>NC_083887.1:17520374-27520374 GCF_032452875.1 Bos javanicus | reverse complement strand
TGTTTCTATTACCATTTTTCAACCTCCAATCAGGCTGCTTCAGAGATTTTCCAAACCTACCAGAATAAACTCAAGATTCCTAAAGCCCTCATTTTACCTCCATCCAGCTGAAAAACACTACTTTCTCTCTTAATTGTTCTAAGGTTGAAAATAGAATTTAGAGTCGGTGATACCCAGATCTTTGCTTAGCTATGAAGCCCGTCAGAGCAGACCATCTACCACAGTATACTTCACCATGTTTTGCTGAATCATACCAGCTTGCTGGGGCACATCTGTCTGTAAACACTGCCATGTAAAAATGCAGTGTTGTAATTATGGAAAAATAAGTTAACATTCAGTACTTTTAAGCAGATAACTTACATTTGTTTTAATTATGCTGATATAGTGAAAATGAACAGAATTAGCATAAAGAAGGTCTGATAAAGCACTGTGTTTGTAGAAAAGATGAGAAATGTACAGATTATATTTTCAACTCACCAGAACTTAAATTTATGATTAAATATGGTCAATTATTTTGGAAGCTGGTTTCCTTGGAAAAGAGAAGTCTGTTTCTGAAACTGGGTGAAAAATAGAAAATAAACTTGTATTAGAGATTTGTGTCCAGAAAGTCTATGATAGTAAGAAGAATCTTGCAGTAAATCAAATATTAGATCTACAAGTTAGGTACCTCTGAAATAAACTCCTTGCATTACAGTGTTGTTTTGTCAACTAAACATTGGCTGAGTTGCTGATACTTTATCTGGCATTTCTGTTAGTATTTTTCACACTAGGAAATTTCCTATTTAGCTAAAGCTAACGTTTATGAAGAATGTTTAGAATTTTTCCCTCTCTACCTAAAGCCACAGACTGTCAAATCTTGGGTTCTTGACTTTTCTCTTTCATTTCCTGATATCAAAATGGCAATTTGCTTTTGTGTGACAACAGCCTTTACAGTGGCATAGCTATTAGCTATTTTGGATTTGTTGTGGGCTGCTTGAATTGTAACGTACCCTGTTAGTAGTGTGGCTGAGTATTAGTACTGCATTTTCAATTAGGAATTTTTATTATTTTTTTATTTCCTTGGAAAAAAAATTTCCAGTTTATGAGTGGGGTTGTTGCCAAAACAATCAAAATTGTTTGGCAGGAACTCAGACTAATTTTCTATGGGAGTGGAGATTTTCTATCTTCTAAAGACTGTTCAGTAATTTCATCACATTGTAACTGAAATAATATTAATTGAGCATAAAGGCCAAATTGGTAGAGCTCCTGGGCCTTGAGTCCTGTCCCCCCAATATTGCCTCCTTTTTGTTGAGCTTCTTGAATTTGAGGGAGGTGGAATGGAGGATGGTAGAGAAGCCCATGGATGTGCATGAGAAACTTCTATGCCACCACGAAGGTCTCCCCCAGCTTGTAATTAAGAGTACGGGGCGTGGGATAAGGCCCTGACAGGAGACTTGTCATAAGGAAATTTGCAGCTAGATGATGCACTTGTAGCCTGTCATGGGAACACTTCGTCATTGACTATTAATGAATTAAATTTTAATACAGGGCTGAGCTTTCCCTTCCTCAAATCAAAACTTTTTTGTTGTTGTTGTTGTTCAGTTACCAAGTCATGTCCAACTCTTCAGGACCTCCTTAGGAAGTCATTGATTTTGAGCCTTGTTTGAGCACATGATTTTTACTATAGTTGATGTGGGAGTTGTGTCTAAGTACAGGATAGATCTGCCTTAAGCATCACCATCTAAGGCATTTCTTCATGACATCAGACCATGGCAGTAGACAGTGAACATGTGGCCCCTTATTATGGCCCCTTATTCTAGGAGACGAAAGTTTCACAAGAGTACATAAATAAGAAAATAACAAATTTAGTTATCCCTAAGTAATTTTGAAATTAAAAGATGCTTACTCCTTGGAAGAAAAGTTATGACCAACCTAGATAGCATATTCAAAAGCAGAGACATTACTTTGCCACCAAAGTCCGTCTAATCAAGGCTATGGTTTTTCCTGTGGTCATGTATGGATGTGAGAGTTGGACTGTGAAGAAGGCTGAGAGCCGAAGAATTGATGCTTTTGAACTGTGGTGTTGGAGAAAGCTCTTGAGAGTCCCTTGGACTGCAAGGAGATCCAGCCAGTCCATTCTGAAGGAGGTAGCCCTGGAATTTCTTTGGAGGGAATGATGCTGAAGCTGAAACTCCAGTACTTTGGCCACCTCATGCGAAGAGTTGACTCATTGGAAAAGACTCTGATGCTGGGAGGGATTGGGGGCAGGAGGAGAAGGGGATGACAGAGGATGAGATGGCTGGATGGCATCACTGACTCAATGGACTTGAGTCTGAGAGAACTCCAGGAGTTGGTGATGGACAGGGAGGCCTGGCGTGCTGTGATTCATGGGGTCACAAAGAGTTGGACTCGACTGAGCGAATAAACCGACTGAACTGAAGTAATTTTGAAGGGAAAGAAGCTTTGTTAAAAAATTGGAAGTTTATACTCCAAGCTACAAGAGGGTCAAACAATTAGCCTATCTTTTAAAAACCTGAGCTTTAATTTAGTACTCAGATTGATATTACTGATGGTCTATAGCTCATGATGAAAGTAATTCATCTTATATGTCAGCTTTCTTAGTTTCAAAATCAGTGATGATGATCAGATTTAACCATCTCTAAATGATATATAACATAACTACATAGAGTTGAAGTTATATGATCTTATTTCCCTGGATTTTCCTTGTAATAAATCCCAAGCACACTGTACCCCCTCCCCCACACTGAATCTAACTTTATGATATTTAATTGAGGAATAAAGAGGGCAGCTTAGGAAAAAAGAATAAGGTAGGTGACGCTTCAGAATGGTAAGTGAGTAGAAAAGTTTCCTAAAAATAAGAGTTGGGGGAAAATCTAGTCTCAAAAGTTTCCTAAAAATAAGAGTTTGGGGAAAACCTAGTCTATCCCCCAACTCTTATTTTTAGGAAGATTTTCTACTCTTCTTCCCTCATTTATGCCTTCCATCTCAAGCCTAGCTTGTCATTAAAATCAGTCTGGGAACAATGAAAGTAAAATATATTTAGTGAAAATTAGAGAAATGATTTAAGGAAGGTAATTACAAGTAAGTGCATAATTTGGAATTCAATAAGTAAAGAAAAATCTAACATTCAATTCCTTTCTCATTTCTATAAAAAAATGTAAAGTGAGGAAGTCTTTATTTACTATGACTAATAGTGAGAATCATGATTTAATATCTCTTGTGAATTGCAACAGTATTGTTGAATATTAAAACAATATCCAGTACTAAAAGGATGTGTAAGAATTTTTAGGAGCAGAAGAAAAAGACATTTAGACTAAAGGTCAACCAAGAAAAGGATATTTTAGGGACCACTAGATAACTTTTAAAACCTCATTGTTAAGTCTGTTAATGGAACATTTAGTAAATTTGGGCTTTTATAAATATGACCTGTATACTTGTTCCTTGAGTTCTATAATCCAATTATAAAGGATAATATAATATCAATAGCAGTAGGTGATTTTTGAACGTGACCCTGAAATGTGATATAAAGTTTTTAACTGAAAAATTAAAGTGAATGACAATGTCTAAAAGTAGTTTCTCCATGATTTTATACTGAAGAATAATCCACTTAAATAGATGACATTTTACTCTTTTTTAAAACTGACAAATTGATATAAATGACAAAATGTGTATAGAATATCTGACTATATTTGATGTAAAGAAAGCTTATAAAATTATAATTCATTGTAGCAACTTACTATAATGATACACAGTGGCTGTTAATCAAATGATTCTATGGTGATATGCACAACAAATGGATATGTGAATAAACTGTGACAGCTAAAGAATTTATAATATAACTTAAAAATACTTTGACTAGTACACACAATTGATTTTAATGTATCAAAAATAATGTGAATGTTAATTTTAGTCACGTATTACTTATGGTGATCTATTAAAGAACAAAATGTGACTTTGCAATTTTAAAATCTCTTAAACTGCAGTTTTCATACCTGTATTCTCTCCTTGGACTGTTTAGAAAGTGTCAATATACTTGTCTAACAGTAAGTATAATGTGGAGAAAGAGCACATCGCTAAAATGTGTTTAATTAGAATTTATATTTGTACCCCTCCATAACACATAGCTTAAGGTCTTTCTTGATCGTAACATGAAAATGAAGTATTATACGCTAAAAAAGATGAGAATAAGAGACAATAAAATTTCCATAGAATTGTTACTGATCAGGAGATTCAATCATTTTGATTTTTAATTTTCTTAAAGTACACAGTGAAAAATATTTTTTGAGCTTCAGAAATTTTGTTTAAACTATTTTAATATAATTTAATTATAATTGATAAAATCCAATTCAGTCATTTAGAGTAGAAACTATTTTCTACAGTATGTTTATGAATAGCTAGGTTAATTTTTTCAGATTTAAAAACTGTGTTCAAACAACTTTCTATCTTAATTTTCAAAGGACAATACTAGAATCTCTTGTAAATCTTAGTGCCAATTATTTCGGTTTGAATTAACTTGGACTCTTTATTGACACATGGAAAACTGGGGGGTTTATTTTCTTGCTGATAATTATATTATTCTGGCTGTTATAATTCTAGTGTCTCTGCTTTGTTCAAAACTCGTTAAGGCAAGTTTTTTGAACTTGGATTTATTACCACTTATCTTAGGTCTAGCACAACCTCAAGTTTTGTGACAAAGACTCTTCAACTGATATTTTAGCATATTAAAAAGTCAGGATCATCAATGAGGGACAAAGTTTAGGAATATTTATTTGTGCAAAGAGAAAATATACTTTGTAGCTTTGTGCCATTAAAAACAACAACAGCGACAACTAGTCTTACTTTAACTTTCAGTTTTCTCAAATAGTAGAAATAGACAGTGTATGGCCCCTGAGTTTTACAATTACATAGCGTCAAAGAAAATGAGCCAGTACATTTTAGCGGATAAGAATAAAAGTATTTTTGAATAAACTTTTTTTCTGTACAAGTTTCTTCTAATCTTTAAGTTTCTGCTTCTTTCCTTACTACATTGGTACTTTTTCTATTGTGACTTTACCTGTCTCTCTTCCCACCCCCACCTTTCTCTTGTTCTCTTTCAAAGCATTTTTTCAATCAGCACATGAGTTTCTGAGAGAATATTATTTAGTCTTGGCTTTTCCCTCAACTTTATTCAACAAAGCTACTGACTTGAACAAAAGCAGTACTGTACCTGCTCCTGGCCGCCAGAAACAATGACGAGCGCCCTGATAAGATTAGATGTAATTTTAAATGCAACGGGGACAAAGTCTCCCTCCCACTCACCCCACTCCTAACCCCCTACTGTAATTCCACCACAGCGAACAGTTGAAAAATCCCTGACCAGAGCCAGACTGCTTGGTAAGCGCCACCTAACAGACATCGAAACATGATCTGCATCATTTTCAGGCTTGGCAGACATTTTGTGCATAAAAAAAGAAAAGAAAAAGAAGGAAAGAATAGAAAGAAAAGGGAAAAAAATGACCATCTTTGAAACCAGACACAAGCAAACTTTATACATTCCCAGTTTTATAGTTTCAAGCATTTAAATCTGAATTATCAATTAAAAAAAGAGAGAAGAAAAATATGCTAAGATAAAATATAAAATCAATTTATTTAGCTTTCTTTTTGAACAGCAACTGTCCTTTTATATCTAAGTTAAAATGTTCTGTGGATTTTGTAGTGTTGCAAACTACGAAAGTAAGCATAAATGTGTGTGCATCTTAGAACCTAGGTGCCCAATGTCCATTTTTTAACTCATAAAAATTTACCCTTTAATTCTGTGAAAGCACCTACAATGTGTCAGAGGACTTTCCTTTTTCTTCTGTTCTTTAGTTAAGACGTTTGACTGAATAGATCTCTTTACCTTTATGTGTTGCATTGGTTCTGATAACAAAACTCTCTTCTTATACTAATATGCAGGTAATAATGTAATTTTCATTGTGTTCCAATTCTAAATCTATCTATGTATCTATCCATTAATCACTACTTTTTTCATAAATACAAAATACCAAGTTTAAATTTTAAAGGGAAAATTATATTGATGACAATAGAAATTATATTTAATTAATATAGACGTCTGCAACTCACTGCAGCCCACACGAGTGCTTTTATAACATTATAGTAAGTTTGCATTTTTTTGTGAAACAAATCATGCAAACAGCATTAAATAAACTTTTAAAATCAAAGGTAAACCTTTTATACTGTGAATAAGATCTCCTTAATTTGTCAGCTCTAGAATGCATTTGTTGTGTCGAATGTTCTTTTTAGGGTGCATGACTGCCTGCTGAAAAAAGTCAGATGTTGAAACTGGATAAAGAGTCTTACACGACTAAATTTGAGAGGCTTACTAATCTCTGAACTTCTGATCCCCTAGTAGTAGGTATTTTTGAGTTAATTCAAGAGGACAAGTCTCTGCACTGGCCTAGTTACGGGAATTAGTGACATTTTGAGTTCGGAGCCTCCCCATCCCCTGACAAACATGCTGCATGTATGTGCTGGGGTAGCTCTTCTCTTGTCATAAACCATTGGCAAGCTGAGAAATACTTTTAGAATCCATCCCAACCCATTATAAATTTGTATGTTATTTTCCTCTTAGAAAAGAAAGAAAACTCAACTAAGAATTTTTATAAGATTTCAGTTAATGAGATTCCACTACACATTACTGAAATGTGTGGTTATCCTTGAAAATAGAGAGCTACATTGAGTTTTAAATTTTTTTGATGGGAAAAATGTATTTTTCTTTTCCTTTCCTTCCCCTCCCCTCTCCTCCCCTCCTTTCTAGTCTCTTCTCCCCTCCCATCTCTTCTCCTTTCTTTTCCTTTTATTTCTTCTTTGCTCCTTGCTTTGTGTGTGTGTGTGTGTGTGTGTGTGTGTGTGTGTGTGTGTTTCAGTCGGCCAATAAATAATGTAAGCAAATATCTTCAGTGCTCTTCTGTCTCCCTTCTGTATCCTCCTCTGACTGTACCTGAGAACATGTGGATGGGGTAGGAAGCCAATTGCTGTTGCTGCTACTGCTAAGTTGCTTCAGTTCTGTCCGAGTCTGTACAACCCCATAAACGGCAGCCCACCATGTTCCCCCGTCCCTGGGATTCTCCAGGCAAGAACACTGGAGTGGGTTGCCATTTCCTTCTCCAAGGCATGAAAGTGAAAAGTGAAAAGTGAAAGTGAATTCGCTCAGTCATGTCTGACTCCTAGCGACCCCATGGACTGCAGCCTACCAGGCTCCTCCGCCCATGGGATTTTCCAGGCAAGAGTACTGGTGTGGGGTGCCATTGCCTTCTCCAAGGAAGCCAATTAGGACTGAGGAAAATGGTGAGGATGATTTTCCATCTGATAGCGTCTTCACAGGTGCTCAGCAGCCTTTGTACACTTCTAGAGCCTCATCAGAAAACTAAGATCATGGCATCTGGTCCCATCACTTCATGGGAAATAGATGGGGAAACAATGGAAACCGTGTCAGACTTTATTTTTGGGGGCTCCAAAATCACTGCAGATGGTGATTGCAGCCATGAAATTAAAAGGCGCTTACTCCTTGGAAGGAAGGTTATGACCAACCTAGATAGCATATTCAAAAACAGAGACATTACTTTATCAGATCAGATCAGATCAAATCAGTCGCTCAGTCATGTCCGACTCTTTGCAACCCCGTGAATTGCAGCACGCAAGTCCTCCCTGTCCATCACCAACTCCTGGAGTTCATTGAGACTCACATCCATCGAGTCAGTGATGCCATCCAGCCATCTCATCCTCTGTCATCCCCTTCTCCTCCTGCCCCCAATCCCTCCCAGCATCAGAGTCTTTTCCAATGAGTCAACTCTTCACATGAGGTGGCCAAAATACTGGAGTTTCAGCTTTAGCATCATTCCTTCCAGAGAAGTCCCAGGTCTGATCTCCTTCAGAATGGACTGGTTGGATCTCCTTACAGTCCAAGGGACTCTCAAGAGTCTTCTCCAACACCACAGTTCAAAAGCATCAATTCTTCAGCACTCAGCCTTCTTCACAGTCCAACTCTCACATCCATACATGACCACAGGAAAAACCATAGCCTTGAGTAGACGAACCTTTGTTGGCAAAGTAATGTCCCTGCTTTTGAATATGCTATCTAGGTTGGTCATAACTTTCCTTCCAAGGAGTAAGCGTCTTTTAATTTCATGGCTGCAGCCACCATCTGTAGTGATTTTGGAGCCCAGAAAAATAAAGTCTGACACTGTTTCCACTGTTTCCCCATCTATTTCCCATGAAGTGATGGGACCAGATGCCATGATCTTCGTTTTCTGAATGTTGAGCTTTAAGCCAGCTGTCTCACTCTCCACTTTCAGTTTCATCAAGAGGCTTTTGAGTTCCTCTTCACTTTCTGCCATAAGGGTGGTGTCATCTGCATATCTGAGGTTATTGATATTTCTCACGGCAATCTTGATTCCAGCTTGTGTTTCTTCCAGTCCAGCGTTTCTCATGATGTACTCTGCATAGAAGTTAAATAAGCAGGGTGACAATATACAGCCTTGATGAACTCCTTTTCCTATTTAGAACCAGTCTGTTGTTCCATGTCCAGTTCTAACTGTTGCTTCCTGACCTGCATACAAATTTCTCAAGAGGCAGATCAGGTGGTCTGGTATTCCCATCTCTTTCAGAATTTTCCACAGTTTATTGTGATCCACACAGTCAAAGGCTTTGGCATAGTCAATAAAGCAGAAATAGATGCTTTTCTGGAACTCTCTTGCTTTTTCCATGATCCAGTGGACGTTGGCAATTTGATCTCTGGTTCCTCTGCCTTTTCTAAAAGCAACTTGAACATCAGGAAGTTCACGGTTCACATATTGCTCTCCATCTAGTCAAGGCTATGGTTTTTCCAGTGGTCATTTATGGATGTGAGAGTTGGACTGTGAAGAAAGCTGAGTGCCAAAGAATTGATGTTTTTGAACTGTGGTGCTGGAGAAGACTCTTGAGAGTCCCTTGGACTGCAAGGAGATCCAACCAGTCCATTCTAAAGGAGATCAGCCCTGGGATTTCTTTGGAAGGACTGATGCTAAAGCTGAAACTCCAGTACTTTGGCCACCTCATGTGAAGAGTTGACTCATTGGAGAAGACTCTGATGCTGTGAGGGATTGAGGGCAGGAGGAGAAAGGGACGACAGAGGATAAGATGGCTAGATGTCATCTCCGACTCGATGGACGTGAGTCTGAGTGAACTCCGGGAGTTGGTGATGGACAGGGAGGCCTGGCATGCTGCGATTCATGGGGTTGCAAAGAGTCGGACACGACTGAGCGACTGAACTGAACTGAACTGAGAGCCTCAGCGAACTTCCTGAGCAGCTCCTCTTTTGTTCTTCCCCACTCTCTTCCTTCCTTTTCTTGCTTCATACAGTGCCCTGGACACTGTCATGGGTGTGTGGGATTTAAGACACGAGTAGGACATAGTTCCTGTTCTCAGGGAGCTCACAACCTGGTGATGAGAACCTCAAGGAGAGAAGCGCTGTTTGCTTCCAACCTTTTCTGCTCCCCTGCCCCTGATCAGAACTGAAGTTTTCCATTTTCCAGTTTCTTTTACCCACTGGGAACTTGGACATGAGTGCAAACTAAAGTAACTGATCATCTTTAAAAGTCTTGCTCATCTTAGACAGCATTTCAATGTTAACTATTGCTTTCAAAGTGAGGTAAATAGTCAGGATTTTTGTCCAAGAAGAGCACAGAAGAATGGGAGAGATGTTTTTACATTAGAGCCCTTCCTCAGAATCTTTCAATCATGACCCAAATGTACTTATACTAAGGTTGGCCTCATCTTCTTGGTCCCCCAGCATTCATACTCTGGGAAATTCATTACAACTGTATAAATTTAGCTTTTTTCATAATTGTCACTTTCAGTATGTACTTTATGAAAGGAAAATAAGCCAAGTTATCATTTACATGCCAGTAAATACTCATCATAAAGTAATAAAATGCATACATATATTAAAATATTGTTTTCTTCATTATTAATATAGCCTTATAAAAATTAGAGATGAACCTCAATTTCAGAAAATCTATACTTGGGAACTCTCCCCCCTTTCTGTGTATTCTTGTTAGCATTATTTTAAAATCATAATTTATACGTTGTTGTAATAACATCACAAGGTCCATATAAAAAAAAAAGAACAAAAACAAAAAAAATAGAATTAAATTTTATTATATTTCTAGCAATCAGAGATAGCAATTCTTAACATCTGCTTTCAACTTTTTTCTATCCGAATATTTTCAAATTTTTCTATAAGTGAGATTATTGTGTACACAGCAGTTTTAAACCATGTTAACTTAACAGTATATCACATATGTTTAAAACTCACTAGAAGGATAATGTTTAATGTTTGTAACTCTGTTTCTATCTTTTAAATATCTGCATTGTGTGGCTGTGCAGTTTATGTAAAAATTCCCCTTTGTATCTTGTCTTCTTTCTTCTCCTTATTTTATATAATATATTCTTTTCTGACTCTTTAAGCTCCAGACTCTAAACTTTTGTTTTTTTTTTTTCCTGTTCTGCCACTTCCAAATTGAAAACTGTTTCTTCCTTTAGCTGCTTGTCTGGAAATGGTGTTCATCCTACAGGACTCAACTGATGGACCTTTCTTTCCGTCTCAAATCCAGTTTCATCTCTGCATTCCTATCATACTTTTGGAAGACTTGCATTATGGAATTTATCACACTCTGTGCAGAATGGCATCGGCCTGGGTCAGAGATCACACTCCATAAGGCTGGCAAGCGGCATTAGTGAGGCATTTTCCGGCAGGTCTAGTTGAATGCTCTGGGCAGAGCAGCCTCTAGATGGCATAGACTGTTTTGAGAACTCCTTACTTGTCATGGAAAGCCCGGGATCGTGAAACAGCTGCTTGGTTAAGTTCTGGAATTATGAGTATGTGTTAGAAGACATGAACCCAGACTGTATTTGGGGTTCAGGCAAATGCAAATCTGATTGAAAGATTGTGCGTTTCTCCAGAGAGACTCAGTTAGAGGAAGAGACTGAAGCTCCCCAAGAGAAAATCACCTGTTAGTGGAGAGAGCATGCCTGTAGTGGAGTTGAAATATTAGAAGGAGTCATGGCTGCCTGTGCATCAGGAGACTCTGCCTGAGTGGGGCACGTCTGGCCGTCCCTGCTCTGTCCTGGGAAAGAGACTACTGTGAAATAGAATGCCTTGTGCCCCTAGGGACCTGAAGGCTCTGCTGTAGAAAACACCCTGAAAGAATGGGTTAGACTCAGACACACACAGCCTGTGCCTCGTTGGGGGTCTGGCAAGCATAACTGGGGAGACATGACGGCAGCAGACTTTGGAGGTCCATGGAGCTGAAAGATGGGGCAAGTGCAAAACCTAAATGGAGGAAGCCTTGGGAGAAGCCCCCTTCCATCTCCTCCCACTTGGCTGGCTATCCGACTGACTTCCGGAGGGACCGCTGGTAACCACTACACTTCCTTGGTTGGTCTGAGCTCCTAGGATGTAAGGTGTGGCTCCTGGTGTGGTACTCAGATACACATAACAACTACATCGTTTTTACTCTTGTGTTCCCTAGCACTTAGGATGACATCTTATAGATACTTAATAGATTCACTGATATATTAAAACTCACAGATGTTGCTGAGGCCTAATATATACCTGGCATTATTCTGGGTGCTGGGACAAGAACAGTCAGCAAAAACATAGTTCTTGCCTTCATGCAGCTAAATGTCCATTAAACTAGAATTCAAGCCAATAGATTTACATTTCCTTACTCTCTAATCTCTTCATGCAATCTGCTTTAAAATATAATAACCCAAGTTTCACATTGCCCTCATAATATGCTCTTAAAAATATGGAGGGACAAGCAGTTCTAAACCAGAAGTAACCTACAGGTTACAAATGATCCTTAATAGATATTGATATGTAAATTGATACTTTGAGATGTAATTTTTCCAAGTCTTCAGGTCAAGTGGTCAAGTGACTTGTTTTGGAACCCTAAATCATCCATTAGCATGTTAGGGAGATGCACAGTTTATACATACATACATATATATATATATAATGCAACTTATTTGGAACACTGTGACCTCAGTCTCTTTATTTTGATCTGAGAATGAAACATAAAGACAGATAATAATTTTGAACTGGATTCTTTAAAAATTATTATTAATTTCTTATGTATACAAAATACTATGCTAAGAAAAAAAATAGTGAACACAAGAATATTTCTATTGTAGACATAGCATAGAACTTAGGAGATTTGCCCAAAGATGTAGTCTTTCAAAATGAATGAGCTGCCAAATGCTACTTTGTGCCCACTGTTGACAGATTAGAATCTTAATCCAAGGCATTCAGCCTGGATAGGAGCCGGGTATGAGCAGTGTGTGTTGGACACAGGCAGGAAACAGGACTGTCCAGACAGCATGAAATAGACTTGGTACTTCCAAGCATTTTTTGTGCATGACAAGTGTATCCAAAGTATCTCTATCCATTTCTCACTTGAGTTCTGTTATTTTGGAAATCCTAAAATAGATGAATTTTTTATAACAATGATTAGACAATGGACACTAATTAGAAAATGAACAAGACAACCTCTTTTAAAAAGACTTACTCCCTCTTGAAGAGACTTTCATCACAAATGTGACTACACCATATGGTGTTCTTCTCCAAAGAACAGTCACACATTTAATTTTCGTAGTAACCTGTGATCCTAGTAGTATTATCTTCATTTTATAGGTAATAAAACTGGGCCAAAGGTATTAGGGAGTTTGTCCAATTTGACTTAGACATGACAAATTAGTCAGAAAACAAACATAAACACCACTATTTTTTATCCCACTTTGGGCAACTGCTACTGCTGCTACTGCTAAGTCGCTTTGGGCAAAACAAGACACAAGTCATGATATTAAAAGTGCAAAATAATAGAGGGCAAGTAACAGGCATGAATACTTAAGTCCTATGGAGTAATGCCAGAGCTCAGAGTTGTTAATGCTATGAATACTGGGAATATTGCTTTCTCAGTGTGCAGGAGAGGTGTCAGGTGACTATCTTTGAATCATTAGAAGTTTATCATAAAATAATAGCGCCAAAGCCAGGGAAAGAAAAATGGGCATCTCTGAGCAAGAGATGGCTTACGTCATGGCTCCGATGGTAAAGAATCCATCTACAATGCAGGAGACCTGGGTTCGATCTCTGGGTCAGGAAGATCCCCTGGGGGAGGGCATGGAAAACCACTCCAGTATTCTTGCCTGGAGAATCCCATGAACAGAGGAGCCTGGGGGGCTACAATCCAGAGGTGAGAAAGAGTTGGGCACTAAAGCATCTGAGCAGCAGAGCAGTAGAGGGGTTTCACAGAGGATCAGTTTCCTTCAATAATTTCTAATTTTATCATTAATGAAATGAAAAAGACAGGAACTGAAACACCATCACATTTTTGCTAATGCAAAATCCATATAAATATCTTCCATATGAAAAATCCATATACACATTTACAAATAAGTATGAAAGAATTTTTAAGCGTATCAGCTATTAAGACAGAACTTTTCTCAGTCCAGGGTAGAAAAATGGACTCTCTTCCCTACACCTCCTCTCTTCTCTCAGAGGGTGCTTGGAATAAATTGTAGAGGAATATGTACTCCTTTCAAGGGAAACCTTGAAGAAAGAGAACAAAATACCTCACTTCCATGTAATGTAAGGCGATACTTTTTAAAGCAGAGGTTTTATTTTACAACAGACCTACAGCATATATTCCCACAGGTTTAACCCTGACCTACACCAAAAAGTTCAGAGATATCTACTAATTAGGTACCAAAGTATTTGAAGAGAAAAAGATTTAAAAAGAAAAAACATTGCCTACATCTTTCAAGCCCCAGGGCAGCTACCGTTTACATGGACAGTGATGAGTTATACAGGCCAAGATGTCTCAGCTTGCTGTTCTTTGAGAAAAAAATGAAAGCAAGTTTTGCTGAAATAAAATATTTTTTTCCATTCAGACTTTATTTCAGTTTCAACTGAAGAATTGAAGGAAATGCCCATGAAGTTTTAATCGAGGAAATGTTTAAATTTAGACAGTTGATATGTGACTTTTCTTCTTTTTTTTTTTAGACATCAGTTATATAGACTAATGTTACTTAAAAGGTCTAATAATTGATTCATTCTTTGGATATTTTGTCTAGATCCATGCTGATAAGCCCCACGGTAAAAATTTGTACAAGTAAAATAGGAATTTCTCTAAGTCAACATTTGAAACAGTATTTGCTTGAATACTACTGGTATCCTGAGTTATAGTATAGTCATAGGAATAAAATGTTTAGGATGATGTCACTGGATCAGTATTTTTTTTCAGTCTTTGTGGGTTTTTTTTTTAAGAAAAACATTACAGTTTTATTTCATATTCATGTGTTTTTTACTGGTTTATCTGACAAGCTCTGTGACTTCTTTTTAAAAAATTTTTATTGGTGTATAGTTGATTTACAATGTTGTGTTAGTTTTCAGTGTAGAACAAAGAGAATCAGTTGTACATTTAACATATATCCACTCTTTTTTAGATTCCTTTCCCATATAAAGCATTACAGGGTACTGAGTAGAGTTCCCTGTGCTCTACAGTAGGTTCTCGTTGATTCTCTGTTTTATACATAGTAATGTGTACCTGACAGTCCAGGTCTCCCAATTTGTTCCTCCCCCCCTTACCTCCTGGGTAAACATAAGTTAGTTTTCTGCATCTGAAACTCTGTTTCTGTTTTTAAAATCAGTTCATTTAAGTTTTTTTGAAAATTTAATGTTTTTAATGAACATTGCTCTTGTGATTAATCTTAAGATCTTATGATACGTAACATTATTTACCACTACTACATTGTCATTAAAGATACTGATATTTAGTAGAAATATTTAGTAGAAATAATAGGGACCCTGGGTTTGACCTTCCTGTGGAGGAAGGTCTGTGTGTGATTTCACTCAGGTCACTTAATTTCTTTTCTTCGCTACTCCAGAGATATTAATAAAAGCTACTCCCTTAGTCACAAGTGCTTAGTCATGTCTGACTCTTGGTGACCCCATGAACTGTAGCCTGCCAGGCTCCTCTGTCCATGGGTTTTTCCAGGCAAGAATACTGGAGTGATTTGCCATTTCCTCCTCCAGGGGATCTTTGTGACTCAGGGATCGAACCTCCTTCTCCTGTACCTTCTGCATTGCACGCAGATTATTTATCACTGAGCCAGCGGGGAAGCCCTTGGAAGGACATAAGAGATACCATTTGTAACAGAATTCTGAAAAAGATGAAGCATTCATATATAGGTGATACAATTGTGAGTTATAAAATTTAGCTGTTTGTATTAATTAAAATGTGACATAGGATATTATTGATATTATTAGTGATATGTGAAAGTGAAAGTCGCTCAGTTGTGTCCAACCCTTTGGGACCCCATTGACTATACAGTCCATGGAATTCTGTAGGCCAGAATACTGGAGTGGGTAGCCTTTCCCTTCTCCAAGGGATCTTCCCAACCCAGGGATCAAATCCAGGTCTCCTGCATTGCAGGCAGATTCTTTCCCTGCTGAGCCACAAGGGAAGCCCATCAGTGATACTTAGGTATCTTTAATATTTAAAACTAAAAATATGCTTAGGTCTTATCCCTCCATAAGACACAAGGTGGTGAAGTAAAACACAGAGACTCAATGTTACCGAGAATATAGTGGAAATCGTGGCTCTCTTACTTAATAGGGAAATGGACAAGGGCTTTATCTTCTCCAAACTCCAGTGCCCCCCTCTGTAAAGCAAGGATAGTGATGTTAATGCAATTGGAACTTTGCACATTAACAAGGTTCAGTGTTGGCAATAATTAGGATTGACACCTTACAGCTAGGTGGTTTTAGGAAGTTAATTAATATCTGAGCACAGCAGTTATTTAACCAGTGTTTGATAATGTTATTCTTTTTTTTTTTTTTAACTATATGATCATCATGGACTGAATGAGTTCATACTCCTCAGAATACCTGAGGTTACTAGACAGCAGCACTATTTAGTTTTTAATTCCCTAAGAGTGATTTTAGGGTTGTTGTAGCCGTGTGTTAGCTATATTATCAAGTTCTAAAATATCAGATACTTAGCTAGACAAAGAGTATATGGAATAAGTGCATATTTTTCTAAAGATGAAATAAATAATTTCTTCTGTATCATACTAATTTCTACACAGAATAAAATTTTAGTCTATAAGCATTTTAGAATAAGGATTTCCCAGGTGGCACTAGTGGTAAAGAACCCGCTTGCCAATGAAGGATACATAAAAGATGCAGGTTCGATTCCTGCATTGGGAAGATCCCCTAGAGGAAGAAATGACAATGCACTCTAGTGTTCTTGCCTGGAGAATCCCACGGAAAGAGAAGCCTGGCAGGCTACAGTCTGTAGGGTTCCAAAGAGTTGGACATGACTAAAGCAACTTGGTACATGCACTTTTAATACAAAGGAACAAAATTATAAGCTATCTTTAGTATATTTGATGTATTTTGGTATTTTTAGTTTTATATGTACTGTTGTTATAATGGTGCTGCTGCTGCTAAGTCACTTCAGTTGTGTCCGACTCTGTGCGACCCCATAGACGGCAGCCCACCAGGCTCCCCCATCCCTGGGATTCTCCAGGCAAGAACACTGGAGTGGGTTGCCATTTCCTTCTCCAATGCATGAAAGTGAAAAGTGAAAGTGAAGTCGCTTAGTCGTGTCCTACTCTTCGTGATCCCATGGACTGAGACTTCTTAAATATTTTCATTATTTTTTAAAACTTTGCACTTTTAAAAATATTCTATTTTATACTCCCTATCTATATCTAAGAGTCAAAAAAAATGACCTATATTAGCAACTGTACTTACACTTTTAGAAATGTGGTGCCACTTATGCATCTTCATGCATGTGAAATTGAAGCACTTGTGGGATCATAGTTGCTCTGGAGTATCTGGAATCTTTATTTTTGAGGAAGCTAACTAAAGCTCTATGGTAGGTTTTATGAGGTAAAAACAAGAATTCAGTGCAATTTTCAAAATAGTTTTTTTTTTTTTTAGAAAAAGCAATTCAGTTATGAGGGCTTGTTGTAATGTTAAGTATTCCCACAGTAATATTGGTTATTGTAGGTGAAGTTTTAAAAAAACATATGGCAAAACAGTCCTTTGAGAAATCATTTTATATATTTATTCAGTATGTTCATACTGGATAATAAAATAAGAAGTAGTAGATTCATTTGTTGATGGATATTTAAGTTGCTTTCATGTCTTGCTATTGTAAATAGTGCTGCAATGAACATTGGGGTGCATATACACTTTTGAACCAAGTTTTTCTCCAGACATACGCCCAGGAGTGGGGTTGCTGGGTCATATGGAAGTTCTGTTTTTTAGTTTTCTAAGGAAGGTCCATACTGTTCTCCACAGTGGCTGCACTGATTTACATTCTCACCAACAGTGGAGGAAAGCTCTTTTTTCTCCACACCCTCTCCAGCATTTATTGGTTGCAGCCTTAATACTAAAAAAGAACAAAATAATGGCATTTGCAGCAACATGGATGGGCCTGGAGATTAACATACTAAATGCAGTAAGTAAGACAAGAAAGACAAATATCATATCAATTATACACAGAATCTAAAAAACAATGATACAAATGAACACATCTATAAAACAGAAACAGACTCAGAGACAGAGAATGAACTTAGGGTTACCATGGGGAAGAATGGGGCTAGGGATAGACTGGGAGTTTGGGACTGCCATGTACAGGCTGCTATATTTAAAATAGATAACCAATAAGGACCTACTGTATCACAAAGGAAACTCTGCTAAATATTTTGTAATAACCTTAATGGGAAAAAAATTGAGAAATAATAGAAAAAAAATTAAAGAAAGAGACAATAGAAATATGAAACATAAGCTGGTTAGAGTGTTCACTGGACACAGGGAAAATTTCAAATTCATTTAAAAATTTTGGTAGCAATAGAGTTAAAAGTGAAATGACTTTTCTTCCCATAATAAAGAATATGCTGCCAGATTGACTCTTCCAGGGCTTTTTAGAGGTGGTGTCATGGAGTCAATGATTCACATAAACAGTGGAGAAACTGCATTTTTTGGTACACAGTTCTTTCTGAGAAAATGCAATAAGATACGTCTTGCTGATGCTTTCCTATGATGTAATCTCATTCCACAGAGTTGCATCTTACTGTAATCATCCCTAGAGAGAAGTGACTCAAGAAGATCCTCTGACCTAAAAGAAGAATTCTGTGGATAGACTGCATCCCATATTTTTAAAAATTTATTTTTAATGGAAAGAAAATTGCTTTATAAAATTGTGTTGGTTTCTGCCATTTATCAACATGAATCAGCCATAGGTATACACAAGTTCCTTCCTTTTTGAACCTCCTTCGCACCTCCTACCCCATTCCATCCATCTAGGTTGTCATAGGGCCCCAGTTTGTAGCCTATATTTTTAACGAAGAAAGAATCATCACCTTGCTGATCAGCTTCAGGATAGAGATGTGACTTTCAAAAATTCACTGGGAAGACCATGTGAGTTAAAGCAAATATGCTTGTGAAGATTTGTATTGGTGATTGTTCTCTTCACTCTTGGCCAAGCACAAAGAGGATTTATTTCCAGTTCTGACTCAGGAAAACGTATAGTTACAAAAAGAGGACACTAATAAATGGAGAAATATACCATGTTCATGGATTGGAAGAATCAATATAGTGAAAATGAGTATACTACCCAAAGCAATTTATAGATTCAATGCAATCCCTATCAAGCTACCAACAGTATTCTTCACAGAGCTAGAACAAATAATTTCACAATTTGTATGGAAATACAAAAAACCTCGAATAGCCAAAGCGATCTTGAGAAAGAAGAATGGAACTGGAGGAATCAACCTACCTGACTTCAGGCTCTACTACAAAGCCACAGTTATCAAGACAGTATGGTACTGGCACAAAGACAGAAATATAGATCAATGGAACAAAATAGAAAGCCCAGAGATAAATCCACGCACATACGGATACCTTATCTTTGACAAAGGAGGCAAGAATATACAATGGAGAAAAGACAATCTCTTTAACTAGTGGTGCTGGGAAATCTGGTCAACCACTTGTAAAAGAATGAAACTAGAACACTTTCTAACACCATACACAAAAATAAACTCAAAATGGATTAAAGATCTAAACATAAGACCAGAAACTATAAAACTCCTAGAGGAGAACATAGGCAAAACACTCTCTGACATACATCACAGCAGGATCCTCTATGACCCACCTCCAAGAATATTGGAAATAAAAGCAAAAATAAACAAATGGGACCTAATTAACCTTCAAAGCTTCTGCACATCAAAGGAAACTATCAGCAAGGTGAAAAGACAGCCTTCAGAATGGGAGAAAATAATAGCAAATGAAGCAACTGACAATTAATCTCAAAAATATACAAGCAACTCCTACAGCTCAACTCCAGAAAAATAAACGACCCAATCAAAAAATGGGCCAAAGAACTAAATAGACATTTCTCCAAAGAAGACATACAGATGGCTAACAAACACATGAAAAGATGCTCAACATCACTCATTATCAGAGAAATGCAAATCAAGACCACTATGAGGTACCATTTCATGCCAGTCAGAATGGCTGCGATCCAAAAGTCTACAAATAATAAATGCTGGAGAGGGTGTGGAGAAAAGGGAACCCTCTTACACTGTTGGTGGGAATGCAAACTAGTACAGCCACTATGGAGAACAGTGTGGAGATTCCTTAAAAAACTGGAAATAGAACTGCCTTATGATCCAGCAATCCCACTGCTGGGCATACACACTGAGGAAACCAGAAGGGAAAGAGACACATGTACCCCAGTGTTCATCGCAGCACTGTTTATAATAGCCAGGACATGGAAGCCACCTAGATGTCCATCAGCAGATGAATGGATAAGAAAGCAGTGGTACATATACACAATGGAGTATTACTCAGCCATTAAAAAGAATTCATTTGAATCAGTTCTAATGAGGTGGATGAAACTGGAGCCTATTATACAGAGTGAAGTAAGCCAGAAGGAAAAACACCAATACAGTATACTAACACATATATATGGAATTTAGAAAGATGGTAACAATAACCCTGTGTACGAGACAGCAAAAGAGACACTGATGTATGGAACAGTCTTATGGACTCTGTGGGAGAGGGAGAGGGTGGGAAGATTTGGGAGAATGGCATTGAAACATGTAAAATATCATGTATGAAATGAGATGCCAGTCCAGGTTCAATGCACGATACCGGATGCTTGGGGCTAGTGCACTGGGACGACCCAGAGGGATGGTATGGGGAGGGAGGAGGGAGGAGGGTTCAGGATGGGGAGCACATGTATACCTGTGATGGATTCATTTTGATATTTGGCAAAGCTAATACAATTATGTAAAGTTTAAAAATAAAATAAAATTAAAAAACAAAAAGAAATGAAAAAGTGCCTGGGGATCTAAAAGAGACTTAGACTCCTTGCCTTTTCTTATTTTTCCATGTTTTTATTGGTCACTGTTCATACTGGGGGCAGAGTCTCTGGAGGATGGGATCTTTTCATGTAGAAGATACATAAAAATATCTCTTGAGTAAATGCTGAATTAGATTAAATAATTTGAAAGAGCAGTCAAGACTCTGGATTATTTTTGCTCTGTCAAAGGGTTAATTTAAAAAATTACCACCCACCTTTTCTGTAGTGAATTGCTCACAAATTGGGCCATGGAATTTTGACACTTGGAGTTAAAGTTAATGTGAGATAACAAAGAGGTTTCTATGTTAAACTGAGAGGTAGCTAAGTTCAAGTTGAGAACCATTGAGAATAGAGTCAAATAACCTTTTTTTAAAAAGATGAACATTGTTTTACTGAATATGCATATAAAAAAAACTACCACAGAAAAAATTGAATGATGCATACCTGCTTTCCTAATAATTTTAATTGAGTTTTAAAATATTTTAGTTCATTAATGAGACAAGATGAAATACTGACGTTTTGTCTGTGGAGTTATTAGCAGCATTTTTTTTCAATAAAATTATTATGGCAAACTTTGTTTTAAAATACTATAAAATCATCTTAGTCCTCATGTATTAAACTTAGAACAGGTTTATTTTTCTAAAAATTCAAGGCCTTTGTATTTCAAAATTATGAGATCAATAGGTTGGGGGAAAGTCTATTATTCATAATAGAAGGTTTGAGTATACAAACCTTTTCATCTAAGTCAGGAATTAAAAATACTTTGGCAAATGACTTTGTTTGAATGTAACTTCAGTTTTCAGAAATTAAAGGAATAGCACCAAAGTGTAAAAGCATTTTGAGTATACAAATGAAAATAGAAACAATCGAACAACTGGGAGGGTAAAAAAATCTACACATATATGCCTTTGACTAATGATCTAGTTGTTGCAGTTGAGTCACTAAGTCCTGTCTGACTCTTTTGAGACCACATGGACTGTATGTAGCCCACTAGGTTCCTCTGTCCATGGGATTTCCCAGGCAAGAGTACTAGAGTGGGTTGCATTTCCTTCTCCAAGGGGTCTTCCCAAACCTGGGATCAAACCCACATCTCCTGCGTTGGCAGGCAGATTCTTTACCACTGAGCCCAATTATCTAGTTACTTAAGGCTTTAATAGTTTGTTTTATCCCCTCAATATAAACATTGACTTCTAGAGTCTATTTCAACCTTCCACTAAGGATGCTAGTTGTGACACAAATCATTACTAAACTAAAACCACCTGTTCTGTTTAGAACTGTTAGTAAATACATAAGTGGTAACGAATCTCTGAGCACAAACTGGGGCCCTCATAATGAAAATGGTAGAACCAAGAGAAATAAAGATAAATATCTAATTTAAGGTAACTCAACTAGAGCATATTTTTAGTTTAACGAATACTTTTACCTTAAACTTGCTGAAGCATAAACAATATTACACATTTTCTACGTAGACAATATGCTTATTCTGCATGCATATAATCTTGGGTCCTTCATATATTAGTCTTGGGTATAAGTGACACCTACATTGCAGTAGTTTTAAGAGTTAAAAGGGGCCCAGAAATGAACAGTGCTGATAGTACTAAGTTACACATTTTAAAGTGACACCTTTTGTCCTCTGATATCATTTCCCAACAAGGTTATCATTGAAACGTCTTCCATTTGAAAGAATTGTATTTCTCAGTCAGCTAAAGTAGCTGACAACACAGTGTGAGTTGACATGTAGCTCCAGGTCCTCCTTTCTTTTTTTTTTCTTTTCAGAGTTCTCTTAAAAGATTTTAGTTATCTGTCATCAGGCCCCGAGTTTAGATTCTCCCGAGCCAAAGCAGCTTGGAATTTCTTTGGCTGGTGGAAGCCGTGGAGGGGAGAGGGAAGCCCCTGGGAACGGATCCTGGTGCTGAAAGCGTGCACTTCAACCTTTCAGTTTGTACACAAGCCTCAGAGCAACAGCATTATCTGGCAATTGGCCTTCTTATGCCTAATTTTCAACCCACAAGTAGGAGTGAGGTTGTTGAGGATATCCTCACCCTTAGAGTAATTCACTTTGCATAATGACTCTACTTAGCACGTTAGGAGGGAGCCGCTGATGTCTAAGTGCCGATCTGCTCCGCAGTCATTACTGTGCACCCTTCAATTAAGCGGTCCAGATATGAGTTCTTTTAAGATAAACTGAAAGTGATTACAGCGTTGGTTGCATGGGTTTCACGTTTGTCACAACTCATCTAACCTTTAAAACAGGGAAATTTGTAAGTAAGTTATACCTCCATAGAGTTGATTTTAAAAAATATTTGGGAATCTCAAAGTGTGAAGAATGGCTACATAAAATAAGAAGGTTGCTGTCATCAGAGGTGTGCTAATTTCTATTATTGTTAAAGGAGTCAACGTCTCAGTAGAGTTAACCATGTATAAGAAAAAGCAAAACTAGCCCATAATCGATGCATTTTACAATGGTTATATAAAAGAGTGTGACTCCTCTTTGCGCTATTGTATTCCCATGAATTTTCTTGGTTCACTGCACATAGTAGGTGCTCAATAAGTATTTGTGGAAAATTGACGTCTGAAGTTATAATCAGTAGCGTATAAAATGTCATTATGCATTGTCGTAAAATATTTTTTGAAATGTATGAAACAAAGAGAAATATTAATTTATTCAGTCTACAGCTGGAAAGATAGTATACAATTGCTTTGAAAATACTGTTCTTTGGATTTCCCAGGTGGCTTAGTGGTAGAAACTCCAATGCAGGATATATGGGTTCAATCCCTGGGTAGGGAAGATCCCTGGAGAAGGAAATAGCAACCCTCTCTCGTGTTCTTGCCTGGGAAATCACATGGACAGAGGAGACTGGAGGCTACAGTCCATGGGGTTGCAAAAGAGCTGGACGCAAGTTAGGGACTGAACAACAACAATATCCTCTAACGCAAATACTTTTCTTGCTATTTGGCCATATTAGATGCTTGATGTTCAACCCTAGAAGTGAGAGTCAAGCTCATTAAAATGTGCATGTGTTAGAGTCTGATATGTCCTTTTAGAACCAAGGTATTTTCTGTTTACTTTTTAGTGTATTGTGTTTTCTACAACCTGATACATAACTATAGGCTTATTTGGGGAGATTGGTGGGAAAATAAAAAAATCTGAAACATTCAGTCTCTGTTTTTTTCAGGAGGGTGGCGGTGTGAGTGGGGTGAGTATGAGAGAAACTTTCTCCCTTATATCTAAAAATACTGCTCTGTATTGCATAGGTCATAACTGTTTTGAATAATTTGGAGAAGCACACTGAAGGAAGGATTATACCTTGATTTATGAAGAAGGCTTTGCCAATTTGGTTGCTTTCACAAGATGTTTATTTTAAGTGATTTACATTATGGAATCTAAAGAGAGCAAAAAAAGATAGTGAAAGGGAATAGGTGAATTTTCTCTGGTTGAGAGAGGATGATGAATAATGGTGATCATGTTTGAAGAAGATGATGGGTGATGATCACAGTATTTGGAGAAAATTAAGTATTTAGAGGGAGGTGTCTGGCTGGAGGCTTATCTGCTTATTTAGCAGCTCGAACTGATAGTTAAGACTGAAACTCAGGTGAGCATCTGACACTTGAGAACACAGGCCTGGAGAATATGTGAATGAAGGAAGAAATGCCTTTTGCTTTCTGAACTGTGTTTGTTTCTCCCTGAAACACTACGTAGTGGAAGGCACTGGAGCCATCATTTTGAACTGGCACATTTGAAACCCTGCATCAGCAATACTAAATATTTCAAATAATTAACTTAGTTTCTTGAAATATTTATAAAGTAAGATTTTTTCCTCGAATATTTCCTTGGATGCTCAACCTCAGAACTAACCAGATGTTAGTTCCAATCATATCTACCTTGTTTTCTTATAATGAAGTCTTAGTAAGTAAGATCACTTTACTTAATTTTTATATAGACAGAAAGAAGATGAATGAATACAGATTAAGCTCTGCAGTCATCATGAGCTCTTTATGGCTTAAAGTTTGGACCTGATGTTCTCTCTTACTAATTATGTTGACTCTCATCATAGACATTTCATTTTCACAATTTTCTCCACTACAGTGTACAGCTTCATGGCTGGGACAAGTTTAATTTTTCTGCACCACCCACAGTGTCTCCTACATAACATGACACTCACTGAATACTTCTGGAGTGATGAAATGAATAAGTTAACAAATAAATGCATGCATGTATACAAGTACTTACCATGGTTAAACACATCAGCTATTTCCATTTTCTCTTTTTTCCCTTTTATTACTGGTATCCTCCAAGTTTAGGCTGAGTACATGTCTTCTCAGATGGTTTCCATTTTTCAGTTTTCCTTGCAGCTAACATTGACCATATGACTAAATTTGAACCACTCCTATCTGATCAAAAAAGATGTTTTAATATTTCCAAACTGAGGACAAACTACTTCGGTTTCTACTCTTTTCTCTTCTTATCAACTGGGCCACTAACTTGATTGTGAGTCAACTCCCAACATGCAGAGGGTGATAAAAATTCTGAGATATGACAGAGCACTGAGATGGCATGACTCTGGACCTCAGAATGACAACTTGAAGAAGAATTTTCTTTCAGTCTGGCCCACCCAAACTGAAACAAGAGAGAGAAGTAAATATCTATTTCATTTAAACTGTTTTATTGTGCAGTCTTTTTTAATAGTAGCTTAACTTGTACACTATTATATTATTTACAACTACGTAGTATGTACATGCCAACCCATACCTATGAATTGAGTTAAAACGAAAAGGAAGAAAACTACATAAATGGCCCCATTTCTAAAAAAGTATTTTGCAATTATTTGCTTCACGTGTGAACATATAATATTTACATAGTAATTCACTATTTTCAAGACTGAAAAATGGATTGGTGTACAAGAAAGAGTTGAAAGTCAATTTGTTGATTTTGAGCTTGTGACAATCTGAGTCTCATTTTAAAAATCTATGCTTTGAGTGCTAAAGTGTTTATTATCTATAAAATCCTATGGATTCTTCTTATTTCATAGTAATACAAACTTTTAAGAATCCAATGAGATAAATTCCCAGTGATCTTGCACATAGCTAAAGTATTTCCAAATGTAGCCAAAGGGCTCATTAGAAAAAACTACATGTTCACTTAGAGTATTCCCACTACGGTCAATCATGAATATGTAACCTTATATTCCATTATTTAAAAGGATAAATAGCAAGGTGCCCAGTAGTTTTCTTGAGTCTTCTCCCTTTGTGATTTTGTCTTTGGATTCCAGTTTTTCTATTTGTATGACCAACCCAAGAGAATTTTCACTAGTATGCTGCTGCTGCTGCTCTTGCTTCAGTCATGTCCGACTCTGTCCGACCCCATAGATGGCAGCCCACCAGGCTCCCTGTCCCTGGGATTCTCCAGGCAAGAATGCTGGAGTGGGTTGCTATATCCTTCTCCAATGCATGAAAGTGAAAAGTGAAAGTGAACTCGCTCAGTCGTGTCGGACTCTTAGCGACCCCATGGACTGCAGCCCACCAGGCTCATCTGTCCATAGGATTTTCCAGGCAAGAGGACTGGAGTGGGTTGCCATTTCCTTCTCCATTCACTAGTATAAATGTAAGAAAGATGGAAATTAAACTTTTCATTGTTTTCTTCTAAATTTTACTATATAAAAAAATTCACATCTGAATCAAGAATATTTATTATAAGTGTATCAAAGGTTTTATTATTTTTAAAATTCTACCAATATTTGTCATTCCAAAATTATTGACAAATGCTATAAATATTAAAATAATTTTATGAGGCAATTATTGTGATTCAGTGGATAATACAAAGAGATTTCAGACATGATTCCTATCCTTAAGGTGCCTACAGACTCATGAGAAAATAGAGTATACACACAAAAATGAAAGGTAATGTTACAGATCATTTTTACTTGAGGAGATCAGATGTGAAAGAGACAGGAGGTAAATGGAGAAGCTGATATTTTCATACTGTAGATTTGAAATGGACTTTGAGGTATGAAGAGGGCCTTAACCAAGAGCCCTGAAATCTGGAGCCAGATGGAGATAAAGTGGAAATGTTTACATCATATTCGCAAAGCTAGAAATAGTTTGATTGAAATGAAGCAGTTGATTTGGTAGGGTAGATGTGGAATATAGGCTTTTGGGATCGTTCTGGGCCAGTTAACTCAGTTCTTCAAGGTGAACTTAAGGAATTTGGATTTCCTTCATTCTTTTGGGAAGAAAATGTACACGAACATCAGTGTCTTAGGAAGATTAATTTCAGAGCATTATGTTAAGGGGATTAGAGAAGAAAAACTGAAGCCATTGAATCTGTAGATAGCATTTAGTAGTATAGTCATTTTCACAATATGATTCTTCCTACCCAGGAACATGGAATATCTCTCCATATGTTTATATCATCTTTGATTTCTTTCATCAGTATCTTATAGTTTTCCATATACAGGTCTTTTGTCTCCTTCAATTCAGTTCAGTTCAGTTGCTCAGTCGTGTCTGACTCTTTGTGACCCCATGAACTACAGCACGCCAGGCCTCCCTGTCCATCACCAACTCCCGGAGTTCGCTCAGACTCATGTCCATCGAGTCAGTGATGCCATCCATCCATCTCATCCTCTGTCGTCCCCTTCTCCTCCTGCCCCCAATCCCTCCTAGCATCAGAGTCTTTTCCAATGAGTCAACTCTTCGCATGAGGTGGCCAAAGTACTGGAGTTTCAGCTTTAGCATAATTATTCCTAGATATTTTATTCTTTTCATTGCAACAGTAAATAGTAGTGATTCCTTAATTTCTCTTTCTGATCTTTGGTTGTTAGTATATAGGAGTGCAAGTGATTTCTGTGTATTGACCTTGTATCATGTGACTTTGCTGAATTCGCTGATTAGCTCTAGTAATTTTCTGATAATTTCTTTCAGGTTTTCTTTGTATAGTATCATGTCATCTGCAAACAGAGTTTTACTTCTTCTTTTCTGATCTGGATTCCTTTTATTTCTTTTTCTTCTCTAGTTGCCATAGCTAGGTCTTCCAAAACGATGTTTAAAAATAGTGGTGAGATTAGACACCCTTGTCTTGTTCCTGTTCTTAGAAGGAAAGCTTTTAGTTTTTCACCATTGAGAATAATGTTTGCTCTGGGCTTTTCATATTTGGCCTTTACTATGTTGAGGTAGGTTCCTTCCATGCCCATTTTTGAAGCGTTTTCATCATAAATGGATGCTGAATTTTGTCAAATGCTTTTTCTGCATCTATTGAGATGATCGTATGGTTTTTATCTTTCAATTTGTTGATTGATTTGCATATAGTGAAGAATCCTTGCATCCCTGGAATAAACCCGACTTGATCATGGTGTATGAGCTTTTTAATGTGCTGTTGGATTCTGCTTGCTGGAATTTTGTTGAGGATTTTTGCATCTATGTTCATCAGTGATATTGGCCTGTAGTTTTCTTTTTTTGTGTTATCTTTGTCTGATTTTGGTATCAGGATGATGGTGGCCTCGTAGAATGAGTTTGGAAGTCTTCCTTCCTCAATTTTTTGGAAGAGTTTCAGAAAAATAAGCATTGCTGCTGCTGCTGCTAAGTCACTTCAGTCGTGTCCGACTCTGTGTGACCCCATAGACGTCAGCCCACCAGGCTCTCCTGCCCCTGGGATTCTCCAGGCAAGAACACTGGAGTGGGTTGCCATTTCCTTCTCCAATGCATGAAAGTGAAAAAGTGAAAGTGAAGTCGCTCAGTTACGTCCGACGCTTAGCGACCCCATGGACTGCAGCCCACCAGGCTCCTCCATCCATGGGATTTTCCAGGCAAGAGTGCTGGAGTGGGGTGCCATTGCTCTTCCCTAAATGTTTGATAGAATTCCCCTGAGAAGCCATTTGGCCCCGGGCTTTTGTTTTGGGGGAGATTTTTGATCACTGTTTCAATTTCAGTGTTTGTAATTGGGTTGTTCATAATTTCTATTCCTTCCTGGTTCAGTCTTGGAAGGCTAATCTTTTCTAAGTGTCTGTCCATTTCCTCTAGGTTGTCCACTTTATTAACATATAGGTGCTCATAGTCTTTTCTTATGATCCTTTGTATTCCTGTGTTGTCTGTTGTAACCTCTCCTTTTTCATAATTTTATTGATTTGATTTTTCTCCCTTTTTTCCTTGATGGATCTGACTATTGGTTTGTCGATTTTGTTTATCTTCTCAAAGAAGCAGCTTTTAGTTTTATTAATCTTTGTTATTGTTTCCTTCATTTCTTTTTCAATTATTTCTGCTCTGATTTTTATGATCTCCTTCCTTCTGCTGACTGGGGATTTTTTATTCTTCTTTTTCCAGATGCTTTAGATGTAGCATTAGGCTGTCTATTGAATGCTTTTCTTGTTTCTTGAGATACGTACCCCAGTGTTCACTGCAGCACTATTTACAATAGCTAGAATATGGAAGCAACCTAGATATCCATTGACAGATGAATGGATAAAGGAGCTGTGGTACATATATACAACGGAATACTACTCGGCTGTAAAAAGGAATGCATTTGAATCTGTTCTGAGGTGGATGAAACTAGAACCCATTACACAGAGTGAAGTAAGTCAGAAAGAGAAATATAAATATAGTATACTGACACATATATATGGAATATGAAGACATGGCACTGATGAATTTATTTTCAGGGCAGCAATGGAGAAACAGACATAGAGAACAGACCTATGGTACATGGTGGGAGGAGAGGAGGGAGAAAGGGAGATGTATGGAGAGAGTAACGTAGAAATTTACAATACCATATATAAAACAGATGATCGGTGGGAATTTGCTTTATGACTCATGGAACTCAAACGGGGCTCTGCAACAGGCTGAAAGGTGGGATGGAGAGGGAGAAAGGAAGGAGGTTTGGGAGGGAGGGGACATGGGTGTACCTATGGCTGATTCTTGTTGAGGTAAGAGAAAACCACAAAATTCTGTAAAGCAATTATCCCTCAATTAAAAAAAAATACTATGGGAAACTTATGTGTCCCCACATAATCTTTTATATTAAAAAAAAAAAACTGCAGTCAGAAAATTAAATTAGGGGAAAATTGTGGTTACCCAGGCAGGAGGAGGGGCTTCCCAAGTGGCACAATGGTAAAGAATCTGCCTGCCAATGCAGGAGATGCAGGAGACACAGTTCAGTCCCTGGGTGGGGAATCCCTTGGAGTAGAAAATGGCAACGTACTCCAGTATTCTTGCCTGGAAAATCCTGTGGGCAGAGAAGCCTGGTGGATTACAGTCCATGGGGTCCCAAATTGTCAAACATGACTGAGCATGCACACAGGTAGGAGGAAATATAGATGTGAACTAAGGAAATGGCAGAATGCACAACCTTAAGAAACTTGTTCTATTGACAATGAATTTGAATGCAATGTATCTTTCTTTTGGGTGCTTTTTTATGCTCCTTCCACTACTGTTCCTTAATTGAGCTGTGACTTCTCATGTTAACCCTGTATCTTTCATGGCTCTTTTACAATGAAAATTTTTTCTTTTTTCTTTTTCCTGTTTCTACAGTCTATTCATATATAGTATTTAATTTTTAAAATTTATTTTTAATTGAAGTATAGTTCATTTACAATGTTTCAGGTGTACAGCAAGGTGATTTAGTTATATATGTATAAATATATTTCAGATTCTTTTCCATTATATGTTATTATGAGATATTCAATATATCAATAGTTTCCTGTGCTATACAGTAGGTCCTTGTTTATTTATCTTATATATAGTAGTGTGTATCTGTTAAACCTAAATTTCCAATTTATCTCTTCCTTTTCTTCCCCTTTGGTAACCATAAGTTTCTTTTCTATGTCTGAGAGTCTATTTCTGCTTTGTAAATAAGTTTATTCATATCATTCTTTTTAGATTCCACATATAAGTGATATCATATGATATTTGTCTTTGTCTGATTTACTTCACTTAGTATGATAACCTCTATCCATATATGTTTCTGCAAATGGCATTATTTCATTCCTTTTATGGCTGAGTAATATTCCATTATATTTCTCCAAACTCTCCTCAGCATTTATTATCTTGATGGCTGTTTGAGAATTCTTATTATTTGTATTAGGAAAAGTAGTACTAGTAAGTATCATTTGGTAATAACTTTTGTTGATGACTTACCATGTCTATGCATATTGGGAGCAATTTACACATATTACCATATGTATTACCACATGCATATTACATGTTAAACCATATAAAAATTCATACAGAAAAAAGTGATTGAGCTGTAACTGCTTATGGTTCACTTAATGCTCACAGCAGTCATATGAGTTAGATACTATTATTATTTTCATTTTGTGCAAGGCAATCGCAGCATACAAAGCTCAATTTGTCTGATTGTAAAACCAGTATGTGGCAGAGCTAGAATGCAAACAGAAACAGTGTTTCCCCAGAGATCATGCTCTAAACCACCTGTTTGCTGCTATGTTGTTGTTGTTGTGATTCAGTTGTGTTTGACTCTTTGCAACCCTATAGACTGCAGCATGCCAGGCGTTGCACCATTTCCTGGAGCATGCTCAAACTCATGTCCACTGAGTCAGTGATACCATCCAACCATCTCATCCTCTGTCGTCCCCTTCTCCTCCTGCCCTCAATCTTTCCCAACATCAGGCTCTTTTCAGATGAGTCAGCTCTTTGCATCAGGTGGTCAAAGTATTGGAGCTTCAGCTACAGAACTAGTCCTTCCAATGAATACTCAGGGTTGATTGACTGGTTAGATCTCCTTGTGGTCCAAAGGGCTCTCGAGTCTTCTCCATCAATTCAGTTCAGTTCAGTCACTAGGTCATGTCCGACTCTTTGCGACCCCATGAATCACAGCACGCCAGGCCTCCCAGACCATCACCAACTCCCGGAGTTTACCCAAATTCATGTTCATCGAGTCTGTGATGCCACCAGCCATCTCATCCTTTGTCATCCCCCCTCCTCCTGCCCCCAATCCCTCCCAGCATCAGGGTCTTTTCCAAAGAGTCAATTCTTCGCTGAGGTGGCCAAAGTATTGGAGTTTCAGCTTCAGCATCAGTCCTTCCAATGAACACCCAGGACTGATCTCCTTTAGTCCTGGACTGGGTGGATCTCCTTGCAGTCCAAGGGACTCATCTTCTCCAACACCACAGTGCAAAAGCATCACTTCTTCGGCTCTCAGCTTTCTTTACAGTCCAACTCTCACAGCCATACATGACAACTGGAAAAACCAAGGCATTGACTAGACGGACCTTTGATGGCAAAATAATGTCTCTGCTTTTTAATATGGTATCTAGGTTGGTCATAACTTCTCTTCCAAACAGTAAGCATCTTTTAATTTCATGGTTGCAATCACCATCTGCAGTGATACTGGAGCCCAAAAAAATAAAGTCTGACACTGTTTCACTGTTTCTCCATCTATTTCCCATGAAGTGATGGGACCAGATGCCACGATCTTAGTTTGCTGAATGTTGAGCTTTAAGCCAACTTTTCACTCTCCTCTTTCACTTTCATCAAGAGGCATTTTAGTTCTTCTTCATTTTCTGCCATAAGGGTGGTGTCATCTGCATATCTGAGGTTATTGATATTTCTCCCAGCAATCTTGATTCCAACTTGTGCTTCTTCCAGCCCAGTGTTTCTCATGATGTACTCTGCATATAAGTTAAATAAGCAGGGTGACAATATACAGCCTTGATGTACTCCTTTTCCTATTTAGAACCAGTCTATTGTTCCATGTCCAGTTCTAACTGTTGCTTCTTGACCTGCATATAGGTTTCTCAAGAGGCAGGTCAGGTGGTCTGGTATTCCCATCTCTTGAAGAATTTTCCACAGTTGATTGTGATCCACACAGTCAGAGGCTTTGGCATAGTCAATAAGGCAGTAATCGATGTTTTTCTGGAACTCTCTTGCTTTTTCGATGATCCAGCAGATGTTGGCATTTTGATCTCTGGTTCCTCTGCCTTTTCTAAAACCAGCTTGAACATCTGGAAGTTCACGGTTCACATATTGCTAAAGCCTGGCTTGGAGAATTTTAAGCATTACTGTACTAGCGTGTGAGGTGAGTGCCATTGTGTGGTAGTTTGAGCATTCTTTGGCATTGCCTTTCTTTGGGATTGGGATGAAAACTGACCTTTTCCAGTCCTGTGGCCACTGCTGAGTTTTCCAAATTTGCTGGCATATTGAGTGCAGCACTTTCACAGCATCATCTTTCAGGATTTGAAATAGCTCAACTGGAATTCCATCACCTCCACTAGCTTTGCTCGTAGTGATGCTTTCTAAGGCCCACTTGACTTCACGTGCCAGGATGTCTGGCTCTAGGTGAGTGATCACACCATCATTATTATCTGGGTTGTGAAGATATTTTTTGTACAGTTCTTCTGTGTATTCTTGCCACCTCTTCTTAATATCTTCTGATTCTGTTAGGTCCGTACCATTTCTGTCCTTTATCGAGCCCATCTTTGCATGAAATGTTCCCTTGGTATCTCTCATTTTCTTGAAGAGACCTCTAGTCTTTCCCATTCTGTTGTTTTCCTCTATTTCTCTGCATTGATCCCTGAGGAAGGCTTTCTTATCTCTCCTTGCTATTCTTTGGAACTCTGCATTCAGATGCTTATATCCTTCCTTTTCTCCTTTGCCTTTCACTTCTCTCCTTTTCACAGCTATTTGTAAGGCCTCCCAAGACAGTCATTTTGCTTTTTTGCATTTCTTTTCCATGGGGATGGTCTTGATCCCTGTCTCTTGTACAATGTCATGAATGTCTGTCCATAGTTCATCAGGCACTCTGTCTATCAGATCTAGTCCCTTAAATCTATTTCTCACTTCCACTGTATAATCATAAGGGATTTGATTTATGTCATACCTAAATTGTCTAGTGGTTTTCCATAGTTTCTTTGATTTAAGTCTGAATTTGGCAATAAGGAGTTCATGATCTGAGCCACAGTCAGCTCCTGGTCTTGTTTTTGCTGACTGTATAGAGCTTCTCCATCTTTGGCTGCAAAGAATATAATCAATCTGTTTTCGGTGTTGGCCATCTGGTCATGTCCATAGTAGGGTCTTCTCTTGTGTTGTTGGAAGAGGGTATTTGCTATGACCAGTGCGTTCTCTTGGCAAAACTCTATTAGGCTTTCCCCTGCTTCATTCCATACTCCAAGGCCAAATTTGCCTGTTACTCCTGGTGTTTCTTGACTTCCTACTTTTGCATTCCAGTCCCCTTTAATGAAAAGGACATCTTTTTTGGGTCCACTGGAGAAGGGAATGGCAAACCACTTCAGTATTCTTGACTGGAGAACCCCATGAACAGTATGAAAAGTCAAAATGATAGGATACTGAAAAAGGAACTCCCCAGGTCGGTAAGTGCCCAATATGCTACTGGAGATCAGTGGAGAAATAACTCCAGAAAGAATGAAGGGATGGAGCCAAAGCAAAATCGATATCCAGTTGTGGATGTTACTGGTGATACAAGCAAAGTCCAATGCTGTAAAGAGCAATATTGCATAGGAATCTGGAATGTTAGGTCCATGAATCAAGGCAAATTGGGAGTGGTCAAACAGGAGATGGTAAAAATGAACATCGACATTCTAGGAATCAGTGAACTAAAATGGACTGGAATGGGTGAATTTAACTCAAATGACCATTATATCTACTACTGTGGGCAGGAATCCCTTAGAAGAAATGGAGTAGCCATCATGGTCAACAAGTGTCTGAAATGCAGTACTTGGATGCAATCTCAAAAACGACAGAATGATCTCTGTTCCTTTCCAAGGCAAACCATTCAATATCATGGTAATCCAAGCCTATGCCCCAACCAGTAATGCTGAAGAAGTGAAGTTGAATGGTTCTGTGAAGACCTACAAGACCTTTTAGAACTAACAGTCAAAAAAGATGTTCTTTTCATTATAGAGGAATGTCTTCTCCATACCACAGTTCAAAATTATGAATTCTTTGGCAATCAGCCTTCTTTATGGTCCAAATCTCATATCCATACATGACTACTGGAAAAGTATGTAGCTTTGACTATACAGAGTACCAAACCTTTATGTCTTATATAATATCCCAACAATCTTTGGAAATATATACATTCCCATTTTAAAGATAAGAAAACTGAGGCACAGAAGCGTAACTTGCCAATGGTTATCCACTATTTAGGAAAGGATAAGATTTGAACCTAGTTGTGTCTGACTACAGAAATGTTAACAGGCAGTCTCTGTACTTCACAAGGAGGGAGGAGGTAAGATTGGAATCCTTTTGTCTTCCTATTGATGATCTGAAGAGATTATTCTAAAATTATTTTCTTTATTCCACTTTCCTACTTGATTTACGGACTTTGTCAACAACCAAAAGTGTTCCACATCTGCAGTCTTATGTTTTGAAATTTTTTCCTGACACTACAGCTTGCTGTCCTTCTATCTCTATCATGCCTACTAAGCATTGCTCTTGGCTTTAAACTGACATCAATTCCCTAATCACATTTTATTTTACTCATCTATTATACTCGTTCTTGTTTTCCTTCATAGTCAAATCACAACGGACACTACAGTTAATTCGCCTTTACTTTCTTTTTATTTTCTGTTTCTGAATGCCATTGACACTTTTGTTTCACTTTGCTAGTTAACTCTCACCTTGGTTCAACCAAACTATCTGTTTTCTCTAATTTTGTTCTTACGCAAGTTGGACATACCTGGAGTAAATTGCAGAACCATGTGGCTTGACTTCAATTTAAATGTATGATTTCCAATGTGAGTTGAACCCTTGATACCACGCAGCAATCTTTTAAAAAGTCATTTAACTCATTTTTATTCAAGCTTCCAAATACATTAAGTTGTTTCAAACTATTTCTTCTGATCTTAAGCTGATGATTCCTTTCCTACTCTTCAATTTCAATCCTTAACTCAGTGATAAATTAAAACTTTGTGTTTCGTCAGTTTTATGACCACATTTGCTTAGCTATTCTTTCAACCAAATATTTCATCCTACTCAGAAAAAAAGATAGCTCTCAACTTCCCCTTTCCTTCTAAGATAACCCTTCTCCCAAAATTTCATCCTCTTCTAGGACTTTGAGCATTAAATTATGCCTTCTCTTTTGAATTAAAAATCTACCACTCATTTTATTTACTTATTTTGAAAGCACTTTTTAAAAAAAAATTATTTATTTATTTTTGACTGTGTTAGATCTTTGTTGCTACATGTGGGCTTTCTGTCGTTGTGGGGAGTGGGGGCTACTCTCTAGCTGTGATGTGCAGGCTTCTCATTGCCGTGGCTTATCGTATGGAACACAGGCTCTGGGGCACACAGGCTGCAGTAGTTATGGCTCATGGGCTCTGGAGCGCAGGCTCAGTATCTGTGGGGCACCGGCTTTGTTGCCCTGCAGCATGTGGGATCCTCCAGACCAGGGATTGAACCAGGGATCCAAATTGGCAGGAGGATTCTTAACCACTGAACCACCAGGGAAGTCTTCCCACTCTTTTTAAGTGAATCTCTTATTGCTTAAAAACTTACTCAAGGCTTCAGCCATATCTCCCTAAAAAAGAAAAAAAAAACATCTGCCCTTGGTCTGGATTCTATGAAGACTTTTCTAGTTAAAGTTGCCAGCTCTGCCTGAGAGCCATAAGGTGTTCTCTAAGTCTTGAACCATGACTGTCTTAGCGCCTCTCACAAAATGCTTCCTCAACTTTTCTAGATCTTCCGACTCTCATCTCAAACTCTACTTGCAATTTAGAGCCGGACCGTGCTCCTTATCCCATGAACTCAGCGTTGCCTTTACTTTATGCTGCCTTTAAAAAAAATATGTAAATCCCCTAGTGGAGGATTCTCCAGGTTTATGACTGGGATGTAAATAATTCTTTCACTAACTGCTACCCTAACTCCTTTATGGCTCTTAGGCAGAGTTGGCAATTTTAACTAGAGAGTTTAATTCACCTTAATGTTCAAAATCAATATTAGTAGCTCATTTCTATCTGCCAAGTTCAAGACCAGCTTTTGCTTCCTATAATCTCTTCAATGTTAAAAGATATGCTCTTTTGTTTTCTTATAAAATTTGTTTTTTATCCTGAGTTGCCTTTCTTGGCTAACAGTCTTTTCTATTTGGACACCAAGTTAATGACCTCATATTAATCTGGAATATCATCACATTGTTTATGAATTTCGATCTCCACTTAGGTAATTAGTTACTTAAAGACAGATACTTTGCTACTGTCATTTTTGAATGAACTCTACCTGGAATTTAAGGTTTAATATTTATAAATGAAAGTATAAAGAGAAAACAGATTAAAAATTATTAGCAACATTTTAGGAATCATAGGTGATGCTCAGGTTTGAGTCTTGGTAATGAGAAGAAAGGTTTTGTCATTAGTACTCAGGGAGGGAAGGAAGAAACATAAAGTCATGGCTTGCTTTTATTATTAAACAATTATTAAACAATAAGTCCCCTAGATGTAAACGAGCTGCATTCCAAGAGTGCATTCATAAGTCCAATTTGTTTGTGTAAGTCTAACAGTTAGGCTAGGTACCCAACAGAATTGACTATAGAGTACTGTACTGTAATAGAATTATAATACTTTTCATACAAATAATACATAAAAAGCAAACATGAAAAATAAAGGAAACATTTTTAATCTTTTGGTACAGTGCCTTGAAAAGTACAGTACAATAGCTGGCATACTTAGGCTGGCATTGAGTGAACAGGGAAGAAGAGTTAGTGACAGGAGGAGGGAGAAGAGGTGGGAGATGGTGGAGCTAAAGGATCATCAGCAGAGGGAAACAGAGGGCAAGCTGCACTTTCACTCACACCTGATGTCAATGGAACACATATGTGCATCTTTGAATTTGCAACTTGAAGTTTTATACGGAGACTTACTGTGTTTGGAACTATATAAAATATATGACACACATATATAATATATAAGCTCTGGACTTGACAAAGAAATTTGGTCATACTCACTGAAGAAAAGGATGGGAATGACATCTTTAGAACTTTGATGCAGGTAAATAGAAAAGGAGAAATGGTTCAAAACTTTTAACAGTGATCAATTGTTTCATTTTGGTACCATTATAGACATAGAGACTTCCAGGAAGATTATATGTTTATACAGTATTTTGGATCAAAGTTGAATATCCTAGGGGGAGAAAGTCTCTGAAGATATGTTTTGACAACTTATGAAAAGCTAACGAGACAACTCTTGAACTGAAACACTGTCTGGTCCAAAACTCAAAATTGATAGCAGAATGGTGTTTTGACAACAGCCAAGGAAAGATACTTTCGTAAGGAGGTGATCAGCCATATTGAAAGAAATTAAATTTTAATTTGAATGAAGTAAAACAACAACAACAACAACACACTATCTCGCTTGATTGAATGACCTTGCAGAACAAAACTATAGTAGAATGAATGATATCAGCCACAGAATGAGAAGTAGCAGGTAGTTAAGGAGAAACCAATGATGGAGATAGTGAACAGAAGTCACCCTTTAAGAAATTGGTAGGAAAAGGAAGGAGAAACATAAGATACTGATTCAAGGAGTAACAAAGTAAAAATAGTTTTATTTTAACTTCTTTTCCTTTTTGTTCTTTTTCTGTTTTCTTTCTTTTAATTTGGTGGGAGTAGAGTAGGAAAGGGAGTCCTCTGTTCACAGGTAGATTAAAAAGAGGTGGAGTAGAAGAGGAAGATGAAAAGGGATAATTGAGCATGAACCAAATTTAATGAATAGCTATCTTGGAAGATGCTCTTGGGTTAAATATAGCCCAGTTGGTGGTGGGTAAGTTATTCCATAAGAGCCAGGCTGCGAATAGCTCTTTCTCAAGGGCATAATGCTACTTTGGTGGCCTGAGTCCAGAATTCTGAGGTGATTTTTTTCCTTAAGTTGGGATGTTCAAGCATGTAGAGATCTAATCCTACCCGTGACCTTTACATACCTTACTTTGTGGTTTTAAAGAAAATGGGCTGAGACAGTGAATAGAAACCACATCACAGTTTGGGTGCTGGCTAGCACATAGCAAACAGGATTTGTAATCTTGTTTATTTTAGTGTTTTTTGCTAACAGTTTATTTGGGAAACACAAAATTAGTATTTGCTCAACGCAAATCATAGAGATTTTTATCATGGTAATAAATTAAAATAAAATATCTAGAGAAATTGAAGGAACTACATTAATATCTTATTGTAAATTTCTTTTGTGAATATAAATTCATAGATCCTAACGTAATCTATCAATTTTCCATGTGAAGCCTCCCATACAAAACAAAGAATTGTCTGGTGTTATTAGGTTTTATCGTATTGGCAGCACTCCTGTATTTATATGTCTTCTCTAGTTTAGGGGAAAGTTTTAAACCATTTCATTCATTAGTAAGCAATATACATTAGTATGTATACCTGACTATATACAAAGAGTTGGAAACAACTTCGTGACTGAACACACACACACACACACACATTAGTATGTATTTTTTTTGATGATTTAACAAATTCAGAATTCATATTTATTTTAAAATACCCTTTTAAAAGTTATAATTTTATGTAACACAACTGATTCCTATATATACAACATATTTGGGTTTTAGCATCTTCAAGTCTATAAAATGCCTATGACTGATCTAAGCTGTTTTCCATAAAAAGTTAAAATAATGATGCCACATAATGGCACAATTATGCCACATAATGAAACAGTCTTTATCTAATAATTAACACTTACACGTCCCCAAATTAGAATGTAAATAAAGAAATGACAGTTTTTTTCATTATTGAGAAGTATGTGCATTTCTGACCCAGGAAAATGCCTAGAACTTTGTAAATCCATTCAATCCTTCAGAAAAAAGTGATTGTTTCTTGGTGCTGTCATCATTTGTAAAGAGATTAATAGAAGTTGACAACATGTGTCATTTATATGTCAGGCTGGTTAGCAAGATCTTTTGATATGCAGAATTATTTGTCAGCTAACACCTTACTAGTTCTCTCTTCACCTTTGAGTGGATCTATCTACTCTGGTCATTTCTATCTGTATCTGATAGTGGGGCTCAAGCACAGTTCAGCTCCATGAATTTTGCATTCCTCTTTTATTACTCTTTTTAAGAAACACTCAACAAATCTTATTTTTAAAATATGTGTTAAACTTTTATCTGCAGTAGCCCAGGAAAATGAGGTAGAAGATGGCACAAAGGATAGGTTCTAGTATTCATCTTGAACACTTGGGGAATTCACCTCCATTACTTGCACGATTCTTTTAGTTTGGTATCTACTTATTTCAATTTAAATGTGTAATATTTGTAATATCAATTACACAGTAATATATAGTATTTAAAATTTTTAAAAATTAACTCACTGAAGACATGTTACTGCTACCGGTACTAAGTCACTTCAGTTGTGTCCGACTCTGCGCGACCCCATAGATGGCAGCCCACCAGGCTCTACCATCCCCGGGATTCTCCAGGCAAGAACACTGGAGTGGGTTGCCATTTCCTTCTCCAGTGCCTGAAAGTGAAAAGTGAAAGTGAAGTTGCTCAGTCGTGTCTGACTCTTAGCGACCCCATAGACTGCAGCCTAACAGGCTCCTCCGTTCATGGGATTTTCTGGGCAAGAGTACTGGAGTGGGGTGCCATTGCCTTCTCCAGACATGTTACTAAGAGCTTTCAATTTTATATAGGTATCTGACCCCAAGATAGTTTAGAACTTCAGCATTTCACAGACTAAAAAATCTGACAAGCAACAAATCCAACAAAGGAAGAAAATTTTTTTCACTAATTCCAGTCTTTTCACTTGCTTTATTTTTATAGTCTTGAAAGTCTTTATTGTAGTGCAGTTATGTTAATAGAAGATAAATCTGTGAACTTAGCTAAAAGTAATTTCTTGAGATATGTTATTTTTTGGAGTGTTGTCAGTGAATTCAATCCTATGTTTTCTGGGATTTGTAACAGTCAATGCAATTCCTGTTCATTATCAAAGTCACTATGCTTCTATTTTGATGAGGTGTAAAATTAATATGTCACTGTTTTAAGAGTCTATACTGAGTGATATAAGAAGTTAGAAAGGAGAGATTTCGGGGATCATATTTTTTTTGCCTAACAGTTTATTTAGAGAACTGCATCCCTCATATTCTAAGTGGACATGTAAATCATTAGTTATTTTTTACTATCAATATTATTATATGGCATCACGGACTCGATGGACCTGAGTTTGAATGAACTCTGGGAGTTGGTGATGGACAGGGAGGCCTGGCATGCTGCAATTCATGGGGTCGCAAAGAGTCGGACACGGCTGAGCGACTGAACTGAACTGAACTGATCTGATTAGATAAAATGGAGAGTCTTAATGTAGATATGTAAGTCATTAGCTTTTTTTTACTATTAATATTAATATTGTTGTTATTAGATAAATTGGAGAGTCTTATCTATTTGGAAGTTGCTGCCTCTAAATATTTTTATAACAATTAGTCATGCAATGGATTTTTCATTGACTGGGGAAACAAAATTGTACTAATATGCATTTCTAAAGCAGGGTATAAACTTTTATAGGTAAAGGGAGTATATTTTCTGTGTGTTATAATATTAAAATTCTTAGAGTAAGTCTAATATTTCAGGGGAAAAAAAGCCCTGTATATCTTATGCCAGTGATTACATATACTTGCCAGTATCTCAAACTCAACTTGCAATTCTTATTATAACTTTATCTGATTTTCCATTCAATTTGATTTTGATACATTTCAAAATTACAATAAGTCATTTTTAAAAAAAAGATTTTCTCTTTTATGCTTATAGCCTATGAAAAACACTTTAAAGTTATATTGATGAAAAGATTCTTTTTTGCTCTGCCCAATACCTTTTCTTGAACTGGCAATTAAAGGGTTATTTAATTGGAGAAGTTCAGAGTCAGATCAGCATTCCCAGTGGCACATATCTTTAGCAATAAGTGTGGAAGCCAACTCGGAAGAAACACGTTTGAAGTAGCAGAACTAATCATGCAGAAGCAATTTGCGATTTTCTCTCTCAGCCTAGATAAAACAGAGCATTATGACATTGGCTGCACTGAGCAAGGTCAATTTACTGTGAAAAGCCAGCTATAGATTCCAACTTCAAATAGACTTTTATCCTGCATAGCTAAACCCAGGATTTACTCTCCTGCTCACACTACAGAATGGGCAGAATGGAGTGGACAATTCAATTAGGAAGCATCCGTACTTGTCACTGCTCCTTTTTTTTTTTTTTTTAACTGTTTCAGATAATCAGTTTGTAACTAGATCTTAAGATTTCTCCCTGCCACATGCCCCTTCCACCTGGGAATGAAGTAGAAATGTTTGTTGTTCATGTTCTGTGCAATAAAGTTTATTTTATAGTGTTTTCAGATTTAATTGGTAAGAATTTACCAATTACCTTTGGAAAGTTCAATGCTGATTTTCTTTTATTGTATTTAATTATGTTTTGGCTTTAAGATGAAAGATTTCTGTCAGAAATATACACAAGACTGTCTTTACAAAAATATAGCTTATTAAAAGTATGAAAGAACCTTTTCAGTTTAGCATTTATGTAATGTGCTATATGAATATGTCATTGTTATTCCTAATACGGGAACCACTACATAAAGATGATCCTACTTTCATTGTACTAGATGTAAAATTTGCATTAATTTTTGGAAATGATTATATTTATGGGAGCAATCATATAAATTGTTCAGCTAATCCCAGTGAATAAACAGTATATTTTCTTAGCCATGAGGAAAAATACTCTCTTACCTTCTTTTTTGGCTGAAGTCCAGACTAGATTATTCTTATGAAAAATTAAACAAGAGTGTACCTTAATTAGCTGTTCAAGGATCTAGCCATCTGGAATATCCATGTTTAGTGCATTTAACTTTATTAAGTGCATCTGATAGACTCTTTGGGTCATAATTCATACTGGTAATGGTGTCAATAATCAATTTTGTTCAAAATACCATGAAAGTGGGATGGAACTTGTTCCCAGAAGCTTAGACAGAAAGTAAATGAAGACATGATTAAATGTCATTGTTATTATAGTTCATAATAAAAAGTATACATCTATATCTAAGGCACAATAGCTGTACAAATTGATGTACTAGTCAACAGTTTTCTGGAGCATATTCTGGTGCTCCTGTTAAAAGACGGGCAGGTGATAGAAGTCCACAGTGCTGACACTGGGTCCTGGAACACTGTGGAAGTCAGTCTGTTAATGTTTTCATTGGCTTACTGCAATGCTGAGGTCAGGCAGAACTCACTGGTCTCCTGCTTCTGCCGACCCAGTGATGGACAGTAATGCAATGTTCTTTTAGAATTTATGACTCTGGGTAAAGGACAGAGTGAAATATGTGACTCAGGTCAAAAATTAGGACAAAGAATATCAGAGATGAGATGTTCATTTTAAATACAAGTGTAGAATCATTAGTTTTTAAAGTTGTGTTTTCCAATTCAAACTTGAGATAATTGAAAACAGATATATTTTCCCCCTATGGAGGCTAAAGTTTCTCTTAATAAGTCAAAAACATATTCAAAATTTAAAGCACATATGTGAAAATTAAGTTTGCTTTCTAATTTTTCAAATAGGCATTTTGGATCATTGGGATATTCATCTATTTCTTTTTTGCTTTGTGGGGTGTTTATTATCTTAGATAATTCTCCATAATTTAGGATCTGTTGTGAATTTATTATAGTTAGGGCTGGTGTGTTGGAACCTTTGTATTTCCATTGTCCTATAGAATAACCCAATTCTATTCTATATGACAAAATGTAATCTAGTCAGTGATTGCATATGCTGTATTTTCACATAAGCAAAATTTAGATTTTTAAAAAATATATTACAATATATAGTATTTATTTTGAATAAAAACTTTATATATGTATATTATTCTGTAATTGTGATGAGAGCATTGTGATAGCTGTACACTAAAATAAATGAGGTGGTCACATCATAGTTCTCAGCCTTACTAGAATCACCTGGCTAGCTTCAAATTATATTGTGATTGGTCTCATTCCAGAAAGTTGTAATTTAATCGATCCAGGATATTGTCTGGCTAGACTATTTAGAAAGTAAAAAATGCCAACCATTTCTTGATCTATATAACTTCAATTTACTGGTTAAATTTTTGCAAATCTAGGGGCTAATATAATAAATTTTAAGATTTTTTTCTCTATTATTTAGCTTAATCATTTATTTAATTCTTCAGTTTGCCTAAGTATACCCTAAATTATAATGTATTTGTGTGTGTGTGTGTATATATATATCTGTGTGGAGTATGTGTTTGTAGGTGTGTTTATGTGTGGAGTAGACTAATTTCTCAGAAATAGGTTTTAATGCAAACATTTCAGTGTTGCCTACATGAAAGAACTTTTAAAGTACTATTTGAAATGCACCTATACAGCTTGTTTCTTTAAATTATTTGCAATGGCAATTTTATGTTGAATAAAATTATGTAGAAAATGATATAATAGATGTGAAAGTGCTTTTAAAGTTAAAAATATTGAGCAAATGTGAAGTACTGGTAGTAGGTACTATTGTATATCAACAAATTTCCTTAACTGAGTAGTCTTTATGTTCATAGTCAATCATAATCCAAGCATTCTCATCATGATGGATGTTTTAAGTAACTTCTTATGTAGTCTGTTTGACATTTTACATTTTATCTAACTTAGTCAAGTCTTCAATATTCTGGTTGTGTGTGTGTGTATGTGAATGTGTGTCTGTGTGTATGTGTTCATCTTCAAAATAGGGTGTTGGCAGCATAAACATGGTACTGGTCGTGCCCCTGCACTCAACACCCACCAGAATGGTGGGCAAACTGCTTAAGCCCCGCCTCTGGTCCAACCCTCACTCCATATAAGGGACAATCTCTCCCCCACCCCAGCGAGCAAGCAAAGGAACCAGTTGTTTGTTGCTCCCCCCAGCCCTGGAACAGCAAGGGCCCCAGTAAAGCTTTGCCTAAAAAAAAAAAAAAAAAAATGCAATCTCTAGTGTAGTACATATTTTGCATTTGGATAATCTAATCATGACAGGTTAATACTCTTGATTTAATGCCCAAATAAGATACCTCTTCAGGCTTAGTAATTATCCAACAAGTTATGAAATTGTTTCACTTTCTAACCTGCCATGGCCAAGATAGTTGACTTACATAATGCAGTTTAATTACACTTAAAATTGTACACACCCCTTCAGAAAGAAATGTATTCCTGAGAGAAGACAGCAGTCTGTGACAAAGCCAACTTTCTGCCTCTCACTGGAAGTGAATGTACCAGCAAACATCAGTCTTATCTTGTTTGCATTTTGAAGAACAGCTTTATTTGTAATTTCTTACAATTTAATTGACAACATAATGTTTATCAACTGTAAATGCAGCAAATGAACAAAATAGAGTCAAATCATCATCTCCACCACTTTTGTTCTCATCGTAGAAAATAGTCTTATCTCTGCAGAAGACATCAAAGCTGTTGGGATAAGCCACATGCAGTACAGTGTCCTTGAAAATATCAGGCATGCAATCGCTTAAAAAAATTGAACTACAAGTTATGCTTATTTGATACTTCATGGTGAGTTTTAATCATTAGGTGTAAAATTAATAATCTTAAAGGAACAAATAAAGCAAGAGAATAGCTATTTTGAGCGACATGATACTTGCCTCAACCTCCCAATATTTGGAATAAACTTCCAGTAAAAGTCAAGCAATTAAAAGGCAAGTTCTGCATGCTGCTGCTGCTAAGTCGCTTCAGTCATGTCTGACTCTGTGCGACCCCATAGACGGCAGCCCACCAGGCTCCCCCGTCCCTGGGATTCTCCAGGCAAGAACACTGGAGTGGGTTGCCATTTCCTTCTCCAATGCATGAAAGTGAAAAGTGAAAGTGAAGTCGCTCAGTCGTGTCTGACTCTTCGTGACCCCATGGACTGCAGCCTACCAGGCTCTTCCATCCATGGGATTTCCAGGCAAGAGTACTGGAGTGGGGTGCCATTGCCTTCTCCGAAGTTCTGCATAGAAAGGTAGAAAAGAAAAATGACAAAGGCATGAGATTTTTAGAAAACTATAGAAAATGAGCAGAGACGCTGTACTCATACTGGATCACAACTCATTTGTTCAAATTTTATAGGAAAATTTCCTTCCTCGAATTGAGATACTCAGCTAAGTGTGTTTGTGTAAGAGAGAGAGAAGGAGGGATACAGAGAGACAGAGAGAGGGAAAGACAAGAAGGAGACAGAGATAAAAAACAGTAAATGCTGAGAGAAGGGTACAAAATAACAGATGACATTTGTTTTTTAAAGTGAACACTAGAACCAGAAGAAGCAAATAAAATGACTGGCTTTGTAATGCCCATAGAAACCTAGTGGAGAAAATTTTTCCATCCAAGAGACTTAGAACGATGGGATATACCAGCCCACTGAAACAAAAATGTTGTCCCTCACTTCTGAATTTTACTTTTGAACAGAGAGAAATGGAATTTGCTTATTGAGGAATACTGACTTTAAGTAATCCGCAGTCTTTGAAATAGAGATTATTCAGAATTATGGGTAAAAAGAATAAACCAGGAAATTAACAAACAACCAAATGTAGTTTTTGTTTATCTGCAGGGATCCGTATCTCTTTTTTGGTTCTAACCACATTTAAGCCTAGAGTTCCCCTTCATGGGAGTAAGTAAATTCTGAAAGTCCTGTCACCAGGTAAAAATTTTGTCTGCTTTAAGAATACTGAAAATTGGGGTAGCTAGTATATTTCAATTCATTATTAAACAGCAGTTGATGTTGTTGCTTTCTTCTGTGACCTGTCTTCTACTGCTGTTTTCCAGTTGTTACTTTGGGAAGTCAGTGTTAGCACTTCTGAGAAGTGTTTATGTTTACCTCTTTACTTAAAAGTATTTGAAAGCTTTTCTTTTTTATTTTTCATCCCCATGAAGGATACTACAGGCACCAGTACAAGGATGAAAAGAAATTGCAGGCACAAGGGCATTAGCTAGTGAGGGAAGAACAATTCAGTAATGTCAGGAGTGTTGGGCTTCTATGAGAGCCAGGTATGGTACTGACCTTGATGGTTTAAAAACCTCTGAGTATTTCTGATTAGCTCACTATAAAGTGACACAATCTTAAGTGTTCAGGATGGTCTATCTTGGAATAACTGATGTCTATATTTTAAAAACTTTAATGTTAAGACTGAAAGAATGGGAAAGTTAGAAAACAGCATAGTTATGTGGGATGGTAGGCAATGGAGTGTCAGAATACTATATTTATTTAGACAAACTTCAGGCAGATGGCAGTAAACTGTTCTTTTTTCCTAAAAATATCCATGTATTACAACAACATTTTGGCAGATGGAAGTAAAGTATTTTGATAAAGGAGTACCCTTTTTTTTTTCTAATTAACTCAAAAGCATTGTTTGGAGCAGCAGTGGCCCAATATTTAGTTGAATACAGGTCTGCCTTCCTTAGGCTTTCCAGGTGGCTCAGTGGTGAAGAATCTGCCTGCCAATACAGGAGATATGGTTTTGGTCCTTGGGTCAGGAAGATCCCCTGGAGGACGAAGTGGCAACCCACTCCAGTATTCATGCCTGGAGAATTCCACGGACAGAGGAACCTGGCTTGGTGGGCTATAGTCCATGGGGTTGCAGAGTCAGACACGACTGAGCAATCATTGCTTTCCTCAGTAGACAGTAGCATCCTGAGGACAAGGACTGTTTCTTATGTAACCGTGTCTCTCTTCTATCCAAAGCAACATGAGGTACACAACTTAATACAGTATTATAGATGGAACTTCTGAATCTAGGTGGGAGAGGACATGGTGAAGTAGAAGTTATGACTCATCTTAAGATTCTAAGTCATAAAATTTAAGATGGTATTATTATTAATGCTAATAGTTCTAATGTCTCTGATAGCTCTTAGGATGTTATAACTTAAATGCTATTAATTGCAATTTGCAGAACTATGTGGAAAGAACCTGGATGAGTATTATTTTTTTAATATCCCTAACTCTTCTAACACCCGCAAGTAAAAGAAATGCAAAAAAGCAAAATGGCAGTCTGAGGAGGCCTCACAAATAGCTGTGAAAAGAAGAGAAGTGAAAAGTAAAGGAGAAAAGTAAAGATACACCCATCTTAATGCAGAGTTCCAAAGAATAGTAAGGAGAGATAAGAAAGCCTTCCTCAGTGATCAGTGCAAAGAAATAGAGGAAAACAATAGAATGGAAAAGACTAGAGATCTCTTCAAGAAAATTAGAGATACAAAGGGAACATTTCATGCAAAGATGGGCTCAATAAAGGACAGAAATGGTATGGACCTGACAGATCAGAAGATATTAAGAGAGGTGGCAAGTATACACAGAACAGTACAAAAAAGATCTTCACGACCAAGATGATCACGATGGTGTGATCACTCACTTAGAGCCAGACATCCTGGAATGCGAAGTCAAGTGGGCCTTAGGAACCATTACTAAGAGCAATGCTAGTGGAGGTGATGGAATTCCAATTGAGCTATTTCAAATCCTAAAAGATGATGCTGTGAAAGTGTTGCACTCAGTATGCCAGCAAATTTGGAAAATTCAGCAGTGGCCACAGGATTGGAAAAGGTCAGTTTTCATTCCAAACCCAAAGAAAGGCAATGCCACAGAATGCTCAAACTACCACATAATTGCACTCATCTCACACACCAGCAAAGTAATGCTCAAAATTCTCCAAGCCAGGCTTCAGCAATACATGAACCATGAAATTCCAGATGTTCAAGCTGGTTTTAGAAAAAGCAGAGGAACCAAAGATCAAATTGCCAACATCCTCTGGATCATCGAAAAAGCAAGAGTTCCAGAAAAACATCTACTTCTGCTTTATTGACTACACCAAAGCCTTTGACTGTGTGGATCACAACAAACTGTGGAAATTCTGAAAGAGATAGGAATACAAGACCACCTGACCTGCCTCTCGAGAAATCTGTGTGCAAGTCAGGAAGCACAAGTTAGAACTGGACATGTAACAACAGACTGGTTCCAAATAGGAAAAGGAGTATGTCAAGGCTGTATATTGTCACCCTGCTTGTTTAACTTACATGCAGAGTACATCATGAGAAATGCTGGGCCGGAAGAAGCACAAGCTGAAATCAAGATTACCAGGAGAAATATCAATAACCTCTGATATGCAGATGACATCATCCTTATGGCAGAAAGTGAAGAACAGGAGAATCTCCTGATGAAAGTGAAAGAGGAGAGTGAAAAAGCTGGCTTAAAGCTCAACATACAGAAAACTAAGATCATGGCATCCAGTCCCATCACTTCATGGCAAATAGATGGGGAAACAGTGGCAGAATTTATTTATTTATTTTTTGGCTCCAAAATCACTGCAGATGGTGACTGCAGCCATGAAATTAAAAGACGCTTACTCCTTGGAAGGAAAGTTATGGCCAAACTAGACAGCATATTAAAAAGCAGAGATGTTACTTTGCCAACAAAAGTCCATCTAGTCAAGGCTATAGTTTTTCCCATAGTCATGTACGGATGTGAGAATTGGACTATAACGAAAGCTGTCAGTTCAGTTCAGTCGCTCAGTCGTGTCAAACTCTTTGTGACAGCACGAATTGCAGCACACCAGGCCTCCGTGTCCATCACCAACTCCTGAAGTTTACCCAAACTCATGTCCATTGAGTCGGTGATGCCATCCAACCATCTTATCCTCTGTCGTCCCCTTCTCCTGCACTCAATCTTTCCCAGCATCAGGGTCTTTTCAAATGTGTCAGCTCTTCGCAACAGGTGGCCAAAGTATTGGAGTTTCAGCTTCAACATCAGTCCTTCCAATGAACACCCAGGACTGATATCCTTTAGGATGGACTGGTTGGATCTCCTTGCAGTCCAAGGGACTCTCAAGAGTCTTCTCCAACACCACAGTTCAAAAGTATAAATTCTTTGGCACTCAGATTTCTTTATAGTCCAACTCTCACATCCATACATGACTATTAGAAAAATCCATAGCCTTGAATAGATGGACCTTTGTTGACAAAGTAATGTCTCTGCTTTTTAATATGCTGTCTAGGTTTGGTCATAACTTTCCTTCCAAGGAATAAGTGTCTTTTAATTTCATGGCTGCAGTCACCATCTGCAGTGATTTTGGAGCCCCTAAAATAAATTCAGCCACTGTTTCCACTGTTTCCCCATCTATTTGCCATCAAGTGAAAGATAGCTAAGTGCCAAAGAATTGATGCTTTTGAGCTCTGGTGTTGGAGAAGACTCTTGAGAGTCCCTTGGACTGCAAGGAGAGCCAACCAGTCCATCCTAAAGGAGATCAGTTCTGGATATTCATTGGAAGGACTGATGTTGAAGCTGAAACTCCAATACTCTGGCCACCTGATGCAAAGAGCTAACTCATTTGAAAAGACCCTGATGCTGGAAAAGGTTGAAGGTGAGAGGAGAAGGTGAAGACAGAGGATGAGATGATTGAATGGCATCACTGACTCAATGGACATGAGTTTGAGTAAGGTCTTGGAGTTGCTGATGGACAGGGAGGCCTAGTGTGCTGCAGTCCATGGCGTTGGGAAGAGTTGGACATGACTGAGGGACTGAACTGAACTCTTCTACTCCCACTAGTATTTTAAAAGAATTATACTTTTTTTTTTTTTTTTTTTAGCTAAGTTTGTTCATAGTTGGAGTTGGTAGTATGAGCTGTGTATGGGAAGGTTGTTGCTGAGGTGCCTTCTAGAATTAGAAAATTATTTTGCTCTTTGTGAGTTAAACCATAAATCAATAAATTATGGATCAAAGCAGGTATTTTCAAAAGCACCTGAAAAAAAGCCCATCACGATCTGACTTTAACCTCATGAAAAGCATCAATATATCTAAGGAAGGAATGCATCCATCAGGAGGGGGCTTGGTCATCTGTGTAAGGTTAGGAAAAGGAGGATCCCAGCAGCAAACTTTTGTTTCACTTGGAAGAGTCCATAACCTTACCCATCTTACCTGCATCACTGCAGTGTCTTCTGAGTTTGTCTTCTAGGCTCCTATGTCCAGTCCTCTAAAATCCAGAGTGATTCTTTTAAAATAAAAATAAGATCATTGTGGCCATGTTAAACCCATGTTGGTTTTCCATCACATTTAGAACTCCATACTCTGACCTACAAAGTCTGAATGTGCTATATTCCTGGCCCTCTGTCCAGCTACATATCTTAGCGCCCTGTATTCACTTTCCTTCTTGTGTTCTTTGAATAAACCCCCTATTTTGACTAGAGGGCTTTGTACTAGTGCCCACTCTGCCTGGAAAGCTCCTGCAGGCAGACTCTTTCTTAAGCTGTCAGTTTAGAAGTCAGTCCTCAAAGATAGCTTCTCCATACCACCTAAATAGAAACTCAGTTATGGTCTATGACAATGATGTGTTGTAATCATTACTGTCATTGTTAGGCCTTCATCACCATCTAATTTTTTTGTTTGTTTGTCTGCTTGCTGTGGACACTGCCAAGTCAGTCACCAAAATTTGTTTACTTTTCTTTATACAGCTAGAGGAGGGAACACAGCAAGATGTGTGCCAACAAGTTGTGGAGACAGACAAATAATCAGACCTGACTTCATCCAGACCTGTGGGTGAAGGCTAGGGCTGGGCACCTAAGGATTGCCTGAGGATCCTGCAGAGGCCACAGAAGATATAGCCTCATGGCATGCTGGGAGTTTGGATTTCAAGGCAGAGTTAGGTAAGCTGCTCTGAGATGGAGCACTGTCATAGCCGGTGCTGGACAGGCGCTCAGGAGGCACTGGCAACTCCACCCGATTTGGTAGAGGAGGTGAGAGACTGCGCTTGGTAGGGGGCTGAGGAGGAGGCGAAGAGCTGACTCATTTGAAAAGACCCTGATGCTGGGAAAGATTGAGGGCAGGAGGAGAAGGGGATGACAGAGGATGAGATGGTTGGATGGCATCACTGACTCGATGGACATGGGTTTGGGTGGACTCTGGGAGTTGTTGATGGACAGGGAGGCCTAGCATGTTTCTGTTCATGGAGTCACAAAGAGTCGGACATGACTGAGCGACTGAAATGAACTGAACTGAACTGAACTGAGGAGAAGGCACAGCCACCAGCAAGCATTTTTCTTCTGAGGCTCTCAAACACTTCCTGAGATGACAGGAGTAAATCCCAGGAGGGAGGCTGACTCTGGTGGGAAAATGAACAGTGAGCTAAGAGCCAGACTTTGTCTTCTAACTGATTTTCAACTGGCCATGTGTGCAATGCATCAAATTATGTCTCCTTCACTCTGGGTCTCCAGATTCTTGGGCAGAGTTTCAAATGTATTTGAACCCAATCTTTTACTCCATTCCCCTGGAGCAAGTCTTCCAATGGTCTTCTAGGTTTTTCTCTAGTAGTTGCAACACTGCTGTCATGGGAGAGCAAAGAACAAGGTAAGAATCTGTGTGTATGTCTGCATGTTTATTCATCCTCACAGTCTCCATTATGCTGGTGTCAACAACAGCCTAGATATTTTTCAAATTTAGTTTAGTTCTAAATCTGTCTTGCTGTGTTTTTAATTTGACTACTGTGAATTCCATCTTAACTGAGATAAAAGACAGTGATAAGAAAAAGTTAAAAATACAAGTCATTCAACTTAAAAATCAGGAACCTACACAGAAGAAAGTATGTAATTGCTGACTGATAATCCCCATGGCATGTATAACCAGAACATGCCAGAAGCCTGCAAGGGAATTGTCAGAATGAGAATCAAGGATTTCAGCTTCAGGCTAAAAAGTCAGGATAAGCTTGTGACTTAACATTGCCACCCATGACTCAAAGAACATCTATTCTTTCAAATGACAGGTTTTCTCGTTTAAACCATACCGAAGAAAAGGAACATGCCTTTCACTGATGCATCATTGTTACTGTGGTTTAACTTCTTAACCCCTCTTCCTGTTGAAGATTCTTTCACATCTGAAGAGCGTCTACAGCTTCAGTCCTTAATTACACTGTATTTACTAGGATTGGAAAAACAAAATTTATTAAAACAGTCTCATTTCAGGTGTAGGTTGAAATTAAAGAAATCCGTATTTTGGATGACTTTGCAAAGGAAAAGCTGTTTCTGATAATTTAGGTAGTTAGTAAAAGTAATTGTTTCTTGGTGTGCTTTTTTGGGTTCATCAAAATCCAACACATATTTTAAAAAATGACTTGCAGTTATGGATCCATAAATTTGTTCATTTGGATAGTTTCATATTATATGCCAGAAAAGTGTAAAATTGCTCAGAAAATGTAAAATTGTGTTAGCATTTACAATTTGATTTAATTTATTGTATTTGAATCAATATGGTGTTATTATTGCCTTCAAGAAGAATTTTAAGGGAATATATACCTGATTTTATATATTTTTGAACAGATAAGAAAGAACCCACAATCCTGAACTTATTTGTTTATTTAATATATCCTTATACCTTTATCTTATATATACTTTGCTCAACTTCTAATACTAACATTTTATACACCATGGAACATTTATAAAAATTAAGGAATTATCATTGGTATAATTCAAGAAACTACAGATTTTATTTGGATTTCTCCAGTTTTGCATGTGTCAATATATTGATACACTTATGGAAACCCATACAGTGTTCAACACCAAGAATGAGTCATAAGGTAAACTATGGACTTTTGATAGTTATGGTGTATCTATGTAGATTCAGTGATTGTAGCAAATACTACTCTGGTGGGGGATGCTATATGTGTGTGGGGCCAGGGGATGTGTGCATGCTCTCAGCATCCCCTCAGAATTCCCTCAGTCCTGCTGGGAGACTTAAGCTGATCTAAAAATTAAAAATCTTACTAAAACACTGTTAACTACATTCATATGTGTCAATTTCCAAATGCCCTATAATATCAATTTGACATTTGTGTCTATCTTGATTATTAAAGTTTTATAGTGCATTTTGAAATTGTATAATGTGAATTCTTTAATTAAGTTCATCCTTTAGAATTATTTTATTTTATTTTTAGAATTATTTTAGTTCTTATAGTTCCTTTGCAATTTCATGTAAAATTTCCAATTAGCTATTCTAAATCTGAAAAAAATACCTGCTGGGATTTTGTTTGTGAGTGTGCTTGCTCTATAGGGCAAGTTGGGGAAAAATGATATTTTAATAATATTGCTTCTTCCAATCTATTAAAAGTTAATTTCTACTTATTTAGTTCATCTCAATAACACCATCTGTTTTAGCTCTTCTAAATAAAACCAACATTTTTTATTTTAAAGATTTGTTGTTATTCATTTGCTCAGTCATGTCTGACTCTTTGTGACCCCATGAGCTGCAGCACGTCAGGCTTCCCTGTCTTCCAGTATCTCCTGGAATTTGTTCAAGTCCACTGAGCTGGTGATACTAGCTAAGTAACCATCTCATCCTCTGCCTCCCTCCTCTCTTTTTGTCTTCAATCTTTCCCAGCATCAGGGTCTTTTCCAATGAGTTGGCTCTTCGCATCAGGTGGCCAAAATATTGGAGCTTCAGCTTTAGTATCAGTCAGTTCAGTTCAGTTGCTCAGTCGCGTCCAACTCTTTGTGACCCCATGGATTGCAGCATGCCAGGCTTCCCTGTCTCACCAATTCCCAGAGCTTCATCAAACTCATGTCCATTGAGTCAGTGATGCCATCCAACCATCTCATCCTCTGTCACCCCATTCTCCCTCCTTCAATCTTTCCCAGCACCAGGGTTTTTTCAAATGAGTCAATTCTTTACATCAGATGGCCAAAGTATTGGAGTTTCAGCTTCAGCATCAGTCCTTCCAATGAATATTCAGGACTGATTTCCTTTAGGATGGACTGGTTGGATCTCCTTGCAGTCCAAGTGACTCTCAAGAGTCTTCTCCAACACCGCAGTTCAAAAGCATCAATTCCTGAGGACTCAGTTTTCTTTATAGTCCAACTCTCACCCATACATGACTACTGGAAAAACCCTAGCTTTGACTAGACAGACCTTTCTTGTGAAAGTAATGTCTCTGCTTTTTATTTATTTATTTCTATGATTTTATTTTTTTAATTTTTTTAAAATTTAAATTTATTTTAATTGAAGGCTAATTACTTTACAATATTGTATTGGTTTTGCCATATGTCAACATGAATCCTCCATGGGTGTACACATGTTCCCCATACTGAACCTCCCTCCTCCTCCCTCCCCATACTATTCCTCTGGGTCGTCCCGGTGCACCAGCTCCAAGCATCCTGTATCCTGCATCGAACCTGGACTGGAGATTCGTTTCATATATGATATTATACATGTTTCAATGCCATTCTCCCAAATCATCCCACCCTTTCCCTCTCCCACAGAGTCCAAAAGACTGTTCTATACATCTGTGTCTTTTTTGCTCTCTCGCATACAGGGTTATTGTTACCTTCTTTCTAAATTCCATATATATATGTTAGTATACTGTATTGCTGTTTTTCTTTCTGGCTTACTCCACTCTGTATAATAGGCTCCAGTTTCATCCACCTCATTAGAACTGATTCAAATGTATTCTTTTTAATGGCTGAGTAATACTCCATTGTGTATATGTACCAAGCTTTCTTATCCATTCATCTGCTGATGGACATCTAGGTGGCTTCCATGTCCTGGCTATTATAAACAGTGCTGAGGTGAACATTGGGGTACATGTGTCTCTTTCAATTTTGGTTTCCTCGGGGTGTATACCTAGCAGTGGGATTGCTGGGTCATAAAGCAGTTCTATTTCTAGTTTTTTAAGGAATCTCCACACTGTTCTCCATAGTGGCTGTACTAGTTTGCATTCCCACCAACAATGTAAGAGGGTTCCCTTTTCTCCACACCCTCTCCAGCATTTATTGCTTGTAGACTTTTGGATTGCAGCCATTCTGACTGGCGTGAAATGGTATCTCATAGTGGTTTTGATTTGCATTTCTCTGATAATGAGTGATGTTGAGCATTTTTTCATGTGTTTGTTAGCCATCTGTATGTCTTCTTTGGAGAAATGTCTATTTAGTTCTTTGGCCCATTTTTTGATTGGGTCGTTTATTTTTCTGGAATTGAGCTGTAGGAGTTGCTTGTATATTTTTGAGATTAGTTGTTTATCAGCTGCTTCATTTGCTATTATTTTCTCCCATTCTGAAGGCTGTCTTTTCACCTTGCTTATAGTATCCTTTGTTGTGCAGAAGCTTTTAATTTTAATTAGGTGCCATTTGTTTATTTTTGCTTTTATTTCCAGTATTCTGGGAGGTGGGTCATAGAGAATCCTGCTGTGAAGTATGTCAGAGAGTGTTTTGCCTATGTTCTCCTCTAGGAGTTTTATAGTTTCTGGTGTTACATTTAGATCTTTAATCCATTTTGAGTTTATTTTTGTGTATGGTGTTAGAAAGTGTTCTAGTTTCATTCTTTTACAAGTGATTGACCAGTTTTCCCAGCACCACTAGTTAAAGAGATTGTCTTTTCTCCATTGTATATTCTTGCCTCCTTTGTCAAAGATAAGGTATCCATAGGTGCGTGGATTTATCTCTGGACTTTCTACTTTGTTCTATTAATCTATATTTCTGTCTTTGCGCAGTACCATACTGTCTTGATGACAGTGGCTTTGTAGTACAGCCTGAAGTCAGGCAGGTTGATTCCTCCAGTTCCATTCTTCTTTCTGAAGATTGCTTGGCTATTCAAGGCTTTTTGCATTTCCATACAAATTGTGAAATTATTTGTTCTAGCTCTGTGAAAAATACCGTTGGTAGCTTGATAGGGATTGCATTAAATCTATAGATTGCTTTGGGTAGTATACTCATTTTCACTATATTGATTCTTCTGATCCATGAACATGGCGTATTTCTCCATCTATTAGTGTCCTCTTTGATATCTTTCACCAGTGTTTTATAGTTTTCTATATATAGGTCTTTAGTTTCTTTAGGTAGATATATTCTGAAGTATTTTATTCTTTTTGTTGCCATGGTGAATGGAATTGTTTCCTTAATTCTCTTTCTGTTTTCTCATTATTAGTATATAGGAATGCAAGAGATTTCTGTGTGTTGATTTTATATCCTGCAACTTTACTATATTCATTCATTAACTCTAGTAATTTCATGGTGGAGTCTTTAGGGTTTTCAATGTAGAGGATCATGTCATCTGCAAATAGTGAGAGTTTTACTTCTTCTTTTCCAATTTGGATCCCTTTTATTTCTTTTTCTGCTCTGATTGTTGTGGCTAAAATTTCCAAAACTATGTGGAATAGTAGTGGTGAGAGTGGCCACCCTTGTCCTGTTCCTGACTTTAGGGGAAATGCTTTCAATCTTTCACCATTGAGGATAATGTTTGCTTTGAGTTTGTCATATATAGCTTTTATTATTTTGAGGTATGTTCTTTCTATTCCTGCTTTCTGGAGAGTTTTTATCATAAATGGATGTTGAATTTTGTCAAAGGCTTTCTCTGCATCTATTGAGATAATCATATGGCTTTTATTTTTCAGTTTGTTAATGTGGTGTATTACATTGATTGATTTGCGGATATTGAAGAATCCTTGCATCCCTGGGATAAAGCCCACTTGGTCATGGGGTATGATCTTTTTAATGTATTGTTGGATTCTGATTGCTAGAATTTTGTTAAGAATTTTTGCATCTATGTTCATCAGTGATATTGGCCTGTAATTTTCTTTTTTTGTGTGTGTGGCATCTTTGTCAGGTTTTGGTACTAGGGTGATGGTGGTCTCATAGAATGAATTTGGAAGTTTACCTTCCTCTGCAATTTTCTGGAAGAGTTTGAGTAGGATAGGTATTCGCTCTTCTCTAAATTTTTGGTAGAATTCAGCTGTGAAGCCGTCTGGACCTGGGCTTTTGTTTACTGGAAGATTTCTGAATACAGTTTCAATTTCCGTGCTTGTGATGGGTCTGTTAAGATTTTCTATTTCTTCCTGGTTCAGTTTTGGAAAGTTGTATTTTCTAAGAATTTGTCCATTTCTTCCATGTTGTCCATTTTATTGGCATATATGCCAATTATATTTGCTGATAGTAGTCTCTTATGATCCTTTGTATTTCTGTGTTGTCTGTTGTGATCTCTCCATTTTCATTTCTAATTTTATTAATTTGATTTTTCTCCCTTTGTTTCTTGATGAGTCTAGCTAATGGTTTGTCAATTTTATTTATCCTCTCAAAGAACCAGCTTTTGGCTTTGTTGATTTTTGCTATGGTCTCTTTTGTTTCTTTTGCATTTATTTCTGCCCTGATTTTTAAGATTTCTTTCCTTCTACTAACCCTGGGGTCCTTCATTTCTTCCTTTTCTAGTTGCTTTAGGTGTAGAGTTAGGTTATTTATTTGACTTTTTTCTTGTTTCTTGAGATATGCCTGTATTGCTATGAACTTTCCCCTTAGCACTGCTTTTACAGTGTCCCACAGGTTTTGGGTTGTTGTGTTCTCATTTTCATTCGTTTCTATGCATATTTTGATTTTTTTTTGATTTCTTCTGTGATTTGTTGGTTATTCAGCAGCGTGTTGTTCAGCCTCCATATGTTGGAATTTTTAATCGTTTTTCCCCTGTAATTGAGATCTAATCTTACTGCATTTTGCTCAGAAAAGATGCTTGGAATGATTTCAGTTTTTTTGAATTTACCAAGGCTAGATTTGTGGTCCAGGATGTGATCTATCCTGGAGAAGGTTCTGTGTGCGCTTGAGAAAATGGTGAAATTCATTGTTTTGGGGTGAAATGTCCTATAGATATCAATTAGGTCTAACTGGTCTATTATATCATTTAAAGTTTGTGTTTCCTTGTTAATTTTCTGTTTAGTTGATCTATCCATAGGTGTGAGTGGGGTATTAAAGTCTCCCACTATTATTGTGTTATTGTTAACTTCCCCTTTCATACTTGTTAGCATTTGTCTTACATATTGCTGTGCTCCTATGTTGGGTGCATATATATTTATAATCGTTATATCTTCTTCTTGGATTGATCCTTTGATCATTATGTAGTGTCCTTCTTTGTCTCTTTTCACAGCCTTTGTTTTAAAATCTATTTTATCTGATATGAGTATTGCTACTCCTGCTTTCTTTTGGTCTCTATTTGCATAGAGTATCTTTTTCCAGCCCTTCACTTTCAGTCTGTATGTGTCTCCTGTTCTGAGGTGGGTCTCTTTGTAGACAACATACATAGGGGTCTTATTTTTGTATCCATTCAGCCAGTCTTCATCTTTTGGTTGGGGCATTCAACCCATTTATGTTTAAGGTAATCATTGATAAGTATGATCCTGTTGCCATTTACTTTATTGTTTTGGGTTTGAGTTTATACACCCTTTTGTGTCTCCTGTCTAGAGAATATCCTTTAGCATTTGTTGGAGAGCTGGTTTGGTGGTGCTGAATTCTCTCAGTTTTTGCTTGTCTGTAAAGCTTTTGATTTCTCCTTCATATTTGAATGAAATCCTTGCTGGGTACAGTAATCAGGGCTGTAGGTTTTCTTTCATCACTTTAAGTATGTCTTGCCATTCCCTCCTGGCCTGAAGAGTTTCTATTGAAAGATCAGCTGTTATCCTTATGGGAATCCCCTTCTGTGTTATTTGTTGTTTTTCCCTTGCTACTTTTAATATTTGTTCTTTGTGTTTGATCTTTGTTAATTTGATTAATATGTGTCTTGGGGTGTTTCACCTTGGGTTTAATCCTGTTTGGGACTCTCTGGGTTTCTTGGACTTGGGTGATTATTTCCTTCCCCATTTTAGGGAAGTTTTCAACTATTATCTCCTCAAGTATTTTCTCATGGTCTTTCTTTTTGTCTTCTTCTGTGACTCCTATGATTTGAATGTTGGGACATTTAATATCGTCCTGAAGGTCTCTGAGATTATCCTCATTTCTTTTAATTCGTTTTTCTTTTATCCTCTCTGATTCATCAATTTCTACCATTCTATCTTCTACTTCACTAGTCCTGTCTTCTGCCTCCATTATTCTACTATTTGTTGCCTCCAGAGTGTTTTTGATCTCATTTATTGCATTATTCATTATATATTGACTCTTTTTTATTTCTTCTAGGTCCTTGTTAAACCTTTCTTGCATCTTCTCAATCCTTGTCTCCAGGCTATTTATCTGTGATTCCATTTTGATTTCAAGATTTTGGATCATTTTCACTACGATTATTAAGAATTCTTTATCAGGTAGATTCCCTATCTCTTCCTCTTTTGTTTGGTTTGGTGGGCATTTATCCTGCTCCTTTACCTGCTGGGTATTTCTCTGTCTCTTCATCTTGTTTGTATTGCTGAGTTTGGGGTGCCTTTATGTATTCTGGCAGTTTGTGGACTTCTCATTATTGTGAAATTTCTTCACTGTGGGTGGGGTTGTATGGATAGCTTGTCAAGGTTTCTTGGTTAGGGAAGCTTGTATCAGTGTTCTGGTGGGTGGAGCTGGATTTCTTCTCTCTGGAGTGCAATGACGTGTTCAGTAATGAGTTATGAGATGTCAGTGGTTTTGGTGTCACTTTGGGCAGCCTGTATATTGGAGCTCAGGGCTGTGTTCCTGTGTTGCTGGAGAATTTGCGTGGTATGTCTTGCTCTAGAACTTGTTGGCCCTTGGGTGGTGCTTGGTTTCAGTGTAGGTATGGAGGCGTTTGATGAGCTCCTGTTGATTAATGTTCCATGGAGTCAGGAGTTCTCTGGTGCTCTCAGGGTTTGGACTTAAGCCTCTTGCTTCTGGTTTTCAGTCCTATTTTTACAGTAGTCTCAAGACTTCTCCTTCTATACAGCACCATTGATAAAACATCTAGGTTAAAGATGAAAAGTTTCTCCACAGTGAGGGACACCCATAGAGGTTCACAGAGTTACATGGAGAAGAGAAGAGGGAGGAGGGATTTAGAGGTGACCCAAATGAGATGAGGTGGAATCAAAAGAGGAGAGAGCAAGCTAGCCAGTAATCACTTCCTTATGTGTGCTCCACAGTTTGGACCGCTCAGAGATGTTCATGGAGTTACGAAGAGAAGAGAAGAGGGAGGAAGGAGACAGAGGTGGCCAGGAGGATAAAAGGGGGGGAAATCAAAAGGAGAGAGACAGATCCAGCCAGTAATCAGTTCCCTAAGTGTTCTCCACAGTCTGGAACACACAAAGAGATTCACAGAGTTGGGTAGAGAAGAGAAGGGGGAGGGAGGAGACAGAGGCGACCTGGTGGAGAAAAAGGAGAGTCCAAAGGGGGAGAGAGCAGCCAAGCCAGTAACCTCGCTCCCAAGTAAAAATGGATACTGAAGATTAGGTTCTTAAAGGTACAAAATTATAACAAATACCAAAAAGCAAAGATTAAAAACCTAGAATAGAGGTTGGATTTTCAAAAATACAATATTAAAGAAAAGAAGAAAAAAAGAAAAAAAAACAAAAAACAAAGTCACAAAAATTATTAAAATACATATATATATGAAGTTTGCTTTAAAAAATAGGGTCTTTTTTTTTTGCAAAGTAATAGCAGGTTATAAAAATGAAAATTAAAGGAGTAATAAAGGACTTAAAAATTAAAAAAAATTAAAAAGAATGATCATAAAAATAGTAAAAATATATCTAGGACTTTCTCTGGTGTTGTTGTGAGCAGTGTGGGGTCAGTTCATTTTTGGATAGTTCCTTGGTCTGGCTTATATTTCTCAAGACCTATAGGTCCCTTCCTATGTAGTCGGTACTAACTACAGGGTTTTAATCTATTGCACCTGTCACTTCCAAGGCGGTTCCCTCTGTTATAGCTTCTTTTGTTTGCTGGTCTTTTCAGTGTTTGATTTCCGCCCTGACACAAAGCGGGTTGTGGTGGACACTTTTTTTAGGCTCACTTGTTCAGTCGCACTATGGGGAGGGAGGGACCCTGCAAACGAATAACACTGGCGTGTGCTCTCAATGTCTCAGCCACAGTGGGCCTGCCCCTGCTCATGGCACGTGTGCCCTCGCTGCCCACACTGCTCAGGCTCTAGGTTTCTCCACTGGGAACCGTCTGAGGCCATCCCTGGGCTGCATGCACCTCCCAGGTCTAAGCCGCTCAGGTTCAGGCATTTGGGTAGTCCTCAGAGGCACAGACTTGGTTGGGCCTGCATTTTGTGCCCTTCCCAGGTCCTAGCAGCTCAGGTGATGAGGTGTTTGGTGAGTGCGGTCACTGCTATTTATTACCTCCCCTGTCGCTGCCGCTTGGTTTTCTGGGTGTACAACCAGCACACCTTCTCAGGCAGATGTTGACCGTCCAGAACCCCAAGAAGTCTTAGTTAGCAAAGAAGCCTGCTTGAAGTTTGGTAGATAATGTCTCTCTGGGGCTGCGATTGCCCCCTTCTGGCTCTGGCTGCCTGTCACCAGAGGGGGATGGTCTGTAGCCAGCTAGTTCTGTTCAGTTCTTTGTTCTGTGCGCGGTCCTGGCGGTGTCTTAGGTTAGGGCTTTTCGCATGGTAGCTATCCCACAGTCTGGTTTGCTAGCCCAAGTTAGTTCATTCAGATTGCCCTCGGGGCATTCAGGCCAGATCCTTACTCTAAGCATTGCAGCCCGTGCCTCCTTGCCCAGCCCCCACTTGCTAGTGGCGGGTGCAGACATCTGCGCTGCTTCTCTGCTGGGGGAGTTACCCTTGGGCTCGTAATCTGTGGGTTTTAATTATTTATTTATTTTTCCTCCCTGTTATGTTGCCCTCTGTGCTTCCAAGGCTTGTCACAGACTCGGCAGTGAGAGTGTTTCCTGGTGTTTGGAAACTTCTCTCTTTTTAAGATGCCCTTCCTGGGACGGAGCTCTGTCCCTACCTCTTTTATCTCTTTTTTTGTCTTTTATATTTTTTCCTACCTCCTTTCAAAGACAATGGGCTGCTTTTCCTGATGCCTGATGTCCTCTGCCAGCATTCAGAAATTGTTTTGTGAAATTTACTCAGCGTTTAAATGTTCTTTTGATGAATTTGTGGGGGAGAAAGTGGTCTCCCCGTCCTATTCCTCCACCATCTTATGACCGCCTCCTCTCTGTCTAGGTTGATCATAACTTTTCTTCCAAGGAGTAAGCATCTTTTGATTTCATGGCTGCAATCACCATCTGCAGTGATTTTGGAACCAAATATAAATAAATAAATAAAGTCAGCCACAGTTTCCACTGTTCCCCATCTATTAGCCATGAAGTGATGGGACCAGATACCATGATCTTACTTTTCTGCTTGTTAAGTTTTAAGCCAACTTTTTCACTCTCATCTTTCACTTTCATCAAGAGGCTCTTTAGTTCTTCTTTGCTTTCTGTCATAATAGTGGTGTCATCTGCATATCTGAGGTTATTATTAGCATCAATTGTTCCAACAAATATTTAAGATTGATTTCCTTTAGGAGTGACTTTTTTCTTTTTTAATATTCAAGACTATGTTATTCACTTTATTTTATTTATTTATTATTATTTTTACTTTACAATATTGTATTGGTTTTGCATCAGCATGCATCCTCGATGGGTGTACACGTGTTCCCCATCCTGAATCCCCCTTCCACCTCCCTCCCCATACCATCCCTCTGGGTCATCCCAGTGCACCAGCCCCAAGCTTCTTGTATCCTGCATCGAACCTGGACTGATGATTCATTTCTTATAAGATATTATACATGTTTTAATGCCATTCTCCCAAATCATCCCCCACCCCCTCCCTCTCCCACAGAGTCCAAAAGACTGTTCTATACATCTGTGTCTCTTTTGCTGTCTCGCATACAGGGTTGTCATTACCATATTTCTAAATTCTGCATATATGCGTTAGTATACTATATTGGTGTTTTTCTTTCCAGCTTACACCTACTGTCATACTTGGGTTTCTCTTACCTTGGGCGTGGGGTATCTCTTCACGGCTGCTCCAGCAAAGCGCAGCTGCTCCTTACCTTGGATGAGGGGTATCTCCTCACCGCCACCCTTCCTGGCCTTGAATGTGGAGTAGCTCCCCTAGGCCTTCCTGCGCCCACACAGCCACTGCTCCTAAGACATGGGTAAATTGCGAACATCTGCTGGATCATGGAAAAAACAAGAGAACTCCAGAAAAACATCTATTTCTGCTTTATTGACTATGCCAAAGCCTTTGACTGTGTGGATCACAATAAACTGTGGAAAATTATGAAAGAGATGGGAATACAAGACCACCTGATCCGCCTCTTGAGAAATCTGTATGCAGGTCAGGAAGCGACAGTTAGAACTGGACATGGAACAACAGACTGGTTCCAAATAGGAAAAGGAGTACGTCAAGGCTGTATATTGTCACCCTGCTTATTTAACTTATGTGCAGAGTACATCATGAGAAATGCTGGACTGGAAGAAACACAAGCTGGAATCAAGATTGCAGAGAGAAATATCAATAACCTCAGATATGCAGATGATACCACCCTTATGGCAGAAAGTGAAGAGGAACTAAAAAGCCTCTTGATGAAAGTGAAAGTGGAGAGTGAGACAGTTGGCTTAAAGCTCAACATTCAGAAAACGAAGATCATGGCATCCGGTCCCATCTCTTCATGGGAAATAAATGGGGAAACAGTGTCAGACTTTATTTTTGGGGGCTCAAAAATCACTGCAGATGGTGACTGCAGCCATGAAATTAAAAGACGCTTACTCCTTGGAAGGAAAGTTATGACCAACCTAGATAGCATATTCAAAAGCAGAGACACTACTTTGCCAACAAAGGTCCGTCTAGTCAAAGCTATGATTTTTCCTGTGGTCATGTATGGATGTGAGAGTTGGACTGTGAAGAAGGCTGAGTGTCGAAGAATTGATGCTTTTGAACTGTGGTGTTGGGGAAGACTCTTGAGAGTCCCTTGGAGACTCTCCAGCAAGGAGATCCAACCAGTCCATTCTGAAGGAGATCAGCCCTGGGATTTCTTTGGAAGGAACGATGCTGAAGCTGAAACTCCAGTACTTTGGCCACCTCATGCGAAGAGTTGACTCATTGGAAAAGACTCTGATGTTGGGAGGGATTGGGGGCAGGAGGAGAAGGGGACGACAGAGGATGAGATGGCTGGATGACATCACTGACTTGATGGACGTGAGTCTGAGTGAACTCTGGGAGTTGCTGATGGACACGGAGGCCTGGCATGCTGCGATTCATAGGGTTGCAAAGAGTCGGACATGACTGAGTGACTGAACTGAACTGAAGTGATACCATTTTTCTAGATTCCACATACATATGTTAAAGTATGATATTTGTTTTTCTCCTTCCTACTATTTTCACTCTGTATAGCAGTCTCTAGGTCCATCCCCATCCCTGGAAAATTGATTTTTTTGTACAAATCAATTATACAGATAATACATAAAGTATAATAAGATTTTTGTATACTTATTGGCCTTTAATTCTGCTACCTTATTAAAAACACTTATTAATTCTAGGAGACTTTTAGTAGATTTTGTGTGTGTTTATATATGTTATCTGTAAACGGAGATTGTTATATTGCTTCCTTTCTAATCAATATGACTTTTCTGCCTTTATCTTCTTGCCTTATAGAACTGCCAAGAAATACAAATATGATGTTGAATAGAAATGTTTTAAAGTTCAAGCTTGGGAGGAAAGCATTCAGTCTCCTGCCATTAAGTACTGGAGAAGGAAATGGCAACCCACTCCAGTATTCTTGCCTGAAAAATCCCATGGATGGAGGAGCCTGGTGGGCTACAGTCCATAGCATCACAAAGAGTCAGATACAGTTTATATTTTCCTACCCTGAAACTGGCTCCATCAGAAGTTCCTATTCCTGGGCTTCTTCATCAAGCAGTTTGCCTTGTGACTTCAATTCTCTAATGAATCAAATACAAGTTTGAAATTTATTCAACTTTTTCTCTTGTAAGGACAGAAGTGATGAATTCTAAGATTTCCTTACATACAAAATTGGAAGCAAGACGTTCAATTAAGTAATTTTGCTTAATATGTAGACTTAGCAAGTGGTTATGAATTGAATCTTCTTTACATTTAAGAAGAAATATTTTTTCTACTTTTTCTAAACACACAATTTTTCTTATGACTTGGATGTAATGCTGTATTATAATTTCAGTGAGTTTTGCCACAGTTTATTGTACTTTATGACTTTCCTGAAATCAATTTTCCAACTATCAAACCTCATATGTATACATAGTGTATACATAATTGTAGCAAAAATCAATTTTGTACTTCAGATTTCTTGGCACAAATTTTGTTTCGGTGGCAAATCAGTAATATGCCATGTAACTGGGTAGAGATTGAGAAACAAAAGTTTAGTGGTTTGGACTCCACACTATTAAAGTTTCAAGAATAAAAAGGAATTGTGTTTTTGTTTACCTGTTTATCCCTGGGTTGATTTCTTAACTTCTTTCAATTTCAATTTATTACCTCAAAAATGGGAATAGTAAAATCTAACTTGAAGTTTTTTTTGAAGATTAAATGAGATGATATGTACAGGGATAACTATGATGTTAAGCAAATAAATGGCTCTCAAGGGATTATTATTGTTCTGCATTGGTGTGGAGGAATTTGGGGACCAGTGGAAGATGCATCCCAGAGCAGGATATGGAAAATTATCGCATGTTGCCATTGTATAGTGGCATGGACTGCTGAAAGGGCTACTAGCTTTCTGTTCCTGGAAAGATTTAAGTTAATGAAAGATATTCTCCCTTTAGGGATGTAGGAAAAGAGATTTTGGGTTGGATGAGAGTTAGCTAGATGACCTATAAGAGCTCATACAATTTTAAGTGATTTAATTAGAAAAAGCCATTGTTAATGTTCTATTTATATCTGAGTTGTCAAATTTAATTACTGGTTTCAAGAACCATTTTTTAACTTTATTAAGGTTATTAGTTAGTGCTTACCATGCTATCTGGGAATATTAATTGATTTGAATTTTACAAGTAGTATCTCTAGACTCATAACATCATTAGCTGGCCTATATATTTCTTTAAAATACAGAATTCTTCAGAATCAGATGTGCCAGGAATGTAATTTTACCTGTAGGACTTTTTTTCTTTCTTTAAATGTAAGTTATTTGAAGCTTTTAAGAAGCATAAGTAGAACATTTAGAATTGATACTGCTAAATTTAATTGGTTGGATGGAGTGTCAGTGGTTCTCTGGATAGAATTTGTGCTCTCCAAATAGCCACAGTCCCTACCACTCCTTAATGTTCCACATAGAGCCTTTGTTCATTTGTGTTATTTGTGTTAATCATTTTCTTAGGTATTTTAGTTTGTAACTTCTGCTCATATTTATTTGTCCCATCAATTTCTTCCACATACTCAAATTGATTCCCCAGTGTTTGAACTCAGTATGTATCTTCAGAAAAGGGAAAAAATGGGTTACAATCAAAAGTTGCTGAATTTCTAGTTGTATGTTCTGACATAACTTTTTAAAGAATGATGAGATAAAAAAAAGTAGTGGGCCTACATGCTCCAAGAGTGAAAGCTGGCAGTTGTGAAGTAGGAAGGATCTAGAAGAAGGAAAGTATAAGTAGTATGATATATATATATAGTATGAGTCGACAAAAACACAGAGAAAGTTTAAAAAGGTATAAAGAGCTTAAAAAGTCAGATCTATCATTAAGTATGGGATTCCCAGGTGGTGCTAGTGGTAAAGAACCTGCTTGCCAATGCAGGAGATGTAAGAGACTTGGGTTCGATCCCTGGGCTGGGAAGATTCCCTGGAGGAGGACAAGGCAACTGACTCCAGTATTCTTGCCTAGAGAATCCCACAGACAGAGGAGCCAGATGGGCTACAGTCCCTAGGATTTCAAAGAGTCGGACAAGACTGAAGGAAATTAGCATTCATGCATGCATCATTAATTATATACATCAAGGTGGCAGAATTTGGCATCAAAATGATTTGACAGAGGAGAAATATATTTATGAGTGCTGTCAATTAAATTCATGGATGTGAATGTGCATAAAGGTTAAAATTGTAGATTTAACACAGAAACATCTGCCTTTGAGGATTAGGTTTAAAATTAAGCAAACTAATTGCACATTTAGAAAATGTCTTTAAAAACATATTTAGTTGCATGCCTTAAAAACAAAACAGTACAGATATGGAGGAAAGTCTTGTTTAAAAAAACCAATATGGTAAAATGTATCTACCTTGCATGTTTTAAATTTGTTAACATTCCATAATGTCATCTACTATTCCTTGTTCAATTCATTTGACATTTGGATTAATTAATAGTGAACTCAATTATTAATTTTATATTCTTGGCTCAAAGCATGATACTCACTAATTCTGAATATTCATTTTCTTATTGGTATACATATATCTTTCAAAAAAGAACAGATTTCTCAGTAACAGATAAAAATTTACATTAAATATAGGTATTTAAAATACTGATGAAAATCTGGAATACTGTTTTAACTCTCAAATTCTCTGAAAGAGGGTTGACTCTTACGGTTCATGGAAGTAAATTTTACATAAAACATACATAGGATATGAAATGATGCAAATATGTTTGTGCTACAGTAAGAACTATATTTTTTATTACTACATGTTATGCTATCAATACTCGCATTAAATCCTATTTTAAGAGGCTAGTTCTAGTGTATGTACCTATTTTAAATGTAACTTCTTAAAACTTTATAGGCAAAGTTCTTCAATGAGCAATGAAAAGATGATTAAAAAAAGACGGTTGAATAGAAAAACAGCCGGCAACAGTAATTCATTTTGGATACAGTTTTACTTTTTATGAATAAGTCTGCACAATATCAACATAAAGAGTGTATTTTTTCTTTAAATGAATACAGCCTTAATACTGAAAGCCAGTTCAAATGGTGAACGTTTAAAAATTCTTATGACATGGGATTACACCCTTGTGGTTCACTCAGCACATGGTGCGTTGGTTTTGATTTTACAACTCAAATCAGGGGAGAGTAGAAGGTAAATAATTTAGTTTCTTTGAAAAGACCCTATGTCATTTTATTTTTCTATGCTATTTAGGAAATGATGAGGGTATTGCCATACAAAAGTGGTATCTGTCTTTATGAGCATTCCAAATTTCATGTGTATTAAAATATCATTGTCATTAAACGCTCACATTATATGAGGTACTATCCAGAACCACTAGAAAGCATAATGCTTGACAACAAAGAACGTTGTTATTAATGCAGGAATAATATAAGGAATATTGACTAGCTCATGTAAACATTTTACCAGCTTATTATGCCTCATGGGACTAAAGTGAAAAGAATCAGCTTTTGTTACTGCTGCCAAGTATAGTGAATATAAGGGAGGTAAGCAAATGTTTTGTTTCCCCTAGCTTAAGAAAATGAGAAAATAGAACAAACAAATTAAATACATCAGACTTTTGCCTTCTTTCTTACATCCTCAGGCCAAGGAACCAGGGCTTGGTGGAGAATCCTTCTTTATACTATCAATTAGTCAAACAAACATGCAATCCAAGATAAGCAAACAAAAAAACCTTCAAGATATATCCGGCAGTGCCTGCTGTAAAGAAGCTCCAGAGCCGAAGGAAAATGAGTTCCAAAGTATAGGTATTTGGGTAAATAAGTAAGATTTCACCAAATGAAAATCATAGTAATAAGCTTGTTGAAGCCAAACTTAAATAGTTGTAGCTATACAAGTTGTATAACTGGAATCATTACTAAATTCTTATTAAATTTTTGGTTTAGACTATAATCACACAAGAGAAAATGTATTGATGTTCATTAAAAAATAAATTTAATTATATTAGTGAAGTGGTACAGGGGAAATTCTTTGCTGAGAGAGAGCAAATTCTGATTGTATTTTTAAGCATATTTAAATTTGATAAATAACAGTTCAAAATTGCATAGTCTTAGTTGTAATAGGCAGTGCTTTCTTGTGGAATTCTTATTTCCAAAATGTATTTGAATTAAGGCCAGGCATAATAAGCTTCAATATATAGCTTATGTAAATATGGTCAAAGGACTCACTTAAAATAATGGCATAATGGGATTTAATTTATCCCTTATTTGTGGCTTTACAAAAAATATTATCTATAAATTATAGTAAGTAAATTAAAAAATACAAAAAAATGGAAAGAACTTGAGATTACTTGCAATTTCAAACTCTAGAAAGAAGTTTTATTAGTATTTTAGTGTGTTCTTTTCCAGTATTTTAAAGAATCTTGCTTGTGCTCATTCTCAATTGCTGCCTTGCAACCCTATGGACTGCAGCCCACAAGGCTCCTCTGTCCATGGGATTTCCCAAGTAAGAATATTGGAGTGGGTTTCCATTTCCTTCTCTAGGGACTCTTTCCTACCCAGGAATTGAACATGCATCTCCTCCATTGGCAGGCTAGTTCTTTACCACTAAGTCACCAGCAAAGCCTATTTTAAAGAATATATTTATATAAACAAACATGTAATATGCTACTTTTCCCCCCTTTCTTACAAACTCTATTTTTTATCTTCTTTAATTTTATAATGATGATGTATACATTACAAAAACTTGTAAATATTCTTGGAAGTTTAGTAAATAGAAAGTATTTTAAAAGTTTTTAGTTGGGCCATAAAGAAGGCTGAATGCTGAAATATTGATGCTTTTGAACTGTGGTGTTGGAGAAGACTCTTGAGAGTATCTTGGACAGCAAGGAGATCAAACCAATCAATGCTAAAGGAAATCAGTCCTGAATATTCATTGGAAGGTCTCATGCTGAAGCTGAAGCTCCAATATGTGGGCCACCTGATACAAAGAGCTGACTTATTGGAAAAGACCCTGATGTGGGGGAAAATTGAAGGCAGGAGGAGAAGGGATGAGACAGAGGATGAGACAGTTGGATGGCATCACCGACTTGATGGACATGAGTTTGAGCAAGGTCTGGGGGTTGGTGTTGGACAGGGAAGGCTGGCATGCTGCAGTCCATGGGGTCACAAAGAGTTGGACACAACTGAGACACTGAACTGATTGGAGTATAGTTGATTTACCATGTTGTATTAGTTTCATGTATATATCAAAGTGAAGTGGTGGGGAGGCATGAATTAAGAGATTGAGACTGACATATATTCACTAATATATATAAAATAGATAACTAATAAGGACCTAGTGTAAAGCACAAGCAACTCTACTCAGTACTCTGTAATGATCTATATGAGAAAGAATCTATACAGGAAAAAAGAGTAGATATATGTATTATGTATAATTGATTCACATTGCTGTACACCTGAAACTATTTAGACTGAAATCATGCTGCGTTAATAGCATTGTTGTAAACATTGTCTCATAAATATTTGTTTAAGCATAGTTTTGATTAATCCATAATGTTTTTATATTTTGGATGAATTTTTATTCATTCTTCCATTTAAGAACATTAATGTTGGGTTCTCTCCATTACAACTAGCTCTACCTAAAATGAATATTCTTAAACATAAATTCTTGACTAAATCTTTGGCAATATTCTTGGAGAAAAAACAGGGTTATTGGGTAAAACAGTGTGACTATGTCAAATGTCTTGATCCGTATTTCCAAATCGTTGCCCAGAAAGTTTGCTACATATAGTAGATATCCAAAGTATATGAAACTGTCTATTCCATTTCACTTTCACCAAAATCAAGCAGCATCAATTTAGTCTTTACCTTTTAAAAATGCTAATAAAAGGTTATTAGTTTAACATTTTTCCATGCAGTTAATATTTATTTTTGTGAATTTTTCAATTTCTTTGTGTTTCTGCTAATTTTTCTACAGAATTGTTAGTTATTTTAATGGACTTAAAGGCATCTTTATTTTGGGGGGATATTAGAACTTTGCCATGGGAGAAGGTCGCTAAGAGTCGGACACGACTGAGTGACTTCACTTTTACTTTTCACTTTCATGCATTGGAGGAGGAAATGGCAACCCACTCCAGTGTTCTTGCCTGGAGAATCCCAGGGACGGCAGGGCCTGGTGGGCTGCCGTCTATGGGGTCGCACAGAGTTGGACACAACTGAAGTGGCTTAGCAGCAGCAGCAGCAGCAGATTACATCATGAGAAATGCTGGACTGGATGAAGCACAAACTGGAATCAAGATTGCTGGGAGAAATAACCTCAGATATGCAGATGACACCACACTTATGGCAGAAAGTGAAGAGGGACTAAAGAGCCTCTTGAAAGTGAAAGAGGAGAGTGAAAAAGTTGGCTTAAAGCTCAACATTCAGAAAACGAAGATCATGGCATCTGGTCCCATCACTTCATGGGAAATAGAAGGTAAAACAATGGAAACAGTCAGAGACTTCATTTATTTATTTTTTTGCTCCAAAATCACTGCAGATGGTGACTGCAGCCATGAAATTAAAATACAGTTGCTCCTTGGAAGAAAAGTTATGACCAACCTAGACAGCATGTTAAAAAGCAGAGACATTACTTTTCCAACAAAGGTCCGTCTAGTCAAAGCTATGGTTTTTCCAGTTGTCATGTGTGGATGTGAGAGTTGGACTATAAAGAAAGCTGAGTGCCCATTATTAGAGAAATGCAAATCAAAACTACAATGAATTACCATTTCATGCTGGTCAGATTGGCTGCTACCAAGAAGTCTACAAACAATAAATGCTGGAGAGGGTGGGAAGAAAAGGGAACCCTCTTACACTGTTGATGGGAATGCAAACTAGTACGGCCACTATGGAGAACAATGTGGAGATTCCTTAAAAAACTGGAAATAGAACTGCCATACAACCTAGCAATCCCACTGCTGGGCATACACACCAAGGAAACCAAAACTGAAAGAGACACTATGTTCATCTCAGCACTGTTTACAATAGCCAGGACATGGAAGCAACCTAGATGTCCATTGGCAGACTAATGGATAAAAAAGCTGTGGTATATATACACAATGGAATATTACTCAGCTATTAAAAAGAATGCATTTGAATCAGTTCCAGTGAGGTGGATGAAACTGGAGCCTATTATACAGAGTGAAGTAAGTTAGAAAGAAAAACACAAATATAGTATATTAATGCATATATATGGAATTTAGAAAGATGGAAATGATGATGCTATATGCGACACAGCAAAAGAGACACAGATGTAAAGAACAGACTTTTGGAATCTGTGGGAGAAGGCAAGGATGGGATGATTTGAGAGAATAGCATTGAATAATGTATACTATCATATGTGAAAGAGATCACCAGTCCAGCTTCGATGCATGAGACAGGGTGCTCAGGGCTGGTGCACTGGGATGACCCTGAGGGATGGGATGGGGAGGGAGGTGGGAGGGAGCTTCAGGATGGGGAACACATGTACACCCATGGCTGATTCATGTCAATGCATGGCAAAACCCACTACAATATTGTAAAGTAATTACCCACCAATTAAAATAAATTAATTAATTAAAAAAAAGAAAGCTGAGTGCTGAAGAATTGATGCTTTTGAACTGTGGTGTTAGGGAAGACTCTTGAGAGTCCCTTGGACTGCAAGGAGATCCAACCAGTTCATCCTAAAGGAAATCAGTCCTGAATAACCATTGGAAGGACTGATGCTGAAGCTGAAACTCCAATATTTTGGCCACTTAATGCAAAGAACTGACTCATTTGAAAAGACCCTGGGAATAATTGATGGCAGGAGGAGAAGGGGATGATAGAGGATGAGATTGTTAGATGGCATCACTCACTCAGTGGACATAAGTTTGAGTAAGCTCTGGGAGTTGGTGATGGACAGGGAAGCCTAGTGTACTGCAGTTGATGGGGTCACAAAGAGTCAGACACAACTGAGAGACTTTGAACTGAATTGAACTGAACTGAACTGAAAACATTGCCGATTACCAAAGTTTGGGAAAATGTCTTCTGTAAGGCTGCTTTGTCAAAATCTTGTTGGAAGGTGATTCTTCAACAACTTTTCCTTTTCTTTTCTGGCTTTGCTATACTCCAGCTGATGCTGTGGGTAAAATCAGTAAGACTGTCTTCAAAAAGTAAGTGAAAGGATTGAAGAACTCAAGGATCCTTTCTCTGGAATTATTTCAGTAATTATATCTCAAATGCTGGCCAATTGGGTTAGGTAAGCTTTTCCAGTACTTTTTAAAATTATGTCTTACATTGGTAATCAGAGAAGAACACAGACAACAATTAACTCCATGGCCAAGAACTCGAACTAGGTAAGGTAGATTTTAATAAAGATTATGGACAGTGAGAACATGAAGCTGTACTTTTTTTTTACTGTCAGTGTAGGTAAGTGCAGAGCTAATTTGTGGGCCTGCTAAAGTAGAATGAGGCCAGTGAGTAACTGAAAATAATGGGACAGATCACCAAAGAAAGCACTCGGGTGATATCCAAGAACAACTTTCCAATTATGGCTTGTTTATATTTATCATTTAATTCATGTTCATTATGTGTTTTCTCCTCCTTCTTTCCTTCATCATCATCCTCATCCTTCTCAACATGTTATCATGATAATTTACTACAGCATCACAGATCATGTATGTTAATTAATGTGTCATAAATTTAAACAACTACTTACTATGCAAGGCATTATGAAGAATAGCAAGGAAAATGATAATCACAATAACATACAAAGTATATTATAGTTCATAAGATTCATCCATTACTGAATTACAATTTGGAATTGGGTTGAGCAATAAATCCTGAGAGCATGCATGTCACTGTGAGCTGGTGAGGCCCAGCAAGGCACCGCAGAGGAAATAGAATGGAAACAAGCCTCTGAAATACAGCATCCCACCAGGAAGAAAGTATTTTGCTTTGACTCTAGTGTATCATTGAAAGACATGGGATAAGAGAGTGTCGTGATCAAATTAATGTTCAGGACTATTCAACTAGAAGTCATGTGTAGAGTGAAATATAAAAGGAGGAGATCACGGAAAGACAACCTAGTTGAGAAGCTACTTTAGCAATCTAGGTAAATAGTTCAGTGTCTAAAATACAAAAGTTATGTGGTAGAGTAGACAAATCACTGTTCTGCTGAGTTAGAATATCTGAAAAGCTCTGTAATATCTACTCTATGAAATGTAGAGTTTGGATTATCTAGAAACTGTTTTCCATATCTAAGACATGGTGATAATATGATTCAACTTTCAGTCTTTCCCTTCATCTTCAACTGGAAAGCAAGGGAGGAAAACAGTTATTTTAGCCTTTTTGCTGCTGTGGGTTTTGAGCTAGACTTTTGGTCTTAGTCTCTGTGAACAAGATGTCAAAGCTTTCAGTTATTACCCTCGGCTCAGTAAGAACCCCAGGCAGTAGCAGTCATATGGAGTGGCCAGAAGTCTGTTTATGACCCAACTGGTTATGAGGTTTAACATCGTAAAGAGGAAGTCTCAAACACTTCTGAGTATTGCTAAAAATATTATATGAGGATTTTTACTTTTAGATTCCAAAAGTTTTTATTCCTATCTCAGACATTAACAAGTATTTAGGCAATAAGTATTTGGATTTTAGGAACTAAAAGTAGACAAGAACTAAATAGTATTTTCAAAATAATTTTCAATTTGCTCCTCGTTCCACTAGGAACTCTACCCCTCACCCCTACCTCAGGTGGCCATAGCAATTAAGAAACAAATAAAAGCAGTAGGGGATGATAACCTTATTTTCCTGGAAATAGATACAAATAAGATACATTATAAAAAGAATGACTGAAGAGAAAGAAAGACGGTGCATTAAACTATTTTTTATTCCCCTTCCTAGACTCCCTTGTCTCTTTCTTTTATGTCATAATTATTATATTTTTCACTCAAACTGCAAGAAATATTTCCATAATGAAAACATAAATCAATTTTTGAAGACCTTTTACCAATTAAACTGCATGAGACCTGTGAGAGACAGAAGGAATGACACGGATTTCCAGAAACAACAAGAAAGTTCCAGGAATATTATATATTTTGAGCAGAATTATCAGGTCATACTCTTCAGAAAGAAAGGAGGTTATTGCTCGTGGAAATTAGAAGAAAGGAAATGTTTTCAGTAGACAGACTGGTCAGAAAATATCAAGAATACTTTTTTGAGCTGAAATAAAATTCCAAGCTAAATTGTGCTCCTTTATTTTTTTTTAACCCTGACTTGTAACCATTTCTCCCCTGAGACTCGGCAGAACCGGCACTCACAATTGTCCTTAATTTAGAGATGTTCCAGAACCTGAATGCAACTGCGTGCAGTGAAGTGCATAGTTTCACTGATACAGAGATGTAATAAAGATTTGAAGGTAGCAGCTGGTTCCTTGGGAAAAAAATAGACCTCAGGCAAAGAATTGCAGGGCAAGTATTCTTATGGCAAAAGAATGATGGTAGACTTCCAGTTATACAAAGAAATATTTTATAGGAGGCTTTTATGTAGACAATTATATGTGGGGAGGTTAACTTTAAAGAAAGGCAGACTTAGAGACAATGATAAAATACAATTAATTATGACAGGTTTTGTCACACTGTTTTTCTAAAGGTTAAACAATTGAAAAATGTCACACCTGATGTTTTGAAATTCTTTTCTCCTCAAAATCAACAATACATTATAAGTCAACATATGCAAAATTAATAATTTACACTATTTCCTTGCCTTAGATTATCAATAGAGTTGGTTCAATGCTCCCACAAGAAATACGTCAGTACTTACATGTTGCTAGATGCAAGGTTTGATACCCTTTCAACAAACATTTGAGCTTATTTTAAAAGAAGGTATTTTGGGGGCCATTTTTTTCATATGAAATTTTAATACTGTGAAATTCACTCTTTTTCTGAATCGGTGCTAGTTCAAAGGGTTTTGGAAAACTGAAGTGGTCTTTGAAGTGGTTTGAAAGATTTTAAAAAACATCTTTTGCAAACAAATATGTTTTTTAAAGACTACCTTGCTCATTGACACACCAAGACACCACTTCAAATGTTACAGCTGAGTTGAGGACAGGCAAGCAGCATCTGCAGCCACCAGGGCAGTTTAGACACGTAAGCTGTGATTCAGGGAGAGAGAGTTGGAAAAAAAAAAAAATCTCAAGAATCTCTCAGACAGGAGGTGGAAGTCATTCACAAAACACACCAGGTTCTGTAACCAGAGCCTGTAAGTCCAAACCTTGTGTCACGGAGAGTGTGAAAGACACTGCTGGGCACTCCTGAACTGCTGGGGTCCTCAAAGCAGAGCATGAGCTCTTGCCATGCTGTCTTTGAACTTGAACATTAGCAATAGCTTTGCTCATCAGTAAAAATCTATTTTCAGGAATATTGTTTGCATCAACAATATGAACTTTAAATAAGTGATTCAAGCTTTCCAAATAAAAAGAGCTCTTTTTAAAATAATAATTTTAAAAATCCCATTTGATTCTGAGAAGTTCATAGCACCTATTGAGAAAATATATTAAAGACAAAACTATGAAGAATGTATAAGATCTTCAGTACATTTCTGTTTTATTAGTCATGAGAGTATTTACAGTCCTTTGATGCATACATGATAAAATTATAGGTTTGGTCAAGCATTGCTTAGTGCATTGGACCTCTTGCAGTGCCTCTGAGATCCATAATATGAGAACAACTACATAACTGTTTATTTTCTAGAATTTTCTTTTTGGCTCTTTTACCAAAATTTTACTTGGAATTTTCAACTGGGGATATGATTCAATTTACAAGTTTCTGCAAAGTGGGTTTTTTAAAATATAAATTTATTAATTTTAATTGGAAGTTAATTACTTTACAGTATTGTATTGGTTTTGCCATACATCAACATGAATCCGCCACGGGTATACACATGTTCCCCATTCTGAATCCCCCTCCCTCCTCCTTCCCTGGACCCTCCCTCTGGGTCATCCCAGTGCACCAGCCCCAAGCATCCTGTATCGTGCATCGAACCTGGACTGGCGATTTCTTTCATATATGATATTATACATGTTTCAATGCCATTCTCCCAAATCATCCCACCCTCTCCCTCTCCCACAGAGTCCAAAAGACTGTTCTATATATCAGTGTCTCTTTTGCTGTCTCGCATACAAGGTTCTCGTTACCATCTTTCTAAATTCCATATATATGCGTTAGTATACTGTATTGGTGTTTTTCTTTCTGGCTTACTTCACTCTGTATAATAGGCTCCAGTTTCATCCACCTCATTAGAACTGATTCAAATGTATTCTTTTTAATGGCTGAGTAATACTCCATTGTGTATATGTACCACTGCTTTCTTATCCATTCATCTGCTGATGGACATCTAGGTTGCTTCCATGTCCTGGCTATTATAAACAGTGCTGCGATGAACATTGGGGTACATGCGTCTCTTTCAATTTTGGTTTCCTCGGTGTGTATGCCCAGCAGTGGGATTGCTGGGTCATAAAGCAGTTCTATTTCCAGTTTTTTAAGGAATCTCCACACTGTTCTCCATAGTGGCTGTACTAGTTTGCATTCCCATCAACAGTGTAAGAGGGTTCCCTTTTTTCCACACCCTCTCCAGCATTTATGGCTTGTAGACTTTTGGATCGCAGCCATTCTGACTGGCGTGAAATAGTACCTCATAGTGGTTTTGATTTGCATTTCTCTGATAATGAGTGATGTTGAGCATCTTTTCATGTGTTTGTTAGCCATCTGTATGTCTTCTTTGGAGAAATGTCTATTTAGTTCTTTGGCCCATTTTTTGATTGGGTCGTTTATTTTTCTGGAATTGAGCTGCAGGAGTTGCTTGTATATTTTTGAGATTAGTTGTTTATCAGCTGCTTCATTTGCTATTATTTTCTCCCATTCTGAAGGCTGTCTTTTCACCTTGCTTATAGTTTCCTTTGTTGTGCAGAAGCTTTTTAATTTTAATTAGGTCCTGTTTGTTTATTTTTGCTTTTATTTCCAATATTCTGGGAGGTGGGTCATAGAGGATCCTGCTGTGATTTATGTCGGAGAGTGTTTTGCCTATGTTCTCCTCTAGGAGTTTTATAGTTTCTGGTGTTACGTTTAGATCTTTAATCCATTCTGAGTCTATTTTTGTGTATGGTGTTAGAAAGTGTTCTAGTTTCATTCTTTTACAAGTGGTTGACCAGTTTTCCCAGCACCACTTGTGGTTTTAAAAATAAAGTAAGTTAAGTTCAAATGCAAGGGCACCAATACAGTATACTAACGCATATATACGGAATTTAGAAAGATGGTAACAATAACCCTGTGTACGAGACAGCAAAAGAGACACTGATGTATAGAACAGTCTTTTGGATTTTGTGGGAGAGGGAGAGGGTGGGATGATTTGGAAGAATGGCATTGAAATACATATAATATCATATATGAAACGAGTCGCCAGTCCAGGTTCGGTGCACGATACTGGATGCTTGGGGCTGGTGCACTGGGATGACCCAAAGGGATGGTACGGGGAGGGAAGAGGGAGGAGGGTTCAGGATGGGGAACACATGTATACCTGTGGTGAATTCATTTTGATATTTGGCAAAACCAATACAATATTGTAAATTTTAAAAAAAAAAAAGCTTAATTAGATTTCATAGTGCCAATAAAATCAACAACTACAATAAAGAAGGGGGGAGGAAAAAAATCCAAAAGATTCTACAAAACAAGTCAAAATATAAAAATAAATTAACAATAATAATAATATTTATTTATTATAAAAGAATAATAAATGTTTTTCTTGAGTCAAAAAAAAAAAAACAAATACAAGGGGAGAGTTTGATACCAGCAACTTTATATATAAAACCTTTGGAAAATGAAGACTTATTTTATAAACTAAATAATGTGTATTTCCAATGGTTGGCATATTGTATATTTGGTAACAGATGACTTAAAAGTTGGTCTGTATATGGAGACATTAATCAGTAAGAATTTTTAGAAAGACCTTTAAATTGGTAATAAATGGTAATAAGTGATTGTATGGTTAGGAGGGTATTTGATGAAATGATCAAAGATTAAATGCCAATTTAGATACTTTTACCACACTATAAGTACCATATTTGGAAAAAAAAAAGCAATCTAACATTTAGGATAAAAAGATTGGGGATCAGAAGTAAAGATTAGGTCACAGAACTGGTTCTCCTTCAGAGGAGATGATATGAAATATATTAACAACTAAAAGAGGTGGATGAGAAAGGATTGACAAAGTTTGTGTTTGTACATATGAGTCACATAACAGGTAGGGAGAGTTTGGTTTTAAATTATTCAATTATGATATATATTTTTAGGGTCATGGAGATATTTACAGTCAAAACTCTTCATATTATTGAATACATGAATAAAAATGACAAATCTTAGTATAAAAATATGTCTGCCCTCCTAAAAATCTACAAAGACTATAAATCTACTCACTGAAAACTTGTTTAGTTGACTCATTGACATTGTGAAATATTTTGCAACTTAAAATCTAAGTGATATGAAATATAAAAGTTTAACCTTTAGAAATCAGGAAACAAGATTTTGTTACATCAGTAGAAATATAACTATCAACTGTAATCATCAAAATAGAAGCTAAGAACTAATATTGACTTTAAAACTTAGGAGAAAGGTAAACAAAGGAATATTGAACATTACATGGTATAAAAATAAATCTTTTGTAATATTTATATCCAGAATATGAAATCTTTCTCTCTTGGTGTTAATTTTAAAAATGCTATTACAGTTCTTGGATGTAAAAGAGTTGTAGAAATATCTGTAAGCATCTTATGATTTCTTATAATAGTGAATTAAATAAAATGTGTCTTAATCATCCTCAGTTGCTACTTATTGTATTCCTAAAAATACGTTTGCCTTCAAGTCTTTTGATAAAGGATATCAATTTATTATTAACATTAAATAAATCACTAAGTAGTATACAGTACGCTATGTTTCTATGTTAGATTTTTTTGTGTGTTTTTTCTCCTACTAATACACACATTAAGGTTCACACAATCTCTATTTAACTTTCTTGATATTTCATCTTTTGTAATCCAAACTCAAACTGTAGAGGAGAAAGATAAAGTGCTATGGGATGATAGTTTAGTCACCCAGTAGGTATTAAGAGTATTCCAACCACTTATTTTCAAAGAGAGATGTCAAAGATTTAGTTTTTTTTAAATAAAGAGGCACAGTTAAACAAAATATCTGAACTTTTATGTTATGAATTATTTAATTTTTATACTTTCCAATGGGAATGGAAAAACTTAGTTAATATAAAAGCTGTTGCTTACAAGCTCTTGTCTTCCTAGGAGTTGATTGATTGTTTTTTCCCATATTCATTACTAATAATGGCTATCAGAAAAGACTCAGCCGTTGTGACTCTGAAAAAAAGATTTTTGTTTGTTTTGGTTTCTAAAGACTGGGGCAAAAGCATACATGTCTATAAACAGCAAAGACTCAAGTTGAACTTGGGATCTTAGGTGAAATTTACACTGAGCATCACAGTAGAGGGGCAAATAGGAAAAAAAAATTGTGAGGAAGAAGCAGGAAACTTTTTATTTTGCTGACAATATACATAGAGTTCTCTATGAGAAGATTTGGCTTATAAGGAAAAGTCTGGGAAAAATTTCAGGATTTAAGAGAATACCAATAAAGTGAAGATTGACATTAACCAGACCAGGCTATAAATACCACACAAAGAGACCAAACAAGTCCTCCCCTGACAGGTCTGGCCACCTCTTTCCTTCAGAAACAAACCTATAATGAACAACACTGGAATGAAACCTGTTGTTCTTTTAGGATCAGCGAAACTTAATATGTTGGTTAGAGCACTTTTGTTTTTGGATGAGTTCACATCTGTGTACTTACCTGATTAGTCTGTTAAGTACAGATTAAACCAGGCAGCATAATGGTGCAGTCGTCTCTACAAGTGTCATCATTTAATCATCTCTACTGTCTTTCTTGCCTTATCACTCAAACTAATACGACTTCTTTTTTCTCAACGTCATTTTGATGTGAAAGAGGAAACCACTTTCATGTTTAAGAAAAACTTCTAATTACCTGTACTGAGAAAAAGGAAAATATTAACATGGAAATAATATATTAGTAGCACTGACATATATTTTTATTTCCCTTTAATCTTTTGAAATATGCATTATGTGACTATTATATTCTTATAGGAATACCATATTCTGCAACTCTTTGTTACAAATGTTAACTAGTTAGCTAACTATTATAGAATAATAATCATGGGTTTTTTTATCTTCTGTTCAATATTTCAAAAATGATTTTAGTGGTACAATTTCTGAGAGAATTCTTCATCATGTATATCTTTCAAGATGCTAGTTATCTATAAACAATCAAGATATATGAGCAATATATCAAGTGCTGATTATTTCAATGTCATTTATAACTAACTATGATCTAAAATAGATATTGCTTAAAATATCACTTGATTTGACTAGGAAACATTCAACAAATATTAATTGAAGAATTGCTCTCTAAGACCAATAGGCTAGTTACTGAAGTTCTCATGTGGTCAGAAAACGAAAGTGATGTGCTTATATGTAACTTTCCAATTAAAATAACTATTCTCTGACATGAATATTTGTAAGTAATAGATTAATGAATACATCTATTTTACTAATGGCTCAAACTGCAAATGTTGCTTCCTAAAGAAAAAAAAAAATGATATATCCATTTGAATGCAAAACTCCAAAGAATAGCAAGGAGAGACAAGAAAGCCTTCCAAAGTGATCAATGCAAAGAAATAGAGGAAAACAATAGAATGGGAAAGACTAGAGATCTCTCCAAAAAATTAGAGTTACCAAGGGAAACTCTCGTGCAAAAATGTGCACAATACAGGACAGAAATGGTATGGACCTAACAGAAGCAGAATGTATTAAGAAGAGGTGGTAAGAATACACATAAGAATTATACAAAAAAGATCTTCATGACTCAGATAACCACAATGGTGTGATCACTCACCTAGAGCCAGACATCCTGGAGTGGGAAGTCAAGTGAGCCTTAGGAAGCATCACTGTGAACAAAGCTAGTGGAATTTCAGCTGAGTTATTTCAAATCCTAAAAGTAGATGCTGTTAAAATGATGCACTCAGTATGCCAGCAAATTTGGAAAACTCAGCAGTGGTCACAGGACTGGATAAGGTCAGCTTTCATTCCAATCCCAAAGAAAGTCAATGCCAAAGAGTGTTCAAGCTACCACACAATTGCACTCATCTCATATGCTAGCAAAGTAATGCTGAAAATTTTCCAAGCTAGGCTACAATAGTACATGAACCAAGAGCTCCCAGATGTTCAAATTGGATTTAGAAAAGGCAGAGGAGAGATCAAAAGCAATAGAATTCCAGAAAAACATCTACTTCTGCTTCATTGACTATGCAAAAACCTTTGACTGTGTGGATCACAACAAACTGGAAAATTCTTCAACAGATGGGAATACCAGACTACCTGACCTGCATCCTGAGAAGTCTGTATGCAAGTCAAGAAACAACAGTTAGAACTGGACGTGGAACAACAGACTGGTTCCAAATTGGGAAAGGAGTATGTCAAGGCTGTATATTGTCTTCTTGTTTATTTAACTTATATGCAGAGGACATCATGGGAAATGCCAGGGTGGATGAAGCACAAGCTGGAATCAAGATTGCCAGGAGAAATACCAATAACCTCAGATATGTAGATGATACCACCGTTATGGCAGAAAGCGAAGAAGAACTAAAGAGCCTCTTGATGCAAATGAAAGAGGAGAGTGAAAAAGCTGGCTTAAAAGTCAACACTCAAAAAATGAAGATCATGGCATCCAGTCCCATCACTTCATGGCAAATAGATGTGGAAACATTGAAAACATTGACAGACTTTATTTTCTTGGGCTCCAAAATCGCTGCAGATGGTGACTGCAGCCATGAAATTAAAAGATATTTGCTCCTTGGAAGAAAAGCTATGACCAACCTAGACAGCATATTAAAAAGTAGAGATATTAACTTTGTTGACAAAGGTCCGTCTAGTCAAAGCTATGATTTTTCCAGTAGTCATGCATGGATGTGAGAATTGGACCATAAAGAAGGCTGAGCACTGAAGAACTGATGCTTTTGAACTGTGGTGTTGGAGAAGACTCTTGAGGGTCCCTTGAACTGCAAGATCAAACCAGTGAATCCTAAAAGAAATCAGTCCTGAATATTCATTGGAATGTCTAAGGCTGAAGCTGAAGCTCCAAAACTTTGGCCAAGAACTTTGCGAAGAACTAACTCTTTGGAAAAGACCCTGATGCTGGGAAAGATTGAAGGAAGGAGGAGAAGGGGATGACACAAGACAGCATGGTTGGATGGCATCACTGACTGAATGGACATGAGTTTGAGCAAGCTCCGGGGGTTGGTGGTGGAAAAACAAGCCTGGGTGCTGAAGTTCATGGGGAAAGAATCAGACTTACAGAGTCCAACTTACAAAGAGTCAGGTACTATTTAGCACAAAAGTGAACTGAAAGAAAAAACACTTCTTTATAGATAGTTGATTAATACAATGAAAATTATCTATGAAGTATGATGTGTGCTTGATATCCATGTAAAATAGATGAGAGAGTTCAAGTGAGGTGTAAGTGAGATGATAGATTCAAAGCAGTGATTTTCTAACTGTTCCATAGATTCCTAGAGGTTTTTAGAATGTTGTTTGAGATGGGAAAGAGGTATGGGCAGGAGGGATATCCATTAGAAGATCTAATTTGCATATTGGCTTTGTTAATTTTCTCTGAAGAGCAAGCTGTGCTTTGAAAGAAAGATATGGAAAATCCTTTTTGATAATCTATGAAGATAGTTCAGAGGTCACACATACACTTTATTTAAATTAAAATCCTCAAGGTGAGAGCCTAGGCTGTTCTTTTTTGTTGCCTGTTTTATCTCTGCTAGGAAGCACAATCATAGCACATGATAGGTGCTCAAAAAATATATTTATTTTTACCAATGCTGACTATGACACATTGGCCAATATTCTATATATACACAATGTCATTTATCCCTAATAAGCTCAGATAGTGATAGCACAAAACTTATTTTTAGATTTTACTTGTCTTTTTTCTATGTTTGAATTAAAATTGATATGCTTTTGCATTCACTTTGAATTTTAAAATTTTACATAGATTCAAAGTAAAGTGAAATTGTATTATTTGAAACTATATATTTTAAAAGGGGAAGTTTAAAACAAGAAATTAAATAATCAATTTGATTAGATAGTTTTGGTTGAAAAATGAGGTGACTAGTGAGACCATATTTATACATATCAACTAAATACACAGCTATTATAATCTATACTAACCAGCATGCAATGAAGCAGTGTTCTAAAAACTCACACAAAATGAACTGAAGACACAAAAGTCTCCATGGGCTCATTTTTTTAATGGAGAATAACATTTTACAAAATTGCTTTATGTTTCCTGTTAAATCATTTTGAAGTATAAACAAGCATAAAATAATAGTGTCAGTTTAAGAATATGTTGAACATAGTACTAAAAATTTTATGCAACAAAGTTGAACTATGTCCATTGAAATGTATCATGGATTTTTTTTTTTTCAAAAGAACTTAATTCATTATATGTAAAGTAGAATCACACACTATTAGGAAAAGTGTTCATTAAGCCTCCACTACAGATATTGCAATACCCATGAGGGTGGACAGGCAATGATGAAAATATAGTTGGTACTATTGTCTCATGATATAATCGAGGGCCAATCCTAGAGTGCACATCCAAGATATTAGTAAACAGAAGTTTAATAGCACATGAAATTTTAACAATATAACTAGGCAAGGGGAGGCATTATTGCAGATTTTCCAGTAAGTTTTGTATAATATATAGCAAAGTACAATATAAAGAAAGTATTTAACTTATAAAACATTGGAAAAGTATATAAATAATAAAGTTTGGTCACAACATTAAATACATTGGCAAAGATAATGATGGCTGTAGTGACAGAAGGTAAGGAATTTAGGAATAGTGGGTTTTCTAAAAGGTGCTGCAGGAAAATGTGTTTATTTATTTATTTTGCCAGGTCACATGGCTTGTGGGATCTTAGTGCTGTTGGCAGTGAAAGTGCAGATGGATTCCTAACCACTGGATTAACAAGGAATTCCCATATTTAGGGTTGTTTTTTTAAATCTTCATTTAATACACAGATAATCTAATAGTTTTTTAAGATGCATCACTTTTCATAACAGATAAATGCCATACAAATTAGTATATTTAAGATTTGATCTTTCAATTGCAGATTTTTCAGAGCTATTTGTAGTGATACAGCAATATTTTAAAGCCTTCATTTTTATAAAAATGGAAATTGACTATTCCATAGCAAGGTGTTAGTGCAAATATTTCAAATGAGACAAGAAATAATCCTGTTTTCTAACAAAGAAACTTCAGTAACTAAAATTAGTTCAAATATAGCATGCCTTCCTGATCATGTATATCTTTCTAATATTTAGGGTAAGCTGAAGAAGCTCCATTTAGCCATATATCAATGTCATTGTACATACTGAAAATTGAAGACAAAGTATAAGCAATCAAAACAGACTTTTAAAGTTTTTATTGGAAATTAAAACTATTTATATATGCATATATATATATTGAAACTTTGATAGAGTGATTTGGTTAGCTTTAGAAACTGACATTGATAAATGCAAAATGGATAAAAGATACACTTGAAAATTATTTTCCAAAGAATGATAATTTAAAACGAATAAGCAACTGCTCATTAACCAATTTCAACTTGAAAATTTTGCAATTAAAGATTGAGAGCAAAAAAAAAAAAAAGATTGAGAGCAGATGTTGGATAATGTTAGTGATTTAACATTGAAACAGTTTTCTACTATGTATTTTTTAGTTTTCCATGAGTTAAATTGAAGAATACCACAAAGCTTCAGGATGAGCTGTTAAAAACTGTTGCAATTTGCAATTGTTTATGTGACACAAGATTGTTTTTATATGATGCAATCCAAAATAAAACACAGAAATTAGATGTTAAAGCTGATGTAAGTAGTTCCTAGTTACATGTACCGGAGAAGGCAATGGCACCCCACTCCAGGACTCTTGCCTGGAAAATCCCATGGACGGAGGAGCCTGGTGGGCTGCTGTCCGTGGGGTCGCTAAGAGTCGGATACGACTGAGCGACTTCACTTTCACTTTTCACTTTCATGCATTGGAGAAGGAAATGGCAACCCACTCCAATGTTCTTGCATGGAAAATCCCAGGGACGGGGAAACCTGATGGGCTGCCGTCTATGGGGTCGCACAGAGTCAGACATGACTGAAGCGACTTAGCAGCAGCAGCAGCAGCAGTTACATGTACAATTTCTGCAATGCATGCATGCATGCATGCCAAGTCACTTTAGTCATGTCTGACTCTTTGTGATCTGATGGACTGTAACCCACCAGGCTTCCCTGTCCATGGATTTCTAAAGTCAAGAATCCTGGAGTGGGTTGCCATGCCCTCCTCCAGCAGATCTTCCCCACTTAGGAATTGAACTCGCATCTCTTATGTCTCTTACATTGGCAGACAGGTTCTTTACCACCAGCACCACAATCTCTACTTACAAATTTTTGTGTTGAAGATAACCTTAATATTCTCATTGATTTACTTTACATATTAAAACAAGAAAAACGCTTACATATAAATTACGTTCTCATGCATTTGTTGCTTATGGTCCTATGTTAATTTTCATCTGGAAGAAAAAGTTCATCTGCCTAAAGTGTTTAAAAAGTAGGTTCTAGATGTCCTATTCAAGTATTACTGTAAGAATTCACCTCTAATTTTCTCATTTAAAATACGGGTGATCATAATACTTAACTGCCAGGGTTGTTGTAAGATAATATGTGAAATGTTTATAGATAATTTATGAGGCAAAATTTAAGCACTCAGCACAGTGTCTATCCTGAAATAATCATGCTATAAATTTTGCTATTTTTATTACTCAAGGAGATACCCTCTTTGTGAATGAAAGAAAAAAATTCCTTTGGAGCACACTGGATTGTCCAGGAATTTCTGGCCTCCATATCACAGCTTAGCTGCTAATATTTCTTAACTTGGATTCTGTGATAGTTCTTTTTGAAAATCTGACAGAGACTATACACTTGCTCCCACTAATGTAAATTTTGTATTTTTCCAGTCATCACAGATTTCCTATATGATAAAGTCTATTCAGAGTCCAAATTAAGGCTGTTTTCTCAGGGATGCTTAGAGATTGTAATAACACCATTAATTCATCAATAAAATAAACCCATGAAATTTTCTCTCAGGTATATACCTATTTATCTATCTATGTATCTCTCCATATAGATGTATATCTATCTATATACAAAACAATTACAACAACTGTAGGAGTTCAGGATTCACCTTATTGACGTGTCATTTTGTTGTTTGTAAGGAACATTATTATGGCCACTAAAGTGGCTTCTCATGGATCCAAGTTCAGAGTTTTGCATGGTCCCTGGCCTTAGAATGGAGAAGATAGCTGTAAAAAAAAAGTAACTGACTTCCTTTTCTTTCATAATAAGCCTGTCATTTTCACATATGCCTTCCTCAAGCTAAGAACTGATTTTCATAAAAATAGAAACATGTATCATTGATAAAAGCTAAAGAAATAATGCAATGATGAGCTGAAATGCTGTAATTTAGATGACTAATTTCTTCTCACCAAAATTATAAATTTAGTTAAGTGGGCCACAGGGAATGTAACTCACTCCTTTTATATTTTGAATATTTTTAAAAGGTTTCTTTTTCTTTTTTGGATTAAAAGCAAAAGAATGCCCCCTTTCCTTTCTTTTAAAGAAATAAAAGATGTGGCTGATTAGGGTTACAGTACATCGGTTAGTGTCTCTGTTCTCTTCATAATAGATCATATGTCAAAACTTCTCTCTTTAGAATAACAAAAATGACCTTTTGGTGCCATAAGCTCTGGCTGACCTTTTAGTAGCCATAACAGTGGCAGAGAAACAATAAAGATACATCAAGCAAGAGTTCCTTCTTGCCACTGGGGTACTCAGGGCATGACCAGAATGCTATATGGAATTTGTGCTCCTAAATTTGTAAGTAAAAATTAACAAAAGAACTTTCTATTATGAGAATCAACTTCATGACCTTGAAGTGGTATTTAAGTATTGCAGTTAACGTAAAGTTTACAGCAGTCTGCACTTTAGAGAAAGTGCCATTTTCAGAAAATACTTTAGTGAGTGATATAAATATCAACACGATGAAAGCTACATCTATAACAACGTAAATTTATTAATGGAAAATATAGTTTAAACATAAGTGTAATGTGACTTAATTTAGAAAAATTTAATAGAGAATAATTGTTTTTTATTGTACTTCTTCCCATTAATTAAAATGTTAACATCAGCTTGTCACAGAGAAACTCTTTCTTTTGAAAGGACTTGGAACCACACACTGGCTGATGTTTGAAATCCTGTATCTATATGATTTATCTGTGGGGCACCATTTGAACATTTATTATCATTGCTGTCCAGAAGTTCTAATTTTGTTTATGTTTTTCTTGAAGTGTGGAATCGCAATTATGAATTTATATAAACCCAAGCTCAGTACTTAAATAAGATGAAAGACCTGTAATACTTCAGTACGTTCCAGTGTGTGCAAATTGGGATTCTGGTTACAATGAAGCGCCAGCTTCTAGTTAAGTTGTTCTGGGGGCAGGAAGCGGAGAGGAAGGAGGATGAGTTCATGAAAAGAACTGGGTCTGTGTAAGGGAATTTGGCTAGTTCAAGAACAATGAGTTCAGCTTTCAAATAAGGCTTTAGTAACTTCTTGTTTGCATGGTTATTTGTTTGTTGATAGACATCTCTGATCATTTTTCTCTTGGTTAGTTTTTCTATAACTTTTTAATTTTTAAAAAAGATTATCTGGGTTTAAAAAATAACCAATCTTAAAGTGAATAGCAAAGTAATTTGGAGTCTCTGTTAAAAATAATGAAATAATTCTTCAGCTCTCTCTTGAGTATTAGGGCTTCCCTAAGTGGCTCAGATCTGAAGAAGAGCATGGCAACCTCCTTCAGTATCCTTGCTTGGAGAATCCCCATGGACAGAGGAGCCTGGTGGGCTACAGTCCATAGGGTAACAAAGAGTTGGACATGACTGAGCAACTAAGCACAGTGGCTCAGATGGTAAAGAATCTGTCTGCAGTGCAGCAGACCTGGGTTCAGTTCCTGGGTTGGGAAGAACCCCTGGAGAAGGGAAGGGCAACCCACTCAAGTATTCTTGCCTGGAAAATTCCGTGGACAGAGGAACCTGGTACTACAGTCCATAGGATCACAAAGAGTTGGGCACCACTAGGCGACTAACACTTTCACTTTCTCTTGAATATTATTTGTATTTAAAGAAGCTTTTAAAGCAATGTTTTCTTATTCACCAGAGAGGGCAATGGCACCCCACTCCAGTACTCTTGCCTGGCAAATCCCTCCTCCATGGAGGAGCCTGGTGGGCTGCAGTCCATGGGGTTGCTAAGAGTCGGACATGACTGAGCAACTTCACTTTGACTTTTCACTTTCATCCATTGGAGAAGGAAATGGCAATCCACTCCAGTGTTCTTGCCTGGAGAATCCCAGGGACGGGGGGGAGCCTGGTGGACTGCCGTCTATGGGGTCGCACAGAGTCAGACACGACTGAAGTGACTTAGCAGCAGCAGCAGTTTCTTATTCACAGATATTTCCTCATACACTTGAAATTTGGTTTTAAGTTTATGGTGATTTTCATTATGAAACTTCATTCTCGGCTTCATTCATTTATTCAAAGGGTGTTCTGTTAAATATCTACCATGCACTAGGCTGTGTGTTCTAAGCTTTCGGAAACAAAAATAAGTTTTATAAAGAAAAGTGCTCAGAAAGAACAAATCTTGTTGAATTTTTGTTGAATCTTTGTTGCATCTTTGTTTGCATCTTTGTTTCCTCTCCAGTTCAGCTACCTCCTGTTAAAACAACTGATGGATCTCACACCACACACACACACACACACACAAACTATTCTTTCAAACACATCATCTGTGAGAGGTTAATGCGGAATGAGAAAGAAAACAGTGTAAAGCAATATATTCAGCAGTTTTGAATAGAATCAGCTTTGAAGGTGTGCCTAGTCTTCCCTGTCGGTCTGCCTCTTTTTGCTAGTACCCTTTTTCTTCTTCACTTGTCTTCCTTTCATGGTCTTGGGGAGATGACCTCTCCCCAGCAGCAGCCTTTTCTCCAGTCCTTAGTCTACATGTGGAAGCTTCTAAAGAACTTGTTGCTAGTATCACTAACTCATTTGATATATGATATCAAGAATTATCTTTATTTAGTGTTTGTCCTAAGTTTTTGATTATGCTTAATTCTGCAAGGAAGTAGCCTTTTCTTCTCTGGTTTTGCATTCCCAATGAGGTGCCCTAAGCATATGGACCACTTGGGAAGTGATCGTGATGACAGTTTTTTATTATATGGAGCCAAATGGATTGGGCTTCCCAGGTGGTACTAGTGGTAAAGAACCCGTGTGCCAATGCAGGAGGCATAAGAGATATGAGTTCAGTCCCTGGGTTGGGAAGATCTCCTTGAGGAAGGCATGGCAATCGACTCCAGTATTCTTGCCTGGAGAATCCCATAGACAGAGGAGCCTGGTGGGCTGCAGAACATAGGATCGCAGAGTTGGACACGAGTGAAGAGGCAGCATGCACACACGCAGACAAATACATCACCTCATTTATTGCTGACTATTAACAAGTATTATGTTATCCTAATGAGTAATACACATGATCATTAGAGGAAGTGAAATTAGTAAATATCAAAATCTCAGGAAGTCTCAAGTGATAAAAATAATGATAGATTCTACCTTTCAGGAATCACTGAAGGAATGACACAGGGAGTAAAGTAATAAACCCTGGATAAGAAATTTTAAGTGGCATCCAAATTAGAAACTGTTTTCTTCCTACAATTATTTACGCAGGCTTCAGAAACCCATCATGCTACAGTTGCAGAAGTCCCAAGTTATGTCTTGCTAATCTGTTTTCCAAATGGCAACCCCTTTAAGGCAGAAATCTGAGACTCATTCTTCTGCTTAAAAATCATTTTTTGACCCACCTTGAACTCACTATGAAGCTAAAACTCCTTAATATACCATATACAAGACGATTCATAATTATTTCCTGACCAACTTTAGGTTTCATTTCAGTATTTTTTCTCCATAATGAGTTATTAGCTCCCTGTAAGATCGTGTATCCTTTCTTTTGGGCCTTTATAAGTGGTACTTTCTTTTGGAATAGCCTTCCTCTTTTCTTTCTTTGGATAGATAATTCCTTAGGTCTTTTGGGAAGCCTTCCCTTCCCTGCTACTGGTTGCCCTCTGTATTCTCATAGCACCCTGTGCAAAAAATATGCTCAGTATGCCTCAGTTACCCAACTTCAGGGTTATGAATGAAATTTTAGTCTATTCAAATTGTACTGTGGGAAGCCACCCACCTAGAATAAACTGTCAATTTTACACAACTCTGAGGGCATGTCTGTATCATAGTTCTCACCTACTGCATGCCTTCTGTCGTGTTTCTAGCTTCCATACCACCTATCCTGAGATCAGGCTTCCTAGGTGGCTCAGTGGTAAAGAATCCACCGGTCAATGCAGGAGCTGCAGGAAATACAAGTTCAGTCCCTGGGTTGGGAAGATTTTCTGGAGGGGGAAATGGCAACCCACTGTAGTATTCTTCCTGGGATAAGCCCATGAACAGAAGGACCCTGGCCAGCTACAGCCCATGCCTTCACAAAGAGTCAGACATGACTGAGCATGCACACATATGCACAAGTACAGACTGGGATGTACTGAGACCAGTGTTTCTAGAAGAAGGTCTTAGGGTGCCATATAGGTGTACTTATAAAACCTGAGGACTGTCTGAATTGGCCCTGTAAACTCAGAGTTGCTAGTCATGGGGTCTAGATATCTGTTTTTTAAAAATGTTTCTCAGGATATTTCTTTGCCACTTATAGTTTGATAACTATATCAAACTCCTTGAAGGTACCAACTGTGTCCAGTTGCCTTCCTATCCCCAGGACATATTCTGGGATGCAGAAGCATTTAGTATATTTTAAGTGAATATGTATTCTAACTATGGAAACAGCCATGTATTTTGCAACCTTTCTATAATTACTTATTAGTTACAGGAGATTTTTTTTGTCCATTTTTTGAGATTTTCTACATACATGGTCGTGGCATCTGGAAACATAGTTTTATTTCTTCCATCCCAGTCTGTATACTTTTTTTGCCATGTTACATTGGCTAGGACTTTCAGTGTGATGTTGAATAGAAGTAGTTAGAGGGGAAATCCTTGCCTCAATCTTAGGGTGAAGTATCTCATTTTTCATCATTAAGTGTGATGGTAACTGTATGTTGTTTTCTCACAGATTATCAAGTTGAGAAAATTTTCCTCTATTCTTAGTTTGCTGAGTTTAAAAAAAAAAATCCTGAATGAGTGTTGAATTATGTCAAATGCTTTTTATGCTTCTGCCAATAGGATTGCATGATTTTTGTTCCTTAGAATGTTGGTGTGGAGGATTACATTAAGTTATTTTGATTGTTGTATCAGTTTTGCATGCATAGTGTATACCCCATTTGGTCCTGGTGTGTAATTACTTTTACACATTGTTGAATTCAATTTGCTAATATTTTCTTAAGGATTTTTTATGTCCATATTCATAAGGCATATGCATCTGTAGTCTTCCTTTCTTCTAATGTCTTCACTTGATTTTGGTATTAGGATAATATTGGTCTCAGAATGATTTAGGAAATATTTCCTCTGCTTCTATTTTCTGGAACAGATTGTACAGAATTGGTGTCATTATTCCACTAATATTTGGTCAAATTCACCAGTGAACTAATCTGTGCATGATGCTTTCTTTGTCAAGGTTATTAACTATTGATTCACTTTTATTGAAAGATACAGATTTATTCAGATTACCTATTTTTTTCTTTGTGCAAATTTTGATAAATTGTGTCTGTCAGGGAATTGGTGTATTTCATTTAGGTTTTCAAATTTATGGCCATGAAGTTATTGGTAATTTTCCTTTACTATCCTTTTAAAGGGCTTCCCTGGTGGCTCAGATGGTAAAGAATCTACCTGCAATGCAGGAGACCTAAGTTCAATCCCTGGGCCAGGGAAGATTCCCTGGGTCAGGGAGGATCCCCTGGAGAAAGGAATGGTTAACCAATCCAATATTCTTGCCTGAAGAATTCCATGGATAGAGGAGCCTGGAGGGCTACAGTCCATGGGGTCACAAAGAATTGGACATAACTCAGTGACTAACACACACACATAATTTTAACATCCATGGGATCAGTTAATAATGACACCTTTATAGTTTCTGATATTTGCAATTTGTCTTCTCTTTTCCTTGGTTAGCTTGGCTATGATTTTATCAGTTTTCTTTAAGAAAAACTAGCTTTTGGTTTCATTGATTTTCTATAATTGATTTCCTTTCTTCAGTTTCATTGATTCCTGTCAATTTTAATTATTTATTTTCTTCTATTTACTTTAATTTACTCTTTTCCCCTAGCTTATTAAGATAGATGCTATAATTCTCACTTTCAGATATTCCCTTTAATATATAAATTCAAGTTTATAAAATTTTCTATGAATACTCCTTTTACTCCATCTCACAAAATTTGATAAGCTGTTTTTTATTTAGCTAAAGAATATTTTAACATTTTAAAATATTACCTAAAAATTTTTAATATTTTTTTACCTAAAAGTATTTTAACATTTCTGTTCAGCCTTCATTTCTCCATGTATCACTCAGAAGTGTGATATTTAATCTCATAATATTTGGGGATCTTCCAGCTATCTTTTTGCTATTGATTTCTACTTTAATTTCATTGTGGTCTGAAAGTAAATATTGTATGATTTATATTCTTTGAAATTTGTTAAGATGTGCTTTATGGCCTGCAATATAGTCTCTCTTAGTAAATGTTCATTATGAACTTGAGAAGAATGTGTATTCTACTATAACTGGATGGAGTATCCTGAATATTCACTGGAAGGACTGATGCTGAAACTGAAGCTCCAATACTTTGGCCACTTGATGGAGAAAGCTGACTCATTAGAAAAGACCCTGATGCTGGGAAAGATTGAAGGCAGGAGGAGAAGGGGATGACAGAGGATGAAATGGTTGGATGGCATCACTGACTCAATGGACATGAGTTTGAACAACCTCTGGGAGATGGTGAATAACAGGGAAGCCTGGCATGCTTCAGTCCATGGGGTCAAAAAGAGTCAGACATGACTGAGCAACTGAACAACAGCGATTCTATAATTTTCATTTAGATCCAGCTGATTGATGATGCTGTTCCATTCAACTAAATCCTTACTGATTTTCTGCCTGCTGGGTTTGTCAATTACTGATTGAGTAGTGTCAAAGCTCCAACTATATAAGCTATATAAGCTCCAACTATTTCTCTTTTCACTTCTTTAAGCTTTTGCCTCATGTATTTTGATGTTCTCTTGTTATGTGCTTACTTATTAAGGATCATGATGTCTTCTTGGGGAACTGACCTCTTTATCACAGATAACTTTCCCTTTTCTAAATTCTACATTGTCAAAAATATTATAGCTATTCCAGCTTTCTTTTGATTAGCGTTGATCCATCTTTCTCTTGATTAGTGTTGATCTATCTTTCTCTATTACTCTACTTATAATCTTTCTTTGTTTTTATATTTAAAGTAAGTTTCTTGTAGATGACTTAAGTTAGTCCTGTTTTTATCCACTCTGAAAATCTCTATCTTTTAATGGGTATATTTAGACAATTCATATAATTGAATTAATATTTACCATATTTCAAATTGTTTTCTATTCGTTGTCCTTGTTTTTCTTTTTCATGCTTTTTTCCCCATCATCTCTGGCTTTAATTATTTTATATGATTCCATTTTCTCTCTTCTATTATCAAATAAAGTGTGCTTCCTTTTAAGACTTCTTTGAATCTTTGCTTTTGAGTTTTCCATATACATTTGTCACTAATCTAAGTCCACTTTGAACTAACACTATGCCACTCCATGAGCAGTGCCGCTGTTCCCATTTCCTTCCTTTCATCCTTTGTTACATTACTGTCCTTTCATTTATCCATAGTTATAATAAATCAGTAAATTGTTGCTATTATTATTTTGATCAAACCATATTATTTATTAGATCAAATAAGAGTAAGTGCTATCAAAGATTAATTTTGTCTTCATTTATTCTTTCTGTGATGCTCTTTCTTTATGTAGTTTTGAATTTCTTATCTATATCATTTTCTCTGGAAAAAAAACATTTCTTTCAAGGCAGCTCTACTAATGACAAATTTCCTCAATTACTGTTTGCCTGATAAATAATTATTTCTCCCTAATTTCTGAAGAATAATTTCTTTGGATTTCTAGGCTGGAATAATAATTTCTAGGTTGGAAAATTTTCACCTTTAAGATTTTAAATATTTTCATCTACTCTCCTCTTGCTTGCATGGTTTCTGAAAAAGATATGATTCTTATTCTTGGTAATGTTTTCCCCTCCTTTCACTTTTTTCAAGATTTCTCTTTGGCTTTAATTTTCTACATAGCGTATAATGATATACCTAGATGTAGAAATTTGGTTACTTTTTCTGCTTGGTGTTCTCTGAACTTCCCAGATCTGTGCTTTCATGCCTGTCATTAATTTTGAAACATTCTCAGCCATTTTTTATTTCATATATATCAAATATTTCTGTTTCCCTTTCTCTTCTCCATTTGGTGTTCCCACTATGCATATATTAGGACTTTTATAGTTGTCCCACACTTCAAGGATCCTTGAATTATCTCTCAATATATCTTCAAGGCCACTGATTCTTACCTTAAACATGTACAGTTTACTAGTGAGTCCATCAAAGGTATTCATTTTGGTTGCAGTGCTTTTGATTTGTATCATTTTATTTTGATTCTTTTAGTTTCCATCTTTCTGCTTATATTGCCTATCTCTTTTGGCATGTTTTCCAGTATTTCCATTAGCTTTCTTGGCTTATTAATCATAGTTATTTTAAAATTCCTGGTCTGATAATTCCAAAATATCTACTTTATCTGAATCTGATGCTTGTTTTGTATTTTATGACTTTATTTTTTGCCTTTAAGCATGCATTGTAATATTTTGTTCTAAGCCAGACACAATAAGTTGAGTAAAAGAAACTGATGTAGATAAGCCTTTGGTATGAGGTTTTATGTTTATCTGGCTAGGAATTAGACTGTATATACTGTTTGCTGTCCTTTGGTTTCAGGTTTGAAAATTTTCTCTAGCATCATTGCTTTTGTTTCTTTTCTTGACTTTAATTTTTCTAGAGACTCTCTTGTCTTAGGACTGGAGACCTGCAGTTCTTTCAGCTGTAAACCCCTGTTACTACACTAGAGCTGCACTGATGAAGTCAAATTCATAGAAACAGAATGTAGATTAGCGCTTACTCGATGCTGGCATGAGAGGAGTTGAGGAGTGATGACTAATGGGTATAGGAATTTTGAAGAGGTGATTAAAATGATCTGAAATTAGAGGTGATGATTGTACAACTTTGTGAATGTACTAATAATAAATGAATCGTATTTGGCAAAACTAATACAACTATGTAAAGTTTAAAAATAAAATAAAATGAAAAAAAATAAATGAATTGTATACTCTAAAAGGGTGAATTTTATGCTAAATTTTATGCTATTTATCTCAATAAAGTTGTTTAACAAAGACCCATAAAAAAGAAAACATGGATAAACATACTAGATGACAATAAGGGAAATTCAGACTTTTTCATAGTAAATGTTGCTTTCAACATTAAGGATAGTTGGGGAAAACTGGAATATCTTAAAGCATGCTTTATTCAAACTAGGAAGTTTTATGCAATCATTAAAAATTACATTACCAAAGATGGCAAAAATTAAGTGAAAAATAAAGATAAAATTAGGGTCAAAATATGTTTCAAGTTTTATAAAATAAAATATATTTATGTCTGTCTATATATTTCTAGATATGGCTTTAAACTTATATGTTTTAACAAGAAAAATAACAACAATTCATCTTAATGTCAATGGTGGTTATTATGAATGCTAGTGTTATTGAGGATGATATTCTAGTATTTTTCTTTACAAATTTAAAAACGTTCCAAATTCTCTATAATAAGCATTCATTACTTTTATACTCATAAAACACACATCATTGAAAAACACATCATATTTTAACTTTGATTTTTAAATCCATGGTGTATAATGTAAAGTGAAACACTCATATAATATCTTTCTGAATAATAATAATAATTGCTGATTAATCAATACCTATATCCAGTTCTCACTCTCCTTATAATCATAGTCAGTGGTTTTGCCAGTGCTGATGTAACGTTCAAGCAAATGAACATAATGACTCAAGCAACTCAGTCTATGTTGTAAAAATCCATTTTAAGAAAAGAATTGGATAAATGTACTGCATAGTAAAGCAAGGCAATTTATAGCACACTCTTTAAGCCAGAGTTAATTATCTAAACATTTATGAGGTAATTTTTATAGAGTTCTATGAACTCCATTTATAATTTAAAAAATGTATTCATAAAGTCCCTTTAGTGACCAACTACAAGATAGAGGAAGTAAAGCAAAATTCATTTAAGGAAAGTACAAGAGTTGAAAATTTATGGCAATTTCTGAATGAAGTTCATAATTTTATCCATTACTCATAATGATTACACAAAAAGCCAGAACAGGAAGAAATTGGACTTATTAAAAAGAAGCATTAAACAAAGCACTAAACAATCTGGGCTTGCAAACTACTGTATCTAGAAGCCATGTTCCCCTGTGGATCTGCCAGGAAAACACATAAAAGACTAAGAAATGTTGATGATATGAACTTAGAAACAAAATATCCCACCTGGAGCAGTTTTCTCAAGTTATTTAGACTTTGCTACTCTGTTTAAAAGCAGTTCAAATTATACTATTAGGTCCAAGCAAACATTTTAGGTTACACTGCACATGATATCCACGTTGGAACAGAGGCTGAACAATTTTCTAGTAATTAGTTTTCCTGACTTCCTATTTTTGTTTTCTTTCGATGATCAGAGTCTGAATTGCATAATTTTGCAGAACTTCAACTTAACTGAACCATATTCAGAACTTTATTATATTTTGTTACATACTGCTCTCTTTCTGTTTCTTATTTGAACTGAAGCTCCTCCAAGGAAAGAACTGTGTGTTCCATTTACTGCATATATTTTCATAAGGACTCAGGTCTGTACTGGGCAATAGTTAATAAATACATGATTAATTTTGCTAGTGTAAGTTTTTATCTAAGAACCTCAGTTTAACTGGACTCAGATTCAGAATGTTTTCAGTAATTATGAACTTATGCTATTTCCTGTCTATCTTTTATATGCTCATATATTTATCCATTCACATATTTAACAATCTGTATTCAAACTGGATTTCTTCTCTTTAGTTCAGGCCTTGGAAGACTTTTATTTCAGAGGTCCAGAAGGTAAATATTTTAGGCTTTGTGAGCCATATGGTCTCTGTTGCACTCAACTCTGCCATTGTAGCATGAAAGCAGCCAAGGCAATACATTAGTGAATGAATGTGGCAGGGTTCCAATAAAACTTTATTTACAAAAACCAGCCATGGGCTGGATATGGCCACTGGCCATAGTTTGCAGATTCTTGCTCTAGTCCAGCTCCCTTCAGTTCAGTTCAGTCGCTCAGTCGTGTCTGACTCTTTGTGACCCCATGAATCGCAGCATGCCAGGCCTCACTTAGAAATTCTCTATATATGTATTCCAATTACTAGGAGACAGAATCTTCTAGAGATCACACCACTCCATTGCTGAAAGATCTTGATGCCTGGTTTTTGAAAACTCATTTCTGCTTTCTAACATCCCTAAACACCTACAACTATAACTAAACTTGTTGGTTCCCCAGAGTCCAGAAGATACCATGAGCCTTCAGAGAACATATTTACACAGCTCATTTTATTGTTGGCAAATTGCCGCTGTACTTATTTCCTGAAGAACCATTTCCCCTCTTAAACTTTCAAAATCTACTCTTTCTCTGACTAACTTAGCAGAAAGCTGCCTAGCTGTGATATATATTTGTCTACATCATTTTTATCATCTATTGTTTCCTCTATGTTTGCATCTTATCTTTCATTAACCACACCTGTTGTTTAAGTTCTGTTTTTTTGAAGTTTATAATACATGTTTCTAATTAGAATAAAACTCATGAAGGAAAATAGCTATTTTATAATTATAAATGCCCCACATTATCTGCATAGCAACCAACAAATATTACAGAGCATGCTTTTCATCCATTATGCAGAGCTAGACCTAGATAAGAGACAAGATGTGACTTGGATAATCTGAGCTGGAACATGAATCTTCTCCTCAGGCTGGAACTTTATCATCAGATCTTTTGGATCTCCAGTTTGCTGCCTGAAGATCTTGGGGTTTCTCAGCTTCCATTATCACATGACCAATTCCTTTTAATAAGTTTCAATAATGTAATACCTATCTGATGCCCTCTTTCCTTCTGCCCTCACTCTTTCCCAGCATCAGGGACTTTTCCAATGAGTCAGCTGTTCATATCACATGACAAAATATTGGAGCTTCAGCTTCAGCATCAGTCCTTCCAATGAGTATCTAGTGTTGATTTCCTTTAAGATTGATTTGATCTTCTTGTCCAAGGGACTCTCAAGCATCTTCTTTAGGACCACAGTTAGAAGGCATCAATGCTTCAGTGCTCTGCCTTCTTTAACTGTCCAGCTGTCACAATTGTACCTGACCACTGGAACGATCATAGCCTTGACTATACAGAACTTTGTTGGCAAAGTGATATCTCTACTTTTTAATATGCTGTCTAGGTTTGTTATAGCTTTCCTGCCAAGAAGCAGACGTCTAATTTTATGGCCTCAGTCACCATCTGCAGTGATTTTAGAGCCCAAGAAGAGGAAATCTTCCACCTTTTCCCCTTCTACTTCTAAAGTGACGGAGCTGGATGCCTTAATCTTAGCCTTTTTAATGTTTAGTTTTAAGCCAGCTTTTTCACTCTCCTCCTCCACCCTCATCAAGAGGTTCTTTAGTTCATCTTCACTTTCTGCCATTAGAGTGGTATAATCCACATATCTGAGATTGTTGATGTTTTTCCTGCCTGTCTTGATTCCAAATTGTAACTCATCCAGTCTGGCATTTCTCATGGTGTGCTCAGCATATAAGTTAAGTAAACAGGGTGATAACAAACATTCTTGTTGTACTCCTTTCTCAATCCTGAACCAGTCAGTTGTTCCATACAAGGTTCTAACTGTTGCTTCTTGACCCGCATATAGGTTTCTCAGGAGACAGGTAAGATTGCCTGGTATTCCCATCTCTTTAAGAGTTTTCCATGGTTTGTTATGATACACACAATCAAAGTCTTTAGTGTAGTCAAAGAAACAGAGGTAGATGTTTTTCTCAAATTCCCTTGCTTTTTCTATGATTCAGCAAGTGTTAGCAATTTGATCTTTGGTTCCTCTGCCTTTTCTAAACCCAGCTTGGGTGTCTAAAAGTTCTTGGTTCATGTAATGCTGAAGCCTAGCATGCAGGATTTTGAGCATGACCTTACTAGCATGGATGATGAGTATGATTGTCCGGTGGTATGAACCTTCTTTAGTACTGCCCTTCTTGGGAATTGGAATTAGGATTGACCTTTTCCGGTCTGTAGCCAGTGTTGGGTTATCCAGATTTGCTGACTTACTGAGTGCAGCCCTTTGATAGCATCATTTTTTTTAAGATTTTAAATAGCTCTACTGGAATTCCATCATATCCACTAGCTTTATTGACAGCAGTACCTCCTAAACCCACTTGACTTCACACTCTAGAATGTCTGACTCTGGGTGTCTGACCACACCATCGTGGTTATCCGGGTCATTAAGATCTTTTTTGTACAGGTCTTCTGGGTTTTCTTTCCATCTCTTCTTGATCTCTTCTGCTTCTGCTAGGACTCTACTGTTTCTGTCCTTATTGTGCCCATCCTTTGGTGAAATATTCACTTGATATTTCCAGTTTTCTTGTGATTTCCCCTTCTGTTGTTTTCCTTTAATTCTTTGCATTGTTTACTGAAGAAGGCCTTCTTGTCTCTTCTTGCTATTCTCTGGAACTCTGCATTTAGTTGGGTGTACTTTCTGTTTCTCCCAGTGCTAGAGACACTAAATAGAGTGAGGATGAGATGACTGGATGACATCACTGATGCAATGAACATGAACTTGGGAAAACTCTGGGAGATGGTAAGAGATAGGGAAGCCTGGTGTGCTACAGTCCATGGGGTCACAAAGTCAGACATGGCTGGGCAACTGAACAACAGCAACATCTATCTGTCCTACTGGTTCTGCTTCTCTAGAGAACCCTGACTGATACCCCAGACTTAGCTTCATCTAAGACCCTATTCTGAGGCCTTCCTGTGTCATCCCTATAAGCTGTTTGGTGCTTGTCCTGCATGTTGGCCAAGTCATCCACATGGGTCTTTGCAAACACAAGATTTAAGTGAGTTTTTCTTCAATATAGCCCCCATAGTGGCTCAGACAATAAAAAATCTGCCTGCAATGCAGGATACCTGGGTTCGATCCCTGGGTTTGGGAGATCCTCTGGAGAAGAAATGGCAACCCACTCCAGTATTCTTGCTGGAGAATCCCATGCACAGAGGATCCCAGCAGTCTGCAATCCATGGGATCTCAAAGAGTTGGACACAACTGAGTGACTAACACTTTCTTTTTTCTTTCTTAAAATATATAGTAAGCACCTAGAAGACAGAAAGGTACTATTTTCATCTTGCCTAGTGAATTCCCTGACATTTACTAATGACTCAGGTTTTACTAGACTCATAAATGCATATGAAAAGATAAAAAGATTGGATTTCCTTAATTAGCATATTCTAAATTCTTTTGGTATATTTCTAAAAATCAAATCAATATTCAAAGGACAAACAGAAGCAGAGAAAAGCATACTGATGATTCCCTAGCAGACAAGTATAAATTATTTCTGATGAGTCAAGTTAAAGCAATAAATTTTGAATGATCATTAAATTGCAGATATCTCTTTTTGGACTCTGGTATTTATGTTAGAAATAGGATCTGTGAATATAGTCCTTGCCCAATCGCAAGTTTATTTTAATGTTTGCAACTCTTTTTGTAGTAGAGAACATTTCTATAGACAATCCATTTCTATATAAAATCCATATTCTGAAATACTCATAAATGACCGAAAATATCTCGTAAGAAACATCAAATAGCTTAACTAAGTAGGCACAGAAATGACTTTGGGTAAGAAATAATGAACTTAACAAAAGATATCTAGAGAATGACAGAAACTAATGAAGTATGAGAAACCAGAACAGATGAAGGAGCCTAATTTTGGATAGCTCTAGACAGATAGTGGAAAGGCTTATGAAGTCTGGCATGGTTAAGGCTAGTGGGGTAAGAAATTTAGCAGTCAGATGTCTTCACAAAAGGTAAAATTGACTGAGGTTTTAGCAGAAACAAGATCAGAAAAATATCGAGGGTGTTGCTGAGCTGTCCTGTGTTGAGAAAATTTGAATCTAAAAATCCAGGTCAAACTTAAAGGTTATTAAAATACAACTCAAGATAATCAATGTTTCTGTTAAGAGAATAGAGTCTATTTTGTGATGAATCACAAGTGAGGAGCAAAGTGCCAGGCTCACAGAATGAGCTGAACAAATAATTACTGGCCCAAATAAATTAAATTAAATTTTCAAATACTGGAAAGAAGTATATTAGTCACTGAAAATACTGATAAAAATGGGGAATTTGGGTGCTTTCATTGGCGAAAAGATCAGCACCATTTTGAATGTGATTAGTTTGGAAACCGAAAATATAGATGCATTCTCAGTTCTAACACAATCCTTGGTACATAGTATACAATTCAAAACATGTTTGAGAAATGAATTAATGAGTAAAATTATTAATATATATACAACAATCTGGAATCATCTATCTGTTTTGATAAGAAAAATTACAGGAACAAGAAAGCACTGGATAGGCTGAAGTAGTTTGCTTCAGATGAACAATGCCACTGAAAACAACTAGAAACACTGGATTAAAAATACAAATAAAATATTAAAAGTTTTAAGAGAGGTGTGAAAGCAACAAGAATTAGGGGGAATAATATTCCAGGCAGGGGAGACATCAGAAATGTGCTGATAATTTACAACTGCTTTTCTCCTGGAGTATTTGGTTCTGTCATGCAAGCAAGAGGTTAAAAACTCTGGCTTTATTTAGACACAGAGACACTCTGAGGGACAGAGAAGTCTTCTGGGGATAGAAAAGATGCTCTAGTCACTTGTGAGAAGGACGACAATGATGGGGATGGGGGAAGGAGATTTAAAAGGTCTTAAGTATATGGCTGGTTTATTTCTCAAGAAAGTTGAATTCTGAAATTTCACAGGGCAAGAGACCAAAAAAAAAAAAAAAAAAAAATCCCGAAATCTCTAAAGAGCAGAGGCAGAGTTGATGTTGTTTTTGTTTGTTTTTTAACAGCCTTTCAGTGCTCAGAAGACAACGATTGGCCATCAGGCCTTACCCTAGGTTGGGAACCTGAAAGACATACAGGGTCCAACGAAGAGTCAAATGTCAGTGGAATCTTGCAAAAATTATAGTCCAGCCTTCATTCAGGTTCCTTCCTGGTTGGCTTGGAAATGTTTATTACTCTCCCAGTGGTTTCCAAAAAGGCTTCGTGTACTTGCAGTTGAGTCTCTGCAGTCTCTGTGTCCATCATCACATGGCCTTCACTTCATATGTCATTACACCTTCAGATCTCTCTGTCCTTACAAGGACACTTCACTGAATCCAAGGCATTGAATTCAGGGCCCATGTTAATCCTGTACAGCTCAAATTGCTTACACCTTCAAATACCATATTTCCAAATAAGGTCACATTCACAGGTACTGGTGGTTAGTACTTGAGCATATCTTTGGGAGGACACAAGACAATAGGAAGGAAGGTGAAAAGCCAGCAGGCAGATGTAATATCTAAAGGGATTTAGCTCTGACTCAGCTCAGCAAATTGTTGCATCTGGGTTTGTTGGCTGGTGTTACTGTATAGGACCTCTGGGCTGCCAGTTTGCATATTTTGCTTTCACAAAAGGATTTGCCTTCAGGTTGGCTGGTTTGTTACTGAAAAATAATAGAGACAATCCTTTCTGAGCACAGAGCATCTAGTTTTACATGGCTTTACATGTATGTGTTAAGTCACTTTAGTCATGTCCGACTCTTTGAGATCCTGTGAACTGTGGCCTGCCAGGTTCCTCTGTCCATTGGATTCTCCAAGCAAGAATGTTGGAGTGGGTTGCCATGACCTCCTCCAGAGGATCCTCCTGACCTAGGATAAAACCAATGTCTCTGATGCCTCCTGCATTTTAGCAGGCTGTTTTTTTTTTTTTTTTTTTTAACCACTAGCACCACCTGGAAAGCTCTTTACATGGCTTTGCAAACAGTAAACACTTCCTAATGTGTAATAGAAGAAAAGATCTGAAGAATGTCAAGATGGCAGAAATAATACGGTCTTGGAATGTCAAAGAGCTCTGTCATAAACATTTGAGGACATCATTCAAAGTAACATATAAAAGATGTAACGAGCATAGACTCTTGTATGATGTATAGCATTATGATCAAGATTTCCTAGCAAGTTTTCATTTTCATGTGCTTAATCCATAGTTATTGGATCTAGTTCCTTCTTTCTGCACACATTTATGAATTTGACAAGGTGGCTTCATTATGATCTTGTTTAAATGAACAGTCTTCAAAGGCATGGGATGGGACTGCAACCTGTTTAGACTTAGAACCATTAGATTGGTGTCAAAAAGGTGTCCCTTGTTGAAAACTGCATTTTAGTAGTTCTTACTGTGGAAATTTTCTCTCCTGATGGATGCTTCCTTACCTATAAGTCAAAGAGATTACACAATTATACAACTGTGAGAATATGTTTTCCGTTGGTAATGAAAGTACTTGAAGCCTAGAGAGATTGCCAGTGAAATTAGAGTTCATATCTGAGGATCACAGTATCAGTTCAGTTTAGTTCAGTTGCTCAGTTGTGTCCGACTCTTTGTGACCCCATTGACTGCAGCATGGCAGGCTTCCCTGTCCATCACCAACTCCCAGAGTTTACTCAAACTCATGTCCATTGAGTTGGTGATGCCATCCAACCATCTCATCCTTCTCCTCCTGCCTTCAGTCTTTCCCAGCATCAGGGTCTTTTCCAATGAGTCAGTTCTTTGCATCAGGTGGCCAAAGTACTGGAGTTTCAGCTTCAGCATCAGTACTTCCAATGAATATTCAGGACTGTTTTCCTTTAGGATGGACTGGTTGGATCTCCTTGCAGTCCAAGGGACTCTCAAGAGTCTTCTCCAACACCACAATTCAAAAGCTTCAATTCTTTGGTGCTCAGCTCTCTTTATAGTCCAACTCTCACATCCATAAATGACTACTGGAAAAACCATAGCTTTGCTTAGATGGACCTTTGTTGGCAAAGTAATGTCTCTGCTTTTTAATATTCTGTCTAGGTTGTTCACAGTTTTCTTCCAAGGAGCAAGCATCTTTTAGTTTCATGGCTGCAGTCACCATCTGCAGTGATTTTGGAGCCCCCAAAATAGTCAGCCACTGTTTCCACAATTTCCCCATCTGTTTACCATGAAGTCACAGTGTCATCAGGAACTAAATGGGCAAGCTCCAATCCAACTGTCTCTGCTTGAAGTTAGTTATAAATAACTCCTTTTTGTGTAGTAGACATTTCTTGAAGTCTTATATTTCTAAGCTCTATTGAGTTTTTTTCCTTCCTAGATATCCCAGGGCTGTACACAGATAATTTATACCTTACTATTTTCCACTGGCACGGATAATTTATACCTTGAAGTGAAGTGAAAGTCATTCAAGTCATGTCTGATTCTTTGAGACCCCAGTGGACTGTAGCCTGCCAGGCTCCTCTGTCTGTGGGGATTCTCCAGGCAAGAAGACTGGAGTGGGGTAGCCATTCCCTTCTCCAGGGGATCTTCCCAACCCACTGGTCGAACCAAATTCTTCTGCACTGCAGGCAGATTCTTTACCATCTCAGTAGCCAGGGAAGCCCACATTTATACCTTTGTATTATTTTTTTCAGAAGCATGGGGGCACTTAACCAAGGACTCTGCTATAGAACAAAATTTAAAGATGGCCTTGTTAGTGGGCTTCTGTGCTTTCCTGGTCTAACCCAGGATAGACTCTATTACCCACAGCCCAGCTGTGAGAGCATTTATTTGCCACAGTAGAGCTCAAATGTTTTAATTTATGGCTCCCACTTTGACTAATTCCACACACAATTTTAGCAATTATCTTTACCATCATCTTTGCTCGCTCCCTTCTATTATTTCCATGTTTGCCCACCATTAGATTGTAAATTCTTTTGAGGGCAATGAAGCCTTTTTCTTCCTCTTGCTTCCCTTGTTAATATGATTTCATCTACTGTTCAATTAGTAAATATTACTACGAGAGCTCCACAACACTAGTTTGTAAGTTGAAATAATTCAGTTTCTTCACTATAAAACTGTTAATACAAAAGACAGTTTTAAGCTGGGACCACCCAGTACAGTTAACTCATTCATTATTAATCACCTAATGAACCCCAAAGTCAGGCCAGTGAATTATTTGAGCCCAGGGTAAATTTTATATTATGGCTTCTCCATGATGTCCCATGATAGAGACATGTTTATTAATTGACAATACTCCCTATGGCTTTACTAAGCACTAAAATGAGCTTACTTTGAATTTTAGGGACGATTTTTCCTACCTCAAGTGGTGAAATACATTTGTTTTACTTATATCATGAAAGAAAAAAAATGCAGTCTCTGAAAAGATTAGCTCTTTGGGGATTGCAGTATTTCAATTAATGACACTCTTTAAATCTCTTAAATCCTGGTTTTTTTTTTTTTTCTCTCTCTCAAAATTCTAATATCATAAATTTATTCTCTTGTGTTAGTACAAGTCTAAACTAGCAAAGTGAGGAGGCAAATGGAGCCAATTATTCATATAATTGAAGTGAAATACCTTTTCCTCATTACTGTGTATTTCAATAAAATCTTTTTTAAAAAATCTGATTATATATAGAAATACTCCAGTTTCCTGCCAATAATATAGGTAGTGAGATCGTATTATTTAAGTTTCTGATTCTTATAAACTTTCCAACTTTGAGCTTGGTCTATGTGGGTAAATAACTCCATTAGCAAGGCTAAAATGTGTCTGGGGAATTGAGCTACATGTAAAATGTTAAGTTTCAGTTAAGGAGTTTAAGGCATTAGAAAGTTTACCCAAATAGATGTATTAAACTTTCTTCTGTGAAGTCTGGATCCATGTAAAAACACTAAAATGAAGAACCAAAGTAATTATCTCAGTAAATAAAATCCTAAATTGATCTCTTATATGCAATATATATGATGCAATTCAAATTTGCCCTTGACCTTACATTTTGTCATTTATATTTTATCACTTTTATCATTAAAATAACTCATTTTTTAAATCAATTTTCATCATTTAAAACTAAGATGTGATTATCTTTTGTGGAATGATATAAAGTAGAAAAGAGATTAGCATTTGCTCCTTAGGAAAATAATTATCCAACTAATAACTGAGAAGTTTAGAAACTACATCCCCTTTTTAATTGCTATAATCATCCTCACATGTTAGCTTCACTTTTGCTTTTAAACATTTATGAATTGTCTATTTTTATATTTTGTTATGCTATTAAGACATTAATTTAAAGCAGTGAATATGATGATTTAGGGACAGCAAACTCACTGTGCAAGAAAAATAAATTTGTTGACAATATTAAAAGGCATGCTTCAGGAAAATTTAAAAACTTAAAAATGAAAAGTAAAACTATAGGGAATTAGAACTTAAAAGACATTCCATAAAATAAGAATGAGTAATTTAACACATCAAAATTAAGGATTTTATTCAAAAAAGGGCAGCATTGAGAATTTGAGTAACAGGCTAGTACTGTTCCAAAAACCTATCAGGCATTGTTCTAAAACTGACAAAGATTTAATATCTAAAATATGACCCATGCAAATCAATAAAGAAAAAAGTTAAGAAATTGAGTATAAAAGCTGTCAAAGAAGAAGAAAGAGAATTCAAATGGCTCACAAATATATGAAAAAATGATTATTGCACAACTAATTATGTAAATGTAAATAACACAATAATTAGATATTTATATGCATTTGATTATTGAAAGTTAGAAAGTCAGTACCAATACCAATACTGAGAGAAGACAATTTCTTTTGCACTGAATATGACATTGTAAGCAGGTATAACTCTTCATGAGATACATTTTACAGGTTGTTGTGGACTTTAGCATGCATACGATCTACTGTCCAAAGAGTCCATGACTAGGTATTTATCTGAGGAGAGTTTCTGCTTAGCTAATTGCTACATTTTTGTGTTTTACCAAGAATCAGATCAGATCAGATCAGTCACTCAGTCATGTCCGACTCTTTGCGACCCCATGAATCGCAGCACACCAGGCCTCCCTGTCCATCACCAACTCCAGGAGTTAACTCAGACTCACGTCCATCGAATCAGTGATGCCATCCAGCCATCTCATCCTCTGTCGTCCCCTTCTCCTCTTGCCCCCAATCCCTCCCAGCATCAGAGTCTTTTCCAATGAGTCAACTCTTCGCATGAGGTGGCCAAAGTACTGGAGTTTCAGCTTTAGCATCATTCCTTCCAAAGAAATCCCAGGGCTGATCTCCTTTAGAATGGACTGGTTGGATCTCCTTGCAGTCCAAGGGACTCTCAAGAGTCTTCTCCAACACCACAGTTCAAAAGCATCAATTCTTCGGCCCTCAGCCTTCTTCACAGTCCAACTCTGACATCCATACGTGACCACAGGAAAAACCATAGCCTTGACCAGATGAACCTTTGTTGGCAAAGTAATGTCTTTGCTTTTGAATATGCTATCTAGGTTGGTCATAACTTTCCTTCCAAGGAGTAAGCGTCTTTTAATTTCATGGCTGCAGTCACCATCTGTAGTGATGTATTACCAAGAATACAGAGGCAAAATTGAAGTCTATCACTATGGAACTGGATAAGTAGAAAGAAGGTAAATACAAACAACGTGGTATCATAACAGAGTTACAATCAATGAACTAGACACACACAGCAAAATGAATAGATCATATAGTGTGGGATGAAAAAAAAAAGAAAAGGAAGATGTGAAATTAAAGCACACACATACAAAACAGCATTGTGTTATTTAAAGTTGACAAATTTATAACGTGATAGTAAATTCATATATCAATTTTGCTAAGCCCTGATACCTAGCCAAACACCTCTCCAGATGTTGTCTGAAAATATTTTTTAGATGTGATTCACATTTAAATCAGAGGATTTTGAATAAAACATTAATTTTCATAATGTGGGTGGGCCTCATCCAATCAGTTGAAGGTCTTAAGAGGAAAGACTAAGGTCCTCCATGAAGAAGGAATTCCACTTCCAGACTGACTTCAGACTACAACACCAACACTTACCTGGGTTTCCAGCTTGCTGATCTCCCCTACAGATTTCAGGCTTCCCAACTCCCACAGTGTGTGAATAAACTTCTTAAATAAAACTTCTTCCTGTATATTTATACATCCTGTTGGACACATTCCTCTGGAGAATTCTAATATATCTAACACTACCGATAAAGGGGAAAGGAGAAGAGCTAATTACTTTCCAATCTTAGGAAAGAAACAGACGCTATCACTACAGACTTCTGCTATCCAAAGAATAATAAGGAAATACTATAAATAAGACAATAAGGAGTTCATCATCTGAGCCACAGTTAGCTCCCAGTCTTGTTTTTGCTGACTGTATAGAGCTTCTCCATCTTTGGGTGCAGAGAATATAATCAGTCTGATTTCAGTGTTGACCATCTGGTGATGTCCATGTGTAGAGTTTTCTCTTGTGTTGTTGGAAGAGGATCTTTGCTATGACCAGTGCATTCTCTTGGCAAAACTTTATTAGCCTTTGCCCTGCTTCATTCTGTACTCCAAGGCCAAATTTGCCTGTTACCCCAGGTGTTTCTTGACTTCTTACTTTTGCATTCCAGTCCCCTATAATGAAAAGAACATCTTTTTTGGGTGTTAGTTCTAAAAGGTCTTGTAGGTCTTCAAAAAACTGTTCAACTTCAGCTTCTTCAGCATTACTGGTTGGGTCATAGACTTGGATTACCATGATATTGAATGGTTTGCCTTGGAAATGAACAGAGATCATTCTGTCATTTTTGAGATTGCATGCAAGTACTGCATTTCAGACTTTTTTGTTGACCATGATGGCTACTCCATTTCTCCTAAGGGATTCCTGCCCACAGTAGTCAATATAATGGTCATTTGAGTTAATTCACCCATCCCAGTTCATTTTAGTTTGCTGACTTCTAGAATGTCAACATTCACTCTTGCCATCTCATGTTTGACCACTTCCAATTTGCCTTGATTCATGGACCTGACATTCCAGGTTCCTATGCAATATTGCTCTTTACAGCATCGGACCTTGCTTCTATCACCAGTCACATCCACAACTGGGTATTGTTTTTGCTTTGGCTCCATTCCTTCATTCTTTCTGGAGTTATTTCTCCACTGATTTCCAGTAGCATATTGGGCACCTACCGACCTGGGGAGTTCCTCTTTCAGTATCCTATCATTTTGCCTTTTCATACTGTTCACAGGGCTCTCAAAGCAAGACTACTGAAGTGGTTTGCCATTCCCTTCTCCAGTGGACCACATTCTGTCAGACCTCTCCATCATGACCCGCCCGTCTTGGGTGCCCCACACAGCATGGCTTAGTTTCATTGAGTTAGATATGCTGTGGTCCGTGTGATCAGATTGGCTAGTTTTCTGTGATTATGATTTCAGTGTATCTGCCCTCTGATGCCCTCTCACAACACCTACTGTCTTACTTGGGTTTCTCTTATCTTGGATGTGGGGTATCTCTACATGGCTGCTCCAGCAAAGCTCAGCCACTGCTCATTACCTTGGACGAGGGGTATCTCCTCATGGCCGCTCCTCCTGACCTTGAATGTGGAGTATCTCCTCTTGGCCTTCCTGTGCCAGTGCAGCCACTGCTCCTTGGACATGGGGTTGCTCCTCTCGGCCACTGCCCCTGACCTCGGGTGTGGGGTAGCTCCTCTCAGCCACCACCACTGACCTTGGACGTGGAGTAGCTCCTCTTGGCGGCTCCTGGCTGTCACAGCCTGGCACTCTGAGTCACTGCCCCTGACCTTGGGCAACAGGTAGCTCCTCTTGGCCACAGGGCTCCTTGTTTCCAAATTCAAACTTAAACTGAAGAAAGTAGGGAAAACCACTAACCATTCAGGTATGACTTAAATCAAATCCCTTATGATTATACAGTGGAAGTGATAAATAGATTTAAGGGACTAGATCTGATAGACAGAGTGCTTGATGAACTATGGATGGAGGTTTGTGACACTGTACAGGAGACAGGGATCAAGACTATCCCCAAGAAAAAGAAATGCAAAAAGCAAAATGCCTGTCTGAGGAGGCCTTACAAATAGCTGTGAAAAGAAGAGAAGCGAAAAGCCAAGGAGAAAAGGAAAGATATAAGCATCTGAATGCAGAGTTCCAAAGAATAGCAAGGAGAGATAAGAAAGCCTTCCTCAGTATTCAATGCAAAGAAATAGAGGAAAACAACAGAATGGGAAAGACTAGAGATCTCTTCAAGAAAATTAGAGATACCAAGGGAACATTTCATGCAAAGATGGGCTCGATAAAGGACAGAAATGATATGGACCTAACAGAAGCAGAAGATATTAAGAAGAGCTGGCAAGAGTATACAGAAGAACTGTACAAAAAAGATCTTCATAACCAAGATAATCACGACGGTGTGATCACTCACCTAGAGCCAGACATCCTGGAATGTGAAGTCAAGTGGGCCTTAGAAAGCATCACTATGAACAAAGCTAGTGGAGATGATGGATTCCATTTGAGCTATTCCAAATCCTGAAAGATAATACTGTGAAAGTGTTGCACTCAATAAGCTAGCAAATTTGGAAAGCTCAGCAGTGGCCACAGGACTGGAGAAGGTCAGTTTTCATTCCAATCCCTAAGAAAGGCAATGCCAAAGAATGCTCAAACTACCACACAATTGCACTCATCTCACACGCTAGTAAAGTAATGCTCAAAATTCTCCAAGCCAGGCTTCAGCAATACATGAACCATGAACTTCCAGATGTTTAAGCTGGTTTTAGAAAAGGCAGAGGAACCAGAGATCAAATTGCCAATATCCACTGGATCATGGAAAAAGCAAGAGAGTTCCAGAACAACATCTATTTCTGCTTTATTGACTATGCCAAAGCCTTTGACTATGTGGATCACAATAAACTGGAAAATTCTGAAAGAGATGGAATACCAGACCACCTGACCTGCTTCTTGAGAAACCTATATGCAGGTCAGGAAGCAATAGTTAGAACTGGACATGGAACTACAGACTGGTTCCAAATAGGAAAAGGAGTACATCAAGGCTGTATATTGTCACCCTGCTTATTTAACTTATACAGAGTACATCATGAGAAATGCTGGGCTGGAAGAAGCACAAGCTGGAATCAAGATTGCTGGGAGAAATATCAATAACCTCAGATATGCAGATGACACCACCCTTATGGCAGAAAGTGAAGAGGAACTAAAAAGCCTCTTGATGAAAGTGAAAGAGGAGAGTGAAAAAGTTGGCTTAAAGCTCAACATTCAGAAAAGTAAGATCATGGCATCTGGTCCTATCACTTCATGGGTAATCGATGGGGAAACAGTGGAAACAGTGTCAGACTTTATTTTTGGGGCTCCAAAATCACTGCAGATGGTGACTGCAGCCATTAAAAGACGCTTATTCCTTGGAAGTAAAGTATGACCAACCTAGATAGCATATTCAAAAGCAGAGGCATTACTTTGCCAACAAAGGCCCCTTTAGTCAAGGCTATGGTTTTTCCAGTGGTCATGTATGTATGTGAGAGTTGGACTGTGAAGAAAACTAAGCACGGAAGAATTGATGCTTTTGAACTGTGGTGTTGGAGAAGACTCTTGAGAGTCTCTTGGACTGCAAGGAGATGCAACCAGTCCATTCTGAAGGAGATCAGCCATGGGATTTCTTTGGAAGGAATGATGCTAAAGCTGAAACTCCAGTACTTTGGCCACCTCATGTGAGGAGTTGACTCATTGGAAAAGACTCTGATGCTGGGAGGGATTGGGGGCAGGAGGAGAAGGGGACAACAGAGAATGAGATGACTGGATGGCATCACCGACTCGATGGACGTGTGTTTGAGTATACTCCAGGAGTTGCTGATAGATAGGGAGGCCTGGCGTGCTGAGATTCATGGGGTTGTGAAGAGCTGGATACGACTGAGAGACTGAACTGAACTGATAAAAAGACACACATAAATTTCATAACATAGATGAAACAGGCTGGTTCCTTGAAATGTAAGACCTATCACAACTGACCCAATATGAATTGGATAAGCCACATTTATATAACTCTATAACTATCAAGTTAATTGAATTTATAATTTATAAACTCATGAAAAAGAAATCTCTAGGCCAAGATGATTTTATGAGACAAATCTAATAAACACTTAAAGAAGAATTAACATTAATCCTACACATTGTTTTCCAGAATATAGAATGGGAGAGAACACTTCCAGATTCATATTTTGAAGCCAGTATTACTGTGATCATGTGGCTGTAAAGGATAGCATGAAGGAGCTATTCATAGTGATGGCATTGTCCTTTATCTTGATTTTGATTGTGGTTACAGGAATCTTTACATGTCGTAAAATAGCATAAAACTATATATACAAATTGTTCAAATATTAGTTTCCTTATTTTGATATTATGTAAAAGTTATATAATCCACAGAGGAAACTGGGTGAATGGATCTTTTACACTATGTTTACAGGTTCCTGTGAAAGTTATTGTTTCAAACTAAAAATTAGAGAAAATCCTAAAACTTAATAAACAATTTCATATAAATAAGGTGAAAAGAAAGCCCTTGGAAAGGGAGAAAATAATAATAAATGAAAAAACTGACAAAAAATTAATCTCCAAAATAAAAAAGCAGCCCAGATACCTCAATACCAGAAAAATGAACAACCAAATTAAAAAGTGAGCAAAGGACCTAAACAGACATTTCTCCAGAGAAGACATACAGATGTCTAATAGACACATGAATCTCAACATCACTCAGTATTAGAGAAATGCAAATCAAAACTACAATGAGGTGTCATTTCACAATGGTCAGAATGGCCATTATCAAAATGTCTACAAACAATGATGCTGAAAAGGGTGTGGAGAAAGGGACCCCTCTACACTGTTGGCGGGATTGCAAACTGGTACAGCTACTGTGGAGAACAGTGTGGAGATTCCTTAAAAACTGGAAACAGAGCTGCCAAATGACCCAGCAATCCCACTACTGGTCATACACCCCAAGGAAACCAGAAATGAAAGAGACACATGTAACCCAATGTTCATTGAAGCACTATTTTCAATAGCTAGGGCATGAAAGCAACCTAGATATCCATCAGCAGATGAATGGATAGAAGGTTTGGTACATATCCACAATGGAGTATTCAGCTCAGTTCAGTTCAGTCGCTCAGTCGTGTCCAGCTCTTTGCGACCCCATGAATCGCAGCACGCCAGGCCTCCCTGTCCATCACCAACTCCCGGAGTTCACTCAGACTCACATCCGTTGAGCCAGTGATGCCATCCAGGCATCTCATCCTCTGTTGTCCCCTTCTCCTCCTGCCCCCAATCCCTCCCAGCATCAGGGTCTTTTCCAATGAGTCAACTCTTCGCATGACTCAGCTCTAAAAAGGAGCACATTTGAGTCAGTTCTAATGAGGTGGATGAACATGGAGCCTCTTATACAGAATGAAGTAAGTCAGAAATAGAAAAAAAAATACTGTATATTAATGCATAATAGTGGAATTCAAAAAGATGGTACCAATGATCCTACATGCAGGGCAGCAAAGGAAACATAGATGTAAAGAAGAAACTTTTGGACTCAGTGGGAGAAGGCGAGGGTGGGATGATTTGAGAGAATAGCACTGAACCACGTACACTATCATGTGTGAAATAGATGACCAGAGCTGGTTGAACACATAGAGCAGGACACCCAAAGCCGGTGCTCTGTGGCAACCCAGAGGGATGGGGTGGGGAGGGAGGTGGAATGGGGTTCAGAGTCGGGGGGACAAATGTATACCTGTATGATTCATGTTGGCAAAAACACCACAATGTTGCAAAGTAATTATTCTCCAATTAAAACAAATTAATTATTAAAAATAAAATATTAGTATACAAAAAAAAATTGGCTCATGTGTAATATGATTAGGAAACTAGAATTGCCTAGGATTGTATGTATTTGAATGCTGTGAAATATAATGACAACTCTAGGAAGCAGGATGAAAGTAAAGCATGCAAAAGCATTTAACATTGTCCCTGATTGATTGTATGTGCATACCAAGATATTAAGCAGTCTTAATAGTTTAAAAGAACCAGTATGTTGTTCCATGTCCAGTTCTAACTGTTGCTTCTTGACCTGCATACAGATTTCTCAGGAGGAAGCTCAGGTGGTCTGGTATTCCCATCTCTTGAAGAATTTCCCACAGTTTGTTGTGATCCACACAGTCAAAAGCTTTGGAGTAGTCAATAAAGCAGAAGTAATGTTTTCCTGGAACTTCTTGCTTTCTCAATGATCCAGCGGATGTTGGCAGTTTGATCTCTGGTTCCTCTGCCTTTTCTAAATCCAGATTGAACATCTGGAAGTTCACAGTTCACATACTGTTGAAGCCTGGCATGGAGAATTTTGAGCATTACTTTGCTGGTGTATGAGATAAGTACAATTGTGTGGTAGTTTGAACACTCTTTGGCATTGCCTTTCTTTGGGACCTTCCCTGGTGGCTCAGATGGTAAAGCATCTGCCTGCAATGCGGGAGACCCAGGTTTGATTCCTGGGTCGGGAAGATCCCCTGGAGAAGGAAATGGCAATCCACTCCAGCACTCTTGCCTTGAAAATCCCATGGACGGAGGAGCCTGATAGGCTACAGTCCATGGGGTCGCAAAGAGTCGGACACGACTGAGCAACTTCACTTTCACTTTCACTTCACATTCATTGGGATTGGAATGAAAACTGACCATTTCCAGTCCTGTAGCCACTGTTGAGTTTTCCATATTTGTTGACACATTGAGTGCAGCACTTTCACAGCACCATCTTTTAGAATTTGAAATACTCAACTGGAATTCCATCACCTCCACTAACTTTGTTCGTAGTAATGCTTCTTGAGGCCCATTTGACTTCACATTCCAGGACGTCTGGCTCTAGATGAGTGATCACACCATTGTGGTTATCTGGGTCACGAATTTATTTCTTGTATAGTTCTTCTGTGTATACTTGCTACCTCTTCTTAATATCTTCTGCTTCTGCTAGGTACATACCATTTCTGTCCTTATTCTGCCCATTTTTACATGAAATATTCCCTTGGTATCTCTCATTTTCTTGAAAAGATCTCAAGTCTTTCCCATTCTATTGCTTTCCTCTGTTTCTTTGTGTTGATTACTTAGGAGGGCTTTCTTATCTCTCCTTGCTATTCTTTGGAACTCTGCATTCAAATGGGTATATCTTTCCTTTTCTCCTTTGCTCTTAGCTTCTCTTCTTTTCTCAGCTATTTGTAAGGCTTCTTCAGAAAACCATTTTGCCTTTTTGCATTTCATTTTCCTGGGAATGGTCTTGATCACTGCCTCCTGCACAATGTCACAAACCTCTGTTCATAGTTCTTCAGGCACTCTGTCTATCAGATCTAGTCCCTTGAATCTATTTGTCACTTCCACTGTACAATCGTAAGGGATTTGATTTAGGTGATACCTGAATGGTCTTGCGGTTCTCCCTACTTTCCTCAATTTAAGTCTGAATTTTGCAATAAAGAGTTCATGATCTAAGCCACAGTCAGCTCCTTGTCTTGTTTTTGCTGACTATACAGAGCTTCTCCATCTTTGGCTGCAAAGAATATAATCAGTCTGATTTTGGTATTGACCATCTGGTGACGTCCATGTGTAGAGTCTTCTTTTGTGTTGTTGGAAGAGGATGTTTGCTATGACCAGAGTGTTCTCTTGGCAAAACTCTGTTAGCCTTTGTCCTGCTTCATTTTGTACTCCAAATCAGGAAAGGAGTATGTTAAGGCTGTATATTGTCACCCTGCTTGTTTAACTTATATGCAGAGTACATCATGCAGAATGCCAGGCTGGATGAAGCACAAGCTGGAATCAAGATTGCTGGGAGAAATAGCAGTAACGTTAGGTATGCAGAGGATACCACCCTTATGGCAGAAAGTGAAGAGTAACTAAAGAACCTCTTGATGAAAGTGAAAGAGGAGAGTGAAAAAGTTGGCTTAAAGCTCAACATTCAGAAAACTAAGATCATGGCATCTAGTCCCATCACTTCATGGCAAATAGATGGGGAAACAGTGATAGACCTTATTTTCTTGGGCTCCAAAATCACTGCAGATAGTGACTGCAGCCATGAAATTAAAAGACGCTTGTTCCTTGGAAGAAAAACTATGACCAACTTAGAAAGCATATTAAAGAGCAGAGACATTACTTTGCCAACAAAGGCCCCTCTAGACAAAGCTATTGTTTTTTCCAGTAGTCATGTAAGGATGTGAGAGTTGGACTATAAAGAAAGCTGAGCATCAAAGAATTGATGCTTTTGAACTGTGGTGTTGGAAAAGCCTCTTGAGAGTCCCTTGGACTGTAGGGACATTAAACCAGTCAATCCTAAAGGAAATCAGTCCTGAATGTTCACTGGAAGGACTGATGCTGAAGCTGAAACTCCAAAACTTTGGACACCTGATGTGAAGAACTGACTCATTTGAAAAGACCCTGATGCTGGGAAAGATTGAAGGCAGTAGGAGAAGGGGACGACAGAGGGTGAGATCGTTGAATGGCATCACCGGGTTGATGAACATGAGTTTGAGTAAGCTCTGGGAGTTGGTGATGGACTGAAGCCTGGCGTACTGCAGACCAAAGGGTCTCAAAAAATTTGACAGGACAGAGTGACCAAACTGAACTGAAATAAACTAACAAAAATGACTCAGGAAATTTACAAAATAAAAAGTAATGGGCAAGTTTTCCCTGAAATATATATGACTGACGTAACTTTCCTTGTTAATCTTTGAGAGATATATTCTCTTATCAAAATATGATCCAGTTGTACTGTCACCTTCCTCTGACCACTGGACACTCCTCAAACTAATCTTCCCCATTGTCTAGTGCTTCTTAAAATGATGGACATAAAAATTCTTATCAATTGTTGTCTACTGTAGGTATTATCTACCTAAAAGTATGTTATTTTATTATTTTGCTTAAGCTCAGAGCAACTCCAAGATGTAAGAATGATAATTACACATGTATGGAAATCTTTGGGAAAGAAATGAAAAGAACTAATAAACAAATGGCTAATGAGAGATTTTTTTGCAGGCTAAGTGTGATTTTATGTCTATGGTCTAGAGAAGGAATAATAGTACATGTAATAGTCCTTATAGGGCTTCCCAAGGCTCTAGTGATAAAGAATGTGCCTCCAATGCGGGAGATGCAAGAGATGCGGGTTCAGTCCCTGGGTGGGGAAGATTGCCTGGAGGAGGAAATGGCACCCCACTCCAGAATTCTTGCCTGGAAAATTCCATAGACAAAGGAGCCTGGTGGGCTATAGTCCATGGGGTTGCAAAGAGTAACACACGACTGAGTGACTGAACATTAATAGTCCTTAAACGTGGAAGGGCTGTGTCTCTGGAACTGGTTAATCTACAATTTGTTCCGATACTCCCACAAGTTCTTAGGACTGGAGCACACAATTGTGCCGTCACAGTTATAGAAAAACTGACATTCTATTGCAATACCAAACGGATGTATAACGTCTTAATGTGTTTCTGGCATAAAACATATTATAATGTCATCCATCCTTTCCTGCTCAGAAATTTTAAGTGACAAATGCAATTTTGGTCCAAACATTTTAAACACATGTTGAACTGGAAATCCACAAAAATGTTAAAATTAGAAAAAACCATCTATGTGAATGAAAAAGGGAGGTAGTACTCTGTACTTCATAAAGAGGAGGATAAGGGGAGGCCCTCTCCTGCATTCATGGAGAAAAATAGTGACAACAACTTGACTGGAGAAGCAAAGGGCATGGAGCCTATAGGCGCAACATTTGAAACCATCACCTCTGGAGATTTGAGCAATGAAGGAGTCTGAAATTTGGTCTTCCTTTAGGCTAAGCACTGCTGTCAGATCATTTCTTAAGTTTTCTTTCAGAATTATGACTTTTTAAAAAATGGACTGAACTGAGGTTCCATAATATGCACCATTACCTTAATTAAAACAGAAAATCCCAGTGTGTCTCTAGAAACTGCCCTGTTTGACTTCATCTCTTTCATAATCTTAATTACCTTTTTAATTAAAGAATTACCTTAATGATCAGTTTTAAGATAGTTGAAACCTGGTGTTAGAGTGCTTAACTTGAACTCGTTAGGAAAAGTCAGGGTCCAAGGTTAGGTTAGACAATGTGGTACATTTTTCTTCCAGGTTTCCAGGTATAATTTTGTTGTTGGATCTCAGGACACATAAGATGTACATTGTTCTGTCCCTATCCAATCTACTGATGGCCGCATAGTTGACTAAAGAGAAGTCCCAAGCTAAAGAATATTGCTCCACAAATGTGTGGAAGAAGTTTTTTATTCACTTGCTGAAGATTCAGGCTAAGTTGGTGTTTGTGAAGTGAAAGTCATTCAGTCATGTCTGACTTTTTGTGACCCCATGGGCTATATAGTCCATGGGATTCTCCAGGCTATAATACTGGAGTGGATAGCCTTTCCTTTCTTCAGGGCATTCTTCCCAACCCAGGGATCAAACCCAGGTCTCCTGCATCACAGACTGATTCTTTACCAGCTGGGTCACCAGGGAAGCCCAAGAATACTGGAGTGGGTAGCCTATCCCTTCTCCAGCTGATCTTCTGGAGCCAGGAATCGAAAGGGACTCCTACATTGCAGGCAGATTCTTTACCAACTGAGCTATTAGGAAAGCCCATTGCTATTTAAATCATTAATTTTGTCAATTTTAAAAGTGTTCTCTTACCACAAACATAAGCTTAGCATGTGAAGAAGTTTTGTTGTTGCTATTGTTAAAAGCATGATCCACTGTATACTACTGAAGAAACCTTAAAACTAGGTTCTTGAAAATCCAACTACTGCAAATAAAAACTGTATAGAGAGAAATATGTGGAAAGATTTACTCAGTATTACAGAGTCAAAAATGCCAAGGGATTTTCTGATTTTTCTAGTAGTGTAAATGTTATTTAGGAAGCAAAGCTATATTGGTTTTTAGAATATAAGCAAAAGACTGTGAGATATAGGAAAGAGCTCAAATTGAAAGTCAAGAAAACCAGAATCAAATCTCAGATCTGCTTGTATTAATGGACAAGTCAATCTCTCCTTGTCTCATTTTCCCTATTCATAGACTTGAAATAATACCCATTTATGATAAAATGTATTATTAACTCTCACTACTGTATGGCTCTTGCTTTCACTGGGTAAGAAGGAGGTTTTAAAACTTGTATTGATGCTATCTTTTTTCCTCACTTAAATGTGAATGGTTGTTTTACAACAACAACAAAAAGTGGGAATATGCCTTAATATGACATTAGGTGTGATCTTCAGCACTGGTCACTGTTAATATATCAATCACTGAAAATTTTCTAAGTTTCAGGCTGCTCTATAGATAAGCTAATACCTGCAAGCCCTCACATGGACCTGTATTTGCACACAGATGCACCCACCTCTCAAAGTAATGATTTTCTAACAAAGTAATGTTTATATGTTTCATACACATTGGTTTGAAGTGTGGCTTAGACAATCTTATTATATTTAGGAATAAAAACTTCCATCAAGAAATTGTACAAAAGAAAATGGACACACCAGCTGGGTAAATCTATCATTTGCAGCAGGGTGGGGTGCTGGGGGGACTTTTAATTAGTTGAGTGAATGCAGTTTGCTGAACACAGAAAGCACAGCCTTAGTCATATTAAAATGTGCCTAATTTTCTGTGAAAAAGTCCCATCTGAACAGGCCTGACCACAGTCAATCATACTAAAAGCCACTGGTGCTTAATTTGATTTACCAATATAAAATGCAAATTAGGTTATTAAGTGGAGTGGCAGACTGAGTAGGGCCCCTTTCAAACCATCAAGTTAAATGCAAGCAGACAGCAAACTGGCTGTGCAAAGAAAATTTTAGCATATTCGTTTGATTAGTGCTACAAAAATTTAATTAGGTTGGCTAATTACTTGACAAATTGCTCTACACAAGAGAAAAGGCAGAGGAGTTTTTTTTCCCCCTTTTTCATTGCAAATATCCTGTGTGTCTTTTAGTCCAAATGCTATCTGCCAATTTGCAAAAGCATTATTAAATGAATGGAAGATGGTCCCCAACAATAGTAAATCATATAATGCATATAATTAGACAACACCCACACAACTATATCCATATGTCCATACTCCCTCATGACTAAAAATATTTAACACAGTATTTCCACATAACTACTGTCAAAACAGATTATTACAAATCAGTCACTTGTTCTGAAGAAAGAAAATATTGTGCACAATATAGAAAAGAGACGTTTGTGAAATTTCTACCTCTCAGAGGAGGTTGTTTGGTGACTATTAAATGAAATAATGGTGACATGCTAAGGTTTATCACCACAGAATGGACCCATCAGGCAAAACATGGCAGATTGAGGCTAAGGCTGTAACAGAGTGCAGAAAATTGTCTCCTTGTGATATGCTCATAATTTAAACTATTAACTAATTCCCAGTTAAAATGTACTAGCTCAGAACAAATTTCATTTTTTTTTGGAATGCTATTTATTAGTCTTTGTTTGTCCCTCCATCTTCCCCAGTCACTACATAAGAAATACCAGACTTCAAACACTCATTTTTAGGAAAAGCTTGCAAGTTGTATAACCACAGAATGAAAGAAGAATTTCAGCCCAAGTCAGTATTTTATTAAGAAATTTAGAATGAACTAACTTGAGTAAAGAAAAATGTCTTTTTCCATTCAAAGGAAAATTTTCTTTCCCTAGAGAATGTACATGTTTATAACAATATTCAAGAAAACAGCACAGGAAATTTCATAAAAGATTCCCAATTATTTTCAGGTACTTTATTTGATTTTCATTGATTTTCTACAGAATTAGTGAGCCTGCTCTAACTCAATCATCATGATTTTACACATAGATAACCATTTTTCCTGTTCAAGTGGAAAAAATAGGTATCATATTTTATAAACATAAGGCTTAGGAGTTAGTAACTAGATACTATATTTAATCTGTTCTAAAGTAACATCTTAGGAAACCACAAAAGATGAGAAATTAATTTTGTAATTACCATATTCTAATTTAAGTTTAGAACATAAATATAATTGCATTGCACAATGCAGATGCAGCAAGCTTATTATTTTATGTAACACCTTATCACTACCATTTTACCCTAACTTACCACGTTTACTCTCCAGATTTACAATTATCACCAAAGGAAGTATAGATTACCTGTAGGATATGGATTATGTAGACAATGTTTCTAATATAGAATAAAGTTCTGGGCTAAAGTTGTGTCCTCCAGAGCAATCATCAGACCATAAGTTGCTGACATTACAGTTATAAACCACAAGGGTGTCATTTTTGATAAAGCCTCCATCTTCATATGTGAAGGTAGATTCTACAAAACATTAAGATAGAAAGCATAAAATTTAGTGGCAGATCAATTTTTGTAATAATCCTTGAGGTTTTTTAATTCGATACTTTGACTGATTTTCTTTACTCTTTCCATTATTTAGTTTTAATTTGATAAGGTGACTGATATTTTAAAAATGTGAGATATGATCTAATAAAAGAGCTGAAGTCTGTGATATTTTATAAAGAGTATGGGTATAAAATAGTAAAGTTAGTGACATAAATAGATGTTGTGTTACTACTGAATGTGCTTAATATTGAATATGAATGTATGATACTAACTGTACTTGACTGTCTAATGGATTTTGGCATATGAATTGCAGAAGAGGTGATCATCTTTTTGATTATAGTTTTTAATGTGATGCTTGGAACAAATTACATGCATGTATAAGAATAGTTGTTATCTTCTATTGAGCCCTGATCATATGAAGGCACAGTTTGATGTTTACAGATGTTTTATTATTTAATTCTTCTAATAATAAACACAATATATAAGTACTGTTGTTCCCATTTTACAGATGATGAGATTGAGGCTAAAGTAGTTTAAGGATCTCAAATTAAAGAACTAGCAACTGATAAACCTAGAATTTAAACTGAAATCTGTCTGAATTATAATATCAAGTTCTTTCCATAAGCCCAAGAGTAGTTTTTCAACACACATTTTTGGATCTGATTTTATCCATGTCTGTATATACACGTTATATGTGATGTTGATGAATAATGATGTTGATGCTTGTGAATAATTTGAGGTTTATGAAGCTACTGTGATTTGCACAAATGAAGTTCATATATTTTACAACTCTGTATCAACTATGGTAATTCAGGTTGACAGGAACCTTTGGAAACAACATATCCTCTAAAGTTGTGTAAAGTTGGAGATATCAGAAGAAACATACAAAAAAGAAGATAGGTTCAGAGTTGGATTAGAAACAAGTGAAGGTTCCATCTTACAACACAAATGTTTTGGGGAGGAATACACCAGGGAACTGAGTTAGCCAAGGCTGTGGTCCTAGTGTGATTAGATTGACTAGTTTTCTGTGAGTATGGTTTCAGTGTCTCTGCCCTCTGATGCCCTCTTGCAACACCTACTGTCTTACTTGGGTTTCTCTTACCTTGGGCGTGGGGTATCTCTTCACGGCTGCTCCATCAAAGCACAGCCATTGCTCCTTACCTTGGACGAGGGGTATCTCCTCACCACCGCCCTTCCTGACCTTCAACGTGGGATAGCTCTTCTAGGCCCTCCTGTGCCCGCCCAGCCACAGCTCCTGTGGAGCTACAGCGCTGCCCGGCTGGTTCATGGGTCCGACCCAGATAATCACAATGGTGTAATCACTGACCTAGAGCCAGACACCTGGAATGTGAAGTCAAGTGGGCCTTAGAAAGCATCACTGTGAATAAAGCTAGTGGAGGTGATAGAATTCCAGTTGAGCTATTCTAAATCCTGAAAGATGATGCTTTGAAAATGCTGCACTCAATATGCCAACAAATTTGGAAAACTCATCAGTGGCCACAGGACTGGAAAAGGTCAGTTTTCATTCCAATCCCTAAGAAAGGCAATGCCTAATAATGCTCAAACTATTGCACAATTGCACTCATCTCACACACCAGCAAAGTAATGCTCAAAATTCTCCAAGCCAGGCTTCAGCAATACATGAACCGTGAACTTCCAGATGTTCAAGCTGGTTTTAGAAAAGGCAGAGGAACCAGAGATCAAATTGCCAATATCCGCTGGATCATGGAAAAAGCAAGAGAGTTCCATAACAACATCTATTTCTGCTTTATTGACTATGCCAAAGCCTTTGACTGTGTGGATCACGATAAACTGGAAAATTCTGAAAGAGATGGGAATACCAGACCACCTGACCTGGCTCTTGAGAAATCTGTATGCAGGTCAGGAATCAACAGTTAGAACTGGACATGGAACAACAGACTGGTTCCAAATAGGAAAAGGAGTTCGTCAAGGCTGTATATTGCCACCCTGTTTATTTAACTTCTATGCAGTGTACATCATGAGAAACGCTGGACTGGAAGAAACACAAGCTGGAATCAAGATTGCCAGGAGAAATATCAATAACCTCAGATATGCAGATGACACCACCCTTATGGCAGAAAGTGAAGAGGAACTCAAAAGCCTCTTGATGAAAGTGAAAGTGGAGAGTGAAAAAGTTGGCTTAAAGCTCAACATTCAGAAAACGAAGATCATGGCATCCGGTCCCATCACTTCATGGGAAATAGATGGGGAAACAGTGGAAACAGTGTCAGACTTTATTTTGGGGGCTCCAAAATCACTGCAGATGGTGACTGCAGCCATGAAATTAAAAGACGCTTACTCCTTGGAAGGAAAGTTATGACCAACCTAGATAGCATATTCAAAAGCAGAGTCATTACTTTGCCAACAAAGGTCCATTTAGTCAAGGCTATGGTTTTTCCTGTGGTCATGTATGGATGTGAGAGTTGGACTGTGAAGAAGACTGAGTGCCAAAGAATGATGCTTTTGAACTGTGGTGTTGGAGAAGACTCTTGAGAGTCCCTTGGACTGCAAAGAGATTCAACCAGTCCATTCTGAAGGAGATCAGCCCTGGGATTTCTTTGGAAGGAATGATGCTAAAGCTGAAACTCCAGTACTTTGGCCACCTCATGCGAAGAGTTGACTCATTGGAAAAGACTCTGATGCTGGGAGGGATTAGGGGCAAGAGGAGAAGGGAACGACAGAGGATGAGATGGCTGGATGGCATCACTGACTCGATGGACGTGAGTCTGGGTGAGCTCCGGGAGTTGGGGATGGACAGGGAGGCCTGGCATGCTGTGATTCATGGGGTCGCAAAGAGTCGGACACGACTGAGCGACTGATCTGATCTGATCTGACACCAGGGCATGGAGACTTAAAGCCATGGAGTTTAAAATCAACTTTAGTCGATATAAAGGCTTGGTTTTCTTCCAATACTGCTATGCTGTGAATAAAAAAAAAAAAAAAAAATCCTGGTTCCAGATAGGATAATTGGTTTTTTTTCCTCATCAACATTTAAGAGTTTAAATTTAAGAAGGCTATTTAAGACACAATCTTAACTATGAGTAGCAAAGTGGTTAGTCATCTGAATGCTTTTCTACATGTTATTGATATTCCTGAGTATTTTGTTTCCAATATTTTATAGCTACTAAATTATTTTTCAATAGAAATGTCAATTCTCCTAAGGAAGAGTTGAATTAATGGTAAAAATTCCAATAATATTTCAGTTTGAAAATATTTCTTCAGATTTTGTACTAATTGACAAAATAGATGAATCTAGGATATACAGGGTTGTGATTACTAATTCACTACATTTTAGAATACATCGTACTATGAACTGAAAAGTGAAAGTGTTAGTTGCTCAGCCATATCTGACTCTTTGTGACCCCATGGACTGTGGCCTCCCAGGCCCCTCTGTCCATGGGATTCTTAGGCAAGAGTACTGGAGTGGGTAGTCTTTCCCTTTTCCAGGGAATCTTCCCAACCTAGGGATCAAACCCAGGTCTCCTTCATTGCAGGCAGGTTCTTCGCTGTCTAGCCACCAGGGAAGCCCCATATTATGAACTGCATGGTGTTAATTGAATCATTGATATATAATAAATAATAATTCCTTCAATAACCCACTCATATTGATAACCTGAGAAAAACCTCTTCATTTAAGTTGAAACTTAGGTGAGACAGACCATGCAACATTTTAGAATTAAAATAATGACAGTATTTTGGATCAAATCATTTCTTAGTGTCTACTTGTCTTAGTCAAATGCCTTGACTTTGTCAAAGAAAACAAACGACCTGTTATATGGAGATTTCCTATTATACTGAAGAGATACTAGTAAAGAGTTAACAATGTCATCCAAAGGGTCCAAGGAGCACTTCCTCTGGGAACTTTGTTCATGTAAAATGAACATTTGTGTTTCGATGTATTTCTGTGTTCACAAAGGAGAAGTTCAACCTATGACCTATAGTATCTTGTTACCATGTATTATGCATATTACCTATGATACAAAATACAAATGTAAAAGCCACCATGTAGCTAGAGTAATAGATGAATGTATTTAATAAGTTGAAAAGATATCAGGAAAAAAAAAAACCATGATCTTATCTTGTTATTCACAACCAGAAAAAAAATATTTTCTGATATTTAAACATGTAAACAAAAAGAAAAATAATTTTGCTAGGTAAAGGCAAAATTTAAGTGTCACAAAAAGACAATACATCTAGGATTAATTTATCTGCATTGAAGAATTTTAAAAAGTACTCTGATGAGGCAGAAAAATACTATGAAGAAGTAACACAATTCAACTTCAAATATTTGAGGTTTGAAAATTTTCACCTCTTATCACATAAAGTTAGCAAGGATGCTATTTATTATTTATTTGCAGAAGAATTCATAGTTCATTATATGATAAGGGACTATCTCTATCTCAATATTTGTGTAAAATTGTACAATTATTTTGCAGATGGTTGAGAGGTTAGACAGTATGCAGATGAGTGCTGGCTAAAGCATAGAAACAAAGACAATTAATTCTCAGGTCCTTTAGCTGGTTGGCTTAAAATAGTTTTCTGTATCAGGGAACTTTATTTTAACCCTTTGACTTACTTTAAAGAAACCTGAAATTTGTACAATAAAAGCCATCTGATTCACAGGAGTTCTTTGTTAAGTAGGCAATAACTATGCTTGAGCTGTGAATTTCTGTAATGGCTTTTCCATTTGGCATTGCTAATCAGGGCTAGAAAAGCAGGGATAATAATAACAAAGAAAACTAACCAATCTAATCACATGGACCACAGCCTTATCTAACTCAATGAAACTATGAGCCATGCTGTGTAGGGCCACCCAAGGCGGATGGGTCTTGGTGGAGAGTTCTGATGAAATGTGATCCACTGGAGAAGGGAATGGCAAACCACTTCAGTATTCCTGCCTTGAGAACCCCATAATCAGTAAGAAAAGGCAAAAAGATAGGATACTGAAAGATGAACTCCCCAGGTCAGTAGTTACCCAATATGCTACTGGAGATCAGTGGAGAAATAACTCCAGAAAGAATGAAGAGATGGAGCCAAAGCAAAAACAACACCCAGTTGTGGATGTGACCAGTGATGAAAGCAAGGTCTGATGCTATAAAGAGCAATACTGCATAGGAACCTGGAATGTTAGGCCCACGAATCAAGGCAAATTAGAAGTGGTCAAACAGGAGATGGCAAGAGTGAATATCGACATTTTAGGAATCAGCAAACTAAAACTGACTGCAATGGGTGAATTTAACTCAGATGATCATAATATTTGCTACTGTGGGCAAGAATCCCTTAGAAGAAATGGAGTAGCCATCATAGTCAATAAGAGTCTGAAATGCAGTATTGGATGAAATCTCAAAAACGGCAGAATGATCTCTGTTCATTTCCAAGGCAAAACATTCAATATCAGGGTGATCCAGGTCTATGCCATGACCAGTAATGCTGAAGAAGCTGAAGTTGAACGGTTCTATGAAGACCTACAAGACTTTCTAGAATTAACACCCAAAAAGATGTCCTTTTCATTATAGGGTACTGGAATGCAAAAGTAGGAAGTCAAGAAACACCTGGAGTAACAGGCAAATTTGGCCTTGGAGAACAGAATGAAGCAGGGCAAATGCTAATAGAGTTCTGCTGAAAGAATCCACTGGTCATAGCAAACACCCTCTTCCAACAACACAAGAGGAGAGTCTACACATGGACATCACCAGATGGTCAACACCTAAATCAGACTGATTATACTCTTTGCAGCCAAAGGTGGAGAAACTCTATACAGTCAGCAAAAACAAGATAAGAAGCTGACCGTGGCTCAGATCATGGACTCCTTATTTCCAAATTCAGACTGAAATTGAAGAAAGTAGGAAAAACCACTAGATCATTCAGGTATGACCTAAATCAAATCCCTAATGATTATACAGTAGAAGTGAGAAATAGGTTAAGGGACTAGATCTGATAGAAAGAGTGCCTGATGAACTATGGATGGAGGTTCATGACACTGTACAGAAGATAAGGAGCAAGATCACCCCAAGAAAAAGAAATGCAAAAAGGCAAAATGGCTCTCTGTGGAGGCCTTACAAATAGCTGAGAAAAGAAGAGAAGCCAAAAGCAAAGGAGAAAAGGAAAGATATAAGCATCTGAATGCAGAGTTCCAAAGAATAGCAAGGAGAGATAAGAAAGACTTCCTCAAAGATCAGTGCAAAAAAATAGAGGAAAACAATAGAATAGGAAAGATGATATCTCTTCAAGAAAGTTAGAGATACCAAATGGAACATTTCATGCAAAGATGGGCTCAATCAAGGACAGAAATGGTATGGATCGAACAGAAGCAGAATATGAAGAGGTGGCAAGAATACACAGAAGAACTGTACAAAAAAGATCTTCACAACACAGATAATCATGATGGTGTGATCACTCACCTAGAGCCAGACATCCTGGAATGTGAAGTCAAGTGGGCCTTAGGAAGCATCACAACAAACAAAGCTAGTGGAGGTGATGGAATTCCAGTTGAGCTATTCCAAATCCTGAAAGATGATGCTGTGGAAGTGCTGCACTCAATATGCCAGCAAATGTGGAAAACTCAGCAGTGGCCACAGGACTGGAAAAGGTCAGTTTTCATTCCAATCCCTAAGAAAGGCAATGCCTAATAATGCTCAAACTATTGCACAATTGCACTCATCTCACACACCAGCAAAGTAATGCTCAAAATTCTCCAAGCATGCGTCAAAAATACGTGAATCGTGAACTTCCAAATGTTCAAGCTGGTTTTAGAAAAGGCAGAGGAACCAGAGATCAAATTGCCAACATCCACTGGATCATCGAAGAAGCAAGAGAATTCCAGAAAAACATCTATTTCTACTTTATTGATTATGCCAAAGCCTTTGACTGTGTGGATCACAATAAACTGTGGAAAATTCTGAAAGAGATGGGAATACCAGACCACCTGACCTGCCTTTTGAGAAATTTGTATGGAGGTCAGGAAGCAACAATTAGAACAGAACATGGAACAACAGACTGGTTCCAAATAGGAAAAGGAGTAGGTCAAGGCTGTATATTGTCACCCTGCTTATTTAACTTATATGCAGAGTACATCATGAGAAACACTGGACTAGATGAAGCACAAACTGGAATCAAGATTGCTGGGAGAAATATCAATAACCTCAGATATGCAGATGACACCACCCTTATGGCAGAAAGTGAAGAAAAACTAAAGAGCTTCTTGATGAAAGTGAAAGAGGAAAGTGAAAAAGTTGGCTTAAAGCTCAACATTCAGAAAAAAAATTTCATGGCATCTGGTCCTGTCCCTTCATGGCAAATAGATGGAGAAACAGTGGAAACATGGCATACTTTATTTTCTTGGGCTCCAAAATCACTGCAGATAGTGACTGCAGCCATAAAATTAAAAAACGCTTGCTCCTTTGAAGAAAAACTATGACCAACTTAGAAAGCATATTAAAAAGCAGAGACATTACTTTGCCAACAAAGGTTTGTCTAGTCAAGGCTATGGTTTTTCCAGTAGCTATTTATGGATGTGAAAGTTGGGCTATAAAGAAGGCTGCATGCCAGAAAATTGATGCTTTTGAACTGTGGTGTTGGAGAAGACTCTTGAGAGTCCCTTGGACTGCAAGGAGATCCAACCAGTCCATCCTAAAGGAAATTATTCCTGAATATTTATTGGAAGAAGAACTGATATTGAAGCTGAAACTCCAATACTTTGACCACCGGATGTGAACAGCTGACTCATTTGAAAAGACCCTGATGCTGGGAAAGATTGAAGGCAGGGGGAGAAGGGGACAGCAGAGGATGAGATGGCTGGATGGCATCTTCGACACTGTGGACATGAGTCTAATGAAGGTCGACAAAGGATGAGATGGTTGGATGGCATCACTGACTCAATGGACATGAGTTTGAGTAGACTCTAGGAGTTGGTGATGGACAGGGAGGCCTGGAATCCTGCAGTCCATGGGGTCGCAGAGCCTGATACAACTGAGTGATTGAACTGAACTGAATAATAACAAAAAATACAACTGTTGAAAGATCAAAACATTGATTGAATCAATTCTAGTTTTAGAAGGCAGTCTTAGTTTGGCTTATTTGCTATACCACATGATCCTTATATTTTAAATTTAGAGGATTTTTATCTCCTGTAAGTCATTTTCTGAAAGTATTTGCAACCATTGTGTAAAACTTAGTATATTCTAATTCTGAGTAATAAGAGTTACTTCCCTTAGCTCCTAACCCCATTTATTACTTGCGAGTGACTTATAAGAACTAAAGCCACTAAACTGAACTGTCCAAATTCAGTCTCTAATAGTGTCTCTTCTCCACTGATTATCTTCTTGGTAATGATAACCATGTTTTAAGTTGTGCTGGGTGCTGAGTATGTTGCCCTGAGAAGCTAAGGCATTTGAAATGTTTAAATCAAATTAACATTATGGCTGCACAGTATTAAGTCCACAGAGATCAAACCAGTAAGTCCTAAAGAAAGTCAACCCTGAGTACTCATTGAAAGTACTAACGCTGAAGCTGAAGTTCCAGTGCTTTGGCCTCCTGATGCAAAGAGCTGACTCATTGGAAAAGATTGAAAGCAAAAGGAGAAGGTGAAGGCAGAGGATGAAATAGATAGCATCACCAACTCAGTGAACACTAATTTGAACAAACTCCTGGAGATAGTGAAGGACAGAGGAGCCTGGTGTGCTTCAGTCCATGGGGTCACAAAGAGTTGGACATGACTTAGCGACTGAACAACAACAAAAAAACCAATTATTACTAAATATTAATTCATGATATGATCAAACTGATAAAAAATGGTTTTGGGGGACAAAAGCTAAATTATAGCTTTCTATTAAAACCATAAGTGTAGTACGATCTTTGTTGCAAATGAAATGTTTTGCTGTTTTTTCCCTTCACTTCCCATTAGTAAGCAATCATTTTTTAATAGTAATTGTTTTCTTTATTTTTCTTGATGCAGGGGAAATTATTGTGGAAGATAACACAGTCTGTTTATCTGAGAGTTTTTTTTTCCTTTCTACAGTTCCAAGTACCTCTGGGCTTTAGCAGAATTTATCAATTCCCTAGAGGATTTTTTTTTTTTTTTTCTGCTTTAGGGTTTGTTTTGTCTTTGTTTCTCCCAAGAGTTAAAAATAGTTGGTGTGAGTCACATTAACAAAGGCTCACCTGTGCAGATATTCTAAAGCGAAACCCAGCTAGGTTTACTGCTATCATATAGGGCACGAATTAATCAGCAGGATCTGTCACTTATCTGAGAAAACAGCTTTTTCCTCAAAGGTGTAGTTAAGGACAGAATTATCTTAACATAACTCTATAGGAATGGCTTTTTTAAGGTAAAATATTCACCGTAAAACAGCAAATTGTCTCTTTTTCCCTTATATGTATACCACTGATGAGGATTTATGAAAATAATATTTAATATACAATGAGCCTTCTATAACTTGCTCACTCTTTCACTTATAAAACTCTTGAACTGTCTCCATGCCTGATAAGGTACTGGCTTCTTTTATTTCCTAATATTCTCCAAAGTATTGGTTACACATATGTGAAACATTTTTCGTTTATCATGATCCTAGATGTCTAACATTACAAGCTGTGAATATATTTTAGATACCTGAGAAAATAGATACTAGGTACAGAATGACCATTTGACCATCTTGGTTCCTCTATGGTTTCTTTGCAAAGGCATAAAAACATTGAATCTGTCTGCAGAATGCTACTGATCTTCCTTTGTTTATGCGGAAAAAGGGTATTGACTGTCAAAAAGAAAAACCATTAGCAAACAACGCAGATATTTTAAAAGGCCATCTTCACAAACTTGTGAAAATGTAAAATTATTTGATTCAGAAGCTATTTTCAAAAATCTTAATCAAGCTACTCTGGCATTGATGAACACATAAGCCAAATTCTTTTTTTTTTCCTACTGAGCTGACAAAAATTATTATAAATACTAGGATGTTCAAAGTCTAAGACAGTATCCTAAACTTTGATGTTACTTGCATTTAATTTCTAGATAAAGGTAAGAAGACCTTTAAGTATAAGAAAAATCATAATTATAGAGATGTTTTCTTTGTAAACTCCTTTAAATCATTTGAACATGTTACATTTCTTTCTCCTCTAAGGACAATTTCTGTCTTTATTTATACCTAATTATATAATATTCTTGTCTTTGACTATGATGTATGACCAATAAACACAAATATAGATATCTAAGCTTACTATATTTTACCTAATGTATTTCCAGCAAGTCAGTTTTTATATAAATGCTTTTAATAAAGTCTTTTGATAACCAAATGTTAACTACAATAGAATCAAAGGGTAACTACATATGACCAAAATGGTTTTAAATTATCTTAAGGTAAAAATTTTACATTTTAAAATATTTGCCTTTCATACATTTCCCCATCTAAAAATAATCTTTACGAGGGAGATTTGTGTACATATATTAATAGAAAAATGGGTTTGGGGTTGGTATTAACAGTCATTTAGCTGAACAGGTGAGTGCTGTGTAAACATTAATAAAGGATATCCCTTTAAATATATCAGTTTCAAAATTTTCCTAAAAACTACTTTTCCCTCCACTGGAAATACTAGGGTTATTTGCAAAAGTTCACTTCTAGAGGAAAAAAATGATCAATAAATCTAATACTTTTTTCTTCCCTTCAAGTATAAGTATCTAGAAATATTTTGAACCGTGGTGTTGGAGAAGACTCTTGAGAGTCCCTTGGACTGCAAGGGGATCCAACCAGTCCATCCTAAAGGAGATCAATCCTGGGTGTTCATTGGAAGGACTGATGTTGAAGCTGAAACTCCAATACTTTGGCCACCTGATGTGAAAAGCTGACTCATTTGAAAAGACCCTGATGCTGGGAAAGATTGGGGGCAGGAGGAGAAGGGGATGACAGAGGATGAGATGGCTGGATGGCATCACTGACTCAATGGACATGAGTTTGGGTGAACTCGGGGAGTTGGTGATGGACAGGGAGGCCTGGCGTGCTGCGATTCATGGGGTTGCAAAGAGTCAGACGCGACTGAGTGACTGAAGTGAACTGAACTGAATAACAGAGCAATAACCGTATTTATTATTTTTAAAGTCATTGAATGGAGGGTATTTTTTCTATCTTCTATTATTTCAAAGTCCCCATTCATTCATGATTAATTTCTTCATTCATTCCACAAACTTTATTCATGGATTCATCTACTACACAAAGTTTTATTGAGTATTTGAGGAAAAGCAACAGGAAGCTGTGTTAATGAATATAATTATGAAATAGAAACAAAAATGAATATACACAAGTTTAGATTATTCCAAATATTTGAGGGTAACAAAAAATAGATAATACAAAAAAGCAGATCAAGTAATTCAACTCTGTATGTTATCTATTCAAAATTATGGACCTATTGCACTGTACTCAACAGGGAATGCATAAGCAATATAAGCTATACTCATACAATCAAGGAAATGATATAACATTTTATTTTTTATCTGGGAAGTGTGAATTTTTGATGAAGACATTGCTGAGAGTAAGGAAATTCCCCTCTTGAAGAAAACCAAGAGAGATTGAAACCAGTCCCGAAAGATTTAACAAACTGGGTCAGAAAGGTTTCAGGTTTGCTTTTCTCAGGGATCTTTTTCTCTCAAATACTCCTTGAGCCCTTTTTGTACTGAAGATAGACATTTTTCTCAGACGGATACATGATTATTCCCTTACAACTTCCCTGAACCAGGGAAAGGGTATAAGCATTAAACTTCAAATAATTTCTCTGCATGCAAGCAATTGAGTTGTCAACAAAGCCATGGTTAACGGTATTTTATATGAATATTCACGAAAAATAACTAGATACACTTAAGAATACTAAAGAAGAGAGTATTATTTCTTAAACATGATTAATTACACATGATCATGGGTTAAAAGAAAATATTTTGGACAACTTGTTGAATAATAGTTAAGAAATCTAATTTTGCCTGAGGACACTTGTGATGAAATAATGAATAAAGAGGTTGATTTTGGTTTAGGAGGTTTTTCTCAAGAGAAAAAAAGAGAGAGGGAGGGAGAAAAAGAAAGAATTGAAATATATTTAGTTAGTATATAGCCTTATTTCTTCTGTAGAGAACACACAACAAAGTTAAAAAACCAGGAAACCAGAACTGTGACATTTCCAAATAGAATGAGAATATATCATGTGAAACTTTAACTTACTAGTATCATAGAATCTATTAGCCACTTTCCTAATTATGATTGCTTTACAAGTTTCAGCCACAACAACAATTCTTTCTTTCTACTTTATGTTTATTTTAGTATATTTTTCTCTTGCCTTTTCCTTCTTCATTTTTAATAGCTGATAGGAAATAAAGATGCTTATACTACATATTTGGGGAAAAAACCCAAGTGTGCTAACTTGGTAGTTTTCAAATCCACCATTCCCTTTCTTTGACAGTATGGAAATAGTATATAGGCATCTGAACATATTATTCTTTTAAAGAGACATACACCATTCTTCTTGGAAATTACTAATTACTGAACTCCAGTATCTGTGGGCTTCCCTTGTGGCTCAGCTCTTAAAGAATCCACCTGCAATGTGGGAGACCTGGGTTGGGAAGATCCCTGGAGAAGGGAAAGGCTACCCACTCCAGTATTCTGGCCTGAAGAATTCTGAGTCAGACACAACTGAGTGACTTTCACTTTGACTATACTATCTTCTACTCTCTTAGGACCCCGTACATCTGCCTCAGTACCTTCATTTGGAGCATTCTACAGTTTTCTGAGGATTTTGTTCCAGCAGCAACAAGTGAATCATAATTCCTAGCAGGTAAATGTTGCCATTTCTAGGTCAACTGACCAACTGCCTTTAGTTTCCTTCTGGTCAACTGAATTTGCACAGTGGAGCTCTAAATATTCAGCTGTCGTGTCACAGAACTTCACTTTTTGTTTCCTTGTTATTTATATACTTCTATAAACATTAAAACAGAAAAATGATGTTTTCTGAGAGAAAAATAGGAGTTTTTTAAAATTAAACCTCCTATTATATCTCTAAATATTTATATATATTATTCTGATTTGTAATAGTTTTATTTTCTTTAGATTTTCAAAATAGTATTTCATTATACAAAAGGCTGAAAATAGAAAAAAATGTTAGGGAGGAAATCAAAATAAACAAATGGTTCCACACAGATAGATTGTTAACAAACATTTGCAGACATTTTTTTTTCCATAGGGGTGTACAGGTGTGCATTTAGTCTCTTATTTTTATAATATTTAGACTATCATATATATATGTATGTGTATATATATGTCTGTGTGTGTGTATTATACACTGATTCTTTTGAATTTTATCATGAGCATTTTCCATGTTATCAAATATTCAAAAGCATGATTGCAAATGATAGCATGATATTACAATCTGTGAATATAATTTGCTTACATTTTTTTCAGTGTTTCATTTTACAACTATAGTGAATATTCATGTATACAAATTACTGCATGCATTTCTGGATTTTCTTCCAAAATAATTTTTATTAAATATATAATATGTGCTTATGGCTATAAAACAAACCAACAAAAAAAATACACACACAGCACAAAGTTTAAAGTAAATAGATGTTTTCTCCCACTAGATTCCTGATCTCAATTGCAGACATTTCTGTCATTAACGGTTCCTTAGGAAGCCTTCCAAAAATAAAAAAAGAGGCCTTTTATACATATTTTATCTTTTTTTTTTTTTATCTTTCTCAAAGGATCTTGTGGTTTTTCCACATCTGAGCATAAAGAGGTAATTTATTTCTAGCAATGTTTTCATTGTACCATTTGCATCGTCAGTGCTATAATGCATTTATTTTCCTCAGATATTCATTTAAGTTCTTTCCATTTTTTTTCTATTAAACGATGCTGCAAAAATATTTTAATTCATCTATCTTTCAGCACGGCTACTAGTATCTTTAAGAGAAATTCCTGAAATATAAGAAACTTGGTTAAAAACACTTGAATACGTTTAAGTTTGAAAGCTATTTTCACATTTTGTTTCAAAAATTTTTACCAAACTACATCTCTGAAATGAAGAATGAAAGTAATTGTTTCCTACTTTTTCATTTTTGCTATCTGATACATGTTATTTGTATTTTGTGCTGCTTTTAATAATCAGCAAAGCTAAGCATTTATTTTATGTTTTATTTAGCTATCTTTCTTTTCTTTCTTTTTTCCTTTCTTTCCTTCTCCTTCCCTTCTTTCCTTCCTTCCTTCCATGAAACTCCAGGTAACATCTCTTCTTTCACACACACGTGTGTGTGAGTATATATGCTGCTGTCATGTCCGACTCTGTGAGACCCTATGGACTGTAGCCCACCAGGCTCATCTGGCATGGGATTCTCCAGGTAAAAACACTAGAGTGGGTTGCTGTGCCCTTCTGCACTAAGGCTCCACAGTTATAGCCAATCTATGGTCACATATGCAGACAACTTTAGTTTATTAAATATGGAAGATGGGTAGGTGGGCTGGCATTTACCATATCCCTTCCATTTGGTATTGGGTATTAACATACAATTGGTGAGTTTCTAAATTAAAATAGGGAATATATCCATGTTTACTAAGTCGCTTCAGTCATGTCTGACTCTGTGTGACCCTATGGACTATAAGCCTGCCTCTGTCCATAGGATTCTCCAGGCAAAGAATACTGGAGTGGGTTGCCATACCCTCCTCCAGGGCATCTTCCCTACCCAGGGCTCAAACCCGGGTCTCCTGCATTGTAGGCAGATTCTTTACCACTGAACTACCAAGGAAGCCCAAGTATATATATGACTACTTATAAATTAATAAAAAAACCTTCTGCATAGCAAACTATTAAAAAGAGAGCAAGGGACTAATTGATTTCTCTTTTTAAGAGTTTGTTTTACACAGTTATAAATAAAATTTATATGTAGTCAAATTTATTAGGCTTTTCTTTTATGATATTAAGGTTTCAGTTCATACTTAGAAAATCTGTTTCTTCTCCAAGATTATTTTTTAAAGTTTATATTTTTAACTGCATAGATATTTGGACAGATGCCCCTTATGAAAATGATTAAATATGGTAAAACTGTTTTTGAAAGTATTCTTAAAATATAATGAACATAGCAGTCTGAAATAATGAAGCCAAAATCTTCATGGAGGAGGGAATTCAGAGGTGTAGGAGGAAAACTGAATATTTTTCTGTTCTTGGGGTGTTTGTGGAGCCAAGGAAACAAAGATCCAGTTCCCAAGGCCTTGTGGGAGAGGAAAACAAAAAAACAAAAGCTTGGGCTTTATCCTTGGCCCAGATTATTTTGTAAAGTAACTGAGTAGCTAAAAGTGAAAAAATAAACACAAAACAAAATAATGTGAAACAGCAACAACAACAACAAAAATCTCGAACTCAGACCCAGTAGAAATGAGACTACCCTAAGCAAAGCTGCAAAGCTCTAAGATATGGGCATTATTAGAGACAGATGACACAAATTATAAAATAACTATGTTTATTAAAAATTAAAAAACAAACCAGAAAATATATCTAGGGATCAGGAAACTGAAATAATCACTGAGAAATTTGAAAGCAATCCAACAGAATCTTAGAAATAACAGAAATGAGATCAATAAAACTAAGAATATAATGATGATGTATGTGTTTAACAGATTAGATACAGCTAGAACATCCTGAATTACACGTTAGTAGAAACCAATCAGAATGCAGCACAGAACAGTAGAGATGGCAAATATAAAGAGGTTAATAGATGAGGAAGATAGAGTGAGACATTGTAACACTTAACCTAACCTGAATTCCAAAGAAGAGAATGTGACAGAGTTATATCCAGAGAGATATTAACTCAGAATATTGTACACTGTATAAACTAAAAAACTTAACAAGTCTTAAGGAAGAAATTTAAAAAAAAGATCAATCTATACTTAGATTCATCAAAGATACTGAACAATACAAAAGATAAAGAGATATTAAAAGCAGTCAGAGAAGATAAATTAACTTCAAAGAAGATGACATCTGACTTCACTCAAATGAAAAATAAATGTCAGTCTCAACAACAAGCAAGTTGTTTTAAGAACAAGGATAAAATCAAAAGTAGACCACCAGTGTGTTTTCCTGAGGGAAATTCTCAACAATATACTTTAAGCATAAGAAATATGAATCTAGATAAAAGTGTGATTTGGAAGAATTAAAGAGCTAAATAAGCGGTATACACCCTAGTAAACCTGAACATAAAAAATAATAATCTACTGAAGGGTTAAAATAATATTATTGTGCATAACAATAACTAACAAGTAGGTATTCAGTCGGAAAATAATGAAATTGTATCCTGGTCACATAGTATACTAAATAATCAATTACTAGTGGATTTTAAACATAAATGTGCAGGCCAGAGTTATCATACTTAGGAAATAATTTGGGAGAATAGTTCTTTCATCTTATGATGGTAAGGAATTTCTGAAAACATAATGGAAAATCTTGATAAATTAAGAAATTCTACTCATGAAAGTTTTCCATAAAAAATTAAAAATATAAGCTCTGAAATGGAAGGTGACTTTTTGTAAAACATACATAAAAGAAAACATTAGTATTTGTAATAAATATCTAAGCATATGGCATGATGTTTGAAAAGCCATAAATCCAATTTTAAAAAGGGAAAATTACTTATATGAGCATTTACAAAAAAAAAGGAAAATCTGAAGAGATCAACCTCAGATAATCTTCTCAGAAATAAAAGTTTTAACCATAATGAAATACCATTACAAATTCTACCTATTAGCTAAAAAATAAATACCTAATAGTACCAAGTATTAGTGATGACATGGCACAACAGCACTTCTTTCACTATTGGTAGGAGTGTAGATTAGTAAATATCTTCGAGTAACAGTTTGGTAATATATACTAATTTTATTCCTTCCTCTACATCCTAGAGAGATTTTGCCATTGTGGACCAGGAGCCACTAGAATTCACAGCAGCATTGTTCATTGCAGCCAGAACCTAGAAAAATTGAAATGTCAACTAAAGTGGAGTAGGTACAGAATTCGAGGTACATCCATGTGTGCTGAGTTGCTTCAGTCTTATCTGACTCTTTCTGACCCTGTGGACTGTTGCCCACCAGGCTCCTCTGTCCATGGGACTCTCCAGTCAAGAATACTGAGTTGGGTTGTCATGCCTTCCTCCAAGGAGCCTGGTGGACTGCAGTCCATGGAGTCGCGAAGAGTCGGACGCGACTGAGCGACTTTGCTTTCACTTTTCACTTTCATGCATTGGAGAAGGAAATGGCAACCCACTTCAGTGTTCTTGCCTGGAGAGTCCCAGGGACGGGGGAGCCTGGTGGGCTGCCGTCTATGGGGTCGCACAGAGTCGGACATGGCTGAAGTGACTTAGCAGCAGCAGCAGCCTTCCTCCAGGGGATCTTCCGTACCCAGGTACCAAACCTTCATCGCCTGCAGCTCCAGCATTACAGGCAGATTCTTTAACATTGAGCCACTGGGTAAGCCCAGTACTTCATAGTAAGGAATGTTATGTGGCAAATTTTTAACATGAAAATGAAGGAATTAGAGCTGTGTGTAATAACAGATGCATTCCATAAATAAACTGTGTGAAAGAGGAAAGGTACAAATGAATACACTGTATGATACTATTTGCATATAGAGCAAAACCAGGCAAGGTGACATTATCTCTTTCAGGGTCACTGTGACCATTGCAGTTGAGAGCAGAGGTGGTTCCTATCAATTCTTAGGAGCTTATTGTTAAATTTTCATAAGTTTGTTAACAATTGGTAACTTGAATTTGCCATTATTTACAATAGGAAAGTCAGAAAATGCTAGAAATCAAAACTTTGGAGGCCATTTTTTTCTCTGAAGAGCAAGTTGTTAAACATTTATCAGCATACTCTTCGGTCAGGGGCAAAAAGGATTTTGGAGTAATCACAGTATCTGTTTCTATACTGGATGATGATTAAATATGTTTTCACTCTCCAGTTGGACATTAAACTCTCATACATTTTTATGTTCTCTTGTATATGTATGATATCATACAACAAAAACAATAAAAGCGAAATATATTTCTCTTAGTAATTTCATGCTGTTAGATTTTATGTTTAAATCTTTGACGTTTCTGAAATGTATTTTGGTAATCAGAGTGAAATATGAGATCTAGCCTCATGACTTTCAAAACTGGTCAGTGGCCAAACCTGGATCAGATACATGATTTTCCAATTCAAAGCCTATGTTTTTTGCTGTCCTGGAAACTGCCTCAGTATGTCCTATGGTTTTCTCATCTGTCTCTTTGTGGTGTCCTGTTGGAGAGTCTCAAGGAGGTAAGTTACTGGTATGAATTAGCTTTTGCAGCAGTGTGAATTCAAATAAATGAAATTATTTCATCAATCAAGTAGTAGAGTTGATTCCAAGATGATTCCAAGACCATTCCTCTTAATTTAAATAAACTTAAATCTCAATAACAGTCAAGAGATTGGGAATGTATATACAACTGGTCACACGGTCTCATAGCACACGGTCACTGGATTGTGTTTTCTTAATGTTTTCTTTTAAGATTTCTGGAAAGATTTCTCAGAGTCAGAAACATCTTAGATTACTATAATTTTCACTTTTAGCATGAGACATTAAAAATGATTCATTAGAAACAGGTACAATATAAATATGTCACTCTCATTGATAATTTAGTTTTTATTCACTGTCAAATCATATATCATAATTGTAGTACCTGGATTTTTCTTCCTTGATTTTATGTCTAAGTAGATCTGTTTTCACCAAAAACCACCCTTTGAGTACTGTAGAAGTATGTCTTAGTAACAAAATAAAACTGAAACAGCTAATTAAAAACTTGGTATTTAATACTACTAGCTATGACACCATATAATTTACAGCCCTGTAATTCCCCTTGATGGAATACAATCTTTCTTTGCTTTCTTCTATGGAAAGATCATGCTATATTAAACAGAGTTCTGATACTGTCACGCTCTTATCATGTTACAGAAAGCACTAATCCTTAGGCCATTCATTTGACTCTCTATTCTTGAAATAATCCATGTTGGGTCTTTGGCTGCTCCCTTGGGAATTTGCCTTTTTTGAGGATGCTGAGATCAGCCTTATTGTGCAAAGTGACCTTGGTTTTATGCAAAATATGTCTTGATTCCAGGTGCTTATTAAGAGTTTCATTATTTTTCACTCAAACATGTTAACTATGAGTTTATATTCATTACTTCTCTTTCATCTGGTGTCCTCTACTAGAGGGCAATGTGTAAGAGAGGAGTTCTTTTTGTGACTTTTAGGATATTGAATGCAGATAGTAGGATAACAAATAATAAGGAAGAATAAGAGAGAACAGAATAAGAAATGTCTTAAACTTGATTTCATTCATTGGTATTGTACCCAACCAATTGCTACATACGTCAAAATTAAGTATATTCTACATTTAGTCTTTTCTGTCATCATGAGAAAATATTTGTAGCTGAGGAGATTCATTCTTTTCTTAGAATAAGGGTTGAGTATTTCTAATAAAGATAAGGTTTTGTTTTGTTTTTTTTGTTTTTGTGGGGGAAATCAAGTAACAGAAACTTGAAGGATTTGGATAGAATAAGATGCCTACAAATGTAGTTTTAAAATGATTTAATGAATGTCTCCATTACTGAAAATATGACTTCTATAACCATTTCTTTGGAAAATATTCCTAGGAGACAGTGATCTGCAGTTGCTGGGCTAAGAGCAAACAGAGAATAGATTTTGAAAGACTAAAGTAAATAAATTGTGTTCTACAGAGCACATTGATTCATAAGGTGTGAAAAAAAGAGAGCCATTCTGTGATAAAATAAATGTTAGAAAATGTGTAAAATAAGTTGAATTGATTTGTTTTTGTAATATCTCTTCTTATCCATATGGTAAGAGTAGACAGAATTCTTTCGACCAAGGAACAAGTGATCTCTCTCTCTGACTGCATATAACATGATATAATATAAATCACCTGGAGAAGGAAATGGCAACCCACTCCAGTATTATTGCCTGGGAAATCCCATGGACAGAGAAGCCTGGCAGGTTATAGTCCAGGGTTGCAAAAGAATCAGACACAACTCAGTAACTAAACAACAATAACCCAAAACAAGCTATGTATTATGTGTATATTTGTAATCTTGAAATATTTATTCACATCTTATACAAGAAAAGATTCTAAGAACAATACTATAATGTTCAGATAGACGTATTTGTCAGGCACTTGGGAAGAATGCCTGGAGATTTTTGAAGTTAATGAGGATGAAAGTGAAAGTGAAATTCTCTCAGTCATGTCCGACTCTTTGTGATCCCCTGGACTATATAGTCCATGGAATTTTCCAGGCCAGAATACTGGACTGGATAGAGTTTCCCTTCTCCAGGAGATCTTCCTGACCCAGGGATGGAACCCAGGTCTCCTGCATTGCAGGCGGATTCTTTACCAGCTGAGCCACAGGGGAAGCCCAGTGAGGATAGTGGATTGAGTTATAATATAAAGAAATGTCACGTGAGTGTATGTTCCTCGGTTCTTTGTCTCGTCACAACAAAGATTTGGAGTGACGGACATTAAAGCCCCCTCGGCGTGTCACAGCTCTCAGGTCTCGAATGGACCATGTTATAGCTCTTAGACAAATCAGTGTTAGAGCTCTATTTTATTTAGAAGATAGCAGGAAAATCCATCTTCGAGGCGTGAGGGCAAGTCGATCCAAAGACACAAGGAGAAGAGCACCCCAGTGCGCAGGAAAGAGAGAGAGAGAGGTAGCTTTGGCTCCTCTATTTATATGTTTATCTCTTCCTGGGCCTGTCCTATGTAAATTGGGCCAGCCAAGAGTGTTATTTTACCAGAGGTCCTCACTCTGGTCCTCGGACCTTCTTTTGTTCTATTTTTGTGGGCTTTTCCCTTCCTTGTCTTTTAGCCACCGCCATTTTGGACTCCTTTTCCCTATTCTACCTACCTAACAGAAGTATAGAAACTGAAAGCTTGAAAATAAAACCGTAAGCAAACTTTATGCATAGAGGCAAGGGAAATAGTCAAAGACGTTGAAGAAGGTTGTATTGGTGCCAGAAAAGAAGAGGGAAAGGCTCATGACCTCTGTTACATGTCATGGTGGGTGAAGGAGGAACATATTGCCCTGATGCTCTTGAACTTGGTAGGAAGATGCCAATGCTGATCTACAAGACAGCACCTTTGGACAAATGATGAAAACAAATATCAGGTAGCAAATGGTGGTTGAGTGAAAGTGTAGTTAGAAAAAAAGCAGCAAATGCTAACTCTTCTTAAGTTGACTGATATTCTGAATATGAGGACAAAGAGGGAGGGGGAAGTTGTGCCACTCTAAGTGTAAGAGAATGAACACAAAATGAAGGAGGAGAAGAAAGGAGACAGAAGTGAAGATTAAACATAGAAAGGAGGAAGGCCACATATTCTAAGACCAAAGGAAAGAGAAGCATAGGCTGAAGGGCTTTAGGGATAGTCTAATTTCCTTTTGTAGATTCTTAGCATAGAAATTCATGAGCAATCTCACAAATAAAATAGCACTTACTGCAGAATCTCTTCTCATGAATATTGAAATATAATATTTAACTAAAAGTTTCTTTTCATCATTTGTTAATTTGAGTAATAGAATTCAACTTTTATTAAAGTTTGAGAGATACATAAAGTGACTCATTTAATCTTGATGCCATTGAATTTGTAATTTAGAATTAAGTTCAAAATAAATTAGAATATTTCAGATAATTAAAAAACAACAATAAATAAACTTTCACTGTCCTTAGACAACCACAATTAAATTCCTAATCTATATAATATAGATTATATATATGATCTATATATAGTATATATATATATAGTCCTGGTTCTACCACTTTTTAGTTCTGTAAGGAGATGTTAATTCACTCGGTGTTGATATTTTATAATTATTATCAATATTTTGGTATATCTCAAATGGAAAAAAAATTAACATAAGACCTGGATTTCAAACCTGTTTTACGAGCCACAAATGCATTTATTTCAAAGAAATCTATTTATATTAAAAACCCATAAACCTTTTATTTCTTGGGGGTTTGACTGAGCTTTAATCAGACATAATTTTTCATGGATATGTTTAGATAATTGTTGAAGAATTGATGTTTTAAGTATTTTGATTGAATGATGGTCTATTTTGGGAACAATGAATACTTTATAAAGGGTCTCTGCAACAACCACTAATTAGCTTCACTTTAGCCCACAGTTAATTCCCAAGAATAACTTATGTAAATGATTAAACTCTAGTAGTGCTCCTGAATTTCATAACAATGAGATTTTGTGGCAAATTTCTGACAGCAGGTACATGTCTTTGTTGCCTTTTGAGAAAGGAATAATCCAAATACTAGAATTTATTTGGCTGTGGAGGTTTTTCCTTTCCAAAAGCTTTGAAAGTATGAACTGAGAAAAGCAGGCTAAAAAGAGCTTCAGGTTTGATTTACATCTTAAGAACAAAGAAACAAATGAAAATGGGACTATTGTCTTTATCTTCACAGTTATTGTGTGCAGTATCCTTCTATAATCTTTTCTGGTAATGAGACTTAATAGCTGCTTTTGAGATATTAATGGAAATTGTCACAGACAAGGGAGATATTACTGCATCTAATGAACTAAAGTAAGACTAAAAGGAAAAGAAAAGGAACAATAAGTAAAATCTGAACAAATAAAAAGAATTTAACTAGTTTCTAAAATTTAACCCTGTAGTCGACTGTGATATAAAGTCCAATAATAGAAATGCATTACTAGTCAGTTTTCTAAACTATCATTTGTCAAGCACAACTGGCAGCCTTCTTCTATTATTTTGCGTTTATATGATATTTAAAAACCTCTTGACAGCAATATTACACAATACCTAAAAGCAGAAATTTTGTATGGCCCCTAGGGCAAATCGGATCATTAAGTTTGAATCAGCAAACAAAAGGACAGATTCCAAGGAAAATTCCAAACATTCAAACAAAATAATGGTTTAATAGTAAGAAGAACAATGAAATAATTTCAATGGAATTCATGTGTATATTTGAACAGATGTTTGAAAAAGCTCAAATTTAACTCAGTTTTTTATAGTAATTATATTATTGATTTTGCCTCTTTAAATGCTCACCTTTGGGCTACACTAATTTTTCAAAAGGCTGATGTTTAGGTATTGCAATTAAATGTACTCTCTTTCTCCTGTTTCTTGAAAGTTGAGTGGTTTGTGGCTGCTACGTAAGCGGTAGTGTGTAGCCATCTTAATTAGATGAAAGATGCATAACTGAACTGTCAGAGAATTATGAGGTTAGTACATAAGTTATGATGACAATCAGTCTTCTTTTTTTTTTTTTTTTATTTTAAGGACATTCCCCGAGGAACCGATTGTAAATAGCTCCATCCAAACTTCCTAAGAAAAAGACGCATGCCAGGTTTCTGCCAGCCTAACAGTTGATGTCTAACTGAGCCCAGGATTGTTAAAATGTCTCCTTTTTATAGTACTGAATAATGTAGAGCTAATGAACAGATTCCATTTCAAATCTGAAACACCAACTCTTTAGCAAAGATGTTTTTATGATTTGGCTTACTTCATTAAAAAATTTAAAACATAGAGACTGTTTTTAGCACAGCCTTGTCTACATATATTGCTAAATTTTCATTAAAATTTACCTGTAAATTTTAATGAAATTTTTTACACCACATATACAGCTAATAAGGTCTGACTGGTGAATTGATTGGTCTTGAAAACTGCATTCCATTTTAATCATATATTTTGGTTCAAGAGTGAAAAAAACTGATTCCTTGTCCATTGCTGTCTTCTTTTTTCTCTGATTTTCAGACATGTAGAACATTCCCGAAATTTTTAGACAGCTAATGCTTATCCCATGCTTAAGAAGAAATACTTATTTTTTCCCTTCAACTGTGGATATTACAAACAGAGATTAGTGGCCTCTCACTTCAGAGCTGTCAGTGTTGAAGTGGCATGAGCTATTAACATTCTGTTGTAAGTGGTCAGAAGCTTCCTTGGGCATTCCTGTCAAAAGGCCACTAAACCCTCTGGTTTGTGCTGTTTTCACTAAGATAATCCATTCCTGTCCTTTCTGATTGGTTGGTGCCATTCAATATGCCATTATTTACTAATGATCCCATGCATTTGCTGAATATTTTTTTTCTTAAAAAAGAAATAAATGGGTAAGTTTTAAGCTATTCTCCTATTGATTTTTTGATTTGACTTCAACAGAAGTATTTTACTCCAGGAATATAAAATGAATAATTTTTGTATTATTCTTTTTTAGTCAAATAAAACTAAATTATTATGCTGGTTGGGTGTCAGAACAACTACCAAAAATACCAGGTCACTCATGTGACCATTAAGACAGACATACAGAGTACCAAGAGATGTCCAAAAGTTAGAACCCATCCTTTGCTGGCTCTGTGTGCTTCCTCTGAATTGCAGCCTTTATAACAGTTCTATCCTGGCACTTGCTTATTAAAGGAATAAGAATAGCATTACACACTGGTAAGAAGACTGTACATATATATCCTCAGTCACCTTGTTCAGTTAATTTATGAAATATCACGTATTTTTCTCATATGTCCCAAATCTTATCACTGTATCTTGGCTAGGGAATCAAAAGATAGTCTGAGTTTTAATATTATGAGTATATTACTGTCTCATGACATCACTCTTATGAAACAATTGATCATGTATTTTCTAATCACTTAATTATTTCTTTCAATAGCTCTTTGTCCTGTGCCTATTTAGAATAGGCACAGCAGTAGACATTTTAGCTAAAACAGTAAATACGTTGAACAAGAAATTCCTAGCCTATAGGATTTGCACTGCAGAGAGAGAAAATAGAACATAAAGAGATAAATATAGTGTATTAGATGAATGAGTGCAATGAATAAATATAAACCATGAGGGGGAATTAAAAGGGTCCACCTGAGCAGGAAGAGAAGTGATGAAATATTAAGGTTTACATACCTGAGGAATCAATTCTGAGAATTTCTTTTTAGGATTTGCCCATATTTTATCAAATTTTAAATTAGAGTGAGACTGATTATTTAGATTTGAGGAATTAGTTGTGCTATTATTGCCAACTTAAATTTGACATATTTTTCTTCACTTTACTTTCAAGTTCTGCTCTAAACCCTCTCACTTTTACATGTTGCTAACACACTTCTATGAGTTAGCAAATGGAATTCTGTAATCTCCTTCAGGGAAGTTTTTTGAAAACAGATAAATAATTACCTGGGTTTTGTTTACATTTAGTCCTCTCTTGAGTCACACTGATCCCTAAATCTCCCTCAATTTTGTTAGTCTAGTATGCATTCCATCTTCCAAATAGGTAAATAGATAGATGACAGACGGAAGGCAAGAAAAAGGGAAAAAATGGTATTTTGATTACTGTGACTACAATCTTTCATATATTAGAATTCTAATGAAAAATGCAATTCCTCATAAATAAAACTCTCTATTTGGTACTGCCTTCGTTGCCAGTGATCCTGATAAAAGAAATTTCATTTTAGTATTAGTTTTATTGGGATCAGAAAAGATTGGATTTGTGCACTTTGAGGAGTCAGCTAGACTCAGCTAGAACAGGATGTTTGCTTTTATTAAATGATGTCTAAAGTTAATGTCAGAGGACATAGACCAACCTCTATCTTCCACTTGGCTTCAATAAGGCTAGAATTAGTGTATTAAGTATGAATGTAGCCCCACAAATCTAACAGTGGAATACTTAGATTACTCTTCTAGAATCTAGTGATTGTTTTTTAAAAATTGATTAATCTGTTTGACAGAAGCCATACCTCCCCTTTTTTGGAGTGACTTTCCCTTGAGGAATAAATAATTCTATCAAAATTCTATCAATAATACAATTCTATCAATATTAGCCTTTATAATAGGATATTTAGAAATTTTTACACAAAATAAATAAACCTCAAATTTCTTGTGATGTATGCTAATTTTTAATTTATATTTATTGAATTTTAATATTTAGAATTATTTAATTCACAATTTTATTAGACTCTAATTTGTAAGAGAAATATTTATTTTGTTGCTAAATAGGCTTTCTAAAATAATTGAATAATTAAAATAGATTTTCTAAATAATTAACCAACTTTTCACAATATATAAATCTATTTTTTTCCTTTTCATTTTTTTGAGGAGAAAACTGCTACATAAAATAAATTTTTCTCCACATTATAACTAATTACATACAAGAGGTTATAAGATAATAAAAACAATAATGTGCTGAGATTAGGGAACTTCATAGTTATATGTAGCTCACATATTTCTGTTCTTTTCCACAGATAGTTAATCTCAAATCTTCAACAAATTATAAGTCACTCATACGAAATATACAACTTTTCTATTATGGAGAAACAGTCTAGTCTGTGAAGAAAAGTGAAATAGAATCTATTTGTACTTAAAAATAGACTACTCAGATATTTAACTGAATCTCTGACAGTGCTTGTTCAAATACTTTCACATGTGTGCTCATATAAAATGAAAATAAAAACAATCATATTTAATCCAAATATCCTGGTAAATTAAACTAGGCTTATTAATGCAGGTGCATTGATTTGAACAGAAAAAACAGCCATACACACCAAAGACATTTATTACTTGACTGATGCTGCTACTGCTGCTAAGTTGCTTCAGTCGTGTCCGACTCTGTGCAACCCCATAGACGGCAGCCCACCAGGCTCCACAGTCCCTGGGATTCTCCAGGCAAGAACACTGGAGTGGGTACTTGACTGACAGTGTTTACTTAAAATAGCCCCCCTTTCTTGTGGTAAATAAAATATATTTAGATACAAAAATATTTAATGTAGATGCTTTAACAAATTAAGATTCAATTTTATCCATTCCTGAATTCCACAAGCATTTACAGAATGATCTTTGTGCTCAGATGTGGGCTAAGAACCTGTATGAAGAGTTTAGCATCCAATGAGAAAGACATGCAATGAAATCAACAAAGGATAAAATGGAATTGTGCAAAAGCTTGCTGCAGTCCATAGGGTTGCAAAGAGTCAGACATGACTGGGAGACTGAAAAACAGCAACAGAAATCTGTACAGCATGGTACAAGAATTTAATAAATGATGCAATGTTGCATAGTGCGTCAAAGAATGTTTGAGAGGGGAGATGATACATTAACTATGCCTTGAGAAGCTCACCAGAAGCCCCCCAGGTTGAAAGTTGGGGAAATGCATGTGTATGGGAGACACACAAACAAGGGAAATCAGGATCTAGAGGAACAGGTGAGGATGACATATTCAGGGAGCCCAGAGCAGTCTTTTGTATGATGGGCCCCTGAACAGCCTGAGTTTGAACTGGTCAGGTCCACTTACATCCGGATTTTTTTCAGTAGTAAGTATTTCAGTGCTTCACGATCTGTGGTTGGCTGAATCCGTGGACGCAGAACTGTGGATACAGAAGATCTGCAGATACGGAGAGCTGACTATAAGTTATATGTGGATTTTTTTACTATGCAAAGGATTAGGTCCCCCCAAACTCCGCGTTTTCAAGGGTCAACTGTAATTAGAGGGATCAGGCAGGCTAGATCATGACGAGTTTTTGTTTTTTATTAATTTAGTCACTCTAAAAAATGGATGTGAGAGTTGGACTGTGAAGAAAGCTGAGCACCGAAGAATTGATGCTTTTGAACTGTGGTGTTGGAGAAGACTCTTGAGAGTCCCTTGGACTGCAAGGAGATCCAACCAGTCCATTCTGAAGGAGATCAGCCCTGGGATTTCTTTGGAAGGACTGATGCTAAAGCTGAAACTCCAGTACTTTGGCCACCTCATGAGAAGAGTTGACTCATTGGAAAAGACTCTGATGCTGGGAGGGATTGGGGGCAGGAGGAGAAGGGGACCACAGAGGATGAGATGGCTGGATGGCATCACTGACTCGAAGGACGTGAGTCTGAGTGAACTCCGGGAGTTGGTGATGGACAGGGAGGCCTGGCGTGCTGCGATTCATGGGGTCGCAAAGAGTCGGACACGACTGAAAGACTGAACTGAACTGAAAAAACGGGTAGAAGATCTAGTAAGTAAGTAAATGTTAGTCGTTCAATCGTGCCTGACTCTTTGTGACCCCCTGGACTGCAGCCCACCAGGCTCCTCGTCCATGAGATATTATAAGCAAGGATACTGGAGTGGGTTGCCATTTCTTTCCCCAGGGGATCTTCCCAGACCCAGGGATCGAACCCGGGTCTCCGGCACTGCAGGCGGATCCTTTACCGACTGAGCTACGAGGAAAGCCCTCAGAGGATCTAGGTAGGTTCTTAAGTCCCGTGTTCTTCATTAAAGTTGTCTTTTGTCCCTCAAAATTATATCAAAACATGAAAAAACCATTTCTGAGGTTGCAACTTCCAGGTAGAAAAGATAAATGTGTACATGTGTGTGTTTTAGTCACTCAGTCATGTCTGACTGTTCGCAACCCCATGGACTATAGCTCTCCAGGCTCCTCTATCCATGGGATTCTCTCCAGGCAAGAATCCTGGAGTGGGGGTGCCATTTCCTTCTCCGGGGGATATTCCCGATCCAGGGATCAAATCCAGGTTTCCTGAACTGCAGATAGTTTCTTTTACCTCCTGAGTCACCAATGTGTAGACTTATACTCAAATGATAAGAAAATCCAGCACATTTATGTTGATTCCTTTAAACACTTGAAAGTAAAACATTGTATCCTTTGCTTGGTGCCTTGCTTTCTTGCGTTGTATTCTGTATTGATGAAAAGGATATGCAATCATCTAGAACAATTAGTTCAAGTTGACTAAAGCTTGTCAGTCTTTGGAGGAGAGCATACAACAAATTCTAATGGATTCAGTAAACACTGGTTGAGTGCCCTCTAAGTGCTGGGGGTCAGCACTACACATATGGATGAGACACCTTTCTTGTCTTTGAGGATTTTACCATCTCCCAAGGCAGTAAGAGAAATAAACGTATTTTCAAAACACAGAAGTGAATTATAAGAAAGTAACAACCCATGCAGGATACCTGGGAGCAAGGTATCTTCCCAGGAATTTAAGCAAGACATCTTGGAGGAGGGAGAGCTTAGCTCAGTATAGAAGAACAGGTGGTGAGTATCTGTCAGCAGAATGAGACTGACTAAGCACAAGGCAGGAATTTCTGTGGTGTTTGCAGGAACACAGAGTTTGAAATTGTTGGAGTGTCAAGTCTGAAGTGATGACTGAGCCTAGAAACTTGAAGCTATGGAACTAGACAGGGACCAGTGAGGATAGAGGAGTTTTCTTATCCATCTTATGGGGTTTGGAGTTAGTGCTCTAGGTCAGGGGTCCCCAGGCTTTGACAGCAGGGACAGGTTTTGTGGAAGATAAGTTTTCCACAGACTGGGCGGTGGGGTGGGGATGGTTTCAGGACAATTCAAGAGCATTATTATATTTTTTATACATTTTATTTCTATTATTATTACATGGTGATATATAATGAAATAATTACACAACTAACCATAATGCAGAATCAGCAGTAATGTGAGTGATGGGGAGAAGCTGTAAATACAGATGAAGCTTTGGTGTTTGACCCCCCACTTACCTCCTGTTTTATGGACCAGTTCTTAATAGGCCATGGACCCGAACTACTTGGTGGTCAAGGGACTGGGGACCCCTGTTCTAGGCAACAAGACATTAAATCATTTTCAGTAGGGAGAGAGCACAATTATATTTGTACTTCAAATTAGTCTAGAGCTGCAGGTGCTGCTGTTCTGTGGGAGTAATGGGGAGAAGTTTCCAGGTTCCAGGACCACAGAATGGTATCCATCTCACTCACTATTCATCACAATCACATGCAAACGAGGCAGGTGCTCCATAAATTTTTGTTGAATAAATAAACAAACCTTTCAGTGGTTATTGATGAAGGAGACAAGCCTAAATCAGGATAGCAGTGATAGAGAGTGGAGAAAAAGAAAAGGGTACAGATACAGGAAAAAAAATTATAGTAATTAAGACTAACAAAATATGGTGAAGTGTTCTTGGAGAAAGAGAAATTTAGAATGATACAAGGTTTGGAGAAAAGGAACATTTTGTTGTGTTGATTAAAAAAAAAAATCCCCATGAGATACACATGTTTGCTTCCTAAAGGTGTATTTATTTTTTCGGTTGTTTTACATCAGTATTAGTAGGACTCCCAAGCAGTTATTGCTTGTTACTTTTTTGGTGGCAATGCATAATACACACACAAAGAGACTATAAGATTTCTATGGGCAGAAACTAACACCTCTGAAATGTAATGTTCATCATAGGCTTTTGTTAAGAATCTATTAATTAATTGGCATTATTTTTTGAATTTAAGTCAAAACCTCAAATATTACATTTATAAAAACCATAATTTCATTGTAGATGTGATATATCTTTTTGCAGTCTAAAATACTATATCTTCACCATCCATCCTCTAGGACTATGTAGATCTGAAATTCTCTTATAATTTGCTCCATTTGTTATTTTGGTACCTCAGCCTCATTGATTTGGTACTTCAGTCTACCTTGGGTGGAATACTTTTATAATAAACGCTGACCTACAGGAATGAGAACAGATATGTTTCCGTGGCCCTGAATTTCTGGTTCCAGTTGGTGCATGGACATGAATTTCAGAACTAGATCCACTCTTCCTGTTTTTTTAACTTACCCCTGTGATTTGACAGTTCTACTAGGCTCTCTGTCTTATTTCAAGATGGTATTGTATAACGTACATGAAATACATATTACAGAGCTGATTAGGCAGGAGTGATAATTATAGAAATAGCCTTTTTTTTCCTTTAGGAGAATGAAGAAAAAATGTAATTCAGGAAAAATGGACTTCACATTCTTTGTGAAGGGTGTGTTGTTTTTGGTATAGAGGGCCAATTTAAATCTAGTTATACTTATAAATTTTATGAAAGGATTTGCATATGTTGAGAGGAATTTTAAAGACAGAAAGTAATATAATTTACATTCATGAATTTATATTATACTAGCCTTGCATTGTTTTTACTAGTAGAAACTGCAATGATGAACATGTAAAGAAGTAAAAGCAATATAACTATTTCATGCTTAAATTTGCTTATCATACCACCAGAAATATATTGCTGTAAGTATGAATAACTTAATGCAGTCTTATATTTGCCAATGTCCATAGGCAAAAATTCTGATAGAAATAAATAAACTTACCTTGAATGGGAAGCTTCTAATATCACAAAATCAATAGAATCAATAGTAAGTTATAGTCCCATAACAATAACTAATTCAGTGTGTTTCACTTGGGTGAGTTATTTAAAGTGACAATATCTTTTTTGTTGGTCCCATTAAATGGAAAATGCATCTATATTTAAATCTTGCTAGTAGAGGTTGCTGAAAAACATATACTTAATTAATATATAAATAATTTCTCACTTCCAAAACAATTAAAATTCAATGGTGGAGGTGGGAAGGATATACACCCTAAATATTTTTTGAATGATTGAATCAACAAGTGAAAAAATAATTTGATGTGGTCAATGCATATTCTGACTTTGCTGGTGGCTCAGATGGCAAAAACTCTGCCTGTAATGCGGGAGACCTGGGTTCGATCCCTGGGTTGGGAAGACCCACTGAAGAAGGGAAAGGCTACACACTCCAGTATTCTGGCCTAGAGAATTCAATGGACTGTATATCCATGGGGTCACAAAGAGTGGGACACAACTGAGCGATTTTCACTTTTACTTTCACTCACTCCAGTATACTTGCCTGAAGAATTCCATGGACAGAGGAGCCTGGAGGACTACAGTCCATGGGATCACAAAGGGTCAGACATGACTGAGGTATTAACATACATTTTCATTTTTCAATGCATATTTAAATATACATAAAAATTTAAGATTTCTGTTTGTTATAAAAGTTGAAAGCATTGAAACACGCCTTCTAATTTTATAGATGTATATAGCTATAAGAAAATCTGCTGATATTTGTAATTTTCTCCAAAACTTTGCTTGATTCTAGAAAATTTCCTTCATGACTTGAAATGTGCATCACAGAATAATTTCTATAATCTATGAACATTGTAAGTAAGAAGAGCACTATAACTTAATACAACAAAGAATAATTTATGTGGACTCTCAAAATCAGATTTGTTCTTTATATAGCAAGAAGGGGAACAAGTGGATTAAGTATGAGTAGTATCTTTTCAGCCTGGAAAATTGTGTGGTCATAGAGTCATATATTTCTAATTGTGTAACTTGGCTCTGTGTTCAGGAGAATATCACTTAGATGTCCTTGTCCTGAGTATTTTCATTTTTTATAAATATATGAGTCTCCTTTAAAAGCTTTCAGGCATGAGCCTTGAGGTAGTAAATCAAGTTTACCTGAGTATGCATTATAACTGTCTAATCCGTGAAAGTGATACTCTTATTTGTTTTGTGATATTTGACTCCCTGTTAAATACTTTAAAACGGAGGTGCCTCTCTGTCCCTGTGGTGTGAAGGTACTTAATATCTAAGAGGATTCAGTTGTCATGAATATATTTAGAGGGTCTTAAAATACTCTGTTAGATTGGAGTCATTTTGAAGAGTAGTCTATTCATTACCCATCTCTAAAAAGTAAAAGTTGGCAATTATAATATATCATAAAAGAGTGTGTTTTTCTCCTATGTCTGTCTACTTCTAGTTGGAAAGTGCACTAAAATGGTGGTAGAAGAGGATGTTAGGGAAAAAGTAGGCTTATGTATTGTCTACTCGTTTCTAGGATTCAACTCAAACTGGAAGTAATTGAAATTGACATACTCATTAGATTTCCCAGAATTATTTCATTAGGCAGAATGCATTCATTTAAAGCTATTCCTTAAATATATATGCTATAAAGAGATTTTTCTTTTTCCATTAAAAATATCATCTATAAGAAATGTAATATTGATATGGTAAAATAAAATTTACCTGTAAATAGAAATAAAACCTAAAGCAAAGAGACAGCCTGGGTAAGAGTGGACTTTTGGGTAGAACTGATCCATGTATTTTTATATGGCCGAGTCCCTTTGCTGTCCATCTGAAACTATTGCAACTTTGCTAATTGGCTGTACTCCATTCTAAAATACAAAGTTGAAAAAAAAAAAAAAAAACTAAGCAAAGACAAACTTAAAGCTATGTGGACCTGTAAAACCTTTACAATTTGTTTCCAAATGGTAAGAGACCATACCAAATTAAAACTGAGCTCACACATAATAGGAATTTTTCTAATACTCTCATTAAACTTGAAACTTAGGTTTGTGGAAAATCAGTACTTCTATTTTGATTTTGCACTTTGAATTAGGCTTTACATTTCTATGTTTGTTTTCAGCATACATTCAATAATGGATCACAATAATTATTCAACAGGAATTTATTTATTGCCTCTCAAAGAGTGGTTTCCTTTCTAGGTACTAGTTATATAGTGTTGAACAAGACCTTTATCTATTCAAAAATAGTTATGAAGTACCCATTATATGTCTGATATTGTTTTAGGTCCTAGAGGTAGAGAAGCAGGGGAAAAGACAAAAGTTTCAATCGTAGTAGTTTGTGTGAATGTGTGTTGTGAGGTGGAAAATTAAAAAAAAAAAAGATACAATAATAAATAAAATATAAAGTGTTGGTAATCAGTGCTAAGGGAGGAAACAAAACAAGGAAGGCAAATAGGAAGTGTGTGGTGGTTTTAGTGACAGGGTTGGCAATTTTTGACAGGGTTATTAGAGACGTCCTCACAGAGGATGTGACATTTGAGTAAAAGTCTGAGGAGAGATGTGATAAGGAGGGAGCAACGGGGCTGCATGAAGTGTATGCAGGGAGAAGAAACAGCAAAAGCAAGGGCCTCCAAACAGGCATCAAGCTGGTGCTGGTGTCACTAAGGAGAATGCGCATTGTCAAATGTCTTGGGGCTCATCGCGGAGGATGGGGGTAAATGGTGGGGGCAGCTGATTCCTCTGATCTTTGTAGACAGTATAAGGGCTTAGCTTTCATTCAGAGAGAAATAAAAAGCCATGGAAAGGCTTTGAGTGGTGGAGGGACAGGATCTGTGTTTTATTTTAATGAGATAGTTCTGGCTACTGGGTTAAAAATAGATTGAAAGCATATGACCAATGTCCTTATGAGAGGAGGAAATTTGGACCCAGAAATGTGCAGACAGACACTGATATGAAGATACATGAAGAAAGAACTATCTATAAGCCAAGGAGAGAGGATTCAGAATAAATAATCTTGGCAACACCTTGATCCCAGACTTTCAGCCTCTGAAACTGTGAAAAAATTAGTTTCTGTTCTTAAGCCATAGTCTACTAATACAATGTTCAAACAAGTTTTCCAAATGATGACTTTAAAAATGAAAACAAAGAAAGAAAAATGAATTTATTTATAAAACAGAAAGAGACTCACAGACAGAGAAAATAAATTTATGGTTAACAAAGGGGTAAGGGGCTGAGGGATAAATTAGGAGTGAGGGATAAACATATACACACTACTAGTATATAAAATAGATAACCAACAAGGACCTACTGTACAGCACAGAAGACTATACTCAATATTTTGCAATAACCTGTAAGGAGAAAGAACCTGAAAAGGAAAAGAATCACTGTACTGTACACCTGAAACTAACATGATATTTTATTTTTTAACAAATGAAAAACAATTTTATACGTTTAACATTTTTTCCTGTTGTGTCCAAGTTAATAACTTATCAAGAATACTGGAGTGGGTAACCATTCCCTTCTCCAGGGGAATCTTCCCAACCCAGGGATCAAATCCAGGTCTCCACATTGCAGTCACACTCTTTACTGTCTGAGCCACCAGGGAAGCCCATATGCTTTTCTGTTTATTTTAATTTCTATAATGTTAAAAGAGAACATGTTTTCTCAATGCAAATACTCAGTATAGAATGAAAGAGAACACAGTACATTAAAAGGACCAAGAATATCTTCCTAAGTTATTGACGTAAAAGAAATCTCAAAAAGTACACAAATATTTTTCATACTAGAATGCATTTACTCATCTCACACGCTAGTGAAGTAATGCTTAAAATTCTCCAAGCCAGGCTTTAGCAATATGTGAACCGTGAACTTCCAGATGTTCAAGCTGGTCTTAGAAAAGGCAGAGGAACCAGAGATCAAATTGCCAACATCTGCTGGATCATGGAAAAAGCAAGAGAGTTCCAGAAAAACATCTATTTCTGCTTTATTGACTATGCCAAAGCCTTTGACTGTGTGGATCACAATCAACTGTGGAAAATTCTGAAAGAGATGGGAATACCAGACCACCTGACCTGCCTCTTGAGAAATCTGTGTGCAGGTCAGGAAGCAACAGTTAGCACTGGACATGGAACAACAGACTGGTTCCCAATAGGAAAAGGAGTACGTCAAGGCTGTATATTGTCACCCTACTTATTTAACTTATATACAGAATACATCATGAGAAATGCTGGACTGGAAGAAACACAAGCTGGAATCAAGATTGCTGGGAGAAATATCAATAACCTCAGATATGCAAATGACACCACCCTTATGGCAGAAAGTGAAGAACTAAAGGGCTTCTTGATGAAAGTGAAAGAGGAGAGTAAAAAAGTTGGCTTAAAGCTCAACATTCAGAAAACTAAGATGATGGCATCCAGTCCCATCACTTCATGGCAAATAGATGGGGAAACAGTGGCTGACTTTACTTTTTCTTAGGCTCCAAAATCACTGCAAATGGTGATTGCAACCATGAAATTAAAAGATGCTTACTCCTTGGAAGGAAAGTTATGATCAACCTAGACAGCACATTAAAAAGCAGAGACATTACTTTGTCAACAAAGGTCCATCTAGTCAAGTCTATGGTTTTTCCAGTGTTCATGTATGGATGTGAGAGTTGGACTATAAAGAAAGCTGAGTACCGAAGAATTGATGCTTTTGAACTGTGGTGTTGGAGAAGACTCTTGAGAGTCCCTTGAACTGCTAGGAGATCCAACCAGTCCATCCTAAAGGAGATTAGTCCAGGGTGTTCATTGGTAGGACTGATGTTGAAGCTGAAACTTCAATACTTTGGCCATCTGATGTGAAGAGCTGACTCATTTGAAAAGACCCTGATGCTGGGAAAGATTGAGGGCAGGAGCAGAAGGGGATGACAGAGGATGAGATGGCTGGATGGCATCACCGACTCGATGGACATGGGTTTGGGTGGATTCCGGGAGTTGATGATGGACAGGGAGGCCTGGAGTGCTGCGGTTCATGGGGTCACAAAATATCAGACATGATTGAGCGACTGAACTGAATTTCAAAAGTATTTTTTTCTAATTTGAAAACAAAGTTAACTTTTGGTATGTTCTATTAGCTACATAACTAGCACTATATTTTACATCAATTATATTTCAATTAGACGGTCATAAAAAAGAGAAGAAATTAAAAAGAGAATGGTGAAAGCAGGGAGTCCATTTAGGAGACTATTTTAAAATTCACAGGGAAAGGCTGGTGGAGCAGACCACTTGGGAGAGAAGAGGTTGGGTGTAAGATATACATATTTAGAAGATAAAGCATCAACTGAACTTGATGACCACTGGGCTGTAATATTTTATAGAAACAGAAGAGAGAGGAATGATTCCAAAGATCTTGACCTGAACAACAGAATACATAAATTTGTCATTTTCCTAGATGAGGAAGTCATGTATGGATGTAGTCAGGTGTGGATATGAGAGTTGGACGATAAAGAAGGCTGAGTGCCAAAGAACTGATGCTTTCAGATTGTTGTGTTGGAGAAGACTCTTGAGAGTCCTTGGACAGCAAGGAGATTAAACCAATCAATCCTAAAGGGAATCAACCCTGAATATTCATTGGAAGAAATAAATATTACAAAATAAAGCCTGTCACTTTAGCCAACTGACTCATTAGAAAATTAGACTCTAATGCTGGGAAAGATTGAAGGTAGGAGGAGAAAGGGATGACAGAGGATGAGATGGTTGGATGACATCACCAACTAGATGGACATGAGTTTGAGCAAGCTCCAGTGGCTCAGTGGTAAAGAATCCATCTGCCACGCTGGAGCCATTGGTCCGATCCCTGGGGAGGGATGATCCTTTGAAGAGGGAAATGGCAGCCTACTCCAGTATTCTTGCCTGGGAAATCCCATGGAGAGAGGATCCTGGTGGGTCCCATTTGCAAAAGAATTGGACATGACCTAGCAGCTCAATGTCAACAACAACAAGAATTAACTGACATTCATTGAATACACCCTGATTTCTGAGTATTGCAGTAAGCATTTTTTAAACAATATTTTATTTTCACACTAATCTTACTTTATAGAGTTATTGTTGCTCTGTCACTCAGTCGTGTCTGACTCTTTGAGACCCCATGGACTGCAGCATGCCAGGCTTCCCTGTCCTTCACCATCACCTGGAGTTTGCTCAAACTCACGTTCATTGGGTTGTAGATGCCATCCAATCATCCTCATCTTCTGTCATCCCCTTCTCCTCCTGCCTTCAATCTTTCCCAGCTTCAGTGTCTTTTCTAATGAGTCGGCTCTTTAAATCAGGTGGCCAAAGTATTGGAGCTTCAACTTCAGCATCAGTCCTTCCAATGAATATTCAGGATTGATTTCCTTCAGGGTTGACTGGTTTGATCTCCTTGCAGTCCAAGGGACTCTCAAGAGTCTTCTCCAACACCACAGTTCAAAAGCATCAATTCTTTGGTGCTCAGCCTTCTTTATGGTCCAACTCTCATATCCATACAGGACTACTGGAAAAACATAGCTTTGATTATACTGACCTTTGCTGGCAAAGTAATGTCTATGTTTTTTAATATGCTGTCCAGGTTTGTCATAGCTTTTCTTCCAAAAAGCAAGTGTCTTTTAATTTCATGGCTGCAGTCACCATCCACAGTGATTTTGGAGCCTGCAAAAATAAAGCCTGTCTCTGTTTCCATTGTCTTCCCATCTATTTGCCATGAAATGACGGAACCAGATGCCATGATCATAGTTTTTGAATGTTGAGTTTTTTTTTTAATTTAATTGCTCTATTTTAATTAACACATTTATTATGTGCAGAAACTGAAAGTCTGGAACATGTAAATAAGTATTAGTTCAGTTATTTTCCCCTTTGTCTTTTATTTCCCAAATCTTTTAGATTGTGACCTAGATTCAGATTCAGTGGCACTAGTCACCAATATTTAACAGGAAGAATTAAAATATATAGTGTGCTAATGTTATTTCTCTGAATATTCTAATGCTAAGGACTATTATTATTTTTTTTAGGTTCAAATAGTAGTTTTTTTTTAAATTTTATTTTATTTTTAAACTTTACAATATTGTATTAGTTTTGCCAAATATCTAAATGAATCCGCCACAGGTATACCTGGGTTCCCCGTCCAGAACCCTCCTCCCTCCTCCCTCCCCATACCCTCCCTCTGGGTCGTCCCAGTGCACCAGCCCCAAGCATCCAGTACCGTGCATCGAACCTGGACTGGCGACTCGTTTCGTACATGATATTATACATGTTTCAATGCCATTCTCCCAAATCTCCCCATCCTCTCCCTCTCCCACAGAGTCCGTAAGACTGATCTATACATCAGTGTCTCTTTTGCTGTCTCGTACACAGGGTTAAGCCAGACAGAAAAACACCAATACAGTACACTAACGCATATATATGGAATTTAGAAAGATGAATGTTGAGTTTTAAGTCAGTTTTTTTCACTCTCTTTCATCTTCATGGTGAAGGCTTTTAATTCTTCTTTTCTTTCTGCCATAAGGGTGGTGCCATCTGCATATGTGTGGTCACTGATATTTCTCCCAGAAATCTTGATTCTGCCTTGTACTTCATCTAACCCAGCATTTCACATGATGTGCTCTGCATGTAAGTTAAATAAGCAGGGTGACAATATACAACCTTGATGTACTTCTTTCCCAAATACTGTGAAACAGTAATTATCCTTATTTTATAGATGAGAAAATTGAATTTCAGAGATGTGTTTTAGCTTGTTTAGATACACACAGTTAACATACATTGGGTGGAGCTGGGTCTCTAGCCTAGTCTGCTTATTCCATAGTGCTCTTTATTGCCCTCTCAGATGACTATATTTTATTTTCCAGCCTGTGGCAAGATAATAAGCTACATTTTAGACCTCACAACAATACTATTCATCAGTCAGATAGTCCTTAAAACCTGTGATAAATCAAAAGGAGGCAAAGCCTTGGCTACCCTATTGAAGACTAGAAGACTCCCAAAGTAAAATCCAACAAATATCTTTACAAGTTCATGCTTCCCAAGCTACATATTATTTCTGTTGACATAGAGTTTACTAATACAGTAATACATGAAAGTATTATTATTGAAATATTTGAGTGCAATAGGCACATGTACATATTAGAAACAAATAATTCAGTCCTAATTTACTCTTTAAAATATTTGGTTTTGCTTTTAAAAAACTTTCATTAGAGTGTAATTGATTTAAAATTGTGTTAGTTTCTGTTGTACAGCAAAGTGAATCGGTTATATATATATACATATATCCACCTTCTTTTATTTTATTTTATTTTTAAACTTTATATAATTGTATTAGTTTTGCCAAATATCAAAATGAATCCGCCACAGGTATACATGTGTTCCCCATCCTAGACCCTCCTCCCTCCTCCCTCCCCATACCATCCCTCTGGGTCGTCCCAGTGCACTAGCCCCAAGCATCCAGTATCGTGCATCGAACCTGGACTGGCAACTCGTTTCTTACATGATATTTTACATGTTTCAATGCCATTCTCCCAAATCTTCCCACCCTGTCCCTATGGACTCCACCTTCTTTTTAGATTCTTTTCCCATATAGTTCATTAGAGTGTATTGAGCAGAGTTCCATGTGCTATACAGTAGATCCTGTAATAGTTATCTACTTTATACATAGTAGTGTGTATATGTTAAAGATTCCACATATAAGCAACATTGTATCTGTCTTTGACTTACGTCACTCAGTATGACAATTTCTAGGTCCATCCATGTTGCTGAAAATGATATTATTTTGTTCTTTTTTATGGCTGAGTAAAAGACTAGAGATCTCTTCAAGAAAATTAGAGATACCAAGGGAACATTTCATGCAAAGATGGGCTAGATAAAGGACAGAAATGGCATGGACCTAACAGAAGCAGAAGATATTAAGAAGAGATGGCAAGAATACACAGAAGAACTGTACAAAAAAGATCTTCAGGACCCAGATAATCACGATGGTGTGATCACTGACCTAGAGCCAGACATCCTGAAATGTGAAGTCAAGTGGGCCTTAGAAAGCATCACTACAAACAAAGCTAGTGGAGGTGATGGAATTCCAGTTGAGCTCTTTCAAATCCTGAAAGATGATGCTGTGATAGTGCTGCACTCAATATGCCAGCAAATTTGGAAAACTCAGCAGTGACCACAGGACTGGAAAAGGTCAGTTTTCATTCCAATCCCAAAGAAAGGCAATGCCAAAGAATGCTCAAACTACCGCACAATTGCACTCATCTCACACGCTAGTAAAGTAATGTTCAAAATTCTCCAAGCCAGGCTTCAGCAATACGTGAACCATGAACTTCCTGATGTTCAAGCTGGTTTTAGAAAAGGCAGAGGAACCAGAGATCAAATTGCCAACATCCGCTGGATCATGGAAAAAGCAAGAGAGTTCCCGAAAAACATCTATTTCTGCTTTATTGACTATGCCAAAGCCTTTGACTGTGTGGATCACAATCAACTGTGGAAAATTCTGAAAGAGATGGGAATACCAGACCACCTGACCTGCCTCTTGAGAAATCTGTATGCAGATCAGGAAGCAACAGTTGGAACTGGACATGGAACAACAGACTGGTTCCAAATAGGAAAAGGAGTACGTCAAGGCTGTATATTGTCACCCTGTTTATTTAACTTCTGTGCAGAGTACATCATGAGAAATGCTGGACTGGGAGAAACACAAGTTGGAATCAAGATTGCTGGAAGAAATATCAATAACCTCAGATATGCAGATGACACCACCCTTATGGCAGAAAGTGAAGAGGAACTAAAAAGCCTCTTGATGAAAGTGAAAGTGGAGAGTGAAAAAGTTGGCTTAAAGCTCAACTTTCAGAAAATGAAGATCATGGCATCCGGTCCTATCACTTCATGGGAAATAGATGGGGAAACAGTGTCAGACTTTATTTTTGGGGGCTCGAAAATCACTGCAGATGGTGACTGCAGCCATGAAATTAAAAGATGCTTACTCCTTGGAAGGAAAGTTATGACCAACCTAGATAGCATATTCAAAAGCAGAGACATTACTTTGCCAACAAAGGTTCGTCTAGTCAAGGCTATGGTTTTTCCTGTGGTAATGTATGGGTGTGAGAGTTGGACTGTGAAGAAGGCTGAGTGCCAAAGAATTGATGCTTTTGAACTATGGTGTTGGAGAAGACTCTTGAGAGTGCCTTGGCCTGCAAGGAGATCCAACCAGTCCATTGTGAAGGAGATCAGCCCTGGGATTTCTTTGGAAGGAACGATGCTAAAGCTGAAACTCCAGTACTTTGGCCACCTCATGCGAAGAGTTGACTCACTGGAAAAGACTCTGATGCTGGGAGGGATTGGGGGCAGGAGGAGAAGGGGACGACAGAGGATGAGATGGCTGGATGGCATCACTGACTCGATGGAAGTGAGTCTGGGTGAACTCCAGGAGTTGGTGACGGACACGGAGGCTTGCGTGCTGCGATTCATGGGGTCGCAAAGAGTCAGACACGACTGAGCGACTGAACTGAACTGAACTGAATATTCTATTGCTAATATACTCTTAAATTTATTCCTATTCCCTTCCCTGAAGGTAAAATTGCTATATAAGTGTACAGCCTGTTTACATTCAGTGTATTTAAGCCTACATGTAATTATGTAGGGCTTCCCCAGTAGTGCAGTGGTGAAGAACTCACCTGCCAGTGAAGGAGGTGTGGGTTCGATCCCTGGGTCTGTAAAATCTCCTGGAGGAGGAAATGGCAACCCACTCCAATATTCTTCCCTGGAGAATTCCATGGACAGAGGAGCCTGGTGGGCTACAGTCCATGGGGTCGCAAAGAGTCAGACACAACTGAAAGACTAACACATTCTTTCACTTTCTTTCTTTTCAAGGGATGACTTACATCTGACAATTGGCCTGGGACTGAATGGGAAACTTATGTTCCTTAGTTCATTAATGACACTCACCTCTGTTTCACAGATGAGGAGACCGAGGACTATTGAGAGTAAGTGGGTTAAGGGTCACACAGCTAGTAAGTGGCCAAGATATGAATCAAACCACTGTACTCATATATAACCACAGGCTTTACTTCCTGTCCTTTGGCTCCCTTCCTCCTGCTATTTTGGGACAGTTTTCAAAGTCTCCATTCATTGAAAGAAGATTAAACTTGGTACCCTGAATGTAAGATTATCCTTTCAAAAGTTAGTTTTCTTTTATAATTTCTCCCATGATTGGGAGACTGAGTCACTTTTAAACAACAGGATGCCTACTGGACTGTACCATAAACTAGAGTTCCAAGCTAAATATGGAAATTAATACTCTACAATGATCCTGACTTATTCTCAAATGAAGGAAATACCTATAGAAAGTCAAGGGTGGTGCACTGGGATGACCCTGAGAGATGGGATGGGGAGGGAGGTGAAAGGGAAGGTTGCGATAGGGAACACATGTACACCCATGGCTGATTCATGTGAATGTATGGCAAAAACTACCCACAATATTGTAAAGTAATTAGACTCCAATTAAAAATTTTAAAAAGTCTTTTAAGTGTAAGCTGTAAACCACTATACAAATGAATTTTAAAATAAAGATGACAATTTTTTAAAAAAACCTAGTATTTTTGGAAACATGAAGGCAAGTTTGTTTGAAGGTTATTTGCAATTTTATAAATAGAAAAGGCACAAGCAGACGGTCAGCACTTGTATTTGCCCTCTGATCGCATATATGAAGGAAGCAGAAAATGGTTTTGTGTGGGAGGAAATTAATCCCTTACATCTTTACTCTCATAAATACATTAGGAAAAAACCCCAGCAAAACAGTCAATGCAATTTAATTTATTACATTCTTTCCTTTTTCTATCCCATGCTTTTCACCTTAAAAGCTATATATTTCTACCTATTTGAAATTGATCTTCCTTGAATGAATCATTATCTCAATAGACCAGGCCTTCCTAACTGATTAGCATGTGGTCAAATATATGGCCACAGTTTTTTGAGAGTGTGATGTTACCATAACTAGTGATATTAGAAAAAAAAAATAGTTTCACTATACCAAATGACTTACTAACAATTCCCATGAGTTTTGCCTGCAAAAACTTTGACCTGAAAATATTTGTCCATTGGTGAAGTCTTCATTTCCAAAGTCTTTATAATCTTTTCTCTCTGATTTTCTTCCTTAGTGGTCTGAAGACCACTGCAAAATTTTTGGGAAATGCAAAAGATTTTCATAGCCAGGAAAATCCATAGATGTGGATTTGAGTTTAATACAGTGGCTAAAAGAAGTGGAACTGTTTCTTTATGAGCCTTCAAAGACTACTTTGCATAGTGGTTGAGAGCACATATTCAGAACAGCACTGCCTTAATTTGAATCTCCACTCTGTGGTTTACTGCTTGTGTGATTTTGGGAGAGTTGCTTACCTCAGTCTTCTCACCTATAAAATGAGGGTTATAGTAATATTGATTTCATAGAGTTGTTACAGAGATTCAATAAGTTAAGAATAATAAAGTAATTAGAGGGTTTCCTAGGTGGTGCCAGTCGTAAAGAACCTGCTTGCCAATGCAGGAGACATAAGAGAGGCGGGTTCAATCCCTGGGTTGGGAAGGTCCCCTGGAGGAGGATGGCAACCCACTCCAGTATTCTTGCCTATAGAATCCCATGGACAGAGGAGTCTGGCAGGCTAAGGTTCATAGGACCACACAGAGTTGGATATGACTGAAGTGACTTAGCATGCATGCAAAGTACTTAGAAGAGTATCTGGCCCTTAGTAAGTCCTTTGTGTTTCCTGAATAATTCATTTTTAATCATGCCATTATGGTCTATGGATAATTGGTAACTTTGGGTCAAATAGTGATTCTGCAACTATTTAGAAATTTTTGAAGTACAGGTTCAATAATCCAGATCTATAGATCATTTTGCTGCTGCTGCTGCTAAGTCGCCTCAGTCGTGTCCGACTCTGTGCGACCCCAGAGACGGCAGCCGACCAGGCTCCCCTGTCCCTGGGATTCTTCAGGCAAGAACACTGGAGTGGGTTGCCATTTCCTTTTCCAATGCATGAAAGTGAAAAGTGAAAGTGAAGTCACTCAGTTGTGTCCGACTCTTAGCAACCCCATGGGCTGTAGCCCACCAGGCTCCTCCATCCATGGGATTTTCCAGGCAAGAGTACTGGAGTGGGGTGCCATTGCCTTCTCCGATAGATCATTTTAGATGCTAAAGCATTCAGAGAACAGTTCTGCTAACCATAAGGATCTGAAAATCTTTATTTGAATGAGATCTTCAGATTCAGTTAGTCCAAACTTCACTTTTCATAGATGTAACATCTCAATCACGTAGAAAACCACACAGCTGGTCAGTACTAGAGTACCAGAACTCAGATTTCTTAACGTCCAATCCATTTTCAAAGAAACATTGAAATGATTTTTAATATGATGATCTGATCGCCAGTTAGGACTCTGACACAAATTCATTCCTAGTAACACAAATGTTCGCCATTCTGCGATGATGTCTTTACCATCATGGCCTTGACTCTGGTTCACGTTTACTTTTGAAGTGCAGCCAAGTGTATTTTGGGACTGATATAATAAGAGAACCCATCAAAAGTGTTAGATATCATCATTTTATTGACCTGACACTTTCCATTGTCTCAGGTTTTGCCCCATTTACACTAAGAAAGTTTCAAGTCTTTAAAACACAGTGTATAAAAAGGGTAAGCATTCAGAGAGGCATACTGTATTTGATAAGTATTAATCAATGAGAACTGTCTCTTGAACTTGAATTCAGTTATTCTAAACAGTGACACTCTGACGGATCATGGGGAGAAAAGAACCCTATATAGTAAGAAACTTAGATTCATTGCTAAGGAGACACTATAGCCTGAACATAGAATAATTTGAAAACATTTCAATATATTTATGCCCAAGAGTTCTATGATAGACATAAGAAAAGGAAATAAAGATGGATTTTGGAGCCATATAAAATAGTTAACATTGATTGCAAGAAGGATTAAATCCCTTTCTATAATAAAATTATAGTAGGCAACCATGTCTAGAATGCTGCCTGAAAGCCAGACACTGTGTGGATTGTTTCATCAGTGACCTTTATGACACTTAGTTCAGTTCAGTTGCTCAGTCATGTCCGACTCTTTGCAACAGCATGAACCGCAGCATGCCAGGCCTCCCTGTCCATCACCAACTCCCGAAGTCCACCCAAACCCATGTCCATCGAGTCGGTGATGCCATCCATCTCATCCTCTGTTCTTCCCTTCTCCTCCTGCCTTCAATCTTTCCCAGCATCAGGGTCTTCTCTTCATATCAGGTGGCCAAAGTATAGGAGTTTCAGCTTCAACATCAGTCCTACCAATGAACACCCAGGACTGATCTCCATTAAGATGGACTGGTTGGATCTCCTTGCAGTCCAAGGGACTCTCAAGAGTCTTCCCAACACCACAGTTCAAAAGTATCAATTCTTCGGTGCTCAGCTTTCTTTATAGTCCAACTCTCACATCCATACATGACCACTGGAAAAACCATAGCCTTGACTAGAAGGACCTTTGTTGACAAAGTAATGTCTCTGCTTTTTAATATGCTGTCTAGGTTGGTCGGAGAAGGCAATGGCACCCCACTCCAGTACTGTTGCCTGGAAAATCCCATGGATGGAGGAGCCTGGTAGGCTGCAGTCCATGGGGTCGCTAAGAGTCAGACACAACTGAGCGACTTCACTTTCACTTTCCACTTTCATGCATTGGAGAAGGAAATGGCAACCCACTCCAGTGTTCTTGCCTGGAGAATCCCATGGATGGAGAAGCCTGGTAGGCTGCAGTCCATGGGGTCGCACAGAGTCAGACACGACTGAAGCGACTTAGCAGCATCTAGGTTGGTCATAACTTTCCTTGCAAGGAGTAAATGTCCTTCAATTTCATGGCTGCAATCACCATCTGCAGTGATTTGGGGCCCAGAAAAATAAAGTCAGCCACTGTTTCCACTGTTTCCCCATCTATTTGCCATGAAGTGATGGGACCAGATGCCATAATCTTAGTTTTCTGAAAGTTGAGCTTTAAGCCAACTTTTTCACTCTCCACTTTCACTTTCATCAAGAGGCTTTTTAGTTCCTCTTCACTTTCTGCCATAAGGGTGGTGTCATCTGCATATCTGAGGTTATTGACATTTCTCCCAGCAATCTTGATTCCACTTGTGCTTCTTCCAGTAAAGCATTTCTCATGATGTACTCAGCATATAAACTAAATAAGCAGGGTGACAATATATAGCCTTGACGTATGACACTTAACCCCCACAATAAATCTGTATGGAAGGTGTGAGGATGAGATGCAGGGGACATAGTAGCATTCAATGAATAAGTGTTGCTGTCTAATAGGTGGAGGAATTGGCTTTCTAACCCTTGATGTCTGACTTGGAAAGGCCAAATTCTTTAATCTTCATGGTTTTCTGTGCCAGCAGTTTGTCAGAGCCAGAACACGGGATGGTACATGGATTGACCATTGTGTTAAAATTTTAAGTTGATTCCTATGTGTTTGTAAGTGAATGGTCCAGAAAACTCAAAGAACCTTTAAGAGCACATCCTATTATTACCAAGTACATTTAGTTCTAATGTATTTAAAAAAGATAAATGAAATTGAAAAACTATATTTTAAAATTAAAATTTAGAAAGATTTAACATGCTATGATGCTTTGTATATTGCATAATACCTTCTAGTGTCTGTAGTTATGGGCACTAGAAATAGGTTTTAAACCGATTTTAAGTATTAGATATTTTAAATATCTAATAATTTGCTGATATATGTCTAGCTTAAGTATTTCAAAGTGGAGAAAATATTAGAAAGTTATCAAAAGACACTTTAGATATCAAATTGTTTTGTATAGAGCTGAGTTCAACAAATTGATTTGTATTGCGAATACTGAGAAAAATCTAAAATGCTTTTATATCATTCAGGATAATTGTCCTCATTACTTGTAGTCATTTCTTTAACTGAAATCCAAACAGATATTGATTACGAGTTCTAGATATAGCTCAGTTAATGTTTTTATCTTTATTGAAAGGTGAATAGATCATATTTATCAAAAGAAACAATTTTCTTCAGAAGGTATTATTTCTATGTTCTTATTTTAAACAGAAATATTGCAATAGATCTCTTGTATTGATATACATGTTTTACAATTCCTACACAACAATGACTATTATGAAATATTCACTAAAAGGAAGTTAAATTATATGCTGAATAAGCACAGTACTTCTGTTGTCACACTTTTCATAAGATAAATTTCCCAGCAGGCAGTCAAGTCATTCACATATTACAAAGACTTTCTCCTCATATTTTATTTATTTACCACACAGATTTAGTCCTCTGTTGTTACATATATATAACAAACTTTTGTTTTCCATTTTACTGTACCTTAGTTTTTAATACTGTGAAATGTTCATTAAGATTATATATACGCACTTATTTAAAGAAACATCGCAAAGTGTCATTTGAGGCAGAACTAGGTATTGATCCCCATCAACAAGAAGACCATTCCATGCAAAAATGGTACTAAGGAACCATTACCTAAGGTAATATGAAAGTGCAATATATAACCTGTAATAAAACTAGTTCAGTCATGTCTATATGATGGCAGACATTGGTTACAGAAATGCACATATCAATATTCATTTTATTATGGTCAATTAAAATGATTGTATTATTAATGTGAATGACATTTGAACCAAGATGGCCCTTAATGACAAAATAAAACTAGGGATAATGTTTTAAAGTATAAACCTACTCAGCATTTATTCATTTGATATTACTTTACAGTTTCTTTTAAAGGATCTATTTCAATTACAGTTTATGATTTTGGTTGTGCTGTGCATGACCTGTAGGCATCTCTGTCCATGGGGATTCTCCAGGCAAGAATACTGGAGCAGGTTGCCATGCCCTTCTCCAGGGGATATTCCCAACCCAGGGATCGAACACAGGTCACCTGCATTGCAGGTGGATTCATTACTGTCTGTGCCACCAAGGAAGCCCATCACCCGATGACATCACCAGATGGTCACTACCAAAATCAGGTTGATTATATTTTTTGCAGCCAAAGATGGAGAAGCTCATACAGTCATCAAAAAATAAGACCAGGAGCTGACTCTGGCTCAGATCATGAACTCCTCATTGCAAAATTAAGACTTAAATTGAAGAAAGTCGGGAAAACCATTAGACCATTCAGGTGTGACCTAAATCAAGTGCCTTATGATTATACAGTGGAAGTGACAGATAGATTCAAGGAATTAGATCTGATAGACAGAGTGCCTGAAGAACTATGGATGGATGTTCGTGACTTTGTACAGAAGGCAGTGATCAAAACCATCCCCAAGAAAAAGAAATGCCAAAAGGCATAATGGTTTTCTGAGGAGGGCTTACAAATAGCTGAGAAAAGAAGAGAAACAAAATGCAAAGGAGAAAAAGAAAGATATATCCATCTGAATGCAGAGTTCCAAAGAATAGCAAGGAGTGATAAGAAAGCCCTCCTAAGTGATGGATGCAAAGAAATAGAGGAAAACAATCGAATGGGAAAGACTAGAGATCTTTTCAAGAAAATTAGAGCTACAAAGGGAACATTTCATGCAAAGATGGGCACAATAAAGGACAGAAATAGTATGGACCTAATAGATTAGAAGATATTAAAAAGAGGTAACAAAAATACACAGAAGACATATACAAAAAAGATCTCCATGGCCCAGATAACCATGATGGTGAGACCACTGACCTAGAGCCTGACATCCTGAAATGAGAAGTCAAGTGGTCCTTAGGAAGCATCACTATGAACAAAGCTAGTGGAGGTGATGGAATTCCAGTTGAGCTATTTCAAATCTTAAAAGATGATGCTGTGAAAGTGCTGCACTCAATATGTCAGCCAATTTGGAAAACTCAGCAGTGGCCACAGGACTGGAAAAGGTCAGTTTTCATTCCAATTCCAAAGAAAGGCAATGCCAAAGAATGTTCAAACTACTGCACAATTGCACTCATCCCACACGCTAGCAAAGTAAAGCTGAAAATTCTCCAAGCTAGTCTTCAACAGTACGTGAACCAAGAACTTCTAGATGTTCAAGTTAGATTTAGAAAAGGGAGAGGAAAGACCAGAGACCAGAGATCAAACTGCCAACATTCGTTGGATCATTGAAAAAGCAAGAGAGTCCCAGAAAAACATCTATTTCTGCTTCATTGACTGCACCAAAGCCTTTGACTGTGTGGATCACAACAAACTGTGGAAAATTCTTAAAGAGATGGGAATATCATACCACCTTACCTGCCTCCTGAGAAATCTGTATACAGTTTAAGAAACAACAGTTAGAGCTGGACATGGAACAACAGACTGGTTCCAAATTGAGAAAGGAGTATGTCAAGGCTGTATATTCTCACCCTGTTTATTTAACTTATATGCAGAGTACATCATGTGAAATGCCAGGCTAGATGATGCACAAGCTGGAATCAAGGTTGCAGGGAGAAATATCAATTACCTTAGATATGCAGATGACATTACCCTTATGGCAGAAAGCAAAGAGGAACTAAAGAGCTCTTGATGAAAATCAAAGAGGAGAGTGAAAAAAACTGGCTTAAAACTCAATATTCAAAAAACTAAGATCATGTCACCCAGTCCCATTACTTCATGGCCAAGATGGGGAAACAATGGAAACAGTAACAGACTTTATTTTATTGGGCTCCAAAATCACTGCAGATGGTGACTGCAGTGATGAAATTAAAAGATGCTTGCTCCTTGGAAGAAAAGCTATGACCAACCTAGACAGCATATTAAAAAACAGAGACATTACTTTGTCAACAAAGGTCCATCTATTCAAAGCTATGGTTTTTCCAGTAGTCATGTATGGATGTGAGAGTTGGACCATAAAGAAGGCTGAGCACCAAAGAATTGAAGCTTTTGAACTGTGATGTTGGAGAAGACTCTTGAGAGTCCCTTGGACTGCCAGGAGATCAAACCAGTTCATCCTAAAGGAAATCAGTCCTGAATATTCATTGGAAGGACTAATACTGAAGTTGAAGCTCCAATGCTTTGGCTACCTGATGCAAAAAACTGACTCATTGGAAAAGACCCTTATGCTGGGAAAGACTGAAGGCAGGAGGAGAAGGGGACGACAGAAGATGAGATGGTTAGATGGCACCTCTGACTTGATGGACATGATTTGGGGCAAGCTCTGGGTGTTTGTGATGGACAGGGAAGCCTGTTGTGCTGCAGTCCACGGGTGTGCAGAGTCGGACATGACTGAGCAACTGAACTGAACTGACAAGAGATGTTTAAATATTTCTACTGCACAGAAGAAAGCAAGGAAAAAAAAAAAAAAAAGCTCTCCATGTCCTCATTTCCACTTCCCAAAGTTACTGTTATTAATAGCTTTCTCTCTATCCATATAGTCACACACACCCCTCTTAAAATGTTACAGAATGGATTATGGTATATAATTACAATATATACTCTTCTCAACTTACTTCTTAACACATTATAATATATTTTGGCAATTTATTTTAATACATATAACATTATTTTAAACCATGGCTTAGAAACCCATTTATGGATGTATCTTGATTTAATCAGTTTTCTATAGGTGATTAATCTTATCTTAAACTTCTCACTATTTTTATTGAAATATATCTTTTTGTGTAGCATTGGGGAACATAGTCACAGAACTAATTTTAGAATAAGAACCTGGGTCAAAAATTTTAAATATTTCAAGTTTTGGTATTGACAAAATATCTTCCACCAGGGATTTTACCAATGACTAAGGTAATATGAATGCCTATTATATTCCTATTCCTTTACAGAACTTTAATCAATGTGATAGATAAAAAGAGCACTGCATTTCTGATATGAATTTCTTTAATTATGAAAGCTCATCAGTATCTTTTATTTCTTTTTCATATGTCTACTGTTCTAAGACTGTACTATTCAATTATGAGTCCTTTTTTTTAATTTTTAATATTGGGCTTCCCTAGTGGCTCAGCTGGTAAAGAATCTGCTCGCAGTGTGGAAGAGTTGGGTTTGTTTCCTGGGTTGGGAAGATCCCCTGGGGAAGGTAAAGGCTACCCACTCCAGTATTCTGGGCTGGAGAATTCCATGGACTAAATAGTCCATGAAGTTGCAAAGAGTCGGACGTGACTGAGCCACTTTCACTTTTTTAATATTAGGATAATAGAACTTTGCCTGTCATGAGTTGAAAATATTATTTCCTGAACATAATTTGGATTCTTGCTTTGTTTATGACATTTTTATTGTACAGAATTGGAAAATAAATTGTAGTCAATTTTAAATTGTTTCCACTGTATCCTCTTGTAAAAGCCTTGCCATTCAAGATTATTAAAAAATTAAATATTACAGTGTTTTTTTTTCTCTTTAAACAAATAGACTCCAGTATATTTGCTTGGGAAATGCCATGCACAGAAAGCCTGGTGGACTGTGGCCTATGGAGTCCAAAAGAGTCAGACACAACTTAGCGACTAAAAACAACAGCAACAAAGGTAACGGTGAGATCAGTTCAATGGGGAAATGTACTTCACATCTAACTGTATCATTATGTCTCTATGCAAATCATTCATGCAATATTTACTTTGTTTATAAGTTTATTTGCCTACAGTATTCCAAATTGCAATTGTGTAATACTTAACTAATACCTCTGTCCACAAAAGAATATTTATATTGAAAACCAGAAGCTTATTGCTAGTAAAATGGTTTTGGCTAGAAAGCATGTGTTATTATGAACCTTTCTTGGGCATACCATTAGACCTTGCAGAGTTAACAATCACCAATACAGGCTTTCCTAAAATAGTATGAGAATTGACAGATGTAACAGAGTGATTTCTGTCAAGTTTTAATTAAAGATAAACCAACCACGATTTAGTACTTCAGGGGAGTTATCTGTAAGCTCTGTGGGATACTACTACAAACTGTGCTGAAAATATGGACCATGATTTTTGTGTATAGTGTGAATACCTAAAAGTTGTCTGGCTCTAGGCCCAGCTTTTCAACCAATTCTTCCCAGTGCAGTAACTATTAGGTATTATAATTCACTTGGCTCTTCTCTGTTGTTCCTGGCTGTAAGTCCCAATTCAAGTTAAAGTGGTGATGTATAAATTTCTAAAGATTTGTAGGTTTGGATAAAACCCCAATGAGATCAGACCCTTATCTAAAGTTCATACTAACTTGTATGAAGATTCTGTATCTAATTTCACTTAAAGATCAGGGGGAAAAAAGTTATGAACAATTGATTTGGAAAGAAATGTGGTTTTTTTTCCCTTACCTTGGAAGCTAGGAAAAATATTATTTGTACTACATTGAAATAGATATATTTATGATATTTCTTCTTCTCTGTCTGACTTGATTCACCCAGTATGACATTCCTTGTATGCAGAATATAAAAAGAAATTATACAAATGAACTTACAAAACAGAAAGAGACTCACAGACTTAAGAGAACAAACTTATGGCTGTCAGTGGGGAAGGTTGGGAGGATGCGATAGTTAGGGAGTTGGAGTAGACATGTACACACTGCTATATTTAAAAAGCATAACCAACAAGGACCTACTGTATAGCAATGTTATGTGACAATGCTCAATGTTATGTGACAGCTTGAATGGGAGGAGAGTTTGGAGGAGCATAGTATGTATACGCCTGAGTTCCTTCACTGTTTACCTGAAACTATCACAGCATTGTTACTTGGCTGTACCCCAATACAAAATAAAAAGTTTAAAAAGGGGGTATAAGTGCAATTATTTAAAGGATTATTGAGTTTCTTATGGTGACAACAATTCACAGCTATTCCAAAATACACATTGACTGATTATAGTATTTTATGACTCCTGCCTACAAGATGGAGATACTTCACAAAATATTTCTAAATTTAACTAAAATTACCAGAGATGAATCATATTTGAAAAGGTTTCAGGTATTTGTCTGACAATTAACAATCCTAGTATGAGGTATTATATTTCCCAAGGCTTTGAGCAGGAGATTCTTGTCACACACACTGCTGCTTCTTGGTTTTTAAGTTGAAACAGCTTCACCTGCTGTGAGGGCTTCCTAGGTGGCTCAGTGGTAAAGAATCTGCCTACAGTGTGAGGAAACAGGGGTTTAAGCCCTGGATCAGGAAGATCTCCTGGAGAAGCAATGGGAATCCACTCCAGTATTCTTCCCTGGGAAAACCCATGGACAGAGGAGCCTGGCGGGCTACAGTCCTTGGGGTTGCAAAAGAGTCAGGCACAACTCAATGACTAAACACCACCACCAACCACCTGCTTTGAGCCATCTAGAAGTGGAGCTGTCTCAGATTGACCTTATAAATGAAATCAAGTGAGACTTTTTGAGTGACGGTCAGAAGTATGAATCTCCAGATCAAAACCTCCAGTGGATTTATTACATGGCTACTATGGTACACAATCTGAAGACTACATGTAAGATCTTATAAGGTGATTTAAACACTAACCAGACATTCTAGTTCTGTTTAATATGCTCTGAGAGAATATGTTTAAAGGAAATTTGCTAGTTGGAGAGAAGCCACATTTTCTCCAACGGCACCATTGAGGTCTCGGCTTACTCCTGGCAATGGTTCTCATTTTAGGACCACATGTCATTATTGGAATACCACTTCTGTTACTCACGGTGAAAGCCAAAGTAAAATGTCCTAGACAAAGATATACACTTTTTGATATGAAAAACATATGCAAGGTTAGTTTTGACTTGGAAGAGTCCTGTAAATGAAGTATTGATTAGCATGCATGAACACAATATTTTAAACAAAATAGACTGGTGTATTTTCTTGTCATGAGGCCTTGGGGATGGACCATGGAGTGAATCAAGAGCTTCTACTATTTGGCTATGGAGATGATTATGGAATCCAGAAATTTCAATAGTAATTAGGACAAAACTGATTACCTTTTCAGGATCCTTTGCTTCTATTTAATGTTTTTCAAATATTGTACCATATAATAGTATGTAAATCATCTAGAACTTTTGAAATAACTTTACATTTTTCTACAGTTGTGAAATTTTTTCCCCTCTCAACCAAAATTACTGGAACTTTGATTAGGACAGATTTTCACATAGATAGAAAAAGAAAATCCTAATCTCTGTTACATTTCAATAAACTCATAAAATATTCAGCTTCCCTTGTGAAATCTTGAGAATGCAGCCTTCCACATTCAAGTTATAGCCTTCTATAATATTCAAGTTATTGAGTATAACTTGAAGGTATATTTTGACTTTTAATCATGCTAGGACAATGGGTTGAGATGAACAATGGAAAACTTTTCATCTGTCCTCTCTCCTTGTAACTGAGGTATATGTGGTATATTCAGACTACACTAAAGAATAGTTGTTTGATTTTCTGAAACTCATCTATTAAAAATTTGCTGGTGAGGAATGACTTGCAGTTCCTAATATCATCCTCCACTCCCTGCAATGGCAAAGTGATTCTAAAGTCATCAATAATGACCATAAGCTTAGAAGTTCTGAGTTTATGACTCTTTGCAACTCCATGGCCTATACATTCCATGGAATTCTCCAGGCCAGAATTCTGGAGTGGGTTGCCATGCCCTCCTCCAGGGGATCTTCCCAATCCAGGGACTGATCCCAGGTCCCCCACATTGCAGGTGAATTCTTTACCAGCTGAGCCACCAGGGAAGCCCAAAGAAGCTCTAAAGGATAATTAACTCATCATCACCGTTTTCTCTAGTACTCAACTCTTCCTTTGCTCTTTACATACCATCCTTTGCTGACCCATGGTCTCATTCAGAATATCATATTAATTTTACTTGTTATGTTTCCTTAGGCTCCTCTACACTGTGACAGGGTTTCAGATTCCTTGCTTTTGATAACCTTGACAGTCTTGCAAAGTACTGGTCAGATATTTTATAGAATCTCTTTCAGTGCTGGTTGTCTACTGTTTTTCTCATGATTAGACAGGAATTTGGGGGCTTGGGGAAGGAAGATCACAGAGATAAAGTGTCATTTTTCATTATATCATATCGAGAGTATGCAGATTATTAGCATGACATCACCATTGACCATCTATCTGGGTTGGATAGTGTTTGTTGAGTTTCTTCACTATAAAATTTATCTTTTTTCTCACTTGCCATGCTGTACTCTTTGGATAGAAGTCACTGTGCACAACTCACATATAAAAGGTTAGGGAGTCATGCTTAGCCTCTTTAAAAGAAGATCTACATAAATTATTTAGAGATTTTTTTTTCTGTTACAGATTTGCCCATTCTCCCCCATTCTTTTATTTATTTATATCAATATGAACTTATGAATATTTTATAGTGTTCCAGTGGCACCCCACTCCAGTACTTTTGCCTAGAAAATCCCATGGATGGAGGAGCCTGGTAGGCTGAAGTCCATGGGGTTGCTATGAGTCGGACACGACTGAGCGACTTCACTTTCATTTTTCACTTTCATGCATTGAAGAAGGAAATGGCAACCCACTCCAGTGTTCTTGCCTGGAGAATCCCAGGGACGGTGAAGCCTGGTGGGCTGCCGTCTATGGGGTCGCACAGAGTCAGACACGACTGAAGCGACTTAGCAGCAGCAGCAGTAGTTTGAGCCATTAGGGGGCTTCCCTGATAACTCAGCTGGTAAAGAATCCACTTGCAATAGAGGAGACCCTGGTTTGATTTTCCTGGGTTGGGAAGATCTATAGGAGGAGGGATAGGCTTCCCTGGTGGCTCAGCTGGTAAAGAATCAGCCTACAATGTGGGAGACCTGGGTTTGATCCCAGGGTTGGGAAGATCCCTTGGAGGAGATCATAGCAACCCACCCCCGTGTTCTGGCCTGGAAAATTCCACGGACTACATGTAGCCCATGTGGTTGCAAAGAATCGGACATGACTGAGTGACTTTCACTTTCACTTTAGCCAAGCTCTCTCAGTTGGTTCCTGTGTTCCTTTAACATAACTCCCTTTGTTGGATTTGTACATTTTTTCCCTGGATAATTTCTTGCTTTTTTTGCAACAAAATGTTTCTGTTTCCTTTTGTATACTCTCTGTCCCCAGTTTAGGTTCAGGTGTTTCTCCAAGGAAGCCTGCTGCTACTGCTGCTAAGTCACTTTAGTCATGTCCGACTCTGTGCGACCCCAGAGACAACAGCCCACCAGGCTCCCCTGTCCCCAGGACTCTCCAGGCAAGAACACTGGAGTGGGTTGCCATTTCCTTCTCCAAGGCATGAAAGTGAAAAGTGAAAATGAAGTCACTCAGTTGTGTCCGACCCCCAGCGACCCCATGGACTACAGCCTTCCAGGCTCCTCTGTCCATGGGATTTTCCAGGAAGAGTACTGGAGTGGGGTGCCATTGCTAGAAAATGGTATTTGAAACTGAAATGTGGCTGCTGGGTGAACTACTTGCTCATAGGTCCTCTCAACTGACAGAGCAAGGAGATCTAAGTATGTGTACATACTAATTCCTGGAATTACAGTCTATAAATACTTCTCTATTTAGTTATCTTTGTTATTATACTAAACATAGTTCATTATGATGTCTCCTACTATCATCCTACATAGCCATATGGATCATTCTAACCTGGTTTATCTGTACCTTCCCATTCCCATAGTGAGAAATATGGCTTCCACCATTCTCCATTTATTTTCTTACTTGGTAAGTTCCATATAGTTATGGTGGTTACTAAACTGTTAATTTGTATGCCTGTGGGAAACAACTTTATCAAGTGGGATACAGATTTTTGTACAGTTCCTTTTGCCTTTAGCCTGACAATCTCTGCTACTGCTGCTGCTAAGTCACTTTAGTCATGTCCGACTCTGTGTGACCCCATAGACAACAGCCCACCAGGCTCCCCTGTCCCCGGGACTCTCCAGGCAAGAACACTGGAGTGGGTTGCCATTTCCTCCTCCAATGCATGAAAGTGAAAAGTCAAAGTGAAGTCGCTCAGTCGTGTCCAACTCTTAGCGACCTCATGGACTGCAGCCTACTAGGCTCCTCTGTCTATGGGATTTTCCAGGCAAGAGTACTGGCTCATCTCCAAAGATTGGCTACTTTTCTCCCACACCTTCCAATGAGGTTATATGTTAGCAGTATTGTTAGATTCTTTTGTTCCATTCTGCAATCCATATTGATATCCTTTGACGTCCTAAATGATCTGATTTTTTAAAAGCTTGTATACATTTAGTTTGATGTTTTGTGTTGTACAATTCTATGGGCACTGAAAAATGCAGTGTCATGTATACATCATTACAGCAACAAACAAAATAATTTAGCCACCTTACAAAATCATCTGTGCTTCATCCATTTGCTATTTCTCAGATCTGTGTCAAACACTTTTCTGTTTACAGACTCTATAGATTTGTTTTATCACCCCAGAAAATTGAATAAATGGAAGAATAGAACAGGTAACATTTTTGGACTGATTCTTTTCATTGAGCAACTTCAGTTTAAAATTCATTCATGTTTTGCCTGGTTTGTGAGTCCATACATTTGTTTTGTTTCTAAATTTTATTCATTTATTTTAATTGGAGGATAAATACTTTACAATATTGTGATGTCTTCTGCCATACATCAACATGACTCGACCACAGGCATACATGTGTCACCCCCATCCTGAATCCACATCCCACTCTCCTCCCACCAGGTTGTCCTGATGCCCTGTTTCATATATTGAACTTGCACTGGTCATTCAATCTACATATAATGTACATGTTTCCATGCTATCCTCTCAAATCCTCCCACTCTCTTATTCTCCCATTGAGTCCAGAAATCTGTTTTTTATGTCTGCATCTCCTTCGCTGCATGTGGAATCATCAGTTCCATCCTTCTAGAGTCCATATATATGTGTTAATATACAGTATGTGTCTTTTTCTTTCTGACTTACTTCATTCTGAATAATAGGCTCTAGGTTAATCCACCTCATTAGAACTGACTCAAATGTGTTCCTTTTTATAGCTGAGTAGTATTCCATTGTGTGTATGTACCACAATTTTCTTATCCATTCACCTACCAATGGACATTTAGGTTGCTTCCATGTCCTAGCTATTGTAAATAGTGTTACAAAGAAAAGAAAGCTATAGAACACTGATGAAAGAAATCAAAGATGACATAAATAGCTGGAGAAATATACCATGCTCTTGCATGGGAAGAATGAATATTGTGAAAATGAGTATAGCATTGAAAGCAATCTATAGATTCAACAATCCCTATCAAACTACCAATGGTATTTTTCACAGAACTACAACGAATAACTTCATAATTTGTATGGAAATACAAAAGACCCAGAATAGTCAAAGCAACCTTGAGAAAGAAGAATGGAACTGGAGGAATCAACCTCTTAAGATCATACTACAAAGTTACAGTCATCAAGACAGTATGATACTGGGACAAAGACAGAAATACAGAGCAATGGAACAAAATAGAAAGTCCAGAGATAAATCCGTCCACCTATGGACAAAGGAGGAAAAAATATACAATGTAGAATATACAGTCTCTTCAACAAGTGGTGTGGGGAAAACTGGTCAACTAGAAACTAGAACACTTTCTAACACCAACACAGTAATAAACTCAAAATGGATTAAAGATCTAAATGTAAGGCCAGAAACTATGAAATTCTTAGAGGAAAAGATAGGCAGAACATGCTCTGACATAAATCTCAACAAAATCCTCTATGACCCACCTCCCAGAGTAATGGAAATAAAAGCAAAAATAAATAAACGGGACCTAATAAAACTTAAATGCTTTTGCACAACAAAAGAAATTATAAGCAAGATGAAAAGACAACTCTCAGAATGGGAGAAAATAATAGCAAATGAAACAACTGACAAAGAATTAATCTCCAGAATATACAAGCAACTCATGTAGATCAATACCAGAAAAATGAACAACCCAATTAAAAAGTGGGCAAAAGACTGAAACAGACATTTCTCCAAAGAAGACATGCAGATGGCTAATAAACACATGAAAAGATGCTCAACATCACTCATTATAAGAGAAATACAAATCAAAACCACAATAAGGTATTAATCTCACACCCATCAGAATGGCCATCACTAAAAAGTCTATAAACAATAAAGGCTGGAAAGGGTGTGGAGAAAGGGAACCCTCTTACAATGTTGGTGAGAATGCAAACTGGTACAGTCACTGTGGAGAACAGTGTGGAGATTCCATAAAAAACTAGGAACAGAACTGCCATATGACCTAGAAATCCCACTGCTCAACCTATATACTGAGGAAACCAAAATTGAAAGAGACATGAGTCCATACATTTTTAACACTGAATATCATTCCATTGTATGAATGTTTCATGGTGTGTTTTATAGATTCATCTGCTGAAAGACTTGGGGCCTCCCTAGTGTCTCAGATAGTAAAGAATCTACCTGCAATGCAGGAGACCCAGGTTCGAGCCCTGGGTTGGGGAGATCCCCTGGAGAAAGGCATGAATCTGAACAAACTCTGGGAGATATTGAGGACAGGGGAGCCTGGCATACTGAAGTCCATGAGGTTGCAAAGAGTCAGACATGACTTAGTGACTGAACAACAGCAGGAAAAACATGGTAAACCTATGTTCATTTTTGCATATAGGTTTTTATGTGAGCATAAGCTCTACAATTTTATTTTTCAAAGTTTTTATACTATTTTGCATTATGCATATCATTGTATGGGTGTTCCAGTTGTTCTGCATTTTTTCCCAGCATTTGGTTTTCAGCTTTTATATATTTTATCTTAGCCATTCTAATAGGTATGCTTCATATCTTGTTTCTTACTTTCATTTTTGTGATAAACTAATGACAGCGCCATTTGATGTGTTGATGTGTTTGTCATTGGTATATATTCTTTGGCAAAAGGTCTGTTCAAATCTTTTGCTCGTTTTTTAGTTGGAATGTTTTCTTATTATAAAATTTGAGAGTTATTTATATATTTTGCATACAAGTCCTTTGTTCAGAATTTTTTGGTAGCTTTATTATGCTATAATTTATTCATTCTAAGTGTACAATTTAATGATTATTAGTACATTTCTAGAATTGGATGATTATTATTATTAGTTTGTAGTTTAGGAACATCAAGCTCATTTTAAAGATATTTATAGATACTAATATGTAACTCTCCATTCATTCAAATATAAAAATTTTGCATATTTTAATGTCCACCTCTTCTCTCTGTACCATCTAAATTTTTTATTTGAATCTAAACAGTGATATCATATCTTTATATCTAAATATTTTTACTATCTTTTTAAAGAAATTGTTTTTATATGACCTTATGTTTTATGACTTTAAAATGATTAATTTAATATATCATTCAACTTATTTCAATTTATAATGTTTTCAATGTTCTTGTTTTGGTGAATTTGCAAATAGCTAATAGCTGTTATTAAAGGTGGAGTAAAGATGGAATAAAGGGAAATTTAATCATGCATACAAGTGTAACTTTATCCAATTCTGATTAAAATTTTATTTCTATCTGTATTGGAATGTATTCTTTATGCTAGTTGACTGTATGTCAGTGGAAATATCTAATTGTAAGTTGGTTAAGGTAGTCTAAGATTTATCTTACTATTAGTGATAGTTACTACTATATAGCAACTATCTATAGTAGTCTAAGATTAACTTAGCCAATTTAGTGATTGGAATACTGAGGTGAAGATTCTCACTGCATTGCACACAGATGTGAAGCACCCGAGAGTGCGAGATTCGGTTTTATTTGCCATCCTAGAAAACAGACATTGACAAATTGGACCTAATATGTAGGGCAACCAAGATAGTAAAAGGGCTAGACATGGTGTCACATAAGGAATGTTTAGAAAAAACTGGAATGTTTAGTCTGCAAAAGGAAAGAATGATGGGGCTGTGGATTGGTTGGAGGAACATGATAGCCATCTATTTTTAAACATTTACAGGACCAACAAAATAAAGAGGAGTATTTTTTTTTGTATACAAAAAGACTCACTAGTAATGGTAAAGTTCAAAGAAGACAAGGCTTGAGTTATAAAAATGAGAACTTCAACTTCTTTAAATTTACAAAATCAAAATGGAATAGGTTTTCTGATTTAAATGCAAGCTTAGCCAAAAAAAAAAAAAATCCAAGATGAGAAGCATGCAGGAATCCTATATTTATATTCTTGAAGTTTTCTAACTTTGTAAATCTATACTCCATCAAGCAATATTTTATATGATAATTGATCAATATGTGATTCTGAAAGTGATAGCAAGCCTTCTGTTGTCCTAGACATTGAATATAAATCATGCTGGAGAGAATGGCTAATGGATGATAAAATTAGGATTTTAAACAGGGACACCTTTTGAACGAGCAGAAAAGCCACTATTTTAATTGGAGAATGTACATCTAAGAGTATAGAAAAAAAATTGTAAGCAAATATATCATTTTCATAGGACATTGAGTATGCAAACTGGACTGAAAAGGAACTATTTGTAAATGCTTACAAAACAGTTGTTTGGAAAAAAAGATTGAGTTGGTCATTAATGGCCTCCAGGGATATCCACAGTACAAATGAAATAATCAATTTATAGTCTTCATTTAACTTGACCTCTCATCAGCCTGATTACTCTCTCCTCTGAAACAAATTCATCACTTGGCTTCCATGACTCTATGCATGTACAATTCTTATTCTTCTTTTTTGGATGCTCTTTTTAAATTTTTTAATTGATTTCCTATACATATTTCAGAAGTAGTATAATTTTAATTACATAGCATTTGTTTCCTAGGATGGCAAATAAAACCGAATCCAGCACTCTCGGGTGCTTCACATCTGTGTGCAATGCAGTGAGAATCTTCACCTCAGTATTCCAATTACTAAATTGGCTAAGTTAATCTTAGACTACTATAGATAGTTGCTATATAGTAGTAACTATCACTAATAGTAAGATAAATCTTAGACTACCTTAACCAACTTACTATTAGATATTTCCACTGACATACAGTCAACTAGCATAAAGAATACATTCCAATACAGTTAGAAGTAAATTTTTTTGATATCTCCCCAATATATTTCTACCTTCTGCTTCCCTGAATTTCACATTCAGTTAATAGCTGTCTACTTGCTATCACTTCCTGTATATTTAATAAAGCATATAAAATTGAATGGGCTTCCTTGGTGGCCCAGTGGTAAATCCGCCTGCAATGCAGGAGACAAGGTTTTGATCCCTGGGTGGGGAAGATAGATCCCTTGTAGTAGGAAATGGCAACCCACTCCAGTATTCTTGCCTGGGAAATCCCATGAACAGAGGAGCCTTGCAGGCTACAGTCCATGGGGTCACAAAAGACTGAGAGACTTTCACTGTAACTGTAAGCAATGGGAGGTAAGAGATAGCAGAAGCATTTGGGGACATATTCGATTGTTGTTTAGTTGCTAGGTCGTGTCCGACTCTTTGCGACCCCATGGACTATACAGTTCATTGTATTCTCCAGGCCAGAATACTGTGGAGAATACTTTCCCTTCTCCACGGATTTTCCCAACCCAGGGATCGAATCCAGGTCTCACACGTTGCGGGAAGATTCTTTACCAGCTGAGCCACCAGGGAAGCCCAATAATACTGGAGTGGGTAGCCTATCTCGTCTTCAGACAATCTTCCCAACCTAGGAACGAACTCAGGTCTCCTGCATTGCAGGCGGATTCTTTACCAGCTGAGCTACCAGGGAAGACTTACTTCCCATTACCATCACCTTTTCCTTTGCAGGATTCTTCATTTCATTAAATTATAGCTCTATTCTTATCGTTGTGCAAGGAATTGGATTCGTTCTTGATTTCCACTTCTCCTCATTGCCGCACTGATGGACGGAAATCTATCAGTAAATCTTGTTGGGTCTACCTTTAAAATGAACTCAGAATGTTACCACTTCTCATCTCCTTTACAACTGCTATCCTTATTCCAGCTACCATGATCTCTTTCCTGGGTTCCCATAGCCTCCCACCTCACACTTCCACTTTTCAGTGCTTTCTCAGCAAAGTAGCTTTTAAAATGAAAGTCAGATCATGTCACAATTCTGCTCAAAATCTTTCAATGACTTTCTTCTTACTAGAGTAAAATCTAAATTCTTTACAATGAACCACAAAGTCCTACTGATTAAGCATCCCTCTGACCTCATATCTTAGTACTTGTCCCCTCACTCATTTTTCTCCCATATCATACTTCTTCTTCTTTTTTAATAACATGAAGACAAGGTCCTTCATGAGGATCTTGGCAATTGCTGGCCCCTGAGGATATCTATATGACACATACTTTTTGTCAGGACCTTACTCAGTAGTTACCATTTCAGCCAATTTTGTGCTTTATAAAATTGTATCCCTACAATCTCAATACTTAATACCCCTTTTGCTGCTTTATCTTTCTTCCTTAGCACTTCTCACTACAAATATATCATTTACATACTGTATAATTTTATTAATTTATTTGGTTTACATCTCTTCAATAGATGTAATTCACATTACATAAATGTGTCTGGGCTCCCGTGCCCAGAAGAGCTCCCATCATGCGGCTGCTGCTCACTACTGATTCATAAAACAAATTTTAAAATGTTTTTTGAAAGCCCTGAGCATTAGGCCAAAGACTTAGAATTGTGTTTGCTTGGCTTTGGAACAGTATGGAAGCTTTTTGACAGTAAAGATTACACTGAAGTTGTGTTGTAGGAAGATTAATTTCCCAAATTAGGGTTTGAATACACAGAATTCTCAAAAGCTGCAAAGGTTTAAGAAAAGAAGACCACTTCAGAGTATATTACAGTAATTTACAACATCTTGTGGACAAATGGAATGCAGCAAAGAAGAGACTAATTACAAACAAAGAATTAATATCCAAGGGCTGGTTACTGGATAAGAGGGAAAGAAATCAAAATAAATTTGAGTGTGAGATTAGTTATACAGGGGATCGAGGGTCCATTGGAGTAAATAAAGATATTAAGAGAAAGAACTCATTTATGGGGAAAAGACAAAAGCATTTATAACGCCAAGTAACAATTATAACATCAAGTAACAATAACAGTAATAGTAAGAAAAGAACATTCATTTTTACTTCTAAAATAACATTGGTTTGCTATTTTTAAACTGTCTTAGTGTTTGCTTTGAAGTAATGGAGAAAAACATTCAAGTAAAATATCCAGAGTATGTTTGGGGATAAAAGAATCACTTGAAGATGTGGACAAGTTGGAGATACTGATCTGATGTATTCTACATGTACTCTTAAGAACTGAGACAGTAAGGTGATGAATTTTCTGACAGAAAGATTACAAAGAGCAAGAGAATAAGTTAGCAATCAGGGTCGGAAGAAAATTCATTTAGTGTGGAAAGCAAGGGAGGAGAGTTTTTCAAGATCTAATTGGTCACTTTTATAGACTTAGAAATGCTGCCTGTTGAAAAAGAAAATCATCAATGAGGATTGAAATTTTTTTTTTAACAAAGCTGAGTACTGAGTAAAGAAATCAGGTTGTAAAGGATTAAAATAAAAGCAGTGTAGTGGATGGTGGAATATACCACACTAACCCCCATTCTGGACTGAAATTCTCATTCCTCTAGCTACTCGTAATGCTGGGGCTCACAGCTCTTAGCTGAGTCTCTCCCAGTATTGCCCTTGGCTGAAGAATGCTCACGCACCCAAGGTCATGGCCCCTCTTCTGGAGGCAGACTGCATCCAAGATGGGTCAGTGAACTGGGATGAGAGCCAAGTCTCTTGTCTTTAGGTGAGACAAGGCTGGGGATCAGCTCCAGAACCCCCAGTAGTATCCAATGAGGTCTTCATTGTGGTGACTTTGAAGATCAACTACTCCTTCTCTCCACTCTAACTTTGCTCTCTGCTGTTGCTCTTGAAGGCTCTTTTCACAAACTTCCTGTACACGACCCTCCTCCCAGGAAACCCAACTTAAGACAAATAGATACAGTAGACATCTGAGAAACATTGAAGAAAATGTGTGTTAAAAAGTTGGGAACTAATAACGTTCATGTTTATGATAAATAAAGAAGTTTATTGCATACATTCTTAAATTCAGCTGAAGTCATTTCAATTCAGTATGGATTTATTAAACATCCAGTGTTTATACTATTTGCTATTGGGAGCATAATAAGAGCAAGATGGTCCTTGTCTTTAAACCTCACGATAAATACATTAAACTTACAAAAGATCATTGATTCTGACTGAGGCTTGAATCCTCCCAGATTACAACCAAGCTCATGATTAACAGCCTGCAGATGTGCATAAACTTGTGAAAATGCAGTGTGACTGGGAAGGATGTGAGATGATACTAGTCAGTGTTTACAAGACGTTCTTCCAGAGATAGTCTATGCATCTGTAGAGTATTTAGAATTTAACTACCTTCTTAGTTCCTTAAACAGGTGTGCATCTGTAGTTTTAAGAACACAAAAAGAATATAAATTGGCCTTCAGCCATATCATCTTGTAATGTTATCCTTTCTGATCTTGGATTAAGGCAGTATATTGATGGGCAGTTCTTAAGGAAATGCTGAGAAATTTGGTTAATGGTCCAAAGATAACTAATTGCCAGAATTTTTAGGAAATATAATCTGTGGTTTCTAATACTAGGAACACTCACCGGTGCTACTAGCTGAACCTTTTATCTTTGAAAATTTTCTAGCAAACAGTCCATTTCCCAACCCCCTCTAACCCATTGAGCAAAACCAGCAAGAACACAGTGTCTGAAATGTCAGTGTTTCCACTTTCTCACACATGGATATTTCGAGTAATCTGTGTCATTGGATAGTTTAAAAACTCTGTAAATTTGTATTGCAATAAACATAAAAGATTTTTAATTTGTTTATGCACTAGCTTCTAGGTTGAGAGGACTTGCAACAAGGAGAGAAATCAGAAGATAACATAACAATAAAAGTGGCATTCACAGGGAAGGATGTTGTAAAAATAGTACAAACAGCTATCCACGATGTACTAAAATACTTCTAAGGAAGGAAAGCCTGAGTTTTTTTCAGAAACAGAATTTAACATTTTTTTACCATCAATCTTAAATAAACTCCTCTATGATATTTGAGGTCCATTTCTTGATATTGTATCTTTAATGATCTCAGTAATGCATATAGCAGCTTATAAAAAATTTCATCATCCTAACTGAGAAGGCATTGAAACTGCTGTTTTCTGTCACCTTACATTTGGTGTTGATGGTCTAGTTTGATCTTGTTATCCAGAATACATGTAAATCATTCTCGTCTGTATTGTTTTCATAGTTCTCCTGAAAAATCTTACACCAATGTTGAAATCATAACCAAAATTGGTGCATCAGTATGGGACAATGATAGGAGTTATTTTCAAGTTGAAGACAGCATTCCAAAGAGATGCTTTATTATTCTACCCGTAACACATCCCTAAATGGCTTCCTACCTACTTTTAAATTAAAATGTGAAAGAAGTATAAAAATAACCTGCATAAAGAAAGCATCCCTAATGACAATGCTTGCTTTATTCCTAATTTTTTTAAACGAATATCTCATCTATTTTTTGAAACTGATTTGTTCACTATTGCTTGTGTCTGGAAAAAAATGAGGTGCTTCTGTATCCTGCCTGGCTATCTCATGTTAGTAATGTTTACACAATTTGTAGGGAATGGGCTGTTAACAATTTCTGGATTAAATTTTTATTTACAAAGAGTCCTGCTCTGGGAATAAGATTGAATCGCAGAGTTTCCTTGGTGAATAAGCTTACATGGCTTATTCCTACCCATGCATAGCTTTTAGATGGTACATGATCTTAATCAGTATGCATTATGTGTTTGACACTGTAGAGTGATAGAGAGAAATTCTGCTTTTCTGTGTAGACCTTTATTGACCATGACGTTTAAGCAAGGCAGATGCTTCCTTTACAAAGAGGATTAAGAATTGGGTTTACCATGACAAGTGTAAATGTTTAGCCCAAGTATTAATTAATAACTTTTTCTTGTGTTTATCTAGGAAAACAACATGATTGTGCTGGCAAACATCTAATGGGATATCAAAAATGTGATTAATTCAACTCCATCTGGGACCCTTTGTATAATCCCATTTTTTTCCAGAAATATTTTACAACAAAGCCAAGGCAGCTGTAGAATCCTTTGCAAAGTCTGTCTAACTATTTGTCTATCTGCCTATCTGTTTGCTTGCCCAAATGTCTTTGGTTAGAGAATAACATGTATTTCTTTATAAGTCTGTTTCCATAGCTCAGGAAGTAAAGGGATTTAAATGGTAGCAGAATTGCCTACTGCACATCATCAAAGTTTGGAATCACAAATTGTTTGCAAAATGTACTATATATCCTATATAAATTGCATTACCCTCTTGCCAGGAAAATCCTGTGAACAGAGGAGTCTGGCGGGCTACAGTCCATATGGTCACAAAGAGTAAGAGACAACTGAAGTGACTGAGCATGCATGCAAGCTGTGAAATAAGTACAAAAAGTGAAGTATGGAAAAAAAAAAGATTGACAAGATATTTTATTAAGCTGGAAACAAGCAAGGTGCCCAATATGTACAATTCAATCCCTTTATACATATATATATGTACATATACATTATACAATATATACATATATTATGATACAAGTATACATGTATATATATAATATACACATATATATGTATTTTACTTTGTATAAACCATATATTTAAAAATTAATCAGACACAATGCTCACAAAAATATTGGGTGATTACTTTTCGGGAGAGAAACAAGATAGGGTGCAGGTTGATGATAATAATGCCACTAATCTTCATAATTCTTTAGTGTTTAAATTGTTTTTTAACATAAACATATATTAATATATATAATTTATTAATATAAAATCATTAATATATAACATATTAATATACATATAAAATATATTTTATAAATATATAAAAATTTTAACAAGTATAAAATTGTTTTTATAACTTAAACTATATCTAAGAATAGGTGCATGATTTTGCTGTTCAGGAAATGAGGAAATAGGCATTCTTCTATGCAGACATATTAGCTAGAAGTCAGTTTGAAGGATCTTTATGTGTAATCCATCGTTTTGTCCTGGTTTTGTTACTATAACTTCTAAATTGTTTTCCTAGGATATCAAAATCAAAAGTACAAAAATTTGTATTTTTTTATTGAAGCAAAAGAGCTCAGTGTCAATGTCTAGAAATTTTGAAATTGCCTTTTTTTTAAGGGAAAGTTTTAAGAAATTTCCCAACAAGGAAATTAAATGCAGTCTAAAATCATCAGAAAACTCATGTAGAAAATAAAATTTTGCTGAATAAGACATAAATGTTCTCTAAGTTATATAAAAATAGCATCAACTACATGTGAGACACAATTATTGAAGCACTGACAGCCACAGCCTGTAAAATTCTATGAATTTTTTATAGCACCAGGTGTGAACATTATGAGGTCAGAAAGAGCTTCATTTAAAATTGACAATATACTGTTAATAAACCAATAAAAAATCTACTATCTCCTCTTGGCTACTTTCACTTTTCTTTAGGGTAGCATTTTTTTTTTCTTTATGAAAATCCTTTGTTTCTAATTCTGTATGTAATTCTTCTGTCTTGATGGTAGCATGTGATTGGTAAGATCCTGGTGATTGAAGCAATGACTTTCTAATAGCAAGTTCAGTTATAGACATTCTGAAAATTGGCCCAAAGGCTCCATGATTTCCCTTTCATGATAATTAGAAAGGACACAGTTGGCTTTAATGGTGCTGATAATTATTCTATAGTTCTAGATCTGGTACAACTTGCTTCAAAGTCTCTGAAGAGGATAAATAGAAAATAGAACCTTGGAGATTGTCACAACTGGGTACATGGGACCCCTCTTAAATCCCGTGAAGACTGATCCTCAAATTGAAAGACATTGCCATCTTGGTAGAAAGCCATAAAGAGCTAACAATTAACCATGTGATAAAGCATTATATAATATATATGTATGCATTTATATTTATACATGTTTTATATATGATTATGTATGTATGTGTGTATATATACATGTATATGTATTTCCAGATTCTACTATTGATAAAAGAAACAAGAAAAAAAAGTTAGGATAAAATTTACATTTGCAATAATTCTTGCAATAACATTTTTCCATTTATTGAATAAAAATCACATTTGTTTAGTTTGTGCAATCATAAAATCTTGGTGTTCTGACAAGGAATAGTTTGAGAATCTTGCATAAGGTGTTCTCTTGTTAATTTTTCACTCATCAGTACTGAGCTCTACATTTGTATATTCAACTGCCTACTTGACAACATCACTTAGAAATTTAAAAGGCAGTTAAAATTAAGTGCAACAAAAACATAAAAAACAAAAAGACCTTGATTCGATCCAAGCCTTTTTCTCCTCATCATCTTCTCAGTAAACAACACAATTCACTTAGTAACTCAAACCAAAAATCCTAGCAGTGATCTTAGATCCTTTTCTTTCCCTTATCTAATATACCTTGTACATTACTTCCAAAATCAATAAACTCTCTTCGAGTTTATTTTTGTGTATGGTATTAGGGAGTGTTCTAATTCCATTCGTTTACATGTTGCTATCCAGATTTCCCAGGACCAATTATTTTACTGAAAAGACTGTATTTTCTCCATTGTATATTCTTGCCTCATTTGTCATAGATTTTGTAGTTGGAGGTGCATGGTTTTATCTTTGGGCTTTGACATAAATCAAAGTAGGATCTCTTTTGACCCACCTCCTAAAATAATGAAAATAAAAGCAAAAATAAACAATTGGGACCTAATTAAACTTAAAAGCTTTTGCACAGCAAAGGAAACCATAAACAAGATGAAGAGACAGCTCTCAGGATGGAAGAAAATATTTACAAATGAAGCAACAAATAAAGGATTAATCTCCAAAATATACAAACAGCTTATGGAGCTCAATATTAAAAAACCCAAATAATCCAATCAAGAAATGGGCAGGCGACGTAATTAGACATCTTTCTAAAGAAAACCTACAGATGGCCATGAAACACTTTTAAAAAATGCTAACATCACTAATTATTAGAGAAATGAAAATCAAACCGGCAAGGAGCTATCACCTCATATCAGTCAACTGGGCGAGTAGCATTGACATATATACACTACCATATGTAAATTAGCTAGCTAGCGGCAAGCTGCATTATAGCATAGGGAGCTCAACTGGTTGCTCTGTGATGACATAGATGGGTGGAAAGGGAGGTTGGGAGACAGGCTCAAGAGGGAGGGGATATATGCGTTCATAAGGCTGATTCACGATGTACAGCAGAAGCTATACACAGAGTTTCCGTTTTAGCAGAAACTAACACAACACTATTAAGCAATAATATTTCCCCGCCCCCCAAAAAAACCCCAAACAGCAGCAAACAAAAAAACAAAGCAAACTGATTAACTTCCCTTCATATACTCTGCTGCTCTCCTAGTCCTACTTACTGGTATCTCTTGGCTTCATTTTTTTAGGAACTTCCTAACAGACCTCCTAACTTCATGTTCCTTTTAAAGCCTATTCTCTATGCAGCAGCCAGTATGATCGTGGGGAAAAAAAAAAATCAGATCTTATCTCCCCCTTCTTGAAACTGCCAATGCCTAGAATAATAAAATGCAAACTTCTTATCTTTGCCTGTAACAACCCAGTATGATTGTTTCCTGGTCTGTCCCATCTCCTGCCACCTCGGCTTTGTTGTCTCTTCTCTAGTTACACTGGCTTTCTTTCAATCACTAAAACACATTGAACTCATGCCTGGACCATAGTTCATAGTGACTAAGTTTGGGATGAATGAAGCACTTGATCTGTGGAACACAAAGATGACTAACAATAGATTCTGGTCTCCAGGAACTTACCTAGTAGAAATTGATGCACCAGTAAACAAATAAGAGCAATAAATACTTCGGGTGGTATGGAAAACTATTTATAGGGGCTGTATTGCTACAAAGGGGAGTCATCAAATTTACTTGATGTTGGTTGAGTTAAGTTTCAAAAGATAACTTGGGAGATATTGGCCAGGATGTCCCCAATTGGGGAGACACTGGAGGCAGGTGGTGTCCTTCTTGAAGTTCACAGAAGACAGAAGTCTCATTAAGAGGAGGGGGACACACAATCACTCAGCCTGGCTTTACCAAAGCATTCAACCTAAATAAGGTCTATTGTTACACTTTATTATGAACAATATGGAAAAGTAAAAAAAAAAAAACAAAAACCAAAAACTTCACGTTCAGTTCAGTTCAGTTCAGTCGCTCAGTCATGTCTGACTCTTTGCAACCCCATGAATCGCAGCACGCCAGGCCTCCCTGTCTATCACAAACTCCCGGAGTTTACTCAAACTCATGTCCATCAAGTCAGTGATATCATCCAGCCATCTCATCCTCTGTCGTCCCCTTCTCTTCCTGCCCCCAATCCCTCCCAGCATCAGAGTCTTTTCCAATGAGTGAACTCTTCGCATGAGGTGGCCAAAGTATTGGAGTTTCAGCTTTAGCATTAGTCCTTCCAATGAACACCCAGGACAGATCTCCTTTAGGATGGCCTGGTTGGATGTCCTTGCAGTCCAAGGGACTCTCAAGAGTCTTCTCCAACACCACAGTTCAAAAGCATCAATTCTTTTTTTTTTTAATTTATTTATTTTAATTAGAGGCTAATTACTTTACAATATTGTATTGGTTTTGCCATACATCAACGTGAATCCGCCACAGGTCAATTCTTTGGCACTCAGCTTTCTTCACAGTCCAACTCTCACATCCATACATGACCACTGGAAAAACCATAGCCTTGACTAGACGGACCTTTGTTGGCAAAGTAATGTCTCTGCTTTTGAATATGCTATCTAGGTTGGCCATAACTTTCCTTCCAAGGAGTAAGCATCCTTGAATTTCATGGCTGCAATCACCATCTGCAGTGATTTTGGAGCCCCCCAAAATAAAATCTGACACTGTTTCCACTGTTTCCCCATCTATTTCCCATGAAGTGATGGGACCAGATGCCATGATCTTCCTTTTCTGAATGTTGAGCTTTAAGCCAACTTTTTCACTCTCCTCTTTCACTTTCGTCAAGAGGCTTTTGAGTTCCTCTTCACTTTCTGCCATAAGGGTGGTGTCATCTGCATATCTGAGGTTATTGATATTTCTCCCGGCAATCTTGATTCCAGCTTGTGCTTCTTCCAGTCCAGCGTTTCTCATGATGTACTCTGCATAGAAGTTAAATAAACAGGGTGACAATATACAGCCTTGACGAACTCCTTTTCCTATTGGGAACCAGTCTGTTGTTCCATGTCCAGTGCTAACTGTTTCTTCCTGACCTGTATACAGATTTCTCAAGAGGCAGGTCAGGTGGTCTGGTATTCCCATCTCTTTCAGAATTTTCCACAGTTGATTGTGATCCACACAGTCAAAGGCTTTGGCATAGTCAATAAAGCAGAAATAGATGTTTTTCTGGAACTGTCTTGCTTTTTCCATGATCCAGCAGATGTTGGCAATTTGATCTCTGGTTCCTCTTCCTTTTCTAAAACCAGCTTGAACATCTGGAATTTCACGGTTCATATACTGCTGAAGCCTGGCTTGGAGAATTTTGAGCATTACTTTACTAGCGTGTGAGATGAGTACCATTGTGCAGTAGTTTGAGCATTCTTTGGCATTGCCTTTCTTTGGGATTGGAATGAAAACTGACCTTTTCCAGTCTTGTGGCCACTGCTGAATTTTCCAAATTTGCTGGCATATTGAGTGCAGCACTTTCACAGCATCATCTTTCAGGATTTGAAATAGCTCAACTGGAATTCCGTCACCTCCACTATCTTTGTTCATGGTAATGCTGTCTAAGGCTCACTTGACTTCACATTCCAGGATGTCTGGCTCCTGGTGAGTGATCACACCGTCCTGTATTTCTTATGCCTAGACCAGACTCACTGGGTCCACTTGAACAGGTTATTCTTCTATTGTGTGAAAGCGAAATTGAAAGTGAGATCACTCAGTTGTGTTCAGCTCTTTGCAACCCCATGGACTGTAGCCCACCAGGCTTCTTTGTCCATGGGATTTCCCAGGCAAGAATACTGAAGTGGGTTGCCATTTCCTTCTCCAGGGGATCTTCCTGACTCAGGGATGGAACTCAGGTCTCTGGCATTGCAGGCAGATTCTTTATCATCTGAGCCACCAGGGAATCATTCTTTTGTTTACTAAACAGATATTTATATCATCTACACTTTATCCTTGATGCTGTTCTGACTGCTGGAGATGAACGATTGAGCATAACAGGCCAAGTCCCTGCTCTCATAATCTTTAAAGTTTAGTGTGGGAGACAGGTCAAAAACAAGCAAATAAATGATCAATGTTATGATCAATGATCAATATTATAATGAAAAGCAAGGCAAAGGAATAGATCACAGTAGGGAAGAGGAATTACTGTATTACTTGAAGTGATCATGGAAGGGGTCATGCAAGAGGTGAAAATTTGAGTAAAAATCCAAAGAGACTGAAGGAGGAAGATGCAGCTATCTGCAAGAAGAATATTCTTGACTGGCAAAATGGCAATGACAGAAGCCTTTAAACTCATACTTGGCTGGTTTACTAGAGGAAGAGCAAGAGGTAAGTGTTCTGGAACATGGTGACCCAGTAGGAATGTTGGAGAATTTGAGTTGGAGATAGACCTGTTGGCATTATTGAACTTTCACCTTTATTAAGAATTTAAAAGGCAGCTAAATTTTTTAATAGAGGGGAGAAACTATGACTTATTTTTAATAAAAATATTCATAAAGTACCTATAGTGGAGGACCAAAAATGAGCTTAGGAGACTAATAGGTTGGCAATAGTAGGGATCCAGGCAACAGATGATGGTGGCCTGAACTAATAGAGATGGAAAGAAGATGGAAATGAGTTATATTTTCTAGGTGGATAACTCAGGACCACTTAATTGTGTGTTGAGAGTAAAAAAAGAGAGGCATAAAGGACAGCTTCTGGCATTTGTTTCTTTGTTTGAACAATTGGTTGGATGATTGGACCATTTATTATTTATTATGTGGAGAGAGGTTTGGAGTTGAAAATCAAAATCTATTTTCACTATATTAATTTGTGATGACTATTACATAAGCAAAATGGATAACTTCAGACTGGAAGCAAGGGGATATTTTAATAGAATTAAAACTCTAGATTTGCAAGAGTAAAACTTTGATTTTAACACTTTAGTCTCAGTTTATAAAGCTAAGTATTTCAGTAGATATGGTAGATATTAACCAAATTTGAAAAAATGGATTGAAAACTAAAGCTGAAGTTGTAGTGGGAATCTCTCAAGACATCACTTTTTAGTTAGCAACAGTAATTAAATTATATCTAAATCATGACTATGTGCATGTGTGCTCAGTCACTGAGTCATGTCTGAATCTTTGGTGACTATAGCCTGCCAGATTTCTCTGTCCATGAAATTTTCCAGGCAAGAATACTGGAGTGGGTTGCCATTTCCTACTCCAGGGCATCTTCCTGACCCAGGGACTGAGCCCATGTCTCTTGCATCTCCTGCATTGGCAGGTAGATTCTTTACCACTGTGCCACCCGGGAAGCTCTGAGAAACAGTGAAGGACAGGGAAGCCTGGAGTACTGCAGCCCATGGGGTCACAGAGTCAGACATGGCTTAGTGACTGAACAACAACAAAATTGAATTAGCAATTAGAAGGCTACATATTGAACCTGGAATATAAGAAAGGGGAATCTCATAGTTTTATGACATTTTTCATTAGGAAAAGCATTAATTACAGTCCAGCTTCAGCACCAACTATTCTAAACTTTCCTAGTGTTAAACATATTGAATTTATGTTGTCCTTGTTCAATTGCTAAGTCATGTCTGAGTCTTTGCAACCCCATGGACTTCAGCACACAGTTCTCCACTGTCTGTCCTTCACTGTTACCCAGACTTTGCTCAAATTCATGTCCATTGGGTTGGTAATGCTATCTAGTCATCTCCTCTGTCATCCCCTGTCCTTTTGCTGTCAATCTTTCCCAGTATCAGAGTCTTTTCCAAAGAATCAACATGCCAGGCTTTTCTGTGTATAGGATTCTTCAGGCAAGAATACTGGAGTGGGTTGCCATGCCCTCTTCCAGGGGATCTTCCTGACCCAGGGACCAAACCCATGTCTCCTATGTCTCCTGCATTGTAGGCAGATTCTTTACTACTGAGCCACCAGGGAGGCCCTTGACTACTCATTAATTACTAAAATAAATAAATAAATAAATAATTCAGCTAGATCTCCCAGTGGAGAATTCTATGTGCTTTTCACTCTATATTTATTTCTACATTCATTTATTTAGGATAATGTGAAACAAGCAAACAGGAAAAAAAATACCAAATGAATACTCTTTTATTGCTTAGATATTAAAGAGATTTTAAACTCATAGCAATGCGAAAAGAAACATCTTAGGAATGCAACTAGAATGTGATTTTAAGTGGAATTTTAATTAAAAATAACATCCCAATGCAATCATTTTACTAGCTAAATATTTCTTCATTCTGTCTAAATTATTATCTTATGAATTAAAAAGAAAGAAATTGAAGATGATTTCAAAAAATAAAACCATAATAGATATGACCTTGGAATTTTATCCCTTTCTGTTTAATGAATACAATTAATGTTCTGTAGGGGTAATTTATCTGAAACTACTGTACTCATTATGTTAAATTATCTCTAATTATTATTTTCAGGCAATTTGGCACAAATAGACTAAGTTCAAAATTACAATCCTTTCAGAATCTATGGTGTTTGATAAACAGAAAGTTATAACTTTATGTATATAATCATGATGTCAAATCAGCAGCCAGTTGAGTGGAATTGGAGGGAGCCAGGGCTTTCTCCTAGGTGAAATACTGAAAAGGGATCCAGTAGCTGTGCATTTTATTCCGACCTGGCCCTTTTGTGATACTATACAAAAACGCTCTCCTAAATGGAAGTGAGTCATGCTGCTTTACTCATATAACTACTAAGATTAGATTCAGTTTTGAACTCATTAACTTAAAGGAGGCATTTTATTGTTGTAGTATAATACAATTGGGTTCAGAACTGGAAAAAAAGAAACCCAGCCAATGATACAGATATGTTTTGGTAGTGATCAGTCCCATTAGTAACTCTAGCCAGCACTGAACTTTCAGAGGGAAAAAAAAAAAAAAAATTCTCATTGACTACAAAAGCTCTGGTTTGTCTCCTTGCTTCACACTTGAATTCATTCTTTTTCTCAGAAGCTGTAAGCTTCTCACACTGACAGTAGGAACAAGGAGGCTGATAAAACAGACCTCCTAGAAGAAGCCTTGCTTTCTTAATGCTGAAGAGGATCCCAGTCCTCTGAAAAGTCTTTTTATAATGGGAGCTAGCCCAACAAATGCTTTCTGCCCTAGGGGCCTGTCTTACAAACAGTGATTCAAAATTAGCACAGGGAACTCACTGACAGGAGGGGAAAGAAATGTGGTTAGGTTCAACAAAGGTTATGTTTAGCTAAAGAAAAGAAAAAATACTGGTTTAAGAATTTCCTAAAATGCTCTAGAATCTCAAAATGCTGTAATCAAAAGCAATTGTAAAAATTTACTTTGACATTTGTTTTACATTGTGTAATCTTGTGGAAATCGCATCTCAACCTTTTTTTTTATTTGAGCACACTTTAACAAAATCTTTGAGGAATGAATATTAAAGACATATTGCTAGAAAGTCCGAAGGTATAGAAGGAATATTTTGATAAAATCAGAATGAAATCTATTGCTGTAAATCACTGAAATCAGAAAACCTGCATAGTTCATGATTTCTTACAAAGAATCTAGATAAATAACACCACATAAACATCTATAGCTGAATTCTAGCAAAACATATATACGGGACCAAACAGAATTTAATTCCAAAATATTCACTCTTATCCTGTGTGAAAGTTGGACTATAAAGAGAGCTGAGAGCTGAAGAATTGATGCTTTTGAACTGTGGTCTTGGAGAAAACTCTTGAGAGTCCCTTGAACTACAAGGAGATCCAACCAGTCCATCCTAAAGGAAATCAGTCCTGAATATTCATTGGAAGGAATGATGCTGAAGCTGAAACTCCAATACTTTGGCCACGTGATGATGCGAAGAACCGACTCATTGGAAAAGACCCTGCTGCTGGGAAAGATTGAAGGCGGGAGGATAAAGGGACGACAGAGGATGAGACGGTTGGATGGCATCACCCACTCTATGGACATAAGTTTGAGTAAGCTCTGGGAGTTGGTGATGGACAGGGAGGCCTGGCATGCTGCAGTCCATCAAGTCACAGAGTCGGATATGACTGAGCAACTGAACTGAAGTGTCCTGCATGTGTGTGTGCTAAGTCGCTCAGTGTCCGACTCTTTGTGACTGTAGCCCACCAGGCTCGCTTTCCACTGGGATTCTTCAGGCAAGAATCCTGAGTGGGTTGCCATTCTCTTCTCCAGGGAATCTTTCCGACCCAAGGATAGAACTTGAGTCTTCTGTGTCTCCAGCATTGCAGATGAATTGCAGATGACATTACCACTGAGCCACTGGGGAAGCTCCTGTTATCCTCCAAACCTGCTGGAAATGTTGGCATTTGACATCATTCCCCATCTTGTGTAAAATGCAGACACAGTTCTGCAGTCATTCCTCAAGTCAGACATGGTCTAATAATAATATTTAAATTATGATAGTTTCTGTTCATAGCCTGGCTAAAGATTCTGAAAATTCAACTTCTTCCTTTGTAAAGCTTCAGTCTAGGGCTGCCAGATTTTGGAGACTTCTCAGGACTAGGTTTGTAATTTAACACCTGTTGTGCAATCATTTCACTGAAGCCTTTGTTTTATCTCCCCAACAATCCTCAGTTTGGCCCGGATCTCAGGAACATTTATGATGGCCATGTTGCCCTCGCCCACCTGTGTTAGGTTTCTCCTCCTCCCTTTATCTGCCTTTTCCACACAAGAGGACAATCCAAAGTGTGTGTCATTTAGGTGTCACCAGTTCTGTGAGACGTGAAAAGCTCAGCCAGTTAACATAAAACAAAATCCTGGCAGTTTCATGGAATCACATTTCCCTGCTGCAAAGAAAGTTGAGAAGAGGGGCAAGGTAGCTTAGAGTGGAAGTTTGAATGAGGACACTTTGTCCATGAATGGAAACTCTACATTCTTTGTTATTTTAACAGGCTGTGTCTGTTCTCCTTGAAAGAAATTGTATGAGAGAAGATTGGATTAAGTAGTTTTTATTTTATTTCAAAGCACTTGTACACTTTTCCAAAGATCAACTTACTTAGCCAAGTAATAAACTCTTGTTTTACAATAATACTAGTGTATATTATATCACTCTAGCTTACTACAAAATACAGAATTAGAGTTGGGAAACAAAACATTTGTTTCTTTGGTGAATGAGGCATATATTATTACCTATTCACTCTGCCAGATATAACTTGAACCTTTTAAGCTATTCAAAGGAAAACCCAACTAGTTAATCTGCTTTAGGAGGGAAGAAAAATAGCTCTGCACCTACTCAGCCTCTTTTGTATTTTTAAAAAATCTTAGCCTTTTTCAGTCCAAAGAAAGTCTAAGTTTATATTATCTTTGCATGTGTATCTTTTGAAAAGTTAAAAAATGTGATTTGCATGTTTTCCAGTTTTGCTTTCACATTTTTTAGAGGACTGTAGTTTCACAGTGGCTGAATGAGTTCATTAAACCAAATATTCATTTGGCTTTTTATTTCTCATCACACAGAAACCAGAGTGTGCAAATCATAAAAAACTTTGATTACAGTATAGTTTACTTTTCATTACTCAAACCACCCACACTTATGATTATTATTTGCCCATTTTTAAACTGTAGTATTACACTTTGCATTGTTACATATACTTCTAAAACTTTTCTTTTAAAAATTTAATAGTTGTTTCCACACTGCTATATGAAGACAGAATCAATCCATTTTTCTATTCTCTATTCAATTAACTTAATTTTTTTTTTTGTTTTTTGTTCACATTGTTTAGCACTCTGTATTTTACTTCAGGAAAAGAATTAGTTCCCATACTTTTTCTTAAGTGTGACTTTGAAAAAAATTCATGTATTTCCAATTAATGTCATTTAAAAAAATTCTATTAGCTTGTTTACTATCTCTTGATGGAGTCATAGTCTATGGTGGTCACTATTGCTTTGTTGAAAAAACAGAGAAAAAATTTGTGGGTGGTCTCAGCAGATACATGTTAACCACTTGATTTCTATTTCCACTAAATGCTTCAGGTTAAGTGATTATTTCAGTCCGAAATGACGCTTTCAAACATGTTACTACAGGTGAAGGGACCGAACCAAACATCACGTTCAGTCATCTCCACATGTTGCTTGCTGGATCATCAAGAGACATGACATCTGTATGAATCAAACTGGTAATGACATGTCAATGCTTCCTGAATGGCAATAGATGCTGGCACAAAAATGTCTCATCGTCCCAAATTGTCCCTTTTATTAAATCCTCAGAAGATTTGGGGAATTCTTCGGTTTTGAAGAAAGCAGTCACTCTCAGGTCCACATGGCTTCATCTGACCCTTAGAAGAATGTATTTCCCTGTTTGGTTCCCTGAGAAAGCATACTTTTTTCTCTTTACACTCTAAAGTGACTCTGTGCATCTTTACACAGGAAAAAAATTAGTGAAATGACCACACAGGAATACAGGTGAGAGCTCTCTCAAGTTCTGTTTCAAGTCTTAGATCATCTGCATGTAATTGTGTTGTTAGTGGACATTCAGGCAGAAACAGAGAAGTTAAGGATTCTGAGTCTGGCAATCAGATTTCAGAAGCCCCAAGTTAACATTGGTCTAGTGCCTCTTGACCTGAATGCTGATCTTTTCAAGCTGTTGAGGTTCCTCAGAGATTAGCAGATTAGCAGTTAGTGTCTAATGAAGTGGGATTCTTTCACCAGTGGACTGTAAAAATATGGGCTCTCATAGGACTCTTTTGAGATAAACTTGAACTTTCCTCCACACTCCAGCATTTGATTACAGTTATGTCAGTGATAAAATACTTCCAGAAGGTTTGGGGAAGGAGAGTTGGCCAAAAGTGAGCACTGCAGCTGCCCCTGGATTTTTTCCGAGCTAGATGATTTGTTTAGTAAGTGCGCTTGCCTTTGTACGGATGCTATTTCTTATTTCCTACTGGATCCAAATCTACCTACATCAGCCTTCAAACACTGATGGATAGTATATTCAAAGACCCCAGAACGAGTCTGCTGTTCCAGCTGGACCAAGCTAGTTGCCATTTTTTTCTTCTCTGAGGTTTCTGGACTCATGCCTCTCACTCCCAACTGTAAATCCAGGCTTTCTCAAAAGCCAGTAATTTGACTCTTCTGTTGGCTCTGGATTTCTCTTACATCCTTTTCCTAAGAAATGAATTTGGAAGACCCTAGCTGTGTGAGCTCTGGGAAAGGTCATGAAGTATACATAATTACAGGGAGAAATCCTGTTGGCTAATATATCAAAATATTAACCTGCCACACTGTTTGAACTTCTTTTTGAAGAAAAGATACATGAAGGACTTGCACAGAAAGAGGTCTCTAACCCGTAAGGTTCTTATCAACAAAGATACCAAAATCTTCTCATGACATAACCTTAGCTGGCAACCAATTGTCTGTGTGTCTTCAGTTTGGCAATTCTTCTGAGACACAGATATTTCATTTTATTTAAATGGTGTCTCAAAGTTGTTTGATATATGTTCTCTGTATGGTCAAGTGGTAATATTTCTTAAAAGTAAATACAAACTATTTTTGACTCTTTAAGCACAAAATTCAGCAACAGGTATACATGGTGGTGGGTCAGTCACTAAGTCATGTCCAACTCTTCTGACCCCAGGAACAGAGGAGCCTGGCAGGCTACAGCCCATGGGATTCTTCAGGCGAGAACGCTGGAGTGGGTTGCCATTTCTTTCTCCAGTGGATCTTCGCCACCCAGGAATCAAAACCTGGGTCTCGTGCATTGTAGGCAGATTCTTTACCAATTGAGCCGCAAGGGAACGCACTGCAGGGATACATAGGTTCTTGAAAATATTTTGCATGTTTTTCTCCATTGGAGTCCGCCATTAGCAGAGTGGCTGTACAAGCTGATACAACTTGGCATCTACTAATGACAAACATTTCCTATACTTAATACTGTCAATTGATAGATTTGTCTTCTCAATGTAAATAAGACACAATTTTATTGGAAAATTTTTTAAAAAATTTAAATTTTACATTTTAAAAATTAACATAGATTCTATATTAAAAATATTATTGAAAAAATGTTGAACTCATAACCCCTCTCTTGCTGCTGATGAATTTAATGGGACCAAATGAGGACTAATTTAACTTGTATTCTCTAATTAATTGTATAAATCACTCAATTTGTGGTAGAAAATGGACCCACTTTAAGACCAAAGATAGAGATTCAAATTATTTCCCAACCAAATTGTATAGCCAATGGAACAGAAAAGCCAATAAAATACCTAAAAGCATAATTTGTGATTTCTGTACTGGTGATGAACTTGAAAAATTAGAGCATGCTTTGGAAAATAAGAATAAATATAAAAAAGGCTAATGGGCTTTGGCAGTGGTGTACCAAGGAGGAGTGGCCATGGATATAATCTCTCTTAGTGGGAAGGTATATATCACTGAACTCATTTAGAATTACCAGCACATGGTAATAATAAAATACAGACTTATATTTAGATGGTTTATTGTTGTTTTAAGATTCTCTGTGAATAATACAGTCCCTTAATGGGTAGATCACAGATGAATAATTGCGTCCTTCCCCTTTTGATACACAACTATATTTTGATTATCCAATATTTGGGGCATGCATTTTCTTGAATTTTGCTCACTAAATATGTGTGGGATCAACAAGTAACCATTTTGACTGAACCTACACAGGGTAAGATGCAGGACAAACTTATACCCTAGATGAGATAGTAAAGGAATTACCTGGTTTGGGCATTCCTTACATCATTAATTCTTCTTAGAAACAGTTTTGTACATCTGCTACATATTAAAGTGCTGTAGTAGATTCTGGGAATATAAAAATAAAAATCAGACCCAGTCCTTCTCATTGGCCTGTGGAAAGCCATAACCTGATAGGAATAAGAGACATCTATAAACAACAAATTATAAAATATGATGATGCATGCTGTGAGAACAATAAATATAAAGTCTATGGAGGCCAAGAAAAAGGAGCAAATGATCTCCCTACTAAGGTAGAATAGCTGAAGTCCTGTAATTGAGCTCGATTTTGAAAGACAAAAATGAGTTGTCAGAGAAGGGAATTTTTTTTTCTGTAGTTACCATGTAGGGTGAAAAATTATTGGGTAACTTCTATGCCAGGCTTTACTAACTCAGGACTAGTATTTTCTTTGCAAAAGAGGATGTTTGGAGGTGGGATTCTGTGTCATGAAATCACCAAATAGTGGACGCACCAGCAATGCAGAAGGCAGCATCTTTTTTTGGACAGTCTTCTGGTATCTTTCAACCCATATCCATTAGGTGATTAGCTGTCTAATACGTACAGAAGACTGGCACTGCTTTGGTTTCTTCAGTTGATACATTCTAATAAAAAGAGGACATAGAGTCATTTCCACCAAATAAATGTACTTTAATCGTTAGAGAAAAAAATGAATGAACTCAGAGTTATTTTTAAATGCATGGATTCTGGTTTTTTTGGGGAAAAAAATAACCTCAATTTCCCAGTAGGGTTATAAAATACAAGTAACTAGAAAACGTCCATGCAGGTTGCAAAAAATTAAGTAGCACTGGAAATTGTCTATGGATACTAGTTTGCTGGATTTCCACTTCAGGAAAATACCTATTAAGATTATTACACCTTTGGTCACTGACATTGAATCATCTTTCAGGTAATCTAACTCTACCTCAAGATCTTGGCCATCATCCTCGAGAGCACTGCATTGTCTCACATCCCTCCAACAAGCAGTGTAGGCTCATGTAGCTCAGTGTCTAAAGATATTAATTACTTTTATCCTTATTGACCAAAAAAAAAAAAGTTCTTTTGACTCATTTCTAATTTCTTTTTCCAACTAGGAGGTTCCAGGTAAGCAAAAACAAAATGCTCGTTCTCACCTTTCCTGGCTCTTTTTCTCCCCATTTCCATCTTCTCTCCCTACTGTTCATGGCCCATCTGGTTTCGACTTGAGTCAAAAGCTCACACATCCAAATCCAGTAAGAGTTTGGCAAGCAAAGTCACTGTTTAGACACACCTCTGAAATGCTAGCACTGGCAATTCTCCACTATGGTTATGCCCATGGAGATAGTAATTTTTATTCTCTGCTTGCTTTCTCATCTTCAAATTCAAACTCATTAAAGATGTGTGGTTCCTGCTGTAAAAGATCTTCTCTGTTGATGTGCAAGGGTGTAAATGGCTTTTATACTAGCAGTTCTATCTGATATGTTTCAAAATACCATTTGAATGCATTTTTAATGGAAAATACAAATATTTGCCAATCCATGTTTAAGCAGGAAAAAGAAACCTTTATTCATGAAATATTCCACTTCCCATTTTGTTTGTTGGGCTTTAGGTGTCTAATTCTGGGCACAGCTGGTTTCTAAGCTTTTTAAGAGGCTCTGTCCTAGAAAACAGACATTTTCACCAAATTGCCATTAGGCAGAGGGTGAGTTTTTCTTCACTTCAGCACTCTTTCGGATTTGGTTTCTTTTTTGTTCAGGTGCAAATGTCTGAAGCAACCTTCCAAACCTTGAACAGAAAATAAAAATATTTTGCCATTCAAACACAGCAACAAAAGCAAAGAAAGAGTCTTGCTTTTCTTACTTTCTGAGCCTGTAAGAAGCAGTTCCACACTGTCCCCTCAGTGGAGTCTGATCCCAAACAGCACACGGCAGGCCAATTGCCAACCCGGTGGTGTAGAGGAACATTGGCAGGAGCTGGCTTTGGCAAAAGATCTGCTTCTTTCTCACCTAAAGCTATTACAAGCTTCCCGTGGTATCTGTTTTGTGTGATTTGTTGCCTATCATTCTGTCCTAAGCAGGGCCACTTTTGAATCTACCTGCTTGAGGGGAATATGATAGACCCTTCAATTACTTTATCTTATCACAGGCTGTTCTGCCACTTCTTTTCTGTTTTAAAGTTTATCTGTTAGGTATTGAAGCTAGAAAACTATCAGAAGAATCAGTTTATCATACTACTCATCAATATTTGGGCCACCTTGTAAATGGCCATTCTTGAATGCCCTTGTGTCTTCCAAATCTGTGTGGACTGCTTGTAAGCATTCAAAGTGGACACAGACCTTAGATTTAGATCATTCTGGCAGGAGCATGTTGGCAAAATATCAGAAGCTTGTACATTCTTATTTTGGTTCTATTTTAATGAACAATTTTTATCTGAAAAATCAAAACAACTATGCCAATCTCATAGCTCACTGAGATTGTCCTCAGCTAATCAATGGTGTAATAGATAAGCAGTTAGCCTCTGTAATCAATTATAACTTAGTTTAATTCTTGGCCTTGTAAATTTCCAAGCAATTCTGGGCAAATAACCACTTTTAATCTCAACTGTATTATCTCTAAAGAGGGTGGACAGAAAATAAAAGTTATAGCATTGGGCTATTGTAAAGATTAGATTATATGCTATAAATCACATATAGTACTTTGGATATAGCCTAGCTCTTCATACTCAATGGAGTTGATGATGAAGATGATGATGATAATTGATGATGTGACTCCAGCTAGTATTAAACCAGTTTTCCTTAGGTTATTCTGCTTTTGGCCACTATGTGACAAAGTCATAATGAAATAATAGATTAGAGCTGTGAATGCAATCTTCTGTCATTTCTTCATTTACTGATGCAAAAACTAAGACTTAAACTAGTTAAGCAAGAGCCTTAGATTTCATAATTAGCTCAGATCCAAGAATAAACCCTTGATTCCTTATGCAGGGTCTCCCAAGTCCTTGTTTATCCCTCTACATTTTATTGTTTCTCTAACTGACAACTTCCTTTGTCCTTTGCCCCAACAATAAAAATCATAAATTTTACTGATGGAAAGCAGATACTAAGGCCATATTTAGAGGAGAAGGAGAGGAGAAGGGAAGAGGAAGAAAAGGGAAGAGAGAAAATTCTAAACTCCCTAATCTGCTGCAAGCTCATTAAAATCTACCCTTGTTAGGTCTCCAAGAAAGATGAGTTGGGATAAGGACTAAGAATATCTTGGTATTCATTACTGGCTAGGTCTGTACTCCAAGTTGTGTGTGTGGTCAGTCACTCAGTTTTGTCTGACTCTTTGCAACTCCATGGACTGTAATCTGTCAGGCTCCTCTCTCCATGGAGTTTTCCAGGCAAGAATACTGGAGTGGGCTGCCATTTCCTACTCCAGAGGATCGAACCCACATCTCTTGTGTCTCCTGCACTGACAGGTGTATTCTTTTTTTTTAATTAAATTTATTTATTTTAATTAGAGGCTAATTACTTTACAATATTGTATTGGTTTTGCCATACATCAACATGAATCTGCCACGGGTGTACATGTGTTCCCAATCCTGAACCCCCCTCCCACCTCCCTCCCCATACCATCCCTCTGGGTCATCGCAATGCACCAGCCCCAAGCATCCAGTATCGTGCATCGAACCTGGACTGGCGACTCATTTCATATATGATATTATACATGTTTCAATGCCATTCTCCCAAATCATCCCACCCTCTCCCTCTCCCACAGAGTCCAAAGGACTGTTCATACATCTGTGTCTCTTTTGCTGTCTCCCATACAGGGTTATCGTTACCATCTTTCTAAATTCCATATATATGCGTTAGTATACTGTACTGGTGTTTTACCATGGCATCACCTGAGGTACTGGAAGTTAGGCTGGATCATATACAATCTGCAAAGACTTTTTGTTCCTATTCTAGAAGCATTCTTGAGTGTATTTCTTTAACCTTATCCCAAGGTTCAGTCTGCTTTCTGTTTTGTCTTGTGTGGTAGGACTGTTCACCAACAGAAAGTCATGCCCACCAAATTTCTTTGTCCTTCCCAACTCTGTTGCTAACTGTTGCAGGTAATCTCAGGTAGTCTCTTTCCCAGCCCCACTGGGGTAAGGGTGGCCAATGAGATAACGAATGAGATACCTACTGTAGAGCTTTAAAGAAGGTTTTTGCTATCTCATAAAAGGAAATAACAGGAGAGTTCATGCTCCATTTTTAAAAATTTTGTATACGAATATTGTGTTTGGAGCTAAAGCAGACATTTTTCCCCCACAAGGCAAAAATAATGATGACAATAGTTCAGAATAGTGGAGTGGAAAGAGAGAAAGAAACTGACTCACTGAAAAATATCGTGGAATCACTGACCTATCTTGAGTCTACACATTCCCAGTCTTATTAACAATAACTGTTATATGTCATTATTAGTTCAATTCTCTGTTACTTGTAGCCAGTATTATTTAGAAGTGACACCTTTAGATAGTGGGGAATTAGGGATGTGGGTGGCATCTTCACCTGAGTGGAGTAAGATTCCACATTATTCTTAACCCTATCAGCCTCAGAGAACAGAAGAATTGGAAATCTACAAGGCAATTCATGGAGGTGGTTTAAAGGTAATTCAGAGAGCAAAGAGATTTATTATCTCAGTATAGGTCTAATTATAATATGGTTAATCCTACCATAAGAAGCTTTACTTACCAGCACAATGAATCATCTGCCTTTAAGAAACAGTCTTGAACCATCTAAAAATCAGTGTTTTAGAGTTTCAGTGAGCTTAAAGGTAAGGGGGAATGCTTAATTGATTATCTTGAAGGTATTTCTTAAGTTTCGGATACTTTATATCCGAAGTTGTATTTCATTTGCTTAGCTGCTTTTTCATATTACCAGCTGACTCTTAATGAAAAGCCCGGTAGAACATAGTGTTTTTGAGGACCACTAAGGAACAATTAATTCATTACTGTACAAATCTATTTTGAAAGTACTGTGCACATGTATTTTGAAAGTACACTGTAAAATTTCTTTAAAATCTGTTTGTTATAAACTTTTTGGAAAGTAATTTAAAATGTAAATGCACTTTGGCCCTACAGCTACACTTTAAGGTACCCTGGGTATACGCGCTGTGTTATTAAATATTAAAGATGACTACAGTTATCCCCTCCCTTTAACTTTAGGCTGGCTGTAGTAGATTCCTTGTCCAGTAGAAAGAGGCAATATTATAGAATTTCTAGGTTTAGGTCTTAACATATCTTGCAGTTTCCATCTGATTCTCTTGGAACATTCTTTCTTGAGCTCTGCGTTTGCTGTGTAAGATGCTAACTACTCTGAGACTGCCATGCTGAAAAGTGTACATGAAGGCATTCCTGTCACTTGCCCCAGCTGAGCCCAGCTTTCCAGCCATCCTTGTCAAGGTGCCAGTCATGAGAGGAAATTCACCTTGTACCCGAGACCAGCATATTTGGCATCTAAACACCACTGAGTAATTTCCGTTCATGTTGTGTGAAACAGAAGAATCACCCAAGATTCCTGACATTCAAACACTTGAGAGAAAAATAAATAAATGATAATTTTAGGCTGTTAAATTCTGTGGTAGTTTGTTATGCACCAATAGATTCTTGTAGCACGTAAGCACAAAAATGATCATTGACTGTATTAGTTATAGAAATTAAGACCTGGAAACATTTTGAATTCCATTAACAAGGGACTAGTTAAAAATTTTGTAGCAAACTCACAAAAGAAACCACCATATATCTGACTGTTGAAATAATGACTGGGATAAATACATGTATTTATGTAAAATAATGTCCATGGTGTATGAAGTCAATACTATTCTAGGTGGAAAACATCATTATAGATTGTATGAATTCACACACAGAGAAATGTTTAGATAGATAAGTGTGTGCATGCTTGTCATAAACATATATGTACAAATCTGTTAATGACGTCAACATTATGGGAATGAATCCCCATCTCTCCCACCCTCTGCCAATTTTCTTAGTGCTATTACAGATAATTTTGTTATTTTTGTTTGTTTGTTTCCATTGCTTAAGAGTACATATACATCGAGAAAATTTACAAATCAGCAAAAGGTGGCAAAAAAGTAGATATTGAAATTCCATGACAAACCTGGACGACATTTTAAAAAGCAGAGACATCACTTTGCCAACAAAGGTCTGTATAGTCAAAGCTATGGTTTTTCCAGTAGTCATGTATGGATGTGAGAGCTGGACCACAGAGAAGGCTGAGCACAGAAGAATTGATGCTTTTGAACTGTGATACTGGAGAAGATGCTTGAGAGTCCCTTGGACAGCAAGGAGATCAAACCAGTCAATCTTAAAGGAAATCAACCCTGAATATTCATTGGAAGGACAGATGCCGAAGCTGAAGCTCCAGTACTTTGGCCACCTGACGCAGAGAGCCAACTCACTGGAAAAGATCCTTATGCTGGGAAAGATTGTGGGCAGGAGGAGAAGTGGGCTACAGAGGAGGAGATGGTTGGATGGCATCACCGACTCCATGGGCATGAGTTTGAGCAAACTCTGGGAGATAGTGAAGGGCAGGGAAGCCTGTCATGCTGTAGTCCATGCGGTTGCAAAGAGTTAGACATGACTGAGCGACTGAACAAAAACAAAAATTCTACTCAAAGATATCCTTTGTATTCTAGGCTTCTTTTATGCACATTTCATTTTAAGTGGGGTTGAAGTGTTGAACTGCTTCACATCTTTTATATGTTTAGGTTTTCCAGATTTAACATCATATCATCTGCAAATAATTATTTTGCTTTCTCCTTTCCAAGTTGTACTAGCTAGACAGGACACTGTTCAATAGTAATGGTGTCTTCCTGTAGTTTTGGATTAAATCCCACAGTGTCTTTTGGACCAGACTTGATAGTCTCCATCATGTTCAGGAAGCATTTTTATTTTTATATATTAAAAGCTTATACTAGCTAATGGTTCTTGGATTTTTCTGTAGCCTTCTGGGGTATGCAATTGGAAAGATTGTATTATTTTTCATATTTAACTTGTCTATGTGATAAATTTTATTAATAGATTTCATGATGAATAGTCTGATTCTTGGACTGAAGACCATTTTGCTGTTGTCTGTTTAAGAATTTCCAAGTCTGCAGTCATAAAGAATTGGATACACAGATTTCCATTCAGTGTATCTTTGTCAGTTTTTGTTTTCAGAATAATTCTTGCTTTATAAAAAAGCAAATTGACAACTTTCCTTCTTTTAAAATCTGCTTATCAGTAATTTTTTAACACAGACATTATCTGTGTCTTGAAAAATTAAAATTAGTGTAACAGCATCTGTCTCTGGAGATGCTTTTCTATTTGTGCTGAGTTTTTGTGAGTCCCCTCCCTTTTTTTGTTTGTTTTATCAAATTTTTTTCTTTAAAAATTTTACTGAATTAGTTTTGGTTATTTATAAGGTTTTTTTTTTTTTAAAGAAAATTTGTCTGTTCTCTTGAGATTATTAAAGCAGCAATTGTTCTTAGAAGAATCTCATTTAAAATATATGCTTCAAGATACATAAGAAAAAAAGTAAAATATATGCTATCTCTGTTAAAATATATCCTTTCTATATTTTGAAGTAATTTGATTAATCAGTTTTTTTCCTATGTCATTGTTTATACAAGCCTCAGAGTTTTCATTTCCATAATTTTGCTTTGTAGCTATTTCTGCTTGACTCTCTCTTAATTACTTCCTTCTGAATTATTTAGGCTTTGCTTATTTTTTTTCCTTCCTATCTTTTTGAGCTCTTCTTGTGCTCTCAAATCACTGTAGATGGTGACAGCAGCCATGAAAGTAGAAAATGATTGCTTCTTGGCAGGAAAGCTATGACAAACCTAGACAGTGTGTTAAAAAGCAAAGACATCACTTAACTGACAAAGGTCCATCTAGTCAAGGCTATAGTCTTTCCAGTAGTCATGTACAGATGTGAAAACTGGATAATAAAGAAGGCAGAAAGCCAAATAATTGATGCTTTTGAACTGTGGTGCTGGAGAAGACTCTTGAGAGTCCCTTGGACAGCGAGGAGATCAAAGCAGTCAACCTTAAAGGAAATCAGTCCTGAATATTCATTGGAAGGACTGATGTTGAAGCTTAAGTTCCAATATTGTAGCCACCTGATGCGAAAAGTTAACTCGTTGGAAAAGACCCTGATACTGGGGAAGATTGAAGGCAGAAGGAGAAGAGGGTGACAGAAGATTAGATGGCTGGATGGCATCACCAATTCATTGGACATGAACTTGCATAAACTCCAGATGGTGAGGAACAGAGCAGTCTGGTGTACTGCAGTCCATAGGGTTGCGAAGAGTTGGACACAGCTTGGTGACTGAACAGCAACAAAATCTTTTAAGCAAACCTTTTAAATATTTCATTTATTTTATAAATAATGAAAATGACATTTGCTCAATATAGCTTTAATTGCATCTCATAAGTCTTATGTGAGTGTGTTTTTCTTTTCTTTCTGTTAACATTGACCCATTTTCTGCTTGACTAAATATTATTTATAAAATGAGTATAAAGATTTCCAAGTGTTTAGGTTTTATCGATGTTATTTTCTCTTCCTTTTACTTCCTTAAAGATCTTGAGATATGGTCACTTAGGTAAAAATTGTAAAGTTGAAATTGTAGTTTCCTTAAACCAACTGCTCAAATTTAATAATAACACTATATGAACATATCCATCTATTTAGAATATAACAGTCCTCCACTCCTCGTCCCACCCCTGCTTAACTCTATCCTCAGTAATTTAACTTGGAGATAAATCCCCCCAATTTTTTCTTTGTTATTACTACATGTTTGGAAGGGAAAATGTTCTAAACAACCTTCTTGAATTTTTTAAAGCACCTGAATAGAGTATATTCTGGGTTTAAATACATCTGAGGATATCTTTGCATTTTTTTTTCCATATAGGAATTATAATGTGGCTGAGTATAGAATAGAGAACATATTGCTGTTCCTGTTTTGTTGACGTTACTTCACTTTTTTTTGTTGAGTGATTTACAGTGTTGTATTAGTTTTATTGGTTGATGCACAACGTGCTGCTGGTTTCAGGTGTATAGCAAAGTGATTCAGATATATATATATATACATGTATTCTGTTGTTTCAGACTCTCTTCCCTTATAGGTTATTATGAAATATTAAGTATAGTTCCCTGTGCTCTAAAGTAGATCCTTTTTTGTTATCAATTATATATATAATAGTGTTTATATGTTAATCCCAAACTCCTAACTTAATCATGGCCCTCTTCCTCCTTTGCCAACCACAAGTTTGTTTACTATGTCTGTGGGTCTATTTCTAATTTGTAAATAAGTTCATTTGGATCATTTTAAAATTGAATTTAATATGGATCAAAAATTGGAAGCCAATATGATCATTTCTGTATCTTGTGACTAATCATTTTATTGCTGTTGAATGTTGAAGAGATATTTAGATTTACAATTCAAACATTTAATTAGGTTAATTCAAATGGATGATTCCTTTCCTTAATTTTGTTCTTAATATATAAACAAGAGAGTTTATTAATCTATATATCAAGTCTTTTCTTTGAAGATGAGACTTTTGAATTTTATTTATATTTTTATTTTATTTATTTTTTCTTTTTTTTAAAAATTTATTTTATTTTTAAACTTTACAATATTGTATTGGTTTTGCCAAATATTGAAATGAATCCGCCACAGGTATACATGTATATGTATTCTTTTTTATTTTTAAATATTATTATTGAAGTGAAGTGAAAGTTGCTCAGTCATGTCTGATTCTTTGTGACCCCATGGACTGTAGTTCACAGAATTCTCCAGGCCAGAATACAGGAGGGGGTAGCTTTTCCCTTCTCCAGGGCATCTTCCCAACCAAGGGATCGAACCCAGGTCTTCCGCATTGCAGGCGGATTCATTACCAGCTGAGCCCCAAGGGAAGCCCAAATATTATTATTACTGTAATGAAAATGTTTTATTAAAATTTTTTTCAATATTTTAAAATGCACAATTCATTAGTATTTAACTCAATTTAAATGCAACTCACAATTGATATAAAATATTCTCTTAAGCCACTTCCCACAGTTTTCTTACATCTATCATCATAGATTATTTTGTTGATTCCAGAAGGTTCATATAAATGGGATCATACAGAATGTGTTCTTTTGGGACTAGCTTCTTTCATTCGGCATAATATGTGTAGATTCATCCATGTTGATGTGTATCAGTAAGTCATTTTATTTCACTTCTGAGTTGTGTTCCATTATATGATACAGCACAACTTGCTCATCTTTCCTGCTCTTGATAGACATGTAGAGGTTTGTAGCTTTTTACTGTTTTGACTGAATTTTCTAGGAACATTCTTGTACAATTCAGATTATGCATGTATGTTATACAAGCCGTTATTATAAATGTATATTTCCATTTCTCTTAGTTCCACATAAGCGTGAAACTGCTTTTAACATAGATGTACACTTATCTTTATAGAAAATCATCATTCCAAGTATCTAAAATATTTTACCATTTAATACTCTCACTAACTACGCGTGAAAGTTCCAACTGATCTACACCACCACCTGATCTATAACATCAGGACTTTGGGAGAGGGAATATGTCAGGCTTTTTGTGGATGTTGAATGGTCTTTCATTGTTAAAGTGTGCATTTCCCTTATGTCAAGAAATTTGACCACCTTTGTGAGTGCTTATTGCCCTTCAATTATTTTCTTTTGTGAACTTTCTTTTCAGGTTATTTTCAGTTTTTTAATGGTTGTTTAAATCTTCCTTGATAATGTGTAGAAATTCTTTATATGTTCTGAATATAATTTGTCAGATAGATATTTGCAAATATTTTTTCCAGAGAGTGTTTTTAAGTGGACTTTCTATCTAGATAAGTTCTATAAACTACACATACAATTATGCCCAAAGGCAATTTTGTATTCAGTTTCTTACTAAGTAGTCAATTCATGAACCCACCTTCCCTTTATGAGTATATTATTTTTTTTAATCAAGCTTAACATTTATTTCCTTCAACATAATTTTAAGTTAACTGTTGTTTTTGCTTCAATGCAGTTTTATATTTTGTTTTCTTCTATTATCTTTTCATAAAAGTTCTTATTGTTTTCTGATGTAGCAAGTGTTTTATAAAATTTTCTATCTGGAGAGGAATTGAGATGCAGCTACTGTTCTGGATTTTCGTACAGACTGATACGAGGATAACCTAGCTTTAAAGCATGGCTGCTTTGAGGGGCTTGCCCAAACATGAATACAATGAGGCCTATGAGGCTCCCTCATAGACCATGAAGAGCTGACTCATTAGGAAAGACCTTGATCCTGGAAAGGATTGAGGGCAGGAGGAGAAGGGGACAACAGAGGACAAGATGGTTGGATGTCACCACTGACTCAATGGACATGAGTTTGAGCAAGCTCTAGGAGATGGTGGATAGGGAAGCCTGGTGTGCTGTAGTCCATGGGATCTCAAAGAGTTGGACATGACTGAGTGACTGAACGACAACAATGTGGACCACTAAACTTATTCACACTGGTTGAAAACACCTCAGTGCAAAAAATGGAAGTCATTGGAAATGGAGGCCATATTTGTCTATTTGCTTAAATAATAGTAAAACCGAGGTTACAGCTAAAATGTAGGTTAAATGTAGGTATATATGTGAATATATATAAATCATTGAGAGTTACTATTATAACGATAAAAATAATCAATACTACAGAATCTCTTTTGTGACATCTTATAATAAATTTTCACAAGGCTGATATGAGACTTTCTTCCCTGGAGTGAAATTTATCCAGTGGGACTCATTATGTTATTTTTGAGTCTGAGATGCCTTGTACCTAATCTAATTTATGTTACTAATTAAATTAATGACATAAAAAAGACTGTGATTTTAAACTTTTTGCTCATTTTGAGTCATTTTTGGTTATTCATTTTTACGATTAGTGGCTATGCTGCATAGACACAAAGGGACTAAAATTCTAGAAATACATTATTGTTACAATTTACTTTAAAGAAGTGTCATTTTTGCATTCCAAATACTGTAACCTCTTTAAAATTCAAAAACTACAGAAAAAACATATCACAATGAACTATCAAGTAAAATAAAAATAGAATTTCTTTTGTATTATGTGCATAATTATCCAGAAATTTCTCTTAGATGCAAAAAATATATTTCTTAGTGGCTGATACAGCTCTTCCAAATCAACAATAGAATTGTTCAGAAAATTACAAGAACCATTTTAGAATCAAATAACTACACTTACATACATGTATAAAAACTAATTCTTGTCACCTACTATCTGTGTGTGCACATGTATAGCCTACATATGTCAGTTATTCTATGGTTTTGAAGTATTTTTGCTGACAAGTTAAAAGTTTATCAAGAATATTTCTCTGTTTACTTTGTTGAGGAGGGAATGGTAATACAACCAGCAGAAGCAAAATCTGAAAAGCATGGCAATTTTAAAAATTGACACTATTTAAACAGTGTGGTTCCTTCCTTGTATTTCTAAATATCTCAATAGATGATTGCAAATTCATTGATTTGGTTATGAACCCTGGGGATATTCTTATTTTTTTCTGGGAAGATATTCTCCTAGGAATCAATTTAAGCATATATTTTTCTCTATGGTATGCATCATAATAGCCATTAACAATCAGTGATATCATCAGCATCTCTTCTTTACTGATGACTAAATTTTTTTTAAAAAAGCTTTCAGTTGTCATATTCTTATGCAATATATTTTTATATAAACTAAAGTTATTTGTATATTTATATACCTAAGTTAAATATCAAATCACTATGGTTAGACGATAAAAATGAATGCCCAGAGATATGCACGGATGAAAAATTCCTTAATGATTTGGTTTTACAAATCAAACTCATTTGTTTTGAGTTTGTAAATGAGTATTTACAAGTGTAAATCTTTCAGGATTTGAAATCTACAAATGTACTTTTGTACAAATGTACAAATGTAAACTCATTTGTTTCAGTATTTTTCCCTGCAAGACAGTGCAATACATAGGAGTTGTCTAATTTAGACTGCTGCTGCTACTGCTGCTAAGTCGCTTCAGTCGTGTCCAACTCTGTGCGACCCCATAGATGGCAGCCCACCAGGCTCCTCCGTCCCTGGGATTCTCCAGGCAAGAACACTGGAGTGGGTTGCCATTTCCTTCTCCGGTGCATGAAAGTGAAAGTGAAGTCGCTCAGTCGTGTCCGACTCCTAGCAGCCCCATGGACTGCAGCCTACCAGGCTCCTCCGTCCATGGGATTTTCCAGGCAAGAGTACGAACGTGGGTTGCCATTGCCTTCTCCAATTTACTAGTGTTCTACAATTAATTGTGGGATTTGGGACAAGTTAGTTAAATTGTTGAACCTTGCTTTCCTCATTTGTAAATATAAGCACAACAATGCACACTATTTATGAAGATAACTACAAATATGTATGAAGACTAATTTACATAGATACCATGTTCCATAGGGCTTCCCAGGAAGCACTAGTAGTAAAGAACCCACCTACCAATGCAGGAGATGTAAGAGACGTAGGTTCGATGTCTGGATCGGAAAGATCCCCCAGAGAAGGGCATAGCAACCCACTTCAGTATTCTTTTCTGGAGAATCCCATGAGCAGAGGAAGCTGGCAGGCTACAGCCCATAGGGTTGCACAGAGTTGGACATGACAGACTCTACACATGGACATCATCAGATGGTCAACACCGAAATCAGATTGATTATATTCTTTGCAACCAAAGATGGAAAAGCTCTATACAGTCAACAAAAACAAGACCAGGATCTGACTGTGGCTCAGATCATGAACTCCTTATTGCCAAATTCAGACTGAAATTGAAGAAAGTAGGGAAAACCACTAGACCATTCAGGTATGACCTAAATCAAATCCCTTATGATTATACAGTGGAAGTGACAAATAGATTCAAGGGACTAGATCTGATAGATAGAGTGCCCAATGAACTATGGAATGAGGTTTGTGACATTGTACAGGAGACAGGGATCAAGATCATCCCCATGGAAAAGAAATGCAAAAAACCAAAATGGCTGTCTGGGAAGGCCTTACAAATAGCTGTGAAAAGAAGAGAAGTGAAAAGAAAAGGAGAAAAAGAAAGATATAAACATATGAATGCAGAGTTCCAAAGAATAGCAAGGGGAGATAAGAAAGCCTTCCTCAGCGATCAATGCAAAGGAATAGAGGAAAACAACAGAATGGGAAAGACTAGAGATCTCTACAAGAAAATTAGAGATACCAAGGGAACATTTCATGCAAAGATGGGTTCAATAAAGGACAGAAATGATATGGACCTAACAGAAGCAGAAGATATTAAGAAGAGGTGGCAAGAATACACAGAAGAACTGTACAAAAAAGATCTTCACCACCCAGATAATCACGATGGTGTGATCACTGACTTAGAGCCAGACATCCTGGAATGTGAAGTCAAGTGGGCCTTAGAAAGCATCACTACGAACAAAGCTAGTAGAGGTGATGGAATTCCAGTTGAGCTATTCCAAATCCTGAAAGATGATGCTGTGAAAGTTCTGCACTCAGTATGCCAGCAAATTTGGAAAACTCAGTGGTGGCCACAGGACTGGAAAAGGTCAGTGTTCATTCCAATCCCAAAGAAAGGCAATGCCAAAGAATGCTCAAACTACCACACAATTGCACTCATCTCACACGCTAGTAAAGTAATGCTCAAAATTCCCCAAGCCAGGCTTCAGCAATACGTGAACCATGAACTTCCCGATGTTCAAGCTGGTTTTAGAAAAGGCAGAGGAACCAGAGATCAAATTGCCAATATCTGCTGGATCATGGAAAAAGCAAGAGAGTTCCAGAACAACATCTATTTCTGCTTTATTGACTATGCCAAAGCCTTTGACTGTGTGGATCACAATAAACTGTGGAAAATTATGAAAGAAATGGGAATACCAGACCACCTGACCTGCCTCTTGAGAAATCTGTATGCAGGTCAGGAAGCAACAGTTAGAACTGGACATGGAACAACAGACTGGTTCCCAATAGGAAAAGGAGTACGTCAAGGCTGTATATTGTCACCCTGCTTATTTAACTTATATGCAGAGTAAGTACATCATGAGAAATGCTGGACTGGAAGAAGCACAAGCCGGAATCAAGATTGCCAGGAGAAATATCAATAACCTCAGATATGCAGATGACACCACCCTTATGGCAGAAAGTGAAGAGGAACTCAAAAGCCTCTTGATGAAAGTGAAAGTGGAGAGTGAAAAAGTTGGCTTAAAGCTCAACATTCAGAAAACGAAGATCATGGCATCTGGTCCCATCACTTCATGGGAAATAGATGGGGAAACAGTAGAAACAGTGTCAGACTTTATTTTTGGGGGCTCCAAAATCACTACAGATGGTGACTACAGCCATGAAATTAAAAGACGCTTACTCCTTGGAAGGAAAGTTATGACCAACCTAGATATCATATTGAAAAGCAGAGACATTACTTTCCCAAGAAAGGTCCGTCTAGTCAAGGCTATGGTTTTTCCTGTGGTCATGTATGGATGTGAGAGTTGGACTGTGAAGAAGGCTGAGTGCCAAAAAATTGATGCTTTTGAGCTGTGGTGTTGGAGAAGACTCTTGAGAGTCTCTTGGCCTGCAAGGAGATCCAACCAGTCCATTCTGAAGGAGATCAGCCCTGGGATTTCTTTGGAAGGAATGATGCTAAAGCTGAAACTCCAGTACTTTGGCCACCTCATGCGAAGAGTTGACTCATTGGAAAAGACTCTGATGGTGGGAAGGATTGGGGGCAGGAGGAGAAGGGGACGACAGAGGATGAGATGGCTGGATGGCATCACTGGCTCGATGGACGTGAGTCTGAGTGAACACCGGGAGTTGGGGATGGACAGGGAGGCCTGGCGTGCTGCGATTCATGGGTTCACAAAGAGTCGAACACGACTGAGTGACTGATCTGAACTGAAGTGAAGTGACTTAGCACATAGCACATATTCCATAAATGGTGACTGCTCTGAATGATCTATATTCCTGGGTGGAGGTTTTTTCATAAAATGCAAGAAAAACATTTAAAATTCATTTCTAAAAATGGTTGTTTATAAACACAAAAATGGTAGATAAGTAATTTTGGCTAACTGAAAGTCTGGGTGAACCCCGGGAGTCAGTGATGGACAGGGAGGCCTGGCGTGCTGTGATTCATGGGGTGGCAAAGAGTCGGACACGACTGAGCAATTGAACTGAACTGAACTGAAAGTACATATATGCAATCTTATTTTGAAAATGGAAAGTGTTCGACATATAATTATTCCCTGGTGTATGTAGTAAACATATCACAAATTTTATTTAAGAAAGACATTCACTGAATTTAACAAATAGTGAAATTAAGGGTTTCAGAGTACATATTTAAAATAATATAATTCAAATATTGCCAATTGTTTTTAGACTGTATTTTTTCCCCAGATTTACCTGATCACGGTTTGGGGGCAAATGAGTTTCTTGGAAATATGAAGTCTTGGACATCACTGTAGACTTACTGAATAAAAATTTTGAAATGCTTAACTTAGTGTTATAAAATTTATTTTGAAAAGGGGAACTATATATTTCTAGAACTTTTTACACTTAGGAAAGGTTTGGCGAGCATTACATCGAAAATTGCATCTAAGTTATATGCCTATAAATAAGAAGTAATTAATTTAAAGTTATCAGAAATGGAAAGAACTTTTATACTAAATAACTTCATTCAGTTGGTCAGTTGTCTCATTCAGGGTTACATTTCAAAGATGGTAGTTGCATGAAAAATCTGTAATGTTTCTTAGACCAAATATTTCATATAGCATTTCTGGGGGTTTTTATAGGTGATAAGGTATTGCTGGTACATGTACTAAAATTGTCCATGTTTAAATAACCTCCCCATGCTTAATGGAATGAGACGTTGGGATCCAATGGAGTACTTTTTTGGGTATTTGAAAGAAACCTTGATGAAAATGGTGGCCTAGCCAACAAGTATAACTGGGACCTTCTACCAGAATAAGAACAAGGATTAGACTTTTCAAAACAGACTGTTAGCTACCTTGCTTTTGCCTAGTATCAAAATAGTATGTATAGCTGGGTAAAATTCCATTGCATATATGTGCATTAGAAAGGAACAAAACTGTGCCATTTGCAGAGATGTGGATGGACCTAGAGATTTCATACAGAGTGAAGTATGATAGAAAGAGTAAAACAAATATTGCATATTAATGCATATATGTGGAACCTAGGAAATGGTACAGGTGAATATATTTGCAAAGCAGAAATAAACACAGATGTAGAGAATAAATGTATGGACACTAAGTTGGGGAAAGGTGGAAGTGGGAGGAATTGGGAGATTGACATATATACACTACCATGCATAGAATAGATAACTAATGAGAACTAATCTATTGCACAGGAAACTCTACCCAATGCTCTGTGGTGACCCAAATGGGAAAGAAATCCAAAAGAGGGGACATATGTATGGCTGAAAGTGAAGAGGAACTAAAAAGCCTCTTGATGAAAGTGAAAGTGGAGAGTGAAAAAGTTGGCTTAAAGCTCAACATTCAGAAAACGAAGATCATGGCATCTGGTCCCATCACTTCATGGGAAATAGCTGGGGAAACAGTGGAAACAGTGTCAGACTTTATTTTTCTGGGCTCCAAAATCACTACAGATGGTGACTGCAGCCATGAAATTAAAAGACGCTTACTCCTTGGAAGGAGAGTTATGACCAACCTAGGTAGCATATTGAAAAGCAGAGACATTACTTTGCCAAGAAAGGTCCGTCTAGTCAAGGCTATGGTTTTTCCTGTGGTCATGTATGGATGTGAGAGTTGGACTGTGAAGAAGGCTGAGCGCCGAAAAATTGATGCTTTTGAGCTGTGGTGTTGGAGAAGATTCTTGAGAGTCTCTTGGCCTGCAAGGAGACCCAACCAGTCCATTCTGAAGGAGATCAGCCCTGGGATTTCTTTGGAAGGAGTGATGCTAAAGCTGAAACTCCAGTACTTTGGCCACCTCATGCGAAGAGTTGACTCATTGGAAAAGACTCTGATGCTGGGAGGGATTGGGGGCAGGAGGAGAAGGGGAAGATAGAGGATGAGATGGCTGAATGGCATCAATACTCCATGGACGTGAGTCTGAGTGAACTCGGGGAGTTGGTGATGGACAGGAAGGCCTGGCATGCTGCGATTCATGGGGTGGCAAAGAGTCGGACATGACTGAGCGACTGAACTGCTGAACTGATATATATGTATGGCTGATTCTCTTTCCTGTACAGCAGAAAATAACACAACAATATAAAGCAATTATACTCCAATAAAAAATTTTAAAAGCAGTATGTATGTTCTTTTCTTCAATAATGTAGATTATAGCATTGCTGTTTCTGGGTCAGCAACTACAACTGATAACAAAAATCTCAGCCAAACACTGACAGAAACAATATGTTATTTATGTACTTTTCTAAGTCTTCATTTTAGTTCACCAGTCTGTGGCACACAGTATCCTAAGATGCTGCTCTCACTCCAGATGAGCTAGGGAGGAGAGCACAGTTAGGATAGGCTCTATGGAGTGGGGCACTTTGATTTATTTCGGGGGATGAGGAGCAATGGCCATTCTCAAGTTTGGGTCGGTTTCTTTACAGCATGATCAGTGTTAACACACCAGCATTAAGCATAATATCATGGATATGTTTCTACTGTTAAAATTCATTTGTCTATAAAATCAGATTATACACAGTACTGGTATGTGATGAAGTATTGAATTATCTATGCTATTTATAGTAGTAGTAGTGTTAGTCACTCAGTTGTGTCTGACTCTTTGCGACCCCATGGACTATAGCTCGCCAGACTCCTCTGTCCATGGGATTCTCCAGGCAAGAATACTGGAGTGAGTGGCCATGTCCTTCTCCAGGGGATCTTCCTGACCCAGGGATCAAACCTGGGTCTCCTTCACTGCAGGCAGATTCTTTTTTTTTTTTTTTTAAATGGGTTAATATCTTTATTATTTATTTATTTTTAATTTTATTTTATTTTTAAACTTTACATAATTGTATTAGTTTTGCCAAATATCAAAATGAATCCACCACAGGTATACATGTGTTCCCCATCCTGAACCCTCCTCCTTCCTCCCTCCCCATACCATCCCTCTGGGTCGTCCCAGTGCACTAGCCCCAAGCATCCAGTATTGTGCATCGAACCTGGACTGGCATCTCGTTTCATACATGACATCCCACATGTTTCAATGCCATTCTCCCAAATCTTACCACCCTTTCCCTCTCCCATAGAGTCCATAAGACTGTTCTATACATCAGTGTCTCTTTTGCTGTCTCGTACACAGGGTTATTGTTACCATCTTTCTAAATTCCATATATATGCGTTAGTATACTGTATTGGTGTTTTTCCTTCTGGCTTACTTCACTCTGTATAATAGGCTCCGGTTTCATCTACCTCATTAGAACTGATTCAAATGTTTTCTTTTTAATGGCTGAGTAATACTCCATTGTGTATATGTACCACAGCTTTCTTATCCATTCATCTGCTGATGGACATCTAGGTTGCTTCCATGTCCTGGCTATTATACACAGTGCTGCGATGAACATTGGGGTACACATATCTCTTTCCCTTCTGGTTTCCTCAGTGTGTATGCCCAGCAGTGGGATTGCTGGATCATAAGGCAGTTCTATTTCCAGTTTTTTAAGGAATCTCCACACTGTTCTCCATAGTGGCTGTACTAGTTTGCATTCCCACCAACAGTGTAAGAGGGTTCCCTTTTCTCCACACCCTCTCCAGCATTTATTATTTGTAGACTTTTGGATCGCAGCCATTCTGGCTGGTGTGAAATGGTACCTCATAGTGGTTTTGATTTGCATTTCTCTGATAATGAGTGATGTTGAGCATCTTTTCATGTGTTTGTTAGCCATCTGTATGTCTTCTTTGGAGAAATGTCTGTTTAGTTCTTTGGCCCATTTTTTGATTGGGTCACTTATTTTTCTGGAGTTGAGCTGTAGGAGTTGCTTGTATATTTTTGAGATTAGTTGTTTGTCAGTTGCTTCATTTGCTATTATTTTCTCCCATTCTGAAGGCTGTCTTTTCACCTTGCTAATAGTTTCCTTTGATGCACAGAAGCTTTGAAGGTTAATTAGGTCCCATTTGTTTATTTTTGCTTTTATTTCCAATATTCTGGGAGGTGGGTCATAGAGGATCCTGCTGTGATGTATGTCAGAGAGTGTTTTGCCTATGTTCTCCTCTAGGAGTTTTATAGTTTCTGGTCTTATGTTTAGATCTTTAATCCATTTTGAGTTTATTTTTGTGTATGGTGTTAGAAAGTGTTCTAGTTTCATTCTTTTACAAGTGGTTGACCAGATTTCCCAGCACCACTTGTTAAAGAGATTGTCTTTAGTCCATTGTATATTCTTGCCTCCTTTGTCAAAGATAAGGTGTCCATATGTGCGTGGATTTATCTCTGGGCTTTTGTTCCATTCTATTTTGTTCCATTGATCAATATTTCTGTCTTTGTGCCAGTACCATACTGTCTAGATAACTGTGGCTTTGTAGTAGAGCCTGAAGTCAGGTAGGTTGATTCCTCCAGTTCCATTCTTCTTTCTCAAGATTGCTTTGGCTATTCGAGGTTTTTTGTATTTCCATACAAATTGTGAAATTATTTGTTCTAGCTCTGTGAAGAATACTGTTGGTAGCTTGATAGGGATTGCATTGAATCTATAAATTGCTTTGGGTAGTATACTCATTTTCACTATATTGATTCTTCCAATCCATGAACATGGTATATTTCTCCATCTATTAGTGTCCTCTTTGATTTCTTTCACCAGTGTTTTATAGTTTTCTATATATAGGTCTTTAGTTTCTTTAGGTAGATATATTCCTAAGTATTTTATTCTTTCCGTTGCAATGGTGAATGGAATTGTTTCCTTAATTTCTCTTTCTGTTTTCTCATTATTAGTGTATAGGAATGCAAGGGATTTCTGTGTGTTGATTTTATATCCTGCAACTTTACTATAGTCATTGATTAGTTCTAGTAATTTTCTGGTGGAGTCTTTAGGGTTTTCTATGTAAAGGATCATGTCATCTGCAAATAGTGAGAGTTTTACTTCTTCTTTTCCAATTTGGATTCCTTTCATTTCTTTTTCTGCTCTGATTGCTGATTCTTTACCAACTGAACCACCAGGGAATCCCCTTGCTATTTATACTTGAGGCTTAAAATTTTCTCCAGAGTTCTAATGAACTCCAAATCACTAATATGATCAAAATAGATGTTTGAATTTGAAAAGAGTATTCTCTAATTATTAAATTCTAATCTTTTGGCAGTTTCTCCCAAATTATACATTTCCCATTTTCAAAATGTATAGCTGAGACTTCATTGTCTCTTAACTGAATTCTTATTAATTACAATATGCTATAATTTATATTCATAAATTAATCAAAAGAGAAACTTCAGTGCTACAACCTTTCTACCTCCAACATCTATTTATCTTTCTATAGCATTATGACTCTCTTGGATTTCCATTACCACTGCATAACTTATTCCATATTCATGTTCTTCAATATTATGTAGAATCTCTTATTTAATTAATGACCTTTCGGTTAATATTGATCACACCACTTTATTTTTCCCGATGGCCACTATGCCTATTCACAGTGCTCTAGTTCTTAGACAAAATAATTTGAATAACAAATGATTCATAGATGTGCTATTTATCCTCTACTTTATTCCTGTATGCTTTTTGTTCTCCACTCTTCTCTGGATGCTTGTGCAGGAAGGTGGTGGGCTTCCACCTGGATTCTTCCAATAGTGTTGGTTGGAAGGTGGAAGGAGAGAGAGAATTCAAGATATTTCTCATCTATTTTCCTACTTGGCCCTGCATTTTGAACTACAGGTAGCTCTGAAGACACACTCCTCCTTAGCTCAAGCATTTTTTTTATCTCTGGCAAAACTATTTGACGATCATATTCCATCAGCTCTGGAAGTGGTAATCATGTCTTGCTGCCTTGAGTGTTTGTTCCTTATTTTGTTCTTAAACTTGCCCTTTATTAAATCTCTTTATTTAAACCATCCAGGGAAAATTCTATTTCCAAAGAGCCCCAGACTGATGTAAAAAGTTAAAAAAAAAAAATCAATATCCTTAAAAGCTATGAAAGTGAAAGTGTCAGTCACTCACTCCTATCTGACTCTTTGGAACCCTATGGACTGAAGTCTGCCAGGCTACTTTGTCCATGGAATTCTCCAGGCAATACTGGAGTGGGTTGCCATTTCCTCCTCCTGGGGATCTTCCAATCCTGGGGATTGAACCTGCATCTCCTGCACTGCAGTCAGATTCTTTACCATCTGAGTCACCAGGGAAGCCAGAAAAAGTACACGAAAGAACATGAAAGTCACTCAGTTGTGTCTGACTCCTTGAGACCCCATTACCTGTAGCTCACCAGGTTCCTTTCTCAATGGAATTCTCCAGGCAAGAATACTGGAGTGGGTAGCCATTCCCTTTTTTAGGAGATCTTCTTGACCCAAGGTTTGAACCTGGGTCTCCTGCATTACAGGCAGATTCTTTATCATCTGAGCCACCAGGAAAGTACAAAAACTATGAGTATAATTTCAATTTTAAAAGTCTTGAAAATATGTTGTCCATGTAAATATTTTCAAGCTAAACATACATCATACACAAATATTCAAAAATCCCTCTATATCCTATTGACTTACATTAACAATATATACGTTCTCAGGTAAAATATGCCTTATGATAAAGTAAGCAACCACAAGGGATCAATATTTGATTTCATAAATTTCTGTGTTTTCACCTCCATCTTGGTTCCACTTCAGGTCATTCTTTTCACAGAAAACAAATAGCTGCTGGTATTGTTTTTGTTCAGTCACTAAGTTACGTACAGCTATTTTCTAACCCCAACCCCATGGACTGCGCATACCAGGCTTTCCTGTTCTTCACTATTTTCTGGAGTTTAATCAAACTCATGTCCATTGAGTCAGTGATGCCATCCAACTATCTCATCTTCTGTTTCCCCCTTCTCCCTCTTCCCTCAATCTTTCCCAGCATCAGGGTCTTTTCCAATGAGTCAGTTCTTCACACCAAGTGGCCAAAGTATTGTAGCTTCAGGTTCAGCATTAGTCCTTCCAATGTACATTCAGGACTGATTTCCTTTAAAATTGACTGTTTTGATCCCCTTGCTGTCCAAGAGACTCTCAAGAGTCAATTCAAAAGCATCGGTTCATCAACATAACCTTCTTTGTAGTCCACCTCCCACATCCATACATGACTACTGGAAAACCCCAAGCTCTGATTATACAGACTTTTGTCAGCAAAGTGATATTTCTACTTTTTAATACCTTGTCTAGGTTTGTCATTGCTTTCCTTCCAAGGAGCAAGTGTCTTTTCATTTGAAAGCTGCAATCATGGTCTGCAGTGATTTTGGAGCCCTAGAAAATAAAATCTGTCACTGCTTCCACATTTTCCCCTTTTATTTGCCATGAAGTGATGGGACCAGATGTGATGATCTTAGTTTTTTGAAAGTTGAGTTTCTAGCCAACTTTTTCACTCTCCTCTTTCACCTTCATCAAGAGGCTGTTTAGGTCCTCTTTGATTTCTGCCATTAGAGTGGTATCATCTGCATATCTGAGGTTGTTGATATTTCTCCTAGAAATTTTGATTCCAGCTTGTGATTTATCCAGCCTGGCATTTTGCAGGATGTTCTCTGCATGTAAGTTAAATAAACAGGGTAACAATATTTAGCCTTGATGTATTTCTTTCTCCATTTTGAACTAGTCCATTGTTTCATGTCTGATTCTAATTTTTGCTTCTTAACCTGCATAAAGGTTTTTTAGGAGATAGATAAGGTGGTTTGGTATTCCCATCTCTTTAAGAATTTTCCATAGTTTGTTGTGATCCACACAGTCAAAGGCTTTAGCATAGTCAATCAAGCAGAAGTATATGTTTTTCTGGAATTCTCTTGTTTTCTTTATGATCCAATGAATGTTGATAGTTTGATATCTGGTTCTTCTGCCTTTCCTAAATCCAACTTGTACATCTGGAATTTCTCCATTCATGTACTGCTGAAGCCTAGCTTGAAGGGTTTTGAACATTACCTTGCTAGCATGTAAAATGAGCACAATTGTAGGGTAGTTTAAGCTTTCTTTGGCATTGCCCTTCTTTGGGATTGGAATGAAAACTGATCTTTTTTAGTCCTGTGGTCACTGCTGAGTTTTCCAAATTTGTTGGTATATTGAGTGCAGCACTTTAACAGCATCATCTTTTAGGATTTGAAATAGATTAGCTGGAATTCCATTGCCTCCACTAGCTTTGTTCATAGTAATGTTTCCTAGGGTTCCCTTGACTTCACACTCCAGTATGTCTGGCTCTAGGTGGGCGACAATACCATCATGGTTATCTGGGTCATTAAGACCTGTTTTGCATAGTTCTGTGTAATCTTGCCACCTCTTCTTAACCTCTTCTGCTTCTGTTAGGTACTTTCCATTTCTGTCCTTAATTGTGCCCATTCTTTCATGAAATGTTCCCTTGATATCTCCAATTTTCTTAAAGAGATCTCAAGTCTTTCTTATTCTATTATTTTTCTGTTTTTTTTTTTTTTTTTGCATTGTTTACTTAAGTCTTTCTTATCTCTCCTTGCTATTCTCTGAAACTCTGCCTTCAGTTAAGGTATATCTTGCCTTTGCTCCTTTGCCTTTCACTTCTCTTCTTTTCTTAGCTATTTGTAAAGCCTCCTCAGACAACCAATTGCCTTCTTGCATTTTTTTCTATGGTTTGGTTTTGATCACCACCTCCTGTAATGTTACGAACCTCTGTCTATAGTTCTTCAGGCACTCTGTCTACCAGATCTAATCCTTTGAATCTATTTGTCACCTTTACTGTATATTCATAAGGGAGTTGATTTAGGTCATACCTGAATGGCCTGGTGATCCCTACTTTCTTCAATTTAAGCCTGAATAAGGAACTTATGATCTAAACTACAGTCAGCTCTAGGTCCTGTTTTTGCTGACTGTATAGAGCTTCTCCATCTTTGACTACAAAGTATGTAGTCAATCTGATTTTGGAATATAATCAATCTGATGTCTTTGTGTAGAATCATCTCTTGTGTTGATCATCTAGTGATGTACATGTGTAAAGCCATCTCTTATGTTGTTGGAAGAGGATTTTGCTATGTCTAGTACTTTCTCTTGGCAAAAATCTGTTAGCCTTCACCATGCTTCATTTTGTACTCCAAGGCCAAACTTGCCTGTTAAGCGGGATATCTCCTGAGTTTCTACTTTTGCGTTCCAGGTCCACGTGATGAAAAGGACATCTTTCTTAGAAGATCTTATAAGTCTTCATAGAACCATTCAACTTCATCTTCTTTGGCATTAGTGGTTGGGGCATAGACTTGAATTACTGTGATGTTGAATGGTTTGCCTTGGAAATGAACCAAGATGATTCTGTCTTTTTTGAGATTTCACCCAAGTGCTGCAATTCAGGCTCTTTTGTTGACTATGAGGACTATTCCATCTCTTCTAAGGGATTCTTGCCCAGAGTAGAGATATAATGGTCATCTGATTTAAATTTGCCCATTCCTGTCCATTTTAGTTCACTGATTCCTAAGATGTTGATATTTGCTCTTGCCAGCTCCTGTTTGACCACTTCCAATTTACCCTAATTCATGATATCCTATTCTAGGTTCCTATGAAATATTGCTCTTACCAGCACTGGAATTTACTTCTACCACCAGACATGTCCACAACTGAGCATCATTACCACTTTGGCCCAGTCTCTTCATTCTTTCTGCTGCTATTTCTCTGCTCCTCCCCAGTGGCATATTGTACACCTTCTGACCTGGGGGGCTTATATTCCGTTGTCATATCTTTTTGCCTTTTGTTTCTGCTCATGGGGTTCTCAAGGTAAGAATACTGGAGTGGTTTGCCATTTCCTCCTCCAGTGGACCATGTTTTGTCAGAGCTCTCCACCATGACCGTCTATCTTGAGTGGCCCTGCACAGCATGGCTTATAACTTTATTGAGTCACACAAGCCCCTTCATCACGATAAGGTTGTGATCCACGAACCGGGCCGGTATTAAGGGCCGTCATTATTTCTCCAGCTTGTTCACACCGGATGTTATCAAATGTTCACTTTTTAGTTCACGATAGCTATTAACATTTAAAGAGTTGAATTGGGTAGAAAATATTGAAGTATAAGAAGAACATTTTATGTAACATTTTGAAGTATAAAAAAACAAAATTTTCTTGACGATTGGTAACAACAGTATTTTCAATTCATTTAAAGAGTAAAGACTCTTTAAATCAAAAACTTAGAGTTTAAAGAGGATTAAAGATCCTGATAAAGTAAGATTCAATAGAAGCAATCCATGTAACCATCCTATAAACCAGTGCTAAGAGGCATATAAAGTAAGCCACTAATGAAGCCCATATATGTAAATTTAAAATTCATAGTAGTCACATAAAAAGTTAAAAATAAACATGTGAAGCTAATTTTAATAATATGTTTATTTAATCCACTACACTGAAAATATTTCAACATGTAATCAACTTAAAATTATTCATGAAAACTTTACACTCTTTTTCATATTGTCTTCAGAACCTAGTGTGTGTTTGACACTTAAAATGCATCTCGATTCAAACAAACCATATTTCAAGTTTTCAAGAGCTACTTCTGGCTGAAAGCTATGACAGCACAGCCATTTAACACCCTGGGTGCCTAAAACTCTACACTGATATAAGGAAATTTGCTTTCTGAGATTTCTTTCCCCTGTTGCTCTTCTTCATCCCCTACCTATTTCATTCAGCCCTGAAGATTCTGTTTCTTCGAAATCCTTGTACCCAAGCCCTTCTATATGTTTCTATCAGAATCAACAGGACAGATCTCTTTATAGAGACAACAGAAAAGTTCTGTTTGCAATACTTCCTCCTAAAGAGAGTTAGTAATCAGAGTCTGTAAGGCTCTTGCTATCACGTATTGTGAGGGCAACAGGTGGTAGATGAGCCATTAAACTGCACTTCCCCTCCGATGGCAAGGTTGAAAGACCAAGCCTAAGCGAGTTGGGGCGCTTGTGCTGAGATCCACCACCTGTTCTCAGGCCACCTTTCAAATACCAGGAAGAATGGTTATGTATGCCTTATAGAGTTCTCTTTTGGACCAAATTTGGCTGTAACTCCAGTATTTTAATAACCCTGTTTACACACAGCCCATGCGTGCTGCTCAGGACTTAGCCAACAATGGACTCACAGTGTCATTAGTAAATTAAAAAAAGGGCAATTTGTACATTTGATCTTGAATTAAATTTTAGTGAATACAAGTGAATACTATAATACACACTACTATATATAAAATAGATAAACAAAAAGGATGTACTGTATCACACAGGGAACTATATTTAATATCTTGTAATCACCTATAGTGAAAAGTAGCTGAAATAATTTACATGTGTAACTGAGGCATTTTGCTGTACAACTGAAACTAATACAACATTGTAAATCAACTATACTTTATTTTTTAATATAAATTTACTTATTTTAATTGGAGGCTAATTACTTTACAATATTGTATTGGTTTTGCCATACATCAACATGAATCCGCCACGGGTGTATGCGTGTTCCCCATCCTGAACCCCCCTCCCACCGCCCTCCCCATACCATCCCTCTGGGTCATTCCAGTGCACCAGCCCTAAGCATCCTGTATCCTGCATCGAACCTGGACTGGCGATTCATTTCATATATGTTATTATACATGTTTCAATGCCATTCTCCCAAATCATCCCACCCTCTCCCTCTCCCACAGAGTCCAAAAGACTGTTTTATAAATCTGTGTCTCTTCTTCTGTCTCGCAGTCATCAAGACAGTATGGTACTGGCACAAAGACAGAAATATATATCAATGGAACTATACTTTAAAAAAAGAGTTTATACTTTATCTGCCTAGTGAGTTTTTTTTATCCTCACTCTGATGATCTCTGGGTTTATGGTAACAGTTCCTAATTTTATAATGGTGAACCAAGGAAAGCAAACTGGAATGACATGTAGTAAATTCTCAATAAATAATTGTTTGATTTTATCAGTGTATTCTAAAAATATAAAGACATTGTTAGAAACAGTGTTAAGTTAAGGTTGGAATCAGCTTCTGAAATTAAACAGAACTCAAGCAAAATATTAGTTTCCAAGTTTGTCAGCTGTTTTACATTGGAAATTTCTGTAACTCTCTAAATCTCAATTTTTCATTTGAAAGGTGGGGCTAATAATGGTATTTAATGTATGGTTTTGAGGATAAATCAGATAATACATGAATATACTTAACACACAATAGCCTGGTAAACAACAGAATTTAGTGAGTATTGGTTATCATTATGACTATCATTATAATTTTTATAACAGAGCCTCCACAGACCAAGGGAAATTCTTCATTCACTCAGCCATTGACTTAATATTTACTAAACAGTTACCATATGCTGAGTACTCTGCTAAGCAGTAAAGGTAAAAAGGTGAACAAAAAGGAAAGGGTCTCTACCATCATGGGTCTTAGTCTATTAGAGGATACAGACAATTACTTCCATGATCCTAACAAGGGGCCTTTAAGGAGGAGGGACAGGGTGCCATGGTAAAACATCAAACCCAGATTTTAAAGGTGGGAGCAGGTGTGAAAAAACTCTATTATGAAAGTGATGCTTACACTGAATCATGTGAATCTCTCAACTAGTCAGAGGGCAAGCATGAGGGTGCCAGGATTCCAGACTTGGGAAAAAATAAATGGCCAGAGACAAACAAGTGGGCCACATGCTAGGAACAGACGGGACTTCAATAAGGCTGAAAGGAAAAACACAGAGGTAAGACTGGCAAGGTTTGCATCTGGAAATGTAAGCTGCTGCTTGTCTATATTCAAAAGGCAAGCAAGCTCGAGCCCCTTAGCTAAGGAAGGACTTCCTCTCTCTGCTTTCAGGGGCTTCTATTCTGTGACTTCCTTTTCTCTTCAGGGTCGTGTTAAGTTGTTTCAGTCATGTCTGACTCTTTGTGACCCAACAGATGGTAGCCCGCCAGGCTCCTCTGTCCATGGGATTCTCCAGACAAGAATACTGGAGTGGTTTGCCCAGCCCTCCTCTAGGGGAACTTCCTGACCCAGGGATAGAACCTATGTCTCTTAAGTCTCCTGCACTGAGAGTTGAGTTCTTTACCACTAGCACCACCTGGGAAGGACTTCCTGTCTCTGCATTTGGGGGTTTCTATTCTGTGACTTCCTTTTCCCTTCAAGGTCAGCATTAATTTGTCTTATTCCAGGTTTTCCTCTTTTGGGAGGCTTCTTTTCTGTGCCCCACCATCCACTCTTCTACTTCCTCAAATGTGGAATGACTCAGGACATCATTTGGGGTTAAAGCACTTGTTTGCCTCTCTTTCTATTTCCTTCTCCTAACCTAAAAGACACTGCTCAGTCTCATCATCCAAGATTGATACCAGATAACTATTTCTCTTGTGCAACCTTGGGTCTGATAGATCTGTGTCCTGACTTGAGTGTGAGGCAATCTTGTTCTGGCAGGGAATTTCTGGAAAGTGGCCACGTTAAACCAGTCTGAACATAGAAAAATCTCACAGGTAGTTTATTGTCATGGTGGAATGAGCTACCAAAATTTATGATATAAAGGGACTTTCCATTCTTCCAGGAGGATATGGAGTGGAATTGCTGCAGAATACAAAAATATGAAGCTTTTAATTTTGAAAAAAAAAATTGATTTGCAGGTAGAGAAAGTAGATAATATGGATGTATTAATTTTTTCATGCAGCAGCAGCAACTTTTGCATATCTTATGCTCATTGTTTCAAAATTTTTCTGTATATTAATCAACTTCCTTCAGTGTTCTAGACCTTAAAATTACCTGTATCCATTTTGCCTCAAGATACAAAAATATTAATATATGACGTTGCCTTCCTTTTTTCTATTTTCATTGTTAGAGTAAGTATTCATCATTAAGTTATACAGAAATACTGCGAAAAGCCTTTTGGGACTGTGAGTGACAAACAGAGGCTGGATGGCATTACTGACTCGATGGACGTGAGTCTCAGTGAACTCCGGGAGTTGGTGATGGACAGGGAGGCCTGGCGTGCTGCGATTCATGGGGTCGCAAAGAGTCGGACACGACTGAGCGACTGATCTGATCTGATCTGATCTGATAAGATGGATAGAACTGGGCTTTATGAGAATGGAAATAAAATGAAAAAGATCAGGAATTTTCACCCATCTTCATCATGCAACTAATTTTATCTCATTCTGTACCGTTTCTTCCTCATTTTAGAATCTCTGTCATTTAATTTCCCTGGTTTAGAAAACTTTATTAGCCTTCTCCCACACACAAACATTTTTTCTTTCTTCAAATATAGATCAGAATCCTCTCCAGAGTCTTTTACTTTAGGCTAATAACTCCAAATGCATTTGTCATATACACTTCTCTTGCTTTGCTAGTATGTATGTATAAGTATGTGTTTCTCTCAGTTCACTGAGAGCAGAGAGTATATCCTATTTTCAATATTTCACATGTTTTTTAGCACAGAAAGCATGTCATAATTTGTGCTGTTGTATGGCAGAAACCAACACAACATTGTAAAGCAATTATCCTCCAATTTAAAAAAATAAATTAATTTAAAAAAATCTTATGGAAAGCATTATTTCTCTGTTTTTATTAGCTGTATATTAGCTCTAAACAAGCCAGTTATTTTTTGTATGAAGTAAGGAACTAAATAATTGCTCCATATTTCTGTTTTTATGTCCATAAAATAATATTTGTAAGTTACCTTACAGATACAGTTTTATTATTATTCTATGATTATTCTAATAATATGTTTCCTATTTGGGTATATGCGAAGATATGGGGCTTGAGGAGGGCAATTACACAGATTCCTCCATTGTATCAATTACTTTGAAATAGAGGTTAAACTCTTGGGGAGAAAAATTAAATTTTATAGTCCACTTGGCCTTGTTTATATATTCTAGTAATAATTCATTACTTTTTAAGACTCAAAACTAATTAATGGACTTTCTAAGGAGCTTACCTTACTCAAGATGATAATTTGCTCATATCCACATCAGTTCAGTTCAGTCGCTCAGTCATGTCCGACTCCTTGCGATCCCATGGACTGCAGCACACCAAGCCTCCCTATCCATCACCAACTCCTGGAGTTCACCCAAACTCGTGTGCATCTTGTCGGTGATACAGGACATTTATTTCCTCTTCTCCTTAGTAAGTGCAGCAGAGTCGAGACTAGTGTGTAAACTTGACTAGGGGCAAACATTTCTAGCTGTAGCCAACTGAGAACTCTCCCTCTTGCATAGACTTTGAATTGACTTTGCATTATTGTGTGATGCAGTTTTGACTACTAATTCAGCTCTATTTCATTGAGTAGTGGGGTCTGTCTTCACACATATTTGTGTTTAAATCTGGACTTATTTTCAGTGTGTTCTATGGCAAGTTACAAAATTTCCCTAAACTTCTGTTTCTCCTTGTACGTATTAGACACAACAATGAAACTGACTTATGGGCTAGTTGTGAGGATTATAAAAGGCTAAGCACAGAGCCTGGAAAACAAAAGATATCCAATGACAGGAAACTATGACTACTCTTCCCACTACAACCACTATTATAACTTGTATTCCAGTACAGTTTTTTATGGAGAAACAAGATCTTCCTAGGTTGGAGAGCTCTTAGAGGTCATCTAATTTAGCTCTTCTGTTTTCTATTTCATCAAATATTTAATTTTTTTGTACAATATCCCTGATATAGGATTATCAAGTATAGTCCTCTTTACTTGTCAAGTTATACTTGAAACCTGCCCAAACTGATTCCCATGAGAGCCCATTTTATCTTTGGAGGGTTCTGATTGCTAGAAAGTAGTTCTTTGTGTGTGTATGTGTGTACATGTGTGCACACATATGTACACAACGTGTGTACACATATGTAGACAATGTATGTGTACACACATTGTACATGTTCACCACATACACTTTTTGTGGCCATCACCTATTGATTCAGGTTATATACGGGCTTAAGAAGACAAACATGATAGTGATGGGTATGGAAATGGTTTAGAAAGCCCAGAAAATAGCAAACATAGGTAAAAGTGGCTGGGTCACAGAAATAGAGCATAACGAATTTGGAAAGGAAATAAGTTGAAGAAGGAAAAGAATCCTAGCAATAAAACCCTACATGCTGAAAAGGATTGAGACATAATGCTATCCCTGTGTTCAGGGGACTCTAAGCACTTAGATATGGCTGGAGAGTAGGATGTTGTTTTGACATATATACTGTGAGTACTGGGTACAGGGGGATTGTGGTGAGAGAGATGAATCTAGGTGGCAATCTGTGGTCCAGTAATGAAGGAACTTCTCCACCATGTTTTATCATTGTAAGATTTTAAGAGCAGGGATAATGTGATTGGATGGGTTTTTAGAAATGAATTTGTACTACATTACTCAGGATGTAAGGAATGTGTCTGAGAAAGCTGGAGACACTTACCTATTTCACCCACACAGGTTCAGTTTGTACAATTCACTGTGGATGTTATACAAATGTATTCACAGTGTCTGCTAAATTCCAAGGTCAAGGGACTTTGTAAGCAGCACATGTAAACTCTAAAAGCTCAGCAGAATATTATATAGTCTATGTATGCTCTATAGACAGAGATGTTCTTTTTTTTAAGATTTAGCTTTTGTTCTAGTTGATGTTGACACAGTCAACTGACCTGCTGTGAAGTCGCATAAATTTCCAGACCATCTGGGTGATCTTCACATGCTGTGAATTTCTGCCAACTGCTTTCCCCCAGAAACACTTTGAAAAACATATCTATAAGCTGTTGCATAGAAATGTTTGCAAAATTACTTATCTTATATACAAATACAACAGGAAAAAACTATTTGCTTTAATGAACAAATAATACTATCTTTTTCAGACAAGGCAAATTTTTTATTAAACTAAAATGTAGCTAGTTACAATTCCCTTGTCTAGGGGCCATTCATCTGGCCTACCTGGAGCAGCCAAGAACCTACAGACAAGAAAAATGTCTCTTGAAAAGTCAAACAAATATTCTAAGGCTCTACACCAAAGCTTGTGTAGCTTCCTAAGTCTTCCCATCTCATCATCAAACTCCATTTTGTGTGTGTGTTTTACCAAAAATCTAAACAAGTTTGGTATTTATGATTTTCTGATTGTGAATTAGTGTGTTTGTGTCAGGGGGGTGGCTGGATGTGTGCTTTGGAGGTTTATTGAGTTGCATTTCGGAGGCATAGACTAAACAGTACTTGATGATAGGAGAGAAGCTAGGATTAGAGACAAAGAAAAAAAATCCTGAAGTCAGACAGAAAAATCTCTCGAATGGTAGTTAACTGTAGCCATTTATAGCACCATCCTATCTGCCCCAAACAGACCTCTAATCCATTATGTTAACTTTTTTTTCTAAGAAAATGGGGAAGTGTCCATTTTTGTAAGGATTTTTCACTCCAGTTGACCAAAATATATTACAAGCATTAAAAGGTAACCTTCAGTTATTTGCTAAGTCAGTCACATTGGATACCTTCTACTAGATGCTGAATGAATAAACGAAATTCTGCAGTTTTTGCTTAAATAATAATTTCCATTGTATATGTTCAACGTTACTGCTAAGTAATGTATTCATTAACAGTAATTTGCGGTTGCATTTCCCAAAGTATTTTTCATAATAAAAATCAATAGTTCTGGTAAATGGCAGGAACCCAGAACTAAATAACACAACAATGCTATTTACCAAGTGCTTACAATGTGCTTTTCATTTTGTACTGTACATAGGTGGTTTCATTGAGTATTTATAACAAACATGGAAGGAAGTTATAGTATTCCTAATTTACAGATGTGGAAACAGATGCTTGAGAGTTTGGTCCAAAGTCACAAAGTTAGCTAAGGAAGTGAGTCTATTTCCAAATCCAGGTCTGCATTGCTAAGGCCTAGGTTGTCTCTCATTGCACTGCCATGTACCTCTGAGTTCCAGTGATTGGCATGCCTGCGAGTGACACACTGAAGCTCTTTATGGGAAATGTATCAGGTTGCAATTGGCTGCTTCTCCACCAGCATCCAGTTATCTACTGAGTGCCAAGCTGCTCTATCTTTTATCTTTTTAACACTTTCCATTGTCAGAGTGTCTGCAATTTGCTGCCTGGCACTGGTTGGAATAAAAAACAGTTGCTGCTCTTACAGCCACTAGCCCTATTGTAAATCATCTTCCTTGGTGTCGGAGCTGCCACCACTGTTTCTCACTTCCATAGCTTACCGTACTTTCTGTCCCTCTTGAAACTTCTGTCCACCATGTAGCTTTTGTACACAAGTTGTGAGTTTCACCATCTGATGCAATGCCCCGCATTATACCGTTAGAATAAGGATCAGAGTTCAGCCTCTATTTTCCCACCACTTTGGAGCAACACTTGTAACTCTTAGATACATTAGGATCACTTCACCGGTTATGACTCTTAGGTTGTTTTCATGTCAGACTAATTCTGGAAAGCAGAGGGTTTCTGAAAGCTGAAAGCTAGATAGCACGCATTGTGTGTGTGTGTGTGTGTGTGTGTGTGCAGAAAATGAAAAGCATAGCAAAAGAGGGAGGAGATTTAAGACCAAGATTATTGTCTTAATTAATAGATTGATTAAATCCCAGGAAAATATTTGCCACCTTAATTTACGTGGTTCATTTAAAGACAATTGAATTACCAATAGTTTACAAAGCTATGCTGTGATTATAAAACATATGGGTAAAAGTGAATTCATTCATTAACAAAAACTCGAGGTGTAATGACTGGGCAGAGTTTAGCGTGAGTAGTATTTGAAAATGTTACATGAAAGATAAATGGACTAATGGAAATTCTTTAAAATAGGATTCTGTCAAGATAGTACTCTGCTCTGAAGAGCCAAGCAACTTTAAATTGCTGAATAAATTGGGTCAGACATAAATTGTCATACTTTTTTTTGTAATTCTGGGGACAGAAATGGGCAAGGCCATAGAAACATAGTTCAAGTCCAAGCATAGGCATTTGTAGACTTAGGGGCTTCCCTGGTGGCTCAGATGGTAAAGAATTCACCTGCAATGTGGGAGACCATGGTGTGATCCCTGGGTCGGGAAGATGACCTGGAGGGCATGGCAACCGAAACTAGTATTTTTGCTGGGAGGATCCTCATGGACAGAGGAGCCTGGTGTGCTACAGTCAATGGGGTTGCAAAGAATTGGACATGACTTAGAGACAAGAATATTTTGCATAGTCTGTTGTTTCTAACACAAGGATCTGAGTAATAAGAACCTATTATGATCTTCTTTGAAAAAGAAGAACAGGAAGGAGACTCAGTGTTAAATGCAGAAGAGGACAGATAATGGGCAACATAGAGATAGTCATCTCATCCAGATTTTCATTGGTGCTTCAGTGAGCAAATATTGAAAATTAACACCAAAAACCACACAGTGATCACATTCAGTTCAGTTCAGCCCCTCAGTCGTGTCCGATTCTTCACGACCCCATGGACCACAGCACGCCAGGCCTCCCTGTTCATCACCAACTCTCAGAGTCTACTCAAACTCATGTCCATCGAGTCAGTGATGCCATCCAACCATCCCATCCTCTGTCGTCTCCTTCTCCTCCTGCCTTCAATCTTTCCCAGGACCAGGGTCTTTTCCAATGAGTTAACTCTTAGAATCAGGTGTCCAAAGAATTGGAGTTTCAGCTTCAACATCAGTCCTTCCAATGAACACTCAGGATTGATCTCCTTTAGGATGGACTGGTTGGATGTCCTTACAGTCCAAGAGACTCTCAAGAGTCTTCTCCAACACCACAGTTCAAAAGCATCAATTTTTAAGTGCTCAGCTTTCTTTATAGTCCAACTCTCACATCCATACTTGTCTTCTGGAAAAACAATAGCCTGAGTAGATAGACGTTGTTTGGTAAAGTAACGCCTCTGCTTTTTAATATGCTATCTAGGCTGGTCATAACTTTCCTTCCAAGGAGTAAGCATCTTTTAATTTCATGGCTGCAGTCACCATCTGCAGTCATATCATTTATATAGTATATATACTTAGAGTCTTTGGAAAAGATTTTCTCATGCATTTTTCTGACCATGGCATTCCTTTACTTCAACATTTGTATAATGGCTTTACTCAAGTCTCACTTTTCCTGAGGACCTTTTCAAAGCATTCTAGGATGTAGTGATTTCTGTTTTCCTTAGAGATCTTATGATCCTCACTACTTCTTTTAGTCCTTGTTTATATGTTGTCTTGAAATATGTGGTATTTTCAAAATTAAGTATGATGCATCAAAAGGTGGTATAGCTTTTGATGAGGGGATGATTGGAAGCAAAGGGATTATTCTAAAACTTATGTTGCCAAGTACATGATGAAGATTAATGCAAGAAGAGAGAAAATGAATATTTCTATGAATTCTTGATATTTATACATGCATTTCAACCCTGCTGGTCATATTTTTTTCAGAACTAACCTCTTTAACAAGGTCAAGTCCTTGGGAAAACTTCATTTTCTCTGAAATTTAGAATCATCTATATTATGATCTTGGCAGAGATTGTTATAGATAACGAAGATCATGGCATCCTGTCCCATCAATTCATGGGAAATAGATGGGGAAACAGTGGAAATGGTGTCAGACTTTATTTTTCTGGACTCCAAAATCACTGCAGATGGTGACTGCAGCCATGAAATTAAAAGACACTTACTCCTTGGAAGGAAAGTTATGACCAACCTAGATAGCATATTGAAAAGCAGAGACATTACTTTGCCAAGAGAAGTCCATCTAGTCAAGGCTATGGTTTTTCCTATGGTCATGTATGGATGTGAGAGTTGGACTGTGAAGAAGGCTGAGTACCGAAGAATTGATGCTATTGAGCTGTGGTGTTGGAGAAGACTCTTGATTGTCCCTTGGACTTCAAGGAGATCCAACCAGTCCATTCTGAAGGAGATCAGCCCTGGGATTTCTTTGGAAGGAATGATGCTAAAGCTGAAACTCCAGTACTTTGGCCACCTCATGTGAAGAGTTGACTCATTGGAAAAGACTCTGATGGTGGGAGGGATTGGGGGCAGGAGGAGAAGGGGACGACAGAGGATGAGATGGCTGGATGGCATCACTGACTCGATGGACGTGAGTCTGAGTGAACTCCAGGAGTTGGTGATGGACAAGGAGGCCTGGTGTGCTGCGATTCATAGGGTCGCAAAGAGTCGGGCACGACTGAGCGACTGAGCTGAACTGAACTGATACTATGATCTGGGCTTTCCAGGTGGCTCAGTGGTGAAGAAGCCACCTGCCAATGTAGGAGATAAAAGACACATGGGTTCGATGCCTGGGTCAGGAAGATACGTTCAAGAGGAAATGGCAACCCCCTCCAGTATTCTTGCCTGTGAAATCCCACGGACAGAGGAGTCTGGTGGGCTAAAGTCTATGGGATCACAAAGGGTCAGACATGACAATATTGTGATTTAAGTTTTTCCAAGTTGCTTTCTCTATGTACAGTGTGTCTCTTGAAAGATATAGACCTTATCCTCTACTGCTATAATAGCAGGATAGGATAGGATATCATTTCATTGAAATATTATCCAAGTAAATATTCTTTGAATAAAGTCTTAAGTCAAATGACTTTGGGAATGCTGCATAACCTGAGCTTTTCTTGACCAAAGTTTAAAAATGTTTGACATCCTCTAATATTATAACATGCATCATTTAAAACTATCACTAAACTCTTTATATTATAATTAAAGACTAATTTTCACTGAAAAAATTAATTCACGATCATATAAGGAATTCTCTGTATTACACACTATTTTCAGTCTTAAAGTCTGGAAGACATATCACAAGAATAGTGTATTTTTAAGGGAAGAATTTAATGCCATCACAGCTTTAAATATAACCCATAGAGATAGTCTGTTATCACCCCTGTAACCAGTTCCCTTCCTTCTATATCTCTATTTCTTTAATCGCTTTGGGAAAGCAAATCCCAATGGTAGCATGCCATTACAACAGAGGATGATAACAAAACTGTTCAAGTAGAGCAGGCTCAAAGTTTAAACTGCTCTTGTTCTAATCATTTCTCACTCTACTGTCTATATATTGCTAAACAATTAATTGATGGATTCAAAGGAAAGACATTCATTACATTAGGTGTTTTTTTTTTTGTTGTTTGTTTTTGTTTTTTTAAGTAAGTGAATTCAACATAAGCAACTTGAGGCATTTAGTAAGTCTTGAAGCATATTAAGTCCTCTTTACTCCTGCCTCCACATAAAATAAATTCTGATGAAAAGACACTGCAACTTCCACAATATATCAAAGACAAATTGACAACCTGGGCCTATCTTTGCTTTCCACTGGTTTGTGTGAAAACTGCTCTATCAGTTGAAGTGGATATAAGTATTATATCCTGGGTGTGACTAGGTAACTAGAAATCTCCAGATTGCACACTAAGTAATGTGAGAGAAAGGGGAAAAGTATTTTTTTAAAATGTATTTAATCCTAATCTATTCAAACCTTGATCTCAAGTTCTTGGTACACTTTTTAGTTTGACATGCTTTCACCTCTTATACTATCAACTCATTATATTTTGCAACATTTTTATGATACTTTCCAGAAGTTAGTATTTTTTCAACTTCAAGCACAGGGCAACATGATGCGGAAGCCAAGTTTCTCCATGGATTTAGGGAAGAGCTTTCAAGATTTTAGACAGGACAATGCTTCAATGAATGGACTGGGGAGATAGCAGGCTAGAAAAATGCTTTTGAAGGCTTTATTATCTTAAATATATAAAAAAAAAAAAACAGGTTTCCTAGACCCTTCTAAGTGAGGTAAGGCATAAAATGGTAACAACTTTTTTCTAAGTTGAAGAATAAAAATTTTTCTCTTTTAAACACATTTTAAATGTTCCTCAGGCCTCCTCAGAACTGAGGTTGTGGCTGTGCTGACAAAAGGTAGAGTTTCAGCTACACTTAGAGTGGAAGGTCAGGTTGTTAGAAACGTTGATTGTTCTAATTCACTGCTCATTAGAACCACCAGCACAGTGACACTCCGAGGAGGTCCATGTGTCTTCTGTTCTCAACACTTACTCCCAAATGAGTAAATAGTTAAACTATATCTTTTGCTCATATCTATATCAACCTTGCCCAGAGAAATGTTTTGTGTTACACATTTTACAAAATATGTAAACATTAAAAAATAGTAGATCATCAGTATATATTCAACTTCAGTGCAATTTGATCTTTCTGAAATTATCAACTATGATATAATATATCCTCATCCAATAACATAGACAGAACCACATATTTGAAGTGCAGATTAAGAAAAACAACTAATTTGCCACAGTTTTACTTTGCTGGTATTTTAAAAGCCAGATGATCTAAGAATACACACATTTACTTATCTCACAAAGACATAATCACACTGTCATCCATTTTTGAACCACAAAAGATGGATAATATAACATGTGCTTAAAATGGATTCATTAATTATGAGAATAGATAAGTGTTTCATCAGGTATATACAGCAGATAACATTTATCTTTTCTCATAGAAGAAAAAGATTAAAGTAATTCTTCTATACTTATTGGGAAGAAAAAAGCCTGTTCCACTGAGACTTTCATAATGTGACACTAGATAATATACTTTGCTACAGATGGTAAAGTTACACAAACATAGATACAGATGACTTATTTCATATTCAGCTAAGGCAGCTGAATGCTACAGGAAAGCCATTCATTCCCACCATAAATATTACACAGTTTATTTTGTTTCTTTATAAATATGGAGTCACCATAAAAAATCTCACAGCAATTGTTAGGGATTTTTTTCTGACATGCATTTCAGAAATAGCAGAGACTTCTCCCAATATTATACAGCAGGTTGTCAATATCAGTGGTGAGACTTCACACAGTTGACCTCAATGGTGACTATTGTAATAAAGGGCATTGGACTTACAAGGGAGAAAATCATAAACTGATACTTACTGATTCTTTCTGTGTATTAAGGGTGATAGATTTAAAATAATTTTATGTTTTTCCAAAATTTAAATGTGCCTATTAAAATAATTATTTTCTGTTCATTTTTTGTCAGTAAAAAAAATTTTTTTAATTGTTTAAAGCTCAAGTGTTCTAGCCACTTACGTGTGTCTAAATGCTTCTTAAAGGAGAAATAATTTTCCCTAATTACTGACAATTTGTGTCAGAAATAATTTTCAGTAAACTGAGCCAGCAGGTAAAATGGAGGTGAAATCAATTTTTTACTGGAAAATATCTTGATATTATTTAACAGAATGCACAATCATAATATATTTCTTCTGGATTCCTAAGACTACCAGTAAAATAGATTTCATGAGTCACTCATTTGCTTTGTCATGAATACCTTAAATTGCATTACTGTTCATGAGTAAATGCATCGTGGCTATGTTTCTTATTGCACAGTGTTGAGTTAAGGAGCCTTAGATTACATGACCGAACATAGCTCTACCCTTTGGAGTGGTTTACTTTGGAACTGGGAATGTTTAACAATGTTTTCTAATAAGTTAAAATCAAATTTTATGTATAAGAATTGTATATTTCTATTTATACACTTTTGAATTGGCTTATCTTTTGTAACATACTGTAAAATATTAAATTCAGTTGACTTCTGCTGTTTGCTAACTGTAAGCTGCCTGGTTACACAAGCACCTTTTAGGAATGCTCTCTATGAAAGCTGAAAAAAAATTTTTTTGGCCATTTGTTTCTAAATATTTGATAGATGCAACCTTTGTTTGTTTGTGGCACCCAGCTTAATTGCATTATCTCATGGTCAGATTTATACCCACAAAATTCTATACAATCAAGTAAGTTCTTTTAAACCTAATGTATATTGTGCTATTGATCATGCCACACAATTTGAATCCTAACACCATTGACTGGATAAATACTGCTCTCCACGTATGCTATACACTGAATAATGTACTAATATCACTGCTTAGGGTAGAGACACATGAAATAGTTCAGTGGTTAGTAAACTACTTAATGCACTTTGCCAACCTGAGTGAAACAAATGGGCAGAGATATTAAAAGCAAAATACCAGAAATGAAAGCAGTCAGATTTGTGAGTTGTTTAATTTTAACTGCACTCTACTAGAGGAATGTGAGTTTGCCCTATTGAAATCATTATCAATTCATTTGAGGACTCAAATAAACATTGATAAAGGACTCCCGGGAAACATAAATGGCAAGAATGCTTGGAACAGGAATACAGACACAGGCCACTGTTTTGGAAAGACAAAGCTTCTCTTGCAAAGATTGTACTGACAGTTTGTGTTTCTAAAGACTGTTATTGTTTTAATAGTGTAAAAAAATTTAAATCAGTTTTAAAATAAATGGGTGAGAGAGAGTTAATCTCTTACTGTTTTGCTAAAGCTGAGGTAAATTTCTAAAAACGTTATTTTAAAGCCATTGGACATAAGTGCACAACAGTTACTAGGAACAAGAAATATAAGTACACAAAAATTTTTAAGAATTTTTGGACCACTTTATGAATAATAAGGTATATTTTGGCAAATGCTAATAATCTCCTCCAAATTGAAGCTATCCATGGTTTACCTACCCAATAATACTGGCCATGTTGATTTAACAAAAATATTCAAAAGCTAATTTTGTGAAACATATTTGTTAAATATAAATTTTAAAATGTATTTAAATGTAGCATTGATGGTAAATCATAAATAACAAAAAATTAATTCACTTTGGAAATAATCTTTCTATAACACTTAAACTTTTTTCTTTTTTTCCTTTTTAACACTGATTCATACTTAATATTTCTATCCATGAGTACATGGATAGCTAAATATTTTTATCCTTATTCAATGGTTAATATATAGGAGATAGTGAAAATATAGGACATGTAGAGAGTTCCTTATTTAAACGCATATTTTTTGCATAATAAGTATAATCCTTCACTCCAAAAGTCAGTGTAAATAATGAGTGAGTACTCAATTCACTAATTATGTTAGATTTAGCTTGCAGCCGATTGAGTGACAGCCATTTTTCTGAGTCTCTCTCCTCCAGCCTCACTCCAGATTAGAACTGGCACCTTCTCCTATGCAAATGAACATCTAATTAAAGACACTTCCCAGTCAATAAGCCACTTTCTTATCACCCATTATATTACCTGACAAGCCCTTTCTCTCCAGTCCTGGCCCACCAAGAATCTTCATTCATTTTCTCTTCTTCTTCTTCTGCAAAGTGAACTGATCCCGCATAATCCCTGGAATAATGTAGTTTCTCTTGTGGAAGAGCAGCTTCCCTCTCCCCCTTTACATCAAGCTAATGGAGCCAGTAGGTATCCTATTGATCTTTTCTCTATATGGTTTCCACAAGGATTTGACAGACTTCCTTACAGGTTAAACATCCAGGCTTTCTGAAGTGGCTATAAAGCTTTGTTTTTGATTTTTCTAACTTTTTTTTTAAACCCTTGCTCATCTGTAATCTTTAAAAGCTCAGTTGATGCCATGCAGAGCAAAGCCTTATTTCTTTGCAGAACTAATCTAGACACTGTCTAGTGTTGAGTACAGTTGTCTGATTCAAATCTTCTGTTACAAAGCAGATGACATCTAGCTAGATGTCATGAGAAGAGCCTAACAATGACAATTCACTTATCCCTTAGAAAGAATCAATTCTCCCACAATGCATCTGTCAGAGAACTCTCACTCAGTAAAAGCAATTTTTCTAGCTGTCTGACACTGTAATTGCTCTTAAATTTTCAATGAACGTTTTACAAGGACTCCCCTGAACCATGATGAAAAACTTAACTTTTTTCTAAAAATGAGAGGCTGACAGGATGAAAGAGGTCTTTCTCTTTAAAGCTTTGCTTGCTTGAGTAGGAATTCTTTCATATCATCAACAAGCTGTTGAATAGAGGATAGATTACTTTCCATTTATTTCATCAATCAGATTAAAGGCTCTCCTTCACAATGCCCTTTAAACAAGAGCTGTTTATGATGTCCTCGCAGGTTTGACTTTAATGTAGTATTAAATCACTATGGACAGTGGAGTCGGTAAGGAATATAAATATGACGAATATCTGACAACATTTAAGCATTGCATATATTTTGGTTATTATCTTCATTCTTGTCATAAAAGAGAGGTAAGCAGAAGAAGAAAAACAGCTATGGATTTGCTGTTCTTTAGTCTGGAAAAAAATCAACACCATTTCCTTTTATCAGTAAGCAGTAAGCAGTAAGGATCAGTAAGCAGAAATGCCAAGCATAGCAGTGACTTTTTCCCCCCCTCAGACCAGTAATTAAAAAAAAAAAGTTGAAAAAGAAACTAGTGATTTCTTCATTTCTATTCTTTTCTCAACATGTATTTACAAGCTTTAAAAATAGAACTCTGAGTCCCTGCATTTCTGGTGAGTTTGGACTAATGAAGCTAGGTGATATAGATAATACTCTAAGATTTTCCCAAAGTAAAGCAGGGCCAAAGAGTTATTTATGATTTTATCAGTAGTATGATAGTCTTTTCAGAGACAGATGTCAAATAGGTTAAAATAATTGCTTTAAATATGTATGTGTGTGTGAATATTTGCATTTAGTGATTACATGATAAAAAAATTTAAAGGCATCAAAACTCCTTAATTCAAATGTATGACATACTTGTGATGAAACATTCTTCTGAGGTGCATGGTGATATTGCAGCTATTTTCAAATAAAAATACAAATTAACTTTCAAACTGACATGAGCAATACCAAATAAGAGGGAAATTATATTGGAGAATAAAAAATTCAAATGGTGGGAAGAAATTTCATAGCCATTTTGCCCTGTCTTCTACCCTATACATGCAGCCCTGCTGTTTTCCCATCTTCAGCTGTAACATCTTTAATAACTAGAATCTCACTACATGCCCTGAAATACATCCCTTGGCAATTCTAGTCAGAAAACATTTTCCTAATCCTTAGTCCAATTCTTTATTTTATGGTGTATTAACCATTGTTTTGTAGGCCATTGTTTCTATCTAAACTAAATTTTAAAAATATATGACACTCAAAACAGTAAATATTCAAATATGAAGACAGCTGCTTTTATGAAGGCAGTTCTTTTGTCCTTTCCACCTTCTCTTTTTGAAGCTAATCGCTGTTGGTTCCTACAACAGTTTTTCATGTATCCATTACAAAAATTCATAAGAAAAAAAGTCACCTAGGCATTTCTTTCCTTCCATTTTACTGGAATATAATGGGCATTAGCACTGGATAAGTTTAAGGTGTACAGCACAATGTTTTGACTGACATATATCATGACATGATTATCACAATAAGCTTAGTGGAGATCCATCATTTCATATGGAAAAAAAATAAAGAATTAGAACATAGTTTTCTTGTGAAAAGAACACTTAGGATTTATTCTCTTTTATGTACTCTCTTAACTTTTACATAATATGTAATTCATAGTATGTAATACTTTTAAATGTATTAGCTTGGTACAAAAGTAATTGTGGTTTCAGACCGTGAATTTTAAATCATTATAACTAGGCTCAAACACATCTTTATTAATCAAAATAGGAGCCATTACAATCAACAAATTTTTGCCAATGAGAAATAAATTTGTTCATTCCTGTAGTATAAAGATCCATGCTTTGGGATTTGATGAATTCTTGGAAAGTATTTTCTGCCTCCTGCTGCTTGTGGAAGATTTTTGCCTGAATAAAGTTGTTGAGATGCTTGAAGAAGTGGCAGTCAGTTGGTGAGAAGGCTTCTCTGTTGGCTCAGACCATAAAGAATCCTCTTGCAATGAGGGAGACCTGGGTTTCATCCCTGGATTGGGCAAAACCCCTGGATAAGGGAAGTATTTCTCACTCCAGTATTCTTGCTAATACTTTCAACTTCACTTTCAGATGAATATGGCAGATGAGGCAAAACTTTGTAGCCCAACTCATTCAAGTTGAATCTTTGGTTGTGTAATTGGTTGTAGTCAGGCATTGCCATGGAGAAGAACTGGGCCCATTCTGTTGAACAATGCTGGCAGTAGGTGTTACAGTTTTTGGTATATCTCATCAATTTGCTGAGCATACTTCTCAGATGTAATAGTTTCACTAGGATTCAGAAAACTGTAGTGGATCTGACCAGAGCAGACTACCAAAGAGTGACCATGAATCTTTTTTGGTGCAAGTTTGGCTTTGGGAACTTCTCAGTCCAACCACTGAGCTGGTCATCTCTGGTTGTCATATAAAATCCATTTTTCATCCCACATCACAATCTAATCAAGAAATGGTTCATTGTTGTTGCCTAGAATAAGAGACAACAACACTTCAAAATAATTATTTTTTTTGATTTGTGGTCAGCTCATGGGGCACCCAGTTATAAAGATTTTTCACGTTTCCAATTTGCTTCAAATGCCAAACGACTGTAGAATGATCAACGTTGAGTTCTTTGGCAACTTCTTGTATACTTCTAACAGGGTTGGTTTTGATGATCCTCTCAGTTGGTCATTGTCAACTTTCAGTGGTTGGCCATCAGAAGTTAACAATGAGCTCAATTTTTTAAAAATTTGATTTATTTTAATTGGAGAATAAGTACAATATTGTGATGGTTTTTGCCATACATTTATGTGAATCAGCCATGATACAAATGTGTCCCCCTATCCTGAACACCCCACCCACCTTCCTCACCACCTCATCCCTCTGGATTGTCCCAGAGCACTGGCTTTGAGTGCCCTGCTTCCTGCATTGAACTTGCACTGGTCATCTGTTTTACATACAGAGATATACATGTTTCAATGCTATCCTCTCAAATCATCTCACCCTTGCCTTCTCCCACAGAGTCCAAAAGCCTGTTCTTTATATCCATGTCTCTTTTGCTGCCTTGCATATAGGATGGTCATTACCATCTTTCTGAATTCCGTGTACATGCACTAATATACAGTGTTTGTGTCTCTCTTTCTGACTTACTCCACTTTGTACAATAGGCTCCAGTTTCATCCACTTCATTAGAACTGACTCAAATGCATTCCTTTTCATAGTTGAGTAATATTCCATTAGGTGTATGTACCCTGACTTTCTTATCAGTTCATCTGCTGATGGATATCTAGGTTGCTTCCATGTCCTGGCTATTGTAAACAGTGCTGCAATGAATACTGGGTACATGTGTCTCTTTCAATTCTGGTTTACTCAGTGTGTATGCCCAGTAGTGGGACTGCTGGCTCATATAGTGATTCTATTTCCAAATGGGATCTAATTAAACTTAAAAGCTTTTGCACAATGAAGGAAACTAAAAGCAAGGTGAAAAGGCAGACGTCAGAATGGGAGAAAATAATAGCAAACAAAACAAGTGACAAAGAATTAATCTCCAAAATATACAAGCAGCTCATGCAGCTCAATACTAGAAAAAACAAAGAACCCAAACAAAAAGTGGGCAAAAGAACTAAACAGACATTTCTCCAAAGAAGACATACAGATGGCTAATAAACACATGAAAACACGCTCAACATCACTCATTATTAGAGAAATGCAAATCAAAACCAGAATGAGGTATCATCTCATGCTGGTCAGAATGGCCATCATCAAAAGTCGAGAAACAACAAATGCCTGAGAGGGTGTGGAGAAAAGGGAACCCTCTTACACTGTAGGTGGGCATGCAAACTTGTACAGCCACTATGGAGAACAGTGTGGAGATTCCTTTAAAATCTGGGAATAGAACTGTGTTCCTCATCTTAAAGGCTATCTCCTTTGCAAAACTTTTAAGCCACCACTGAGTTGTACGTTTGTTAACAATTCCTGGGCCAGATGTGTTGTTGACGTTGCAAGTTGTTTTGCTGCTTTACGACCCATTTTGAATTCGAATAAAAAAAATCCCTTGAATTTGCTTTTTGTCTAACATTACTTCTATTGTCTAAAATAAATATAAAATGAACAGTAAACAATGTCTTTAGCAAAAAAAATAAAGCAAGAAATGTGCATTAAAATGATGTATAACATAGCTACATTTCATTAAGAATGTATTCCTATATAAAATGGCAAATTTCACCAATGTAAAACAGCAATTTATTTTGTACCAACCCCCACCTAATAATACAACTTTATCATATGGTACATTATATGCCTAGTACATATTTATTTTATAACTGAAAGTTTGTGCCTTTTGATTACCTTATTTAATTCTCCTCCCCTCACCTCTCACCTCTGGTAGCCACAAATCTGATCTCTTTTTCTATGAGTTTATTTGTTTGGTTTTGAAGTATAATTAACTTACGATACTATGTTAATTCCTGTTACACAACAGAGTGATTAAATATTTCTGTGCATTTCAAAGTTAGTGTGATAAATCTAGTTATGATATCAACATACAAAAGTATTACATAGTTATTGACTATATTCCCCATGTATATTTCATACCAATGTGACTCATTTATTTTGCAAGTGGAAATTTCTACCTCTTAATTTCCTGCATCTGTACTTTGCCTCTCCCCATCCTCTCCCTTCTGACAAACACCTATTTGTTCTCTGTATCTGTGAGTCTGTTTCTGTGTTCTTATGTTCGTTCATTATTGTGTTTTTTTCCAATTCTACATACATGTGAAATCATATAGCAATTGTCTTTCTTTGTCTGACTTATCTCACTTAGCATGCTGCTGCTGCTGCTGCTGCTGCAGCTAAGTCGCTTCAGTCGTGTCCAACTCTGTGCAACCCCATAGACGGAAGCCCACCAGGCTCCCCTGTCCCTGGGATTCTCCAGGCAAGAACACTGGAGTGGGTTGCCATTTCCTTCTCCAATGCATCAAAGTGAAAAGTGAAAGGGAAGTCGGAAGTTGTATCCGACTCTTAGCGACCCCATGGACTACAGCCCACCAGGCTCCTCCATTCATGGGATTTTCCAGGCAAGAGTCCTGGAGTGGGGTGCCATTGCCTTCTCCTTCACTTAGCATAGTACCCTTTAAACCTATCCATGATGTCATAAATGACAAGATTTCATCTTTTATGGCTGAATAATACTCTATTGTGTATTTTATATAATATTATATAATGCACATCCAACCAGTCCATCCTAAAGGAAATCAGTCCTGAATATTTATTGGAAAGACTGATGCTGAAACTCCAATACTTTGGCCACCTAATGTGAAGAACTGACTCATTTGAAAAGACCCTGATGCTGGGAAAGACTGAAGGCAGGAGGAGAAGGGGATGACAGAGGATGAGATGGTTAGATGGCGTCACCGACTCAATGGACATGAGTTTGAGTAAACTCCGGGAGTTGGTGATGGACAGGGAAGCCTGGTGTGCTGTAGTCCATGGGGTTGCAAAAAGTCGGATATGACTGAGTGACTGAACTGTATATAATATAATATAATATATATAATATATGGACTTCGTTGGTGGTTCAGATGGTAAAGAATCTGTCTACAATGTGGGAGACCTGGATTTGATCCGTGGGTTGGGAAGATCCCCTGGAGGAGGTCATGGCAAGCCACTCCAGTATTCTAGCCTGGAGAATTCCCATGGACAAAGGAGCCTGGCAGACTACAGTACATGCGGTTGCAAAAAGTTAGACATGACTGAGTGACTAAGCACCCACACACAATATAAATAGATATAATATAATATAAATCACATCTTTATCCATTTACCTATTGATATACATTTAGGTTGCTTTCATATCTTAGCTATTGTAGATAACCCTATAATGATAAAAAGGTGCAAATATCTTTTGTAACTAATGTTTTCATTTTCTTCAGATAAATATCCAGGAGTGAGATTGCTGGGTCATATGGTCCTCTTTAATTTTTTTGAGGAATCTGCATACTGTTTTCCACAGTGGCTGGACCAATTTAAGTTTCCACCAACAATGCATTCCAAATGCCACCATATTTAATAATGCCACAATGTCATTAGTTCTTCCCCCATACTTTTACTGTTCACCTCTCAGTTTTACATTTCTCTAAATTGGGTAACCATAAAAGTGGAATCAGGAAAATAGTTAGGGTGTTGGTACTGTGACTCAGTCTGGACTGGTGGCTGTGGATTTGAAGTCTGGAGTGAGTGGTCAGATAGTATATATTATCAGATATATATCAGATATCAGACAGATAGTACATATATTAAATACCTTTTTTCAATCTCTGTCTTCCTCTTATTCCTCCTTCCTTTTCCCCTTTTCTGTGTTTTCTTACACACACACGTTTTTGTTAACTTTCTCTTCTTGTTGTAAACATGCCCTTTATTGTGGCATCTATGTCATCAATAAAATGTTTGTAATGGGTAAAGTTGAAAATTGTATTCTTTGACTTTCTGCTTAGAAACTTTCCTACTGGCTAGTAATAACCTCAGCTATGCAGATGACACCACCCTTATGGCAGAAAGTGATGAAGGATTAAAGAGTCTCTTGATGAAAGTGAAAGAGGAAAGTGAAAAAGTTGGCTTAAAACTCAATATTCAGAAAACTAAGATCATGGCATGTGGTCTCATCACTTCATGGCAAATAAATGGGGAAACAGTGGAAACAGTGACAGACTATTTTTTTTGGCTCCAAAAAAAAAATGCAGATGGTGACTTCAGCCATGAAATTCAGACACTTGCTCTTTAGACAGCATATTAAAAAGCAGAGACATTACTTTGCCAAACAAGGTCTGTCTAGTCAAGGCTATGGTTTTTCCAGTAGTCAAGTATGGATGTGAGAGTTGGACTGTGAAGAAAGCTGAGCGCTGAAGAATTGATGCTTTTGAACTGTGGTGTTGGAGAAGACTCTTGAGAGTCCCTTGGACTGCAAGGAGATCCAACCAGTCAATCCTAAAGGAAATCAGTCCTGAATATTCATTGGAAGGACTGATGTTGAAGCTGAAACTCCAATACTTTGGCCACCTGATGCAAAGAACTGACTCAACTGAAAAGACCCTGATGCTGGGAAAGATTGAAGAGGGGAAGAGAAGGGGATGACAGAGGATGAGATGCTTGGATGGCACCACTGACTCAATGGACATGAGCTTGAGTAAGCTCTCGGAGTTGGTGATGAAAACGGAAGCCTCGCATGCTGCAGTCCATGGGGTTGCAAAGAGTCGTACACAACTGAGTGACTGAACTGAACTGACTGAGCTTCAGTCTATTAATCGGCATTCTTTCCCGTTAGTTACAAATTCTCCTGGATAAGTCTAGCTTTCAATTTCACTTTTCCTTAGTCCATCAACAAGAATCCCAGTGAAGTTTCTATCAAATGTCTGTTTCTATCAAATTATATGAAATTTCTATCAAATTCATATATTTTGTGTATTGTTGTTGTTTCATCACTAAGTTGTGTCCAACTCTTTTGTGACCCCATGGACTGTAGCCCACAAGGTTCTTCTATCCACAGGATTTCCAAGGCAAGAATACTGGAGTGGGTTGCCATGTTCTTCTCCAGGGAATTTTCCTGCGATGGAACCTATGTCTCCTGCATTGGCAGATGGGTTCTTTACCACTGAGACACTCCAGGGAAGCCCTATTTTGTGCATGGCATTATCCTATTAGGAAAATACAGAAAATTGTGGCTAATTTGGTGTGATATGTTTTAGTGATCAAAAAGGAAAACATCACTTTTTTCCTCTCATTATAAAAATCTTATTCAAGACATGAGACATTAGATTAATGCTCTAGACATGCTCTAGGTTAATCTTATGATCTGTAGTGTTTAAAAGTGTTTGTTGCTCAGTCATATCCAACTCTTTGCGACCCCATGGATAATAGCCCGCCAGGCTCCTTTGTTCATGGAATTCTCCAGGCAAGAATACTGGAGCAGGTTGCCATTCCCTTCTACAGGGGATCTTCCTGATCCAGGGATTGAACCCAGGTCTCTTGCATGGCGGACAGATTCTTTACCATCTGAGCCATAAGTTTTCATATGCTTTAAAAAAAATCTAAATTCATCTCACAGATTTTTAGGCATTGATCTTTTCATGGAGGGACTAGGGATATGGGAGTAATTTTCAGCTGTTGAGTGACAATTTTCTTCTGGAAAACCTCTTCCATTTTGATAGATATGTTTTTGTTTAGTGTCTTGTTTCTGGATTCATATGTTTATTCCTTTGTTTACCCTGGGTTTTGGCCAGGTTTAGATAGACCACCTGAAGAAAACAATCTCATTTGACTATTTTCCCTCTATTAATCAGTTCTGTTCTCACCGCTTCCAATTTTGCTTAAGAAAACTGAGAATTTCAGATGAGATCTCTGTCTCCTCTTCCAGTACCCACTAAACTATACACACCGATCTATCTGAGACTCTTGGTGCCATTTTCTCCTATGGGCACCATTCCTCTGTATCTTTGGGGTACTTGTTTCATCGATTTTCCTTTCCTATGTCTGCAAACTCACCCCCACTACATTTTATTGCTCTTGGCAAATAAACTGAATTAAATTTCTACCATTAAACATATATAAAAACTATGCAATAAAAAGTCTACCATCTCTAGATATTCTTATTTCCTCTTCTTCCCTACTACAGCCAAAATTCGTGAAATAGTAGACCAACTTCAGCATTACTATCTTTCTTCTCTCCCTTTCAGTCTGCAGTCTATCAGAATTCATCTTTAGATGAAGCTCACTAAAATTCTTATATCCATATTCTTCTTTTTTCTTACCTCAGTTAATTTTTCTTTGGTATTTGACACCATATACCAAGTATGTTGAATTCTGATTTCCTATATTCTGTTTACTTCTTAGGAAGTTCATCGTTTCTCTTTGCATTTTAAGCTTTCCTTGGGGTTTCATTTTTAGTTCTCTACCTTTTTTTCACCCTATATGAAATTTTAGTCCAAAATTTTAACCACTAACTGTGAAATCTTTGTCTCTGTCTCAGGCTTCTCTAAGCTCTAGATCTGAATATCAAACTGTAGACACTATACAATTTCTCATATTTTCTAGTGTTTGAAAGAATAAAGCTGATACTTCTTTTCTCATTTGACTCCTTATTTCTATTCTTCCTGAGTCTGAATCCAGAAGACAAGTATGGCTGATACTTAATGAGCATACCATGAATTTCTCATGAAATCAAACTAAGCACTTACATTCCTGACCCAGAGGAGCAAGAGAAATAATAAATGAAATTCATCTAGTTTCTTCAACCATACTATGCCCATCAACTCACCCAGATTTGTCACAATGTCTGTCTTCTAACCTGTTATAATTATTAGTGGATGATTTGTGTTGACTCTGATCCAAGCCAATCACCTTCACATCACTCGGAAATACCAGCTCCTCTCAACTTCCCAACAGCTATGTTCCTGCATATTTTTTCTTGTTTCACACCATCAACTTCTTTCTCTTTACACTGAGTCATTCCCATCAGCGTACCCACATTTTTTAGTACCTTCCAATCTTAGAAAATGTTATACTGGCTTCATAGCTTTCTTCAGCCTCAGGTTTTTGTTCTCTTTCCAAGGTAATCTTGAAAAGATTTTTCTATAGTAACTATCACTAGTTTCTCATTTTAAAGTTTCTCCTCACCTGACTCCATTTACACCATATTCTGAAACTGCTGCTGCTGCTGCTAAGTCGCTTCAGTTGTGTCCGACTCTGTGCAGCCCCATAGACAGCAGCCCACCAGGCTCCCCCGTCCCTGTGATTCTCCAGGCAAGAACATTGGAGTGGGTTGCCATTTCCTTCTCCAATGCACAAAAGCAAAAAGTGAAAGTGAAGTAGCTCTGTCGTGTCCGACTCTTAGCAACAACACTGGAGTGGGTTGCCATTTCCTTCTCCAATGCATTAAAGTAAAAAGTGAAAGTGAAGTCATTCAGTCATGTCTGACTCTTAGCAACCCCATGGACTGCAGCCCACCAGGCTCCTCTGTCCATGGGATTTTGCAGGCAAGAGTACTGGAGTGGGGTGCCATTGCCTTCTCCATTCTGAAACTACTCTTTTTTAATTAATGAAAGGTCATTAATTAGTTCAGCCTTTGTTTGCTATAGCTAGATGCAAGTGTCATGAAATCAGAAACTTTGTCTTCCCTGTTCATCACTGTGCCTCCAAAGTCTAGAGTAATGGTACTCAGTTCAGTTCAGTTCAGTTGCTCAGTCCTGTCAGACTCTTTGTGATCCCATGAATCACAGCAAGCCAGGCCTCCCTGTCCATCACCATCTGCCAGAGTTCACCCAGACTCACATCCATCGAGTCAGGGATGCCATCCAGCCATCTCATCCTCTGTCTTCCCCTTCTCCTGCCCCTAATCCCTCCCAGCACAGAGTCTTTTCCAATGAGTCAACTCTTCGCATGAGGTGGCCGAAGTACTGGAGTTTCAGCCTCAGCATCATTCCTTCCAAAGAACACCCAGGGCTGATCTCCTTCAGAATGGACTGGTTGGATCTCCTTGCAGTCCAAGGGACTCACAGGAGTCTTCTCCAACACCCCAGTTCCAAAGCATCAATGGTACTCAACAGATACTCAATAAGATATTTTTTTTTTTAATAAATTGCCTGAAAGACTTTTTATTGATTACTCTGGTCTTTTAATAGCACCTTTTTGTTCAGGTGTATTCTACGTGACATTGCCATAGTTTGGACTCCATTTCCATACATATTAGGTCTCCTGACTCAATCTCACAGATCATTAAAGCTCTACTTTCCTTTTCGGTCTTCTATTCTCTTTGTGTTTTAATTCATATTGTCTCTATATATCTGTATTTCTGGGTATCTGACTCTGTGTGTGTGTATATAATCTGCTATAAATCCCACCTAATGAATTTTAAAATTGCAATATTATATTTTTCTGTTTTAAGATTTTCATTTGATTTTGTTTTACAGCTTCCATATCTGCCCTGAAATTCAATTTCTTCATCCATTATATCCATCTTTTCCTACTCATGCTTTAGTATATTCATCTTAGTTATAAAATCTTATCTTCTAATCTCAATATCTTAGTTATCTTGTCTGATAATTTCAATATCTTTATTATCATTACTCCAATCTCTACTTTTTACTCTGTTCCACACTGAATTCTATAGGTTAAATTTACTTGTTTCTTTTTATGTTAAATTAGTTTTTGAATATATACTGAACATTGTGAATGATATGTTAAATATGAATTCTATTATCTTTCTTTGGAAAATAGTGAACTTTACTCTAATTGGTCATTAAATTACTGGCAGATTACCTTAATAATATGAAAGCTTCCATTAGGCTTTCCTAGAAGAAGTCTATTTCAATCCTCAAAATATTTCAATATCAATAACCTCAGATATACAGAGATGACATCTCTGGTGGTTCAGGTTTAAGGTAAAGAATCTGCCTGCAGTGTGGGAGACCTGGATTCGATCTCTGGGTCAGGAAGATCCCATGGAGGAGGAAATAGCAACCCACTCCAGTATGCTTGCCTGGGAAACCCCGTGGACAGAGGAGCCTGGTGGACTGCAGTCCATGGGTTGAAAAGAGTTGGACCCAAATAAGCAACTAACAGTTTCGCTTTCATATAGATGATACCCCTCTAATGGCAGAAAGTGAAGAGAAATTCAAGAGCCTTTTGATGAGGGTGAAAGAGGAGAGTGAAAAGGCTGGCTTGAAACTCAACATTCAAAAAATGAAGAACATGCCATCTGGTCCCATCACTTCATGGCAAATAGAAAGGGGAAAAGTGGAAGCAGTAACAGATTTTATTTTCTTGGGCTCCAAAATCACTGCAGATGGTGACTACAGCCATAAAATTAAAAGATGCTTGCTCCTTGGAAGGAAAGCTATGACAAACTTAGACAGTGTATTAAAAAGCAGTGACATTACTTTGATGACAAAGGTCCATATAGTCAAAGCTATGGTTTTTCCAGTAATCATATATAGATGTGAGAGTTGGACCATAAAAGAAGGCTGAGTGCCGAAGAATTGATACTTTCAAATTGTGGTGCTGCTGAAGACTCTTGAGAGTCCCTTGGACTACAAGGAGTTCAAGCTACTCAGTCCTATAGGAAATCAACCCAGTATATTCATTGGAAGGACTGTTGCTGAATCTGAAGCTCCAATAGGTTAGCCACCCGATGTGAAGAGATGGCTCATCGGAAAAGACCCTGATTCTGGGAAAGTTTGAAGATAAGAAGAGAAGGGGGCAGCAGAGGATGAGATGGTTAGTATCACCGACTTAATGGACATGAATGTGAGAAAACTCTGTGAAATAGTGAAGGATAGAGGAGCCTGGCATGCTATAGTCCATGGGGTCACAGAGTCAGATATGACTTAGTGACTGCACAACAATAACAAATTCCAATTTTGCCTTATTTTGAGGCCAGATTACTTTTTCTTAGAATTTGGACTTTATTCCTTACTCATGTGTCTCCAGAGTTCAATGTAAAGTTGAGTTTATCATGCTTCTCTAATTTAATGAAACATTATATCATAACTCGGTATCTTCAGCAGATTTTTGAAATCTCTTTTCAACTCTTTCACACTTTCAGCTATTATTTTTCTGGTGCTTCGTGTGTCACTTCATGTATATATCATTCAGGAATATCAACTTTGAATTTGAAGAGTTTTTTTTTTTTTTTTGCAGATCATGTTCCTCTTTGTGGCTTTTTTCTGGGGCCATCCTTTTTATCTTCTAGCCATCATGACTACTTCAAGTTCCACCTCTGATTGTTTAAACTCTTTCTATATTCAAATAAGAATTAGTAAGAGTCTGTAGGTGCCAAAAAATGTATAATTGTGCATCTCACCTAGTTGGTCCACTACTTTCAAGAGTTGTATTGCCTCGAGTTTCTATTTACTGCTGGTTGATTTCCAGTGTTTTTTTTAAGAATTTTTATAAAGCATATCTTATCCACAGTTTATAACTATTATCAGTGGATTTGTTATAATACAAGCTACATTCACATTATTCTGTTAGTAATTTATAAAATTTGTGTTTCAGTAACTGTGAAGTGAAGTTGCTCAGTTGTGTCTGACTCTTTGTGACCCCATGGACTGTAGCCCACCGGGCTCCTCCATCCATGGGATTCTCCAGCAAGAGTACTGGAGTGGGGTGCCATTTCCTTCTCCAGAGGATCTTCCCGACCCAGGGCTCAAACCTGGGTCTCCCGCAGTGTAGGCAGATGCTTTACCGTCTGAGCCACAAGGGAGGCCCTGTAACTCAGTAACTCACTATTAGTAATAACTTTTAGTTCATTTTTTTATTATTATTAATCTACATGAGTTCTCAGTAGCTCAGTCATGTCCAACCAACTCTTGCGATTTCATGGACTGTAGCCCACCAGGCTCCTCTGTCCATGGAATTTTCCAAGCTAGAATACTGGAATGGGTCGCCATTTTCTTCTCCAGGGGATCTTCCCAACCCAGGATTGAACCCATGTCTCTTGCATCTCCTGCACTGGCAGGTGGATTCTTTACCACTGCACCACTGGCAAAACCATTAATCCACATACCATATTATGAAACATAAATTGTGAGCTCTCCAATGTTCTGTAAACAAACATTTTTAGTTAGCTTATTTGGTAACTTAGTTATTTTATGTTATTTATTTACTTTAGTTAGTGCAAATACATGCATATATGTATGCATATATATCCATATATATATATATATATATAAGATATGCTAACATTTTTAATTGCTATATCTAACACTTAACTAAGGATATTATGATGTGGACTGGATATGAATCACATTTCATCTCTTCAATATAGAAAATCTCAAATTTCAAAACCTATCTGACTTCAAAGTCTTCGGGTAAGTGATTGACAAAAATATCAAATTTGAGCAAGAAATATAAATGCTTTTGATCTAGATTAGAGACATGGTTAAGAGTGTCTTTGGTAGAAAGCACTTTTAGTTTTGTGTAAAAATCAGGAAGCACTTATTTGGAAAAAGGCAGTGAGGAGCTGACAAACAGCTAGTGTTAACATATCTTCCCAACAGAACAGTCCTTGCTAATAGATGTTGGTTGTGAGCTACCCACTGAGTCAAGCAATTTGTCTATATTTAATTTTTCTGATAATGAGACTGAAGTTTACATAGACTAGGTATGTGAAACTAAGTCCAGAATAACCAATTGACCTTTCCAGTCAAAAGGCATTAATTTGCCACTCAGTGAGCTACTGGTTGTTATCTCATCATTACTCATCACTCATCATCATTACTGCCATGACTGTATTTTTAGGAGTATTATTTTTCTCTTTTCTTGAGCAATATTTAATCTAACTTAACAATCATAGTCTGCTAATTTTTTAAAAATAATATATTTTTGAGTGTCTCTACTATAGGCATTTCCAATTGTGAACACTCATAACAAATATTTAGTATCATAGATAAATCCTGCTGATGGCCTTTTATTTATTGCAGGGTGAAGGACCTTTCTGAGATGTCCTTTGAAATTACAGATGTGTTTTTCTGTTTTAAAATTTCCAAAGAAGATTTTTGGTCCATTTATGTTACGGTATTTTCAAAAGTCAACCAGGAACATTCTAGAAATGAAAAATGTTTAAGTCCAAATCCCCTTATATTACTGTTAAAAAAAAAAAAAACCTGCAGACCAAGCAATTAGAATGTTACAGTCCTTAAAATACGAGGCCATATTTCTCCTACAGCTAATTGATTTTACATCTGGCATGTTAAAAGAATTTATGAAACTTGAATACTGTCTTTGTTTATACCCTTTAGGCTCAAAATGAATTCTCTATATCATTATCCTTAAGGAGAAATAATCTGCCTTAAAAATGTAGTGCAATTTCAAAAGTAAATCTAACTAAATCTTTTTTAAGATCTGAAATAGGAATCGTTTCTTTTAAATGTATGGAGGAAATCTTTTCTAAAAATAATAATGATTTAAACTGATTATAAAATGACCTGTGTGAAGTATCCAAGGGAAGATGGCATTACATTTATAATTAATATGATTTCTGTTTGGGATAGGAGGAAGGACATGACATTTATTAAGCACTGTGCACATACTAAGTAGGAATGGCTAATATTTATTGAGCTCTTATAATGGGACAGGTGTTGCTCTAAACACTTAGCATGCATTTAGTATTTTAATCCTCACAACTTACCCTACTAAGTCGCTTGATTATTATCCTCACTTCACAGATAAAAAAGAAAAGAAAAGAAAAACCCATGAGGCACAAAGAGGTTAGGTACTTGCTCAAAGTCACATGGGAAGATGTGGTGGTACTGGGACTCACACCCAGGCAGTCTGGCTCCAGAGCACATGCACTTAAACTTTATGATATATGGCCTCTTCCAGTATTGAATGCTTACTCTGCCAGAACAGTTTTAAGGGATTTACATGCATTATATCTTTTAAATTCAATAGAAGAGAGGTAAAGCACAGGATCACTGGTCTATCTTACATTAATACATTAGTGCGCTGCCTGTGTCCGTCAGGACTGCCGCTCTGGCTTCAACCACAAAGCGATTAGGAGAAAAGTAAGATGTTTGTAGAATGAGAAGTTTCTGGCACTCTGTTTTCAGGACCTTTTCCTAAACATGGATTGTGGGTAGTTTTAGGGAAATGTGAAATCTTTCCAGGTGCCTCTCCACTGAAAACTACCTTGAACTCTGCTGTAGAAATCCAACTATTTGATTTGGGGGAAAATGGTCTTTGACTCAGTCAAAGAAACATATATAAGATTTCTTATTTTTCTTGGCACTCTTTTAAAATTTGTTTATAGATAAGATTGAATGATTCACCAGGTATCCACTGGATTGTGGTGCAAATTCTTCATACAAAAAGTAGAACATCATGATCTAACATTTTTTTCCTACATCTTTTTATTTGGCTTGAATATTCACTAGAACAATGTATCATTAAGATAACTTATGAGTATTGGTGGTACATGAATATAGATTTTTATAAACTTTTATTCATAAAACTATCTTGATAGCTATTTTTGGTCTTTTGCATTTGATATTCCATAGATATGAAATATATCTGACAGTTGAAGTTAAATGATCTTTCCAATAAATTACTTATTCTAAATAGTTCATGATTTTTACTTTAATGTTATGAAATTCATTTTTTTGCTTTTCATTACAACTCAATAAGTGAAGTGAAAGTGTTAGTTGCTTAGTCGTGTCCAAATCTTTGAGACCCCCTGGACTGTAGCTCTCCAGGCTCCTCTGTCCATGGAATTCTTTAGGCAAGAATGCTGGAGTGGACAGCAATTTCCTTCTCCAGGAGATCTTCCTGACCCAGGGATTTAACTCCAGTCTCCTGCATTACAGGCGGATGCTTTACCATCTTTACTATTGAACTTCGGGGCACAGTGGTAAAGAAACCGCCTATCAGTGTAGGAAATACAAGAGATGTTAGTTTGATCCCTGGGTCAGGTAGATCCCCCAGAGGAGGAAATGGCAACCTACTCCAGTATTTCTGCCTGGGAAATCCCATGGACATAGGAGTCTGGTGGGCTACAGGCGATGTGGTCTTAAAGAGTCAGGGAGGACCAAGCATAAACATGCACACCGTTGAACAAAGTTTACTGTTGAACAAAGGAAGAGATTTAAATAAATTCCTAAAGAATGAATTTCCAAAAAGAGCTTTAGAAATGAAATTTCTGGGTGTAGCCAATCATGATAGCCATAATTGCATTAGAGATAAGTTAACTTCTGATAATAACAAAATTTGAATTTTAAACTGATTTCTGAGATTGGCTCAACTCTGTGTTTGATCTCAAAAATGAAAACAACCACATGTTGTAGAGAAAGATTACGAATATATCTGAATGCTTTCACCAAAATCAGTGACTTTTCAACCTTCTAAGCTTGAATTTAGGTAAAGTTGACTGACGTCCTGATATGCATATTATAAAAGCAGTTAACTTGGAGACAATCCTATATCCTTAATCACTTATTCTAAATGTATGATTTTTAAATTTAGGTTGGTTAATTAATTTTTGATTTCACTGGGTCTTCACTGCGGCACACAGGCTTCTCATTGTCATGGCATCTCTTGCTGCAGAGCGCAGGCTCTAGGTGCATGGGCTTCAGTAGCTGTAGCACATGGGCTCAGCAGTTGTGGTGCATGGGCTTTGTTGCTCTGCAGCATGTGGAATCTTCCTGAACCAGGGATCAAATCCATGTCCCCTGCATTGGAAGGTGGATTCTTAACCATTGTACTGCCAAGGAAGTCTAAAGCTGATCACTATCTTTATCAGAAAATAAAATATAGCTGCTGTGGCAAATAGTCCTTAAAATTTTAGCATAATAACAAGCACTTATGTTTACTTGCCTTTTCATATATAATACAATGAGGTCAGCAGGTGCTTTCCTCCATGTGGTGACTTGGAGACCTAAGCTCCCTCCAACACAAAGCTCTGCCACGACCCAAGGCCAGAATTTAATGACAAAAAAGGAAGAAAATAAATTTACAGAAAATAAAATTACAGAACAGATTATACATTTCAGTGAATTTATGTAACAAATATATGTAATTGCCCTTCAAATACTCATTCCCCTCTGTTATTCACTCATGCTGGTATGTGGCTGGCCAGACATTGTATTTTGAGCCTTCCTTTTCATATAGATGTGGAAATGCTACTAATTTTTCCAGCGAACTGAGACTTTTTGAAAAATGGGTAAGATTTGATCAAGTAAAAAAAGCTTGATCTTGTTTTACTTAATATTGGCCCCAAAGCACAAAAGTAGTGATGCTGGCAATTTGGACAGGCCAAAGAGAAATCATAAACTGTCTGACTCTTTGTGACGCCATGGACTGTAGCCCCCGGGTTCCCCTGTCAAGGGAATTTCCAGGCAAGAATACTGGAGTCGGTTTCCCTTTCCTTCTCCAGGGAATCTTTCTGACCCAGGGGTCAAACCTGGGTCTCCTATATTGCAGGCTGATTCTTTATCATCTGAGCCACCAGGGAAGCCCAAAGTAAAGTAAAGCTTCCTTTAAATGAAAAGGTAAAAGTTCTAGACTTATTAATAATAGGGAAAAGAGAAAAAATCATATGGGGAGGTTGCTAATATCTATGGTGAGAATAAATCTTCTATTTGTGAAATTGTGCAGAAAGATTAAGAAATTCATGCTAGTTTTGCTGTCACACCTCCGAGTGCAAAAGTTATGACCGTGATTTGTGATAAGTATGTAGTCAGGACGAGAAAGACAAATTTGTACAATAAGGTATTGTAAGGGAGAGAGAGACCATATTCATGCAACTCTTATTATAGTGTATAGAAATAATTATTATATTTTATTATTGTTGTTAATCTCTTACTTTGCCTAATTTGTAACTTAACCTTTATCATAGGTATGTATGAGTAGAAAAAAAGAGTAGTATATGTGAGGTTCAGTACTATCTGAAGTTTCAAACATCCACTAGGGATCGTGGAGTGTATCCTCCATGGATAAGAAGGGACTACTGTATTAGGGGGGAAAAAGCTCTTAATGGTGCAATTGTAAGCCAATGTGATAATTACTATGATAGATGTAAGCCATGAAGGATATGAGATTACATAGAGGGGACAGATGTCTTAAACTTAGAATCATTTGAGAAGTGTGTTGATTTAGATTTAATCAGAGAATCTCAAACAATTCTAAGAAAAAGCAAGTCATGTCAAAATGTGGATCAAAATGGTGGTGGTCTAAGTAAAGGTACTGGCAAATTTAAGCGGCTGACAACAGATTAAAAAGAGACAAAGGAGAAATATTTGTTCAAATAATGCAGGAGTGACTCAGAGAAAGGCAGATGTCTAATTTCATAACTGAGAAGGCAGAGCCACTCGCCTATATCAGTAAACCAGAGGAGAAACAGACTAGGGAAGAGTGGAAAGGAAAACAGTTTTGACATGAACCGAAGTTTTCCCTTGATCATCTGTATTGAGAAGCACAATAGAAAGTTAAACATCTAGATATGAAACCAGGAGAAAGGTAAGGGCTGAAGCTATAGAAAAGTCTGCTATATGTATTTATACCAATTAGAGTTCTCCATAGAGAAAGAGAACCAACAGTTAATAGTAGGTGGGTGTGGGTGTGTGATTTACTTTAATGAACTGGCAGACACAATTATGGGGACTGGCAAGTCAAAATCTGTAGGGCAGTCTGGCAGGCTGGCAATTCAGACAAGAGTTGATCCTGTATTCTTGAGGTCAAATTTCCTCTTCTCCAGGAAACCTCAGTTTTTGCTCTTATGGCCTTTCTACTGATTTGATGTAGCCCACATATATTTTCTAGAGTAATTCCCTTTATCACTGTTGACTGATTATATATGTTAACCACATCTACAAAATACCACCCCAACAACACCTGGGTTAGTATTTGCTAAAAAACTGAGTACTATAGCCTAACCAAATTGACACACAAAACTAATTATCACCTATGTAAGTAATGGATAAAATCATCAAAGAGAGAAAAGAGTAAATCAATACAAAATGGTGAGAATCTTGGGCTTTTTAACCAAATACCTGTGCTCAAATTTAAGTTTTACTACTTTGTGAGCCTCTTTTGCATCTATAAAGTGACAGTAATATTATACCTCTCTGAGGTATTCTGAGGATGAAATGAAATAATGTATGTAAAGGACTTATTCCAGAGCCTGGCATGTATTACACACTCAGTTAACATTTGCCGCAAAATGGATTCTTTTTGTGTGAAATTTACAAGTATAATTATATTCTGATGAGAAAAAGTCTGTATCAAGAAAGTAGTTGAAGATAGAGAGGTAAGAAATAACTGACTGAGTAAAGGCTGATGGTGTAGGTGAAGTAAAGAAGGTGACATTTGACGCATACCTGGAAAGAATTAACCTTGAACAAAAAGATGCAGAAAAACTTGAATATATTTTTATCTGCTGTCCTTGATTTTCTTAGTGAAGAAAGGTGAAAGGTCTTTTGATGGGAGATCTTGATGGCTTAAAGAAAGGTGATGCTTCTGTGAGGAATGGAAGACAGAGCTTAATAAAGACTGATTTAAAAGGGGGTATAACATAATGCTCAAGTTCAGCTAAGACTGCATGTCTAGGGAATTGCAAATGCCTTTAGGGTAGGGGACATTTTTTTTTCCTGTTTTATATTAGGCACACTGTAAACAATTGGAAAATATTTCCTCAATTAAAATTCAATTTTCTCTACCTGCAGGCAGCTGGAGTATGAAAATAGAAAAGTTAATGGAGTGATTGATCCAAATTTGAAGCTTTGTATGATGAAACAGCTGGAGAATATGAAGACCAGGATACTGAGCATAGTGGTGCTTGTCTTTGAAGGACTATGGGGTAGGGTTGCTAAGAAAGGAAAAATGGTAAAGTGATAGAGATGGGCATAGAAAATGGTACTTTGGGAGAAAGTGTGTTGCAGACCAGGAAAGATGGGACATAGCAGTTGGAAACTGTTATTGGATCAAAAGATTTCAAAAGGAAACAAAAGTGAAGGAAATCAATAAGTAATGCTATGATGAAAGTGGGATTTAGGGGAAGGAAGGCTCCTGGTGTCCAGAAAGTTGCAAAACTTAAGGTGAAGTCAAGCCAGGATGAAGGGCAATAGAGGGTGGGGGGAACACTGTCCAGTGATGGCCAAGCAGGGAGAGCAGTGGAGTTAGTAGCCTGATAGCTGGTTCAGACAATTCAGCACCAGATGAAGGGCACTTGCTCAATATCGGTCTGCATTCCTAGGTACTATGGCTTGTCTTCAAGCAGTAATGCCAAAATAAACATATCAAAACAATGGAGAAAAGATCATATGATTTATTGTTGTTGTTGCTTAGTAACTAAGTCATGTCCAACTCTTTTGTGACTCCAAGGACTGTAGCCCACCAGGATCATCTGTCCATGGGATTTATCCGGCAAGAATGCTGGGGTGGGTTGCCATTTTCTTCTCCAGGGGATCCTCCTGACCTAGGGATCAAAATCATGTCTACAGCATTTGCAGACAGATTCTTTACCACTGAGCCACCAGGGAAGCCCTATATGATTTATTCCACAAAACTTTCTATTAGATAATGTCAGAAGGAATGCTAACAGGTACCTGAAAGTTCTATATCCTTCTAACAAATGTTCCCTGAGTTCCCCAATTTAGCTCCTTCTATTTCATGAAACCTGCCCCAAACTCTTCCCTTTTATAGCTGGAGTACACTTTTTAGCAACAGTTCTCAGACAATGCTAGGCTTTGCAATGAAACAGAGACCAGTGGACATGTTTACACTCTGATGTAAATGAGGGTAAGTGGCTGGGAGAACCACAGAGGAGTTAATAGTGAAACAAAAGGGAAGGGTTTTTTGACCACACAGCATGGTGCGGGATCTTCTCTGACCAGGGATCAAACTTGTGCCCCCTGCAGTGGAAGCACAAATTCTTAGCCACTGAACTGCCAGAGAAGTCCAAGAGTTTTTATATAAAAGAATCAGCATAAACGATGAGTTTCCATGGTGAGAAACAGGAAAGACCCTAACTCTAAGACGGGAAAGGTCCTCAGGAAAAGCTAAACAAGGAAGGGGTAGGGGTAGTCTGAGAGGACGACAACGATCAATGAAATATTATTTTTAATATTAAATTTGGGCTCAGAGAGCATACTAAAAAGGGAGAACAGCAGTGGAAGAAATGATAAAGGATATGAATGAAAGCAGGTTTCACAAATAGCCTTATCATCATTTCAATAGTTATTGTAAAGCTATGAAACTTCACACCAACTGCTATTAAGAGAGAGATTATGTGTCAAGATTAATGATCTACACAGACAATACAAAGAGTATGCCTGATATACTTTTATGTAGAATCTTGCTTTGATTAACAAACATACTTCTTATGGTATGAATGTTAATGGATATATATATATATATATATATATATGTATGTCACCTGATATTATTCTTTTCACACTTTTAAATCATCAAATGTATGATACTTAAATCCATTTAGAATATTATGGAATGAATTTCCATTTGTTAAATAGTACCCTAGTGACCTGAAAGAAAATCAATATAGCCTGCAAAAGTACTTACCTTACAACCAAGAAGTAGCTAGAAGAATTTGCTAGCATATGTTATCAACAAAATATTCATTAGGAGAAATAAAAAAGGAAAACTACATGATTTTCCAAAGCTTTACAATTGATGATAATCAATTATACATAAATACATATAAATTTGTTCATCGTGTTGGTAATAAAGATACAAATTAATTACTCATATACAAGATGCATATTCCTTAATTGATGGGTCACTTTGTCATTTATAACTATCTATTATTATCTATTTCTCTTTCTATCACCATCATTTAATAATTTTATCATGTTTTACATATATGTAGTTCACCTTATCAAAGCAACTCTAAATTTGAGTAAACACTAACAGAATTCCTGGGGTTGAACTCACAGAACTGTGGATGGACATGGCCCATTTAACCTGACATTCTGTTTCTGAAAGTAATACAGCTGATTTGTAGAAAGCTGGATATTCATGATGATGTAAAAAATTAAGACTATATTACTAAAAATGTTCCTTTGTTGTTCAGTCACTCAGTCGGGTCCAACTCTTTGTGACCCCATGGACTGCAGCATGCCAGGTTTCCTGTCCTTCACCATCTCCCAGAGTTTGCTCAAACTCCTGTCCATTGGTGATGCCGTCTAACCATCTCATCCTCTGTCATCCCCTTCTCTTCCTGCCTTCAAAATTCTCCTAATTTCTGTTAACAGCTGTCATTAAATCCATGTAAGTTTTCCTCATTATTTCATAAGATGAGTTGCATCTATCTGCCTCTTTAAATTAAACTGTTCTTTAATTTTATTTTCCAACTGTTTTGAGCTGATATATGTCTCTCTCTCTCTTTTTTTTTTAAACTGGGATCTAGCTGCATGACAGTGTTGTGTTAGTTTCTACTGTATAATGAAGTGAATCAGCTATGTATACATATATCCCCTCTCTCTTGAACCTCTCTCTCACCCACTCCCCATCCCATCCCTATAGGTCACCACTTTTCACTTTATGTTTTCCACAGGAAAAGCTATGCAAGTCACACTAGATCACCTTTCATAATGTTGTAGGTTTTAGTGATAATCTGTCTGTCTCTGCCTTCTCCACACTTTAGCGTCCTAATATGATAAACCTATCCTTTCAAGAATGGTTCTCCGTTCATTGGTCATATTATTTACTTTTCCCTGGGATGTGTCCACTTATTCCAGGTGCAGATGTGTCATGGGAGGACAATGTTTTGTCCTTTGTTTCTGTCGTCCTTCCCCAAGTGCTGCCAAAGAGTTAGAGAGTTGACCTTTTCACTCAAACAGGCTGCCATCCTTTGGGGCCGTCTACCTCCATTGTTTCTTAGGCAATAACTGATTACCTGCTTCCTATCAAGTCAGAATGAGGTTTGAATTTTAGTCTCTGAATATATACCCTGACTTTGCCCACCTGATCTTATTTTCTGCTATCTATGTGGTTATTCACAGAGAATCCTTATGAGTGAATGCAGTAAAGAAAACTTTTCATCAGTTTGATTTTTCTCAAGATTCGAAATGGTAAATTATGTTGAATAAAATTCTGTGATTAAAAACTTTATGTTCCACAATGAGCTATCTGCTTTTCTTACCCCATTTTGTGGGGCAAGATGACTCTGTAAGAATTTATGTGCAAAGATTCTCTATTTCTATACTTTTGTTTCCTATTAAATGTGTCCTTCGGTAACCAGAAAACTAAAGGTTAAAGAAGAATCTTTGATATCGTAAGTCCTTTCTTCTTAATATTGTACTACAATATATCAAGGGAGTACATGGTATTGTTAAAATGTAGACTTGAGTCAATTGCCCAGCTCCAAATTCTGGTCAAAGCACTATGCATCTTTGAGGGGCAACTTACTTAACTTCCCTGTAATTCCATTTCCACATTTGTAAGAGAGGAACCTGGGCTTTCCAGGTGGTGCTAGAGAAAAAGAGGAGACGAAAGTGATGCAGGTTCGATCCATGGGCCGGGAAGATCTCCTGGAGGAAGAAATGGCAACCCACTCCAGTATTCTTGCTTGGAGAATCCCACGGACCAGAGGAGTCTGGCAGGCTAGTGTCCATAAGGTCACAAAGAGTCAGACACAACTGAAGCAATTTAGCACAGCACACAGCACAGGAGAGGAGGAGGTAGACATGGATAGGAACACTATGAGGCTACAATGAGTTGAAACATGGAAAGTGATTAAAATTTTGCCTGCAGTGTGGTTAGCACTCAATAAGTATGGCTCTTACTAGTTCAATGAAGTAATACAGAGTGATTCTATAAAATAAACACTTTTATGAATAGTATGTATACAATTTTCATGTCTTTGTTGTCTTTATTATTTCCTTTTTATAGATAAAAGTATTTCCAAGTGTGAAATTCCAAGAGTTTTCTAGGATATTTTATAGATGAATATATTTAAATAAAAAATGATGTAGTTCAACTTGAAACAATATAAAACTTACATAGTGATGGTTATGAACTAGGGGTGTCCAGAATAAACTCTGTCTTGGTTAGCAAGATGTTTATAAAGTAAAATAATTAATAAACTAATATATTAAAATAATTTTGGAGTTATGCTTATTATATAATAAATAAGTGATTCAAACATTTATAATGTAAATCCAAATGTAATGACTTTTATTTAACTGATGATATGAAAACATGGAAATGATACTTTACCAGAGGAAGGAAAAGAGTTCTCAACGATTAGCATGAGGTATTGTGTTAATATTAGCCTTCAGATAGCTTTAGACAAACTGCTTATTGGGCAAAAAATAGCACCATAGGATTTAAAATATTTTATTAATGATCAGGTTAGACATTAATATCTGTTTTTTTTTCCTTAATGACAATAAATCAAAGGGTTATTCTTGCCTCCAGAAAGTATAAATATTTTTATGGCTATTTAGAGTTTACAAATCTTCCTTAAGAAACTAAAATTATATGGAACATATATACTCAAAATATTATCTATCCTCTTTCCTAAGGTACTGCAAGGACATCTACAGGTGGCAAAGACAAGAACAATAAACCATTTATTTAAACTGATTTGTGACATCTCCAAACGTCTAGTTATTTTTCTTAAGTCATGGGATCATATTTGGTATGTCAATTAATATGAACATGGAAAAATATTTGTGGACATAGAAAATGATGATGCATAAACATCTTCATTTTAATTGCAACAGTGGAAGAAGCTATCTGGGAAAATGCTATTTAGAGTACACATTTCCTTAAAGAGATAAAAGAGAAATATGTAATATGGTTTGGAAGCTGAACAAATTCTGCATTACTGTAAGCATGTTACAGATATTGGCACATTATTTACACAAAATGAGTACTTGTTAAAACACTACCATACAATAGATTCATACATCTCAGCTTCAATTAGCAGCCTCATTTATTATCCACCAAGAAGTGAGACTGCAAGGTGAGGTCAAAGCGTCACCCAGGGTGGCTTCATCACTTCAATATCATTGCCTTAAAAGGCACTGACCAGAAGAAGCAGATGACCTCATTTCAAAATTATTACAGTGCAGAGAACTCAGTTTCAACATTATAATTCATTTTCTCATGGAATATTTCAAATTCATTATCACTTTCCTGACACATAATGGCTAATCGTTAAGGACAGCCACTTTAACATAATATGAATACGCATTTCTCCATAGGTAATACAACAGTCCCCCCATTACCATTATTGACTAAGGTACATTTAACTTCTTCACTAATACTTAATGGAAGGTTAATGTATAAGTCAGGAGATTAAATGGCTTTTACTTAAAACAAGTATATTGATTAAAATAACTTAGTGAGGTTTTTTAAGGCTGATGATATAAAAACAGTCACACGTTTTAATATTTTACTTAATATTAAGAGCAAATTGCAGGGCATAGCAGATCAAGATTAGTGGGAGTTCTTGCACTAATTACTCTTGGAACTAATTCTTGCTCATAGTTAACGAATGGATATTGTATATTGAAAGGCAACAAATCATCCTGCTTAATTCTAGTGTTCGTGAAGTCCCTCTGTTTAAGAATTTCTATTGTTTCTTGCGATGGCCTTCAGGTATGCCTTCCTTATATCTTACACCTGGCACCATTGAAAGATAAAACGACCTTCTGAAAACAGAGCTGCTATTCAATGTCATTGAAATGTAGCTCTATTTCCTTTTTTTACATCCTATTATTATTTAAATCTGCTTTAAACCTAATACAGAGAATGCTTGCAGTGAATTAGCTAATGTTTCTTACCATTTCCTTTCTTTGCTCAAAACCCAATATTCCACCAAATATAGTAGACTAGCAAATTGGCCTTGTAATAGCATGACATATGATGCCGCAGCCCATTCACTCCTTTGATTCTGTTTCCAATTAGAAATACTCAGCCACCTTGTCCATCCATTCATCTTTTCTGTTTGGGTAGTACACGTTACACCTGCAGGGGCTTGACCAATTTTAACCTGAGCTTTGTATTAGAGGGATTTGATCTTCTCAAGAAACAGTGACTAGGGCCCAAGTAAACATTGTACCAGTGTGACCGTAAAGAACATTGAGCAGGTTTGCAGTGTATTCAAGAACTGAAAACAAGGTGGTAAATTAGACAATAGAAATTTAAATGCTAGATATAGAGTGTTGTGTAATCTATAGTAATAAAAATGCTCTCTCTTACTTGGTACTTATTAATAGCATGGTTCAGGCTTGGTTCTAAGTGCTTTGGATATAATAAATCAATTATAACTCAGCACCTTCTCATGAATGGCTAATTGTTACAGTCTCCAATTTGTAGGTGGGAAACTAAGGCACAGAAATATTGAAATACAGAATCTTATTGCTATTCCATAAATTGCCCAAGGCTAGGCAGTGAGAAGTGGCAGGGCTGGGGCTCCAATCTGGGTTATGTGGCCCAGAAGGCTACTAGGCTCTTAGCCATCACACTATCCTAACTCTCAGGCTCTGAAAATAGAAAGGCTTCTGTTCAAATCCCTGTACTGCCATTTACTAAGGAGAAGGCAATGGCACCCCACTCCAGCACTCTTGCCTGGAAAATCCCATGGACGGAGGAGCCTGGTGGGCCACAGTCCATGGGGTCGCTAAGAGTCGGACAAGACTCAGCGACTTCACTTTCACTTTTCACTTTCATGCATTGGAGAAGGAAATGGCAACCCACTCCAGTGTTCTTGCCTGGAGAATCCCAGGGACGGGGAGCCTCGTGGGCTGCTGTCTATGGGGCCGCACAGAGTCGGACACGAGTGAAGTGACTTAGCAGCAGCAGCAGCAGCAGCCATTTACTAAACACTTCAAGTCTTGCTACTTTTATCTGTCAATGTGTAATGATAATATCTACATTATAAGATCTTTGTAAAAAGAAAGCAAAATAATCCATATTACCATGCACCTGGCAAATAGTTAGAGCTCAGTAAATTACACTTGTTAACGATTAATGCTATAATTATTTTTAGTTCATGTATTCTTCATTCAACAGACTTTTTACTTAGTACATGCTTAGTACATACCTGTTAGTGCTGAGCTTTGGTAAACAAAAGCAGTATCATAGTTTAGTGAGGGACCGAAGACGTGTAAGCAATTAATTGCAATTAGATAGCATGATAGATGTTTTCAGGCACAACAGAGAAAGTCAAACTACTGGTAATGATGCAGGAAGCGGACCCCTTCCAGGGCTCGAAAGTGAGCTCTTGTCTATGGCTCAGAAATGAATTGTCCTAGGAGGCATATGTGGGAGAAGGCAATGGCACCCTACTCCAGTACTCTTGCCTGGAAAATCCCATGAACAGAGGAGCCTGGTAGGCTGCAGTCCATGGGGTCGCTAAGAGTCGGACACGACTGAGCGACTTTCACTTTCACTTTCATGCATTGGAGGAGGAAATGGCAACCCACTCCAGTGTTCTTGCCTAGAGAAATCCCAGGGACGGCGGGGCCTGGTGGGCTACCGTCTATGGGGTCGCACAGAGTCGGACACAACTGAAGCGACTTAGCAGCAGCAGCAGCAGGAGGCATATGTACTGACAAAGCAAGAGACTTTATTGGGAAGGGGCACCTGTGTGGAGAGCAGGAGGGTAAGGGAAACTAGAACTACTCGGCCACGTGGTTCACAGTTATGGGTTTATAGTGATGGGATTAGTTTCTGGGTTGTCTCTGGCCAATCTTTCTGACTCAGGGTTCTTCCTGGTGGTGCACTCACTGTTCAGCCAAGATAGATGCCAATGAGAAGGATTCTGGGAGGTGGTAGGACACATGGTGTCTCCTTTTGATCTTTCCCAAATTCTTCTGGTTGGTGGTGGCTTGTTAGTTTCGTGTTCCTTACCAGGACCTCCTGTCATAAAATAACTCACACAAATAGTTACTATGGTGTCTGGCCACAGTAGGTAGTTTCAATCAGTGTGCTTACCCTAACAGCAACATCAAAGACTTCACTGACATGGTATATGGAATATTTGGTTTTCCATCCTGTACATTTTCTCAGGTTGAATAATCGACAAACCAGCTGGAAACATTATAGATTTTTTCAGTTCACCTCTTGATTTGAGAAATCATGGAATAAGGGGGAAAATGCTTTGTGCTATCACATGGACTAATTTGATGGATATATTTGACTCAAGATTCTAGTAGATTAATCTACACAACTCTGTACATATAACATAAAAATCTGTGAGATGTATGAACAATAGCTTTCCCCTCATCATATTTTCTCTTGGTTATGATGTAAGTTATATTCTGTATTGTGAAGCATTTTCTTATTTTTTAGATGAACATTGATATAGGTGAGTTATTAATACATGTGAAATAAAAACATAGGCATAGCCATACCATTTATCAGAAAATTGTAGAAGATACAACTTTTAAGTTAGGAACACATATACACACACTCCCACAGAGTTTATGTTCAAGGTAATTAATGTTGAAATCTTATTAAATCTTCATCAAATTGTTTTAACATTTTTTTTTCACAGAGTATAAGGAGATAAACAATTATTTGATTCTTAATGTATCCTTAGGAGCAGGACCAGGGCTCTCTGTTACATTAGCATTATGGTTCCAAAGTGGGTAGAGACTAATTTCCCTGAAGAGCTATGCTTTATAAAACAAGCATTTTAGAAAAAAAATCATTTTCATAATTCAAAGTGAATTTCAGTGCCTTTATTAGGCATTCTGGATTGAAAAACATTTTTTAAACTATGATTCAAAATTTGTTCTTTCTTTTTTCTCATTTGGTCTACATTTGAAGTCATCATTGAATATTAGAGAAGAAGCTGAAATAATACCTCTAGATGCATAGCTGTCTCACATGCAGGCTTTCTCTATTTTCTACACTGAGATATAGTTCACAGAGAGTGGGAATCTTGGCTCCATTAACATTTCAAGTACCTAAATCTGAGAGTAGCTGCTAAATGTCCTGAGTAACTTGCTTTTAAAGCTTATACAGGCAAGATAAAAACATATTTTTTAGTCACTCAATCGTGTCCAACTCTTTGTGACTTCATGGACTGTAGCCCACCAATTTCCTCTGTCCAGTGGAATTCTCCAGGCAAGAATACTGGAGTGGGTTGCCATTCCCTACTCCAGGGAATCATCCTGACCCAGGGATCAAGCTTGGGTCTCCTGCATTGCAGGTGGATTCTTTAACATCTGGGCCACCATGGAAGCCCAAAAAACATATTTGTTGTTGTTCAGTCACTAAGTTGTGTTTGATTCTTTTTGACTCCATGGACTGCAGTACGCCAGCTTACCTGTCCTTCACCATCTCCTGGAGTTTGCTAAAATTCATGTCGATTGAGTTGGTGATGCCATCAAACCATCTTGTCCTCTGTTGTCCCCTTCTCCTTCTGCCTTCAGTCTTTCCCAACATTGGGGGCTTTTCCAATGAATCACGTCTTTGCATCAGGTGGCCAAAGTATTAGAGCTTCAGCTTCAGCATCAGTCCTTCCAATGAATATTCAGGTTTGATTTCCTTTGGGATTGATTGGTTTGATCTCCTTGCAGTCCAAAGGATTCTCAAGCATCTTCTCCAGCACCACAATTCGAAAGCATAAATTCTTCAGCACTCAGCACAATTATTGGAAAAGCCATAGCTTTGACTATACAGACCTTTCTCGGGAAACTGTTGTCTCTGATTTTTAATACACTGTGTAAGTTTGACAACTACAGTAACTATAATTAAAAAGCTGAAAATACTAAGTGTTGGGAGGATGTGAAACACCAAAAACTCTCACTTGTTCCTAATGCATGCATGCTTCAGTCATGTCCAACCCTGTGCAACCTCATGTATGGTAGCCCACCTGGCTCCTCTGTCCATGGCATTCTCTAGGCAAGAACCTTGGAGTGGGTTGCCATTTCCTTCTCCAATGTTTTTAATAGAAGTTTATCATTCAATGATTTTGTAAAATGGCTGGAGTTTTGTAAAGTAAAAAGAAAAAGCAAAAAAAAAAAATAATAAGTATCTTGTGACATAACATTCCACTGATATTTAATCAAGAAAACTTGACATTCACCCACACTGTAAATGCTTATTATCCCTTCATTCATAAGAACCTAATACTGAAAAAACCCCTCAGATACATAGAAAAATTAATCAACAAATCATCATATATTTATTAAATGGAATACTACTTAACAATAAAGAAGAATAAGCTACCATATTCCCCACACTAGGGGTGAGTTCCTCAAATAATCTGTGAATACATACATAAAACTGTGCAATTTGTTGATTTCATTTGTAGGAAATTCTACAATATGTAAAACTAATGTATGTAATAGATATCAGAAAGTAGCTACCTGGAACAGGTGGAAGGGGGATTGTAACTGGCATCAAAGGAGGACTAATAGAAATCTGTAGTGACTGGAGGGATAGTTACATCGGTGTACACATTTCACAATTTGTCACACTGTACACTAAAAATCTGTGCATTTTACTGAATGTAGGTTATACCTTAATATTTTTTAAAATGTATTGGGTAAGAAAAATCAAAACAAAAAAGGTTTAAAGCATTTCAAGCTTTGAGTTTATTTAGTCACATTTCCAGTCAAGTTTTGTTTAAAAAGACTCTTAGAAACAGTTTGAAAAACCAACTGTAAAGCATACCAATGGATCTTTTCTCTGCTGCTCTTTTCTCTGGCCAAATCAATAGTGATTATATGTTGCTGCTGCTGCTGCTAAGTCGCTTCAGTCGTGTCCGACTCTGTGCGACCCCATAGACGGCAGCCCACCAGGCTCCCCTGTCCCTGGGATTCTAAGATGTAAGATGTGCTCTTCACATGTTTTAATACTTTATAGAACTTGCCATAACTATGTGAAAGGACCTTGAAATTCCAGAATGCCTTTTTATGGAAAGTTCATCTTCTGAATAAAAGAAATCTTTCTGGTTTATAGGCACTCTCATTTAGTCCCTCTTCCTGCTATTTATCTTACCAGGTCAGTATAATTCAATACTGTAAAAGTAGGTCTTATAGATTATATCTTTCTTCCTTGTGATATGCAGGAAATGTAGATGTGTTTGCTCTCAAGCTAGTATTTAAACACTACATATTCATGAGTGTATTCATAGTCCTGTGTAAAGCCACTTAGGTAAAAGCTCTGACCTCTGGGCGTTCATAATCTAAGATAAATAATAAATATTCAAAACTACTTATAAATGAAGGTGTGAACATAAAGTTGAAAGTCTACCAACACAACATAGCTTAACAAAATCATTTTGGACTTTATTTCTGGGAATTCCTTGGTTGTGGAAAGTAGTGTTTTAATGTGCTTGTTTTTTAGTTGCTTTTGGCAAAAACAGAAGTAAAAACAAAACAGAAACCCTAACATGTATAATTACTCCAGTTTCATACTTTTTTCTTGTATTATAGCCTAGTCATATAATTATTACCTACTTTGTTCTAGGTATAGCTCTTCACAGTTTACATGAACTCATTTTATAAATTCTCATACCAAACCCTCATTGGGAGATTTTATTGTCACCATCCTAAAGATTTGTAAAATAAGAAATAAAGAAAGAGAGAAAATAATATTATCTTCTTTCACCTCCAGTAGAGCACAGTAGGTGAAATATTTCATAATGAATATATGCAGTATAGTTCAAAATATTGAACTACACTCAGTATTTTACAATAACCTATCCTATAAGGGAAAATAATCTGAAAAGAAATATATATATATATATATTTTTTTCCTGAATCACTGTGCTGTACATCTGAAACTAATATGATGGTGTAAACCAACCATACTTCAATAGAAATAAAATTTAAACAGTATCTTACCTTCTTTCAAGGAGTACCTAGCTAAATCTAATATGTAAATTATTGTAGTTTGCTCAGGCTGCTCTAACAAAATACCATAGACTGGATGTCTGGCTGAACCAACCTTTTTCTCACAGTTTTGGAGGCTGGAAATCTGAGATTAGTGAGCCAGCGTGGTAGGGTTATGAGAAGGCCCTCTTCCTGGCTTGCAGATGGTTGTCTTCACATAGAGGACAGAGGTCAAGAGGTGGCTGGGTCCCTCCTTATAAGGACTGAGTCTTATCATGAAACTCCACTCTCATGACCTCAACTAAACCTAATTACCTTCAAAGCCCCCCCTTCCAAATGCCAGCATATTAGAGTTTCAACATATGAATTTTAGACTCAATATTTGTGATAAAAGTTTCTGCATTTGAATGCTACTTCGGTGAATATGGGTCCGGTCATTCTAAAACTACATCTAAAAATGCTGTGTACGTGCTAAGTCACTTCAGTCATGTCCTTCTCTTTGCAACACTATGGATGGTAGCTCGTCAGCTCCTCTGTCCATGGGATTCTCCAGGCAAAAATACTGGAGTAGGTTGCCATGCCCTCCTTCAGGGGATCTTCCTGACCCAAGCATGGAACCCACGTCTCATATGTCTCCTGTGTTGTCAGGTGTGTGTGTGTGTGTGTTTTTAAATCACTAATTCCACCTGGGAAACCCTAATCTCTAAAGATAGCTTTGGGTAAAAAGATGTTGGGCTCAGACAGAAAAGAATCCACCTGAAATGCAGGAGACCTGGGTTGAATCCCTAGGTTGGAAGATCCCCTGGAAGAAAGCATGGCAACCCACTCCAGTATTCTTCCCTGGAGAATCCCCCTGGACAGAGGAGCTCCGTGGGCTAAAGTCCATGGAGTCGCAAAGAGTCAGACAGGACTGAGTGACTAAGTATAGCACAAAAGGTTTATTACATGAAAGAGAGATACCTAAGCAGATATATAAAAGTCATAACTTTATTTTTAGTGTAACTGATTATCTGGGATGATGGGAGATTTTTTTGTGGCCAGACTCTTCTAAAAACATACTTCTCATGCCATATTGTGTCAGAGTAAATATTTAATCATTGTTTATTTTATTTATTTATTTTTTATATTGAGCTACTGGTTTTATTTCGTCTTAATTTTAAGCATCTTATGTGAATACTGACTACTTCCTATGCGATTGAGATCACAAAGGCTTTACTTATATTTGACCTATATCTATCAGGAAACTATTCATATTATAACCCTTTCTGTGATTTTCTGTCCCTATTTAGTCCTTCATTAGTTAAAAGTACTACATAAACATCTATTATGGTACCAAATGTCTATGTAAATAAACTATTTTGCTGCTTTCATTTCTCTCTAAACACCTTCCAATTGACTAACCTCAGTAGATTCTGGCATTTATTTCTTCCAGAGATTCTAAGATAAACTCAAAAGTATGAAGTGGCCTAGCAGTGAGTGCTGGGGTAGCTTCTGAATGTCAGGGGCTGTTCTTTTTTTCTTTCTCAAAGTTTTGCCTTTATTTGTAAGTAACTCATAAGTCTGAAGTTGCATTTTGTAGATGGTATATTTTAAGGCTCCGATTTCATTTTTTTTTCTTATATATAATCAATTGTTCTACTATCATTTGCTGCCAAATCTCTCATCTTTAACCCCCTACTTTGAGAACTTTTAGTAAATGTTTTTATTAGTTGATTGAGAGTGTGATATGTTAGGGATATATTCTCTTTAAGCAAATTTTTGTGGGCTCATGTGATGTTTTTCAGAGAAGAAAAGGTTTTACTTGATTCTCTGAGGAATTCTATGGATGTAAACTCTTAATCATTGTTTAAAAATAATTTTTAAAAATGACTTTTTGCCTATGGTCTGAATGTAAGGGTCTACTGATGTTTCTTTTTCTTCAAAGGTACACAGTAACTTGCCTTAAAATTTAGTATTTATATAAACCCCTCCAAATGCTCCTGAGACTGTACTTATTTTTGTACCGTATTCATGATTTTTAAACTGATGTCATATGAACACCTTTTATCTTTCTGGTGATTTAATGTTTTAATTACCAATAAGAAATAATTGTCGCTAATAACTTGACACATAGGACTGTAGCTTTATGTTATTTTTGTTCTGGCAAAAAAAATGTCATCAACGTTAAATTTATAATATTCTACCTCAGAAATATCACTAAAATATTTGTGATAACTTGTCTTTATAAAAAATTTATATTTTAAAGTTACTCACATACTTGATTGATATGTAATATTCACATTTTAGAAGTGACTGAGAATATGTTATAAATATTATACTGAATATATTTTAGCAGTTCATTCTGAATGAAAAAGAGCCCAACGTCTTTAGCTGATTCATATATCCTTTCTTAAGATACAGTTTTTGTGCCCTGTGAATGATTTGGATCCTCTGTGTCATGGAGGCACTGTAATGCAGAGATTATGGGCATGGTCTCTGGAATCCAATTGTCAGAGCTCAAAGCTAACTTGTACATTTACTATATCTGCAAATAGCAAGTAATTTAGCTTAGTTATGCCTCACTTTCTCCATCTGTAAAATGAACATAAATGAGATAACCTCAGAGGATTGTTGCAAGTATCAAGTTAGACAGTACCCACAATGTGCTTAGAACAGTTCCTTGCATAGAGTAACCCCACAAGAAGTGCTAACTCTTATAATGATTCAAAACTGATTGAATAACTTTCCCTTTGTAAGATATATCACTAAGTTAAAAACTTAGAAGATATATCAATAAAGGTGAACCAGTCTCATTTTAAGACTAAAGAATATATTTTACTTAGAAAGAACGTTGGACTTTCCTAGTGGTTCAGTAGTTCAAAATCTGCCTGCCAATGCAGGAGACACAAAAGATACATTTTCAATCCCTGGGTCAGGAAGATCCTGTGGAGAAAGAAATGGCAATCCACTCTAGTATTCTTGCCTGGAAAATTCCATGGACAGAGGAGCCTGGTGGGCTGCAGCCCAGGCTACTCCTCTGCAAAGAGTCAGATATGAATGAGGACACATGCATACATAAATCTTTATTTTTAGGTTCATGAAATGTTAATTAATATTAATAGTAATATTACTTACATTGAATTCAAGAAATATAAATGTCTTAAATTCCCAGTATACTGGGATATCAGAAATAAGGTGTTAGATTTGTTAGAATGAGCAAACAATGGGAATTTGTCTGAAAGGAAGACACCAGCATGTAAAATAATTTAGGGGAGTCATTTCCCAAAGAAACGAATCAAGGAAAGAATAGCATAGTCTTCGTTAGGTAAGAGGGAGTCAAGGGCAGAAAGGCAATCAGGAGATGGAAGACCTGTAGCGTTTGTCCTTAGTGTTTTTTATTTTGCCTTAATGATTTGAGTGAGTAGTCTTGGAACTACACATTGGTAATTCCAGAATAGAAATCTTGACATTGCATCAGTTTGAACCTTGCCTTCTATTAGAAGCCCGTTCTGACTGGTCCCTGCCCCTCATCTCCATCTCGTCCTTGGAGGTGTCCCTCCTTAATGTCCCACAGCGGCCACTGAATATCCTGTCAGCTTATCAAGTTGATCTTTTGTTTACCTCCTCTAATAGGACATAAGTTCATGTCTCTTAATTGTTGTTGGAGGGCCTGGGAAGTATCACATTGTCTGGAACATAGAACCACTTGAGCAATGCTATTGAATGAACACAAAGTATTTCTTCTCCAATGGACATAACTTGTGCTTTCAGGTTATGGGCTTAAGATGACAAACGTGACAGTGGTGGGTATGTGGCTATTAACACTTGCAGGCTTTACTGGGATTGTGAACAAAAAAAGTACCCTTCTTGGTGGGTATGTGGCTATTAACACTTGCAGGCTTTACTGGGCTTGTGAACAAAAAAAGTACCCTTCTTGGTGGGTATGTGGCTATTAACACTTGCAGGCTTTACTGGCCTTGTGAACAAAAAAAAAGTACCCTTCTGTGAGGTCATCTGGGGGAGGATTCATGCCCTCTATTAATACTTGCAATATTAAAGTTCCAGGGGAGGAGCCAAGATGGCGGAGGAGTAGGACGGGGAGAACACTTTCTCCCCCACAAATTCATCAAAAGAGCATTTAAACGTCGAGTAAATTCCACAAAACAACTTCTGAATGCCGGCAGAGGACATCAGGCACCCAGAAAAGCAACCCAACTCTTCGAAAGGAGGTAGGAAAAAATATTAAAAACAAAAAAAAAGAGACAAAAGAGGGAGGGACGGAGTTCCGTCCCGGGAAGGAATCTTAAAAGAGAGAAGTTTCCAAACATCAGGAAACCTTCTCACTGCCGAATCTGTGCCGAGCTTTGGAAGCACAGAGGGCAACATAACAGGGAGAAAAAATAAATAAACAATTTAAAACTCGCAGATTGCGAGCCCTACGATAACTCCCCCAGCAGAGAAGCAGCGCAGACGCCTGCATCCGCCATTAGCGAATCGGGGCTGGGCAGGGAGGCGCGGCGCGGGCTGCATCGCTGAGAGTAAGAATCTGGCCTGAATACCCTGAGCGCTATCTGAGAGAAATAATTTGGGCTAGCAAACCAGACTGTGGGATATCTACCACGCGAAAAGCCAGCCTTAACCTAAGACACCGCCAGGCCCGCGCACGGAACAAAGGACTGAACAGAGATAGCCGGCTGCAGATCTTCCCCCTCCGGTGACAGGCAGCCAGAGCCGGAAGGGGGCAATCGCAGCCCCAGAGAGACATTATCTATAAAATTGTAAGCAGGCTTCTTTGCTAACTAAAACTTCTTGGGGGTCTGGACGGTCAACATCTGCCTGAGAAGGTGCGCCGGTTTTACATCCAGATAACCGAGTGGCGGGGAGGCGATAAGTCGCAGCATTGGCGCTCGCCTGGGAAGAGCAAATTGGCGCTCGGACCTGGGAAGAGTACAAAACGCAGGCCCAACTGAGTCTGCGCCTCTGAGGACTACCCGAGTGCCTGAACCTGAGCGGCTTGGACCTGGGAGGTGCATGCAGCCCAGGGCCAGCCTCGGATTGTTCCCGGCGGAACAACCTAGAGTCCGAGCAGTGTGGACAGGGAGGCTACACGCGCCGTGAGCGGGGGCAGACCCAGGGTGGCTGAGGCACTGCGAGCCCACGCCAGTGTTATTTGTTTGCACCCTCCCTCCCTCCCTCCCCACAGCGCGACTGAACAAGTAAGCCTAAAAAAAAAAAAAAAAAGTGTCCTCCACCGTGCCCTTTGAGTCAGGGCGGAACCCAGATACTGAAGAGACTAGCAAACAGAAGAAGATATAACAGAGGGAAACGCCTTGGAAGCTACAGGCAATAGATCAAAACCCTGTGGTTACTATGGACTACATAGGAAGGGGCCTATAGATCTTGAGAAATATAAATCTGACCAAGGAACTAGCCAAAAATGAACTGAACCCACAACACCCACAAAAAAAAAAAAAAGTCCTAGATATATTTTTATTATTTTTACGATCATTCTTTCTTTTTTCTTTTTTAATTAAAAAAAAAAAAATTTTAAGTCCTCTATTGTTCCTTTAATTTTCACTTTTATAACCTATTACTCTGCAAAAAAAAAAAAAGACCCTATTTTTTTCTTCTTCAGCAAACTTCATATATATATATTCTATAATTTTTTGACCTTGTTGTTTTTTGTTGTTGTTGTTGGTTTTTGTTTTTTTTCTTCTTTTCTTTAACATTGTATTTTTGAAATTCCAAACTCTACTCTAGATTTTTAATTTTCGCTTTTTGGTATATGTTATCAATTTTGTACCTATAGTTTTTTTTTTTATAATTTTTTTTTTTCTTCTTCTTCTCTGTTTCTTTCTCTTCTTCTTTTATATAACATTGTATATCTGAAATTCCAAACTTTACTCTAGATTTTCAATTTATGCTTTTTGGTATTTGATATCGATTTTGTACCTGTATTTTCTTTATAATTTTTGTGACATTGTTCGTATTTGTTTGTTTGTTTTCTCTCTTTATTTTTTTCTTCTTTTTTTTTTTAACATTGTATTTTTGAAATTCCAAACTCTACTCTAGATTTTTAATTTTTGCTTTCTGGTATTAGTTATCAATTTTGTACCTGTACTTCCTTTATAATTTTCGCGACCTTGTTTGTTTTTGTTTGTTCGTTCTTTCTCTCTTTCTTTTCCTTCTTCTTTTCTTTAACATCGTATTTTTGAAATTCCAAACTCTACTCTAGATTTTTAATTTTGCTTTTATGTATTTGTTACCAATTTTGTACCTTTAAGGACCCAATCTTCAGGACCCATTTTTCACTAGGGACTGAGATTACTGGCTTGACTGCTCTCTCTCCCTTTGGACCCTCCTTTTTCTCCACCAGGTCGCCTGTGTCTCCTCCCTAACCCCTCTCTACTCTACCCAACTCTGTGAATTTCTGTGTGTTTCAGACGGTGGAGAACACTTAGGGAACTGATTACTGGCTGGATCTGTCTCCCTCCTTTTCATTCCCCCCCTGGCCACCTCTGTTACCTTCCTCCTTCTTCTCTTCTCTGTATAACCCCGTGAACATCTCTGAGTGGTCCAGTTGTGGAGTGCACATAAGGAAGTGACTACTGGCTAGCCCACTCTCTCCACTATTGATTCACCTCATCTCATTTGGGTCACCTCTAACTCCCTCCTCCCTCTTCTCTTCTCCATGTAACCCTGTGAACCTCTCTGAGTGACCCTCACTGTAGAGAAACTTATCATCTTTAATGTAGATGTTTTATCAATGGTGCTGTATAGAAGGAGAAGTTTTGAAACTACTGTAAAAATAAGACCGATAATCGGAAGCAGGAGACTTAAGTCCAAACCCTGACTCCAGGGAACTCCTGACTCCAAGGAACATTCATTGACAGGAGCTCATCAAATGCCTCCATACCGACACTGAAACCAAGCACCACACAAGGGCCAACAAGTTCCAGGGCAAGACATACCAAGCAAATTCTCCAGCAACAAAGGAACACAGCCCTGAGCTTCAAGATACAGGCTGCCCAAAGTCACCCCAAAACTATAGACATCTCATAACTCATTACTGGACATTTCATTGCACTCCAGAGAGAAGAAATACAGCTCCACCCACCAGAACACCGACACAAGCTTCCCTAACCAGGAAACCTTGACAAGCCACCTGTACAAACCCACACACAGTGAGGAAACGCCACAATAAAGAGAACTCCACAAACTGCCAGAATACAGAAAGGACACCCCAAACTCAGCAATTTAAACAAGATGAAGAGACAGAGGAATACTCAGCAGATAAAGGAACAGGATAAATGCCCACCAAACCAAACAAAAGAGGAAGAGATAGGGAATCTACCTGATAAAGAATTCCAAATAATGATAGTGAAATTGATCCAAAATCTTGAAATCAAAATGGAATCACAGATTAATAGCCTGGAGACAAGGATTGAGAAGATGCAAGAAAGGTTTAACAAGGACCTAGAAGAAATAAAAAAGAGTCAATATATAATGAATAATGCAATAAGTGAAATTAAAAACACTCTGGAGGCAACAAATAGTAGAATAACAGAGGCAGAAGATAGGATTAGTGAATTAGAAGATAGAATGGTAGAAATAAATGAATCAGAGAGGATAAAAGAAAAACGAATTAAAAGAAATGAGGACAATCTCAGAGACCTCCAGGACAATATTAAACGCTACAACATTCGAATCATAGGGGTTCCAGAAGAAGAAGACAAAAAGAAAGACCATGAGAAAATACTTGAGGAGATAATAGTGGAAAACTTCCCTAAAATGGGGAAGGAAATAATCACCCAAGTCCAAGAAACCCAGAGAGTCCCAAACAGGATAAACCCAAGGAGAAACACCCCAAGACACATATTAATCAAATTAACAAAGATCAAACACAAAGAACAAATATTAAAAGCAGCAAGGGAAAAACAACAAATAACACACAAGGGAATTCCCATAAGGATAACAGCTGATCTTTCAATAGAAACTCTTCAAGCCAGGAGGGAATGGCAAGACATACTTAAAATGATAAAAGAAAATAACCTACAGCCCAGATTATTGTACCCAGCAAGGATCTCATTCAAGTATGAAGGAGAAATCAAAAGCTTTTCAGACAAGCAAAAGCTGAGAGAATTCTGCACCACCAAACCAGCTCTCCAACAAATACTAAAGGATATTCTCTAGACAGGAAACACAAAAACGGTGTATAAACTCGAACCCAAAACAATAAAGTAAATGGCAACGGGAACATACTTATCAGTAATTACCTTAAATGTAAATGGGTTGAATGCCCCAACCAAAAGACAAAGACTGGCTGAATGGATACAAAAACAAGACCCCTACATATGTTGTCTACAAGAGACCCACCTCAAAACAGGGGACACATACAGACTGAAAGTGAAGGGCTGGAAAAAGATTTTCCATGCAAATAGGGACCAAAAGAAAGCAGGAGTAGCAATACTCATATCAGATAAAATAGACTTTAAAACAAAGGCGGTGAAAAGAGACAAAGAAGGTCACTACATAATGATCAAAGGATCAATCCAAGAAGAAGATATAACAATTATAAACATATATGCACCCAACACGGGAGCACCACAGTACGTAAGACAAATGCTAACAAGTATGAAAGGAGAAATTAACAATAACACAATAATAGTGGGAGACTTTAATACCCCACTTACACCTATGGATAGATCAACTAAACAGAAAATTAACAAGGAAACACAAACTTTAAACGATACAATAGACCAGTTAGACCTAATTGATATCTATAGGTCATTTCATCCCAAAACAATGAATTTCACCTTTTTCTCAAGCGCACATGGAACCTTCTCCAGGATAGATCACATCCTGGGCCATAAAGCTAGCCTTGGTAAATTCAAAAAAATAGAAATCATTCCAAGTATTTTTTCTGACCACAATGCAGTAAGATTAGATCTCAATTACAGGAGAAAAACTATTAAAAATTCCAACATATGGAGGCTGAACAACACGCTGCTAAATAACCAACAAATCACAGAAGAAATCAAAAAAGAAATCAAAAGTTGCATAGAAACGAATGAAAATGAAAACACAACAACCCAAAACCTGTGGGACACGGTAAAAGCAGTCCTAAGGGGAAAGTTCATAGCAATACAGGCACACCTCAAGAAACAAGAAAAAAGTCAAATAAATAACCTAACTCTACACCTAAAGCAACTAGAAAAGGAAGAAATGAAGAACCCCAGGGTTAGTAGAAGGAAAGAAATCTTAAAAATTAGAGCAGAAATAAATGCAAAAGAAACAAAAGAGACCATAGCAAAAATCAACAAAACCAAAAGCTGGTTCTTTGAAAGGATAAATAAAATTGACAAACCATTAGCCAGACTCATCAAGAAACAAAGGGAGAAAAATCAAATCAACAAAATTAGAAACGAAAATGGAGAGATCACAACAGACAACACAGAAATACAAAGGATCATAAGAGACTACTATCAACAATTATATGCCAATAAAATGGACAACGTGGAAGAAATGGACAAATTCTTAGAAAAGTACAACTTTCCAAAACTGGACCAGGAAGAAATAGAAAATCTTAACAGACCCATTACAAGCATGGAAATTGAAACTGTAATCAAAAATCTTCCAGCAAACAAAAGCCCCGGTCCAGACGGCTTCACAGCTGAATTCTACCAAAAATTTAGAGAAGAGCTAACACCTATCCTGCTCAAACTCTTCCAGAAAATTGCAGAGGAAGGTAAACTTCCAAACTCATTCTATGAGGCCACCATCACCCTAATACCAAAACCTGACAAAGATCCCACAAAAAAAGAAAACTACAGGCCAATATCACTGATGAACATAGATGCAAAAATCCTTAACAAAATTCTAGTAATCAGAATCCAACAACACATTAAAAAGATCATACACCATGATCAAGTGGGCTTTATCCCAGGGATGCAAGGATTCTTCAATATCCGCAATTCAATCAATGTAATACACCACATTAACAAATTGAAAAATAAAAACCATATGATTACCTCAATAGATGCAGAGAAAGCCTTTGACAAAATTCAACATCCATTTATGATAAAAACTCTCCAGAAAGCAGGAATAGAAGGAACATACCTCAACATAATAAAAGCTATATATGACAAACCCACTGCAAACATTATCCTCAATGGTGAAAAATTGAAAGCATTTCCTCTAAAGTCAGGAACAAGACAAGGGTGCCCACTTTCACCATTACTATTCAACATAGTTTTGGAAGTTTTGGCCACAGCAATCAGAGCAGAAAAAGAAATAAAAGGAATCCAAATTGGAAAAGAAGAAGTAAAACTCTCACTATTTGCAGATGACATGATCCTCTACATAGAAAACCCTAAAGACTCCACCAGAAAATTACTAGAACTAATCAATGACTACAGTAAAGTTGCAGGATATAAAATCAACACACAGAAATCCCTTGCATTCCTATACACTAATAATGAGAAAACAGAAAGAGAAATTAAGGAAACAATTCCATTCACCATTGCAACGGAAAGAATAAAATACTTAGGAATATATCTACCTAAAGAAACTAAAGACCTATATATAGAAAACTATAAAACACTGGTGAAAGAAATCAAAGAGGACACTAATAGATGGAGAAATATACCATGTTCATGGATTGGAAGAATCAATATAGTGAAAATGAGTATACTACCCAAAGCAATTTATAGATTCAATGCAATCCCTATCAAGCTACCAACAGTATTCTTCACAGAGCTAGAACAAATAATTTCACAATTTGTATGGAAATACAAAAAACCTCGAATAGCCAAAGCGATCCTGAGAAAGAAGAATGGAACTGGAGGAATCAACTTACCTGACTTCAGGCTCTACTACAAAGCCACAGTTATCAAGACAGTATGGTACTGGCACAAAGACAGAAATATTGATCAATGGAATAAAATAGAAAGCCCAGAGATAAATCCACGCAAATATGGACACCTTATCTTCGACAAAGGAGGCAAGAATATACAATGGATTAAAGACAATCTCTTTAACAAGTGGTGCTGGGAAATCTGGTCAACCACTTGTAAAAGAATGAAACTGGACCACTTTCTAACACCATACACAAAAATAAACTCAAAATGGATTAAAGATCTAAACGTAAGACCAGAAACTATAAAACTCCTAGAGGAGAACATAGGCAAAACACTCTCCGACATACATCACAGCAGGATCCTCTATGACCCACCTCCCAAAATATTGGAAATAAAAGCAAAAATAAACAAATGGGACCTAATTAACCTTAAAAGCTTCTGCACATCAAAGGAAACTATTAGCAAGGTGAAAAGACAGCCTTCAGAATGGGAGAAAATAATAGCAAATGAAGCAACCGACAAACAAATAATCTCAAAAATATACAAGCAACTCCTACAGCTCAACTCCAGAAAAATAAACGACCCAATCAAAAAATGGGCCAAAGAACTAAATAGACATTTCTCCAAAAAAGACATACAGATGGCTAACAAACACATGAAAAGATGCTCAACATCACTCATTATCAGAGAAATGCAAATCAAAACCACTATGAGGTACCATTTCACACCAGTCAGAATGGCTGCGATCCAAAAGTCTACAAATAATAAATGCTGGAGAGGGTGTGGAGAAAAGGGAACCCTCTTACACTGTTGGTGGGAATGCAAACTAGTACAGCCACTATGGAGAACAGTGTGGAGATTCCTTAAAAAACTGGAAATAGAACTGCCTTATGATCCAGCAACCCCACTGCTGGGCATACACACTGAGGAAACCAGAAGGGAAAGAGACACGTGTACCCCAATGTTCATCGCAGCACTGTTTATAATAGCCAAGACGTGGAAGCAACCTAGATGTCCATCAGCAGATGAATGGATAAGAAAGCAGTGGTACCTATACACAATGGAGTATTACTCAGCCATTAAAAAGAATACATTTGAATCAGTTCTAATGAGGTGGATGAAACTGGAGCCTATTATACAGAGTGAAGTAAGCCAGAAGGAAAAACATAAATACAGTATACTAACGCATATATATGGAATTTAGAAAGATGGTAACAATAACCCGGTGTACGAGACAGCAAAAGAGACACTGATGTATAGAACAGTCTTATGGACTCTGTGGGAGAGGGAGAGGGTGGGAAGATGTGGGAGAATGGCAATGAAACATGTAAAATATCATGTAGGAAACGAGTTGCCAGTCCAGGTTCGATGCATGATGCTGGATGCTTGGGGCTGGTGCACTGGGACGGCCCAGAGGGATGGTATGGGGAGGGAGGAGGGAGGAGGGTTCAGGATGGGGAACACATGTATACCTGTGGAGGATTCATTTTGATATTTGGCAAGACTAATACAATTATGTAAAGTTTAAAAATAAAATAAAATTGGAAGAATAAAAAAAAAAAAATTAAAGTTCCATTACTTGGATTCAGATAATAGATGTTGAATTTGTCGATCTTCGTCAAAATGTAAGATGAGAAAGTGCACACACCCATCCTTTTTCAGCTTAACACTTCAGGGTTTAGTTTTGGTAGATAATGCCTCAGCAAGGATCTGCAGAAATGAGGTGGCAGTCAGAGTGAGGAATGTTTGTGTGTGTGTGTGTGTGTGTGTGTGTGTGCATGCATTTTAAGTGGGGGGATGCGATAGAGAGCAGTGTTACCTGGCACCAGAGAGAGGACAGGCATCCAGACATAAGATACAGGAGGATGCCAAGACATATTTCACATCCTCCACAGGTTAGCTCAATCATGGCCTTGCTTGCAAGTTTTCTCCTCTGTATGAATTGTGTGTGAATTCACCTTTTGAATTAAAGCATTTAGTTTTTCAATTTTGACAGAAAAAAAAAAATATTCACCTTTCTTACCTCAACCTCATCTTTTTTTAGACATCATTATCATATCTACATATAAAATCTCTCTCTTATCAGCCCTTGGTCTCATGGCTCCACTTAACTACAAGAACTTTTTCAATGAATGTTTCTGTCTTCAAATTTAAAATGAATAGAAGCAAATTTGCTCTTTTCCCTGCCAAATAAACTTTTTGTCAAACCACTCAGACTAGAAAACTGTACATTGATGTTCTCAATTCCTTTCTTTCAACCTCCTATATCTAGTATTATGTCTTTTAAAATATTATGTCTTTTAAAATATTATGTCCTTTAAAAATAACTCTTGATTTCCCTCTTCTTTACAGTTCCAATTAATTGCCACTATCCTCAGACTGCACACCCAAGTGCCCCTGTAACCAGAGGAATTGAGTAATATTGTCCATGTTAAAAAAAAAAAAATCCATAGCTTAGTCACATTAAAAAGTCAATGTTTTTCACAAACAAAATGTGTTGGAAAGCTGATCTGGCTCTCAGGGGCTCCGTTTTGTGGAAATAGTGTATTGTACTCATTTACAGAGACTGCTCCCTGAGTTTGTGCCTTGTGTGGACGCTCAGGGTCCCACTCTTAGAAAAAAAATCACATTTAGAAAGACTTCAGCTCTCACCATTTTGAAATTATTTATGTTTTGAACAAGTTAAAACCCACAAATTAAGTAGCTGATCATTCCCGTTCAAGGTCATTATCATCCTCTACCCGAATTACTGAAACATCATCTCAACTGTGTCCCTAAAAGTGAGGTTTCTGTCCTCAAGCCATCCTACATAGAGCCATGGGACTAATTTTCCTTGACACCATTTTATCATTCTGGCCTCTGTTATGTAATTTATGATCTAAGCTCTTCTGCCTGGCACTGATCTCCCTCTAGAACTCGCATTTTTTCTGTATGATTTCTTGCTATTTCTAACATGAAGTCTTTACTCTAGTTAGGCTGATCTCACCTTTATCACTAGTTAGTGAAACTTGACTCCATATTAGAACTCATGGTTTTGGTTAAATCTAAAAATGTGATCTTTCTTTTTTTCTGCATATCCAGAACTATCTTTTGCTGGTTATCCCCAGTTCTGGCTCATCCACAAAATCTTCCAACTTATTCTCATCCTTAAGCATTTAACCTACCTCTGACTTTCTAGAATATTTTATCTGCACTACACTAATTGGCATATGTGTTATCAAATACCAATATATATGAGAATCCCAATCTCAGAGGAAATTCTCCAGGAACCTGCATTTTAAATAAAAACACAAGAAATACTGACACAGAGAATCCAAAAACTACACCACGAGATCCAAATTCTACAAGTTTTTAGTATATGTTTCATGACCTTTTTTCTTGTCTATCCATTTATAAGTACTACACATGCAGTCCCTATAATTCTCAACACAATGCAAAATTTGCAAGTACTTTTTCATTTGACAATATTTTAATATTAGAAATATTTGGTAAGATAAGAACCTTCTCTAAAATCTCAGTTCACCTAAAATTCAACTGCAACTCCTTTCAGAAACTGTACTTAAATGGTGAAACACAGTTTTCTGATTCATACAAAATAGAGCTAATGAAAAAGATCTTTAGCCTTTAAAGAATACTCAGTAGCTTTGGGGAAATATCTTGATTCTTTAAATATGTTAATTAAAATCTTATGGATTAAAGTCCCATTGAAATATATATGTGGACTAATACTTGGCAAACTGTCTTCTACATTTGGCAGTTTTAAAAATGTCTGAAAAAACAGTTCAAAATGCTTTGGCAAAATTCAAGCACCAGTGAATTGTCCAGTTTCTTTTTGGGGAATACTGTTTGCCAATATTATATTCTTCACATGTGGTCTTTATCTGTAGTCAATATACTAAGTACAATAAACTTATCCAGGTGGTTACTGAAGAGCCCATAAAGTCTGTACATTTTTACTTCTTTACTTTTTTTACTTCTTTCTTCACTTTTAAAAATCTGTCTTTCTAGAAAAATTGAGTGCATGTGAAAAAATGTAGAGCATCAAGTAAAATGTTAGACTCAATTTCTGCTCCAGAACGCACAACAGGTGGTCCTGCCATAAGGCATACATATGGCTGAGACATAGTAGTACCATGAATTCTGCTCACAGAAATCTGTCTTGTAACCAATGGGGAATAGAGTCTCTGGTGTTGTGACCAGACTGGTGAATCTTCTTACAGAAACAGATGCGATGGGTTATCACAAAATCAGCATTGAAAAGATTTCTATTCTAATCCATTCTTCTCTCCAATAAAAAAATTTCTCCTATGACATTCTTATCTGATTGAGTACTTCAAATTAACTAATATAAATAAATCCTTAATCCTGTATGTTGAATATTACTATACCACTTTGCATAAGATGAATCTAAGTCTCTTATTATGTACATAAGTTATTGATTATTTGCATAGATAATGTTTTTTTCTATGCAACTGCAGTTAATTGAATATCCATGTATATTTATTTTAGAAGATATGATTATACATATATCTGTATATATCATTTAGAAGCAAACAAAATTTTATATTTTCAACTGCTTACTTTTAAAGAATAATCTTTCTCCTGTTGTACATGTTTTTCACCAACCTGTAGGGCATCATCATTTTTTTCACTTCAAGGGAGTGGCCATCTGTGCTGTTTAAATCTGTTGTCTTCATATCACTGTTTATCATCTACATTTGAACACTACATTATATAGTCATCTAAATTTAAACAGGTATGGCTTCATTTGTTAGATAATCATAGTCACCTATACTCTATATTTACTTTTTTAATATCTTAGTTTTAATAAGTTTTGAGGTGTTAATTGTTGTTGTTGTTCAGTCGCTAAGTCATGTCTGACTCTCTGTGACCCCATGGAGTGTAGCATGCCAGCCTTCCCTATCATTCACTATCTCCCTGAGTTTGCTCAAACTCATGTCCATTGAGTCAGTGAGGCCATCCAACCATCTTATCCTCTGTTGCCCCCTTCTCTTGCCCTCAATCTTTCCCAGCACCAGATATCTTTCAGTTAATCGGCTTTCTGCATCAGGTGACTAAAGTATTGGAACTTCAGCTTCTGCATCAGTCCTTCCAATGAATACTCAGGGTTGATTTCTGTTAGGATTGACTGGTTTGATCTCCTTAATGTCCAAGGGATTCTCAAAAGTCTTCTCTAGCACCACAATTTAAAAGCATTAATTCTTTGGTGCTCAGCCTTCTTTATGGTCCAACTCTCACATCTATACATGACTACTGGAAAACTATAGCTTTGACCAGACGGACCTTTGTCACCAAAGTAATGTCTGTGCTTTGTAATATGTTGTCTAGGTTGGTGATAGCTTTTCTTCCAAGGAGTCAGTGTCTTTTAATTTCATGGCTGCAGTCACTGACCCCAGTGATAGTTTTACTGTTTTAAAGTAGCCATCTCAGACACTTCAAACAAAAATTTCCCTTGAAGTCTGTTAGTGTAAGTCAGTAGAGAAAATATGACAAGTGTATTTCTTAGCAAATATTTTAATCTAGTTATATTATGCTGAAGTAAGTATATTACATTTAAACATATTACAATGAAGGACAGCTGGTAGGGTTTTTTTTCTAGTTATTTATTCATTTATTTTTAGCTGTGCTGGGTCTTCATTGCTGTGCAGGCTTTTTTCTAGTTATGGTGAGCAGGGGCTACTCTCTGGTTGCAGTGCACAGGCTTCTCATTGCATGGTTTCTCTTTTTGCAGAGCACAAACTCAAGGGCGTGGGGACTTCAGTAGTGGTAGTACATGGGCTCAGTAGTTGCGGCTCCCAGGCTCACAAGCTCAATAGTTGTGACCCACGGGCTTAGTTGCTCCATATCATGTGAGATCTTCCCTGATTAAGGACTGAACCTGAGTCTCCTGCATTGGCAGGTAGATTCTTTGCCACTGAACCATGAAAGAAGCCCCTAGTGTCTGGACTTATTGAGGTTCAGGTTCTTTGTATCTCATCCCAGAAAGAATTCAGTGAAAGACAAAGTGATAGGTAAGAAGTGGATGTTATTCAGAGAGAAACAGACTCCACAGACAGTGTGTGGGTCATTGCAGAGGGCAAGTATGGCTGTCGACAGCAGAATGTTCTTTTAAGAAAAAAAAAATAAGATGTGGAAAAAAAAATAAAAGCATAAGGAGAGCTGACAATTAGGGAGCCCAATTCTCCCTGGTACCCTTGTCAAATATAGCTGTCTTTCCTATAACATGTTAGTAACATGATGCTCATTAACTGTCAAACCACTGTGGTTTATATTTAAGTGCATTTTTTTTATGCACTTCTCTTTCAAAACTTGTTAAATTTCCAGAGAGTTTTGGAATTCTTAATAAAAGTGTTAGCCATTCAGTCATGTCCTCCTCTTTGTGACCCCATAGACTGTAGCCCACCAGGTTCTTCTGTCCATGAGATTCTCCAGGCAAGAGTACTGGAATGGGCAGCCATTTCCTTCTCCAGGGGATCTTCCCAACCCAGAGATGGAACCTAGGTGTCCCGCACTGCAGGCAGATTCTTTACCATCTGAGCTACTAGGGAAGCCCTATGGAATTCTTAACTCTGTGTTTAATTGTCTGAACATCCATTTGTCTGATGACAAAAGCCTACAGAAAATGATTTTCTTGAGGGTCTTTTAGATTTGCATTATTATCTCAGCTGTCCAAGGAGGAAATAGTAAATTATAAGCTCATTCTCTGGTAGCTTTCTCATTCACTAAGTTCAGTTTAGTCACTCAGTCATGTCTGACTCTTTGCGATCCCATGGACTGCAGCACGCCAGTCTTCCCTGTCCATCATCAACTCTGTGTATCTTATTGTCCATAAATTTACATTTTACTCCTTTACTTTCAGGATTCTCTTCAATTGCTACCAGAGCTTTAGAATTCACTGCTTCTTTCCTCATTGTCCAATCCATTTGTGGCTTCCTCTGATAGAAAAAGAAATGAATGACTAAAAAGAACGTCTTTCAAAAACTGAGAAAGAGCCTAATTATAGCTCTCATTTTATAATCTCAACCATTAAATAATATAATCACCTAATGCGAAGTGCAAAATTTGCAGAAAACTTAATGGTTCTTACTTTTTCCACATTAGGAGAGAACAGTAAGTGGACAGTGAAGTCTTTAGTTATCCTTTATTTATTCACTTTATTCCATGAAGAATCAGATATATACTAGGTCAGTGAACTACAGCTCTTGAGTTATACTAAGCCTGCCTTTTTTTAAAGGAAAGCTTTATTGAAAGCAGCCATCCCTATTCATTTACGATTATCATGCCTTCTTCCTACTACAGGACTGAGTAGTTACTCCAGTGGCCTTATGACCAAAAATCCTTATGACCTTAACAGAAAAAGTTTTTCAACTCCTGAATTACATCAAGCCTTGTTTTAAGAAGACTTTGCCATGTGTTGATCAAGGTGATACTTTAATATATTTGCAAAACTTAGGGAAATTTTTCCTTATTTTTCCCCATAATTTAAGGTAATAATATTTGTTTTTGTAATCAATGCTGCTAAATAATACATCTTATTACATTTATACAGAGGCTTTTCCTTTGAAGCAACTAATTTTGATTTTAAATTAATTCATGCAGATATAAACATAGTTAATTATTTTTGTCACTATACCTTTGGAGAAGGCAATAGCAATCCACTCCAGTACTCTTGTCTGGAAAATCCCATGGATGGAGGAGCCTGGTGGGCTGCAGTCCATGGGGTCGTGAAGAGTTGGACATGACTGAGCGACTTCACTTTCACTTTTCACTTTCATGCATTGGAGAAGGAAATGGCAACCCACTCCAGTGTTCTTGCCTGGAGAATCCCAGGGACGGGGGAGCCTAATGGGCTGCTGTCTATGGGGTCACACAGAGTCGGACACGACTGGAGCGACAGCAGCAGCAGCAGCAGCAGCATTATACCTTTCTTGGCTTTCTCCTTTTCTTCAGTATTACTTGATTTTTTTTCACCAATAAATGATGTGGTCAGTGGTAATCGAACTGATTATCAAGAATGTGATATTTGCAATAATTTATCACTAGTGAATAAATTAGACTCTAACATTTAAGTTATGGACATTAATCAATTTGTAGAAAAATATAGCTGTTCATTTTCAGCTAAGTCATTCTGAGGTATATTCTAAATGCAAATTCTTAGTAGATTAGTTTTGATATTAATATTAAAAGTATTTGTTTGCAATTTTTTATACTTATAAGTGTGGATTCTTGTGTGTTTAAGAAAGATTTATAGCAATATAGTCCTTTAAATATCAACTAGTTCAGTAGGTTAGAAATCTATTGATAAGCAAGTTTCCCACTGGAGAAGACTTTTGTAAGTGTCATTGGATCCCTTTGAGAAAGAAAATTTGCCTTATTTCCTTAAGTGGCTTTCTAGTGTTGAATGCAGGCTGGAGTGGAATGTATCAGTTTATATTCTGTTTATTGTCATTCCTTGCATGCGTGCTCAGTCGCTTCAGTCGTGTCTGACTCTTTTGCTACCACATGGACTATTGCCTGCCAGATTCCTCTGTCCATGGGATTCTCCAGGCATGAATACTGGAGCGTGTTGCCATTCCCATCTCCAGGGGATCTTCCTGACCCAGGGATCAAACCCGTGTCTCCTGTGTCTCTTGCATTGCAGGCTGATTCTTTACCACTGAGCCATCAGGGAAGCCTTGTTATTCCTATTTGATAATAACTTATTTGTAAATCACCAATACACATGTGATCACCTCTGTTCATTCTAGTTCCATGGGTCTTCTATTCTTGATAATCCTCCATGTGAACTTAAGAGATGGCTAGCAGTCACTACTGGAGAAGGAAATGGCAATGCACTCCAGTATTCTTACCTGTAGAACCCTAGGGGCAGAGGAGCCTTGGTGGGCTGCCATCTATGGGGTTGCACAGAGTCAGACACGACTGAAGTGACTTAGCAGCAACAGCAGTCACTACAATTAAGTTAATGTCTAACTTCTCATCAGCTGTATAATTCTAAAGGCCGTATATATTCATTAGCATTATTTTCCAAAAAGTGAACAGTAAAAAGTAACTTTTCTATGAAGCTGTTGAATATGGACTAATAAAATTATAATTACTTATTAATAACACATTGAGAACATGGTATGAGCCAAGTAATATGCAATATGTTCCTCAGAGATATGGTGTAGACTGTTATAGTTGGTGCTCAGATTGTCTCTGCTAGCTAGATATTATTATCTTTAACATTTGAAGACAGAGTCTTGGAGAAGATGAATAGCTAAGGTCTTGAAATTAGGGGATATTAGACCTAAGAATCAAATCCAGTTATTAGATATATTTTATTGGCAAAAAAAACTTTAATAAAAGGTTCACAACTCAAAGATTTATAAGTTGAATGTATAATCTCATGAAGTAATAGAACTGGAGATTATTCTTTAGCAATCATCAAGCTCTCTGTGCAAAGAATTGATATCAGTCTCCATGATTCTGATTTTATTTTCATTGTTCAAGGTCCTTCTCCCATTTTAGTTATGCATTTTATTCATTTATCTATAGCCCCAACATTCATATTCTTTCCATTCATATTCATAGGCAATTAATTTCATGTATTAAGTATAATGTGTGAATATATATATTTTTTATATATGTAGTTTGGTTTTATTTACATAGATTTTTTTTAAGTTAGTAACACTTGAATAAAAACTCTTATTTAAGTTTTTATAAAAATGTGGTCAGAATAAGGTATTTAAAAAGATATAAAATGTATTCTAGAAACTTGATACAAAATATGCAGATGAAGTGCCATATACTGTGATAGGGAAACTGGAAAAATACAGAGATGCTAATTCTTCCAATTTTGTGTGAAAGTGATAGTTTCCATATGCTGAAATTGTTGAAGGCAACTGGAAACATTTAAAAAATGAGAGAAAATATTGAATATATTATTGAAAATATGTACAAGTGTGTAGTCATGTTTCAAAACTAAGGAAAAAGTCTCTATAAACTTTAAATAGAAAGGACATCTAAAGTCTTAGGGTAAGCCAGACCACCTGCTAGGAGCTAGCGTACTCCCTGACCTGGTGGTCAGTATCATCTTAATGACTTGGATAACCATGATGGTATGATCACTCACCTAAAGCCAGACATCCTGAAGTGTTGAAGTCATGTGGGCCCTAGGATGCATCACTATAAACAAAGTTAGTGGAGGTGATAGAATTCCAGCTGAGCTATTTCAAATCCTAAAAGATGATCTCTAAAAGTGTTGAAATCAATATGCCAGCAAATTTGGAAAACTCAGCAGTGGACACAGGACTAGAAAAGATCAGTTTTCATTTCAACCACAAAGAAGGGCAATGCCAAAGAATGTTCAGACTACCACAAGATTGCACTCATCTTACACGCTAGGGAAGTAATGCTCAAAATTCTCCAAGACAGGCTTCAGCAGTACATGAACTTAAAACTTCTGGATGTTCAAGCTGGATTCAGAAAAGGCAGAGAAACCAGAGATCAAATTGCAAACATCCAATGGTTTATAGAAAAAGCAAGAGAATTCCAGAAAAACATCTACTTCTGCTTCATTGACTACGCCAAAGCCTTTGACTGTGTGGATCACAACAAACTGGAAAATTCTTAGAGATAGAAATACCAGACCACTTTACCTGCCACCTGAGAAACCAGTATGCAGGTCAGAAGCAACAGTTAGAACTGGACATGGAACAATGGACTGGTTCCAAATTGGGAAAGGAGTATGTCAATATTGTCAGCCTGCTTATTTAACTTATAAGCAGAGTACATCTCGCAAAATGCCAGGCTGGTCGAGGCACAAGCTGCCATCTAGATTGCCGGGACAAATATCAATAACCTCAGATATGCAGATGACACAACCCTTATGGCAGAAAGTGAAGAGGACCTAAAGAACCTCTTGATGAAAGTGAAAGAGGAGAGTGAAAAAGCTGGCTTAAAACTTAGCATTCAAAAAACTAAGATTATGGCATCTGGTCCCATCACTTCATGGCAGATAGATGGGGAAACAATGGAAACAGTGAGAAACTTTATTTTCTTGGCCTCCAAAATCACTGCAGTTGGTGACTGCAGCCATGAAAGTAAAAGATGCTTGCTCCTTGAAAGAAAAGCTATGACCAACCTAGACAGTATATTAAAAAGCAGAAACATTGCTTTACTGACAAAGGACTTTATAGTCCAAGCTCTGGCTTTTCCGGTAGTCATATATGAATGTGAGAGTTGGACCGTAAAGAGGCTGACTGCTGAAGAATTGATGCTTTTGAACTCTGGTGTTGGAAAAAACTCTTGAGATTCCCTTGGACTGCAAGAGGATCAAACCAGAAAATCCTAAAAGAAATCAACCTTGAGTATTCATTGGAACAACTGATGCAGAAGCTGAAGCTCCAATACTTTGGTCTCCTGATGTGAAGAACCAAGTCATTGGAAAAAAAACCCTGATGCTGGGAAAGATTGAAGGCTGGAGAAGAAGGGGGTGGCAGAGGACTAGATGGTTGGATGGCATCACCAATTCAATGGATGTGAGTTTGAGCAAGCTCTGGGAGATGATGAAGGACAGGGAAGCCTGGTGTGCTGCAGTCCATGGGGTTGCAAAGAGTTGGATGAGACTGAGCAACTGAACAGCCACAGCTTCTTCCCTGAAAGGGAACAGATTAGGTAGTGCCTCAGACAGGTGGTTCAGATGGTAAAGAATCTGTCTGCAATGCAAGCAACCCAGGTTTGATCCCTGAGTCTGGAAGATCCCTTGGTGAAGGGAATGACTGCACACTCCAGTATTCTTGTATGGAGAATTCCACGGACAGAGGAGCATGCCGGGCTACAGTCAATGGGATCTCAAAGGGCGAGACACCACTGAGTGGCACTTTTACTTTCAGACAGGAATGGAATCAAAGCTGGGCTTCCAAGTGTTTTGCAGGGAAGAAGATGAAGATAGTGACTAACAGTAGGACATTTAACTTAAAGTTGTGGGAGAATAAAATACTTTCATCTCAATCAACCAGAACACAGAAAATGTTTTCTTTTCAATTTCAAGAAGTAAGCATAGTTAAAATAAAATGCAAAATAATATGGCAGAAATAAACTCAAAATTTCAGTAATCACTCATTGTAAAGAATATCAGATTAGATTAAAAAAAGTGAAATCCAAACACAGACATTTATTGATGAAGCAATTGTGGTTTCTCGAGAACACAGAAAATTGTCAGCTGGCCAAAGCACAGGATGTAGCAATATTCCCTAGGGGAGTCAATGGTTCAGGTTTCTGAGATCCTAATCTGACTCTGACTTAAGAGTCAGGCAAGGTGAAGGTGATTACATCAGGTCGACAGGAAAGAGAACTGTCTTCTCTAGCTTCAGCTTTAGGTATACTGAGCTAGAGCGGTTCTGTTTATGGGATAGATTGAATATACTTGATGGGCCACCGTATTTGGAGCAAGTGGTACTTTATACATTTTCTATTATCTCTCATAACATTCCTGTAGATGCTTTCTCATCTTACGGCAGGTTTTTTGCAAAGGTATTTTAAAAGAAGACTTTTTGGAGTAAACTTTTAAATTTTTCATGGCTTCACATTGTTGAGCCCTTACATTTAAAGTAAAATTTGTCTATATGTGATATTATGGCTCCAAAGGTCTTTTCTTTAGAAACTTTACAAATAATCCCCCAAGTCTTCTTGTCTCTAGTATTTCTGTTGAGAAGTTTGCCATCAATCTAATTATGTCTTCTCTGGTTTTTTTGTGTGCTTGTATTATACTCTAATCTGTCTATATGTGGGCTAGTCCATCTATTCTGCTTGACATTGTATCTCATCAATAATAGACATTCATCCTTTATCTTTTAATTCTTTGAAATTCTGTCATTATTTTTTTCAAACATTCTCTCTGATCGCTTTTTTAAAAATCTTTTTCTATTATTCTGGATATGTTATAACGTTGCCACTTCTACTCTTACTCCCCACATCTGTTAACATTTCATTTATATTTTCAATTTTGCCTTTCCTGACTGCCTTCTACAGCTTTATCTTCCAGCTCTGAAACTCATTCCTTGGCTCTTATCTTGTTTCCAATTAGCTTATAATAAGGTTCTTTTTTTCAGCTATCATAATACTTATACCTGTGTGCCCTCTTCATGACTATTCCTTCTTCAGCTTATCAGTAGCTCCACAGATGTAACCTTCAAACAATCCTTGACTACTGAATTAATTCTGGTTTATCCAGTATAGTATATAGTATTTTGTTGTTTCTCTTATATTTTTGTTGTACTCTTCTAAGTCTGACTATTTTGTAAGATTATTTCCCCCGAGAACATCAGTCTTTTTCACTAGGATTATAAAAAGTAGCTGAAACACCAATATTTTGGCCATTTGATGTGAAGAACTGACTCATTGGAAAAGACCCTGATGAAAGATTGAAGGTGGGAGGAGAAGGGGACAACAGAGAATGAGATGGTTGGATGGCATCTTCGACTGGATTGACATGAGTTTGAGTGAACTTCAGGAGTTGGTGATCGACAGGGGAGCCTGCCATGCTGCAGTCCATGAGGCCGTAAAAAGTCTGTACCCCAGTGTTCATCGCAGCACTGTTTATAATATCCAGGACATGGAAGCAACCTAGATGCCCATCAGCAGATGAATGGATAAGAAAGCTATGGTACATATACACAATGGAGTATTACTCAGCCATTAAAAAGAATACATTTGAATCAGCTCTAATGAGGTGGATGAAACTGGAGCCTATTATACAGAGTGAAGTAAGCCAGAAGGAAAAACACCAATACAGTATATTAATGCATATGTATGGAATTTAGAAAGATGGTAACAATAACCCTGTGTACGAGACAGCAAAAGAGACACTGATGTATAGAACAGTCTTATGGACTCTGTGGGAGAGGGAGAGGGTGGGAAGATTTGGGAGAAAGGCATTGAAACATATAAAATATCATGTATGAAACGAGATGCCAGTCCAGGTTCGATGCACGATACTGGATGCTTGGGGCTGGTGCACTGGGACGGCCCAGAGGGATGGTATGGGGAGGGAGGAGGGAGGAGGGTTCAGGATGGGGAACTTCCACATGTATACCTGTGGTGGATTCATTTTGATATTTGGCAAAACTAATACAATTATGTAAAGTTTAAAAATAAAATAAAATTAAAAAAAAAAAAACAATGGGAAAAAAAAAAAAAGAGTCAGATGTGACTGAGCGACTGAACTGAAGAACTGAACTGATCAATTGTAGCAGTGCCAAGCCCCAGCTTGTGAAGTATTTAATGGGTTTGGAGGTGAAGCATACCGCCAGAAAATGTTCCCAAAATGCCATAGACCAGGTTTGACTAACTTCTTTTTCTTTCCTCACTAAGTTACTGTTCCTCAGGGAACTTGGTTACCCTGCCTGATGCACTGATCTATGTTGAAAGAGTTTTCTTTCACTATGGTTGCCAAGCTACAGTTTGGAAGTAGGGGAAGAGGAAGGAACATTCAGTTAACCAGCTGCTCTTCACTCATCTGTTACCTACTTGGTAAAGGCTGTGTTGACCTGATAATTCTCTTCAGAAGTGAGGTAGCAGGAAGTTATCTGCATAGGAAACATGGCAGAGAAAAGGGCACTGAGAATTCTCCCACCCTGTTTCCTGCTGACTCTGACACCAGGCCTGTCTCTGCCCCTAGCTGCCGTTGCTCTTCCTTTGGGACTTAATAGCCACTCTCCCCTGTCCACTTCCTCATATATTTCTCAGAGCTTTATTTTAGTTCTTCAAATCAATACACATTTACTTCTGTGAGATTTCTAGGTTGAACTAGGGAAGAAGAGTCAACAGTTTGTGACATAATATTTTTACTAGTTACTGAAAGTCATTAAATACATACATAGACATGCACACACACACACACACACACTCATTCAGAAATGGGTCTTGTAGAGTTATTGTGAAATAGAAAAAGGTAACTAGAAACAATTTAAATGTATAACTGTGGGTGTACAGTGAATCAATAATTAGATTACACTAATTTATTGGAATAGCATAATTTAGATATCCAAGTGTTACTATTGATAGTTATCAGGAAACATTATTAAAGTAGAAAATATCCAGGTACAGAACATTATGATAAGTAAGGAAAATAAAAGACAAATATATAATAATGAAGATTTTTTTGATATCTAATTTATATCTAACATATTAACTGTGTTGACCTTTTGGGGGAGTGGGGTCTTTATAAAGTGGCATATATTTATTGTAACTTAAAATGTTAAATACATAGATGTATGACTTTTAAATTTTAAAAGTTAGTTTGCTAACACCATAAAAGGAAATTAGTTTCCTAAAATATAATATATGTTTTCACATATGTGCATAGAGAAATATTTAGATTTTATATTCTGGAAGAAGGTATTATATAGGATTGTATTCAAACTTTTATGCCAAGTAGCAAAAATCATAGAAAGGAAAAACAGAAAAACAGTTTAAAAATGTCATTTAAATGATTATATTGCAATAACACCTGTTTTATTAGCATTTATTAAAGGCTAGTGGAGGCTAATTCATTGCTCTATTTTATTTATATGTTTAAATTCCATACTAAATAACTTATCCATATAATATGAAACTGTGTAGAGGAACAATTTGCATGCTAACACAAATGAGCTAGTGAAAGGTGTCAAGTGATATTATTGAATTCAGAGCAAAAAGAGATTTCTTGAGATTATATAAACCAAGGCATCACTTGTCAGTTCATCTATTTAGAAAAGGTAGACAGAAGGGAAGACAAAAGCCAATATTCAAATTATCTGCGTGATTTGTTCTTTTTTGACTACAAATTGTCAATGTAAGAAGGATGGTGAGAAGAGACAGTAAAATCAAACATCATTTTCATCAGCAGATCAAACTCTCATTTTTAATGGTGTGAGCTATAATAAGCTTTAACAATGGAGCCACACTTACCCTCTCTCGGTTTGTCAGTTTCCATTTTAAAGTATGGTTTTTAATGACCTATCTAGAGATTTATTTTTTAAAGAACATGAATATATTTAGGTGTTTCATCTATCAAAAACTTCCTTTGCTATTCTGTGATCAGACTGTATTGTATAAGTGTGCTGGACCTTGACAGACAGTGTCAGTTCACGCTAAGGCTATGTCTACATGGATAGCAACACATTTCTGAAAAACGTTCCCACTCTAATCTGCAGTCAAATCAATTAGTGCTAGCTTGCTACATGCTGATTCAATCAGAACCTATAATTCATAGTTTTCATGGTAATTTCACCAGTAAAGTTGATGGAGAGCAAGAGTTACAAAAGATTTTTGCAAGTGTTTGCAAACACAAGTAGACACAATAAAATTAAGTTAAAATTCAAATAATTCTAAAGTCAACTCATTTTCTCAAGGAGTGTGTATGGATAGGGATATAGAAAGAGATTTTTTTTTTCCTGAATAGTTTTCTGCTTCTGCTTCCCAGGTCTTCATTCTTAAGAGACACATTACTTAGTAACTTGCATTAAATTACTTACTTTATTCTAGAACCTCGAGGTTGAATTTTGAGTTTTGAAGTATAAATTTAACATAGAGAAAAGCCAACTTGAGAAATAAGGAAATCTGGCCAATGAGTAAGAGAGTGAGGGCCAGAGAGAGAGAGAGAGATTTTGAGATTCCCAGCAAAATGTTTAAACAACCGGCCCAGCTTTGTTTAAAGGCAGAAAATTTCTGGACTTTTAAATCTTCAAGTCATCATTACCTACGTGATCACTTAAACCTCTATCTTTCAAAATGCAGAAATATCAGTGTTTTTCAAAATCTGTTTTGTTTTCCTTAAAGGAATTACAAAGAAGGGTGCCTGGGTGTGCCTCTGAATTAGTTCTGATTACTGCTCACTCACATCAACGATTAAGGCAGAATCCATGGTCTGAAGTTCTTGTTCCCTTAAAGGTGAAGTTCTGAGTTGGAAATATGCTTCTTTTCCATCACCCTCACCATCACAACAGTGATGAGCTGATAGTTACACCAGGTTCCAGAAATGTCTATGGGGCTGTCAGTAGGGCACAAAATCAGAATGCTGCCTTTGGTTTTCAGTTCTGGAGATCTGAATCTACATTTTGAGGAATTGTGCAGACAGAACTGCTGCTTTGGATTTACACTTGGTTGAGGGTAGGGAAGTCCTGCAGAAGAATTTCTAAATCACCAGCTCCTCAGGTGTTAGTCATGCAGCACTTTGACACTCCACACCTGCTGCCTGGACCAAAGCCTCCAGGCCTACCATTTCTGCAGTGGGACTAGCCTGTAGCAGAAGGTCTTCCTCCAGCCTGTGGGGAGCTAGAAGGTGCACTTCAGGGGTGCTGGACTATTGAACTGGCAACCTGCCACTGTACTCAAGATCTCTAATCCACTTTATCTCCCTTGTGAAGTCAAAGGACTTACTTGTGTGCAATTGCAATGTGAATGGATGCCCCCTGCAAGGCTGTCTACATGCTATTCTCTTTTTGGGGAAGCAGTTCTTTCAATCCACTTACATGACCCCTTTTTCTCCAGGACATGTGCTCACTGCCAACCAGCTCTAGTTAGTTTTGCCATCATCCATCAGAGAATATTGAGAACTGCCATTTTCCTCTAGTGCTTTTGGGCAAATCATTTATAATCTCTGCCAACATACACCCTGTCACTGTAGCTGTGCCTGGCCTCAGCTGTACCTTCTTCTCTTTTTCATTTTCCTTATCTGCCAAGCAGGAGTAGTAATAGTTCCTATCTTATAGGTGAGAAATAATGAGTTAATATATGTGAAGAATTTAAAACAATATCTGATATGTAAGAAATACTCAATTTGTTGTTTCTGTTGTTCAGTTGCTAAGTCCTCTCCGACTCTTTGTGACCCTATAGACTGCAGCATGCTTGACTCCTCTGTCCTCCACTATCTCCTGGAGTTTGCTCAAATTCACGTCCACTGAGTCGGTGATATTATCTATCTTATCCTTTGCTACTCCCTTCACCTTTTGCCTTCAATGTTTCCCAGCATCAGAGTCTTTTCCAACGAGTCAACTCTTTGTATCAGGTGGTGAAAATATTTGAGCTTCAGCTCTAGCATCAATCCTTTCAGTGAGTATTCAGAGTTGATTTTATTTAGAACTGACGGGTTTGATCTCCTTGCAGTCCCTTGGAAAAGACTCTAAAGAGTCTTTTTAACAGAACTACATTTGGAAAGCATCAATTCTTTGGTGCTCAGCTGTCTTTATGGTCCAACACTCACATTCATACATAACTAACCGGAAAAACCATAGCTTTGACTATATGGACTTTTTTTTTTCTAATTTTATTTTATTTTTAAACTTTACATAATTGTATTAGTTTTGCCAAATATCAAAATGAATCCACCACAGGTATACATGTGTTCCCCATCACGAACCCTCCTCCCTCCTCCCTCCCCATACCATCCCTCTGGGCCGTCCCAGTGCACCAGCCCCAAGCATCCAGCATCGTGCATCGAACCTGGACTGGCAACTCGTTTCCTACATGATATTTTACATGTTTCAATGCCACTCTCCCAAATCTTCCCACCCTCTCCCTCTCCCACAGAGTCCATAAGACTGTTCTATACATCAGTGTCTCTTTTGCTGTCTCGTATACCGGGTTATTGTTACCATCTTTCTAAATTCCATATATATGCGTTAGTATACTGTATTTATGTTTTTCCTTCTGGACTTTTGTCAGCAAAATTATGTCTGCTTTTTAATACATTGTCTAAGTTGTCATAACTTTGCTTCCAAGAAGAAAGTGTCTTTTAATTTCATTACTGTAGTTACCATCCTCAGTGATTTTGGAGCCCAAGAAAATAAAATCTGTCACTGCTTCCACTTTTCCCCTTGTATTTGCCATGAAGTGATGGGAGTGGATGTTGTCATCTTAGTTATTTAATGTTGAGTATTAAGCCTGCTTTTTCCATCTCCTTTTTCACCCTCATCAAGAGGCTCTTTAGTTCCTTTTCACGTTATGCCATTAGAGTTATTATTTATTATTATTATTTTATTGGTGTTACATTTTTTAAATACTATTGTTAATTCTGAATCACTGAATTCCAAGAGTATCTTAACCCAATGTTTTTAGAATCCAGAGTCTGAGAAAAGATCCTACACAATAGTGCTTTATTTGGAAAGAAAAGGTCCAGAAGCAACAAAATAAGAATAAAGAAAAAAAGAAAATAAGAGGAGGAAGAAAAGATAGCAATAAAAGGGTTATATATGAAAGAGCTGCAGAAAGCGTCACCAAAAACATAGTTGTTTTCTTGTGACCATTCATTCTGGTCAAAAGACTTATGAACTGCTTCTCTGAACATTACATTAGGAAAAGAAGAGACAACTGCCTTGGTCAATGTTTCTTACATGTTGTATCAACCCTTCTGGGTTGCACCATCTGTTCCCACCCCACTTTGGACAACTGATAGGGAAACCACCCCGCAGCAGTAGCAAGAGCAGGACACAGGAGACTTAGTATGCCAGGAGTAGTCTTCCCCTCCTGGCTTTCAGCTTGTGTCTGGGAACAGCCTGGTGAGCCTGTATTCATGAGTGGATGTTAAGTGGGTTCAAGGCATTTGAGTTTCAGCATGAAGGGAAGCCCTGGGGGGCACAAGGCAAGAAGTCTAGAAGATGGTGATAAGGCTCTGGCATGTTGCTTCCTAGTCTAAGTGACATGAGGGAATGGGGGCAGCTACCACATTAGTCCTGAGCTGTTAAGCAAGTGGCATTCCATCCCCTCTGTCCTACAGTGGTGACAAAGGAGTCCCCAAAGCTTCCCTTTAGAAAAGAACAAAATCATTCTAGTGTGGCTACCAGAATGTGGTTCATACCAGATGATCTTCCTGAAGGAACCTAAAAGGAGCACACAGAAAAAAATGGCTGAGGAAATCTGGAACGTCAACTAATTGGATCCAGTAAAATCAGATAAGAGCAACACACATCACATCTGAACACTGATCATGATTCTAATTCCCAGGTTTTTGTACCTTTCAATCAAAGAAGAAGAGAGGTATTTTCTCTCCCAGAGCTCTCAACTATCGCCCAAAATAACTTCAGGGAAAACCACTTGTGTCAAATACCTACCTGTGGACTAACAGTTTCATTCAAAGGACTGGGGGCTTTCTGGCCATCCAGATTGATATCTGTGCTCAAATTCCATCAATGGGTGCAGAATGGTGATTGACAAACTCAAGTCAGTGTGTTTGCAGAAGGGCAGTGCTCAGAAAAAGCATAGTAGAGTATAGGAGTAGCTTGACCTCTAAATGTGTGAGTTCTTTCTGCTTTCCTTTTTTGCTCTCTATCTGTGGCCTTCACAGCACATACTCCAGTTCTTTTAAAGAAATCTACCGACTGTACTTTGTCTTGGCGAAAAGCCATAGCAATTGCTATGAAAATAGATGCTTGTGTAATTATTCCACTGTCCTTTAACTCCTTGTGAATTTATCACTTATCACTGATCACTGTCTCACCTCCTGCTCTTCACTCTTGGTATATTTTTTTGTTTGTTTGTTTCCTATGAAAAATCCATTCACTTGAAAGATCTGTCTGTTCCTTTTATAAGATTGTATGTCCCTGAGCTCTGTGGGGTCTTCCCACTAGACAGTTTCCATTTGCATTATATCTTCCAGAAATCCCTGAATATTCAGGTTTGCCTTTGTCACTGTTTTTGACTTTCCAGAAATATATGCTTTTCTTCTCATTTTTAATATTGATACTGTCATCTTAATAGGACTTAAGAAAGGAAAGGGGCTAAATAATTGTGCTTCATAGGCATCATAATGCAAAAAAAATCTAATTCATCACTGAAGTGCAGCAGAAAAGTTCTTTAAAGTAAGTGCCCAATAATAAATAAATATGTTGTTAAGAAACTTTCATAACCCAAATGAAGTTGCACTTTTAATTTCTGATTTTCCTGCCTGTTATATTTAACATTGATTCACAACTAAGAAAAGTAATAAAATATTTTGGGTTTTAATTTCTCCTTCATGCACAGAGGGTCTTCCTTACCAGTAGAATCATAGTCAATGAGTGCAAATACATATCACTTTATCACTAATGATTATCATTATGCTTTCAAAGCACAATTCAACAACTGTCTCTTTCTTCATTCACAGCTATACAAAAGTAGAATTATAAAAAGCCCAGGTTCAAGGATCTGAGATAAAAAAAATACAGATTTAATATGGATGATACTTTAAAAAAATATTTTGTAGATCCTCTATAGGAGGAAAAGTCATTTTTGCTTTTTGTTTTTATTTTGGATCTGCCCTGCAGTAGACCATGCTGTTTAAAATCTTTTAAATGATAACTTCTGAAAAATCTTTTGGAATGTATTTAGATGATGTAACTGTAACAAAATGGATGTAAACACAAAAAATAAGTTTGTATTTAGTTGAAAAACAAAAACTTGCATCTTTGTTGAAGAACTGCATTGATTTTTATTTAATATTTCAACAAAAGAATTGATTTGGCCACAGCCGAAGCCGCCTCGCCGTCTTTTCTCTTCGGCCTCCGAGCCTGCAGCGGCCGGGAACCTCTGTGGCCACAGAGGATGATCCAGCAATGGAGGAGAAAATTCTGCAAACTGGCTGATTACTCATGAAGATAAGATTTTATTTTTGTGGCAGGCATCTGTGGGGTCTGTAATAGAAATGATGGCTGGCTGTGGAGAAATTGATCACTCTATAAACATGCTTCCTACAAACAGGAAAGCAAATGAGTCCTGTTCTAATACTGCACCTTCTCTAACTGTCCCTGAATGTGCCATTTGTCTGCAGACATGTGTTCACCCAGTCAGTCTGCCTTGTAAGCATGTTTTCTGCTATCTGTGTGTGAAGGGAGCTTCATGGCTTGGAAAGCGATGTGCCCTCTGTCGACAAGAAATTCCCGAAGATTTCCTTGATAAGCCAACCTTGTTGTCACCAGAAGAACTCAAGGCAGCAAGTAGAGGAAACGGTGAATATGCCTGGTATTATGAAGGAAGAAATGGGTGGTGGCAGTATGACGAGCGCACTAGCAGAGAGCTGGAAGATGCTTTTTCCAAAGGTAAAAGAGCACTGAAATGTTAATTGCCGGGTTTCTGTATGTTGCCGATCTTGAAAATATGGTACAGTATAGGAGAAATGAACATGGACGTCGCAGGAAGATCAAGCGGGATATAATAGATATACCAAAGAAGGGAGTAGCTGGACTTAGGCTGGACTGTGATGCTAATACTGTAAACCTGGCGAGAGAGAGCTCTGCTGACGGAGCGGACAGTGTACCAGCTCAGAGCGGAGCTTCTGTTCAGTCGTCTTCTGTGAGGCCCCTGACGTCAGTAGACGGTCAGCCAACAAGCCCCGCCACACCATCCCCTGATGCAGGCACTTCTCTGGAAGACTCTTTTGCACATTTACAACTTGGTGGAGACAGCATAGCGGAAAGGAGTCATAGAGGGGAAGGAGAAGAAGAGCATGAATCACCATCTTCAGGCAGGGTACCAGCACCAGACACTTCGATTGAAGAAACCGAATCCGATGCCAGTAGTGATAGTGAGGATGTATCTGCGCTTGTTGCACAACACTCCTTGACCCAACAGAGACTTTTGGTTCCTAATCCAAGTCAGACAGTATCTGATCGATCAGTGGCAGCGGGTGGAACAGTGAGTGTCAGATCTCGAAGGCCTGATGGACAGTGCACAGTAACGGAAGTTTAAATAAAAGTTTTCAGATCCATGCTTAAGATGAAAATGGTTATCTGAATATTTTTGCCCACATAACATTATACTCATCCCCAGTAGTGCATTTTGGGAGTTGGGGTGGGAAGGGGTATGGGAAGGATAGACTTGTAATTAATATGTCTAACACATCTCTGTTGAGAAATTTATTTAATATAAAGAACTTGGGTGTTAATAGTTGAGAGCTGTTTAGTAATAACGCAGTTTTCTTGAGGTCCGTTTATTTTATAGTTTTTTAAAATACCTTCAGTTCTTTTGGCCAACGTGTGTGTATTTGTGCATTAATGGTCCTCATCTGACTATTGCATTGGTTCATATTTTTCTGCATGGATTGACGTAAAACCATTACCAAAATTTGGCACCTACAAGATGTCTGGTATCAGTATGAACAGAAAGCTTAAATAACGTGAGAACAAATGTGAATTTGGGGTTTTAAAATAACAACTACTTAACAGTAAAGTTACTGAAATGGAAATGTAAAGGAAACAGCTTATAACTTATGTTTCAGAATCTTGTTTGTAACACACTTCATGGCGTTCTCATAGGCTTTGCTGTCTAGTCCTTGTAGTTAAGAGGTTTCTCTTGATCCACATTTTTTTTTTGATTACAGACTTTATAATTTAATAAATATTAGAATTTATCAAAAAAAAAAGAATTGATTTGGGAAGTTGACTTCGTATTTGTTGCATTTAATATGTTCTAAGAACTATTTATGATAAAATTAGAGCAGAATAAAGTAGCCTGCATGAAGTGGATTGCATTTTCTGTAGAAACAATTTTGTAATTTCAGGTTGAATTCCAGACCAAGAACTCAAAATTAAATAAACTTTAACTTTAAGAGAATAATTTTATGGCAACTTGTTATTAATCCAAATATTAATATTATAATAAAAAGGTCATGATACATGCATAATACTTATAATTGCATTGAAGGGTTTCAAAAACATTTGATAAGTAAATAAAGCCAGACACAAAGAGCAATATACTATAGGGTTTCACTTATATGAGATTCTAAAAATAAAATAGCTATAAAATGGAATTTGGGGAAGATGGAAATGTTCATGATTCTAGAGATTGTTCCTTGTTTTATACATTTAACAAAGTTCATTAAATTGTACATTTAAAATTGGCAAATTTAAGTGTTTAAGTTGCATCTCAATCAAATTAAAAAAACAATAAAAATCCCCATGGATCTCTTACAGTCACTTTTACAATAAAGATCAAACACTAGTATGTCCTGAATATATCTGCACTGTTCATTTTGTGTCATCTTGAGACTTACTTACAGTTTCTGTTTGGTTTTTGTCCTATTTTACTATCTGTCTTTCTAAATCATCACATTCCTGTCACCCTGCTATCCCTCCCCCACATAGGTAACCATATGCTGTTAGCTATGATTGCAAAACTCTTCCCTAACTTTTATCTACCAGGTCCATCAATTAGTACTCTTTCTTCAAGTTAAGAACAAAAATCACTTCAACAGGGATCTTCTCTGGCCACCTGTATTACAACAAATTAGTTCCTTTTATAAAATACCCTCAAAATCCCCTCTTTTGCCCTAGAATGTTTTTCATAAGTGTAAGTTGTAAACATTTTGTTTTTCTTCTGACAGTATTGTACACTGTCCTGCATCTTGACATTTACAATGTAAGACAAGAGGGTTGGGTAATGCAAGGCAAGCTAATCAAAAGAGATACATTTCTTTAGCACAAAACTTCAGGAGAGATATGCCAATTGGAGGCTAATCTTGGCTCTGTGAAAAGTTCATCCTGAGGCTAAACTGCAGAGAAATCCTCTTCTTTTTCTCTCCTACCATCTACCCTGGGGCCTATCTATTGGTGGAAATGATAAATGAGTGATAATTCATATAAGAGGCTGAAGAAGGTGAAAGAGAGAGTGAAAAAGCTGTCTTAAAACTCAACATTCAAAAAACAAAGATAATGGTATCTGGTCCCATCACTTCATGGCAAATAGATGGGAAGCAATGGAAAAAATGACTTTATTTTCTTAGGCTCCAAAATCACTGTGGATGGTGACTGTAGCCATGAAATTAAAAGACGCTTGCTCCTTGGAGGAAAATCTATGACAAACCTAGACAACATATTAAAGAGCAGAGACATTACTTTGCCTACAAGGTCCATTTAGTCAGAGCTGTGGTTTTTCCAGTGGTCATGTACAAATGCGTGAACTGGACAATAAAAAAGGCTCAACAACAAGAATTGATGCCTTTGAATTGTGGTGCTGGGGAAGGCCCTTGAGAGTCCCTTGAAGTGCAAGGAGATCAAACCAGTCAGTCCTAAAGGAAATCAATCCTGAATATTCACTGGAAGGACTGATGCTGAAACTGAAACTCCAATACTTTGGCCACCTCATTAGAACTAACTCATTAGAAAAGACCCTGATGCTGGGAATGACTTAAGGCAGGAGGAGGGGGGATGACAGAGGATAAGATGGTTGGATGGCATCACAGACTCAATGGACATGAGTTTGAGTAACTCTGAAGGATGGTGAAGGCAGGGAAACCTGGTGTGCTACAGTCCATGGGGTTACAAAGAGTCAGACGTGACAGAGCAACTGAACAACATATAAGAGACTGAGCGTGAAATAAAATGTGGGAGTTAAGAAATAAGTGATAAGGAGCAAAGGAATATAGAGAGATCTCTCAGAGAAGAATTTATTTTTTCTGGCAGCAACATGTGCTGGTTATATGGGAGCATTCTCAAAATCAAGAATTGAGGCTTACCCACTACAGGAACTGAGGCATTGTGATATAGGGGAGTAGAGTCATGTATTTGAATTTCCACCCACTTCTGTATAAAATGGATATAAGACTCATATCCAAGGAAGCAATTTTTTGGACAGCACATAGGATTTTCTGCTTCTGTTTGTCAAACAAAGTTGATGTCATGAAATGTGTTTTCTCCCTTTATAAATTATGGGCAGAATTTAGGTGTTATTTATCTCCCTGAAGATAGGGACTCAATCTTTCTTGTTTGCTGTGATGTCCTTCACACCTAACACCTTGTCCTGCAATACCCAATGAACATCATTAAACTAACAAAATTATATTCTGAAGCAATAAATCACTTTTAACACTTCTCAAACTTTGCTTGACTACTCCATATCTAGATTAGACTATGAATGCTCAAACTTGTCTCACTATTGGGTATTTGAGAAAAGATAAGGAGAATCAAAGCAAGCTTGGGTTTAGTCCACTATCATTCAGTTTTGGTTGTGATTGGTCTATACAAAACCAGGGGGCATATTACTCAAATCAAACAAATATATATCTGGGAACAATCAGGTACTTTATGAAGTAGAGCCTGAAAAGAGTAAGATGATTTATGTTTTTAATTACACAACCTATATTGATCTTCATGGGTAATTTAGATAGCTTTTTCTCAACTAAAGTGTAAAAATTATATTTTTGCTGATACTCATAGAGTTAGAATTTAAAAGTTGGAAAATTTTTTAAAGCTGGGATTGAAGAGATCATAATTTTAAAGGGCATCATTGGAAAAAATCTCTGTGTAGATAAAAAATGGTAAAAAAAAAATCAATTTCATAAGATTCTATTACACTTACTGTCTCCAAAACACCAGTAAACTGATGAGGTACTTATTTAAATAGGCAAAAAAAAAAAAAAAAAAACATATAAATGAACAGTATCAAAGGCAGAGAGAATAGGGTCAAAATTCTAGCAGAAAGACAAGTGGTGCTTATACTATCAGAATGGAGAAAACTGGGATGGGGTCAGGGGTAGAAAGGAGGTTCAGGAGTGTGGGGACATACATATACCTATGGGTGATACATATTGGGATATGGCAGAAAACAATACAATATTGTAAAGCAATTATCTTACAATGAAAAATGAATATATATCTATATAATATAACAAATTCTGTAGTGGGATTATAAGGTGAAAATATGTTTAGTTTTGTAAAAAACTGTCAAACTGTCTTCCAAAATGCCTGTACCATTTTGCACTCCTACCAGCAATGAATGAAACTTTTTGCTGCTCCACATGGTAACCAGCATATTTTGGTGTTGTCAGTGTCCTGGATTTTGGTCAGTCTAATAGCCTTGTAGTTGTAACTCATTGTTTTTTCTTTAATTTACATTTTCTGAGACATACAAATAGAAAGGCAAAGGAGAAAAGGAAATATATACCCTTTTGAATGCAGAGTTCCAAAGAAACCAAGGGGAAATAAGATAGCATTCCTCAGTGATCAATGCAAAGAAATAGAGGAAAACAATAGAATGGGAAAGACTAGCAATCTCTTCAAGAAAATTAGAGAACATTTCATGCAAAGATGGGCTCGATAAAGGACAGAAATGGTATGGACCTGACAGAAGCAGAAGATACTAAGAAGATGTGGCAAGAACACACAGAAGAACTGTTCAAAAAGATCACAACCCAGATAATCACGATGGTGTGTTCACTCACCTAGAGCCAGAAACCCTGGAATGCAAAGCCCAGGGGGCCTTAGGAAGTATCATTGAGAACAAAGCTAGTGGAGGTGATGGAATTTCAGTTGAGCTATTTCAAATCCTAAAAGATGATGCTGTGAAAGTGCTGCACTCAATACGCCAGCAAATTTGGAAAACTCAGCAGTGACCCCAGGACTGGAAAAGGTCAGTTTTCATTCCAATCTCAAAGAAAGGCAATGCCAAACAATGCTCAAGTTACCGCACAATTGCACTCATCTCACATGCTAGCAAAGTAATGCTAAAAGTTCTCCAAGCCAGGCTTCAATAGCACATGAGCTGAGGACTTCTGGATATTCAAGCTGGAATTAGAAAAGGCAGAGGAAGCGGAGACCAAGTTGTAAACATCTGTTGGATCATCAAAAGAGCAAGAGAGGTCCAAAGAAACATCTACTTCTGCTTTATTGACTATGTCAAAGTCTTTGACAGTGTGGATCAAAATAAACTATGGAAAATTCTTCAAGAGATGGGAATACCAGACCACTTGACCTGCCTCTTGAAAAATCTGCATACAGGTCAGGAAGCAACAGTTAGAACTGGATATGGAACAACAGACTGGTTCCAAATTGGGAAAGCAGTAAGTCAAGGCTGTATATTGTCACCCTTCTTATTTAACTTATATGCATCATGAGAAATGCGGGGCTGGATGAAGCACAAGCTGGAATCAAGATTGCCAGGAGAAATATCAGTAAGCTCAGATATGTAGATGATACCACCCTTACAGCAGAAAGCGAAAAAGAATTAATGAGCCCCTTGATGAAAGTGAAAGAAAAGAGTGAAAATGTTGGCTTAAAACTCAACATTCAGAAAACTAAGATCATGGCATCTTGTCCCATCACATCATGGCAAATAGATGGGGAAGCAATGGAAACAGTGACAGACTTTATTTTTTAGGGCTCCAAAATCACTTCTGATGTTGACTGCAGCCATGTAATTAAAAGACGTTTGGTCCTTGGAAGAAAAGTTATGACCAAGACAGCATATTTAAAAGCAGAGACATTACATTCCCAATAAAGGTCCGTCTAGTCAAAGCTATGATTTTTCCAGGAGTCATGTATGGATGTAAGAATTGGACTGTAAAGAAAACTGAGTACCAAAGAATTGATGCTTTTGAACTGTGGTGTTGAAGAAGACTCTTGAAAGTCCCTTGGACTGCAAGGAGATCCAACAAGTTCATCCTAAAGGAAATCAGTCCTGAGTATTCACTGGAAGGATTGATGCTGAAGCTGAAATTCCAATACTTTGCCCATCTGATGGGAAGAACCGAGTCATTTGAAAAGACCTCAATGCTAGGAAAGATTGAAGGTGGGAGTAGAAAGGGACACGACAGAGGATGAGATGGTTGGATGGCATCACTGACTCAATGGACATTAGTTTGAGTAAACTCCAGGAGTTGGTGATGGACAGGCAGACCTGGTGTGCTGCAGTCCATGGGATCATAAAGAGTCAGACAGAACCGAGTGACTGAACTAAACTGAATGACATATGATACTGAGCATCTTTTCACATGCTTCTTTGCTGTTTATCTTCTTTAGTGAGATGTCTGTTCAGGCCTTTTGCTTGCTTTTAAATCAGGCTGTACATTTTTCTTATGATTAAATTTTGAAAGTTCTCTATTTTTAAAAACAGTTCAGTTCAGTTCAGTTCAGTCGCTGAGTCGTGTCTGACTCTTTGCGACCCCATGAATCACAGCACACGAGGCCTCCCTGTCCATCACCAACTCCCGGAGTTCACTCAAACTCATGTCCATCGAGTCGGTGATGCCATCCAGGCATCTCATCCTCTGTCATCCGCTTAATCCTTTATCAAATGTTTCTTTCATAAATACTTTCTCAGAGTCCACAGCGTGTCTTCTCATTTACTTGACAATGTCTTTTGCAGAGCAGAAGGTTCTAATTTAAATGAAGTTAAACTTATCAATCTTCCTTTCATGAACCATATCTTTGGTGTTGTGTCTAAAAGGTCATCACTGTGCACTTACTGGGCTTCTCTGGTGGCTCAGTGGTAAAGCATCTACCTACCAATGCAGGAGACATGGTTCAATCCCTGCGCCAGGAAGATCCCCTGAAGAAGGAAATGGCAATCCACTCCAGTATTCTTGCCTAGGATATCCCATGGACAGAGGAGCCTGTCAGGCTACAGTTGATGGGATTGCAAAGGAGTTGGACATGACTTAGAAACTAAACAACAGCAACATGTACATATTAGCTGGGGCACTTAACTCACTTGAACTCAATGTGGCTGTATGATTTGATAATAAGAATAGGAGTGATATATATTGTTTAAAGACAGACGCTTTAAGACCCAGCATATTGCTTTTATTTGTAAAACCAAATAAACGCTAGCGTTGTGACCAACAGTTATTCTAGGCTATCAAATCACATCCCAGAGTGAGAGCAACACAATATGGAGCAGAGGCTTCAGTCACCCTTCAAAGGACATGTTCAGTTAGTTCAGTTCATTCACTCACTCGTGTCTCTTTGTGACCCCATGGACTGCAGCAACCAGGCCTCTCTGTCCATTGCCGACTCCCGGTGTTTACGCAAATTCAGTCCATTGAGTTGGTGATGTCATCCAACCATCTAGTCCTCTGTCATCCCCTTCTCCTCCTGCCTTCAATCTTTCCCAGCATCAGGGTCTTTTCAGATGAGTCCATTCTTTGCATCAGGTGGCCAAAGTATTGGGGTTTCAGCTTCAGCATCAGTCCTTCCAATGAATACTCAGGACTGATTTCCTTCAGGATGGACTCATTGGATCTCCTTGCAGTCCAAGGGACTCTCAAGAGTCTTCTCCAACACCACAGTTCAAAAGGATCAATTCTTTGGTGCTCAGCTTTCTTTACAGTCCAATTCTCACATCCATACATGACTATTGGAAAAACCACAGCCTTGACTAGACAGACCTTGGTTGGCAAAGTAGCTTTTTAATATGCTGTCTAGCTTGGTCATAACTTTTCTTCCAAGGAGTAAGTATCTTTTAATTTCATGGCTGCAGTCACCATCAGAAGTGATTTTGGAGTCCCCCAAAATAAAGTCTGTCAGTGTTTCTACTGTTTCCCCATCTATTTACCATGAAGTGATGGGACCAGATGCCATGATCTTAGTTTTCTGAATGTTGAATTTTAAGTCAACTTTTTCACTCTCCTCTTTCACTTTCATCAAGAGGCTCTTTAGTTATTCTTTGCTTTCTGTGATTTTTATAAGAGTATTATTAATCTGCTATAAATAAGAAAATACCAAATAATACTGATACACAGTTCTTCCTCCCTCTATTAAGTTACACCCATGGTGTCATTTTAAGCTAAAATTCTTTCCAGTCATAGAAATGTTCCCCAAGGAATGTCTTTACAGAGAATCTATATTTTATATTTACCTAATATATTCAGTAACTGAGATTTTTGTCACTTACAGTTATATACTTTAATGGCTGTGTTTAAACATATTTTTTAATCAAGCAGAGTGAAAGACTCTTGCATTCTTTACCAATTTATTTGCTGGCCTCACATACTAAAAAATTGGAAATGTAACTTTCATGCATTTCAGAAATATTTTTAATTGAATCTAGTTTTTAAATGTGTGTGATATATGATTATTGCTTAACAAGAATGAGTAAGAGAACAAGATGAGTAGAGTTGAGTATGAGTTGAAACAAGTACTTCAGTCTATAAAATAGAAACATCTATCAGATATCTGAGGGCATCCATAGAGAATATCCTTTTAATTTACAAGGGTTCAGAGGATATCAGTTCTTAACTGAATGACATCAAACAGAATCATGAAATATATTCTCAAGCAGCATTGCTGTACTGTTTAGTTTTTAAATCATGGCATAATGTTAATGTCTGGAGAAGGCAATGGCACCCCACTCCCATACTCTTGCCTGGAAAATCCCATGGACGGAGGAGCCTGGTGGGCTGCAGTCCATGGGGTCGCTAAGAGTCGGACACGACTAAGCGACTTCACTGTCACTTTTCACTTTCATGCATTGGAGAAGGAAATGGCAACCCACTCCAGTGTTCTTGCCTGGAGAATCCTTGGGATGGGGGAGCCTCGTGGGCTGCCATCTATGGGGTCGCACAGAGTTGGACACGACTGAAGCGACTTAGCAGCAGCAGTAGCAATGTTAATGTCATTGTTAGGAAGTTAGAATAGGAAAAAAAGGAGTCCAAAATGGTGGTGGCTAAAAGACAAAGGAAGGGAAAAGCACATGAAAATGGAACAAAAGAAAATCTGCAGACCAAAGTGAGAACTTCTGGTAAAACAAACACACCCCCTTCCTGGCTAGCCCAATTTGCACAGGGCAGGCCTGGGGGAGGAGACAGAACACATAAAAAGAGGAAGCCAAGACAGATTGAGGCTTCTCCTTTGTGGTCTGCCTGCCTTCACACCTCGAGGGTGTACTTTGCTTTGTTGAATAAAACTCTGAGCTGTAACACTGGTCCATCATTTCAAATCTTTGCTACAGAGAGACAGAACTGAGGAAATTACACACTCCCCCGACATTATTAATGTATCTGTAAAGACATGCAGAGGTCAAGGATTCAGGGAGAGAGAAAAATAGAGAAAGAAGGATGTGTATGTCTATATTTTCTGAGAATTTGGAAAGATGATGTGACTGCATTGAATAAACTGTATTAATAGTGTATTTATAGCCACATTCATAAGAACCTGGAATGTCAGGTCCATGAATCAAGGCAAATTGGAAGTGGTCAAACAAGAGATGGCAAGAGTGAATGTTGACATTGTAGGATGCAGCGAACTAAAATGGACTGGAATGGCTGAATTTAACTCAGATGACCATTATATCTACTACTGTGGGCAGGAATCCCTTAGAAGAAATGGAGTAGCCATCATGGTCACCAAAAGAGTCCAAAATGCAGTACTTGGATGCAATCTCAAAAATGACAGAATGATCTCTGTTCATTTCCAAGGCACACCATTCAATATCACAGTAATCCAAGTCTATGCCCCAACCAGTAACGCTGAAGCAGCTGAAGTTGAACGGTTCTATGAAGACCTACAAGACCTTTTAGAACTAACACCCAAAAAACATGTCCTTTTCATTATAGGGGACAGGAATGCAAAAGTAGGAAGTCAAGAAACACTTGGAGTAACAGGCAAATTTGGCCTTGGAATATGGAATGAAGCAGGGTAAAGACTAATAGAGTTTTGCCAAGAAAATGCACTGGTCATAACAAACACCGTCTTCCAACAAAACAAGAGAAGACTCTACACATGGACATCACCAGATGGTCAACACCGAAATCAGATTGATTATATTCCTTGCAGCCAAAGATGAAGAAGCTCGATACAGTCAGCAAAAACAAGACCAGGAGCTGACTGTGGCTCAGACCATGAACTCCTTATTGCCAAATTCAGACTTAAATTGAAGAAAGTAGGGAAAACCACTAGGCCATTCAGGTATGACTTAAATCAAATCCCTTATGATTATACATTGGAAGTGGAAAATAGAATTAAGGGCCTAGATCTGATAGATAGAGTGCCTGATGAACCATGGAATGAGGTTCGTGACATTGTACAGGAGACAGGGATCAAGACCATCCCCATGGAAAAGAAACGCAAAAAAGCAAAATGGCTGTCTGGGGAGGCCTTACAAATAGCTGTGAAAAGAAGAGAAGCGAAAAGCAAAGGAGAAAAGGAAATATATAAGCATCTGAATGCAGAGTTCCAAAGAATAGCAAGAAGAGATAAGAAAGCCTTCCTCAGCGATCAATGCAAAGAAATAGAGGAAAACAACAGAATGGGAAAGACTAGAGATCTCTTCAAGAAAATTAGAGATACCAAGGGAACATTTCATGCAAAGATGGGCTCGATAAAGGACAGAAATGGTAGGGACCTAATAGAAGCAGAAGATATTAAGAAGAGATGGCAAGAATACACAGAAGAACTGTATGAAAAAGATCTTCATGACCCAGATAATCACGATGGTATGATCACTGACCTAGAGCCAGATATCCTGGAATGTGAAATGAAGTGGGCCTTAGAAAGCATCACTACGAACAAAGCTAGTGGAGGTGATGGAATTCCAGTTGAGCTCTTCCAAATCCTGAAAGATGATGTTGTGAAAGTGCTGCACTCAATATGCCAGCACATTTGGAAAACTCAGCAGTGGTCACAGGACTGGAAAGGGTCAGTTTCCATTCCAATCCCAAAGAAAGGCAATGCCAAAGAATGCTCAAACTACTGCACAATTGCACTCATCTCACACGCTAGTAAAGTAATGCTCAAAATTCTCCAAGCCAGGCTTCAGCAATACGTGAACCGTGAACTTCCTGATGTTCAAGCTGGTTTTAGAAAAGGCAGAGGAACCAGAGATCAAATTGCCAACATCTGCTGGATCATGGAAAAAGCAAGAGAGTTCCAGAAAAACATCTATTCTGCTTTATTGACTGTGCCAAAGCCTTTGACTGTGTGGATCACAATCAACTGTGGAAAATTCTGAAAGAGATGGGAATACCAGACCACCTGACCTGCCTCTTGAGAAATTTGTATGCAGGTCAGGAAGCAACAGTTAGAACTGGACATGGAACAACAGACTGGTTCCATATAGGAAAATGAGTACGTCAAGGCTGTATATTGTCACCCTGTTTATTTAACTTCTATGCAGAGTACATCATGAGAAACGCTGGACTGGAAGAAACACAAGCTGGAATCAAGATTGCCAGGAGAAATATCAATAATCTCAGATATGCAGATGACACCACCCTTATGGCAGAAAGTGAAGAGGAACTAAAAACCCTCTTGATAAAAGTGAAAGTGGAGAGTGAAAAAGTTGGCTTAAAGCTCAACATTCAGAAAACGAAGATCATGGCATCCGGTCCCATCACTTCATGGGAAATAGATGGGGAAACAGTGGAAGCAGTGTCAGACTTTATTTTTCTGGGCTCCAAAATCACTGCAGATGGTGACTGCAGCCATGAAATTAAAAGACGCTTATTCCTTGGAAGGACAGTTATGACCAACCTAGATAGCATATTCAAAAGCAGAAATATTACTTTGTCAACAAAGGTTTGTCTAGTCAAGGATGTGGTTTTTCCTGTGGTCATGTATGGATGTGCGAGTTGGACTGTGAAGAAGGCTGAGCGCCGAAGAATTGATGCTTTTGAACTGTGGTGCTGGAGAAGACTCTTGAGAGTTCCTTGGACTTCAAGGAGATCCAACCAGTCCATTGTGAAAGAGATCAACCCTGGGATTACTTTGGAAGGAATGATGCTAAAGCTGAAATTCCAGTACTTTGGCCACCTCATGCGAAGAGTTGACTCATTGGAAAAGACCCTGATGCTGGGAGGGATTGGGGGCAGGAGTAGGGGATGACAGAGGATGAGATGGATGGATGGCATCACTGACTTGATGGACGTGAGTCTGAGTGAACTCCAGGAGTTGGTGATGGACAGGGAGGCCTGGCATGCTGTGATTCATGGGGTCGCAAAGAGTCGGACATGATTGAGCGACTGAACTGAACTGATAGCCACATGACCTGATTTTAAGATAATCCCTTGAATATGAGTAATTCAAGAGACTGCCTGGACAATAGAGCTCCAAATATAATATACAAGAGACTTAGATTAATTTTTGAAACTGTAAAGTACATATAAATAAACTGAATTGATAATATTGAGAAAGCTATTTTGTAATGAGGTATATATTTGGCATCCAGTTATGTTTTCTAGTTCAGCTTTTGAACCAGATACTTCAGTATTACAACTAATATATATAATTGAGAATGAGTCTATTCATCAATGTTTTTAGAATTAGCATTTGGTATAGGCATATAATATGTATCTGCTGCTGCTGCTGCTGCTGCTAAGTCGCTTTAGTCGTATCCGACTCTGTGCGACCCCATAGACGGCAGCCCAACAGCCTCCTCTGTCCCTGGGATTCTCCAGGCAAGAATACTGGAGTGGGTTGCCATTTGCTTCTCCAATGCATGTAAGTGTAAAGTCAAAGTGAATTCGCTCAGTCGTGTCCGACTCTAGTGACCACATGGACTATAGCCTACCAGGCTCCTTGGTTCATGGGATTCTCCAGGCAAGAGTACTGGAGTGGGTTGCCATTGCCTTCTCCGAATATGTATCTACATATGGCTGTATATCCAGATCACTCTCTAATGTTCAAAAATGCATATAATTTACAAACTCTGGTTCACAAACTATGTATGCTGCTGCTGCTGCTAAGTCACTTTAGTCGTGTCGACTCTGTGCGACCCCATAGATGGAGCCCACTAGGCTCCTCTGTCCCTGGGATTCTCCAGACAAGAACACTGGAGTGGGTTGCCATTTCCTTCTCCAATGCATGAAAGTGAAAAGTAAAATTGAAGTCGTTCAGTCATGCCTGACTCTTAGCGACCCCATGGACTGCAGCCTACCAGGCTCCTCCGTCCATGGGATTTCCAGGCAAGAGTACTGGGGTGGGTTGCCATTGCCTTCCCCAAACTATGTATAGACACACTTTAACCTCTGTTTACTCACAGATAAGTATCAATAATAAATGCTTTGGATTGCATTAAGATAATTTGTTAATTATCTCAACCTAAACAACACTTCTCTTTTACTTAAAAACCTTTATACTTATAAACATTAATTCTAAAATCTGTTCATAGATCTTTAAATATATCTATGTCAGAGTTCCCCTTGAGTTCTATAAAAGGCTCTGATATAAATTTTGTATTCATGCCTTGAATATTTTAACATGAGAAGTAACAAATAACTATCATTGTGATCAAATAGGCGATGTAGCCTAGAGTCAGCATCCTGAATATATAACTTTCAATTGTAAAAGGGAGACACCTTCTTTTTGTCTTCTTGGATCAAAATTTGCAAGCTCTGTAATTTGCTTGCTGCTCACAGAAACAAAGCAAGCCAAACTCATACAGCAAGTGTATTCTGAAAGCTACAAATATTTGCTATTCAGAAAACCTCAATGAGGGTTTAGTTATTTAAAACTAAAGAAAGAAAATTACTATTAATAATTGGTTTCAGCTAATGAAATGTTTTTATGCAAATAGGTGAACCCTAAATATGACCTGGAAACAAAAGACTGCTTAACAGTTACTATTAAGCAATACATTAGTAGATCAATTAAACAGAACTTCTTTCTAATGACTGTGCTCTACCCTTGTTGCCATAGAAACCTGGAAAGAAAAAGCTCCAGAATGCTAATCGCATGAGAAACACAACAAAATGTTTGTAAACATACACCTTGAAATTCGTATGATCAGTTAAATAATAAAAGGGTGATACAAAGAATTTCCCAGCACAAGAGGAAGGACACAATTCAGAATTCAAGGTAGTACATTACTTTTTTTTTTTTTTCATTATGCAGATGAGCCAAGAGGCTGCCAAACATGATTATGGGTCACACTCATATGCATTAGCTAATATAAGGAAATAGTCTGCTTTTGGGATTTGAAAGAAATTGTATCTGAAGTCATCTAACATTAAGGACTTGTGAAAAATTTATGTAGATTATTTTTCAAAGTGAAGATGAAAGCCAAGATAGGGTTAAAAATATTAAAGTCATTCTGCCTGTAACATTTCACCCAAAGATACAATCTATAAAAGCCTTTTTTTCTTTATTTTCTTTCTCTAATTCTCTTGTTTGAAACCTCTTTTACCCCTTTGTTCTGGTGCATGCATTAATAATATTTGATTTGGCTTAAACAATTCCTAACAAACTGAAATGTCTGGAGCTCTATAGACAAATACTCTTATTAATGCAAGTACAGTTACTGAATTGAACAAGAAAAATAATTTGGGCCACTTTAGGTTCCTGACTTCCAATGATAATTACTCCAATTTGGGTGATACTTTAAAGAGAAACAAAGCAGCTAAGTAGCAATTCTATTCAGCAAAGAATTAATTTCTTCCCTATTCACTATTATGACAGAGTATTGGATTCTTTTAGAATCTAATAAATCAGAAATTCCACAACCATTTTGTACTGAATTTCATTCATAATTATTGCAATAAGAACTGGGACAAAGACAACATTCCAGTGTCAGGGGAAGAAAAGATAAAAGAGCTTGGCTTTGCCCAAGGACATAAGGTTTGTTTCTTGACAGACAGTGATTCTCCCAGTACAGGGGGCCTTGGCTACTCCCTGATTAGAGAAGAATAAAAAACCTTCCTGCATCCTCTCCATTGTGTTCTCTCAACCTGAGCTAATTACAGCAGTATAGCTGAGTCCCTGCCAGTTGCATGAAGGCGGCTAATGTGTTTGCTGCTTCAGAGAATATTGGCAAGAGATGAATGTCCCAATGATATATTCCTTTTCTTATGGAAAATCATGATAGTTTTCCAGAGTTTTGTCTTGGACTATAGGAAGGCTCCTGTATGTACCAAGTGTTCTTGTCAAGGGGCCCATACTTCCTTCCTGCTCCCATATTTAGTCAGGTTCTGAACACTTGATTGGAAACTGGAGCTATTTTATAATCATCATATATTACCTGATCATCCCAGGCTTAGTGAATTGGGAATTAACTTTCAAAGGTCTGAGGTAATCCTCCATCCATGGAATTTTCCCAGCAAAAATACTGGAGTGGTCTGCCATTTCCTTCTCCAGGGGATCTCCCTACCCAAGCCTCGAACCTGCATCTCTTGCAACTCCTGTATTGGGAGGTGGATTCTTTATCACTGGGACACCTGGGAAGCCCATTCTCTTTAAAATAGCCATTTACCAAATACCCAAAATAAGAGATCTTTCATATTTGCTTTAAGTCTTTCTTTTTATACAATAAATAACTAAAGCATTACATTGTAATTAAATTATTTTTATCTTTTTGAGACTTAAACATTCCTTCCATCCCAAGAGGCAGCCATGATCTTGAATTTGTTATTAATTCAAAGTCACAGTTTTATATGAAAGTATTCATAAATAGCATAGGGAATATTTTGTGGCTAGATATTGATATAACACTGTCTTTTATTGTTTTAAAATATTTTCACATTTAATCATAGAAATCAAATGAAGTCATTCTAACAATACTTCTGAACTTGGCATACTATATTTTTTTTATTCTTTAGCCTCTAAACAAATATTTAGATAGTTTTCAGTTTTTTCTTTATGTAAAAATTCTGAATAAAACAGCATTAGTAGATGTCACTTTGTGATCTGTTCTATAGGTCAACTGGGGAAAACAAAAGTGAAAGTGTTGGAGTCCGGTAATGGAACCTTTCTGGATATTATAAAATTCATTTTAAAATGTTGTATAATATCATGTATGAAACGAGTTGCCAGTCCAGGTTCAATGCACGATACTGGATGCTTGGGGCTGGTGCACTGGGACGACCCAGAGGGATGGTATGGGGAGGGAGGAGGGAGGAGGGTTCAGGATGGGCAACACATGTACACCTGTGGTGGATTCATTTCAATATTTGGCAAAACTAATACAATATTGTAAAGTTTAAAAATAAAATAAAATTTTAAAAAATGTCTGTACCAACTTTTAACTGCATCATCACTGAATGAGAACTCAAATTCTACCCTTCTCCCTCCATAACACATGCACAATGCAAACTCATTATTTTTATTATGTTCAGCTTTTAATTTTTGCAAATCTGCAGGTTATTTTAATTTGCATTTTTGTGATTGCTGGTGAGGTCAATTATCTTTTCCTGTTTTTTTTTTGCCATTAAATCTTCTCTTTATTCATTTTCCCCCCACTTTGACCATGTTCCTATTTATTGGGTTTTCTGTATTTTTACATTTCTACTTGTAAGAGTTATTTAAGTCTTTTGGAAAATGTGTCAAATGAATTTTAAGACCCTTGGTTTTAACCCTTGTTTGTGGTATCTTTTACGACACTAAACTTCTAAAAATCATTTTTTTCTTTTGAGAAATCCATCCTATTAAAAAATAAATGTCGTATTTTTCCATCTAAGATTTTAAAATTTTGTTATTTAGGGCTTCAATATTTCTGCAATTCATTTAGCTGCATGGCAAGAACTAGGGATCTAATTTTATTTTTTATATCACATGGATAGGTAATTGTCTCAACACCTCTGGAACATCATCTCCTGTCAAAGTCCTTGGTTGCATTCCAAATACCAGGAGAGGCCATTCTTTTCCCTGGGAAGCTGCCCATATTCCTTTCCATTTGACTCTCTCCATCTTCAAAGCCAGCAACAGTATCTTGAGTCTTTCTCATGATTCAAATCTTTCTTCTTTTCCTTGCTGCCTCTCTCTTCAGCTTTAAATGACCCACATGATTTGGTCAGGTTCACACAGAGAATTCCTCTATTGTAAGTCAAATGTGCTAAGTGATAGACAGAATCACATCTCATTATAATAACATGTTCTGAGGATTAGGTAGCATGTGTATTGTCGGGGGGACTGTGACATTTTTCCTACCACCAGTGCACTGAAGAAAAGTGAATTTTAGAAGTCCATGAAGAAGGTAATGTTTTTGACCCAAAATGATAATAAGTACTATTTTGAAGTGAATGTGGATGTAGTCCTTTTCTGGGGAAACAGCAAGAACTAGTGTCTTGATTTGCTTCTGTTCTCTGAACTGTACTATCATTTAATTTATAGAGAAACCTCACTTTATTTCATGATAAACTACTCTCATCTAAGTAGTAGAATATAGTGTTTTCTCAGTGGGAGATAAGTGTAATACTTGAGAATGCTTGGATACTTCCTCCTATACAGTCAGGGCTTGGAATAAGAGGTAGAGAGACTAATTGGCAACTGTAAAGCTACAGGCTATATATTGTCTTTTATATACTAGAACCACAGTAGAGGTAAGGGTCTCTGAGCTTGTAGGATCCCGTAAATGATATTTGATGTGCTGGTTGTTTACAATGAAAAGCATTCTCTTTTTAAAGCTTTGTATATGGAACTATGAAGATCAAGTAATGTGTAGACTGTTACTCCCAACAACACAATTGGGGTTTATAAATAAGAAAATGTATATCATAATGGGATCCAAGCATGTTTTGTAAGCTAAAGTAAAATTCTCTAATTTCAGCTGGAACAGCTTCAAAAGTTAATGAAAGTGTCAGTGAATATAAATAAATCTTTATATTCTTTAAAATTTTTTTTACATATAAAGTTATGAAATTGATCATACCTTGATTTTATGGATTATACCTGATAGCACACAAAAATTTAAACAATATTAGTTATATATCAATTTTAGGCACTATCCATCATTATTTCTTTACATATATATCATGCATTTTGTGTAAGGGCTAGGGCTTCCCTAGTGGCTCAGACGGTAAAGAGTCTGCCTGCAATGCAGATTCATTCCCTGGGTTGGGAAGGGATGGCAACCCACTCCAGTATTCTTGCCTGGAAAATCCCATGGATAGAGGAGCCTGGTGGGCTACAGTCCAGGGGGTCACAAAGAGTCAGACACTACTGAACGACTAACGCACACTATGACACCTCAAAGTTCTTGAGGCTCTTTTCCTTCTCCATTTAATTGTAGTGTGAACAGGAAATACCAAATTATTTTAACAGCAATATGAAAAAAATCTTAATTAGAATTAAAATTATACAATGTTCTTAAAAAGAATAAGGTCAACATGCATAATATAGTAAATTTGTGGTAAATACACTAGGACTTATGTATTTGAGTAAGTCTTCCTTGACTAATTACCTAGGATACCTGTACAGTTATCTTTATTGATGTTGCAATTAAACAACGTATTTTGGTGAAGTTGAAAGTAAGCAAAATACTCTTCTAATAAATTCATTCAAATGAATAGTTGTTTGGTCCCAATTATATATTTGTAAAATTTTATTTACTTTTCTTTTGGGGTGGGCAGATGTTGTTCTCAAAGCATTTGAGTTAAACATTCTCACTAGTAGCGATTTCTTTTGAGAATTTAATGCATTTATTACACATTTTTAATTTAAGCCTGATTTCTAAGGTTGATGAAAAAGATATTCTTGGTCTCAATATATTGTATAAACATCTTTCTCTTGTCCAAAGCAACTTCCAGATGATTTATCTTCCAGCTTTGTATAAAATCCATTATTCTTTATAACTCATCCTCCTTGGTAAACCCAACTGCCACTTCCCTTCTGCCTTTACACACTCCAAAACTCACTTTGCATGCTCATGCAGAAGTTAACATTTCTATTCATTTCACTCACTGTACTTGGAACATGGGTCTTTTTTCCAGGATCCAAAACTAAGATGAAGAATATTAAAATATTTGTTAGTTCATAGGGAGTCCACTCATGTGCTGGACAGCACCTATGAACCACTTATATATCTTACAAGAAGTGTACTTGAGTTGTAAACAACAGACTTAGAAATAAACGCTTGTTCTACAGTATTTTAAAAAGTAAATTTCTTTACTGGGTCTCATTTACAGATGAAATACCAGTATCTTTTGAAAGAAACTTATATAAAGTTAAGAAACTTTCATTGTATCTAAAACTCATTACTTTAGCTCTAAGAGTCTGTACACACAGCAAGAAAGCCAATTAGCTCCACAAAGAAACCACTACCTGTCCTTATTAAAGAATAAATAGTTTTTGCCAAAGAAAAATATAAACTATAGTGTTTCTCCATTAAACATGAATAAGAAACCATGGAGGTAAAATGAAATATTGGAAAAGGCAAGTCCTCAGTGAAAATAACCTCACTCTATGAAAAAAGATTTAATGAAAGTTCCAGTTGTTTTTTATTCTAACAGCTGATTCTCTCATTCTCTTATTTACCAAGCTTTTACCATAAAATTTTCTGCTTCTTTTGGATTCTTAATTTTCAACTTGATCTAAGTAAAGGATAATAGTTTCAGATTTTCGAAGAACATATTCACTATTATAAATTTTATTCAACCACTCAAAATATACCTGAAAGGATTTATAATTCACCCAAAATAGTTTAAGCCTCATAGCCTTTCAGTAATAGATACTGAAATGTGACATTTTAATAACCCAGATATGATGCTATGAACATTTGCATATTCAAACAGAGAGAGTATTTCTTTAAAATTTGTCAATAGATATGTCCTCCTTCTCAAAAATCATATATGACCAGCTATAGGATAAAAAATCCTAAAAAAAATTAAATAATAAAAAGAATAAAAAAATAAAAATAAATAATAATAAAAAGAGAAATCCTTCTACCATAAAAATAGCTGTGATAGTTTTCCAATGTTTTCTACATGGCAGAAGTCCCAGTGAAATGCAACATTTTTCTGTTACACAGCTGTTGTTTTAGATATCAACGAGGAATACTCAGACTGTTCTGTACAGTTTGGTGTATAAAAGGGCTTTGGATCCTCTTTTTCAACTCTCCAGCAAGACCAGTTTCTTAATACAGAAACCTATGAAGTAAAGTCTAGAAATTTCTCTCACACATCAGTTTTATGCCAACATTTAATATCCTCTAGGTAGCTTAAAATGAAGTAACTCTTTTGCTTAAACAGCTCATCAAGCATTCTGATTCACTTCCCTCTCTTAAAACAACCAAATAACAGTAAAAGGAAAAAGTGGTATATCGGGGAAGCAGGGGGAGCTTCCTTTATTTTCACAACATAAAGCATAACATTTCAAGACATTCACAACACCGACTGGAAAACTGGAAAACGAGACTTGCCAACACTGTGAAGTTTAAATTTGAATAAATGAAGATTGCCAGGGACACACCTAGGTATTCTTAAGGGTAGAGACATTTGTTTGGCTTATTAAAATAATGAAAGGCCTGCAAGAGAAGCTGTGAACGTCCATTTAAAGACTCAGCTGCATGTTTCAGAACAAACAGAAGATGTGTGGAAGAAACTGTTACATCATTTGTACAGTCTATAAGCCAACAAGCTATTCACAGAGACCATTACAGGTATAGCACCATGGAGAGGAGAGAGAGAGCAGTCAATGATAAAGGGATTCAGTGTGAGATGCTTGGATCACCTACCCTGTATTTATGATTCTAAGACATTCCAGCCTTGACTGCCAAGTCGAAAAGCCCTAAATCCTTTAGTTTTCACTGAACAGTTCAACAAAGGCAACTCAAATTTATATTCTTTAGCCTGGGGCCATCTTGTCCCAACTATATTTTCCTGTAGGGCTTAATGTCATTACTATACTTCAGTCTTCTGGCTCTAAGTTATTTTTGACTCCTTTTTCTGTCTTGCTCCTTAATGTCCTGTAAATTATCTGCTGCTATAACCTTCTTCTAGTTCCTTCCTTTGCTCTCCACAGCACTTTATTTTTTTTCTAGTCTTTATCCGTAAGCTCTTGCCTCAGTTATACCCTCTACTTAATTTGTGTTGTATGAAAAAGTGAAAGTTGAAAGTTGTTAGTTGCACAGTCCTGTCCACCTCTTTGTGACCTCATGTACTGTAGCCTGCCAGGCTTCTCCATCCATGGGATTTTCCAGGCAAGAACACTGGAGTGGGTTGCTGTTGCCATTTCCTTCTCCAAGGGACCTTCCCAACCCAGGGATAGAACCCGGGTCTTTCCACATTGCAGGCAGACTCTTTACCATCTGAGCCACCAGGGAGACCCAGGGACACTCAATTTAAATTCCTAAAGTATTATTCTAATATTTCTTTTTCTCTCTCTCTTAAGAATGCCTCACAGGCTACATAAAAAAAAAAAACAAAAAAACAGTTCATGTGCTATCAAAGATCAGTCTTTTGAAACTTCCAAATCATCCACTCCCATCTGATCAGAACTTTGCCCATAAGAAAGCCTGTATAACAAAATTTTTTGGGTTTCTCTTTTTTTCTCATAATGCCTATGATTTCTTTGTGAAGTGTTTGAATGTTTGCATTCAAAAATTGTCTTCCATTTTTGAATTCCAATAGAGTATTTTGTTTGATACTATTCATTCAACACCTGAACTGGATTTCATTCTTTAAAAGAACAAATCTTTATTAAGGGCCTAATATAATTGACACTGCATATTTACATTTATTAAATGTAAATAAGACATTATACCCACCCTTTGGAAATTACATTTTAGAATATAGGTAAGAGCACAACAGGCAAATAATCTAGTTGTTAAAATGTAATATGCTGTAATTTTTCATATATATATATATCTACATTTGCGCCTATATAAATGTGTACCAAAATATATTTTAAGTCCACCTAAGGTAGGAACTATATATATTAATAATAACATTTGTTGCAGATGATGATGACAATAGCATGTTTTGAATGAACTGAGAAAATGAATATTTACCATTTATGAAGTTCTGTGCTAGGTGGCTTAACTGAGCTATAGCAAAAGAACACATTGTCCATGCGTGTGTGCTTTTGCTTTTGAGATTCTAATACTATATGAGATTTATATTTGGGCTTTCCTTTTAGTTTACCTTCAACTGAGCAACACAAGGATTAGAGGAGAGCAAGAGGAAGAAAGAGAATAACAACTAAACACCCCAGAATGCAGACTGCAGACCAAGGCACTCCTTTGATGCATCTGTAAGAAAATGGTATCTAGTATGATAGACTCCTCCTGCATCTTTCTCTATTTCAACCAAATACATTCCTAGCCATCTTTTTCCAAGTTTACCTTGTGAGCCAGGGGATTTCCCTGAGGAGGTGACTAGGAAGTGCCACTGGTTTAGAGAAAGCTCAGGCTGTCACTGAGATGGTGCTTGTCAGCTTCATCAGGTCAGACACACACTTGACCTCTCTGAGTCATGTTCCTGGTGCAGATCTGCCCTACATGTGCTTTGCTTTCTTTTCTTTTTCCATTTCACTGGTTGCTCAGTTATTCTTAGGGTGATTGCTCCAGATCCTGAAAGCTCGAGAGACTTAGCCTGCCATGGGGGTTAAACAATTCTGGTTACACATTAGCTATTGGAAAAAAGAACAGTGCCACCAGCAGATTCTCAGAAAGCAAAGACATTCTTTCACTGACAAAGGGCTCAGACAGTCTTTCAGATGGCCAGATTCTGTTTACCCTCCACAGTGATCTCTTAGCAGACTCACTTTTGCTATCTACTCCCTTCTGGGCTGCGATGTGCTTTACTCCATTTCTCCAGCATGGAAGATGGAGACAGAGAATATGACAATGCAGGTTTTGTGCCTATTACCTCAGGAAAGAAAAGCAGTGTATGGCAGTCCCTCAGGAGACTGCAAGTGCCGCCGTGTCAAAATTCATCAGAGCCCTAGTTTTCTTCATGTCATGGCAAAGTGCCAGCTCAACTCTGGCTCTGTTCTCTTGGGTTCAGAACCAATTGGCAAGGGATGCATTTTAAAACTCAAGAATGCATTTCTTGTACATCTATGCTTTTTTAACTTTCATGTATGCGTTATTCACATGTCAGATAACTCTTTTTGTATGCATGTATGTATCCCACGCAAGTGTTATTTCCATATGCTCCCAAATCAATAGAGAGAGACTATTGCTCTACACACACACACACACACACACACACATACCCAAGTGAGTCACTAAATGAAAAGACGTTTGTGTTTTTTTTTTGCTATATAAACCTACTGATGTGCAGTTTCTTATTTGCTTTTTTAATAAGTTTGTCAGGCGTTGGAGAAACAACTTACATGTCTACAGTGTTTTATAGGTATCTTCCTGAGGTAAAATCTTATGGTGTTTGCAATGATTTTTCAAATTGCTCACCAGAATAAACAGATGGTAGATTATAGATAGATAGATGAGAGGGAATTTATACATCATGGGAAAGAATGAACATGAGAGAGAATATGGCACAATGTTAATAAAAGGTGAATCTAGTTGAAGGGTATATAGTATTTATCATACACTTTCTTTTCCTCTGAAGCTTTCAATATTTTTCAAATATTGAATTGATCACAAACTTTGTTCAGATAAGATGTAATGGAAAAACCCAAACAAATTTTTTGGCCAACTCAGTAAAAGATAAGGAAGAGTATTGTACTCTGTGTAGACACTGCATACCTTTGAAGGACACTGGAAGATCTTCCTGAAATTTTAAAGAAGTGAAAAGATACTGTATATCTAGAATTGAGCTTTTCTGCCTGCCCTGGATTGGATTCAATGGCTTCTGGAGATTCACCTGGGTTTTAGGCAACTTTCACCTAATTGGAAAGCTGTAGGACTCAAATCAAATACGGACTAAGGATCAGAATGTCAGTAGGGACTGCGATGAAGCAAAGAGATTGCAAAGAATAATTTAAGTCAGGAGCTTCATTTGACTTCTGTTTGATAGAGAAACAGAAAAGAAGTTTTTAAAGGCTATCCAACAGCAAAGTCTAGGAAAAAGAAAATAAAAATTGACTTCCACTCAAACTGGCATATTATTAAACTATCCCCTTTCCAAATCTGTAAGTAGGAGGGAGGGATACATGGGGGTGGGTGACATAAAGGCTGCATAAAAAAATTAGTCAAATCATAAAGGGTCCTTGGCAAGAATAAAATGAAAAGAGGGGGCATTGTGCTCTTAAGTCAAATTGACAATCAATCAATGCTGTCAAATCCAACCTAATAACAGCCACTAATCCCCCAGGAGAATGTCAAGAAAATGGAAGTTCTTGTCACTCTTGTGTTTGAGATTTGGGGCTTTCCTTTAACGTCTATATTTGAGTGGCTCTCAGAATAAGTAAAGGGAGTTGGAATAATAGAGCAATTCTATGTTCAGGGAATCACTTAGCTATTCTACAGGAATCAGAAAACATCCTAGCATCTGAACCAGCAAACTCATACTGGTCGACTGTGTCACTAAAATCTGAAGCACAGAGGTTTCAAAGCTAAATTGCTGTGGAAAGACCTCTAGAAACTACTGTACAGCTATGCAGAGGATAAAGATTTGATTTAGAGAAGACATGAAAAATTAATTTTATCTCCAAAACAACCCAATAAGCATCTCTTGAGAATGTAGTATGTTGCATGGCAGCTGAAGATACTGAGGACATCCTTACATGAAGGGCAGGTCTGGGGCTTAGGGAGGGAGGTGAATTAGCCATATGCAGTTTCAGTCTTAACAGGACACTTCTGCTGGGTTGCTTCCCTGATAGCTCAGTTGGTAAAGAATCTACCTGCGATGCACAGGACTCTGGTTCAATTCCTGGGTTGGGAAGATCCCCTGGAGAAGGGATAGGCTACCCACTCCAGTATTCTTGGGCTTCCCTTGTGGCTCAGCTGGTAAGGAATTCACCTGCAATGTGGGAGATCTGGGTTCAGTCTCTGGGTTGGGAAGATCCCCTGGAGAAGGGAATGACTACCCATTCCAGTATCCTGGCCTGGAGAATTCCATGGACTGTATAGTTTGTGGGGTCACAAAGAGTCAGACATGAATGAGCGACTTTCACTTTTCTGCTGGGTCATGGTCTTTCCCACGAGATTCCCACAGATATGCCAAGGGTTCTGGTTATACTGCAATGTCCAGTTGGCTTCTATGTTGATAGGGGCTATTATTAATAATATCTTGGAGAAACTCTAGAGAACCTGAATTGAATCTAAACCCTCTAAGAATCCCCCTGAAATGGATTAGTGCCTCCAGATGAGACCCAGTAACAAACACAAAGATCAAGACTTCCTTTAGATTAAAATTTTGCATGGATTAGGGTGGGCTTCCAAAGTGGCTTTAGTGGTAAAGAACCCACCTGCCAAAGTAGGAGACATAAGAGACACAGGTTCGATTCCTGGGTCAGGAAGATCCCCTCAAGGAGGGCATGGCAACCCAGTCCAGTACTCTTGCCTGAAGAATCCCATGGACAGAGGAGCCTGGTAGGCTATAGTCTATAGGATCTCGGAGGGACACGACTGAAGTGACTTAGCAGGCTTAGAGTATCCATTTCTGAGAATATCACACAATCCTTTATGACCCTGAAGATTCATTTAACCCCAGAAGAATACACAAAAGTCTCTCAATTTTATGGCATTTTGGCGTTTTTATTACAGCAGTGACAGGATATTATTATTGAAATACTAATTTGGATTGTTTTCCTCAGGGCTCTCTTTTCTCCTCTTGATTTTCTTCCAGCTCCTTTCAAGCAACAAGCAGGCATTGCATATTCTTTGCTAAAAGAATATTTATTCTTTTAAATAAAAGAAGTGGAAGAAAGGAAGTCTTTTCCTGCCTTTTGAGTTCTAAAATTTTAAAGTTAACAGTCTTGGAGAACATCATGAATAAGGCCACTCTACCCACTTTTGGATCAGAAAACTAGCCTCTAAAATGGGGACAAAAAAAAAAAAGAAAAAAAACGGAGCAAAGGTCAGTGAGCCCCATGTAAGGAAACCTTACATTTTGTTCCAGTGAGGCCCTCAACAGGGACCAAAGCTCAGAAGGCTGTGGCATGTAAGGTCTAAGAGCTGCCCTGTTTACCTAGGAGAGTCCCAGGTGGCCGAAAATCAGAAACAAAATGGGTACATAGGCAGAGATGCAGCACATTGTTTTGATAACATTATTCACTTGCCATAATAGTTATAATGATAGTTTAAATGTTGATAAAAGTGATAGCAGTTACTTAAATTGTATGATATTTATTGTTTAAAATTTTTTACATTAACACATATCTGTTTGTACATAACATGAAACTACTACAAGGAGAAAAAGTAGTTGGTATAAAATAAATATAATTTATTAATTACTTAGCAAAGCATTCCTTTAGCATGCCATTTTTTTTTAATTTTTAAACTTTACAATATTGTATTAGTTCTGCCATATATCGAAATGAATCCGCCACAGGCATACATGTGTTCCCCATCCTGAACCCTCCTCCCTCCTCCCTCCCCATACCATCCTTCTGGGTCGTCCCAGTGCACCAGCCCCAAGCATCCAGTATCATGCATCAAATCTGGACTGGTGACTCGTTTCATGTATGATATTATACATATTTCAAAGCCATTCTCCCAAATCATCCCACCCTCTCCCTCTCCCACAGAGTCCAAAAGACTGTTCTATACATCAGTGTCTTTTTTGCTATCTCGTATACAGGGTTATTGTTACCATCTTTCTAAATTCCATATATATGCGTTAGTATACTGTATTGGTGTTTTTCTTTCTGGCTTACTTCACTCTGTATAATAGGCTCCAGTTTCATCCACCTCATTAGAACTGATTCAAATGTATTCTTTTTAATGGCTGAGTAATACTCCATTGTGTATAGGTACCACTGCTTTCTTATCCATTCATCTGCTGATGGACATCTAGGTTGCTTCCATGTCCTGGCTATTATACACAGTGCTGCGATGAACATTGGGGTACACGTGTCTCTTTCCCTTCTGGTTTCCTCAGTGTGTATGCCCAGCAGTGGGATTGCTGGGTCATAAGGCAGTTCTATTTCCAGTTTTCTAAGGAATCTCCACACTGTTCTCCATAGTGGCTGTACTAGTTTGCATTCCCACCAACAGTGTAAGAGGGTTCCCTTTTCTCCACATCCTCTCCAGCATTTATTACTTGTAGACTTTTGGATTGCAGCCATTCTGACTGGCGTGAAATGGTACCTCATAGTGGTTTTGATTTGCATGTCTCTGATAATGAGTGATGTTGAGCATCTTTTCATGTGTTTGTTAGCCATCTGTATGTCTTCTTTGGAAAAATGTCTATTTAATTCTTTGGCCCATTTTTTGATTGGGTCATTTATTTTTCTGGAATTGAGCTGTAGGAGTTGCTTGTATATTTTTGAGATTAGTTGTTTGTCAGTTGCTTCATTTGCTATTATTTTCTCCCGTTCTGAAGGCTGTCTTTTCACCTTGCTTATAGTTTCCTTTGTTGTGCAGAAGCTTTTAAGTTTAATTAGGTCCCATTTGTTTATTTTTGCTTTTATTTCCAGTATTCTGGGAGGTGGGTCATAGAGGATCCTGCTGTGATGTATGTCGGAGAGTGTTTTGCCTATGTTCTCCTCTAGGAGTTTTATAGTTTCTGGTCTTACGTTGAGATCTTTAATCCATTTTGAGTTTATTTTTGTGTATGGTGTTAGAAAATGTTCTAGTTTCATTCTTTTACAAGTGGTTGACCAGTTTTCCCAGCACCACTTGTTAAAGAGATTGTTTTCAATCCATTGTATATTCTTGCCTCCTTTGTCAAAGATAAGTTGTCAATATGGATTAATCTCCAGGCTTTCTATTTTGTTCCATTGATCTATATTTCTGTCTTTGTGCCAGTACCATACTGTCTTGATAACTGTGGCTTTGTAGTAGAGCCTGAAGTCAGGCAGGTTGATTCCTCCAGTTCCATTCTTCTTTCTCAAGATAGCTTTGGCTATTCGAGGTTTTTTGTATTTCCATACAAATTGTGAAATTATTTGTTCTAGCTCTGTGAAGAATACTGTTGGTAGCTTGATAGGGATTGTATTGAATCTATAAATTGCTTTGGGTAGTATACTCATTTTCACTATATTGATTCTTCCAATCCATGAACATGGTATATTTTTCCATCTATTAGTGTCCTCTTTGATTTCTTTCACTAGTGTTTTATAGTTTTCTATATATAGGTCTTTAGTTTCTTTAGGTAGATATATTCCTAAGTATTTTATTCTTTCCGTTGCAATGGTGAATGGAATTGTTTCCTTAATTTATCTTTCTGTTTTCTCATTATTAGTGTATGGGAATGCAAGGGATTTCTGTGTGTTGATTTTATATCCTGCAACTTTACTATAATCATTGATTATTTCTAGTAATTTTCTGGTGGAGTCTTTAGGGTTTTCTATGTAGAGGATCATGTCATCTGCAAACAGTGAGAGTTTTACTTCTTCTTTTCCAATTTGGATTCCTTTTATTTCTTTTTCTGCTCTGATTGCTGTGGCCAAAACTTCCAAAACTGTGTTGAATAGTAATGGTGAAAGTGGGCACCCTTGTCTTGTTCCTGACTTTAGAGGAAATGCTTTCAATTTTTCACCATTGAGGATAATGTTTGCTGTGGGTTTGTCATATATAGCTTTATTATGTTGAGGTATGTTCCTTCTATTCCTGCTTTCTGGAGAGTTTTTATCATAAATGGATGTTGAATTTTGTCAAAGGCTTTCTCTGCATCTATTGAGATAATCATATGGTTTTTATTTTTCAATTTGTTAAGGTGGTGTATTACATTGATTGATTTGCAGATATTGAAGAATCCTTGCATCCCTGGGATAAAGCCCACTTGGTCATGGTGTATGATCTTTTTAATGTGTTGTTGGATTCTGATTGCTAGAATTTTGTTAAGGATTTTTGCATCTATGTTCATCAGTGATATTGGCCTGTAGTTTTCTTTTTTTGTGGCATCTTTGTCAGGTTTTGGTACTAGGGTGATGGTGGCCTCATAGAATGAGTTTGGAAGTTTACCTTCCTCTGCAATTTTCTGGAAGAGTTTGAGTAGGATAGGTGTTAGCTCTTCTCTAAATTTTTGGTAGAATTCAGCTGTGAAGCCGTCTGGACCTGGGCTTTTGTTTGCTGGAAGATTTTTGATTACAGTTTCAATTTCCGTGCTTGTGATGGGTCTGTTAAGATTTTCTATTTCTTCCTGGTCCAGTTTTGGAAAGTTGTACTTTTCTAAGAATTTGTCCATTTCTTCCACGTTGTCCATTTTATTGGCATATAAGTGTTGATAGTAGTCTCTTATGATCCTTTGTATTTCTGTGTTGTCTGTTGTGATCTCTCCATTTTCGTTTCTAATTTTATTGATTTGATTTTTCTTCCTTTGTTTCTTAATGAGTCTGGCTAATGGTTTATCAATTTTATTTATCCTTTCAAAGAACTTTGTTGATTTTTGCTATGGTCTCTTTTGTTTCTTTTGCATTTATTTCTGCCCTAATTTAAGATTTCTTTCCTTCTACTAACCCTGGGGTTCTTCATTTCTTCCTTTTCTAGTTGCTTTAGGTGTAGGGTTAGGTTATTTATTTGACTTTTTTCTTGTTTCTTGAGGTATGCCTGTATTGCTATGAACTTTCCTCTTAGGACTGCTTTTAAGGTGTCCCACAGGTTTGGGGTTGTTGTGTTCTCATTTTCATTCGTTTCTATGCAAATTTTGATTTCTTTTTTGATTTCTTCTGTGATTTGTTGGTTATTCAGCAGCGTGTTGTTCAGCCTCCGTATGTTGGAATTTTTAATAGTTTTTCTCCTGTAATTGAGATCTAATCTTACTGCATTGTGGTCAGAAGAGATGCTTGGAATGATTTCTATTTTTTTGAATTTACCAAGGCTAGATTTATGGCCCAGGATGTGATCTATCCTGGAGAAGGTTCCATGTGCGCTTGACAAAAAGGTGAAATTCATTGTTTTGGGATGAAATGTCCTATAGATATCAATTAGGTCTAATTGGTCTATTGTATCGTTTAACATTTGTGTTTCCTTTTTAATTTTCTGTTTAGTTGATCTATCCATAGGTGTGAGTGGGGTATTAAAGTCTCCCACTATTATTGTGTTATTGTTAATTTCTTCTTTCATACTTGTTAGCATTTGCCTTACATATTGCAGTGCTCCCATGTTGGATGCATATATATTTATAATTGTTATATCTTATTCTTGGATTGATCCTTTGATCATTATGTAGTGACTGTCTTTGTCTCTTTTCACAGCCTTTGTTTTAAAGTCTATTTTATCTGATATGAGTATTGCTACTCCTGCTTTCTTTTGGTCCCTATTTGCATGGAAAATCTTTTTCCAGCCCTTCACTTTCAGTCTGTATGTGTCCCCTGTTTTGAGGTGGGTCTCTTGTAGACAGCATATGTAGGGGTCTTGTTTTTGTATCCATTCAGCCAGTCTTTGTCTTTTGGTTGGGGCATTCAACCCATTTACGTTTAAAGTTAATATTGATAAGTATGATCCCGTTGCCATTTACTTTATTGTTTTGGGTTCAAATTTATACACTGTTTTTGTGTTTCCTGTCTAGAGAATATCCTTTAGTATTTGTTGGAGAGCTGGTTTGGTGGTGCTGAATTCTCTCAGCTTTTGCTTGTCTGAGAAGCTTTCGATTTCTCCTTCATATTTGAATGAGATCCTTGCTGGGTACAATAATCTGGGCTGTAGGTTATTTTCTTTCATCACTTTAAGTATGTCTTGCCATTCCCTCCTGGCTTGAAGAGTTTCTATTGAAAGGTCAGCTGTTATCCTTATGGGAATCCCCTTGTGTGTTATTTGTTGTTTTTCCCTTGCTGCTTTTCATATTTGTTCTTTGTGTTTGATCTTTGTTAATTTGATTAATATGTGTCTCGGGGTGTTTTGCCTTGGATTTATCCTGTTTGGGACTCTCTGGGTTTCTTGGACTTGGGTGATTATTTCCTTCCCCATTTTAGGGAAGTTTTCAACTATTATCTCCTCAAGTATTTTCTCATGGTCTTTCTTTTTGTCTTCTTCTTCTGGGACCCCTATGATTTGAATGTTGTAGTGTTTAATATTGTCCTGGAGGTCTCTGAGATTGTCCTCATTTCTTTTAATTCGTTTTTCTTTTTTCCTCTCTTATTCATTTATTTCTACCATTCTATCTTCTAATTCACTAATCCTATCTTCTGCCTCTGTTATTCTATTTGTTGCCTCCAGAGTGTTTTTGATTTCATTTATTGCATTATTCATTATATATTGACTCTTTTCTATTTCTTCTAGGTCCTTGTTAAACCTTTCTTGCATCTTCTCAATCCTTGTCTCCAGGCTATTAATCTGTGATTCCATTTTGATTTCAAGATTTTGGATCAATTTCACTATCATTATTTCGAATTCTTTATCAGGTAGATTCCCTATCTCTTCCTCTTTTGTTTGGTTTGGTAGGTATTTATCCTGTTTCTTTACCTGCTGGGTATTCCTCTGTGTCTTCTTCTTGTTTAAATTGCTGAGTTTGGGGTGTCCTTTCTGTATTCTGGCAGTTTGTGGAGTTCTCCTTATTGTGGTGTTTCCTCGCTGTGTGTGGGTTTGTATAGGTGGCTTGTCAAGGTTTCTTGGTTAAGGAAGCTTGTGTTGGTGTTCTGGTGGGTGGAGCTGTATTTCTTCTCTCTGGAGTGCAATGAAGTGTCCAGTAATGAGTTATGAGATGTCTATGGTTTTGGGGTGACTTTGGGCAGCCTGTATCTTGGAGCTCAGGTCTGTGTTCCTGTGTTGCTGGAGAATTTGCTTGATATGTCTTGCCCTGGAACTTGTTGGCCCTTGGGTGGTGCTTGGTTTCAGTGTAGGTATGGAGGTATTTGATGAGCTCCTGTCAATTAATGTTCCCTGGAGTCAGGAGTTCCCTGGAGTTAGGGTTTGGACTTAAGCCTCCTGCTTCCAGTTATAGGTCTTATTTTTACAGTAGTTTCAAAACTTCTCCTTCTATACAGCACCATTGATAAAACATCTATGTTAAAGATGAAAAGTTTCTCCACCATGCGGGTCACCCAGAGAGGTTCACAGCATTACATGGAGAAGAGAAGAGGGTGGAGGGAGTTAGAGGTGACCCAAATGAGATGAGGTGGAATCAATAGAGGAGAGAGCAGGCTAGCCAGTAATCACTTCCTTATGTGCACTCCACAATTGGACTGCTCAGAGATGTTCACGGAGTTATGCAGAGAAGAGAAGAAGGAGGAAGGAGACAGAGGTGGCCAGGAGGATAAATGGGGGAATGAAAAGGAGGGAGACAGATCCAGCCAGTAATCAGTTCCCTAAGTGTTCTCCACCGTCTGGAACACACAGAAATTCACAGAGTTGGGTAGAGTAGAGAGGGGTTAGGGAGGAGACACAGGTGACCTGGTGGAGAAAAAGGAGAGTCCAAAGGGAGAGAGAGCAGTCAAGCAAGTATTCTCGCTCCCTAGTGAAAACTGGGTACTGAAGATTGGGTTCTTAAAGGTACAAAATTGGTAACAAATACATAAAAGCAAAAATTAAAAATCTAGAGTAGAGTCTGGAATTTCAAAAATACACTGTTAAAAAGAAGAAGAAGAAAAAGAAAGAGAGAAAAAAAAAAAAAACCAAACAAAAACACAGTCGCAAAAATTATAAAGAAAATATAGGTACAAAATTGGTAACAAATACCAAAAAGCAAAAGTTAAAAATCTAGAGTAGAGTCTGGAATTTCAAAAATACAATGTTAAAGAAAAAAAAAGGTCACAAAAGTTATAAAAAATATATATATGAAGTTTGCTTTTTAAAAAAAATAGGGTTTTTTTTTTTTTTTGCAAAGTAATAGTAGGTTATAAAAGTGAAAATTAAAGGAATAATAGAAGACTTAATTTTCTTTTAATTAAAAAAAAGAAAGAATTATTGTAAAAATAGTAAAAGTATATCTAGGACTTTCTTTGGTTTTATTGTGGGTATTGTGGGGTCAGTTCATTTTCGGCTAGTTCCTTGGTCCGACTTATATTTCTCAAGATCTATAGGCCCCTTCCTATGTATTCAGTACTAACCACAGGGTTTTAATCTATTGCCTGTAGCTTTCAAGGCAGTTCTCTCTGTTACAGCTTCTTCTGTTTGCTGGTCTCTTCAGTGTCTGGTTTCTGCCCTGACACAAAGGGGACGATGGTGGACACATTTTTTTTTTTTTAGGGTCACTTGTTCAGTCACGCTGTGGGGAAGGAGGGACGCTGCAAACAAATAACACTGGCATGTGCTCTCAGTGCCTCAGCCACACTGGGCCTGCCCTCGCTCACGGCTCGTGTAGCCTCCCTGCCCACACTGCTCAGGCTCTAGGTTGCTCCGCCAGGAACCATCCGTGGCCGGCCCTGGGCTGCTTGCACCTCCCAGGTTAAGCCGCTCAGGTTCAGGCACTCGGGTAGTCCTCAGAGGCGCAGACTCGGTTGGGCCTGCATTTTGTGCCCTTCCCAGGTCCGAGCAGCTCAGGTGATGAGGTGTTGGGCGAGCGCGATTGCTGCAACTTATCGCCTCCCCGCCATTTGGTTATCTGGGTGTACAACCGGTGCACCTTCTCAGGCAGATGTTGACCGTCCAGACCCCCAAAAAGTTTTAGTTGGCAAAGAAGCCTGCTTACAGTTTTGTAGATAATGTCTCTCTGGGGCTGCGATTGCCCCCTTCCGGCTCTGGCTGCCTGTCACCAGAGGGGGACGGTCTGCAGCTGGCTATCTCTGTTCAGTCCTTTGTTCCGTGAGCGGGCCTGGCGGTGTCTTAGGTTAGGGCTGGCTTTTCGTGTGGTAGATATCCCAGAGTCTGGTTTGCTAGCCCAAATTATTTCACTCAGATAGCGCTCGGGGTATTCAGGCCAGATCCTTACTCTAAGCGATGCAGCAGGCGCTGCGCCTCCCTGCCCAGCCCCCGCTTGCTAGTGGTGTGTGCAGGCGTCTGCACTGCTTCTCCACTGAGGGACTTACCGTAGGGCTCGTAATCTGCGGGTTTGAATTATTTTTCCTCCCTGTTATGTTGCCCTCTGTGCCTTCCAAGGCTCGGCACAGATTCGGCAGTGAGGAGGTTTCCTGGTGTTTGGAAACTTCTCTCTTTTTAAGACTCCCTTCCCAGGTCGGAGCTCCGTCCCTCCCTCTTTGTCTCTTTTTTTGTCTTATATATTTTTTCCTACCTCCTTTCGAAGACATGGGTTGCTTTTCTGGGTGCCTGATGTCCTCTGCCAGCTTTCAGGAGTTGTTTTATGGAATTTACTCAGTGTTTAAATGTTCTTTTGATGAATTTGTGGGGAAGAAAGTGTTCTCCCTGTCCTACTCCTCTGCCATCTTAGGTCCTCTCCTCTAGCATGCCATTTTGATAGGAAATTATATCTCCAATTTTAATTGGTACTAATACTAAGCTGTGTTTTGCACTGAAATTTTGACATGTTTCCTGAGATAAAATGAATGGGAAACCATGCTGGCTCAACCTTGAAACACATTTCTCTTTCAGGCACAGGAAGAGCAAAGTCGGGGACCTGCCTGCTTTGGTTTGAGGTTAATTGTGCCCTGTAGAATAGGGGCAAGATGACCTCTTCATAGTAGGTCTTAGCTTACTAGAGCCCTTCATGGAGCTCTGTCATTCCAGACAAGATGTGAACCCAATGAAAACTTCTCATTTGAACATTCCAAATCAGTCTTTTATCAAGAAACTTCCTGTTCATTTAAAAAACTGCTTGTTGTCCTATTTGTTTGTACGAGGCCAATAGAGGAAGTCTATATAATTATTACTGGGGAATCTTATTTATGTAGTCTTCAAAGAGAGAGAGTAATTAGTATGTGTTAACACATGAAAGTTTTTGAAAGTACATTTTCATTTCCCTTTAAAAATTAAGTTCATAGAAATTCCTCTATCCCTGAAAAAAATTAAAGATAAATTTGATTATATATTAAAGGATGGGAGTAGTGACATGGATAATACAAATATGTATACATTTGGGGGGCATTTTATCTAGTAGATTTTTTAATATTATGACAATTATACCTGTTGAAGAGACAATTCACTTCCAGCAAAATAACATAGACTCAAAAAAGACCAACCATGAAGTGTCAACTCAATTCAATACAATGGAATACTATGCAAATGATCTCAAGAAACATTTATTGAGTATACATTATGTATCTCCTGGTTTTTTGGTGGTGAGAGAATAAGTAAAATGTCAAACATGACTGTTGCCTGTCATGAAGAGTAAGACTTAAATTTGAGCTGGAAATAGATCATTCTCTGTGATAGAACATGGACAGTTTCAATAGGGATGGCAAAGGAGTCAGTTTATGTCTGGGTTTCAGTGAGAATCTCAGCCTGCCAGGTCAGACAGGAATAGCCTTGTGATATAGATATTTTTTTATCTAGAGTCTTTACATTACCTTGAGTCCTTATATAGGTGAGCTAGAATAAAAAGAAAAGGAAAGTTTCAAAAAAAACTGTCAAATATTAAAGCCAGATCTCCTGTGGATAATCTGTTTAGTGTATAAATAAAAGTTGTCTTCCGTTTAATAAGACTTTACAAAAGAAACCAATTATATGTGTTTATTCTTCTCTAACAATGATTATTTATACAATTTTATTGAGGTTCTGCCTCATTGTGAGAGGGGATTTCATACAATTTTCATGCATTTTTCCCATCCACTTTTCTTTACCTCAGCCCTCCAACCCCAAGGGACAAAAACATCTACTCAAAGTTCACATAACATCTCTGTTGTTGTGAGGATGAAAAAAAAAAGATGATTGAGAAGAACATGCACACCAGAAGAACTAGGTTTTCTCTCTCTTCCAAGACCACCACACACAAAATAGATGGGAAAGAAAAGGGAAAGGTGTGTTGTTGATTCTGGATGCTAGAAGGTGAATCACAGTCAATTTCCTCCTTATGCAGGTCTATGAAGTTGGGAAGACCAGAGGAGCTGGAAAGATTGGTTCACACACACACACACATTTTTCTTAGGCAAAAAAAAAAGTCTGGGAAAAATGTAACAAGGCTTAGTCATCTCTGGAATAATTGATGTAAAAGCTCTGCACACACCACAATTTGTCAGACAACACATAGAACTACTCGATTGGGACTTCTGAATGGTTTGTTTGATCTTTTATATCCCACAGACCTAAATGTGATGTCGTTTATAATTTCTGCTGTCTACAAACATACTCTTTAAAAATGTGCTGTGATTAAGAGGGTGTTGCCTCTATTAGATACTTGCTTATGCATTTATCATTTTTTATGCTTTCTCTTCTACCAATCTTTTTTCTACTCCTACTCCTCATCTCTATGACTTAAAGTCTAATTATTCTCACATTTGGTTTAATAGGGGTTAATAAATCAATTGGTGGTTTTTCATGATGCTTTTAGTGTTATAATAAATATTTTTAATATTATTTAAAAACATACAAATATTCTAACTAGTTCAGTAATGCATGCTCATTGTACAAAATTCTGAAAACACAGAGAAGTATAAAAAATATAAGAAAATCAGTTATCATCTCTGACTTAATAATCATTTTGGCATATTTCATTTTCCTTTAAAATTCAGTACTAAAAGTATACATGTATATATACATATATATATAATTTGACACTACTCTTTAAAGTGTCTTTTTCAGTGATATGAAAATTATGATTTTGAAATGAGGTAGTATTCTATTTAATCATTCTTCTGTTTGGGGATGTTTAGGTTATTTTCAGAATTTTTTTATATTATAAATGACATTGTTGTGATTATCCATATACATAAGTCTCTTTCTAAATCACTGATGTTTTATTCAGGATGGGTTCCTAGAAGTGGAATCACTGGGTTAATAGGTATGCATTCCAAACCATCCTCCTGCAAGCAATGTTTAGGAAAGTCTTTCTTATGAGTTACAAAAATCATCAACTTTAAAATACAGTTTTTAATCAGGACCTGTTGATGACTATGGAGATAGGACATTTTCTAGTTTAATGGTCCCATGAACTTCTTGGTAAATTATCTGCCATGTCCACCACACACTTTTTCTGAATGGTCTTGCTTATGACTTATAGCACTAACATTCTATCATCATTTTGCGGGTTGCTTATTCATGTACATGATCCATCCCAATCCATTACCCTAGCCCTTCAGCAACTTGTTCTCCTCAATTTTGTTTTTTCTCATTCCAATTTTAGTATATGTGCTGTCAAAGTGAGCACTTCTTTTACATTCCAAATTCAGCCTATAATTTTTACGATCAGCCCCAGGGTTTGCCATGCTCAAAGCTTGGCATTTTTCTCTGTGGATATCACTTCCTTCTCATCCTTCACTTCAGTTAGAGCACCGTGGTGAAGAGAGTAGCCTCTGGAAACAGACCGACATTCTTCAAATTCTGACTCATCACTTTCTAAATATGTGGCCCTTGCAAGTTAGTCAATCACATTGTACCTCAGTGTCCTCATCTGCAAACGGGAATAATAACTCTTCCTGATAAATTATTGCCACCCACTTAACACACAGGAAAGTTTTCAGTAAATGTTACCTATTATTATCATAACAATGCTACCTTTATAACAATTCATTTTCATTACGAATTTCAATCCATCAAACTTACTTCTTTCATGCTCCCCAAAACTTTTCTTGCCTATGCCTAAACTTAGATTTTGTAGTCAGTATCATTAAAAGTTTTACTTTTCATCTATTTTCTTTTCTCTACTACTGGGGTATATCCAACACCAACCAAGTTAAACAATTATGTGCTGTTATGGACTAAAATTGTGCCCCTTTAACAGTCATATGTTGAAGCCATACCAATGTGACTGTATTTGGAGATTGGGCCTTTAAGGAGGCAATTAAAGTTAAACAAGGTCATAAAAGTGGGGTTGTATTCCAGTAATATCAATATCAGAATAAAGGCACCAGAAACATTCATGTATAGAGAAAAGGTCATGCGAGGACACAGTAAGAAGGCAGATCTCTGCAAGCCAAGGAGAGAGGCCTCAGGAGAAAGCAAACCTGTGGACAGCCTGATCTTAAACTTTTCTTCCTTCAGAATCATGAGAAATAAATTCCTGTTGTTTCATCACCTGCTCTGTGGTATTTTGTTATGGCAGTCCCAGCAAAGTGTTGCATGAAATTTCACTCAAGCAGGTAAAATCTGTATAGGAAATTAATTATATATTCATATATAAAAAATATTACATACTTATGTCAACTAGTCTCATTTGAATTCCTGATTATGCATGTCTTCTGTGTATTCACCATTGGCCAAGTAGTTATGCTGCTTTTCTGCATGCTTTGCTCCAGTTGAAACTGATCTTGTCAGTTTCACCAGTGACTTCCTTCTTGATATACCCAATGGTCAGCTCTCTGTCCCTATAATCTTCCCCAGACGCTTAGGAATGCCTGACATAGCAAAGCACCTTCTTTGCTGAAACACTTTCCACGTTTGTTTTTTGATGCCTCATTCTTTTTTCTTTTCTCCAATTCCAGGGGTTATTCCTTTTTAGTTTTTGTTGTTGTTACCTCCTCCTCCTCTTCCTCTGTCAAGCATTAAATATTCAAGACATGAGCTTGATCGAGGCCTCCATTTTGGTTCCTGTTATCCTCTCTATTTTTATTTTCTCTGTAAACCTAATCTTGTTCCATAGATAAAGTAGCATTTATTTGTTGATTTATTTATATTTATATTCAAATTTATATCTCTAGCTCTCATTTCTTCCTCTGAACCATAGATTCATATAGCAAACTGCTTAACTGGTATCATTATTGTATAATATGTTTGGCTGCTGCTACTAAGTCGCTTCAGTCGTGTCCGACTCTGTGTGACCCCATAGACGGCAGCCCGCCAGGCTCCCCCATCCCCGGGATTCTCCAGGCTATGCTTGGAGTTTATTCTTAAACCTATTTTATTATTTCTGTATGTTTGGATGTTTCTGGATATGCTTATTCTGTCTTCCTAACCTGAAAATCACATGATTTGGTAAGAAGAGGACAACTATAAGAATTGAGACTCCAAGGCAAATTTTCTATAGGCTTTTTCAGGTCCTAGGTTATACACTTAAATTGTCTTATACAAGCTTTAAGCCTTGAATTTTTACCTAACTTTGTTTAATTTTATATCTTTTAGGAAAAAAATTGAATATAAAATTGCAAATTTTAGGTTATGTTAGTAAAGAGGGTACCGATGTCTTAAATGTATTCATGTTACTATAAATGCATTATCTCTGAGCATTGGTTGGTTGGTGCATTTAAAAAGATGATGGTTTTTAGGTTGCCTCACTATTTGTCATGATGTTTCAATAATAGAAGAAAGTCCAAAAGTGAGGATATTATATGTATATGAATAGCTGATTCAATTTGCTGTTTAGAGGAAACTAACGCAACATTGTAGAGCCACTATACTCCAATAAAAATTAATTTAACAATAAAAATAAACAATAAGGTGTGTTCAGATCAGATCAGTCACTCAGTCGTGTCCGACTCTTTGCAACCCCAGGAATCACAGCACGCCAGGCCTCCCTGTCCATCACCAACTTCAGGAGTTCACTCAGATTCACATCCATCAAGTCCGTGATGCCATCCAGCCATCTCATCTTCTGTCATCCCCTTCTCCTCCTGCCCCCAATCCCTCCCAGCATCAGAATCTTTTCCAGTGAGTCAACTCTTCTCATGAGGTGGCCAAAGTACTGGAGTTTCAGCTTTAGCATCATTCCTTCCAAAGAAATACCAGGGCTGATCTCCTTCAGAATGGACTGGTTGGATATCCTTGCAGTCCAAGGGACTCTCAAGAGTCTTCTCCAACAACACAGTTCAAAAGCATCAATTCTTCAGCACCCAGCCTTCTTCACATTCCAACCTTCACATCCATACATGACCACAGGACAAACCATAGCCTTGATTAGATGGACCTTTGTTGGCAAAGTAATGTCTCTGCTTTTGAATATGCTATCTAGGTTGGTCATAAGCTGTTTTAGGAATCTACAAAATTCTTTAAACCAACTTGGTTAAAATGTATGAGATCGAGACTTTCTTTTTTTTTTTTTTGCCTATAGCATTCTTTCTTTTTTTTTAATATAAATTTATTTTTTAAATTTTATTTTATTTTTAAACTTTACAATATTGTATTAGTTTTGCAAAATATCTAAATGAATCCGCCACAGGTATACCTGTGTTCCCCATTCTGAACCCTCCTCCCTCCTCCCTCCCCATACCCTCCCTCTGGGTCGTCCCAGTACACCAGCCCCAAGCATCCAGTATCGTGCATCGAACCTGGACTGGCGACTCGTTTCATACATGATATTATACATGTTTCACTGCTATTCTCCCAAATCTTCCCACTCTCTCCCTCTCCCACAGAGTCCATAAGACTGATCTATACATCAGTGTCTCTTTTGCTGTCTCATACACAGGGTTATTGTTACCATCTTTCTAAATTCCATATATATGCGTTAGTATACTGTATTGGTGTTTTTCTTTCTGGCTTACTTCACTCTGTTTAATAGGTTCCAGTTTCACCCATCTCATTAGAACTGATTCAAATGTATTCTTTTTAATGGCTGAGTAATACTCCATTGTGTATAGGTACCACTGCTTTCTATCCATTCATCTGCTGATGGACATCTAGGTTGCTTCCATGTCCTGGCTATTATACACAGTGCTGCGATGAACATTGGGGTACACATGTCTCTTTCCCTTCTGGTTTCCTCAGTGTGTATGCCCAGCAGTGGGATTGCTGGATCATAAGGCAGTTCTATTTCCAGTGTTTTAAGGAATCTCCACACTGTTCTCCATAGTGGCTGTACTAGTTTGCATTCCCACCAACAGTGTAAGAGAGTTCCCTTTTCTCCACACCCTCTCCAGCATTTATTGCTTGTAGACTTATGGATCGCAGCCATTCTGACTGGCGTGAAATGGTACCTCATAGTGGTTTTGATTTGCATTTCTCTGATAATGAGTGATGTTGAGCATCTTTTCATGTGTTTGTTAGCCATCTGTATGTCTTCTTTGGAGAAATGTCTGTTTGGTTCTTTGGCCCATTTTTTGATTGGGTCATTTATTTTTCTGGAGTTGAGCTGTAGGAGTTGCTTGTATATTTTTGAGATTAGTTGTTAGTCAGTTGCTTCATTTGCTATTATTTTCTCCCATTCTGAAGGCTGTCTTTTCACCTTGCTAATAGTTTCCTTTGTTGTGCAGAAGCTTTTAAGTTTAATTAGGTCCCATTTGTTTATTTTTGCTTTTATTTCCAATATTCTGGGAGGTGGGTCATGGAGGATCCTGCTGTGATGTATATCGGAGAGTGTTTTGCCTATGTTCTGCTCTAGGAGTTTTATAGTTTCTGGTCTTACGTTGAGATCTTTAATCCATTTTGAGTTTATTTTTGTGTATGGTGTTAGAAAGTGTTCTAGTTTCATTCTTTTACAAGTGGTTGACCAGTTTTCTCAGCACCACTTGTTAAAGAGATTGTCTTTAATCCATTGTATATTCTTGCCTCCTTTGTCAAAGATAAGGTGTCCATATGTGCGTGGATTTATCTCTGGGCTTTCTATTTTGTTCCATTGATCAATATTTCTGTCTTTGTGCCAGTACCATACCGTCTTGATGACTGTGGCTTTGTAATAGAGCCTGAAGTCAGGTAGGTTGATTCCTCCAGTTCCATTCTTCTGTCTCAAGATAGCTTTGCCTATTCGAGGTTTTTTGTATTTCCATACAAATTGTGAAATTATTTGTTCTAGCTCTGTGAAGAATACCGTTGGTAGCTTGATAGGGATTGTATTGAATCTATAAATTGCTTTGGGTAGTATACTCATTTTCACTATATTGATTCTTCCAATCCATGAACATGGTATATTTTTCCATCTATTAGTGTCCTCTTTGATTTCTTTCACCAGTGTTTTATAGTTTTCTATATATAGGTCTTTAGTTTCTTTAGGTAGATATATTCCGAAGTATTTTATTCTTTCCATTGCAATGGTGAATGGAATTGTTTCCTTAATTTCTCTTTCTGTTTTCTCATTATTAGTGTATGGGAATGCAAGGGATTTCTGTGTGTTGATTTTATATCCTGCAACTTTACTATAATCATTGATTATTTCTAGTAATTTTCTGGTGGAGTCTTTAGGGTTTTCTATGTAGAGGATCATGTCATCTGCAAATAGTGAGAGTTTTACTTCTTCTTTTCCAATTTGGATTCCTTTTATTTCTTTTTCTGCTCTGATTGCTGTGGCCAAAACTTCCAAAACTATGTTGAATAGTAATGGTGAAAGTGGGCACCCTTGTCTTGTTCCTGACTTTAGGGGAAATGCTTTCAATTTTTCACCATTGAGGATAATGTTTGCTGTGGGTTTGTCATATATAGCTTTTATTATGTTGAGGTATGTTCCTTCTATTCCTGCTCTCTGGAGAGTTCTTATCATAAATGGATGTTGAATTTTATCAAAGGCTTTCTCTGCATCTATTGAGATAATCATATGGTTTTTATTTTTCAATTTGTTAATGTGGTGTATAACATTGATTGATTTGCGGATATTGAAGAATCCTTGCATCCCTGGGATAAAGCCCACTTGGTCATGGTGTATGATCTTTTTAATGTGTTGTTGGATTCTGATTGCTGGAATTTTGCATCTATGTTCATCAGTGATATTGGCCTGTAGTTTTCTTTTTTTGTGGCATCTTTGTCAGGTGTTGGTATTAGGGTGATGGTGGCCTCATAGAATGAGTTTGGAAGTTTACCTTCCTCTGCAATTTTCTGGAAGAGTTTGAGCAGGATAGGTGTTAGCTCTTCTCTAAATTTTTGGCAGAATTCAGCTGTGAAGCCGTCTGGACCTGGCTGTTGTTTGCTGGAAGATTTTTGATTACAGTTTCAATTTCCATGCTTGTGATGGGTCTGTTAAGATTTTCTATTTCTTCCTGGTCCAGTTTTGGAAAGTTGTACTTTTCTAAGAATTTGTCCATTTCTTCCACGTTGTCCATTTTATTGGCATATAATTGTTGATAGTAGTCTCTTATGATCCTTTGTATTTCTGTGTTGTCTGCTGTGATCTCTCCATTTTCGTTTCTAATTTTATTGATTTGATTTTTCTCCCTTTGTTTCTTGATGAGTCTGGCTAATGGTTTGTCAATTTTATTTATCCTTTCAAAGAACCAGCTTTTGGCTTTGTTGATTTTTGCTATGGTCTCTTTTGTTTCTTTTGCATTTATTTCTGCCCTAATTTTTAAGATTTCTTTCCTTCTACTAACCCTAGGGTTCTTCATTTCTTCCTTTTCTAGTTGCTTTAGGTGTAGGGTTAGGTTATTTATTTGACTTTTTTCTTGTTTCTTGAGGTATGCCTGTATTGCTATGAACTTTCCTCTTAGGACTGCTTTTAAGGTGTCCCACAGGTTTGGGGTTGTTGTGTTCTCATTTTCATTCGTTTCTATGCAAATTTTGATTTCTTCTGTAATTTGTTGGTTATTCAGCAGCGTGTTGTTCAGCCTCTGTGTGTTGGAATTTTTAATAGTTTTTCTCCTGTAATTGAGATCTAATCTTACTGCATTGTGGTCAGAAGAGATGCTTGGAATGATTTCTATTTTTTTGAATTTACCAAGGCTAGATTTATGGCCCAGGATGTGATCTATCCTGGAGAAGGTTCCATGTGCGCTTGACAAAAAGGTGAAATTCATTGTTTTGGGATGAAATGTCCTATAGATATCAATTAGGTCTAACTGGTCTATTGTATCGTTTAACGTTTGTGTTTCCTTGTTAATTTTCTGTTTAGTTGATCTATCCATAGGTGTGAGTGGGGTATTAAAGTCTCCCACTATTATTGTGTTATTGTTAATTTCTCCTTTCATACTTGTTAGCATTTGTCTTACATATTGCAGCACTCCCATGTTGGGTGCATATATATTTATAATTGTTATATCTTCTTCTTGGATTGATCCTTTGATCATTATGTAGTGACTGTCTTTGTCTCTTTTCACAGCCTTTGTTTTAAAGTCTATTTTATCTGATATAAGTATTGCTACTCCTGCTTTCTTTTGGTCCCTATTTGCATGGAAAATCTTTTTCCAGCCCTTCACTTTCAGTCTGTATGTGTCCCCTGTTTTGAGGTGGGTCTCTTGTAGACAACATATGTAGGGGTCTTGTTTTTGTATCCATTCAGCCAGTCTTTGTCTTTTGGTTGGGGCATTCAACCCATTTACGTTTAAGGTAATTACTGATAAGTATGATCCCGTTGCCATTTACTTTAGTGTTTTGGGTTTGAGTTTATACACTGTTTTTGTGTTTCCTGTCTAGAGAATATCCTTTAGTATTTGTTGGAGAGCTGGTTTGGTGGTGCTGAATTCTCTCAGCTTTTGCTTGTCTGAGAAGCTTTCGATTTCTCCTTCATATTTGAATGAGATCCTTGCTGGGTACAATAATCTGGGCTGTAGGTTATTTTCTTTCATCACTTTAAGTATGTCTTGCCATTCCCTCCTGGCTTGAAGAGTTTCTATTGAAAGGTCAGCTGTTATCCTTATGGGAATCCCCTTGTGTGTTATTTGTTGTTTTTCCCTTGCTGCTTTTCATATTTGTTCTTTGTGTTTGATCTTTGTTAATTTGATTAATATGTGTCTCGGGGTGTTTTGCCTTGGATTTATCCTGTTTGGGACTCTCTGGGTTTCTTGGACTTGGGTGATTATTTCCTTCCCCATTTTAGGGAAGTTTTCAACTATTATCTCTTCAAGTATTTTCTCATGGTCTTTCTTTTTGTCTTCTTCTTCTGGGACCCCTATGATTCGAATGTTGTAGCGTTTAATATTGTCCTGGAGGTCTCTTGAGATTGTCCTCATTTCTTTTAATTCGTTTTTCTTTTATCCTCTCTGATTCATTTATTTCTACCATTCTATCTTCTAATCCACTAATCCTATCTTCTGCCTCTGTTATTCTACTATTTGTTGCCTCCTGAGTGTTTTTAATTTCATTTATTCCATTATTCATTTTATATTGACTCTCTTTTATTTCTTCTAGGTCTTTGTTAAACCTTTCTTGCATCTTCTCAATCTTTGTCTCCAAGCTATTTATCTGTGATTCCATTTTGATTTCAAGGTTTTGGATCAATTTCACTGTCATTATTCAGAATTCTTTATCAGGTAGATTCCCTATCTCTTCCTCTTTTGTTTGGTTTGGTGGGCATTTATCCTATTCCTTTATCTGCTGGGTATTCCTCTGTCTCTTCATCTTGTTTAAATTGCTGGGTTTGGGGTGTCCTTTCTGTATTCTGGCAGTTTGTGGAGTTCTCTTTATTGTGGCATTTCCTTGCTCTGTGTGGGTTTGTACAGGTGGCTTGTCAAGGTTTCTTGGTTAGGGAAGCTTGTGTCAGTGTTCTGGTGGGTGGAGCTGTATTTCTTCTCTCTCCTTTCGAAGACTTGGGTTGCTTTTCTCGGTGCCTGATGTCCTCTGCCGGCATCCAGAAGTTGTTTTGTGGAATTTACTCGGCGTTTAAATGTTCTTTTCATGAATTTGTAGGGGAGAAAGTGTTCTCCCCGTCCTACTCCTCCGCCATCTTAGCTCCTCCCCTTGAGACTTTCTTTAATAGTGGTTAAGAATCTGCTTTGCAATTCAAAGGACAGGGGTTCAGTCCTTGGTCAGGGAAGATCCCATATGCCTCGGGGGTAACTGGGCCCATGTGCCACAACTACTAAGCCTGTGCTATAGAGCCTGGAAACCACAACTAATGAGCCCATGTGCTGTGAAGCCCTGGTACTCTGCAACAAGAGGGGCCACTGTTATGAGAGGCCCATGCACCGCAACTAGGGAGTAGCCCCTGTACTACTAATGGTAGAAGTGCAAGAGAAAGCCTGCCTGCAGCAACTAAGACCCAGTGCAGGCAAAGAAATAAAAAATTAAAAAAAAAAATGTGTGATCATATTTGTCTACAAACTTTAAAAATGCTAAATATGATTCATTTTTAAAAATGAATAAAACAGCATATGTTAAATTAAGGTGTACATTTTCACTTAGAAGAATAAGCAAAAAAACTGATGAGCACTTGCAGAATTACGTGCACTGGTCAACATAGGATATACCTTTATGCTTTTATTTACTTGATCATTCTTAGAAGTAAATTACACATAGTTTTATGGCTACTTAATAAAATAATATCACATAACAATTACTTACACCACTAAAACAAATTTAACTGACAGATGAAACAACAGCAAAATACTCTTGAGGTTTCCAGATAAATAGTTTACAAAATGACTGCATATTTACACCATGAACCTTAACGGTATTCCTCCTGTTTAAAATAAACATAATAAATATGGGCAGTTACGTTACCCAAATGTGTACATGAATCTGGGAACAATATTTAAAAAAATATAATCAGAAAATTACCTGTATATACTAATCCAATCTCAAGGAATTTGTACAGGTATATTGGCTCAGATGGTAAAGAATCTGGCTGCAATACAGGAGACCCTTGTTTGAATCCTGCATTGGGAAAATCCCCTGGAGAAGGAATAGGCTACCTGCTCCAGTATTCTTGGGCTCCCCTGGTGGCTCAGACAGTAAAGAATCTGCCTTCAATATGAGAAACCTGGGTTCAATTCCTGGGTTGGGAAGATCCTCTGGAGAAGGGAACGGCTACCCACTCCAGTATTCTGGTCTGGAGAATTCCATGGACGGAGGAGCCTGGCAGGCTACAGTCCATGGGGTCACAAAGAGTCGGACATGACTGAGCGACTTTCACTCACAGGGTCATATTATATACAAATTTAAATTCAAAATAAAGATGTTTTATTTTTCTTATTTTCCTCCCTACCTCCTTTCTTCCCTCCTTCTCTTTCTTCTTTCCATCCTTCCTTCTTCCTTGACAATGGGTATAATGAGAAGCAAATTGTTAGTAAACAGAAGACATATAATGAACTGTGGCCCTGGTCTGGCAGCACTATTTGACTTTGATTGCACTATAAGTATATAGAGATAATAGAGGAACATTCTTACAGTTGTTCAGTAGAAAAAACTTAAAAGTGATATTTGTTAATGTCTTTCCTGGGATTATTATTCTTATAATGATAGTTTCATCAAATTTTTCAACATTAATGCAATGAACTCAGAAATAATAAAAAAGTGATGGCGTCATTCAAAACTGTCACTGTGAATTAGCAAGAGCCGTTGAACAAATTAGAAGACATGTCACATGGGCAAGGAAAAGTTAAATTGAGTCAAATGGGCTTTTAACGTGAAGCAAAATCAGACAGTGGAGTATCAATTTGATTGAGAATAGTGAAAATCATCAAAATTGGTTATTTCTTTGTGGTTGGAAATGTTTTTCACTCTGATGTGTTTAATCCGTTTTCAAATTCAGATTTTATTTGATTTTTTTTTTTGTTAAGTCATAGTGCATGATTGGTAAACAACATTTAAGTCAATATTTTCAGTATCAGATAGGACTTCTCTTAATGGAAAGAGTAAAAAAATGTGTTACTTTGTAGTTTCACAAATGTCATAAATTACACAGTAGCATGGCTAAGTGCATTTGGCTATAAACTTTAAAACTGTGTTTCAGTGTTTATGGAAATATTTATCTGATTGAGAAAACTTGTTTTGGTGTAATGTCCTCTAGCTATATTAAAAATAATGAACAGATAAATTAACTCAGTAATTTCAACTTATTTTAAGTATAAGTTAAATTTTGATTAAACTACCATTTAAAAATATAATTTAACAGCTTGAAATCAACTGAAAATGATATTTTCATTTACCAAAAATGTTAATGATTTTAGTAAAACTTTTGGATTATAGGAACAACAATGTTAAAATATAAAAATGCTTAGTATAAAATGCAAATAATTCAAAAGTATCAGATACTGAGCCTCCTGGTTGTTCCTACCAGGTTAATTAGAGATCTTCTTCTCTCAGGTGTGGTAGAAAGCAGACCCTTAAGTCTTTGGGGCCTACACCCAACTTGGGGCTATATTTCAGGAACATACCAACAGCATTGTGTTGGGTCCAAAAATGAAGCGGGCCTGGTCCTCTAAACTCTTTTTGTTACTGAAAGAGTATGGTACCTGGCTGCTTGTCATTCAAAAGTCAATAAACAGGTGAGGTTGGTGGAAAGGAAAGTTTGCTTTATTTCAGATGCCAGTATGTGGGGAGAGGAGGAGGGCAGATGTCTGGCCAAAGGCTGACTCTCCCCTCACTGGCAACCAGTGAGGTAAGAGCTTTTATAGACAGAAGAAGGGAGTTACATGAAGAAACAGCACAGTCAGCTTTGATAGTCATCTTCAGATTGGTCGTGTGTGGTCTGACCAGCATCATCTTAATTGTTTTAGGTACAGTTAATCTTCAGTTCCGGGATCAATTTGTTTCCATTTCTTTAAAGCCAGTTCTTGGAATTTTGGCAGCTCATGACATGGGTACAGTCTGGTCATCATGTAGTTAACTTATTCACCCTGGAGTTTTAGTATCTATAAGACAGCTCATAGGATATGGCTCAGAATATTATCTATGGCCCTTGAGAAAGAACTAGTCTTTGACTATCCTGAATGACTACATAATTATTAGTTGGTCTCCTTTGACTCTTTTCCTTTGTTTCTGCATTTCTCATTTCTCTGATTAAACGTACTCTTTGACTAAAGTTTTCCACCACACAAAAGGCAGGCAGAGGAAATGGTAGGGGGGCAAGGACCATAGGGTCCTGCTCTTTTTCATTATAACAGATTGGAAATAGAAGTTCTCTGACCTATGTTATTTACCTACCTTACATCAGGGAAACACATCTAGACTTCAACAGGGCAGTAAACCCTATTGTTTCTACTTTTAGGACCTTTGAGGTGAAGTTATTCTATTTGCCAGATGAGAGGTTCAAGTTAGTGTACTCCAAGAAGGTGGGAACCAAAGGTTGGCTTAAAACTCAACATTCAGAAAACTAAGATCATGGCATCCAGATCCATCACATCATGGCAAATAGATGGGGAAACAATGGAAACAGTGAAAGACTTTATTTTGGAGGACTCCAAAATCACTGCAGATGGTGACTATAACCATGAAATTAAAAGACGCTTACTCCTTGGAAGAAAAGCTATGATCAACCTGGATAGCATATTTAAAAGCAGAGACATTACTTTACCTACAAAGGTCCATCTAGTCAAAGCTATGGTTTTTCCAGTAGTCGCGTATGGATGTGAGAGTTGGACTACAAAGAAAGCTGAGTGCCGAAGAACTGATGCTTTTGAACTGTGGTGTTGAAGACTCTTAAGAGTCCGTTGGACTGCAAGGATATCCAACCAGTCAATCCTAAAGGAAATCAGTCCTGATTGTTCATTGGAAGGACTGATGCTGAAGCTGAAGCTCCAATACTTTGGCCACCTGATGCGAAGAACTGACTCATTGGAAAAGACCCTGATGCTGGGAAAGATTGAAGGCAGGAGGAGAAGGGGATGACAGAGGATGAGATGGTTAGATGGCATCACCGGCTCAATGGACATGAGTTTGAGCAAGCACTGGAAGTTATGATGGACAGGGAAGCCTGGTGTGCTGCAGTCCATGGGGTTGCAAAGAGTTGGACATGACTGAGCAACTGAACTGACTGAACTGAAGACAGTGGGAAGTAATATTTGAAGAACTAATCTTCCAGATAGCTGCCCTACTAGTCAAAAAAAAAAAAAAAAAGCAGAGCCTATATAAGGTAAAGTGGAAGAAAGAGATAACAGTTGTAGTAGCTGTATTAAGGAGAGAAGCGTTGGTTACCAGAGGAGGAGAAAAATGGATTTCTAAATTTGTAAGTCATTAATACATAAATCACCTAAATTTGGGTCATCAATATCAAATTTCCTAAATGCTTAATTGGTATGTGGGTTTAATACAATAAGATGAACATAGCAGAGAGGTCTTTGCACAAAATTCTTAGCTCTGGTTTATATCTGTTGACACATGAGTTACCTGACCAGGAGAGGAGTCTCATCTAGACTAGAATTGGCACTTGAATAAATCTAGTGTGGGAAGCTGGATTATCCCATTTACTGGGGACTGAGATGCCAGCAGTGTCTGTGGGGGGGCTTCAGCCCTTCAGCTCATGCAACAAACATATAAAAGATTTCCTATCAATCTACATTCCAGGGAGAAAACTGTCACATGTAAAATGATTCAAAAATTACTCCAGACATATTGAAAAGATCAAGATAGCTCATAAACGATGTTCAGCTGACCAACTTGCAATCTAGATTTCACAAGGTATCACTTTCCAGGGGCTTTCCTGAGGTGACTCTCATCAAATATGCAGATTCTGTTAATGTGAGAGGCTGCCCACCTGTTCCTTAGTTGCCTTTTATTCCCTTCCTTAGTTTATAACCCACAGGGAGTATGTCTTTCCAATTTAACAGAACATATCTGTCAATAATATACTCAACCCAACAGGGTACATGTACACAGAGCACCCTTATATTTTTGTCTTTCGGAGTGGATGACTTAGGTGTTTTTGCTCTTGCATGCCCTTCCTATGGACTTCCTAGGTGGCACTAGTGGTAAAGAAACCACCTGCCAATGGAGGAGACATAAGTGATGTGGGTTCGATTCCAGAGTTGGGAAGTTCCCCTGCAGTAGGAAAGGGCAACCCACTCCATCATTCTTGCTTAGAGAATCTCATGGACAGAGGAGCCTGGTGTACTATAGTCCACAGGGTTGCAAAGTCATACATGACTGAAGCAACTTAGCACTTAGCACCTGCCCTTCATATGGATACCCAACCCCATCCATTCTCAAGAGTTTCAGCAGATTCAAGTACAGACAATCATCAGATATGGAAGGGCCAACAAGAGGCTGGTGGTTTGGGATTCAGCAAGTGTGGGAACTTGCTAGTGAGGAAAAGAACTGTGTAAATATGAAACAGAGGGACTTTCTCCCTAAAGACTGTAAAATGTTTCTGTTTAAATATGAAATGGAAAACTCATTCTATGAGGCCACCAAAACCTTAACACCAAAACCAGACAAAGATGCCACAAAAAAAGAAAACTACAGGCCAATATCACTGATGAACATAGATGCAAAAATCCTTAACAAAATTCTAGCAAACAGAATCCAACAACCTATTAAAAAGATCATGCATCACGACCAAGTGGGCTTTATCCCAAGGATGCAAGGATTATTCAATATTTGCAAATCAATCAATGTGATACATCACATTAGCAAACTAAAAGATAAAAACCATATGATCATCTCAATAGATGCAGAGAAAGCCTTTGACAAAATTCAATATCCATTTATGATAAAAACCCTCCAGAAGGCAGGCATAGAAGGAACATACCTTAACATAGTAAAAGCCATATATGATAAACCCACAGCAAACATTGTCTTCAGTGGTGAAAAATTGAAAGCATTTCCCCTAAAGTCAGGAACAAGACAAGGATGCCCACTCTCACCACTACTATTCAACATAGTTTTGGAAGTTTTAGCCACAGCAATCAGAGAAGAAAGATAAATAAAAGAAATCCAGATTGGAAAAGAAGAAGTAAAACTCTCACTGTTTGCAGGTGACAGGATCCTCTACATAGAAAACCTAAAGACTCCACCAGAAAATTACTAGAGCTCATCAATGAATATTGTAAAGTTGCAGGATCTAAAATTAACACACAGAAATCCCTTGCATTCCTATATACTAACAATGAGAGAACAGAAAGTGAAATTAAGGAAACAATTCCATTCACCATTGCAATGAAAAGAATAAAATACTTAGGAATAAATCTACCTAAAGAAACAAAAGACCTATATACAGAAAACTATAAAACACTGATGAAAGAAATCAAAGATGACATAAATAGATGGAGAAATATACCATGTTCATGGATCAGAAGAATAAATATAGTGAAAATGGATGTACTACCCAAAGCAATCTATAGATTCAATGCAATCCCTATCAAGCTACAAATGGTATTTTTCAGAGAGCTAGAACAAATAATTTCACAATTTGTATGGAAATACAGAAAACCTCGAATAGCCAAAGAAATTTTGAGAAAGAAGAATGGAACTGGAGGAATCAACCTGCCTGACTTTAGGCTATACTACAAAGCTACAGTCATCGAGACAGTATGGTACTGGCACAAAGACAGAAATATAGATCAATGGAACAAAATAGAAAGCCCAGAGATAAATCCACACACCTATGGACACCTTATCTTTGACAAAAGAGGCAAGAATATACAATGGAGAAAAGACAATCTCTTTAACAAGTGGTACTGGGAAAACTGATCAACCACTTGTAAAAGAATGAAACTAGTGTACTTTCTAACACCATACACAAAAATAAACTCAAAATGGATTAAAGATCTAAATTTAAGACCAGAAAATACAAAACTCCTAGAGGAAAACATAGGCAAAATACTCTCTGACATAAATCACAACAGGATCCTCTATGATTCACCTCCCAGAGTAATGGAAATAAAAGCAAAAATAAACAAATGGGACCTAATTAAACTTAAAAGCTTCTGCACAACAAAGGAAACTATAAGCAAGGTGAAAAGACAGCCTTCAGAATGGGAGAAAATAATAACAAACAAAGCAACTGACAAAGAATTAATCTCAAAAATATATAAGCAGCCCCTGCAGCTCATTCCAAAAAAATAAATGACACAATCAAAAAATGGGCCAAAGAACTAAATAGACATTTCTCCAAAGAAGACATACAAATGGCTAACAAACACATGAAAAGATGCTCAACATCACTCATTATCAGAGAAATGCAAGTCAAAACCACAGTGAGGTACCATCTCATGCCAGTCAGAATGGCTGCTATCAAAATGTCTGCGAACAATGAATGCTGGTGAGGGTGTGGAGAAAAGAGAACCCTCTTACACTGTTGGTGGGAATGCAAACTAGTACAGCCACTATGGAGAACAGTGTGTAGATTCCTTAAAAAACTGGAAATAGAACTGCCATATGACCCAGCAGTCCCACTGCTGGGCATATACACTGAGGAAACCAGAATTGAAATAGACACATGTACCCCAATGTTCATCACAGTACAATAGCCAGTTTACAATAGCCAGGATGTGGAAGCAACCTAGAAGTCCATCAGCAGATGAATGGATAAGAAAGCAGTGGTACATATACACAATGGAATATTACTCAGCTATTAAAAAGATGCATTTGAATCAGTTCTAATGAAGTGGATGAAACCGGAGCCTATTATACAGAGTGAAGTAAGTCAGAAAGAAAAACACCAATACAGTACGTTAACGCATATATATGGAATTTAGAAAGATGGTAATGATGTGAGACGGCAAAAGAGACACAGATGTAAAAACAGACTTTTGGACTCTGTGGAAGGTGTGGGTGGGATATTATCATATGTGGAACAGATCGCCAGTCCAGGTTTGATGCATGAGACAGGGTGCTCAGGGCTGGTGCACTCGAATGACCCTGAGGGATGGGATAGGGAGGTAGGTGGGAGGGGGGTTCAGGACGGGGAAGACATGTACACCCATGTCTGATGCATGTCAATGTATGGCAAAACCCACTACAATATTGTAAGGTAATTAGCTTTCAATTAAAATAAATAAATTAAAAAATAATATTAAATGGAAGGAGCATTGTCTATGCAAATTCAAGGCTGGTGAGGGTGAGTTGGCAGAAATGTGCACTGCAGTAGTTATGTATCAATATTTACAGCTAAACTGAGGCTAAAGTCAAGACAGGGACAGTGGCAACATAGTCCAGCTCTCTGGGCTCCCGGATTGTGAAGTTGGTGAAGTTCCTGCCACACCAGTGCCCAGTATAAAGGGGAATAGACTTCCAAACTGAACAAGAGAAGCTACATAAGGAATGATGCCAACAGTTCAGTGGAGGTAGCATTCTCCTGAAATTAAGTTGGAGACAGGCATCTTTATTGAGCATGCCAGCTGAATTTAATACAACAAAGGGAAGTTTTGTTTTCACTTTACAATAGCCTTATTGGCAAGAGTGACATACACATGAAGAGTGAAGTACCATCTCAGTGGCACCGTAAGAGACAGTGGTGGCAACCGAGCCTCAGTGCACTTTGATGTTCCCAGGTGCAGGGCCTGAGTCCTGGTGTGGTTAGCTTTAGTACGATGCAATAACCCAGATTAACTAATGGTCCCATGTTAAGGACTGCTCCACATAATCAGGGAGGAAAATATCATTGCAGGGGACTCTCCTGCTTGTCTGAGTGGGTAGAAGTTCAGAGCTATTAATGATCATATATGCATTAACAGATTTGAAAAACTAGGAAAATGAAGCAAAAAGTATGCCTAGTGTTCTATAAAGAACTGTGCTTAGTAAAATATAATTTTATAATATATAATAATATTTGTAATATAGTTTCAGTTGTTCAAAAGGGAAGTGAACTTACAGTTTAACTATTAGCTGTTTAACATCATAGTTATATAATCTCTCTGAATTTGCTGCTGTGAAAATCTCTTTGTTTCCTCTCTGATTCCCAACCAACAGAGTATTATTATTATAATTTATTTGGCTGCCTTGTGTCTTAGTTGTAGCATATGGGATCTTCTGTTGTGGTGCTCAGGCTCCAGAGTGTGGGTTTAGTTGCCAAATCCCAGTTCCCTGACCAGGGGTGGAATCCTCACCTCCTGCATGGGAAGGTGCATTGTTAACCACTGGACCACCAGGGGAGTCCCAGCAGAGTATTACAACTAATAAAATAACAATACTTTGTTGTTGCTGTTTAGTCTCTAAGTTGTGTCGGAATCTTTGAGACTCCATGGACTGCAGCATGCTAGGCCTCCCAGTCCCTCACCATCTCCCGGAGTTTGTCCAAGCTCATGTCCATTGAATGGGTGATGTCATTTGGGTAGGTTAAATAGATCAATATTTCAATAAATGCAATAAAAACAAATATATTTTAATACATTGTTTGGTCATATCACAGTTAGTTTCTATATCTTTTAATTTAAATTTTTGTGAGATTTTATTATGAAGATTTTTGAACACACCACCAAGTCGAAAGACTTGTAACGATGGTCTGTATAACTATTCACTTAGATTCTACCACTAGCATCTCACTGTAATTCCTATGTCATATACATGGTCATCCGTCTGTCTCTCTGTCTCCCTATTTTATTTGGATGCATTTCAAAGCTATTTTAACTTTTAAAAAACAATATAACATATTGGATTCTTGGTAATTGCTTATTTATTTTACAAACTTTAGCAAGTTCTTGAAATTTACCACCCAGCAATTACTATTACTGACATGCTAATATTTTTTTATAAACACACACATAAAATACATTTAATATATTTACTCTGTAATATATAATATATGTACTCAATATAGTTAAAGAATTTACTCTACAAAATATTTTAGTATAATTTATTTTAAACCAGAGGCTATATCATAAACATTCATTCATGTAAATATTTTTTCCAAATATGATTTTTATGGATATAGAATACTCCATTTAGTTATAAATTATAGTTAAATCAATCAATTCTTAGCTGATAGTATTTATAGTATCTCTGTTTTTGTATGATTGTTTCAAATAATATTGCAGATTATATTTTTTATGGGTCTAATGATTTTCTTATGATACAGTCCTATTAAAAATTATATTTTATGTAGATTTTCAAAATTTTCTTCCAGGAAACTGCTTCAATAGAAGCAACCCTACAAGTATGAATAATGTTTTTTGCCTTATGTTTTGATAAACATTAAAAGCTGATTATTTTAAATTGCAATATTGATACACTAAAGATAATATCTCATTTGATTGATTTTTGCTTTTTATTTCTTTACTTTCAAGTAATGGTAACTATAGTTTCCATGTTTATTGTCTCTGAATATATTCTTTGGAAAATAAATAATTTTTCTACGTGTGTGCTTGCACTTGTATGTCAATGTGTATGTATCTGTGTGTTTAGTGATTGTATCTGCTTTGTATGTAGGAAAGGTAAATTTTCATACGTACAATGAAAATTATTTTTCCGTTGTGTTTTATGTCTTTTAGTGTTTAATATATTTTCTTTTTAATTGATTACTTTTTTCATAGTTTTCTTATATACTTTACAGTATAAAGATAAAATATCTTTCATTCTCTTAGAAAATATAATAGGTCTATATACTTTTAAAATATTTATGTTTTTATTTTTTTTAGATTTAACTTCTTGAACCTACTTCTGTTTTGAATTGTGTAAGTCAGTTTTACTAACTGGATGAATGAATTTCTCCATTTCTCCAAAGAAGAAAATTTTTCCTTTGTATTCGTGTTACTCACTCAACATTGTATCACCTTTTATATATATCTAAGTTCTATTTCTCCCTTTTCAAAAAAGCCCACCTTCCACATTTTCCATCTTCTGATTAGTCCTTTTCTTCATTTTATACTTCAAACACATGCTTTTCAAGTTTGACCAGCATTTGGAATTGATAACCAGGTTGTTGACTGAAATTTCTTTAAGCTACTCACATTATTTATGTTGGTCAATACATGGCATTTTTGTTTGCAATATGGGAATTCATGTGTGTATTTCAAAAAGCTTTTATCACATTGTACCTGACCTTTCACTTCTACAATAACCACTCACAAGTCCTTTAAGTGACTCAACCTGTTTCAATTGATTGCCAAAAAAAAAAGCTTCCTTTTTTAAGCTACTGCTTTCTTCCATTTATTCCCCTAACCTTGATATTCCCAGTTACTTATTGTCATGCCAAATCATGTGTTAAACTACAGTGAGTTGTCCCCAGATTTAGAATTCTCTATGTTTGTTGTCTTCTTTCTTTTTTAACCTTTTGCTGAAGACTCTAGAAAACTGACTCCGAAGACTAGAAACACCAATGATCCTTTTAATATGTTATGTTCTAATGTCATATATTATTTGAAAAGGAAAGAAAATAAAAAATAATTCACATATAGTATGTAAATTGCCATTCTACTAATAAGTAATAAAAAATAAGAAATACTAGAAAAGCAAAATAATAATACTAGAAATTTTAAATTAACAGAAAATACAGTATCTTGAATTACTGACTAAAGTTTTTCATTGATTCTTTTTAGACTCTTTAGATTTCTTTCCTTCTTATAGGTTTCACCTACTGTCACCATTAGTGTATGCATATGAATTTAATAGGCGTTTTTAAATTGATCAACTTTAGCTGGCCTTCAAACTCTGTTACCTCATTGTATAATCTTAATTTCCTTACATATGTCAAAGTTTTAAGATATATAAATTAAAATTCCTAGTTACCAAAATATATGAAAATTATAATTTGAAAGCTGTAATGTAGACAAGAAACCTAGGAAAATTTTTCTATAGGTCCATGCAACTTTGTCCATATTGGCTGTGCTGAGTCATACAAATACCTAGTCATCAGTGGCAGCAGCCAGGTCAGGTAACAGCATATTCCTATTCAATTTTTCTAGACATATTAGCCCTGTGAGTACCACTGTCAACAATTCCCAAACAGACTTGGGGCATCTCTACCTATACTTGAAAATTGAAGGATGACCTGTGATGCTGCTGCTGCTGCTGCTGCTAAGCCGCTTCAGTCGTGTCCGACTCAGTGCAACCCCATAGACGGCAGCCCACAAGGTTCCCCCATCCCTGGGATTCTCCAGGCAAGAACACTGGAGTGGGTTGCCATTTCCTTCTCCAACGCTATTATTTTTCTCGTTGCATTGTATTATTACCAGTATTTAAGAACTTTCTTGATTTCTGAAAGATCTCAGTTCAGTTCAGTCCAGTTCAGTCACTCAGTCGTGTCTGACTCTTTGCGACCCCATGAAATGACTGCAGCACGCCAGGCCTCCCTGTCCATCACCAACTCCCAGAGTTTACCCAAACTCGTGTTCATTGAGTCTGTGATGCCATCCAACCATCTCATCCTCTGTCGTCCCCTTCTCCTCCTGCCCTCAATCTTTCCCAGCATCAGGGATCTAGTTTACTTTAAAAAAAGTGAAACTCTTAGTCTATCAATGGTGTACGACTTTTTGCCACCCCATGGACTGTAGTCCACCAGGTTCCTCCATCCATGGGATTTCCCAGGCAAGAATACTGGAGGGGGTTGCCATTTCTTTCACCAGGGGATCTTCCCCACCCAGGGATCAAACCCTGGTCTTCTACATGGCAGGCAGTTTCTTTACTGTCTTTGCCATCTGGCCAATCCCAGTGTACTAAACTCACTCCTCTTTTTACTTTTTTGTAACTAATTATTTGGGGTTTCTGGATAGGCAATCTGCCCATATTGCCTATTTTTACCTTTGGATGTTTATATTATTCTTCATAGCAGTTAATCCCCCACCCCTGGCTTTGCCAGCCCACCAGAAATAGCAGAGGCAAAATGAGATTTGGGTATATGAAAATAGAACCCCGATTACTGTGGCATGTTTATAGCATTTATGATATGTCATTGCTATTCTCTTTCTTTTAACCTTTGGACATTTTGTTTTAGATTTACCTCTTACAGAGCTTACAGATGGATTTCTGGGTTTTGTGTATGCATGCTTATTTGCTTCAGTAGTGTCCAACTCTTTCTGACCCTGTGGACTGTAGCCTGCAAGGCTTCTCTGTCCGTGGATTTTTCCAGGCAAGAATACTGGAATGGGTTTCCATGCCCTCCTCCAGGGCATCTTCCTGACCCACAGATCATTGGCAAGCAGATTCTTTACAACTAGGGCCACTTGGAAAGCTGGGTTTTAAATGAGGTCTAAATTTGGAACGTCTAATAGAAGTGTTAACCCTTTAATATTTTTCTTCACCACTAGTATGTCACATATGCATGCCACATACTTATACTTTTATTTTGCATAATTTCTATTTTTTTCAGAAATCATAAATTTGGATCAAATATTTATTTCAGTATGCTTTATATTGATTTGGTTAAAATAGTTCCTGATTATCATTCTTTTCACAATTACCTTTTCATCAGAATTTTACTATGAAAATCACTCAGTTGTGTCTGACTCTTTGTGACCCCATGGACTATATAGTCCATGGACTGCTACAGGCCAGAATACTAGAGTAGGTAGCTATTCCCTTCTCCAGGGGATCTTTCCAACCCAGGGATTGAACCCAGGATTCCTACATTACAGGCAGATTCTTTCTTGTCTGAGCCACCAGGTAAGTCCAAGAAAGGCTTCCCTGATCTGGTAAGGAACCCGGGACTGCAGTCTTGAGAGCACTGAATCCTAACTACTAGACCACGTTCTAATTATTAGGTGTTGAATGAAGTATGAAGTTTTGGATTCTGTTTATGTGAGTTCTCTTTTCTCCTCACCCATTTCCTTGTATTGTTTATTTTACTCAGCAATTCCAGACCCAGAGGAATATGTTATTTTTAAAATTTGTATATTATTTATCTTTTTCTATTTTAGGACCTAAATTTGTTCTGAAGTTATATATAGAAAGTTCAGTTTTATATGGTTGCTTTCAGTGATTTTTACCAATTCTTTTCTAAGACAACTTTCCCATTTTCAACTTATTTTCATTTCTTTCTCAATTGGTTACACTTAATCTTTGAGACTTTATTCAGAAAAACTATTTAGGTGCAGTAACTTCTGAATCTTTATATAAATCAAAGTATCTTTTGATTACATTATTCAATTGACAACTTCACAGAATATTGAAATTAGAGTCATAAAATTTTCTCCTTTATTTAATCCATTGTCTTCTGGCAGTTAATGTTATGAAAGATAAGTCTCAAGCAAGCTTCATGTTTTTTTTTTTTAAGAACAACTTTTTACTTCTTTATTCTTGAATTTCAAAAATGTAACTGATATCCATGTATTTTAATTCTCTTTGCATAAATTGAAGACTTGGGTAGTAAATTCTTTTCTCATGACTTCTACTTTATTTTTTTCTGATCTTTTGTTTAGCAACATCAATTTATAAATGTTTAGACTATCTCCTATCTTTCTTTTATAGTTGTCATTATTTATCATCAAGTTTTTTCTTATTATTTATAATTTCTACTTTTTTACTTCAGTTTTTAATTTTCTGTACTTTTTCTGATATTATTGCTTGATTTTATTTTCTTTAGTTTTATTTCTGTAATTAATGGTTCTGCTGCTAAGTCACTTTAGTCGTGTCAGACTCTGTGTGACCCCATAGACGGCAGCCCACCAAGCTCCCCCATCCCTGGGATTCTCCAGGCAAGAACACTGGAGTGGGTTGCCATTTCCTTCTCCAATGCATGAAAGTGAAAAGTGAAAAGTGAAAGTGAAGTCACTCTGTTGTGCCTGACTCTTAGCTACCCCATGGACTGCAGCCTACCAGGCTCCTCCATCCATTGGATTTTCCAGGCAAGAATGCTGGAATGGGTTGCCATTGCCTTTGCTTCTAGTATTATTTAAAATCCAATTATAGATGTTTTGAGAATTTTCAAAAGGAGTAGAAAACTCTAAAACATAATAAAGTTTCAAATATATCCAAATTTGTATATTTTATTTTCTTAATTTATTTTGGTCTCCCTTCATTTTGATTTACTATCAAACTCTACTAATTTTTTCTCATCATTGCCTGTTGCTTCATATTTGTCCTATTTTCATTTTTCTTCTTGCTTCTTCTTAAAACTGAGGAAGTCAGAAAATATAACTAATGTCCATCCTTCTGAAATCATTATTTAGCTGGGTAAAAATCTTAAGTTTATGTGTTTTAGTTCTCTATAATGGTTTTAAAGTTATCGTTCTACTATATTCAAATATTCTAGTTCCTGATGAGAAATCTGCTGTCGGTTTTGTTGACACTCATTTTAAGCAACTCAATTTTTCTTTCTTGTGACTTTTAGACTTTCTTTAATCTTTGATGTCCTACAATTTTGTTATCATGAGTTCAGATCTTAATTGAACATATTTACCCTATTTCTGGACTGTTTCAGTGTGAATGGCATTTCAGTATGGATAATTCTTAACTATAAATCTTTCAAATATTTTCTATTTAAATTTATTTCTATTCTTTTTTCTAAAATGATAAACTAGAAGTGTAACTTCTTAATTAATATTAGTATATGAATTTTTCTTTCAGATTCTCTATTTACAGTACATTATTGCAGGTATCCTAGTATTGCAGGTATCCTAGGTATCCAGGTTCTATTTTCTAATTTACTGTTTCTTTAGTTGCTTCTGGGTGACTTTAAAGCTCATCTAGTCTTTAAAAACATATTTTGACTATATGTTTCATTACTAAGACTTCTAATGAATTATTTTTCACAGAAACATACCCTTAAAATACTTTCTTACTTTTAGATGGATTGTGTTTCTCTTATTTCATGGAGAACTATTCCCTCTATTACAGCTATAGAAATTTTAAAGTATCTGTGTTCAAGTCTTTTCCAAATTGTTTCCTTAGATAGAAATCTGTCAAGATGGTTGAGTCCGTCTTCTCTCTTTCCTGTTACTGATTTCCTCACATGGCTTTAATTCATTTTACTCTTGTCATCTTCCCAGGGATTTTTCTCTAGTGTGTTCCTCTCTGTATGAAGTTTAAGTTACTTAGAGCCCAGGTTTAACATATAGCAGATCACGCTGCCAATCTGAGAATATGGGAACAGCCTGGCATAGATTTTTATTCTCACTGGGTGATTCTGTCTCTTCCTTAGCCTGGTTGGTGGCATTCTAGGTCCTATTCATGAACAAACAGACTAAGGCTTCACATGGGCATCTACATTTTTGATCATCCAGTCCCCTCCATATTCATCTGGAATTTGGAACCATACTGAAATGACTTGTTTCAAGGTTTGACTTCCAATAAGTTGTCTTTTTACCATGGGTTCTTTCTCTATTTCTGATCCACAGAGATGTCTCTTTTCAAAACTCCATTGTGTATTTATATATTTTTGTAATCTATCAATTATTTATATATGCTTGTAATAGGAACATATATGTGTGGATCACAATAAACTGTGGAAAATTCTGAAAGAGATGGGAATACCAAACCACCTGACCTGCCTCTTGAGAAATTTGTATGCAGGTCAGGAAGCAACAGTTAGAACTGGACATGGAACAACAGACTGGTTCCAAATAGGAAAAGGAGTTCGTCAAGGCTGTATATTGTCACCCTGCTTATTTAACTTCTATGCAGAGTACATCATGAGAAACGCTGGACTGGAAGAAACACAAGCTGGAATCAAGATTGCCAGGAGAAATATCAATAACCTTAGACATGCAGATGACACCACCCTTATGGCAGAAAGTGAAGAGGAACACAAAAGCCTCTTGATGAAAGTGAGAGTGGAGAGTGAAAAAGTTGGCTTAAAGCTCAACATTCAGAAAACGAAGATCATGGCATCTGGTCCCATCACTTCATGGGAAGTAGATGGGGAAACAGTGGAAACAGTGTCAGACTTTATTTTTCTGGGCTCCAAAATCACTGCAGATGGTGACTGCAGCCATGAAATTAAAAGATGCTTCCTCCTTGGAAGGAAAGTTATGACCAACCTAGATAGCATATTCAAAAGCAGAGATATTACTTTGCCAACAAAGGTCCGTCTAGTCAAGGTTATGGTTTTTCCTGTGGTCATGTATGGATGTGAGAGTTGGACTGTGAAGAAGGCTGAGCACTGAAGAATTGATGATTTTGAACTGTGGTGTTGGAGAAGACTCTTGAGAGTCCCTTGAACTGCAAGGAGATCCAACCAGTCCATTCTGAAGGAGATCAGCCCTGGGATTTCTTTGGAAGGAATGATGCTAAAGCTGAAACTCCAGTCCTTTGGCCACCTCATGCAAAGAGTTGACTCATTGGAAAAGACTCTGATGCTGGGAGGGATTGGGGGCAGGAGGAGAAGGGGAAGACAGAGGATGAGATGGCTGGATGGCATCACTGACTCAATGGACGTGAGTCTGAGTGAACTCCGGGAGTTGGTGATGGACAGGGAGGCCTGGCGTGCTGTGATTCATGGGGTCGCAAAGAGTCGGACAGGACTGAGCGACTGATCTGATCTGATCTGATATGATCAAACTGCCCTTTGACCTCAAATTGCTATCTCACAGAACTTTTAGTTGATAAAATATATATTTATCTTACATATTTTAATCTCTTTTTTATGTCATCTCTCAGTCTAATCTTTTTTTACCTTAGTCATTTTCGTAAGGAAAGATATTTCAATATAAAAACACCTCATCCAAAATCCTTTGAATAGTTGTTATTTTATTAATTTATGAATTTGGTTGATAAAGAAAAAACTTTAAAATAAAAAAAGTTTATTTTTACTTTTATTTCCAGTATTCTGGGAGGTGGGTAAAATTCCTGTAAAAGTCTTCTAAATGTGTATTTCTTACATATTTAGCTACGTTATTTCTCATGTATTTTTCTATGATTTCAAAATTTGTTTACTGAACATCAAACACCAATTTTATATATGCAATTTCAAATAAGAGATTAATGTAAAAGTTTTGCAAATAGCTATTTAGTTAGTGTGCTGGCACTGGATAAAATAGTTCAGCTAATTTAGAATGGCAATGCAAATAAATCTACAGTGGGACTAACAGGTGCTACAATATGTTCTTACACAATTGTTGGTAACGCTGATACTACAATTAAGTCATGTCAAAACTGCAAAACAATAAGAATAGACTACCCATGATAAAAACATTTAATTTAAAAATACAATTTTCACAGCTCTAAAAACAGAAAGTTATATTTCAAATCATAATGATTTAATGTTAAATTAACAAAATAGCTGAAAAGCTTAAATTAGATAGTCATAGCTATTCTATTCATGCATTACATGTGCACAGGAGTGCTATGACAAATACATTTAAATATGCTTAATGCTCCAAAAATTGCAAAGGCAATTAGTGGCAATAAAATTTGTATTGGATTTGGATAAATTTTAGACAATTAGCCATCTTTTAAATGTGATTTTAGCCAAGTAATCCAATGGGACATATGACTTACCCACATTTATTACTCATTAGAGGAGAGTAATTCCTGTCATTGCTGAACGTCAAGAGATTTAGTGCCATAAATTCAGATCAGCTAATGGACTCTGTAACCCTTTTGCCCAAGTACAAATCCCTAGGTAAGACATATGAAATACAAATTGATCACAGATATGTGCTCTCATATAGATTGAATTTGTACAGACACTTATAAATTTCCAGCCTGCATATTTTAATATTTTATTGAATTTCTAGCTGTTTACACAAACTGTAAATTATGTCAACTCACATAGTATATATATTTACCCTGTATACACACACACACACACAAACACACACTCCCAGACAGGAAATTACAATATTTCTTCTCAATATACACCCAAATGTTAGTGGCTAGAAAACTCATGGTGCTTTATAAATACTACAGGAATATTTGTGTGCAAATCATACACACATACACACTTTTTAAAGTGAGTTTCAATATCACACACTGTACAAAAATGTCCCATGGATACTTATGACCTGTTCCTCAGTTTGAAAAATCATCATTCTTTTTCTTCCCTTTATTATTATTCCCTTACAGGTAGTAAGCCACCTTGCCTTAAAGAGCAGAATACTTTCTCCTAAGGCCCTTCCAACCAAAAGAGACACAAACAGGCTCTAGGAAATCACACATATTCTTCTGGGGCACAGGTCATTTCTGTTTACATATGGGCCCCTTCTCCTCATCTGTCTCTGAGGTGCTGATGCTTTGGAGACGGCAGCTTGCTGCCTTATTTCCTAGCAATGACATTTCCTGTCAGCAGCAGAAATAGCGAACTGGGTTTGATTTTATGAGAACTGGCCTGTGGCTTTCCATCAAATTTAAACCTTACTATGCTCATGTATGTGGAAGGAGCTTGACAGGACTTTTTAGCATACATTTTCAACTTGGCCATTATATTGCCTGCCATTTCCCTTGGAGGTTATCAAAATAGGACAACAAATAATTTAATTATCCTCTTTTGACTTTTTATCATATTATACCTGCAAAGAGATGTTTTCAATTTATTTCTTTGATGTTTTATCCAAATTGATGTTTAGCCAATTGAATGTTTCATGTGAAATATTCTGGGAGATTGACATCAAGGGAAATTTTAAAATCATAGTAAAGTCAAGTAAAATATATGTGTGTGTGTATATATATATATAATTTTAAGCCATTAAAGCTACTTATTTTACAAAAATAAATCTAATGCATATAACAAAAAATTAATCAAATGTGAAAGAACTCCTAGACACAAATTGAGGAAGGTTACAGATAGGATAAGGAGCAGGAATAACCTATTTGAAAGCCAGTATAATAGAGTTACCATGCTTTTTGGTACTCTACTATAATCATAAGTCAATTTCATTTTTTCTCTGAAAAAGAATATATATTCTTACTACTTCCAAGAATAGGAAAATGGGCTCACATTTTTTTACATAGTCTAAGCCTATGTAAAGACCTAACATAAATCATCCAGGATATCCACACAGCCAAGAGGCCCTCTACCCATCCACTGATCCATCCATTCTTATCTATGGCCTTACCAAGCTTTATTGATTTTCATTGAGTTTATTACCATATGGTACACATCCACGTCTACTGGAATTCTTTTTCAGGATCTCTAGCACCTGAAATAAGACCAGCAAATGGTAGGTCCTTGAAAAATACATATCACATAAATAAATGAATGATAGTAAATTGCATTTCTGTAACTCTTGGCAGATAAAAATCTTTCATTCTCTACATCAATTTAATTAAATTTAATTTTCTATATAATTTTCCATTTAATTTATTGTTTAATTTTTTTCTATTTAGTTCTACCCAAAGAATGTAAACACTAATAAGTATTTGAATAATAGTTTAGACAAGACTGAAAGATCTTACAGAGAAGGGAGTAATTAAGTATAAAATTGATTATAAAATAGATGAGATATGCAAATATTACTTGAGAATAGTCACACGAACTCAGGAAAGCAAAGTCTGGGCAGGTTTCATAATAGTGCTAGATGAACTGGATTTGAAAAATTGAATGCAATTGGAATAGGAGGTAGCACATAGGAAGGAGATGGAGGGCATGCAAAATTTTACATACAGAAAAGCTCAAAGATAGGAAAGCACAATCAGGGGTCAGTTAAGAGAGTTGTTTACTTGAAATTCAGAAGGGTGAAGGGGATTATACTGAGAAAGACCTTTGTTAAAAGCTAATAAAAAAGATAGCGTCTCAGAAGAGATCAATCTCTGATATAGTTACATGTCAGCCAGGCATATATATATTTTTTCAAATGGAGAAAAATTTCAGTATTAGACACTTCCAAGATATGAGTCAGCATGTTAGTGGGACTTCTGGGTAGCATGAAGACCCTGGGTCTGAAGTGCAGGAATGGGAGTTACAGTGTGGAAGACATCCATGAGCAGGTTATCTGCTTTTTGCAATTTCTACCTGAGCTAGTCTTGGATATATACTATACAAATGAAAGTGACCTCAGAGGCCATCTTATTCTGTAACGTTCAATCCTGGCTGCAAGTTAAAATCACCTGGGGAGCATTAAACAACTATCAATTCAGTCAACTCCCCTATCCTGCACCCACCTCCAACCACCAAAAAACATTAACTTAATATTGGTTTACCAGAGTCCCAGTCATGCATATTTAAAAAATTTATCCAGCTGATTCTAATAGGCAGCTGAGGTTGAGAACCATTGATATAGTCATATACCCTCTCTTTATAGAAGAAAATATTGAGACCCAGAGAAACTAAATGTGCTTCAGGGCCACATAGATTTTAAGTGGCTAATTCTCATTCATCATTTCAGATTTATCTCTTAGGGTTCATTCACTACATGAATGCAAGCCAGTCCCTTCCTTGGAGCTCTATTTCAGTGCCATGGCACTGCTTTCTCCAATGTCCCTATCCTCCACATGGAGATTTCAAATTTGCAGGGCAGTGAGAAACCCTTAATTCTTCTCTTCTTTAAGGCACTAGGGGAATTGTTGACTGGCTATTCTCACCTAATCTCTTCATTTTCTAAGGAAACAAATCTCAGAGTCTACGTGTGACATCCAATGTCCTGAACAATAAGGTCACAGATGATCTTTTTAAATTTGCATTCTATTAATAGAATACATCTTCAGATTACTTCATGTTCCTTCCCCACTAAGCTTCAGCTCCTTGGTCAGTTGCCTCTCTCTCTCCCTGGAACACCCTTTCCCCTGCCCCCTTTCTGTCCAACCACGGCCCATCCATCCTTTAAATTGCAGCTCAAGTATCACTTCCTCTGGGTAACCTTTCTGTAACCTCTCAGACAGAACAGATCACTTCCTATTTCATGCTCCCTTAGCACTGGGGACATTGCTCTGCAGTCAGCGGGTGCCCCTCCTCCACACAGCCCTGTAATGCCTCCAAGAAGAAAAGCTTCATGGTTTTATTTTTTGCTATATTCCTAGCACTTGATTCCATAGTAATGTACCCTGCACCTAATAAATATCTGTTGGTCAAAGTCAGGTAAAAATCTACTATATATGTATGTTTTTAAATGTGGTCTCTGTGTTTAAAGAGTATGGCTGTATGAAGAATCTAACTCAAATTCTAAAATTATCAACAAGTAAGATGAGAGAACTATACTTTGAAAACCAACTTTGGTATTGTTCATTGGAATTTAAGGCATTCAGCATAGTGGTAAATTCTGAGTGTCCAGTTCTAATGAATCTCTAAGCTGAATAACAGTGGTTTATAGTTTATAGAAGTGTAAAAATGATCAGCCCTTCCTTTGGAAGAATGATGCTAAAGCTGAAACTCCAGTACTTTGGCCACCTCATGCGAAGAGTTGACTCATTGGAAAAGACTCTGATGCTGGGAAGGATTGGGGGCAGGAGGAGAAGGGGACGACAGAGGATGAGATGGCTGGATGGCATCACTGACTCGATGGACGTGAGTCTGAGTGAACTCCGGGAGTTGGTGATGGACAGGGAGGCCTGGCGTGCTGCAATTCATGGGGTCGCAAAGAGTCGGACAAGACTGAGCGACTGAACTGAACTAAACTGAAAAGCGACACATTCTTCTTTGTTAGATTCTATGGTCCACTCAGGATTTAACTTCAAATCTGGCCACTCTGATCTTCCCTCACTTTTGTGGTAAGAATACTCAAGCTTCTAATTTATTTGGAGTGTGTGTGTGATTTGATTGGCTGGGTAAATTAATCCATGTGTATTTCAGAACAAATAAATCAAATAAGCAAAATTTTTTATCTAAAAAACAACAGGTAGGAAAAAGTTTATTTTATGGTGCTCGGGGTCTCTTGAACATTTAGAGAAAAGTGCAACTGTAAAGCAAAGATCAACATGAGTTAAAGCTAAGGACTTCATTAGAATAAGTTATTCTGAAGTTGGAGAATAGGTGAATCTTAGTTGAACTGATGGTTAACTATTTAGTTGATATATCGTTAATTGAAGAGAAATATAGATATGGCTCCAAAAGAACTTAATCCCACACCCCAAACCATAATGGTATAGAAATTCTGAGAGATGGACAGAAACTTTAAGCTGCTTTTATAAACAGTGAAAGTAAGCCTTAGGATCATGACTTGACTTTCCCAGGCCCTCAGCAAGTTCTCAGCAGAGTAAGGTTGTAGGTTAATGGGAGTGGTTTCTCTCTCCACCATCCCACACTGTTTCTCCTCTTTTGCTTCTGTCCTGCAACCATTTGAGATCATTGTTTTTGTTCCACTGGTGGTGGTGGTTGGTGGGGGGCAGTGCAGGGGGGCACGTTTTAAGTGAAATATGAAAAATTACCACAAAATATTAATTAAATATGTACTATAGTGCATGCCTTTGCATATCTCAGGAGTGATAATAAAATCTCATCTAATTCATAGTATAGTAATTTTTCTCCAGCAAGAATGGTCTTATCGTCATGCCATCTTTTGTGTTTGTGAAACACTGGCCCCTCTCCTTGGATTGCCCTTCCTATTTCTTAGGTAAAGCTTGTCCGTTCTTGAAAATTTGTGTTCAATGAAAGCTTCTCCAGGAAGATGTCCAAGACCTCTGAAAACTTGGATATGTGATTTCCTCATCATGCCCATCACAGGCATCACATGTGCTTTCTCCAAATTTCCATGTCTTGCAGGCACCCCTGTGCTTATGTGTCTAGCCTCAGGTTCCCCCAATCTTCTCTTAAACTGGATGCTGAATTCCTATTGATATGGCTACTTAGGAAACCACCATATTCTCCTTTTTCCCTACTTTTTTGGTTTTTTGGCCACACAACACAGCTTCCCTGACCCGGGATTGAACCTGGACCATGGAAGTGAAAACCTGGAATCCTAACCATTAGGCCACCAACCAAGGGATCAAACCCAGATCTCCCACATTGCAGGCAGATTCTTTACCAGCTAAGCCACAAAGGAAGCCCAAGAACACTGGAGTGGGTAGCCTATCCCTTCTCTAGTGGATCTTCCCAATCTAGGAATCAAACCAGGGTCTCTTGCATTGCAGGTGGATTCTTTACCAATTGCACTATCAGGGAAGCCCAGTAGGCCACCAGGGAACTCCAATAATCACTGCATTCTTATATGACCCTTATCATTGAGTTTTCTATGTACTGGGACCTGATTCACTCTAAGATTTTTATAATATCCTTTCTTTTTACAATATATTAATATAAAAGTTATGCTTTCAATATATACTGACTTCTGTCCTCCTTCCATTTTTTAGCTAAATGGTTATATGTATTTTATGGTTGTAGGTTGCTAAAAACTACATATGTCATGTTGCTATTGTCTAGACTAAAAATCATGAGAAGAGTGGGTAGATTTGGGTGTTGGATAAACCTTAAGTTCCAGGTTTAGAACACTTAGGTAGTTCTGTGCATATGGTGGTTGAAGCTATGATGAAACAACACATCTGAAAGCTTAACATGTAACAGAATAGATACCAGGATGGGTTATCAATTTTTCTTTCACCTAAATTTTCACTGTTGAGCTTCATTGTGGTTTGCAAAAAGATATTCCTGGCATCTTGAAAAATGAGTCAAAGGAAGTTTAATTGAAGCCCTTTGGCTTTTGAAACTGTTCCACCTTGGGGATAAACTCATTTTTTGCAGTCATATCAGAAATGAGTTTAGCAAGACATGAAGCACAACTGTCAGTTTCCTGGGGCCATGTAGTCAACATATGTTCTAATTAAAATTTTATTTTAGTCCATTTAAATTAAGATCATATGTCATACTGATTGTCTGTTTCTTCCTATCTTTTGTCCCTCATTCTATGGATCTGAAGGTCTTATGTCACAGGGTTGGAGTAGAATGCATCTGCTGAAGGGAAGGGGGAGCACATTTATCAAGGGATTGCAAATGATAAGGGGGGCTGAGCAGAAGAACTGGGGCTCTGTGTGCCATTTATTGCCAGTTTTTGTTGATTTAAGTATTCATAGCAGAAGGTATAGGCTCAGATCAACCTCCACACAGGCATATAAGATTAAATTGAACTTGTAGCCTTTCTAACAGTAATGAGCTATTATCTCTTAAATGCCTGAAGAGTGGTCTAGAATTCTGGGAGTTGTTAAGACTTGCTTTGTATTGTCAATTTAGGGGTCTAAGAGCCAAAAGTCAGAACAGATTTTTCCTTGGACTTTTACTCATAAATTATTCATTGATCCATAGATAATATTCATTGCTTATTTGAATATATATGAAGGAAAAAGCCTCTTTTCTGGCGCTTCTGGTTTGCCCTTATGTATACAACTGGAGACGGATGGAAGCAAGCATAAATCCCTTCATGATTGTTACAGTTTTGGGTTACTTAACCTCTTTCAGCCTCATTGCCTCACTTGTATTTAACAGTGTTTTAACAGTGTATACCAGCCAACTTTAAGGGAAGGAGTGTCATATAAATGGATTTCCGAGAGTAAACAAAAAGTTTCTAGCTTCTAGCTGTCTTGTAGTCATGACAAAGCTCTTTGCAGTTACCTGGGCAAGGAGTAAGAGATGAGAGAGAGAGAGAAAGGAGGGGAAAAGAGAGAAAGCTGAAGAAATACCTTTCGTTTTTGGACCCTGGAGAAAAAGTGTTCAATGCTCACTGCTGAAGATGTGAAAGTATTGAATTTGGAAATGCCTTAGAAGTCTAAAGGTATTATTTGATTATGTTAAATATTTTAATCCAAATATTTCAATTTTATACATGTCTGACTTTGTTAGTGACAGTGACAATTTTTACTTTGGAACTTTATAACTTTCAAAATCTTCTCATACAAAATTACCTTCTTTATCACAATTTGGTGAAAGAAACAAGGGTGGCCTACTATTTCCCATTCTCCTGAGAGGGCATTTAAGACAATGGAAAAATAAAGGAGTCCCCTGTCATTCAGAAGATCAGGGTTGGAACTTTTGGTTTTCTGTTCCCTATAGCAGATGGAATTACTGCTTTCCTCTGCTCACATCAGATCAGATCAGATCAGTCACTCAGTCATGTCCGACTCTTTGTGACCCCATGAATCGCAGCACGCCAGGCCTCCCTGTCCATCACCAACTCCCGGAGTTCACTCAGACTCACGTCCATCGAGTCAGTGATGCCATCCAGCCATCTCATCTCTGTCGTCCCCTTCTCCTCTTGCCCCCAATCCCTCCCAGCATCAGAGTCTTTTCCAATGAGTCAACTCTTCGCATGAGGTGGCCAAAGTACTGGAGTTTCAGCTTTAGCATCATTCCTTCCAAAGAAATCCCAGGGCTGATCTCCTTCAGAATGGACTGGTTGGATCTCCTTGCAGTCCAAGGGACTCTCAAGAGTCTTCTCCAACACCACAGTTCAAAAGCATCAATTCTTCGGTGCTCAGCCTTCTTCACAGTCCAACTCTCACATCCATACATGACCACAGGACAAACCATAGCCTTGACTAGACGAACCTTTGTTGGCAAAGTAATGTCTCTGCTTTTTAATATGCTATCTAGGTTGGTCATAACTTTCCTTCCAAGGAGTAAGCGTCTTTTAATTTCATGGCTGCAGTCACCATCTGCAGTGATTTTGGAGCCCAGAAAAATAAAGTCTGACACTGTTTCCACTGTTTCCCCATCTATTTCCCATGAAGTGATGGGACCGGATGCCATCTTTGTTTTCTGAATGTTGAGCTTTAAGCCAACTTTTTCACTCTCCACTCTCACTTTCATCAAGAGGGTTTTTAGTTCCTCTTCACTTTCTGCCATAAGGGTGGTGTCATCTGCTTGTCTGAGGTTATTGATATTTCTCCTGGCAATCTTGATTCCAGCTTGTGTTTCTTCCAGTCCAGCGTTTCTCATGATGTACTCTGCATGTAAGTTAAATAAACAGGGGACAATATACAGCCTTGACGAACTCCTTTTCCTATTTGGAACCAGTGTGTTGTTCCATGTCCAGTTCTAATTGCTGCTTCCTGACTTGCATACAAATTTCTCAAGAGGCAGGTCAGGTGGTCTGGTATTCCCATCTCTTTCAGAATTTTCCACAGTTTATTGTCATCCACATAGTCAAAGGCTTTGGCATAGTCAATAAAGCAGAAATAGATGCCTTTCTGGAACTCTTTTGCTTTTTCCATGATCCAGCGGATGTTGGCAATTTGATCTCTGGTTCCTCTGCCTTTTCTAAAACCAGCTTGAATATCAGGAAGTTCACGGTTCACGTATTGCTGACGCCTGGTTGGAGAATTTTGAGCATTACTTTACTAGTGTGTGAGATGAGTGCAATTGTGCGGTAGTTTGAGCATTCTTTGGCATTGCCTTTCTTTGGGATTGGAATGAAAACTGACCTTTTCCAGTTCCGTGGCCACTGCTGAGTTTTCCAAATTTGCTGGCATATTGAGTGCAGCACTTTCACAGCATCATCTTTCAGGATTTGGAAGAGCTCAACTGGAATTCCATCACCTCCACTAGCTTTGTTCGTAGTGATGCTTTCTAAGGCCCACTTGACATCACATTCCAGGATGTCTGGCTCTAGGTCAGTGATCACACCATCATGATTATCTGGGTTGTGAAGATCTTTTTGTATAGTTCTTCTGTGTATTCTTGCCATCTCTTCTTAATATCTTCTGCTTCTGTTAGGTCCATATCATTTCTGTCCTTTATCGAACCCATCTTTGCATGAAATATTCCTTTGGTATCTCTGATTTTCTTGAAGAGATCCCTAGTCTTTCCCATTCTGTTGTTTTCCTCTATTTCTTTGCGTTGATCGCTGAAGAAGGCTTTCTTATCTCTTCTTGCTATTCTTTGGAACTCTGCATTCAGATGTTTATATCTTTCCTTTTCTCCTTTGCTTTTTGCTTCTCTTCTTTTCACAGCTATTTGTAAGGCCTCCTCAGACAGCCATTTTGCTTTTTTGCATTTCTTTTCCATGGGGATGGTCTTGATCCCTGTCTCCTGTACAATGTCACGAACCTCATTCCATAGTTCATCGGGCACTCTATCAGATCTAGTCCCTTAAATCTATTTCTCACTTCCACTGTATAATCATAAGGGATTTGATTTAAGTCATACCTGAATGGCCTAGTGGTTTTCCCTACTTTCTTCAATTTAAGTCTGCTACTGAAGTTAAAATGTAATGAAGTGTAACCACAATTATTTGTATATTATGCAAATAAATTCCTCTTTGAATATTCCTCATGGCATGATATCAAACAACTTATAGAACTTCCTAGCTTGTCTTGTTAATTCTCACACTGTCTCTGGGGGTAGAATGGGGTGGAGAACACCACTCATACTCTATGGTGTTGATATAGATCTGTTCTAAATAACTGGCAGTGTTTGAGGTACTTATTATTGGGCTCCAGTGCACAAGGTTTATGGGCCATTGGAGATCCAATTATTCAAAAGCAACATTATTAATTAAATTTTAATTAACATCCTTTTATTTGAAAATTAAGTTTGGTGACTAACCTCTGCTGAATGGATAATTAAATGAAATACTTGAATTCTAACTCTTGTTGTGGGCAATGATGCAGTACATTAAGATTTATTTTTTTCACTGATACATATTTAGGTCATGTTTTCAGAAATTTGTATTATTTTTTTCATTTCATTTTAGAATCCTGGCTATAAATATACAGTGCAAGATAAGTGTTTTGGATAAAAGAACACACAAACTTTTTTTTAGCTAATTTTATTTTAGCTTAAAGTTTATAAAAATCATGTGTACTAATAAAAAACTTGTTAAGTTAGTATTTATTTTATTTTCAAACAGTTATCACTTAATTGACAGTAAATCAAATTGCTTAAAGTGGTTTATAATAATGTTATAAAAAATGTCTCTTGAACTAGGATTTTCCCAGATAACATAGTAACTTTTTTTGGGAAAAAAAAATCTCTATATTAAAATATGTCCTGAGGGCACATTTAAAAATAGGTGATTTAGTTTCAGCATTAAAATATCATATTTAATTCTTTGGGATAAACATATTAATTTAAAAAATAACCTGTAAGGTTTTCTTTCATTTATTTGGCCCTATTAACTTAGATTTTATGGAAATATGAAAATAATATTTCTGTTTCCTGCATAAAACACAAAGGGAAACAACATCATATTCCTACTAATATCCTCTCCAGCACAGTGCCAGTAATTCCAGATCTTCTGTAATACCTTTGGTGACTGGAATCATTAATCCCATGTTTTGAAAATTATTTAAGATTGAAGGTGCCACAGTTGTACATATTGGTTCAGTCTCTAGAGCCCTGAGAAAAGATTTAGTGCATTTTCAAAAGAATTTTGCAGGTAGGAGCCCAAATGGATTTTCAACTAGGCCTCAACCTTTTTGAAACCTACTGATGTTGAATAGTCTTTTACTGGTTGCCATGCCAACTGATACCAGAGGAACACTCTGCAGTGTGTTCATCCCCTAGAAAGCTTCACCAGATGTCTTCAACAAATTGCTATGAAAAGACTTTGGTCTGTCAGCCTTGTTAGGAGATAAAAATCAGGCTAAGAGACGTCCCTGCCTCCACTTCTGATAAAACCAACCCATAAAATATGTAGACTTGTTCTACTCTCACAATAAACCAGTAAAATCTCTCACTGCCCCCCCACCCCAAGCCGCCTTACTTCCTGTAGCAGGATTTTTAAAATATTTATGCTCTTATTTCTACATAAAGCAGAGGCCATTATGTGTTGCAGCTGACATTGTCTGGCCGAGCAAAGCGAGAAGCATCTGGCTGGCAGCAAGGAAAGACAGCAAGTTGATAAATTATTGATTTACATAAATCAACACCCTTTAAATATTGGTCTTTTGAAGAAAAAAGCTTTTGTGTTATTTCAGGTTGAAAAGTGTTAAAATGATAAATACAGAATCAGCTGTGTCATGGTTTTAGATTTTTAATCGAACATACACAGCCATCACATGAATATATATATATATCATATCTTATAAGTTTGGGACTAAAATACCCCAATTTTGTTTTCTTGAAGATATATAGTTTTGTTTTCTTGAAGATAATATTCCTAGAATATGAGCAGATTGTCTCTAATGGAAAAAAAATATTTAAAGCATTAGTTTCTTTACAAAGAGAAAAAAGACTGGGCAAATAGGATCCACATGGAATATTATTTACATGTACCAATTGGCATCTGTATGTTAAAATTGAGGGTTTGCACGTGCAAATGAATCATTAACTGTCAAATTACCTGTTTGCATATGCAGTTATTCCACACAGTATGAAAATGTGTGGAATTTGCATATACAATTGAGGCTTAGGCATTTACAAAGCCTGATTTTTAAATAGGAATTCAAAATCTTACTGCTAATTATCAAGACAAGGAATTACAAAATTGAATCCTAAATATATTAGAGGCTACATTGTTGTACTGCAGTTCGAATTCAAAGATCAGACAAAACACCTAAAATTAGACTTAATCAGTGATCATGTGTTATTTGTATTTCCAGGATTATATGGCCCTTTGTCACTCTGTGTGTCTGTCTTTGTGTGTATGTGAGAGTCTATTTAATATGTTCGTATTTCTGATTTGTAAAGGAACATTTTTGGAAATGCGTGATAAATCTTATATAGTCATTAATATATTGTGAAATCTTTCCAAGAATTCAAGTATATTAGCATCAATTCAACTGGTTAAAGTGATTAAAAATTCCAAACATTCACATCTATGTTTTGTTTTGGCAGATCTATAAAGTTAAATAGACTGAATTTCTTTCAAGGTTTCAAAGTGGACCAGAAGCTCAGACATCCATGACCTGACATCTCATGAAAGAATCATAAAAAAGAGTTTGAGATATATATATATATATATATATATATATACACACATAAAATCCCCTGGAGAAGGGGATGGCAACCCACTCCAGTATTCTTGTCTGGAAAACCCCATGGGCAGAGGAGCCTGGTGACTAACACTCCCACTTCCATATGTATATACATACATATATATATATATGTAATAAACAAGAATTGTTCAATATAGAGATGGAAATTTGGTCAAAATTTTTACTATGGTAAGATAGTAAATAGATAAGCTTTCAGAGAGAAAAATACTTATTATTTATTATATATATCCAGATAACAAGTTAAAAAGAGATGTATAGAAAATATGACACCATGTATGTCAAATATAGGAATTATTTTTTCCAAATCAAATTAAATGCTGGTCTTGTTTATAGACTCTTTTCATATAAGTATTGAAAATAACTTCCTTTTACAGATGTATAGAACAGTCTTTTGGACTCTGTGGGAGAGGGAGAGGGTGGGATGATTTGGGAGAATGGCATTGAAACATGTATAATATCATATAAGAAATGAATCGCCAGTCCAGGTTCTATGCAGGATACAGGATGCTTGGGGCTAGTGCACTGGGATGACCCAGAGGGATGGTATGGGGAGGGAGGTGGGAGGCGGGTTCAGGACGGGGAGCACGTGTACGCCCGTGGCAGATTCATGTTGATGTATGGCAAAATCAATACAATATTGTAAAGTAATTAGCCTCCAATTAAAATAAATAAATTTAAATTAAAAAAAAAAGATTTTACAGAGAGGGAGTTGTATTGAGAAATAGCTAATAAATGGTGCTACATTCCAAACAATGGAAAAAAAATTCTTAGATATTTTAAGAGAGATCCTGAAAGTGGTTTATCTGAGTGTTAAAGAATTGTGGAATTGAGAAAGGAAAGCAGACAATATAGGTTGGGTTATCAAGTCAGCTGCTATCTCGATCAGCTGGAGAAAGTCTGAAAGCCAAGTAGAAAGTATGTCTCAAAATTATTCAACTTTATAACTGGACCTATACCCCATATCCACTAGTCAATGACAGTTGGGAGTCAAGTCACCATGTACTAAAGCACAAAGAAAGAGATAAGTTGAATAAACTGCTACAACTCTTGATACTGAACCCAACTTCTGACCACTTGCTCACAGTATAGCAAAGCCAATTTATTGACACCAGTTTGTGGTATAGAAAAGTATAGCTTTTATTGCAAAGTCCAGCAAGGAGAATGGGTAGTTTGTGTCAAAGGACCCAAACTCACCAGTGACTTTCAGAGAAGGGTTTTTAAAGGCAACATTTATGGTGAGAGTTGCAGGATTCCTGACTTCCTTCTGATTGGTTGGTGGTGAGGTAACGGGGTCATGTTTCAGGAATCCTAATCATCAAGCTTCTGGTACCAAACATTCTGGGTCAAGGTGAAGTCACCATTCTCCACCTGGATGGGGGTTCTTAGTTCCTACAGAAAAGTTCAAAGATATGTTTCAGATTGCTATGTATATCCCTTTGGAGAAGGCAATGGCACCCCACTCCAGTACCCTTGCCTGGAAAATCCCATGGACGGAGGAGCCTCGTAGGCTGCAGTCCATGGGGTCGCTGAGGGTCGGACACGACTGAGAGACTTCACTTTCACTTTTCACTTTCATGCACTGGAAAAGAAAATGGCAACCCACTCCAATGTTCTTGCCTGGAGAATCCCAGGGACTGGGGAGCCTGGTGGGCTACTGTTTATGGGGTCGCACAGAGTCGGACACGACTGAAGTGACTCAGCAGCAGCAGGGCTCTGTTTTATTGCTAAACAATTTTTATTATTTTCTTGCTTAACCATGTTTCCTTTGTTTCTACATTCCCACACTTCCCTAATTAGTAACTGATTGTGACTGCTCCTTCAAACTCAGAGATTTAGTAAATGCAAATCTTTCCCACAAACAAGTAATGGGGGACATGGAGGAATTTTTGTGCCCAGGAAGGCCTTGTAGGGTCCTGCTGGGTTTCAATCCCCTCTTTCCTTTGACGTTTCTCAATTCTGAAGGGAACAAGGGTGGGACCAAAAAAAAAAAAAAAAAACAGAACAGTTTTGGATAAACAGGCTAGTAATAAACTTGGCATGGGAACTTGGTTTTAGGGGGAGGAAAGGGTGGCTCAGACGGTAAAGGGTCTGCCTGCAATGCAGGAGACCTGGGTTCGATCCCTGGGTCAGGAAGATCCACTGGAGAAGGAAAAAACAACAACAACAGAATAGTTTTGGATAAACAGGCTAGTAATAAGCTTGGCATGGAACTTGGTTTTAGGGGGACTCAGTTTCAATCTCCACTCCTGTTTTAACCTTCCCTGAATCTTTGAGGTGATGTCTACTGTGGCTACTTTCTCCTGAAACAGAGTGTAGGCCTGCCTCAATTTGGGGAATAGACACCAAGTTGGAAATATTTCTGAGTTCCAAGTCTTGGATCTGAGTCTTGTATGAGTCTTGCATGACTAAGATCCTAGTCCATTGATCCACCATTTTTTGTCCAACAGACCCATTTAGAAGTAGGGGGAATAGTGACAACCTAAACTTTAATAAACCTTGGAAAATATATCCTATTTCTTGAGGAATTCAGGAGAATAAGCCTGAATACAGCTCAAATCTGGCACTACTGAGAGGCTTGTAGCCAGGTAGTCAGTTATCTAATTTTATTTAAGTAGGTTTTTAACTTCTAATGTACTATTAACATATACATAATAGGAGCTACAAGCCACTGCACATATGACTCCTTTTTCTGCTAAAGTCTGATCTAAAGCAATCTTATTATCCAATAGTTTTCTAGTTAAAGAATCTAGCACCCTCTATTGAGATGCTATGACTTGAGCTGTCTTATCTGTTATTGTCCCCAAAGCAAGAAAATATTTAATAGTTATAAGAGGAGACCTTGAGATCATAAGGTTGCAGCTGCCAATGGGCACTGTTTTGAGAATGGTTAGTGATATCCCTGAGTCTGACATATTTGAGAAAATTCAAGTTCTCAGCAAGAGAAGAATGTGTCTAAAATCATGTCCACCATGGCCACCCAGTTTCCCTTGGGTGTCTGAATATAGCCACTCCATTTTGACTTTCAAATGCATTCCTTTCTCCAATGGCCAAAGCAGATATACAGTGCCTATTTCATAGGCCACAAAACAGGCTGTTCTGATCAGCATAGAGTTCAGGTTGAATCATGAATAAGTCAGAATAACTTTAGTTGAATGTCTGTGACCTGGAGACTAAGGACTTAGACTTTAGCTCTCCCAGTACCATTTACTGCTTGTGTGGGCTCTGGACTTTAACTTGCTCCTTTGAAAAAGACCTTCCTTACAGGGTTACCAGGAGACCAAATGCCATGATGCACACATCTGAAGGGACTCTGTAATACAGTGTCCTGTTGTTGTTGATTTGCTATGTTGTGTCTGACTCTTTGAAACACCATGGGCTGTAACCCACCAGGCTCCTCTGTCCATGAGGTTTCCTAGGTAAGAATATTGGGTTTCCATTTATTTCTCCAGGGGATCTTCCCAACCCAGGGACTGAACTTGTGTCTCCTTCTTGGCAGGCAGATTCTTTACCACTGAGTCACCTGGGAAGCCTAACATCATGTCCTACTTGGCACTTATTTTTATGTAAGTCTCTTACAGTAGGTTCTCAACTACTGTGAATGGAAATCATGTTTTATTAAATATTATATTTTAGAAGTTCATAGAGGGAAAGGTGGGGCCTGGAAATTGTAACATAGTGAATGTTTGATGAATATGTTTGAAATAGCCAGTGCTATTTTTAGGACTGTAAAGGATGACGAGCAATAAAGACTATCCTTATCTAGTGAATTTTTATCCAGTTGGTAGAAAAGAATTAGCACACATAAAACAATTGAAGAGCTAAACTGTGTGGTAAGCTACTGGTTAATTGTTGAAGAGGTAAAGAGAGAAAGAGACCAATATTTGCTAGGTTAGTAAGGGAGAAGATGGAAGAAGTGAGACATAATGAATATTGAAGGATAGGCAAGAAGAAGTCTGTCTGGAGAATGTGCAAAGAAGTGGCTCCAGAATTAGATGTATGTCTAGACAGAGTGAGGAGACCTGAGGTGTCCCAAAAGCAAGGAATAGTTTAAACTGACTAGATCTGGGAGTACAGAGCAGTAGTATAAAATGAGGCCAAAGTCACCAGCATGGAGTTCCTTTTGCCTGTTCTGGAATGTTACTGGGTTCTTGCTATATTAAATAAATTTTTATTTCCATAGCTATGTTAATGGAAGGAGAAAGCAAATTACCAACTTTGAAGCTTCAATTTTATAAAGCACATGAAACATTTAGTAAGGTACTTAGCATCTCACTATATGCTATATAATTATTCTTACGGACATTATAGTTATTCTATTGGTGAGTAGAATATATAGGCAGGTGGTAAAGAATCCACCTGCCACTGTAGGAGATGCAGAAGACCTAGGTTCAGTCCCTGAGTTGAGAAGATCCCCTGGAGGAGTAAATGGCAACCCACTCCAGTATTCTTGCCTGGATAATTCCATAGACAGAGAAGCCTGTCAAGCTATAGTCCATGGGGTTGGGTAGAGTTGGACATGGTTGAGCAACTGAATTAATGAAATAATTATGAATTATTTCTGAATTAATGAAATAATTAATGGAATACCTCTAAATTTCATTATAAAAAGGATGTCTATGATCAACTGTCAATATATTTAAGGAGCTTATGTCAAGGACTGGCAAATTATATAGCTCGTTAGCCAAATCTGGCCCTGTTGCCTGTTTTCTTTTTTAATTGTATGAGAGCCAAAAATGGTTTTTATACAGGCTTAAATAGACAGACTGAATTTCAGGCATTAAGGTTCTTCTAATTCCCCATGAACTTGATATATTTGACTTTTGCTTTTCTTCCTCCCTTCAAAATTTAGCCACTATACTAATAGGAAATAAGCTAATAAAAACAGCAACCTAAAAATAATACCGAATTTTTAGAACAGCTACTATCATCAGATGTATTTTTTTCTAGGATTTAGAGAAGAAAAAGGGTTTTGGTAAAGGGATGCTTTATTTCCTTGAAAGTGAATGCTATTTTGCTTTCCAGGTTTCTAACATGTCTTTCACTTGCAAATTATCTCTCTTCACTCAAAGAAGCTTTAGGAAGAAAGGTTATGTCTGAGCAGGCAAGTGATTCCCAGCAATGAGCATGTTGCATCAGTTTTACTGTCACATAATAGCTAAATGCAGTTATTTGGGGAAGAAATAGAATCGATCCTTTATTTGAATATCAAACAAAGTGCCATGGGTCATGCAGAGGGTTGTTCTGCCTTCAGTTACCTTCATCACAATCTCATTACACAAGCTGGTACTTTTGGTCATTTGTTTCCAATCATACATTATTGAAAATATTAATCTAATTTCTTATAATAAGAGGTCTTTGATGTGAGACTTAACAGCTGTACTGTTACTGTACTCAGAAATTCTTTCCAAGATATTTCAAAATATATTGGAAAAGATACTTTTCTTACTATAAGTGAGAAAGAAAGAATAATGCATACATAAATATTCATTCTACACTTTTGATATACATAATATCTTACTTGTATTTACACTTTTATGGGGTTAGTAATATTCTTTTTGCTTTTATTGGAAGGCTTGCAATTTCGTAGGTAGACTTGGTTTTATTATTGTTGAAAATGAACTGATTGTTTTCAGTAAACTTCTTTCAGACTAAAATATTTTTTGAAATAGCCATCAGTGTAAGAACAAATTGTGGTATTTTCATTTAATGGAATATGTATAGCAACTGTGATGAATGAACTACAGCTATACAAAATGTGAATAATACTTACAAGAGAAAAACAATGTTAGGTTAAGGCAACAATGTAAAATGGTATAATGTATATTTATTTATAAAATTTCAAAAGCAAGAAAGACTAAATTATACTATAGGCAGGTGATAAAACTAATTTTTAAAAGCAAGCAATTGATATAAATGAAAGGATAGTGATCACCTTCAAAGAGGTAAGAGAGAGCTGTGATCAAGAAGCACACAGAATGCTCTCACACGAATCACTTTCCTGCATATTTCCTCTACTCCTGAAACCCTCTCCACCTCTGATTGTCAGAAAAATTCATTCCCCATTGTTACTTTCTCAGTTTGCTCTGTACCTATATGACACTAGCAGAAACTACCTGATGAAAAACACTTGTCATGCATTGTCTCCTTTTATATGTATAATCACGAATCTAAGTGATCTCTCAGAGCTGCCCAGTAGTCTTTCATATTTCCATTTTCAATCCACCCTACCTCTCCTTTTTAGATGAGTATTTCATACCTTCACCTTTCTCCTTCCACCTCTACATTCTCTCCTTCCTTTACTGTTAGCTCTCATTTCCCTGAGAAAACCAAGGTAAGCAGAAGAGAATGTTCTCATTTTCTGACCTCTGAATCCAGTGTTCCATATTGACGCCCATATATTCTGTCTTCCTTTCTGTAAGAAAAAGAAATGTACTGTTTCTCTATAAATCCAACCTTTCCCTAAGTATCCAATTCCAGTCCTTCTTATCTCTTAAGATCAATGCTTTGATTCTTCTCTGTTACCTCTCCTAATCTATAAATTTTCTGCAGTGTCTCACTCTCATTATAGAAACATATTGTGAGTTTTCCATCTATTATACAGAAGGAAGAAAATTCCCTTGGTCCAATATCTGTCTTTATCCTATAACTTTTGATTCTGTTTCCCTCTGTTACAGTTATTATTGGAAGAGGTACCTTATTCTGTCTCCACTTCCCAACTTCCTTCTATTTTCTCTTCTCTTGAATCTAATCAAGCTACCACTTCCTTTATTTTATTAAAAAGATACAGTGTCTAAACAAGTGAACAATCCCCATTCAGCCAAACCCAAAGTTCTACTCTCCATTTTTATTTTATTTTACCTGTAAGCAACATTGGCCTTGGTTGATCAAGTTTTCAGAACCCCTCCTCTCCTGGTTTTTACTTTCCTCCTTGGAGCCCTATGTTTCAACACACTGGATTTTTCTCTTTCATCTGGATCTTTGTATTCTGGGTTCCTTGGTGTTTCAGTCCTCTGACTCTTGCTTTCTCCATAGGACTCACTGAAATAACTCTGATATCCAAGTTTGTAAATATAAATACTGTCAATGGCCATGAAATTAAAAGACGTTTACTCCTTGGAAGAAAAGTTATGACCAACCTAGATAGCATATTCCAAAGTAGAGACGTTACTTTGCCAACAAAGATCCATTTAGTCAAGGCTATGGTTTTTCCAGTGGTCATTTGTGGATGCGAGAGTTGGACTGTGAAAAGAGCTGAGCACCGAAGAATTGATGCTTTTGAACTGTGGTGTTGGAGAAGACTTTTGAGAGTCCCTTGGACTGCAAGGAGATCCAACCAGTCCATTCTGAAGGAGATCAGTCCTGAGTGTTCTTTGAAGGGAATGATGCTAAAGCTGAAACTCCAGTACTTTAGCCACTTCATGCGAAGAGTTGACTCATTGGAAAAGACTCTGATGCTGGGAGGGATTGGGGGCAGGAGGAAAAGGGGATGACAGAGGATGAGATGGCTGGATGGCATCACCAACTCGATGGACGTGAGTTTGAGTGAACTCTGGGAGTTGGTGATGGACAGGGAGGCCTGAAGTGCTGCGATTCATGGGGTTGCAAAGAGTCGGACACGACGGAGCGACTGAACTGAACTGATACACTGAAAACTCAAAATGTACATATATAACCAAGACCTTACCCTAAATTCCAGCCTCCAATTTCCAAATGTTGATTTGACTTCTCTATTTTCATTTCTAATAGTCATCTCAAACCTAACTAGATCAAAACATAATTCTTAATTCATGCCTCCCTCCCTACCTTTTGATTCTTGTCATGTGCTTCCCATCTCAAATAATACTATCACAATTTACTCAATTGTTCAAGCCACAACCAGCAAACATTCTTTATTTTTATTTTCTTCTCATACTTTCCACATGTATATTCTAGTGTAACCTATCAGCAAATACTGTTGGTTCTATCTTTAAAATTTATCTTCACCAAGCACTTCTCTTCACCCTAGTCAAAATCTATTTAGAATACAAGCAATTCTCTCCATTCTCACTGAAAACCACTCTCTACTTGCTTGGAGCTCTTCAATAACTTCTTTACTGATCTCCTGCTTATAATCCTACCCGATCTTTCTGAGATCTATTCTCCACAGAGCCAGAGCTATCTTTAAAAACAACACTAAAAACAATAGTAAAATTTTATGTGTTCCCATGAAAGAGAATTGACAAAATTGTCCACCACAAATGCTCCTATTCAACAGTACACTTGAGTCATCACCCATGCAATAAAACTAGAAACATATGTATAAAGACTGGAAGGGAAGATGCCACCTGTACTTATTTCCAGGTAATGTAATTTTATACGTAGAGAAATCACATGGATTATTGAAAAAAAAAAAAGCAGTTACTCACATAAACACTTCCGGTAGAAATTGAGAGTTGTCTCCAGTAACTGTTCTCCACCTCTTAGGTTATAATAAAATTATTAGCTTGGACACATAATCCAGGTAAAGATGACATTTACAGTGAGTGGTCATGTGGCTATGTTCTAGCAAACAAGATGTGAAAGATAAGTAGTATGTGCAGTTTCTGGGTTGTGGTCTTAATGAGAAGAAGCATATCCTCTTTATTCCTATCTTCTTTCTGCTGGTTGGAAACCCAATTTAATGGCAGAAGCTGAAGCACTTATCTTGGCACAAGATGCAAGCCAAGAATGGCAGAGAAATCATATAGAAAGATCTTGGACCTACGAACTCTTTGTAGAATAAAGTTACTCCATTAGTTCAGATGTTAAGACTCTGCCAATTTGATATGACTGTCATTTCACCTGTGATAACTGATAGATGTATATAATATACTAATACATCAACAAATATATTATGCAGATGTTATCTTATTTTGTAACTGCTTCAACATATTGTTTTTATTTGTCTTAAAGGTAAAATTGATTTGCCCCATGTACTTCTCATCAATCTCATTCCTTTCCTTCTCTCAGGCAGTTATCATTATTATAAAACGTGTCTCTTGCAAGAACATAATTTATATCTTTGTTAAATATTAATAAATACATAATCTATATAAATGTCAAGTTACATTTTTTAAATGTTCCTTTAATGTTTCATAAAATATATAACATTCTGCAACTTTCTTTTTCATGCAATATTTTCAAAGTTCTAACCCTGTTATGTATTAATCTATTTTATGCATGTGCTTTACTGTGCTTAGTTGCTCAGTCATGTCCAACTCTTAGCAACCACATGGATGGTAGCCCACCAGGCTCCTCTGTCCATGGGGATTCTCCAGGCAAGAATATTATAGTGGGTTGCCATGCCCTCCTCCAGGGGATCTACCCAACCCAGGGATCCAACCCAGGTCTCCTGCATTGCAGGTGGATTCTTTACTGTCTGAGCCACCAGGGAAGCCCAAGAATACTGGAGTGGGTAGCCTATCCCTTCTCCCAAGGATCTTCCTGACCCAGGAATTGAACCAGGGTCTCCAGCACTGCAGGTGGATTCTTACCAGCTGAGCTACAAGGGAAGCCCTACTTTATGTATAATAATACTATAATACTATATGAATGTACCATAGTTTACTTGCCAAGGTCATACATTTTTTTGTCCTGTTTAATTATATATAAATGCCTATAACAGACTTTGGCAAATACTACTATTTAATTTAATGAAAAATTGTTTGGTAAGTGAAATAATTCATATCCCTTACCATGAGCAATTGAGTTACGCCAAAATTTTGTCACTGCAAATAAGGCTGCAATGAATCTATTTGAGCATGACTCTGCATTCAAAACAGTTTTGAGAATTTTTTAGTAAATTCATCTTTAAATAAAATTGTTAATTTGAAGGGTGTGAGTAAATGCAAGTTACCACCCAGTCACTCTCCATAGCTTATGAGAATTTTCCTATCACCACATCTTCACCAACACTTGACATTGATGAACATGTTTTTATGTGTTTTTTTAACCAATCTGATGGTGGTAAAGCTATATCTTTTGTTTATATTTGTTGTTTTAATTTTCCTGTTATTATTTTCCACTGGATGCTAACCCTTTACCTGTTACATTTATATATATATTTTCCTGTGTTTAAGCATCTTTTTTCCCCAAAAGCTTAAAATTTTGATATAGATGTGTTTGTTAATCCTTGCGATATAAATTTAATATTTGGTTAAGAAGCTCCTTGCAAACTTGTATTTATTCTGATAACCATAAAATTTTATTCATCATGTATAGATTTTTTAATTCATCTTAGATTAAATAATCCACTTTCTACACTGATTTTTTTAAATCCTTTCATCCTTATATACTGAACTTCTGTGTTCTTGAATATTGGTTCTTTATTCTACTCCACTAGGCTATGTTTTAATTTATTTGTAAACACAACACTGTGTTAAATATTATAACTTTGTAAAATACTTCAGTTTGTAATATGACAAGTACATTTCTTTACTCATTTATTCCAGATTATCTGAGTTATTGTCATGCATATATTCTTCCATAAACTTTTAGAATATATTTGGCTAGTTCCAGGAATAAACTGGATGGGGAAACAATGGTAACAGTGATAGACTTTACTTTTTTGGGCTCCAAAATCACTGCAGATGGTGACTTCAGCCATGAAATTAAAAGATGCTTGCTCCTTGGAAGAAAAGCTATGACCAACCTAGACAGCATCTTAAAAAGCAGAGACATTACTTTGCTAACAACGGTCCGTCTAGTCAAGGCTATGGTTTTTCCAGTAGTCATGTATGGATGTGAAAGTTGGACCATAAAGAAAGCTAAGTGCTAAAGAATTGATGCTTTTGAACTGTGGTGTTGGAGAAGACTCTTGGAAGTCCCTTGGACTGCAAGATCAAACCAGTCCATCCTAAAGAAAATCAGTCCTGAATATTCATTGGAAGGAATGATGCTGACGTTGAAGCTCCAATACTTGGGCCACATGATGCGAAGAACTGATTCATTGGAAAAGATCCTGATGCTGGGAAAGATTGAAAGCTAAAGGAGAAGGACATGACAGAGGATGAGATGGTTGGATGGCATCATCAACTTGATAGATATGAATTTGAGCAAGCTCCTGGAGTTGTTAATGGACAGGGAAGCCTCTTGTTCTGCAGTCCATGGAGTCACAAAGAGTAAGACATGACTGAGTGACTGAACTGAACTGAAGGAATAAACTAATAGGGATTTTTGATTGAAATTATCCTAAATTTATAGATTACTTTGAGGATAATGGACATCTTTCTAGAGCATGTATTATGATCTCAATTTTACATATTCATATGCATCACTCCATGTATTTATATAAAAAAAAAATTTAATGGTTGTATTTTCAGTGGTGGGATATTAGGTACATTTTTATTTTTTAATTTGTATTATGATTCTATATTGCATGGTATGTAACATTGAAAAAAAAGTCATCTTTCTAAAAAGTAGAAAAAACATTAATATGTTCTTGATATATGCATTTTAAATTGATCTTAGGTTGAATATATAAATGCTGAAACATATTTGTGAGTAAATCATCTTTCCTTATACATGATCTGTTAAAGTAGACAAAGTTGGTGCCCTGCCCAGAGTCCCCAGGGTCCTATTTATCAATCCCATGTGTGTTTACTTCTATGAGCTTATACCTGAAGGTCTCTGCATGGGGTTCTTAGATATGTTTTGACTGCACACACAGAGTCAGAAGAATATGAGAGCTACCTACCACCCCTTCTTCTATGGCCAGTGGTACAGGGTACAAAAATATAGCTCCCTCTCTTGAGTCAGGACAAACACAGAGGTGCAAATGATACTCCAGACACAACTGGACTGGGGCTGAGACTTTGCCTGATACACACGGCAGGGGGATATGTTGCATTCCCCCTTTCTGTCTTTTCCCCCCAATCCCTTACAAGTGTTTTTTAGGAGCACTTTACTAGTAAATATAATGGGCTTAATTGTGTCCCCTCAAATTCGTATGGTGAGGTCCTACTCTCAGTACCACAGAAGTGATTACATTTAGAGATCAGGCCTTTAAAGGGGTAGTCAAGGTTAAATGAGGTCATTAAGGTAGGTCCTAATCCAATATGGCATCCTTATAAAAAGAGGAGATTAGGACACTGACACACACAGAGGTAAGACTGTGTAAAGACCAGTGGGGAAATTGTCATCCACAAGCCAAGGAGAGAAACCTTGGAAGATACCTTGCTTTCCTATTTCTAGCCTGCAGAAATGTGAAAAAATAAATTTCTGTGTTTATGTCACCAAATCTGTGGTATTGTTATAGTAGCCCAGGCAAACTAATACAATACATAATTGCAGTGAATCTTCATCTAATATTCTCCAAATGACTTTTCTCCATGTTTTAAACAATATCAGTGTTATTGTAAATATGCAAAATAACCCCAAATTTGATTACAGGCCTGTTTTGAATCACATTCTATTCTCCTGGAGAAGAATATATAAGATGTAACTAAAGATGATTCTTAAAGGTTCATAGATTTTACGTTTTTCCCCTAAAAGGAGGAAATGTTTACATATTTTTAGCATTCTGATGCTTTTTTTTTTAGTGTTCAGATAATTATAATATTTATATGGAAATTCTGATTTGTAGTTTTATCAGTCACATAAATTGTGATGTTTCCATCACAATTTTGAATGTCTTTATTCTAAACTCACTAAGCATTTAATTTGAAACATAGGGGACAGGTTGAGAATGCTGCTATAAAAGAGTTTAAATGTCCTTCATGAAAAGCAATATTAATCTTAAAAGCAAACTGTATACAAAGTGTATGTAATTATGGAATATTTTTACAACCATCCATATCCTCAAATTGACTTCCCAAAGTTTCCAGCTTTAAATCTAAAAGAGAGAGATAACCATTCAACCATTTTCTCAGTGTCATAGTTGTGATCTGGTCCTCATAATCCACCATTTTGCTTCATTCAAGGGCAAAAGAATTGAGCTGTGAGCAAAGATAACCATGGGACAAGGCACGCTTCATTTCTATAGTGTAATCCATCCCCTGCTGCTTTTGCTTATTACTGCCCTCGTTTCATTTTATTTCCCTTAGGAATGTGCATGCAGCTTGGTTAGGGTAGTAGAATTATCACTAAAATCAGCCCCATTGCCGCTTGACCAATGAATAAGACCCTGATGATTCCTTGATCCCTGTTTGGATTTATACATTTTATCAATTGTTAATGTGGCCTCTGCCTGATGTTCCTCATCCCTCACCATTAAACTCCTTAGAAAAGGAAAAGCAGGTACTTCAAGTCCAAGTATGAAATGGAAATGCTCTGTCATTCTTTCCCTCCTGTTTCTCTTTCTTTGTTCTCAAATCCTATAATTGAAACTAGCATTTAGAAACAATTATTTGGAATATGCTATTTTGAGTGAATGAATTCAATTTGTCGGCTTGATAGACTTTGACTTGCCTTGTTTCAGCTTCTACTTAAATTCCTTTTTAAAAATATAATAGAAATCATAATTTCTGATAGCACCTTATAAAAATTCTAGTGCTATGGAGGTTGACAACGTATCTACTTCTGCCCAATGAAGAAACTTGAAAGTCATGGGGTTTGGAGATAGCCTCAGTTTGAAATCTTTTTCATTGATTGTTGGCTATATCATTTTATTCAAATTATTTAGCATCTCTGTAGCTCAGTTTTATCATTGGTAAGATGGGAACGATAATAATCACTTTAGAAAATTAAAAACGTTTTCGTAGAGGCATGTGAAACAAATGAGACAATAGCACAATGCATAACACATAGTAAACACTCAATAGTTTGCTATTATTTTTGATATCATTCAGATTTTTAAGGCATTTTTACCAATTAATCTTCTAGTGAAACTTCCCTCATGTTAGGCATTGTGCTTGATGTTGGAAACATCTGGATGAAAAGACATAGAACATTTCCTTGGAAAGTGATTTGTCTGAAGGAAGAGTCAGACAAAGGACATTTAATTGCAGTGCAGCATGATCTCTTTGATAGAGATTTGTGCAAAGAACTTAGTGAACAAACTCTCCACCCTCCCTCTGCATACACACGTGACACTTCCTCCCCATCTTCCCCACTCAATTCTTTTCATAATATTATTATTATCATGTCATATATTTTCCTCTCGAGTTTGTATATTGTCTGTATATTCCCATAGAATATAAGCTCATGGAGGAGAGTGATTTCTGTCGTTTAGTTTACTGCTGCCACATCATTGCTTAAAACACTGCTTGGCACATAGTAAGTTCTCAATAAATCTTTGTTAAGAGAATGATGCACAATCTCCCCAATTTTACACCATTCTCATCAAATGGCCAAGGATATTTTTTTTCCTCCTCAGGCTCTTCTATTGCCCTAGAGGATAGGATTTAACATATAACCTCTCAAATTTAAAATCTTGTTCTGAGATACAGATGAAGAAAAATAGTACATTTCTATTGGTTTTTCAGATGTCATAAATCTGAGAAATAGCTCAATCATGGAATGAGAAACCATGAGCTAGGCTTATTAGGATGGAATTTAAAGGAAGTTAATTAAGTTTAAATTCTTACATTCACTGTCAAACTAAAAAAATATAGGACTAGAGAGACTTTGTTGTTCAGTCACCCAGGCATGTCCAACTCTTTGTGACCTCATGCACTGCAGCATACCAGGCCTCCCTGTCCATCACCAACTCCTGAAGTTTACCCAAATTTATGTCCATTGCATCAGTGATGCTATTCAGCCGTCTCATCCTCTGACACCCTTTTCTCCTAGGGAGAACATTAGGGAGACTTTGCTTAAAAGCAATTAATGGAAAACAAGAGGTAGGACATTTAGTTTATCACAAAGATATAATGAGCCAAGGGGCTTCCAAAATTAGCTAAGACAAAAGTGTGTTTTTAGTCTGCTCAGTCAAGAACTAAGATGCAACATCTCTCTAGTATGTATTAGCAAGACAACAGTGAGGACTGTACTGAGTTTTGGTATCAACATTCGCAGTAGCTTGAATCATCTGGAGACCAGGTCTATAAGTATTGGGCAAACTAAGTGTACTGGCATGAAAACGAAAAGATTAAGGGAAAGTAGGATTGCTGCTTTCAAATATTAGAAGGATTACTTTACTTAAGAATCTGTATTTGTTCTGATTATGAAGTACTAGTATGGCATAATGGAGAGAACATAGGATTCTAGTCAGACAGACCCGACTTCAGTTCTAGCACAGATACAGATTCCCTCTGTCATGTGGGTCTCTGGACCCTCAGTTTCCCAATATCAAACATAAAAATAGTTACGCTTACATTGTATGATTGTTATGATGATTAAAAATACCACTTGCTATAAGCCATATACAAGATTTTTTGTAAGTGATAACTATTCCCAATGAAGGAAGTAGTATTAAAAGAGTTACAGAAAAACTCAAAACAAAGATGTTATTCAAACATGGAATTGACTCCCTCCTCAGTTCATTATCACTGGATAAACTTCAATGACTACTCTGCCACCCATCATCAATTTTGTAAGGTTCTTTCAACTCTATGATTTCAATATTGACTGTATTCTCTATCACTGCAATGGAGGCTATTTTAGGGAAATATAATACAAAACAAACCCAATAAAAACAAAGAACGTTTTCAGATAAATACTATTATTGCACCTACAAATATTATTGAATATAGAAAATACCAAATTTCATATATCAGTGTGTCATCAAAAATGGTAGAAAGGTCTTGAGAGATAGACAGGACATGTTTTGAACCCCAGCTGTGTCACTTAGCAGACTTGAACTCTTAGGAAAATTCTTAGTCTCTCTTAACCTCAATACATAGAAAAAAATAAGGGTTATATTATCTTACAAAGTCTTTAAGAAGGACTTTCCTGCACTTGGTACATAATCTAGCACATTGCAATAATTCAGTAAAAAATTACATCTCCCTTGCTGCTCCCCAGAAAACCAACAAATATCATTACTTTTTCCTTCTCTTTTAAAAAATGGAGACCACAATGTAATAGTGCTATTATAGCAAGATGAGATTTGAGAATATACCCATAGTTGTTTGAAATTAAGAGTGATTGATATATAAGTGGGCTACAAAAATAATTCATGATAAGGTATGACAGAAAACAACAAAATTCTGTAAAGCAATTGTCCTTCAATTAAAAAATAAATACATTTTTAAAAAAATGATGGGCCAAAGAACCAGGTAATAAGAATTTCTGCCTCCTTGAGAAAATCAGTCAACTCTTACCTCTCCATATACAGCAAATGATGAAGATGCTCTTAAGGAAACAGTAAGAAAACCACAAGATAAAGAGGAATGGCATAATGCACTATTGCCTGTGCTTGGTAAATTTTACATTTCATTTCAAAATGATCAAGTAAGAACTTCTCTGGCTGTCCAGAGGTTCTCCATACTTCCAGTGCAAGAGAGGGTTTGATCCCTGGTCGGGGAACTAAGATCCCACATACCTCGAGGTATGGCCAAAAATTTTTTGATTAAAAAAATAGCCAAGTGTATTATTTGTATGGAATTAGAAAAACAATAAAATAGGAAATAATTGTCTATAAAAAACTTCTTCCAAGTAATACTGAATTATAGTGATCAGGTCCTTGTTTTTATAGAGAAAACAAGCAAGCATATGGAAAGACTCTTGAGAGTCCCTTGGACTGCAAGGAGGTCAAATCAGTCCATCCTAAAGGAAATCAGTCCTGAATATTCATTGGAATGACTGATGCTGAAGCTGAAGCACGCATACTTTGGCCACCTGATGCAAAGAGCCAACTCATTGGAAAAGACCCTAAAGCTGGGAAAGATTGAAGGCAAAAGGAGAAGGGGGTGGCAGATGAGCTAGTTAGATAGCATCACCAACTCAGTGGACAAGAATTTAAGTAAACTCCAGGAGACAGTGAAGAACAGGGGAGCCTGGAGTCACAAAAAGTCAGACATGATTTAATGACTAAACAACAACATTAAAAATTTAAGTGAATTCTCAAAGCATTATTATACATTGCATATTAATAATTACATGGTTGACTTTAGAATACTTCTTGCTGGATTGTAAGTAATATGAGGGGAGGGAAATCTCTCTCTTTTTACTTCTAGATATCCAGTCCTATATAACCACATGTTCCATGATTATATGTTGAATGAATAAATAAAATAAATTAATCAGGTCACCTGTGATTTTTTTCCCAACTGATTCCCACTCTTGCTTTCATCCCACCCTTCTGGGCATTTAATATACCACCACAGGTTTTTTAATGTCAGTTTTATTTTTCTTGACTCAGCTCTTTGAACAAATGATTCATATAATTCTTATACCCATAGCATCTGAGAAACAGTAGCCGTCAAGAAGTGTTCTCTGAGTAACAGAGCTGGGAACTTGGTAATTGTAAGGAGAATAGTTAATGCTAACAAACAGGCTCCAGGCAGTATTTCAACTCTGATTGTGAGACATCTCAGCTGCTTCAGCATTGAATCATTATGGCCATCTTTCCCCCATTTCTATTTCTGTTACACATGCCTAGAAGCATACTTAGGCTTAGGAACAAGAGTTATGTTCAAAGTATTCAACAACTGCTAGTAAGTGAGCACTGACCAATCAAACTAGGGGCTATCCATCCATACGCTAGCAAGATCAAGGTCTTAAAGCTTCTTACCCTGTTAAACACTGTTTTGTAGACACGGAGTAGTAAGTTGGACTTGAGGGGAACTGGGGAGGAGACCAATTGGTAAATGGGTGGGGAAGGAGATACTAGGAGGCATGAAGTCATGGCTATTTAACCACTGGAATTGAAATAGTTCAAAATCTTAACAATCTGTATGGCTATGATAGAATGTACTGGCTGAATATCAGCTCTGCTTAGCAACATGCATTAATAAAGGAATTGGCAGAATGTCAACAAGTTCTAAGTTGGAATGCTGCCAATTCTTTCCGACTACCACAACTCTTAACAATCTCTGCTAACATCCCTTTTCTTGAAAAATGCAAGCTGGAAAATGAATGGGGAATTTTAGTATCTGTAGAAATGTGAATGGTATAACTCACTATTTTACAGAAGCCTGATTTATAGGAGGGGAATGGGAAATTATGTGTGAGATCTAAAATTGCAATCTCTTGGGATCTTTTCTACTTTTCAAAAGAGAGGCAGGTCAGGTCAGAATTTTATTATTTTTGGCTAAAGGCCAATGAATGTCTTACAATGTGATTTTAACATGTTATAAAAAAATCAAATCAGAACAAAGTTAGAGTGAGATTCTAAGCACAAAATTTGGTAATAACAGTTGAGAGTTAATTTCATAAAAGGAGACAACAGTTTAATACTTTACTGTATTGTTTTAATTTGTAGTGTCTTAACTTTTCACTAACTTCTTCAAATATCAGACATGAAGTAAAAATCCAAACTCTCCCACAGTCACACCATAAAGAATTTCTTCTTTCCTAAATGTTTCAAATTAGAAGTATACCCAAGAAGCTTTTTACATGATCAGATTTATTAGGGAGAGTCCAGAGCTATATAAAGGGGGTCTTAACTCAGGGATTCCAGTGTGACTAACTTACTGGTTTCAAAGAATTCTAGGTTCTTGCCTTTAATGATAATACTTGCCATCATGACATTTTGCAGCTGAAGAAAGTTTAAACTAACCAAATAGAAGTATCTATTTCAAGTTATATTTATATACTGTAAATCAAGTGAATTTGGAGGAGCATATATTTTATAAAATATATTTGATAACATTTATTTATGGTAGAAACTGGAGTATATGCAAATCCTTCATAGTGTGGGACTAAAATATTGAAAGTGTCTTAATTTAAATTACATCTTCTGCATCAATGACAATCAAAAAGGATTTATAAACTAGACAAGCTCTTTTCATGTTAAATAATTCCTTCAAAATCTGGTAAACACACATAAACAAATAAACCAAAACCTTTATAAAATGGGAATGAAAAGTTTTGTTTGAATATGAGGATTCCAAAAGAGTCAAGAACACATATAAACCGGTTTTAAAGATATTTTTCAAACTTCCTGATAAAACAAAAAAATGCAAATCATTGGCTATTAATTTGAATATAATAGTCTCATTATTTACAGCTTGAGTTTTTTTGTCAGTTAATTGTTTACAAAACAAACAAGCTCTGACAAAAATTTATCTTATATGAGGGAAATTAATCACTATTTACGTTCCTCAAAATAGTCTTATGATATTTCAAATAGCATTTCAAGTATATTCTTCATAACTGTAATCTTTTAAAAGCCTCTTTTAAAGATCCAATAAAGAATGCAGAGGACATAAGTTTCCCTAACTTATGCTTCAATAGATTAAAAACTCACTATTTCATTCTGCAATAATGAGAGGACAGTGAATTTGTAAATCATGGCAGAAAATGAGTAGTGATATGGAAATGTAACCTCTCTAGCATGAATTGAATTCCACTCACTTCAATACAAAGCACCGTGTTGACTTGAAATGTAAGCAGAAGGTACATTTTCCTCCTGTGATATCTTGGTTCTGGCCTGCTGAATCATTGAGACTATGAATGCAGTGCCTGGAATTGTAATTTAGGGAGAGCCGTTGATGCAGTGCTCTGTTCTTATTACGCATTTCATATTTAGAAAATGTAGTCTTGTATCAACAATATATCTTAGTTTTCTTTCCATTTGCCTATTATTTTCTTTCCTTTATAATCACTACCCCTATGAAGACCACATTCTTAAGCTTAATTTTGAAACTTTGGCTGCCTCCAATCTTTCTAAATTTATTGTCCTTAACAGATTTTCTGAGTACTCTGATTCATTTGCACTGAATACTTACACCATCTCTTTCTGTCAGAAAAAGGCACATCACTTCTAGTTTTTGCTGAAAATAATCTTTGGACAAAAAAGGACCAAGATCTGAGGTGTTAATGAAAACTGACACTTTGTTCAATATCCCTCTCCAGTCTGCTTTATGTTTGTGGTGTTTATAATGTTATGTTCTTACATCACTTGGTTTCCCTGTTGAAATCAAAGCCACATGAGGAGGGGATCTGTGGCATATATTTTGCATCATAGCATCTTCCTAACAAAGCCTGTAACTAGAGAAGGTGCTTAATGAAGCTTGGCTTTCTTATACATGTCTACCTCTCTTTATAATTAAAGCAACAGTAACAAAGAAGGAATCATGATTGTAGAATTGCCTCTGGTTTATAAATTGTTTCAGAGAGGCTTCTATATTTTAATGAAAAATAAAAGCAATATTAAGAATAAAGAACACATTAGCAATTGTTCCCCTCATCTGGTGGCTCAGATGGTAAAGAATCTGCATGCAATGTGGGAGACTAGAGTTCAATCCCTGGGTCTGAAAGATCCCCTGGAGAAGGGAATGGCAACTCACTCCAGTATTCTTGCCTGGAGAATCCCATGGACAGAGGAGTTGGTGGGCTAAAGTCTATGGAGTCATAAAGAGTCAGATATGACTGAGTAACTAACACTTTAACACTTTCTGGTGGTTACAGCCTTCAGTTCAGTTCATTTCAGTCACTCAGTCGTGTCCAACTCTTTGTGACCCCATGAACCACAGCATGCCAGGCCTCCCTGTCCATCATCAACACTCAGAGTCCACCCAAACCCATGTCCATTGAGTTGGTGATGCCATCCAACTATCTCATCCTCTGTCGTCTCCTTCTCCTCCTGACTTCAATCTTTCCCAGCGTCAAGGTCTTTTCAAATGACTCAACTCTTTGTATCAGGTGACCAAAGTACTGGAGTTTCAGCTTCAACATCAGTCCTATCAATGAACACCCAGGACTGATCTCCTTTAGGATGGACTGGTTGGATCTCCTTGCAGTCCAAGGGACTCTCAAGAGTCTTCTCCAAAACCACAGTTCAAAAGCATCAATTCTTTAGCACTCAGCTTTCTTTATAGTCCAACTCTCACATCCATACATGACCACTGGAAAAACCACAGCCTTGACTAGACGGACTTAGTCACCATTATTTCTGGCTCTGTGCCTTCCAGGAATGTAGTGGAATCACATTTGTTAGCTATTTTATGGTTGAGAATGATGAAAGATCTGGTCTGCCAGTTGAGAGGGAAGGTGTACTTCCTGGCCAGAGCACTTACTCATTGGTAAGAGTATAATTTCTCTTTCCCTCTGGCTCAGCTACTGGTAGCATCTGAGATGGTGGCAGCTCCAGCATCCAGCTTGGGGTGATGAGCAGAATTCTCCTGGGAGTTCAAATTTGAATGGGAGAATAATAGGAGTGAATAATAAGCCTTCATTGTTTTAAAACCCTGAGATTTGGAGACTATTTGTAACCCTAGAATACTTTAGCCTACTTCATGCATAACTTTTCCACCACTTTCAGGCCTCATATAATTACTTTTGTATGTTTCTTTCCACATTTTGCTTCACAGTCATGAAAAAAACAAAAGGAAACATATATACAAAAACATGGGGCATTTTTGCAATCAAAAAAGGATTATGTTGTTCCCACTGATGTGTAGATTTTTACAAAAATAGAATTACATTGTATGCATTATATTTTGTTCTGCATAAAAGATTTTACATAAACAATTAATGTACTTCTATATTTAATAGTTTTGAGAAATGCTAATTTTATAATTAAGAATTATAAGTTCTTAATTATAACAATAATTATATATTATTATTATTAGTTATAATTATATAATTTTTCTTATGCAGAAGAAAAATTTCAGATAAATTTCTATCTTTTAAAAAAATTGTTCTCAATTTAGGAAGATAATTCTATTTACAATTAAGGTTAAGTTATACAGCATTCTTTTTACTCCATTATGTTCTATTCTGGGCTTCCCCAGTGGCTCAGCAATAAATAATCCACCTGTTAGTACAGGAAAAGCAGAAACACAGGTTCTATCCCTAGATCAGGAAGATCCCCTGGAGGAGTAAATGGCAACTCACTCTGGTAATCTAATCCAGAAAAATCTAATGCAGGTTGCAGAAGAATCAGATATGACTGAACGACTAAGCAACAACAACAATGTTAATTGTTATTAACAAATAAACAAAAGTCTAATTTGGATTTGTTGCACTTTGAAATATATGAAAAATATAAATAAGGAAATGTAATTATCAATAAAATTTTTATACAAGTTTTTAAAATGCATCCAGTAAACAAAAGTGTTTGCAACAAAACATTAGCTAACTTTTCATATTCTGAGGATATAATTGTACCATTTTAATCTACTCAAGTTTCATGCAAATGCTAGATTATCTTATAAATATTTGCTTCTCTTTTCACAAGTATAATTAAAACTCTCACGTAAAATATTGTCAAATTATGGTAAGACCAAGCAAACTTTGTTTTAGTTGTGGGAAATGAGTATTATGTGGTGACTTGAAAAGTCTCTGTTCCTAATAAATATAAAACAATTTCAAGACAAGACCTGTATTAAAAATAACTTAAGAACAGGAGAATATATAATTAAGGACTAATCATTATTACTTCAGTTCAGTTTAGTTCAGTTCAGTTGCTCAGTCGTGTCCGACTCTTTGAGACCCCATGAATCGCAGCACGCCAGGCCTCCTTGTCCATCACCAACTCCTGGAGTTCACCCAGACTCATGTCCATCCAGTCGGTGATGCCATCCAGCCATCTCATCCTCTGTCGTCCCCTTCTCCTCCTGCCCCCAATCCCTCCCAGCATCAGGGTCTTTTCCAATGAGTCAACTCTTCTCATGAGGTGGCCAAAGTACTATAGTTTCAGCTTTAGCATTATTCCTTCCAAAGAGATCCCAGGGCTGATCTCCTTCAGAATGGACTGGTTGGATCTCCTTGCAGTCCAAGGGACTCTCAAGAGTCTTCTCCAACACCACAGTTCAAAAGCATCAATTCTTCAGTGCTCAGCTTTCTTCACAGTCAACCCTCACATCCATACATGACCACTGGAAAAACTAAGTCTTGACTAGACGGACCTTCATTGGCAAAGTAATGTCTCTGCTTTTCAATATGCTATCTAGGTTGGTCATAACTTTTCTTCCAAGGAGTAAGCGTCTTTGAATTTCATGGCTGCAATCACCATCTTCAGCGAGTCTGGAGCCCCCAGAAAAATAAAGTCTGACACTGTTTCCACTCTTTCCCCATCTATTTCCCATGAAGTGATGGGACCAGATGCCATGATCTTCGTTTTCTGAATGTTGAGCTTTAAGCCAACTTTTCACTCTCCTCTTTCACTTTCATCAAGAGGCTTTTTAGTTCCTCTTCACTTTCTGTCATAATGGTGGTGTCATCTGCATATCTGAGGTTATTGATATGTCTCCTGGCAATCTTGATTCCAGCTTGTACTTCTTCCAGCCCAGTATTTCTCATAATGTACTCTGCATAATCATTATTACTTACAATTATAAAATAAAGGTTTTTGGCTTTTTAGACAAAACTCCATCTTCCAAGAAGAAAATGCAAAGATGATGCAGCTTTTATGTGAAAAAAACAACTTTCTAGAAGGCTGATTTCCTGAGAATTAGCTTAAAAAAATGTTCCATTATATATGCAGTATCTTGGTATATATCATTAATATATAACTGCATAGTAAAATCAGTCTTTATTAATCATTGTTCCTTTGTGGCTTAGGTGACCCAAACATAACTGAGCATTTTAAATTGCAAGTTTGTCATTTTTTATCATTTATAGAAATAATTAAAATTATACAAAGTGTATCATTTCACTCACCGTTCATCATTAGTAGAGTGCTAACTAATTTTGAGGTACATTTATAAACATAATTTATTATATCTTTATATTATTCAAACAGACATGCAAACTCAATTGCTAGGATATTTTTGGCTGCTTAATGTATGACACAGACATATCTCATTTTACTGCCTTATTGCACTTTACAGATATTGCTGTTTTTATAATTTAAAGATTTGCAGTGATGGAATTCCAGCTGAGCTATTTCAAATCCTAAAAGGTGATGCTATTAAAGTGCTGTGCTCAATATGCCAGAAAATTTGGAAAACTCAGCAGTGGCCACAGGACTGGAAAAGGTCAGTTTTCATTCCAATCTCAAAGAAAGGTAATGCAAAAGAATGTTCAAACTACCAAACAATTGCACTCATCCCACATGCTAGCAAAATAACACTGATGGGGAACACATGTATACCTGTGGTGGATTCATTTTGATATTTGGCAAAACTAATACAATTATGTAAAGTTTAAAAATAAAATAAGATTTAAAAAAAAATTCTACATTTAGACTTCAACAGTACATGAACTGAGAACTTCCAGATGTACAAGCTGGATTTAGAAAAGGCAGAGGAACCAGAGATCAAATTGCCAAAATCCACTGGATCATAGAAAAGCAAAGATCTCAGAAAAATATCTACTTCTGCTTTATTGTCTATGCCAAAGCCTTTGACTGTGTGGATCACAACAAACTGGAAAATTCTTCAAGAGATGGGAATACCAGACCCCCTTACCTGCCTCCTGAGAAATTTGTATGCAGGTCAAGAAGCAACTGTCAGAACCGGACATGGAACAACAGACTGGTTTCAAATTGGGAAAGGAGTACATCAAGGCTGTATATTGTCACCCTGCTCTTTAACTTATATGTGGAGTACATCGTGTGAAATGCTGGGCTGGATGAAGCACAGCTGGAATCAAGATTGCTGGGAGAAATATCAATAACCTCAGATATGCAGATGACACAATCCTTATGTAGAAAGCAAAGAAAAACTAAAAAGCCTCTTGATGAAAGTGAAAGAGGAGAGTGAAAAAGTTGGCTTAAAACTCAACATTCAGAAAACGAAGATCATGGCATCTGGTCCCATCACTTCATGGGAAATAGACGGGGAAGCAATGGAAATAGTGACAGAATTTATTTTCTTGGACTCAAAAGTCACTGTAGATGGTAACTGCAGCCATGAAATCAAAAGACACTGGCTCCCTGGAAGAAAAGTTATGACCAACCTAGACAGCATATTAAAAAGCAGAGACATTACTTTGCCAACAAATGCCCATCTAGTCTAAGCTATGGTTTTTCCAGTAGTCATGTATGGTTGTGAGAGTTGGACCATAAAGAAAGCTGAGCACAAAAGAATTGATGCTTTTGAACTGTGGTGTTGGAGAAAACTCTTGAGAGTCCCTCGGACTGCAAGGAGATCCAACCAGTCAATCATAAAGGAAATCAGTCCTGAATATTCATTGGAATGACAGATGCTGAAGCAGAAGCTCCAACACTTTGACCACCTGATGTGAAGAACTGACTCACTGGAAAAGACCCTGATGCTGGGAAAGATTGAAGGCAGGAGGAGAAGGGGATGCCAGAGGATGAGATGATTGGATAACATCACTGACTTGATGTACATGAGTTTGAGCAAACTGCAGGAGTTGGTGATGGACAGGGAAGCCTGGTATGCTGCAGTCCATGGGGTTGCAAAGAGTTGGACACGAATGAGTGACTGAACTGAACTGAATGACATCTATCAAGTCTGTCAGTGCTATTTTACGAATAGCATTTTCTCACTTTGTGTCTGTGTCAAATTTTAGTAATTCTTCCAGCATTTCAAAGTTTTCTATGGTTACTGTATTTGTTTTGGTGATTGGTGATTAATGATTTTGATGTTACTATTGTAATCATTTTGGAGTGCCATAAATCACACCCTTATGAAGCAGAAAACTTAATGGATGTTGTGTGTTTTCTGACTGCTCCACTGACTGATCCCCCATCTCTCTCTCTTTCTGCTCAGACCTCCCTATTCCCTAAGAAATTACAGTGTTGAAAGTAGGCCAGTCAATATACTTACAATGGTCTCTACATATTCAAGTGAAAGGAAGAGTAACATGTGATCACAGTATCATGCAAACATGTATTTTATATGTATTGGGGCTCAAAAATTACTGTGATTCACTTTATTTTGATATTTCACTTTACTGCTGTGGTCTGGAATGGAACCCACAATAATCTTCAAGAGATGCCTGTACTATATGTTTCTTATCCATGAAAAACAGAAACATATAACTCAAATATTAAAGGCTTTTATTTTCTTATATTTCAATCATTTAAAAAGTCATTTATAGGACAAAAAATGGTTTTGTGAGAGTATGACCCTGCACTCCAGCACAATATTTTAAATTCTCAGGGAACAATGTACAATAAGAATAGAAACTTGTCAGGTATTTTAAAAAGTTAATCAAGTTCTTTGTTGAAGAGCACTGCCTAATTCTGGAAGACACATAAACTCAGTGAAGAAAAGCTATTTGGGTTTTAACTTTTAATCAATGACAATATAACCTCCTGGTTATAATTTTATGCCTTCATCCAAGCTGATAAAGAGTCTAAACTCCTATTCCTATAAAGAGAGTGAAATAGAAAGAGGAAAAGAGAAGAGAGAAAGAGAAAGAAACTCAAATAGGATTCTTCCATCATTTTTATAAAATATTTCTTGCAGAAAACTACCACCAAACAGCTTTAAATAATGCACAGAATACTTGATCATTTTTTCCAAAAAATGTTTTCTTTAGCAGTTATGTTCCATACTCTCCAATGAAATGAGAAAAAAAAAAAAATTGGGCTTCAGGAATAACTCTTCCAACTTCCAGGAATTTGTCTAAAAATAATCACCTGGTTGTAAAAGCTCATGTTTCAGGAAGACGTTTTCCTGCAAGCATTCCTGCAAATCATGAACAGGTAAGGCATTTATGGTAGGAGAAAAATGATTTGCCAAGGGCTTTCATATCTCTACCTACAACATTCCTTATCCTTCCGTCTTAGAAGCTGAGTGAACTTACTACAAGTGCCTCAACTGTTTACGAACAAGTGACGGAATCTTTTCCAAGACAGTTGAGTTACATTTGAATACTGGGACAAAGATTCAAGTAAGCTACCATTCTTAATGTAATATACATACAATGTGAACATATGAAAATGTAATAAATGCAAATATAATACACATGTAACAGGAGATTCAAATTGTCTTTTTTGTTTATTCAGTCGTTTAATTCTTAACAGAAATAATGATGATCATATGCCCTGTTTTTGCACAGCAACTGTGTGTCAGCAAACACTGGCGGGTTTACATTATTTTATTTAATCCTCCAACCACATTAAATGATTTATTTTTGTCAATTTACACAAGGTGAACCTGAAGCCCAGACAGGTTAAGTAAACTGTCCAAGACCAGATGGCTAGTAAATGGCAAAGTCAGTACTGAGAGTAAAGATGTTTGGTTTACAAATCTGTATTCATTCCACTGTGTCACACTGAAATTAATCCAATGTCAAGGTAAACCTGCAGTGATAATAGGAAGGAATTATTTTCACTGTAAATAAATCAATAAGTTGGCACTTATTGTGTAAGTATATGTGCCAGAGACAGCAAAAATAATTTTCTAATGTCTTATTTAATCCCGATACTCCAATATTATTCCTAACATTTTAAAATAAATTTTTTAAGAACCCAAGGCACAGAGAGGTGAAGACCCTTGCCCTAATCTCACTTGGCTAGAATGTGGTAGATCTGTGATTAGAGTCAAGGCACACAGAGTCTAGAGCCCACAGACTATAAGGTAAGTTAAGATTCTGGGTCTGAAGACACAAGAAAATAGGTCTGAGCAATTGTTTAGTAAATATTCTTTGCTCTTATACCCATAAGTGTACCAATTATCTAGGAAGTGGTCTTAACATTCCACTACACTTTCCCTGTTCAGATAGTAATTAAAGCATGTGGGTGTAATATCAACTGAGACCTTGTTGTTCCTTTATGATCAATAGAATTATGTGGAACTCAAGTTGAAAGCAATCTTTTGGTCTGCATGCTGATGTTCTGTTTTTGTTTAAGTGCTACTGTAAAAGTTTTATTTTAAGATATACCTGAACTCAAAGAACAAAAAAGAGTAGGGAAGGAGAAATTTTGCAAAGATTCTTAACACGTATACTTTAGTGTGCTAATTCTTAGATGTAAAGGGAAGTGAAGAAGAAAAATAAGTGAAAAGAAGTACATGCACTTAGAAGCTCTACAGCAGGTGACTTAGCAAAGCAAAAAGTGTTTTTATGGCTAATTTTATGTATAAACTTGACTAGGCCATAGTATCCATTTATTAAACAAACACTACTCAACGTGTTGCTGTGAAGGTATTTTGTAAATGAGGTCAACTTCTACAATCCTAGATCTTAATTAAAAGGTTGTTGTTTAGTCGCTAAATTACGTCCGACTTTTTTTGAGACCCCGTAGACGGTACCCCATTAGGCTCCTCTGTCTAATCCTATGGGATTATAATCCTACGGGAAATCCTATGGAATTTCCCAGGCAAGAACACTGGAATGGGTTGCCATTTCCTTCTCCAGGGGATCTTCCTGAACCAGGGATAGAATCTGACTCTCCTGCATTGTCAAGTGAATTCTTGACCACTGAGCCCCCTGGGAGGCCCTGAATATATGGACACTTTCGAAATGTGCCATCGGCTCATACTTAGAGTTGACTTTAAGTAAAGGAGATTACCTTCTATAAAGTTAGTGCACCTTAGTCAATCAGTTTAGGGCTTTAGGAGGAAAAATTGAGGCTCTCTGGATAAGAAGAAATTAGTCTTAGGACTGCAGCCTCAACTCCATATTTTGAACTTGCCAACACCCACAGTTGTGTAAGCTAACTCCTTAAAATAAATCATACAAAATATATGTTTATAAACTAAATCACATATATATATAATATATATTGTTAAATGATGTGTATATATTTTTTATTGTTTCTGTTTCTCTGGAGAACCCTGACTGTTACAAGTGCTTATTTCAATCATTCTAAACAGTAACGGCATTAATTACCAGCAATAATAGACCCTTCAGAGGATACAGCCAAATGCAGGTAATTCTGTCTCACAACATCTGCCATCATCTGTGTTGCTTGGATTCAAAATATTCTGTTCAAAAATGTAACTTATTTTATTTTCAGAACACTGACCTCATTTTGACAAAAATACACTTTGATTTGGCCATGGGTCAATAGGGTTCAAGTATCATGATGTGTTTATGTATTGTGTTTGAAGAAACTGTTTCTTTTATGAAAGATCTATTTCTGGAATGCTTTTATTTTTCAGTGATACTAAGGGAGATTATAAATAATTTTTTCTTATGGTAAATATTTTCATACAAATGGATCTAAATAAAAATAATGAAAAATAAAGATTTAAAAAATCATGGCTTTGTATCAAATTTTACTGTTAAAGATTAACTTGACCATTACTTAAGTTTAAGTATTAGTGAGTTATTTGACCTACTTGATATGTTAAAGTAACACATTACATAAATACCACTTTCATTGCCACTATTCAGATTTAAAGAAGGCTGGATTTATACTACAGTGTTTTACTCTGAAGCTCTGAAGATTTTGTATGTCAGAGTTATATAATCTCTGAATTGTTTATCTGAAATGCAAATGATTTCTCTATAACAATTAGCTAATATATTGTAAAGCAATTATCCTTCAATAAAAAATAAATTTAAAAAATTGCTAATATAAATTCATGGAAGTTATTTTAACAAAGCTATACCAGGATACTTTCTACATATTTATATTAATTATTAAGCAAAAATAAGATGAAACTCAGATTCCCTTTATATAGTTGAAAAATGAAATGAGCTATTAATGTTACAATTTAAAATCAATGTGAACAAATTATTATGCCTAGGACAATGCTAGTAATTTATTTAGAAAACAATGCAATGTTATTTCCTATGTTTCATGATGGCTTCAATTGGAACACATTTCTTGTTTTAAAAGAAATTACACAATCATAGTCTCTTTATAAAAAATGTTTGGTAGTAAGGTGCATTTAAATATCAAAGAATGAACTGATTGCACATTTACCAAATGTCCTTGTAATTAAAATCTATGAAGTAAAGAAGTCTCAGTACATAAAGTCCAAGACAAGTCACTGTCTGGTGTTGGGTTGAACCCAGTATTTCTTCAATTTATTTAAGATGAAACCCCAGATTAGGGTGCCCTAACAACAAAGTCAAAGTTAATTAGCCTTAACTAACAGACAAGTAGTAAACTGCTCGAGGTCAGCTCCACCCTCAAGAAAGTGGACATTAGTGAGAAGTTTTAAAGCACTGTCTGTTTTTATAGGCAGTGCAGGGAAAGGCTAAGCCAATAAAATGTAATGGTTCCAGTCTATATTTTAATAGTAACTTCCAAAAAACAGAACACTTCCCTTAGATTTGAAGGCAAAGCCCTGTACCCAGCTAAAAATGATCCTTGAACATAGAAAATTGCTATCATTTTATTTTCATCCTGAACACTGAATGTAACAAGTGAAATAGCAGTCAAACACATACCAGTCATTGGCTTTCTTGGATAGGACCACTCATGCCTTGGGCCACATAGAGACCCCCCACATGGACCACCTTATGGTCCCTCAGTTTACCCATTAGGTAAATCATTAGAGGCTCCCATTGGTCTGTTTGGTAGGAAGAAAGAAAAACCAATCTAAGAATCTTGGGATGCTGTTGGGAAATGTTAGGCTTGAGCAGCTGTAGTCAATTACGGCTTCATTTTCTCTCCGGTCGTCTTTGGTTGCATGCCATAACTGCACAGGGCATTGAGGTTTATGGCTCTAAAATAGCCTTGTCATTTTGTGAAGCCTAACAGAGCAAAGAGGTTTGATAAATGGTTAAAAAAAAAAAAGTTGCTTTGAAAGCTGTTTCAATCAGATTTGTTTTCTGGTTTTTGTTTTTTTTTCAGAATCCCAATAGTCCTCAGGCATCTAGGAAATAAACATTGATGGGACAAAACATAAAATAAAAACTTTAAAAATTCATGCCTTGCTTTGTTTACAAGGTCTGCATGCTATGGTAAATTAATCTAATAAATGGTTTACTTATTTACTCTTAGAAAGAGAACTTACTTGGAACACTAGAGCAAAGATGTTATAAATTGGTCATGAAGAAGATATGGGCTGCAACACTACAGGACTTGAAATTTTTCATTTTATTCCCATATAGAAATACTACTTTTTTTACTGATATATTTTTAATTTATGTCATTACTTAAGAGAAAAATATTTATAAAATGAATTTTATTGCAATTACATCTGTTCCAGTGCCAGTGGGCCCATCAGCTGATAAACACTGTTGAATACTTACAGTGGGAAAGAAAGGTGGAGAGGTCTATTAAGAGCCAGTGCTTTATAGAGTCATTTACTTAACTTACTAATAAGTATACATATCTAAACATGTTTCACTTTATTGAAAAGAAATCACGTGGAATTCTGGAAGCCAATGACTTGAAAAATTTCTGCTAATTTATAGCAGACGGCAGAAGCAACAGGGCATTTTTCCGCTAGTGTTCAATGTAATTGCCACAGTGATGGGATTCAGATTCTGTTCCATGTGAAATTTGTCTTTCATCCAATCAACGCAAACAACTAATGCACTGCAAGGTATATTATACTCCATCCACTTCCCAATAAAGTCAGTGGTGTCCAATCAGACACCTATTGTTAGCAGAGAATCTGAAATTGATACAATCATCACATTGATCCAAAGTTGTCAATCATCCTACATCTGTACTTCCTCCTTTCTCATCCCTCAGAATATATAGATTCCAATGGATATTGTCATGCTTATTCCAATTTTTAGAAACCAATAGTGGAAATCGTAGGTTTTTCAAATTATTGGTATATGTAATTTTTAAAATGCTTCAAATATTTATTTTTTCAACTTGGCATTTAATACTTTGAAAAGTGTCATTCACTTTCCATTGAAAACTGATTTTACCTTCATCTGATGTATTTTATTTATTTCTTTTTAAAGTACTGAAGCCTATGCTACATCATAAAGTCTTATGAGTTATAAAGATACCTTGACATTCAATTTTTTCTATTGTATTTGTCTATATATATGCTACAAAACTAAAACCTATTATGTCTATAATTTTTGTAAGAAATTATTCACTAGAGATTTATGTTTTCCTACTATAAACTCATTAGGGTTTTCAAATGAGTAGACTGAAAGCTTCTTAAAGGCAGGGACATGAATTTTATGAACTTTGCAATCATAATCCTAAATATTCCCAATATCTTGGCATCATACTACATAATGGAAGAATAAGACATCTGTGTTAAGTAAACATCTCCTTTAAAGACACTTCCTTCTGAAGATGTCTGAGTTTATTATTCATTATGTTTACATTTACCTTCTCACAGTTTAGTGGTGTCTGTCAGTTCCTTAAAAGTCAAATGATGTCAGGGCACTGCTTGTAGAAAATTAATAGATTAAACATTGAAAATATCAAGTCCTAATATGGTAATAGAATCTTTCAAATACTTCTCTAGTCTTTTGGCAGTGTGAATGAAGTACAACTTTTATTCACATTTCAGCCCCCATCTAATTAACTGTCCTGTATCATTTATAGTTGAACAATTTTGTCCATGTATTATAGTATGGTTATAAAATTATTTTCTTAGATGTCCTCTTATGCCCATCAAAATAATACCTAGTGATCTAGGAAACCACATGCAAATAATTAGAACACAATTCCGAGCGATATATTTAGTAAAGTAGACCAAGTTCACAATGATATTAAGGTTGAGATGAATATTTAAATATATATTGTGCTGAACTGAAACATAAAAATAGGAAAAAAGAATGTGGATCAGGAATGTCAAATTTATATATTTGAGTAATAGGAGAAAATTTCTGAAATCTCATCTGTAAAGAAGTGCATTCAATATTTCACTAAGATTGTTTACAATAATTTATTAAACAAAGATAATTAAGCCAATGTGTAACTTGATTATAGAAATGAATGTGTTTTTATATCTGTGTCACAAATAGAAAGATAATTACCATTTCTCAGATTCTGATTTCCCCACCCTGAACTCCAGTTGCTGTTTGTTACAAAAATGGTAGCTAAGAATGTATATATATATATATATATTCTTATATTGACACATACATACACATCATTGTGCATATCAATGACATGGGGAGCAGATGCCACCCATAGGATAAATGATGTCATTGCCATTTGAGTTACTAAGGTAGTAAACAGCGACAAAATTAGGTCATTACTGACCAGGGCTATGCACATGTGACAAAATTGTTTCACAAAGGGAAGAATTGTAGCACCTGTTTATAGAGTTGCTATTAATATTCATATATCCACCCAGAAAATCATATGTAACCAGATGGATGAAATTTGAAACCTGTCAAAGCACAATTTCTTAATTGCTTTAAATAAAACATTCCTGCAGTTGGTGGAGAAGCAATTAGATGCTTGCTGTATTCATTACCATCTTCCAGTGTCACAGTCCTCATAATTAGGAAAACTAATATGCAGGATATCCATCACAACATTGGTGATTGATACCAAACCCAACTTTCAAGTCTTCAGTAACAGTTGTAGAAAATACAGATATGCCTAGTACCACAAAGTTAAGTAAATGATATTTAATTTTTCATAGTTTTTAATGTGTAGGTAGAAAATTTCAGACCTGGAAATTATATTAGATAGTATATTAATTGGAGGAGGAAATGCAACTCACTATAGTATTCTTGCCTGGAGAATCCCACAGACAGAGGAGACTGGTGGGCCACAACCCATGGGGTCACAGAGTCGGACACAACTTAAGCAATTTAGTATGCAAACACAGTATATTAATTAGACTTACAATATAATTAGGCTTACTTGAAACTTATATATTGAGAAATTTGTATCTTTCTAACCAGAATGTTCTATATTATGTCCATAGGACTTTTGTTAATCTTTGCTTAGTGGCAAAATAATAATATAGCCATATTATGATGTGGTTAATAGAATGAGTTTAAATCTTATAAATGTTTCTATTAATACTTTTAAAATAATTATTTGATTTAGTCATGTTTTAGTTATCAGATGTCAATCTTGTAAAAATGACTCAGAGAATCAATCAATCTTCGTATCTTCATTATAGTCTCTGTCTGTCTGCCTCTCTCTAATAACAAATCAAAGTTAAATAAAATAAAAAATTTTGTAAAGATGGAAACTAAATAGTGATTACAAGGCTGAAAGCAATGGACATGATATGTGCTTTCCAAGAGCTTACTTGAAAATTGCTTTAAAGGTTAAATACAGTAAACTTCAGCAAATTTAAAATTATATAGAATTTTGAGTTAATTAGATCAATTAATTTATAAAGAATATATGTATTTAGAATATTAGAAGTCTACAAATTATAAATGCTGGAGAGGGTGTGGAGAGAAGGGAATCCTTCTGTACTGTTGGGGAGAATCTACATAGATGCAGCTACTGTGGAGAACAGTTTGTGTGTGTGCTAAGTCACTTCAGTTGTGTTTGACTCTTTGTGACCCTATGGACTGTAGCCCACCAGGCTCCTCTGTCCATGGGAGTCTCCAGGCAAGAATACTGGAGTGAGTCGCCATGCCCTCTTCCAGGGGATCTTCCCGACCCACGGATTGAACCTGTGTCTCTGTGTCTCCTGCAATGGCAGGTGGGTTTTTTTACCACTAGCACCACTGGAGAATCAAGGAAAACAGTATAGAGGCTCCTTAAAAAACTAATAATAGAGTTAGCATTTGATCCAGCAATGCTACTCCTGGGCATAAATCCAGAGATAAATGTAATTTGAAAAGATAAATGCACCCCAATGTTCACAGCAGCACTGTTTACAATAGCCAAGACATGGAAGCAAATAAGAGTTTGTTAATAGATGATTGGATAAAGACGTGATATATATACACAGTGGAATATTACTCTCCCATAAAAAAGAATGAAATAACACCATTTGCAGCAGTATGGATGGACCTAGGGATTATCATAACAAGTGAAGTAACTCAAAGAAAGGCAAATACTATATGATATTGCTTATACCTAATCTAAGAAAATGATACAAATTAGTTACTCACAAAATAGATATAGACTCAGATATAGAAAATAATCTTATAGTTACAAAAGGGGAAGGATTGGGATAAAATAGGAGTTTGGTATTAAAATATACACACTACTATATAATAAAATAGATAATTAACAAGGAGGTACTGTATAGCACAGGGAACTAGTCTCAACATCTTTTCAGTTCAGTTCAGATCAGTTCAGTTGCTCAGTCGTGTCCGACTCTTTGAGACCCCATGAATCGCAGCACGCCAGGCCTCCCTGTCCATCACCAACTCCCGGAGTTCACTCAGACTCACATCCATTGAGTCAGTGATGCCATCCAGCCATCTCATCCTCTGTCATCCCCTTCTCCTCCTGCCCCCAATCCCTCCCAGCATCAGGGTCTTTTCCAATGACTCAACTCTTCGCATGAGGTGGCCAAAGTACTGGAGTTTCAGCTTTAGCATCATTCCTTCCAAAGAAATCCCAGGGCTGATCTCTTTCAGAATGGACTGGTTGGATCTCCTTGCAGTCCAAGGGACTCTCAAGAGTCTTCTCCAACACCACAGTTAAAAAGCATCAATTCTTCGGTGCTCAGCCTTTAGTAACCTATAATGGAAGAAAATATATATATATTGTTTAGTTGCCAAGACTTGTTTGACTCTTTAGCGACCCCATGAACTGTAGCTCATAAGGTTACTCTGTCCATGGGATTTCCCAGGCAAGAATACTGGAGTGAGTTGCCATGTCTTACTCATACACACACACACACACACATGCACACACACACACACACACAAAACGGAATCATTTTCCTTTATGCTAGAACTAACACAACATTGTAAATCAACTATATTTCAATAAAATTTAAGAAATAAATTATTAGGAAACATGAAAAGAATATAAGAATAAACTTGAAAGTGTTTAATTTATTAAACATATTAAATAGAACAAATTTTAATTACCTGGAAAATAAATGAAAATATCTATAAAATCTTGAAATCTGTAAAATTGAATTAATAATTGTAGATAGCTTTATAAAGTAGTCTCTGAAACTATGAGAGATATTAAAAAATATATGCTAAACTTTTAAACAGTCTCTGCATCTAGACATGTTTTTATGAGTATTCATAAAAATTTTCAAAGAAATACTTATTTCTTTTGAGTCACAACCTATTCATCAGTGCCTATATATTAGACTATGTCAACAACACAATAAATTGTCAGCCTTAATTTACTAAATGGCTGCTGCTGCTGCTGCTAAGTTGCTTCAGTTGTGTCTGACTCTGTGCCACCCTGTAGACGGTAGCCCACCAGGCTCCCCGTCCCTGGGATTCTCCAGGCAAGAACACTGGAGTGGGTTGCCATTTCCTTCTCCAATGCATGAAAGGAAAAGTGAAAGTGAAGTCACTCAGTCATGTCTGACTCTTAGCAACCCCATGGACTGGAGCCTACCAGGCTCCTCCATCCATGGGATTTTCCAGGCAAGAGTACTGGAGTGGATTGCCATTGCCTTCTCCACTAAATGGCTATATATCTCAAAAAAGAAATAAATATGGAAATAAATAATGATCCATGTTATAAAGTTACTAAAAGCCATGTTTCAGAAGCTGCAAAAATATCAAAAAGGAAATCTAAAGATCCTTTTCATTTGTGAAAAGGGACACAAAACCTAAAGCATGTACTCAACAAACCAAGGATAAGCAATATTCTCTCTGAAATTCAAAATTAGTGTGATACTGAGAAACAAGTCAGTAGCATATAGTATTTCAAGTAATTAAAGTGTAGAAAAGCTATATCACTTCAAGCTGCTAGAAAAGCATTTGATACATTTATTACATTTTTTGATTCTAAAACACAAAATAAAAGATGTCCATCAGCAGATGAATGGATAAGAAAGCTGTGGTACATATACACAATGGAGTATTACTCAGCCATTAAAAAGAATACATTTGAAGCAGTTCTAATGAGGTGGATGAAACTGGAGCCTATTATACAGAGTGAAGTAAGCCAGAAGGAAAAACACCAATACAGTATACTAATGCATATATATGGAATTTAGAAAGATGGTAACAATAACCCTGTGTACGAGACAGCAAAAAAGACAGTGATGTATAGAACAGTCTTATGGACTCTGTGGGAGAGGGAGAGGGTGGGAAGATTTGGGAGAGTGGCATTGAAACATGTAAAATATCATGTATGAAACGAGGTGCCAGTCCAGGTTCAATGCATGATACTGGATGCTTGGGGCTAGTGCACTGGGACAACCCAGAGGGATGGTATGGGGAGGGAGGAGGGAGGAGGGTTCAGGATGGGGAACACATGTATACCTGTGGCGGATTCATTTTGATATTTGGCAAAACTAATACAATTTTGTAAAGTTTAAAAATAAAAACAAAACAAAAAAAAGAAAATTCCTATATATCATATGCATGTTAAAAGTTTCTTTCTAAACTGTCAAGATTATTTTTATTGTGACTAACTTTAGCTGGTCAAATTAAAATAAAGAGCAAGTCAATGATACTATCTATCATTATGATTACTTGATATTGTTCTGAGTGTAAAGTCAATACTAGAATCTGAAACAAAAGATACAAAAAAAGTGGAGACTAGAAAAAAAAGGAATTCGGGGAAAATTGAGATTTACTCAGCTGGCCATTTACCTCTTTCAAATTTCTAGAGTCTGTGAGTATACCTGTATATAACAGTGGATAAAATGTAAAGTAATATAATAATGTTACTTGTAAAATTCAGATTACTGAAACTTAATTGTTTGATCTGTGTATGCTCCTATTCTACATTCTAATGTTTTAAATTGTGATTAAGAATTTTTTAATTTGATGTTAATTGCTTGCATGCTCTTTTGGTAATTTTACTTTGTAAAAGTGATTTTGATCTGAATATTGCACTGAAAGGCAAGCAAAGGCCAAAGCATTCAAAATGTCTCACAAATGAATTTCTAAAATTGAGCCCCCAAATATAACACGATTTGTTGCTGTTTAAGCAATACATGACTCTGAGCAAACCCATGGACTGTAGCACACCAGCCTCCTAGGTCCTCCAGTATGTCCCAGACTCAGTTCAGTTCAGTTGAGTCATTCAGTCATGTCTGAACTTTGAGACCCCATGCACTGCAGCAGGCCAGGCTTCCCTGTCCATCACCAACTCTTGGAGCTTGCTCAAACTCATGTCCATCAAGTCAGTGATGCCATCCAACCATCTTATCCTCTGTTGTCCCCTTCTCCTCCTACCTTCAGTCTTTCCCAGCATCAGGGTCTTTTCCAATGAGTCTGTTCTTCACATCAGGTGGACAAAGTATTAGAGTTTCAGCTTCAGCACCAGTCATCCCAATGAATATTCAGGACTGATTTCCTTTAGGATGGACTGGTTGGGTCTCCTTGCAGTCCAAGGGATTCTCAAGAGTCTTCTCCAACACATCAGTTCAAAAGCATCAATTCTTTGGCCATCAGCTTTCTTTATAGTCCAGTTCTCACATCCATACATGACTACTGGAAAAACCATAGCTTTGACTAGACAGACCTTTGTCAGCAAAGTAATGTCTCTGCTTTTTAATATTCTGTCTAGGTTGGTCATAGCTTTTCTTCCAAGGAGCAAGAGACTTTTAATTCCATGGCTGCACTCACCATCTGCAGTGATTTTGGAGCCCAAGAAAATAGTCTCTCACTGTGTCCATTGTCCAATCTATTTGCCATGAAGTGACGGGACTGGATGCTGTGATCTTTGTTTTCTGAATGTTGAGTTTTAAGCCAACTTTTTCACTCTCCTCTTTCACTTTCATGAACAGGCTCTTTAGTTCTTCTTTGCTTTCTGCCATAAGAGTGGTGTCATCTGTGTTTCTGAGGTTATTGATATTTCTCTTAGCAATCCTGTGCTTGTGCTTCATCCAGCTTGTGCTTCATCCAGCTTGGCATTTTACATGATGTACTCTGCATGTAAGTTAAATAAGCAGGATGACAATATATAGCCTTGATGTATTCCTTGCCTGATTTGTAACCAAGCTGTTGTTCCATATCCAGTTCTAACTGTTACTTGTTGACCTTCATGCAGATTTCTCAAGAGGCAGGTCAGGTGGTCTGGTGTTTCCATCTCTTGAAGAATTTTACGGTTTATTGTGATCCACATAGTCAGAGGCTTTGGCATAATCAATAAAGCAGAAGTTTCTCTGGAGCTCTCTCACTTTTTCAATGATCCAATGGATGTTGGCAATTTCATCTCTGGTTCCTTTGTCTTTTCTAAATCCAGGTTCAACTTCTGGAAGTTCATGGTTTGTGTACTGTTGAGGCCTGGCTTGGAGAATTTTGAGCATTACTTTGAGATCATGTGGGATGAGTGCAATTTCAGTAGTTGAACATTCTTTGCCATTGACTGTCTTTGGGATTGGAATGAAAACTGATCTTTTCCAGTCCTGTGGCCACTGCTGAGTTTTCCAATTTGCTGGAATATTGAGTGCAGCATTTCATATCATCATCTTTTAGGATTTGAAATAGCTCAACTGGAATTCCATCACTTCTACTAGCTTTGTTCATAGTGATGCTTCCTATGGCCCACTTGACTTCACATTCCAGGATGTTTGGCTCTAGGTGAGTGATCACACCATCATGGTTATCTTGATCATGAAGATGTTTTTTGTATAGTTCTTCTTTGTATCTTCCCACCTCTTCTTACTATCTTCTGCTTCTGTTAGGTCCAAACCATTTCTGTCTTTTATTGTGCCCATCTTTTCATGAAATGTTCCCCTGGTATCTCTAATTTTCTTGAAGATATCTCTAGTCTTCTCCATTCTATTGTTTTCCTCTATTTTTTTGCATTGATCACTGAGGAAGGCTTTCTTATCTCTCCTTGCTATTCTTTGGAACTCCGCATTCAAATGGGTAGACCTTTCCTTTTCTCCTTTGTATTTTGCTTCTCTTCTTTTCTCAGCTATTTGTAAGGCCTCTTCAGACAACCATTTTGCCTTTTCGCATTTCTTTTTCTTGGGGATGGTCTTGGTCACTGCCTTCAGTACAATGTCATGAACCTCTTTCCATACTTCTTCAGGCACTCTGTCTATCAGATCTAATCCCTTGAATCTATTTGTCACTTCTACCATATAATCATAAGGGGTTTGATTTAGGTCATACCTGAATGGTCTAGTGGTTAACCCTACTTTCTTCAATTTAAGTCTGAATTTGGCAATAGGAAGTTCATGATCTGAGCTACAGTCAGCTTCTGGTCTTATTTTTTCTGACTGTATAGAGCTTCTTCATCTTTGGCTGCAAATATACTCAATCTGATTTTAGTATTGACAATCTGGTGATGTCCATGTGTAGAGTCTTCTCCTGTGTTTCTGGAAGATGGTGTTTGCTATGACCAGTGCGTTCTCTTGGCAAAACTGTTAGCCTTTGCCCTGCTTCATTTTGTACTCCAAGGCCAAATTTGCCTGTTACTCCAGGTATCTCTTGATTTTGTACTTTTGCATTCCAGTCCCCTATAATGAAAAAGACATCTTTTTTACGGTGTTAATTCTAGAAGGTCTTGTAGGTCTTCATAGAACCATTCAACTTCAGCTTCTTCAGCATTACTGGTTGGAGCATAGACATGTATTACTGTGATATTGAATGGTTTGCCTTGGAAACGAACAGAGATCATTCTGTCATTTTTCAGATTGCATCCAAATACTGCATTTTGGACTCTTTTGTTGACTATGAGGGCTATTCCATTTCTTCTAAGGGATTCTTGCCCTCAATAGTAGATATAATGGTCATCTACCATATAATGGTCTATAATGTTCATCTGAGTTAAATTCACCCATTCTAGTCTGATTCTTAAAATGTCAACGTTCTCTCTTGCCATCTCCTGTTTGTGTGTTAGTCACTCAGTCATGTTCAACTCTTTGCGATCCCAATGACTGTAGTCCACCAGGTTCCTCTGTCCATGGGATTTTCCAGGCAAGGATATGGGAGTGGGTTGCCATTTCCTTCTCCAGGAGATCTTCCTGACCCAGGGATTGAACCCAGGTCTCCTGCATTGCAGGCATATGTTTTACCATCTGAGCTACTAGGAAAACCCAATCTCCTGTTAGACCTCTTCCAATTTACCTTGATTCTTGGACCTAACATTCCAGGTTCCTATGCAATATTATTCTTACAGCATCGGGCTTACTTCCAACACCAGTCACATCCACAACTGGGTGTTGTTTTTGCTTTGGCTCCATCTCTTCATTCTTTCTGGAATTATTTCTCCACTCTTCTCCAGTAACATATTTGAGCACATACCAACCTGGGGAGTTCATCTTTCATGTCATGTAGGGCCACCCAAAAAGGAAGGGTCATGATGGAAAATTCTGACAAAACGTGGTCCACTAGAGAGGGCAATGGCAAACAATTTCAGTATTATTCTCTTGAGAACCCAATGAACTGTATCTCTCAGATTCAGTGCAGTTCAGTCACTTAGTCATGTCCAACTTTTTGCGACCCCAAGAATTGCAGCACGCCAGGCCTCCCTGTCCATCACTAACTCCCAGAGTTCACTCAGACTCACGTCCATTGAGTCAGCCATCTCATCCTCTGTCGTCCCCTTCTCCTCCTGCCCCCATCCCTCCCAGCATCAGAGTCTTTTCCAATGAGTCAATGGAAAAGCTGAGGTGGCCAAAGTACTGGAGTTTCAGCTTTAGCATCAGTCTTTCCAATAACACCCAGGACTCATGTCCTTTAGGATGGACTGGTTGGATCTCCTTGCAGTCCAAGGGATTCTCAAGAGTCTTCTCCAAGGCCACAGGTCAAAAGCATCAATTCTTGGGGGCACAGCTTTCTTCACAGTCCAACTCTCACATTCATACACGACTACTGGAAAAACCATTGCCTTGACTAGACAGACCTTTGTTGGCAAAGTAATGTCTCTGCTTTTTAATATGCTCTCTAGGTTGGTTATAACTTTCCTTCCAAAGAGTAAGTGTCTTTTAATTTCATGGCTGCAATCACCATCTGCAGTGGTTTTGGAACCCCAAAAAATAGAGTCTGACACTGTTTCCACTGTTTCCCCATCTATTTCCCATGAAGTGATGGGACCAGATGCCATGATCTCCATTTTCTGAATGTTGAGCTTTAAGCCAACTTTTTCACTTTCCTCTTTCACTTTCATCAAGAGGCTTTTTAGTTCCTCTTCACTTTCTGCCATAAGGGAGATGTCATCTCCATATCTGAGGTTATTGATATTTCTCCCAGAAATCTTGCTTCCAGCTTGTGCTTCTTCCACCCCAGCATTTCTCATGATGTAATCTGCATAGAAGTTAAATAAACAGGGTGACAATATACAGCCTTGACTTACTCCTTTTCCTATATGGAACCAGTCTGTTGTTCCATGTCCAGTTCTAACTGTTGCTTCCTGACCTGCATACAGGTTTCTCAATAGGCAGGTCAGGTGGTCTTGTATTTCCATCTCTTTCAGAATTTTCCACAGTTTATTATGATCCACATAGACAAAGACTTTGGCATAGTCAATAAAGCAGAGGTAGATGTTTTTCTGGAACTCTCTTCCTTTTTCCATGATCCAGCAGATGTTGGCAATTTGATTTCTGGTTCCTCTGCCTTTTTTAAAATCAGGTTGAACATCTGGAAGTTCACGGTTCATATATTGCTGAAGCCTGGCTTGGAGAATTTTGAGCATTACTTTACTAGCGTGTGAGATGAGTGCAATTGTGTGGTAGTTTGAGCATTCTTTGACATTGTCTTTCTTTGGGATTGGAATGAAAACTGACCTTTTCCAGTCCTGTGGCCACTGCTGAGTTTTCCACATTTGCTGGCATATTGAGTGCAGCACTTTCACATCATCATCTTTCAGGATTTGAAATAGCACAACTGGAATTCTACCACCTCCACTAGCTTTGTTCATACTGATGCTTTCTAAGGCCCACTTGACTTCACATTCCAGGATGTCTGGCTCTAGGTGAGTGATCACACCATTGTGATTATCTTGGTTGTGAAGATCTTTTCTGTACAGTTCTCCTGTGTATTCTCGCCTCCTCTTCTTAGATAGCTCAAATTCATATTCATTGGGTGCATAATGCTATCTAACCATCTCATCCTCTGCTGCTCCCTTCTCCTTTTGCCATCAATCTTTTCCAGCATCAGTGTTTTTCAACGTTTTGCATCTTCAGCTTCAGCATCAGTCCTTCTAATGAATAGTCAGAATTGATTTCTTTTAGTATTAACTGGTTTGATTTTCTTGCAGTCCAATGGATTCTCAAGAGTTTTCCCCAGCACCACAATTCAAAACCATCAATTATTCAGTGTGCAGCCTCCTTTATGGTCCAACTCTCACATCTGTACATGATTACTGGAAAAATCATAGCTTTGAGTGGAAGGACTTTTGTCAGAAAAATGTCATCTCTGCTTTTTAATGTGCTGTCTGGGTATGTCATAGCCTTCCAAGGAGCAAGTGTCTTTTCATTTCATGGCTGCAATTGTTGTCTGCAATGATTCTGGAGTTTGAGAAAATAAACTTCGTCACTCTTTCCACTCTCCCACTTCTGCTTGCCATGAATGATATTATATCCTATGAAATTTTTAAAAATCAGTAAGGCCTTAAAATTTGCAAGAATGTTGAATATTAGATGCATAAAGTTTAAGAGGATTTTCTATGTGCCAGTAATAATCAGTTTTTAAAATCATGAGAAAAAGAAAATTATACTTTGAAAGCAACAGAACAATAGTATACCAGCTGCTGCTGCTAATTCACTTCAGTCGTGTTCGACTCTGTGCAACCCCATAGATGGCAGCCCACCAGGCTCCGCCAACCCTGGGATTCTCCAGGCAAGAACACTGGAGTGGGTTGCCATTTCCTTCTCCAATGCATGAAAGTGAAAAGTGAAAGTGAAGTCGCTCAGTCGAAAATGAAGACTCTTAGCGACCCCATGGCCTGCAGCCTACCAGGCTCCTCCATCCAGGGGATTTTCCAGGCAAGAGTACTGGAGTGGGGTGCCATTGCCTTCTCCGTAATATGCCAGAAAAAATTCTAAAAAGAAATATGTGGAGCCCATATGTAAAATATACAGAATCAAAATGTTATTTATAAATCTATAAATCAAGAGACATCTTGCAGTGGTTGTACAAGGATTCTTGAGGAAATGGAAAGCAAACACAAATTTCCTACATTCAGAAGCAACTTAATAGCTAAAACTGAAAAAAGGAACAGAATTTCTTACTCGTCAGTTCTGAGGGGGTAAATGATCTGAAATAATGGTGGAGAAGCAGGTAATGGTTGTAATGAAAACTTTGTAGTTTTTTCATGAGCAGTGGATTTCATTGAGAATTTAAAGTAGGAACAACATAGATAGATTTTTAATTTTTAAAAGGATCACTGCCTGCTGCATAAAGAATTCATTGAGAGGCAGAGTGATCAATTAGGATGTTCCTTCAATTGTTAAAGAGAAAAATGATAGGAATTTGGACCAGAGATCAGCCATGAAAAATGAGAAAAGAAAGTATTTAGAAAGTACTTAGATAGTAGAACATATAGAAATTGGTGGTTGCTTAGTAAGAAATAGGGAATTGATGGGAATGCCTCCCATTATTCTGGCTTAAGTATTTGGGAGTATATCTCCCTGATGAAACAAGAAACACTGAAATGGAAAATTTGAGGGAGAAAAAAAAATCAATTCAATTTTAGATACGCTGTGTTTGGAATATTTGTGAAGGGTTAGGGGAAGAATTGAGTAAGAAATTAGATATATTTATTTTGGTGATCCGACCTGAAATATAGATTCCAGAATTGATAGCAACAGACAAATTTGAATTTTACTTATAATGAAGAAAAGTATACCAATTATCTAATCCTGAGTTGCTCTATTTGAAAGACAGTAAAATAAGCCAGAAAGAGAGTCCCAGAATGGAGAACCAATAAAGAAGGAGGAAAACCAAAAACACATTGTTGGCCTCACAGAAGCTAAGAGTTGAAAATATTTCAGAAAGAAGAGAGGGATTGATTAGGAAGGATATTGCTGAATTATCAAGTACAATAAAATTATGAAATAAAACAGTACATTTCATATGGTCACCTGGAAATCATTGATATAGTTATTGAAAAGAAAGCTTTGGTGGAATCCTAGGAATAAAAAACAAATTTAAGTGGTTTGTGATAGAAGTAGGTTGTAAGAAAATTAATAGACAACTTTTGAGAAATAAAGAAGGATCATTTTTACATAGCAGAATTTAAGAGATGTGGTGAGCCAAAATTTTTGAAAAAAGAAGATGTTAAGGTGTGTTTATGGTTGTAATAGTAGTAGCATCTGGAGTCCCCCAAAAATCTTAGCTATGATGACTATCATGAGAAGAATTTATAATATATTGAAACACAGTATGAGATTATAATGAAAGCAGTGTGATACAGACCAAAGATTCCTGTTAGATTTTCTTGAAAAATCTTTTCTTGAAAAACATCCTATTACCCTACTACATAAAATAATTTAAAACATGCTAAAATAAACAATACATACCAATGAAAAAGTGCATGTATCATACTTTCAGGAAATATTGATTTACCTCCTACTGTGTGCTAGGTAGCCTTGTAAGAGTTGAGAATATAGTAGTAAGCCAACCTTGGAATGCGCTCGTGTAGCTTATCCTCTAGTTCAGGGAGACAGCTTTATAAACAAGATTCCTAAGTAAAGGATATCATTTGTTATGATATGGAGAAAAATAAAGCAGGAAAAAAAAAAAAAGATAAGAATTGGAGGAGGGCAGATTTTGAAGAAAAATGGCCAGAGAAAGCCTTTAAAAGGAAGGTGAAATTTGAGACAAAACTAAAAGTATTCCGAGAAATGAGCCATGAGTTTATCTGAAAATGATCAAAAAAACAAAAGCAAAAAGCCATACTTCCTAATATATAACCATGTCTGGAGTGTTTAGAGAAAATAAGACCAGTGTATCTGGAATGGGGCTTCCCAGGTCGTGCTAGTAGTAAAGGATCCACCAGCCAGTGCAGGAGATGTAAAAGACGCGGGCTCAATCCCTGGGTCAGGAAGATCCCCTGGGGTAGGAAATGGCAACCTTCTCCATATTCTTGCCTTGAAATTTCCATGGGCAGAGGAGCCTGGTGGGCTACAGTCCAAGGAGCCGCAGAGAGTTGGACATGACTTACCAACCAAGTACAACAACAACAACATCTGCAATAGAATGAGCAAGGGGAGAAGGTCGGTGTTGAGGTCAGAGGAAGCGAGAGCAAGCGGGTTAGGTATATGGAGATTATGCAGGGCTACCTTAGACCATTGTAATTACCTCAACTTGCCCCCAGTAACAGGGAAAGTGTGAGAAAGTGATCAGATTCTGAGTAAACATACAAATTTCAAAGTGGAGCTAGCAGGATTTGCTGAGTGATTTCACCTAAAGGGTTAGGGACTTCCCTGGTCACTCAGAAGGTAAAGAATCTGCCTGCAGTGCAGGAGACCTGGATTCAATCCCTGTGTCAGGAAGATACCCTGGAGAAGGGAACGGGACCTACTCCAGTATTTTTGCCTGGAGAATTCCATGGAGAGAGGAGCCTGGTGGGCTATAGTCCATGGGCTCGTAAAGAATCGAACACGATTGAGTGACTAACACCTCACCTCACTGTCACCTAAAGGGATAGGATGAGTAAAAGAGGATTCCTAGTTTCAAGGCCAGAAAGCATGAGTGGTGGCATGGGGCTGTGGTTAAGCTCACAGTCTCAGGAGGAAGACTGTCAGGATTTGTAATTCTTGCTCAATCATTGTTATGGCCTTGGACAGGTTATTTATCTCTTACCTCCTCAATTACTTCATATGTGAAATTGGGGCATATCCATACTTATCTCAAAGAATTGTTATGAGGCTTAAGCTGATTCATAGTTTCAAACTATTTACATCAGAGTCTGACCCACAATAACAACTTAGGCAGGACTCTGGAAGGAGTATTTTGGGGGTTGATTAGAAGGTAAATTCTGGGTTCTTTACATTAGAATTACTAGGTATATACATGGAGATGTCAAGGCAGTTAGATGTGTAAGTATACAGATTTGGAGTACAAAAGAAATATCCAAACTAGAAAGTTAATTTGTGAGGCATCAGTGTAGAGATGGAATTTAAATCACAATTTAGAGAAGGGAAAAAATGCATCAACAGACAAGAGACATTAATGTTCACAGGAGTGGAAGATGAGAAAGAAATGGGAAAGTGGCACAATCAAGCACAAAAGAACATCCAGGAGTGTAGAGTGCCCTGAGTTATCAGCTGAATTAAATGCTCCTGATGATCAAGAAAAGCAAGGACAAAAAAATTATATGCATTGGATTTAGCAATGCATTCATCACTAATGTTCTAGTTGAAAGCTGCCAAAATATCATGGTGGAGACCAAAGAAGATTGGAGTAGCCTTAAAGAAGAATAGGAGTGGAGAAACAGAAGATACTCTAATGAATATAGGCTTTTAAAAAAGATTTTCTGTAAAGAGAAGGCAAATATAAGCAGTAACTAGAGAAAGTCACAAGACAGTGTCTTTTGGGGTTTGTTTTTAGAATAAGGTCTATAACAGCAACTTTGTGGGTTTGTAGGAATTTTTTTCCGTAAAAAGGAAAAAAAAACTGGATTATGCAAGAAAGAGGAAAGACAATTTCTAGAGCAAGGTCCTTAAGAAGAAAGAAGAGATGAGATTTAATGGCAGGTTTCACTTTCCTTAGGCTCATGGATAATTCATCCTTGATAATAGAAAAGAAGATAAAAGCAAGTGAGTAGGTAGATAATACTAGAAGCATGTGAAAAATAACTTAATTGATTCAATTTCCCAAGTGAATTGAGAAACAAGGAAAGAGCATGAGAAAGAAGAAGGCAGAAAAATTGAAGATAGGAGATGTAAAGGTAGATGCTGATAATGGCAGGGTAGAAGATTTAAAATTGAGATTATATGGGATTTACAGTTACTGCCAATTAATTCTGGAAATGTATTATGGGAATAAGTGGGTGAAGTAGGACTGAGAACAACAATTATGGACCAGTGGCAGACTTTATTTTAGTGGGCTCCAAAATCACTGCAGATGGTGACTGCAACCATGATATTAATAGACACTTGCTCCTTGGAAGAAAAGCTATGACCAACCTAGATGACATATTAAAAAGCAGTGACATTATTTTGCTGACAAAGGTCCATGTAGTCAAAGCTATCATTTTTCTAGTAGTCATGTATGGATGTGAGTTGGACCATAAAGAAGGCTGAGCACCAAAGAAGTGCTGCTTTTGAACTGTGGTGTTGGAGAAGACTCTTGAGATTCCCTTGGATTGCAAGGAGATCTCACCAGTCCATCCTAAAGGAAATTGGTCCTGAATATTCATTTGACCGACTAGTACTGAAGCTGAAACTCCAATACTTTGGCCACCTGATGTGAAGAGCTGACTCATTGGAAAAGACCCTGATGCTGGGAAAGATTGAAGGCAGGAGGAGAAGGGGACGACAGAGGATGAGATGGTAGGATGGCATCACCGACTCAACGGACGTGAGTTTGAGCAACATCTGGGAGATGATGAAGAACAGGGAAGCCTAGCATGCTGCAGTCCATGGGGTCGCAAAGAGTTGGACACAACAACAAAGACCATTAGAAGTATTAGTAGAAGAATTAGAAGAATCATCTGTATGGGTGGTAGAATTAGCAAGAATTAAGACAGAAGTAGAATTGAAGAGAATGATAGTGAAACAAGTGTTAAATCTTCAGATGATAAAGGGATGTGATTCAGAATTCTGTAGGGATTTGCAAAACAGAGGGCTTTGGGTGAAGTACACTGATGGCATAAGATTCAGGTTGGATGTTTTTATGTAGGGAGGGAGAGAATGATTTGAAAACAGCATTAAGGATCAAGAATGCCCACGTTACCTGAGATGTTTGAGAAATAAACATTTACCACTTGATAGGTTTCAGAAGAAACTGTGTCTCCAGGCGGCTAACACATTGCTTTTAGAGAAAAATGGTCAAAAGCGTTTTATAAAAGAGGCTGAGTGGCTATTTAATTAAAAGTTGGGAAACTTTGATGGTTTAAAAAAATGGTTAAATATCTGTTTTTACCATACAGGTAAGTCAACTCCACAAAAATAAAATCATTGGCTGAAAAATCCAACATCTGGATTAATATTCAAGACATTTTTAAATGAGTAAGATTTTTTCTAGCACCAAAGCAGTGAAAATTACCAAATAGAAAAGATTCATAGTGTAATTCCCTAAAAAAACTGAGACTAATATTTAACATATATATAACAATAGCTTAATAGCCTTAATGGATATGATTCTTTAAAATGATTAAGAAAAAAAGCTGTAATGGAAAATTATATGCATAAAGTTCAAAGAATTTTCCAAAGATGACTGTATCTTTCTGTTTTGTTTGGTTTTCTGTTTTGTTTTACAAGTAGCACCATGATGGTATGGTGGTTAAGAGCTTGGTTTTAGAATCAAAACAGTTGTGGGAACAAGTTCCAATTCTGCCATTTATCTGCTGAGTGACCTCAGGCAACTTTTATAACTTCTTTAAGCTCTAACTTTCAGAAAAGGGAATGGCTACCCCACTCAAGAATTCTGGAGAATTCCATGAAAAGAGAGCCTGGCAGGCTATAGTCCAAAGGATCACAAACTGTTGGACAAGGCTGTGCAACTAACACTTCCACTTTTCAAGCTCCAACTACTTCACTGTAAAAAGACAAAAATAATACTACACTACTTACTTCATTTGCAAGTGCTAAATTTAAATAAGCTAAAGGCACAGTGCTTGGCACAAAGAAAGCATTGATTAAGCGTTAGTTATTGTTCTTACAATAGTGGTTGCTATTATTAATAGTAGCATTGATATTAGATATCTATGTATCCTACTCATTTTCTGTTCTTATAAAATGCTTTACAAATATAGTCAACCAGTAAGGTTTTGCTAATTGAATAAGTTGGTATTCAATCCAGTCATCAAGTACATATATTAAACATTATCATTATCAAATTCTGTTCATTGCTTACTCAGAGATTGATGGACTCTAACCTAGTTTTGTTTAATTGTACCTAATGTGCTGTGGAATGAGAGTCTCTGATGGGTTCAACCTGAAATTGAGTGTAAGCCATACAAAATGAAAACAATAGAACAATTATACACTAACCACACTCTAGTCATATAAAATAGAAATCAATTAGAAACAAAACATCTTGGATATCTGTCAGTTAAATATCCCACAAAACACAGAAATTTTCCAGAATTACTTCCACAGAAATCTTTAAGAAAGGATAAGTTATGAATGTGAAAAGAATTAGGGAGTCAAGAAGTGCCAGATTGGCAATGGAAAGAAGCCACCCTCACTCTCAGGACTGAGGGAACAAGGACAGAAAATGGTGACCTCAGAGCCCAGTGAAAGGTGAGCCCTAGAGGAGTACCATCGAACAGGAGATGTGCTCACTGATGGACCACAGGCAGAGTCACGGCACTGGCACAGGCAAGCGGTGAGGAAGAAAGACCCGAACCCCTTTCTCCTCCAGCTCCCCATTATTTGCCAGTACTTCCCATTCAGATCAGATCAGTCGCTCAGTTGTGTCTGACTCTTTGCGACCCCAGGAATTGCAGCATGCCAGGCCTCCCTGTCCATCCCCAACTCCCGGAGTTCACTCAGACTCATGTCCATCGAGTCAGTGATGCCATCCAGCCATCTCATCCTCTGTCATCCCCTTCTCCTCCTGCCCCCAATCCCTCCCAGCATCAGAGTCTTTTCCAATGAGTCAACTCTTCGCATGACGTGGCCAAAGGACTGGAGTTTCAGCTTTAGCATCATTCCTTCCAAAGAAATCCCAGGGCTGATCTCCTTCAGAATGGACTGGTTGGATCTCCTTGCAGTCCAAGAGACTCTCAAGAGTATTCTCCAACACCACAGTTCAAAAGCATCAATTCTTCGGTGCTCAGCCTTCTTCACAGTCCAACTCTCACATCCATACATGACCACAGGAAAAACCATAACCTTGACTAGACGAACCTTTGTTGGCAAAGTAATGTCTCTGCTTTTCAATATGCTATCCAGGTTGGTCATAACTTTCCTTCCAAGGAGTAAGCGTCTTTCAATTTCATGGCTGCAGTCACCATCTGTAGTGATTTTGGAGCCCAGAAAAATAAAGTCTGACACTGTTTCCACTGTTTTCCCATCTATTTACTTCCCATTGGCTGAACTTAAATGGAGGTCAGCCTTCATGGTTAGCCTCCCTGGGCACAGAATAGGACTGCAACAAAGAATGGATTTGGGAGTATGAACGTGTGGGGTTTTAACACAGTGTGGAAGAAAGCATAACAGACACTCAATGCCTAGTAAATACTGTTTCTCTACAGTTTTTCATTTTTCCTCATAATTTTTATTTGTACAACTGCCACAGGGAATGGTTAGCATTTTGTTATTCTGCAATTGTGAAGACTGTTGAGTTGAAATATGAGTAAATGGTGACACTGGCCACAATGAGTGGAACTTATACAAAGTTCTCATTTATTTCACATGAAGAGACTGGAATTTTTTGACCTTGTTTTTTTTTTAGGCTCTCGAATAGTAATTTTGAATCCAGTCATGGTCAATAATAATATATTCATGTCTGACATGGAAAACTCTTTCTGTCAGTCATACCACTTCAGTTTCTAATCATCTCAACTGCATCTAAAGTGCTAACGTTCATAGAAAACAAACATCAGACTCAATAACCTTTATACTTAGACATATTCTAAGCAAATTATAGGGAAATTTTTTCTGCCTCTAACTTTCTCTTTTAGACAATAAAGACTGGACACAGAGTCTGAGTATTAATACCAGTGCTTTATTCTCTTGGAATATATGTAGGCAAATCAACTCAGAATGATACAGATTCTGGGTCTGTCTGAAAGAGAGCGAGTGAGCACTGTGTGTGTTTTTAAATGTTTTCTATTTTATATTCTTGGCTATATTCAAGGATATTTTATATTCTTGACTAAAGTGGGTAATGACTATACAATCTGCAAACCACTGTCTAATATATGTTTAATTAATATTGCATAAAAGGCTTGCTGTGGCTTTTTATGCAAATAGGACTATAAGTATATCTGTAGGTTTTCTTTTCTTTCCTACTTCTCCCTTTTAGAGTTTTGGTCTCCTGAGGTACAAAACTGAGCAACAAAATTACCTTAAAGAGGGTTTATGAATCACAAAGGAGAATTCTTTATGTACCTTGTTTCCATATGAAAGTGGTAACATTTGTGCATAAATGGCTTGCATCATTTTTTTATGAATTGGGCCTTAAGTGCTCATGATTGTCCTTGGTATTCAGTTTTTAGTCATTAAGTAGCGCTGAAACAACAGGAGAAGAAAAAAGGAAACATTTTGTACCTGTGGTACACACTTGGACAACACAGCTTTAGTAAAATAGCTACACTCTTATCCTTTTATATGTATAAATTATGCAGGGACAAAGACAAGTGTGAATTGATGAAAAGGCAAATAATATATTTCTGAAGCATTAATAGTTGAAGCCTTACTCGGGATAGAAAAAACTGCATTGGTTTTCTTATTTGATTGGTGCGCACTTTTATATTTTGCCAATCTGTATGGCTTCGTTGACAGAATTAAGTTGCTCTGGATGAAGAAAGGAGTAAATCTTTTCCTAACTGTAGGGTAATATGTCACTTCTCTTACCACATTATCTAATAGTCACCCCCAATGTCTGCGGAAGAGGGGCGTGACATATACATTAAAAAAAAAATTTAGTGCTTTTATATTTTATATTGCAGACAAAGGTGAGAGGTTTGTGGCAAGAGAAATTTTTCTTTAGGACATCTGAAAAATACATAAGAAAAGAATCTCAAGATTTCCCTGTTTCTCTCTGTGTTATGTGCTGAACTGTATTCCCCCTCACCACACCAAACACATATGTTGATGCTCTAACCCCTACTTTATTTATTTATTTTTTATTTATTTTATTTTATTTTTTTTGTATTTTATTTTATAACTTTACAATATTGTATTGGTTTTGCCCTACTTTAGAATGTACTGTATTTGGAGATAAAGCTTTTAAAGAGGTAATTAAAATTAAGTGAGAGCGAATGGGTGGGCCCTAATCCAAAATGGTTGGTATTCTCCTAAGCAGAGATTAGGGCATTCATAGAAGGAAGATGTGGAGAAGGCAATGGCACCCCACTCCAATACTCTTGCCTGGAAAATCCCATGGATGGAGGAGCCTGGTAGGCTGCAGTCCGTGGGGTCGCTAGGAGTCGCACACGACTGAGCGACTTCACTTTCACTTTTCACTTTCATGCATTGGAGAAGGAAATGGCAACCCACTCCAGCGTTCTTGCCTGGAGAAACCCAGGAATGGGGGAGCCTGGTGGGCTGCCGTCTATGGGGTCGCACAGAGTCGGACACAACTGAAGCGACTTAGCAGCAGCAGCAGCAGAAGGAAGATGTGGAGAAGGCAATGGCACTCCACTCCAGAACTCTTGCCTGGAAAATCCCATGGATGGAGGAGCCTGGTAGGCTGCAGTCCATAGGGTCGCTAAGAGTCAGACACGACTGTGCGACTTCACTTTCACTTTTTTTTTCTTTTTTTCTTTTTTAACTTTACAATATTGTATTGGTTTTGCCATATATCAACATGAATCCACCACAGGTATACACGTGTTCCCCATCCTGAACCCTCCTCCCTCCTCCCTTCCCATACCATCCCTCTGGGTCATCCCGGTGCACCAGCCTCAAGCATCCAGTATCGTGCATCAAACCTGGACTGGCAACTCATTTCATATATGCTATTATACATGTTTCAATGCCATTCTCCCAAATCATCCCACCCTCTCTCTCTCCCACAGAGTCCAAAAGACTGTTCTATACCTCAGTGTCTCTTTTGCTGTCTCGTATACAGGGTTATTGTTACCATCTTTCTAAATTTCATATATATGCGTTAGTATACTGTATTGGTGTCACTTTCACTTTTCACTTTCACACATTGGAGAAGGAAATGGCAACCCACTCCAGTGTTCTTGCCTGGAGAATCCCAGGGATGGTGGAGCCTGGTGGGGTGCTGTCTATGGGGTCGCACAGAGTCGGACACGACTGAAGCAACTTAGCAGCAGCAGCAGCAGAAGGAAGGTGTGAGCTCAGAAGAAACCAACTCTGCCAACATCTTGTCCTCAAATTTCTAGCTATGGGAATTTTGAGACAACTAATTTCTACTGTTTAAGCTACCCAGTCTCTGGTATTTGTTATGTCAATCCTACCAAACTAATATGGTCTCCAATTCCAGATTATAAGGATGCTAGATATAGATGAGAATAACTTTTGCTCTCTATTGAGGTAATGGAGGGGAATGAACTGTCATTGTTGGAGTGGAACTTTCTACCACTAGTGTCTATCTAAGGCTAAACACAATTCTTTCTAATACTTCCTGAACTCTCAGCTCATACATTGTAGATTCATGAAGCACTTTCTTATTTTTTGAACTATTATCACTAATAATCTTATTTAGACTTATTGTGTAAGGTAGGCTTTATTTCTATTTTTACGTGGTAAAGCAAAGATGCAAATATGCTATCTGACTACTGAATTTTAATAAGAATGCGATTAAAATTCAATAAGACTTATCAGAAAAGGGTGAATTTTCACCTTTTCAGAGATTTTGGAAATAGAAATAGAAAACAAAGAAAGTAAGGCTTGAGAAATAGAAAACAAAGTAAGACAAAAACTGGATGTAGCAAAAATGTTTTACTCAAAGATGGCAGTTAAGATTTCACAACACATCTTTTCTACATGTCTAAGTAATAGTTCTTGTGTGGGAACTGAGTTTTGGTATTCTCTTATGAAATAATCAGAAATAATGTTTCAGCTCTAGCTTACAACCAATATCGATTATATAATATTTTCATTATCTTTATTTTGCAATCACAATCTGGTTTTGTTGAATGCTAAATTGAATATCAATTTCTCACACTAATTTTATACTTTCAGATATCCAGTGGGATATGAGGACAGAGGAATAATAATAGTGGCAATCACAAAAACAATAAAAACAGAAAACAGTAATAGCTTACCTTTACAGAGAATTTACTATGGGGCTAGTGCTGCACCAGCTCCTCTGAATGCATTCTCTCTTTTCACTGTCCTAAATTTGTTATTATCTTACTTTATGTATGAGCATAACTAAGGATTATATAAGAATTTCTCAGAGTTACACAACTAATTAGAAGCAGAACCATGATTTGAACTAGACTATTTAATTACAGATATAATGCATTCTCTCATTCCATGAAAAAGGCAATAGAAAAGGTTTGGAGAATAACAGCAGTACATGGCAAAAGCATTAGCTTATAAAATTAATGAAATAAAATAGTCATAACATTGATAACAATACTAGTGAATGAATCCAAATGCTCTGTATAATTAGCTGATGAAGACTGAGGGCCTCTACTGAATTTCCCACACCTCATGTTGCTATCAAATTCAGTTCCATTTTGCTCTTTTAAGTTGACAACAAATAGATCTGCTACACTTCAAACAATAATTGTTTTAGGAGGAGTCTTTTTTCATAGATAACTTTAATTGATATGCTTTCTATTAAAATGTCAATTAAGCTTGATTTTTATCCTTTATTATTTAAAATAGGTACCGAATAAATTTTGTGGCAGATACAGAACTGCAAACCTTTAATGAGGTAAATTGCTTATGGAGTTCCTGCTTAATTAGTTCAGTCACTATCTGTCACTCCTAATTTGATAACTAAATTTCCTGCATTTATAAAATATCACATTTGGTATGAATTTAACACAGTCACTAGTTTAATATCTCATGGCTAATTGTGAATTCACTTATGAAAACTTGGCTCTGTAAATATTAATTTCACCCACATTTTAACTTCCATATGTACCAACCACATTATCATTTTTCAGTCAATTTACAGTTTATTCAAAAATGATCTTTTGATATTTAATGTTTAGCTAAATAAAGTTACTGGTTCGTTATTCAGTTTGCTATTTTGATCTTTATCTTGCAGTCCAAAATCTTACACATATCTCTTATGTTTTTTTCTGGAAACTGTCTGAGATGTTCACAACATTCTTGCTAAGCCCAAGTTTCTGTCTGCCTACTCTGATTTCTATTCAACATGACCTCACACATTCTGTCATTTTTTCATAAGCTAGATTAAAATCTAAGCCTATAGACTCTTTTATTACACTAACTCAATTCTTTTCTCTAGTTCAGTTTAGCTTTGCTGTATAATGAGGCAATAAGCTTATACTCTAGGTCTAAAATGTAGAAGACCTACATTAGGTTAAAAGCAATCCATATTAAGAAATGTAGAGTATTATCTCCTGTTTTTTTTTTTTTTCTTTTTGATTTTCATTGTCAGTATAGGGAATAAAAATATTACTTTTCAAATTTTAAAGTGATTTTGTTCTTTTTGAAAAAACAAATAAGAGCTTAAGGGTAATACCTTGACTTTTTAAAGATATAATTGAAAGTTCTAAAGGCATTCTCTTTAACAAAAATCAAATATAATTCTATTATTCCTCCTCCTCAAAAAAGAATTAGAATCATGTAATACATATTTGAAATCTGAGTAATTAAATTATTACTGAAAGAGAAAGTTCTTGGGTAATATTACTTGCGGCAAAGAATGTGGAACATATTATAATGGGATAGAGTCTTAATTAGAATTATAATTGCCAAAAAATGTTACAATGGTCCCTATAGAATAAAAATACTAAAATCTAAATAAACTGGCACAATTCTATTTATTTATAGCTTCCTAAAGATGCATAGGTTGGGCAACTTCATGATACTGAAGTATATGTTGAGTATATCTCTCACGGTGGAGAGATCTGACAGAATGTGGTCCACTGGACAAGGGATTGGCAAACCACTTCAGTATTTTTGCCTTGTGAACCCCATGAACAGTACAAAAAGGCAAAATGATAGGATACTGAAAGAGGAACTCCCCAGGTCAGTAGGTGCCCAATATGCTACTGGAGATTGGTGGAGAAATAACTCCAGAAAGAAAGAAGGGATGGATCCAAAGCAAAAACAGTACCCAGCTGTGGATGTGACTGGTGATAGAAGCAAGGTCCGATGCTGTAAAGAGCAATATTGCATAGGAACCTGGAATGTCAGGTCCATGAATCAAGGCAAATTGGAAGTGGTCAAACAAGAGATGGCAAGAGTGAATGTCGACATTCTAGGAATCAGTGAACTCAAATGGACTGGAATGGGTGAATGTAACTCAGATGACCATTATATCTACTACTGTGGGCAGGAATCCCTCAGAAGAAATGGAGTAGTCATCATGGTCAACAAAAGAGTCCGAAATGCAGTACTTGGATGCAAACTCAAAAACGACAGAATGATCTCTGTTCGTTTCCAAGGCAAACCATTCAATATCACAGCAATCCAAGTCTATGCCCCAACCAGTAATGCTGAAGAAGCTGAAATTGAACGGTTCTATGAAGACCTACAAGACCTTTTAGAACTAACACCCCAAAAAAGATGTCCTTTTCATTATAGGGGACTGGAATGCAAAAGTAGGAAGTCAAGAAACACCTGGAGTAACAGGCAAATTTGGCCTTGGAATACAGAATGAAGCAGGGCAAAGGCTAATAGAGTTTTGCCAAGAAAATGCACTGGTCATAGCAAACACCCACTTCCAACAACACAAGAGAAGACTCTACACATGGACATCACCAGATGGTCAACACCAAAATCAGATTGATTATATTCTTTGCAGCCAAAGATGGAAAAGCTCTATACAGTCAACAAAAACAAGACCAGGAGCTGACTGTGGCTCAGGTCATGAACTCCTTATTGCCAAATTCAGACTGAAATTGAAGAAAGTAGGGAAAACCACTAGACCATTCAGGTATGACTTAAATCAAATCCCTTATGATTATACAGTGGAAGTGAGTAATAGATTTAAGGGCCTAGATCTGATAGAGTGCCTGATGAACTATGGACAGAAATTCGTGACATTGTACAGGAGACAGGGATCAAGACCATCCCCAGGGAAAAGAAACACAAAAAAGCAAAATGGCTGTCTGGGGAGGCCTTACAAATAGCTGAGAAAGAAGAGAAGCAAAAAGCAAAGGAGAAAAGGAAAGATATAAGCATCTGAATGCAGAGTTCCAAAGAATAGCAAGAAGAGATACGAAAGCCTTCTTCAGCGATCAATGCAAAGAAATAGAGGAAAACAACAGAATGGGAAAGACTAGAGATCTCTTCAAGAAAATTAGAGATACCAAGGGAACATTTCATGCAAAGATGGTCACGATAAAGGACAGAAATGGTATGGACCTAACAGAAGCAGAAGATATTAAGAAGAGATGGCAGGAATACACAGAAGAACTGTACAAAAAAGATCTTCATGACCCAGATAATCACGATGGTGTGATCACTGACCTAAAGCCAGACATCCTGGAATGAAAAGTCAATTGGGCCTTAGAAAGCATCACTATGAACAAAGCTAGTGGAGGTGATGGAATTCCAGTGGAGCTATTTCAAATTCTGAACAATGATGATGTGAAAGTGCTGCACTCAATATGCCAGCACATTTGGAAAACTCAGCAGTGGCCACAGGATTGGAAAAGGTCAGTTTTCATTCCAATCCCAAAGAAAGGCAATGCCAAAGAATGCTCAAACTACCACACAATTGCACTCATCTCACATGCTAGTAAAGTAATGCTCAAAATTCTCCAAGCCAGGCTTCAGCAATATGTGAACCGTGAACTTCCTGATGTTTAAGCTGGTTTTAGAAAAGGCAGAGGAACCAGAGATCAAATTGCCAACATCCGCTGGATCATGGAAAAAGCAACAGAGTTCCAGAAAAACATCTATTTCTGCTTTATTAACTATGCCAAAGCCTTTGACTGTGTGGATCACAATAAACTGTGGACAATTCTGAAAGAGATGGGAATACCAGACCACCTGACCTGCCTCTTGAGAAATTTGTATGCAGGTCAGGAAGCAACAATTAGAACTGGACATGGAAAAACAGACTGGTTCCAAATAGGAAAAGGAGTACGTCAAGGCTGTATATTGTCACCCTGTTTATTTAACTTACATGCAGAGTACATCATGAGAAACGCTGGACTGGAAGAAACACAAGCTGGAATCAAGATTGCCAGGAGAATTATCAATAACCTCAGATATGCAGATGACACCACCCTTATGGCAGAAAGTGAAGAGGAATTCAAAAGCCTCTTGATGAAAGTGAAAGTGGAGAGTGAAAAAGTTGGCTTAAAGCTCAACATTCAGAAAACGAAGATCATGGCATCCGGTCCCACCACTTCATGGGAAATAGATGGGGAAACAGTGCAAACAGTGTCAGACTTTATTTTTCTGGGCTCCAAAATCATTGCTGATGGTGACTACAGCCATGAAATTAAAAGATGCTTACTCCTTGGAAGGAAAGTTATGACCAAACTAGATAGCATATTCTAAAGCAGAGGCATTACTTTGCCAACAAAGGTCCATCTAGTCAAGGCTATGGTTTTTCCAGTGGTCATGTATGGATGTGAGAGTTGGACTGTGAAGAAGGCTGAGCACTGAAGAATTGATGCTTTTGAAGTGTGGTGTTGGAGAGGACTCTTGAGAGTCCCTTGGACTGCAAGGAGATCCAACCAGTCCATTCTGAAGGAGATCAGCCCTGGGATTTCTTTGGAAGGAATGATGCTGAAGCTGAAACTCCAGTACTTTGGCCACCTCATGCTAAGAGTTGACTCATTGGAAAAGACTCTGATGCTGGGAGGGATTGGGGGCCGTAGCAGAAGGGGATGACAGAGGATGAGATGGCTTGAATGGCATCACTGACTCGATGGACGTAAGTGTGAGTGAACTCTGGGAGTTAGTGATGGACAGGGAGGCCTGGCGTGCTGCGATTCATGGGGTCGCAAAGAGTTGGACACGACTGAGCGACTGAACTGAACTGAATAGACAAAAGAAATGATCAGGACTATAGTTTTGGCAGATTCTGGAAATGCTCACCAGCATCTACTTTTCCTCTGGGTATGTGACCTGACTACATTTCTCAGTTGCCCTGGAGTTTAAGAGAATCCAAATGGCTACTCCATGTTAACAGGATTTGGGTAGTGATGGGTATCATTTCAGTTTATATGATTAAGATTCTTATTCTCTCTCCTCATCTAAGGGTCTGAAGCACAAGGCTCAGTGAATATCCATGACATTTTTTAGAGATGACAGAGGCACCACATGGAAAGAGTTGTTTCTGCCCAACTGTATAATGCAAAGAATGAACTCCCTCCCACCCAATCCCCCCACCCCCACTCCTAGTGATCTGCATTGACTGTGCTATAAGTGAGAATTTTATTAAAGTTTGTGAAAGTTATTTAATGTAGTATTTAGCTTACAGTAGCAAAATTCTAGCAAGAGGATTTCAAAGATTCAGTCAGTAATAAACAGACCATAAAAAGTGAGTATGGTCAAAAAACCACAGCTAAGATTAAAGGAAGCAACTATACAGAAATGCAAAAAGCAAAACAAAACAAAAGATGAAAATAGATGTCACAGACTATAGAAATACAAAGACATTACCAGTGTAACCAATGTATGCTGTCACTTGAAAAACATTTGCAGACAGTAACATGGAGCTAATGCTAAAAGCTAAAGTCAGTTATATTACAAATACAGTCTAAAATTTACTGTAAAAATTGCATGTTTAAGGAGCTAACATAAAGGAGAATATAGAAATTCTATGTATTTTTCTTTTCTTTTCCCAATAATTTTGTATATAAACACTTCAGAGCTTCAAAAAACTAAGAACACTTAAGTTTAGATTACAGTAAAACATAGTTTTTATTGCTACTCACCTACCTGCCACCTCTCCTTTCCTTCATCCACTTCCCAGAGAAACTTAGTAAAGAAAACAATGTTTGTGGTTAAAAACTTAAGACATTGTAAGAAAAAACAGAGCTGTAAAAAATATAGGAAAAAACATTTTTAAGCCATAGTTTTACATCAGAAAAATAAAAGAAGATCACACTTTAAGTATTCCACCAGCATATTTACAAAACTGAGTTTAGGACTAATTGCCACCAGCATATTTACAAAACTGAGTTTAGGACTAATCAGTGCGTGACTGTTTTCACTTCCCTTTCTCTTCAGGTTCTTCCTCTCCACAAGCCAAAGAGACCCTGTGAATGTGTTTGCCTTGTTTTTGTTACTACTGCTAGGGGGAGTATTCACTCGTTTTTCTGCTTTTTAAAAAACAAATTTTTTTTTTATTTCTGGACACCTGCTTGCGACCTGCTTGTCTTGATTACCATTTCCCACTAGGGCCCCAGAACGCAGACTGACTTAAATGTTCGAGATGGAGTGAGAGAATCAGGCACAATTATTGGCAGTTTCCATTACTAAACCCCATTCCCTCAAGCCCAGGGTTTACCTTTGTTTATACAACTGGTGCTTCCCTTCCTTCTTACAGAGAACCTTAAAACAGACACTGAAAGCCCAGACTTTCTTTCCTCCATCTTCCATTAAGTGTTCCAAGGATATTTGCTTTGCCTAATGTTTCTCTTAACCTCTAGACTTAAGCTCCTGATTCTTATTCCTCATAATTTTTAAAATGAAAAACTTAAGACTGGTTGAAGAATGAAACACACATGGGAATGAGTTCCAGTGTACTAGCATACACAGTGTCAAAACTGGAAATAATCATGCTGCTGCTGCTAAGTCGCTTCAGTCATGTCTGACTCCGTGCGACCCCGTAGATGGCAGCCCACCAGAGACTAGGAAATCAACCATGAATGTTCATAGGAAGGACTGATGTTGAAGCTGAAGCTCCAATATATTGGCCACCTGATGCAAAGAGCTGAGTCGCTGGAAAAGATGCTAACTCTGGGAAAGACTGAGGGCAGGAGAAGAAGGGGGCAGCAGAGGATGAGATAGTTGGATGGTATCACCAACTCAATGAACGTGAGTTTGAGTAAACTCCACGAGATGGTAAAAGACAAGGAAGCCTGACATGCTGCTGTTCATAGGGTAGCAAAGAGTCAGACACGACTTTGTGACTGAACAAGTCAGTGCTGATTCTAAATGGTGGATTAATGTGTGAATGCTTTTTACTATTTTTTGGATGTTTTTAAATTACAGAAATAGTTTGTAATAATTTAAGACAAATCACATGTTCATTAAGGAAGACTCTTCTTATAAAAATTATGAACAATTAATAAAATGTTAATTAGTTCGATATTTTGCTCATGCCCTTTGTGTAAGGATTCACCTACAAAACGTGGATATACCTTTAAAATTGGAGCAGAAAATTTGTACCTAGAAAATTTGATTCAACATTGTATTTACACATGGCAGTCAAAGCTATAGGAATAAAATATGGTAGAATACTTTATTTGACCAATTTGAACAAAGACAAAATTGAAATAATTGGATTCATCATAGTTGTGAAATAGCTAGTTGATGTAGAAAAACAAAAAACAAAGAGACTGTTCTTTCTGGCCATCATCTGACCTGTCTTGGACATGCTATTCCTATTCACTCTAACATTAAAAGAAATGCAGGATATAATTACTTAATTTTCCATTTTGATTATATGTCACTTATCTATCCACAAAAACAAAAGTATGTTCATCTCAAATTGGTATAGAAGTATAATGGAGAATGGACAATATTTGCAACATGGGTTGTCATGAATATTTTAAGTTAATAGTAAATTTTATTTAATTATGGTAAATGAGCCTTTCAAGTTCAGATTGCACAGTATCCTTACCTAATTTGTTTGAGAGAAGAGCATAGTAATGTTTTCTTTCAGAGTTAGGTGTGGAGTTTCCAGAGGAAGAAATTTTATATAGTCTTGTATTTCACACTCTTGAATATCATAATAACTAGAATCCATGTGTAACTATAATTACACCAAACTAAGAAAAAAGAGGAAGAAAATATAAATCCTTATTAGGTAATGAAATATTCAGATAATTAAAGCAAAGATGTCTTTCCTCCTGAATTAGTTTAGCTGCTTATTTACTTTACCTTTCACTTGCCTTTTAAAGTAAATACTGAAATAGTTCTAATATAATATAAATTTGTGTCATTTATTTTTCTCAGTCTAATTTCACACTGAGGAGAATTTTCAAAACTACTTGGCACGCACTGTTAGTAAAGAAGATGCAGAACATCAAAACCAGAATTCAACTCTGATTTTTCTTATAAAACAAAGTCTTTCACAATCTTTGCATATTGCATTTGTTCCTGACTACTTTATTCTTCACAATCAATCCTTCTGTGAAAATGTCTTCCTTCTGCAATCACATCAAGGTGACCACCCTCTACTACCTCTGAAATGCCTTTAGATCCAGAAAGATAGATTGTGCCAGGAAATATATTCATCATGTTCATGTCAATCATTAGTGAAAGAGAAAAGACTAGCATCTCTAACTTATAAACATCATAAAATCATAAAAGTAAAATGTAAAAATTTTACATCATAAAATCAATGTATGTATCTAGGCATTCAGTTATAAATCTCCCCCAAAATATTAAATAATAAAAATCAGGATTATTATTAAGCATACAAGTAGAGATATTAATTATATTATCAAACTGACTATTTCATGGACAACATTGCCACCAAGTCATAGTCATAGAAAAAAAGGAAAATACTATAAATACGGTTAAAGGAAAGAGATTTTGATTATATCCTTAACAGTATTTGCCTTAGGAGAAGAGTTTAAGATTTAAAAGAAATAATGAAAATATGACTAACAATTCTTAGCATTTCATATATCATCTTTGTGGTAACATTTACTTTGAAAGTTATGTGTGAAACAACCACAATTTGGTATGACCACCATTTGTCAGAATCTGTTCCAGGATTAGCCAATAATACTTGGTTTACATAAGAGAAAAACAGACTCATTTTGAATGCTTCTTCCCACTAGTATTGTGTTTCTTTTTCTGAGGGATATATCTCCTCAGTTAGAAGGCTGATTTTATTGAAATAATGAATATTCAGTGGACCTCATATTTTAATGCAAATATTAGAAACACAAAATATAAATTACAAAGATTTAAAATCATCTAATGATGATTTTGAGAGAAGGCAATGGCACCCCACTCCAGTACTCTTGCCTGGAAAATCCCATGGACAGAGAAGCCTGGTAGGCTGCAGTCCATGGGGGTCTCTAGAGTCGGACACGACTGAGCGACTTCACTTTCACTTTTCATTTTCATGCATTGGAGAAGGAAATGGTAACCCACTCCAGTGTTCTTGCCTGGAGAATCCCAGGGATGGGGGAGCCTGGTGGGCTGCTGTCTATGGGGTTGCACAGAGTTGGACAAGACTGAAGCGACTTAGCAGCAACAGCAAATTTTTTTTTAATTTTTTTTTTTTTTACTTTACAATATTGTATCAGTTTTGCCATACATCAACATGCATCCGCCACGGGTGTACACGTGTTCCCCATCCTGAACCCCTCTCCCACCTCCCTCCCTATACCATCCCTCTGGGTCATCCCAGTGCACCAGCCCCAAGCTTCCTGTATCCTGCATCGAACCTGGACTGGCGATTCATTTCTTATATGATATTATACATGTTTTAACGCCATTCTCCCAAACCATCGCCCCCCTCCCTCTCCCACAGAGTCCAAAAGACTGTTCTATACATCTGTGTCTCTTTTGCTGTCTCTCATACAGGGTTGTCGTTACCATCTTTCTAAATTCCATATATATGCGTTAGTATACTGTATTGGTGTTTTTCTTTCTGGCTTAATTCACTCTGTATAATAGGCTCCAGTTTCATCCACCTCATTAGAAGTGATTCAAATGTATTCTTTTTAACGGCTGAGTAATACTCCATTGTGTATATGTACCACAGTTTTCTTATCCATTCATCTGCAGGATCCTCTATGACCCACCTCCCAGAATATTGGAAATAAAAGTAAAAATAAACAAATGGTATCTAATTAAAATTAAAAGCTTCTGCACAACAAAAGAAACTATAAACAAGGTGAAAAGACAGCCTTCAGAATGGGAGAAAATAATAGCAAATGAAGCAACTGACAAACAACTAATCTCAAAAATATACAAGCAACTTCTGCAGCTCAATTCCAGAAAAATAAATGACCCAATCAAAAAATGGGCCAAAGAACTAAATAGACATTTCTCCAAAGAAGACATACAGATGGCTAACAAACACATGAAAAGATGCTCAACATCACTCATTATCAGAGAAATGCAAATCAAAACCACAATGAGGTACCATTTCACGCCAGTCAGAATGGCTGCGATCCAAAAGTCTACAAATAATAAATGCTGGAGAGGGTTTGGAGAAAAGGGAACCCTCTTACACTGTTGGTGGGAATGCAAACTAGTACAGCCACTATGGAGAACAGTGTGGGGATTCCTTAAAAAACTGGAACTAGAACTGCCATACAACCCAGCAATCCTACTGCTGGGCATACACACCGAGGAAACCAGAATTGAAAGAGACACGTGTACCCCAATGTTCATCGCAGCACTGTTTATAATAGCCAGGACATGGAAGCAACCTAGATGTCCATCAGCAGATGAATGGATAAGCAATGGTGATTTTAAAGTCAAATTTCTTTGAGAACTAAACAAAAACCTAGAATTTTTTAAAGTAATTATCACAATTATAAATTCTTCACATTTCTGTATGATTATTTTCTCAAGAAGTCTCCCAGGTTTATGAAATCTATGTGCAAAAGCAATAGCACCAGGCTATGTGATTTACATAAAAACACCTACATAATTTACATCAAAATACTTAAGGTATTTTTTTAAGTTAATTCTAGTATAAACAATTATTAGCTTAATACATAAAATGAACAAAATTAGTTCATAATACACTGGTATCAGATGTTTGGTTAAGTTCTCAACTGGATGAATATTATCAATATGCTTCCAATCTCCAAAGGCCATATAGAATTAAAGTGCTACAAATATACCATAGAGTTCAGTTCAATTCAGTCTCTCAGTTGTGTCCAACTCTTTGAGACCCCATGGACTGCAGCAAACCAGGCTTCCCTGTCCATCACCAACTCCTGGAGCTTGCTCAAACTCATGCCCATCAAGTCAGTGATGTCAACCAACCATCCCATCCTCTGTCATCCCCTTCTCTGGCCTCCAATCTTTCCCAGTATCAGGGTCTTTTCAAATGAGTCAGTTCTTTGCCTCAGGTGGCCAAAGAATTGGAGTTTCAAGTTTTAGCATCAGTCCTTCCAATGAATATTCAGAACTGATTTCCTTTAGGATAGACTGGTTGGATCTCCTTGCAGTCCAAGGGACTCTCAGGAGTCTTCTCCAACACCACAGTTCAAAAGCATCAATTCTTCAGTGCTCAGCTTTCTTTATGGTCCAACTTTAACATCCATACATGACTACGGGAAAAACCATAGCTTTGACTAGACAGACCTTTGTTGGCAAAGTAATGTCACTGCTTTTTAATATGCTATCTAGGTTGGTCATAGCATTTCTTCCAAGGAGCAAGCGTCTTTTAATTTCATAGCATAGAGTAGCCTATTACAACTTAAAATCTCACTTTTTAATTTATTTCTTAAATTTTGACATTTGTTTTCTAAAACTACAGTAATTAAAATTTTCACATTTTAAAAGAATTATTTTTTATTAGTAATAACAAATTGGTTAGAATGATTAGGGTTTAAATATTTTTGGACATAGGTTGTTGGCAAGTTTTTGTGAAAAACAAAAAGGCTTTCATTTGAGTAGTGAATATTCATAGTAATTTATGAGTTATTTTCCTTATTGACAATTTTTTAAAAGAACAGTATACATTTGACAATGTTAAAATGCCTGTGTGTGTTTATTAACATTTATAAACAACTTTCATATATATGCATAATATATATTATGTGTTAAATATCTTGTCTATTTATTTAAATGAGAAAAATGTGCACTGTGATTTTTAAGAAGAAATTATATACAAAAACAAAGTATGAAAAGATATGCAATGTTATGTTAAGAACTTAATTTGGGCATACGTGATTATGGGTAATATTTGTTTTCTTATTTGCTTCTTTGTACTCCACCCTCAATGTCGTATTCTGGGGACATATCTTCAGGAGAAACACTGGAAAGAACAGCATATCAAGATGCCAAATGGGTGTTTAAAAAGATAGTGGAGAATTGACAACATATGAATTAAGACCAAGTGACATTTCGGGGGCTATCAGGCCTCTTTTGCCATGAATTGCAGAATTCTAGTTGTGCTGCAAAGCTGAAGAAAAGATGGAATCAGGAAATGCTCAAAGTGTAAAAGCAGAGTGGGGAAATGGGGTCCATGAGCGAAACTATAAGGGTTCATTTGAATGAGCTTGTAATGAGCTTGTATCATGAATGAGCAAAGGCTATGAATATGCCAGAGTGAAAATGTCTAATAACATTACACTTTCACATAGGGAGGCTATAACTGGAGGACTTTGTTGTGGTGGTGGTGGTGATTATTTTGCCTTGTTTTAGTGATTTTATTTCTTTTCCCCATATGTGATAAAAACCCTATAAAGGAATATATCACACTTGAACCTATACATGTTCTCAGTGGAGTCAAAAGCAGGAGAGAGAGAAGGGCAAGGTGAGAGCCAGTACTCAATTTTTTAAATTATTTAAGCAATTGTACAAATATTTGATAGATCAATTCAACAAATTTACAACTGCGATTACAGATATTTCTTTATTTTAACAAAAATTTTGTATAGACTTGCTACAAAATAAAAATTTGAAGATAATATTAGAAGTAATGACCTGAATTTCAATAATGCATTTTGTTTTTCATATGAAAAAATCTATCCTAACATTTTAATAATAATAATAAATAGTTTTTAAAATGAACTTAGTGCCTTGGTGAATACCTTTCAGCATTTATTTTAGAGGAAGAATTGAAAAAATTAGTACAAAAGGACTTTAAAATATGCATATACTATGTATATTTGAAATATTGTCAGCCATGTGTAAGCTACTTCAACATACAATGACCGTGACAAGACTTAAGGTAAATTGTTGGAATAGTGGAAAAGCTATTTTGAGTTCTGCAAATATGTACCGTGTGTCTGAGCTCAACTTTTGATCTAGTTTTTCTATACAAGTTGTATTTAACATCTTTGATCTCCAAGTTAGTGATCTAATCTGCTGTATAACTGAGCTTTTATTGATCTGTTCTCATGCTAAGCAAATCAAGTCTCACTTTTATGGGCTAGATTGAAAAAGATAGTAAAACTGCCTCTGAGACAGCAGTTTAAATCTGTGCAATAACAGTGAAAGCAAGAGATAAGACTTTTATTACACTGCCAAACTTCACATGAACTCAAAGTGTCATTAAATAGGTATGTGTCATTTGCCACAGATATTTATTTTACTAGAGAGCATGGTTACCACCCATTTGGAAGCAATGTAATGTATTTTCTACCATCTACAATCAATATATTGCTTGCCCAGGTACCTGCAATGACAGTAATATTTGGTGCAAAACATAGCATCCTTTTTGAATAAACTGTTTATTCTGATTGAGCACTGTCTGAATCTCCTTGTTTCTTTCCTTTTGGCATAGTATCAAGAGCAAAAAAGAGGAAGTTTATGGAGAAGGAAATGGCAACCCACTCCAGTATTCTTACCTGGAAAATCCCATGGATGGAGGAGCCTGGTAGGCTACAGTCCATGGGGTCGCAAAGAGTCAGACACTACTCAGCTACTTCACTTTCTTTCTTTCTTATATTGGGTTGCCTTTGTAATGTTTGATTTTAAAAGCCATATTCATGGAATAAAAAGCCAATAATATGATTTGACTATTTTCACTTGTCGCCTGTGGCAGTATTCCTGCTGTTCCAAGTGATTTTTTTTTTTTTTTCACGAAAGTGGAAGAAGATGATGCAAAAATTAAAGCTCATCTGTATATCTTCTTTGGAGAAATGTCTATTTAGTTCTTTGGCCCATTTTTTGATTGGGTCATTTATTTTTCTGGAATTGAGCTGTAGGAGTTGCTTGTATATTTTTGAGATTAGTTGTTTGTCTGTTGCTTCATTTGCTATTATTTCCTCCCATTCTGAAGGCTATCTTTTCACCTTGGTTATAGTTTCCTTTGTTTTGCAGAAGCTTTTAAGTTTAATTAAGTCCCATTTGTTTATTTTTGCTTTTATTTCCAATATTCTGGGAGGTGGGTCATAGAGGATCCTGCTGTGATGTATGTCGGAGAGTGTTTTGCCTATGTTCTCCTCTAGGAGTTGTATAGTTTCTGGTCTTACGTTTAGATCTTTAATCCATTTTGAGTTTATTTTTGTGTATGGTGTTAGAAAGTGTTCTAGTTTCATTCTTTTACAAGTGGTTGACCAGTTTTCCCAGCACCATTTGTTAAAGAGATTGTCTTTAATCCATTGTACATTCTTGCTTCCCTTGTCAAAGATAAGGTGTCCATATGTGCGTGGATTTATCTCTGGGCTTTCTATTTTGTTCCTTTGATCAATATTTCTGTCTTTGTGCCAGTACCATACTGTCTTGATGACTGTGGCTTTGTAGTAGAGCCTGAAGTCAGGCAGGTTGATTCCTCCAGTTCCATTCTTCTTTCTCAAGATAGCTCATTCTTTTGGACTCTGTGGGAGAGGGAGAGGGTGGGATGATTTGGGAGAATGGCATTGAAATACATATATTATATATGAAATGAGTCACCAGTCCAGGTTTGATGCACAATACTGGATGCTTGGGGCTGGTGCACTGGGATGACCCAGAGGGATGGTATGGGGAGGGAGGAGGGAGGAGGGTTCAGGATGGGGAACACATGTATACCTGTGGCAGATTCATTTTGATATATGGCAAAACCAATACAATATTGTGAAGTTAAATAAAATTAAAAAAAAAGAATTTTCCGCCCAACTACAAAAAAAAAAAAAAAATTGAAGCTCAGCTAATATTGTCATTTGCACTCTCAGTTCAGTTCAGTTCAGTTGCTCAGTCGTGTCCGACTCTTCGCAACCCCATGGACTGCAGCACGCTAGGCCTCCCTGTCCATCACCAACTCCCAGAGTTGATTCAAACTCATGTCCATTGAGTCGGTGAGGCCATCCAACCATCTCATCCTGTCATCGCCTTTTCCTCCTGCCTTCAATCTTTCCCAGCATCAGGGTCTTTTCCAATGAGTCAGTTCTTCACATCAGGTGGCCAAAGTATTGGAGTTTCAGCTTCAGCATCAGTCCTTCCAATGAATATTCAGGACTGATTTCCTTTAGGATGGACTGGTTGGATCTGCTTGCAGTCCAAGGGACTTTCAAGAGTCTTCTCCAACACCACAATTCAAAAGCATCAGTTCTTCAGCACTCAGCTTTCTTTATAGTCCAGTTCTAACATCCATACATGACCACTGGAAAAACCATAGCCTTGACGAGACGGACCTTTGTTGATAAAGTAATGACTCTGCTTTAATATGCTGTTTAGGTTGGTCATAAAGTACACTTTTTTTTAAGTTGAAATTTAAGAATTCAGAAAACAGGAATGCAGAAATGGTGGTAGCTTGAAGACATGATAGACTATAATAATAGCACCAAAAACATATTTGAATAACATCTCGTGTCTCTATGAACATACTAAAAAAATTTTAATGCAATATTAACAAGCAAAAAAAAATACATCCTCATAAAGCAGTTACTGTTTGCATGGATATAGCATATCTGGAAAATTGCTGAAAAGGAAATAATTTTTACCAAAATTCAGAGAAAATCACCATTAGACATTTAATGCTTAAATATTGAACATTTAATGTTATTTTCTACAGATTTTTAAAAATTAAATTATCAGATAAGAATATTAAATAATTATCTTATTTTTCTGGTTTAATGTTTATTTTTTAAAAATTTACAAGTTTTTAAAGACTTTCCAATGTCCTATCATATGGACACTATATTAATAATTTCTATTAGCATTCACTCACAATATGTGTTGACCACCACATATTTTTCATGTTAAATGTTACTACAGTAAGCATTGTTGTGTCAGAATCTTTAACAGCACTCCAAGTTTTTAACCTTGGCTTAGATTTTCAGAGGGCTTTCCTGATAGCTCAGTTGGTAAAGAACCCACCTGCAATGCAGGTGATTCCTGGGTTGGAAGATCCCCTGGAGAAGGGATAGGTTACCCACTCCAGTACTCTTGGGATTCCATTGTGGCTCAGCTGGTTAAAAAAAAATACGCCTGCAATGCAGGAGACCTGGATTCAATCCTTGGGTTGGGAAGATCCCCTGAAGAAGGGAAAAGCTACCCACTCCAGTTTTCTGGCTTAGAGAATTCCATGGACTATACAGTCCATGGAATCACAAAGAGTCATACAAGAATGAGCCATTTTCACTTTCACTTTTTAGATTTTTAGAAATGAAGTTACTGGACAGAAGAGTATAAATGTTTTTCTATATTTTGCCAAATTGCTTTTCAGAAAAGTAATGTCAATTGTTAGAATTTTCAGTCTTTTGTGAGAGCTCATCTGACTCTACCTTCCCTGTAGCACACTTAACTGGTTAAATCTTTCCTGATTTGATAAACAGAGGGAAGTATTTCATTTTAAGTTTAAGATTTTCCCCCTTACTATCAAGCTTAATATATTTCATATGTTCATTAACTATTTTTATTTCATTTTGTGAATTATTTTGGTGTTTGCTGGAATCTTGGTGTCTTCTTATCAATTTTTAGTACTCAAGAAATTTTATTGTATTATTCAATTTGTCTTCTATTGTCATGTTTGCTATTAATTTTAGTCATGCTTTCAGTTGATAATTAGGAGTTTAAATATCTATTATTTTTAATGAACAATATATTTGCCTTTGTTTCAACACATTCAAGCTTGGCAAGTATTTTTCCATCCCCAAAGCGTGCATATTACACTGTATTTTTCTAGTTTTTATGCTCTATTTTTTCCTCATTAAGTTATCTGATGCAATTTCAGCTCCCTTTTTATACTGTATAAGGCTTGGATTCAAATTATTCTGGATATTCAAAGAGCTGATGAATTCCTTAGTGCTACTTATTAAATAAGAATGTTAACAGGAGCTTAATTATACTGATATCAGAGCTATAAATGTAGTCAATGTATCATTTGTATATCACTTTTCCATTTCCAATGAAAATTCCAGAAAATTTTCATTGCATTAGGCTCTTCAAAACCATCATTTTTAAAGTTTATAAGGTATCCCTTATAAATTTAGAGGATGTATAACAATTTAACAGACCTACACATTTGAACTTTTACATTGCTTTTCATTTTTTAGTGTTATAAAGATGTTTGTTAACAACTTTCTAAATGTACTTCTTCCTAATTTGACATTAGATTCACATACTATATTCCCAGAGGTGGTATAACAAAAATAAAGCACATAAAATTTTTAGTATTTGAAACATATTGTCAAATGTTGCAAAATGTTGTAAATATTAAAAATGTCATTGGCTATGTAAGAAAGTAACAGCTGGTATTCTCCCTTTTTCTTTTTATGTTGATTGGGTGGCTGAAACCTCATGATTCCTTTTATTGTCTTCCCTCAATTACTAATGAAGTTTATGTTTTTCGGGGGTCATTTTTGCTAGTTACATTTTTTCATGTGTAATGTATGTCATTCATTTACTAATCTAAGGCTCTTAGTGAATTATTTTAACGTCTTTAAAAATTATATATTTAATCATTTATATAATTTAGCTATTAATTCAATATTGTAATACTGGTTGAATATATCTCCCTTTTTGTTCAGATTAATTCATATAGATGTATTTATTTTTGCATTACTAAATATGTTCACCATTCTTTTAAACAGACTATGTTATATCTTCCAAAAGTATTTGATACATATTCACTTCTATTTTCACTTGTGTTTCATAGCTTGGCCTTTTAATTATTATCTTAATTTTTTTAATGTTGCTAAAAATAACGGTGAGTTGTTAAACACATTTTTGATGACTAAAATTCAAAAATTTTCAAAATTCTTTGATAAAAAAATAATCATTTTATTTGATTTTTGTTATTAGAGGGCAATAAGTGCTGATAACTCTAATGCAAAAATAAAATGGTTTTAGTACAAAGCTATTTTGTATACAAATCAATGTACCTTAAAATTAAAAAAAAAAAATTGTAGCTCACCACTAAAAAGTTTAAAGGGATGAACTTGTGTAGCTGGATCTAGCATTTAAATAAGGTTACCCTCTAGCTCTTTTGTGACTTCTGAGTTCTCAATTTCTCCTGTTATATCCCCAGGCCATAAAAACACCCTGGACTAATGACCGTGTCCTAGAGAAACACTACAAGGACAAGCATGAATAGAAGTCCCTACCCCTGTGATTGGAGAAGGAAATGGCAGCCCACTCCAGTATTCTTGCCTGGAAAATCCCAAGGACTGAGGAGCCTGGTAGGCTACCGTCCACCGGGTCGTAAAGAGTCAGACACGACTGAGTGACTTCACTTCACTTCACCCCTGTGATAGAGAAGGAAGACCAAAGGATGGGACAGTTTTGAGAAGGAAGGTATATAGAACCCACAGAATAAAGGATGTCTACTTTCTCCCATCACAAGTCAATCATCAGTGCATTTCTCTGAGTTAAATTTGTACGTTTACTTCTTTGTCTCAGGCTGATAAAATCATTGGCAAGTTCTACCACACTGCCATGTAATAGGAAATTGACTTCAAATTCGAGGTTCAGTTTTAAGGTTGTTTGAGCAAATGTAGTCTTCAAAATAATTTTGTGATGTTTCTACTTATGTGACATTTCTGTTGTCCACTAAATTGATAATGCTTTTGTTGTTCCATCTTTACTATGTCAGCAATACTGTACACTGCTTTCAAAGTTCAAGAAAAGAAGATTTGCCAACCTAGCTTGTAGTGCATCCGTGGTGTCTATAATGTCAAGTATAAGGGATTGAAATGGGTCTTACTTGTATAGTCAAAAACATCTGCCAAATAAACCAACCTAAGTAAATTCTTCCCTATTGAAGAATGACTTCTTTGTTCTAAAAAAAAATAAAAAAAAAAAGCTTCAAATTTAAAGTAGTTTCAGACTTATTTTTGTTAAGAAAATAACATGCTAATATGAAATAATACTGAATTGAACTTTTAATTTGATTGACCCTGTTTGTATATGGGCTTCCCTGATGGCTCAGATGGTAAAGAATCTGTCTCCAATGGAGGAGATGCGGGTTAGATCCCTGCTATGGGAAGATCCCCTGGGGAAGGAAAAGGCAACCCACTCCAGTATTCCCGCCTGGAGAATTCCATGGACAGAGGAGCCTGGCAAGTGTATATACAACCAAAGAAAATGAAGAGCTGAACAAACTAGCAAATGGCAGTTACTATAAGTAATGAAATTGCTATCAATGACTCCATAAAACTTCAAAATATCAAAGAATGCCAGAAATGCTGAAGTAGAGGGCATCATTTGACAGAGGTATTGTCTTGATATTGTCACCCATTGTAAAAGTATCTATATTTCTCCCCATCTCTCGTAAAGAAACAAAATCTACCTTTTCACCCTCTGAATCTAGATAAGCCATGAAACTTGTTTGGGCCAAGGGGATTACTCAAGCAAACAGAGATTTTAAAAGCACTCACCCATTGGGACCTTTGTTTTTGCTCTTCAAACTCTGCTGCTAAGTGAGTAAGCTCTGACTAGCTTGCTGGATAATGAGAGATCCATGGTCTAGCTACGTGGGTCACCCCAGTCAGTAGCCAGACTGCTGCCAGACCCAGGTATCTTAGACTGCCTCAGGGCTGACCAAGCCCTAGCTAAGCTGCCAGCCAACTGGAAGTATGAGAAAAACCAGTTGAGATGCCAGTGAGTCCAGCTGGGTCTTAGCAGAACCACCTAGTTGTCCTGGTAGATTCATGAGATTATATATCAGAGGTTTTAACCCCCTGCATTTTGAATTATCTGTTCTATACTGAGATACATGATAGAACTCACTCTGTTCTAAGTAGCAAACCAGAGAGATTATTTCAAGGGCACCTGATATAACTCTTCAGTCCAAAGCTACTTCTTTTACTCAATTTGTGAATAAATAACCTTGCACAAAACTCCAGAATGAGATTAATAGAATAAATCCTGATTCAGCCTTTATTAATAAAGTCTTCTTTTTCATAAAAGTAATCCACATTTTCCCATGGATAGAGCTAAATTTATTTTTCTATCGGATTTCCAATTTTTACTTGTCTTACAAGCAGTAATGGAAATTTGCTTTCCTCTAGGTTTAGTGGTAAAATACTCCTGCCAATGCAGGAGACACCTGGAGGAGGGCATGGCAATTCACTCCAGTATTTTTGCCTGGAGAGTGGGTTGCTATTTCCTTCTCCAGGAGATCATCCCCACCCAGGGATTGGACCTATGTCTCCCGAATTATAGGCAGACGCTTTACCGTCTGAGCCACCAGGCTTCCTCAGGTTTAGTTGTAAAGTACTCGCCTGCCGATGCAGGAGACACCTGGAGGAGGGCATGGCAACCCACTCCATTATTCTTGCCTGGAGAAGCCCATGGACAGAGGAGCCTGGTGGGCTACAATCCATAGAGTCGCAAAGAGTCAGATATGACTGAAGTGACTTCACACACTATGTTAAGTAATGCAAGTTAAGGATGGACAAATTTAGCCTTATCTTTTTCTTTGACATCTTCCAACTTAAGTTATCCCATTCTATTAATAAAGATATACAGAATGTCAATAATTATTACAAGGTATGTTTTCTCTCATTCTTATAATAGGAAAGTATTTATCAAAGCCAAGGTACACTGGTTGTGCAGTACCTATTTGCTATATGGTTTGGAGTTTTATGTTATCTCATATTTCTTTGGAAGGTAGCAGTAATACTTTACTTGTATAATGTGACATGGATTATTTTTAAAAGACAATTTTCTAAGTAACAAGAAGTGTATGTAAAGGAAAAGAATTCCTTTTTCTCCTTTTATTTGTCAATAGTAAGTTCACAGATGCCATAACATTCAGCCAGGAGCCACAAGTAATAAAACAAAACTTTACTGCTACTACTACTAAGTCGCTTCTGTCGTGTCCGACTCTGTGCGACCCCATGGACTACAGCCCACCAGGCTTCTCCGTCCATGGGATTCTCCAGGCAAAAACACTGCAGTGGGTTGCCATTTCCTTCTCCAATGCATGAAAGTGGAAAGTGAAAGTGAAGTCGCTCAGTCATGTCCACTCCCAGCGACCCCATGGACTGCAGCCCACCAGGCTCCTCCATCCATGGGATTTTCTGGGCAACAGTACTGGAGTGGGGTGCCATTGCCTTCTCCGAAACTTTACTAGATGTTTACTATTAAATGTAATGTTAAAAATAAGTTATACTTTCTATCATAAAAAATTAGGGATATTTGAATGTATTATCAATTGTTATTGTATATTGATCCTACCTATTATATTTTTTTAATATATTTCCCAGCAGCAAATCATCCTTGAAAATCTAGGATTTCCTGACTCATAGTAAATTACTTTTTAAAAAGTCCATATTCTATTTATTAGTATAATCATTATTATTGTCCTATGATTTTAAAATAGAGACACAAAAACATGCAGATATGTGTGCATATACATACATACACATACAATATATCATATGTACATATACATACAAAATATATTACATTATAATATGTGTATTCTATAGTATTTAGGTTTCCTCCTCCTCATCTTCTGGCTCCACTTTTTTTTAGATGTGTCTATTTTCTTTAGAATTTACTTGTTCTTTTTCTAACAATTTGAGTTCAATATTTTCTTTCTTTCCCCCTAGTGGAAACATTGTTGCCTGTGAATTTATCTCTTTAGAACAGGAGAGCATATTTTAATCAATCCATCTGCTAGAAAGAAGATGGAGAAGGCAATGGCACCCCACTCCAGTATTCTTGCCTGGAGAATCCCATGGATGGAGGAGCCTGGTGGGCTGCCGTCTATGGGGTCGCACAGAGTCAGACACGACTGAAGCGATTTAGCAGCAGCAGCAGCAGCTAGAAAGAAATATTTTAATCAGCCCATCTGTAGTATGAGAACATATTTTTCTCCCTTTCTCGTCAGGATTATCATTAGGCTTTTGATTTTCAACTGCAGTGTTTGTTGTTGCCTAGTTGCTTACACTCAATAGCTGGGTCATTCCTCAAGTTTGGGATACATTCTGCATTGTTTCCTATTGCCAACAGTACAAATGCATGAGCTAGAAACAATGGCAACACTATTGTACACTATCATCTTTGGCTTATATTATTAGGTAATTTAAGAACTACTATCTCACCTAGTAGACAGTAGAACACCAAAAGAATGGGGAAGAAGAGACATAAATTTTGAAGGGTGAGATAAACGTTCACAAAATATGAATGATTCATAAAGACACAATACATATCTATGAATTACACAGAGGCAAAAGGCAATTGTACCTAAGAGAAGGAAAAAAGAAAAGTGAGGTTGGTACTAAACGAGTTCACCTGCTTTAGAATTTTCCGTAGCCAATAAACCTATATCCTAAGATATGCTGTGGGCTTCCTAGGTGGCACTAGAGGTAACGAATCTGCCTGCCAGCATAGGAGATGCAAGAGACGTGGGTCAATACCTGGGTCAAGAAGATCCCCTGAGGTAGGAAATGGCAACCCACTCTAGTATCAGTTAAGTTCAGTCACTCAGTCATGTCCGACTCTTTGTGACCCCATGAACTGCGGCATGCCAGGCCTCCCTGTCCATCACCAACTCCTGGAGTTCACTCAAAGTCATGTCCACCGAGTCGCTGATGCCATCCAGCCATCTCCTCCTCTGTCGTTCCCTTCTCCTCATGCCCCCAACCCCTCCCAGCATCAGGGTTTTTCCAATGAGTGAATTCTTTGCATGAGGTGGCCAAAGTATTGGAGTTTCAGGTTCAGCATCAGTCCTTCCAAAGAACACCCAGGACTGATCTCTTTTAGAATGGACTGGCTGGATCTCCTTGTAGTCCAAGGGACTCTCAAGAGTCTTCTCCAACACTACAGTTCAAAAGCATCAATTCTTTGGCGCTCAGCTTTCTTCACAGCCCAACTCTCACATCCATACATGACCACTGGAAAAAGCATAGCCTTGACTAGACAGACTTTTGTTGGTAAAGTAATGTCTCTACTTTTTAATATGCTATCTAGATTGGTCATAACTTTCCTTCCAAGGAGTAAGCATCTTTTAATTTCATGGCTGTAATCACCATCTGCAGTGATTTTGGAGCCCAGAAAAATAAAGTCTGACACTGTTTCCACTGTTTCCCCTTTTATTTCCCATAAAGTGATGGGACCAGATGCCATGATCTTCGTTTTCTGAATGTTGAGCTTTAAGCCAACTTTTTCACTCTCCACTTTCACTTTCATCAAGAGGCTTTTGAGTTCCTCTTCACTTTCTGCCATAAGGGTGATGTCATCTGCATATCTGAGGTTATTGATATTTCTCCCGGCAATCTTGATTCCAGCTTGTGTTTCTTCCAGTCCAGCGTTTCTCATGATGTACTCTGCATAGAAGTTAAATGAGCAGGGTGACAATATACAGCCTTGATGAACTCCTTTTCCTATTTGGAACCAGTCTGTTGTTCCATGTCCAGTTCTAACTGTTGCTTCCTGACCTGCATATAGGTTTCTCAAGAGGCGGGTCAGGTGGTCTGGTATTTGCATCTCTTTCAGAATTTTCCACAGTTTATCGTGATCCACACAGTCAAAGGCTTTGACATAGTCAATAAAGCAGAAATAGATGTTTTTCTGGAACTCTCTTGCTTTTTCTTTCTTTTTTTCTCTCTCTTGCTTTTTCGATGATCCAGTGGATGTTGGTAATTTGATCTCTGGTTCCTCTGCCTTTTCTAAAACCAGCTTGAACATCTAGAAGTTCACGGTTCACATATTACTCAAGCCTGGCTTGGAGAATTTTGAGCATTACTTTCCTAGCGTGTGAGATGAGTGAAATTGTGCAGTAGTTTGAGCATTCTTTGGCATTGCCTTTCTTTGGAATTGCAATGAAAACTGACCTTTTCCAGTCCTGTGGCCACTGCTGAGTTTTCCACATTTGCTGGCATATTGAGTGCAGCACTTTCACAGCATCATCTTCCAGGATTTGAAATAGCTCCACTGGAATTCCATCACCTCCACTAACTTTATTCATAGTGATGCTTTCTAAGGCCCACTTGACTTCACATTCCAGGATGTCTGGCTCTAGGTGAGTGATCACACCATTGTGATTATCTTGGTCGTGAAATTCTTTTTTGTACAGTTCTTCTGTGTATTCTTGCCACCTCTTCTTAATATCTTCTGCTTCTACTAGGTCGCTCTAGTATACTTGCCTGGAAATTTCCATAGACAGAGGAGCTTGGCCAGCTACAGTCCTTTAGGGCCACAGAGAGTCAGACATGACTAAGCGCAACACAAAAGTTATGCTGTAAAGGAGCTGTGGTATGAAATGATCTCTCAACTATAGAATATCCTGCAGGAGTCTGGCTCTATGAAAGCATAAATAAAATTATATTAATATAGTAAAAAGCAATAAAACGGATAATTTAATTTATGCATTTACTCATTTATATATTCTCACATTGAAATGCATACACTTAAAATAGTCAAAAAAATTTCTCTCTCAAGTCAGGACCTCTGAAAGTGACTTTTCTGGGTGTCCAAAGTGTTAAGGAAAATCTTTTCAGCTGTTTTCTGTACAAATTACACCTTGTTCCTACCTGCTGCTATTGGATAGCCAATAATGGACACACTAAATCTAGTTACTTTTATTAATCAATCATAAAGCACTTTCAGTGCTTCTGAAACTTGACAAAGCACTTACAGGTTACAAACCTAATTGGCTTTTCATGCTTTTTAAAGCAAATATTATGTTGTGTATCTTAAACCTCTATAAGAAGTCCATCTTCTGTAACTATAATATCATAGTGCGTAGTTGTGGCATAATAGGCAGCACAACAATGAAATAAATAATGAACAATGAAAATAAATTTATTTGATGGTTAAATGGAATTTCAAGTTTACAAAGACTAAGGAAAGTGGCAGATTTAAAAGTTTATAATAATTTTGGTAGTTAGATCAATATAGTAATTTTAATTTAAGGACACTTTAAGGTACTTACAATTTTTTTTTGGTAATTTGAAAAGCATTCTTATAAAGGATAGAGGTTTCATCTCTGATCCAAAGGTGGTGATAGAGTACAATTATTTCTGAATAAGATTGTGGAATTTTCCCAAAATTCAGCCCTTTTTTTTTCTTTTTCTGCAGAATTACTTAGTGGTAATTTTTCACCATCTTTAGCAAAGTGGTACATCAAGAATTATGTGGGACTTCCCTGGTGGTCTAGGGGTTAAGAATTCATCTTTCAATGCAGGGGATGTGGGTTCAATCCCTGGTCTGGAAACTAAGATACCACATGACTTGGGACAGCCAAGTCTGAGTGCAGCAACTACTGAGCCAGCCAACACTTGACAGCCTGAGTGCCACATCTAGAGAGAAGCCCTGGCATTGCAACAAAAGATCCTGGGTGTCACAGATAAAATCTGACACAGCCAAATATATAAATAAATAAATATATAAATATTTTTAAAAAGGACTAATGGGTTTCAGAGGGATCAATAATTTGTACAGCAAGCACTGATAAGCCAGAGAAGCAATGATTATATAAATTCATCCATTCAATCATCCATCCATACACTTGTCTGTCCACCCATAAAATATCAAGATTTGAATTTAGGATTAACAGCCTACGGGTTAGATTAACACATGTCAAGGAAATTTTTAACAAATAGTAAGGCAATATTTTCATCATTTGCCTGATTTGTGGGTAAAATGCTAGTATTTCCTGTTGAGAGATTTCATTCTGATAAGAGCCAATCTGTATTCTTTATCCCAAGTGCTACAGACCTATTCCTTGAATTGTACAGCCATTCTGCTCTTCTCCATCACTCCCTGATACATCTTCTTCCTTTAAGCACTTGCAGCTCAACTCATCTTCCTAAAACCAATCACGCTGCTTTCCTGTTAAAAAACCTATGTAATAAATATCTTAATTTAGCCTTGAAGTCAAGTCATCATCTGGCCATATACATTATGATATATTGGATTTTCCTATATACTTCAATAATCTCATTCCAATAGCTTTTTTTTTTTTAATGAAGTAAAAGTTGAAAAAGTAAAATGCACAGATCTTAATATACTATTCAGGCGTTCACTAGTAAACACATTTGGATAATCAACACCTGTATCTATATGTAAAAAATGCACATGACACAGAAATCTTTTAGGGCCCCTTTCCACACACCCTGTTATGGTTTCTATCACCATTGTTAGTTTTGCCTATTCTTAAAATTAGTATAAGTGAAATCAAATAGTGTTTAGAATTTGTCTCCTTTCAATAACCATAAATATTGCTGTATAAATCTTTTTCTTGACGTGTTTTTATATTTCTTTGGTAAACAAATAAAAGTGAATTGCTGGACCATTAAGTTTTTAAATTTTATAATAAGAAACTGACAAAAGTATTTTTCAAAGTACCATTTTAAATGACCACAAGCAGTGCACAAGATGTTCAGTTCCATTAGTGTTGGCAGTCTTGTTTAATGTTTAAATTTTAGTCAATTAGTTGTTGAACACTATCTCACTGTGGTTTGAATTTTTCATCTATCTGAAATATAATATGTTGAATATCTTTTCAAAATTTCAAAAACATTCTTAGTTTGTGAGTCATGCAAAAACAGTTTTCACACCATATTTGGTCTGTGGGCCTTAGTTTTTGGACACGTGATCTAATCTTTGGTTCATTTTTATTGAGCTGTCTTTTTATCATTTAATTTGAGTTCTTTACGTAGTCTAAATATTAGTCTTTATATGCATAGGCTTCCCAACTGGCACTAATGGTAAAAAACCTGCCTGCCAATACAGGAGAGAGGTGAGAGACCTGGGTTTGATCCCTGGGTCAGGAAGATCCTCTGGAGGAGGGCATGGCAATCCACTCCAGTATTCTTACCTGGGACATCCCATGGACAGAGGAGCCTGGCAGGCTACAGTCCACAAGGCTGCAGAGTCAGATACAACTGAGCTAGCACACTCCATTCCATATATATATACATATATATGTATCAGTTCAGTTCAGTTCAGTTCAGTCGCTCAGTCGTGTCTGACTCTTTGCGACCCCATGAATCGCAGCATGCCAGGCCTCCCTGTCCATCACCAACTTCCAGAGTTCACTCAGACTCACGTCCATCGAGTCAGTGATGCCATCTAGCCATCTCATCCTCTGTCGTCCCCTTCTCCTGCTGCCCCCAATCCCTCCCAGCATCAGAGTCTTTTCCAATGAGTCAACTCTTCGCATGAGGTGGCCAAAGTACTGGAGTTTCAGCTTTAGCATCATTCCTTCCAAAGAACAACCAGGTCTGATCGGATCTCCTTATTTTCAGTTAAACAGGTCAAGGAAATGTTATAATACGCTGTTTCTCAGAAGTGACTCTGATTTAACTGAATGTCCTCTTGAAAGCAACATACACTGTTTAAACACTAAAGAGAAGACTAAATAAGAAAAAATGGGCTCTAAATAAAGATACTATGTGAAAGAAAAAATATCTTCATATTTAATATGTAGGTGTATTTATTTCATCACTATCAAGGAGAAGCAAATGGCAACCTACTCAAGTATTCTTGCCTGGAGAATCCCAGGGACATAGGAGCCTGGTGGGCTGCTGTCTATGGGGTCGCACAGAGTTGAACATGACCAATGCGACTTAGCAGCAGCAGCAGCAGCATCTAGGTTGGCATTTATAGGAGGGGATTACATATTTTTCAGATTTTTCAGTCTAATTCATATGAATCAATGAGAAATTAACATTAGGGCATAAAAAAGCAGCCTGAAACAGAATTAAAATTATTAAAGGCTACTTTGGGTTTTATCACCATACTCCTATTTGATGATTTTTATCTGGGCCATAAAAATGAGAATTTTTCTTTTTTCTTTTAGAAATGAGAATCTTTGAAAGGACTCAGTGTTAGTTGGTTTTACTCTTAAAATATTTTGAAAATGAAATTAATGATGCTCAAAAGTTTTTTGTGACATGTCCCAAACCAGGAAACTAATTAGAATCTTCTGATTTTAATCAGCTCTTCCATTTTATTAAATTAGATCATGAGGGGGGCTTCCCTGGTGGTCTAGTGGTTAAGAATTCACTTTCCAATGCAAAGAATGGATTCCCATGTGCCAAGGGGCAATTAAGCCTGCAAGGTGCAACTACCGAGTTTATGAGCCACAACTACTGAGCCCATGTCCTCTCGAGACTGTGCTCACCAACTAGAAAAGCCGTTGCACTGCAAGTAGAGAAAGCCTGCATGCCACAGTGAAGACCAGCAAAGCTTAAAATAAATAAAGTTTAAAAAATTATGTCATGAAATATATTCTAAAGTTCAAATATTGTTTAAAAATAAATAATGACAAGGCTAAATGTTAGCCTCAGAGTCAGACATGACTTAGTGACTAAACAACAAAAACAAATACTATACATGATAAAGATACCATATGAAGTGGATTTACTGATGAATATAAAGTATAAATCAAATGCTTTGAAATTTTTTTCTCTAGTTAAATTGATAAACTTCTCATTTTAATTATAACAACCTTAGAAAGTACAAACCAATTAGCAATCTGTAGAGGAATAAACTCTTCCTCTCTCTCTCTTTTTCATTCACCTACAATCTAAATCCCCCTGGACACTGGGTTTGGAAATGGATTTATTCATGAGGAGAGTGAGGATTACTTAAGGCAAGAGATTATACCTCCAGTGAGAGCATAACAGGATGGCACACCCCAGTTGTCCTTTCGAGTGACATGCAAAGGCACGTTTCAGGGTTTTAGAGAGGTTGTTCATAACTATATTTACTTCAAAGATGCCATGAACAGTTGGCTGAGAAAATTTTAGTCAGGCTCTTAAAGAAAGCTCTATATACAGACCATCAAGCTGGGGAAGTGACATGCCCTCCACCCTCTCAGAGAAACAATGCATTCTTTGTGGAACAATGTGGTAAGGTTCTCTTACAACTTCTGATAAACTTGTAACCAAGAGCCGATTACTGGTTTGATTTTCTGATTTTCCTGAGTCAGGATTCTTATTATCTTTTAACAGGACTTTCAAGGGTGTTTTCTACAGAAATTTATCATGATTTTCTATTATCAGCATAGAGATTATTTACTCTCTTCATCATGGTATAGTATTTGATTTAAAAGTGTGCCATGCCAGGAAGCTTTTCAAGTGCCTCCAAATCATGGAAGTAAAACCTCAGATTTTTTTTTTTTTTAATTTATTGATTGATTTATGCCTGTGCTGGGTCTTTATTGCTGCGTGCAGGCTTTCTCTAGCTGCAGTGCATGGGCTTCTCACTGCAGTGGCTTCTCTTGTGGGGTACAGACTCTAGGCATGAGGGCTTCAGAGTTGTGGCATGTAGGCTCAGTAGTTTTGGCTCATGGGCTCAGTTTTCTTGTGCCTGTTGGTATCTTCCTGTACCAGAGACTGAACTCATGTTCCCTGCCATTGACAGGCAGATTTTTCACCACTGAGCAATCAGGGAAGCCCCAAAACTGAGATTTTATTTAAGAATAAAACTATTGTGAGTAATAGTTCAAGATAAATAAATCTCATCAGTTCATTCATACATGTCAAATGTAGCCTGTCAGGCTCCTCTGTCCATGGGGATCTCCAGGCAAGAACACTGGAGTGGGTTGCCATGCTGTCTTCCAGGGGATCTTCCCAATCCAGGGATTGAACCCAGGTCTCCTACATTGCAGGCAGATTCTTTACTATCTGACCCACCAGGGAAGCCCAATGACTACACAGTACACAGTTTAACAATAGGTTTTGTGGGAAGTGCTACAAAACATCTAAGACACAATCTCTAAGGACCTACCATCTAGTTTAGACAAGGGGAAAGAACATGCAATCCCAATAATGATGTATACACATTAGACTAAAATATATTAACACGTGGTCTCCAGCCAAATGATTTGCTAGTGAAACATGTGGAACTTCAGTCAGAGAGAAATAGGCTAATGGTATTTCACTTTTATTCTCCAAGGCTGAAGACACATTTATCAGTGACAACCAGTTGACAGGATGTTCCAAACCTCTGTACAAGAAACAACTCTGCTTCTTGCTGGACAGATCAGAATGCTACACATAGCTCTGCTTTACCTGGTTAGGCTCTTCCTCTTCTTCTTCCCTTTTCTGTTAAATATTGTGTGGATTCCGGGGGTGAAGTTAAAAGGGGAAAGGTCAAAGTGGAATTGGAATTTAGGAGACAGGGTCATTTCAAACAGTTAAGATAATCTTGATCTTTAGAAGCACTAAAATACTTTGGGAAAGCTGAGTAGGGGGAGAAGAAGCAAGACTTTTGGAATAACATCCTGAAAAGTATCTAAACACAATACGATCCTTTTTCTAATGTTCCAAAATTGATTTTAAGAAGCAAACTATTTTGACCAGCAAAGACATATCAATAGAGAAATGTGAGCTGTTAATGAGTTTAGCCCAATCAAAGTTTGAGATAAATTAAGAAAAGTAATATTTCCTGAAGGCATTTTAGCTCTTTTTAACTCCTTGTTTATAAGTCAGTAAGTCCATCCTTTTTTCTTTTTTTTGCCTGTAAGATCATATCTCTGTACTCTGAATCTGGTAAACAGTTCCTGAAATACTAGTTAAAATACCCTTGATCCTTCTCTGAGACAGCCCTGAAAACTTAAATGAATGGTGTTTGGTGATCTCAGCTCTGTCCCCAGTAAATGTCCACATCACAAAACCACAACAGTTAATTTTAGGTGATTGATTATATCTGCTTAGCTTAAACTCAGGCTTGAGTCAGCCAGAGGACTTTATTACCCTCCATTCCTGTGAGGGTGGTCCAGCCAGGTCAAAGTCGAGGTCAATAATAGGGCAGGAAGGTACTGGCTTTGCCAGTAAGCAGGGCTACTCTCCACCAGAACAAAGAACTTCACTCCCCAGAGATGCTGTTTGTGCAAACAGATATAGTTGTCACTAACACTAAAAGGCTACACTGAACCCAAGTAGCACATTTGATCAAATAAAAATCTCATTACCCAGGATTTGTTTATATTTTAATCTAAAAATAAAATATTAAAATGATTAACTTATTAGATGCTTTAAAAATTACACTAATTGATTCATCAATTAAAATGATCTATTCAAATATTAAAACTGAATATACAATTTAAAAAATAACTTTTAATAGAAAAATACTTTAAAGTGTAAACTTAACAAAAAATATTTTCAGGCTCTTAAATTTAAACTGTACAGTGATATGATACTCTAAAACACTTATAAATAGGTTTCATTTTTCCAAAAGGGAATGTTATGTTTATAGTTAAAAATGCAAAAAAAAAAGCCTATGTATATATTTTCATTTTAAAAGTCATATTTTAAATTAGAACTAAATATTACTCAGGGTAGAGGATTTCAGATTTTAAAACTGCAAAAAAATAAGATTACCCAGTTGTGCTGAACATTTATATTTGTTTTATATAATTTTAATGGAAAATTATGACAAGAGAAATGCTGATTTTAATGGCAATATTAAAAATTAGAAACTAAAACGTGCTATTCAAAAAAATTATCCGGAAATGTTGATTTGATCTTTGAATACAAGTAATTAGAAACTTTCATATGAATTAGCTCATTAATTTATGAAGAATAAATGCCTTAGTATAATTTTTAGCTCAAACTCATATTTTAAATAAAATGAATTACACTGAATTAGATGAAAATGAAGACAATAATAAATTAATAGGAAAGCCTACATAATAAAGTTTTAGTGGGCAGTTGAATAGATCTTTGCTTAAACACCATTAATATCTCTTATTAGACTAGTCAAAAGTCAAAGCTTTTCACTAGTCTAGTCAGAGCTAGGTTTATTCCAGTAGTCATGTATGGTTGTGAGAATTGGACCATAAAGAAACCTGAGAATCAAAGAATCGATGCTTTTGAACTGTGGCGTTGGAGAAGACTCCTGAGAGTCCCTTGGACTGCAAGGAGATACAACCAGTCCATCCTAAAGGAGATCAGTCCTGGGTGTTCTTTGGAAGGACTGATGCTGAACCTGAAACTCCAATACTTTGGCCACCTCATGCGAAGAGCTGACTCATTTGAAAAGACCCTGATGCTGGGAAAGATTGAAGGCAGGAGGAGAAGGGGACGACAGAGGATGAAATGATAGGTTGGCATCACTGATGGACATGAGTTTGAGTCAACTCTGGGAGTTGGCAATGGACAGGGAGGCCTGGCACGCTGCAGTCCATGGGGTCTCAAAGGGTCAGACGACTGAGTGACCAAACTGAACTGAACTGACTAGACTATAACTTTGGAGACTATAACTTATACAATCTTTAAACATTCCCATGAGGTGTTAATTTAGGGGATATATAGGGAATAATTTCTACAATATAGGTTTGTTGCAAAAAACCAAATTATTTAATATAGATAAAACGTACTTAACAAATATTAGGGTTTTTGTATTTTTTTTTTGTCTAAAACGCTCATAAAGAAAAAAAAGCCAAAGACTATAAATCAAAACTCAGTGACTGTTTTCTAAGTTTCACGATCTCATTTGTTTTGCAATAGTATATTTTGTAGGTAAAATCTAATTGAGTAAACATAATCTGAACTTTGTGTTGTTCATCAATTACAAAATTAGCTCTAATAATTTAGTGGGGTGGAAGGTAAAATAAACTCCCTTCTGTTGCTGTGATATGAGGAAGTGTGATCCTATTTGTGTGCTAAGTCACTTCAGTCACGTCCGACTCTTTGAGACCCTATGGACCATAGCCCGCCAGGCTCCTCTGTCCATGGGCTTCTCCAATCAAGAATACTGAAGTGGGTTTCCATGCCCTCCTGAAGGGGATCTTCCAAACCTAGGGATTGAACCTGGGTCTCCTATGTCTCCTGCATTGGCAGGCAGGCTCTTTACCTCTAGCGCCAACTGAGGTAGTGTGGTCCTGCCCATGTATATAATGATCCCCTGACAGTCCATACAGTTCATCCCAGCAAGTTAACAGCTGATGCAGACTACTGCGAATGCATTTCAGCAATGCCAGCCAATACATAACACTAAGATAACAAAAATAGAAAAACCACATCATGATTGTCTTACCTACAAAGATACAGAATTTCTAAAAATTTTATTTGTTTAAAAGAAAAATACAATGTTACTCCCTCTGAGGGTTTTCCAAATTCCATTTGATATGTAATTTGATTAGATATAAAAACTTCATATGCTTTTTGTCTAGCTTTGCTTTTTTTAAACATTAAAGCAATGCACAGTTGTAGTACAAGTTAATAAAGAAATGGCAAAGGTGCAGAAAAAAAGTGGGAATTGTATAAGTTCTAACCCTACTCTCCTGGGAAAAATATTAAATGGTATCTATTCAGTTTACCCCTTAAGAGATTTTCTGTACATATAAAAATATATAGCCTTGTGTATTTTAAACAAAATTAGGATTTTATATATATATATATACACATACATATCAGTGTGTGTTGGTGTGTGTCTATTTTATGAATGCATGTCAGTTCAGTTCAGTATCTCAGTCATGTCCGACTCTTTGTGACCCCATGGACTGCAGCACACCAGACTTCCCTGTCCATCACCAACTCCTGGAGCTTGCTCAAACTCATGTCCATCAAGCCAATGATGCCATCCAGCCATCTCATCCTCTGCCATCCCCTTCTCCTCCTGCCTTCGATCTTTCCTAGCATCAGGGTCTTTTCAAATGAGTCAGTTCTTCGCATCAGGTGGCCAAAGTATTGGAGTTTCAGCTTTAGCATCAGTCCTTCCAATGAATATTCAGGACTGATCTCCTGTAGGATGGACTGGTTGTATCTCCTTGCCGTCCAAGGGACTCTCAAGAGTCTTCTCCAACACCACAGTTCAAAAGCATCAATTCTTTAGTGCTCAGCTTTCTTTATGGTCCAACTCTCACGTCCATACATGACTACTGGAAAAACCATAGCCATGACTAGGCAGACTTTTGTTGGCAAAGTAATGACTCTGCTTTTTAATATGCTGTCTAGGTTGGTCATAGTTTTCTTCCAAGGAACAAGGAGCTTTCAATTTCATGGCTGCAGTCACCATCTGCAGTGATTTTGGAACCCCCCAAAATAAAGTCTCTCACTGTTTCCATTGTTTTCCCATCTACTTGCCATGAAGTGATGGGACTGGATGCCATGATTTTAGTTTTCTGAAACCTGAGGATTTTTAAGTCAACTTCTTCACTCTCCTCTTTCACTTTCATCAAGAGGCTCTTTAGTTCTTCGCTTTCTGCCATAAGGGTGGTGTCATCTGCATATCTGAGGTTATTGATATTTCTCCTGGCAATCTTGATTCCAGCTTGTACTTCATCCAGTCTGGCATTTTGCATGATGTATTCTGCATGTAAGTTAAATAAGCAGCCTTGACTTACTCCTTTCCTGATTTGGAACCAGTCTGTTCCGTGTTCAGTTTTTTTTTTTAATTTTATTTTATTTTTAAACTTTACATAATTGTATTAGTTTTGCCAAATATCAAAATGAATCCACCACAGGTATACATGTGTTCCCCATCCTGAACCCTCCTTCCTCCTCCCTCCCCATACCATCCCTCTGGGTCGTCCCAGTGCTCTAGCCCCAAGCATCCAGTATCGTGCATCAAACCTGGACTGGCATCTCATTTCATACATGATATTTTACATGTTTCAATGCCATTCTCCCAAATCTTTCCACCCTCTCCCTCTCCCACAGAGTCCATAAACTGTTGCTTCTTGACCTGCGTACAGATTTCTCAGGAGGCCAGTCAGGTGGTCTTGTATTCCCAGTTCTTTAAGAATTTTCCACAGTTTATTGTGGTCCACACCATCAAAGGCTTTGGTGTAGTCAATAAAGTAGATATTTTCTGGAACTCTCTTGCTTTTTTGATGATCCAATGGATGTTGGCAATTTGATCTCTGGTTCTTCTGCCTTTTCCAAATCCAGCTTGAACATCTGGAAGTTCATGGTTCATGTACTGTTGAAGCCCAGCTTGGAGAATTTTGAGCATTACCTTGCTAATGTGTGGGATGAGTGCAATTTTGTGGTAGTTTGAACATTCTTTGGCATTGCCCTTCTTTGGGACTGGAATGAAAACTGCCTTTTTCTAGTCCTGTGACCACTGCTGAGTTTTCCAAATTTGCTGGCGTATTGAGTGCAGCACTTTCACAGTATCATCTTTCAGGATTTGAAATGTTATGAATGTATGTACACATACATATGAATGTATACAAATGAATATATGTATGTATGTATTATTATTATGTGTATGTGTATAAATAAATATATACATATGCACATATATGTTTATAAATCAAACTTTATACACCATGTTATAGAACTTGAGCATTTTTGGTTAGTTTAGTACAGATTAAGAGCTTGAATTGAAACTGAAGTTCTCCTTGTGACTTTGTGTAAGTTACCTCTACTTCACTATGTCTCAGTTTATACAACTGTGATAATTATTCTGCTGCTGCTGCTAAATCGCGTCAGTCGTGTCTGACTCTGTGCGACCCCATAGATGGCAGCCCACCAGGCTCCCCCGCCCCTGGGACTGTGCTTGCCATTTCCTTCTCCAATGCATGAAAGTGAAAAGTGAAAGTGAAGTTGCTCAGTCATGTCCGACTCTTCATGACCCCATGGATTGCAGCCTACCAGGCTCCTCCGTCCATGGGATTTTCCAGGCAAGAGTATTGGAGTGGGGTGCCATTGCCTTCTCCAGATAATTATTCTAAGATAGTTTAAAAATTTCTAACCTATTATATGTGGTTAGTAATGTTAGCAATTATTATTATTTATTATCAATATATATCATTTTTATCACTTTTAAGCTACATAGTATTGAAAAGACATATTTATTTGACGTATTTCCTATTGATGAACTTCTATATCTTCATTTATTTATTATAAATTAAGTGCCAATAAATTAATGAGGTTAATTCTTTGTATACTGCAGTAAATATGTCTATAAAATAATTTTGAAGAATTAGAATTGCTAGACCAAGCAATGTACAGATTTACAGTTTTGGTAGATATTGTTTAATAAGCATATTATGCCATTATCCAAAAGGCATTGCACATCAAAAAGTCTATAAGTAATAAATGTTGGAGAGGTTGTGGAGGAAAGAGAACCATTCTACACTGTTGGTGGGAGTGTAAATTGGTGCAGCCTCTAGGGAAAACACTATGAAGATTCCTTTAAAAAGTTAAAAATATAGTTACCATATGAGCTAGCAATCCCACTCCTGGGCATATATCCAGAAAAGATAAAAGCTCTAATTTGAAAAGATATATGCACTCCAATGTTCATAGTGTAACTATTTACAATAGAAAACACATGAAGCAACCTAAATGTCCATCAGCAGATGAACGGATAAAGATTTAGTACATATATACAATGGATATTACCCAACCATTAAAAAGAATGAAATAATGCCATTTGCAGTAAGACGGATGGACCTATAGATTGTCATGCTAAGTGAGTCAGGCAGAGAAAGACAAATATCATATGATATCACTTAGGCGCTGTGCTCAGTTGCTCAGTTGTGTCCAACTCTTTATAACCCTTTGGACTGTAACCCACCAGGCTCCTCTGTCCATGGGATTTTTCAGGCAAGAGTACTGGAATGGGTTGCCATTTCCTCCTCCAGAGGATCTTCCCAACCCAGGGATCTCCTGCATCTCCTGCATTGCACGTGATTCTCTAACACTGAGCCATTGAGGGAAGCCGTGACTTAAATGCGGAAGCCATGAATTAAATGTGGAATCTTAAAAAATACACAATGAACTTTTATTTATAAAACAGAAACAGACTCACAAATATAGAAAATAAATTCATGGTTACAAAAGGAAAGAGAGGGAGGGATAAATTGGGAATATGGAAATTAAAGATGTATACCACCATATATAAAATAGATAAAAACCAAGGATTTACTGTATAGCACAGGGAACTATATTCAATATATTATAAACTGTAATTGAAAATAATTTTTAAAGAATATATATATGTACATATATATTCACACATATTAAGCTAAATCACTTGAAAATAACACAATATTGTAAATCAACTATGCTGCTGCTGCTGCTGCTAAGTCGCTTCAGTCGTGTCCGACTCTGTGCAACCCTATGGACTGCAGCCTACCAGGCTTCTCCGTCCATGGGATTCTCCAGGCAAGAACACTGGAGTGGGTTGCCATTTCCTTCTCCAATGCACGAAAGTGGAAAGTGAAAGTGAAGTTGCTCAGTCGTGTCCGACCCTCAGCGACCCCATGGACTGCAGCCTACCAGGCTCCTCCATCCATGGGATTTTCCAGGCAACAGTACTGGAGTGGGATGCCATTGCCTTCTCCTAAATCAACTATACTTCAATTTAAAAAAAAGATTCTCCTGAACTGTGTAGAAGAATAGCCATTTTCTCATACTATCCACAACAGTAGTTATTATTAATAATTTTAATTTCATAAATTTGATTAAATGGAATAGGGGATAATTAGTCCTATAGCTCTTTATTTTATTATTATAAAATAGCTGTTCATGAACTTACTAGATATTTGCCTTATTTTTTTCTGTTATTCATTCAAATCTTTGCCCTCCCATCAAGGTTTTCATTTCGTGTTCTTATTCATTTGTGAAAGATCTTGACATATTAAAAATATTAACCATTCTTTATATCAGAAAATGAGAGCAATCTTGGCAATATTCTCATTGTGTTCCTTAACTATATTTCTACATACAAAGCTAGTGGAGGTGATGGAATTACAACTGAACTATTTAAAATTCTAAAAAATAATACTGTTAAAATGCTGCACTCAATATGTCAGCAAATTTGGATAACTCAGCAGTGGTCACTAAGTGGAAAATGTCAGTTGTCATTCCAATTCCAAAGAAGGGCAATGCCGAAGAATGTTCAAAATACCACAGAGTTACACTTATTTCACATGCTAGCAGGGTAATGCTCAAAATCCTTCAAGCTAGGCTTCAACAGTATGTGAACCGAGAATTTCTAGATGTGCAAGCTTTATTTAGAAAGGGCAGAGGAATCAGGGATCAAATTGGCAACATCTGTTGGATCATAGAAAAAACAAGAGAATTCCAGAAAAACATCTACTTCTGCTTCATTGACTATACTAAAGCCTTTGATGGTGTAGACAACAGCAAAATGTGGAAAATTCTTAAAGAAATTGGAATACCAGACCATCTTACCTGCCTCCTGAGAAACCTGTATGAATAGTTATAACTGGACATGGAATAATGGACCAGTTCCAAATTGGGAAAGGAGTACGTAAAGGCTGTATATAATCACCATGCTTATTTAACTTATATGCAGAATACATCATGTGAAATGCCTGGCTGGATGAAGCACAAGCTGGAATCAAGATTTCAGGGAGAAATATTAATAACCACAAATATGCAGATAACACCACTCTAATGGCAGAAAGTGAAGAGGAACTAAAGAGACTCTTGATGAAGGTGAAAGAGGAGAGTGAAAAAGCTGGCTTAAAACACAACATTCAAAAAATGAAGATCATGGCATCCAGTCCCATCATTTCATGGCAAATAGATGGGGAAAAAATGTAAACAGTGATAGATTTTATTTTCTTTGGCTCCAAAATCACTGCAGACAGTGACTTCAGTGATGAAATTAAAAGATGCTTGCTCCTTGGAAGAAAAGCCATGACAAGCCTAGACAGCATATTAAAAAGCAGAGACATCACTTTGCCAACAAAAGTCCATCTAGTCAAAACTATGTTTTTTCCTGTAGTCATGTACTGATGTGAGAGTTGAACCATAAAGAAGGCTGAGTTCTGAAGAATTGATGCTTTTAAATTGTGGTGTTGGAAAAAACTCTTGAGAGTCCCTTGGACTGCAAGGATATCAAACCAGTCAATCCTATAAGAAATGAACCCTGAATATTCATTGGAAGGACTGATGCTAAACCTGAAGCTCCGATACTTTGGCCATCTAATGGAAGAGCTGAGTCGTTGGATAAGACCCTGATGCTAGGAAAGATAGAAGGCAGAAGGAGAATGGGGCAGCAGAGGATGAAATGGTTAGATAGCATCACCAACTCAATGGACATGAATTTGAGCACACTCTGGCAGACAACGGATGACTGACGAGCCTGGAATGCTGCAGTCTATGTAGTCACAGAGAGTCAGATAAGATTTAGCGACTGAACAAACACATCATATATTTTATCATACAGAGAAATTTGAAACCACTAATTTTCAAACAGTCCATGTATGTATATTTGCACTTAATATGGTTGCTTGTTCTAAATTTTTTCTCTAGAAATAATCTAATATTTACTTGATCAGTTTTATAAAAATGCAGCTGTCATGATTGTTTTTGTAAAAATGAAAACTCTCCTGTACATTATGAAAGATTTAAGGATCTGAACCATTTAGTTTATATAGAGTATACTTTTTATATAAGCTTATTGAATTTCTTCAATGGATTCAATAAAAGAGATAATATTTTAAACACTTGATTTCTCTCTTCTTTAAGAGAAAACTTTCATACTGTAGTCAGGGTCATGTTTATGAAGCAAAAACATATTCATGTTTAAAATTCTTCTAATAGCTTTTATTTGCAATTGTTGAAGACAGCTTAAAGAAGTGCTACTGTAAAAAGTGATGTAAGCAGAGGGCAGTGTCCACATGCCACGGGGCCTTATTAGAAATGTGTATTCCAGGTCCCCACCACAGCCTTACTGAATCGGAAATGATGCTGAAGTCGAGAAGCACTAAACAGTGTCCATAGTACACAGGATGTCTAATCTTTATGCTTTTGTCCTGTTCCTTATTAATCACTGTGCTTGATACTGATTCCTAAATCCACCAGTCTGGATCCTCCACTAACTGCTAATCATAAATCACTGCGATGCACCCTTGAAACCTCATATCCTATCACAGTGCTTGACACATGCTGAGCCTGAAGTATTACTCGAAAGAATGAATAAATATATGAATGAATAAATATATCCTCCCAGAGGTATTTACTCACTAATTTGGGACTCAGATCTAAACTCCAGGGTCCTTTCCTGGATGAAGCTTCCTCTAGTTTCCTCTGCTTCTTCAGGATGTCAGGTGTGTCTCTTTTCATGACTTTTGCTTCCCCTGTTCTGACATCATCTCTTTTCTCCCCCTTCTCTTATTTTCTCCTTGGTGCCTGAAGCACAGCAGACCTCAGTGATAGCTTTGTAAATTAAATTAAATACATTTTAAACCAATCACTGCAACAAGCTTGTGCCAAGTCCTAGGACCAGTTAATCTTCCCATGTCTCAGTTTGCTCACTTATAAAATGAAAGCGAGTTGAATGAACTTTTTGAAAGAAGATGTTCTAAATATCGATAGTGGTGGGAGTCACCCAAAGGTACAAGCTGGACAATATTCATCAAACTGTGTCCTTAACGTGGGGGAATTTTATTTATGTAAATTGAAACTCAATGACACTAGAGGGAAAATGGAGGCATGTGAGAAAATTATGAACTAGCGGTCCAGTAAGATATTTTGGTTTGTACTTAGAGTGGATTTTTATTTTTTAATTTATTTTAAATGAATCTGGACACCTTTAAACTCAGTACTCACTTCCACCTCCCACAGACCTCTCTCTATGACTACTTTAAACCAGACCTGAGTCTCTCATTTTTATTCGTCTCCCACACAAGATGCTCATTTCCCCAGTCTCTTTCAGAACTAAGTTTTCATTATTCTGCCCCACAAACAATGGATCATAATCAAGGGTCATTTCTGAATATAATACTCATCTGAGGATAATGTGAATTCTTAATTATCTAAGGGCTTTAATTATCTATGTCCCCACTCAATGATTTGCTTATGTTTACTCACTGTGGTTCTACTGCACATTAAAACAAATTTATTTTCCAATTTAGTTGCATCTTCACATTTATTTTATATATTAGAAAAGAGCTTCAAGATTTTTTTTTCCTGTGGTGATTAAAGCATATTATCAGGGCAGGACAAGAGTAGCTAAGATCCCTGGAGGAGGAAATGGCAACCCACTTCAGTATTCTTGCCTGGGAAATCCCATGGACAGAGGAGTCTGATGGGCTACAGTCCATGGAGTCATAAAGAATCGGACATGACTGAGCAACTGAGCACGCACATACAGGGTTTCCCTGGTGGCTCAGTGGTAAAGAATCCACCTGCAAGAATCCACCTGCCAATGCAGGAGGCATGGGTTTGACCCCTGATCTGAGAAGATTCCACATGCCATGGGGCAACCACGCCTGTGTGCTACAACTATTGAGCCTGTGCTGTAGAGCCTGGGAACTCAAACTACTGAGTCCATGTGCCACAACTACTGAAGCCCAAGTGCTCGGAGCCTGTGCTCTGCAAACAGACAGGCCACAGCGATGAGAAGCCTACACACCACAGTGAGAAGCCTGCACACCGCAGTGAGAGAGGAGCCCACGCAGCATCAAAGATCTGGCACAGCCATAAATAAATAATCAAAGTATTTCTTAAAATATCTACTTTGGATAGTCAGGAAAAGCTGGATATGCATCCTGAGTCAACACCATGATACAATTGCTATTCAATCCTGCCGTCTACTTTCAAAGCTGGTTGTTTTGTTGTGGAAAGATTAAATTGATAAACTCAGTCAGTTGACTGATGATTTTATAAAGCTTCCTGGCTGTCAAAATGCTAAAATGTTTGTTTCAGGAATACTATATAAATATTCTTTTAGTAAAATCTCGAAATAAAAAAGGGAATTACTTTAAAAATAAAAAAAAGAGTAGCTAAGAGAGTAATATGTATGATAACATATAGCATTCTATCATATATATATGATACACACACACACACACACACACACACACACATATTAGTCAGTTCAGTTGCTCAGTCATGTCTGACTCTTTGTGACACCATGGACTGCAGCATGCCAGGCTTCCTTATCCATCACCAACTCCAACATATAGTTGGAGATATATATAGAGAGAGAGATAGAGAGAGAGAGAGGGAGAGAGAGAGAGAGAGAGAGAGAGAGCATCCTATTATATAACCTCTTGTGTATATGTTACATACACGCATATAGCACTCAATACCATTTAGTGTTTATTTTTAGTGAATATTAATCTTTCACCATTAATATAAGAAGTCATTTCATGTCTAATGTCTTATTAGAAAAGTGCCATTAGTCAGAACCCCAGAGACACCTGTCTGGCTTTGCGGGTGGGTTATTTTTAATTTGATTATGCCAGGAAATTGTTTTTCCTCTCCATGTGTTTGTCTTCTTATCACTCATCCCATCTCACACGTCCAAATCCATCCTGACTCTAATAGGCTGGATAATTAATCATCCTAGAAGCTGACATGTATAACACAGAGCAATAAAGAAAAAAGGCAACAAAGGGAGTCTAAGTACTGTACAGCTCCCTGTGATAAAATGGACACCTCACTTTTTAAGTTGCAAAAGAACTTTGTTGTAATCGTATAAGAAATATTTTCACCTTTCTTTTCTTTTTTTTTTTAAAACCACAGCCCCACATGCACACCACTGGGAATACAAGAATAAAGCATATATTGCCTTATTATATGTTTGAAAAATTAAAATATAAATAATTGACTAAAATCCTCATCACAAGAAAAAAATAATTTCATTAGCTATGTATGCTGATGAATGTTAACTAGATTTATTGTGATGATCATTTTACAATACACAAAATAGCAAGTAATGTTGTACACCTGAAACTAATATATGTCAATTGTACCTCAAAAAACCTATGGAAATTACAAATATGTTATGTGCGTATGAAAAGTCTCAGTGGTGAGGCCAAAAAATCCATCCTTTGCCTTTAGGGTGTATTCAGTCTTTATTTTTTTGGCATAGGAAGTATTTTTTGTGACATGAACAGATATTAAAGACTATACCATTTTATAAAATATAGAAATTATTGAATAATTCTTTGGTTCATAATATAGAACATTCATTTCATGTGAGAAAATAGGGTTTTTTGTTTTTTGTTTTTGTGGAGGATCTTAGCTTCCCAACCAGGAGTCAAGCCTGTGCCCCCTGCAGTGGAAGCTCAGAGTCTAAACCACTGGGCCACTAGTGAAGTCCTTATTTTTTCAATTTTATTTTTATTTATTTTTTTTTATTTTAAATTTTTACATTTATTAGGTTATCACTTTTAATATCAAAGAAAAAGGCAATGCAGTATAATTGCTGATCACAAGATAATCACACATTTATTTTATCTTATTTATTTTTTTGTTTTTTGTTTTTTTTATTTAATTTTATTTTTAAACTTTACAATATTGTATTAGTTTTGCCAAATATCGAAATGAATCCGCCACACTTTAATTAAAAAAATACATAAGCTGAATTTATCTCATAAAACTTCATGAAATATTTTCTGACTTAGCATATTAATGTTAACTTTAACAAAAAATAAAGGGGCATCTCCTGCCTACATGTAAGATATTAAAGTTACTCTAGAAGAAGGCAATGGCACCCCACTCCAGTACTCTTGCCTGGAAAATCCCATGGATGGAGGAGCCTGGTAGGCTGCAGTCCATGGGGTTGCTAGGAGTCAGACATGACTGAGCGTCTTCATTTTCACTTTTCACTTTCATGCATTGGAGAAGGAAATGGCAACCCACTCCAGTGTTGTTGCCTGGAGAATCCCAGGGATGGGGGAGCCTGGTGGGCTGCCGTTCTATGGGGTCGCACAGAGTTGGACATGACTGAAGTGACTTAGCAGCAGCAGCAGTAGCAGTCTAATCAATAACAAGTAATTTTACTTCTGAGCTTTAGGTTACTTATCTGAGAGAATGAGAGTACTGTTTCCATTATCTCCATGATTATGTTATTAACTTCTTACTCTCATTTAGAAACCAGATAGACGCTGAGGCCTTGGAAGTGATTTCAGAACTTGCTGTGAGCTGGAATCAGCTGGAAAGCTTATGAAGAATACGAATTTCTGGGTCTCCTCCAGGCTCATAGAGTCAGCATGTCACTGGAATAATGCTATTAACAAGCCCAGTAGGTGACAGTGATATATCTTGGCCTCTCACCGGAACTTAGGACTTGCCTTTTTGGGATACTTCAACTCTCAAATTTAAGGGTAGTGGAGGAAAGAGAAAAAAAAAAAATTATGTAGAAAGAGAAAAAAGTAGTATGCACTCAAAATTTAAATAATTTTGAAAGAAATAACAGGGCATTTCCTGATCCAGTTGGCTGTTTTCATACAGTGACAATTACCTGTAAATGAGGAGGGCATAAACAAAACATACTGAAAGCTACAGAATTCATCTCTGGTCCATAACAAATCCCAAGTTTGTTCTCTCCTCTTTTTAATGATTTCATAAAAAGAAAGGGAAACAAAAGAAGAGATGGCATAGAAACAGTTCTTGAATGTACAGGAAAAAAACCACAATGGGAACGATTCAAATACTTAAAAGGAAAAAAAAAAAAGGCCACCCAGAGGGTGAGGGAGGGAGTGGGTGCAGAGGTTGAGGGTGAGAATGCAGGAGAGGTGGCATGTCAGCAGTATGTGAGTCTGTATTGAGAGTTGAGTGAGTAAACCAAGAATCATGAGAGAAGTGAGGACAAGTGAAAGAGAGATGAGGAAACAAAAAGAAGAGTGGAAAAGGCAAATGCGCTACAGCACTGAGAAAAGGTATAGAAAAGGATGAGTCTGTAGATAAAGAGGAAGTCCAGCAAGAAAGAGAAATCTGAAGACAGAGGTTTTCAAGTTTCATTTGGTGATGGTGGCAGGGGTATTGTCAGCTCCCTGGGTCTCCCTGCCCCTCACTGATCTGTAGAAAACTAACACATGTCTTCTTTGGGGCGCATGTAAGACAAACTATGTTAACAATTTGTGTGTCGGTTAAATTGGTTTAAAAATTTTACCAGAGAAATAGTTCCTGCGCAAACCTATCATAGCAAATATGCTTACTATGTTACTAAAACTGAATCCGAGGGTAACACTTGCCAACTTCCAGGCTGACAGATTTTGGTAGTTCAAGTAATTCTAGGTTTAAGCAAAATAAGGAAAGGTTTAAGCAAAACTACTATCTTTTAAAAACATTGGTTAGTGTGTGTTAATACTGTTGTCTCAAACAAAATGAAACCTCAATTATATTTCAAATATCTCACACATTTAGCTTTCATTTAAAAAAATTAATGTAAAATATATCTTTTTTTCAGTTGACCAGTACTATCATCTTTTAAAATCTTAAGAGATTATTTCTGATCTTTGAGTATAGAAAAACTTCCCTTTTGCTAAGCAACTATAGATCTCAATCTGAAGAAACAAGATAAAATTGAAAATAATTTTACTACCCTTATGTCAATTCCAGTTTATGTCAGTTATCTTGTTAAATCAGCTTATACAGTTATTAATCAAAATAGCAAACATTACTACAAAAAAAGTTTTTATAAGACAGTTGATCCATAACAATGATTTATGGTACATTCAGCCCCTAAGGTCCTAAAGATAAAATTTTGAGTGGTGTTAATGCTACACTTCTTTACAAGGAATTCTCCAGGCAAGAATACTGAAGTGGGTTGCCATTCCCTTCTCCAGGGGATCTTCCCAACCCAGGGATTGAAATTGTGTCTCTTCCATTGCAGATGATTCTTTACTATCTGAGCAACCAGGGAAGCCCGATGCTACAACCTTTAATTGAAACCAGAAATCCAGCAAGCATACAAGATTCAAGTAACAGAGGCTAATCTTTATCCAAGTCTTTAGTAATATATTTCATTCAGAACTGAGAAGGCTCTACAGTAGTATGAGTGTCTTCTTTAGATTTGTTAATTTGTCCTTTAGTAGAGTTTCTTCAAAATTGTTCTAACTATAAGTAACATAGCAGAACTTGTAGACTGCGTTTTTACATTTCAAAGTTGATATGAAATTTCCATAAAATTACACGTTAAGCAATTTTTCTTTTCTTAGTTTTCAATATTAGATTGAAGGATAGGACTCTGATTCTGGTTTTCCTATAAAGACTCAACTAACCCTAGGCTTTAGTAGTGGGGTTTAATTTAAGAAACATTGGGTCTCCATGTTAGAGGACACAAATTCTCTCTTTGCTATATTCAGTTTGAAAAGATAGATTTCAGTAGTTTGCTGCTAGACACACAAAACATATCTCAGAATGAGGGTTAAGTTTCCTAAAGGAATGCTTTATGATTTTTTGTTTGTTTTCTGTCTCTTTTTGACCATGCTGTATAGCATGTGGGATCTTATTTCCTCAATCAGGGATCAAGCTTGTGCCCAGTCTTTGAACCAACAGAGAAGTCTAAGAAATGTTTTAAAAATAGAGATTTTTAAATTAGACAGCTTAAAATTCATTGTCTCACCTATTCACTGGTAAAATATCTATCTAAAATACTCTACACCAGGAGGATAACGATATTTCTTTCTGGTAATTTGTAGTATCATGCCTAGTGACAGAATGGGGAGAGGACTGAGCTGAAATGTGATGATCAGGGAAGAACTTCTGAAGAAGGTGACACTTGACAGAAGGTGAGAGAGCAAATCATAAGCCAGAGTTAAGTTCTAATACAGCAAACTGTTTCAACAAGTTTAAATTTAATGGTACATACCACGAAGGTCACACAAAAGTAAAGCTCATAACTTTCTTTCTTTACAGGGACCCATACATTTTCATAAAATTAAAATAAAAACCATTTATAAATATTCCACATTGTACTTTCTATATCAATTACAGTTCAGTATTAATAGCCATGTACATAAAAATGTTTACTAAAGATTAAGCTAATACAGCTCCATTTCTAAAACACAAAGCAAAACTGATTCAAATATTTATTTTCAAATAGTTTGATGAGATAACATTCACTTTGATTTTCACTCTTATTAATTCTTTTTGAAATTTTTAAAATGTAGTAGAGGATAGATAAGTGTAATATTCTTAACCTATTGAGAAAAATTTGGGAAAAATATAATCTTTCTCAAGAGTTATAGACCGTGTCATCGTTCAGACCTGGGACAGCATGTAAACATTTGTACATTTGTTCAACCTCAGAAATCTAGCCTTGTGTGTCTAATGATTTAAGACTTCTTTTTAACCTCTGACTCTTAATAGCATCTGAAAGTCCTCTGTAAACCAAGAATCTACTATAAAAAAGGATTACATTGGGCTTTCAAACAACAAATGAAAGAAAGAGGATGAGTGGTAAAAAGGAAAGGAAGATCAAATAGTCTGGTTTTCATTCTAAACTATAGTCTCTGTTTGAAATTTTTTTTTGCCATGTGGCAATTCTTAAAGTCTGGGAAGTCTGTCCAACACTTTGAATAAAAGCAAATATGGGCATCTTTAAGATGTTAAATTCTTGGGAGAGGCTGTTTTCCTTGTATTCTAAAAAAAAATCTAAATTTCTAAGAATTAAAACAATTGATGAAAAGAGGAACATAGAAGGTCAAAGCTATTATATTTCCACTTATTTACATTGCTTAGAGTTGGCTTTATCTTATTTTCTAAAGGCGTTTTTAGACGAGTGACAATCTGACAAGTCGAGTCCCTGTGTTCACATTTCCTTTTTCTCTTGGGATGGAGCACACTAGAGTGAGCATCTCCTCCAAACAAACCACACACATGAAACTGTAAAATGACTAAAAGGTTTCCAACAAAGTAGGATAAAGTCACTATATTAAGTATTAATATCATCATATAAAACATTAGTTTAAATTTAGCATTAATATTTCAGGAATTATAAGGTTATTACCCAAGGACTTAACTATGATTCTTAATCTATTATATGGTAACTTTCTCTGGATGATTTCTACCCTTTATATTTCCTAAATACAGGAACCTAAGGGAATCAAGTGATGCACTTAGAGCTTCTAAACTTTTAAAGATGTATTAACAAATGTATTATACATAGAAAGGGTGATAGAGAAGGTAAAGCCCTCATTTTTACTGACTTCTTAGTAATTTCATTTTTGCACAGACTGTGGAAAATTCTTAAAGAGACGGGAATAGCAGACCACCTGACCTGCCTCCTGAGAAATCTGTATGCAGATCAAAAAGCAACAGTTAGAACTGGAAATGGAACAACAGACCGGTTCCAAATCAGGAAAGGAGTACACCAGGGGTGTATATTCTTAGCCTGCTTATTTAACTTACACGCAGAGTACATCATGTGAAATGCCCGAATGGATGAAGCACAAGCTGGAATCAAGATCACTGGGAGAAATATCAATAATCTCAGATAAGCAGATGACACCAACCTTATGGCAGAAAGCAATGTAGAACTAAAGAGTCTCTTGATGAAAGTGAAAGAGGAGAGTGAAAATGTTGGCTTAAAAATCCTCAGCATTCAGAAAACAAAGATCATGGCATCAGGTCCCATCACTTCATGGCAAATAGATGGGGAAACAATGGAAACAGTGAGAGACTTTATTTTCTTGGGCTCCAAAATCACTGCAGATAGTGACTGCAGCCATGAAATTAAAAGACTCTTGCTCCTTGGAAGAAAAGCTATGACCAACCTAGACAGCATATTAAAAAGCAGAGACATTACTTTGCCAACAAAGGCCTGTCTAGTCAAAGCTATGGTTTTTCCAGTAGTCATGTATGGATATGAGAGTTGGACCATAAAGAAAGCAAGCACCAAAGAACTGATGCTTTTGAACTGTGGTGTTGGAGAAGACTCTTGAGAGTCCTTTGGACTGCAAGGAGATCAAACCAGTTGATGCTAAAGAAAATCAACCCTGAATATTTACTGGAAGTACAGATGCTGAAGTTGAAGCTCTAATACTTGAGCCACCTGATGCGAAGAACTGACTCATTTGAAAAGACCCTGATGCTGGGAAAGATTAAAGGCGGGAGGAGAAGGGGACAACAGAGGATGAGAGTTTTGGATGGCATCGCTGACTTGATGGACATGAGTTTGAGCAAGCTGCAGGAGTTGGTGATGGACAGGGAAGTCTGGTATGTTGCACTCCTTGGGGTCACAAAGAGTTGGACATGACTGAGTGACTGAATTGGACTGAACTTGGTAATTTCATACACATTTTTTGTTTCATTTTTCATAGTAACACAGTGAAGTAAGTTATTCTTCTGTTTTTGTGGATAAGAAAATTGCCAGTTCAGAAAGGTTAGTAACTTGCTATATTAGTTTGCTATGGCTGCAATAACAAAGGACCTCAATCTGAATGGATTAGATAAATTTATTGTCTCACTTCTGGAGCCTGGAAAAATGAAATGAAGTTGTTGGCAGGGTTTGTTCCTTCTGAGGGTTGTGAAGAAAGATCTATTCCAGACCTTTTTCCTTGTCTTGAAGGTGTCCTCACATTGTCTTCCCTCCATCCCTATCTGTGTCCAAATTTCCTCTTATAAGGATGTGTGTGTGTGTGAGTGCTAGGTTACTTCAATCCTGTCCAACTCTTTGCAACCCTATGGACTGGAGCCCACCAGGTTCCTCAGTCTGTGGCATTCTCCAGGCAAGAATACTGGAATGAGTTGCCAAACCCTCCTGCAGGGGATCTTTCCAATCCAGGGATTGAACTGCTTCTCTTAGTCTCCTGCATTGCAGGCAGCTTCTTCATCACTGGAGCCACCTGGACAGCCCTCTTATAAGGACATCAGTCGTATTAGATCACAGCTCCTTGTGACTCCATATAACTTGATTATGTCTGTACAGACCCTACCTCTTCATTTCCTTTCTTTAAGAGGTAGTATTTTATGCCCACAACTTATTTTTAGGCCCCAAATCCTTTTACAGACTGCAGGCTTTCCCAGTTCTTTTCATCGATGGATGAAATCTTCCAGTGTCTGAGAATAAGGAAGCCTTCAAAGCTTTAGTGTTTAGGTAAGGGCTCAAATGTAACTTCTCCAATATTCACAACTGTGGCCATCTCCTCATTTTATATGGTCATTAGAATTTGAGAACTTAACCCCAAATTGGGGCTTTATCTTGCCCAGGCTAAATGGACTGCAGAAGTTTTCAGCCTTCTCTTTTTTACTCTGGCTTTGGTTTTCCTCTTTCATTTTTAAGATTTGTATCTTTTTCAATTATTATTAGAACTTAGCAAGGTATTACTTTTTATTACATTCAATCCAACATTTCTATGTGCCTGTCTCTCTCTGTTTCTCTCTGTGTGAGAGTCTGGGTATATAGGGAAAGGAGCTTTGATAGCATATATGTTTTAGCTTATTCCACTATAATGAAGGCAACCATCTCAGACACTTATTAAAGTTTGAGAATGACCTTAGAAGGTAAGTGGAGTGTAGATCCACAGAGGATATGATATAGAATCTTATATTTCATTTTATTTCCCACTTCTACCACATACATATAAAAATAGTATTTTTATAGTTAGAAGGACTTATGCCAGGAGGTACTCAATAAATGGCTCTTTAATGACTGAGTGTATGAATGAAGAATATCTAGGATATACTATAATGATGTGCGTTGTAGTCTTCAACAATTTTTCCGTTTTTGTTTATAGTGGGCAATTACTTCCTAATTTCTTACTATTATTTATCTTTAAGTAAGTAATTACTTACCTAATTACTTACTATTACTATTACTTATCTAACAATCACTTACAATTACTTATCTAACAAGCAAATGTATTAAATTCTACTTGGCAAACTTTCAAAAGTTTACAGTTTAGTGCAATGTTTGTGTATATATTTGTAGACTAATAATTCAATAAATATAATGCATGCATATTAAAACCCAGGGTTGTAGCCATCATTATGGAAACACAGAGTAAAAATTATCACTGCCTTGTCAGAGAACATTAGTGAAGGCTTACAATGAGCAACTACATTGGAATTGAGACAATAGATAAATTAGACAAATTGAAGGGAATGGAAGGGAATGAGGCAGAGGCACAAGGGTGACAGGCAATAGGGGAAAACCATTTTTGGCTAAGTGAACAATAGCATCAGTTCAGTTCAGTTCAGTCGCTCAGTCACGTCCGACTCTTTGTGACCCCATGAATCACAGCACACCAGGCCTCCCTGTCCATCACCAACTCCCAGAGTTCATTCAAACTCATGTCCATCGAGTCAGTGATGCCATCCAGCCATCTCATCCTCTGTCATCCCCTTCTCCTCCTGCCCCCAATCCCTCCCAGCATCAGGGTCTTTTCCAGTGAGACAACTCTTCACATGAGGTGGCCAAAGTACTGGAGTTTCAGCTTCAGCATCAGTCCTTCCAATGAACATCCAGGACTGATCTACATTAGGACGGACTGGTTGGCTGTCTTTGCAGTCCAAGGGACTCTCAAGTCTTCTCCAATACCACAGTTCAAAAGCATCAGTTCTTCGGCACTCAGATTTCTTCACAGTCCAACTCTCACATCCATACATGACCACTGGAAAAACCATAGCCTTGACTAGACAGACCTTTGTTGGCAAAGTAATATCTCCGCTTTTCAATATGCTATCTAGGTTGGTCATAACTTTCCTTCCAAGGAGTAAGCATCTTTTAATTTCAAGGCTGCAATCACCATCTACAGTGATTTTGGAGCCCCCAAAAAGAAAGCCTGACACTATTTCCACTGTTTCCCCATCTATTTGCCATGAAGTGATGGGACCAGATGCCATGATCTTCTTTTTCTGAACGTTGAGCTCTAAGCCAACTTTTTCACTCTCCTCTTTCACTTTCATCAAGAGGCTCTTGAGTTCCTCTTCACTTTCTGCCATAAGGGTGGTATCATCTGCATATCTGAGGTTATTGATATTTTTCCCGGCAATCTTGATTCCAGCTTGTGCTTCTTCCAGCCCATTGTTTCTCATGATGTACTCTGCATATAAGTTAAATAAGCAGGGTGACAGTATACAGCCTTGACGAACTCCTTTTCCTATTGGGAACCAGTCTGTTGTTCCATTTCCAATTCTAACTGTTGCTTCCTGACCTACATATAGCTTTCTCAAGAGGCAAGTCAGGTGGTCTGGTATTCCCATCTCTTGAAGAATTTTCCACAGTTTACTGTGATCCACACAGTCAAAGGTTTTGGCATAGTCAATAAAGCAGAAATAGATGTTTTTCTGGAACTCTCTTGCTTTTTCCATGATCCAGTGGATGTTGGCAATTTGATCTCTGGTTCCTCTGCCTTTTCTAAAACCAGCTTGAACATCAGGAAGTTCACGGTTCACGTATTGCTGAAGCCTGGCTTGGAGAATTTTGAGCATTCCTATACTAGCGTGTGAGATGAGTGCAATTGTGCGGTAGTTTGAGCATTCTTTGGCATTGCCTTTCTTTGGGATTGGAATGAAAACTGACCTTTTCCAGTCCTGTGGTCACTGTTGAGTTTTCCAAATTTGCTGGCTTATTGAGTGCAGCACTTTTACAGCATCATCTTCCAGGATTTGAAATAGCTCCACTGGAATTCCATCACCTCCACTAGCTTTGTTTGTAAGTGATACTTTCTAAGGCCCACTTGACTTCACATCCCAGGATGTCTGGCTCTAGGTGAGTGATCACACCATCATGATTATCTTGGTCATGAAGCTCTTTTTTGTATAGTTCTTCTGTGTATTCTTGCCACCTCTTCTTAATATCTTCTGCTTCTGTTAGGTCCATACCATTTCTGTCCTTTATCGAGCCCATCTTTGCATGAAATGTTCCCTTGGTATCTCTAATTTTCTTGAAGCGATCTCTAGTGTTTCCCATTCTGTTGTTTTCCTCTATTTCTTTGCATTGATCGCTGAGGAAGGCTTTCTTATCTCTCCTTGCTATTCTTTGGAACTCTGCATTCAAATGGGAATATCTTTCCTTTTCTCCTTTGCTTTTCGCTTCTCTTCTTTTCACAGCTATTTGTAAGGCCTCCTTAGACAGCCATTTTGCTTGTTTGCATTTCTTTTCCATGTGATGGTCTTGATCCCTGTCTCCTGTACAATGTCACGAATTTCTGTCCATAGTTCATCAGGCACTCTATCAGATCTAGTCCCTTAAATCTATTTCTCATTCCACTGTATAATCATAAGGGATTTGATTTAGTTCATATCTGAATGGTCTAGTGGTGTTCCCCACTTTCTTCAATTTAAGTCTAAATTTGTTAATAAGGAGTTCATGATCTGAGCCACAGTCAGCTCCCCATCTTGTTTTTGCTGACTGCATAGAACAATAGCATATGTAACACAAAAGGATTTGAATAAGGAAAAATAAGTTAATGTGATTGGAGAACTGAGTACTTACTTGTTTTGGAATGGCAGAATAGTTAACGAGGCATTGTGGGAGGGAAATTTAGAAACATTGGCAAAGTCAGACCATGAAAGTCATTTCAGGTCTTCCTAGGAAGTTCGGATTTTATAGTGTAGGAGACTTTGTGTCATTAAAGGATTTTAAGATGGAAATGATATGATCACATTAGGGATTTATAAGGCAGCTCTTAGAGCACTATGGAGATGATTTAGAAGTTAAATCGACTATGTTAAGTGCAGGCAAGAAACTGCAAGTCCCTCACATAAGGTAGTGGAGGGGAGTAGCATGGAGGAAATAGATTAGAGAAATAACTAAGTAATCACATCCCCTGAGCTTGGTAAAACCTACATGCAATATGTGAATAAACTGAAAATACAATTTAGTCAACAGAAAGTACTCTGCTCGTGTAAACTAATTTGATTTGAATTGTATCTAAAAGTTGAAATTGATTCTCTAATCAGTAGGATCAAAATTATTTGTTCTGACCCTAAGAAACTCTTCAGATCCACAGCTGATCATCTCTAAAGTGTCTCAAAATTATATGAAAGTAGTCATGCTTGGATGTCTCTGATATTAAAAAAAAGAAAAAGTCTACATAGCTAAGTTTGTACTTAGCCGAGATAATTTCCTCCACCTACACTTTCAGAACTGCAGCCCAAATGTGAATTGTGAACATATTTGCTTTCACCAAATTCAGTCAACCTCATTTACAGTAGCATCATCTGCAGACAATGTTTAATTGCTGCTTCTTTTCAATACAACTGAAACTACCCAGTATAACTTTTTTGAAAAAAGTCAAAAGCAAGGCACAGGATCTTAAGTGCAGCTTTTGTAGTAACATTTTGAACAATTTCTAAAAGTTGAAAAATGCCGATTAGTTGCCTAGAGGGTTATGCTAAGGAAAACAAGGCAGAAATCCAAGCTGTAGAATTCATGAAAACCTTTGTCATGCCAAACAATAGTGAAACCCAACATTGCCTGGAAGGGGAAATTTGAGTCTGCAATCTGTTAGACTTTATGCGCTGATAAGCGATAAGATTCTGTGCTGCATTTTGAAAGGAATACAGTAAACACAGTTCTAGACAGATCTGCCTCAGGCTTAACATGACACTTAAGTGCTCTGTGAGGGTAAAAGGAAAGGCAATTCTGGATACATTGCAAACTGCTTTTATTTTCTAGCAGTAAAACTAAGATGTCTTGTAATCTCTATTAACAGGGAAAAGGATCCTCTTGACTGTGTTTCATCCAGTCTATATAAACTTTGATGTGGAGGGAGAAGATAATTATCATTTTAAGTAATAATCCATGTGAATGTTTTAAAATTCTGTCTATCATAGAAGCACTATGGATGTTTAGCTGTGGAGTATTTTTCTAGGTTTTGAAAATGTTATTACTCCCCCCAAAACTAAATGCAGTTGTAATAGAAAAAGTTAGTACTTACAAGTAAATCTGAATTGAAATTCACTTTATGCAATGGAAAAATACTATGTCATTTTTAATTTTGGCAATTACACATCTTTAATATATAGCTTCTCTGTAGGAACCCCCAACCCAGGAGGGGAGAAAGAGCAGCCACATAACAACAGTATCTTTGTTTATACTGGAACAGGCATTTGATGTTTTAAGATAAAAATTATCTGGATTTCCAAAAGTAAAGCATTTGACCAGTGCTTTGAAACTAGCGAAAACCGTGAAACTGTAGATCTTTAACAATTCAGAAATTACAAAAAAATGAAATGATTATGGACATCTACTAAAGAATAGTATTGTTCACTGTCCAAGCATTTTAATTTCCTTGAAGTGAAATATGATACAAAAGTCATACAGCATTGTCTTAAAATTATGGAGAGATTTTTTTTGATTGGAGAGCAAAATTCATCTTTTATAGTTTGACACTGAGATAAATTTTCTTCCCTGCTAATAATTGTAACTAAGTGGAATTATCCATATAGTTTATGGTTACACATAAACAGTATAAATAGGATGAAAAGGGTTAAGTGGGGCTTCCCTGGTAGCTCAAAGGGTAAAAAATCTACCTGCAATGTAGGAGATCTGGGTTTGATTCCTGGGCTGGGAAGATCCTTTGGAGAAGAAAATGGCAACCCACTCCAGTATTCTTGCCTGGAGAAGCCCATGGACAGAGGAGCCTGGTGGGCTATAGTCTATAGGGTCCCAAAAAGTCAGACATGACTGAATGACTAAGCACACACAACACAGGGTTAGGCAACCATACGGGTTGAGTGGAATAAAATATAGAATTATAGTTTCTTATGATCTTGAGTCATCTAAGCTTTGCTCATAATTTCTGCACTGTTTTGGCTATAAAGACGCATTTTCCAACTATTTAGGAACTCACATTTATTCTTTGACATCCTTAAATTAACTAACAAATTTGCAATAAAAACTTTATGATAATGTATTAAATATTATTATTGGAGTTTCTTTTTCAATTCAAAACACTCTGATGTAATTTCCAAGTTATCCTAATTATGTAAATTGATCAAATAATTTAATATCAAGATGTTATTTATATCATTTTCCTGAAAGAAAGCTAGAATTGAAAGTCCCACTTTGTTTATGGAAGCTTAGGGCGGCAACTTTTCTTATGCTATTCTAGAGAAAAACTGTGTTGTATTTGAAAGAGCAACAGAGTTGAGACCGAATCTTAGTTCCATTACCATAGCTTTTTGACTCTGGAAAAATTCATTAATATTTAATGAATGAAACATTTAATTGTTTTTCCCTCAAATGTGAAATGTAAATAACAATAAGAACAGCAATAATTTTGGAAGATTCCTTTAAGATTTAGAGATAATGTGTATAAAGCAATTAGCAAAGCCTTTAGCATATGGTAGGTTTTCAAAAAATAGTAAATGTTATGGGGTAGAAACATAGTTAGTAATAATGTGTTACTCCCACCCCTAGGAATGAGTGTAAAATAATTATGTTTAAAACTGTAAGTTAATAGAGTTGTTTAAAAGATTTATTAACCCAGGTCTCCAACATTGCAGGTGGGTTCTTTACCAGCTGAGCCACCAGGAAAGCCCAAGAATACTGGAGTCAGTACCCTATCTCTTCTCCAGCGGATCTTTCTGGCTCAGGAATCGAACTGGGGTCTCCTGCATTGCAGGCAGATTCTTTATTAGCTGAGCTACCAGGGAAGCCCATTTTATAAGCAAAAATCTTTAAAATTACATTCTTAACTCCATTTTGACAAGATTTTTACTCTTGATAGTTTATCCCTATTGAAAATAATGTTATGCCTAGTGTACTCATATTCAAGACACTGTAAGACATGCATAAAGTGATAGAGATACAAAAGTGAAAACAGTCTTTACTATAAGAAAACTGGTCTATCTGAAGAATAAATATTCATATAAATAATTATTGGAGTATAGAAAATATTGGAAGTCAGGAACAATTAGGGATGTCTATCAAGTACAGGATTCACTATTTAGGAAGCTGGATCTTCATAGAGGAGGTAATAAAGAGAATAAAGTTAAAAGAAGAGTAGAAGGTAACTGGGAATATAGCTAGGTATTGAATGTCCAAAGATCTTCATGACCCAGATAATCATGATGGTGCGATCACACACCTAGAGCTAGACATCCTGGAATGCAAAGTCAAGTGGGCCTTAGGAAGCATCACTATGAACAAATCTAATGGGGGTGATTGAATTCCAGTTGAGCTATTTCAAATCCTAAAAATGATGCTGCTAAAGTGCTGCACTCACTATACCAGCAAATTTGGAAAACTCAGCGGTGGCCACAGGACTGGAAAAGGTCAGTTTTCATTCCAATCCCAAAGAAAGGTACTGCCAAAGAATGTTCAAACTATAACACAACTGAACTCATCTCACACAGTAGCAAAGTTAATTTCTCCAAGCCAGGCTTCAACAATACATGAACCATGAAATTCCAGATGTTCAAGTTGAATTTAGAAAAGGCAGAGGAACCAGACATCAAATTACCAACATCTGTTGATCATCGAAAACGCAAGAGAATTCCAGAAAAACATCTACTTCTGCTTTATTGACTATGCCAAAGCTTTTGACTATGTAGATCCCAACAAACTGTGGAATATTCTTAAAGAGATGGGAATAGCAGACCACCTTACCTGCCTCCTGAGAAATCTGTATGCAGTTCAAGAAGCAACAGTTAGAACTGGACATGGAACAACAGACTGGTTTCAAATTGGGAAAGGAGTACATCAAGGCTATATGTTGTCACCTGCTTATTTAACTTATGTGCAGAGTACATCATGAGAAACGCTGGGCTGAATGAAGCACAAGTGAAATCAAGGTTCCCTGGAGAAATATCAATACCCTCAAATACAAATATCAATAACCTCAAATATGCAGGTGACACCACCCTTATGGCAGAAAGCGAAGAACTAAAGAGCCTCTTGATGAAAGTGAAAGAGGAGGGTGAAAACATTGACTTAAAACTCAACATTCAGGAAACGAAGATCATGGCATCTGGTCCCATCACTTCATGGCAAATAGATGGGGAAGCAATAGAAATAGTGGCAGACTTTATTTTCTTGAACTCCAAAATCACTGCAGATCATGACTGCAGCCATGAAATTAAAAGACACTTACTCCTTGGAAGAAAAGCTATGACCAACCTAGACAGCATATTAAAAAGCAGAGACATTACTTTGACAACAAAGGCCCATCTAGTCAAAGCTATGGTTTTGCCAGTAGTCACATATGGATGTGAGAGTTGGACTAGAAAGAAAACTGAGCGCTGAAGAATTGATGCTTTTGAACTGTGGTGTTGGAGAAGACTTTTGAGAGTCCCTTGGACTGCAAAGAGATCAAACCAGTCCATCCTAAAGGAAATCAGTCCTGACTATTCATTGGAAGGACTGATGCTGAAGCTGAAACCAATATTTTGGCCACCTGATGTGAAGAACTGACTCATTTGAAAAGACCCTGATCCTGAGAAAGATTGAAGGCAGGAAGAGAGGGGAACGATGGAGGATGAGATGGTTGGATGGCATCACCTGCTTGATGGACATGAATTTGAGCAATCTCTGTGAGTTGGCGATGGACAGGGAAGCCTGGCATGCTGCAATCCATGGAGTCACAAAGAGTCAGACACAACTGAGCGACTGCACTGAACTAAACTGGTTGAGTTTCCTGGTGAATCAGCGGTAAAGAATCTGCCTGCAATGCAAGAGAGGTAGGTTTGGTCTCTGAGAAAGAAAGATCGCCTCGAGATGGAAATAGCAACCAACTCTGTTATTCTTGCTGAGAAATCCCATGGACAGAGGAGCCAGGTGGGCTACAGTCCATGGGATCACAAACAGATGGACAGGACTGTGTGACTGAAAAACAATAAGTAGCTAAGCGACTTCACTTTCACTTTTCACTTTCCTGCATTGGAGAAGGAAATGGCAACCCACTCCAGTGTTCTTGCCTGGAGAATCCCAGGGATGGGGAGCCTGGTGGGCTGCCGTCTATGGGGTCGCACAGAGTCAGACACGACTGAAGCGACTTAGTAGCAACAGCAGCAGCAGAGCTAAGAGTGAGAAGGGTTTTTGTATGTGAGTGTTAATTAAAGTAAGTAAAAGAAAAAAAAAAAAAAGAAATCCCCAGTAATCAAATCATAGAGAAATAATCAGTTTCTAATTTGGTGTATTTCCATATATATTAGTTCTGATCTGCTAAAAAACATTAGGTTGCTGCACCTTAAAGTATTTAACCAGTTCCTAATTGTTGAATGCTGAAATTCATTTTGATATTTTGACATTATTCACAATAATATGGTATGCAATATGGAGACATTTCTGGTAATGTCTTTAGAATGTCTTTAGAATACATTCTGCATTAATTTATAAAGATAATTTGAAGTCTCTTGGTTCATATGTGGTTGCTGTAAGGAAAGGCTCAGTTCAGTTCAGTCGCTCAGTGGTGTCTGACTCCTTGAGACCCCATGGACTGGACTTATTTTTATTCTTCAAATTGTGAAGCAGCCTTATGAGTAGCAATAAGAATCATGATTTTTAATATTTGTACTGGCAAGTTGAGATGAAATATCTTTCTTTCCTGCTTTACTTCACTTTACAGCCTTTAAAGGTATCTTTACTGCCTCTTAAGTAATTCTATTATGCCAATTCCATTGCTCATTTTTATCCTGTGTTAGGTATTATTATGTTTTAAATAATTTAAAAAATTTAATGGCAGTTTAGTTGCTAAGTTGTGTCCGACTCTTGTGACCCCATCGACTGTAGCCTGCCAGGCTCCTCTGTCCATGGGATTCTTCAGGCATTTCCTTCTCCAGAAGATCTTTCTGACCCAGGGCTCGAACCCAGGTCTCCTGCATTGCAGGCAGAAATTATTATTATATCATTATTATTTAAATTTTCATTTCTGTGATTACCAATGGGGTAAAAGTAATTTCCCTTAGAATTTGAAGAGAGGAATATTTTTAAAAATTTGAGAATAATAAATTGGATAATTTTTTGCATTTGTACATGGATCCAAATAAACCATTACCAATAAGATTAGACAACTATAAGATACAACAGTGTTCTTCCCTGTACGAAAATCAAACAATTTCAAATTAGAGATATAGCTTTTTTTAAATCAAGAATTGAAAATATGAGATATATTGACTAAGTTTCATCACCATTTATTGATGCAGGAAGAAATGAAGAAATCAACAGAAAAATTTTATATTTTTTTGCTTTTCATATAATAAACAAGATTATTAGAGGGTAACATATCATAAATGAAATTTATGATAGGAAAAAAACACCATTTGATATACTAAAGATAGATTCAAAATTAAGGTTAATAATACCCAGCTTTAGAAGGAAAAGTGGAAAGAATTGTGGTTTATTTAATCAGGTACCCATCCCATCAGGCATCAAGACAAAGTTTCATAATGGAGACCACGCACAGTCACATAGTGGACTTACTCCTTATACATCCGAAAAGCAACCGTAATAGCTGGGCTCAGCACTCAGCACAGTGTCCTGTACACTTCCATGCTTATTATATTTCTATTGATTGATTGGATTCAGAGCATATATCTAGATATATGGAGTTTAAAGGCTGAGGAGAGAATACACTGTCATAAAAATGTCATAAAAATGTATTTGACAAATATTTTTGTTTAGAAGCAAACTCATATGCTAAAAATAAAAATACTGCCACTAATTATAGGAGGCAATATTCTTAACATTTTTCAGATTTATACGTGTAAAATTTAGAATTAGAACAAAATCTACAAACTGTTCAGAATACATGAGCTGATTAAAAAATAGAATTTCAGTTTTACAAATTGTGTTTAGAAATCAACAAGATTGCCTGTACTTGGTCAATGAGGTTTTGAGAAACTGATTACAATATTTTAAACCAGAGAGTAAAAGTTAAGTGCTAAGAGAAACTGACAAAATTAATTGACAAAATTACTGTCCTTATAGCTACTATCTGAAGAAAAGGTCTGAAGGTTTTATGATAACTTAAAAACATTGAATGTGGCATTTATTAATAGCAAATAAGAATGTATCAAAGAATTACAATAGAGTTAGAGGCATTTTCACATATATAAGCCTTCTGAAGCTGTTCATTTAATTTGTATTTACCAGCAGAACAAAAGAGTAGCATTCTACTTCCTTTATGGTTCCCATTAAACTGATGGAATTAAAGAAAAAATTTTGATAATTTCTGCTCCTAAGCAAGGCTAGCTGTTAACAGACTGTCTTTCATTTAATTGCTGTTCAGAAAATGTTCCTTGATCTGAACTGAATTTAAAGGCTTATTATATTTTGTTCTGAAAGTCTAAGCTTGCATTTTCTGCTGTGTGACAAGGGAAATTCAGGGCTGGTTTGGTACATACTTCCAACATTTAGATTAACTCCTAGGGTATCCCATTAGTATTACAGAGATTATATGATTGTTCTACTCTATTAAATTTTTATATAAAATATAACTTTTAGAAAATTAAATCTAACAATAATTTCCACCATCTTATATGTTAACCTTAATAGAAATATCATTAAAAAATGAATTACCTATCTAATTAACTAGCAAACTTTATAAAATGCTTATTTTAATGCAACCTTAATACAGTTCCTAGTCTCACAAAAGAACATAGACGCTTCAGGGAATTTTAAAGCTGTCCAGGTTATCAGCTTATCCTTGTAAGCTTTGGCTTATCTTATCAAAGTAAGGCATCACTTTTGCTTCCTTCTGCTAATAAGGTCTGGAACAGAGCTTTCCTCTAGCAGTGCAATAATTCCTTTTGCAGACAGAAGTGTTCAGTCTGTTGTCTCTCCCCTCACTTATCTCTCTCCACAGTTCCCCACCCCCCACCCCCAGGGCAACCAGAGGTCCAAATCCATTCTCCATTAATGCTGGAACTTTAAGATTCTAAAGAATAAGAAGTACCTTTTTATCCTCAGAACTCAATACTAAGTAGATTTGGTTTTCTGGATGCCTAGGTGGTTGTGTAGGAATGCAGAGTCTGGGGTAAATTATAAATCATGGTTGAATCATGCCCGAATCAAGCATTAGCATGATTCTGGCCCTTTTGTCCAAGACAATGGTAAAACTATTTAACTCTCAGCACCTTTATTTTCCTTTCTGTAACCTGGTGATGAAAACTAGTAACTTATGAGATCATTGCAAAGATAACTAACTAAATATGAACACTATAAAACTCCTCATTTTAAAAATACTACTATTGACATTACTTTTAAGTGAAGTAATCTATATTAAATGTCTGGTACAATTATTTTTTTGTTATTTTAAATTAGTCCATTATCCCAACTAATAAGTGACTAATAATGACTTAAAAATGGCAGCTTTGGAAGACAGATTACAAATTCAATATTACTTTAGCAAACATGAAAAATAGATATAAATTGATTATAGCTTCATTGAGACAAATTTTATTGAGAACAGATGAAGAAGATGGAAGTGAAAAAAGAAGAAAGGGTGGGAGGAGGGATGAATTAGAACTTTGGGATTAACATATGCACGCTACTATATAGGCTTCCCTGGTGGCTCAGTTGGTAAAGATTGTGCCTGCAATTCAGGAGAGCTGGGTTCAATCCCTGGGTTGGGAAGATCCCCTTGAGAAGCAAATGGCAACCTACTTCAGTATTCTTGCCTGGAGAATTCCATGGAAGGAGGAGCCTGGTGGGCTACAGTCCATGGGGTCACAAAGAGTTGGACTGAGTGACTAACACCCACTACCATATATAAAGCAGATAATCAATAAGTAACTACTGTTTGGCACAGGAAACTATAGTCAATATTTTGTGACAACCTATAAGGGAAAAGAATCTGAAAAAGAATATACATATAACAAATATACATAAATGTATATATGTGCATATATATATGAAACATTTTGCTGTATACCTGAAACTAACATAAACTGTAAATCAGCTATACTTCAATAAAAACAAACAAAAAGATTTAACTGATTAAATTTGGGAGCAATGGGAAAAAATAGGGTATGAAGAAGAAACTGACACAATCAGCAGTATAAACATCACAGTTGGAAAGGCAAAATTAATGCTATGTTACAAAATAGTGTGTAAGAACTATGAGGTAATCTTCTTAATGAATGGACAACTTGTCAAACCCTTCCTGGAATTCTGCAGCCTGTAGAAGACTCCCCATCTTAAAAGGAATGTGAAAACTTGGAGAGGGTTCAGAGGACAGCCACAAAGATAATGAATTGGTTGTAAAGTAAGACCTACAAGAAAAGGTTAAAAGATCTGGAATTATTCAACTTGGAGGCAAGAACTTCGAAGTTATTTAAATCCTCAAGTTAAAAATATACAGTGCCCGTTTCAAGCCTCTCCATGAATTAAAAGGAGGAAATCAGTCTAAATCTCTGGATGAAAAATTTATGGAATTTTAACAATAATTTAGCAAACAGATTCATTACACATCATTAAGAGCTCCTGAGAATGGTTTACAAAATGTACATGCTCCTTTAGGTTGTATAATTTATTTACATATTTATTTTAGTTAGCTGTGAAGGTGCAGTCTTTGATGAAGAAGAGAAATGGCCTAGATGACCTAGGAGGGTTCTTTACAGCCTTAAATTTCACTGAAATCCAGAGTTAAGTATTAATAGTCCACTAAATCATTGCCACATTTCTAGCCTTGTCTCTCACTCATTTGTTTTAGGACCGTGGGAGTGAGAAGGAAATTGAGGTGATTTGTTCCAAGGTGAGTCTGGGAGAAGGGGATGGAATGAGGGATGTGGAGAGGAGGGAAGTTGGACTAGTTGGGAGAAGGGCATTTGGGCAGAGAGAACTGCAGTTTAAAGGCACGGAAGTGAGAAAGTGTGGCACGTTATAATTTGGGTGTGGCTGAAATAGTGTACATGGAGAGAGTGGTAGGAAGTGGAGGATACTGGACATTTTGGTTGATGTGAGACCACATGGGTGTTTTATTTTCATGATCTTCATTTCTTAGATGTAAACATTTAAAGGCTATTTAAGAGAGGAATGCTGTAATCAGATTACTATTTGGGGAAAATCATACTGCAGTAATGTGAATGAATGATAGATTTTAGAGGAGAGACTGGAAGCAGGAAGCGCTGATAGGTCTCTATTCAGTTAGTCCATCTGAAAGATAATAAGGATCCAAAGGAAGTCATGGTGTGGATAGGGAAGGAGAACAAAGATGAGGGATGTATAGGAGGTAAGATGAGCTTAAGAGTACACATGGGTATTAAGTGTGGGAGTGAAAAGAGGGCTAGGTCTGGATTAGTTTGATACTTCTAGCATCTAGAAGAAAAAGTATATTTTATAAAATAGGATATTTAGTGATACAGAGCACGGACTGAATCATTTGCTTATCAATTTATCAAAAAATGAGTAGTTATTGTGGATTAGGCACTGTATCAGGCAATGAGGATGCCAAGACGCTTATCAGCAAGTATATAGCCTGGTTTGCTTGAGACAGTCCTAGTTGACTGCCTATACTCATCCACTGACAGATGAATAGATAAAATGTGGTATATACATACGTTGGAATATTATTTAGCCTTAAAAAGAAAGAGAAATCTGATGCAATTACAACATGGATGAAATGAGGACATTATGCTAAGTGAAATAAGCCAGTCACAAAAAAGACAAATGCTGTTCAACTCCACTTATAAAAGCTAGTCAAACTCATAAAAGACAAAAAGCAGAATGGTGACTGGCAGGGGCTGGGAAAGAAGAAATGGGGAGTTGTTGTTTAATGGATATAGAAATACAGTTTTGTAAAATGAAAAAGTTCTGGAGATTGACTGCACAACAGTGTGAATATACTTAAAACTACTGAACTATATACTTTCAAATGGCCAAGATGGTAAATTGTATGTTATGTGTATTTACCACAACTGAAAAAAGTTTAAGTTTTGGTTAACAACTTTAGTCACAACTTGAAATTTTCTTTGAATTTTTTGAGATAAAAAATAATAAATGAGAGATCTTATATATGTTAGGGTTTATCAATTCCTTGAATTTTTTCCTATAGCATTTCATTTGTGGTTAACAATACCCAGTAATTTTCCTTGGGGAAATGAATTAACTGTCTGGTGAGGTTCAAGACTAATTTTATGTTGGTTCCATTTTCTATAATTCAGGTGCCTGGGCTGAAATGCGTGTAGTCCTTCCTGTGGTTTGGCAATAGCTACTCAAACCTGTTAATGATAAGTTTGGATATAGTACATCAAAGTGAAAGAAAGTGAAAGTGAAAGCCGCTCAGCCATGTCTGACTCTGTGACCCCATGGACTATACAGTCCATGGAATTCTCCAGGCCAGAATACTGGAGTGGGTAGCCTTTCCCTTCTCCAGGGGATCTTCCCAACCCAGGAATCAAACCAGGGTCTCCTGAATTGCAGGCAGATTCTTCACCAACTGAGCTATGAGGGAAAACCCAATAGTACACAAAACCACTACAATATTTGGTCAGATGAGCCTTCTGAACAACTGCATCAAGGAGAGGAGCTAGGTCTCTAGCTTCATGGGATATCTGGGCCTAATTTATGTGAAAATAGTTTATGAGTTCCTGTTGGATGGACCTAATGGCCATGAGAGTTACTGACAAAGCCTTTGGCTGGTTACTGACAAAATTTATTTTGTCAGTTTCAGTATTGACATACCATTCATTCATTCTGTTTTATCTGAGGACTGAGGATGGTAAGGCAGTGATAACCTACTGTTATAGAGTTTCTTATTTACTCTCAGAGTGAAATTGACACTCCCATTGCTAGACATATAGGAGATTCTTCCCTAGAAAGAAAATGTAAGGTCTAAAATTTCTGTGTTTCTGTGAGGAGAAGTTTTTTTTTATTATTATTAAAAAATCTGGAAAAGGATAGAAGGAGCATGAAGAGGCATCTAGCCAATCTGAAAACAAACAGATAATATTGAGTATATTCATAACAATTTGAGGCGGGGGCTAGAATAAACCTTATTTGTAGATACTCAAACAAGCCTAAAATTTGAGCCTATATTCTTATGTCACTTTTAAATTGTTTTAGGAATTTGAGTTTGAATAGTTATAAAAAAGAAAGAAAGAAAAAAAGACATCTGGACACTCATTGAAGTTTCACCAATAAAGTCCATTTAGGATGATAGGTTTTCCTGTCCTAGTATGGTTATAACATACTACATTTTTCATAGACTTTATTTCAGCCTATTTGAGCAGATATTCTTAATGCCACCAGAGAGACACTCTGAATAGAACAAAGAATAAAATCTTTACCAAAGTTTCTCCCCATGCCCCTCAGGATTCAGTGATGAAAACTAGCATTGAATCAAGACCTAAAGGCATCAGTCAGGATTTAGTTTTGGCTTTGATTTTTGAACTTGTTGGATAGTCTAGATGTATTTTAAAATAGCTCATCTAGCACTATAATTCACTAAAACATTGCCATTTTGTGCTGAATCTGTTTTTTAGTATGTGCTTCAATCTTAGTTATAACTCATTCCTTTGGATGAAGCAAAACATTGAATTGGGTTTTGATATGGTTGCCATCTTTAATTGTAATAGTGCCTCCTTCTTGCTTCCAAAGCACCAAAATCATTATGGTTCAAAAATATAAATTCTATCTTTATAGACATTTCTTCTTCTGTGTGTAGCTACTTGTCAGAGCTCAGTAATCCCAAAACGAATTAGAAATGAAATATTTTCTTCTTGACATTGTATAAGAATTTCTCTCTATTTTGTTTAGGGAAACTTTGGTCAAACAGGAGGCATCATTCATCATTAGATCAGACAAAGTTTGTTCTTTATCTTTTAAGATAAGGAAGGGCAATTGTTTATTCAATGTCTCCGGTTCTTCCTATATTGACAGGTAGGAGGGGGTTGTTGTTGTTGTTAATTTGTTTTGTTTTGTTATCCAAGAGTAGTCCCGGAGATGTCCTTGTTTTTAGGTTTATCTAATTGCTAAACTTGAAGAGTGATTTTGCTGGTTTATATATATATATATTTATTTATTTATTTAAAGTATCTTCAAAATGCTCAGTGAGGTCTTGTAGGGCAGAGATGAGGAAGTCTACTACCTTATTTTTTGCATTTTTCTTTCTAAATCTGTCATCTTAAATTTAAGACAGTCAACAACAAAGGTGAATAGGACAGTTATAATATCTTTTCTCTGATTGGGACTAAGGTGCTTTCTGAAAGTATTAGTGAGATGATTGCTTAATATCTGGGATGAATTCATTTCTTCCCCTTGTACATAGGACTAGATTTTTACCAATTTTTACAAGAAAGGCCCCAAAGATTGCCTCTAATGGACCTTATTCTATCTTTATGCTCTTTATATTGATCCTTGGCCAACTTTTGATTCATATTTTTCAATTTTATTTTTTTGAAGTATAACTGATTTACAATGTTATATAAGTTTCAGTTTGATCCATATATTTGATATCATTTTAGTAATTAATTCACTCTGATTTTTTGCAACCAAGTTTTGACCTTCTATGGTCCTAAGAGGAGACTCTTGGACAAAATGTCCCAAGAACAATAATAAATTCTTGGGTGAATTTTTATCTTTGCTTATGAGGATTAGGAAAGTCTTTAGATAATTTGAATCTAATCTTGACTAAGGTTTAAAACCATAAAGCCAGCAAGGCTGGTCTTCTTCTGCAATTATCTTATAAGACATTGTAAGTGGAGATTGACCAACAAGATTGTGTATATGTAGGAAAGTTTGGTGGAGGAAAAGGAAGAGGGTAGAAGGGGCAAAGAGGAGAAAGGGTAAAGCAAGGGTTGAGGGGTGGGGCGTTGGGGTAAAAATAGAGGAGCCCAAGAGAAAGGCCAGGAGAGAGTTATATCTGGAAGAGGGAATTGTTTAAATACAAATTTTAGCTCTTCCATATAGGTACTTCTTTTTTCTCTGTAACAATTGTAGAATTTTCCTGGATTTTAATAGCCTCTTCCTGTTGAAGTGTATTGACCACTGAATATTCTAAAGCTTAGGATACTTTGATTTCTAACATGCCACACAGTTAAATTATTTTATTCATATTTCAAGCTCCCCAAATAGGCCACTGAGGTTCTATATAACTCCTCATAAAATTCTGCAAGCTCTTCACATATTTAGTGTCTGTCGCTATAATGTCTTTGTATAACCCAGAAAATGACTCAGAAGTTCATTATATAACTAATGATTATCTATATTAAAATGATGAAAATAAATGGGAGATAAATAACTAGATCCCCAAAACCATCTTGTCTGTGAGAGCCCTTAATAGTGGAACAAATTAAATGAAATTTTTCAGCAAGGGAAATGAAAAGCATGAATAGCTCTTGAAAGTGTTATTTGCTCAGTCATATCTGACCCACTGCAACCCCCATGGATGATAGCCCACCAGTCTCCTCTGTCCATGGAATAGTCCAGGCAAGAATATTGGAGTGGGTAGCCATTCCCTTCTCCAGGGAATATTCTGGACCTACGTCTCCTGCATTGCAGGTGGATTCTTTACTGTCTGATCCACCATGCCTGTATGCATACTCAGTTGCTAAAGTTGTGTCTGACTCTTTGTGACCTTATGAACTATAGCCCACCAGGCTCTTCTGTCCAAGGGATTCCCCAGGCAAGAATATTGGAGTGGGTTGCCATGTTTTTCTCCAGGGGATCTTCCCAACCCAGGGGTTGAACCCGCATCTCTTATGTCCCTGCATTGGCAGGCGCTTCCCATTAGCACCCACTGGGAAGGCCCTGAGCCACCATGATGCTTATTTTAAGGGAATGAGCAGGACTTATTCAGTTGTCCAGGGCCTGGGACTCTGAGAAGGAGAGATGTCAATGGTCTCCTGCATGCTCTATTCTGGTCAAAGTATCCTGGGTTGACAAGCAAGAAGGTCCAGTCCAGCTGAAATGACAGCAATTATGCTCTGGCAAGACACCAAGGTTAATTTCTGAATAGAGCCTCTGTAGTCTCTTAAAACATGGAGTTAAATGCATTTTAATAGCTACCCACTCCAGTATTCTGGCCTGGAGAATTCCATGGACTGTATAGTCCATGGAATCTCAAAGAATTGGACATGACTGAGCGACTTTCACTTTCACTTTATTAGTTTACAGACATAAAACAGATATTGATCATGAGCTAGTTAAATTTTGCTATCATTGGTTTACAATGATCAGTTTAGAGATTCCTACATGAAAGTGGACAGAATTTAGCTATAGCATTGTTCATACTGCTGCTGCTGCTGCTAAGTTGCTTCAGTGGTGTCCGACTCTGTGCGACCCCATAGACGGCAGCCCACCAGGCTCCTCCATCCATGGGATTTTCCAGGCAAAAATGCTGGAGTGGGGTGCCATTGCCTTCTCCAGTTCATACTGCAGTGCCCCCAAATTAGGGATGTTACTGGTGCTTATTGTTCACTGTTGCCTTGTGTTCTTTGTCAAATATACCAAAGGAAGAAAGGCTTAAAGAGATAAGCATAGCTTAAAATACATTTTTAAGGCTATTTTTCTTTAAAAGAATAACATTTTATAGCTTATTATATTTCATAACTTAAATATGAAATATTAAGAAATTAAAATTTAAATTAATTTGTTTTATGATATTAATATCACATGATGTACTAAAAAGCAAAGCTATCAATAACAAAAATTGAATGTACCTTTTAAAACATTAATACTGCTTTATAAACAAATATATGATTAGGATAAATTTTAAAGAGAGAATATTTAATATAGATGGTATTTTTCAACAAATATCCCATTGGCCATCTGAAAAAAAATCTGACCTATGATACAAGAAGGTGTATAAATAATGCCCTGTAAGTCCATCTATATTTAGTACACACACTGTGAAAGGAAATAATTGAATATTTTTATTTTTTTAATTGAAGGAGGACATATTTTAAGTAAAAAAGAAAAGGAAAAGAATTTGATATTTAATGAGGTCAACACCTTAATATGAAACAAGTTCCTACTAGGATAGAAATCTCTAACCTATGATACAAAGTAGTTAAAGAATACATAATATACGGGAAATACAAATGGCAATAACAAGTGGACCAATATTCATTCTCACTAATAACCAAAAAATGTGAAATACAACATAAGTTGACCATTTTCTATTAATACATAAAAAACAGCCAAGCACTCAGGGAAACTGCTCTGTCTTGATGCTTTTGGTCAGAGATGTGACTTTTTTCTGACTAGAAATTAGATAATATGCACTAGAAGTCTTAAAAACTCCTTGCCCTTATAGTCTAACGAAAACACTTCTGAGAATATATCCAAAGAAAATAATCAGATACTGAGAAAAGATATAGTTAGAAATAAAGTATTCTTACTGCAAGATCCCCATGAACAGTATGAAAAAGCAAAGTGTTTTTGAAATACATCTAAATGCAAAAGACAATAAAAACTTTAAGTTAAAAATCAGGAGATAAAACTATGTACTATAGTAACTCATATTTGTAAAAATACTTTCATTTCAGTTCAGTTCAGTCACTCAGTCATGCCCGACTCTGCAGCCTCATGGACTGTAGCATGCCAGGCTGCCCTCCATCACCAACTCCTGGAGCTTGCTCAAACTCATGTCCATTGAATTGGTCGTGCCATCTAACCATCTCATCCTCTTTTGTCCCCTTCTCCTGTGTTCAGTCTTTCCCAGCATCAGTGTCTTTTCCAATAAGTCAGTTTTTCATATCAGGTGACCAAAGTATTGGAGTTTCAGCTTCAGCAACCATCCTTAAAATGAATAGTCAGGACTGATTTCCTTTAGGATTGACTAATTTGATCTTTGCAGTCAAGGGACTCTCAAGAGTCTTCTCCAATACCACCGTTCAAAAGCATCAGTTTTTTAGCACTCAGCTTTGTTTATGGTCCAACTCTCACATCTATACATGACTACTGGAAAAACCATAGCTTTGACTAGACAGACCTTTGTTGGCAAAAAAAAACAACAACTTTATGTAGTTTTAAAATAGACTCTAAGGCAAGATACTAAAAAGTATAAAATTGGATTTGGTATTATGATTTAAATTTGTTATTCACAGTTTTCTGAATTTCCTAAGCATTTCATATATTTCTTCTCTAATCATAAAAATGAAAAAACATAGGAAACTTCATATCTTTCTATATATGTTAATTCAGTTTTACTTATTACTGTAAATACTGAAAAATACCCTTGCTTCAGGGAGGCCTGGAGTGTTGCAATTCATGGGGTCGCAAAGAGTCGGACACGACTGACCGACTGAACTGAACTGAACCCTTGCTTCAAATTATTTATGACATTTTTCAGCCTTATTAAGGCATAGTTACATATGTTACCCATATACATATATAGTTTAATATATGTATATGTATATAACACACAGATATGTGTGAACATACATCTATATGCATACATATATGTATGTATAAATGTTTGTGTATCACTCTGGAGGCAAAAGTGAAAATATTATTTGACTTCAACATCTTTACAATTAGAAATGGCTATTCTACCACTTGTATTTCAGAATTACATTCAATGAGATCTATACTTTCAAAATTCACTAACGTCAAGAATTTGTAAAGTCCAGCAAGACATAATGTAAACAAAACAAAACAAACAAATCAAACCAAGACACAAAAGGTCCAAAAAGAAAATGAAAATGTTATTTCAGGACCATAGTTTGTTGTTCTTAACTTTTCTATTGAGACAATGTATGGCAGGACTCAGTACTAAAGTTGCAAAATCAGAAGTTTGTGATATCATCGAACATTAGAAGGGAAAAGATAAAGTTCTATACCATCTAGTATTCTATTAAATTTTATCTCAACAAGGGTCTAAACAAGGTCTATCAGCAGTAAATGATTCTGTCAATATCCTTCACAGTAGGGCAACTTCTCCAGCAATTTTTGTAATCAATTACCAGTGGCTAACATTTTCATAATCTGTTCTGAATTTTGCTATATCTGAATGAACTTGGCTCTGACACATTCCTTATTATTTCCTTACTACTAGTAGGATGAACTACTTGTCCAGGTCATGCTGGGTCAGAAATGTGCTAAAGTGTTTACATAAATGCTGTAAGCAGCACCTGTCTTGAACACACTGTATTACTTTTTTCAGCCACAGTAGAACACATACAGTTTTGGGTATAGGAGTTTAAAAGGAAGAAAAGTACAAATCAAAAATGTCTAACAATAATAGAGATTAAATTGCCTTTGCTGAAATATAGTCTGCTATTATAACATTAAACCAATTTCAAGTTTTCATCCACTGCATTTTCTCATTTCCACTAATCATATAGGTATAAATTTCAATTAGTTAGCTTTTGAAATTGCTTTGAGAATGATAACTGAATTTGCTTTCATTCTTTTTCTCAATATGTATATATAAAGTGAAAATAAAATTAATGTGGTATCTCTTTTGATATGTATACCGATATACTTTATATGTATATACGTATATGTATATATATATATATCTAGATTTCTTTCATGTATAATGTAATGAACTGAACACTTTGAAATCATCCAAAAGAAAAATGCATAATTATGACTAAGCTTTGATATTTCGAACTTCAAAAATTATTTGCCTAATGATTAAAAACCTTTATATAGTCTATACTGCCAACAAAGGTCCATCTAGTCAAGGCTATGGCTTTTCCAGTAGTAATGGATGGTATGTCCAGTAGTATGGATGTGAGAGTTGGACTGTGAAGAAAGCTGAGTGCCAAAGAATTGATGCTTTTGAACTGTGGTGTTGGAGAAGACTCTTGAGAGTCCCTTGGACTGTAAGGAAATCCAACCAGTCCATTCTGAAGGAGATCAGACCTGGGTGTTCTTTGGAAGGAATGATGCTAAAGCTGAAACTCCAGTACTTTGGCCACCTCATGCGAAGAGTTGACTCACTGGAAAAGACTCTGAGGCTAGGAGGGATTGGGGGCAGGAGGAGAAAGGGATGACAGAGGATGAGATGGCTGGATGGCATCACTGACTCGATGGACATGAGTTTGAGTGAACTCTGGGAGTTGGTGATGGACAGGGAGACCTGGTGTGCTGCAATTTATGGGGTTGCAAAGAGTTGGACACGACTGAGCGACTGAACTAAACTGAACTGATACTGTTTTTATTTGTGTTATTTGAACTGTAAAGCAAAGTTTCAAATTCTTACTTCAGCTTTAATTATTTATATTTAAAAAACATCATTTTCAATTCTGGAGAACATATGGCACAGTTTTAGTTTCCTTTGCTGGTTCTTCAAATAAAAATTAATAATTATTATAGTTTCTAAATAAACAAAATTAAATCTGTTTCAACTAGTTGCATGATTCTCTGATAATAAAAAAATTCAGCTAGGAAAAATATTTTTTTCCCTAAGAAATTATAAAATGTTGCAATTTTGATGAATTACAGAATAAAAAAATAGAAGATGGTAAACATATGTGAAAATGAAATAACGGCATTTTTTAACATAGGTAAACTGATCTAAAATAAAAATTGACTCATTAATTGCTAAGCTGAAGTTGGTTTAAGCTCATTAATTTTTATTCAAATTTTATGAAAGACAAACATCTTTTACTGTGCAATGTAAAACACTTGTTAAAACTTTAATTGTATTACCTTGCTTTCAATTGCCATTCACTCATTTTGCTAGAAGGTATGTTTATGTTGAATATTATAGTAAGCGAATTTATTAAAATGTTACAAGAGAATTGGGATCTGATCAAATGCTTTTTCCAGGGTGAAACAGGTAAGCTGAAATCTAAGATAAACTCTACATCTTAACTGCAATTGAGTAGCTTAGAAATCCTAAGGAAAAAAATTTAATAACAATGTAACTTTTAAAAATTTTCTGCCTTGGTATATATGAGGCATACTGAGAGTGAGACAAAGAGATAAACATTCATAGACATGTACTAACCTTGATAGTAGGCATAGGCTTGAGGGCCAGGGCTGGGCCCAGAATAAGGGGTGAAGGGCCAGCATATGGAGCTGAAAGTGCTGTAAGAGAGTAGTTTCAATTGTAACTGCTACCATGGGGCTCATAGTAACCTTCATTGTTGAAAAGGAGTCACCAGCTGGATCCAGATTTGTAACCACATTAGAAGCAAGTTTTCTAGTTGTCAGTGCTTGGGGCAAAAGATTGTAAGAAATGAACAGCTGTCTCCTTAGAGAAAAGAGATCAGCTTTGGTGAGTTCTGTGACAGCTCGGTCACTGACTGAGGGGTTGATCGGGGTCACAGAGATGAGGATTTTTAAATGGAGCTCCAAGGTCAAAAGGGAAAAAGGAGAGGAAATTTTGAATATTTCTAAGATTGTTAGGTTACAAGAAAGTAACGTAAAAATAATTCTTACAACGTGTGTTTGAAGAAAAACAACAGCACACAATTTGATCCCAACTGGATTATGACAGAACGCAGTAAGTTAAGTAAAAATAGGTCTTTGTTTCTAATGTGTTTGATAATTACTGTGAATAATAAATTTGTATTCTGACCTAAAAATTACAACTAAATATTCATTGTGCTTTGTCAAAAATACCTAGTCCTACATATGAAGAACAATATTAGAAGAATATGAATTTCTAAAAGTGTACATTATAAACCCAATACTATTTTTAATGGCCCTTCCTACTGCATACTTCAGTTGAAAAGATGAATATTAATTTGGAATTGAGTCAACAGAGATAACACTTCTCAACTAGCTAACCATATTAATCACATTATTTTTTTTCTTTCTGTATTGCCAAATTTGAGGAATTCTAAAGGAACATGAGAAGAGTAAATGTAGGTGAGAATAAAGTTTAAGAGTTCCTTTGGAGCAGGTCAGAAATAATACATGGAAGGTGAAGAGAAAGAGAAATAATACATGGAAAAAAGAGAAAAATGGAGAATATGTGCCCACACATATATGAGAAAACTGACTAAGGGAAATGAGAAATGCTAAGAAAGCAATATGAAAGACGCAGCCATTGAACGTATTTTACTGGTATTACACTTTTGGTCAGTTTAATCCTGGAGGAAACTCATTAGCGATGCATGAGCTTTGGGAGAACTTCTTGAGTCACTTGTTTTTTGTTTTTGTCAAGAAGAATGTCATATACCAATGCATTAAGTAGGAGTTATTTTTCATAACAAAATGCTTCCATCAGCACTGACGAGGTCCTCTGAGTATCTATGTTGTTGGCACTCACTAAATGCTTAGTAGTAGTAATAATATCACAGATAACATCATTTAAGGAATAAAATTGGCCTTCACATATTTGCCTCTTCCCCAAAGACTAAAATGTCTTCCCTGGCCCTTTTCCATCTGGTGTTATGTGAACATTTTCCCGTTAATGTGAGGGTAGCTCTACTTTGACAAATGCTTCCACTGCACTCAGGAAGATAAAAAATAGGCCGAATCATAATCACTTGAGTTGTGTTCATGGAAAGGAGAGCTATAGATTCTCAAAACATCTTACTCATCATGTCTAATGTAGCTAGTTTAGTTTCATTGACTGTCTCTACAATCTTTGCTAGATGGAGTATTTGCTATATTGAATTATGCAGCTAATTTCAGATTTTAAGAGACAGACGGAATAGAACAAATGACACTAAATAGACTATTACTTTAAAGAATATATATCCTATTTAAGATACCAGAAGAGTCTGTGAAAAAGTAGTCTAATAGTTGCCAAAGAGGCATCTAAGAAGCTAAATATAATATATGTAAAAAAAGAAAGCAATAACACAGAGGAATAAAGTTCAGACTTTTGCAAACTACACTTGGAAATTACATACATACAAACAAATTGGTTGTACAATAAGTATATAATCATCATAGCATATTTAAGATTTTAGTAAATTATATATATAATTATTGAATCAAATTACTTAGACATTTAGTGAAGTTGTATCTGATTCTTTAAGTTGTATCTGATGTCTTATAAGGGAATTTAATCTTGGATTACTATTTATCATTACTGAATTCAAAAGTGATAGAAGATAATCTGTGTGGATATCTGACATTTTCTTCAAGGATCTGACATATTTTTATCAGATATATTTGTATCTATTTGAATTCCTTCTCAGGGTTCTGTATAACTTTCGATTATTTGCTTGAATCTCCTAACTGGAAATGCCCAAGAACCCCTGCAGGTATACAAAACACCTGGTCAAGGGCAATGAGAAGAGGGAAAAGGCTTGACCCCTGTTGTGAACACCCAGTGACCTACTACAGGGCCAGTATACTACAGTCTGCAAGTCCAGTCAGACTGCTCTGGTTTTGCAAATAAAGCTTTATGGAAACATAACCATGCTTACTTATTTACATATTGTCAATGGCAGCTCTCTCGCTATAAAGGCAGAATTGTGTACGTGGGACAGACACCTTTAGGTCTACAAAACCTAAAACATTTACTATCAGGATAGTAAATATATACAGCTTTCTAAAATGTATTTAGCTTTATAAAAATATATAAAGCTTTATATAAAAAAAAAAAAACCTTCCCTGACCTCTGACTTATTATAACAAAGTAGCTAAATTGTCCTAAATCTTAACTCCACTCCACACCTCAACTTCTCGATCTCTTTTCTTCTTTCCTTCCCCATTAGCAAATACTCAGGTCTTCCTCCCTTCCCTGGTGGCTCAGATGGTAAAGAATCTGCTTGCAATGTGGGAGACACAGGTTCAATCCTTGTGTTGGGAAGATCCCCTGGAGAAGGGAATGGCAACTCATTCTAGTACTCTTTCCTTGAGAATTCCAAGCACAGAGGAGCCTGGTGGGCTACAGTTCATGTGGTCACAAAGAGTCGGACACTTAACTAACACTAACTTTCACTTCCTTCTTACCATTCACTCAGGGCTTCCCAGGTGGCATTAAAGAACCCTCTGCCAATGCAGGAGACATAAGAGACATGGTTTCCATCCCTGGGTTGGGAAGATACCCTGGAGGAGGGCATGGCACCCCCACTCCTGTATTCTTGCCTGGAGAATCCCACAACCAGAGGAGCCTGAAGGGCTACAGTTTGTAGGGTCAGAAATAGTCAGACACAACTGAACTGACTTAGCATGCATGCATCATTCATTTATTGACTGACAATATGGGCTTCAAGTTTTCATTTGAGAAGTATTTAAAATATGTATATATGCTCACGCATATATATGTCCTAAAATAACATTTCAGTTTGAATGTTTCAGAGGTAACCAGCAAATTCTAATGCCAATTTACTTTACATAACATTTAAAAATAATAACTGCAAGCGAGCACATAGCACGTACTAAGTTCCAATCATAGTTCTGAATTTATTTCTTATATTAACTTAATTCAGCCTCATCACACTCCTTGGAGAGAAGCATCATCATTATCCCCTTTTGAGGGATGAAGAAACTAGGCACAGAGACTTTAAATAATTTATTCAAAGTAACATAGCTAAAAGGAGGCAGAAATAGAATTGGAACCCAGTTAGATAATCACTAGCTGGATAATCTCAAGGCTCTATAACCTCAGTGTATTGTCTATTAGCCAATGAATGTGTTTTAAATTTTAATCAGTGTTATTATTTCCCTACTAAGACTATTATCTGTTGTCCTCATATGTTATCATAAAGCTCTAATGTAAGCCAGGAGATTAATAGTTCGTGGTTTCCATCAAACACATGGATATATCCTGTGCCTTTAACTTTCTAGCATTTAGTAATTTTCAGAAAACATTAAAAATATGATTAACAGTGGAAATGGAAGAGGAGAAGAGTGGTGATGCTTTGACATTAATGTGACATTGAATTGAGATTGAAAATGAGATTAAATATTTTCCAGATAGTGTAGAATTTCCTGATGAGAAAAAGATGGAGCATTTTTAGTTCTTTCATCACAAATCTTATTAGAAAATGCCAGAAATAAAATAATTTTACTATTACATGTATTTTTCATACGATGCATACAATGATGTATGCATCATGAGAAATGCTGGGCTGGATGAAGCACAAGCTGGAATCAAGGTTGCCAGGAGAAATATCAATAACCTCAGATATGCAGATGACACCACCCTGATGGCAGAAAGTGAAGAGGAACTAAAAAGCCTCTTGATGAAAGTGAAAGTGGAGAGTGAAAAAGTTGACTCAAAGCTCAACATTCAGAAAACTAAGATCAGGGCATCCGGTCCCATCACTTCATGGCAAATAGATGGGGAAACAGTGGAAACAGTGGCTGATTTTGTTTTCTGGGGCTCCAAAATCACTGCAGATGGTGATTGCAGCCATGAAATTAAAAGACGCTTACTCCTTGGAAGGAAAGTTATGACCAACCTAGATAGCATATTGAAAAGCAGAGACATTATTTTGCCAACAAAGGTCCGTCTAGTCAAGGCTATGGTTTTTCCAGTAGTCGTGTATGGATGTGAGGGTTGGACTATAAAGAAAGCTGAGCACCGAAGAATTGATGCTTTTGAACTGTGGTGTTGGAGAAGACTCTTGAGAGTTCCTTGGACTGCAAGGAGATCCAACCAGTCCATGCTAAAGGAAATCACTCCTGGATGTTCATTGGAAGGACTGATGTTGAAAGCTGAAACTCCAATATTTTGGCCACCTGATGCAGAGAGCTGACTCATTTGAAAAGACCCTGGTGTTGGGAAAGATTAAAGGCGGAGGAGAAGGGGACAACGGAGGATGAGATGGTTAGATGGCATCACTGACTCAATGGACATGAGTTTGGGTAAACCCTGGGTGTTGGTGATGGACAGGGAGGCCTGGCGTGCTGCGGTTCACATGGTCACAAAGAGCTGGACATGAACTGAATACAATGATGAAACACAGAGAAGTAAATGAACCTATAACAATAAATAACAGACACAAATTTATTTGGATGATAGACATAAGCATCAGCAAGAATGAATTTGCTCAGCTAGAGAAATAAAACATCATTGGAAAAAAATACCAAAAACTAAAGGGAAGTACCTTATTCAGGCATTATTATTAGAATAATAATTGGAAAAGGAAAAGACTGGGAAAATGACTAATTTCAAACTAAGCCACATTAATTACTCTAATTATAAGTAAAATAACTTGGAAAATTTATGTAAGATCTGTCTGTAAAACATCTTGAGAATTCTCTAGTTTATCAATTTTTCTTCCTTTTGTCAAGATTTACTGAAACTATTCAAATCTGAAAAATTATCTCACTTCTAAACTGACATAATTATTTTTTATTTGTGAGCCTTTCTTTATAATCCATTGTCTGAGAAGCCTCTCTTGGTCTTTGATACAGAAAACTAAAATAATACACCTACTTTTTTCTAGAAAACTATTTAATATATACTAAATGGAGACAAATGATATATGTTTCTTTTTTTTTAAATAGGCTGAAAGTAACTGAACAATATTCAATTAATTTTACTCTCTATCATCACAGAGTCATCTTGAAAAAGAAAAATGCTATTGATTTGAAAAAAAATTGCTTTGTACATTTAATAATAAAAAAACCTAGCTACTTAGATCAACCTTGAAAAAAATTCAATTTTACCCAATTAAATATTTGTTACAATAGCTGTTTTTATAATACTTGTTCAAAAACACTTAAACATTCACATCTGATAGATAAATCTGTTTAAAGGGGTTTAAAGCACAACCACTCTCAACTAAGCTGGCCTTTGTCAGCATGCACTTGACATCTGAATGAGTCTATTCTCTGTGTGGTGAGGGGTCAGCACAATAAAATAACTGTCATTGAATCATTGAGTGGTTTTGGAGAGTACTAACAAAATGCTGTCTAGGTGTTCTGACACTGACTGGTGAAAAGGTCACTTTCACCTGAGTGACCTATGGAACCTCATGATCAAGAAGACACAAAAAATAGTTAACAAACCTAGAGACAGTAGACAATGAAGCAGCTCTTCCTTGACCAGTGCTTTGTATATAACCAAAGTCTTCTATAGGGGTCTTGTTGGATCCGTTTTCGAACTATGGAGAGAATGTAAACTTCACACAATTGGTTGGATGGGAATTTTCTTTTCCAAATCCCAACCTATTTCAACCATAGAGATTTTATTATGCTATTTTATTATTGTTATTGTTGTTGTTTAAAATGTATAAGATTTCCATTGAATAAAAGGGTCAGATACTTAAAATAGATTAGAAGTCCACCAAACTAAGGAAATAAGTTTCTGAGACTGTTTCAACATTTATTTATGTACTAAATAAATTTCTTGAATTATAAGATGATTTGACACAAGGTGACTATAAAGTGCTCAAAGTTCTGTTTAAAAATTAGGCAGATTATAAAATGATGTACATGTAATCTCAGAATTAAATATGATGATAATTTTATTTTAAAAACACATAATTATTTAGATTTAGAATTTTTAAAAAAGGTTTAATTATTAATTTGGATAAGAAAGTTTGTATCATAGATCCAAAGATACTAAAGACCATCTTTATTCCTGCGAATAGATTTAACAATAAAATCTGTAGATAGCAACTATTGCCCTATTTTACCAAAAAGATAGGTAGGTTGACTGGCAAACTCAGAAAGAGTGTCTTGCAACTAATTGCCAGTAAAATTTGTTTAAAACTCAAAAGTGATCATTTAGAAGCCAACACAACTTCCAAAGTGTATGTAACACATTTTCTAGCATGCCTTAATAGAGTTCTTTAAGCAGGGAAGAGCCCTCACATGGACATCAGATTAAAAAACCTACTTCTGGTATCTCCCTCAGTTAATTTCTTTCTTTGGTTTCCTTTTCAACAAGGGTCTGCATTCATTCACAAGTTCAGTGTTACAGTTATGGTTAAAGAAACTGTCTTTTCACTATTTGGATCCTACAAAACCTTTGCTGGCTAGGTTATAAGAGGAGAATATTCAGGTGATGTTTGAAAAAGTTAAATTTTCATTGTTAAAAGGTAATTTAAACTTGGGCATCAAGAGTTGGTCTCGAGCAGACTGCTTTGGGCAGAAAGTATCTTGTGCTCATCAGGGTGCTTGATTGTCTGGAGGGTCTTCTGGATGAAATGTAATTTGCCTGAAGTGCTCAATTGAAGTAAATTAAATGTAGAGGAAACGTTCTAGCAGAAATCTATACAGACTTGGTAATTGTGTCCATGGTCATAATTTTTAATAGAAATTAGATTGGCATTTGCCATAATGTAATATATTGTTTAAATTCTTACATCCTCTCCAACATCTACTCATTAATTCACAGGACATCATGAACTTGATGTGTGCCAGGCATCGGTGTTGATTCTGACTGTGAGAGTGAATCAGCCAGACATGGTCCCTCCCTCTTGGGGTTTATAGTCTTATGAAGTCTTCAAGGCAGAAAATTAGTCCTATTCATTTCATTATATTACAAATATATATAGTAGGTGCTTAATACGCATTTAGGAATCCTGATTAAAAATTTATAAAGTACATATCACATTTTTAAATTTTTGAATTGCTTGAATTAACAAAGCCGAGTGCTGACTTTAGTATGGTTGAAGTATCTTTTATGCATTACATAACAATTAGCACTTAGAAAAATTCTAGGAATGTCTTAAATTAAATGTAGAAGTAAAGGACACAGTTTAGGACTTTTAAAACTTTGAGACAATCCAAAATTGCGTTTACACCAATGTTAAAGAACGTTATTGACAACCAATACCCTAAATGAATTTGAAGAAGTAAGTTGGTCCTTCAACACTATCTAAATGTATGGCAAGCATATGAACCTTAACAATCCCTTTAAAAACATATCGTAAATACTCCCAACTAAAGTCTAAGTTCCAAGACTACTACATTTCAGTAGTCCCTTCAACCCATATTCTCTAAACTTGCTTGGGTTTTTGCTTTCTGCTGCAATTTTTTGTTTTATTTAGGTTTCTTTTTTCCTTTCTTCTCCTTCCCCTGAGAGAAGGGTAGAGTGGTGGGAGAGCTGGCAGTTCTCTGGGTTACAGGATAAACCCCGCTTGGCTGCATGTGACTGCCTCATTTAGCAGCTGGTAATTCTGTGGAGCAATGCTCAGCACTTGCTCTTACAGTCTTTTATGTAATATAATATATATTTTTAAAATTGATTGTAATTTTTTTAGCACTTTGGGGGCTGCTGGTGGTCTCTTTTTCAGGCTAAATAGACCAACTGCTGCTGCTAAAAGAGTTTATTCGACCACCCACACTCAGAAGCACAACCTCCTTCTCCCTGTGTCCCCTGAAGTAGCAGTCAGCAAGGCCTGTGCAGTAATAACTGTGAGCAGCCTTCAGGCTCAGAAAAATGTCACAGCTTGAGCCCCAGAGCCTCCAGTGCCCCCATTCAATCAGTGCTCAACTGCATGACGCACCCTGAAACTTAAAATGAAAGCCCTGGATTCATGGCCAAAAATACAAACTCCCTACAGGTTCTTTCTGTGGGAGCTATTGAAGTTCCCTGTTAGCTCACAGACGGTTACCCACCTTCTCCTTCTGTGCCGGGTAGCAAGGGAAAAAAGGCACAACTGTAACATTTTGTGCACAAAGACCTTGACTGGGATGCAGAAAGACTTAAAAACAGCAGGCATATACTTTTTGAAACAACATTTTGACAGATAAAGTCAAGTGATGAAGTATAGTGAACTTATTTATAATTACCTCTGCTGTTGGCGGCAAGTGAAGGAGGGGGTAACTCAGAACAGGGGTATGCCAACTAATCAAATTTCATTTTCTTTTGCTCTGAAACCTCAGAATTTGATAGCATGTGTGTGGGTGTATGTGTGTATGTATGTACAAATTATAGTAAGGGGTGATAATTTTCAGTCTCTGATAAATACAGAAGTATAGGGAAAGCAACAACACTGAATTAAATTTTTGTTGCAAATATTTGCACCCCACTCCAAGGCAAAAAGAACATCTGGTTGTCCCCAGAGGATCACATACAAAATATTGTGTGACCTTTCTGGGTCTACATTTGAGAGGCCCAGTACAAAATGGATCAAGAGTTTTGGGAAGATAGAGTAGTAAACACACATAGAAATTTACATCGATATCAGTAATCATTAATAGCAGCTTTTTAGGTGACTAGACACTCTTATAATCCCTGGTTCCCAAGGGATTTATATCCTGAGTTTATGTGTTTTTCCAATAAAATCTAATTTTCTAAAGTTTCAAATTTTGCTGTTATTCTGGTAAAAGTGTTCAAAAAAGTAGTAAATAATCTCCTTTAGTTGCTGCCAAAGTGGTATATAAGCAGAGATAATGTTGTATATTTTGACACAAATGTCAAATCTTGGTTCAGAATTATTCTGGTGGATAATTAAATTCATCATAATAGAACTTCAAAGGCAATGCCTACTCTCTGTTCAATAAATTAAAAGACTCAATCATGCAAGCAGGTTGGAGATGTTGTTAATTTTAGAATCAGACTCACAGCTTCTTTCTGCACATGAAATTTTGTTTAGTAGTTCAAACCTGTAATACCGGACTTTATTTTTACCCTTTAAAATTTCTACTTTACTACTCTTATAGAACATGGTTTATTTCTTCATTAGGGAGGTTAACAGAAGTTCAATGAATCTAAAGCTCCATCAGATATGTGTGTTCACCATGGCTGAGGGAGCAGCCATAATGAGAAGAGAGGGGACTTGCTCAAGCTAAAGAATTTCTATTTAAAATAACTGAGCAGTGATGAACATGTAAAGAAATCCTTGTTGAATAAGTGAATCACTTTTCTCAAATTTTTACATAAGCAAATATAAAATTTTAAAAGTAAATAATATAATTAATCAAAGCAATTTCCATAAAAATGTAACTTTTATTAGGTAGAGAATAGTATTTAAGATGTTTATTTTTAACTCTCCCATATACAGGAGAATAAAAGATAGTCTTTCACTTTTCTGTTATGAAACTGATAAATGGTATATGGAAAAAATCAATAAAAATGTGAAAGATGGTAAAGTCTAGATTTTTAAAGAGACTTTGTAGTATAAGATTTGATGTAGCTTTTATTTTAACTCTTTCTTTCCTTTGTATGTTCAAAAACAATGAGAAATAGCAACATGGAGAAGAACTGTATAGCTCAATGTTGTTTTAATAAATTTTTGTCATATATCACTAACATTTTCCCCCAGGATTCTGAGAACCTAGTGATATATTTGGTGTACAGGGCTATGGACTATGGAATATCTATGTGCACATATATGCAAACGCACAGAGTAACATCTATACAAGAACCAATGCTGCCAAAATGTTCTTAAAGGGTAGCATAAATTTCAGACTGTTTTAGGCTCTGTGGGCCAGAAGGTCTCTGTTGCAGCTACCCACCTTTTCCCTGCAGTAGGAAATCAGCCACTGATGATGATGTGTGAACAGATGAGAATGGCTATGTTCCGACAAAGCTTTATTCAGAAAAGTAGGCTGAGGGAGTGACATCAGTGAATGATAGAAAAAAGACCTCAGAAAATTTTCTCCTTCATAAAATCAATGAAAAATGGCAAAATTATCAGAATTGACTCTTTTAGTACTCTGGAAATTAATCAAAGGCTTGTAGCAATTCAAAAATGAATGAAAAAATAAACAGCTGAAAATCTCAGTTAAAACCAGTGACATTTCTGATATTTTAACTTGACCTCTTCTCAATCTCCACCTCAGCTCCAGGGGATAGCCTTGAAAATTATCACCCTACAATCACAGTGGAAAACAGCAGCAAGGCAGCCATCAGAGTTGGAATAAGGTTGGAGAATAAGATTAGAACAAGGTTGGAGCTTCTTCAAGTCTCATTCCCTAATATTTGTCATTACTGACCTGTCAAGTGTATATAGGAAAGAACTGGACCTTGTCCAAAGAGAGGTCTGTCCTTTGCCCTCAGTGACTGGGAGGTAACCAATGTCAACTCTGCTAGAAGGGTCACAATTTAAAGCAGAGGCTGGTCACACCAGATCTTAGGGTGACACTGGCCATACCAGAACCCAACTGTGTGAGTAAGGAGGGAAAGCTTGACATGCAGTATTAATTGGTCTGGAGACTTAAGTTCAACCAAGTATCATGTCATGAATATATAGTGAAGTTCCAATAAAATTTCTAACAATGAATCTCTGTTACAATATTTCATATATATTGTCACATATCAATGCCAGAAGGATAATGTGTTTGGGCAACAACAGAGCTTCAGGTTTGGAACCCTCCCACACTCTGCCTAATTTATCTCTCTTTTGGTTGATTTTAATTTGTATCTTTTCCTTGTAGTAAAGCATAATTGTGAGTATTACAGCTTTTAGTAAGTTCTGTGAGGACCTCTAGCAATTAACAAAACTCAGGTGATTTGGAGAACAGCTCCAACCTGCAGTTGGTGTCAAATGTTTTGGGAAAACTTGGCAGTCTGGAGGATTATGTCCTCAAATTCTGCAGTTCGATTAACTCTGGGTAGTTGGTACCGGGATTAGAAGTTCTCTAGAATAATCCTGATTCAACTGATTCATCCTAAACATGTGGTTTAGAAAAAAAAAAAAAAAGGTAGACTAAAATCAGGGCTGAGGAAATTTTGAATGGTCACAGTGTCACTCATGTTAACTAAAGCTGTGTTTTGCTCAGTTAATGGACATGAAAGTTTCTTTTACTTTAAAATGATAAATCTTCTGATGTGTTGGTTCACTGGTTACATAAAGAAATTTAAAACAAAAAATAAATATGCAATTCCTTGGTTATTGATACCTGTAAATTGCCAAAATTAAAGCAAGGGAGAATGTTGGGTCAAATTTGGATTCTGACTGGTCCAAGTTATAGCCCTCAACCTCAGGTTATCAATGGGTAAAGTTAAAATAAAATAATTAAAAGTCATTAAGGCCAAGCTTGGATCCTGACCAGCTGAGCTTACAAGTTTTAATCTCAGGGCCCTCATCAATGGGTAAAGTTACAACTGGAGCAAATAAAACATGAAGTAGATCTTAATACTGGATCTCAAGTCCACTTCCAAAGGGGAAAGTTGTGCGAAACAACAGACAGCAAAGAAGGTTAGAATGACTTATAAGATAATGAGCAAAATAAAGAGGTTAGAAAAAAGAGTAAGTCAGAGGACTCTTCCCAACAGTATGGAAATCTTCAAATGGTTATTAAGAAATGGGATGAATAAAGCAAACATCGATGGGGTCAAAACAGAGGTCTTAATCCAGCACTCTTGGAACTTGCATGGGTCAGTCGAAGCCCCTGAAGTTCTGCCAACATTAAAAGCCCGAAACAAGTCAAACAAGTCTGCCTAATTCATCTCTGTTTGGAGATATTTAAAAGACTGTAAGACAAAGATGGCAATGAAAAATAGGACCTATAATTACTTGGGACCATGGTCTCACAAGAGAAAGACAGATGAGAGGGTCTAGGCCCCTTGACCTGACTCCCAACAGGGGCCTAGTGTCAGAGGGTGGAAAAAGACATTTCTGGGACATGGGAGCCCCAGCAGTATATTCCCAAAAGAAAAATAAACACTGTCTTAGAGACACTGATATACACCATCAAAGACTCAGCAAACACATAAGTGAGAACTGAAGGACACCAGAGAGAGAAAAGGACCAAAACAGAAGAAGAAATAGAGCTGAAATCGTTCTAAATATGATGAAAAATACTAATCTACAACATATAAGAATCTCAGTGAATTCCATGTATAATATACACACAAGAAGATTCACAATTAGACACCTCATAATCAAATGGTTGAAAGCCAAAGAGAGAATCTTGAAAAGCTGCAAGTGAGAAGGAACTCATGACTTATAAAAAATCCTCAATAAGATTAACAGCTAATTTCTTATCAGAAACTATGGAAATCAGAAGACAGGAGAACAGCATATTCAAAATGTTCAAGACACACTACTATGTATAACATAGATAAACAACAGGACTTACTATACAGCACAGGAAATTACATTCAATATCTTGTAACGGAAAAGACTCTGAAAAAGAATAGTCAAAACTTTCTTTGTGGCAGTGATCTGCTGTATTATCTTTAGTAAATGATTCTGTGCACAGATAGGAATTCCAGCCTTAAAGGAACACTTCAAACCCTCTGGGATTGCACACTTTTGTACTCTCCATCACTGGATTTAGCATTTACATACTGTTAAATGTAAGAGAGCTTAGGCAACATGGCAATTAAACAACAAAGAGTTTTGACCAAGGGGCCTTCTTGTCCAAAGAATGACAGTGTTGGGAACTTAGACTTGGAGTCTAGTGTGGTGGTAGACAAATAGTTGCCTGACTAAGATGGCTACAATTCTCTCAGGCATAGTCTTCCATATTTCACATTTCTTCTAGATTATAAACTTCTTGATGGCAGAAGTGTGTTTATTTGATCATTTTAAAAAATTTATCATATTCTCAATAACTGACAGGTAGCTGGCATTATATAGGGGCTCATTAAATAAAGGTTAAATGACTCAGAGAATATTGAACTGGATATGATGAACATCTTTCAAATTTAAATTTTCTATTATAACTATTTTACAATTCAGAAAGGAGGATATAATATAATAAATATACATTAAAATATTTTATCCACACTGCAGTAAGATTCTTTACCAGTTGAGCCACAAAGGAAGCCCAAGAATACTGGAGTGGGTAGCCTATCCTTTCTCCAGTGGATCTTCCTTACCCAGGAATAGAACTGGGATCTCCTACATTGCAGGCAGATTCTTTACCAGCTGAGCTACCAGGGAAGCCACTATATAAATAAAATAGAAGGTAATGAATAAAATACATCATTATTACTTGACTTATATACCCTTTGGGTAAATTAATTGTGACTCTCTGCCTCATGGAAACCCAATCATGCTATTAACTTAAATCATTACTATTTATAATTTTCTCCATCAGCCATGTTTTGCAAAGGTCTCAGCCTTTCCCAGATACAACTGTAGTCACAGTGTCTTTTTAGCTACAATCGAATAAGATTTCAAATTTTTACCCTCTTTTTCCTTTTCTCTCAGAAGATGTCAAAGTAAACTACATTGGTCTCATTTTATCAAAGTCTGTGGCTTAGTTAAGAGAAAATGAAACAAACTGATGCAATAGAAATTGGCATCTTTACCCCTCTAAAACAGAAGCAGCCTAATTTCTGAGATGCCCACTATACGAGAAAATTTTTCCCACACTGCTCTACGTCATTCCTGAAGAAACTTTAAGATTCTTTAAAAGTATCTACAAAATTAGGTGAAGGGTAAAATTATGAATTTCCCACTTGGAAGAAAGTGGCTTAAATTCTATCCAATTATTTGCCATGACAACCAGCTAAACACAAAAGGGCTAGAATGGATGTAGAGTACTGCCTCTATAATCATCACTGTATGTCCTTCAAATCATGGATATGCAGCACCACTATCCCCGGCTACTTCAGGGCCATAAGCCTACACGGTAATTACATGCTTTGGAACACTCCACTTAAGTGCATCAATAATATAGTGAGCAAACGTGTTCTTTAATTCTGCACCTGTAAATGGAGAGAAAAAATAAAGAAAATATCTCTTTCAAAAAAATAAATAAATAAAAAGAAAAATAAATTAGACAGCCAAATTATTTTTAAGCTGCTTTTGTGAGCTTTCCCTCTAAAACTCAGATACTTAATAATTCAAAGTTTTCCATAAATAGAATCAAATGAGCAAATATCTCTGCTTAAGTGACTGCAGAGGTTAGGACATATGAGAATAAATGATGACAAACAAAAACTCTCAATTAAGCTTAATATTTTATATTTAATGTACCCATTTCATCGGTGAATTACACAGTCTCAAACTACTTTTTCTTTCCATTGCCATGTCTCTGTATAACTGCTATTATAAGATTTAGAAGATAACACCCACTACTCCAGGAATTCTCACACAAAAGAAGAGTTAACATGTTATGGCATTACAAAATCATATTACTCTATATGCAATTTATAGTACATTCAGTACATGTTAGAATGAGGTGTTTCTGTGTGTGTGTCTTTTTTATTTTATGGATGAACTTGAAATCCATATTTTTTCTCAAAAATGGAAAGTTATATAGTCAACTTGACAGGTAAGATATAAGTCAATAGAAGCATAAGGAGAATAAGTAGTTGGTGTAAAATTGTAAGAGCTTTCTCTCACCTATATATTCCAATGAAATAAAATGAATATAAATAGAATAAAAATTTCTTCTGAAAGTCAAATATTTCTGGGTGACTCATTTCCTATATTCTTGAATTTCAAAGAAATTCTTATGAAAATTATGCACATAAAATTTATGTTAACATAGAAGTTAACATTCTTAGTGTTGGCAACAAACCAAGCTTTTAAGTAGATCTCTCCTAAGTTGTTCCACTTATGAAAATAAGAAAAAAAAATAGGAAAGTTATATAGGTACCAATGTTTCCTATGCAAATTGGTCAACATTTTTCAATGAAATACTCGATGCACAATATGTCTCAGTATATTGATTTCAAAATATGAGTGCAATTTAAATTTTAAAAACCTTGCCATAATTTCAGACCCCTCTCCCCAAATACCATGAAAATCAGATATGTAGTGGTTCAAAATTCATAAAGGAAACAGAAAGGATGTACTGAATAATCAGAATAGAGTTTCGTGGTTTAAAAAAATGAGTTATTTCAAAGTGAGGTTGTATTTGCTTTTCCTTGTCATTTTAGGTTTGTGAATTTATGGATGAGCATATTTTATACCAAACTAATATTCAGTACATGAGTATGACCTTGTGTTCTGTTAATTTTGACACATTTAATTCTTATTAATTACTATATGTTTCAAATGTTACTTTGGGGATTAAGAACAATTGTTATCCCATTACATAAACAATACACAGTCTGTTTCTAATAAAAAATATCTTTTTTGAAAAATATGCAATTTAATTTACCATGTGGCAATGCAACATACTAAAATCAATTGTGTTTTCAAAACTACTCAAGAAGTTTCAAGCAATACTTGTTAAATTATTAAGTGATATTAACTGTTGCTTTATAATCTTGAGCTTAAAGACATCAGATTTTGAAGTTGATATGCAACTTTTATTATGTAGATACCCTGCTACTAAAACAGTATTCTACAATATAGAGAAACTACTGTCTTAAAACTTAGACCTGTTCCCAGGATACACATAACATTAATTTGGCCAGGAACTATGACCACACCAAATCTATGGTGCAACATCAGTTGTTTTTTGAAAGAAATATAGATAATCATCTGAGAGTACAAACTTATTAGTATTTACAGTTTCTTTCCTCTTCTGACATGAACATATAAGCAAGTCAATTGTTTGCAGCCAGAGCTTCCCTAGTGGTTCAGACAGTAAATAATCTGTCTGCAATGTGGAGACCTGGGTTCAATCCCTGGGTCAGGAAGACCCCTGGAGAAGGGCATGGCGAGCCACTCCAGTATTTTTGCCCAGAGAATCCCATGGACAGAGGAACCTGGAGGGCTAGAGTCCATAGGGTCACAAAGAGTTGAACATGACTGAAGTGACTTAACACATGTAAACATGCATACTCCTGAGATTTGGATAATAAAATGTAGACTGGAGAGAAGTATTAGAACAGAATTTTAAGTTCTTTAGAAGGTTTTATGAAGAAATGCTGGGAGAATCTTTCCAAAATCACAGTTACAGTAATGCCTCCTCTCAAATACTTCATTAATGATGTGTACAGCAAGAAGCAAAAGTTGAAATGTGTAAGGTTGGATGTCCTAATGACCAATGTTTTTGTTGTTGTCGTTATTTTTTGTTTGGTTTTGTTGATTAGATGATAATTGATCATTTTAAAGCAAGGTAATTCTAAAAATTCTGCTCATTTAATTGGCCTACATCTGTGATCTCAAAGAAAATCTTAACAAGGGTGTTACCTTTGAACAGGCAACTGAGTGTGGGATATTAATCAGACATATAGAAACTATCTCTTGGTGTCATCTAGTGGTTGTATTTCATCACTGCATAAAAGAAATGGCTTACTGATTTTTCTGAGTAAAGATTGTTTTATTACATTTATTTCTGACTGACTGGAGTGAAAGAAGCTGCCATTTTTAAGAGACAAGAGAAGGTTAGTAGCAATCAAGCCTTTCTGGGCTCTTCACCCTGGCCCTTTGCTATGCCTTCTTATAAGGTCAAGACACATCGATGGGAAGCTCAGTTATCGTACACTGGTGTGAAGGTGCTGTCTGCTGCCCCATTTAGGCTGCATGACTGAGTGACTGGGTGTTGTTAAGGGACATCCACAGCCAATACACAAGGTATTTTCTCTTTGCTGGCTGAGCAGCACTCGAGGGATTCTGACAGCCTGAGCTGACATGCTAACAATCTGATTGCAGATGGCAATAGTAGGAGGCTTTGAGTGAGAGAGAAGAGTCCCCTGACCCTCCTGTCATCTACTCTCTCAATCTCCATCCTAGGATCGGAGCGCTGCACAACTATCACAGGGAGAGGTGACATAGTGAAAATAACTTATCCACAAATGTGCTGAAATGTCATCTCTAATGTTATAGTTCCTTTAAGACGAACTATAATTTCTAATATAACTTTTCAGTTTTGAAAGGAAAGGGCACCAAGGCTGAGTTGACAGAAATAAATTATCCAGATAATTAAGGCTAACTACTCCACTTTCTCCTACTCCCTGGCCCACGCACAGACAATAATAGAGCTCAATTATTTATAATTCAGGAATATTTTTTCTTTTAAAAAAAGGATTTTCTATAAAGCTGGTGTTTGAATGGCTCAAAATTATAATCATTAAGGAAGCAAATTATTAACAAATTATAATCAGAAAATTTACAAATTTTAAATTATTATAATTCTGTTACCTTAACAAAGATAAGGCATGATAAAAAAATGAAAAAAAAAAAAGATTGTGACACTTCATTCTCAATTTTCCACAATTACCTGATGTTTTTAGGCAAATCTGTGAGTTTTTAAAAATGATCTTAATGGATTTAACAATATCAACCAAGATATTTCTCCACATATTTACTTTATATTACAAGGTGAACATTTTTTGTTGTTGAACTATTTTTCAATGATGTTTGCTTTTTCTTGTATATATCTCTAATGTTTATATGTCTTACTGCTAAGTCACTTCAGTCGTATCTGACTCTGTGCGACCCCATAGACGGCAGCCCACCAGGCTCCCCGCCCCTGGGATTCTCCAGGCAAGAACACTGGAGTGGGTTGCCATTTCCTTCTCCAATGCATGAAAGTGAAAAGTGAAAGTGAAGTCGCTCAGTCATGTCCAACTCTTCGCTACCCCATGGACTGCAGCCCACCAGGCTCCTCCGTCCATGGGATTTTCCAGGCAAGAGTACTGGAGTGGGGTGCCATTGCCTTATATGTCTTATACAAGCGTAAATTGGGAAAATAATTAATAAGAACATAGGACTTTCCTGGTGGTCCAGTGGTTAAGAATCCACCTGCCAATGCAAGGGACACAAGTTTGATCCCTGGTCCGGGAAGATCCCACATGCTGTGAGCAACTCAGCCTGTGCACCACAACCACTGAAGCCTGTGTGCCTAGAGCCTGTCCTCCACAACAGGAGAAGCCACAGCAACGAGAAGCCTGCACCACAGTTAAGAGGAGCCCCCCTCACAGCAACTAGAGAAAGCCCTCACACAGCAATAAATACCCACTGCAGCCAAAAATAAACAAAGTTAAAAAATTGATAAGAATATTAATGTTAGTTGCTCAATAGTGTCTGACTATTTGCAACCCCAAGGACTGTAGCCCACCAGACTCCTCTGTCCATGGGATCTCCCAGGCAAGAATACTGGACTGGGTTGCCATTCCTTTCTCGAGGAACATGAATGTATATAAATTTCCTAAAATTTCTATTTGTCTTTGCTATAAGGAAATTTACTACTGCTAGTATCCTTGAAATGTAAATGTATGTACTACACACAGAGATACATAGATGTATAAGGTATATGCTTGTATATATGGAAATATATATTTTTAATATCTATATTTTACATAGAGACATATACACACACTATATATATATATCATATATATGTTTTTGTTGGAGATATATATGTATATATACATATATATACATATATATCCAACAGAAATACTTTCAACTTGCACACACTTTAACCAAAATGTATAGGACCAATTAGTGCTGTCATATTCCTGCAAAGGGCTTCCCAGGTGGCACTAGTGGTAAAGAATACACCTGCCAATGCAGGAGAAGTAAGAATCGTGGGTTTGATCCCTGGTTGGGAAGATTCCCTGGAGGAGACCAGGGCAACTCACTCTAATATTCTTGCCTGGAGAATCCCGTGGACAGAGAGGGGCCTGGAAGTCTACAGCCCATGGGATCACAAATAGTCAGACACTACTGAAGCGACTTAGCATGTGTGCATGCATATCCTCTCAAAATATCACCTGTCTTCTCAACAAGATCGCAAGACTAAATCATTTAATCGTGTATCTTGTATGAGAGAGAATCAAGCTTTGTTTACAGTTGTTCCAATTCTGATCGCTGTGCTGTATGTTATCTTGTATAGCAAGTGATTGAGAATAATAATGAAATTGCTATGTGGGACGGGCACGACTGAGCGACTTCACTTTCCCTTTTCACTTTCATGCATTGGAGAAGGAAATGGCAACCCACTCCAGTGTTCTTGCCTGGAGAATCCCAGGGACAGAGGAGCCTAGTGGGCTGCCGTCTATGGGGTCGCACAGAGTCGAACAGGACTGAAGTGACTTAGCAGCAGCAGCAGCATTCAAAAAATTTCTCATTAGATCTTGATTCCACTTAAAGAACTATCCCAAGTCTGATCATACAGCTATCATAATTTTCAGTCTATTAATACATTTCAAGCCTACTTCCTGGTACCACAGCTAAAATCAGAGTACAAAGAAAAGATTTCTTTGACAAATAAAACTGGTGATTTAAATAACTTATCTGAAGAAAATAGGACTGTGCCTTCAACCCCACACACTGACTTCATTTTAACCTCTCAGTAAACAAAATGTACACCGTGTAATCGGAAAATAGATGAATGTATACCAGATCTAGCAAATAGGAAACTTGGACCTCTTTGTTAACAGATCAGATTTACTACATCCAAACAAGAGTAACCTTAAGTAGCAGCAGAAATTCATGGTTAATCATCAACAAAGTAAGTGTGTATCAATTTAATGTAATTCATTATTCTTTAAAGATATTCTTTCATATTTAATTGGCTATGCTAGGTGGTTTTATGAAATAAATTATTTTGTTCAGTCATATGGAGATATTTCTGGGAACCAATTCATCTTTGACAAGTCTACGGGAGTTCCATTTCATTTTCCTGTGATGTTTAGTTAAATTGTAGACAAGATGATAGATGAAAAACACCTATCCATGTTATGCATTGTGGTAATCTGTGGTTTCAATTACATATTTGCCCAAATGCTAAAGCTGATGTAAAACTCTTTATGTGATAAAGATAATATTTCTCACTAATGCAATTCATGACCCAAACTCCTTAGCAAGTGAATGCAGATTCCATACTGCAGTATATTTCACAACTGGCACCTTCATCTCCTACACCAGTTTGCGTTTTCTTCCCAACAGTGCTTACGCATTGGAATAATTGCCTAAATTTTACAGATTATAAAAGCAAATGGAGAAGCTATGCAAGTCTCCCAAGCTACATAATAAATCGTGGAACTATAATTTGTTCCAAAGTCCAAGTTTCTTTATAATTTAATTTGTTCAACACATGGATCTCTTTTCCAAAAAGAAGACAGAATAATCTCAACTTTGTTGTAATCTAGTCCCTTAAGATAACTTTTGTTTAAAAGGAAGGGACAGTATAATGACATGCTAGCTTTTTGCTTTTCTCAATTGTCAACATCCTTCCTTTACTCAACCACACATGAAACTGGTATGGTTGTGTATGTAAATGTTGGCCAAAATATAAAAGCACAAGTGTTGTGGGATCCTGGAATTAAAGGGGAATGGACATAACCTCTTTCTTCCTTTTCTTTACTTGTAGATGTGATTGCTAGATTTTCAGCCACAATTTTGCATCATGAAGTAACATAAAATGAAAGGCCAAGCAATATGATAGGCTGCTTGGATCTTGATAATTCAGAAAACATATTAATCCTACATTATACATGTCTGGGCTGCTTTCATATGTTAGAGAAATAAAAGTCCATCTTGTTCAATATTGAATTTTGTTCAATAAAAATTCAACTTTTATTGCTACATAACAATTTACCACAAACTTAGTGACTTTAAATGATGCCCACCTATTACCTCACAGATGGCATTAATCTACTAGAACTGCAATCTCATATGTGTTGAGGCCTCTTCCAAGCTCCTTGGTTGGCAGAATTCAGTTCATAGTGATTGTAGGACTGAAGTTCACATTTTCTTGTAGTCATCGGGTGAGGGTGGCTCCAGATCTTAGAGGCTACCTGCAGTTGTCTGCTGCTCGGGTTTCTCCTCTGTTGTTATTGTTCAACAATGAACGATGTCTTGTCGGACTCTGTGACCCCATGGACTGCAGCATGCCAGGCTTCCATGCACTCCCCCAACTCCCAGAGTTTGTTCAAACTCATGTCTATTAAGTCAGTGATGCTATCTAACCATCCCATTCTCTGCCACCCGCTTCTCCTCTTGCCTTCAATCTTTCCCAGCATCAGAGACTTTTCTCCAGCAGGATTTTCTCCCTAGGCCCTCTCATAACATGGTAGTCTACTTCTTCAATTCCAGCAGGAGGTTCCGCGGTGTGGTGACTCAAATCTCTTCTTTTAGCAAGGGTTCAGTCCCTTTTAAGGGCTGGCTCATCTTTTTAGATCAGGCTCACCCAGAATAATCTCCCTTAATTAACTCAAAGTCAATTAATTTGGGACCTTAATGGCACCTGCAAAATCCTTTCACCTTTGTCATATAGTACAACTTAACCATGAAATTGAAATGCATTACACTCATAGTCCCACATTCATGTGTTCTCTACAGAGAACATACATTAAGGATTGGGAATATTATGCACATCTTAGAATTTTGCCTATCATGCTTGTTTAAACTATCATTATTTTGTTTTTTTAATAAACAGCCAAACCTCATTATAAATAATGCATCGCATGTTATATTTATCTTTGAAGTTATGTAGAATTATTTGTTTAGAAAAACTTGTATCTATCCTAGCACAGACATAATTGTTTACCAAGTATCTATAGATATATATGATTTCTTTATTTTTGATATCAAGAGATTTACTTTTAAATTTAGTAAACAAATAAATTTTGAATCAACTAGGATGCTTAATCCCTTGTGCTCCTGTCTGCATTTTAATGACCCAACTCTACATTGTACTTAATTTTAAAAATCACCTCAAATTGTTTTTGAAATTAAAAGAAATAACAATACAAAGATAAATAAATATAAGAATTAACACATTCTACATTGTATTTAAAATGGATGATAAGCTTCATGGAGGGAAAAGATGAGGTGCTCTTATTTCTTCTTAGTCATTTGAGTTTTCTATCCTTATTTATTTTATTTAATCCACAAATTAAATAATTTTAAAACATTACTGGAAAAATGATATTTGCCTCTAGCTGTTTTTAGATTTCCATAGTGAATTCAGGCTTTTCACTAGTCTTTCTACATGATCTCTATGCTATGCTATGCTATGCTAAGTCACTTCAGTCGTGTCCGACTCTGTGTGACCCCATAGACGGCAGCCCACCAAGGCTCCCCCGTCCCTGGGATTCTCCAGGCAAGAACACTGGAGTGGGTTGCCATTTCCTTCTCCAATGCAGGAAAGTGAAAAGTGAAAGTGAAGTTGCTCAGTCGTGTCTGACTCGTAGCGACCCCATGGACTTCAGCCTACCAGGCTCCTCCGTCCATGGGATTTTCCAGGCAAGAGTACTGGAGTGGGGTGCCATTGCCTTCTCCGACATGATCTCTACTTATTCGTTACTTACCTAAAAAGCTCCCACCCCAGACTTTATATGGCAAGTTGAGGTTATAGAACTTACCTGTGATTAAAGAGGCTAATGAATTTTTTTCCTTTGCATTTCTTCCAGAGGAGAAAAAAAAAATCTGACTTATAAGTGTCTTGGTAAACTAAGAATATATCTGCTTTATATAAAACATTTATTGCCACTTTGCAATTATCCTTAAGATTTAGACATTACCTGAATAAGCTGGGAAAGATTGAGGGCAGGAGGAGAAGGGGACGACAAAGGATGAAATGGTTGGATGGCATCACCGACTCAATGGACATAAGTTTGGGTGAACTCCAGGAATTGGTGATGGACAGGGAGGCCTGGCGTGCTCTGGTCCACCGGGTCACAAAAGAGTTGGACGCGACTGAGTGACTGAACTGAACTGAACTGAATAAATCCACTATCTTATATCAGGATCCACAAACTCAGAAGCTTACTGGCCAGGCATGAATTATGAATCAGTTAAATAATTCAGGTATAATAAAACAGGGCATGGTGAGAAAGTGACAAACAGGACAGTGAACTTACTACCTCTTTAAAGCCATACCCCCGACATAACCCCACTTGATTCATTCAAGGCCAAGTATACAAGAAGGAGAAGTGGACATGGCCAAAAGGTTGGCAATGGGTAATTTCTGCTCTAGACAGTTCAGTTGGTTAACAATAGTAACTGTGTTATTGTTGGCTCTGAGTACATTTTAAAAGCCTGATACAAAATAAGTGCTCTTGAAATATAAGCTGGTTTAATTTGATATTTCGTAGACTAAATTCCAGAGAAGGCAATGGCAACCCACTCCAGTACTCTTGCCTGGAAAATCCTATGGACGGAGGAGCCTGGTAGGCTGCAGTCCATGGGGTCTCGAAGAGTCGGACACGACTGAGCGACTTCACTTTCACTTTTCATTTTCATGCATTGGAGAAGGAAATGGCAACCCACTCCAATTTTCTTGCCTGGAGAATCCCAGGGACGGGGAGCCTGGTGGACTGCCGTCTATGCGGTTGCACAGAGTCGGACACAACTGAAGCGACTTAGCAGCAGCAGCAGCAGACTAAATTCTTCAAGATTTTCCTCATTTATTAAATGATATAAATATACTTAAAGATCTTTGTCCTGAGATTTCTGTACATCTAATTACTTTTAGTATAATAACAAAATCCTTATATCTCATATTGCAGATAAAACCTGAGCTATCTTTTGGAGCAAGGAGCTCAAACCAGTCAGTCCTAAAGGAAATCAGTCCGGAATATTCATTGAAAGGACTGATGCTAAAGCTGAAGCTCCAATACTTTGGCCACCTGATGTAAAGAATTGACTCATTGGATAATACCCCGATGCTAGGAAAGATTGAAGGCAGGAGTAGAAAGGCATGACAGTGGATAAGATGGTTGGATGGCATCACCAATTTGATGGACATGAATTTGAGCAAAGTCCGGTAGTTGCTGATGGACGGGGAAGCCTGGTGTGCTGCAGTTCATGGAGTTGCAAGAGTCAGACATAACTGAACAACTGAATTGAACTGATATTTTGAATAATGTTAGTTGCTAAGTCATGTCCAACTCTTTGCAACTCCGTGGACTGTAGCCCACCAGGCTCGTCTGTCCATGGCATTTCTGCAGGCAAGAATACTGGAGTGAGTTGCCATTCCCTTCTCCAGGGTATTTTCCCCACCCAGGGATCGAACCCAGGTCTCCTGCATTGCAGGCAGATTCTTTACCATCAGAGCCTCCAGGGAAGCATATAATATTTTATAATCTATATATTATATAGTAAATGGATTGCAAAAGTTCTTTTTTCTGTGTACCATATCTGCTCAGTCAGGACTTCAATTTCCACAATAACAATCACTCTTTGAAAAATTGAGGAAAAGCTTTTCACTTTTCATGTTCAAAAGACAAAATATCCTAAATCCAGTGGAGAAATTTTTATTCTATGCACTTTATATAACCTTTGTTTGCATTTATAACTCCTATCATATCTAATTAATCATTTAACTTCAGACTCTACTTATATATAGTGAATCATTACATTTCATAAATGCAATAAGATTTTGCCCATTCACAAATGCTTGAGTATTGACAAACTTTGCTATATTATTATTTTGATGAAGCAAATACACATCAAACTTTAATCTGGCAACTCTCTTGTGCCAAGCTTGTGAGGGGAATCTGTGCAGTCTTTCCAGCTCCATTTCATGCTACAGTTGAGCCTTGAATCAAGTGGAGCAAGGATTTCTGTTGTTGTTTAGTCACTAAGTCATGTCTGATTCTTGTGTGATCCCATGGATCTGTAGCCTACCAGGCTCCTCTGTTCATGGAACTTTTCAGGCAGGGATACAGGGAGGCTGTCATTTCCTTCTTCAAGGGATCTTCTGACCCAGGGATTTAACCCAGCCTTTTGCACTGGCAGGTGGATTCTTGACCACTGAGTCTCCAGGGAATTGGGGCAGAGATTAATTACATATAATTTATAGTCAGCCCTCCTTCCTACTCATCTGTGATTCAATCAACCACTGATCCACTGACCAGTATTAGTACTCTGGTATTAAAGTCTGTTTGTAAGTGGACCTGTGTAGTTCAAATCATGTTTGTTCAAGGATCAACTGTGTATTATTCTGTATTTGTCTTAATTTCCCAAACTGCACATTCAAGTTCACTGGGGCACTGCAGTAAACTCACAGGAATGCCTCTGGATATTTAAAATTCAAAAACTTTGAAAGTTTGAAAGAAGCACAGTGATACTTGATACCTGTTGGAACTCTGTGAACTATAAGCCCAAGGTAAGTTCACAGTTTCTGTATGAGATGGTGCTAGTAGAAATGATGTCATCATGTCTTTACCAAGCTGAATTTTCAGTGTTTCCTACAATAATAAGAAAGCACTATGTATAAATCAGTGTAAAACAGGAAATGAGATTGGTGGTATCCAATCTGATTCCAATGTTTGAGAACTTGTGCAAAGCCCAACAGCATTACTAAGTAATTGTGGTTATTCAAGAGTGAACTAACATATTAGTTCACTTTTCTTTAAATTTATATGTATTATTTCTATGTACTAAGTTTTTCGAACAAAAATACTCATTATATTGTTTGGACTTCACTTTTCACCAAGTGTAATGTTATGTCTTCTTGTCTAGGTACACCATGAGAAAACTTTCTTTAAAAAAGACGAGGTCCATGATGAGAGAAAATCTGGAAACTGATGGTCATTTCCACTAATCTATAAGCTCCAGATAGTTAGGGACAAAGTCCACCCTGTTTACTGTTCCGTTCCAAGCACCTCCTGTAGTGCCTGGCGTATCATTACCGCTCAAATATCTGTGTTTACTTCTTTTATTCAGTAATCAAATGACGTAAATGGTCCTGATAAGTAAGCCAACTGCTACCGCAAGCATGGAAAATAAGAAAAACTAAATGTTCCAAGAAAGATAGCCTTCTTAGTAAAAATCGAAGGTTTGGATAAATTTTGAGTGGAAAGTCAATTTCGTCCAAGGCCTGCCTCTACTGTGGGAATGACCCCACTTTTTTTTTTTTTTTCAGAAACAAGAGAAAGAAATTTTTGAAATCACTTTTGTATTTCTGCCAGAATTAAAATGCTCATCAAATGAGAAATGAAACTGTTTGAGAGTCAAAAAGACGTGGGGCAGTAGTTGCTTATACATATGCATAAAATATTTCACTCTTAAAATTGATTCAAGCAAAATTCACCCCTCTGTACTTAAACTTTTCATGAAGTAACAGGTGGCAAATGTTTGAGTAAAGACAACAAACCCGTTTTCCCAATGAATAAATATTCCAGTTACCCATTGCTGTACCATAAAGCATCACAAAATTCAGTGGCTTAAAATAACAATTTACTCTTCTCTCTCACAATTCTGTGCCTTGACAGGACGCAGCTGGTCAATTCTGCGATATTCTCAGGAGATTGCAGTTGAAGTATTGGTTCAGTCACGTGGCGAGAGGACTCGGATATCTTCCTTTTTCATATATGGTACTTGGGCTGGGATGGCTGGAAAAGTCAGGCATTGCTTGGGGATCTGTGTGTCCACAAGGTCACCTTTGTTTTCTTAAAAGCTGGTGGTATCTTGGTAGAGCAACATCTTACATGGCTGTTGGCTTCCTGAGTAAGCATCCCGAGACATCAAGGCAAAAGTTGCAAGGCTCCTTATAATGTAGTCTTTATAATCATACAGAATAATTTCTGTGGGACTATACTAGCTGTAAGTTTGTCACAGCACCAGCCAGATTCAAGGAGAATAAACTATTCAATGGCACAAATACTGGGAGAAATGATTAACTGTAAGGACACCTTGGAGGATCAGCTACCAAAATACAAGTTGTTTTACTGTTTCCATGCATATGAAACTGGTCCATTTTGATGAAAACCTTGGTAAACATCTGTATTAAAGAGAACTCACATTAGAGAGTTGGGTTGCCAAAGACAAGACAATGTCTTCTAATATTAGACAAAATGGAAGTCTTTGTAATTAAATAAACTTGGTTCACAATTTTGTACAAAGGAGAAAAATAATTCTTTTTATATTGAGCAAATATTGGGGCAGTTGTTTTCTTAAATTTCTTCTCCATTTGCTATAGTCTGCTAAATTTGGTGACACTGACCCCTGAATGATTGGAATTATTAAAATCTGATAATGATTTCTGTGTTTCTAGTAAGGAATAAGATCATGAAATGCATGTCTAAAAGATGATAAGCCATAGACTAAAAATATAGATGTATTTCAAATATAGCTGGACAATTTATTTATCATGACAAAGAAATGAAACAAAGTAGCCCAGCAGGCACAAATCAATCTGGGATCTAGAGCTAAAAGCTGGAAACAGTATTTCTGGATACTGTAGGTATGTTAGCTGTTTTTTTCTGATGTTCTTTCCTCAGATATATATACTTTTAGGTTCTAAATTAATAGGTCTTTCCTTATATCTCCTACATAGAAAACATAATGAACCTATTCTTTTCCTGGGTCAGGTTAATATTTTATAGACCAGCTTTGTTGAACCTGGTCTCATACCCATGAAGTTTATTACAGAAATCTAGTGGATTTCTGAGATATTCCCCAAACTTCAAGCTTAAAACAGCAGCCACATCATGCCCCTCGGAGCCAATACCAGAGACAGCAAACTGGATCAATCATATGGTGATACTTAATTTTATTAATTCAAACTTTGTAGAAACATATGTTTGTGTTTTTTTCAGTTATTATTCATTTTTCTTATCACTTCTAGGAAGTTATTAATACAAAAAAACAGTATGTAGACTACAAAGTGGCACAGTAATAAAGAATCCATCTGCCAATGCAGGAGACGCAGGAGACCCAAGAGACGCAAGAGATGCGGGTTTGATCCTTGGGTCGGGAAGGTCCCCTGCAGTACAAAATGGCTACCCACTCCAGTATTCTTGCCTGGAAAATTGTATGGAAAATGGAGACTGGCAGGTTACAGTCCTTGGGGTTGTCAAGAGTTGGACATGACAGAGCACATGGATAATAAAAAATATATTTAGTGAATATGAGTTAAGTGAATGATTTTTCAATATTTGTAAAAAATAGGTAGTCCGTGTATATGTGTGTAGCAGGGGCAGGGACGCGTACTAGGTATTCCTGGGATTCTATACCTAGAATTGGTTTTTTCCTCAACTATCAAGCAGAGGTATGTCTCTTCACTTCCTCTGTTACTGCCTCATTTTAAGTCTTGATTGACAAATCTAGACAGCATATTAAAAAGCAGAGACATTAACTTTACTGACAAAAGCCCATATAGTCAAAGCTATGGTTTTTCTAGTAGTTATGTATGGATGTGAGAGTTGGACAATAAAGAAAGCTGAGCACCAAAGGATTGATGCCTTTCAACTGTGGTGTTGGAGAGGAATCTTGAGGGTTCCTTGGACATCTAGGACATCAAATCAGTCGATCCTAAAAGAAATCAGTACTGAATATTCTTTAGAAGGACTGATGCTGAAGTTGAAGAGTTGAAGCTAAAATACTTTGGCCACCTGATGTGAAGAACTGACTCAGTGGAAAACACCCTGATGCTGGGAAAGATTGAAGGCAGTAGGAGAAGCAGACGACAGAGGATGAGATGGTTGGATGGCATCACTGCCTCGATGGACATGAGTCTGAGTATGTTCCAGGAGTTGGTGATAGACAGGGAAGCCTGGCGTGCTGCAGTCCATGGGGTTGCAAAGAGTCAGACATGACTGAACGACTGAACTATATAATTATTAAGAATTTTACATTTTATTTTAGGCCTGTTGTGATTATTGCCTCAGTCTTCTTTTTGTGAGTTTAAAATTTTAAACCCTTTATTTTGAAATAATTAGATTCTCAGAGCAAGTTGAAAGCACAGTACTGAGGTCCTCATAAACCTTTCAACAAATTTCCTTCAATGGTAACACCTTATATAACTAGAATACAATATCAAAACCAGAAAATTGACATTAACACAACATTACTAACAAGACTATGGACGTTCAGATTTCAGGAGTTTTATAGGCACTAATGTGTGTGCATATATGTGTAATTCTATATGAGCTAGTTCTATGATATATTGTTGCATGTATAGATTTATGAACTACCACCATGCTTAAGACAGAACCACTTGGTCACCACAAAGAGACTCTTATACTACACCAATCCCCACTTTGCCATTCTTAGTCTCTGGCAACTACTACTCTGTTATCCATCTATAACTTTGTCACTAAGAGAATTTTTCTATAAAATGTTCAGTTCAGTTGTTCAGTTGTGCCGACTCTTTGCAACCCCACGGACTGCAGCACGCCAGGTTTTCCTGTCCATCACCAACTGCCAGAGCATGCTCAAAACCATGTCCATCGAGTTGGTGGTGCCATCCAACCATCTCACCCGCTGTTGTTCCCTTCCCCTCCTGTTTTCAATCTTTTTGAGCATCAGGGTCTTTTCCAAAGAGTCAGTTCTTCGCATCAGGTGGCCGAAGTGTTGGAGCTTCCACTTCAGCATCAGTCCTTCCAGTGAATATTCAGGACTGATTTCCTTTGGGATTGACTGGTTTGATCTCCTTGCAGTCCAAGGGACTCTCAAGAGTCTTCCCAAACACCACAGTTTAAAAGCATTAATCCTTCAGTGTTCAGTTTCTTAGGGTCCAACTCGAACATCTGTACATGACTACTACATCTGTACATGACTACTGGAAAAACCATAGCTTTGACTAGACAGACCTTTGTCTGCTAAGTAATGTCTCTGCTTTTTAATATGTTGTCTAGGTTTTTCAAAACTTTTCTTCCAATGAGCAAGTGTCTTTTACTTTCTTTCAGTGATTTTGGAACCCAAGAAAATAAAGTCTGTCACTGTTTCCATTGTTTCCCCATCTATTTGCCATGAAGTGATGGGACAGCATACCATGATCTTTGTTTTTTCAATGTTGAATTTTAAACCAACTTTTTCACTCTCCTCTTTCACTTACATCAAGAGGCTCTTTAGTTCCTCTTCACCTTCTTCCATAAGGGTGGTGTCATTTGAGGTTACTGACAGTTCTCCCAGCAATCTTGACTCTATCTTGTGATTCATCCAGCCCAGCATTTCACATGAAGTTCTCTGCATAGAAGTTAAATAAGCAGGGTGACAATATACAGCCTTGGTGTACTCTTTTCCTTATTTAGAACCAGTCCATTGTTCCATGTCCAGTTCTAACTGTTGCTTTTTGACCTGCATACAGATTTCTCAGGAGGCAGGTAAGGTGCCTTCCTGAAGAGATCTTTAGTCTTTCCCATTCTATTGTTTTCCTCTGTCTTTGCAATGTTCACTTAATGAACCATGCATAATATAACACTTTCTTGATTCGCTTCTTTCACTCTGCCAAATATCTGGGTGTATTAAATCCATCTATTTCTTTTATTGTTTTAACACCTCCACTTCTTTTATATTATTGATGGATTTTATTATTTACCTCATTTTTAAATTAATTTATGCTGTTAATAATTGTCCCTGAAGAAGGAAATGGCAACCCACTCCAGTATTCTTGCCTGGAGAATTCCATGGACAGAGGAGCCTCATGGGCTACAGTCCATGCGATCACAAAGAGTTTTACACGAGTGCGTGACTAACACATTAACCATTGTGACTGAATTGTTATGGTAGAAGGTAGTGTAGAAGTTTCTCCTTGCTCCCCATCCATATGAGGTGTCATTAGGACTACTTCATGCTCCTGGACAGCTGTATCCTGACCTTTGGCTTCACTGTTGCATCATTCAGCTTTTCTAATCCTGACTCTTCAAGTAATTCTTTGTTTAAGACACACAGGAGACTTGCAATTTAACCCTCTCTAAGGCTCAAATCTTCATGTAGTGCTACTGAAAACTCATGATCCTTATATAAGGTTTCTAAAACTCAGTCTCTGATATTGACAACAGTGGTATAATACTAGATGTGATTTATTGACTGCTTGATATACACTGAATCCCTATTTCTACACTGTTAGCTAGTCCGTCCTTTCTTCTATCTTTCTTCCTTTCTTATTTTTATCTTTGTCTTTCCTTTCTTCTTCACTCCTTTCCTCCCTTTCTTCTTTCATTATTTTGTTAGCTAGTAAGTTAGGTATTGGAAATATTGTGTTCACTGAAGTAACAGAGGACTTCTCAGGGACCTTGGGGACTAGTTAGCATTGAAACTTACCTTATTATTCTAAGTCCCCATCACTGTCTTATTTATTGGAATATATTTGACCTCAAGATAATTCTTTACTTTGCTTTATTGGTCTATGTTTAACTTGTTAATTCTTAAAAGTGTTTAAAGAAGTAGTGCATTTAACACTTTCCTAAGGGTTCTGAAGAGAAGTGTTTTTTTCTAAAGTGTTCTGAAGAGAAGCTAAAGTCAAAGGAGAAAAGGAAAGATATACCCATCCAAATGCAGAGTTCCAAAGCATAGCAAGGAGAGATAAAAAGCCTTCCTCAGTGATCAATGCAGAGAAATAGAGGAAACCAATAGACTGGGAAACACTAGAGATCTCTTCATGAAAATCAGAGATACCAAGGGACTATTTCATGCAAAGATGAGCACAATAAAGGACAGAAATGGTATGGACCTAACTGAGCAGAAGATAGTAAGAAGAGGTGGCAAGAATACACAGAAAAACTATACAAAAAAGACCTTCATGACTCAGATAACCACAATGGTGTGATTCCTCACCTAGAGCTAGATATTCTGGAATGCAAAGTCAAGTAGGCCTTAGGAAGCAACATCACCAAGAACAAAGTTAGTGGGGGTGATGGAATTCCAGTTGAGCTATTTCAAATCCTAAAAGATGATGCTGTGAAAGTTCTTTACTCAATATGCCAGCAAATTTGGAAAACTCAGCAGTGGCCAGAGGAATGGAAAAGGTCAGTTTTCATTCCAGTCACAAAGAAAGACAATGACAAAGAATGTTCAAACTACTGCACAACCCGTACTCATCTCACATGCTAGCAAGTAATGTTCAAAATTCTCCAAGCCAGACTTCAACAGTATGTTAACCATTAACTTCCAGATGTTCAAGTTGGATTTAGAAAAGGCAGAGGAACCAGAGATCAAATTGCCAACATCCGCTGGATCATCGAAAAAGCAAGAGAGTTCGAGAAAAACATCTATTTCTGCTTTATTGACTATGCCAAAGCCTTTGACTGTGTGAATCACAACAAACTGTGGAACATTCTTCAAGAGATGGGAATACCACATCACCTTACTGTCCTCCTGAGAAATCTGTATGCAGGTCAAGAAGCAACAGTTAGAATTGGACATGGAACAGCAGACTGGTTCCAAATTGGGAAAGGAGTACGTCAAGACTGTATATTGTCACTCTGCTTATTTAACTTTTATGCAGAGTACATCATGCGAAATGCCAGGCTGGACGAAGCACAAGCTAGAATCAAGATTGCCGGGAGAACGTCAATAACCTCAGATACACAGATAACACCGCTCATGGCAGAAAGTGAAGAAGAACTAAAGCGCCTTTTGATGAGAGTGAAAGAGGAGAGTGAAAAAGTTGGCTTAAAATTCAACTTTCAAAAAATGAAGATCATGGTAGCTGGTCCCATCATTTCATGGCAAATAGATGGGGAAACAATGGAAACAGTGACAGACTTTACTTTCTTGGGCTCCAAAATCACTGCAGATGGTGATTGCAGCCATCAAATTAAAACACACTTGTTCCTTGGAAGAAAATCTATGACCAACCTAAACAGCATATTAAAAAGCAGAGACATTACTTCACGGACAAAGGTCTGTCTAGTCAAAGCTATGGTTTTTCCAGTGGTCATGTGTGGATGTGAGAGGTGGACTATAAAGAAAGCTGAGCATTGAAGAATTGATGCTTTTGAACTGTGGTGTTGGAGAAGACTCTTGAGAATCCTTTGGACTACAAGGAGATCAAGCCAGTCAATCCTAAAGGAAATCAATCCTGAATACTCACTGGAAGGGCTGATGCTGAAGCTCAAACTTCAGTACTTTGGCCACCTGATTCAAAGAACTGAACTCACTGGAAAAGACCTTGATGCTAGAGAAATTGAAGGCAGGAGGAGAAGGGGACAACAGAGGATGAGATGGTTGGATGGCATCACCGACTTGATGGACATGAGTTTAAGCAAGCTCTGGGAGTTGGTGATAGACAGGGAAGCCTGGCGTGCTACAGTCCATGGGATCACAAAGAGTCAGATCTGACTGAGTAACCAAAGTGAACTGAAAGTGTTCTGAATTACTTTAGGGGTCATTTTTATACCAAAAGAAAAAATAATATATAATAATAACATCTATTTTTAGTTAGATTGCTACAGATATTTTATCTCCTAGAATTTATTCTAGTTTTACTTCTATACTGGCAAAAATTAATATTTTCACTCAAATAAAACATTCAAGGTACTTAAAAATCTCATTACTGTACTCCAAAATCATATTCCAAATGTCAGAATCTTTATCAAATTCTAAGTAATATAAGGAAAAGGAATTTCTGAGTACCCAAGAGCCAGTCAAGAACGAAATTGCTCCCAAGCATCAGTTAATATGTGGAACAAAATACCTTTGTCATTATTCTATTTTCTTACTGTTTCTATTTTTTAAACGTTGGTTTACCTTTCCACTCACTGTGGATATTCTTGTTTAAATCTCTGATGAAATAGAAACATTTATTGAAATAAATGTTTACCTTTAATTTTTTTTTTCTTTAACTCAGCTTCAGACAAAATTGCTGTATTCTAAATGTCTACAAAAAAAAGCTTTAAATGCAATGGATTAAAATGTAAATATTTTCGTTGGTACTTGTGATGCAAAAATATAAGGGTCTTTGAATTGCTCCACTGTTCAGGGAAAAGCAATGACTGTACTGCGTCCAATATGATCTCACCTGCACTAGAAACTGGAGAGTTTAAAAGCCCTTCTATTCTTTCTCTTTCAGTAACTGCCTTCACCCTTTGGGGCCGCTTTAATGTGCCAGACCCAGTGGAGCTGTGTTAACATTAGCACAATCCCCCTGACAGAAAATCAGATCAATTGTAAGCCAGTTCTTTACTGAGGTAAACAGCTTTAAGGACTGACTGGAAACCCACTTGACAAAATAAATATATATTTGTTGCCCTAGCCTTATTTATCTCTCTTATCTGCTCTTTTAATTACATAAAGGAACCCTGGTCTTAATATAGTGTGAATGTAATTTTTTTTTAAATCTCCCTTTCATTTCACAGATTAAGTCTACCTAAGACTCTTGTTGTATAGTCATTCAGTCATGTCCTACTCTTTCCAATCCCATGGAATGTAGCCTGCCAGACTCCTCTGTCCATGCTCTTCTTCAGGCAAGAATACTGGAGGGGGTTGTCATTTCCTTCTCCACAGGATCTTCCAAAGCCAGGGATCAAACCTGCATCTCCTGATCTGACAGGCAGATTCTTTACTGCTGAGCCACCAGGGAAGGCTTACCTAAGATTCAAGAAAAAGAAAGAAAGAAAGAAAGAAAGAAAGTGAAGTCGCTCAGTCATGTCTGACTCTTTGCAACCCCATGTACTGTACCCTACCAGGCTCCTCTGTCCATGGGATTTTCCAGGCAAGAGTACTGGAGTGGGTTGCCATTTTCTTCTCCAGAGGATATTCCTGATCCAGGGATCGAACCCGGGTCTCCCCTATTGTAGGCAGGTGGTTTACCGTCTGATCCATTGGGGAAGTACCTAAGACTAATTCTCCTTAAAAAGAAGGGAAGTAATGTTTGCTATGTGTGGACTTTCCTGTCATATATCGGGCAACCCTGTGATGACAATCGTCTGTCTTTCCCAGTTCACTAATGAGTCATTTCTATAAGGATTACACAGATATGTATTCCTGTAAAGGACACTTGGGAAACCACACTTTGTTTTATCTCTTTTATCCTCACAGCAAAACTGACAATAATGCATTGGTCCATTTCACAGAGGAGGCAACTGAGTCATAGGGATGTTCAGGAACATGGTGCAGGATAAGCAATGGTTTAATTAACTTGGGACTGTTTAACTGCACAGTGTTTCTCTCTCTCTCTCTCTCTTTTTTCCATGCTGTGTGTCATATGGGATCTTAGTTCCCTGACCAGGGAGTGAACCCATGACCCCTGCAGTGGAGGCACAGAGTTCTAACCACTGGACTATCAGAAAAATTCCAGTATTTTTCCATTTTTCTGCCTCATTAGTTGGATGTTTCTACTGAAACTGTGTGTGGGTTCTAATAAGAGTCAAGAGTGTTTCCAGTTCTAGTTAAGAAGACTGCATTTCCTGAGTCTAAACAGTTTCTAACATGAAAATGACATCTTCCTTCACTCATCAGATAAATAAAAACATGTTTATAAGAAGCTACTATACAGTTGAACACAAGACATTGTACAGGAGATGGGAATCAAGACCATCCCATGGAAAAGAAATGCAAAAAAGCAAAATGGCTGTCTGGGGAGGCCTTACAAATAGCTGTGAAAAGAAGAGAAGTGAAAAGCAAAGGAGAAAAGGAAAGATATTCCCATTTGAATGCAGAGTTCCAAATAGCAAGGAGTGATAAGAAAGCCTTCGTCAGCAATCAGTGCAAAGAAATGGAGGACAACAACAGAATGGGAAAGACTGGAGATCTCTTCAAGAAAATTAGAGATACCAAGGGAACATTTCATGCAAAGATGGGCACAATAAAGGACAGAAATGGTATGGACCTAACAGAAGCAGAGGATATTAAGAAGAGGTGGCAAGAATACATGGAAGAACTACACAAAAAAGATCTTCATAACCCAGATAACCAAAAAGCTGTGATCATTCACACTCACCTAGAGCAAGACATCTTGGAATGTGAAGTCAGGTGCACCTTAGGAAGTACCACTACAAACAAAGCTAGTGGAGGTGATGGAATTCCAGTGGAGCTATTTCAAATCTTGAAAGATGATGCTGTGAAAGTACTGCACCCAATATGCCAGCAAATTTGGAAAACTCAGCAGTGGCCACAGGACTGGAAAAGGTCCGTTTTCATTCCAATCCCAAAGAAAGGCAATGACAAAGAATGCTTAAACTACCACACAATTACGCTTATCTCACATGCTAGTAAAGTACTGCTCAAAATTCTCCAAGCCAGGCTTCAGCAATATGTGAACCATGAACTTCCAGATGTTCAAGCTGGTTTTAGAAAAGGCAGAGGAATCAGAGATCAAATTGCCAACATCCACTGGATCATCAAAAAAACAAGACAGTTCCAGAAAAACATCTATTTCTGCTTTATTGACGATGCCAAAGCTTTTGACTGTGTGGATCACAATACTGTGGAAAATTCTGAAAGAGATGGGAATACCAGACCACCTGACCTGCCTCTTGAGAAACCTGTATGTAGGTCAGGATTAGAACTGGACATGGAACAACAGACTGGTTGCCAATAAGAGAAGGAGTACATCAAGACTATATTGTCAGCCTGCTTATTTAACTTATATGCAGACTACATCATGAGAAACGCTGAGCTGGAAGAAGCACAAGCTGGAATCAAGATTGCCGGGAGATATGTCAATAACCTCAGATATGCAGATGACACCACCCTTATGGCAGAAAGTGATGAGGAACTAAAGAGCCTCTTGATGAAAGTGAAAGAGGAGAGTGAGACAGTTGGCTTAAAGCTCAACATTCAGAAAACGAAAATCATGGCATCTGGTCCCATCACTTCATGGCAAATAGATGGGGAAACAGTGTCAGACTTTATTTGTTTGGGCTCCAAAATCACTGCAGATGGTGACTGCAGCCATGAAATTAAAAGACGTTTACTCCTTGGAAGGAAAGTTATGACCAACCTAGATAGCGTATTAGAGACATTACTTTGCCAACAAAGGTCTGTCTAGTCAAGGCTATGGTTTTTCCAGTGGTCATGTATGGATGTGAGAGTTGGACTGTGAAGAAGGCTGAGCACTGAAGAATTGATGCTTTTGAACTGTGGCATTGGAGAAGACTCTTGAGAGTCCCTTGGACTGCAAGGAGATCCAACCAGTCTACCCTAAAGGAGATCAGTCCTGGGTGTTCATTGGAAGGACTGATGCTAAAGCTGAAACTCCAGTACTTTAGCCACCTCATGCGAAGAGTTGACTCATTAGAAAAGACTCTGAGGCTGGGAGGGATTGGGGGCAGGAGGAGAAGGGGATGACAGAGGATGAGATGGCTGGATGGCATCACCGACTTGATGGACATGAATTTGAGTGAATTCCCGGAGTTGGCAATGGACATGGAGGCCTAGCATGCTGCAATTCAATGGGTCACAGAGAGACATGACTGAGCAACTGAACTGATACAGTTGAACAAGAAATAACAATAACACCCTACAGTTTATACAACTTGACAGTTTGCTAGGTGGTTTCACACCCAATCATCTAATTTTGTTTTTTGAACAATGCTGGATATAATTATTACATGAATTTTCAAAATAAATTTATATCAATAAGACTGGGAAACTTAAAAACGTGGCACAAATGTCAAGGACTGAAAAAAATTTTTTGTTATATTGTCTAAAGAAAATGAGAAGCAGTATCCTAGTGAACAAACAAAAAAGTACTGTATATGGAATTCCAAAAACTTGTTGTTATTTTCCAGATGGACAAGAATGCAGCCCAGGAAGGCTTTAGTCCTCACCTCCCAAAGCCCCGTTCCTTCATCTTTACATAGAAGTATTAGAGATATCTTGATCTAGATAAGGTTGTCCAAAGTCTAAGTCATTCCCCCAAATTCTGCAATGTCACCCCTGCTCCCAACTTGTATTCCCCTGGCCACCAGCTGTCCCTGGGCTCTTCTTTGTGTGTGCTGTTCCTGGTTTGCATTATGTCTACCCAGGTATGAAATTCTGCCCCTTCCTTGACTGCTAGGAGCAAATTAAAAGGTGAACAATGAACATATATACTCACAGCAGATTCTACTAAAGTTGTGGTCACAGGTAGAATGCTTTGGTTTGTTGTTACGCAGTTGTTTAGCTGTATCCAACTCTTTGCAACCCCACGGACTGCAGCATGCCAGGCTCCTCTGTCCTCCACTATCTCCCAAAGTTTGCTCAAACTCATGCCCATTGAATCCGTGATGCTATCTAACCGTCTCATCTTCTGTCTCCCCCATTCTCCTTTTGCCTTAAATCTTTCTAAGCATCAACACACAAAAACCCTCTCAATTCCACATAAGACATTCTTTCTCATAAGAGTCATGTTGGGTACCTTGCCAGCAGCAATTTTCCATTCATCTACCTACACCTAGATTCCTTCAATGTGTTAGTGTGCTCAGGATGCCATAGACAGCATAGACTGCATGGTTTAAATGACATAAAGTTATTTTCCCAGTTCTGGAGACTGTGCAGAGAGAAAGGGAGAAAGAAATAAAGAGAAACAGAAAGAGAGGAAAAGAGAGAGAGAGATCAAGAAAGAAAATGAGCGATTACTGCTTAGGATTTCTTCCTCTTCTTACAATGACAACAGTCCTATTGGATTAGGACTCCACCTTTATAATCTCATTTAACCTTTATCACATCCTTAAAGTTCCTATCTCCAAAGAGAGTCACATTAGGGACTAGGTCTCTAACATGAAAATTCGGGAGAGGATGATGGCATCTGGTTCAAATATGGTCCATGTATATATGGATGTGACAGTTGAACTATAAAGAAAGTTGAACATGATGTGAACTGACTCCTTGGAAAAGACCCTGATGCTGGGAAAGATTGAAGGCAGGAGGAGAAAGGGATGGTAGAGGATGAGATAGTTGGATGGCATCACCGACTCAATGGACATGAGTTTGAGCAAGCTCCAGGCATTAGTGATGGACAGAGAAGCCTGGTATGCTGTAGTCCATGAGAGTCACAAAGAGCTGGATATGACTGAACGACTGAATCCTTTGGCCACCTGATGCGAAGAGCTGACTCATTGGAAAAGACCCTGATGTTGGGAAAGATTGAAGGCAGGAGGAGAAGGAGATGACAGAGGACAAGATGATTGGGTGGTATCACCAGCTCAATGAGTTTGAGCAACCTCCAGAAATAGTGAAGGATAGGGAAGCCTGACCATGCTGCAGTCCATGAGGTGGCAGAGAGATGGACATGTCTGAATGACTGAACAACAATAATAATTCAGTTCAGAACATTCCACCATTCCAACCTTTCTACTTCTTTTATCTCACTCTCCCTCTGCTAAAGCTCTTAAATAAGCAAATTCTTCTCTTCTTAAACATACCTTTCGTGCCCTAATTCTAAATCTGTACTCCAAGGACTCAATTTGGAGGGTGGGGGAAGGAGAGAAAGGGAAGGAAACAAAAGGAGAAATTTTTTTCTATCATTATATCTCTCTTTCTGTAAACACTAGTAACCCATATGTAGGTGTTGCACTGTCTCTTCAAAGTGCAAAAAAGCACTATAACTAAATTTCCCAGCTTAAGCCTACAAATATTATCGCCAAAACCTTCTCATTTTATAAAGGTTTAATGATACAATGTGAGGAGTAAAGTTTTGTGATTTCTCAGTAAAGAACAGTATTCTAAATAAATAGAGCATAGAAGTCAAGGCTTCACTGAAGCAGTGACCAAATAGTCCGTTTTAAAATTTGACAGAAGTTATTAGTGCACATGTCTCAGCTAACCAAGTAGAACTTTTGAGACTTGGAGGACATCGTGATTTTGTAGTTATCCCAGGGCCCAGCACAGGGATGGGAGAAGGCAATGGCACCCCACTCCAGTACTGTTGCCCGGAAAATTCTATGGATGGAGGAGCCTGGTAGGCTGCAGTCCATGGGCTCGCTAAGAGTCAGACACGACTGAGTGACTTCACTTTCACTTTTCACTTTCATGCACTGGAGAAGGAAATGGCAACCCACTCCTGTGTTCTTGCTTGGAGAATCCCATGGACGGAGAAGCCTGGAAGGCTGCAGTCCATGGGGTCGCACAGAGTCGGACACGACTGAAGCGACTTAGCAGCAGCAGCAGCAGCAGCCAGCACAGGGATAGGCACACGGAAGGTATTTAATCAATATATTGATAACTACATATAAAATAAATAACTAATGAGAACCTTCTGTATAACACAGGGAACTCTAACTTGATGCTCTGTGGTGACCTATATGGGAAGGAAATCTAAAAATGAGGGGATATGTCTATATCTCTATATGTATAGCTGATTCACTTTGCTGTCCCATAGAAACTAACACAACGTTGAAAACAACTATACTCCAATAAAAATTAATTAAAAATTTTGTGCAATGAATGCACTAGTTTTATCACTTAAAGCATGCTTCATGCCTTAAAGTTACTAGTTTTATTTTGGTAAACTGTATTTTTAAAAATTGAGGTTAAAACATAGATATATATAAACACACAGCAGGTGTAGCTTGTTGTCTTACCTTCAATCAGGCCTCATGGTAAAGTGCACGTTAATACTTTGTTGACAGGCTGCAGTATAAATTAGAGGCATTATGGTTCAAAGGATAGGAATTTACCTTTCACTTTCCTTTGTGGAAGTTCTGCACTGAGGCATGGGTGTCAACATCCCTTCGTGCCCACCTGGGACTAACTTCAAATATGAGTTGCTGCTTTTCTTTTCTTTCTGAATTGCATCCAGGCTCAATAGATGGCAAATGCTCAGTTCTCTCTAAAGTGAGCAGGGATTTAGTAAAGCAGTTGGGTTACCCTCCTGGCGTCAGGAGCAGAAACACAGCTGAGGAGGATTGATGGTCTTTAACAGCAAGAGGCTCTTCGAGCATTCCTTCCAGGAGATGCTGGTGGAAGAAGCTAGAAAACAGTGAGTCCAGGTTTCTTTACCCTTGACATGATTTAAGTTTTCTGGTTGTGCAAAAACAAAAGTATTTAGAGATGTATTTTATACGTATCAAACAGTTATTGGAACATCAAAATGTTCTTACTCAAAAAGCGATTTATGATTTAATCAATGATTTAATTATAGGTTATTCTGAAAATTTTGTAATATTTTCCTTCAAAATAACATATTTCAATGAATGGGAGTGCAATTAATACATTCACTGTACCTTCAAATGCAAAACGTGCCTATATTGATATATGTTTTCATTTAATTAAATATGGAGAAGGAAATGGCAACTCACTCTAGTATTCTTGCCTGGAAAATCCTATGGACTGAGGAGCCTGATAGGATACAGTCCATGGGGTCTCAAAGAGTCAGACACCACTGAGCCATTTCACTTTCTTTTCACTTTAATTAAATAATCTAATTTTATGAGGCTATGCTTTCATAGGCTTGAAGCTGAGGTACAGAGTTTTTATGATTAGTTAAGATTCACTCTGACTTTTCTCCTGTGACTGAGAAAGAAAAAAGTTAAGTCAAAGCTTCAAGATCCAATCTGTCTTTGATGAACTGCTTGAATCCAGATCACCACATCACTAGATACCTTTGTCTTTGTCATGAGAGACTTCAAGGATTTTATCAGGACAACATCCTTCTTCATAGGAACATGCTTCGATCCGGTCATTTAGTTGTTCAGCTTCTAGAAAGATTTTGCTGTTGTCCAAATAGAGTGCTTGAAGGTTGGGGGTTTAAGTGGAGGATGGAGGTTGTCTCTGGAAGCATCAGCACAGACAGGTGTGAGAAACTAGTCATAGACATTGATATTTCCAGCTGCAAATTGCAGCTGTGATACTACTTGGGGCTTCTCTGATGGCTCAGATGGTAAAGAATGCAATGTAGGAGACCTGGGTTTGATCCCTGGGTTGGGAAGATCCTTGGAGAAGGAGATGGCAACCCACTCCAGTATTCTTGCCTGGAGAATTCCATGGACAGAGGAGCCTGGTGGGCTACAGCCCATGGGGTCGTAAAGAGTTGGACACGACTGAAGGACTAACACTTTCACTTTTCATACTGTCTGACTTAGTAGAGAAGCAGGCTAGAGATGTCCCAGGTGGTTCAGTGGTAAAAGGATTCATCTACCAATGCAGGAGACTCAAGAGATTCAGGTTTGATGCCTGGGTTGTGAAGATCCCCTGGAGTAGGAAGTGACAACCAACTCCAGTATTCTTGCGTGGAAAATCCCATGGACAGAGAAACCTGGTGGGCTACAGTCCATGGGGTTGCAAAATGTCAAACATGACTGAACACACACATGGGCTAGAGATGTTCCTAGGCTGTCAGCACAGTTAGGAGCACAGGCTCTGGCATCCAACTCAGGCTCAAATCCCACTGGCTCTTCTGCTCTCTAGATGGGCATCATTGGATGATTTATTTCACCTGTATAAGCCTCAGTTTCCTCATTTGTAAACTGGAGCTAATTATACCTAATCCATGGCAAATTGCAATGATTGCATAATTTAGATAATTGATGCCAAGTGCGGTGCCTATAGTGAGTGTCCTATAAATGTGAGTAGGCTTATAATTATAGGCATGACCTAGATTTGGTGATATCATAGAGCAATAGGTCACAACCCTGCCTACACTTTAGAATCACCTGGGGAACTTTCAAGACACGCCAATATCCAGGTCTACACTGGAGATTAATTTGCTTTAAAGCTCCCCAGGTGAATCTAATGTGTGCCAAGGTTGTGCACTGCTATAGACCCTCCAGTTTTTAAAATCTATCAGGGCTTTTAGTGATCAGCGAAACCAATGCCCTCCTTTTACAGATGGGGTTGAGGACCAATATAATTCAATGAATTGTCTAGGATCATTTTTAGTTAAGTGGCAAAGAATGCAAACTTCCTGATTTCTAGCCCAGAACAATTTTCACCTTTCTAGCATATATCAAAATCTGACATATGTTCTCTGGTAGCTTTAGAGATTTGATAATTTATTAAGTTAGCTGGTAATGAGATTTTGGACTATGGTGGCTGTCTCTGGTTAGTAGACTACCATGCTCCTTTGATAGGATGGTATTCCTAAAGCTTTGCTGTGAAAATCCTCTTCCTGGGAAGATATAACATCTAAGGGAATATAGCTTCTCATTAGAAAAAGGAGATCTATTTGTTGGCCACTTGTGTGTCTTTGGAAAGATTTCTTTTTAGTTCCCCTGCTGATTTAATTGGATTATTTTTTAAACTGAGTTGTGTGAATTCTTTATATATTTATTGTACATGTTAATTTCTCTGTAATTTCTTTATATCAATCCCTTATGAAATATTTGGTCTGTGAATATTTTCTCCCAGTGCCTCAACATGGATGAAACTGGAGAGTATATCACAAAGTGAAATGTCAGAGAAAGATAAATATTGTATGATATCATTCATACATGGATTGGATATCACTTTTAAAAAGCCAAATGCATAGAAACTGAGAGTAGACTGGAGATTACCAGGGACTTTGGTGGTGGGGAAAATGGATAGATGTTGATCAGAGAGCCACAGACTTCCAGATAGAAGATGAATATATTTTGGGGACACTGCACAGCATGGAGACTGGAGTTAACAATAACGTATTATACACTTGAAAGTTGTTGAGAAAGTAAATCTTATATGTTCTCACCACAAAAAAAGAAATAGTAATTATGTGACATGTTGAGAGTGTTAACTTAGGCTGTGTTGGTAATCATTTGTGATATAACAGTGTATCAAATCAACACATTGTACACCTTAAACTTAAGGTCATATGCCAGTTATATCTCAATAAAGCTGCAGAAAGAAGAGCTGTGTACATGAACTCCAAAGCTGTGCTCTTGTTTTATCCTCAGGACAATGAAGCCGTTCTCCTTTATGCCCGAGTGTCTCAGGCATGCGGTACAAGTTCCCGACTGGTACAAACTGGAAAGCGGGTTCAGTGCCCTCTGCTTCCAGGGCTGTTGCCTGCCTCCCCGGAGTTGCCCCAGTTACACAGCTGCTGGAGCGGCACCGTTAATTAGGCGATGTGCCTTGTTGCTACCATCTGTACGGCTCCACCAGTCCCATCTCTAGTCTCCCTTGTGGCTCATTGTCCCCCTCAAAAACCACCTGGGAACTTAGCCCCTCACTCCAGCTGGGGTGCAGTGGAGTGGCTGGTACCACAGGGAAAGTGCCAGAGTCAGTTCAAGCGAGGGACCCTGAAGTGTAAAGTAACAACAAAAAGGACAGAGAAGTTGAAGTAAGTTTTGTGAGACTAAATTGGGATCTCTTCTCAGGAAGCGGTAACAACTCAAATATTTTACCATAGTCTCCAATCAACATGTCTGAAGCTTGCAAACATACTTGTGAAATAGTTTGTATCAATATATTAGGATATGCCTTACTACATATACAATATATGTATAAACACATAGATATTACATATGAATTGTAAAATGCTTCTCTCTGCTTTCCTTACATTTTCCATGATAAACAGTGGGTAGCATTTAGTGTTGGATAAAAAGAAAGACCCCAGTAGCTACATTAGAATGTCATTTTCAAGCATTTCTGAATCTTCTCTTTTTATATCCAGATTTCTTGATGGAGAGTCTTCAATAAAATAAAACTAGTCTAAGAATACTATAACACACACACACACATCAAGGAAATATATAGTATTCTAATGTCTATTGTTTCAAGAAAATTCATAGCAATACAGGAGTGCCTCATAGGAATTAAAACCTCATTGAATTTTTATATGTGATACAAAGTTAGGTTTGTACAAACCATCACTCTTAAAGAAACTGAACTGCACCCAGACTAAAATTCCCAGATTCATCCTCCTTCTGCCAAATGTTATTAGCAGCAAGTTAAAAGTAGGCCTGCTGTCACTGTGACCTCCGCTGACCTCTTAATTTCTTGAGTTCAAGTCCAATTAACCTCTAGGAAGAGGCACAACTGTTCTAACCAGACAAGTCAATAGAATCCAATAGTAATCATTTCATTTTCTGCCTTGTCAAAGGGTGGCCCTCCCACCTAACCCATTTCACACAGAGGTGGTCATTTATCACCGCTTAGAGAACTGTACTGAGCCGTGTCCGAGTCCTGCCTGAAGTACATTCATCAACTGCACAGACAGGGCCTGGGGTGTGCTGTGCTTTGGGAGGGCTTAGTAGAAGGTGCTGCTGGAAAACCTGCCTTGTCTCTGCAACCTGTTGGTGTGTTTTGCCTAACAGTGCCTGCATGTGGACCCAGACTGCTAGTGGTTAATGCATAATGTATCTGCTTCAAGGCAAGCTATCCCCTTCCTGGAGAATAGATAATGTCTTTCTCTCCAGGGCAGCCAGACATTGTTATAATTATTTTTAAAGGACTCAGTTTGAAAGTAAATGGTGAAAAAAATCATTAAAAGAAATAGACATGTATAACCAAAACCCTTTTCCCATCTAGGCTGCTCCTGGCAAATGAGGGAAAGACCATTACCTGTGTAGTTCAAATAAACTTTACTTTAAACCAATTTCCCAGATGACTATTCACGAATAATCTAAGATGTTCATGGTAACCCATGCATTTCCAGAAGTAGTTCTTTGAAACAAGAATTTTTTTCAGGAAATGGTATTTTTTTTTACTCTAATATTAATATACTTTATGAATTGGCTTATTAGAAATTGAATTCTAGGACTTCCCTGGTGGTGCAGTCATTAAGACTCTGCCTGCCAAAGCTGGGGACATGAGTTCAGTCCCTGGTACAGGCAGATTCCACATCCCAAGGGGCAGTGAAGCCCATTCACCACAACTATTGAGCCCATGCTCCGAAACAAGAGAAGCCACTGCGGTGAGAAGCTCATACACCAGAACTAACAGTAGCCCTGGCTGCTGTAACTAGAGAAAGCCCGGGTGCAGCAACGAAGATCCAGCGCAGCCAGAAATAGACATAGACATAAATACAGTTACAAAAAGAAAGAAATTTGAATTCTAGAAAGAACCTAAGAACAAATTCTGTTCAAATATTTTCAGTGCTTCCAAATATTAGTATGGAAACCTGATATTTAGATTCCCATGACAGGGCTATGTATTTCCATCTACCTAGATATACTAATTTCCTTATGCTTTAATTTCTTATGTGTGTTTAGTTGCTCAGTCATGTCAAGCTCTTTGTAGCCCACCAGGCTCCTCTGTCCATAGGGATTCTCCAGGCAAGAATACCAGAGTGGATTGCCATGCCCTTCTCCAGAATCTTCCCAACCCAGGGATCGAACCTAGGTGTTCTGCATTGCAGGTGGATTCTTTACCAGCTGAGCCACTAGGGAAGCCCTTATGCTCAATTTCCTATGCTTTCATATTAAGTTATTGCTTAATTTAATATGAAAAATTATAAGTAAGAAACTAGTCACTAAGAAAATATGTAAAGTTTCTGCTCTGGTAGTCATTTGAAATTAACACACAAAATTTGTCAATATTGTTTTTACTTTTATGTTGGATCTTCTGGGCTCTGTGAATTTAATATTTTTTCTTCCCAAAAGAAACAGCTTCTGAACTAAAGGTCAAAGTCCTTTGGCATCACTACTGTGTATCCTCATGTCTTTCCCTTCACTTTACATTCCTCTATTTTTTTAACATCCCATTTCTACTCTTCTCACCAAAGAACACTAACCATAATGTGCAGACAAGGATTCAAAATAGGCAGGATTAACAATGGCAGTACCAAACCAAGTCCCTCTGCAAAAGTGAGACCAGTAAAAATGTAATGGATGTTAAGGTATAAGAAATTGATCCCTTGCTTTCCAAAACAACACCGTCCAATAGAATTTTCTATGAAGATGGAGTTATTCTATAGCCATGTTGTCCAACAGAGTAACCGATATCTTCACATGTGTCTAGGAAGCACTCTCAATAGGGCTTACTGCTGTTAAGGACCTAATAGCAGAATACCTAGCATTTTCTCATTTTTCATTGGATGGAACTTAGCAGACATATTTTCATTGAAAATTTACAAGCAACCTCATACTCACAAATGTACAATTGACCTTCATGTCTGTTTCTTTATGTCTGTCTAATTGAGTCTGTGGCTTTAAGTTGTGCATCTGTAACACACGCATGGGCAGGATATGCTCTTAATCTCACATAAACAGGTCCTGGATCTCAGGATGGACAGTAACATACATATGTGGGAATAGGAGTTATTTTCATCCTATTTGAAAAATGAAATATAAAACTTTATGTTATCTCACAGACTTCCCAGAGCATAGTCTCAACATGATCTGAATTTGTGGAGTGGAAGTGTTAGTTGCTCAGTCATATCTGACTCTTTGTGACCCCATGGACTGTAGCCCGCCAGGCTCTTCTGTTCATGGGATTCTCCAGGCAAGAATGCTGGAAGGGGTAGCCATTCCCTTCTCCAGGGGATCTTCCCCACCCAGGGATTGAAACCGGTCTCCCACATTGCAGGCAGATTCTTTACCATCTGAACCAATGAATTAATTGGTAATTGTAAAAGGCTATTTTTGACAAAAAACAAAAATGATTGCTCCTTATATCATATGCATATATTCCTTAAAGTTAACAGAGTGTCTCATGCAAGTAGGTTGACATTGGTTGTGAATATTTTAAGATCAATACAGAGATTGACATAAGGACAATTTTAGGCAGCATTTGAATTATTATTATAGAGATATGAAATATTGTTTCTGTGAATTAGCAAACTGTCCTCCAATGACTGTTCACATGTATGAGACAAAGAGCAGTGGTGAAAAACATTCTCTCTAATCTAGTTGTTCAGTTTCCTACTGTCTTGTATTAAAAGCTACCTAATAGAATTTATAGTTGGAGAAACCTTTTAGGCAGCACTCTTTGTATTTTTTATTAAGTCCAAACTCAGAGAATCTACTTAATGTCAATTTTGTACAATGGTTATACTGCACAGCATATTTTATTTTAAATCTGCAGGACATGATGATAAATTGATAATTGACCCCAAGGCCATTATAAATAAAGAAGCCCTGTTTTTCATTAGTACAGTATTACCTAGTCATAAGGGAAAGAAGACCAATACTAATTTCTTCCTGAGAAGTAAGCAATCAAAAACTCATGGTTTTAAAAACACACATTTAAAGAAAGCAAATTTCTAGTTGTGAACAGTAGAAGAAAATGCAATTATAGGAACAATATGATTAGAAACATGCCAAAACCAGTTTGTGTTGTGTGCTGATAAATATAACACTCTTAACTGTGTTTTTACTTTAAAAGAAAAATCTAGCTTTGAAACACACTGAAAAATATCAGGTAATACAATTCCTGTTGGCATTCTTGTCTACAGTGTGTGAGTGCTAAGTCACTTCAGTCGTGTGTGACTCTCTGTGACATTATGGACTGTTGCCCACCAGCCTCCTCTGTCCATGGGATTCTCCAGGCAAGAATACTGCAGTGGGTTGCCATGCCCTCCTCCAGGGAATCTTCCCAATCCAGGGATCAAACCTCTGTCTCCTATGTCTCCTGAATTGGCAGGTGGGTTCTTTACCATTAGCACCACCTGGGAAACCCTTGATCAGAGTATCCAGATGTATACAAATGTCTCATGCTGACATTCCTACCCTGGGAGAGAGCAGTTTCCTTAAAAGTTTATTCATGTAAAAGTCATTTTAAACATGCTCCTCACACTTATTTACACTTACACTGTACATAGACTACCTGTCACAGTTCTACTGACCCTTGCTTCTTTAATATATGCATGAAATGTGTTTGGGGGCTCTTGCTAGAAGCTAAGATACCATGGAGCTGCTGCTGCTGCTGCTGCTGCTGCTAAGTCGCTTCAGTCGTGTCCGACTCTGTGCGACCCCACAGACGGCAGCCCACCAGGCTCCCCCGTCCCTGGGATTCTCCAGGCAAGAACACTGAAGTGGGTTGCCATTTCCTTCTCCAATGCATGAAAGTGAAAAGTGAAAGTGAAGTTGCTCAGTCGTGTCCAACTCTTAGCAACCCCATGGACTGCAGCCCACCAGGCTCCTCAGTCCATGGGATTTTCCAGGCAAGAGTACTGGAGTGGGGTGCCATTGCCTTCTCTGTGGAGCATATAAAGTCTAAAAAACACAGTCAGTGATCTTGAAAATCCAAATGTAGAGAACAGACACTTCCTAAAGGTAATACTTTATTAATACAATAGAATATATTATCCAACTGCTATATCCATACAAAAGAAAAATGAAGAGATAATATGCATTTGAGAGTACTAAAAAGACCTAAACCAAATCCCTTATGACTATACAGTGGAAGTGAGAAATAGATTTAAGGGCCTAGATCTGATAGACAAAGTGCCTGATGAACTATGGACAGAGGTTCGTGACACTGTACAGGAGACAGGGAGCAAGACCATCCCCAAGAAAAAGAAAAAAGAACTGCAAAACAGCAAAATGGCTGTCTGAGGAGGCCTTATAAATAGCTGTGAAAAGAAGAGAAGCGAAAGCAAAGGAGAAAAAGAAAGATATACCTACCTGAATGCAGAGTCCCAAAGGATAGCAAGGAGAGATAATAAAGACTTCCTCAGCCATCAATGCAAAGAAATAGAGGAAAACAGTAAAATGGAAAGACTAGAGATCTCTTCAAGAAAATTAAAGATACCAAGGGAACATTTCATGCAAAGATGGGCTCGATAAACGACAGAAATGGTATGGACCCAACAGAAGCAGAGGATATTAAGAAGAGGTGGCAAGAATACACAAAAGAACTGTACAAAAAGATCTTCATGACCCAGATAATCATGAAGGCATGATCACTCACACTCACCTAGAGCCAGACATCCTGGAATGTGAGGTCAGGTGGGCCTTAGGAAGCATCACTACGAACAAAGCTAGTGCAGGCAATGGAATTCCAGTTGAGCTATTTCAAATTCTAAAAGATGATGCTATGAAAGTGCTGCACTCAATATGTCAGCAAATTTGGAAAACTCAGCAGTGGCCACAGGACTGGAAAAGGTCAGTTTTCATTCCAATCCCAAAGAAAGGTAATGCCAAAGAATGCTCAAACTACCGCACAATTGCACTCATCTCACACGCTAGAAAAGTAATACTCAAAATTCTCCAAGCCAGGCTTCAGCAATATGTGAACCATGAACTTCCAGATGTTCAAGCTGGTTTTAGAAAAGGCAGAGGAACCAGAGATCAAATTGCCAACAACCACTGGATCATGGAAAGAGCAAGAGAGTTCCAGAAAAACATCTACTTCTGCTTTATTGACTATGCCAAAGACTTTGACTGTGTGGAACACAATAAACTGTGGAAAACTCTGAAAGAGATGGAAATACCAGGCCACCTGACCTGCCTCTTGAGAAACCTGTATATAGGTCAGGAAGCAACAGTTAGAACTGGACATGGAACAACAGACTGGTTCCAAATAGGAAAAGGAGTACGTCAAGGCTGTATATTGTCACCCTGTTTATTTAACTTATATGCAGAGTATATCATGAGAAATGCTGGGCTGGATGAAGCACAAGCTAGAATCAAGATTGCCAGGAGAAATATCAATAACCTCAGATATGCAGATGACACCACCCTTATGGCAGAAAGTGAAGAAGAACTAAAGAGCCTCTTAATGAAAGTGAAAGAAGAGAGTGAGACAGTTGGCTTAAAGCTCAACATTCAGAAAACGAAGATCATGGCATCTGGTCCCATCACTTCATGGCAAATAGATGGGGAAACAGTGGAAAGAATGGCTGACTAATTTTCTGGGCTCCAAAGTCACTGTGGATTGTGATTGCAGCCATGAAATTAAAAGATGCTTGCTCTTTGAAAGGAAAGTTATGACTAACCTAGACAGCATATTAGAAAGCAGAGGTATTACTTTGCCAACAAAGGTCCGTCTAGTCAAGGCTATGGTTTTTCCAGTAGTCATGTATGGATGTGAGAGTTGGACTATAAAGAATGCTGAGCGCAGAAGAATTGGTGATTTTGAACTATGGTGTTGGAGAAGACTCTTGAGAGTACCTTGGACTGCAAGGAGATCCAACTGGTCCATTCTAAAGGAGATCAGTCCTGGGTGTTCTTTGGAAGGACTGATGTTGAAGCTGAAACTCCAATACTTTGGCCACCTGATGCGGAGAGCTGACTCACTTGAACAGACCCTGATGCTGGGAAAGATGAGGGCAGGAGGAGAAGGGGATGACAGAGGATGAGATGGTTGGATGGCATCACCGACACAATGGACATGAGTTTGGGTGGACTCCAGGAGTTGGTGATGGACAGGGAGGCCTGGCGTGCTGTGGTTCATGGGATCGCAAAGAGTCAGACATGACTGAGTGACTGAACTGAACTGAAAAAGACTATTAAGAAATGTATTGAATTTAAAAATAATCTTGAAGAATAAGCAGAATTTTAATTGATAAGATACAGAAGGGGTTTGAGCTTCAAGCACATCACCAAGAACATGAAATGATAACCCATGGAATGGGAGAAGATATTTACAAATCACATATCTAGGGTCTCTGAACTAGGATCTCTGAAGAAGATATACAGATGACCAACAAACACATGAAAAGATGCTTAATATTTTAGTCATTTGGGAAACGCAAATCAAAGCCATAGTGAGACATCACCTCTTACCTACTAGAATGTCTAAATAAAAAAGATAAATAATAAAAAGTGTTAGCAAGTATACATAGAAATTGCCAATGGACTATAAAATAGGATAGCCACTTTGGAAAACAGCTTGTGAGTTCCTCAAAAAAAGAAAAGAGAGCTAATGCATAACTCAGCATTCTACTCCTAAGTATACCTCCAAGACGACCAAAATATATGTTTAAACAAAAACTTGTACGTAATGTTTATATTAGCATTATTCATAATAGACAAAAAGTATAAGTGACCCAAATGTCCATTAAGTGATGAATTGATTAAAAAAAGCAATGCAGTATATTCATACAACAGAATATTCAGCCATACACAGGAACGGAGTACCAATATATGCCACGACATGGATGAACTTTAAAAACATGCTAGGTAAAAGAAATCAGACACAAAGGCCATGTCCATGTCTAGGACCATAGAAACAGAAAGTAAATTTGTGGGAAGAGAAGATGAGCAGTGATTGGGAATGGGTACAGGTTTTTTTTTTTTTTTTTTTTTTAGTGATAAAAATATTCTAGAATTAGATAGCAGTGATGATTACATAACCTTGTGAATATACTAATAAACACTAAATGTTACATGTAAAAGGGTGAATTTTATGGTACATGAATTACATCTCAGTTATTTAAAAATAATGATCCAAGAGGCTCTCTGGTTACAATGAGTGGATGGCATAAATAAAGAAGAGTAAAGGTGAGAAATATGTGAAGAGGATAAATGATCTTGTCAACAGTAGTTCTAGGAGGGAGCTGTATCAAATATTTTTATATTTACATATAATAGTGGGAGGTGAAGTAGAAATGTTGGATGAATGAATGATCAGGGAGGGGTTCCCAGGGTAGGCTAAGGAGTTTAGTGTTTATTTGTTGATATTAAGGAGTTTAATTAGTTTGGTAGTAGCATTATTTTACTTAATTTGGGAGGAGAATAGTCTAGAAGGGGTAGATTAGCTACTTACAGTGCATATTGGTTCCCTGAAAGATAAGAAAAGATCGTGTCTTATAGATCTGTATAAGAAAACCATGAGTATCTGGTGATTGAGGTGATGTGGAGAGAAAGTCATGGGATATGGGTTGAAGATCAGGAGCAACTGAGAGGCAGTTTCCTTCAATGGAGAATTTCCCTCTGACCAGAAGAAAATGTCTCCTTTTCTCTATCATGCACCAAGTAAAATGAAATCTATATCCTTAAAAGTACAAGAAGAATTTCATATTTAACTTTAGATTTGTTATTAAACATCAATGATCTCTTCTGAGATGTTATTAATAATTTTAACAAAGTCATTTTATTCTTTACAGGAAAATAGAGTGACTCATCAACAGTGAGAAAGTTTAGTTTTAATTAGAGTTAAGAATTTAAATTTGTAAAGGAACTAGAGGCTAGGAAAAACTCTGGAGGAAGGGCTGGAGGAAATGTTTGCCAAGGCAACTGCATAGTTCTTTGCCTGGTGACCAAATAATAGCAATTCTAGCAAAGAAAGGAAACTTTAGAGAGGAGACACTGGTATTATAGTCATTGATTCAAGGAGTGCCTCTCTTTTCTTTCATATTCCTTGCAGTTAAGCACCAAGACTGCAGTAAAGAAACAATATGGTCTCCACTGTTCAGGTGCTCAGACCTCTGGGAGGTTCTCTGTTCTCATAAAACAATTACAATGAAATGTGAGAAGCACAAAGCTTGGGACAATCCAGAGCAATTGTGCAGAGCGGGATCTATGTTAGATGACTATTAAAAATTAACAGGAGCTCCCCAGGCCAGAAATTCAGCAAAAGACTTTGAAGTTCAGAGAACAGTATTTGCAACCTAGGGAAACCAAGACTGTGGAGTGTTCTGAGGGTTGAGAAATGTGGTGAGGTTGGACACTCAGGTACTAGACAGGGAGAAGGTGCTAGAAGTTGTTGGTAATGATATAGACTTCATCTTTCATTCCATCAACAAGGGGAACCAGTGAAGTTTGTAAAGCAGAAAAGAAAAAACAAAAAAGCGTAAAAGAAAAAAACAGAAAAAAACTTAAAAAAAATTTTTAAGTATAAAAAATTATACTTAATTCTAGAAATATTATGTTGGGATTTGTGGGTGAAGAGGTGAGGAGGCTGGCTAGGACTTTATTTTCTTCTGAATGAGAAACAGTGAAGACCCCCTCTGGGGCTGGAGGAGAATAAGGAGAAAAAGAAATGGCTTCAGGAGCTGTTTAGAAGGATGTTAACAGAAATAAGTGATGTGATAGAGGCAGGAGGTGGGAGGGAGGTGAAGCTATCAAGGAAGACTACAAGGTTTCTGGTTTGTGTGACACAAAACGGATGTGTCGTTTACTAAGATACAGAAGACTGGAAGGGAAGCAGGTCTCAGGAGGAGGAGGGGCAGACAATAAATTCATGTTGGTGGATGTTGAAATACACCCTGGGAAAAAAATTCAGAGACGTGGCCTCTCTTCCTCTTCACCTTGATGGGCAAAAGGTGATTAGCCTATATATTTCCTTGCATCTGTGATGAGAATATGATTCATTTTCTTCTCACCAGGGTTATCAGTGCAATTTAATTGTTTTAGAGCCTTTCAATTTTTTGATTTAGGTAAGAACTGTTTGGATTCCCAAACCAGCTTTGCACATTTTTGCACTGACTGTGCTTTTTTTTTGCTGCTGTTGTAGGAATCAAGCCTGTTATTTACTGTTGAAATAGCCCACGAGGAGAAGTGAGTTGAACATTTGACATTCAGCATCTGGTTAATGATGTCTGCTCACTGGGCCTAGCAATATTTACAGATAAGCAACTCCAAAGAATGGGACTCATATTATAGGCCCTATGTATTCAGGAGACAGAGCTTCTCTTATGATCCAATAGCCATAATCCAAAATAAACATCTTGGTTTTCCAATGAGTACTTCCTAGTCTTATGGGTCATTTCTTTGTAAGCACATCAAGTAGTGCACTATCTATATGGTGAGATTTCATTCAGAAGATTTTCTTCCGCTCCCTTTTTAAATCTTAACATATAACTTTTATTGAAAATATGAAATAATTTTAAGTGATTGACTTTCATTTAAAGTAAAAGTACAACTGTGGTTTTAGCTCTGCAAGACATTGATTTCAATTTATACTATGAGTTATTTGATTGAGAAGGTGGAGAAAGTCCTCAGGCATTGGATACATAGGGGACAAGGAGTCAAGGAGAGATCACTGGAGTAAGAAGCAAACTGTGACCTCCCAAATAGAAGCTTTTTTCCATTTCACCATGTCTAATATCTCTTAGCCTTTTTTTTTTTTTTAACAATGGAATTTTATTTTGATGAGAAATGAGTTTACAATCATTTAGTAAATGAAGAGCAAGCACTTCATTTTCCTATCCCATAACTTACAATAAAAAATAGTAGTAAATAAATATCTGTGAACAGATTAAGGGTAAGGCAGGCTAGATAATAACATACCTCTGATGTCCACATTCCCTGCACATGATCTCTCTCAGACTTTATACTTGCATCTATATATGAAGAGTTTAGGAAAAATAAAAAGTGCAGAGTTAGTGGGAAAAGGTCATGACTAGGAGTCTGAAAAATCCCGTTTCTGAAATTAACCACTGGGACTCTTCCAGCCTGAATGCTCTTTGCTGATTCTCTAACTAGAAAGCATAGTGAACAGTTAGAGAACACAGGAAACCACAGCAAGTAATAATGATGGGGATATCACTTGGGTAGATATATAAAATACAAGTCTGTGGTGTATTTTAAAATATCTGCATGTGTCTTTTGAGGAGTCCAAGTGCATAAAGAATAGGGTGACTCTCTTGGTATTGAACTTTAAAAATCAATGATATAATTGGATTTTTAAAACAATTTGTATTACAAACCTTGCTACCTTACCAATAATCTTTGGACAGGAAAAGAAATGAAGGGAAGGAGGGAGGAAAAGGATAGAAGGAAAGAAGGGAAAAAAAACTAAAAATATAATTTTTATAAAGGGGATTTTTGTATTCTTTTGAGATCAAAGAGCCTGCAAGCAACTCATTAAATAAGTGATAGTGTAACATTGTTAATCAGCTATTCCCTAATAAAAATAAAAAGTTCAAAAGGGGGGGGGAACATAGACAAGAGTAAATAGTAATTGAATTAAAAATATTGATTTGCATTAAATAGCTTATTAGTGAGGCTATCTACCATTTTCATTTCTGTCTTGTTTTGACTAAACTGTTGTCACTGAAATAAGTGTGAAATAAGCAAATACATGCACATTTACTATAGCAAACAGGCCGCCCAGAATCTAATTAGAAAAAACTCTGCCCATCTGCTCTGCATTATCATGGGGCCTGCTCAGATGGACGCTGTTTCATTACCAAAAGGCAGAGAGATGCAAATTGAATTGAACTGGACTTCCTCTCAGACAGAGACCAGGCCATGAAGTCAAACCCTTGCTGTGAACCAACAAAGCACCACTGGGGAAAAGTGGGCTGAGAGGGGATTTCTTTTTCTAAGGCCACATGTCTAGTACTTAGCAGAGGCCATAAGGGAGTGTTCATCCCATTGTTCTTTACAAGGCAACATGAGTCGCCTCAATATAAACCTTGTTCACTATGCAAATTGTTGATTTTGGTACTTAGTCCCTTGTGACAGATGCCCTTTTATTAGCTGTGTGTCACGGCATGTTGAGTTGCATTTCACATGAAGGAGACAGAACAACCATCCTGACGTGAGTTATTTCAGAAAGTTAGTCATTTGCATTTAGTACTGAGTTATATATGAAGATGAATTAAAATACTTTGGTAAAACTGTTCCTTGGTGTAGCATCTCTGGTATGCATAAAAGGACAAAGCTCCTTTTTATGTGATGTTTGTACCTAGGCAGTTTTAGTCTAGTTTTAACAATTTCTCTATTAATAGGAGTAATTAATTGTCAATGTTTTCAGTGACTAAAAAGAAAAAGAAAAACCCCTTTGGCTTGAAAAAGTTGTAGAGTTAGAGTAGCTAAAAAGCTAATATATTATATGAAAAAGTTCTACATTTTGATCTCAGAAATAGGCTTTGAAATGACATTTTTCTCCATATGATGAATTTGTGCCATTTTCTTCAGTAAAAGCTATTTTCTTGCACAAATGGATGCATTTTATCCTGGATTCCATTCATGCTTATTTTTTAAAATGTTTATCTCTTTGTAGAAATGCACTCTAATAAAGATCCAGTCTTCCAAGCTTCAATAGGAGCAAAAGAATTAGATTTTATGTTAAATTTAAAGGTTTTTCCTCTAAGTATTTTTCCTGATAAAAGGTTATACTATATCAAAAGAGAACTACACACAACTGGTAAAATCTTAAAAAACTAGAGACCTATAGAGATAGATTCAATGTTTCTTCTTATACTTCCAGCAACAGGTAAGCTTGAAACAGGGGGGAAAAAGTTTGGAGCCCAGGCTCTCCCTGTCTGTGCTTTAGTTTCCACCCAAAGGGTTTATTCCCAGGTTGTTTCTAGATTTGCAGAAATTTTCAGCCACTGAAAACCACCCCTAGGCCCTTACGGAAGATCAGATAAACAGCTCTATCCTGCAAGAGTAATGAGTAATGAGGTTTAAATGAGTAAGAGTAATGAGGTTTAAAGTGTTTCTGTCATTTATACTTCTCCTAAAAAAAACTAAAATTTTGCTTTTTATAGACTGGAGATAATACTTCCAAATGGAAAGAAAACCCCTTTTAATGTTGGGACACCAGGCACTTGTGTCTCATAACACAGTCCAACACTTACAGTAGGCATCAGCGATGGATCATAAAAGCTTTGTCAACCTAGTGCTTGATGCTATCCTAGTGTTCACTGCTATCCTATCTTTTGATAAGATGAAGACTCTGCTATCTCTGTTCTGGAAGACCCAACCTGAACATCAGATGGAAGTGATTATGTGAGCCCTGAAGGAAGTAAATCCATTGGGTAAGCCCAAAAATCCAGAAGAGGAATCTCAGTGAACGTAATGGTGACTTTCTGAAAAACACACACCAAATAGTGTTCAGATCCAACAGTCCATTTGGTTACACAGTTTCCTTTGAGTCATCTCCACCTTTATTATCTGTGACTTGAATGCCTGGGATAAATGCTACCCATTTGGCTGATCCCTTGTCATTCAAATGATGATGGTCTAAACTCCATGCCTTTAACCATCTCCTCAATTACTACTCTTACTAGCCCCCTTTCTTTGTTGTCACAGGTGCACACCAGTCTACTTTGCTTTTTCTAACACCCTGGGTTGTTTTTTTTTTTTTTTGGTTATAGGTCATTGTTGTTTCCTTTTATCCCCTTTGTTGTTGAATATATAAAACTGTATCTATGTATCTATTTACTTTGTTGATATATGACTCTACATACTCATCTGCCCAGACTCATCTGCATATGAATTGCTGTGTTTCTAGACGGTTTCTTTCCTAACTCTGTGCCCAGATCATCATCCCCTTTTGAGTCTTTTGGCTGACTCTATCTACTATTGATCATTCTAACAAACTACTATGCACTTAATTTTTAGCACAACAAAAAGCTGTTCCTTCATGAAATGAGGTTTCATTTGTTGTGTTTTAGGTATAAAATAATGCTGCAAATGAGCATTTCAGGGGAAACAGTACCTTCCCAGTTTTCTTGACATTTTAGGATATAAGCAATGTTCTGCTTATAGGATAACAGCATATAGGATATACAGCCTATGTTCCTGAGGTCAGCCCTTTCACAAGGAAGAAAAGACTGTAGTGGTTAATTTTCAGATGATAGAAAAACAATTTAACCTGATCCAGAGACTGATTCTGTATCTTTACACCAAAAGAAATATGCAGATAAAATCATTACCCAAAAATGGTTGATTAAGAAAGTCAGTTTTAATTCATAGAACTTTAAAATTACCTAAATTTAAATTTTGTTTGTATATCCAATGAGCTTATAGACAATACCCTCAATTTGTTCTAATTATAAAATGAAATGTGATCAGACTTATGATTAGGTGGTGAACAGACATATTTCTTCAGACCTGGGGATATTTGAATAAGCACTGGGATAGGAGAAGAGACAGAAAAATTCCATGAGGTCACTGACTGAGAGGAAGACACACATCCAGAGTCAGGCATAGTTCATTGTATCTTTGTGAAAGAATCTAAAACAAAAGATCTAAAACTCAGGCATCTCAGGGGGCCAAGTCTATGACATAAATGTGTATGATCAGCTAGGTATTAGAAAGTGTAGGGATTGTTGAAATCTTCAGAGTACATGGCCAGCTCGTCAGCTCCTGTTTATAGCCACTTTTAATGTTTCAAAAGAAGCCAGAAACCAGATTTTTAATATGAGATTTATCAATATGAATTCCAATTCAAATACCAAAACCCCCACAAAGCCCCCAGATGTCTTCAGTTCTCATTATAGCCTGTTGGCCACAGATTACAATCAGGAATATATTTATTAAACTTATTTTATGTCCACCCAAACCATAATTCTTTCAGAGAAACATCTTCCTTCTTAAGGATTTGGTAAATGTTTAGTCTAGGTCTCATTAGGACTAGTAATTAATAACCACTCAACACATATTTGCTGAATGAATGATGATAATAGCCTATTAAAGTAATGTCACACATCCTTTATCTGCTCTTATAGTACATCAAGCTACTATAACAAATTATTAGAGTGGGATTATAGACATACCCCAGAGAAGGCAATGGCACGCGACTCCAGGACTCTTGCCTGGAAAATCCCATGGACGGAGGAGCCTGGTAGGCTGCAGTCCATGGGGTCATGAAGAGTTGGACACGACTGAGCAACTTCACTTTCACTTTTCACTTTCATGCATTGGAGGAGGAAATGGCAACCCATTCCAGTATTCTTGCCTGGAGAATCCCAGGGACGGCAGAGCCTGGTGGGCTGCCGTCTATGGGGTCTCACAGAGTCGGACACGACTGAAGTGACTTAGCAGCAGCAGCAGCAGCATAGACATACCCATTCTACAAACTGTATTAAAACTAGCTTAAGTCTGATTCTTAACTATAAACAGAAATTGAATTTGCTATTTCAGTATGTTGATGGTTAGAAATTCTCAACTTCATGGCGTTGATAATTTACATTTTTATCAAAAAGTTTCAATGATGATTAAATATTTTATGATGATTAAGTGTTAAGTCTTATTAATAAATAAAATCAGTGATTTTCAGTTGGTAAAAATTATTCTTTTTGTAAAAGTAAACCAGGCTCATCAACGGGTGAATGAATAAGAAGATGTGGTATATATGTATATATACATATATATATATATATACACATATATATGTATATGAATACTACTCAGCCATAAAGAAGAATGAAATTTTGCCATTTGTAGCAATATAGACGAACCTGGAGGGCATTATGCTAAATGGATTAAGTCACTTCTATGTAGAATCCAAAAAATACAACAAACTAGTGAATAAAACAAAAAGAAGTGGACTCACAAGATATAGAGAACAAACTAGTGATTACCAGTGGGGAGAGGGAAGGAGGAGGGGGGCGATATAGGGGAAAGAAAAGGGTTATTTTGTGATTGCATAAAATCATGTGTGAAATGAAAATTGTAAAGTACTATAAAATTTAAAGAATCCCTTATTCAATAAAAAACTGAAAAAAAACCCCACAACATTTTGTGCATTTATTTTCCACCAGGAGCTGGGGTTCTTTCCTTTCAGTCCAGTTCAGTCACTCAGTCATGTCTGACTCTTTGTTACCCCACAGACTGCAGCAAGCCAGGCTTCCCTGTCCATCACCAACTCCTGGAGCTTGCTCAGACTCATGTGCATTGAGTCAGTGATGCCATCCAACCATCTCATTTTCTGTTGTCCACTTCTCCTGCCTCCAATCTTTCCCAGCATCAGGGTCTTTTCCAAGTTAGTTTTTCGCATTAGGTGACCAAATCTTTCGTTTGGCTGAGCAGAATAATGCTCATGCTATACTCATGGTATAGTTTATTACGGTCGAGATGTCTTGGAGCAATATTATAATATCTGCTTTAGGGCCTTTAGCACTCTTCAAGGTCTATGTTCAATAGTATTCTTGAGTTGATTTTAAATTATTTCAAGTGAATCATTTAAATTTGCATTAATTAGCAATAAACTATTTTAATATTTAAATGTAATGAGGGTAATCCATTATAACATAGTGTTTTGGTTGCTGTTTGTTTCATATTTTGAAGGGAGAGAGTTTGTGCAATAATTATCAGTGTTACATTTGTTGTGGACGATGACTGCTTGTGGAGGGTGACTGCAGCCATGCAATTAAAAGACACTTGCTCCTTGGAAGAAAAGCAATGACAAACCTAGACAGTGTATTAAAAAACAGAGACATTACTTTGCCTACAAAGGTCCATATAGTCAAAGCTTTGGTTTGTCCAGTAGTCATGTATGGATGTGAGAGCTGGACAATAGGCTGAGCGCCGAAGTACTGATGCTTTCGAACTGTGGTGCTAAAAACTCTTGAGAGTCCCTAGGACTCCTGAGAGCCCCCAGTCAATCATAAAGGAAATCAACCCTGAATATTCATTGGAAGGACTGATGCTGAAGCCGAAGCTACAATATTTTGGTTACCTGATGAGAAGAGCTGACTCATTGGAAAAGACCCTGCTGCTAGGAAAGATTAAAGGCAGGAGAAGGGGATGACAGAGGATGATTGGTTGGATGGCATCACTGACTTGATGGACATGAGTTTGAGCAAGCTCCAGGAGACTGTGAAGGACAGGAAAGCCCTGCATGCTGCAGTCCACGGGGTTACAAAAAATCGGACGTGACTGAGTGACTGAACATCACCAACAAAATTTGTTGTTGAAGTATAAATCAGAGGGAATCACTTAAATATCAGGGTTTTGATCTGTATAATATTTTCAATGAGCAATTTTAATATCTGGATTTGCATGGCACTTCTTTCAGACGCCTGGGCATGAAATGTCCTGAGAGCATTCTCCAATGACTGATTAGGCACCACAAACACCCATGCATGACTGTGTAAAAACAGACACTTGTACAGGCAAGACTTGCCAGTAATGTCAAATAGACCTTTAAGCACTGGGTGCAGTGCCTGTCCCTGAAGGGGAATACCTTATTTCATCCTCTTTCAAGTGGACAGAGGCGGAATCTGGACTTCTGGAGTTTGTTGACTGTTCAGTGCATTCACTGCCAGAGCAAGAATACTTGAGCAGTAGCTTCACCTTAGCTGGGATAGTTTGGTGATTATCGATCATGACAACTAAGCCTGAAGGGTGCTACTGCCACTACACTCTTATTTGCTGTTTATCCCTCTGCTATGAGGCTGTATTTTATGACAGAGGCAGTAGATAGCCTTAACTTTCACTTAATACTGCCTTTTGATAGGCTATTCTGTCAGTCAGCCATTTTACTTTATATTTGTGCATATCATGAACTTTTGATAAGTGTATATAAATTATGGTAGAACAACTTTAGTGATGCATTAACTAAAAGTCAGTAAGAAATGTCAGTGAAAGAAGGGTGGACTGAACCCATGGTCAAAGTTTGGGTGGATATGGGGAATGTACTGACTATATGTGATTTCAGTGCACAGGCTGAAATTCGGGACAGTGAACGAGAATGATAAAAACTGAAACCAAGAAAATGGGAGGAGCCATCATACTGCCCAATTTTAAGGTCTAAAAGTGTCAAGAGGCTTTCTGATAGTTGTTGATACATCTGTGATATTGTTGAAAAAAAAAGCAAGAGGAGTTTTTAGGTGAGTATTTATTAGGTGCTAGAGAAGACTCTTGAGAGTCCCTTGGAAAACAAGGAAATCAAATCAGTTAATCCTAGAGGAAATCAACCCTGGATATTCATTGGAAGGACTGAGGCTGAAGCTGAAGCTCCAGTACTTTGGCCACCTCATGCAAAGAGCCAGCTCATTGGAAAAGGCCCTGATTCTAGGAAACATTGAGGGCAGGAGGAGAAGCGAGTAACAGAGGATGAGATGGTTGGATGGCATCACCGACTCAATGGACATGCGTTTGAGCAAACTCTGGGAGATGGTGAAGGACAAGGAATCTTGGCATGCTGCAGTCCATGGGGTCTCAAAGAGTCAGGAGTTAGTGACTGAACAACAACAGTAATTTATTAGAGAACCATTTTTACATTGCACTAAATAATGTCAGATATTTAACAGTAATTTTTCCTGTCATACTGACTATGATAGCTAGATATGTTAGCTAGGAAAAAAAATAGAAAGAAGAAAAAAATGACAGTGAGATGTTTTCTCGTAAATACTTTCAGATTAAGGGGTACATTTAAGAAAGTAACTTCTATTTCTGCCCTTCAAAGTCTGTTTAGATTAATTTAAAGCTACAAGTATTTCCTCAAACATGCTTAACTATTTGCTACCATTTCTATAAAAATGTTTTATTTTCAGGGAAATATGTAGTGCTAACTTCTTTGCACTGAAACAATCTAATGCCCAGTTACAGCAAGTTTACAAGAAAAGCAAAACTTCTAAAAGCAATTATAACTGTATATCATAAGCAAAAACAGATTAAATTATAAAATTTGTTTTCTAAAAATTGTGTTCATAATTTTAAGAATTTTATTTATTTATTTTTTTGTCCAAGAGCCCTTTGAGCATATTTGTGAAATGAGAATTTATGATGCCTACTTGAGTGGCTGGTCCTGAACAGAAAATGTGATAATATGTGTAAAATACAGCCAGAGTGTCTAAAAAAATCTACATGATTAATAGATGTTTATTTCCCTACTTTACCTCCACTATGGCACCTTCTCTGCACCTTACTATTCCAATCTGATTCTTATTTGGACCATTTGTGGTCAATATTCACAGCATATATTACTTGGTGAACTTCAAAATTCTTTAGTTATTTTCTATCTTGAATTGTATCAAGTATTTATTTTCAAGCAAACTTGTATTTGTTTTATATCAAATAAATATTTTTAGGTTAAGTCCTACATCCCGAATCTCCCTGGGTAATTTTGAACCATAGCACATCACACATAGTTCTCCAAATACCTGATAAACCTTGCAAATTCTGCACTTCTGATCATTCTCTAAAATTCTATTAACAGCTTAATTGTTTTGGTATCTAAAGTATTTGATGATATCTTATTTTTGATAGTATATTGAACTCATCTGTATTCTCTGATTTAAAATATGACATTTTTCAGAATAAGAATCATGCATGCTTTAAAGTTGTATTCTGGTGCTTAACACAGAGTCTGGCCTATGCAATAAGCAATTGTTGAATAGATGAGAAAGTTATATCATTAAATATTAACCAGACAGAGAAATCATGAGGGAAGCTGTGCTCCGGCATGGCAGGAGGCAAACTTTGATTGATGTTCTGATAAATGGAGGATGGGATTTAGGTACTCAATGCAGACCAAAGCTATAATACACGATGCTGTACAATTTCCAAGGAATTAAGCTCAGCTCCTTGCATCTCCCAATCAGGAAACATATCAGAATGAGAATGAGTGAGTGTATGATATTTAGGGTCAATCATGGATGTGTTAAAATAAAATCAAGAAAATCATTTACAAATTTTTCTGTGATTCCTTCAGAAATATGCTTATAAAAGGAAATGATTATGAAGGAAATTTTCCTCTGTGAAGGTTAAAGTGAAAGTGAAGTCGCTCAGTCGTGTCCTACTCTTTGCCACCCCATGGACTGCAGCCTACCAGGCTCCTCCATCCATGGGATTTTCCAGGCAAGAGTACTGGAGTGGGTTGCCATTGCCTTCTCCGATTGTGAGCTCCTGCTGCTGCTGCTAAGTCGCTTCAGTCATGTCCGACTCTGTGTGACCCCATAGACGCCAGCCCACCAGGCTCCCCTGTCCCTGGGATTCTCCAGGCAAGAACACTGGAGTAGCTTGCCGTTTCCTTCTCCAATGCATGAAAGTGAAAAGTGAAAGTGAAGTTGTTCAGTCGTGTCTGACTCTTCGAGACCCCATGGACTGCAGCCTACCAGGCTCCTCCATCCACGGGATTTTCCAGGCAACAGTACTGGAGTGGGGTGCCATCACCTTCTCCGATGAAGGTTAAATACATTACTATTTTTATATGAAATATTATTTTTGTTTAAACACAAGTCATACTAAGATCACATTTCTTAGAAATTATTAGGCCTTCAACTTCGGCAGCTGTGCTACATTCTATTTTTGGAAACCTACAACAAATATTGAAGTACCTGAAAATCCTGAAGTAGAAGGCTTGGTAAATAGCTAACATACATTTGTATGTTCTAATTATATTTCTATGTTCTAATGATAATCATCTCTTATCAAACTTAATCTTAAAGTTTAACTTTATATTTTCAACTAAACCTCTGGTTTTCTAAAACTCATCTGGGATACCATCTTCTAGAAGATTCTCAAACCTACTGAGAAAATAAGAATCTTGCTTAATTATACAGGGGTCCAAATTTTGCCTACATGGGAGGGCAAATGGGGAATCAATTACCTCCCCCAAATTAGGAGAACATGTTGACAATGTGATATAATTTTAGTGCATAAGTATATACTCTCAAGGTAGATGTCTATGTGGCCATTATATTTTTTCTTGTCCTAGAAGGGGAGAGTTAAACAGAATATATAGTTTGCTATAATGTCATCTATTCCACACTGCTTAATTTAATTCCTTTTGTGCTCAGATGCTCAGTCATGTCGATGCTTTGTGACCCCATGGACGATGGTCTATCAGGCTCCTCTGTCCCTGGGATTCTCCAGGCAAGAATACTGGAGTGGGTTGCCATTTCCTCCTCAAGGCGATTTTCCCAACTCAGGGATGAAACCCAGGTCTCTTATGTCTCCTGCCTTGGCAGGCAGATTCTTTACCACTAGCGCCACCTGGGAAGCCCTTAATTCCTTTTAAAAGTGTTGTCAGGGTAAGCAGGAGACTCCGGTTTGATCCGGAGAAGGCAATGGCACCCCACTCCAGTATTCTTGCCTGGAAAATCCCATGGAAGGAGGAGGCTGGTGGGCTGCAGTCCATGGGGTCGCTAAGAGTCGGACACGACTGAGCGACTTCACTTTCACTTTTCACTTTCATGCATTGGAGAAGGAAATGGCAACCCACTCCAGTGTTCTTGCCTGGAGAATCCCAGGGACGGTGGAGCCTGATGGGCTGCTGTCATGGGGTCGCACAGAGTCGGACACGACTGAAGCGACTTAGCAGCAGCAGTAGCAGCCGGTTTGATCCCTAGGTCAGGAACATAACCTGGAGGAGGAAATAGCTACCCACGCCAGTATTCTTACCTGAAAAACATCTCCTGACAGAAATGCCTGGTGGGCTACCGTCTATTGGGTCGCAAAGAGTCGGACATGACTGAGAGACTGAGCATGCGCACAAGTCAGGATAAGTTATGCAAAGCTAAAAACAAATCCCGAATTTCAGCAGCCCAAGATGTTAAAGATCTATTCCTCTATCACACTGTGTATCTGTTATGGTGAATTAGGGTCAGCCTTCTGCTTTGACTTCACTAAATGACCGAAGCTTGACAGAGAAGTCACAATCTGGAAGCCACAAATTCTCACTTTTCGCAAACTCTCACTATGTTTCTGCTCAGAAGTGACATATGTCACTTCCACACTCATTTCTGGGTGAAAGTGAGTCACACCCACATAAACATCAAGGAAACTGGGAAACACAATTCCTTCTTGACATAAAAGTCAAAAAGGGCTACATATGACTGAATAGTAGTAGTGTTATCGTATTAGTATTTATAGGACTAAGTGTCAAATTCAAAAGAATTACCTAAAATAAAATACTGGATTTATTTAAAAATAAGTAAAACAACAAACAAACAAAAGGGTAAAAAGATGATTGAAGATTGCAGCTATTCTGTGGTTGCTAGGAAGAATGGCGGTCAAATCTTAGAATGACAGCCGTAGTAATTGTATTACACATCATCAGAACATTTTACAAAAAATATAATGTTATAGCATAGCAAAATATTCTTGTAAATTTTCTCTCTAAGATAAGGTGTTCTGATAAGGTGCTTTTGTCTTTCCTCATAAAATCTATCTTTTTAAATATCCCACTGAGAAACACATTTGCTATTTTGTTCAAGTCTTTTCAAAATCTTAAAGTCTAAATTCCTTAATAGGTGGAATGGAGATGGTGGAGAATCAGATGCAGTCCACAAAATCATTTAAATATTTTACCTTAAAAAATATTGCAGTTGTATTGACATTTTATAGCTCTTATTTACTCTATGGAAAGTGGCATAAATAGATCTTTGGCAAAGAGCAGTTTCTGCTACATAGTACCTGAGTTATTTGAGAAGGATGAAAGAGATGTTATATGAATGTAGCTACCCTTATATTATTAATGACAAGAAAAAACAATATAAAGACCAAAGAATTCCTAACTTAGTTTTATTTTGATGAAGCAGAGTCACTAAAATTTAGTTCTGTAACAGCATAGAATGCATTCTAATATATATGGAGAAGAATTCCCTTTTATTGGAGTTTTTAACTTTTAGAAACAATACCCATGGTGTTAATTTAAGCAAACAGCACATCCCAAGCCTGAACTGGGACCCAGGTTTGACATATATTCTGAGGAAAGATTGCCACCTACTGGAGTGCCAACACCACTCCCGTAGGTCTTAGAGTATATGTAAATACAGCTTCTTTAAAATTGTAGACCTTAAAACTAAAACCCCAGTTTGTCTATAAAACCTTCCCACAGTTATTTCAAGAGAGGCACCTAGATATGAAATTATTTTAGTCATCCTCCAAAGAGCTAAATATGAGCAGTCAACCCTTGGGCACCACTACTCCTTATTCTGGGGTCACTCTCACAAGCTGGTTGGGGTGCAATAGAGGAGATTCCATTTTCTAAAATGTCCAGTGGGTACCAGCTGGGTTTCCCATCTTGATCAATCCAACTTTCACATTGGATTTGTAGTAAAAAATGATTCTAAAAAGAGAAAAAAAAAACCCACTATTTTTAAATATGTATCTGACTGCTTGCAGCAGTTCTAATCTTTTTAAACTTTTCATCTTTAAATTATTTTGTGAACTACATATTACAGGTACATGGTTTAGAAGAAGAATAATGACATTTAATATGTATTCATATGAGCAGCAGAACTGTTGGTGATTTCTCTGAAAAAATGGCAAACAACTGAAATTATACTCTTCATTCAGTTGTTACCCTGTGGCCATTTGTAACGTAAGCAAGAGACTTCAGTTCTGTCTTTTGAGTGTTGGTGAAAGAAGGGTGATTTTAAGCCTAGTTACAGTGCTGCTATCGGCTTTAAAGGTAAATGTATTTTAACTATTAGTGAGTTAATATAGCTTGATGGCATTTTAGTAGATCAGTATAAGAAAAGACAAAGAGAAGATTTAAGGGTACCAAGCCACAGAATGAGGAAGGCTGCCAACAAGAGGAGAGGGTCTAGAGTAAGAGCTCAATGAAAGAGAAAGAAAAATGGGAAGTAGAAGATTAAGGATAATGATTAGGAATGAGAATAAAAAGCTGAGATGCCAGAAGTAATAGTACAGTTGTGTCTATGTAGAGAAATGTCTAGGCAGGAGACAATGTGATAAAAAAATAACAAAAGAGCAAAATCAAGACTTTGGAATTACACAGACCTGGGTTCATTAACACTACGGCTTGGGAAGGGTCTTTAACTTTGCTAAGGACGAGTTTCCCACAAACTAAGAATAACAATTTCCTCTTAATTTTTAAAGTTGAAATAGGTAATACATATAAAATGCTTAGGATCCTAAAACACACAATAAATATTTTAAATTTCACTGTTCCTTTGAGAGGTTAAAAGATAAGTCAAAAATTAATGAAGACCTTTGGCCATGGTAGACACACAGACACACAAAGGAGGAGAGGCAATAAAAGAAAATTTAAGAATTGGGAGCTGAAAGGAAAAGAATTGAAATTGCAACAGTAACAGGAAACACAAGACCTTGATCAGAAAATTGTTGCTGTAATGAGAACAGTACTGGCTCAATGTGATACCTGCATTTTGAAAACAAAGCAAAATATACTGGCAAACTATGCTTGTGCTGGCCAAAATACACTGCTGCTGCTGCTTCTAAGTCACTTCAGTCGTGTCCAACTCTGTGCGACCCCATAAACGGCAGCCCACCAGGCTCTGCCGTCTCTGGGATTCTCCAGGCAAGAACACTGGAGTGGGTTGCCATTTCCTTCTCCAATGCAGGAAAGTGAAAAGTGAAAGGGAAGTCGCTCAGTCGAGTCCGACTCGTAGCAATCGTATGGACTTCAGCCTACCAGGCTCCTCCGTCCATGGGATTTTCCAGGCAAGAGTGCTGGAGTGGGGTGCCATTGCCTTCTCCAAAATACACTAAATAACAGATTTAGCTATCCCCATGATTTCTTTTCTGTATCAATGTCATTTATAATTTTAATCTGCAAATTTTTCCTTCACCCATTTTTGAGCTACATTTCCACTTTTTGATAACTTTCTGGACATTTCTGTTTGAAATCTTATTCACGTCTAAAAATCAAAATTGCCGTAATGGAATCTTATTATCTTCATTATAAAACTTCACCTTCCCCTAGTGACTTTTTTCCTTTATTAATAACATCACTGTTCTCCTAGGACAGAGGTTACAGTACTTAGATCAGTACTTCAATTTTTTTCTTCGTTTTTTACCAACCCCTCCAATGTCACGTGGTGTTTGTGGGTGGGATGGTGGTGTTACGATGAAAATCAGAATGTACACGTTTTTTTTTTAGAATTTGTGTAGTGCATCTTCCCTGGTGGCTCAGACAGTAAAGAATCTGTCTTCAATGCCAGACACCCAGCTTTAATCCCTTGGTTGGGAAGATCCCCTGGTGAAGGAAATGGCTACCCTCTCCAGCATTCTTGCCTAGTGAATCCCATAGACAGAGGAACCTGGTGGGCTACAATCTATGGGGTTGCAAAGAGTTCAGACATGACTGAGTGAATAACAACATATATATAACATTACTTAACTTTTACCTAAAGAATCTTCAGCTAAATCTACCTCCTTATTTCAATTATTGCCACTATTATTTTAGCAAATATCTTTTCCATTTCTTGCCTGGATTCAAGATGCAGTGTCTAACATGCCTTAAGTAGTCTACAGTGTTCAAGGGGAAATCTTCTTTTATATATTATAGGAATATATATATATTCCTCGCTGTTTATCTTTCAAGATGACTCTGTACATGTCTTACCTTCTGCCCATAAATAGCCCATGTATATCTCAAGACCCTGAACCAATGAGAGCTTCTCATTGATTTTTCATGAAACAAAAGACTGGCTGACCCAGAAGGTGCCAGGTGCCAGTCTCAGGAGACCAAAACATCACTAGAATAAATTGGAGCTATTTCTAACCAAAAAAGGATGATAGTGGTTTAGTCGCTAAATCTTGTCTGACTCTTGCTACCCCGTAGACTGTAGCCTGCCAGGCTCCTCTGTCCATGGGATTCTCCAGGCAAGAATACTGGAGTGGATTACACCTGTACATGTATCTTCAATTGCACACAGTGATTTAAGTTTTAGTCTCTTTGAGGTCATTCAATTATTGCTTTGACACCAGATGCTCATAGTGTAGCTCTGCTTATCTGACATTAGTGGTGTATTTTATCATCAAAAATTTCAGCCTTTGCCCAGGAGTTGTCTAATTCAGGTTGCATGTATGCTTGCTCACTCAGTCATGTCTGACTCTGCAACCCCATGGACTGTAGCCTGCCAGGCTCCTCTATCCAGACAATTCTCCACTGGAGTGGATTCCCACGACCTCCTCAGGGGAATCTTCCTATCCCAGGGATTGAACCCATATCTCCTGCATCTCTCGCATTGCCAGGCAGACTCTTTATCACTGAGCCACCTGGAAAGCTCCTAATTCAGAAAAAGAATTTAAAAAATAAGAAATAAAAAGATAATAGAAGCCATAGAGAATCAGTAAAATTTTTGTTTATCCTCCTTCCAGAACAGTGAATCTTCACTGGTCAGTGGAAGCCCTTGGTAAGTGACTTTATTTATAATATTTATTGACAGAAAACATTACCCACATTCACTAAATAAATACTGAATAAATAATAAAATATTTTTGAAAGACAACTTATTAGCTTGTTCAGGCCTTCAAATGCTTACTTTCTCCATATTTATGTCCCTTATCATACTTACTGTCTTATTTCATTGAATTGAACACAGATTTGTCTTCTTCTCTAAATGCTAGGAAGACAGACTTTTATCTAACACTGTGCAAGATCAGAAATATGAACAGTTTTGAGAACTGGAAGTGAAGAACCATGCCCTCCATTTTAGTTCCGGACACAGAGCCTAGTAAAGATTGGCATTCTGTCTTATGCTTTACATAGGTGATATAATGGAAATGAGTTATGAAGGCTTAAAAAAATACAACTGTCTTGAATTTTAGGCTATTACATTATAAGTAATGGCATGAAATACACAGAATTTCATGCACAAACACACATACACACACCCACTACATAAGAGATTTTAAGGTAGAAATGATCTGTTTATCCAGTAAGGACTATTGTGTTCATAAATGCAAGTGCTAAAAAACAAATGCACCTACAAAGCAGATGCACAAGTTTTTTTGTTTTTTTTTTTTTTTTCCCCCTGAATTTTAGATTTATAAAAACTATGTCTCAGCTGCTACCTTTCAACAATTTTACTCTGAGGCAATAAATAATTCAATGTGCTAATTTGACAGATGACTCTCCAGGAGCCTCCTACCATTACTAGCATCATTAGGCCATAATATGCGTGACGAGGATGGGCCATTCAGCAAATGTCCTTCACTTGTTTACCCCTAAAGAGCTGTACTCTGCACAATTAACTAATGAAGCATTATGGACCTTATTTTTCCCCTTCCCTCCTACTTCAATATATCAATGCAGAGAGTCCGAGGGAAAATATATTCTGTTTCCTTTTACTAAATAAGTATTTATGCGGTGGTTAAGACTTCACTGTAGCTCCCAAATGAATAAGGGGAAAATAATAAGATGGTCAAAATGGATTATCATCATCATTATTGTTATTATTACTTCCTTTCTCTTCCATGGTCTGTAAGGAAAATGTAAAAGCAATTTGGTATTGAATTGCCAAAAAAAAAAAAAAAGATCAGTGTACAAATCATCTGCTTAACATTTGCTGGTTATCAAGAACTTATTTGAGTTTAAACTTTAATCCTACTTTTAAAAAATATTAAAATAGTACTGTGAATATTCTAGTTGGGTTTTGTGTGTGTATGTGAATATACCCTTACTGTTCAAATCAACAAAGCTCATGTCTACAGATGTTCAGATGAAGTCACCAAGTCTGTCTAAATAGTTCCATCCCACAGAAAAGAAACGTCAGCTTACTGGCCTATTGTTATTGTTTCACTAAATATTTGACTGCCAGAATATTTTGTTTTGGGGAAAAGAAAAGACGGCCCAAGGTCGAAATGCTTTTAAGGATCTCTTTCTTGCATTGTATTCTTAGTTAATAAACTGTTGTATCCTTTACCATCCCTGGCACTGGTTTGTGGTTTAGAGTGTAGAAAGTAAACATTGAAAGTAAAGCAAAAAGCATCTCACTGGAAGAAAAGTGGGAGGGGCCTAGGAGTAAAGCAGGTACATTTTTCCTTTGCAGTCATCCAGACCCACAGTGATATTGATGTTATTTTCCAAGAGAAATAGTCACATTTTCCTAGACATGAAACTATTTTTCCCCAGTTGACAACACATGTCCAAAAACAATTATAATGTTCCTCTTTGAACAAATAAAATAATAAGCATTATGATATGAATCATAGTAAATGGCTATGATTTATTAAGAGCCAATTCAGTCTAAGCCCTTTATGCTTATTGCGTGTGTGAAGCAAATATGAAACACTGGTGTGAAGGGCTTGTTGGTTCCTCTACAAACCTCAAGGTTACAGAAAATATTTATATTAAAAAAGAAAGACAACCCTTAAATGTTAAGAGTTCTGCAGATAAATTCTAGAAGATTATCAATGTCATGTCATATTTACAGGTTTCAAAATTCCTGATAATATAAGTCATATTCCACTACTCCACTTGAACAATTTAATCAATTTTACTTTCAGTAGGATAAATGTTAAAGATGTTAACTCAATAATGAGTAAATTTAGGGGGAAAATATTTCACTTTTCTCAATGTAAATATTCCCAGTAACCTTACTATATAGCTTTTTGATAAATTATAGATGCAATGAAAGTCTGACATATTTCTGATATTTTGCATGTAGTAAGTTGGATATTGTTTAAAATATTCTCTTCTCTATACACATGTAAAAACAGCAAGTAAAACATTTTTCAAGATGAAGTTAAAATGGAAAAGACTACTTGAACACCAAAGAAAACCATAGTTTTCTTGCTTTTTGTATCAGGGAGAAGGCAATGTATCATAATTAGGATGGTGATATGTATCATCATTATGAAACATATCCTATCCATACAAATCTGAGGAATATTAGTAAAAAGTAGAAACATTTCCAACTGCTAGTAATGGAGGAATTTCACAACATTGAATATATTTGGTGCAAAATTTCTTTAGAACCACCCCCCCACCGCCAAAATTCACATTTCTATACAAATGCTCTTCCTTTCCATATAAATCTTTCCATACAAGGTTTGTTAAATTTTGTGGAAAATTATTTCACTATTTGAAATATATACTGAATATTATCTACTACATGCAGAATCTATAATTTAATCCAGATATCCTACTAAATGGAAAATAGACCAAAATAGGGAACACCTTATAGAATAATTAAGTTCTTTATAAACATGGAAGCAAAAAACTTCATTTTAAATGGTTAATCATTTATCCACAGGAGTTATCTAGCAAAAACAGTATGGGTAATAAATTACAGCTTATAATTAATAAAATTACCTCTACAGTTTTAGGATGTTGGCATTTGAAATGTTTCAAATATCACTAATGAGTACTGAAAGTTACTAGCAAATATTACATACTAACAATTATTTTAAAATATTGTTTCCACACTAAAAAAGGCTGAAAATTAATAGTGACTGTGATTAAAAAATCACTCAAATGAGTATATATAATTTCAATATGAATTTGTCTATAATCAACAGAATTTAACCAAAATCATCACAAATTTTATTTAAGATGTCTAATGAAATAAGTAATCCAGCTTTTTGTAAGAAAAAAAGCTACATGTGGTGCTTTTCTAGATCTTTGTTCATTCTGAAGTAGTAATTTCTTTTTTCTAGTGTGACTTTGCTAAAAATTCAATAATGTACTGTTAAAAAAAAATCATAGCTATACTAAATACATCCCAGAGCACACTCCCATAGATATGCCACTTAACTGCAGGCTCACAGTTCATCGGAGACATTTCTGTTTATTTTGCTATCTTTTGTTAAAGAAATCCACAGTAACAATGATGACCAGACAAAGGGAGGGGAAAAAAGCCATTCATCCATTCATAGGTAATTGAATTCCCTCATATTTCATAAACAGACTACCTATCTGTAGGGTTTGTTTTATTTGAATAACTTTCTTTAAAATGCTTTTCCTTATAAGATGGGGAATTACAATAATGTTTAAGAACTCAAGGTCAAAACATTTTTAAGTTAGTTTATTTGATGGATGCATTGTCATGAGAGAAGGCACCCCTCCTTCTCTCTCCCCTCTCTCCCACAAATTGCCTTTAGACTGGATGTTTATTGCCCAATGTAAAGAACAAAACAGGGAGGTAATTAAGCTTAGAATTGCCTGCTGGTGCTTATGACAGTCAAACCACCAACCTAGGACTAGGAGTCCTCCCAAATCTGCAAAGAAGGAGCCTTGGTTCAGGAACAAAGCTAAGCAGCAAGACATCATTACTGTTAATTACCTGATAAACAAAGAAGACTTGGTGTCAGTGGCAAAACACCAAACTCAGGGCGGCAGCTGATGCTGTAAAAGACAGTTGGCCTGACTTTGTCCTGTTGAGCATTGTGCTGTGAGATGATCCACCTCCATAAAGAGCTCAAGTAATTAGACTCCAACCACTGCGTTTATCCATGCTGTACCCTGTATAGTGCCCTAAAAACAACAAACAACCTGTCCTCTGGAGACAGGTGGCGATCTGCTAAACATCAAATAGGAAAAAAAAAAAAACATGATTTTAAATGGCAGTTCATTAATTTATAAGCCAAAGGACAATGTACATAAAGACAGGTGAGAAATATGAAGATAGGTGAGAAATACAAACATGTGAAAGCACATTGATGTTTATAGCTTCCTTAATAAGTAAATAAGAGTTAAAACATAAGATCTATTTCATTGGCCTTGGTGATCTACCTTGAGATGTAAGAAGCACACAAGAAGTATTTTAACAAGAATATTACATATATATATATATATATATATATATAGTATATATATATATAGTGTATATATACACAGATATGTACATATAGGTATTACTATGAATTTGTTGTTTTGTTTTAATCTTTTTCATTCCCATTGTCATTGATTATGTATGAAACTCAACCAAGAAAACAGGTAAATAAGAGGGCAGACAAAATAAAGTTCAGACAAGACTCCACTATAGAAGACCTATGTCCATAAAACCAAAGAACATACAGCTGATTGAGTGGATCTGAGTGTAAAACAGAGGGTGATGTAGAATTAATGACATCCTTAGATGGACTTAGTCTGCTCCTTGTCAGTTGGCTAGGCTTAGGTGAGTTAGACTTCTCAAATTTGTTTTATTCACATGGAAATAAATTTAAGAAGTTAACAACACATTTTTATCAGCATCATTGCAAGGACTAACAGCCACAGTGTGTATGTGTGTGTATATATATATATATATATATATATGCATATACGTATGCTTAGTGTGGTACCTGATAGCAGGCTCTCAGGCAATAGTGGTGCCAGTAGCTGACTTGGACTAAATTACTTTCGAAAATGTTAGTTGTTCAGTCCTGTTTCTTTGCTACCCCATGGACTGTAGCCTACTAGGCTCCCCTGTCCGTGGCATTTTCCAAGCAAGAATACTGGAGTGGATGCCATTTCCTTCTCCAGGATATCTTCCCGACCTAGGGATCGAACATGGGTCTCCTGATTTGCAGGTGGATTCTTTACTGTCCCAACCACCAAGGAAGTCCAATTTCTTTTGAGGCAACCAGGTATTTAAGACATTAAGAATCTTAGAGTGGACTTAATCATAGCTGACTTGGTAAATATGTGCAGACAACTCTTAACACTCTCCTCTAGTAGAAACTTGTTACCTAAGGTAAGAATTGAGAAAAGCTCTGAATCTCAGAATCTTCACTACTCCAGACATTCTTCACACACTTTAAGATAATGGGATGGTTAAAAGCACTGAATTTGAAGTCAGAATGACCTGGGTTTATATCCAGGCTTTGTGCTAGCTAACTCTGTGTGCTTGGCTAAGTAACTTGAACTTTTTATTCATATCCTCATCTAAAAAATGAGGTGTGTAGGGATGTATAGGATAACTTCAGAACATGAACTACCTAAGTTTGAATCACAAATCCACCATTTACTTAGTTACTTATTAATGCTTCAATATGGTTGTTATGTGGATTTATGAGTCATTTATGAGTATATAGCCCTTATAATTTGGAGAAAGCAATGGCACCCCACTCTAGTACTCTTGCCTGGAAAATTCCATGGATGGAGGAGCCTGGAAGGCTGCAGTCCATGGGGTCACTAAGAGTCAGACACGACTGAGCAACTTCACTTTCACTTTTCACTTTCATGCATTGGAGAAGGAAATGACAACCCACTCCAGTGTTCTTGCCTGGAGAATCCCAGGGATGGGGGAACCTGTTTGGCTGCCGTCTGTGGGGTCACACAGAGTCAGACACGACTGAAGCGACTTAGAAGTAGCAGCAGCAGCAGCCCTTATAATAGTGACTGTGTTATGATTTGTTCTTATTACCTGCTACTTAGGGACTTTTAGGATCCTCTCAAGTTGAGGCTTTACATGCCTATGGATTTAAATATTGTTTTTAATAATCACTACCTGAACTGGACACGGAACAACAAACTGGTCCCAAATAGTACGTCAAGGCTGTATATTATCACCCTGCTTATTTAACTTATATGCAGAGTACATAGTGAGAAACACTGGGCTGGAAGAAGCACAAGCTGGAATCAAGATTGCTGGGAGAAATATCAATAACCTTAGATATGCAGATAACACCATCCTTATGGCAGAAAGTGAAGAGAAACTAAAAAGCTTCTTGATGAAAGTGAAAGAGAAGAGTGAAAAAGTTGGCTTAAAGCTCAACATTCAGAAAATTAAGATCATGGCTTAGAGCCCCATCACTTCATGGGAAATAGATGGGGAAACAGTGGAAACAGTGTCAGACTTTAATTTTTCGGGCTCCAAAATCACTGCAGAGGGTGACTGCAGCCATGAAATTAAAACACGCTTACTCCTTGGAAGAAAAGTTATGACCAACCTAGATAGCATATTCAAAAGCAGAGACATTACTTTGCCAACAAAGGTCTGTCTAATCAAGGCTATGGTTTTTCCAGTGGTCATGTATGGATGTGAGAGTTGGACTGTGAAGAAAGCTGAGCGCCAAAGAATTGATGCTTTTGAACTGTGGTGTTGGAGAAGACTCTTGAGAGTCCCTTGGACTGCAAGGAGATCCAACCAGTCCATTCTAAAGATCAGCTCTGGGTGTTCTGTGAAAGGAATGATGTTAAAGCTGAAACTCCAGTACTTTGGCCACCTCATGCGAAGAGTTGACTCATTGGAAAAGACTCTCTTGCTGGGAGGGATTGGGGGCAGGAGGAGAAGGGGATGACAGAGGATGAGATGGCTGGATGGCATCACTGACTTGATGGACGTGAGTCTGAGTGAACTCCGGGAGTTAGTGATGGACAGGGAGGCCTGGTGTGCTGCAATTCGTGGGGTCGCAAAGAGTTGGACACGACTGAGCGACTGAACTGAACTGAGCTGAACCTGCACACAATATGGGGCTTCCCTGTGGCTCAAACAGTAAAGAATTCACTTGCAGTGCAGAAGACATGTATTTGATCCGTGGGTCAGGTAGCTACCCTAGAGAAGGAAAAGCAACCCACTCCAGTATTCTTGCCTGGGAAACCCCATTGACAGAGAGGAGCCTGGTGGGCTACAATCCATGGGGCTGCAAAGAGTCAGACGTGACTTAACAACTAAAACAACAACAAACAACCCACAATACCATGATTATGCTCCCAATGCTCTGCATCTCCTCATGATTTCCTGAGAGACATTAAATGTGCCTTCACATTTGCTTATAAGACAATCAGTCCCCAGTATGACCACTGCAACTGCCACATGACACTTTCCATGTATTTTCCTTCCTTCTTAGGTTTACTCTATTTCACATAAAGTAATTAGCAAACCTACCTGAAAGGGACTCTCAACTGTTACTGCTATTCTAAGATCCCAAGTGGCATTCAATGTCACTAAAATTTTAGTGGATTCCCTATGGACACGGACAGAAAGGATACTTTTACAATTCTCATTCATTCTTTGTCACCTGGGCAAAAACACTCCTCATGATCCCAAATTCTCTCCTAACTCCTATATCCCTAGGTCTCCAACTCCAACCCATAGTCTGAAGGAAATCAAAACGAAAGTCATCCTTTTCATAGTTATGGTCTCTCTTCTAATATATGCCAGAGCTATAATGACATTGTACTTAAATAGCTGCTTGAAAACAAAAATTAATGCAAATTATGTGCCCCTTCATGTAGAGCCACAGAATCTATTTCTTTAATTTCATGAATATTAATTTTATAGAATTTGCATGCCTGACATCTCCAAGACTGATCATTTCTGAATGACCAGAGACCACTGATTGTAAAATGCTGCTCTTCCATTATAAAGACAAATTTCTGACTTGTCTTTTATGATAAAAAGATTAGTCTGACACAGCACTTTACTCACTATTGTATTTTTGTATAGTGAACTTTTCTGAGTTTTTTATGGCCGTTAATAATTTACATAAATAACTAGAGCATTGAAGTGCACATATTGCAGTTTTAGGTAATGAAAGCAAGCATTACATTTAGCTTAGTAAGTAAGCATCCTCGATAAAACCCACCAAGAAATAATAAAAATTACACATATAAAGTGCTTTATACTTTTATATACATCAGTTCATGTAATCCTAAATTCAAAGGCAGTAATTCTTCAAATTTGAATTCCAAATTATATATATTCTGAAATCATCTTAATCATTTGCTTAAGAGCAATCATAATCTTTAATAATTTTGTCTAAAATACCTAAGATTTTTATCAGAAACTCCTGTCCACTATTGAAAGAAAGCCTTTGTATATAGATTCAAACATTCTTTTATTTTTGTCACGTAGGTTAAAACCTTTGTCATAGAAAGACATGATATGTCAATAAAATATACCAAAGAATATTGATAAGACATTGGAAATATAGGCAAAAATGGTCATTATATTAGCATTTATATACAGTGGTATGTCATATAAATGACCTAAATATACTGTCTTAAAATGGTAAAAGTAAAACTGCTGTTCAAATAATATAAGTAAATTTTAGAGTATTAATGAAAGACTGTGAATATTACTAAGTTCAGAGATGTTTAAGATACAGGCTTGGACTATGGAGAACAGTGTGGAGATTCCTTAAAAAACTGGAAATAGAACTACCATGCGACCCAGCAATCCCACTGCTGGGATACACAGTGAGGAAAACAGAACTGAAAGAGACATGTATACCCCAGTGTTATTAACAGCACTGTTTACAATAGCCAGAACATGGAAGCAACCTAGATTCCATCGGCAGATGAATGGATAAGAAATCTGTGGTACATATACACAATGGAGTATTACTCAGCTATTAAGAAGAATGCATTTGAATCAGTTCTAATGAGGTGGATGAAACTGGAGCCTACTATACAGAGTGAAGTAAGTCAGAAAGAAAAACACCAATACAGTATATTAATGCATATATATGTAATTTAAAAAGATGGTAATGATGACTGTATATGCGAGACAGTGAAAGAAACACAGATGTAAAGAACAGACTTTTAGACTCTGTGGGAGAAGGCGAGGGTGGGATGATTTGAGAGAATAGCATTGAAATACGTATATTATCATATGTGAAATAGATCTCCAGTCCAGGTTCGATGCACGAGACAGGGTACTCAGGGATGGTGCACTGGGATGACCCTGAGGGATGAGATGGGGAGGGAGGTGGGAGGGAGGTTCAGGATGGGGAACACATATGCACCCATGGCTGATTCATGTGAATGTATGGCAAAAAACACCACAATAGTGTAAAGTAATTAGCCTCTAATTAAAAAAAAAAAAAAAAAGATACGGGCTTGGAAATGAACAGTGGAAACTTGCAAAGCATTTGATTATTTTTAAGTAAATAATTAATTAATATATATTTTAAATTAGAGGATAATTCTTTACAAAGTTGTGTTAGTTTCTCCTATACAACAAGGTGCATCAACCGTTAGCATACATATATCCCCTCCCTCTTGAGTATCCTTTCCACCCCTCCATCCCACCCCTCTAGAGGATCTTCACAGAGTTCCAAGGCATTTAATTCTAAACCTTCAGACAACTTGAGAAATGCTCCAGCAAGACAAAGATAATGAATACACCTTCTTTGATTCCTCGGGTCCCTTCCACAAGGTTTTCATTAACGGAATGGCAGTTATTGCCATTCTTCTTTGTTTTTCTTGCTATGCAGTTTGCTATCCTTCTTCAAAATCCACTCTTTCTTTAAAGAAAGTTTTATAACTTTTATGATAATAAAGTGCTCTGAATTTGTGAAAAAGAAGCTGTCTTCTTTATAAACACTGGTATTATGCCAACCCTTATGCAGAAACTTGGGAGATATGGTTTCAACCATCAAACCAAAGCTGTAGTTTAACATTAATCATTTTTAGGGATTACCATTCAAAATTTAATTGTCCTAAATGTCAACAGTTTCAATATTTTTATTAACCTCATGCATACACTCAAGAGAACAGATGATATTTGTGTTAACCAAGTGGTTTATGCTGAGTCATCAGATATTTCCTGCTTGCTTTGTTTTGTGCCTCATTCTATTTATGTTAAATGACCTTTAGTCTCTAGTCTAAAGCAATAAAGTGAATGCTTCCTGTTTTATTGATTAGCAAAAGCCTATTTTCACACTAATAAAATGAGAAACCCAGTTTAATAAAATACTTTTTTCCACCAGTGGCCCTAGGTGAACTGGAGACTTGAACACGTTGGCAGAGGTCAACTGAGAGGGCGGAGGTCAGATCTGCGGTAAATCAACTTCCAGGAACAAATCACTGGACACTATAAAAATCAAAAGTGGTTCTTTAAGAGACCAGCTTGACCCTCCTTAACCAGAAAATAACATCTGACCTGGCAGGGAAATTTATCACAACATTTCAATTAAAACTTGGCAGGCACACTGGCAGCACACGATTCTTCCACAGTTGGCCTTGTTACAGGAAAAACAGTGAAAAAGGAGAAGAATAGGTATTCTTTCTTCCTGTTACGTAACAGATATGATCTGTACAATAACATGAAGTTTTCTGGAGACTACATTAACATACTAAGTGTGGATAACACACAACTTTTCATCAATTATTTTCTGTTCAGTTCTTTCAAATGTCTGTTTCCCAGCAATATTAAAAAACAGCCTGCCAATATTTTCAGTTAAACAATAACTTGTTCAATATTAGCAGATATTTGGAATTTGGCAGGCCACACAAAACATTCTTCATTATCTTTATTTTTGATTTACTTTTTTAATCACTCAAGTATTTATATTCTAGATTTCAAGCAAATCAATTTGATCATATGGTTTTCCTCTCACCTCTTACCAAAGAAAAGTACACCAGAAATCAAGAGAAAAATGTAATTTATACATGGCCATCTTCTTCCCAGGTGGCAATAGTGGTAAAGAATCTGCCTACTAATCAGGTTCGATACTTGGGTCAGGAAGATCCCCTAGGGGAGAACAAGGCTATCCACTCCAGTATTCTTGCCTGGAGAATCCCATGGACAAAAGAGCTTGGCGGACTATGGTCCATAGGGTCACAAAGAGTTGGACACGACTGAAGTGACTTAGTACATCCTTCTGGATGCAATAACTGTGATCTTTCACCTACTATAAGAGACAACCCTTAAAGATGAGTTTTTAATCTAAGTTACAAATATTGTCTCACCAACTTTTACAGTGGAAGTCAGTCAGTCAGTCAGTCAGTTCAGTCGCTCAGTCATGTCCGACTCTTTGTGACCCCATGAATCGCAGCACGCCAGGCCTCCCTGTCCATCACCAACTCCTGGAGTTCATTCAAACTCACGTCCATCAAGTCGGTGATGCCATCCAGCCATCTCATCCTCTGTCATCCCCTTTTCCTCCTGCCCCCAATCCCTCCCATATCAGGGTCTTTGCCAATGAGTCAACTCTTTGCATGAGGTGGCCAAAGTATTTGAGTTTCAGCTTCAGCATCAGTCATACTGGAAAAATAAGCACAGCTTGACTCAAATGGCATCACATTTTTGGCAACAAGCTTTCTCTACAAAGATTAAAAAAAAAAAAAAGCTTAAATTAGGTAAAAATTTGTTAATTCCTTCAACTATTTACTTTCACCTGTGTTTCCTGTGTATAATATAAGAAATTTCTCCTTTGTGGAATTAACTATGTGATCCATCAATGGTAAATTATTATAAAATGAGGTGGCAGAAATAGATACTTTTAAAGACCTCTTCTAACTACCAATACTTTTAATCTCTAAATATTCAAATATAAAGTATTAATTTAATCCAGATAAGTTGTAAAATCAGGATACAGCTTCGGGTGTTCTGACTTCTAAGCTACAGAAACATCTGGATTTAACTGTCTTGGTGAGACCTCAGAAAGAAGGCACTATACACAAGCTGCCTTACCTAATGCAGGCAACAAATTCTAAAATCAAAAAGAAAGCAGTGCTATTCCAGCCGAGTTAATGAGGCAAAATTAGAGGCAAGTAGGTGTATGACCGGAGAAGGCAATGGCAACTCACTCCAGTGTTCTTGCCTGGAGAATCCCAGGGACGGGGGAGCCTGGTGGGCTGCCGTCTATGGGGTCACACAGAGTCGGACACGACTGAAGCGACTTAGCAGCAGCAGCAGCAGCAGGTATATGACAGTATATTTATGATTATATCAACAAATATATATAGATGTTTATCCATATACTCAACATTATTTTATTCATCTAGTGTTGATGATATTAAACTTCTGAAATATATAAACACTGATGATAAAATATATAAACATTGTACTTTATTCAGTTAATGACCATATAACAGATGTCAATTTTGTGTTAACATTTTTATTTTCAATCACATTGGGATTTACTATTATTTTATTCATATTACTTGTGTAAAGACCTGAGATGGAGTGATTACATGAAGGAAGGCCAAACAACACATTCAACACATTGTACAAAAGAAAGTTTTGCACAAAATCAAATAGAAAAAAGTGAAAAGGGCATGAAAGCAGCAGGTGACACCCTGTAAAATGGTATGCCAGAATGAAAGGAAACAGTAAGGATGATACTCACTGGTAAACAATGATCAGATTTCAGCAAAACGTCATCCATGGATGCATTAATGTTTTGTAGTACAACCTTATTAGAATTTGTACGTTGTTTTCAATTTGTAACTTGTTTTTGTATGACAAAAGTTCATTCAAAGCAGGAGTACTAAAAAGTTGGGGTGCATGTCAGTGATGGAAAGGCCGTGAAAGCATGTTTTCAGGGAAGATGGAGTTGCCTAGTGAAGACTTGAGGAAGGATAGAACTTACTGAATTCCCCAAAGAGAATTGGGTAAGCTGGTCAGAGAGAAAAAGTAGTGTCTGAAAGGGGAGACGAAATTAAAAATATTGGCAAAGTTGAAACATTCTTTGCAATGTTTGTTTCGTGCCTTTCCTATGGTTTCAAATTACTCCAATACTTTGAATTTAAAATCAACTGTTTACAGCTTAACATGTTAACAAATAAATATGTTTGCATTCTTAATTTAGATGTTGCCAAAGAGATTCTCTTGGGATGAGGCAGCTATGAAGTCTCCCACTCAGAGCTCCCTTCAAAAGAACCTCTTCAGGGAGCACAGTTGGCTGACAACCTTCAGCTGCCACCTTTTTTGAGGAATGAAGGTGATAAACCAAGGCCACAGTTACCCTGTGTTGCTGTTATTGTTCAGCCATTAAGTTGTGTCTGACTCTTTGAGACCTCATGGACTATGGCACACCAGGCCTCCCTGTCCCTAACTCTCTTCCAGAGTTTGCCCAAGTTCATGTCCATTGAATCGGTGATGCTACCCTATGCAGGCATACAGGAGACCTGGCTTTGATCCCTGGGTCGGGAAGATCCCCTGGAGAAGGAAATGTCAATCCATTCCAATATTCTTGCCTGGTGAATTACATGGACAGAGGAGCCTGGCAGGCTACAGTCCATGGGGTCGCAAAGAGTCGGACATGACTGAACGACTAACGCTTACTTACTTCTTATTCCCCTCTTATAGGCAAGTGTCAAGAATTTAGCTAAGATATTCCATGGCATTGCTCCTTTGACATCCAATATTTTGTTGGGCCAAACAACTGACTTTAAACTTACACTGCTGCTGCTAAGTCGCTTCAGTCATGTCCGACTCTGTGCGACCCCATAGATGGCAGCCTACTAGGCTCCTCTGTGTCTGGGATTCTCCAGGCAAGATTACTGGAGTGGGTTGCCATTGCCTTCTCCGAAACTTACACTAATCCCCTCATAAAAGTTCATGCCCTCAAGAGAACTTGACAGTCATAAGCCAACGTAAGTTCCAAATGGACATAAACTTGGGCAAACTTCAGGAGATGGTGAGGCACAGAGAGGCCTGATGTGCTGCTGTACATGGGGTGGCAAAGACTTGAATATGACTGGGAGACTGAATGACAATGAAGTTCCAAATATCACTTCACCCAAAGTTCTTGTAATCAAATCTCCCCTGCCTTCCAAAGCCTTCGCTTACATGCCTCTGAGAGCCCATGGAACTTACCAAAATCCCAGCACCTTTTTTTTTTTTTTTGCACCCCTCAGTTTAAGTTCTCTGGCCAGTGATTTGACCTGGGCGCATAGCAGTGAAAGTCCTGAGTTCTAACCATTGAACCACCAGGGAATTCCCTCAGCCCTTTTAAGTTGACCATCTGACTCATTAGAAAAGACCCTGATGATGAGAAAGACTGAAGGCGGAAGAAGGGGATGACAGGACAAGATGGTTGGATGGCATCACCGACTCAATGGCCATGAGTTTGAGCAAGCTCTGGGAGGTGATGAAGGACAGGGAAGCCTGGCGTGCTGCAGTCCATGGGGTTGCAAAGAGTCAGACACGCCTGAGTGACTGAACAACAACAAATCCAGCCTTAGGTAGGGAACCCTAAAGCATTCCAAGCACTCCACCGAGAGGCCCTCATAAAGGTATGTGCCCCAGGTCCTGCCTCTCTCTATTTGCCTCTCTGCCTTGTACTACTGTGTGGTCCCTTGAGTGGACTAGGTACTTTCACTAGGACCTGTGAATAATAAACTTCACTGCTTCAACCCATATTTGTACCTTGTCATTGAACCACGACTCATCATCCAGCACCCTGTACTCCACTTAATAAGGGTTAATTTGACACATTCATAATAGCAAGCTTTGCTTAATGGCCTCTCATCTGCCTGACCCAGACTTTTCAAATCAGAACTGTGCTGTCACTGAGGCTTTTCCTACTTAATCCTACCTTCCCTTAGTTTCCTTCTTAATCCCACCTTTCCTTGATTCTCTCCTTAAAGGGACCAGGCTGGCACTGTATTCTGAGGCTCTCCTCACCTATTCCTACTTCTTGTTTTACCTTTCATGGGCCATTCCCTCAGTGTAGCACTTGCACAGCTAATCCCTTCTTGGGCTCTGTTACTCAGAGAACACTGGCATAGTGGGACACCCACAATTTTTAGGTACTTGGGTCCTCTACCTTTCTTATGGGTATTTGTTAAAGTCACATACTCATGTGTCATTAGAAACCACACGCTTTTTTCTATTTTTATGCCATTTGTACCTTGACATTTTTTAGATTAATCTTCATACAAATGAAAATGTAATTCATTTATTCATGCATCAACATATTAGAAATAATAAAAGCTTATTTTTCCCTTTGCTCCCCTATCTAATACAACATGAACCAGGAGCAGAGCTAAAAATAATTGTATTTTTACAAATCAATCACTGTATATTTTAGCAAAATTTTTTAAACTAGTTTAGAATTATGGAGTTTGTTATGTAAGATAAAATCTTTCATTGTCTGAATATCAATAAAAATCTTAATAATAGTAATATTATTTACATAATATTATTTATTGAGTGTTTATTATGTACTGTTTCCCATAATCTATATGCTATATTTTCCCATAATTATAAAATAACTATAGATTTATTCTACAAAATTATTATCCTTTATCATAGTGGAAGAGATTGCTTGCCTAGAAATGCTCCTAATTTTTTCTTTTACATGATTGCTTTTCCATATATTTATTGAGTATTCGCATTCAAATTGTGTCTCTGAGCAATGTTTCCATGTGGTGGCCAAATAATAGGTATTGTGGATAAACCTGGTGTTTTGAAAGATATTTTTTTATTTTCTGAGATAAATTCTTCTGGTAATAAAGTCATGACCTGACATAGTCAAGTACTGATTGTTCATGAGCTGAATCTCCCACAGTGAAGTAAGACCTCTGGCATTGGCAAGTATAGGAAAAATTGATAAACATTTAAAACAGGAAAAAAAAAAAACAACTATGAAAACTCAAAAAGAAGAGTTTAAGTGAAAGGATCATAAAAGAATTGCTGATATGATTTTTAAATATGAATTAAGCAAAAAGCAAACAACTTATTAACATATGCCTTTGCAGTAATTTTGAAAATTGAAAGACATTTAAACATATTTAATATTCTATCCTGCACACATAGATGAGTAAAGAAATTTGGTGGAAGGGTACATAGGTGTTAGCAAAAAATGTATTATAAAGTTTTATAAAACACAAGAAATCTTTGAGTTAGATGACTGCAGCTTTTTTAAAAATTCAAAATCACTAAGAGGAGGAAAGAAAATTGCCTCAGATTTTAATTATACAATAGATTCCATCCATTCACTATAGTTTTCTAAGTTGTCCTACATACAAGTACAGGTTTATTTTTTTCTTGTTTTTTTTTTTAAATTTAAATTTATTTATTTTAATTGAGGCTAATTACTTTACAATATTGTATTGGTTTTGCCATACATGAACATGAATCCGCTACGTGTTCCCCATCCTGAACCCCCCTCCCACCTCCCTCCCTGTACCGTCCCTCTGGGTCATCCCAGTGCACCAGCCCCAAGCATCCTGTATCCTGCATCGAACCTGTTTTTTTTTTTTTCCTGCCTTCTGTGCTGTGTTTGCTATTAAAATATATTGAACTATTTTTTTTTTAATTCTATTACAGCATTTTGGTCTATTTCATTTGAAGAGATGGCTCACAAAGGGTGTAATGAACACAATCATTTATGGTATTATTCTCTAGGAATTAAGGATGGGGCATGAGGAATATGCTTCCCTAGTATCTACTAGGAATACCTTCCCTAATAGCTCAGCTGGTATAGAATCTGCCTGCAATGCAGGAGACCTGGTTCAGTTCCTGATTTGGGAAGATCCCTTGACGAAGGGATCGTCTACCCACTCCAGTATTCTTGGGCTTCCCTGGTGGCTCAGCTGGTAAAGAATCCTCTGCAATGTGGGAGACCTGGGTTTGATCCCTGGGCTGGGAAGATCCCCTGGAGAAGGTCACGGCAACCCTCTCCAGTATTCTGGCCTGGAGAATTCCATGAACTGTATAGACCATGGCGTTGCAAAGAGTCAGACATGACTGAGAGACTTTCACATGAGGAATATTTCCATTTCTTACATTTTTTATAACAAACTTATATAACCTTTATGTTTAGAAAATAATGGAAATTATAGCATCTGATTCTAAAATATCTGTTCTCAGTATACTTATATCACTGGTTTTTTGATTCGGTAAATTTTCTAATTTAGTAGTCATGTATTAATTTATATATGAAACCTTTACAAATAAGATATACAATTTATAAGTAAATATAAATATTTACATATTAAATGAAACTAAGAATTAATACATTCAATTTTTTTTCAAATCCCCATAATTTTATAGATTAGGAAAGTGGTTTAGAAAATCAATTCAATTTCCTTAATTCATATAAATACTTTGTGATAGAGCCAGGGAAGGCATATTGTCTTTTTACTCAATCTGTCTATTAGTCAGACAAAAAGTTTAGGTGAATGCATTCCATATAACATACTATGGTAGATGTTGAGGATACAGCAGTAAACAAGGCAGATGTCTTTGCCTTCACAGCCAAGTAGAAGTCTTGAGTAATGTGAGTAATGAATGCATGCTAATTCACTTCACTTGTGTCAGACTCTTTGTGATGCTATGGACTATAGCCCACCAGGTTCCTCTGTCCATGGGATTCTTCAGGCAAGAATACTGGAATGGGTTGCCATACTCTCCTCTAGGGGATCTTCCCGACCCAGGGATTGAACCTGGGTCTCTTATGTCTCCTGCATTGGCAGGAAGGTTCTTTACCACTAGTGCTACCTGGGAAGCTCCAATATTAATCAATATGAATAACTGATATTACTCTGTACTGAATTATTCAGTACTATACGAGTCCCTTGGACTGTAAGGAGATCCAACCAGTCCATCCTAAAGGAGACCAGTCCTGGGTGTTCATTGGAAGGACTGATGCTGAAGTTGAAACTCCAATACTTTGGCCACCTCATGCAAAGAGTTGACTCATTGGAAAAGACCCTGATGCTGGGAGGGACTGGGGGCAGGAGGAGAAGGCGACAACAGAGGATGAGATGGCTGGATGGCATCACCAACTCAATGCACATAGAGTTTGGGTGAACTCCGGGAGTTGGTGATGGACAGGGAGGCCTGGTGTGCTGCGATTCATGGGGTCGCAAAGAGTCAGACATGACTGAGCGACCAAACTGAACGGAACTGACTGATACTGAGTAATTCAGAAACATGTAACAAGGGTCCCTGATCTACTTGTAAAAATTAAAAAAAAAATTCTTTTCTACAGAAGTGTCATTTAGGCTTAAAACATAGTTCATTTTTATAGTTTTTTTTTCTTTTACAATAGTAAAAGATGTTTATCAGTTTTCACAATTAATAGCCAGGCAAAAAATGAAAGATAATTACAATTGTGAGCCATAATGGGAACATGATTAACCTAACAATACAAAATAATTGCATATGATTTGGGGGGTCAAGCAAAGTGATATGGTAAGTGGAAATCATTCATGCGTATGTGTTCATTCACCCAGCCAGTCTATGTCTTTTGGTTGGTACAGTTAATCCATTTACATTTAAGGTAATTATTGATTTTTATGATCCTATTACCATTTTCTTTAATTGTTTTGGGTTTCTTTTCTTTGGTCTTTTCCTTCTCCTTGTTTCCTACCTAGAGAAGTTCCTGTAGCATATATTGTAAAGCTGGTTTGGTGGTGCTGAATTCTCTTAACTTTTGTTTGTCTGAAAAGGTTTTGATTTCTCCATCAAATCTGAAGGAGTCTTGCTGGTTAGAGTATTCTTGGCCATAGGTTCCTCCCTTTCATAACTTTAAATATATCATGCCATTCCCTTCTTGTTTGTAGTTTCTCTTGATAGAGTTTCGTGTAGAGTTTCTTGCTGATAACCTGATGGGATGTTCCCTTGTATGTTGTTTGTCATTTTTCCCTCGTTACTTTTAATATTTTATCTTTGTCTTTAATTTTTGTCAGTTTGATTACAATGTGTCTTGGTGAGTTCCTCCTTGGGTTTATCTTGCCTGGGAGTCTCTGTGCTTTCTGGACTTGGTTGAGTATTTCTTTTCCCAGGTCAGGGAAGTTTTCAGCTAATATCTCTTCCACAGGAGACCCTCCAACACTGGCAGGTAGTTTTGATTCAGTCTCCTCTGGGGTCACTGCTCCTTTCTCCTGTGTCTTGGTGCATCCAAGATTTTGTTTGTGCCTTCCAAGGGTGGAGTCTCGATATCTCCCAGTCCTATGGAAGTCCTATAATCAAATCCCGCAGGGTTCAAGGTCAGATCCCCTGGGGATTTCCCAGTCCCTTTGTAGGATCCCCGGGCTGGGAAGTCTGACATGGGGCTCACAACCTTCACAACAGTGGGAGAACTTCTTTGGCATTGCTATTCTCCGGTTTGTGGTTTGCCCACTGGGAGGGTATAGGATTTGATTTTATCATGATTGTGTTCCCTCTACCATCTTCTGTGGCTTCTTCTTTGTCTTTGGATGTGAGGTATCTTTGGTGGGTTCCAGCATCCTCCTGTCCGTGGTTGTTCAACAGTTAGTTGTGATTTGGGTGCTTTGGTAGGAGGAGATGAGCACACTCCACCATCCTGAACTGGAAGCTACATAGATTTTTTTTGTTTTTTTAACTTGAAGATCCTATCCTATGCCAGGCAGTAGTTTTTACTAACTTGGTGGTTGCATGTTTCAAGCCATTATCTTCAGTCATTCAGTTCAGTTCAGTAGCTCGATTGTGTCCAACTCTTTGTGACCCCGTGAATTGCAGCACTCCAGGCCTCCTTCTCCATCCCCAACTCCCAGAGTTCACTCAGACTCATGTCCATCAAGTTGGTGATGCCATCCAGCCATCTCATCCTCTGCCATCCCCTTCTCCTCCTGCCCCCAATCCCTCCCAGCATCAGGGTCTTTCCCAATGAGTCAACTCTTTGCATGAGGTGGCCAAAGTATTGGAGTTTCAGCTTTAGCATCAGTCCTTCCAATGAACACCCAGGACTGCTCTCCCTTAGGATGGACTGGTTGGATCTCCTTGCAGTCCAAGGGACTCTCAAGAGTCTTCTCCAACACCACAGTTCAAAAGCATCAATTCTTTGGCGCTCAGCTTTCTTCACAGTCCAACTCTCACACCCATAGATGACCAGTGGAAAAACCACAGCCTTGACTAGACGGACCTTTGTTGGCAAACTAATGTCTCTGCTTTTGAATGTACTATCTAGGTTGGTCATAACTTTCCTTCCAAGGAGTAATCATCTATGAATTTCATGGCTGCAATCACCATCTGCAGTGATTTTGGAGCCCAAAAAATAAAGTCTGACACTGTTTCCCCATCTATTTGCCATGAAGTGATGGGACCAGATGCCATGATCTTCGTTTTCTGAATGTTGAGCTTTAAGCCAACTTTTTCACTCTCCTGTTTCACTTTCATCAAGAGGCTTTTTAGTTCCTCTTCACTTTCTGCCATAAGGGTGGTGTCATTCGCATATCTGAGATTATTGATGTTTCTCCCAGCAGTCTTGATTCCAGCTTGTGCTTCTTCCAGCCCAGCGTTTCTCATGATGTACTCTGCATATAAGTTAAATAAGCAGGGTGACAATATACAGCCTTGATGTACTCCTTTTCCTATTTGGAACCAGTCTATTGTTACTCATAAGGTATTCAAAATATTTTTCATATCTAGTGTTTATTATTACACTTTGTAGAGTCACAAATGTGACTGATAGAATTTAAACTGTGGTGCTTATTAACCAAAGCAACACTTTCTTTTGGGTGTCCATGGATTTTCATCTGACTTATTTCTGTAGGAAACTGCATCCTTTTTACATGATATCTCATCTCTTTTGTCTTTACACAGAAAATTAACAAATTAATATTTAACAGTTGAACATAAATTTAATAAATTAACAAATACTTTCAACTTCTTCTGGTTGGAGGAGTAACTTTCTGATTACACTTAGAAGATAATTTCTCCAATTTGGTCCCCTTGGGGACACTTGTTTTGCCTGCAGAGGTATTTAATAATTGCTTGGCTAAATTAATTGGAATTGTCGGTTAAAAGCATCAGAACGCACTTTAGCTGGTTTTAACAGGAAAAAAAATAACTTTATTGAAGGGTATTAATAGAAAGTCCAGAAAAGTAGACACAGGAGGTGTGTAGTCAAGCATAGTACCAATGACAACAATAACGATCTTTCTAGTAAGCACATCTTTACCTTCCCCTGCTGCTGCTACTGCTAAGTCGCTTCAGTCATGTCCGACTCTGTGTGACCCCATAGACGGCAGCCCACCAGGCTTACCTATCCCTGGGATTCTCCAGGCAAGAACACTGGAGTGGGTTGCCATTTCCTTCTCCAATGCATGAAAGTGAAAAGTGAAAGTGAAGTTGCTCAGTCGTGTCTGACTCTTAGCAACTCCATGGACTACAGCTCACCAGGCTCCTCCATCCATGGGATTTTCCAGGCAAGAGTGCTGGAGTGGGGTGCCATTGCCTTCTCTGTTACCTTCCCCACTTGCATCCATAACATTTAGGACTGACTGCATGCTAGAAATTCTATATCTGCCATTTGCCATTCTACAATAACCAAAAGTCTCTTCTACTGAGAAGGTCTCTGAATAGGGCCCTATAAAGGACTCCATTGTTAGCTTCTAAAACCATGGTTTCCACTGATGCCTTTATTTATGTATTTATTTTTGGCCTGTTAACACACAGTTTATTTAACAATATGATATAAGAAATGAGTTGGTACGATGCCTTTATTAATAGAACCTGAGTCAGGTGTCAAGGAAATCTGTAAATTAACCTAATTTAGTTAAGAACTAGTTAAGAAAGTAGTTAACCTAGTTAAGAATGTACATTAGGTTCTGCATTGGGAACATGGAAATGACAAAAACAAGAGGAATATATTTAAAGATATTGGTTATCTGTATATGACAGAACTCTACATTGCCCAGTATTGTGAAGGCTACAGAGTCAAAATGTTCTGAGAACAACTTTCTCAAGTATCACCATATCTTTATGTTGAAATGTTTGGGAATCAAATATAAACTTTTAATTTTGGGTTAATTTACTTTGTAACTTTTCTAAAGTCTGAAATTAACCCCAAATTAAAAGTTTTAAAAATGAAAAATGAAAAATGTGTTTCCCTAATATTTGATCCTAGTGAATATGTTTCTCAAACATCTCAACATAAGCATAATGTTGCCTGTGAATTTAAAATATAGCATTTATCATACTAAAATTACATCCTTCTATATCTAGTCTTTTCATGAAGATTTATGAAATTTAATCATATTGATTTTTTTCATTTTTTTAGATGATCTTATAAATTTTCTCCATCTTCTTTGTGGTATGGTGAATCTTTTAAAAACATTTGCTTGGCATTCTCAATGTAAATCCTAAAGCTTAAAAATTCAAAAGTTAAAAAAACTATTTTTATTAAACTAAGAAGCATAATATAATAAAATGTAAATTATATTTGACTATTAAAATAAACATTTTTCATATTTTAAGATTATTCCTTTGTATACTTTAATTATTCCTTTATGTACATATATATTCATATGATTCTACTTATGAAACCAGTCCATCCTAAAGGAGATCAGCCCTGGGTGTTCATTGGAAGGACTGATGCTGAAGCTGAAACTCCAACACTTTGGCCACCTTATGCAAAGAGTTGATTCATTGGAAAAGACCCTGATGCTGGGAGGGATTGGGGGCAGGAGGAGAAGGGGACGACAGAGGGTGAGATGGCTGGATGGCATCACTGACTTGATGGACGTGAGTCTGGCTAAACTCCGGGAGTCGGTGATGGACAGGGAGGCCTTGCGGGGTCACAGAGAGTCCGACACGACTGAGCGACTGAACTGAACTGACTGAACTTATAAAAATTCTAGGACAGAAATTTATATTATAGTAACACAGATCAGTGGTCATTTTGGGTGAAAGATGAGGGGAGGGAATTGACAGGAAGGACTGTTCTTGGATTATGTAAGTGTTCTATATTTTGACTGAGGTGATTACCTGAGTGTATAAAATTGTCATTATTCATCAAATATGTGATATTTTGATTTATAAGAAATATATGTTTGGTCATTCAGATGACTGAAATATATTCCTGATATATATATGTTTGTTCTTCATCCACGGTTCCTAGTTCACACTTCCCAAAACTCTTGAAATATTCTGAATGATAGGAACAATGGGAACACCTCTTGTTATAATATTTTGTCTCTTGTCCACAGTTCCTAAAATAGCTTCGGAGCTATAAAGGTGAAATGGGTATCGTGTTATTCATAACAAGCCCCTTTCACCACAACTGGATTTATGCTAATGAGGTAATTTTTGGAATGCACCTAAGGATGGGCTGTGGCTGCCATTGGAGTCAGTCATGCAGTTTAGAATTTGAACTTTCTGTCCCCTATCCTCCCATCAACTTCCTAAAAGAAAAAAGTGTCCAGGATGGAGTTTAGTCACCTGCAGCCAATGATTTCAACAATTATGTCTACATAATAAAGCCTCTATAATAAACCAAAACGATGAGATTCAGAGAGCTCCCAGGATGGTGAACACATGGAGGTTTGGGGAGACTGGCCCATTTAAAGAGGGCAGGGAAACTCTAAGCCCTATCCCCATAACTTGTGCTATGAAAGTGAAAGTTGCTCAGCCGTGTCCGACTCTTTGCGACCCCATGGACTAGACAGTCCATGGAATTTTCCAGGCCAGAATACTGAAGTGGGTAGCCTTTCCCTTCTCCAGGGGATCTCCCCAACCCAGGGATCGAACCCAGGTCTCCTGCATTGCAGGCAGATTCTTTACCAGCTGAGCCACCAGGGAAGCCCAGTGCATCTCTTCAATCTGGCTGATCCTGAGTTACATCCTCTCATTAAAAAACTAGCAGTCTACTAAACAAAATGTTTCTCTGAGTTCTGTAACCCACTCTTACAAATTGATTGAACCCCCAGACAAGGTTGTTGACACCTCCAATCTATAGCCAGTTAGTCAAAAGCACGTGTGACACCCTAGACTGGCATTGAAGTGTGTGTGAGGGGTGAGTCTTCTAGGACCCAGCCCTGAACCCATGGTATCTGACACTAGTGTCAGACAGTGTCAGAGCTGACTTAAATTGTAGGAAATTTAACGCTGTAGCAGAACATTACTTGGTGGTATGATGAGCTGTCCCCCACCACATTCCCCTACACCCTGCCAATGCGCACAATGTAATTGGGTGCAGAATTCTCAACCTGTCTCAATCCACCCACCATTTCAAATGGGTGCATTTCATTTTATGTAAATGATCCCTTAAAGTTGGTATATATATACATATATACATATATGTATATATATATTATGATCTCTGTTCTTATAAGTATAAAATTAAATTGAGAACTGATTTATTACAAAATTAAGAGAGATCATAATTTACAGTGGTATTATGGGTAAGTATTTGGTTTTGCCAGATTTGGGGGGAATTTTCAGTTTTTTCCATTTAATTGAACCTGAGTTATTATTAGATAAACCCTTATTAATATATTAATATAACATCATATATTTAAACAAAATTAATATATTTCAGAAAATTTAGCTAAGTACAGAATGAAGACAAATTTCAATTGCTTGTCAGACTTTTTACATTCAGTTCAGTTTAGATAAGTTGCTCAGTCATGTCCGACTGAGCATGACCCCATGGATTGTAGCCCAACAAGGCTTCCCTGTCCATCACCAACTCCCAGAGTTTATGCAAACTCATGTCAATTGAGTCAGTGATGCCATCCAACCATCTCATCCTCTGCCATCCCCTTCTCCTCCTGCCTTCAATATTTCCCAGAATCAGAGTCTTTTCCAAGGAGTCAGTTCTTCATATCAGGTGGCCAAAGTATAGGAGTTTCAGCTTCAGGGTCAGTCCTTCCAATGAATATTCAGGACTGATTTCCTTTAGGATTGACTGGTTGGATCTCCTTGCAGTCCAAGGGACTCTCAAGAGTCTTCTCCAACTCCACAGTTCAGAAGCATCAATTCTTCAGTGCTCAGCTTTCTTTATAACCCAACTCTAACATCCATACGTGAATATTGGAAAAACCATAGCCTTGACTAGATGGAGCTTTGTTGGCAAAGTAATGTCTCTGCTTTTTAATATGCTGTCTAGTTTGGTCATAACTTTTCTTCTAAGGAGTAAGCATCTTTTAATTTCAAACTGCAATCACCACCATCACCACCTGCAGTGATTTTGGAGCACCCCAAAATAAAGTCTGACACTGTTTCCATTGTTTCCCCATCTATTTGCCATAAAATGATGGGACCAGATGCCATGATCTTCGTTTTCTGAATGTTGAGCTTTAAGCCAACTTTTTCACTCTCCTCTTTCACTTTCATCAAGAGAATCTTTAGTTCACATTAAGTATGAAGAAAAATATGTTTAGGAAATCATTTGGCATTTCTGAAGACATTAAGTAAGGAAATGCTTGAAATTTAGTGAAGGAATTTATTAAGTTTGAAATGGATGGTTACTTCAAAATTGGGCAGGTAAAAGAATATAAAAAGATGGCTGGATGGCATCACTGACTCATTGGACATGAATTTGAGCAAGATCTGGGAGCTGGTGATGGACAGAGAAGCCTGCTGTGCTGTAATCAATGGGGTTGCAAGAGTCAGACATGACTGAGCAACTGAACTGAAACTGAAAAGAAGACAAAAGTAAATTCACAGAAATTAATAGCAGTTCTTGATGACTTTGGGATATTGAAAATGGAGGGAAATTTAATATAATTTTATGTTTGCAAGTATGACTATAATAGTTATAATGACATAGAAAAAGTCATCTGAATTTATATCAGGGTGGTTGGCTTATGATCATTAGCTACTGGTCTAGTATTATGTGAACATATATTATATATCAGAATATATAATTATATCAACATATATTAATAACATTTATTTAAATAATATGCATTGAAGTTGAGTAGAAAAAAGCTCTCATGTCATAAATTCTAAAACTGAGGTAGAGACTACTTATGTGCTCATGGTCATTAAAGAGTGAGAGTGGGTTAATAATGATAATATTCTTTTTCATATTAACCTTCTACCATGTAAAATTTGTGAGGGCAGGGACTTTGTCCCATCCAGTACTAGAAGAACACCTGGAACTCAAGCATGCTGCACATGTATGTTAAATGTGTGAGTACATCAACTCTAGTGAAATGGCAACTCACTCCAGTGTTCTTGCCTGGAGAATCCCAGGGACAGAGGAGCCTGGTGGGCTGCTGTCTACGGGGTCGCACAGAGTCGGACACGACTGAAGCAACTTAGCAGCAACAGCAGCAGCAGTGAATTGCCTCAAATAGTTCACCCAAACACCACACATATTGAACATTTGAATTGCATTAAGGCAACAGTACATTATAAGAATACCCTGGTAAACTTCAGTTGCTGAGGTTGTTAAGGCAAAATGATTGCCCTCAAGAAGTAAGAACCTAGAGGGGACTTCATTTTACCCCAGCATAATATTATCCTGCTCTGACCTCCCACACCATTCCTACACTCTCTACTTCTCCCCCTTTATCCTAATCCCTAGAGGACCAAGGAAGAATGGATTTGGTAGGGATTGAAGACTAGATAGCAAATCACGTTCCCACTGGAAGTAGAGTTGGCTTTCTTTTCCATTTCTATAGAACATTCCATTTTATTCCACATTGTCTTTATATGTCAGACTTTTTGGTATACATTGAATTAAATCACTAAAAAATTAAAATGATTCTTCAGAGAATATGGGAGAGTTTTAAAATCTTCATTTACTTGATGACATCTCTCAATGTCAGTTTTCCATGAAGCATTTGATCAATTTTCAACACAGACACAGCATCAACACAGTGTCAAAGACTGTCTCTATCACAGCTGGCATTGCAATAGAGCTGTTCATTTCTTATGAAATTATGTTCCCTTTGTGACATAAGCAGAACATAAATAAATGTGTTGGAAGAAATTATTTTCATGATTTTAATATGCTCCATATATTCATGATAAGGGCCATGATCAAACATGTTTTCATTTGATAAACCCACTGAACAGATGATCTATAATTCTTTTGGATGCAAAAATCTAAGCAATATTTAAAAATCATGAGCACCCACATCAGGATTGATACTGCGTAAGGTTACTCTAATTTTCCTGTGAAGTCCAGGTGCTGTAACAATTATGGCTCATTATGTTGTCAAAGAAAGACCTGTATTCAGTAACTATTTCCAACTCAAGACAGACTGTGCTGATGCCAACGGGCTTTTCAATAACCTGTGACAATCCAGCCTGCAGAGGTTAGAATTTAGCCTCTACACTGTCATCTTTTTGTCTCAGTTCCTAAATCATCTGGCTTATTTGCAGAGATCACAGATAAATCCCTTGTTCACGTTCATTCTTGACAAGTTCTTCCTCTCAGTTCTCAGTATAATAAACATGATTTTCTAATGATTATCTTCTTCAGATTACTTATGGCTTTCATCTAGCACAGTACATGAAGGCAGAGGAGAAGGCAATCCAAACAGAACATGCAGCTTTTAACTTAGCTTCCATGGAGGGAGCAAGAGGTCTTTCACTGAGAATATTTCCTTCATCTCCTTGGCTGTGCACCTTGTCCTTTTCTGGTCGTCTCTTGTGACCTTGTTTATATAGAGTGACTCTGGTGCCTGTTCCTCTTCTAGATTATGATCAGCCAGAAACCAGAGAATATTTGCATGATACTCAGTAATTCATATGTTTCTGATAAAAGCGTAATATATATCCTGTTTTAGAAATACAAATAAAATGACTGAATCATTACATTTTCTGATCTGTCATGCAAGAATTTAAATGTAAGATTGTCATTTAAACTTACAAAACTGCTTTGTTTAAAAATACATTTCTTTTCTCCAATTTGAAAATAAAATGCCATAAAAGCTTAAAAGCAATGGTTCATTGGTTGTTATATAGAGAAATTTTTTAAGAAAAGGAATCAAAAAAGTGTTTAGATTATTTGGATTAAAATTCAGTATATTTGTTGCCAATCTGAAAAAGGGTACTTGAAGAAAGAAAAAGGATGAGTGTTTCCCTTAATTTACTCCTGCTTTCTGATACAAATATTTTATATTTGGATATCTAAAGAGGTCTTGAGTTGAGATAACTGAAATGTGAAAAAGTGCATAAAAAGAAAATCATGGCTCTTCAAATGAAATAAGCCACAAAGTCACCATCTTTATCATTAAAACTATTATCACACCAGACTTATAAAAATATGACAGTGATGATGTTAATGAAGGAGAAAGAGATGGAGAAGCAGCAGCTGTATTGTGAACATTATTTTATATCTTGATAATGCCATTTTTAAAAATCAGCTCTTCAGTGGAAATGTTGGGGAACAAGCTTTTTAAAAGATCTGTCTGGCATGAATAGTCCCAGCAACTATTGTATAAATATATACAATATATTGGTATATTGGTATATATGACTCAGATGGTAAAAAAGCTGCCTGCAATGTGGGAGAATTGAGTTTTTTCCCTGATTGGAAAGATCCCCTAGAGAAGGGAATGGCAACCCACTTCAGTATTCTTGCTTGGAGAATTCAATGGACAGAGGAGCCTGGTTGGCTAGAGTCCATGGGGCCACAGAGAGTTGGACACGACTGAGAGACTCACAATTTCCCTTTTCACTTCATAGTGAATATACGAATATTTATACATATATATAAACATACTATATATACATACGCATATAAGTATAATGTAAGTGTACATATATTACTATATTTAATCCATTTAGATTTTGTAGTGCTTCTGTTTAAAAGACGATAAGATCCACTTTGGGATAAAAGGTAAATACATTTGATTCATTGAATACAACATGCCCAAATGAAAGAAATACCAAAGGGGTAGGTAGCCAAAACCTTTAATGGCAAAATACTCTGAGCACATAGAATTTTCTTTTTCTTGCTGCAAGAAATTACATTGTTGATTACTTATCACAACGAAGAGGAAAACTAGGATAATTAAATTAATATATTTGCTCATAAACTTTAGTGCATTTGATGATGTATAAGGCTCTAACTAGCTCAATAACCAAATCGGAAATGTTTTCAAGCAAAAATCATTTTGCACATTTGTAAGTGGCTATGATATCTGTACAAATGAAACAACATCCTTGGTAATAGATAACTCAACTTTACATATGCACTCCTATTATCCATGACTGTAGCCTTCTGAATATAGACATATTATGTTCTTACTTAGTTAAAAAATGCTATGAGAACCTAATACTTTGCATAAAATGAATCTAAAAATATTCCAGGCCCTATATGCATGCTCGGTTGCTCAGTTGACTGTAGCCCACCAGGCTCTCCTGTTCATGGAATTTTTCAGGTAAGAATACTGGAGTGGGTTGCCATTTCTTCTTGCAGGGGATCTTCAAAATCCAGGGATCGAACTCATGTCTCCTGCATTGCAGGAGGATTCCTTACTGTCTGAGCCAACAGGAAACCTTATTAGTGATCAAATGTTTCAATACTAATGATTTATACTCTTAGTATTTAGTTTTGATCCATATTAAAAGTTGCTGAGGGAACTTCCCTGGCAGTCCAGTGGTTAAGACCTCGCCTTCCAAAGCCAGGGTAGAAGTGTGGATTCAATCTCTGGTTGGAGAGCTAAGATCCTACATGTACCCTGGCCAAAAAAACAAAACATAAAACAGAAGCAAAATTTTAACAAATTCAATAAAGATTGCAATCATGATCCACACCAAAAAAATCCTAAAAAATAAAGTTGTTGGGCCTAGGAGAGGTGATATATTTAACTTTATCAGTCATTCATACTTAACATGAATCAGTTTTTTATCATGCTCTGCCCTGAGAATTATAAACAGGAGATAGGAGAGAGGATAGTTCCAAGGAGCTAAGTGCCTGAGATTGGAGGGGAGGCCACCACAGGGGAGGAGAGAATAGGAAACTAACTTTGTTTATTTCACTGCTATTTAATCTGTGCTGTAAAGCAAGGAAGGACACTGATTCACTCTTTAAACCAGGCAAACTGGCATTATGTTCTGAGGCACGTGGACATTATTGACAATGTCTGGTTGACATTTTAGTTCCTTTCTTTGACATTTGTCTTTGTTAGGCTTGAAAAAGGTATCATTATCTTCAATGTTCTTCCCCACCCTCAATCCCTGCCCCCATTCTACAATGCATAGTGAAATAAAAAAAAGATCTATGCTTGATCTTTTCTTGACTCCAGTTTCTTCAGGAATAGTACATGTGAATGTACAATTGTTGTGAATGGCGTTAAATTTATAATGTGATTTCTTTATCTATTCATTTGCCAGATAATAGAGAAAGAACTGGTGGAGCTGAGGTCAAATCGACATATACAGAAGATATGTGATTTCAGAGCTGGAGACAGCTCCACACACATGGGTTGACTGTCACAGCTACAGAACTGTCATCCCCATCATGCTTAGGCATATTAAACGGCACGACACTTCAGCAGGGCATGTCAATTCACTGAAGAATGATAAAGACTAAGCTGCACGCATGCTAATCTGGAAAGTGTTAGAAAACTGCCTTGTAGCCTATGATTCTAGTTTGAAAAATGACATTGTCCAGCCTGTCGTCATAACAAGGGAAAAGACTTGTTTACAAAATGGCAAGCTTTAGGTGGAAATTTCTGACTTCTTACTCCTGGTTTTTTTATTAAGTAGGAATCAAGACAATGGGATTTAAGGATGCAACATGTACATCTCATACAGAGGTGGAATAAAAATGAGCAACGAGGGCATATCTGAGAAACATAACCAGTCTAGAATTCAAGATATCAAGAAACATGATGATTCCAAAATTAAGCAATCTAATAGTGAGCAATAAACAACAGAAGTCAGCAATAGCTGAGCAAATGAAAAACACAGATGTAAGGGAATCTTACTTTTCTTGATTTTTAGAAGTAAAAACCATTTATTTCTCTCAGGAAAGAAATTAAAATTTTAAAAGCCATAATTAATATTCACATCTCTTAAATTGAGTTTTTTTTAAAGAGGAAATGGTTGTTTCTAAGAATTTCATTATCTGATTATAGCTTAAGTTGATTTATAGCATTTTCTTATTTACACAGGTATGGGTCCAAATTAGATTCAATGGCAAAAATCTGATACCATTCAGAGATAGAATTTGAACACAGATTCAGTGATGCAAGACCAATGGGAAAATAATGGTGCTTCCCCCATATTGGTACAATGCTGCTTACTATTAAATGTGAAGAATTAGGCAAGTCTATCAAACACATTTTAGAATTGTACATATGATACAGTCAGCTATACTCATTTCTTGAGAATTAATAATGAAAATATACATTATTATACATTATAGTTTCAGGAAATGAGTATAGCTGATCATATCATGTGTACAGTGACTTTTGATAGGTCACATTCCCCCAGCGAATCCATGATTTTACCTTTAATGATTTCAATTTATTTTGTAGGCAAACAGTCCATTAAAAAACTGCTATGCTATTTTTTAATTACACATTTTCATTCTTGGTTTTTGAACCAGGGCTTGGCCAGCAAATCGAGTGACTTTGATCAAAGTCTTTGGAAAATGTAATGTTTTAAGGACATGTTTAATTGGATCACAGTTTGAAGTGGTAGCAAAGTGAGTTTGCCCTTTGTCATAAGGTACCTAGGAATCCTGATCTATATTCCTGATTGCTATTGATTTTTCTAGATTTCATTATAAAATCAATAACTGTTGCACAGGGTAAAATAGTTTACAAGGGTTGCAACATACTGTGGACTTCTGAAAACATACTGAGCTCTGTGAGCCACCCAGGCAGCCAATTAGGAGAAAACATCTATTAGGTAAAAACAGGGCAGTGCCATTGACTGCTATTGATTTTCTTAGCCCTGTGAAAAGACAATCAATTAGATAAAGAAGGCTAATGTTACAGCTGCAATTTAATAACCCCTAAAAAAAGAAGGAGGGCTATTGATTCCTGACATGGAATGTTGAGGCTTATTGAAATATACTGAACTTCACCTGTCTTTTAATCAGGCCTGCAGAGAGGAAAGGAAGCCAGCCTTTCCTGCCTTGTGGTAGAGAATCCCAATTATGAAAGAGCCTTGGTGAGGCCGGACCTAAGAGATGCAAATGAAACAGAACTTTAGAAGAAACACAAGCCCGGATTGAATACGAAATCATGGAAGCTATTGACAGAAACTGTCTTGGTGAAGGTTGTTTCTTTTTCCGCACAGAGCTCACCAGAGTACCACCTGTCATTTTCAAAAGCAAAGTCAGTTTTGCCAACCAGCCGTGAATGACAAATAAAGCTTTATATGAAACACAAGGGCATATTATGTGCTATTGTGAGTTCTGCTAAGTGCTAATTTATCTGGCTTGTTCTCTTCAGCAAACACAGGCACAGACACATGAAATAATCCATCTAATTATGTAGCTATTTAGGAGAAAACCAAAGCAAGGTGTTTTTGTGTGTTGCAGAAGGTACATGATACAAGAAAGGTTTTCACAAAACCTAACACAGCTAATGAAAATAAATGAAATGCTGTAAGCTGTGACAATTTTAGAACAAATAAACTTTTGCCAGTTTTGGATTTAGGGAGTCCCAGCTGCTTTTCATAAATAGATGAGTACTTTCATTCACTTTTTTTATAGTCCCTAATTGGAAATGGCTAATAGGCCTTGTCCCTTTCAAGTATAAAATCTGGGCTAAAATACCTCATATAGATATTTTCTTTATGCTTTTCTTTTCTATTGCATGTATTTGATCCTTTCTCCCTCATTATATATATGCCTTTTTACCAGCAGACAGCTGCTATTCACAATAATTGCTAGGGCAGTCAATTATACTTTAAATAGACCTACTTGAGGACAAATGGTGGTCTAAATTGTACTGTAGGCATACCATACACAAAGACTATGTCATTTCTAGTATCTGAAATATTCTAAATATTCCTGAGCCCTGATATAGTTTATATATCTTAGCATGTCAAAGACATTCCCCCAAATATTTCCTGAATACAGTATCCTATTCTGTAAGTCATTACTTAATTACTTAAATTTCTATTTATGAACAGAATATATTGTGCTAATTCCCCCTTGTGTATTTAGATAGCATAAATCTGTGTGGGAGGGAATCTATTTTATTAGTATTTCCTTTTTGTTTAAATCCATGTAAATTCAATATGCAGGTATGCTTCTAGTCATTAACATGGATGTTTAAAATAAGTTCTCGAAAGGGTGTATTTTCCTTAGGAATTATACATTTGTAAAAAACAAAAAACTTTATTGATTTGGATAAAGAATTAAATTTCAGAATGTAATCACAATCACACACACAATCACAATGTGATTACAATCAAATGTGTGTAAAATATATGTCTTGTTACAATCGTACTTTACATACATAGCATTTGTATTATAAATACTACTAGAAGCAGGTCACAAGGGAGACCATTGGGCTTCTGTATGTAACAATATAACATTGGAATAATAGTCAACACATTATTCACTGGCAAGGAGACTGCAATCTCTGAAAATCTAAAATACAATGTTATAGATAAACCACAGTAATGATATTTTTATAATCAAAATTTCTGCTTATGAAACTGTTTATCTAATTTAAAAATTAAAAATATAATTTATCTTGCCTCTTGGAACATCATACCAAAATGTCACATATTCTTTCATTGGTTTTCAGTTGCAAAACAATAGATATAGGTCATTTATTCTCAAAAGTGTATGCTGCTATTGAATTTATAAAATATATCTTTTTCTCATCAATTTCCTGTGTATTTGGAGTAAAATGTCACACCTCCTAGGTATCTTGGATGAATGTGTTCTGAATTGTACTTTGACCTTAAAGGTTGAAGATAGCTCTCCTGCCGTTAGATAAAGCATAAGTGAATATTATACATATATGTATATATATATAATGTAAATAAAATCTAAGTTATAAAAGGGTAAGAGTCTATAAAAGAAGGGTAATGAAAGTGCATATTTAAATATCAATGAATGAGCTTTTCGACAGTTACACCTGTATTAGAAATACTGAAGAAGCATTATAGCTGTCCAACACGCAATACAAGAGCCCTTCACTCAGATATTATCCCTCAATATTCTAAGACTGCAAAAATAAAAACTTCACTTTAAATCCCATGGTGAGAGTAGCAACAAAGTCAAGTAACATTTTCCAAACCTCAAAAAGTGTTTTATGAATGAGGGAGTGTAAATGAATTAAAAAGATTTTTGATGGGGATGGTAGAGGACGTTGGGCATCGAGGCGCACTAGTGGTCAAAACCTGCCTGCCAGTGGGTAAGAGACGTTGGTTCAATCTCTGGGTCTGGAGAATCCCCTAAAGGAGGGCATGGCAACCCTCTCCAGTATTCTTGCCTGGGAAATCCCTGACAGAGGAGCCTGGCAGGCTAGAGCCCATGGGGTCGCAAAAGAGGTGGACGTGACTCAGTGACTAAACAGCAGTTAATGGTATAGTTGCTTAAAAATTTTGAAGGATTTAACTTATGAATGCACATTTTTAAAAATTTCCTTATTCCAGTAGCATAGGGTAATATATATTTTAAAGTGAGAATTTAATAAACATATGCAAATACCCTCCCCTTCTACCCAGAGTGTGTGTGTGTATGCTTTGAATGTGCAAAGTGTGACTGAAATTTGGTTGATTTGAAATGATTATTTTATTTGAAATGGAATGGAATTAACATTTACTGTAGGACTTCCCTGATGGCCCAGTGGTTAAGAATCCACCTGCCAATGCAGGGAACACTGGTTGATCCCTGGTCTGAGAAGGTTATGCATGCCATGGGGCAACTAAGCCCATGTGCCACAACTATTAAACCTGTGCCCAAGAGCCTGCAAACCACAGCTTCTGAGCCCACCTGCTGCAACTACTGAAGTCTGTACACTGTAGAGCTGTGCTCTGCAACAAGAGAAGCCACCACAGTGAGAAGCTCATGCACTGCAACTTTCTCAGGGAATAGCATCTGCTCACCACAACTAGAGAAATCCCACGCACAGCACTGACGACCCAGTGCAGCCAAAAATAAATTAGTTAATTAAATTAAAAGTGTTTAAAACCTACTGTAAACTTCACCTGGTGGAAGACTTTTGAGCTAGAATTGATTAGACTATTTTAATTCTGCTTTTATTATAGAACTGGGGCAAATGGAGGCAAATCTGTCAACATTTATCTCCTTCTTTGTATGCAAATTGCATGACTAATATGAAAATATGTTTCCATCACAAAAAATGATAAGATATAGGATTCCAAATCAATAGATAAGTCTCTTAAAATGGTTAGCATAAGAAATTGAATGATGAATCCTCTCTTTAGGAGTGTTACTTTTACTAGCCCTTGCTATTTTGATTTTAAGAGATAATAGTTTAAATCAGAGGTTCTCAACAGAGAATAATGTTCTCTAATTTTGATCAATGGATGACTCTGGAAACACTTTGGTTGTCATGATTAGGGAACAGAGGGCTCCTGAGCTCTAGTGGTTAGAGACCATATCTAGCAATGCACAGGATAATACCATAAAACAAAGAACTATTCAGCCCAAAGTGTCCTTAGCACTGCTGTTGAGAAACCCTAGTTTAGAAGTATGACCTTTGCTTTCATTGTCTTGTGCATCATTTTGCTTTCATTTTCATATGTGTCATATGCATATTGGACATGTGTATACGCTGAAGATCAAATAGAAACACTCCAAAATTCTGTATATATTAAATCCTTTATTACTGGTACAATGAAGGGCTGAACGTTGTCTTGAGGATGCCATAATTTCTTTTGGGGATGAACTCTTTCTTCAGTCCCACATAGGCACTGCATGGGAATCCAGATGTATAATTTTTAGGAAATTATTGTGTTAATTTTTTTCCTTACTACATTAATTGAAGAGCATGAAAAAAGATATTGACAAGTGAATTTGTTAATTCATTAACCACAATTATTTTATAAGAGTTTTGCTCTAGACACAGAATTCCATTATAACATGCTTACCTAGATTGTTTAGTCACTAAGTCATGTCCGACTCTTGAAACCCCATGGAATGTAGCCTGCCAGGGTCCTCTCTCCATGGGATTTCCCAGAATACTGGAGTGGGTTGCCATTTTCTTCTCTAGGGAAATCTTCCCTACCAAGGATTCGAACCCAGTTCTCCTGCACTGCAGGCAGATTCTTTACCGACTGAGCTACTAGAGAAACCCATAATTACCTTGGTATACATGAAATTTCCATCATCTCCAAAACTGATATTCATGCCCTAAGCATTACATTTTCATTTACATAACAAATGGCTGCCCTGTAGAACAAAGAGCTACAAAATTATGTGCGTATATCTGAATTCAGAACCGTTTTGCAGATATGGAAAGAAAACACGTTTGAAAGAATCTCATTTTCTTTATTCTAAGACTCTTACACATTCTGTTTTTTAACTGTTGTTAATTTGGTAAGCATTGTGCTTTTGGACCAACAGGATGACAGGCTAAATGTTGAGACTTCAAATTTTACAGCTAAACTCTACAGCGTCCCGCTTCAGTGCTTCATTTTGTTGTCACCTCCTTTTACAGAGATACAAATTCTTTTTCTTTTTCCTTTCTAATTGTATTGCCTTTATTCAATTTGAAAATATGGTTACTTTCTTCATATTCTTCTTAGTTCTGCTTTGTTTTTTAATTGAAGTATGCCGTTGCTGCTAAGTCGCTTCAGTCCTGTCCAACTCTGTGCGACCCCATAGACAGCAGCCCACCAGGCTTCTCCATCCCTGGGATTCTCCAGGCAAGAACACTGGAAAGGGTTGCCATTTCCTGCTCCAATTGAAGTATAGTTGATTTATAATGTTGGAGACAGAGGATCTTGGTCTATCACTTCATTATTAAAATTTAAGATGAATAACAAAGTTAGTGGGACTCGTTTTTTAAAATTTGGTATTCAAAGTTTGTAAATTATCCTCAAAAGTTTCATTTTTAATGCTTGAATTGTAGAATAACATTGAAAATCTATATAGCTTAATAAAAATTAAAATATTTGTACTTGTCTGAATCCATATAACTGGAAAAATTAGATATTAACTTGTGGTTGAGGACATGTAAAATTTTGAAGCAACATTTATCAGCTCATCTACCCATGACTTTCCACTTAACCCTATACCGAACATTTATTCAAAATAATTAATAATGTTTATCATCAGTTCAGTTCAATTCAGTCGGTCAGTCGTGTCCAACTCCTTGCAGCCCCGTAGACTGCAGCATGCCAGGCTTCCCTGTCCATCACCAGCTCCCAGAGTTTGCTCAAACTCATGTCCATTGAGTCAGTGATGCCATCCAACCATCTCATTTTTCCTTTGCTCTCAGAACTCCTTGATTATGTAACAGTGTCACTGTTTTGCTACATTTGCCTTCCTATTTATATTAAAATTGATTGCATTCTTATTTTAATAGGAATGGCTAAACCCTAAACTTCTTGAGAGAAGAAGATATATTTAGTTGATCTGTGTTCAAGCTCATAATGCCTAACAAAACTGGCTTTTAAGAAACACTTGTTGAAATTAAAAAAAAAAATCTTTAGTGGATAAATTATGGTGTACTTACAATTTCTTGATATTTGTTCATATATCGTTCAAACTATTGCTCACAACCTTCTTGAAACTCTCTATTTTTACTTTACAAAAAGTGCACTATCTCATTCTTCTTGAGATTCTTTTTCCATCTGCTTGCCATTTCTTTTCCTTTTCTTAAATGTATATGATCTCCAACATTCTTTCCCCATCCATCTTCTCTGTATTTCCCATCTTCCCTTGGTTTCCTCAAAGATCTAACCCAGTGAGGTTATGTCGGTTCTCACGTAGTCACTATCTTGCCTTCATTTGGGGAACTCAGGCAATAGCATTGGCCATATCTATGTGCATGCATATGGTAGGTGAGTGTGTGCTAAATCACTACAGTTGTGTCTGACTCTTTGTGGCCCTGTGGACTGTAGCCCACCAGGCTCCTCTGTCCATGGGATTCTCTAGGCAAGAACACTGGAATGGATTGCCATGCCCTCCTCCAGGAGGATGTTCTGGACCCAGGTCTTGAACCTGGGTCTCCTGCATCTCCTGCATTGGCAGACGGGTTCTTTACCACTAGTGCCACCGGGGAAGTCCCCATTTCTACATACCTCCTGCTAATGGCAATAAATTCAAAACAAAATTAATGGTAAGGAGCATTTCACTGTATTATTCTATTTTTGTAAAATTATTCTGTAACTAGAGTAAGGATATAGTTAAAAATGTTAATACAATGAGAATTTCTAATGTAAATTTTAATATACTGGAAACAATAAACAAATTGCTTCAAAGCAGAAGATAAAGTATGTATACTCTGTTACTTCTAGGCCACTGAATATACTAAAGTTATTAAAAAATATGGTATTCTAAAGTCAATTAATTAAATTAAAATTGGATTCCAAATATGTTATTAAAAGTAAATAAAAATATTTGCAAAGAAAGATGCCTGGTATAGTTCTTTTTTAAATTAAATATGGAAATAGTTATATTGCTATCAACAGTAATCTCCATTAATAATTCATACTAGTAAAGTAATGCAGTTACGGCTTATTTCACTTTAATTTGCTCATTTATTATTTCTAACTTTTCCTCAGATATCTATATGCATACATGTAGGCACAAATGTAAACAAGAAAATATTATTTTAAAATAAATAATGCTCAATGGCTTTCTCTTTCTGCAGGGAAGAAAACCATTTCACTGCCAATAATACCTGAAATTTATGGACAAATTCTCAAACAATTTATTTAGGAAACAAAGAAGAAATTGAATTTTGTTAAGAGCACATACAAAAAATGAAAATATTTACTACTTTTTATCTCTTTAATTTACTTTGGAGTTTTGTATGCTGAGTTGACACTGTCTTATACTAGCTGGAGGAGGGCACAACAACCCACTCCTGTATTCTTGCCACGAGAATCCCATGGACAGAGAGCCTGGTGGGCTTCCATCCCTGGGTTGGGAAGAACCCCTGGAAGAGGTCACAGCAACCCACTCCAGTATTCTTGCCTAGAGAATCCCATGGACAGACAGTCTGGTGGGCTACAGCCCATAGAATCACAAAGAGTTGGACACAAATGAAGCTATTTAGCAGACCTTATACTAGAAAAGCATATACTTTCTATGGGTAAGTTTTAGAGTTTCAAGGTGTGGATAGTATGAGACACTGAGTAATGGCATGAAAAGGAGACAAGAAGATTGGAAACATTCATTTTGGGGAATTATATATAAAAGGGCAAAACCATAGGGGTGATTCTGACAATAGAATTAGTTAACTTTAGCTGAAATGTAAGCTTCAAAAGTCTATAATGAAAACTAAACTAAATAAAGTACATGTTTAGAAAAGCTTTTGAAGACTGTCAAAATAATCCCATACCAATAATTTACAAAATACTCTAGAATGTACAAGGATGTTGGGTGAGATTGCTTTCTTGGTCATTGAATTAGGATAAACCTTAAAACTGGAGTAGGGGGTCCTAACTTTTCTGCATGACAAATATAGTTGTCAAGAGAAAATGTTTTAGTTGAGGTTTACTATGAGGCAAGAAAGTCAAACTTAGTGTCATCAGTTACCACCCAGTTACTCTCAAGTCTACATTTAAAACAAGCAAAAAAGCACCATAGCAGGAGTGAGTGAGCTGAGAGTAACAGGCCTTGTGAGAAATGTCTCTAAGCCAAGAAAAGAGGCCAGAGAGACCTGCATAGAATCATGCCTAGAAGCTGCTGACTACAACAGTTAGAGACCGAATTCTTGTTTCTTAACTGGGTATTTTCTGAATTGCTGCATCTGTAATTCCCTAAGTTCAGTTCAGTTCAGTCACTCAGTTTTGTCTGACGCTTTGTGAACCTGTGGACTGTAGCACTCCAGGCTTCTCTGTTCTTCACCATCTCCCAGAGCTTGCTCAACTCATATCCATTGAGTCAGTTATGCCATCTAACCATCCCATCCTCTGTCGTTCCCTTCTCCTCCCGCCTCAGTCTTTCCCAGCATCAGGGTCTTTTCAAGTGAGTCACTTCCATCAAGTGGTTTTATTCTTGCAAAATGTACTGACAGAATCCTTGGGGACCTATCACAAGATCTTCCTAATTTGGGGGCAAAAGTGAACACAAGCCTCTGTTTGATATTTCTAAAGGTAGGAGGTATAAAAAAAATAGCCTCACCTAGCAAAGTAAGAAGGGGCAAGGCAGTTGTGGGCCTGATTACTCAAGTCTACCGATTTAAATGTTAATCACATATATTTTTTTTTAAAGTACCATCACAGCAATATCTATACTAATGTTGGATAAACAATTGGGCACCATAGCCAGGCCAAGTTAATACATAAATGTAACCATTTCAACCTGCCCCTCACTAAACAACTCGATATTCATATACATCCCCTGAAACCTTACTTAATATCCAAATTAGGATAATAATAAGGTCATACTTCCACCTAACATGATACAACTATCCTCATGCATCTGAAAATTCACTAACTCCCCAGAAGAGAAGGCAAGAGTCCTTGGGTGATCTTAATTCTTTGCTTTAATATCCTGTCACTTAAATACTGTGAAGTAAAACCAATGATAATTAAATGTTATAATGTAAAGTTAGTGCATCTTATACAATAAAAGGTTAAGAGAGAAAAAAATAGATAATTGTTACACACACGCACTCAACACAAAGCAAGGAAGAAATATTCATGACAATTACTATTCTTGTTTCTCTAACTAGCCATTTGGTTGTAGCTGATAACTTGTGACTATCTTCTTCCACTATCCATTCTCTATTTCTTTTGTAGTACACCACCTACAAAAAGTGTAACATATGCTAATACGGATACCTTAAGTAGAAGAAAGGAAAAAAAAAGAACAAAAGAAATATTTGAAGTAATAATGACTGAGAATTTGCCTGACAATGTCAGACACCAAACTACAGATCCAGGAAATGCAGAGAACATCAAGGAGGGTAAATGCAGGAAAAAAAACAAAAAACAAAAAAACCTAGGCATATCATATCCTAACTTCAGAAAATCAAAGATAAAAAAAGAATTTTGAAAAAAGTCAGAGGAAAAATACACCTTCTCTATAAAGGAACAAGGTACACTATATCTGACTGACTTCTCAGATTGCTTAAAACATTCTTGTTTAGTTACTCGGTCATGTCTGACTCTTTGAACCCCTTTGGATTGTAGCCCACCAGACTTCTCTGCCCATGGGATTTTTCAGTCAAGAACACTGGAGTGGGTTGCCATTTCCTCCTCCAGAGGATCTTCTCAACCCAGGGATTCTACCCTCATCTCCTTTGTCTCCTGCATTGCAGGTGGATTCTTTACCCTCTGAGCTATCAGGGAATCCTGACTTCTGAGAGAACAGGCAAATGAGAAAAAAGTGGAGTGAAATATTTAAAATGTTAAGAGTAAAACCCACTAACCTAGTATTCTGTATTCTGGAAAATCATCTTTCAGAAGTGAAGGAAAAATAAAGAGCTTCTTGGACAAAGAAAAACTGAGGCAATTTGTTGCAAGTAGATCTACACTGTAAAAAAGTCTCAAAAGAAAATCCCTTAGAAATAAGGATAATGATAAAGGTTAGATATTAAGATCTACATAAATGAACAGCATCAGAAAAGGAATAGGTGAAGGTAAAATAGTACTTTTATTTTTTTATTCTTAATTGATCCAACATTTAACAGTCTTTCAAAATAATACTAGCAGCAATATATTTATATACATTTACATACAAGTGAAGTGAATGATAGCAGTGGTAAAAAGGGCATGATGGAAAAATTATGATCATTTTGTCACTATAGGAAATTTTATTATCTATAATTTATTATCTATAAAGCCATATAGCGTTATTTGAAAGTGGATTTGGATTAGTCGTAAATGTATATTGCAAACAAATCTATATGAGGAAAACTACAAAACTCTGATGAAAGAAATCAAAGAAGAATTAAATAAATGAAGAGCTATTTCATGTTAATTTTGACTCAATATCATTCAAATATCAGGTTTTTCCAACTTGAAATGTAGACTCAACACAATTAACAATCAAAATCCCAGTAAGTTATTCTGTGGACAGTGACAAACTGATTCTAAAATTTATATGGAGAGAAAAAAACCCAGAGTATTCGATACAATATTGAAGAAGAATAATGTTGAATTACTAACACTGTTCAACTTCAAGACTTACTACATAGCTCCATTGGTGGCAGAATAGGGGAATAGGTAAATGGATCACACACACACACAAATATAGTCAACTGGTCTTTGATGACGGAGCAAAGGCTTTAAAGGAGAAAAGATATATATTCAAGTTTTTAAAAAATGAACCTAGACAGAGATTTTGCACCCTTCATACAAGTGCATGCATGCTAAGTCACTTCATTTGTGTCCAACTCTTTGTGACCCTATGGACTGTATCCCACCAGGCTGTCTGTCCATGGTATTTTCCTGGAAAGAATAAATACTGGAATGGGTTGTTGTGCCCTCCTCCAGGGGGTTTTCACAACCCAGGGATTCAATGTGCATCTCTTCTGTCTCCTGCATTGGTAGGGGGGTTCTTTACAAACAGACAATCAGACAGACAGACAGACACACACACACACACACACAAAATCTCAAAATGGACAACAGACCTATGTAAATTCAAAACAGCAAACTTTTAGAAGATTACATTGGAGAAATGTAGATGATCTTGAGTTTGGCAATGACTTCTTAAATAAACCAAAAGCACAATCCATTAAAAAAAAAAGATGTGATACAATTAATTTCATTAGTTTAAAAGTTTCTCCTCGGCAAAACATAGTCAAGAGAACAAAAATGCTAGCCATGTACTGGGAGAAAACTGTTGCAAAAGCATATCTAGAAAGAAACTGAAAGTGAAGAGGAACTATAGAGCCTCTTGATGAAGGTTAAAGAGGAGAGTGAAAAAGCTGGCTTAAAACTCAACATTCAAAAAACTAAAATTACGGCATCCAGTCCCATCAGTTCAGTTCAGTTCAGTTCAGTCATTCAGTCATGTCTGACTCTTTGTGACCCCATGGACTGCAGTACTCCAGGCTTGCCTGTCCATCATGAACTCCTGGAGCTTACACAAACTCATGTCCATTGAGTCAGTGATGCCATCCAACCACCTCTGTTGTCCGCCTCTCCTCCTGCCTTCAATATTTCCCAGCATCAGGGTCTTTTCTAATGAGTTGGCTCTTTGTATCAGGTGGCCAAAATATTGGAGTTTCAGCTTTAGCATCAGTCATTCCAGTGAATATTCAGGACTGATTTCCTTTAGGATGGACTGGTTGGATCTCCTTGCAGTCCAAGGGACTCTCAAGAGTCTTCTCCAACTCCACAGTTCAAAAGCATCAATTCCATGGTGCTCAGCTTGCTTTACAGTCCAACTCTCACATCCATACATGACTGATGCTGAAGCTGAAGTTCAAATACTTTGGCCACCTGTTGAGAAGAACTGACTCACTGCGAAAGACCATTATCCTGGGAAAGATTGTGGGCAAGAGGAAATGGAGGAGGCAGAGGATGAGATAGTTAGATAACATTACCGACTCAACAGACATGAGTTTGAGCAAACTCAAGGAGATAGTGAAGGACAGGGAAGCCTGGTATGCTGCAGTTCATGGGGTTGCAGGGAGTTGGACACAACTTAGGGACTGAATAACAGCAAATTATTTTTCAAAATGAACAAAGAACCCTTAAAATTCAAAAGTAAAAATAAAAACAATTCAAGTAAAAAGTGGGCCAAATATCTGAACAGGTACCTCACCAAAGAAGATATAGTGATATCAAATAAGCATCTGAAAAGATACTCTACATTGTATATAATCAGGAAACTGCAAATTAAGATAACAATGAGATAGGACTGCATTCCTATTGCTGTTGTCATTTCTATTAGAACGGTTAAAATTTAGAGCTCTGACAACACCACACGTTAGGAAGTGTGTGAAGCAACAGGAATTCTCACTCACTCCTGGCGGAAATGTAAAATGATGGAACACTTTTGTTAAAGTGCTTGGTAGTTTCTTATAAAACTAATCACACTCTGAACATATGAAACGGAAGTGGCACCTTTTGGTGTTTACCCAAAGGAGTTGAAACTTACCCCTACAGAAATCTGTACATGGATATCTATAGCTCCTTTATTCATAATTGCCAAAACTAGGAAGAAAATAAGAGTCTTTCCCTAGGTAAGTGCATAAACAAACTGTGGTACATCCAGCCAATGGAATATCATTCTTCACTCACAGCAAATGAGCTATCAAGTTATAAATTGACACGGAGTAAACTTAGATGCAAATTACTTACTGAAGGAAGCCAATCTTAAAATGCTACATACTGTTTATGATTCAAAATATATGACATTCTGGAAAAAGAAGGACATCGCTGGTGGCTCAGATGGTAAAGAATCTGCCTGCAATGGAGGAAATGCAAGTTCGATCCCTGGCTTGGGATCCCTGGAGAAGGAAATGGCAACCCACTCCAGTATTTCTGCTTGGAGAATTCCGTGGACAGAGGAGCCTGATGGGCTACAGTCCTTGGGGTTGCAAAGAGGTGGACACAATTGAGCAACTAACACACACACATGAAGAGAGTTAAAAAACATTGGTTGCCAGAGATTAGAGGGGAGAGGGAGACTATGTGAAGCACACAGGATATTTCGGGCAGAGAAAGTATTCTATACGGTACATGTAATGGTGATTATACATGTGTACGTTTGTACAAGCCCACTGAATTAACAACACCAAGAATGAACCCTAATGTAAATTATGGACTTAGGGTGACAATGACACGTCTGCGTACCTTCATCACATGAAATAATGTACCATTCTGGTGAGGGATATTGATAATAGGGGAGGCTGTGCCTGGGCAGAACAGTGTGTATGAAAAATCTTTGTAAAACCCACTCAATGTTGCTGTAGACCAAAACTCTCTAAAAGATAGAGAGTATTAAGGCAAACAATAATGACAGCATCAAATGCTATCAAGAAGGCAGGAAAAAATGAATCACTTAAATATCACTGGTAGGAATGAAAAATGTTATATCCAGTTTTGGAAAGAATATTATAGTTCCTTATTTATATACACTTCCTTATGATACCACCCAGAAATTGCACACTTAATCATTTATCTCAAAGATAAGACAACACAGAAATCTGCACATGAATATTCAGAGTGGCTTTATTCATATAGTAAAAACTTTAAACCATCAATTCCATCAATATGTGAATGGTTAAACAAAATTATATACATTCCTATCATGAAATATACTATTTAGCGATATAAAGGAATGAACTATTGATAGAACAACTTTCATAGATTTCAAGGGAATTTTGCTGAATGAAAAATAAGGCCAATACCACATGAATGATATACCAAAAAACCAATACAAATAGAGTTGACCCTTGAATAAAACAGGGTTGTTTTTCTACCCATTGGAAAATCCACATATAACTTATAGTCAGACCTCCCTATGCACCAGTTTCTCCATATCTGAGCTTCTGTATAAAGGTTCCTTATCTGTGGATTCCACTAGCTTCAGATGGTATAATACTGTTGTATTTATTACTGAAAAAAAAGTCTGTGTTATGGGTGGTGGTTCATGCAGTTCAAATCCATGTTGTTAAAGAATCAACTGTAAATCACGTAAATAATTTCATTTATGTGGCAACCTTGAAATGACAAAAGAATAAAGATAGAAAATAGCTTAATGGTTGCCAGTAGTTTGGAATGAATGGAGGGATAGGGGTGATTGTAGCTACTTATGATGGAACTGTTCTATATCTTGACTACAGTGGTAGTCACACAAATGTACATATATGATAACAGTGCATAGAACTAAATACACATACACACACACCAACACACACTCAAATGAGTACATATAAAGCTGGTGATATGGGACTAAAGTTACCAGGTAATATCTACGTCAGTGTCCTAGTTTTGATATTGATATCATGTGTTTGTTATTCCAAAGTAAAAATTGCTAGTAGAGTGGAGGAAGAACTAGGATATTAACCAAAAGCTGTTTCAGTTCAGTTCAGTTCAGTCACTCAGTCGTGTCCGACTCTGCGACCCCATGAATTGCAGCATGCCAGGCCTCCCTGTCCATCACCAACTCCCGGAGTTCACTCAAATCCATGTCCATCAAGTTGGTGATGCCATCCAACCATCTCACCCTCTGTTATCCTCTTCTCCTCCTGCCCGCAATCTTTCCCAGCATCAGGGTCTTTTCAAATGAGTCAGCTCTTCGCATCAGGTGGCCAAAATATTGGAGTTTCAGCTTCAACATCAGTCCTTCCAATGAACACCTAGGAATGATTTCAAAAGTACAAATGCCATTAACAAACCTTTTGTAAGTTTTGAAAGAGATTTTTGAAGAATCAAAACAAAAACATTAAAAATGATACATATAAAGAATAAAAAATAAAACTTGCATAGTTAAATGTATAAAATAATGTGTGAAACACTACAACAATGAATTTGCATTAATATAGGACTATATTTCTCAAAATGTGCAATTTGGAGTGTGATAATTGTAGGGGCTTTTGTGTATATGTGTGTGTTTTAAGACTTTTCTATGTATTGGATGGTGTTCATCATACTTGCAATCCATCATTAATATCTAGTGGGTCTACTTAGTCATTATAAAAGTTAAAAACACCTGTACACATTTTCAAATATCCTCCAGAGGTGTCCAATTTGACAATCATCAAACTAGACTGTCTCTTTCCAAAAAATTGAGTGATCAAAATTTCTTGAAGAAATAGGGAGAAAATGATTGTGTCTGTCTTTTTGACGATATTGAAAGAACAGTCAAGTGTATACATCTTACAAGGGTGCCAGGACAAATATATTTTACTGGTGAGTTTTAGCAAACTTTGGAAAAAAAGATATAATTCTATTATTATTGAAATATTACTCATCCAGGAAAACAGATGGAACTATCTTTTGACTTTTTGACTGGCTGGCAATCTGTAGAGGTAAGTATGATATTTTAAAGAGTAATGCAAATTATGAATATCAGTACAAATTTCACAAATAAAATATAGTAACTAATATTTATCATTGCATAAAATAATGAACTATAATAACCAAATGCAGTTTATTTTAGGTCAAGAATGTAGAAATGCTTCAATATTTAAAAATCAGTAAATGATTTTAAATATTAAAAACTGAATGAGGTGAAATGCATTATTGTTTTAATAGATGTCTACATGTAATTGGAGAAAGTAAAACTATCTTTAGACTTGAATGAAAAATAAAAATAGAATAAACCAAATGATTAAATTTTGTTATAAAATATTATTGTTATTAAAATCATAATATGCTATGATATAAAATAGTTTATGGTTCTTTATTATACAAAATACTCTAATATTTTAAAAATTTCTGAAATTTAAAACCTACAAGTAAATAATCTAAAATTTCCTTATTTATTTTACTACTCTTAAATTATAATTAGCTTATTGTAATTAGTAAATTAGTAAAATTCACCTATCTCTATATATATTTATCCAAAATATGTGTGGCTTATACAAATGGACCCTTAAGAAATAAATATGCAGTTTATTTTATTTTATTTTTATAATTTTATTTTATTTTTAAACTTTACATAATTGTATTAGTTTTGCCAAATATCAAAATGAATCCATCACAGGTATACATGTGCTCCCCATCCTGAACCCTCCTCCCTCCTCCCTCCCCATACCATCCCTCTGGGTCGTCCCCGTGCACCAGCCCCAAGCATCCAGTATCGTGCATTGAACCTGGACTGGTTTCTCGTTTCATACATGATATTTTACATGTTTCAATGCCATTCTCCCAAATCTTCCCACCCTCTCCCTCTCCCACAGAGTCCATAAGATTGTACCATACATCAGTGTCTCTTTTGCTGTCTCGTACACAGGGTTATTGTTATCATCTTTCTAAATTCCATATATATGCGTTAGTATACTGTATTGGTGTTTTTCCTTCTGGCTTACTTCACTCTGTATAATAGGCTCCAGTTTCATCCACCTCATTAGAACTGATTCAAATGAATTCTTTTTAATGGCTGAGTAATACTCCATTGTGTATATGTACCACTGCTTTCTTTTCCATTCATCTGCTGATGGACATCCAGGTTGCTTCCATGTCCTGGCTATTACAAACAGTGCTGCAATGAACATGGGGTACACGTGTCTCTTTCCCTTCTGGTTTCCTCAGTGTGTATGCCCAGCAGTGGGACTGCTGGATCATAAGGCAGTTCTATTTCCAGTTTTTTAAGGAATCTCATTTTAAAAACACATTGTGCAACCTTTATATTTTTCTTTATTTCCTCTTCTCTACACCTTTACTCAGTCTTGAAAGAGATGATATTGAGAGCTTTCTCCTTCCCAAGCCCATCCCTAAATACATAAATAGAATTATAAAAATATAAATTGGTTCCTAGATAGAAAGATTTACCATTATCAAACTATTTTCTCCAAATTTATCTAAATTTAGTACAACCTGAATCAAAATCAAAAAAGAACTTTGCTTAAAATTTAACAAGCTTCATGTGGAAGGATAAAAGGGAAAAACTGATGAGACTTTTTTTTTTTTTTGATAAGGATAGTTAAAACTTTTCAAACTATATTACAAGTATTGACTATTAAGTCGTGGTATGGGCCCGGGAATAGATAAACACAGCAGGGGAAATGGTTGATGAATTGTAGTAATTAATATCCTGTGCAGCAGTAAAACTTAAAAAGATACAACCATATGTATGGAAAAGGAAATCTTTCATATAAATTTAGATAGTATAAAAAGTCACACAATGTCATATTATAATTAATATCTAATTCCCTTCAAAGACCACCAGAAAAACCTGCTGAGATCAAATTGAGTTCATTGGAAACTTGCTACTGACCAGATGCATTTCCTCACATGGAGTGCTCTAGTAGCTTAAGCATTCGGGTTTTAGAAACTTCTGTTGTAGAGAATTAGGTTATAGGGTAGTTTCAGGCCAGGATTATTAAACCCAGTGCTATACAAGCTGTTCTCATTTAGAAATTAACGACCAAGGGAAGTTGATTGGTTTAGTTGGAAAATGAGACTGGATATAAAAATGTATTTTATAGTGTGTCAAGATTCTTACTGTTCTGCAGCCTATAGAGCAAGCACAGAAGATCCAGCTGTGTATAGGATAGATACATATTCTGTTCTAGAAAATTCATAATTCCATTTGGTAATCAGAAAGAAAAGCAATCCTAAATAAAAACCCAGACCAAGAGAATTTTAGTACATTTCAAACACAATCGCTGTATCAAGGAAAAAGACCTAGTCTGTGACCCATTTTCCTTGTCAATGTAATAATGTCTTGGAAACATTTTGTCATAAGTGACATTAGTTCATAGCAGAACTGACATAAAATAGGATTCTTATTTAAAACACAGAAATATATAGGTATTGTCTTTTGGGGGGTTATTTCATCACTTATTTGAGATAGAAAGTTTGTGCTTATGTAAGACTGAAATGATTCTCAACCTTCCTATACTTTTTGTTTCATTCTATTTAACCAAGCATAATGGTAGAATTATACAATTTTCTACCTGGTAGAATTAAGCAATTTTTTCTTGCATTAAGTCTGTGAATTTTCTGATAAGTAAACCTATAAAACATTACCCCACTAGAAAATTTTATGGCAAACTTTAGATCAATGAATATTACTAAGCAAACTGAAGCAGACTCAAAGTGTAACTAACAACCAATACACAGATGCCAGGGATCTTTCACCTTCGAGCTTTCCTTTTCACACTCCCTCAATCCCCCCACCCCACCCACCTCATTCTCCTTAGTAGAGCCTGCTAATGTGAGGAGTGAGTGAATCCATCAGACTGTAAGGAAAACTAAAACTAAACCTGAAAAATTTTAACAAGGCTATGACCTGATGAATTTCAAAAGGCAGTTAAGAAAAAAATTCAGGGGCAGTGTGATCTTGAAACTAGAAACTACAGTAGAAAAGGTTACACGGTCAACTCTGTCCCTTGTTTGTTAGTCTCTCAATGGGGTCCAACTCTTTTGAGACCCCAAGGACTGTAGCCCACCAGGCTCCTCTGTCCATGGGATCCTCCAGACAAGAATACTGGAGGGGGTTGCCATTTCCTTCTCCAGGGACTCTGTCCCTTATGTCACTGATATATGTCAGAACTGAGTGAAAAAGATGCCAGTGCATATTTAAGGTCATGGAACCAGAAACATGAGTGAAAGTTGGAAAGTCCAGAGTGACAGATTCCTGCACTCAGCATGAATGCTCCATGGGCTACTCCTGTAGCCCACAAAATAAGGGGCCTTTGTTGCTCAGTCTCTCAGTTGTGTCTGACTCTTTGCTACCCTATGGACTACAGCACACCAGGCTTCTCTGTCCTTCACCATCTCCTTGAGTTTGCTCGAACTCATGTCCATTGAGTCAATAATGCGATCCAACCAAGTTGTTCCCCATAGTTCCCTTCTTTTGTCTTCAATCTTTTCCAGCATCAGGGTCTTTTCCAGTGAGTCAGCTCTTCACGTCAGGGGGCCAAACTATTGGAGCTCCAGCTTCAGCATCAGTCCTTCCAATGAATATTCAGGGTGATTTCTTTTAGGATTAACTGGTTGGATATCCTTGCTGTCCAAGAATATTTTCAAGATGGAGGAGTAGAAGGATGAAAGATGTGTGCTCATCTTCTCCTGTGAGAACACCAAAATTGAAAGTAGCTGCTGAACAATCTTCAAGAGGAGAATGTTGGAATCCACCAAAAAAGATACCCCATGACCAAGGGCAAAGGAGAAGCCACAACAAGATGGTAGGAAGGTGCAATCACATTTAAAATCAAATCTCATATCCACCATAGGTGCTCAGAGGGTGCAAACAAAACTTTGTGCACACCAGGACCCAGGGAAAGGAGCAATGACCCCCACAAGAGATTGAGCCAGACCTGCCTTTGTGTGTTTGAGAGTCTCCTATGGAGGTACGGGTCGGCAGTAACCAGCCGTGGGGACAGGCACTCTGTCTGCAGCAGTTACTGGAGGTGTGGTATATGGCATAAGTCCTTTTGGAGGAAGTTGCCATTAGCCATTCTGTAGAGCCACTGGGAAGGTGACTCACAAACTTTGATGGTTAGCATTACTTTTTATTTAAACACTTTAGGATTGATAGAGCAATAATCTTTCTCCTCTGATATGTAGGATCTCTGTAACATTGCTTGTGTCATGTTTGCTGACCTGGAGTGTCCATACTGACTCAGGTGCATGCACTGTATTTCATAAAATTTGAAAGATCCATCAGAAGAAGATATTTTTGAAAATAAATCTCAAAGGTAAGTCTCTCCTAACTCAAAAATTTGTATTTTTGCTTTTCTAGTGTCTGTCACAACGCCCCCTATAAAGAATACTAGTTTCTAAAATTCCAGTAGGAGAATTAAAATTTCCAAAGAATAATCCATAAAACTAAAATTTACTCCTTGAAATTGTCTGTGCAACATCTCACGTTGCTTATGCTATATTACTTAGTATAAGGAAGCCACATTTCTTGTTTTCAAAAACCAGATTGGTCTTCTCTCCACTCTGCAGTGGCAGTTAGAAGGATGCCTAAGCCTGGATCCCAGAACCAGTTACACCTTCACAAGGAATTTGGCGGAAAAGACCAAGAACACATCTTTCTTGAGTCAGGGAGGAGCAGCAAGGACTAGCTGGACAGCTTCAAGGTGGCCTCTGATGCAGGTTGCACACCAGCACAAAGTCCATGTGAGGTCTGCCATTAACTTGGATCGGTTTCTGGATCATTTTACTGAAAAGAAACTCAGTTTACGATGCATAGGGAATATTCAAGGGGTTAAAAAAAGTGTTGGTAAACGTACATATTTGATCACAAGTCATTTGTTCACAGAACCCATTCAGCCATCAGGAACTGCTTTTGGACGTAAGAGAAGTGGTTTCTCAGTGTTCCTGTAATCTGTGCTTCGACAGTTTGGCAGAGCAAATGTTTCGGCAGAGCAAAACATTTCCCAGAGAAAAACTGAATACATGGAAAAGGTTGTTCATTATGTGATAAAAATACAGAATTTGATTACTTCAGGGAAATTCAGGATTATGGGGACTTGCCTTTCACTATTATTTAATTACAGCTGGGAGCAGCAGAGTGACAGAGCATGCTCATGGCCAGCTCTGAGACAATAATGTGGAAAAGCCAATTTATATCCTAATGTTAAACCTTTATGAACACAGGAGGTAACTTTTAGAATTAGGATTTCCACAAATATAAATGGAGATTAATTTCCTTTAAAGAAGAAACCACATGATTAAAAGCTTCCAAAAAATATATTGAAGTCCAACTGAGACTTGGAGTGCTCCCCAAAATGGAGAAATTTTCTATTATAAAGGATATTGTTTTGGCTACAACTTAGAAACTTAGAATTCTCATTGTTAGTGATTTTTTAAGAGTCTGTAATCAGTTTATTTTGGGCTGTGATCCAAGAGTTATTTGATGTTTTTAAATTACTAAGCAACTGAGACAGAAAAATTAATTTTCTGTATTATCTTTCCTACACATAGAAAATATGGTTTAAGCAATTTATTTCTTTATACTCACTTATGGTTTGGGGAGTTGTTTTAAAATAAATATTTGTATTTTATGGATGCTGGGAAAAGGGTGTGTAATTTGCTTATGTGGAACAAATATATAAATATGTGAACAGGCAAGGCTAATTTTCAGTCCTTAAACGAATGTGTATTGCTCCTTCCAATTCATTTATATTTACCCTACACTCATCAATTGGGCCATAGCAAGAGGTTATATGCTTACCACCTCTTGGCAGGGGTATACAGCATAAAAGCAGGGAAGAAAGAAACAAAGGTCAGCTTTTGAGTTTTCATGCATCTAATGCTAACGTGCAGAGTGAAATGAGATCTGATGCTCCCAGAGAGGTGTGGCAGATGGGTTGGAGCTGCAGGCCGCACTGCAAGGTGCATGGTTTAGGTAAGTAATAAAGTCAGTGACTCAAAGCCAGTCCAAACTTCCATCATATTTCAGATCTTATCTGTTAATTCTGGTGAAACTCCCACCAATCACACATGAAGCATCTGTCAGAACCAGAAATCTGTTACTGCCTTTAGCACCAAAACCATTCTGCCTTAGGTAGTGTCTGGAAGCTTCCACAGCTTTTCTTTACCTAATATCTGCTGTAACCAGTGTCAAGAGATGGATACCTCATTCTCTGCTTAACGGCTCAATATATATATATTTTTTAAATCAAAGTCTTCTTCTGATTCATCTGGCAGGTGAAAATATCAAATGACAATGAAGTCTGTAAATACAGTGATTCTTTTTACTCTACATGAATAATGAAGGATTTTTAAATACAGAGACATTTTTTCAAATGTTGAGGGAATGTTCCAAAATGTCAGAACAGATACAAATGATGGGTTCTCACTGAAGTCTATGCTTTCATTGCCAACACCAATAAAATATATTTCCTATTCTTTAATATAAAGAAAAAGTAGAAATAAAATATTTTCCCACAAAACATAAATCAACTGCATTATAAAAAAAACAAACAAACATTTTCTCCCCCCAAAAGGAAGGTACAATGTATCATCAAAATAAATCCAGTAATAAGTTCTAGTAGATCATTTTATTAGATTCCTTAGGATTTTCCACATACACAATCATGTTATCAGTGAATTTAGAGAATTTTACTTCTTTCTTTCAAATTTATATACTTATTTTCTTTACTTGTCCTACTTAACTGGCTGGGGAACTTTGGTATAAGTTTGAATAGAAGGAAGAAGAATAAAAACCTTTGCCTTGTTCCAAGTGTTAAAAGAAAAGCATTCTTTATTTTGACATCAAATATGATGTTAATGTAAATTTTCATGGATTTCTTTACAGGTTCAGTGAGTTCTTTTTCTACTGGTTTGAGAGTTTTCTTGTGAATGGATGTTGATTCATTTCAAATATTTTTGCTATATCTAAAATATGATCACACCCTTTCCCCCTTTATTCTGCTAATGCATTGATTTCCATTAACTGATTTTTGAATCTCAATCTTACATTCTTGGAATACATTCCCCTTAGTGATGAAGTAGTATATTCATATATATATATACACAAATATGTACATATTTATTTGCCAAATTGCTCTGACTACTTGCATTATGCAAGAATATTGCCCTGTAATTTATTTTTTCATTATATTTTTTGCTTTTTTTGTGTGTTGGAATAGTTCAGGCTCATAAAATATTTGAGAAATACCCTTCCTTTTTCTTGCAAAAGCAATTGTGCATGATTGCTAAATTTAAATTTATTTATTTTAATTAGAGGCTAATTACTTTACAATATTGTATTGGTTTTGCCATACATCAACATGAATCCGACTCGGGTGTACACGTGTTCCCAATCCTGAACCCCCCTCCCACCTCCTTCCCCATACCATCCCTCTGGGTCATCCCAGTGCACCAGCTCCAAGCATCCTGTATCCTGCATTGAACCTAGACAATTACTATTATTTCTATGTTAAATATTTGATAGAATTCACCAGTGAAGCTGTTGAAGCCTTTAGATTTCTTTTCTGAAAGCTTTTAATTACGATTTTAATTTACAATTGGCTCTTGAACAATGTGCTTTAACAGTATGGGCCCATACATACTTGGAGTTTTTTCAATAAATATGAGCAACAGAACTGCATGATCTGCTGTTGGTTGAATCCTCAGATGTGGAAACTTGGATATGGAGGGCAGACTACAAAGGTATATGCAGATGTTCCATTGCCCAGGGTGTTGATGGGCACTTAACACCACCATTGTTCTAGAGTCAAACATGCTTAATGCATGTAAGGCTATTTGTGTCTTCAACTTTTTCTTGAGTCAGTTTTGATAGCTTATTTTTAAAGAATATATCCATTTCATCTTAACTGTTGAATATGTTGACATGAAGTAAATAGTAATATTTTCTTAATTTATTTTAGTTTCTTTGGAGTCTATAGTGGTGGCTGCTCTAAATAAGTGACATTGCAATGTGTGCTATCCTTTGCTTACTTACTTCTTTGATCCCTCTGGGTTGTCCCAGTGCACCAGCCCCAGCTCCTCTCCCCCGAAAAAAACAGAGGGATGGTATGGGGAGGGAGGAGGGAGGAGGGTTCAGGATGGGGAACATGTGTATACGTGTGGTGGATTCATTTGATATACGGCAAAACCAATACAATATTGTAAAGTTAAAAAATAAATAAATAAATAAAATTCATTATGAAAATAAAAATAAAATAAAATAAACACAGTTTTATCTGTTTCCAACAAAATCAGGTATGTTTTGCTTTTAGTATAATTTTGTTCATATTCCGCTGCAGCCCCTGACATATATGCTGCCACTGCTTTGTTTATAACACTGAATTAACTCTTAGTTTTCCCTTGCTACTCTCTTGTATTTTCTGATCCTAAGACTTAGACAATTTCAATAAAGCTGAGCCAGAAAGAAATCAGAAACAGATGCTTTTAATCTCTAAATCATGTAACCTCTTCAATAATAATGCATTGTCCATGAGTTCAACTTTAGCTATGCTTTCATGATAAATTATTACTCATAAATATCCCCAATCAATCATAAAATAGAACTTTAGTGAGCATAACCCAGCAAACTGCAGACTAAGCTACAAATGCCTGAGCTCTAGATTCAAGCTAAGACTTTTACTGATACAGATTACTATAAAAACAAATTTAGATGGAATTGGATATTGACACGTTTATGATTTATAATGCAGAGGAATTTTGTCAGAGCATTATTTTAAAATAAAGCAAATCTTTAATTTTATGTATTATTATTTTTACTAATATGACTATATTCAAAAGCATACAGATGAATATAAAGGGTTGCTTTAAATGTTTTTGGTAAATTTGACTATCTATTCTTATACCCAATATCATTTTTGTTTGTTTTCTGGTAAGTACTTATGAAGCCTTGTAGAATTTTATAGAATAGGTATTGATTTAATGCATCAATGAGAGATATATTTTCTCTAAGCCCATTACTAAAATTCATATATGAAAGATAGTAGCCACTTCTATTTTTTTAATTTAAATAATTTTTATTAAAATGCCAAAAATGGCACAGCTTTGGAATACTTAGGGCTAAATAGTAAATAGTGGAAATGCATTCTTGTTACCTTTCTGTGCAGGAGTCTATGATACTGTTAGCTAGTTAGAATAGGAAATAGAGTCCAGAATGGTGGTGGCTAAAAGACAAAGAAAATAGAACAAAAGAAGGTCCAAGGACCAGAGTGAGAACCTCAGGTAAAACAAACAGCCCTCCTGGCTAGCCCAATTTACATAGGGCAGGAAAAGGAGTACGTCAAGGCTGTATATTGTCACCCTGCTTATTTAACTTACATGCAGAGTACATCATGAGAAACGCTGGGCTGGAAGAAGCACAAGCTGGAATCAAGATTGCTGGGAGAAATATCAATAACATCAGATATGCAGATGACACCACCCTTATGGCAGAAAGTGAAGAGGAACTAAAAAGCCTCTTGATGAGAGTGAAAGAGGAGAGTGAAAAAGTTGGCTTAAAGCTCAACATTCAGAAAACGAAGATCATGGCATTTGGTCCCATCACTTCATGGGAAATAGATGGGGAAACAGTAGAAACAGTGTCAGACTTTATTTTTCTGGGCTCCAAAATCACTGCAGATGGTGACTGCAGCCATGAAATTAAAAGACCCTTACTCCTTGGAAGGAAAGTTATAACCAACCTAGATAGCATAGTAAAAAGCAGAGACATTACTTTGCCAACAAAGGTCCGTCTAGTCAAGGCTATGGTTTTTCCAGTAGTCATGTATGGGTGTAAGAGTTGGACTGTGAAGAAAGCTGAGCACTGAAGAATTGATGCTTTTGAACTGTGGTGTTGGAGAAGACTCTTGAGAGTCCCTTGGACTGCAAGGAGATCCAACCAGTCCATTCTAAAGGGGATCAGCCTTGGGTGTTCTTTGGAAGGAATGATGCTAAAGCTGAAACTCCAATACTTTGGCCACCTCATGTAAAGAGTTGACTCATTGGAAAAGACTCTGATGCTGGGAGCGATTGAGGGCAAGAGGAGAAGGGGACAACAGAGGATGAGATGGCTGGATGGCATCACCGAGTCGATGGACGTGTGTTTGAGTGAACTCTGGGAGTTGGTGATGGACAGGGAGGCCTGGCGTGCTGCGATTCATGGGGTTGCAAAGAGTCGGACACAACTGAGCGACAGAACTGAACTGGCTCGGGACGGGGGTGTGAGGGCTGGGACATAAAAATAGGAGCCAAAAGTGGGCCAGAGGCTTCTCTTCTCTTCCGTCTTTTGGGTTAGCCTGCCCTCATGCCTCGAGGATGTATTTTCCTTTCCTTTCTAAATAAAACTGAGCTGTAACACGGAGCTGTAACACTGGTCCATCCACCACTTCTAATTTTTGTTGGGATGAGACAGAACGGAGGAAATTACAAACACCACTGACAATGCTAACTCAGTATGAGAGAATATATATGAAAGGCATTAGAAAATGTTTAATATCATCACCTTTGATCAAAAATATATCAAATAAAGTCTACCCAGATACTTAATGTTTCTATATAGCAATAAATTCTTTGGAGAACTCAGGTGTTTAGTTTTACATTTGAGCCACATCAATGATAAGCTTGTGTGGGAGTTCACAGCACTCTGTGTAGACACAGAGGGCACGTTAGATTTCTGTAAGCCATAGAAGCAGAGATTCAAGGTAAACCTATATAGGTATCACAGACCTTAAGTTGCATCACATGTAAGAGAGAGAAATTAATTCTGAATATTTCTGACAGTTTGAAAAACTGAGGGTGTGAAGTATGGTTAGATGCAAAGAGGGTCACATAGAGTATGCTGAACTCAAGACTAACACAAATTATGGAAAAGCTTGAAACAGGTGGTTCAGGGGTTAGAGGGTGGTTCTTGGTTAGAGACTAAAAACCACCCTGGAGGGTGGTTCTTGGTTAGAGACTAAAAACACAAAGACATAAAGATGTTAGTTCTGAGTAGACTAAAGTATAGTGAGATGAGTTTAACTAAAATACAAAATACAGTTTTTAGTTCACACAAAGTTTCTAAGGAACCACTCTTGAGCTTTCCCCAGTGGTTTTCAATTAGAGGGACTGACCAGGAATATTTAAGATCATCGATTCTGCTACATCTGTCTGTGGCTTGATTTCCTACTTACAAATGCTATAAGAGGGCAATAACTGAGCAACTTGGATAGAAAACAATGACAGCAAAGAGAAAACTTCCTCCCATGATCAAACCATACTTTAGGAGCTTCTCCATAGGTATGTAGATCTGGAGTAAATTATCCCCCTAATAACTAAATACTACCATTGCACATACAGGGAAATGATAGAAGCTTGGGGTTTTTGAGTTACTTTTTTGCTTAGGAATTAAACTTCTCATTATATAAAAATGATCTATCTAAAACTGACTTTTAAAAAAATTAAAAGTGTGTCAAGTAATATACAACGAATATACATAAGTGAGTCCTCATTTTCAAGTTTGTGATACCATTTACGAAGCTCATCTTGTTTCTTTACTTCTAATATGTGTTTGAAACTAATTGGGTAACATTTTAAAAGATAGCCAAAAATATCATTCATTGTAGCCAACATATCATAGGATCCTTTCATTATTTGACAGTTTTGACAGTTATTATTGATCTGGGCAGCAACTGCAGCTAACCAGAAGGGGACAATGTGACAGTTTTATGTAACAAAAGGCACAGTGTCATGTCAACTGAACTAAATGTTGTACAAAGTGACAGCAGGACAAAAAATCCTTTCAGACTTAATTTTCTGCTTCAATTTTTTTTTTTTTTTTCTACCATCAATACATAAGGCAGTGCAGTAGGTGACACAAATTAGCAGGATGGAGCAAAAGGTCTATCCCAGTCTCTGTGACTACACTTGACTTCTTCTACCACAAGAGTGGCAATTATTTTTAAGGTGAATGAACAAGAAGAGCAGCTTATAGTAATCAAACTACCCCTATAGGAGAAAATATATCCCTTATCAAGATGCTTTATATATTTCACCTAGGTGGCTTTTGGTGAAAGATGAAAGGAAACAGTCCCCATCTGCTAGGTCATGCCTACAAGACACATTCTGTCAAGTCTTAAAAGCAACAACAGCTTTGCCTGTGGGATACCTATAATTATTATGCGGAGCAGCCCAATGCCTGCTGCAGCTCATTGTTCTGCTAACATAAGACCGAATGAGAACAGTGGCTCCAGGCTGTGAGTGGATAAAGTGCAACTTTTCGATTTTGCTCTTCTAAGGCTCCTGCATTGTGTGGAGTCCATGAGTGACATCTTTGGCCTTCCTTGGGGCTCAGCAGATTGAATCAGTCATGCTGAGTTAAACAATGAGTGGGGGACATAACCTTAGTAGTGCCTGTCATTTTTTCCTCCTAATTCAATCTACATTTAATCAATGAAAGTAATTTCTTGTTTGTTTAAGTTTTATATCCAATGGATCTTGAGGATTTTGAAGTAGTACACCTTCACCTTGACCTTCTCTGCCTTTTGAACTTCAAGTACTTTGTCAAAATTGGGATCTGCAGAAATGGTAAGCTGCAACGGCATACCTTGCCGGCTATTCCATCTATGATTTCCCTGATTTGTGCTTTTAATGGAACTTGGGGAATAAAGTTATGTAAAGGATAAGCTGGAGAAAATATTTTTAAAAGGAAAAAGCAACAGGGACAACAGCAAGGACAGAATAATATGAATATCTAGAATACCAATGTAGGTATACAAACTTGCAATAATACTTGTAGGGGGAAAAGCTCATTTTCCAGGTTACCTGTTGTTCATTTTGTGCTAATGGTTTGAAGGTTCACTTTTAGGCTATCACCATTATTGGGAATAGCCAATAGTAACTTACACAAGTTCAAGGTCTTTATTGATCGGGTTAGCCAGTCTAATCAAAATATATCTTCGTTTCCACTCATCATGATTAAATAAATCTGAGAGAGCTTGACACCAAGTCTCTGACTTTTTTGTAAGTTTTCAGAAAAATGCTGATGGAAAGGTTTTGTTACCTATCAACTGTCAAACTGGAAAGCAAACCAGAAGATAACATTTTAAGGAAATGGATACACAGCTAATAAAATGTCACAATTAAGATCAGTTATCCATAATATTCAAAACAGAGAAAAGTTTTTAGAATTTTTCTCAAGATTATTGCTGAAATGTCAAATAGAAAAAAAAAACCTACATAAAAATATTTGAGAATGTCAACTGGATGGGATAATATTATGGTGGAATGAAGAATTGGTTTGAAGTAGATCTGGAAAACTTTGGCATTTACTACTTCTTGAAAGAAAAGCTATAAATAAGAAAAATAAAGCCAATGATAAAAATGTGGGTGCGGTACATTTTTGTAAAAAGAAAAATAAACTAAGTTTTTATTAGCCTTGGGAAAATCTGGAATATTGGAAACTTGAGTTTAAATTTTAAAATTAATTTCAACATGTAATTTCTCGGTGCTACTCTGTGAGTCCAAAGAGAAATAACAAAAAGGACTTTGATAATAGTTGAATTTTTTAAAAGCCACATAAAAATTGACTAAACATTTCATCCGTATGGTACCTAAAGAGTTTGAAAGAATGAACTTATTTAAAAGGTAAGATTTGTTTGGCTTTTCTTCTTTGACTCTTTCATTTGGCATTCACTGAGTTCCTACAGTATATTAAGGACTGTGATAAGTGATAAGACAGCATGCCTGGACTTAAAGAGCTCACCATCTATTTGAACTATGTGGAATGTGCTCCATCATCTAAAGGAATGACATTTCACTATTATAAAATGCTTCAAAGTTGTTGACTAAATTGTGCTTAGCTTAGTGTCAAAGACTGAACCAAGTCTTTCCAGCATCCAGGCTCACAGGGTACAGGGAGAACTCTATGTAAAAACAACTACCTTCTGAAAGCCAACCTCTTTTGCTGCATCCCAGGGCTTCCCCACCTGACCAAAGAGGCCTGTAAGACTAAAGGGATGTATAACAAGAGAAAAGATGTATGTAAGAACCAAAATAAGGAAACTAACTAAAAGTTTAAGGCTATGTATGAAGCCCAAAAGAAGAGCTGCAGTGGGATAACCCAGAATTATACTAAAACAAGGCAGTTGTACCTAACTAAGGAAATGGGTATTCTGAAACAGAGGGATAGGGGCTTGCAAGGCAAGGTGACAGTGTATGGGATAGGATCTGAACGCAATTATTCAGTATATGCACTACTCAAAATATGCTTTTAAGTGCCAGCCAAGGAAAAGTAATTATGCAGATCCATCTAAACTGTTCTCTGATTTAACACTTGCCTCTTTGGTTCCTAAGTACCTGTTTCCTTCTCAAGGAGATTCCTCACTTCTCCCCAAAAGTCTGAGCTCTTGGTTGTGAACTCTGTTACAGATGCAACTCTAAGTTTAAGAAATTAGTGTTTCCTCCCATTTCTCAGAATTGATAATAAACTGACAAGATTTTGATTTTTGTCTCAACTCAGCTTTCTTATAACAGACTAGACTGTGGTAAGTCTATTGAAATTTTCAAGCTATTTGTTACTTTTCAGCCAATTAGATATGTGTGCTGCTACTGCTGCTAAGTCACCTCAGTCGTGTCCGACTCTGTGTGACCCCATAGATGGCAGCCCACCAGGCTGCCCCGTCCCTGGGATTCTCCAGGGAAGAACACTGGGTTGCCATTTCCTTCTCCAATGCATGAAAGTGAAAAGTGAAAGTAAAGTTGCTCAGTCGTGTCCGACTCTTAGCGGCCCCATGGACTGCAGCCTACCAGGCTCCTCCGTCCATGGGATTTTCCAGGCAAGAGTACTGGAGTGGGGTGCAATTGCTAGACTTTTCTTTGTAGGTGTGTTTGTGCATGTGGATGTCTGTGTATGTATATGTCTCCTTTATTCAATATCAATGTTAACTGCATACAAATGAGTGAACTATTAGTAATAGAACAAAACCTTTTCACATTGATCTTTAATCATAATTGAATTAGTCAAAACTAAGTTTCAGTGTCTAAAGTATAAGGGTATATCACTTTGAAAAAGTATATTATTTTTACATTCAAGACAATTATCTTTTAGAAATTACTATTATCCAGAACTACAAAATAATAATAAAAAACCTGAGTAATTGATTCTGATTACATTTGATTTTGTGCTCTTTATTTATTTACTTATTTTAATGATCTGAGAAGAACAGTTGATTTTGATAGGTTGAGCTCTCCTGGAGGCAGAGATGCAGGATTCGACAACACACATTATCAATCAGTTCACTCAGATCATCAACAAGTTGGAGATTTAAGTCTCTCAGCAGGATACATTGCTGAGTTCTCCAAGTGGATCTAATTGTAAAGTGAACCCCTCCTGTGACCTTGGTTACCTGAACTAATCAGTCTTGCCATTTTCACCTACCCAAAGCACTTCAGTGTGGAAATAAGAATGGCTTTATGAAATAGAGTGGGTTATTGACCCCAGGTGTGTGGCTTTTCTCTTATTTTTTCAGCCGGATTATTGGCTGGCTCTAGTTTCTCCCATATTTCAAATAGCAACAGGGAGTTTCAAGACTAATCAGAAGCTACTCCATGTGTGGAGAATCAAAATCTGAGGACTATATTCATTGGTTTAAAAAAATAGATTAAAGAGCTGTCAGATAAAAGTAAACATTTATCTAAAAATTTTTGTCTAAAAATTTAACTAAATTTTATCTAAAATTAGATTTAAAAAACTAATTTTTACCATTCATAACAGACTGAGTTTCTAGGTAATTGTTCTCAGACAGTACATGCTTATTTGAAGCATCTTCTTGCTATTTATTTATTTACTTATTTATCCAGTACATTATTATTAACCATCTGCTAGGTGTCAACCACTTGCTGACAGAAATGTAGTGATACACAGGGACAATTCCTGCCCTTAATAGAATAGTCAGAGATTGTCAGTGTTCCCCTCTAAAATACCACAGATGCTTTTCTCTTTTAGAACATAAAATATTGGCCTTTTACAATGTAAATTTTACAACAGAACAGCTGACAAGAACTGGAAAATAGCTCTAAATCCTAAGACTTATTAGTATTTGTGTGTGCATTATAGCAGACCTCTGTATCATATGTGTATATATATATATATATATCTCAATATCAAATACATAGAAATACAGATGAGAAAAATTTTATATAGTATGTATGTACATATATATGTGTATGCATATGTATAATTTGTGTTTACATTGCTGCCTGGTATGATATATATACTTTATATCTCTCTCTAAATATGCACACACATACAAAGAGGGATGAACATTCTTCTTTGCAGATATTTTTTCCATACTTTTATTATTAGACTTTTAGAATCATTTCAGTTCAGTCACTCAGTCATGTCTGACTCTTTGTGACTCCGTGGACTGTAGCACACAAGACTTCCTTGTCCATCACCAACTCCCAAGTCTTACTCAAACTTACATGCATCAAGTCAGTGATACCATCCAACCATCTCATCCTGTGTTGTCCCCTTCTCTTCCTGCCTTCAATCTTTGCCAGCATCAAGGTCTTTTTCAAAGAGTCAGTTCTTTGCAGCAGGTGGTCAAAGGATTGGAGTTTCAGCTTCAGTATCAGTCCTTCCAATGAATATTATGGATTGATTTCCTTTAGGATTAACTAGTTTTATCTCCTTGCATTCCAAGAGACGCTCAAGAGTTTTCTCCAGTACCACAATTCAAAAGCATCGATTCTGTGGTGCTCAGCTTTCTTTTGGTCCAACTCTCATAATCATACTTGACTGCTGGAAAAGCCATAGCTTTTACTAGAAGGACCTTTGTCGGTAATGTCTCAGCTTTTTAATATGCTGTCTAGGTTTGTCACAGCTTTTCTTCCAAGGAGCAAGCATCTTTTAATTTCATGGCTGCAGTCACCATCTGCAGTGATTGGTGGGCTTTCGAGCCCTACTTCCCAAAAAAAGAACTATTTCCATTGTGTCCCCATTTATTTGCCATGAAGTGATGGGACCAGATGCCATGATCTTCGTTTTTTGAATGTTGAGTTTCAAGCCCACTTTTTCACTCTCCTCTTTCACTTTCATCAAGAGGCTCTTTAGTTCCTCTTCACTTCCTGCCATAAGGGCAGTGTCCTCTGAATATCTGAGGTTACTGATATTTCTCCTGACAAGTCTTGATTCCAGCTTGTACTTTAGCCAGCGCGACATTTCTCTTAATGTACTCTACATATAAGTTAAATAAGCAAGGTGACAATATACAGCCTTGATGTACTCCTTTCCCAATTTGGAACTAGTCTGTTGTTCCATGTCCAGTTCTAACTGTTGCTTCTTGACCTGCATATGGGTTTTTCAGGAGGCAGGTCAGGTGGTCTGGTATTCCCGTCTCTTTAAGAATTTTCCAGTTTATTGTGATCCACACAGTCAAAGGGATTGGCGTAGTCAATAAAGCAGAAGTAGATGTTTTCTCTGGAACTTTTTTCAATCATCCAACAGATGTTGGCAATTTGATCTCTGGTTCCTGTCTTTTCTAAATCCAGCTTGAATATCTGAAAGTTCTTAGTTCATGTACTGTTGAAGGCTCACTTGGAGAATTTTGAGCATTACTTTGCCAGCATATGAGATGAGTGCAATTGTGTGGTAGTTTGAATATTTTTTGGCATTGCCTTTCTTTGAGATTGGAATGAAAACTTATCTTTTCGAGTCCTCTGGAAACTGCTGAGTTTTCCAAATTTGCTGGCATATTACATAGAGCACTTTAACAGCATCATCGTTTAGAACTTGAACTAGTTCATCTGGAATTCCATCACCTCCACTACCTTTGTTGATAGTGGTGCTTCATAAGGCCTGCCTGACTTTGGACTCCAGTATGTCTGGCTCTAGGCGAGTGATTATACCATCGTGATTGTCTGGGTCATGCAGATCTTTTTTGTATAGTTCCTCTGTGTATTCTTGCCCACCTTTTCTTAATATCTTCTGCTTCTGTTAGGTCCGTACCATTTCTGTCCTTTATTGTGCTCATCTTTGCATGAAATGTTCCCTTGGTGTCTCTAATTTCCTTGAAGAGATCTCTAGTCTTTCCCATTCTATTATTTTCCTCTGTTTTTTTTCGCATTGATCATTCAGGAAGACTTTTTTTATCTCTCCTTGCTATTATTTGGAACTCTGCATTCAGATGGGTATATCTTACTTTTTATCCTTTGTTTTTAGCATCTCTTCTTATCTCAGCTATTAGCAAGGCCTCCTCAGATAACCACTTTGCCTTTTTGCATTTCTTTTTCTTGAGGACACTTTTAGAATAAGTGTTTTCAAGTGATTTCAAGTGTCTTGAAATCAAATATCTGTACCCCAATTATCCATATTTTTTATTGCCATATTACTCCCCAATTTATACTATTACCAGCAGTGTGTCTCCATACCTTAATAAACAATGGGTATGATTAAGCTACTAACCACTTGACAAATACATAATAAAAATGTAATCACATTAACTCCTAAATGTCAACATAGAGCATATTTCATATCATTAGTGATAACTTGGTAATTCTTTAATCTCTATTTTCTTCTAATGTTGTGTGCGTTTAGTAAAATCTGTAAGGCAAAGGAGAAAGGGAAAAGTTTACCTAACTGAATACAGAGTTCCAGAGAATAACAAGGAGAGATAAGAAAGCATTCTTAAGTGAACAATGCAAATAAATAGAGCAAAATAATAGAATGGGAAAGACTAGAAATCTCTTCAAGAAAGTTGGAGATACCAAGGGAACATTTAATGCAAAGATAGGTACAATAAAGGACAGAAATACCAAGGACCTGACAGCAGCAGAAGACATTAAGAAGAGGTGGCAAGAATACACAGAAGGATTATACAGACAAAGTCTTAATGACCCAGTTCACCACTGTGGGGTGATCACTCACCTAGAGCCAGACATCCTGAAGGGTAAAGTCAAGTGGGCCTTAGGAAACATTACTATGAACAAATCTAGTGGGTGTGATGGAATTCTAGCTGAGCTATTTCAAATCCTAAAAGATGATGCTATGAAAGTGCTGCACTCAATATGCCAGCAAATTTGGAAAACTCAGCAATGGCCACAGGAATAGAAAGGGTCAGATTTCATTCCAATCCCAAAGAAGGGCAATGCCAAAGAATGTTTAAACTACCAGTTGTGCTCATTTCACATGCTAGCAAGAAAAGTTTCAAAATCCTTCAAGTTGGATTTCAGCAGTATATTAACTGAGAACTTCCAGGTGTACAAGCTGGATTAAAGGCAGAAGAACAAGAGATCAAATTGCCAACATCCTTTAGGTCATAGAAAAAGCAAGAGAATTCCAGAAAAACATTTACTTCTACTTCATTGGCTACACTAAAGGCTTTGACTATGTGAATCACAACAAACTGTGGAAAATTCTTAAAGAGATGGGAATACCAGATCACCTTATCTGCCTCCTGAAAAACCTGTATGCATGTCAAGAAGCAACAATTAGGATCAGACATGAAACAAAGAACTGGTTTAAAATTTTGAACTCATTCAAAACTAGTTTAAAATTGGAGTAAATCAGAACTGTATATAATCACACCCTGTTTATTTAACTTATATTCAGAGTACCTAATGCAAATTGCCAGGCTGGATGAATTACAAACTGGAATCAAGATTGCTGGGAGATATATCAACAACTTCAGATATGCAGGTGATATCACTCTAATGGCAGAAATCAAAGAGGAACTAAAGAGCCTGTTGATGAATGTGAAAGAGGCGAGTGAAAAAGCTGGCTTAAAACTGAACATTCAAAAAACCAAGATCATGGCATCTGGTCCCCAAAATTCATGGCAAATAGATGGGGGAAAAGTGAAAGGAGGGGCAGATTTTATTTTCTTGGGCTCCAAAATCACTGCGGACAGTGTGTGCAGCATGAAATAAAAGATGGTTACTAAACTATAGCTACATACATCACCCAAGGATAGCTGGATAAATGTTCAAAATTATGAAAAAATAAGAATATTTGATAACTAGTGCCACTGTAATTTTTACAGACATATATATATATATTTTACAGACAGGAATTTCCTGTGAAATTCAGCTGTTTGCTACTAAAATGGAAAATATTACTACTAAATAAGTAGTAATCAGGAGAGTTTTTTAGTGAGTTCTAAAAAGTGTGATTTATTTCACAGTGTTGCTTTTGAATAGCATGTGTCTATTGCTTTTTTGTAATTAAATATTTAATGCTTCTTAGACTATGAAATCTCATAACAAAATTAAACCTTGAACAGGCCATAATGGGCTTCTTAATTAGAGATATATAAATATGCTCAAATGATCTACTTGAAGATGGTAGAAAAACTTATGTTTAATTTATCATTTCCTTTCATTTCTTCACTTCCCTCAATTACTGTCCATACTATAGGTCTATTGCTCTTTCTAACAGGTAAATCTCTCTATCATTTTCTGTTGACAAGCTTGCATATTTCCCCATTGAGCCTAGACTCCTTATCAAGGTGTGCAAGGCTCCTCAAGATCTCCTTGTTCTCTTCTTTACTCTCCCCCTCTAGAGCTAAACTCTAGCCACAGTGAACTACTCACACATTCTCAAAACTATTTTTCTAGGATTTCTACAATTGACAGATACTTTCTGGAATAACTTTATCCTCTTCTTGATATAACTCCTATTTGTCACCCCAGTTAAAAAGCTTCCACTAACCCATCCTTTGGCTTAGTGGATTTGGCAGTGAACAAGACAATGCCTCTGCTCTTGTAATTCTTATAATCTGGAATAAATTCATGAGTATGTCCATAATATGATGTGCATCCCCGTCATAATCTAATTGCCTCTTTTCTTTAGCCCTCGCCTGGTTAATAGTAAGCTTCTGCAATATAGGGTCTGTGTCTCACTTGTCATTTTTTTTTCCTACAGCTTTCATCTCAGTAGTTAGCACATAAGGAAACCCATGAACTATTTACAGAGTGAATCAATGAATCTCTCCGTATTTCCCCAACACCTGCCCAAGAAAATAAGTCTCACACAAAATTAATAAGAAACATAGTGATAAGTCTAGTGATAAGAAGTATAGAACATTTTTTGCAGGATCTAATCTTATCAATGTGCAGCATTATTCTCCTAAACCTATTGTACCTCAAATTTGTCTGGGTGAATATTAAAAAGGGTAGTAGAAAAAATTAATGATATAACTTAAAATGATTAGGTGTTAATATATGTGATTCACTTAATTGTTGCAAGAACCTTATGATATAGGACAGTGATCTCCTTTTTTATATAGATGGAAAAACTGAAGCCAATAGAAGTTCAGTAACTTGCCTAATTATATGTTTAGTAAGTGTTGGAGCTGGCTGACGGAGAAGGCAATGGCACCCTACTCCAGTACTCTTGCCTGGAAAATCCCATGGGCAGAGGAGCCTGGTGGGCTGCAGTCCATGGGGTCGCTAGGAGTCAGACACGACTGAGCGACTTCACTTTCACTTTTCACTTTATGCACTGGAGAAGGAAATGGCAACCCACTCCAGTGTTCTTGCCTGGAGAATCCCAGGGATGGGGGAGCCTCGTGGGCTGCCGTCTCATGGGTCGCACAGAGTCGGACACGACTGAAGTGACTTAGCAGCAGCAGCAGCAGGAGCTGGCCGACAAACCTGAGGAGGAGACATTGTAGACGTGATAATTTGCTTAATCAATATTATAGGTGGAGTTCCTCCAGTGAGTGACGAAATACTCTGCCAATTACTAGCCTAACTTCTTATCTCAGTTTCTTCATGGGTATGGCATGGAGATGCACATAAATAGGCATTGCAATCAAGTATACAACCATTTGAAAACATTCACAGTTCTGCACAAATAGTAACCATCTTCTATGTATTGCAATGTTGTTGTGCAATATTAAGCATATGGATAATACTCTTTGCTACAGAGCATAAATTATTTTCCTCCTGCTGCTGCTGCTGCTGCTAAGTCGCTTCAGTTGTGTCTGACTCTGTGAGACCCCATAGACAGCAGCCCACCAGGCTCCCCTGTCCCTGGGATTCTTCAGGCTAGCATGAGTCATTTCAATGCTATCATTTAAAATATATACACAACTCTCATTAGCAAATTTTTTTTAAGCCATTTCTTTCCCCAGAGGATCTCCCCAACCCATGGATCAAACCCAGGTCTCCTGTATTGTAGGAGGATTCTTTACCCTCTGAGCTACCTGCTGCTGCTGCTGCTGCTATGTCGCTTCAGTCGTGTCCGACTCTGTGCAACCCCATCGACGGCAGCCCACCAGGCTCCCCTGTCCCTGGGATTCTCTAGGCAAGAACACTGGAGTGGGGTGCCATTTCCTTCTCCAATGCATGAAAGTGAAAAGTGAAAGTGAAGTCGCTCAGTCGTGTCCGACTCTAGCAACCCCATGGACTGCAGCCTACCAGGCTCCTCCATCCATGGGATTTTCTAGGCAAAAGTACTGGAGTGGGGTGCCATTGCCTGGGAAGCCCTAAATAAACAGAAAAGAAGAAAACTTTATTTATTCACTGTTTACTGTTTCAACATCGTTTTCCACCAGTCTCTCACAGAGGCTTGCTCATGTGCAGGTGTGTGCTAAGTCACTTCAGTCTCAATTGTCTCTGTGCGACCCTATGGACTGTAGCCCTCCAGGCTCCTCTGGACTTCTCTGGTTAAGAATACTGGAGTGGGTTGCCATGCCCTCCTCCAGGAGATCTTCCTGACCCAGGGATGGAACCCACGTCTCTTACAACTGCCGTATTGGCAGGCATATTCTTTACCACCAGTGCTACCTAGGAAGCCCAGCTTGCAATTAGTTGCAAAGTAATTGCAATTAAATGCTTCTTGAAATGGAAAAATCAAGTACATATACTTGTTCAAGATAAAAATTCATCTAAGTCTATTACCAACCTACCTTAATAATTTATATAAATCTTAGAATGAAGGGAAGGAAATTGCTATTATTGCTAAGTGACCATTGTTTGAATGTTTCTGTGTCAATACCAGTAAACTGGCAATGGATTATGAAACAAATTGCATCAAAACACACCAAGAAATATATCGAATGTAACTTGACTAAAAGACACATCCTCCATTTCTGATTTTGGGAGTAGGCTAGTTGGTGCTGTGATCTATGATACTTCTGGGGGAAATCAGGTTTCTGCCCAGGGGATTATCTATTTTTATGAAAACCAAGGAATGATCTTTCCCCCAAAATATAGTAACTTTGGAATTTTCACACTTTGTCAGAAAATAGAACATGTATATCTTGAAAACTCAGAGTGGAGAAAAGTTATTTCCTATTTAATAAGGAACTCAGAATTTTGCAGACTTTATTGGAGGCAAACAATCAGCTCAGTTCAGTTGCTCAGTCATGTCAGACTCTCTGCGATGCCATGGACTGCAGCATGCCAGACTTCCCTATCCAGCACCAACTCCCAGAGCTTGCTCAAACTCATGTCTGTCGAGTCGGTGATGCCATCCAATCATCTCATTCTCTGTCACCCCCGTCTCCTCCTGCCTTCAATCTTTCCCAGCATCAGGGTCTTTTCCAATGAGTCAGTTCTTCAGATCAGGTGGCCAAAGTATTGGAGTTTCAGCTTCATCATCAGTCATTCCAATGAATATTCAGGACTGATTTCCTTTAGGATTGACTAGTTTTATCTCCTTGCAGTCCAAGGGACTCTTAAAAGTCTTCTCCAACACCACAGTTCAAAAGCCTCAATTCTGTGGCGCTCAGCTTTCTTTATGGTCCAACTCTCATATCCATACATGGCTACTGGAAAAACCATAGCCTTGACTAGATGGGCCTTTGTTGGCAAAGTAATATCTCTGCTTTTTAACATGCTATCTAGGTTGGTCATAGCTTTTCTTTCAAGGAGCAAGCGTCTTTTAATTTCATGGCTGCAGTCACCACCTGCAGTGATTTTGGAGCTCAAGAAAATAAAGTCTCTCACTGTTTCCATTGTTTCCCCATCTATTGCCATGAAGTGATGGGACTAGATACCATGATCTTCGCTTTTTGAATGCTGAGTTTTAAGCCAGCTTTTTCACTCTCCTCTTTCATTCTCATCAAAAGGCTCTTTAATTCCTCTTCAGTTTCTGTGATAAAGGTGGTTTCATCTGCGTATCTGAGGTTATTGATATTTCTCCTGGCAATCTTGATTTTAGCTTGTGATTCATCCAGCCCAGCGTTTCTCATGATGTACTCTGCATATCAGTTAAATAAGGTGGGTGACAATATACAGCCTACAGCCTTGATGTACTCCTTTCCCAATTTGGAATAAGTCAGTTGTTCTATGTCCGGTTCTAACTGTTGCTTCTTGACCTGAATACAGATTTCTCAGGAGGCAGCTAAGGTAGTCTGGTGTTCCTATCTCTTGAAGCATTTTCCACTGTTTGTTGTGATCTACACAGTCAAAGGTTTGGGTGTAATCAATAAAGCAGAAGTAGATGTTTTTTTTCTGGCATTCTCTTGCTTTTTCTATGATCCAATGGATGTTGGCAATTTTATCTCTGGCAAACAATATGTTTTAAAATAATAGCTGTACATAAAGGAAACTATTTTTATAATAGACACTTAGTGTGAAGTACCTAATTTTAGGAAGCTTACTAGTCAAATGCAAACTGGCATGGGATAAGATCAACTTTATACAAATAAATCAGAGTCTTCAGATTTGTTATGTTCTTGTTTCCTGCTTTTATGTGCTGGAACTCCTGCCTTCTCAAAATTTCTCTTAAATTGATTTTTAAATCAATATCCTGAGTTGTGTTTGGATTTCTCATTATAAGTCATAATCTATAGCTAAACTTTTCTTCTAAAGTCAAGAAACTCTCCCCAAAGTGCTATAGACACATGTATGCGTCAGAAAACCCCAACTCCATCACTGTTAATCTCTTATGTACTGAGAGCAGAGGTAATGAACTATGCAGGAAAGATACAGGCATTAAAGGTGGAGAGAAGGAGAAATTAGATAATAAAAAGTAGGACCTGAAAATTAACTGTGTGACAAGAATGTTGAACGTAGTAGAATGGCTGAGGAGTAGGTTCAAATGTATGAAAAAGAGAGCTGAATGCAGCAGATAAAGATTTTAATTTTTAGTGTTGAGAGAAGTATAACTGTAAAATGACTGAGTGAGAGAAGATGCAGCTTAAACAGCAGGAACACTGTGCTGATGTTTACTGTTAGCACATAAACAAAACAATCAAAATTATGCATAGATACAGCACTGTGGAAACACCACGTCCCTATACAGAATGGAGAGAAAAATTTTGGCATTAATTTTGAGTTCTGTTTCTGCCATATTGAAATGGTGATATAACCACAAAGTTTAAGTTGTTTGTAAATCCAGAAAATGCTTAAATTGGAAGAATAAGATAGGAGAGTATTAAACAGAGAGAACTCATAAGTGATGATATGAATGAGGTAAATGTGATTTCAAGATATTAGTAATGATGTTGACAACTCATTCAAGTGACAGAAAAGGAGCTAGTGAAATATAACTGGGGGCTTCTGGTAAATCAGTGAGAGTGCAGATCTCCTAAGGTTTCATGACATTTTAAATACATAGAAATAATAAACAGACTATAACAATGAAATTGAATACATTGCTAAATTCAAGAGCAAAATATGGAACACAATAGGAATCAGAAGTAAAAGACCAAAATTCAAGTTGGTGTAAAACTGCAGTGAAAGTGAAAGTGAAGTCGCTCAGTCATGTCCGACTCTTCACGACCCCATGGACTGCAGCCTACCAGGCTCCTCCGTTCATGGGATTTTCTAGGCAAGAGTACTAGAGTGGGGTGCCATTGCCTTCTCCATGATGTAAAACTGAAACTGAAGGCAAATAATTTATAGTGCCCTGGACAAACTGTTGTTCAGCTTGTTGTTCATGTCTAACTCTGCAACATCATGGACTGCAGCACAACAAGCTCCCCTTTCCTACACTATCCCCCAGACTTTGCTGAAATTCATATCCATTGAGTAAATGATGCCAGCCAACCATCTCATCCTCTGTCACCCTCTTCTCCTCCTGCCTTCAATCTTTCCCAACATCAGGGTCTTTTCCAAAGAGTCAACTCTTCTCATCAGATGTCCAAAGTATTGGAGATTCAGCTTCAGCATCAGTCCTTCCAGTGAATATTTAGGGTTGATTTCCTTTAGGATTGACTGATTTGTTCTTCTTGCCATCTAAGAGACTCTCAAGAGCCTTCTCCAACAGTGTATTTCAAAAGCATCAATTCTTCAGCACTCAGCCTTCTTTATGGTACAACTCTCACATCCATATATGACTACTGGAAAAAACCCACAACTTTGACTATATGGAACTTTGTAGGCAAAGTAATGCCTTTGCTTTTTAATATGTTGTCTATGTTTGTCATAGCTTTACTTCCAAGGAACAGGTGCCTTTTAATTTCATGGCTGCAGTCACCATCCTCAGTGATTTTGGAGCCCAAGAATATAAAATCTGTCACTGCTTCCACTTTTTCCCCTTCTACTTGCCATGAAGTGATGGGACCAGGTTTTTGAATATTAAGTTTCAGCACTAGAATTATGTATCAGGTTTAAAAGTCATAAGGAGTTGGAAATTTGAAGGCCATGTAAAAATTGAGATAAGAGTAATGTCTTTGAGAGACAAGGAGCTGGACTTTGCTATGTGCATAGTGCTACAAGCTAGAAAGATTGTTCAACCAAAAGCAAGAGCTAGAATATCCCTAATGATCAGTTTAAGGAAGCTCTTTGGTGTCCATTTGGAGCAGTGGATGAAAATCAGAAATCAAATCTTGCATCTTCCAGTAGTATAGTATAGTCTTCAAATTCATACTAATACTGGAGCAAAAGACCTAATTATTAGCTTGCCATAAAAATATTCATGAACTAGAAACATCTTCTAGTTCATGAACTAGAAACATCTTCTTCTGGGAGCCCCAGAAGAAGAGAAAAAATCTCATGACAGAAAATTGTTGATAAAAAAGTGAAACGAAGTTTTAAAGCAAATCAAGAAACCTTCCGTTTTGATTAGTAACAGAGAGTGCTATTAAAAATGAAGGACTTACTAAAGTGATAGGATTCAATTACCCATAAACAGAGTCCTTCAAGGAAATAGCCTTTGATGAAAAAAGTGAAAAAAAAATGTTCAAAAGATATGAACGGCAATGCAAAACAAATAATAAAAAGCAACAAACATGATAAGGTATATTCAAAAAATGAGATAGTAGAACTACTTGAAAGATTTTTTTTAAAAGCATGAGAAAATATCCAGACAGTGAAAAAGAATAACAGACTGTAAAGAATAAACAGAATGGGGACTTCCCTGGTTGTCCAGTGGTTCAAAATCCGCCTTCCAAAGCAGGGAGCATGGGTTTGATTCCTGTTCAGGGAATTAAAATCCCACAGGCTGCCAGACAACTCAGCCCACACACTGCAGCTACTGAGCCCACATCTTCTAGGAGGAGAGAAGCCCACACACCACAACTAAGATTCAACACAGCCAAAAGTAAATAAATATATAAAAGAAGATCAATTTGAAAGTACAAACACAGAGAAATTCAGAAAAGACAAAGATGAACAAACCTAAAAAAAATCAACAGCTCAAAGATCCAGTCAAAAATAGTGAATTAGTGAATTGCAAAATATTCTTAGCATCATCTACATATAAAGAGCATGAATTCAAAACAAAGAGAAAAAGAACAGAGAAAAATTGATATTAAAAGTGGTTATAGAGAAGAATTTTTGAAGAGGCGTACTATGTCCAAAATGGCAAAATAAAACACACTTAGAAACATAGCACAGTGAGACTATAAAAAATTAAAGACAAAAAATATTAAAGTCAAAAAATAAAGTGTGATATTCAGTGTTAAGGCATTCTAAAATATTGATAGGATTTAAATAAAAACAGAAAAAAAAAACAAAACTGGGAAGTAAGAAGAGAAGTCAGTCTGAGATATGGGCCAAAATGTAGAAATGTGTCAGTATCCTTGAAGGCTTCCTAGGTGGCTCAGTGGTAAAGAATCCTCCTGCTAACTCAGGATATGAAAGAGACACAGGTTAGATCTCTGGGTAGAGAAAAACCCCAGGAGAAGGAAATGTCAACCCACTCCAGTATTCTTGCCTAGAAAGTGTTATGGACAGAGGAGCCTGGTGGACCACAGTCCATGATGTCACAAGAGCTGAACACATACACAGACACCCAATATTCTTGAAAGAAACAGGGGAAATGGGATCAGGAAGGGACCATTCCCTTGGAGGTTTTTGGATACAGTACTGTAGTATGAGAAAATTTACGATAATTGTCAGAATATTTATAACTAGAGTAACATCACCAATCCACCAGTTCAGTGTTGTTTTCTAAGGAAGACGGTGTTCATGAGCTTCATTCAAATGTGGCACTTAACGATAGAATATGAGAAGAACCAGTAAGAAAGTCTCTAGAAAGTGCAAGTGATTGGTTATTTTGTAAATATAATAACTAGTTATTTCTTGTATGTCACCACACACCCTTACTTCACTTTACAAAAAAATGCATTGTTTAAATTGATGACTTGGAACTTCCATAAGACAAGAAAGCCAACTCATTATGGTAAATGCCTGTAATTAGTCCACAAAGACAACATTTTCCATCTAAAACGGGACTGAATACAGAAGCCCAGATATTTTCCTGAGGCAAAATTCCACATTTTCACAATGAATTTTATTTTTTTTCTTTTTTTCAAATTTTATTTTATTTTTAAACTTTACATAATTGTATTAGTTTTGCCAAATATCAAAATGAATCCACCACAGGCATACATGTGTTCCCCATCCTGAACCCTCCTCCCTCCTCCCTCCCCATACCATCCCTCTGGGTCTTCCCAGTGCACCAGCCCCAAGCATCCAGTATCGCGCAACGAACCTGGACTGGCAACTCGTTTCTTACATGATATTCTACATGTTTCAATGTCACTCTCCCAAATCTTCCCACCCTCTCCCTCTCCCACAGAGTCCATAAGACTGTTCTATACATCAGTGTCTCTTTTGCTGTCTCGTACACCAGGTTATTGTTACCATCTTTCTAAATTCCATATATATGCGTTAGTATACTGTATTTATGTTTTTCCTTCTGGCTTACTTCACTCTGTATAACAGGCTCCAGTTTCATCCACCTCATTAGAACTGATTCAAATGAATTCTTTTTAATGGCTGAGTAATACTCCATTGTGTATATGTACCACTGCTTTCTTTATCCATTCATCTGCTGATGGACATCTAGGTTGCTTCCATGTCCTGGCTATTATAAACAGTGCTGCGATGAACATTGGGGTACATGTGTCTCTTTCCCTTCTGGTTTCCTCAGTGTGTATGCCCAGCAGTGGGATTGCTGGATCATAAGGCAGTTCTATTTCCAGTTTTTTAAGGAATCTCCACACTGTTCTCCATAGTGGCTGTACTAGTTTGCATTCCCACCAACAGTGTAAGAGGGTTCCCTTTTCTCCACACCCTCTCCAGCATTTATTATTTGTAGACTTTTGGATCGCAGCCATTCTGACTGGTGTGAAATGGTATCTCATAGTGGTTTTGATTTGCATTTCTCTGATAATGAGTGATGTTGAGCATCTTTTCATGTGTTTGTTAGCCATCTGTATGTCTTCTTTGGAGAAATGTCTATTTAGTTCTTTGGCCCATTTTTTGATTGGGTCATTTATTTTTCTGGAGTTGAGCTGTAGGAGTTGCTTGTATATTTTTGAGATTAGTTGTTTGTCAGTTGTTTCATTTGCTATTATTTTCTCCCATTCTGAAGGCTGTCTTTTCACCTTCCTAATAGTTTCCTTTGATGTGCAGAAGCTTTTAAGGTTAATTAGGTCCCATTTGTTTATTTTTGCTTTTATTTCCAATATTCTGGGAGGTGGGTCATAGAGGATCCTGCTGTGATGTATGTCAGAGAGTGTTTTGCCTATGTTCTCCTCTAGGAGTTTTATAGTTTCTGGTCTTACGTTTAGATCTTTAATCCATTTTGAATTTATTTTTGTGTATGGTGTTAGAAAGTGTTCTAGTTTCATTCTTTTACAAGTGGTTGACCAGATTTCCCAGCACCACTTGTTAAAGAGATTGTCTTTAATCCATTGTATATTCTTGCCTCCTTTGTCAAAGATAAGGTGTCCATATGTGCGTGGATTTATCTCTGGGCTTTCTATTTTATTCCATTGATCAATATTTCTGTCTTTGTGCCAGTACCATACTGTCTTGATAACTGTGGCTTTGTAGTAGAGCCTGAAGTCAGGTAGGTTGATTCCTCCAGTTCCATTCTTCTTTCTCAAGATCGCTTTGGCTATTCGAGGTTTTTTGTTTTTCCATACGAATTGTGAAATTATTTGTTCTAGCTCTGTGAAGAATACTGTTGGTAGCTTGATAGGGATTGCATTGAATCTATAAATTGCTTTGGGTAGTATACTCATTTTCACTATATTGATTCTTCCAGTCCATGAACATGGTATATTTCTCCATCTATTAGTGTCCTCTTTGATTTCTTTCACCAGTGTTTTATAGTTTTCTATATTTAGGTCTTCAGTTTCTTTAGGTAGATATATTCCTAAGTATTTTATTCTTTCCATTGCAATGGTGAATGGAATTGTTTCCTTAATTTTTCTCTCTGTTTTCTCATTATTAGTGTATAGGAATGCAAGGGATTTCTGTGTGTTGATTTTATATCCTGCAACTTTACTATAGTCATTGATTATTTCTAGTAATTTTCTGGTGGAATCTTTAGGGTTTTCTATGTAGAGGATCATGTCATCTGCAAATAGTGAGAGTTTTACTTCTTCTTTTCCAATTTGGATTCCTTTTATTTCTTTTTCTGCTCTGATTGCTGTGGCCAAAACTTCCAAAACTATGTTGAATAGTAATGGTGAAAGTGGGCACCCTTGTCTTGTTCCTGACTTTAGAGGAAATGCTTTCAATTTTTCCCCATTGAGGATAATGTTTGCTGTGGGTTTGTCATATATAGCTTTTATTATGTTGAGGTATGTTCCTTCTATTCCTGCTTTCTGGAGAGTTTTTATCATAAATGGATGTTGAATTTTGTCAAAGGCTTTCTCTGCCTGTATTGAGATAATCATATGGTTTTTATTTTTCAATTTGTTAATGTGGTGTATTACATTGATTGATTTGCAGATATTGAAGAATCCTTGCATCCCTGGGATAAAGCCCACTTGGTCATTGTGTATGATCTTTTTAATGTGTTGTTGGATTCTGATTGCTAGAATTTTGTGAAGGATTTTTGCATCTATGTTCATCAGTGATATTGGCCTGTAGTTTTCTTTTTTTGTGGCATCTTTGTCAGGTTTTGGTATTAGGGTAATGGTGGCCTCATAGAATGAGTTTGGAAGTTTACCTTCCTCTGCAATTTTTTGGAAGAGTTTGAGCAGGATAGGTGTCAGCTCTTCTCTAAATTTTTGGTAGAATTCAGCTGTGAAGCCGTCTGGACCTGGGCTGTTGTTTGCTGGAAGATTTTTGATTACAGTTTCAATTTCCATGCTTGTGATGGGTCTGTTAAGATTTTCTATTTCTTCCTGGTCGAGTTTTGGAGAGTTGTACTTTTCTAAGAATTTGTCCATTTCTTCCACGTTGTCCATTTTATTGGCATATAATTGTTGATAGTAGTCTCTTATGATCCTTTGTATTTCTGTGTTGTCTGTTGTGATCTCTCCATTTTCATTTCTAATTTTGTTGATTTGATTTTTCTCCCTTTGTTTCTTGATGAGTCTGGCTAATGGTTTGTCAATTTTATTTATCCTTTCAAAGAACCAGCTTTTGGTTTTGTTGATTTTTGCTATGGTCTCTTTTGTTTCTTTTGCATTTATTTCTGCTCTAATTTTTAAGATTTCTTTCCTTCTACTAACCCTGGGGTTCTTCATTTCTTCCTTTTCTAGTTGCTTTAGGTGTAGAGTTAGGTTATTTATTTGACTTTTTTCTTGTTTCTTGAGGTGTGCCTGTATTGCTATGAACTTTCCCCTTAGGACTGCTTTTACCGTGTCCCACAGATTTTGGGTTGTTGTGTTTTCATTTTCATTCGTTTCTATGCAAATTTTGATTTCTTTTTTGATTTCTTCTGTGATTTGTTGGTTATTCAGCAGCGTGTTGTTCAGCCTCCATATGTTGGAATTTTTAATAGTTTTTCTCCTGTAATTGAGATCTAATCTTACTGCATTGTGGTCAGAAAAAATGCTTGGGATGATTTCTATTTTTTTGAATTTACCAAGGCTAGCTTTATGGCCCAGGATGTGATCTATCCTGGAGAAGGTTCCATGTGCGCTTGAGAAAAAGGTGAAATTCATTGTTTTGGGATGAAATGTCCTATAGATATCAATTAGGTCTAACTGGTCTATTGTATCGTTTAAAGTTTGTGTTTCCTTGTTAATTTTCTGTTTAGTTGATCTATCCATAGGTGTAAGTGGGGTATTAACGTCTCCCACTATTATTGTGTTATTGTTAATTTCTCCTTTCATACTTGTTAGCATTTGTCTTACGTACTGTGGTGCTCCCGTGTTGGGTGCATATATATTTTTAATTGTTATATCTTCTTCTTGGATTGATCCTTTGATCATTATGTAGTGACCTTCTTTGTCTCTTTTCACAGCCTTTGTTTTAAAGTCTATTTTATCTGATATGAGTATTGCTACTCCTGCTTTCTTTTGGTCCCTATTTGCATGGAAAATCTTTTTCCAGCCCTTCACTTTCAGTCTGTATGTGTCCCTGTTTTGAGGTGGGTCTCTTGTAGACAACATATGTAGGGGTCTTGTTTTTGTATCCATTCAGCTAGTCTTTGTCTTTTGGTTGGGGCATTCAACCCATTTACGTTTAAGGTAATTACTGATAAGTATGATCCCGTTGCCATTTACTTTATTGTTTTGGGTTCGAGTTTATACACTGTTTTTGTGTTTCCTGTCTAGAGAATATCCTTTAGTATTTGTTGGAGAGCTGGTTTGGTGGTGCTGAATTCTCTCAGCTTTTGCTTGTCTGAAAAGCTTTTGATTTCTCCTTCATATTTGAATGAGATCCTTGCTGGGTACAATAATCTGGGCTGTAGGTTATTTTCTTTCATCATTTTAAGTATGTCTTGCCATTCCCTCCTGGCTTGAAGAGTTTCTATTGAAAGATCAGCTGTTATCCTTATGGGAATTCCCTTGTGTGTTATTTGTTGTTTTTCCCTTGCTGCTTTTAATATTTGTTCTTTGTGTTTGATCTTTGTTAATTTGATTAATATGTGTCTTGGGGTGTTTCTCCTTGGGTTTATCCTGTTTGGGACTCTCTGGGTTTCTTGGACTTGGGTGATTATTTCCTTCCCCATTTTAGGGAAGTTTTCCACTATTATGTCTTCAAGTATTTTCTCATGGTCTTTCTTTTTGTCTTCTTCTTCTGGAACCCCTATGATTCGAATGTTGTAGCGTTTAATATTGTCCTGGAGGTCTCTGAGATTGTCCTCATTTCTTTTAATTTGTTTTTCTTTTATCCTCTCTGATTCATTTATTTCTACCATTCTATCTTCTAATTCACTAATCCTATCTTCTGCCTGTTATTCTACTATTTGTTGCCTCCAGAGTGTTTTTAATTTCATTTATTGCATTATTCATTATATATTGACTCTTTTTTATTTCTTCTATGTCCTTGTTAAACCTTCTTGCATCTTCTCAATCCTTGTCTCCAGGCTATTTATCTGTGATTCCATTTTAGTTTCAAGATTTTGGATCAATTTCACTATCATTATTCGGAATTCTTTATCAGGTAGATTCCCTATCTCTTCTTCTTTTGTTTGGTTTTGTGGGCATTTATCCTGTTCCTTTATCTGCTGAGTATTCCTCTGTCTCTTCATCTTGTTTAAATTGCTGAGTTTGGGGTGTCCTTTCTGTGTTCTGGCAGTTTGTGGAGTTCTCTTTATTGTGGCGTTTCCTCACTGTGTGTGGGTTTGTACAGGTGGCTTGTCAAGGTTTCCTGGTTAGGGAAGCTTGTGTCGGCGTTCTGGTGGGTGGAGCTGTATTTCTTCTCTCTGGAGTGCAATGAAATGTCCAGTAGTGAGTTATGAGATGTCTATAGTTTTGGGGTGACTTTGGGCAGCCTGTATCTTGAAGCTCAGGGCTGTGTTCCTTTGTTGCTGGAGAATTTGCTTGGTATGTCTTGCCCTGGAACTTATTGGCCCTTGTGTGGTGCTTGGTTTCAGTGTCGGTATGGAGGCATTTGATGAGCTCCTGTCAATTAATGTTCCTTGGAGTCAGAAGTTCCCTGGAGTCAGGGTTTGGACTTAAGTCTCCTGCTTCCAGTTATCGGTCTTATTTTTACAGTAGTTTCAAAACTTCTCCTTCTATACAGCACCATTGATAAAACATCTACGTGAAAGATGAAAAGTTTCTCTACGATGAGGGTCACTCAGAGAGGTTCACAGGGTTACATGGAGAAGAGAAGAGGGAGGAGGGAGTTAGAGGTGACCCAAATGAGATGAGGTGAATCAATAATGGAGAGAGTGGGCTAGCCAGTAGTCACTTCCTTACATGCACTCCACAACTGGACCACTCAGAGATGTTCACGGAGTTATACAGAGAAGAGAAGGAGGAGGAAGGTGACAGAGGTGGCCAGAAGGATAAAAGGGGGGAATGAAAAGGAGGGAGACAGATCCAGCCAGTAATCAGTTCCCTAAGTGTTCTCTACCGTCTGGAACACACAGAAATTCACAGAGTTGGGTAGAGTAGAGGGGTTAGGGAGGAGACACAGGCGACCTGGTGGAGAAAAAGGAGAGTCTAAAGGGAGAGACAGCAGTCAAGCCAGTATTCTTGCTCCCTAGTGAAAAATGGGTCCTGAAGATTGGGTTCTTAAAGGTACAAAATTGGTAACAAATACATAAAAGCAAAAATTAAAAATCTAGAGTAGAGTTTGGAATTTCAAAAATACGATGTTAAAGAAAAGAAGAAGGAAAAGAAAGAGAGAAAAAACAAACAAACAAAAACAAACAAGGTCGCAAAAATTGTAAAGAAAGTACAGGTACAAAATTGATAACTAATACCAAAAAGCAAAAATTAAAAATCTAGAGTAGAGTTTGGAATTTCAAAAATACAATGTTAAAAAAAAAAGAAGAAGAAGAAGAAAAATAAAGAGAGAAAACAGACAAACAAAAACAAACAATGTCACAAAAATTATAAAGAAAATACAGGTACAAAATTGATATTATTCAGATATACAATGTTATATAGAAGAAGAAGAGAAAGAAACAGAGAAGAAGAAAAAAAGAAGTCACAGAAATTATATATAAAAAAAACTATAGGTAAAAAATTGATAACAAATACCAAAAAGTGAAAATTAAAAATCTAGAGTAGAGTTTGGAATTTCAAAAATACAATGTTAAAGAAAAGAAGGAAAAAAAAAAAAAGGTCAAAAAATTATAAAATATATATATATGAAGTTTGCTGAAGAAGAAAAAAATAGGGTCTTTTTTTTTTTTGCAAAGTAATAGGTTATAAAAGTGAAAATTAAAGGAAGAATAGAGGACTTAAAATTTTTTTTTAATTAAAAAAGAAAAAAAGAAAGAATGATCGTAAAAATAATAAAAATATATCTAGGACTTTCTTGGTGTTGTTGTGGGTTCAGTTCATTTTTGGCTAGTTCCTTGGTCAGACTTATATTTCTCAAGATCTATAGGCCCCTTCCTATGTAGTCCGTAGTAACCACAGGGTTTTGGTCTATTGCCTGCAGCTTCCAAGGCGTTTCCCTCTGTTATATCTTCTTCTGTTTGCTAGTCTCTTCAGTATCTGGTTTCCGCCCTGACACAAAGGGGACGGTGGCGGACACTTTTTTTTTTTTTTTTAGGCTTACTTGTTCAGTCGCGCTGTGGGGAGGGAGGGAGGGATGCTGCAAACAAATAACACTGGCGTGGGCTCGCAGTGCCTCAGCCACCCTGGGTCTGCCCCTGCTCACGGCGCGTGTAGCCTCCCTGCCCATACTGCTCGGGCTCTAGGTTGTTCCGCTGGGAACAATCCGAGGCCGGCCCTGGGTTGCATGCACCTCCCAGGTCCAAGCCGCTCAGGTTCAGGCACTCAGGTAGTCCTCAGAGGCGCAGACTCAGTTGGGCCTGCGTTTTGTGCTCTTCCCAGGTCCGAGCAGCTCAGGTGATGAGGTGTTTGGCGAGCACCAATGCTGCGACTTATCACCTCCCCGCCACTCGGTTATCTGGGTGTAAAACCGGCACACTTTCTCAGGCAGATGTTGACCGTCCAGACCCCCAAGAAGTTTTAGTTAGCAAAGAAGCCTGCTTACAGTTTTATAGATAATGTCTCTCTGGGGCTGCGATTGCCCCCTTCTGGCTCTGGCTGCCTGTCACCGGAGGGGGAAGGTCTGCAGCCGGCTATCTCTGTTCAGTCCTTTGTTCCGTGCACGGGCCTGGCGGTCTTAGGTTAGGACTGGCTTTTCGCGTGGTAGATATCTCACAGTCTGGTTTGCTAGCCCAAATTATTTCGCTCAGATAGCGCTCAGGGTATTCAGGCCAGATTCTTACTCTCAGCGATGCAGCCCGCGCCGCGCCTCCCTGCCCAGCCCCGCTTGCTAATGGCGGATGCAGCGTCTGTGCTGCTTCTCCGCTGGGGGAGTTACCGTAGGGCTCTCAATCTGCGAGTTTTAATTGTTTATTTATTTTTTCTCCCTGTTATGTTGCCCTCTGTGCTTCCAAAGCTCGGCACAGATTCGGCAGTGAGAAGGTTTCCTGGTGTTTGGAAACTTCTCTCTTCTTAAGATTCCCTTCCCGGGACAGAGCTCCGTCCCTCCCTCTTTTGTCTCTTTTTTTTGTCTTTAATATTTTTTCCTACCTCCTTTCGAAGAGTTGGGTTGCTTTTCTGGGTGCCTGATGTCCTCTGCCGGCATTCAGAAGTTGTTTTGTGGAATTTACTCGACGTTTAAATGCTCTTTTGATGAATTTGTGGGGGAGAAAGTGTTCTCCCCGTCCTACTCCTCCGCCATCTTGGCTCCTCCCCCACAATGAATTTTAACTTGAAAGGAAATAGTTCTTTTGTTTGCAATTGCTTTTCCTTTGTGGCAAATCCCTTCACAAGGTCTGACTGTGAGAAATGATACATGAAATGCTCAGTGCCACAACATCTGAAAATAAGCATTCTTTATTGGGATTTAAAAGATAGAGAGGTAGGAAATTACTTTCCCAATGTTGAGATTTCCGATTATGAGCAATAAGAACAATAGATATTTAGGATACTGGACCTAGGATTTTCATATATGAATGGCTACACAAAGTAAAATGTATACCTGGATTACAACTTTTCAAAACACTGAGAGATGCTTTCAAGGTACAAATTAACATTAACAGAATGCGTAGTGACCATGCTTTGCCTAGAGAGTACCTGACCACACAACAGTCTTTCTTCTTTCTCTCTTCCATTAGCCACTCTCTCCCTCTTTAATGAAATACATCACCAGGCAAAATCAGGCAATTATCTTTGATTCCACCCTTTTCTTCTTCCCTCATCTCAAATCTATTAGTAAATCCTTCGATTCTATAGACATTTTATAAGCCAATTCAGTTAAATTCTTCTCGAGTATATGTGTGTGTTACTCAGTCGTGTCCAAATCTTTGCAACCCAATGAACTGTAGCCCACCAGGCTACTCTGTTCATGGAATTCTCCAGGCCAGAATACTAGAGTGGGTAACCATTCCCTTCTCCAGGGGATCTTCCTGAGCAGAATTGGAAGCCAGGTCTCCCACGTTGCAGGAGGATTGTTCACCATCTGAGCTACCATGGAAGCCCCAAATCCTTCTGATGGACTAATGCAAATTCTATCTGATTGTCCTGATTTGAATTTTGCACACCATTACCAGGGGGTGCTAGTAGTAAAGAACCCACCTACCAATGTAGGATACATAAGAGAGGCAGGTTTGAACTCTGGGTCAGGAAGATCCCCTGGAGAAAGAAATGGCAACCCACTCCAGTATTGTTGCCTGAAAATTCCCATGGACAGAGGAACCTGGCAGGTTACAGTTCACGGGGTCGCAAAGAGTCAGACGCGACTGAAGCAGTGTAGCACACACACATTCTCTAATTCAAGAAGTAGTTATTTGGGGCTGTTTTAGTTGATTGGGGCTGCTATATAAAAATATCGTGAATGGAGTGACTTGTAAAATTGACAGTTCTGGTGGCTGGAAGTCCAAGATCACGATGGCAGGATAGGATGGTTAAGTTCTCATGGGGACTTCTTTGTTGCAGACTCTTGACTTCTGGTTGCATCTTCCCTTGGCAAAGAACAGAGGATGAAGCAAGCTCTCTCCTGACTCCTGGGCACTTGTCTCATTTCACTCCTATAACTCCATCTAATCCTAATTACCTTCTTAAAGTATCCACCTCCTGATACAATCATACTGAGGGGTACTGTTACAACATAGGCATTGGTTGGGGAGGGATGCAACATTCAGTCCATAACAGAGACATTTATTATGTGCCTGCCATTGTTCTAAGTATAGGAAACCTAGTATTAAACAAAATAGGCAAAAAACCTTGCCTTCATGGAGCTTATAATTTTAAGTATGAAATTCGCAAGAAATAATAAGTGTTAGTAGAATACATATAGTTTACAGGGTTGAAGGAACTACGCTGGGAAAAAAAGTATGGAAAGTGAATGAGAAATTGTGGTGTGTAGTTTTTAACAGGATAGACAGAGATGGGCTTCCTCGGTGGAAGTTCCAGGGTGACCTATGAAAATAGCTGAAGGAGAGCACTCCAGGGGAAGAGAAAAGTATGCGTCAGGATATGTACCCAGAGATACCATTTTAAAAAGTGCTGTGCTTAGTCACTCAGTCATGTCTGACTCTCTTGACCCTGTGGACTGTAGCCCACCAGGCTCCTCTGCCCATGGGATTCTCCAGGCAAGAATACTGGAGGGGGTAGCCATGTCCTCCTCCAGGGGATCTTCCTGACCCAGGGATCAAATCCAGGTTCATTGCAAGCAGTTTCTTTACCATCTGAGCCACCAGGGAAGCCCCAAAATACTGCAGTGGGTAGCCTATCCCTTCTTCAGGGGATCTTGCCAACCTAGGAATCGAACTGGGGTCTCCTGCATTGCAGGTGGATTCTTAACCAGCTGAACTACCAGGGAAGCCCTTTAAAAAGTAGATACCACCAAATAACTGTTATGCTTAGATAAATTCAGGGGCTTCCATTTCTTCAAGAACAACATATAAATACATGTTATACAATATTCCAAAGGCCCTTCAACTCTGGGTTCCAGGATGGGTATTTTCCCCATCCTGTGTTCCTGTACTTCTCACACAACACAGCACAGTCCTGCCAGCCCACACTTTACCACCTCCAGCCCTTGGCCCAGTTAATTTATTTTTTTTTTCATTTTTACCCATACCTGTGAGTGGTAACTTTTTCTTTTTATGTTTAAGTTTGAATGCTATTTTGTCAAAGATCTTCCCCAATATTTTGTTGTTTAAGATATGCAATTAGTTATTCACCATTGTCTAATTTTCCAAGAGAAACTACCTGATTCTTTTCAAATATTACCTATCTCTCTCTCCTCTTTTTTTTGTTTTCTTACTTTTCTTCTTTATTAATCATTGTATTGTTTGTCTCTATCCTTTCAATGTAAGAAACAGGAAGGCAGAGAGACATCCTTTATTGTGTTTTTTTCTGCCAGAATGACCTTTTCCCAGATCTTCCCATAGATTGTGCAGTGTTATCTTTCATTTCTCAGATCCAATGCCTCTTAAGAATTGACTATGAAATTCACAGAAAATGCACCAAAATTATAATATAACCAGAAACTAATTTTTAAAAGAAAAATACCATAAGCTTCATATGGGGAGAAATTTGTGTGCTTTCTGTCACCATAAAAGCTCTAGTTTCTAATGTGAAGTCTGATATATGACACTGTGTATATGTGTGACTGGTTATCATTTGGTCTTAAAAGACTCCAGAAAATGGATACAGATATTGTTGGAAAGTGGGATGAAACAGACACTCCTGTACACAGTTCTTAGATCTGGGAGTTTGGGAATGTCAGAACTGGAATTGTAAGTTCTCTTTACCAGTTTTTTTTAACTCTTGGAATTTATTTCACAACATGCCAAGTTAGGTAATGAAATATTCACTTAAGCAAGTTTTGCAATAACAAATAATTTAAAAAAGTAAATTTGCATCAATTGAACAATGATTCAATATGTCATTCAGAATGGCTATTAAAAGGTGCGTTATGGAATATGTTAGAATACACTTTTAATTACTATTACAGAATGAAGCAAACTTGCATATATGTGTGTTAGCAGAAGGAATATGAAATATATGAAAAACGTTACATTTGTTTATTAGTAGACTTGGAAATCTGAGCTTACTTATTTATTTGTGTTTGCATGCATTTATATATAGATTTCTCCAATATTTTATAATAAACTTATTTGCATCTTTTTAGTCAGAACAATTTTAATTATAAACTATTTATTACTTCTCACAACATTTGGCATTACACTGAAAAAAGGGATTTTCAGTGGAAAATTCCATTTCTACTGAAGTTTGACTTAGAGTATATTTATAGATACTAATTTTCACAATAAAGTTTTGTTTATATATGAACCACATTTATTTGCAATTACCTGCACAAATATTGAAGCTTCCTCAGTGGCTCAGTGGTAAAGAATCCTCCTGAAATGCAGGAGACTCAGATTCTATCCCTGGGTTGGAAAGATTCTCTGGAGGAGGGCATGGCAAACCACTCCAGTATTCTTGTCTGGAGAATCCCATGGACAGAGGAGACTGGCAGGCTGGCAGGCTAAAGTCTATAGGATTGCAAAGACTTGGATATGACTGAAGTGACTTAGCATGCACTCATGCACAAATACTGCCTGCTGGTACAGGGTAGAGGAATTGGTCTCAAAATATGTTATGAATTTACAAATAGCTTTAAATCTATACATATAATCAAGAGTAAATAGTGATTTATTTACTGGAAATAAAAACACTATAATATAACTATGTTAGTTTTCTACAGCTGCTGTAACAAACTTCCACAATTACTTACAATGACTTACTTATTAATGACTTAGAATGACTTTAACTTACAATTCTGAAGGTGTGAATCTAACACAGGTCTCACTGAGTTAATATCAAGGTGTTGGCAGGGCTACATTGCTTTCCGGCTCCTCTACAGGAAAATACCTTCCCTCGTCTTTCTAGCTGCTTTGGACTGCCTGCACTCCTTGGTTTGCGGTGGCCTTCCACTCACTTTGAAGCTAGCAATGAGGGGTCAAGTCCTGTCATAGAATCACTGTAACCTATTCTTCAACTTCACTCTTTAATTAAAAAAAAAATACCCGTGTTATTATGAAAAAGTGCAAAAAGGCAAGAAAAAGAAACGAAGATGAAAAAAGACAAAATGGTTGTCTGTGGAGGCCTTACAAAGAGCTGAGAAAAGAAGAGAGGCTAAAGGCAAAGGAGAAAAAGGAAAGATATACCCATCGAATGCAGAGTTCCAAAGAATAGCAAGGAGAGATAAGAAAGCCTTCCTCAGTGACCAGTGCAAAGAAATGGAGGGAAACAATAGAATGGGAAAGACTAGAGATCTCTTCAAGAAAATTAGAGACACCAAGGGAACATTTCATGCAAGGATGGGCACAATAAAAGACACAAATAGTATGGACTTAACAGAAGCAGAAGTTATTAAGAAGATATGGCAAGAATACACAGAAGAACTATACAAAAAAGATCTTCATGACCTAGATAACCATGATGGTGTGATCACTCACCTAGAGACAGACATCCTGTAATGTGAAGTCAAGTAGGCTTTAGGAAGCATCACTACGGACAAGCTAGTGGAGGTGATGGAACTCCGGTTGAGCTATTTCAAATAAAAGATGATGCTGTTAAAGTGCTGCACTCAATATGCCAGCAAATTTGGAAAACTCAGCAGTGGCCACAGGACTGGAAAAGGTCAGATTTCATTAAAATCCCCAAAAAGGCAATGCCAAAGAATGTTCAAAGTACTGCATGATTGCACTCATTCCACACACCAGCAAAGTAATGCTCAAAATTCTCCAAGCCAGGCTTCAATAGTCCATGAACCATGAACTTCCAGATGTCCAAGCTAGATTTAGAAAAGACAGAGGAACTAGAGATCAAATTGCCAACATCTGTTGGATCATAGAAAAAGCAAGAGAGTTCCAGAAAACATCTACTTCTGCTTTATTGATTATGCCAAACACTTTGACTGTGTGGATCACAACAAACTGTGGAAAATCTTCAAGAGATGGGAATACCAAACTACCTTACCTCCCCTCTGAGAAATCTGTATGCAGGTCAAGAAGCAGCAGTTAGAACTGGACATGGAAGAACAGACTTGTTCCAAATCGGGAAAGGAGTACATCAAGGCTGTATATTGTCACCCTACTTATTTAACTTATAGGCAGAGTGCATCATGCAAAATGCCAGGCTGGATGAAGCACAAGCTGGAATCAAGACTACTGGGAGACATACCAGTTAACTCACATATGCAGATAACACCACCCTTATGGCAGAAACTGAAGAGGAACTAAAGAGCCTCTTGATGACAGTGAAAGAGGAGAGTGAAGAAGTTGGCTTAAAATTCAACACTCAAAAAGTGAAGATCATGGCATCTGGTCCCATCACTCCATGGCAAATAGATGGAGAAACAATGGAAACAGTGAGAAACTTTATTTTCTTGAGCTCCAAAATCACTGTAGATGGTGACTGCAGCCATAAAACCAAAAGACACTTCTTCCTTGGAAGAAAAGCTATGACAAATCTAGACAGCATATTTAAAAGCAGAGACATTAATTACTTTGCCAACAAAGGTCCGTCTAGTCAAAGGTATGGTTTTTCCAGTAGTCATGTATAGATGTGAGAGTTGGACTATAAAGAATTCTGAGCACATCAGGTGGTCAAAGTATTGGAGTTTCAGGTTCAGCATCAGCCCTTCCAATGAATATTCAGGACTGATTTCCTTTAGGATTGACTAGTTTGATCTCCTTGCAGTCCAAGGGACTCTCAAAAGTCTTCTCCAACACCACAGTTTAAAAGCATCAATTCTTCAGTGCTCAGCCTTCTTTATGGTCCAACTCTCACATCTATACATGACTACTGGAAAAACCGTATCTTTGACTAGAAGGACCTTTTTGGCAAAGTAATGGCTCTTCTATTTATTATGCCATCTAGGTTTGTCATAGCTTGTCTTCCAAAGAGCAAATGTCTTTTAATTTCATGGCTGCAGTCACTGTCTGCAGTGATTGTGGAACCCAAGAAAATGAAGTCTATCACTGTTTACATTGTTTCCCCATCTATTTACCATGAGGTAATGGGACTAGATGCCATGAACTTAGTTTCTTGAATGTTGAATTTTAAGCCAACTTTTCAGTCTCTTTCACCTTCATCAACAGGCTCTTTAGTTCCTCTTTGCTCTCTGCCGTATGAATGGTATCATCTGCATATCTGAGTTAACTGGTATTTCTCCCAGTAATCTTGATTCCAGCTTGTGCTTCCTCCAGCCTGGCATTTCCCATGATGCACTCCACATTTGAGTTAAATAAGAAGGGTGACAAATACACAGCCTTGACATATCCTTCCCAAATTTTGAACAAGTCCATTGTTCCATGTCCATCTAACCCAATCTCCCTTGATACTTTTCATTTTTCACTTAGATCAGTTACTGTCAACTAGAAGGACTTTGCCTCCCAGGGGACATTTGGCAAAGTTTGGAGCCTTTTTTTATTATCATGACTGGAGAGTTGGGTGAGTATTTCTGGTTTCCAGTGAGTAGAGGGCAGGGATACTGCTAAATATCCTACACTGCATACAACAACATCACCAAAAAAAAACTGGGTCCAAAGCATCAGTAGTGCCAAGGTTGCAAGACCTTAACTTATAGAAACTAAATATAAGTGCCCCATGCTCAATGGCTCTTCAAGTAACCTATAGAAGAAAAATATTGACATGCTGGATTTTTTTCATGCAAAACTAAACCAAGAAATATAGAATCATTACTATGTACATTTAATGTAAAATATATAGTATTTCTTCACATTTTATTTGATTCTAACAGTTTTATTAAATTACAATTCTAATTAGTTAAAACCATTAAGTGCAAACCAGGCTGGTTTCTCAAGTATCTAAGGAGACACAGCTGGAATGAAAACAGATGGAAGGTGTAAATGAGAAGATTCAATTAACATTTTTCCTTCCAGTAAATGTTTCACAAAGAAAATCCCCTGAGACTGAAAAATAGGACCTTAATTCAAGAAATATGGTGCTTTTTTAAACCATGTTAAGAATAAAATCTTTTAACATCTTTTTAAATCATTTGGTGTTCAGACCAAATCTGTGTCCTTTGGGTCAAGACACAATATATGATAACAAAGAAATTCCAAGCTAAGAGCTACAAAATTACTATACATTAGAACACTAACCAATTTAGTGGCATTCTGATTCTTTCAGGAGTGTTTCTCTACTCCTAATAGCATTATAATTGTTATTATAAGATTTGATTTGACACTATGATTCCAAAGAATGAACATAATAAAAACACACCATTTATTACAGGACTAGCAATTATCCCGCTGTGCCTTCATCAACATCTAAAGGGATCAATGAAATGTAGTTAATCAGATCCATTTGAAACATCTTTATTCTGAAAGTTTAATGCCTCTTCAGTGCTAATTTAAAATATACTAAAATTGAGTTTGGCCCTTCATAAGGCTGAGATTGTTTTCCATCTGTCTCTTAGGGATCAACAAAGAATTCTGAAAAGATGAGCTGATGGACAGAGACAAGGTTATGCATTCTTATCTTCAATTATTTAAATTGCTCCAAATGTTGCAAGTGCTTTCAGAGTTAAACATTGTAATTATAATTACAGTATACTGTATACAGTATACTGTATACAGTATGCAGTATACTGTACAGTATAATGTACAGTATTTAGTAGGACTCTTTTAGATTTTAAGAAAAAAATAGATGTTCATCTTACTGTGGGCTGAAGTGGACTACATGACGTTGTAAGGAAACATAAACTCCTCAGCGACAGTTGCGTCTCATTGGGCAACCTCATGTGATGCACCAACTTTTTGAGCTAGTTCTTCTTCATGTTCTCTAGAGTCACTGAATTTTTTATTGGAGTATAGTTGCTTTGCAATGTTGTGTTGATTTCCTCTCTGCAGCAAAGTGAATCAGCTGTACATATACATATATTTTATCTTTTTTGGATTTCCTTCCCATTTAGGTCACCACAGAGCACTGAGAAGAGTTTCCTCTGCTGTAAAGTCAGTGGAAACAGCAGTAATAAAATGCCATGATTCTCATTAGCTACCTATTGAGAACCATGCAACCGTGCCATTTTATTACTATTGCTTTCACTACTGCTTCTTCCTGAGGGCTTCTGCTTATGGGTTTTCATGCATCTTCTACCTACTATTCTAGTTTAGTGTAGACTGCTTCTCTATGTGATTCCTGTTCAGTCTCTCCAACAAGAAAGTTCAAGGAGAATTCCTGGGGATCAGAGTTTCCAAATCAGACCTCTTTACAGTCAACTGGCTCCTTTTATGTCCATTCCATGGACGGCTGTCGATTTTTGATCCAGTCAGTTTTGGCTAGGATTGCAGATTCAAGGATGTAGAACACAATAGTGATTGGAACATGAGGAACAACTGTAGACTCTTTACAGATGTGGACTGTGCTGTGACATTCACTTCCTGATCTCCTCTTGAGTCTGCCTGTCTATCTCTCTACCTATCTACCTCTCTAACTATATATCACATCTTTATCCATTTACCCCCTGATAGACATTTAGTTCAGTTCAGTTCATTTGCTAAGTTGTGTTCGACTCTTCGTGACCCCATGAATCGCAGCATGCCAGGCCTCCCTGTCCATCACCAACTCCCGGAGTTCACTCAGATGTCCATAGAGTAGGTGATGCCATCCAGCCATCTCATCCTCTGTCATCCCCTTCTCTTCCTGCCCCCAATCCCTCCCAGCATCAGAGTCTTTTCCAATGAGTCAACTCTTTGCATGAGGTGGCCAAAGTACTGGAGTTTCAGCTTTAGCATCATTCCTTCCAAGGAACACAAATATAGGTTGTCTTAATATCTTGGCTCCAATATTTTGGCCACCTGAGGCAAAGAACTGACTCATTCAAAAAGACTCTGATGCTGGGAAAGATTGAAGGCAAGAGGAGCAGGGGACAACAGAGGATGAGATGGTTGAATGGCATCACTGACTCAATGGACATGAATTTGAGCAAATTCTTGGAGATGGTGAAATACAAGGATACCTGACATGCTGCAGTCTATGGGTTCACAAAGAGTCAGATATGACTGAGTGAACAACAAAATATCTTGGCTTTTTATGAAGAATGCAGCAATGAACCAATGAATATGGGAGTACAGATATCTTTACGATGTCTTATTTTCATTTCCTTTGTATATATACCCAGTAGTGAGATTACTGGATCATTTACTGGATCATATGGTAGTTCTATTTTTAAATTTTTGAGGAAATTCTATACTGTTTTCCACAATGGATGTACCATTTACCTTCCCAACATGTTTTTAGCTTTAATGGTGTCACTTTTGCCTTATGTAATTTTCAGAAAGATTGATTCATTAATCTATTGAATTCAAAACAAAAATAATTTTGTTGTGATTGTTATATACCTTATGATTTTTAAAAACAGATTGTGTATTAGATTTATGTTAACAAATATTATATATATTTATTTACTTAAAATAATACAATTTTTTGTAATTCTAGTGGTCAGAAGTCTGAAATAGTCTCACTAGCCTGAAAACAAGGTGTTGGCAGGGTTGTACTCCCTTCAAAGACTCTAGGGGAGAATCAGTTTCCTTCTCTTTTCCAAACTTTAGAGTTGAATTCCTTGCATTCTCCTGCTCCTGGCCCTTCCTCCATCTTCATAGGCAATAGCAGAACACCTTCATATCTCTTTCCTCTTCCATCCTTATATAGCCTTCTTCATATTCTGTGGGTAACATCCCTTTGCCTCTCTCTTATAAGGACATTTGTGATTTAATTTAGGGCCAATCCAGGTAAGGCAGAATGATACCTCCTTATTGAGATGTTTAACTTAATCTCATCTATAATTATAATCTCATCTATAATCTCATCTATAATCTCATCTAATATGTTTCCACATAAGGTAAGGAGAAGGCAGTGGCACCCCACTCCAATACTCTTGCCTGGAAAATCCCATGGACAGAGGAGCCTGGTGGGCTACAGTCCTTGGGGTCGCTAGGAGTCAGACACGACTGAATGACTTGACTTTCACTTTTCACTTTCATGCACTGGAGAAGGAAATGGCAACCCACTCCAGTGTTCTTGCCTGGAGAATCCCAGGGATGGGGGAGCCTGGTGGGCTGCTGTCTCTGGGGTCACGCAGAGTCAGACACGACTGAAGCGACTTAGCAGCAGCAGCAGCATAAAAGGTAACAATTACAGGTCTACATTCATAGTCTGAGTCTCAGATATATTAGCACAATGGATAATTCTCCTTTTTTATTGTCTAAGATCCAGTTCCACAGGGCTCCTACCCGACCTCCTTGAGATACTAACATCAATTTAGCCTTGTGCTTGCTCTCTGGAGCTTAACTCTGCAAATTCTTTTTCTGAGTTCCTATGTTCTGATAATTCTGAGTTCTTCCCTTTCCCCTCAGTCCTATAGCTGCTAAGTTATTGTTGTAATTATTATCTCTGATATACCACAGTTCCATTTTTGCCTTTTTAGTACTCTAAATCTGATTGTTATTTCCTATATTATATTCACTGATTTTTTTTTAAAAGGAAGCCTGGTATGTGTTGAAATATGGCTGACTTTTTTATTTTGAGTATCTTCTACTTCATCTGTAAAGTGCAACTGTAGCATAAAATAATAAATTATTCATGAGATATACACACACATACACATTCATAGACACAGAATAGTATTAAAATTATAAGCAAGAGTTTTGGAGTCAGACCAGATTTTGACTAAATGTTTAAAATAATAATTCAACAAAATTCAACTAATTCAACTAATAATTTAACAAAATTGTTAAACATTTTAATGCCAATTTTCTAATTTGTAAATAGCAGTAAATAAAAAGCATAACTTATTATTTGTAAATAGCAGTAAATAAAAAGCATAGCATAACTTTTCATTTTCAGAGCAATTATACAGATTACATAGCATTTATATAGCATATATAGCATATATAATTACATAGCATATGTAATTACATAGCAATTATACAATTATACAGGTATATGTACATCTATAACTTACTACATTAACAATATAGAGAAGAAATGTATAGGCTTATCTTGAGGTTAATTTAAAAAATCAGTAACATTTAACATGTATTGGTGATGAAATATCTCTGAAAACTAGAATTAAAATAAACATCCTTAGTCTGATAAAGGTGGCTAGAACACACCTAAACTTATACTGAAGGAAGAAGTATTGATTTTTTTAATCCAAGTTGGGGAAAAAAAAAAAACAGAATAACTCTACCATAAGCTCCTCTATTGGAGAAGGCAATGGCATCCCACTCCAGTACTCTTGCCTGGAGAGTCCCATGGACAGAGGAGCCTGGTGGGCTGCAGTCCATGGGGTCGCTAAGAGTCAGACACAACTGAGCAACTTCACTTTCACTTTTCACTTTCATGCATTGGAGAAGGAAATGGCAGCCCACTCCAGTGTTCTTGCCTGGAGAATCCCAGGGACGGGGAGCCTGGTGGGCTGCCATCTATGGGGTCATACAGAGTCGGACACGACTGAAGTGACTTAGCAGCAGTAGCAGCAGCAGCAAGCTCCTCTATTAAATAGTGTACTGAAAATTCCAAACCATCTAAAGGTTAGCCATAGATATTAAACAAGAAGTAAAAATGTCAGTATTTGCAGAAGATATAACTATATGATGAAGAAAATCTGAAGAAAAAAAAAAACCCTACAATCTATTTTAGCTAAAACGTCACTTTAGCAAGATTGCTGAGGATTTGGACATACAGTATTTATGTATGTTCAGTTCAGTCACTCAGTTGTACCACATGCATTGCAGCAGACCAGGCTTTCCTCTCCATCACCAACTTTCACAGCTTGTTCAAACTCATGTTCAACAAGAGGATGATGCCATTCAACCATCTCATCCACTGTCATCACCTTCTCTTTCTGCCTTCAATCTTTCCCAGCATCAGGGTCTTTTCCAATAAGTCAGTTCTTTGCATCAGGTGGCCAAATTATTGGAGCTTCAGCATCAGTCCTGCCAATGAATATTCAGGACTGATTTCCTTTAGGACTGACTGGTTGGATCTCCTTGCAGTCCAATGGACTCTCAAGAGTCTTCTCCAACACCACTATTCAAAAGCATCAATTCTCTGATACTCAGCTTTCTTTATGATCCAACTCTCACATCCATACATGACTACTGGAAAAACCATAGCTTTGACTAGAGGGACATTTGTTGGTAAAGTGGTGTCTCTGCTTTTTAATATGCTCTCTAGGTTTGTCATAGCTTTTCTTCCAAGGCCTAAGCATCTTTTGATTTCATGGCTGCATCCACCATCTGCATTAATTTTGGAGCCCAAGAAAATAAAGTCTGTCACTGTTTCCATTGTTTCTCCATCTATTGTCCATGAAATGATGGGGCGGGATGCCATGATATTAGTTTTTTGAATACTGAGTTTTAAGCCAGTTTTTTCACTCTCCTCTTTGACTTTCAACAAGAGGCTCTTTAGTTCTTCTCCAATTTCAGCCATATGACTGGTGTCATCTGCATATCTGAGGTTAGTGATATTTCTCCTGGCAATCTTGATTCCAATTTGTGCTTCATCCAGTCCAGCATTTCACATGATATACTCTGCATATATGTTAAATAAACAAAGTGGCAATATACAGCTTTGACATACTCCTTTCCCAATTTGGAACCAGTCCATTGTTCCATGTCCGGTTCTCACTCCTGCTTCTTGACCTGTATACACATTTCTCAGGAGGCAGGTAAGGTGGTCTGGTCTTTCTATCTCTTGAAGATTTTCCACAATTTGTTGTGATCCACACAGTGAAAGTCCTTGGCATAGTCAATAAAGCAGAAGTAGATGTTTTTCTGGAACTCTCTTGCTTTTTCTATGATCCAATGGATGTTGGCATTATAATCTCTGGTTCCTCTGTCTTTTCTAAATCCAGCTTGACTGCATGGAAGTTCTCAGTTCCTGTACTGTTGAACCCTAGCTTGTAGAATTTTGAGTATTACTTTGTTAGCATGTGAGAGGATTGCAATTGTGCATGTTTGTGTATGTTAGTGGTCAACAGAAAACATTTTAAAACCATATGGTTTACAAAGGTATAAAAATGTAACCATCTTGTATTAGTTCTGAGGGAATACTTGCAATGCATTATACTGAAGATTAAGCAATATGGATGAGTGTAATTAACAAAGGTCTCATTAGTGGAAATATATCATGTTGGAAGAATCAATATTTTTGGCATATCAAGTGAAATTGATATATGAATAAATTCAATATCAATCAAGTTGTACACATGTGTGTGTGTGTATGTATGGACATTGAAAAGTTCTTTTTAAAGTCTCTATGGAAAGCAAGGCGATTTTGAAGAAGAACAAACCTAAAAGACTTAAATTATCAGTAATCAAGTTTGCCACAAAACTGTTCTAATTAAGATATGTTGAGATTAGTATAACAAAAGGAAAGCAAATAAATGATACAAAATAGAGAGCCCAGAAAGAGAGCCACATATATATGTCACCTGAATGATGACAAAGAATACATTGAACAGTGCAGTGCATTGAACAAGAGTGGTCTAGTTAATCAATCGGTGCTGAATCATTTGGATTAAAAAATTATATAAAGTCATATAAAAACAAACCTTGAAATAATGAACTTTGAACTCATCTCACCATATGTAATATTTAAGAAGTATCACAGATTTAAATATGAAAGGTCAGACAACAAACTGTCTATAAGAAAATAAAGGAGAGTCTTTCCATGACCTTGGAGTAGGAAAATATTTCTTACAGGAGACAAAAGAACTAACCATAAAAAAAAGTAATACATTTGACTTTGTTAATATGCAGGACAATGTTCTTCATTTTAAAAGATCATTTTTTTAAGAGACTGTAAAGGCAAGCATTGCCTGAGAGGATTTATGTGCTATACATACATAGATATATTCAAAATGACTTTACAACCAGAATAGATACACACTTCTCCATATTAAAAAGAAAAGAACAAATATTCCAAATGAAAGATATAAAAACTTGATCAGGCTCTTCCCTAAAAAGGATATCCAAGTAAAAAATAAGCATGCTTGATTTTAAGCTTCAAGCTTTCAGTTTGAAGACTTTCATTATTAAAACTCCTTTTAGATGCCTCTACACTTCCATCAGAAAGGCTAACATTCAAGAGACTATCAATACCAAGTTTTGATTAGACAGCAGAACCACAGGAACCCTCATATGTGGCTTGTGGGAGTTAAATTGTCTCCATCCAGGTAAATGGAATGCTTCTGACAAAACCATTTCATGTGTATTCGACAATTCAGCAAGTTTTCAGCTGAAAACTAGAGACAACCCAGAGGTCCATCAACATTATAACTACTGTAAAAAGTGGTAATTTATACAGCAAAAGGCTATGAAACAGTGAGAGAAATGACTACTCTCCTTGCAACAAAAAGGATAAATCTCACAGAAGAAAAAGAAAATGGGCAAAAGTAGCCAAACTTCAAGGAGTGAATGCTTTAAGATTTAATTGTTGTGAAGATTCCAAGCAGGACAGACTAAACATATGTCCCCTCCCTCTTGAACTCCCAACCTCCCTCCTTCCCCATCCCACCCCTCTAGGTTGTCACAGAGCACTGCCTCACACACCAAACTCCCACTGGCTATCTGTTTTACATATGGTAATGTATACTCAATGCTATTCCCTCATATCATCCCACCCTCTCCTTACCCCACTGTGTCCTAAATATCTGTATGTCCTCTTCTGCCCTGCAAGTAGGATCGTCCGTACTATCTTTCCAGGTTCCATATATATGCATTAATATATGATATTGTTTTTCTCTTTCTGACTTACTTGACTCTGTATAAAAGACTACAGATTAAACACCTAAATGTAAGACCAAAACCTATAAAACTCTTAGAAGAAATCATAGGCAGAACACTCTCGTCATTCTTAAGTAACAAAAAATGTGTTCATTTGTTTTAAGTTTCATAATAGAGTCTCAATTCAGTTACTAAAATGTCAAATCTCAGGCAAAAATCAGAACTCAAAAACTCAAAATTTGATTGAAGTGGAGGATTCCTCCCTTCAATGTCATCAGACCTACAGCCCACTAGCTGTCTGCTGTGTGTGTGAGTGGGCTGGGAGGAGGGCATGGCCAACCACTGTCTTCTCTCCCTACCTGTGACTCTGGTCAGTGAAACTGAATTCAAGTTCCATATAGAATTGGAGCAAAAAGGAAAAGACATATCCTTCTTGGTTGATGATGCTCTGGAAATCTGGAAACCTTGCACTCTGGACTTGACAGATGTTGACAACTGGTTCATTCTACACAATGGCACTCTTCTCTGTATGAGTGAGGGGTGAAGTACGGCCCAGAGGCCCTGGTGGTAACTTTGAGGAGCTCATGATGGAATGCAAATGGGGTCCTATAGCATATTTCTAAATAATTAAGTTTATAACAAGCAACCAAAAGTGTCAATATTTTTGTATAATTCATAAAAATTTTAAAGAGTTTCTGATTTAATTATTCTTTTTCATGTCTGGGTAGACGTCTTTTATCAAGTATCACAATATTTATTGATAGATACATGTATATAAAATCAGGGCATGAACTTAACTTGATAAACTAGGTAGACTTAATTTCAAAACTATAATAAGAGGGACCAATTCAAATTCTCATTATCTGCTTCATACCCATGAAGACTATTTCAAAAGCATTTATGATCTCTCAAAACTGATCAGTTTTGTGCAAGTAAATCATGTTTCCTTTAAAAAGACTTGCACACTTTCCCAGGCTCAAGGATATTAAAATCTAGCACATAAAGCCCATTACTAGAGGTAGAAATATAGGCAATATACTATTATAACAACAACCATCAATTGCGGTTAAGGACTTTTCTTTAACAACCAAATGGATAATCAAATATTGCAACAACTCAAGTACTGCTGACCAAAGTGCATTTCTACAGTATTTAGCATTGCTATTCAGTTTTCTAACTTAAAAAAAAAAAAACCTATGATAACTGACAGCAAAAGAAGTTCCTTGCAATAGACTCCCTCTGCTTGAGAAATTAGGATGTAATTATTACATATTGCTAATATACTACCAAAACATTAAAGATACTCCTAAAAGGTAGGCTTTTGCCAATCAAAAGTCTACCCAGACATGACCCAAGGAAAAAAAAAAACACAGATAATTCATCAATGATTGCATTTTCCATAAATTTCTTATATTTACTCAATTCCAGTGCAAATATTATATTCTTTTATTAAAATCTTCACATATTTTGCATTCCATAAACAGAGTCAACACACTTTTCCATAAAGAGCCAGATAGTATATATTTTATCTTTGAAAGGCATTTAGTCTTTCATAGTGACTCAATTTTGCCTTAACACTAAAGCAGCATCAACAAAAAGTAAACCAAAAGGGGAAGTTGTGTTTTAATAAAACTTTATTTACAAAAAAAAAATCAATGGGCTATAGTTTGCCAATCTATAACCTAACAGATGAAATAATGAAAATGTAATTGCATTCAAAATTTACAAATTTTATATGTTTTTATTAAGAATGTAATTTAGTAAATGTAAACTTTTTTGTACATTTTTCATGTATGTCCTCTAGTGAGTTCTAGCATTGAATATCAATCTAGTAGTGAGTATAAAGGGTCAGAATTACATTTCATGCTATATCTCAGCACATATACATTTAAGAATATAAATTATTTTGTATTGCAAAATTCCTCAGACATGTGAGTTTTGCAAAAACCATACTAAATTGTAGGTATCTCTTGAACAATAAATCAGAACACAAAAAACGCAAGAAAATAGTATCTCATTATGCAAGTTTCTATTGAATTTATGCTCTCTAAAAGGAATGATTTGAAAGGTTAATTAACTTATATTTTCTCCTACTCAGGCTCTTCTGCCTCTCAAGCTCTCCTCGCATTCTGAAACCTGATCCATCTCTGAATTTGGCAGCAGCAAAACTCACAGACCCTCATGGATGGTACTGGATGTAACTGCCATTTGTTTTGAGTGTATTGGGCAAGAGATATGGAGAAGCAGTGCCCTGGAGCCTGAATCATGTGGGTTAGGAGAGCAAAAGGTTCTGGGCATAGGTGTTCTGTGCCAGGGCTGAATGGTAGCTCATGAGTCACAGAGAAGGAAACAGAGCTATTTACTGATGGATGGAGGACTTATCATTGGCTCCTAATGCCAGTCGTTTCCTTCTAAACTAATATTTCAAAATCTCAAATTGTTTTATACAAGAAAGTCATCTGGGGAACTTAATGTATATGTAATCTAATATATATATATATATATATATATATATATATATATGCACAGAAATTGCTTCATCACTGACCATGGTTATCTGGTAGGTCTCCAAGAGATGGTTGTGATGTGTGTGTAAGTGTGTCTTCTTACTGGAATCTCCCCAGACAATTACATGGTGAAGTAATGTTTTGGAACCACCAATCTAGACCATGCAAGAAAGGGAACTGATAGATCTTTTAAAATATTGATGTTACCCTGCCTTACACAAGATTATTTCTTTAAGAAAAGTTTTGTTACTTTGGTTGCAGTACTATTTTTGTTATTCAAGGGCTTCTCAGACAAGTTCTAGCACCCTGCCCTCTAGTAGCAGTACTGAATGATTCTGAGTGAAGTAATAAGATACATGGACCAGTTACTGAAACAGCGAGACTGTATGTATGGTCCTTATCCCCCATGTCCTCTGCCTGCCTTCTGTCTATAGAAAAATTTTAGCTAAAGAATACATTTAATCACAGAAGTGAGAAAACGCAGAATCAAAGGGAAGTAGTTAAACAAGACAACATGATAATAGTTTTGTCATTAAGCAAAGAAAAGGTCCTTTAGTTCTTCCTCAAGGGCTATAGATAATATTCTGAGCCATATCAGATAATATTCTGAGCAGTCTTATAGATGCTGAGACCCTTACCGGGTGGAAAAAGACTATGACCAGATTGTAGCCATGACATAAGCTGCCACAATTCAGAGGTTGCCTCAAAGAAATGGGAACAAACCAACCCTGGAACTGAAAACTAACTGTACTTAAAATAATCAAGATGACACTGATCAGACCACTGCATGACCAATTTCAAGATGACTCTGAGAGCTGACTGTACTGTTTCTGCATGTAGACCCCTCCCTCTATCTATATGCCCCTGAAACTCCCCTTTAAAAGCTCTTGCCCACTGGCTGTCAGTAGGGTAGTTGGCCTTTGGACGCAAATTTGCCCTCTTCCCATTTGCTAGCATCCAAAATAAAGCAAACTTTCCCTTCTACCAACCTTGCCTCTCAAATATTGGCTTTTGAGCAGTGAGCAGCCAGACCCAACTTTCAGTAACACCTCCAGGGGCTTAATTTATTTTTGTTAAGGAACTAAATTACACTGCTGTGAGATTAGAAAACTTGAATAGCTACAGGGAGCTCGTTGGAACTCTTGTTTCTCCCCTTAGAGGAAACACTATGACAATGCTTTGGGCATGACATGGCTACTTACAGCTCTGGGATCCACCTGCCATGGGAGCCATCTTTGATGTCTCAGCAACTAATGAGGCATGATTTTATATGTTTCCCTGAATTTCTCTGTTTTTTTTTTTTTCCAATTTGGTTTTGTAGTTCTTTTGAATTCAATGCCTGCACTTTTGTAAATACTTCTGAAGAGTAGCGACTTTGCCTGATTAATCATTATATTCTTAGTACACAGCACTGTTTCTAATCCATAATACATGCTCAATAAAAATTGCAACCAAGTAAGTATTTAATAAATAAATAAGCTTCAACATTTACCAACTTTCTTCACTGCTGCTGAAAGAGCTCCTCACACGAGAACAGGAATAAAAAGATATTTGATTCCCATTGCTTCTAATTTGCTATTTGAAGTAACAGATCCTGTGTTATCCTGGGAAAGCTCTGCCATTTTAAGAGTTGCCATCACCAATTTCTGAACAGAAGACAGAGATCAAGGGCCCTCTTATAAGAGGTTTCTTACTCTCTTACATCTTAACCCCCCAAAAGAAAATTGTTAGGTTGGCAAGGGCATTTCTAGAAAATGTAAATTTATAACTTACTTTTCTGTTTCTTGTTAATACATGTAAACTCATGATTATAGAGTTAAATAATTTTGAAAAGTATACCGGGACATTTTAAAATGTGGACTATAAGCCTTTAAGATGTAAGTTTCTTGGTAAGGAGATCATAGACTTTGGTGGTGACAGGTGATGCCAGGGCATAAAGAAGGTTCCTATAAAGACTAATGTTATTGGACTCCATCAATAGCTGCAAATATACTTAAATCTCTGATCTTCAATTACATTAGACTGTGATTGAAAGTTGTTTCAGAACATTCACTTCTTTGTACTTATTTTCTTCTATCATTAAATTCAGATTTAAAAGCCTCCCTAGGCTCTTTCTCCAGGCACCCCTCGCCTTCTTCACCTCTATCCACTCCACCACTTTCTCTTTCTCCTGTGTTTTACCTGCCATCTGGAACCACTTCCCTGCCTCTCTGGACTTAATTGACTCTTTTCAAATCGCATCTCTAGCCCCCATCTCTCCTGTCTGCCTTCTGACTCCTAACCTCACAGAAACAATCAGCCTCTTCTCGGGAGCCTGGCGGTTTCCCTCTGCTGAAGTTCTTGTCCTTTCCCGCTCTTCTCCACTCAAGTGGCTCTCTGTAATCTCTATGCTGTTGCTTGTTCCTTTATTTAAAGCTAAAGAAGCAACTGCAAATGTCATTGCATTGTTCCAGATACACATGTACATGCGTGCAAAGCCTATTTTATTGTGTTGCATCTTACATAATCAGTATGAGTCACTGAAGTAAAACCCATTAAGGAAAAATTACTCTCTAAGGAGATAGAATATTGCGCTTGGGTGACTTCCTCTTGGTCAGGAAGAAGAGACAGGCTTCCTTAATTCATAATTGGCTTTAAAGGCTCAGAGAATACATTTCAGATTGTGTCATTTTAATATGTTCAAAGACATAGAAATATTCAGAATCGGCAGCTCCCTTGCAACCCCCTGCAAAAATTAAGATCTGCTTTTTGGAAATTTTATCTAAAATATTAAAAAAGTGATCAAAAATAAAACAAAAAGATATTTGTAAGTTGAAACAATTTAAAAAATCTATCCTGTATAAAAATATCAGCTGAACCTAATTACTCAATGTTAGTATTAAAAGAATACAATGTCTTTGAAGTTTTAGTGTGAGAAAAAATATGTTGGACAATGAAGAAAAAAAAGATACTGCTATGCTACCTTAACTTAAAATCTATAAATATCCTCTTCTGAGTGTTAAAATATTAATATAGTTTGAAAATCTATAATGAGTTTCTACCTGTTTTCATCAATTTAGAAAAATTCTTTAGTCCTCATTTTCAGTTCTTTATCAATGTGCAAGACAGCTAAAATAGGACTTGCCAACGGTCACTGGAATATCAAAGAACTCACAGAATTCTTTACAATGTCAGTTTTGACAAGAGCAGTTCTTTCTCATATTTTTGGAAGCTGCTCGTAGATGATCAGGACATTCTGACTCAAAATATCAAGCCTCTCACAGAAACCCAAGTTAGCTGTAACAAGAACACTAAAGAAGTGTCATATTTCAATAAAATTAAATCTTTAATAAATTTTGCCTTCAGTTTTTCAGTAAAATAAAATCTTTTCAGGTTCACATTCAAGGTTATTTGCATTGACTTTCTGATGAACAAAATAGTCACCGAGAAATATGAGCAGTTTCTTCTATGATTGTTAGATTAATTTAGGAAACACTTATTGTCAGGCATAAATGATAGTGACTAGAGATTTCTAAAACACCTTTCCAGCCTCAAAAATGCTGTAGTCTATTGAGAAAGGGAAATTTGCATGTGTTACGAATAATAAACCCTAGCAGTTATAAGATTAATATGCCAAAAGGTGACAACATTCAGAAAGCCAACATATTAATTTAAATTCCCGAGATAAATCTCTCCTGCTAATCAATTCATAAAGCATAATATTTACAACAGACCTGGTCACAGTGGCTCTTAGTGATAGCTCAGTCCATGCCTAGCTGAAATGAGGTGTTTAATACATATTCTGAGAAGTGACAGTGTAGTGCTATCGAGCATATATCAGTTTTGTATTATTTCTATCTTTTTTGTGTTATCCAAGATGACACTTTTTTGCCCTTCATCTTTGTGGATTACATGAAAGGAAAATAAGATTTTATTTGACTGGGTAGCTCTTCGTGCACAGATGGGCTGTGCTCTCTTCTGCTGGCATATTAGCTCTGTTTGTGATAGAAATGTCTCCAACCTTTTTTTAAAAAAATGGTAGGCTTGTTACAGGATAACACAGAGTGCTATCATCAGCTCTCATCAGGGCAAAGCAGATGTTCCTCAGCCCTGTGTAATCCCCACCTGCAGTACACTGGATGCCCCGGACCACAAGACACACGGTTGAGAGGTCCTAATGTCTGTTGCTTGTGCTCTCGAAGTGTAGCACCTATTTCCCTTTGTCTGCTTGAGACGGTCACACGAAGGGGAAACAGTGTATGAAAGCCAAACAAAAAGAAGGCAACAGAATTCAGGAGCCATCTCTTTTTAGCTTCAGAGAAGTCAGTATTTAAGCCAGACATTTGGTGCCTTGGTTTTCATTCAAAATTTACGACAGACTCTTACACAGATAAATGATTGCCCTGACAAGACCCTCTGGGACACTAAACTATTATTTATAATTATTGTTCAAGTATGCTTTTCAAATTGAAGGTCTGCTTGTACCTGCCAAAAATCTATTTTCAAAGAACTTTACTTAATTAATTACACTCATGTTTGTGTGGTAACAAAATTCTATAAAATATTTAAACTATAAATAAAAATAGGGTGGAAAACAGCTGATAGAAAATGCTCATAATTGATTTTGCAAAAGTTGAATAAACTGAAATGATACATTTAATCAGGACAAATATTATGTGGTAGGTCATGCGTATAACCTTTTTTTAATTGTAGAAAAGAAAAGCTACTTGTCATTTTGGTTACATAATTTCTACTTTAAATTATTTCTCTTGATTCAATTTCCATGTTAATGTAAAATCAAAAGATAACAAACTGTTAGGAATTCTGAAAGGGCAAATTAAAAAAAGGAAAACTAAGTAAGAGATTTAGGAATCTGAGAGTTCTTTATTTAAAAAGTTACCTATAAATATATCAATGCATTTTTACTGGGTTATCTCTCATAAGTAAAACAGTTTCACATTTGATAACTCTTTTGATAAAGTTATAGTGGACTTGAATGGAACGGATATAGTTTAATTTTGATCTGTAATTAACTTATTTTATTATTTGTTGTCAGAAAAATATCTATGTATTGGAACTCAAGTCTTTGGAATAAAATTTTAATTTGTAAATGATGTCTTAACAAAATCAAGAAATGTACATCAGTCCATTTGTATAACTTTGTAGAACATTACACAAAGAAAACATAATTTAGGTAAATGGGAAATTAATCATATAGAATAAATTTTAGACAATCTCTTAATTTGTTGTTATGCTCTATTCACATTTGTATAAATTTTTCATATATTTTAATTACCTTAACAAATGAAACATGCATATTTTCATTTTAAAATAGTTGTATTTTTTCATCTCTATTGGGATAGTAACTTAACTGGTTTTTTAATTTAAAATATTATTTGAATATAAATTTTAAATGAGTACAAAAATCTAAAATCAAACTAAATCTAATAGCTAAAAAATATAATCATTGACTTTTTGCTATATGATAAAAATGATCTTCACAAAAGTGGAAGATATGTGGGAAATCCCAACAGTGGTAAGCACAGAAACTAAAATTATTGACACATGCTTGATTGATTTGCTGAATAAAAACCCATTACCCAGCTTCTTTCTCTACCCTGTTTCAGCAAGCTTAGGTAACATTATTACCAAAAGAGACTGAAACATGTAATACATTGATGTATTCTGCCCTTTCTGTCAGAGTTTCCTATTCTCTTTTCTAATAGAAAGCTGATGATTTTCCCTTTGACTCTTGATTGTGCTAAAATGAGCTATTTCTTCATATGAATGTTATTGTTCTCTTCTACTGTGAATGACTCTCCATTCACCCACTGAGTCATATGCTTGATCTTTTGTCAATAATTTTAGTTTTTATGCTTACCACTGTTGGGATTTCCCACATATCTTGATTGCAGAAGTCAATCATAACCAAAATTTAATTGACTAATTGAACCTGTATATACATTCAATTAAATATCACTCATGTAATTATAATGAAAATATGCATGTCTAAAATGATTTCAAATTAACACTTGATACTAGGAGAATATGAATGTAATTCAAAAATCTATAGACATATAAAGGAATGTTGGGACACAGAATTTAGAATCTATTGTAGACTTTTGATATTCAATATATTTTTAGATGTTTGTTTTACAGCAGTACATTGTCTAGGAGTCATTACTGACTATAAAGTCCATGGAATTCTCCAGGCCAGAATACTGGAGTGGGTAGCCTTTCCCTTCTCGAGGGGATCTTCCCAACCCAGGGATCAAACCCAGATCTCCTGCATTGCAGGTGGATTATTTACCAGTTGAGCCAAAGGGGAAGCTCCCCCAAAGCAACTACTAAATACATCCATCATCAATACATTGTCTAAGAGTCATTACTGACTGAGGTAACTTTTTCTGAAGGTCCATGGATTTGTCAAGGATTGTTCTGATATAAAGTATTAGGTAGATCTCTTCCCACTCCTGGCAAATGTCTTTTTGACTTCAATATCAATGATTATTTTCTGCAATTGTTTTTGGAAGTATCTTGATTTATGTAGACTATTATAATAACTGATCTTCAATAAGTTATTTACAGTTTTTTCATAAGGAATTTCATAATTTCATAAGGAATTTCATAAGGAATAAAAGACACTTACTCCTTGAAAGGAAAGTTATGGCCAGCCTGGACAGCATATTGAAGAGCAGAGACATTACTTTGCCAACAAAGGTCCTCTAGTCAAGGCTATGGTTTTTCCAGTGGTCATGTATGGATGTGAGAGTTGGACTGTGAAGAAGGCTGAGTGCCAAAGAATTGATGCTTTTGAACTGTGGTGTTGGAGAAGACCCTTGAGAGTCCCTTAGACTTCAAGGAGATCCAACCAGTCCATCCTAAAGATCATTCCTGGGTGTTCATTGGTAGGACTGATGTTGAAGCTGAAACTCCAATACTTTAGCCACCTGATGTGAAGAGCTGACTCATTTGAAAAGATCCTGATGCCAGGAAAGATTGAGGGCAGAAGGAGAAGGGGATGACAGAGGATAAGATGGCTGGATGGCATCACCAGCTCAATGGATATGGGTTTGGATGGACTCCAGGAATTGGTGATTGGCAGGGAGGCCTGGAGTGCTGCAGTTCTTGGGGTCGCAAAGAGTCGGACACGACTCTACAACTGAACTGAATTGAATTAATAAGGAATTTAGTCTTCTATGTCAGAAAATTTTTCCTATTTAAATTATTGCAATAAAATTACTTTCTTAATAAAACAATAAAGGATCTATATGTGGTTGAGCAGTAAAGAATCCAGCTGTCAACCAGGGTTCAATCCCTGGGTGGAGAAAATCTCCTAGAGAAGAAAATGACAACCCACTCCATTATTGTTGCCTGGAAAATGCCATGGAAAGAGGAATCTGATGGGCTACAGTTCATGTGGTTGCAAAGAGTCAGACATGACTTAGGGACTAACCAACAACAAACAGCAAAATTAAATTACTTTTCTCTGAGAGGAGCAAGTCTGTATTATAAGGAGCATATAAAACACATAATTTTCAGATTTTAGATTTCAAAGTACTGATAATCAGCATTCTTCACTTTATCTGCAAAGCACTCTTAGTTTGTTGTACTATGTCCAAATCATACTGTGGTTTGTTTTTTTCTAGTGCTAAAATTGCAGACAAAGATAAAACAAGGTGAATGTTCAACCTTGTTGAACACTGATCACTAGAAGTCGATGGTTGGAAATGGCGGCTAACTAGTTATAATTACTAATGTAAATGCTAAAAGTTAATCTGCTATCTATTAATTTAGGATAACATATTTCATAATGTAGGTGAGTTATGGTCACATCAAGGGAGCTACATAACACAGCAGCAATAAGATTTCTCAATGTTAAATTCCCTAAAATAATCTAGAATCATCAGCCAATATCAACCCAATAAAAACCTATAAAAACAGGTAAATGTGTCAAATCAACATAATGGCAACAGGATCGAAGACAGAAGTCCACTGGGGAAGAATTAATACAGTTTCTAGTGTGTTCTCAACAAAGCCCATTTCTGTATAACTTTGTAACTTTTCTTATAAATGCCAAAATCAGCTTTAGTATAAATCTCATATCAACTTTATTCTCTTTGGACTTTATATTTTTCATTAATGGATAGAGACTGAGGGAAAATATTCAGTTTCAGTATATTAAATGCATTAAAATTATTTTAATTAGATTGGTCAAATAAATGTTTCTAATCTACTAAAATGATTACATGTATAGCATTTAAAATTACATTTGTATTTCAGAATAGCACTCAAATTACCCAGACAAGTTGTTCCATGTCCAGTTCTAACTGTTGCTTCTTGACCTGCATACAGGTTTCTCAGGAGGGAGGTCAGGTAGCCTGGTATTCCCATCTCTAAGAATTTTCCATGGTTTGTTGTGATCCATATAGTCAAAGGCTTTGGCGTAGTCAATAAAGCAGATGTTTTCCTGGAACTCTTGCTTTTTCTATGATCCAACAGATGTTGACAATTTGATTTTTGGTTCCTCTGCATTTTCTAAATCCAGCTTGAATATCTGGTAGTTCTCAGTTCGTGTACTGTTGAACCTCACTTGGAAAATTTTGAGTATTACTTTGCTAGCGTGTGAGATGAGTGCAATTGTGTGGTAGTTTGAACATTTGTTGACATTGCCTTTCTTTGGGATTGGAATGAAAACTGACCTTTTCAGTCCTGTGGCCACCACTGAGTTTTCCAAATTTGCTGGCACATTGAGTGCAGCACTTTCACAGCATCATCTTTTAGGATTTGAAATAGCTCATCTGGAATTCCTTCACCTCCACTAGCTTTGTTGATAGTGGTGCCCACTTGTTTTCATGTTCCAGGATGTCTGGCTCCAGGTGAGTAATCACACCATCTTGGTTATCTGGTTCTGGAAGATCTTTTGTGTATAATTCTTCTTTGTATTCTTGCCACCTTTTCTTAATATCTTCTGTTTCTGTTAGGTCCGTAGAGACTAGGAGAAAGTAGGCAGGGAGTGTCTGCTAATGGATATGTTTTGTGTGTGTGTGGTGGGGTGGGGGTGGGGGGCAAGTTGGAGGTAATTAAATGTCCTAAAATTAAATGGTGATGTTGCATAATTCTGTAAGTATGTTGAAAGTCACTGAAACACACACTTTAAAAGAATGGATTTTATGATAGGCGAATATCTCAATAAAGCTGCTATTTAAAAATAATTTTTAAATCACCAATATTCTTTTGCTTTTAATCTATGTTGATAATAATATATACTAAGACAGTTTTTTTCTAGCTTTTATTAATGCTATGTTAGAGTTACTTTTTTTAGTTAAATAACTTTGAGAGGTTCATTTCATTTGCTATTAGCTTGAAAACAATCTTTTTAAAATTAAGGACTGATAAATGTGTCAAACTAAGTAAATTTGTACTTGTGTGAAATTATATAATCAATTTTATATTTACAAATATAGAATGGCTATTTTTATTAAAAAATTGTTTGTTCAGATGTTTTATCCACCTTTTAATTAGGTTGTTTCCCTATTGTGAGTTTTAAAGAGTCCACTGTATATTTTGGATAAAATTCCTTTATTAGATTTGTGTTTTGTCAAATTTTCTCCAAATCTGGAGCTTGTATTTGCATTTACTTAAAAGTGCCTTTCACAAAGCAGAAGTATTTAATTTTAATAAAGTTTGAATTAACAATTTTTTTCATGAAGCATACTATTTTGGTGTCTGAACAAACATCTCAATAAGAAGATATACGACTGACAACAAACATATAAAAAGATGGTTAACATCATATGTGATTAGGGATTTTCAAAACAAAACAGTAAGAGATACCACTGCATATCTATGTGTGTGCAGTTCTAAGTAATGTGAGCACAGTCTTTGTGACCCCATAGACTGCAGCCTGCCAGGCTCCTCTGTCCATGGAATTTTCCAGGTAAGGATACTGGAGCCATTTCCTACTCCAGGGGGTCTTCCCAATTGAGGGACTGAACCCGTGAATTTTACATCTCTTGTATTGGCAGGCAGATTCTTTACCACTGCACCACTACATACCTTTGAGAATGACTAAAATACCAAACATTATTTTTTGGGGCCCCAAAATCACTACAGATGATGATTGCAGCCATGAAATTAAAAGACACTTACTCCTTGGAAGGAAAGTTATGACCAACCTAGATAGCACATTCAAAAGCAGAGACATTACTTTGCCAACAAAGATCTGTCTAGTCAGTTCAGTTCAGTTCATTTCAGTCACTCAGTTGTGTCCAACTCTTTGCGACCCCATGAATCACAGCATGCCAGGCCTCCCTGTCCATCACCAACTCCCGGAGTTCACCCAGACTCACATCCATCAAGTCAGTGATGCCATCCAGCCATCTCATCCTCTGTCATCCCCTTCTCCTCTTGCCCCCAATCCCTCCCAGCATCAGAGTCTTTTCCAATGAGTCAACTCTTCGCATGAGGTGGCCAAAGTACTGGAGTTTCAGCTTTAGCATCATTCCTTCCAAAGAAATCTCAGGGCTGATCTCCTTCAGAATGGACTGGTTGGATCTCCTTGCAGTCCAAGGGACTCTCAAGGCTATGGTTTTTCCAGTGGTCATGTATGGATGTGAGGGTTGGACTGTGAAGAAAGTTGAGCACTGAAGAATTGATGCTTTTGAACTGTGGTGTTGGAGAAGACTCTTGAGAGTCCCTTGGACTTCAAGGAGATCCAACCAGTCCATTCTAAAGGAGATCAGTCCTGGGTGTTCTTTGGAAGGAATGATGCTAAAGCTGAAACTCCAGTACTTTGGCCACCTCATGGGAAGAGTTGACTCATTGGACAAGGCTCTGATGCTGGGAGGGACTGGGGGCAGGAGAAGAAGGGGACGACAGAGGATGAGATGGCTGGATGGCATCACAGACTCGATGGACATGAGTTTGAGTGAACTCCAGGAGTTGGTGATGGACAGGGAGGCCCGGCGTGCTATGATTCATGGGGTCACAAAGAGTCAGACATGACTAAGCGAGTGAACTGAACTGAACTGAAAATCCCAAACACTGACAACGCCAAATGCTGATGAAGATGTGGAGGAGACTCATTCACTGCTGGTGAGAATGAAAAATGGTACAGACTATGAAAAGAATACTGTCAGTTTCTTAACAAAGCTAAACAGTCTACCACACCATCTTGCAATTGCCTTCATAAGTATTTGCCCAAAGGAGTTGAAAACTTATGTCCACACTAAAACTTGCACACAAGTGTTTGTAATAGCCTTATTCACAACAAAATCAGAAGTAAGCAGAATAGTCCTCAGTGGGCGAATGGACAAAATACTGTGGTGCATCCATAAAATGGAAAGTACTGGGCAAGTGAAGTAAACAAACTATCAAACCACAAGAAGACATAGAAGAACCTTAAGTTATTCTTATTGCTAATTGAAATAACCTAACCTCAAGAGAGTAGACATAATAGTTTCAACTACATAATGTTTTGGAAAAGGCAAGCTGTAGAGACGGTAAGAAAAAAAAAATCAGTGATTGACAGAAGATGTGGAGAAGGCTGTGGAATACAGGGAAGTCTTAGTGACACAAAAATATTTTGTTGAGACTATAGTATGATAATGGTGGGTACGTGATATCATGCATTTGGAGGAATCCATAAAACTAGAAGTATGAATAATGAGCTCTAATGTAAACATCAGACTTTAATAGTAATGCATCAATATCAGTTGATCAGTTATAATAAATGTACCGATTCAAGGGCTTCCCAGGTAGCGCTAGCAGTAAAGAAACTGCCTGACAGTGCAGGAGACAAGATGTAGGAATTCTTGGGGTCGATCCCTCGGTCAGGAAGATTCCCTGGAAGAGAGCATGGCAACCAGTATTCTTGCCTGGAGAATCCCATGGACAAAGAAGCCTGGTTGCCTACAGTTCATGGGATCACAAAGAGTTGGACATGACTGAGTGACTGACACGGATTCAAGAGGTTCATAATAGAGGAAACTGTGGTGAGGGGAATGGAGAGTGAGTTTACAGTTTTTGTATTTCCTACTCAATTTTTCTGTAAGGTTCAAACTGCTCTATAAAATAAAGTCCATTAATTTAAAAAAAAATTTTTCAATCCTAATATTAAAAGTTATTTTAATTTTCAAAATTTAAGTAGTACTTAAAATATCATCTAAATTTGAATGAAAGTAAATACATTTAAGAAATGTTCAGTAGAAGTTTATATAAATTCTGATGTCAGAATGCTTTAATTGTAGGAAAAAGACCCTAAACATTGAGTCCTCAGTGACAAAGTCTAATAGGCAGGGAAACAAGAAAGTGAAGTCGCTCAGTCATGTCCGACTCTGCGACCCCGTGGACTGTAGCCCGCCAGGCTCCTCTGTCCATGGGATTCTCCAGGCAAGAATACTGGAGTGGGTTCCCATTTCCTTCTCCAGAGGAATCTTTGCGACCAAGGGATGGAAAAGGCAAGAAGGAAAAGAAAAGGTTATTAATTTAAATTAAGTATTTAACTTTTCACAAAAGAAATCATTTGAGCATTTAATAAGGCTTAGTACATGTTTGGTATTGTGGGGAAAAATATCTAAAAGTAAGGTGAAGTATTACAATTACTCTGTTTCAAGGTATTTGACTACCTCCTTGTATCATCCTTTATATTTACCAACCTTCCTGGACTCATTTTTCTTTTTCTTTTCCTGAAGGAGTGAGTCAGTGTGTTCACTAAGATCCTTCCCAGATCTGAGAATGTATCCAATTAGAAAAGCAAAGTATCTCTTGTGAGCAAATTTCTAAGAAAATACGAAAAAATTTTGAACAATAAAAGTTGGGAATTGAGAATCTAATACCAACTCACCCTCTTTAATAAACCACACAGCTCTGGAGCAACAATAATAAAAGAAATGGAGCTCAAGTATCAGAAATATTAATATTTAAAATAAGCTACATTTGAACTTACATAAGGCAATGGCACCCCACTCCAATACTTTTGCCTAGAAAATCCCATGGACAGAGGAGCCTGGTAGGCTGCAGTCCACGGGGTCGCTAGAGTCGGACACGACTGAGAGACTTCACTTTCCCTTTTCACTTTCATGCATTGGAGAAGGAAATGGCAACCCACTCCAGTGTTCTTGCCTGGAGAATCCCAGGGACGGGGAAGCCTGGTGGGCTACCGTCTATGGGGTCGCACAGAGTCGGACATGACTGAAGTGGCTTAGCAGCAGCAGTCTTAATGAGGGCTTAATGAACTTACATATGTCTTAATGGCACTAACTGTAAAGAACCCTCCTGCCAGGGCAGGTAGATGCAGGAGACTATGCTTCAATCCCTGGGTGGGGACGATCCCCTGGAGGAAGGTGTGGCAACCCACTCCAGTATCCTTGCCTGGAGAAACCCATGGACAGAGGAGACTAGCAGACTCAGTCAATAGGACCTCAAAAAGTTGGACACAACTGGAGTTACTTAGCATACATGCACATGTCTTACTGAAGAATTTTCTCTTCTTGACCCTGTACTGTCCTACTGCATATTATGATGAGACATAATATGCATACTGTAACAGTAGCCACATCTTATTTATATACTGGAGAGCAGATTCATAAAATAAATTTCTCATTAAAAATAGATTTCTTTACAAATGAACTTACTTATAAAACACAAACAGACTTGGAGAACAAACTTATGGTTATCACAGGGAAAGGGTGGGGGAAAACATAGCTACAGAGTTTGGGATCAACATGTACACATTGCTATATTTAAAATCGATAATCAACAAGGACCTACTGTATAGCAAAGGAACTCTGCTCAATGTCATGCAGCAGCCTGGATGAGAGAGGAGTTTGGTGATGAATGGAAACATGTATATATAAGGTTGGGTCGCTTTGCTGTGCGCCTGAAACTATCACAGCATTGTTAATTGGCTACATTCTAATAGAAAGTAAAAGTTTACAAAAATAAAAACATTATGAAACAGTGGGAAAAAGGAGATTTCTTTTTCTAGGTATTTCTCATACAATATAACAAAGGTCAAAGGTGGAATTTTAGTGGTGCGGCGCTTGTGAAGTTACAAAATATTATCTAGCACTACTCAAATTTTATCCTCATTCAACTCTGATTAACAGGAAGTGAGAATGGGAAGCATTCCAGCAATGTTCATTAAAAATATTCTCTGTACATGAAATCTGTTGGTTGTCTCTATTCTTTGATGTACAGCTTAGCTTACATGCGCACAAGTTCATATTCTGGGTATATTTTCATTACATATGTATAACCAAAGTATTACAATATATATAGTATATAAAATATATATATTTATGATAGTCTGTAAATAATTTATTTTTCACTAAAATTGATTTAAATATATGAAAGGCTAAAATATTTTGTACAGTTCTAATCAATAAGTATTTTGATTTACCATTCACTATCTCTAAGATATTGAAATAAACCCTGTGTGTTTCTGGGTGTGATATTTCTTATTTTGCTTTCCATGATGAAAATTAGCCTTAATAGGTGTGTGTGTGTGTGTGTGTGTGTGTGTGTGTGTGTATCTAAGGGAGATAAAGAAGGAGAAAAAGAGAGAGGATACAGATATACTTTTTGCAAACATATAAAATTTTAAATTGCTTTTGTAACAGGCATGGAACCATTCAAAAAAGGAAGATTATGGCATCTGGTCCCATAACTTCATGGCAAAGAGATGGAGAAACAATGGAAACAGTGACAGACTTTATTTTCTTGAGCTCCAAAATCACTGCAGATGCTGACAACAGCCATGAAATCAAAAGATGCTTGCTCTTTGGAAGAAAAGCTATGACAAACTTTACATAACAAAAAGCAGAGACATTACTTTGCTGACAAAGGTCCATATAGTCAAAGCTATGTTTTTTTTCAGTAGTCATGTATGGATGTGAGAGTTCGACCATAAAGAAGGCTGAGTGCTGAAGAATTGATGCTTTTGAACTGTGGTGTTGGAGAAGACTCTTGAGCATCCCTTAGACTGCAAGGAGATTAAACCAGTCAAACCTAAAGAAAATCAGTCCTGAATATTCAATGGAAAGATTGATGCTGAAGCTGAAGCTCCAATACTTTGGCTACCTGATGTGAAGAGCCGACTCATTAGAAAAGACCCTGATGCTGGGAAAGATTGAAGGCAGGAGGAGGAGAGGACAACAAATGATGAGATGGTTGGATGGCATCACCAACTCAATGGATGTGAGTTTGAGCAAACACTTATAGATGGTGAAGGACCATGGCGTATTATGGTCCATGGATCCGCAGTTTCGGACATAACAGAGAGACTGAACAACAACAAGAGGCGTAGGACATATATACTCATTTTAGGATACAATGCATTTACTTAGAAAATAAAAGTTTAGGTAATTTTTAAACTAAATCATATTTTGAAGATGTGTAAGTTAACAACCAAAATTCTTAAATACCAGCAATGTTTAAGAAAGCTAAAAATAATACATTGTGCATGTTCTCTTTATAATCAAGAAATTTCTGTAAAAACTTCTTTTAAAATTAAGACAAAGAAGATTCTATCAATGTTTCTTTTGAAGGAATAACAATATTTCACCTGCTCAGAGAATATGTGAGAAAAAATAAGAAGAGAATAGAAAACAAATGCTCGGTTGTATTTTTATGAGCAGGGGTTTTTGGTAGCAATAACAATAAAAGAGGATGTTTAAAAATTATTGTAATAGAATTTTCAATTATTTTTGAGTGGGCTTGTTGTTAATAATCATTTATTTTATGTATTATGAACATAGGAATTTTAAACTATAAATACTAATTATAAATTTCAATTACTGCTAAGTCACATCAGTCGTGTCTGACTCTGTGCGACCCCATAGACCGCAGCCCACCAGGCTCCCCTGTCTCTGGGATTCTCCAGGCAAGAACACTGTAGTGGGTTGCCATTTCCTTCTCCAATGCATGAAAGTGAAAAGTGAAAATGAAATTGCTCAATCGTATCTGACTCTTGGTGACCCCATGGACTGCAGCCTACCAGGCTCCTCCGCCCATGGGATTTTCCAGGCAAGAGTACTGGAATGGGTGCCATTGCCTTCTCCAAAATTTCAATTAAATCTCCTTCAAATAATCTTGCCTGAATAACTTTTATATTACTCCATTCTTCCTAGCCAAAAGGATATCTTTATTGCCGGTACATGAAGTAAAATGTCATAAATCATATCTTTTTAGGATGCCTGAATACTCAGATATGCAGATGACACCACCCTTATGGCAGAAAGTGAGGAAGAACTAAAGAGCCTCGTGATGAAAGTGAAAAAGGAGAGTGAAAAAGTTGGCTTAAAGCTCAACATTCAGAAAATTAAGATCATGGCATCCGGTCCCATTACTTCATGGGAAATAGATGGGGAAACAGTGGAAACAGTTGCTGACTTTATTCTTTTGGGCTCCAAGATCACTGCAGATGGTGACTGCAGTCATGAAATTAAAAGACACTTACTCCTTGGAAGGAAAGTTATGACCAACCTAGATAGCATATTAAAAAGCAGAGACATTACTTTTCCAACAAAGGTCCATCCAATCAAGGCTATGGTTTTTCCAGTAGTCATGTATGGATGTGAGAGTTGGACTGTGAAGAAAGCTGAGCGCTGAAAAATTGATGCTTTTGAACTGTGGTATTGGAGAAGACTCTTGAGAGTCCCTTGGACTGCAAGGAGATCCAACAAGTCCATCCTAAAGCAGATCAGTCCTGGGTATTCATTGGAAGGACTGATGTTGAAGCTGAAACTCCAATACTTTGGCTACCTGATGCGAAGAGCTGACTCATTTGAAAAGACCCTGCATAAAGTATAGACTAGGCACATAGTACGCTTTAAATAAATGTAAACTGTTATCATCCTTATAATTACTACTGTTACACATTCTAGTAACAATTCATGAATGAGGTGTATAAGTAAATATATGTTAGAAATGTGTAATAAAAAAGGACCATGCAAATTCTCATTTGAACCTTGTAGATGGTCATATTACACTGTGATTCCATTGTGAACAGGATCCATGAATGCAGACCCACTGAGTTATTGCTAGTCTATCTTGCACAGGTACTTAACTCACATGAATTGCTTAATGTAGCATTAGCTTAATGTGAAGTAGATTCAAATATTGTATATTGAATTTTTTTTTTGGACACGATTTTATTTTATTTTATTTTATTTTTTTTACCATAAGGTACTTTAGTTATTTTCAGTATTCATCCCACTTGCATAATATCTAAGACAGAACTATGTCATAGTTGATAGTTTACCATGAAGAAATTAAGAAAAGAGAATAGTTTCTAATGTTTATCCATGTATTGACTGTTCATAGTGCTCTTTACTCCTTCCTGTATTTCCCAGTTTTGTTTTGATACTATCATCATTCATAAAGGACTTTATCATTTTTTATAGCTCGTGCATGCTTCCTTAGCTTTTAGCAAGATTTTTTCAGCTAACCCCTTAGAAAACTAAGAAAGTTATTATATGAAGAATACAAGGAAAGTCTATGTGAATGGAAACACTGTCAGTTGCATGACCCATGTCCATTCCTCGAGATTCCTTACTAATACAATTTTGATTTTATTTATTTTAGCAATATAATCAGCTTTATTATCCCTTGTAGGTAGGCATATCATTAGATGTTCAATGAGATGACCTGGAGTTTCCTATGAAATCTTTTTCTTTTCTAATAAATATGTTCAGCATAAATGGCATCTACTTTCCCTTTTATAGTTACTTTGAACATGGACATGATGTCTGAGGTTGTGATAATAACAAGACAAGCATGATAGTGACACCAAAAATGTAGGCATAGCAAAAGTAACAAGCGTGTCTGCCAGATAACACCCCTGAATGTCTCAAACCAATATCTGTAAATGTATCTGTCTCTAATTATTTTCAGAAAAAAAAAAAAAATGGAAAGACCCTGATGATGGGGAAATTGAGGGCAGGAGGAGAAGGGGATGACAGAGGATGAGATGGTTGGATGGCATCACTGACTCAATGGACAGGGGTTTAAGTAGACTCCAGGAGTTGGTGATGGACAGGGAGGCCTGGCATGCTGCAGTTCATGAGGTCGCAAAGAGTCGGACATAACTGAACGACTGAACTGAACTGAATACTCAGAACCAAAAAACTAATTTATAAGTGAATATCACTCTCTGACTTTCAGTTCATTTTTATAAAACCAACCAATGACAGTATTTGATGTCATTGAAAACTAGTCCACAAGATGGTATAGATCTCTCAGTAACTCAAAGTTAGCAGATGTACCCCTCATTATTGTTCAGAAAGATAATAAATATTGTGATTCTCAGGATATAGAATAAATACAGAAATATGGACTGATCACTTAACCAAGTCTTAAAGTATAGCATATTGTACCTGATTAAATCACCCACAAGCACAGAGAAATTCCATGTACTCCAGCTCTTTTTTTTTTTTTTTTAATTCTGCTTTAGTATTATAGCTCTATGGGAATAAGCTACTAGTTCAACAAAAACATACATAATAAATGTATACTGATCATTGATCACATAGAAAATCCCAAGTAATATACTAAGTGCTAGGAATTCAAATAGAGGACATAATTCTTGTCCTTAAAATTGCAAAGTCCAGGTGTAGTTTTTGATCATCTAGTGACTAAATTCTGTGTATTTCAGGGTGTTAGCTTTGTAGTACATCTACTTTAGACTTTTCAATAAACCAGGCCACTTGACAGGATGTGATGAAAGCTGAAACTTTCCATCTCCCAGATGGAAGTGATTGATAGGGGATATATTTCAGAATGTTGTTTGTTTATCCAAATATCTGAAAACCTTAGCTTAATTTATGTTATCAGTTCTGGGAACATCAACCTCAGACAAGTAGGTTTTTCTGAGTATTTTTTCCTCTTGGATGTATTGATATATTACTTCAGATGTCAAGATAGAAATAATGTTCATCTATTTTTAACATAATTCTTGATGTTAGAAGTGTAGGATGTCTTCCTATAATGAAGAATTTTGTGAAATAATTACATATTGTGGACTGTGATTTAAAATGAATAATAAGGGCAAAGCATTACAGAATAATTGGTTTGGGGAAAAGTTTAAAAATATAGAAATGATAAAAGGATGCTTCTTTGGACATAACACTCTGTATAGTCTTTTATCCTCGATATAACAGAAAAATGAAAATTACACTAAGATATTCATATTTAGCTTTTAACTACTGGTCCTTTGATCTCTGGAGTGTGTATTAAATTTTCTAATTCAAAACATGCTAAATAGCTTCTTATAGAAAATAGCAAAGGCTATATCAGATGAATATTACTTCTGAAAACTGATTATAATTCAAAGATGTTGCTCCATCCAAAGCTAGTGTGTCCACTTAAAAATATGTATTTAATTGAATTTTTAATTTAATCAACTTGAAGCTATGAATTTAGTGCCCCAGAAAGAAAGAGATTAAGATTGAATGGAGAGAGGAGGTCCCCATTGTGCTTTCCTAGTACATTTAAGATTTCACCTGAAGGGGCCACCCTCTAGTACACTGAACAATGCTTTCCACATGGTTATTAAATCCTATGGACAACAAAACAATAGGCCAGTGGATTTCACTTAGGACTTTCTTTAGCTCATTAAGTCTTGGGGCTTTCTTATAGAAAGGCAAACATGCTGTATTTTTCTTACAATAGGGCAGTAAGTATACTGAGTTTGACCACCTAATATCAAGCTGTAATTTTATTTAAAAACCATTTTCATAAAGAAAAGAACCAAAAATATTGTCTAAATGTTGAAAAGTCACTGAGGAACAGTTCAGTCTTAAAAAATACGCACACACACACAAAATATTTAGAATAGAGTTAGAGACATAGAAACGTTATAGCTTACTTAACAAAAAACAGTGAACTGAAACTCATCAAAGTTTCATGACACTGTTTTTAGATTGCATGCTTTAAAATTGTCTCCCATTTTGTAAAGACATTGATATCTAAAGTGAATTACATAAACATTCATCACTTCTTTTAATAATCAACTCTTGTGAGGTAAAACTTGGCAAGGAGTGATGTAGGAAATCTTTGCTTTAGATAAGGAATAAATACCACATCGGAACTGGTTCAAAGTAACTTTTCAGTTTCTCAGTATGTTGTCATTTAAATACCAAGCAATTATTCTGATAACTCCAGGAGAAAGAAAGTCCGTGTAGGAAATAGTTTATAAGAGCCATACTAGCACCGCGTTCATCAATTTCAAAATCGATTAGGTTCTAATGAAAACACTCCATATAAGCCAGGTAAAAAGTCCAGCTGCCAGGGAGATAAAGTGTCACAAACTATCAATGAAGAGCAAACAATCAATGAAGTGTTAGTGGGAAAACAAACTTTCCTCTTTACCTTCAACTATGCAAACAGCAAGCATTTCAAAAGCTACGAAAGTGCAACCCTACTGATAATGACAAAACAACAGTGCTGATTATCCAGTATGCTAGTGCAGAAGGCTTCAAAGTTTGCCGACTACATATAATCACTTCCATTCATAATGAAATATCGACTTCCTTTGATTTGTATTTAATCCTTATCTTGGAAAATGTATAATTTTCAAATAGCATAATCACACATACTTTAAACACTCATTAAATTCTTTTTGTTAGAATTGGATGAAATAACTACACTATCAACAGCTATTTCAAAGTTAGCACAACAAACTTTGGTGATTGATAAAGATGGCAAGAATGTGTTAGGTACCATAGATTAATTCAGTTCATCAGTTCAGATATGTAGTGGTCAAATATGGGGAAAAAAAAGAAATCAGGAACAGGATGTATTTTTGTTTTTATACATGATATTTAACCTGTTACATTTTTTATTATTCAGAAAGTCAATATAATCCAACAAATAGATCAGAAAACTAAAAGTGAAAGGAGCTGAGAATTTAGAATTATCAGATTTTAGAGACAGGAGGAAACAGAATTATTTTTAAAGACCTCACATTTTGAAAACAAAGTAACTAAGGTCTTTAAAGTGCTACATTTGGTTTTAAGTTTGAGTGGAATCTGCGTGCAATGTGGGAGAACCTGGTTTGATTCCTGTGTCGGGAAGATCCTCTGGAGAAGGGATATGCTACCCACTCCAGTGTTCTTGGGCTTTCCTTGTGGCTCATCTAGTAAAGAATCTGCCCGCAATGTGGGAGATCTGGGCTCTGTCCCTGGGTTGGGAAGATCCTCTGAAGAAGGGAAAGGCAACCCACTCCAGCGTTCTGGCCTAGAGAATTCCATGGACAGTCCATGGGGTCTCAAAGAGTTGGACACGACTGAGCGACTTTCACTCACTTCACTTGGTGGTAAAGGTAGAGCTAGGAATGTATCTTTTGATTCCAATTTTTTCCATCTCCCCAATCTGTTTAGAGCTTAATTATCATCCCAAACTCCATTATTGCTAATTATGAACAGAGCAATAGATTGTGAAGAACTCTCATATCCCTTCCATCTAACTCACTGCAGTTCATTTTTATATTCTACTAATATCTTAGAAATACTTGTAACCCATAGAATAGCATGGTATACTTTCAATCATATAACCTGTTTTGGCAGTGGTTGAATTTGGTCACAGTCAGGTAAAGCATAGGTAAGCTGCATTTCTTATTATCTGTTTCTTTTTTAAATGTGTTGTTATGTTTCTACCTCTTCAGATTTTTTTTTTTTTGTATATTTTCCTAAATCAGGAAAAAGGAAAATATTAATAGGTTCATAGACAAACAATGCCTTTGCACTTTAACATGATGGGCAATGTTGTTATAATGTCATTTATTAAGGGAAGTCTGACAGTGAAGGCAATGGCACCCCACTCCAGTACTCTTGCCTGGAAAATCCCAGGGACGGAGGAGCCTGGTAGGCTGCCATCTATGGGGTCGCACAGAGTGGGACACGACTGACTCGACTTAGCAGCAGCAGCAGCAGCACGGTGTGTGAAGTGAGAAAGAATAGGACACATGATTTTTAGATACAATTAATTTTTTTTTTTTTTTTTGCAGAGAAACACTCCCACTCTTTAAAAGGGGGAGATTTTATCAACACTGGGGCTTCTCTTGTGGCTCAAATGGTAAAGAATCACCTGCAATGTGGGAGACCTGCATTTGATCCCTGGATTGGGCAGATCTCCTGGAGAAGGACATCACAACCCACTTCAGTATTCTTGCCTAGAACATTCCATGGACTGAAAAGCCTGGTGGGCTACAGTCCATGGTGTTGCCAAGAGTCAGACATGCCTGAGTGACTAACACTTTTACTTTCGCACTTTTAGTCAAAATTAGTCCACATTACCATATGTAAAATAGATAGCCAATTGGAATTTGCTCTGTGACTCAGGGAACTCGAACCAAGACTCTGTAACAACCTAGAGGGATGGGATGGGTAGAGAGGTGGGGGACATATGCATACCTATGGCTGATTCATGTTGAGGTTTGGCAGAAGCCAACACAATTCTGTAAACCAATTATCCTTCAATTAAAAAATAAATAAATTTTTAAAAATAAAAAAAAACATGTTTTGGCTTCTTTTACAAGGGAGTGAAGCAAATGTTTTTAATAAATTCATGATGGGATAGAACTGCCAGACCTAGGCTTTCAAACTCTAGAACTCTGAAAGAATTTACAGATGTTACAGTGAAGCCATTATTGATAATTTTTAAGAATGATAATGTTTTGGAATTATAGCAGAAGAAAGAAAAGTGAAAGTGAGTGTTAGTTGCTCAGTTGTTCATGGAATTCTCCAGGCACGAATACTGGAGTGAGTTGCCATTCCCTTCTCCAAGGGGTCTTCCTGACCCAAGGATCAAACCCAGGCCTCTTGCACTGCAGACAGATTCTCTACCATTAGAGTCATGAGGGAAGGCAATCCTCTTTCTGTCTCTCTCTTAATATTAAAGAGGTGAATTCTGTATATTGCTAAGGTTATCTAACACTAATCTCTGGAAGAATTAGTAAAGTATAACTCTAACAGAGAAATTCACTAACACCAGGTCCTACCAAATCTCCTTCTCTTTTTATTTACAGTCACTTTACTAAACTTGCATATCTAAGGAATGGTCTAAAATGCATGTATTTTCATTTCAGCAAGTCAAATGATCACATGTATTACTTTTAATTATAGAAAAATGGGAAAATGTAAATGATTAATAATATAGATTGTGAATACGAAGCTTATTGAAAAGCAATGCCCATTTGGTATTGATTAATGGATCACTCTTACTTGGGAGAGTAGTCTCAAGTGACTTACCACAGACACTGGCCCTATCTTGTCAACATCTAATCAACAATTTCCACAGAGTTTAAAAAGGTACCGCTTATCAGATTGCATTCAAAACTAGGTTATAAACATATTTGATGACAGATTTTATATCTAAAAATCCATATTCAGAAGCGTGTTGTTTAGCCCCCATGTGTTTGTCTTTTTTATAGTTTTTTTCCCTGTGCTTGATATCAAATCTTACCACAGTGTGATCAGAAAAGATGCTTGAAATGATTTCAGTTTTTAAAAATTTACCAAGGTTAGATTTGTGGCCCAAGATGTGATCTATCCTGCAGAATGTTCCATGTACACTTGAGAAAAAGGTGAAATCCATTATTTTGGGGTGAAATGCCCTGTAGATATCAATTAGGTCTAACTGGTCCTTTGTATCATTCAAGGCTTGTGTTTCCTCACTAATTTTCTGTTTGGTTGATCTATCCATAGGTGTGAGTGGGTATTAAAGTAACCCACTATTATTGTGTTACTGTTAATTTCCCCTTTCATACTTGTTAACATTTGCCTTAGGTATCAGGGTGCTCCTAGAAAAAGAAATAAAAGGAATCCAGATTGGAAAAGAAGTAAAACTCTCACTGTTTGCAGATGACAGGTTCCTCTGCATAGAAAACCCTAAAGATACCACAAGAAAATTACTAGAGCTAATCAATGAATATAGTAAAGTTGCAGGATATAAAATTAATACACAGAAATCCCTTGCATTCCTATACACTAGCAATGAAAAAACAGAGAGAAAAATTAAGAAGACAACTGCATTCACCATTGCAATGAAAAGGATAGAATACTTAGGAAGAAATTTACCTAAAGAAACAAAGAAAAACAAACAAAAGATCTATATATACAAAACCATAAAACACTGATGAAAGAAATCAAAGACGACACAAATAGATGGAGAAATATACCATGTTTGTGGATTAAAAGAATCAATATAGTGAAAATGGGTATACTACCCAAAGCAATCTATAGAGTCAACGCAATCCCTATCAAGCTACCATCAGTATTTTTCACAGAACTAGAACAAATAATTTTACAATTTGCATGGAAACACACAAAAAATCTTGAATAGCCAAAGCAATCTTGAGAAAGAGGATTGGAATTGGAAGAGTCAACCTTCCTGACTTCAGACTATACTGCAAATCTGCAGTCATCAAGACAGTATGATGCAGACACAAAGACAGAAATATAGATCAATTGAACAAAATAGAAAGCCCAGAGATAAACCCACGCACCTATGGACACCTTATCTTCGACAAAGGAGGCAAGAATATACAATGGAGAAAAGACAATCTCTTTAATAAGTGGTGCTGGGAAAACTGGTCAATCACATGTAAAAGAATGAAACTAGAACACTGTCTAACACCATACACAAAAATAAACTCAAAATGGATTAAAGATCTAAATGTAAGACCAGAAATTATAAAACTCTTAGAGAAAAACATAGGCAGAACACTCTCTGACATAATTCGCAGCAAGATCCTCTATGACCCTCCTCCCAGAGTAATGGAAATAAAAACAAAAATAAACAAATGAGACCTAATTAAAGTTAAAAGCTTTTGCACAACAAAGGAAATTGTAAGCAAGGTGAAAAGGTAGCCTTCAGAATGGGATAAGATAATAGCAAATGAAACAACTGACAAAGAATTGATCTCCAAAATATACAAGTAGCTCATTCAGCTCAATACCCGAAAAATGAACAACCCAATCAAAATGTGGGCCAAAGACCTAAGCAGACATTTCTCCAAAGAAGACATGCAGATGGCAAATAAACACATGAAAAGATGCTCAACATCACTTATTATTAAAGAAATGCAAATCAAAACCGCAATGAGGTATCATCTCATGGCCACCATCAAAAAGTCTACAAACAATAAATGCTGGAGAGTACGGAGAAAAGGGAACCCTCTTACACTGTTGGTGGGAATGAAAACTGGTACAGCCACTGTGGGGAACAGTATGGAGATTCCTTATAAAAACTGTAAAAAGAACTGCCATATGACCCAGCAATCTCACTGCTGGGCATACGCACAGAAGAAACCAGATTTGAAAGAGACACATGTACCGCAGTGTTCATTGCAGCACTCCAGGTGAGTGATCACACCATCGTGGTTATCTAGGTCATGAAGATCTTTTCTGTATATTTCTTCTGTGTATTCTTGCCAACTCTTCTTAATATCTTCTGCTTCTATTAGGTCCATACGATTTATGTTCTTTATTGTCCTTTATCTAAGGCGAGGTAGACATTTTTACAAGTCCCTATGTAGAATGCTCTCATGTTTGGAACTAGGCCAATCAAGGTGTTCTCATTCCTTTTTGCCATTGATTACTCCTGAGATGGTTATGTTATCAGTTTCTACTATGAAGATATAAAGGATTCTTATATAAAAGGTAAGAGTTATTTCTTTCCTGGTAAGGAGAAAAGTTTTGTCAGAAGAATATAATTTTCTTTCTTAGCATATGGATAGCTGATGTGTGGCCATAATGTTTGTAACTGTAATTGGCTACAATTCTTCCTGGAAATAGAAAATTTCCAGGAAATTGAAGGAATGGTCAATGGAATTGCAGAAATGCTGCTCCAGAGCCTTGATATCACTAAGTTACCTAATTAAACTTAGGATCAACCACTTCTAGACTCTTATTAACCAAATTCTAAGTGTCCTCATATTTTAATTCACTTTTAGAAGGTATTCTACTTTAAGCAGATAAAATATTTTAAACTAATACATTATACAAATATTATATGACTGTAAGATGTGGTAAGTATCATCAATAAAAGTATGAATAGGAAGATAAGAGGTTACTCATAATAGGAGAGACATACATACACTAAATAATCAGAAAATCCTTCTTTAAAAAAGGTACACTAAATGTTAGGGCAGAACAAAAACTGTCCATATGTTGAGTATATCATGTGGACATTTTGTGAGGAAAGAGTAAAAGATTTCATATGAGAATGCTCTGAAGCAGTATAGAGATTGGTTATTAGTAGCAAGCATAAGACCTGTGCCCTTGGAGCATAAAAAAGAATAGGAAGAGGGAGGAAAAAAAGTTTAAAGGTAAGATTAGGAAAAGGTAAGATTAGGAAAAGGTAAGATTAAGAGTTTTGCTATTCATAATGAATGTATTCATCCTAGTGCAAATATGACTCTGGAAAGTCTGGTAGTAAGAGGCTGAGATTTATACAGTCAGATTTGTGTTTTTAATGTGTCATCTGTGATGAGAAAGTTTCTGGAGAAGGATTTAAAGTGGCTCTGGGGATGTTTGATTTAAGCCAACTGCATATGTTCAGGGAAGAGAGTAGCATAGTAGTGGTAATGGAAATATGTATATAAATTTGAGATATTTTAGCAAGAGCAAATCTTTATGATGGGCAGGATGTGGGGCCTGAAAGAAAGAGGAGAGTGTCAAGTAAAAGTCTTAGATTTCCAACATGAGCCAGAGTTGATAAGTGACATTGACTTGGAAGGAAAAGTATTATGAGTTTCAAAATTTTATGACAAAATCTAAACAAAGATACAAAACATGCATTGGATACCAGATCCTGGGATTCAAAAGACTGATACAGGATTATGAAAAACATTTATGAATGGTTAGCATACACAAGTGGAGAAGACAATGGCACCCCACTCCAGTACTCTTGCCTGGAAAATCCCATGGATGGAGGAGCCTGGTGGGCTGCAGTCCATGGGTCGAGAAGAGTCGGACACGACTGAGCGACTTCACTTTCACTTTTCACTTCCATGCATTGGAGGAGGAAATGGCAACCCACTCCAGTGTTCTTGCCTGGAGAATCCCAGGGATGGGGGAGCCTGGTGGGCTGCCGTCTATGGAGTCGCAGAGTCAGACATGACTTAAGTGACTTAGCAGCAGCAGCAGCAGCAGCATACACAAGGCACAGCTTTGCATATTTTATTATTTGGTGTTTATAATATTAATAATCATCAAAAGAATGAACAAAAGTTAACATAATGTGCATGTATAAATTCAGTTCTTAACCAGGAGACATTTGCATGGGGATTAATTTTCTAAAGGAATTAGTTCATTAATAGATAGTTTGCTTCTGTTTACCAAGATATAATGAATGTTAGAGCATTGAAGAACCTCTTTATTTGAAGCCACTGGGATGACCTATTCAACTAGTATACATTCTGATAAATACCCTGGGATTCAGAGAGAGGAAGAACCTTAACTTACTCTTTGGGGTTATCTTGGACAAGGAAATGGCAACCCACTCCAGGACTCTTGCCTGGAAATTTCCATGGACAGAGGAGCCTGGTAGGCTACAGTCCATGGGGTTGCAGAGTCGGACACAACTGAGCGACTTCACTTTCACTTTCACTATTTCCTTCTTAATCACCCACAAGGACTACCACTCTTCTTGACAACCATCTTGAGTCTGCCATCTTCCATATATCTTTCTTCTTGATTATTCCCACTTAATGCTTTTCCATTTGTTTTTTTTCCCTGCTTGATTTTTAAAATTTGAATGAATCCAGCATGATCAAACACTCCACAGTTATAGTAAACCCTGCATCTAGGCGATCATTCTCTGGATTTAACCTGAATATTACGACTGGTGTCTCTCCATTTCTGCAGCATGATGGCTGAGTTTCTTGGTTTAACACTTGAGACATTTAGCAAAAATTATAATTTTTCTTTTTGTGTAAGCACCAGTCATGCTTAATCTTGCTTATTTTATGTATGCAATTTATATTTCTTTTATGATCTAGTTCAACAGTATTTAATGGATAACTGCTACATGCAAAGAACTACACCATGTTTTCCTGAAAGGTATGTAGTCTTTGGACTTCCCTGGTAGTTCAGACAGTAAAGCACCCCCCTGCAATGCAGGGGTTTCACTTCCTGGGTAAGGCAGATCCCCTGGAGAAGGGAATGGCAACCCACTCCAGTATTCTTGCCTGAAGAATCCCATGGACAGAGGAGCCTGACAGGCTACAGTTCATGGAGTCACAAAGAGACATGACTGAACAACTAACACACACATAGTCTTTACCAATTATGACTTGTAATTAAGCACATTGTATCTTTATGTTTCTGTGTCAGTTCAGTTCAGTTCAGTCGCTCAGTGGTGTCTGACTCTTCATGACCCCATGAATCCCAGCACGCCAGGCCTCCCTGTCCATCACCAACTCCCAGAGTTCACTCAAACTCATATCCATCGAGTCTGTGATGCCATCCAGCCATCTCATCCTCTGTCGTCCCCTTCTCCTCCTGGCCCCAATCCCTCCCAGCATCAAAGTCTTTTCCAATGAGTCAGCTCTTTGCATGAGGTGGTCAAAGTGCTGGAGTTTCAGCTTTAGCATCATTCCTTCCAAAGAACACCCAGGGCTGATCTCCTGTTTCTGTGTAGATATATTTTTTTAATCTCTTGGTGTAAGGACTTATCTAACTCTTGTTAGCATTGCCTAAAGCCTTTAGCACCAAAATGAAACTTTTTTTTTTAGTAGATGTTGATCACTGCAGTTTAGATATGAGAAGAATGTGAAAATAACTAAGTAAAGAAGTCTGGAGATGCTTTTCCAGTCTAGGTATTAGCTATTAGAGGAAGTACATCCATTCTTTGTGCCTGGTCATTTGCAAGGTTAGTCATTTGGGCACTATGAAAAAAAAAAAGCACAAATAGATTTTTCAAACTATGCTTTTCATGCTGAAGCTTTGAAAACATTGTTTATCATAGTAAAAAAAATATTAATCAACCTAATGTCTAACAATGTGGGTTAGGAAATATAGTATATATCTATTGAATTAAATACTTGACTGTTAGTAAAAGAATGATATGGGTCTTGTTTTAATGTAATGATTAATATTTACAGAGAAAGATAGTAACAAAATCTAGATAGATTATAATGCAAATTTTAAAGTTAATACTATAACTTTGATTTTATTAATATAAAATTTTGAAGTCACAAAGCAATATTCTAATTCTGCAGTCTAGACTTGTGCAAGCATTTTTCTTGTTTTTGTGTTTTTCAAATATTGTCTTAATAAAGGGGAATAATATGCATTATTGTAAGTCCCAATAGCCATTATTATAACTATGATACCAGAAACAATGCATACCATTGCTCATAGTGAAAGTTCTAAGTGAGACAATGCAGATTTTACCACTGACACTGCCCAACACTGGGAAATTTCTTGATCACTCTGTGCCTCAGTTTCCTGTTTTCCTTTCTTTTAAATTTTACTTATTTTTTACTATGCTGGGTCTTTGTTGCTTTGCACAGGCTGTTTCTAGTTGCAAGTGGGGGCTTCTCTCCAGTTGCGGTGCACAAGCTTCTCGTTGTGGCAACTTCTCTTGTAGTGGAGCATAGGTCCTAGGTGCTCATACTGAGTGATGCCGTGATGTGTGGGATTTTTCTGAACCAAGGCTCTATCTCATGTCCCCTGTGTTGGCAGGCAGATATATCTAACCACTGAACTATCTGGGAAACCCTCTTCTCTTTCTATTGAGGATAATGATAAGACCAATTTCAAGGTGATATGAGGTAACAGCACCTGGAATATGTGAATCACTACACAAGTGTTAGAAATAATTAAAAGTAAACAGACACATAAACGTCCATTGCATTTTATTCATAACTGTAATCTCTAATAACTCTCCACAACACACTTTGTCATACATAGTTCAGTTCAGTTGAGTCGCTCAGTCATGTCTGACTCTTTGCTACACCATGAATCACAGCACGCCAGGCCTCCCTGTCCATCAACAACTCCCGGAGTTCACTCAAACTCACGTCCATCGAATCAGTGATGCCATCCAGCCATCTCATCCTCTGTTGTCCCCTTCTCCTCCTGCCCCCAATACCTCCCAGCATCAGAGTCTTTTCTAATAAGTCAACTCTTCGCATTAGGTGGCCAGAGTACTGGACTTTCAGCTTCAGCATCATTCCTTCCAAAGAAATCCCAGGGCTGATCTCCTTCAGAATGGACTGGTTGGATCTCCTTGCAGTCCAAGGGACTCTCAAGAGTCTTCTCCAACACCACAGTTCAAAAGCATCAATTCTTCAGTGCTCAGCTCTCTTCACAGTCCAACTCTCACATCCATACATGACCACTGGAAAAACCATAGCCTTGACTAGACGGACCTTTGTTGGCAAAGTAATGTCTCTGCTTTTGAATATGCTATCTGGGCTGATCATAGCTTTCCTTCCAAGGAGTAAGCATCTTTTAATTTCATGGCTGCAGTCACCATCTGCAGTGATTTTGGAGCCCAAGAAAATAAAGTCTGACACTGTTTCCACTGTTTCCCCATCTATTTCCCATGAACTGTTGGGACCGGATGCCATGATCTTTGTTTTCTGAATTTTGAGCTTTAAGCCAACTTTTTCACTCTCTTTCATTTCACTCTCATCAAGAGTCTTTTGAGTTCCTCTTCACTTTCTGCCCTAAGGGTGGTGTCATCTGCATATCTGAGGTTATTGATATTTCTCCCGGCAATCTTGATTCCAGCTTGTGTTTCTTCCAGCCCAGCATTTCTCATGATGTACTCTGCATATAAGTTAAATAAGCAGGGTGACAATATACAGCCTTGACGTACTCCTTTTCCTATTTGGAACCAGTCTGTTGTTCCATGTCCAGTTCTAACTGTTGCTTCCTGACCTGCATACAGATTTCTCAAGAGGCAGGTCAGGTGGTCTGGTATTCCCATCTTTTGAAGAATTTTCCACAGTTTATTGTGATCCACACAGTCAAAGGCTTTGGCATAGTCAATAAAGCAGAAATAGATGTTTTTCTGGAACTCTCTTGCTTTTTCCATGATCCAGCGGATGTTGGCAATTTGATCTCTGGTTCCTCTGCCTATAAGCATTAAACAAATGCTTTCTGACTGAAACCTGAAGATATATGTTTGTGTTTGTATCACTGCCTGTGCTGTGCTGTGCTTAGTTGCTCAGTCATATCCGACTCTTTGTGACACCATGGACTTAGCCTGCTGAGCTCCTTTGTCCATAGGGATTCTCCAGGCAAGAATACTAGAGTGGGTTGCCATGCCCTCCTCCAAGGGGTCTTCCCACCCCAGGGATCAAACCCAGGTCTCCCGCATTGCAGGCAGATTCTTTACCGTTTGAGCCACCAAGGAAGCCCATACTGCATCCTTACATACATGTGCTCATTGACTTAAGCATATCCTTTGATGTGTTCTTGTCATTTTATTCTACATAAGAATGTAGATGATTTTTACATGAGGTACTCTGAGGCTAAGTCCATTCTTATATATTCCAAATGGTAAACAAATCATGGAACATCTTTATTAATAATAAGCATTTTGAGTGAAAATAAGGAATGAACTGATCAAAAACTATTCCACTAAGACTCTTTAAAATGCTGATTAATCACTGAATGACTCCAATACTTAAAGTTAGTAAGGCCTAGAGTCTCTCTCTGGACTTCCCTGGTGGCTCAGATGGTAAAGCGTCTGTAGATACATGTATTAGTAAAAACAAATGGTTTATAAATAAGGAAATATCTTTTTTGTCTATAAGCTTTTTTCATTTTCCCTTACATATTTTTGCTATTTCTATAATTGTCTGTTTCATTATTTTCTGGAATATATTTTCTTAATTTAAATATTAAACTCATGTTTTACATGAGCCATAGTTTAATTGCAGTTACCAAATTGATAGAGATTATAGTTGTTTTGTACATAATATAATCTGGCATCAAAGCGATAATTAATGATAAAACATATTTGCTTTCACATGGTTGTTATAATTGTGATTCCTGGGAACCAAAACTGTATAATCCAGTATTAATACTGGACTTGAGACTTCATTATGAAAAATATATATCTGATATATATCTTGGACTTCCCTAATGGCTCGGATGGTAAAGAGTCCATATGCAATGTAGGAGAGCTGGATTTGATCCCTGGGTCTGGAAGATCTCCTGGAGAAGCAAATGACTATCCACTCTAGTATTCTTAACTGGAGAATTCCATGGACAAAGACGTTGATCTTGAAGGGGGGAAAAAAGAGTGAAACATTTTTTTCCAAAAAAAAATTCTTTTCTAGACATGTAATGCTCCTTTTGTTCAATTACTTAAGTGACTACAGCTAGCCTTTTTTTCTTAATTTTCAGCATTATTGATAAACGTCTCCCAGGCTGTATAAATTCCCTGGTAGCTTAGTTGATAAAGAATCCACCTGCAATGCAGCAGACCACAGTTTCATTCCTGGGTCGACAAGATCCACTGGAAAAGGGATAGGCAACTGACTCCAGTATTCCTGGGCTTCCGTGGTGGCTCAGGTGGTAAAGAATTGCCTGCCATGGGTTCTATCCCTGGGTTGGGAAGATCCCCTGAGAAGGGAAAGACTTTCCACTCCAGTATTCTGGCCTGGAGAATTCCTGGGACTGTATAGTCCATGGGGTCACAAAGAGTCAGACACAACTGAGCAATTTTCACTAGCAAGCTGTATGATGCTGTTACTTAATTACTCTGGAATATGAGTATATGCAACAGTTTATTTCCCTCAAGATATCTATTAAACAATGTTTATTTGTTAATAGCTCTGACAGATTATAAACCTCGTAGAAAGAATAGATGTGACCTAATTTCCTTTTCCCCCAGGAATATTTAATAACTATAAAATATGCAAAATTATATGTATATATGTTCATATATATGTTCAGTTCAGTTCATTTCAGTTGCTCAGTCATGTCCAACTCTTTGTGACTCCATGGACTGCAGCACGCCAGGCCTCCCTGTCCATCACCAACTCCTGGAGTTTACTCAAACTCATGTCCATTGAGTCAGTGAGCCATTGAGTCGGTGAATCCATTGAGTGAGCCATCCAACTATCCATCCTCTGTTGTCCCCTTCTCTTCTCGCCTTCTATCTTTCCCAGCATCAGGGTCTTTTCCAATGAGTCAGGTCTTCATATCAGGTAGTCAAATTATTGGAGTTTCAGCTTCAACATCAGTCCTTCTAAAGAATATTCAGGACTGATTTCCTTTAGGATGGACTGGTTGGATCTCCTTGCTTGTCCAAGGGACTCTCAAGAGTCTTCTCCAACACCACAGTTCAAAAGCATAAATTTTTCAGCGCTCACCTTTCTTTACAGTAAAACTCTCATATCTGTACATGACTACTGGAAAAAACCATAGCCTTGACTAGACGGCCCTTTGTTGGCAAGGTAATGTCTCTGCTTTTGAATATGCTATCTAGGTTGGTCATAACTTTCCTTCCAAGGAGTAAGTATCTTTTAATTTCATGGCTGCAATCACCATCTGCTGTGATTTTGGAGCCCAAGAAAATAAAGTCTGACACTGTTTCCCCATCTATTTCCCATGAAGTGATGGGACCAGATGCCATGATCTTTGTTTTCTGAATGTTGAGCTTTAAGCCAACTTTTTCACTCTCCACTTTCACTTTCATCAAGAGGCTCTTTAGTTCCTCTTCACTTTCTGCCATAAGGGTGGTATCATCTGCATATCTGAGGTTATTGATATTTTCCCCAGCAATCTTGACTCCAGCTTGTGCTTCATCCAGCCCAGTGATTCTCATGATGAACTCTGCATATAAGTTAAATAAGCAGGGTGACAATATACAGCCTTGATGCAGTTCTTTTCCTATTTGGAACTAGTCTGTTCCATGTCCAGTTCTAACTGTTGCTTCCTGACCTGCATACAAATTTCTCAAGAGGCAGATCAGGTGGTCCAGTATTGTATCTACATGTTTATGTATGAATGTATATATCTGTGTATATGTAATATGTTTAACTTGGGGCTTACCAAATTCTTTGTGATTTCTCTATTTCATCCTATTAGTCTCTTTATCTATCTCTCTATCAATATCGTCCTTTAAAAATTAATATAATGTGTGTTTATTTTACACAGTACAATTTCCCCAGATTGTGGATTCCCTATTCCCTGCTTCCCAAATCTGGTTCATAATGCTTCCCTTCAGATTTGTGTACTGTGCTCCATTGTCTGTTCATGTTGACTGCTATAGAGATTTTTCAGTTATAGCTTTATGACATGCAATTTTTATTTTCTAAAGAGTTTAATGTTTAATCCATATGTGGCTACTTGAAAAACCATAGCTTTGACTAGACAGACCTTTGTTGGCTAAGTATTGTCTCTACTTTTTAATATGCTGTCTAGGTTGGTCATAGCTTTTCTTCCAAGGAGAAAGCATCTTTTAATTTCATGGCTACAGTCACCATCTGCAGCGATTTTGGAGCCCTCCAAAATAAAGTCTGCCACTGTTTTCATTGCTTCCCCATCTATTTGCCATGAAGTGATGGGACCAGATGCCATGATCTTCATTTTCTGAATGTTGACTTTTAAGCCAACTTTTCACTCTCCTCTTTTACTGATGCTGGGAAAGATTAAAGGCAAGAGGAGAAGGGGACAACAGAGGATCAGATGGTTGGATGACATCACTGACTCAGTAGACATGAGTTTGATTAAGCTCTGGGAGTTGGTGATGGACAGGGAGGACTGGCCTTCTGCAGTCCATGGGGTCACAAAAGTTCAGACATGACTGAGCAACTGAACTGAATTGGACTGAATGGTTAATATTATTTTGCTTTAAGTTTCATAAAAAGGAGTTTTATTATACACAGGTATGATGTTTAATTTTTTGTGTCAACGTGACTAGGGCATAAGGTATCCAGATATTTGATCAAACATTATTCTGGATGACTCTCTGAGAGTGTTTTTGGATGAGAGTAACAGTTAAATTGGGTTAACAGAGTAAACCAGATTGTGTATGTATGTGTGTGTGTGCTCAGTTGTGTCCAACTCTTTGGTACCCCATAGACTGCAGCCTGCCAGGCTCCTCAGTCCATGGAATTCTCTAGGCAAGAATACTGAACGAGGTTTCCATTTCCTCCTCCAGGGTATCTTCCTGTCCCAGAGATCCAACCCACTTCTGTGTCTCTTGCATTGACAGATGGATTCTTCACCACTGAGCCACTTTTTCTGTGTTTCAGCAGCTTCAGGTCTCCAGACTCAAAAAGAGACATTGACTTGAAGTCTTGGACTTGCTGGTTTCCATAGTTGCATAAGCCAAATCCTTACAATAAATAATAAATATACTAAATTATGTGTATATATCTATAAATTGATATTTCTCTTCAAAAAGCATTGAAAAAATCCATCCTATTGGTGGTTTTTTTTTTTTTTTTTCTGGATAATCCCAGGGACAGGGGAGCCTGGTGGGCTGCCGTCTACGGGATCACACAGAGTTGAAAACAACTAAAGTGACTTAGCAGCAGCAGCAGCAGCCCTAAAGCAGCAAGTTTCTGCCAATTTGTTTTTTTCTCTCAATATTTTGTCTATGTTATGATTATTGTTGTATATGATTGCAACTCAATAATTATTGTAATAGTTGTCTACTATTTCATTCTGTCAATATAACTAAATTAAAATGCATATTCTTATATCAGAACATTTGAATTTCTCCCTTTATTGTTTTGCTGTTATAATAGTTTTAGTACTTTGTGTATCATACTTATGCAGGACACTGTCTATGGTATACACCTTGAAATTGAATTCCTCATTTGTAAAGTTTATGCATGTTTGGCTTTTCAGAAAAGTGCCTAATTAATTTCCAAGGGTAACTCTTATTTATATGGCAATAAACAGTATATAGGATTCCCATTGGCACACCTTTTCATCCATGTTTGAAAAAATATACTATTTGTATTTAACAAATATCAGTTCAGTTCAGTCGCTCAGTCATGTCCAACTCTTTGCGACCCCATGAATTGCAGTGCGCAAGGCCTCCCTGTCCATCACCAACTCCCAGAGTTTACCCAAACTCATGTCCATTGAGTCAGTGATGCCATCCAGCCATCTCATCCTCTGTCATCCCCTTCTCCTCCTGCCCCAAATCCCTCCCAGTATCAGGGTCTTTTCCAATGAGTCAACTCTTCGCATGAGGTGGCCTAATATTGGAGTTTCAGCTTCAGCATCAGTCCGTCCAATGAACACCCAGGACTGATCTCCTTTAGGATGGACTGGTTGGATCTCCTTGCAGTCCAAGGGACTCTCAAGAGTCTTCTCCAACACCACAGTTCAAAAGCATCAGTTCTTCGGCACTCAGCTTTCTTCAAAGTCCAACTCTCACATCCATACATGACTACTGGAAAAACCGTAGCCTTGACTAGATGAACCTTTGTTGGCAAAGAAATGTCTGCTTTTTAACATGTTATCTATGTTGGTAATAACTTTTCTTCCAAGGAGCAAGCGTGTTTTTATTTCATTGCTGCAGTCACCATCTGCAGTGATTTTGGAGCCCCCCAAAATAAAGTCTGACACTGTTTCCACTGTTTCCCCATCTATTTCCCATGAAGTGATGGGACCAAATATAGTGAGTATAAAATGTTTTCATTGTAATTCCAACTCACATTTCTCTGATTATTAGTAGATTTGAACATATTTCCATTGTTGATTTATATGCCTTGTATACCTTTCATCTTCTATAAAATGCTACACATTACTTTCAGTCATTTTTCTGTTGAGATGTTTGGCTTTATATTTTTTGCATTGATTTGTTAATGTAATCAGTCAACAGATATTTATTGATCCTATACTACTTGCCAGACACTCTTCTCATTACTGGAACACAATATGAAAGAAAATATGCAAAAATGCCTCCTTCATAGATGGTACATTTAGTGAAGGATTATAGACAATACACAAATGTGTGAACCAGTAGTAATTAGAAGATGATAATTGTTATGAAGAAATACAAAACAAAGAAGTTATTCAGAGAGTGAAGGAAGTATTTATAATATGCAGACTTAAAATTTTTATGCTGCCTTTAAGATAAAAAAACATTATTATTGTAAAACTGTACTTTCTATCCAAAGGTTACACATTTTGTGTCTTAAGAAGTTCTTTAGATATTTTTTTCCAATTTCTGCTAATCCTTTTTTTTAACTTTTTAATTCTGCATTTAAATAATATATTTGAAATTAATTTATTGTTCTGGGGTATGAATAAGACACTTATTTTTCTTCTCCAAATAGATAACTAGTTGTCAACTTACTGAAAATTATTTTCTGCTTCCTCTATCCTTGTTTTTGTGATTTTTGTTAGTGTCTACTTGTGAATTTGTTTCTTCTTATGCTGGTATTTATATCTCTACTTTGATAGCTATCAATTTATAAGAAGTTGCTGCCTCTTATGGCATTTCCCTCACCTTATCCATTTCTACTTTTGGGAAGTCTTGACTGTTCTTGGATCTTTGAATTTCCATGCAGGTTTTTGAATCAGTTTGCTGACTTTCACCTAAATCCCTGTTGAGATTCTCATTGCAACTACTCTGAGTTTTTGATCCATTTTTACAGAATTTAATGTAATTATGACCTAGTCTTCCTCTTTATGTTTATGGTAAGTTTTCCTATTTGTGTGCATTTCCTTTGGTGTCTATTAAAAAAGTTTCTTAATTTTTTACACAAAGTTCTCTTCATGTTTATAAATTCTATGTCTAAACAATTGATATTTTAGTTTTTGTTGCCCTTAATTTTTCTTAATATACAAAAGAATAATTGATTTTTATCAGCTTTCTTAAATCTAGTCATTCTGCTAAATTTTCTTAATATGTATAAAGAGATCTCCATAAAGTTTTATTATTCTCTATGAACTGTGGTGTTGGACAAGACTCTTGAGAGTTCCTTGGACTGCAAGGAGATCCAACCAGTCCAATCTAAAGCAGATCAGTCCTGGGTGTTCATTGGAAGGACTGATGTTGAAGCTAAAACTCCAATACTTTGGCCACCTGATGCGAAGAGCTGACTCATTTGAAAAGACCCTGATGCTGGGAAAGATTGAAGGCAGGAAGAGAAGGGGACAACAGAGAATGAGGTGGTTGGATGGCATCACTGACTCAATGGACATGGGTTTGGGTAGTCTCCAGGAGTTGGTATTGGACAGGGAGTCCTGGGGTCGCAAAGAGTTGGACATGACAGCAGTTGAACTGATGCAGTCAACTGTATCATATCCATGATTAGTTTCAAATACTCTTTGACAATCATATCTTATTTTTTCTTGTCTTCTTGTACTTATTAGGACATCAAGAACCATGTGGTTTATTCATTATTGTATATACAAATATTTATTCACATTTGCATTATGAGTTTCTCTTTGGTGAATGATATTTTCTTGGAATAAGCTCTATAATTTCTGAATATACAAAATAAGAAATTATTGACAATATACTGCAGCTATTTGTTTCATTGTCTTGATCAGAAACTCAAATAGAATGCTTTATCTATTTGTGACATTCTCTTTCTAGTTTATCAAAAGTTTTTTTAATATAAACAAATGTTGAATTTCATCATATGCTTCTTTCTGCTGCTAAGTTGCTTCAGTCATGTCCGACTCTGTGTGACCCCAGAGATTACAGCCCACCAGGCTCCCCCATCCCTGGGATTCTCCAGGCAAGAACACTGGAGTGGGTTGCCATTTCTTTCTCCAATGCATGAAAGTGAAAAGTGAAAGTGAAGTCGCTCAGTCGTGTCCGACTCTTAGCGACCCCATGGACTGCAGCCTACCAGGCTCCTCCGTCCATGGGATTTTCCAGGCAAGAGTACTGGAGTGGGGTGCCATTGCCTTCTCCAATGTTTCTTTCTACAAATATCAAATATTTATATTATTTTACCCTTCAATAACTTACATTTTTAATTATACTGATTGATACCCTAAAATGTTCAATCATATAATAATTACATCATGCAAATTGCTGGAATGACTTTGCTACCATATTGTTGAAATTGTTTATATCTATTTTCATGAGTAATATGGATTATGATTTTTATTTTAATTTTTCTTAATCTGTTTTCTAATCATAAACCTTGGAATCCTATACCTCTGATTGTTCATTTTACATGCTGTATTTGTCCAACGTGGCAGAACAGAGACGATTGGAAAATATCAAATATCCAATACCCAAGTTCATTCCACCTCTTTGAAATGTGTCCCATTCTTATAAGGTTTTAGATCAGTTCTCTAATTTATCATGAAATATAAGAGCCTTTACTTACATAGCAGACCCGGCCCTCTATTACCTTGCTTCCTCTGGTTCTCTTAGAAATCTATTTTTTAATCATCTTGTTATTATAATTTTTTAAAAAACTGGCACACAATTTATATTTTTCTAGAGATACCAACTCCAGTGTTTTGCCTGGAGAATCCCAGGAACGGGGAAGCCTGGTGGGCTGCCGTCTATGGGGTCGCACAGAGTCGGACACGACTGAAGAGACTTAGCAGCAGCAGCGCAATACCAAATAAAGTCTTGCCTATTTTGCCCTGATTTTTAATAGAGTACAAATATTAATTTCAATCAGCAAATTATACAACATACTTACATTTAAAGTAAATTCACAATATAAATACATTTATAATTTATATTTATATTTTTAAATGTTCGATTCTGTTCTTTTACTATTAAACAGAAATGAATATTGGTATGCTATATTGGAAAGGAAAATAAGTAAAAAATAAACATTTAGGAAAATTTATAAAATTTGTAACATTTATTACTGGTTTTAGGGAAAACAGGTCTTATAGAAAAAGCGTTTAAAAGCACTGTTAATAGAAGATAGTCAAAACATATATCTTTGGAAGGATGATACGAATCAGTGGAAAAATGGTATAGTATTTGGAAGTGGGGAGTCAAGATGCCCTGGAGAAGAAAATAGCAACTCACTCCAGTATTCTTGCCTGGGAAATCCCATGGAAAAAAGAGCCTGGTGAGCTACAGTCCATGGGGTCTCAAAGAGTTGGACAAAACTTAGTGATTGAGCATGCATGCATATGCATGTATATACCTTTAATATAAGTTATGTCCAAATTAGGATCAGAATATAATATGTTTGAGTTTTATAAGAATATAGTGCTTCTGGTTATTGTTTTCCTTCTTTGTTTTCTTTTTTTTTTAGAATAACTCAACACTTAATTTTAATAAAAATCCAGGTTTCGATAGATGTGTGGTTGAATTCTCAGGAATTTGAATTAGTCTGGTGTTGTGACTGCCAAAAATATACTGAAGTGATGTACTCTGCATATGGTGTTGAATGATTCTGCAGTATTCATTTAGGAGTTTACTTTTACCATTACTTAAACAGATATGTATGAACTAAGAGCTGTTTATCATTTCAATAGATATTGCACCCAAATGCTTCATAATCAAGCATTCATATTATGAATTGCTGTTGATAAATGCTTTATAGATGATGTAAGATAAAATTGTACATCAACAAAGCTGAGATCATTGACTTATTGATTCAATGTCCCTTGCTAAAATTACCAAGCTAAATATGATGTCAGCACTGAGACCTAACAGGAATGAATACTATTATTCTTTGTCACTATGCTTTTAATTTGAACAGATACTTTTAATTTAGTGTGTATTTTCTTTCTTGTTCACTGCCAATACTTCAGAGGTGTCAGTAAATCAAAATATAAAGCATGAAAGGTGTAACTTATGTCTCTTTTTAGTCTATGTATATTTATTGTTTGCTTTCTTCATTGCAATACATTGACAAGACTCCAGTAATAATGGATAATCCATATTACACATGTACATTTATATTTTATGTAAAATCATTAGCAAGACTCTTGAATACAGAAAGGCACAGAATTTAATGGCAGATGAGTAACTGATAGATGCTTCTATTCTTCCCCAGAGTCTATTTGGAAGCGTTCTATACCAGTGTTACAATGATGTTCACTATTTTGGTAGATATAATTACTTCTGATTCATTAATATTTAATCTTTAATGTAAGGCCGTTTCTCTGGATCTTTATAATGCTTAAAGACAAAATAAACAGTGAGCTATGCAGAGAAGTAAGGGAGTATCTGGGAACTTGATAGTCTACTCATTTCAACTCTCTTTACTTAAGCTTGTACACTAGAATAAAGCAGGATCATTAGTATCAAAAACTCATACTTTTCAAGGTATTTTTAGGATAGGAAAGACAAGCAAATTTCTAGGCCTAGAATGGCAAAATTACTTTAATATGCAGGCAAATTTTGTTTGTTTGGATGTGTGATTCTTATAAAGATTAATATAGATTGATACAGAATTGTGCTATTGGTATGAGCTGTTTTAATTAAAATGCACAAATGTTTTCAAAGGGTTTTGAGTAAACTTTTAGAAACTAGTGTATCAATAAAAATGAAAAATTTTTGAATAAATAGTGATTAAATGAAATTAGCACATACCATTATTTATTTTAAAGCAACACTTTTTTGGCTTCTGAATTTAATCAACAAAAACAGTATATACTTTTCTTTAGCAGAAAGAGAAATATGTCATAAGCTGATATCTTTCTTATCATCATCTAAATTGGATTATTAAAAACAATAATTGAATATCTAATATTTAGCTACTCATCCTTATATTATTATATAACTAAGTCGTGTCTGATTCTTTGTGACCCCATAGACTTAGCCCACCAGGTTCCTCTGTCCTTGGAATTCTCCAGGCGAGAATATTGGAGTGGGTTGCCATTCTCTTCTCCAGGGGATCTTCCCAACCCAGGAATCGAACCCTGGTATCCTGAATTTCAGACAGATCCTTTACCATCTGAGCTACCAGGGAAACAAAATAAGAGTAAAAGAACCACTTTTACCACAAAACCACAAAAGAAGTATAAAATAATTTACATTTAGGTCATTTCCTTTTATATTACATATGCAATACAAAACAAATTTCACATCTGAAGATACAGAAGAATCAAAAGTGAATTGTTTAAACTGTTCACACGCACATTTCCACATGTCTCTACAAAGGTCACCATTCCTAACAATTAGTTTCTTACACTTGAAGTGGTTTTTTAAAACATTTTTTCAATTACGATGAGAATTCTTGGTATGTGTTATAAATCTAATATTTTAAGAGCTACAAAATATCTCTGAGTGGTCTTTCATTATTTTTTCTATTTTATTTCCATTGAAGAATACATAAGTAGTATTTCATTTATTTATTAATTTTTTGGTTGTAAAAATGCTGTATGACTCTTCTTGAGATTTATCATTGAGTTCAAATGCAGTATTTCATTAGGTAAATTACTAGAAAAGGTTTATTTGGTTCAGAGATGTGTTCATTTAAAATTATAAGCAATATCAAATTATACTTTCAAAAGACTGAATTAGGTTACAATTGTTGAGATATTGTATATAAGTGATTGTTGCTCTACACACTATTCTAATATTTTGTGTGTTCACGTGTGTATGTGTGTTTATCTAATGGGACATAATGATTTTGTATTGTCTTTTAAAATTCATTTGTTTAAATTATAGTGAAGTCGAACATTGACTTGACATATACTCTTACTTCTATATTTGGTTGTTATTTTTATATTTGAAGCTCTGTCTGTGGTTATTTTTCATCTTTATATAAGAAATCAATATTTTTTCTTTATCATTTCTGAAACATGTTTGTGTTTTGGAGGCTATTTCCCACTTAAGTATTTTTTAAATGATTATATTTATTTCTAAGACTTTTATCATTTTTGCTTTTAACATTTTTTGTTAGAATCATTTTTACCCATGTGAAGGCATTGGAATGTTTTAGTCTATTTATTCAATAATTTATTTATATCACTAAATAACATCATTTATTTACATTAGTATTATAATTTGGGTTGTAATCAATATTATTTAATTTGTTGCTCAAATTTTTCTAGCTTTGGCTCTTGGGAGCTCTTTAAGTTCGGTCTTGTATTTCTTCCTCTTTTGATATTATTTGTGTGTGTGTGCGCGTGTGTTTATAGCAGTTTTCTGCATTTTTTTTTCACTACAAGATGTTCCAGACTCATCTTTGAAATTATCTTAGTCCCAGGATCAGCCATTCCTCCAAGGAACTCTGGCTTCCTTTATTTGGAGAATACTATCAGAAACTAAGATCTGGGGGCAACATAATATTAAAAATGGATTTAAAACAAATTTTAGAAGAAAAATGCTAAAATATAATTATCTTAAAGAAATCAGTTCAGTTCAGTTCAGTCACTCAGTTGTGTTCAACTCTTTGTGACCTCATGGACAGCAGCATGCCAGGCTTCCCAGTTCATTACCAACTCCCGGAGCTGGCTGAAACTCATGTCCATCGAGTCAACGATGCCATCCAACCATCTCATCCTCTGCTGTCCCCTTCTCCTCCTACATTCAATCTTTCCCAGCATCAGGGTCTTTTCTAATGAGTCACCATCAGATGGCCAAAGCTTCAGCTTCACCATGCATCAGTCCTTCCAATGAATATTGAGGATTATTTTATAGGACACAGCTTAGCTGACAACTAGATCATGTTATTGCCTTACTCTGAGTTAACATACTTAATTTTAAGTACAAAAATAATAATGTTGATACTTTACTAACGAAGAGTGATATTTGACCTAATAATTGTCATTTATTATTGCATTTTTAAACATATAAAATGAGCAAAATAGCTACTGTTAAAGCAGTTTTCTTATTAAAAATAATTATAAAATTTAAATTAATAAACATGATCAAGAAAAAATAAACAATGCAATAACCTTGCTTTACTCTATACAATAGTAAAATGAATGTTTACACAAATAATTAATAAGCCACTATGGACAAAATACCCATGTACAATTTTTTACACATAAAAATAAAGTATTATTATTATATTTAAAGCATCCTGCATGACATACTGCTATTGCTGATGTACTATATATACTACCCAAGTAGTCCCTGAAATTTTATTAATGTTAGAGTATCCATATGCATATTGACTATGTTTTCTCATTTGATTTCTCTCTCGCTATATTTATGGAAGCCTTAGATTTAAATTTACATTCCTCAGCTCTTTATTCTACTGGTAATTTGTCAAACATTTGATACAAATATGCTGAATCAGCTTATTTACAAGAAGACTTTCTTCATCTCCTCTTAGAAAATTTCTCTATTTATGTATGCACATACAAGCAACCTTATAGTAAGGGTATAAATAAAATATATAATCTTCTTGATAGTATGAAGACTGAGCAATTTCATAATGAAACTCAACCAAAATCAATTATCAATTTGAATATTTTAGAGAAAAATATTCATGTGTCATTTTTCCTTCACCTTTGAGTTTCCCTTTAAGTTTGCAAAATATTTTCTAAGCTTTACACTGTACTTAATTTTATAGTTATGGAAAAAGGTGCTGTGGCATATGTAAATATAGAGTTATTTCACTGAGGTCTTATTTTTTTTATTTATGAAAAAAATCAAAATTAAATACTTCCCTGAAATTACTACGGGCTTCCCAGGTGGCACTAGTGGTAAAGAACCCACCTGCCAATGCAGGAGACACAGGAGACAGATTCAATTCCTGGGTTGGGAAGATTCCCTGGAGGAGGGCATGGCAACTCAGTCCAGTATTCTTGACTGGAGAATCCTATGATCAGAGGAGCCTGGCAGGCTGCAGTCCTTAGGGTCGCAAAGAGTTGGATATGACTGAGGCGACCTAGCACTCACCCACCTGAAATTACTTCTCCCTCTGTATCTCTTCTCCCTTAAAGGAACTTTTTAAAAATGTAGTATTATTTTAATTCCCTACGTTCAACTATTCAATTATTTAATATAACACGTATACTGTGTATTTTGCTAGATTTAAATTAATGCCCAGAAATGCTCTGGAACATTACTGAGCCAAAGGTAAGTGAAAGTCGCTCAGTCGTGCCGACTCTTTGCGGCCCCATGGACTATACAGTCCACGGAACTCTCCAGGCCAGAATACTGGAGTGGGTAGCCTTTCCCTTCTCCAGGGGATCGTCCCAACCCAGGGATTGAACTCAGGTCTCCCATATTGCCGGCGGATTCTTTACCAGCTGAGCCACAAGGGAAGCGTGAGCCAAAGTTAACCTAGGAACAAAAACCAGATTTAATATTTCCATTGTCCATTTTTACAGGGAGCTTTGGAACACTGAATAGATTGCCATGAATGCAATCAACTGTCTTCTAACTGTTCTCTTCTGGAGTCACTCTTATCATTCATTATGCCCACCAATCTTGCAATAATGAGTTAACTTAAGAAGTTAATACTGATTTAACTATGATAAATGTGACTTAATCAGAGTTATTCGTGGAAAAGAAGTTCCAAGAAAGAATATTGGTTGACTCAGGAAACTTTGCAAATTTTGCAAAAATATCAAGAAAATCTCCTGAGGTTTTGGGGAAATAACAAGCAGTAATTTTATTAAAATGTAAATTTATCAAGCTGGTAATTGATAACAGTGATATGTAATTGATCAATCTCCCTATAGGTAATAAGATTTAGTGTTTTATATATATATATATATATATTTTTTTAAAGTAGGGCATGGAAGAGTCTATCAAAATTGTGAAGCACCTAATGGTATACATCTCATATTTAAAAGGATTTATTAATTGTTAATAGGCTGCAATGCACTGAGAAATTCTGAAATTCCTTTGTTTTATTTTTCTCTCATTCCAAAACTATTTTGTCTTTAATTCCAAAATTTAAATAACTGTCTAAAGGTAGCTTGCCTTGCAAAATTAATCTGAAACTGTATGCTGTCATATCGTTGGTGGTATGGCATACAAGTTATGTGATAGATAACCTCTACCATACATGACATAAATAAGCATTTATAATAATCAATACAGTGCAAAAAAAAAGCACTCTAAGCATATCAAGGTCAATGCTTTACACAGTTCTAATAAGTAGTAATAATAACATTGTAAGCAGGCAGGAAAATCCTTCTTTGAAATTGTAAAATTGGTTTGGGCAGGAGGACTTACACCTATGCTGTGCTTTTAAGCATAAGGGACATTGGCATAGAGTTGAACTAGGTAAATGGAGTCCCTTTAGCTTTGGATAATGTAGCTGGAGAATTTAATTTGGAGTCTGCAGTCTTCAGCATGGTAATTCACATGACAGGCTCTACAAGGAGAGTCAAACTTGGCAGTGATCACTAGTGTTTTTCAGGGCTTTCATGGTATAAGATGGTCATTATAGATCACTGTTTCTTTAACAGTATTTAAGGGGTAGGTGTGTTTAGCAGTTCAGGTGTAAACACAGTAACAAGTTGTAAAAAAATATATATATTTTTGAGTCAGACATTTTAACAAGTCTACAAAAAGGAACAATGCCAAAGGGAAGAATCAAGAGCACTGGCTGGCCCTGGAGGAAAAAACGGAGTCCGGAGCCAAGAAATCTTGCTTATGATGCCTGCAAGGGTACAGAAAGGTCTTGGACAGCCTTTTCTGGAGTTATCTATGCTGAATCAGCTTTTTCCTAATTAGATTGTATATTTCACTGGCAGTGGCCAAGTCAAAGTCAGTTCTGATGGACTCAAAGTTAAGCATACTCAAAGCAAATTCTGATGTTGATTAGAAAGTCTATGCACTTTCTATTTATTGTAGGGCTTTTCCACAAAAGAACTGATCATGTTTTTAGAGGGTTAACATATGCAGTTTTCTATTCTGAAGGCCTTCTTAAAATATACAACACGAAAAGAAAAATAAACTTCCTGTATCCTTCTGTTTACTTAAAACACTATTTTACATTTAGAGTCTATTTGAAACATAGAACACAAGTATTGATCTAAAAACACATATGTTGCACATCTATGTGATACAATACCATTAAGAAATAAATCTTAACACAACCTACTGAAGTGTAGCGAGATGGATGCATCTCAAATATATTGAGCTAAATGAAAGAATTTATACCCAAATGGTTGTATATGTTATTTCCTTTTACATTTTTGAAAACACAAACTTATAAAGGACAGAAAATAGATGAATTGTACCCAGAGTCTAAGGATAGGAGCATGAGCTATTAGTGGTGATAGAAATGTATGTGCAAAAACTCATAGAACTATGCATCTGAACCGGGTAAATTATATTACCTAAAAACTATACTTTAATAGATTATATCAAGTACTCTTCATTACAGTCAGTTAAAGAGTTATAAAAAATTCACAATATATGTTTAATATTGCACGTATGAAACATGCTTTTGTTTAATACAAGGAGATCATAAAAGAGACCAAAGATGGGAGGTTTAAAGCTTTGAATTCCAAATTAGGGATTCTTACCAGGAAAATAGCAAGGACAGAGGAGCCGGGCGGGCTACAGTCCATGGAGTCGCAAAGAATAGGAGATGACTGAGCAAGCACAAACCAAAAAAAAAAATGTTAACAGATTAAAGATGTAAAATGTTTAAATGAGGGCTTCCCAGGTGGTCTGGTGGTTTAGAATCTGCTTTGCATGCAAGGGACGATGGTTCAATCCCTGGCCTCAGAATCACACACCACAGAGCAACTAAGCCTGTGCACCACGACTACTGAAGCCCAGGAGCCTAGAACCTGTGCTCCGCTAGAGAAGCCGCTGCAATGAGAGACTCATGCTCTACATCCAAGACTAGGCCCGCTCACTACAGCTAGAGAAAGCCCTCACTCAGAAGCAAAGACCTACTACAGCCAATAAATAAATAAATATTTTTTAAAATGTTTAAATGAGAATTAGCATTAAAAAGTAGTCACCCTTGAGACTCCAAAAATCCTTTATTAGGTTGTTTTGAATCAATAAAACATGATTAATATAATATCAGCCACTTTTTTTGATTACACATTTGGGTACTGGCTATTTCGTTTAAAAGATCAGGGGAAAAGTCACCCTTCCATCATCGGCTTACTGTCTAAGCAGTGTTTTGAGTTTTTTAAAATGTAATTTTCTGATACATCTTTTCATCCAGATCAAAATGAAACTTTTCTATTAAATTTAAACTTTATTTATAAAGTCTAAACATGAGGTATTCTTTGTTTTTATTTTTACTTATAAGAAAATAACATAAAGAATTAAAAATACCCTAATTTAATTCTGTGATGTGTCAAGTGTCCAGTCACTGTACAAGCTAGGGATCAAGATGTCACCCAAATGATTGTAAATAGATCCCTGCTTTGTGCTGGGAATATTGACAAATGAAAATAATTCACAGTGGTCACATATATAATAATAGCCTCTTGAAGGAGAACAAATGAAACAAAACATCTATTGACACATTTCTTAGACAGTTCTGTAAGGTTCACACCAGGGCAATCTTCATATTATTGAAAATAAAAATGTTGGAGGAGAATTATTTTGTCCAAGGATGAATCAGAGTTTATGTTTTTCATGATTTCAAAATGTTTTCTATTCATGATTACACAATTATGTTTTTTAAAACCAAATGAACCACATCCTTACACCATCATATAGTTGTTGTGGTTTAGTCGCTAAGTCACGTCTGACTCTGTGACCCCATGGACCGCAGCACACCAGGCTTCCCTGTCCTTCACTGTCTCCCGGAATTTGCTCATACTCATGTCCATTGAGTCGGTGATGCCATCCAACCATCTCATCCCTTGTAGTCCCTTTTTCTTCCTGCCTTCAATCTTTCCCAGCATCAGGGTCTTTTCCAATAAGTCAACTATTCACATCAGGTGCCCAAAGTATTGGAGCTTTAGCTTCAGCATCAGTCCTTCCAATTAATATTCACAGTTGATTTCCTTTAGGATGGACTGGGTTGATATCCTTATAGACCAAGGGACTCTCATGAATATTCTCCAGCACCACAATTTGAAATCATCAATTCTGAGGTTCAGCCTCAGCCTCAAGCTCAGGCTCCTTTATGGTCCACCTCTCACATAGTATAAAAGCCATAGCTTTGTTCATAATTGTGCTTCCTAAGTCCCATCCTTCATCCTCCAGGATGTCTGGCTCTAGGTCAGTGACCACATCATTGTGGTTATCTGGGTCATTAAGACCTTTTTTGTATAGTTCTTCTGCATATTCTTGCCACCTTATCTTAATCTTCTGTTTGTCTTTACCCTTTCTGTTTTTATGGTGCCCATCCTTACAGGAAATCTTCCCTTGATATCTCTAATTTTCTTGAAGAGATCTTTAGTCTTTCCTATTCTGTTGTTTTCCTCTATTTCTTTGCATTGTTCACTTAAGAAGGCTTTCTTATTTCTCCTTACTATTCTCCAGAACTCTGCGTTCAATTGGGTATATCTTTCCTTTTCTCCCTTTCCTTTCATTTCTCCTCTTTTCTCAGCTATGTATGAAGCCTCCCCAGACAACCATTTTACTCGCTTGCATTTCTTTTTATTTGGTCACTGTCTCCTGTACAATCTTACAAACCTCTGTCCATAGTTTTTCAGGCATTCTGTCTACCAGATCTAATACCTTGAATCTATTGTCACCTCCACTGTGTATTCACAAAGGATTTTATTTAGGTCATGCTTGAGTGGCCTAGTGTTTTTCCCTACTTTCTTCAATTTAAGCCTGAACTTTGCAATAAGGAGCTTATGATCTGAGCCACAGTCAGCTCCAGGTCTTGTTTTACTATACCGTCATATATCTATATACATATGTTTCATTTCAATAAAGAATATAAAACATTGTTTGTTTGTTTTTTTCAAATAAAACAAAGTTGCCTCTAGGAAATCACAGCTAATTTTGACCAAAAAATACGGTAGTTCATTCTGCATTTGGAAAATTACTGTGCATTATTTATGCTGTTGCTGAAAATCTCAAAATGACTATTTTCAAGGAGTGCCCAATTATGAATTATAAATTTTAGTTAAATTGCTCATAAGCATGTTTTCCTTCTTTGACTAGAAAAGTGAAAAGTTTGCAAAGTCATAAAATTCTCTCAGTTCATTAGTTTTTAAAATCAAATGATAGTATAATCTTAATTAAAAATAAATTAAGAACAGTTTAGAAACAGTATCTTAGCACTTTACCAAATAGTCTCTAGGTCCATAAGGCCCTGGTATACGTCTCTAAAATTTTACTCTCCAGGAAATCTTACCATAAATATGAGCCCTTAGATGAAACTTTAAGCATAAATTATTATGATATAATCACATGTTGGGCTTCCCAGGTGGCTCAGTAATAAAGAATCCGCCTGCCAATGCAGGAGACTCAGGTTCAGTCCCTGGGTTGGGAGGATCTCCTAGAGGAGGAAATGGAAATCCAACTCCAGTATTCTTGCCTGGAGAATCCCATAGACAGAGGAACTACAGTTCATGGGTTGAAAAGAGTCAACAGGACTTAGCAGCTAAGCATGCATATGATCACATGTTAGGGAACCCAGGGGTATAGCCCACTCTTGAGATTTTAGTTTCTTTCCAGTGTTTACAACTCACGTCATAGAGATGCTATCAGAGTTCTGGGTCACAAGTTGTTTTCTGCTAGATAATTTCATTTTTTCCTTCATTGAAGCAATTCAAATAGAATTCAGGTGATTCAAGCTTTGTATATCAATTTAAAGAGGAAGACATTGGCAAATAGTAAAATACTTTAGTGTCAAAATGCCACAAATGTGAAATACATAGTCAAATAGTAATTTAGAAAACTTGCCTATGATTAAATAATGGTGGACAGTTGTGATACAAAGCCCAAAGTCACACGATCTCTTTCAACTATGTTTCAACTGAGTTTAACTTGTCATAATAACAAGCAGGAAGTGAAAAGCCATGCTGCTTCTGAGGGATCTGTGTAAGCATCTGTTTAGTAGATTAGCAGCTCCAGTCAGAACGAAAAGGGTGCCAACTGGTTTTATAAAAAGATCTGAGTCTGATTTTATTGTATGTTCTTCTAGATAGGTTTCTCAGTCTTCAAGCTGATTTTAAGTGTTGACTAGAGAAAATGTAAATCTCATAAGTAGCTTCTTCTAGTAAAAGAATGACATTTGCTTCTGTTTTCCAAAAAGAGGGCTAAAGCAATTTTGATTAACAAAACTGACACGTCAAAGAATTATTGCATACTGAAAGTAGAGCACATCAGTAACATTTAACCCATTTGTGGAAAGTAGTTCATAAATAAATTTTCAGGCTCTTCTGACAGAGTATTTTCAGAGACTTATAAATCTGTAGATATATGCTTGGCCATGAAATGCAGAGGAGAAACAGTAAAAAAGAATTTCATTAACATAAACAAGCCCCCCAAATCTTAATGCATTTCAAAAGAAATGGACTCTCATGTAAGCTAAAGTTTGGAATGAAAGCTCATGTAGAATTCAAACTTTTTAGGAGCTTCTGCACAATGTACTATGATTTCTTTTAAAAGACATGGAAACATTCATGGCAGTAAAATTTCTTCTAGATTTTTAAATAAAGACTGAAAAAATCCAGTCTTTGAGTTCTGGGGTTTTTAAGGAATTAAAGTTCTTACTATGAAAAGGTTAATACTATATGAGTTACAGAATCTATATCCATCCACAAAATTTGAACAGAATTAATCTAAAGCAACCATATAGCATCATAGGAGAGGTTATTTCTGAACCCCCAGGGCATCCCTATTTTCCAATACTCAGATAAAAAGAAAATTCCATTCGTATGCTTCCCACCAAGAGAAATACCTTGCACTGCACGTCTGGCAAAATGGGTCGATATATTTTTTTCTACATCAGTGCTCTTAGGCAACATCAAAGAGCCATGGAAGTACAGAATCAATATCTTTGTGCCAGCAGCAGTGGCAAAGTTGTGACCTAGATGGCGTTTACTGCTAATCAGGTTACCACCTCTCCCTCTAAACCTTCTGAAAGTACCAGCGGACACATGCACTTGGCAGAGCCTTTCTTTCAGCTATAGCTATTGAACATATTTCACTCTTATCTCACAATGGAAGTGTGATGGCTAAGAAAGGAACAGAGATAAAAACAAGCAATAGAAAAAGGTTTCTAAGTAGTTCATTAAGTGGAAATGTTTCAGAACAACAGTGCTTATTGAATTGTTCCTCTAAGGGGGCTGAGACTATGCAAAAGCTGAGACAGAGTACTAGGGCATCATTAGTCTCGCTCAGGCTACACAATTGGCTTCTGCCAGCTTTCCAGACGTGCACAATATCAAAAGGGAAAAAAAGAAAGGAGTTAAAGATATATCACCAGCAGTATTTCAAATGACTGATGCCCAATTTATACCCAACTATAATGAATGGAATGACACTGTTTAATGTAACTTATTCTGTACTTTAAACAATATTCCCTTAGTTAATTGAAAAAAGCAAGGTTACAGTTGATGATTCTACTATAATATACTCCTTCAGCATAACAGAATTTATAATAACCTAAATGCCTAATAATTCTAAACAGATCTCATGTGACAATAGAAAGAACATTTTTTGACTTCAATTCTTGTTATTGAACCACATGCTTTAAAAAAATCAATACAAAATTATTCCAGATGAAGTAAGTAAGTGTTAATTGCTCAGTCACATCCGACTCTTTGCAACCCCATGGACTATAGCCCTCCAAGCTCCTTTGTCCATGGGGATTCTCCTTTAAGATACTGGAGTAAGTTGCCTTCATCCAGGAGATCTTCCTGACCCAGGGGTTGAATCCTTGTCTCTTACGTCTCCTGCACTGGCAGGCGACTTCTTTACCATTAGTGCCACCAAGAAAGCCCAAATGAAGTAAGGTGGATTAATTTAATAAGCAAAATGGAATGCTCAGGTGAACTCAGTAGACACAGATAGTTGGAACCACATAAAAACAATATTTCTTGATTGAGCAACAGGCAGTATTTGATGTTTTGAATGAAATACTCAAGAAGAGACATTACTACTTAGAACTAGATACATAGAATACCAACATTAAAATGCCATTACTTGTGTCTGACCTGTTTCTAAAATGGTTTAAAGTAACTTGCAATAGAAAGATAAAGGTGCCAACAATCTTAAGCTTGAAGCTTAAGGAGAAAGCAGGGTAGGGTAGGGTTTTTACTCTGCCCTTACTGCCGAAGGATTGAGGCTTCGTAAATTTCTGTATTACTTTATTCTTTTTTAAAATGTCTTTTCATCAAAACTTGCATTTTAATTAATATATTTGGAACATAAAGTTGGCAAAGTAGATAGATTTATTTTCTTCTGCTTGTCAATTGGTAAAGGCAGATGAGATGAGGTGGAATGAGGATGTGGCTCTTAGTAACTGGGTTCATTGCCCATGTTTAACTCCTCATGCAGTCATGTTTGATTCCCCAGTATTCCCCACAATGTCTGACACATGAGTATTCAAAAGCTTTTCATTAATGAATTACGAATTAAAAAAATAAATGCCAAAATTCCTCATCCCTCAGTTTTCTGTGGCTGATAGTATTTGTAAGAGATAGAAACATGTATTTTATTCAAGAAAAAGTCACCCCCAATTTTTAAAACTTTTAAAAATGTTTTTCCTCCTGTAGTACTTAGGAGAACTTATCACTTTAAATAATAATGAAGTTAACTATGGGCAAAGATGAGATCTTAAAATAATTAGAATCAATGCTCACATTTGATTCTTTTTTTTCCAGGAGCAGGATTCTATTGATTCTAGATTCTACCTTAATTTCAAAGGAAGGTTTAAAATCTAGTTTAACTTCATGGCTAATGGATATAGGAATGCAGAGCAAAACACAATTACCACAGTCAAAGTGCAGGAGTTTTGTAACGTTTCATTTTGATGTGATTTTAGGAGTTGTTAGTGATTTCACAAGAAATTCTTACCAAAATAGAGGTTCAAAATTCAGAATTTGAATCACATATGTCCTACTGCAAGACTGTCAGAGAAATATACAAGTGATGGGTAAACATCATAGTCTACATGGTTAATAACAGTGTCATATAGGTGCTATTTTAAAGAGGTGGATTTCTATGAAAAGTACAAGCATAACAGAAGAGTGAAATATTTTCCCACTTCAATAAATTTTCCAAAGTAAAATTTAATTGATATTTCAAATTTTAAGAATTCATGCAGGGAAAGAAAAACACATTTTATAATTATTTAATTCTAGTAAATGTAAAATTATGCAGTTTTTATATTATGATGAAAATCTCTCAATGAAAAGTATTTTAAAATATAAAAAAGCAAATGCTTAAAGAAGCATACAAAACAAAATAAAAATTAGAATAGGTTGAGTCATTACATAAAGCTAACTTTTGTGTTACGTAATTGTCAAACTATAATGTACAAAAGATCTTAGCTGTTATTTAGTGCAAATCCTCAACCTATCAAACAATACCTCTGATCTAGCCGATAAGTTGTCACTAACTCAAACAGCTAATGATAGTCAGAGCGTGTTTGGGAATCTCTTCTTCTATAGTGGGGCATCTCCAATTGCTATCAAAATCTTCCTTTTATTAACTGCATATCTGAATCCCATGAATCATCACCAATTAGTCCTAATGAGAGTCCTTCTTTTATCTAAAATTTTAAACCACTTTGTTATCTTCTTGGGGAATTTTATTTCATTCAAGTTTAATTTCCACACTTTGTTGAACTTGTTTCTAGACTTTTCATTGCCTTGCTTATCCTCTGATGGAACTTGTCTGCTAATCAAGAGCATCCTCTGGAAATATAACCTGCAGGGTGAGGTACCATAACTCTCATGTCACTGGGATCTTATTCCACTTCCCATCTATCAATGATAGTACTATCCAGAATTCTAAAATTGCATACTAGATTTTATTTCGCTTTCTATATTTATGTTTAGGAGCTTCCCAGGTGGTGCTAGTGGTTAAGAACCCACCTGCCAATGCATAAGAGACATGAATTCGATAATTGGGTCAGGAAGACGCCCTGGGGAAGGGCATGACAACCTTCTCCAGTATTCTTGCCTGGAGAATCCCCATGGATGTAGGAGCCTGGTGGGATAAAATCCATAAAGTCACAAAGAGTTGGACACAACTGAAGACTAGCAAGCATGCACATATTTATGCTTAGATTTCATTTTATTTTCCACATTTAATAGTTTTGTATCAATATAAATGGCTTACATTGATGACTTGTAAAAGTACAGAAAAGGTCAACTAGTCTTATGCAGCCTAGAGGTGCATATCTAAATATGTACTTAAGTTCTGTAATCCAAGCTCATTTTAGACTTCATGGGCATCTCAAAATTTTTCTTTTCTTTCAAAATATATATGTCAATTTTCTTTCATATGTTAAGCATTCAGTTCAGTTCAATCGCTCAGTTGTGTCCAACTCTTTGCTACCCCATGGAAGGAAGAATGCTAGACTTCCCTGTCCATCACCAACACCCAGACCTTGCGCAAACTCATGTCAATTGAGTCGGTGATGCCATCGAACTCTCATCCTCTGTTGTCCCCTTCTCCTATTACTTTCAGTCCTTCCCAGAATCAGGATCTTTTTCAATGAGTCAGTTCTTCGCATCAGGTAGCCAAAGTGTTGGAGCTTCATCTTCATCATCAGCCCTTCCAATGAATATTCAGGACCAATTTCCTTTAGGATTGTCTAGTTTGATTTCTTTACAGTCGAAGGGACTCTCAAGAGTCTTCTCCAACACCACAATTCAAAAACATCAATTCTTCAACCCTCAGCCTTCTTTATGGTCCAACTCTATGGTCCAACTTTATGGTCCAATACATCCACACGTGACTACTGGATAAACCATAGCATTGACTATATGGAACTTGTTGGCAAAGTAACGGTTCCTCTTTTTAATATGCTGTCTAGGTTTCTCATAGCTTTTCTTCCAAGGGGCAAGCATCTTTTAATTTCATGTCTGCAGTCACCACCTGCAGTGATTTTGGAGCCCAAGAAATAAAATTTCTCACTGTTTCCATTGTTTCCATATCTCATTCAGTTCAATTCAGTCACTCAGTCATGTCCAACTCTTTGTGACCCCATGGACTGCAGCATGCCTGGCTTCTCTGTCCATCACCAACACCCAGAGATTGCTCAAACTCATATCCATTAGGTCTGTGATGCCATCCAACCATCTCATCCTCTGTCCTCACCTTCTCCTCCCACCTTCAATCCTTCTCAGCATGAGGGTCTTTTCCAATGAGTCAGTTCTTCACATCAGGTGGCCTAAGTATTGGAGCTTCAGCTTCAGCATCAGTCCTTCCAATGAATATGCAGGACTGATTTACTTTAGGATAGACTGGTAAGATCTGCTTGCATTCCAAGAGACTTTCAAGAGTCTTCTCCAACACCACACTTTTGAATTCTATGGCACATCAATTCTTTGGCACTCAACCTTCTTTATAGTCCAACTCTCACATCCATACATGACTACTGGAAAAACCATAGCTTTGACTAGATGGACATTTGCTAACAAAGTAATGTCTCTGCTTTTTAATATGCTGTCTAGGTTAGTCATAGCTTTTCTTCCAAGGAGCAAGCATCTTTTAATTTTATGGCTGGAGTCATTATCTGCAATGATTTTGAAGCCCCCCAAAATAAAATCTCTCACTATTTCCATTATTTCCCCAACTATTTGCCATGGAGTGATGGAACTGGATGCCATGATTTTAGTTTCCTGAATGTTGACTTTTAAGCCTGCTTTTTCACTCTCCTCTTTCACTTTCATCAAGAGGCTCTTTAGTTCTTCTTCACTTTCTGCCATAAGGATGGATGCTGTCATCTTTGTATCTGAGGTTATTGATATTTCTCCCTGCAGTCTTGATTCCAGCTTGTGCTTCATCTAGCCTGGCATTTCGCATGATGTACTCTGCATATAAGTTAAATAAGCAAGGTGACAATATACAGCCTTGATGTACTCCTTTTCCTATTTGGAACTAGTCTGTTGTTGCATGTCCAGTTCTACCTGTTGGTTTCTGACCTGCATATGGGTTTCTCAGGAGGCAGGTCAGGTGGTCTGATATTCCCATCTCTTCAAGAATTTTCCACAGCTTGTTGTGATGCACACAGTCAAAGGGTTTGATATAGTCAATAAAGCAGAGGTAGATGTTTTTCTGGAACTCTCTTGCCTTTTCGATGATCCAATGGGTGTTGGCAATTTGATCTCTGGTTCCTGTGCCTTTTCTAAAACCAATTTGAGCATCTTGAAGTTCATTGTTCATGTTGTTGAAGCCTGGCTTGGAGAATTTTGAGCATTACTTTGCTAGCAAGTGAGATGGGTTCAATTGTGCAGTATTTTGAGCATTCTTTGGCATTGCCTTTCTTTGGGATTGGAATGAAAACTGACCTTTTCCAGTCCTGTGGCCATTGCTGAGTTTTCCAAATTTTCTGGCATACTGAGTGCAGCACTTTCACAGCATCATCTTTGAGGATCTGAAATAGCCTAACTGGAATTCCATCACCTCCACTAGCTTTGTTCATAGTTTGGCTTCCTAAGGCCCACTGACCTCACATTCCAGGATGTCTGGCTCTAGGTGAGATCACGCTATTGTGGTTATCTGGGTCATGAGGATCTTTTTTGTATAGTTCTTCTGTGTATTCTTGCCACCTCTTCTTAACATCTTCTGCCTCTGTTAGGTCCATACCATTTCTGTCCTTTATTGTGCCCACCTTTGCATGAAATGTTCCCTTGGGATCTCTAATTTTCTTGAAGAGATCTCTAGTATTTTCCATTCTATTGTTTTCCTCTATTTCTTTGCATTGATCACTGAGGAAGGTTCCTTATCTCTCCTTGCTATTTTTGGAACTCTGCATTCAAATGAAACAATCGGACCAGATGACACTATCTTAATTTTTTGAATGTTGAGTTTTAAGCCAGCTTTTTCATTCTCCTCTTTCACCTTCATCTAGAGGCTCTTTAATTCCTCTTCCCTTTCTGCCATAAGAGTGGTGTCATCTACATATGTGAAGTTATTGATATTTCTCTTGGCAATCTTGATTCCAGTTTGTGCTTCATCCAGCCCAGCACTTTGCATGAGGTACTCTCCATATAAATTAATAAGCAGGTGACAATATACAGCCTTGACATACTCTTTTCTCAATTTGTAACCAATACATTGTTCCATGTCTGGTTCAATGTCTGTTTCTAACTGTTGCTTCTTGGCTTGCATACAGATTTCTCAGGAGGCAAGTAAGGTGGTATGATATCCCCATCTCTTTAAGAATTTTCCACAGTTTGTTGTGATCCACACAGTCAAAGGCTTTACTGTACTCAATGAAGCAGAAGTAGATATTTTTTCTGGAATTTTCTTGCTTTTTCTATGATCCAACAGATGTTGGCAATTTGATCTCTGATTCCTCTGCCTTTTCTAAATCCAGCTTGAACATTTGGAATTTCCAGTTCATGTACTGTTGAAGCCTAGTTTGGAGAAATTTTAGCATTACTTTGCTAGCATGTGAAATGAGTGCAATTGTGCAGTAGCTTGAACACTCTTTGGCATTGCTTATCTTTGGGCTTGGAATGAAAACCTACCTTTTCCAGTCCTCTGGCCTCTGGGAAGTTTTCCAAATTTTGCTGGCATGTTGAGTGTTAAGCTTTATTCAAGGATTTTAAATATTTCAGTGACCAAAGATCTCTACCCTTGTAGGGTTTATACTGTAGAGCTGTGTGGGTAAGTGATGAATAGTAAGAACAAAAATAGTAAAATTAGTATGTAGGAAATTAAGTGCTATGAAAACAAGGAACTCTAGAGCCAGGTAATAAAAATCAGGAGAGATAAATGGAAATTTGTGATTGGTCTCCTTGAGAAGTTGACATTTAGGCAAATTCGAAGGACAGAAGAAGTTGGAAAGGGCAAATTTTGTATCAGAGTTAAGAGGCATCCTTGAAGAACAATGCAAATATAAGTAAGCTAAAATAGGGAGAAAGGAAAGGTATTTATGGAAAATCCCTGTTGCAATGTAAAGAAATTGTAAGCAATATAAACACTAACACTGGTAAAATTTGATCAGCTGATTTAATAATTTTAAACAAACTATATATTCTTAATCCAGTTATTCTTCCACTCTATGTAAGTTGGTTATTTTATTTCTTTTTCTCTTTTTTCTAATCTGTAACATTTCCTTTTCTACCCTCCAGGTTAGCCCATGACTTTGCTAATTCACTGAGAATATAGAAATAATCAGAAGACAGACATTTCTCATCTACTCTTTTTTTAACCTGCCTCTGCCCACATGTACTTCCTTTCCTCATTTGCAGTTTCTTCCTGGTTCCCACATTTCTCAACACTGAAATAATATGGTGTTCAATCCTTAGATATATTTTCTTTTCTATCTACCTGTATTTTTTGGGGGGGGGGGAGTTGGGGGTGCTGAGCTTTTCCAGTGTTGTTAGCTTCCTAGGTGGTTCAGTGGTTAAGAATCTGCCTGCCAATGCAGGAGATGCAGGTTTGATCCCTGGGTCAGGAAGATCCCCTAGAGAAAGAAATGGCAACCCATGCCAGTATTCTTGCCTGGGAAATTCCATGGACCGAGGAGCCTGGAGGGCTACAGTTCATGGGGTCACAAAAGACATGACTTAGCAACTAAACCACAATAACCCGCAGTGTTGTGGCTTGATATATCATGTACAGGCTGATGATTCTCCTCTCCACTTTTTATGGACTTTTCCCATAAATACTATTTATGATAGGTCTGATTGCTTATAAAAAATATCCATTTGGATGGTGTGGTGGGCAGAATGACCTCTTCCCCTCATGTCAACTTCTTCCTTTCAAATCTGTGAATATGTTGCATTAGATGGCAAAAGGGATTCTAAAGATGTAATTAAGATGACATTGCAAAATAGGTCCTCGATTACCCTGGTGGCCTCAATATAATCCCTTGAGCCCTTAAAAGCAGAGATCATTTTTTCTGTTTGAGCACAGAGATATATAGCAGAAAAAGAAGTCTGAGAGATTTCGAGTGTGAGAAAGAAAAATCATGGTTCTGATGAAGTGCATGCGTGCATGTTAAGTCGCTTCAGTTGCGTCCATAACTTTGAGACCCTATGGACCCGTAGCCTGTCAGGCTCCTCTGTCCATGGGACTCTCCAGGAAAGAATACTGGAGTGGGTTACCATCCCCTCCTCCAGGCCACTTGATGTGAAGAGTTGACTCTGGAAAATACCCTCATGCTGTGAACCATTGAAGGCAGGAAGAGAAGGGGACCACAGAGGATTAGATGGTTGGATGGCATTACTGACTCAATGAACATGAGTTTGAGCAAACTGAGAGATGGTGAAGGACAGGGAAGCATGGCGTGCTGCAGTCCATGGGATCGCAAAGAGTCAGACATGACTGAATGACTGAACAAGAACAATTCCATTTCTGCCTTTGTCCTGTTAACTTCTTGTCAGTCTCTCAGTCTGTAATTCTTATAAAATGAAGTGAAAGTGAAGTTACTCAGTCGTGTCCGACTCTTTACGACCCCATGGACTGTAGCCTGTCAGGTTCCTCCATCCACGGGATTTCCTCCATCCATGGGATTTTCCAGGCAAGACTGCTGGAGTGGATTGCCATTTCCTTCTCCAGGGGATCTTCCCGACCCAGGAATGGAACCCGGGTCTCCCTCATTGCAGGCAGACACTTTACCGTCTGAGCCACCAGGGAAGCTCAGACCTTCTGATAGTATCTATGGAGTTAATAATAAAAAGTATGATGTGAAAAAGCAGGCACAGATAGGTAGAGGCACAGGAACCCAGAGAAAGAGGACACCATGCAATTATAAATTCTGTCAATTTCCATTAACCAGGTATTGTGTCTGTGTGTGTGTGTGTGTGTGCGCGCGCGCGCTCGCTCAGTCTCTCAGTTATGTCCGACTCTTTGCAGCCCCATGGACTTAGCCTGCCAGGCTCCTCTGTCCATGTCTGTTTTTAATCAGGCTATAAAATTAAGAATTCCAAGAACCCTCATCTGTGGTTTAAGGAAAACAAAAGGCGTCACTTTTCAACTAGCTATGATTTAAAAACATACAGAATTATCTATTTACAGTGGTTATAATGGAAGAATGGGATTGAGGGGCACAGAGAAAAGGAGATTTGTGTTTTGGTTGTACTCTTTCCCACTGTTATTAATTTTTCAATAAGGAAATGTTAGATTATATTAAATAATTGCTTAAGAACTTGAGTTTTTACCTGGTCATCTCTGAATAGTGAGGTCATCAAACATAAAGTAGTAGAAATATCAGATGTTATAAAAAAAGTTTGCAACAGCTTATTTAAATAAGATTACTTATACCAAATAGCCTTTTGTTTTTCCTTATAATACAGGAATTTCACTTTTTAAATGTAAAAAAAAAAAAAGCATCATTTAAAATTAAACTACTTGAACTCTTCTTGTATGTGCTGTGAATGATATTGCAATAAATCAAGCAAATAAATATTCATTACAAACAATAAATTTTTAAGGATGCAAAGGGAATATGATTTATTGTGCTGGAAGAGGAAATAGACATTTATATGAATATATTGACATCCTAAGTAATATAAAAGATGTTCTTTTAAATTAAAAATTAAAGGAAAAGGACTTCTTAAGTAGTCCAATGGCTAAGACTCCATGCTGTCAGTGCGGGGGTTTGATTCCTGGTCAGGGCACTAGAACCTGCATGTTGCAACTAAGACCCAGTGAAGCCAAATAAATAAATGATTAATCTTTTTTTTTGCAAAGGAAATAATTACTATACTTTATTTAGATAAATAATAATATATAATTAATACCTATAATTAGACATATGTTTAGTTTTAGTAATTTGAAGTGGAATTATGCTATACCATAATTCATGTTCCAAGTCCAGGGGAACTAATCAAATTTTTAAAGAATATTGTAAAGAATGTTTTGAAATAACACTTTGATAAAAGAAAAGAAAAATACTGAAATGGTAGACAGTCTGTAACTATGTGAAGCTCTAATAATTATCTAAAACACTTTTTTAAAACATATTTTTTGAAAAGCTTTTAAATATCCAAGCAGGTTGAATTATGCTACACATTTCTTTCATTTTTTAATACACTTTCACTGTCAATTATGCTGAACCATATCTAAAGAATATTTTTTTAGAATAAGGAAGCTGCAAAAATAGTTTTTAGAAATGTGGTAGGAAAATATCTGGGAGTCGTGAGTAGTTAGATGATTCAACTCCAGGAATAAAGATTGTTCTATTAGGGACAGATTGAAAGACAGACATTTAAAAAGCACATTTCAATTTCTTTTTGAATGCAGCATAACTATGTCAATAACAATTTGAATTTAAATGTAAAAATACATTTATTTCCAGAAATTGAAGTAATTTGACTGAAACCAATAGTATGTATCTACCAGTGACTAAAGCTAATTTATATGCATAGTAAACTAGGCATTGGACCTGAATATATACACCGATAAACACATATGTTTATATATATATATATAATATATGAAGAAAATAGAAAACAAAGAACATATCTGAAATATTACTTTCACATAGTTTTAATTTTTAGCTCACATTTATTTTACTCAAAAAGCCATTAAAAATAAAAAAAAAGTACAATGATCAATAACTTCTCATCACAATCTCTTTTCCTCACGTCTTTTTCATCTCTCTTTCTTACATTAGTAGATCAGATACCAGGCAAGGCCATTCAGATAAAATGATCATTCAAATACAGACCACACATTAGGGAAGTCAATAGTTTAATGGAGAAGGAAGAAAAACAAATTTCAATTCAATATCAGAAACACTATGAAGTGTAAAAGTGCAGGATACCTACATGAGCATGTAGAAGTATTCAGTAAGGCTAGAAATTAAACAAGTGTGTTCATATTAACTGCTTCAATTAGGAGCATATATGTAAATATTACCCAATTTTCAACTGGACTACTGTTTTTTAAATGTTGATTTTAAAGATAACACTTTATATTAAGGATTTAATGTCAAATCCTCACATATGTGCCATTATATATATAACATTTTTATTTTTATCTAAGTTTTCAAATTTTAATGTTTTTTGTGACATGTAATTTTCAATTTAGTGTTTATGGTTATGGTTTTTCCTCACTTTTTAAAGTCATGATTAAGAAACTATTTCCCTTGAAAAATGAATAAGCAAATAAATGAATAAATATACAATTCATTCATAGTAGCAATTATTCTTTAGTAATAGACATGCAATATAATACATTTATATATGTATATATCTACTAAATATTTATATATATTCAACATATACTGTTTAATTATATTACTTAGGCTATTTATAATTTATAATACTATATAATTATATAAAAAGCATAATATAATAATATATAGCAAAATTTACTACCAAGGAAAATTTTGTTTCATTTTTATATACATGAGATCATATAATGTAATTATATTTTGTATTATTCTATTACAGTTTTCTCTTTCTAAATAATTATTTGTAAGACTACCTCTTTCTCTTTCATATGTACATGCATATAATTATAAGCACATATTCATAAATGCATCAATATAATGTTTTCTGTTAATCATGTGTATAATTATAAATATACTATTTACTAAGAAAGGACACTTTTTAATTCATGACTCCAAATGAGAAATAAAAAATGTAGTAGTATATAACATATAATAATATAAGAAAATATATATACTAGAAAATGAAATCAGAAAATTTTATATATTATTATGTAACTTGTATGGTATGTAATATGTATCATGTGTTATGAAGATCTATATATGTATATGTGCAATTGTGTATTTATATAAATGGTAGAGCATAACATGTGGGTGGGTAGGAAACTTTACCATTAGGGGCAATATTTGTAATGTTCAAAACCATCTTTATATTCTTCATATATCAAACTCAGAGGAATTGTTAACTCTGCTGAAACTACTGTGATTTGATCAACTTTATTTTTCTAATAATTTTCATTTATATATTGCAATATAATGTTATTTAGTATATGCGATTTTTCACATATCTTTTTTAGCATATCTTGTTTCCATTCACTTTGATTCAAAGTTTGCAATTCCTCCTTTTTTGCACATATCATTCCTTTTAAAAATGTTTTCAGTTATCTTGCACCAATTTTGTTTGTAAATATCATAAACTTGGACATATTTTGCGCTAATCTAAGATTCATTGTCTCTTACAAGGAAAACTTAACTCACTTTTTCACTTTTACAGAAAGGTTTTTTTATATTCTTTTGTTTGTTTAGCATGTTTTTTTTTTCCAATTTGCTTTTTGTCTCTTCTTTATTGATTTTTATTTTCTCCAGTATTTTGAAAAATAGCTTTAAATGAGTAATAATCTTTAAAGTTGCAAAAATAATGCTTTAATAGCATCAATCTAATTACCAAGGTCAAAATATAGTCTCTTCAATGAATTGAGTTTTCCATTTTCCCTATAAGAAAATCAGTTAGAGTTAGAGACTATTCTAAAGTTCCAGGATGATGAACATTTTCCTGAGAGAATTATATGATAAAAATAAGAAGTTTTGGAAGAAAAGCAAAGTTGGAGCAGAATGGATCTGGAGGAAAGAAGAGTTAGAAAGCAAATTAAATGCCAATGAGTCTGTGACTAAATGTATTGAGTTCTGTGGTGGTGCTTCTCCTCTCTATGATTTCACAAATCTTAAGTAAAATCCAGAAAAATCATGAGATGACTGTGCTTTTGCTGTTCTTTCACGTTCTCTCTGTCCTCCACCTGCAGACCAGTCTCTTTAACCCTGTACCAACTGCCATTCATCCTTCAGCTTTCAGAGCAAACCCCTGCACCACAGGAGCTCAAACCCCTTAGTTGCATATCCGTAGACTGCCCTATATTTTTCCTCTATAGAATCTAAGAGAACTGTAATTAATGTTTTTGTAATTATCTATGCCTCCCCCAGACTCTATAAATATCAGAAATTGAAGTAATTTGAACAAATCCAATAGTATGCTTCTTCTAGAAAATAAGAATACCAATTTATATGCATGACAAATTTACCAAGGACAGGAACGCTGTTTAATTTTTTCACTATTTGTTCACTGGAGCATATCACAGAGGTCATAATCATTGAATATCTATTGAATAAGTATGCAACTATTAAATAAAGATGTATATTTATTGACATGCAAATCTGTCTCTGATGTATAGTTAAGAGAAAAAAGAGATTGTAAAACATCATGCATTTGTATCATGTTTTCAATAATCATATTGAACATATAATTGTGTTCAAGATGTAGAGCAGCATATCCTAGCCTGAAAAATATATTTAAGTTTATTAATTATACATGTCTGGATGATAAAATTAGATATGATTCTTATGTTTTTGATTCTTTACACCTTCCAAATTTGAATGTGCATTACTTTCAAATTTAGAAAACAAAATTCATTTTGGAAAAAAAAAATTCTCTTGGTAATTGGATTGAACTTTAGTGAAATGTAGAATTTTCCTGAATCACAATTTCTAAAAAGAAACAGAATTTTGAAATCTCTGCAGAATGAACTGAAATGGACATAAACTAGAGTCAGAACTTTCAAGAAAGAATCAATTTCCATAGACCAGAATATTGACAGTAAGAACCTGATATAGGGAAGTAACTATACTTTTTGTATTTTAATTTTGTGAATAATTACACACAAACACCAGATATTGGAGGGGTGAAACTTACAACACTTTGGACATGGTTTGTGGTTGGTAGAAGATTGTTTAGAACATTATCTACATGGTATTCTAAAATTATTACTGAGGCATTTCCCTCCTGTACCTCCTCAATGATAACTTCATGTAAGATGGTCCACTATTAAAATAGATCCTGTGACTACTATAAAATATTTTACATTTTCTCCTGTTATCTCCTCAGTTGATAACAGATTATTTCACTCCACTTGCCAGATTCAAGATTCAGAAAAAGAAAGTTAATTACTACAGTCACTTTTGAGCTTCCCTTGAGTCACTCAAGGGAAGATTGCTGGGAGAAATACCAGTAACTTCAGATATGAAAATGATACCACCCTTATGGCAGAAAATGAAGGAGAAATAAAGCGCCTCTTGATGAAAGTGAAAGAAGAGAGTGAAAAAAACTGGCTTAAAACTCAGCATTCAGAAAACTAAGATTATGGCATCCAGTCCCATCACTTCACAGCAAATAGATGGGGAAATAATGGAAATAGTGAAAGACTATATTTTTGGCCTCCAAAATCACTGAAGATGGAGACTGTAGCCATGAAATTAAAAGACGCTTGCTCCTTTGGAAGAAAAACTATGACCAACCTAGATAGCAAATTAAAAAGCAGAGACATTACTTTGCCAACAAAGGTCTGTCTAGTCAAAGCGATGGTTTTTCCAGTAGCCGTGTATGGATGTGAGAGTTGGTCTATAAAGAAAGCTGAGAGCTGAAGAATTGATGCTTTTGAACTGTGGTGTTGGAGAAGACTTGCGAGAGTCCCTTGGAATGCAAGCAGATCCAACCAGTCCATCCTAAAGGAAATCAGTCCTGAATGTTCATTGGAAGGATTGATGCTGAAGCTGAAACTTCAATACTTTGGCCACCTGATGCAAAGAACTGACTCACTGGTAAAGACCCTGATGCTGGGAAAGATTGAGGGTGGGAGGAGAAGGTGAGGACAGAGGATGAGATTGTTGGATGGCATCACGGACTTAATGGACATGAGTTTGAGGAAGCTCTAGGAGTTGGTGATGGGCAGGGAAGCCTGGCATGCTGCAGTCCATGGGGTCACAAAGAGTGGGACATGACTGAGTGACTGAACTGACTGAATGACTGAGTCACTCAGGTACTCTAGGTCCTCTCCAACTCATCCGTATTTGCTGCTTTCTTTGTTACTCAAACTTAGAGTGACATGTAAATATTTTGCTGACTTTTTAAAACTTGTTTAATATTTTTAAGGATTCTTGTATGGGTTTTCCTGGTGGTTCAGTGATAAAGAATCCACATATAATGCATGAACCACAGGAGATGCGTGTTCATTCCCTGGGTCAGGAACATCCCCTGGGTGAGAGCATGACAACCTACTCCAGGATTCTTGCCTGGAAAATCCCATGGACAGAGAAGCCTGGGAGGCCATAGTCCATAGTCCATAACATCGCGAAGAGCCAGACACAACTGAAGTGACTTGGTATTTCTTTGTAATTTTTTTCCTAAGGAAAATGCAGATCAAGAATTTCCTTCTAAATATACACTCTGCTCCTTGTTCATCAATATCATAAGTCTAAGGGAAGGATAATGGTAACAAAAATAAAGAAACAAACAAAAAAACAGCAAATACTATGCAATGCTCATGATATTCCAGGCACTATAATAAACAATATTGATTACTGCCATTTTATAGATAAAGGAAATTGAGAAATTATTTTTCTAGTTTGCACAGCTAAAGAACACACATTTTTTTCTCAGAGATACTGAACCACAATTTCATGCCCTAAACTACTTCTCCCTTCACTTTATCTTCTTTCCTCTGGGCAATTAGTTGTTTTATATTGTAACTAGCATCTCAGGCAGCTCTGACTAATGGAAGCAATGTAGTGGGAAACTAGTCTCTTCCCAGTGAGAGGCAGGATTATGAGCTTCGGGAAGTGAGGTCTCTGGAAGAACAACTACTAACATGAGTTGTATTTATAGTAGAGATGGACCAGAGATGGTGATGTCACTTCTTTTTAGATAAAATAAACATTCTATGATAGAAAATAAGGTTTGGAATCAAAGACTTGAGTATAAAACCTGGTTCCACAAGTAATTAGCATAATCACATTCGATGTCACGCTATGACATGATGTCACATTGCCCAGCACCTGTCTGGCATACCACAGCTTTCAGATATTTGCTTAATCCTTTTTTTGAATGTAATGGAACTAGCGTATAAATTTCATGAGTATAAATGCTTGCTTGTCTTCTTTATTAGTTTAATTTTAATATAATTGGCATATTGTATTTATCTAATGGAGACGAATTTGAGCAAACTCCAGGAGACAGTGAAAGACAGGAAAGCCTCGCATCCTGAAGTCCTGTGGGTCACAAAAAGTGGGACATAACTTAGTTAATGAACAATAAAAACTTAATATTTATTGAATGAACTAATTAGTTGATTTAAAAATTTTTAGAGACTTATCTTCCTTGTCTCTGACATAGAAATAATGTTTCCGATCACTGAGTGACTGAACATATTTCAAATTCCTAGTCTACTGTTTAGAATATACTCGATGTTGTGTTCCAATAAATATTAGCTCCCTACCCTGACCAAAACCCTCAATTAACTTAGGGACTTAGCATATGTATTAGAGTTTATTTCTACTCTAACTTAAAGCTTATGACCAGAGCATTCTCAAGTGTGCTCCTTTGGATGGGCTTGAAATACAAAAAAACCACTCAGCTAAGAATATCTGAATAGCACTGAATGGAACATATGAAAATCCTAATTAGTGAAAGTTATGCAGTGGATAACTACTGTGTATTCTAAATTATATTTATCCATTACAACTTTGTCATCAAATATTGGATATGGCCTATAGTTAGCGTCACTGTAAATTTGCATTTCAACTAGAGAAAAAGACACCTTCTTTTTGTCTTCACTGATTAACATTTTCAAGCTCTGTAATTTTCTTGCTGCTCACAGAAACAAAGCAAGCCAAGCTCAAACAGAAAGCCTATTCTCCAAGATATAAATATTTGCTATTCAGAAAATCTCAATGAAGGTTTAGTTATTTTAAACTAAAGGAAGAAAATTACTAGTAATGATTGGTTTCAGCTAACGAAATGCTTTTATGCAAATATGTGAACCCTAAATATGACCTGGAAACAAAAGACTGCTTAACAGTTACTATTAAGCAATACATTAGTAGATCAATTAAACAGAACTTCTTTCTAATGAGTACGTGGTACAGAGGTTGCCGTAGAAACCTGGAAAGGAAAAGCCCTTGAATGCTAATTTATTATTATAAGACTGTAAAATACTATAGATCTATTGGTGATTGGAAGTAACTGAGGTTGAAATAAGTCACTCTCGAAGAACTAACTTCTTTTAATTTATAAGGTGGCTTTGCAAAGATTATCTGTTAGATTCTAATCACCTCAGACTTATAGTATTTAGACATGCCATTCAAATATACCACCTCCCTGGTTGCTCCTATAATCCAGACCTGTGTCTATGGAGACCTGTTAGAGCTCATTCTATATGCCTAAACCTGAATTTGCTCCAAGAGGAGAAACATACAGAAAATATAGTATTGATACAATCTTGATTTCTTTCTGTGACATTCCAATGAGGTAACTCTCTAACATCTCTTATATTTGCATATGAAAATCACAAAATTGGGCTTTACCAAGTGTTGCAGATTTGCAGGTTAGGGAGCAGGGGAGGATTGACATGACTGGGTGGAGAAAGAAGTCAAACTGCAATTCAGACCTAATGAGAAACTTGGTCAATCCCACAAAGACACCTGGAAATAAAACGGGCCTTCAGAATTAGACTCAGTGGGCCAAGCAAACAGAAATTTCATTCCACCTGTTCATGAGTTATTGAATGCAGGTTGTCCCAGGAAAGGATGTGACCTTAGGCAAAACAGGTCTCTGCCACTGACACAGAATCTGACGGCTGAGCTCTCCTTTGACAGCACTCACAGCACAATGAAGGGGAACTAGACAGCAAAGCCCCATGGACTCATGAAAGGCTTGAATCCAATGTTTAAAAGCAGAGATTAGACTGGATCCATACATCCTTTCTTTGTGCATAATGAAGAACATGTTTAATCAGATCTTTGTGCAGTTGGATCTTAAATTATTAAAACACTATTGTTGTTCAGTTGCTAAGTCCTATCTGACCCTTTGAAACTCCATGAACTATAGCCTGCCAGGCTCCTCTGTCCCCCATAATCTCCCAGAGTTTGCTCAAATTCATGTCCATTGAGTCGGTGCTGTTATCTAACCATCATCCTCTGCTGCCTCCTTTTCCTTTTGCCTTCAGTCTTTTCCAGCATGAGTTGGCTCTTAGCATCAGGCGGCCAAAATATTGGAACTTCAGCTTTCACATTAATCCTTCCAGTGAACATTTAGGGTTTATTCCTTTAGGATTGACTGATTTGATCTCTAAGAACTAGTAAAAATATCAGTTGGGCTGACTATAGAAGGATGGTAGTGGTGGTGGTTTAGTTGCTAAGTCATGTCCAACCCTTGCAATCCCATGGACTGTAGCCTGACAGGCTTCTCTGTCCATGGGATTCTTCAGGCAAGAATACTGGAGTGGGTTGCCATTTCCTTCTCTATAGAGAAGGATATCATGTACAAATTTCACATTGGTGAAAAGGAACGAATGAAAAAAATCTCACGTGTCCATTGTTTCATAATGTGGGAAATCTACTTAATAGGGAAATGATAGAAGAGCTGTTCCTCTCAAAAAACAATCACATCTGTTTAAGAAGAGGCAAAGAGATGACTACAGCTTTAAAAAGTACTTAAAATACATTCATTTGGAAAACACATAAGTGAAATTATGTAATATTTTATAATAATAGTATGATAGTGAAGCTTTTTAAAAATACTTAATCCTGAACAAATGTATTAATGTATATGAGAAACCATAAAATTAGGGAGACAAGATATTGCCACCAAGAAACTGAATCCCTAATATTGTACAAGCCTGAATGAAGGTTAAGGAGCCTAAAGAGAATGGCAAAAACACTTACCAGAGGAATTATATAGAAAGATAAAAGCAGTTATTGACTCAGAGTTCATAAGAGCTCCATGCTCACTAGGTTGGCCTCTATTGAAAATGGTCAAAGAATATTTGCATGACATTCAACTGTAGAGAAGAGTAGGCTACAGTCTGATGAATCACGGCTTAAAGATGACAGGAATAAGAACACTGGATTAGTAAGTGCTTATAAATATCTTATAATTTCAAAATTATACATATTGTTATTAAAAAATTATTAGTAATTTTATTTTAAAAATTAATGACAGTTTTACCATTAAAATTTGCATGCTTCCAAGTAATAAAAAGTCATGCAGTCTAGGATTTGTTGTGAAGTCTAGGATTTGTTGTGATCCTAGGCAACAAATAAAGATACTTAACCTCACTTAGAATGGGATGAGTTGAAGCAATCTTAAAATTGAGAGTATCTTTGCTGTCAAAGCATTTCACTGTTAAGTGTTAAGGGTGTGAGAATGGTATTCTCCTGATATTTTAAAATCAATCATATAATAATTCCCTCATAGCTCAGACAGTAAAGAATCTGCCTGCAATGCAGGAGACCAGTGTTCAATCCCTGGGTCAGGAAGATCCCCTGGAGAAGGGAATGGTAATCTACTCTAGTATTCTTGCCTAGAGAATTCCATGGACAGAGAAGCCTGGTGGGCTACAGTCCACGGGGTCACAAAGAGTTGAACACGACTGAGCCACTAATACTTCCTTTCACTTTCATATAATAGTATCAACACTGACTGTAACTATATGCTGAATCTTACAGTTTGGACAGATACTCTAGTAGACTAAATGACAGATTATTATAAGCAATGTGAATTATTTAGTCCAAGATATATCAAAGATCCAATGAGGCAGCTATGAAATCTCCAAAGTAATAATGACTGCATATACTTGCCTTCTGGAGAAGACTAGAAGCAGGTATTAGTCTAAATTTTAATGATGTAAGTAAATATATTAACTATTTGAAGAAAACTGAATTATTTGTAAAGCCAACTATGTAAATTCTAATATTTTCCATGTGTAAGTTTTATAAAACAAGTGGAACACTTTTACTCAAAATCATGCGTTTTTCCCCAATTTGAATAGATGTTACCAAGTAATGAGGTAGCTCTTTATATGTTTAATATGTATAAATGATCTGGCTTACATCAAGACTCCTCATCATCTTTTTTCTGTGTAATTGTGAGAATAACTCCACTACCATTTTCAATATTAGTGTCATATTAGTAAATCTGTATCAATAGATTATTTGGCATTTCTCTGATGACAATGGAATGTAGCTTAGTTTAGTAATGAACCTTAGTTCACAAAATGCTATGCTAGGTCTAGCAGTGATTATTGTTCAGTTACTAAGTCAAGCCCGACTCTTTTTGACCCCATGGACTGCTGCGTGCCAGGCCTCCCTGTCCCTCACCATCCCCCAGAGTTCACCCAAGTTCATATCTATTGAATTGGCGACGCCATCCAATCCTCTGCCATCTCATCCTGTGCTGCCCTCTTCTCCTTTTGCCTTCAATTTTTCCCAGCATCAATGTCTTTCCCAGTGGGTTGGCTGTTTACATAAGGTGGCTAAAGTATTGGAGCTTCAGCATCTGTCCTTCCAATGAATATTTAGGGTTGATTTGCTTTAGGATTGACTGGTTTGATCCCCTAGATGCCCAGGGACTCTCAAGAGTCTTTTCCAGCAACACAGTTTGAAAGCAAGTGGCATGGATATACATTCATTAAACACTTTCCTTTTAAAGTTGAGATTTTGCTTGTGGTTCAAAGTTATAACTAATCTTAAACACAACATATGTATTTTTAACTATATGAACTTTATGAAACTTCTCTGCGTTTGATAATGGTCTTCATTACAGTGATACCATGCATTTAAGATCCTGAATGAGAGGCACTAGAACCATCTGTGTTTTATTTTATGGGTTTTCCAGGTGGCTCAGAAGGTAAAGGTTCTGACTGCAATCTGGGAGACCTGGGTTCAATCCCTGTGTTGGGAAGATCCTCTGGAGAATAGAATGGCTACCCACTCTCGTATTCTTGCCTGGAGAATTCCATGGACAGAGGAGCCTCGTAGGCTACAATCCAAGATATTATTTTATGAGTTGATGATTAATATTTTTCTGTATATAAAACCATATACATTAAAAAACATAAAATTTTCTAAAAGAGTGGAAATTAAATGTGATCCCCAAAACTAAAGATAAAATGTGAGGTAATGGATGTGTTAGCTCAATGAGGGGAATCAGTATATATGTATAGCAAATCATCACACTATGCACTTTAAATCTGAGGATTTAATTTGTCAATTATTCCTCAAAACAACTGGGAAGGAAAAAGAATGGCTAGTATAAAAATAAGTAAAATATATAAATCAAAATATCAAAAGAACAAATAAAATTACACTGATAATTATAATTACGTTTATTCATATCCTAAAAAATATTTAAAGTACTAATATTTTCTGTATATAAAAATGTCATAAAACCATTCTGGACTTGGCATTGCCCTGAGTTGAAATAATAACGTTAAAGCTCATGAGAGCTCAAGGGAAACAACTTTCAGACAGGCTTCTATAAAACAGGAAAATACTAGTTCTAGAAATGATCGTTTGGAAGAGGGGGAATAATTTTCTAGTAAGAAATGAGTAAGTTCTAAGTTAAAAGGATCAAAAATAGATGATGATTCTGTGGACAGAGTGTCATTAAAGTGAACTGTGTTAGAATAATAGCTATAAGATGAAAGATAACTCATGTGACATTTGATTCAGTTTGAAAAGTTCAAAGACTCTCAATCATTATAGCTAAAGATTGATTTATTCTTGTCCCTCAGCACTAAAGATAATTTTAGATGGAAAAATATCTTCATTTTAAGAAAAATGTTAGGAGTATTACCAAAGCCCCAAATGGATTGAAGTTAATAAGACTTTTAAGAGCATGCATCAAAAAAAAAAAAAAAAAAAGTCCCCTCCATCTCTCTCTCTTTTTCTGTCTCTCTGGTGTTATTTTTTCTTAAAACTTTATACAATCAGCCAAAAATAATATTACTTTGAGGGAAAATTTAACGTGAAACAATTGTTTTGTGAAAACAGTCATTTTGCCCATGGATCTTTTGTCTATCAACTCTTATAACTGCCAGTTAAATTCAGTGTTAGGAAAATATTTTTTAAATGATGTCTTAGGTATTCTCCCTCCTCATTTCCCATTCAGTTTATTCATTTAGAGCAAAAGCCCATGTTTAGTAGAACTCTGCATTTAATATGGCATCTTCAGTGGTTGAAGGAGGTTACTATGCAGAATCTGAAATAGTGCTACAGCCCTTCACTGCTTTAGGGTGTAAGGGGTGGAATTCTAAGTTTCTTACATGTTGCAGAGTGATGAGGAAGTTACAGGATATTTCCATCAAGTCCATCGGGGAAAAGTCCATGGAGATGGGTGAGGCATTATTTCTTAGTTAAATCAAATGGCAGTTGCACTGGGCCTAACAACATAAAGGATAGCCAGAAAAGCCAAGGCAAGAAACAAGAAGGCAAGTGGAACAGATCGGACTCAGTCATACTCTTGATATCACACCAGATGGTAACAGCTAAGGACTTAAGATAGTGGATGAAGTGGAGACTAAAGAACAAAAGCACAAAAGGAGCAGCTCATTTTCTTCACCATGAGGAATGTAAGTTATATGCAGACTTGAATGTCCTCAAAGGAAAAGAACAGGGAAGTCAAGAATAAATCCTGAAGAAGCCCAGTTAACTCTGAGTGAACTACAAAAAAAATAGCATTTTGAGTTAGAAAGTGCCAAATTAGTCTTCAAATATCAGATTTTGGTTGCATGTTGTATATATCTGCGTGTACCTGATGTCAATGTCAATTACAGAGGTTGCCACAAGATCAGGGTAAGATGATATATGGAAAATAAAAAAGATTTCCATATTTTCCCCTATGACAGAGAGGATTACAAACTCATAATACCCACCTATGGGTATTATAGTATTGAATAAAAATACATGTATAAGTTTGTGCTTCATTCAACCTAGGTACTACTGATTTTTTTCAAAACAAGTGCTACCTCAAAATAACATATAATAGAAAAAGTCTAACATCAGAATGTTTCAAAATCAAAGGTAAGGTTCTAGCCTTCTTAAGTCCAATATAGTAGCTACATTTGGCTATTGAACACAATAGATGTGACTAATACAAATAGAGATATGCTGTAAGTGTGAAAAATCACACTGTACAACAAAGACTTATTATAAACAAAAAGATTTTAAAATATCTCAATAATGATAGTTTAGTAATGATTACATAATGAAATGGTAATATTTTAAATATATTTTACTTAAATAAATTATGTGGTAGAGTCATTCAGTTGTGTCTGACTCTTGAAGCCCATGGACTGTAGCCCAAGATACTCCTCTGTCCATGGGATTTCCCAGGCAAGAATACTGGAGTAGGTTTCCATTTCCTTCTCCAAAAATAAATTATATTTTTTTATCACATAAGTTGTGAGTACACAGCACTGTGGTTCACCATCTGTAAGCACTACCGAGTGGTTACAACTATAGGTCTAGTCACAATCCATCACCATACAGATGACCCTCTTCCCCTTTGGCAACCATTAATCTGCACTTCCCTGGTGTCTCAGAGGTTAAAGCATCTGCCTGCAGTGCGGGAGACCTGGGTTCAATCCCTGGGTTGGGAAGATCCCCTGGAGAAGGAAATGGCAACCCACTCCAGTACTGTTGCCTGGAGAATTCCATGGATGGAGAAGCCTGGTGGGCTACAGTCCACGGGGTTGCAAAGAGTAGGACACGACTGAGTGACTTCACTCACTCTCAATCTGATCTCTGTATCTAGGAGTTTGTTTTCTTCTATTTTTGTTTGTTTTTTTAGATTCCAAATATGAGTGAAAAAATACAGTATTTGTCTTTCTATTTTTGACTTATATTTCACTTAATACCCTCAAGATCCATTCATGTTGTAACAAAGTGCAGAATTTCATTCTTTCTTATGGCTGAGGAGTATCCCTGTGTGTGTGTGTGTGTGTGTGTGTGTGTAGCACATCATATCCCCTTTATCTATTCATCCATCAGTGGACACTTATGCGGTTTATGTATCTTGACTATCGTAAAGAGTGTTGCAGTGAACATAGGGGTGCATGTTCCTTTCCAAATGTTCTTCAAGTGTTTCTCAAATAAATAAGCACAAGTGAAATAGCTGGCTCACATAGTACTTCTATTATTAATATTTTGAGGAACTTCCATATTGTTTTCCATAGTGGCAGCACCAATTTACAGACCCACCAAAGTGTACAAGATTTATCTTTGCTCCACATACTCCCTAGTGTTTGTTATTTCTTGTCTTCTTGATAACAACCATTCAAATAGGTAAGAGGTGTTGTGGTTTTGATTTGCATTTCCCTGGTAATTGGTAATGTTGATGCCTGTTGGCCATTTGTATTCTTCTATGGAAAAATGTCTATTAAGAAACTCTGCCCTTTTTTAACCAGGTTGCTTGTTTTCCATTGTTGAATTTTATGAGTTTTAAAATATATTTCAGATCTTAACCCCTTATCAGTTATATGACGTTCAAATATTTTCTCCCATTCAGGAGGTTGCCTTTTTGTTTTGTTGATGGCTTTCTTCGTGATACAGAAGTTTTTCTTTCTTTCTTTGTTTCTTTTTTTGCTGTAGTCCATTTGTTTTTTTCTGCTCTTGTTTCCCTCACCTTTGGAGTCAGATCCACAAAAACGTTACTAACACTGATCTCAAAAGGGCATTCTGCCTATGTTTTTTCCTCAGAGTTTTATGGTTTCAGATCTTAAATTCAAGTGTTTAATCTATCTCAAATTAATTTTGTGTATAAGCTAAGAGATTGATCCAGTTTCCTTCTTTTGTGTGTGCCTGTCCAGTCTTCTTGGCACCATGTATTAAAGAGACTGTACTTTCTCCACTGTAAGTTCTTTGCTCCTTTGTCATACATTAACTTCCCAACAGATCAGATCAGATCAGTCGCTCAGTCATGTCCGACTCTTTGGGACCCCATGAATCGCAGCACGCCAGGCCTCCCTGTCCATCACCAACTCCCAGAGTTCACTGAGACCCACATCTATCGAGTCAGTGATGCCATCCAGCCATCTCATCCTCTGTTGTCCCCTTCTCCTCCTGCCCCCAATCCCTCCCAGCATCAGAGTCTTTCCAATGAGTCAACTCTTCACATGAGGTCGCCAAAGTACTGAGTTTCAGCTTCAACATCAGTCCTTCCAAAGAAATCCCAGGGCTGATCTCCTTCAGAATGGACTGGTTGGATCTCCTTGCAGTCCAAGGGACTCTCAAGAGTCTTCTCCAACACCACAGTTCAAAAGCATCAATTTTTCAGCGCTCAGCTTTCTTCACAGTCCAACTCTCATATCCATACATGACCACAGGAAAAACCATAGCCTTGACTAGACGAACCTTTGTGGGCAAAGTAATGTCTCTGCTTTTGAATATGCTATCTAGGTTGGTCATAACTTTCCTTCCAAGGAGTAAGTGTCTTTTAATTTCATGGCTGCAGTCACCATCTGCAGTGATTTTGGAGCCCAGAAAAATAAACTCTGACATTGTTTCCACTGTTTCCCCATCTATCTCCCATGAAGTGATGGGACTGGATGCCATGATCTTCGTTTTCTGAATGTTGAGCTTTAAGCCAACTTTTTCACTCTCCTCTTTCACTTTCATCAAGAGGCTTTTTAGTTCCTCTTCACTTTCTGCCATAAGGGTGGTGTCATCTGCGTATCTGAGGTTATTGATATTTCTCCCGGCAATCTTGATTGCAGCTTGTGCTTCGTCCAGTCCAGCGTTTCTCATGATGTACTCTGTATATAAGTTAAATAAACAGGGTGACAATATACAGCCTTGATGAACTCCTTTTCCTATTTGGAACCAGTCTGTTGTTCCATGTCCAGTTCTAACTGTTGCTTCCTGACCTGCATACAAATTTCTCAAGAGGCAGATCAGGTGGTCTGGTATTCCCATGTCTTTCAGAATTTTCCACAGTTTATTGTGATCCACACAGTCAAAGGCTTTCTCTGGACTCTCGATTATCTTCCATTCATTTGTGTCTATTTTTATGCTAGTATCATCATGACTCCAGCTTTGCTCTTTTTTCTCGACTGTTTTGGCTATCTGGGGTCTTTTGTGGTTCCATATAAATTTTATACTTCTTTGTTCTAGTTGTATAGAATATGTCCTTGGCATTTTGATAAGGATTGCATGGAATTCGTAGATTGATTTGGGTAGTATGACCAGTTTAACAATATTAACTTTCCCAGTCCACGAACATGGAAATTGAAGCATAATGTGTTAAAAACAAAACAAAACAAAAAACCCTGTGGAGAGGGGACTAGTTAGCTTAGATAGGATCCACAGCAGAGGATGGTATTTTAGTTGAGCCCTGAAATTCAAGAAGGTGGATATAAAGATTCTTGAAACATGAAAGAAGAAAACTAATCTGGGCCCTTGCACTGCATTCTAGTCATGGCCAGAATGACTAGATCATAGTGCAAGGGCCCAGAATTACATGAGAAAAATCAAGGAAGTTATGCTCTAGCTTATTAGGGCCCTTAGATTATTTTAAGATGTTTAAATTTTGCTCAGAGTAAAATATAAAGCTGTAATTTACATCTCAAGTTGTTTTTTTTTGTTTTTGTTTTTTTTCCCACCTATCCCTTTTGCCATCTTTTGTCAGGAAAAAAAGCCTTAATATTCTTTTTGAGAAAATTTAACTGAACACAGTGTGAGTAAACCTAAGTTCCCTAATGTCTCCTGGCAATCATAAAATTTCCCTCAAAATTTGAAAATTGAGCCCAATAATTCAAGGAAAATAAGTGGTTTGTTTTAATACACTCTTTAAGGACCTTCTGAAGAGTATGTCTATTTCTACTGTTTGCAGTCCAAAAGCTGACATAATCCTTGTCTCTTGAGAACTTTAATTTTGTTTTATTTTTTACCTTCCCCTCCCCGACTCCAACTACTCACCTTTACCAACTGACCTGTTTTTTTCTTAATATACTCTTCCAGGTGCTATCATCTAATTTTCTGGCTGAACACGACTCAGTTTTTCTCTCTCCCTATTCCATTCAGCATTCTATATTTTGACTTAGATATCTACTAAATATCTCAAACTAAGCATGCCCAAACCAAATCCCTGATTCCTGTTCCTGGCAAGTCTAATCCTTTAGCAGTCTCTGCTGATTCCTTAAAAGAAAGTATCAGACTTCCAGAGGCTCTGGCTGAATATTTTTGAGTCTTACTTGACTCCTCTCTTTCTTTCACTTCCAGTAACAAAACTACCAACAAATCTTTTGGCTCTAGCTTCAGAGTATATACAGATTCCAATCACTCCTTAATACTACCATGACCTCCACTCTAGTCCAAGACACCATCATCTCTTTACAGGAGCTTTGCGGTGAAAGGTTCCCTCCTTCTGATATTTTCCCTTACCCAAGTATGCTCTCAACATGGAGAAAAATTAGTAACATCCATCAAAATTCAAAATGTATGTGTCTAGCAACCTCATTGCTATGAATTAAAGTATTTACTCACAGAATTTCACTGACTTTTAAGCAGAAGAAAATTTATTACATTATAGCCTTTAATAGCAAACTATAAATAATTTGTAACTGTTTCAGTTAAGCATGATACATCCATAAAAAATCATGTTTCAGTTTTATTTAACTGATAGGGATAACTCTTACCTATGTGAATAAGCAAACAAGAAAAATCAGAAAAACATGCAGCTATGGCAAAGTGCAGGAAAATATGGAACCTAAATTTCCCTCTGCATAATTATTTTAAAAGGAGCATATAAGTGGCTACATACATGTAACTACATACATTTTTTGATTCGAAATTACATGAAATTGATGTCTGGAGTGTTTGGACCAATGGGAAACTTTTCATATTTCACCTCTTTAAAATACTTAATTATTATAATCTTCACTATTCACTTTATATATATTTTAAATTTATCCTGAAAAAAATTCAGACATACTCAAAGTAGAATAATTAATGGAACTATTTCAAACCATCACTAAAGTTAAATATCATCAAAGATTTGTCAGTATTGTTGCATCTGAATCTCTCTGGCCATACCCGCCACTTTAAAAAAATTTTCTTCCAACAGATATTATTGTGGCAAGATGGTAATGGAACATATTTTAATTTTCTTTCTTTTCTTTTAATATTTTTAAAGATATAATTGAATATACAGAAGTATATTACCACTGACATGAACGATCAGTTGTAAGGGGACAATAATGAAAGTAGAGGCTCAGGAGGGAAAATTGTGCAGTGGTCTTTATGAAAGATGAGAGGTCACTTTGTTGAGCTACGTTTCTTTCTAATCTCACTAATAATTTTTTTGATTCCTTCATTCGTTCAACAAATCCCATTCTTACCTCATCAGTAATTATGAAAAAAAAAACCCTAAAGATACTTAAATATTTTTATTTGTGATATTTCATATTTCTATAGAAAGCATAGTGATTAAGAAAGTCACAGAACTAGGAATTTCCAATGGAAAAATAATGTTTTATCAAACTCCTTATTTTACTCTAAAGAAAATAAGAAGACATCCTTATGTGAGGATAAATTTTCTCATGTCTAAATCAAAAGATTATTGTTTTTCAAAGAAGTAGAAAGTATAAAACAAAACAGCAAAACAGAGAAAGACTGAGTTACTTGTATTGTGATAGCCACCTTAATTTGAATACTGTACATTGAACTGTTCAGAGAACTTCACAAGCTTTTCCTCCCATCAGAGGATATAGGTTAAATTACATATAAATATGGGAGAAGGAAATGGCAACCCACTCCAGTATTCTTGCGTGGAGAATCCTGAGAACAGAGGAGGCTGGAGGGCTGCTGTCCTTAGGGTCGCACGGAGTTGGACACGACTGAAGCAACTTAGCAGCAGCTGCAGACATAAATATATAAATAAAATTAAAGATACAGATACTGATATAGATATTGTGTAAATTTTCTAGGGCTGCCATGACAAAGCAGCTAAATTCTAAGACCTATGTAGATAGTGACTATGGATATTCATAATATTGCTAGTACTCATGCCTGTGATGACACAGCAGATCAGATCAGATCAGATCAGTCACTCAGTCGTGTCTGACTCTTAGCGACCCCATGAATCGCAGCACACCAGGCCTCCCTGTCCATCACCAACTCCTGGAGTTCACTCAGACTCATGTCCATCGAGTCAGTGATGCCATCCAACCATCTCATCCTCTGTTGTCCCCTTCTCCTCTTGCCCCCAATCCCTCCCAGCATCAGAGTCTTTTCCAATGAGTCAACTCTTCGCATGAGGTGGCCAAAATACTGGAGTTTCAGCCTCAGCATCATTCCTTCCAAAGAAATCCCAGGGCTGATCTCCTTCAGAATGGACTGGTTGGATCTCCTTGCAGTCCAAGGGACTCTCAAGAGTCTTCTCCAACACCACACTTCAAAAGCATCAATTCTTTGGTGCTCAGCCTTCTTCACAGTCCAACTCTCACATCCATACATGACCACTGGAAAAACTATAACCTTGACTAGACGAACTTTTGTTGGCAAAGTAATGTCTCTGCTTTTGAATATGCTATCTAGGTTGGTCATAACTTTCCTTCCAAGGAGTAAGCATCTTTTAATTTCATGGCTGCAGTAACCATCTATAGTGATTTTGGAGCCCAGAAAAATAAAGTCAGCCACTGTTTCCCCATCTATTTCCCATGAAGTGATGGGACCGGATGCCATGATCTTCGTTTTCTGGAGACCCTTATTAAACACTGGCTGAATAAATGAATAAACAGCTGACCTATTAATGAGAGAAACTAACCAAGAGTATAGTCCTTTTTCTGTAATATCTACATTATATGTGGCCTATTTACTAACTTAATTTAGCTATTTAAGATAAATATTTAGCAGCTACTCTATATCTAAACTAATATCGGGTAGTCTGGTGAAGTTTCAGCTCTTCTAATTACTATTGGAGTATATAAATTGTACTTCTCAATCCCAAATTTGTCTTTTTGATTGCAAAATAGAAATATAACCAAAATATACATGAAAGGAAATTGCTGATTCTAAAAGTTGCATGATTTTAAAAATTCCTGATTTGTGAAAATGATAAGAAAGCAATTCTTTGAAGTAAACATTAAAAATAAACCAGCAATCCAAAATATTTAAATTATATTAAAAATACACCTTAGACAATTGCATGTACAGTTATTGCTAAATAAAATTTGTAGCAAACTGAATCATCTCACACGCCAGTAAAGTGATGCTTAAAATTCTCCAAGCCAGGCTTCAGCAATATGTGAACTGTGAACTTCCGGATATTCAAGCTGGTTTTAGAAAAAGCAGAAGAACCAGAGATCAAATTGCCAACATCCACTGGATCATGGAAAAAGCAAGAGAGTTCCAGAAAAACATCTATTTCTGCTTTATTGACTATGCCAAAGCCTTTCCTGTGTGGATCACAATTAACTCAGGAAAATTCTGAAAGAGATGGGAATACCAGACCACCTGACCTGCCTCTTGAGAAATTTGTATGCAGGTCAGGAAACAACAGTTAGAACTGGACATGGAACAACAGACTGGTTCCAAATAGGAAAAAGAGTACATCAAGGCTGTATACTGTCACCCTGCTTATTTAACTTATATGCAGAGTACATCATGAGAAACCCTGGGCTGGAGGAATAACAAGCTGGAATCAAGATTGCTGAGGGAAATATCAATAACCTCAGATATGAAGATGATATCACCCTTATGGCAGAAAGTGAAGAAGAACTAAAGGGCCTCTTGATGAAAGTGAAAAAGGAGAGTGAAAAAGTTGGTTTAAAGCTCAACATTCAGAAAACTAAGACCATGGCATCCAGTCCCATCACTTCATGGCAAATAGATGGGGAAACAGTGGAAACAGTGGCTGACTTTATTTTTCTGAGCACCAAAATCACTGCAGATGGTGATTGCGGCCATGAAATTAAAAGACGCTTACTCCTTGGAAGGAAAGTTATGACCAACCTAGATAGCATATTCAAAAGCAGAGACATTACTTTGCCCTCAAAGGTTCGTCTAGTCAAGGCTATGGTTTTTCCAGTGGTCATGTATGGATGTGAGAGTTGGACTGTGAAGAAGGCTGAGTGCCGAAGAACTGATGCTTTTGAAGTGTGGTGTTGGAGAAGACTCTTGAGAGTCCCTTGGACTGCAAGGAGATCCAACCAGTCCATCCTAAAGGAGATCAGTCCTGGGTGTTCATTGGAAGGACTAATGTTGAAGCTGAAACTCCAATACTTTGGCCACTTGATGTGAAGAGCTGACTCATTTTAAAAGACCCTGATGTTGGGAAAGATTGAGGGCAGGAGGAGTAGGGGACGACAGAGGATGAGATGGTTGGATGGCATCACTGACTCAATGGACATGGGTTTGGGTGGACTCTGGGAATTGGTGATGGACAGGGAGGCCTGCGTGCTGCAGTTCACTGGGTCGCAAAGCGTCAGACTCGACTGAGCGACTGAACTGAACTGAGTCATATTTTCCTTAATGAATACAGCACTTAGATGTGTTGTATTTCTAAATCAATAATCTTATAGATGAAATATAGAATGACAATATTAAATTAGCAATGCAAGCATTTATAATCATGAATAGCCAATGTGGCATAAAGTCATTCAGATTACTAAAAAATACTATATGTTATATATTAAATATACTAAATATATATGTATATATATACATATGTATATATATCTGATTCTTCATTTCCTGAGCTCTACCAGTCACATATTCCCAAAGAAAGCATTTTCTCTCTTTTGATTATTTATTTATTATTATTTTTTTTAACTTTACAATATTGTATTGGTTTTGCCATACATCATCTGAGAGGGAGGTGGGAAGGGAGTTCAGGATTGGGAACACGTGTACATTTTCTCTCTTTTGAATGCTTTCTAGTCAATGGGATCATGAAAGTGACAAAGCCCATGTGTTGGCCAATGAAAGAAGGAAGAAGCAGACCAGTCGAAGAGGCATAAACAAAATCCTACATCAGAGATGATCTTACAATTACATTTTAGTAAAGTCAGGAAAATAAGAGCAGTCAGACTGATTTTTTTTAAAAGCCTTTCTTTTCATAATACAAAGTAAAAAACCTTTCAAAAAGGAATTTGAAGACAATTATTTTATATCAAACTATAACTCATAACCACAGCCTGTCACCAAAGCTCGCTCAAGATACATAAATGTTTCATCTTTACAGTGTTGATTGACACCCACACTTCACACAAATAAAACTGTAAGCTGATATTTACGTACTTTGTCATAAGCATGTCTCTAAAATGTTTATATCATGCAGAAATTTTTAAAAACTTATACTTACTATCTTCTCTAAGGAAATTTATTATGTAAATATCCATGTGAGATAATGAAAGATGCATACTTCAAGTCAATGAATGAGTGAACTTGCTTCAGCAAATGGGTTTATACCACCTAAAACTAGAGCTTTCCCTTGTAAATTTACTTAATTAGGGCAAATAGTAGCTATAAAATTTATACGGCATATTTATGCATGTTTCTCAATACAGACAGAATGTAAAATAACCTTTAAGCCATATGGGAATTATTTCTAACTGTTGGATATTATATTCTGTAGTGGTGCCAACCATTCTGATTTGCCCATGACTGAGGAGTAACCAGAATAATTTCCCAGGGAAATTGAACCCACTAATCACCCAGTGACAACACGTAGGGGATTTGTCATAAGAAAGAAAAACAAACCAAACAACAACCAAGAAAAACAGCATCAATGATAAAAATCATGTCCCAGAATCAACACTCATTTTAATTTTGTCCTGCTTGATAAAGACTGATTGGAGGAATAATATGAGATTGTCTCTGGCTGAAATGCTTACCATTCCCACCAAAGATAATAAAGGTTGCTAATGACATTAGGAATGTTCACTTTGGTCTCCAAGTCAATAAATTCTGCCTACTAAGAATTTATCTCAAATCTCATAAATCTCTAGCCTATTCTCCACACTTTCTACTGCCACTGTCTCCATTTATGCTTTCATTACTACTCACCTAGACCCATGAAATTGCTTGGGTTTTACTTTTCTACCTTCCAATTTGTCTACCTTGCAATTAGAATGATTCTTAAATTAATTAATATTATAATTTTTTCTTTAATGAACCTAAGACTGCAAATTGGGTGACAAAGAGTAATCATATTTTTTTATTTGGCTATTTAAAAAAATAATATAAATGCCTTAGTTAATCCAAATTCCTGCATATTCATCAGCATCAACTACTGTAATCCCAGGTGTCGCACAAACTTATGTTATGTGTTTGACCTATGAGTACAACTGAGATTGTACATATCAATAGACATAATTAGCATTTAGAAAATGACAGTTATTCACTGGGCACTTTGTACATGTAGAAACCCTTCCTCTAGGACATTAAATTTCAATGGCATCTCTGGTTATTAAAACACATAAATATACATTCAAGTATTTCTAAAAACACCAAAGTAAGAGAGTAATGCTGACAACTGAGAATCACTGGATAGAAATAAACATCATAGAAATACTTGAAGTCTTATCATTTTTAAAACCACCATCCCGTCGTCCTAGGGACTTTTTTTTTTATTTCTCTGTACCATTATTGTACATGGATTATTACATACTACATGACATATGGGAATTATATACATATGAATCAGGCATATTTATATGTCTTACACACAAGGCCATATGTTTTTTACATTTATGTATTTTCATGTTCCTGCTGCTGCTGCTGCTGCTAAGTCACTTCAGTCATGTCCGACTCTGTGTGACCCCGTAGACAGCAGCCCATCAGGCTCCTCTGTCCCTAGGATTCTCCAGGCTAGATATATATGTACCTAGAAGGAACAAAACTAATTTATGTGAAATTTGATAACATGTTTATATGTAAGTCTTTTTATCTGTATCATATTATTTTTCATTGTTAATTTTTTCAACATTATCCATTTGGATACACATAGATACAATTCATTTTAGCTACTAAATAATATTCTATCATGTAAATACATTACAACTAATGTATTCCTCTATAGTATGATATAAGGATTGTTCCCTGGTGGTTTGCTTTTTTTCCATTTCAATGAATAATACTGTCATGTTTCTTTGAGTGTATATGAGAAAATATCCCTTTGAGTACATAAGAGACATTTTTAATTAAATGTTTTTGACATAACTACAGACTTCAATGTAAGAAATAATTGAGGAAATGATGTAAGAAGACCTCATGTACCCTTTACTCAATTTTCCCCAGCGGTAACATCTTATAAAATTTACTGCACTATCACACCCAGGGTGACACTGATGCAGTCAAAATAGTATTTCCATCACTGCAAAGATGTTGCTAGACCACATCCACTTTACTCTCCCACACTGTCCTAACACCTGGTAACCACTGTGAAGTTCTAAACACATGTTATTTCTCCATAACTTTGTCATTAAGGCAATGTTATATAAATAGAATCTAATAGTATGTAAGCCTCTGGGTCATCTGAGTTAAATTCACCCATTCCAGTCCATTTTAGTTCGCTGATTCCTAGAATGTCGACATTCACTCTTGCCATCTCTTGTTTGACCACTTCCAATTTGCCTTGATTCATGGACCTGATATTCCAGGTTCCTATGCAATATTGCTCTTTATAGCATCAGACCTTGCTTCTATCACCAGTCACATCCACAGCTGGGTATTGTTTTTGCTTTGGCTCCATCCCTTCATTCTTTCTGGAGTTATTTCTCCACTGATCTCCAGAAGCATATTGGGCACCTACTGACCTGGGGAGTTCCTCTTTCAGTATCCTATCATTTTGCTTTTTCATACTGTTCATGGGGTTCTCAAGGCAAGAATACTGAAGTGGTTTGCCATTCCCTTCCCCAGTGGACCACATTCTGTCAGACCTCTCCACCATGACCCGCCCATCTTGGTTGGCCCCATGGGCATGGCTTAGTTTCATTGAGTTAGACAAGGCTGTGATCCTAGTGTGATTAGATTGACTAGTTTTCTGTGAGTATGGTTTCAGTGTGTCTGCCCTCTGATGCCCTCTTGCAACACCTACCCTCTTACTAGGGTTTCTCTTACCTTGGACATGGGGTATCTCTTCACGGCTGCTCCAGCGAAGCGCAGCCGCTGCTCCTTACCTTGGATGAGGGGTATCTCCTCACCGCAGCCCTTCCTGACCTTCAACGTGGGATAGCTCCTCTAGGCCCTCCTGCGCCCGCACAGCCACGGCTCTTTGGACATGGGGTTGGTCCTCCCAGGGTCGCAAAGAGTCGGACACGACTGAGCGACTGAACTGAACTGAACTGAAGCCTCTGGGATTGACTTCTCTTCAGTCAGAATGATTCTCTAGAGATTCATCCAGGTTGTGGTCTGTGTCAATTATTCCTTCTTTTCAACTGATAAATAGTATACACTGGTATGTATGGACCAGTTTGTTTAACCATTCATTTATGTACATACATCTGGGTTGTTTCCAACTTGTGACCATTATGAATAAAGCTTCTATACATGTCTATACAGTTTTTGTATGAACATTAGCTTTCATGGATCACAGCTTTGTCATGGTGAAAGGGCTTGCATAACTCAAAGAAGCAGTGAGCCATGCCAAGCAGGGCCATTCATGAAGGATGGGTCATAGGGAAGAGTTCTAATAAACTGTACTTCACTGGAGGAGGAAATGACAACAGACTCTGTATTCTTGCTGCGAGAATCCCATGGAGAGTATGGAAAGGCAAAAAGATAAAATACTGGAAGATGAGTCTCCCAGGTCAGAAGGTGTCCAAAATGCTACTGGGGAAGAATGGAGAAACAGATTCAGGGAGAATGAGGAGCCTGAGCCAAAGCATAAACAGTGATCACTTGTGGATGTGTCTGGTGGTGAAAGTAAAGTCCAATGTTGTGCAGAACAATATTGCATAGGAAGCTGGAATGTGAAGTCCATGAATCAAGGTAAATTGGACGTGGTCAGGCAAGAGATGGCAAGAGAAGAGTGAACACTGACATCTTAAGAATCAGTGAACTAAAATGGATGGGAAATGGCAAATTTAAATCAGATGAACATTATATCTACTACTGTGGGCAAGAATTCCTTAGAAGAAAAGGAGTATTCCTTACAGTCAACAAAAGAGTCCAAATACAGTGTATGTGTGTATGTGTACGCGTTGAGTCACTTTAGTCATTTCCAACTCTTTGCAAACCTATGGACTATAGCTCACCAGGCTCCTCTGTCCATGGGATTCTCCAGGCAAAAATACTGGAGTGGGTTGTCATGCCCTCCTCGTGAGTATCTTCCCAACACAGGGACTGAAACCATGTCTTCTGCAGCTCCTGCACTGCAGGTAGATTCCTTACCATTGAGCCACAAGGGGAAGACCATGGTACTTGAGTGCAATCTCAAAAATGACAGAATGTTCTCAGTTTATTTCCATGGCAAACCATTCAACATCACAATAATTCAAGTCCTATGCCACAGTCACTAATGCTGAAGAAACTGAAGTTGACTGGTTCTATGAAGACCTACAAGGCCTTCTAGAACTAACACCAAAAAAAAAAAAAAAGTCTTTTTCATCATAGGGGATTAGAATTCAAAGGTAGGAAGTAAAGAGATATCCAGAATAACAGGCAAGTTTGGCTTTTGTGTAAGAAGTGAAGCAAGGCAAAGGCTAACAGAGTTTTGCCAAGAGAATGCACTGGTCATAGCAAACACACTTTTCCAACAACACAAGAGACAACCCTATACATGGACATCACTGGATGGCCAATCATGAAATCAGATTGATTATATTCTTTGCAGCCAAAGATGGAGAAGCTCTATACAGTCAGCAAAAACAAGAGCAGGAGCTGACTGTGGTTCAGATCATGAGCTCCTTATTGCAAAGTTCAGGCTTAATTTGAAGAAAGTAGGGAAAACCACTAGGTATTCAGGTATTAGCTAAATCAAATTCCTTATGACTGTATAGTGGAGGTAACGAATAGATTCAAGGGATTAGATCTGGTAGATAGAGTGACTGAAGCACTATGGACAAAGATTCATAATACTGTACAGGAGGCAGTGATCATAAACATACTAAAGAAAAAGAATTGCAAGAAAGCAAAATGGTTAACTGAGGAGGCTTTACAAATAGCTGAGGAAAGAAGAGCAGCAAAAGTCAATGGAGAAAGGGAAAGATACACACAACTGATTGCAGAGTTCCAGAGAATAGCAAGGAGAGATAAGAAAGTCTTCTTAAATGAGCAATACAAAGAAATATAGGAAAACAATAGAATGGGAAAGACTAGAGATCTTTTCAAGAAATTTGGAGATACTAAGGGAACATTTCCTTCAAGGGTGGGCACAATAAAGAACAGAAATGGTAAGGACCTAACAGAAACAGAAGAGATTAAGAAAAGGTGGGGCGAATACACCAAAGAACTATACAAGAAAGGCCCTAACAACCTGGATAACCACAATGGTGTGTTCACTCACTTAGAGCCAGGCATCCTGGAGTGTGAAGTCAAGTGGCCTTCAGAAACCTTACAATGAACCAAGCTAGTTCACAGTGATAGAGTTCCAGCAGAGCTATTTGAAATCCTAAAAGGTGATGCTGTTAGTGTTGCACCTAAAATGTCAGCAAATTTGGAATACATAGAAATGGAAACAGAAGTGGAAAAAGTCAGTTTTCATTCCAATCCCAAAGAAGGGTAATACCAAAGAATGCTCATACAATTGTGCTCATTTCACATGCTAGCAAGGTTATGCTCAAAATCCTTCAAGTCAGGCTTCAGCAGAACATAAACCAGGGACTACCAGATGTAGAAGTAGGTTTAGAAAAGGCAGAGGAACCAAATATCAAATTGCCAACATTCGATGCATCATAGAGAAACTAAAGAAGTTCTGGAAAAACTTCTCCTTCTCCTTCATTAACTATGCTAAAGCCTTTGGCCTTGGAAAAAAAGTGAAAGTGTTGGCCACTCAGTAGTGTCCAACTTTTTGTGACCCCATGGACTGTGGCCTGCTAGACTCCTCTGTCTACAGAACTCACAAGGCAAGAATACTGGAGTGGGTAGCCATTCACTTCTCTAGGTGGTCTTGATTGTATGTATTACAACAAACTGTGGAAAATTCCTAGAGAAGTGGGAGTACCAGGCCACATTTCTTGCCACCTTAGAAACCTGCATGCAAATCAAGAAGCAATAAGTAGAACAGCATATTGAACAAAAGACTGGTTCAGAATTGGGAAAGGAGTACAAGTTGTATATTGTCACTCTGCTTATTTAACTTCTATGCAGAGGAAGTGCATGCTGAGTTGCTTCAGGCGTGTTTGACTCTTTGCGAGCCTATGGACCAAAGCCCACCAGACGCCTCTGTTCATGGAATTCTCTAGGCAAGAATACTGGAGTGGGTTGCCATGCCTTCCTCCAGGGAATCTTCCCAACCCAGGGATCAAACTCACATCTCTTATGTCTTCTGTATTAGCAGGCAAGTCCTTTACCACTAACGCCACCTGGGAAGCCCTCTCATGCAAAATGTCAGGCTGGATGAATCACAAGCTGGAATCAAGATTGCTGGGAGAAAGATCAACATCCTCAGATATGCAGATGATGCCACTCTATTGGCAGAAAGTGAAGAAGAACTAAAGAGCCTACTGATGAGGGTGAAAGAGGAGAGTGAAAAAACTGACTTGAAACCCAACGTTACAAAAACTTAAAGATCATGGCATCTGGTCCCATCACTTCATGGCAAATGGAAGGGGAAAATTGGAGGCAGTGGCAGATTTTACTTTCTTTGGCTCTGAAATCACTGCAAATGGTGACTGTTCTTGTTGTTCAGTCACTCAGCATGTCCGACTCTTTGAGACCCCATAGACTGTAGCACACCAGGCTTCCTTGTCCTTTGCCATCTCCCAGAGCTTGCTCAAACCTATGTTCATTAAGGCAGTGATGCCATCCAACCATCTCATCCTCTGTCATCCCCTTCTTCTCCTGCCTTCAGTCTCTCCAAGCATCAGGGTCTTCTAATGAGTTGGCTCTTTGCATCAGTTAGACAAAGTATTGGAGCTTCAGCTTTCTGCATCAGTCCTTCTAATGAATATTCAGGATTGAGTTCCTTTAGGATTGATTTCCTTGCAGTCTCCAAGGGACTCTCAAGAGTCTTCAACACACAGTTCAAAACAATCAGTACTTCGTGGTCCAACTTTGTTGACCAACTTTCACATCCAATACATGATTACTGGAAAAAAAACATAGCTTTGACCATACATACCTTTGTCGGCAAAGTGATATCTCAGCTTTTTAATATGCTGTCTAGGTTTGTCATAGCTCTTCTTCAAAGGAGCAAGCATTTTTAAATTTTGTGGCTGCAGTCACCATCCGCAGTGATGTTGGAGCCTAAGAAAATAAACTCTCTCACTATTTCCTTTGTTTCCCCATCTATTTGCCATGAAGTGATGGGGTCAGATGCCATGATCTTAGTTTTTTGAATGCTGTTGAATTGTAAGACAGCTTTTTCACTCTCCTTCTTCATTTTCATCAAGAGGCTCTTTAGTTCCTCTTCACTTTATGCCATAAGGGTGGTGTCATCTGCATATCTGAGGTTATTGATATTTCTCCTGGCAATCTTGTTTCCAGTTTGTGCATCATCCAGCCTGGTGTTTTGCATAAGGTGTTTTGTCTATGTATAAGTTAAGTAAGCAGGGTGACAATATACAGCCTTGACACACTTCTCTCCCAATGTGAAACCAATCTATTTTTTCATGTCTGGTTCTAACTGTAGCTTCTTGATATTCACACAGGTTTCACAGGAGGCAGTTAAGGTGGTCTGGTATTGCCATCTCTTTAAAAATTTCCACAGTTTGTCATGATCCGCACAGTTAAAGGCTTTAGGGTAGTCAATGAATTAGAAGTAGATGTTTTTCTGGAACTCTCTTGCTTTTTCAGTGATCCAACAGATGTTGGCAATTTCATCTCTGGTTCCTCTGCCTTTTCCAGCTTGAACATCTGGAAGTTCTCATTTCATGTACTGTTGAAGGCTTGCTTGGAGAATTGTGAGCATTACTTTGCTAGCATGTGAAATGAGTGCAATTATGCAGTAGTTTGAAAATTCTTTGGCATTGCCCTTCTATGGGACTGGAATAAAAACTGATCTTTTCCAGTCCTATGGCCACTGCTGAGTTTTCCAAATTTGCTGGCATATTAAGTACAACACTTTAACAGCATCATATTTAGGATTTGATATAGCTCAGCTGGAAGTCTATCACCTCCACTAGCCTTCTTCATAGTGATGCTTCCTAAGGCCTACTTGACTTTACACTCCATGATGTCTGATTCTGTTCTAGGTGACTGATCACACCGTTTGATTATCTGGGCCATTAATATATTTTTTGTGTATTTCTTCTATCCATTCTTGCAGATGGTGAGTCTAGCCATGAAATTAAAAGACGTTTGCTCCTTGGGAAAAAAGCCATGACAAATCTTGACAGCAGACTTAAAGCAGAGACATCACTATGCTGACAAAAGTTTCATATAATCAAAGCTATGTAGTCCAGTAGTCATGTATGGATGTGAGATTTGGACTATAAAAGGCTAAGCACTGAAGAATTTATGTTTTTGAATTGTGGTGCTGCAGAAGATTCCTGAGAGTCTCTTGGGCAGCAAAGAGATCAAATCAATCTATCCTAAATGAATCAACTCTGAATATTCATTAGAAGGACTAATGCTGAAGCTAAAGTTCCAATATTTTGGCTACTTGATGAAAAGAGCTGATTCATTGTAAAAAGACCCTGATGCTGGGAAAGATTGAGGGCAGGATGAGAAAGGGATAACAGAGGATAAGATGACTGGATGGTATCACTAACTCAATGGATTTGAGTTTGAGCAAACTCCAGGGGAAAGTGAAGGAGAGAGAAGCCTGAATTGCTGCAGTCCGTGAGGTCACAGAGACAGACACAACTCAGCCATTGAACAACAACATTATATATGTAATCTCCTAATATTTTCTTCTTGTCTCTTGCTTTTTCATCTATGGATAGATTTCTTCTAATTTGTCAAATTTATGACCAACCTAAACAGCATATTCAAAAGCAGAGACATTACTTTGTCAACAAAAGTCCATCTAGTCAAGTCTATGGTTTTTCCAGTGGTCATGTATGGATGTAAGAGTTGGACTGTGAAGAAGGCTGAACGCCGAAGAATTGATGCTTTTGAACTGTGGTGTTGGAGAAGACTCTTGAGAGTCCCTTGGACTGCAAGGTGATCCAACCAGTCCATCCTAAAGGAGATCAGTCCTGAATGTTCATTGGAAGGACTGATGTTGAAGCTGAAGCTCCAATACTTTGGCCACCTGATGCAAAGAGCTGACTCATTTGAAAAAAACCCTGATGCTGGGAAAGATTGAGGGCAGGAAGAGAAGGTGATGACAGAGGATGAGATGGTTGGATGGCATCACTGACTCAATGGACATGAGTTTTCTTAAACTCCAGGAGTTGGTGATGGACAGGGAGGCCTGATGTGCTGCAGTTCATGGGGTCACAAAGAGTCGGACATGACCAAGCAACTGAACTGATGTATGTAGAGTTATTCGCAGTGTTTTTTTATTGATCATTTTCCCCGCTCTGCAGCATCTGCAGTGGTAATCCCTTTTCACACTTGATTTTGGAAATTTGTGTCTTCTCTCTTTTTCTTTGTCTGTTTTATCAGTTTTATTGATCTTTCAGAGAACAAGGTTTTGCTTCATTTATTTTCTCTATTTTCAGTGTCATTGATTTCTGCTCTTATCTATTATTATTTCTTTTCTCTTGATTACTTTGGTTTTATTTTCCTCTTCCTAGTTTTTTGAGGTGGGATTATAGTACTAATTTGAGACTTTTCCTTTTCTTTTTTCTTTTTGTTAATGTAAGCATTTTAGTAACAGTGCCCCACAAATTCTGATATACTCTCATTTTTGTTTCAGTTCAGTGTGTGTGTTTTGTTTTGTTTTTTAATTTCCCTTGAGACTTTCATTTTTACTGAAAGGCTCTTTATAAATGTGTTGTTTAGATTCCAATTGCCCAGAGATAATCTTATTATCTCTCAGCTATTGCTTTTAAAATGTGTTTAGTTTTGTTTTATGTCCCATGATATACTTTACCTTGGTATATGTTCTGTGGACATTAAAAAACTATTCTGATGTTTTGGGGGTGGAGTATTCAATAAGTGCCCACTAGATCCTATTGTTATTGTTATTTTTTTTAATTTTCTGTTCTTGCTAAATTTGTATCTAGTTGTTCTATTGATTTTTGAGAGATGAGTTTTTAAGTCATCAACTGTAATTATATATTTGTCTGTTTTCCTTTATGTTCTATCTGTTTTGCTTCATATATTTTACAGCTCTGTCTTGTGATTAATATAGATTTAGAATGGCTATGTGGGCTTCCCTTGTGGCTCAGCTGGTAAAGACATTGCCTGCAATGTGGAGACCTGGATTCAATCCCTAGTTTGGGAAGATCCCCTGGAGAAGGGAAAGGCTAATCATGATGGTGTGATCACTGACCTAGAACCCGAAATCTTGGAATGTGAAGTCAAGTGGGCCTTAGAAAGCATCACTATGAACAAAGCTAGTGGAGGTGATGGAATTCCAGTTGAGCTATTTCAAATCCTGAAAGATGTTGCTGTGAAAGTGCTGCACTCAATATGCCAGCAAATTTGGAAAACTCAGCAGTGGCCACAGGACCGGAAAAGGTCAGTTTTCATTCCAATCCCAAAGAAAGGCAATGCCAAAGAATGCTCAAACTACCGCACAATTGCACTCATCTCACATGCTAGTAAAGTAATGCTCAAAATTCTCCAAGCCAGGTTTCAGCAATACATGAACCGTGAACTTCCATTTGTTCAAGCTGGTTTTAGAAAAGGCAGAGGAACCGGAGATCAAATTGCCAACATGCGCTGGATCATGGAAAAAGCAAGAGGGTTCCAGAAACACATCTGTTTCTGCTTTATTGACTATGCCAAAGCCTTTGACTGTGTGGATCACAATAAACTGTGGAAAATTCTGAAAGAGATGGGAATACCAGACCACCTGACCTGCCTCCTGAGAAATCTGTATGCAGGTCAGGAAGCAACAGTTAGAACTGGACATGCAACAACAGACTGGTTCCAAATAGGAAAAAGAGTACATCAAGGCTGTATACTGTCACCCTACTTATTTAACTTATGTGCAGAGTACATCATGAGAAACGCTGGACTGGAAGAAGCACAAACTGGAATCAAGATTGCCAGGAGAAATATCAATAACCTGAGATACGCAGATGACACCACCCTTATGGCAGAAAGTGAAGAGGAACTCAAAAGCCTCTTAATGAAGTGAAAGTGGAGAGTGAAAAAGTTGGCTTAAAGCTCAACATTCAGAAAACGAAGATCATGGCATCTGGTCCCATCACTTCATGGGAAATAGATGGGGAAACAGTGGAAACACTGTCAGACGTTATTTTTCTGGGCTCCAAAGTCACTTCAGATGGTGACTGCAGCCATGAAACTAAAAGACACTTAGTCCTTGGAAGGAAAGTTATGACCAACCTAGATAGCATATTCAAAAGCAGAGACATTCCTTTGCCAACAAAGGTCCGTTTAGTCAAGGCTATGGTTTTTCCTGTGGTCATGTATGGATGTGAGAGTTGGACTGTGAAGAAGGCTGAGCGCCGAAGAATTGATGCTTTTGAACTGCGGTGTTGGAGAAGACTCTTGAGAGTCCCTTGGACTGCAAGGAGATCCAACCAGTCCATTCTGAAGGAGATCAGCCCTGGGATTTCTTTGGAAGGAATGATGCTGAAGCTGAAACTCCAGTACTTTGGCCACTTCATGCGAAGAGCTGACTCATTGGAAAAGACTCTGATGCTGGGAGGGATTGAGGGCAGGAGGAGAAGGGGATGGCAGAGGATGAGATGGCTGGATGGCATCACTGACTCGATGGACGTGAGTCTGAGTGAACTCTGGGAGTTGGTGATGGACAGGGAGGCCTGGCGTGCTGCGATTCATGGGGTCGCAAAGAGTCGGACACGACTGAGCGACTGAACTGAACTGAACTGAACCCATTTCAGTGTGCCCTAGAAAATTCCATGGGCTGTATAGTCTATAGGGTCACAAAGAGTTGGACCCGACTGGGCCACTTTCACTTTCAGAACTGCTATGTATTTTTGATGGAGTGACTTTTCATCATTATGCAACATCCTCACTCAGTCTCTGGTAATTTTCTTTGCCCTAAAGTCTACATTTTTTGATATTATTATAATCTTTATTGCTTTTTAAATTAATATTTGTGTAGTAATATATCTTTTCACATTTAATCTCAAATTCCTATATTATTATATTTTAAGCAAGTCTTTTATAGACATATATCACTTAGCTATTTTTAATCCACTCAGCTAATCCCTTTTTTTTCTTTTTTTTTTTTAAGTTTTATTTTATTTTTAAACTTTACATAATTGTATTAGTTTTGCCAAATATCAAAATGAATCCGCCACAGGTATACATGTGTTCCCCATCCTGAATCCTCCTCCCTCCTCCCTCCCCATACCATCCCTCTGGGTCGTCCCAGTGCACTAGCCCCAAGCATCCAGTATCGTGCATCGAACCTGGACTGGCAACTCGTTTCTTACATGATATTTTACATGTTTCAATGTCATTCTCCCAAATCTTCCCACCCTCTCCCTCTCCCACAGAGTCCATAAGACTGTTCTATACATCAGTGTCTCTTGGTATATTTAGACCATTTATATTTAATGTGACTATAATATATTAAAGCATAGGTTTCTCACTTTATCATTTAGTGAGTAATGATTTTTGCTTCTGTGACTCATTCATCTGTTTATATTATTGTGGGTTTTAGGATATCATCTTAATTTCTTCATAGTGTTTGGAGGATATTTCTTTGTATGGCTTTTGTTTGTTTTAAGTACTACATAATATACTCATAGCTTCTTATTGTCTACTGTTGTTATTTTGGCAGTTATAGGGAATATAGAAACTGTATCTACATTTACCCTCTCTTCCATATGACATAGTTTTCTTAAATATTTTTCCTACATATATTTGTTACGACTTAAGGGAGTATTTTAGCTTTTGTTTCAACTCTCAGATATAATTTAGAAAATTCATTTCTTTTTTCACCCATTTTTCCTGATTTTCCAAGAATTCTTCTTTTTTCACTTCCTTTCCATTCAGAGGGTTTCCTAAAACTAACTTGGGTTGACAGAATTTTCCTTTCAGCATTGGGAAAATGTGCCACTTCTTTTCGGTTCCCACCATTTCTTATGAGAAATGTGCTGCCATTTAATTGTTTTTCCCATATAGGTGAAGTCTCATTATTTTCCCCACTGTACTCAAGATTTTTCATCATACAAAACTGACAGTTAATTTATCCATTCCCCTATTGAGAGATACTTATATTGTTCTCTGATTATCTTATTTTTCCACTCAAATTAACCATTATACAAATTTCCTTGAGCATATATGGCAGGATAAATATTTAAAGGTAAAATTGAAAAGTTATAAAATTTGCACACTTTTAATTTCACTGCTGCTGCTAAGTCGCCTCAGTTCAATCAGTTCAGTTCAGTCGCTCAGTCGTGTCTGACTCTTTGCGACCCCATGAATCACAGCATGCCAGGCCTCCCTGTCCATCACCAACTCCTGGACTTACTCAGACACGGCCATCGAGTCAGTGATGCCATCCAGCCATCTCATCCTCTGTCCTCCCCTTCTCCTCCTGCCCCCAATCCTTCCCAGCATCAGAGTCTTTTCCAATGAGTCAACTCTTCACATGAAGTGGCCAAAGTACTGGAGTTTCAGCTTCAGCATCATTCCTTCCAAAGAAATCCCAGTGATGATCTCCTTCAGAATGGACTGGTTGGATCTCCTTGCAGTCCAAGGGACTCTCAAGAGTCTTCTCCAACACCACAGTTCAAAAGCATCAATTCTTCGGCACTCAGCTTTCTTCATAGTCCAACTCACATCCATACATGACCACTGGAAAAACCATAGCCTTAACTATTGGCAAAGTAATATCTCTGCTTTTCAATATGCTATCTAGGTTGGTCATAACTTTTCTTCTAAGGAGTAAATGTCTTTTAATTTCATGGATGCAGTCACCATCTACAGTGATTTTGGAGCCCCAAAAAATAAAGTCTAACACTGTTTCCACTGTTTCCCCATCTATTTCCCATGAAGTGATGGGACCAGATGCCATGATCTTCGTTTTCTGAATGTTGAGCTTTAAGCCAACTTATTCACTCTCCACTTTCACTTTCATTAAGAGGCTTTTGAGTTCCTCTTCATTTTCTGCCATAAGGGTGTTGTCAGCTGCATATCTGAGGTTATTGATATTTCTCCCAGCAATCTTGTTTACAGCTTGTGCTTCTCCTAGCCCAGCGTTTCTCATGATGTACTCTGCATATAAGTTAAATAAGCAAGGTGACAACATACAGCCTTGACGAACTCCTTTTCCTTTTTGGAGCCATTCTATTGTTCCATGTCCAGTTCTAACTGTTGCTTCCTGACCTGCATACAGATTTCTCAGGAGGCAGGTCAGGTGGTCTGGTATTCCCATCTCTTTCAGAATTTTCCACAGTTTATTGTGATCCACACAGTCAAAGGCTTTGGCATAGTCAATAAAGCAGAAACAGATGTTTTTCTGGAACTCTCTTGCTTTTTCCATGATCCAGCGCATGTTGGCAATTTGATCTCTGGTTCCTCTGCCTTTTCTAAAACCAGCTTGAACATCAGGAAGTTCACGGTTCATGTATTGCTGAAACCTGGCTTGGAGAATTTTGAGCATTACTTTACTAGCATGTGAGATGAGTGCAATTGTGCGGTAGTTTGAACATTCTTTGGCATTGCCTTTCTTTGGGATTGGAAGGAAAACTGACTTTTTCCAGTCCTGTGGCCACTGCTGAGTTTTCCAAATTTGCTGGCATATTGAGTGCAGCACTTTCACAGCAACATCTTTCAGGATTTGAAATAGCTCAACTGGAATTCCATCACCTCCACTAGCTTTGTTCATAATGATGCTTTCTAAGGCCCACTTGACTTCACATTCCAGGATGTCTGGCTCTAGGTGAGTGATCATACTTTCGTGATTATCTTGGTTGTGAAGATCTTTTTGTACAGTTCTTCTGTGTATTCTTGCCACCTCTTCTTAATAGCAGAGCGCGGGCGGCTGCGACGGTGTGCTGAGCACGGGTGGCCTAGAGGAGCTACCCAACGTCGGAGGTCAGGGGCAGCAGCGGAGAGTGCCAGGCTGTGACAGTGCAGGAACAGCCTAGAGGAGCTACCCCAGCCCGAGGTCAGGGGTGGCGCCCGGAAGGAGCTGCCCCACGTCCAAGGAGCCGTGGCTGCGCGGGCGCCGGAGGGCCTAAAGGAGCTATTCCACGTTCAAGGTTGGGAGGGGTGGCAGTGAGGAAAGACCTCTCATCCAAGATAAGGAGCAGTGGCTGTGCTTTGCTGGAGCAGCCGTGAAGAAATACCCCATGTCCAAGGTAAGAGAAACCCTAGTAAGAGGGTAGGTGTTGCAAGAGGGCATCAGAGGGCAGACACACTGAAACCATACTCACAGAAAACTAGTCAATCTAATCATACTAGGATCACAGCCTTGTCTAACTCAGTGAAACTAAGCCATGCCTGTGGGGCCACCCAAGATGGGCGGGTCATGGTGGAGAGGTCTGACAGAATGTGGTCCACTGGAGAAGGGAATGGCAAACCACTTCAGTATTCTTGCCTTGAGAACCCCATGAACAGTATGAAAAGGCAAAATGATAGGATACTGAAAGAGGAACTCCCCAGGTCAGTAGGTGCCCAATGTGCTTCTGGAGATCAGTGGAGAAATAACTCCAGAAAGAATGAAGGGATGGACCCAAAGCAAAAACAATACCCAGTTGTGGATGTGACTGGTGATAGAACAAGGTCCGATGCTGTAAAGAGCAATATTGCATAGGAACCTGGAATATCAGGTTCATGAATCAAGACAAATTGGAAGTGGTCAAACAAGAGATGGCAAGAATGAATGTTGACATTCTAGAAATCAGCAAACTAAAATGGACTGGAATGGGTGAATTTAACTCAGATGACCATTATATCTACTACTGGGGGCAGGAATCCCTCAGAAGAAATGGAGTGGCCATCATGGTCAACAAAAGAGTCCAAAATGCAGTACTTGGGTGCAATCTCAAAAACGACAGAATGATCTCTGTTCGTTTCCAAGGCAAACCATTCAGTATCACAGTAATCCAAGTCTTTACCAACCAGTAGTTACCAACCAGTAATGCTGAAGAATCTGAAGTTGAACGGTTCTATGAAGACCTACAAGACCTTTTAGAACTAACACACAAAAAAGATGTCCTTTTCATTATAAGGGACTGGAATGCAAAAGTAGGAAGTCAAGAAACACCTGGAGTAACAGGCAAATTTGGCCTTGGAATACAGAATGAAGCAGGGCAAAGACTATAGAGTTTTGCCAAGAAAATGCACTGGTCATAGCAAACATCCTCTTCCAACAACACAAGAGAAGACTCTACACATGGACATCACCAGATGGTCAACACTGAAATCAGATTGATTATATTCTTTGCAGCCAAAGATGGAGAAACTCTATACAGTCAACAAAAACAAGACCAGGAGCTGACTGTGGCTCAGATCATGAACTCCTTATTTCCAAATTCAGACTTAAATTGAAAACAGTAGGGAAAACCACTAGACCATTCAGGTATGACCTAAATCAAATCCCTTATGATTATACAGTGGAAGTGAGAAATAAGTCGCTTCAGTTATGTCCAACTCTGTGCGACCCCATAGACGGCAGCCCACCAGGCTCCCCCATCCCTGGGGTTTTCCAGGCAAGAACACTGGAGTGGGTTGCTATTTCCTTCTCCAATGCATGAAAGTGAAAAGTAAAAGTGAAGTTGCTCAGTCGTGTCCAACTCTTAGCGACCCCATGGACTACAGCCTACCAGGCTTCTCCATCCATGGGATTTTCCAGGCAAAAGTACTGGAGTGGAGTGCCATTGCCCTCTCCGTTTAATTTCACTAAATAGTTTCAAATAATTGTTAAAGTAGTTAAATCATGTGCAGTTTTAGGACATACCCATTTTTCTACATTCTAGTCAACATTGGTATTCATATATATTTCATTTTAAAATTCTTCTGCCACTTAAATGTCTATTGAAATGTTTTCACTGTTTAAAACTGTAAAAATTTATATATGTATCTTATTTTTTCTAGTTCAATGACTCAGAAAGGAAAAAAGTATGCTGATTTTCTCCCCCCAAAATGAGAAGTTATAGGTAGAATGTTCAAAGATTAAAGATTTGTCTACAAAACCCTTGTTAAATTCTTATTTTGCATTTATAGGAAAAAATCTTACAGTGTGGATAGTATATGAAAAATGGAGCATTTGTATTACTTACAATGACAACTAGCTCTAAAATTAAAACTAGAAAAATTCCAAAAATAAAATGTTGTTCCATTTAATAAATTTATTTTCAGTAAAATTATTTTTTTCCTCAGTCAGTCTGTTAGTAAAGGAGTTAACAGCATTAACCTAAGGAAGACAGGTAAAAGTACAATGTATTATTTTGAAAGTAACAATAACGTATGGACAAATGAAGTGTTGTGTTAAGGGATCACATCATGATGTTCTTACCACAAAAACAGAAAATTGTAAACATGTGAAATGATGGATATGTTGTTTATTTCAGCTATGGTAAATATTTACCTATTTATGATCACTGCTTGTTATTACTATTAAATATTGAATATGTACTATTAAATATGTACACTTTTTCATTGCCAATTATATCTCAATAAAGCTAAGGGAAAAAAACAAGTAAGAGATTTCAATTAAATAATTTTAAAAAATAAATTTAGTTAAAAAATAGATATTTTGAGGCAATCATAATGTTCTAAGCTTTTGATGATGAATAGTAGCTCAGCTCAGTTCAGTTCAGTTCAGTCGCTCAGTCGTGTCCGACTCTTTGCGACCCCATGAATCGAAGCACGCCAGGCCTCCCTGTCCATCACCAACTCCCGGAGTTCACTCAAACTCACGTCCATCGAGTTGGTGATGCCATCCAGCCATCTCATCCTCTGTCATCCCCTTCTCCTCCTGCCCCCAATCCCTCCCAGCATCAGAGTCTTTTCCAATGAGTCAACTCTTCGTATGAGGTGGCCAAAGTACTGGAGTTTCAGCTTTAGCAAAATAGTAGCTGGCTGGATATAAGTAACTGAGAGTCAACTATAATTTGCATTTATCTAGTTCTTTGATTTGTTATATTTTTACTTCATGGGATACTTTTTATTAATTATTTTATTTGTTTTTTTATAAAGATGATTCATTTAATTCATATAAAGCCTATGCAATATACTTGTAACTATTTTAAATACACGTTTAATTGAAGCAGCCTGTTTAACTTTCCCATAATTAACTGTGGGAAAAAAGCACCACCATGTGTCTGTGTGTGTATGTCTGAATAATGCTATCTATTTTAATGTTATATACATTTGAATCTCAAGAGTTTTGCATTTGAGGTCAAACACCATAATATTTTCATTTCTATTCTAAAAACAAATCAAATTTTAAATAGTATATGTTATAGTTACTACTAGATATTTTTATTTTACCTCAAAACTTTATTTTTTCACTGAAATTTTATTTTCTTTGTAGTCTCAAAGGATGTGTTTTGATAATAAAGTGTCAGAAATCAATGTTTCCATAGCAACCTATTTGAATAATAAAAAGAGAATAATAAAGGTTTTATATAAAAAAGTAGACCTTGACAACTATGAATTTTTACCAGAATAAGCTATAATGTATATATCACTTCCTACAGATTTGCTACACAAGCCATTTTATTATTTGATATAAAAATGAAGATAGTACTCATTCCTCCATGCTACTTCCCACTGTTAAATTTATTTTAATCTCATATTTAAAGTTATCCTACTAACTCTGTCTCATACAAGCACATTTTCAAAAGACTGTTCAGATTTTATTGATGCAAACATTTTTTATTTGTCTATTTATTCCTTGCTTTCTTTCCTCTTCTAATTTACCATGGATTTCTTGGGTATCTCACAGTGTACATAGCATGATAATATTTACTTTGAGAAATCAAAGAGGATTGAAGATGTCTAAATTATGCACAGCACATTTAGATTTCATTAGACAAAATATATAAATATATGTAATACATTCAAAACCATGATCTTTCCTAATTTCAGATTGATGACTATATATAAGGAAGTCATCAATAGGGAGAATATTTTTATTTGTAATTTAATTTAGCTTCCATAATAAATAATTGGACACATTTTAAAAGCTGATTGAACAATTAAGTGCATAACTGGAATCTTCATTTCCTCTGTAAAGCCTTTATAAAACAAATGCTCATGATGATATACATGAGATGTATAGAAGTTATTTTCTTTACATAAACTGCTTTAAAATATTGTCTTAGTCAAATGTGCGTTTGTGTGTGTGTGTTTCTCTTTGGTAGCCAAGAGTATTTTGGACATATGAAAGAATTACTCTAAAATTATTTATGCATTTGTAATTTTTCCCTATTAAGTTAAACTCAACATGATATATATGCTATTCATTAAAGAATAATGTGGCACATATTAGTAGTTTATGATCTCATGATTGTACATGTTTACTGGCTACTTTTCTTCAACATACTTTCTTTTCTGTATCACAATTTCCCGTCTATTCTATTAAGTTCCTATTCTTTATTCCTTTCCATTATTTTGTCTTCTAAAAAAGTATTTTATTGTGAATACCTGTAACAAACAGTTTAAAATACTTTTTAACTTCCTCTATAAATACCTTTAATCTAGAGTGATGCAATTAATTTAACAAGTTATGCATAATATTTCTGGTGCTGTTATATGTAAATAAGCTCTATTGTTGGGGAAGGAAATGACAACCCACCCACTCCAGTATTCTTGCTTGGAGAATCCTATGGACAGAAGAGCCTGGCAGGGTTCTTCTCTGTGACCCTGTGATAGGGTCACAGAGGGTGGGACAAAACTGAAGTGACTAAGCACATATGCACAAACTCTACTGCAGTAGAAGTTTATTTATGTTGGATAAGTTTCTTTTATGATGTGTATTTGTCCAAGGTATAAGTAGATATAGACAGATAATATAATCAATGTAATTGTGTTTAATGTGGACTGAAACCAGAGAACATAATTAGACTCAACCTTGCTTGGGCATATGTGAAGCCAAAAATGATTAAAAGAGAAAATATATAAATTTTCCTAGATATAAATTAAATTGAGCCAGAGATGTCTTATAAGATAAAAATTTTTTAAATGAAACTTTATAATAAGAAAATCACTCCATGTGTATGGCTTATATTTTTCCTTATCATCTGAATTTTTTTCTGATGGCTCTCTATAATAATTTGAATAGTCATCCTTAACTATCACCAATTTTTGTTCTATTTGTCGCTTATCTTTGGTAGTCTTTTACAAATAAACACTATCAAACTGTCTTTGTAGATTTTTAAAAATTTATATTTTACATAAGATAAAAATGTCATCAGTTCAGTTCGGTCGCTCAGTCATGTCCAACTCTTTGTGATCAAATGAACTGCGGCATGCCAGACCTCCCTGTCCATCACCAACTCCCGCAGTTCACTCAAACTCACGTCCATCGAGTCGGTGGTGCCATCCAGCCATCTCATCCTCTTCAAGAGGAGAAGTCGTCCACTTCTCCTCTTGCCCCCAATCCCTCCCAACATCAGGGTCTTTTCCAATGAGTTAACTCTTTGCATGAGGTGGCCAAAGTATTGGAGTTTCAGCCTCAGCATCAGTCCTTACAATGAACACCCAGGACTGATCTCCTTTAGGATGGACTGGTTGGATGTCCTTGCAGTCCAAGGGACTCTCAAGAGTCTTCTCCAACACCACAGTTCAAAAGCATCAATTCTTTGGTGCTCAGCTTTCTTCACAGTTCAACTTACATCCACACATGACTACTGGAAAAACCATAGTCTTGACTAGACGGACCTTTGTTGACAAAGTAATATCTCTGCTTTCTAATATGCTGTCTAGGTTGGTCATAACTTTCCTTCCAAGGACTAAGTGTCTTTTAATTTCATGGCTGCAATCACCATCTGAAGTGACTTCGGAGCCCAGAAAAATAACGTCTGACAGTGTTTCCACTGTTTCCCCATCTATTTCCCATGAAGTGATGGGACCAGATGCCATGATCTTCGTTTTCTGAATGTTGAGCTTTAAGCCAACTTTTTCACTCTCCTCTTTGACTTTCATCAAGAGGCTTTTTAGTTCCTCTTCACTTTCTGCCATAAGGGTGCTGTCATCTGCATATCTCAGGTTATTGATATTTCTCCTGGCAATCTTAATTCCAACTTGTGCTTCTTCCAGCACAGCGTTTCTCATAATATACTCAGCATATAAGTTAAATAAGCAGTGTGACAATATACAGTCTTGATGTACTCCTTTTCCTACTTGGAACAAGTCTGTTGTTGCATGTCCAGTTCTAACTGTTGCTTCTTGACCTGCATATAGGTTTCTCAAGAGGCAGGTCAAGTGGTCTGGTATTCCCATCTCTTTCAGAATTTTCCAGAGTTTATTGTGATCCACACAGTCAAAGGCTTTGGCATAGTCAATAAAGCAGAAATAGATGTTTTTCTGGAATTCTCTTGCTTTTTCCATGGTCCAGCAGATGTTGGCAGTTTGACGTCTGGTTTCTCTGCCTTTCCTAAAACCAGCTTGAACATCTGGAAGTTCACAGTTCACATATTGCTGAAGTTTGGCTTGGAGAATTTTGAGCATTACTTCACTAGCGTGTGAGATGAGTGCAATTGTGCAGTAGTTTGAGCATTCTTTGGCATTGCCTTTCTTTGGGATTGGAATGAAAACTTAACCTTTTCCAGTCCTGTGGCCATTGCTGAGTTTTCCAAATTTTCTGGCATACTGAGTGCAGAACTTTCACAGCATCATCTTTCAGGATTTGAAATAGCTTAACTGGAATTCCATCACCTCCACTAGCTTTGTTCATAGTGATGCTTTCTAAGGCCCACTTGACTTCACATCCCAGGATGTCTGGCTCTAGGTGAGTGATCACACCATCATGATTATCTGGGTCGTGAAGATCTTTTTTTGTATAGTTCTTCTGTGTATTCTTGCTATCTCTTCTTAATATCTTCTGCTTCTGTCAGGTCCATACTATTTCTGTCCTTTATTGAGCCCATCTTTGCATGAAATATTCCCTTGGTATCTCTAATTTTTTTGAAGAGATCTCTGATCTTTCCCATTCTGTTGTTTTCCTCTATTTATTTGCATTGATCTCTGAGGAAGGCTTTCTTATCTCTCCTTGCTATTCTTTGGAACTCTGCATTCAAATGGGTATATCTTTCCTTTTCTCCTTTGCTTTTCCCTTCTCTTCTTTTCACAGCTATTTGCAAGCCCTCCTCAGACAGCCATTTTGCTCCTGTGCATTTCTTTTCCATGGGGATGGTCTTGATCCCTGTCTCCTGTAGAATGTCACGAACCTTCATCCTTAGTTCATCAGGTACTCTGTCTATCAGATCTAGTCCCTTAAATCTATTTCTCACTTCCACTTTGTAAATACAACACTGTATAATCATAAGGGATTTGATTTAGGTCATACCTGAATGGTCTAGTGGTTTTCCTTACTTTCTTCAATTTAAGCCTGAAATTGGCAATAAGGAGTTCATGATGTAAACCAGTCAGCTCCCTGTCTTGTTTTTGCTGACTGTATAGAGCTTCTCCATCATTGGTTGCAAAGAATATAATCAATCTGATTTAGTGTTGACCATCTGGTGATGTCCATGTGTAGAGTCTTCCAACAGAACATGTTATTTTTCTCCAATGGCAGAATAGTCCATGATAGATTATGCTTACATAGTTTTAATTTTAATTATTTAGTACCAGTTAAGCATGCTTTCTTCCCTGGTGGCTCACAGTAAAAGCGTCTGCTTACAATGCGGGAGACCCAGGTTCGATCCCTGGGTTGGGAAGATCCCCTGGAGAAGGAAATGTCAACCCACTCCAGTACTCCTACCTGGAAAATCCCATGGATGGAGAAGCCTGGTAGGCTATAGTCCATGGGCTCACAAAGAGTGGGACACGACTTAGTGACTTCACTTTCTTTCAAGCATGCTTTACTGCTGCACTTATATATAAAAATAGATACCATTTGTATGACACCAAATTTATTAATGTTCTATTCAATGAGTGAAAATTACTCTGTAAATTGTTGTATTAATATTCATGCTTCCCAGGTGGCACTAGTGGTAAAAGATCCCACCTCCAAATGAAGAAGACATAAGAGACTGGGATTTAATCCTTGGGTTAGGAAGATCCCTTGGAGGAGGAAATGGCAATCTGCTCCAGTATTCTTACGTGGAGAATCCCATGGACAGAGTAGCCTGGCAGAGTTACTTTGCTACATGGGGTCGCAAAGAGTCTGACACGACTGAAGTGACTTAACCACATATGTGTCAAAGAATAATCTTTCCTGTTGATTATCTTATACTTTCTTACTTGTCTGTCTTTGCTTTCATCTTGCATATTATATTTTTGCATTGAACTAATGTTTAAAATTTGAAAATCATTATTTTAGCCATTTAACAAGATAGTAATATGTTATGATAACAGTATACTCATTTTAGTAGCAGCAGGGTCAATGTGGATATCTAAAGGCAGGAATTCTTTCCCTCAATAACTACTATTTTTAAGTGTATATCTAAGAAGTGTATATTTAGCATGTATTTTAGAAATACTTATATTTTGAGGAAAAAAATGCTCTTCCAGGAAGAACGTAACACATATTAGTTAAACCTTAATCCTAATATCTGATTTTTATAAATTACCATGAAGGAAGTAAAACTAGAAGAGTTGGAGTAACTTGCGCAAATGGCCCAAGCTCTTCACTACTTTCTATCAGATCAGATAAGATCAGTCGCTCAGTCATGTCCGACTCTTTGCAACCCCATGAATCGCAGCACGCCAGGCCTCCCTGTCCATCACCAACTCCTGGAGTTCACCCAGACTCATGTCCATTGAGTCAGTGATGCCATCCAGCCATCTCACCCTCTGTCGTCCCCTTCTCCTCCTGCCCCCAAACCCTCCCAGCATCAGAGTCTTTCGCAATGAGTCAACTCTTCGCATGAGGTGGCCAAAGTACTGGAGTTTCAGCTTTAGCATCATTCCTTCCAAAGAAATCCCAGGGCTGATCTCCTTCAGAATGGACTGGTTGGATCTCCTTGCAGTCCAAGGGACTCTCAAGAGTCTTCTCCAACACCACAGTTCAAAAGCATCAATTCTTCGGCGCTCAGCCTTCTTCACAGTCCAACTCTCACATCCATACATGACCACAGGAAAAACCATAGCCTTGAATAGACGAACATTTTTCAAGTGACTGTGTAGCACCTTGTGTAGTATGAGAGGAGTGGAGCATCCTGACTCATCTGTTAACTCTAGATTCAGTCATGTGACTTGTTTTGGCCAATAGAATGGTAGGAAATGTAGATTCTTGAGAAGTTCTTGCATAACTGAGCTTACGTTCTCTTACTTCTTGCCATAACAATGAGGACACCCCGAAGTTACCTGTTGGAAGGAGAGACGCACATGGGACACGCTCAAGTCTTCCAGGTAATTCGAGCAGAGTCTATCCTAGGTCTGTTAACAACCAGCTAACTTCCAGATCTCAGAACAGTCTGGTGCTTGGATAAATAAAACACAGTTTCCAAAAACTGCGTTTCAAGAAAACAGTAGTTTAATTCATAATGTCGTATTCACTGTGAGAATGTGATGGATTCTCATTAGAAGGGTTGTTATCAATAAAAGCAAATGGAAAGCTCCCAAGATTAAGGAGTCAGTGTTTATTCAGTTCAAGGAAATATTGAAACATAAACATTAAGACATTTGGCTATAGATTCCAATGTACATAATACTTCATAAAACTTTTCAATACATTGATGAAATACCACATAAAATTATTCTTTGAAAATTAATAGAAACTTTGGTTTGGGAAGATCCTCTGGAGAAGGAAATGGCAACCCACTCCAGTATTCTTGCCTGCAGAATCCAATGGACAGAGGACCCTGGCAGGGCTACAGTCCGTGGGGTAGCAAAGATTTGAACATGACTGAGTGACTAACACTACTACTACTTTCTTATATAAACAAGGGATCTTAGACAAACACCAAAAACTTGCCCTACTCCCATCAAAAATTACCCCTCCCAGTAAGATTAATATGCAAAGAAAATGCCTCAAAATCACAACAAAATAAAAAATGTTCTACAATTCAACATTTTGATGGACCATGCTGGTGGCTCAGATGGTAAAGAATCTGCCTGCAATGAAGGAGGACCAGGTTTGATCCCTGGGTTTGGAAGATCCCCTGGAGAAGAAAACAGCAACCCGCTCCAGTATTCTTGCTTTGAGAATTCCATGCACAGTGGAGCCTGGCGGGTTACGATCCATGGGGTCACAAAGAGTTGGACACTACTGAGCTACTAACACTGAGCCATACACATGGAGTTTGTTTACTTATGAAATCAGAAATATAAATTCGGGACCATAACTGTAGGCTATATATTCTAAAGTAGTACACAAAAACTTTAAATACATCTTAACATACAAAATAAAAAGAGAAAACTAAATACTATTTCATGAAAAAATCTCCCATTAACATGTCCTATGATATCCCTTTCCATGTCTTTGTCAACTCCCATAACTGGCCATTCTCAGTCTCTGAGCATCTGTGTCATTATGAGGCCCTCTTCTAATGATCAGATGCTGTCTCTACCATCTTTAGCTATGCTATCTCCAAATTAGTAGTTTGTTAGAAAATAATAAGGCTGGAAAACTAGCTTAATTTCACTTTTAAAAGACTATAATGAACCACATAATATGTTCATTTAATAGTAACACATTTGTATATCAATGCCTTGACATCCACTTTCAATATACTCACAGCACAGGAAATTAAAATGTTCATAAGAAAATAATAAGACTGGAAAATTAGCTTAATTTCATTTTTAAAAGACTATAATGAACTACATGATATGCTCATTTAACAGTAACACGCCTTTATATCAATGCCTTGGCATCTACTTTCAATATATTACAATACTGAAAATGAAAATGTTCACTAGTAATGCCACTGTAGGGCTTCCCTGATAGCTCAGTTGGTAAAGAATCTGCCTGCAACGCAGGAGACCCTGATTCGGTTCCTGAGTTGGGAAGATCCACCGGAGAAGGGATATGCTACCCACTCCAGTATTCTTGGGCTTCTCTTGTGGCTTAGCTGGTGAAGAATCTGCCTGCAATGAGGGAGACCTGGGTTCAATCCCTGGAGATCTGGGTTTGATTCCTGGGATGCGAAGAACCCCTGGAGAAGGGAAAGGCTACCCACTCCAGTATTCTGGCCTGGAGAATTCCATAGACTATATAGTCCATGGGGTCGCAAAGATTCAGACATGACCGAGTGACTTTCACTGACATATATTCCTTATAATGCTACTGTGAATACAGTTCTGCTAGGGTTTATGTTTAACGGTGTAACAATTCGTTCTTTTTAGAATGCACCAAGGATATGTGAAGATTTTCCATCAGCACCTGGTTAACAAAAGGGCCTAACCCCATGCCTTAAGTATGTGAAAGTCGCTCAGTCGTGTCCGACTCTTTGTGACCCCATGGACTGTATAGTCCATGGAATTCTTGCCAGAATACTGGAATGGGTAGCCTTTCCCTTCTCCAGGGGATCTTCCTGACCCAGGGATCAAACCCAGGTCTCCAGGGATCGAACCCAGGTCTCCCTCATTGCATTGCAGGCAGATTCTTACCAACTGAGCTATCAGGGCCTTAAATACAGATTATATTAGAAAGGTAAGCTTCAACATCCTCCTCCAAGCAGCTATCTCCAGCCTTGGACCTCTCAACACTGATGCTAAATGAGATAACTCAAGTACCACAGACTGGTTTATTTCTTCTCTTTTCAAAATGAAGCCTTCATAATTCTGATACATTTTATTTCTGATCTGATTGATTGATACATTGATTCCTTCTCATGGTTTATCCTATATAAAAATCTATTCTGTATTATTAATTTTCTTATTACAGCTATTCATGACTTTCTGAGCACCCACAGTGCCTTTAGAACAAACAGTAGATGATATAAAAATATAGTGAAACAATTGAAGACGTAAGAGCTGAAACAAAAATGCCAGATGAGAGGATGATTACATTTCCAAGAGGTAAATTTACTAGCATGCATGCACTTGCTTTTTATATTTCAATATTATGATCCCTGTTTCACCCCACTATCTTTGAAAGACACTTTTCAAAATAAAGAAGAAATACCTTGAATTAATCCATAATTTTTTTTCCTAAAATGATTTTAAAACAGTTATTGTAAGGAAAAGTTGTGGTCCCAGGTGGTTGAATCTTTTCCCCTAAGCTATTCCATTCCAAATAATATCCATTACATATAATACTTCTAAGTGTAGAAAATAAATTTAAATTTCTCACATGTACTGCTCCTATTTTCTCCTAACCTACTTAAAGTATGACTATGTTATCTTTATTTCCTTAAGTAAATAATTATAGCAGTCAGCAATATTCTTTTTAATTAAAAATTAACAATATTTTATTCTATTGTCAAAATGTTAGTTTATCTTTATAATATTCAGGTTCTTCATTATTAAAACTTTATGTGGAACCCTGGATTATAATACATGTGAGGTATAAATTATGAGGTCTGTTAAGTTAAATATTTCTGGATAACAAAAACAATGTGTAAAGTTACTAATGAATTTTAAATATCTAGGTTGATTTGTGAAAGATTTTCTCTCACAGAAGTGATTTATAAAAATATGTGAAACTACTCCTATTTATTTTTTAGCCTCTATCTTTGCATAGAAGTTAAAAAACTAAGTGATGTTTTGGTAGAGGAACTGATATTATTTAAAATGTGTAACTTTGCAGAAATAATTATTCTTAAATAAGGAAACAGCTTGGGATTGTATTTCAGTGTTTAAGAAGTATTTTTGTTGTTGTTTGTTTGTTTCTATTTACTTTACATTTTACTTTGAAAATGTGACATCTTGCTCAACATTTCCTCATATGTCATTTTAAAGAGTGCTTAACCTGGAAACTCTGGAGGATAAAATTTTGGTAATGAAATAGGTTTGTGAAGTACATCCTCAAGTCTCCTCTGAGAAAATAACAGAAAGTATAATAATTCAGAGATTTCCTACAAAAATGATGTCTATTCAATATGAATATACTCAGGAGTTAGTATAAATATATTTAGTTACAAGCCATTTTTTCTCTACCATAAATATCTAACTAATATCCCAGAGAAATTGTGCTTTATATAAAATTTATTATAAAATACTGTAGATCATACATTTTTCTATAAAAATAAAATATATAAAAATCACCTTTGCTAGTATAATATTGTCTACCTGAACACATGTTTTTTGCTGTTAAAAATACATTTTCTACTTTTAATTTTATGACTAATTACGATAACAATTTTTATAAGAATTATACCAGATTTCTTTTCCTTTTCAAAGATGCCACACTCCAAAAAAATCCCTGTGAACTTACGTAGCTTAAATATTAGTAATCCTGCCCAATAAAGGTGAAAAATTAATTGACACAATTAACTAGTTAGTGGTAGAAGGAGAATTAGAATCCAGGTTCATAGCTGGTTGGTAGTAGAAAGGAAATTAGAAACCAGGTTATTTCATATACAGTCTTAAAACTAGTCAATTGTCCCAAATTTTGGAGATACTCTAAAGAGAGCAAAAGAAAAATTGTTTATAACATTATAATTTAATTATTCACTCCATGTGTTTGTAATAGCAGCCTAACAGGGCACTAATTTATTAATAATAGCATCTATATATTGGCTAAAAATGTTTTAGCCTATGAATAATCCAGATTTCTGAGAATTATTGTGCTAAAAAACTGCCAAAGAAATCAGAGCCAAAGGAATCCCAATGTTGCATTACACAAATGGTTAAAAAGTATATTTTCAATCAAACAATTTCAAGATAATTCCACAAAACCAGGTTAATATAACCTTTTTATCTTCATGATCAAGCAGATTTATAAGGAAAACAATAGTTGTCTCATAAAATTCTTAAAGGGTTAGAGGTAAAATATAGTTCAAACTGCATCAATTAATCAGGTACAGAGTTTTTATTTCATTTTATTAAAAAACTCTTGTCTATACATTTACTAAAAATTATTACAAAGCTGAATTAATATGATCATATTAAACATTGCTGCAGTTCTGACTTTTTCATTCTTTTCTGCTAAAACAACAATAAAAACACAGCCTTCCTTTGCTTCACTGCTCTATCTGTAATCCTGTGTTAATAACCTTCATAATTGTTCTCTAAATTTATTTATGACACATACCAGTAATATTTCTGTCAGTTTGTTTTACAGAATGGGGCCTTATCACATACACATTTTGTGACTTTTTTTCCTCACTCAACAATATCTGTTGAAAAATTTCCAAATTAACAGACATTTGCAATTCATTCTTTTTAATGGCAGCCTTTTATTCCATAGTGTGAATGTTGTAGATATTTCCCAAATCTTTTAATTTTAGGTTTTGATGTGTATATTTGGGCTCATGTGTTCCACTTGTGCTCCCACAAAAAATGTTACCATACTTGCCTTTTGTGATTGAGTGCTAATAGTTTTTTATTTCTGAGATATAGATTCCCAGGAGTATGATTGACAGGTCAAAATTGTTTACATCATTACATGGCTAACTGCAATAGACATTTTTAAACTGGGATTTTAAAAAATTTTCTTAACACACATTAGTATCAATTTATGAGAATGCTGACTTCCTCACATCTGTACCAATAACACTTCACTTTCTCCTAAACTGTCTATAAGTTAATACCTCAGTCTTTCTTTAATTTGTGTTTCCCTGGCTGGTTTTGCATTTGAATAGCTTTTCAAATGTTTGTTAGCTATTTGTATTTCCTCCTTTGTAAAATTCTTCTTTATTACCTCTGTATTCTGTATTTTATCTAATTTGTAAAAGATTTTTGGTTATCACTGAAATTCTCAGTATGTTGCAGGTACGTTCCCTCCAAATCCATTATCTATGAGGTCTGTTAATGCTGTCATTTATCATACAAAATTATATACATTACATATTCTACATAGCTTCCAGACTTCATTTTGAATATCTCCTTTATCCTCCGATTTTAAAGGAGAATAGTAAATGTTCTTGCTTTATTTCACGACCATGTACATTTTTACTTACAATGGGATCTGTTGCTATAGTCTCTCTCTATTCCTAGAATCAATGGCAATATCAAATAGAACATTATATAGTAGCTTTATAGTATTACCTGCTAAAATAAAGACCTGATAGCTGTGGTTTCTCTTCACTGAAAATCATTAAAAATTATTCTTATTAGGAACTTGAAAAAATATACTTGATTAAAAATGTTATGCTAAAATCTTTTGGAGAATTGTCATCTTTATGATGTTTCCTTTCTAAGATTACGATCTCTCTTTCCATTTTTTAGTTATACTTTAGTCTTTTAAATGTTTTCTTTATTGGAGATGCTGTCATTTTTTAATTAAAATTATCTCTATTTGCTTTATTAATTTTTAAATTACTATAAATAAGTTTTCTATTTACATTTTTGAGTGCTAATTGCTAGACTATAGCAACATCTTGGGTCTTCCGGGATTTAGTCATATCACGAGAAAAATAAATTTATATCTTCTTCACCATTGTTTTGTTAATTATTTCACTTTCTTTTCTTACTGCTTTGCTAAAACTAAAAAATGATATCAGGTACCAGTGCTGAGAGGATAGCCCTATTTCAATTGCAATAATTAAATTTTTACTCTTGGGTATTTTATTTATTGTGTTTGTTTTTGTTGTTTTGCTTTGGTAAAGAGAACTCTATTGCCTTAAAGTATTTATCTATACACATTATCACTCTTTTTTTGTACATGTATACTGTTTATTTTTCATTTTTTACGGCCATTTAATTGGATATGGCAAAGCTGCCAGTGTAAGATTTTACATTTCAAAATTTTAAAACTTTTATTGAATATATATTGAAAGAATATCTGCATTCTTTTTCAGATTCTTTCCACTGTAGGTTATCACAAGATATTAAACATAGTGTCTGTGATATACAGTGGGTCCTTGTTGTTTATCTGTTTTGTATATGAGTGGGGTCACTTCAGTCATCTTTGACTCTTTGTGACCTTATGGACTGTAGCCCACCAGGCTCCACTGTCCATGGGATTCTCCAATAAGAATACTGGAGTGAGTTGCCATTTCCTCCTCCAAGGGATCTTCCTGACCCAGGAGTTGAACCCATGTCTCTTAAGTCTCTTGCAATGGTAGGAGGGTTCTTTACTACTAGCACCACCTGGGAAGCTCTATTTTACATATAGTAGCGTGTATACGTTAATCCCAAACTCCTAATTTATCCCTCACACACTCACTCTTAAACTCAATCAAATCAAATTTTCACCAGTAAAATTCTACCAAAATTTCTTTTGTCAAAGTGACCGATAATATTCCTATGTTAAATCTAATGGTCACTAGCCATTCTTCTTCTGTCCCTACTATTAATAATAATGTTTAGATGGGCTGATATCTTTTCTTTCATATACCTTCTTCTCTTTGTTTACTTCTCCTACAATTTCTTCTCAGTCTTCTTTCCTTCATTCCTCTTATTCTTTCCAACCTTTAGATGTTGGAGTAACCAAAGTCTCAGCACTCAATTCTATAATTACTCCCTTGGTGACCCTGTCCAAGCTTTTCATTCTAAATGTCATCCATTTGCAAAGCACTCCCAAATTTGTATCTCCTGCTCAGAGTTTTCTCCTAAGTCCCAGAAGAATAAATCCAATTGACTACGTGAATTATTATTTTGATAACAGACACTTTAAATTTCACCTATTCTATAGTTAATAAGTCGTGGCTTTCTTCAAAGTTTATGCACCTAACTGCTCTACTGCCCTGCTTTTTAGTTCTATTTACACACAGTCTTATAAAAGTAATGATAAACTTGGCCAGAGGTTTAATAGTAATAATAATAATAATAATAAATATGTATATTGACAAAATATCTTCTGTGATTTGTCTTTTCCAAATTAAGTATAATATTATTTCTTACAAAGTATAGATTAAATATTGTGGAAGCAAATACACTCATTTCTTGGTATGGAGTAAAAATATATAAACAAAAATAGTTAATAATGTATCACTATAGAGTTTTCATAACAAAACAATTTTAAAATCAGCATTTTAGTGTGTCATGGAAACCCAAAGAACCAGTGTGTGTGTGAGTGTGTTGTATGTGTGAATATGTGTGTATGTGTTCCATGAAAAAGAGCCATGAAATTTTGCATTCCTCACCTCATTTAATCCTTACAAGAATCCTATATGGTATATAACATAATTACTGTTTTATAAATGAGATAACTAAGATACACAAAAACTAAATAATTTGGTCAAGTTTTCACCCAGACAGACTGATTATAAGACCTATTCTCTTAAACATTGTATTGTTTTTTGGCAAAATATCTAACAATAAAAAAAATATTTAGGCAATATACAAATGACTGCTTTCTTCTACATCTATTATTAGTACATATTATGATAATGACATTGATGATTTAGGAGGAATTTGTCCAAAGAAAAATATGTTTTGGACATTTATTCAGCCAATGCTCATTGCTGTGCTCTAGTCACATTGTTTTATAGCAGACTGGATTAACTGTGCAAATAATGAAAATAACTCATAGTCTTGATTCAGTCTTAAAGTAGTCATATTTTTATTAATATGTATTTATCACAATAATCTTTACAAGCTATCAACAAGAAATCTATGTAAATTTATTTTTAAATATAATTTTCTCTAGAAAGTAGCTATATACAAAAATACTTATTTAAAGAATTGTGAATAAAGAAAAGATTTACTAAGATATTTCATCTATTGCCTCATCTAGTATAGAATCTGTACTAGTGACTCAATACTAAGTTACTAATTTATTCTTACATTTCATAAAATCAAATTAAATACCTTAGTTTTATGAGTAACAAAAGCTATGCTACTTATAGAACATATTTCCTTATTTCATTCTCAAATGCAATATTGAATGAATGTTAAATATATGCTAACTTTAATATGGATGCACAGGTGTTCTCTCTTTTTTAATTTCTGGTGACTCAAGGCTAGGTAGAAGAAAATCTTATATTTAAGTGGAACCACCAATAAAATAACTGTTAGTATAAAATCTACCAAGAATTGTTCAGTGGTTCTGTCTCTGAGAAGGAAGCTGCTTGGTCCTGAGAAGTGTCATTTGGAAAGGGTGGGTACCCTTGCTCTGGGCAGCATTGCACAGGTATTGTTCCTCCCATGTCCTGGGACAGGATTCTGCTAAACCCCATCTAGGTCTAAAATAACATGGTATTAGCTGCTTCTTACTTTGGTTCTCATTTGAGAAGTTACTTATACACCCAAATATAAAATATATATTTAACTTATTAGAACTCCCTTGTAACATTACCAAACTTAACAAATACATTTATATAATCCCATGAAAATATTATTTTCAACTATTTTATGTACTAATGATCCACATAAACATTTATTTGAGAAAAAAATCAATTATAATAAGATAAATTTCTAAACAAGAAAGTTTAGGGAAAATATAATATCCACATTTGAAGAATAAAGAGATAAGGAGAATTAAAAACAAAAACTGAAATGCCTCATAGACACTAAAAAATATGAAAAATCAATAACTTTAATCACTATAATGCACCCCATTTTCCTAAAACTACTTGTTTTTTCAGGATTTCTACTGTTTTTACTGAGTTGTAAAATTGGTATCCAAAATTTAATCATGATTTAGAGGTCTTAAAATATCCCTTAGTTGTTTGATGAATATGCCAATGCTTTGTCACTATTTTAAATTTGCATGCAACACACCAAAGCTTTTTTATTCATCATGCTTATTATTGTCATTAAAATTATATTATTAGGTAGAATCTAATTTGACTAAAAGACACTATTTCTCTTCCAAATTGCTCATTTATTTTCACACATTGAAAACTAGTTGGCAGCACTTTTTAATGGTAACTTTTTCTAACACTTTTGTGAAAACTATATATTTAGTCTGATAGTCAATGATGATTTTTCATGCATATATCATGGTTTGCCTCTAAGTGATGATGTTAAAGACTTGTATGGATATCTGAATGTAATAAAATTTTGATTAAACACACTAAATTGTTTTTTATCAGATGAAATAATTTACGATAGACAGGCTTTGTGTTTGTTCACTGGGAGACTCCCCTCAACTGTTTTGTGTTCTCGAGTGAGCCAGGGAATGAATTAACGTGCTGTGTACAATCACGCTGACCACTGAAAGACAAATGCTGAGTGCGCTGAGAGGCACCAACCTCTTCAGGACTAAAAGAATTTTCTGACTGCTACATTTCCAAAACATATAGCTGAAAGAGAGCAACATCATTTAAAGCTGCTTCTGAGATCAGTGGAAATCCATTTCCCCGCTTCCATCAAGAGCAGAAGATGGAGTCTACTTCTCAGAAGTTTGAGAAAAAAAAAAAAGAACAAATTCAACTTTGCCTTAGGAAGTCTAAATTACTTACATGTAACCTCAGAGTCGTTCAGAGTTTCACAATAAAGCCTAGACAGTGCCCGCGGAACACTGACATGGTGGTATATGAAAAGAGAGCCTCTTCCGGGTGTATTCACCTCTGCATCTGTTGATATTATGTGGCCTTGAAGTCTCTAGAGTCTCCACGTACCTTTATTTCTTTTTGGTGTGTTTGGATCTCTGCCTGTTTACTACAGCACTCATGCTGTATGAAAAGAAGCCGGCTGGGATGTTTTATCTCTTGTTTGAGCTTGCTTCAATTAAATTAATGGACCCATTCAGCTCACTCTTTCCTCTTTCAGATGTACCCCTGATGAATACATTAAAAAGATCTTAAGTCTCAGGATGGTACATCATGGTATTAGCCAGGGCACTCATTTCCCTCTGCCTTCTTTTTCTGTAAATCAAATAATTAATGAGATCTCCACCTCAATAAAGCACTTCATCAATATTTTGTGGCAAAGGGAAAAAAATGCCCTCTTTGCATGTAGTAGAGCTTTTATCTCCATCTGTGTAGGATTTTGTGGGCAAATGTACTAATATTGAAATGACAAAATATTGACTGATTTTTTGCAGTTTGTTCTTCAGAGCTCAGAAGGATTAGTTAAAGGCTTTATACACTGTTCAGCAGAGATGCAAGTGACAAGCCTGTCAATATACTGTGGATGTTTTGTACTCAATATATAAGTTGTAAACATCAAGTGGGACAATTAATTTTGGCAGAGTTTAATGTCACTACAGAGGTTGCATAGGTCAAGAGGGAAAGCACACATTAATTCATCATTTTGTAATGTGAAGAGTTATCTATACTTAGCTATATTTAATTTCTTTATTTTCCTTACATTTTAAGATATTGTACCTTTTAACAAAAAGTCAACTATTTTCTACTTTAGAGTTTCAATTAAAAATGACACTAAACACGTTAAGTGACTATAGTAGTTGTCGATGTTGTCATTTAGCCACCAAGAGTCCCATCTGACTCCTCATGACCTCATGGACTGCAGCATGCCAGGCCACACTGTGACCATAGTGGCTCCACTTAACTTGCTACAGAAGGTCCTTTTTTTTAATAGATTATTGAAGTGAAGTATAAAATTAGAGGAGTAAAATGTTCAATTTGCTTTATGCAACACTCTCCAGCTAGGTTGGCAGCCATTTCTCATTTCTGTGAAGAAGGCTACACCATAAAAGTTCTGGATCTTTCTCTTTCTCATTGATTTATATGGCTAGAATCTTAATCAAAGACAAAGGTTTGTTTTCCTGAAGTCTTTAGATTCACTTTGGAATGCATATCAATAAGCCATATTTGATGTTTCCTTGGGCATCTAATATCAATTCATATGGGTCATGGTCTGAATGGGAACTGAGTCTGGAAAGAAGGCAAGAGAGAAAAGAGACGATAGACACAGAAGTAGACGTAGAGACAGAGATGAGAGAGAGGAATCTGATTCCCACTGCCAGAAATTAGGTTTACTTAGTCCATTTAAATCACTATCAATCCAAACACAGCTTGGTAAACTACCAAGCAAAGGAATGATGTGGCCCTTATCTTTGTAGATTATGGATTCAAACAACCAAATTTAAAGCAATAGGAAGCCTAAAGCATAAATACAGGCATATGAACAGGGTGGGGCAAGCAATTAGAGAAAGTTAAAAGGCTTGTTGTCTTTATTAAAATAACTGGATACATTTAGAGGAAAACTGAGAAAGACTCAAGAAGAAAGGGAAATTTGGTGGAGGAAAAAGCATGCTCCTCTGAAGACTTACAAAGTATAAGAGCTGTCTTCAAGAAAACTAAGTTGAAAAATAAATAACTAGACATTGTGGTCAAAGAAATAGCCACTAATGATTGAGTCATGAATCCAGTATTGATATGTAGTATGTAATTAAACTTTGTCTCAAAGGTATCATAATTGAAATAATACTTACATGTCTACATCCAGGTAATTGAGGCAAGATTAATATTTTAAATATTCCAGAATGCACACAGTGTCCAGCAAATGAAGTGGATACCCAAATACAAGTCATGCACTGTACTGGATTTTCCTCAGTCTACTTAATATTTATGGATATGTACAATTCAAGTCCCAAATGATTTGACAAAAAGAGTAGAGAGGAAAGGTAAAATAGAAAACTTACAATGGATGCTAGAAAAAGTTGAAATTTACATGCTATAAACTTAAGAATATATTGATAGATTTAATGAACATAAATTGAAACAGCATAGAATCCAATTTATGATTCACTCTTCAAATAAAAATGTCAATTTAAGGTTAAACTACAATAAACTGATTTATTTTATTATTTTGGGGATCAAGACCATCCACAAGAAATGCAAAAGGGCAAAATGGTTGTGTGAGGAGGCCTTACAAACAGCTGTGAATAGAAGAGAAGTGAAAGGCAAAGCAGAAAAGGAAAGATGTACCTATTTGAATGCAGAGTCCCTAAGAATAGCAAGGCGAGATAACAAGGCCTTCCTCAGCAATCAATGCAAATACATAGAGGAAAACAATAGAATGGGAAAGTCTGGAGATCTCTTCAAGAAAATTAGAGATACCAAGGGAACATTTCATGCAAAGATGGGCACAATAAAGGACAGAAACGGTATAGACCTAACAGAAGCAAAAGATATTATGAAGAGGTGGCAAGAATACACACACTACACAAACAAAATCTTCAAGACCCAGATAATGACAATAGTATGATCACCAACCTAGAGCCAGACATCCTGGAATCTGAAGTCAAGTAGGCCTTAGGAAGTATCACTGCCAACGAAGCTAGTGGAGGTGATGGAATTCCAGTTGACCTATTTCAAATCCTAAAAGATGATGCTGTGAAAGGGCTGCACTCAATATGCTAGCAAATTTGGAAAACTCGTCAGTGGCCACAGGACTGGAAAAGGTCAGTTTTCATTCCAATACCAAAGAAAGGCAATGCCAAAGAATGCTCAAACTACCGCACAATTGTACTCATCTCACACGCTAGTAAAGTAATGCTCAAAATTCTCCAAGTCAGTCTTCAACAGTACGTGAACCATGAACTTCCAGATGTTCAAGCTCATTTTAGAAAAGGTAGAGGAACCAGAGATCAAATTGCCAACATCCGTTGGATCATCAAAAAAGTAAGAGAGTTCCAGAAAAACATCTACTTCTGCTTTATTGACTATGCCAAAGCCTTTGACTGTGTGGGTCACAACAAACTGGAAAATTCTTCAAGAGATGGGAATACCAGACCACCTGACCTGCCTCCTGAAAAATCTGTATGCAGGTCAAGAAGCAACAGTTAGAACTGGACATGGAACAACAGAATGGTTCCAAATAGGAAAAGGAGTACATCAAGGCTGTATATTATCACCCTGCTTATTTGACTTATGTGCAGAGTACATCATGAGAAATGCTGGACTGGAAGAAGCACAAGCTGGAATCAAGATTGCTGGAAGAATTATCAATAACCTCAGATATGCAGATGACACCACCCTCATGGCAGAAAGCAAAGAAGAACCAAAGAGCCTCTTGATAAAAGTGAAAGAGGAAAGTGAAAAAGTTGACTTAAAACTCAACATTCAGAAAACTAAGATCATGGCATCTCATCCCATCACTTTATGGCTAATAGATGGGGAAACAGTAGAAACAGTGACAGACTTTATTTTGGGGGGTCCAAAATCACTGCAGATGGTGACTGAAGCCATGAAATTAAGACAGTTGCTCCATGGAAGAAAAGCTATGACCAACCTAGACAACATATTAAAAAGCAGAGACAGTACTTTGCCAACAAAGGTCCATCTAGTCAAAGCTATGGTTTTTCCAATTGTCCTGTACAGATGTGAGAGTTGGAGTATAAAGAAAGCTTAACACCGAAGAACTGATCCTTTTGAACTGTGGTGTTTGAGAAGACTCTTGAGAGTCCCTTGGACTGCAAACAGATCCAACCAGTCAATCCTAAAGGAAATCAGTCCTGAATATTCATTGGAAGCACTGATGCTGAAGCTGAAAGTCCAATACTTTGGCCGCCTGATTCGAAGAACCGACTCATTTGAAAAGACCCTGATGCTGGGAAATATTTAAGGCAGGAAGAGAAGGGGATGACAGAGGATGAGATGGTTGGATGGCATCACTGATTCAATGGACATGAGTTTGAGTAAACTCCAGGAGTTGGCGATGGACAGGAAGGCCTGGTATGCTGCAGTCCATGGGGTCACAATGAATCAGACACGACTGAGGGACTGAACTGAACTGAAACTGATTTATAAATGGTAAAAATAAATAGGAGAAGGAAATGGCAACCCACTCCAGTATTCTTGCCTGGAGAATCCTGTGGACAGAGGAGCCTGGGGGGCTGCTGTCCATAGGGTCTCAGAGTCGGACACGACTGAAGTGACTTAGCATGCATGCATGCATTGGAGAAGGAAATGGCAACCCGCTCCAGTATTCTTGCCTGGAGAATCCCAGGCACAGAGGAGCATGGTGGGCTGCCATCTATCCGTCTGTCTGCACAGAGTCGGACACAACTGAAGTGACTTAGCAGCAGCAAAAATAAATAGGAACAAACAGAAATAAGCAGGAAAAGTATAAATGGTGTCTATAACTGACAGCTGCCTTAGAATTAAGATCAAATTATTAAACATAAAAGAAGGACAAATGGTAAGATACAAGAGGATGCTGTAACAGTCATGAATTTTATGCATATATTAATAAAATATATAAATATCTAAAAGTGCTAGATATGAAAAGAAACTAAAAAATCATAAATGTAGAAGTCTTCGAATATTTCACTGAGCATTAATTGATTTCAAAATTAAGTATAAATGGAGATTATCTGGAAATATAATAAAATTTGATTTAACAAGTATATAAAATATATTTTGTACCCCCATAATAATAGCCTCATTGAAAAATATAGGAAATGTGACCATGTATTAACCTAAAAGAAATATATTGATAAATTTTCAAGGGCAAATATGTTTGCATTTTTGTACTACCATATAATAGAACTTGAATCTCAAAGTCACTATCAAAACATTTTTTTTAATTACTCAAAAATTATCTTCTAAAACAGTGGAAAATAAAAATGAAAATAATAACAGTTAAGGCTTTGGGGTCAAAATTGTAAAAAATATATATTTAAACAATACTGCATCTTACCCAATTAGTATATGCCCACAGATCCTATTGTTTTAATTATTTAAGATTTTTACATAAATATTTATAAATATTAAGCAAACAAAAACTGCTTACAACTTATGTGTAAAGTACAAGGCTAGCAATACAGGAACATGCATCAATTTAAGGGAGAAAATTACTTTACATGTGAATTCTCTTGTGTAAACTTCCCTGATTCTTAATCTAGTTTCTTCTCCTTTTCTCTCCATTAACCATTATATTAAATCTTTTGTTTATCATTCTCTGACTTCTGAATATTTTTAACTGCATAGATTAGTATTTTAAATGATATATTTTGTGGTGTATATATTAAACATTGTATAAACGGATTCATATAAAATCCATGACTTGCTCTTTTCACTTTTCATCATTCTCTGGCTGAATTTAGCTAAAGTGAATTCATCTTTGCCACTGCACAATAATGTGTCCTGGAGGTGATCTACTTATTTTTCTATTGACAGTAATTTGGGTAGTGTCCAGATACTTGTATTTGCAGGAGTGCCACTATAGACAAATCCCCATACAAATTTCCTAGTACACATTAAAAAAAAAATTCTACTAAGGTACTATCTAAGAATTCTGGTTAGAGAGAAGATAGTGTTTAATTCGATTTGCTGGGATTTTTTAAAGTGCTTAATGACATTAGAGTTGCCCTTTCCAAAAAGAAATGATTATATTTAAATATCACTAAGTAAGATTCTGTACTTCGTGTTTCCACAACTGATATACCTCCACAAGTCTCAAATATTCTGTCTTATGCATTAAAATAATACTTTTTTTTTCTGTTTATAAAAATACCCATGGTGGATTCATGTTGATGTATGGCAAAACCAATACAATATTGTAAAGTAATTAGCCTCCAATTAAAATAAATAAATTTAAATTTAAAAAAATAAATAAATAAAAAATAAAAGTACACTCAAAATAGAAAATTGAAATCTAAAGTACAAGAATAAAATCAAAAATATTGACACACATATGTCTATATATACACATTTGCATATGTGTGCACATAAATAAAACTAATATGTATTAATCACTGGAAATATAATGACTGAGTCAAACTCTTTTAGTGGCAAACTCTTCTGGCAGCTGTGCTTTATCTGCAGCTGACATTTGTATCCAAAGGTGTTTTATAGTTAGAAAACTTCATTGCTAAAAGTTGACTCTAAAGATTTGGCAAAGCTTGAAGGCAAACCTCATTAGCTTCAATATTATTAAAGTCATTTGTGCTGTAAGTAAAATTTGCCCTCAAACTTGATTAAATTTACAAAGCAAATATGTTCATCTTTTGCTACCTAGGTCAGCTCAAAGTCAATGTAATCTTTTATGCCGTAGAAGGCTAAATGACTCATTTTTAAAGCAAAAGAGAAATACTGTCTCTATTAGGATGTCAAAAGGCAGCTTATCTGATATATTAATAAACAAAGCCAAATGGTCCTCTCCTACATATTTACCCATCCTAGAAGCAATCACTCAGCTGAATTTATTATAACTGCCAAGGCTTAGTTAAGAAGACATTTAATTATGAAGCACATAATTATCACAATGTTTGCTTAAATGGGATAATGAAATATATCTTGCATAAATATTACTATACATATGGACAGCTGTAGCAGAGAAGAATGAAATTAGGCTATCAAAATATTTTGTAATTAGATTAAAAGGCTTGGAATATCTTAATAAACAAAGATTCACAAGGACTAACTTTTTAGAAATAAATCACTGATAAAACATGGTCAATGAAGAAATGGCCATGATGGAAGACACCCAGAGTCCCTGGAATCACTCGGCTCTGTATTGTAAACTGAACTTTATTTAAAAACCCTCTTGTTGTGAGATGTCATGGACTCACTTTTCCTGGATCCTCTCCTCTTAGTACTTCTGTGTCCTGAAATAATTCCATAATCATAAACGGACTCAGAACTCTGTGAAGAAAAGGTGACCTCACAGCCCTGAGTTTCCTGGGTTTTCTTTCCATCACCATAGATACTCAACTGGGCAGCAAAGAGGCCCACAATGTGGAGGCACTAAAATGTGTAGACAAAAACAGAGAAACAAAAAACCCTGCTCTGTTTGGTAAAAAGGCCAGGAAAGAGACAGCCAATCAGAAACCTAGCTAGAAGAAACATTCCATGATCCTCATCAAGGGTGCAAAGGGTCCCACTGGCCACAGCAGCAGAGCAAGGGCAGAGACCCAACCCTTACCACCAAACCTGCACCATTGACAGACCTGGTCTGGTGCAGTAGCAGAACCAGAACAGGAACCCAGGGCATATCCAGGGCATTGCTGCCTCATCCACCCCAGCAGCACCACCCAAAGATAAATCCCTGCCCCACATTTGAAGCATTACCAGGTTTAACATGTAGGAACTCACATAAGCAGCCCTCCATCTTTGATTTTAATGGCATTAAACTTCTTGAGATTTTTATTTTTCAAAATAAAGTTGTGTATAATTAGGTGACATTTGAGCTTTCCTGGTAGCTCAGTGGGAAAGAATCTGCCTATAATGCAGGAGTAACAGGAGATGCAGGGTTCAATTCTTGGGTCAGGAAGATCCCCAGGAGGAGGAAATGGCAACCCACTCCAGAATTCTTTCCCGGAGAATCCCATGGACAGAAGAGCCTGGTGGGCTACAGTCCGTGGGGTCGGAAAGAGTCAGACACAACTGAAGTGACTGAGCATGCAGGCAACACTTAATTCTAACAATGAGTTCACAGTCTTTAAGACAGAAGAAAATGTTTACATAGAAAAATTGTTTAAAGTACAAAACAATGAAATTAGATCTAAAAATCATAGTATTTTAAATATCACTTAAAATCAAGACAATGTTATTTTAGGAAAACGTGATGCATGAGAGCATTTAAACTCTTACTCAGTCCTCGGAGACAAAGAAAGGGAGAAACTTGGATCTCCCATTCTGAAAGTGAAAAAGTGAAGTCACTCAGTTGTGTCCGACTCTTTGTGACCCCATGAACTGTAGCCTACCAGGATCCTCCATCCATGGGATTTTCCAGGCAAGAATACTGGTTGCTATTTCCTTCTCCAGGGGATCTTTCTGACCCAGGGATTGAACCCGGGTCTCCCGCATTGTAGGCAGACGCTTTTACCAGGGAAGTCCAAATATAAAGTGAGTGAAAGTGAAGTAGAGAAGAAAGGCTTCCCTGATCGGGAATTGAACCCCGGGCTGCTGTGGGGAGAGCACCGAATCCTAACCACTAGACCACCAGAGAGCACCATTCTCAAAGCACCCACAACTTAGTCAAGAAAGGCCAAATAGTAAGGGGAAAGATCCATGTGACACATGGACATGAATTTCATTCAGCCTCAGGGAAATAAGGAAGCCAAGAGGACATATACATGTGTGTTTTCAACCAACAGTACAGCCATTAATTTGAGCAAACAGAAATAATCCACCTTCACTAGGTTATTTCTCAAATTAATACAGAGGTATAAAGAACTGTGTTAGCATCAAGATAGAAGGAAAAAGTCATGCTCTTAAAAGAGAAAAGACAGAGTCACTATGAATGTGTAGTTTGTACACAAAAGACCTTGATGAAAGAACATGGCGGTTGGGGGTGGGGGGCGGTGAAATTTAGCACATAATCCATGATACCTTCTGCCTGGATACAGGACTGCACTTACTCTCGCAATATCACTATTCACCAAACCATGCCCTTGCTGAGCTGCATCTTCCAAGGGAAACATTTTTTTTCTTTCCTTGTCATCATTGCATAAGCTGGTGATAGACCTGAGGGAAATGATACAAAACAAACACTCAGAACATGATAATAAAATAAAATAAGAACCATTTTCAAAAAGGTGTTTTGGTCATGGCCTTGAAAGAAATTAGAGTCATGAAGATAAATATCAGAGGTGCTCAGTCACATCTTGTCTAAGATGCCAGAGAAAGCTTTGGGTACTCTCTCAGAGTCTTTTCAGTCTTAACTCCTCCTGTGGATGTTCTGATCCTAATGCTATTAACTATTATATTCATTAAACATCTTTTATTCTGACAAAATGTTTCACAAAGTACCATTTTGAGTCTGTTTTATCTGCGCCTGAACGGAACATTCAAATCATTCTTCTGACCTGATTTTCCATGGATTAAAATTTCTTGGCTGTTTGAACAAAATTATAAGTGTGGGCTTTTGCTGTGCTAAAAAAACAGAGCTTCAAAATGAAAAGATTCCAGAAGACTAATTACCATGAGAAAGATTACAGAGCTTCTCACGGAAAAAAAAAATATCATAAAAGTAGGAATGCTGGACAAGAGTTTTTAAAAGAGGGGTATAAGGGTATACAATGGAATTTTGACCCAGAAAAATCTTGGAAAATGAGGTTTTTGGTTTTTTTTTTTTTTTAACCAGATGCTCTGAGAAGTTGGGATATGGACAAGTGGAAAAGATTTCTTAATGTTGTTTTGTTATTATTTGAATCCCCTTGGAAGACTTGGATATAGAATTGTAATACTTATTTTTAAATATTTTTTGCAGAAATCTTTTTATTGAGGTATAACTCACAAAATGTAGATTCTGAGTACAGATTAATGAGTTTTGACAAAGGTATACTCCCGTATAACCTCTGGCAAAATCAAAATATAGGAAACTTCCATTTATCCTAGAATGGTCAAGATTTTTACCTTAATTTATATTGGCTCTGGAATTCCAGACTACGACTCTTATCTCACAAAGCTCTGTATTATGTTAGAGGTAAATTTTCCATGTAAGAAAAGAATTGAAATAGGCCTTTAATAGAAAAGTTAACCAAACATGCAATTCAATCAGTATGTTCATCTTCTTCCAAAGATTTATGTCTTCCTGTTTCTATCTTCCATGGGTTACTCTCTAGTATCTAAAAAGAGTTTTGTTTTTTTTTTTAAAGATATTTGTTCAAACTTTATAATTGCCATTCAGTCAGTTCAGTCGCTCAGTCATGTTGGACTCTTTGCGATCCCATGAATCACAGCATGCCAGGCCTCCCTTTCCATCACCAACACCTGGAGTTCATCCAAACTCATGTGCATCGAGTTGGTGATGCCATTCTGCCATCTCATCCTCTGTCGTCCCCTTCTCCTCCTGCCCCCAATCCCTCCCAGCATCAGGGTCTTTTCCAATGAGTCAACTCTTCGCATGAGGTGGCCAAAGTATTGGAGTTTCAGCCTCAACAGAACACCCAGGACTGGTCTCCTTTAGGATGGACTGGTTGGATCTCCTTGCAGTCCAAGGGACTCTTAAGAGTCTTCTCCAACACCACAGTTCAAAAGCATCAATTCTTCGGTGCTCAGCTTTCTTCACAGTCCAACTCTCACATCCATACATGACCACTGGAAAAACCATAGCCTTGACTAGACGGACCTATGTTGGCAAAGTAATGTCTCTGCTTTTGAATATGCTATCTAGGTTGGTCGTAACTTTCCTTATAAGGTGTAAGTGTTTTTTAATTTCATGGCTGCAATCACCATCTGCAGTGATTTTGGAGCCCCCCAAAAGAAAATCTATTGCTGCTTCCACTTTTTCTCCTTCTGTTTGGCATGAACAGATGGGATCAGATGACATGATCTTAACATTTTTAATGTTGAGTTTCAGGTCAGCTTTTGCACTCTCCTCTTTCACCCCCATTCAAGAGATTCTTTAAGTTCCTCTTCATTTTCTGCCTTTAGAGTAGTATAACCTACATATCTGAGGTGGTTGTATTTCTCCTGGCAATCTTGATTCCAGCTAGTGATTCATCCTGCTAGCATTTCACATGATGTACTATGCATAGAAGTTAAATAAGCAGGGTGACAATATACATATATAGCCTTGTTTTACAATTTTGAACCACTCAGTTATTCCATATCTGGTTCTAACTATTGCTTTATTGACCCACATACAGGTTTCTCAGGAGACAGGTAAGGTGACCTGGTACTCCCATTTCTTTAAGAAATTCTCACAGTTTATTGTGACCCACATAGTCAAAAGTTTTAGCATAGTCAGTAAAGCAGATATTTGTATGGAATTCTCTTGCTTTCTCCATGATCCAACAAATGTTAGCAATTTGATCTCTGGTTCCCCTGCCTCTTTGAAGCCCAGCTTGTACATCTGGAAGTTCTCAGTTCATGTACTGCTGAAGCTTAGTTTGAAGGATTTTGAGAAAAACTTTGCTAACATGTGAAATGAGCACAATCGTACTGTAGTTTGGACATTCTTTGGCATTGCTCTTCTTTGGTATTGGAATGAAAAGTGACCTTTTCCAGCCCTGTGGCCACTGCTGAGTTTTCCAAATTTGCTGACATACTGAATGCAGTGCTTTAACAGCTTCATTTTTAAGATTTTTAAATGGCTCAGCTAGACTTCACACTCCAGAATGTCTGGCTCTAGGTGAGTAAACACATCATTGTGGTTATCTGGATCATTAAGACCTTTCTTCTATAGTTCTTCTATATATTCTTGCCGCCTTTCTTAATGTCTTCTGCTTCTGTTAGGTCCTTACATTTCTGTCTTTTATCATTCCCATCATTGCTAGAGTCCAGCTCCAGCAGCCAGGGATTCAACCTGAAGGGGTGAGTGGTGTCGGCAAGAAACGAGACAGCCTCTCAGTTTTCTTGGATTGCCTATTTATCTCAAGTTTAAGATTTTCTTTTATATTTTTACAAAAACATTAGGTCAGAGGTTTGACATTTTCAGTTCTCCCTCACATAGATTTATTATCTCCATAAATCATTGTTGCCCTTCAAACAATGATTCAAACAATGAGTTCCTGCTTCAGTGATTCTCTCGGAATCAGCTTTACTATCTATTCTACTTCCTCTTATATGTCCTATCATTAACTTGTGATTACACTGTAACTCATGCTACATTCCTCAGTTTATTTCTTTCTAAATCCTGTTTGCTCTAACATCCTGAGCTTACTATCTCTTAAAAAGGCTTCTAGCTATAGTATCTCTAAAATTCCTAACCTCTATAAGCTGTAGTAAAATATGCTAACATTACAACATTCCTTAAATCTTCAACTTCTAACTATTTTAATTATTTATAAGCCCTAAATTCAGTAAACTCCTTTGCCATAAACATTTTCCTCACAAATAAGCTTCAGATAGCAATCCCTCCCATGGCCTCAAGCTGCAGCCTATGTGCTCATCCTGGAACATTCTTTTGTAAAAGTTCTTGAACAAATGTCAATGACTAACTTTATGAATTATTTTCTGAGCACAGCTGCAGAAGGCTTTGCTCCTTCTCATGCTCCTCTCAAGAATAAGCACCTTAATATTCCTTTTCAGTCAACTCAGCCGAGGAGAAGAAAAAACAAGTCAGAATCACAAGGCCTAGCTCCTTCATCCCGGGTCCATGCCTGCAGAACAAAGAGAGGGAGTTGGGGCCATGCCTCCATTTTGTCAGTAATGCCTAACACAGTTCCTGACACGTCATTTCATAAAATGTTTCCTTGATATCTCCAATTTTCTTAAAGGAATCTATAGGCTTTCCTATTCTATTGTTTTCCTTTATCCCTGGACTTTATGGAGATCAAACCAATCAATTCTGAAAGAAATCAACCCTGAATGTTTATTGAAAGGACTGTTGCTGAAGTTGAAGCTCCAGTACTTTGACCATCTGATACAAAGAGCTGAGTTATTGGAAAAGACTGATTCTGGGAAAGGTTGAAGACAAAAGGAGAGGAGGTGGCAGAGAATGAGATGGTTAGATAGCATCTCTGATTCAACAGTCATTAATTTGAGCAAACTCCAGGAGATAGTGAAAGACAGAGGAGCCTGGCATGCTGCAGTCCCTGGAGTCAAAAGAGTCAGACACAATATAGCAACTGAACAACATCAGCAAAATATGAAGGCACCTAATTGAGAAAATTCATGAGAATATGCTGTATAATTTTCAATTAGAAATTGAAAATCTCTAACCTATCGTCCACTGAGTCCCATTTTTCCTAAGAAAGGTAAATATCAGTTATAGTCAGTCTAATTCAAGGCATTTTACTCATTTTTCATGGATGATCCTAGAGCTATGGAAATAGACTTTCACTGAGAAAAAAACAGATTATGTAGCCTTTACAACTATAGGTCACACTGTCACCTTGTACAAGATTTAAAAAAAGTACGAAGACACATTTCTATAAATTAAAAAAAAAAAAAAACTTTGATTGTAAAATGTTACTAGAGTGGTTAAAGGAGCAGGTATTTTGAAATATGTGGACAAGTGAAAGTTTGCACTTATAGCACTAGAATATTCATTATTTACTCAAATTCCCAAAGACCTCTGTTTCTCTGCTGGACAACCTGACCACCCAGGAAAAGTATGCTTCATAAAGGAAAATTTCTGGGACTCTTATATAATATTTACAACTGCATTTCAAAATGAAATTACTGTTGCAAGTTATTTATATGTTAAGGATTTGTAACAGGTTAGCTACAGTAATGAGCACTGTTCTGAGAACTAAAACAAGAGAAAAATTAAAAAAAAAAAAACACTAAAAAATTTAGGCAAGAAAGAGAATTGGATGGCCAATTATTTTAATGGAGCTTAGAAGTGGCCAGTAGCAAGGGAACACTTAAATATAAAATATTATTAAAGTCAGTTAGAGAGGGTGAAAAGAAAGTTGCTCTCACAGAGACTCTTATAGAATGAAATATCAGTGAGAATCATTCATTTGAAATGTCCAAGTTCTCAGGGACCCATAATGAATGTAGACCCAACTCACTCTCCTTATACCAGATGTCAACAATCAAGGTTTTAATAGACAAGAATAAATGCTGATGCTCAAAATCAACGAAATAACAAGCTCAGGACCATTTTGAGTTAGGAACTGCATCCCTGATTTGTTTGTTTTTTACTGGGGGACAGAATTTATCACAAAAGAATTATTTTAGTTAATGGGATGATAATCTCATACTGTTCTAAGAAACCCCCAGATCATATAAGAATGACTGAATTACAAATTGGGACTTCCTAGAAATTTTGTGGGTTAGAACATAGAAGTCCCTGTTTTATTTGTTATAAAAAGAAATATGATTAGTAGCCAATTTCATTCATGATAAAAGAAAATCCTATTGCATTCTTTTTACCTTCTCTTGCAGAAGAATCAGTTCTAATGAATTTAGAAAGCATTATATCTGGTTTCAGATATGTTTCCTGCTCTAAGAATTCAAATTCCCTAATGTATGTTTTGGTTGGATTATGCCATGATAAAACCCAGCAAGATGAACTGTACAATTTCTCCATCCACATCTGGGAGGAACCCAACTCCATCCTGGAGGAGGAGGAAGAAAATGGGGATGAGGGAGTAGGGAAGTAAGAGTGAACATCCTGGCTTCGAGGACTTTTGGATGGCAAAAATGCAAATGGCTCTGTGGATTGTAGCAGACAAGAGTTATTTAAAAGAGACAGAAAATAAGCATTATAGAATTCTTTCCTATTAAAAAATATTAAAGAGCAGCTCTTTAAAGAAAATAAGAAGGTAAGAGAATGGTATGAGAGTTAAAAAGTAGGACAATAATGAAAAGAAAACATTAAAGTTAGGAGTTTGAGGAAGAATTTATGATGAGGTGGTAATAAAGAGATAATTTCTTTTGTAATTATCAAATGAAAAGAAAATATTTTGATATTATGTTGTATAATGTTTACAACTGTACACTGTAAAATTTAAATTATTTTTCTGAATACTGAACTAGCAGTTATTCTGAATGCAACACTGATCTAACACAGTCCAGATGACAGTTTACTTTTATCTGAATTACATTAAAACCATTTTACTAATTTTTTCAAAAAATATACATCCATGCTAATCATTGGACTACTTGCAGGGGATATGGTGACAGTCAATTCCTGCCCATCAAAAAATGATTTGATATTTCAGTTCAGTTCAGTCACTCAGTCATGTCTGACTCTTTGCAACCCCGTGGACTGCAGCACGCTAGGCCTCCCTGTCCATCACCAACTCCCAAGTTTACTCAAACACATATCCATCGAGTCAGTGATGCTATCCAACCATCTCATCCTCTGTTGTCCCCTTCTCCTCCTGCCTTCGATCTTTCCCAGCATCAAGGTCTTTTCAAATAAGTCAGTTATTCACATCAGGTGGTCAAAGAATTGGAGTTTCAACTTCATCATCAGTCCTTCCAATGCATATTCAGGACTGATTTCATTTAGGATTGACTGGTTGGATCTCCTTGCTGTCCAAGGGATTCTCAAGAGTCTTCTACAACACCAGTGTTCAAAAGCATCAATTCTTCAGTGCTCAGCTTTCTTTATAGTCCAACTCTCACATCCATACATGACCACAGGAAAAACCACAGCTTTGTCTCGACGGACTGTTGTTGGCAAAGTAATGTCTCTGCTTTGTAATATGCTGTCTAGGGTGGTCATAACTTTCCTTCCAAGGACTAAGTGTCTTTTAATTTCATGGCTTCAGTCACCATCTGCAGTGATTTTGGAGCCCCCCAAAATAAAGTCTCTCACTGTTTTCATTGTTTCCCCATCTATTTGCCAAGAAGTGGGACCAGGTGCCATGATCTTCGTTTTCTGAATGTTGAGCTTTAAGCCAACTTTTTCACTCTCCTCTTTCACTTTCATCAAGGGGCTCTTCAGTTCTTCTTCACTTTCTGCCATTAGGGTGGTGTCATCTGCATATTTGAGGTTATTGATATTTCTCCCTGCAATCTTGATTCCAGCTTGTGCTTCATCCAGCCCAGCATTTCACATGATGTACTCTGCATATAAGTTAAATAAGCAGGGTGATAATATGCAGCCTTCATATACTCCTTTCCCTATTTGGAATGGATATATTAACAAATTGTTTTCAACTATCATTTACAGACCATGGTGACATAAATAGTGTAGTTCTCACGACAGTTAGATTTTTCATTTTAAATTAATAAATTGTAAACCAACATCCATTTCCATGAGACTATTTATTTATTTTGATATTATTGGGAACTTATAATATCTTTATAAGATTAATTGCTAAGTTTGTCATATAAGATTATATAGAAGCATAAAACTTTATTCTATAAGGAGTAGTATAATAAAAGTACCATGTTTCATATGCTTACTATAGGCAGTAATTCCAAGTTGCTTTAATTAAACTTTTTCATTTAATAAAAATATAAACATTGTGAATCTATAAGGTAAATATTATTACTGTACCCATTTCATACAAGAAGAAATTATACTTCAGAATTATATTAATTTTTCTGCATTCCACAATAACACATATTCTAAATTTTATTCATTTTTGCAATGCTACACAACAAGCCACATACGACTTCCATCACCTTATTTTCCTGCACAAAATCCAGTTTTAAATAATGTTGATGGGCAGTTAAAATGTGAATTTAAAACATGTTGTTGACAGACCTTCAAAATTGTGATGATTTTCCTATTTACTTAAGCAAGAAAAATCTGTTGAAAAATCACTCAGATGAATCATCAAAATATGCTAATAAACCCATTGGCTGATAATCTTTAGGCCAGTCTTCTCATTTGTTTTTGATACAAAATCTAGTCTTTTGATTTAAAAAAAAAATGCCATATAGCATATAAAATGCTTGATATTCAAGGTTCTTTGCTCATAATGGTGACAATTGACATAGTTACACAAAGAAAGTTTCTGAAAGAAAAGGATATTTAACCTAAAATGATCTGTTAGATGATGAGTGGCGAGCAGTGGCTGCACGGCTCTGGAGCAGCCGTGAAGAGATACCCCATGTCCAAGGTAAGAGAAACCCAAGTAAGATGGTAGGCGCTGAGAGAGGGCATCAGAGGGCAGACAGACTGAAACCACAATCACAGAAAATTAACCAATCTAATTAGATGGACCACAACCATGTCTAACTCAATGAAACTAAGCCATGCCATGTTGGGCCACCCAAGATGGATGGGTCATGGTGGACAGTTCTGACAAAACGTGGTCCACTGGAGAAGGGAATGGCAAACCACTTCCGTATTCTTGCCTTGAGAACCCCATGAACAGACAAAGAGATATGTATGAAAAGACAAAAAGATAGGACACTGAAAGATGAACTCCCCAGGTCAGTAGGTGCCCAATATGTTACTGGAGATAAGTGGAGAAATAACTCCAGAAAAAATGAAGAGATGGAGTCAAAGCAAAAACAATACCCAGTTGTGAATGTGACTGGTGATAGAAGCAAGGTCCGATGCTGTAAAGAGCAATATTGCATAGGAACCTGGAATGTTAGGTCCATGAAACAAGGCAAATTGGAAGTGGTCAAACAGGAGATGGCAAGAGTGAATGTCGACATTTTAGGAATCACCAAACTAAAATGGACTGGGATGAGTGAATTTAACTCAGATGACCATTATATCTACTACTGCGGGCAAGAATCCCTTAGAAGAAATGGAATAGTCAACAAAAGAGTCTGAAATGCAGTACTTGGATGCAATCTCAAAACGACAGAATGATCTCTGTTCATTTCCAAGGCAAAGCATTCAATATCAGAGTAATCCAAGTCTATGCCCTGGCCAGTAATTCTAAGGAAGCTGAAGTTTGAACGGTTCTATGAAGACCTACAAGAACTTTTAAAACTAACACACAAAAAGATGTCCTTTTCATTATAGGGGACTGAAATGCAAGAGTAGGAAGTCAAGAAACACTTGGAGTAACAGGCAAATTTGGCCTTGAAGTACAGAGTGAAGCAGGGCAAAGGCTGATAGAGTTTTGCCAAGATAACACACTGGTCATAGCAAACACCCTCTTCCAACAACACAAAAGAAGACTCTACACATGGACATGAACAGATGGCCAACACCAAAATCAGATTGATTATATTCTTAGCAGCCAAAGATGGAGAAGCTCTATACAGTCAGCAAAAACAAGACTGGGAGCTGACTATGGCTCAGACCATGAACTCCTTATTGCCAAATTCAGACTTAAATTGAGAAAGTTGGCAAGATCACTAGACCATTCAGGTATGACCTAAAACAAATTCCTTATGATTATACAGTGGAAGTGAGAAATAGATTTAAGGGACAAGATCTGATAGACAGAGTGCCTGATGAACTATGGATGGAGGTTCATGACATTGTACAGAGTCTGGGATTGAGACCATCCCCAAGGAAAAGAAATGCAAAAAAGCAAAATAGTTGTCTAAGTAGGCCTTATATATAGCTGTAAAAAGAAGAGAAGTGAGAAGCAAAGGAGAAAAGGAAAGATATAAGCATCTGAATGCAGAGTTCCAAAGAATAGCAAGAAGTGATAAGAAAGCCTTCCTCAGTGACCAGTGCAAAGAAATAAAGGAAAACAACAGAATGGGAAATACTACATTTCTCTTGAAGAAAATTAGAGATGCCAAGGGAACATTTCATACAAAGATGGGCTCAGTAAATAACAGAAAATATGGACCTGACAGAAGCAGAGGATATTAAGAAGAGGTGGCGAGAATATACAGAAGTAAACAAAAAATATCTACAGGACCCAGATAATCACGATGGTGTGACCACTAACCTAGAGCCAGACATCCTGGAATGTGAAGTTGAGTGCCCCAGGAAGCATCACTATGAACAAAGCTAGTGGAGGTAATGGAATTCCAGTTGAGATATTTCAAATCCTAAAAGATGATGCTATGCAAGTGCTGCAATCAATATGCCAGCAAATTCAGAAAACTCAGCAGTGGCCACAGGACTGGAAAAGGTCAGTTTTCATTCCAATCCCAAAGAAAGGCAATGCCAAAGAAAGCTTAAACTACTGAACAGTTGCACTCATCTGCACGCTAGTGAAGTAATGCTCAAAATTCTCCAAGCCAGGCTTCAGCAATATGTGACCCATGAACTTTCAGATGTTCAAGCTGGTTTTAGAGAAGGCAGAGGAACCAGATACCAAATTGCCAATATCCACTAGATCACCGAAAAAGCAAGAGAGTTTCAGAAAAACATCTATTTAAGCTTTATTGACTATGCCAAAGTCCTTGACTATGTGGATCACAATAAACTGTGGAAAATTCTTCAAGAGATGGGAATACAAGACCACCTGACCTGCCTCTTGAGAAACCTATATGCAGGTCAAGAAGCAACAGTTAGAACTGGACATGGAACAACAGACTGTTTCCAACTAGGAAATGGAGTATGTCAAAGCTGTATATTGTCACCCTGCTTATTTAACTTATATGCAGAGTACATCATGAGAAATGCTGGGCTGGAAGAAGCACAAGCTGGAATCAAGATTGCCAGGAGAAATATCAATAACCTCAGATATGTAGATGACACCACCCTTATGGCAGAAAGTGAAGAAAAACTAAAGAGGCTCTTGATGAAAGTGAAAGAGGAGAGTGAAAAAGTTGGTTTAAAGGTCAACATTCAGAAAACTAAGATCATGGAATCTTGTCCCATCACTTCATGGCAATAAATGGGGAAACAGTGACTGACTTTATTTTTGGGGCTCCAAAATCCCTGCAGATGGTGATTGCAGCCATGAAAATAAAAGACTAGCTTACTCTCTGGAAGGAAAGTTTTGACCAACCTAGACAGCATATTACAAAGCAGAGACATTACTTTGCCAACCAAGGTCCAGCTAGTCAAAGCTATGGTTTTTCCAGTAGTCATGTATGGATGTAAGAGTTGGACTATAAAAAAAGCTGAGCACCAAAGAATTGCTGTGTTGTTGGCAAAGACTCTTGAGAGTCCCTTGGACTGCAAGGAGATCCAACCAGTCCATCTTAAAGGAGATCCGCCCTGAGTGTTCATTGGAAGGACTGATGTTGAAGCTGAAACTCCAATACTTTGGCCACCTGATGTGAAGAACTGACTCATTTGAAAATACCCTGATGCTGGGAAATATTGAAGGCAGGAGGAGAAGGAGACAACAGAAGATGAGATAGTTGGATGGCATCACCTACTCGATGGACATGAGTTTGGGTAAACTCCAGGAATTGGTGATGGACAGAGAGGCCTGGCATGCTGTGTTCCATGGAGTCCCAAAAAGTCAGACACGACTGAGTGACTGAACTGAGATGATGAGTATTAGGTACAAGACAGAGTTATAGGAACCATTTCATCGTTTGAAATAATAGGCTTTCCTCCATGTTCACAACTTTGTTCCAGCAACAAAGTCATTCTTTTCACTGGGTGAATGTAGGTTCATTGTTCTCTGTCTTCGTTTATATTTAGACAGGACCAACATAGGGAATTGCAGACTGATCATGAGGGAGGCTTCTCAAGTAATTCAGCCTGAATCAATGTCAGTTCTGCTACCAAAAGCTATACTACTTTGGACAAATTGCATAACTTCTTTAAAATTTAGTTTCCTGGTAGTACGCCTATGTCACAGTACTGTTTTGGATTTAAGCACTTGATTAATAGTAATCAATAAACATTGGCTACATTTAGTAGTTGTTGGGGTCTTCTATTTTTTTAATTAATAATTTTTTTACTTTACAATAATGTATTTGTTTTGACATACATTAACATGAATCCTCCATGGGTGTACATGTATTCCCCATCCTGAACCCCCCTCCCACCTCCCTTTTAAAAGGGGATCTGATTTAAGTTAGAATGAAAAATGAAGATTCATTCTTCAGTTTCAGTTCAATAAAAAATAATAACCATATCTATTTTTGTAAGCTTGAGGAGAGGAATAAATAGAGTAAGACATATGGGAATCCTTTAAAAATAAAAAAAATATATAAGGTATTTAAAAATAAAGTTATATTCTTTGGTTCTCTATTTGTTCTGTGTGAGTCTTGTTTTCTGAACTTCTTGGTGGCATAGGTCAGTCTCATGTTCTTTGCTCAGTCGTGTTTGACTCTACGACCCCATGGACTGTAGCCCGCCAGGCTCCTCCGTCCATGGGATTCTCCAGACAAGAATACTGCAGTGGGTTGCCATTCCCTTCTCCAGGGGATCTTCCCAACCCAGGGATAGAACCCGGGTCTCCTGTATGGCAGGCAGATTCTTTACCTTTTGAGCTACAGGGAAGTCACTTAAAAAAATACAAAAATATAAAAATATAAGGTATTTTAAAATAAAGTTATCTTCTTTAGTTCTCTCTTTGTTCTGTGTGGGTCTTGTTTCCTGAACTTCTCGGTGGCATAGGTCAGTCTCATGTTCTTCTTGGAGGCTTCCAATATACCTAGCACAGTGGCGCCCTATAGAAGGCATCCAGTGAGCAACCTGTTGCAAGCTTTCTTGATTATAGTGGCTTGGTGGTGGTCCTCCCAAGTTCACATGGCATTTCTATACATGTTTTTATATATGCAATGTAAAACTATGTTTTAATTACCTGTGCACTTGTTGTATTTCACCCCAAACAGTGGAAATTTCTTATATGAATTAATATATTTGAACACTTAGGACAATAAAGAGCAGAAAGTATGAACTATAGAAGGGTTTGCTGTTATAATAGTAAGTACCATCATCATTGTTGTAACTAGCTCTTTCCAGGTTGGGACCATATGTACCACCTAGCCAGGTGCCTAACTGTAAAAATAATATTCGATTTGAGAGTTCTGAATCTTAACAATAAAGAAATATAAGCTATTTTCTTAAATAGGCTCTTTGTTTTTATTCAAGAGTTCATGGAATGTAGCATATTCCTGAGGGAACTTGAATACAGTGGACTTAAGGGGAGTGAGGCAGAGAAAAGGTTAAGAAATCACCTTAGACAGAAAATCCCATAACATTAACTTCATGCATAATCACACATGAGCAATGAACAGTATTACAACCAATTTCAATTTATGGAATCAAAATCGTGACTGGAGGTCATCCGTCTAATCCTTGAGAATAGCAGCTTTAAAATGAGAGATGTCTGGGTAATAAAATGCCCATTATCTGCTTCTACCCATAGGTAACCTGCTTTTACCCTTCGACCCATGAATCTGCTATGCTGAAATATCTGTGAGAGGGAACGCTTCTGAAAATGACATATTAGCACCAGTGAATCAGCACATCCAGCACTGAGATGTCATTCCTGTATGTCCTGCATTCAGAGACAGTGTTCCCAGAAATGGTAACAAGTAGAGTGAAGGACAGGAAGTTTTCTCATTCAATAATTTTGGAACAAAAGGTATAAATACAATAAGAAAGGAGAATCATGCCTTAAATATGGTTAAGTCTCAAGAAGGTTTTATGACTAGCCAAATTTCTTAAAACAAACAAACAAACCCAGATTTAAATATGTTATAAACTCCATCTGCTGCTGCTGCTAAGTCGCTTCAGTCGTGTCCGATTCTGTGCGACCCCATAGACGGCAGCCCACCAGGCTTCCCCATCCCTGGGATTCTCCAGGCAAGAACACTGGGGTGGGTTGCCATTTCCCTCTCCAATGCGTGAAAGTGAAAAGTGAAAATGAAGTCGCTCAGTCGTGTCCGACCCTCTGCGACCCCATGGACTGCAGCCTTCCAGGCTCCTCCGTCCATGGGATTTTCCAGGCAAGAGTACTGGAGTAGGGTGCCGTTGCCCTCTCCGATCTAGCTGTATGTAATTTCTGTCTCCTTCCTCTCAATATGAGAATCACATCTTTTATTATCAGGGAAATATCTTAATTATTTTCCCAAAGTATTACACTTTGATAAAGAAGTTCTTAACAATTATTCTTAGAATTGTGTCCATAAATGTTCTGATAGCTAGTCTTACTCATAAACACTGATTAAGTCCCAACTTTGCCCTAAGATGCACTGATTGTTGTGTGGGATGCACAGCTAAACAAGACAAGATACTTTCAGTCTCAAAGTAGTAAACAATCTAAAACTCTTAATGGGACATGGATGCAAGTGATTTGGTCTTCTACAATCCAAGTATCATGGTGGTTTAGTCGCTAAGTTGTGTCCAACTCTTGTGACCCCAAGGACTGTAGCCTGCCAGGTTCCTCTGTCCATGGGGATTCTCCAGGCGAGAACACTGGGTTGCCATGCCCTCCTCCAGGGGATCTTCTCAACCCGGGGATCAAACGCAGGCCTCCCTCATGCAGGCAGATTCTTTACCAGCTGAGTCACCAGGGGAGAACCAATATCATACTGTTTGATATAATACCTGCAGCTTAAAACTAAATGAAATAAAAATGAAACATTTTATAATTAAATTTAATTCCTTTATTTTTTTCCAAAGGTTTTAGAGATGTACTCTCTGAATTTATTTTTTTTTATTTAAATTTATTTATTTTAATTAGAGGCTAATTACTTTACAATATTGTATTTGTTTTGCCATACACTTACTTGCAAATTTTACCTCTGGAATAATTATAACCATAGGATATTTAGGATCTACTCGGCACAGAATTATTTATTCGGCAAATAATTTGTGAAGTATGTACTGAGTGCTGAAAAAGACCTTCCTCCTACAGATAAAATGACCATCTACATATGAGGAAGACTTTTACAGCTTGAGAGATGACACGTCATCTTTCACTTCACACAGTCAGTTATGTCAGTTGTTCTGGAGTATTTATTAATATCATCTCATTTTATTGTCAAAAGTATCCCAGTTTGGAAAGTTAATTATACTGTCATGAGAGAGGGGGAAGAGTATGGGGACTAGAGTCATACAGATTAAAGATTTAATCCTGGTTTTGCTTTGTATCTGTTTTGTGACATTGAATCTAATTTTCTTCATCTGGTAAACAAAAATACTATCACATAATTACATAATTATGAAAAATTAAATGAGTTTGAAAAATGCTTTGCCCTCCCACACCTCACCCCAGGTGCCTGGCACCTCTATAGGCAGAGTAAACACACAATATATATTTGTTAATATTGAGAAAGATAGGGCTAACTACACAGTTTTGGAGGCCCAGTGAAAAATAAAAATGAAGGGTCTCTTGTTGAAGAAAACATGAAAATACTACTATTAAAGTTATAAAACATAAAGGATTTTTTTCTTCTACACACACCACCTCTCAACTTGTCATAATGTATTTTGGCATTTAATCTTATAAGTAAAGACAAATTATATGTTAAAATCAGTAGCATGGATTTTGCCATTCTTCTTTACACTGTGCAATGCCAGTTTTAACTATAAAGATAAGAGTTTTTAACTCATACATAGAATCACCAAAATTACACACCTTGTATTCCTTTGCTCATGCTCGCACATATGTTTCATTCTTACCAGAACATAGAGAAAGTTGTACAAAACTAGTTGGTTTCATTTCACTTGATACACATACATTCCATCATGACTAAGGAAGAGCTGAAAGGAAAAGGAACTATGGATTGCCCTCTTCTCCTTACTTTCTAAATCATCATTTTCAAACTAAATGGTTGGCAGGTATAAAGGAGTAATACAAGTGAAAAGACAAAACAGGGTTCCTTGGCCATTGTGTTTTTTAGAAAACCACTGCCTTCCTTCTGTGTTCAAATCAAATTTGGCTCAAATAACTGAAAAGATGGTTTCCCATCAGTGACCTCACAAACTGAATGGAAATGTAACATGTTTTTACTTTGTACTCTGAGCCTGGCTGAATACTCACAATCATAGATCAATAGGAATCTTGTGCTCCTGGGCATCAGAAATGCTCTATGCATATGACACAGCAAGAACTGGGGCAGACATGTATTGTGAGCATATTCTCTGTTCATTTGCACATCTCATTGTCCCACTGGATATCATTTACAAACACAAGTTCAAAGATTATATTATCAAGAATTTCAACACATCGATGTAAACCAAGTGACATTAAACCCCACTACTGAATGACAGGCCCTGTCCAATGTCACAGGTCACAGGCCCATGAGGCTGGCCTTATTGAAGTATAGAGATTTCCTGGGGCTACCATAAGACTCACAGCAATAAGCAAGACTATTAAGGAAAGGCAGAACCTTTGACATAACCAAGGTTGCAAAAGAATCCAAAATGCCAGAAAATACTCTATAAAATTTACTTTACCCAGAAGTCCTCTGACACCTACCCAACTCATATCCTCCATGATCATTGTCACTTTGTAAATAAAAACTCTTCTACTCTTGCATGAATATTACTGTTTAGCTTTTTACTTTTCCCGAAAAGATGTTTTACTGATTATCTTATGTCTTTCCCTACCTATATGGGCACAGATAAGACAAGTCCTACTATGACACTAAGACTTAGAATTCTCATACTTACAAAGATCATTTGAGAGATCAAGTTCATTTTGTCTTCTGAACAGATAAAAGGTAAAAGGTTTGTTATCCTGAGATCAATGTCAGTGTTCTATGCATGCCAAGTTGTCCATATTGCAGTTGTGAATTCTCCACCTATTTACCTGTATCTGTTGCTGAAATAGTGAGGAAAATAGAGTTTTAATCTACTCACAATGTGATGCAGGTGAGTATGGGACTTGGAAAAAAAAAGAATACTTCATTATTTTTATCTCTTTTACATCAGTATCTTATGATGGAAAGGTAAAAGCTAGATATTGTTGTACTGTGTTTGTAAATTTTTGAGGTGTCCTTTCTGCCTAGAGTTGAATATGTTTCTCATATTCATGACTAAGGTCATTAACAGTCAATTTATAGAGAAAAATATTTATTAATAAAGTAACACATATTATTGGTATTAATTTTAGAAAGCAAAATATGATTTTATAATTTAATGTCATGAACAAAATTTTATTCTAAGAAAAATTTTCCAAGTATCCCCAAAAATCTTGAAAAAATCTTCAAGTCAGAAAGTTTTGAAGAGAAAAATATGCTCTAAAATAAAGTTTTTGATGTAAATTAAATATTAAAACTGTCAAGCCATTAAAAATGAAACAGTAAAGAATATAATTTGGGCATATATTGTTTGCATGTATGTGTTTGTGGGTTTGCATTGTAAATATGAAATAATAAACTTAGGTGTAGCTTTGTATGCTTCAATTCTTCCAGCTACAACTTTACCCCATTTGAAATAAATTGCACCTTAAATTTGAAGGCAATTTTCAGTAGTTTGGTGTGCAGTACAGATTTTATCTTTGATATTTAGTAAGCCTGAGATCTTTCTAACTTGTGAAGTCTGCATGTCTGCAAACTAGGATGTCTGTATTTGTGTTTATTACCTTTTTCATGCATGCCTTGAAATGACTAAATTACAGGTATTTTACATGTGTTTTGTGGTACAAGACAGATACAGTCCACTGGTATAATTTATCTTGAAACACCCTGTTTTACAAAATTACAGAAAAGCACTGCAATTTGCTCAATTTTTTATTTCTAAGACTATGGTAAAAATCTTCAAAGCCCAGATGTCTTCCAGATAAGAACTTAGCCATGCAATAAACAATTTTCATCAAAGCTCTGGGTTTGGGGAAATAGAGTACAATTGTAGATTTAAAATCTTGATAATGTTTCTTACTTATTAGTTATTTTGTCTTTTGTATTTTGACCTAATTCAGCTACCAAAGGCATCAACTCTTATGTAAGATTAGATACATACATACACAGACACACACAGCAGTCCAAATCAGATTATCTACAATCAAGGTAATTGTGGAGAACAAAATTGTTCATCTGTGCCATGTAGATGCCTTTTGGATTTAGTGTTTGATCCCAAGTGACTGCTGAAGTTACAGCTATGAAGTATTCTTCTCTAATTCAATGGGACTTTGTTACTTGAAAAATCACTTTTTAAAAACTCCTTTTGGCTTCTTCATCCTTCCTTGCAGAATTCTGTGTGAATAACCAAAAACTCAATAGACAACATATAAACCTTACAGCATTTATATAAAATGCGATAATCTGATGCTGAAAATCATTCTTACTAATCTTTGATAAATATTCAAAATATTTTGTGCCTCCAAATCAGTTGTAAGTGTTTTGCCTTCTTAACACTTAGCTAAGAATCTTTGTATATTAAGAAAATATTTTATAAATGAATGTAGTTAAACCGTATCATGAAATTTTGACTTAGAATTCTTTTCATTAAAACATACAAATAATAGAATCAGTTATCAAATGTGACTTGAGTTTTATGTTTGCTAGTGTGACTAAATGTGTAAAAAGTTATACTCATTTGTTTCTTTAGATTACGTATTTAATATTTTGGAAAGTCAATCAGAATACCTAAGTTAAATTTTGTATCTTAGTTCATTACTCCAGATATTTTTGGATATAAAATACTGCCATTACTAAAGACATTTTCAATTTTTCTCCTTTAGAAGTATTTGTGAATTAGTGCAACAGGTAGATACTAAACAGAAGCAATTTATTGGGATTTTCTGCTTTACTTGGATATTTTCCCCCAGTGGAAAAAGTACCTTTGCACATTACTGGTGAACTACAGCCTTTACTAGTAAATGATCATTGATATATTAACATATTTTCTAAATTCATAGTTTTTGCCTTGATTTTGTTTATCACATACAACAATTCCTTACTTATAATTCTTCAAATTAATAAGTAAAAAAAAGCATGCAATTGTATTTTTAAACATTTCAAAGTCAATGTTTATTTCATGAGGATAAAACACTCTGCTTCTCACACACTGAGACTTGCATGAACTACACTAATTATGTGCTCTGCTATGCCTGACCTTAAACTTGGATTGAACCACAGTGATCAAGGTAAATATGGGTTTGTTTGCAGCTTCTGTAGTCTTCTCCTTCTCTCAGTGGTGCCCACGCTAGATATTTACTTGCTTGTCTTCCAAATGCTGTCTTTGCCTTTGTGTGGACAATTAGCTTCCTCCCCAAGAAAAAAACAACCAGTAGTTGTGAAATTAATATCATAAATAATAACAGGCATAAAAGCAGTAGAAATGTGGAAGCAAAACTACAAGAGTTTATTTCCTGAATAAAATTATTATTGCAATTTTAAAGAATCAGAGTCCCTAAAATACAAATGCAGTTCAATCTACAGATATAGAAGTATAGATTAACAGAAGCATATCATCACAAAGCATTCATAATTACAGTTATAAACACTAATTTTATTCTGAGTGTGCTGTATGGTAGGCATTGTCCTGAGCTTTTTGCCTTACCCTTTTAAATCTTTAAAATTCTGCAGGTGGAATTATTCTCATTTTTCAAATAATTAATCAAAGGTTAGTATACTTGCTGCACTCAATATGCCAGCAAATTTGAAAAACTCAGCAGTGGCCACAGGACTGGAAAAGGTCAGTTTTCATTCCAATCCCAAAGAAAGTTAATGCCAAACAAAGCTCAAACTACCGCACAATTGCACTCATCTCACATGCTAGTAAAGTAATGCTCAAAATTCTCCAAGCCAGGCTTCAGCAATATGTGAACTGTGAACTTCCTGATGTTCAAGTTGATTTTAGAAAAGGCAGAGGAACCAGAGATCAAATTGCAAACATCCACTGGAACATCAAAAAAGCAAGAGAATTCCAGAAAAACAGCTATTTCTACTTTATTGACTATGCCAAAGCCTTTGACTGTGTGGACCACAATAAACTGTGGAAAATTCTGAAAAAGATGGGAATACCAGACCACCTGATCTGCCTCTTGAGAAATCTATATCCAGGTCAAGAAGCAACAGTTAGAACTGGACATGGAACAACAGACTGGTTCCAAATAGGAAAAGGAGTACGTCAAGGCTGTATATTGTCACCCTGCTTATTTAACTTATATGCAGAATACATCATGAGAAACGCTGGGCTGGAAGAAGCACAAGCTGGAATCAAGATTGCTGGGGGAAATACCAATAACCTCAGATATGCAGATGACACCACCCTTATGGCAGCAAGTGAAGAGGAGCTAAAGAGTCTCTTGATGAAAGTGAAAGAGGAGAGTGAAAAAGTTGGCTTAAAGCTCAACATTCAGAAAACGAAGATCATGGCATCTGGTCCCATAAATTCATGGGAAATAGATAAACAGTGGAAGTAGTCTCAGACTTTATTTTTCGGGCTCCAAGATCACTGCAGATGGTGACTGCACCCATGAAATTAAAAGACACATACTCCTTGGAAGGAAAGTTATGACCAACCTAGCTGCTGCTGCTGCTGCTAAGTCGCTTCAGTCGTGTCCGACTCTGTGCGACCCCATAGACAGCAGCCCACCAGGCTCCCATATCCCTGGGATTCTCCAGGCAAGAATACTTGAGTGGGTTGCCATTTCCTTTCAATGCATGAAAGTGAAAAGTCAAAGTGAAGTCGCTCAGTCGTGTCCGACTCCATGGACTACAGCCTATCAGGCTCCTCCATCCATAGGATTTTCCAGGCAAGAATACTGGAGTGGGGGGCCATTGCCTTCTCCAATGACCAACCTAAACAGCATATTAAAAAGCAGAGACATTACTTTGCCAACAAAGGTCCATCTAGTCAAGGCTATGGTTTTCCCAGTGGTCATGTATGGATGTGAGAGTTGGACTGTGAAGAAAGCTGAGCGTGGAAGAATTGATGCTTTTGAAATGTGGTGTTGGAGAAGACTCTTGAGAGTCCCTTGGACTGAAAGGAGATCCAACCAGTCCATTCTAAAGGAGATCAGTCCTGGGTGTTCTTTGGAAGGAACGATACTGAAGCTGAAACTCCAATGCTTTGGCCACGTCATGCAAAGAGTTGACTCACTGGAAAAGACTCTGATGCTAGGAGGGATTGGGGGCAGGAGGAGAAGGGGATGACAGAGGATGAGATGGCTGGATGGCATCACTGACTCAATGGACATGAGTATGAGTGAACTCTGGGAATTGGTGATGGACAGGGAGGCCTGGCGTGCTGCTACTCATGGGGTTGCAAAGAATCAGACATGACTGAGCAACTGAGGTGAACTGAACTGAGTATACTTTTCAAAGATAAATAACGAAGAGTTTTTAGACTTGGTGTTCCAATATTCTAATCCAAGTTCATCCAATTTTAGAACCTATCCAGTGTTACCTGACTGAAACATAACAGACAATCATAAATAACCAAATAAACCTTGAGAAACACTATTATAGCAACAGAGGCATTTAAAAGGTGGAAATTTACAAAATTGACACAATTTCAGTATTGGATCAACTTATGGGGAGCAATTCTTTCCTAACTTGTCTATTCAGAATTTGCACTGGAGTACAAAATGAAGCAGGGCAAAGGATAACAGAGTTTTTCCAAAAGAACACATGGGTCATAGCAAACACCTTCTTTCAACAACACAAGAGATGACTACACATGGACGTCACCAGATAGTCAATACTGGAATCAGATTGATCATACTCTTTGCATGGAGATGGAAATGGCTACCCACTCCAGTACTCTTGCCTGGAATATTCCAGGCAAGGGAGCCAGGAGCCTGGGGGAGCCAGGTAGGCTACAGTCCATGAGGTCGCAAAGAGCTGGACACGACTGAGCGACATCACTTTCTTTCTTTATATAGTTCCTTTTGGAGAGGGAGATGGAAACCCACTCCAGTGTTCTTGCCTGGAGAATCCCATGGACAGAGGAGGCTGGTGGGACTGCAGTCTATGGGAATGCAAAGAGTCAGACATGACTGAGCAACTAACATACATACTCTTTGCAGCAAAAGATGGAGAAGCTCTATACAATCAACAAAAACAAGACTGGGAGCTGACTGTGGATCAGATCATGAACCACTATTGCAAAATTCAGATTTAAATGGAAGAACGTAGGGAAAGCCACTAGACCATTCATGTATTATCTTAATCAAATCCCTTATGATTATACAATGGAAGTGATGAATAGATTCAAGGAATAAGATCTGATAGAGTGCCTGAAGAATTATGGACAGAGGTTCATGACATTGTACAGGAGGCAGTGATCAGGACCATCACCAAGGGGAAAAAAAAAAAGCAAAATGGTTGTCTGAGGAGGCCTTACAAAGGCAAGGTGTGAAAGACAAAGGAGAAAAGGAAAGATACACCCATTTCAATGCAGAGTTCCAAAGAACAGCAAGGAGAGATAAGAAAGACTTCCTCAGTGATCAATGAAAAGAAATAGAGGAAAACAATAGAATGGGAAAGACTGGAGATCTCTTCAAGAAAACTAGAGATAACAAGGGAACATTTCATGCAAAGATGGGCACAATAAAAGGCAGAAATGGTATGGACCTAAGAGAAGCAGAAGAGGTGGCAAGAATACACAGAAGAACTATACAAAAAAATATCTTCACGACCCAAATAACCACGATGGTGTGATCACTCACCTAGAGCCAGACATCCTGAAATGTGAAGTCAAGTATGCCTTAGGAAGCATCACTACGAACAAAGCTAGTGGAGGTGATGGAATTCCAGTTGAGCTATTTCAAATCCTAAAAGATGATGGCTGTCAAAGTGCTGCAGTCAATATGCCAGCAAATTTGGAAAACTCAGCAGTGGCCACAGGACTGGAAAAGGTCAATATTCATTCCAATCCCAAAGAAAGGCAATGACAAAGAATGCTCAAACTACCGCACAACTGCACTCATCTCACCTAGTAGCAAATAATGCTCAAAATTATCAAAGCCAGGCTTCAACAGTATGTGAACTATGAACTTCCAGATGTTCAAACTGGATATAGAAAAGGCAAAAGGAACCAGAAATATTGCCAACATCCATTGGATCATTAAAAAAGAGAGTTCCAGAAAAACATCTGTTTATGCTTTATTGTCTTTGAATGTATGGATCAAAACAAACTGTGGAAAATTCTTCAAGAGATGGGAATACCAGACCACCTTAATGTCCTCCTGAGAAATCTGTATGCAGGTCAAGATGCAACAGTTAGAACTGGGCATGGAACAACAGACTGGTTCCAAATTGGGAAAAGAGTAAGTCACGGCTGTATACTGTCAGCCTGCTTATTTAACTTATATGCAGAGTACATCATGAGACATATTGGACTGGATGAAGCACAAGTTGAAGTAAAGATTGCTGGGAGAAATATCAATAACCTCAGATACGCAGATGACACCACTCTTAATGGCAGAAAGCGAAGAAATAAAGAGCCTCTTGATGAAAGTGAAAGAGGAGACTGAAAAAGTTGACTTAAAACTCAACATTCAGAAAATTAACATCATGGCATCTGGTCCCATCACTTCATGGCAAATAGATGGAGAAACAATGGAAACAGTGAGAATCTTTATATTTTGGGGCTCCAAAATCACTGTAGATGGTGACTGCAGCCACAAAATTAAAAGACAGTTGCTCCTTGGAAGGAAAGTTATGACCAACTTAGACAGCATATTAAAAAGCAGAGACATTACTTTGCTGACAAAGTCTGTCTAGTCAAGGCTATGGTTTTTCCAGTAATCACGTATGGATGTGAGAGTTGGATTATAAAGAAAGCTGAGCGCCGAAGAATTGATGCTTTTGAACTGTGGTGTTGGAGAAGACTCTTCAAGGAGATCCAACCAGTCCATCCTAAAGGAAATCAGTCCTGAATATTCATTGGAAGGACTGATGCTGAAGCTGAAAGTCCAATTCTTTGGCCACCTGATGCAAAGAACTGACTGATTGGAAAAGTCTCTGACCCTGGGAAAGATTGAAGGTGGAAAGAGCATGGGTCAACAGAGGATTAGATGGTTGAATGGCATCACTGACTCAATGGACATGAGTTTTAGTAAACTCTGGGAGATGTTGAGGGACTGGGAGGCCTGGCAGGCTGTGCTCCATGCAGTCATGATGAGTCAGACAGGACTGAGTGACTGAAATGAACTGAGTCATTTTCACAATATTGATGCTTCCAATCCAAGAACATGGTACAGCTCTCCATCAGTTTGTGTTATGTTTGATTTATTTCATCAGTACCTTATAGTTTTCTGTGTTCAGGTCTTTTTTCTCCTTGTGTTAAAATGCTAGTCACTCAGTGGTGTCTGACTCTTTGTGACCTCATGGACTGTAGCCCACTAGGCTCCTCTCTCCATGAAATTCTCCAGGCAAGAATACTGGAGTGGATTTCCATTTCCTTCTCCCAGGGATCTTTCCAATCCAGGGATCAAACCCAGGTCTCCTGCATTGCAGGCATATTCTTTACTGTCTGAGCCACTATGGAAGCCCCTTTGTCTCCATCAGATGAGATCAGATCAGTCGCTCAGTTGTGTCCTACTCTTTGCCACCCCATGAATCGCAGCACGCCAGGCCTCCCTGTCCATCACCAACTCCCGGAGTTCACCCAGACCCACGTCCATTGAGTCAGTGATGTCATCCAGCCATCTCATCCTCTGTTGTCCCCTTCTCCTCCTGCCCCCAATCCCTCCCAGCATCAGAGTCTTTTTCAATGAGTCAACTCTTCGCATGAGGTGGCCAAAGTACTGGAGTTTCAGCTTTAGCATCATTCCTTCCAAAGCAATCCCAGGGCTGATCTCCTTCAGAATGGACTGGTTGGATCTCCTTGCAGTCCAAGGGACTCTCAAGAGTCTTCTCCAACACCACAGTTCAAAAGCATCAATTCTTCGGTGCTCAGCTTTCTTCACAGTCCAACTCTCACATCCATACATGACCACAGGAAAAACCATAGCCTTGACTAGACGAACCTTTGTTGGCAAAGGAATGTCTCTGCTTTTGAATATGCTATCTAGGTTGGTCATAACTTTCCTTCCAAGGAGTAAGCGTCTTTTAATTTCGTGGCTGCAGTCACCATCTGTAGTGATTTTGGAGCCCAGAAAAATAAAGTCTGACATTGTTTCCACTGTTTCCCCATCTATTTCCCATGATAAGTAGATTTATCCCTAGGTTTTTTATTCTTTTTGTTGCAATGGTTAATGGGGGTGTGTCCATGATTTCTCTTTCTGATCTTTCATTGTTATTATATAGGAAGGCAAGAGATTTCTGTGTATTAATTTTACGTCCTACAACTTTACTAAATTCGTTGATTAGCTCTAGTAGTTTTCTGGGGCCATCACTAGGATTTTCTACATATACTATCATGTTATCTGCAAAGAGTGACAGTTTTACTTCTTTTTGACTTTGGATTCCTTTTATTCCTCTTTCTTCTCTGATGCTGTGATTAGGACTTTCAAAACTATGTCGAATAATATTGGCAAGAGAGGATACTCTTGTTCCTGCTCTTAGAGAAAATGCTTTCAGTTTTTCACCATTAAGAATGATGTTTGCTGTGGGTTTGTTATATATGGCTTTTACTTTGTTGAGGTAAGTTCCCTCTATGCCCATTTTGTGAAGAGTTTGTTTTGTTTTGTTTTGTTTTGTTTTTGTCGTAAAAGGATTTTGAATTTTGTCAAAAGGTTTTTCTGCATCTATTTTTTCTTCATTTTGTTAATACGTGCATCACATTGATTTGTGTATATTGAAGAATCCTTGTATCCCTGGGATAAATCCCTCTTGATCATGACATATGATCCTTTTAATGTATTGCTGGATTCAGATTGCAAGTATTTTGTTGAGGATATTTGCATCTATGTTCAACAGCAATATTGGCCTGTAATTTTCTTTTTATATAATATGTTTGTTGGGTTTTGGTATCAGAGTGATGGTGGCCTTGTAGAAAGAGCTTGGGATTGTTCCTCCCTTTACAATATTTTGGAAGAGTTTGAGAAAGATAGGTGTTAGCTCTTTCCTAATGCTTGATAAGATTCTCCTGTGAGGTTGTCTGGTCCTGGACTTTTGTTTGTTGGAAGATTTTTAATCACAGTGTCAGTTTCATTATTTGTGATTCATCTGATAATAATCTCTATTTCTTCCTGGTTCAGTCTTGGCAGGTTGTACTTTTCCAAGAATTTTTCCATTTCTTCCAGGCTTTCCATTTTATTGGCGTATAGTGTCCATTGGTTGGCATCGATTGTAATAGCTGCATATGATCCTTTGTATTTCTGCAGTGTCAGTTGCAATTTCTCCTTTTTCACTTCTAAATTTATTGATTTGAGTCCTCTCCCTATTTTCTTGATGAGTCTTGCTAAAGGTTCACCAATTTTGTTTATCTTCTTAAAGTTCCAGCTTTTAGTTTCATTGATATTTGCCATTGTTTTCTTCATTTCTATTTCATTTATTTCTGCTCTGGCCTTTATGATTTCTTTCCTCCTACTAACTTTGGGTTTTTTTTATTGTTACTATTTCTGTAGTTGCTTTAGGTGTAAGGTTAGGTTGTTTATCTGGTGCATTTCTCTTTTCTTGAGGTAGAATTGTATTGCTATAAACTCTCCCCTTAGAACTGTTACTGCTGCATCCCATAGGTTTCAAGCCATCATGTTTATGTTGTAATTTGTCATTTGTTTCTTTAACTTCCCTCTTTGATTTCTTCAGTGATCTCTTGGTTATTTAGTAGCATATTGTTCGGCCTCCAGGTTTTTGTGTTTTTCACTGTTTTGTTTCCTGTAATTGATTTTTAATCTCAACTGTTTCAGTCAGAAAAGATGTTTGATATGATTTTTTTTTAAACTTACTGAGATGTGATCTATCCTGGAGAACGTTCTGTGTGCACTTGAGAAGTAATTGTATTCTTCTGCTTCCAGATGGAATGTCCAATAAATATCAAGTCTATCTAAAGTGTCACTTAAGGTTTGTAATTCCTTATTAATTTTCTGTATGGATTGTCTATCCATTGGTGTAAATGGAGTGGTAAAGTCCCTCACTATTATTGTATTACTGTCAATTTCAATAAATTTAGAAGTGAAAAAGGAGAAATTGCAATTGACACTGCAGAAATACAAAGGATCATATGCAGCTATTACAATCAATGCCAATAAATGGACACTATTGTCTTATGTATATGGTGATCCTATATTGGGTGCATAAATATTTACAATTGTTATAGTTTCTTCTTGGATTGATCCCTTGATCATTACTTAGTATCCTTCCTTGTCTCTTGTAACAGTCTTTATTTTAAAGTGCAGTTTGTCTAATATGAGTATTGCTATTCCAGCTTTCTTTTGATTTCCATTTGCTTGGAATAACTTTTTCATCCCCTCAATTTCAGTCTTCATGTATCCCTAGGTCTTAAGAGTGTCTCCTGTAAACAGCATATATATGGGGCTTGACTTTGTATCCACTCAGCCAGCCTGTGTCTTTTGGTTGGAACATTTGATCCATTTACATTTAAGGTAATTATCAATATACATGTTTTTATTGCACTTTTCTTAATTGTTTTATTTTGGGTTTGTCTTTGTAGGTCTTTTTCTTCTCTGTGTTTTCCACCTTGAAAAATTCCTTTAGCATTTGTTGTAAAGCTGGTTTGGTGGTACTGAATTGTCTCAACACTTGTTTGTCTTAAGTGGAGAGTGAAAAAGTTGGCTTAAAGCTCAACATTCAGAAAACGAAGATCATGGCATCTGGTCCCATCACTTCATGGGAAATAGATGGGGAAACAGTGGGAAAAGTGTCAGACTTTATTTTTTTGGGCTCCAAAATCACTGCAGGTGGTGACTGAAGCCATGAAATTAAAAGACGCTTACTCCTTGGAAGGAAAGTTATGTCCAACCTAGATAGAATATTCAAAAGCAGAGACATTACTTTGCCAACAAAGGTACATCTAGTCAAGGCTATGGTTTTTCCTGTGGTCATGTATGGATGTGAGAGTTGGACTGTGAAGAAGGCTGAGCGCCAGAGAATTGATGCTTTTGAACTGTGGTGTTGGAGAAGACTCTTGAGAGTCCCTTGGACTGAAAGGAGATCCAACCAGTCCATTCTGAAGATCAGCCCTGGGATTTCTTTGGAAGGAATGATGCTAAAGCTGAAACTCCAGTACTTTGGCCACCTCATGTGAAGAGTTAACTCATTGGAAAAGACTCTGATGCTGGGAGGGATTGGGGGCAGGAGGAGAAGGGGACAACAGAGAATGAGATGGCTGGATGACATCACTGACTCAATGGACGTGAGTCTGAGTGAAGTCCGGGAGTTGGTGATGGACAGGGAGGCCTGGCGTGCTGCGATTCATGGGGTCGCAAAGAGTCGGACACGACTGAGCAACTGAACTGAACTGAAAGCTTTTTTATTTCTTCATTGAATCTTAATGAAATCCTTGCTGGGTAGAGTAATCTTGGTTATTTCTCTTTCATCACATTGAAGTGATGTGAAAGTCACTCAGTCAAGTCTGACTCTCTGCAACCCCATGGACTATACTGTCCATGGAATTTTCCAGGCCAAAATACTGGAGAGGGTAACCTTTCCCTTCTCCAGGGGATCTTCCCAATTCAGGAATCGGGCTCAGGTCATCAAATTAAATATTAATATATCCTCCCACCCCCTTTTGGCCTGTAGAATTTCTGCTGAAATATTAGCTGATAACCTTATGAGGATTCCCTTGTATGTTATTTGTTTCTTTCCCCTTATTTCTTTTAATGTTTTTTTTCTTTATATTTAATTTTTGTTCATTTGATTAATACATATCTCAGCATGCTTCTCCTTGGTTTTATTCTGTATGGGACCCTCTATGCTGCCTGGACTTGGTTGACTGTTTCATTTTCCATGTTAGGAAAGTTTACAACTATTAGTTCAGTTCAGTCCATCAGTCATGTCTGATTCTTTGTGACCCCACGGACTGCAGCACACCAGGCTTCCCTATCTATTGCCAACTCCTAGAGCCTACTCAAACTCATGTCCATTGCTTCAGTGATGCCACCCAACCATCTCATCTTCTGTCATACCCTTGTCCTCTTGCCTTCAATCTTTCCCAGCATCAGGGTCTTTTCCAATAAGTCAGTTCTTCACCTCAGGTGGCCAAAGTATTAGAGTTTTAGCTAAAATTGGAGTTTCAACTATAATCTCTTCAAATATTTTCTCAGGCCCTTTCTGTTTCTCTTCTTCTTCTGAGACTTCTATAATTTAAATGTTGGTGTGTTTAATGTTGTCCCAGAGATCTCTGAAATCCTCCTCTTTTCTTTTCATTCCTTTTTCTTTTTCTGCTCCTCAGCAGTTATTGCCACCATTCTATCTTCTGGCTCACTTATTTATGGTTCTGCTTCAGTTATTCTGCTACTGATTCCTTCAAAGGTTTTTTTTCCATTAAATTATTGTGCTGTTCACTGATTGCTTGTTCTTTAGTTTTCCCAGATTGTTGTTAAATATTTCTTGTATCATCTTGATCCATGCTTTCATTCTATTTCTAAGATTGTGGATCTTTACTATCATTATTCTGAATTCTTTTTCAGGTAGATTGCCTATTTCCTCTTCTTTTATCTGATCTTGTGAGTTTTTACCTTGCTCCTTCCTCTGCAACACATTTCTCTGTCATCTCATTTTGTATAACTTAACTCTGTTTATGGTCTCCTTTCTGCAGGTTACAGGGTTGTATTTCCCCTTGCCTCTGTTGTCTGGTCCCAGTTAGTGAGGATGTTCTAGGGGCTTGTGTAGGCTTCCTGGTGGGAAGTAGAGCTTGGTCCTTTTCCTCTGATGTGCAGGGTCACATCAGGTGGTGTGCATTGAGGTGAAAGGGAGTTTAGTATGACTTTAGGCAGCCTGTCTTCTGATGGATGGGGCTGTGTTTCTGTCTTACTCATTGTTCGGCATAAGATGTTCATAGTGGACCTTCAGGCAGTTGGGTTGAGTCAGGTCTTAGTATCAATACGGATACCTCTGGGAGAGCACATACTGATTAATATTCACTGAACCTAGGAATTTTCTGGTAGTCCAGTGTCCTGGACTTGGTGTTCCCAACCCAAAGGCCCAGGTCCAACTCCTGGCTAGGGAAACAAAAGCCCAGAAGCCATGCAGCATGGGCAGAGAAAAAAGAAAAAAAAGAAAAGAAAACAAACAGAACCTAAGACTAGTAGGAGAAACAAAAACCAACAGCAACAACAACACACACACACATACACACATACAAAGTAATACAAACAAACCAAATCCAAGACAAATGATAAAAACAAAACCAATCAGAAACAAATAATAAAGCAGAAATAAACAAACAAAAAACCAAAAAACAAGAGAACAAATAAACTTAAAAATAAAAACAAACACTAAACTAACCAAAAAATACAATAAAACAAACAAACAAAAAAACAGCAGAAAGCAACCAAAGAGAAGAGGGAAAAAAAACCAAACAAACAGAAAACACATAAAGGTTATTAGCAAAAAGTATAAAAATAAGGAAAAAGCACAAAACAACAAAAAAGTAAAATAAAAATATATGTTAAAAATAAAAACAAAAAATAATAAATACAACTGAACAAAGTGAAACAAATACAAAGAATAATAGTAATAAGAATATTTCCTTGGGGCCTCTCCTGTCAGTGTCCTCTCCACAGTGAACCACAGCTAACACTCACCTTAGGAGGACCTTCAACGCTTCTAGCTAGGTCTTTGGACTTGCTATGGGCACTGTGTCATTCTCTCATATACTTGCCTCCAGTGCTGCTGCTGCTAAAACTATACTGGTCTCAGTAGTGGGAACAGTCATTTGCTATTCAGATATTTCCAGAGGCAGGATTTACCAAGCTAATTGCAAGGATTTAATCCACAGCTTGTGTGGCAGCATGGGGAGATTTCCATTCCTCTTCCTTAGCTGCACTGTACTTGGGGCTCAGCTTTGGTTTGGGCCACACCTCTGCATTTGCACCACCCTCATATATCTGTTCCCTTTACAGTTAAGAGGGAGCAAAAGCAGCAGCTGATTGGGGCATGCTTATGGGAGGCGGGTATAGCAGCACAATTGGGGTATGCCTGAAGTGCCTGCGGTGGCAAGAGAGTGGCGAGCAGTTGCAACAGACTCATTCACTCCTGTGGGAGTCCCTCTCAGTGCCTGCAGAGGCAGGGGTTGGCAAGTGGGGGCAGTGACAGCCCCACCCTTTATGATCCGCTCAAGAATTGTGCCTCATTTCTTAGGCAGACCACACTTCCTCTAGGGACATTCCCAGCTGCAGAACCCCTCACGCCTGTCTCTTCTGTTGTACTTGCACATCCAACAGTGGTCCTGTCTCCAGATCTGCTCTCTCAGCCCCATACTTTAGCACTCAGAACCCACCAGCATTGGCAAATTCTCCTCTCAAGCAGGGGTACCCACGGCTGATTCCTGAGGAAGCTTTGGGATGGGCAGTGCTCAGGTCCCTGGAGCCAAGGTGAGAGGAGGCCTTGACTTGAGAGGTGGGCGAGCCTGCTCAGATGGGTGCCCGTCCCAGTGTCTGCAGAGGCTGAAGTCAGTGGGTAGGGAAGGGGGTTGCAATGGCAGCCCTACCTCTTTTACTCCACACAACAATGACTTGCTTCCATGGTGTCCTGGGCTTTTTCTGCCAACCTTCCTAGTTGTGGAGCTCATTATTCCTGTCCTTTCAGGCTGGCTTTCCACAGTCAACAGCTGTCCCTTCTCTTGGTCCATGTTCCAAACGACACTTTCCAGCACCCAGCCTTCCTCGACAACAGGGGATGCATGATTCAGGCTGGGTTGTGCAGGGCTGCGGCACAGGCCAGGCCTGCAGTTCTGTCTGCCCTGCTGTCCACAGACCATCCACTGAATTCTCCTTCAATCCTTCAAAAGGCCTTTTCTGTCCCAGCTCATTTCCCCATTGTTGTGGGGGGAGGCATTTCTGAGAGAGGGAACTTTTCCTCATCTTCAGCTTCCCACCAGGGTTGCTGGCCCCATTTTTGATTCCTCTTCACTTTTTCCCTTTCTTTCATCCTACCAAGTTGTGAGGGAATCTTTGTTCCTCTTTTAGGAGTCCAAGTCTTCTGCCAGTCTTTAGCAGGTGCTGTGTAAAAATTGTTCCATTTGTAGATGTATTCTTGATGTACCTGTGAGGAGAGATGAATTTCATGTGCTCCTATCCCACCATCTTGATTCTTCTCCTTCTAATCATTATTTTGGAACACTAGTCCTTGTCTTAGTAAATCAAGCATTGAACAAAAAGGCAGGTCACAAGGACTCTGCCTAAAGACTCTCATATATACATTTTAATTGGCGAGCTGTCTTTTTAAATTTGTAATTCCTCAATTTTGGATGTAACATTAAATTTGACACAAAGAGACCATCTTAACATAGTATTACTTAACAAAGATGGCTGTCATTGCTGTCACATGAAAACCCTGTCAGGAATCACACTTCAACTTTTCTGTTGCCATAGATACCACTTTTCTTCTTGTGACCAAATGTGAAAAATGCAGCTCAGTGACATGATTCAAATATAAGGAATTGAAGCCAATTCAAAAATATATGCAAAGACTCAGGAACAAGTCACTTGGATTTCAGTTACACAAAGTAAAATTCTAGAACATCAATAGTTGATTGGCAGGTGGAGAAGCTGAAGAATGGAATATTAATGGTACAAAAGTTAACTGCCCCATAAAAGAGCAATACATATTTGAATCAGTGTATTGCTTCTAGATTACTTTTACCCATTCATTAATAAAAGAAAGTACTTTTGACTTTATATTCAAGTTGCAAAACCTCACCTGGACAAATTAAATTTCTTGGTGTAATTTACATATTAATAAAAGAGCAGACCTCACATCAAATGTCTTTGTGGCTGTTTTATCTTGATCTGTAATTAAATTTTATTCTGAAGAGTGGTCGTCAGAGATTATCCATGAATTTAAAGACATATTAATAAATAGTATTGGAAGACCAGAGAAATTTGAAGAGTAAAATTATCCCAATTAAAATTAAAGCCCTAAAATTTCAGCCCTATAATTATAGGGCTGAAAATCACCTATATAGCAATAAACAACATATTCAGGGAAAGAGTCACCCTCACAGGCTACTGTGGTCACCTAACTATTGTGGAATATTCCAAGCTTGTTGTAAGAAATTGTTAAACCTTTTACTGTCTCTTGTGCCCTCTGAATGTAGAAAGCCCTTGTTCAAATGCCTTTGACATGATTATTAATTAAAAGTACAGGTTTGTTCCCTCATTCCTTCCTTGTGGGCCTTACACCAAATTCAAGTTGAATGGTCCAGGTCTAAGTAAAAAAGCTTATATAAAGTATGAGCCACTAAAATATTCAAAAGATAATTACTTTATCAGAAAGCTGTTTACTTTTTATACAAAAAGGCAAATGAGAACAGACTGTTAAACTATTATATTTACTGCAGCCAGCATTATATTGCACTGAATGATATTTTCAGGATCAAAATTCCTTCCCAAGTTATAACCACCAATAATTGAGAGGCAACAGGTGTGATGGGTAAGCATCTGGGCTTGAGTTAGATAAAACCTGCCTCTGCCACTTACTAGCACGAATAAGCTCCTTAACCTCTTTAACTCCCATCTCCTCATCTACAGAATGATGATAATCATAATATTTACCTAATAGGGTTACCACAAAGATTTAAAAGCTAATGTAAAGTACTCATTAAAGTTACAACTACCTAAAAAATGTTTTTTTAAAAAAAACAATATTGAGTGACAAAAATGACTATATAGAGACTTGAGACACACCATGATGTGTGACAGAAAAAAATGGATTTTGTAAGGAAGAAGCTTGATTTCAAATTGCAATTGGGTTTCAGCAAATTCCAACAAAACACTAGTGGAATTTATTTGGGATCTGACAAACGTTAAGTGGAAGATTTGGTAAATGGGATTTAATAACTAAAAATAATTTTAGAAAAAGCATTAATATTTTTAAGTTTTTCAGATTTACTAACAAAAATCTAAGCAGTAGGGTCATATTGCAAATATTACAAAGAAGATTAATGGAGAATTTATAATTCAGAAAGAGATTCCAGTATATAATACCTTGCTATAATAAAAAAATGATAAAAACATTATATGGTAAGCCAGTAGAGAAATAAATGGTTACTTTCTAAATGATTTTAGCAGTATTCAGTTCAGTCCAGTCACTCAGCTGTGTCCAACCCTTTGCGACTCCATGGACTGCAGCACACCAGGCCTCCCTGTCCATCACCAACTCCCAAGTTTACTCAAACTCATGTCCATTGAGTCGGTGATGCCATCCAACCATTTCACCCTCTGTCCTCCCCTTCTCTTCCCACCTTCAATCTTTCCCAGCATCAGGGTCTTTTCAAATGAGTCAGTTCTTTGCATCAGGTGGCCAAAATATTGGAATTTCAGCTTCAACATCAGTCCTTCTAATAAATATTCAGGACTGATCTCCTTTAGGATGGAGTGGTTGGATCTTCTTGCAGTCCAAGGGACTCTCAAGAGTCTTCTCCAACACCACAGTTCAAAAGCATCAATTCTTCAGCGCTCAGCCTTCTTCACAGTCCAACTCTCACATCCATACATGACTACTGGAAAAATCATAGCTTTGACTAGATGGACCTTTGTTGGCGAAGTTAACTTAAAGACAGAAAAGCTAAATTTTATTACATACGTTAGGTATAAATAAAGTACAAATGTGCTTAAACATTAGATGAAAATATTAAAATCATTCAAAAGACTGAGAAGAAATAACAAAATATCAACATACATAGAAATGGGAGATGAATTTTTAGAAACATAGAGTCATTATAGAAATCCCAGAGGTTAAGGTGTTTCAGTTCAGTTCAGTCGCTCAGTTGTGTCCGACTCTTTGCCACCCCATGAATCACAGCACACCAGGCCTCCCTGTCCATCAACAACTCCCGGAGTTCACTTAGACTCATGTCCATTGAGTCAGTGATGCCATCCAGCCATCTCATCCTCTGTCGTCCCCTCCTCCTCCTGCCCCCAATCCCTCCCAGCATCAGAGTCTTTTCCAATGAGTCAACTCTTCGCATGAGGTGGCCAAAGTACTGGAGTTTCAGCTTTAGGATCATTCCTTCCAAAGAAATCCCAGGGCTGATCTCCTTCAGAATGGACTGGTTGGATCTCCTTGCAGTCCAAGGGACTCTCAAGAGTCTTCTCCAACACCACAGTTCAAAAGCATCAATTCTTCAGTACTCAGCCTTCTTCACAGTCCAACTCTCACATCCATACATGACCACAGGAAAAACCATAGCCTTGACTAGACGGATCTTTGTTGGCAAAGTAATGTCTCTGCTTTTGAATATGCTATCTAGGTTGGTCATAACTTTACTTCCAAGGAGTGTCTTTTAATTTCATGGCTGCAGTCACCATCTGCAGTGATTTTGGAGCCCAGAAAAATGAAGTCTGACACTGTTTCCACTGTTTCCCCATCTATTTCCCATCAAGTGGTGGGACCAGATGCCATGATCTTCGTTTTCTGAATGTTGAGCTTTAAGCCAACTTTTTCACTCTCCTCTTTCACTTTCATCAAGAGGCTTTTGAGTTCCTCTTCACTTTCTGCCATAAGGGTGGTGTCATCTGCATATCTGAGGTTATTGATATTTCTCCCAGCAATCTTGATTCCAGCTTGTGTTTCTTCCAGTCCAGCGTTTCTCATTATGTACTCTGCATATAAGTTAAATAAGCAGGGTGACAATATACAGCCTTGACGTACTCCTTTTCAACATTGGAACCAGTCTGTTGGTCCATGTCCAGTTCTAACTGTTGCTTCCTGACCTGCATGCAGATTTCTCAAGATGCAGGTCAGGTGGTCTGGTATTCCCATCTCTTTCAGAATTTTCCACAGTTTATTGTGATCCACACAGTCAAAGACTTTGGCATAGTCAATAAAGCAGAAATTGATGTTTTTCTGGAACTCTTGCTTTTTCGATGATCCAGCGGATGTTGGCAATTTGATCTCTGGTTCCTCTGCCTTTTCTAAAGCCAGCTTAAACATCAGGAAGTTCACAGTTCATGTATAGCTGAAGCCTGGCTTGGAGAATTTTGAGCATTACTTTACTAAGGTGTTTAGATGTAAATAAATGTTAATTGTTACATATCAAGAAGGCAAATGGCAAAATGAACATGATGATTCCAAGAAAGTACTGCACAAAAACTTCCAAGTCTAAGAAGATACTAACTCTGCCACGGAAAAAATGGCTCAAATCATTTAGACACTTTAAAGAAGAAGAAATACAAAGGGTCAGTAAACACAAAATAAAGATTTCACATCACCAATAAAGTAATGCAAACTTTTAAAAGATGTGATTATCTTTCACAAAATTAGAAAATATGAAAAAATTCTGATAGGGAAATTGGTGTGGTAGCAAAAGGATTTTCATGAGGTACTTAAAAAAACAGAAATTGGCATAGCTTTTTGAGTAAGTAATTTGGAAAAATAGAGCTTTCATTTTTTTCAATGTGTTATTCCAATAATAATTGTTGCCTTCACCTATCCTAAAGAGAGGGATAATGAGGATATTTTAGAATAATTCTCATTGAAGTGCTTTTGTGATAATAATAGAAACTAATTGATTATGATGATGATGAAATTGTTTGATAGATTCATTAATTGAATTATTATGTCAAAATTATATTTAAAGTTCTTTAACAACATTTAGCATATTATATAGAACAAAGGAACAAAACAGATAACAAATTGTCTAATAGCATAATTTGAATTTTTATGTAAGTAAACACATTTTACATTTGTGTAATTGTACTCTAAAAATAAATACAATTAGAATAATAGCAGCAGTATAGTTTGGATATAATGGTAAAAATACACCTCAGCTTCTTTTCTAAATGTATTTATGTTCACCTGATTTCCTAAAATAGACTTTTCAACAATAATATATACTACCTTAAGCATTTCATGTTGCAAATAATGTAAACCTCTAACAACTCTATATAGTAGATTTCACTTTCTCCATTTTTTCATGTGGAGAAATTGAGGCACATTGTTTGTGCCTGTAAAATGAAAATTAGCAGCATGGTACTCAATTCCGAGACATACTTTGCTCTGATGAATTTACTCTAGTTTACTAAGTGATAGCAACCATTTCTTGGGTAATAATTTATTTAACACCACACATAAATGAATTAAAAATAAAACAATGCATCAAAGTTCAGTAGGATACTCTACCTCAGTTTACTCTAAATCATTGGAATTTGATAATTCAAGGTCACAGACAATTCTTAGTTTTGTATTTGTATTGTAATTGTTGATGTTTCTTAAACAGCCTGGAGAATAAACAATATAATAATGAAACCAAGACTAGTGACCAGCTGCTAACATACTTCTTTTATTGCCCAGACATGCTTTCTACATCAATAATGACATGTTACAGAAAATAAATTTTTGGCCTCAGCTTAGGAGACAAGTCTTGGATGTTCATTGGAAGGACTGATGTTGAAGCTGAAATTCCAATACTTTGGTCACCTGATGGGAAGAGCTGACTCATTTGAAAAGACCCTGATGATGGGAAAGATTGAGGGCAGGAGGAGAAGGGGATGAGAGAGGATGAGATGGTTGGATGGCATCACCGACTCGATGGACATGGGTTTGAGTGAACTCCGGGAGTGCATGATGGACAGGGAGGCCTGGCGTGCTGCAGTTCATGGGGTCACAAAGAGTCGAACACAACTGAGTGACTGAACTGAACTAACTATAACTGGTCTGCCTGTAATTAAAATTAAAAACTCTTGAGTCCTAAAATTTTTGATTGAAGGGAATATATGTGGAGGGAGAAAAAATCTTATTAAATATTTTTACCAGCTTAGTTATACTTTACTTCCATGAGACTCTAGTGTTTAGCAGTGTTTTCATTTTATGATGTTCTCTATCTTAACATATTTATTTATTAATAGGCTGAATTGGTGTGGTTAAAAATGTAGGTTACTTGAAATGTATATATCATTATTGTTTAAAAATTTTCTATAAGTTACTATCCACATAAGAGGGATATTGTCTTATTCAAAACCAATTCTTTCTATTCTGGCTAAATTAATTATTATAAAAAATTGTGAATGAATTCTCTATTTCCAAAAATAAACTCATCTCCTTCAAAGTTTCATATTCTTTAAACATTATATAACACTATTACTATAATCTAATATGTATAAATTGTCAGCAAAACTCTGACTTCAGAATTTGTTAGTAACCAGATGTTTTTCTACTGCCAGTGCTAAAGTTGGCTCTAGTGCATGGAGATTCCCCACTCAACTGCAGACAGTAAGTATGGAGGGCAGGCGGGATCTATTTCAGTCTTCCAATCAGCCCCTTCGAGCACTTTCAGTTAACAGATGCTGAGTTTCTTTTTACATTTTATTTCTTCTATTTTACCTTTTATTTCTAAATTAATGGTATTTCTCAAATACACAGAAATTAGTCACATTAGACTGACGCAAAAACAAAAACACAAATCCAAAGTAAATTTGACATTCTTTAGTACAAATTGTTCTGTAATTGATCTTACAATTTATTTTATTATAGTTCTAAACACTAACAAATTTCTATCTGACTACACATATGTAGGTACCTATGTACATTATACACTTTTTAGAAACAATGACAATAAAAAGCAATAACAACTTTTTCTTCCTTGTTTTTAGGAAGAAAGAGTAAAAGAAGTATCGAGTACTCTGAGAAAATTATACTTTTCTTATTGAGTCCCAAATTAGTGATTCCAAGAATATTTTATACTTGAAATATGGTACTCTGTTTAAAAATCTGAACACAAAGCCTCAACTCATTTGGAAATAGTATTTAGTTTTGCAATGTTATTAAAAACTTTTGAGTTCTAATGGTACTAATATTGTATTAACACAGTATTAGAATGAGTTACAACTGCTCCAAAATTCTACTAGAAGAATCAAAGCTAGAAGAATCAAAATGGAATCAATGTCTGTTTCTTTTAGATACAAAATAATAGTGCTTGCTTTTGCAGCACATATACTAAATACAAAATAATATACATACCATGAATGTGTTTAAACATGGTTGCTTGTGTCTGTGATATGTATATAATTTTTATAAAGTATACTCATAAGAATACAGCTTCCAGTGGTTTCATTTACAACTATTTATCTTTTATACAACTAGAACACTAGAAATACATTTTATATTTTATTATATTTCAACTTTAAAGTAATTTTGTAACAAGGAAAATGCTTGAATTTATTATTTAGTACTACTCATAACTGTACAATTTACATTGAAAATATTCCAATAGTCTTAATTTTGACATTATCTTTGCTATAGTAATCAATTAAAACAAAGAAACCATTATCTAGGAATACCAGGTTTTCTACAAATAAAGATGTGGTTAACATGTGGTTAACATGTTCCCAGTGCGCAGCATTTGAAAAAAAAACAAAGTGCTACGTATGTAAATATAAAAGAAAAAAAATAATTTGCCCCAAAGAAGAGATAGCAGAAATCCTAAAGGACTATCAAGTGAAATTTAAATAAGACAATTCCATAATAAGTCTTAGAATTATTTTTCTTAAGAAAGCTACAGTAGTATAAATCTTCCAGTGATGTTAACATACATCACCATGCCAGCTCTCAGAATAATCACAAGTTCCACATTTCCTTTGCTACCAGCATGGACTTGTCTCCCTTCCAATATTTGAGTTGATCTTTATTTATTCCGTATAAATCACTGTATAGTCGATGGAAACGTTTTAATGAAAAATAACAAAATCCAAGAACAACAACAAAAAAAGCTGGTTATATAATATATTATTTAATCCTTCTAAATGAAGTCTCATTTTAAAAATAAATAGACTAAAGACAGAGTAGTTAATTATATGCATTCTCTCGAGTTAGTTCTTTATGATTTGACAACTTGCACGGCAGCTGTTCCTGTAAATATGACAATAAATTTCTAAATCTCCAGAGAACTGGTAAATACAGGCAGATGCACTTAACTGCTGGTGGGCAACAAAAGTCAGACTGCAGGAAACTGTGGCACTAATGTAGCTCTTGATTAATCTCTAATTACAGTTTTGTCATCTTAGCAGGGAGACAAAACTGTATCACTTCCTAAACAGGCAAGCAGCATTTTGGCACCTAGCAACCGGCAGTTCGTTCCTATTAGCTGCAGTGGACTTGATGCTGTTACATGGAAGGTGGTTATGGATCACTGCTCTATTATTTATGGAGCAGCATTTCCAGAGGCCTTCACAACAGTAGATAAATTAGCAGCTTAATAGGCCAGCACTAACTAAAAACATAGCATAAGCTGAAGCACCAAGTATGAAATTAAAATGTGAATTGCCCATAATGTTTGCATCATACATAGAAAGAAGCATTCATTTATTTCTAAATGCTAAATCATTCGTTTTATTTTGTAAAGTATTTATATTAAATCTTTCAGAGAGACCTTTTTTTTTTTTTTTAAGAGAAAATTTATTTTCCTCTTTCTAAGGGGATTCTTTTGGATTCGTTCTTAAGCCCAGGGATAAGAGGTGGTAAGCATTAATTAGAACTAGTGCAGATACAAGAGAGCCCTAGGTATCTGTGTGAAAGTGCCTTATTAAGCTCAAAATGGGCAAATGAGGCTAATTCTCATCACGCTTCCATTTCCCTTTCACTTTGGGTGTGATGAAAAAGTCTAAGGAATGACCTCACACTTCTGTCTGTGTCAGCAATTTGAAGAGATATAAAATTCTCAAGTATTTCTTTTTCCAAAGGCAACCCACAGAAGATTTCCTTAATTAAAACTGATGGGCCATCTTAGTCTTATTAGTAGAGATGATATTATTAGTATGATTCTGCTTGGGAAATAAAAAATGTAATATCCAAAATGATGGCAACTTTTCATTCCTTCAATTGTACTAAAACTTAGTTTTTAATAAAATGGCATGATACAATGTGATATATACTATTGAAATTTGACTTGCAGTTTTCAATTATAATAATAAAAATATCCTATATTTAAATCACTGTATGACTTTAAAAATTAAATTTTTCTGATGAAACAAGTAGCAAAGATTTTTTTAAAAAAGAATAACATGGCAGCAATATATTATAAACAAATACAATTGCTTTAAACTAACAGCCCTAAATAATCTGCAATAACAGTTGAACAGCCACCTTATTGAAACGAGATCCTTACTCTAAAGCCCTGGTGGCTCAGATGGTAAAGAATCTGCCTTCAATGCAGGAGAACATGGGTTCAATCTCTGGGTAGGGATCACTTCAGTATTCGTGTATGGAGAATCCCATGGACAGAGGAGCCTGGTGGGCTATAGTCCATGGAGTGGCAAAGAATTGGACATGACTGAGTGACTAACACTTTCACTCATTCTAAAAATTGTTTCCATTTAAAATCCTCTTTCACAGAATTGTTCCTTGAAAGTAACTCAAATCTATATCATCAAAAATTCTGAATATAAATTTTCAGTATCATTATGTCAATTTATCCAAAAAATAAACCCTGAAAGTTGGCAAAGTTTAAAAAGAAAGCCCTGGTTAGATTCTAGTGTGTAGAGTTTAGGTGCCTTTGGAATAGCCAGGTGAAGATGTAGTAGTTAGGCGGATAGAGGTATGGAATTCAGAGAACTCAGAACTAGAAACAAATTTCTAGGCTCAGATCATGAACTCCTTATGGCAAAATTCAGATTTAAAGTAGAGGAAGTAAGTAGGGGAACAACTAGACCATTCAGGTATGACCTAAATCAAATCCTTCATGATTATAAAGTGAAAGTGGCAAATAGATTCAAGGGATTAGATATGATAGACTGAGTGTCTAAAGAACTATGTAACATTGTACAGAAGGCAGTGATCAAAACCATACCCAAGAAAAAGAAATGCAAAATGGCAAAATGGTTGTCTGAGAGGGCAAATAACTGAGAAAAGAAGAGAAGCAAAAGGGAGGTGAAAAGGAAAGATACACCCATCTGAATGCAGAGTTCCAAAGAGTAGCAAGGGGAGGAAAGAAAGACTTCCCAAGTAAACTATGCAAAGAAACAGAAGAAACAATAGAATGGGAAAGACTAGAGATCTCTTCAAGAAAATTAGAGATACCAGGAGAACATTTCATGCAAAAATGGGCACAATAAATGACAGAAAGGATGTGGACCTAACAGAAGCAGAAGAGGTGGCGAGAATACACAGAAGAACTATACAAAAAAGGTCTTAATGACCCAGATAACCAGGATGGTGTAATCAATCACCAGAATCAGATATCCTGGAGTGTGAAGTCAAATAGGCCATAGGAAGCATCACTACAAATAAGGCTAGTGGAGATGATGGAATTCAAGCTGGGCCATTTCAGATCCTAAGAGGTGATGCTGTTAAAGTGCTGCATTCAATATGCCAGCAAATTTGGAAAACTCAGCAGTGGCCACAGGACTGGAAAAGGTCAGTTTTCATTCCATTCCCAAAAAAAGGCAATGCCAAAGAATGTCCAAGCTATCATACAATGAGCTAATTTCACATGCTAGCAAAATAATGCTCAAAATCCTCCAAGCTAGGCTTCAATATTACGTGAACCGAGAACTGCCAGATGTACAAGCCAGATTTAGAAAAGGTAGAGGAACCAGAAATCAAATTGCAAGCATTTTTTTGGATCATTGGAGAAATTAGAGTTCCAGAAAAACATCTTCTTCTACTTCATTAACCACACTAAATCCTTTGACTGTGTAGATCATAATAAACTGTGGAAAGCTCCTAAAGAGATGGGAATACCAGACCACCATACCTGCCTTTGAGAAACCTGTATGCAGGTCAAGAAGCAACAGTTAGAACTGGACATGAAACAATGGACTGGTTCAAAATTGGGAGAGCAGGACATCAGGGCTGTGTATGGTCACACTACTTATTTAACTCATATGCAGAGTAGATCATGTGAGATACTGGGCTGGATGAATTGTGGCTGGAAGCAAGATTACCAGGAGAAATATCAATAACCTCAGATATGCAGATGATACTACCATTATGGCAGAAAGTTAAGAGGAACTAAAGAACCTCTTGATGTAGGTCAAAGAGGAGAGTGAAAAATCTGGCTTAAAATTCAACATTCAAAAAAATGAAGATTATGGCATCCAGTCCCATCACTTCATGGCAAATAGATGTGAAACAATGGAAACAGTGAAAGACTTTTATTTTCTTGGGCTCCAAAATCACTGAGGATGGTGACTGTTCCCAGGAAATTAAAGGATGTTTGCTTATTGGAATAAAAGCTATACCAGACCTAGACAGTGTATTAAAAAGCAGAGACATTACTTTGCCAACAGAGGTCCAGATAGTCTAAGCTATGGTTTTTCCAGTATTCATGTATGGATGTGAGAGTTGGACCATAAAGAAGGCTGAATGCCAAAGAACTGATGCTTTCAAACTGTGGTATGGGAAAATACTCTTTACAATCCCTTGGACAGCAAGACCAAACCAGTCAATCCTAAAAGAAACCAACCCTGCAAATTCATTGTAAGGACTGATGCTAAAACTTAAGCTCCTGGCCAAAATACTTTGAGCTGATGCAAAGAGCCAACTCTCTGGAAAAGACCATGATGCTGGGAAAGATTGAAGGCAGGGTGAGAATGGGATGACAGAGGATGAGATGGTTGGATGGCATCACTGACTCAATGGATGTGAGTTTGAGCAAGCTCCAGGAGATTGTGAAGGACAGGGAAGCCTGGCATCCTGCAGCCCATGGGGTCACAGAGTCAGATATGCCTGAGCAACTGAACACCAATGACAACATTGTCCTAGAGACAGGCATCAAATATTGACATGGATAAGATCTAAAGAGAATAGAACATGAAATAAAAGTGAAAATAAGGAACAAGTTTTGAGGAATTTCAACATTTAAGAATCAAGTAGAAAAGGCTGAAGTGGAAAGAAGACTAACAAGTATTAGCCAAAGAGTATGAAGCGAAAGTGCTATTGCCAATGCCAATGGGATGGAGTTTTGAAAAATAGTAAAGACATTTGAGATGCCATCAAAAGACCAAGTACTAAGAGAACTCAAAAAACACAGTAGGAAGATCAGCATAAGTATTTCAAAAGAGTGATGAGGATGAGTAGAAGCCAAATATGAATAAGTTGAGTGAATAAATAAGAAACATGGAAAGTGAGTGGTAGCAACTACTCCTTTATTAAATGTAGTTACAGAGGAGAAATCTGATGGTAGCTGGAGGGCTTCAATTTGTTGCTGACAATATTGTCTTAGAAAGTAAGGGAGTTGAAAAAAATATTCTAATACAGAAAAAGAGTGATATAAGTAAATGAAGAGCATCCAGGTATGGGCAATGTAATTATTATTACAGGGCCTTCTTTCTTGTCCTAAGAAATTTCATGCTTTCTTTGATAGTAATATTTGGGAGCAGTGAGGGTGTGAAGAGGCAGGAGATTTGCCCTTCCTGTTTATCCATTGCTTAAGGATTTCTCTTTTACTCATGGCACTAGGGTCACCCTATAACTGTGATAATCAGTAAAAAACTGTGTAGTAATTCTCAAGTAAGCCAAGCCAGCCTTATCTCTGTCTCTGCTGGAGGCCCTAAATATGATTAAGAGGTAATCACTACTGTATTCCTAAATTTTGTTTGTTAGGCTATTTCTCTGGACCTAACACAGTCTCAATTATCAGGCAAAAAAAAAAAAAAAAAGTTCTTGAGTGAAGAAGCAAGTTTTCTCAGAAAAAATATAGTACAGAAAATGCAAAGAAGATAATTTTGCGTTTTTCTATTACCTCCTGGTGTACAGACTTGCACTTTTGCTGTGTACCATCTCCTTTTTCTCTCACTTTTATTTTAAAATTTTCTTATCTATACAATTTACCTACCCATGGGGGGAAAAATACTTGTGTTTCTCCCTTCCATTCTGGGATTCAACCTTAGTCTCTTTTTGTGACTTTCCAAGTAAATTATTCCAACCTAGTCCAGATGATCATGAGGATTTCTCTTAGTTCCTGTGACTCTAAATAGGAAATGCTGTGTCCTGTAGGCAGAGAACTGTGAGTAAATGTAGGGGCTCCCATTTTAGCTCACTTATATTTTTATAAGAGACTAAGTTTTTCACTTTTTTTGTATAAAAATAAAACCCATTTTAACAAAGAAAATGTGAATGTTATTTCAGTAGTAATACAATCTAATCTCATCTGAGTTCCCTCTTTGAACATAATTTTAACCTTGATCTTTGTGAAATAATTACATGAGCATTATTGCAAATGAATATTTGTATTTTTCTTTGGTAATATATGTCTCACTATACTAATGCAAACAGCTCTTAGCCATCTATATTCCTCCTCACACAGAAGGAGGGAAGGGTAGTTTCAAAACCACTGTTCTTAATCTTTGAGAAATTCAGAATGCACAGGATCCAGAGCAATGGTGGAAAATTGACTACAGAGAAAAAGATAAACACATTCTCTCAAAGAAGGAAACAAGTAAAAATATGCACAGGTGTCCAAAAATTGAAGAACGTTTGTCTGAATTCTTGTTTTATGTTTTATATTTTCTTCGTGATAGAGAAAACATGACCATTTGTTGAGAATAATTCCAGTGAATTGACAGAATCAAAGTTTAAAGAGCATTAAGAAGGCTTGAAACATGATAGAATTTCCACACTGATTAAAGGGCACTTGGCATTAGTTAATCACAAATTAACAGCAGTTCAAATGTATTCTAATGCATAATTGTCTTGCACAACAATCAACTGCAAGGCAATAGAGAGTAAGTGAATATCTTTGTTTACTCAGTGTTGAGGTTTGGCAATTGTTACTGAAGTGATAAGGGATCTTAAAATGGATATGAATAAAAGTAAAAGAACAGGACTACATCCATAGCAAGAAGAAAGTCCCCAAGAAGTCAAGAAAAAGTCCCCTTAGGAATTGTTGAGCTCTCAAGCAGGAATAGGAAATTTTTTCAGAGACTTTCATGTTTGTTTCAATAATCTGGAGTTGTAGAGTAGTTTCTGGCATAAACAGTGTTTAGCATGTGACCTCTGTAGTGTGGATGATATAGAGATAAACAAATCAAGAAACGTGGAAGTCAGGTAATTGGACAAGTCTGTCATGTGGATACAGACATGTCCACAGATGATAGAGAAAACCATGAATCATGTGCCAAGAGTTTATACTTTATGAAGAAGGAGTGAATGGATTTACTAAAGAGCACTAGCTTCAGTAAAAAGTTATTCTTAATCTATTTTAAGCAAGTGAATTAGGGAATAATTATCTGAAGAGGCATCAGGAACAACAAGGATGATGACCGTTCCTCTAAGCGATTAGTCAAATAAAATAATTAATGCAGGGTAACTGAGAACAGTTAACACTGAGAATAAAAGTCTAAAATGTTCCATAGGAAACACTATAAATAAAGCTTTGGTGTTTCTTAAACAGATTCTAGTGGTTTAGACATATAAATAGTGGATATATTAAGTAAAAATAATTTTAAAATTCATAGTCGTTTAAAATTTCTCGATGATTTTCCTTTTATCCAAAGATGCAGAAAACCTTCATGAGGACGTTAGTAAGAGTGATAATCTTGAGATGCTATATGTATGGGGTAGAAATGTCAGATAAATCCTTCCGTAGAAAGCAAATGAAATGCATAGTTAACATTAAAGAAGAGACATGGTCAATTAGTTTTAATAGCATGGGAAGATTTGGGAAGATTGTTTAATGATGACACCCTCATTTTAATGAATCGATACTAGGGGTGTTTTACAATTAAATGTCTCTCTCTAGTGAGTACTTTACAATAAATAAGTCCACAAATCCATCAAAGCAGAAAATAAAACTCCTCTACTTATCTGGAAATCTATAAATATGCATGGTTAAAGAGCACTAAGAATTTTTGACACCTAGGTTCCAGGTCAGCAAATGGTCACTGAAGCTCAAGTAGTAAATTTGGGAAAGGCTATTCAAAATGATATATTCATTATGGGTATATTTACTGATCATGAAAATCCTGTGCATAAATGGTATGATCAAACTATGGATTACATTTTTTGGGAAAATAATCTGCTCCCTTGGCATGCTATTAGGTTTTGTCCTTAGATGTTTTTCAAGTGTGTATGTTCTGGAGTCAACTTGTCTGTTTCACAACCTAGCCATTTACTAGTTGTGTGACATTAAACACTGTCTCTAAGCTTCAGTTTCCTCAGCTGTAAAATGAGGTAATAGTAGCACTTGTTCATATGACAGTTCTGAAAATTAAATGAATTAGTCTGTGTGTAACACTTAAAACTGAAAACAATATCAGGCACAGAGTAAGTACCCAATAGCTATAGCCTACATATACATATATGCACTGTTTCTCTGGAGAATGTTAACACATGCATTGATTGATTTTTTTTTACCTTCATATGTTCTCTTATATATCTTAATATAATACTTTATGATGTGGACTTCAATATTATTTAAGTTTTTAGGTGATACAGAATTTTTTTGTATAGTTTAATAATTTGGGAACTGAATTTTCAATAGGGCATGTATCAGAACTTCTTAAATATTAATTATGAAACAATAACATATACCTTTTTTAAAAAAAAACCTGATCTTAAAGTATAAGTACTATCACACCTAAAAACCAGGTTATATCTTTCTTGAAAATTGAACTGAATTATACATTTACAATTCAGTGTCTACTTTTGTTATTCTAGGAATAATTACCATATTCAATATAAGTAGTTTTACAAGTAATTCTTCTGTACCAGAGTAAATGAACGATGAGATGTCTTTAAGCTAGTTGGACTTTATTCTGTTGCAAAAATCAGACTTATATTTCCTCAAGTGAAACAACGTATTTTAAAGATGCATAGAGAATTAAGAGAAAGAGGAAAAAACACATTGCCAGACTTCCTAGAATGAGAAAACTGAAAGGTCCTTTTGGGGACAGTGCAAATGAAGATGGTATGGATTACCTAGTCCTTTTTTGTACTTTATTCCATAATTTGGCGTGGCCAGTGGGGTTGGCCATGTATATGTATTTCCTTCACCTCCCCTATGAATCATATTCTCGTGAGTGAGGCCCTGAAATTAGTATTCAAAACTTCCTCCTAGTTCTGGTCATACAGTTCAATGGGATCTTACCCATGACCCAACATTAATAAGCACTGCTCTTCTTTAGTCATGCATCAAGGGGTGGTTGATTTAGTTACGCTTTGTCTCTGCCTCTAACTGCCTACTGATTTTATTTGCCTTTCTCTCATTTAGTCTCTCAAGGGAGCACCAAGATTGGTTCTATCAAACACAATCTTTAATAAGTAATCGATTTGTAAATTTATATATGTATGTGTGTATGTACGTAAGTGTGTATATGCTCACATATAATTGCACATATTGTTGGTCGGTCGCCCAGGTGTGTCGGACTCTTCGCAACCCCATGGACTGCAGCACACCAGGCCTTCCTGTCTCTCAGTTCAGTTCAGTCACTCAGTCGTGTCCGACTCTTTGCCACCCCATGAATCACAGCATGCCAGGCATCCCTGTCCATCACCAACTCCTGGAGTTTACTCAGACTCACATCCATCGAGTCAGTGATGCCATCCAGCCATTTCATCCTCTGTCATCCCCTTCTCCTCCTGCTCCCAATCTCTCCCAGCATCAGAGTCTTTCCCAATGAGTCAACTCTTCACATGAGGTGGCCAAAGTCCTGGAGTTTCAGCTTTAGGATCATTCCTTCCAAGGAAATCCCAGGGCTGATCTCCTTCAGAATGGACTGGTTGGATCTCCTTGCAGTCCAAGGGACTCTCAAGAGTCTTCTCCAACACCACAGTTCAAAAGCATCAATTCTTCGGCATTCAGCCTTTTTCACCGTCCAACTCTCACATCCATACATGACCACAAGAAAAACCATAGCCTTGACTAGATGTACGTTTGTTGGCAAAGTAATGTCTCTGCTTTTGAATATGCTATCTAGGTTGGACATAATTTTCCTTCCAAGGAGTAAGCGTCTTTTAATTTCATGGCTGCAGTCACCATCTGTAGTGATTTTGGAGCCCAAAAAAATAAAGTCTGACACTGTTTCCATTGTTTCCCCATCTATTTCCCATCCAGTGATGGGACCAGATGCCATGATCTTAGTTTTCTGAATTTTGAGCTTTAAGCCAACTTTTTCACTCTCCTCTTTCACTTTCACTTTCACCAAGAGGCTTTTGAGTTCCTCTTCACTTTCTGCCATAAGGGTGGTGTCATCTGCATATCTGAGGTTATTGATATTTCTCCCAGCAGTCTTGATTCCAGCTTGTGTTTCTTCCAGTCCAGCGTTTCTCATGATGTACTCTGCATATAGGTTAAATAAGCAGGGTGACAATATACAGCCTTGATAGACTCCTTTTCCTATTTGGAACCAGTCTGTTGTTCCATGTCCAGTTCTAATTGTTGCTTCCTGACCTGCATGCAGATTTCTCAAGAGGCAGGTCAGGTGGTCTGGTATTCCCTTCTCTTTCAGAATTTCCCACAGTTTATTGTGATCCACACAGTCAAAGGCTTTGGCATAGTCAATAAAGCAGAAATAGATGTTTTTCTGGAGCTCTCTTGCTTTTTTCATGATCCAGCGGATGTTGGCAATTTGATCTCTGGTTCCTCTGCCTTTTCTAAAACCAGCTTGAACATCTGGAAGTTCACAGTTCATGTATTGCTGAAGCCTGGCTTGGAGAATTTTGAGCGTTACTTTACTAGCATGTGAGATGAGTGCAATTGTGCGGTAGTTTGAGCATTCTTTGGCATTGCCTTTCTTTGCGATTGAAATGAAAACTGACCTTTTCCAGTCCTGTGGCCACTGCTGAGTTTTCCAAATTTGCTGGCATATTGACTGCAGCACTTTCACAGCATCATCTTTCAGGATTTGGAATAGCTCAACTGGAATTCCATCACCTTCACTAGCTTTGTTCGTAGTGATGCTTTCTAAGGCCCACTTGACTTCACATTCCAGGATGTCTGGCTGACATTTCTGGATGTGATCACCAGGTCAGTGATCACACCATCGTGATTAACTGGGACGTGAAGATCTTTTTTGTACAGTTCTTTTGTGTATTCTTGCCACCTCTTCTTGATATCTTCTGCTTCTGTTAGGTCCATACCATTTCTGTCCTTTATCGAGCCCATCTTTGCATGAAATGTTCCCTTGGTATCTCTAATTTTCTTGAAGAGATCTCTAATCTTTCCCATTCTGTTGTTTTCCTCCATTTCTTTGCACCATCCCCTAAAGTTTGCCCAAGTTCATGTCCATTGTATCAGTGATCATACATATGTATGTATACATACACAAAAATACCCTCACATGCAATTGTACAAGAGCACATACGTTGTTCTAACTTATGTTTTGGGACCTAGTTCTTGACCTTTTATTTTCAGTGCTTCTGTACCTCTTTTTCTGTCCTTTTTGAACTTACTTGTCTTAATCAACATTCACAATATATTAAACACAATGGTTCTCTTTTGTAACTCTGTGAAAAGAAGGGTTACACTGGGTAAAAATCTTGGGAGAACTAGATTTACTGCTTGGTCTACTTTTTTGTTTTCATTGTCCTAGGTTTTTGACAATATTATAGCATCACAGTAAGAGTCACATATTCCAGGAGGCATTTTAAAATCCATTCCAACTGTGGGCTAAGTGAACTGCAGGTTGGTCAAGAAGCTCAGACTCAGGTTTTTGATAACACATGAATAGATCATTATAATACAATGTGAAAAACACAAAAATATATTCATATAGGTGAGATTGCATGGTCACAGAGACAGGGTACCCAAACCCATTTGAGAGTTCCAGTACTGAGCATTTGTGGCCAGGTCCTGGAAGTGAGCATCATCTCTCTCAAGGTCTAATACCTCATCACTGATGGATTAAGAGAACTCAGACTTGGTTTCCTTATTATTAGTTTCAGTGGCATCAAATGAAAAGGAATATAATTCTATACTCCTCATAGGTATTTTATAAGGAATGAAAGGCATGTGTATATGTATATACATTTTTCCATTATAGTTCATTGCAAGACATTGAATGTATTTTCCTGTACTATACGATAGGGCATTGTTGTTGATCTATTTTATGTATAGTGGTTTGTGTCTGTTAACCCCAAACTCCTAATTTGTGATTAAAAACAAAAAAATAACTTTAGCTTTCTTACTTATAAAACAAGGAGGTTAGACAGATTTGAACTTACATTTTCAAACAAAGTTCTTTTCAGCCCAGGGTGATTTTACCATATTTCCTTGGGAGATGAGATGGGAGGGAAAATGTTCTTGGGATACAAGCCCTCATCCTAAACACATATCATTAGAAAATTTTGAATTCTGTCGTCATGGAAAGTAACTACAGCGATGAGCAAATCTACTTCATTTTCTCATTCTATTAAATTAAACTTTGATACTAAAGAAGTAACAAAAAGAATGCTGTTCCCATCTCCAGACATTACAAATATTTATCTCAGTTTCTATTATTCTACACAAAATAAATAGTACTCAACAACAACAACAAAAAATTATGAGGTTTGAAAAAAAAGAGGAAAAACAACTCCACTGCCAAGAAGTTAATATGACACATATGTTGCAACAGAAACATTTTAAGTAACTATAATTTAAGGATTAAAAATTCTAATAGGTGGGCAAAATAAAAAATCAGATGGATAATTTCAGCAGAGATGGAAACTATAAGAATTAACTGGAAATGCTAGAAATTTTAAAACAAATGTAAAAGAAAATAAGTATGCCTTCAACAGGCTTATCAATTCAGTGAAAGTACACACAACTTAGCTAAGGAAAGAATGAAAGACCTAAGTTAAAGATAATTCAAAAGAAGTAATCCAAACTGAATGATAAAATAAATTAATAATAGTGATGATGATAATAACAGAATAAGAAGATTTAAGAACTTTGAATCAATATCAAATGGTATAACTGGCATAAAATTAAAACTTCAGAGTGGGAAGAAAAATCATTTGAAGAAATAACTTACAGTAATATTCCAAACTTCCATGAAATTAAAAGATGCTTACTCCTTGGAAGAAAAGTTATGACCAACCTAGATAGCATATTGAAAAGCAGAGACATTACTTTACCAACAAAGGTCCGTCTAGTCAAGACTGTGGTTTTTCCAGCGGTCATGTATGGATGTGAGAGTTGGACTGTGAAGAAGGCTGAGTGCCAAAGAATTGATGCTTTTGAACTGTGGTGTTGGAGAAGACTCTTGAGAGTCCCTTGGACTGCAAGGAGATCCAACCAGTCCATCCTAAGGGAGATCAGCCGTGGGATTTCTTTGGAGGGACTCATCCTAAAGCTGAAACTCCAGTACTTTGGCCACCTCATGCGAAGAGTTGACTCATTGGAAAAGACTCTGATGTTGGGAGGGATTGGGGGCAGGAGGAGAAGGGGATGACAGAGGATGAGATGGCTGGATGGCATCACTGACTTGACGGACATGAGTCTGAGTGAACTCCGGGAGTTGGTGATGGACAGGGAGGCCTGGTGTGCTGCGATTCATGGGGTCACAAAGAGTCAGACATGACTGAGTGACTGAACTGAACTGAACTGAATATTCTAAAATTTATGCTAACAAACCAAAGTTCCAATAGCTCAGAGATACTGTTACTGTTTTCCGTCACTAAGTTGTGACCAATTCTGTGACTCCATGAACTGCAGCACTCCAGGCTTCCCTGTCCTTCACTATCTCCTAGGGTTTGCTCAAACTCTTGTCCATTGAGCAAAATAAATTTCACACACACACACACACACATTACACCAAAATGAAAAAATTCTTGCAACAAAATAAAAAGATATATTATCAATGGAGAAATAAGAATAAGAATGACATCAATTACATTACATTTATCAGAAACCATGCATGTGAAGATAACAGAGTAATATTTAAATGTGCAGAAAGAAAAAATTAACTTTCCACAAATATACTTCACAAATGCAATGAAAAGAATGGCTCTTTCAGATAAAAAGGTGACAACTTATTGCTAGAAGACTAGTACTAAAGGAAATATTAAGGGAGCTTATCAGGTTGAAGAATGTTATACCAGACTGCAACATGAATCTATATGAAGAAGTTTACTGAACATGAAAGGTAAAATAGAATAAACAAAGGTAAAAAAGTACATTTTGCTTCTTTAATTACTCTGAAAGATAACTATCTGTATTAGTCAGAGGCTTCCAAATACACATATGAAGAGGTGAGGATGCAGAGGGAGAGACAGAGATATGAAGGGAGAGACAGAGATATGAAAGGAGAGACAGAAATAAAGAGAGACATATTTATCATAAGGAATTGGCTCATGTGATTATAACAGCAAAGTCAAAAATCTGCAGTATGGGTCAGTAGGCTCAAGACCCATGCATTAGGGCAGCTCTATTTGGAAGGAATGATGCTAAAGCTGAAACTCCAGTACTTTGGCCACCTCATGCGAAAAGCTGACTCATTGGAAAAGACTCTGATGTTGGGAGGGATTGGGGGCAGGAGGAGAAGGGGATGACAGAGGATGAGATGGCTGGATGGCATCACTGACTTGATGGACGTGAGTCTGAGTGAACTCTGGGAGTTGGTGATGGACAGGGAGGCCTGGCGTGCTGCGATTCATGGGGTCTCAAAAGAGTCGGACATGACTGAGCGATTGAACTGAACTGAACTGAAATGAGTCTAAAAGCAGTCTGTCAAATAACTTTTCTCCATTCACAGGGAGGCTAGTCATTTCTCCTTTTCAGTCCTTCAACTAGATAGAGTCTACCCACAGAGGACAATCTGTGTTACCCAGTGTTCACCAGTTTAAATGTTGTGCATGTGTGTGACATTGCTTCAGTCATGTCCAACTCTGTGCAACCCTATGCACAGCAGCCTGCCAGGTTCCTCTATCCATGGGATTCTTCAGGCAAGAATACTGGAGTGGGCTGCTGTGCCCTCCTCCAGAGGATCTTCCCAACCCAGGGTTCCAACCCAGGGATCTCTTTTAAGTTTCCTTCATTGGCAGGTGGGTTCTTTACCTCTAGTGCCACCTGGGAAACCCAATTTAAATGTTTATCCAAAAACACTCTCAAAGTTCACACATAGAATTAAACATCACTCTATCTAAAACACAAATAGTAGCAAATTATTATATGTTTATACAACATACAGGAGAAGGCAATGGCACTCCACTCCAGTACTCTTGCCTGGAAAATCCCATGGATGGAGGAGCCTGGTAGGCTGCAGTCCATGGGCTCAAGAAGAGTCGGATACGACTGAGCGACTTCACTTTCACTTTTCACTTTCATGCATTGGAGAAGGAAATGGCAACCCACTCCAGTGTTCTTGCCTGGAGAATCCAAGGGACGGTGGAGCCTGGTGGGCTGCTGTCCATTGGGTCGCACAGAGTCGAACACAACTGAAGTCGAACACGACTTAGCAGCATACAACATACAAAAGTACTATGTGTAACAAAGATAGCCCACAGGTTGGGAGTTGGAAATTATATATATATATATCCACCTCCCAACCTGTGGGCTATCTTTGTTACACATAGTACTTTTGTATACTGTATAAAATATATATATATAATACAATATATATAGTATATAGTACTATATATATAATATGTATATATATAATACATATATATATATGGTCCTTCACAACATGTGATCCAAGGAGGACCCTAGTTAAGTTGTATATTGTAAAGCTTAGAGTTTAGGAAATCTCTACAATAGTTAAAAATGGATAAATAATAAAAATATGGAAAAAGTTAAATCATAAATAAATGCTTAATTAACCCAAAGAAATGGAAGAGGAAATAAAGAAAATAGTTCCCCCTAAAAAAAAAAAGCCTGAATAAGCATTAACAGATATCATCATAGCAAAATTTATACCAGTAATATTCATAGTCACACCAATTAACAGGGAAATTGTGAGATTAGATTAAAATGCAAGATCTATTATCAACAATAAACACATTTTAAATATACAGTTAAAGTATGGGAAATGATATAACATACATAAGCAATTTTTTTAAAAAGCTGGAGTAGCTGTATTAATATTGGACAAAAAATAGACTTGGAATAATAAATCCTACCACAGATAAGGGGCACTATATTACTCCTTGGAAGGAAAGTTATGACCAACCTAGATAGCATATTCAAAAGCAGAGACATTACTTTGCCAACAAAGGTTCATCTAGTCAAGGCTATGGTTTTTCCTGTGGTCATGTATGGATGTGAGAGTTGGACTGTGAAGAAGGCTGAGCGCTGAAAAATTGATGCTTTTGTTTTTTTTTTTAATTTTATTTTATTTTTAAACTTTACAATATTGTATTAGTTTTGCCAAATATCGAAATGAATCCGCCACAGGTATACCTGTGTTCCCCATCCTGAACCCTCCTCCCTCCTCCCTCCCCATACCCTCCCTCTGGGTCATCCCAGTGCACCAGCCCCAAGCATCCAGTATCGTGCATCAAACCTGGACTGGTGACTCATTTCATACATGATATTCTACATGTTTCAATGCCATTCTCCCAAATCTCCCCACCCTCTCCCTCTCCCACAGAGTCCATAAGACTGATCTATACAGAGTGAAGTAAACCAGAAAGAAAAACACCAATACAGTATACTAACGCATATATATGGAATTTAGAAAGATGGTAACAATAACCCTGTGTACGAGACAGCAAAAGAGACACTGATGTATAGATCAGAATTGATGCTTTTGAACTGTGGTGTTGGAGAAGACTCTTGAGAGTCCCTTGGACTGCAAGGAGATCCAACCAGTCCATTCTAAAGGAGTACAGCCCTGGGATTTCTTTGGAAGGAATGATGCTAAAGCTGAAACTGCAGTACTTTGGCCACCTCATGCGAAGAGTTGACTCATTGGAAAAGACTCTGATGCTGGGAGGGATTGGGGGCAGGAGGAGAAGGGGACGACAGAGGATGAGATGGCTGGATGGCATCACTGATTCGATGGATGTGAGTCTGAGTGCACTCCGGGAGTTGGTGATGGACAGGGAGGCCTGGTGTGCTGTGATTCATGGGGTCGCAAAGAGTTGGACACTACTGAGTGACAGATCTGATCGATGACATAACAATAATGAACTCAATTTTCAAAGAAGGCAGAGAAATCCTAAATACAATGCACCAAAAACAGAGCTTCATAAGACACGGAAACAAAATTGGAAGAGAAATAGACATATCCACAGCTACAGTTAGAGATCTCAACATTCTTCTCTCAGTACTTGATACAACAGGCAGAAAATGAAAGGTAAAATATTGAAGAGCAGAAAAACACTCTTTATCAAATCCATCTAACCTACATATACAAGACTCTTCTTACAACAAGACTCTTAAACATTTAACAAGTACACATGGCATATTCACTAAGATAGATCATTTTTTTTCACCATAAAATCAATCTCATTAACTTAAAAAAATGCAAGTCATACAAGTTGTGTTCTGACCATATGAAATCAAATTAAAATTTTAAAAATGAATAAAGTGAAAGTCGTTCAGTCATGTCTGAGTGAACATTTTACCCTTAAGGTCGGGAAAAAGTAAGATTGTTCTCTCTTTCCACATTTATGCACCATAGTTCTAGGGTCCTAACCAGTTTAATAAGTCATCAAATTTTTTTAATGAATATAAATTATAAAAGAAAAATTAAAATTTCTGTCCATTCACAAACGATGATTCTACGTGAAAAAAAAAAAAACTAAATGTAAGAAACACTGACATAGAACTAATGAATGAGCTTATAAAAGTCACAAGTTTCAAGGTCAATACATCAAAACTAACTGACTATACTAACAGTAAAATATTAGAATTCAAATTTAAAATACCATTTGTAATAGCACCAATAATAAAGTAAGTATATTTAAATCCAACAAAATATATTTACTAACTTAATCTTGAAAATTACAAAATATCAGTGAAAGAAATCAAACAAGGCCTAAATAAATGGAGAGACATACTTTGTTTACAGATTCGAAGACAATATTCCTAAGATGACAATTCTGTTCTATTAAGCTACACATTTTAAGAAATCTCAATCAAAATCCAAACAGACCTTTTTGAGAGAGATTAACAAGCTGACTCAAAAGTTATATGGCAATAAAGGGACTAGAATTGTCAAAAAAAATGTGAGAAAAGAACAAAGTTGAAAAGCTCACACAAACTGATTTTCAGAATACAGTCAGTGTGGTATTGCTTGGCTTATCAGAGCAGAGACTCATAAGCAGAAACTTCCAACTATTGGTTGTAGGAAAACTTGAACTTGAATTGATGAATTGCTGAAGGCTAAATCCAGATGTGGGGTTCTCAAGGCAAGATTACTTAAATGGTTTGCCATTCCCTTCTCCAGTGGATCATGTTTTGTCAGAACTCTCCACCATGACCTGTCCATCTTGGGTGGCCCTACACCGCATGACTCATAGTTTCATTGAGTTAGACAAGGCTGTGGTCCACATGAACAGATTGGTTAGTTTTCTCTGATTGTTGTTTCCAGTCTGTTTGTGCTCTGATGGAGACGGATAAGAGGCTTATGGAAGCTTCCTGATGGGAGAGACTGAGGGGGAAACTGGGTCTTGTTCTGATGGGCAGGGCCATGTTCAGTAAATGTTTAATTCAGTAGAAGTGACAAATAGATTCAAAGCATTAGATCTGATAGACAGAGTACCTGAAGAACTATGGATGGAAGTCTGTGACATTGTACAGAAGGCAGTGAAGAAGGCCATCCCCAAGAAAAAGAAATGCAAAAAGGCAAAATGGTTTTCTGAGGAGGCCTTACAAATAGCTATGAAAAGAAGAGAAGCAAAAGGCAAAGGAGAAAAGGAAAGATATACCCATTTGAATGCAGAGTTCCAAAGAATAGCAAGGGGCAGAAAGAAACACTTCCACAGTGCTCAATGCAAAGAAATAGAGGGAAAAAATAGAATGGGAAATTCTGGAGATCTCTTCAAGAAAATTGAAGATACAAAGGGAACTTTTCATGCAAAGATCGGCTCAATAAGGGACAGAAATGCTGTGAACTGAACAGAAGATATTAAGAAGAGGTGGCAAGAATACACAGAACTATACAGAAAAGATCTTCATGACCCAGATAATGACAATGGTGTGGTCACTCACCTAGAGCCAGACATCCTGGAATGTGAAGTCAAGTGGGCCTTAGGAAGCATCACTATGAACAAAGCTAGTGGAGGTGATGGAATTCCAGTTGAGCTATTTAAAATCCTAAAAGGTGATGCTGTGAAAGGGCTTCACTCAATATGCCAGCAAATTTGGGAAACTCAGCAGTGGCCACAGGCCTGGAAAAGTTAAGTTTTCATTCCAATCCCAAAGAAAGGCAATGCCAAAGAATGCTCAAACTACTGCACAATTGCATTCATCTCACATGCTAGCAAAGTAATGCTTAAAATTATCCAAGCCAGGCTTCAACAGTACATGAACTGTAAACTTCCAGATGTTCAAGCTAGATTTAGAAAAGGCAGAGGAACCAGAGATCAGAGTGCCAACATTTGTTGGATTATCAAAAAAGCAAAAGAGTTCCAGAAAAACATCTACTTCTACTTTATTGAGTATACCAAAGCCTTTGACTGTGTGGATCAAACAAACTGTGGGAAATTCTTCAAGAGATGGGAATACCAGACCACCTGACCTGCCTCCTGAGAAATTGGTATGCAGGTCAAGAAGCAACAGTTAGAACTGGACATGGAACAACAGACTGGTTCCAAATAGGGAAAGGAGTACATCAAGGCTGTATATTGTCACCCTGCTTATTTAACTTCTGTGCAGAGTACATCATGAGAAATGCTGGGCTGGATGAAGCACAAGCTGGAATCAAGATTGCTGGGAGAAATATCAATAATCTCAGATATACAGATGACACCACCCTTATGGCAGAAAGTGAAGAGGAACTAAAACACCTCTTGATGAAAGTGAAAGAGGAGTGCAAAAGCTGGCTTAAAGCTCAACATTCAGAAAACTAAGATCATGGCATCTGGTCCCATCACTTTGTGGCAACTAGATGGGGAAACATTGGAAACAGTGACATACTTTATTTTCTTGGGCTTCAAAATCACTGCAGATGGTGACTGCAGCCATGAAATTAAAAGATGCTTGCTCCTTGGAAGAAAAGCTAACACCAACCTAGACAGCATATTAAAGCAGAGACATTACTTTGCCATCAAAGGTCCATCTAGTCAAAGACATGTTTTTCCAGTAGTTATGTATGGATGTGAGAGTCTGACTATAAAGAAAGCTGAGCACTGAAGAATTGATGCTTTTGTTGGAGAAGACTCTTGAGCGTCCAGGAGTCAAGGAGATCCAACCAATCCATCCCAAAGGAAATCAATCCTGAATATTCATTGGAAGGACTGATGCTGAAGCTGAAACTCCAATACTCTGGCCACCTGATGCAAAGAACTGACTCATTTGAAAAGACACTGATGCTGGGAAAGATCGAAGGTCGGAGGTGAAGGGGATGACAGGGGATGAGATGCTTGGATGGCATCACCAACTCAATGGACATGAGTTTGAGTAAACTCTGGAGGCTGGTGATGGACAGGGAGGCCTGGTATGCTGCAGTCCACGGGGTCACAAAGATTCAGACATGACTGAGTGACTGAACTGAAACAAACAATAAAGACAACTGAAGAGTTTAAAAGTACAGGAAGACTCAGTCATCAGTATCATGAGATTCGCCACCTGGAGCTTGACTAAACTCCCACAGCAAATATAGAAGAAAAATCCTCTCAGCCTTCCAGCAGGTGGGAGGGAATAAGAGCCATTTTGAAATATTGTGGAGCATTCCATTCCTTTTAATGGGGCTTGCCCTCAAGTGAAGCTATTTAACTAAAAACTACCCTGCTAGAGTATTATCAGAGCCAGAGTAACCCAGGGAGAGAGAACTATCCAACTCAAGCTAGCTCTAGCCTTCTCCTTGGGAAAGGGGGAATATGTACCAAACTCCAGTCCACACTAGCCATCCTGTCCTACCCAAGTGGGGAAAAATATGCAAGCACTGTGAAGCTCACACCACAGAGGCATAGGCTTACTAAAGGACTGACACCTAATTGACTATAGAGCACTTGCCCTCCCCTCACACCTCATCCCCACATTTGCTAAAGGTTTTTTTGCCACAGTTCCATTTTTCTATTAATGCTAAAGCATGTCCAGCTATCAGTAAAAAGTTACAAGGCATATCAAAAGACAAAAAACACAAACTTGTAGAGACAGATAAGCATGGAAGCAGGGATGCTGGTATTATTAGAGAATTTAAAACAACTATGATTAATATGCTAAGGATTCTAATGGAGAAAGATGATACTGTGCAAGATCAGATGGGCAATCTAAGCAGAGAGATATGAATCTGAAAAAAGAATCAAAAAGAAACAGGGATGTCAGGGACAAATACTAGAGACAAAACTATAACAGAAATGGAGAATGACTTTGTAGGACTCATAAGTAGATTGGACACAGCTGAGGAAAGAATCTGACTTCTCAAAACCAAAAAGCAAAGAGAACAAAGACTGGAAATAAAAATAGAATAGGATATTCAAGGACTGTGCAACAACTACAAAAGTATAGCATACTTGTAATTTAAATATCAGAAGAAGAAAAAGAGAAAAAAAACAGAAGAAATGTTTGAAACGATAATGATTGAGTAGTCACACAAAGCAATGTCAGGCACAAAACTACAGACCCTGGAGTCTCAGAGAACACCAAGACTGAACCCTAAGGTAAACTACAGACTCTGGATAATCATGGTATGTCAATGTAGTATCATCCTTGGTAAACAATATACAATCTGGTGAGTAATCATGTGGGTGACTATGCAGGCACAGGGGCTGAATGTATATGGAAAATTTCTGTATCTTCCTCACAATTTTGTAATAAACCTAATAATACTCCAAAAATAATAGTCCCTTAAAAAAAAAAAAGGCAAGTTATACTACAAATCAGGGGCAGGAAATACTTAAAGCAATGAAAACAAAACATAATTCATCAGATCAGATCAGATCAGTCACTCAGTCGTGTCCGACTCTTTGTGACCCCATGAATCGCAGCAAGCCAGGCCTCCCTGTCCATCACCAACTCCCGGAGTGCACTCAGACTCACGTCCATCGAGTCAGTGATGCCATCCAGCCATCTCATCCTCTGTCGTCCCCTTCTCCTCCTGCCCCCAATCCCTCCCACCATCAGAGTCTTTTCCAATGAGTCAACTCTTCACATGAGGTGGACAAAGGACTGGAGTTTCAGCTTTAGCATCATTCCTTCCAAAGAAATCCCAGGGCTGATCTCCTTCAGAATGGACTGGTTGGATCTCCTTGCAGTCCAAGGGACTCTCAAGAGTCTTCTCCAACACCACAGTTCAAAGGCATCAATTCTTTGGCACTCAGCCTTCTTCACAGTCCAACTCTCACATCCATACATGACCACAGGAAAAACCATAGCCTTGACTAGACGAACCTTTGTTGGCAAAGGAATGTCTCTGCTTTTGAATATGCTATCTAGGTTGGTCATAACATTCCTTCCAAGGAGTAAGTGTCTTTTAATTTCATGGCTGCAGTGACCATCTGTAGTGATTTTGGAGCCCAGAAAAATGAAGTCTGACACTGTTTCCACTGTTTCCCCATCTATTTCCCATGAAGTGGTGGGACCAGATGCCATGATCTTCGTTTTCTGAATGTTGAGCTTTAAGCCAACTTTTTCACTCTCCACTTTCACTTTCATCAAGAGGCTTTTGAATTCCTCTTCACTTTCTGCCACAAGGGTGGTGTCATCTGCATATCTGAGGTTATTGATATTTTTCCCGGCAATCTTGATTCCAGCTTATGTTTCTTCCAGTCCAGCATTTCTCATGATGTACTCTGCATATAAGTTAAATAAGCAGGGTGACAATATACAGCCTTGATGTACTCCTTTTCCTATTTGGAACCAGTCTGTTGTTCCATGTCCAGTTCTAACTGTTGCTTCCTGACCTGCATACAAATTTCTCAAGAGGCAGATCAGGTGGTCTGGTATTCCCATCTCTTTCAGAATTTTCCACAGTTTATTGTGATCCACACAGTCAAAGGCTTTGGCATAGTCAATAGAGTAGAAATAGATGTTTTTCTGGAACTCTCTTGCTTTTTCCATGATCCAGCAGATATTGGCAATTTGATCTCTGGTTCCTCTGCCTTTTCTAAAACCAGCTTGAAAATCAGTAAGTTCACAGTTCACATATTGCTGAAGCCTGGCTTGGAGAATTTTGAGCATTACTTTACTAGCGTGTGAGATGAGTGCAATTGTGTGGTAGTTTGAGCATTCGTTGGCATTGCCTTTCTTTGGGATTGAAATGAAAACTGACCTTTCCCAGTCCTGTGGCCACTGCTGAGTTTTCCAAATTTGCTGGCATATTGAGTGCAGCACTTTCAAAGCATCATCTTTCAGCATTTGGAATAGCTCAACTGGAATTCCATCACCTCCACTAGCTTTGTTCATAGTGGTGCTTTCTAAGGCCTACTTGACTTCACATTCCAGGATGTCTGGCTCTAGGTCAGTGATCACACCATCATGATTATCTGGGTCGTGAAGATCTTTTTGTACAGTTCTTCTGTGTATTCTTGCCATCTCTTCTTGATATCTTCTGCTTCTGTTAGGTCCATACCATTTCTGTCCTTTATCAAGCCCATCTTTGCGTGAAATGTTCCTTTGGTATCTCTCATTTTCTTGAAGAGATCTCTAGTCTTTCCCATTCTGTTGTTTTCCTCTATTTCTTTGCATTGATCGCTGAAAAGGCTTTCTTATCTCTTCTTGCTATTCTTTGGAACTCTGCATTCAGATGTTTATATCTTTCCTTTTCTCCTTTGCTTTTAGCTTCTCTTCTTTTCACAGCTATTTGTAAGGCCTCCCGAGACAGCCATTTTGCTTTTGTGCATTTCTTTTCCATGGGGATGGTCTTGATCCCTGTCTCCTGTACAATGTCACGAACCTCTGTCCATAGTTCATCAGGCACTCTATCTATCAGATCTAGGCCCTTAAATCTATTTCTCACTCCACTGTATAATCATAAGGGATTTGATTTAGGTCATACCTGAATGGTCTAGTGGTTTTCCCTACTTTCTTCAATTTCAGTCTGAATTTGGTAATAAGGAGTTCATGGTCTGAGCCACAGTCAGCTCCTGGTCTTGTTTTTGCTGACTGTATAGAGCTTCTCCATCTTTGGCTGCAAAGAATATAATCAATGTGATTTCGGTGTTGACCATCTGGTGATGTCCATGTATAGAGTCTTCTCTTGTGTTGTTGGAAGAGGGTGTTTGTGATGACCAGTGTGTTTTCTTGGCAAAACTCTATTAGTCTTTGCCCTGCTTCATTCCATATTCCAAGGCCAAATTTGCCTGTTACTCCAGGTGTTTCTTGACTTCCTACTTTTGCATTCCAGTCCCCTATAATGAAAAGGACATCTTTTTCGGGTGTTAGTTCTAAAAGATCTTGTAGGTCTTCATAGAACCGTTCAACTACAGCTTCTTCAGCGTTACTGGTTGGGGCATAGACTTGGATTACTGTGATATTGAATGGTTTTCCTTGGAAACGAACAGAGATCATTCTGTCGTTTTTGAGATTGCATCCAAGTACTGCATTTCGGACTCTTTTGTTGACCATGATGGCCAGTCCATTTCTTCTGAGGGATTCCTGCCCGCAGTAGTAGATATAATGGTCATCTGAGTTAAATTCACCCATTCCAGTCCATTTCAGTTTGCTGATTCCTAGAATGTCGACATTCACTCTTGCCATCTCTTGTTTGACCACTTCCAATTTGCCTTGATTCATGGACCTGACATTCCAGTTTCCTATGCAATATTGCTCTTTACAGCCTCAGATCTTGCTTCTATCACCAGTCACATCCACACCTGGGTGTTCTTTTTGCTTTGGCTCCATCCCTTCATTCTTTCTGGAGTTATTTGTCCACTGATCTCCAGTAGCATATTGGGCACCTACTGACCTGGGGAGTTCCTCTTTCAGTATCCTATCATTTTGCCTTTTCATACTGTTCATGGGGTTCTCAAGGCAAGAATACTGAAGTGGTTTCCCATTCCTTTCTCCAGTGGACCACATTCTGTCAGATCTCTCCACCATGACTCGCCCATCTTGGGTTGCCCCACAGGCATGGCTTAGTTTCATTGAGTTAGACAAGGCTGTGGTCCCAGTGTAATTAGATTGACTAGTTTTCTGTGAGTATGGTTTCAGTGTGTCTGCCCTTTGATGGCAGATAATTCATAGGCTAATGAAAAAAAAATGAAAAATCCATGAGAAAAAGAATATTTATCCAGGAAAAAGATACATATATCTATATTTGTATAAATATACACTTATACAAATTCAAGAGTAAAGAGTAAAGTAAATTCAAGAGTAAGAAAACAATCCAATAAAAAATTCACAAAACTTTTGAGCAGACGGATCACCAAAAAGACATACTGATGGTAAAATACAAATGAAAATATACTCATAATTATTTGTCTTTAAAGAAATGCAAATAATTTTATACCACCATTGTAGTGGTACAAGATACCACTACGTATCTAACAAAATGACAATAAATTTTAATTTTTTTTTAAAGGAGAAGGAATTAATAATGCCAGGTAGCTGCAAAGACTTAGAACAACTGAATGTCAATTCATTACTTGTGGAAACACATACTGTAGGATTTTTTAGAAAATAGGCTTGCAATGTCTTTTTTTTTTTTTTAATATTTATTCATGAATCAGCCATGGCTGTACATGTGTTCCCCATCCTGAACTCCTCTCTCATCTCCCTCCCCATTCCATCCCTCTGGGTCATCCCAGTGCACCAGCCCTGAGCACCCTGTCTCATGCATCGAACCTGGACTCGCAATCTGTTTCACATATGATAATATACATGTTTCAATGCTATTCTCTCGGATCATCCCACCCTCGCCTTCCCCCACAGAGTCCAAAAGACTGTTCTATACATCAGTGTCTCTTTTGCTGTCTCACATATAGGGTTATTGTTACCATCTTTCTAAATTCCATACATATGCATTAGTATACAGTATTGGTGTTTTTCTTTCTGGCTTACTTCATTCTGTCTAATAGGCTCCAGTTTCATCCACCTCATTAGAGCTGATTCAAATGCATTCTTTTTAATGGCTGAGTAATACTCCATTGTGTATATGTACCACAGCTTTCTTTCCATTCATCTGCCGATGGACATCTAGGTTGCTTCCATGTCCTGGCTATTATAAAAAGTGCTGCGATGAACATTGGGGTACATGTGTCTCTTTCCCTTCTGGTTTCTTCAGTGTGTATGCCCAGCAGTGGGATTGCTGGATCATATGGCAGTTCTGTTTCCAGATTTTTAAGGAATCTCCACACTGTTCTCCATAGTGGCTGTACTAGTTTGCATTCCCACCAACAGTGTAAGAGGGTTCCCTTTTCTCAACACCCTCTCCAGCATTTATTGTTTGTAGATTTTTGGATAGCAGCCATTCTGACCATTGTGAGATGGTACCTCATTGTGGTTTTGATTTGCTTTTCTCTGATAATGAGTGATGTTGAGCATCTTTTCACGTGTTTGTTAGTTGTATGTCTTCTTTGGAGAAATGTCTATTTAGTTCTTTGGCCCATTTTTTGATTGGGTCATTTATTTTTCAGGAATTGAGCTGCAGGAGTTGCTTGTATATTTTTGAGATTAATTATTTGTCAGTTGCTTCATTTGCTATTATTTTCTCCCATTCTGAAGGCTGTCTTTTCACCTTGCTTATAGTTTCCTTCGTTGTGCAAAAGCTTTTAAGGTTAATTAGGTCCTATTTGTTAACTTTTGTTTGTATTTCCATTACTCTGGGAGGTGGGTCTTAGAGGATCCTGCTGTGATTTATGTCAGAGAGTGTTTTGCCTATGTTTTCCTCTAGGAGTTTTATAGTTTCTGGTCTTATGTTTATATCTTTAATCCATTTTGAGTTTGTTTTTGTGTATGGTGTTAAAAAGTGTTCTAGTTTTATTCTTTTACAAGTGGTTGACCAGTTTTCCCAGCACCCCTTGTTAAAAAGACTGTCTTTTTTCCATTGCATGTTCTTGCCTCCTTTGTCAAAGATAAGACAGTATGGTACTGGCACAAAGACAGAAATACATATCAATGAAACAAAATAGAAAGCCCAAAGATAAATCCACGCACCTATGCAATGTTTTTTAAAATTAAACATGTATTTACCATAACACCTAGCAATTCTAAACTAGGTATTTACTGAAAAGAAATGAAAACTTGTGTTCACACAAAAATCTATATGAAAATATTTACAGCAGCTTTCCTCGAAAACTGGATTGTCAAAAACTGGAAACAACTCAAATGTCCCTTAACTGGTGAGGGCTAAACAAACTAGTACCCTCATATAATGGAATACTAATATTAACATTATAATGAAATACTAATATGCAATAAAAAGTAACAACACTATTGATATACATGACAAAATGGATGAATTGCAAACTCATCTTGCTAAGTGAAGAGAGCCAGGCCCAAAGAATACAGCTAAATGGTTTTATTTATATTACATTTGGTAAAAGGCAATACCATAGAGACAAAAAGCAAACAGATCATGGCTGGCAAGGCCTAGGATTGGCAGGACGAGTTGACTACAAAAAGATAGGATGATATTTTGAGGAATGATGGAGCCATCTAAATCTTGGCTGTGTTTGCCAAACCTCTTGGAACTGTACCCTTTTCAAAATTAAGGATTAGACTGTTTCTCTGAAACAAGACCCTATAAAATTTCTAAGTTAAAATTTATGGCCCCTGTTTCTTCTAAATTAGTTTTTAATTAGTGGGTGTTATTTTACATATTTTATCTTCAAATTCAAGTCAAGAAGCTTGATACATAAACATTCTAGCCTGAATTTTAAAAATGAAATTCTAAAATGCAGCATGAATTAGTTATACAATTTTGAATAATATAGTTTATTTATAACAAAAATTCAAATTAAACTCATTAGCTCCCTGTGTTCTAAGTAAATTAATGAAAAAAGATACCAACTTGTTTAATTACAAAGGAAAAGAAAAGAAAATCTAATGAGCACTAGTATCTGGACAATAAAATGAGCATTTTTTAAATAATAAAATATTAAAAGACAAAGGAACGATCTACAGAGGATGGATGTAAATAATGGTTGTACCTCAATAATTTTACGTAAAACAGAACAGGTAAAGAAACATTACTCATGGAGAAAAGTAAGAAAATGTCAGATCTGCAGCAGTTTCAGTGTGAAAGAAACATTACTCATGGAGAATAAGTAAGAAGATGTAAGATCTGGAGCAGTTCAGTGTGAAAGCTGGAGATGTGGGAGTCCTGTGCACAGTTGACAAAGACATATGAGTTGACTACACCTCAGAATACAGACAAGGGAAAAGAGGTACAAGGGAAAGACAATGGGGTGAAATCTGTGTATCAATAGATATGTGGAAACAGGTAAAGAAGAAAAGGGGAGGAATGCGGCCAAAGTGGGAAGATAACAGCAGGGGTAATTAAAATATACTTAGCTAAAGACTGAAAATAATCTTCTTACATGACATTTCCCATTTAACCTTTAGGAAAATAAAAGGGAAAATCAAATGACAGGATGTTAGTGATCAGTAGGAATAGAAATCCAATCTGTTTTATTCCAAATCTCCTCCTCTTATTATTACAATTTTTCTGAGTTCATGGACGCATTGTTGATCTTCTGTTATATTTATCAACTGATTATCTATGAACAACTGGGATATAAATGTCCACATGCCATTGAGATGGCAGTCATCAGTGATTACATCCTTCCAATGCTAGCTACTGAGCCCTGAAGTAACCCAGAAAGAAGAATACCTGGTATCTCACAGCCAACAGACTGTAGCCACTCCCTAAGGTGATCCTGAGAAAAGGAAGCTCAAGATATGAAAACACAGGAATCTGGCCCCAGACTGCTGAGGTGTATATTAAAGGAATGATTTCAGTGAGCCCAAGTCTTCTCTTGTAACCATAAACAGAAAAGTGCTAAATTCTTTAACTTGGAATATCTGTTTTGTTTGTTTGTTTTAATTCACAAAAATACTTTTGCTCTTCAGACTACCTGCCCTTTGTTGCAAAGCATGCACGTATGCACGGGTAATAATCTTTCACTTAAACAATTTTTATTAAATGTTTAAAACAAAAATACACTTGATTCCTCTCTTTTTAGAATTCCCTTTCAATAAATAATTCATTCTACCATTAATCAAAGTTAAAATAACTAGTTTAGCTCTCTAGAACAAGAAGAAAAAAAAAGAAAATATTAGTCACTCAGTCATGTCTGACTCTTTGTGACCCTGTGGACTGTAGCCTGCCAGGCTCCTCCGTCCATGGAGTTCTCCAGGCAAGAATACTGGAGAGGGTTGCCATTTTCTTCTCCAGGGAATCTTCCTGACCCAGGGATCAAACTTGAGTCTCCTGCATTGCAGGCAGATTTTTTACCATCTGAGCCTCTAGGGAAGCCCCAATAAATAATTCACTATAATATTAATCAAAGTTAAAATAATTATTTTAGCTCTTTAGAGCATAGAACATACAAATAACTGCATATTTTTATAATTAAGCCAATTATTATATAAATACATATTTAATGATGAAGAAACATGCACACAAAATTGAATTAGCAGGCATCACACCTAGATTTATTCTACTGGAAATGAAACATTAATGCTTTCTCTAAAATCCAAATATTAATATTTTCCAATAATGTCCTATATAAAGCATATTCTTGACAAAAAGCAGCATTTAACAGGTGGCACACAGAAAACTAATTCAACAAGAATTCAATCTGGACACATATTATTACATATGTGTATTACAACATACACATTACAAATGTATAATCATGTATAAGAAATCAACCCTCAATATTCATTGGAACGACTGATGCTGAAGCTGAAGCTCCAATACTTTGGCCACCTGATGTGAAGAACTGACTCATTGGAAAGACCTTGATGCTGGGAAAGATTGAAGGCTGGAGGAAAAGGCAGACAACAGAGGATGAGATGGTTGATGGCATCATTAACTCAATGGACATGAGTCTGAGCAAACTCTGAGAGATAGTGAAGGACAGGAAACCCTGGCGTGCTGTAGTTCATGAGGTCACAAAGAGTCAGACACTACTTCAAGACTGAACAAGGCACTCAGACTCCTTTAGAAGACCCTGAAAGAGCCACATTGTCAATAAAAAGTGATGCCTCCAGAGAAATGACTGTCAGGCATTTCTCGAAGCTTTCCACCTATTTTGTTTGCAAAATAGTACATGGGGGAAGTACACCCTTATCATCTCTGGGAAACTGAGGTTCAGAGAGGCTTAGTAACTAGTCCAATTGAACTTGGGCATTCTGGCTTTATAACCTCTAATCTTAGCCACAAAGTGATGTTCCCCTCTTCGTTTAGGCAGGCAACCTCTGAGGTTTTCTGTTCCAAGGCCTCTGCCTTCAGCTTTATACACAGTTCAGTTCAGTTCAGTTCAGTAGCTCAGTCGTATCCAACTCTTTGCGTCCCCATGAACTGTAGCACGCCAGGCCTCCCTGTCCATCACCAACTCCTGGAGTCCCCCCAAACCCATGTCCATCGAGTCGGTGATGCCATCTAACCATCTCATCCTCTGTCTTCCCCTTCTCCTCTGGCCCTCAATCTTTCCCAGCATCAGGGTCTTTTCAAATGAGTCATCTCTTCGCATCAGGTAGCCAAAGGATTGGAGTTCCAGCTTTAACATCAGTCCTTCCAATGAATATTCAGGACTGATCTCCTTTAGGATGCACTGGTTGGATCTCCTTGCAGTCCAAGGGACTCTCAAGAGTCTTCTCCAACACCACAGTTCAAAAACATCAATTCTTTGGCACTCAGCTTTCTTTATAGTCCAACTCTCACATCCATACATGACTACTGGAAAAACCACAGCCTTGACTAGGCGGACCTTTGTTGGCAAAGGAATGTCTCTGCTTTTGAATATGCTATCTAGGTTGTTCATAACTTTCCTTCCAAGGAGTAAGCATCTTTTAATTCCATGGCTGCAATCACCATCTGCAGTGATTTTGGAGCCCAGAAAAATAAAGTTATACACAAAGAAAGGTTAAATGCCAAATTCAGGAATCAATATACCTAGGATTAAATTCAGTTCTGTAGAGCTTTCTCTGGTGGTCTGTTGGTTAAGAGTCCACGCTTTCACTGCAGGAAGACCCAGTTTGATCCCTGGTCAAGGAACTAAGACCCCACACGCTGCATGCCAAAAAAATTGTTTTTAATTTTTTTTTCACTTCTATAGCAACCAACTCAGCTGTGTGATTGCAGTAATTTACTTAACTTCTGTAGTCTTCAATTTCCTCATCTATGAAATGGGGCTAATAATTCCCACCTTGTCAGGTAAGCTCTGAGAGAAGATTAGATGAGATGGTGCAGAGATGCCTGCTGTTCACTAAATGTGGTAAGGAGGAGGATGCTGATGCTAACATTTGCTAGGAATAGGTTTTGCAGCTTTTTTGTTGTTGTTCAGTTGCTCAGTCATGTCCGACTCCTTGAGACCCCATGGACTGCAGGACCCCAGGCTTCCCTGTCCTTCACTATCTTCCAGAATTTGCTTAAACTCATGTCAATGATGCCATCCAAACATCTCTTCTGTTGCCTCCTCCTCTTGCCCTTTCCCAACATCAGGATCTTTTCCAAAGAGTTGGCTTTTGGCATCAGGTAGCCAAAGTATTATTTTCATATATAAGAAATTAAAATATCTATTTAAAGCATATTTTTGATGCTCTAATAGTCTAATCTGATTATTCCAGATTATTAATGCTGGCATAACATTGATAATAAGCCACTAGCACCAATGGGGCCATCAGAATGGAAGGTGACCTTAGTTTGGCACTGTGTTCTAAAGTCCCTGTTGCTACAGGTTTAACCACTTAATTGAGGATTCGGGAAAACTCTTGAGAGTTTCAAGGAAGGGACTAGAACTGCATAAACATTTGGACGGTCTGGGACAATCACTGTTTACCATCTGCATGGTAGTATCCCAGCATTTGTCGATCATAATGCCCATTCTGTTGTATAGTATTTGAACATTGGCCTTGCCATAACATGTAGTATAGTAACAGGCTCATCAATTTTCTGCCTTGTTTGTGATGTTCTTCCCACTCTTTTTTTCCCAACTGTACACAAAATTCACTCCTTTTCCCTATCCATAAGATTCACTCATGTCTTCTTCACCTGCTTCTAAACCTGTGATGATGTGATTCGACCCTTGGAGTATGGTTTTGTTTTTGTTGTTTAGTCATTGAGTCACACCCAACTCTTTGCACCCCTATGGATTGTAGTCTGTTAGGCTCCTCTTTTCATGGAATTTTCCAGGCAAGAATACTGTAGTGGGTTGCCATTTCCTACTCCAGGGTACACCTTGACAATTACTTTAGACCCAAACAGCACATTTCTCATAAGCTTGTTTTGTTGAAAATGCATCTTTTGAACTCTTTTCTACTCAAAATTTTCCTCTTCACTTCAAGTGGTTTATAATAAGCAGAAATTTTATTTGTTACTCATGTTTGTAGGGAACCACAGATCTGCAGTGTGGTTCATGTAGAAGATGCTGTCTTAAAGTACCACATCTGTTTTTTGAGACTGTCCTTTTAAAAATGTGATATTAAAAGCAAACCAAAAAGATTAAGTGATTTATTTTCACACTGTCTCACAACTTAATTTTACCCCTGCACTTCTGTGCTTTTTTTCTTTTTCTCCTCATGGTGGTTTTATCCACTTTCTGACCCCTACAGATTTATCATCAGTGTCATATGATATGATTATTATTTATCTGTGAATTTAAGAATTGCATCTTATGTCTCTTTAATATCCTTTCTACCATCTACTGTCCTTGAACTAGTGCTAATTTAATAGTAAATGATTTATTTTATAGTACAAATACTGTAACATGTAGTTTTCTCTTTATCAAGCAGTAGATCTATAGATTTCTTAAACTCAGTATCAGGGTTCTTGGTTTATAACAAATAAATAATGTGACATGCCAAATTATGACACAAGTGATGAAATTGCCCCATAAGAATTCATGTTCTCCCAATTGAGAGGCCATACCATTAAATATCACAATGAAAATCAGAATAAAAAGTCACATGGATCAAATTATTCATTCAGCAAAGGCATCCCCTCCTCCCTCCATCTTGCCTCACTGCCTTGCTAACCACACAAGCTTTTCTGACAAAGTATAGATGCCCTTATATAAGCAGGCTTGGCATCAGTTAAGAGAGCTCAATCAGATAAAGTGACAGATAGCTTTCATGCACTGGAGTCAAGAAACCCTCGCACCATTCTCAGGGGGATGCTCACGACTATGGTGTCCCTAACGTAGCTGATTATAAATAGAGCTGGAAAGTCATTCAGCAGCAGAAACAAGATCACAATAGAGTGTAAAGGGCACTCTAGAGTAATATGGAGTCTGAGATTCATTTTCTTATTACTATTCTTCAATACTTAAAATCGCATACCTAATTTATTAGGTCTATGAGTCTGAACAACTTATTATTTGCCTTATTTTGTTCTCTTTTGAATATAAATCTGTAGCATGCTATCATATTCTTAGTGAAAAGCAACAATTTTCTATTTATAAAGAGGGCCTCCATTATCAAGTGTTAATAAATTACACAAAAGTAAGATTCAAGATTAGGATTGTTGGCAATCAGAACTCATTGGTGCTGAAATTAAAATTATGATAATGCAAGTATGTCCCTCTCATGTCTTCCAGGTAGGATGAGACTTTTCTCATTTCCAAGTGAAACTTATAACAGAGTAATCTGAACACATTCTTTGTTTACTCATTGAAATTTGTTCTGTAGCAGGATAAATTTTCTGAATCAATGTTAATATATGGGGGGGGGAAAGTTATGTCATACGTAAAATTAATTCTACAAGTTGCTTCAAGTTAATTTAGGCATTTTTTTCCTCTAAGGACTAAGAATAGAGAAAACCCCATGAAGTCTAAATTAGAAAGGTATGAAAAGATTCTTATATTTCCTACAGTGTATTAAGTGAGTGTTACAAATGGAAGAATTAAAATTATTTTTTATTAATTATCAGGAGAGAAGAAAACAAAGGGTCAAAGTCGCTGTCATGTCTGACTCTTTGCAACTCCATGGGCTGTAGCCTGCCAGGCTCTTCTGTCCATGGGATTCTCCAGGCAAAAGTACTGGAGTGGAAAGTCATTCCCTTCTCCAAGGGATTTTCCCAATTCGTGGATCAAACACAGGTTTCCTGCACTGTAGGAAGATTCTTTACCATCTGGGTCACCAGGGAAGCCAAGCAAAGAAACATTGAGAAATGGAAAAATGACTAAACACTTGTAAAACTGAATTATCCACTTTGTCCACCCTGAGGTGTAATCAGTATTTCTCTATTTCTGTGTGGTCAGTTCAGATCATAAATCATGTACAACTCTTTCTTCTTGTTCTCATACTCACCCATCACCTAAATTGCTGCCATGTCATGTAATTCTCTCTTCTTTAGGAATCCATCTCACTTATTCTCTCATCCAACTAGGTTTATACCGTCTTTTTTGCTCTTGACTTTCTCCTTACCTCTAAATTACCTTATGTACTTCTAAAAATCAAATCATGTCACGCAGTTTCAAATTTTCTATTTGCCTTCCAGATCAACTTTCTTAGATTGACAAATAAGCCTTTTATAACCTGGCCTTTGTCTTCTAATTCAACCGTCCTCACACAATCAACACACTGCTACCACAATTTCTCTGCCAGGCCCAACACACACAAACTCTTTTCTGGATATAGTAGACTCCTTAAAATTTCCTGACTGTGCCAGGAGCTCCTAATTTCATGAACTATTTTTCTGTCCTATTGATTAACATTGATTAACCTCCTCTCTCTCTTGTTGACCACCTAATCCTCATGGTACTTCCCCCAGCGCATAGAACCATTCATTTTTAACCTGGATTTAGATGCCCTATCTCCAGGAAAACATCCCTGTACAAACCTTAATCATGGCCTTTATCACATATCATTTCACCTGTTCCCATGACTGACTTCATAAACTTTAAGAACGCTGATGTTAAGAAATTGACATTATTTGAGTTTGTACTTTAACAGCATCCTGGCAAGTACAAGGATGCAAAATAGACATTTAATACATTTGTACTGAATTTAGGAATGAAAAAATTCATTCATTCATTCAACAAATATATATTAATTGGCTACCATATATATTCCAAGAACTGGTCTATGCCCCCAAAATAAAATGAGCAAAAGGAGAACAAATTCTCCATATTTTTGGAGCTTTTACTTTACTAAGAAAAGATAGAAATAACCCTTAAATATGTGGTTTCAAATAGGGTAAGGTAAAAAAAATAAAATCTTGGAGTCTTAAATACAGATATTAAATAAGTGCATATTAAATTTAATATCCATAGCTTAGTTGGTAAAGAATCAGCCTGCAATGCAGAAGACACTGGTTCAATTCTTGGGTTGGCAAGATCCACTACAGAAGGGATAGGCTACCCATTCCACTGTTCAGACCTGGAGAATTCCATGAACTATAAAGTCCATGGGGTCACAAGAAGTTGGACACAACTGAGCAACTTTCACTTCTCATTTTTTAAGATAATTCCATTTTTGTTTTAAGATGATAATGTGCTCATTCAATTTATCCACTTTTTAGAATTCCTTGTAATTAGGTATGTCCATTTGATGCAGTCCTAACCATGAGCTCAGGTGTCTGGATGCGCCAGCTGAGGCTGTTTTTCTTTTTGCCTCCTTTTCTTTACCTATCCTCCCACCTGGAAAGTGGAACAGATGGTTTTCAACCAAGGGCTTCCCTTGTGGCTCAGCTGGTAAAGAATCCACCTGCAATGTGAGAGACCTGGGTTCTATCCCTGGGTTGGGAAGATCCCCTGGAGAAGAGAAAGGCTACCCATTCCAGTATTCAGGAATGGCTACCCACTCCAGTATTCAGGCCTGGAGAATTCGATGGACAGTATAGTCCATGGGGTCACAAAGAGTCGGACATGACTGAGAGACTTTCACTTCATTTCACTTCACTTCAAGAATGCAAAGTAGGAAGAGAAGAGCCTAGATCTTAAATAGAAGTACTATACATGGCTCATCTGATGCTAGGTTCCATGTCAGACAGGAAAAACAAACTAACAAGCAGGCATGTATTAAGCCACTTAGTTAGGTTTCTGTTAAGTGTATGCCAGTGAATTATAATTTTATGGTAGCTATTGTTCAGTTGCTAAGTCCTGTCCAACTCTGCGATCCCATGGACTGCAGTAACGCCAGGCTCCTCTGTCATCTACTATCTCCCAGAGTTTGCTCAAATTCATGTCCATTGAGTTGGTAATGCCATCCAACCATCTCATCCTCTGTCGCTCCCTTTTCTTCTTGCCCTCAGTCTTTACCAGCATCAGGGTCTTTTCCAGTGAGTGGATTCTTTTCATCAGGTGGCCAAAGTATTGAAGTTTCAGCTGCAGCATCAGTCCTTCCAATGAATGGCCAAAGTATTGAAGTTTCAGCTGCAGCATCAGTCCTTCCAATGAATATTCAGGGTTGATTTCCTTTAGAATAGACTGGTTGGATCTCCTTACTATCCAAGGGGCTCTCAAGCGTCTTCTCCAGCACCACAATTAGAAAGCATCAATTCTTCAGCACTCTATCTTCTTTATGGTCCACCTCTCACATCCACACATGACTACTGGGAAAACCATATCATTGACTATATGTACTTCTGTCTGCAGAGTGATGTCACTGCTTTTTAATATGCTCTCTAGGTTTATCATACATTTTCTTCCATGGAGCAAGTGTCTTCTAATTTCATGGCTGCAGTCACCACCTGCAGTGATTTTAGAGACCAAGAAAATAAAATCTGTCACTGCTTCTACTTTTTCCCCATCTATTTGCCATGAAGTTATGGGACCAGATGCCATGATCTTAGTTTTGGGGTTTTCTTTTTTTTTATTTTAATATTGAGTTTCAAGCCAGTTTTTTCACACTCTTCTTTCACTCTTATCAAGAAGCTATTTAGTTCCTCTTCACTTTTTGCCATTAGAGTGGCGTTATTTGCATATCCAAGGTTGTTGGTATTTCCCCTGACAGCTTGATTCATCTAGCATAACATTTTGCATGATGTACTCTGTATATAAGTTAAATAAACAATACACAGACTTAAGCACTCCTTTCCCAATTTGGAACCAGTTGGTTGCTCCATGTCCACTTCTAACTGTTACTTGCTGACCTGCATACAGGTTTCTCAGGAGATGGGAAAGTGGTCTGGTAATCCTATCTCTTTAAAAAGTTTCCACTTCATTGTGATTCACACAAATGCTTTAGTGTAATCAATGAAGCGGAAGTAGATATTTTTCTGGAATTCCCTTGCTTTCTCCATGTTCTAGTAAATGTTGGCAATTTGATCTTTGGTTCCTCTGTCTCTTTGAAACCCAGTTTGTATCTGGAAGTTCTTGGTTCACATACTGCTGAAGCCTAGCTTGAAGGATTTTGAGTATAACCTTGCTAGCATGTGAAATGAGTACAATTGTGTGGAGGTTTCCACATTCTTTGGTATTGCCCCTCTTTGGAATTGGAATGAAAACTGACATTTTCCAGTCCTTTAGCCTCTGGTGAGTTTTCCAAATTTGCTGACATCTTGGGTGCAGCACTTAAACGGCATCATCTTTTTGGATTTTGAATAACTCAGCTGGAATCCCATCTCCTCCATTAGCTTTGTTTGTAGTACTACTTCCTAATGTCCACTTGATGTCTCAGTCTAGGATGTCCGGCTCTAGGTGAGTGACCACACCATTGTGGTATCCTGGTCTTTCTTGTATAGTTATCCTGTGCATTCTTTCCACCTCTTCTTAATCTCTTCTTCTTCTGTTATGTCTTTTCTGTCCTTTATTGTGCCCATCCTCGCTTGAAAGTTTCCCTTGATATCTCCAATTTTCTTGAGGAGAGCTCTAGTGTTTCTCTTTCTATTTCTTTCCTCTATTTCTTTGTATTGCTCATTTAATAAGGCCCATTTAGGATATGGTTATTATTCAGGTATAAATAATATACCTGAAAAATATACTCACATGCTTCAGAGAATCAGAAACTAGTGTGAGACATTTTACCATTATGAAAATATACCAGTATTGTTTATAATTTTTTGTTAAACATTATATTTTACATCTATATAGCAAGATTTTAGATTTTAGAGCCAGAAAAATATGTATTAATTATGATTTCAATTCTAAATAAATGAGGTCTTATAGTTTTATAATATTGACATTAATGTATTCCTGATTAAAAAAAGTACAGTAAGCAATGACACAATTAAAAGTCTTATAGAAGATTGGAGATAGAAAATGTATCACTTAATACAAGGCATAACATAATAGAAGGCATAACATAAAAAACAATGAAATATTGCTCTTTGCTGCAACATGGAGAGACCTAGAGATTATCACACTAAGCAAGGTAATTCAGAGAAAGGCAAATATTGTATATTACTTATATGTGTAATGTAAAAAGTATTGCAGATGAATTTATTTACAAAACAGGAACAGACTCACAGAAATATAAAATAAGCAAGGTGGGAAATGAAGATGTGGGGAGAGGATAAATTAGGAGTATGGGATTGACAGTGACAGATATACAATACTATACAGAAAATAGATAAACAACAAGGATTTACTGTATAGCACAGGGAATTATATTCAATATCTTATAATAAACTATAATGGAAAAGAATCTGAAAAATGCATATAAATGTATATATTTTGTGTGTATATGTATGTGTGTGTGAATCACTTTGTTATAGTCCTGAAAGTAACACAATATTATAAATCAACTGCACTTCAATTAAAAAAAATCAATTTTAATAAATCTCTATGTAAGCTTTTAAAATGAGCAGAAAGTATGCAACTCATGATTTTCTTAGTAGGGGATGGTTAGACGGGGACTAATATTAGTAGAGTCAGCAAAGGCACGATGTCATGAAGATCAATAAGGTATTTTTGCCTTCCAGACACTTTTAGCTCATTGATTGTCTAATAATGGTAATTTCAATATTAGGGTTTTATTTCTTTGCCCTCTGACTCTAATATTTAAAATAGAAATGACATTTAAAATTACCTTAAGTACATTAATACTTAAGTTTTCATTACGCTTTTATATTTAATAGGAATAAGTTCATCAGATTCTCTTTAGGCAGTTGGGAGTGTGTGTGTGTGTGTGTGTGTGTGTGGTACATGTGCCCATGTGACTATATGATTTGATGTGGAGACTATGGTCCAGATAAGAGAAAAGACAACAAGCAAAAGGACTTATTACCCAAGTTATGTTTGTATGTGATATTCTTGCTGTAATTATGCAAGATTAAACAAACAATTATAAAACTTACATTTTATTGTTTTTTGAAACAAACACCATGAGTTCAGCCTTCCTAGAAAGTGGGAGCAGAACAATTCTTCACACAGGGGTGTAGGAGCTGTCTCCAGATCGAATATTGATACCCTGGCCCACCGTCTGCAGCAGGGTATTAAGTATCAGCCACCTCAAAGGTTGGCGCCAAACTTCTCTTTCAGTGCACCACAAACCAGAATTAATTGCAAATCAATCGAACAAAGTACAACTGATCAGTAAACCAATTAGTAATTTTAGCTGTTCATCCTGTCTTAATTTACGAGGGGGGAAAGTGGGAAATGGAAGTGCTTTTTAGACCACATATAAAAGTCTACTCTTTCCTTCTCTCCCCCTGCTTCCTCACCCACTGCCATTGCAATAATATTCTTATGTAAACCCTGTAAAAAGCATATGCTGCATAAATATTTTACAGGTAGTCTTTGAATTTCTTCACTTTCTCGTGGAAGTATAAATTAGCTTTGGCAAATAATTGCTGGAGAAAGTGAAAGTAAATAAGTTTTCCTATGCAAATAGTGCATGTTATATTTTAAACCCAGTTTGAAAAATCCTTAATTCATATAACATTTTTTCCACAGATTTTGTTATAGGACACTTATCCTTCTCATGAATGATAGGTATATAAAGGTCTCTGATTAAAGAATAAGTGAATATCAGAGGTAAATGTCAGTTATCTGTCCTAAATTTCTTCATGTGAATGACATCCTTTACTTTCACTACCCTTTGGCATATAGATATTATAATATAAACATTGATATGTGACCCCATGGCCTGAAGCCCACCAGGCTCCTCTGTCCATGGGATTCTCCAGACAAGAATATTGGAGTAGGCTGCCATTCCCTTCTCCAGAAACATTTATATAAAATAAATCTATATTTATAGTTTCTTCAGTTTCCTTTCAGTCCCAAAGGAATTCATCTTTGCTAATAACTCATATATTACCTGTTACTGAGTAGAGGTTCATATCATATTTTGCATAGCCTACACTCTAATGCTCATTAGGAATATTCTCTTTGTTATTTAATTTTCCTTAACCATTTGGCTAGGTTTACATAAAATTATTCTGCTTGAGAAATAAATTTAAGTTACTACTGGCATTCATAGAAGATGATAGGTTTTTAGTCTAGCTCTAGAGAAGATTTTTAAGGAACTATGTTGTCTTTTTATGGATTCAGGTCATTGCTAATAATGTCCTGTGAGTACTAATGTCCAAGAAAAATAGCATTCTATTTATTCTAGTTAAGATAAAAGTAGTTCATTTGAGAACACTTAAAATTCCCATGGAAATTCATCCAGTTATCTTAGTACACAGTACTAAGTAGTACTTAGTACACAGTAGTACTTAGTACACAGTAGTACTTAGTACACAGTACTCTTAGTTACAATACTCTTCTATAAGGCTCTGTTTTTCAAAAATCAATGATAGAGAAAATCTAAATGGCCATCAGGTAGCTTTCATCACTGGAGAGTAATCTACTTCAAAATTATTTTATTTTACAACAGGTCTCCAAAGATAAATATTTCCTATTTCAATAGAAAATTCTAAGGGGAACAAGTTGTTCTAAGCCAAACAAGTAGTTTGTCTAATTAAATTAAATTAAATTAAAATTTGTCTAATAAAATTAAAATAAAATAATTATTGTTTTCCAATAAACACTCAAACTTGTCACAAAGTTTAGTTAATATTACCTACCTTTCCGTTATTATTTATTAAACTTTTTACCCATTCTTTATTTTCAGAGAAGCATTTTTAAGAAATCTTGCATTATAAGAAATAACCTGTTACAGAAGCAGATGTGCATTGAAAGGGCTCAGAAAAACTGTGTGGGTACCAGTGAAAGAAAGGTAGGCAGTGCAATCCAAAGTGGTTTCTACAAATCACATGCCACTGGGCATGCAGGCTAAGTCACTTCAGTAGTATCTGACTCTTTGCAACCCTGTGGACTGTAGCCCACCAGGTTTTTCTGTTCATGGGATTTTGCAGGAAAGAATATTGGAGTGGTTTGCCATGCCATCCTCCAGTGGATTTTCCTGACCCAGGGATCCAACCTGCATCTGTTATGTCTCTTGCATTGGCAGGCGGGTTCTTTACCACTACCACCACCGGGAAGCCCTTAATTAATGTTAGTAAGTAGCTAAAAGAAAACGTTCCTCTGTGCAATATAAAATATAAATAAAAATAATCTAGATGTTGCATCTGTATACAAATATATGCATTCACAATATCACAGGCTTAGAATCTGCACGTTAGGCATGAAGTGACCTTGTTTATAACTGAAACCTTAATCATTATGTAGATCAGTAGCCTCCAAACCTTTTCAATTGTGCATCATGGTATTTGTGTAATTTAATGTGAACAAGATATACATGAACTACTGTATTAATACAATATTCACACTATAAATCATACAGAAAAATACAAAATATATACATATACTCAGAGTAGCCAGTGTTGTCCTCATCAGTCTAAGAGAATAGTTGGCATGTACCATCAGGCACATGTATCTGGAAATCACCAGGGCAGCAAAAGTAATTGCCATCCACAGAGAAAGGAAAAGCAAATCAAAAACACCAGGGATGGTATGGGGAGGGAGGAGGGAGGCAGCTTCAGGATGGGGAACATGTGTACACCTGTGGCGGATTCATGTTGATGTATGGCAAACCAATACAATATTGTAAAGTAATTAACCTCCAATTAAAATAAATAAATTTATATTTAAAAAAAACCCAACATTTGTCCACCGTCAATGCTAGATCTCTCAGATAAGCATATTTAGACCGTCTTTGCTTATTGTGATAGTTAATGAGAAATCTTCTGTTGCCGTTTTTCCTTTGGGTAATTGTGTGTGGTGTCTTGTCCTGCTTTTTCTTCTCATTGTCCCATTGTTTAGGTTCGTGTTACAAACATAAAAGTTGTTGAAGGCATATCACCTACTACATTCCTTCTTTATTTTTCCCTTCATCGTAGCCCCTTCCAACATGTGTGGCCTTTACACATTACTTTTTTCCCTAAAACTATTTTTGATTGTCATTTAGATGTATAGCATGAATATCAGCACATGTTCCCCAAAGATGGATTTTCCACAAATTAGAATATTCTATTTCGCTCTAAATATGGAAACTAAAAATATATTACCCACTGTGAAATGAATTACTCATACATTGTGTGTCACATTTTAAACTAACAACTCTATAACCTTAAAATATAGCTCAATCTTTAAGTATTAATTTTGAAATGATGCATTTGTGCTAATGATTTACCGGGAGGAAAAATCCTTTAATCTAACTCTTTTGCTTATGAACTTGAAAGTTGAACTCCATAGAAATGACTGACTGCAACAGCAGGGCTTTTCACCAGCTGATCAAAATTAACAGTTTCTTTCAATTGTTCTAATTAAGACCAAGGGGAGTTCTGGAATGTACCAACAGTATCTCAAATTGCTCCCTGCTTAAAACTAGTTCTAGGTGAGAAATGTCAGCTTTTACCTTTCCCTACAAATAGTTTAGTCTAAGTTGCTAATATTACTATCTACTAAAAGGCCTTATGTATATATCCCATGAGAATTTTTTTCAGTTTTGTTTTATTAGAAAGGATAACAATTAAAGATGAGAAATATAATCATCTAGAGTAGAAATGTATCAGAAGTGAGATGGTATATCAATGATCTGTAAAACTGATGAAAACTCTATAAATATGGTTAATGTTTTACAGAGTAGTCATTTTATCTTAAGAACTTTTTCACATTATACTAGAAACATATTTAGATAATTGAATCAATAATCATTGTAAAAATACAAAAATTCAATGTATTTAAACCTTAGGAAATATAAGATTATTGCTTTCAAGTGTACATTTTTCCTGCTAGCTGAACATCTCTCAAGGAACATTTTCTGCCCCTCAAAATCAATTCATTTCTGCTAAGTTGTAGTCTTTTGTCATTCATCATCCAAAGTTCTGATCTAGGTTATTAATGAAACGTGTTTTCTTGCAGTAATTTCTTTCAAACTTATTCATTTTCTTCAAGATTCGTTTTTCTTACTATTTATATAAAACATCTACTTTAAAAGTTATATAAATGGTGAAGAGACATAAAAGCAAACACCAATATTCTCATTATAGAAGCAAAAACAGAGTAAAGTTTAAAATCTTGACCTACATGTAACTCAATAGTAAGTTATTTAAATGGAACTTTTAGGTGATAATTAAATGAAGACTGGAAGGTCAACTATTGAACAAGTATCTTGTATACTATGATAACAATTTCAGAATCCTAGAAGTCAATCAAACACCAGTTTGCTTATAAAGTATGATTGTGTTATGAGTGATGAAAATACATTGCCTTGCTTCATCATAATTTTAAGCCATCTCTTCTTTGAATTGGCAATTCTCAGTTTAAAGGCCTTTGAGAGGTCATACTCTTTAACCCCATACACAATCCCTAAATAAGTAATTGACTCTTTCAACTCTCACCACTGTGTTAAGATATAAGCAATCTCTTGCTGTAATTAGCATTCTTTCCTAGGACAAGGATGATGTTTGGGTGGCTAAATGGGCTAGCAGTCTGTAGAGAAGCATTCTCTTCCCTAGGGCTGAACACAGACTATTTAAAACTGCTGTGAAAGAGTCAACAGGATTAACATGGAGTCAACTTCCTTGGGAAATGGAGCCAAAGAGATTCTAAGGAGACAAAATACTTCAAGGCAATCACAGTAGTAGTGAAAATGTCCAGGCTTACTGGCCCTGTCACATCTAATTTAACTGATGACATGAACATTAAGCAGGGCCACAAAGACTTTTTTTATGAGTCTAAATTCTGTTTTCTTTTTTTTAACCTCCTGTAAACTTAGGATATTTCCATTTTTTTAAAACAGAAATTGAAAAAAATGTATCATAAAACCTTGGAAAATACCTTCTATTTATTTAAAAGTGCTTACAAAATTAGCACTGTTATAGAAAAGCACTTTTGCCATCAGATTTTAAACTGTATTAAAGTGTTTTTTTTTTGACTTGCAATCCTTATCATGTGCCTTTGACAAGTCTCAATTTTGCATAAAAAGTTTTAATTTATAGATAATTAAAGCTTCACAAAAGTAATTTATATGTTGTGGAAATTGTCCATGAAAATTTTTCAAAGATTTGAGTATTTTCTCATTATCAAGTTTCATATCTGAGGATTTAAATATATAAGTAGAAAACAGAACTTTAGGAGACAATTTCATAACCTATAAAATAATGATTTCATTGTCAATAGGTTAAATCCAAATAGTCCACCAACGATGGGTTTTTCTTAAAGATAGAAATTTTAAACATAAAAAGCTATCACTCCTTGTTTTATTTGTATAATTAGAAAATCATTTTATTAACTATGAACTATGTGCAAATCATTATGATGCAAATTTTTAGTGAAGAGATGAGTAACAGTTTCTACCTGTAAAGAATGTAAATGGTAGTTGGCTAATAAGACATATTTATGAATAATAGTATTAACTATTTAATATAGTGGGATCTCTTTGGAAATAATCAGCTTCTAAGTTGAAACTTCAACGCTGGTAGACCAACATTACGTTCTATCTCAGGAGTTACAGATGTCAAAAACCAGTCTGGGTATACGGGTGGGGGAAAGGCTGGCACTTTTCATGATTTACCAAATTTAAACCAGATCAACTGCCTAAGAAAAATGATTTTTATTTTGAGAGAAAATATACAAATGATTTTTGTACAGTTATGATTACTTACCAGTCTAGAAATAAAGATTCAAATATATCTTGAATGCAGTTCATTTATTCATTAATTTGTTCATTAATTTATATATGCAACCATTTAATAAAGCACTTGTGGTGCATACAGTGTGCTTAGCACTGGTTTAACTGAATTAAAAACACTATTTTCACCTTCTTGCAAGATTTTCTTCTCCTGGTGTATGTAATACTATGGATTTTCCAAAGTAAATTAACTCTGTTCATGATTGTTGCACTGGCTTAAAGTTATTTGGTTTAAAAGGATGCAGAAAAAAGTAATGATAGAATCTACCATAAGGGAACCTATGCCTCTGGGAGAAAGAAAATTTAATATTAAAATAAAGACCAAGATGACCTAATATGGGGGGCCGGGGAGGGTGAGTAATAAAGCATGGAAGTGAGTAGAGTATAGCTTAGTGGTGGTTATTTAAAGCCTTCTTGACCCAGGCACACTGGACATGTTATGTATCCTAAGAATGAGTTACTAGGTGACATTGTGTGACATACTGTGCATAAGCCAATGCATTAAACACTTGTACTACTTTGTGCCCAAGCATCCCTGCTATGGTACCCCTTATAAATGTGTAATACTAAGTAGAAGGAAATTTTTCTTACTGCGAAATAGACTTAGATCAGTACAACACTATGATGACTGAAAGAATTATTATTTAAGACAATGTTTTGAGAATCTGAAACTTAAGTGTGTCTTAAATATTCTGAACTTATTTTTATCAAAAGGTGTCCTTGGAATGAGTCCTAAAGGTCTTTTATTCTCACAGGTGGGGGCTGATTAAGTAGAAAAATTCATACTGTAAACAGAAGTCTTCATATTTATACAGATCACTATCTACCTTGAAATAAAACCAAGAAGTCATGAAAGTTAAGCCCTAACCTTCTGGCGTACCTAAAAATATTATCTTAGCATAGGGTCCTTTTATTAAATTTCTAAGACCAAAATGTTAACGGAAAAATTTGAAGGTAGCTAAACTGGTGTCTTATCAGAAGGCTACCTTTTCTGTCCTATTATTTGTTTACCATTAAAATACTATATTACCTAGGCTATTAGACTGGAAGAATTAATAGTGTTTAAATGACCAGACTTTCCAAAGCAATCTACATATTTAATGTAACCCTTATCAAATTACCCATGACATTTTTTCACAGAACTAGAACAAATAATCCTAAAATTTACATGCACTCAGAATTGCCAGAGAAATTCTAAGAAAAAAAAACCAAAACAAAGTAGAGGCATAATAACGCTCCCAGACTTCAGACAATATGACAAAAGTTACAGTAATAAGAAATAAAAAGGTATTGTCCCCAAAACCATAAATATAGGTCAATGGAACAGCATAAAGAGGCGGGAAATAAACCCATACACCTATGATAAATTAATCTTTAACAAAGATGTCAAGAATATACAACAGAGAAAAGACAGTATCCTCAACAAATGGTGATGGGAAAGCCGGACAGCCTCATGTAAGTCAATGACATTAGAACACTCCCTCACATCATATGCAAAAATAAACTCAAAATGGTTTAAAGGCCTAAATATAAGACAAGACACAAACAACATAGGCAAAACACTCTCTGATATAAACCATAGAAATATTTTCTTAGTCTCCCAAGACTAAAGAAATAAAAGAAAAAATAAACAAATGGAACCTAATCAAACCTCAAAGATTTTACAAAGCAAAGAAAACTGGAGAGATTATATTCTTTACCATGCTCTTACTTTCTCTCTGCTAGAATTGGACTCACTACCTCCAAATAGAGGTATCATCTCTATTATATCATCTATATAAGCAATTGATCAAAAATATACCATTAAAAGTCCAGAGTTCCATGTCATGTAAAAACTTAGAATAATGCCAGGCAAAGAGGAAGCATTCAAGAAGTTTCAGCTGTAGTTATTATTATCCACTTAATTCCCACATTTAAGGCCCAAATCATGTCTCAAAAATATTTATTACTTTAAATTTATCTAATTTTAAAGATTTCAATAAATAGTAAAAGTAAAAGCAAACTTCAATGATAATAATCATAAGAGAATTGCTATATTATTACCAAACAATCATGCCAAATAAATTTTTTATCTGTTATTATTGCTATTTTGATAAAGGAAAAATGTTGTGACATTAAAATTTGGATATTGAGTAAAGAGAAGATCTTGAAGTTAAATAAATACAATGTTATGAAAAATTGACTAAATTATGATTTCATTCCATAGCAAAATTATGAAATTAATCTACAGATTTGGAAAAACATTTCTCTCTATTGTGTATTGGAATAATTATGGCAATAAAAAGCACTAATCTCCTACTATTGCTACATAACAAGCACACTCTTCCAACAATACAAGAGATGACTCTACACATGACATCACCAGATGGTCAACACCAAAATCAGATTAATTGTATTCTTTGCAGCCAAAGATGGAGAAGCTCTACACAGTCAGCAAAAGCAAGACCAGGATCTGACAGTGGCTCAGATCAAGAGCTCCTTAGTGCCAAATTGAGATTTAAAGTGAAGAAAGTAGGGAAAACCACTAGACAATTCAGGTATGACCTAAAAGGAAAAACACCAATACAGTATACTAACGCATATATATGGAATTTAGAAAGATGGTAACGATAACCCCGTATATGAGACAGCAAAAGAGACACTGATGTATAGAACAGTCTTATGGACTCTGTGGGAGAGGGAGAGGGTGGGAAGATTTGGGAGAATGGCATTGAAACATGTGAAATGTCATGTATGAAACGAGATGCCAGTCCAGGTTCAATGCACGATGCTGGATGCTTGGGGCTGGTGCACTGGGACGACCCAGAGGGATGGTATGGGGAGGGAGGAGGGAGGAGGGTCCAGGATGGGGAACACATGTATACCTGTGGTGGATTCATTTTGATATTTGGCAAAACTAATACAATTATGTAAGGTTTAAAAATAAAATTAATTTAAAAAAATGATGAAAGGATGTAAAAGAGAATTAAAAATGAATAAAAATAAATAAATAAATAAATCAAGTCCCTTACAGATTATATAGTAGATGTGACAAATAGATTCAAGGGATTAGATCTGATAGACAGAGTGCCTGAAGAACTATGGACAGAGGTTTGTGACATTGTACAGAAGGCAGTGATCAAGAACATCCCCCCAAAAAAGAAACACAAAAAGGAAAACTGTCTGAAGAGGCCTTACAAATAGCTGAAAAAAGAAGAGAAGCTAAAGGCAAAGGGGAAAAGGAAGGATATACCTATCTGAATGCATAGTTCCAAAGAATAACAAGGAGAGAAAAGAAAGCTTTCCTCAGTGCTCAATGCAAAGAAATAGAGGAAACAATAGAATGAGAAAGGCTAGAGATCTCTTCAAGAAAATTAGAGATACCAAGGGAACATTTCATGCAAAGATGGGCTCAATAAAGGACAGAAATAGTATGTACCTAACAAAAGCAGAAGATATTAAGAAGAGGTGGCAAGAATACACATGAAAACTATACAAAAAAGACCTTAATGACCCAGAAAACCACAATGGTGTGATCACTCAACTAGAGCCAAATATCCTGGAGTCCGAAGTCAGGTGGGCCTTAGGAAGCATCACTACAAGAAAAAATGGTGGAAGTGATGGAATTCCAGTTGAGCTCCTAACAGATGATGCTGTGAAAGTGCTGCACTCAATATGCCAGCAAATTTGGAAAACTCAGCAGTGGCCTCAGGACCGGAAAAGGGCAGTTTTCATTCCAATCCCAAAGAAAGGCAATGCCAAACATTTTCAAACTACTGCACAATTGCACTCATCTCATGGAAATGGCAACCCACTCCAGAATTCTTGCCTGGAGAATCCCAGGATGGGGGAGCCTAATGGGCTGCTGTCTATGGGGTCGCACAGAGTCGGACACCACCCCTATGGCAGAAAGCAAAGGGGAACTGAAGAGCCTCTTGAAAGTGAAAGAGGAGAGTGAAGAAGCTGGCTTAAAACTCAGCATTCATATATATGGAATTTAGAAAGATGGTAACAATAACCCTGTATACGAGACAGCAAAAGAGACACTGATGTATAGAACAGTCTTTTGGACTCTGTGGGAGAGGGAGAGGGAGAGGGTGGGAAGATTTGGGAGAATGGCATTGAAACATGTATAATATCATATATGAAACAAGTCGCCAGTCCAGGTTCAAGGCACAATACTGGATGCTTGGGGCTGGTGCACTGGGACGACCCAGAGGGATGGTATGGGGAGGGAGGAGGGAGGAGGGTTCAGGATGGGGAACACATGTATACTTGTGGTGGATTCATTTTGATATATGGCAAAACCAATACAATATTGTAAAGTTAAAAAAGAAAAGAAAAGAAAAAAAACTCAGCATTCAAAAAACCAAGATCATAGCATCCAGTCCTGTCACTTCATGGTAAATAAATGGGGAAACAGTGGAAATAGTGACAGACTTTATTATCTTGGTCTCCAAAATCTCTGCAGATGGTGATTGCAGCCATGAAATTAAAAGACACTTGCTCCTTGGAAGAAAATCTATGACCAACCTTGACAGCATATTAGAAAGCAGAGACATTACTTTACCAACAATGGTCCATCTAGTCAAAGCTATGGCTTTTCCAGTAGTCATGTATGGATGTGAGAGTTGGACCATAAAGAAACCTGAGCACCGAAGAATTGATGTTTTTCAACTGTGGTGCTGGAGAAGGCTCTTGAGAGCCCCTTGGACTGCAAGGAAATCAAACCTGTCAATCCTAAAGGAAATCAGTCCTGAATATTCATTGGAAGGACTGAATCTGAAGCTCTAATACTTTGGCCACCTGATGCAAAGAACTGACTCATTGGAAAAGACCCTGATGCTGAGAAAGGTTGCTGGCAGGAGGAGAAGGGGACAACAGAGTATGAGATGGTTGGATGGCATCACCAACTAATGGACATGAGTTTGAGCGAGCTCCAGGATTCGGTGATGGACAGGGAAGCCAGATATGCTGCAGTCCATGAGGTCGCAAAGAGTCAGACACAACTGAGTGACTGAAGTGAATTGATAACTTACTATTCAAAAGGTAAAAAATCCAGAGTTAAGGTAAATATTGTCATGTGTTTATCTAGGATTACTTTTCTCCTTTCTTCACACATTCTAGTTTTGTTCAGGAATTTAATTTCCTCCTATATGTCCACATGCCTTGGCAAAAGTTGGTCCATCAGTAGTTCCAAAAGGTATATCCAGATTAGATCATGCCACTCTGTGATCCTGCCTTGATACACAATCCCAGTTGTGTTTTCTATTCCATGCAATTCATACTAACAGCTAAAATGATAACAATGAACAACAGATTTGAAAGCTTGAGAGTTCAGTTCAAATAATATTGTTGTAAGAGTAGTGAATCCAATTAACTAGAAAGTAACACAACATCATAAAACAACTCTATGATAATAAAAAGTAATTAACAAATTGACCAAAAAACCTAACTTGTGATGTATCCTATACAAGACCAGCTGTATATTTGGGGCCCTGTACAAAATGAAAACGCAGAAACTGTGTTTCAAAATTACTAAGTGGGTAACAACTGAGCACTAATTCAAGAATAGGACTCTTCTGAGCATGATGCCCTATACAGCTCAGGTCTCATGCCCATGAAGCCATGGAAGTCAAAGGAAGTTCCTGAACCTCTTTATGCCTCAGTCATTAATTGGTAGCATTATAATTGTGTCTGTGTTAGCGATTTGGAGAGCATTTTTCAAACCATCAATGATGTATGAGTTTAAGTAATTTAGAAACTTTATTGAGAAGTAAAAGTAAGGGTGACATTCCAGTAGAAGAATAATTTAGCCTGGGCAAGGGGACAGCAATCATAACAAGTCAAGCACACCATCTTCCTCCCTAAGCTCCTGCACCTAACCCTTGTAACTCCACAAATAAGTAAATGTTAAAACATTCACTATGAAATAATGTGAATTCCTCTTAAATTATTATCTTATTCTATGTGTCTCTGTGTATGTGTGTGTGTTGTAGGGGGTGGGGGGGAGATAGTAGGGCTAGCTTTTGCTATTCATTTGCTTATATCGTGAAGTAAAATTAATTTATAAATAATATTTCCTTTACTCCAAATTACAAAGGTATAATTTAAAAGAGCCAGTAAATGAGAATCTAAATCTACACCTAGCCAAAAGAAGAGCTCATTCTATACTTTTAATGTCTTTAAAAATACAAATGAACCAGGATAGCAGGAATGATATGAGAAATAAATAATGGCATCATGGCCATTTGCAAACATAAACACAAATAATTAAGGAACTCAGTTGGATATATTTGCATATGTCACAGTGCACACCTGATCTTTTCTAAACATAATGTTAAATAAATATTTGCTTTAGGTAACATTGCTTTTTGGGGAAATGTTAAATATATTCTAATTCAGAGTGATTTGTACATGACCATTTCACACATTCCTCTAAACCAATCTTACTTCTTTACCAGTAAAAGGACAGAACAACAATGACAAACATTCTTTACAGCAGGGTGAGTGGAAAAAAAGAAAAGTGGAAATATTTTTACCAAGCTGAAAGATTACAAATAGAAATAAAAAATCATTCTTAAAAAAAAGTAGAAAACCTGTGACTTAAAATTTTAAGAAAGCAGATTCTCCGAATCACTATGAACCAGGGCAGCATTATTAGGTGCCATTTCCCAGTGAACCTGCAGTAAAAAGCCATAAGGCTTGCACCTGTCACCACTATGCTGAGATTAGTTACTCTGATTGGTGTGACATTTAAGTAAGGTGCTGAATGCTGTTTCACACAACAATCTGAATATGCTGCCTAGAAAATGAATATCAAGTTTCCATTGTTATTTTTCTTAGGTTTTTGGTCCCTTTATATCGCTACTAGAAAGATTTTTATTTTAACATAGAACTCTGATATGCTGCAACATACATAGACGTTTTACACAAATTACAGTCCCCTTTGATCCATTAAGATACAGCAGCATAAGACATTCATTTTCTTGAAGAAATTCTAGGCTTCTAAAAGGAATTTAGTAACAAGATACTACTTTGGACCTCATACCACCAGGGCTGTCAGGCTCTTCCCCTCCTCTAAGACTGGAATATAGGTAATAACAAAATGAAATACAGGTAATAACAAAATGACTTAATAGCAGAAGAAGACATTACCTTATAAAAGACAATTTTAACTACTTCAAACCTGGATAACTCATGTTAGCTCTCAATAATTGCTATAGTAATGCTAGCTACTGTAGTTTCTCCAAGAGATATCTTTTGCCTGTTCCTTCCTCCTAGTACAAGAGATGAGGTAATTCCATAGATTACCTACTATTGTTAGGTAATTATGGCCAAACAAACTATTAGGGTTATCAGATGCAACACCTAAATAAATGGAGAATATGACATAAATACTCTTGTCCATAAACAAACTCATGTTTGGGAAATGGATAAATTAAAGGCTGTTTGAACCTAAAGATATCACCACCATTATGACCCTCTTTCTTGGCTGGCCAGAGAGAAAACAATGACCAGAGGTCACAGGGTTATGCAAAGGTGTGGCTTATTTTGGTGATTTTACAAGAAGTACAACTTAAAGAAATTTAACATGAAGTAACTTGAAGCAAATTATCATTTGATGAGGAATATTTCTAGATAGATTTACTCAAAGGCAAACAGTTTTAATTCTTTAAAAAAGAAACCCTCGGGTGACAATTATCTATCAGAGAAGCTTGGGTTTTCCCATGACTGGGGAAGTTGCCACTATGTTTTCTTACAGTATTCATCTGAGTCTTCTATAAAGATGTGTAGAAGTATTAAATGATGGGGAATCTAAAGCTCATTGTGAAGTGATTCATCTATGATCAAACACAAACAGAGCCAGAAATATTGATAGTTGTCATACATTTTATATCCGAACACAAGGCAGACAGGAAAACATCTTTAATAACAACATCTTCAATAAAAAGATGCAAAAGTGAACAATGCATACACAGCCTGATCATGATGTGTATACTTAGAGGGGAAAGCTGTTACTCTTATTGATTTGTTCAATTTGTCATTTGTTTATTCATTCAACATGCATCACATTATTTCCAGAGTTGATCACATAACATCCCTACCATTATGACCTTGAAATAAAGAACACCTTAGGAGTTTCTTTGGAGAAGGCAATGGCAATCCACTCCAGTACTCTTGCCTGGAAAATCCCATGGACAGAGGAGCCTGGTAGGCTGCAGTCCATGGGGTGGCGAAGAGTTGGACACGACTGAGCGACTTCTCTTTCACTTTTCACTTTCATGCATTGGAGAAGGAAATGGCAACCCACTCCAGTGTTCTTGCCTGGAGAATCCCAGGGACTGGGGAGCCTGGTGGGCTGCCATCTGTGGGGTCTCACAGAGTCGGACATGACTGAAGCAACTTAGCAGCAGGAGGAGCATTAGGAGTTTCTTAAAAAGATACTCCTTTATTTGGGTTCATTCTTCTTCTATGGGTTCCATAAGGATGACACCACTTAAAATAATCTCAATATATTTCTTGATTTCAGAGCAGGCTGAGCTTCTCTAATGGATTCTCTCCCCCTCATCCAGACCCTCTTGGACACTCTTTGTAAGGAAATGCCAGCCAGCTGGAACAGCAGGGCAACAAGTACAGCTGGGAATTCCTGGCCCACAGGTGTCCAGCCTCGCATTTGATAGCTTGCCAATATCAAAGCTAGATTTGTTGAGGGGATCCCCACAGTTGTTTCACAGAAAGGAAATTATCCACTGGCACTAATAGTAATAATCCCCTCCTCCATATCTGACTTAGTACTTGAGCTAGAGCCACAGGTTCCTTGTCCCACAATATTGGACCAGTATCAAGTTCTCCATCCTTTTAACAAGTGGGTGGCAGACTGTCAGGATAGGAATTAGATGGGTACAGGTGGCACCACCTGCTTGAAATGCTTTTGAGTATTTTGTGTTTCATTATTGCTGCACGCCACTGTACCTTTCTTTCTTTTCTTGCCAATAACCATTGTACCATTTGTTTTAGCTTAAAGTTTGTTCCAAACTCATATTTTGGATAAAAAGAATATGAAAGGGATTTGTTTTCCCATTAAGAAACAAATCAGAGAAAAGATAAATATTTTGTTGTGTCGAATGGAATACTAATTGGAAATCTAACTGGAAAGTACCTCGGTTCATTAGCAGATGGGTGAGAAGTGAGATTATTGATGATTGTCCAGGAGATAATTATTTTGGGCTGTTGGTTTAGCTGATATACAATACTCAGTCTGTGTGTTCCTAAATAATATTTATAGAGACAAAATTTAAATATAAACATCTACAGTATGTTGTTGATCATTTTATGTTTCTAAGCTTTACACAGGTAAATGAACTGGCATGCTGATCTTGTGATATGGGGAACAGTTTCATTGCATCCTTTGAGCTAGACAGCAGGCAACAAAGAAATTGTATGCAAACTAGAAGCAAAGGATGAGACAATGTAACCAAACTTCAGTCTGAGTTAAAATATCAGGATAAAGACTACAAAAAAGGGGTTTCAAACTTCCTGCAGGGATACAGAGTAGTTAAGAGAGGTTCTGGGGTGTGACTGTAAACAGACCTCAATGTATGGCCACAAAGACTATAGCTTAAGTTTATTTATTTTTATCAGCTGGGGTCTTGGCATGAAAGATATAGCACATTTAAACAGAATATTTGAGAATTTAGTAAAAGAACCATTTATAAATGTGTGATTGGGGATAATGAAACTAACAAGGACTGATGGAGTTCTTAGAACAAGATCTGAATGGACAACTAGAGGGAGTTGAAACTTGGAAAACTTGGAAAGTAATTGTAAAACAGAGGTCAACTCACAGCAGATGCAGCATTGTATAAAGGAATGGAACTAGCCAACGCAGACAAGGAAGGAGACAGGACCTCACACACCACCTGGCCCCAGTCTCCTGGTTGTCTAACCCAACCAGAAGCCAGAGACAAGGGAGTCCTATAAGGCAGTCCATACAGCATAGTCTCTCAAAGAAATAAGCAAGGAGTCAAATGACAGTGATCTGGAAGGGAAAATTTTAAATGTCCAGTATAACCCACACATTTTTGCCCAGTAAAACCTTTTTTTTGTTTGTTTTTAAGTCAGAGTTATAATTTCGGTTCACATTTAATTTATTGAATTATTTTCAGAAGGTCACAAACAAGTAATAAAAGAAATAAATACATATCAAAAAAGAGGAAAAAACAAAGGAAGGAAGGTAAGGAAGGAGAATAAAAAAACAAAACAAAACCAAGAAATATATCACTGCTATAATACTGCTTCTATACCTGATCATCAGGCCTAAATTGAAAACTTCAGTTTTTGTCTTCCACCACATAATCCATATTTCCTTTAGTTTTAGTCATCCATGATCTAAACTGCAGGGCTTCTCTAGTCTCTCAGATGGTGAAGAATCCACCTATAATGCAGTGGACCCCAGTTTGATTCTTGGGCTGGGAAGATCCCTTGGAGAAGGAATACTGCTACCCACAGCAGTATTCATGGGCTTCTCTGGTGGCTCAGATGGTAAAGAATCTACCTGTAATGTGGAAGACCTGAGTTTGATCCCTGGGTTGGGAAGATCCTCTGGAGGAAGGCATGGCAACCCACTCCAGTATTATTTCCTGGAGAATCCCCATGGACAGAGGAGCCTGGCAGGCTACAGTCCAAGGGGTTGCAATGACTTGGGCATGAATATAGTGTCCTTTCCCTGCTTGAGTGAACGAAACCTTCATTTTCCTAGGATTTGAGTTGTTGGTGATCTTCTTCAACATTTTTATTCAGTTGCTAAAGCTTTTCACTGACAGGAATATTAGGCAAGAGAGTGCTAAGGGGTAATTTCCCTGGGCTCTTGTTCATCCTTGCCTCAGATGTGTAGCTGAAACTCATTGATAATTAGGATCATTCTTCCTGACTTTATGTGATCCCCTCTTTCAGACATTTATTTAAACACATACTCAAAGTGACCCAGGAAAGGCCTCAGTTTCTAACTCATCTGACCTATGGCAATGTTCTCAGATAGGACAATGTTCTCAGACTACTCCAATCTTGAGTGGTAAGTAGAACTTCCAAATACACAGAGTCCAAGGTAGCAGAGAAGATAAGCAAAATGTATTCCTGTGTGTAATTTAGGAATAATGAAAGGACCACTTCTATCTTTAGCCTTTTTTCCCTCGAACAAATAATCCTGGGTATCAGATGGTACCAAAGTTTGTCAACCACAAGTTTATGGTATATGGAGTATCCAGTAGGAAAATGGTCCATCCTCTCACAGTGTTGTCTCCCAGAAAATACCAAAACTAAATCTTCAGCAGGCTATTTATTTATCCTATCAAAGCTCTTGCTATTGGAGGATGAAAGCTAGGTTTCACTGAGCCTCATTGAACTTCTAGATAAATTTCTAGGAGAGACTGTTGTTGAATTTCTTTTGCATATCTTGAAGCATCTGATTAGAAGTGATGCTGTATGGAATTTTATCATGGTGATAAGTAAGGCATTTTTAATTTCCTTTAATGGTTGCATGACAGAAGCACTGCCCAAAGGGAAGAAACTTAATTTGCATAAATCTCTGCTCCCCTCCATGGGAAAGGGCCCCAATGTAACTTACCTGCCAGCAGTGGATTGTGTCCTGTGGGGGCACCAGGAATGTCCTCTGATGTTGGCAGTTTGAAATGTCAACTGGGAAGAAAGCCAAAATAATATATTGATGAGATAAAGTCCATGTTGCTGAGCCAACATGGTTCAATCCCTGTGTCCATGGGCTTTTCATACATAAGCATTTTGATCAAGGGTGTCTATGGAAATAGGCCAACTGACATCCTCAGGATAGGTCATCTTGTCTACCTATTTAATGAGAGTCCCTGTTTAGTGAATGGCACCTGGAGTGCATTTTGTGGAGTATCATTGTCTTCACACCGTATTCCACTTATGAGAGGTCCAACCACATACCTCTCATCAATATTTCTTAATCATCACTTTTATTTTGTCAACCACCTAAATCATCAGGCACTATAAGTATCGATCCAAGCATCTTAGGACTGAGGTGATAACTGACTGTGATTTAGATTTATATTTCCTTAACATTAGTGATGTTGACATCTTTTTATATGTCTCTTGACCAATTGTACGTCTTCTTTAGAGGAAGAAGTGTTCCCAGGTGGCTCAGTTGTAAGGAGTCAGCCTGCAAGAGGGAGGCACAAGAGATGCAGGTTTGATCCCTGGGTTGGGAAGATCCCCTGGAGTAGGAAATAGCAACCCGCTCCAATATTCTTGCCTGGAAAATTCCATGGAAAGAGGAGCCTGGCAGGCTACAGTCCCTGGGGGCCAAATAATCAGACATGACTAAGTAATCATGAGCATCCAGATAATCTTTATAGAGGACTGTCAATTCAAGTTTTTAACCCATTTTTTAAATTGGGCTATTTATCTGTTTTTTACAATTGAAGAAAAAGAGTTCTTAATATATCTTAGATATTAATTCCTTATCAGGCCTAAGGTTTAAAAATATTACCTCACATTCTAAGGTGGATTATGATTGGTTTCCTTTCTTGCACCACACATTTTAGTTACTGTAGTTCATTTGTCTGTTTGCTTGGTTGCCTGCTTATCTGGTGTTATATCCAAGAAATCATTGCCAAGCTCTATGTCAGGAAAGTTTTTCCCCTATGATTTATTCTAGAAGTTTTATAGTGTCAGGTATTATGTTTATGTCTTTTGTCTATTTTCACTTTATTTGTGTGAGTGATATAAAATAGCCAGTTTCTTCCTTTTGCATGTGGTTGTCTAGTTTCCATCCTCTGTTTTTTGAAGAGACTATCTTTTCCCCATTGTATAGTCTAGGAACACTTGTCCATGATCAAGTCTGACCATATTATGTGTGGGTTAATTTCTGGACTCTCTATTCTATTGACCTATATGACCATTTTTATGCTGGTACCATACTGTTTCAATGACTATAGCTTTATAATACATATTGAAACCAGGAAGTGTGAGTCTCCAGCTTTCCTCTTCTTTCTCAAGATTAATTTGGCCACATAGGGTCCTTTTAGGTTGCATTTGAATTTTACAATTAACTTTTCTATTTCTTTAAAGAATGCTATTGGACTCTTTGGAAGGATTGAATTGAAAGTGCATATTACTTTGGATAGTCTTGGGAGTTGGAGATATTTCATATCCTCTGAACTGAGAAGTAGACTGAAATGTGAAGTGGGCAACTCCATAAAGCACAATTATGCAGTTTATCACGGCAATTTGTGTATAGACAGGAAATATAAGGTGCATGGATAAACCAAAGACATTTGCAACTGCACTCCATACTACCCAATGGGTACAGGGAGATTTAAGGGAACAAAACTACAAACAGAATCTGACTATCAAGTGAGAAGCATATCTGCACTGACTGGAATTGGGCTTTTTTCTTCACCATGGGGGATCTTGTCACCGTTCACTATCTATGTCAGCCAAAGATACATTTCTGGTTTTCATATCAGACAAAGGCAAAGGTAAATGTTAGTAAGGAATTTATCTGGCTTGGATGCATTATCCATGAGTAGGCTAAAGTTCAGTCACACAGAAAGGTGAGCGGGTTTTACTGCAGACCTAAGATAGAGCTGCCAAAGTGCAGTCAGTGTGGTTAAGCCACACAGATAGTATGGACATTTTAATATTAAATCCTCCAAACCATGAACAATAATATAGATATCTTTCCATTTACTTGTATTTGTATCTTTATAAATTTACTTCATCAATGGTATGTAGTTTTCAGTGTACAAGTGGTATACTTATGGTAAACTTTAGTGGTAAAACTTATTACTAATTATTTTATTCTTTTTAATACTATTGTGCATAGGATTGCTTATTTTTCTCATTCTCAGTTTTTCATTGTTAATATATAGAAATGTAATTTATTTTTAGATCTTGATTTCATGTCCTGAAACTTTGCTGAAATTATTTATTAATTCTAGTTTATTATTTCTTGTGGACTCTAGGATTCTGACATGTAAGATCATGTCATCTGTAAACTGAGATAATTTTACTTCTTCCTTTCTAACTTTGATGCATTTAATTCCTATTTCTTACTTAGTTGTTCTTGCTATTCCTTCAAGTACCACGTTGAATATAAGTGAGGAGAGTAGGTGTCATTGCATTATTCTTGATATTAAAGGAGAAGCTGTCAGTTTTCTCTTCTATTGGGTATGATGTGGAATATGAGCTTTTTTTCATTTATGACTTTTATTATGTTAAGGTAATTTCCTTTTATTCTTAGTTGAATGTTTTTTATAATGACAGGATGCTGAATTTTGTCAAATGCTTTATCAGCATCTATTGAGATGGCACTGTGATTTTTAATCCCTTATTCCATTAATATTGTATATCACATTGACTGATTTTCATATGTTGAAACATTGTGCATCCCAGGGATAAATCCCATTTGGTCATGGTGTATGATCCTTTTAATATGCCATCAGAAAACAACAACATTCTGTAAAGCAATTATCATTCAATTAAAAAATAAATAATTTTTTTAAATGCCATAAAGTTTGGTTTCCTTGATTTTCTGCTGAAATTTTTTGCATCTATAGTCATCAGGGATATTGGCCTGTCACTTTCTTTTTTTGTAGTGTTTTTCTCTGAATTTGGTATCAGATATTACAGACCTAATTAAAGGAATTTGAAAGTGCTGTCTTCTCTTCAATTTTTTGAAAGAAATTGTAAAGGATTGGCATTAATTCATCTTCAAAAATTTGATAGCTTTTCCCAGTGAGGTGATCTGTCTTGAGGTTTTCTTTGTCAACATATTTTTGGTTATTAATTTATTCTCCTTACTAGTTATATGTCTGTTCAGATTTTCTATTTCTTCGTGGTTACATCTTGATAGATTGTATGCTTCTAGTAATTTATCCATTTCTTCTAGATAATGCAATTTGTTGGCCTTAATTGTTAATAGTAGTCTCTTATATTTTTTGATTTTGTGGTATCAGTTTTAATGACTCATCATTTACTTCTAATGTTGTTGATATCAGTCTTCTCTTTCTGCTTAGTTAATCTAACTAAAGGTTTGTAATTTGGTGATGTCTTCAAAAAGGTAACTCTCAGTTTTACTATATTTTTTTCCTATTCTCTATTTCATGTTTTTCACGTTTTTCTGGTCTAATCATGATCATTTCCTTCATTCTATTTCTCTAAGTTCTTGAGATTTAGTTATGTTGTTTGAGACCTTATAAAATGTAGTTGTGTATCATCATAAAATTTCCTCTTAACACCACTTTTTCTGCATCACATAAGTTTTGGTGTATTTTGTTTTTATTTCCATTTGCTTTGGGATATTTTATAATTTCTCTTTTGACATCTTCATTGACCCATTGGTTGCTCAACAGTGTGTTATTCAATTTCCACCTGCTTGCAACTCTTCAAGTTCTCTTTCTGCCATTAATTTCTATTTTTATCCCATCATAGTTGAAATACTTAGTATGATTTTGACCTTCCTAAATTTGTCAAGGCTAATTTTGTAAACCAACCCTCAATCTCTACTGGCAAATGTTTCCTGTGCACTTGCAAAGACTGTATATTCTGCTGTGGTTGGGTAGAATGTTCTTATTATGTCTGTTAGATACTTTGGGTTGATCATATCATTTGAGTTCTCTGTTTATTGATTTTATGTCTGGATGTCCTATCTATTATCAAAAGTGGGGCACTGAAATTTCCTACTATTTTTGTGTTGCTTTCTAAGGGAGCTTGTTGCTCCCTTTAGTTCTCTCTTTCTTTGCTTCATATATTTGAGTATTCTAATGTGTGTATATATATACATATGTGTGTGTGTATAATTATATCTTCATGGTAAAATGATCCTTTCATCATTATATAATGTCCTCTTTGTCTCTTTTGACAGTTTTTTACTTACAGTCTATATTATTTGATATAATAATCTTTGGGTTTTCTATCCTGTTCCATTGGCCTATATTTCTGGTTTTGTGCCAGCTCAATACTGTCTTGATGACTGAAGCTTGGTAGTATAGCCTGAATTCAGGAAGCCTGATCCCTCCAGCTGTTTTGATTTCTCAATTGCTTTGGCTTTTCAGGATCTTTTGTATTTCCATTCAAATTGTGAATTTTTGTTCTAGATCTGCAAAAAAAAAAAAAAATGTCATTAGTAATTTGAAAGGGACTGCACTGAAACTGTAGATTGCCTTGGGAAGCATAGTCATCTTGACAATATTTATCCTTCCAATCCATGAACATGGTATATCTTTCAATCTGTTTGTGTCACCTTTGATTTCTTTCCTATGTGTCATATTTTTCAGAGTACAGCTTTTTTGCTTCCTTAGTTAGGTTTATCTCTATGTATTTCATTCTTCTTGATGTAGTGGTAATTGGAATTGATTTCTTAATTTCTCTTTCTGATATTTCATTGTTAGTATACAGAAATGCAAGAGATTTCTGTGTATTAACTTTATAACCTGCAACTTTACCTGATTTATTGATGAGGTCCAGTAGTTTTCTAATTGCATCTTTAGGATTTCCGATAGATGGACCTAGAGACTATTATACTATGTGAAGTAAGTCAAACAGAGAAAGACAAATATTATATGACATCACGTATATAGGTAATACAAAAATATACAAATGAACTTATTTACAAAATAAAAAATATATTAACATGGAAAACAAACTTATGGTTACCAAAAGGGAGGAGAGGAGGGATAAATTTTAGAAATTTGGGATTAACAGATACACAGTGAGTGTATATGTGCTAAGTCATTTCAGTCATGTCCGACTCTTGCCACCCTATGGACCGTAGCCTGCCAGGCTCCTTTGTTCATGGGATTCTCCAGGCAAGAATACTGGAGTGAGTTGCCTTGCCCTCCTCCAGGGGATCTTCCCAATCCAGGGATGAAGCAAGTCTCTTATGTCTCCTGCGTCGGCGGGTGTGTTCCCACTAGCGTCACTGGGAAGCCAGCAGATACACAGTACTATCTATAAAATAGATACTAAGGGTCTACCAGAGATCATATTGCCAACATCCGTTGGATCCCAGAAAAAGCAAGAGAGTTACAGAAAAATATCTACTTCTGCTTTATTGACAACACCAAAGCATTTGACTGTGTGGATCACAACAAACTATGGAAAGTTCTTAAAGAGATGGGAATACCAGGGCACCTAACTTGCCTCCTGAGAAATCTGTATGCAGATCAAGAAGCAACAACTAGAACTGGATATGGAACAACAGACTGGTTTCAAATCAGAAAAGGGGTACGTCAAGGCTGTATTTTTTTTTCATCCCGCTTATTTAACGTATATGCAGAGTATATCATGTGAAATACTGGGCAGGATAAAACACAAGCTGGAATCAAGATTGCTGGGAGAAATATCAATAACCTTAGATATGCAGATGATGCCACCCTCATGGCAGAAAGCAAAGAGGAACTAAAGAGCTTCTTGATGAAAGTGAAAGAGAAGAGTGAAAAAACTGGCTTAAAACGCAACATTTAAAAAACAAAGATCATGGCATCCAGTCCCATCACTTCATGGCAAATAGATGGGGAAACAATGGAAACAGTGACAGACTATATTTTTTTGGTCTCCAAAATCTCTGCAGATGGTGATTGCAGCCATGAAATTAAAAGACACTTGCTCCTTGGAAGAATAGCTATGACCAACCTAGACAGCATACTAAAAAGCAGAGAAATTACTTTGTGGGCAAAGGTCCTTATGGTCAAAGATATAGTTTTTCCAGTAGTCATGTACGAATGTGAGAGTTGGACCGTAGAGAAAATTGAGCACTGAAGAATTGATGCTTTTGAGCTGTGGTGTTGGAAAAGACTCTTGAGAGTCCCTTGGACTGCAAAGAGACCAAACCTGTCAATCCTAAAAGAAATCAATGTTGAATATTCATTGGAAGGACTGGTGCTAAGGCTCCAATACTTTGGCCACCTGATGTGAAGAACTGACTCATTGGAAAAGACCCTGATGCTAGGAAAGATTGAATGCAGGAAGAACAGGGGACAACAGAGGATTAGATGATTGGATGATATTACCAACTCAATGGACATGAGTTTGAGCAAGCTCTGGGATTTGGTGATGGACAGGGAAGCCTGGCATGCTGCAACCCATCGGGTCACAAAGAGTTGGACACGACTGAGTGACTGAACTGAACTGAACTGAATAGCATAAGGAACTCTACTCAGTATTCTGTAATAACCTATATGGGAAAAGAATCTGAAAAAGAATAGATATTTATATATAACTGAATCACTTTGTTGTACACTTGAACATTTTTAAATAAAATATGTTTCAATTGTAAATTATTTTTAAAATAACTGTTCAAATGCCACAGAAAGATATTTACAACAAAGATATATACAACTTTCTGGCCCAGGCTATATTTTGATCTTCCATTCCTACACACAATCATAGAGTCCCATGCTGCTGCTGCTGCTAAGCCACTTCAGTCGTGTCCAACTCTGTGTGACCCCATAGACGGCAGCCCACCAGGCTCCCCAGTCCCTGGGATTCTCCAGGCAAGAACACTGGAGTGGGTTGCCATTTCCTTCTCCAATGCATAAAAGTGAAAAGTCAAAGTGAAGTCGCTCAGTCGTGTCCGACTCTCAGTGACCCCATGGACTGCAGCCTTCCAGGATCCTCCATCCATGGGATTCTCCAGGCAAGAGTATTGGAGTGGGGTGCTAATTGCCTTCTCCGATAGAGTCCCATAGCCTTTCAGTATTCAGGATCTCTGTTTTACTTTGCCGTTTGCAACATTATTTCAGACATCTCCCTTTAGAAAAAGGTCAAACCAATCCAAGCTGCTGCACCATGAGTATTAAAGCAACCATAAATAAATATACAAGAAAATTCAGATAATGAAAATACATTTGATATAATTGATTTAAACTTGACAGTTCCATTCCCATCTTCATTTTGCTTTTAAGGATATCTCTTACTTATTTTGATACTGAGCCAGTTTTCTAAGAGTATATTCACTCAAAGGATCCTAAAATAAGTAACAAATATTATGCAACTTAAAATATTCTTAGTTTTACTGTGAAAATTAGCATACTGATAAGATTCACACAGTACATTTCTCATGAAAAATATGCCATTTTTATTAATAAATCTATAACTTTACATCCCATCTTGCAATAGAAATAAAAATCTCAACTTATGACAGAGTAACTGGTTTTTATCTCCTTCACCATAATCCCCTATGTAGGTTGTCATTTAGATGTTAACTTTGGAGGACTGAGGTTTCATTTGTTTTTAAGTATAATGGGTAGAGGAAAACAAGCTGATGGAGGAGTAGGTGGACATGTAGTACATCTCTCTCCATGGATACATCAGGAATATACTTTCAGACACAGAAGTGCATACAGAATACCAGCTGAGAGTGGACAGGAGTACCTGACCAGTGTAAAAGAATATACAAAACCATGCAAAATTCAGTAGGATGAAGGAGCAGGGGAAAAACAGGAGGGTTAGTAGGACCGGACCTGCCCTCAGCCAGTGGGGGAACTGAAGCAGGGGTCCAATCCCCACATTAGGGCAATTGTCTGAGTCAGAGGAGAAACATTTAAGGCTGAGAGTGGAACAGCTGATCTGCTGCAGCCTAAATGGAATGAGAATCAGACAGTCCTTGTCGCAGCCACACATACCCTGGACAAGGACGCAGGTCCCCTGGAAGGTGCAGTGTCTGTGAGCTGGAGTTTAAGGATTGTGGAGCAATCTCAGGGTGAGGGCTTCTTTTGACTGCAGAGAGACAGGTTGAGGTGATGTGAAGGAGTCGATTGTGGTGGGATATGCCTTTGGAGGAAATCTCAGCTATTGAGTCATGCATAGTGGGTGAAGCCATCACTATAGCCTCTCTCTCCCCACATGCCAGCATCAGCATCGGCAGCTGGACAGTAGAGATGCTGGTCATCAAAGGCCTAACACACAACTACAGAGTAGGACCTACCCGGGGTGCCCCTTTAAGTGCTTGCCGTGCCAATCCATAGAGGACCCCAGCCAGGGGAGCCCCTCTATGTGCCTGATGTGACGAACAACAGAGAAGGACCCCGGGCAAGGGAGCCCTCTAAGTGCCTGAACAGGCGGAGCTATGGAGAAAGACTGGCCAAAGAAGCCTCCTGATCACCAGCTACAAGAGGCTCGAATAAAGATTCTGATAGGGCCATAACTCCTGCAGCAGAGGCAATCCATGTCCCTGCACACTTGGCTCCGCCAGGGTCCCCGCAAGTCAAGTAGCTGTTCCACCTTCATGTTCAACTCTCACTGGGGCAGAGTTGCCACAGGCCAAAAAGTCTTGCATCTATGCGTGCAGGGTCCCTTTGGTAGTGTCCGACTCTTTGCGACCCTGTAGACTGTGGCCTGCCAGGCATCTCTGTCAGACAGGGGGGTTCTCCAGGCAAGAATACTAGAGTGTATTGGCCAATACTGGTTGCCATATCCTTCTAGAACACTATATTTCCTGCTGCTCTAGCTGCCAAATCCCCTGAGTACCTGGTGCTGCCAGAACCCCTGCAACCCAAGAAGCTGCACCACCTCCACACCTGGCCCTCCCAGAAGCAAGTCCCAGTGGACAACTCACAAGCAGAGGTGAAAATAAACCCGCAATTGAAACCCAGGGGCAGTGTGGCTAAGAAGACCCAAAACCTTTCTACCAGCTGTACAAGCTGCAGATTAAATCCACACAATCAATTAGGCAGACTCTGTTTATGGAATATATAAAAGGACATTGAGAGCTCCCACAAAAGAAAGCACACTAGTTCTGAGAGCTGTCACCATTGAAGGCAAGAACACACAGGAGTAGGAACAGATTATAATCTGAGCTAGCCCCACAGCAGGTCCAGAAATCAGCACAGTGTTGGGGGAAATCCTAGGGATTTGAGGTGGACTGCAACTCCCAGCGAGGGAAAGGACTCTGACAGCAGTGACTCAAGAAAAACATTTATTATTCTTATGTTTTGACTTGTTCTGTAGATTCTTTTGGATATTTTTTCTTTTTTATCCCTTCCTCTGTTTTAGTTATCAATTTTATTGGCACTGTGTAATCTAATTAAGCTTTTAAGCTTTTTTTTTTTTTCCCTTAGTCACATTTTTTATTATTTTTATAAACCTCTGCCTCTACATTGGGCTTTTGTAGTTCTGTGGGGTTTTCCTTTTTTTTCTTTTTTTCTTTTCTCTTTTTTAAAATTTTAATTTTTTAAACCTATTACTATTTTTTCTACATTTATTCCTTTGTTTGCTTTTCCTACTGTTCTTTTCCCCTTGCAGTTAGTCTTTAATGTATATAAATCTTCTTTACCTACCTCTGTTTAACTTTGCATATCTATTCTTTCTTTCTTTTTTTTCCTCTCAACATATGTGTTAGTTTTATTTTCATTGCTTTATTCTCCAATTGGCACCTTGCTTTAGTTTTCTTTTCCAGTTTGTGCTTTAGTGAGTTTTGTTCTTAACTGGTAAATATGATTTTTGATTTCTTTTGTTCACCAGGTCAATCTACTGTACTTTATTTTTGTTGGACTGTTTTCACTTTGCTCATGGGTGTATATGTATATGTGTATATTCCATTATTTTAATTATTATTTGCCTGATTTTGTAACTGCCATTTGTCTGGGGTTCATCTTTGGTTTCTCCTTTTTGGATATTTCTTTTAATCTCACCTAATGACATAAAAAACCACTTGTGGAATCTTTGTTCCTGACCAGAGATCAAGCCCCGAGACTTTGGAGTGGGAACACTGACTCCAAGACCCTAGACTACCAGAGAACTAACCCTAAGGAGTATCAAATTGTGAGAACTCACACAAAGGAAATCACTGGAACTCACACAAAGGGAATCACTGGAATACAAGACCTGGCATCACCCAACCACCAGTAGCACCCTGTGCAGGATACCTCATCTGAACAACAAATAAAACAAAAATACAAACCCAATATTCAGCAGACAGGATTACCACCTCACTCAGCCTTGCCTACCAGAGGAAAAAGAAACAAACAGAAACTCAGCACAAATCTCACCCTATACAAAGCTTACACAAACCACTGGACCACCTTAGGATGGCAGAAACCAAAAGGTAGAAAGAATTCAACCTTGAAACCTGGGAAAAGGAGACCTCAAACACAATAAGTTAAAAAATAATAATGAAAAGGCAGAGAAATACTACAAAAATGAAGGAACATACTAGAAACACAGAAGTACAAATAAATGAGGAGGAAATAGGCAAACTACCTGAAAAAGAATTCAGAATAATGATAGTAAAGATGATCAAAAACCTTGAAAACAGAATGGAGAAAATGCAAGAGTCAGTTAACAAAGACCTAGAAGAATTAAAGAATGAACATACAGAAACAAACAACACAATTACTGAAATTAAAAATACTCTAGAAAGAATCAATAGCAGAATATCTGAAGCAAAAGAACTAATCAGTGAGCTGAAAGATAAAATGATGGAAATAACTTCTGAAGAGCAGAATAAAGTAAAAAGAATGAACTGAGGATAGTCTCAGACACCTCTGGGACAATATCAAACACACCAACATTCAAATTATAAGGGTCCCAGAAGGAGAAGAAAAAAAGAAAGGGTATGAGAAAAATTTTGAAGAGATTACAGTTGAAAACTTTCCCAACATGAAAAAGGAAACAGTCAAACAAATCCAAGAGGTACAGAGAGCTCTATACAGGGTAAACCCAAGGAGAAACATGCCAAGGCACATACTAATCTAACTAAAAAAGACTAAACACAAAGAAAGAATATGAAAAGCAGCAAGGGAAAAGCAATAAATAACATACAAGGGAAACCCCATATGGTTAACAGCTGATCTTTCAGCAGAAACTCTGCAAGCCAGAAGGGAATGGCAGGATATGTTTAAAGTACTGAAAAGGAAAAAATCTACAACCAAGATTACTGTACCTGACAAGGGTGTCATTCAAAATTATGGAGAAATAAAAGGCTTTTCATACAAGCAAACGTTAAGAGAATTCAGTACCACCAAACCAGCTTTACAACAAATGTTAAATGGACTTATCTGGTCAAGAAATACAAGAGAAGAAAAAAGATCAACAAAATCAACCCCAAACAGTTAAGATAATGACAATAGGAACATATGTATCAATAATTACCTTAGATGTAAATGGATTAAATGCTCCAACCAAAAGACACAAACTGGATGAATGCATACAAAAACAAGACCCATATACATGCTGTCTACAAGAAACCCACTTCAGACCTCAATACACATAAAGACTGAAAGTGAGAGGATGGAAAAATATATTCCATGCAAATGGGATGCAAAAGAAAGCTGGAGTAGCAATCCTCATATCAAACAAAATAGACCTTAAAATAAAGAAGATTATAAGAGATAAGGATTCTACATAATGATCAAGGGATCAATTCAAGAGGAAGACATAACAACTGTAAACATCTATGCACCCAACATAGGAGCACCTCAATACATAAGACAAACACTAACAAACATAAAAGGAGAAATTGACAGTAACACAATAATAGTAGGAGACTTTAACACCCCACTCACACCAATGGACAGATCATCAAAACAGATTAATAAGGAAGCACAAGTCTTAAATGATACATTAGATGAGATGGATCTCATTGATATCTTCAGGACATTCCATCCACATGCAAGAATACACCTTCTTCTCAAGTGAACATGGAACATTCTTCAGGATAGACCACATCTTGGGTCACATATCAAACCTCAGTAAATTTAATAAAATTGAAATCATATCAAGCATCAATTCTGACTACAATGTTATGAGACTAGAGATGAATTATAAGAAAAAGACTGTAAGAAACACAAACACATGGAGATTAAACAACACATTTCTAAATAACCAATAGGCTACTGAAGAAATCAAAAAGGAAATAAAAAAACTTCTAGAAAAAAATGACAATGAAAACACAACAACTCAAAACCTATGGGATGCATTTCTAAGAGGGAAATTAATAGCAATACAATCCTACCTCAAGAAACAAGAAAAACATCGAATAGACAACCTAACTTTACACCTAAAACAACTGAAAAAAGAAGAACAAAACCCCCCAAAATTAGTACAAGGAAAGAAATCATAAAGATCCGAGTGGATTCATTTTGATATTTGGCAAAACTAATACAACCCTTAATCTCTAATGAAAATCAAGAAGCAAAAAAAAAAAAAAAAAGAAATAATTGAAAAAGAAATGAAAGAAACAATAGTAAAGATTAATAAAACTAAAAGCTGGCTCTTTGAGAAGATAAAATCCACAAAGCTTTCAGTTCAGTTCAGTTCAGTTCATTTCAGACACACAGTCGTGTCCGACTCTTTGCAACCCCATGAATTGCAGCACGCCAGGCCTCCCTGTCCATCACCAACTCCCAGAGTTCACTCAAACTCATGTCCATCGAGTCGGTGATGCCATCCAGCCATCTCATCCTCTGTCGTCCCCTTCTCCTCCTGCCCCCAATCCCTCCCAACATCAGGGTCTTTTCCAATAAGTCAACTCTGTGCATGAGGTAGCCAAAGTATTGAAGTTTCAGCTTTAGCACCAGTCCTTCCAATGAACACCCAGGACTGATCTCCTTTAGGATGGACTGATTGGACCTCCTAGCAGTCCAAGGGACTTTCAAGAGTCTTCTCCAACACCACAGTTCAAAAGCATCAATTCTTCAGCACTCAGCTCTCTTCACAGTCCAACTCTCACATCCATACATGACCACAGGAAAAACCATAGCCTTGACTAGACGGACCTTTGTTGACAAAGTAATGTCTCTGCCTTTGCATATGCCATGCTATCTAGGTTGGTCATAACTTTCCTTTCAAGGAGTAAGCATCTTTTAATTTCATGGCTGCAATCACCATCTGCAGTGATTTTGGAGCCCCCCCAAAAATGTCTGACACTGTTTCCACTGTTTCCCCATCTATTTCCCATGAAGTGATGAACCTTTAGCCATCAAGAAAAAAAGAAAGAAGAATCAAATCAACAAAATTAGAAAATAAAAAAGGAGAGGTTACAACAGACAATGCAGAAATTCAAAGGATTATAAGAGACTATTATGAACAACTATATGACAATAAAATGGACAACCTGGAAGAAATGGACAGATTCTTAGAAAAGTTCAATCTTCCAAGACTGAACCAGGAAGAAATAGAATTTATGAACAAGCCAATTACAAGCACTGAAATTGAAGCTGTGATCAAAAATCTCCCAAAACACAAAAGCCCAGGACCAGATGGCTTCACAGGAGAATTCTATCAAACATTTAGAGGAGAGCTAATGCCTATCCTTCTAAAACTCTTTCAAAAATTTGCAGAGGAAGGAACACTTCCAAACTCATTCTACGAGGCCACCATCACCCTGATACCAAAACCAGACAAAGACAACACACACACAAAAGAAAACTATAGGCCAATATTACTGATGAGCATATATGCAAAAATCCTCAACAAAATTTTAGCAAACAGAATTCAGCAACCCATCAAAAAGCTTGTACACCATGATAAGCTGGGTTTATTCCAGGAATGCAAGGATTCTTCAATATATGCAAATCAATCAGTGTGATACACCATATTAGCAAACCAAAAGATAAAAACAATATGATCATCTCAATACGTGCAGGAGAAGCATTTGACAAAATTCAGCACCCATTTATGATTAAAACTCTTCAAAAAATGGGCATAGAAGGAACCTACCTCAATATAGTAAAGGATAAGGAAATGGCAACCCACTCCAGGACTCTTGCCGGGAGAATCCCATGGACAAAGGAGCCTGGTGGGCTACAGTCCATGGGGTTGCAAAGAGTCAGACATGACTGAGAGACTAACACATACACATATATGATAAACCTACAGCAAACATTATTCTCAATGGTGAAGAAATGAAAACATTCCCCCTAAGATCAGGAACAAGACAAGGGTGTCCACTTTCACCACTATTATTCAGCATAGTTTTGGAAGTCCTAGCTAAAGCAATCAGAGAAAAAAAAGAAATAAAAGGAATCCAGACCAGAGAAGAAGTAAAGCTCTCACTGTTTGCAGATTACATGATAGTGTACATAGAAAACAAAACAAAAAAAAAAAAAAAGCATCAGAAAATTACTAGAGCTAATCAGTGAATTTAGACAAGTTGAAATATACAAAATCAATACACAGAAATCACTTCCATTTCTATATACTAACAATGAAAACTCAGAAAGAGAAATTAAGTAATCCTATTTACCATAGCAACAAAAAGAATAAAATATCTTGGAATAAACTTACCTAAGGAGACAAAAGAACTGTACACAGAAAATTATAAGACACTAATGAAAGAAATCAAAGACAACATAAACTGATGGAGAGAAATTCCACATTCTTGGGAAGGAAGAATTAACATTGTGAAAATGACTATACTACCAAATGCAATCTACAGATTCAATGCAATTCTTATCAAATTACCAATGGCATTTCTCAGAAAACTAGAACAGAAAATTTTACAATTCATATGGAAACACAAAAGACCCAGAATAGCCAAAACAGTCTTGAGAAATATGAATGGAGCTGGAGGAATCAACCTTCCTGACTTAAGATTATACTAGAAAGCTACATCCATCAAGACAGTGTGGTACTGGAACAGAAACAGATATATAGACCAATGGAACAAGATAGAAACCCCAGAAACAAACCCCTGCACCTATGGGTACCTTATTTTTTGACAAAGGAGACAAGAATATACAATGGGGCAAAGACAGCCCCTTCTATAAATGGTGCTGGAAAAACTGGACAGCTAAATGTTAAAGAATGAAATTAGAACACGTCCTTACACCATACACAAAGATAAACTCAAAATGGATTAAAAACCTAAGTGTAAGACCAGAGACTATAAAACTCTTAGAGGAAAACATAGGCAGAACAATTGATGACATATATCAGAACAAGATCCTCTATGATCCACCTCCTAGAGTAACGGAAATAAAAACAAAAGTGTACGAGTGGGACTTGATTAAACTTAAAAACTTTTGCACAGCCAAGGAAACTAGATTCGAGGTGAAAAGACAACCCTCAGAATGGGAGAAAATAATACCAAATGCAACAACTGACAAAGGATTATTTCCAAAATATACAAGCAGCTCATACAACTCAACACCAGAAAAACAAACAACCCAATCAAAAAGTGGGAGAAAAGACTTAAACAGACATTTCTCCAAAGAAGACATACAGCTGAGTAACAAACACATGAAAAGATACTCAACATCACTCATTATTAGAGAAATGCAAATCAAAACTACAATGAGATATCACCTCACACTGGTCAGAATGGCCATCATCAAAAAAGTCTAGAAACAATAAATGCTGGAAAGGGTGTGGAGAAAAGGGAACACTCTTGCACTGTTGGTGGGAATGTAAATTGATACAGCCACTATGGAAGATGGTATGGAGATTCCTTAAAAAACTTGGAATAAAAATACCATATGACCGAGCAATCCCAAATTTTGGTTTCAATTTTTCAAACCAAAATTGAAAAAGACACATGTATCCCATTGTTCACTGCAGCACTATTTACAATAGCTAGAAGCAACCCAGATGTCCATCAACAGATGAATCGATAAAGAAGCAGTGGTGCATATACACAATGGAATATTACTCAGCCATAAAAAGGAACTCATTTGAGTCCGTTCTGAGGAGGTGGATGAACCTAGAACCTATTATACAGAGTGAAGTGAGTCAGAAAGAGAAAGATAAATATTATATTCTAACACATATATATGGAATCTAGAAGAATGGTGCTGAAGAACTTATTTACAAGGCAGCAATGGAGAAACAGACATAGAGAATAGTCTTTTGAACATGGGGAAAGGGGAGGAAAGGGTGAGAAGTATGGACAGAGTAACATGGAAACTTACTTTGCCATATGTAAAATAGATAGCCAACGGGAATTTGCTGTATGGCTCAGAAAACTCAAACAGGGGCTCTGCATCTACCAAGAGGGATGGGATGGTGAGGAAGATGGGAGGGAGTTGCAAAAGAGAGGGCATATATGTATACCTATGGCTGATTCATGCTGAGGTTTGACAGAAAACAACAAAATTCTGTAAAGCAATTATCTTTAGTAAAAAAATAAATTAAAAAATATGTATAATGTGTAAAGTGCAAAATATTTAACCACAGTATAGTAGGGACACAAAAGCATGTGAAAAGACACTGGCCTCGTGTTGCACTCCAGTTTTGGCCCCCAACTGTGTCAGACATCATTCTTTTACTTGCTGGATTTTGAGAATTTAAAAGGGTAGTCAGGATATCAAGAACACTCAGGGAGTTCAAGATAGTTATTATTTATCAACCACTGTGAAAATATAACACTTGAACTATCAATGAGTTAACATGTACCAACTAAATAATGACTAAAATGGCATTTGCTCTCTTGCATCCTCATGGACACACCAGGCTTAATTGCAAAGCTCAGTCCCTTCACTGGACTGTAGAGGTATATCAATCACAACAGATACACCATACCCTTACTGAAGATTTGCAAGTCACAAGAAAGGATCATATCTCTTAGCACACAGCATTTCTTTGAAAAATCTCCACAGGGCTTTTCTCAGGGTTCTTCAGCCTTCTTCTAGCCAAAGAATCTTTCTTACTTCCTTACTCCCTTGTTCCATTTGACCTCAAAATTAGCAGACAAAATTCTTTTTTTCTGAACATTCTCCTCTTCCCTGTAAATCAGGATTTCTCAACCTTGCCACAATTGAGATGAGAGTCAGATAATACTTTGTTTTGAGAAATACGGCGATATTTTGTGCATTGCAGGTCATGTAGCATTATCCCTGGACTCTGCCCACCGGTTTCCAGTAACAGCACCTCTCTCAAGTCACGGACATTATTAAATGTCCCCTAAGGAACAAAATTGCTCCCATGGAGAAAAACTGCACTAAACCTATTACCCATTTTTACTTAGAGTAATTTAAAATTCTACTTTAGTGCCTTTAAACTTCTACACATGTATCCACACGTAGCTCAGAAAACAAGGCTCATATGCTCCTAGGGAGGTGAAGAGGATTCTGTTCTGTTGTCATTAGCCAGATGGATTCTAGAGGACAAGACAAACAACTTGAATTTGATGGGTGCTCAATGAGACCATGAACTTCCTTATTTCCAGTGTATGTGCTTTTGTGTTTGGTATGTTGAAAAGATATTCAAAAATAAAACATAATCTATTACTCTGTTGTATATGAAATCTTTGTAATGACCAAGTCTAAAATAAATCCTATATGTAATACTATTAATCTAGGATTTTTCTTCGAAAAATTCTCAGGTGTGAGAGAAGTAAGGGTCAGCATGCACTTGAGGGATGCTCTTAGTCCATTGGCTTAGATATTTTTTCTTCCTGTTTAATCTTTGCCATTGTTGATCTTTTCTTATTCTCATTTTCCAAGTCCCATGTGTCATTAATTGTGAAACTCAGAACCAGTTCTAAGGTCTAGTTTATTTTCCAGCTATGCTAAGGTCAGTATGAGAAATTCCTCTTAAAACATGTCCTACTTTTGTATAGTAAATAATTTCTGAATTTTAGTATGGTTTGTTTCAGCAAAATTCTGTTTTAGCCATATTAGAAAGTACTCTCAACAATGCAGTCTAATCACTGATAAACTTATAAAGTGGATAAAATTTATATTTGGTTTTCTGGGCCTTTGACAATCACAGAAATTAAGATTTATAGATGTTTGTTGTTCAGTTGCTAAGTCGTTCCCCACTCTTTGCAACCCCATGGACTGCAACATGCTAGGCTTCCCTGTCCTTCACTATCTCCATGAGTTTGCTCAAACTCAAGTCTGTTGAGTTGGTGATGCTATCCAACAATCCTCTGTTTCTGCCTTCTTCTCTTGCTCTCAATCTTTCCCAGCATCAGGGTCTTTTCCAGTGTATCAGCTCACCAAAGTATTGAAGCTTCAGCTTCAGCATTCCATACTTCCAATGAATATTCAGGGTTGAATTCCATTACGATTGACTGGTCTGATCTCCTTGCTGTCCAAGGGACTCTCAGGAGTCTTCTTCAGCATGAAAATTCAGCAGAATTCAGCAGAAGTATCAGTTCTTCTGCACTCACCCTTCTTTATGGTCCAACACTCACATCCGTACATAACTACTGGTAAAACAACAGTGTTGGCTATATGAACCTTTGTGGGCAAAGTGATGTCTCTGCTCTTTAATATGCTATGTAGGTTTGTCATAGATTTCTTTCTAAGAAGTAAGCACCTTTTAATTTCAAGGCTACAGTCACCATCCTCAGTGATTTTGGATCCCAAGAAAATAGTCTGTAACTGCTTCTACTATTTCCCATCTCTTTGCCATGAGGTGATCAAACTGGAAGCCACGATCATAGTATTTTGAATGTTGACTTTTAAGTCAGTTTTTTCACTCTCTTTTTTCACCCTCATCAAGAGGGTCTTTAGTTCCTTCACTGGCCATTAGAGAGGTATCATCTATATATCTGAAGTTGTTGATATTTCTCCTGGCTGTCTTGATTCCAGCTTGTGATTAATCCAGCCCGGCATGTCTCATGATGTACTCTGCATATAAGTTAAATAAGCAGGGTGACAATATACAGATTTGACTAACTCCTTTCTCAATTTTGAAAGTCCATTTTTCCATGCCCAGTTCTAACTGTTGCTTTTTGACCTGCATACAGTGTTTCTCAGGAGACAGGTAAAGTTGTCTAATATTCCTATCTCTAAGAATTTTCCACAGTTTTTGTGATCCACATAAAGGCTTTAGTGTACTCAATGAAGCAGAAATAAATATTTTCCTGGAATTCTCATGCTTCCTCCTGTGAACCAATGAATACTCACAATTTGACCTCTTGTTTCTCTGCCTTCTGTAAACCCACTCATATATCTGGAAGTTCTCAATTCATCTACTGCTAAAGCCTAGCTTAAGGGATTTTGAGCATAGCCTTACTACCATGTAAAGTGAGCTAATTTGTACAGTAGTTTGAACATTCTTTGATATTGCCCTTCATTAGGATTGGAATGAAAACTGACCTTTTCCATTCATTTGATCACTGCTGATACTTTCAAATTTGCTGACATCCTAAGTCAGCACTTTAACAGCATAATCTTTTAGGATTTTAAGTAGCTCAGCTGGAATTCCATCACCTCCACTAGCCATGTTAACAGTAATGCTTCCTAAGGCCCACTTGACTTCACATATCAGGATGTCTTGCTCTAGGTGAGTGACCACACCATCATGGCTATCTGGGTCATTATGACCTTTTTTGTTTATTTCTTGCGTGTATTCTTGCCACCTCTTCTTAACCTCTGCTTCTATGAGATCCTTCCTAATCTTCTGCTTCTATTAGGTCCTTGTCATGTCTGGCTTTTATCGTGCCCATCTTTGCATGAAAGATTCCTTTGGTATCTCCAATTTTCTTGAAAAGATCTCTAGTCTTTCCCATCCTCTCTTTGTATTGTTCATTTAAGAAGGCTTTCTTATCTCTCCTTGCTATTCTCTGCAACTCTGCATTCAGTTGGGATATCTTTTCCTTTCTCCCTTGGCTTTTGCTTCTTTTCTTTACTCGGCTATTTATAAAGCCTCCTTGGACAACCACTTTGCCTTCTTGAATTTTTTTTTTGAATAATTTTGGTCACTGCCTGCTGTACCATGTTATGAACCTTCCTCCACAGTTCTTTAGACGTTCTGTCTACCAGATCTAATCCCTTGAATCTATTCATCACCTCTACTATATAATCATAAGGGATTTGATTTAGGTCATGTCTGAATGGCCTAGTGGCCTTCCCTACTTTCTTCCATTTAAGCCTGGATTTTGCAACAAGGAGCTCATGATCTGAGCCACAGTTAGTTCCAGGTCTTGTTTTTGCTGACTGTATAGAGCTCCTCCATCTTTGGCTGCAAAGAACATAATCAATCTGATTATGGTATTGAAAATTTGCTGATGTCTTGTGTAGAATTGTCTCTTGATTTTGGAAAAGGGTGCTTTCTATGATGAGAGGTTTCTCTTGACAAAACTCTGTTAGCCTTTGCCCTATTCCTTTTTGTACTCCAAGGCCAAATTTGACTATAATTCCAGGTATCTCTTGACATTCTAGTTTTGCATTCCAATCCCCTATGATGAAAAGGATGTCTTATTTATTTATTTATTTTTTTGGTGTTAGTTCTAGAATGTATTGTAGGTCTTCACAGAATGAGTCAGCCTCAGGTTCTTCAGCATCAGTGGTTGGAGTATAGAGTTGGATTACTGTGATGTTGAATTGTTTGCCTGGAAATGAATTGAGATCATTCTGTTGTTTTGAGGTTGCTCCCAGGTACTGTATTTTGAATTCTTTTGTTGACTATGAGGGTAACTCCATTTCTTCTAAGGGATTCTTGCCAACAGTAGTAGATACAAAGGTCATTTCTGAAATAAATTCACCCATTCTCGTCCATTTTGGTTCATTGATTCCTAAGATGTCGATGTTCACTCTTGCTATCTCCTGCTTCACATCCAATTTACCTTGATTCATAGACCTAACATTCCAGGTTCCTATGCAATATTGTTCTTTATAGCTTCACTTTCTTAACTGTCACCAGCCAGACACTTCCATAACTGGATGTTGTTTCCACTTTGACCCAGTTGTTTCATTCTTTCAAGAGCTATTAGTAATTGCCCTTTGCTCTTCCATAGTAGCATATTGGACTCCTTCTAACCTGAAGGGCTATCTTCTGGTGTCATATCTTTGTGCCTTTGTGTACTGTTCATGGGGTTCTCAGGGTAAGAATACTGGAGTGGTTTGTCATTCCTTCCTTCAGTATACCACTTTTTTTTTGAGCCCTTCACTATGACATGTCTGTCTTGGGTGGCCCTACACAGTATGACTCAAAACTTCATTGAGTTATGCAAGCCCCTTCACCACAACAAGGCTATGATCCATGAAGGGGAAGATTTATGGAGATCAGGTGATTTATTCACTATTGCAAGATTAATTAAATTCATAGAAACATTGTTTTAACAACTATTTGCTGACCTTGTCTTCATAAAGGCACTCAATGCATTATACTCTGTAATTGTGAAAAGTAGAATTCTAATTCACAGTAAGCAAATTGATGAAAAACTAAGATATATATTAGACTTTATAGTCCAATTACTTCAGCATAATTTCTTGGAATAGTAAATAGGAATCCTATTTCTAGAAGAAATATAGAAATATGAATTATAAAATTTCTTGATAAATGCTGTTATAAATTAACATTCAGTTCAGTTCAGTTCAGTTGCTCAGTCGTGTCCGACTCTTGTGACCCCATGAACTGCAGCATGCTAGGCCTCCCTATCCATCACCAACTCCTGGAGTTCACTCAAACTCACGTGCATCAGGTCGGTGATGCCATCCAGCCATCTCATCCTCTGTTGTCCTCTTCTCCTCCTGCCCCAATCCTTCCCGGCATCAGAGTCTTTTCCAATGAGTCAACTCTCTGCATGAGGTGGCCAAAGTACTGGAGTTTCAGCCTCAGCATCACTCCTTCCAAAGAAATCCCAAGGCTGATCTCCTTCAGAATAGACTTGTTGGATCTCCTTGCAGTCCAAGGGACTCTCAAGAGTCTTCTCCAACACTACAATTCAAAAGCATCAATTCTTCAGTGCTCAGCTTTCTTCACAGTCCAACTCTTACATCCATACATGACTACTGGAAAAACCATAGCCTTGACTAGACGGACCTTTGTTGGCAAAGTAATACAAAGAAATAGAGAAAAACAACAGAATGGGAAAGACTAGAGATCTCTTCAAGAAAATTAGAGCTACCAAGGGAACATTTCATGCAAAGATGGGCACAATAAAGGGCAAAAATGGTATGGACCTAACAGAAGCAGAAGATATTAAGAAGAGGTGGCAAAAATACACAGAAGAACTGTACAAAAAGATCTTCATGACCAAGATAATCACAATGATGTAATCACTCACCTAGAGCCAGACATCCTGGAATGTGAAGTCAAGTGGGCCTTAGAAAGCATCACTATGAACAAAGCTAGTGGAGGTGATGGAATTCCAGTTGAGCTATTTCAAATCCTGAAAGATGATGCTGTGAAAGTGCACACTCAATATGCCAGCAAATTTGGAAAACTCAGCAGTGGCCACAGGACTGGAAAAGCTAAGTTTTCATTCCAATACCAAAGAAAGGCAATGCCAAAGAATGCTCAAACTACCACACAATTGCACTCATCTTACACGCTAGTAAAGTAATGCTCAAAATTCTCCGAGCCAGGCTTCAGCAGTTCATGAACCGTGAACTTCCAGATGTTCAAGCTGGTTTTAGAAAAGGCAGAGGAACCAGAGTTCAAATTGCCAACATCCACTGGATCATTGAAAAAGCAAGAGAGTTCCAGAAAAAACATCTATTTCTGCTTTATTGACTATACCAAAGCCTTTGACTGTGTGGACCACAATAAACTGTGGAAAATTCTGAAAGAGATGGGAATACCAAACCACCTGACCTGCCACTTGAGAAACCTATATGCAGGCCAGGAAGCAACAGTTAGAACTGGACATGGAACAACAGACTGGTTCCATATAGGAAAAAGAGTACGTCAGGGCTGTATATTGTCACCCTGCTTATTTAACTTATATGCAGAGGACATCATGAGAAATGCTGAACTGGAAGAAGGAAAAGCTGGAATCAAGATTGCTGGGAGAAATATCAATAACCTCAGATATGCAGATGACACCACCCTTATGGCAGAAAGTGAAGAGGAACTCAAAAGCCTCTTGATGAAAGTGAAAGTGGAGAGTGAAAAAGTTGGCTTAAAGCTCAACATTCAGAAAACGAAGATCATGGCATCTGGTCCCATCACTTCATGGGAAATAGATGGGGAAACAGTGGAAACAGTGTCAGACTTTATTTTGGGGAGCTCCAAAATCACTGCAGATGGTGATTGCAGCCATGAAATTAAAATTAACCTTAATAATTCATTAATGTATATATAGTTAAAATGCTTGATACCAAAACCACATAATTTTCACCAATAAATATATTCTTCTAAAAATAAAATATGTATTACCCAATTCTGGTTTTCATGACAATGTTGTAGTAGAAATACACAGCAAACCTCAAAAGCATAAAACAAACTACTTTGGAATTTTTTACTATAACACACTTCATTTTTATCTGCATATAATGATGGATTTATGTTCTGCCATGTATTTTATGAAATTCTGTGTAGTCAATGAAAGCTCTAGAACAACTTCTTGCTGAATTCTCTCTCTTATTGGAAACACAATTAAAGAACTGTAAAGATAAGGTTCTCTTTTTTTGTCTAGAATATTACATACGATAGAATTAAAAGCACTGATATAAAGTCTGTTGAAACACAGCCAATGATATTGGCCCTCCTGATTTTTTTTTGTTGGCATAGCCAGAGAATAAAATATTTCCAATTTAAAACAATCTTTTTTAATGTAAATTCTTCCTCAAAGGATAATTCCATTTGAAAAGATGCAGTGGAAATAACAATAATGGTGTTTCTTTCCAATAAAATCTATTAATAAATATTAAATAAAAATGCTGCTGAGAGTACAGCCAAATATTCCGCAAGTAACAAAAGCTGATTTTGATAAACAAGAAAAAAAGAAACATTTTAAAATAAAAGTAGTTTGTCTTACTTTTGGCTGTGTCACCCTATTAAAGGCTTTTTTTTTCCCCTCTGTTTTAATGTTGATGGGTTTTGCACAAGCTGGTGAAATATCGTCCCCTACTGTTCAATTCTGATAAATTGATTATAGGGAAACTATTTCAGCCTGTAAATTTGTGGCTACCCTTGAGAACTCTGTGTAGTTGCTAGATGGAATGGAGCGTCTTCTTAAAGTTTTAATCACATATCCATTAACCCAACTATCTTATTTCAATTTGTTCAGTTGAGGCATTTTCTGAGTTGATTGCTGACATTTTGGATAATTTTAACCATAAACCTAAGAAAGGAAACATGTCATTTTACCTACCCTTAGTTTGAAGAAATATTTATTTGTAAATAAGTGTGTTATTCCATTTAAGCTATTATATTCCCATTCATGATCACTTTATTAAAGTGCCTACTTATAAAACCAGATTTTCTCTCAACAAAGCTTGTCATTTATACATTAGTGTATTATGCACTAGAGAACCAAAAAAAAAAAAAGTTTTTCTTTTCATTTAAAATTCAGGAGACATAATATATTTCTAATATAATCAACTCTTCCAGTCTAGCTGCCTAAAATTTGATGCATTTTCATAAAAGGAGAGAACTTGTTTAATACAGACTTATATGTTTAAAAGCCATTTATCCTCATTTTAATCCTTACTTGGACATTATTAGTACATGTTTCAGGAGGCTGGACTTACAGTTATCCACAGTGCTTTTATATTTGTAACTTAAAGATAAATAACTAAGGCAATTATATCTTTTTGAATTTATATTAAATTGTAAAAATTAACAAAGAAACCATTTTAAGTAGCATCTACAGAAGGTTAAAGGGTTTGTCCTCTTGCAGCTCCTAAATTACCACACTTTTTTTCACCAGTCTATTAAACATTTAGCTGAAAGGAAAGACAAAAAATACATTGAACTGCTTTATTTTTAAGTGAATCACCTTTAAAATTAAATATAAATTTCTTTCCATTTCTGCTCTGACCAACCAAATGGGCAATAATGTCTTTTTTATTTATCTAAAAATTGACTTCTTAGTCATTTTTGAAGCTCTGAGGGAATGTGGCTATAAATGAACTTATTTACAAAACAGAAATCGAATTACAGATACAGAAAACAAAGTTACACCTACCAAGGGGAAAAGGGAGGGGGATAAGTTGGGAGGTTAGGATTGAAATACACACATAAAATAGGTGACTAATTAGAACTAATAAGAACCTACTGTATAACACAGGGATCTCAATACTCTGTAATGATCTATATGGGAAAACAATCTAAAAAGAGTGGATATATATATATAAAACCTATTAATTTGCTCTATGGCAGAAACTAACACAACAGTTGCAAACTTTAAAAAAAAGGAGTGGAGATAGAAATCCAAAATGCAATCATTGGTGTCAGTTTTATAATCTATCCTTTATACAAGGGAGAATATTTAGAGTTCAATTGGGAGCATTATAAATTTAGGCTAATAACAATAACTGTTATATAAAAAAGTATATAGAAAGCAATCTCTATAGGAAGATAGCAGTTAAATAGGTAGAAAAAGATGATAGACATACCAATCCAGACCTCACAGACTACTTATAAATTCCACAAAGATCAATATAGATGTGGCCTGGGGAAACTCATCACTGAAACAGGATCGGTATTTTCTGTAGCGTTTAATGAGATGCTTAGCTCCTTACTAATAATCTTCCAAACATCAGCCTTGCTCCATATGTCACCTTTATTTTTTAAGCTCAGTCATATTTTACTTTTTGCTAAACATACAATACTTATTCGTAAAAGATGATTCCTCCACTTTTGGAGCATATATTACAATGTGTAAGAGCATGGACTTTTACAAAAGCGTGTGTACAAGAATATTCACTGAAGCAACTAAAATAGACTGGTTTGCCAGAAGAAAGGGGTTAGATAAATCCTGGAACACACAAGGAGTGGAGTGCATGGGCAATTCCTAATGCAAAATGATGTATGAATTACTTGTTTAATATATACTTGGGTAGCTCAACTGGTAAAGAATCTGCCTGCAATGCAGGAGACCCTGGTTCAATCCCTGGGTCAATAAGATCCCCTGCAGAAGAGATAGGCCACCCACTCCAGTTTTCTTGGGCTTCCCTGGTTGTTCAGAAAGTAAAGAATCCACCCGCAATGTGGGAGACCTGGGTTTAATCTCTGGGTTGGGAAGATCGCCAGAGAAGGGAACAGCTTCCCACTCCAGTATTCTTGCCTGGAGAATTCCATGGACAGAGGAGCCTGGCAGGCTAAAATCCATGGGGTTACAAAGAGTTGGACATGACTGAGCAACTTTAAACTTTCACTTTAGCAAATTAGAAAATCAATTTTTTCCAAAATAGAGGTAGAATAATACTGTTTGTTATTTTTTTAACATATTTTCTCACCCCACATAAAATAAAATTCTATAAAAAGTATTTTTTCTGACATCTTTGCCATCCTTGTCTACCTTATCAAGAGGAAGGGTAAGGGGGGAAAATATAAACTCAGGAAACAGAGAAAAATATAATAAATCATAACTGGACAGAGGGCTCCATTGAATTTAAGTAACTAAAGAAAGTACTTTATATTTAAGTTATAATTTGCAGTTTATGTGTTAATACATCTTAGTTATACTGAGATTATGCCCAAATTCTACATTAGACTTAATTTTAATAGATAGATTAGATAACTAGATTAATAGAAGATAGACCCCTGAATCACTGACTGTTGGATTTAAATCTGCCAAAGATAATGAAAATTAAGACCAGTATTCTTGTAAGCCTCTTAGTGTAGTATTAACTAAAGGGTTAACATTGCATCTTTGAACACAAACTTCCTTCTGTTTCACTTAGGACCAGTTCATCCACAGAATTAGTCAAGTCAGTGAAATGAGTATATACAATGGAGAATTTTGAGGCTTAGGCTGCCACTTTGTTACTTAGAGCAAGCTACGTTCCAATAAATTATCGTCAAGTTCAAAAAGAACTGCATTTATTCCTTTGTGACCTTTAGTCAAACTGTGTATAATGCTGTTTCCTGTACAAGAACCACCTGTACAGATAAGCCTTGATATATGTTCATGATAATTTGGCAAAATATGGCTCAAATTTATTTTCAAAGCCCTGTTGTATTTTCTTTATCTTAAGGATAGGGAGCTATTTTGTAATACTGCTCAAATTAAATGCCTAAATAAGATGCTAAAAGAGAGGCATAGTCTCTCTTTGTAAAAAGTACATTTACATCAAGTGCACTATATATATTTTAACAAATGTAATTATCTTTCTCATAAAAGTAAAGGATAAAAAACAGATATAGTAACATAATACTAAGTCAATTATTATTAACAAATGTACTGTAAAATCCTCCACAAATAGATTCATTATATTTACAAGGACCAGGTCTTTTATGTACATGTTAGGTAACCTGGTTGACTTTATCCAAATTCAGAAGAATAGGATCAATGATCAGAGATGTGAATTGATCATCTTAATAGCCTTTTTCCCCCCACACAAATACACTGTTCTTTGATCAGCTCTAAGCCAGGTAGAGCATTTTACTTCTGCAGGCCTTTTATGACATGAAAGTCCAGGGGAAATGGTTGATAATTTGTCATGGCTTATCACTGCCTTTAAAAAGAATGGAAACTCTGCTGCATCATTTACTGCAGAGTTCTCCACAATAAAGTGTCTTCTAACCTCTTCAGCTTCATCTTGTTTCAGTTCCTTCAATAAGTCATCAAAGACTCTCTTGAGGCTTCCTGTTACACTTGCTGTGCCCTCTGCCCTCTGTATTGTCCCCAAACTCATCACACTGCTGGTTCCTTCTCTTCTCTTGGATAAAGGACACACCTTCTCTGTTGCTGACCCATGCCACTTAAACTCTTTCCCTCCATCAATATCCCCCATCCTCCAATATTTTATATCATAACACCATATGTTTGCTTTGTATCACTCTCCAAAATCTGCAATTTGCCTGTTTATCATTTATTTCCTTATTCGTTATCTGTGTCCTCTATTAGTTAACTAATTCACCTCAATTCCAATTAGAACTGTGGTGTTAGCACTAGTACTACTGTAACAACTACTTATATTAACTAATATTTGTTAGTTATTTAATTAGGTGGTAAGTATTTTATACATAAACACTTATTTAATACTCATGATAACCTGTAAGTTATCATTATATTTGTACTTATTTTATGTATGAGAAATCAAAGTATAGAACAATTAAGTAACTAGCTCATAATCACAGAGCATATAAGAGACTGAATGTGAATTCAGAAGGTTTAGACTATGATTCACCTTGCGTGCATGCTCAGTCATGTCCAACTCTTTGCGGCGCTGTGGACTGTAGCTCACCAAGCTCCTCTGGCAATGGTGTTTTCCAAGCAAGAATACTGGAGTGGGTTGCCATCTCCTCCTCCAGGGGATCTTCCCAACCCAGAGATCTAACCCACCTCTCTTATGTCTCCTGCGTTGGCAGGCAGATTCTTTACCATTGTGCTACCTGGGAAGCCAATGATTCACCTTATTGATAGAATATTATAATAATGCACATTAAAATAATTTTGGCTTCCCAGGTAGCACTAATGGAAAGAATCCACCTGCCAAGGCAGGAGACATAAGGGACGTGGTTAAATCCCAGAGTGGGGAAGATCCCCTGGAGAAGGGAATGGCAACCTACTCCAGTGTTCTTGCCTGGCGAATGCCATGGACGTAGGAGCCTGGCAGGCTATGGTTCACAGAGTCATAAAGAGTTGGACAAAACTGAAGCAACTTAACACAAATACATAATAATTTTAGGGGAAGGGTGAGTGCTCATTGAACTAAATGGTATACGTTACTCTTTTCTCAGCAGTGGAATTTAAATAGAATTATGATGCCAAAGTCAGGGTTATCCTTCCTGGAGGACACTCTCCTTACATGTTTACTAGTATCATTTTGATGTCTGTGCTTATTGTGTTAATGTAAAATTTAGTTAAATAATAAAAATAATCCTGTTACATTAAAATGTAAAATAAATAGGATGCTAAAAAAGATATAAAGCATAGTCCTTCTCTCCCCAAATTGATTCATGTTATCATGAGTATATGCAATAAGCCAATTCATATATCATTGTGCCTAAATTAATTAATAGCACAGACTGAGCTGAAGTTTTCCAGATAAAGATGTAGACGTTGACCAGTACTGAACACCTCAATCGTAGACAACACTTTCCATGGTGCTTTAAAAGGTTTCACTAGTCTCCCTTAAGTGTCTGTTCATTTAGAAAACACCCTAGAAGGTGTGGGGTCCGGCCGGAGGCTTGAAGCCTGGAAGGGCGGGGCCTCGCGCTTAAGTGAAACTCTTCCTCCTGCTCCGGAGCAGGATAAGGGGTCGGAGGCTGGACGGTTGTCTGGGGGTGCCAAAGGGGAGAAAGAGGGGACCCAGACCAGCACGGACTTCCTGAAGCAATCTGAGGTAGCTCGGGAAAAGCACTTGGCCCCTCTGGCACCTTCAGCGACTGTTATTGTCTGCAGGAGCTCCCCAGGGGTCTCCTCGGACCACTCCGGAACTCCGGTGGACCACAATGAGGTGAAAAAAAAAAAAAAAACACCCTAATTTAGCTATACTTTCCCTTTAAATTCTCAACATTATTGTTGTACATAAATTTGTTTACTTCCTAGAGCTGGACTTGAGAGATTTAAATTGTTGGTTTTCCCAATTTAAGAGGTTAATATAAATGACCAGTTATATGGTAGCCCTATAACTGATCAAAATTCTAAAATTGACATAACAGAATGTCATGTTATGACTGACATAACTGACTCTAACATGTGTGTGTATGCTCAGTTGCTCAGTCATGTACAACTCTTTGTGACCCTATGGACTGTAGCTTGCCAGGCTCCTCTGTCCATGATTTTTTTTTCCAGGCCAAGAATACCAGAGTGGGTTGCTATTTCCTTCCCCAGGGATCTTCCTGACCCAGGAGTCAAATTCATGTCCCCTGCATCTCTGGCATTGGCAGGCAGATTCTTTACCACTGAGCCACCTGGGAAGTCTGACTTGAATACACTGAGCACAAATTCGTAAACGTGTGGAATAAAGTCCTCTGCATTAACCTTGGCAAATATTCAACCCAACGTCTATGAGTGCCAGAGAGATTTTCACCACAGTGCAAGAGTGCTGATTATTTCAGAGCCAAGAAGGAAAGTGTAGGGTGAAATTACACTGTAGACACTTAGAAATTCAGCAGTTGTCTGGCTGATAATGCTTTTTCCTGATCCACCCACACAATAGGATTACCTGTGGGCATCCATACATACAAAGATATGTGAGAATCCATTCCAGATATACTAGCTCTTGAATTTTGTACCTGTCTGAAAATAAGACTTGAAAAATGATTAAAACCTCTATAAAAAATTAGGATACATGTCCTGAGTTGAGAGATCAAGCTCTTAGTTCTAGAACATGCATTACAGACAAAATACTGAGCACATAGATGTATATATCTACAGGTTTGGGTTTCAGCAGCTTATACTCACAAAGTTGTTTACTATCTTCAGTTTGAATTCATGATGCCATACATGAAGGGATGTCTGGATCATGTTCTCATGGTCCAAACAGATAGACTTATTACAGGTAATGTCCACCTAACCACCTCTGCATCATTTTCCTTTTGAGAAGAAATTCTTGAGGGTTTGGATTGGAGAAAAATCAATGCCCTTAATAAATCTTGAAATTCAAATATAAGTTATAAGTTTGATATGCTTTAATGTTTTTGACTGCAGTCCTAAAAGTTATACTCAGTTCTTTCTTGGCTCATATTTTAACTATTTTTTTTAAAAGCTTGATTAGTTTGTTTCCTTGACAACAATACATGAGAAGAACAATTTAAGGGATGGGAAGAAAGGCTGGTTAGAGTCAAAGAGTCTATGAGCATAGGTGGAATGTGACACATGAAAGAATAATACATTAGATTTAAAGGATGCCTAAGAAAAACACCAAAGGCAAATACCACTCTAATAATATACAGTGTAATTAAGCATGCTCATAATGACTCCAAGTCAACAAGAAAAGATGAACATAATTTTAGTTTTCCCCATGAGATAAGACAAAGACTTAAGTACATTTTAGAAAGAGCCCTCGAAAAATCATATTTTAAAGCCAGCATTCTTAAGACAGAGATCTAACAGTATAAGTAGTTCTCATGTATAGGAAAAATTACGAATAATCAAGTGAATTTTTTAAGTACTTTACTTAAACACTTTACATTTCAACAACTATTCTCTAATTGATTCATTTAGGTTTTCTTTCACAAATATTTATTGAGAACTACTATGTGTCAGAAGTTGAATTGGGTATTGAAGTAGACCAGGGTGAATTCAATATTCTTAAGGGATTGTTAGGTATTAGCCAAATAAAAACAAAGAGAATAACACTGCAAAGATGGTAAATGTCCCTAAAATAAAAGTATCATGCTCTGAGTGATAAGGAATATCATCTCCATTAGGAAAGTAGTAAGTTTTCCTGAGAAATCTAAAAACACTGTTTAATAATAGAGAATGGAGGGAAAGATTTGGAAGGATGGGGTGGGTGTAGCCAGTCCAAGAGCCTATGGTTAGAGGGCATGGAATCCAAGGAAGAGACAGTAGCAAGCAATGAACTGAACCAAAAAAAAAATCAATAAAAAAGACATATACCTTAAATGCATATATGATTCAATTGTCTAACAAAAAGACAAAAGCACAGAACTTTTTTGTTGTTTTGTTTATTTATTTATTGAAGGATAGTTGCTTCACAGAATTATGTTGTTGTCTGTCGAACCTCAACATGAATCAGCCATAAATATACATATATCTCCTCCCTTTCAAAACTCCCTCCCATTTCCCTCACCATCCCACCCCTCTAGGTTGATACAGAGCCCCTGTTTGAGTTTCCTGAGCCATACCTCAAATTCCTGTTGGCTACCTATTTTGCATATGGTAATGTAAGTTTCCATGTTACTCTTTCCATACATCTCACCCTCTCCTCCCCTCTCCCCACGTCCACAAGTCTGTTCCCTATATCTGTTTCTCCATTGCCGCCCTGTAAATAAATTCTTCAGGACCATTCTTCTATATTCTGTATATATGTGTTAGAATATGATATTTATCTTTCTCTTTCTGACTCACTTCACTCTGTATAATAGGTTCTAGGTTCATCCACCTCCTCAGAACGGACTCAAATGTGTTCCTTTTTATGGCTGAGTAATATTCCATTGTGTATATGCACCACTGCTTCTTTATCGATTCATCTGTTGATGGACATCTGGGTTGCTTCTAGCTATTGTAAATAGTGCTGCAGTGAACAATGGGATACATGTGTCTTTTTCAATTTTGGTTTGAAAAATTGAAACCAAAATTTGGGATTGCTCGGTCATATGGTATTTTTATTCCAAGTTTTTTAAGGAATCTCCATACCATCTTCCATAGTGGCTGTATCAATTTACATTCCCACCAACAGTGCAAGAGTGTTCCCTTTTCTCCACACCCTTTCCAGCATTTATTGTTTCTAGACTTTTTGATGATGGCCATTCTGACCAGTGTGAGGTGATATCTCATTGTAGTTTTGATTTGCATTTCTCTAATAATGAGTGATGTTGAGTATCTTTTCATGTGTTTGTTACTCAGCTGTATGTCTTCTTTGGAGAAATGTCTGTTTAAGTCTTTTCTCCCACTTTTTGATTGGGTTGTTTGTTTTTCTGGTGTTGAGTTGTATGAGCTGCTTGTATATTTTGGAAATAGTCCTTTGTCAGTTGTTGCATTTGGTATTATTTTCTCCCATTCTGAGGGTTGGCTTTTCACCTTGCTTCTAGTTTCCTTGGCTGTGCAAAAGCTTTTAAGTTTAATCAGGTCCCACTTGTATACTTTTGTTTTATTCTGTTACTTTAGGAGGTGGGTTATAGAAGATCTTGCTTTGATTTGTGTCATCGATTGTTCTGCCTATGTTTTCCTCTAAGAGTTTTATAGTTTCTGGTCTTACACTTAGGTTTTTAATCTGTTTTGAGTTTATCTTTGTGTATGGTGTAAGGATGTGTTCATATTTCATTCTTTAACATGTAGCTGTCCAGTTTTTCCAGCACCATTTATTGAAGAAGCTGTCTTTGCCCCATTGTATATTCTTGCCTCCTTTGTCAAAAATAAGGTACCCATAGGTGCATGGGTTTATTTCTGGGGAAAGCACTGAATTCTGCACTGGTGTACTCCTGGAAATTAAAAACTATTTATCATTTCACTGTTCTTGATGAAACCACTTAAGTCTAAATAAAGGCAAATCTTGAAGAGAACTCATTTTTTAATCCTGTGAGTAGAACCCCATCCTTCCATTTTTGAAGTATAAATCCAGTAGCCCATATGACATTTTCTACTGGATGATTCCAGCCCCTCAAACTCAATACATCTAAAACTGAACTTGTAAACACAGATCATCCAAATATCATATGCTTTTGCTTTACTTTCTCAGTGTGTGTGTGTGTGTGTGTGTGTGTGACCTCAGTTGTGCCCGACTTTTTGCAATCTCATGGACTGTAGTCCATCAGGCTCTTTTGTCCATGGGATTTTCCAGACAAGAATACTGGAACAGGTTGTCATTTCCTTTTCCAGAGATCTTCCTGACCCAGGAATTGAATTGCATCTCCTACATCTCCTGTAAAGGGGTTCTTTACCACTAGCGCCACCTTCTCAGTAAGTGGTACTATCATTTATCCAATTTATTTAAGTCAGAAAACAGGCTATTACTCTTTACATATAGTCTCTGAGGAGCGAAATTAGTCTATAAAAATTTTATTTATGTTATACCATAAGTATCTCATCTGTGGAAAAAAGTAAAGTGATTGCAAATGATAGTTAAAGGAATAGGTGCACATAACATATTGATTAAAAATCATAAAATGGTGATGTATTTGAGTCTCAGTATTTACTTGTACCAAAATTCTGACATATAGCTGTTATTGCTGCTATTGTTCAGTTGCTAACTTGTGTCCAGCTCCTTGTGAGCCCATGAACTGCAGTTCACCAGGCTCTCCTGTCCTTCACTACCTCCCAGAGTTTCCTCACACTCATGTCCATTGAGTCCATGATGCCATCCAACCATCTCATCTTCTGGTGCCCCTTTGTCCTTTTGCCTTCAGTCTTTCCCAGCATCAGGGTCTTTCCCAATGAGTATGCTCTTCACAACAAATGGCCAAAGTATTGGAGCTTCAGCTTCAGCATTCAGTACTTCCAATGAATATTCAGGGTTGATTTCCTTTAGATTTGATGGTTTGGATCTCCATGAAGTCCTGGGGATTCTAAAGAGTCTTCTCCAGCACCAGAATTCAAAAACATCAGTTCTTCAGCACCCAGACTTCTTCACAATCTAATTCTCACGTCTGTGCATGACTACTGGAAAGTATTTATTTTTATATATTCTCTCATCTTCTTCACCAGATTATAGTTAAGGGGTATGAGAATTCATGTTTTATTCAGTTTGAAATTTAGTCTCATCTAAAAAATTAGATGCTGTCTTAAATTTTTTTCTCATTCTCCCTCTAATATGTCAATAGGAACACATTTTTAAATCTTCCATTCCTCTTTTCCTTTCCAAGATAACTTCTGGATGTAGATTGGATGGATATAGATTACTCAATTTCATATTACAGAGGAGAGTTTACAATCTCTTGGATCCTAGTGTGTGTGGACAAATCTATCCTTTGTCTGAGTGTTGCCTGTATGCTTGTTTGCTACAAGTCTGTTTTTGATATGTATCATGGGAGTGTCTCTTTAAGCTTGGGTTCAGTACAATGACATGCCCTTATGAAAGCTTCTTCACTGGTGATCAAGATAACTCTTGGTCTCCTGTGACTCACTGTGGTCCTGGTATAAAGGGTATACTCAACCAACTTTACCCTCATTCAATTGTTCCCTCTGGTGAGCTTTAAATAGATTCTCAACCACTTCTGGGTTCTGTCTCAACAATGCCTAAATATTGATATATCAAAGCAGTTCTTGGAACATTTTAGTCTGTAATAGTTGCATATTCCCTGAAAAATGATGAAAGTGAGATTTTTTTGTGTGAAAAATCACCTCTTAATTTACCAAAACGTTAAAATGTACCTTACCCATCATTTCTGATATACTGATATTTTTAGCTGTATATAACAGTTCAGTTCAGTCACTCAGTTGTGTCCAACTCCTTGAGACCCCATGGACTGCAGGACCCCAGGCTTCCCTGTCCATTGCCAACTCTCAGAGATCACTCAAACTCATGTCCGTTATGTCGGTGATGCCATCCAGCCATCTCATCCTCTGCTGTCCCCTTCTCCTCCTGCCTTCAATCTTTCCCAGCATCAGGGTCTCTTCAAATGAGTCAGTTCTTCGTATCACGTGGCCAAAATATTGGAGTTTCAGATTCAGTATCAGTCCTTCCAATGAATATTCAGGACTAATTTCCTTTAGGATGGACTGGTGGGATCCCCATGTAGTCCAAGGGACTCTCAAGAATCTTCTCCACCAACACAGTTCAAAAGGATCAGTTCTTTGGCACTCAGCTTTCTTTATGCTCCAGCTCTCACATCCATACACGACTACTAGAAAAACCATAGCTTTGACTAGATGGACCTTTGTTGGCAAAATAATGTCTCTGCTTTTTAATATTCTGTCTATGTTGGTCATAACTTTTCTTCCAAGGAGCAAGCATCTTTTAATTTCATGGCTGCAGTCACCATCTGCAGTGATTTTGGAACCCCCAAAATAAAGTTTGTCACTGTTTCCAATGTTTCCCCATCTATTTGCCATGAAGTGATGGGACCAAATGCCATGATCTTAGTTTTCTGAGTGGTGAGTTTTAAGCCAACTTTTTCACTCTACTTTTTCACTTTCATCAAGAGGCTCTTTAGTTCGCCTTCATTTTCTGCCATAAGGGTGGTGTCATCTGCATATCTGAGGTTATTGATATTTCTCCCAGCAATCTTGATTCCAGCATGTGCTTTATCTAGCCCAGTATTTCTCATGATGTACTCTGCATATAAGTTAAATAAGCAGGGTGACAATAAGCAGCCTTGACGCACTCCTTTTCCTATTTGGAACCAGCCTGTTGTTCCATGTCCAATTCTAACTGTTGCTTCCTGACCTGCATACAGATTTCTCAAGAGGAAGGTCTGGTGCTCTGGTATTCCCATCTCTTGAAGAATTTTCCAGTTTGTTGTGGTCCACACAGTCAAAGGCTCTGGTATAGTCAATAAAGCAGAAGTAGATGTTTTTCTGGAACTCTCTTGCTTTTTTCATGATCCAGCGGATGTTGGCAATTTGATCTCTGGTTCCTCTGCCTTTCAAAATCCAGCTTGAACATCTGGAAGTTCACAGTTCACATACTGTTGAAGCCTGGCTTGGAGAATTTTGAGCATCACTTTACTAGCCTGTGAGATGAGTGCAATTGTGCAGTAGTTTGAGTGTTCTTTGGCATTGCCTTTCTTTGGGATTGGAATGAAAACATGCTGCCCTTATTGGGCATTTGTATGCAACTTTTACACATTCACCATATATAATGTGGTAAATTTGTTCACATCCGCTGGTTGTGATTCACACACAGCAAAGTGGTTCACACTGCTTGTTGCTTTCCCATGGTGACTTTAGGTTTGGCCACAAGACTTGCTTTAGCCAATGAGTAATAGCAAAACTGACACAGTTTGACAAATGTGATATGACAATGAATGGGAAAAGCACATGCCCATTGGTGTGCAACTTCCTACATCTTTGTGTAACTCTGCCTTTATGTGAATACCTGCCTAGCCTGCTGAGAGGTGAGAAACCTTGTAGAGACCATAATCATGACAGCTGTCACCACCAAGGACATTATAAAACAGATAGCCCACTGTCAGACAGCCAACTACTGAGAGACAGATAAATTAGTCCAGGTGAGATCAACCAAGCAGGTCCCAGACTAGAACTAGCCAGCAGAAGCCAGCCAAAATCACCATTCCACAAAGTTGTGGAATAAATGACTATATTTTAAACCATTAGCTTTGAGTTAAGTTTTATTGCAGAAAAAGCTAATTGTATTCCACACATGATTTACATTGTTTAAATTTTTCTTCATCAAAACAAATTTGTGTTTAAATACCCACTTTATTGTTACCCTAAGCAAACTTTAGAAATTCTATTATATTTAGCATTTTCTAACACTTACCTTTAAGCACTGAAAAATTGATGCTTTTCAACTATGGTGTTGGAGAAGATTCTTGAGAGTCCCTTGGGCTGCAAAGAGATCAAACCAGTCAATCCTAAAAGAAATCAGCCCTGAATATTCATTGGAATGACAGATGCTGAAGCTCAAGCTCCAATACTTTGGCTATCTGATGTGGAGAGCTGACTCACTGGAAAAGACCCTGATGCTGGGAACGATTGAAGGCAGGAGGAGAAGGGGATGACAGAGGATGAGATGGTTGGACGGCATCACCAACTCAATGGACATGAGTTTGAGCAGGCTCTGGGAGCTGGCGATGGCAAGGCGGCCTGCAATGCTGCAGTCCATGGGGTTGCAAAGAGCTGGACATGACTAACTGAACTGATCTGAACTGAACCTTTCTCCCCATCACTGATGTGAGGATGGGAGAGGGGAAAGCAGATACACATAAAAGAATAACTAAAGAAATGATTGTTAGGAGATAAAGTTGTAATACATATCAATAAGGCACCATTAGACACAATTTTATTATAGTATACACACATACACACAAACTATTTTGAGTGAGGTTCAAAAGAGTATTGTACCATAAAAAAGGTGATAATCCTTCTGTTACAAAACTAATGATCTGTTTCTGGAAAACCATATGATTGTTTGTCACCCTTTCATTACCAGAAAGACATAAACTAGAGTGAGTTCAAATAATGGTGAAGGCTTGGAATCATTGACTTATTTACTAAAGAAGCTAAATACTTATTGATTGTCTAAATGATAATGGAGAGAGAAAACAATAACGATTCGTGGATGTTTGACATGGATGAGAGCAGCTATATCCTGCCTGCCATTAAAACTGAACTAGAGCCCTAAAGGTCATTTTTGTGGAAAGGATTTTAAAATAAAGACAAATCTTCTTGTCCATCTCATCTCAAATGCCAGAGGCCTACATAAAAATAATTTGGTAGTTAAAAGTAGTACCAAATCTAAAAATATAGCAATTCCTTACAGAAAAGAAGTTTTGTAAGCAAGCATTATATAATGACATAAAGCAATGTGTGGTACATAGCAGACACCCTCAAGAGTTACTACAACTATGAAAACACTACAGCTGCCTTTACTGTCTCTCCTCCTCCTCTTCCTCTATCTAGTACTATTATTTTTGCTGGAAGGTTTTCATCTTAACTTAAAAGACCCGCTTGAATAACAAATTGCACCATATCTATGACTTATGATCTTTTCTCTCAGTTACTATTTCTCTTCTCTGTTCTCATAGGTATAACTCATTCAGGTTCATTGATCATATAATTTTGAACTGTAAGTGATCTTAAATATCATGTAACTTAAAGCCCTTTTGCAAAGAATCAGGGTACTAGAATGAAAGGATTTGGAACTTGTGTCTGTCACTCCATTGTGTGACTTCAGGCAAGAAGCTTAATTTGTCACAACTTCTTTTGTTGTAACCACACATTCCGGGAAACAAACTCACTCAGAAGGACAATGCAAATAGTGGAGTGCAGTTTATTACACTGGCAGGCCCAAGGCAGAGTCCCCTCTTAGCCAAGGACCCTAGCCAGTTTTTGTGAAAACCTTATATACCCTAAGTGTACGTGCTCAAACCCACCTCCTCAAATTCTCTGAAACTAGTCTGAATAAAGGAAAAGAAAAATACCATCAAAGTTAACCCATGATTCGTATGCCTTAAACCCATGATTCCTATGCCTTAAGCCTAGGTAGTTAACAGTGGACAATTGTCAATAGGCCTGTGGTCATCACCCAGTAAGCGTAATAGAATTTATGATTCTATTCAGTTACACAGATAATTAGGGTATTCTTTTAGGCACGGAGAGTCTAGGTATGAGCCCTGGGGCTCTTCCATCTGAGGTGTCTGATTTTCCAATTGGTATGTTGTTCCCATAGATACTGGGCATATAGCTCAAAGTCCACAGTCTGGCCCAAGATGGAGTCCTGCTTTCAAGATGGAGCCTGTTCTGTCTGTTTCCTCCTTCACTTTGTCTATAACATGAAAAAAATAACAACATTTACATCTGACTACCATTGTTTCAGAATGCTAGTAAAACACGTATTTGTTTTTTCTCTAGAAGGAAATTAGGCAGCCTCAAAGTGATTCCTTCTTTACCAAGACCTTCCCCTAAAAGACCTAAAATTCCTATCTCCTTTCACTTGCCTCTTTTGAATCCAAACTCTTAAGACGTTTCTCTGTCAATTTCTATTCTTTGCTGTCCTCTTCTAGAATTGCTCTTTTACAGTTACCTAAGTGACTTAAGTTCAGCTCAATTTCTTTTGATGAATTTGATAGCTTCATATTGAGTTCTTGCTCTACATCGAGAATTGTATGAGGTTTCCAAGTAGGTAAATTATATGCCATTATTCTTGAAGTGTTTTCACCATCTTCCAGTTATAGAGACAGACGGCTAGTAAATCATGTGAAGCACACAATCAAATCACCAATAGTGACTGAATTATGAAATCTAGTGGAAAAATTTTATGCTAGCATCTTGTTTCTTAAGCATTATTTTACCGTGTGATGAGAACATTGTACCACTATAATATACTGACTAAAAATGAACAACATAAAGCTAGCTAATCATGAGGAAATAGCAGAAAAACCCAAATGATGGGACATTTTACAAATAGTATCCTTTAATATCCATACATATACAGGTTGTGAAAGTCGTAGAATGACGAAGGAAATATTTTACATTGAAGGAGATTAAAGATACGTGGCAAAAGGTGATGTTTGATCCTGAACCGGATTTTATTTGCCTGTAAAGAGCACATAGCATTGGCTATCAAAATCCTTACTGGCCTCTGGATGAAGCATGTAAAGAAGTTTTGTTTTGTACTTTTCTCATGCAACTCTTCTGTAAGTTTAAAACTGTTTCAAAATAAATAGAATAATTGAGTTGGTATAGCTTAAGTATAAAAGAATGATTGAGTCATAGTACATACTGCCTAATATCTGCAAAGAGAACAGTGAAAGGAGATTACTTGGGATTTGGAAGAAGGGGAAGAGGATGAAGAGCCTTTAATATTGCTCTAAAGAGATTCTGTTGGGGTTTGTTGGAAAATAGGGGGAAATACACTCATTATATACAATTTGTAACTATTGCTGTTGTGACTGTAAAGAGCCCCTGATTTTATCAACCTCACTTTGCTGCCTCTATACCAGCTCAAGAAAGGTCACTTGCTGTTCCCCAATATACCATGGTATCCCATGCTTCATGATTTACATGTGATTTTCCTTAGATGGAATATCTTTTCCCTTGTGGTCTATCTGGAAAAGTTCTCAACTCATCATTTAAGACAGCTTATTCGTCACCTCTGCTCTCACTCCACAGGGTAATCACCTCTGCTGTTACACTGATATCATGGTTTTATAAGTAACTGTTCAAGAAGCTTTTTCTTTTCTTAAATTCGAACTCCTTGAGAGCAGAAACTAGAGTGTCTTATTTTCCCATCTAAAAAACATATCTTGACTTACACCACATAATTTATGCTAGATTAGGGCTTTTATTTACATCATTGATGAATGCAGTTGCTTGGTGTGCCAACACAATAAAATGTGGTATAAATAGTTCAAGTCGTTCAGTAAAGAGAGCCCAGAATTAGATTCCAGCTCCACTACTTGCTAGCTATAAACCCATTTGGAAGTTATAATACCTCAAAGGCATGGTTTGTTCATTTGCAGAATGCTAATAATAATGCCTGCTTTATCAAGCTGTTGCATTTAATGTAAGTATCTAACATGTCAAATTTCTATGTACCTTTTTTGGGCTGTGAAGCTCTACATTAGGAAATTCTTACTGATTGTTGGTATCTTAAGATTTTCCCAACTTGATTTCATCAAACTTAAACATGTCCAGTGACAGTTTTGAGGGGGAAATTACATTATATCCCATATCACACTAAAAGATATTTTTGGGTGTTAATGTAAAACACATTTAGGCACTTTCCTGGCAGTCCAGTGGTTAAGACTTTGCCTTCCAATGCAGGGTGTGTGGGTTTAATCCCTGGTCAGGGAGTGAAGATACCACAAGCCTCATGGCCAAAAAACAAAAATGTAAAAAACAAGAAGCAATATTATTAAAAATTCAATAGACTTTCAAAATGGTCCACATTAAAAAAAAAACAAAACTTAAAAAAACACATTTAACCTTAATATTTTAGCTAAGAAGTGTCTCCCCCTTCGTTGAATTGGGATTTCAAAAAGTTTACTTTTTGTTTACTATATGTTTATACTTTTATGTTTACTATAAAACATGAGAGAAACTTTTATTTTATTTATTTTTTTGGTATTGTTTCTTATATTAATTAGTTTTATTTAGCAGATATTGTTGCTTAGTCATGAAGTCATGCCCAACTCTGTGACACCATGGACAGAAACACACCAGATTTTCTGTTTAGTTTAGTCACTCACTTACGTTCAGCTCTTTGTGACCCCATGGACTGCAGCACACCACGCTTTGACATCCATGACCAATTCCCAGAGCTTGTTCAAGTTCATATCCATCGAGTCGATGATGCCATCCAACCATCTCACCCTCTATTGTCCCCTTATCCTCCTGCCCTCAATCTTTCCCAGCATTAGGGTCTTTTCCAGTGAGTCAGTTCTTCATATCAGGTAGACAAATTTCTGGAGCTTCAGCTTCAGCATCAGTCCTTCCAATGAATATTCAGGACTGATTTCCTTTAGGATTGATAGGTTTGATCTCCTTGCTGTCCAATGGACTCTCAAGGGTCTTCTCTAACACCACAGTTCAAAAGCATCAGTTCTTCAGCACTCAGCTTTCTTTATGGTCCAACTCTCACAACCATACATGACTACTGGAAATCCATAGCTTTGACAAGACGAACATTTGTTGGCAAAGTAATTAATGTCTCTGCTTTTTCATATGCTGTCTAGGTTGGCCATAGCTTTTCTTCCAAGGAGCAAGGGTCTTTGAATTTCATGGCTGCAGTCACCATCTGCAATGATTATGGAGACCAAAAAAATAGTCTGTCACTGTTTCCGTTGTTTCCCCATCTATTTGCCATGAAGTGATGGGACTGGATGCGATGATATTAGTTTTTTAGATGTTGAGTTTTAAGCCAGCTTCTTCACTCTCCTCTTTCACTTTCATCAAGAGGCTCTTTAGTTCCTCTTTGCTTTCTGCCATAAGCGTAGTGTCATCTGCATATCTGAGGCTATGGTTATTTCTCCCAACAATCTTGATTCCAGTTTGTGCTTCGTCCAGTTCGGCATTACACTTGATGTACTCTGCATATAAGGTAAGTAGGCAAAGTGACAAAATATAGCCTTCACATACTCCTTTCCCAATTTGGAAGCAGTCTGTTGTTCCATGCCCCGTTTAAACTGTTGCTTCTTGACCTGCATACAGATTTCTCAGGAGGCAGGTAAGGTGGTCTGCTATTCCCATCTCTCTCAGAATTTTCCAGTTTGTTGTGATCCACACAGTAAAAGGCTTTGGCATAGTTAATAAAGCAGAAATAGATGTTTTTTTTATGGAATTTTCTTGCTTTTTCTGTGATCCAATGGATGATGGCAATTTGATCACTGGTTCCTCTGCCTTTTCTAAATCCAGCTTGAACATCTGGAATTTCTCAGCTCACATCCTGGTGAAGCCTATCTTGGAGAATTTTGAGCACTACTTTGCTAGAGTGTGAGATGAGTGCAATTGTGTGGTAGTTCAAATATTTTTTGGCATTGCCTTTCTTTAAGATTAGAATGAAAACTGACCTTTTCCAGTCCTGTGGCCACTGCTGAGTTTTCGAAATTCCCTGGCATATTGTGTGCAGCACTTTAGCAGCAGTGTCTTTTAAAATTTGAAGTTTCTCTGTCCTTTGGTATGTCCCATATTTGCTCAAACTCACATCCATTTAGTCGATGACTCAACATATAAATGCCTTATCCAAACCCAGATTGTCTACTTGATTTCAATTCTTTTGGTAAGCATAATTTTACTTTATTTCCCTTAGTTCCTTGTGATGTCTCACAAAGATGTTAATCTATAACTGAGCTAAATTACTGCTTAACCTAAACTCTAAGACATGTGAATGAAGTTAAGCATTCTCCTAAAAAGAATATTTTAATTTCCAGAGCTCCACATTTATAAATAAAAAGACTATTGTGTGTCCATCAAACAAGGTGATGTGTAGAGATGGAGCAGAGGCAGTTTTCTATGAAGTGCAATGGTTATGTAAAAGGCATAAGTTACATGTAATTTTATGTCATGTACTCATCTTATTTAGAAATGGAGGTAATGTTCTTTGACAAACTCCTTTAATGTACTCATCTTATTTAGTTTCTTTATTAAAGGAGTTTGTCAAAGAACACTACCTCCATTTCTAACTTTAGATTATGGTGTTGCCGGAAAGGTCATATTGAAATGCCATCATGCTTGAAAGTTTTAACCATTATGATTTAATTTCAGCTTACATATAAAAATAATAAATGTAATAGTGTACAAGAAAACTAAATAATGTAATCTCATCTTTATAGTCAGTCTCTAGATTACCTTTGCAAAGATTCCATACCCAGAATGAATAAGGAAATAAATATATTTTAAAGTCCATAACATATTTGTAACTGACATCAAGGTTGAGTTGCACCATAAAAGAAAACAATAGGCTTTGAAATAAAACAGAAATCAGTTTAAATATTGACCTAATAATGGCAATCTTCACATTACAGTGGTTAAGTGTGTGGACTTGAGAGTGAAATTGCCTAGATTTGAATTTTGCCTGTGCCGTTTATTAAGCGTGTGACCTATGTCCAATTACATAATCTTTCTTACCCTCAGTTTCTCCAACTATAATAATGGTACCCATGGCATAGTATTGCGAATGAAAACACACATACAGAAGTCACAGAAGAATGTCTGGCACTTAGCATTCAATAAATATTAGCCAGTGGTGCTGATGAATATTTAACTGAGCTGTAGGATCTCAGCAAATATATTTAATTTTTGTAGTGTTCATTTTTTATTCTATGTTACAATAGAGATAATATCCTTGCAGGATTTGTATGAGGATTAAATGAGGATATATTTTTATACCTAGCCTATAGTAGTAGATACATACAGGTGCTTTTATAATTAGCATTAGTATTCTGGAGATCTACACATATCTTCTATATTAAGTCATGTCCTACTTAATCCAGGTTCTCAAACTTGGATGGAAAAATCAACACAGAAGTTTACAACTAATATTCTGAACTGATGCATACCAAATTAAAACATTTACTCCATGATAGGGCAAAGCTCCAAGGCCAAAACAGACAGGAAACAGTGACAGAAGGCACTTGAGATTAAGCAGGCCTTAGTTTATAGACCCTTCCTTGGCTGTTTTTGGCCAACGAGAAAACATTTCAGTCTTTTCCACTGGCCTTGAGGTCTAGTTCATTACTGCATTCATTTGTTCATTCATTTGACAGGTATTGATGCACCCTAGTGCCAGACACTCTGCTGGGTCCTAGAGTTGCTGTGGTGAGCGAGGCAAACACTAATCAGGTCTGATTCAGTTCAGTTCAGTTCAGTCGGTCAGTCGTGTCTGACTTTTTGAAACCCCATGAATCACAGCGCACCAGGCCACCCTGTCCATCACCAACTCCCGGAGTTCACTCAGACTCACATCCATTGAGTCAGTGATGCCATCCAGCCATCTCATCCTCTGTCGTCCCCTTCTCCTCCTGCCCCCAATCCCTCCCAGCATCAGAGTCTTTTCCAATGAGTCAACTCTTCGCATGAGGTGGCCAAAGTCCTGGAGTTTCAGCTTTAGCATCATTTCTTCCAAAGAAATTCCAGGGCTGATCTCCTTCAGAATGGACTGGTTGGATCTCCTTGCAGTCCAAGGGACTCTCAAGAGTCTTCTCCAACACCACAGTTCAAAAGCATCAATTCTTTGGTGCTCAGCTTTCTTCACAGTCCAACTCTCACATCCATACATGACCACAGGAAAAACCATAGCCTTGACTAGACGAATCTTTGTTGGCAAAGTAATGTCTTTGCTTTTGAATATGCTGTCTAGATTGGTCATAACTTTCCTTCCAAGGAGTAAGTGTCTTTTAATTTCATGGCTGCAGTCACCATCTGCAGTGATTTTGGAGCCCCCAAAAATAAAGTCTGGCACTGTTTCCACTGTTTCCCCATCTATTTCCCATGAAGTGATGGGACCAGATGCCATGATCTTTGTTTTCTGAATGTTGAGTTTTAAGCCAACTTTTTCACTCTCCTCTTTCACCTTCATCAAGAAGGTTTTTAGTTCCTCTTCACTTTCTGCCATAAGGGTGGTGTCATCTGCATACCTGAGGTTATTGATGTTTCTCCCGGCAATCTTGACTTCAGCTTGTGCTTCTTCCAGCCCAGCGTTTCTCATGATGTACTCTGCATGTAAGTTAAATAAACAGGGTGACAATATACAGCCTTGACGGACTCCTTTTCCTATTTGGAACCAGTCTGTTGTTCCATGTCCAGTTCTAACTGTTGCTTCCTGACCTGCATACAAATTTCTCAAGAAAAAGTTCAGGTGGTCTGGTATTCCCATCTCTTTCAGAATTTTCCACAGTTTATTGTGATCCACCCAGCCAAAGGCTTTGGCATAGTCAATAAAGCAGAAATAGATGCTTTTCTGGAACTCTCTTGCTTTTTCAATGATCCAGCAGATGTTGGCAATTTGGTCTCTGGTTCCTCTGCGTTTTCTAAAACCAGCTTGAACATGTGATGGAGCTTAACAATTCCTGCAACACAACAGCTCACCAAGTAGTCAAGTTCTGATGCCATTTTTTCCCCCAAAACTTGAATATGTTTAAAATTAAATAAAAGAGATAATAGTATTAACATAGAATCATTTTGAATATATCCTGTGTGTCAAAAATCATTACTAATTATTTACATGCATTATTTGTAATGCTCAAAATAATCCCAGAAAGTGGCCACTACTCTTCCTCCTAAGTTATAGTTGAAGCAATTGAAGGACCAAGACACCAAGTCATTTGCCCAAGATGGTACAGCTGATATAGAAGAGCAAGGGTCCACAATCTGACTCCTCAATCAGTGCTCTTAACTACAATTCCCCTATTTGTTAGGAAGTTTTAAAGAGCTTTGTAATTTCAATGTCTATATGAAAAAAGGGAAGAAACAAAGAGCTTGTAAATTATAGTCATGTAGCAAAACAATAACCTGTCTACCAAAAATGTAAAAAACTGAAAATGTTATTCTACTGGTTTGCTCAGGTCACCAAACTATGCTGGATGTAATAGGTACATGGTGATGGAGATCATTTCTGTTTTGGTTAAAATATTTCCATAGTGATTTATCTGCAGCCTGAAATGTTTAAAAGTTTAGGTATATTTCTCAAAATTGTGTAGCTTTCTAATTTTTACTACTAAAATATTTTTTACCTTCAATTATGCTCAGAAGTGAAATTATCAGTTTTAGAGCATGTTTATAAACTGTATGCTCTTATATTGCACCTGCTATTATCAAAATACATTTTGTGTTGGTTTAGTCTAGAAACACATTTGGCTTTTGTGTTTGCTCCTTTGTTGATACAGCTGAATGAGCTCAAAATGACTAGAGTTGATTATCACAATTAAAAAAGGTAAACTTAGATCATTTAAAATGTTTATTAAATAAACATGTATGATTCAAATATTACAGCATACAGCAGACATCTCATATTCATATAGTGTTATTATTTTACATAGCATTTCACATGCATTGCTATCTGTAACTTTAAAGCTTTGGCTAGGGTAGCATATCAATTTTACCAGTTTTCTCCTCCCTGCCAACATTCCCAATCCTAAACTTGGCTGGAATAAGATTACTGTTATCTCACAGTGTTAGCAGTCAGCATTTCAGGTTTGGAACACAGCCTCAAAAAGACCTCCTATGTCACTGATAAAACCAGAGATGATAAAGTTCTACATTCAGTGTTTTATTTGTAGTGGTTTTATTTAATAGCTTCTATTCATCATTTTATTCCTTATAACATCCCAGAGTTTTTTCCAACATATATTAGACTATGTAGAGAATGTGGAAGGAGAAATGAGATAAAACACATGCCAACTGTCACCAGGCTGGACCACCACCAACTAGGCAGTCAAACAGCACCTGAATGTTTACAGAGATCATCATTAGTCATGAAGTAATCTTGCATGATAAATGATTCCCTGTGGGACCCTTTGAAACACATACTCCTGCTATTGTGTGCAAGGCACCTGCTTTGGCAACATAAGGGAATGCCAAATTGAAAAATGGATAAGAATGAACAGGGAAGCATTTGACAGAAAACAGATCTAGAGTAATAAGCCTTTCAGTACTTTGAAATAGAGGCCATTAGTATCTACTTCTTGCTTCTCCTACACTGTCATTTTAGAATCATATCTTTCACATTTGATTAAAGATGATAATTTTTTCGGTTCTAAATTCAGAAAATGCATGTAAATTTTCTTCATAAAATTTTTGCAAAAGCCACTTTTTCCAAAAGTCTAATTAGGTAGGAAAACAAAGTGCTCATGGAATTACCACATTTATCTCACTAGGTTATTTCTACAATTATGTGAGTGGGAGCATTTTTATAAAGTTATACATTATAAATAAACAAATATGCATATATTCACACATAGCTTAGGTGTATTGTTGGCAACTAAGGTGGATACTGCCTCCAACATGGTCTGATAGCACATGGAAAGGGGAAAATTAATACTATTCCTTTCTTTTCAGCTTTTGCCTTATGACTGCATATGGATATTATTTCATTTTTTAAGTATGATGTAGAACTACTAGTTAATTTCCTACTAAATACTCAGAAAGTACAGTATGTGAGGTTTTAGTCATCCTGATGTGTATTTAGAATGGAAATAATGGTTTGAGCTGGTGACCTTCTAAGTGTATATTCCTCATTCAACTATATTCCTCATCTACTAAGGGAGAGGAGACACATTATTTAATGATTTTCTTTTCAGTACACATTATTTTATCAATAGATAAGGCTGATATTTATAGGACATTTAAAAGGGAAACAATTGGCACACACACACAAAAAAGATGCTGTTATTGCCAGGGCTTCAATTTTGGCTTCCTAGTATTAATAAGAATCAATACTAATACAGAGTTAAGGGCTTCCCTGGTGGTTCAGATGGTAAAGAAACTTCCTGAAATGCAGGAGATCCAGGTTCTATCCCTGGATTGGGAGGATCCCAAGAGAATGGCAATCCACTCCAGTATTCTTGCCTGGAGAATCCCATGGACAGAGGCTACAGTCCATGAGGTTGCAGAGTCGGACTTGACTGAGCAATTAACACTTTCATTTTCAGGGGTTGGTGAAATCTGGATCTGCCTCCTATTTTGTAAATAAAGTTTTACTGAAAACAGCTACATTCATTCATTTTCACAGAGTCAATGACTGCTTTGGAGTTACAACGGCAGATGTAAGTTTGTACAACAGAAACCACATGACCCACAAAACTGAAAACATTTGCCATCAGGACCTTCACAGAAAAAAAGTCACCAGTCCTTGATTTAGATGCTTACCTATTGACCATCTGATGTGAACAGCCTACTTATTGGAAAAGACCCTGATGCTGGGAAAGAAGAGGGCGGCAGAGGATGAGTTGGTTGCATAGCATCACCGATTCAATAGATGTGAACTTGGGAAAACGCTGGGAGACGATGAGGGACAGAGAGGCCTGGCTTGCTGCAGTTCATGGGGTTGCAATGACCCAGTCACAACTTGGTGACTGAACAACAAACAACTACTGATCTCATTTTTAAAATAATAACCACACATTTCTCATCCTTTTATCTAAAAAATTCACTTAATGCCTATGCAAAAAAAGCACCTGCTAGCTGATTATAATTAAAAGCTGGCACCTGAATATTTTGAGTTTGTTCCCACCATTGGTTCTCAGCCCTTGTTTGGGGGGCTTCATCTTTTCCAATTTATATGAAACTCTACCCACTGATAGAATGCCCTTCCTTTAGTTTCACCAATTTTAAGAATCAATCCGGTGATAGTTATTTGAATGACTGAGTCTCTTAAATGTCTCCTATTTTCTACACTTCTACACTTTTTAACTTATTCTTTCTGTTAAGAAATACATAAAGCTGCATTCTCTAAAATCTTCATCCCTTTTCATTTCTGTCCTACAATAACTAATTTTTCAAAGAGGCACTATGTCTCATTTATTCCCTTTTACTCTGCAAAGTGAAATCTAAAATAATATAATAGATTGATGTCATTCAGTCTTGTAATATAAATACTTCCCACCCATCTTCCTGAGACCTTAAAATCACAGAGATGGATCTCTATAGAATGATGTCGTCCAGCTGGACTTACCTATGGCTGTTAACTATGGAGAACACACTGCAAAGAGCAGCTACATTGAGTCAACTTTAAGAGAGCATATTCCATCCAGAGCATTAGAAGTCTTAAGGTCCAGGTTCAAACTCTTGTTTCTGCCACTGGTGAAAATACGTGACCTTGGGCAGCTATCACTCTACCTTCAGCTCTGTGCTCTAGGAATAATCCCCTGGGCTTAACTGAAAAATCCCTGCCTACAGGCACACTATCATCACCAGCAGCAGCAGCAGCAGCAGCAGCAGCAGCAGCAGCAGCATTACTCATCGGGTTTATACATTCCCCCTCTACATTCTGGGACTTTTCTGTCATGTACAATAGAAAGGTTAATCTTTCTTTTTGTACTTACCTCACTGTATTCAAGTGTCACTCAGACAATATAAAATGTTATTGAGAGATGCTGAAATGAAAGAAAATAGCTCGATAAATGACAGCTCTGTATCATTATCTGCAAGTGTTTAGAGATAATCTTGGTTGACCAGGATTTGAGATTCTCTCTTACTCTATTAGTCAAATCTTTGTTCTGACCACTTCCGTTTATTTTGACCTGTTTCTGTAGGATAGTGGCCATGTGTTACTCCACGTGCTTCACTTTGAATCGATTCTAGCTGCAAGCGCTGGGATCTGGGATATGTTTGTATTCCAGATTTGAAACTAAAAGATATCCTTGGCATTTTATGAAGTCAATTTCATTCGTTAGGCAAATTGCCACATTTAAGAACAAGCAAATTAAGCATTTTTTATCTGTCTTTTGGTTTCTTTGAGTAGAATAATCACCATGGATTGTGTCATGGATTGGATTCAAAGCCTTGCAATTATATGTCAGTGGGTGATGTGATGCTGAGCATTCTCCTGGGGCTCCTTCTCAGCCCACCTTCTTGTACACATTCTCCTTGGACGTACCATGACTTCTGATACACAATAAGGATCGTTTGGAACCATTGTTCTTTCAAGCCTCTTAGGCCACATCCAATTTGGAGGACCTTGCTGTCCCCATCTTAAGCTGAAGTAATAATAATACACAGTAAAAGTAATAAATAGTTGCCTATTGTTTGTGAGAACTGTGTGGCAAAGAAACAGCCTGCATGTGGACCCCTTCCAGGAAGCTCAAATTTGTATTATTAATCCTTGTTGTAAATTGCTACCATCTATGGAAATTGCTACAATGCAAAATGCAGAAATATATTTCCTTTGTTAAAAACCTAATTGATTCATTTAGAGCTTTCTTTTGTTAATCTACCAAATCACAGCTACTAAATATTGCATGTTATAGCCATAGATACAGTCATTATTAACATGGTGATTAATCTGGGGATTTTCAGCCCACATTCACATGTATTTTCTTTTTAATATAATATGGCCCATACTTTTAGAAAATTTTCTTGCAAGAGATTTTTATAGCTTATCTTTAAAGGCAAAGCATTTCTAGAGAAAGCAATGTCTTTCTCCACTATATGAGAAATATGTGTGTTTGGATATATATGTGGGTATATACATATATACATATTCATTTCTTATTTATATACATATATACTTATTTCCTATTATAAATCATAATTTACAGCAATCAAAAATTATATTCCTGATAAATAGGACTGATCAATTATTCCTCTTTCTAAAATGATGCCTATTTCAAACTATAGAAAACTATTTTAATTATGTTGATTAGCTACAGCAATAAGGCAAAGTAAAAATCCTCTACTCTCTCTTAAATATGGTCTTTTCATTAGTGATTATAAGGATCCTACTAAATAATAAAATTTTAAAACTTATCAATTATTTGCTAATAAGACTAATTCATATGTAGCAATACATACTGTGCTAATATATCTGCTTCTTACTCCCCCTATGAGGTAAATATCATTACTTGCCCCATCTTAGAAAAAATAAAATGAGAGAGTTATAGATATTTCTTGTGTCATCATGGACCTGAAGCTCCACTTTCTAGACCCTGAATCCTAAGTCACTGTTGGTACTACATCTCTTACATCTCTTACAACACAATAAACTTACTTTTTGCCAAATTCAGCGAACTAACTATACAACTAAATAAAGAACATTTCAGCTTTTTTCAAGCCTTCCCTAATTTTAATATGGCTATGGCATTTTTAATTTAAGATTTTTATTTATGTCTACCCAGTGTATAGGAATGATGTCTGTATTTATATAAAATTTTTATCCCACCTACATTTTAAAAGGTTTAGAGTAGTGTGATGAAGATATGTTATCTTTCTCTGGTTTATATGTTCATGCCACGTACATTTATTTGGCTTTTAGTTCTTCAAAGAAATTGGGGCTCTCTGCACATGGCACAAAACAGATCTGGAACTCTAAATAGTCAATTAACCAGATGTTCTTGTAGTGCTCATTTCACCTCTCAGATTTAGTTTCCATTCCTAAATGACAAGACTAGATGTGAGAATACAGAAATACAAAAATTCCAATTCTGGCATTTATGATTCTTATGAAATTTCAGCATTCACTGTATTTTCAGGCATTTGAAATAACTAATAACTAATAACTTTGAATTACTTTTTGAAGGATGGTAACAACTCTATTTAACTGATTCTTAGCCTAGTGATCACTGAAGAGCTGCTAATGTTAAACATTATTAATCCATAAGCAGTTTTTTTTGTAATGGCAATAAAGACTCAAAACAAAGTGGCAGCTCTGTTCTTTTATTTAGTCTTCTTCATATGAATCTCTGAGACTCCTAGTGAAGAAAATTGGCTTTCCCTAATGTTGAGCACTAATGATATGGACCTTGGTGTATGCCTTATTAAGATGGTAATATTTCTAGCCACAAAAGGAACAAAAGTGTTCCTTTTGGTAAAACTGAGACACTCACTATCTCAAATGTCATATCTAAATGACCAAATTACAGAGGTAAAATCTGAATATTTTCCCTCCATAGGGTGTCTATTGATATTTCCTCATTTCTCTTACAAAAAATAAGTAAAGTTAGAGCCTAACACATGCTTATTTAATATGACATAGGCAAACTCCTAAAGATATCTTCTGCTTTTCAAAGTAAGATGTCAAATAAAAGATATGTATATTCCCTCATTTATTCCTTTCTATTCTTTTCCTTCTTTTTCAGAAGTCACATTTTCATGTTCATGCCTAATTTATGACTCTTTTAGAAAAATATACCTTAAATCTCTTAAAGTCTTCGCAAACTTCTATATCAACTTTTAAAGCAACTTTTTACTTGCAAATTAGAATGCAAAATAGTTGGACTTAGATGGTGGTAAAAGGAAAATTCCTATTACAGCATCTGCAAATTACAAGTGAAAGTCACTTATAACTTATCCTGCAGTGCTTTTGAGAAACTTAGCTTGTTTTCTTCAAAGAAGAAAAATGCTTCATGAAAGGCCTAATAACACATTTAAATTACTGAGGATAATTTGAAAATTTTAAGTTTTATGGAATTTAGATGATTACTAGAATCCCAGCAAGTAGCATAATGGACATAATTTTTATAACAATTGAGAATTACTCTGCATATGATACACTTGCATTGATTTGAACCTAGCATTTAAAAACTGTACTTAACCCAAGTCACCACTCAGAAAGGATTTTTTTTTTTTTGTAAAATACAGTTAGCTTGATAAGAATTTTAGGTAGCTCATATTGTTCTATAAATTCAAGTTAAATGGAATGGTACAGTTATTTTAAGACACCAAGCCATACAGTTTTTGCATATTTTCATGTTTTCATGAAAAGTATTCTGAAATCAAGTATATAGATATAAATGTATAACACAGATATACATGTATCTGAGTACATATCTGTGTATATATCTACATCTATATTGTATACATACAGCCACATAAAAATTTTTTGCCTGCCTGTTTTTTCCTTGACCCAGAGGTTTAAAACTTAGAAAGTCTCTGATTGCACCTGTACAAGTGTCTGTCTTCACTGAAAGTGGCTGGAGAAGGCAATAGCTGAATGCTTTTTCATGATCTTTTTGACTGATCACCTGAAAACGCAAAAATGGCAAGGAAGGGCTACTGACCTCACTCTAAAATATTCTATATTTTGAGAGGAGAAACAAGAGGCAGGAGTGGCAGAAGGGAGGAAAAAGAGAAAAGGAATAAAAAGGTAACAGAGTCCAGAGAGAAGAGTGAGTGGAGGGGGAAAGAATGATGTGGAAATTCCCTTTTCCTGTGTTTGAATCAGCTGAAATCTGCCTCCACCCTGCTCAACCCCACAACCACCCCACAGGGACAGTGACATCGACAAACTTGGAGAGAAGGAGAAGGGGCGGGGAGAAAATCATGCACAACCAGTGTGCACAGAGCAGCTCTAAAGAGTCTTGGGCTCTGTAGAGTCTTAAGCTCTAGATGGAGCTTGAAGCACAAATCAATAATCTAACTTAAGGAGATTAAGACCTTGCAGGTAGACTAACCTGAATCCTTAAACTGGATTTCCTAAATCTTAGGATTCGGAGGATGAAAGATATTATTTCAGTCTTAAAGAATAAATTGAGTAAAAAAATAACCATGTACAATATACCTGCATTATATATATATGTGTGTGTGTGTGTGTGTGTGTGTGTGTGTGTATTATTTTTTAAGAAGGAAATTGATAAACAGCAAATAGAGGTGATCCAAATATGCATTAAACATTTGTTGTTGTTCAGTCACCAAGTTGTGTCTGACTCTTTGAGACCCCATGGACTTCTGCACACCAGGCTCCCATGTCCCTCACCATCTCCCAGAGTTTGCCCAAGCTCATGTCCATTGAATCAGTAATGCCATCCAACCATCTCATCCTCTCTCGCCCTCTTCTTCTGCCTTCAATCTTTCCCAGCATCAGGGTCTTTTCCAGTGAGTCAGCTGTTTGCATCAAGTATCCAAAGTACTGGAGCTTCAATTTCAGCATCAGTCCCAGCATCAGTCCTTCCAGAGAGCATTCAGGATTGATTTCCTTTCAGATTGACTAGTTTGATCTCCATCCTTTCCAAGGGACTTTCAAGAGTCTTCTCCAGCACCACAGTTTGAAAGCATCAGTTCTTTAAACATGATGTGAAACAAAGTACTCCAAAACATCACAGTTGATATAACTTTTGGAGTTTAAGAGTCCAGCAGCAGAGTTGCTGGGTGGTTCTAGGTCAAGAGCACCCACAATGTTAGAATGAAGCTCTCAGCCTGTTTGCAGTCATAGAAAAGCTCAACTGAGGGTGAAGGATCCTCTGCCAAGTTCAATCATAATGGTTGTTGACAATCCCCAGTTCCTCATCACAGGGCTGCTCATGACATAGTAGGTAGCATTCCCCACAAAGAGTGATACAATTCAAGAAAGAACACCGAAATGGAAGCCAGAGTCCTTCATAATCTAGTCCCAAAAGTAACATTCCATTTCTTCCACATTGTGTTGGTTATACAGACCACCTTGGTACAGTATGGGAGGGGACTGCAAAAGGATGTGAATATTAAGAAGTGAGGTTCATTGAAAGCCACCTTGGAGGATGACTATAACCAGCCCTTACACACTTGTTCGCGTCTTAAGTCATATAAATGTATAAATAATAAGTAGAATACTATATATAAGTAAATGCATGAGTTTATGAAGAAATGCTTGACATCAAATATGTCCACATTATTTTATGTTTTTACTGCTGTATTTTCCAAAATAAAGGTCATATTCTATTATGCAGCTGGAACTGAAATATGTAAAAGACAAAACTGAAGAGAAAATTCTGTTAATAAAGCTCAGTAAACATGATGTTTAAAATATGTTACTAATATAAAGGAATAAAGAAAAACGGACTTTAGGCAGATAATCTGAACTTTCCTAACTAAAAGCAAAATAAACTTACTCCAACATACCTACTGCTTCTATCATCATACTAAGTATTCTTTGCCTAGAAAGGCCACAATTACTTCTTAGGTGCAAACCCCTAAAACCCTTTTGACCCTGACATTCCCTTAATACCAGGTTTATAGTACTTACTATTTCATTTTTGGTTTTGATTATTCCAATCACCATAATCTCTAAGTCCTCACCCACTCCACCCCTAGCTATATTCTCATCCCAAAGATAGTCCTAAAGAAAATAATTGGAGCCACCTCATGCCAGTATTTTTCTACCATTTATAAACTCATTTTCAAATCAGTTTTCTAAACTGCAGAGCCATATTTTGAATGGAAATCAAGACATCTTCATTCGAATGTCCCCAGACACACCAAATTCAATAAATCGAAATCATTTTTCTTTCCCCAACATCTACTTTTCTGGATGACTTTACGAGTTCACCAAATTGCAGCCCAGTGATGAAGTTATTCAAGTCAGAAACCTGAGAACATCCTTCTCATGAAGATGGCTGTGTAAGACTCTGCAGTTTGTGCACCACACAGAGGTGTCCAGCTACAATGACAAGTAGGGGTTGAAATCTAGATCCCCATCCACTCCCCATGGCCTGTGCCCTGGGCAGATGTGCTATGTCAGAGGGAAATGACACCTTTTTCACAAAATTCTCTCTGGCCTACCAGTCTACAGGAACTGCATCTGTCCAGAACGAGCATATTTGATTTTATTTTTTGACTTGCAAAATGGCACTGAACCCTGAGGTCTTCAATGCACTGTAGCACAGACACTGTTGATCCTGCCTCCAATGCAGTGAATGACCTACACCTCCGTCCCAGGCCCTCCTCTGCAGGTCAAGGCCTCATCACTGCTTGCCTAAACCATGCAAGCTTCCTATCTGGTCCTCTAGCCTGCAGCATCAACCCTCTGGTTCAATCTCCACATTGCTAACAGACTGATCTTTCTAAACTGCTCATCTAATCAAATGTTACCAAAAATCTGCCCCCCCACCCCACCAAAAAACAAAAAGTCACATATTCATTCAACAAGTGTCCTAAAGTACTTGCTATAAATACCCGAATCCTCAATCAGAAGGCCAAATTCCATAGCAAGAAAACACCACTCTTCAGATCTGATTCTTGCTTATACGTGGGATTTCCCTAGTGTCTCAGAAGGTAAACAATCTCCCTGAAATGCAAGAGACCCATGTTCGATTCCTGGGTCAAGAAGATCTCCTAGAGGGGGGAATGGCTACCCATTCTAGTATTCTTGCCTGGAGAATTTCCATGGACAGAAGAGCCTGATGGGCTACAGTCCATAGGGTTGAAAAGCAGCCTTATTTTTTCCTCATTCCTCATCTCTTTGTGGGAGCCTCTTACCCTGAACTATTGAAGGAGTCATGACATCTCATGATGTCACACACTACTCTCTGAAATACCTTCCAACTTTTCTTCAATAATTTTGCTTTATATTAAAAACTAACATCAAACTCATGTCTTTCTTTCCCAGTTCCACCCCCTACAACCCACCATCTTAGGTATGTTGTTCTTCCTACAGTCTCCTATAGGAGAAGGTTTCTAGTTCTCAGACCACGTTTCACATTGTGTGGTTAACATGTGTGTGCAGTCGCTCAGTTGTGCCTGACTCTTTGTGACCCTATGGACTGTAGCTTGCCAGGCTCCTCTGTCCGTTGGATTTTCCAGGCAAGAATACTGGAGTGGTTTGCCATTTTCTCTTCCAGGGGATCTTCCCAACTTAGGGATTGAACCCGCATCTCTTGAGTGTCCTGAGTTGGCAAGCAGATTCTCTACCTCTGTGCCTCCCAGCAAGCCCATGGTTAGCATACATTTACCCATGTTTTTTTTCCCCTGGTTTTAAAGTTTTCAGACACAGGAAAAAATAACTTTTTAATCCTCAAGTTTGTTCCCTCACAGCAAATATTCCATAATCACCTTTTATCCTAAAGAAAATATGTTGTTCTCAAAAACATTTATCATCTTCCACCATACATATTTTAGTTTTTGTTCTTAGCATACTAACAATACTAGTTTTTTCTTCTATTTGCATCAGTATTGAATGGCCAGAAAAAAATTATAAATTAGCACAGAATTTTTAAAAATGCATTTGCATTTAATTATTCTTTTACCAGTATGCAGGCAACTACTTCACCCGGTAATCTTTTTTATAATAATGCCATTTTGTCCTTATATTTTCTTGCTTTCTACAAGTTTAAAGTTTTTCTAAAATATTAACACCTTTTATATATGTGCTGTATGTAAGATTAAAGGAAGAAGTAACTTCAAAATTGGAAGTAACTTCAAATACAGAAGTAACATTGCAATGAACTTCATCACCTGAGGAATTTGTGTACAGAGCAGAACGTGCTCAGGCTGGATTTATACATAAACAGATGTGTATGTGAACTGAAACCCTGATGTCTGATTTATTTCATGATTCCTTCTAATGCATAACTTGGATCCTCTGAGCAACTCTAATCAAAGCTGTCTTCTCCAAAGATTACTTTCTCTAGAACTTTGTTTTGTGTTTGTACTATTCTGCCAATTTACAACTACCACTATTTGGGATTCCTTTGAATTAAAAAGCACTTTCAAAATATCACTTAATATAATGTCCAAAACAACTCTATTATTAAGTAGCACAGATGTTATCATACGAAATTCATATATCCTAAACTTAATTTGACGAGCACATGGGGGTTGATGTCTTATGTTATTACAATAAACCCCTTTTCTGTTCTCTCTTTGGATCTCCTTGACACACAGGCAGGCATCTCTCACAGTGCTCTCCAGCCCAGTTGCTAAAGTTCACATTTACATTTGTAATGGGAACATTTCTGAACCTCTGATGGCTCTTCACAGGTTGTTTATTGCATACTGGTGACACAACCATTATCTTTTCACTCTAATCTTCCTTGTCAATGTTACATCTGAAGTGCAGCATAGAGGATTAGTGGTGCCCTGACTTAATCAGTTTATAAAAATCTCCAGAGAAAGCCACCCTCTGGTTCATACATCACAGATGTTTTGTTTTCACTTGATTAGGCAATTGATTTGGCCCCCAGTGCCTCAAGAAAGGAAAGATGCTCTCACCATTTATTTGTATACGAAAGGATGGCAAGGGAATGGGACGGGTCATGCCTAGTACAGCTGGATACAGAATAAAGCATTCCAGGAAGCTGCCATGCGTTGACTTTACCAGCTGGAAAAGGGGATGGAATAAGGCCTTTGCAGACGTTTTATTCTTTTCATCCCATAACCTGCTGAAGTGTGGTCGAGTGCACTGTGATTCACAGCACAGCAGGACCTTCTCTACTATAATTCCTGTTTTATATCTAGCAGCTGTATGTTGGGAAGATTACAAGGAAACCATTGGAAGAGAAGTAGAGTTCAAGTTGTTTGCACAGGTGAATGAACAGTGCAGTTGGGGCACAAGTTTTTTCTCCCCTTTGAGCTTATTACCAAATGAACCTGTTAAAGGTTCACTTACAGGAGTAGAGGTGGAACAATGTCTTGTGTCTAAGTGATGTCTGCAGCAGTTTAGTTCCAGAACTGTTACTAACTGTCCTCCTGTTCAAATTCTGTATTCTCTTTGATGGAATCTCTGATGTAAGTATTCTGCTTGTGGCTGTCCACTATTATAAAGATTCCATGTATAGGAGGTACCTAAGGAGAATCCCAGGGACGGGGGAGCCGGGTGGGCTGCTGTCTATGGGGTGGCACAGAGTCGGACACAACTGAAGCGACTTAGCAGCAGCAGCAGCAAAACAGTCAAATTCACAGAGTCAGAGAGTACTTTGGTAGATAACAGGGGCTAGAGGTGGGAGTGTGGGGAGGGGGAAGAGGGAGTTAGTGTTTAACAGAGACAGAGTTTCAGTTTAGGAAGGTGAAAAATTTGGGAGATGGATGATGGTAAGAGTTGCACAACAATGTGAATGCATTTAATGCTACTGTACATTTAAGTATGGTCAGAATAGTATGTTTTATATTACATAATGTTTACCATAATAAAAAACAATTAAACAGTATTTAGAAAGTTTAGATGTTGAATTACCAGCTTCCCCGGTGGCTCAGAGGTTAAAGCATCTGCCTGCAATGCAGGAGACCTGGGTTCGATCCCTGGGTCCCTGGGTCGGGAAGATCCCCTGGTGAAAGAAATGGCAACCCACTCCAGTATTCTTGCCTGGAGAATCCCATGGATGGAGGACCTGGTGGGCTGCAATCCACAGGGTTGCAATGAGTCGGACACGACTGAGTGCCTTCACTTTCACTTTCACCATGCATTTATCAAGCATATTTCTTAGCCCAAATAGCTGAAGATTTAACTTTTAATATAACATTTTCTGCAAGTGCTATTCTCTCAGAAGTTATTGCAAGCAAAAAAATAATACTGCTATTTGACATTTATCTTTACAAATTTTATCTTATGGGGGTGTATTTTGACTTCTATTATCATCCGAGCTTAGTATATAATCCCAAGAATGAGAACTTATTTTTAGTGAACATAGTATACCAGAAATAATATATTGCATGTATATCTCTTAAAGTGATAGATTTTTGACATTTTAATTGTATTGAATTTAATTAAGCGTTGCATGAATAAGATTTTTTGTCTTTTTATTATTTGAATATTTGCATGTTAAGGAATAGGGTCATTTGTCATTGTATGTGACTATCCATGATGAGGTAGAAAACACCCTTCTCAATAAACACTCTCATGATTTGTTATCCAGTCTCTCCTCATTCACATAGCACAGTTTATGACAACTAAACTAGAATCACAACAACAGCCATGAAAATCCCCAAAGGACAATCACCTCCGAGCCCATGCTTGTTACAAAGAAAGGGTATTTGGAGCAGAGTGTGAGGTTAAGTATAATCAACAGCACATTTCTCAATTATATGTTCCTGAAATACGAGAGCAAATACTAATTATTTCATGTAAAAATTTTAAAAAGTAATTTCACATAAAGTTTATATTGGTCTTTAACAGGAAATTTAGTATTTCCATACAGCTTCTTCTTTACTTATGTGAAACATGAGCATTTAACATGTATGTGAAAGCTGAGGTATTCTGAAAACGTGAATGAGTAAGATACATTTGTGTTATGACTAACAATGGGAGCATGGGTCACCATGGAGATGAATAATCCTTTTAATCCTTCTTAGAATACATTTTCAAAGCCTAAATGTAATCGCTGCATAATGAGAGTTATATATGCCCCCAGATAAAAGTACATGGACTAGTATGAATAATTTGAAGAAGCACCCTTTAAACTGTTCTTTACAGATAATTAGGTTCATGAGATTAAGAATGTTCTCTGAAGATTAGCCAATGTATTCTGAAGACCCTACTTCAGAATATTGTAACATGTGAAAAGCCCTTTCAGGCCATATGGTGATGGGACTGCTATGGTCTCCAGGGAGCCTTGTCAGACTTTGCTACATTCTGTCTTCAGGCCCTACAGTTGAAAGCTGATTCCAGAGAAGTTTAATTCCAGGATGTCTCCTGGAAGACACTATCAGGATTACAAAGACACAATAACTGCCCTGATACATTTCTGGTATGAGTTTGTCTTCCCATTTGTGTTTATTATATCATAAATAAACTTATTTGTCTCTTAAGCTAAAATAATTAGTGACATTAATGCTAAGAACATACACTCCAAGTTGAATGAATTTCTTTTTTTTTCCCCAAGAATATATTTTTTAATTTTTTATTTAAATTTATTTATTTTAATTGGAGGCTAATTACTTTACAATATTGTATTGGTTTTGCCATACGTCAATATGAATCCACCATGGGTGTACACGTGTTCACCATCCTGAGCCCCCCTCCCACCTCCCTCCCCATACCATCCCTCTGGGTCATCCCAGTGCACCAGACCCAATCATCCCGTATCCTGCATCGAACCTAGACTGGCGATTCGTTTCTTATATGATATTATACATGTTTCAATGCCATTCTCCCAAATCATCCCACCCTCGCCCTCTCCCACAGAGTCCAAAAGACTGTTCTATACATCTGTGTCTCTTTTGCTGTCTCACATACGGGGTTATCATTACCATCTTTCTAAATTCCATATATATGCGTTAGTATGCTGTATTGGTGTTTTTCTTTATGGCTTACTTCACTCTGTATAATCGGCTCCAGTTTCATCCACCTCCTTAGAACTTATTCAAATGTCATCGCAGCATTGTTTATAATAGCCAGGACATGGAAGCAACCTAGATGTCCATAAGCAGACGAATGGATAAGAAAGATGTGGTACATATACACAATGGAGTATTACTCAGCCATTAAAAACTGAATGAATTTCAAATTAGCCCTGTGGGTGACCCAGAGAAGAGACTTTAGAGTTGAGACTTGAAACTCAAGTCTCAAAAATCTCATATTTGCATCAATTTATACATCTTGTCCTTTCAGTTCAGTTCAGTAGCTCAGTCGTGTCCGAGTCTTTGCAACCCCATGAATCGCGGCACGCCAGGCCTCCCTGTCCATCACCAACTCCCGGAGTGCACTCAGACTCACATCCATTGAGTCAGTGATACCATCCAGCCATCTCATCCTCTGTCGTCCCCTTCTCCTCCTGCCCCCAATCCCTCCCAGCATCAGAGTCTTTTCTAATGAGTCAGCTCTTCACATGAGGTGGCCAAAGTCCTGGAGTTTCAGCTTTGGCATCATTCCCTCCAAAGAAATCCCAGGGCTGATCTCCTTCAGAATGGACTGGTTGGATCTCCTTGCAGTCCAAGGGACTCTCAAGAGTCTACTCTGACACCACACTTCAAAAGCATCAATTCTTCAGCACTCAGCCTTCTTCACACTCCAACTCTCACATCCATACATGACCACAGGAAAAACCATAGCCTTGATTAGATGGACCTTTGTTGGTAAAGTAATGTCTCTGCTTTTGAATATGCTATCTAGGTTGGTCATAACGTTCCTTCCAAGGAGTAAGCCTCTTTTAATTTCATGGCTGCAGTCACCATCTGCAGTGATTTTGGAGCCCAAAAAATAAAGTCTGACACTGTTTCCCCTGTTTCCCCATCTATTTCCAATGAAGTGGTGGGACCGGATGCAATGATCTTCGTTTTCTGAATGTTGAGCTTTAAGCCAACTTTTTCACTCTCCTCTTTCACCTTCATCAAGAGGCGTTTTAGTTCCTCTTCACTTTCTGCCATAAGGGTGGTGTCATCTGCATATCTGAGGTTATTGATATTTCTCCCGGCAATCTTGATTCCAGCTTGTGTTTCTTCCAGTCCAGCATTTCTCATGATGCACTCTGCATATAAGTTAAATAAACAGGGTGACAATATACAACCTTGATGTACTCCTTTTCCTATTTGGAACCAGTCTGTTGTTCCATGTCCAGTTCTAACTGTTGCTTCCTGACCTGCATACAGATTTCTCAAGAGGCAGATCAGGTGGTCTGGTATTCCCATCTCTTTCAGAATTTTCCACAGTTTTATGTGATCCACATAGTCAAAGGCCTTGGCATAGTCAATAAAGCAGAAATAGATGCTTTTCTGGAACTCTCTTGCCTTTTCCATGATCCAGCGGATGTTGGCAATTTGATCTCTGGTTCCTCTGCCTTTTCTAAAACCAGCTTGAACATCTGGAAGTTCACAGTTCACATATTGCTGAAGCCTGGCTCGGAGAATTTTGAGCATTACTTTACTAGCATGTGAGATGAGTGCAGTTGTGCGGTAGTTTGAGCATTCTTTGGCATTGCCTTTCTTTGGTATTGGAATGAAATTTTACCTTTTCCAGTCCTGTGGCCACTGCTGAGTTTTCCAAATTTGCTGGCACATTGAGTGCAGCACTTTCACAGCATCATCTTTCAGGATTTGGAATAGCTCAACTGGAATTCCATCACCTCCACTAGCTTTGTTCGTAGTGATGCTTTCTAAGGCCCACTTGACTTCACATTCCAGGATGTCTGGCTCTAGGTCAGTGATCACACCATTGTGATTATCTGGGTCATGAAGATCTTTTCTGTACAGTTCTTCTGTGTTTTCTAGCCATCTCTTCTTAATATCTTCTGCTTCTGTTAGGTCCATACCATTTCTGTCCTTTATGGAGCCCATCTTTGCATGCAATGTTCCCTTGGTATCTCTAATTTTCTTGAAGAGATCTCTAGTCTTTCCAATTCTGTTGTTTTCCTCTATTTCTTTCCTCTATTTCTCTGACAGAATGTGGTCCACTGGAGAAGGGAATGGCAAACCACTTCAGTATTCTTGCCTTGAGAACCCCATGAACAGTATGAAAAGGCAAAATGATAGGATACTGAAAGAGGAAGTCCCCAGGTCAGTAGGGGCCCAATATGCTACTGGAGATCAGTGGAGAAATAACTCCAGAAAGAATGAAGGGATGGAGCCAAAGCAAAAACAATACCCAGCTGTGGATGTGACTGGTGATAGAAGCAAGGTCCGATGCTGTAAAGAGCAATATCGTGTAGGAACCTGGAATGTCAGGTCCATGAATCAAGGCAAATTGGAAGTGGTCAAACAAGAGATGGCAAGACTGAATGTCGACATTCTAGGAATCAGTGAACTGAAATGGACTGGAATGGGAGAATTTAACTCAGATGACCATTATATCTACTACTGTGGGCAGGAATCCCTCAGAAGAAATGGTGTAGCTATCATGGTCAACAAAAGAGTCTGAAATGCAGTACTTGGATGCAATCTCAAAAACGACAGAATGATCTCTGTTCGTTTCCAAGGCAAACCATTCAATATCACAGTAATCTAAGTCTATGCCCCAACCAGTAACGCTGAAGAAGCTGAAGTTGAACGGTTCTATGAAGACCTACAAGACCTTTTAGAACTAACACCCAAAAACGATGTCTTTTTCATTATAGGGGACTGGAATGCAAAAGTAGGAAGTCAAGAAACACCTGGAGTAACAGGCAAATTTGGCCTGGGAATACGGAATGAAGCAGGGCAAAGACTAATAGAGTTTTGCCAAGAAAATGCACTGGTCATAGCAAACACCCTCTTCCAACAACACAAGAGAAGACTCTACACATGGACATCACCAGATGGTCAACACCGAAATCACATTGATTATATTCTTTGCAGCCAAAGATGGAAAAGCTCTATCCAGTCAACAAAAACAAGACCAGGAGCTGACTGTGGCTCAGATCATGAACTCCTTATTGCCAAATTCAGACTGAAATTGAAGAAAGTAGGGAAAACCACTAGACCATTCAGGTATGACCTAAATCAAATCCCTTATGATTATACAGTGGAACTAAGAAATAGATTTAAGGGCCTAGATCTGATAGATAGAGTGCCTGATGAACTATGGAATGAGGTTCATGACACTGTACAGGAGACAGGGATCAAGACCATCCCCATGGAAAAGAAATGCAAAAAAGCAAAATGGCTATCTGGGGAGGCCTTACAAATAGCTGTGAAAAGAAGAGAAGCGAAAAGCAAAGGAGAAAAGGAAAGATATAAGCATCTGAATGCAGAGGTCCAAAGAATAGCAAGAAGAGATAAGAAAGCCTTCCTCAGCGATCAATGCAAAGAAATAGAGGAAAACAACAGAATGGGAAAGACTAGAGATCTCTCTTGTTCTTTAGATATTTTAAATAAAGAAGCTAAGTTATATAGCTGTGCATGAAGAATCATCCAGTAAGTGACCATTCTTATTATTATGATTATTAATGCTCTTTTGATGATGAATTTGCATCTAAAAAAGAAGCAAAGTCTTATCACTACAAATGCTTAGATTTCTGGGATTTCAAAAAGGATAAATATTAACAATAATAGGCCTGACACAGAATTGCCAACTTTTATTACATCAAGTGTTAATATGTTTAAAGTGCCTCTTACTATTATTTTAATTTAAAAAATCCTCTAATTTGAATTTAGCACTAAATTTGGGGTAGACATCCTCTAAAGAATAGGCCTTTAAAATTAGTAATCTTAATAAAAGTGAACCTTAGAAGTGGCTTCATATATTTTAAAGGCAGTTGAAATCCACAGCCACTCACTCTTTTCTGTTAGTGTTTCTGGATTTGCCCATTGACTGTCTGAATATATAAAAATTATGCAAATCAAGAAATATTTGCTATGTAATATTGACCATATTGGAGAAGGCAATGGCACCCCACTCCAGTACACTTGCCTGGAAAATCCCATGGATAGAGAAGCCTGGTAGGCTGCAGTCCATGGGGTCGTTAAGAGTCGGACACGACTGAGAGACTTCCCTTTCACTTTTCACTTTCATGCATTGGAGAAGGAAATGGCAACCTGCTCCAGTGTTCCTGCCTGGAGAATCCCAGGGACAGGGGAGCCTAGTGGGCTTCCATCTATGGGGTCGCACAGAGTCAGACATGACTGAAGTGACTTAGCAGCAGCAGCACTGACCATATTTAAATCATGAAAACTGAAAATTTGCTATTATTAAATATGTCATGGGATATTTTGTGGTCGATTTTTAACAGAGTACCTTTAAGATCATATTCTTACAAAGATAATCAAAGCACTGACTACTTAGTGACTTAGTTCAAAGATCTGTTTTTAACCAAAAGAACAGCTATTATGATTATTTGCAAATATGTCTCTATTATCAGTCCATTTATCCATCTGTCCGTTCATCCATATATTTTATCCATATATTTATTGACTCAGTAAAAAAATATTTCATCAGTAGGCTTTACAAAATAGTGTATCTTATTCTGTAAATTGCATAAATACAACAGCATGTTGGTTTACATTGTCATTTGCACATAAATGTGGATGGGTGTGGCGATGGAGATGCCACAATCTAAACACAATGTTACAAGAGTTTAAAATTTGAAAGTCAAAATTTACATTCAAACTTTGTTTCACAACTCTGTATTTTACTATTCTAGGTTCCTTCTGAATTGCAGAACTTCTAGAAAGTAAGGGAGATTGGAGATCCTGATTGAGGACTTGGCATGACTAGAGCAGCAGAGGAGAGAGTGTGGCTGGCAGCATGGGATGGAAGTTATCCCACTGTACAGGAGTCATCTATGTTTCAATATTCTATCAAATCAAATGGCATAGTATCTTATGTAGAGTTCCCTGGGAAACAGAATTTGGAACAGAGATTAGCATGAAAAAAAATTTATCAGTGAGTGCCCACAGGAGCAATACCTATGAGAAAGTGAAGAAAATAGGATTGAACAAAGGGATGAGATGAACTGCAAAGCAATTGCAGCAGAAGTGTTGGCAGAACTCACACATTCTGAAGTCGAGATGGCTCTTTGGAACTCCCCACAACTGAGGAAAGAGGGGCCAAGTTTTATAGCCCACAATGACCATTTATTGGATACAGGCTGATCTAGAAAAGGAATGTCGCATGGAAGGAGGCTCTCTTCAACTGAGGGCAATTCTCAGAAAAGGATTCTGGTGAGACCCTACTGATAATACTCATCAGTTCTGATGAATCCTCAGTACAGAAGGAGGGATTTTAATAGCAAAGCACAATGTTTATTGCATTGCTCTAGTGTGTAGCTGCCAAATATCAGATCTATTCATTCCTTGTTGTTGTTGTTTTTTTCTCTCTAGTGCACTTACATCATCTAACATAGGATGTATTTTATTTATGTGTTTTGTTTATTATGTCTTCTTGTTTATACAGGATTGCCCCAAAAGAAGAATGTGAGCCAACCACTTTCTTAAGGAGTGCAACCCCAGTGAACAAGGGTTAGGTTAAAGGGAAATAGGACTGAGAAGTGAGAGGCCAATAGTAGGTGGATTAGCAGACCAGCAAACAACAACAGGATCAAGCAAAACTGCTTGATCTCTTGAGACCATCTTGCAGCCCATGTAAACAGCTGCTTCTCGGATCAGCCCATGTTGGGAAAGGAGAGAGAAGACTTTGCCTGCTGGTTTCTTCTCCCATTGATCAAAGTTTCATCCCATAGATCACTGATATCTCTCTACTCCTGAGCTGAAGATACATGTGTATGTACATATAGACTGCACTTGAACCAGGAATGCCAGTTCTTGCATTTTATCCAAAGATATTCTCAAATGCAAGCAAAAAGACAAAAGTAATGTAGAGGAACCTGGCAGACTACAGTCCAGGGGGCCGCAAAGAGTCAGGTACAACTGAGCAACTGAGTGCACAATGTAGATACAAGGTTATTTACTTCAACTTTTTTTTACAACTGCAAAATACCTAGAAATGACCCAATGGTCTAATAGCTGGCCATATTGAGTAGATTGAACAAATCATAGTAAGGTTATATTGGACTATTATATGTCCATTAAAAAGAGTGATACTATCTTTATAAGTAAAACTAATGTTTTGCATGATCACTGTCAATCACCAACTGAAGAAATATTTTGGTGGATTTTTTTCCTCTATCAAATGATGCCTAAGTAGATGACTTCATGGTCACTCACAAGTCAGTTGATGGCCATACATTTAAATTTTTTTAATTTTCTCATCATCTAGAAGGAACAATATCCTAGCTTTTTCAAAAATTATAAATCTCTTTGTTAATTATTCAAAGTATCAAAGATAATCATGGAAAACACATTAAATAATTTGAAGATAGTACATTAAAAAATCCCCCCTGAGTACATGTTCTTTTTAAGCTTACTCTAGCTGACTAATCAAAACTTAAAGAGTTTTTGTTTGGTTTTTGTTCTTTATTTTCTTTTTTGTGTTTGGAGACATAAAGCTGGGTGAGTAAACATTGGGTTTCTCACATACTATATAAATTTAGAAAATAATGATAGGTTAATCTTCATGGTTCTGTAATTTAATATGTTCAAAATACCTGGAGAATTCTCATTGTTATTTTGTAGGCCTTGGAATAGTCACATTCTGTGAGAGGAGGATCATATCAGTATTAAGAACCTGGCCTCTAGAATTTCTGGAATGAGTGCCAGTTGAACCATTATTAAATTTCATAATTTACTATGAAATTAGTTGTGATTTTCAACAAGTTAATTCCTCTACATCTAGTTCCTTCACCTCTGACATGAGGGTGATAACAGCACCTATCATAGAAGGTCGTAGGCAGCACTTGACTCTTTCTCTTGGAAACTTCATTCTCATCACAGTAATGTGATAGAAAAAGTCATTACTTCCAAAGTCTGTTTTTCTCTAGAAACAGAACTCTGATTTTCATCTAAACAGTAAATAAAAACTCATTTGTCTTCTTCCTTACATCAAGACGTGAATAAGTTTTGGTCCATAATATGTACACCAATGTGTCATTTGGCCACTTCTATGAACATTTTCATGAAATTACTGGTGCATGCTTTTTTGTATTTAAAAAAAAAATTTTTGTCCCTTGTTCTATTCTATGGCTTAAAACTGGAAGTGGTGGCTTAAGCAGTATCCACTGTCTTTTACTAGAAATTGTGAGTTGAAAGAAACAAAGGGCTCTTGGACAAGAATTACCATGATAAGAGTAGACCAGCTAGTCAACAAGAGAGAGAAACATTATTTAAGGCATCTCTGATACCTTTAGTAAAGATGATCTTAATTGAGGAAATGGATCAATACCTTGAAAATGTAAAAATTATTCTAATACAAAAGCAAAAGGAAGAAAAAGAATACAAGATAACATAAACAAGTTTATGAATCAATGAAACTAAACAAAAACAGGACCCAAAATCTAGGGGGAAACAAAGCTGAGATGAAAATGCAATGGAGGATCTTATCTCTAGCAATATAGTAAGTGAAATATTCAGAAAAGCTGTGTTCTAAAACACAAAAGAGTATTTTAAATTATTTTAAAACACTTTTTAATGTATTACTGAAAGCAAAATAAATTGAGTAAAGGACAAAATGACAAACTGAAGCTGTTACAAATTTGGGGAACCAAGGACTTTGAGTTTTAAATGCCTTTAGGAGGATGAGATAAGGCCTTCATCCTTGATAAGGTGGAAAAGAGGCAATTGCAAAATGAAGCTTCAAAGAGCTAAATGCTCAGTGGAAAAATATGCAAAAAATCTATAGGGATTCCACTGGGAAATAAGTAGCTTTTAAAAAGAAAAAAGAATGCATCTGTTTAATAGTAGTACATATTAATATTAGAACCTTTATAGAAGCAATATATTTTTGATACAAAAAGATAAATGCAACATTTATGAAGTACAGAATTTCCTTCAGTTTTTGTTTTTTATGTTATGTTAAATTCTTTATTTTTAAAGCTTTTGTAATATGATTTAATTTTTATAGCATTCTTTTTGCTGTCTGTATATCAAATTTTGTTTCCTGTTGATCTTCCTTTTTGTACATATGTATATATGTGAGGATAATATTAATTTATTGTTACTGGCATCAGGTCCCACCACTTCATGGGAAATAGATGGGGAAACAGTGGAAACAGTGTCAGACTTTATTTTTCTGGGCTCCAAAATCACTGCAGATGGTGACTGCAGCCATGAAATTAAACGATGTTTACTCCTTGGAAGGAAAGTTATGACCAACCTAGATAGTATACTCAAAAGCAGAGACATTACTTTGCCAACAAAGGTTCATCTAGTCAAGGCTATGGTTTTTCCTGTGGTCATGTATGGATGTGAGATGTATGGATGTGAGAGTTGGACTGTGAAGAAGGCTGAGTGCCGAAGAATTGATGCTTTTGAACTGTGGTGTTGGAGAAGACTCTTGAGAGTCCCTTGGACTGCAAGGAGATCCAACCAGTCCATTCTAAAGGAGATCAGCCCTGGGATTTCTTTGGAAAGAATGATGCTAAAGCTGAAGCTCCAGTACTTTGGCCACGTCATGCGAAGAGTTGACTATTGGAGAAGACTCTGATGCTGGGGAGGGATTGGGGGCAGGAGGAGAAGGGGACGACAGAGGATGAGATGGCTGGATGGCCTCACTGACTCGATGGACATGAGTCTGAGTGAACTCCGGGAGTTGGTGATGGACAGGGAGGCCTGGCGTGCTGCGATTCATGGGGTCGCAAAGAGTCGGACACAACTGAGTGACTGATCTGATCTGATCTGATTATTTATAAATGACAATTATTCTATTACATTAATAATATGCATATTTGTAAGGGGATCTAATATTAAAACTGGTTATTGCTGTGTGATCAGTGAATTAGTTTGATAATTATATTCTTTTATTTTTCTGTATTATTAGATTTTTAGAAGAAGCATGTCCTTAATAAAACAAAACAAAAATCAAGCTTGAAAATAGTTGCTGAATTAAAAAAGAAAACAGAAAGAAGACAGCTTAAATTTATACATAGTTGAACACAGAAAACAAACTTGAATTCAGTATAGCAATATCATGCATGGTACTGTGCAAAGAGATTAAGAAGTAGGGTACGCATAGCTGAGAGAACAAGAACTACTATAGCAACAGTCACAGGAGCAAGAGATCTAGGGATCATTTTGTGTTAGGTCACTGAAGCTCCTGGAATATAATAACAAGACGTTAAGCACATACAGAAAATATCTCCAAGGCCTTGCAATGTGCTAGGAAAATGGAGCCAAGCAAAATCTAGCTTTGCTGGAGAAGGACTGCCCCCTCTCCTAGATTGGAGATGCTGGTGAAGGAATAGGTATGTATATGTATTATCTTTAACCCTCAGTCACTCCAACAAGCTGGTTAGGGTACTGATGCTCTGGTTAGGGAAATTTTCAACATTAATGTCTTATAAATGCCCTGGCCAATAATGATTTAAAAATTGACAGTTAATTATAGGTCCAACCCTAGAGATACTATGTTAGATTATGTTTTCATTGACTCCAACTTATGTATAGATAGGGAATATTATAGTAACATGTCAAATACTTTTGTTTTTGTTTTAACACTATAATGTGGAATTTTAAAAAGAAATCTTTGGAAGAATGCAATACTTGGTCAAACTCTTCAAACCCCATTTTTAAGCTCTAGAGGCCTTGATGAAAGTGGTTGTCATTTTCAAGTGAATGGAAGATTAGATTGAAAACTCAAGCTGTTAAACAGGAATAATTTCATTTATCGATTCATAGAATTTCATTATAATACAAATATTTACTAATGTAAAACTTACTATAACACTGCTAACTCAGACATCAGTCGTTGAATTTAGTTATTAAAGTACTTCACCATAAGATAATCACACCTCACGAAAACAAACAAAAACCAAGATCTCAGCAGATTTGGATAAGGACTGTCTTCATTATATAATTTTTTAATCTTAAGACTTTTTTCCTTTTTACAATCTGTCTGGTTGTAGCAGCCAATTTTTCCATTGAAATAAGCTTGAAGTGAGAAATAACAGACCTGCTGCTCTGGTACCTCTGTAAGTAGGCTTAGAACGGCAGCAACCTGGCACTTAATTTTTGCACTCTGTAACTCATAAATTAATAAGATGCTCGAACACACTCAGAAGAAATTATGGGAGTAGAACATGGAATTAAATGTATTAAATAAACAAACAAATAAGCCAGATACAAGTTTCCTTCAACCCCACCTCACCCCAATACTTTTCACAGAAGAGCATGTGGCCAATATCATCAGGTATGAAATTAAAGCTTTTGTTCATTGAATATGGTGGATACATGCTCTGGGGAAGTGTATCACTATTATGAACCAAGAATCACTCACCCCTAGCTACTCATAAGTAGAGAGTAACCTAATTCAGTTTGAGAGATGTGTTTGTTCAGGAGGAAGGGGTGGTTACAGTAAAAGAGGATGATAAGATGTTTTATTTATGTTTTTAAATCCAATGACACAAGCTCTAATAACCATATATGGTAAAAAAAAATGACAGTATGAACTACAGTCTTATGTGGGGACTATTTTCAAATGAACCTGAAAGAGATAAAGGAATATTCCATTTATACTGCTTTTAAAATTAAAAAAAAAGAAAGTACTGTAAAATGCAAATAGGAAAAGAAGTACGTCAAGGCTGTATATTGTCATCCTGCTTATTTAACTTATATGCAGAGTACATCATGAGAAATGCTGGGCTGGAAGAAACACAAGTTGGAATCAAGATTGCCGGGAGAAATATCAATAACCTCAGATATGCAGATGACACCACCCTTATGGCAGAAAGTGAAGAGGAACTAAAAAGTCTCTTGATGAAAGTGAAAGTGGAGAGTGAAAAAGTTGGCTTAAAGCTCAACATTCAGAAAATGAAGATCATGGCATCCGGTCCCATCACTTCATGGGAAATAGATGGGGAAACAGTGGAAACAGTGTCAGACTTTATTTTTGGGGGCTCCAAAATCACTGCAGATGGTGACTGCAGCTATGAAATTAAAAGAAGCTTACTCCCTGGAGGGAAAGTTATGTCAAACCTAGATATATTCAAAAGCAGAGACATTACTTTGCCAACAAAGGTCCGTCTAGTCAAGGCTATGGTTTTTCTTGTGGTCATGTATGGATGTGAGAGTTGGACTGTGAAGAAGGCTGAGCGCCGAAGAATTGATACTTTTGAAGTGTGGTGTTGGAGAAGACTCTTGAGAGTCCCTTGGACTGCAAGGAGATCCAACCAGTCCATTCTGAAGGAGATCAGCCCTGGGATTTCTTTGGAAGGAATGATGCTAAAGCTGAAACTCCAATACTTTGGCCACCTCATGTGAAGAGCTGACTCATTGGAAAAGGCTCTGATGTTGGGAGGGATTGGGGGCAGGAGGAGAAGGGGACGACAGAGGATGAGATGGCTGGATGGTATCACTGACTTGATGGACGTGAGTCTGAAGTGCACTCTGGGAGTTGGTGATGGACAGGGAGGCCTGGCATGCTGCGATTCATGGGGTCGCAAAGAGTTGGACACGACTGAACGACTGAACTGAACTGAACTGAACTGATGGTAAAATGCACAAATTTCAGGATGTTATTTTTATAGACTTGAGACACTCTTCACTAACATGAAGAACGAAGGGCGATCAGATGCTGGCTAGGGAAAGTATGACTTCTTCCTTCAGCATATTTAGAATAAGTGTCCTATGGTCATTTAAGTAAACTAATCCAGTGAGCTTTAGAAAGAAATCTAGTCTGGAAACACAGATGTGTGAGTCATCAGCACTGGGCACAATTTGGGCCTAGACAATTTTTTTTTTTTTTAAAGAGTAAAACCAAATTTAATGCTTTTAGACAATTTTCAGAATAGCAATTTTGTTTAGCAAAAGTGGACTTTTTAAGCTTGTTTTCATGGTCCAATTATACAGGCAATAATTCCACAAAGATGCAGTATTTTTTTCAGATGTCGTTAAATGAAGATATTCTTGTTTTCTTGGTAGTTTTTATTTATTATTATTTTTAAGCTATTGATAACATGGCATGGCAGAAAGATTACATCAGAATGTGATATAATACAACTGTTTTCATTGAAGCTTTAGACCTTACTATTCCCTGGGCCTAGACAATTTAATGCTGTTGCCATCATGCTTATACTAAGCTAGATGGTCACACTTTGGAGACTTTTTATTTTGAACTACTTACTGTTCATGTTTGATTCTTATCACCATATTAATTTGAACTTTCTTTTTCTATGAATTCATAGGGTCACTTCAAACATGAAGTAAACATTATTAATTTGCTTGAGGGAATTGGAGCATTTGGCTCAGTAGAGCATGCAAAAGTGACCTGCTGATTCTTCCACATGAATGTCTCTTTACCACTTCAGACCCAACGTGCTCTAATCTAAGCATTTAATTTTCTCTGAACATGGGTTTCTCTCCTGGCCACCCTATCTTGTTTTCTATATTATTACACCATCCTCCATCTCACCCACACTTGAAACCTTTGCATTTTAAACCATATAAACCTAGTCTTATCAATAACTACAATTGAAAAGTATAAAGGAAGATGTATTTGATTCTTTAACCCTACCAAAATGTTCTATAAAATGAATTAGTATTCCTAATAGTAATAATCATTGTTCTCTGAATTTAAAACTTTAAATTCTTACTAATTGCAAAAAGTTCATAATGTGTGTATGAAGTGCTCAACTTCATGCAATAAAATGGCAGCTAAAGAATATTTAAAAGTTAAACAAGGAATACTGGAGCCTCAAAACTGTGGTTATTATGGATCAATTTACTTCATGTATCCATTCTCATGCAAAGAAAAATTGATCACTAAATTAAAAAGAATAGCATTGTCATTTTCAATTAAAATGCATTCATTATCTTGGACCCTGCAGCATGTCTGTAAGACATGATATTTTTTCTTCTCTCAGTGTATGCATAATCCAAATATATTTTGTCTGGTTTAGCCTTCTTAAGTAAGATAATATTTCTTACTTAACTACTTGAAGACCATTTGGGGATCTGAAACCTCATTATGATAAATTAGCATAAGTGGCTTATGGCTTAGGTAAGGCAAACATAGAAATCTATGTGTATACACATATATGTATAAATTCATACACATGCATACACACACACACATACACATTGAATGATAAGAAGCCAAATAAAATATTCCACTTCAAACTACATCTCCTAGAAAGAAACTCTCCTGGAACCTAGTGTTTCAGGCTTCATAATGGCGTCACGGCTCAGGTACTGATTATAAGGATATGATAATTCAGGAAATTAAGGAACACATGCAGGCTAGTCTCTCAGCAGGTATTCCCTCCAACAGAAAAACTAGCACAGCTGGTCTGCTCAGCCCAAGTGGAGGCACAGCACCCAGTCCCACTTCAAAATCACTCCTCAGCATATCAGAGATTTCACATTTCAATCTTAGCAAAATAGACTTTGGGTAAAAAAAAAATGTTGCTTTTGAGGTACTGTTTCAACTCTATGCTGGAACATACAAGGGTTTACATGGAATATATTACATTATATCACTTCATTATATTAATTTGATATTTTCAAGTCACATAGGTCCAGACCTTGTCACATAATTTCTTTCATTACATGAATTGTCTCTTGTGAAAAATGGACATAATAAAAATTATTTTCTTACAAATATCTGCTAAAAATCATTAGATGTGTTAATGACTGATAGGCTATTTCTATAGTTTTCTGTGTTTTGTTAGCTTCAAAAATAATTTTATCTGTCATTTTAGGCTATGTTCTTAAACATGTTGACAAAAAACAACTCTCCCATTAGAAAATTAAACCAATTAGATACCTTTAAGGCAATACTTAATTGTGAAATTCTATAACTCAAGGATTATTTGACTAAAATAATTCATCCATTTATACCATAATCTTCAAATTTCTTTCCATCAAACTGAGATAGGTCCTACCCATAGTTACAATATAAAATTCACCTGGCTGAGATTTCACAACCAGACTTCTATAGAGGAACTACTTAATGGCAAAATGCCAAGAGGAATGAGGAAATAAGAAAACTTTGGTTCAGCTATGTACAACCTAATCCTTAAACCAACATCCACTGGATCATGGAAAAAGCAAGAGAGTTCCAGAAAAAACATCTATTTCTGCTTTATTGACTATGCCAAAGCCTTTGACTATGTAGATCACAATAAACTGTGGAAAATTCTGAAAGAGATGGGAATACCAGACCACCTGATCTGCCTCTTGAGAAATTTGTATGCAGGTCAGAAAGCAACAGTTAGAACTGGACATGGAAAAATAGACTGATTCCAAATAGGAAAAGGAGTCCATCAAGGCTGTATATTGTCACCCTGCTTATTTAACTTATATGCAGAGTACATCATGAGAAACGCTGGGCTGGAAGAAGCACAAGCTGGAATCAAGATTGCCAGGAGAAATATCAATAACCTCAGATATGCAGAATGCACCATCCTTATGGCAGAAAGTGAAGAGGAATTAAAAAGCCTCTTGATGAAAGTGAAAGAGGAGAGTGAAAACATTGGCTTAAAGCTCAACATTCAGAAAACTAAGATCATGGCATCTGGTCCCATCACTTCATGGGAAATAGATGGGGAAACAGTGGAAACAGTGTCACACTTTATTTTTTGGGCTCCAAAATCACTGCAGATGGTGACTGCAGCCATGAAATTAAAAGATGCTTACTCCTTGGAAGGAAAGTTATGACCAACCTAGATAGCATATTCAAAAGCAGAGACATTACTTTGCCAACAAAGGTCCATCTAGCCAAGGCTATGGTTTTTCCTGCAGTCATGTATGGATGTGAGAGTTGGACTGTGAAGAAAGCTGAGCGCCGAAGAATTGATGCTTTTGAATTGTGGTGTTGGAGAAGACTCTTGAGAGTCCCTTGGACTGCAAGGAGATTCAACCAGTCCATCCTAAAGGAGATCAGCCCTGGGATTTCTTTGGAAGGAATGATGCTAAAGCTGAAACTCCAATACTTTGGCCATCTCATGTGAAGAGCTGACTCATTGGAAAAGGCTCTGATGCTGGGAGGGATTGGGGGCAGGAGGAGAAGGGGACGACAGAGGATGAGATGGCTGGATGGCATCACCTACTCGATGGATGTGAGTTTAAGTGAACTCCAGGAGTTGGTGATGGACAGGGAGACCTGGCCTGCTGTTATTCATGGGGTCACAAAGAGTTGGACACAACTGAGCGACTGACCTAAACTGAACTGAATCCTTAAATAATTCAGAGTTGACTATAAAGAGCAGAAATCCACATTGGCAATGCTCCAGTATTTTATAAATAAATATGTGAATTTTTTTTTTAATTTTGGAATCAAAGCATACAAAGTTGTTGCCATTCCTGTATTTTGACAACTTAAATTCTGGGAATATACATATATATATATATATATATTTTTTTTTTTTCCTCTTACTACTGTTCAGAATTATCACAAGTGAGGCTGAGATAATTATGGTGAAAGACAACTTAGTTTCAAATCTGTTTCCTTCTTCTTGGTGTGACATTGTACACTTTAACTTCTTCTCATCTCTCATGTTATTTCTTTCTGTGAAATGGACATGGTAATTCCACAAAATATTTCAAAAAAATTAAATAGAACAGCATGTAGGGAGCTTGGCACAATGTCTAAAATCAGATAACAGTGATTAACACTGAGCACATGATATGCCATTTGGGTTTACCAATTGTAGTAGACGCATGTGATGAATCCCATCATATGACCTACCCCCATTTCAGTTCCATGTACAGCATCAGGACCCATTCAAACTGCCAGTGGTGTTTCTGCTTTGAGCATCAAAGTGAAAGTGTTAATTGCTCAGTTGTGTCTGACTCCTTGCAACCCCATGGACTATAGCCCGCCAGGGTCCTCTGTCCATGGGATTATCCAGGTAAGAATACTAGATTGGGCTGCCATTCCCTTCTCCAGGAGATCTTCCCAACCCATGGATAGAACCTGGGTCTCCTGAATTGCAGGCAGATTCTTTATCATCTGAGCCACCAGGGAAGCCAGAAAGCTTTTTAAAGCCAAGGGAGACAGATCAGTCACGTATAGGCACAGCCCAGAACTGAGGGAAGTTTCGTCCCTGTTTCAACTTTCAACCAGTGGGGAACAGGAGTTGGTGGATTAATTCCTCAGCCTCCTTCTTCCTTGGTGGGGCAATTATATGGTGCCCTTAGGAGGTCCCCATGGTGTTGAATCCCAGCTGGCCACGTCATTAACCAGTCCACTAATCCACCCTCTCCTGGATTTTTTCCCTTCCTTTTCTATTTTCTTCACCCCTCACTTTGTTTTGTTTCCTGAGATTACTTCTCAAAGAAGCAACTGCTCCCAAGTCCTTATTTTAGCCTCTGCTTTCCAAGGAACTCAGCCTCAGACAAGCACTTGGTATGTGCCACTCACTGTGCTAAGTATTTTCGTGATTGACTCATTTAATCCTCACAATAAATCTATAATGTAGCTACTGTCATGAGTCTCATTTTACAAATAAGGAAGCAAGTTTAATTATTTAAGTGGTCACAGCTAGTAAGTGATAGAGCTAGGATTCAAATCCAGTATATCTAGTTAGACAGTCTACAATTTTAAGTCACTACACCTCCTTCACAAGGTGCTCAGTATATGTCAGAATAATGTTGGTAGCCTTTAAATAATGAAGATTTCTGAGTTCCAAACAAGACCTACTGAATCAGAATCTATGGCAGCAAAGGCTGGATACTAGCATTTTTATAAAGCTCCTTGGATGATTCATATGGACACAAAAGGTACAGAGATATACTAAAGTAAGTTGTTCTTTTGAAGGCAGAAGTGAAGATTCTTCATATCAACTAGAGATGACCACCAGCAAATTTGTCTAGTGTGATAATTTAATACATACCTGCATTAGATATTTACATAAAGAACCTACACATTACCCCAAACTAAAGTCATACCTTGGTAAAAAGAAAAGATGGTAGCCTCATAATTAAAGGCAATAAATCAGTGATTGTGTGGGACAGAAAGGAATGACTGTTACTCACGGGCATCCTAACCACAACTTGAAGTCACCATGGACTACAACAGAGAGAAGGTGAGGAGAAACACTTTAAAAAGCAGACACAATAACTTGAGTAACATGATACTGTACAGCACCTGAAAAATGCCCTGATGTAGATTCCATCATTTCCTGATGGTGGTGAATAAATGTGGTTTAGCTGTAATTAGGTTCTGTAACAACTATGGCTCTCTGAATTTTTAGCTACTGGAATTGCTTTAGGGATTACTTTATACTGTCTGGATTTGCCACCCTCCTTTTAAGCTAGGAAACAGAAATTCAATTTCGCATGGCTACAGTGAGTGCAAAGCAGGTTACAGGGACATTATAAACCTAACAAGGGTCCTCCTCTTCCTTGCTGAAGTTTCTATAAATTGAGACTGTTTTTGCTAAGCCCTAGGCAAACACTATCTCATTTAATCCTGACAATATTCCTCTGATGTTTGTAATTCTATCTAGACCATATGGAGGGGGCAATTTTAAGTAACTTCCCAAGTTTACAAAGGAAGTATTCAGTGGTGGAGCCTCTAGCTGTTACTGTGTCCCTTCCGCAGAATTGGACATTTAATCTTTCTAGAGGCATTCTCTTCCTTCGGCTGCTGTGTTTATACCTTTTCTGGTTTTCTCTGCCTTGCTGGCATCTGCTTTTCAGTCTGTTTTGAACACTACCTAAAAATTAAGTATCAGAGATCCTTGGAACTCCTTACAAGCTTCATGTCTCACCCTACAGTCTCTCCCCAGGCAATCTTAGCTATGCTATAAAAATTGATTACTATCTATAGAATGTTGATATATGACATTTATATTTTTTAATATGACCTGTTCTCCAATTTCCAGACTTACATATTCAGATGCCTACCCTACATCTTCTTTTGGGCATCTCAATGACAGCTCAAACTCCATTTGTGCAAACCACATTATTATATTTAACAATTATATATGATATATATATCATATATAATTATTTCAGGCCCATGACTATATCTCTAGTCCAAGCTATCTTTATTTCCCTTGTGCATGCATGCATGCTAAGTCGCTTTCGTTGTGTCCAGCTCTTTGTGACCCCATGGACTGTAGCCCACCAAACTTCTCTGTCCATGGGATTCTCCAGGCAGGAATGCTGGAGTAGATTGCCATGCCCTCCTCCAGAGGATCTTCCCAATCCAGGGATCAAACCTGTGTCTCTTATGTCTCTTGCATTGGCAGATGAGCTCTTTATCACTAGTGCCACCTGGGAAGCCATTTCCCTTGTAACAATTGCCAATTCTGCCTAACTGGTCTATACCTCAACCCTGTCCTGTTCATTCTTTACATTATAGCCACAATGATCTGATCAAAAAATAAACTTCTGCCACTGGTAACAAGATTTTCCAAGATGCTGAAAACTTTTTATTAAAGATGAAAACAAATTAAGTAAAATCTTCCCAGTTTTTTCAAATACATAATTTTATTCCTGAAAATTTTAATATATATGAAAGCATACAAAATCTGCTTTATACTTGTAGATAGACTCTAGACTTATTAAATACATATATGTGTGTGTATGTAATGTATAAGAATGGTGTGTATGCATATAAAATCAACTGAATACTTAGCAGGATATACAATAGTTGTGAGAGATTCAGGACAATCCTTCTTTGTGAAGGTTTATGTCCTAGGCTGGCATCTCCCCTAAACATACAATGAGAAAAAAACATTTGTTTAAGGAAGGGAAAAAGAGAATATAGGGTAGGGTAATCTGTGGAGTGTTGCTGTGGGTAAGTAGGGCCCAGCCCACGGGATTGCCTCTGAGAAACCAGGTGGAATGTGCCTCAAAAGTATCTTTTACCCTAGAACAGTAAGCCTGGGACATTTCTCTGTGGATTCCTATGACCCATAAGGGTCTCTAACTACTCCCTACCTTGGTGTTACCCCTGTTTGTGGCTGAATAAGTTCCTGTGAAGCTGGAGAAAACTGTCAGCCAGAGAAGAAAAGACATGGAGATGTATGAGACAGAAAATGCTGACTTTAGCTGGCAAGAGGCAGATACGCAATTGCCAGATAACTAGGGCTGGTCCCACACATGAAATGCCGGTAGAGCCCCAGTTCATTGTGACCTCAAGAAAAGTGCCCCCAAATTTTCAAAACTTGTCCTAGGGTAAGTTAGCACCTTCTTGAATAACAAATATTTGATGTTGTATAATGATTTAATGATATAAAGTATTACCTGAATGAGTCATTTAATTAGCATAAACAAATAATTCTTTTTGTCTCTCCAATATCTTCTTTTAAAATTCTAGCATAAAATGTATGTTTTATATTTCATACAAATACAATTTAGAAAAGATTTTTTTTAAAAGCAGGTAACTGCCTGAACTTAGTGTCCACAATTCTTCCCCAAGTTTAATTTATTTAAAAAATAGGCTAGAAGATCCCTTGACAATACACTTTCTTAGAAAATAAAACTATATCTTTACCTGGGTCATTAAGTGAATTACTATGTTTCACTACCATCATCTCCTACTAGGCTGGTCTGCTATTAAAACTTGTATTTTATGCCAAAAAGCTAATATTAGAAGCAAAGAAGTGAGTTACCCAGTGGATTTTCAAAAACAAGTTAACCAACTGCTGTAAATACATAAACCCCTATAATCTACTGGGTACATATAACCACACATAGCCATTTATGATATTACTGCATTTTAAAAGTTAGCATATACCTAGGCACTAACTGATGAGATGCTCATCAATTCAACCTTCAAAGCATAATAATTAATGTGACTTTTCAGACTGTTTTATTGCTAGGCTTTCACAAAGGGAGAAATGTGTTCTGGTTTCCCTATAAAACATAAGACCTAAAGTGTCTCAGTTTCTGCTGCCTGGTAAGAAAAACAGAGTTGGTTGGAGCCAGAGAGTTTGTTCTTTTAAACCATAGCCGGCATAAACGCCCTCTGGTAGCATGTTTCCATGAGGCAAACAAACCCTTGAGTAGAGAGCTGTGCTTTCTTTAGATGGTGTTACCTAGAACACCTGAACTCTGTGGTGTCTTAAAGCCACGGTCAGTGTGGCAGATTTCCAGTTGTGAGTAATCTTTACTTGCTGGAACTTTAAACAGTTACAAATGTGCCATATATGTATGTTTTAATTATGGTAATCACTGTGCCCTGACATTCACTCAAAGAAGGCATCTATATTCACAGGCAGCACTCGAAGTGTCAGAACAGCATGCCCTTACTTGGCTACTTTCTTAATAGCACATTTGCTTCTGTCACAGACTCGATGTCCCGTGCCCATGTGGTCTGACTAATCTTACTGGTCCTACAATTATTTTGTCACTGTGATGGTTGAAGGGTGATCTGTGAAAGGCAGTGGGTTTTTTCCCCCCTTTTTCATATTGATGGTTCTGTCTGGCAGAATCTACAATACTAGTGGCTGATATTCTAATTTTTATGTATATTCTGCCAAATTTCAGGAGTGAAATTGCAGACAAAGCACAAGCTAAATAGAACTCACTATAGGGAACATTATGGATAGCAGCTATGCACTTTTTTGTTATACTGACTTGTGTAAAAAGGAGAGGGAAAAAGAAAGGGGGTAATTAACAGCATTTTAAATGTGGTATTTTAATAAATTAGCAACAAAGCTAATATTAATCAACTGAATCTAGAAAATGCCATTTATATAAAAATATCAACTAGTTACATTAAAATGATGCAGAAGGGAAATCTTTTCCTTTATGTTTCTTAAAGCTACTAAACAGATGTGTTACACATTAAAATGTCCACATTTTTCCATGCCTTTAGAATAAAACCAGCTGTCTATGGAGTAACTTCAGAAGTAATTTTTTTCAATACAAGAAATCAACCATCAAGGTACATAATAAAATGAATCTGGAAATATGGTAATCTCCTACTTATTCAACTGTACTAGAGATTTAATATTGATATTGCTGGGAGCTGAACAGGAGCCAAACTAATTCCACAGAAGTGCTCTATCTGCATATTAACTACTGAAAATGCACAAAGACACAATCCTATTTATGCTACCCTGCAGCATCTGATGTGATTTAGTTTTGCAATCTCTTCAGCCTTTTAAATGTGTTACTATGTCCCCTCCCACTTACCTGGAGACAAATGCTCCTTTCAGTCAATTTTTAGGATGTTCTACATCACACATTCTGCAAATGTAAATATTTAGAGACATGAGAATTCATTTTATATCACTGGTTTATACATTTCTTTTATTTCAATATTTATCCATTGAATTACAAATTTTCTTGAGAAAATATGTTGTCTCCTTTATATGGCTAGATTATGTTTCTGACATACATAGTCACCAGTTGTCTTCTTGAGATTAAAAACACAGATTTTAGATTGTAGTCCTAATTAAGGTTGACATGTTATAAAATTTTAATCAGCAAGAAATAAAAGATAAATTATTTTTCTATTTTCATAACTTCAGAGTTTGGTTGTAATGTTCCATAGAAGATAACTTTGACTTCGATATGATTTTCAGAAACGATCTTAAACAATTCCAACTTCTCTTTGAAAATATTTAGATGATTACTTTGTAAATTAAATAGTAAATATTTAATTTAAAAATGCTTTTACAAAAAGAAGCATAAGAGGATTAATTCAGTGATTCTCGGTTAAGGTTTTAAAGGAAACATGAAAAATATCCCCATAATGACAAAGAATAAATTCTAGAAGGAGGTCATGCTAGGGTATTCCCAGCATTGAAATGCAGTAAATATATAGAATGCTATATAGACAGACCAGCTATAGAGACATAGAGTTTCAATAATATCAGCTAGGTAAAGAAAAGCAAACTCAGTCTTGGATGAAGGGGATTCCAGGTAAAAACATCTAAGGAACACAGCCCACATGAACACCATCAAAAGCGCTGAGATGGGAAAATTCGTGATATTTGTATCCATTGAAAAGAATCCATTTTAAACAATAGTGAAACTTTGCTTTAAATTGTATATTTTACCTGTTCCTATAAAAAGGAATTCGATTTGAAAATGAAATACGTACACTGTGTTTAAGCATTGCAGTAATCTACTAGTACTTCAACAGTGTACTGGGATCTCCTGAAATTAGGGGGAAAAAATACTTGTGTTTCTACTTCCCATTTTTCTCTGGTACAGGAATTTTGTCACAATAATGCATAGCCACAGGTTTCCTCTTTGATCTTTTCTACCTTTTGCTGAGTGTGTGAGTGTGTGTGTGTTTAAATTTCCTTCAAAGAATAACTAAGGAAAAGAATTGCTTCTGATTAAAACTGAAGAAAAGGCTAAGTAACTCCTTGCTGTACTTCTTGAAGCAATACATTTCTGACTACCCTCTTTCATACTTTAAGAAATGTACCTGCTAATCAACCCTTTCCTTTTCATCCAAGGAAGAAAATGTTGCAAAGAAAAGGTTGCATCAGAGCACATAGCCACAAATAGTATTTCTCTTTTGTTTATCCTACCACTCCTTGGCAAGAGAGCTAAAAACTGACTTAATAGGATTGAGTCCAACCCTGAGATAAATTGAGGAAGAAGTTTCTGGAAATATGAGCATTTCTCTTCTCCAATTTCTCAAAGTCACTACAGCATAGGAAACCTCAATATAAAACTTTGATTTGATGTTTATTCAGGATAATGGAAGTTTCTACTTTCTTCAATATTGCAGTCAGAGAGTGTTCCAGTTCTGAATGTTAATTTCTAAGATTAAGGGACTTCCCAGGTGGCTCAGTGGTAAAGAATCTGCTTGCCAAAAAGGAGACCTGGGTTTGATCCCCCGGGTTGAAAAGAGAGAAGTAAATGGCAATCCACTCCAGTATTCTTGCCTGGGAAATCCTTCATGGATGGAGGAGCCTGGATGGCTACAGTTCATAGGGTCACAAAGAGTTGGATATGAGTTAGTAACTGAAAAAAACAACAATAAAGATCAAGGAAAATAATAAGGCTATGTTTTATATTCAAGTAATAATAATAAGTGAATATAAGCAAAACTGAGGTAAATCGAGATAATCTGAGCATCAGTGAAAGATGGAGATCCAGAAACTAATCCTCACAGTAGCTGTATAGTACTTAGAACCTCCTTATAATGAAGAATATAGATAATTTCCTTTGCATATTGTTTTTCTCTTTTCATTTATTCATCATACAATACATATGTATCAATGTGAGTGGGTTAGAGCTCTTCTAGGATTGTACATCAGTTTGCTATAATTACATTGTAATATAAATGGCTGAAAAGACTTTGTATGAGTCAATCAGTGACCTTGATTTATTTTTCCAGGTCATGGAGATCCATCTTTGAACCTCATCAAAAATTCCAACTTAATAGCAGGTGTCAACCTTTAATATATTTGTCTTCTCGTCACAATCAGATCTGTCAGAAAAGAATCCTACAAATACTAAAGCAAATGGGAGGAAATTTTAATTTTTCTATCTTTATTTTATGAGTTATTGTTAAAAAAAGAAAATACAGCTTATATGACACAACCCAAAGTGGAAAAATAAAAGATGTTAGATACATCCTTTATACTGTCTGCTTTCCTTTGGAAACAGCAGACTGAGAGTAATTTTTTTTTTTTTTTAGGATAGTAAGTAAAGCTTCCATATTCCTGTTCACTTTTCTGAGAACAGTGCAGCACTTAAAACTGCATGTGTTCAAGAATGCTACAACCCTTCTCGGTGTTAGAGCAAGCCTTTCAAATGTTATTGCATTTAAAGCTGGATAGTACATTTGAGTACTGTCACATTAGAGGAATCCTAGCCTGCTGGCCACCCTTTCGGTAAAAGCATGTGATCAAATTTGAGCCCAGGTTGGTAGTGTCAACATTCCCATGCCAAAGCAAATTTGGAGCTGATGAAAATAAGCCCAGGCTTGCTTATCAGTCTGAGATAAATAAATGTTCCAGCTGGGCACACACATTTTAAATAAGAATTTGATAGAGACCCTACTTTCCAGAACAAACTCACCCAAGCATTTTTAACTTGTAGTTATCTGGGGCAGCTCTCTGTGATGGGCTGCAGTGAGACAAAGACCTGGTGTGGGGGCTGCCAGGCTGAGGGGAAGAGGAATCAGTGAACCTAAAATGGCAGCTACATTCATTGAAGCTGGGTAATTGTATTTACCCATTCAGAAGGGACTACCTCAGCTCCAGGCACACACTCCTCTGAGACCCCAAAGAGCCAAGCTCATGGAATTGGAATGACCTCTTTTTACCAGATGACTCTAGGGTTATGATGCCTCTTTTACATGTATGGAGAGATAACCAATGGGGAAATTCATCAGGATTTCAAGAAGTATGCCAACTTCTGCCCAGGATGCTTAGCCAGTCTAAAGAAAGTAATGGAAAATTAGACATTGTATATAGCTAGCAGTGTGTGGATGAAATGTTAAACAACCACCTCTCAGGAGTGTGGGAGTGGGGGGAAGTCTGACAATTTCTGTGATATGGCTGATTCCAGGCTACCATGATATGTCACTGGGAGCTAAGCAAAGATGCAAGCAACTGGCTCCCTTAAGCCTGCTACCAAGCACCTCTGACTATAACTCTAACGATGCAGGAAACTACTCATTCTTCATCCCAAAGTTCCTTATCGCTAAACATCAAAACCTGGTTGATTCTGAAAATTTTTATATGAGCAACAAAAAAATAAATCTGTATGAAATAGCATCAATAAACTATGCAATAAAAAACAGAGCTTTAAGAGACCCCCACTGCCAAATATAAGACCATTTTATGATTTTATAAAATGTTTGTTTTTGCATGGGTTATAAACCACTGAATAAAATAAAAAGCCATGAGCCCATATTAAAATAAACAAATAAATGAGGGAGAAAGGAAAGATCTTATTTACAGTAAAATGCCTACTGATAAATGCACAAAAATGATGGAATTAGAAAATCACCTTCACACAATAAAGATGGTCATTGATTGAGGCAGAATGAAAAATCTGCAGAAAGAAAGCACTATTTAAATGCTCTCTAAAGATCTTCTCACATATAACATATTCATGACCCACTTTTTAAAGTGAACAGAGTATACCGTCCTAGAGGAATGATCAAAAGTTAACATCACCAATAACATGGATAAAAGCAAAACAAACAGGCAGACAACAATGAAAACAAGATGTGCCCCCAGATGTGAGGCACATCTGTGTATACTGTGTATACTGTGAAGAATACAGTATGCCTTCTGTGAAATTCTTGACAAATCATAAACTGAATCAAATCTTGAGAAAAAAATCAGACAAAACATCAGATAAAGCTTTCAGCTATTCTACAATATAACTGGCATGTACTTTAGAGTATGTCAAAGTAATAACTGAGAGGGGAAAAGAAAGAGTGAAGAACTACTTCAGATTAAATGAGTCTAAAAGAGAGATGACTAAAGATGATGAATGATCTTGCACTGGAAATTAAGAGCTAAAAGGACATTATTGGAACAATTAGTGACATTTGAAAATTGACATCGATTGGGTAATTAATGCATCTTTTTTGCATAAAGGCATTTTGTTTCAAATAGAGCCATGTGTACATGGCTTACTTCCAACTTTCCCCCTTCCACCTGGTAACCATAAGTTTGTTCTCTGGGTATATTTCTGTTTTGTAAATAATTCATTTGTATAAATTTTTTGACTTTGCATATAAGCAATATCATATGACATTTGTCTTTCTCTGACTTATTTCACTTAGTATGATAGTCTCCAGGTCCACCCATGTAGTGGCAATGGCATTATTTCATTCTTCTTAATGGCTGAGTAATATTCCATTGTATACATGCACCACATCTTCTTCATCCATTCATCTGTCAATGGACATTTAGGTTGCTTCCATGTCTTAGCGATTGTAAACAGTGCTACAATGAACACTGGGGTAAATGGGTCTTTTTGAACTATGTTTTTCCCCGGATATATGCCCAGGATTGGGAATGCTGGATCACATGGTAGCTCTATTTTTAGTTTTTTAAGGACTCTTTTACCATTCTCCATAGGGGTTATACCAATTTATATTCCCACCGTTAGTGTAGAAGGGTTCCCTTCTCTCTGTGCCTCCTCCAGAATTTATTGTTTGCAAATATTTTGATGATGGCCATTCTGGTTGGTGTAAGGTGGTATCTCATTGTACTTTTAATTTGCATTTCTCTAATAATTAGTTATGTTAAGCATATTTTCATGTGTTTCTTGGCCACCTCTATGTCTTCTTTGGAGGAATGTCTATTTAGGTCTTTTGTCCATTTTTTGATTGGGTTGTTTGTTTTGTTTTTATTATTGAGCTGTATAAGCTGGTCATAAATTTTGGAGACTAATACCTTGTGAGTCACACTATTTACAAATAATTTCTCCCATTCTGTGGGCTGTCTTCGTTTAGTTTGTGGTTTCCTTTGCTATGCAAACGCATTTTAAAATCATTGTTAAATTTCTTTATTTTGATGATTTCAATTGTAGTTATATAAAAGAATGTTATTTCCAGATAATATGCACTGAATATTTAAGAATGAGGGCATGATATCTTCAAGTTACTCTTTCAATTTGTTCCATATATATGAAATGGTACCTAGATCTAAGTCTACTCTATACAAACATATATAACTGTCATATATATATATAATTCTCATACATATTATATATAATTCTCTCATATATATATGAAAGATATATGAGAAATGTATATATATATATAGAGAGAGAGAGAGAGAAAGGAAGGAAGCAAGCAAAGAATATTTGATGAATACAAATGAAGAGCAGACTTGAATTTATTACCCTATTTTTTGAAACTTTTCCGTTAGTTTGAAGTTAAAAAATATTTTTCTAAAAATAAATCATCAATGGAGTTCATTTATTTATCCATTGAGTATGTAAACTGTGATGACTATGAAGATTGGAGTTCTTGTGTCTCTTTACTCTTTTTCCTGTCTTCCCTGAACAAGTTGATGTATTACTGGATGAATAGTACTTTCTCTTCCTGGCTCTCACCTTGTAAACCTGAATCACTGAGACTGCTTTGATGCTTTGACCAGAGCTTGCACAGAGATGCAGTCATGCAGAGGCAAGGGAAAAAAGGAGAAAAAGACAAAATCTAGGGTTGTGTGAGAAGTTACTAGGAAGCAACAAATGCTTCTCTTCTTGTGAATAATCTGGTGACCCTGACTCTAAGGCAGCCCAACAAATCTTTACTGCAGACTTCAGAGCAACTGTAATAAATGGTGGAGTATATCTTTGTGGTTAAGACCTTGGGCTCCAAAGTCAGACTAGATTTAGAAGCTGGCTCTGCTGCTTACCAACATATTGACCTTGGCCCGTTTATTTTAATGCTATACCCAGATCTCTCATCTGGGGTAAGGGGGAGGAGACAGAAATGAGCAACTACCTGTCACCATGTTCCTATGAAAAATAAAACATGCGTAGAGAGCTCTTACATACATATAGTGCTGATGGCAATGATGATGATGGTGGTGATGATGGTGAGATGAGCAGTAGTAACAGCAGTTTTCATGTCACTAATTCACTCATTACACAGACATACTTTTTTTTCAGTCAGTGTGTTAGATAATAGTAATAGAGAAATAAATAAGGTAGAGCTTTCTTCTCATGAAAGTAAAATTTAATGGGAAAAGGCAGAGCAAACTAAATTCTACAGTTCCGTATAGGAAATAAGTATAACTCCATGCAAGATATGGCAGAAGCATACAAGAGATTTGCATGAATGAGACTGAGTATTTAGAGAAATCTGATTGGGGGAAGTCAAGGTGTAGGAACTCTTTCTAAACTCAAAACTAAAGAGTACACTTTTTGAAGAGGAGTAGGAAACTGTAGACAGTGTAAAGATACAGACACACAAAATAGTAAAATGAAAACAGCATTACAAAACAAGGAATCAAGAATTAATGGTTGGATGATTGATCCCAAGCAGAAGCACACTTTAACATGTCCGAAAACAGAAATCCCTCATATTAGCCTCCGAGGAAAAAAATAATGGCAGATGTGTTAATCTATCCCAAGGGAAGTCTGGTTTTACTCAATATGGCAATCCCAGATTCCATTTCAGGCAGAGCAGCCCATGAGAAAAGGTCAGTCTTTGAACATTAGTCTCTTAGACTGTGAGAGCTGAGGGAGCAGCTAGGTCAGCTTCCTAAAAGGCAGTCACCATCACAACTGCATTAAAACCATCTGGGGAATTTTAGAAAATACACACTCCTGGGTACCACTCCCAGACATTTTGCAATTGTTGGTTTGGGATAGGACCTAGGAATTTTCTTCTTTGCTTTGACACACTGCCCCCATCATCACTGTCACCATGCTGTTCTAATGATACTAAATTAATAAATCTCTGAGCAGTCACTCCGTTTTCAGTGAGGTCAAACAAGAAAAACTCCTATATTTAAAATCTTAAAGTCAACAAATGATAAAATTAGAACTAGAACCCAGGTCTTCTTACTCCCCCAAATAGAACTTTTCCTATTGGATTTAAGGAATGGCATAAGGCAGTATTACCTTTTCCACTGACTTATCCCTGGTGCCAGTCAGAGCAAACTTTAGAATCATCCTTTGGAATTACAGCAGAGCTTCAGATCAGGAATCACAAAAGAGCACACTGAGGGCACCTCTGGCAGCCCAGTTTTTCACTTATACTACACATAAATTTAAAAATAATTTCTAATGCTTTTACACTGCACATTCCCTCTCCAATTGTCTAAAAGATCTTCCACATACAGCTGTTCTGTGCCCAGATGTTTCCCTTATATAATTATTGGTCCAACTTCTTGGAAGCATTTGAGCTTATCATCTAAGTGCAAAAGAGCCATTAAAAGGCAAAAAGTTTTACCAAATGATAATTCACTAGCACCTTTTGAACACATTAGCACAGATTATTTAATCAAATTACCTAACAATTCCTTGATTCTCCTTTCATAGCCAGGCCACTTTTCTCCACTCTCCACCTTTCAACCTTGTTTCTTTCAGATGCTTCTTTCTCTCTAGGCATAGCTAACTAATTTAGGGAAGGTGGTACAATGGTAAAGATGCCGCCTGCCAATGCAGGAGATGCAAAAGACAAGGCTCAGGTTCTATCCCTGGGTCAGGAAGACCCCCTGGAGTAGGAAATGGCAATCCAGTCCAGTATTCTTGCCTGGAAAATTTCATGGACAGAGAAGCCTGGCAGGCTACAGTCCCATGGGGTCACGAAAGAGTCAGGCATGACTGAGCGACTGAGTACAAGCATAACATCTACCCCAGAGGCTGCATTAGGTCCATTGGATTCTCTCTCAGAGAACACTACAATTGATATAATCAGATCAATCAAATTCAGTTACTAGACTTATAAAATGAATGATCTCAAATATAGAGGTCACTTTGAGGGGTAAGTCAAGATGAGTCTGTCTCTGCAAATAAGCAGAGCATATTCTCTAAAGACAAAGCAGAAAACATGCAGGGAGAGAGAAGGTGTATACACACACAGCCCCAGAGAAAAACAGATGGAGAGGGTGATTGCCTTTATTATAGATGACTTCTCAGGTCCTGTTTCCAATTCCACATAAGGCATGGCTACAGTTTCTGTTCTTGGCTTTCGACAGATGGCCATTCTTATTTGCTTAGATTAGTTGTAGTGGATTTCAGTTTCTTGCAACCAAACAATTGCTGGAAAAGACAGCCACCTAGGGATAAACTTCAGTCATAGAGGATGGTTAGCATAGTGCAGAGGCTGAGTTTGGAGTTCACCCCAGAGAGTGCATATCCATAAAGAGTGAGGTCAGAAGGAGGACTTGGAAACAATGGATTTGTGTGTGGGTGAGGTAGAAGTGAACTGGGAAAATCAAAAGGGAAGATTCACTCTCATGGAAAGAAAATTTGGGAAAAGAAAGGTGCAGGTTATGCAAGTAACGAGAGCAATGACAAATTTTACCTACTTCAGTTTTAACATATGCTATCCCTGAGCCTATGAAACACATTTCCTTTTGAATTCAAAAAATGTGGACCATTCATTTCTGCCAAAAGTATAAAATATTTTTTCAAAGCCATCAAAAGGTGCAAGATTTCTATCCACTAATTCTATCCACTAATTCTATCAGGTTATCTAACTAAATAGACCATTGAGAAGGCTGTGTTTATTTATTTAGTTGTTTCTCAAACACTATCAAAAATACTTTTATAGTTTGATATTTCAGGGATTCCCTGGTGGCTCAGACAGTAAAGAGTCTGCCTGCAATGTGGGAGAACCAGGTTCCATCCCTGAGTAAGGAAGATGCCCTCGAGAAGGAAATGGCAACCTACTCCAATATTCTTGCCTGGAAAATCCCATGATGGAGGAGTCTGGCAGGCTACAGTCAGATATGAAGAACTTTGAAGTACAATCTGAAGTATAAATAAGCTTATTCAGAAGCCACTGAAGTCCTGTGTGTGACTGAACCATGCTGCAACCACATTAGATCTCATGAAGCTCTCAGTAAGCAATGTAAGATGAGACTGGATTACTTGCCATTCTTTTTAACTCAAGCTGTTGTGGTTGTTCAGTTGCTCAGTTGTGTCCAACTCTTTGTGGCCCCATGGACTGCAGGACACCAGGCTTTCATGTCCTTTGCTATTTCCTGGAGCTTGTTCAAACTCATGTCTAGTGAGTCAGTGATGTCATCCAACCAACTTGTCCTCTGTCGTCCCCTTCTCCTCCTGCCTTCAATCTTTCCCAGCAGCAGGGTCTTTTCCAGTGAGTTGGCTCTTCGCATCAGGTGGCCAAAGTATTGGAAAGTCAGCTTCAGTATCAGTCCTTCCAATGAATATTCAGGGTTGATTTCCTTTAGGATTGACTGGTTTGATCTCCTTGCTGTCCAAGGGACTCTCAAGAGTCCTCTTCAGCACTACAGTTTGAAGGCATCAATTCTTCGGCACTCAGCCTTTTTTATTGTCTAGCTCTCACATCAGTACATAACTACTGGAAAAACATTGCTTTGACTGTGTGGACCTTGGTCAGCAAAGTAATGCCTCAGCTTTTTAATACGCTATCTAGGTTTGACATAGGTTTTCTTCCAAGGAGCAAGCGTCTTTAAATTTCATGGCTGCAGTCATTGTCCACAGTGATTTTAGAGCCCAAGAGAATAAAATCAGTCACTGTTTCCATTGTTTCCCCATCTATCTGCCATGAAGTGATGGGACAAGATGCCATGATTTTCATTTTTTTAATTTTGAGATTTAAGCCAGCTTTTTCACTTTCCTCTTTCACTTTCATCAAGAGGCTCTCTAGTTCTTCTCGCTTTCTGCCATAGCTTGGTGTCATCTGAGTACCTGAGGTTAGTGGTGTTTCTTCAGGCAATCTTGATTCCAGCTTGTGCTTCATCCTGCCTGGTATTTCACATGATGTATTCTGCATATAAGTTAGATAAGCAGGGTGACAATATACAGCCTTAATAAACTCCTTTTCCAGTTTTGAGGCAGTCCGTTGTCCCAAGTCCAGTTCTAACTGTTGCTTTTTGACCTGCATACAGGTTTTGCAGGGGGCAGGTAAGATGGTCTGGTATTCCCCTCTCTTTAAGAACTTTCCATAGTTTGTTGTGATCCACACAGTCAAGGGCTTTGGTGTAGTCAATGAAGCAGATGTTTTTCTGGAATTCTCTTGCTTCCTCTATGATCCAACAGATGTTGGTAATTTGATCTCTGGTTCCTCTGCCTTTTGTAAATCCAGGCTATATATCTGGAAGTTCTCAGTTCACATGCTGTTGAAGTCTAGCTTGAAGGATTTTGAGTGTTACCTTGCTAGCATGTAAAATGAGTGTATTTATGCAGTAGTTTGAACATTCACTGGCATTGCCCTTCTTTAGGATTGGACTGAGAACTGACCTTTTCCAGTCCTGTGGCCACTGCTGAGGGGACTTGGGTCTGGGAAAGAGACTCAGAGGAAAAACGAGATCACACAGGTGAACTTTCACCCCAGGGAATGAGTGGGTCAAGCCACTCATATAGGATGTCTTACATACAGGAGACAAGCCCCCTGTGTGGGATTTTGTAAACAAATTTGGACAAGCCCCAAATTTGTTGAGATTCTGAGTGGAGCACTTTAACAGCATCATCTTTTAGGACTTGAAATAGCTAAGCTGGAATTCCATCACCTCCACTAGCTTTGTAAGTAGTGATGCTTCCTAAGGCACACCTGACTTTGTACTCCAGGATGTGTGGCTCTAGGTGAGCAATCATACCATCGTGATTATCTGGGTTGTGAAGATCTTTTTTGTAACGTTCTTCTGTGTATTCTTGCCATCTTTTCTTAATATCTTCTACTTCTGTTAGGTCCATACCATTTCTGCCCTTTATTGTGCCCATCTTTGCATGAAATGTTCCCTTGGTATCTCTAATTTTCTTGACGAGATCTCTAGTCTTTCCCATTCTTTTGTTTTCCTCTATTTCTTTGCACTGTTCACCTAAAAAGGCTTTCTTATCTCTCATTGCTATTCTTTGGGACTTTACATTCAGATGCATATATCTTTCCTTTTCTCCTTTGCCTTTCACTTTTCTTTTTTCAGCTATTTTGAAGGCCTCTTAAGAAAACCATTTTGCCTTTTTGCCTTTCTTTATCTTGGGGATGGTTTTGATCACTACCTCCTATAAAATGTTATGAACTGTTCATAGTTGCTCAGGCACTCTGTCTATAAGATTTAATCCCTTGAATCTATTTGTCACTTCCATTGTATAATTATAAGGGATTTGATTTAGGTCATACCTGAATGGGCTGGAAGAAGCACAAGCTAGAATCAAGATTGCCTCAGATATGCAGATGACACCACCCTTATGGCAGAAAGTGAAGAAGAATTAAAAAGCCTCTTGATGAAAGTGAAAGAGGGAGTGAAAAAGTTGGCTTAAAGCTCAACATTCAGAAAACTAAGATCATGGCATCTGGTCCCATCACTTCATGGCAAATAGATGGGGAAACAGTGGAAACAGTGTCAGACTTTATTTTGGGGGCTCCAAAATCACTGCAGATGGTGACTGCAGCCATGAAATTAAAAGATGCTTACTCCTTGGAAGAAAAGTTATGACCAACCTAGATAACATATTGAAAAGCAGAGACATTACTTTGCCAACAAAGGTCTGTCTAGTCAAGGCTATGGTTTTTCCAAAGGTCATGTATGGATGTGAGAGTTGGGCTATAAAGAAAGCTGAGTGCCGAAGAATTGATGCTTTTGAACTGTGGTGTTGGAGAAGACTGAACTGAACTGAATGATGAATTAGTAAGTTCATTAGTAAAATCAACAATCTTGGATAAGGAAATTTTTAGTGCTAGGCCACAGAATGTAAGTCACTAATTTGCCTTATTATTCTTCTAACAATTAAATTTTGCTATAATTATAAATAAGAATTATCTTTTAACCTAAATCTGTTATTTTGTTGTAGAAATCAAGAAGATAAATGTAGTTGTAACAAGTTAAAGTCCTTTCAAAATCTGAATGAAAAATTCAGAGAATCTCAATTTTGCTACTATAATGCTTACTAAAAATGAATGCTTAACTGTTGTTTCCTTAGATTGAAGGTACATTCAATAGCAACACAGAAGTGAATAGAAGACAGCTTATGGTAGTTTTAAGAGACAATAGTGAATTTTATTATTCCGTGGTATAATTTAAGAGTGGCAAAAAGTATGTCTGTGCTTTTGTGTCAATGAATTCACTCGTATGTTGATTTTAATGTTGTAAAATGAAAAGGCCATATAAGATTGTATAGTATTTGCACACACAAAAATTGCCATCTGAAAATATTTGTGAAAACCTATTTTATGCCTGAATCTAAGTTGAATGCATAATTTAGTACTTATTTTCAGAACAAATAGCCTGGAAAATTTTCATGCACAATTGATGATAATTTGAGTGTGCAATCCATGGCTGGAACTCATTAACATATTCATTCTGTCTAAGCTCTGTGTGCAAATTTAAATTGTAGTTTTCCAAAAATGGCTCATAACAACTCCAAAACATCAAAACCAGTCATGGCTTTTTCATGGTTTTTCAGACTCCATAGTGGAGCCTGAAAACTTCCACATGATAAGCAAATCTTTTGGAAGATAATTCCAAAATCTGGGAAAAAAGATCATAACAATACTGAATAAATTTGCATTCAGATTATGTTGAATACCAAAGTAAAAAATAAAAGAAAACTTCAACAAAAGCAACAGAAATTTCACAATGAAGTACCAAGGCGTAAAGTGTATGTGTGTATATACAATTCCTAGTGACAAATCCCAAAATATTTGTTTCTATTTTCTCTTTTAGATAGTGAGTTAAACTTTGTGCATGGATGTTCAGTCACTCAGTCTTGTCCAACTCCTCTGTCCCTGGAATTTTACAGGCAAGAATACTTGAGTGTGTTGCCATCTCCTACTCCACAGGAGTCTTCCTGACCCAGGGATAAAACTCAGGTCTTCTGTGTCTCCTGCTTTGGCAGGTGGATTCTTTAACACTGAGCTGAGCCACCTGGGAAGCCTGATTTTAACTCCAAAGTGGATTTTTAAATGATTGATACATCATATTCGCAAAAAATTTTTAAATCACATTAAAATGTTATTTTTCTAAGAAACAATTTCTATACATGTATGAACTAGAAATACCAAAATCTCTTTTTAAATATTATTTTAATGGGTGGGTATAAGTGTAAATGTTGTTCTTTGGAAGGCAGAAGAGGCTTCAGTTCAGTTCAGTTGCTCAGTTGTGTCTGACTCTGCAACCCCATGAACCAGATCACACCAGGCCTCCATACTGATCACAAACTGCCGGAGTCTACCCAAACCCATGTCCACTGAGTCGGTGATGCCATCCAACCATCTCATCCTCTGTTGTCCCCTTCTCCTCCTGCCCTCAATCTTTCCCAGCATCAAGATCTTTTCAAATGAGTCAGCTCTTTGCATCAGGTGGCCAAAGTATTGGAGTTTCACCTTCAACATCAGTCCTTCCAATGAACACCCAGGACTGATCTCCTTCAGAATGGACTGGTTGGATCTCCTTGCAGTCCAAGGGACTCTCAAGAGTCTTCTCCAACACCACAGTTCAAAAGCATCAATTCTTCAGTGCTCAACTTTCTTTATAGTCCAACTCTGACATCCATACATGACTACTGGAAAAACCATAGCCTTGACTAGATGAACCTTTGTTGACAAAGTAATGTCTCTGCTTGTTAATATGCTTTCTAGGTTGGTCATAATTTTCCTTCCAAAGAGTAAGTGTCTTTTAATTTCATGGCTGCAGTCACCATCTGCAGTGATTTTGGTGCCCCCAAAAATAAAGTAAGCCACTGTTTCCACTGTTTCCCCATCTATTTGCCATGAAGTGATCGGACCGGATGCTGTGATCTTAGTTTTCTGAATATTGAGCTTTAAGTCAACTTTTTCACTCTCCTCTTTCACTTTCATCAAGAGGCTCTTTGGAACAGGCTTAGCTATGATTTACACAAGTGCTTTGCCTGCCATATCTGATAGATGACTAATTATTTCAAGTTCATTACAGTGTAGAAACATTTATTTGTCTTAACTGAATTACAGTTTTATAAATTATTATAAAAAATCAGAAAATATATTACTTGAAATAGGCAGAATATTTTAAATAAATATACTTTTTAAAATTTAACCAAACTCTAAGGCATTGTTTTACTATATTTAGCATTATATAATAAAATATTTTGAAATGATATTTTCTATATGAATTCCCTGGAGAAGAAAATGGCAACCCACTCCAGTATTCTTGCCTGGAGAATTCCATGGACAGAGGCACCTGGTGGGCTACAATCCATGGGGCCACAGAGTCAGACATGACTAAGTGGCTAACACACACACACATATGAATTTTAGACATCTCCTCCATTGAAATATATAATGCTGTTTTTTATAATTTCAATATTTTTCATAATTTTAAAAAATAGATGATTCATGATTATTTTGTTGGGCATCAAAGTAAACATATCTTAATGATTTCCCCCTAACCAAATAACTGATAAACCAATAAAACTTTTAGAGGAAAACATTGTCTATAAACCAGGATTATATATTTAATGGTACAGTTTTGCAAGAGTATTCCTCTCAGCACCGATGCATTACATAAGAGAATTTGACAAGGTTAGAATTTATGTTGTTAATGGAAATTATTTTTTCAAGAATTAATCTTTAGACTCTAAAGAATGACAGATATTCAAATATTCTCAAATGAGTATTTAAATCAAAATTTTCTATTCATTCCTGCCCCCCAACAGAACTTCCATTCTGGATTCCAGCATGTCATACACACAATTGAATTCTTAACAGCTGCCATTCAAAAGAACTGTGGAGGACCATTTGAAAGTAATATTTTGCTCTGTGTGACATCTCATTTTTTTCCCCTCAGAAATCATAATTTTTTTACACACCTCATAGTCTTCCTAACAGGAAACCAGCTCTGCCTGTCATTTTGATTGGGGAGGAACCTTGTTTTCCAGGTCACTTGCTTGAATCCTGGAGACAAGATATTCATGAGGGACCTGGATGGGGCATTTACATCTCAGAGCAGAGTTTTCCTCTCCATTTGCCAGCATGCCAGGTCAGTGAGCCGCTCTGTCGGAGGGAAGATAATGGCTGCTGTAGTGCCCCCTGCTTATTACACACTGAGTGCTCTGACCTTCTTGGGAGAACCCCCCAAGCATTGTGACTCAGGGCATTCCCCTACTCTGTAAGACCCTGTCACCAGGATCCTTCCATCTGAAACACAATGTTAGTGACAACTTTGGAAGGGGCTACTTCCAAATGCCATATTTCAAACTTCTTCCCTCTGCTGACAACGTCTTGACTATGCAGAACAAAATAAAAAATTGTTCATTTTTTAAAATGTAAATTTGACTTAAAAAACACCACAAATCAATGAATTTGATTCATTGAATATAAATAAACTAAAATAAGATCATAAGTACAATTGAAAAAAAACTTATATTTTCAATCTGTATTTACAAATTGAACTAGTCCTTCTTAAAACAAATAAAACTTTATAGATATAAAAATAGCAAAACAATTATTGAAAAAAATTAAATTCATTATATATTTTTAGTAGATAGCAGTACCATTTTAGGACCTGGAAAAATTGGAAGTGACTTCTCTTCCTATCTTATACCTTAATTTGATTCTTTCCTTTCTAACAAAATGGATTTTTTGAGACGTGAAATACAAGTGAGGGTTAACTATGTCTTCATTTTCTATCCCAGACGTTCAGATGTTACCTGAAATACTCTCTACCTGAATTTTATTTTATTTCTCTAGACAACGAAGCAGTCTAGCACCCCTCTGCCATTTGGATTGGTAGCTAGTAAAGAATTTACCTGGTAAGTGGAAACAAAGCTGGATGACTGCCTCAATACGGGGAGAGGAGTACCACTGTCTTTGGCTCAGAGGTGGTTTCCAATCACAGCTTTCTTACTTCATTTATGATAGGCACAATTGTGACAATAATAAGCAAGCATAATTTCTGGGCAAGAGGAACACAGAAGAAATTTTTGAACATCCAATACCTCCTTCTCCTTATTTTTCAGTTACAAAGTATATTGATAAAAAGAGTACACATGTTCCAATACAACTTGTAAAAATCACAGAGATAGAATATTTTTTTCTCTAAAAGGGGAAATACACTGATGCTGGAGAAGCCCCCACAAAGACTTCCCCTAATTAATGTCTTTTGTAGATTTCTTAATTTAACATTTTAAAACTGAATCTTCATGATGTGCAAGAATGTTCAGACAGCTATATAAGGATAACAACAAAAAGTACTGAGTCATTACAATATTTGAGCTTACGTTTTGTTGGATGTACAGGTATGGGAGGTATGGCCAAAGAATTGATGCTTTTGTACTGTGGTGTTGGAGAAGACTCTTGAGAGTTCCTTGGACTACAAGAAGATCAAACCAGTCAATCCTAAAGGAAATAAATCCTGATTATTCATTGGAAGGACTGATGCTGAAGCTGAAGCTCCAATACTTTGGCCACATGATGCAAAAAGCTGACTCCTTGGAAAAGACCCAGATGCTTGGAAAGACTGAAGGCAGGAGAAGGGGACAACAGAGAATGAGATGGTTGGATGGCATCACCAACTCAATGGACACGAGCTTGAGCAAACTGGTGTGCTACAGTTGATGGGGATCACAAAGAGTCGGACACAACTCCACAACTGAACAACAGGTATGGTAAATATTGACTGCTTTGATGGATGTAAAGATTAAAAAAAATATATCTACTCTTTTAAGAAGAGAAAGTTCTGAAAGTCCAGCTATATGTCAGTTTCCATGGGACATCTTCCACTGAGATCTGGCATGTATTACTAGCAGGCAGTGACTGGCTCTGCAAATGACAAAACTCAGCAGAACAACACAGGTGAGATCAACTAGTAGCCATCATCCACACTAAGGCACCAGCTTCCAGGAGAGGTTCAGATTTTGTTCTCAGAATGCCTTTTACTTTTAAAATTTGTTTAATACCCCAAAGAGTCTTTGTTCAGTTCAGTTCAGTTCAGTCACTCAGTCGTGTCCGACTCTATGCGACCCCATGAATCGCAGCACGCCAGGCCTCCCTGTCCATCACCAACTCCCGGAGTTCACTCAAACTCATGTCCATCGAGTCAGTGAGGCCATCCAGCCATCTCATCCTCTGTTGTCCCCTTCTCCTCCTGCCCCCAATCCCTTCCAGCATCTGAGTCTTTTCCAATGAGTCAACTCTTTGCATGAGGTGGCCAAAGTACTGGAGTTTCAGCTTTAGCATCATTCCTTCCAAAGAACATCCAGAGCTGATCTCCTTTAGAATGGACTGGTTGGATCTCCTTGCAGTCCAAGGGACCCTCAAGAATACTTTAATGTTTTTTACTTTAAAAGTGATAGTACTAAACCTATATTTTTTTACTTACTCTTGTACTGGGACTTTGTTGCTGTGTGCAGGCTTTCTCTAGTTGCAGGGATGAAGGGGCTACATTTTATTGTGGTGCACGGGCTTCTCATTTCAGTGGCTTCTCTTGCTGTGGAACACAGGCTCTAGCACTCGGGCTCAGCAGTTGTGGCCCACAGGCTGAGCTGCTCCATGGCATGTGGAATCTCCCCAAACCAGGGATCAAACCCATGTCCCCTGCGTTGCCAGGTGGAGTCTTATCCACTGTACCACCAGGGAGGTACCACCTATATGTTAATATAAGTGACGTATTATTTATTGAAAAATGTTTTCCCAAACAAAATAATTAGGGAGAAGAGTGGAATTTTTTAAAGAATCATTTGAATGTCTGGGCTCATAGAAGATAACTAGATTCTCTCATCTGCTTCAACACTTAATCTGATTCAATATGTTGACTTTTTTGAATTGTATGAATGAAATCTAGTTTCACACACATACATAGTTGGAAAAGTGAGGAGTATACTTATAGTCACTTCAGATAATTCTGTATATTTTTCATTGATACTACTCCAAAACTCAAATTGTGGTAATTTCTTAATGGTTGACTTTAGCGTGGACCTAGAAAAGCTTTTTACACTATTTTATATTAAAGTCATTAGTCTATTAAAGTCATTCATCTATTTTTATTCACTTTGAATAGACCTTTTAACCAAGCATGATATTGCAACACCATTAACTGGTCTTTGGAAAACAGTCCACTCATTTGGGTTTCCCTGGTGGCTCACTGGTAAAGAATCTGCCTGCCAATGCAGGAGACACAGGTTTGATCCCTGATTCAGGAATATCTTGGAAAAGGAAATGGCAACCTACTCCAGTACTCCTGATTGGGAAATCTGATGGACAGAAGAGCCTGATGGGCTACAGACCATGGGGTTGCAAAAGAGTCAGACATGACTTAGAGACTAAAAAACAAACAAGTCCACTGACTTGTACAGATGCTAAAAATATTGACACATTTAATTATATAATACTCCCAAGAATCCCATTCATAAATATCACCACAGATCACATTAGAAAAGTCTGTAAGTGTTGAGATGGATCAAATCCAAGGCAGGGATTCAAGCTTTAAATTCAGACTTTTGTTTGAAAGCTCAAATTTTATCATCGGCAACAAATCTTCTCAGTTGTTTTCCTTGAAATGGCAGACTCACTTTGTTAGTTTTCAAGAATGTATCTGTAGATACCTAAGTCTGCATAACCATAGTTTGTCAGTTGCTCTCTCAACTATAAATGGTACTCCCAGAGGGAAGAAAAAAAAAAAAAAAAAAGGAAAAGTGGCTAATTTAGCTTGTTATCACATAAATTATTTTCACAAAAAGAACTCTCAAAATGTATGCAGCAGAAGTACTTTTCATGAATTTCTCAGTTTGCCACATAGAATATAAAAAGTTCTTTTTGTTTTGTTCTCTATTGATTGTCTATTTTTTTACTTATTTTTAATTGAAGGATAATTGCTTACAATATTGTGTTGGTTTCTGCCATACACCAAAAATCAGCCATCATATCAGTTCAGTTCAGTTCATTTGCTCAGTCTTGTCTGACTCTTTGCAACCCCATGAATCGCAGCACGCCAGGCCTCCCTGTCCATCACGAACTCCCAGAGTTCACTCAAACTCACATCTATCGAGTTGGTGATGCCATCCAGCCATCTCATCCTCTGTCGTCCCCTTCTCCTCCTGCCCCCAATCCCTCCCAGCATCAGAGTCTTTTCCAGTGAGTCAACTCTTCTCATGAGGTGGCCAAAGTACTGGAGTTTCAGCTTTAGCATCATTCCTTCCAAAGAACACCCAGGGCTGATCTCCTTCAGAATGGACTGGTTGGATCTCCTTGCAGTCCAAGGGACTCTCAAGAGTCTTCTCCAACACCACAGTTCAAAAAGCATCAATTCTTCGGCGCTCAGCTTTCTTCACAGTCCAACTCTCACATCCATACATGACTACTGGAAAAACCATAGCCTTGACTAGACAGACATTTGTTGGCAAAGTAATGTCTCTGCGTTTCAATATGCTATCTAGGTTGGTCATAATTTTTCTTCCAAGGAGTAAGCGTCTTTTAATTTCATGGCTGCAGTCACCATCTGCAGTGATTTTGGGGCCCAAAAAAATAAAGTCTGCCACTGTTTCCACTGTTTCCCCATCTATTTCCAATGAAGTAATGGGACCGGACGCCATGATCTTTGTTTTCTGAATGTTGAGCTTTAAGCCAACTTTTTCACTCTCCTCTTTCACTTTCATCAAGAACCTTTTTAGTTCCTCTTCACTTTCTGCCATAAGGGTGGTGTCATCTGCATATCTGAGGTAATCTTGATTCCAGCTTGTGCTTCTTCCAGCCCAGTGTTTCTCATGATGTACTCTGCATAGAAGTTAAATAAGCAGGGTGACAATATACAGCCTTGACGGACTCCTTTTCCTATTTGGAACCAGTCTGTTGTTCCATGTCCAGTTCTAACTGTTGCTTCCTGACCTGCATACAAATTTCTCAAGAGAAAGGTCAGGTGGTCTGGTATTCCCATCTCTTTCAGAATTTTCCACTGTTTATTGTGATCCACACAGTCAAAGGCTTTGGCATAGTCAATAAAGCAGAAATAGATGTTTTTCTGGAACTCTCATCAGCCATAGGTATAAACAAAAAGTTTTAAGGATAAAGATTTAACATTATTAATTTTTAGTCCTTCATCAAGGATATTCTTTTTTAATTTTTTTTAAATTTATTTATTTTTTATTGAAGGATAATGACTTTACAGAATTTTGTTGTTTTCTGTCCAACTTCAACATAAATCAGCCACAGGTATACCTATATCCCCTCCCTTTTGAACCTCCCTCCCATCTCCTTCCCCACCCCACTCCTCTAAGTTGATACAGAGCCCCTGTTTGAGTTTCCTGAGCCATAGGGCAAACTCCCCTTGGCTATCTATTTTACACATGGAAATATAAGTTTCCATGTTACTTTTTCCATACATCTCACCCTCTCCTCCCCGCTCCCCATGTCTATAAGTCTATTCTCTATGTCTGTTTCTCCATTGTTGCCCTGTAAATGAGTTCTTCAGTACCATTTTTCTAGATTCCGTATATATGTGTTAGAATATGGTATTTATCTTTCTCTTTCTGACTCATTTCACTCTGTATAATAGGTTTTAGGTTCATCCACCTCATTAGAACTAACTCAAGGATATTCTTAAGTGAAACTGGCCATAGAGTTTGGCATCACTGCCTTTCATACTATGGTACCAGCAGTTTCACCCAGAATTACTTTTGTCTCATCGGGGCAAATGCCAACACAGCAAAAATGGCAAAGGATATCTAGTGTTACTGGGAAAGGAATTTTGACCCAAGGATTTAGTGAAAGGGTCTCAAGTAGAAGTCTGTATATAACACTTAGAGAACTGCAACTTTTACAAATTCAATTGCTTCCCCCAGCCAATTCTAAGCAGTTCAGAAAAGCTAATAATACACATACTCATTAGAGGAGAGTAATAGCAACAGTTATTGAATCTGGTACTATTCTTAAGTGTTTAACAAAGATTATCCCATTGAATTTTCACAACATAGAGACCGGTATTTACATTATCCTTACTTTACAGGTGAGAAAAGGAAAACACAGAACAGTTAATTAAATTCCCCAGGGTTACATAGTTAGTAAGTCTTGAAATCAGGATCTGAACCCAGAGTTCAGGATCTGTACCAAAAATTCAAGTCTAAGCCTAGTTTTCAAGTACGGCAGTACACCAATACTAAAGGATAAATATATTTTGAAAATATATGTGTTTGAAATATTTGAAATTTACTTTTAATATTAAGACAACAAAGAATTATTAAACATTTGCTAACAGTTATATGCACTTTAAATAACATGTTCATTGCATTCCAGTTTCTGAGTGCTCACAAGAAGTCTTAGATTTAGGATCAGAAAACTTATCAAGTTATTTTATACATATTTCTTATCCTAACTATTTTTCAGCTTTTCTTGGAAGTTTGAAATGGCGTTTGTTTGTAGCCCAAGTTTGCTGCTACTACTACTAAGTCGCTTCAGTCGTGTCCGACTCTGTGCAACCCCATAGACGGCAGCCCACCAGGCTCCCCAGTCTCTGGGATTCTCCAGGCAAGAACACTATCTGTTTACATATCAATGGTGGAGTTTGAAACTGTTTTTGAATCTCAGAATAATTTCACATATTTCCATTTTTATGTTAAAATCTACTTAGATTTTTCAAACACAAACTTCTATATAAAAACAACATACATGAATATACACACACCATAGTATTCTTCCATCCACTTGATAAATATTTGAGAGCCCACAATTGTTATAGACTGAATTACATCTCACCAAAATTCATATGTTGAATTCATACCTCCAATATAACTGATTTTTGACGTAAGGTCTTTAAGAAGGTAATTAAGGTTAAATGAAGTCCTAAGGGTTGGGCCTTAATTCGATAGGACTGGTGTCGTTAGAAGAAGAAAAGTACATACTGAGCTACCTATTTCTACACACATGTAACATACATGTATACATACACACAGGAAAGGTCATGTGAGTTCATATTAAGAAGGTGGCCATTCACAAGCTAGGAAGAGAAGCTTCACCAGAAATCAAGCCTGATGACACCTTGATCTTGGACTCCTAGCCTTCGGAACTGTGAGAAAATAAATTTATTATTTAGATTACCCAGTCTGTAGCATATTGTTACAGCAACCTGAGCTGACTAATATAACATTTAACAGATATTTTTAAATCACATGACATATAGTAATTCCAGATCAAATCAGTAGTGATATTAATACAACACATAATGAAGAATTGAAAAGAAAATTAAATTATCTCTCGTTCCCTCTGTCTCATTCACATGCACAAAAATATAAACACACACTCAAACACATCATGTCACCCCACTTAAAAAATAATCCTTTGGTCACTGTGGCTTTTCCAGAGTCAAGACTTTATGTTAAGCATAAATTTAAAAAATAAAAAGATGTAACCCAAAAAATAAAAAGATGTGACCCGTAAAAGATCAGAGTTAGGTCTCAATCCAAGTACTAGTGAAGTGAAATCAATAGAGGATTTTGAATTAAGAACTGGATCTGGATTTAAATTTCAGATCCTGAGCACATCACATACTTTTTCATTCTCTGAAGTTTCAGTATATTCAAGAGTAAGAATGCTATCTATCTCACTAGGCTACTGTGATAATTAGATGAGAAAAGATATATAAAATCGTATCTAGTTTTTCTGACAAGCTGTCAAAGCTCAACCTGAGGAAAAATTAGAAAGCTAGCATGATATCCACTGCTCCCTTTCAGCATGTTCCTGTCCTCCCAGAGACCCACTGCCCAGGCACCAAAGAACAGGTTTTGCTTTTGTGTCTCTCAGCTGAGCTGCTCTGGACTGCAGCTCTAAAGTCCTGAGTCCAGTCACCATAAAGCGTCTACCATTTTATTTCCAGAGAGGATTACCATCTAGTTATGTAATTATCCCCTAAAGCTTAGGTCTGGCTTTCTCTTCCTTTTGAGGTATAAAACAAATAATCTGGTAAATTTATTTTTTAAAATATCAGATGAACACTTTCACATAAAACCCAAAACAATTTTGATTGTAACACACTTTCACAGGTACATGTAGCCAACCATTTTTTGTTGCCTCATATTTAATTTTAAAGAGTAAGTATTCTGATTACTCTGTGTTTTCTAATTAAACCTTTCTCTATTTCACTATTTAGGATTAGCTATTGAATTTAGTAACATAAATATCAATTCATAATAAAAAATTTTCATTACTTCAGTTTAACTACTAAATAGTTGTATATTTTATATCTGGTAGGTTCAGTTCAGTTCAGTCGCTCAGTCATGTCCAACTCTTTGTGACCCCATGGACTGCAACACACCAGGCCTCCCTGTCCATCACCAACTCCTGGAATTTACTCAAACTCATGTCCATTGAGTCGGTGATGCCATCCAACCATCTCATCCTCGGTTGTTCCCTTCTCCTCCCGCCTTCAATCTTTCCCAGCATCAGGGTCTTTTCAAATGAGTCAGTTCTCATCACGTGGCCATACTATTGGAGTTTCAGCTTCAGCATCAGTTTTTCCAATAAATATTCAGGACTGCAATTAATAATATTAAAGATTCAGGAATACCAAAACAATTTGCACCTTTTTCCTGACAAGTTTCATGGGTAAAAATGATTAGTAAAAACCATGGTACTACTTCAAAAACCTCTTGGAAAGCTCTGGTCGTCTGCTCAAAGTCCCTTTATGTTAAAGGTTACATAAGTAACCTTTATGTTAAAACTACAGGATGGCTGTTCTGGCAACCTTTTGCTAGCCCCCTATTTTAAGTCTGAATAGAAATCACAGTGAGTTCTTCTGGTATTTTTCATCATTTGGATCTATGGAGCATAAAGAATCATTTTCTCAGTAGGTTTTCTGTGAGGAAGGGAGATTATATTCTTGAGTCTCTTCAAGTGAAGTTTCCATGAATTCAACCAACTTTTCCACATGCTGTTGAACAAATGTGTTTCAGACCCTGATTACAGGAACATTCTCTTTGTTCCTGTGTATAATTTAGTTTCCATTTTCACTGCGCTTCTGATGGAAGGATACTGCAAGGTGGTAGAAAGAGAAACAGACTAGAAGTAAGGAAACTTTCAATTTAGGTCTCTAATCAGTCCTGTGGACTTGGGCATTTAGACCACTTAACACCCTGCTTCCTTCCTCAATCCTCAAAGAAAAAGAAAAAAATGCCTGCCCTATCTCTCAGGTTGCTGTGAGGTTCCAAACTTTGTGGATATATGCAATGAATTCTATGAAATATAACCATTAAAGAAAGTATTGTCATTTTTTCATTTATATATATATATATATATATTCTGACTAATTTACAACATAAACATTTATGAGGCAAAAACTGATAAGAACTCCAATTTTAAAGGATTAGATCAGATCAGAAGAGTCGCTCAGTCGTGTCTGACTCTTTGTGACCCCATGAATAGCAGAACGCCAGGCCTCCCTGTCCATCCCAACTCCTGGAGTTCACTCAGATTCACGTCCATCCAGTCAGTGATGTCATCCAGCCATCTCGTCCTCTGTCGTCCCCTTCTCCTCTTGCCCCCAATCCCTCCCAGCATCAGAGTCTTTTCCAATGAGTCAACTCTTCGCATGAGGTGGCCAAAGTACTGCAGTTTCAGCTTTAGCATCATTCCTTCCAAAGAAATCCCAGGGCTGATCTCCTTCAGAATGGACTGGTTGGATCTCCTTTCAGTCCAAGGGACTCTCAAGAGTCTTCTCCAACACCACACTTCAAAAGCATCAATTCTTCGATGCTCAGCCTGCTTCACAGTCCAACTCTCACATCCATACATGACCACAGGAAAAACCATAGCCTTGACTAGACGAAACTTTGTTGGCAAATTAACGTCTCTGCTTTTGAATATGCTATCTAGGTTGATCATAACTTTCATTCTAAAGAGTAAGCGTCTTTTAATTTCATGGCTGCAGTCACCATCTGCAGTGATTTTAGAGCCCAGAAAAATAAAGTCTGACACTGTTTCCACTGTTTCCCCATCTATTTCTCATGAAGTGATGGGACCGGATGCCATGATCTTCGTTTTCTGAATGTTGAGCTTTAAGCAAATTTTTTCACTCTCCACTTTCACTTTCATCAAGAGGCTTTTTAGTTCCTCTTCACTTTCTGCCATAAGGGTGGTGTCATCTGCATATCTGAGGTTATTGATATTTCTCCCGGCAATCTTGATTCCAGCTTGTGCTTCTTCCAGTCCAGCGTTTCTTATGATGTACTCTGCATATAAGTTAAATAAACAGGGTGACATTATACAGCCTTGATGAACTCGTTTTCCTATTTGGAACCAGTCTGTTGTTCCATGTCCAGTTCTAACTGTTGCTTCCTGACCTGCATACAAATTCTCAAGAGGCAGATCAGGTGGTCTGGTAATTCCATCTCTTTCAGAATTTTCCACAGTTTATTGTGATCCACACAGTCAAAGGCGTTGGCATAGTCAATAAAGCAGAAATAGATGCTTTTCTGGAACTCTCTTGCTTTTTCCATGATCCAGCGAATATTGGCAATTTGATCTCTGGTTCCTCTGCCTTTTCTAAAACCAGCTTGAACATTAGGAAGTTCACGGTTCACATATTGCTGAAGCCTGGCTTGGAGAATTTTGAGTATTACTTTACTAGCGTGTGAGATGAGTGCAATTGTGCAGTAGTTTGAGCATTCGTTGGCGTTGCCTTTCTTTGGGATTGGAATGAAAACTGACCTTTGCCAGTCCTGTGGCCACTGCTGGATTTTCCAAATTTGCTGGTGTATTGAGTGCAGAACTTTCACAGCATCATCTTTCAGCATTTGGAATAGCTCAACTGGAATTTCATCACTTCCAATAGCTTTGTTCGTAGTGATGCTTTCTAAGGCCCACTTGACTTCACATTCCCGGATGTCTGGCTCTAGGTCAGTGATCACACCATCGTGATTGTCTGGGTCGTGAAGATCTTTTTTGTACAGTTCTTCTGTGTATTCTTGCCATCTTTTCTTAATATCTTCTGCTTCTGTTAGGTCCATACAATTTCTGTCCTTTATCAAGCCCATCTTTGCATGAAATGTTCCTTTGGTATCTCTGATTTTCTTGAAGAGATCTCTAGTCTTTCCCATTCTGTTGTTTTCCTCTATTTCTTTGCACTGATCGCTGAAGAAGGCTTCCTTATCTCTTCTTGCTATTCTTTGGAACTCTGCATTCAGATGTTTATATCTTTCCTTTTCTCCTTTGCTTTTCACTTCTCTTCTTTTCACAGCTATTTGTAAGGCCTCCCCAGACAGCCATTTTGCTTTTTTGCATTTCTTTTCCATGGGGATGGTCTTGATCCCTGTCTCCTGTACAATGTCACGAACCTCATTCCATAGCTCATCAGGCACTCTATCTATCAGATCTAGTCCCTTAAATCTATTTCTCACTTCCACTGTATAATCATAAGGGATTTGATTTAGGTCATACCTGAATGGTCTAGTGGTTTTCCCTACTTTCTTCAATTTAAGTCTGAATTTGGTAATAAGGAGTTCATGGTCTGAGCCACAGTCAGCTCCTGGTCTTGTTTTTGCTGACTGGATAGAGCTTCTCCATCTTTGGCTGCAAAGAATATAATCAATGTGATTTCAGTGTTGACCATCTGGTGATGTCCATGTATAGAGTCTTCTCTTGTGTTGTTGGAAGAGGGTGTTTGTTATGACCAGTGCATTTTCTTGGCAAAACTCTATTAGTCTTTGCCCTGCTTCATTCTGTATTCCAAGGCCAAATTTGCCTGTTACTTCAGGTGTTTCTTGACTTCCTACTTTTGCATTCCAGTCCCCTATAATGAAAAAGACATCTTTTTTGGGTGTTAGTTCTAAAAGGTCTTGTAGGTCTTCATAGAACCGTTCAACTTCAGCTTCTTCAGCGTTACTGGTTTGGGGCATAGACTTGGATTACTGTGATATTGAATGATTTGCCTTGGAAACGAACAGAGATCATTCTGTCGTTTTTGAGATTGCATCCAAGTACTGCATTTCAGACTCTTTTGTTGACCATGATGGCTACTCCATTTCTTCTGAGGGATTCCTGCCCACAGTAGTAGATATAATGGTCATCTGAGTTAAATTCACCCATTCCAGTCCATTTCAGTTCGCTTATTCCTAGAATGTTGACATTCACTCTTGCCATCTCTTGTTTGACCACTTCCAATTTGCCTTGATTCATGGACCTGACATTCCAGGTTCCTATGCAATATTGCTCTTTACAGCATCGGACCTTGCTTCTATCACCAGTCACATCCACAGCTGGGTATTATTTTTTGCTTTGGGTCCATCCCTTCATTCTTTCTGGCGTTATTTCTCCACTGATCTCCAGTAGCATATTGGGCACCTACTGACCTGGGGAGTTTCTCTTTCAGTATCCTATCATTTTGCCTTTTCATACTGTTCATGGTGTTCTCAAAGCATGAATACTGAAGTGGTTTGCCCTTCCCTTCTCCAGTGGACCACATTCTGTCAGATCTCTCCACCATGACCCACCCATCTTGGGTTTCCCCATGGGCATGGCTTAGTTTCATTGAGTTAGACAAGGCTGTGGTCCTAGTGTGATTAGATTGATTAGTTTTCTGTGAGTATGGTTTCAGTGTGTCTGCCCTCTGATGCCCTCTTGCAACACCTACCATCTTACTTGGGTTTCTCTTACCTTGGGCGTGAGGTATCTCTTCACGGCTTCTCCAGCAAAGTGCAGCCAATGCTCCTTACCTTGGATTAAGTACAGCCCTAATTTAAATCCCTGAAAGTAAAATCAGTAATGCTTCCTATCGTTCATGCTATAAAATTTTGTCTTGGAAATAAAATTAAATCAATGAAAAACAAAAGCTGATTTTGTTAAAGAACTGGAGACTTGTTTCAAGATTAATCTGGTCTCATTTAACCACTAAGTAACATACATGTGCTCAGTTGTGTCTGACTCTTTGTGACCCTTTGGAATGTAGCCCACCAGGCTCCTCAATCCATTGGATTTCCCAGGCAGGAATACTGGAGTGGGTTGCATATCCTACTCCAGGGGATAGTCCCCACCCCAGGATTGAACCCATGTCTCCTGAGTCTCCTTTGTTGCAGGTGGATTCTTTAATGCTGAGCCTTTGGCAAAACTTCAAATCTGAATTTCCACTTGTTGTTATAAAATCTTTACAGACTAGGAAGAAGATCTTAGAAATTAATTGAATGAAAACTACCATCAATTTATTTCATAGTATTTGAAATATTCTGTCCATTGTTTCACATGATTTTGCACCTTTCTGATTCTTTCAAAATTACAGTCCCATAGTTGTTAGAAGACAATTCTCCATGGACTTCTCATTTTGTCATATGTCTTACAAGTAGAGATATTAATTGGCTTTGTTCTAAAAAATATTCCAGGAATATTTGTATAGAAAACAGTCTTGAAAATAAAGATAGCACTTCCTTCTAGGGAAAAAGGCAGGTCTGTTTCAGGCCTGTATAATAAAGATAATATCGCCCTCTAGATCAACTAGGCTTCAGTTCAGTTCAGTTCAGTTGCTCATTCGTGTCCGACTCTGCAACCCCATGAATTTCAGCACATCAGGCCTCCCTGTCCATCATCAACTCCCGGAGTTCACACAAACTCATGTCCATCGAATCGGTGATGCCATCCAGCCATCTCATCCTCTGTCGTCCCCTTCTCCTCCTGCCCCCAATCCCTCCCAGCATCAGAGTCTTTTCCAATGAGTCAACTCTTCGCATGAGGTGGCCAAAGTATTGGAGTTTCAGCCTCAGCATCAGTCCTTCCAATGAACACCCAGGACTTATCTCCTTTAGGATGGACTGGTTGGATGTCCTTGCAGTCCAAGGGACTTGCAAGAGTCTTCTCCAGCACCACAGTTCAAAAGCATCAATTCTTTGGCACTCAGCTTTCTTCACAGTCCAACTCTCACATCCATACATGACCACTGGAAAAACCATAGCCTTGACTAGACAGACCTTTGTGGGCAAAGTAATATCTCTGCTTTTTAATACTCTATCTAGGTTTGCTGCTTATCATAAAAGAGTTGGGTTCTCTAAGCTCAGAATGCCTCCCCTCCAGCACCTGCCACCGCATGCGCAGATGTCATCTATCTCTCCCTGCAGTGTCGTATGGGAACTGGGGTTCAGAAAACCAGTGCAAGTGCTGACGTTCTGGATTATGCTGTTTCCTAAAGTAGTAAAGTTCTTTGGTCCAGGAGTCTCTTGCCTTCTACCACCGCCAATGAAACTGGCAGGCTAACTTGGTAGTGTACAAGTGTGGTAGCATTTTAGATTTGTCACAATTAGTGACCATAAAAATTCCTGGTAGAAGACAAATATAAATGATCTTTCTCAAAATTTTCTATCACTGAATTCCATCGGTTAATAATTCTGAGTTATCAGAAAAGAACATGAAATCTAAGACATTCCTGTGCACAATGACCAAAAAGGTACTCTCTTAGTGAACTTTCACTGGTGTCCAGCTAATAAAGCATGGCACATTTAGCCAGGCAACTGCAACTAAAATTGCCCAAATGGATATTCAGGGTTTCAGTTAGGTCAGAGGTCTGCCTGGTTTCTCACAAACATGTTTATTCTTTCATTGTACTATTGTACAAGTGTTGTCAATCATTTTATTTCTGTCCACACTATTTAATGAAACATGTTCACACAGCTTAGAAGGAGCAGTTATCTAGCAAAAGTCTCTGGCCTACAGGCCATAGTCATTTGGGCTGGGGTAAACAACTGAAAGGAACTCAGCCAACCCTACTGCCCAACCAAGGAATCTGAAAATGAGACCCAGGAAATGGGATTTTTATTGTTGTGAATTTTTGCTGAAAGGCTATACTGACTGGGGAGAAGGCAATGGCACCCCACTCCAGTACTCTTGCCTAGAAAATCCCATGGACAGAGGAGCCTGGTGGGCTGCAGTCCATGGGGTCGCTAAGAGGCAGACAAGACTCAGCGATTTCACTTTCACTTTTCACTTTCCTGCATTGGAGAAGGCAATGGCAACCCACTCCAGTGTTCTTGCCTGGAGAATCCCAGGGACAGGGGAGCCTGGTGACCTGCCATCTCTGGGGTCACACAGAGTCGGACACGACTGAAGTGACTTAGCAGCAGCAGCAGCAGCATACTTACTGGAAGACTGACAACACCATCTGAAGGCTATCATGGTACTAATGGTCAAGTACCAATGCAGGAGACTGAAGAGACGGCTGGGTTGGGAAGATCCTCTGGAAGAGGGCAAAGCAATCCACTCCAGTATTGTTGCCTGGAGAATCCCCGACGGAGGAGCCTGGTGGGCTACAGTCCTCAGGGTCGCAAAGAGTTAGACACAACTGAAGTAACTTAGCACAAGGTAAGATATACACACAGAGAACAGCAAGAAGTCAGTTTGGGGACAGATAAAAATGAGGCATATGCATGGGGCTTGAAAAGAGACATGTAAAACCCAAAAGTTGGCATTACTGACCCAATGGACATGAGTTTGAGCAAGCTCCGGGAGTTGGTGATGGATGGGGAAGCCTGGTGTGCTGCAATCCATGGGATTGCAGAGTTGGACACAACTGAGCGACTGAACTGAAAGCCCAAAAGAGATAGAAGAAACAAAGAGAGAAAATGCCTCCTATGATTTCAGGCACTCTGGCTCTGCTTCTTGCTTTGATTCTCATAACATCTTCCTGCATTCTAACAAGAAATTCCCTTTGCTCAAGGAATAAAAGAGCTCCTGATCAACTGTGTTAAATTTTGTTCATTTGTTTCCATTATTTTTACTTTGGCACAAATATTTTATTTGGCAGTTTTCTCACAAGTAAAATAAAGTAAATACAGTTCTGAGATTGTCTAGAACACATCCTTATATACTAGAATAATATGATAGGTTGATAGAATACAGTGCTTACATAACAACTCTTCTAACCTAATCTTGAGTATCACAAACCTGAAACTTCAAAACAAGAGGAAAAAGCAAAAGCCACAGAATTGAACAAGACTTGAAAAAATATTAGTTGAGTTTCCATCAGCTAATAATGTAAATTTTCTATTTATTCACCTGTAAAAATAAAATATTAATTCCCACCTTATAGCCATCAATTTTAATGATATACAGACTAAAAGCTAATATTAATAATATACAGACTAAAAATCATTGATGTGGTGGTGATGTCAATTCTCACAGACATTTTCATTTCTTCCCATTTTTCCCACCCTCCAAACATCTCCCCTCATTGTCTACTAGACTAGATAAACTCTTAGTACTGAGGTTAGTAGCCTGGCTATCCCTAATCACACTTGCTTGGCCTTGTGACCTCAGCATGAATCTTTGTCAAACCACATACTAGATTTTGATGACAAAGACTGATAGAATGGACAGGGAAAGGCAGAACCCAGGAGGCAAAATAATGGAAAAATAGCTATGCCAAAATAAGTAGTGACAATCTATGCAAAGAGGGGGAGCTAAAACAAGGGAAGGCACATAGAGTAAAGGCATTGCATTCCTGTGGAACTGTAGCAACTTGATCTAGGGAGAATGTGCCAGAAGTGCAAAAAAATAAAAAATAAAAAATGGCGAGAGAGTAGAAGGTAGAGCGTTGTTACCAGAAATTACCAACAGGATCCTTGAGATGTGCAATTAAAAAATGAAACTGCCTCTTTCTTTTGGAGATAGCAGAAGGAGGAGGTGGCTGATGAAATGGGGTTCTTTGATTACAACATTATCCTAAGTTTAAATCATATAGATCCCAAGCATAACTATTTATATATAATGTATAAACAATTTATTGGGATGGCCAAAAAGTTCCTTCAGGTTTTTCCATTATATCTTATGGAAAAAGCCAGTCGAACCTATTGTTCTATTCAACATTATATCAGGCTGTCAATAGTGTCATATTTATTTTTCCTGCTATTCCAGATTCAGTATGAGTTAGAGGAATGTAAAATATAAAAGAATGATTCCACTGTCAAAGGAAACAAACATTTTTGTACTTCACTCATACTTTATAAGAATGGTGGTACAATACCACTGAAACCTCTTGTCCATCCAAAATGACTCAAATGTCTTTGTATAAAGTAGACCTCCTACTTACCCAACAGTTTCCTCCTTTGTGTGCTGTGGTGAAGAAGCTGAATCAGACTTCAGTGAGAGTCATATGAAGCCTTAACAGAAGAGAATAACTTAGACAATTACTGTGTAACTTATACTACATTTGTGTTCAGTTGTTCAGTCATGTCCGACTCTTTGTGACCCCATGGACTGCGGCACACCAGTCTTCCCTGTTCTTCACCATCTCCTACTGCTTGCTCAAACTCATGTCCATTGAGCTGGTGATACCATCCAACCACCTCCTCTTCTGTTGTCCCGTTCTCTTCCTGACTTCAATCTTTCTCAGGATCAGGGTCTTTTCCAATGAATCATCTCTTTACATCAGGTGGCCAAAGAATTGGAGATTCAGCATCAGTACCAATGAATATTCAGGATTGATTTCCTTTAGGATTGACTGGCTGGATCTCCTTGCAGTCCCAGGGACTTTCAAGTGTCTTCTCCAACACCACAGTTCAAAAGCATCTTTAGCACTCAGCTTTCTTTATGATCCAACTCTCACATCCATACATGACTACTGGAAAAAACATAGCTTTGACTACTGACCTTTGTTGGCAATGTACTGTCTCTGCTTTTTAATATGCCATCTAGGTTGGTCATAGCTTTTCTTCCAAGGAGCAAGTGTCTTTTACTTTCAAGGCTGAAGTCACCATCTGCAGTGATTTTGGAGCCCTGAAAAACAAAGTATTTCACTATTTTCATTGTTTTCCCATCTATTTGCCATGAAGAGATGGAACCAGATGCCATCATCTTCGTTTTTTGAATGTTGAGTTTTAAACCAAATTTTTCACTCTCCTCTTTTAATTTCATCAAGAAGCTCTTTAGTTATTCTTCACTTTCTGCCATAAAGGTGGTGTCACCTGCATATCTGAGGTCATTGATAATTCTTCTGGCAATCTTGATTCCAGCTTGTGCTTCCTCCAGCCCACAGTTTCTCATGATGTACTATGCATATAAGTTAAACAAGCAGGGTGACAATAAACAGCCTTGACATACTGCTTTCCCATTTTGAACCAGCCTATTGTTCCATGTCCAGTTCTAACTGTTGCTTCATGATCTGCATACAGGTTTCTCAGAAGGCACGTAAGGTGGTCTTGTATTTCCATCTCTATAAGAATTTTCCACAGCTTTTTGTGATACACACAGTCCAAGGTTTTAGAGTAGTCAATGAAGCAGAAGTAGATGCTTCATCTATTTCTCAGAACATATGAGGTAGAAATATTAGTACTATGATCATCTCCAGTTTACAGTGGAGAAGAAGAAATTTAGAAAAGTTTAATACTATTTAAAGTAGAGACTAATTGGGCTTTCCTGGTGGCTCAGACAGTAAAGAATCTGCCTGCAATGCAGGATACCTGTATTTGATCCCTGGATTGGGAAGGTCCCCTGGAGGAGAGCATGGAAACCCACTCCAGTATTCTTGCCAGGAGAATCCCAATGGACACTAGAGCCTGGTGGACTAAAATCCATGGGGTTGCATATCACTGCAGACGGTGACTGCATCCATGAAATTATAGAACAGTCTTATGGACTCTGTGGGAGAGGGAGAGGGTGGGAAGATTTGGGAGAATGACATTGAAACATGTAAAATATCATGTAAGAAACGAGTTGCCAGTCCAGATTCGATACACGATACTGGGTGCTTGGGGCTAGTGCACTGGGACGACCCAGAGGGATGGTACGGGGAGGGAGGAGGGAGGAGGGTTCAGGATGGGGAACACATGTATACCTGTGGCGGATTCATTTTTATATTTGGCAAAACCAATACAATTATGTAAAGTTTAAAAATAAAATGAAATTAAAAAATAAAAGACGCTTGCTCCTTGGAAGAAAAGCTATGACAAACCTAGACAGTATATTAAAACACTGGGACATTACTTTGCCAAAAAATGTCCATATAGTCAAAGCTATGGTTTTTCTAGTAGCTATGTATGGATGTGAGAGTTGGATCATAAAGAAGGCTGAGTGCCGAGGAATTGATGCTTTTGAACTGCAGTGTTGGAGAAGACTCTTGAAAGTCCCTTGGACTGCAAGGAGATCAAACCAGTCAATTCTAAAGGAAATAAATCCTGAATATTCATTAGAGAGACTGATGCTGAGGCTGAAGCTGCAATACTTTGGCCACCTGATGTGAAGAGCCGACTCACTGGAAAAGACCCTGATGCTAGGAAAGACTGAAGGTAGGAGGAGAAGGGGACAACAGAGGATGAGATGGTTGGATGGCATCACTGACTCAATGAACATGAGTTTGAGCAAGCTCTGGGATATGGTGAAGGTCAGGGAAGCCTAGTGTGCTGCAGTCCATGGGGTCACAAAGAGTCGGACATGACTGAGCAACCAAACAAGAGACTACTTAATTGGGATTCAGGATAAAACTCAAATTTGCAGCAAGGATCTGTAGAGAAAACCAATACTGGGCTAGAAACCAGGGCATATTCAAACAGATTAAGCCTAGTAGAAGTGGAATATTAAATAAATAGCAGGAAGCAGGCTGAAGAAGTTCTGGGCTCCTCTACGTTTACCAGACCTGATTGCTCCAGATGCCTACTGAGTGGTATAACTGGAGATCCCAATATTTGTATTGGATGCTTCAGTTTAGTCAAGAACTGGGCAGAATGAACCTGCAGGTTGATAGTTTCAGCAGTGTACTGGATCCTGAGCAACCAGAGATGCATGCTAGTACTTTATTTTCACCTGAACACCATGTCTTTTTTTTTTTTTTTTTTTTAATAACAAGAGTCTATCTCCTGTGACTAAAGATTTTAAATGTTTATATCCTTAGAAGTTTGGTTCTTAATAATATTTGTTGATCTTCCAAGACTTTTTGAAGATCATATACCTCATTCTTGTGATTAAATAGTCAAGACTAAGTACAGTGTTCCAGTGTGGTTTTCTGTGTCCTGACTTCCTGTCACAGATAAACTTGCATACCTAGCAGCAATGTCAATATCATCTCCCAGACAGGCATTAAACACCGGGGAGATGGTGAGCCATCACTTAGATTAAATTCCACAGGCTTTTTTCCCCCATTATAAATTAAGCCATCTGACCTTAACAGCAGGTGCATCCTCTTTCAAGAGAGACAGGATTTGGTGAATAGTCTAGCCCTGCATGATAAGCACAGACTCTATTTTATGACATGCCTTTACTTCGTAAGGGCTGACTACAAAATTACTTGGTACGGCCAAAGGTAGAAGAAAACACTCATCAAGCAGAAAGGAAAGTTTGCTTGTAGAAATTAAGCAGCCCTTGAATAAACAAGCTGTAATTGCTATAGTAACTTTGCAAATCACAGAAACAATAGGACTACATTTTTTTAATATTTGAGAATGTCAGTTCATTGCTTCCTGTTTACTTGCAATTATTTGAAAATAACCTGGATAACTTTATAATCAAGGTATTTCCTCTTGGCTCCCTGGTATACATCAGACTGCCTGAGGAGAGGATTGACATCCTAAGGTGTCCAAAGCATAATCAGTCTTAAGAGCTGCTAATGTTAAAATCCTGACTAATGTTAATCAAAAAGTTAAAAAAAAAAACAAAAAAAACCTTGGCTTGTTAAACACATACTCTCTCACACAGATACAGCTACACTCACATATGAAAATCACATTATTTTTTAAAACACAGCCAGCAAGTGATGCTGCCTAATTTAAAATTATCTTGGCCCATGTCCACTTTGCAAAACTACCTTTGTGTGTGCCTGTGTCTGTGCCTATGTGTTTTTTACAATTAATAGTCAATATAGGCTGTTTTAAATCTTCCAAGTAAAGTCGAGTTTTCTAATACTGTATGGTTAGCAAAAGTCAAAACACCAGGAAAACACATATACCTTCAGGTAAGAACAGTGTACTTAATGAAAAAATAAATAAAACTTTCTTTACGTTTATTATGCACCAGCATTGATTGGGCTGATTTATTTTATGATGACAATCTTAGGAAGTGTGTATAACTCTGCCAAATATTGCATTAGTTATATACTTTATGTTTCTAGGTATTGGTGGGTTTAAGCACATGTTCAATTATTAGGGAGATGTATTAAACTGGATCAGAGTAGACAGACCTAATTTGCTTAACTGATAGGTTAGAATAGGATTGAACCTGTATCCCATATTCTGTTAGGATAACGCTTCGGTGGACTCTGCACACATTCATCTTACACAACCACCCAAGGCATCCCTCTGCCACATTCTGCAGTGCCCTTGGCACTTTCCCCTGACCCTTCTAGGATACGTACTACATTCTGGTAGAGACAATATTTTATGTGTATTTGTATCCCCATCACCTTTTGTTTTGCTCAGTACACAGTTAAGTGATCTGTAAGTTTTAGTTGAATTAACAGCAGTAATTTTTTTTTTTTTTTAATTTTTTTAAAATTTTATTTTATTTTTAAACTTTACAATATTGTATTAGTTTTGCCAAATATCGAAATGAATCCGCCACAGGTATACCTGTGTCCCCCATCCTGAACCCTCCTCCCTCCTCCCTCCCCATACCCTCCCTCTGGGTCGTCCCAGTGCACCAGCCCCAAGCATCCAGTATCCTGCATCGAACCTGGACTGGCGACTCGTTTCAAAAAACCAATTTGCTTCCCTTTTGCATTTTTCTAGATACTCACCAACTCTTATGATCTATAGTTTACTTTAAGCATCCATTTGCCAAGATTGAGATGAGGCTGCTTTACAGAAGAAATTGGGAAGACAACTGAGAAAATACTCAGGGATAGTCATTTGAACAAACAGAATAACACAGCACAATCATAACTTTCCAATCTAGATTTCTGTCCTGAGGTCAGATTTCCTGGTTCTTTCAGTTCTCTTCTCCTGTGATCCATTAATACAATACTCAATGTGTTCTCCTTTTAGGTAGAGTCCATCATTAAAGCTTAGAGGAGATAGGAAAAGAAGGCTAAGAGGTGGGAAATGAAAACAAAGGGATCTTAGGTTGGATAGAGAGTCTTCCCTAAGGGAAACTGTGTGAAGAGGAGGTGAAGGAAGGATTTGGCCTGACAAGATCAGGTCGTTTGGATGAGTGGAGCTGAATACGGAGAAAACTCGGTGCATACTAACAGCTTTGGGGCTCAGGGAAGGGTTCAGTTTCCAGTGGCCTAGCCTCAATCAGAGAGAGAAGCATCATGGACAGTTAAAGAGAACTCTGATCTAGAATATTCCATAATCTCTGTTAGCTCCCGTTAGACAAGAATCCCGAGTGGAAAGCCAGCTAGCCTGACTGGCCCACCAAAGAAGAACAAGTTGACACACGCCCCCCTACTACCACCGCCACCAAAGGGCTCTGAGTAGATTGCTGGTTCAAGCCACAGGGTGGACTCAGCAGGTGCTCAGGGAATGATCTACAAAGAGAAATCAGGTTAGCCAAGAGTACTGGCCAATGCCCACTGAGGCTTTACCAAAAGAACAGACACCAAGTTACATGAGTTTCAGTCTTCATGATTAGCCACCGGTAGGATACTCTAGGAAGCCAAACCATATGAGACAGACTGCTATTTTTCATTATTATTATTCCCATATTACATTTGAGGAAACTGAGACTAGGTACTTGCCAAGGTATTAGCCTAATATGTAGCAGAGCTGAAAGTAAAAGCCAGGCAGCTGGGTTTATTGATTAGTTTCACTTTAAATTAGTGTCTTAGCTGGGACAATTTGAACCTCAACTGCAAATTCAAGACTGCAAGCAACCCTACCACACTTAAGTTAGACTTTCCACTCCCTGAGACAACTCCTTTTGTCTCAAAGGCTCCTCATCTCTACTACATTATCTAATGCTTTATTTTCTCCTGGGTTAAGTCCACTGGCATGTCAAACATACACACAAGTAAAATCAAAAACTGTCTCTTGACTCCTATACCCTCTCTATCCAATATTCAAATTATCTGCTTTCCTAGTAAAACATCTCAAATAAGTTGTCCATTTTTAAGAATGGAATGTTTGTGTCCCCCAAAAGTACATATTCTGAAGTCCTAACATCCCATGTTATAGAATTTGGAGATGGGGCTTTTGGGAGACGGGTTAGATTGAGTCTTCATCATGAGATTAGTGGCTTTATAAGCAGAACAGAGAAAGATCTCTTTCTTCCTTTCATTTGTTCTTTCTCTCACTGAGGGAGAGGTCCTGTGAGGACACAGAGATAAGACAGTTTATTCTGTTTTTAAGCCAGGAATAGAGGCCTTATCAAGTACTGAATCATAGGCACCATCCCAGATTCCAGAACTATGAGAAATACATTTGTGTGTGTGTGTGTGTGTATGTGTGTGTGTGTTTAAGCTACCCACTCTATGATATTATGCAATAGAATCCCAAGCAGACTAAGACCTCCACACTTACTCAATTCTAGTATATCTCCTCATCAGTACAACAAAACAGTTCTTTCCAGACCATCGCTAGCATCCATGTTGACACATCTCAGGTACCCGTCTCTGTACTGATGGTACTTCTCTTTTGACATCTGTGGCACTACCTTTTCCTGTTTCTCATCTTACACATTCACAAATTTCTCTCAGTCTTTTTTTTTAATTGGAGTATAGTTGATTTACAATGTTGTGCAAGATTCTGGTGTATAGAAAAGTGATTCAGTTATACATATATATGTATTCTTTTTCATATTCTTTTCATTATGGTTTATTATATGATACTGAATATAATTCCCTGTGCTCTACTTTGGACAGGATCTTGCTATTTATCTATTTTATATATAGTAGTGTGTATCTCCTAATCCCAAACTCCTAATTTATCCCTCTCCCACTCCATTTCCCCTTTGGCAATCATGCATTTGTTTTTTTATGTCTATGAGTCTGCTTCCATTTTGTAAATAAGTTCACTTGTATCATTTTAGATTCCAAAATTAAATGATATCACCTTATATTTATCTTTCTATTTCTGACTTACTTCACTTGGTATGATAATCTCCAGATCCATCCATGATGCTGCAAATGGCATTTTTCAAAAACTCAGACCTCCTTTTAAACTCTTCCAACCCCAAAGAATGGTAATGACAAAGAATGTTCAAACTACTACACTGTTCCACTCATTTCACATGCTAGCAAGGTAATGCTCAAAATCCTTCAAGATAGACTTCAATAGTACATGAACTGAGAACTTCTAGATGTACAAGCTGGATTTAGGAAAGGCAGAAGAACCAGAGATCAAATTGCCAGCATTCACTGGATCACAGAAAAAGCAAGGGAATTCCAGAAAAACATCTACTTCTACTTAATTGAATACACTAAAGCCTTTGACTGTTTGGATCACAACTAACTGTGGAAAATTCTTAAAGAGATGGGAATACCAGACTACCTTGCCTATCTCCTGAGAAATCTGTATGCAGGTCAAGAAGCAACACTTAGAACCAGACATGGAACAATGGACTGGTGCAAAACTGGGAAAGGAGGACCTCAAGGCTGTTTATTGCCACCCTGCTTATTTAACTTATATGCAGAGTATATCATGCAAAATGCCAGGATGGATGAAGCACAAGTTGGAATCAAGATTGCAGAGAGAAATATCAGTAACCTTAGATATGCAGATGACACTACCCTATGGCAGAAAGTGAAGAGGAACTAAAGAGCCTCTTGATGAAGGTGAAAGAGAAGAGTGAAAAATCTGGCTTAAAGCTCAATATTCAAAAAATAAGATCATGGCATTCAATGCCATCATTTCATGGAAAATAGATCAGGAAACAATGGAAACAGTGATTGATTTTATTTTCTTGGGCTCCAAAATCACTGCAGACAGTGACTGCAGCTATGAAATTAATAACCTAGACAGCATATTAAAAAGAAAGGCATCACTTTGCTGACAAAGGTCTGTATAGTCAAGGCTATGGTTTTTCCAGTGGTCATGTATGGATGTTAGAGTTCCACCATAAAGAAGGCCGAGCACCAAAGAATTGATGCTTTTGAACTGTGGTGTTGGAGAAGACTCTTGAGAGCCCGTTGTATAGCAAGGGGATCAAACCAGTCAATTCTAAGGGAGATCAATCCTGCATATTCACTGGAAGGACTGATGCTGAAGCTGAAACTCCAGTCCTTCAGCCACCTGATGTGAAGGGTCAATTCATTGGAAAAGACCCTGATGCTTGGAAAGAGTGAAGGCAGGAAGAGAAGAGGGTGATAAAGGATGAGACGATTGGATGGCATCACCAACTCAATGGACATGAGTTTGAGACTTCAGGTGATGGTGAAGGACAGGGAGGCCTGGAGTGTTGCCATACATAGGATCTCAAAGAGTCGGACATGATTGAGCAACTGAATAACAAGGGAGAGTAAGCTTGCCAGATAGCACAATGGAAGAATCCACCTGCCAATGCAGGGAACATGAAAGATGTAGGTTTGATCCCTGGGTTAAGAAGATCCCCTGGAGTAGGAAATGGCAACCCACTCCAGTATTTTTGCCTGGAAAACCATGGACAGAGGAGATTGATGGGCTACATACAGTCCATGAGGTTGCAAAGGGTCAGACACAATTGAGTGACTGTGAACACTCAAAGAAGAGCTCATTCCTTGCTCTTCTATCCCAAGTATATACTGATACTTTTCTTAAAGGAGCCTATCTAGAACCATTATTTTAAACACCTATGTACATTCTAGTGATTCCCAAATGCATTTATCTACACTAGCCCTCTCCCTTAATGCTAATCTAAAATAGTGGCCTTCTAGCACATCCAACGGTCATAATGATATCTAATAGACATATTCCAGTGTCCAAAATGTAGGTCGCTTTTTTCATGGGGATTCAGAGATTTCTATTGGTATGAGTAGAAATTATCATATATCACTTTCTCTCAGAGGAAGAACTTCCACTGGTAACTTGGTTTTACCCCTATGCTGATCACAATGTTATGTTTTTTCACTGACTCCATAGCCTCAGATGCATTATCCTTAATTTTAGGACTGCAGATAATATAAATTTTCTGAAGGCACATGTATCATGGGAAAATCATCAGGAAAATTCCATCATATGAAGGACTTTTAAGATGAATAAACAGTGGAGACTCTACTATTTGGATTCTTCATTTTGTTATTCCTAGTTCTCTGACCCTGTTCTTGGCTTTGAAACTAAAAAAAAAAAAAAAAAAAGAATAGATCCTCTTACCAGTTTAACAAGATTCTGCCCATTCCTGTCTCCTTGGAAACACCCCCCATTAACACACACACACACACACACACACACACACACACACACACACACACACGCATTTATGCTCTTCTGTTTCAAGTTTTCCACTCTCCGGTTCAGGTAGATGCTCTCAGCAACAACTCCTCTCTTGTAGTCTCCCTCTTCCAGTGCAAATGTTCAGCTTTAGATTTTCATCCATCTATCCCAAATGATCAAGGCTCTTCCCAAAGACACCAATGTTCAAAATTCTCTTGGTGGTCTTTTAAGCAAATTTTCATCCCTAGTCTCTGGAGAATTCAGACTTCCTTCCTCATTAGTGCTGGGGACAACTCTTGCCACAAGATCTGCTGAATTATTTACCTAAATGCTCAGTGCTTCCCAGAAATCTCAGAATGAGTCTCATGGCACAACTTACTCCAAAATCACACCAAAATAACTCTGTCTGTCAACCTTCTTCTGAGAGATAGATCCTCTGATTCAAACACTTATTTATGTATCCACAGTCATATATTCATTGATTCAACAAATATCCACTCTGTTCCTACTATCGTACAAAGCATGGTATGTTGGATGAAGAAAATGGTGTTGGGCATGGCTTTTTCACCTTGTAACCTATGTAACAGAATGCCAGACGGGTAGGTGGACATGAATCAGATAGCTGCAGAGCTGAGTGAATAATGATATATTCAGATATGTGCTTTGAAGAATGAGAATAGTTAATGAGAGGGAACTGGGATGAGGGAAGACTTGCCAGAGAAAAGTCCTGTTAGAGCTAAAGGATGAATGATTATGAGATAACTAGACAAAGAGTAAAAGGAAAAGTGTTCTAGGAAGAAAGAATGGGATTTACTGGTTTCCCTAAAAAGATGAACTAAAAGAAGCCCAGTGTGACTGGACATAGGTAAAAGGATGTGTGTGTGTGTAAAACTCAGGACTGCTGCTGCTGCTAAGTCGCTTCAGTCATGTCCGACTCTGTGCAACCCCATAGACGGCAGCCCACCAGGCTCCCCTGTTCCTGGGATTCTCCAGGCAAGAACACTGGAGTGGGTTGCCATTTCCTTCTCCAATGCATGAAAGTGAAGTTACTCAGTCGTGTCCAACTCTTAGAGACCCCATGGACTGCAGCCTACCAGGCTCCTCCGTCCATGGGATTTTCCAGGCAAGAGTACTGCAAACCTGATCAAACCAGCTATCAGCCCATGTAGGATCTATGAGATGTTGATCTTTTTCCCAAGAGTGATAAAAAAGAAAATCAATGAAGATCTTTGATCAAGGGGTGGGGAAATGGAGGGTGATGTGATCAGATTTGCATTATGAACTCATTCTAGCACATAGTGGAGAATGGATTGGAATGGGGTTAGAGTGAGTGTTGGAAGTCCAGTGAAGTGAAACATTAGCAAATTAGGCTAAGGTAGTGCTATGGAGACAAAAAGATGAAAGAAGTAAGAGGTAAAATTAACAAAATTTAACCTAGAAAGCATATTAAAAAGCAGAGACAGTACATTGCCAACAAAGGTCTGTAGTCAAAGCTATGGTTTTCCCAGTAGTCATGTATGGATGTGAGAGTTGGACTATAAAGAAAGCTGAGTGCCAAAGAATTGTTGCTTTGGAACTGTGGCTTGGAGAAGACTCTTGAGAGTCCCTTGGACAGCAAGGAGATTCAACCAGCTCATCCTAAAGGAAATCAGTCCTGAATATTCATTGGAAGGACTGATGATGAAGCTGAAACTCCAATACTTTGGCCACCTGATGGGAAGAACTGACTCATTTGAAAAGACACTGATGCCGGGAAAGACTGAAGGCAGGAGGAGAAGGGAACAACAGAGTATGAGATGGTTGGATGGCATCACTGACTCGATGGACATGAGGTTGAGTAAGCTCCAGGAGTTGGTGATGGACAGCGAGGCCTGGAGTGCTGCAGTCCACAGGGTCGCAAAGAGTTGGACATGACTGAGCGACTGAACTGAACTAAATATACCATCCTGAACTCAGAAGTGTTCTCATATATTTCATGGATTTTTATCCATTTCAAAATCAGATAGCCAGGAAACTTAGAAATTGTTGATAACACACAGATAAAGAATCACACTAGACAAAGAAATCTGAGTTCCTAAGAAGCCACAGTTATTCTCTAGAGAAAGTCAAAGTCACCTCTACTAGTGTCCCTGGAATTACACCTATAATTTTCACTACAGAAAAGTACAGCATCTTCTTCACAATCAACACGGTCACATTATTAACACTTAGCATTGAACCAAAAACATAAATGATTTTCCCAGTATAAATATATATGTGAATATACCACTACAATGTTATGAATGGAAGAACAAGCACTCATAAATTATATAGGTCATTAAATGTTAGTTATGCCACCTTATCTGAAAACATTAAATTTTATGAAAAACATAAAAGGATTATTTATCAGAAACCAGAGAATTGTGTTTCATTATATGTCCTAGGAATGATAGATCCCCCACCTCTTTGCAATGGAACAACCTATCCATTTGAAGAGAACATAAAAAGTTCATGATATCTCTTGCAACATGCCAGTGACTAATATTTTCCCCTCATTTCTTTTTCACAGCAAGAAAACAAGAACAGCCTCCTTATACCATTCTCAAGTGGTTTTAAAAGCTCTTTAAACTACTCAGCATATTAATGATTTTCTATTTATAAATTATACCCATTGAAACGCTAAAATGACAAATAGAACATTGAAACTTGTCTCTGTCAGAAACTTGCCTCTCCCACATCCAAAAAGAACAAAGACAAGGCACTCTCCAGTTGACACTAGTGTTGTCAGAAGCTGAGCTATGAGAACTTTAAGACCCTGAATGGTGAGCTGGCTATTTTTTTTTTTTTTCAATAGAAAATCTTCTCCCAGTTCATAAGTCAAGAAAGAGCTTAATTAAAATGTCACTCTTTCAACAGATAATATAAATGGGAGGGGTGTCATCATGCTTCTTCTATGCCCTTTCCTTTGTTTATTTTAATTACTAGACATTTCAGTTTATTATGATTCAATCCACGTATCAATGCCATAAAGCCATCTAACCCACCTTAAAAAAAGATTAAGCAGAAATTTCAGTCTATTTTGCCAGAAGCTTAGAAAAGCTAAGAAAATAAAATGCACGTTTATAACACATTACTCACCCATATTTATAGATCTTCACATTAAATGTTAATTTGTATTTCAAAATAGCTTTAGAAGGTATATGAAATAGCTGACAGTTTTTGTTTGGCTGTTTTCCCATCAGAATATAATCACTGAAAAAACAGTCCTGCGTGCTGCTGTCATGGAAATGGCAGCAGAGGGGAACAAGTGGCATATGTGCAAATGAGTACATACACATCTATTTATTTTAAAAGGCAGAATAAAAGCGCATATTCTGAAGAACTCATTGTTGATTGTTGTTTAAATAATCTGTAAATATAGATTATGACAAGTAGGATAAATTATAAAACTCAGAACTGGAAAGGTATCATTTACCACTTAAATAATAAGTACTATGGTTGACTGAAAATACTCTATTGATAGCTGGGAAACAGCAGAGACATGGAATTAGTCACTGGGAGTCTCTACCCAGAAGTTTACAGTCTGCTGGGATGTATCATGATGCTGTGGCTATTAGAAAAGGTGCGTGTCGATGGAGAGTTAACAGATCACATATCATTATATCACTGCTCTTTGATTCATTCACACTCATAATAACAAAAGATAGAAATGCGTTCACATTGCAGTGTCTGTGGTCCTTCTGTGTTGGATGTTACATAGGCTTGGTGTGACTGAAGTTAAGTCCTAAGGGAATATGCTCTTTTAGGATTCAAATGCTAGAAGATGGAGCAACCTGGATGAGTATAAGCTGAGAGAACCCAATGATTCCAGGCACCACTAATCTGCAGTATAGGAAGCTCCATGAGCTGTGAATGGAAATGAAGGTCGGGTTACACTCTCCCATAACACAGGCAGGGAATCAGAGAAAAGCATTCGTTCTTGAAATGCCAGTTCTCGGCTGTTTGCTCCTGCAGATGGGAAAGGGACCTCCTGGTGACAGCCAGCTCCTCCACAGTCCAGTGAGGGGAGGGGAGTTTGAAAACAACTGATGCCTCATGGTGTATCCGGCAGGCTGAAGGGGAGGGGTGGCCTGTTGATGTCCACAGATCTTTGTTCTGTTAAATGCTGAGAAAGAACCCGAAACATTCAAAGAAGTAAACTGCTCACAAACTAATTCTATGATGCCGGCGACAAAGAATTCTATAACAATCACGGGGGCAAGATTATCATAGGAGGAGGAGGTCTAATGAGGACCTTCAGTGAAGTCCAAACAACAGAAATGTCAGTCTCAAGAGTTCACAATAGATATTAGATATTTTCAGTTTTTTCTCTAGTATATGTATCCATGAAAAAGGCTTTTTAGAAACACAAAAAATGAGGGAAAGTAAAAATGTAAGAAAACTTTATTATCGGAGTTAGTCTTAGCTGTTTGTATATATCTGTTCTAATATACCCCAGTAGGGGTTTTCTTTGGAGAAGGCAATGGCACCCCACTCCAGGACTCTTGCCTGGAAAATCCCATGGATGGAGGAACCTGGTAGGCTGCAGTTCATGGGGTCGCTAAGAATCCGACACGACTGAACGACTTCCCTTTCACTTTTCACTTTCATGCATTGGACAAGGAAATGTCAACCCACTCCAGTGTTCTTGCCTGGAGAATCCCAGGGATGGAGCCTGGTGGGCTGCCGCCTATGGGGTCGCAGAGAGTCGGACACGACTGAAGTGACTTAGCAGCAGCAGGGGTTTGCTTTTCTCCTGTGCTTCTATGTACACTTTTAGCTGTCTTAGAATTTTATTTCCATGGCAGCAGCTACAGGCCAAAGCTTCCAGACTTTAAAAGTTTAGCACTTAACCCTGACCTCGAAAACAGTTAGCCAGAAATTAACACAGCAATTAGAATATTTGGGCTGAGAGTAGGCAGAGGAAAGAACACCTCCACTTGAGTGAACAAAAAGATAACAATCAGGATTCCCAATTTAATCATGAAGAAATGCCCTTTGGCAAATAAATTACATTCAATTTGCTTGCTGCACTGCAATGGCAAAGTCAAAAATATTGGAATGATTTTTTAATATTTCAAATAGTAACTTAGAGACAAGATGTTCTCATTATTATCTAATGAAATTTTAGTTTGTATTGATGTGTACTGGAATAGAGTGATGGGTTTGAATAAGAACTTCACATTTAGATGTTACATTATTTCATACAACCTAATCTTATCATTACCATATAGTATCATTACCATATAGTACCATTACCAAAAGTATCATTACCATAGTCAAGGCTATGGTTTTTCTGGTACTCATGTACGGATGCTAGAGTTAGAGCATAAAGTTAGACCATAAAGAAGACTGAATGCCAAAGAATTGATGCTTTAGAACTATGGTGCTGGAGTAGACTCTTGAGAGTCCCTTGGACCACAAGGAGGTCAAACCAGTCAATCCTAAAGGAAATCAACCCTGAATATTCATTGGAAGGACTGATGCTGAAGCTGAAGCTCCAATAATTTGGCCACTTGATGCAAAGAGCCAACCCACTGGAAAAGACTCTGATGCTGGAAAGATTGAGGGCAGGAGGAGAAGGGGGCAACAGAGGATGAGATGGTTGGTGGCATCACCAACTCAATGGACATGAGTTTGAGCAAACTCCAGGAGATAATAAAAGACAGAGAAGCCTCAGTTGCTTCAGTCAATTGGGTTTCCAAGAGTCGAACACGACTGAGCACTAAACAACAAGTGTCATTATGATTAGGACCAAAGCTCCAGAAGCAGTACTTTGCCTGTATAGCATTGTGCAAATTACTTCATCCCTCTTAGTGACCTCCTTGGTAAAATGAGGGTGTGAATTGCATCCATATTACCAAGTGCTGCAGGCATTCAATGGCATCAGCTAGCCAACCACTCAGAACCTGCTAGCTGTTGTTATACCAACTCCTGCTAGGCTTCTTCTCACCCTGTGAATTCATGCTAGTCACTTAAAATTTAGAAGTCAATTCATCAAGTCAATTCATCTCAAATTTTCCTCTCTCTTTTCCATAGATTTCATAGAACCATCTTTAAATATTTTACAGGTTTCTTACTCTAAATAAATGCAAGCAATTTTATAAGAATCAAAAGAAGTTCATTACTACTCATGTCACATTTATTCAGGCCAATGATTGTAATAAATAATCAATTGTTACAGAGGAAAGAAAATTTGATTTCTTAGTGTTTCTGTGCCTGTGCACAAGCTCTCAGTTGTGTCTGACTCTTTGTGATCCCATGGACTATAACCCAACAGGCTCCTCCATCCCTGGAATTTTCCAAGCAAGAACACTAGAGTGGGTTGCCATTTCCTATTCCATAGGATCTTCCTGACCCAGGGATTGAACCCATGCCTCTTGCATCTCCTGCATTGGCAGGCAAGTTCTTTTACCTCTGTACCACCTGGGAAGCCCTTCTTAGTGTGTCTATAATTACTCAAATAGTCAATTTGACTAATCTGAACAATAAGGAATACTTGTATGTTTTCACTAGGGCTTATATTTCACTATACTAATGTAAACTTTTATTCTATCAGTTGTATCAGAGTTTTGCCATGTTTTACTACAGTCTGATTTATAGTTTATACTTTGCTGTCCAATAGAGTAGCCATGATATACATGGTTTTTCAGTACTGGAAATGCAGCTAATCTGAAATGAGAATTACCAGAAAGGTAAAATACATATAGTGAAGACTTAGTAGTTTTTTAAAAGACTGTAAAATATCTCAATATTTTATAAGGAATACACATAGAAACGATAATATTTTGTATGTAGAAGGCTAAACAAAATGTGTTGTTAAAATTAATTTTACCTGTTGGCTTCTACCTTTTTTTAAAAAGTGGCTTCAATATGATTTAGAATTACATATGTGGCTTGCACTATGGTTTGCATAATATCTGTACTGGACTGTACCAACTTAAAATTTCTGGGGAAAAAGTACTCAGTAATTTATACTAACTGCAATCTGAAATCAATTACAGTCAGGAGTTGCAAAATGTAGCAAATCAAGAAATAAGTTCACCCAAAGTTAATTTTAATTATAAGAGTATATGACTAAGAGTGTTTTTCTTTGAGGTATAATTGACATACCACATTATATTATTTTCAGGTGTAAAACATTTTATTGTTGTTTAGTCGCTAAGTTGTGTCCGACTCTTTGTGACCCCATGGACTGTAGCCCATCAGGATCCCCCATCCATGGAATTTTCCAGGCAAGAATACTAGAGTGGGTTGCCATTTCCTTCTCCAGGGAATCTTTCCAATCCGTGGACTGAACCTGGGTCTCCTGCACTGCAGGCAGATTCTTTACCACTAGCACCACCTGGGAACCAGTGTAAAACATAATGGTTTGATAGTTGTATGTATTGCGAAATGATCATAACAAGTCTAGTTAACATCTGTCACTATACATAGTTTTACAAATTTATTTTTTACGATGAGAACTTTCAAGGTTTACTCTCTTAACAATTTTCAAATATGCAATACAGTATTAGTAACTATAGTTGTCATCCTGTATGCTACATCTCCATGACTTATATATTTATAACTAGAAATCTGTACTCTTTGCCCTCTTCACCCATTTCACGAACCTTCCACTCCCCAACTCTGGCAACCACCAATCTATTCTCTGTATCTCTGAGTTTGATTTTTATTATTTTTATGGCCAAATAATGTGCCTAAGTTTTTAATTAGGGGGAAATTCTATAGATTAATAACAGTATAGATATGTTTTCACCAAAGTCTTTTTAAAATTTATTTTGATTTTTTTTTTTCATCCGCCCCCTCCAGCCCTGCGTGTGCACCCTGGGCCAGGTTCCCGCCGCTCTTAAAATTTATTTTGATTTTTAACTTACTCTACTTATATCCTTCTCAGTACTTGGCACTTGTGGAAGATAGAACTAAGAAATTTGCATCTGTAACAAAAAAACTATAAAATATGTATATTATAATTTTATAATTACATTTTAACTATGTGTCTATACAGAGTTTTCTATTTCTAAATAAATGTAGACCATTTTATTATAATTAAAAGTTTATTATTAGTTCTCTCAACACTAATTCAAACAAAGGACTATAAATAATAATCAGTGGTGACAAAGAATAAAGAATATGATTCTTTATAGTGTTCCCGTTATTTTACACTGAAAATATTGGTTTCTAATTGCATTTACATAATTTACATTACCCTTTTTTCTAGATTTTACCTCTGATACTTTTAAATCAACATACTAACAATAAGACTAACAAGCCTAAGACAGGGTTTTTGCCCTTTTTACTTTTGGTGGGGGTGGTCATACCACAAGCGTCATAGGATCTTAGTTCTCCAACAGGGATCCAACCCCTTTACAGACAGTGGAAGCCTAGAGTTCCAACCACTGGATAGCACTTTAGGGAATTACCTAAGAAAGAAAGGATTTTTAATTTTTGATTTTGCCTCTATTTGTACTTATAGCTCACTAAACTGTAAAGATCACATGCTGAGCATTTAAAATACTTTGAAGTAATTCTTTTAAGTTGTGGTTTTGACAACTTGATATACAATTAAGTTCATTTAAGTTGAATTTCAATTTTTAAAGAGTGCTTGTATTTTTGTCTTTAATTATATAAAATTGCATAAAATACAAAAGATTCCAAAACAAAAAACAACATGATGTATATACAAAGGTCTTTACTTCATCTTGCCTTTTCTGCCTTGAATCCCTCTCTCTTTTCCATAAGCAATAATTTTTATTACATTCTAATGCAGTCTTTCATTTTATTTTGAAAATGAAAGGAATGGAATGCCTATCTACATTAATATCTCTCTCCTTCCATAGTTACATATCTTAAGTCTTCACTTTTATTTTTTCACCTAAGTCTATCCTCAGATATTTAATATTAAGACTTGGAGATATTCCTTGGTCCTTTTTACAGCTGCACATATTTTATGCTATGGATTTACCTTAATATGTACAGCCAGTGCCCTACATGTGGTCACTTGATTTTTTTCAGTCTTTTGCTAAAATATAAAGCCTTAAGCATATTCTTTTGAACATATACATAACCACAAAGTGAAAGTGAAAGTCACTCGGTCATGTCCGACTCTGTGACCCCATGGAATGTATATATCCAAATGCAGGAGACCTGGGTTGGATCCCTGGGTTGGGAAGATCCCCTGGAGAAGGAAACGGCTACCCACCCCAGTATTCTGGCCTGGAGCATACATGGACAGAGGAGCCTGGTGGGCTACAGTCCATGGGGTCACAAAGAGTCAGACACTAGTGAGTGACTTTATTTTTTTTTTCATCATTCAAATCAGTATTTTATTGTTCTAGTATATCATATACATCTAGATAGATGATAGATAAAAAGATATTAGTAGATACAGATAGATAAAAAGATTAGTAGATATTAGTAGATGTAAACATACATATAATTTCTTCTACCAAGATACCCCCATACAAATTCTAAAATAATAAAATTGAGAACTCCCTAAGTTCCTCAGATCAGATCAAGCTTCATATTGATCTTTTGCCTCTCACAGTCAAAACTGTTCTTTCACAAACTTCTTTTAAATTTTGATTCTCTATAAGAAAACAAAAACTGCTCAAGGACATGAGTCTGACCCCACAGCTGCAGGCATCTTCCAGATAATATGGACAGAACACACCCCTCCTTGACTAAAACTGTCCAGGAACACGGAAACCACAAAGAGTATCATTTCACATTACATGTTACATAATTTTAAGCTGAAATATGTATTCAGTTCAGTTCAGTTGCTCAGTCGTGTCTGACTCTTTGCGACCCCATGAATTGCAGCACGCCAGGCCTCCCTGTCCATCACCAACTCCCAAGTTCACTCAAACTCACGTCCATCGAGTCGGTGATGCCATCCAGCCATCTCATTCTCTGTCGTCCCCTTCTCCTCCTGCCCCAAATCCCTCCCAGCATCAGAGTCTTTTCCAATGAGTCAACTCTTCGCATGAGGTGGCCAAAGTACTGGAGTTTCAGCTTTAGCATCATTCCTTCCAAAGAACACCCAGGACTGATCTCCTTTAGAATGGACTGGTTGGATCTCCTTGCAATCCAAGTGACTCTCAAGAATCTTCCCCAACACCACAGTTCAAAAGCATCAATTTTTCGGCGCTCAGCTTTCTTCACAGTCCAACTCTCACATCCATACATAACATGTATTAAGTTAGTTTAATAAAGTGCTATTGTCTCTTGCCCATAGCTAATATTTGGATTTAAAATAACCTCAGAGAATACTTTGTAACCTACCATGAATCCTAACCACTGAGGAAGAGGCTGAAAGACCCTGGAATCAAATCAAGAGCTGAATCATTTGAAAATACTGGAAGTATTTTCCAGTCTTTGGAAAGATTGATGCTGGAAGTCTTGAAGGCACAAAGAGAAGAGGGCAGCAAAGGATGAGATGGTTAGATAGCAGTACTGACTCGATGGATATGAATTTGAGCAAACTCCAGAAGACAGTGGAGCACAGAGGAGCGTGGCATGCTATATGGGGTCACAAAGAGTCAGATATGAGTTAATGACTGGACAACAACATTACCTCTTGTCCATAGATAATATTTGAAAGTAAAACCACCTGAGAGGATACTTTCTAGCCTGCCACGAACCCTACGCACTGAGGAGGAAGGTGGAAGACACTGGGATCAAATAAAATAAAGAAAAAATTTCAAGTGGAGGGAATGGAAATTAAACAATTCCATACAGATGTCTTTTCAATAAAAAATAGTCAATTATTAAGAGTTTTGTTATTGCTTGTTTTTATATTATTATTCAAAAGAAGTAGCAAAGAGTTTGGAGCAGAGACTTCGAAGCAGTTGATTGGGAAATAATTTATAGGTAAATTATTCATCCCAAATACAGAGCCTAGTTGAAACCAAAACCATAAATTTGTGCTTCAATAAATCATCCTAATTCCCACATTTCTCAGTGTTCTGAAGCACCACAGAGTAGATGAGGCAGCAGCAGTATCTAGGGCTGAGTGAAGAACACAGTAGTTGAGAAAGATACCAGGGTGTCTGGGGGGCTTGTAACACATGATTATGTGGTTGATCATGAAATAAACTGAGTAGGAACAAACCATGAATTAAAAGAAGAAAATTCTACTCCATGATTAAACATATGATTGAAATTAAAAGGACATTCTTCTCATGAAACTAAAACTGCCATAAATGATCAATTTTACTTCCAAAGAAATTAGACAACAACTTATTGCAGGTCCATATTATAACGCTTTTCTTAACAACACTGGTTTATCATTGTTGTATAGGCACATAGTCATACGAGTTTTGTCATAAGAAATTTATCATGACAGTTAAAAGTCTAATATAGTTTAAAATTATGCACATCTATATGCAGAATTTAATCACTGTCCAATACGATATTATGCTCCATTGCTTCATATAGAGCTCTCCTCAGTTCAATAATAGTGTTTGGACTCAAGCCCACATCATCTTTCTATATTTAATATTTAATATTCATCATGACACATTTCTGTAATTTCTCTGTTCCAACCACCATAAGACACTCTGACTATAATGATACTTTTTCTTTGGCTAATCAAAGCTTCACATTATTCATATCCTAGGATTCAAACTATTCTCTTTTTAATTTTTAATAGTCACGATACAAATTTTAAAAATGGTGCTTTTCTCTTCTTCCATAGTTATCTCTCTTTTCCTCCTTGTCAAAATAAAAGAATTTGTCCAGTAATATTAATTCCGTAAAGACAGAAACTCCTTCTTAATCCATGCTTCTTAAATTTCTATCCCATCTCCAACACCTAATTAACAGTCAGAATCCTTCATGGGCTTTCCTAATAGCTCAGTTGGTAAAGAATCCACCTCCAATCCAGGAGACCCCGGGTTGATTCCTGGGTCAGGAAGACCCACTAGAGAAGGGATAGGCTACCCACTAAAGTATTCTTGGACTTCCCTTGTGGCTCAGCTGGTAAAGAATCATCTTGCAACGCAGGAGACCTGGGTTCAATCCCTGGATTGGGAACATCCCTGAAGAAGGGAAAGGCTACCCACTCCAGTATTCTGGCTTGGAGAATTCCACGGACTGTATAGTCCATGGGGTTGCAACGAGTCAGACACGACTGAGCAACTTTCACTTCACTTCACATCACGTAAAAACTGGACATGGATCAACAGACTGGTTCATTTTGGGAAAGGAGTAAGTCAAGGCTGTAGATAGTCACCCCTACTTATTTAACTTATATGCAGAATACATCATGCAAAATGCTGGGCTGTATGACTCACATGCTGGACTCAAGATAGCCAGGAGAAATATCAACAACCTCAGATATGCAGATGACACCATCCTTATAGCACAGGAGAGTAAAAAAGCTGGCTTAAAACTCAACATTCAAAAAACAAATATGGCATTCTGTCTCATCACTTCAAGGCAAATAGATGGGGAAAAAGTGGAAACAGTGACAGATTTCATTTTCTTGGGCTCCAAAATCACTGCGGACAGAGACTGCAACCACAAAAATAAAAGACCCTTGTTCCTTGAAAGAAAAGCTATGACAAACCTAGACAGAGTATTAAAAAGCAAAGACATCACTTTGCCAACAAAGGTCCATCTGATCAAAGCTATGGTTTTTCCAGTAGTCATGCGTGGATGTGAGAGTTGCACCATAAAGAAGGCTGAGCACCAAAGAATTGATGCTTTCAAACTGTGGTGTTGGAGAAGACTCTTGAGAGTCCCTTGAACAAGAAGATCAAAACAGTCAATCCTAAAGAAATCAGTCCTAAATATTCACTGGAAGGACTAGTGTTTACAATGAAGCTCCAATACTTTGGCCACCTGATGTGAAGAACTGACTCACTGGGAAAGACCCTGATGCTGGGGAAAATTAGGCAAGAGGAGAAGGGGGTGACAGAGGATGAGATGGTTGGATGGCATCATCTACTCAATGGACATGAGTTTGAGCAAACTCAGGGAGATAGTGAAGGACAGGGAAGCCTGGTGTGCTGCAGTTCATGGGGTCACAAAGAGTCAGACACGACAGCAACTGAACAATAACAACATGTAAAAACTAGTACAAAATTAATGCAAAGATTACATATATGTCTATCTACCAACATCGTTTCAAATCTCATGGTAAATTTCAGGCTTGTAGATTCTAGAAAGAAGTACATAAATATGGGAGATTGTTTTGTCTGTGATAATGCATATTATATGAGATTAATAAACAATAAATATAATTTAAAACTCCATTAGATTAATAGATAGGAAGATACAAAAATGATGCAAAATGAATTGGGAAACTATACAAAATAGCTGAGCAAATGACTAATCGTTCATGCAACCTTGTTATGGGTAATTAGTTCAGTTTAGTTTATGGAATCAATAATTACTGGCTTGTAAATAAGCAACTATGAAAATGTTTAGCACATAAAGCCTCCCTTAAACAATTTCTCATTTATCATAATGCAAAATTCATAAGCAAGAAGAAATATAATCATGAACATAATCACTATCCCATTAGCCTAGAGGCTTAAAAAAAATTGTGAGACCAAGAATAAAGAGAGAAGAGTACATGCAAATAAATGCAATATCTGCCTGCATGTGCACATGCTTAGTTGCTCAGTTATGTCCAACTCTTTGCAACGCAATCGATGGTAGCCTGCCAGGCTCCTCTATCCATGGGATTTTTCAGGCAAGAATGCTGCAACCAATTGCCATATCCTTCTCCAATATCTGCCTAGATTCCAGTTTCTCGTTCTATTACTTTTAACTCAACAGTTTATGTAGCCACTTTTCCCCTAAAAGTTGATAATGCCTTCTATTGTATTTTAAAATTTTTTTAAATTTTATGTAATTTTTAAAAGTTACTTTCCATTTACCATTATTCCAAAATTTTCACTACATTTCCCATATCATATTACGCCCAATAGTCTGTACCTCCCACTCCTCTACTCCTTTATTGCCTCTCCCCACCCTTCCCCCCTGGTAACCACCAGTTTGTTCTTTATATCTGTGAGTCTACTTATTTCATGTTATGTTCACTAGTTTGTTATAACAGCTGCTTGTTTTTAAGGAAACCTAGATTCCAGTTCTCTAGCAGGTAATATTTATAATCCTAATGTATTTTGCTCACCAAATCCTCCTCTATTCCGTTTCCTATACAGTTATCAAGATGAGCTTTCTAAAATAAAAATCTAGTAACTTTTTATATTTTTGAAATTGTTCAGTATGAACTCATAGTTTTCACAATGAAATCTAAACCCATTATCATAGTATTTATTACATGTGTACTCTGGCTCCTAGTCTTATCTAGCCTTATCTCTTACTCTCTCCTATTCCATATATTTATTTTTATCTCCTTCACTCATTCAACAAATTGTATATCAGGTACCTGATGCCAGACACTCATGTGCCATTTAATTTCATCATCACTTGAACCCTCTGCTACATATTTTCCAAACTTTAGACCTTTGACTATGTTATCCCCTATGTCTGAAATGGGTTTGCTTCTCCCGCTTCTCAACCCATTTTTCCTACCTAACTCCTAGGGTCCTTTAAGACTCAATTCAGTGCTAAAGTCAATCAGTCATGACTGCTTGACTGACCCAAAACCCTTCTCTGCATGACTGGTTTTGGTGTTTCTCCTATATGCTGCTATGACATAAATCAAGCATTACATATTTTATAAGATAATTTTTAATATTAATTTATATCTTATTTAAGGTATACTGCTATGATTTGGTTTTGGTACCTGCAAACAAATTTTTCAATGATGTAAAAATACTCAGTAAATATAAATGTTTTTACCTTTTAGATAAAAATTGTCATTTTACCAGAAAAGACAATTTCTTTCAATATGTGCCAAGCAAAGATATGCTCTTTTTGTTAATGTGTTTGTATTATTACAAAAATCATTAAGATATTTGTTTTGTTTAAATTTCCCCAAAAGTGCATCTGAGTTATGCACTGCTTGACAATGACTCAAAATATACTTAACAATAAGGAAGTGTGTATGTTTATGTTTTAAGTATGTGTGTGACTAGTGATTTCTTTGAATAACAAGTTCATGTGATATAAATAATCATGAGACCTGATGTTACAATGGAAAACAGGAGCTTCATATGTTTGGCACACAATTATATATAGATAAAGAGCATATTTATTAAATATTGAATCATAGACATGGGATGAAGGAGTCACTGTACCAGATTTTGGGGGGCAGGAAATTTTGAGAGTTTGAACATAAGTAGATAAATCTGAATCTTAAATATTAACACCGTAAGTTGATATAAAGTACAAATCACTTAATGATAAGGACATACAAATAAGATTTTCTATAAATGTCAGAATGATTGTGTTACAGTGATGCTATAGACTGATTGCTTGTGTCTATACAAAATTCATATGTTGAAATCTAATCCCCAATATAATGGAATTTGGAAGTGGGACGTCTGGGAGGTGATTATATCATGAAGGTGGAATCCCCATGAATGGGATTAGTGCCCATAGAGAAGAGGCATCCAGAGAGCTCCTTTTGCCATGCGAGGGAACAGTGAAAAGACGTCTGCCCATGAACCAGGAAGTGGGTTTCCACCAGACGCCACCAAATCTGCCAGTGCTTTGATCCTGGACTTCCAAGCCCCTGGAACTGTGAGAAATAAATTTGTTATTTATAAGTCAAATGTTTCCCTGTGGCTTGGATGGTTAAGGGGGCTCAGACTGTAAGGTGGCTCAGACTGTAAAGAATCTGTCTGCAATGCAGGAGACCTGGGTTCAATTCCTGGGTCAGGAAGATCCCCTGGAAAAGGGAATGGCAACCCACTCCAGAATTCTTGCCTGGAGAATTCCATAGACAGAGGAGTCCGGTGGGCTACAGTCCATGGGTTCCGCAAAGAGTGGGACACAACTGAGCTATCTTCACTTTCACTATAAGTCAACTAGTCTAGGCCAAAGGGACTAAGATATTGACAATGAGAAAAAGAAGAGAATATGGTGCCTGGGATATGTTTGATCCAAAAAAGTAATGGATAAATTGAAAGACTGTGGGATTATTTAACGCAATTGCATATTTGTTAATGTTCTTTATTCTTGACTTCCTTGAGTTGTGATTCATATTCTTTCAGAAATGTGGTCCCTCTTTCCCTTCTCCCCTGTCTGTTGACTCTTATTTGGCTTCATTCTAAGTATGATTCCCAAAAAAGGACACGGTTAATCAGAAGAGATCTCTAATACGAATGATAATTGCTGACCAAACACCAGAAAATTCTTCATGCATATGAAGACCACCTTTTAAAAATAAAGCCCTGTGAACAATGTCAACACAAGCAGCAAAATTCCTCTAGGAGGGTATTTCAAGCTTTTATTTCACAACTTGCTTTTATGGGTTTAAGCACAAGCTTGACATTATGTGAATGCAGTTTGCTGTGTTTAATTACTATCATTATTATTATTACAGATACAGTAGTAATTATCTCTTCTTACTGTCTCATTATGTTTTGATCAATTCACATAATAAAAGTTTACTGTAAATATAAGGTTAGGTAACATTCAGGAAAACATGTAATTATGGAATATATAATCATATACAATCTAACAGCTGATCATTTCCAACATTTCCAACAATTAAATGTTTAGAAAGTAAAGAATTAGCTGATTTTAATAACATAGGTACAGATCTAGAGGCAATGGCAACGAAGGGTTTATTTGTTGACCTAAAATTACTTTACTTCTGTTATATTAATAACATCTAGGTTTCTCAAAAACATGCTGGTAAAAAAAAAAAATCTTTCCAGCTTTATTAATGATTCATATGGCAGTTTCTGAAGAGACAAGTCCCACAGAGAAGGAGCACTTGATTAATGACCTGGAAACACTTTTCCTTTTCAGCTGATTAAATAAAATTGACTGGATTTTTACATTTTTATAATAAAATGACCTGCAGGGCTGAGATGACACAGTGAAAGCAGCATGTTCACTCTTCAGCAGATTTTTATTTTGTCACTTGTAAAAATGAAAGGGCTAACCACCCAAGCAGAAAAATGCACTTTATCATAGTCCATGGCTGCCAACACTGCATACAAATAAAAAAACATGGAGGAGAATAGATAGTGTTTATATGCAGCTAGACTTTGTCTAATGACGACTAAAGTCTTGTCATTCCTGGGCCAACGAACTGTGTTATTAAATTATTATTTAAAAATGAAAAACCTAGAATTAAAAAAAAAAGGCAAAATCTAACCTTTGCAATCTTTAAAGGCATTCCATGTTTAGAATTATTAGATGTCATTGCTGTAATCTTTTTTGCTTCTGGGCCAAAAGATTCTCTTTGGGGACCAAAGTTCTGTTCTTACTTTCACACCAACAGCCTCACAGACAGCCCCAAGCAAAACTGTGAAGTAAGAAAAATTGTTTTTTTTTTTGCATTTCCCACAGTATCATCTTTCTTTCTCTCTCTGGATCCTTTTCAGAGTATTCTTTAGCCAGGATCTAACCTCCCTAACATAGTATCCTTTGCTTCTTCTTTGCTCCCTACATCCTTGCTTTGTAGCCTATACTTGTCTGCTCCCTCAAAGTGGTATCTCTGTTATCCCCATCTCCCTCTCCCAGACTATGGCTATCTATAGTCACTCTTTGAAGTGTACTAGTTCCAGGCCCATTACTTTAGTGAAAGTGAAGTCACTGAGAAATATCATTCATTGATTTGGAGTTGGATAAGAGCTGTTCAATAAAAACCACCACACTATAGTTTTAAATTAGTCTTACTACTTCTCTTGAGTATCCTGATCTATTTCTTAATGAACACATAAGAAGTTATGAGGTTCTCTTACTGGAGTTGAGTAGGAAGAGTTATATTCTTGTTCTTACATTTTTATGATATACCATGATAAATAAATAACCTGGTCAATTCAGTTTTATGATATAAAATTATCAATAATAGTGAAATTTCAGTACATGTAATGATATGTCGCTAGCAGTTACTGCTTTCAGTGTATTTTGCCATGCATTAATTCCCAGATCAGCATGAATAAAAAAGAATGTAAGACCTGTGATGGTAGGCTCTTGTCGGCTATACCTCTAGTCTTAGAATCACACTAATAAATAGTCAACACTCAATAAACATTTGTTTATTGAAGATAGTGGTTGAATTTAAAGTGAATCTTCAGACTCTTCAATCATGAAGCACTTACATGGTCACTAGTAAATTCTAATCAAAATATTATTTTTGCCCTTTCCAGTTCAATATTTATCTGATTTGGTATGACTGGGCCAAATCTTCTGGAAAACCAATTAATTATTCTGTGCCTAGATGAGTGTTCAATATTATGTTCAATTCAAGAAATCCACCAAAATCATTTTGTCTAGATCTCTCATAAGTACCTTAGAAGTGCAAAGAAGTGTATTAACATCTGCTCATGTGTGCCTAATCATACTGATAGACCTGTTTTACCATCCCTTTATTTAGAACATCATATGATAATTATTAAATTACAATATAGAAAGCAGGCTAGTAAACTGGCCTCCACAGTAGACTCTTGCTTCCCCACAATCCATCTTCTGTATAGCACTGGTATATATGTAACTCATTTCATATTCATTAAATATATATATATATATATGTAATCAAATACACACCCACACATGTGTATGGGTGTGTGTGTGTGTGTGTGTGTGTGTGTGTGTGTCTGTATTCCTTCAATAAGGTTGCTTCTAAATCTTCCCAGGGTAATTAAAGACTTTTATTTCTATTCATTGCAATATCAGTTTAGCTGTTTTGAGTTACATAATGATTTTAGCTTTGAAGTTAAAGGTCAACCTCAGGGCGAGGAGCACTTTACTGTGAAGCTGGAAATATAAAGAAGTGTGAATAAAACTGTTCATGACCCTCTGAGTTTCTGTGAGCCAGGACTTAAGCAAGAATTTGAAAGATGTCAAATGCACACTCACTTCAACAGGCCATTATAAATGCCATACAGCTCCCATAGCATGCAATCAGCCTGGTGACACTGGACACATGGTGGGTGCCTGTAGCAAACCATGAGATAATTGCATTTACATGGAGATCTCTGAGGAGTGCAAAGCCCTTTATGGATTTCACTTTGAATCAATTTGTATAATTCCCAAATGTGTTCTGCCGAATTAGAAAAGGATAGATTATATCTTAAATTTTAGAGATAAAAAAAATGAGGCTAAAGAAAAGATACATATCTGACCAAAAGGCCCAGAAAACACTTAGAACTGTGCTTTTTATAGGACATTTTCATGCCTTGCTCTGTTGCTCTTTAATCGAGAGCACACTACCACCTTACAGACACCCAGGGAGGCCTCGGAAAACAATTTCACGCAGCTTTCACTTTCAGGTTTATAGGCTCTCAGGAAAAGTTCAGAAGTTCAATATGATGACATAATAAGAAGTTCAAAGGTTCACAGTCTATCAGTGAAAATAATACATTAAATTAAAACATGTAGATTATTTTTTTCCTTTCACATGTTAAGTAATATTTCTGGTATTACATGAACAGAAAATTCAGGAAGAACTCTGTGTTAAAATGAGACTGGAAATGGGGGTGGAGGGGTGGATGAGAAATTCTTAGTGGCATGGGGAAAGGCAAATACTGGGATTCCAGTTTCCTCTGAATGTGAATCTCACAGACATGGCCCGCACGCGAACCTCAGGGACCTCAGGATTCAGCTGAGTTTTCTTTGCTGAAGAAAGCTTCCTCTCCTGAAAGAAGGTCGTGCTTTCTCCCAAATGATGTTGATGGTGTTTTTGTTTTCACAAGTCAAAACTAAGTTTTGAACACTTGTGGGTAGTAGTCACAGCTGTTTGGAGTCCCTTGTGCTAGCACTGGTAAAACAGTTAAAGATCAAGGGAACGAAATTGGCTGCTTAACTTCACTTTTGTACCTTTAAAATACTGAAAGCCTCCCTAAAATTCACTTGGTTAAACTCTGTGGAGTACTTTTTTTTCTTTTAAGCAAATTTTAAAAGTAGAAAGGATTCCTAATAAATTAGAATCTAAAAACTGATTATGCTTTTAACTTTAGTCTAGAAATATAATGTGAGTGTGAATCAGAGTGAATCTTAGGTTTATTTACCCAGTGCAATAATACATAAATTAAAATTTTTATAACAAAATATTCTTTTTTTACTAGATATTATTTTTTAGATATTATTTCTAACAGAGTCCTCCAAATCTATAGTATCTAGATTCCTTATGTTTGAAAATCAGACTACCCATTGAAGAGTACTGCACAGGTCTGAGATCTTGATGATGAACCTCTGTATAGTCAGTGAAGAAGGACTCTAGCTGCAGCAACTGAACTATCTCACTGAGATTCCCACCAAGCTAGGAGCCTGGGTTGACACTGAAATGATTTTGCACAGTCATAGAATCCACTTATGGAAGTTGAGATGTTTTGCTCCTTGAAATCCTCATTCACAATTATAGGATGTATGGGTTAGCTGTCCAGGATAGCCTTTTATGAAGTATGGATAGGTTCTATGACTTCCCTGAAAATACATGCAAAATCTTGTGTGTGTGTGCGTGTGTGTGTGTGTGTGTGTGTGTGTTGTACACACACGTCTTTCTTAGGGAAAAGCAAATACATAACCTTTCCTTGAGATTTTCCAGAAAATCTGTATTGAAACAAAAGGAAAGCCAAGTGTGTGTATTTGCCTGGAGGCAGTGGGGTCTAGCGGAGCTGAGCTCCACTGAGGGGTTGAGAGATTTGTGCCCTAGTCTCAGTTGATTGAGACGAGAAGCAATTGTTTGACCTTAGGCAAGTTACCTAATCTCTTCATGTCTCAGTTTTCTCAACCATGAAATGGGGGAAATAATACCCTGCACCTGCCTTTCTTAGTTCATAAGGCTAGGGTGAGGATGAAATAAGATTTTGTAAGGAAACCCTCTGCATTAAAGAGTTCCACAAACGCATGGCTTATGGGGATCAATCCTTTCTGCTCTTCTCTGCACTCCCTCCCCCTTAACTTTACCCCTCTTATAAATTCTCTATGAGAATTGCTTACAGAGAATTCCCCATTTAATACTAAATAACACCACCTTCAAATGCTAAATTCGATATTCTATAAAATCGCACATGTGAAGTATAGACTTTATTATCAGGTCGGCCCTCACTGCATAGTCCCATCTCTTCTTTATTTAGTAAACTACCACTCAGGATCCAGTTTCAGTCATTTCCTGGGTAAAGTCTTTCCTTCAAGGCCACATGAAGTCCTTTTCTTTGCACTTCCTTCAAACTTTATTCAAGGCCCATCATATAGCACTTATCAAGTTGCAATGTGTTCATTTATTTCCTGGGCCACCTGCCCACTAAACTGTCAGAACCTTCTCTTCACTATTCTTTGAATAATTCCTCAAACATTGCACAAGGCCACATACATAGTAGGCACATGATCAAGTAGTTGTTGAATAAGAAATTTGATATAAATGAAAAAATCTACATAAAGTATAGTGCAATTTCCTCAGAAAGAGCATCATTTTCTGGAGTTTTGCTGTGTGAGGTACAACACACACACTACAGAAGGTCTATGTTTTTCTAGGCGGGAACATTGTATGTGCCTTATTTCTACTGTTTTAGAATGTTTTGTAACCTATTGTCTAGTTTCTTCACTCAAGCTAAAGAATAGTTCCTTAAACCTGTCAGGCTCACCTTATTTCTGTTGGATCCTTTGCAGCAGTGGTCCCCAACCTTTTTGATACCAGGAATCAGTGGTGTGGGCTTCCCAGGCAGCTCAGCTGGTGAAGAATCCTCCTGCAATGCAGAAGACCCTACTTTGATTTCTGGGTCAAGAAGACCCCCTGGAAAAGGGATAGACTACCCGCTCTAATATTCTTGGGTTTCCCTGGTGGCACCGATGGTAAAGAATCTGCCTGCAATGTGGGAGACCTGGGTTGGATCCCTGCGTTGGGAAGATCCCCTGGAGGAGGTCATGGCAACCTACTCCAGTATTCTTGCCTGGAGAAGCCCAAGGAGAGCGGCCTGGCAGGCTACAGTCCATGGCATCGCAAAGAGTCAGACACGACTGAGTGACTAAACACAGCACGGCACATCAGTTTTATGGAAGACAGTTTTTCCACAGACAGGAGGCAGTGGGTGGCCTATGGGTTGGGGATCCCTGCCTTGTAGAAGTTTACATCTACTTCCATTTGAAGTACTTTCATGAAAGATAGTACTTCGATCTACTTCTCTTTGAAAATATTATCTTTAGCCCTAATGTCAAAGCACCCATTGTCTCCATTATATACGAAATATACATTAAAATTTAAACCAAAAGAAATTCAAGAAGGACTTCCCCGGTGCTCCAGTGGATGAGAATCCACCTTCCAAAGCAGGGAACAAGGGTTCAATCCCTGGTAGGGGAACTAAGACCCCCCCGCATTCCAAAATGCAACTAGCCTGTGAGCCACAACTATGAAAGCCCATGTACCATAGCAAGGAGCCTGTGCCCCACAATATAAGACCTCATATGCTTCAGTGAAGATCCTGTGTGCCACAACTAAGACCCTGATGCAGCCAATAAATAAATATTTTTTAAAAGACCCAGAGTAGCCTAAAATAAAAAATAAATTAAAAATTTTTTAAATAAAAGAAATTCAATTAAAATCTTTAAAACTACTATGCAATGCAGATAGTCATCTTGTGAATTTAACCTACCTAAAATTATCTACTGCGGCCTCATCTTTTTGTTCTTCTCTCCCAGGAAGGTTTGTAACATTAAGAGAAAACAAGAGTAAATTTTGTCTCAGGTAGAGCTTGTAGTACCAAAAACACCCCTTCTTCTCACCCTTGATCATGCTGATTAGCCCAATTCAGGTCCATCTGCCTCTAGTCTGCCAAAGACCAATGGGGGAAAAGTGAGCAGTGTCTCTAGCATAAACTGGCTAAAACAATTCACATAGGATTTTCACTGTCCATGGTTTAGACTTCAGGACCCTAGTAAGTTGTATCATTCCCCATTCCACCCCTCCCGCCACTTACCACATTGTTCCTATGTACCAATTGGCACAATATTCCAAGTACTCTCTTAAGGTCTAATCCTCCACACTTGGTTCCTTTTGATAATGCCCCACAATCTTATTACTAAAATATAGAAAAATAGCTGTTTTGAGCATGTGAGCTTAAGAGTAAGGAGAAAGAAGTGTCTCTTTGCCCATTGCTTCAGTATTAGATATAGAGCTGTAAGCTACATTCGTACAAATGGCTTAGCACTTCCAACTTGTTCCTTATTTGATTGAATTGAGCATACTTGGTTTTTATAAAGAATTCCATATTTTTAAAAAACTCATTATGACTCACAACTTTGCTTGAGGACAGAGAATACTCCTAAGGAAACAACTGCTTGACTTTGAGGAATGTGATCCCTTCATTATTTCTGATTTTGGAGATAGAGCCATCCAAAGAGGACCAGATAATAGGTGAGGGTAAAAATAAATTCCAGGGCTTAAACCCAGTAAGAACAATGGAAGGTACATCAGCAAACTGAACACAAGAGAGTAGGACCAATTGAGTTATGGTAGAGTTGTGATTATAAAAATATAAATCTATCACTTGATCTCTTAAGTGAGTACATTCCACTCCTTTCTTATGATGTTAGCAAGAATGCTTATGAATCTACCTGTCTAAAGTTTTATCTTACCCAATAGGGTAAGACATCTTTACTCCTAATGTTTACCCTGCATGAAAAGTTTTCAGCTCTAACTTCCCAATACAAAATGCCCTAAACACTCAGAAGTTTCAACCCACACAGTGTGCTGTTTTCTCAGCATCAGATGTCTTTGCTCAAATTGTATTGCATGCTGCCATGTAGAACAACAAGAATATCTCCCCAACAACCCATTACTTAGTATGAAAACAATTTCAATATCACCAGTCTAACCATGTGTAGGAGCTAGAATTCATAAGTACTTTAATTTGCTGCAGAAATATTGGCTTGATATTACCAACTGAAAATTATACTTTAATAGTGAGCATGTTCAGAGAAGGCACTGGCGACCCACTCCAGTACTCTTGCCTGGAAAATCCCATGAATGGAGGAGCCTGGTAGGGTGCAGTCCATGGGGTCGCTAAGAGTCGGACACGACTGAGAGACTTCACTTTGACTTTTCACTTTCATGCATTGGAGAAGGAAATGGCAACCCACTCCAGTGTTCTTGCCTGGAGAATCCCAGGGACTGGGGAGCCTGGTGGGCTGCCATCTGTGGAATCGCACAGAGTCAGACACGACTGAAGTGACTTAGCAGCAGCAGCAGTGAGCATGTTATAACTTCTTTTCTAAATTCTACTGAGACTGATTAGAACATCATAATTTTAAAATCATTTAGGGAACTTGCATGTATATAGTTTTACTTTATTCATAATGTTGTTAAGTTCTGAGAGGTTATTCTTTCTTAAAAATTAATTTGTAAACTTCTGAAGAACACAGAACAATTGAAGAACTCTGACAACTTCAAAACTTTAGCTTTTCCACCCTTGTCTTTTTGTATAGTATATTCATGCATTCTCTTCAGCCTCAGTTCAGTTCAGTTGCTCAGTCATGTCTGACATGTTGCGACCCTATGGACTGCAGAACGCCAGGCTTCCCTGTCCATCACCAACTCCTGCAGCGTACTCAAACTCATGCCCATTGAGTCGGCGATGCCATCCAACCATCTCATACTCTGTCACCCCCTTCTCCTCCTGCCTTCAACTTTCCCAGGATTCGGGACTTTTCCAAGGAGTCAGTTCTTTGCATCACGTTTTCAAACCCAGTGGTGAACAAGAAGTCTTCTGGTGACCTCTATCAAACAATACTTTATATTTCCCGAAGTGAAAGATTAGCAAGATAAGCATAGTAAACTGTGGGTGACCTTAAAATGTTCACAAATGTGATTAGAATTTATCTTTGACTACAACAAAGATTTGGGGCTTCCCAAGTGGCTCAGTGATAAAGAATCTGCCTGCCAGGCAGGAGACTTTGATTTGGTCCTTGGGTTGGGAAGATCCCCTGGTGAAAAAATGGCAACCCAATCCAGTATTCTTGTCTGGAAAATTCCATGGACAGAGGAGCCTGGTGGCTACAGTCCATGGGATTGCAAAGAGTTGGCATGACTTAGTGACTAAATAGCAAGAACTACAGAAACCTACTACTCTTCATTTATTCAGAAATATTCAAGTATCTACCACAGTAGCAAACATAATTCCTTCCTTCATATAGCCTGCAATCGAGTGAAAGATAAAATAATCACATAAATACACTGAGGAAACCGGAAGGGAAAGAGACACGTGTACCCCAATGTTCATCACAGCACTGTTTATAATAGCCAGGACATGGAAGCAACCTAGATGTCCATCAGCAGATGAATGGATAAGAAAGCTGTGGTACATATACACAATGGAGTATTACTCAGCCATTAAAAAGAATATATTTGAATCAGTTCTAATGAGGTGGATGAAACTGGAGCCTATTATACAGAGTGAAGTAAGCCAGAAGGAAAAACACCAATACAGTATACTAACGCATATATATGGAATTTAGAAAGATGATAACAATAACCCTGTGTACAAGACAGCAAAAGTGATGCTGATGTATGGAACAGTCTTATGGACTCTGTGGGAGAGGGAGAGGGTGGGAAGATTTGGGAGAATGGCATTGAAACATGTAAAATATCATGTATGAAACGAGATGCCAGTCCAGGTTCAATGCACGATACTGGATGCTTGGGGCTAGTGCACTGGGACGACCCAGAGGGATGGTATGGGGAGGGAGGAGGAAGGAGGGTTCAGGATGGGGAGCACATGTATACCTGTGATGGATTCATTTTGATATTTGGCAAAACTAATACAATTATGTAAAGTTTAAAAATAAAATAAAATTAAAAATAAAAAATAATAAATATGAAGTTGTAATTATGACAAAAATGGAAAGGTTCAGTTCAGTTCAGTTCAGTTCAGTTGCTCAGTCATGTCCGACTCTGCAACCCCATGAATTTCAGCACGCCAGGCCTCCCTGTCCATCACCAACTCCCGGAGTGCACTCAAACTCATGTCCATCGATTCGGTGACGCCATCGAGCTATCTCATCCTCTGTCATCCCCTTTTCCTCCTGCCCCTAATCCCTCCCAGCATCAGAGTCTTTTCCAATGAGTCAACTCTTCGCATGATGTGGCCAAAGTACTGGAGTTTCAGCTTTAGCATCATTCCTTCCAAAGAACACCCAGGAGTGATCTCCTTTAGAATGGACTGGTTGGATCTCCTTACAGTCCAAGGGACTCTCAAGAGTCTCATCCAACACCACAGTTCAAAAGCATCAATTCTTTGGTGCAAATCTAACATCCATACATGACTACTGGAAAAACCATAGCCTTGACTAGACGAAACTTTGAGGGCAAAGTAATGTCTCTGCTTTTGAATATGCTATCTAGGTTGGTCATAACTTTCCTTCCAAGGAGTAAGCGTCTTTTAATTTCATGGCTGCAGTCACCATCTGCAGTGATTTTGGAGCCTAAAAAAATAAAGTCAGCCACTGTTTCCACTGTTTCCCCATCTGTTTCCCATGAACTGATGGGATCAGATGCCATGATCTTAGTTTTCTGAATGCTGTTTTAAGCCAAATTTTTCACTCTCCTCTTTCACCTTCATCAAGAGACTTTTTAGTTCCTCTTCACTTTCTCCCATAAGGGTGGTGTCATCTGCATATGTGAGGTTATTGGTATTTCTCCCGGGAATCTTGATTCCAGATTGTGCTTCATCCAGCCCAGTGTTTCTCATGATGTACTCTGCATAGAAGTTAAATAAGCAGGGTGACAATATACACCCTTGACAGACTCCTTTTCCTGTTTGGAACCAGTCTGTTGTTCCATGTCCAGTTCTAACTGTTGCTTCCTGACCTGCATATAGGTTTCTCAAGAGGCAGGTCAGGTGGTCTGGTATTCCCATCTCTTTCAGAATTTCCCACAGTTAGTTGTGATCCACACAGTCAAAGGCTTTGGCATAGTCAAAAAGCAGAAATAGATGTTTTTCTGGAACTCTCTTGCTTTTTCCATGATCCATTGGATGTTGGCAATTTGATCTCTGGTTCCTCTGCCTTTGCTAAAAACAGCTTGAACATCTGGAAGTTCACGGTTCATGTATTGTTGAAGCCTGGCTTGGAGAGTTTTGACCATTACTTTACTAGCATGTGAGATGAGTGCAATTGTGCAGTAGTTTGAGCATTCTTTGGCATTGCCTTCCTTTGGGATTGGAATGAAAACTGACCTTTTCCAGTCCTGTGGCCACTGCTGAGTTTTCCAAATTTGCTGACATATTGAGTGCAGCACTTTCACAGCATCATCTTTCAGGATTTGAAATAGCTCAACTGGAATTCCATCACCTCCACTGGCTTTATTCATAGTGATGCTTTCTAAGGCCCACTTGACTTCACATTCCAGGATGTCTGGCTCTAGGTCAGTGATCACACCATAGTGATTATCTGGGTTGTGAAGATCTTTTTTGTACAGTTCTTCTGTGTATTCTTGCCATCTCTTCTTAATATCTTCTGCTTCTGTTAGGTCCATACCATTTCTGTCCTTTATTGAGCCTTTGCATGAAATGTTCCCTTGGTATCTCTAATTTTCTTGAAGAGATCCCTAGTCTTTCCCGTTCTGTTGTTCTCCTCTATTTCTTTGCATTGATCGCTGAAGAAGGCTTTCTTATCTCTTCTTGCTATTCTTTGGAACTCTGCATTCAGATGTTTATATCTTTCCTTTTCTCCTTTGCTTTTCGCTTCTCTTCTTTTCACAGCTATTTGTAAGGCCTCCCCAGACAGCCATTTTGCTTTTTTGCATTTCTTTTCTATGGGAATGGTCTTGATCCGTGTCTCCTGTACAATGTCACGAACCTTGTCCATAGTTCATCAGGCACTCTATCTATCAGATCTAGTCCCTTAAGTCTATTTCTCACTTCTACTGTATAATCATACGTGATTTGATTTAGGTCATACCTGAATGGTCTAGTGGTTGTCCCTGCTTTCTTCAATTTAAGTCTGAATTTGGTAATAAGGAGTTCATGATCTGAGCCACAGTCAGCTCCCAGTCTTGTTTTTGCTGACTGTATAGAGCTTCTCTGTCTTTGGCTGCAAAGAATATAATCAATCTGATTTCAGTGTTGACCATCTGGTGATGTCCATGTGTAGTCTTCTCTTGTGTTGTTGGAAGAGGGTGTTTGCTATGACTAAGGAAGGGTATGTAAGAGCAAATAATAAAAATTCAAAGGTAGAAAGCAACCTAAAAAATTAACATTTGAGATGATATGTGAAAAATGACCAATATTTCTCTAAGTAAATGAGATTAAGTGGGTTCATAATGGCTGGCCTGTAATCAGACCAACTGGGCTAGAGAAGACAGATTAAGAGAAACACGATTCAATATAATTTTTGAGGGGAAAAAATACAGTCCTTACAGCTAGTGCCTTGTAGGTCAAATTCAGGAATTTGGTGTTTATCCCAAGAGTTGTAGAAAACACTGAAAAACTTTAAGAAAGAAGAGAGAGTACTAGAGGGGAGGGAAAAGATAACCATCTGATTAGATCTGTACTTTTGAAAAGTTTCTTCTAGATATATGGAAAGAGCAGATTTAAGAGATGAAAGTCAAAAACAGGTGAGGTAGACCAGTTACCTGATTTTGCAGTATCTCAAATAAGAATGATTGTGGTACTTTATTTATTAATATGTGTGTGTTTTCAGTCACTCAGTCATGTCTGATTCTTTATGACCTCATGGACTATAGCTTACCAAGCTCCTCTGTCCATGTAATTTTCCAGGAAAGAATACTGGAGTGAGTTGCCATTTCCTTCTCCTAGAGATCTTCCAGATCCAGAGATGGAACCCACATCACTTGTGTCTTCTGCACTGGCAGAGAGATTCTTTACCATTGTGCCACCTAGGAAGCCCATGAATTAACATTCAGTTCAGGTGAGTCACTCAGTCCTGTCTGACTCTTTGTGACCCCATGGATTGCAGCATGCCAGGCCTCTTTATCCACCACCAAATCCTGGAGGTGGACTGGATACTCAAACTCATGTCCATTGAGTCAGTGATGCCATCCAGCCATCTTATCCTCTGTCATCCTCTTCTCCTCCTGCCTTCAATCTTTCCCAGCATCAGGGTCTTTTCAAATTAGTCAGTTCTTTGCATCAAATGGCCAAAGTATTGGAGTTTTAGCTTCAGTGTCAGTCCTTCCAATGAATATTCAGGATTGATTTCCTTTAGAATGGACTGGTTGGATCTCCTTGCTGTCCAAGGGACTCTCAAGAGTCTTTTACAACACTACAGTTCAAAAGCATCAGTTCTTCAGCACTCAGCTTTCTTTATAGTCCAACTCTCACATCTATACATGACTACGGGAAAAGGCAATGGCACCACACTCCAGTACTCTTGCCTGGAAAATCCCATGGACAGAGGAGCCTGGTAGGCTGCAGTCCATGGGGTCGCTAGGAGTTGGACACGACTGAGAGACTTCACTTTGACTTTTCACTTGCATGCATTGGAGGGGGAAATGGCAACCCACTCCAGTGTTCTTGCCTGGAGAATCCCAGGGATGGGGGAGCCTGGTGGGCTGCCATCTATGGGGTCGCACAGAGTTGGACACAACTGATGCGACTTAGCAGCAGCAGCAGCAGCAGCAGAAGACAGACCTTGGTTGGCAAAGTAATGACTCTGCTTTTTAATATGCTGTCTAGGTTGGTCATAAGTTTTCTTCCAAGGAGCAAGCGTCTTTTAATTTCATGGTGGCAGTCACCATTTGCAGTGATTTTGGAGCCCCCCAAAATAAAGTCTGTCACTGTTTCCATTGTTTCCCCATCTATTTGCCATGAACTGATGGGACGAGACACCATGATCTTAGTTTTCTTAAAGTTGAGTTTTAAGCCAACTTTTTCACTTTCCTTTTTCACTTTCATCGAGAGGCTCTTTAGTTCTTCTGCGTTTTCTGCCGTAAGTGTCGGGTCATCTGCATATTGGAGGTTATTGATATTTCTCCTGGAAATCTTGATTCCAGCTTGTGCTTCATCTAGCCCAGTGTTTCTCATGATGTACTCTGCATAGAAGTTAAATAAGCCAGGTGACAATATACAGCCTTGACATACTCCTTTCCCAATTTGGAACCAGTCTTAATTCCATGTCCAGTTCTAACTGTTGCTTCTTGACCTGCATACAGATTTCTCAGGAGGCAGGTCAGGTGGTCTGGTACACCCATCTCTTGAAGAATTTCCCACAGTTAGTTGTCCACACAGTCAAAGACTTTGGCATTGTCAATAAAGCAGAAATAGATGTTTTTCTGAAACTCTCTTACTTTTTTGATGATCCAGCAGATATTGGCAATTTGATCTCTTGTTCCTCTGCCTTTTCTAAATCCAACTGAATATCTGGAAGTTCACAGTTCACGTACTGTTGAAGCCTGGCTTGGAGAATTTTGAACATTATTTTGCTAGCATGTGAGATGAGTGAAATTGTGTGGTAGTTTGAACATTCCTTGGCATTGCCTTTCTTTGGGATTGGAATGAAAACTGACCTTTTCCAGTCCTGTGGCCACTGCTGAGTTTTCCAAATTTGCTGGCATATTGAGTGCAGCACTTTCACAGCATCATCTTTCAGGATTTGGAATAGCTCAACTGGAATTCCATCACCTCAACTAGCTTAACATAGTATTAGCATACCTGCAGTAAATTTGAGAGAAATGAATAGATTTAAGAGACACTTAGGAGACAAAGCCAAGAGGACTTAGAGATGGATTAGTTTTAAGGAGATGTTTAAAAAAGACTCAGGTTTCTGACTTGAGCAGTTATATTTGAGTTCTATCTCCTGAGACTGAAAACATTGGAAAGGAAATTAAGTTTCAGGAGAAACACCATGAGTTAGGAGCTATCAAGTGTGAGTTTTAGGGCTTCTGAGAGTACTAGTGGCCCTAAAATAATGGCTTTTGTGAAGATTAATTAAGCTTAGATTTGCACAATGAATTGGGTAAGGTAATAATGAAAGCAAATGGAAGACTACTATAATAATCTATGTGCCAAATAGCAAACAGAAAGAGTAAACTAAATAAGTAAAAATAATGAAAACAATTATTATAAACCAAAATGTGAATGCATTTAGTAGATGATTTGCAAAGAAGAGAGAACAGACTATTTAGACAAAGATCAATTGGAAATTAATTCTTCCTTTTCCTTTGGAATAGGATTATCTTGGAGAAATGAAATTCTAAAGTGCTTTATTGGATAATAGCCAATTTAAATTTTAGCAAATTAAATGTAAGGAATATTTTAAGCATAGGGTGTGGTTTGAAGGTTAAGACAGAGAAAAGTTACACCAAGGCAGTAAAGTGAGTTCCTGTTGCCTCTACTTCCTAGGTTATCCCCTTGCTCATCTTTCCTATTCTCTTCTCCTACCCCCCTTCCCTCATTAGTTGCTTCCAGAAGACTACTTATGGTTTATAGCCAAATGCAAGCTCATGGGAATAGAAACAAACAAAATGTGTCTATATAATATTTGCTATTATAGAAATTAGCAGTATGTTTTTAAATTAAATTGCTTTTTGATTTTTAAGAACTTTGTAGGAAAGGTATTCCTGCCTGATTAAAAAAACAAACAAACAAACAAAAAAAAACAAAACACCAAGATAAAGGATCTGAAAATGAAGAGGTTATCCTCATGGGATCAATGTTGTCAAGCAAAATAGAAACTGTAAACTTTGAACAATGTTTCAAGGTACTAGAATTAAAGAGAACAGATTGTGTTGGTTAGACTCAGTGTTTTGAGAACCATGTTATTGTACAAATATAACAGTCAGCATATTCATCACATGAAATATAAGACTTCTGAAACTAATTTAACAAAATAGAATCTGGTCATTTAGCAAGTGATTGGCTTTAGGAATAAAATATCAAAATATAATGTTTAATGAACTTGTAGAATATATTTAGTAATAAATGCATGTCAATATACATGTTTAATCACTAACATACTTTTTCTACAAAAGTTAATTTTTACTGTTTAAAAATGTATTGTTTTATCCTTTTAGTTAAATATAATACTGCTAGAATGTTGTACTTGTAATCAAGCACAGCTGAAAATATCATATGTCCTTCTGAATCAAATGTTGCTCTTCTATAGAAAATGAAAACTTTTGAAGTGCTTCCAGTTTTTTTAACAAAATAACTTTGAACTGGAGGAAAATGATTACTTAAAAATAAATTATAAACTTTGTGCACACAAAATAAATGTGTGTGTGGAGTTCCAACGATGGCTGGAAGTCACCACTTGGTAGATTCACTGGGTCAGATACCATACAGTCTTCTTACCATTCTGATGCATAAAAACTCAGAGTTTCTGTGGTCTGACAGCCTTCTCTGTGGGCTACAGTCCATTCTGTCATGTGCAGGGCAGGCCAGAAGTGCCAGGAAGCTAATATCCCTTATGAGGAGCCTGCAACTAATGGCTGACAAGAGTTGGTACATAAGCACCCCAGCTTTCTTGACTCCCAGAGGAATAACTCTGAGCCACATATTCTATACAAATCATCAGCATCTGCAGTAAGATTAAGATCCAGTTACCCGTAAAGGCACTGGTTTGATTATACATCCTTTATTGAGTTTTTTCTCTTTCTTATCTCTCTCGCTCAGTCACCTCCAGACATATGCTAGGGTTATCTTCAAATAAACTATTTACACTTGTATCCTTGTCTCAGTGTCCACTTCTGGGGGTAAGCCAACCTAAATTGTCACATAATTTGGGCAGAAAGTGAATTACATTTTTGAAGTTTGAAGTATGGTCTTTAAATGGATCAGTCTTTAAAGAAGTGCCACTATAAGACGAGATAAAATAGAGGTAAGGTTACAAGATGGGAACTGAGGTATGAAAACACTGGAGTGAAATTGAGCAAAAATAAATTTCAGCTGAATTTAAGGGGGAAAAAAACTATTTCAATGAGAAAGTCCTTTAGACAATAAAAGAAAATGTTCTCGTACAGTGGTAGAAATCCCACTGTTTGAGGCGTTTAACTCTAGATGCAACAATGTCTTGTAAACAATGCCAAATGGCATTGGATGGACATGATAACCTAATAGGTCTTTTCTGGCTCTAATATCTATGATTGCATGATTCAATTCAAATACAGTAGTTTACTGTATCTCAAGTGTGTAATACACTTCAATTGTGAAGTGCTACAATTTCAATACTAATATGTTTGAAGTGACAGACATGTCACCAAAGTACCTAGTAGAGTTGTTTGAAATGCTACAGAAAAAAATTTCCCCTTGTGGATATATTTATATACACCTTGATCCTCAATCAGACAGACTGTGTACCCATAAGCAATGGCCATTCATTAACAAAATCCATATTAAATTTTTGAAAGTCCCTGTGTGTGAAGTTATTCCACAAAGAAATAAAGAAACTAAGTCTTGCCAGTTTCATGTGAAATAACATTAGTCTTCACCACGACGCTGATCAAGAAGCATGCAGATCATTGCACTTTCAAGGGAAGTCGCTCTCCATCAACATCAAAACCACTGAAGTGAGAAATCTACAGTGTCTAAATGATGTTGGGAGTTTTGGCGTTATGTCTCTGTTTAGTGATATGTGGCTAGCCTCTGAAACATGCCAGGTATGCCATTCCCAGTTGAAACAAGGAACAGAAAGTTCTCTAGCAATTTTATCTATGATTCAATTCATATATTTTGTTGTGGTTTTTCAGTTGTGAAATATACTTCTTGAACTTACAGGTCACCTCTAGATTACCAGTGAAGGTAAAGTGAAAGGAACAGTGGCTCAATACATGAGCTCCATTTTCATGCATGAAGTTTCTTTGAAGGAAGTGGGACCTCTCAACCCAGACTGTGGGAAATGAGGCCCACTGACAAGGCAAATTCAGAGAAGTAGGATGTAGATATCATAGGTTCAGAGCAGTGTTTCCCTATCTTAACGACACCCTGTTTTAATGCTACCCTATTTTACTGTTAATGTTCCAGGGTACTTAAAAGGAATACAATTAAAACATACCATGCTTCTCCGATCAATAGGTTTACTTATTAACCTTTCACTCAAATGATATTTTTCACTTCACAGAAATAAATGAGTTAAGGTCTTCCCTTAGTGCAGGAATACTGGTTGAAACTTTTTTAAAATATATTCTCACAGCCTATTAAATGAACAGAATATATTAAAAGGAAGTTTCAAGTCTCCTTCAAAGTAAGTATGGCAGTTATAAAATATGGTTGTGATTTTTTTGACACGTATCTCATATGGAAGCAGGGTCTTTATCCACACTCTATGAAGCAGGGTGACATTATAATCACCTCCTCCAGCAGAACATGGCAGAATCTGCAGCAAGGCCACAAAAGTGTATTCATCTCCCATCGTGATTGCCGAAATATTCATTTTTGCAAGTCCTTAGACACCTTCTAAGAAGCCTGACTATTCTGAAGTCTCTCTGCTTTGAGGAAGATCAGATCACATGAATAGGCCACCTTGTACATGTTCAAGCTGTGGTCAAATTGAGTCATTTCAATACAGATGCCAAACAAGGGAGTTAAGAAATCTCCAAATTATTCTAGCATCTAGTCATTTGAATCTTTCCTGCTGAGGTCCCAGAAACTGTGAAATTGGGACAAGTCATCTCTGTTACGTCCTACCTAAATTCCTAACCTACAGCATAGTGAGCATAGTAAAATGTTTGTTGTTTTATACCACTAAGCCTGAGGGAATTACGCAGCAATAAAAAATGACTGGAAGAAATATGGAAAGCAGGAAGGAAGGGAGAAAGTCAGACAGAGTGAAAGAGGTAAGAAAAACGGAAGAGAAGAAGAAAGGGAGTAAAAGAGGGGAGAGAGGGAGGGAAGTGGAAGGAGAGAGGAATAAAGGAACAGAAGGAGTGACCTGTCCTGAAGTATTATTAAACATGGCTTCTGTCATGTTTTACCACAAAGCATCTTCATGGAGAGTTTCTATTAACTGATTTAGTCTTGCCTTTCTCAGAGAGGATTGTTCAACTTAAACATACATTAATTAATTAACTGAATAGGGAAAAAGGAAGAAAAAGAATTTCCTTTATTTGGAGATCTTTATTGAATGATGTATATCAACTATGCTGTTGTTGTTTAGTCACTAAGTCATGTCCTGCTGCTGCTGCTAAGTCGCTTCAGTCATGTCCGACTCTGTGCGACCCCAGAGATGACAGCCCACCAGGCTCCCCCGTCCCTGGGATTCCCCAGGCAAGAACACTGGAGTGGGTTGCCATTTCCTTCTCCAGTGCATGAAAGTGAAAAGTGAAAGTGAAGTCGCTCAGTCCTGTCTGACTCTTAGCAACCCCATGGACTGCAGCCTACCAGGCTCCTCCATCCATGGGATTTTCCAGGCAAGAGTACTGGAGTGGGGTGCCATTGCCTTCTCCAAGTCATGTCCAACTCTTTGTAAACCCCTGGACTCCTCTGTCCATGAGATTTCCCAGGCAAGAATACCGAAGTGGGTTGCCATGTCCTTCTCCAGGGGCTCTTTCCCACCCAGGATCTGAACCCATATCTCCTGCATTGCAGATGGATTCTTTACTGCTGAGCCACCAGGGAAGCCCATATTAACTACAGAGTGATTTAAGAAAAAAAAGACAGCAAAAAAAAAAACAAAGGTAAGGGAGAAGGTATTTGAAAATTAAGACACAAATTTCTTCTACAAAAGGAATATCATGATTAGAACTTGAACATTTAATTAGGTTCACACCATCAGAGCCAGTGAAACTCCATGCATTATATATGATAGAAAATGTTTCCTGCTGAGCACAAGTCCATTAACATAACATGTTGATTATCAACTACCATATAACTCATTGTGCTGTGTGCTGTTACTTCAGTCGTGTCTGACTCTTTGCGACCCCATGGACTGTAGCCCACCAGGTTCCTCTGTCCATGGGGATTCTCCAGGCAAGAATACTGGATTGCCCTTCTCCAAGAGATCTTTCCCACCCGAGATCAAAGTTGCGTGTCCTGTGGCTCCTGCACTGCAGGCAGATTCTTTACTGCTAAGTCACGGGGGAAGTAAATCAGTAAATCTGAATAAAGCATTTCCCTGAGCTCTCGGAAGATCTTAAGCCTGAGGAGGGACACTTGGGTACCCTCAATTTGGTCAGACGTACAGATGATAACCTGGAACTTGTGACCGGCATCTGGAGTGGAGGCAGTCTTCTGGGACTGAGCCTTAACATGTGAGGTCTGTGGTAGCTCTAAGCAGTATCAGAACTGAATTGACTTGTAGGACATTAAGTTGGTGTTGGCAGAGAACTCACTGTTGGTGTAGGAAAACACTCCAGAAAAACCCAAGAACAAGCCGCTGACCAGGTCTGTGGCAGTTGGCATGTCATCCTATCATTTTTAGGTTGCCAGCTCTCCCATGACCAACCAAAAATACACTCATAGAAAATGGTTCTATGCTTAACTCCATCGTATCTGAAGACAATTTCCTAAACGTTTTAGTTTCTGTAACTTTATTACCGCATTAGGGTTTTCCTACCCCTTCCATAAATATAAACATATACATTTGTAACCAGGGGCTTCATTTCAGTAACTTAATTTTAGCTCTTTCATAATCTAGAAATTGTCAAATGTCTCTAGAAAATGGCATTGGAAAAAAGATACATAAACAAGAAAAAATATATATTGGAGATGAAAGAAGAAACTAAAGTGAGAAAAGGATTACCAGTGAACTGGAACACAAATTACAAATTTAGCAAAAGGCCATGATGATCATTTGGAAGATAAGTAGTGTTACATCTTATAACAGTTGATTTCTTTATGAACTATGTAGTTCAAAATCTATTAACCTCCTCTACAACCTTTTGCCTCCCTCTGAGATTAACTCTTCATGTTCTCCCTGTTCTAGTCCATGATTGTGCGCTGCCTTTCTCTCTGCTTATTTCTTTCCCTGTGTCCTAATCTGGTCTCTCCTGTTTCAGGCCTAATATGCACTCCCACACGTTCCCAGTTTCCACATCCCTCTGTTTAGTTTTGCCTCCTACTGTATGCATCAATAGCATATATGTGTGTGCATGCTTAGTCACTCAGTCATGCCCCACTGTTTGCAACACCATAGACTGGAGCCTACCAGGCTCCTCTGTCCAAGGGATTATCCAGGAAAGAATACTGGGATAGTCTGCCATGCCCCCCTATATGCCTTTCACCCTTAATCACAATTGGTGACAGGACTTTCTACTATTACATGAAAAAAAAAAATTTTTTTAAGAAGCACACATATGAATATACTCTCCTCCTGCCAAAATATTTTTATACCTGTGAACAAAGCTTCTTTCATCATTGACTTCTTCAAACTATTTAGGCCATTGTAGGCCATAATCATAAAGTTTTTCTTATGGAAAATTTCAAACATGTCAAAGAAGAGAGATTTTCATGAACTCCTTTGTACCCATCACCCAGCTGAAATGATGAGCTACATTTGGCTATACATCTTAGACTTTTGAGCTTAAAATAATCATAATTATAATAAGGCAGTATCGCATTGCCTTTTATGACCCATCATTTAAGACAAAGAATTATAATTCTCTTTTTTAACCATCAGATCAGATCAGATCAGTCGCTCAGTCGTGTCCGACTCTTTATGACCCCATGAATCGCAGCACGCCAGGCCTCCCTGTCCAGCACCAACTACCAGAGTTCACTCAGACTCACATACATCGAGTCAGTGATGCCATCCAGCCATCTCATCCTCTGTCGTCCCCTTCTCCTCTTGCCCCCAATCCCTCCCACCATCAGAGTTTTTTCCAATGAGTCAACTCTTCGCATGAGGTGGCCAAAGTACTGGAGTTTCAGCTTTAGCATCATTTCTTCCAAAGAAATCCCAGGGCTGATCTCCTTTAGAATGGACTGGTTGGATCTCCTTGCAGTCCAAGGGACTCTCAAGAGTCTTCTCCAACACCACACTTCAAAAGCATCAATTCTTCAGCGTTCAGCCTTCTTCACAGTCCAACTCTCACATCCATACATGACCACAGAAAAAACCATAGCCTTGACTAGACAGACCTTTGATGGCAAAGTAATGTCTCTGCTTTTGAATATGCTATCTAGGTTGGTCATAACTTTCCTTCCAAGGAATAAGCACCTTTTAATTTCATGGCTGCAGTCACCATCTGCAGTGATTTTGGAGCCCAGAAAAATAAAGTCTGACACTGTTTCCACTGTTTCCCCATCTACTTCCCATGAAGTGGTGGGACAGGATGCCATGATGTTAGTTTTCTGAATGTTGAGCTTTAAGACAACTTTTTCACTCTCCACTTTCACTTTCATCAAGAGGCTTTTGAGTTCCTCTTCACTTTCTGCCATAAGGGTGATGTCATCTGCATATCTGAGGTTATTGATATTTCTCCCGGCAATCTTGATTCCAGCTTGTGCTTCTTCCAGTCCAGTGTTTCTCATGATGTACTCTCCATAGAAGTTAAATAAGCAGGGTGACAATATACAGCCTTGACGTACTCCTTTTCCTATTTGGAACCAGTCTGTTGTTCCATGTCCAGTTCTAACTGTTGCTTCCTGATCTGCATACAAATTTCTCAAGAGGCAGATCAGGTGGTCTGGTATTCCCATCTCTTTCAGAATTTTCCACAGCTGATTGTGATCCACACAGTCAAAGGCTTTGGCATAGTCAATAAAGCAGAAATAGATGCTTTTCTGGAATTCTCTTGCTTTTTCCATGATCCAGCAGATGTTGGCAATTTGATCTCTGGTTCCTCTGCCTTTTCTAAAACCAGCTTGAACATCAGGAAGTTCACGGTTCACATATTGCTGAAGCCTGGCTTGGAGAATTTTGAGCATTACTTTACTAGCATGTGAGATGAGTGCAATTGTGCGGTAGTTTGAGCATTCTTTGGCATTGCCTTTCTTTGGGATTGGAATGAAAACTGACCTTTTCCAGTCCTGTGGCCACTGCTGAGTTTTCCAAATTTGCTGGCATATTGAGTGCAGCACTTTCACAGCATCATCTTTCAGGATATGGAATAGCTCAACTGGAATTCTATTACCTCCACTACTTTTGTTCATAGTGATGCTTTCTAAGGCCCACTTGACTTCACATTCCAGGATGTCTGGCTCTAGGTCAGTGATCACACCATTGTGATTATCCGGGTCGTTAAGATCTTTTTTGTACAGTTCTTCTGTGTATTCTTGCCATCTCTTCTTAATATCTTCTGCTTCTGTTAGGTCCATACCATTTCTGTGCTTTACTGAGCCCATCTTTGCAAAAAATGTTCCTTTGATATCTCTGATTTTCTTGAAGAGATCCCTAGTCTTTCCCATTCTGTTGTTTTCCTCTATTTCTTTGCATTGATCACTGAGGAAGGCTTTCTTATCTCTTCTTGCTATTCTTTGGAACTCTGCATTCAGATGTTTATATCTTTCCTTTTCTTTTTTGCTTTTAGCTTCTCTTCTTTTCACAGCTATTTGTAAGGCCTTCCCAGACAGCCATTTTGCTTTTTTGCATTTCTTTTCCATGGGGATGGTTTTGATCCCTGTCTGCTGTACAATGTCACGAACCTCATTCCATGGTTCATCAGGCACTCTATCTATCAGATCTTGGCCCTTAAATCTATTTCTCACTTCCACTGTATAACCACAAGGGATTTGATTTAGGTCATACCACTGTGGTTTTTCCTGTGGTCATGTATGGATGTGAGAGTTGGACTGTGAAGAAGGCTGAGTGCCGAAGAATTGATGCTTTTGAACTGTGGTGTTGGAGAAGACTCTTGAGAGTCCCTTGGACTGCAAGGAGATCCAACCAGTCCATTCTGAAGGAGATCAGCCCTGGGATTTCTTTGGAAGGAATGATGCTAAAGCTGAAACTCCAGTACTTTGGCCACCTCATGAGAAGAGTTGACTCATTGGAAAAGACTCTGATGCTGGGAGGGATTGGGGGCAGGAGGAGAAGGGGATGACAGAGGATGAGATGGTTGGATGGCATCACTGACTCGATGGACCTGAGTCTCAGTGAACTCCGGGAGTTGGTGCTGGACAGGGAGGCCTGGCGTGCTGCGATTCATGGGGTCATAAAGAGTTGGACATGACTGAAGGACTGATCTGATCTGATACCTGAATGGTCTAGTGGTTTTCCCTACTTTCTTCAATTTAAGTCTGAATTTGGCAATAAGGAGTTTAACTCATGTTCACTTTGAAAAATCAAACATATCTGCCTTAATACCTAACTAGAATGCTATTTGACATTTTAAAATAAATTTAATTTAATCAAGTAAAATAATTATTATGTCAATTATGCTATTCCAAACTATATATACCTCCCATTCCCAAATGCCTCTCAATTTTCATTCTTATATTCTTCCCTGACAGGCACTCACCTCTAAACCTACCTGCAATTCAGAATTACTATTTTAAATATGTATTTTAAACAGCTTTGTAATAATAATAATAAACATTTAAATTTGACTAAGAGCTCCCAATAACTCTAAGGGGGATAAACAGGCCTTTTAAAACTGTAGCTAACACAAGTAGACAAGTCTGTGAATGGTTAGCATTGTCCAGTGTCCACTGATGAAGAAGGCAATGGCACCCCACTCCAGAACTCTTGCCTGGAAAATCCCATGGATGGAGGAGCCTAGTCCATGGGGTCACTAAGAGTCGGACACGACTGAGCGACTTCACTTTCACTTCTCACTTTCATGCATTGGAGAAGGAAATGGCAACCCACTGCAGTGTTCTTGCCTGGAGAATCCCAGGGATGGGGGAGCCTGGTGGGTGCCGTCTAGGGGATTGCACAGAGTTGGACACGACTGAAGCGACTTAGCAGCAGCAGCAGCAGCAGTGTCCACTGAAGGTGATCTGAATTGGTTTCAGGGTGTAGTGTTCATATAACAAACAGACACTGATATTTCTAGATTTTTTAAATTGTAGATTTGCATTTTTAAACTAGATGCACATTATAGATACCAGTCATTGTTCTTTTCTCAGCATATCATTTTTTGCCCTGACTTTATTATAGAATGAAACAAAAGATTAACTTGCAGTACCAGCCATAGATAAAAATAAAATCCTGTAAGAAGTTTCTTGACAAAATAAATAGAGCTCAAGGGCAGTTTATTGCATAAGTCTTCTATAATTATTGGCAGCTTAATTACTCTTCGGTTCTCTTCAAAATTACTGGTGTTAGAACAACCTTTCTAGTGCAAGTGAAAAGGGTTGTGACTTTCTTTTTGATTAAGCATGGCTTCTCATCAGAGACTCACCATTAAAATAAAAGAGTTTGAAAAGTAGGGGCTTACCACATTCCAAGAAATACGCCAGTCAAGGACTTGTTGAAAGTATCTAAACTTTAAAATATGAATAGTGATATACATGCAAAGAACCTTTGACTTCAGGTTTCTTCCTATCAAATAACATCTATTTCAGAAGATGGTTGACTACAGAGAACAAAACATTTGACAAATGTTTAGGGTGAAAAGTGATGCTGTATTATGGAGGTTTACTTGGAGGTCAGGATCAAAACATTTAACTTTAATTTCCCCATGTTCATGTTAACGATATCCTGAAATTCAGCACAATATCACAAAATTTACAAGGCAGTCCATTATATTATTTGTTCATTGTCTTAAGTTTTTGTCTTTATTCAGTAAAGTGCCTACTGCCTTATAGTTTTCAACAATCCTAGTATCCTACAATCCTCGGTATGGTCTAGATTCAAGGTCAACATGCTGATTACTATCAGAAACCAGTACTTTGCTAACTTTAGTTAAGGAATAATGAAGAAGACAAGTGAGAAATCCCTGCTAGGAAGAGCAGTGTTTATTTGTCTTAGTTTTGCTGTTTCAGCACCCAAATTTTTTTTTTTTTTTTTTAGTTTTGGAGGATATTCTGCCTCTAGCAATAGAAAGATAAGGGGCCAAAACCTATCTTCCCTTGCTCTCACTCAGTTGTGACTGACTCTTTGTGACCGCATGGACTATACAGTCCATGGAATTCTCAGGCCAGAATACTGGAATGGGTGGACTTTCCCACCTCCAGGGGATCCCAGGTTTCCCACATTGCAGGCAGACTATTTACCAGCTGAGCCACAAGGGAAGCCCCATAGAAAGGCAGGGTGTGACAAATGATTTAACTTTGCTAACTGGATGATCCCTTCCAGAATCCTAAAAATAAAGGGAGATGAAGAAACAGAATTATTTACAACACTGATCCTGGGAGGAGGGCTTCCATCAATATCAATTATTTCTATCCGGTTCTTTCTAACCCACAGGAAAGCATCTCAGCTCATCTTCTTTTAGAAAGAATCAGTGCATTCAAGAGGGCTAAATTTCATGATTCTTCTTTACCTGGATCACATAATTTAATTGTATACATGCAATCTACTTCTTTCAGCATAGTTACATCTGTTACTCAATAGTTACAGTATTCTAAGCCAACAGTCTCCAGGTGTGGTCTTGTAACCTCTTGAGGGTCTTTGAAGCTTTTCACGAGGGCTACGATGTCAAAATTACCTTCATAATAATACTGAAATATTTTTTGCTCTTATTTTCCCACAAAGATACAATAGAGTTTTTCCTTGTTACAACAGTTCTATTGAAATATAATTTACATGACACAAAATTTACCCATTTAAAGTTTTAAAAATGTGAATATGAATGTATTCTGAAGTCTGAGGTATACCATAAAATTTCTTCATGATATATAGCGAATAAGCAAGGATAGCAAGATAACAAGACTTCAAATTTGGAACAATTATTGAATAAGTCTAAAGTTATAGTGACTTTGAAATTCATCATTTAAACTTTTATCAGAATACACACAGGCATGCAACCATCACCATATTCAATTTTATTATATTTAATGACCTCATAGAGCATTCCCCAATGGCTCAGTGGTAAAGAATATGCCTGCAATGCAGGAGACACAGGATATGTGGGTTCAATACCTGGGTCAGGAACATCTCCTGAAGGAGGAAATGGCAACACACTTCCGTATTCTTGCCTGGAAAATTGCATGGGGATTTTCCAGGCAAGAAGAGCCAGGCTGGCAACAGTTCAAAGGGTTGCCAAAAATCAGACACAACTGAGCAAATGAGTACACAGTGACATTTTAAGGAGCCCCACAGCCTTTATAAATCCCCTGAATTTCTTCCCAATTCCTCTTTCCTACTTTTGTTGTTAAGTTTTTAAGTTATGTCCCACTCTTTGCAACCCCATGAACTGTAGCATGCCAAGCACCTCTGTCCTCCACTATCTCCCAGAGTTTGCTCAAATTCACATCTACTGCATCAGTGACACTATCTAACCATCTCATTGCCTGCTGCCACCTTCTCCTTTTGCCTTCAGTCTTTCCCAGCATCAGGGTCTTTTCCAGTGGGTCAGCTCTTCACATCAGGTGGCCAAAGTATTAGAGATTCAGCATCAGCCCTTCCAATGAATATTAAGGGTTAGCTTCTTTTAGGATTGGCTGATTGGATCTCCTTGCAGTCCAAGGGACTCAAGAGTCTCCTCCAGCACCACAATTTCCTACCATCATTTCTTTGGCCCTCAATCTTCTTTATTGCACAACTCTCACATCTGTACATTACTACTGGAAAAGCCAAAGCTTTGATTGTATAGAATATGTTCCCATTTGGCAACTGCTAATGTACTTTTTCTTTCCAGAGATTTGCCTATTCTCGACATTTCTCATAAATGAAATCAAACATGTCCCTTCTCAGATATATGATTTGTAAATATTTTCTAATTGTGGGTTGTCTAGAATTTTTCTAATAAACTGAAGCACATATAAATATATATATATATATATATTATATATATATATATAATATATCTTCTTATAAGTCAGATATTAAAGAGATTTGTAGAGACTTTCTTGGCAGTACAGTAGTTAAGACATGCGCTTCCGAGAAGATCTGTAGATACCTTTAAAAATTTGTTTTTGAAGACAAATATTTTTTTAATGAAAATTATGTTACCAAACTGTGGAAAATTCTTCAAGAGATGGGATACCAGACCACCTGACTTGCCTCCTGAGGAATTTGTATGCAGCTCAAGAAACAAGTTAGAACTGGACATGGAACAACAGACTGGTTCCAAATCGGGAAAGGAGTACGTCAAGGCTCTTTATTGTCACCCTACTTGTTTAACTTATATGCAGAGTACATCATGTGAAATGCCAGGCTGGATGAAGCACAAGCTGAATCAAGATTGCCAGGAGAAATATCAATAACCTCACATATGCAGATGACACCACCCTTATGGCAGAAAGCGAAGAAGAACTAAAGAGCCTCTTGATGAAAGTGAAAGAGGAGAGTGGAAAAGTTGGCTTAAAACTCAACATTCAGAAAACTAAGACCATGGCATCTTGTCCCATCACTTCATGGCACATAGATGGGGAAACAATGGAAACAGTGACAGACTTTATTTTGGGCTCCAAAATCACTGTAGATGGTGACTGCAGCCATGAAATTAAAAGATGCTTGTTCCTTGGAAGAAAAGTTATGACCAAGCTAGACAGCATATTAAAAAGCAGAGACATCACTTTGCCAACCAAGGTCCGTCTAGTCAAAGCTATGCTTTTTTGAGTAGTCATGTATGGATGTGAGAGTTGGACTATAAAGAAAGCAGAGCGCCAAAGAATTGATGCTTTTGAAGTGTGGTGTTGGAGAAGACTCTTGAGAGTCCCTTGGACTGCAAGGAGATCTAACCAGGCCATCCTAAAGGAGATCAGTCCTGAATATTCATTGGAAGGACTGATGCTGAAGCTGCAACTCCAATACTTTGGCCACCTGATGTGAATAACTGACTCATTTGAAAATATCCTGGTATTGGGAAAGATTGAAGGTGGAAGGAGAAGGGAATGACAGAGGATGGGATGGTTGGATGGCATCACTGACTCAATGAACATAAGTTTGAGTAAACTCTGGGAGTTGGTGATGCTGCAGTCCATGGGGTCACAAAGAGTCGGACATGACTGAGCTACTGAACTGAACTGAACTGAGTAGTTGCAGTTTAAGATATCACTTACTGCAGGTTATTTAGTTCTCTAATAACTTTCTAAAATTTCAAACATTATATTTTAAAACAAAATTAACAAATATAAAGTTATGGTAATTTGTCAAAGCACTCAAAAGATGAAAAAAAGGAAACAATCACTTACTCTTGCTCTAACCATTGCTTCCCTGGTATTTCCCCAGTAAAGAATCCACCTACAATGCAGGAGTTGCAGGAGATGTGGGTTCAATCACTGGGTCAGGAAGAACCCCTGGAGGAGGGCACAGCAACCCACTCCAGTATTCTTGCCTGGAGATTCCCATGGACAAAGAAGCCTGGTAGGCTAACTTCATAGGATCACAGAGTCAGACATGACTGAAGTGATTTAGCACAGTAGCCTTCAGTTCAGTTCAGTTGCTCAGTCTGTACAACTCTGCGACCCCATGGACTGCAGCACACCAGGCCTCCCTGTCCATCAATAATACCCGGAGTTTACTCAAACTCATGTCCATTCAGTCGGTGATGCCATCCAATCATCTCATCATCTGTCGTCTCCTTCTCCTACAGCCTTCAATCTTTCCCAGCATCAGGGCCTTTCAAATGAGTCAGCTCTTTGCATCAGGTGGCCAAATATTGGAGTTTCAGCTTTAGCATCAGTCTTTCCAATGAATATTCAGGACTGATCTCCTTTAGGATGGCCAGTTTGGATCTCCTTGCTATCCAAGGGACTCTCAAGAGTCTTCTCCAACACCACACTTCAAAAGCATCAATTCTTTGGCACTCTGCTTTCTTTATAGTCCAACTCTCACATCCATACATGACTACTCAAAAAACCATTGCTTTGACTAGACAGACCTTTGTCAGCAAAGTAATGTCTCTGCTTTTTAATATGCTGTCTAGCGTGGTCATAACTTTTCTTCCAAGGAACAAGCATCTTTTAATTTCATGGCTGCAGTCACCATCTACAGTGATTTTGGAGCCCAAAATAAAGTCTGTCACTGTTTCCATTGTTTCCCCATCTATGTGCCATGAAGTGATGGGACAAGATGCCATGGTCTTAGTTTTCTGAATGTTGAGTTTTAAGCCAACTTTTCCACTCTCCTCTTTCACTTTCATCAAGAGGCTCTTTAGTTCTTCTTCGCTTTCTGCCATAAGGGTGGTGTCATCTGCATATGTGAGGTTATTGATATTTCTCCTGGCAATCTTGATTCAGCTTGTGCTTCATCCAGCCTGGCATTTCACATGATGTACTCTGCATATAAGTTAAACAAGTAGGGTGACAATAAAGAGCCTTGACGTACTCCTTTCCCGATTTGGAACCAGTCTGTTGTTCCATGTCCAGTTCTAACTGTTGCTTCTTGACCTGCACACAGATTTCTCAGGAGCCCTAACTATGTCTAATTCCTTGAGTAATAGTTGGGTATACATACTTTAAAACTTTATCTGAATCTGACTAATGCATGTATTTAGTTGGTGGGGGTAAAGAGTTGTATTATTCTTTCATTTGTTTGCTTTACAAAAAAAATGAATAACACTTGATAAACTACCTTTTCAACTTATATCTCTTCCTTTAAAGGATATAATGAATATCCTTTCGGATTAACAAATGAAGCTTTAATTATTTTTGTGAAGAGCACCAAAATTCCATAGCAGGTTGCATTGTGATATAACGTCTTATTCCCCTATTAATGGGTGATAAAATATAGTATTTTTTACACTGTAAACTGCAATAAACACTGTCTTCACATATTTTTATCAATTGATATTATTTCCTTAAATTCCCAATTTTTTTTTTAAATTTTATTTTATTTTTAAACTTTACAATATTGTATTAGTTTTGCCAAACATCAAAATGAATCCGCCACAGGTATACCCGTGCTCCCCATCCTGAACCCTCCTCCCTCCTCCCTCCCCATACCCTCCCTCTGGGTCGTCCCAGTGCACCAGCCCCAAGCATCCAGTATCGTGCATCGAACCTGGACTGGCGACTCGTTTCATACATGATATTATACATGTTTCAATGCCATTCTCCCAAATCTCCCCACCCTCTCCCTCTCCCACAGAATCCATAAGACTGATCTATACATCAGTGTCTCTTTTGCTGTCTCATATATAGGGTTATTGTTACCATCTTTCTAGATTCCATATATATGTGTTAGTATACTGTATTGGTGTTTTTCTTTCTGGCTTACTTCACTCTGTATAATAGGTTCCAGTTTCATCCACCTCATTAGAACTGATTCAAATGTTTTATTTTTAATGGCTGAGTAAATACTCCATTGTGTATATGTACCACAGCTTTCCTATCCATTCATCTGCTGATGGGCATCTAGGTTGCTTCCATGTCCTGGCTATTATAAACAGTGCTGCGATGAACATTGGGGTACACGTGTCTCTTTCCCTCTGGTTTCCTCAGTGTGTATGCCCAGCAGTGGGATTGCTGGATCATAAGGCAGTTCTATTTCCAGTTTTTTAAGGAATCTCCACACTGTTCTCCATAGTGGCTGTACTAGTTTGTATTCCCACCAACAGTGGAAGAGGGTTCCCTTTTCTCCACACCCTCTCCAGCATTTATTGTTTGTAGACTTTTGGATCACAGCCATTCTGACTGGCATGAAATGGTACCTCATAGTGCTTTTGATTTGCATTTCTCTGATAATGAGTGATTTTGAGCATCTTTTCATGTGTTTGTTAGCCATCTGTATGTCTTCTTTGGAGAAATGTCTATTTAGTTCTTTGGCCCATTTTTTGATTGGGTCATTTATTTTTCTGGAATTGAGCTGCAGGAGTTGCTTGTATATTTTTGAGATTAGTTGTTTGTCAGTTGCTTCATTTGCTATTGTTTTCTCCCATTCTGAAGGCTGTCTTTTCACCTTGCTAATAGTTGCCTTTGTTGTGCAAAAGTTTTTAAGTTTAATTAGGTCCCATTTGTTTATTTTTGCTTTTATTTCCAATATTCTGGGAGGTGGGTCATAGAGGATCCTGCTGTGATGTATGTCGGAGAGTGTTTTGCCTATGTTCTCCTCTAGGAGTTTTATAGTTTCTGGTCTTACATTTAAATCTTTAATCCATTTTGAGTTTATTTTTGTGTATGGTGTTAGAAAGTGTTCTAGTTTCATTCTTTTACAAGTGGTTGACCAGTTTTCCCAGCACCACTTGTTAAAGAGACTGTCTTTAATCCATTGTATATTCTTGCCTCCTTTGTCAAAAATAAGGTATCCATATGTGCATGGATTTATCTCTGGGCTTTCTATTTTGTTCCATTGATCAATATTTCTGTCTTTGTGCCAGTACCATACTGTCTTGATAACTGTGGCTTTGTAATAGAGCCTGAAGTCAGGTAGGTTGATTCCTCCAGTTCCCTTCTTCTTTCTCAAGATAGCTTTGGCTATTCGAGGTTTTTTGCATTTCCATACAAATTGTGAAATTATTTGTTCTAGCTCTGTGAAGAATACCATTGGTAGCTTGATGGGGATTGCATTGAATCTATAGATTGCTTTGGGTAGTATACTCATTTTCACTATATTGATTCTTCTAATCCATGAACATGGTATATTTCTCCATCTATTAGTGTCATCTTTGATTTCTTTCACCAGCATTTTATAGTTTTCTATATATATGTCTTTAGTTTCTTTAGGTAGATATATTCCTAAGTATTTTATTCTTTCCGTTGCGATGGTGAATGGAATTGTTTCCTTAATTTCTCTTTCTGTTTTCTCATTGTTAGTGTATAGGAATGCAAGGGATTTCTGTGTGTTGATTTTATATCCTGCAACTTTACTATAATCATTGATTAGTTCTGGTAATTTTCTGGTGGAGTCTTTAGGGTTTTCTATGTAGAGGATCATGTCATCTGCAAATAGTGAGAGTTTTACTTCTTCTTTTCCAATTTGGATTCCTTTTATTTCTTTTTCTGCTCTGATTGCTGTGGCCAAAACTTCCAAAACTATGCTGAATAGTAAAGGTGAAAGTGGGCACCCTTGTCTTGTTCCTGACTTTAGAGGAAATGCTTTCAATTTTTCACCATTGAGGATAATGTTTGCTGTGGGTTTGTCATATATAGCTTTTATTATGTTGAGGTATGTTCCTTCTATTCCTGCTTTCTGGAGAGTTTTTATCATAAATGGATGTTGAATTTTGTCAAAGGCTTTCTAAATTCCCAAAATTTAACTGATGAGTCCTAAGTTTTTTATGTATTTTACATTAGTATTACTCATCGGTACTTCCATTTCCATTGGGGTCACAGCCATTTATATTTCCACCAATGTACAAGACCACTAGTTTATTTTTATTGTTGTCTGCAAATGGTTTTATCTCTATTTTACATTTTTGCCCCTCTTTTGGGAAAATATTATTGTCTTATTTTAATTTGTATTGGCAATGTGGTTAAGCATCTTTTCTTCTTTATTGGCCATTTGAATTTTTCTGGTGTAAATTACTTTTTGTGTTTCCTGTGGGTTATCTATTATTTTCTTAGCAAATTATGTCAGTGAACTTAAATGATGAGTGTTAACCCTTATCAGCTACATACCAGAAATACCTCTTACATTGTATTATCATTATTCTAAATTTATGACTCCTTTTATCTTTTATAATATAGGCCTATGTTTTTCCTCTTTATTTTGTTTCTCTATTGTTCAAAGAATATCTTTTTACATTATTCAACATTTTCTAATGTTTCCTCATTTTATTTTATTAACATTTTAATTTTATGTTACCTTCATGAAATACATTTAATGATGTAGAAAAAGGACTTATATAAATAAAATGATAAAATAGTATTAAGACTTAAAACTTGACCTGAACAGACATAGAAAAATACCCTGTTCCTGCATATGAAAATGATATTATACAAACATTAACTTCTTTGAAATTAATAATAAATATAATTCAACCTTAGAATCCCAGAAGAGTTTATGTTTTTATACTGGGGGGGAAGGAGGGTGTTATTGTTGGAAACTGGTTAGTGTGATTTTAAAAATCATATTGAGCTTAAATATCTTAAAAATCCATAAAATATTTGTAGAAATAAATAATCAAATTAGCATCCTGTGTGGTTCTGTAAGGATTATTTTCGGAGCCATGTGAGAAGGAGTGAAGGAGTTTAGCTACTTTTTAAAAAAAAAATTGTAACCAAAGGTCTAACGGCTGATGATTTTGATGATTTATCATAAATGATGAGCTGTTAGACCTTTGGTTAAGTACTAAAAGGCGTTCAATATTTAAGATAGTAAATTAGACGTAGATTACTCATCTAAAGTCCTTCCATTCTCCACTTCCCTCCTTATGCTTCCCGGCCCTCTCCTTCTCTCTATTGCTCTTTTCTATCTTTTCAGAGCATAAGAACTCTCCATAGTCCATTCTTCAGAAATGAGAATAGTATGTTTGTATTGCAGTGTAAGAAAGTCATTTTAAATGGAAGTTGAGCTACAGAGAAGTCCTTAAACTTGTTTCTATTTTTCTCTATTATAAGTAAGATGTCATTAGTAATAAATTCACAAATTTGTACCCGTGTGTCTGATATTTTTCTGAGATAATTTTAGAAAGAAGAATGAGAATAAATGTGCCAACAATTAAACATATTAATGCTTGAATAACCCAATTTTTTTTCCAGGTACACTGTCACATGAAGATTTTCTCCAAAAATTTTTCACTGAGTCCTCACCAACATTAAGATTCAAAATAATTGTGGGGGGCGGGGGGGAACTCTTCTATAAGAAATTACAAACATTTGTTGTCTCCTCAGACAGAATTAATGAGCTGGGAGTAGGTGAGAGAAGGATTGTTTTTATCTTCCCTGAACTTTAAATTAGATGAATATATTAACCTTAAAAATTAAATTTAAATTAAATTTAAAATACGGTAACTTGGGAAGCTGCTGCTGCTGCTAAGTTGCTTCAGTCGTGTCTGACTCTGTGTGACCCCATAGACGGCAGCCCACCAGGCTCCCCCTCCCTGGGATTCTCCAGGCAAGAACACTGGAGTGGGTTGCCATTTCCTCCTCCAATGCATGAAAGTGAAAAATGAAAGTGAAGTCGCTCAGTCATGTCCAACTCTTTGCAACCCCATGGATTGTAGCCTACCAGGCTCCTCCGTCCATGAAATTTTCCAGAAGTGAAGAAGGAGTTTAGCTACTTTTAAAAAAAAAAAAAGTGGGTTGCCATTTCCTTATATTATTTGACAGCCCTTTTAAATGTGTATTTTAATTGACAGGTAGATGTGTAAGTTTTGTGTGTGTCCTCTTCTGTGAATTGTTCTTCTCCTAGACCCAGTTGGGATATTTTTTTATTACAGAGTTCTTAATAAGAGAAGCTATTCAAGTTTGTCTTATTAATTGTGTTTCCAAGCTTACTATTTATTCTCTGAATTTTGTTTTGTTGTTGTTTTCCAGTTGCTCAGTCATTTCCGACTCTTTGCAGCCCCATGAATTGCAATATGCCAGGCTTCCCTGTCCTTCACCATCTCCCAGAGCTTGCTCAAACTCATGTCCATGGAATCGGTGATGCCATCCCACCATCTCTTCCTCTGTCATCCCCTTCTCCTCCTGCCTTTAATCTTTCCCAGAATCAAGGTCTTTTCTAATGAGTTGGTTCTATGCATAAGTATTGCAGCTTCAGCTTCAGCATCAGTCCTTCTAATGAATTTTGTTAAATCTGTATTATGTTAATTTTTAAATATGGATAAATAAATTTTCCTTCATTTATATTAATTTTATATTTAGAAGAGTTTTCTTTACCAGCATTAACTAACAACATTTATTTTCTTCCAATTTTGCTTGTAACCATTTTACATATATTTCTATAATCCACCTAAAATTCATGTGCTATGAAGTAGGAATCTACCTGCTGTTATGATCTTTCATACAGCTGCTTATTTCACCATCATTTATTAAATAACCAATTATTTCCACTAATTACATACTCCATGGTAACATATGCTAGTTCAATGCTGTTCTGTTTTTCTGAAAGCATTATTGGCTCAATTGTGTCTGACTCTTTGTGACTCCATGGGCTATGGCCCACTAGGCCCCTCTGTCCATGGAATTCTCCAGGCAAGAATACTGGAGTGGGTAGCCATTCCGTTTTGCAGGGGATCTTCCCAACCCAGGGATCTTCCTGCATTGCAAAAAGATTCTTTACCTTTTGAGCCACCAGGGATGTATGTATCTGCTAATTTAAATATCAATTGTCAACTATTTTAAATATTTTAGGTTTTATAGCATATTTTTGTATGACAAATTTGACAAACAAGGGGGTTTTATCTGAAATAATTACTAATTTAGTCACCCATATGAATTTACAATTAAATTATCAATCATCCTCAGAGAAGGCAATGGCACCCCACTCCAGTACTCTTGCCTGGAAAATCCCATGGACGGAGGAGGCTGGTAGGCTGCAGTCTGTGGGGTCACTAAGAGTCAGGCACGACTTAGCGACTTCACTTTCACTTTTCACTTTCATGCATTGGAGAAGGAAATGGCAACCCACTCCAATGTTCCTGCCTGGAGAATCCCAGGGATGCGGGAGCCTGGTGGGCTGCTGTCTATGGGGTCACACAGAGTTGGACACAACTGAAGAGACTTAGCAGCAGCAGCATCAATCATCCTAGCCTTCTCCCTAGACCAACTGGTTTTATGATATAAACCTCTAAATCTGAAGACATTCAAAGTTAATACATTTACCTCCTTTCCTTTGTAAACCATTTTAGAAGGAACTGACATCCTAAATATAGTCAGCTTTCCAAATATAAATCTAGTATACATTTCTAATGTATGTTGTTGAAGTTAGAGTCTTAATATATTTTTAACTTAGATATTTAAGGAATTAAACTGTGATATGAATCATTATAATAATTTTTGCCTATATCACTATAATTTGCTACAGTTCTGCCTATGTTACTTTTATCAGCCCTCTTAAAATCATCATGGTGTTTTGTCCTACTTTAGATGATGAAATGAGCTCTGAGAAGTGACTTGTGCAGATATAAGTAATAATTTATTAAATTGAAAACCCAGTAATTCTGACTACACTTTATTTTCATTGAATATAGTTTGCTAAAGAGATATAAAGTTACTAAGTCTGTCTCCTTACTTCAAAAAAGACACTCCAATAAACATTAACTTCCTGTTTTATCCATAGAGTTTCCATTTAATAGGACAAGAAACATATACATAAGATCTGGGTAGAATCACATTCAAGTTTAAAGGAAATAAACATAAAAACTTGAAAACCATGTCAGCTTTTGCAGAAATGTTTGGCTTGATAGGTTAAGAATCATAGAAACAATCTTTTTATTATTAGTTGGAATTAAACTGAACCTGTTGATTTCAGCTGTCCCCAAACACATTGATAAAGTATCATTTAACTGCTCTTATTATTAATTGACATTTAAGGTCCTTCTGCCATGTGGCATCGACGAGCACAACAGATCTCTCCAATTATAAACAAAGTTTATTGGTGCATGGCAAGTGTAAACCGCTGGGGTCCCTGGCAACAGTAAAATGGCAAATTAAACCCAAACCACATGCAAGTCCAAGTGATTCACTGGTCAATGAGCATTTAAGAAGGGATGCCAAGCAAATAAACAGTCAGTCCATTAGTTAGTTATTACCAGCCCTAAATGAATAAAACTCTTGAGAGAAAATTATGGCAGTGTGGCGACAATCTGTGTTAGGTTTGTCAAGTCCTATGGAAAAGGCTGAAATGTTCACATGGCTGCTGTGAAACAGAGGAATTTAGGTACAGTGGCCAGGCTTAAAGATGCCTCTTATTTGAGACCTGCTGATGAGCTCCAGTCGCTTAATGGCATCCTGAAAAACAGCTGGCACCTCACCCTCAAATATTGATTTAGTGTTTACCAATCTGGTTCAGTTTCTAGGCAAACAGCTTATATAAACATAGTGTGCCATCTGGTTTTATGGCTCAAGTGCTTCAACAACACCATTTCCCAGGTGTGGGGATCATGACTAATTTGAGCAATTGATACTTTCCCTTCACTTCTTGTAAGGCAGTTAAGGACTGGCCTATAGTAGATACAAATTTTGTATTATGGGAGCAAGGTTTTTCACTTAATGACTATTAGCAAGAAAAGAAATCACCGCCAGTTATTTACGTGGCTCTAGTGAGAAGGTGACAGGTCTAAACCTTCTTGAGCATAAATCTGCAGGGCAAGAAGGAAGTGGATTTTACAGGCAGTGTGTACTTTTGTTATGCTACATTTGCCACACATTATCAAAGGCAAACACAGAGAAAGGAGAGATTTTGAAGAGACAAACAAGTTTTGGACCTTCTGCAAACAGCCATAGTGGTTCGAAGGACGGTAGCCAAGCAGAGCCTAAAAGCAGAGTTGAGGTGGACCTCAAAGTGTGTGGAATTCAGGCCGTAAAAAGCACTGTCATTAAACCTTGCGTTCCTTCCTCACCAATCTGACTTAGCTACAACACTGTCCTCCAAGGTGGTTTGCAGGCCTACAACTCAACAAACTGTGTTTCTGAGTAACTGAGTTATGAGGGCTCCCCACTATTAAGCTGGTAAGAGTTACCACGACTAAGGAGAGGAAGCAGCTTTATCCTTTTTTCTCAGATGACCCTCTACTGAAAAACACATTCATACTTGGTATAAGCGAAAAAGCACAGCCTACTTGTGCTATTAGACTTTAGCTGTGCTTCTTACATAATCACATCACTCCTAGCTTCACTGTGCTTTTCATTTTGCTCTTTGATCATTTTTTTCTACAGTGCAATTTATTGTGCTCTATTGTTAATCCATTTTAAATGCTTTTTAGGGAATAATATGTATTATAAATAAATACTGCATGAATAACCTCATTCCAATACTTCCCCCAAAAAACATTTCACTTTCTTCCTGTCTACACTGTATATTGATGTATTTTTGGTATTTGATGGTTTGAGTTTACTAGTTTATAGTAACAGTAAATAAACTGAGAGGAAGTTCTTCCAAGCCAAGTTCATTTGTCTACTGCATCTTTGACTTTATTTATACCATGAGACTAGTTTGGGCCAACTGAATTATCAAAGATATTTCAAGAACAATCATAGTTCTCTTTGAAGGGGACAAATATGAATACTCTATTTAGATTGGCTATGTATCATCAGAATTATTTACTAAATAATCAAGAAGGAATTTATCGTTTCTAAGGTAGATATTAATTGCATTATTCAGTATTTCTAATGAATTGCTTTTTCCTACATTAGAAAAGTTGGAATAAAACTAAGGAACCATACATGGGTAGTTGTTCTTTCCATACACCGTGCACTTCCCCAAAGGGACTTTTATACAATGATGGTATCAACAAAGAAGACAGTTCTCCAACTGTCCGTCCACACATAGCAAGAAGCTATAATAAAAATGAAATCATTTAATGTAACGTGTCCACCATATATCCAAAGAAATGTGTTTGATTTATGTAAATTAATAAAAAACACAAGTGTAATGATGTAGTCACTCATTCAAACATTTGTTCAATGCCAACAATGTGCCAGAATCTAGGAACTGAGGTGTTAGATACAGTTTCAAGGATCTTAGTAACTGGTAGGTAAGGAGGCAGTTACAAAATGGTGTAACAAGTGAGAAGGCAGGTAAATTCAGAGGGTTAAGGCCTCCTAACTCAGCCTTGCAGAAGGGAAGTAAAAAAAAAAAAAAACACTTCACGGAGGTGACGTTGATGCCAAATCACATAAGAAAAGTGAGCATTTGGGGGCATCCTCTCTTCAATACCTTTACCTTGTGATCGACAGTATAGTGGGAAGGCCCTGAATTATATGTCTTGGTTCTGGAAAATATCATTTCATCTGACAAAATTCAGGTAACTGGAAATAATTCTCCCAGACTGTGATTTATAGTCTTATTTTCTTTCCGGCTATACTTCCTTTACCAAACTGGATCATCCACCACTCTGCCTTGCCTCCTATACTCCCATACATGGATGATATCATAGACTATCATACATTGCATCTCTTTTTTTCAGTGACCATTGGCCTCTGCTCACCCACCTGAGTCGTTTAATAGCTGGGTGAGACCACTTTTATACCAGCTCCTCGGACACAATACCCAAGGAGTATCATGAGATACAGATTACAGGGAGTCCTTTCCTGACATTGTAATCACCTCCATTATCACACCACTACCGTTCTCTATGCCCACAGGGTACTGATTCAGCCTCCTGAGTCACTTCTCTTTTTACTACTGCAATTTCTTTTTTTCATGGATTATGGATTTATTTTTCCTTCCAGTTTTATTGAGATATAACTGGCATATAGCATAGCACTGTGTAATTTAAAATGTACAACATAATGATTTTCTCTACTCCTGAGAGTTCCTTGGACAACAAGGAGATCAAACCAATCAATCTTAAGTGAAATCAACCCTGAGTACTCGTTGGAATGACTGATACTGAAGTTGAAACTCTAGTATTTTGGTCATCTGATGCAAATAGCTGAGTTTCTGGAAAAGTCCCTGAAGCTGGGGATGATTGAGGGCAGAAGAAGCAAAGGACATCAGAGGATGACATGGCTGGATGGCATCACTGATGCAATGGACATGAACTTGGGCAAACTTCGGGAGATGGTGAGAGACAGGGAGGCCTGGCATGCTGCAGTTCACAGGGTCTCAAAGAGTTGGACATGACTGGGCAACTGAACAACAATGATTTGGCTTATATATATCATGACACAATTACCACAGTAAGTCTAGGGAACATCCATTATTTCATACAGCTACAAAAGAAAAATAAATATTTTTTCTTTGTATTGAGAGCTCTTAGGACTTACTCTCTGAGTAACTGTCAAAGATAACATACAACCATATTAATTATATTTATCGTATTGTACATTACATCCCTAGTATTTATTTTGTAACTAGAAGTTCGTAGCTTTTGAGCACCTTCATCCAATTCTCCCTCCTCCTACTCCCCACCTCTGGCAACCACAAATCTGTCTCTTTTCTCTTAGTTTGTTTTTGAAATGCATTTGACTTACAACACTATTAATTTCCAGTACTCAATATAGCGATTGGATATTTCTATACATTACTAAATGATCACCACCATAAGCCTAGTTACCATTGTAATTTCTTGAGTAATATTCAATAGTTTCCTCTGGTAGGAACCGTGTTTGCCCTTCCTGTATCTCTTTTCCTCACTGCTTCACATATCCACCAGCTGTGGAGCACTTGCAACTTACTTCCTCAGGAGAACTGCCCTCAGTTGAGGGGTGCCATCTCACCCGGGAAGTTAAATCTTCCCTACCCCTAGTAGCTGGGCTTCCCTGGTGGCTCAGTGGTTAAGAATCCACCTGATAATGCAGGAGATGTGGGTTCAGTCCCTGGGTCAGGAAGATCCCCTGGAGAAGGAAATGGCAATTCACTCCATTATTCTTGCCTAGAGAGTTCCTTGGACAGAGGAGCCTGGCAGGCTAGTCCATAGGGTTGCAAAGAATCAGACATGACTTAAAGACTGAAAAAACAACAAACACCCTGGTAGTCAAGGACTGATGCTCATAGGGGGTTACAAAAGGTCCTAATTAATGCAATTTATGCATTAGCTAGAGGCTAGACTTTACTTGAGGTCACAAGTAAAATGACACTTCTCTTGTGGGAATGTCCTTCTCTGTTCCTATTAGGCTTCTCTTATTTTCTCTGAAGAACCCCCTCTCCAATATGTGCTTAGTCGCTCAGTCGTGTCTGACTCTCAGACTCTTTGCTACCCCATGGACTATAGCCTGCCAGGCTCTTCTGTCCATGGGGATTCTCCAGGCAAGAATACTGGAGTTGGTTGCCATGCCCTCAACCCAGGGATCAAGGGATAGAACCCAGATCTCCTGCACTGCAGGCGGATTCCTTACCATCTGATCCACCAGGGAAGCCCCCCTCTCCAATAATCAGGCACCCAAATTCTCAGTCTGCTTCTAAAGAATTTGATCCAAGACACCTCAAATCTGGAGAGTCCTTGTCACTGTCATTTTCTCTTATTGTTCTAGAAAGTTCTTTTCAGCAGCTGTGTCACTCCATGACAGAAACCTTAATGTCTCTAGAAACCCCTGTACCACATAAACAACTTTAGATGTTGAAAATCAGGCTGCTTGTCTGTGTTCCAAAATGTATGTCCTGATCTTTATCTGCTAACTAAATATTCAAGCTTTCATTACTGTCTGAGAGCACTGCCCTCAGCTAATTTTCTCACACTCTTAGCCATTCTGCAGAGCTCTGGTAGCCAATGTATCTGGAGTTCATTCACAACTTTTTAAAAAATAAATTTATATATTTAATTAAATGATAGTTGCTTCAGAGAATTTTGTTGTTTTCTGTCACACATCAACATGAATCGGCCATAGATGTACATATGTCCCCTCCCTCTTGAACCTCCCTCTCATCTCCCTCCCCATCCCACCCTTCTAGGTTGATACAGAGCCCCTGTTTAAGTTTCCTGAGACATACAGCAAATTCCCATTTGCTATCTATTTTACATATGGTAATGAAAGTTTCCATGTTACTCTCTCCATACACCTCTCACTTACTATCCCTTGTAATTATGGCCCACAAACACTGGGCTAAGTGCTTCACTTAAATGAGTTATAGTTACCCACACAACCATCCAATGAGATCTAAAACATCTTCAGTTCAGTTCAGTGGCTCAGTTGTGTCTGACTCTTTGTGACCCCATGAACCGCAGCACGCTGGGCCTCCCTGTCCATCACCAACTCCTGGAGTCCATCCAAACCCAAGTCCATTGAGTCCGTGATGCCATCCAATCATCTTATCCTCTGTCATCCCCTTCTCCTCCTGCCCTCAATCTTTTCCAGCATCAGGGTCTTTTCAAATGAGTCAGCTCTTCACATCAGGTGGCCAAAGTATTGCAGTTTCAGCTTCAGCATCAGTCCTTCCAATGAACACCCAGGACTGATCTCCTTTAGGATGGACTGGTTGGATCTCCTTGCAATCCAAGGGACACTCAAGAGTCTTCTCCAACACCACAGTTCAAAAGCATCAATTCTTCGGCGCTCAGCTTTCTTTATAGTCCAACTCTCACATCCATACATGACCACTGGAAAAATCATAGCCTTGACTAGACAAACCTTGGTTGGCAAAGTAATGTCTCTGCTTTTTAATATACTGCCTAGGTTGGTGGTAAGTTTTCTTCCAAGGAGTAAGCGTCTCTTAATTTCATGGCTGCAATCACCATCTGCAGTGATTCCATCACTGGCATTTAAAGATGAGAAAACGGAACTAGAACAGTTAAGTGAGGCAATACAGAGATCCAAAAGAACGTTCATGGAACATGTCTAAAAGGAAACTGGAATGAGGTAGGAAGAGGAAGGAAGCTATAATGTTTGACATAAATCTCCTTGCCTGTGACTGACCCACCTCCTCTCATGAAATCACAACTATCTGTTGAACAACCATGGATGAAAAACACGGGAACCTATAAAGAAACATCTAAACTAAAGTCAGAACCACAAGATAGGTTGGGGGGTGGGGGGATGTCAGACTCTCGACATAATCAAACCCCGTACCCCAAGTGTGTGACGTACACACTGGAGAATAATTACAGTGCAGAGGTTCTGCCCCCGGAGAGAGAGCTCTGAGCCCTACATCTGGGCCCCCAGCCCAGGAGCCCAGGGGTCCTGCACCTAGAAGATAACCCTCCAGAGTATCTGGCTTTGAAGGCCAGCAAAGCTTAATATCAGGAGGCCCAGATGGCTGTGGGAAATAGAGACGCTACTTTTAAAGGGCTCGCACAAAATCTTACATATACCAGTACCCAAGGCAAACGCAGTGATTTGAAAGAAGCCTATGCCAGGCCTACCTGCTGGCGAAGGAGAGTCTCCGGGAGAGCTGAAGAATGACTGTGGCTCACCCTACGGACTTAGCTCGTTGTACTGTGTGGACGCTGGTGTCTGCCGAAGTCACTGCCGGGACGCCATGTAAGAGCTAAAGACCTGGCCCCACCCGGCAGCCTGTAGGAACTAGTGCTAGAATACCCCAGTCCAAGCAACTAACTATGCCAGACATAACCCCAGCCATCAGCTCATGGGCTACCCAAAAGCCTCCAGAGAATGCAGCTGTTTCTGCCGCTGCCCCAGTGCGCAGGCGCTGGTCCCAGAATGCCCTGCACCCCAGCCCTGCTCTCAGGAAGCCTCTGCTAGCTTCCATACCAGCCTCCGCCACCAGAAGCAGAAACCACAGCCCTGCCCCCTGCAGGCCCAGCCCACACACACCAGGCTAGACCCTATTCTGGGACCAGCTGAGCCCCAGCCCTGCCCACTAGTAGGCCAACATAAGCCTTGGGACACCCCAGATCCTGGACCCCCGTGTGTGTCAGGAACCAGCGCCAATCCCCCACCCCAATCCCCAACCAATGCAACACCAGTTCTGGGATTCCTGGGTCTTGCAATGAACTCCAGCTCTGCCTGACAATAGTCCAGCACTAACACCAAAACTGGCCCCACTCACCAGTGGGCAGGCAACAGTACTGGAGTCTTTTGGACCCTGACTCCACCCACCAAGGAGCCAGTACTAGCCCTAGGGCCCCTTAGGGTTCTGCAGTCAGCCGCCTTGTGACCTAGCTCCACCAACCACAGCCAGCAGTCTACACAACCAAGAGCAGGCAGCCTCGGCACAAGGTAGGGCATGGAAAACAACTTGACCCCGGGCCAACCAAGCCTACCAGATCACCCACATAGTCGACCCCACCACAACAGAAGGACCCATGCAGCCTCATAGGAGAGCCCCGGAGCATATAGCTTGGTTGATGAGAGGGGAGTACAGTGCTGAGATATGCAGGATATCTGCTACAGAAGTTCACTTTTCCAAGGTCAGGAAGCATAACTAACTTACCAGATACATAGAACTACAAACAACAGCTTAGGCAGAAACAGATAAGGAAAAAGATTTAAACCCCAGAAGAACTAATGAAGCGGAGCTAGGCAATCTGCCCAAGAAAGAATTCAAGTAGTAATCGTAAAGATGATCAAAGATTTCAGGAGATGAATGGATGTACAGAGCAAGAAGTTAGAAGCTTTTAACAGTTAGAAAATATAAGAAACAACTGAAGGGAGATGAAGAATGCAATAACTGAAGTGAAAAATACACCAAGAGGAATTCACAGTAGACTACATGATACAGAGGAGTAATACATTAGAAGGAATTCACAGTAGACTACATAATACAGAGGAGTGGATCAATGAACTAAAAGACAGAGGTATTGAAAATCACTGAAGCTGAACAGAAAAATCCGGAGAAGGCAATGGCAACCCACTCTAGTACTCTTGCCTGGAGAAGCCCATGGATGGAGGAACCTGGTAGGCTGCAGTCCATGGGGTCGCAAAGAGTCGGAGACGACTGAGGGACTTCCCTTTCACTTTTCACTTTCATGCACTGGAGAAGGAAATGGCAACCCACTCCAGTGTTCTTGCCTGGAGAATCCCAGAGACGGTGGGCTGCCGTCTATGGGGTTCTACAGAGTTGGACACGACTGAAGCGACTTAGCAGCAGCAGCAGAACAGAAAAAAGAAAAAAAATGGAATAAGGACAGTTTAAGAGACTGCTGGGACAACATTAAGCACACAAATATTCACATTACAGAGGTCCCAGAAGGAAAGAGAATGAGAAAAGGGCTGAAAACATATTTGGAGACATAATAGCTGAAAATTTCCCTAACATGGGAAAGGAAACAGTCATCCAAGTCCAAGAAGCGCAGAGAGTCCCATTCAGGATTAACCCAAAAAGGAACTCACCGAAACACATTGTAATTAAAATGGCAAAAATTAAAGAAAAAGAGGGAATGTTAAAAGAAGCAAGGGAAAAGCAACATACAAGGAAACTCATATACAAGCGAACTCCTATAAGGCTATGAGCTGACTTTTTAGCAGAAACACTTCAGGCCAGAAGGGAATGGCACCATATATTTAAAATGATAAAAGGGAAAAACCTATAACCAAGAATATTCTACCCAGCAAGACTCTCATTCAGACTTGATGGAGAAATCAAAAGCTTTCCAGACAAGCAAAAGAGTTCAGCACCACCAAACCAGCTTTACAAGAAACATTAAAGGAGCAGCTCCAAGTGAAAAGGAAAAGGTTACAACTAGAAAAATGATATTCCTCATAAGTATATATAGAAGTCAGGATTCCAGAGCCCAGACTCATAACCCATGGGCTGGCATGTCCAAGTCTTTCTAATCCAACTGTCTACTTCACCCACTAATTTCTGGTAAGAGAAGAAAAATATCATTACCCCTGAATATAAGTCCTTAATAAATGACATGTGATATTGGTTCACTTAGCTAGCTTTACTGAGCCTCAATTTTCTCATCTCTGAAGCAAGATGATATTAATAGCAATACCTGTCTCAGCAGCTGTGAGGAAGATTAAATGAACTGATACACCTCAAGTTCTTAGGCCAGTGTTTGGCAGGTAGCAAGAACTTAATATATGTTATCCATGATTATTTCTCTTTATAAACCCCATTTCAACTATTTTTGGTTATGATTTTATTTCCTACATATATAACTTCCCTTCTGTTCATCTCGCACATCAACAGTAATGGATACTACTTTCAAATTTGGTTTACATTTCATTTTAACTCTTTCCTTCTCCTAGGAATTATGATATTCATACCACCTGGAATAAGACGTGCCCTCCCACCCCAACCCCTGCACCACCACCATGATTCAGTTCTTTAATGTGCTTCCAAACAGATTTTTTCCTTGAATTTCCCAGAGCTCCCAGCTGAGGCAGTGAGGGTACCAAGCCTTCCATGATCTTGCCTACAGTTGGGTTGTCACCTCAGTCTTGCTCTCGACATGCAGCTATTTCTGTACACATCCTCTCACTCACACACTGATCATACGATTCCAAAATCCATATAGAAACTATTAAAAAGAGAAACACTAAGTTTCCCATGAGAGGCCCAAATTTCCATGGCTTCTTTTTTAAACAACATTCTCTACTCGACTCCAGAGCAACCTCTTTCTACTGCCAACACTCAGCAGGTGTGGTTGGTTCCCTTACTCATTAGTAGAGGAGAATTAAGCTCCTGGCCAAGTGATGCAGCAGTAATCTCTGTTTACTCTTTGATTTCTCAAGTCTTCTCTTCTCAGGCTAAGTCTTTGGTTTAGTAAAGCAAAGGTGATTTTTCAGGCTTGGCCAAATCTTCTTTCTTTGTGCCTGTGCTGCGAAAAGTAAACATCTTTAACTCATGGCCAAAGAAATAAGAGTCACTTTGAATTATTTTCACTTTGAGATCTGTTGTTTGATGAAGGCTGCTTGCAGATAAAAGAATATAAATTTACTTGAGAATTCTTAAGGGAAGTTCAGGCACAGTGCAGACTTAATTCTTCTTGTCCTGAATAGTCTTGCTAATTCCAGTAAAACATCAACCAAGAGTCACGTGGTGCTTGTGTGTTTTTCTTCCTCGGGTATCATATCTAGGCTATACCTAAGTAAACTGTACTTTCGACTTTCCCTGTTAGATGAGTCCCTGGTTCTTTTCATATGGAGAAAGCAGTAGAGCATGGAATGATGCTATGCGTGCTTCGTCCCTTCAGTCCCGTCCTACTCCTTGTGACCCTATGAACTGTAGCCTGCCAGGCTCCTCTATCCATGGGATTCTCCAGGCAAGAATACTGGCGTGGGTTGCCATGCCCTCCTCCAGGGGATTCTCCCCGACCCAGGTATCAAACCTGCACTTCTGCATTGGCTGGTGGGTTTTTCACCACTAGCACCACCTGGGAAGCCCATGGAGTAAAGGGAAACATAAAAATAAACAGCATTTGTGCTGGAATTTCCCTAAGTGGCCTTGCATTAACTTTTAGGCTACTCCCACCTAGAAGTAGTCCCTAGTTGAACAACATGATATCGCTTTCCTCTCTCCAGTAACATTTTAAGATCTCCTTTAGGAGTGTAAGCTTACATTTTATTGTCATCTGCCTGGCAGCAGGCAGTCCGGGTGGCAAATGATGTCAGAGGGAAAACCTGACAGTGGAATCAATTAGTAGACGGCACTGTTGAGTATCGTCAAGCTGCCCCTGGGGATGGTAGGTGCTTTGGATAAAACTATGCAAAGATGTTCTCCAAAGATCAAAATACTTGTATGTCTCACGTTATTTTTATTTTATTTTTGTAGGCAAAAAGTGAAGTCGCTCAGTCATGTCTGACTCTTTGTGACCCCATGGACTGTAGCCTACCAGGCTCCTTCGTCCATAGGATTTTCCAGGCAAGAATACTGGAGTGGGTTGCCATTTCCTTCTCCACGGGATCTTCCCAACCCAGGGATCAAACCTGGGTCTCCTGCACTGCAAGCAGATGCTTTTACCCTCTGAGCCACCAGGGAAGCAATGTTTCCTTAGGGGAACATTAAATTAATCAGTAGATGCTCTTTCTAATCATAGATAACTGGCATTTTCACAACATCCACACAACTTCTCATTGTCTTAACTTTTTCACGTGTGATCACTTGCTGAAGTAGAATTCAAATACTGTTTAAAGGATTTTCATATAATTCAACAAATCTTTTAAGAGTGAAAGGGCCCTTCATTTTTGATTGGCTTATTTTGGGTTATAATTTTGAACCACCAAATCGTTTCCTATTTAATCTAGAATTTTGTCCAGAATTACTTTTTCTCTCTTTTAAGACTTTTCTTCTCATCAGATCAGTTGCTCAGTCGTGTGCAATGCTTTGCAACCCCATGAATCACAGCACTCCAGGCCTCCCTATCCATCACCAACTCCCAGAGTTCACTCAGACTCACGTCCATCGAGTCAGTGATGCCATCCAGCCATCTCATCCTCTGTCGTCCCCTTCTCCTCCTGCCCCCAATCCCTCCCAGGATCAGAGTCTTTTCCAATGAGTCAACTCTTCGCATGAGGTGACCAAAGTACTGGTGTTTCAGCTTTAGCATCATTCCTTCCAAAGAAATCCCAGGGCTGATCTCCTTCAGAATGGACTGGTTGGATCTCCTTGCAGTCCAAGGGACTCTCAAGAGTCTTCTCCAACACCACAGTGCAAAAGCATCAATTCTTCGGCGCTCAGCCTTCTTCACAGTCCAACTCTCACATCCATACACGACCACAGGAAAAACCATAGCCTTGACTAGACGAACCTTTGTTGGCAAAGTAATGTCTCTGCTTTTGAATATGCTATCTAGGTTGGTCATAACTTTCCTTCCAAGGAGTAAGCGTCTTTTAATTTCATGGCTGTAGTCACCATCTGCAGTGATTTTGGAGCCCAGAAAAATAAAGTCTGACACTGTTTCCACTGTTTCCTCATCTATTTCCCATGAAGTGATGGGACCGGATGCCATGATCTTCATTTTCTGAATGTTGAGCTTTAAGCCAACTTTTTCACTCTCCACTTTCACTTTCATCAAGAGGCTTTTGAGTTCCTCTTCACTTTCTGCCATGAGGGTGGTGTCATCCGCATATGTGAGGTTATTGATATTTCTCCCAGCAATTTTGATTCCAGCTGGTGTTTCTTCCAGTCCAGCGTTTCTCATGATGTACTCTGCATAGAAGTTAAATAAGCAGGGTGACAATATACAGCCTTGACGAACTCCTTTTCCTATTTGGAACCAGTCTGTTGTTCCATGTCCAGTTCTAACTGTTGCTTCCTGACCTGCATACAGATTTCTCAAGAGGCAGGTCAGGTGGTCTGGTATTCCCATCTCTTTCAGAATTTCCCACAGTTTATTGTGATTCACACAGTACTCGTCTCACACGCTAGTAAAGTAATGCTCAAAATTCTCCAAGCCAGGCTTCAGCAATATGTGAACCGTGAACTTCCTGATGTTCAAGCTGGTTTTAGAAAAGGCAGAGGAACCAGAGATCAAATTGCCAACATCCGCTGGATCATGGAAAAAGCAAGCGAGTTCCAGAAAAGCATCTATTTCTGCTTTATTGACTACGCCAAAGCCTTTGACTGTGTGGATCACAATAAACTGTGGAAAATTCTGAAAGAGATGGGAATACCAGAACACCTGATCTGCCTCTTGAGAAATTTGTATGCAGGTCAGGAAGCAACAGTTAGAACTGGACATGGAACAACAGACTGGTTCCAAATAGGAAAAGGAGTTCGTCAAGGCTGTATATTGTCACCCTGTTTATCTAACTTCTATGCAGAGTACATCATGAGAAACGCTGGACTGGAAGAAACACAAACTGGAATCAAGATTGCCGGGAGAAATATCAACAACCTCAGATATGCAGATGACACCACCCTTATGGCAGAAAGTGAAGAGGAACTCAAAAGCCTCTTGATGAAAGTGAAAGTGGAGAGTGAAAAAGTTGGCTTAAAGCTCAACATTCAGAAAACGAAGATCATGACATCTGGTCCCATCACTTCATGGGAAATAGATGGGGAAACAGTGGAAACAGTGTCAGACTTTATTTTTCTGGGCTCCAAAATCACTACAGATGGCGACTGCAGCCATGAAATCTGATCTGATCTAATCTGATCTGACACAGTAAAAGGCTTTGTCATAGTCAATAAAGCAGAAATAGATATTTTTCTGGAACTCTCTTGCTTTTTCCATGATCCAGCGGATGTTGGCAATTTGATCTCTGGTTCCTCTGCCTTTTCTAAATCCAGCTTGAACATCAGGAAGTTCACATATTGCTGAAGCCTGGCTTGGAGAATTTTGAGCATTACTTTACTAGCGTGTGACATGAGTGCAATTGTGTGGTAGTCTGAGCATTCTTTGGCATTGCCTTTCTTTGGGATTGGAATGAAAACTGACCTTTTCCAGTCCTGTGGCCACTGCTGAGTTTTCCAAATTTGCTGGCATATTGAGTGCAGCACTTTCACAGCATCATCTTTCAGGATTTGAAATAGCTCAACTGGAATTCCATCACCTCCACTGCTTTGTTCATAGTGATGCTTTCTAAGGCCCACTTGACTTCACATTCCAGGATGTCTGGCTCTAGGTCAGTGATCACACCATGGTGATTATCTGGGTGTTGAAGATCTTTTTTGTACAGTTCTTCTGTGTATGCTTGCCATCTCTTCTTATAAGGCTTTCTAATACAATTTTCCCATTAAGTATTATTGCTAAAAGAAGAACAAAAGAAAATAAAAACATTAATTTTCATATATTTCTATTTAAATTTCCTAAGCTGATTATAAATGTATGAGTGGTTAGATAGAATATACCTAGATATACTTTATAGATAGAATCATAGGTGACCAAGTTTTCTTGGTTTGTTGTGAAAAAATGGAAGCATTATCAAAGAAATTAACCATCTTAACAATTTCAGAATTTTTTTTATCCATATAATTGATTTTGACACTTGTCTACACTGATAATAAAAAAGGCTATCAGTATAAACTAAAAGACCATGTTCTTCATTACTTCTACAAGGACTAGAATTGTCACAAATCCTCAAATTATTTAAACAATCTTGATACTCTTTCAGTAACATATCCCATTAAACCATGGGTAAAATTATTCAAGCTGCTAACCTGGCAGCATTACAAGACAAATCCATCCTATAGTCATTCATTTTGAATATTTTACACAATAGCACAAAATGCATAACTTTTGCCAACTTACTGTATATTTTACTATACCAATATTTTTAAATTATGTCAATTTGTTCAAGATAGAGATAACTTAAATTAAACAACAATAATATTATTATTACTAATAGTTCTCATCCCATGTACCAAGGTAGCAGCTAACCCAAAATTTAAATAACACAGTTTGAGGGGAGAAAAATTTATTTATCCCAAAATCAAATTATGTATTTTATGTTTCAGAATTCCATCAGTTCTGTACTAAATCATATTGTTTGACATGTTGGAGGATTTTCGATATTTTGGGATGGGATATATAGCTTATACACATAAATGACAATATGGAATAAGCAATACTTATTAAGTGTACCTACTCAGGTAGTATACTATACTGAACTTTGGCCTTGAGAAATGAAAGGTATAGTCATCTCAAGTAGTTTGGTTTGTTTAAGGGGAATCAGAAAACAGTACTAAAAAATCCTGCAGTAAGTATTATGATAAAGATGTGCTCCAGAAGCTACAAGAACTCTAGATTGAAAGAACAGGAAACTTCCTGAAAGATATGATACCAGAGCTGAATTTTCAACAGTAATAATAATAACAATAACAATGCTACCAAAATACACTGACTGCTTATTATACAAAGCAATTTATTTATACTTTCTCATGCTATCCTTACATACTCTCATCATCTTCACATTTATGTAAAGATAAATGTAATGAGATACACTATTATTCTCACTTTATAAATGAAAATTAATAAACTGGGCTCAGTCATACAACTGGTCAGTGGCAGCACTGAAGGAGTAACTCAGGTCTTGCTGACTGTTATCTTTAATCTCCTGGAGGGTCAGTATGATTAAAACGCAGAGGAATGGAAAAGCATGGAGTATGGGGGAACTTCAACTAGCTTAGAACGAGTGGACTCTTGGATAGATGAGGGAATAGGATAGAGAAATGAGGACAGAGGGCCGGGGTAGTTGCAAGAGAACACGGTCAGGAAACTCAATTCCATCTCACCAGCTATGAAGAACCAGGGAAGATATTAAGTCATGGAACAATCATTCAGTCAAAAAGGAATACTCAAGGAATAAAGGCTCTAACTTGATCAGATGTTTGGATTGGGGGCGGGGGCTGGGAAGCAGTGGTGTCATTCAGAGATAGGAAGTACAATAGAAAAAAAAATGTGGAGGGGAAGCAAAGAGCTGTGATTTTTGGAAATAGTTTGCCACTTATTTAGGTGGAGGTAGATATGGGGCTCACTTGTCTATGTTGACATAATGTATGTGCTGAGAGTGTATTAAGAATAAATGTTTAAAAAAGGAAATGATGGGACTATTTTAACAAAAATGACAAAGTTTTGGATTTTAAATCTTCTCAAAAAAAGAGCAGAAAACATTTTGAAGGTTTAAGATTACATATTCCCGGAGACAATACCTGTGGGCTTCCCTAGTGGCTCAGATGGTGAAGAATCAGCCTGCAATGCGGGAGACCTGGGTTCGATCCTTAGGTCAGGAAGATCCCCTGGAGAAGAGAATGGCTATCCACTCCAGTATTCCTGCCTGGAAAATTCCATGGACAGAGGAGCCTGGCAGACTATATAGTCCATGAGATCGCAAAGAGTTGGACACAACAGAGTGACTATAGCATCTATACACACCTGTAGGAAAGGAATCAAGAGAGTGATTTGACAAATCAACCCTCTATTTGGAGTTCCTTTATTAACTTCGGGATTCCCTGGTGGCTCAGACGGTAAAGCGTCTGCCCGCAATGCGGGAGACCTGGATTCGATCCCCAGGTCAGGAAGATTCCCCTAGAGAAGGAAATGGCAGCCCACTCCAGTATTCTTGCCTAGAAAATCCCATGGACTGAGGAGCCTGGTGGGCTACAGTCCATGGGGTCACAAAGAGTCTGACACGACTGAGCGACTTCACTTTCACTTTATTAACCTAACAATTCTGTCACATTGATTACTTTCTATGTTGTTCTAAGCTATAGACTCAGAAGTACGTTATATAGATGAGCAAAAACAAGCAAAGTAGGAAATTAGTTGAAACTCTGTAGAGTTCTAATTAGTACATTTTATTTCTTTTATTAATAGTATACTTTGCATATTATTGACATATTAAATTGAGCATTTTTCTACATTTTTCTATAAACTCTATTTCCAGTTTTATATGTGTGTGTATACATATACACATATATCAGCAAATACTTTATTGTTTTTAAGTCCAGAAACTGGTTTATGACTTTACAGAAGCTGTGTGGCTTGGGTACTAAGAGGCAACTCAGTTGATACTTATCAAGAGTATTTTGTGGGCTGTCTTCAAAAAGGTGACAGCACTTTAAAACACTCAATTAACCTTTTGGAGAAGGCAACCCACTCCAGTATTCTTGCCTAGAGGATCCCATGGACAGAGGAACCTGGTGGGCCGCCGTCTATGGGGTCTCACAGAGTCAGACACAACTGAAGCGACTTAGCAGCAGCAATTAACCTTTAATGTGAAATAATTCACCTGGCTGCTGCTGCTGCTGCTAAGTCGCTTCAGTTGTGTCCAACTCTGTGCGACCCCATAGATGGCAGCCCACAAGGTTCCACCATCCCTGGGATTCTCCAGGCAAGAACACTGAAGTGGGTTGCCATTTCCTTCTCCAATGTATGAAAGTGAAAAGTGAATGTGAAGTCGCTCAGTCGTATCTGACTCTTAGTGACCCCATGGACTGCAGCCTACCAGGTTCCTCTGTCCATGGGATTTTCCAGGCAAGAGGACTGGAGTGGGGTGCCATTGCCTTCTCCGAATTCACCTGGAGAGTTTGTTAAAATGTTTCCTTATTCAGTAATCTGAGGTGGGACCTGAGAATCCTCTTTACTAGCACAATCCTGGGTATTGCCATAGCTGTTGATCTGTTGCTCCTTCAATAGAAAGTTTTTGAGAAAAAAATCAACATATATCAAACTGAGCACAATATAATCTGAAATCAGTATTAACGGAATGAACAAAACACTGTGAAAGCCCTGAACTGAAGGTCTAGACTCATGCTTTGAAATAGGAGATTTGCACTTTTGCAGAAACCAGTGAATGGCTATGGACAGACTGTCCCAAAATCTTCTGAATACATTTCAAATCTTCAGCAAGAGGAATCTTCTTAAAGATTATTCTTGGGGTTCCCTGATGGTCCAGTGGATAAGAATCTGTCCTGCAATGCAGGGGACACCAGTTCAATCCCTGGTCCGAGAAGACCCCCCATTCTGTAGGGCATCTAATAATTCTGTAGGGCATCTGTGCCACAACTAATAAGCCTGTGCTCTAGAGCCTGGGAGCTGCAACTACCGAAACCCATGCGCCTAGAACCTGTGCTCTGCAACAGAAGCCACCTCAGTGAGAAACCCACGCACCACACCTAGAGATTAGCCCCTGCTCTCTGCAACTAGAGAAAGCCTGCGTGCAGCAACAAGAACCCAGCACAGCCAAAGAAAAAAAAAAAGATTCCTCTTTAAGAATCGGAGTTTTAGTAACTATATCCTTAAAAGTAGTGATTTTACAATGTGCTACAAAAGGAAGTAACAGTTAAGAAATGAAAACCCCAACTAAGTAAATTATTTTGATGCTAAATCACTAAAAACAATGGAGCTAAATTTAGAAATAAGTGGCAACCCAAGAAAGAATGACAGAGACTCTTGGAAGTTTATCTATCCAAGGAATATACCTGAATTCCAAATTGAGGACAAAAGGATTTTAGGACAAATCTAAAGACTGCCACGTGGCCAAGATTTCATGTGTTTTTCCCCTGCCACAGACATGGAAAGAAACAAGGCAAGAGGGATATGCTGTGTTTTTAAAGGCCGGCTGCAGGGTAGAAGGAGGCCTGGTGTGAGGGCCTCTGAGGTCTTTGGACTGTGTTGGCTGGGGGATTGCAAGAAAACTAATTAAAGGTAATTAACCCAGCAGCAGCTTTCACATAAAGGATAATTCAAGCAAACTGGAAATAGCTGGAAGTGGAGCCAGCTTTGATAAGCTACGTGTAGGCTGTGACTGCTAGTGCAAAGTAGACATGAGACAAACTGAAGCAGCAACTGGCACTGGGTATGGCAGTGAAGCAGAGCTGAGGAATCACACTCCAAAACGTCATCTTTACTGACAGCCTTCTGATCAGATTCTCCATTTCTGTTCACTTAAAAATATACAATCACCATTCTTTAATCAGTCTTGGAACATATATAAAGTATAGACACACATATATCCACGCATTTAGAAACAAGGAACACACACATGGTTTATTCTATTTTTATTTCTTCTAAATCACTCTTTTTTTTTAAAAACTGCTACAGGGAGGGTCAGAAGCACAGATGCTGAGTCTGTTTAAAACGGCCTAGAAAGCAAAGCACATGCTTTAATCTGATGTCTAGGATGCATTTTAAAAAATTGGATTGAAAAGGATTAGATTAGATTAGACCTTCTGGATTTAAAAATGTTAAAGCTCCATTTATGCTTTAACATAATCTCTTTCTACTCTCTGGAGCCATCAAGCAGAATGCAGTCTTGGGTAGCTTTTTTTATTATTATTAAATTTTAGACTTTTTTTTTAACATTCCACTTTCATATTTGTAATAGAAAGAAATCCTTAGAGACTAAGCTAAAAATTCTGTTGACTTGCTGCTAAAGGGAAGAGTGGATATGTATTCCTTCTTTTTTTATGGTGACTTTTGTGTATTTGTACACACACGTGAATGTAAGTAGTTTTTACATCCAAATAACTGCACATTTTTGAACACTGTGCATTTTTTGAAGTTATAGTTGCTAGAACACAAATTCTTTATAAAGCTTAAATAAAAAATATTTATAAGACTTTGTACACTGTATCCCAATTTGACATACTCAACTCCAGTTTCTATAAGTAAAGATAAATAACTCTACATTTTCAAATTCCTGAGGTTCTGTAAATGGACTTGTTGCAGTTTTCATGAATCATAAAATAGAAAATATAATTATATTTGAAATTATGTAAAGTATTCTGAGGTGACAATTTGAAAAATCTCCACATGAGCAATACAAAACTCATTTGGCAGATATATTTTTATTTCTTAATATTTAATTATTGCTTCTCTAAAACCCATACACAAGCTGAGACTGACTTGTAAGCATTTGTAAGTTTTCTTCCCACTGCACTCGTTTTATACATCTCACAATAACTGCAGTTACAAATGATCGATTATATTCATGTAGCTTCAAAGATGTAAGATTTATGGCTTATTCCAGGTAGAGAAGTGATATCATTTATCTAAGACTTAAACAACACTACTATCTAACAAAAAGCCCTGAGGACATTAACATACTACTTTTAAACTAAACAAATTATTTAAAGTAAATTTTTTAAATTGCAACATGATCAATCTTAGCAAAGGGAATATTATTCGTATTGTCCTCCATGTGAAGTTTGATAACCAGATGGTGTAGACACCACAGGGTGTCTTTATACCAAGACTCAAAGAAACTTTAAGTCAAAGACTTTATACCCACACTCAGAGAGCAGAAGCTTCTAGGACAGTATAATTGAGAAAAAAAATGAATTTTTTTTTCTTTTAGGAGGTTCTAAAATACATTTGGTTTCACCTTTTGAGGTCTGCTTTTGAGATTTAATAAAAACTTTATTCTTTTGGAGGGAAAAGGAGAGTCATACTCAATATTTCCTTTTGCTCAATTTAAAAAGAATCCACTTGATTTTAAATGTTACAGTTTAATTTTTGTAACTGTGAGACAGAAGCTAGCACTTATCCTTCCTTTTCCATAACATGACATATCATGCCAAAGGGTAATGAAATAGTTAATAAGAAAGACCTTATTAACAAAAATATTCCAGCTAATAAATAGAGAAGAAATTATAGAATTAGTACACAGCCTTTAATGAAAATGTGTGGGGGAGGGGGAGGGGAGTGAGGCATGTAATGATCCCCAACGGCTGCTAGCATCACAAAATGAGAAATATCTAGTTATTGTGGTTCTCCTGATAAAATCCACAACACCACCAATGAAGATTTTTTACCTCTTAAAAACTCAAACCTGAATCTGATCAAGCACTAGCTACCAATTTACTGTTATGGAGCATGTTGAACAGAGCATGTTAAACAATACAGCTGGGTGGAGTCAGCAAAATTCAGACTCTAGGAAACTCCTTATGGCAAACAACCCAGTTTCTTCAACAAATAAACTGCATGGAAGAGATAAGGGTTGGGGGAAAGGGAAAAGGAAGCAGGACAGAAGGAAAGAGAAAGAATGAAAGGGAACAAATAGAAGAAACTTAAAAGCTATAATGGTTTTCCCAGTTGGTGCTAGTGGTAAAGAACCTGCCTGTCAGTCCAGGAGACCTAAAAGATGCCGTTTCAATCCCTGGGTCTGAAGATCCCCTGGAGAAGGTTATGGTAACCCACCCCAGTATTCTTGCCTGGAAAATCCCATGGACAGAGGAGCCTTGCATAGGAGTCCATAGGGTCACAAAGAGTCAGACACTAAGTGACTTAGCATGCATGTAAAAGCTATATTAAATAACTGCAAAATATGGACCTTATCTCCAACAAATACTCTATAAAATTCTCAACCAAAGGTGACAATTGTCAAATTTTTGAAAGTCGAAAAAATTGTTCTATTCTGAGAGGTATTTATTCTTACAATGTCACAAGGCTGCAAGTAAGTGTTCAGAAGTCTTTTTGTCTCTAGAAAAACAGAAGTGGTGATGTGTTTAGTGAGGGTTTAAATTCAGCGATGTTTGACAGCCTTTGCCAAGTTTCAGAAGAGCCATACAACAGATCTTAGAAATAAGTCAGTATGTAACTGTCACTTTCACAAAACCAAGCCCTGACAACTTAGTAAGTTTGGGAAAACAAAAAGCATTATGCTAGGTATTAGTAATGTTTCATCTAGCAGCTATGTGTGACCATAAATGGGTTTCTTTCTTTCTGAATTAGCCAGTTAGCCTTTCATGTAGTAAACTTCATTATTTTACATTTATAAAAGAATGAAGACCTAATATTTAAAACAATAGCCAAATTCTAACTCTTGGCAAGGAAAAAAAAAATAGTAAGAATAAAGAAATATAATGAAAACTAAAATAGAAATCTAAACTGAAGATATATGAAAGTATCTATATAAATAATATATATAAAGAATATAATAAAGACGTATACTGTAAAAAGACAATAGAGTATCAAAATGATTACAATTTGTACAAGGTAAGAAAAACATTTACACCAAAAACAAAGGAGAGAAATCCCAGAGAAATGGGAAATGAAATCCTCCCACAATACATTATTTTAAAAGGTACTTATTTCATTTGCAACTTGTATTTATATTTTTTAATGTAGAAAAAGTCCAGCAAGCAACACATTAAACACATTAAAAGGTACTTATTTCTTTGTTATTCCTATTTAAAGAATAGCCCTACTTTTAACATATAGATTGAATATGAATTTATATCATTAAATTGTACTTTTTTCTTAGCTCAGTGATATACACTTTAAAAACATTTAGGTAAAAGAAAATGCAATCATTTTGTGTACTTTTGTATTTTATTCCTAAAAATGTTGATATCTAAGGCTTTTTAAAAGTACCCAAATCCTTAAAACCTCTGCTTCCAAAGAATGTTTCAAGAAGGTTTTTGAGTATCCAATTAGTTCTTGGTCATAGGGACTTACTGCTTTTTCCATTTGACTACAGTGAAATAGGCTGATGTAAATCTTCTATCCTAGGGATAGAACAGATTGTTATATAACTGATTTATGTAAGGATAACATTTTCTCTTCATCAGTATTAGAATGCATATAAATGCTGGGGATTGTTACCCTGAGATTATACCTACCTATGTAAATTAGGATGGCAAAGTCACTATGAAGAGCACTTTCAGATGCCCTGAATTGGAAAATGGTACCAACAGTGTGTTCTAGGTACCCCAAACTTTTAAAAAATCATTTTGATATTGTAAACATCACTATTTGTTGATAGACCTACTACCTAACTTTGTGAGCTCTAAATGCTAATAGTATTTTCTCATATTGGACTTATTTCTGGAAACTAAACTAGACCAACAAAATTGAACATTACTTTCAGTATGAAATAGAGTATTGTATAATTAAGAAATAATTATTTCTTTGCAAAAATCCTTTTTCTCCCTTCATTCAAAGACTAGCACAATTTCAACTGTTCTTTCTGCTGGATTTCCTTTGTATACTAGATGCAGGTATATGTTACAAAAAGAAACCCCCACCACCACTTCATCCCTTAATTTTCTTTACTGTTATTAAGTAAATTTCATGTCACTGTCCAAATTATTTATTTTCAGTCAATATACAGTATTTCATATTTTTTATTTTTTCACCCTATATTCACACAGACTACTTAATTATATTTTGCAATGGGAACATTTTTACTATGTTTATCATACTTTGTTTCTTTTCTTACTAAAAGATAATATAATAGTAATTATATATTTCTGAAAAGAAAAGTCCATAAGGATTTTCAATCTATATTTGAAATTTCTTGTAGAAAGCATATAGCTGCCTCCTGTTTTGTTTAGGCTTGTTTTTAATTCACTTTACCAATGTCTGACTTTAAATTGGTATATTTAGAACATGTGCAATTAATGTAATTATTGATTTGTTACGGTGTAAGTGTGCTGCTTTATTTATTTATTTTATCCATTTATTTTCTTTATACTGCCTTTCTGTGGGTTTTTGAGCATTTCTTTGTATTTCATCTCAATTTTCTATCATGTTTCTGAGTGCATTTTTTTCAGACATTTTTTTAAGCAGTTGTGCTAGGTATGGTATTATATATACATAACACAGTTTATTTGTGCCAACATTCTATGATTTCAAGAAGCAAGAGGAGAAGGGGACGACAGAGGATGAGATGGCTGGATGGCATCACTGACTCGATGGACGTGAGTCTGAGTGAACTCCGGGAGTTGGTGATGGACAGGGAGGCCTGGCGTGCTGCGATTCATGGGGTCGCAAAGAGTCGGACACGACTGAGCGACTGATCTGATCTGATAACTCCCTTTACTTTCCTTTACCTTCTCTTATTTATAATGTAATTGTCTTAAATATGCCTTCTTATAGAGAACCATATCACTCAGTGCTATAATTTTTGCTTCAACATAATCTAGAAAATTAAAGGGATAAAAGAAAGCCTTGTATTTACTCATGTTTTTGTTCTTACCATCTTTCTTTCTCACTTTATAATTTTTCAAGATTCCTCTCTTAAGTCAGTGTTTTAGGGTAGCAATAAATTCTCTCATTAGTTTTCCTTAATCTGAGAATGTCTTGATTTCCCCTTCATTTAAGTATATTTTCATTAGATACTGATTTCCAGTTTGATTGTTCTTTTATAACAGTATTGAATTTTGTGCCACTTCCTTCTGAGCCTCCTTTCTGATGAGAAATCCAGTCATTCAAATTGATTTTCCCCTATAGGAGAAAAAAAAGGTTTCAAGCTTTTTTCTCTTATTTGACTATGCTGTGTCTTGGCATGGATTTATATGAGTTTATTTTGGTTCGACCACTTCTTGAATCTTCAGGTTTCTATTGCTTGCAATTTGGGGAAGTTTTCAGGTTTTTTTGTTTTTTTTTTTTTTTTTTGAGTACTTTTTCATTCCCTCTTTTTTTCTCTTCTCTTTCCAGGACTCCAAACTTGAATGTGATCTTTGCTTAGAGCTTCACAGGATCCTGAGGCTCTATTTAATCTCTTTCCAGTCTATTTCCCATCTGTTGTTCACACTAAGTTCTACTGTTCTATCTTGAAGTTCCCTGACTCTTTTCTGTGTCCTTAGAATTATGCTGTTGAGCCTACCAATTATTATTACGATTATTTTGGTTATTTCGTTTTTCAGTTCTAAAATTTTCATTTGTTTCTTCTTTGGATCTATTTATTAATTTTTAGCTGAGACTAAAATTTTTCATTTGTTTCAAACTTATTTATAAAGCATTCTCCTTGTCAGATAATTATAATAGCTACCTCATTTCAATTTTGGCATCTGTTGATTGTCTTCTCACATTCTAGTTGAAATTTTTCTGGCTGTTCACAGGACAAGTAATTTTCCATTGAAATCTGGGCATTTTGGTATATGAAACTCTGAATCTCATATCAGTACTCTGTTAGAGCAGATGCCTTTGACAACCTTCCTGGTGGGGGAATCGTATACTGCTTTGTTAATATCTGCTGAGATGGGAAGTTCCTGCTATTATTCCATGGATACTACCTTGTCTGAGAGGGGCAGGAGTGTCTCATTACTGCTCTGTGAGTTGCCTTCAATGACCCAGGGGAGTGTGGTCTCCTTACTGCTGGATTGCAGTGAAAGTCCTGACTCTTCACTGGGACTCCTCTGATATAACCCACCAGGAAGTCTGAATAATGCTTCATTACTACTGGTTGAGGTAAAAGCTCAAGCTACTCACCCGCTCTTTATTGACACCATAGACCTCCTTACCATCTGGCTAAGGTGCAAGTTCAGCTCCCTACTGGTCTCTTCTAACAGCACCTCATGGGGGGTTTAGGGCACTTCACTACAGACTGGCAAAACTGGAAGTCTAGGTTCACCATGTACAGGCCTTTGTTGTTGGAGGTAGGAGTGGCACTCCCTTGTTTTCTATGGTGTTTAGCTAAATTAGAGTGGTTATTATCTAAAAATTTTCTATCTTGCCAGGTTGCCCCTTTCCCAACCCTTTTACTAGGGAGATCAGAACTGTTTTTAATTTTTTTCCCTACTCTTGTTGGCATTTCTGGGTTTTCAGCTTCTCCAGCACCCAGTATAAAACCTCGACATTTAGGGGAATATAGGGAAAAGATGCCCACCGAAGTCACTGTTGTTTCATCGCTCACATTTTAAGATCCTTAGTCAATCTGCTTGCTTCTTTCCACTTTTCAGAATCTTCTATTAAGCTCTATTATAGTACTTTCATACCAAATTAAGGTGAAAGTGTTACTCTCTCAGTCATGTCTGACTCTTTGCCACCCCAGGGACTGTAGCCTGCCAGGCTCCTCTCTGTCCAAGGAATTCTCCAGGCAAGAATACTGGAATGGGTAGCCCTCCCCTTCTGCAGGGAAGCTTCCCAACCCAGGGATCCAACCCAGGTCTCCTGCATTGCAGACAGATTCTTTACATTCTGAGCCACCCGGGAAGCCCGCCCAAGTGACCAACCAAACTGAACTTCCTAGAATAGTGTGTTTTGATTATTTTTTTATACGATTGATAAATAACCAGATGTTATGAAGGATTGTAACTCAGAATAGTGAAGTGCAAGCTTTTGAGACAAGGATCTCTAAGTTTGAATCATTGATCTGTATCTTAAAAGATGTATGGCATTCATAAAATTATTTAACACTCTGAAACTAATTTTTCACACCTACAGAACAGAAATAATAATAGCTGTTTAATTTGGTGGTTGTTCAATGCAACAATGCATTCAAGATAACAATATAAATGGACAGTGCCTGCTACAATAAATAAGAACTGTTATAATCGTGGTACATGTGTTTCTCTTTTTCTCTCTCTCTCTTTTTTTTTTTTTTTTAAGGCATCCTGATAGAAAATGATAAATTACTCCTTCCCAGAGTACTAATTGGTACTTTGCTGCCTTGAGATGGTGAAGAGGAACAAAGTTTCTTTGGAAGTGTTTTCTTTTCCCTGATGCATCATAGGATCAGGTTATAGAAAGCATCTGAATTGTTTAACAACCAGGGGTTGCCACAGATGAGCACACTGCAAGCTCTGAAAACACATTTTAAAGTATCTTATATTTTGGCCCATGACTCACTCCTTGACATTAATTCTTCTCTATAAGGGATTAATGTACTCAAGAATCAATATGCTTTCAGACAGATCCTACATCAGTGAGTTTCTTTGCTGGTCAGTATTTTCATTATTAACAACTTATGTCAGCAATATTCCCTATTCGTCTAGTGGTATTTGAATTTATTCTCTCATTTTAGTCCTGATTGTTGAGCATTACTCTAAAGGTCTTTTATAACTTGATTTACCAAGAAAGCAGATTAGAAATCTATATGGAGACTCAGAGGCCTGCAAAGGGGAGCAATTAGGGAAAGTGTACTATTCAGCTTTCCTTTCCAAATACATAGGGTGAATATTTTAAGTTACTTTGTACTTCTTGAGGTTTCCATTTAAAAGACTATATTGTACAAATCCCCAAGTTATTCTAGTGACCTTTATTTTTAGTCCTTTTTTTTTTTTTTAACACAATAGACTTCTGTTATCCTTTTCCCACTTGGATCCCATGTTTCAAACTATGGCCTTATTATAGTATGTATTTATCTAATCATTTTTTAATTATATTTGTACTAATCCTATTTTGTATGGTTTGACACTGTGCTTATATAATGCTTAAGAATATATGTTCTGGCCCAGATCTGAATTTCTAAATGCCATTACCCACTAAAAGAAATCAGGATTCCTTGGAGAAGGGGCTGATTCTATGGCTAGGGAAAAGAAAGTCTGAGATGTGTCCAGAACATAATTTTGTTCCAGAAGGTAAAAAAGAGCTCAAGAAATTAGAGGGTCTTGTAAAAATGACAGTAGAGTCCACTTGAAAGTTTTCCCAGAAGCCAAATCTGGAACAACTAGAACAAGAAAATGACAAAATGAATTACAATATACTAATTTTTAAAAATCCACAAGTTTACACTGGGAGAATATACTTGTATATATATACCACAATATACTAATTTAAAAAGAATCCACAAGTTCACACTGGGAGAATATATTTGTGTGTGTATATATATATATATATATATATGCATAACTACAAATATATATATACATAAATGGGGAAATGAAGAAGCTCTTTGTTACGGTACACTGCTACCTAGTAAATATGGAATAAATGATATGTGTTATGGGCTCATTTGTGTCCTTCCCAAATTCGTATGTTATATTCCTAAAACCCAGCATCCCAGAACGTCACTCTATTTTGAGATAGAGTCTTTAAAGAGGCAATTAAATTTCAATGGGTCTTTACAGTGGGCTTTAATCAAATATAACTGGTGTCCTTATAAGAACAGATTAGGACACAGACAACCCAGACAGAGGGATGACCATGTGGTGATATGGATATGGTGGGAAGGTGGCCATCTGCAAATCAAGGATTGAGACCTCAGAAAAAACAAACCTACTTCCAGAACTGTGAGAAAATAGATTTGTTGTTTAGCCACCAAGCCTGTGGAATTTTGTTACCACAGTCCTAGGAAAAAAATACAATAGATTTTTAAAATTTTCATTCAGTTCAGTTCAGTCACGCAGTCGTGTGCGACTCTTTGGACTGCAGCATGCCAGGCCTCTCTGTCCATCGCCAACTTCTAGAGTTTACTCAAACTCATCTGTCCATTGAGTCAGTAATGCCATCCAACCATCTCATCCTCTGTCATCCCCTTCTCCTCCTACCTTCAATCTTTCCCAGCACCAGGGTCTTTTCCAATGAGTCAGTCCTTTGCATCAGGTGGCCAAAGTATTGATGTTTCAGCTTCAGCATCAGTCCCTCTAATGAATATTCAGGACTGATTTCCTTTAGGATTGACTGGCTGGGTCTCCTTGCAGTCCAAGGGACTCTCAAGAGTCTTCTCCAACACCATAGTTTAAAAGCATCAATTCTTCAGTGCTCAGCTTTCTTTATAGTTCAACTCTCACATCCATACATGACTACTGGAAAAACCATAGCTTTGACTAGACAAACCTTTGTTGGCAAAGGATATTTCTGCTTTTTAATATTCTTTCTAGGTTGGTAATAACTTTTCTTCCAAGGAGCAAGCGTCTTCTAATTTCATTGCTGCAGTCACCATCTGCAGTGATTTTGGAGCCCCCCAAAATAGTCTCTCACTATTTCCACTGTTTCCCCATCTATTTGCTATGAAGTAATGGGACTGGATGTGATGATCTTTGTTTTCTGAATGTTGAGTTTTAAGTCAACTTTTTCACTCTCCTCTTTCACTTTCATCAAGAGGCTCTTTAGTTCTTCTTTGCTTTCTGCCATAAGGGTGGTGTCATCTGCATATCCGAGGTTATTGATATTTCTCCTTGCAATCTTGACTCCAGCTTGTGCTTCATCCAGCCCAGCGTTTCTCATGAGGTACTCTGCACTTAAGTTAAATAAGTGGGGTGACAATATACAGCCTTGATGTACTCCTTTCCCTATTTGTAACCAGTCTGTTGTTCCATGTCCAGTTCTAACTGTTGCTTCCTGACCTGCATACAGATTTCTCAAGAGGCAGGTCAGGTGGTCTGGTATTCCCATCTCTTTAAGAATTTTCCAGAGTTTGTTGTGGTCCACACAGTCAAAGGCTTTGGCATAGTCAATAAATAAAAATAAAATAATAATAAAAAAAGTCGTTGGCATTGCCAAAAGAAAGCAGTTGTCAGAGAAAACACCTTCTTCCAACAACATGAGAGAAGACTCTACACATGGACATCACCAGTTGGTCAATACCAAAATCAGACTGATTATATTCTTTGCTGCCAAAGATGGAGAAGTTCTATACAGTCAGCAAAAACAAGACCGGGAGCTGACTGTGGCACAGACCATGAACTCCTTATTGCCAAATTCAGACTCAAATTGAAGAAAGTAGGGAAAACCGGTAGACCATTTGGGTATGACCTAAATCAAATCCCTTATGATTATACAGTGGAAGTGACAAACAGATTCAAGGGATCAGATCTGATAGGCAGAGTGTCTGAAGAATTACGGACGGAGATTCGTGACATTGTTCAGGAGACAGGGATCAAGACCATCCCCATGGAAAAGAATTGCAAAAAAGCAAAATGGCTGTCTGAGGAGGCCTTACAAATAGCTATGAAAAGAAGAGAAGTGAAAAGCAAAGGAGAAAAGGAAAGGTATAAGCATCTGAATGCAGAGTTCCAAAGAAGAGCAAGGAGAGATAAGAAAGCCTTCCTCAGCGATCAATGCAAAAAAATAGAGGAAAACAACTGAATGGGAAAGACTAGAGATCTCTTCAAGAAAATTAGAGATACCAAGGGAACATTTCATCCAATGATGGGCTCGATAAAGGACAGAAATGGTATGGACATAACAGAAGCAGAAGATATTAAGAAGAGGTGGCAAGAATACACAGAACTATACAAAAAGATCTTCATAACCCAGATAATCACGATGGTGTGATCACTCACCTAGAGCCAGACATCCTGGAATGTGAAGTCAAGTGGGCCTTAGAAAGCATCACTATGAACAAAGCTAGTGGAGGTGATGGAATTCCAGTTGAGCTATTTCAAATCCTATAAGATGATGCTGTGAAAGTGCTGCACTCAATATTCCAGCAAATTTGGAAAACTCAGCAGTGGCCACAGGACTGGAAAAGGTCAGTTTTCATTCCAATCCCACAGAAAGGCAATTGCAAAGAATGGTTAAACTGCTGCACAATTGCACTCATGTCACACGCTAGTAAAGTAACGCTCAAAATTCTCCAAGCCAGGCTTCAACATTATGTGAACTGTGAACTTCCAGATGTTCAAGCTGGATTTTTAAAAGGTAGAGGAACCAGAGATCAAATTGCCAACATCCACTGGATCATCAAAAAAGCAAGAGAGTTCCAGAGAAACATCTACTTCTGCTTTATTAACTATGCCAAATCCTTTGACTGTGGGACCACAATAAATTTCCATTATATAATAATAATTCAGGCAAGAATTATCAGTGGACCCATTGGGTCAAAGTCCAATGGCTGCTGCTGCTGCTGCTAAGTCGCTTCAGTTGTGTCCGACTCTGTGCGACCCCATAGATGGCAGCCCACCAGGCTCCCCCATCCCTGGGATTCTCCAGGCAAGAACACTGGAGTGGGTTGCCATTTCCTTCTCCAATGCGTGAAAGTGAAAAGTGAAAATGAAGTTGCTCAGTCATGTCTGACTCTTAGCGACCCCATGGACTGCAGCCTACCAGGCTCCTTCATCCATGGGATTTTCCAGGCAAGAGTACTAGAGTGGGGTGCCATTGCCTTCTCCAAAGTCCAATGGTGAACATGTCTAAATGTTATTATTGTATACCCTACATATTACTTATTAGTTCCAAAGGAAAAAAAAAAAACTTTATGCTAGAGAAACATGGCAGATACTTCAACCAAATGATGAATATTAACATCAGCAATAATAAGAGAAACTTATTCACAGTGCCTCCTGCTGTGATTCACTGAGAAGGATACAGTTGTTAGGCATTCAGTACTCTTAAAACCATATACTGTAACTTGAATTGAGTCATAAGGAAACAGTAGGTAAACCTAAACTGAGGAGTAGTATGCAAAATACTATTTAGTGTTCTCCAAAATGACAATGTCATAAGAGAATCTGCCTACCAATGTGGGAGACTCAGGTTCGATCCCTGGGTAGGGGAAGATCCTCTGGAGAAGGAAATGTCAACCTGCCCCAGTATTCTTGCCTGGGAAATCCCATAGATAGAGGAGCCTGGCAGGCTACAATCCATAAGCTATCAAAAAGATTCAGACACAACTTAGCAACTAAAAAACAACAGTAACAACAGTGTGCAAACTATTGTTCTGTGTTCTTCAAAATTATAATTTCCTAAGAGAAACAGAAAGCCTGAAATCTTCATGCAGATTAAAGGATTAATCTAGAACAGAAAAAAAATGTTTATGGATAACTGGTAAAAGTAGTAATTTGGACTACACATTAGATGTAATGTATCTGAAGTTCCTGAATTGATAACTATACAGTGATCATAAAAAAAAATGTTCTTCTTAGGAGATGTCTATTGAAATATTTGGGAGTAAAGGAGCATAATATATAAAGTGCTCTCAAATAGTTCACCAGTAATATATATAATATGCATAAATATATAGTAAATAACTACTACTGATATATATATATGTATAACTGTGGCAAAATTTTAATACCTTGAGAATCTAGGTGAAAGATATTTTTGCATTTCCCTTATAACTTTTATGTATGTTTTATGAATTTTTTCCCCAAATTCCAAAGTTAAAATTTATGCCCTGGATAGAGATATTCTGAGTCAACTTGCTGGTTTTGTTACTTACAGTGTGACACTGGGCAATTTATTTAAATTATTAAAACCTCATATTTCTAACATGTAAAACAAACTAATATAGTACTGTTTTTGTAGTACTGTGAAGATTAAAGACGAAACCAATAAATCTCTCATCAGGATATCTAGAACTGAGTAACCTCTCAAAAATACTAGTTGAAATTAAGGCCATCTTGACCCTTTATAGAATAGTAATCCATCAACTTCAACTATTTAAAATAAAAATGGAAGTTTCTTAAATGTTTAAAGTAACTATCATATATACAAACATCAAAGTACTACTTACTGTTACTAGTTGCTCAGTTTGAGCTATTACCAAAGACAAGTCAAATAGTATACCAAGCATACCAACTCAAGCTCTGTAACTTATTAACATGAGGCTCCAGTCAGTACCTGGGTTTCCCAATGAAGTACTAGAGTTTTCTATTCTCAACAAATAAACTGCAGATATTCAGTGTTTCAAATAAGTTTTCCCTCAAGGAGTTGACATAATATCCAAACTAGAGATAAAGGAAAAGAAATTTTACTTTGATCTGTTTACAGTCAGTTCTCTAATAATCCTAATTTTAACCTTCACAGAATCCAGAATTAGTGTCCTAAGAACAATGAGGCATTCTGGACTGTATTAATGAAACAAGAACAGTAGTTTACCAAATAGAAAAAAAAACAAGAAAGAATTCTTGCACTTATACTAGCAACAAAACTGAGTATATTTCCATTAGTGGTGAAGAAAATATCTTGGCAGGAGGCAGTGTGCATATTTGTATGTAGAAGTATATAAAAAGTTTAACCTTAGAGAATGGAATTCCAGGTAAACAGCCTTGTTTAGATAGGGGTGAAGTGGTGGCACAGACTGACATCTCTGGTTTAATCCCCTAACTGGAAGAATAAAAATTTAATGGAAAGATTATATAGATTTTTATAATACCTTTTGGGGCTTCTCTGGTGGTTCAGATGGTAAAGCATCTGCCTGCAATGCGGGAGACCCGGGTTCCATCCCTGGGTTGGGAAGATCCACTGGAGAAGGAAATGGCAACCCACTCCGGTACTCTTGCCTGGAAAATCCCATGGACGGAGAAGCCTGGTAGGCTACAGTCCTCGCGGTCGCAAAGAGTCGGGAAAGACTGAGTGACTTCACTTTATAATATCTTTATATATATATATATATATATATATATGTATATCTTTAGATAGATCATATAAATAACCATAAACAAAAGCATTTTGAGCTATTTTAAGAGAAGCGTGTTCCCCATCCTGAACCCTCGCCCCTCCTCCCTCCCTGTACCATCCCTCTGGGTTGTCCCAGTGCACCAGCCCCAAGCATCCAGTATCGTGCATTGAACCTGGACTTGAAAATATTAATTCTTTGGTGCTCAGCCTACTTTATGGCCTAAGATGAAGATAAAATTGGAGAACTTGCTTTCCGAGTCAACTTCTGTCACTACACAAATTTTCTCACATTTCTGTAAATTTCTTACCTCACTTTGTTACATATTCTGAAATTACAACTATGACTTTTGTTCATTCAAACTGTATTTATTAAGTACCTAATATGTGTAAGACACTCTGCTAAGTGCTGCAAAGTATAATAAGATGACTATGACGTGTGCCTCTGATGCCAGAAATTTAACTTTCAGTGGGAAAGGTCATGTTCTCCTTGGAGATCGTTAAGACATTCAGTCTTATATATATTAGTATAGGCCACCCTGGTGGCTCAGGTGGTCAAGAATCTGCCTGCAATGCAGGAGATTCGGGTTTGATCCCTGGATTGGAAAGTTACCCTGGAGAAGGGAAAGGCTACCCACTCTAGTATTCTGGCCTGGAGAATTCCATGGACAGTATTGCCTGGTGGGCTGCAGCCAACGGATCCCAAAGAGTCAGACATAACTGAGCCACTAACACTTTCACTTCACTTTTTCATAGGTTAATTTCATCAGCATTAGGTTCTTTTCCAATGAGTTGGTTCTTCCAACCAGAAGATAACTGATAAAGTGGATAAAGTATTGGAGATTCAAAAAAAGTACTTCCAATGAATATTCAGGGTTGATTTCCTTTAGGATTGACTGGTTGGATCTCCTTGCTCCAAAGGACTTTCAAGAGTCTTCTCCATCATCACAATTTGAAAATATTTTATTTTATTTTATTTTATTTTTTAACTTTACAATATTGTATTGGTTTTGCCATATATCAACATGAATCCGCCACAGGTATACACATTAACTCTGATTAAAGGAAAACAAGATACAGCAGGAGAGACTGTTCAGAGTTGTAGGGATTCCATGCCTGCGTAGGTGCTAAGTCGCTTCAGTCATGTCCAACTCTTTGCGAACTGTAGCCCACTAAGCTCCTCTGTCCATGGGATTTCCTAGGCAAGAATACTGGAGTGGGTTGTCATGCCCTGCTTCAGAGGATCGTCCCAACCCAGGGATCAAACCCAGGTCTTTTATGTTTCCTGCATTGGCAAGTGGATTCTTTACCACGAGTGCCACTTGGGAAGCCCACAGGGATTCCACAAGGACTTTTTGAAGAAATGCCCATGTTCCAGCAGCAGATCTTCCCACTTGAGGAATTCTGGTGAGCTGTGTAAGCACTATCTTGTACTTGCTCTCCTTCCTTTTCTGCCTCACTTCCTTTTATTCTCCACAAAGCATTGTCTTATGAGTTTTCTCTCTATTTCTGTTGGAAATACAAGCTGATAGATATATAGATATTTTTAGTACAGGGAGTTCAATGGCTAAAGTAAGATTTCTAAAATCTCCAAACATTTTTAAGATTGTTGACCAATGCCAATCTTAACTAATGTATTAGATGCATGACCTGGACATAGCAATGATCTTTCATATAGCTAATAAGTGGTATTAAGGGATTTAAAGTAAATCTCAGGGCTTCCCAGGTGGCACTAGAGGTAAAGCACCTGCCTGCCAATATATGAGACATAAGAGACATGGGTTCCATTCCTGGGTCAGGAACATCCCCTGGAAGAGAGCATGGCAACCCACTTCAGTATTCTTGCCTGGAAAATCCTATGGACAGAGGAGCCCGATGGGCTACATTTAGTCCATAGGGTGGCAAAGAGTCAGACACAAATGAAGCAACTTTGCACACATGCAAAGTAAATCAGACAACCAATTCAGTGTAGGTGTAGTGTCTAGGAGAGTAAAAAGTTAGAATAGCACTGAAGTCTCTCTTTTCAGAGAGACTACAAAAAGATGGTTACATCAAAAATTTTGTCCAGAAAAAGATTTCTAGAATTGAGGTAACCTAGGAGACCTATAGTCTGGAAACCCCATTAATCCTCATCATATTTTAATAATGTTTCCTGTTCTTGAGCAATTAAAAAACCTAGAAATATCTAATTATTATTGTAAATTCTTCTTGATTAACCCAAATCTCTGTGCTCCTTTTTGGACACTCAATGCTACCAATGGAAATTCTTGCTACCAGTGGAAAGTATCTGTAACTTACCTATTAATTACCCTGTAACAAAGTTCTTTTAAAATGCTGTCAGCATGTTTATTAATATAACAAGAATATAAGTGGAATACAATTCCATTAAGGTAGCCTGAAGGGCGATACTTCTGCCTCAGGGAGTGACCGACGAGCACAAAGTCCTCTGCAGGTTCTTCAAAGTGAACTTCTGACTGTGAGCAAAACTTTGATTAATACCCATCCTCAAAAGTGGGAAATCCAGTCTGCTCAGACTTCTAAAAGAATTAACATGCATGATAATGTATAATAAGAAATGTGAAACAAGAAGGTTAGCACCTTAATGTTGTATAACATTGTTTTGAGTAGTAATTAAATGGAATTAGAATAAATCATTTGGCTGGTCTATAGATCTAAATTGCTGCCTTATTGTTTATAAATTCACTTCTGATTTTGGCAAGTACCCATTTCAGATGACCAGTTCTACTTTGGACACAGTGGATTTGAGTTACTTATATATTTTGGTAAACTAACATTTTTAACATATGCAGATACTATTATTAGCACCAGGAGACTGATGCTTACTAAGAGTAAGCATCATTAATTGGTTCTAAATTAATATAGACAATAAGTGTCAGAGATAATAATTTAAATCTATCTAAATTCTCTTTCTGTATACCATTCCATATCCTTAACTTTTCGTTAAGTGTCTAAACTCATTAGCTGTTTAAATAGTGAGTATACAAGTCATCTAGGTATGATAGGGAAAAATGATTGGGGGTACATTACTCTTAGTAATGTACAAAGATGGGTGTACAAATTGTTTTAATTGCAGACTTGATATGAACACTTTGCTAAGTTGTTGTTCAAATGAATAGTCCACATGACTTCATTCTGTATTTATAAAAATTACTATACATTTATTCTAATGCTACCATTAATCTGTGAAAACCGCCTTGATTCAAACTCAGCCACCATTAAAATGTTTGCTAGGGAATTGTTTCCTTAGCAACAGTTACCATGTGCCTGGACAGTTCCTCCCTGTTCATTCTCCAATCTGACAATTGGCATAAATGTTCATGTAGAGCAATAAGGTTGAAAATTCAAATTCAATGCAAAATGACAAGCTCAAAGTGAAAATATAATCAGAATTAAATCAAATGTTTATACCAACACACTGACTAAGGCAACTGAGTAGACCATAAGACAAAGTTAGGAAAGCATGCAAATGTCACTTAGGGAAGTTGAAAATGACAAGAGAGGATTTATAAATGCTGTCTTCCAGATTGCTGTGAGTCCACTGTTATAGAAAATATAGAGTTTTTCTGATGATCAAGAAACTAATTCTACAGAAAATGCATAAAAGAACTATCAAGAGATAGGTCTGATTCATGTACACTTTAAAAATATAAAAAGCCCTCTTTAATTTAGCTATTAATATTTAGCAGGTTTCTTAACACAGCTAAAATGAGAATACAACTGCAAACCACTTTGGCATTTACAATGTATTGATCCTCATAAGACACTGGGATTCTAAAATGAAGAATATAAAATCTTCCAAAAAAGCAAAATAGTTGTAATCTGCAAGAGTCTTTGTAGAATCATAGAACAAAAGAGGCAGAATCAGGTCTAGACTATCTTCAAGAGGAAAACTTGCCCTGTCGGTATCAGTGCAACTTGAAGGCTGCTAACTGTGGCCACCCACTCATATGTTGAACACAGACTCATATATTCATTAGTCTGTTATTTATTCATCCAATCACTCATTCAACATGCATTTATGGAGCTCCTACTGTGTGTCACACTGTACTAAGTATTGTGTCAAATACGGTAAATAGATCTGGAAACAATAACAGCATGATGAAAAGGAAAACAGGTAGTCAGAAGAGGCAGCTAACTGAAGCTGAGAGACTGCTCAGGAGCCAGACATCTGAGCTCCTCTTCCATTCCCTAAGGAAAGCCTGTGGACACTGGGCAAACACTGAGTCTTTCCAGGTCGGTCCTATTCATCTTACAAGTAACTGTAAGAGACACAAAAGGATACACATTGTACATTCTCATGCAAAGTTTTATATGTTATAAAACACTCCATACATAAAAGCATAACCATTCCACTGCAAAACGGCCCTCCCTGGAGTGAAGCCCCAACCTTATCCTTTTCCTGAATTTTGTGTTCCAGCCTGCACTATCCAATGAGTTGTTTTCTGCCCCTTGTTTGAAATATAGGCTAGGTCTTAAACTTCACTAAGATCTATGAGTTTCCTTAGTAACACTTAGTCAATAAGCTTCTCATTTCATTAATTTCTAAATGCCCAGTTTTCTATGAGTCATTCAGAGACTGTTCATGGGAAAGGGGGTATGATTAGATTCTTGTCTATTCCATCCTGTCTTGAGCTTGCTCTCCTTTCTTGGTTCTACCAGACCACTACCTAGTGTTAGTACTGAGTTGTAACTAGGGAAGGAGAGAGTAAGTAAGATTCAGTTGACAGTGCTATTGGGTTCTAGCATTGCTGACCCATTGTTGGTCTGGAATCTTCCACACATAGGGTGTCCTATCCATTCTTCAGGAATCCACTCATGTATGGAGATGTCTCAACAGCAGATCTTTTCTCCAGCAGGCACTTAGCCTCTCCTCCACTCTGGTTTTGAAAGTATGCTCCCTGTTTGGGTTCCACCACTCCTCCAAATATCCCATCTGGTCTGTGACCTAACTAATTCTGGTCCACAAAAATATCGCAGGCTCCCTTTGCTACAACATATTCTAGGAGCGCAAAGCATTCTCAACACAGCTTCTCTCATCTACCTAATGTCAAGACATCTCATAATAACAACATTTGGCTGGGTAGGATATTCACTACCATGGTGTATTTCTTTTAGATTGTCTTGAACTTTACTAAAATTATTGGTAAGTAATGACCTGGACCCCTAGGGTCACTGAGTTACAGTACTGAAACCAAGTTAAGAATAATGATTTCAGTAGCCACTCTTGTCAAAATACCATGGATGGATTTAAAATTTCTTCTTCCAAAAATATAATCTGAGATATTTTCAAAGTAATGAGTGCCACTGGATAATGTAAAATGAAATAGAAATTTTCTACATTTTAAAGATAGCATTGTAAAAACAAATACAAAGACTCTTCATTGCTTGCCTGAGTCCATGTTGAGGCAAGGGTTGAAAGAGATGGGCTTTGTTTCTAACTAGCGTAAGCTCATCATTAAAAAAAAAAAAAAAGCCTAATTTTCAGTAGCGATTTTGCTTGGCTTAACTAGTACATAAAAGCTGAAACTATAATGACACTGAAATCCAATATCGTACCACTAAAACTAAAGGCAGCCTTTTATAATTGCACGATGGATTCTATGTTGTCAACTCTAGTTTAATAAAATGAAGGCATCGAGGCAGATTTTTCCTCTATCTGAAATGTTAATCTTAGTTCAGCTAAACCAGAAAAGCTAAAGTGGATTTGATTCATGAAATAAAATCCATTGCTTTTATAGAGCTTTCACAAGAGTTTTTAATATTAGTTTTTCAAAAATAAGTAGTTTGCTCTCTCTGGTGCATATACTATAAACATAATGCCATTTTTGAAAAAAAAATTTTTTTTTAATTCATCACTGTACTTCAGGATGCCATTTATACACCAAAGCAAGGTATGTGAAAAAAGCCAAAAGCTCTATGAATCTTTCATATATACAAAAATAAATAGATGTAATCTCATTATATAAGTACCACTCTGAAAGATGAGAGCATTTTATGCTATTGCAGATTACCAAAAGTTGTTCCTTAAAACTATGTTCTGCCTTCTTCATAATAAAAAAGGCATTATTTTATTTAGACAGAAGGATGACAGCAAATGTGCCCCAGATGCATTTTTTAAAAATGTAAGCTTCTACGTAGGCCTGTGTGTCTCAGTCCGACTCTACATGATGTAGATCAGCAGAAATTAGACATGAAAACCTTAGCTGTCTTCTCTTTTCAGCATTCATACAATGAATATACTGTTTGTTATATGAGGTTTGATCAAATGTAGTCCAATTCCATATTAGCCAACTAAACTTAGGATATCTTCTAAATTTCCCTTGAAATGGTACATTCTAACTGAAGGGCCTGCTTACCAATACCAACATTCATTCCAAATTCACCATGGGGTTGAATATAGCTCAAACCGTATCTTGCAAAGGAGTCATCATTTTTTAATAAACGTATATTTACTGATCTGATTTTCTACTTTTAAAAAAATTAATCTAAATCTGAATTCATTTCACTTTACTCTAAAATATGACTGAATAAAGAACATGCCTGTCATATTCTTTCCTCCTTTCCTTGATTATATATAAAATCAGGATCACAAGTCCTCTTATAATAAGAAATTATGAAGGCAAGAGCCCTGGTGGTAATAAAAAAAATGTTTCAATTTCATCAGTGCAGTTTATGAAGTAGAAATGAGGAAGAGCGTAATCTCCTGTGAGATAATTAACTTATCAGATGCTCAGGACTCTGTGCGACCCCATAGACAGCAGCCCACCAGGCTCCCCCGTCCCTGGGATTCTCCAGGCAAGAACACTGGAGTGGGTTGCCGTTTCCCTCTCCAATGCATGAAAGTGAAAAGTGAAAGTGAAGTCGCTCAGTCGTGTCCAACTCTTAGCGACCCCATGGACCACAGCCTACCAGGCTCCTCCGTCCATGGGATTTTCCAGGCAAGAGTACTGGAGTGGGTCACTAGTGCCTTCTCCGAGGACTTCTTAAGTCAGACTCATAACATCCCATTATATTATATTATTTACCTATGGTCAAGTCCATTTCCTTACTACTGGAGAAAGGAGGAAGAAAAATTCATAAACATATGCATGGCAAAAAAAATGTTAACAAAAAATAAATAAACATAATTATAAATAAGAAAATACAGTGAAAATGAATTGCTAGAAAACTGCTTATTAAAGACATAAGATGCAAAAAATAAAATAAAAAGTCATCCAGATAATCTTAGTAGAGTGGGTTCAACAAGAAAAATTTACTTTTTTTTTTTTCAAAATTAAGCTTATTTTTTGGTGGGTCCTTAGATTCCTTGCTGTTCCTAGAACACAACTGCAACTAATAAAAAGATTCTAAAGAATCACGAATAAATAATACAGAGTCTCTGCCATCAAGATTTGACCATCCTAGTAGAAGGCACAGATGCATAAAAAAGCAATTATATTGCAAAGCGAAGAATTCTATCAGAGAAACAGAATGTGCTGTGGCACAATGAAGATGCTGGCCCTTCATAAGCCCTATTTTGCTATCAAAAATGAAACTATATGGGAAAAGAATCTGGAAAAGAATATACATATTCTTTTATTTCAGATATATGTCCATGTATTACTGAATCAATTTGCTGTACACTGGAACTAACACAGCATTGTAAATCAACTATACTTCAAAAAAAACTTTACTTGCTAATCTTTGAAAAATGAAAGTATGTAACTGATTTTATTAAACATATAGATTATATAATAAAAAAGCAATATATAAAATATTTATTACAAGCAAATATTAACTAAACAATGTAGAAATCAGATAAAACTTTCATTATGAAAGTGTCAACTATTATTGGCAGCCTGTTTTCAAATGCTCATTTTGTGACTTCTTAATATAAATTCAAAACCATAATGGAAAGTTCATATTAGAAAATCAACAGTTTGCATTTTCATCGATTCATAAATAAACCAAAGAAGAAAAAGAAACAGAAAAAAAAAATCAGTATCATTTTGCCTGGATCAATTCTCAGGTCACAGAGAAATACCTGGAGGAATCAGAGACACACATAGTCCTCTGACAGCTGCTGCTCCAAGCGAATAGTCAGCACAAAACAATATACAGATATATTGTAATAGACAGACCTAAGGGCAGTACCATCCTTGCTTTTACTGGAATTTAAAACTAAAGACGTATTTGGTGGCATATGAAATAAACGGAGGAATGAATAAAAACATTTAACCAAACCTAATATAGACAAAGTGTCATCATAAGAAAGAAAAACAGTGAAATGTCTGCTCATGATAGAAACAAGTCCACATAATAATCTAAAAGGTAGAATAAATATAGTCTGTATATATGATTCATACAATCTATAAGCTAGTTATTTTTGACTCTGATGCAAAAGAGCATATATGAAAACTCTATATACGATAAGGTATAATACAGCATGAGTTTGTAATGATCAACTTTAAGCAAAATAAAAGTTTTGCTGGAGTTTATCTTAAAAAAAAATGGTTTTTCTAATCAAGAACCAAGAAAGGTGTAGAAGAGTAGACCCAAGTGTTAAGGATGTGATGGCAGGGGAAGGATGTCGAACAATAGACACACATCAACTTGGTAAAGCTTGGTAAACCTTACAGATGGGGAAGACTACCTTTGCTCAAACCCGGAGCCCACTAGCCCCACGGGAAAGTCTTTCTGACTTTGGCCAATGATATAAATGTTCGATTTGGACCAGGAAGGGAGAGAAGAAAGGTCCTAATTCTACACACTGGGGCAGGACACCTCCTCTTCAATCACAACACAGAAATCTGAAGGTCAGTGAGGCCTTTGCCATATCTGTGCCTCAATGGCACCCCACTCCAGTACTCTTGCCTGGAAAATCCCATGGATGGTGGAGCCTGGAGGGCTGCAGTCCATGGGGTCGCTGAGGGTTGGACACGACTGAGTGACTTCACTTTCACTTTTCACTTTCATGCATTGGAGAAGGAAATGGCAACCCACTCCAGTGTTCTTGCCTGGAGAATCCCAGGGATGGCAGAGCCTGGTGGGCTGCCGTCTATGGGGTCAAGCAGAGTCGGACACGACTGAAGTGACTTAGCAGCAGCAGCAGTATCAAAATCAAGAAGGCTGTTCTACGTGTGTGATATTTTCTGTGGCACCGGAATTGCCACATGAGGCGATTTCCTTTAGCAAATGATTCCAATCTGTCACCATTTCCTACAGAGCTCGCTCCTTTATGCTTATTAGGCTTTTCTTTATTAAAAAACTTAAGCATATTACTCCCTGATAAATAATTCCTCCCTATATTTGCATATGTTAGCACAAATTTAGCAAGCATATCACTCACACTGTCATGTTGAGTTTAACCTGCAGCTTTGCAGAAGAAGAAGGAAGGAAATTACACCAGAGTCATGTCTGCAGTTATCCTTAAAATGGGGTGACCCCTTGGAAAAAAATAACGTCATTGTGAAAAGCTGCATAATTTTGAGCACATCACTGAAGACTGATTTTGTACTTAAAGCCGAGAGGGGGAGATAAAAAAGGAGGAAAACTGTGGTGGCATAAAACATTATTTTAATGAGGTATAGCTTTTGCTCAAAGAAAATGATTCACACTATTTTGCTGTTTGAAACTCTTACAAATACACATCTTGTTGAAATATAAACTTTGACTTGTAAATAGGCTTTAAAGAGGTTGATACTGAACAGTTGCTTTCTAGATGTCCTTTAGTCTTTCTAAATAATTCTGTAGTGAGTCTTTTTATAGTCCTTCCCCACCCCTCCTTCTGATTTGCTCTTATTTCTTGTAGATGCTGAATAAACTAATGTTTATAGATGCTTCATCAAGACTTGAAGGGTAATTTAAAGTAATTGTTCTTGTCCATGATGAAACTCCTAGAATCCAGAAATCTAGGAGTACAATGTTAAGGGTACACGTTGCAATGTACAGATGCTCAGCAAACTGCAGTATCATATGGAACTTAGGTGAAATGTAACCAAATGCCAAAATAACATGTTTTTACCTAGGCATCTCAGGATGAGAACTTTTCAACATGCCCTCGGAATAGACAGGGAGAAGGAAGAGGCATTTGGTTCTGTTGAGATATCCGGTAACAAAGCAGTCAAATTGAGAATAAAATTAAATGAAGAAAAACCCCATGATGATTAATTAAGCAAGAGATTTTGAAAAAAAAAAAAAAAGAAAGAAAGAAAAAGAAGTAAACACAAGCCATCCAGCTGTGTAAAAACCTAACAGGGCACATTGAGTTTGAAAATTTTATCTTTCTGAATGATTATAATGTCATATTGTACAAAAGTGAAACTGACCCTAGAACATGTAAATAGAGATTCAGTTCTTATGCTGAAGCACTTATCAATATTAGTTCATAAAAGTAAAAGGAACCATCTCTATCTCAGATAATCCACCTGCTCTTTTCCTTTATTTGAGGCTGAAAATATTCATTTAATAACAGAGAAACTGGTATACAGACTCGAGTCTTAGTAAGCTAAGGATTTTCCAAAACTTCAATTTCATTCAGATCTCAGTAGATAATATTCTGATCAGGCTACATTTTAAAGAGCAAAGCAACCACAATGTCTATTCCTTAAAAACAAAACAAACAAAAAAATCCCTAAGCAAAAAAACAAAACAAAACAAAACACACAACAAAAACTATTTGAGAGTTTTCAGTAACACAATGAAAATCTTTTTCATCCTTTCCAACAGCTATGTTCATTTAAATCCAATTATCCATCCACATCACTCTAGATGGAGAACTGGGCATTTAGGAGAAACACTTGTTTTAGAGCAAGCTATTTTTTTTCCCTGTGTCAGAAACAGATTGAAAGCTTTTCATGCTTGATGAACATTCTGGGCTCCGTGAAGGAAAGAAGTGACGGTGCAGAGTATGGGGCAAAAGGATGTTTCTCTAACATCCACCTGTTCCAGTTTTTGATGAACTGACCCACAAATTACCCCTTCATCTTTGTCAACCTCCAAGCCTCTATTCTTCTCCAGTGACCTGGGGCTGATGCAACAAAAGGAGGCAATTCCAAAGCAATGTCAGAGGCCCTTTGGTATGAAAAATAACACCCTGCTAAAACTTGATAGCTAGAAATCTAAAAGGCAATGTTTGTATTTTTTTTAATGTAAAGCACCTTAAAAATAAGATAATTGAAGCATTTTTAATTCAAATTTTGAGCTGCTAATCTAAGAAATGGGGCTACAAGTATTAAGTTCTATAGATAAAGCAGAAGAGAAATAGAATTGTGTAGCTTACAGCTCCAGCAAGAGCAGCCACAGAATCTCTGCCCAGAACAGTAGCACTGCCTTGCTAGCTGTCATTAACTCCGTCAGCACTCCTGATTCCTGCTTCTTTGATAGCAGCGAATTCATACATCCTCACAAATGCTCTTTTCCCGACTTTACAAAAAGCAGAATTGCCTTCTTCTATATTTACACACGTGTGGCTGCCAAGTTTATTTATTATTGTAGTATTAAAAATGAAATTTAAATTCCAAGTATTTAAATATGCCCACATATAAATAAAATATATATAAAATAAAAGGAGCTTGGACAATGCATTTTTGTAATTACTTTGTTGATACTATTTCAAAAAGTAGGGGAAGGGCTCCCTCATTACAAACAGTCAGATACTAATCATAGCCTCATAATTTTCCTGATTTTAATGTTTTCTGATTTGTACAATTTAGTCCAATGTGATTTTCACATAGCTGTATTTAATATTACTGTAGTAATGTGGTTGTTTTCCTTCTACTTCTAAAGATTCTGTGGAGATATAGAAAATCCCAAATTGTTTCTAATTACTTTAAACCTTTAAAGCATACAAAAGACTTGGTAATCTTTATGAAGCTCTAAAGGAAGGCATGGAAAGATTACGACTATAAAACAACACAAATCAACATCTTTATTGAGTATTAACCATGTGCCAGGAATCAGGCTAAATCTTTCCCATGCATTATCTCACTTGATCTTTCCAATGACCCCATGTAAAAGTTAGAATAACCATTGCAATCTGACAAATGAAAAACAGGTTTAAGTTCAATAGCATACAGAATTTCTTAGACCTGGTAAAGAGAGGCGTTGGTTTGAAACTCCTATAGTCTGAAAACTTTGAAGTTTACAATTCAAAATAGAAAGTCTGCACCTCTTTCCCATTTCTTCCTTTGCTATTTGCCAAAATATGCCTCCCGCCAGTTTTCTTTGTGCACCAGCTTCTGTCAAACACTGGAGGAGATCAAATAACAGAGGAACAAATATCATCAAAGCACAGCAACCGGTCACCCGGCCAGGTTTCCTTGTTATGGGAACAGCAAAGTCCTTGTCAGCAAAACCATCTGATGGTTGCCAAAGCAGCCTGTCTAGACAACTTAAAAATCAAGTACAGAAAAAGACAAAAAATGAGATTTACTTGGAGAATGGAAGTGCCCACATAAAGAGCAGCCTTAGTAAACTTTAATCTCCTTGCCCTCTAGTCTCCTTGCCATCTTGGATGGTCTTTATCATCCGTACTGTTAATTCCTTGAGGGCAAGAAGGAATTCTTGTATATGAATGGCCTCTCTATTCCCACTAGTGCAGTGCATTTATTGACTTAATTTAAATAATTTTACCAGGGAGGACAGTCAGGTGAGATTGTTGTTAAATTCCAGATAGTGTTCTCAAGTCTCAGGTGATGAAAAGGTAGCATTTCCCTCTAACAAGACATTTCAGTTGCGAGAAAAACCAGATATCATTCAGCTCAATCTTCTCTTACTACTTTTCGTAAATGTTTAATCTTAAAAATGCTCTTTTTTTCAGCTAGAAGACCAATTTTGCCATGTTTAGGATTTCTGAAATTTATATGAATTCCGGAGGAAGCCCATCAATTGGGTACTCATTTATACAGGGATCTGGGATCAGTACATTTAAATTGGGGAAATGGAAGCAGAGTGACCAGTTGACACTGTGTGCTCAGGACCTTCCTGGTCTTAGAACTGACAGCCCATATCCCAAGAAACCCTTCAGTCTTGAGCAAACTAGAAAGCTTACATGATAGCAGATTTTTCAGGTGGCAATAATAACTAATGAAGGCAATGTTTCCATTCCCTGTGGTTTGCAAGGCATATACCATAACTTATCTATGTATACACATGCATGCACGCATGAAAGAGTGCACCAGAATTGATTTTTTAAATAGATAAGGAAAGGAAACAAATTATCATCAGTAAAAGTCCTTCTCTATAATGAAACCCAAGGACATGTATGTAAAGAAAAATGGACATTTGGAATCAGGAATAGGCTATGAAGACAGTGACCTCTTAAATGCTATTTAAAATTTTTTTTCAGGTCAATAATAGCCAAATGCTCTAATATTCTGATTTCCCAGTGACCCATGTCAGTTGACTAGATAATGTCTTCTCAGTGAAAAAAATCAATATTTAGAGACAAAGTTACAAGAATGATAAGATATTTAAAAAATAAAATTGACCAATACTTGTTTACATTCTGAACAATTTCTACTCTAAATCTAAAACACATCAGATCTAGAAACCCTGAGAATATACATTGTTAATAAGAGGTTGCTTGAATTGATTTGTTCAGTAAGGAATACATATACAATAACATAAAATTTAGGGCTTTAAAGATTTAAGGAGGAGTGGTAGGTCAATGTAAATAGTAAAAAGACAATGAAAATTTGAGCCAATTTGTAACAAGACACTGAAAGCAAACTGGGATTCTATTATAATGACTAGATCAGGGATAGGAATTTAAAGGTTTGTTCCATGCTGTTAGGCAATTCACTTTGCTGTCTGTGACCCAATTTTACATTTGAAATATTGACTTAAACCACCCCCCTCCAAAACTTGCTATTAGTATTGTCTATAGTGGTTTATGCCAATCAGGTAATTAGAAGACTATGATCAATCAACTTAAAATCAAAACCTTGAAATCACAGGCTAAATATACAAATTTGAGGAGCCATTTCTCAAATCTGTCCTATTTATCATAATGGAGATGGCTGAAAACACATACATCCTTCTATGGTCCATCCACAGCAATATCTTCATAACAAAGATTATACAATAATATAGGGATCTAAAATGACAGGTACTTTTCAAATAAAATATGTTTCAGAAAGATAACTCAATACGTGTGTTTTTATAGTTGGAAAAAAAAGAATATTTCAATAGAAGGCATTTCCAAATAATAATTTCCATCTTTGCAGCTGAAATAAATATTTGTTTCAATGTTATTATGTCCAAATGCCCTGCAACTATTTCCAATTAACAGTTGCTCTATCACGAGATGGAAATTCTCCAGCTACTTTAGCAGAGTTTTTGGGCTGAAAACATGAGTATTTTAGCCCTGATCAGCAGTAAGAAAAGTAAATTTTTAAGACATTAATATAGCTTGCTCTTTCACAACCAACTTAAGGTCTTCAAAGCATATTATACCTTTTTCCACTTATGTACTAATGATGTAATCAAATGTTGCTGGAAAACTCAACTACATGTCCCCAGTCTTGAATGATAAATACCTCTTATTTAACTTCTGTCACTTTTTTTTCAAACTGTGAAAGTTTTCAGATGTCATGGGGAAAACTTTAGACAGACGAAGCAGAAAGAGTTTCCAACCTCTCTCAGTAAGAAATTTAGCAAACCATGAAACTCTTACTCAAAAAGTATGTCAGGGGAAGACAGGGGAATGGTTTCCATCCATTACTGGTATATTAGGTATGATATGTGTATGATATAAAGAAACAATTCATGTTGCTCTTAGCAGATACGGGAAAGCCAGGTGGGCCTGCTAGGCCTTGAGCAAAGTGAAAATGCATGTTGCTTATACAAAAATGTACTGGATGCAAAAAAAAAAAAAAAGTGGTGTAATATACTCTGCTTTCCCCATCATATTGTGACTAGGTGACAGTCTTTATAAATAGTTTTTATGAAAGACTTGCGGTAAAATATATATGGAAAAGGATGACAAGAACTCAACTTCGCTATTCTAAGAGACTCACTGCGTGCAGACATGCAAAGTAGCCTCAGGTGTGTCTGACTCTTTGTAACCCTATGGGCAATAGCCTGCTGTGACCCTTTTTCCCTGAGTTTCTTCAGACAAGAATGCTGGAGTGGGTGCCATGCCCTCCTCCTAGGGATCTTTCTAACCCAGGGATCGAACTCAAGTCTCTCGTATCTCCTGCATTGTCAATCGGTTTCTCTACCACTAGAGCCACGTACAAAGCCTGAGACTCGTTCAATTCAGTTCAGTAGCTCAGTCGTGTCCGACTCTTTGTGACCCCATGAATCTCAGCATGCCAGGCCTCCCTGTCCATCACCATCTCCTGGAGTTCACTCAAACTTAAGTCCATCGAGTCGGTGATGTCATCCAGCCATCTCATCCTCTGTCATCCCCTTCTCCTCTTGCCCCCAATCCCTCCCAGCATCAGAGTCTTTTCCAATGAGTCAACTCTTCACATGAGTGGCCAAAGTACTGGAGTTTCAGCTTTAGCATCATTCCTTCCAAAGAACACCGTAGGCTGATCTCCTTTAGAATGGACTGGTTGGATCTCCTTGCAGTCCAAGGGACTCTCAAGAGTCTTCTCCAATGCCACACTTCAAAAGCATCAATTCTTAAGCATTCAGCTTTCTTCACAGTCCAACTCTCACATCCATACATGACTACTGGAAAAACCATAGCCTTGACTAGACGGATCTTTGTTGGCAAAGTAATGTCTCTGCTATTCAATATGCTATCTAGGTTGGTCATAACTTTTCTTCCAAGGAACAAGCATCTTTTAATTTCATGGCTGCAATTACCATCTGCAGTGATTTTGGAGCCCCAAAAATAAAGTCTGACGCTGTTTCCACTGTTTCCCCATCTATTTCCCATGAAGTGATGGGACTGGATGCCATGATCTTCGTTTTCTGAATGTTGAGCTTTAAGCCAACTTTTTCACTCTCCTCTTTCACTTTCATCAAGAGGCTTTTGAGTTCCTCTTCACTTTCTGCCATAAGGGTGGTGTCATCTGCATATCTGAGGTTATTGATATTTCTCCCGGTAATCTTGATTCCAGCTTGTGCTTCATCCAGTCCAGCATTTCTCATGATATACTCTGCATAGAAGTTAAATAAACAGGGTGACAACATACAACCTTGACGTACTCCTTTTCCTATTTGGAACCAGACTGTTGTTCCATGTCCAATTCTAACTGTTGCTTCCTAACCTGCATACAGGTTTCTCAAGAGGCAGGTCAGGTAGTCTGGTATTCCCATCTCTTTCAGAATTTTCCACAGTTTATTGTGACCCACACAGTCAAAGGCTTTGGCATAGTCAATAAAGCAGAAATAGAAGTTTTTCTGGAACTCTCTTGCTTTTTTGATGATCCAGCAGATGTTGGCAATTTGATCTCTGGTTTCTCTGCCTTTTCTAAAACTAGCTTGAACATCTGGAAGTTCATGGTTCACGTATTGCTGAAGCCTGGCTTGGAGAATTTTGAGCATTACTTTACTAGCATGTGAGATGAGTGAAATTGTGCAGTAGTTTGAGCATTCTTTGGCATTTCCTTTCTTTGGGATTGGAATGAAAACTGACATTTTCCAGTCCTGTGGCCACTGCTGAGTTTTCCAAATTTGCTGGCATATTGAGTGCAGCACTTTCATAGCATCATCTTTCAGGATTTGGAATAGCTCAACTGGAATTCCATCACCTCCACTAGCTTTGTTCGTAGTGATGCTTTCTAAGGCCCACTTGACTTCACATTCCAGGATGTCTGGCTCTAGGTCAGTGATCACACCATCGTGGTTATCTGGGTCATGAAGATCTTTTTGTACAGTTCTTCTGTGTATTCTTGCCACCTCTTCTTAACATCTTCTGCTTCTGTTAGGTCCATACCACTTCTGTCCTTTATCAAGCTCTTCTTTGCATGAAATGTTCCCTTAGTCTCTAATTTTCTTGAAGAGATCTCTAGTCTTTCCTATTCTGTTGTTTTCCTCTATTTCTTTGCATTGATTGCTGAGGAAGGCTTTCTTATCTCTTCTTGCTATTCTTTGGAACTCTGCATTCAGATGTTTATATCTTTCCTTTTCTTTTTTGCTTTTCGCTTCTCTTCTTTTCACAGCTATTTGTAAGGCCTCCCCAGACAGCCATTTTGCTTTTTTGCATTTCTTTTCCATGGGGATGGTCTTGATCTCTGTCTCCTGTACAATGTCACAAACCTCTGTCCATAGCTCATCAGGCACTCTATCTATCAGATCTAGGTCCTTAAATCTATTTCTCACTTCCACTGTATAATCATAAGGGATTTGATTTAGGTCATACCTGAATGGTCTAGTGGTTTTCCCTACTTTCTTCAATTGAAGTCTGAATTTGGCAATAAGGAGCTCATGATCTGAGCCACAATCAGATCCCGGTCTTGTTTTTGTTGACTGTATAGAGCTTCTCCATCTTTGGCTGCAAAGAATATAATCAATCTGATTTTGGTGTTGAACATCTGGTGACGTCCATGTGTAGAGTCTTCTCTTGTGTTGTTGGAAGAGGGTATTTGCTATGACCAGTGCATTCTCTTGGCAAAATTCTATTAGCCTTTGCCCTGCTTCATTCCATATTCTAAGGCCAAATTTGCCTGTTACTCCAGGTGTTTCTTGACTTCCTACTTTTGCATTCCAGTCCCCTATAATGAAAAGGACATCTTTTCATTATAGAGACTCGTTACTACTAATGAAATGATCATCATGACTTGGTAGCAGTTAAGTCAAATAAAAAAATATTAACGCACTGTTTAGTCATAATTCAGAAGATGAAGTTAAACACTCCAAGATACCTAGATTCCCAAATACTATAAAGGAGATAGCTGACAATACCACACTGTAACACTTGCTTTGTGTGCTAAAAGAAAAGAGCAAAGAAGCATTTACCTGAGTTAATCCATGGTGTGATTCAGCCAGAACACTTCGCAGAGAAGTTTGAGAAAAGGAACATTCTCTTTTCTGCAGCAGCTAATCTTACTTCTTACATGGCTCAGTGGTAAAGAATCCACCTGCCAATGCAGGAGACACGGGTTTGATCCCTGGGCCAGGAAGATCCCCTGGAAAAGGAAATGGCAACCCACTCCAGTATTCTTGCCTGTGTAAGCCCATGGACAGAGGAGGCTGGAGGGCTACAGTCCATGGGGTCGCAAAGAACTGGACATGACTTAGCAACTAAACAGTAAATAACAACAACAATTTAGTTTTTAAATAATTGTTCAGAGCATCCACCTTTGAAGCCATACATTTACTGTCATCTTCTTTAATCTACTGTATAATCTTGACTGAAACTAAACCAAGTATTTATAAGAATAAATTAAAAAAAAAACACACACACAAAGAGGGAAACAAAGAGACTACAATTTGCCTAATGTCTCAAAACCAGTTAGTGTCAGAGGCAAGTTATGTCGAATCCAGGTGCTTTGACTCATGACTATTTCCATTAAGTAAAAGATTACCTAGGTTGAGAGAAAATACTATTTTTCAGGACTTATTCCAAAATATCAAAGGTGCTGACTGAGTAGAAATTTAAAAACAAACAACACAAAACAGAAATAGACCCATACATACAGTGAACAATCGGTGTTTGCCAGAGTCAAGGAGAACGGGGGACAGACAAAATAGGTGAAGGGGATTAAGAGCTCAGAACTTCCAGCCATAAAATAAATAAGTCAAGTGGGTGGGATATAGTCATAACATAATTTTGTAAGGTGATGGGTGATAGCTGTTATTAATGCTGTAATAATTTCTCATTGTATAAAAATACCAAATTACTATCTTATATACCTGAAACTAATATAATATTAAACAAATGTTAATAATAATAACAAAGTAAAAAGTAAGTTGTTTACTAACAATAATGTTTAAAATTTTTCTGAAGAGAAAATTCAAACATCAAAGAAATCCAGGTTAAGTGTTAGAATTCTACTTGAGCTGAATTTCTTACTCATCTTGCTTGTACAGTACTATCATTTAAATTTTTAAATCAAATATTATATCTTCTTCAACAGATTGTAAGCTCATGAAAATCACGAAAAATCATCTTATTCGGGATCTCACTCTCCCAAGAAACACACACACACTTGACAAGCACAGTCCCTAGCACATAGTAACAAACTCAGTAAATATTAATATTTGTTGAATAAGTGCATGGATTTCTCAAATAAATGACCTAATCATTCCAATAAACCCCTGGAATAACAGTTAACAATTATGTACTCTTTCTGAGTTTATTCAGAATTTGCTTTATCTTCATTGCTGGTTTATTTATAAATTTATATTTAGATTATTGTGAAACTTATCTAATTGCCAATGTATCCTATATATTTGTATGAGTTTTGACTATAAGCATCATTCACTAAACCACCCACGATGTGTCCACAGAGGGTAATGGCTTCTCCCTGCCAGAACAGTCCATGTTTCCTCCTCCTTGTTTCTCTTCTTATTCTCCACAAGAAAGTCAGATTTGGACTAGGACTCTATACAAAGGACTCTATACTGGTTTGGATTTTTGTTAAAGGAAATGAGAACCCCCTCTGACTAATCCAGTCCCTCAACCAAGAATCAACATCAGCCTAGTCTCAGAGAGACAACTGGGCAACTCAGACCCAATCAAAGAGTACAAAGTACCATTGCATCCTCAACAAATTCCTCAGTTTCGTCACTGATGTAACTGCCAGACTCATCTACTTTGTCCTGTTTCAACCATCTCCAGTGTCTGCACTCAAACTTACGTAATCTCTCATCTAGAGAACTAAACTAGCCTCATAACTGATCTCCATAGGTCCACTCTTATTCTTGAGGGCTTGCAAAGAACATCCTATGTCTACCGCATGTAGCCTTAGCTGGGGCCACTCAACGAGGGCCAGAGGATGCACTTCCAATATGACTCACACACATGTCTGGAAAGTTGTCTTGTCTGTAGGTTGGGAGCTCAGCTAGAGCTGTGAGCAAGGGGCCTCAATTATACCTCATATGGTTCCCCTCCTTGCTGCTGATTGGGCTTCCTCACAGCAAGGCAGCTAGGCTTCAGGAAGCAGAAAATTGAAGTGTCCTGTCTTATTAAATTCTAGGATCAGAACCAATACAGTATTACCACCACCACACTTTAACCACAGGCCCAGCCCAGATTCAAGATGAACAATGTCTGGACTCACTTGTGGCAGCAAAGAATTTGCAACAATATTTAATCCTTCAAACCCATCATGTTCCTTCTTTCTTTGTTTCATTCTCTTAACACCTATGAGCATCATGGTAAATTTTACATGGATAAGCATATATAGGAAAAATAGATCACAATTTACATCTGTTCTCCATAACAGTTCTTCAATTTTATATTGAAGAATATAATGGTCATAACTTAGATGAAAGGGCTTGTAAATTGTGCCTTAGGTTAAATTATCAATCTTAATATTACTAGTGAAGATTTACCAGAAAATACAGGGCTGAAGCATAACAAGTTTGCTCTTCCTGCTCTGTTTCTAAGCTTTCACACCCTGAAGCTCAGTTTGTGATATACTTGGCCTCACTAGATCATCAGCCGGAGAATGAGAGAGGAAAGATGATATACAAATAGACAGAGGAAGGGAGTTAGGAGAGAGAGAAAAAGATAGAGAGGGAGATAAAGAGGATACGGACCCCTTAATTAAACATAATTCTGCAAAATCTCTTTAGCTCTACATTCATTTAAACTCAAATACATTAAATCAAACATACTTATTTTGTAAAATTTCTTTTTCAAAGAAAATCACTAGAAATGTCTATGTATGTAAAATAAAATCATAATATTTTTAAAATAGAGCCCACAAAAATAATTAGAAAAATTATAAATATTTGGAAATTATTTGACAACATTTTAATAGTTTGCATACAATTAATTTCCTTGAAAGCAGACATTAACCAGAGAAATTAGACAGGGATTTGAGCACTATGTTATACTAAAAAGAAATTCAATTTTTTTCACTTAAGAGGGATTCAAAATGTAGAAAATTTATCATTAATCAACATTGTAGTTAGTAAAAACATATGTGGGTTGGTCAAGGATATATATATTCCAGCAACAAATTTTATATTGAATTAGTAATCATCTAAGACATTAAAACATTTTATGAAATATTATACATTGCTGCTGCTGCTGCTGCTAAGTCGTTTCAGTCACGTCTGACTCTGTGCGACCCCATAGACGGCAGCCCACCAGGCTCCCCCGTCCCTGGGATTCTCCAGGCAAGAACACTAGAGTGGGTTGCCACTTCCTTCTCCAATGCTTGAAAGTGAAAAGTGAAAGTGAAGTCGCTCAGTCGTGTCCGACTCTCCTCGACCCCATGGACTGCAGCCTGCCAGGCTCCTCCATCCATGGGATTTTCCAGGCAAGAGCACTGGAGTGGGGTGCCATTGCCTTCTCCTGGTTCTCAATAAAACTGTACCAACTATGAGCGCCTAGTACAGAATATGAAATAAATACATTGAGTTTTACTTACTACACAGTTTTCTTGTTCTACAAAGATAACCTTCCATATCTTATGTCACATATATAAATTACATGTCACAAAAAGAAGAACAAGAATCCTGTTGGGACATGTAAAATGTGCAATGAGGATATGGAGAACTTACAAGAAGGGCCAAACAAAATTGGTTTCAGTTCATTTTTTTTTATTAATTAATTTTATTTTATTTAACTTTACAATATTGTATTGGTTTTGCCATATATCAAAATGAATCTGCCACAGGTATCCATGTGTTCCCCATCCTGAACCCTCCTCCCTTTTCCCTCCCCATACCGTCCCTCTGGGTCATCCCAGTGCACCAGCCCCAAGCATCCGGTATCGTGCATCGAAGGTCAAGTTTTATTCATCTTATGAAAAGACTATAGGAACTAAGGCTCTGACCAGACTTAAAGAAAAAGAGTGAGGCTGCCTGTACAGGATTATTTTCTGGGTATTGGAAAGTCATCTGATCTTAAATAATTTAACCAACATGATAGCATAATATGCAGAATTCACTAGAAAAGCACTCATTACACTTTTATATACAGTTTATGCATTAAATTAATCTTCCTAAAACATAAATGATTTGCCATATGACTTTTTTAAACAAGGATCCTGAAGAGCATGACTTTAGTGATCCTAACAGGTGAATGAGAAGGAAGAAGAGACCAGAAAGGAAATGAGAATATTTCACAAGGATGGGGAATACTTGTGAGAAAATCTTTGTCTTTTTCATCATATTGCCTAAAACAAATCTATAAGGCCCAACAAATTAAAAACTATGCCTTTATATACTATGAGGCTAAAATATAAGAAATATCAGAGAAAGATAAAACCAAATGGATAGCAATAAAGAAATGATTATTAAACAGTTTACTAGATGGAATATTTTAAACTTCATTGAAAATATTACATGAAAAGCTTGAAACAAAATTCAGTGAAAAAAAATACATTCATAATGTATTCATAAAAATACATTCATTCTGCAACCATTCATTCAACACATATTGTGTGTGTGTGTATATATATATATATATAATACATGTATACACACAAATCTACATGAATATGATTATATAAACGCATACTTTTATTATATGATGACAGGTGGTAATGGGTGAACTTTTTACTTCCCATAATTTAACTTATTTCAAAGCTAAATTTAAAAGAAATTGTGAATACCCAAATGACCATTTTTAAGAAAATATAAATAGTAAGGATGAACTCAGGGTAAAACAGAGCATGAAATTGTAAACATGAGCAGAACTTATTCCTGCTCCATTCTAAGGAATAATAAACAAGTTCTAGAAGGAAAATGAAGCAAAAGTTTATGTAAATCATTGGTCAAAGAGTTGGTCCAGAATACAGACTATTAAGAAATTAAAAACTGATTTTAGACATGACTGTCTGCATCAGTTGGTTTTCCTCACAATTTACAAACCACCGATGCTCAGAATATCACATGACATATTCCCTGCACTAATATAAAACCCTGTCAGATTTCTTCTTATCAGTCCACACCTTCATCTGAGTCTCAATTTCATGCCAAGGTGCTGACTCAGCAGAAATGCCATGCATAGTGACATGGTGACTTCTGCCCCTAACCACGAGACACCTTTCATTTATATTCATCAAGGAAATGCCCCACAGGCATCAAACTGTCTACCCAGATCTCAGCTTGTTATTTGATTATCCAACTTAATCCCATTAGACACTGATATTTTAAACAGCTCAAAAATCGCTGACAAAACGCCTCTGCAAACATTAAAAATCCCCTACATGAAGAGTTTTCAATTCTACAATTACCTTTAGTAAAAGCTGATGTTTACATTTATTTAAATATTAAGCAGGAACAATTTCAAGTGAAAATGAAAGGAACTGAGTGTCTCAAGAAAAGAAAATCTTGCAGGACACAATAAGACCTGGGGAGATGAGAGGACCTTTCTTCTCTCTTTTTTGGGAACACTGGAAATTCTCAGGCACGCTTTCTCCATAAAAGGACAAATGATTTAGTCCCTTCAAAAACCTAGATATAAAGTCCATTCCCACTTTGTGGAGACCTCTTAACTCACAGGGAATTTAGGAAAAGCATCATATTAATATTAGTATATAAGTATACGTGTGGAAAGCACAGCTCTATGTATGCTGTATACTTTTGAAAATATAATCTTTTAACAACTCATCTCACATGCTAGCAAAGTAATGCTCAAAATTCTCCAAGCCAGGCTTCAGCAATACGTGAACCGTGAACTTCCAGATTCAAACTGGATTTAGAAAAGGCAGAGGAACCAGAGATCAAATTGCCAACATCCACTGGATCACCAAAAAAGCAAGAGAGTTCCAGAAAAACATCTATTTCTGCTTTATTGACTATGCCAAAGCTTTTGACTGTGTGGATCAAAACAAACTGTGGAAAATTCTTCAAGAGAGGGGAATACCAGACCACATGATCTGCCTCCTGAGAAATCTGCATTTCTCAGACTGGTACCAAATCAGGAAAAAATAGGTCAAGGCTCCTTTTGTCACTCTGCTTATTTAACTTATATGCAGAGTACATCATGTGAAATTCTGGGCTGGATGAAGCACAAGCTGGAATCAAGATGGCCAGGAGAAACATCAGTAACTTCAGATATGCCAATGACACCACACATATGGTAGAAAGTGAAAAAGAACTAAAGAGCCTCTTGATGAAAGTGAAAGAGGAGAGTGAAAAAGATGGCCTAAAACTCAACATTCAGAAAACTAAGATCATGGGATCTGGTCCCATCACTTTGTGGCAAATAGATGGGGAAACAATGGAAACAGTGAAAGACTTTGTTTACTTGGGCTCCAAAATCACTTCAGATGGTGACTGCAGCCATGAAATTAAAAGACGTTTGCTCCTCGGAAGAAAAGTTATGGCCAACCTAGACCGAATATTAAAAAACAGAGACATTACTTTACCAACAAAGCTCCATCTAGTCAAAGCTATGGTTTTTCCAGTAGTCATGTATGGATGTGAGAGTTTAACTATAAAGAAAGGTGAGCACTGAAGAATTGATGCTTTTAAACTGTGATGTTGGAGAAGACTCTTGAGAGTCCCTTGAACTGCAAAGAGATCAAACCCATTCATCCTAAAGGAAATCAGTCCTGAATATTCATTGGAAGGACTGATGCTGAAGCTGAAACTCCAATACCTTGGCTACTTGATGCGAACAGCTGACTCATTGGAAAAGACCCTGATGCTGGGAAAGATTGAAGGCTGGGGGAGAAGGAGAAGACAGAGGATGAGATGGTTGGATGGCATCACTGACTCAATGGGCATGAGTTTGAGTAAGCTCTGGGAATTGGAGATGGACAGGGAAGCCTGGCGTGCTGCCGTCCACAGGGTCACAGAGAGTCAGACACAACTGAGTGACTGAACTGAACTAATCCTTTAACAAAATGGTCAGGAAAAAGAATAAAAGGAAAATATAAAAAGCACACTTCTACCTAAATAGTTTCCACAAATAACAGAAGCTTTTCTCTAAAGACAATATGAATATGAAACGTTTCTAAAATCAAAACAGTGTATCAACAAATGGTAAAAAAATATTCACAATATTGAGTTTGTTTTCATATAAATGAGTAACTATTAACAATCCTCCTGCAAAGACAAACCCAAATTTCAGTTCTGGTCGAATGGTTCTGGCACTATTTCACTGACAGAAGAAATGAAAGGGCATCTGGAGCTAAATTGAAGCCATGCCCAAAATTAAATATGAAATAATTTCTTCTTTTGCCCTTACCGCCCATCTGTATTTTCTTGATGTTTGTCTTAATTTGTACTTAAGCTATTGTATATTTAAGCATCTAACTTTTGTTACACACTACCATGTACTAATGGAGAAAGAAATGGCAACCCACTCCAGTTTTCTTGCCTGGATAATCCCGTGGATAGAGGAGCCATGAGGTTGCAAAGAATCGGACACGACTGAGCAACTAACACACACACACACACACACACACAGACCATGTACTAAGCTCTGACCTAAGTATTTGAGATATAGTTTCTGACCTTGATTATTCACTGAAGAACACCAGTAGATAAATTCTAACAGCTGGCAATGCCACTGATGATGGGAATGAAGATTGACACGTAAATTCTGGGATAAAAATTGCCTTTTGCATCTAAAGTTGAACAGGTATACATCTACCACCTAATAATTCCAACCCTAGGTATACACCCTAAACTGATTCTAGCCCATGTTTACTATGGAATACTCAAAAGTGTTCAAAGGAACATAATATTCAAAACCTGAGAAAACCCAGATATTCATCATTAAGAGAATATACAAACTAATGTAAAATTATCTCACAATGGAATACAATACAACTGTGAAAATAAGCTATCTTCAACCCATAGGCAATGTCAGGGAGGAATATTAGCAATAAAGCATTGAAACAAACCAGCAGAAGACTACATAGAGTATGATACCATTTTAATAAAATTCAAAACCAAAAATATAAGCCCATTACATTTTTAAAGATACACACATACTTGGTTGCATTATTATAAAACAGAAAAGAAACACAAGCCCCAAATCCAGCACAGTGGTTATCTTCAATGTCAGACAGGATGGAGGCAGTGGGAAAGGGCCTCCAGAGAGCTCCAGTGGAATTGTCACAATCTGGTTTGTAGTTTAGTAGTTTAACAGTTCAGTTTATTATTATGCTTCTCAGTTTACTATAAGTTAGAAATATTTTTGTTTGCATCATATTTCTCAAAATAAAAATCAATTAATTAAAAGAAAACTCAATGTCAAGATATTGCACTAAGTCTTCTTGAAGATGTCAGGGAAGGAAGGCATGTAATTTCAACAGGGCTAGAAGATGAATTAATTTTATAGGAGAAGGGCAATTCAAAGGCAGGAAACCTTATGAGCAAGGATCCAGAGATATAAAAGAGCAGTGTACTGAGATAAATGAGAAATACACCTGGGAGCACCTGGGAGAAACAGCAGAAGATCTACTGAAGAAGGACCTCATCACTTCTGTGGAAAGCCTCATATGCCATGAAAGGAAGAAGGTTCTCTTGTTAGCAAAAAATAATGCTGGTGTCTTGTTTAAAAACCGGCGAGTTACAAGATCATAATTTTCCAGAAGGATAACAATGGTAGCAGAACTGTGGAAAAGAATTACTGGAGGCAAGAAAGGGTTCAGTGACAGCAATTAAGAAGGATGCAGTAGTTTAGGAGGAACTTCCCAGGTGGCTCAGTGGTAAAGCATCTACCTGCAAGGCAAGAGCTGCAGGAGACACAGGTTCAATCCCTGGGTGGGGAAGATCCCCTGGAAGAGGGCATGGCAACCCATTCCAGTATTCTTGCCTGGAGAATCCCATGGAGAGACAAGCCTGGCAGGCTACAGTCCATATGGTCCCAAAGAGTTGGACACAAATGAAGTGACTTAGTGCAAATCCACACATGTAGCACTCTAGGAGACATATACTGGAGTGCTTGATAAAAGTCTTAGCAGTAAAGGAGAAGACAGGAAACGGACTTAAAGATTATATTGAAGTATAATTGACTCTTAAATATCTGAAAAGACATTTAAGAGGTAAATTTGGCAATTAAATAGATATGAAGTATCAGGAATAACTAAGAGCCACAAACTAAGACGCTCCTTATTGCCAAATTCAGACTTAAATTGAAGAAAGTAGGGAAAACCACTAGATCATTCAGGTATGACCTAAATCAAATCCCTTATGATTATACAGTGGAAGTGAGAAATAGATTTAAGGGATTAGATCTGAGAGACAGAGTGCCTGAAGAACCATGGACGGAGGTTCATGACATTGTACAGGAGGCAGGGATCAAGACCATCCCCAAGAAAAAGAACTGCAAATAGGCAAAATGGTTGTCTGAGGAAGCCTTACAAATAGCTATGAAAAGAAGAGAAGCAAAAGGCAAAGGAGAAAAAGAAAGATATACCAATTGGAATGCAGAGGTCCAAAGAATAGCAAGGAGAGAAAAGAAAGTCTTCTTCAGTGCTCAATGCAAAGAAATAGAGGAAAACAATAGAATGGGAAAGACTAGAGATCTCTTCAAGAAAATTAGAGATACCAAGGGAACATTTCATGCAAAGAGAGGCTAGATAAAGGACAGAAATGGTATGGACAGAAATGGTTAGGACAGACCTAACAGAAGCAGAAGATATTAAGAAGAGGTGGCAAGAATACACAGAAGAACTGTACAAAAAAGATCTTCATGACCCAGATAATCACGATGATGTGATCACTCATCTAGAGCCAGACATCCTGTAATACGAAGTGAGCCTTAGGAAGCATCACTACGAACAAAGATAGTGGAGGTGATGGAATTCCAGTTGAGTTATTTCAAATCCTAAAGATGATGCTGTGAAAGTGCTGCATTCAATATGCCAGCAAATTTGGAAAATTCATCAGTGACCACAGCACTTGAAAAGGTCAGTTTTCATTCTAATCCCAAAGAAAGGCAATGCCTAAGAATACTCAGTCTACCACACAATTGCATTCATTTCATAGGCTAGCAAAGTAATGCTCAAAATTCTCCAAGCCAGGCTTCAGCAATACGTGAACCGTGAACTTCCAGATGTTCAAGCTGGTTTTAGAAAAGGCAGAGGAACCAGAGATCAAATTGCCAACATCCGTTGATTCATCAAAAAAGCAAGAGAGTTCCAAAAAAACATCTACTTCTGCTTTATTGACTATGCCAAAGCCTTTGACTGTGTGGATCACAACAAACTGGAAAATTCTTCAAGAGATGGAAAAACCAGATCACCTGATCTGTCTCCTGAGAAATCTGTATGCAGGTCAAGAAGCAACAGTTAGAACTGGACATGGAACAACAGACTGGTTCCAAACAGGAAAGGAATACATCAAGGCTCCTTTTGTCACCCTGCTTATTTAACTTATAAGCAGAGTACATCATGCAAAATGCCAGGCTGGGTGAAGCACAAGCTGGAATCAAGGTTGCTGGGAAAAATATTAATAACCTCAGATATGCAGATGACACCACCCTTATGGCAGAAAGGGAAAAACTAAACAGCCTCTTGATGAAAGTGAAAGAGGAGAGTGAAAAAGTTGGCTTAAAACTCAACATTCAGAAAACTAAGATCATGGCATCCGGTCCCATCACTTCATGGCAGATAGATGGGGAAACAGTGGAAACAGTGAGACTTTATTATTTGGGGCTCCAAAATCACTGCAGATGGTGATTGCAGCCATGAAATTAAAAGACGCTTACTCCTTGGAAGGAAAGTTATGACCAACCTAGACAGCTTATTAAAAAGCAGAAACATTACTTTGCCAACAAAGGTCCATCTAGTCAAAGCTATGTTTTTTCCAGTAGTTATGTATGGATGTGAGTGTTGGACTCTAAAGTTGAGTGCCGAAGAATTGATGCTTTTGAAGTGTGGTGTTGGAGAAGACTCTTGAGAGTCGCTTGGACAGTGACAAGATCCAACCAGTCCATCCTAAAGGAAATCAGTCCTTTATATTCACTGGAAGGACTGATGCTGAAGTTGAAACTCCAATACTTTTGCCACCTGATGCGAAGAACTGACTCATTGGAAAAGAATCTGATACTGGGAAAGATTGAAGGCTGGAGCCAGGGGGAGGATAACAGAGCATGAGATGGTTTAATGGCATTGCAGACTCAATGGACATGAGTTTGAGTAAACTCCAGGAGTTGATGATGGACAGGGAAGCCTGACATGCTGCAGTCCACGAGGTCACAAAGAGTCAGACACGACTGAGCAACTGAACTGAACTGAACTGGAGAGCTACAAAAAAACAGTAAATTTTGATATTTAACATGTTGATGGATGATGAAGTTTTCAAGCAATAAACATGCGAAAAGAAATGACTTAGGGAAGGTAAATTCAGTTTGGGGCTTGTTGGGGTTGAGAAGGTTTGGGAGATCCGTACAGCTATGCTGGTAGACACTTGAAAATACAGTAGCAAGTTGGCACAGAAAATCAAATTTATGTGTTTAAAGTTATGTGTTTCTCTTTGGAAAAGAGAAATAAACAAAGAATTTAATTCAGTTTGGGACTTGTTGGGGTTGAAAAGGTTTGGGATATCCATATAGCTATACTGATAGACACTTGAAAATACAGTAGCAAGTTGGCATAGAAAATCAAATTTATGCACCTTAGTTAGTAGTTGTGACCAAGGAATCCAATGATGTCCTTTGTAGAGTAAGTAGAGAAAAAGACTTGAGAGTAAGACGGATGGGTGAAACTTTGGAAAAGAGAAATAAACAAAGAATTAAAAAAAAAAAATGTGACTGAGAGCTCCAGACTGCAGAGCCAGGTTCCTCATATACTTCTACGATACATAAGCAAGTTACATACCTCCTCTCTGCTTCAGTTTTTTCCAATTGTAAAAATGAATATGAGAACAATATTTATTTTTTATAATTATTTTGTAGATTAAATTATCCAATGTGCATAAAATATCTGGCAGGTATTTCTTCTCCATTCAACACTTTATTACAAGTGTATGTACTGTAGACTAGGCAGCTAGGCCTGGTTGTACAAGACTGTAATAATCTGTTATCTGAGAAGTAATTATGCAGATGTTGTGATTTGAACATCCAGCCAGGAAACTTTGCTGCTGCTATTACCACACTCCCCAAACCATCCAGTATATCTCCATCTATTGATTACTATTGAAACACCCCTCCTGATGGCAAGACTTAATCCACAGTACTAAATTTTAAGATGCAGAGTATGGGAAAAGTAATACCATAGCTTAAATTGACAGCAGAAGACTAAAGGATTCAACTTTGATCCTTTCCTAAGAACATATGTCAAAAATGGTGAGAAAAATACGTGACAGAGCACTGAAGAGCAGAAACAAAGTGAGGAAACCAGGCAGGGAGACGGGCTATAGAAAGAGGAGCCTGGGATGAACGGTCACCTGCCTCATCTTGCATTGAGCTAATCCATCCTGACCTACCTAGAAGTTTTGATGAGCAACACTTTTCTGTCATCACAAGGGGTCCTTCTACCACTGAACCTCCATTTTCTTTTTTTATGGACTAAGTAATAAAATCCACATAGCATACTTAGCATCATGTCTGTCCTGTAACACCTGCTCAGTAAACGTTGTCTATGGTTGCCTATGCTTCAGGCTATACCAAACTCCTCCTGGCTCACAGGAATCCTATCCCATTCTCTCCCATAGATGTGACACAACTTTCAAGAAACACTCTGAAGGATATCTTATGAAAGCGGGTTTCTATGCCTGGGAAGGAGATGATAGTTATAAAGGAACAACAACAACAATAATGTTAATAAAAAGTATTTAGAGTGTGCAAGATATTATGTTATCACATTCCACACAACAGTAATAAATAAAGTATTTAGTCTATGGATCGCCTCTTTCATTAACAAGTATTACTACCCAATTTTGGCTACAGACATAGTTATTAATGAAAGATCAGACAGTTCTAAAAATTTATCAAGGTACCAAATTTAAAAATTAAATCAATAGTAGAAAGAGATAATATGGAAGAAATGTGTCATTGCATTAATATTACTATAGACAGCTGCACAGGATACCATGATTGTGAAGAGAGTAAGCTTCCATTCTCTCCTTGTCCTCTCTTTATTTCCTTCCATCCCTCTTGAAAGTACTAATTATTGGCCACAAAATTCATGTTGCTTCTCAGGGAGTCAAGTATAATTGACATTCTCAGATATTCTGTAGCTCTCCTCTTACTTCTCATTAGTTTCAACCCCAAGATTTGAAAGCTATCTAATTGCATGCTTGATATTTTTAAGATTAATCATCTATAGTAAGATGAAAGGAGAATTTTTCAAACTGCTAAAGAACAGAAATACGAGTTCAAAAAAAAAAATGTGTGTAAGAAAAAATCTGAAGAAAGAAGCAGTCATTTGCTTCATCTGCTGGTGCCAGTTCAGGACAGGATTTTTCAAGGAGGAACTCAACAATACCAAGATGAATACACAGGAGCATGCTTCAGATTATCATCATCAGACCACTTACTTAATATACCTAAACAAAGTTAGCCTAAAATTATATGTGATTTCTCAAAGAGTTTTATTTAAGCGACAAAATTTTGTTAAAAATTATATTCTTCTTTTAAACCATTTTATTAGTAGAAGCATGTTAATGATTTATGTACACTTAAATGAATTTTTTCAGTGATTACATACTATAATAAAAGAAACAGAATAAATGAAAGAGAAAACCAGTTTTTATTCTGGTTTTAATTGAGAAGAGTGAGACAAAGAAAGCCATAACATTGAAGAGAGTTTTTCCCTTTTGACAAATTATCTGCTTCTGGTAAAATCATGGGTTTTAAAAGTTTCTTCTATTTTTCACAATAAACTTATTTCTATTTATCAGGTATTTATTTTTATTTACCATTTTGAGAAGAGGAAAGGAATATCTGACTTAAAATAAAAATGCATTACATCAGCACACAGCAGAGGATTTATATAAAATAGACTTCTGCTGCCCTCTTTTGGAATAAATAAGTGAACAATATCGATTTGAGTCTATGCATTTTACTATTGTCTGTTTCCTACCACTGCCACGTTGCTTAGGAAACAAAGAGCCAGGACTCAATTATCAAATGCCCTGTTACTAAAGAATTGGAGATTTATTTTAATTTTATGAATCCAAAAATGTTATTTAGCAGAGGATTATTTAACAGCATATTCATGCTGAAGCTGAGACTCCAATACGTTGGCCATCTAATGTGAAGAACTGACTCTCTGGAAAAGACCCTGATGCTGGGAAAGAGCGAAGGCTGGAGAATGGGATGACAGAGGATAAGATGGTTGGAGGGCATCCCTGACTCAATGGATGTGAGTTTGAGCAAGCTCCGGGAAATGGTGATGGACAGGAAAGCCTGGCATGCCGCAGTCCATGGGGTCGCAAACAGTCGGACACAACTGAGCAACTGAACTGAACTATTTAACAGCACACTGAATAAAACTATAATTGTTTTGAATCCAACAAATCCAGATTAGATGATAACCCCACAAGCTGGAATGGTAATCTTATAATCAATCTTTGGGGTTTCATGTAGTCTTATAAACAGTAATAATAATCTAAGTGTGAATTTCCAGTATAAAAAAAAAGTAAAGAATTTAACTTTGAAAAATATTAGAAAACTTTTTAGTCTGGCATAATTAAGAATCACTGAGCATCTCAGTTTTCTAATACACTTATACTCATTTTGGCAATAATATTGAAACTTGCTGGTCATACTACTATCATTCAAAGTGAAAGTGAAGTCGCTCAGTCGTGTCCGACTCTTTGCTACCACGTGGACTGTAGCCCACCAGGCTCCTCCGTCCATGGGATTCTCCAGGCAAGAATACTGGAGTGGGTTGCCATTTCCTTCTCCAGGGGATCTTCCTGACCCAGGGATCGAACCCAGGTTAACCTCTGAGCCACCAGGAAAACCCATCATTCAAAGGAAGTACTAAATATTTGATGAGCTTGTAGAGATTTTAAAAATTAGATAAGTTCAGACAAAGCTTAGGTGTGATCCTACTATTTATTCATCACCCTTCCCTTCTTTACCAGAAAAACTGCCAACAAAAATGTATGATCTCAAATATTAAACTTCAATAACTATGAATTACATCTGACCCAAACTGAACAAAATAAAATCAACAGTTAAATATATTCATGTGTTTTTGCTCAGATGGGACTGATAAAACATCAAGTACAATGGGTATCAAAAGTCCTGTTAGTGTTAGTCGCTCAGTTGTGTCCGACTCTTTGGGACCCCATCAGGCTCCTCTGTCCATGGAATTCTACAGGTAAGATTATTGGAGTGGGTAGCCACTCCTTTCTCCAGGGGATCTTTCCAACACAGGGATTGAACCTGGGTCTCCTGCACTGCAAGCGAATTCTTTACTGTCTGAGCCACCAGGGAAGCCCCATCTAAAGTCATAAGAATGTTGAAATCTGGCTATGTTCCTGGGCAGCATGAGCCCCTTTGGAGGGATGAACCTTGAAAATAGGACAAAACAAACATAATAAAATTATTGGATGTAATAATTCTAGGTAGGAAGAACTTAGTATTTCAGGTTCCTAGAATATAACACTAACACAGAGAACTCAAAACAAAAGCAAAACATAACAGTTAAGTGGATTTATGTAGCCAGAATCCTCATGATAAATAAGAACTATTGTTTGCTTGAGAAAAACTTGGTTTTGAGCACATAAAAAAGTGGAGTTTTAGAAAACCTTATTCGTAAAATTAAATTCTTCTACTACAGTGTACGAATTACTGACAGCAGTTTCAAGTATGCAGAAGTCTTGCTGTAGTCATTCCTCCTAAAGAGAAAATTTGAAAATTCTTGGCTACAATATAACATGTCAAGAACTAGGATCAACGATTTCAGATGTTAGTAGGAATTAGTACATTTATTTATAATTTTAGAGAAACAAATTTTAATCAATAAAATATCTATGTAAATACAGAATCATAATTAGTAATTATTTCTTTTTAGGTATTTTTGCAACCTTACTCACAATTATTCAATATTTAGATGTCTTCATCAAAATACTTGTTAACTGAATTAATATTTTATAACTACAAGTACGTATCATCATTCAAACCCTCATCTTTAAATTTGCTTAAATATCACTTCAGTTATTACTATTCAAAAGTGACAAGATATATCAACTCAGATGACAAAGACAAATTATCAACTGTTTGACAAATATTATACTATTAGAAGTGAGTAAAATCTCTGAATAACCTTCAGGCTGGATGGCTGTCCTGGAAATGAGGTATAAATGAAGCAAATTGGTGGTCTTATTGTAGGAGTCAAAACACCCAGGTGCAGCTAACCATATTGGATATTGTAGAGTAAGCCTAGATCTATAGATAAGTAATTTGTTTGATTTGGGGTAAGAAAATTAAATAGACTTTGTCTAGACAGAATGACCTCACTGCATACATTTGTTCCCACAGAAGCCAGAATCTAATGAAAATTCCAAATTACTTTATTAAATAAATGTCTTTAGCTATGCATATATGTTGCTTTCTAGTGAAGCCCTGGCAATTTTACTGTGGCAATAGCAAATATCATACTGCATTAAAAATTGTAGAAAAGTCCTGTGATGTGAACACAACAAACTGACCACACTCTAATTTATTAGTTTTTTGTAGTAATTGATTTTTATTTAAATTTACTACTATCAATGAATGATCATACAGTCCCATAGGATCCCACAGGCTAAATTTGGTGATTTCAGGACATATTGTATAATAGTTAAACAAATGAGAATTGGCAGAAACAAGAGCATAACAAAATTCTCATTTGCTTTTATTGTCTGTTTCTAATATGACATGTGGGTATGTATATGTTTGTGTGTGCACGTGTGTATCATTTTGTTTTAAATTTTATATAGTTTTTTTGTTATTATTATTGTTCTTTTGATTGTGGTTTGCTAAGTTGGGGAAATGGAATGTTTAATTGAAGGAATATATAAGGAGAAGTATATATAAGGAGAAGGAGCTTTACAGTTAGGTTGAAACTCTTCCTTGATTGGCTTAAAGTGTTACTAACACAATGAGAAGTTAGTAATGGGAGGTATGCTGGCAGCAAAACTATATTTGGTTCACTCATATTATCTTTTTATATAGTCAATATTTACTGATTTGGGTCAAAATGGGAGGATCAGATGCTTACAAATCAAGTTAATGTTCTGACAATTATTTGGACTACTTTAAAATACAAAAAGAAGCACAGGAAAGAACAAATGGTCATGGTGAATAACTTATGGACAAACCTGATTACTGTGGCTATTGGAAGTCTGAAAAAGATGCGCTGGTGTAAATAAATTAATGTCCTATGATTTTACGCTTGTTCCTTGGAAGAAAAGTTATGACTAACCTAGAGAGCATATTAAAAAGCAGAAGACATTACTTTACCAACAAAGGTCAGTCTAGTCAAAGCTATGATTTTTCCAGAAGTCATGTATGGATGTGAGAATTGGACTATAAAGAAAGCTGAGCACTGAAGAATTGATGCTTTCGAACTGTGGTGTTGGAGAAGACTCTTGAGAGTCCCTTGGACTGCAAGGAGATCCAACCAGTCAATCCTAAAGTAAATCAGTCCTGAATATTCATTGGAAGGACTGATGCTGAAGCTGAAACTCCAATACTTTGGTCACCTGATGTGAAGAACTGACTCATTGGAAAAGACCCTGATGCTGGGAAAGATTGAAGGCAGGAGGAGAAGGGGACGACAGAGGACGAGATGGTTGAATGGCATCACCGACTCAATGGACATGAGTTTGAGTAAACTCTGGGAGTTGGCGATGGACAGGGAAGCCTGGTGTACTGCAGTCCATGGGGTCGCAGAGTTGGACACGACTGAGCGACTGAACTGAACTGAACTGATGATTTTAAAGATTGTATAGATTGTTGTTGTTCAGTTGCTAAGTTGTGTCCAACTCTTTGTGACCCAAGGGACTGTAGCACACCAGGCTTCTCTGTCTTTCACTATTTTCTGGAGTTTGATCAAACTCATGTTCATTTAGTTGGTGATGCCATCTCATCCTCTGTCACCCCCTTCTGCTCCTGACAGTGTTTCCCAGTGTCAAGGTTTGTTCCAATAAACCTTGGCTCTTTGCATTATGTGGCCAAAGTATTGAACTTCAGCTTCAGCATCAGTCCTTCCAATGAATATTTAGGGTTGATTTATTTTGGATTTATTAGCAGGTAGCATGTTCATGAAGTGATTGCAGATTATTAGCACAATAATAAAGCAATATCCAGGCTTCACTGGTAGCTTGGTTGGTAAAGAATCCTCCTGCAATGCAGGAGACCCTGGTTCAATTCCCGGGTTGGGAAGATCCCCTGGAGAAGGATAGGCTACCCATTCCAGTATTACTGCCTGGAGAATTCCCATGGACAGAGAAGCCTGGCAGGCTAAAGTCCATGGGATTGCAAAGAGCTGGACATGACTGAGCAACTAAGCATAGCACATATCCATTGCTTCATAGTTTGTAAACTAAGGACAAAAGATGAATTATAGCTGGTGAGATTCAGTATTAAGATGGTACCTTCATTTACAAACAGAAGTTTTGCTGATTTCACTATTTCCAGCAGAACTGAAAAGTCTGTGGGTGGTCAGCATTTCAACAATCCTCAATATTATAGTTGCTTAGCATTTTTCCTTTCTTTTCTTTTTTCAGTTATTGGCTGCTGCCTAGAATCAATTCCCATTGGCATTGGCAAATCAAACTTCTAACATGTCCATCTTTCAAGACTTGGCATAAAAAACCCCAATTCTGACTTGGCACAGAGTGACTTTATCAGATCCTATTCTTTGTTGGGTATAGGGGAAGAAGAGCAGAGACATACACAGGGGACCAGAGGCAGGCTGGGATGAGGCAGGAGAAGGCTGTCCCTTACAGATCATGTGCATGGTGCCAGAGGAAACATCATAATCATCTAAAGGGAAATATGTGAATAAACAAAAGGGGGTAAATATTATATACCTCAATTCTTCCCGCACCAATCCATACAGGAGGCTGCCACACTTTAACTCTTTTTGTGTGTGTGAGAGCTAGGATTCACTGTCTTAGGGCATCAGACTGATTACAGGACTTCAAAATGCAAGGTAAGGGTTTTAGTGGGAAGAATGGGTATTTAGAAGAAAGGTTATAATGCATGGAGGGCAGCAGCTGTAGAGAATAAGGCAGTAAAGGTGAAAAGGAGCTCATGGAGTCCACCATGTGAAGGAGTTAAGACAAAGTCCTTCTGGGCCCAGCCTGCCACTGGTGTCTAAGGGTAAAACTAACCAGCCCTTTTTAGCTCAGTAGGGTGGAATGTAGTTTTATTGCACAGAGCGCACTTTATCCAGCCAATAGCTGACCACCAGCATCTATTGAGCACTGTCACAATGCAAAAAGCTTTATTCCTTTTTTCTTCACTCAGAGAAACCCCAGTGGAGAATGAGTGATGATATAACTGGCCACAGAGATAAGACAGGTTTAGTAGCCATGTTCCATTTTGCCCAGAAAATTGTGCAGGTGTATGTGAGTAACCCACTTGTAGTCCATTAAATTACAGAGAAAATTGGCCAGGTGTACAGGATAATAGATACAATGAAGAATGCATTATTTTTTCCTTTTTTTAACCTTCACTCTTTTGTTTTCTACTAGGATGTTACTGTAGGAAGGTATGGGGCTTAAGGCTTAGAGTTCTGGCTATCACTGTGTCCATGAATGAACCACTGGTGGTGCTGATCCACTGAGTAGGAAAGAGTGATAAGATAGAAAAATATCTAGATCACTGTAAGATCAACCATCCTGTGTTAGGGACTCAGTCGTGTCCAACTCTTTGTGACCCCATGGACAGAGGAGACTGATGGGGTCTAATCTAGAATACTGGCGTAGGTTGCCATTTCCTTCTCCAGGGGATCTTCCAAACTCAGGGACTAAACCCAGGTCTCCCGCATTGCAGGTGGATTCTTTATCGACTGAGCCCCCAGGGAAGTACCACCAGGGCTCTTGCTACTTACAATAGTCGTGTCATTGTTTAAGCTACTAGTTGTTGATCGATTAGTAAATGCCACTGTGTGTGCTCAGTTGTGTCCGACCCTGTGCGACCCATGGCCTGTAGCCCACCAGGTTCCTCTGTCCATGGAATTTTCCAGGCAAGAATACTGGAGTGGCTTGCCATTTCCTACTCCAATATATGCCAGACATTAGGCTAAATATTATCCTGATTAGTCCTAATAATAATCACTACCCAAGAGAGTACCAGATATGCGAGGTCTTCAATAAACTTAAGTTCATGGTTAAAACATACACGCACACACACATGGATAAATGACATAATTCTTATTAACAGAGGAGGAAATTAAGTTTCAAAAAAGTTAAGCAAACTGTCCAACTACATAGATAGTAGGTGGAAAGGCTAGGATTTAGGGCTGTGTTTTCTGAATCCTCAAACTGTCTGGCCCACAGTGTTACTTCCAAGGTATTCAGAGAACGACCGATTTTAACATCTAAAAGCAGTCTGTGCGCCTGTCTTGCTATGGGCTGAGCTTCCTGGGTTGTACTGAATGTATAATTTCTGATGTTCTGAGCACTCAGGTACCTGTTTGCATTTGACTGAATATTGGCCACTACCATTTTCTTGATGTACTCTTCTGTCTTTCATCTAGATGGAGGCGATTTCTCGAATGACATGGTCTCGAAGACAGGTCTTAAATGGGAAATCCCCACTGCCCTAATGATGGATATTGTGTGGTATGGATACTAGAGTCCACTGAGTATGGCTTTTTCATATTTATCATCAAATGACAATTAACCTCCATTACTTATTAGTGGTTAATTATTAATTTTAGTAAAAATTAAACACTATTCCTGGTGCCAAAACCCACTACTATTGGTATAAAAACACCAATAACTAAAGATTATTAGCTATTTAATGTGAAATATGTTAAATATTATTGATGACAAATGTTCCCTGGAACAATTATATTGTTTTTTATTTCTCTATGGTAAAAATTGCTTCCTTATGGTACAGTATGTTTTATAAAATTGTTATTTTAATCTGAGGAAAAAACTGTCATAATTATCAAACAGTAATTGATTAGTCACCTTTTCATTGAGTGTATGCTGTGTGTGCCCTTGCCCTGAATTTACTTACTAGATTGCTGCTAGATCTGGTTGACCTAAAGCCCTTTAGGCAGGTTTTTATCTACCTAAAGTCTGACTGAAGGTGTCTTTGATTCAGAATTGCTGAGAATGGGGACTTTGACAACAATTTCCAACTCCATGAAGTTAAGAGGTAGCCTGACCCATTTATTCATCATGGGCTGGAGAATTATTCTCTTGTAACTGACTTGAATTTATGTAATGACACTGACTGAGCAATAAACAATGCCTTTATTCTAAATTAAACAAGTATTTATTAAAAACTTTCTATATATCAGACACTATGCCAGATCCTGATTGTATAAGGACAAATTGTGGAGCTTAATCTTGGAGAGAGAGGTCTTATATTTAGCAGCAATTTTTAAAGTAATTTTTGAAATTAAATATAAAGTACCTATTAAAAAATGTGAAACTCACATGTGTAGCTTGATTTTTACAAAGCAAACCTACTCATATAACCAACACTGAGAGCACAAAATGGATCATTACCAACACGGGACTTACTCTCATGTTTCCTTCAAGGGTGAACTCTATTCTGACTTTTCACACCCTACGTTGATTTCATTTCATTTTAAACTTTTTATAAGAGAAATCATACAGTATGTGTTTCTGACTTTTTTTTAACATTTTGCTTTTAAGATTTATCACATTCTTGCATGTAATTATAATTCAGTCATTCTTACTGCTATATAGTATTTCATTAAATGAATATAGCACAGTTTATTTATACATTTTACTATACCCAGAAATTTGGGTTGTTTAAAGTTTGAGGTTATTATCATTGTAAGGCTGTGAACATTTTTGTCTTTTGATGAATATCCTATATGTATATTGCATATACATCTAAAAGTAGATTTGCTGCTGCTGCTAAGTCGCTTCAGTCATGTCTAATTCTGTGCAACCCCATAGACAGCAGCCCACCAGGCTCCCCCATCCCTGGGATTCTCCAGGCAAGAACACTGGAGTGGGTTGCCATTTCCTTCTCCAATGCATGAAAGTGAGAAGTGAAAGTGAAGTCGCTCAGTCGTGTCCAACTCTTAGCGACCCCATGGACTGCAGCCCACAAGGCTTCTCCGTCCATGGGATTTTCCAGGCAAGAGTACTGGAGTGGGGTGCCATTGCCTTCTCTGAAAAGTAGATTTACTAAATCATAAAGTTCACACATTTAGCTTTAGTAAATTTTCCCTGGTGGCTCAGACGGTAAAGCGTCTGCCTGCAATGCAGGAGACCTGGATTCAATTCCTGGGCCGGGAAGATCCCCTGGAGAAGGAAATGACAATCCACTCCAGCACCCCTGCCTGGAAAATCCCATGGACAGAGGAGCCTCATAGGCTACAGTCCATGGGGTCGCAAAGAGTCAGACACAACTGAGCGACTTCACTTCACTTCAAAATTTCCCAAAAACTTCTCCAAAATGATTGTATCAATTTATAATCCCACCAATGGTTTATAGGGAGTTTCACTAACTTCACATCCTCAATTCTTGCTATTATTGATCATTTCCATTTTAGACATACTGGTATACAGTTGCAGAGACATATACTGAAGTTTTAATTTGCATTTTTGAGGTGATTGACGAGGTTGAGCACTTTCTAGTATTGTTAATGGGTCATTTGGTTAGACCCTTTTATAATACCTGTTCAAGTCTTCTGCCCATGCTTTTTTCTCTGCATTCTTCTCTGGTCTTATTCCTACTGAATTTTAGGAGTTCCTTATATTTTGAGGATATGTTTTCCATCAAATATATACTTTAGATACATCTTGAACTTGATAACTTGCCTTTTCACTCTCTTAATGACGTCTTGTAATGATAAATTACTAAGAAATTCTTAGTTTTATGATAGTCTAATTTTTTTAAACTTCCTTTCCAGTTAGCACTCTTTGAGTTTTATTTAATAAATATATGTCTGTGAAAATCGCTCAGTCATGCCCGACTCTTTGCAACCCCATGGACTATACAGTCCATGGAATTCTCCAGGCCAGAATACTGGAGTGGGTAGCCTTTCCCATCTCCAGGAGATCTTCCCAACTCAGGGATCGAACCCAAGTCTCCCACATTGCAGGTGGATTGTTTACCAGCTGAGCCACAAGGGAAGCCCTATCCCCAAAATAATGAAGATATTTTATTTCTCTTCTAAAATTTTTATTTTTTAAATATTTCATATTCATATCTGGAATATATTTTGAATATAGTTTCAGATCAAGTTTCATTTACTTGATATGGATATCCAATCAGCCAAGTACCATTTATTAAAAACACCATTCCTTCTCCTCTGCTCTGGAGCGTCACCTTTGGCATAAAACTAGATGCCCAGATTTGTAGATGTGTTCATATACTCTATTTGTCTATTCATCTAACCTTAGATGAGACATAACTGTCTTAATCACTATAATTTATCTAGTGTTATAAAGTATAGGTGTTCAGGCTTTGTCATTCTTCATGATTTCCTCAGCAAATCTTGGCATATTATACAGCAGAGATTTCTTTGTAATGCTCTGATAACATGGTGGTTGTTTTTCAGTCACTCAGTCATGTCCAATTCTTTGTGACCCCATGGACTGCAGCACACCAGGCTTCCCTGTCCTTCACCATCTCCTGGAGTTGCTCAAACTCATGTCCCTTGAGTCGGTGATGCCATCCAACCATCTCATCCTCTGTTGTCCCCTTCTCCTCTCACCGTCAATCTTTCCAGCATCAGGGTCTTTTCAAATGAGTCAGTTCTTTGCATCAGGTGGCCAAAGTATTGGAACTTCAGCTTCAGTACCAGACCTTCCAATGAATATTCAGGTTTGGAATATTCATTAGAATATTTTCTGAATTGGAAATTTAGGATTGACTGGCTTGATCTTGCAGTTCAAGGGACACTCAAGAGTCTTCTCCAACACCACACTTCAAAAGCATCAGTTCTTTGGCACTCAGCTTTCTCTATGGCCCAACTCTCACATCCATACATGACTACTAGAAAAACCACAACTTTGACTAGATGGACATTTGTCAGCAAAGTAATGTCTCTGCTTTTTAATATGCTGTCTAGGTTGGTCATAGCTTTTCTTCCAAGGAGCAAGCATCTTTCAATTTCATGACTACAGTCACCATCTGCAGTGATTTTGGAGACCAAGAAAATAAAGTCTTTGTTACTACTTCCATTTTTTCCCTATTTATTTGCCATGAAGTGATGGGACTGGATGCTATGATCTTCATTTTCTGAATGTTGAGTTTTAAGCCAGCTTTTTCACTCTCCTCTTTCACTTTCATCAAGAGGCTCTTTAGTTCTTTTTCACTTTCTGCCATAAGGGTAGTGTCATCTACATATCTGAGGTTATTGATATTTCTCCTGGCAATCTTGATTCCAGCTTGTGCTTCATCCAGGCCAGCATTTCACATGATGTACTCTGCATACAAGTTAAATAATTAGGGTAACTCTGTACAGCCTTGATGCACTCCTCTCCCAATTTTGAACCAGTCCATTCTTCCATGTCTGGTTCTAACTGTTGCTTCTTGACCTGCATACAGATTTCTCAGGAGGCAGGTAAGGTTGTCAGCTATTAAGAATTTTCCACAGTTTGTTGTGATCCACACAGTCAAAGGCTTGAGCGTACTCAATGAAGCAGAAGTAGATGTTTTTCTGGAATTCCCTTGCTTTTTCTATGATCCATCGAATGTTGGAAATTTGATCTCTGGTTCCTCTGCCTTTTCTAAATCCAGCTTGAACATCTGGAAGTTCTCAGTTCACGTACTGTTGAAGCCTAGCTTGGAGAATTTTGAGCATTACTTTGCTATCATGTGAAATGAGTGCAATTGTGTGGTAGTTTGAACATCTTTGGCACTGCCTTTCTTTGGGATTAGAATGAAAACACCTTTTCCAGTCCTGTGGCCATTGATGAGTTTTCCACATTTCCTGGCATATTGAGAGCAGCACTTTCACAGCATCATCTTTTAGGATTTGAAATAGCTCAACTGGAATTCCATCATCTCCACTGGCTTTGTTCGTAGCGATGTTTCTGAAGGCCTACTTGACTTTGCACTCCAAGATATCTGGTTCTTGGTGAGTGATCACACCATCGTGGTTATCTGGGTCATTGAGATCATTTTTGTATAGTTCTTCTGTATTCTTGCCACCTCTTCTTAATATCTTCTGCTTCTGTCAGGTCCATACCATTTCCGTTCTTATTGTGCCCATCTTTACATGAAATGTTCCCTTGGTATCTCTAACTTTCTTGAGGAGATCTCTAGTCTTTCCCATTCTTTTGTTTTCCTCTATTTCTTTGCATTGAGCACTTAAGAAGGCTTTCTTATCTTTCCTTGCTATTCTTTGGAAGTCTGCATTCAGATAGCAGGGTAGAGGGACAAATTAAATATCTTAGGTAACATGAAGGTGACACAAAGTGATACCTGAGACAAAACTTGAAGTCTTGGTAGTATTTTGATAGGTAGTGGATATTCTTTTAAGTATAAATGCATGATTGTCAATTTGAAGCAACTCAGGATTCAGAGAGATCTTCCATTCATTTTCAAATAACATTCCCTATAACAGGCTTCTCTGATAGTTCAGCTGGTGAAGAATCTACCTGCAATGCAGGAGACCCCAGTTCAACTCCTGGGTTGGGAAGATCCACTGAGGGATAGGCTACCCATGCCAGTGTTCTTGGGCTTCCCTTGTGGTTCAGCTGGTAAAGAATCTGACTGCAATGACGGAGACCTGGGTTCAATTCCTGGATTGGGAAGATTCGGAGAAGGGAAAAGGCTACCCACTCCAGTATCCTGGCCTGGAGAATTCCAGGAGAATTTCATGGAGAATTCCATGTATAGTCTACAGTGTCGCCAAGAGTTGGACACAACTGAGCAACTTTCACTTTCAACAGGCTTTACCCTGTGGTCTCCTCTGATATACTCAAACTAAAAACTAGAATCCAAATGATTATTACAAATATGCTAAATGATACATCCTGCAAATGTTGAAGACAAAATCTTTCTTCTAACTTTCCCATTCCTCCTTGGAAGGGGATAGCCATCGAACATTTAGATTCACTAACTTTCTAAAATTGGGATATTCCAGAAAAATGTGGGTGAAACAACAGTTGCCTAGTGACTAAGAAAACACATTTTATCCAATCCTACATTTTTCTCAGTTTGCTTAGAATTAAAGGAGGTGATTACCGTGTGTGAAAAGTGAAGATTCTAGATAGTTGTTGTTTGTTCGTACACATACAAAGAGTGTAATAAATGTATGTAAGATCCAAAAGCACCAAATCTGAGATTTCAGATTGTTTGTAGATAGAATGATAAATCAGGAGAGGCATGATAAAGCCAAAATTGAAAAAAAAAAACAAAAAACCTCTGTGGGAAATACACAGTAAGTATTACCCCATTACCAGGACCTACCTTATTATATTAACCAATTTTCTCATATAGGTTCTGTGTGGAAAGAGTCATTAGATTTTGATTTGAGCTCTGAGCACAGAATCAACTGTCCTTTCAGATTATATGTCCAGACTCTGATTTTCATCATAGCTGTTGTCTCAGATAGGTTCTAGAAGTTGATGAGATGATCAGTATACAATCTACATTCAAAAGACATATCTCAATTATCTACAACTCTGGGACTGAAGGACCACTCAAATATACACCAAATCCTGTACAATTTAGATACCCTCAGAAAGTCTATTAGGAGTTTTGGAGAGGACAGTTCAAATGTATGAATAAATTTTAAAGCTGAAGTTGTTTGTAATATAACACTATTTACAAAATGTATTCAACTTAGTAAATAAAGTTTTAATTTTCTTTACTAACTTAAGCATAGGCTTCCCAGGTGGTTCAGAGGTAAAGAACCCACCTGCCAATGCAGGAGATGTGGGTTTGATCCCTGGGTCAGGAGATCCCCTGGAGAATGAAATGACAACCCACTGCGGTATTCTTGCCTGGAGAATCCCATAGGCAGAGGAGCCTGGAGGGCTACAGTCCATGCGGTCACACAGAATTGGACACGACTGCATGACTAAACAACCTAATCATAAATTATATGATTCATTTATCTCAAGTTATTCCACTTTAAGTCATTGGGGAAAGTGACTTAATATGCTATATAATTAAAAATTGGAGCAAAGTTGTTACACAGTCATATCATATGTAAGAATATGAAAATTTTCCATGTTATTTACTTACAAGAAGCCTCTTCAACTGGATAAATCACATAATTTAGATAACAGGTGTGTCCACCTACAATAGTAACATGTAGAACCAGAATTGACATTTTTAATATTAATATTTCTATGATAAAAATATTAGTAAACAAGTATAAAATAGGTTCAAAGCCTAGAAAAGATGTACATAAATAAGGAAAAGGTTGTCAGAGTTACTTTCTACATTGTGAAAATCCTGTACTTCAATGCTTTACTATAATATTACAGAAATGTCTTTTAAAAAATTGAATGGTGTATGAAGCAGTAATGATATCACATTTATACTGTTCAATTAGAGGTTTAACTTTCCACTTACAGATGTATTTTAAAAGTAAAAGCATGCACACACACACACAAATTTACTGTACTCTTAGAATTATTAAATAAATAGTTTTACAGGTTTCCATACGCTGAATAAGCTTTCAAAATGTACACAAAATTTCTAGAGATAAAAAACTTACTTATATGGACCTTAATTGCATAAAGCAGAAGTTTAAGGCCTGGGATTTTGAATACTCTTTTGTAAATGGACTCACTTCATAGATATAATCCTAGCTAGCTATGGTATTAGGCATAGAAGTATTTAGAAACAAAGATAGCATAGTCTTTACCTTCAAAAACTCTCAAGTCAGTAAGCAAGAAAGATAAGTAGAGACAAATCACTAGGCCAAGTGGCAAGTGATTTAATGGAATATAAACCAAGTTTTGCAACAACAAAGATAGAGCTACTAATTAAACTTGGAGAAGGAACACTTCACTGAAATGTCATTTGAGCTATAGTCTCAAGAGTGAGTAATGTTTGCAAAATAAAAAAAGGAGTGATAATTCTTGGTTCATAATGGAGGCTTGAGGATATAAGTTTTCTGCACTCACCTCCTGATGTTTTGTCAAAATGACAGTAAAATTATTTTTTAAAATCACTAGACCAGAAATTTTTACATATTTCTGAATGATGGAAAGTTGCTCCACTTATATGTCAGAGCAACACAGAATAAAGTAAACAACATTAGGGCCCATGCTTGGCAAATTACCTCTCCATAAGTAGCTTCTGCCCTGGACTGACCTAGAAAATTCCACATCTTATGTTGGCAAGCATGATGCAAAAAACTGGTTCTCAAGTGTCAATGATGGTGGTTAATCAGAGACATTTGTTTAGAGAAGAGCAAGTTTGGCTGTTCTTCCTCTTCTGCTGACAGATAAGTTGACTGCTATATTATTCGTATTGGGAAACAGAAGCAGGGATCTCTTTGGATAAGAGGCTGATGAGAGAGAGAGAGGTAGACGGAGAAGGAAGTGGCAACCCGCTCCATTCTTTGCTAGAGAATCCCATGGACAGAGGAGGAGGGCAGGCTATAGTCCATGAGGTCACAAGAGTCGGACACGACAGTGACTAAAGAGAGAGAGAGGTAGAATAGAGCCTAAGACAACTTTAGACTTCTACAGTGTACCCAGAGGAATAAAAGGAAAGATATATCCAATTCAGAGTGGGAACCTCTTAGGTAAGGCTTCCGTGGTGGCTCAGCAGTCAAGAATCTACCTGCAATGTAGGAGATGTGAGTTCAATCCCTGAGTCGGGAAGATCCCCTGGAGGAGGAAATGGCAACACACTCCAGTATTCTTGCCTAAAAACTCCCATGGACAGAGGAGCCTGGAGGGCTACTATCCAAAGGATCACAGAGTCAGACACGACTGAAGCAACTTAGCACGCATACACATGCTCTGAGAACTTGCATGGCTTTCTGTCTGCCAGGGAAGGCCAGTTTTAAATCTTGCATATTCAGGCAGCACAATTCTCACGTTGGGGACCAAAACATGGCTGCTGCTGCTGCTGCTGCTAAGTCACTTCAGTCGTGTCCGACTCTGTGCGACCCCATTGACAGCAGCCCACCAGGCTCCCCCATCCCTGGGATTCTCCAGGCAAGAACACTGGAGTGCGTTGCCATTTCCTTCTCCAATGCATGAAAGGGAAAAGGGAAAGTGAAGTCACTCAGTTGTGTCCGACTCTTAGAGACCCCATGGACTGTAGCCTACTAGCCTCCTCCATCCATGGGATTTTCCAGGCAAGAGTACTGGAGTGGGTCACCAGTGCCTTCTCAAAAAAAAAAAAAAAAACAAATTTCTAGCTAGTTCTTCCTTGACAGGCATTTCTCAACAACCTGCAGTTAAACAAGGTCACAAGACTAGGTCTAGGCAATACGTTGTGGGTGGAAATGACATGAATTCCAGGCTAAAACACAGAAGACCAGAGTCAAGACCATCAGCTAACTCTTCTGACACACTAACTAAGGAGGCAATGTATTCAGGGTGGTCCACTACATTGCATGTATCGGGAGAGGGGGTAGTGGGAGACAGAGAGAAGAGCCCTCAGCATGAGTAAAGAGGTTCTCAGAACAGTCACCTGGTTAGATAGCAGACTTCACATGAATAAGAAATCACCTTCCACAATGCTAAGAAATTTAGATTTGGGAGCTTTCCTAAGACTGTAGCACAATCTAGCCCCTTAATATATGATACCCTGTTGTATAAAATGAGCTGTATGACTGATTTTAATAAATAAGTTTCATTAAGGACTGGGTGAAGGCTATCAAGTCCATTTCCAGTTATGTGAAGTTTATTTAGACAAACTATGCCACCATTAAAATATTAGTAAATTGAATCTATTAAGATTCTAAAACATAAATTCAAAAACTGGATTTTAGAAAGTTTTAAATATACATTTAATTTTCTTCAATGTATCATCAAAGCATTTAATGATATTTTATGCCAACATAACAGAGGAGTAAATGATCAGTATTTTGAACTTTCTAAGTCATCTCTTATGTGGGAAATATTTTCTGCATAGAGAATAGAATGCACAATAAGGATGATATCTGTCACATTGAATAGCATTTTAGGTCTTTAATTTCCCAAGTTTGGACTCGGACTTGTTTGGTATCAGTGGGAAAGTGAAAGCAGAACATAAGCCTGCAACTTTGCGCACAAGCTTTCCAAATCCTGCCACCTCACCTCAGTGCGTGGGAATATGCTCCACATTTCTCCCCAGGCACGCTGGAGGGCTCAAAGGGTTAGCTTAATGGCAAGATGAGAGTCAAAGCGCAGGGTGAGGGAGGTGATCCCTAGCCATCAGCTATTTTACTATCCATCTCAGGTGGCTCAGTGGTAAAGCATCCACTTGCCAATGCACAAGACACAAGAGATGAGGGTTCGATCCCTGGGGCCAGAAGATCCCCTGGAGGAGGAAATGGCAACGCACTCCAGTATTCTTGCCTGGGAAATCTCATGGACAAAGGAGCATCATGGGCTACAGTCCATGGGGTTGCAAAGAGTCGGACACTACCGAGCGACTGAGAGCCTGCGCGCGCGCGCGCGCACACACACACACACACACACACATTTCTTTACGGGGCTTAACTATCACTATGTTCAAAAGTTTAAGCACTTATGAAAGCCTTGGGCAGTAAAAAGTAGCCAAATTTCCACTATAATATTATAACAGGGCTTGTGAAATACTAAGCTGTACTCACATGTATTTCTGAGTCTAGTGGGACATAATTTCCAGTGTGGCAAATTTTCTAGTGTGACTGTTCTTAGCCTTACAGACTTATAACATATATGAGTTTTGATGTTTAGAAATGGTCTTTTCCTCACCCATCACAGTAATGGCCTTATATTTTTATTTCTTCCCATTTTAATGAAAGCAGGTAGAATATATGTTGCATTTCTGAAAGATTTAACACTGCTTAAGAAAACTGATGAATAATGAAAGTCTATTATCTTCACAATAAATTATATGTTCTAAGATCCTGTGAAAGTTTATATATTGTGTAACTTCCTTTTTTTGTTCTAAAAGTTATTCATTCTGAATTTTCATTAAAATATAAGAATGTCTTTATGAATTGACTGAATAAAATATACCTATCTAAACATCTGCATTTGTGTTCATGGAGTTTTATTGTTTAAATACAAATTATTATATACTTAAAGCTTATAAACAATAAGCATTATGGGCAATAGGCATTATTATATAATTAAAGCTTTTAAACAATTAATATAGATGATGATATCTATATTTCCCTGATAAATATGAGGAAAATAGGTATTTCTGGAATTAATTGTAGCTCATCTTAAAACAAAGGTGAAATATAACACCACTTAAGGAAATGGCACCCCACTCCAGTACTCTTGCCTGGAAAATCCCATGGATGGAGGAGCCTGGTAGGCTGCAGTCCATGAGGTTGCTAAGAGTCAGACGCGACTGAGAGACTTCACTTTCACTTTTCACTTTCATGCATTGGAGAAGAAAGTGACAACCCACTCCAGTATTCTTGCCTGGAGAATCCCAGGGACGGGGGAGCCTGGTGGGCTGCCGTCTATGGGGTCGCACAGAGTCGGACATGACTGAAGCGACTTAGCAGCAGCAGCAGCAGGAAAATTTAACTTTCTCCAATAACTGGTATAATCTGCATAAATAAAGAAAACACTGTGATGTTATAAAATTTTGTCTGATAGTCTATTAAATATGTATGGTTTATAGTCACAGAAATGTTTGTAAGATGAAACAAGAAAACAAAAAGCATGTACGAAATAATTATGTCATTATAAGAAGCTATGCTGCTGCTGCTGCTGCTAAGTCTCTTCAGCCATGCCTTCTCCAATAAGAAATTATAGCTCTCAGTTATAGACGAATAAATTCTGGGATCTAATATACAAAAAGACCCCAATTCTGGGAATGATTGAAGGCAGGAGAAGAAGGAGACAACAGAGGGTGAGATGGTTGGATGGCCATCACCGGCTCAATGGACATGAGTTTGGGTAAACTCCGGGAGTTTTTGATGGACAGGGATGCCTGGCATGCTGCAGTCTATGGGGCTGCAAAGAGTCAGACACAACTGAGCAACTGAACTGAAACTGATGGTGATTATAGTTAATAATATTGTATTATATACATGAAATTTGCTAAGAATGAAGCTTAAGTATTTTTACCACACATACATACACAAATAGTAACTATGTGAGGTGATGAATGTGTTAGCTAGCTTATGGTAATTATTTCACAGTGTATGCATATATTAAATCATCACATTGTACACCTTAAAAAAAATCCCATTGTATAATTTAAATATATATGCTATTTATTCATCAGTAATACCTCCACAAAGCTGAAAAACTATAATAAAAGAAGCTATACATAATAAATATTCATGAAGGTTCATGTGTGTTTTGAAAAAGTAAATCCACCATATTAAGGAAAATATCAGTTATCTACCCTGATTTGATAATTACTAGAATAAAAATAAAAACATAGTAACCTTTGTCTAACTTTAACCAACATTGCCTTCATTCTAATATACTTTTGTAAGACTATATTAAACAAAAACAAAACTAGTAATCCTAAATATCAGCATTTTATTTAGGTAACTGCAAGTCTAAGGAATAGGAAGGTGGGTTTTTTTGCCACAGCTTTTATTTCATAAACTTTTCAAAAATGCTCACCTATATAGATCAGGCTACTTGACTGGACAGTCTCTATGCAAGCTTTGTAAAGGTGTTTACTAAAAGTAAGTATATTTGAATAAATATATACAGTGACTGTGCTTATCCAGTCAAGGATACTGAAAGCAGAACTGAAAGGAAGTGACCTGTGGCTCATAGAAACTACAGAAATTATTAGCACTTAATTAGTTCCCAAACACTAGGCAAAGTATGCTATACAAACCCTCATTTAATCCTTACCCTGATAATAAGATACTATTAATCATATTTTTAAGCTGATATTTACAAAGCATGATACATTTTTATTAACATCTATTATTTATTTCTCAAAATCATACTGTGGAACAGGTTCAACCACCTCATAAGGGATGGGAGAGCCATTTAGGCAGGTTTACTTATCCACAACGGCTGCTCTCCAAAAGGACATTGCTCCAACATTTCACATTGTTATTGCCCACAAAGTAAAGACAATCTGAACACCTGAAATCCTGGTGACCAAACAGGTCCTTGTACTTGCTCATCATATTTAATTTAGTGGTAATTCTATTTCTGGTTCTAAGTCCATGTGTGTGTGCTAAGTTGCTTCAGCCATGTCCGACTCTTTGTGACCCTATGGACTGTAGCTCAACAGGTTCCTCTGTCCATGGGCTTTTCCAAGCAAGAATACTGGAGTGGTTTGCCATGCCCTCCTCCAGAGGATCTTCTTGGCCCAGGGATAGAACCCACATCTCATGTCTCCTGCATTGGCAGGCAGGTTTTTTTACCACTAGCGCCACCTGGGAAAAGTGAAAGGTGAAAGTTGCTCAGTTGTGTCCGACTCTTTGCTACCCCGTGGACTATGCAGTCCATGGAATTCACCAGACCATGGTCTGGAGTGGATAGCCTTTCCCTTCTCCGGGGATCTTCCCAACCCAGGGATCAAATCCAGGTCTTCTGCATTGCAGGTGGACTCTTTACCAGCTGAACCACAAGGGAAGCCCCAAAATACTGGAATGGGTAGCCTATTCCTCCTCCAGTGAATTTTCCCAACCTAGGAGTCGAACCAGGGCCTCCTGCATTGCAGAGAGATTCTTTACCAACTGAGCTATGAGGCAAGCCAGCTGGGAAGCCCCTTCTAATTCCTACAAGATTTAAATTTTATTTTATTTTTTGACTCTGAAGACTATATGATAATATTTAAAATATCATTAGTAAATAGGTGGAAAATACAGCCTTCATTCTCTGATTCTAATTATCTCCAGAGAAATACTAATAACGGGCTAAGCAGCCTGGGGATCAAGGGCCTGGGTTCCACCATCAGAATCCCAGTCCTCCTACTTTCTCTTTGTGATCTGGGAGTAACTCCAGTTTTCTTACTGAACTTCAGTTTTAACAGTATCTATTTCATGGGACTCCTGGAAGGAATAAAGGGACTAACCCACTCAAAGAACTTGCTTAACACAAGTGGGTTGTCAATAATTCTCTGTGAACACTGTGCAAGTAGGTGGACATAGTCATACATGTGCCCAGAGTTTGTCCTCAAAAAAAATGTTAGTAGGAAAGACTGACTCACAAAACAATTTTAATGAGATAAACTTTAACTGTTTCAAAAGGAACCATGAAGAAAGTAAAAAGATAATACTGACTGGGGGAAAGTATTTCAAAGTATATATCTGACCAACGATTTGTATTGGAATATATGAAGAACCCTCGCAATTCTGTAATAAGAAGACAAACTCAAGATAAATACTCAAGATAAGTAACTCAAAAAATGAGCTAACGATATAAAAAACCATCTTACCAAGATTGCCTAATAACATTAAAATCATGTTCAACAACACTAGTAATTAGGGAAATGCATATTTAAAACACAATGAAAGATCACTTCACACCCACTAGGATGATTATTCTGAAAAGACAAACAATAGCAAATGTGGAGGATACAACGAAACTGGCTAAAATCCTCCTGCCTTGCTTGTGGGAATGCAAAATGATACATCACTGTGCAAAACAGTTTGACAGTTTCTTAAAAGTTGAATACAAATTTACTGTACAAATCAACAATTCCACTCTTAGGTATCCATCCAGAGATTTTAGGTGGATATTCATAGCATCATTTTCACAATAGCCATAAAGTGAAGCCAAATGTCCATCGTCTGGTGAATTTATAAACAAAATGTGGTATATTTATAAAACGGGACACAGTAGAACAATAAAACAGAACATATTATTGATACATGCTATAGAATAAGTGAACATGCAAAAAAAATGCTAAGTGGAAGATCTTTAGTCCTGTTCAGTTCAGTCGTTCAGTCCTGTTCAGTCCTTTAGTCCTGTTTGATTGTTTGTGACCCCGTGTACCATAATGTGCCATGCTCTTCTGTCCACTATCTCCTGGAATTTGCTCAAATTCTTGTCCATCAAGTCAGTGATGTTATCTAACCATCTCATTCTCTGCCATCCCCTTCTCCTTCTGCCCTCAGTCTTTCCCAGCATCAGGGTTTTTCCCAATGAGTCAGCTCTTCGCATCAGGTGGCCAAAGTAATGGAGCTTCAGCTTCAGCATCAGTCCTTGCAATGAATATTCAGGGTTGATTCCCTTAAGGACTGACTGGCTTGATCTCCCTGCAGTCCAATGCACTCTCAAGAGTCTTCTCCAGCACCACTGTTCAAAAGCATCAATTCTTTGGGGCTCAGCCATCTTTATGGTTCAACTCTTACATCTGTGAATGAATACTAGAAAAACCATAGCTTTAACTATATGGACCTTTGTTGGCAAAATGATGTTTCTGCTTTTTAATATGGTGTTTAGATTTATCATAGCTTTCCTTCCAAGGAGCAAGCATCTTTTAATTTCTGGTTGCAGTCACCATCCACAGTGATTTTGGAGCCCAAGAAAATAAAATTTATCACTGCTTCCACTTTTTCCCATTTATTTGCCATGAAGTGATGGGACCAGATGCCATGATCTTAGTTTTTTAAGTGTTGTTTCAATCCAGCTTTTTCACTCTCTTTTACCCTCAAGAGACTTTTTATTTCCTCTTCACTTTCTGCATCAGAGTGGTATCAACTGCATATCTGAGGTCGTTGATATTCCTCTAAGCAATCTCTGACTCCAGCTTGTGATTCATCCAACCTGGCATTTCACAAGATGTACTCTGCAAAACGCTTCATATCATATGGTTTCATGTATATGAAATGCAAAGGGGTAAATGTCAAATCTACGGGGAAAGAAAGAGATCAATCTAGGCTGGGGGGTGAGGGCAGAAATTGATAGATGAGACAAAGGAACTTGTACGGTGATAGGCTCTAACCTGGGTGGTGGTAATAGCTGTACAACTCTACAATCTACTAAGATCACTGAACTATATACTTACAATGGGTGAGTATTACAGAATGTGGAAAAAAAAAAAGATCTGTGAGAAATGTGGTAAGTGCAAAGTTACATGAAGATATTATGAAAGCCCTGAGGCATATCCTCTCGCTGTTTCTGGCTTCTGCATGAGATGCTGCTTGAAGTGACTCTTCAGGAGAGGACAAAAATCAGCAGCTCAGTAGGAAGAAGGAAATCTAGGCAAGGAGGCTGTGTGAACAATGACACAAGGATAAGAAGTGGACATGCCAAGATACTAAGAGGAGACGAGGAATGGCCAAGACAATGTGCACAGCACTGCCTGTTAGGACTTTGCACCAGCTTGTTAGGCAGGAGGGATGAAGAGGAGTTATTTTTCTCTCTTTTATACTTGATTTTGAAAGTAGATATACTAACAATGGGACCAAAAAAAAAAAAAAGAGAAAGAGAGAGACTGCTTTGAGACAGCCCCACGTTAGAAAGTTTACTATTACCCAGCTGAGGTACTATGCTCTTTGTAGCCATGATACTTGTAGAATTCTAACCACAAATTAGTAAAGATCCAAAGCCCTATTCTTCACGTTTATGACCATTTTCTGTGTTGCAAGAATAACCCAATCAACATGGCCTTATTTATATACTAAAGAGTGAGAAATGATTACCAATTCATTGACATTATAGGAATTTTTCTTATTTTTTCATAGGAGTTTGGAATCTCTCAAGGAATACATTCCTGATCTTCCAAATAATATTTTCTTGGTGCATTGTTGTTGTTGCTTAGTCGCTAAGTCGTGTCCAACTCTTTGTGACCCCTCAAACTGTAGCCAGCCAGGCTCCTTTGTCCATGGAATTTTCCAGACAAGAATACTGGAGTGAGTTGACATTTCCTTCTCCAGGGGATCTTTAGACCCAAGTCTTCTGCATTAGCAGGCAGATTCTTTACCACAAGGCAGCCAGGGAAGCCCTTTCTTGCTGCATATATTACTTGAAATGATAATTCAAAATTACTTTGAGACAAGCAAATAAATAGAATAATTCAAAATTATTTTGAGATATGCCAACTCTCAAACAGACCTAGAGTTCATTTCCCAAGGACCTAAGCTGCCCTGCAATGTTTTTATCTTTATCATTTCACCAAAAACCTCATGAGGACTAGGAGACCACCAAGAATTTTGGAAAATATTTGTTTTTACTTTCTTTGCTGTTTGTCTAGTTCACTAGAATATATCTGTCAAAGAAATATAATCCACTCAATGCAACTGGTTTTTATTAGAAACATGTTTAAATTAGAATGTATAGGAAATATCCTGCCTGCTTTTTTTAATAAATGTAATCATGTGTAGAAAGGCATAAGTCAACCGAAAAATTTATTTCAATAGTACAATAAATAAGTCTCAGGCATCTTCTGTGTATCATTTCTCAAACCTCAGATTAGGTTCCAGTATGGTAAATTGGGTTTCCCAGGTGGTGCTAGTGGTAAAGAACCTGCCTGGCAATACAGGAGACCTGGTTTTGATCCCTGGGTCAGGAAGATCCCCTGAAGAAGGGCATGGCAACCCACTCCAGTATTCTTGCCTGGAGAATCTCATAGACAGAGGAGCCTGGCAGGCTACAGTCCATGGGGTCACAGAGTTGAGCATGACTGAGCGATTAAGCATGCATGGTAAATTAAAAAGATCTGTAAGACATAGTCAGTCTATTTCCCTACTGGACTTTGTTTATAGTAAAGAGAGTCATGGGATTGTCAGACTGACACTACACTATGGCAAAATATAATGACAGCACTTTAGACATGTATTTTAGGATATCACGAATTGTTGTTGTTACTGATTTATCAAAATTGTGTCTGACTCTTTTGTGATACCATGGACTACAGCCCCCAGGCTGCTCTGTCCATGGGATTTTCCAGGCAAGAATACAGGAGTGGGCTGCCATTTCCTTCTCCAGAGGATCTTCCTGACCCAGGGATTGAACCCAAGTCTCCTGCTTGACAGGCAGATTCTTCACCACTGAACCACCTAGGAAGCCTGTATCACAGATTACAGAAGGACTAATTTTGCGTGTAGTAGGTCAGAGAAGGCATCTAGGGACAGATGCTACTTGCGTTAGGCCTTGAGTAATTAAGTCCCTGGGAGTAGGGAATAAAAACAAACACACATGCCTGGCATGTTTGGCAGAAAAAATCAGGCTCGATAAGTAACAGAGGTATCTTTTCCCTAAAACTCCTTTTGAAGACACCACTTGCTGTGGTAGACTCTGCCAGCCCCAGCCTTCCCCTTGGCACTCAGCATGCACTCAGCTTCTTGGTGCACCCACTGCACTTGAGTGTGAAGACTTCCTCTAGGCTCAGGAGCACATTAGGCCTGCAAGCACAACAGTCTGGAATGCTGAGTCTAAGCCCAGCATGCATGTGTGCTCAGTCACTCAGTCGTGTCCGACTCTTTTCAACCCCACGAACTGTAAGCCCACCAGACTCCATTGTCCATGGGATTTCCCAGGCAAAAATACTGGAGTAGATTGCCATTTCCTACTCCAGGGATCTTCCTGGCCCAGAGATCAAACCCATATCTCCTGTGTCTCAATAGCCCTCAACCCCGAGCTGCATCCCACTTGGCCTCCAGAGGTCGCTGGGGGACAGAGGTTGGGTTACCCACAGCACCTGCCATTAATTAATTCTATTGACTCCATTTTCCCATCCAACTTCCCCACTCCCCCACCAGCACTTCCTTTCATTACCACCTATGAGTTACCTGTCACTATGTAAAAACTACCCTAAAACATAGCAGCTTTAAATGACACATTTTATTTCGCTCACAATTTTGTAAATCAAGAATTTAAGCAGAACCTACTGAGTGATTCTTCTGTTTGTGCTGAGTCCAGCTAGCAGTACAGTCAATTGGAGGATTGTCTGCTTTATAAGGGTACAGGGCTGTTCCACTTTCCTAATGACTTGGCAAGAATGGCTAAAAAGCTGGACTTAGATGGGACAGGCAACCAATGGCCTCTCTGGCCTGATGGTCTCAGGACAGTCTGGCTTCTTACCTGTCATTGTAGGGGCCTGCACAGGGGGTGCTCTGAAAGCTGGCCAATGGAAACTGTCATTCTCTGCAGGCCCAGAAACCACAGCTACAACTGCAGTACTGACTTGACACAGAAAACACTCCGACAAAGAAAACACTATACACCCCACCTAGGAATGACAGGATTAGCAAAGATGTGAGATCAGCCTTGAGAGGAACTGACTAAAAACAGAGGTTTCAGATGAAGCACTGTCATGAAGCCCCACACTTCAGGGGTCACGATTCACATAAGAGTACACATGAAAGTATGTGGGCAGGCATGGAGACAGAAACGCCAGACCTTCCTGAGGAGTCCAGCTCAGCGATCTTGCTCCTGGATAATCCCACCCAACCCTGGAGAAGGGCATGCACACCTGTTTGCTAGGACACCCACACGCACACCTGTGCTTCCCCAACCATGGACAGGCCAGACCCTGGGGTCACTTTCCCACCAGCCTATTGGGGGCTCTGAGAAACTCAATTCCCACTCGTATCTCAAATCTAAAGCTGACACTGTCAACTTATTTGGGGGAAGCCCTTTGGTGCTGCTTCCGATTGTTGTTGATGTGGGTGACTTGGGGTGCACACAAGTGGGCAGTATGCAGGCGCAGGCATTCACAGCTCATCCAGACAGAGCTTAGCTGGGCGTGGTTGTTGAGGACAGGTAATAATATTTTAACTTAATTTTTCTTCTTTTCTTTTTCTCTAATTCTTGTGTTTTACATGAACAAAGAGTGACTTCCCACAAAGGGACCTAATGGCTAGCAGAGACTGTCACGTTGTATCATTTTAGGGGTATTACATATACATAACCTGAGCAAAACCTGTCAGTAGTTTTACAATAGATTCCTGAAGACCTAGGAATTCTGTATTCTGTTTCCAACTGTTTGCTAAATAAGTGATCTTTAAGGAAATAAGCCTTATGTGACTTAGCTTCTCCCAACTGACACATTGCAATAATAATCCTCCTACAATCTACTTCAGAGGATGTGGACACATTAAATGATAGCAAGAGACAAAGAAGTGATATGAAAACCAGAATAAGCTAAGATGTTGGTTAAATGTCTCAGTTCCTTAAGAGGAAAGATTGTGACTATGCCTGGCTTATTCTAAACATATCATAATTATTGAAATGAATAAAAACATTATTATTAGTTCTGCAAAAAATTAATAGTAATTTCTAAATTATACAGAAAAGATGCTTTGTTCCCACAGAACATGAACCAGCAAATAATTAGAACCAGTCAATAATAATCCTCTAGCAAGGAGTGTTACCAATTGTTCCAAACTCACAAGTTCAAGGAAATGGCAACATTTGCAACTTTGAAAAATACAAAGAATCCTGGCCTAGTGCATTTCAAAGAAAAAATTTGGTTGCATTGGAAACAGAAAATAGTGAGGAGACAGAATTTTCCTACTAACCAAATGGATTATTTTTTAGCTCTTAGGAAATATTGTAACCAGCTACCCATAAAAGCCACCGGCTGAGATGTTTAAAGGTGAGCAGTTCCAGCCTTCAGCCAGGCAGTCTGGGGGAGGGGTGAGTCACTGTGCAAAAGAACAGGGAGTCATGTGGTCCAACTGTAAAATAGAAAAATTGCATGTAATTATTTTACAAGCAGAGTGCGATGATGTGAAAGGAAGAACTAATGATGGTGCTCTCAGCTTGTTAGAGGCTTTTCCTTCTGGGGAGCTCAAGGTTACAAGAAGTACTGCTCACTGGAATTTTTTTTTTCTTCCTTTTCCCTGGATACATAATGTTACAGTAAACCCTGCATGGAGGGGGTTAATGCTGCAAGGATGTTTTTAAATAATTTCTGTGACCAAAGCCGGAGATACAAGCCTGGCAATAATTCTCTCTGACTTCAAGCATCCTGTATTGATTGATTAATTATTCCACCAATGAACTAACAGGTATTGACCTTATCTGGTTGAGTAGCATTTAGCCAAAAGTCAGTAATCTACATCGATCACTTAATGGAACATCAAAGCTCAGCATTCTGACAGGTTTATGTCATTCAGCAAAAATCTGTCTATGTTTTGCTGATACCTTGACCTTTTGTATCAAGCAGTCTTTACAGAAAACGAAAAGCAATGAGAAAATTAAATCTTGGAAATAATGCTTTGTTATGTAAAAGGAAGTTCTTCTTGGAGTGTTACAAAGGTTTTGCTAAGATCCCATTGAGGGGTTTCTTTGCAAATTGAAAAGCAGTTTTCTGCATGCTTGCAATTCATGATATTCTGCTGAAGCATGAAATTATCAAAACAATGAACCCTGGGCTAATTAACACTGCAGCAGAGCTTCACAGAGGTAACACTGAACAAATTGGATTCTCTAGACAGGGGTTCATATAAAGAGGACTTGGACCAGTGATTCAGAATGGGCAGGACTAGCTGCTATCTGTCTCTGGCCATCCTAAGTTCCTGAATCCTGGCTCAAATATTCAGACAAATCCACTGATCCAACCAAATACCTATCTACCTCAAAAACTGGAAGAGTTTTTCACAACACAAGGCTCAGTTGATACTACCTAAGCCCACAATATACAATGATAATTATATCCTTTGATATCAGATTTATAGATAGTGAATATGAAAAATCCAAGTAGATTCTTACTGTCTTTCTCCTCCTTATTAAGAAATTGGTGATGAAACCCTTAACAAATATGGCTCAGGCAATGGTCTCCAGAGTCGTCCCCCAGAATCCTTTTTTGTGGCTCCAATACTACTGTTGTCCCATGAGGTCTGGATGCATAAGGATGCTCACTTCTTCCTTGAGAACTCTTATTTTTATATTTTATTTCTCATGCACTCAGCTTAAGAACAGTTAAGAACAGGATTAAGGCTTGCCTCCTAGAAAGATTCTGCCACCTTCCATCACATGAAGATGGTGGTTCTACCCAGGCAGTGCTGTATCACAGTGAAGTATTTTCTCTCTCTGCATCTCTGCTCCAGAAGGCTGCTTTTGGTTTGGAGGATGCACCTTCTGATATGCGACAGCGCTAAGTGGCGGGCCTATTCAGTGTAAAGCTCCTTCAGTGTGAAGCAGCTATTTCTGCCTGGAGTGATAGTCGCTCAGTCATGTCAGACTCTTTGCAACCCCATGGACTGTAGCCCGCCAGGCTCCTCTGTCCATGGAATTCCCCAAGCAAGAATACTGGAGTGGGTATTCCAGATTTCTGCTTCTCCAGATTTCTGCTTGAAACCATACTTAAAATGCTTCTGACAACTACCAAGCACCATTTCAATTCATCACGTGCAGTGCACATGTCTTATCTCTCCATTTGAAGATAAGTCATGGGCTGTGTCTCACATACATTTGATAAGCTTTTACATTCCAGGTCACTCTAAAATCTGGGTCTATGGCTATGACTTGATTATTAATTAAAACTAAAATTTCTCTTTACTGATAATGCTTTCCAGTAAATATTGAATATTTTCCACAACTCACCTAATAATCACTGTCTAGAATAAAAACAGCAAACAGATTTTAGCCCAGATTTTAATCCTCTTTGCTTATTAATTATTTCTGCAGTTGATATGGTTCAATCACTAAGTCTTGTCTGACTGACTCTTTGTGACCCCATGGACTGCAGCACACCAGGCTTCCCTATTCTTCACTGTCTCCCAGAGTTTGCTCAAATTCATGTCCATTGAGTCAGTGATACTATCTAATGATTTCATCTTCTGCCACCCTTTTGGCTTCAATCTTTCCCAGCATCAGTGTCTTTTCCAAAGAGTAGGCTCATCCCATCAGGTAGCCAAAGTATTGGAGCTTCAGCTTCAGCAATAGTCCTTCCAATGAAAATTCAGGGATGGTTTCCTTTAGGATTGACTGGTTTGATATCCTTGCAGTATAAGGGACTCTCAAGAGTCTTATACAGCACCACATTTCTTAGGCATCAATTCTTTGGCACTCAGCTTTCTTTACAGTCCAACTCTCACATCTATACATGACTACTGAAAAACCATAGCTTTGACTATACAGTCCTTTACTGGCAAAGTGACATCTCTGCTTTTGAATACGCTGTCTAGGTTTGTCATAGCTATTCTTACAAGGAGCAAGCAAGCGTCTTTTAACTTCATGGCTGCAGTCAACATCTGCAATGATTTTTGGAGCCCAAGAAAAGAAAATCTGTCACAGTTTCCACTTTTTCCCCATCTATTTGCCATGAAGCTATGGGACCAGATGCCATTATCTTAGTTTTGTGAGTTGTTGAGTTTCAAGCCAGCTTTTTCACTCTCCTCTTTCACCTTCATCAAGAGGCTCTCTAGTTCCTCTTCCCTCTTTGCTATTAGAAGGTATCATCTACATATCTGAGGTAGTTGATATTTCTACCAGAAATCTTGATTCCAGCTTGTGGGTCATCCAGCCTGGCATTTTGCATGATGTACTCTGCATAGAAGTTAAGTAAGCAGGGTGACAATATACAACCTTGTCGTACTTCTTCCCCAGTTTTGAACCAGTCAGTTGTTCCATGTAAGGTTTTAACTGTTGCTTCTTGACCAGCATACAGGTTTCTCAGGAGGCAGGTAAGGTGGTCTGGTACTTCCATCTCTTTAGGAATTTTCCTGTTCGTTGTGATCCACACAGTCAAAGGTTTCAGCATAGACAATGGAGCAGAAGTAGATGTTTTTCTGGAATTCCCTTGATTTCTCAATTATTTCTGTGGCACTCGTTAAGTCACATGCCACCTGCAAAATATGAGTATTGACCTAGGAGAAACTTAAAGTCCATTATATCACTTACAGTCTACTATACTTTACTGAGTATTGAAAAGCTATTTCAGAATATGCTAATAGGAAAACTCACACACACACAAAAATAATATGCTGAAGCAGTTTTTCCTCTAAGCTAATATGAAACCAGAAAATACATGAAATAGGAAAAATGCATTAAACTTCAATACCTACATGGGGTGATTGATTAGTAGATAAAGTGAAAATCACTCTGTTGTGTCTGATTTTTTTGTAACCCCATGGACTACACAGTCCATGGAATTCTTCTAGGCCAGAATACTGGAGTGGGCAGCTGTTCCCTTCTCTAGGGGACCTTCCCAACTCAGGAATCAAACCAAGGTCTTCCACATTGCAGGCAGATTCTTTACCAGCTGGGTCACCAGTAGATAAAGTTCAATGCTTTTGAACTGCAAATTGGTTTCATTAAGAATCTGACATAACAGGTACAGCTCATGTGGTGTCACAATCACACACATATACAAAACAATGCTGCAACAGAGAAGGCCATGGCACCCCACTCCAGTACTCTTGCCTGGAAAATCCCATGGACAGAGGAGCCTGGTAGGCTCCAGTCCATGGGGTCGCTAAGAGTCGGGCACAACTGAGCGACTTCACTTTCACTTTTCACTTTCATGCATTGGAGAAGGAAATGGCAACCCACTCCAGTATTCTTGCCTGGAGAATCCCAGGGACAGAGGAGCCTAGTGGGCTGCCGTCTATGGGGTCGCACAGAGTCGGACACGACTGAAGGGACTTAGCAGCAGCAGCAGCAATGAAGGAAGGAGAACTCAGACCTTCACCTGGGTCTTCTGTGCTCTTGTGATTCAATAAACAATGATGACACTTGGAGAATTATTGAAAATCTTAAATGGATAGATAGTTTTCACCTCAGAGCCATTTTCTCTTTAACTATGGGGTGATTAAATTAAATCAAGGTGGCTAGAAAAAACATACATCTTTTGTTATGATTTTGTAGAATGCATGATGTATTTTGTCTAAAAATAGTCCCTACTTTTGGTCATTAATATCCTTATTAATATTGACTGTTGACTGACATATTAGTCACTTGTTTGGATTTTCTGTTCATTTTGTATAAACGGTAGAATTTTGTCTCCTTATATATTGTGCTCCATGATATAAACTAGTCAATTGAATTTACATTAATGCTTATCTATCTTCATAATATGCAAAAGGACCAATATACTAAGTAGAAAATACATCATCTTCCTGGAGAAATAAAAATGAGATTTATTTTTCCAAAAGCACTAACTTTTGGATTTCATAATTTGAAGAAGGATACACATGTCTTCTTGCTACAACAAGTCAGCAGAATAAACAGACATACGATTGGACAGGACTTGTTACAGGCAACTTGGGGAACACGTGTATAAAACATCAATGAGTATAACTAAATTAGGTAAACTCATACCAACTGTTCAATTTCTAGAAATCCAAGTCACTGAAAAGAATGAGGAATGAGGAATCTAAATATATGAAGTACAGTGATCAAAATACAGATCTCAACTAGCATAAGAGACATTACTCTACTGCAGTTTAAGGTTCCCAAATGTTTTGGTCTCAGGACATTTTGCTACCCTTAATAAATAAAGGCCTTCAAACAGCTTCAGTTTATGTGGATTCTACCAAGTGATATTTACCACATGAAAAATTAAGTTATTTTTAAATGACAATAACAAATGTTTTACACATAAAAAATAGGAGTTTTAAGAAAAATAGCTACACTTTTCAAAACAATTAATGGAAAGAATAACATTATTTTACTTTTTTTTCAAATTTAACACCTCTTAAATGAAGGTAGCTACACTCTTACATCTGTACTCATATGTAATCTATTGTAATGTTATTTTGTGTGAAGTAATAAAGAAAATCAAACCTCATACAGACCTGTAGTTGAAAAGAAAAGAATATTTTAATAATTGTTTCATATAATTGGGGAAAATTTTTGCTACTACAGAGAAAAATGACCAAATAGTAGTTTCCTGAGATGAGCTGCAATGTGGAATCTATAACCATACCTAGGAATTTTTGTACCCTAATTCATTAAAGTTGCTTATTCTATCTTTTGTATGGAATTTTTCATTATGCATGGCATTGTGTATGGGATTTTTCACCCATAAGAGATTTTCAATAGATCTTCTTTTTTAGAAGAGTTTTAAGTTCTCAGAAAAATTGAATAGAAAGTATAGAAAGCCCCTCTATATCTCTTGCTCCCAGAAATGGATACAATCCCCCACCATCAACATTCTGCACCAGAATGGTACATTTGTGACAATCGACGAACCTTTATTTACATGTCACTATCACCCCAAATCGGAGAAGGCAATAGCAACCCACTCCAGTACTCTTGCCTGGAAAATCCCATGGGCGGAGGAGCCTGGTGGGCTGCAATCCATGGGGCTGCGAACAGTCGAACACAACTGAGTGACTTCACTTTCACTTTTCCCTTTCATGCATTGGAGAAGGAAGTGGCAACCCACTCCTGTTTTCTTGCCTGGAGAATCCCAGGGACGGGGGAGCCTGGTGGGCTGCCGTCTATGGGGTCGCACAGAGTCGAACATGACTGAAGTGACTTAGCAGCAGCAGCATAGCCCCAAATCCATTGTTTACATTAAAATTCATTCTTGGTGTTGTACATTGTATGGATTTTGACAAGTGTATAATGACATGTATCTACTATTATAATATCATATATAAAAGTTTTACTGTCCTAAAATTTCTCGGTGCTTCACCTTTTTATCCATCCCTCCCTCCAACCCCAGACAAACACTGATTTTTTACTGTCTCCTTAGCTTTATCTTTTCCAGAATGTCATATAGGTGGAATTACATAGTATGTAGCCTTTCAGATGGCTTCTTTAATTTAGTATTATGCATGTAAAGTTTCTCCATGTCCTTTTTATGGCTGGATAGGTCACTTCTTTTTAGTGATGAATAACAGTCTATCATCTAGATATACCACAGTTTATGCATTCTCCTACTGAAAGACATCTTGATTGCTCTCATATTTTGGCAACTGAATAAAGCTTATATAAACATCCATGTGCAGGTATTTGTGTGGATATAAGTTTTCAACTCCTTTGGTATGACCGTTGGATTATATGGTAAGAGTATGTTTAGTTTTGTAAAAATCTTCCAAGCCTTTTCCAAACTGGCAGCACCATTTTGCATTTCCACAGCAGTGAATGAGCATTCCTATTGCTCCCTATCCTCACCAGCATTTGGTGCTGTATTTTGGATTTTCATCACTCTAATAGATGTGTAGTGGGCTTCCCTGCTGCCTCAGACAGTAAAGAATCTGCCTGCAATTCAGGAGACCTGTATTTGATCCCTGGGTTGGGAAGATCCTCTGAAGAAGGGAATGGCAACCCACTCCAGTATTTTTGCCTGGAGAATTCTATGGACAGAGAAGCCTGGTGGACTACAGTCCATGGGGTCGCAGAGTCAGACATGACTGAGTGACTAACACTTTCACTTCACTTTCAATAGGTGTGTAGTAGTATCTCAGTGTTTAAATTTGCAATTCCCTAATGACATGTGATTTTGAGCATCTTTTTATATACTCAGATTTTATCACTGGCTACATATCTGGAGATTCCCTTGTGGCTCAGATGGTAAAGAATCTGTATGCAATGCAGGAGACCAGGGTTCGATCCTTGGGTTGGGAAGATCCTCTGGAGAAGGATATGTCAACCCAGTCTAATATTCTTGCCTGGAGAATTCCATGGACAGAGGAGCCTGTTGGGCTACAGTCCATGGAATTACAGAGTCAGACATGAATGACTACACACATAAACACACACACACACATAAACACACACACACACACATACACACATACTTTCAGCTGTTTTCCTTTAACAGGATCATTTCATTCACTTTTCAGAGAATATGTCTCAAATACCACAATCCGAATAACTATAAGTCTATCATCCATTCTTTAAAGAAAGAATGGTGCTTTGTGGGGGAAAGGCATCTAATAACGCTCCTTTCTATTTTCAAATAACTGTACAAATGTTCTTTGAGACCACCATCATACTTCCATATCATCACAAATAATGCCCACTTCTCATTTTAGTGCACAGAGTATTAAGAAGACATATACTCAGAGGAATATGTCAATAAAATTAACTTTATGCTTCATCACTTTTAAATTGAAATGGCTTTTTAAAAACTGTTAGTGCATGACAGTGCAAAATACATGGATAGTAGTAGTTTCACCTAAGTGGTTTGAGGGGCTGAGGGATATCACTTTTACCCACCCTCAATTGTGTACCATGCCAGAGTGAAAGGCAAAAGATGTCTTGGCATTATTGTTTTGAACTCTGGACTCCTTTGGAAGGTCTTAAGGGTCTCCAGGGTTTCTTGAACCAGCCATTAAAATCTGTGGCTGCTGTTTAGTTTTACCTACCAGTTACCTAAGTATGCAATAATAGTGAAAGTTGCTCAGTCATGTCCAACTCTTTGCGACCCCATGGACTATACGGAATTCTCCAGGCCAGAATACTGGAGTGGGTAGCCTTTCTCTTCTTCAGGGGATCTTCCCAAGCCAGGGTTCAAACCTAGATCACCCTTATTGCAGGCAGATTCCTCACCAGCTAAGTCACAGGGTAGGAAGCAGTTACGTAAATCTTGGTGAACTGCCAAAACTTACACATCCTCATTCTAGACAAAGGTACACATGCAAAAGACTTTACATATGGTTTTAGGGGTTCATAGACAACCAAGAGGCCACTTCCGGATAACTAAAGCATAGTTAACGAACACTACTTAAGAGCCACAGGCTTTATTATTTGCCTATACAGAATTTTCTACCACAAAATTCTGAGAAGCCTTAAAGTTCATGTCTATTTTCAAATAAAAGAGTCTACTGTCCTGAAACCATGTTTGCTATGGAAACCATGTCATAAATAATTAAGAATAGAGTCACTTACATAATAATGATGTTTCTACAACCAAGGTTTAGAAATGGGATTGATTTTTCAAAATCCTTAGATCTGTCCCTCTAATTTCTTCCCTATTAAGGAAACTAAAATAAATTATCTATAACAATTGCTTAAATTCTGATGTACTTGACCTTAAATGAACTGGTTAGATGCTTATTTTCTGGTTATTTCAGTTTTGTCCTGTTTTCCCCACCAAAGGTTTTCTACTTCTAAGCCTTTTGTTGCCAATGAGCTCAGGAGAGTATCCCGTGGAATAGGCAGCCCCAGGTCAGTCTCAAAGGCATTCGCAGGAAAGTAGCCATGCTGATGCTACACCCCTGGACCAGCGAGACAGTAGACCATTACTGGTGTCTGCAATTTTTAAAAACTATCAGATTGGGACTATTTTACTCATACAAATATTCACACACACACACACACTCATGCTTCAGTAGAAGCATTTTCTGGGAAAAGGGAAAGTAGCCTTTTAGTATCTCGTTGCCCGTAAACTGGGCTTTATGTACAGAAGGATACTTTATACAGATAATAAACCTAACATAAAACAGTTACTTCTGGCAGCTAATTTACCTTTATAGTTTATAGAGGTGTCTTCTTCATAATGGTAACTTCTGATTCTACTTTCCCTGAATTCAGTAACCAGTGTAGATTACTGCTGGTTTCCATAGAAACAAGACAACTAACACTTTTTAAATCTTCATTCATGGACTAGTTTTACAAAAAATGTAGAGTTTGGTATAACCGCTTACTAACGACATCATAAGTGAAACAGATGACAAAAATTTTAACCCTTCGAATGATGTTTAAAATTTGTGTGTAGTTTTGCTAATAATAGACCCACATGTTTAAACACAATGATCTACAGATCAAACACTAAGGGGATTAAGTGACCCTCCCCTAAAGGGATTTTGAATGAATTGTATTATATGGAAGCAGCTGTTGAGCAGTTGTGAAACCTGAGTTGTTAGTACACACTGGCTATGATCTGTTAGGAGCTTATTGTTTTTAATGTTAAGGAATATCCATATTTTCCTTTAAAAAAATTGACACTTAGGAAAACTTTCTGTACCCCTCCAAAAGTTAAGAAGAAAAAATGCTAATAAGGTTAATATTGCTAATTACATGGCTTTAGAATGCATTCATGCTCTTAAGTAGTGATGTTAATTGCTGGTCCTTAACAAGTAATTGCTTATCATGCTGTCTTAGAACTTTCTGTAGCTGTAATATAAATTTAAGGTGTGGAACTTTTTTAGTAGTTACTTTCTTTATGCATGCTATGGTTGTGCATGGATAATGCATTTGTAATCCATGATAGTACTTATCAATTAATTTGGCAATTAAATACAGTTGCTAAAAGCAACACAAATCAGAGTTCCATCAATTAGTGCAGCTCATTAAAGCTGGAATCTTTTTTTCAGCTCTGTAACTCCCCTCAAACTATTTGTCAGGTTTTAATTTTGTTTTGTTAGCATTGTTGAGATTATAGCCATAATGTTAGGTTTTCTTATCATCTCTTTAATTAATACAACACAGCAGTAGGGCACTAATCTCAAATTCTCCAAGCAAGGATGGGATAAAGTATTATCTGGTCTTAAGATGCACTAGCAAGGTGAAAGAGTGCTAGTCTTCTGAGTCTTGGAATTCCATATATATTTCAACTTGAGTTAACAACAAAGCTTCATATTCCTCCTCTTTTCTTCCGCACACAGTGTCAGCTCGCCCATTCCTGAATCAAATCTGCTGGGGTTCTCTAACGTGGCAGCACCTCACATTTCATTGTGGGCTTCCCAGGTATCTCAGTGGTCAAAAAACCCACCTGCCAATGCAAGAGACGCAGGAGACATGGGTTTGATCCCTGGGTTGGGAAAATGCCCTGGAGGAGGAAATGGCAACCCACTCCAGTATTCTTGTCTGGAGAATCCCATGGACATGTAGCCTGGTGGGCTACAGTCCATAGAGTTGTAGAGTCATACACAAATGAGCAACTGAGCATGCATGCTCACTTTGTTCCAGGATATAATTTACAGTCATCATCAAGGGTACTTCATCTGTGACACTAAAGTTAATCCAAACCTCACTTACCCCCAGAGCAGATTATGCTTCCATTTGTAGGTTTGGTCTGAAGTAGAGTGTTTGCATGATGACTGTTAGGTGCCTCAATGGGGTTACTTGTCCCACATTTGTTAATGTCAGGAGTTTGCCATTACTGGAGTTCACTGTTATCTAGCATTTCAAAGGCAAGTTTAAAAAAAAAAAAAAAAACCAGCAGGGCCCCGCTGAAATATTTTCCTTCAATACAGCCAAGCTGCAGGCATAAAACACAATAGTAAACATACAATGGAAGAAAGTAAAAGGCCTTTGTAACAGACCTTTGTCATGCCACTGTGCGCATTTCATAACATCAGCTATTGTTTTTCTCAACTGACATCATATAGGTCCCAGTTAATGAAAAGAGACATGGAGCATATTGCATCAAATAGATGCTGGACAGGAAACAGAAAATGGATCATGTGTCCAGGCCCCCTAGCTGAAGCAGTCAAACGTCTGAATAGAGAAAGGACTAATGTGTTTTAGCCATCCTCCCTTCCAGCCATAAACTCAAGAGCAACGTTGAAAGTATTTTCTTTTCTAGGTTGCTCACCAATCCCCTACCCACCCCACCCCACTGTGAAAGCCAGTCAGCAAGGATCAAAAACATTTCCTTTTAAATGAATCATGGCAATCCAATAAAGATGCAACACGCAGATTATGTTCAAATCAATGACAGAACCACAGCCAGTATCAGCAGGCCTCAAGGAACAAAAATTGCTCACAGTCAGGGGGTGTCTGTCCGATAACGAGCTGCAGGGCTAAACACAGAGCACATGCTATGCCCTGGGCAAAATCCCTTGAGCTTCTACTGCTCTGGCTTCTTTAAGCAATGCTGGGCTGTTGGAGTATTGTCCTCTTTTGTACCTCTCCAGACAGGTCATGATGGCTTGGCTTAGCTTTGCAAATGGGGCCTTCAGTGATAGTTACATCCGGGAAACAGGCAAACAACTGTAATGCTAATATCTAGAAATAAAAGTCCAAGTAAATAGGGAACGGGATGGATTTAAGAGAGTCAATGACTATGCATGATTATTCAAAAACCCAAAAAATGAATACAGAGAAGATTCTTAAGACTTCAGTGAACTTGCCAACAACTGCCTGTCAACATCTTTTAAATTGCTGCTCATTGTAAATATTTGAGAGGGAAGGAGATATTTTTCTGTTTAAAAAGCAAAGGGAATAAACACATAAAGCTATGTGTCTATCACGCTCTTTCCTTTTTTCAAAATACTTAATACCATTAGTCGACTTGCAGACCTCTCAGTTTCCTTATCCCTGTCTTCCCCACAATTGCTATAGAACATGAGGAATCTTGTGCTCAGTTGCTCAGTCATGTCGGACTCTTTGCAACTCTGTGGACTTCACTCTGCCAGGCTCCTCTGTCCATTGGATTTCCCAGGCAAGAATACTGGAGTGGGTTGCCACTTCCTAATCCAGGGGGATCTTCCTGACCCAGGGATCAAACTTTCTGCATCTCTTGTATCTCCTGCCTTGGCAGGCAGATTCTTTACCACTGCACCACCTGGGAACCTCTGGTACTCACTATTGCTCTTTTCATGTAACACTGAAAGTACATTTTCAAACTGGCATGAGGAAAGCATGATGACAGGTTCAGGAGGCTGAGATACTAATGCAACGAGAAGAAGATAATCAAAGGTCAATAAGCAAAAGCACAGAATATATTTCAGAGATGCAGGTTTTCATTTCAAAGTAACACCAATGAGGTGTAAGACTTCAGACAAGACATTCACCCTCCACGTTTCTTCACCAGCCACACCTTTTCAGCTCTAAATTTTCATTTTCAGATCTGAGAGTGTGCTTCCAGTGAAAAAAAAAAGCAACCTAGAGTCTTTCACATTTAATCAAAAAGTTTACGGCTCAGTCTCTTTCAAGAGCATTCCATGTGCTACATAAAGATTTGACAAAGGTTGATCTATGACGGGCTGTTTTTCTTCTTTCATATCAAAGAAACTTTATTAATATGAGTCACCTTATTTAATCCCTTACCTGCTAATAGCCTCTTCTAGGATTAGCCCAAGGTCTAAAGTAACAACTAATAACCATCTGCTTATTAGAAAACGATCTACTTTTGAGGATGCTCTTACTTCTGCTAAATTCAACAGCACATTGTAGTTCACATTCATATTCCCAGGGTTTACTGATCTCTGAGAGCAGCCAGAGCATATGGCAGTTATCCTCTCTGGGAGGAGACAATCAATTTATTCCAAATAGAAAGAACTTATCAGATCTAGACAGATTTCTAAAACACCTGTAAGATAATTTGGAATTACAGCAGTAATAAAATAGCAAACAAATTTCCCCTCTCCTGAAAATGATAAATCACTGTATTTCATTGAGCAGACCTTTCTTTATCTGATTTGTTCTAAAAATGATAAATATGTCTCCATAAATCTGAAGGCAATCCAGGAGTCACATCTACCTAATTGAATCAGAGCTTATATGATTCAAAGAGATAAGAACACATTAAACAAATGAGGATATTTCACATTGCAAAAGTGAATATAAAATTCACCTTTAAAGAAAATACAGGATGAAACATAAATACTCAGAAGAGATAAGTGTTAAAGCCGAAGTATAATTAGTGGGAACTGCCTCCATTTATGAATAAAACCCTGCTTGAAATCTCAATTTTACTTTTGCAAATATTCTGACCAGTTTTATTATGATTTCCTTGTATGTTTATTGTTGATTATCCGGTTTCTTGCACTTTATAATGAAATCTTTTGTCAGTAAAATTTCCTTTCTGTTCATGACCTTAGTGTTTCCATTATCAACGATGAAATGTTCTGTGGTTTTGATTTTCATCTTTTCAGGAAAAAAATCCTCTTTCCGATACACATTTCTTTTGCAATTCTTGCGGTCAGCATTTAGCTTGCTTCCTGTCTCATTTTGCTTTCCTCTTGGGCGCTGCCCTCTTCCACCTTCTGGCTGCCCTCTAATTGAGACCTCTGCTTCATTTCCTCTTAACTCTTTGTTATTATTTTTGATTTTTTACTTTCCCTTCAATTATTCTCAAAGTAAGATTCTAGCTCCTTTTCTGATCTCTTCTGGGCAAATGTGTGGCTTTGGAACTCTGTTTCAAGTCACAGAGTGACTTTCCTCCACCTGGCAGGAGGAAATCTGAAAACTCATGGTGACTTAAAGGAAAAGAGTTTGGTCTCCCTAAGCAAGTAAAGAATGAGTTTCCCGTTGATTTTTATGAACAATGACACTAATACCATTTGGAATCAGGAATCCTTGATTAAGTCTCTCAAGATAGAAAAAAGAAAATCTGTCTTTGACATAAGAGTGGTAGGTAATTGTTTCACTTCATGACAGGAGAAGTTTCCAAACAAAACCAAATTCTTTCTATTCAGATGGCTTAAGTGAATACTAGATGTAATCAGTGAATTCTTTTCAGTTTATAAACATATGCATATATCTCTTTAATGAAAGTGAAAGGAAGAAAAGAAAAAATAATGGGGTGAAGAAATGCATATCTGAATGAACTAAGGCATATGGAATATTGGAAAGGGGAGTTAGCCAGAGAAGGCTTTTGAAAATATAAGTAAGATCACAAACTCCCCAGGTCAAGATCTCTAAGGTTTCCTATCATATTTAAAATAAAATATAAACTTCCTGTTATCATCTACAAGACCCTACATTATCTGGTCTTGACCTCTAACCTTATACACTTCACTACTCTCTCCACCCTATAACCCAAATCCGGCCCCTCAATGATTTACTGGAGCTTCAAATGCATTCTGTCAATTTGTTGAGCAAAACAAGCTCATTTCCCTTTCCGTATGATAACATTTCTTTTTCCTCTTTCCTCTTTCCTCTACCTCCACATCTACTCAAGGGTCACGCTATCACTTCTCCTGGTATATGGCCTCCCCAGAGTCACCTTCCCCAATTCTTCTGTTAAAAAAGACCACTTTTCCTGTCCATTATCCCCTAGACTCTTTATGCTATTTTTTTTTTCTAAAACACTATGGAAAATAGTGTCTAGCACAAAATAATTGAAAATAATTTATTAAATAAATGAATGGAACTTCTAAGTTTAAGAGTAAAATGATATAATATATGAAGAGTACTTAGTACAGTGGCTGTTACATAACAAGTGTTCAAAACTTATCTTCTATGATTATAACTTATTATTTCCACCTTTTCCCACCAGATTATCAAGTTCCTCAGAGGAATGATCATGTCTTGTTTGTTTGTTTGTTTGTTTGCTTACAGCTCTATTCTCAGGACCTAGGACAGCTCCTGGCTCATAAGACGTGACCAATGAATCTTCTTTGAATGGATGGAAGAAAGAATATTATGAGCTGGGTAACACCTTGAAACATAGTTACTAATCAAACCAAGAGTAATACTCCCAACTAAATAGCCTAAAGCATCAAATTAACCAAACACTTAAATTCCTTTTGTTCAATTAAATTTATTGAGAATCTACTATACACAAAACTTGATGCTAAATGCAACAAAGATAAATAGCAATGGATGCTGCTGCCCCCACAAAGCTCAGGATAAGATCAAGAACGACTTACTTGATGTGAAAATGAGGGAATTCACATTTAATCTTATGCTTTAATTAAGACATATCTACAGTTTTTAAAAATTCCTTGATGAGTTAGTATCACATAGCAAGGAAAATATACTCATGCCATTTTCTCTAAGCTATTGTCTCTAAGAGGGTAACACTTTCACTAAAATCTTCTAAATAATTAAGTTTAATAACAAATTTCCAGATTGTAAAAAATTTGAAAAACAAAATATTTTCACCAACACATCTAAAGATGTAATTCACAATGTAAAAGACACAAATATATGAAAAATAATGGTGATTTTTAGGGCATCAGAGTGAAATCTTCTTACATATATTATAACATACTTAAGGCTAGAGAGAAGAATTTTAAAATATTTTTGTACATTTTATTTTTAGAAACTTGCCACATCAGTTTGTAACACAAAAATGAATCCTAGTTTTCAAAATGTATGTGCTCTGAATGCCTGATTTTGAAGCAAGCTACAGCTGCAAAATTATTTCAGAGCATGCACAAATTTTTCCTTCAGCTACAGTGAAAATAAATAATTTTGCCTTACACTCATCAATCTTTTCTAAATGTGCAAAAACTTGAGGAAGCCTTTTCACAATAATTACCAACTCTGAAAACAAGAATCATTTTCTCATAAAATCAAGATAAATTAACTTTTTAAACTGCTTTTATTGAATATGCCTCCCAGATAATTACTACAATAGTGTCTTTTCAACTAGTTCTCTTTGAATTATCATATTAAATTATGTTCACTTGATAAATATGACATAACTTTTAAATGTAGTCACTGGACCAAAATTGAAAAGCTTCTTTAATTAGCTTGGAATTGCTATTTTTCTGTGGATGAGCAGCTAACTTGCAGCACTCCTCTCCTTATAGTTTAGTAATGAATTAAAGTGATTAATACAAATAGCACTCTTATTTTTTTAAAGAGGGGAATTTCATACTTTTGCTTCTATACAGTTCACTTACCTTATGGATGGCTCTTGTTCCTTAATCAAATTCCACCAAAAAATTTATTAAACTAAAAAGAGAAAAAATATCATTATTCTAGTGTGATCAGGCCCATGTTTCATGCTATCTTTAAAGTAAAAAAGTTGGATTCCTTTATCATATTGATCATGATAGTGAAAGAAGCAGAATGCAGGTCACCAGGGCTGCTCAGATGGGGAAGGACTGCCATGTACTGCCAGTTTCATTCTCACAGAGACTATCACTAGTTAAAATACACTTGAAATAGATCATTTCTTTTTATCTGAACTTTACCAAGAATTCACTGTACTAAAATAAGGAGGAGAGTATCTTGATGGGAATAATTCATTTTTACATGTAAATTCAGTATAGTTGGTTTACAATGCTGTCTTAATTTCTGCTGTATAGTAAAGTAATTCAGTTATATATATTCTTTTCCAATATGGTTTATCACAAGATATCAAAATAGTTCCCTGTGCTACATAGTAGGACCTTGTTGTTTATCTGTTCTCTATATAATAGTGTGCATCTGATTCATTTTTTGAAATAGAAATAAGACAACTCCTCCAGACTCACTTAAGGAACCAATATGCATATTAATAATAATTAAAGATTTTCAAAATGTCATGTGATTAAAATAACTGGAATGTCCTTCCAATCTGACATGGCTGATATGTGCAAGTATAGGCTAGCCCCTCACAGTGGACCAACCACATCATCATCCGGCAATTCCTCTTTAACAATGGTGCTTCTGGCCTCATAAGTGACACAGAACAGAAAGAACTTGAGTATAAACACTGTACATATTAGCATATATTTTATGACTCATTTGGAGATTTATATTGTCAGAGTACTAACACACTTCATTTAATGTTATGTTTTAATGAGATAAGTGCATTTTTAACTATGACTGTTTCTCAAAAAAACCTTTTTTAATTGAATGTCACAAAAATTAAAGAAAATGAATTTACAATGATTCAAATCTCAGAATTCTATCTATAGAAAATATTTCAACAATGAAGTGTATCCAGTATGTTAAGTAAGTGTGACGTGGATCTGCGATCAAAATGCATCAATAATTCTCTCTCCGTGCATCTCTAAACTTTTCTCACTGGAAAATTTACTCTTTGTCTGTCCCTGTAAGAAAACTTTTAAAGATCTGTGAATCTTCTACTCACTCTCAGGTAATAGACAATTCTAGAGTTACCATAGATTGCAAATAGCCTCAAATCAAAATTGAGGTTTTACATTCCTCTACAAAAAAAAAAAAAATCTAATCTCAGTTTAAACCTTCTCTTCTCCTGAGATCTGAAACCTGAATGAAAAGCATGCCTGGTTTTCTTCTTCTCTCATCTTTCTGCTCACTATCTAGCCCTACCTCTAACTGCACTTGTGTGCTACCTAGGATGAAAGCGAAAGTCGCTCAGCTGTGTCTGACTCTTTATGACCCCATGGACTATACAGTCCATGGCTATATAGTCCATGAAATTCTCCAGGCCAGAATACTGGAGTGGGTAGCCTTTCACTTCTCCAAGGGATCTTCCCAACCCAGGGATCAAATCCAGGTATCCTGCATTGCAGGCGGATTCTTTTTTTTTTTTGTAATATTTTAAAAATTAATTTATTTATTGTAATTGTAGGCTAATTACTTTACAATATTGTAGTGGGTTGTGCCATACATTGACATGAATCAGCCATGGGTGTACATGTGTCCCCCATCTTGAACCCCTCTTCCACCTCCCTCCCCATCCCATCCCTCAGGGTCATCCCAGTGCACCAGCCCTGACCACCCTGTCTCATACATGGAACCTGGATCTATTTCACATATGGTAATATACATGTTTCAATGCTATTCTTTCAAATTATCCCACTTCGTGCAGGCAGATTCTTTACCAACTGAGCTATGAGGGAAGAATGTAGGACAATTTAGAGAGATAAGTCTAGAACAGATTGGGGCTTGATAAGTTCTTCCTTTCTGGTTCTGAAGATGTTACATCTGAGTGCATTTAATGGGGTGCTCTTGAGGCTCCTTGGAGTTTGCTCTCTGCATTTCCTTGAACTAAGATAGATACTTTTTCAGTTCCTGGGCACTTGGTAAATCCAGCCTCTTTATACTGAGACTTCCTTGCAATTTGCAGACTTCACAGAAGAGAATTGAAGTTGATCCCTTTCTGACTGTCTCTGTAGTGTGGGCCACAACCGCCTGGGAAATACTCATGCATCCTTTGACTCCATAAACTCTTGTACTGTTCTCAACACTATACCATTGACTGTCCTGGTTCTTAAAACAAAGCAGCCAAGTCAAACTTTCCTTGTTTGGGGGTGTCTCAAGAAGACAGCATTGTCTCTCCCTCCCAGTGTTCCCCAGAGGCCTCTGAAAGCCCTTTCCTGCACCCTGTCCTTTTTCCCTAACATGGTTCAAGAGCTTCATAAGAGCATAACTACTCTGGCCAAGATTCTCCCTTTTTACAGAATTCTCTGGCCCTCCTTTAAAAGTTTTCTGACTTTGTAAAGCATCTAAGAGTTATAGGACAGAATCCCTCTCCATTTCCATTGCAAACTCTGCATATTTGGGCCAGCAGGGGGTAAGTCTTGTCTCATTATGTTTTTGTATCCATCACACCTCAAATGAAACTAAAGCTAGTTTGTATTGTGAGTAATGGTATAGCTCAGTTACTCCATGTACTCAGTTCCGTTCAGTTCAATTGTACAGTTGTGTCCAACTCTTTGCGACCCCATGGACTGCAGCACACCAGGCTTCCCTGTCCATCACTAACTCCCAGAGCTTGCAAACTCATGTCCATCAAGTCAGTGATGCCATCCATCTTACCCTCTGTCATCCCCTTCCCCTCCTGACTTCAATCTTGCCCAGCATTATGGTCTTTTCCAGTGAGTCAGGTATTCGCATCAGGTGGCCAAAGTATTGGAACTTCAGCTTCAGCATCAGTCTTTCCATTGACTATTCTGGACTGATTTTAGGATTGATTGGTTGGATCTCCATGAAGTCCAAGGGACTCTCAAGAGTCTTCTCCAACACCACAGTTTGAAAGCATCAGTTCTTCAGTGCTCAGCTTTCTTTCTAACTGAGCTATCAGGGAAGCCCAACTCCATGTAGGGCAAATGGAAAAAATAAGTAAGAAAATAATGAACTTTGATATCTCTATATAAATTGCTTTCACTCTTGAGCTTTTGTGCTACCTTAGCTCTTCAACATGAAGTCTCCATTGTATTAACATTTCTGTACAGTCCATATAACACTGAATCAATTTTTTAGCTCTTTCCTTCTTGATTTGCATCAGAAGAGAAAGGATATTAAGCTTTCTGACATCTAAGCTTTGGGGCTGCCACTGAGGTTATCTAGTTTCAATTATGTATCAAGTGACAAAACAATGCTGTATTGTGAATTAAAGAGCTTTGATTCTCCATTATTATGAATTCAACCTGAAATATAGACATAACTGTCATGACAAAGGTGAAATCCAACAGAGGTCCTGCAAAAAACGGGATTTAGTTTAAATAGCTATGTTTTAAATTCTCCTTTCATTCTATTCAGCAAGCAGTCATCATTATAATCAAGAATCAAAATGTACTAATACCAGGGACTATAAGAAAATAAATGGAGATGTCACCAACAATATTTATTACAGCTATAATTTTTTATTTGATTGTTTATTGCCTGCCTAGATCATAAAAATGTATATGCAAAGAGGGCAGACACTTTGTCCTTCTTATTCATCATGGATTTCCAAGTAGGTGGAAGGATAATGTCTAGCATAGTACAAGCATTTGGTACAAGTATAGTACAAATCAAATATTTGGTAAATATTTGATTGAAATGGGTTGAAGAATGAATGAATTAATAAAAAATAATTTTTGAGTGAATACTGAGGTTAATTTTAGAAGGAAGACTTAATTATTTATGTTTTCCAGTTAATGATCAGCTCTAAATCTAGACACTGATTTTTTTTTTACTATAACCATAGAACTTTAATTTTTAATTCATTACTAGAGCTCAAAAAAATACATTTTACTGTGAATAAAAGAGGAAAGAGAAATTAAAGGTGATTAAAGCAAATACTTCTTTCACATTAGCTGGAAAACAACATCTGGTGAACAATGTCAGAGGTCAGGCATGGGGTAACTGTATTAGCTTCCTGTGTGCATGCTAAGGTGCTTCAGTCATGTCCAATTCTTTGTGATCCTATGGACTGTAGCCCACCAGGCTCCTGTCCCCAGGGGATTATCCAGGCAAGAATACTGGAGTGGGTTGTCGTTTTCTCCTCCAGGGGATCTTCCCAACCCAGGGATGGAACCCATCTCTTTTTTGTATTTCCTGTATTAGCAGGCAGATTCTTTGCTACTAACGCCACCTGGGAAGCCCTTATTAGCTTCCTAGGGCTATACTACAAATCACGTGGCTTAAAACAACAGATATTTATTCTCTCCCACTTCTGGAGACTAGAATTCCAAAATCAAGGTGTTGGCAGGGTTAGCTCCCCCTGGAGGCTCTGAATCTGTTCCACTCCCTCTCCTAGCTCTAGTGTGGAAGTAGCTCTTGGTGTTACTTGACTTGAAAGATTGTGTTATTCATTCAGTCATGTCTGACTCTTTGTGATCCAATGGACTATAGTCCACCAGGCTTCTCTGTCCAAAGGATTCTCCAGGCAAGAATATTGGAGTGGGTTGCCATTCCCTTTTCCAGGGTATCTCCCAACCTAGAGACTGAACCTGGGTTTCCTGCATTATAGACAGATTCTTTATCATCTGAGCCACCGCTTGCTGCTGCTGCTAAGTCGCTTCAGTCGTGTCCGACTCTGTGCGACCCCATAGATGGCAGCCCATGAGGCTCCCCTGTCCCTGGGATTCTCCAGGCAAGAACACTGGAGTGGGCTGCCATTGCCTTCTGGGAAGCTAATTTAATTCCTGCCTCCATCTTCACATGTCTTTCTTTTCTCTGTGTCTCAGATTTCCTTTCCCTTCTCTCAAAAGAATATCAGTCATTGGATTTAGAGCCCATCCTAAATCCAGGATCATCTGTCTTGAGATCCTTAATTTAATCACACCTGCTAAAACCTTATTTCCAAGTAAGGTCATGATCCCAGGTTACTGGGATTTAAGAAGAACATCTCCCTTAAGGAGACACAATTCAATCCTCTACAGTAACTTTCAGGTATTGGCCAATAGAAGCCAATACTGCTACTGCTGCTAAGTCATTTCAGTCGTGTCCAACTCTGTGCAACCCCATAGACGGCAGCCCACCAGGCTCCCCCATCCCTGGGATTCTCCAGGCAAGAACACTGGAATAGGTTGCCATTTCCTTCTCCAATGCATGAAAGTGAAAAGTGAAAGTGAAGTCATTCAGTCATGTCCGACTCTTCAAGACCCCATGGACGGCAGCCTACCAGGCTCCTCTGCCCATGGGATTTTCCAGGCAAGAGTATTGGAGTGGGGTGCCATTGCCTTCTCTGGAAGCCAATACTAGACCTCCTCAAAACTATAAATCCAGTTGTACTCTGTGCTGTGCTCAGTTGTGTCTAACTCTTTGTGACCCTACAGACTGCAGCCCACAAGGCTCTTCTGTCCTTGGGATTTCCCAAGCAAGAATACTGGAGTGGGTTGCCATTTCCTTCTCCAGGGTATCTTTTCATCCCAGGAATGGAATCCAAGTCTCCTGCATCTCCTGCATTCGCAGGAGGGATTTTTTTTACCACTGCACCACCTGTAGTGCTACATTATAACAACCTCCATAACTCCAGTTAATTTCACCTTATTTCCCAGTCTTGGTCTTTGAACCAAGTGCTCTGATTTCAGGTACATTCCCAACCCCAGATTGATCTAAGAAAGATCTGATCCTTCCTGTGAACTTCTGGGACGATGACCACCTGCCTTTCCAGCCCCCAAGTATTGATTCCTGCTTTCTGGGCACTGTGCCACATCCAGTCTACATCATGGCAAAACCATGAACACTGAGCTTTGTAGTTTTCTTCCTTCTCACCACTCCAGTCTATGGTTCAACATGGAGGACACATTTCCTATGAGTAGGCAAATCCCATCTGCTCTGTGTTGTCAGGAAAAATCATGGTATCATGTGTATTCAAATGCCCTTAAAGCAACACACTGCCCTGATGTTTCTTCCTCATTGAGCTGAGAAGTTGCCTGAAATTCAACATTAAGATGTTTGAGCCTCAAATGTCTTCTTAGAGAATATGCCTGCAATAGAGAGAGAAGAACCAGATTTATAGTTCTAAGGAACCAACAGAGCAATCAGAGACAAACCAAACCTGGGAACTAAGTAGTGGGCTTCAGAGGAGGATCTGCATTTCTCAAATGTTTTCCTATACCTGCTGTGCCTTCAGTCCAGCCATTCTTACTAGCAATTTTTAATGCCTTTCCCCCAGTCATCAGATATCTCATATCTGGAAGCATGGAAGAGGGACAATGTCAGTTTCCCCAAAGTATAATTAGTATAATTTTACTTCATGTATAACACTGCAAGCCCTAGAGAAATTTTAGAATGATAAATTTATCTAACACATGTTCTTTGAGGTTTGCGAACAATAGCCTAACAGATGTGAAATTCTACTGGATGTGGATAGACACCATGTTCTGGTTAATGCACCAACCTGGGCAAGGAGTTTGGTCATTCTGTCCCAAGTAAGCTACTATTCTGTTTTGTGAGTTCATATTATTGGAAAACTCAGCCTCCTCCATCAATATAAACCAGCAAAGAGATTATATTACTCTGAACTCTAAAAGGCATAGTTATAATTGTTAGACAGGATTCAGCACAAAAGAAAGATTCACTACAAAAAGCAAAGAGAATGAAGTAGGAATTTGCTGACTCTATGCAGCAGCAACAATTAACTACACTTTCCTGTATGCTGAAACCTGCTACTGGAATGCACATTCTGTCACCAAATTGAAACTAGAACCTTGTATTTATTAAAGTGAAACCTGCCATCCCAAATGCTGGTAGCCTCTCAGATCTTAAAAAGTAATAATTCCAAATCAAATTCCAGCTGTTCTTGAAAAATTAGGACTCCCCAGTACTGAGTGTGCATTTTCACAAGGCATGAAAAAACTAGAAGTGAACGGAGCTGCCCACATTAGACAGGGCACGTGATTCCTAGTTTGCCACAGTCCTCACCACTCTCTCCTACCTCCCTGAGGCTGTGGCTGAAAATACATTGCTATGCCTATGTTATTTTCCCCACACTAGGCCTGTTTCAGGCATTTACAATACAAACTTATCCCATAGAAATTTGCAAATTTGAAATTTGCAACTGTGGTGTCACATGGCCAGGGCTGCTCTGAGTAATGGTGTGTCTTTATTGGTTGTCAAGTATTGTCTGTGGAAGGATGGAGCCTTTAGAACCTAGACTTCTAGAAGGAAGATGGACCTTGGTTGTCAGCCTCTGCTCACAGCCCTAGATACTGAAAGTGAACTTTCATTCAGCAAACACTTGTCCCACATTTGGAGCAATTCCTAGGTGCCAGGAACTGTGTGACTCCAGAATTTGTGTGTCAACAAAATTCCCTCCAGGAAGACGTTGACAGTGCTCTGGAAATAACAGTGTGGGCCTGAGTAACAGTAGGGACCTAGGCTTACTTCCTCATACATCTTCCTCTTTAACCTGAGCCTCTACACATCTTCTGCTCAAGACTACCTCAAGAGTAGAAAGGCCTCTAAAGCCCTTTGGAAGTACACTTTGAAGCGTGTATTTACATCTGTCTCAATTTGAGGTTGGATCTCTTCTGTGCCATGGATGACCAAGTCCACATCCCTTGGGTAGACCGTATAACAGGCCACTTAGGCTTCTGCAGACTTTGAAAAATCAGCAGGATGGATCAGTTTACAGTGCAATACTTCAAGCTGACCAGGGATAACGTTTTTCCTCTGAAACACAAATCAAATCAATTTTTAGATGTTCTCAGCTAAATCTTACTATAGCAGGCTTTTCATATTCTTTCAGCTCCTTTAGTTGCTTTTGATATTTTTGCATGCCCATGCAGAAGAAAAATTCCATAATCATGACTCAAAATGAAGCCCTGTTCTGCCTCCACAGAAGCAGGGAGAGAGTGGGGGGAGGGGTATTAACTAATACACAAGATGTTGGGATAATGGATACCATATAATCAGTTTTTCAAGAATTTACCAAGCTGCTATCCAAGGAATAATGTCCCCCTTCCCTTGTGTGAATATTAATACTAACAGGCACTTAAAATGGTGTACATACTGTGTAATTCTCAAAAAATGACATTTTTGAGATGGGAGCAATAGTTAGAACCATAAGAATTTACACAGACCAATTGTATGATGAAGCAAGACAGTTGTCTAAATGTACTATCTTAATGATTTTATAGCTTGTTCAACCAATGGAGAGAATATTAGCGTCATAACCTGATAGAAGCACTGGTCAAAAAACTGAGTTTCCAAACAACAGAAATGGTCTCTGACTTCATCAATATTCCTTTGACCTTTGCTGGGAAATCTCCATGATTCATCACAATCTAGAGAGCTTCCATTAGAATCAGCCTTTACCTTGAGACCTCAGACTCCTGGAATGTATCTGACTTCCTCTCCTATTTATTCCAATTAAACTTTGCTAATAAGTGAGATTATAAAGAGGATCTCTATTTGTTATCATAATCAAATTCCTAACTCAAATATCAACTATTCACAACAGTCTTTTATTGGTCAAGCTATCACTGTGTTAATCTTAATTATTCCATGTGTCAAACTCCAAATACAAAATATATATTTAGCTTGGGCTTCCCTGATGGCTCAGAGGTTAAAGTGTCTGCCTCCAGTGCAGGAAACCCGGGTTTGATCTCTGGGTTGGGAAGATCCCCTGGAGAAGGAAATGGCAACCCACTCCAGTATTCTCGCCTGAAGAATCCCATGGACAGAGGAGCTTGGTAGGCTACAGTCCTAAGCTATATTTAGCTTAGGACTTATTAAAAAAAAAAAAAAACAAGCAGTAAACAAATGTCAAACTCTAATCAATGGTGCTTAGGGGTAAAGTCTGAAACCTACTTTTAAGAACATAAAAAAAATAAGATGGATTGATGGATGCCTAGAGGAATGATGGATATATGTATGATAAAGCAAACATAGCAAAATATGAATTGCAGAATCTAGGTGATCAGGAGAGGCAATGTATAATTCTTTCAATGTTAAAAAATTATCATAGCAAAATGTAAAAGGAAAGATTCACTTGAGGGTGATATTAAAATATTTAATAACTGGAGTAATGTGGGCCCTGACCAACCAGAACGAATGCCAACAGTGTAAACTGGAAAGGATAGGCCAGTTATCTGCATTGAATAATCCATACTATTTGTTGTGAAATCTAGGAACTCTGGGGAACGCAAGAGGTATATTTATAAGATACTAGATCCTGATCTCCAAAAACTGACACTTTTATGGAGGATAAAGATTTTTACAATAGCATGGTCAAAATAAAATTTATATGATATGAGTTTATTAGTCAAGGTTCTGGAGAGAAACAGAACCAATAGGATATATACAGATATATTCATAAGAGGAGATTTTTTTTTTCTACAGGAATTGGTTCACATGATTATGGAGGCTGTGAAATCCCATTATCTGTTGTCTGCAAGCTAGAGAAACAGGAAAGCTATTAGGTTGGTGCAAATGTAATTACAGTTTCAGACCATGAATTTTAAATTATAACTAGACTCAAACACATCTTTATTAATCAAAATAGGAACCATTACAATCAACACATTTTTGCCAGTGAGAAATTAAGTTTGTTTGCTCCTGTAGCATAAAAAATCTGTGCTTTGAATCTTGAGAAAGAAGAATGAAACTGGAGGAATCAACCTGCCTGACTTCAGTCTCTACTACAAAGCCACAGTCATCAAGACAGTATGGTACTGGCAAAAAGACAGAAATATAGACGAATGGAACAAAATAGAAAGCCCAGAGATAAATCCACGCACCTATGGACACCTTATCTTTGACAAAGGAGGCAAGAATATACAATGGAGAGAAGACAATCTCTTTAACAAGTGGTGCTGGGAAAACTGGTCAACCACTTGTAAAAGAATGAAACTAGATCACTTTCTAACACCATACACAAAAATAAACTCAAAATGGATTAAAGATCTGAATGTAAGACCAGAAGCTATAAAACTCCTAGATGAAAACATAGGCAAAACACTCCGACATAAACCACAGCAGGATCTTCTATGACCCACCTCCCAGAACATTGGAAATAAAAGCAAAAATAAACAAATGGGACCTAATTAAAATTAAAAGCTTCTGCACAATAAAAGAAACTATCAGCAAGGTGAAAAGACAGCCTTAAGAATGGGAGAAACTAATAGCAAATGAAACAACAGACAAAGAATTAATCTCAAAAATATACAAGCAACTCCTGCAGCTCAATTCCAGAAAAATAAATGACCCAATCAAAAAGCGGGCCAAAGAACTAAACAGACATTTCTCCAAAGAAGATATACAAATGGCTAACAAACACATGAAAAGATGTTCAACATCATTCATTATCAGAGAAATGCAAATCAAAACCACAATGAGGTACCATTTCACGCCAGTCAGAACGGCTGCTATCCAAAAGTCTACAAGCAATAAATGCTGGAGAGGGTGTGGAGAAAAGGGAACCCTCTTCCACTGTTGGTGGGAATGCAAACTAGTACAGCCACTATGGAGAACAGTGTGGAGATTCCTTTAAAAACTGGAAATAGAACTGCCATATGACCCAGCAATCCCACTGCTGGGCATACACACTGAGAAAACCAGAACTGAAAGAGACACGTGTACCCCAATGTTCACTGCAGCACTGTTTATAATAGCCAGGACATGGAAGCAACCTAGATGTCCATCAGCAGATGAATGGATAAGAAAGCTGTGGTACATATACACAATGGAGTATTACTCAGCCATTAAAAGGATACATTTGAATCAGTTCTAATGAGGTGGATGAAACTGGAGCCTATTATATAGAGAGAAGTAAGCCAGAAAGAAAAACACCAAATACAGTATATTAACGCATATATATGGAATTTAAAAAGATGGTAACGATAACCCCATATGTGAGACAGCAAAAGAGACACAGATGTATAGAACAGTCTTTTGGACTCTGTGGGAGAGGGCGAGGGCAGGATGATATGGGAGAATGGCATTGAAACATGTAAATTATCACATGTGAAATGAATCACCAGTCCAAGCTTGATGCATGATACAGGGTGCTCGGGGCTGGTGCACTGGGATGACCCAGAGGGACGGGATGGGGAGGGAGGTGGGAGAGGGATTCAGGATGGGGAACACGTGTACACCCATGGTGGATTCATGTCAATGTATGGCAAAAACCAATACAATATTGTAAAGTAAAAAAATAAATTAATTAATTAAAAAAAAATCTGTGTTTTGGTTTCGACAACCTCTTAGAAAGCATTTCCTGCTCCTCCTGGTTGTGGAAGCATTTTCCCTGCAAAAAGTTGTTCAGATGCTTGAAGAAGTGGTAGTTGGTTGGCGAGAGGTCAAGTGAATCTGGCAGATGAGTCAAAACTTCATAGCCCTATTAGTTCAACTTTTGAACTGTTGGTTGTGCAACATTCAGATGAGTATTGTTGTAGAGAAGAACTGGGCCTCTCTGTTGACCAATGCCAGCTGGAGGTGTTGCAGTTTTCAGTGCATCTCATCAAATTGCTGAGGATACTTCTCAGATGTAATGGTTTTCCTGGGATTCAGAAAACTGGATAGTAGATCACATGGGCAACAGACCACCAGACAGTGACCATGACCATATTTTGTCTTTGGGAAGTGCTTTGAAGGTTCGTATCAGTCCAAGCACTGAGCTGGTCCTCTCTGGTTATCCTATAGAATCCACTTTTCATTGCACATCACAATCCAATTGAGAAATGCTTTGTTGTTGTGTAGAGTAAGAGAAGATGATGCTTCAAAACAATGATTTTTTTTTTCAGCCAGCACATGAGGTATCCACTTATCGAGCTTTTCTACCTTTCCAATTTGCTTCAAAGGCTGAACTAGTGTAGAGTGGTTGACATTGACTTCTTCAGGAACTTCCCATGTAATTGTAAGAGGATCAGCTTCAATGACCCTCTCAATTGGCTGTTGTCAACTTCCGATGGCCAGCCACTGCACTCCTCATCTTCAAGGCTCTTGTCTCCTTTGCAAAACTTCTTTAACCACCACTGCTCTGTGTGTTAATTAGCAGTTATTGGGCCAAATGTGTTGTTGATGTTGTGAGTTGTCTTTGCTGCTTTCCGACCCATTTTGAACTCAAATAAGAAAATATTTGAAACATCAAACATCAACAACCTCAGATATGAAGATGATATCACTCTAATAGCAGAAAGTGAAGAGAAACTAAAGAGCCTCTTGACAACGGTGAAAGAGAAGAGTGAAAAAGCTGGCTTAAAAGTCAACATTCAAAAAACTAAGATCATGGCATCTGGGCCCATCACTTCATGGCAAATAGATGGGAAAAAGTAGAAAGAGTGACAGACTTTATTTTCTTGGGCTCCAAACTCACTGCAGACAGTGACTGTAGCCTGAAATCAAGACACTTGCTAGCTCCTTGGAAGGAAAGCTATGACAAACCGAGACAGCTTATTAAAAAGCAGAGACTTCACTTTGTCAACAGGGTCCATATAGTCAAAGCTGTGGTTTTTTTAGCAGTCATGAAAAATTTTTCTGGAGTTGATGCTTTTGAATCATTGTTCTTGAGAAGACTCTTGAGAGTCCCTCAGACAGCAAGATCAAACCAGTCAATCCTAAAGATCAACCCTGAATATTCACCTGAAGGACTAATACTAAAGCTGAAGCTACAATACTTTGGCCACCTGATGTGGAGAGCCGACTAGTTGGAAAAGACCCTGATGCTGGGAACATTGAAGGCAGAGGAGAAGGAGATGACAGAGGATGAGATGTTGGATGGCATCACTGAATCAATCCACAGACATGAGTTTGAGCAAACTCAGGGAGATAGTGAAGGACAGGGAAGCCTGGCATGCTATAGTCCATGGGATCACAAGGAATCAGACATGACTTAGTGACTGAAAAACAAGAAAATCACTTATATTGCTTTTTTTCTAACATCATTTCTGTAGTCTAAAATAAATATAAAATAAACAGCAAGTAATACATCATTCGGAGAAGGCAATGGCACCCCAGTCTAGTATTCTTGCCTGGAAAATCCCATGGACAGAGGAGCCTGGCAGGCTGCAGTCCATGGGGTCGCTAAGAGTCAGACAGGACTGAGCGACTTCATTTTCACTTTTCACTTTCATGCATTGGAGAAGGAAATGGCAACCTACTCCAGTGTTCTTGCCTGGAGAATCCCAGGGACGGGAGAGTCTGGTGGGCTGCCGTCTATGGGGTCGCACAGAGTCGGACACGACTGAAGTGACTTAGCAGCAGCAATACATTATTAGCAAAAAACATAAAGTGAAAAATGTGCATTAAAATGAAGCATTGCAGGCAGATTCTTTACCACCTGAGCCACCAGGGAAGCCTGATGTATACATAAACACATTTATTTAAGAATGTATTCCAATAGTAAATGCCAATGCTAAACAATGCAAAACCACAATTACTTATGCACTAATCTAATAGTAGCATAATTCATTGCAAGTCCAAAAGCCTGAGAACCGAGAAGCTGACGGTGTTAAGTCTGATTTGAGTCCAAAAGCCAAGAACTAGGAGTACTTATGTTCAAGAACAGGAAAAGATGAATATTTCAGTTCAGGTCAAGACAGCAAATCCATCCTTCTTCCACCTTTCTGTTGTATTCAGACCCTCAACCGATTAGATGATGCCCACCTGTACTGGTAAGGGTACGTCTTCATTACTTAGTCTATGGATTCCATTGCTAATCTCTTCCAGAGACATCCTCACAGCCACACCCAGAAATATTTTATCCACTATATGAGCAACTCTAAACCAGCCAGGTTGGCATATATAATTAACCATCATCATGAGAAAATAAAATTCCTTTTTTAAAAATTAATTTGTCTTTCTTCCCGATCCCCTGATTATTGGTAGAGAATAAAACAACTTTCATCCAATTTGCTTAACAGTTCCTTCAGGATGGTAAAGCTCTGTCCTAGAAAAATAATGTTTCATCCCAGACTTCTTGGTCTTCTCCCCATCTCTCTGGCTCCTCTTCAAAATTACATTTGAATGCGTGTGCCAGGAGGAAGGAGGTGTGCGTTTCCCATCACCTCACAGTGAAAAGAATGAGCCAGTCTCTCTCTGGGCACTGCCCTCTGGCCCTGTGGTCTCCAAAACAATGTTGTCATGTTATTGCTGCCTGCTTTATTAGCATTTACAACTGAATTCAACTATTAACAGCTCAGAATCTCTACTCTGTTTAAGGCTCCAAAGAGTTCCCTGTGCCCGTGAGCCCCTTCAGCTGCTCCTCACACCTGGCAATGGAGCCTGCAGCAATTACTTGGTTTCACCTGTGCACGAAGGAAAGTTCAACTTCAAGGCTTCCTCTCACTTAAGTAAAAGACACTAGCAAGTTGCCTTTACAAAGAGATAACATAATGGTACCCAGGTAGGAAGAACATCCCATGAGGAGATCTCCTTTCAGAGGCCCACCCTTTCCCAGAATGTGTCCCCTTCTGCAGAGTCAGTCTCTGAGGAGCAGGAAGAGTGGGGTGGCCGGGTATTGGAGCCATATGCTTTATTACCTGCTTCAGTCTGTTTTTTTTCCTTCTCCCAGCAATGAGGGTGTATTAGTTTCCTATCACTTCTGTAACAAATTACCACAAACATAGCGGCTTTAAACAACATCCATTCATTATTTCATAGTTCTATAGATGAGAAGTCTAGGCGTAGTGTGGCTCAGTGCAGGCTTCTGCTTAGAGTCTCACAAGGACTAAATACAGGTATCACCATACTGTGTTCTGTTCTAGAGTCTTTAGGGAAAAACCACCTTCCAAGCTCTTTCAGATCACTGGGTAAATGCAGTTCCTTGTGGTTGTAGGACTGAGGCCCTGACTGGCTGTCAGCAGGTTCTTTGCTTCCACCTGCAGCCACTGGCTGCATTCCTTCTCATGGGTTTCAGCAGCAGCAGAGGGAGAGTTGCTCTCGCACTTCAAATCTCTTCCTCTTCTGCTGCATCTCTCTGCCCTCCCTTTTGCTTCTAGCCAGGGAAAGTTCTCTGCTTTTATGGGTCCATGTGATAAAACTGAATCCACCTGGACAATCCTGGATAATCTCATGATTTAAGGTCTATAACATATTCACATTCCAGGGATTAGTGCTTGAACATATTTGGCAGTGGGGGGGAGGGCATTATGCCTAGTGTTCTGGGGGATTATTAGTGATTTCCTCTTCCTGGATGAACCTCTGTTAGGTAAAACACGTTCATCTAATTACCTAGCTTATTCTTCATATATTATATGAAAGCCAAAAAAAAAAAAAAAAAGCCTCAACAGCTTTGACCTATTGTACATATAAGAAAAATAAGGCTCATAGAATTTAATTGTCTTGTTCTCATACCTTGAATATTCAGTGTCAGGGATGAGTCATACAAACAATATACAGACTATTTTTTTTTTTCATGTTCTCCTTCTTTTGGTGTGTAGAGTCATTTTTTTCAGTTCTGATGCATCCTGGAGGCAGCCTCTAGGAACTAATGATGTCTATTTTTAATACTGTGGTACAAGATTATCAATCCAGTTAAGCAACACGGGCCTCTGGCAGTCACTGGCCTCTTAAGTTCCCACTTTACCTGTGGTGCTGAGGTATTTGGGAACTGGACGATCTCTATGATGAAAATAAACATCAAAAAATAAAGAGAAGTAAAAGAAGTCATTTTAACCAAGGCCAGAAAGGTTGTCACAAACCCAACTACCTTCTTCCTGAGTTTCCTCTTACTTTAATAGAGAGGCATGCAATCAACAAGAGGCTGAATTTTGGAGTATGAGTCCTGGTTTATATAATTTATTTCCTAACCTATTTTATAATATTAGAGGAGTCGGGAAATATACAAAAAAATGTGACCAATTTAGACAATACAGCAAAACATGCCATTTGGTCTCATTTATCATAATAGGAATTTTAAAGGATACTCATGAGCCACTTAGAACCTATGAGTTCATAGAGAAGAACAAGTGGTTTTGCATAAGATTCACCCTTAAATAATTCAGTGCCTGTGGCATCATGAAAAACAAACACAGGGGGAAAAAAACTCTAAGAGTCATAACAATTAACGTCTCAGAAAAACAATTTCACCCCTAGTTAAAGGGCTGAGTCAAGAGGACCACCTTTATTCTAAGTTCCAATCCCTCTGCAATCCCTATGCACATTTCTCCCATGGCTCTGTGCTGGGGAATGGAACCCCTTTGGCTACCTCCATCCTCCTGTGTAACAGTCTCCAGCTACAGTGCATTAACCAACTCTTGGCACTCTGTTCTGCAGAAGAGAGAAGCTGCCCACAGCTGATTCTGAACACTGAACAAGAACACTGAACCTAGAAAAAGAGTAAAAGGAGAGGAGTGGATTTGTGCAGTGGGCAGGTCTGTACATTCGGACACATTCAAGCCAGCTCTAGCCTCCTCTTCATGGGCATCGAGCCCATTCCATGGAAGAAATCAGTAGAAAAGGAGTCATGCTGACCCCTCACTTGCCCCTCACGGTAGACATCAGAACTACAGATTGGGATCTCTTAATGGTTTATAAATCATTGCTCTGCTGTGAACACAGGAGATTGAGACCTATAGTGAAGAGACTGCTTTGAACACCAAGGGTAGCCAGCAGAACTTCTCCTAAGAGGAAGAGACTCTACTAATGGAATCTTTCAAAACCACTAAAGACATTGCCAACATCCTACTTCAGGATCCAGGTACAGAAGATATTGATGGTACATGTGAATTCTCACTGGACCACATCATCACAGGTACCATAACATCATTTTTGCTGACAACTGTTGCAACTCTTGTCACAATACATCAAAATTATTCAATTAAATAATAATTGCAATAATTTAAACTCTATGGTTTTTCCAGTAGTCATGTATGGATCTGAGAGTTGGACCATAAAGAAAGCTGAGCACCAAAGAATTGATGCTTTTGAACTGTGGTGTTGGAGAAGACTCTTGAGAATCCCTTGGATTGCAAGGAGATCAAACCAGTCAATCATAAAGGAAATCAATCCTGAATATTCATTGGAAGGACTGATGCTGAAGCTGAAACTCCAATACTTTGGCCACATGATGTGAAGAACTGACTTATTGAAAAAGACCTTGATTCTGGGAAAGACTGAAGGCAAGAGAAGGGGACGACCGAGGATGAGATGGTTGGATGACATCACTAACTCAATGGATATGAGTTTGAGCAAGCTCTGGGAGTTGGTGATGGACAGGGAAGCCTGGAGTGCTGCTGTCCACGGGGTTGCAAAGATTTGGACACAACTGAGCAACTGAACTGAACTGAAACTCTACATATGTATCTCAGTTGATCCACACAGTATCCTGAAAAAGTAAACACCATAACTCTCCTCTGTTACAGGTGAGGAAACTGAGCAGTGGTGAAGTTATTTCCCTCAGACCACACAGCATCTGTGAACCCAGGTCTGCCTCCAGAGCCCAGCCCTCAAATTCTGTGCTCATAATACCTGCAGTGGCCTGCCTTTCCTGCCAAGGCAGCAAGCTCCCTGATGGCATAAGGCTTCTTACTACATGTCTGCATCCTCAATGACTAACATATAATAACTACTTAGAAAATGATAAACAAATATTGCATGAATAATCTCACATCTGATCCAACACATTCCACCTTTTGACTACCACATACTCTCTTTAGGGTCAAGGACAAAGACTCATGCATAGGAAAAACAGATTGAGGAGCTGGTAAATGGAATCTGGACAAGTGACCAGTGACATCCCTTGAATTGGCTATATTACTGGTTACTTGCCCTTATCAAGATATAGAAGGTCAGGCTGACAAACTCATTTGGCAAAGTTTCCTTGATTCATTATTATTTTATTATATATGTGCTCAGTCACTTCAGTCGTGTTCAACTCTCTGCGACCCCATGGACCATGGCCCGCCAGGCTCCTCTGTCCGTGGGATTCTCCAGGCAAGAACACTGGAGTGGGTTGCCATTTCCTTCTCCAGCGATAAAGTATGAAGTGAGTGAAGGGAGTGAAGTGAAGTCGCTCAGTCGTGTCTGACTCTTTGCGACCCCATGGACTGTAGCCTACCAGGCTCCTCCGTCCATGGGATTTTCCAGGTAAGAGTATTGGAGTGGGTTGCCATTTCCTTTTTATTATATATAACACATGAATTGTTAATCAATCTATAATTTATATACATTTAGATTGAACCAGGTATGTGTATGTGTGTGTGTATGTATATATATATATATCTGTTCAGTTCAGTTCAGTTCAGTCACTCAGTGGTGTCCGACTCTTTGCAACCCCATGAATCACAGCATGCCAGGCCTCCCAGTCCATCACCAACTCCCGGAGTTCACCCAAACTCATGTCCATTGAGTTGGTGACACCATCCAGACATCTCATCCTCTGTAGTCCCCTTCTCCATCTATAATGTATATAATTATATATGTAATATAACCAGGTGTATATGTGTGTGTGTGTGTCTCTCTCTCTCTATATATATATATGTATATACATATCAGATCAGATCAGTCGTTCAGTCGTGTCCAACTCTTTGCGACCCCATGAATCGCAGCAGCCAGGCCTCCCTGTCCATCACCAACTCCCGGAGTTCACTCAGACTCACGTCCATCAAGTCAGTGATGCCATCCAGCCATCTCATCCTCTGTCATCCCCTTCTCCTCCTGCCCCCAATCCCTCCCAGCATCAGGGTCTTTTCCAATGAGTCAACTCTTTGCATGAGGTGGCCAAAGTACTGGAGTTTCAGCTTTAGCATCATTCCTTCCAAAGAAATCCCAGGGCTGATCTCCTTCAGAATGGACTGGTTGGATCTCTTTGCAGTCCAAGGGACTCTCAAAGAGTCTTTTCCAACACCACAGTTCAAAAGCATCAATTCTTTGGCACTCAGCCTTCTTCACAGTCCAACTCTCAGATCCATACATGACCACAGAAAAAACCATAGGCTTGACTAGACGAACCTTTGTTGGCAAAGTAATGTCTCTGCTTTTGAGTATATAATGTCCTACAAAATCATTGTCTAACAAGTATTACTGTTCTCTTTGTTAGCCAACTGAGAAATGAATTTTTGGGAGAAAATTTCAAATATAGCACACACAGGAAAAGAACACATCCTCTACATTTTCTATGTTTTCCTCCCAGAGATAGTAACTATAAACAACTGACTACCAATCCTGCTTTGCATTTTTATACAGATTTTCTCCCAAATAAACAAGATTACATAAACTGTTGCACTGAAACTAATTAAGCCCCATAAGAAAGTAAGGAAGAGGATGGAAGTGTAACACTGTGGCTCCGCAAAGGCTGCTTATAGACAGGTGGGGCTCATACTCCCACCCTCCACTCCCACCTCTTCCAAGGGATTCCTCATTTCTCATAGACTTCAGGACCTTCAAACTTCATGTAAATCTCTGTTAGGAGCAGATTTGTTTGCTAATAAGCTCAAAATCGGTACATCTTCATACTGCTCAGTTTTTGAGCAGTGAAAGTGATGGTAATTTTAACTAGGTGAGTCCATACTTTCAGATTTCAGACCAAGCCTTAAAGACAGGTCTTGCTTAGGATTACATGATACTTGTTGATTTTTATTTGAAGCAAAGCTTAAATGTCTTTGTATTCTTCTTAACACTTGAGCAATATTCTCAAGTATGACTATTCCATAATCTGCTATTTTCATTTTGATGAAGGAGATTTAGGCTCCTCCAGTTATTTGCTACTAGGAAAATATATATTAGTATGTCTCACTACTGTGATACATTTTCTATAAAAGTAGTAGGACTCACTGATACAAAATGTGTATTAAAATACCTTAAAAAGGTAACTGTTATGGACTACATGGTTGCATCCCCACAAAATTCATCTGCTGAAACACCTCAGTTGAGACAGTATATTAGTAAGTAGCGGCTTTGGAGATAATTAGGTTTAGATGAAGTTGGATGAGTGAAGCCCCCACAGTGGAATTAGTGTCCTTACAAGAAGAGAAATGGGTTTCCCAGGTGGCTCAGTGGTAAAGAATCCATCTGCAATGCAGGAGACATGGGTTCGATCCCTGGGTTGGGAAGGTCTCCTGGAGTAGGAAATGGCAATGTACTCTAGTGTTCTTGCCAGGGAAATCCCATGGACAGAGGAGCCTTGTGGACTACAGTTTATGAGTCATAAAAGAGTCAGACACAACTTACAGCCTAAACAATAACAAAGAAGAGAAACAGACTAGAGCTCTCATGGTCTCTCTGCCAGTGAGAATACAGTAAGAAGGATCATGTGCAAACCAGGAAGAGAGCTTTTACAAGGAACTGAATAGACTGGCACCTGTATCTTGGCCTTACCAGCCTCTAGAACTGTGAGAAATACATTTCTGTTGCTTAAGTCACCCAGTCAATGACACTTTTGTTTTAGTAGCCCAAACTAAGACAGAAATCCCATCTGAAAAATACAGTTGCTGATACTATCTTAAAATATTTACTTATTTTGAATCATTTTTCCAAGCATGTATTTTTTATTGTGTATACTGCTTTGCATTACACTTATTCTATCATTATCTCAATCTACTATTTATTAAAAACATGATTTTTAATGGTTGCCTACTGTATCACATGTATGTAATAAAATTCATTTACCTTTTCTTCTGTTTGGCCATTTACAGTTTCCAATTTTTTGTTATAAACAGTAGTCAAATGAATATTATAGTTAAATCAACCTATACTTTATAGATAGAGACTATGAACCACAGGAAGGCTAAGAAGTTTGCTAAACAGAACAAGTATTAATATATGGAATAGAAAAAAAGAAGAAAGAATGACAGCTGTTGTTCACACCATTAACCCTCTCTGCCTCAATTACTTTACTACCTCACAACAGTATTATTAGGATCAAATAAAAAAAATGTTGAAAGTACTTTGAAAAAGAATTCGATCATGGAATACCTATTATGTCCAGATGTAACAAGGAGTAACAAATCTGACTTCATATTAGATCTGCTTCCTTTTATTTATTTTTTCTTTTTTCTAATTTTATTTTATTTTTAAACTTTACATAATTGTATTAGTTTTGCCAAATATCAAAATGAATCCGCCACAGGTATACATGTGTTATCCCAGTCCCAGTGCACCAGCCCCAAGCATCCAGCATCGTGCATCGAACCTGACTGGCAACTCGTTTCCACATGATATTTTACATGTTTCATGCCATTCTCCCAAATCTTCCCACCCTCTCCCTCTCCCACAGAGTCCATAAGACTGTTCTATACATCAGTGTCTCTTTTGCTGTCTCGTACACCGGGTTATTGTTACCATCTTCTAAATTCCATATATATGCGTTAGTATACTGTATTTAATTTTAACCTCTACTGCTTTGTCTACAAGTTAATCTCTAAAGGAGTTTGCCTACAGCGTAAAGTGCATATGATGACTGGTCTCCAACCCCCGTGCCTGAGGGTAAAATTAATATACCTTTGTTCAGCTAAGAGGAAACCGTGACCCAATCCACCTGTGAATGGCTGCAGGAAAGGGGAAATTAACAGTCCTCTCCCAGAAACTGGCTGAAACCAGGAGATAGTTTCAGCAACTTAACAGCCTTTTTACTTTACCTCCTCATCTTCCCATTTCTTTGTTCTATTAAAAAAAAAAAAATTAGCACTCAGACCCCAGGAAGGTGATTTTCTAGGAATTAGTCTGCCATCTTGTCTGACTCCTGGCTTTTTGAATGTCATTATTCCTTGCCCCAACACCTCATCCCCCAATTTATTGGTCTACCACGTGGCAAACAGGATGAGCTTGGATTCAATGACACAGATATTAAATTAAAAACGAAGATGAAAAACAGTCAAATATAACTATTACTTAACCAATTTTAATGTCTTGGGAGTTTGCCTGAAGTGACAAAAATGTGTTACTGTACAAAAATAAAAACACTTGCATTGGATAATTAGAATGTTAACTGTCCTCTTATAATATGTAATTTTATTTGTATTTTTCTGTATCACTTGAATTATATCTATTTATTTATTATTGGCTGTGCTGGGTCTTCACTGCTGTACACAGGCTTTCCCTAGTTACGCCGAGCAGGGGCTACTCTTCATTGCGGAGCTCAGGCTTCTCATTGCAGTGACTTCTCTTGTTACGGATGACAGGCTCTAGGTGCCCAGGCTTCAGTTATTGCAGCACACAGGCTCAGGAGTTGGGCTCACAGGCCCTAGAGTATGTGGGCTTCAGTACTTGAGGCATGCGGGCTTACTTTCTCCAAGGCATGTGGAATCCTCCAGGAGCAGGAATCAAACCTGTGTCCCCTGTGCTGGCAGGCACATATCCACTGCGTCACCAAGGAAGTCCAAAATTGACTGCTCTTGCTCTTATTTATAAAAGTGCAAATAATAACAAATTTCCTCTCTTGGGCTCCAAAATCACTGTGGATGGTGACTGCAGCCATGAAATCAGAAGACGATTGCTTCTTGGCAGGAAAACAATGACAAACCTAGACAGTGTGTTGAAAAGCAGAGGCATTGCTCTGCCGACTAAGGTCCGTATAGTCAAAGTTATGGTCTTCCCAGTGGTCACGTATAGTTGTGAGAGCTGAATCACAAAGAAGGAAGTTGTGGTACATATATACAGTGGAATATTACTTAGCCATAAAAAGGAATGCATTTGAGTCACTTCTGATGAGGTGGATGAACCTAGAACCTATTATACAGAGTGAAGTGAGTCAGAAAGAGAAAGATAAATATCATATTCTTTATCTGGGGGGGCTCCAAAATCACTGCAGATGGTGATTGCAGCCATGAAATTAAAAGATGCTTACTTCTTGGAAGGAAAGTTATGACCAACCTAGATAGCATATTCAAAAGCAGAGACATTACTTTGCCAACAAAGGTCCGTATAGTCAACGCTATGGTTTTTTCCAGTAGTCATGTATGGATGTGAGAGTTGGACTGTGAAGAAAGCTGAGCACCGAAGAATTGATGCTTTTGAACTGTGGTGTTAGAAAAGACTCTTGAGAGTCCCTGGGACTGCAAGGAGATCCAACCAGTCCATTCTAAAGGAGATCAGTCCTGGGTGTTCTTTGGAAGGAATGATGCTAAAGCTGAAACTCCAATACTTTGGCCACCTCATAGGAAGAGTTGACTCATTGGAAAAGACTCTGATGCTGGGAGGAATTGGGGGCAGGAGGAGAAGGGGACAACAGAGGATGAGATGGCTGGATGGCATCACCGACTCGATGGACATAAGTTTGAGTGAACTCCGGGAGTTGGTGATTGACAGGGAGGCCTGGAGTGCTGTAATTCATGGGGTCACAGGGAGTCAGACACGACTGAGCGACTGAACTGAACTGAACTGAATGCACATATATGGAATCTAGAAAAATAATTCTGAAGAATTTATTTACAGGGCAGCAATGGAGAAACAGACATAGAGAATAGACTTATGACATGCGGAGAGGGGAGGACAGGGTGAGATGTACGGAAAGAGTAACATGGAAACTTATATTACCATATTTAAAACAGATTTACTTCTTAGAGTGGAATTCATATTTCTATAATTGTGAATAACCTCTATGGTTTTTAAATCTTTTTGAATCATTCATGAAAGGTAAGTCGAAAGATGCATATGATTTTTGTGGCTTGTGTTCTCCTATTTAGCCAACAGGAATTTGCTGTATGGCTCAGGAAACTCAAACAGGGGCTCTGTATCAACCTAGAGAGGTGGGTTGGGGAGGGATATGGAAAGGAGGTTCAAAAGGGAGGGAATATATGTATACCTATGGCTAATTTGTCCTTCAATAAAAAGTTAATTAATTAATTTTTAAAAAAGAAGGCAGAATGCCAAAGAACTGATGCCTTCAAACAGTGGTGCTGAACAAGACTCCTGAAAGTACCTTGGACATCAAGGAGCTCAAACCAGTCAATCTTAAGGGAGATAAGCCCTGAATATTCACTGGAAGGACTGATGCTAGAGCTGAAGCTCCAGCATTTTGGTCATCTGATGCAAAAAGATGACTCATTGGAAAAGTCCCTGATGCTGGGAAAGATTGAGGGCAGGAGGAGAAGAGGGTGACAGAGGACAGGATGGTTGGATGGCATTACCAACTCAATGGACATGAGTTTGAGCAAGCTCTGGGAGATGGTAAGAGACAGGGAGGCCAGGCATGCTACAGTCCAAAGGGTTGCAAACAGTCAGATATGACTGGGTGACTGAACAACAACAACAACTCATTAGCAATCGCTTTTTATTAATACATTTGAGTTGACTCCCTAGGGAGAAAAATGTATGCTAGCGTTCTTATGTATGCAGAGTTCTTATCTGAGTTATTAGCAGTTTACTTTTTAGAGTGGAATTCATATTTGTATAATTGTGAATGACCTCTATGGTTTTTAAATCTTTTTGAATCATTCATGAAAGGTAAGTTGAAGGATGCATATGATTTTGGTGGCTTGTGTTCTCATGCTGCTGCCAAGTCACTTCAGTCGTGTCCAGCTCTGTGCGACCCCATAGAGGGCAGCCCACCAGGCTCCCCCATCCCTGGGATTCTCCAGGCAAGAACACTGGAGTGGGGTGCCATTGCCTTCTCCAATGCATGAAAGTGAAAAGTGAAAGTAAAGTCGCTCAGTCATGTCTTACTCTTAGCGACCCCATGGACTGCAGCCCAAGCTGTTGAACATCATGAAAACATGTTTCTTGTTAACAAAAAAGAAAATATAACAATTAATATAGAGTGATATTTCTTAACTATTACTACTAGTTAGTAACACTAGGTGGAGAAGGCAATGGCACCACAGAAACATCAGTAAACATCTCCCTGTATCTCATGACCCTCACTGGGTCATGGTGAACCTTAGAACTGGCCAGAAGAATGAGATTTGTTGATTGAGCTTAGCCACTTAGGATTCAAGGCTGTAATTTGGAGTGGTATGAACACTAGTAAAATATGTGACTGTTATTAGGAAATAGTTGGTATTCCAAACCAAAACTCAGCTATCCTTACACAAGAGGGTGTTTAGATATTAGGCAATAGCAGCAACAATAATCCTACAATAGCTGCTGTACATAATATTTTACAAGAGGGAAGCCAGTGAAGCGTTAATGTATGATGATATCATGATTGTACATAAGATCCAGAAGTTGTTCTAAGTTTATAATCTAGGACAGATCAAGAAAGAGTCATAATACAGCATATATCAACAAATACAATCTTACCACTTTCATTCATCTGGGTTGCATGTTTCTCCGTCACTGAGTGATGTCTGACTCTTTGTGACCCCACGGACTGCAGCCCACCAGGCTCCTTTGTCCATAGGATTTTCCAGGCAAGAATACTGGAGTGGGTTGCCATTTCCTCCTCCAGGGGATCTTCCCAACCCAAGAATCAAACCCAAGTCTCTTCCACCTCCTGCATTGGCAGGCAAATTCTTTTACCACTGTGCTACCTGGAAAACCCAAGCTGGGTTGCACATCAGTTCAGTTCAGTCTCTCAGTATTATCCTACTCTTTGAGACCCCATGGACTGCAGCACACTAGGCTTCCCTGTCTGTCATCAACTCCTGGAGCCTACTCAAACTCATGTCCATCCAGTTGGTGACGCCATGCAACCATCTCACTCTCTGCCATCCCCTTCTCCTCCTGCCTTCAATCTTTCCCAGCATTAGGGTCTTTTCTAACGAATCAGTTCTTCCTATCAGGTGGCCACAGTACTGGAGCTTTAGTTTCAGCATCAGTCCTTCCAATGAATATTCAGGATTGATTTCCTTTAGGATTGCCTGGTTTGATCTCCTTGTTGTCCAAATAACCCTCAAGAATCTTCTCCAACACGACTATTCAAAAGCATCAATTCTTTGGTGCTCAGCTTTCTTTATGGTCCAACTCTCATATTCATACATGACTACTGGAAAAACCATAGCTTTCACTAGATGGACATTTCTTGTCAAAGTAATGTCTCTGCTTTTTAATATGCTGTTTAGGTTGCACACAGCTTTTCTTCCAAGGAGCAAGTGTTTTTTTAATTTCATGACTGCAGTCACCATCTGCAGTGATTTTGGAGCCCAAGAAAATAAAGTCTGTCATTGTTTCCATGTTTTCCACATCTATTTGCCATGAAGTGATAGGACTGGATGCCATAACTTCGTTTTTTGAATGCTGAGTTTTAAGCCAGCTTTTTCACGCTCATCTTTCATTTTCATCAAGAGGCTCTATAGTTCCTCTTCATTTTCTGCCATAAGGCTGGTGTCATCTGCATATCTGAGGTTATTGCTATTTCTCCTGACAGTCTTGATTCCAGCTTGGCTTCTTCCAGCCCAGCATTTCACAAGATGTACTCTGCACATAAGTTAAATAAACTGGGTAATAATATATAGCCTTGACATACTCCTTTGCCAATTTTGAACCCATTAGATCTGAGAGACAGAGTGCCTGAAGAACTATGGAGGAGGTTTGTAAGGTGATGATCAAAATCATCCCCAAGAAAAAGAAATCCAAAAAGGCAAAATGGTTGTCTGAGGAGGCCTTACAAATAGCTGAGAAAAGAGGAGCAGTGAAAGGCAAAGGAGAAAAGAAAAGATATATCCATCTGAACACAGAGTTTCAAAAAATAGCAAGGAGAGATAATAAAGCCTTCCTAAGTGATTACCACAAAGAAATAGAGGAAAACAATCAAATGAGAAAGACTAGAGATCTCAAGTAAATTAGAAATACCAAGGGAACATTTCTCTCAAAGACATGCACAATTATAGACAGAAATGGCATGGACCTAACAGAAGCAGAAGATATTATGAAGAGGTGGCAAGAATACACAGAAGAACTATACAAAAAAGATCTTAATGACCCAGATAATCACAATGATGTGATCACTCACCTAGAGCCAGACATCCTGGAGTGTGAAGTCAAGTGAGTCTTTGGAAGTATCACTACCAACAAAGCTAGCAGAGGTGATGGAATTCCAGGTAAGCTATTTCAAATCCTATAAGATGAGGCTGTGAAAGTGCTGCATTCAATATGCCAGCAAATTTGGAAAACTCAGCAGTGACCACAGGACTGGAAAAGGTCAGTTTTTATTCCAACCCCAAAGAAAGGCAATGCCAAAGAATGTTCAAACTACCACACAATTGTACTCATCTCACACTCTAGCAACGTAATGCTCAAAATTCTCCAAGCCACGCTTCAACAGTATGTGAACAGAGAATTTCCAGATGTTCAAGCTGAATTTAGAAACGGCAGATGAACCAGAAATCAAATTTCCAACATCCACTGGATCATAGAAAAGGCAAAAAAAATCCAGAAAAACATCTACTTCTGCTTCACTTACTACACAAAAGCCTTTGACTGTGTGGATCACAACACACTGTGGAAAATTCTTAAAGGGATGGGAATAGAAGACCACCTTACTTTCTCCTGAGCAATCTGTATGCAGATCAAGAAGCAACAGTTAGAACCAGACATGGAACAAAGGACTGGTTCAAAATTGGATTTCACCCGTTCAGTTCAGTTCAGTCGCCCAGTCATGTCCGACTCTTTGCGACCCCATGAATTGCAGCACGCCAGGCCTCCCTGTCCATCACCACCTCCCAGAGTTCACTCAAACTTATGTTCATAGATTCGGTGATGCCATCCAGCCATCTCATCCTCTGTCTTCCCCTTCTCCTCCTGCCCCCAATCCCTCCCAGGATCAGAGTCTTTTCCAGTGAGTCAACTCTTCATATGAGGTGGCCAAAGTATTGGAGTTTCAGCTTTAGCATCAGTCCTTCCAAAGAAATCCCAGGACTGATCTCCTTTAGAATGGACTGGTTGGATCTCCTTGCAGTCCAAGCTTCTCTTAAGAGTCTTCTCCAACACCACAGTTCAAAAGCATCAATTTTTCAGTGCTCAGCTTTCTTCACAGTCCAACTCTCACATTCACACATGACCACTGGAAAAACCATAGCCTTGACTAGACGGACCTTTGTTGGCAAAGTAATGTCTCTGCTTTTGATTATGCTATCTTACACCCATAAAATATGTGTAATGCCATTTTCTTCATCATTACTGAAGTTAATCAGTTTTGAAAGAACACTTATTAAAAGTTATGAAAATTGGAAGAAAGATATGCTCTTCAGAAAACATGTCAAATATACATTAATATAATAACAAACCTCCTAAAAACCAGATAGTGATCTAAGAGACATTCTTAGTCCTTTGAAACATGAGAGGAAAAAAATTCAGACCCATGCTACATGAAATATGAATTTATTTTAGGAAGCAGATTTTACTGCTACTTTGAGAGAGCTTTTATTATCTATTATGTCAGCTCTCTCACCTCAACAACAATCTTTGTCACTGCACAAGCACTCAAAATATGAAAAATCATAGACCTCAAAATGTTTAGAAATATGTAGTTTATTGGAAGTGCATTAGAAGAAAACATATTTAGATCAGAAAAGATCAGAAAACCCAACAAAAGTAGTAATTCTCTGAATCAGAAAGTAGCAACGTTTTCTCTGCAGGTAGTGAGAGAGAAGTTGTCATCACACCAAACAACCCTAAGATTCAGATATCCCCAGGAACTGAGTTACAACAATTCCAATCTATTACACTGCTCAGTTTCCTTCCTACCTTAGAAACTGGGCATCTAACCCAAGGGCCTGAAGGGTCCATACTACAAGTATACAGCACTTACTTAGGCTGCTGCCTCAGGGCACATTCACACAAGAAATTATGGAGTGAAAAGTATGTGATATTGACTGCAAAAGACATTTCAACTCATTTAATTGTATAATAGACAATTACTGAGTATATTTTTCTGCCAAGTATTATGATTTGCAATAGAAATATAAACCATGAGCAATAAAGTTTGGTGAAGGATAGTGACAAGACTACTGTATGATATACAGTTTAGGTTTGCCATTGGGAATTGAGACAGGAGCTAGGTTTTTGGATAAGAGAGCTAGAGAAGTCAATCTAGAGTGGCCAGGTCTAGTGGCTCAGATGGCAAAGCATCTATCTGCAATGCAGGAGACCCAGGTTCGATCCCTGGGTTGGGAAGATCCCCTGGAGGAGACAATGGCTATCCACTTCAGTATTCTTGCCTGGAGAGTTCCATGGACAGAGGAGCCTGGCAGGCTATAGTCCATGGGTTCCCAAGAGTTGGACATGACTAAGAGACTTTCACTTTCTTTCAGGATCAAAGGAAAGAATGGATACAAAGAATGGGGGAGGCTGGAAAAATACATTTTGATGAGCATGAACTTAAGCTGAGTACTTAAACCAAGTGTTTTCAAGAGTCTTTCTGATGAGGGGAAAGGGGAGGGATAAATTAGGAGTTTGGGATTAACATATACACACTGGAAGGCCTGGCGTGCTGAGATTCATGGGGTCGCAAGGAGTCAGACATGACAGAGCGACTGATCTGATCTGATCTGATATACACACTACTATAAATAAAACAGATAATCAACAAGGACCAATTATATAGCACAGGGAACCTACTCAATATTCTGTAATAACCTATATGGGAAAAGAATCAGAAAAAGAATGGATATATGTAACCGTATAACTGATTCACTTTGCTGTACATCAAAAACTGATACAACATTGTAAACCAACTATACTCCAAAGTAAAATAAAAATTAAATTAAAAAAAATTTTGTAACTAGCAAAAATAGGTATTTCCTAGAAGTGCACTTCCAAACTTTTATGCAAATGATTGGAAACTATTAAGAACTATGGGTTTCCCAGGTGGGCTAGTGGTAAAGAACCCCCCTGCCAATGCAGGAACATAAGAGACTCTGGTTTGATCCCTGGGTCAGGAAGAGCCCCTGGAGGAGGTCATGGCAACTGACTCCAGAATTCCCGCCTGGTGAATCCCACGGACAGAGGAGCCTGGTGGGCTACAATCCACAGAGTCACAGAGTTGGACACAACTGAAGTGTCTTAACATGCACGCACACACATGAAGACTATACTGAGGTCAATCCTTTGTCCCAGTCTGCCTGTGGCAGCACTGATACGTACCTGCTATTATAATAATATTTATTAACGGTATCCTCTTGCATCCGCAAAGGCATCGTGGTTTGGGTGATAACCTGTATAGTTACCTTATTTTAACAACCTATCAGTTGGACTTGTGTCACTCCAAGATTTAAGTAAATTTGCCTAGAAGTCTCTTCCTTCCCTTATATTGTCCTGGCCTTTAGAAGCCCAGTCGCTCCCTAAGATTTTGGCAGATTCCCAGGGTCTTACATTAACCCAGACTTCTGGGCTCCCATGACCCTGCACTCTCCCTCTGGGCTGCCCTCATGGCCCCAGGCAGAAAGCTCATCTCTTCACATTCCACAAAAAATAGACTCCCACAATTAGTGCTGAAATTCTTTTTTAGTGACGACAAGTGGAAAACAGAGCAGAGGTGTGCAACGCTCATCACCCAGAAGACTAATTTTATCTGTAAAGTGCATATCTGTCTTCTAATGGCAATGGTCCAGCAGTTTCCTTCTTATCTCTTTCCCTGGGTCATGTCTAGGCTCACATTTTTCCTAATCCTCTCTCTCTGAATTTTCCTTTCTCCCCCTTTATCTCCCTTTCCTTACCTTTTCCCTATTTCCAAAAGTCAAGGTAACCATTTTTCCTTTTATCTGCTATACATTCAACATGATGTCTTAGGATCTTCTAACATCTGTTCTAACTGCCCACGAGGGGACAGAGGCAGTTCTCTCTCTAAATATAATTCTGGTGCCAGGTGAAGCAGAGCTGGGAGTATGGGGAAAAGGAATGGAGAATTAGAAGTAACATGTCTTGGCAAAGACTGGGACAAGAAAGAACACGGAAATTCAGATAAATACACAGGTGCCCATTCTTATAGGCACTTAAAAAAATTATCTGAAATATCCACCTAAAATTCTTTTGCTGTTGATTTTCCTTTTATGAAAATTTATTATTCTTGGGGAAAAATCCATGACTTCTTGTCAAAATACAAACAATAAGATAAACTACATAGAAGGGAGATATAGAGGAAGGATCGGAGAAGGCAATGGCACCCCACTCCAGTACTCTTGCCTGGAAAATCCCATGGATGGAGGAGCCAGGTGGGCTGCAGTCCATGGGATCGCTAAGAGTTGGACACGACTGAGTGACTTCCCTTTCATTTTTCACTTTCATGCATTGGAGAAGGAAATGGCAACCCACTCCAGTGTTCTTGCCTGGAGAATCCCAGGGACGGGGAAGCCTGGTGGGCTGCCATCTATGGGGTCACACAGAGTCGGACACGACTGAAGTGACTTAGCAGTAGCATAGAGGAAGGATAAAATGCTTTGTTAGTACATTTTTTTTTAATGCATTTCACATGTGCTAGGGACAAGCTGCAAAATTTGACTCAGTGCTTCCTAGAAATAAAAGCAAAGACTGAAAGAAAACCAGTGAAAAGATTCTTGGTATCTATAAGGACTTTTTTTTTTTTTTAAAAAGCCCTTAGATGATTTTTTTTTATTATTATTAAGACCTGAGAAGAACTTCTTCCATGAGTTTTCATTAAAAGTATAATGAACTCCTTTCTCAGCAGTGTCTCTTCAGAAGTTCAAATACGTATCCTTAGCATGCATGCTTCTTCTGGTGAGTTAACAGCTTATGCCCAATGTAATTGATTAGAAACATTTTTAGAAGCTAAAATTTTACCACATGGTAAAAATTTTTCACCATTCTGATGGCTTAAAACATTTTTTTTTTAACTATCTATAGCATTTGAGAGTTTGCCTAGCTTTCAGTCAATCCTTCTTGATTATAATTTCTCAAAACCAAGATTCTTGATAGGAATTGAACAGAGTTTTCAAAATGGTACCCTTTGGCTAGAACTTATAGAGTCGGTACTATGTGCTGATGATTAAGGGCAAATTTGTATTCTTTGACAATCACCTGACCAGGTTTCCTATAGCAATTAAATAGTCTAAGTAAGACTTGTTGCTGAATAGATGGCTACCCCATCTACACACGGGATAGGTCAAGAAATCTCTCTTGGCAGAGGAAGGAATTCCTCAGGACATAGTTCTGGGTCTGCCACAACGCTGACAAATATGCCATCGACATTCAAAAGAGTTCTATGCCATAGAGCATGGGCCTGATACAGCAGCAAGAGAAGTCTTACTTTGAGCAATATAACTTTCTATTGCACTCCAGTTCTAGTTTGTAAAATGCACTATATGATATTTGATCTGCTAAATATAATTTGATGGTCTCAAGCTATTGAATATTGGGTGGCATTTCCTGCAAACAGCAATTTGGCTTTGCAATTAAATTATCTTGAAGCATTCTCTGTAACAGTCATTAGCTAACAGAACTTGCTTGAAGCCAGTCATTACTTAGGACAGAAGAATAAGTCCTAAATTTCTCATAATGCCATGAAAGAAAACAAGACATTTTTCCATAAGCTGAACAATCCCTTGAAAAAATGGGAGAGCCATGCTTGAAACACAGAGAAGGAGCAGCCTAATTCCGCTGGAGTCAGTGCAAGGTGTGGTTGGGGAAGCACAGAACCATACCTGGCGCCCAGGACTTTGGTTCTAGTCAGAGTTATCACTTACATGGCATGGCCCAAGTCCATCACTTAACTTCTTTGGGTCTTTTTCCTTCTTTCATAATGAGGAAAAGGGAAGGCCCAGAACAGATGAGTGGTTCTTAAGTATTTTAAGATATAGAATTTCTTCAAATAATGTGTGTTACTACATTGTGTACTATAAGTGACTGCATTGTTGACCTGAAACAAATAGCCAGATATTTCTCCAGCAAAGATGGGTTTATTTGGAAATGGATCAGATTAGATGAGATTAGATCAATCGCTCAGTCGTGTCTGACTCTTTGCGACCCCATGAATAGCAGCAAGCTACCAGCAAGTTCCTTCATAGCAAGGGAAGAAGAATGCTTTTATGGAGGGAAAAAGGAGGTTGGGAGGGCCAGAGTAAGCAAAGTTCAGGGCTTTCCATTGGCTGAGATCTTGACAGCAAAGGAGAGGAGTTTTTCTTCTTCCTGTTGGGCTTTGGTACCATTGAAGTGCCTAAAAGTGTCTCCTTCTTGACCACCTACCCTATTTAACTGAGGTGTCTGCTTATCAGATACTATTGCAACATCAATATGCCTTCATCAGAGTGTTAAAGCAATTTTTCTTCTCCAAAATTAATCCATTTTCCAATTTAGAATGACTCATATGTATAATAAACCTTCATCTAAAGAGAGCAATATCAGTAAGTTCAGTCACTCGGTCATGTCCTACTCTTTGCAACCCCATGAACTGCAGCATGCCAGGCCTCCCTGTCCATCACCAACTCCCGGAGTTCACTCAAACCCATGTCCATCAAGTCAGTGATGCCATCCAGCCATCTCATCCTCTGTCGTCCCCTTCTCCTCCTGCCCCCAATCTTTCCCAGCATCAGGGTATTTTCCAATGAGTCAGCTCTTTGCATCAGGTGGCCAAAGTGTTGGAATTTCAGCTTCAACATCAGTCCTTCCAATGAACACCCAGGACTGATCTTTAGGATGGACTGGTTGGATCTCCTTGCAGTCCAAGGGACTCTCAAGAGTCTTCTCCAACACCACAGTTCAAAAGCATCAATTCTTCGGCACTCAGCTTTCTTTATAGTCCAACTCTCACATCCATAATGACCACTGGAAAAACCATAGCCTTGACTAGGATGGACCTTTATTGGCAAAGTAACGTCTCTGCTTTTTAATATGCTGTCTAGGTTGGTCATAACTTTCCAACTTTCCAAGAAAGCAATGAGGAAATATCAATAAAAAATATAATATTCTCACCTTTATATACAACACTCCAACCAAAGGATATTGTTTTCTTCTCCATAGACTCTATGGAATTTTATGGATTTGAGGAAAGCGATCAGAATGGAGTCTATCAGTTCACAATTGGAGAAAATGCCAATCCAGATTTCCTTCATTGGTATATTCCTATTTTAATGAAGACCATTTTCTTTCATTTTGTCTATGAATAAACTTAATTGTAAAACATCTACACTGTTTTAGTTTCATAGAGATCAATTTATATAAATAGCATTCACAGAAAACAGAAGTGAGCTCATCTTTCACCAAAGTGGACATTTGCTGAAGGAAATCAACCCTGAATATTCACTGGAAGGACTGATGTGGAAGTTAAAGCTTCAACACTTTGGCCACCTGATGCAAAGAGCCAACTCACTGGAAAAGACCTTGATGCTAGGAAAGATTGAGGGCAGGAGGATAACGGGGTGACAGAGGATGAGATGGTTGGATGGCATCACTGACTCAACGGACATGAGTTTGAGCAAGCTCTGGGAGATGGTGAAAGACGGGGAAGCCAGGCATGCTGCAGTCCATGGGGTCACAAAAAGTTGGACACGACTGAGCCACTGAACAACAAAATACTATGCATGCAATGTGGCTTTTACATATTTCATTGGCAAATGATTCCTTCTGAACCAAAGTGGATCCTTCAAATGCAGAGGAATCCACCGTAGATGAGGAGTCTATTTAAATAATGCAGCAATGAATATGGGAGTTCCAATTCTTCTTAGTGAGACCAGACACTCCTGTGTAATCCTCCTGAAACAAAGTATTCGTATGTCCAATATTCCAATATACACAATGACAGGAAAACACAATTTCCCCCATTCGATGATCATTTGTAGATTCTAAATAGCTTTAGTTTTTTAAGTAGAGTTCCTCTTTCACAATGCTTTGATTCTGTTTTCCATCTAGTTAGCTTTCAATTCATTAGAAAAAGATAATTATTTAAAAAGCCAACCCAAGTCTTAGATTTGATCATATAAAGTCTTTTGCCAGCCAAATTTTAAACTATAATTTGTCATTTTTGCCCTCACACACATATATGGAGACTGAAGTAGCTAAGGCAAAACACCCAAATCCTTCAGCAATGTAATTAGAAAAGAAAAAGAAAAAACTTAACTGTAAAGGAAAATACTCCCATCTTGTGGCTGCTGTTGAAATAACAGGTTTTAAATGAGGATTGATTGGTGCAAAAAATTTAATTCAAGAAATCATCACAAACTTCACTGCTATTTGTTGATCCTTCCTAAGTGCCAGGCACCATAGTAAATATTCTACGTATACCATCGTATTTAGTGCTCACAGCAACACACGTAAGTGTAAATACGCCATTTACATTTTGCAGTAAGTCATGTCATTTTATAATATGAAAATCACTCTGTGCTGCTATAATTTCCCAATTTTATTTAATTAATGAGAACAAATGAAATCCTAGCTGGACAAATAGTCATTGATTAGTCATTTATTCTAACAGAGCTTGGACTTTTTGGTTCCCAGTCTGGTGCTAAAATATCCCAATTCCCTCTTATAGTATATTATTCTCAGTCATATGCTAATGACTCATATTCCAGTCATACAGACCTTAAATTTAAAACTACAGTCATTATAACTGTCAAGTGTTTTTTAAATCAAAATAAAGAGTATTAAGTTCTTTTTCTTTTTTTTTTTTTTGGCAATTGAATATACCGTTACAATTGATCTCTTACAGGAAAGGGGATTTTACTTCTAATGACCTAACACTGGCTCAGGTCAGAATACTAATTTGGACTGGTCAAAGGCCACTGAAAAACTTCCAGGAGAAAGAATAAGTACAATTAGTCTTCAGATGACAGAAGTTCACAAGAGAATATAACATGAAATTTCATGTCTAGAAATATATATTAGCAAACTAATTTTTATTAAAAAAAAAGAAGTCTCAACTCTCCATGCTATGGAGCCCATTTTACTGTATCATTTAATTCCAGAAAAACCAATAAGAGACAAAGACAAAGAGAAACAGAGACCAAGTTTTAGAGATAGAGACAGAAAGAGATACTTATTACAGTCACATCTCTTTTGAAAAGAAAGTTACGTTTTCTGGAACAGCTCTTTGGTAAATATTTGTTAGGTTTACTCTAAAGATTTCCTGGAAGATGCAGGAGACAGAAAACACATCATTACTGTAAGAAGTTGTCTATTTCAGAGACCCTAGTTGTTGGTTACTGGTTTGGAAGCCTCTGCAATTAGATCATGGCAGTGAGCTAAGCCTAAATAAAGATTTCCATTTTTAAAAGTTTGCTTAAGCTTGGAAAAGATAAGACTGGCCAGATAAAAGCTATCTATCTTAATCATTGTTTGTTTTTTTCCCCAGCCTGTTGACAATGTGTAAATTCTATTTTATGCCAGGAGTGTGAAACAATTGTTACCTTACCCCCTGGTCCCACCCTTCACTCTTTCAGGATACATTATCAGATCTACACAAACTGAAGAGAATTTCCTTAAGCTTTTATAGGCAAGAAGGATGGAGTCTTCTGGTCTGTTTTTATATTAGTTTTGGGAATACATATTTTCCTTGTTTTAACTAATTTGAATAAGGTAAAATAAACATTTAAGTTCGTTAAGAAACTAGGACTACATGTTTTACTAAAAAGAGAGCAAGATTAAACTAATGACAGACAGTAAGTCTTAGGCAATAAGATTTGGTTTTTGAGTAAGATTAGCATTAAAAAGTATACCTGAGTAAAATTTTTTAAATTATTTTTAAAAACTAATCTAAACTAAGATTATGGCATCTGGTCCCATCATTTCATGGCAAATAGATGGGGAAACAGTGGAAACAGTGACAGACTTTATTTTGGGGGCTCCAAAATCACTGCAGATGGTGACTGCAGCCATGAAATTAAAAGACACTTACTCCTTGGAAGAAAAGTTATGACCAACCTAGACAGCATACTAAAAAGCAGAAACATTACTTTGTCAACAAAGGTCCATCTAGTGAAAGCTATGGTTTTTCCAGTGGTCATGTATGGATGTGGGAGTTGCACTATAAAGACAGCTGAGTGCCAAAGAATTGATGCTTTTGAACTGTGGTGTTGGAGAAGACTCTTGAGAGTCCCTTGGACTGCAAGGAGATCCAACCAGTCTATCCTAAAGAAGATCAGTCCTGAACATTCATTGCAAGAACTGATGCTGAAGGTGAAACTCCAATACTCTGGCCACCTGATACAAAGAACTGACTCATTGGAAAACACCCTGATGCTGGGAAAGATTGAAGGCGGGAGGAGAAGGGAACAAAAGAGGATGAGATGGCTGGATGGCATCATCGACTCAATGGACGTGAGTTTGAGTAAACTCTGGGAGTTGGCAATGGACAAAGAAGCCTGGCGTGCTGCAGTCCATGGGGTCGCAGTCGGACATGACTGAGTGACTGAACTGACTGACTGAAACATAATTTAATCTTTTTATATTAAAAACACTTTTTTTTTTTTTCATTTTTTGGCCTTACCTCGTGGCTTGCAGGATCTTAGTTTCCTAACCAGGGATTGAACCTGGCCCCCAGCAGTGAAAAGAGTCCTAACCACTGGACTGCCAGAGAATTCCCTAAAAACATTTTAAATATCACAGCAGAGTGTCTAGCTCAGCAAAGCATGGTTCCATTCTCCAAATATATACAACACTATATATCATACCAAAATAAATAATTGTCTTCATAACTTTAAAATAAGCCCAATTTGTAAAGTGAGGTTTCATTCTTGCATATTCCAAATGTGTAACTGAATCTCCAATTATTCATGCAATATGTAAGTCGTTTTACCCTCATGTCATACCCATGTTATAACTCCCCAAATTGCCATTTTATGACTTCTGAAATAAGTTATATCCAGAGACTAGTACTGCAAGTTGAAAGCGTCCCTTAGAAACTGTGTGTATGCTGCCCCTCTTGGCCAAGAAGCAGAAGATCACAAGTGCTATATGTATAATAGCTGCCTACTGGAGGGAGGATAGTATCCATAAGAAAGTACAGAAGGTATAATAGCCTTCACAGCCTGAAGAAGCCCCTGAGGTCATATCTTCAACATCTGTATGCATGACTTAGCACTTGAGCTACTGTTAAATTGAGATACCAAGCTGCGATCTGTACAATACCAAATTAGTGCATCACTGCTTTTTTCTACTGTCAAATTCCATGAGGCATTCTTTCTCCTGAATTATGTCATTAACTCCTTCCACTAAGGACAGCAATGGAATAAAACGGAAACACAAGCACAGAGTATCAAATCCGGAGGTATCCACTTAGAAAAAGTTCTCCTAAAGAATAGGTTGCCTATAGGACAGTTTGAAAACAATATGCAGAGAAGTCAGGATTAAACTTAGAAAGGGTAGATTCGTTAATTACATCTGTGGATTCTTGCTCACCTGAGGAGAGACGTGGAATTCTCCTAAATTCTCAATTGCCCCTACAGTTTAGAAGAAGAATGACAGTAGCTAAGATATAATAGTTCTCTCATGCAACCCTCTGGGCCCTTCCACTGAAAAAAAAGAACCTTTCTCCCAGTGGAAGTATAAACTCTACACATCCAGCCTCTGTAATCCTGACAGTGCTTGGGGCAAGCTAGAGGCAAAGAGAAAAGAGATATCATAGCACAGATAGGACAAGAATGGTCTAGATTAAATATGTGGCCATACGAAAGATCTGATTTGAGGACATGAAAGGGTTCTCAGAAGTATCATCCTTTTTCTTTGAAGACAATGAATTGCCAGCATTCTAGATTCATTCAGTCCCTTCATTTTAAAGCCAGAACTTTTGACTTTCAGGAGCTCTTATTCAAAGGCAATTATCCTTGTAAAGGTAAAACCCCTCTGCATTTAACACTTCAGTGAGAATTAGTAGACTCTGCCAAAAGCAGTTGAAGTTGAAAAGATAGTTAGTTGATGGTTACCTACCAGTAGAGAGAGAACAAATGAAGCAAGCATGAGTTTTATAAAAATATACTTTGTCTAGCATCTTGTTTTTCCCAAGACTGATACTCTGCTCAAAGAAATCTGCTTTTGGTAGCTCCTCTAGGAGTAAATAGCTATGATTCGTGCCTCTCAAAATAAATACAAAGGCTGTGGGAAATATTTCACATTCTTTCTAATTCACAGGCACAGGATATATTTTGCATTTAGAAAACGTATATTCTGATTTTTATCACTGAGCTTTCTACTAGCCCAGTTCTCAAGAATATCACATAGCTGAGATGTTTTTTTAAAAGGGAAGTGCATCAAAAATCAAAGGAGAAGTTACTGATACGTCTGGATCTCCTTGTTTCTTCATACAGTTCTTGCTTCCATTTTATCAATATATTTCTTAAAGACTCATCTTTTCATTCATCAGTAAACCCTTATTCTCTAAGATTAGGTCACAAGACTTTTTTTGGTCTGCATTCTGATTAACTTGTCTGTCTTCTACAAATGTAGGAAGAGATCATTTGTAGAAGGAATATTAAATCTGGAGAAATGCAAATGAAAGGAGGAACTAAGACATCACTGGAGATTCCCATCTCCAAGGCTCAAATCTTCTAGATTTGCCCCAGTTTCCGGCGACGACATAGTGCTACTATTCTTAAAGCCTTTCCCTCTAGGAAAAACCTGACATGTACCGAGCAAGTTTCCAGGACATAATCCACCAGACCTAATCAGGGCCCCAGGGTGAGAACAACCATCGGTGTAGCAAGTAGTTTTAGTGTAAAGAAGAACTGGTCTCATCTGATCAGAGTATAAATTTCTTCTGCGATTAGTACCTTTGCACCAAATTACCTTTAATATCTTACTATTCTCTTTGGGGAGGAGGTGTTATTGAACACATTTCTCACTTCTCATAAAGCTCCTAAATTTGATTTTAACATATCAACTTCCTTCATCTAATCCAAGTTAGAAAAAAAATATGCATAGATAGATTCATATATCTCAAAATTCCTGAAATTCAATTAATATTTCTTTCTTTTCCAATTTAGGTTAAAATATTTCCACTCTGTTTCAGACTGAACCAGTTTCTTGCTGTGCCTTTTGATGGCAAATAAATCCTGGACTATATTCTTCAGGTTAAGAATGAAGGCCAGAAATGAGTGTTGCTGTGGTTTGGTTGTTAAGTCATGTCCCACTCTTTTGAGACCCCATAGACTGTAGCCTGCAGGCTCCTCTGCCCATGGGATTTCCCAGGCAAGAATATTGGAGGGGGTTGCTGTTTCCTTCTCCAGGGATCTTCCCCACTCAGGGATCTAACTCGAGTCTCCTGCATTGGCAGGTGGATTCTTTACCACTAGGCCACCAGAGAAGCCCAAGTACGAGTGTACCATATTGTGTTAAACTTACAGAACTTTTTAAATAGGAGGCTGTTCAGATTAAGGGAAAATACTAGACACTTCAAAGTTTAAAGTGTTTTGTTGATTCTTCCGAAAGATAAACCAGAAAACAAGAAACAGCTATTGACCATTACACTGAGTTGATAAACATTTCTTCAAATAATGTAAAAAGTATTTATCAAATTAATTTCAGCCTAGCTGTGAGATACTAAATGTGTGATGTTTTCAATTGTGTGTTCCTAGTTACAAAAGCACCCCCCTACCTCTGGTGCTCACTTTTGTTTACATTTGGCAAATGGTGTCTTCCTGCTTTTAGGAAAGGAAGGCTTAAAGAGGCTTATGACCACCTACACATCAAATAGTTGCTACAGACATCTTCCTCCTTAAATACAAGTTAGATATGTATGTAATAATTATAAAGTTGAACTAAAATGGTCAGAACAAAGTACAGGAGACCAGTTCAATCAACTCTTAGCTATTTGAAAGCTCTCTTGAAGTATTCATGAAATCAGAACTATAACTGAATTCCCACTTCCTTCACATAAAACCGTCTTGGCTATAAAAACTTGGCTTACCTCCAGGAGAGGATATTTAGTGGACCAACCCCAGAAACATACAGTGAACAAGCCCAGAACTTCATTCTCAAGGATTTTTGCAAGCCGAGAGCATATAAATGAGACTTCCTAAAACTTTTGCCATTATTTTAATTGCTAAAAATGTATACACAGATCCATATAAACATTTAAATTATAATTATATATATATATAAGTATTTATATGGGAGAAATTTCTTATAAAGCTTGATAACAATTAACTCTATGCCTAAAATACATGAAAACTTTTCATCTTTGGGACTTCCCTGGCAGTCCAGTGGTTAAGACTTGGCCTTCTAATGCAGGGGATGAGGGTTCAATTCCTGATGGAGGAGCTAAGATTTCATATTCCTCATAGCCAGAAACCAAAAAACATAAAAACAGAAGCAGTACTGTAACAAATTCAGTAAAGATTTTTTAAATGGTCTATGTCCAAAAAAAAAAAAAACCTTAAAAAAAAAGAAAACCTTTCATCTTTATCCCTTTAATCTCTGTCCTCATTTCAATACACTTTTTAAACATCTCAAACTTGCATGTGGTTTCTGAAGTGAAAATCTAAGACCTAACACTTATTCACTTAGGTCTACTTGACTTTTCATAGACAAGTGCCTATTGAAAGGAAAAACAATGATACTAGACACTGTTAAGAACAAATAAACCAACTAAGTCTAAGGAAGAAGACCGCCACCAGATTTCACCTTTCCTCCAGACAGTAAGACTGCTATCATTCAGACCCTGCACCAAGATGCATTTAAAATTTAAACCAGGAAATTATGTCTAAGGGAATTGTAAACATTTCCATTCATCCCAACAGAAAAGTAGAGATCTTAGAAAATCTGAATGAATGAAAAAATCAAATGAGTTCAAGAAGCTCTGAGCATAGTGAGAGAGAAATTAATTCCAGTAAGGTCAACAGCAAAATCTAAAATCTCTCTACTCTCAATCAAAGAATTTATCCTATATCAATGTAATGATTCTCATACCTACAGTCATTTGGATCAGCCTTAAGATTAAAAAATTACCATGCTTTCAAAAAGGTGTTTTTCTCATTAATCTCATAGCAGAACATCAAACACAGCAATCTAAAATGGACCAGTTCCAATCCATCTGGAGCAATCAGACTGGGAAAGGCTTCCAATCATACAGTAAAATCAGAACTGAAAGCTGTATCAAAAAATACAGTGATCTCAAGGGAGGAAGGAAACCTCCCTCCTCCACACCCCTCTCTTCCACCCACTACCTCACCCCATGACTTTAAATAATCCCCAAATCTGGGAAACATTAGTAGAGTTGCTCTAGCTGATCCCCGACACTGTCCGTGGCCAGATGAAGGTGGTCTCTGCAGTAGCAAATGTCAAGGTTTACTGTAAAGTGTTACGTTCATTTCAGTCACAGAGATGCTCTATAGGAAATAAAGAGGCCATTGATAGAGAACAGCATAAATGCCTTACAAGCACAGAACAATATCCTGGGTGAGGAAGTGATAAATAATAAGGCATTCTGACCACACCTGCTACTCGTTAAGAGACAGAAGCCTCTTAGACACCATTAATACTTTCAGCATCTGCCAGAGGAAATAGAGGGCTTTATAAAGGACAAGATGTTTTTAAAAGGTGGTGTTAGGACTGAGCAGATGTGCATCTATTCGCTGATTACACTACAGTGGGATTTAGTGAATAAAGGTTTAATAATTAAAGCTGAGGCATAAACAACATAGATCAAACACAACTTATCTAAGGAAGTGAAGAGATTCAACTCAAAAAGACTTGGTTCCAGTACCAATTCTTCAGTTAACATTGTAATTAAAAGTTATTTCTTAGCTATGGAGACATCCTTCAGAATTTCTATAAAATAAGACTTTTTAGAGATAATTTCCAGGTTTGGGGATTAAGAAGGAAAGAAGAATATAAGCAGAAACCAGGAAGCCCAAAAGGGAAAGAGTATGTGTGTGTGTGTATATATATATATATATATAAAAGCTTACAGGTGGCTCAGGCAGTAAGTAATCTGTCTGCAACGCAGAACACCCAGGTTCAATCCCTGAGTTGGGAAGAGCCCCTGGAGAAGTAAATGGCAACCCACTCCAGTATTCTTACCTGGAAAACCCCATGGACAGAGGAACGTGGTGGGCCACAGTCAATGGGGTCGCAAGAGTCGGACATGATTTAGCGACTAAACCACTGCCACCACATATGTATGGCTGATTCACTTTGCTGTACAGTAGAAACTAACACAACACTGTAAAGCAACTATAATAAAAATTAATTTAAAAAAATAATATAAGCAGAAGCCACTCCTCTGTTCACAAGATGAGAAGTAAGCTGCCTTAGGACCCATCTTAGTGCCATCTTAGTGACATAAAGGGGCCTCTGGCGCTTTGACAAGGCTCACTAGCAGAGGATGGTGGTAGTGGCACCATCAGACAGGGGTTAAAGGTAGGATGGTCGCAGGAGGATGAAGGTAGCATGTAGTCAAACCCTTGCGTTTTCTCAGCCCAAACATGGGAGCAACCCCAGGAACAGACTCACAGGGCTTGATGAAGGGGGTAAGGGAACCAGCAGAACTGCACCTCTGGAAACACCTAAAACTGTACTTTTGTCTCTTCCCACCCTCTCTTCCTGCCCAGAATCACTACTGGACCCAAAATAAAGCAAGCTATACTGACAAATCTCCACAAGGCTGGAGTCCTTCCATTCTTTGAGGTCTGTATCTAGAAAGTCCTCCTCTAACCTGGGCTTGAGTGTGAAAAGGAAAAGGAAATTTAGTAGACCTGCAGCAAATTAATTTCTCTATTAGAAAAGCATTTGTTTTGAGTCCTCAGAGCCTGAGTTTCTGGGAGGTAATTAGTAGGATCTTTAATTCTTTAGCACCACTAAGGGATAATTTCAACCATGATGCTAAGTAGCTCTCTAGCCCTGAGTCCATTTCTAGCAGCTTTGCAATGTGACACTTGCTTCCAGAGTCTGCCTAGGCACTGAGGGAAAGTGATTTGATAACTATTGAAATTTTGATTAAGATCAAGTGTTCTCTCAGGGGACTTAGCCCTTTCTCAGCAATCTGATTTTTTTTTTTTCTATCTCAGTAGATAAACTTGAAGTCTAACTTTTGAATATAGCTTTTGCTATTTCAAGTTGCAACCACAAGATAGCAGAATAACTTAATTTGAGCTCCACTCGGTAAAGTAATGGATTCTAAAACTGATAAGAGCAACTCAGGAAATGTGAGAAATATGATTATGATGTGGTACAGGATGATATAAAATAAAGTTAAATACATGTAAATATTAAAATAATTTTAAGAATTTAATGCATAAATACATTTAATAGTCAATCATAAGGGAATATTATAGAGAAGTTTACAAGTTGCATAGCACACTGAGTACTGACTAATATAATGATGGCCATTTATATTAAAACTCCACTTTCAAGTCATTATAGATTAAAATGATACATATGTAAATCTGTGTGTTTCTAAATGATTTCCAGCCTTTATTATTTTGAATGTGTCTCCATAAAATTCATAGATCAATTATAGAAGGAACATAAAAAGGAAAAGAATATTGCATTATCTTTTTTTATGAACTACTGCAGTAGTTCATAAATTCAGAGCATAATATTCTCTGAAAATATTTAAATAGACTAAAATGTCTCATCTTAATAGTCATGGATGATTCTTTGCAGACCTAAACTATAAACATGTCTCAACAATCCTCACCAGTCCCTGGAGATTTCACAAAGATTCCTTCCCATCTCTCCCCAGAGCAGAGCCTGAGAAAACAGATGGGTCTTCCTCTGTGGCCCTGAGGCCAGCAGTCCCAGCCTCTGGGAATGGTTAAGGGGAAGCGTTTCAGGGCCAATGGTCCGCTTCAAAAAAAAAAAAAAAAAAAATTCTGCTTCCTTTTCCCCAGAATTCAAAGTGAGACTGTAATTCATCCATCATTGGGTATGTTGTCTCTCAACAAATTGCTAGACGTCACACCAGATTCAGTATAAAAGAAGAAAAGAAAAAGATATAAACAGATATGGGAAAATAATCAAACCACTTACAGGATACATTTGTTAGCAGAAAAGGTCAAATACTTCATAAGATATAGCAGTGCTATACACTTTAATTATGGAATGAAGTAAAATAAGTATAAATCAAGAAACTTGAACAGCCTCGAATGAGAATGTACTAAACTTTTAAGTATGCTTGTAAGAATGAATAGAGGGCACACTGGGGCACAAATATAAAAAATACACAACTAGATGGAAATGATGCAAAATATTTTCTCAGTCTAAGGGCTTTTGAAAAGTATTTTTGAGGATGAGTAAATCTCAACATTAAAATTTAAAAGAACATAAGAACTCAGGAAATCACAGCTGGAAAGACTGTACCCATCTTAATTTTAATTTCTGTCTCTGAAGACTCAATTTCCTAAGAATAAAAACAAGAAGAGTTTGGGGCTACACAACATCTATACAATAGAATTACAGTCAGGAGTAAGATGCCAAAAGATCTTCTTCTGTTTTTGTTAAACATGTTCCGAAATTATCATTATTTTTTTAATACATTATTCCTCGGATATACACTGACACAGATTGTCCTCAATTTTCAACTCATAATTAAAAAAGATTAGCATTTATTTTGGTTAGTCTAATAAACATTACAATAGCTGTCTTCCTTCAAAACTCTCCCTTCCTGAGACTTCCCTGCGATCCAAATGTTGAGAATCCCCCTTCCAATGTATGGGATGAGGGCTTGATCCTTGGTTAGGAAACTAAGATCCCACATGCCCCGGGGCAACCAGGCTCACATCAATTACTGAGCGCTCCACTCTAAACCTGTGCCCTACGACAAGGGAGAGAGAGCCCTTGCAGCGCAACGAAGACTCAATGCAGTCAAATAAGTAAATAAATGTTAAAAAAATAAAAACAACTTATCCCTTCCTTTCTTATTTAGCCTAGATCAGGAGAGATGAAATTAGTTTCTTTAAATATGAATCTTTTTCTTCACAACACAGAAAAAATATGACAAATCACTGAAAAGATGTTAGGCTTATTTGTCATTGCATCCTATCCCAAAGCAGAATTTGGAAAAACATTTATATTCTCACCTAAAAGCCAATAACTTCAAATTACATCTCCATATCCGATGGCTCTCCTGACACCCATACTTCTTTGTTTAGCTGCCTCATGGACACTTCAGCCTGGATGGTCTAGAAACCCCATAAGTTCAGCAAGTCCAAAACTTTAAGGAATGAATGAGTTCATACCCTTGCTTGCCGAAAGATTTCCTCCTTAGAATATGTTCCCTTCATTAATTCCATTACCCTCCATCCACCATTTATTGGATTCTTTATCCTCATCCTCTCTGCCATGACCTTAATTTAGGGCTTTATCTCTCTTGCCTGCAGTATCACAACAACTTCTTGAACCACCCTGCTGCTTCTAATACTGAATCCTTCCATTCTCCTCCCAGAAAGAAATTTCTGAAAAGCAAATCTAAAAATGTTGTTTCCCCTAGCTAAAACTCCTAATGGCTCCCCTCCAGTAGAAAGTTGAAAGTTCTCAGGATGACATACAAGATTCTTCTTGTATGCTACAAGTTAAAGCTTAAATTTCTACATTTTCCCTTTCTACTCCTCTAACTTCTTTATGTATCAATTACCTTGTGTTCTAGACACTCAGAAACACTTGTAATTTTCCAATAAATGTCATGCCATTTCATACCTCTAGGTCAGTGCTCAAAGTTTTCATGCTCCTTGGGTGCTCTGCCATCTTCACACTTTTGGGTAAATTCTTCCTTCAAGGACTTTAACATCTAGATCTCTCAAGATATCTTGGTGTGCTAAAATTTCTTTAAGTCACCCATTCAGATTTGATTACTCCTTCCTTTGTGCCAGACTGTACCTAGAACATATTAACATAAATTTAATGCTATATGCATAATACTTTATTTTAAAATAATTCTTAGAATGTCTTTCTTACTATATTTTGAAATACTTATAACAGACAAGTAGGTCCTTTTTCACCTTGTATTCACAAAGATTAAAGAGTGTCTGGTATGATAGAAGTAAAAAAAAATTTTTTTAAGTTAAGAACTGAATTAAAATTATATAAATTCCAGATTTGGAAGTCATCATATCATTTTAGGTATCATGGGGATTACAGATGTGAATAAAACAATGTTCTACACTTAAGGAGCTAATGGAAGTTGCAAGATGTGCATGTAAATAAAAATACAGCAAGACAGAAAGCAATATTACTATGAGATATGAAGAAAGAAGAGATGCTTTTTCTAACCAAAAAGACTAGAAAGCTTCCATGGGGAAGAGGAAATAGATGTGAAAATTGAGAGAGTAATGGAGCCAAAATCCAGAATGAAATGCATGAGATTTAATTGGAGTAAATCAGAAGCCCTCAAAGTTTTACAAGCATGAAAATGAATGTTCAGAGCAAGACTTCAAAAAGATTAATTTGATAGCAGTAGAGAGGATAAATTGAATCAATGAAGGCTGGATGCAGAGAAGCCATTTAGAGAATTATTATAATATTCCAGGGAAATCATTCTGAGAGCCTTTATAGTTGAATCTCAGAAATGAAACTGCATCTGGGAAAGAGGTAGGAATAAACTTGAGATGTTTGCAAGATAGAATCAATAAAACTTAGCAAATGATTTCACACAGGGTCAAATAAAAATGATACCAAGAAGAATTAGAAGTTTTAAATCTGAAGGATTTGAATAAAAACAGGGAATATGTTACAAACAACTTTGAAAAGGAAGATTACTCCTGTTTTTGTCACATACTTGGAGACAGTGATACATCCAAGTAGCAACGTTCAGTACAAAACCTAAAAATTGTCTAAAATAATCTAAGAAGGATTGTGACTGAAAGGAAAAATTTTGGTCATTCATCTTAAGAAATTATTGAAAGACGTGAGAATGAGTGTTAATGCCAAGGGTAAAAGGTAGGAAAAGAAGAGGCTTGAGAAAGAAACTTGGGAACAACCCACATATAAGAAACTGAAGGATGGAAAGAACCCCCAAAGAGAGTAGAAAACAACAAATAATCATGAGATCATGATCCCTGCAGTTGAGGAAAAGCAAAGTGTACACAGAAGAAGTTACTGACAAGGTCTAATGACATTGAAGAATTGAAGATGCGCTGTCTGAGAGGGTGGCCACTAGCTACATGTGCCCATTTAAATTTAAATAAAATTTAAAATGTAGTTCTTCGGTTGTATTAGTCACATTTCAAATGGCTTAACACCACATGTGGCAGATGACTTCCATAAGAAAATACTGCAGATATAGAATTCAGTAATCTGTCATGACAGAAAGTTCTTTTAGACAGTGTTGGATTGAGGGATATAAAGAGTAGAAGAAAGGTAAATAAATAAAAGTGGACTTTTAGGCATTTAAAGACATTGGTATTACAATTATGCCAGAGCTAATTCCTCCTTATTCCACTTACTAAATGAATCTCTATACCTAGTTGCTAGCACTGACCCCCTAGAGCTGTCTTTTAAGTGATTAAATGGTGAGATATGATATTTAACCACAACTCCTGGACCACTGCTAGTCCTCAATAAAGGGAAAAACAGCAGTAGTGCCAGTAGAACAGTGCAGAGGGATGGGAGTCAGGCTGCTGAAGATTAAGAGGAAAATATTTGGTCAATACGTGGATGCAGCAGGTCTGGACCAGAGCTTCGGGAGACAGAAAAACAGGAGGGCAGACTATGCAAGTAACAGTTCAGAGAGAAGTTCTTTTCACATAAGTGCCCTAGAGGACACATGAGCATAAGGGGAAGACAGAATACATGAAGGGGGAACAGACAGGAACAAAGCTGGAAGAATATGTAAGTTTCAGTATACATTTTCTAACGGTTAAGAGGATGATTGTGTTTCCTATCAATGAAAACATGGCATATCTGTGCAGAGACGGGCTCGGGGAATTTGTTTTTTCATGATTGTATTTTCACTTTTTTTTTTTTTTAAGTTTCATCCATATGGAGCCGGACTTTTCTTTTTTTAATTTATTTATTTTTTAATTGAAGGATAATTGCTTTACAGATTTTTTTTTATTTCTGCCAAACATCAACATGAATCAGCCATAGATATACATATGTCCCCTCCCTCTTGAACATCCCTTCCCATCCCACCCTTCCAGGTAGTTTCAGAGCCCCTGTTTGAGTTCCCTGAGTCATACAGCAAATTCCCATTGGCTATCTATTTTATATATGGCAATGTAAGTTTCCATGTTATTCTCTCCATACATCTCACCCTCTCCTTCCTACCCTCCTTCCCCCAGGTCCATAAATCTGTTCTCTATATCTGTTTCTCCATTGCTGCCCTGCAAATAATTTCATCAGTACCATCTTTCTAGATTCCATATATATGTATTAGTATATGATATTTATCTTTCTCTTTATGACTTTCTTCACTCTGTATAATAGGCTCTATGTTCATCTACCTCATTAGAACTGACTCAAATGTGTTCCTTTTTTAAGGCTGAGTAATATTCCATTGTAAATATGTACCATAGCTTCTTTATCCATTCATGTGTCGATGGACATCTGGGTTGCTTCCATGTTCTAGCTATTGAAAATAGTGCTGCAGTGAACACTGGGGTACATGTTTCTTTTTCAATTTTGGTTTCCTCAAGGTATATGCCTAGAAGTAGGACTGCTGGGTCATATAGTGGTTTTATTCCTAGTTTTTCAAGGAATCTCCATACTGTCTTCCATAGTGGCTGTATCAAATTACATTCCCACCAGCAGTACAAAAGAGTTCCCTTTTCTCCGCACCCTCGCCAGCATTTATTGTTTGTAGACTTTTTGATAATGGTCATTTTGACTGGTGCGAGGTGATATCTCTTTGTAGTTTTGATTTGCATTTCTCTAATAATGCAGCTTGGGGAATTTTGTTGGGAAAGTACAAGAGCAAATCAAAATAGGAGCAAGAGGTGTTTTCCGTTGCCACTGAAATGATCTATTATTAGGTCAGGGGTTGGTTTTATTTCTAAAATCCAAGCCTGACTTCACTGGTAGTTACTACCTAGAATCCTAGGTTGAAGAAGATCTGAGCCTGTATTTGAATTCACTGGGAAAGGATACATGAATGAAGAGCATGTCCACAGGGACACAGAAGTCAACTCTACATGTGATCCTGGTTCACATGGTTTCAGGTGATTAAATGGTCACATAAAGAACCACCCTGGGCTTTTCTTCCCAGAAGGTCTCCTGCTTCTGGGTTACACGGACTAGAAGGGCTTAGATTCAGCTCCTGGAGAACTGTGCTCTAGTGTTCCACGTCCATGTAATTGCAAATCCACGCCCTATTCCTTCCTTCACCAAACACAGGATGAATTCTCCAGGTCCCTCATTCCACACACTTTCTGTGCTCCAGGACTTCCATACAACCTCAATGCAAAATTCATCCCCACTTGCTCTCCAAGATCCCCTGAGGCACCACTGGCCCGCATGCCTGGTGAATGTTGACATTCTTTCCACATACTATTCACAGCCACTTGAACCTTGAAAGGCAGAGAGCAGTTACTTGAACTGGGTAAGGACACAGGTCATGAAAAATGAAGGCTGGGATTCAAGAAAACAAAAAGTGGTGATACTGAGAACTTAACCTATGTCCTTTTTTGTTTTGTTTTGTTTCCATGCAGGATTGAAGGTGATGAGCACTGAACTGACAGGAGGAAATGCATCACTAAACACGATGACACAAATTGGTAACCTAAAACGGAAACAGTTTGAAGATTCTTTGTTAACAGGTCCCAAACACTATTCAGTCTCATCTGAACTTTGGGTATCTACCAATCATCAGTGTGGTTGACATTGATGGTAAAATGAGGAACAAGAAGTCACTCCTGACTTCAAGGCAATAAAGGGCTTGCACATAGTAGGCACATGATTTCTGTTGTTTTTAAGTGAGTTGAGAAAGGTAATGAGGTTCTATTTGACTATTTGTAACGGGATTGATTTCAGTCATTATGTGCTCCTTTACATATACTGGCCCTAAAAATATCCTAGAATAACAGTGATCATGCTCATCATTAAATGTATCAGAATAACTTAGGGATGTATAAATAAGTAAATGTTAGTCACTCAGTTGCATCCAACTCTTTGCAACCCATGGACTATATATACCTTTTCAGGCTCCTCTGTCCATGGGATTCTCCAGGCAAGAACACTGAAGTGGGTTGCCATTTCCTTCTTCAGGAGATCTTCCCAACCCAGGGATCGAACCCAGGTCTCCCACACTGCAGGAAGTTTCCTGCATTGTAGGCAGATTCTTTACCAACTGAGCTACCAGGAAAGCCCTTAGAGACATATTCAACCAGATAAATGAATGAAATTTTCAGATTCCCTTCATAATTTTTAATCATAGTCCAATACCATCCATACTTAAAAAAAATGGAGAATATTGTTCCCATCCTAGCTTTCAATAAATTAAAATCCCAGCATGGCTGCTTTTGTCTTACCCCTTCTCACCCTCCCCAACAAAAACACCTAATTTTGGAAGAGAGGCAAATTCCTGGGTTAGGTCAAGTTTTGCCAAAAATAGTAGCCAGACATTACCGCATATTTAGTTGTTCTGCTTTAATATATTTTTCTTCCTTAAATTGAATCATTTATGACAGGTTTCTGGAGAACTCAGAGAAAAATGGAAGAATCACTTTGAATGATCATGTTCACTGGTGGGGTAGTGGGGAATAAAAATAACTGTAATGAAGCCATTTCCCCCTTTACCTGAAGTATGACTAATCCTTAAGGTTTTATTCTCCATGATCAAATGACTTTGAAAAGTTAAAGAACTGGGAAAGTGAGACAAGGAGTGTTTAAGCTTAAACAGAGACCTCTCAGAAGTTTGTTGAGCCACACCAAAAATACAGGGTAAAGTGAAACTGAAAGAAGACTGCTCTTTGAGTTTCAATGCCGTATACAGGAGCTCTGTGGGTATTGGAGCCCAAAAGAGCCTTTCATTTCTCTCTGAAGAAAAATGTTTCTATGTAGATACAAGAGTTCTGTAAATCAGCCAAGCCTTCCAAAATCAGTGCCTCAACTCTCTGTTTATATACACTAAGCATATGCTTCCTGTGACCACTTCAAAAGAAATATAACTTTCTTAAATATTATTTAAGTGCAGCTCTATGGCTGTGAAAGAGAGAAAGTATAAGTGACTTTGAATCTTTTACTACACGGGTGGAGAAAGAAGGAAGGAGTGATTGAAATGTTACACTGACCAGTCTAGGAAACGGGTAATAACTTGTGATTAAATGCAGATGTTAACCTGAAAAATTCAGTTAATCACAGATATTAAACATGCCTGGAAACTATAAAAAAGCAGAGAGTAAACCAATGAATAACCTCTCACTGAAGTAGTATACTGACACAATTCACATTGGAAAAAAAAAATAATGGACTAAATTTAAATTACTTCAACTTTTCCATCTTGTATAAATGTTTATGTACAAATGAACAGACCATTACATGGACTAGTAACCAGGGAACACTGGCAAATTGAATAAATCAAAATCAGAGTGAAAGGAGCCTTGAATGACAGGTGTGTAAGTAGCACTTGGAAAGGAACAAGCTGAAAAATATTCCATTTGAGTAAGCATTAACCACACTAGAAATATTACAAATAGATTTTAAAATTCAGAATGCCTGTTGTATCTAAAGATTGTGCAATAATTTAGAAAGCAGATCATAATTTTCCATAAGTGGTGCTTGGAGATCACAACTAAGCATTTCAAAGCTAATGCTCCCCAGCCTAGCACTTGGCTTGGCACTTAATTGGCACTCCATAAATGTTGGTTCTGATTTATTGTTAGTAATGCTCCTCAAAATAAAATACCTGATGTTATAGTAATAAGAGGATTTCAAATAGAATTCAAATAGGTAAGTATAATTGCTACTATAATATATATATTCATACATTTGACCAGTAGTCACCACTCTTTCCCATGTCCAGTAACCAATCTAACATTGTTGAAAAGCACCTATATTTCACTTTGCGCTACAGTGAGTCTCTCATTCATCATTTTCAGCTGCTGATTTATCACTTTCAGCAGCTGGTTCTTCAAAGCTCAGTTGTAAATGCAGTCCGGAGTTGAGGGACAGAGGAGGAGAACCACAGGTTACAGACTGGCTTTTTTGGAAACAAAATGATTTCTTACCATATTTTCTTTCCAAAGCAGCTTTCAAGATACATTCTCACAAAATGTGGAGATATGCCATATCCATTCATCAAATAAACATAGTCTTAAGGGCAGCAGTCCTTGTCAAATCACTTTAGGGAAGATCGGAGGAGAATTCCAAAGTTGTGAATACAGACATGTGAAATAAGAGAGTTTGGTGTTAAGGATACCACTGAGACTAAAAACTGTGAGTTCCTAGTGCCTTTGATCCAACCCCTTATATGTCTTTCCCCACCAGACTAAGTAATTTTGCAGTGTTTTGGATCTATAGGGAGAGTTTCCTTGAAAGACAAAGGAAATTTTTGATGAAATCAGTTTAAAAAAAAATTCAAACTGAACATGCAATCCTATAGGGGAAACAAAGGAAGGAGCCCAATTAGAAGGTTTGTAAAAGGGAATAAAATGACAGAGTGGAGGAATAAGAGTCTTGAGGTCAGAGTCACGGCTATGCACGTTAGAGCAGGTCCACTCTAGACATGAGACGTATTCAGCATGAACAACTAGTCTACAGTTCCTGTAGAAGTAAGGGAGACACAGAGGATATGAGACTTGAGGAGATATCTCAAATCTCATAGTCCTTAATAGTGATTAAGAAAGAAAATTCTAATGAATGAGACTCATAGAATTTACATCAAATGTCATTTCTTGCCTTCTCTAGCATGTGCAAAATCCCATATTTTTGACGGCCCAATGTTTGTAAAGTTAGCAATGTTATCATTGTATTTCTACACATTGGTTTTCCTTATCACAGCAAAAATACTCTACAAAGCAGAAGCTGAAAAAAATAAGGAAAACAAATTCCAGCTCATTTTGTGTAATGAAAAGAGAAAATCTGAAATAGCAAAGAGCAGAATCTTTGTCACAACTGGAACCATACTATAATTTTTGAAGCTTTAGTTTCTCATTTCATGATACATGCCCACACACATGGAAATACAAGTCAATGTCTTCAGTTAGAAAAAAGCTATTTTGACATTTTCCTTTCTTTTTATTCCCCCAAGTACACCACTGAGATAAAAACAGAATTAAAACTATTTCCCATGATCCAGTTTAAGTTTAACATATGCCAGATATATCCAGGGATGAAACAGTGAGAGCATTTAGTGATAGAGATAGAGTTAGTGATCCCTTAAGAATTTAAATTCCATCTCTTATCAATTGTGATTTAGCTACACAGCTTTGTTTGAAGATCTCCAGTCCAACTGTGAGGTATCACAGGCCTTTTCAAATGGAACATTTCTGCTGGTTCATCAATACTGCGGCTCTATCACAAGATAGCTAGCCATGTTCTTTCACCTTCTGAAACCTTTAGGGGTTTCAATACTTATTTTTAAGCTGGAGATTTCTTTACCTGAAAACAATGACTCAAAAAAAAAAAAAGAAAGAACTGGAGTGCACTCACAAGTATCATGGCAAAAAATAAGAAGATACCAATGAAGCAGCTTGCAAATATGAGCCAACAGAAATTATAAACTCAGAAACTCTTAGTAGTAAACCACAAATACTCCTCATTCAGGAAAATACATTTCATTAAATCCAAGAAAAATTTCATTGCATGTTAACTCCAGTGCCTACAAGAGTGCTTGGTTCATAATAGCTGTTTGATAAAGATGTGTTGACTGACAAAATGAATTAATGAATGATTGAAAAATAATGCATATAACATTTAATTTGCTGTACTCAAAACATGTGGGGCTATGAGGTGCTAGATGATATATTTGTAATCTTGTCCAAATTACTAACTTAGTAGAAGAAACAAGGTGAAACTCAAAATACTCAATCATGTTTCTACTTATATGCCTTTTTGAAAAACTTTTTCTTTTGAAATAATTACAGACTCATATGCAATTATAAGGGTGCTTCCCAGGTGGTGCTAGTGGTAAAGAACCCATCTGCCAATGCAGGAGACATAAGAGACATGGGTTCAATCCCTGGGTCAGGAAGATCTCCTGAAGGAGGGCATGGCAACCCACCCGAGTAGTCTTGCCTGGGAAATCCCATGGACTGAGGAGCCTGGCAGACTACAGTCCATGGGATCACAGAGTTGTACATAACTGAAGCAACTTAGCACTCATGCATCCACATGCAGTTTTAAGAAAAAATACAGAGATTCTGTGGACTTTTTTCTAGTGTCCTCCAAAGGTAACTATAGCTATACTAGAGCTGTAATTATGTAACTATAGCACAATATCATACCCGGGAAAGTTACAATAATATAATCCTCAATCTTATAAGTAAACACACTTAGAAGATATTCAGATTTGCATATATATGTGTATTTAGTTCTATGCAATTTGGTCATATATGTAGATTCATATGATCCAATTATCTAATTGGATCTCTTATTATTTTTAACATTATTTCAAGGATTTTCTTCCAGAAAGTAGGTGAAGAGGGCTTAAGAGGAAGAGAAATGACTGACATCAGGGAGGCTAGAACAGAATCTGGGTATGCAAGTAAACATATTCAATAAAAGACAAAGTCTTTTACATTATAAATTGAGAAAGGTACAAAGAAGAAGATGAGATCTGCTGGAGTTACATAATAAATTAGTGAAGGACACTTGAAGGAACAAGGTAAATGGCAGAATGCAATAGGATAATCCTGCAACCCACTCCAGTACTCTTGCCTGGAAAATCCCATGGACGGAGAAGCCTGGCAGGTTATAGTCCATGGGGTCGCAAAGAATCGGACATGACAGAGTGACTTCACTTCACTTCTTCTTCAAAGGAAATCCTAAAGGATCTTCTTCCCTGTAGCTCAGATGGTAAGAATCTGCCTGCAATGGAGGAGACCCAGGTTCAATCCCTGGGTCGAAAGATCCTCTGGAGAAGGCAATGGCAATGGCAATCCACTCCAGTATTTTTGCCTGGAGAATCCCATGGACAGAGGAGACTGGAGGGCCACAGTCCATGGGGTCACAAAGAGTCAGACACGACTGAGCGACTAATACTATTACTACCACTAAAGGAAACCAACCCCAAATATTCACTGGAAGGACTGACACTGAAGCTCCAATATTTTGGCCACCTGATATGAGGAGTCAACTCATTGGAAAAGATCTTGAGGCTGAGAAGGATTGAGGGCAGGAGGAAAGGGGGCAACAGAGGACGAGATGGTTGGATGGCATCACCGCCTCAGTGGACATGACTTTGAGCAAACTCTGGGAGATAGTGGAGGACAGGGAAGCCTGGAGTGCTGCAGTCCATGGGGTCACAAAGAGTCGGACACAACTTAGTGACTGAATGACAACAAGAAGCACTGGAAATCTGCTTACAGGAAAAAGGTAGAGCAGATAGGAACAAAATGCAGGTGTTGGTCAACATGGGAAAATATCCAATGAAAGAAAGCTATGTATTTTTTTTCTGTAATATACACATGTAAATTTTAATTTCTATTTTCCAAGGTTATGATCTTCCTTTCACCTAATGGTTCCTACTAATTTCACGCCATATTCATTAGTAAAGATCTGGTTAGCAAAACCATTGGATAAATAGTTAAGCATAGCATTTTAGAAACAATGCAAGAAATGAGCTGTGTTTTTAAGGTTTTTTTCACAGCCACACATCCACAAACTTGGAACGACATCTACTCTTTCAGGTAGAAAAATAAACACGTTATGTCAATGTGCTATTGACAAGTCTTACTAATATTTCTTTCCTTTATTTTCACGTGCTTGAGAGATAATAAGACAACTGCTATCACCCATAAAAAGGGTAAGAACTGGAAAAGTGGTGGATTTACAGAAAAACACTCTAAAATATACTTGTTCCTCATACTAAATTTTAAACTGAATAGTACTGAAGCCTCTTGAAATCTCAGCAAAAATAAACATTTGTCCTTTTCATTTATATTTTTCTTCTTCATGAAGTTATAGATTTATTTCTAAAGATCTGCTTATATTGTTCATCACTTCAATTAAAGCTCTGAAACCATGCCACTGCTTAGAGTTTTTGCAATCCTTAGGCATTGTAACTTCCTTTTTTAATATTGCTTGCTTGCTGTATAAGAATTTCTGATATTCTTTCCAGGAAATCTACTGAATTTCTGCCTACCTATCATTCTCCATGGTATCTGATATAAGAATTTATTAACATTTTATCCATTTCTTCATTCTTTTCTTTAACAAATATCTTTCCCTTTTTAAATAGCTCTGTCACATCTGTACTTCTGATCTCCAACCGTATTTATAATTAACTATTCACATTCTTGAGGGATTAGGCATACAAATTCTTTGGACTCTAGTAAACAGTACTCTCTTTATATTTCTAACTGGGCTATGAATAAAGAATTCTTATAAAAATAAGATTTAGCCCTGGATTCAGAAGAAACTAAGATAGACAAAAGTCATTTCAAGATTGGTCCCCCCAGAAAACAGCATATTGGTGTCTTCTTGATAACTTTGATTCTCCTGATTCTACACACAAAGGAGTCCCACCTATGCATGCATTCAGTTCAGTTCAGTTCAGTCACTCAGTCATGTCCGACTCTTTGCGACCCCATGAATCGCAGCACACCAGGCCTCCCTGTCCATCACCAACTCCCGGAGTTCACTCAGACTCACATCCATCGAGTCAGTGATGCTATCAAGCCATCTCATCCTCTGTCGTCCCCTTCTCCTCCTGCCCCCAATCCCTCCCAGCATTGAGTCTTTTCCAATGAGTCAACTCTTCGCATGAGGTGGCCAAAGTACTGGAGTTTCAGCTTTAGCATCATTCCTTCCAAAGAACACCCAGGACCGATCTCCTTTAGAATGGACTGGTTGGATCTCCTTGCAGTCCAAGGGACTCTCAAGAGTCTTCTCTAACACCACAGTTCAAAAGCATCAATTCTTTGGCGCTCAGCCTTCTTCACAGTCCAACTCTCACATCCATAAATGACCACTGGAAAAACCATAGCCTTGACTAGATGGACCTTTGTTGGCAAAGTAATGTCTCCGCTTTTGAATATGCTATCTAGGTTGGTCATAACTTTCCTTCCAAGGAGTAACCGTCTTTTAATTTCATGGCTGCAATCATATGTAAAACCTGTATATGTTAACAGTTTTCAACATAAAGCAGAAAGGGAGGAAAACTGGCACTAAAAGATGCCATTCAGATAATATAGGAAAATACAAAGTGAATCACAATTTATTTTACAAGTACATTGGACAAGTAACTAATCTGAGGATTCAAGACACTTGAACATAGGATAAAATGACTTATGGCAGAATTATTTCAGTACATTAAACACTAAAACAGTGTGATTGAACATAGGAGGAAGTGACAAAATTTTATACATCCTTTCCCTCCTTTTATTAAACCCATGAAACAAGATTAGAAAAAAACTTTAAATGCTACCCACTAGCCTGGAAAAGTAGTAAGAATGTTTGCTAAAACTCAGAGCAGTAAAGAGGGGAAAAGATTTTAATAAATGGATATCAGGGATGTCCCTGGTGGCACAGTGGCTGCGAATCCACATGCCAGTGTAGGAGACCCAACTTCCGCCCCTGGTCTGGGAAGGTTCCATGTGCCTTGGAGCAACTGAGCCCCTGCGCCACAACTACTGGGCCCGCACCCTAGAGCCTGTGAGCGGCAACTGCTGAGCCCGCGTGCTGCAACTACTGAGCACGTGCACCTGGAGCCTGTGTCTGCAGAGAGAAGCCACTGCAGTGAGAATCCCACACACCACAGTGAAGAGTAGCTCACCACAAACACAGAAAGCCTGCACAGACAGCCATGAACACCCAGCACAGCCAGGAATAAATCAGTATTAAATAATTTTTAAATGTTTGAAAAATTAAGAATAAAAGATATCAGAACCTCACTTATTCTTTATGCGTTTAAATCTAATTAACACCAAACAGAAAATTTATTATGAAAACTGGTCCATGTGAATCTAACGTAGGTAAGTTTAAATCTACCCCTTAGAAGTGCTTCCCCAGACCCAAGTATACTGCCCATGGAATCAACTGGAGCTGAGGATGTGGCTGACTGTTACATGCCTGCATTCTAGGAAAATGTGGGAGAGCATCAGTAGGCTCGGCAAGAGGGAAATTTTGCACCCAAAGAACAAAAAGTCATTTTTGAAAATCAGAAAGAATCTTCAAATAAGTACATTTAAAATACTTTGCAAAATAAAGGAATAGAAACAATGTTTTCACATAGAAGAGTGAAAAAAGACTATTTGAAAATGACTAAAATGGAATATTTGGCAAGAGAAATACAGTGACCATAGAACGAGATGGATTTGAATTCACTTATATGCGAGTTTTTTCGATGATATATGCAGTTGGTTGGATGTGCTGCAGATGCAGAACCCTGGATACAGAGGAACTGGGGATAAGGTGAGTTGATTATAAGCTATAATGTGAATTTTCAACTGCTTCAAGGGTCATTCCCTCAAGCCCCACGTTGTTTAAGTGTCAACTGTTTATTTTGTGTGTCAGGACTCCTCCAGACCACTCTTAGGTTTGATGTTCCACTTGAAGAACTCACAGAACTCAGAAAAGCTGTTTATTCATAGTTATAGGGTTTGTTTTTTTTTTTAATTGCAAAAGCCTACAGATTAAAATCAGTAAGGCACCAAGGCTGAAGTCCAGGAGACACCAGACTCAAGCATCCAGATGTCCTCTTCCAGCAGAGTCCCACAGATTCACTTAATTATACCAACAGTGACATGAGATGACATACCTGAAGCTCCCCTGAGCCTCGTGTTCAAGATTTTTATTGGGTATCAATCATGTAGGCAACTGCAGAACTTAGCTTCTCAGACTCCAGTTCCACAGAGGGGGAAAAAAAAAAAAACTGAGAATATGATTTACCAAAAATTATATTCATTAGCATAAACTATCAGTTAAACTGGTACTATGTGGCCCAAGACCACAAAAGTGCTCTTATCAGAAAGAATATTCCAAGACTCAAAGAGCTCAACTTCCAGGAGCTGTCCAAGAGCCAGTTCTGAAGTCAGGCCTTTCTTGGGAATGTGGAGGGTTTGAGCAACTCACACCTGAAGAGTTAACCTAAACACATTTATAAATTGAAACAAAAAAATATCATTGAGTGGGTGGAGCACAAGAATAGACACAAGGAAAACAGAAATGAAAAAAAGTCAAAGACTGATCCAAGGACATTTCCCAGAATTCAATATATAGAGACATAAAGGATGGCTGGGGTGGTCCAGGGGCCCAGCAGGAAGAGTTAATGAAGGAGGAAACAGAATTAGAGAAAGGTGCTCATGGTCCAGAGAGATGGAGAAGAATGACTCCCAACTTGAAGAAGTTCACCAAGTCATGAGCAGGATAAGAAAAATAAGTACATACCCAGACCTATCAAAATGCATAAGCAAAATATCAAATAATTGATTTTTAATTTACCAAAGAGGTTCATTATCACAGAAAATAAGATAATTAGATAACATATTTTGCATTAGTGGATGTCAGCTAAGGATAGAATTTTAAAGAAGCAGCTATTGTCCCTCAGTGTTTACTATTCTATTATGCTGGCATTCATTGTTGGTAGCTTATCCAATCAGTGGCTCAGTCTCCTCATTTATGAAATTGATTAAAAATTATAATGCTTACTTTGTAAAATAAAATCCAGACATTTTCAAATATACATAGATGAAGAGTTTATGATTTGGTAGGCCTTTGTTAAAAAACATACTTAAACAGGTGATTCAACAAGAAATAAGTTGAAACCAGAAAAAAAGAATGGAAGAAATAAAGACATGCTAAAGCTTGTTGGTACACATAAAGAAGTATGGGCCATAAAATATGTTCATGATGAAATGGAGAGGCAATATTTTTTAAAAGTTGGAATTAAAATACAAGACAACAATAACATAAGATAAATCACAGTTAAATTTTTCTAAGAACCTTGTATTATTATAGGTATTCTATAGGAGAGAGGCATAAAGATACTGAACAACAACGAACATCTTTCAGCTGAATATGCAAGTTAAAATTTAAGATAAACCATCATTTTAAAAGTTGAGTAAAATAGGTAGTCTCTCAGAAGACAAAAGAAAGAAATCTTGTCAAAATGGAAAAGCAAGAAAAGAGTAAATTTGGTGGTGGGGGTGGGGGCAGGAAGGGAGGAAAGGAATCATTATACAATCGTATACTTCAATAATTATACCTAAAATACAAATTAAGTTATAACAATGATCCAAATATGGCAATAATTACAAAAAGTATAAATGCATTAAATCTTCCCTAAAAGGCAGAATATCATAATTGAGTACAAATAAAATCCAGTTATATTCTGTTTAAAAGTAAGTTTACACATCCCAGTTTGCTCAGAACCATCATGGATTTCACCTAGCTGTCCTAGCTTAATTATTAATAGCATCCTTCCTTTGCGGGTCAGCTGGTAAAGAATCCGTCTGCAATGCAGAAGACCTGGGTTTGATCCCTGGGTTGGGAAGATCTCCTGGAGAAGGGAAAGGCCACCCACTCCAGTATTCTGGCCTAGAGAATTCCATGGACTATATAGCCCATAGGGTTGCAAAGAGTCAGACAGGACTGAGTGACTTTCACTTTCACATATTCTCAAAAATTCTGGTTTGAATAATATATAACACACTAAAAGCAACATTATACAAGTAAACTGAAAACAAATGGATGAAAATGTAGACTGAACAAAATATTTACCAAAAGAATGTTGGTAGAGAAATATAAATAACAAATAAAATGGAATCTCATTAAACTAAAAGGAATAATCCACTAAGGAGATTGTGTGTGTATGTGTGTGCGTGCTCAGTCGTGGGTGGCCACTTCCTACTCCACTAAGGAAATTAATCAATCATTAATTGGTAAGCCTTCCACAACATCGTCCTAAAATATATAAAGCAAAAACAATGACATAAATACCCATGTAACACCAGACCATAAAGTCTGTGCTCCCCAATTTTACTACCTTGAGGCTGTCTCTTCCAAGTTCCACTTGTCTGTGTCAAGAGCTGAAAAAATCAGTACATTGACATTCCTGCAATCTATTCATGGTTGAGATGCTGTATTAGACAAATCCTGAAGAATTAGTATTGCATTGTTAATGCACCTTGCCCAATATGTAATACATCCTCCTAAAAAATGGATTGAAGAGAAAACCACAATAAAAACTGTGAAATATTTAAACTGGATAACAATAGAAATGATGTTCTGAGACTTCAGTGATGAAACTAATGTAGTAACTTGAATGGTATTTCCTAGAATGCCTTTCTTGAAAAAGTAAAATTTTAAATAAATGAATTACACATAAAGAAGATAGAAAATGGAAATAAAGAAAGAAGCCAATAATAAAGATGAGAAGAGACACTATCAGTATTAGAAAACAGTCAAGCAAAAAGAAAAGTAATGTTTACCAAAAAAATCTAGTCTTTGAAATAATAATAGATTACAAAAACATGTAAAAGACTAATCTAGAAGTGGGACATACAGATATATACACATATATACACATGCATGCATTTTTTTATATGTACTAAGGGGTGTGTGTGTGTGTTTGTGCGCACGTGCGTGTGTATTAAGGATGTTTACCTTTTAAAAGGTGAAGGTTTGAAAAACTGTGGTAGAGTGGTACGATGAAATAATACACATAAGCTTGAAAAAATGGACTAAATCTGTAAATTTCTGAGTAAACCTTCATAACATAAGAGAATGAAAAGAGCAAATTGCAGACTGTTATCTCCAGAATGCTATCAGTTAAGTAAATATAAAAATCACATGAAGCTCACATGTATGGATGTGAGAGTTGGACCATAAAGAAATCTGAGCGCCAAAGAATTGATGCTTTTGAACTGTGGTGTTGGAGAAGACTCTTGAGAGCCCCTTGGACTGCGAGGAGATCCAACCAGTCCATTTAAAGGAGATCAGCCCTGGGATTTCTTTGGAAGGACTGATGCTAAAGCTGAAACTCCAATACTTTGGCCACGTGATGTGAAGAATTGACTCATTGGAAAAGACCCTGATGTTGGGAAATATTGAAGGCAGTAGGTGAAGGGGATGACAGAGGATGAGATGGTTGGATGGCATCACCGACTTGATGGACATGAGTTTGAGCAAGCTCTGGGTGTTGGTGATGGACAGGGAAGCCTGGCGTGCTGCAGTCCATGGGGTCGCAAAGAGTCAGACATGACTGAGTGACTGAACTGAACTGATATATGTTATAAAAGTATAACCATACATTTTGACTACACATCTAATTTATAATAATACTTTCCCATAGAGAAAGAAGATAAGAGAGAAGACAAGAGGATTTCAAAGAGAAAAAAAAGAGCTTGAACTTATTTGTAATGTTCTGTTTCGTTTTAAAAATCTGAAGCAACTATGAAAATTTTTGGTTTTTTTCGAGTTATGACTGGTGGCTCAGTTTGTAAAGTATGAATATCCCTCTCTAGATTCAAATGTTTCTTCATCAGCTCTTCTGGCCCAAAGGTTATCATCAGAAATTTGGGATTGAGATATATTCTGAGGTCAATTTGGTGATCTAGAGTATACCCAATGTTCCCTACACTAACTTTATGGGTTGTCATGAATCTCCTACAACAGTGGTTCTTAATCCTATTATATCTAATATTCCACCATCTTCTAAACAAATAATTGTAGAATATCTATCCTAAAATAAGATAAATAGTACACTATGACTTCATCCAGTTTTTAAAAATCATTGTATACCTAACTATAAACTGAAGAAGAAATAAAAATAACTTATTTAAAATAAAACAATATATACTTATATATGCAAATGCCCAGATACTATTACATTTGAGATTATAATGAAATATTCAGTTACTTAAGCCTATAAAGTTATCAAGTAGATGGACACAAAAGCAGACCAATATATGTGTGTTACATAATACAGCCTAATACCATAAACATTGCAATTTTCTAAGATAATTAGCATCTCTTGATAATAAGGTATTAGACAATCTTCCCTCAACTTATATAGTACTGGCAACAGAAGACTTGATAAAATAAGGATTTCTTGGTCTCACCCCTGAGTTTTTCATTCAATCGGTCTGGAGTGGATACAAAAATTTGAATTTAAAACAATTTCTCAGATGATGATTATGGAGGTTGAACTTTGAGAACAATAACTTAGAAAATTTTAAACATGCTTTTTACATACATGAGTGCTTTACAGAATATCTGAAGACCTGTGTCACCACTTTTTGTTTGGCATGACTGCCTCATTATTGCAGGAGGCATAGAATCCCTAGTGGAATGCACTAAATGTCAAGGCAGTTCACCTTCTTGCATGGTAACTCAGTTCTAAGCACAAGTGTTTTAAAAGTAGGGCTAAGGTATCACTCTTTTACAACCTGAGTCAGAAACTGGCACTTCCATTGTACTGCTATTCATGGAGTCAAAGACACTCCTCAGATTCAAAAGAAGATATAGACCCCATCTCACAATGAAAATAGCAAAACATGAATAGTATACATCCTTAATTTATCATGATCTACCTTTTTATCACAAAATTTGCATTTCTCCCACATTCAAAATCAATTCCTACTTCTCTCAAAACTCTCACCCCTCAAGGCCTAAAGATTTTGTCATCTCCTTCAAGCCCAGGTGCAGATAAGTTTCCAGGTCCAGTTTCTCAAGTGCCATTCTTCTCTGTGAATATCTGCCCCTCAGACACCCCCATACACTGTTGGGACAGAGATAACTTTAGAGGATACTGACATTCAAACAGAAGAGAATGGGAGGCACACAGCAGGCTTTGGTCCATAGAAATTCTGAAATCCAGTGGGCATTTGTTGCTACTGAATTGTGCCCCCTCCTACGCCCCATTTATAGGTTGAAGACCTAACCCTTAATGCAATGGAATTTGGAGATGGAGCCTTTGGGAGATAACCCAGCTATAAGGCCACAGCTCTCATGATGGGATTCGATATAATTGACATTTTCTCCTTCTCTCTCTCTGTGTCATGTGAAATCACAACAATGGCCCTCTGTCAGTCAAGAAGCAGCCTCTCACCAGGAGCTGAATCTGCCCATATCTTGGACTTGACCTTGACTGTGAGAAAGTTCTGTTATTAAGCCACTCAATTTATGATATTCTGATATGGGAGCCCAAGGAGAGTGAGACACTATTCCTTGATTGGAGTCTGCCCTGCTTCCAGGTAAAGACTGTCTGTAGCTCTTGGTCCACTTTTTGGGCTCTTTATTCCAGTCACCCTTCCTTTTCCATAAAAAATAACGTATGTTTGCAGCCAGGTAACCTATGTTTCCAGCTAGGTTTGGGGTCTAAAGACCTCTGTCCAGTTTGCATTATTCTGTTTCTTCAAGTTGATGGTACTTCTTTTAAAACATTATAGGTCTCCATAACTGAAAAAGACACATATACCTCAATGCTCATCACAGGACTATTTACAATAGCTAGGACACGGAAGCAACCTAGATGTCCCTTGAAAGATGAATAGATAAAGAAGTTGTGATACATAAGGTAGCCCTAGGGGTAAAGAATCTGCCTGCCAATGTGGGAGATGCAGGTTCAATCCCTGGATTAGAAAAATTCCCCTGAGGGAGGAAATGGCAACGCACTTCAGTATTCTTGCCTGCAAAATTCCATGGACAGAGGAGCCTTGTGGGATACCATGGGACCTCAGAGAGTTGGACCCAACCAAGAGACTAAGCATAGCACATATGATGGAATATTAGATCAGATCAGTCGCTAAGTCGTGTCTGACTCTTTGCGACCCCATGAATCGCAGCACGCCAGGCCTCCCTGTCCATCACCAACTCCCGGAGTTCACTCAGACTCATGTCCATCGAGTCAGTGATGCCATCCAGCCATCTCATCCTCTGTCGTCACCTTCTCCTCCTGTCCCCAATCCCTCCCAGAATCAGGGTCTTTTACAATAAGTCAACTCTTCCCATGAGGTGGCCAAAGTACTGGAGTTTCAGCTTTAGCATCATTCCTTCCAAAGAAATCCCAGGGCTGATCTCCTTCAGAATGGACTGGTTGGATCTCCTTGCAGTCCGAGGAACTCTCAAGAGGCTTCTCCAACACCACAGTTCAAAAGCATCAATTCTTCGGTGCTCAGCCTTCTTCACAGTCCAACTCTCACATCCATACGTGACCACAGGAAAAACCATAGCCTTGACTAGACGAACCTTTGTTGGCAAAGGAATGTCTCTGCTTTTGAATATGCTATCTAGGTTGGTCATAACTTTCTTTCCAAGGAGTAAGCGTCTTTTAATTTCATGGCTGCAGTCACCATCTGTAGTGACCTTGGAGCCCAGAAAAATAAAGTCTGACAGTGTTTCCACTGTTTCCCCATCTATTTCCCATGAAGTGATGGGAGCAGAAGCCATGATCTTCGTTTTCTGAATGTTAAGCTTTAAGCCAACTTTTTCACTCTCCACTTTCCCTTTCATCAAGAGGCTTTTGAGTTCCTCTTCACTTTCTGCCATAAGAGTGGTGTCATCTGCATATCTGAGGTTATTGGTATTTCTCCTGGCAATCTTGATTCCAGCTTGTGTTTCTTCCAGTCCAGAGTTTCTCATGATGTACTCTGCATATAAGTTAAATAAACAGGGTGACAATATGCAGCCTTGACGTACTCCTTTTCCTATTTGGAACCAGTCTGTTGTTCATGTCCAGTTCTAACTGTTGCTTCCTGACCTGCATACAAGTTTCTCAAGAGGCAGATCAGGTGGTCTGGTATTCCCATCTCTTTCAGAATTTCCCACAGTTTATTGTGATCCACACAGTCAAAGGCTTTGGCATAGTCAATAAAGCAGAAATAGATGTTTTTCTGGAACTCTCTTGCTTTTTCCATGATCCAGTGGATGTTGGCAGTTTGATCTCCGGTTCCTCTGCCTTTTCTAAAACCAGCTTGAACATCAGGAAGTTCACGGTTCACATATTGCTGAAGCCTGGCTTGGAGAATTTTGAGCATTACTTTACTAGCGTGTGACATGAGTGCAATTGTGCGGTAATTTGAGCATTCTTTGGCATTGCCTTTCTTTGGGATTGGAATGAAAATTGGCCTTTTCCAGTCCTGTGGCCACTGCTGAGTTTTCCAAATTTGCTGGCATATTGAGTGCAGCACTTTCACAGCATCATCTTTCAGGATTTGGAATAGCTCAACTGGAATTCCATCACCTCCACTAGCTTTGTTCGTTGTGATACTTTCTAAGGCCCACTTCACTTCACATTCTAGGATGTCTGACTCTAGGTCAGTGATCACACCATCATGATTATCTGGGTCATGAAGATCTTTTTTATACAGTTCTTCTGTGTATTCTTGCCACCTTTTCTTAATATCTTCTGCTTCTGCTAGGTCCATACCATTTCTGTCCTGTATCGAGCCCATCTTTGCAAGAAATGTTCCTTTGGGGTATCTCTGATTTTCTTGAAGAGATCCCTAGTCTTTCCCATTCTGTTGTTTTCCTCTATTTCTTTGCATTGATTGCTGAAGAAGGCTTTCTTATCTCTTCTTGCTATTCTTTGGAACTCTGCATTCAGATGTTTATATCTTTCCTTTTCTCCTTTGCTTTTCCCTTCTCTTCTTTTCACAGCTATTTGTAAGGCCTCCCCAGACAGCCATTTTGCTTTTTGCTTTTCTTTTCCATGGGAATGGTCTTGATCCCTGTCTCCTGTATAATGCCACGAGCCTCATTCCATAGTTCATCAGGCACTCTATCTATCAGATCTAGTCCCTTAAATCTATTTCTCACTTCCACTGTATAATCATAAGGGATTTGATTTAGGTAATACCTGAATGATCTAGTGGTTTTCCCTACTTTCTTCAATTTCAGTCTGAATTTGGCAATAAGGAGTTCATGGTCTGAGCCACAGTCAGCTCCTGGTCTTGTTTTTGCTGACTGGATAGAGCTTCTCCATCTTTGGCTGCAAAGAATATAATCAATCTGATTTTGGTGTTGACCATCTGGTGATGTCCATGTATAGAGTCTTCTCTTGTGTTGTTGGAAAAGGGTGTTTGTTATGACCAGTGCATTTTCTTGGCAAAATATTAGTCTTTGCCCTGCTTCATTCCATATTCCAAGGCCAAATTTGCCTGTTACTCCAGGTGTTTCTTGACTTCCTACTTTTGCATTCCAGTCCCCTATAATGAAAAGGACATCTTTTTTGGGTGTTAGTTCTAAAAGGTCTTGTAGGTCTTCATAGAACCATTCAACTTCAGCTTCTTCAGCATTACTGGTTGGGGCATAGACTTGGATTACTGTGATATTGAATGGTGTGCCTTGGAAACGAATAGAGATCATTCTGTCGATTTTGAGATTGCATCCAAGTACTGCATTTCAGACTCTTTTGTTGACCATGATGGCCACTCCATTTCTTCTGAGGGATTCCTGCCTGCAGTAGTAGATATAATGGTCATCTGAGTTAAATTCACCCATTCCGGTCCATTTCAGTTCGCTGATTCCTAGAATGTCGACATTAACTCTTGCCATTGCCTGTTTGACTACTTCCAATTTGCCTTGATTCATGGACCTGACATTCTAGGTTCCTATGCAATATTGCTCTTTATAGCATCGGACCTTGCTTCTATCACCAGTCACATCCACAGCTGGGTATTCTTTTTGCTTTGGCTCCATCCCTTCATTCTTTTTGGAGTTATTTCTCCACTGATCTCCAGTAGCATATTGGGCACCTACTGACCTGGGGAGTTTCTCTTTCAGTATCCTATCATTTTGCCTTTTCATACTGTTCATGGGGTTCTCAAGGCAAGAATACTGAAGTGGTTTGCCATTCCCTTCTCCAGTGGACCACTTTCTGTCAGATCTCTCCACCATGACCCGCCCGTCTTGGGTTGCCCCACGGGCATGGGCTTAGTTTCATTGAGTTAGACAAGGCTGTGGTCCTAGTGTGATTAGATTGACTAGTTTTCTGTGAGTATGGTTTCAGTGTGTCTGCCCTGTGATGCCCTCTTGCAACACCTACCATCTTACTTGGGTTTCTCTTACCTTGGGCATGGGGTATCTCTTCATGGCTGCTCCAGCAAAGCGCAGCCATTGCTCCTTACCTTGGACGAGGGAAGGAACACATTTCAGTCAGTTCTAATGAGGTGAATGAACCTATTATACAGAGTGAAGTAAGTCAGAAAGAGAAAAACAAGTATCAGATATTAACATATATATGCAATCTAGAAAGATGGTACCAATGAACCTTTTGCGGGGCAGTAACAGGGATGCAGACATAGAGAACAGACCTGTAGACACAGCGGGGGAAGTGGAGGTGAGATGACCTGAGAAAGTAACACTGAAACATATCCATTACCATATAAAATAGATAGCCAATGGGAATTTGCTATCTGACACAGGGAGCTCAAACCCAGTAGTCTGTGACAACCTAGAGGGGTGGGATGAGGTGGGAAGTGGGAAGGAGGTTCAAGAGAGAGGGGACATATGTATGAGTGATTCATGTTGATGTATGGCAGAAACCAACACAATATTGTAAAGCAATTGTCAGTTTATAATCAACTCCATTAAACAAAAGTCACACCCACATTTCTTCCTAAGACAAGCCATTTTTATTTATTTCTATGAAAGCATTGTGGGGAAATGCACTTCAATATCCTTAAACATATTGTTGTCTAGTTAAAAAGATATAAGAAGCCACCTACATTCTGATTTAATCCTTGCCTTGAAGGAATTTCTTTGACTTTTGCTTAAAGGAACTGGAATGAAAAACATCCCCTTACTCAGAAAATCCTGCGTTCTTCATATTTTCTCTAAATTTTGCTTAAACTTACATACTTCTATGTAGCTTAGCCCATCTCTCTTTCCTATTTTAGCATAACCAGCTAAAGTACTCAAGTTGGTGTTTTTCAGATTCCACTTAAAAACTTTATCTGATACACCCGTTTATTTGATATCCTTTCTATTTTCCACATGAATGCAGGTAACAGTTTCACTTCCTGCCCCTACATAACAGAATCTTTAGCCTCTAGTAACATTCTTTTTCATGTCTTTCAGTCTGCCCCTTCAACAGTCTCCTAAAGGCCCTTCCAGCTTCAACTAATAGCTTCCTTGAGGCCCATGCAGCTTCTAGAGGCATGTGAGTGAGACAGGTACTACCTCCCCACATCTTGCAGGAAGCCTTAGCAAGGAGAGCTAGAATGCTGAGCTCATCCGGGCGCCTCTTCTTCTTGTATTCCGTGTCTTCCCACCTAGTCTGTCATGAAGTTGAAGCAGACTTCTTGTATGTTGGATGAGGGCTTCACATTCTGTGAAATTTCTGTTGAGAAAACTTGCAGTTTTCAACTTAACTTCAGGAGAGCTGTTATTCCCAAGAACCTGTTCAGTTTCAGTGAAGGAGCCGTTTTCTCTGGGGAAGTGACCGCATTCACAAACAGTTTCTTGATCATGCTAGGAACACCTCTGTGGGCTAGGACTTTACAAGACTACCAAGTGCTCTTTTTCTTGGTATTAATTTCAACTGTTTTTGAGGTGTTGCAAGGAAATCAACAAGGTCTCTACTTTGGCCAAAAAATGGATTTCTGGCTTGTCTCCAGGGAATTCCCAAAGTGAGTTTCCTATTTACAACTGGGGAGTCTAGACTTACAAATCTTTTAGATTTTTTCTGGAAGAGATAGGAACAGGCTCCTCTGGGCTCCATGTGGGCTGGTCAGCTACAAACTTCTTTATACAGGCTACACTTAAATATCCTTATCACTGCGCTCAGCTGGAGCTGCCTGGGTAGTGTTAGGACAGAAGTAGATAATTAAAAGGCTCGGGATTCACACAAAAAGGTGCCAAGGACTAAACCTGTGGAGCCAAGCTAATGCTGTAGCCCAAGGCTGGAGGTAAGAGGCCAGCTGTGACCTATGGGTGCAAAACATCTGCAGAGGAAGGACTCTGTGGTATTCTCTCTGTTCAGTCTTTCAAACCAGCTACTGGCACACAGACTTTCTAAACTACAAAGCATGACCACAGACATTTGTATAAAGCCAGAATCTTCAGAACTGGAGGCCCTCCTTAATACAGTAACCTTTATAAATTGCCTGTGACTAAACCCTTCCTTCCTTAGCAATAGGCTGGAAGGATTTTCTAAGCCTCTTGCCTTTATGTGAGTAAGTTCTTTCAATTCGGGGTTTGCACCTCTCCTGTGTTTAGAATTTCTTCGCTCTATTGTTTCCAGTGTGTCATGAATAAATACCGAGGTCAGTTTCAGGGGCTTGTGTCATGAAGTTAAATGCTGTCAACTTCACAATTTCCACTATACGTTAGTGAACAGTAAGCACTACATACATGTTTCTGAGTTGCTTATCCATCTAGGATTCTAAGCTACTTTGTAGATTGAGTTCTTCTTTTTGAAACTTACTAACTTCACACTGGGGCCCTGGTTAATACATTTCAAACCAGCTCAAACCTATGTAACCTCCCTGTATTCCTGATTTAGGAAAATGAGACACACAGCAATAACCCAAAGTATTATTAATATGTTGTTCATTTGTGTCAGAGCTTTTTTTACATCGAGAAGAATTCGGCTGAATCACTCATGTGGTCTACAAAAACAAACACAGGAAAACTATTGCTGATTTTAAAGTCGTTAGGAAGGGAGAGAAGTTTCTTTTTTCTTTCAACAATGAAAAAACCATTGGTTTCCTTTCATAAATGCTTAATCATGTTCCAAGCAATTCCAAGTATGAGTTTTATCACTGATGAATACAAACTACAATGGCTAATTTTCTTAGATTTGTTTGGGTCTTATAAACTAGTCATAGATTCATTGCATGAAAAGTGGAATGTTAACTTATTTCTACTTTTTTTGGGTAAAAGATCACATGAATTTTTTTAAGCCAAACCCCAATGAGGCATTTTCCAGAAAGTCACAAACTATAATTGCAATTTTATAACACATGGGAATTTTATCTGTGCCAATTGGAACTTGGAAAGAAACAGTATAGAATTACTTGTCTCTTTGTGTAGTTCACACTACAATGCTCCTCAAAGACTAAGCCAATGTGCAGTGTGTGTTGTACAGTAACATCTACAGTGAGAATGGGGGAAGAAAAGCTGAGCTGGTCAAATGCAATGTCCTCTTTCGTGAGGTCAGCCAATAGGAATTGTAACAGCTAATATCCTAGACAGTGGGAATGCAGTAAAGGATTTTTTCCCTTCTTTCCCAAGAGAAAAAGTAAATATCAAGGCAGTCATTTTGAAATCCAGAAAAGTCACAGCTGGAAACCCAAAATAAACCATCTTCAACTCTCAGTTTCTATCATTTGATCTATTATCTTCTTGAGAGTCCAGCTAAAGTAGGGATATTAACTTTAAAGGAGTTTCATCCTAATGTCTATTAGGGGATCTCAATTAGAGGTAACTTGCTATTTAGATTAAGGTTTCTGTACACCTTTAAAGTTTAATACCACTTACCACTATTTAATATAAATGATTCTTATCCTTTTACATTCTCTGTCAGCAACCTGCCTTTTATCATCTTCTTCATCAAGTCACATAAGCCTTTATGAAATCTAACCTGGATACTTTCCTGAATCACAGATAGCACTCCCTTACACATTTTTACATATCTGTCAGTTTCCGTCCTTCCGACTTTAAAAGGTTCCATGCCAACTCTCATCCTCTTGCCTTATGAAGTGGGGATGGGAAGTAGGATTCTTTAAAATCATTGCACAACCTACTTCTCTCCACACTGCATCTACTTCCCTTGATGCCTTATTTCTACTTGGAAGCAAAAGGACAGCAAAACAAAACAAAAATGAGGGACCAAAGGATGGCTATGTCCAGCCTTTTATATTACTACTGGCTTCAGAGTAACTGATTGTGCATTTTATCCATATAGATCTTGGCCATATACTGTATCCAGTCAGCCTGACCTCAATGTGAAATAGACAAACTAAAGAGCAAATGGCAAAACCAAACCTTGTCCACCGTCCATCTCACACCTGTTCCCAGCAACATCTGGAAATCCACTCTAGCATATTCTGTAAATTCTGTTAGGTTAACATTTGTTAAAAATCTTTCTCTTCCAAAGTATGGATGAAAGCTTATAAACTCATTTTAATAGAATATTCTCCCCCTAATAATTTGTACACAATTATATGGCACTTTCCATGTAACATGACACTGTACTAATATCTCAAACACATTTGAGCCTCAGCAGATCCCTGTGTGGCAGGTATGATTATCTCCTCATATTATTGTACAGATGGGGAAATGGAGAGACATACAGGCTAAGTAAATTCCCTGAGGTTACAAAAGCAGTCAACAGCAAGCAGGCCATGGGTCTGAACTCAGAAAGTTGATATCATGGTCTTAACTACTTTGTGCTCCCTATCTGGCCGCCAGAGGTCAGCTTCCTGAAGGAATCAAGATTGACTGAGGCGTGGTGCAGGGCCAAGGGAAGCAGGGAAGACTCCTGGAGATCCCCATCAGGTTTACAGCATGTGGCTTCTACATAAAACAACACTGGCAACAGAGGTGAGATCTCAAATACTCCTTGATTCAGAAATTTCCTGAAGCATAGTTCTTCTGAGGCTTGTTGAAAGAAACATAAAATATTTCTGGGGAAAAAAAAAAAAAGGATTTAAAGGCATTACAGGATACTCAGAGTTTAGAAGACTACAGCTGTACATATACTATTTCTCTGCTGCTCAAGATAATTCCCCAAACATTTATAAAGCATCTATGATTCATAAGACCCTAGACTAACAGAGCAATGCAAAGATGAATTCTGTTTGTTGGCTGGAATGAATGAACCTAACCCTAACTTAGCTTGTAAAGTAATGGTTCTTGAACTTGTCCACATATTAAAATCACTTGGGAAGTTCCAATTAAAAATCCAATAGGAAAAATTCCCAAGACTCCAGACCAGTAAATTCAGAATCTCTAGGGTGGGATAAAAGCATGAAGTTTTTTTAAAGCTCCTCAGTTATTCCAGTGTGAAGCCAAGGTGGACAATACTGAGGAACCACTGCTTTAGGGTATCCTCTTAGCCTACCTGCCCTTAGCCAAAGGATCTCTCTTGTCACTGCATTTCCTTAAAAGAGAGATAAAAGGCTATAGTTTCCTAATTGCATTTTCTTTAACCTATTTAGTGCCTTTATCTGGAGCACTTATTTGCTTCAAATTCAACAGTGGCATCAGGTGGAGTGGTATGCTGTAGCAGTGGCCACTGCTTCTTGCTTTTCCATTTTGGACTATGGAAGATTCTGTGGGCAGTTAGATGGGAGGCAATGCAATGTCATGAAAAAGACCTGAGCTCTAAAGATCCTGGCTTACATCTCAGTTCTTCTATTCTGTGTTATGACCTTCAGTGAGTCGCTTAACTCTTAAGTCTTGGTTTCCCTTGTAAAATAGTGACAGTAACATCTGCTTGTGAAAACTAAACCAAATAACTAATGTAAAGTGCCCGCTATAAAGTGTGTGCTCAATGAACAGCAACTTCTCCTCTGCTACAATTATCTTCCTAATTAAAATAAACTCTGTCCCTTTCTGATGCCTTCTTTGCTAGATTCTTTCAGAGCTTCCACGCTATGTGATGAAGCCAAGGGGCTATCCTCCCCCATCCAGACATTTCCTTTAGCAGCAATTTCCCACACTAGCCTGCTGAAGTCACATCTTGGCTTCATCCTAACAGTTTTCAATTCTTCAGATTCTTTGTCTCTTTCATTTTTTTTTCCCATATCCTCAGACTTCCACTTTAAAAGTGGTCTCTGCTCTCAAGATCTTCCCATATATCCTTCCTGTTAGCTTTCTCCTCCCTGTGATGAATCCCACTTTACCCTCTCCCCATGCTTTTAGATACATAAAATAGACACTAAAACTCTTTTTATTCCAGCTTTTTACCTTGGCTTTTACTTTTAAGATTAAAGCTATAAACCCAATGAATATTTCATGTGGTACATTTCTCAGCCTTCATTTGCTGAGGTAGATGTAATAACCAGCAAAAAAGCTGTAATAAAATAAACTCAATAAAGATCATCAGACAGACTATAGTACAAGACCCAAATTTATGGCTTTTTGATGAGTCAAATGTTCTAGGAGAAAATTTGCAAGTTCTCTTTTTATCTCACCTTCTTTTAATCTCTTTTCTCAGTGCTGTTTAGCATTATCCTTTGCAACTCACCTCTACCAATTTCCTTTTTAAATCCATGATGAGCACTTTTTATTCCCTGTTGTAAGTACCTTGCTTTCACTTTTATCAACTATGAAATGGACGGGAAAGCCATGATCTATTAATACTGTTTGCCTGTTGGATATCTCTGAATATCACAACCCTGGTCCCATTTTATGCTCCAGATCTGCTTTCTTCTCATTTCTCGTCTTTCCCACAAGTCTAGTCTAAAGATAGATGGCTCTGTTCTACGCCTGCTTTCAGTACATAGAGCAGAGTCTTCTGCGGAAGTCTGACTTAATCTGATGCCTTCCTCTTTCCACCAACCCACTCATTGACTAAGGAGATGCCAAACATGGATGTGTGAAGTGCCTTGAGTGACAGACAGCTACGAGCTCATATTGACTATTTTAAAGGAAGCAACATCATCAGCCTTCCTAATTCTAGTTGGTTCATGAATCTTCTCATTTCTAATCTAACCATTTTTTCCTACTTTCCGAACTTTTTCATGTAATTTGCCACCTTCCTCTGACCACATATATATGTCTGTACCTTTTATGTACTGTTGTTTCTGCTAAATTAGCTTTTCATCAAGGCTATGGGGTAACATCTTCAATTCTGTTTGTCATAAATAAAATCTTTAAGGGTTTTATTTGGAAATGATTATCTTTAAAGAATCTTTAAGGTCTTACTTATCCCTACTCTCAATAACTCAATATCTTCCGAATTTTGCTCGCTGCTTTATGGTCTTTTCCTCTTCCTTTGGAGATTATATATGACCTAAATACAGATTCTCTTCAAGGTAATGCCCATGGCCCACTGACAGCTGTGAGTCTTTCAAATAGGTACCATCTGTCAATATTTTTTAAGCTATTACAGACTATAAATCCTTAAGCTTTTAAAGACTGTAAAATCCAGAGATTGACTTACCCAAGGTTACTTGTTGTCTCCAAAAGATTTTTTTAAATGCACAGTTCCTAAAATACCTACGACTAAATATATTCCCTATATCTATATAACAAAATTATGGGTTACAGAGAAGAAAAATAAAAGGCCGCCAAATAAAAAATCTCAAAATAGTCAAGGAAAAAATTCCAGTTGGGAAATTATAGCATCAAGTAATTGAATGTAGAAAAAATGCCACCTTTTTAATTTATCCTAAATACTGTATTATCAGCACAGAGCATATACATAATAGAATCTACAAAAATAAGTAGTAACTTGTTGAATTTAGACAATGATATCTTAGCCTACATGGGTATTAGACAAAAAGGCCATAGTCTAATCAGTTAGTCTATGGTATTAATATAAATATAGAGTCATAGAATTGCTCACAAGTAATATTTTTTTTTAAAATACATTTGAAATCATCAAACTCAGTCACTAAAAAACTTAAATAAACAAGAGATCCCTTTCTCCTAAAGAAATTTTAGGAGATTAAAAAAAAAAAAATAGTTTCTGGCTTGAAAAATGTAGTCCCACTCTATAGTCCCACTCTAGAGCCCACCCCATCCTCCCCATCCCACAAAGCCTTGTTTGAAAATTTCTTATCTAGGTCAATATGGTTATCTATAATTGAGGACACTAAGACCTAGGCAGACTAAATATCTTACCAAAGAACACAGACCTCATTAGCAATACAGCATAAACAAGAACTGAAGGCTCCCAATTTTACATTTCAAGAAAACAAGCAGAGAAGGCCCATCATGTCCACATATGTCCCGTGTTTTCTGTACTCTTGCATTTATATTTTTTAATTCATCATTAACAAATGGGTTATACAACAGCTTATAATGATAACTCTGATTTTCACGTGGTATATGAGAACCTGTGACTACAGCTATGACAACAAGGACAGAATTATATAAATACTTGCTATGGTACCATTCAGCTGTGTTTAAATTTAGGCAAGCTTTAATGAGTTTGAGTAAGAAATATTTTCATATATATTCTATACTGATCACTGACCTACAGTTATGACTCAGCCAGGGACATAAATCAGCCAACAAATAAACGAAGTTCTACAAACTGGATTTTTCTTGGGAGTGAGATGTTAACACAAAACCTCAGGGAAGAATTAATTGACAAATCATGTTTATAAAAGACTATGAAAACTTTTGCATATTATTTATTCCTAATGATTAAAAGTGATCTAACTAATGAGGCCCACTGAATTCAGAACATATAATTCTTAGAATCAATATGCATTTTCTCAGTCAGCCTGAGCCATAATAAAACACCATAACAGGGTGGTTTAAACAACAGAAATGTGTTTTCTTACAGTTCTAGAGGCTTATTGTTGTTGTTCAGTCACTCAGTAATGTCTGACTCTTTGTGACCCCATGCACTGCAGCACACCAGGCTTCCCTGTTCATCACCATCTCCCAGAGCTTGCTCAGACTCATGTCCATTGAGTCAGTGATGCCACCCAACCATCTCGTCCACTGTCATTCCCTTCTCCTCCTGCCTTCTCTCTTTCCCAAAATCAGGGTCATTTTCAATGAGTTGGCTCTTCACATCAGGTGGCCAAAATATTGGAGCTTCAGCATCAGTTCTTCCAATGAATACTCAGGGTTGCTTTTCTTTAGGATTGACTGGTTTGATCTTCTTGCAATCCAAGGGACTCTCAAGAGTCTTCTCCATCAACACAGTTCAAAAGCATCAGTTCTTTGGCACTCAGCCTTCCTTATGGTCCAACTCTCACATCCATGATGACTACTGGAAAAACCATAGCTTTGACTATAAGAACCTTTGTTGGCAAAGTAATGTCTTGGCTTTTTAATATGCTGTCTAGGTTTGCAACAGCTTTTCTTCCAAGGAGCAAACATCTTTTAATTTCATGGCTGCAGTCACCATCAGCAGTGATTTTGAGCCCAGGAATATAAAGTCTCAATGTTTCCATTGTTTCCCCATCTGTTTGCCATGAAGTGACTGTGTGGATCACAATAAACTGTGGAAAATTCTGAAAGAGATGGGAATACCAGACCACCTGACCTGCCTCTTGAGAAACCTATATGCAGGTCAAGAAGCAACAGTTAGAACTGGACATGGAACAACAGACTGGTTCCAAATAGGAAAAGGGGTACATCAAGGCTGTATACTGTCACCCTGCTAATTTAACTTATATGCAGAGTACATCATGAGAAACTCTGGACTGGAAGAAGCACAAGCTGGAATCAAGATTGCCTGGAGAAATCTCAATAACCTCAGATATGCAGATGACACCACCCTTATGGCAGAAAGTGAAGAGGAACTAAAAAGCCTCTTGATGAAAGTGAAAGTGGAGAGTGAAAAAGCTGGCTTAAAGCTCAACATTCAGAAAACAAAGATAATGGCATCTGGTCCCATCACTTCATGGGAAATAGATGGGGAAACAGTGGAAACAGTGTCAGACTTTATTTTTTTGGGCTCCAAGGTCACTACAGATGGTGACTGCAGCCATGAAATTAAAAGACACTTGCTCCTTGGAAGGAAAGTTATGACCAACCTAGATAGCATATTCAAAAGCAGAGACATTACTTGCCAACAAAGGTCCATCTAGTCAAGGCTATGGTTTTTCCAGTAGTCATGTGTGGATGTGAGAGTTGGACTGTGAAGAAAACTGAGCACCAAAGAATTGATGCTTTTGAACTGTGGTGTTGGAGAAGACTCTTGAGAGTCCCTTGGACTGCAAGGAGATCCAACCAGTCCATTCTAAAGGAGATCAGTCCTGGGTGTTCTTTGGAAGGAATGATGCTAAAGCTGAAACTCCAGTACTTTGGCCACCTCATGCGAAGAGTTGACTCATTGGAAAAGACTCTGATGCTGGGAGGGATTGGGGGCAGGAGGAGAAGGGGACGACAGAGGATGAGATGGCTGGATGGCATCACCAACTCGATGGACATGAGTTTGAGTGAACTCCAGGAGTTGGTGATGGACAGGGAGGCCTGGCATGCTGCAATTCATGGGGTCGCAAAGAGTCGGACAGGACTGAGCAACTGAACTGAACTGAACTGAACTAATGGGACTGGATGCCATGATTTTAGTTTTTTGAATGTTGAGTTTTAAGCCAACTTTTTCACTTTCCTCTTTCATTTTCATAAAGAGGTTCTTCAGTTCCTCTTTACTTTCTGCCATAAAGGTGGTGTCATCTGCATATCTGAGGTTACTGATATTTCTCCCAGCAATCTTGATTCCAGTTTGTGCTTCATCCATCCCAGCATTTCTCATGATGTACTCTGCATAAGAGAAATAGACAGGGTGACAATATATAGCCTGCTGCTGCTGCTAAATCGCGTCAGTCGTGTCCAACTTTGTGCGACCCCATAGACGGCAGCCCACCAGGCTCCTCTGTCCCTGGGATTCTCCAGGCAAGAATACTGGAATAGGTTGCCATTTCCTTCTCCAATGCATGAAAGTGAAAAGTGAAAGTGAAGTCACTCAGTCGTGTCTGACTCTTCGCGACCCCATGGACTGTAGCCCACCAGGCTCCTCCATCCATGGGATTCTCCAGGCAAGAGTACTGAAGTGGGTTGCCATTGCCTTCTCCATATAGCCTTGACGTACTCCTTTCCAGTTTGGAACCAGTCTGTTGTTTTACATCCAGTTCTAACTGTTGCCTCTTAACCTGCATACAGGTTTCTTAGGAGGCCGGTAAGGTGATATGTTATTCCTATCTCTTTAAAAATTTTCCACAGTTTGTTGTGATCCACACAGTCAAAGGCTTTAGTGTAATCAATGAAGCAGAAGTAGATGTTTTTCTGGAATTCTTTTGCTTTATCTATGATCCTTCAGATGTTAGCAATTTGATCTCTGGTTCCTCTGCCTTTTGTAAATCCAGCTTGTACATGTGGAAGTTCTTAGTTCATATACTGTTGAAACCTAGCTTGGAGGATTTTGAGCATGACCTTGCTAACACGTGAAATGAGTGCAACTGTGCCGTAGTTTGAACATTCTTTGACATTGCTCTTCTTTGAGACTGAAATTAAAACTGGCCTTTTCCAGTCCTCTGGCCACTCCTAAGTTTTCCAAATTTGCTGGAATATTGAGTGAGGCACTTTAACATCATCATCTTTTAGGATCTGAAGTAACTCATCTGGGATTCCATCACCTCCACTAGCTTTGTTCTAGAGGCTGGAGCCTGGAGATCGAAAATTAGTATGCCAGCATAGTTGGGTTTAGGTGAAAATTTTCTCCCTGACTTTGCAGACACTGCTTTTCCACTGTGTCCTCACATGGCAGAGACAAAACTCTCTGGTGTCTCTTCTTAAAAGGATGCTCCACCCTTATGACCTCATTTATCCTTAATTCCTTTCACAAAGGAATTATCTCCAAATACAATCACATTGTGTATTATGGCCTCAACATATAAAGTTGAGGGAGACAAAATTCAGCTTCTAGTATGTGTAATTCTTATTTAATATAAAATTTAGAACACATATCATAACATGGGCCTTTGATATTTATAGCATATAAAATATTTTCTGTATTGCACAATTATATTGAAATCCATATTGCCTCTAGGTTTAGACTATGTATAATACAGAGGAAAAACCACTTTTCAAACATCATGTAGTAATAAAATATTTAGAACATATAAATTTACCAGATAAGTAAAAATTACCATTATAAGCAATGAATCTTTTATTTTACAATAATTTCATGGAATCATTTGCAGCATGTTCACAAGTCTCCCTCTAATAGACGGCTTATTTTAAAAACAATTCAAAAATATTCTCTTGACCATGCAAGGTCATCATTTAGAGGATCAAGCTTAATATTCTAAAAGTGAAGAATACAAGATGTGAAAAAATGTTTCCCTCTACCATGAGACCCCAGATTTAACATCTCCATACATGAAAATAAAACAAAGCCAGATAATCTCAAATATCTAAGATAACAGACCTTCTTTTAGACTGTTTTACACTTCTACTTATTGGATAAACTGGCATATTAAATTGCAAAGCTTCTTTTTGCGTTTAATTCTGAATTAATACGGGATGAATGGCACCCCACTCCAGTACTCTTGCCTGGAAAATCCCATGGATGGGGGAGCCTGGTAGGCTGCAGTCCATGGGGTTGCTAAGAGTCGGACACAACTAAGCGACTTCACTTTCACTTTCATGCATTGGAGAAGGAAATGGCAACCCACTCCAGTGTTCTTGCCTGGAGAATCCCAGGGACGGGGGAGCCTGGTGGGCTGCTGTCTCTGGGATCGCACAGAGTCGGACACGACTGAAGTGACTTAGCAGCAGCAGCAGCAAGGGCCTAAAATTTTATCCCTGGGTAAATATCAACTCTGTAACTTTTACATTTGTTGTTACAAGTCTCATTTACACATGTGTGCATGTGTGTGTTTGTTTGTCTTAAGGATCAAAGTTATCAAAAATCCAGTGATATGTGAAGACTCATTGTTTGAAAGAAAGTTACATTTAATTTAAGTATCCTATGGTTCAGGCTTTTCACTAAATGTAGTTATAAGCATAAGTTTGGATTAATTTAGTATTAAAGAAATGAATGGGAAATATTATACTGGCATGATGATTGCTCCTGAAATATAATCATGTAAATATTTCTCAGCTCCACTGGGAGTAGCCTAAGTACTATTTTTAATGTATGTACTTCCTTTTCTCATACACTCTCCACATTTAAATAATTTAAACTAAATAAAAACAAATGTTTTTGTATAGTCACAAGAATTTAACACAGATTTTTCATTATAATAATACCATTTTATATATTTTCAATCTTTATTTCATTTCCACTGAGCTGACTCATAATTTTGCTAACAATTTTTATAATTATTTTGATAGATTTTTATTAGTATTAGTGAAACTAAGCCCTAAATTGTATTTTGTACATACAATTTCATTTCTTTAAGCAGCATTCAAATATATGTTAAACATGTAGCATGTCTCTGCACATTTTAGTGTTTTAGAACATATCTGTTCTCTTTCAAAATTCAAAACATACAATTCCAGGGAGACATAAAAGTTATTGGTTATTAATATTAATGAAGAGATCACTTCTAGATGAGAATGCATATTTTTTAAGAGGAGTTTTGCAAGTATTCTACATTGAGATATGACTAAAATTTATGATTTATTTTACTTAAATTACACTAGTGATTCATTAAATATTACTCTTGTTGAATAGAATCTGGCCTTAGTTTTCTCTCTGCCAACCTAAACCTGGTAGATCAGGCATTTGCATTTCAAGAAAATCACAAAGTAAGCCATTACATAAACTTCATAGATAGTAATTTAAATAATAAGATAGTTCTTTTAAGAGCCCTTCATTGTCAAAAACAATGTGGTATAGTAGAAAGTTTAAACTTAGTCTCAGATGTTTTGTTGCAAAGGAATTTGGGAATAGGTATCAAGAAACTATTTGTATCTTTAGTACTAATAGTACTAAAAATACTATTAGTATTTTTCTCTTGGGGACCTATCATTAAACAGGAAAATGTTAATTGATATTGAAACTATGAACAAAGATAGGCATTGGGGCACTATTTGTTACAAACATCTGCAAAAATTCATTTATATGACAGAATATTATGTTGTCCTAAAGACATGGTATGGTGTCTAAAACTAAGACCCCATATTGTATACTGCACTGACAGCTAGTGAAATCTGGAGGGCCTTGAAAAGCCTAGTTCCCCTCCACATTCTGTTCCCATATAAGGTATTCTTAGCCAAGCAACCCTCTCTGTCAAGGGGGACAGGTATAGTTCTTGCTTATCGCTGAGTCATGGGTTTCAGTTCACTGACAGTCCACAGAATTATTCAAATAAGCCAGTCACATCCTCCTGCAGGAACTAGAGGGCACCCCACACTTTTGATACCACAAAGCCTGCCTCCCACAGTTCCTGGTTGCTCTTTCTGTTCTCCAGTGAAACCCTCACCTGGCCCTGCATGTTGCAGTGCCCCCCTCTCTGGGGTTGTGAGGCGTAATGACTAAGAGGAGCTTGTAATGAATAAACTGCTATCATCCTCACTGGTCTAGTGCTGGGTGTCCTGTGTTCAGCCATCCCCTTGGCTTAGGGTAGGAATCCCTTCCTTGCCAATAGCGTAAATAGGAAGTCATTAAAACATTACGTACATAAAGAATTTGTAATTACATGAGAAAAAGAACATATTATAATAATACATGGGAATGCAAACTACATATGCACACAAAAGACATACTTCATTTTAAAAAATATTTTTAAAGGACTGGAAGGAAACAACCAATATATTTATAGTGATTTCCTTTCCTTTCCATAGTGGAATTCTGTATTTTTCCTTCTTTCCTACTTGCTGTATTTATCAATTATTTAAAGTTTAATATACAAGAACATTGTAAAATAAGAAGCCCTATTTTTCCCTAGCTACAAAACTTGAACAAACTCTCTCCATTCCTCATTTATCCCCCCAAAGGGGTATAATAGTCCCTTCAGAGTCATTGCTAGACTTGATCCAGAGTATTTTGAGACTATCTTATAAATTCTAATAGGTTGTACAACGGAAGGCATTTTTGTTGTTAGTTATTACAGTAATAAGCCAAATTCCTTCCATTGACACAGTTAGAGTTAACTAACTGCACAGAGACAATTTCCTGTCTTCAGCCTCTGCTAGCTCCACAAAAATTCTCACAGTTAATCAGTAAGCTGACTTAAGCATTTCACTTTTCTCCCCACTCCTCAGTATTATACTTTGGAGATCCAGGGCTCCCAGATTGCTCTCAGAGGAACCACGAAGAACCTCATTCCATGATGTGGCTTTGCCGTTCTCCATTCCTCTTCCCATCTCTGGTCAAAATAGATTGAATTGTATTCAAAATTCTCTAGTTTCTCCTTTCTGCTTTTCATGATATTCAAAAAACCATCTAAAGCATCTCCATAATGAGTTAAAATCTGTCAATGACTTATCTATCTGGGTAAGGTGTATATATTTCAACAACAGCTTCTTATAGTCTTAACCCAAAGAAAGAAGTAACTCAAATGGAATTCATTTATTTTACTCTAAAATTATCATTATATCCCTGTTTACACAATGAATGATAGAGATTTATGCCACTAAAGTTGATCAAAGGGGCAAGTAATTAAAGTTGGAGGAACCTCCTAACTAGCCTCTGTCCAACATATTGCAAAGTCCCTTGAGAAAAAAATCAGGATGAAAGTGTGAAGAAAATGTTTCCAGAATTGGCTCCATAACCTGCCCGAGACACTATGAAGAAAGGAATTAAAGTGGCCAAACTTCTAAAATTATTACTTTAGTTTCCATTTTTCAAGTAAGTTTAGGAAAACATGCTGGGGAAGCAAGCTTATAAAAAAAGCACTATGTGAATTTAGTCACATACAGAAATGTATCCTTAGAAATGAATGTCATTTATATTCTCATTTCACTTTACTTGTTATTCCTTCATCCTGATGGATGTCAATGAAGCTGCAATTGCTTCAGAACTTGAGCATGCCCTGTGATTACATACTCCAGGCTCGACAGCCTAAGCCCTAAACAGCTCTTTCTCGTTCCATCAGCAACACTATTTCTCCCTTTGTGCCTGGAATCCAGGTGCTTGTATTCTCCTATAATTATTACTTGACATTTGGAATGGGCTGAGAGTTTGAGCTTTTTTTTTTTTTTTTTTTTAACTACTGATCATCAAAAGGCTGCATCAATGATAATTTCAAACATCTTAGGAGGCCGGTTCCCATCTAAACTGTTTGATCATATGTAATTATAGGTTAATACTCTTACGAAAGGCCCAAGCAACTACCATTCGAGGCACTCACAGATGTAGCTGATGCATCATACAGGACCGTCAGCATAGCCCTGGAAAAGCCAGCCTCATGATGATGGATGGTGGTCTGGAACACAGCTTGAGTGATAATAAAGTGCCAAGTGAAAGTAAATGAGCTGAGGAAAAAACAAACAGAAAACTTCTGAGACCTATTTTGAGGTAAGTTTTACCAACTGAGCTATCAGGGAAGCCCTGGTGATGGACTGGGAAGCCTGACATGCTGCAGTCCATGGGGTCGCAAAGCGCTGGATACGACTGAGTGACTGAAAAGAACTGAGTCATTAAATTCACTCTTCGTTCATTTGAAAATACAAAAATAAAAAGGCATATCAGAACTGAGGGAAATACACAAGGCCATCAGATGTGACCTCTTTCTGATTTTCTCTCATGAATGGATGTTTGCTTTCACCACAGGCTGCAAATTACTTTCCTTTCTGTCTGTCTGTCTGTATAGCTGTGCACTGGGGATAATCTCTTTCCCACAAGAATGCTACCAATTATAACTTACATAGGCAAAGAGGTCAGTGGCTATTTTTAAGGGTAATTTGACTGATTTTCTTTCGTAAAAGATTAAGGAATGTATCTTAAAATGCACAGAAGCAATTCTGGAAGACATGCAAATGTTTAACTCTTTGACTTAAGAAGTCTTCTCAGGGCCCACCTCAAGACGTCCTGCACAAACTGGTTAGCACGGGAGCAGGCAGTCCTCCAAACTCGTCACTGTTTGATTCAAAGCAGAAAACGTACCAGTTAACCTTCCATGAAAAAGGCTTTCTAGAGTCAAGCATCCCTAATATTAACAACATAAAGCTTCATTTGCAGATGCTTTGGGCAGAATTATAATAGGCACCCTTGAGTAGGACTTTCAATTAAAGATAGAAGCTTAGGATGAAGGAAAGAGTCCCTTGTAAGGAAAAGGACTGGGGGCCAAGAGGGTGAAAGAGATTTACTATATCATTTACTTTGCAGAAGTATCAATATCTTTTGCAAAATTCAGAAATATACATTAAACCACACATACAAAATATACAAAAACAACACATACAAAAATATTTTTGACATTAATTCAACAGATAGTTCCTCATCATTAAGATCATTCACTTCAACATTTAATTAGAGACACATGTTAGAATTCAGCTCTGGGCACAATTTTATTAAGGCAGAAGAACAATTACACTTTCCAAGTCTCGGGAACTGGGACTAATGTTAAAATTTTAACACAGCTAAAAAATCAGGCTACTGACTCATGCATTAAACAAACCAACCAACACATCTGAGCAATTCTTTCCTTGTAATTTTCTTAGACTTGCCACAGTAATGAGATTTGGTTTTGTTTCCTTAGCTATGTGTAGGTACATCTAGCTAAAGATTAAATATTCTTATAAAAATCATCAGTACTGCCATATATTTTTGAAACAGACAAGCCTCAGAGAAACTTTAGGTCTCCGTGTACATGAATTTACTAGTCTCCAATAAGTTGAAACCAAAGTCTAGAGGAGGAGTAGCTCTCAGTGGAACTACATGAAAATCTGAGTATTTATGTGTCTTTGTGGTGTTGGAGAAGACTCTTGAGAGTCCCTTGGACTGCAAGGAGATCCAACCAGCCAATCCTAAAGGAAATCAGTCCTGAATATTCATTGGAAGGACTGATATTGAAGCTGAAACTCCAATACTTTGGCCATCTGATGGGAAGAACTGACTCATTGGAAAAGACCCTGATGCTGGGAAAGATTGAGGGCGGGAAGAGAAGGGGACGACAGAGGATGAGATGGTTGGATGGCATCACTGACTCGATGGGAATGAGTCTGAACAAGCTCCAGGAGTTGGTGATGGACAGGGAAACCTGGCGTGCTGCAGTCCATGGGGTTGCAAAGAGTTGGACACAACTGAGCAACTGAACTGAACTGACTGAAAGTCTAGAAGAGAAGAAGCTCTCGGTAGAACTACATGAAAATTTGAGTATTAATAGAAAATCCCCAAGTCCACACAGATCTCAAATCATACGGAAATCCTACATTTTTCTCACACCTCTGTACTTCTGTTTGTCTTTCAGACTGAACGTGGAAGTGCTCAAATACCAAAGGCATTACTCTTTTATGCTGTTTATAGCCTGATCGGGGCAGGAAGTATCACAAATCTCATGAGGATTCCCTCCCTTGTGATATTTTCAGCATCATGTTTCATGTTTTTAGAGGTCTGCATAGTTTAGAGGGCTTTCTCAGAAGCAAAGAGCCTGAATCTTTTTCCAATGGAAGTCCGTAGTCATCACAGTTGTATTCTCTAATTTTTGTAAGAGCTAGGAAAAATGTTTCCCAGAAAGATATCTCTTGACCTATAAACTGCATACAAGTGTGCTTATTCACTCAGTTGCATCCGACTCTTTGTGACCCCATGGACTGCAGCCTGCTAGGCTCCTCACCACGGGATTCTCCAGGCAAGAACACTGGAGTGAGTTGCCACGCACTCTTCCAGGGAACCTTCCTGGGATGGAACCTGTATCTCTTTTGTCTCCTGCATTGGCAGGTAGGTTCTTTACCATTAGTGCCACCTAAACTAGAATCCATAAAAAGCAAGAGGTTCCTATATGCACACATATATGTGTGTGTGTGTGTGGTGTGTGTGGTTTAATCTAAATCTTCCTCAAAATAATCACATGAGCCCAAGCACCCAAGTTGGATATAGAACATACAATATACTGATCCCTATTGCTATGTGACTAGTAGCAAGTTTCTTTGATTCCATCAAAAACACCAAATCATAAAGCTCCACTAAAAGGAGCCTATGGAAGAGTCAGTCAGTTCAGTTCAGTCGCTCAGTCATGTCCGACTCTTTGTGACCCCATAGACTGCAGCACACCAGGCATCCCCTGTCCATCACCAACTCCCGGAGTTTACTCAAACTCATGTCCATTGAGTCAGTGATGCCATCCAACCATCTCATCCTCTGTGATGGATAAGGAAAAGTAGAACCATGTTTCACCATCAGAAATCACAATGGCACAACAACCACCCAGCAAAAGGATAATAAGTTACAGTAATTCTAACCAAGACCACTGCTACTGTCTATCCCCCTCTGGAGAGATGTAACTGAAAGGCACCTCTACCAGAGAAGACACATTAGAAAAAGGGTGCCTTTCCTACCAGTAGAGGCAATTGCATCCCTGGGCACATGACATGGGGGCTGCAGCACAGGCTGCAGAATTCTTCCCCCACCTCCCTCTCTGACACAACCTTTGCACCCAAATGCACAAACATGAAGCAGGCTCCATTTTGAATACACAGCCCTGAATACTGTCATGGTTCACAGGCTCAAAGCCTGAAACAAGTCAGCAGGTGCTGGATTTAAACACTGCTCTCATGTACGTCTTCCGTTTTATGTTCACTGGGAGAACAGGAACTCTAAAGGCATCTCCTATTAGTAAGATCTGCATTCTCATTCTTCTGAGGTAGGAAGCAATAGAAAGGAGAAAAGAGTAGGAAAGGAACAGAAGAACACTTGTGTTTGTGCAGGATGAGTTAAGACTACATGAATTCTGGGGAGCAAATGGTACTTCTTCAGGCAGGTTGAATTTCATAAACTATATACAAGGCTTGACAAGTGTTCAACACCAAAATCTCTTTCACAAAGTGGTCTAGTGCTTGTCAAAAAAAAGACAAAAATACGTTTGTTACATATATTATTGATGACGGAATCACACTGAATTATGGAAGAATTTCATATTGCTATAGCCCCGCAAGAGTTATCATGTTTGTTCTGTTCTCTGTTCTAATTCAGGTAGTTGACTGGTAGATAGACAACTACTGAACTGAAAGAAAAGTAAATAATTGTTTCAGTTCAGTTCAGTCAGTTAAGTCGCTCAGTCATGTCTGAATGTTTGCGACCCCACGGACTACGGCACACCAGGCCTCCCTGTCCATCAGCAACTCTGGAGTTTACTCACTCATGTCCATTGAGTGGGTGATGCCATCCAGCCATCTCAGCCTCTGTCATCCCCTTCTCCTCCCACCTTCAATCTTTCCCAGCATTAGGGTCTTTTCAAATGAGTCAGCTCTTCGCATCAGGTGGCCAAAGTATTGGAGTTTCAGCTTCAGCATCAGTTCTTCCAATGAATATTCAGGACTGATTTCCTTTAGGATGGACTGGTTGAATCTCCTTGCAGTCCAAGGGACTCTCCAGAGTCCTCTTCAACACCACAGTTCAAAAGCATCAATTTTTCAGCACTCAGCTTTCTTTATAGAAATAATTGTGCCAAACCTCTCCAAAACAGGTTGAAAGACAACGTGGTGCACTAGGTTGGAGAATACATTATTTTGTTACCAGATGCAAATTTAAAAGATTCAAGGTGACTCCTCTCATATGATGTTCTTAGTCTGCCCACAGGGTGGGCCACTGCCACTCATGTTTAGAGGGGAAGCACTGCCTAGCACACTCAAGCTACGAGGCTCACTTGGTTTCAAGAGCACCTAATTTATGAATTCAGTGAACAGAACTATGTTTGCACTTCTAGTTCCATTCTTTAGTCAATGTATATTTGTATTTGGCCTTGCTATATCCTAGGTACCAGAGTAAATGCTGCTGAGTAAAATGTAGAAGAAGATACATTCCCTATAGAGTTTACTAGTAACTCTGATAATGATGTAATAAATGTTACAGGATGCTTGAGTGGCCCAAGAAATGAATCCCAGTCTTGAGGCATTGGGGGAGGTTGCCCAGAGGATGTGACATCTAAAGAAAATCTGAAGAAAGCATGCAGATTGACCAGATAAGAGATGAGAAGAAGGCAAGGTAGGAGGGTTTCAGGAAACTGTAAATATTTCAAAGTGGTTGAAGTATAAAGAGATGAAGCTGACAGATAAGCACAGCCAGATCAAGACTAATACTACATATTTGATGTTTGGGCTTTATTCTAAGGATAATTGGAACAATTGACAGTATTAATTAAAGACAAAGAGATAATCTCCCTTTGCACTTTGGCAAGATTATTCTTAAAAAGATAGGAAAAAAATAACAGGGATGCTGGCAGATGAAGAGAAACTTTGTATATTCAAACAGGAAGCAGTGGCATGAAAGCTACTGAACAAAGTCTGTGATCTAGAGCGAAGTGGTGAAAGAGGGGGATGGAGATAAATAGGAGATTTGGGAGATAAATAGGAGATCTGGGAGAGTCACAAAGAGTCGGACACGACTAGGCGACAGAACTGAACCGAAGGAGATACTTAGGAGGTTAGGACATGAATTGATCATTGACTTTGATACAGTGTGTGGGGTCAGAATTCAAGATAATGATACTTTTTGGCTTAGGCAAGTGTGTGGAAAGTGGCACAAGGTAATGAGCACAATTTTGGACACATTTTGAAGTCACTGTGAGACAGCAGAGAGGGGCTGTTTGATGGCAGGTTAAATAGGGACTTCCCCTGCTCTTCTTTTCCCCTCAGCCCAAGTCCAAATTGATCACCCTCTGTTAGCGTTTGACTCTAACTATTTGGCATAAATGAAAAGTGAAAGAAGAGAATGAGCTAATATATGTAACTACAATGCAATGTATTCAGTTTTTCTCTCACCATCTTTCATGCCTCATCCAGGAAGAGGGCTTAGCTACACAGAACCAGGAGAAAAGAGAGTTAAACACTGGCTCAGAAAAAGCATCTGCTCTAACAGGAGCCCTTTTATTATGCAAGGTGAAAAACTGTGCAAAGAAACATCTTTATTATTTATATGTGAAAGTGATACTGAAATTGTAGGTGGCATATTATACAGCATTCTAGTGGCTGGTTATGGAGTGCTGTTTCACCGCATGTAATTTTCAAAAGTTCTGAGAATTATGTTTCTGGCCATTTCACCCCAGAAAGAGTTAATTCTGAGCCTTGTGGCTCACTACTTGAGAACTTCTTCTGAATGGGTTGACATTAGCCCACTAATGACTTTTTAAAGGGGAAAGAGGTTAAACAGTTATGAATTCCCTCACAATGAGACCAAGCAGGTCACACTTGTACACAAGGATTGCATGATGCATTTTTAAAATAATTCCTCCAAATCAAGAGAAGTAATGTCTTCCTCATCTTTGCCTGTCAATAGTGCCTTATCAAATAAAGGAAGTGACTTTTAATTTAGCATAACTTAGCTTCTTCTGAAACCATGGGCCTTATCATAATTAACATTTTGTTTTTACAGTGCATGCAAACCACTGGTTTACTAGTTCTGTCTAGAATTTCGTCTTGGACTATCTAGTTATTCCCTGACTTCCAGAAATCTCTGTTTTTCCCAATAGAAGATGCTGGTAATTCGGCATCCTTTTCTCTCTCAGGTACCCTCAACTGAGTCAGAAGGCTGGAAACCCCGGGAACTATTTCCCAGAACCACTACCAGCGGCTTCCACCCTAGACGTGGCAGGTGAAATTTACAAGGGAAAAAGGGCAAAAGCCTTATTTCTGGTCCTCTGGAGGCTAGCGTGGGAGGCCCTGGACTTCAGTAGACACGAAGTTACAGCAGCTGTTGCATATTCCCCTGAAAAGCACCTTTCTCAGTGCCTGAAGAAGCTCTGATTACTGTCAGGCATTCGATTTCCTAACTCCCCAAAAGCAGCAAACCCTAGTTCCCAGAGGTAAGCTTTCCTTCTGCTTTTCCAGGAGTCTTATAAGCACCTAATTTCTGTCTCGGGTTTTTTAATGTCTAAAAAACACAAAGTGGCTTCTGTTTTCCCAACTGATAAATTTCCCTTGAAGAAGAGAAAGTACTGCATGGTACCTAACAGCATTGGTTTCTCTTTTTTTGGGTTTTTTCCATCAGAAACTTTATTTTGCAGTGATTCAAGTAATCTTTATCTCCTGTATTCCTACATTAAGCCTAAGGCTAGAAATACATCTGACATGGAAAAGGCACTTAGTACTGGTCAAGAGTGGATGGGAATAGCTATTTATACAAGAAAGGGGAGGAAATGTCACAAACTAATTTTATTAGCAGTAATGGTGGTGATTCTTAGTCTTTCAAAGGCAAAAAGAAATGCGACATTTCATTTTTCTCAAAGCATGAACATTTTTGATGCAGACATAGATGAACTACTACCAGATTCTTCTTAAAATCCCAAATTCACCCAGAGAATTGTTAGCTGAACATTTCCGTGTCAGTCCAATGGAAGTAACATTCTTCTCTGGAGTGTTAGACTTATGTCTTCATTCAGTACATGAAAAAATAAAAATGAGAAGTTACCGAGGAAACAAGGCAGACAAAATGACGATCCTCTGCTCTTTAATTTTATTTTCCATTCTCATATTCCTATTTTAAAAAGCAAAACCTAAGGGAGATTTTGTGTTAAAGAGAAACTGCAAAATATGAAGACAAATGTCTAACTAAGATAACAGAGCAAAATCACTTATTAAAAAAAAGACCATGGTATGCTCTGTGGTTTGGGTTAACTGCTGTTAATTTCCTCCCTAACCATCATTTTCTACTGATTTTCTTGCACATTCTGTAAAGAAAATTTTTGTTAAGAAGAGAAAATGAATACTAAGAATCACAGACACTAAGAACTAAACTTTAATTCTTTCTTGAATTAAATGAAAAATAATCTAGTGTTTAGATTTGCTTACTTATTTTAAAATAAAAGTTGCAGTTGTTGAATTTTATGTTTGTTGGGCTAAGAAGCTTGATATCTTTGTGAGTCCATTATTCCTAAAATAGGCATGTGGAAGAATCTCATGTATTCAACTTAGAACAGATATTTATTGCCTACCTACAAGATTTAAGTTATGGTGATAGTTTCTGGGTTGGATATAATTATGAATAAGCCATGGTTTTTGCCCTCAAAGAGCTCAGAGTTCATCAATCTACACAATAGATCTTACTATCCCATGGCTCCTATGCCTTTTCTTCAGCAGCAAGGAAGGAAAATAAAGCTTAAGGGTGAGAAATTTTCTGGCCTAAAGTCACATATATGTAAAGAAAGGGAATAAAAAAAGCACTTATCTCTTCAAAGCTTTAGTTTTCTGTGGGAAACCTTCCAGCAGCAAAAATAACTGATGGAGGTAGTTAGCAAAACACTGGACATCCTGTCAGATCTTCCTTGTTGGCAAAGTTCACTACAAACCTCACAAGAATGCATGTTATTTATTCAAGAGATGTCTGGAGTTTCCCCAGGAGTCACTGATGGACTGGTCTGAAATGTCCACTTCCTCCTGCCACACTAGCCAGAAGCAGATGGCCTATTCTTCCCACACTTAGTTCAGCTGCAAGGACACAGAAGCCAAGGACTTTGGCCTTAGGATGGATGAGTAATTCCAGGACGGAACGCTGCATTTATTTCTATTTTCACATTCTAGTCTACTACTGTCATGTCCATTTAAGCTCTGGGAACTGTGGGGTTAACGTAGCAACTTGTACTGCTCTTAGGGGTTTCTCCAAGGTTCCCAAGCACCTCCATGAAAAGCTGATGGAAAATCCAAATTTATCTAGGTCAAAGGAGGACCCCAACTCCACCTTGCAAATATTGCCTTTCAATGGGAGTTCACCTATGTGTCAATTTAAAGCTGCTTGCCCAACATTTCCTACCCCCTTTCCTGCTATGTTTGTAGTATTTACTGTTATGTAACTGACTATAAAATGTCCTTCTTCTTTATTAACTGCTTCTCTCCACTGGCATGTAAGTGGCAATTCTGTGTCTATTTTGCTCATTGCTATATCCCCAACCCTAGACTACTGCCTGGACTATGAGAGTGCTCTATCAATATTTGTTCAATGACTTATAAATAATCTCTACCGCACATCACTGTGGACATATAACGTATGGTCCATGAACCTTGCTTTGTTCTGTCCATACTCAGTCGTGTCTTAATCTTTGCAACACTTTGGACTGTAGCCCACCAGGCTCCTCTGTCCATGGGACTTTTTCGACAAGAACACTGGAGTGGGTTGCTATTTCCTCCTCCAGGGGATCTTCCCAATCTAGGGATCAAACCCACATCTCTGCATCTCCTGCAATGCAATACGCATTGTATGCATATTTTTTACCACTGAGCCATCACAGGAGCCCCATGAACCTGGTAAAGACTAAATAACACTGTGGACCCGTTTCAGGAACAAATCTGTTTGAGGTAGTGGTCTGATATAAATAATCACATGACCTATAGACTCCGACTATTGAGTTCAAGTTCCAGCTCTACTACTACTTCCTATGTTATCTTCTACACCTGTATTTTCTTTCTGTGAATGAGGATGATGATGTCATCAGTGACTCTGCTGTAGGGCTGTCATGAAGATTAAATGAAATATACATTGTGTGGGGGGCAGTATTGCTACGATTTCTGCTTATTTCCACTTAATGCAGTCTGAGTGTCTTGCCAGGCTATATTTAGGATAGCTCCTTTCATTCCGTAGGGCAACTATTTTACTAGGGAATCTGTCAGTTGTCACGGTGAGTGACAACTGCCATACTGACACTCACAGTGACCAAGCAGGAGGTTTCTTTCATGATGTCTTTATAACTCCAGAAAAGACTATACTCTCTTTCTACTAATCACCTCTCCTAAGCCATCTCCCCCAGCCCATATGTCCAGAGTTATAGAATCTCATAGACAAAAGAAATTTATTTTAGATTTCATCAAGGCCTCTGTCTCACCTATCACTGTTCTCACTCCCACCTTCAAACTGGATCCCTTCCAGAATCTTCCTGGCAAAGTGGTCATGCAGTCTCTTCGTCCTCTCTTGCTTTACACTGCTCTACAAAGGAGTGCATCTCATATTTTCACACTCTGTGTTATTAGAAAGCCCTTACTCACTCTGAAATTAAATCTAGCTGCTGGCTTAGTTCCAACTTCCAAAGTTACCCGGAGTAAGATAGTCCAGAAGCGTCTCTTGCCTGACGACACAGCGATGAAATAGTTCTGGTCTTTGTGATCATTCCTCATATGGCAAAGTTTCTAGATCCTTCTTCATCCTGCCCCCTCCCCTTTAATTTTTTTTTTTACATCAACAATGATCCATTAAATTATGATCCCCATGACTTGCCTCTAAATTTTAAATATAACATGTCTTATACTGGGCCCTGGGATTTGATCATTCAAATCAAAAATCAGAATTTGGAAATTCAACTTCTTTAAAGGCTACAGGGGCTTATACAGACAATTTTAGAAATTATGTCATACTGTTGGCTCGAAGTGAGGTTGTGGTCAAGTAAAATCCCTAAGTCTGTTCCATGTGAGTTGCTATCAGGTCAGATTTTCTGGCTTTTTGAAGAAACTTGGGTCAGTGCTCTGTTTTCTACAGATGCTCCAGAGATGTGTAGACTCACAAATGATTTTTTCTCTTAGCAGACTGGGCACTAAGCTCCAGCTGCAAGATCCTTCTTAAGAAGCCCAGCCACAGGTTTGATGTCAGGAAGAGACAAAGAACTCCTTAATAAGTTCTCATGACCAAAAGGTGATTTGAGGAACCCTTGTCACCCTGTTTATTTAACTTCTATGCAGAGTACATCATGAGAAACGCTGGACTGGAAGAAACACAAGCTGGAATCAAGATTGCCGGGAGAAATATCAATAACCTCAGATGTGCAGATGACACCACCCTTAGGGCAGAAAGTGAAGAGGAACTCAAAAGCCTCTTGATGAAAGTGAAAGTGGAGAGTGAAAAAGTTGACTTAAAGCTCAACATTCAGAAAATGAAGATCATGGCATCCGGTCCCATCACTTCATGGGAAATAGATGGGGAAACAGTGGAAACAGTGTCAGACTTTATTTTTATGGGCTCCAAAATCACTGCAGATGGTGACTGCAGCCATGAAATTAAAAGACACTTACTCCTTGGCAGGAAAGTTATGACCAACCTAAACAGCCTATTGAAAAGCAGAGACATTACTTTGCCAACAAAGGTTCGTCTAGTCAAGGCTATGGTTTTTCCTGTGGTCATGTATGGATGTGAGAGTTGGACTGTGAAGAAGGCTGAGCGCTGAAGAATTGATGCTTTTGAACTGTGGTGTTGGAGAAGACTCTTGAGAGTCCCTTGGACTGCAAGGGGATCCAACCAGTCCATTCTGAAGGAGATCAGTCCTGGGATTTCTTTGGAAGGAATGATGCTAAAGCTGAAACTCCAGTATTTTGGCCACCTCATGCGAAGAGTTGATTCATTGGAAAAGACCCTGATGCTGGGAGGGATTGGGGGCTAGAGGAGAAGGGGACGACAGAGGATGAGATGGCTGGATGGCATCACTGACTCGATGGACGTGAGTCTGAGTGAACTCCGGGAGTGATAGACAGGGAGGCCTGGCGTGCTGCAATTCATGGGGTCGCAAAGAGTCGGACATGATTGAGCGACTGACCTGATCTGATCTGATCTGATCATATAGAAATCGGAGAAAGCAATGACACCCCACTCCAGTACTCTTGCCTAGAAAATTCCATGGACTGAGGAGCCTGGTAGGCTGCAGTCCATGGGGTCGCTGAAGGTCGGACACGACTGAGCGACTTCACTTTCACTTTTCACTTTCATGAATTGGAGAGGGGGAGCCTGGTGGGCTGCCGTCTATGGGGTCACATAGAGTCGGACATGACTGAAGCGACTTAGCAGCAGCAGCAGCAGCAGCATATAGAAATATGAAGTTCAAAACTGGTTCTGTCTAGCTATGCTTATCCTCAAATCCATGTATGTACTTTAGGAAATCAAGGACCTTCCTCAAAGGCATACAAAATTTAGTGCTAATATGCATTCATGAATTTTTCTAGGGAGAGTATCTATAGGTTTTATGAGTCATATATAGGAGCTCATAACCAAAAAAGAGATTAAGAACCTCTATTAGCCCCATTATTTTAGAAAGGGCATTTTTGAGCCCTGGAGGTATTTACAAAATTACTCAGGGTCACAGAGCTAATTGTTAGTAGAGACTGAACTATATTCAAGATCCTTCAAATCCCAGCCCAAGCAATTTACTACCTTAACAACTGTTGCTCTACAAGAGGGCAAATTTTGTGTGTCTTAGTTTTATTCTCATCCTGGTTTGAGTTTTTAGGTAATATATTAAGTTCTATTGTAAACCTCATGTTTCTAGTATCCACTACTGATTTCAACAGTCGTCTATCTGCTTAATATGAGAAAAGTACTAAATATAGTTATTCTGATGCCAGCAAAGTCAATATAAGGCTCTTTCATATTATGATTTATCTACATTGAATCTAAAATCTGGAATTTTATGATCACGCATATAATAGGAGGTTCCTCATAGTACAGTTTTCTCAGTGGTCAGATAGATGTATCTTCAACACACTGCTGACCACTCCTAGTTGACAAAATGAGGGCAGTGGAGGAGCCTCTGCATCAGAGATGAGGTGTTATTGGGAGAGAAGCAGCAAGGGCATGAGGACCTGTGGATGAAGCAAATAACCCTCATCAGGCTTAAATCATCCCCCTTTAAATGATGCAAATTTGATTGAAACTGACAAAGTTAAAGGATCTACTCCTAAATAAATCGATCTAAAAATCTTCAGGTAAAGTGCTTAATTTCCTAATGAATATGTTTATTCCAATGTTCAATTAAAATACACATACGCCAAAATGTCTTGAGCATATATTGGTAGTACTACTTTCACTTATTCTGGACAAAAACGTGTCTTAATCTAACAACAAAGGACGAGATGGTTGGATGGCATCACCAACTCAACGGACATGAGTTTGAGCAAGCTCTGTGAGATGGTGAAGGAAAGTGCTGCAGTCTGCTGGGTCCAAACAGTTGGACACGCCTGAGCGACTGAACAAGAACAATCTAACACAGGAATCAAAATATCTGAGATTTTAGAGAGTCATCTTTTTAAAGCATTTCCTCTGATAAAGTTTCTATGGCTAATATGTGAAAGCATGTTACATTTGACGCTTAGCTGAACAGGACTCTTCAAGAGTTTTAATAATAATATGGTGACTACTTTTAATAAATTGTTGACCTTGTTTTACTTCTCTTTGTGAGACTTAAGAACAAGGTGTTTTTTTTTAAATAAAGAATAATAACTTTAGCCTTCCTGGATACTTATCAACAACTCTCCACGCCTCTATATAATATTTTTTTGTTCTCAATGGCAAGGCCCTGGACCCACTAGGCCTTTAATAAATATTTGAAAACATATTTAGAAATGATCAATGTTTCTTCTTTTCCCATATTTTCTCTAGCAAACAGATCCATTAGGTTTTGGCAGATGAACTGGGTGAAATCCAGAGATCAATGTAAAGAACAACTAAGATTATGACTTCTTTTTCACTTAAGATAGAAAAGTAAAACACAGAATTGAAATATTTTCTCTTTCATTCATGGAATGAGTCAGGATTCTGAGGGTCCCAGACACAGCAGTACACTGATGGAGACAAGATGTAGCTGACTGAAAACACCAAAGATTTCAGTCCTACCCAATATCAGTCCATACAGACACATGCATCTTCTGTGTGGGAAAGTCTCTTGTCCCTAAGAAAAATCACTGTAAATCAAAGCCTTAAACTAGGAGGAGAGAGGCTGATACTATAGTATGCAGCAGTGAGAAAGAAAGGAACAGAATAAAGGTGGGGTGTGTATAACAAATAAATACACAGTCTGAAACATTTTTAGACTTTAATGTAAGTCAGTGTAGCCCATCATCAACCTGCATAATATGAATAGCCAAATATTACAAAAGGGTAAGTAGAAAGTTTTAAAAATTAGTGCTTCTTCAGGGTAGAAGCATGAACAAAATGTCTTATGGACATGTATGTTTGGGACAGAGGGGTAGATTATCAGAAGGAAATGGAATGGAAAGGCTAGAGAAAAAAGTATGGGTAGGCAACAGCCATTTTTTAAAAAATATTTCCTTATGCTGTGCTGAGTCTTCACTTCCACAAGGGCTTCTGTCTAGTTGCAGAGAGCAGAGGTCACTCTGTAGCTGTGCTGCGCGGGTTTCTCATTGCAGTGGCTTTTGTTGCAGAGCATGGGCTCTAGGGCTCAGGGGCTTCATCAGATGCAGCACGTGGGCTCAGTAGTTGCAGCTCCCAGGTTCTAAAGAGCAGGCTCAGTAACTGTGGCTCACGGGCTTAGTTAGTTGCTCCACAACATGCGGGATCTTCCCTGATCAAAGACTGAACCCATGTCTCTTTCATTGGCAGGTGGATTCTTTACCATTGAGCCACCAGGGCAGCCCGGCAACTGCCATTTAAAGAACTGGCTTAGTGTGATGGTTAATTTTATTTGTCCACTTGTCCACACCGTGTCCAAATATTTGGTTAAGCATTATTCTAGGTGTGTCTGAAGGTGTTTCTGAATGAGATTAGCATCTGAATTGGTAGACTGAGTAAAGAGGTTGCCCTCTCCAAGGTGGACGGGCCGCATCTTATCCATTTTAGACCTCAATGCAACAAAAAAGGAGTAAGGAAGAATTCACTCTCTCTCTGCTTCACTGTCTTTCAGCTGAGACCTCAGTCTTCTCCTGCCCCTGGACTGGAAATTATACCATCAGCTCTTCTGCTTCTCAGCCCTTTGGACTGGGACTGGAATGGCACCATTGGCTCTCCTGGGTCTGGTCTGCTCTTCTCAGCCTCCATAATGGTGTGAACCACCAACCCCGCAATAAATCTATACATCTGTATCTGTATCCATATATACAAATAGAAATGCTTGTATACATATATATACTTACTATAGTTACATAATATACATAAATACATGTATAATTATAATACACTAAAATTTATTTATTAATATATATTATGTGTTTGGATATGCATGTGTGTGAATATATGTGTGTGTGTGTGTGTATGTGTGTGTGTGTTCAGTTCAGTTCAGTTCAGTCCCTCAGTCGTGTCCAATTCTTTGCGACCCCATGAATCGCAGCATGCCAGGCCTCCCTGTCCATCACCAACTCCCGGAGTTCACTCAAATTCATGTCCATCGAGTCAGTGATGCCATCCAGCCATCTCATCCTCTGTCATCCCCTTCTCCTCCTGCCCCCAATCCCTCCCAGCATCAGGGTCTTTTCCAATGAGTCAACTCTTCACATGAGGTGGCCAAAGTATTGGAGCTTCAGCTTCAACATCAGTCCTTCCAATGAACACCCAGGACTGATCTCCTTTAGAATGCACTGGTTGGATCTCCTTGAAGTCCAAGGGACTCTCAAGAGTCTTCTCCAACACCACAGTTCAAAAGCACCAATTCTTTGGCCCTCAGCTTTCTTCACAGTCCAACTCTCACATCCATACATGACCACTGGAAAACCATAGCCTTGACTAGACAGACTTTTATTTGCAAAGTAACGTCTCTGCTTTTGAATATGCTATCTAGGTTGGTCATAACTTTCCTTCCAAGGAGTAAGCATATTTTAATATATGTGTGTATGTGTATCTATATATGAATATACTACTTTTCTGGAGAATCCTAAAGTGCAAAGGGAGTAAATGGAGAGATAAAGAGATGATCCAGGATAGATAATCTGAAATATATGAGATAGGGAACCTGTTAGCATAGAAGCTAGTACCCAAGAACTGGATCACAGGCACCTCATCAAACCAATGAGCTGGTACACCTGAACTCACAGGAGTGTAACCCTGCTGCTGCTGCTAAGTTGATTCAGTCATGTCCAACTCTGTGCGACCCCATAGACAGCAACCCACCAGGCTCCCCGTCCCTGGGATTCTCCAGGCAAGAACACTGGAGTGGGTTGCCATTGTCTTCTCCAATGCATGAAAGTGAAAAGTGAAGGTGAAGTCGCTCAGTTGTGTCCAACTCTTCCTGACCCCATGGACTGCAGCCTACCAGGCTCCTCTGCCCATGGGACTTTCCAGGCAAGAGTACTGGAGTGGGGTGCCATTGCCTTCTCTGGGAGTGTAACCCTATTCAAACCAAAATCCATGTGTTCCAGGCCAAGAGAAATGTCTTTAAAATAATGAGTAAAATGGGAAGTCCAATCTTTATTTTCAGCTCTCAAAATCATTTAAAGAGATGCTAGTTCACTGCACATTCACAACAGATATTATTAAATGCCTGGTCCTCAACTTTCTTTAGTCCCCAGAGACTCCTAGCTGCTTCACATCCTTTCCAGACAAAATTCAATACATCTTACTATCTGATTACCAATCACCTCTGAACAGCATCTTCACTCGTAAAATAGTCACCCAGTTTGTTCAACACTAGAGGTTATTTTTCTTATAAGAATATACTGATTTTTATTTGTTCTTTCTCTCCTCAAGGCCAGTTGTGTATGGAGGAGGGAGGGTGTTATGAATCTCCTAATCCTTATGAATGGCTCCTAGTAGTAGTTTTGACAAAGGTTGTAGCAGGGGCTTGAAGAAGATAGGACCTATTCCTTCTGAGAAACCCAAGAAACCCTCATCAATAAGGGTCCATTTAGCTCTAATATTTAAAGTGTGCATAGCAGGTGATGAATTAACTCATCTCCAGTGCATCTGGAATGGTACCAACTACACTCATCCTTCAGACAATTGAGAAACTGTCACTCAAATCATTTTCTGTACAGCTTAATTCTCTTATGGAACTGGTAGAGAAAGACCACTTCAGAAAGTAGATTAAGGTTAAAAGCAGGAGCTTTCCTACAATATCCATATCATCAGGAGCTATGATTCTCAGGGTACTGAGTGCCCAGCACAGTGCACAGGACTCAGTAAAGATTTGCTAAACAGGAATGAATGAGTCAGCACCGGTGGATCTATCCAGATAAACCGAAGCCCCGAAAGCCAGGGTTCTGAAATAAAATAGAACAGCAGAGAGCACCTGAAAAGGATTCATTTGTACTTTGAGCCTTGAAGTTTATTAGTGACACTTTGCTTGCATTAAACTGTAGTTATGTTGTACTCCATCATTTCCTCTCCCTGTAGAAAAGTTTAACTGTGCCCCTGGAAAGTCTGAGCTGGAACACCATGTATCATATCAGACAAGGGACACTTCCCAGAGAACAAAAGAAAACCCCCAAGCCAGTGGTTTGCTTTTCACATACACTTGCCTTATTTTTGACCTGGACCCCAACATATTGCAGGGGAGCAAGGCTGAGGCTTGGTCTTACGATACTTCTAAACCACTCACTGCTTGCTATATAAACCCCAGCCACCAACTTCTTCTAGCAAAACTTCCTGTTGATTCATTCATCAGATAAATTTTGGTAAGAGCAAGGTGGGGAGTCAGGGTGGGCCTTGTTCTGCTTATCACATCTAATAGATAGGAGTCATTTTCATACAGCAAACAGCATTGTGTAAAACAAACCACAATAGAACTATCAAAGAAGTGGCTGTATGTAAGAACCTTTGTATGTTACAAAATTCTCTCGCCATATTTTTGAGTCAAGGCAACTAATATATCCTTCCTTCTCCCTTTACTACTCTTTTCCAACTAGACTGTGGATTCCTGAACCTTCAAGACAACACGGATCTGCAAGAGGTGGCACACCTGGGTTCTTGATCAGATTCAGCGTCAGTAATTACGGAAACAGAACATTAAATACAAGGAAGGGCATAAACAATAGGATTCTGGAAGGCAGCCAGCCCCTCAACCTTGAACTGGTACTTATCACAGCATCACTGTAATAGCTGGACACGGAGGGAGGACCAAAGGCCCCAGCGGTCCAGCAGGATCTGCAGGCAGCTGCTATTCTATCCGCTCAAGGAGGGCAATGTGTTCAGACTTTCTGGAAAGTTCCAATTCTGTGTGGGGGAAAAAAATATATATATATATATATATATATATATATATATATATATGCTGCTAAGTCACTTCAGTCGTGTCCAGCTCTGTGCGACCTCACAGACGGCAGCCCACCAGGATCCCCCGTCCCTGGGATTCTCCAGGCAAGAACACTGGGGTGGGTTGCCATTTCCTTCTCCAATGCATGAAAGTGAAAAGTGAAAGTGAAGTCGCTCAGTCGTGTCCAACCCTCAGCGACCCCATGGACTGCAGCCTATTAGGCTCCTCTGCCCATGGGACTTTCCAGGCAAGAGTACTGGAGTGGGGTGCCATTGCCTTCTCTGATACAGATATATAGATATAGATATAGATATATAGGTCTTTTCAAGAAGTAGAATAGACTACAGCAACAAATGAGTCCCAGCTGTTTAAAATTAGACTGCTACAGGGAATTCCATATAAAAATGCTCCATAGGACTGTAGTATTTTCACCAAATTAGGACTTGAACGATTCATTCGCTGAAGCTCCTGGCCTCTGCATATAGACGCCTAAGATAGTTTTAAAAAATGTTCATACATATGTTGGTTGTAACCATGATATTTCCACCATCTAAAATGCTTACATTACTTACTTAAAAAAAAAAAAATGGGGGTATAGTTGCTCTACAGTGTTGTGCTAGTCTCTGTTATGCAATGAAGTGAATCGGCCATATATATATATAAATATATCCCCTCCCTCTTGAACTTCCTTCCCCCCATCCCAGCCCTAGGTCACCACCGAGCACCAAGCTGAGCTCCCTGTGCTCTATAGCAGCTTTCCACTGTTTCACACATGGTAGTGTACAGATGTCAATCCTAATCTCCCAATTCATCCCCCCCATCCTCTTCACTCTGTGTCTACATGCCCATTCTCTACATCTGCGTCTCTGCTCCTGCCCTAGAAATAGTTTCATCTGTACCATTTTCTAGCTCCCACATATATATTTGCTAATATATGATATTTGTTTTTCTCTTTCTGACTTAACTTCACTCTATATACGACAGACTCTAGGTCCATCCACATCTCCACAAATGTTTTTTAAAAACAAAATGCTTCACCACCCACAAGACACGGACCACACACCCTGACTTACAGGAAAGCAGAAGAGTTCAAGCTGAAAGAATTCTGTAGCTGCCACAGGAAACCGGGGTGATGATCTCGGTTTTACCACTTGTCAACCACATGAACCTGGGCCACTCTCTTCATGTCGCTTGTCCAACTGTCAAACTGAGATGATGTGTACATTGATGGAACATCATGGCTGCTAGAAGTCCAGCCTAGCTCTCAAATGGATAATTCCATGACTTTTCTGGTATGGATTATATTTTTAATATACATCTTTAAATCAAACATGGGCCTGTAAATCAGTAGGAGTTTTCTCCAGGATGTGCCTTTTACTTCTTCTCAGACCTTCTCCATGCCTCCTTAACATGATAAAGATCCTAACGTGACCAGATCCTTTCTGGTTTCTCTTTCCCTGATCTTAAGAGTCTCCTCTCATGGCAATACTGGTCCCTTCATTTCATTTCATTATATGAGACAGCAGTTCAGCTTATGATAATTCAAATTAACTCAGAGGATAATTCAAGCAAATTGAGTATTTTTTTCGGTTCTAATTATTTGTCAGATATTATACGAAATTATGCAAATTATTTATTAAATACTTGTACTTAGATACTCAGTTCATAAAATCTCCATAAAAAATTTATAATGCATTTGGTCCCTCCTAAGCAGAGAGCGAAAGTGAAAGTGAAGGTCACTCAGTCGTGTCTGACTCTTTGTGACCCCATGGACTTTATAGTCCGTGGAATTCTCCAGGTCAGAATACTGGAATGGGTAGGTAGCCTTTCCCTTCTCCAGGGGATCTTCCCAACCCAGGGACTGAATCCAGGTCTCCTGCATTGCAGGCGGATTCTTTATCAGCTAAGCAACAAGGGAAGCCCAAGAATAGTGGAATGGGTAGCCTATTCCTTCTCCAGCGGATCTTCCAGACCCAGGAATCGAACCGGGGTCTCCTGAATTGTAAGCGGATTCTTTACCAACTGAGCTATTAGGGAAGCCTGAGGGACTAAAACATATTTCTTCTTCAAAAGATTCCATGTCAAATGACTTGGGACTGCACAACTTTGACACCCAGGATGAATCTAGAAACCACAAATATGTTCTTATAATTCTTTTCACCCTGTTTATCCTTTAAAAAAAAAAAAAAAAAGCCCTCCATCATCTAAGCATCTTTCTCAAGGAGAAACAAACAGAAAGCATATAGGAACACACTGGTCAAAAAGGGTGCTGGGGGTTTCAGGCCAAATGACAAGGCTGATACATCTTCCTAGAACATCGATTTTAAGATTTTTTAAGTATATATGTTATTTAAAAATAAAACAGGAGACATAAAATAATTTTCAAATTTCCTATTTACCACTGGAGAATATGCTCCCCAAATCCAACTTCCCTACAGACTGAAGATATTCATCTTACTCCTCTGCCATTTAGGGATACAGCAATGGACACTTCAGATGAATAGTCTTAAGATGATATGAAAGGGTTTCTTCTTTGAAATACAAAAAGAACCTATGGAATAGAAAATATACATATCTATTTTCCTCAACTATATAAATAACTTACATTCAAGTTTCTGTCTGAGTATATACTTTGAGGTCCTTTGAGATTTCTTTGCCATAAATCTTTTTGCTGCCTACTCACTTGGGCTGTTTCTCAGCATTTGACACCCTCCCCAGTGCGCCATCTCAGCGTTTCATATATAAGGGTATCCTGATCCTGGACAGAGGTTAAAAGTTCCTCATCCACTCTTTTCCATCTTTCCCAAATCAGTCATCTTTATCCTGTGGAAAATGTTACCAAAGTTTTGCTCTGCATGATCAGCAACATCAATTAACCCTATTTATAAAATATACCTTTTACTTTAGGTTTAACTTTGTGAAAATGAAATAGGAGGAAATTTCAAAACTTTTTCTAGTTGTAACAATAGAAAAGACAATATATCTCTCGCTCTCACACACACACACCCACACACTTTCTCATACGAGATAGATAATTCTTAGAACAAACAAAAATAATCCTGAGGTAGATAGTTTCTGAATGTACTGGAGGAAGAAGATAAACATCACACTAGGAATTTGGCCCCTACCTCACTGGCTGAAAGTGAAAAGTGAAAGCATTAGTTGTTCAGTCCTGTCCAACTCTTTGCAACCCCATGGACGGTAGCCCGCCAGGCTCCTCTGTCCATGAGATTCTCCAGGCAAGAACTCTGGACTGGGTTGCCATTTCCTTCTTCAGGGGATCTTCCCAACCCAGGGATTGAACCCAGGTCTCCCACATTGCAGACAGATTCTTTACCATCTGAGCCAGCAGGAAATCCCCACCTCACTGGCTATGTTTCATTATAAAAGAACTAGGTTTCTATAAAAAATGTTTTGATCACAGAATGCAGGAAAAGTTCTGGTTTCCTTTTCACTCATCTGTCTTCCATATCAATAAAGCGTGGGTCATAGACTTTACATGGCCTGTTTTCTGGAAAACAACTCTGGCACACGAAGCTTGGAGAAGAAAAGAGGAGACCAGAGAACAGAGCCAGCTTCACTGAGTCAGAGGCTGAAGAAGGGACTGTGGGAAAAAGAGCTGGCCCCCAGGGCCTTCGAATGCAGCCACTCTTCCAAGCCTCTCATTTATCCTGCAGGAAGGAAGGGGCTGAGCCCTGCTGCCACCAGAGAAGATGAATCAGGATCCCTTTGGGCAGGAACAGCCACATCCCCCGCCTCCGCTTGCCAAAGACAAAGGATGGATTTCAAAGGGTTAGATATGGCAAGTCACCAACCAATCAATCCACACGTTGCTTTTTACAGGGAAAATAATTTAATTTTTTAATAAAAAATAGCACATTTACCATACAAAACTCTGCCACTACATAAAAACACAAGGAAGAAAGAATGAGAAAAATCATCTTGAAATAGGCATAAAATTTCTTAAGAATCTACTGCGTGCCCAGCATTTTGTACAATCCTGCTAAAGGTAGTGAATACACATAAAATGCTTTCAAGGAGTTTATAATCTGGTGGAACCCTGGTGTTTGAGGCAGTCTCAAACTGGATGACAAAGGAGACCACTAGATTTCCATACTTAAGCCCTCAGAGTATTTGTCCAGTCAACAGAGGGTTGGCAGAATGCCGCTGCGGAGAGGGCCCTTGGGGCAGCTCCTCTTACTCCTCTCAAGGAGGACAAAGACTTGTAAAGACCACCTTGGGGATAGAGGGCACACGAGGCCCTCTCCCACCCACCTATTTTAAAGACATTAAGACACACTGAGGAAGTACTGACACTGAGTTCAAATAATGACTCTGCCATGCATGGTGGTGGTGGTTTAATCACTCAGTTGTGTCCAACTCTTACGACCCCATGGACTGTAGCCCGCCCAGGCTCCTCTGTCCATGGGATTTCCCAGGCAAGCATACTGGAGTGGGTTGCCATTTCCTTCTCCAGGATTGCCATGCATAGGAGGTGACTTTAAACGAATCTGTGAAAGTGTCTGATTACTTAAAACAAGCCTAATGATGTCCACTTCACAAGATTGTTATATACTAACTCATCCAATCCTCACAAAAACTCTATGAGGTTTATTATCATCATTCTACGTATGAGGAAACCAAGGCACAGAAAAATCTGTGTAACTGACCCAAGGCTACGTACATAGTAAGTGGTGGACCCAGGATCTGAACCCAGGCAGCCAAGCTACAGAGCGCATGCTCTGTGCTCTGTAGCAGGAGTTAGTCTCTACTGCCTCTGCCTTTTACTGAATTTAGTAAAAAAGTCCAATCACTGCCATTTTAATTAGAGTGTGGTGAAGACAGAAGGAATGAATTTTTACAGCCTAGGGCCATAGCATCAAAGAACAGACTTAAAAAAATTTTAAACAGAGTAATGATAACATTGGGCTTCTCAGGTGGACCTATTGGTAAAGCACCCACCTGCCAATGCAAGAAACGTTAACAGACTCGTGTTCAATCCCTGGGTCAGAAAGATTCCCTGGAGAAGGGCATGGCAACCCACTCCAGTATTCTTTCCTGGAGAATTGCATGGACAGATGAGCCCCATGGGCGAGCTACAGTCCATACGGTCACAAAGAGTCAGACACGACTTAAGTGACTTAACACATACACAATAATAACAATAGCACATGTGCTTATCAAGTAAAAGGCAATATAACCAAGGAATTGGGAGGAAGGCACGTGTGTGTGTGTGTGTATAAATGATCTCATTTAATCCTCACCATTTGTCAGTTATGGCATCACTCTACAAATGTGACAACTGGGGCCATGAGGGTTTCAGCAAGTTTCTGAAGTCACAAAGCTAAAATGCCACAACACTCAAGTTAGCACTGAGGTCTATGTGACCAGGCTCTCAGCTCTTGGCATGAATTTGTTGAGTCAAAATGGTGTCAGGTCCTGTGAAAATGAGAATAAATACAGAGAAGAGATGAAAAATCACAGATCATCTCCCCTACAGTGGGCAATAATGACTGATAGTGACATGGGATGCCTGGGTGCTGATCCTAAGTCAGCCATTAACGAACCATGTGGTGATGAGCGAATCACTCTGCATCTGTCCTTTGGGTTTTACATCTAGCAAATGACTAGGGTGTAATAGGTTTCTGGTCCTTAATCTCTTGGTGATCATAAACCACCCTCATGAATTCAACAAACTCTCCCTCCGGAAAAAATGCATACATGAACTTAATACACCAATCTCTACATTCAATTGAGCAGTGACATCATGTATTACGTACTAGTTGCCAGGCTTTCCCACTGAAATATAATATCCATGAGGGCAAGGGACTTATTAGTCTCTTTCACATATATATCCCGTTATCATAACAGTACTGGGCATATCATAAGCTCCCCAAAACTATCAATTAAATGAATAACTAGATTAGGGCTACTGATCTCCTTAATGTCAATTCACATTAACTCCAGCTTAAGAAAACATGAGTCAAATTATATCCAACGTCCTCTTTCCTTCTGAAAGATCTAAGATTGAATCATATGAAACTGCTTATTCTCTACTACTTCTGATCCAAAAATGGCAATTTCATGTGCTTCAAGCTAATACATTAATTTACAGTTTCCCTGACTTGCCTGATGGTGATGCTGTCCATGTGCCCTTTGATACCTGGTGCTAATCTTCTACTACTAATTATGTTTATCTGTGACAGCTGTTACTTGCACAGCTGTTACTCACCTTGCACTGACCACATGATGAAACCCAGGCAAGGAGATCAACGTATGTTTCCCACTTCTTGTAAATTGCCCATGAACGCAAACAGAGCATATTTCTGCTCAAAGTACAATTCAGTTGTAGTTTCTCCTTAAATTACATAATTTGAAATTTATCAGCACTTACATAATTCCAAATGCATCTTTAGTGAGGTAACAACTAAGTAGGTTAAAACTGGATTTAATATAAATAAGGCAGACTTCTGGAATAATTAAAACAAGAAAATTGTGTTCAACCATAAGCTAAGTTTTTAAAACACATGCCAAGTATAAACTCTGGGTTGGTTAAAATGTAATGTAGCTGTTCCATTGTGTGACTTCTGTATTTGATCATAAAATACTGTGCTTTGCATTTATTCAGCATTCCAGGTATCCTATAACATCCAGTATCCACTACTGAAGATGGGGCACTATGAAATTTTAAAGGTCTCTAGTGACACTTACTTGTAGAAGGCTTTTGATATGAAAAATTTAAAAGAAGATTGCTTAAACAAATAGAATACACTTTTATGAGTTAATGTAGTTTACTCTGACAATGTTTAGGCTGCAGAATATGTTGCCTAATTAAGTCTTACCAACTATTTACACCAATGGCAATCGCATTTTATTTTGATTTGTGAAAAAAACAAAATGACAATATATGGTAGTTCTGTGTGTGTTAAGACCACTCATGCCTCTTCTTGACCATAAAGATTTAATGAGCAGTGTTTCAATGAGACCTCAACCAGCTTCTAGCTAAACTGCCTTTTCTCTTCTTTAAAGAATGTTTCCATTCAAATGGGTTCAGGTCAGGTCAGGTAAAATTCAGATTAAAAGAATAAACCAAAGAAATTTCCTGCCAAAAGGGTGAAAGCTAAGAGAAGCTGAGTGTGTGGCAATGCCTGCCAAGTAACAGAAGAGAAACGTGGTAGGGTTACTATAACGTTTAGCATAAATTCCCCTAAAGAATGCCTACTGTCTGTTATATTCATTAAGAAATCCAAAGTCGGGGGGAGTAAAAGGTGTTTTTGTTTTACTTTATTGGCTACATTTTTAAAATATTTGACTTGCCCATTGCTGATTGGAGGTGTCCCAAAAAAAACGATAGAAATGAATAAAAAAAATAAGTATCTGAATCTTAATGTAATCCAAATTCCAGAATGGGGTGTGTGTGTGTGTGTGTGTGTGTGTGTGTGTGGTGTATGTGTGTGTGTGTGTGTGTGTGTGGAGGGGGTACTAAACTAAAAGCAACAAACACTGTAGGCAGAAAAATAAAAATTAAATATATTTATTCTTCAACTGAAGTAGTAAGTAGCACACTTATCACTATTATGAAGAGGTACTAATAAAAGGCAACAGAAAAACAGAAAGATTAGATTATCTAAGCCAGAATTACCAAACTTTGTATTCTCCCCTATCATTCAGTCATAGGGAAGCAAATAAAGTTATTTTCTAGAAAACACATCTTATCATCATACCACATATCTCTTCAGGTTACTTCTTTCAGAAAGCAAAATTGTCACCCAATAGACTGAAGCACTCATGTTCCAGAACTTTTAGAGGGAATTACATGTTTGTGGGGGAGATGTAAATCAGATCTACTTATAAACTACACTTGTAAAAAAAAAAAAAATAGTAGAGAAAACTATTGGATAGAATGAAGTTTGAGAATTCTCTGTTAATTTTAATTTATTAATTCTATATTTACCCCCTTTTGTCACTAATAAGGTAATTACTAAACCCGATAAGAGGAAATGTAAACATTATGTTCAGAGTTTAAAGCTATATTTCCCCCAAAGAAATGCTTTTCCTAGAAGTAAGTAGAGTTCATATTGTAAAATTATTAACCTACTTTTATGGGTATGTGTTACCAAGTGTTTTGAAAACCAGTGGCCCAGAACTACTTTTTAACCTCTTCTCCTACTTTTCTCTGAACTCCTTAAAGTCATTAAAAAGTCTGGGAAAATACAATGAAATTATTTTCTTTCTGAGCATACTGATATTAAAATCAGTTTAAAAGTAAAAAGAAGAAATAAGACGAAAAAGAGAAAGCTAAGAGAGAAAAATGTTTGTTTTCCCTTCACGGACAGGGCCGCCAGCGCCACGCAAGTTCTGCTTTTGTGAGGTCTTGTGTGAGAAAGGAAAGTGTGAGAGAATCCAGCATTTGCAAAGTCAGAAGCCAGAGCCAGAGCCCATTTGGGACAGTGATGTCCCTTCTCATTATCTTATCTTTCAGTCTGAAAGGAAGCAGAAACAAGGCCAGGGTCCCTGCCGAATCAGTAGCCAGAAAACCAGATGTAAAGGAAAAAGACACAATTACCCTGAAGGAAGATTTTTTTTTTTTAAGATATTACATTGAGAAAAAGGTTATTGATCAGAGCACTTACTTACATGTTTTTTGAAAAAGGTCTCAAAAATATCAAAGAAAACAAGAGAGAGAAAAGAGGATACTAAAACATAAAAAATAATCATCATAAGCAAAAAATTAAAAATTAGGTATGCTTATCTCTCAGTTGAGCAAATGTATAGTGAAATTACAAATAGGTCCTGAATAAAATGGGAAAGAAAACACAGAAATTTTTTTTAAAGTACATTAAGTCTTTTCCTCACAGTCAGATAGGAAAAGCAGGAAACTGTAAAGTCTGAAAACAGCACAATAGCAACGCAATCTCCCACTTGAAATTGCAAAACTCCATCAGAACTTACACTAGAAGGAGGCCCTCGATAGCTGCCTGCAATTGTTCCAGGCTCAGGTTGCCAGGACTCATGGGATAAGGTTGCTTCTTACCCCCAGATCCTGATAGTCAAGGTAAGCAATACCATACTTTTGCATTTGCCCAAAGAGTGAGCAAAAGAACCACTAATGGGAGCTCTCTGATCTAGAATCTCTTATGGAGCTTGTTAGGAATTCTGATTCCCATAATTTCTCACCAGGGTTTGCTTTCTCATTATCTGAGATATTCTGAATGAGGAAAAGGGATCCACACTTTATTAATAACTAGTGTCTACAGTGATTCCAAAGCACATGGCCCTTGAATCTCACCTTAAGAAGCACTACATTAGAAACTGCTATTAAAAATCCCTCTGCTCACTTGCTATGTAAGTAAGTTGTGTTGGTGAACACAAGACATCTTGGTGGCTCCCTCAAAAAACGCCATCGGAACAAATCTAGTTGCTCTCATATTTGGGTATAAGATGAAATCCAAAGTGTTTTCCAGCAACTTGTACAATTATGAGTAGGCCTACTATTAAACCCAGAAATTTTGCTAAATTCGTCAGATTACTGTCTTCTTAGATACAAAGGCAGCTGTGCTTTGTAAGCCATTTCTTAAGATTCTTTAAAAAGAATCTATTTACATATTAAAGTACATTTTAGAGGGGAAATATATGCTGCTTGTCCAGGTCAACAGATAGGGTTTTAAGTACAATTACTGACTTAATTTGAACAGAAATTTTTACAAATAGGACTCTTTGAAGTTATCACCAAATATTTAAGATCACAAAGAAAAAATTGAACACACCTATATTTCATTTCTAGTAATGTTCACCTTTCTAAAATTTCTTACTGCTCTATGACCCCAGACTTGACAAGTAAAACTCCCCTGCAGCACACAATATTGCCAACATGTATTTATATTTACAAAATTATTAGTACATTATCGACTGCAGATCAAATGGAAAATCATCTTGCTTTACTGACTTAAAAGTGGTTTGGAATAGAATATCCCTTTCCAAAAGGGACTTCAGGAGTTACTTTGCTTCTCCAGCAGCATTAGGGTATATTATTTTGCCTCAGACTAATCTACCTTTTGAGGCTTCCCTGGTGGCTCAGACAGTAAAGAATCCACCTGCAATGTGGGAGACCTGGGTTCAAACCCTGGGTTGGGAAGATCCCCTGGAGGAGGGCATGGCAACCCACTCCAGTGTTCTTTCCTGGAGAATCCCTATGGACAGAGGAGCCTGGCAGGTTACAGTCCATGGGGTCACAAAGAGTGGGACACGACTGAGTAACTAAGCACAATCTTCCTTTTTAAGCATCAAAATTACTCTATCATCACGCTTCTATGTTTTCTTCAATTGTGGAATCTTACAGGGTTTTGTTGTTGTTATTGTTGTTGTTGTTATAGTTGAGGAACAGTATTATGTTGTTTTTGGGTGTATAACATCATGCTTTAACATTTAAATGCATTAGGAAATGGTCACCCCAGTAATTCTATTCACCACCTGTCCTCATACAAAGTTATTACAGTATTATTGACCATATTCCTTTTTTCCATTGTTTTTTAGTACTCTATGATTCATTGAGAAATCAATGATATATATTTTCTTTAAAATAAGATAGAAAGCATTAACAGCCTTAAAGTCTTTGCTTTTTATGACCACAATGACCTAGTCAAGCATTTCAGTCTTAGTCTAATAGAAGATGTGCTACATTTTTTTTTTTGTGTTGTTGTTAGAGCCATGAACTGAGTTAATCCCTTTTGTGGGAGACTGAGGCTTATATTTTTAAGTTATTCTTTATGCTCCATAAAATCATTTTTCCTGTCTTCTTTTTCCAGTCCAGAGTAACTACAGCAACTGTTTGGCCTAAATACTTTGAGACAGTCCTAATATTAAATCTTTTTCCTGTTGTCAGACTCTGTACCATAATGTCAAGCCACCCACAATAAATTTTTCTTTGGAAAATATGATTACAAAATCAACACATACCTTAAAATACTTGAGCATCTCAGAAGGACCCTCTGCACCCCTTAGCCCCTCTCCTACTCTTGATATCTATTAGGATGGTGGCTAGCTGAGGACGGCATTGATCTTAACCCTCAAGGCCTTGGGATGCTTTTGGTCTGTAAATTATATCATCTGTTTCCTGCTCCAGCAGGAAATAGACTGTGTTTTAGTTTCAAAGATCTCTTATCTCTTGGATATGTGTCTACTGCCAGTCTCCTGGTAATTTTTCTAACTGCAACCTTATCTTGACCTTTAGTTTTCATTTATTCTCTGGCCCTTCTTACTCAGCAACAATCTCCTGCTTTTGATCATCAGTTTCATCTATCCCTAGTACACTGGCTCTGCTGGTCCAACCTTTTAAGTCTTAAATACCATACAGCATCCTTATCTATGACAGTCCAACTCTACCATCTGCTTTCAAATTCTGCTCCCAAACCTTCTCATGCCTCTCTTCTCAGCTCCACAATATCCATTCCCTTCCTCGTGGCTCTTGTTCTAAACTTTAGTTTTCTTTTCTCAGCAATTTCCTAGAATTTGCCTGATAAATTTCTGACCACTGAAGCTAGTAACAGAAGCAGAGATCCACTGTACCAAGAAAGATACATGTAACCCTGGGAAGAATACTGAGATCAAATTTTGAGAGAAGTTAAGAGTTAAGCTTCCAAAAAAATTAAAGCTATACATATAAACAATTAAATTGAGCTTTTTTGTACACAAACCAGTTTAATTATTCTGATACATTCTTTGGTAAAAGTAAATACCAAGTTAGTAAAAAAAAAAAACTAAAAATACAATTAGTAAATAACTAAAAGTAAAATTAGTTATTCACCAACTTGAGGGATTTTTAAACCCATGTTTTACAGTTTATTTGATCAGAACAGACACACACGTTTGTACATTTGTCCTAGTCTCAAAAGTACGTAGACAGCATAACCACAAGTCTAATACAAGGGTATTTTTAAACTATTAAATGTTAGACAATGAATTACTCAGTCAGTAATAATAAACCAGGTACTTTCCAACTTTTCTAGTTATAAATACATTCCTATATACATATCCTGTTTATTTTACTACTGTTTCATTCCCTAACAATATCTAGCCTGACTTTTAATTCATGCTAAAAACACTAATTTCAACACCCATTACTTTGCATACCAGCGTGGTTTTCTATAAGCTGTCTGCCCAAACACAGAGTGACTGTGGAAGTGAAGATGCCATTTTCAATGAGATAAACACTCATAACAATGAGGAAGCAAATGCACTCAGAAAAAAATGAGGAGATGGAATCAATCACCTTGCCTTACTAGCAGTCTGCTGAATACACTGATCTCATATGAAATACATGTTTCTGGACTTTACCTTTCTCTGGAGAGCTAGAAATATTTTAGGGGGAGTTACCAGGCAATGGCACCCCACTCCAGTACTTTTGCCTGGAAAATCCCATGGATGGAGGAGCCTGGTAGGCTGCAGTCCATGGGGTTTCGAAGAGTCGGACACAACTGAGCGACTTCATTTTCACTTTTTACTTTGATGCATTGGAGAAGGAAATGGCAACCCACTCCAGTGTTCTTGCCTGGAGAATCCCAGGGACAGGGGAGCCTGGTGGGCTGCCGTCTATGGGGTCGCACAGAGTCGAACATGACTGAAGTTACTTAGCAGCACCATATAAATGGTGGTTGAAGGCACGGGGTTTGATAATATTTTAAAAGACACACACATTATGGGGCATTAAAAGACAAATCCATGTTGGATTAGTAGACCATATATATGTGTGGAACAGGCAGGGTCTTTAAAGTTTTTCACAAAATCACAGCTAACTCTTGAAATCGAAAAACCTGTCTCTAGTGCGCACACACACACACAAATTGCACTATCCTCCTAAATTACTTATACACATAAAAAAAAAAGTATGGCAGACTTCCTAAAGACTACAAGACTATTGAAGAAAGGGGCAAAGTGAAGCCATCATAAATATGGGTGGAGTTAGGAGTAAGCACTTAAAACCACTGCGATGAAATTTTTGAACAACATAAGAACCAAAAATAAATATTCTCAAATTTTATGGATTTTTTTTATATGCTGTGTGGGTACCACATATACATACACAAGACTATACAACTGTGTTCTTAGCTCTACCCAGAATTTAATGGCCTTAGCCTAAGGTAAAATTGCAATGTGGTTAAAACATGACCCTGGTACTTTAGAAAAATGGAATTTAAACTATTTGGAAGTCATTTAATGACTCAATGAACATGAATTTGAGCAAACTCCGGGAGATAGTGAAGGGCAGGGAAGCCTGGTGTGCTACAGTCCATGGCATGGGTCACAAAGACTCAGACGTGACTTGGCAACTGAACAACACAATTAATTTTACAGATGAGGATACTAAGAATCAGTAAGAGGAAAAAATAGCACATCAACTATGCCTCAGTTTAAAACAAAAAACCCACACAATACCTCAAGTCTCTCACACAGACAACTGCTTCCTCAATCCCTGTGACACTTTCTTTCTGATGACAGAAAGCAGCAGGTTTTGAGACTCTCACCAGCGTGAAGGCCACATCTGCATGTGATTTGCATATGCTCCTCCAGCCTGGCGTGCTGGCTAATTTTAAAGTCCACACTTGGTTTTCTAACAACAGAATGCCAAAGACTGACATATTTCTCATGAATGTAGCATCATCTGCCATTTATTGAGGGTTCAATGTGCCAGGCATAGTGCTAGGCACGCCATTCGCATCAGCTCATGTCATCCTTACAGCAGTCCTGCATTGGACAGTGTTACCCCATTTTACAAGTGAGGACAATGAAGCTGAGAAAGTAAATATTATGCCACAGATATTGTACTGAGTGATAATAAAATCAAGACTGAAACCCAGGCCCACCTGATTACCACACCTTTTCTGTGCTTCTTCCATCACTGGGTTCTATTAGGGAGCCCAGGTAAAACAGAGGGGAGACAGAAGGCAAAGAAAGTCAGAGTCAGTCACAACCACTGCTCTAAGAGCAAAGCTGTAGGAGTCAGCCTGGCACTGCTACAAGGCTTGTTTTCAGTCAGGAGAATGACAGGCAATGATGTTCCAGCACTAATAAATGCTCACTTGATGGGAAACAGAGGGAGACATTACCACAAGACATTACAATAATCACCTAGTTCCACCTTATCAGAGTAGACTTCAGGGGCCGTATCCTTCAACTTGATGGGTAGAACAAGATAGCCTGCTGAAAATTCTAGTGATCTTGAAAAAGAATAAATATCAACTTGGGATATTGCCTTAGAAAAATGATATATCCTAATTTGAGTATTAAATCCAGTCCAACATGGGTTTTTGTAACAAATTCTCAAACCCCACAAGATTAGGAAATGTTATCCGCAAGCCAATGGGGACAGCTGGAAAGAAATACTTTGGGCCTGAGCAACTTCTTTGATATGCCCAGATTTCCAGGAGCCTTGAGAAATGGATTCTACCTTAATAAATACCAGGTGTCAATTTAACACGCATTCTGGAAAGTAATTAAGGCTAGGCAGAATCAGATCCAAGGAGTTATTTTAGTTTCAGTAGGAGTTATAAATTTTAGTTTGCCAATATTCAAAAATATACCCTGGAATATGGTCAAGGAAAGAGATGATGTTTGCCCTTCAGCCTTTCCACTAGAGTTCAAGCATGCAAATCCTTATGAAAGCGTCGTGCCAGCTGACATGCTAGGTTCTGTCACTCCCTGACTTAAAACCCTTCAATAGTCACCCATGGCATTTAGAGTCAAATCCAAACTCTGAATGCAGATTTTACAACTCTCCCTTAGTGCCTCCTCATTATTTTTAGACATCCACTCATTCTACTGTCCAGTTATAGTCAATTTCTTTTCAAATTCTGTCTCTTCTCCAAGCCTTGGCTCATGCTACCTCTCCTGCTGGAACATTCCTGGCTGCAATAGTCCCCTCTTGCCATTAGCTATTACCCATACAGCCAGTGATGGCTGGCTGAGTCCCACTCGTCCTTCACTCCAACATCGCTTCCTCCAGGAGCTCTTACTGACTCCCTACTTTCCTCTATACTTATCATAGTTCATCATAATTTCTTGTTATATGGTTTCTTTGCCAGCTGGACTGTAAGTTCCATGATGGAAAAGACATGCTGCCAGCTAGCAAATATTTATCAAGTGTCCACTCTCTGCGAGACATTGGAGATAGTGTGGTCCTCTAGACACATAAGATCCTATGTCTGTCTCACCCACTGTTACATCCTAACATGAAGCAGAAGCTTTTCCTCTCAGGTAAGATGTATTTATGATATAGGTTGCTTGTAGGTGTATCATGGATCTTTTCATTGCCTGAATATATATGAGGCAGGGCAATTTCTAGATGATAGAATCTTGCTCTCCTAGAGAATGGAATCAGAGTGATCCAGAGGGGAGCCATTAGAGACAGCTCCTGCCTGGACTAAATAAGACAGTGTCAATGGTTGAATACTTTAGGGGATCTTTGGAACACTATTTGACAAGCCTTATTCCACAATCAAGAAAGACACTGTCTGTACTCCTAGAGCCAACGTGTCTTGAAATACTCTGAGCATGAATACTGGTCATCTTGATAGTATTTATTTTCCATTAATACTGAAATTATTAGCTAGCAGTGTCACAAAGCTACTTTGCTGTTGGAGAGCTAATTTACTTATAGAACTCCTGGTATGTGATATATATGGCAAAAGATCCATAAAATTACAAAAATAAAGCAATCTGGGTATATCATTATTGAAGGCTGCTGCCACTTCTACCCAGAAAGTTTAAATTTTGCTGGAGTCCCAATTTAGATTCCACTTCTCAGTTCTTATAGCACCTGGACTGAGGGCAGCATCTCATTTAATTATTCAAATGTATTGCTATGTAAACTCAGGCCATCAGTGAGAATGAACTCAGATAATAAATTAATCCCTCAGCATTCTGGACTCTGAAAGTTCTTTTTTTTGCTAGTATAATCTGTTCTGCTTTATCAATTCAGAAACTATTTCATTTGTCATAGATGTACTGAGGTGAGGGAAGTTATTAGCATGTAGACTGCTGATTCTCTAATTTCCTGTTACAGTAAATGCAATTCATGCTTGTAAGAATCTTCACTCATTGAACAGATTATACCATTTTACATTTGCCCCTGAATCTTAGAACCACTTGTAAAATGGAAGAGGTTGGAAGAGAGGGAGAGAAGCTGAAGAAAGAAAATTGTAAAGTATTATATCACATGCTTAAAATGAGAATGCATGAGCCTACACTGCAGGGTGGGGTGGAGTTCTTGGAGAGACTGCCTCTTGGTCTTGAGTCCACCAGAGAGAAATGAATGATTTATTATGAGAGGAATTGTGGACTTCTGAATATGCATGTTAAGTTTATCTTCTTTTCCAAATCTTTTTTAAAATTACAGCATAAGAAAAAAGTATTGATGCTTCTAAGTAGATTCAGGCCTGGTTACTGACTGAATAAAGTAGAGGAAAGGACAATTTTAGTATCTGCGTGTGAAAACCCCTCCCCCATCCAAATGAGTCATTTCACTCAGCGGAACCTTGAGAGACTCAAGGTTAGGGCCACTGACATCAGGGCAGGCAAAGCTTTGGGGAGATACCACATTGAAAACAGGGGGATTCTTCAAAGTCTATACACTAAACAGAGGGATCTTTCAAAAAGGCAATTATTAATCATAGGTAAAGACAAAAGTTGTCTGAGAAAGGAACTCAGAATAGCAAAGATTATGATTTACATAAACATAATGTTGACATGCCTAAATAACAAAGATGTACCTTAGAACTCTAAGGGGAGGCTGATGAGATGGCATGCTGGAATGTTGGTGATGACAGGGGGTGTGCTGGGAAGGACAGAATTTTAACTATGATATGACAACAGGAACTCAGTAAATCACATCTAAAATGGATATCAAGAAATATCAGAAATATCATTTGTAAATATGGAGGAAGCAGCAGGAGAAAAATTTCTAAGAGTTGAAAGTTGTTGCCTCTGGGGCGTAGATTAGAGAAGAGACAGTTTTTCAACAAGAAAGCTTCTACGATTTCACTTATTATATGCATGTATTACTTGGATAAATTTTTTTTAACAAGGAAGGGCCTTTGGGTTGCTGGGATAATAGGAATATTAGCCTGAAAGAAACCTTGATTCTATCATTTTACATACACAGGGTATCAGGACCTCCTTGGTATGTGTATAGTAGATATATAATCATGACTGAATTGGTGCATCATTAACCACTATAATCATTTTACAGTAAAAAGGAGATGGCACAAAAATTTAGGCCACAAAATGTTATACTTTGATTCTTTTGTAAACCTCAATATAGTACCGAAGTTTCCTTCCAAGGATCGTTTGTGTCTCGTGGACTTCTATATTTCCAGTACCTAGCTGCAGTCCATGGAATTGCAAAGAGTTGGACACATCTGAGCAACTGAACTGAACTGAGCACAGTGTCTGGTTAACATAGACCCCTTAGAAGTAGCTGTTGAAGAAAATGTACAGAGGTTGCAGGAGAGGTAGTTAATAATAAACCACTGCTGAATTAACTGAAGGGGGTGGGAGAGAAGATAGGAAGGACGTTCTAAGGAAGACAACTTGGAAAAGGCCACATACAACTGGGAGCCATGCCAAATTTTCTCCCATTTAAGGAATCAAAATCAGAGTGAGATCAAGGTCAAACCACTAATAAAGGGAGATAAGTAAAATAAGTTTAAGGTGGTATACTTGTGAATTTCATTTGCTCGGTAAGCACTTTGTGTATGAAGCAGGTGGAGCTTATGAACAAAGAGGGCCATTCCATATCCCATACATGCCATACTGGTTGATATTTTTAAATGTAGAAAAACAGTATTCAACATTCAACTTGGATGGTTAAGAAAATGTTAAAAAGCCTATGTCATTTACATGACACAGTCAATCACATTCAAAATATGATTTTGAAAAAAGAGAGGTTATATAAATAGAAAAACAACTTTTATGTTTTATGTTTAAGATCATGTATTAGTTTGCTGCTGCTGCTGCTACTTCTGCTAAGTCGATTCAGTCATGTCCAATTCTGTGGGGCCCCATAGATAGCAGCCCACCAGGCTCCCCCGTCCCTGGGATTCTCCAGGCAAGAACACTGGAGTGGGTTGTCATTTCCTTCTCTAATGCATGAAAGTGAAGTCACTCAGTCGTGTCTGACTCTTTGCGACCCCATGGACTGCAGCCCACCAGGCTCCTCCATCCATGGGATTTTCCAGGCAAGAGTACTGGAGTGGGGTGCCATTGCCTAGCATTAGTTTGCTAGGGTTGCTATAACAAACTGAAAAACTTGTGGTTTAAAAAACAAAATTTATTGTCCCTGTTTGGAGGCTAGAAGCCTGAGATCAGGGTCTTGGCAGGGCTTGGTTCTTTCTGAGGACAGGAAGGAAGCCTCTTCCAGGCCTCTCCTCTGGCTGTTGGGTGTTCCTTGGTTTGTAGATGCATCATCCTAATCTCTGCATTCACATTTGCATGACATTCTTTCTGTGTGAGTGTGTGTCCAAATTTACCCTTTTTATAAGGATACCAATCATACTCAGTTCCCTGGTGGCTCAGATGGTAAAGAATCTGACGGCAATGCAGGAGAGCCGGGTTCAATCCCTGGGTCAGGAAGATGCCCTGGAGAAGGGAATGGCAACCCACTCCAGTATTATTGCCTGGAGAAGCCCATAGACAGAGGAGCCTGGTGGGCTACAGTCCATGGGGTTGCAAAGAGTTGGACATGACTAAACAACAGACACTTTCACTTTCATACTCCAGGATGACTTCATATTAATTATATCTGCAACAGCCCTATCTCCAAATAAGGTCACTTTCTGAGGTACTGGAGTTAGGACTTCAACATATGATTTGAGGGGACACAATCAATAGGCTTCTCTAGTCTAGGTTTTCTAGAATAATAATCTTTTTTCTCCCAAGTACTTTGATTCTAAGTACAGCTTTTGTACATTTCACTATGCCTCCCAAAATCTACCTAACAAACAAGCAGACTATACAGAAGGGTGGGTGGCTGGATAAATGGATGTACCTGATTGTGACTCTTAGGCCGGGGTGAGCCCAGAAGATGATCTGGGTCCTTGAGGACCAAAACTATTAATAATAGACCAAGTGTCTCTTCTTGATGAAAGCACTAAAAACTAGGGGGGAAAGGAGAAATTTAGAATTGTGGATTGGGAACCAACAGCAGAAGATCCAGCTTACACAATCAAAGATCACAAAGCCAAAAAGGAGGGCCAACAACTGGCAGGTGGGACAAAATTAAAAACCCTAAGCACTTAAGAGCCAAAGAGAAGAGAACAGAGCACGACAGAATGAGCAGTCTCGTTGAAGAAACATCTTAGAGTCAAGCCATTAACTGTGATTGTCCTTTATGTGCCCTTTGTGACATGAGGAATGGGAACTTAGGTAGATTTGCAAGGCCAGGACCAAAGTTCAAAATACTAATAATAATTTTTCTAACAATGAAATTTATTATTTTCATATCAATTTTATATTTATAAAGCTTAATGTAAAACTGTATCTGAACTTCGCCTTCAGTGATTAAAAATAAGGAAGAGAGAACCACAATTTGTATATTCTGTGCCCCAGAAAACTCTTGTATGGCTTCAAGTAGCGGGAATCACTTAAGATCAGAGAAGCCAGAGTTAAAGCAATCATGACCATTACTACCAACATCTCTCAAATCACACCACAATCTAAACTACATGTAATCCTGGCCCACATGAACACCAGGGTATTACAGAATTATGAAGCAGAGATGAAAAGTTATATCCATATGAAGGTTGCACTTCAAAGTCACCCCCTGAAGAAACTGTTTTATTTCACAATAGTTTAATATAATTGCAGAGGTCCTAGTTTGGAACTTACATCAGAACCAGTATTCCAGGGGTGAATCTTATTCTATGAAGTACTCAGGCTATGCCAGAAATGTCACTTACTTTATTTTCTTAAATTTAATTAAAGATCACTCACCTAGAGCCAGACATCCTGGAATGAGAAGTCATGCGGGCCTTAGGAAGCATCACTACGAACAAAGCTAGTGGAGGTGATGGAATTCCAATGGAGCTATTTCAAATCCTGAAAGATGATGCTGTGAAAGTGCTGCACTCAATATGCCAGCAAATTTGGAAAACTCAACAGTAGCCACAGGACTGGAAAAGGTCAGTTTTCATTCCAATCCCAAAAAAAGGCAATGCCAAAGAATGCTCAAACTATGCACAATTGCACTCATCTCACACGCTAGTGAAGTCATGCTCAAAATTCTCCAAGCCAGGCTTCAGCAATACATGAACCGTGAACTTCCAGATGGTCAAGCTGGTTTTAGAAAAGGCAGAGGAACCAGAGATCAAATTGCCAACATCCAATGGATCATGGAAAAAGCAAGAGAGTTCCAGAAAAACATCTATTTCTGCTTTATTGACTATGCGAAAGCCTTTGACTGTGTGGATCACAATAAACTGTGGAAAATTCTGAAAGAGATGGGAATACCAGACCACCTGACCTGCCTCTTGAGAAATCTGTATCCAGGTAAGGAAGCAACAGTTAGAACTGGACATGGAACAACAGACTGGTTCCAGATAGGAAAAGGAGGACATCAAGGCTATATATTGTCACCCTGCTTATTTAACTTATATGCAGAGTACATCATGAGAAATGCTGGGCTGGATGAAGCACAAGCTGGAATCAAGATTGCTGGGAGAAATATCAATAACCTCAGATATTCAGATGACACCACCCTTATGGCAGAAAGTGAAGAAGAACTAAAGAGCCTCTTGATTAAAGTGAATGAGGACAGTGAAAAAGTCGGCTTAAAGTTCAACGTTCAGAAAACTAAGATCATGGCATCAGGTCCCATCACTTCATGGCATACAGATGGGGAAACAGTGGAAACAGTGTCAGACTTTATTTTGGGGGGCTCCAAAATCACTGCAGATGGTGACTGCAGCCATGAAATTAAAAAACGCTTACTCCTTGGAAGGAAAGTTATGACCAACCTAGACAGCCTATTGAAAAGCAGAGACATTACTTTGCCAACAAAGGTCCCTCTAGTCAAGGCTATGGTTTTCCCAGTAGTCATGTATGGATGTGAGAGTTGGCCTATAAAGAAATCTGAGCACAGAAGAATTGATGCTTTTGAACTGTGGTGTTGGAGAAGACTCTTGAGAGTCCCTTGGACTTCAAGGACATCCAACCAGTCCATCCTAAAGGAGATCAGTCCTGGGTGTTCATTGGAAGGACTGATGTTGAAGCCGAAACTCCAGTACTTTGGCCACCTGATGCGGAGAGCTGACTCATTTGAACAGACCCTGATGCTGGGAAAGATTGAGGGCAGGAGGAGAAGGGGACGACAGAGGATGAGATGGTTGGATGGCATCACCAACTCAATGGACATGGGTTTGGGTGGAGTCCGGGAGTTAGTAATGGACAGGGAGGAGTGGTGTGCTGCAGTTCATGGGGTCACAAAAAGTCGGACATGACTGAGCGACTGAACTGAACTGAACTCAGAATACCTCAAAAGAGGTTTATTCCTATACCATTCCCTTCTACCCACCACAGTCATATGCAGAACTTACAAATGCTACGTAGTACAAATATTTGTAGGCTTTCTCAGATTTGGGGGACACACTGGTATTGTCTCTGTCCAAGTCCTCATTCATGGTTAAACCTCTGTGCTTTCACTGGGCATAGGATCTTGACCAAGGCTGGAACTGTCAATACCCAAGACCCAGTCTCCATATGAAACTATGCCTCCTGTTATCAAGAAGGACTTGGCCAACCATCTGCATCACTTTTAGAAGAATAAATCATGGGTCCCAACCTCCAGAAAAATCTGAAGATTTTCATCCATTCTGCAGCCTGGCTTTACTTCTTGCCTTGAGTCTCTCTAGTTCCTCCATGTGCCTTTCCATTACCAGTGAAAGTGAAAGTCGCTCAGTTGTGTCCAGCTCTTTGTGACCCCATGGACTACACAGTCCATGGAATTCTCCATGCCAGAATACTGGAGTGGGCAGCCTTTCCCTTCTCCAGGGGATCTTCCAGGGACTGAACCCAGGTCTCCCGCATTGCAGGCAGATTCTTTACCAGCTGAGCCACAAGAGAAACCCATTACATTCCATTACTGCTGCTAAGTCGCTTCAGTCGTGTCCGACTCTGTGTGACCCCAGAGACGGTAGCCCACCCATCCCTGGGATTCTGCAGGCAAGAACACTGGAGTGGGTTGCCATTTCCTTCTCCAAAGCATGAAAGTGAAAAGTGAAAGTGAAGTCGCTCAGTCGTGTCTGACTCTTAGCGACCCCATGGACTGCAGCCTACCAGGCTCCTCTGTCCATGTGATTTTCCAGGCAGGAGTACTGGAATGGGGTGCCATTGCCTTCTCCAACATTCCATTACTAGTACTCTTCATTAAGTAGCCCATTCTTCAAAAAGACAAATATGACAAAGTTAGAAAGAGAGTTTCTGTACAGGAAACCCTGTTCAGTGAAAAAACAAAAAGCCTCCCTAAGACAAAAGAACAAAAAGAGCCTATCTACTCTCTAGGAACTGGGAAGGAAAAAATATCCCTAGAATTAAGCACAAGTTAATATCTCAATATATTATCACTATAATTTCCAAATTCCATTTAAAAAGTAACATTTTTATATTATAATTACATTCAATTCTTTTAATAAAGTAGTAAGGATCATCAGTATGCCACCATGAGAGCATTCCTTGAGTGCAAATCCAAAACAAGATATTCAATAAGTTATCTGAACAATAGCAATATTTCTCAAGAATGACTTATCATTGAATATTATCACTGAATTTAATTCTTGAGTTATTTATCATGGATTATCACTGAATTTAATTCTCAGGAGTGATATTTTAAGAGATGCCTGCTGGTTCAATAAAAAGTCAGTTTCAAGTAGCTGACATTGTCATTAATTTATTTATTCATTAATTACTTAAGTCATTTCAATCAAAATCACAAGTAGAATTCCTTTCCCTATCTCTTGGTTTTATCTGAAATTTCCTTTTCCTTTCAGCATTTCACTGCTCAGTCCCTCAATGCCTGTACTTCTTCTATCACTACTTCTAGATGCCAAGACTGATTACTACAAGGAATGAATAATTACTACATTCCCAGAACAAGCAATAGCAGATTCCAAAGCTGGTCATATGAGGATATGATAGAGGAATTATAGAAAAAGAAACTATGAAACATTGCTGAAAGTGTTCAATAGCCTATACTGAAGACTTTATATTGTTAAGATGGGAATCCTTCCCAAATTTATCTATAAATTCAATACAATCTGTATCAAAATTCCAACTTTTTTTTTGCATAAGTGAGCAAACTGATCCTACAATTTATATGAAAATACAAGGGATCCTAAATAGCCAAATCAATCTAGAAAAAAACATAGAGGATTTTTGAGAAATTTTCTGATTTCTAAATTATAGTAATCAAGAGGCAGTACAAAGCTACAGTAATCAAGATAGCATGGTACTGGCATAATGGGGGGTGGGTGGCATATAGACCATGGAACAGAATTAAGTGTTCAAAATAAATCCATATATGTATGTTCAATTGACTTTCTATAGGAATGCCAGGGCCATTCAAAGGGAGAAAAATCATCTTTCCAAAAATACAGCTAGGAAATCTGGATATTCACATTCAAACAAATGAAGTTGGAACCCTATTCACATCATATACAAAAATTAATTCAAAATCAATCATAGGCCTAATCATGAGTTAAAACTATAGAACTCTTAGAATAAAACATAGATATAAATCTACATGAACTCAGATTAGCAGTTTCTTAAATATAACACCAAAAATGCAACAACCAAATGAAAATAGAAAAATCAGCCTTCAACAAAATTATAAATTTTTGTGCTTCAAAAAACACTATCAAGAAAGTAAGAAGACAACTCATAGACTGGGGAAAATAATTGAAAATTATATATAAATGATATGGGTCTAGTACCCAGAATATATAAAGAATTCTTAGAATTCAATAGTAAAATAACAGCCTAATATAAAAAAGGGCAAAAGATTTAAATAGACATTTCTCAGAAGAAGATATTCAAGTGACCAATAAGCACAAGTTGTTCACTATCATTAGTCATTCAGAAAATGCAAATTAAAACCACAGTGAGACACTATTTACATCCACTCAGTTCAGTTCAGTCGCTCAGTCATGTCTGACTCTTTGCAACCCCATGGATCAGCATGCCAGGCTTCCCTGTCCATCAGCAACTCCCAGAGCTTGTTCAAATTCATGTCCATCAAGTCAGTGATGCCATCCAACCATCTTATCCTCTGTTGGCCCCTTCTCCTCCTGCCTTCTGCCTCCTCACACCCACTAGGATGGTTATAATCAAAACAGAAAATAAGAGTAATTAACCTCTTCAGAAGTTTATCGAGATCTTAAGGTATCCAAGTTAACACAGAGTCAGAGAATAACAAATGGTTGCAGGATCCCTGGATCACCCTTAGTCATGAAGAAAATGCTGGGACATCTTGAGGTCAGGACTTTATGCCCAGACATGTAAATGCAGATCATGCATTCTGTTAGCCTGTCTGTGGTTGCTACAGGTCCCAGAAGTGGGTTCTAAAAAAACATTCAATACCAGATCACTAGGATGGAAGCATGAGTCAAAACCCAAAGTACAACTTTATTTTTCTTAATTTATTGGAGTATAGCTGCTTTACAACTTTGTTAGTTTCTGCTGTACAGTAAAGTGAATCAGCTACAACTTCTATCTTTAACCGAGTTTAGAAAAGGGGGAGGGGAGTGGATTTGGACTGTATAGAAACAGTCTTGGCTCTGTATGGACCGGGCTCAATGTACTTAATATCTGGACTGTGCTCAATGTACTTAATGTCAGTGTGAAGAAGTGGATTAATATCAATGTAGAATCCATTCTAGAATTAGTTTTATGTGCTACAATATTTTAAAATATATAGGATCAGAAAATCATAGAAGGCTTATTTAACATTTCCTTATCATTCTCATGTTTATCCCAGAAATGTCTGATATAGTTGCTTGGCTATTTTTGCTCTCATTACAATATTTATTTCATCAAATAGATGTTCATTACTTTCCATTCTCTGAAAGGCACTAGTGTAGCATGTGCTCTTATGCTCTGACCTTTGAAATAATTCATAATTAGACTACTGAATGCTGTTCCCTCATTCTCCAACCTCAAAGCTAGCAAGTAGCTGCGAGAATAGTCTGTGACCTATAAGAAAGAATGCTAAAAAGCTTATAATTATTAGAGAACGGTACTGTTTTCTGCAGAGCAACTAAACACTGGATGTCTTGTTCTTGAGAAAGTAAATAATTGGAATAAAAAATGATTTCTCTATAATTTTCACTACAACTCATATTAAAGTTATTCTTTAATTCAATCAGAAAAATAGTTCATCATTTTTCTTATTTAATATATCCCTACTATCTGCCAGACAATCTGACTAAGAGAGATTCAGAAATGAGTAAGCATTTCACATCTTAGGGCTGAAGACAGTTGTTGCTGTTCAGTAGCTCAGTCATGTCCTACTCTTCGCGACCCCATGGACTGCAGCATGCCATGCTTCCCTGTCATTCACTCCCTCCCAGAGTTTGCTCAAACTCATGTCCACTGAGTCAGTGATGTCATGCAACCATCTCATCTTCTGTTGCCCTCTTCTCCTCTTGCCCTCAATCTTCCCCAGCATCTGGGTTTTTTTCCAAAGAAGACAGACATATGAACAAATTGAAATCCACTTTGATGATTGTAACAACAGAACCATGCATACAATACCAGAGAAAGGGGTGTTTAATTCTGTAGAAATGTCAAGAAAATCTCTTCCTCAACATCAATTTTCCTTAATTACAGGCTTGAATAGTACCATGATTTTTGACAGAAATTCTATCACAAAAGCAATTTTCCATTTATCCCATGAGCATCTGATTAATGCCTATCTCCTCCATTAATATTTGGGCATGGAGCATGTCTTTTCTTGCCCACTTTAAAGTCTCAACATACAGAATAACATCTATAAAAAGCTATCAATTAGTATCTCTTAAATACTGTTGAATATACATAGGGAAAATATTCATAAAGAAATACATTAGGATACATTACTTAGCTCTTGAGAGTAGGTTAGGAGTTTGCCAGGGGAACTAGGCAAAAACAGGAGGGTACAGCAGACAAAGGACATAGCCCAGTGTGCAAAGAGATGAAGGCACTTGTGCTTGATACTGGGGTATAAAATCTGAGATGGGGTTTGGAAGAGCATGTGAGAGAGGGCAAAAAAATAAGGAGTGTGCAGAACATGAACATGTCAGGCTAAACAATTTTAGCTTTTATCTCACAGGTATGAGACCTGGTCATCAAAGCATTTAGGCAAGTGAGAAAGTGAGAAACATGACTGGATTTTCCATTACATCTTAAAAGGCCGATTTATACAATTCTATGTTTATTAGGATTTTTAGGTTGCAAAGTTCCCTTGGGTTACACTGAGTTTATTATAAGAATAAGCAGGAAAGCAGAGGAACTTTCTGCCAACAACTAAACAGATAATATGGAAAAATACTGGATGTCTTCTTTGACTTTGGGAAGAGCAATTTCATCCGTGCTGTGTATGCAGATACCTGATTCCAAGTGGAGGACTTAATTGGTGAGGAAGAAATAGAGAAGCTAAAAATGGACTAGTTTTTCAAGAAGTTTGAAAAGAGAAGGAGGCTTCCAGGCTAACATGATGCTGAGAATTTATGCTTCAAAAAAACCTTCTCTCCAACAAATAGCAATGAAGGATAAAACATTAAACACAAAACACAACTGGGCTCCTATGTAAGATAACTATCTATGTGGATGAGAAGTAGAACAGAAACATACAGTGGTGAGTGGAAGCTGAAGTCAATTTTCTGTGTTTTGTAGTTGTGACAAATAATGTAGCAATGCTGGGCCAGAGCTCGTTAAAAGTAGTCCTCTGATCATGGAGGAGGACTTCAGTTTCACTTTCTACTTAGAACCATGGATTTGGTGAACCTCCTCCACTTGCAAAAAGAAGTAAGAGGAAATCTAAGATCTCACTTTGCTGGTGAAAGCTAAGAATATGTAGATATTGTGGGTTCAAGAAGGCATTATGGGGAAAAAAAAAACAGTTTCATTTTCTAGAGGCTGTAACTTCAAAGCGTGTTTGTAAAATCTAGCCCTATATTGAAGATACAAAAGGAACAGAGGGAACTACAAAACCTAGAACAAGAGGGATAACCATGTGTGTGTGCATGGGCCAGGGTGGGAGAGCACATGTATGTGTATGAGAGGGATGAGTGTGTGTGTGTGCATGTGTGTGTGTGTGACAAAGATGGGATGGGAGAGACAAGAGACAGAGAGAGAAATACACTAGTATGCAAAAATTTCAAAATATATAAAGAAAATCTGATACTAAAAATGATCAGTAATTAAAACATGAACTTATACTAAAAAACAAAATCAATAATTCATTTGTAGAGCTCTTCTACATGGTATTTATAAAACAGCCTGATAAAGACACTCTTAAAGTATCAAGGATGTCAAAGAAATAACTGAAGAAATAATTTCAATTTAAATAGAACAGAAAAATAATTGAACAAAAACAAACATAACACAGAAAAATCAGAGGTAGATAGGTAGATAGAAATACCAACTATAAATCTTGGAAATGTAAAATATAGTAATAAATTTGAAAATGCTATAGATGAGATAATTTCTAGACAAACCAACACAAAAATGAACTAATGGACTAAAACATACAATTGATGAATTCTAGCATGAACAAAGATAAGCACAGTTAAAATCTAGAATGAAAGGCTCCAACATTTACAAAACAGAAGTTCTTAAGAATAAAAGTGAGAATTATAGAGATGCAAAATTTAAAGAAATTTTTAATGGGAAGTTTCCAGACTTATAGAAAAGGATCTAAGTTGTCATGTTTAAGGTTTTCCAAGAAGCAAGAGGATTAAATAAAAATAAATCTACACTTGGAAACATTATAATTGAGAGAAGGAGATGACCTTAAAAGCCAGCAGTGGAAAAAGAGGGATTACTTACAGGTAATGACAATAAATCTAAGGGTAGATTATTTATCAGCATAATAGAGGTCAGAAGAAACTAGGGGAAGTAGGCAAGGGAAAATAAGTATCAATCTATAATTTTATACCCAGTCATGCAAGGCTGAGAGCAAAATAAAGATATTTTCACATATACAAAGTCTACCCACACACCCACACATGCACACACTTACACACACATAACCCACTGAGTCACACACATACACACTTGAAAACATACTTGTGCTCACACTTATACATTACACATATAGTTCTTATTCAAGACATATTTTAGCTGGTAGACAAGTGAATCTGGAAGAAGGGCAAAAAATATTTAAAAACTGATATAAAATGTGTTAATCAAATTAATTCACTATTGTCTAAGAAAAAAATGTTTAATATTTTTTAAAAAGCATAAAATTCCAAGCAAAAATAATGAGGTGGAGGAATGTTTAATGAATCATTAAAACTTGTGAGAGAGCTTATCATGATTGAGAGGATGTAAATATCACACAGCAATAAAGTTTATAGGTGTTTTTTTATATTTAAATAAGCATCCTTAAATTGTAAGTGTAAGTATTAAAAGAAAAAAAAATGGATATTCAATCTTGAACCAGAAGAGATTAGCTAAGATGGACCATTACCACCCATCAGCAAGGTTTCTCAAGGTCAAAGTGGTGGTTGGATCATCTTAAACAAAACACTGGGCTTCCCAGGTGGCACTAGTGATAAAGAACCCACCTGCCAATGCAGGAGACGTAAGAGATGCAGGTTCAGCCCCTGGGTCAGGAAGATCCCCTGGAGGAGGGCATGGCAACCCACTCCAGTATTCTTGCCTGCAGAATCCCATGGACAGAGGAGCCTGGCAAGCTACAGTCTTTAGGGTCAAAAAAGTTGGACACGACTGAAGCAACTTAGCACACATGGGTTACCCAAAAGGTGATTTGAGTAAATGCTTTTGTCCAAATATAACCAAGTTTCAAGGCAGTGAATTTCCATCTTCACCAGTGAATATATCCCTGGAACTTGGCCCTGGTGTGCTGTGATTGATAGTGGATTGTTTGCAAAGACTGTTACTGTAAGTGCTAGAGTAGAATCTTTTTACAGAGCTTTTTGAAGGAGATAGGGATTCCCCTCCAGCCCCAAACTTCACAGCTCCTTGGGATGAGCTCTTCGGTTTTCCTTTAAAGCCGTCTATCGGTGTCCATGACAGCCCTTAGAACACTAGATCAGATGGGACATCTGCCACTGCACTAAGAACAACTGTTCCCTCCTATTCACCTGAAAGTCCACTTTCTCAGTGGAGTCAGGTCAAAACGGGTCTTTCCACAACTTTCCTATCCCCAGACCCTCACATACACTTTCGCTTTTTCCCCTTACTGAAGTCAACCCGATGATTCCAGAGTGACTTTCTGTCCCTGCCTGTGCTGTGGAGGAGGGTCATTCTGAGTGCTGCAGAGAAGAGAAGAGCATAGGAGGCCCATAGCCAGGCTCAGGGAACATCTCCCTGATGGCACTGCTGGGCGCCACTGGTCCCAGGCACTGTCAGGAGACTTAGAACATGGTGACAAAGGCATGGGCTCCCTAAGGCACAGGGCCCTGTTTTCCCAGGTCTAAGGCATGCAGTGAAGACCCTGCTACAAGAATCATATTTAGGAATGAATTTGATCCAAGTTCTGGATTCCAGTTGGATTGAGGCCTCAGGTTGCCAGGGCAATAGTAGATCTGTTCTTCCCTGAGCCTCAGAAGATTAGAGATGATAAACAAAGCTGAGGGTTGGTTATCAAAAAAGAAAGAAGACATTTCTCCATCAAATTCATTGTTCTTATTTTGCATCATCAAAGATGCTGAGCATTTCAGTATTCAAGTCCAAGACTCTACTCCACATAAAATAAGTATTACCACCTCAATTGCTGCTATTTGGCTAATTTGCCTTCAAGAATTTACAGGAAGATTTAATTAAGAAGGCTTGACAAGGCAATGTATTTCTGAGAAGTTGTAGCATTCTACAAATGCTGACATGAGGTCAAATGCCAATGGTTTTATCCTCAAATGAACTGTAATAACTTCCCTGAAATGTACTCTTTGGAATTTGCAATTGTTATAAAATGGAATTTATAATTAAAGGAAGAAACTAACACAGTGTACTAGACTAGAATGGAAGTCTGGAAACCCCAACTTATTTTTAAGTATAAATAAACACAAAGAAGGGAATAAAAAAAGAACTAACATTATCCTAAAGTCTGCCGAGAACTTTTATAGATCAGATAGTGTATTAGACAATTATACTTTCAGGATTTAAGTTAGAACTCACAATGGCATAATGAATATTCATTAAGCAGGTAGGAGATTTCAGTATTAAAGGTATAGCAGCACTGTTCACCAGTGAATGGATTTATTAAAAGGGGATATAGGGATAAGTAACAGCTGCCCAGGTGGCTCAGTGGTAAAGAATCCGCCTGCAATGCAGGTGACTTGGGTTCGATCCCTGGGTCAGGAAGATCCCTTGGAGAAGGAAATGGCAACCCATTTCAGTATTCTTGCCTGGGAAATCCCATGGGCAGAGGAATCTAGTGGCCTACAGTCCACTGGGTCACAAAGAGTCAGACACAACTTAGTGACTAAACAACACAACAACAACAGCAACAAGTTCTTTCAACAGCCTATGGCCAGACATTGGAAGACATATCCAGCAATTTATTTATAATCACACCCCAGAGACAACTACAGCAAGTCCTGTATATACAAACCTTCAGGTTGAGAAATTTCAAAACTGGGAACATGCATTCACATATCCAGTCATGTACGTTAGTTCATGTGTTTGGCATACATTGCATATGCATGCACCCTCTTCAAGTGGTTGCGGTTTTGTGTACTCTACTGTATAAGTGCTGTATAGAGTACAGTAATACAGTATCTTTATTTTAAGCCCAGGATGTCTGGAAGCAAGCTTAAAAGCAGTGGTACAGAACTGATTGTGTTAATTGGGAGCGTAGGCTAACTTTGTTGGACTTACAAACAAATCGGACTTACAAACACCCTCTCAGAACAGAACTCATTCATACGTAGGGGACTTGTTGTATAACTCTTCCAGATACCCTGTCAGATTGTCCACTTTTGCAGTAGCTTCTATTTGCTCTTCTACTATGATGATTCAAATACACACTGCCCATTTCTATGCCTCCTTTATTATAATCTAAATAACATTTTTATATGGGTTTTAAATTTAAAATCGAGGGAAAAAATTAGAGAAATTATAGTGTATTAAAAAAGAAATGGCATCAAAATACAGAAAATTCCATGTGATTCTGCTTCTAGGCATTATTTCCGATAAATCAAGCTTCAGTTTGGGCTTCCCCGGAGGTGCAGTGGTAAAGAATCCATCTGCTAATGCAGGAGATGCAAGAGACATGGGTTCAATCCCTGGGTCAGGAAGATCCCCTGAAGTAGGAAATGGCAACCCACTCTAGTATTCCTGCCTGGAATATTCCAAGGACACAGGAGCCTGGTGGGCTACAGTCCATGGGGTGGCAAAGAGTCAGACATGACTGAGCCACTGAGCACGCACACACGCTTCATTTTACAAAACTAAAAAATGAGTATATTACTATTTACCATGAAGAGCTGTTATATATGTTAGGCACAACTTTGTTTAATTTTTGCAGTGTACTTGGTATAAGGCAAGATCACAGTGTACGCTATCACTTATTTTGGGGGGATCTCGTATTCTTGACCAAACATCATCTAATACAAGGGCTGAAAGTACATACTTCTATTACTTGCCAACTTTTGGGCCTATGTCGGCCCATCAATGGTAGCCAGAACAGTACAGTCCTGAGATACACTGCAATAACAATGACTATCTAGCTGCACTACTCAACAAAGTTCCAGAAGGTTTCAGATGTTATCCTAAAGTGAGTTGGCACGAGCTTATAGTCTTGCCAGTTCACTGCAGCATCTTCAAAAGGACAACTGGTGGCAGGCTTGGCAGGCTACAGTCATTCCTTTGTAAAGAGTCTCGAAAGTATATATGGCCCATAGTTAGCATAATATAATTCACAATTAAATGTTTTACTGTAAATCTTCCAACACTGTCCTTTCTCTTTTGAAAAGAATTCATTAGTGGACTAAGTCCCATGAATGAAGAATACCCCTTGCCAAGTTTGACGCCCACTCCAAACTGGCAAATCTGAGCTTTGAAGGCTAACTACATGTGGGATTTTGTTATCATACCCGTGACCAAATCTAACTTCCTATTTTGAAGGGGAAATTAATATTAACCCTCATTTGAAAGTCCCCAAAGGTTTTTCAGACACAAGTCATCCTCAAATCAAAAGTTGGAAGAACAAGTATAAATAAACCAAAACATGTGGGATTAATTTCCTTTAAAGTGTGCATTAATTTTTTTAAGTTCAGGCAAAAGTCATTTGGAAAATTCTAACAGTAGTTGTACCAAGCCAAAGGCTTGTGTCCTCATGGGACTGTGGTGAGAGGGTCTTGATTTCTAGTATGCACAAACGTACACAATATTTTAATTGTACTTATTGCCTTTAAAAGATGCATTAAGGAATGAAGGTAATTGGAAAGCCCTTAGAAATCTAGTGTATACAGTCATCAATACAAGAAAAAATATTTCCAAGTCGGTTAGGAAGGGGGATTCGCCTAGGGTGAAACCTAGGTTATCTGAATGGGACAGTGACTTCCAACTTCTCACTTCCTTTCCTCTGTAATCAGTAATAAGATAAGAGATATTTTCTAGAGCTGTAGCCTGTAATAGAGCCACCTGCAATAATGTACATGTTCCCCATTCTGTGATCTTCAATATAGTAGTCACATGTCAGTCAGTTCAGTCACTCAGTCATGTCCGACGCTTTGCGACCTCAAGGTAGCACGCCAGCCTTCCCTGTCCATCATCAACTTCCAGAGCTTACTCAAACTCATATCCATCAAGTCGGTGATATCATCCAACCATCTCATCCTCTGTCATCCCCTTCTCCTCCTACCTTCAATCTTTCCCAGCATCAGGGTCTTTTCAAATGAGTCAGTTCTTCCCATCAGGTGGCCAAAGTATTGGAGCTTCAGCTTCGGCATCAGTCCTTCCAATGAATAGGCAAGACTGATTTCCTTTAGGATGGACTGGTTGGATCTCCTTGCAGTCCAAGGGACCCTCAAGAGTCTTCTCCAACACCAAAGTTCAAAAGCATCAATTCTTCAGTGCTCAGCTTTCTTTATAGTCCAACTCTCACATCCATATGTCACTACTGGAAAAACCATAGCTTTGACTAGACAGACCTTTGTTGACAAAGTAATGTCTCTGCTTTTTAATATGCTGTCTAGGTTGGTCCTAGCTTTTCTTCCAAGGAGCAAGTGTCTTTTAATTTCATGGCTGCAATCACCATCTGCAGTGATTTTGGAGCCCAAGAAAATAAAGTCTGCCACTGTTTCCATTGTTTCCCCATCTATTTGCCATGAAGGGATGGGACCAGATGCCATGGTCTTCGTTTTCTGAATGTTGAGTTCTAAGCCAACTTTTTCATTCTCCTCTTTCACTTTCATTAAGAGGCTCTTTAGTTCTTCACTTTCTGCCATCCAAGGGTGGTGTCATCTGCATATCTGAGGTTACTGATATTTCTCCCGGCAATCTTGATTCCAGCTTGTGCTTCTTCCAGCCCAGCATTTCTCATGAGGTACTCTGCATATAAGTTAAATAAGCAGGGTGACAATATACAGCCTTGACGTACTCCTTTTCCTATTTGGAACCAGTTTGTTGTTCCATGTCCAGTTCTAACTGTTGCTTCCTGACCTACATATAGGTTTCTGAATAGGCTGGTCAGGTGGTCTGGTGTTCCCATCTTTTTCAGAATTTTCCACAGTTTATTGTGATCCACACAGTCAAAGGCTTTGACATAGTCAATAAAGCAGAAATAGATGTTTTTCTGGAACTCTCTTCCTTTTTCAATGATCCAGCAGATGTTGCTCATTAATGTAACTTTATTATGATGAGAATTTTCTTCTGTTTTGTTCATTTTGTTCATTGTATCCCTGGAACACAGAGATTTCCTAACAGAGTAGCCACTGGAATAAATTAATATAATGAATTAATGAAGTTTTCCAGATGAAGATATGATTAAACAGAGATTTGATAAACCATTAAAGTTTACTGCTGAGGAAAAAACATGTTCATGCATTTAAACTGTTTCACTTGTCCTCAAAAGTCTGTTTTTCCCATTTCAATTAACAGAAAGTGGCCCACAGCTATATTTCATTTTTAAGAGAATTTCTCTCCAACTGAATGTGCATGGATCTTGCTTGGCCACACTTGAAAAGTAGTGATGCATGGAATGTTATAGCTGGAAGAAGCCTTAGGGAACCTATTCCAGTGGTCCTAAACTATGTTCCCATAATGGGTAGGCCAAGCTTTCCCACCATAAAGATGAATAATACAGTATTTTTTTCCAATTTGCAGAAGTATTAGTCACTTAGTTGTTTCCGAGTCTTTGCAACCCCATGGGCTGTAACCCATCAGGCTCTTCCATCTGTGGAATTCTCCAGGCAAGAATACTGGAGTAGGTAGTCATTCCCTTCTCCAGGATATCTTCCCAAGCCAAGGATGGAACCTGGGTCTCCTTCATTGCATGCAGATTCTTTACCATCTGAACCACCAAAGAAGGCCTTGGGGAACCTAAGCTATGTCCTAAACTATGTTCCCATAATGGGTAGGCCAAGCTTTCCCACCATAAAATTGAATAATGAAGTATTTTTTTCCAACTTGCAGAAACAAAAAATTAATAGAAATATTTTCTCAATTAATTTTTATCTCATAAATTTATTTTTAAGATACTGGCACTGCAGTCACTTATCAACTAACAAGTACTAAGAGACATTAAAAATCAATAATCTAGAAGCAGATGAACACAGAAAAACTCAGATATACTTATTGCAACAACTTGATTTATCATGTACACATGGAAATGGCTTTGATTATATTTGGCCTCTATTTAATCATATTTTCTACAATTTTTCCTAGTTTGTCTGAAAATTAAAGATCACATATACATGGTACTCAACTAAAAATGTATATCTGGAAAATGGAATTCCAACTGCAAGTTTTAATGTCAAACAAGTTTGAAAACTTCTGACCTGATCAGCCCCTTAATTCCACAGATTCAGTAACTTACATCCAAGATAAATGACTTGTCCAAAGTCACATAAAAGGACTCCCTTAATTGTGTCTGACTCTTTGCGACCCCATGAACTATACAGTCCATGGAATTCTCCAGGCCAGAATAGTGGAGTACTCTGAGTATACTGGGTAGCCTTTTCCTTCTCCAGGGGATCATCCCAACTCAGGGATCAAACCCAGGTCTCCCACAGTAGGTAGATTTTTTACCAACTGAGCCACAAAGGAAGCCCAAAGTCACATAGTTACTAGCAAAAATAGATACGTGAAAATCTTTTCTATTTTCCTCCTTTTCCCTTATTTCCCTTATTTCAATTCTGAAAGATTCAGTCCATTCCAAAAGTTCTCAACATTTATTTCATTATGTGGGAAACATTTACTCAAAAACCTGTCTGTTGAGTAGGGTGGAACTTCCCTTGCATTCAACTCCCTTTCCAAACAATCCCATTTTTCTAATCATTATATAATAAAAAATTTCTTTAAAAGATAGAAAGCTATAAAACTACTCAAAAAGTATTTTTTGTTTAGTCACTAAGTTGTACCTGACTTTTTTGACCCCATAGACTGTAGCCCCCTAGGCTCCTTTGTCCATGGGATTTTCCAAGTAAGAGTACAGGAGAGGGTCAACATTTCCTTCTCCAGGGGATCTTCTGACCCAGGGATCGAACCTTCATCTTCACTGCAGGCAGAGTCTTTACTGCTGAGCCACCAGGTATTCCTGATGGTTCAAATAGGTATTCCTTGAAGCCCCCCAAAAGCCGCCAAATAGGTATTCCTTGAAGCCCCCAAAAAGCCGCCAAATAAGTATTCCTTGAAGAATTTCCACTGAAGAATTGAAAGAGAGGGGGGAAAATGCCAATGTATAAGAATGAGATTATTTCTAATTTTTAAACTTCCTAAATTTCTGCCCTCATTTGAAGCTCTAGAAGGTATCACTTCATTAAGCCAATATTTTTGAGTGACAATTATCAGGATCTAAGAATTGATGCTTTTGAACTGTGGTGTTGGAGAAGACTCTTGAGAGTCTCTTGGACTACAAGATCCAACCAGTCCATTCTGAAGGAGATCAGCTCTGGGATTTCTTTGGAGGGAATGATGCTGAAGCTGAAACTCCAGTACTTTGGCCACCTCATGTGAAGAGCTGACTCATTGGAAAAGACTCTGATGCTGGGAGGGATTGGGGGCAGGAGGAGAAGGGGACAACAGAGGATGAGATGGCTGGATGGCATCACTGACTCGATGGACGTGAGTCTGAGTGAACTCCGGGAGTTGGTGATGGACAGGGAGGCCTGGCGTGCTGCGATTCATGGGGTCGCAAAGAGTCGGACACAACTGAGCGACTGAACTGAACTGAAGTAGTTACTAATCACTTTATACAAGGCCTAGAGCTCCCTGTTCACCCCAATTCCCTCCTTTTTCACCAAGTGTCAGTTCTGTATTATTCAATTTGATCTGCATTTTTATTATTTCTCTGTCCTCATGTCACCATCAAAATTGAGGGGAAAAAATAAACTGAGATGGTAATGAAACCAAGAAAAAAATAACACTCACGTTTATTTTGTGGAAATGAAGAACACTCCTATCTGTTTCAATATGCATATGATGTGTCTCTCTATGAAAACAACTTAAGATGGATTTTTTTTCATACTCTGTGGCATGGCCTTATTTGAGTTTGTGATTTCTGTCTTACAGTCATGGTTACTAACTCACTTGACAGATAGTAATTAAAAGCCATTAGCTTCCTGTTTGCTTTTTCTTCTGAAGAATATTTATTATTGTGACTGCTACCCCATAGTAGACATGTGTGTCATGCCTAATGTCTCAAAAACTTCCTTGTTCACCATCTACTCACCTCACAAACACACAAACACCCATAAACTACATGCTCTGTGAAATAGCTCCAAGCTGTCCACTGCAGAAGAGTAATCATTCTTCATGACATTCCTGGGTACTTAACCCAAGGCACTGCAGCTTAGAGTAGCCTGTGAGCCATAAAGTGGCCTGGTTTTCACTAAAGCAACCAGACTTTAGTCTGGTTGGAATTTTTGGTTTTATAAGATTTTCATTTATAAAATTTTAATTTTTAGTTTTATGAGATTGGCTGGATAATAAGAACAAAAGAGACAGTCCAGAGAGAAGCCGAGAAGCAGGATGAGACTGTGTCAGCTGTAAAAAAAAAAAAGGGGATTAGTGATCCTTAATGCTGCCTCTGTGGCCAAGTGATTGTTCCCTTTCAGAAGATATTCGATTACATTGCTATAATTTTAAAAAAAGGCTTTTTTTACTTATTTTCCATTTTAGGAATATATAAGGGAACTGTCTTATGCTTAGAAGCTCCTTGGGTCAATGGCCCCTAATTCCATGTTTTTCTATTGTAGGTTTTTGTTGTTGTTTAGTGCTAAGTCGTGTCCAACTCTTTGCAACCACATGGACTATAGCCTGTCAGAGCCCTCTGTCCATGGGATTTCCCAGGGAAGAATGTGCCCAGAAATCCCCAAGTGTGCACTGCATGAATCTTTTATTGATAACATTGGTAAAATATAACCCAATAAATAGGCAAAGATGCCAAACTAATCCAAACATAGTTTAACCAAGAGGAGCCTGGTGGGCTGCAGTCCATGGGGTCACTAAGAGTCGGACACGACTGGGCGACTTCACTTTCACTTTTCACTTTCATGCATTGGAGACGGAAATGGCAACCCACTCCAGTGTTCTTGCCTGGAGAATCCCAGGGACAGGGGAGCCTGGTGGGCTGCCGTCTGTGGAGTCGCACAGAGTCGGACACGACTGAAGCAACTTAGCAGCAGCAGCAGCATATATATTTTTAAAATTGACCAACTTCTACTAACTGATCAATTTTGGTCAAGTAACAAGAATGAAGTGTTGGCATTTAAGAAAAGCCCAAAGAACATTTTTCAGGGTCATCCTAATTCTTAATCTGGGTTAAAAACATCAGTGGTGACTTCCAGATATATTTTGGTAGTTTCTGTTAGATGTTAGACCAGTTTGGTCACAGAGCTGAAGATTTCATTAGTTTTAAGATTTATATACACATCTCCAGAATTCTAGTGTTCATGGGTTAACTTGCTGAGAAAATTTGACTTACAATTTCATTGGTTTATTTGTATACTGAGGAATGCAGGTATATCAGATTTGTGATTATCTAGAAAAATCTTGAGGTTTATCTTCCAAGGATTTCTGCCAAATCTTAAAGTCTGTTTCATATTTCTTGTAACTTGAGAATTTCCTCTGAAGTTGGGCCTTCATTTATACCAACATGTTTGTAAATATGGGCAATCTGACTCTTACAAGCTCAGGGCAGATCAGAAAAAGGAAATGAATCTCCAGTTACTCAATTCACAAGTCTGGTTTGAATCAGAATATTTCACTTCTTTAAAGAAAGAAGAGCTGTCCAAATCTAGTTTGGCTTTTCCTTAAGTCATATTCAGTCTGTGGTATTATCTCCTAACACCAGTAAGGAAACACCATACCATGATCCCTCTGACAAAGTTGATTCTTGTAGATCTCCTTAACTCCAAACATTCCTTGATAGCGACATGCAGTTTTCATTCTCTCCAACATGCTTTCACCTTCCATTCAGCTGACAGCACAAAAATTAGCAAATTTACCATATTTTGCTGGCAATTTCTGCATACATTAGAAAGGTCTGGTCATGAATATAAAAACAGTTTAAAGTGTTGATAACTTTGTCATCTCATGAAATGAACCCAACTTGGAATACTTGCCTGATGAATTTGGATAGTGGGCAGGCACTCTTCACATTCCTTTGGAACATGAATAAACTGTTGAAAGCTTTTCTGGTCCTTTTCATCACAGTGCTCCATCCAAAGGAAGTACAAATAATTTTCCAAAGTTTGATCAAACCTCTCACCCATTTTTTTCTGGCAAAAATTTATTTCATTATCATGTTCTTAAAATATTATGAAAAATTTCAAGGCAGTCTGCACTGGGAGTCGGGTGGTCACAGCTGATCTGCCCAGGACTATTTCTTTCCAGCTTATTATCTCTCCTCAGCTCCTGTGGAATAGCTTCTTGCAGGCTGCCATTCTTATGTACCACAATATAATGTCACCCACCTATCTCACCCAAAATAGAAGCAACAGACAAAAGTGATACCTGATATGCAAATAATTTCCTATAATCTGCACAAAGCCAGTTCCTAAAATTCTAGACAACATAAAATAAACAAATATTTATTAGTACTTGTCCCACAATCTCTATTTGGCTTATGACTGAAGTGAGAGTTGGCAGAAATATTATTTTAAAATCAGCTCAGCTGGTTTGTTGCTTTTTGTATTTTCTCTGGATTGTTGATAGGACATGGGTCCTATCCAAAACTATATTATAATGTGGAAATTTATTTCCTATGTTGGAGCCTAACAATCTCTCTTTTTTCTGTCTCTAGCTTAAGTCATAATATTTAATTCTCATTTTGTGAGTTTCTTTACTATTTTATCTCATGGTCCTCACTGTTCTTGGGTTCTAACAACCAGGCTCAAGTCAAGGTGGTATAGTTTTTAATTCCTAGAACTCATGGTCATTTCTAGAGACTCTATTGAGATGACAGTGCTGGAAATGGATCCTAAGGATGGTTAAGATTCTAATGGCCTAAGATGGAGTGAATGTTGGTTGAATTTTCTGTTTTTTCAAGATCTCCCAAGTCTGAAGTGTTCCTGGGTTGCCAGGAAATGACCTTATCACCTGTAAGGTGTACTTTGTAAACTATAGAACAGACATCTGACCAGTTTCCTGGTAGGGATTTGTAGGCATTAATTCTACATATGAAGTGTAATCTTTATTCATTAATGATAGGCTTATTATACCTGATTAAATGAGACTATGCAGTCATTTCAGTTCAGTTCAGTCCCTCAGTCGTGTCCAATTCTTTGCGACCCCATGAATCACAGCACGCCAGACCTCCCTGTCCATCACCAACTCCCAGAGTTCACGCACACTGATGTGCATTGAGTCGGTGATGCCATCCAGCCATCTCATTCTCTGTCGTCCCCTTCTCCTCCTACCCCCAGTCCCTCCCAGCATCAGGGTCTTTTCCAATGAGTCAGCTCTTCGCATGAGGTGGCCAAAGTACTGGAGTTTCAGCTTCAGTATCAGTCCTTCCAGTGAACACCCAGGACTGGTCTCCTTTATGATGGACTGGTTGGATCTCCTTGCAGTCCAAGGGACTCTCAAGAGTCTTATCCAACACCACAGTTCAAAAGCATCAATTCTTCAGTGCTCAGCTTTCTTCACAGTCCAACTCTCACATCCATACATGACCACTGGAAAAACCATAGCCTTGACTAGACGGACCTTTGTTGGCAAAGTAATGTCTCTTTTGAATATGCTATCTAGGTTGGTCATAACTTTCCTTCCAAGGAGTAAGCATCTTTTAATCTCATGGCTGCAATTACCATCTGCAGTGATTTTGGAGCCCCCCAAAGTAAAGTCTGAAACTGTTTCCACTGTTTCCCCATCTATTTCCCATGAAGTGATGGGACCAGATGCCATGATCTTCGTTTTCTGAATGTTGAGCATTAAGCCAACGTTTTCACTCTCCTCTTTCACTTTCATCAAGAGGCTTTTGAGTTCCTCTTCACTTTCTGCCATAAGGGTGGTGTCATCTGCATATCTGAGGTTATTGATATTTCTCCCGGCAATCTTGATTCCAGCTTGTGCTTCTTCAAGCCCAGCATTTCTCATGATGTACTCTGCATATAAGTTAAATAAACAGGGTGACAGTATACAGCCTTGATGTACTCCTTTTCCTATTTGGAACCAGTTTGTTGTTCCATGTCCAGTTCTAACTGTTGCTTCCTGACCTGCATACAGATTTCTCAAGAGGCAGATCAGGTGGTCTGGTATTCCCATCTCTTGAAGAATTTTCCACAGTTTATTGTGATCCACACAGTCAAAGGCTTTAGCATACAAGCTAATACAAAAATAGCAATACAAACAATTTGGTTGTATAATATTTATTCAATTATATCCTGAAAGAAAGGAGAATTATTATACCTATACATTGTTACTAACGTAACAAACTTCCCTGGTGGCTCAGATGGTAAAGAATTTGCCTGCAATGTGGGAGACCCAAGTGTGATTCCTGAGTCAGGAAGATTCCCTAGAGAAGGAAATGGCAACTCGCTCCAATATTCTTACCTGGGAAATACAATGGAAAGAAGAGCCTGGTGGGCTACAGTCCATAGGTCAAAATGGACATGACTAAGTGACTAACACTTTCACACATTGTTACTAACATGGCAGAAAAAGAGAGAAAAGAGTAGAAGTCTTTATTTCTGATTCTGAAGGTCAGAGAGAAGAAGAAAGCATTGAAAGAATGTTCTACTAAGTTAATGATTAAAGAAAGATTAAGTATAAAGAAAAAGGGTGTTAAACTCTGGTCTTATCTTTCCTCAACGTTTACAGATCGGCTTCTCAGGTCTCAGCTTTTATGTGTCAGCTTAGAGTTATAAGCTTCTGAGAAACTTTCACCCACCTGGACTGGATAAACGTCCACCACATGTGCTTTTATTGCAGTTTACCTCTGATTAGGTCTATTAAAATATTGTTTTTAACAACAAAAATTGGCAGTTATTTAAGTGACCAACAGAAGCCGACATAGTAAATCTATAATGTGTAATAAAATACAATAAAAATGATGATGTCAATGTATAATCAATGGCATAAAATATATTCATAATAAATATATTCACCATATATTTACATGGTGAAATTACATAATGCAAAAATTGATTATAAAAACATAGCATGCATAGAGTAATCACATTTAATAAATATCCTTGTATTCATATATGTTACAAATTAAGTTCTAAAAGCCCTAAATGTTACTAATGAGTTATCACTTGATAGCAAGACTATGTATTTTTTACTTATTATCTAATTTGTATTTGTATAGACTTCTTTTTCATGAGGGGAGTAATGAAGATCATTAAAGTATACATTAAAGTACAATTAGCAAAGAATTGGTAATTTAAAAAACAAAACATTACTTACTCAACAAAAGCACACAAACATGCTTTACTATCCATCACTCTAGATGTAGCACAGAGTTCTAGAATGGAATATTACAAGATTTTTTTTTTCTGCTTAAGATAACAAAAAGTCTTTCCCTTTCCTTTCTTCTGGAGTAAGCTACATTAAAGACAATTCTCATAAACAGACATTTTAAATTGAACCCAGGAGACCTGGTTTTTATTCCTGAATCGGGAAGATCCCATGCAGAAGGGAATGGCTACCCACTCCAGTATTCTTGCCTGGAGAATTCCATGAACAGAGGAACCTGCAGGGTTACAGTCCATGGATTGGCAAAGAATCAGACACGACTGAGCAACTAACACTTTCATAAACTGAACCCACAAGTTTCCAAAATATTAATAACTCTGAACTCCATTTCTAAAGGCCAGACTTATTTTTCTGAATACTTCACATTAGTGTTCTGGATTCTGTCTGGAGGTGCTAAATTCAACTTTACTTGCTTGATTTTTCTGTAACCTCAGTTTATGTATCTCAAACAAGAAATCAGAAACCAGTTGACTCATAGATTTTCTTGTGTATGTGTATGCTCACTACATCACAGACTGTAGCCTGCCAAGCTCTTGCACCATCTTATGCATTGGCAGGCAGATTCTTTACCACTGTGCCACCTGGGAAGCCCCATAGATTTTCTTACTTGAGTCTTATGCATTCCATTCAATGACCAAGTTTGTTTATGTGATTTTATTTTGTCTAATTATAAGGATCCAGTTAGACACAACTCTGAGATGGAAAATATATCCTAATAAACCTTGGGGCTCACACTGAGATTTATCCAAAAGATAAAGAAATCACAAGATGGAAGAGAAACTGGTATTTTTACAACTGTAAGCTAACATTCTTCCAAAATAATCAATTGTGAAAGGAAGGACTCAGAATGTATACAACTAGATTGTCACCCATTCCTGTGGTTTAAATATTTAATTTTTAGACGCACATACCTATTTTGATTTTTTTAAAGTTACTTTCTATAATGTAGAATATAGTGCTAAATTCTGAATAAAATGATGCTACTACACCAACAAATAGCCCACGCTACTTGTCCAAACTGGGATTTCCAGGGGGCTCAATGGTAGAGAATCCACCTGTCAATGCAGGATATCCCTGGGTCAGGAAGATCCCTGGAGGAGGAAGTGGCAACCCATTCCAGCATTCTTGCCTAGGACATCCCAGTGACAGAGGCACCCAGTGGGTTACAGTCCCATGGGGTCAAAAAGAGTCAGATGCAACTGAGCATACACGCACTTGGCCAAAATAACCTTTTGTTAATCATCTGCATCTTCATGCCCAGTGAGTGGAGACATGAGAAATAAGGGGAATTGCTGTTTAATTTCCTATTCTAGTTCTTCTTCTTTCTACAACTTCAATGTATGCATGTCATCGTTCACTCTTACTTTACATTGATCTCGGCAACAGCTCACCTGCAATGCAGCTTACTCCTGAATTTCTTTTTCCAATGTCACTTTCATTCCATATTTACACACATTCATCAGTCTTCTTGGCCAAAGGTGAACATATTGAATTTAAAGTTTACTTTTGTTTCTTCATACAAATCTAGGTTTGCTGCTGCTGCTGCTGCTAAGTCGCTTCAGTCGTGTCCGACTCTGTGGGACCCCACAGATGGCAGCCCACCAGGCCCCGCTGTCCCTGGGATTCTCCAGGCAAGAACACTGGAGTGGGTTGCCATTTCCTCCTCCAATGCATGAAAGTGAAAAGTGAAAGTGAAGTTGCTCAGTCATGTCTGACTCCTAGCGACCCCATGGACTGCAGCCCACCAGGCTCCTCCATCCATAGGATTTTCCAGGCAAGAGTACTGGAGTGGGGTGCCATTGCATCACGTGAATTTCACATAGCTGGCTTCTTGTCATTCAAAAGACAGATCAAATGTCATTGCCTCAGATAGGTCTTTTCTGACTATCCAAATGAAGTAGTCATCAGTCATTCTAATTATCTGTGTAATATTTACTCCTATGTGACACACACTTGTTCATTTATTCACTTACTGTTTATTGTTTATCTCCTCCCAACAAATGATATGCTTCATGAGGGCAGGGGCCATGTCTACCCTATTTTCTACCTAAGAATGGCTTGGGGTTTCGTAGGTGTTCAATGAGTTCTAAAGATAAAATGAATAAGCAAATGAATGAATATGTGTACAAACCCTCTTACCTAAGAGCAACAGTCACTTAACTAAAGAAAAATAGTCCTCAATGAATATAGCACATAAAATTGAATAATCTTAAATTTGTATCCAATCTTGTCCCTCAGTTACTGACTCAGTCAAGGTCAATAAAAAAACAGATATAATTAATCACTCTTATTAACTCACGGTTCAAAAAACAAAACTCCATTGTAACACACATATAATGTATAACACATGTAATACAGAAGATAAAATTATGAATAGCATTTTTATTTATCCAAAAATAAAATTCAATAAATTATTGATAACAATATAAAGTGACTTGAGGAAGCTATTATATTAAAATCTATCATTGCACTCCCACAAAGTCATCAACATTCTAAAGAAGTTCCTCTATTAAATGACAACTCATTCTAGCAAAAATTATGTTAGGAGGCAAGGATTAAGTGAGGCATCATGGATCTTAATTGTGAATTATAGAAAGTGATTAAATATGCACCTAAACTATGAATACAGACTTTTAAGAATAAAGCTATTCTTGGCATGTATGAAATATTAATCTTTATGATTGAATAGTTTCACAACAAAACCTTACATTGCTCTTCTTATTTGACATCAATACATTCTATCTAGTGAAGGTCATTTGATTTCCTGTAAATGGAGCTCTGTAGAGTAATCCAAATAATAAGCTGCGCATTCAGTGACTGCCAGTTAGTCAGTGTCACACTGCATTTCAACAAAAGCCATTACATCCTGTGTGACAGGAAAATGGGTGGAGGACCTTGTATATCCAACTTCCAGAAACCCTTGTTTACAAGGCTGATTTTTTTTCTGTTGGCTGTCCAAAACTTTTTCAGCAGGTCATGGCTTTTTTTCTAGGAAAGTTATCTTTATAAAACACATTGATGATTCTTTCCTTTTGTATATAACAAAATACCTAAAACATACCACACATACAGGCATGAAGACTCATTCAATTAAAAGTTATGAACTAGAGAAAAAACTGATACTAAGTAATACATATAGTGGCTTATAATATTTGGCATATAGTAGACATTACTTTGCCAACAAAGGTCCGTCTAGTCAAGGCTATGGTTTTTCCAGTGGTCATGTATGGATATGAGAGTTGAACCGTGAAGAAGGCTGAGTGCCAAAGAATTGATGCTTTTGAACTGTGGTGTTGAAGACTCTTGAGAGTCCCTTGGACTGCAAGGAGATCCAACCAGTCCATTCTAAAGGAGATCAGTCCTGGGTGTTCTTTGGAAGGAATGATGCTAAAGCTGAAACTACAGTACTTTGTCTACCTCATACGAAGAGTTGACTCACTGGAAAAGACTCTGATGCTGGGAGGGATTGGGAGCAGGAGAAGGGGACGACAGAGGATGAGATGGCTGGATGGCATCACCGACTCGATGGACATTCGTTTAGGTGAACTCCGGGAGTTGGTGATGGACAGGGAGGCCTGGCGTGCTGCAATTCATGGGGTCTCAAAGAGTCGGACACGACTGAGCAACTGAACTGAACTGAACTGAAGGCACTTCGTGGAGTATTATTAAACCACTGAATCAAGAAATAAAAACACAGACTTCCCATATACTCTCTGCTGTTTAAATTCTAAAGACTTCTTGTACGTTCTTGAATAACAAGTATCTTTTTAACAGAAGTGCTTACTGATAGCCATATTTAAAGAATAGATATATGTGTGGGTATGTATGTGTGTGAGTATAAATATATGAGTAAATTATATATATATATATATATATATATAAACAAAGAAGCCCTTCTACCCCCAGCTGTTCTCTGACCCTCTGACCTATTCTGTGTTCCTCCCCTAGTAGTTCAGCTCCTTATCAACTTCATCCAAATGAAATGACAACACTAATTTGTCTTCTCAATGCCCTCTAGATTTTTCAAAATTAAAACAAAAGCTCCAGATTCCTACTCTTGCATGGGAACATTTCATAACCCACCTTGTTCGATTACTTAGAAAACATACTTATTGTTCCTTACTTGTGCTCTCACAGTGAGCTGTGGGACATTTAGGCAGCACTGATCTCCATCGACCTCCTTGGTCTGTCTTCTCACCAACCAGACCTCCCCTTGCTGCTGCTGCTGCTGCATTGCTTCAGTCGTGTCCGACTCTGTGCAACCCCATAGACGGCAGCCCACCAGGCTCCCCCGTCCCTGGGATTCTCCAGGCAAGAACACTGGAGTGGGTTGCCATTTCCTTCTCCAATGCATGAAAGTGAAAAGTGAAAGTGAAGTCACCCAGTCGTGTCCGACTCTTAGCAACCCCATGGACTGCAGCCTACCAGGCTCCTCCATCCATGGGATTTTCCAGGCAAGAGTACTGGAGTGGGGTGCCACCCCTTACTGCAAATGTCCCCATTCCTACCCCTACTCCAGCACTTAAAAGAGGGCCTCATAGTATGTGATGATAAATGAACCAATAACAATTTGGATTTAAACAAGAGGGTTTCAGGTGATATTTTCTGATCCTCTCCTATACAAATCTTGACAGACAAGATAATTAGGGGTACACTGAGCCATCAAGTGTACCAAAATCTCAAGGGAAGATCATTAAACAGCAGAACAATCCACTATCCTTATTTTATTTGTAGGTTTCAATTTTTCTCTTTAAGCATTCTCTTACTGTATTTTTTCAACTTTAACACTATATTTTTTTGACATAAGAGGAAAACCATGGAGGGACACACTATAGTATTAATAATAGCAATCACAGTACCAGTCATAATCTTCTCTATATTTTGAAAGTATTTAAGTCCTAGAAAAACTGAATCTCACTGGACTAATAGTGTCACTCAGTCAGATGTAGCAGTTAATTCCCATGCATTGGCCATAATTTTCTCCCTGACCTCCTAGAGACATGAATTTAAGTAAACTTTAAACATGAGCAAATAAGATTAATTAATAATGTTCAATAATATTTAATTATCTTCATATTGGGCTTCCCTTGTAGCTCAGTTGGTAAGGAATCTGCCTGCAGTGCAGGAGACCCGGGTTCGATTACTGGGTCGGAAAGATCCCCTGGTCTGGAGCGCGGAACCCGCCATGCTTACTTATTATGCCTGGGCTTCTAAGATCCGACCGGGGAGGCCTCAGTGTCTCCTCTCCTTCAGGAGAACGGAAGGACGCCTGCGGCCTACGTAAGTGGTGCAAACTTCTTGTCTTGAAGTTTTATTGGTCTCCCGCGTAAACCAAGCTACTCAGCCTCTTTTCTCCACTGAATTTTCCTACTGAGCTATCCTCATTCTATTACTCTTATATCTTGCCCCGGCTGATCCAGGGTATTCGAAGGGGAGACGGCTTCGGCGACTGTTTAAATATTCATCAAAGATATAAAGAGTAATAGAATGAGGATAGCTCAGTAGGAAAATTCAGTGGAGAAAAGAGGCTGAGTAGCTTGGTTTACTCGGGAGACCAATAAAACTTCAAGACAAGAAGTTTGCATCACTTACGTAGGCCGAAGGCGTCCTTCTGTTCTCCCGAAGGAGAGGAGACACTGAGGCCTCCCGGTCGGATCTTAGAAGCCCAGGCATAATTAGTAAGCAGGGTGGGTTCCGCGCTCCAGATGGAGACTCAGCCAGAGTGAGAGAGAGAGCGACATGGGGAGACCAGTCTTTCGAGGAACTGATCCCAATTCTTTATTTTCCAGAGTCTGTTTTTATACACTGAGATGTTATACAAAAGTCACGTGGGGACAGCAGTCCTGACTTTTATTAAAGTCAGATGCTTCATACAAATGTATACAGAGGTCTTAGGGGTGTTACATCATCTTCTGGCCAGGGGGGCCTGCTGACAATTTATGACCCTCTCCTTGTGACAGTGGTCAGTCAACCAGAACACTTTTTTCTCCAAGGGTGATTATTCTTAAAACAGATGCCACCCAAATAAAGTTACATTCCTATAGGGTGAGGGTGTAGTGGGTTTTAGTTAAGGAAAGAATTTACTTAGCCTAAGGTCTAGTGTGATTTATATCAAAGGTTAATACTTATTTCTTCTATATATTCATTAATGTGTGTAAGGGCAGGGGATGTGGAGTCTTAGCAACAAACATTGGCTCAACAAATGAAAAACCCTTCACCAATACAATTTCTAATCAGCCCACTATACTTATACTAATGGTTTTCTAAGTTTTCTAAGGAACCTGTTTTTAGAAGGTTTAAAGCATCTCGTGCCTCTCACGGTTGGGAGGCTGTGAGCAATCACGTGGCCAGACAAGCCTGTCAGGCAGGCTAGAGAACCTTCAGAGGAGTTTGTAGGTTGAAACACTCCTATCATGCCCAGGAATTATTATTAACTGGAGCTCTAAGTTAACTCCATCTCCGAAAGAGGTGGTGGGGCACAGCCCCCCGTAAAGTCAGAGGTGTAGGGGAGAGCACAAAGTAGTAAAGTAGGCAGGATTTCCAGGGGGACTCCTGAGGCTCGATCCTGCCTTTGCGTATGTCGAGCCTCCTTCCTCATGACCTTTGTCATGGGCGGAGTGCCTCACGCCAGCCCCCAACACCCTGGAGAAGGAAATGGCAACCCACTCCAGTGTTCTTGCCTGGAGAATCCCATGGATAGAGGAACCTGGCAGGCTACGGTCCATGGTGTTGCAAAGAGTCAGACATGACTGAGTAACTAAACCACCACCAGCACCATCTTCATATTAGTCCATGTTTACATGATACCAAACAGATGCATTTTAAGGGCCATTCCAGTGGTTTTTGGCAAGAGTTTTCTTTCCTAAAATGAGAACCAGTTGTTGTCGTTGTTGTTGTTTAGTCACTAAGTCGTGTCCAACTCTTGTGACCGCATGGACTGCAACCAGCCAGGCTCCTCAGGCAGATTCTTTATCACTGAGCTACCAGGGAAGCCCAAAAATGAGAACCAGAGCTATATGCAGAGGTAACACAGGACACTTATTTCAAACATACTTTTTCACCATACAGGAGATTGTATATGCTCTGAACCTCTAGTGTTAATTAAGGTTGAACAAGAAATTTGGTTTCAAAAGATTTACACTTTCTATAAAACATAACATTTCAGAGTTTTAGACAAGGGCCCTCCTGGGCTGGTGAACTTCTATCTGACTGGAATATGCATGCCAGCACTTTGAGCACAGCCAGAGTCCCTGGGGACTGCTATCAGCCTCAAGGTTTGAGCCAATATGATCATCAAAGTCCTGATCTAATTAAGGTCAGCTGACAGAGATGTAGCCAGCCAGAGCACATCAATATCCAGCTCCATACAAGAACCCTCAGGAACTCTCCTCCAAGATTATGACCCAAGTTTGATTCATCCTCATAAATTAACTCAGGACATGGAGAGCCTAAAATCAGAAAGACTTGTTAGAAAACTCTCATCACCCCAATTACCATCACCAATGATATGGAGTCTAGGGGTTGAGAGCAGGGACAGAGGGAGGTCTTGCTTGCTCAAGTCGGGTGGTCCCACTGGGAGAGCAGCATCCTTGCCTTTGGGGAAGCAGTGTTCAGTTATGTGAGTACTCTCAAAGCACTGAGAGTTCAATTCACCCGGCAGTTTGGGCAGTCAGACCAAGAAAATGAAACACTGGAGATGAAGACTGGTTATTTACCATTTGCTCCCATCATTTCCCAGATACATTCTCTGCTGTTTCCTTCTCTGCTCTGTTTTCCAGGGACACTGACCCCTATAGATGGCATCTCCAAGGTCCCCTTGCCCTCTGAGGATTAGACAATAGGAGCCTTTGGCAGGATACTGGAGGGGAGAAAAATGGAGAAGGAAGATGCTTCTTTGTGCCCATCCTGGCTCCTTCTCACCCTGTTTTATCTCCATCTCCACCCCACTCCAGGCTGCCTCCTTCTATTGGACACCAACCCCTTTCCAAGACCCCAATTCTCACTGGTAATGCCATCTCCTTCATTTATACCTAGGAGTGGGAATAATTTGTAATCAGACATGCTTTGCTGGTTTTCCTCAGCCCTAACTACATATTTCTGCAAACGTTATTGAATTCTGCCTATTTATTGAATTCTATTTGAACTCCTAGCCGGTTGTAGCTTCCGTTATCTGATATATACACACATATGTTTATTTCTGTGACCAGAAAGACCTCATTCCCAGTGAAGGATCTTTGATTTCTACAGAAAAGAACCACAAATTGCAGAAAACTTTCCTTTAAGGAAATGAGAAAGGGAAGGAAGGGATAGAAAAGGAAAGAAAGGAAATTTATTCTTTGTCTTAGTAACTTTTTTTTTTACTTCTTAATGTTCGATAAGTAATAAATAGATTTGGTAAGTAACAAATAAGGCAGACATGCTTTCGCATCAAAGGAATTCTAATTATCAAATTCTTCCTTTAGATTTTTTAAGATAAAAAAACTATCTTTCTTAATTTAGCAAATTAATATCAAAGGACAAACTTCAATAGATTTTCTTCCAAATCAAAAGTTAGGAACCTGCCCAAATATAAGGTTATTTAAAAGCTGTGCACCTGTTTAGGTGAAACATGTGTTAAGGTACTTCAACCACCTGGATTACCCAAAAGATGGAGTAATATATTTTGCACACATGCAGGCATCAGTTTTTAACAATATCATAAAATTAAAAAACAACCCAGACAAGTACTTAGGAAATGTTAATATTAAAAAAAAAAATCACCAAGGTCTTTGTTGAAACTCTTCTTTATTGCTATTGGAAACCATACAATGTCAAGATTTATTTCCTAACTGAATATATTCTAAGATTTGCTTTATTTTATAAAAGCTTTTGAAAAAAAATAATCACTTCCCACATTACCAGTGAGAGCTGAAAAACATCATCACTGCTGCTATTGTCATTTCTTGAGGCTTTCAAATGCCACTTTTCATTCCAAAAGCTTATAATCTGATGTGCACAATGAACAGGAAACAGATGTGTCCTAGAGATTTACTCTAAATTTTGTGTGTATTTACTACAGACAAAGATTAAAATACCAATTTAACATAAAATAAATTTTATAAAAAATTCTCTTTAAAATGTTCCCAAATTGTGAGTACACAGAATTAAAAAAAAAAAAAAAAAACACATCAGAGTTAGTGGTGTTAGTTCAGTCTTCGCATGTCCACTTATTTCATGGCTCCAAATTTCTGAAAACTAAATTAGATACCCAGCCAGTCTTCCTAATGGGGACATTGTGAAACTCAAGTATAAGGCTAAAAGGGAAAAAAATATAACAATAAATGGAACAATTCTCACTAATTATAAAACCGTACAAATAATAATAATTAAGATTTCCTTCTGTGAATGTTTATGAAGTGTCATAACTCCTCTTAAATTTCAAAGGAAACTAAATCTTTGCAAACAGTGATGAAAGACAGTATCACTTAGAAGTCTGTGAAGCTGAAATGTAAAGGCAATAAAGAAGCAAAAGCACAAAACATAGTGAAGAGCCGCATATATGTTTAAGTAAGTGAGCATTCTTAACCTTAGCTTGGGTTTCCGCAGTATCATATTTTGGATGATGTACTGGGATGTGTGTTTGTGTCTGTGTGTGTGTTTACACACATGTGCATGGTTATATGTGTGTTTTATATGTCAGGACACAATCATTCTTACTTAATTTACTGATTATTAGTTTTTGACTGGAGAATAGTCAAGCATTCTTTTAAATGGTAAGAAAATCTTGAGATCTTCCCCTAGATACAGTCATTTCAAGTCTATTTCATTTTATCAACTTTGAATTCTATTTAATTGCTTTTAAATAAGGGTTGAAAATTTCTTAAAATAAGCAACTGGAGTCATTTATAGACCACTAGAAGTGAAAGCTGAGTGCCAAAGAATTGATGCTTTTGAACTGTGGTGTTGGAGAAGACTCTTGAGGGTCCCTTGGACTGCAAGGAGATCCAACCAGTCCATCCTAAAGGAAATCAGTCTTGCCTATTCATTGGAAGGACTGATGCCGAAGCTGAAGCTCCAATACTTTGTCCACCTCATGCAAAGAACTGACTCATTTGAAAGGACCCTGATACTGGGAAAGATTGAAGCCAGGATGAGAAGGGGATGACAGAGGATGAGATGGTTGGATAGCATCACCGACTTGATGGACATGAGTTTGAGCAAGGTCTGGGTGTTGGTGATGGACAGGGAAGCCTGGCATGCTGCAGCTCATGGGGTCGCAAAGAGTCGGACACAACTGAGCAACTCAACTGAGAAGTTGCTTATGTGTTGGAATTTTATTTCCAGTATTTCTTCCTATTTTCAAGTTTAGGACAACTTACTTCACTGAGTTAGTTATAACCACAGATTCAGTGGCAGGGCTGAGAGTAAATGGGCAGCATTTGCCTGTTAATGTCCACTTTGCCCATGGTTTCATTTGATATCTAGAGCATTTTTCACTGAATACACTTTATACATTTTGTTTTCTGATTCATGCAAGTACCTTAATATTCTGTGGTCAACAGAGATGTTCTGGATGAGTTTTATATTGCCTCTCACTTTGTTCTAATTATTACTATTGAATCAGTGACTCACCCAAATAAGAAACCAATCACTGTCATTTAAACAAACATCATTTATTTCGAAGAAGTCTGGTGGTTTGCTTTTTCTGTTTTGCAGTCATTGCTAGTATAGTACTTTACATGGTTCTCTAGAATTCTTACATGTATCAGGTTGAGTACTGAAAAAGAACATATTTTTCACTTGTTCTGCATCTATATGTATAGCAGCCACATCACTACGGAATATTTTGGACTACAATTTACAATCAAGTTTTCAGCTCTAAAATCTCTGCTGCTGCTAAGTTGCTTCAGTCGTGTCGGACTCTGTGCGACCCCATAGACGGCAGCCCACCAGACTCCCCCGTCCCTGGGATTCTGCAGAAGAACACTGGAGTGGGTTGCCATTTCCTTCTCCAGTGCGTGAAAGTGAAAAGTGAAAGTGAAGTCGCTCAGTCGTGTCCAACTCTTCTCGACCCCATGGACTGCAGCCTACCAGGCTCCTCCATCCATGGGATTTTCCAGGCAATAACACTGGAGTGGGGTACCATTGCCTTCTCCCTAAAATCTCTACACTTTACCAAAAATCGTAATGGGCAGCAACTGTGAATCACTGATTATCCCTAATATGTCAGTGTAGACATTTGGCCTAATTAGTTTTATCAAACCATGTTTCATTAATCCTACCACTATGAGTGTAGACTAGGCCTCTGGGTATCTACTCACCCACTGTGATAATTAGCAAGGTATTATTTTTTAACAGCTTTTTTGAGATAACGTAAAATGAACCCATCTTAAGTGTTTGATTCCAATGGTTCCTAATATATTCCGAGTTGTGCAACCATCCCTACTACCTAATTTTTTTATCATCTTAAAAAAAGAACTCCCTTAGTTATTAGCAGTCATTCCTGATGCCTTTCATCCTCCAGCTCCTGGAAATCACTTTATTTCTTTATGGATTTGTCTACTCTGGACAATTCATATAAATGGAATCACATAGTACATGGCCTTTCGTGTCTGGCTTCTTTCACTTAGCATGTTTTCAAGGTTCTTTCGTGTTGAAGCATACACTAGTATTTTATTCCTTTTATGACTTAGCAATGTCACAGTATAGGGATATACCACATTTTATTTATCCGTTTATCAGCTGATAGACATTTGGGTTGTTACCACTGTTTGGTTATTCTGAATAATACTATTATGAACATTTGTGTATAAGTTTTTGTGGGGATATGTTTTCAATTATCTTGGATATTTCTTAACTGTACCATTGTGCAATCTATGAGTGCTAATTTTTCCACATTTTTGCCAGCCCCATTACTATCATAGCCATCCTAGTGGGTGTGAAGTACTCTTTCATTGTAGTTTTGATGTGAATTTGCCAATAACAAATGATATTTAGCATCTTTTCATGTACTAATTGGTTATGTTTATCTCTTCTTTATAGAAATTTGTATTTATAGCTTTTGTCCATTTTTAAATTGGGTTATTTGCTGTTGTTTTATTAATTTTTGAGTTGTAAGAGTTTCTTTTTTTTTTTTTTCAGAGGGATGGTACAGGGAGGGAGGTGGGAGGGGGGGTTCAGGATGGGGAACATGTGTACACCCATGGCGGATTCATGTTGATGTATGGCAAAACCAATACAATATTGTAAAGTAATTAGCCTCCAATTAAAATAAATAAATCTAAATTTAAAAAAATAAATAAATAAAAACTGATTAAAAAAAAAAAAAGAGTTTCTTATGTATTCTGGGTGGTGGTGGTGGTGGTGGTTTTAGTTGCTAATTTATGTCCCACTCTTGCGACGCTACGGACTGTGGCCCGCCAGGCTCCTCTGTCCATGTCGTTTCCCAGGCAAGAATACTGGAGTGGGTTGCCATTTCTTCCTCCAGGGCATCTTCCCAACCCAGGGATCAAATTCACATCTCCTGCATTGCAGGCCGACTCTTCACCACTGATGCACCAGAGAAGCATGTGTTCCAGGTATTAGACCCTTATCAGATTTCTGATTTTCAAATATTTTTTCTTTTTACATTCTTGATGGTGTCATTTGAAATACTAAAGTTTTACATTTTAATGAAGTCCAATTTATTTGTTTTTTTCTTTTATTACTTGTACTATTGGTACAATATCCAAGAAACCTTTGCCTAATTCAAGGTCATTAAGATTTGCTACTACATTTCTATGAAGTATTTTACAGTTTTATCTTTTACATTTAGGTTTCTGACCCATTTTGAGTTAATTTTGTGTATGGTATAAAGAAACTTCCTTTATTCCCCTATTACTATCTCCTGTTTTGTTAAATAGCTATTTTTATGGTATACCATAGTAATTCCCCTGTTAATTCTTATATATATTTTTAGTTGTTTTCTTCATGTTATTCTGGGGATTAATTTCAATTGGCATCCTAACTTAAAACAATCTAGTTGGGGTTAATTTCAATAGTATACAAAAACTTTGCTCCAATATAGCTCCATTCCCTCCCCTTTTGTACTACTATTATTATACAAATTACGTCTTATTAATTATAAGCTCATCAACACGGTTTTTATAATTATTACTCTACAGAGTTACTTTTAAATATAATAAAAGATAAGAAACCAAATACATTTGTATTCTCTCTCACAGTTACAAAGATAATCACCTTTACAGGTGTTCTTTATTCCTTCCTGTGAATTTGAATTACTGTCTACTGTCTTCATGTAAAACGAAGGACTCCTTTAGTATTTCTCATCAGGCAGGTCTGCTAGCAATCACATATCTCAGTATTTCTATACTGGGGAATATCTAAATTTCTCTCTTTTCTGGAGAGAAAAGTTTTGCTGGACATGGCTAATAGTCTTTGAGAAATTTGAAAATGTCACCCTACTCTATTCTGGGCTTTATGATTTCTGAAGAGAAGTTAGTAATCTTATTAAGAATCCCTTGTATATTATGAGTGGGGCTTCACTGGTAGTACAGTGGTAAGGAATCCACCTGCCAGAGCTAGAGATGCGGGTTTGATCCCTGGGTCAGGAAGACCCCTAGAAAAGGAAATGGCAACCCACTCCAGTATTCTTATACGATGAGTACTTTTATCTTACTGCTTTCATTATTCTCTTTTTCTTTGGCATTGAACACTTTGACTAATGAATCCAGGTGTAGATCTCCTTAGATGTTTTTTCCCTTCTTTGACTCATTCAACTCTCTGAATGTAAATATTAATATTTTTCACCAAATACAGAAAGTTTTCAGGTATTATTTCTTCAAATATGCTTTCTGGCCTCTTCTTGCTCTTTTCTAAGACTTCTATCATGAGACGCTGGCACACTTGGCAGCGTCTCACAAGTTTCTGAGACACGATTTGTTTTTCTTTATTTTGTATTCGTGGTTGTTCTGTCCCTCCAACTGGATAATCTCTTTAACGTCACTCATTCTTTCTTCTGCCAGTTCAAACCTGCTATTAAGCACTTTCAGTGACTTCTATTTCAGCTATTATACTTATCACCTTCATAATTCTTAATTTTTAATAATATCTATCCTCTATTGATTACCTATATTGAATGAGAAATCATTCTCATACTTTCACTTAATTCTTTAAATATAGTTCATTTGATTCTTTCAGTACATTTTATAGCTGATTTGAAGTATTTTTTTTCTAGTAAGTCCAACATTTAAGATTCTTAAGGGATGGTTTCTATTGCTGGTTTTCTTATTTCCTGTATTTATGTGTCTTTTTTGGTTGAAATCAGACATTTAAAATATTATAATACAGTGATTCTGAAAACTGGGTGACTTTCTAGGGTATGTTGCTGTTGTCTACTGTTACTGTTGCTGCTGCTTCTGTGTATGTTTGTTGAGTTACTTTCCCAGATTAACTCTGTAAAGTTTGTTTTTTATGGCTACTGAAGTCTTTGCTTGGTTAGCTTAAAGTCACTTGCTTTAAATTTAATGATTAAATGGAGATTTCTGTTTAATACCTTGAAACATCAAGTCTCCTACCTTTGCTGAAGGGCTCTCTCTGCATGTTAGGGTGAGTCTTCAGAGCTCTACCATGCAGTTCACGATTCTGCCTTAGCCTTAACTTCCTGACCACACAGATTCAAAGTCAGCCAGAGGTGGAGAGAGGAGTCTTCTCAGGTCTTTCCAGAGCATGTACATTCTCAGAAATATGTAGAACTTTTTCAAACTTCCCTGTGAACATCTTATTCTCTAGTTTTTCCTTTTGCATTTTCATCAGCCTCTTGTTAGCCTAACTGGTGTTGCTGCTTCAGACCTCTTTAGTGTAAAATGATGGCCAATGAAATTTTTTTTTAAAAATGCCCCTGGAATACAGTTACTTTCACAGATCTAGCTCTGAATCAGGCCAAATAAAGACAAATTTTGAAAATGGAACTTCTCAGGAATCTGCCATTCAGGTCAAATAGTAATGATTCTCTTAAGTTAGGAATTCTGGGGAGGTCCAAACCTATTTTGCTACATACAGTGACTCCTAGATTGCCAATTTTCAGTTACTCTAGCTGTGAGGCCATTTGCTTTCAGGGTACCACAGAGATGGGAGGATGGGGATGGAAATAGGGAAAATTAACACACCACAGAGTCTGCTGTTTTTTAAAGGTTCTGTTGTTTTTCTTATTTTTTTTTTAATTTACAACTCTGTTTAACTGCAGAATGCTGAATAAGTTTATTTTCACAATTTTTACCAGTGTTCTCATGACCTTTATGGAGGAGCAGAATTTTGGAGATACTCTATAACTCCAGAAATACTTCTCCCCACTTGTTTGTTTTAATGTTGCACACATACACCTATTACTATAGTTCACATGAAATGAATTTTTCATTAAGACATTTTCATGGAATAAAAATATGACTTTTACTCAGAAGAATTAACTTTGGTCAATACAAAGTAGAAAATTCTGATTCACTTTCCCTAACTTCTAGTAAAATAAAATAATCTCAAAACTAAAGTATTATAGAAATGATAAAGAAAATCTAAATATTGTTATTTTAGGTAGATTGAATTTACATCAAAAGATTTTATTCTTCTGTATTCCTAGCAGAATGGTTATTGTAAAAATAAATTATAAGATCATAAGAGATTAACATTCTTTGTAGTTATTCTAGGCCTAGTTCTCCCACTTCAGGAGTCACCAATTTTGTGCATTCTTATATCCTTTATAACTCTTTTCTCATCCAAGGAGTTGAACAACCTTCTGTAGCTCTTCGGAAAAGGAAAACCCATTCTGTTGGTCATATATTCTCCTATTTCTCTTTTCCTCTCTGCAAGCATTAAATTTTAAAAAATCTTAAAAAGTCATTCCCAGGAAAAAAATAAATGAAGAAAACATTGAATTACTTCTCTGTATTTGAGGGCTTGAGAGACATTTAGTCTCATAAAAATAATCTCCTTTTTTATACACCTTTTTCTGTGACTATGAAATTCTTTCCTGCAATATACAGATATAATTGTTTTAGTAACAGTATCATTTCTTTACTAGCTTTACTAATACACTTAATATTAGCTTCGTGTCCTATTATGTTTTATGGCTCAGATATACTTAGCCATAACTCCACAGTAGGTACTTTAAACTATTTGTCTGTGCCTTTGTAGCACATTTGGGCACACATGAAAGAAAAGCCAGGGCAGATCCTGGTACTTATGGCCTTTGTTTTAACTTTTCTCATCCATCCAGTTCCAAACTTGCTCCACAATGCGGCTGTCTTCATTGCCTACTCACACTTGGCTGTTCCTTCTTGCTTTACACTGGCAACTTCAGTGGCTTTTAACTCCCAATCCCGGGCTCCATCCTCTTGGCTTCACAGTTTCCTTTCCTGGAGAGCAATCAGCTGCTCATGGCTATCTTTCATGAAAAGTCCCACATCTCCTCTTTTAGAGCAGGGCCCTTAAAAGCAGTCCTCACCCCGAGAACAAAATCTTGAATGATTAGGAGTTCATGGCTGCCTTCATTCCATCTGTCCACATTGGGACCAAAATAAAATGGCCAATACTGGTATTATATCTTTCCTAATGCTTAAATTCCTAATATATAGTGCCAATTGGAGTGTTTAAAACTTATTTTAGGCATCATGATAAGTAGCTTCATTTTTCATCAACTTCAAACTTTAAAATAAATACCAAATATTCTTGGCTCTCCATGTTTTGTTCAACCAATGTCCAATCTTCCACCTTTATCCTAGGAGTGCATGTAACTGTATTTACTGATAATATATAATAACAAATTTCTTTAAAGAAGACATTGGATTCATTTCGATATTTGGCAAAACTAATACAATATTTTGAAGTTTAAAAATAAAATAAAATTTAAAAAAAAGAAAACATTGCATAAAAATTCTGGGGAAAAATGTTCCACAGTGTGCTTCATGGCTTTAATATATTTCATCTGCTCTAATATATTTCAAAATTAGATCACATAAGCCACCTTAGAAAACGCATAAGAGAAGAAAACAAAAACAGCAAAAAACATGTTTGAATGGTCATTCAAAACTATGAAAATATTCTCTGCTTACAAGAAATTCAAATTCCTTGGCCTCCTTCCAAGATTCTTTCACATCTGGTCACAACTTCACTTGCCTTTCCTAACTTCTATTTCATTGTATTCATCCATTTCATGCTGCCTGAGTCTAGAATGCCCATCTCCTTTTCTCCATCTATGAAACCTCTGCCCACTTCTGCAAGGCTAAATTCCAGTGCCACCATCTCTTTGAAACTCTTTTTCTTCCCATTGACAATACCTTCCATTCTAGGGTTCATCAGATGCAATAGAAATATCACTCTATGCATATATTTAGACAACTTATGAATTTTCTTGAGGACAGGGCCAGGCACTTCAACATCTCTGAATCTGCAGGACTTAAAAGACTTGCTGCTGCACAGAAGTAATTTCATAAATGTTTGAATGAATGAATTACATGGGGGCAGATGTCTGCAGGTAATAAAAATGACTATCTTGATAATAGATTATGGTCTAGTAAAAAATGAGAAATAGCCACATAATTTGTAAAATAATCTACTTATTATTTTAGAGCAAAATAGTAGACTTTCTTTCTCTTAATGTATTTACATAGATACAGATATATGGGGCTTCCCAGGTGGCACAGTGGTAAAGAATCTGCTTGTCAGTGCAAGAGGTGCAAGAGACACAGGTTTGATCCCTGGGTCAGGAAGATACCCTGGAGAAGGAAATGGCTACCCACTCCAGTATTCTTGCCTGGAAAATTCCATGGACAGAGGAGCCTGGGGGGCTATAGTCCATGGGGTATCCAAGAGTTGGACACAACTGACCACACACACTTCAGCATAGATATAGATATCTACTGACCAGTCCTATTATAAGAAATACCTATGTTCTTAGTTTGATTACTAACTAATCATTTATTTGCTACAATCCTGGGATTTTAGAGCCCATTTTCTTGATTTAACTTTTTAGAAATTGGTTAAAGGAAAATAATTAAATCAAGTTGTTCAAATAATTCTAGAATTGCCTAATACCTTAAAATATAATCAACTCACATTTCAAATTCAGGGATCCAGCAACATAGCTAAAATGTTACTGCTCATGAGTGGTGGTTATACTGAGTCAGAGAGTGCCACAAATTAAATATTCTTGCCAGGGCACCACCCTGGTCCTCACTCCCTCCACTGTAGTCTTACTGTCTCTCTCATGTTGAAGTCTGCCAAGTTTTAGAGAAGTTACTCAGTGTTAAGAACTGTCCCTCACTAGGATTCTAAAGTCAGATCTTTTTTCATAAGTACCCATCGCCCAAATGTCTTTGGACCAGGTTTCTGGCACAGACTTATCCAGGAAATAGAGCGGGAGGAGCACCTTTTTTTATTTTAAGTGAAAAAACATTCACACAAGAACATTACACAATAACAAGACCAAAAAAGGTTGGCTGGTCACATCATTGTCATCATAAACATGACTTTGTTTTGGTCATGGAAGAAGTATCATGGGTTCTTAAGTCAAGGTAGCAACAATGAATATGATAATTTCACAAAACTGCTTAATTTAACAAGCTTAAAATGAAACATACCAATGTTAGAATTGAGGACAAAACTGCTTATTTTCTGTTCCTAGTTACAAGTGAAAGAAGTTAATGGACAGCAGATTTTCAGTAGAAAAACAACTGTTCTACCCATTTTTGCCTCAGCAGAACATAACCCTGGAGTCTGATACATAGCAGGAACTCAAAATTTATTGAACTAGATTAAGCTGCCTATATGGGTTAGCACCGTGAATTAGTATCTCTGTTTTTGGACTGCATTATTCTAAACACATACATAGTAAAATTTTAAAATCTGAATCATCATGAAATCTTTATAAAAACAAACACCTACCCCTAAATCCTCAAAGAGGGAGAATGAAAGCGCACTTGAAGCTACTTTAAAATGTATTTGAAACCTCTAACTTTTCGAAACACATTATTTTGTACTTTTCCTATAAAAATGTTACTATAACACATAATAGTTTAAAAGTTATTTATTATTGAGTAAAATTGACACTACCCTCATACCCAGAGGGGGATAAATTTTTTATGTTGTGGCCTTGAGAATCCATGATCTTACTACCAAAGAACCCTGGCATACACCAGGACCAGAACTCTAGACTCTTTTATTCCTAACCCCTTAGTGAAATTCTTCTTCTCTTGTTAAAAAAATTTTTGACAGCTAGCTAATTTGAAAAGCAAATCCTTGCTAATGCCATAAAGGGCTCTGATGTCTTCATGTATGCCCATTTTACAGGTTTTACAATTTTTATATTTTAAAGATAATTTCCTCATCCAAAAGTAAATATTCTAAAGGTGAAGATTTTAGAAACAGTAATAGGAGTTGATGGTAATGTTTTAGCCAAACACTAAAGTTCCCTTCTGATGCCCATCCAATAACATCACTTCCTATAGGGCCCACCACACAGAGGCCCTGACCTATGTTTCCAATGTCTATCTAATACTAATTCTTCTACCACTGAGAAGAATGATTCATTTCTATTACACATTTACTTTAAAACTAGGCTTGTGCTAAATGCTTTGTAGGCATGTCTCATTTAATCTTCACAACAGACAGTCTTCAAGGATAAGCAATATTTTCATCCCCATTTTCCTTCTGAGAAAACTGAGCCCTAGAGAAATCAAATAATTCTTCCTGTGTCATACAGCTCCCAGATGGTAGTTCCAGGACTTGAATCCATTCAGTCTTAACTCCAGAACCTACAGTAATCTTACTCATATGTTAGATAAGCTCCAAGGAGAATACTTTGGAATGAAGTATCTTTCTTTTTTTGAGATTATTAGTGGGCAACCCCAATTACTTTTGCTTCATTTCACAGACTCTACTTTCCAAATTCTTAATCAGTTCAGCCTCTAACTTCTTAGTGTATTTTTAATTTTCACCAATATTTCCAAACTCTAAGAGATCTGATCAGACTGTCTCACTTAAAATAGAAAAGTCTAGAGTTTAACATTGAGTAAAGTGAAAGTGTTAGTCACTCAGTGTGTCTAATTCTTTGTGACCCCATGAATTTGTAGTCTGCTAGGCTCCTCGTTACATGAAATTCTCCAGGCAAGAATACTAGAGTGGGTAGCCATTCCCTTCTCCAGACAATCTTCCTGACCCAGGGATCAAACCCAGGTCTCCTGCATTGTAGGCAGATTCTTTACCCTCTCAGCCCCCAGGAAAGAGTTTATTTAACATTAGCCATCAAGTAACCTCATATAATTACTAGTTTGTGACCACTACTTTTATCTTCTCTAAGCCTCAATTCACTCAGTGGCATGTCTTTCTTTTAGGATAAAACTGGTTAAGAAAGTAGCTTTTCTGACATTGATTTTTGTTTAGAAGTATTGAAATTTAGAAAATGAACACTTATTCTAAATTAACTTCTCCAGCAATAGCTGTTTTCTCACTCTCTGCATCTGCATTAACCTGACATGAAGACTGATAAACACAGCTACAAGATTCATAACACATATGAAAATTAACTTCAAAAACCACAGCACTGGTAGTGCTGTTTATTGCCATTATTCTGTAAATCCTAGAGGAGATTTTTTAAATATTTACATTCAAAGTATTTATTAACAACCCTCCCCCAAAGAAAGGTAAAGTTCTCAGTAACTATAGGCTCAGTCATAATTTTAGAATTTCTCTTTTCATTTTTTCTAATTGAATATATTGCAATTTTCTACAATTTCATATACATACATGCATGTGTATATATGTGTTTGTATACCTATATGCACACATACACACAAATATTTTGTTGCTGTTCAGTCACTAAATCATGTCTGACTCTTTGAAACCTCTTGGACTGTAGCATGCTAGGCTCCTCTATCCTCCACTATCTCTCATAGTTTGCTCAAATTCACATCCACTGAGTCGGTGATGAAATCTAACCATCCCATCCTCTGCTGCCCCCTCTCCTTTTGTCTTACATCTTTCCCAGCATCAGGGTCTTTTCCAATGAGTCAGCTCTTTGCATCAGGTGGCCAAAGTATTGGAGCTTCAGCTTCAGCAACAGTCCTTCCAATGAATATTCAAAGTTGATTTCCTTTAGGATTGACTGGTTTGATCTTCTTGCAGTCCAGGGGGCTCTCAAGAATTTTCTCCAGCCCCACACTTTGAAAACATCAATTCTATGGAGCTCAGCCTTCTTTATGATCCAACTCTCACATCTGTACACGACTACTGGAAAAACCATAGCTTTGATTATACGGACCACATATACTATTATCTGTTTTTGAAAACTGAGCAATTTGGAAAAATATTTTTGGGAAAATATTTATTATGATTTTTTAACATCTAAGTGAAACTGAAAGTGTCAGTCGCTCAGTCATCTCTGACGGTTTTCGACCTTATGCACTGTAGCCCACCAGGCTCCTCTGTCCATGGAATTCTCCAGGCAAGAATACTGGAATGGGCTGCGATTCCCTTCTCCAGGGATCTTCCAACCCAGGGATCAAACCTGGGTCTCCCACATTGCAGGCAGATTCTTTACCATCTGAGCCACAGGGAAGCCTTAAAGTCTAAGCAGAAATCAATTAACTAGAATTTACCAATTATACTGCAAATCCCTTTGGGTCATGATGAGAAGCATAAGATGCAGGTGAAACTACAGAAAGGTAAGATATACACAGGAAAGGCATTCTGTGGCAGAACTTTTCCAGAAAGAGGAAGGAAGTAGGTTGATAATATCAAGTTAACAAAAATGAGAGGCTGGAAAGTCAAAGTGTGATATTGAGAGCATTGAATGCAGGCAAAGTAGCTTCCCAGGTGGTACTAGTGGTAAGGACCCGCCTGCCAATGCAGGAGACTTAAGAGAGTTGAGTTTGATCCCTGGGTCTGGAAGACTCCCGGGTCTGGAAGATCCCCTGGAGAACACATGACAACCAGCATTCTTGCCTGTAGAATCCCATGGACAGAGGAGTCTGGCAGGCTACAGTCCATAGGGTTGCAAAGAATTGGACATGACTGAAGCGACTTAGCAGGCTTGCATGCAAAGGAGCCCAAGTACTGCCTAGTAGGTTTAACTATGGCCCAATACAATGTAATTTTTTACAGACTTACAGGACTTTTAAATATACTTACTAAGGAGTGAATCACTTCACATTCATAAATTAGAAGAGGAATTCTTTGGCTGATAGGTCCCTTTCTGAGATGTGATGAACATCAACATCTCACCTCTACCCACTTAATATTTTATCTTCATTAAACTTCTTAAATTTCATCTTCTCCAACATTTACCCTTGCGATCTTCTATTTGGCAGTCTATTCAATCATCCCTGTGGCTTTCTCCCTGCTGTTCCTTGGATTCTCTGTACTGTGTCACCTGTACTGTATTCCAGGTAATGAGTCCTCCTTTGGGTGGCACTCTTGTCCTGCCTAACTCTAGTTCCGCTAGACAGAAATATTCAATTAGTAGTTAAATTGAATCCAGTCCAGTAGAGTTGCGTATAATTGAGTCCCTCTACAAAGGTCCATCTAGTCAAGGCTATGGTTTTTCCTGTGGTCATGTATGGATGTGAGAGTTGGACTGTGAAGAAAGCTGAGCGCCGGAGAATTGATGCTTTTGAACTGTGGTGTTGGAGAAGATTCTTGAGTCCCTTGGACTGCAAGGAGATCCAACCAGTCCATTCTGAAGGACATCAGCCCTGGCATTTCTTTGGAAGGACTGATGCTAAAGCTGAAACTCCAGTACTTTGGCCACCTCATTCGAAGAGTTGACTCATTGGAAAAGACTCTGATGCTGGGAGGGACTGGGGGCAAGAGGAGAAGGGGACGACAGAGGATGAGACGTCTGGAAGGCATCACTGACTCGATGGACGTGAGTCTGAGTGAACTCTGGGAGTTGGTGATGGACAGGGAGGCCTGGCGTGCTGCGATTCATGGGGTCGCAGAGTCGGACATGACTGAGCGACTGAACTGAACTGAACTGAACCACCTGTAAGGGGCTTCCCAGGTATGTCAGTGGTAAAGAATCCACCTGCCAATGCAGGAGATGGGAGTTTGATCCCTGGGTCAAGAAGATCCTCTGGAGGAGGAAATGGCAACGTACTTCAGTGTTCTTGCCTGGAAAATTCCATGAACAGAAGAACTTGTTGGGTTACAGTCCTTGGAGTCACAGAGTCAGAAACGACTGAGCCACTGAGAGTGCACACACACACACACACACACACACACTACACCTGTAAATACAAGTCTACTCATCCATTACTTCCCCTTCTTTGAAATTCTCAAAACCATTAAAACATAGCTGATTTAAATACAACAAGTATTTGGTGAAGTTACCATGTAGATGTGGCTCTTGACTTAAAGGATTTACAACTCGACAAGAGAAGCACTGCAAACTCCTAAGTGGAGTAAATAACATGCACCCAAATTAATTCATTCTTATTTATTAAAGTCTGTAGCAACAAGAAATAAAACAGTGCCCTAAATTCTTTCTTAGGTTCAATTTCCAGTGTACAAACATCTTAATTGAGATTAAACAAATAGCCCACACACATTCCATTTCTAACGAGACTGTTTTCCTCCCTTCCTTCCCCTCTAGATTCCCTCTTGCATTTCTCTTTCCCTTTTTCTCTCAGTCTTAGCTCTCCTTTCCTCTAGCTATCACAGTTTGCCCAAAGAAAAGCCTCCCTGTGACCACGAATCAGCAGAAAGGAAGCAAACCCTGATTATGGAAAGCCAAGCCCTCAGAGGGGCGTGTCAGGGTAGACGCCCCCACCCACTTTGAGTGCAAAAGGGCTGGACAGCGAAGTTCAAGTGCCCGCAGGAGAGGCGCGCGGCAACCAAATTCGCTCACTTTCACAGACGGACTGATCTCTTCTGCGCAATCGGACCTCAGGAAAGCCGCCCCCCTCCCCTTACTGGCCGAGGAGCGCCGGCACTTTGAAAGCGCCTGGGTGCCCAGACCCCGGGAGAAGCGAGGGGTGCGAAGGCGGAGCCACTGGGCTAACGACACCCCCTCAAGGTCCAGCCCTCGTCCGCGTTCCTACCACCTTAGGGAGTTGGCGCAGGGAGCGGGATCACCCTCTCAATGAAAGGCAGATGTCCCTTTAAGGTTTGCTTCGCAGCTCGTGGACTTTAGCCTAAACAAGGACCCGCGAAGCTGGCTTTATTTGTCCATGTCTCAGACAGAGCCTGGGAGGCTGCCAGTGGGATTTCAGAGCACGAAGAGGGGGGGCGATGTGGCAATTCTGCGAGGCGAGTAGCGTGAACCGAACTTAGAGGCACCGGTGGAAAACACAGGAAATCGCCCCGCGGCTCCCCGGGCGCCGGGGCCGACCGGCCGGCAACTGAGACCCCCGGCGGCGAGCAACGCGGCTCCTGCGCGCGGTTCCGCCGAGTCCTCGCCTCCGATCCCGCGCGTCCCCCGGGCGCTGCGCCCACTCCAGTCATGGACCCCGGGCGCCGCGCCAGCCCAGGGGTCGCTGTCGCCTACTGCTGGCTCCTCTCCGGTGAGTGACCCTGCTTTTCTCCGAGCATCTCCTGAGCGCGGGACTCCGGGAGGGAGGCGCGCAGAGCTTCGGCCCGGAGTGGAGAAGGGAGCGCGGATCCACTTTCGGGCGCTCCAGATAGTCCGGGCAGGTTGGAGCTCTGAAAGCAGTTTTCTGTGTTGGGTTTTCGGTGTGAATTACTTCTGAAGTTGTTTCAAAACCCTCCGCCTCAATGATGGGGGGAGAGGTGCTGAAAACTTTACAAGGTGGAAGTGACTTTTCAAATTAAAGTTGTTTTTGACAGTATGCATGGTATTTTAGGACTTTGCTGATGGCTTCTACTTTCCTTTTTCGTGTCTGTGTGTAGAGTTTCTACTTTCAGGTTGCTCAAGAGTGGACATTACTCATTTTCTTGCTTTATGTACTCAAGATAGTTTCTGCTACAGAGGAGGAAAGAGAAGAATGCAAGGCAAAGTTGTCTCTTGTGCTGAAATGATGTTTCTGTGTTAGCACCCAGGAAAAGGAACATATTGAAATTGAGGAAGTAGTGAACATTTACTTTGAGAATTAGCAGAATAATTTTTAAAATACAAAGTAAAGTATTGTTACTTGTGCATAAATAGGTATCTTTTGGGAGAGACTTAAGCACAGTGGAGATGCAAGCTTATGCTCAATTTAGGGGGTAAAAAAAAGGTGGAATCAAAGCATTTTCTAAGATTTTCCAAATCGTTAACCAATAGTTAGATCTTTTCTACCAGTTACTGACTGAGCAGGAAAAGTTGCAAGGGGGAAAGAAAGAGAAGGCAGATGGCTGAAGCTTTGTGTGAAAAGGGCCAATAATGCAAATAGTGTCAACTTGTGAACAGCTTTACAGTCAGTGAATAGCTGACTGTGTAAGCCACTGTCACTATCCTTTACACATGTTTGAGCTATGCGTGCATGCATGTTAAGTCATGTCCAATTCTAGCCAATGCTATGGACTGTAGCCTGCCAGGCGCTTCTGTCCATGGGATTTTCCAAGAATACTGGAGTGGGTTACCATACTCTCTTCCAGGGGATCTTCCCAACCCAGGGATCCATCCCAAGTCTCACTGTCTCCTGCATTGGTGGGCTGGTTCTTTACCACTAGCACCACCAGGGAAGCCCTTTGACCTATGATTCCTCTCCAACTCAAGTTTTTTGGAGGCTGTTTGCATCTTCTTGTTGTTGTCGTGCAAAATTTGAATGTTTTACTAAGTATTCAAGTTGTATCTTTCTCATTTTACTCAATAAGCAGTCACTAATTTAGAAATGGATTTCCCTGGTAGCTCATTTGGTAAAGCATCTTCCTGCAACGCAGGAGACCCTTGTTCAATTCCTGGGTCTGAAAGTTCCCCTGGAGAAGGGAAAGGCTACCCACTCCAGTATTCTTGGGTTTCCCTGGTGGCTCAGACAATAAAGAATCCATCTGCAATGGGGGAGACCTGGGTTCGATCTGGAGAATTCCATGGACAGAGGACACTGGCAGGCTACAGTCCATGGGGTCGCAAAGAGATAGACAACTGAGCGACTTTGAATGTAGAAATAATCAAATGAGGTTTGCAAATCCTCTGAAAAGAATGCAATGCAAAAAAATTGAAGTAAACAAATTACAATTTCATATATGTGTGTGTGTATATATATATATTCAACTACTTTATTTCCTTATGCCTAAAACAGCCGTAAGTTGTATACTGTTAGTTTTTTGCAACTGTTGGGAGATAATGCATGCGTATGTGCTACGTCACTTCAGTAGCATCCAACTCTTTGTGACCCTATGGACTGTAAGCCCACCAGGCTCCTCTGCCCATGGAATTTCCCAGACAGGAACACTGGAGTGGGTTGCCATTTCCTTCTCAAGGGGATCTTCTGACCCAGGGACAGAACCTGGGTCTCCTGCATTGGCAGGCAGATTGTTCATCACTGAGCCAACTGGGAAGCCTTCTTATGTGTTACATTTATGCCCATTTCACAGCATAACAGAAGGATCTAAAATTTGATGTCTTCTTTTCCTTTGTTGGTTATCCTGTCAGTCATCATGTTGTCAGCTTCCTTACAAACTTCTCATCAATCCATAGAGTCCATAATCTGGGGTCTTATCACCATACCCACCCATGCACAGTACTGTAGAACTCATCTTCCTGTCTTCAGTCTGAACTTAACCTCTAATTAATCTTCCTAATACATAGTTTTTTATCATACCTTAGTCTTTAGCCAAAAACCTTTGGTGGCTCTATGTTATCCATAAGATAAAATCCACAATTCTCAACCAACCTTTCAGGGTCTGCCCTAATCCAGTACCCTCTGTCTCCCACTATGCCTCTTATCAGTTTCCTATTGCTGTCATAACAAATTGCCCCAGATTTACTGGCTTAAAACAAGGCAAATTTACCACTCATAGTTCTATGGGTCAGAAAAAATCAAGATGTTGGCAGAGCTGCCTTTTTTCTGGAGGTTTTAGGGGAGAATCCATTTCCTTGCCTTTTTCAGACTGTAAAGGCAATCTGCATTCCTTGGCTTGTAGCTCCATCCTCCATCTTCAAAGCCAGTAAAGTAGCATTTTCAGATCTTTCCTGTGACTGCTTCTTCATTACATCTCCATCTCTGATGCTGACCCTATTTCCTTCCTCATATAAAAAATGCTAATTATGCTGGGCTCCCCTGAATAATCCAGGATAATCTCCCCAGCTCAAGATTCTTAATTTAATCATACATACCAAATCCTTTTTGCCATATATAGTGATACATTTGCAAGTTCCAGGGATTAGGAAATGAAGATATATGAAAGACCATTATCTGCCTACCAAAACCTCCAAACATAAACTGCCAGTCATGACATCGAGTCACATTTCCTTATTTCCCCCATTAGTCCTCATGCTTATTTTGCTACCGTGCATATGATACTATTTTATGCATCTAGAAAAGCATTCCACCCTTCTTTCTTACTACCCCCTACCCTCTAAACAAACTCTCCAGTCTTCAAAGCTGGGTTTACATCACAACAACCATCTCTCTAATAAACCATCTCAGTAAACTTCCCATTATATTTAGGACTATCTTGTATTAACTTTTCTCAACATTTAAACATGATTCATCAGGAAAGATGCCCTTCTCTATGTCTAAAGTCTTTATCGTTACTTTAAATATGTCCAAGTCCCAGCAAAAGAACTAGTAGCACATATAAAGGATTTAGCTGAAGAAAACTGACTTAAGTCAAGGGACTGTTTGCACAAACATAGAAAGGAATTGACAAAAGTTGATGGAGCACCGTAGAACAAGCAGGAACAAGTAGGAAGAAAGCACCTGAAGCAACATGAGATGAAAAGCCACTGCTGTTCCTAGGCCTGACGGGGTAGCAACGTCAGCTTGACCATGAACTCTGGCTATGGGAGGGGGACCACTGGACAGGAGCTGTGGCCGTAAGAAGCAGAATGCAGCTAGTGCCAAAGCTGAAGCCTAGCAGGGAGAAAACAGGGGAAACGAACACCCTGCCTTTTCTTCCTACCCCCTAATGCCTTGCCCAGCTCTCCCACTGGTCATGTCCAAATGGCAAAATTCAAACTCCCAGGGGACAAAGATCAAGACAATAACAGAGAAGAACTAGCACAACTTATTGCTGAAAGGCACATATTTTTTGAGAATGTATTAGATATGAGGCCCTGTGCCAAGAATTTTGCACATATTACATTTTAGTCTCAAAAAGGGGAAATTCTGGAACTATTATTCATATTTTACAGATGAAGAAACTGAGAGACTAATTTGACTACAGTCACACAATTAATAAATGGCAAACCCTATACTCTATTCAGATCTCTCAGGTTCTCGAAATAATGTACCGTTTTGGAAATAGACCATGATGTTGGGAAATACTGAAGGCAAAAGGAGAAGGGGGCGACAGAGGATGAGATGGTTAGATAGCATCACCAACTCAGTGCCCATGAATCTGAGCAAACTCGAGGAGGTAGTGAAGGACAGGGGAGCCTGGCGTGCTGCAGTCCATGGAGTCACAGAGTCGGACATGACTTTGGGACTGAATAACAACAACAATTGTCTGTCTAAATATAAATCCATTTCCCTCTTGCTCAACCCTCTAAATGTTAAATCCAAGTCTAATTGTCTAAAAGACTTTGATAAGGATCTGATTAACGATGAAATGGGTCTGTTTTCCATGACTTTTAGGTATATAGTGAAATTAGATGATGTCCCTTCTTACATTAATTATAACTCAAATAAGACTCATTATAACTCAAAATAACTCAAATTATAACTCAAAAAATTATAATCTCCGGTTATTAAAAATACAAATACAGAATTATCCCTAATTGAGTGTGTATCTCTCCTCCCTAGAAACATTTCAGCTAGACTACAAGCAGGAGTCTTCTTTTATGACTTTTTTCACAGGCAAGATTTCCTATTCTAAAAGAAGTCCAGTGAGCTCATGGCTGGATATGGAAGGAAGTCAGCCACTTACTTATAACAAAGAAATGACCTCCAATGACATACAGTGGATTGTCAGGAGCTGCTGAAAACAGCGAAAATATTTAAGTCATTATGAAGCCTGTAAAGTCAGCAATAAATTCAGAGGACTTTTGTTCATTTGTTTAATAAATGGGCAGTAATGGTAGCAATAAAACATACATGCCAAACTAGTTTGCCTACTTTTCTTCCCTGCTCTCATGCTGTTATTTTGATGCATGAGCTCGAGGGCCACAACGTATAACTGTTGATCTTACTTCCTTAGATGGAGGCTCCTCTGCCTGGGTTCCAACACCTCAACCCAACAAACATCCCATTAGATGTAGAACTTGCTGAATTTTAATATGCCCCTTAACTAATTTATAAAATAAAGGAGCTCATGTTTTAAATATATTCAGAAAACTAGGCATCAAAATGCTATTCTTTACCTACACTGCTCTTCTGTTATATGAAATACAATATAGTGTATTTGAATTTTTGTTAAGAAATTGAGATGAAAGATATTTGGAATCGTTGTCACAATGCTAAAGTCAGAATACACTGCCAATTCCGAGTGGCCCCTGACTGGAGAACTGTATTCGCTCTCAAAGCAAGTACAGTAATGTATCAACAGATGTAAATGAGCTGAATATATTCCTGTCTTTATGATTATTGAGCTTCTTTCAGCTCCTCCATTGTGCCAGTTCCTCTGAAATCTCCAGGTCTTTGCATAAGCTGTTACAGTGCTGCTGCTGCTAAGTCACTTCAGTCGTGTCCGACTCTGTGCGACCCCATAGACGGCAACCCACCAGGCTCTGCTGTCCCTGGGATTCTCCAGGCAAGAGCACTGGAGTTGGGTGCCATTGCCTTCTCCGTTACAGTGCTACAGATCCTCAAGTCCCCATGTGAATGTCATTTCCATGAAGCCACTGGAGTAGACTGAACCCCCCTCCCCCAGATACTTGAATGACTCTAGCACCTTTGCTTCTATAATACACAGCATATTAAAATTAAACATCAAGTTGTCTGTTTTCCCAGATTAGTGTATGTTCTGTTGAGAATAGGGTCTTTGTTTATTATCCCTACCATCTATGAATAATAGGTACTTGAAAATTTGCTATTGAATGAGTCACAAAAGAACAGACTACAAACAAACTCATAAAATAATAAAGGAGTCAAGTTGTCTCTTTTAGTTATATCAGGAATAGTCTATCTATTTCTATCTATCCATATTTATATCTAGTTGAATGGAAATCACCATTAAGTGACTGATGCACCAGTATTTTAGGTACTATTAAGAAAGAAAAGTACTGCCAATCCAATTATAATTGCTGAACCTACAGATGCCTCCTAGTTTCAGTTCAGTTCAGTTCAGTTCAGTCGCTCAGTCGTGTCCGACTCTTCGCAACCCCATGAATCGCAGCTCGCCAGGCCTCCCTATCCATCACCAACTCCTGGAGTTCACCCGGACTCATGTCCATCGAGTCAGTGATGCCATCCAGCCATCTCATCCTCTGTCATCCCCTTCTCTTCCTGCCCCCAATCCCTCCCAGCATCAGAGTCTTTTCCAATGAGTCAACTCTTTGCATGAGGTGGCCAAAGTACTGGAGTTTCAGCTTTAGCATCATTCCTTCCAAAGAAATCCCAGGGCTGATCTCCTTCAGAATGGACTGGTTGGATCTCCCTGCAGTCCAAGGGACTCTCAAGAGTCTTCTCCAACACCACAGTTCAAAAGCATCAATTCTCCTAGTTTCAAGTGATGTTAAAATGCTGAAATATATACATCTGAAAATTATAATAACATGCAGTATATCTACATGAAATTTTCTATCACATTTTTAAAAACTGCATCATAAGATTCCAAACACACTCCTAGATACAAAGATATGAACATTGTCCTCCTTTTAGTTCTCTTCCAGGGCCAAGTTTGATTCAAAGAATAATCGCTCCTCTGACACCAGCAACCTCACCAGATCCCAATAACAGAGCTTCCTCTGAATACTCTACCTTTAAGAGGAAGCTTAGGGAGAAAAGTGACAATGAAATAATTCAAAAATGTTCCAGGTCACAGGATCGATAACTCTAGTTTTGGCAGGCTTTAATATCTCTAATATTCTTTCATATCAGTGGTTAGTACCAGGACCAAGTATATTTGACGGGACCTAATTTTTTATCAAATGTCTTTTCTAACTTAAAAGAAATATTAAAAAGTCAACTAAATCTTAAAATGCAATTAAAATATATGCACTGGTTGGAATTAAGAATTCACTCTATGTACAAAAACATTAATATTGCTTTATAAAAACAGTAGAGCTCTATAAACAAAATAAGTGAGAAATCTTTGAAAAATCATTATAATTCAGATAGTAAAAGCAGTGAAGACATATTTTTTTGGTATGAACTACCTGAGATCTGCTGAAATAAATGAAAATTCTTAAATTTGAATAGGATACCTAAATCAATCACACTAGAATCTCAAATGATTAAGATGAATGGTCTGCATATTTTATTATAAATCCTATACTCTTAATACAACTTACAAATATGCTTTTCAAAATTTTCTTTTTAACTATATACTTTTAGTTTGCCAAGTACTACAGTTTGAAAATTCAAAGGTATTGACCAGTTCCTAAAATTACATATTTTATTGTAATATTTTAATAAAATAATCCTATATTATATAGAGATTCATACAAATAGGAATATACCCTCCCACACACTTTTGTTGATAAGATTATTTATTTAGTAGGAGGCTTTATATTGTTTTGTGACAATTGCAAGTAAGTATTTTTAATCACAGGAAATTTAGATAGTGAGTACAGCAAGTTCCTTAAAGCAAAACAAAACACTTTCCCCTTTTCTCTTTTACCATTTTACTTGAATTAGCTGAATAATCCTCCCAGTCAACCACTAACTTTGCTTATGGACGTCACATAGACATCTTTGTACAATTTAAGGTTAGTACATTCTCTTTTAAATAACTATTGCAATCATCACTAGAAATTTATAATAAGAGTGCTGGTTGTTCATTCTGTAAAGATCATTTTCCAAACCAAGTGTAATAATACCAATTGTCATCATACAATATTCTAAAACATTTTAAGACCTTTATCTCACTAAGATATATTTAAAATTAATCATTTTCTTATCCATGCATAGATAGCTCAAAAAAATGAAATAGGTTTACAAAAATTTATCTTAAGAGAAATCTTCCTTTCAAATTATCAGTAACATTATAAAACAGAATGTGATTTCATAATTTTAAGATGTCAATGATAGACAAGTTAAAAACTCTGAATTAAAGTAGCACTAATAACCACTCATTCTTTCATATAATTATGATAATGTACCAGTTGTGCTGGGTTCCAGGGACACATGAAAAGTGATACAAAAGAACACAATAAAAAAGTAGTGTTTGCGCTTAAGAAGCTCAGAGTCTGAAAGAAGTAATAGATAAGCAAAAAAGTAATAATGGGAAAAGCCCCCAAAGCAGAAAAAGGAAAATATTAGTTTTGTGTTGTTTGAAAGTAACCTTTGCAAAAAATCTAAGATGGATACAAGAAAATGTATACAGCCTCTACTATTTAAGGGTCACTGTGTTAGGTACACCCACTCCAGTGTTCTTGCCTGGAGAATCCCAGGGACGGCGGAGCCTGGTAGGCTGCCATCTATGGGGTCACACAGAGTCGGACACGGCTTAAGCAACTTAGCAGCAGCAGCAGCAGCAGTGCTAAGTACAGGATCTTCAAACAAGGCAGCCCATTAGCCCTGCTGCTATCACACAAATCATTTCTAATGTTATTATTATAATAGGAAGGATTGTAATCAGTTCATCATGAGGTACATGAGCCAGCTCATGCAGTAGGAGTAACCTAAGGTTTCCCTGGAAAGGAGATAGTAAGTAGTATACATAAATGCACCCAACAGATCATCTATCATTCAACTCTACTGAACCCGTTATTTTTCAAGGCTGAATAATTGTGATCATGTTAAAGTGAGCTCTTGCTCCTTGCTTTTGTCTGATCCAAATCTCTAATTTCAAGCCAGGTATTCTTAGAGATTTACAACAATACATTACATGTCTATGAAAGTGAAAGTGAAGTCGCTCAGTCATGTCCAACTCTTTGCCACCCCGTGGACTGTAGCCCACCAGGCTCCTCCGTCCATGGGATTCTCCAGGCAAGAATACTGGAGTGGGTTGCCATCTCCTTCTCCAGGGGATCTTCCTGACCCAGGGATCGAACCCAGGTCTCTTGCATTGCAGGCAGACGCTTTACCCTCTGAGCCACCAGGGAAGCCAGTTTCACAATTTTCAATGTATCATAATCTCATTAAAACCTTCTAAGGGATAGTGAATGAGAGAGGCAGACAATCTTATTTATAATTTACAGTGAAAAATTTTAGCTTTATAGAGGTTGGGAACTTAACTAAAGTTGCTAAAATTGAGCTAGAAAAGACCATAACTCAGGTCTGCTAACTCTTGACATGCAAACATTAAAATTAGTATTGGTCTTTTACCACTAAAATCGGCCTTAGAAGAATCAGATTCAAAACTGAAAATAAATGTGTCAGGGTGAGATTATGGGTAGTGTTTTAATTTTTTAAAAATACCATTGCAGAATAGGTTTTACAACTAGAACAATTTTAATTACTGAATTCAATTTCCTCAATTCCTAAGTAAAAGAAGTTCAGTTTCAAAGAGATTAAGTGGTGCCAGAAATTATAGTAAAAACAATTGACAGTGTAAGAATTACAATCCAGGATATTTGACTTCTAGCCCAACTGAGACACTGGAAGTATATCAAAAACAACAAATTGAAAGCTTTTGGAAGCAACAACACTGACTTCTCTTTTTTCTGGAGAGATTAATATAAATAAAAGTTTACAGGAAAATAGATATAATTAAAGTTACTGATACAAAGATTTCTATCTTCAAAGAGCCAATAAATAAGTATAAAATTAGGATTTAAAGCAACAGTTAAATTTCGGTTTTTTCCCTCATGATTTTGCTTATTTAAAGACTGAAAATACTCTATACTGCTATATGTTATGTAACTACTGTAACCGTAGAAGTCTGAAAATAAAGGGAATTACTTTGTAAACCAGGTGAGCTATAGTTAGTAATATCAGTGTCTTAAGAAGTATCTGTAATAATGTTAAATATAGTTGCTACATTTTTTATCTGATCCACTCAGCTCGTCATCCATATATGAATGTCTACTAGGTGCAAGGGGACTTTTCATGGGACAGTCGAGGGATGCAAGGATGAACCCATCCAGATTTCAGTAAGAAAGAAATGTACCCAACTAATAGCATGCATGGTTTCAACTTGAAGGTAACATTTAAGCTCAATGATAAGTAAGCTTAAATGGATTTATGGAAGTAGGGGTGAGAGAAAGTGACATTTTAAAAAGATAAGAGCTAAGGCAGCAAAGTAGAAAGTTGCCAGGATGTACAGGGAACAAAGACTGCTCCCACTGAGGAATTTAGGGGGCTGAAGGGGATACAGGGAAATAAAATGTGTGAAGTCATGTCTTGGAAGCCTTGAATTTCATGGAATTTGGATTTTAACAGAGAATGAGAACCCCCAAATAACTCAGAACTGTGATGACTGACCTAGAAAGACTAAGTTAAAACACAAAATCTGGGAGAAAAACATCTGACCATTCAACAAGCTCAAATTACTAAAAAAAAAATTCTGTTATGGACATTTCAGATCAAAAAACATTTCTGTGAAAGTTTTGTAGTATGTTCAATCACTGAAGCACATTTATATTTTAAAAGACAACCCAAAGCAGTGTGTCTCATAATTAAAAAAAAAAAAAAAGAAGAATCACAGAATCAACAGTCAACAGAGGTTTACCATTGATTTGCAATGTAGAAATATATATTTATTTTTCTAAGGTAGGATATTTGATCTTTCTCAAGAATTACAATGGTGACCAAGGCCGAGCAGAAGGAAAATTTTTGAAAAGATAAAAATATTGAAAATATTGAAAAATATTGAAAAGAATATAAGGACTTTTTTGTTTTAGTAATAAAAGAGCAAGGAAGGAACCTTCCTTTCAATGCCCCAGGTTGACTTCTAAGCTGTGAGTCTTAGTTTAACTGATAAAGGTGAGAGTTAAGGGGAAATGACAGGAGAGGATGAGATGGTTAGATAGCATCAGTGACTTAATGAACATAAATTTGAGCAAACTCCAGGAGATAGTGGATGAGAGGGAAGCCTGGTGTGCTGCAGTCCATGGGGTCCCAAAGAGTCAGACATGACTGAGTGACTCAACAACTACACATAACCTTCGGAGTTTAGGGGATGATTTCAAGTGTCCATAAATTTAGATTTGTGTTGGTGGAATGAGTGTGGAATTAAGCAGGCTTGGATTTGAATACTGGTTATGTGACCTTGAATACATCCCTTAACCTCTCTAATTCATTTTCTTCATTTATGTATGAGAATAACAAATATTTACCTTATAGGTAAGAACTGGAAAAAGCATAGGAAGTACCTGGTGAATATTCAAGAAGTGATAGCTCTTCACTAAAAACCTAACATGTATTAAGGGCCCTGTGTACCTATCACTGTGGTTTTTGATCCTTGGCAGATTTTCAAGAGGGGGAATGATTATACTTAAAAAGGTGACCAAGGAGCACCTGAAAGCATCTCTTCCTCCTTCTTTACCCACCACCTCTCTCTCTCTCTCTCTCTCTCTCTCTCTCTCTCTCTCACACACACACACACACACTACTAGTTAAGAATAAAAAGATCCATGTCTGTTGGGAGACAAAAGCCATACTCACACTTTAGTGTAATCAGTTCTTTGTTCAATGTAAAGTTCTTGAGTTCTGGAAGAAGAAGACAGTCTCAGGAACTTCGGGAGGGCACTCAGTATGATAGAAGGTGGCGAAAGAAGGAGGTACAGAAAGGGCAAGGGAGAGGAGATGCCACACACACAAAAAAAAAAAACTGTTCTAATTTGCACTAGAGTTTTGGAAGGGACCTTTATGTTCCCCCCAGACAACCTTTGAGGAAGTTAATTGAGATTTGGGTATCAAGATCTGTGCCAAAGTCATATTACACCCCTTCATCCCAGTCTTACATTTTAGGGTGGTTAAGTTTCCCTTCCAATGCCTTACCCAATAACATAGGAAGGCCAATGGGGAAGATTTGTGCCCTCTGCCCTCCAAGCCATCTTAACTCTCAAAACTTTGGTGGGTTTTCTTCGATTCACTGGTCCTTTTAAGAGGCAGTTCCCACCTTTCAAATTACCCCCGCTTCTCCTTCATCCCAAAATGTTAAGTGACTTATGGATTTTTTTTTTCAAATGAATTCTGCAGCTGTTCAGTCAGGGTAAATCAGTCCTTCCTCCACTTCCCCAGTCCTGGGGTCTCAGCTCAGCTCTGACAATGAAGATCCGGTCCTAAACTGTTGAGACCCAACCCCTACCGTAAACATTTCACAGGCTGCTGAGCAGCGGAAAGCTGAGACTGCCAACCTTGGCTTCTGGGGTTCTCAGGACATCAGATCAAAGCAACTGAGAGGTCCATCCAGGGGTAAATTCCACAGATGGTTTCTTCTCTCTCTGGGATCAGTGTTTTAACATCTGGGTTAATCAGATCGTGCACACTTGGTCAACTGAGAGCACAAAGCAGCTGGGCACGTTACTCAGTGCAGATGCCCCGTGACCAGACGTTCTTAAGAAACAGCTTCTGGACTGAGCAGCTCCAAAAAGCGTGCACCGTCTGACTGGGGATGAGGCAGGAACAAGGCGGGGCGTAGTTTGGCCCTTGGTGCCAAGTCTGCACTTTTCAGAGCCCTTTTACTTTTCCATAAGTTATTACTTTTCCGTAACTAGAATTATCCATAGGGAGAAGGTGTAGCACACAGCTTAAAATATATATATATATATTTGCACTCACAACTCCCCAGATTCTTCACAAACAGGGGTGGAAGAAAAAACTTAGGAAGTCCAGTTTCAGCACTAATACCAAAGACTCGCCACCAAAGACTCCGTGTGCTTTCCTTAGGTGGTTTATTCTTCGGGAAACACCTCCGGGCTTAGCACGCCTGCGCACGCGCAAGCTGCGGCCCCGCCTCCTCCTTGGGGACGTAAGCCGTGCGCTGGGAGGCAGGAGGAGGGCTGCGCATGCGCCCTCGTTGCATCAGCCTTGGTCTGTACAGCAGCAGGAACCGCGGAGAGAAAGGTGTTCGCAGCGGTGTCTCTCGACCCGATTTTGCGCGGCGCGCCTCGAGACTACGAAAAGGAAGGGCTAGAGTAAGTGCCCCACCCCACGGCCGCTAGAGTCGGATATAACGTGTTTCCTTCTCGCGAGGCAGGTGCCGGGAGGAACCGGGCCCCGCCCCCTTCCCGGCCTAGAATTTCTTTCCCTTCCCGACTCCTTTTTCCGCGGGGACCCCCTCGGTTCCTCTTGTTTTGGCAGTGAGCCCCCGCCAGGGTCATGAAGCTCGTGAGGAAGGACATTGAGAAAGACAATGCGGGCCAGGTGACCCTGGTTCCCGAGGAACCCGAGGACATGTGGCACACCTACAATCTAGTGCAGGTGGGCGACAGCCTGCGCGCTTCCACCATCCGCAAGGTGCAGACCGAGTCCTCCACCGGCAGCGTGGGAAGCAACCGGGTCCGCACGACCCTCACTCTCTGCGTGGAGGCCATCGACTTCGACTCCCAAGCCTGCCAGCTGCGGGTCAAGGGGACCAACATCCAGGAGAATGAGTATGTCAAGATGGGGGCTTACCACACCATCGAGCTGGAGCCCAACCGCCAGTTCACCCTGGCCAAAAAACAGTGGGACAGTGTGGTTCTGGAGCGCATCGAGCAAGCCTGTGACCCAGCCTGGAGCGCCGATGTGGCGGCTGTGGTTATGCAGGAAGGCCTCGCCCACATCTGCTTAGTCACTCCCAGCATGACCCTCACTCGGGCCAAGGTGGAAGTGAACATCCCTCGGAAACGGAAAGGCAACTGCTCGCAGCACGACCGGGCCTTGGAGCGATTCTATGAACAGGTGGTCCAGGCCATCCAGCGCCACATACACTTCGATGTTGTAAAGTGCGTCCTAGTGGCCAGCCCAGGATTTGTGAGGGAGCAGTTCTGCGACTACATGTTTCAACAGGCAGTGAAGACCGACAACAAAGTGCTCCTGGAAAACCGGTCCAAATTCCTTCAGGTAAAACAGTCTTACCCAGGGATAATTAAACATGGGCAGAGGGGTTTGCTTAAACTACTCCTAGTTTTAGAACTCAGAATAGTACCAGAGGAAAAAAGGTTTAACTTGGCTGGGATTGTGAATTGGATAATGCGGTGAAAAGAAACCTGTTAAGCAGCTAGAGATTTTATGTAATAAACTTGGTTTAAATTCTTAAACGTATAAAACCTTAGTAGTGTTTTTGGCTTGAGGTCATTGTGGGCAGTTTAACGGATACCCTAAGAGATTCTTTTATCTAACTTTTATAATTGTGATTCTAGGTACATGCCTCCTCTGGACACAAGTACTCCCTGAAAGAGGCTCTTTGTGACCCTACAGTAGCTAGCCGCCTTTCAGACACGAAAGCCGCTGGGGAAGTAAAGGCCTTGGATGATTTCTATAAAATGTTGCAACACGAACCGGACCGAGCATTTTATGGACTCAAGCAGGTGGAAAAGGCCAATGAGGCCATGGCAATTGACACATTGCTCATCAGCGATGAGCTCTTCAGGCACCAGGATGTAGCCACACGCAGCCGATATGTGCGGCTGGTCGACAGCGTGAAAGAGAACGCAGGCACCGTTAGGATATTCTCTAGTCTTCACGTGTCTGGGGAACAGCTCAGCCAGTTGACTGGAATAGCTGCCATCCTCCGCTTTCCTGTCCCTGAACTCTCTGACCAAGAGAATGATTCCAGTTCTGAAGAAGATGAATGATTGCAACTAACAATTGAGATAACCTGTTTCTCACTCCTTCACTGTTACATTTTCTCAGCATCCTGTGAAGAAAGCTGCAAAAATGGCACTTTGTGGTTCTCACAGGGTTTTTCATGTATTTTGGTCACTCTAGGTGATTTGTGGTTGGCAGGACATGTTTTCAAACTGAACAATAAAAGGAAATAATCTCCATATATTATTAATTGGGATAATTTTATTTTGGAATTATGAGTTATTCGCAGCTCTTAGAAACATTTTGTATATTTAAAAAGAATGCCTATATATTCTTTGGGATGGAACATAAAAATCCCATACAGCATGCTTTGAAGTAGTTTTCCTTAGGAAAAGCTTTTTAATGTCTCATTATCTTCAGTTTACATTGTTTAATTTGGCACGATGTATTCTTACACTTTGTTATATGATCCTTTTTCTTGCCGTTTCCCCCACATTCCAATTTTTCTTAATTTTTAAGTTTATTTGCTATTTTAAATGATTGCTTAGTAATTAGAAGACTTCCCTGAGGCTAAAGTTAAAATCTGTTTTTCTTAAGAAACTTGTTAAACCAACCTTGTTAAAAGTAATAAGCTGGGTTTTTCTTGCTAGTTTAGAACAAATCGTATTTACTTTAGAGGAGCACCTAATTAGTTACTTTTAGGTTGTAGAGCTTTGATCTACTAAAGATTCCCAGGATAGTCTACTCAAGGTGCTTTTATTTTTAAAATGAGGCTAAGTATGGGATTTGCTTTATTAAGAGGTAATTAGTGGCAAACCTAGATACAGTGCACAGTCTGTACTTAAGTTCTTTGCTCTCCCACACTATTTATGTATTTGGGAGGTTGTCATAGTTACAGTTAATGCTACCATGAATTTGTATGTGCATTTGCATTCTTAATGGAGGGGCGAGAAAGCCTGTTCAGAAAGTTTGTCACATCATTGTGCTTAGCTGCTCAGTCGTGTCCAACTCTGCAACCTCGTGGACTATAGCCCACCACGCTCCTCTCTCCATGGGGTTCTCCAGGCTAGAATACTGGTGTGAGTTGCCATGCCCCCCTCCAGGGATCCTCCCAACCCAGGGATCAAACCCAGGTCTCCCACATTGCAGGCGGATTCTTTACTGTCTGAGCCACCAGGGAAGCCCATCACATCATTAGTAAATGGCAGTTGATTTGTACTCCAGCTGTTTACTATAATTAGGGACTTTATGCAAATACCTGAGAGTTTAAAATATTTTCCATTATTTTTTGTGTGCAATTTAAGAATTGAGGGGGCCTTGCAATATAATCACATCTTAACATTTTTCACATCTCAACTTAGTAAAATAATAGGAAAGGCCTATGAACAAAGAGTGGTAAGTCAGTCAGTCTGTAACTCTGGGGTCAGTGGTGCCTGCTTCAAACAAGGACACTAAGTTAAATTTGCTTGTCCTTTCTGCCTTCTGAGCCTTTCTGCTGGTGCGCCAAGTTCGTATATTGTTTATAAAAAACTTCCTAACTAATCTGGACCTTTTTACCTGTAGTTAGCTGTGGTTGTTGTTCAGTTGCTAAGTAGTGTCCAACTCTTGTGACCCCATAGACTGTAGCCCACCAGGCTCCTCTGTCCATGGGATTTCCAAGGGAAAAATGCTAGAGTGGGTTGCGTTTTCCTTTTCCAGGAGATCCTCTCAACCCAGGGATCAAACTCAGGTCTCCTGCGTTGGCAGGTGGATTCTTTACCACTGAGCCACGAGAGAAGCCTGTAGTTAGGGATAGACACCTCCATATACTTTAAAAGCACATTTTAAAATATCTACTTCCTAATCAAAGCGATTTAAATTGTCATTTCATTATATAATTTTATGGATATTTATGTTATTAATAATTTGGTAGGAGTGTAAATATTGAAGTCACTAAGATTCTTAATATTAGAACTTTATTGATAATGCATTGTTTTTTCAGTCAGAAATTGGAGATCTGGGGCCTCTTGCTCAGTGGCACCCCACTCCAGTACTCTTGCCTGGAAAATCCCATGGGCGGAGGAGCCTGGTAGGCTTCAGTCCATGGGGTTGCTAAGAGTCGGACATGACTGAGCGACTTCACTTTCACTTTTCACTTTCATGCATTGGAGAAGGAAATGGCAACCCACTCCAGTGTTCTTGCCTGGAGAATCCCAGGGATGGGGAACCTGGTGGGCTGCCGTCTTTGGGGTCGCACAGAGTTGGACACGACTGAAGCGACTTAGCAGCAGCAGCTCATTATCTATCTAGTACAGGTTAGTCCTAGCTGTTAACCATGGCTATAGAAACCAGGGGAAAGAAAACCTAATAGTAAATCTAACCAATACGTTTTAGAATGTTAAATTCTCAAATTTAGCTTCATCTTAGCTTAAGTAAGTGAGTGAAGTCATTCAGTTGTTTCCTACTTTTTATGACCCCATGGGTGTAGTCTGCCAGGCTCCTCCATCTGTGGGATTCTCCAGGCAAGAATACTAAAGTGGGTTGCCATTTCCTTTTCCAGAGGATCTTCCTGACCAGGGATCTTTGCAGGCAGACTCTTTACAATGTGAGCCACCAGGGAAGCCCAGGTGGGCTTGGGAACTCATCTTAGCTTGGAAACTGTAAAAACTCAACACCCAGACTGGACCCCAGACTAAATAACTTTGCAGTCTTAGAAATGATAGACTATTTTTTTAATCACTATTAAAGCTCCCAGGTGATTTCCAATAGATAACAAGGCTGAGACCCTGGATTCAGGCTTTGCTGTTCAAAAGTGTGGTTTCCATGAACCAGCAGCATCTTCTGAGAGCTTGTTAGAAACTAGAATCCAGGAGTCTACCCTAGACCTGTTGAATTGCAGCCTGTATATTAGCATCTCCAGTTGATTGCCATGTGTAATAAAAACTGATAAAACATTTAGGCAGTAGCTTATTGTCCTTGTGCCAGTTAATCTCTGCCTAGGGTTGCCAGCCATAGAGAAAAAGATTTGAGTTTTAAGATCTTAAAGGAAAACTAACTACCAATATTCAATTAAATTATAAAACTAAATGAAAGCCTGTTTCTATGTCTAATTAAAGTATCTTTAAGAATTTGTATTTTTTAAAGTTAAATGTTTTACCAGTACCATTATCAAGTATATATCTTCCTAGATACATAGGTGTAAATATCAAAATAGTGATAAGAACATAATAAAATAAATTGGTTCAAATAATTATTTTTTACTGTTCTCTAAAAAACAAAATGAACCATAGGTTTTTGGAAAGCATATATAGCAGTTTAATTCCAATTGCTATTCGTTAATAAGGAATGACTGGTAACAAATGAAAACACTGTCAATAACATACCTCAGATTAATGCAGCGTTGTACTATAAGCTTCCGTTCATCCCCAGGTGCTTGTTGGAAACAGATTGCTACCCTTGCTAGGCTCAATAAATGAGAAGTTTGCAGTTTGTTTTCTTTTGTTGCAGGTATGATGCATATCAAATTATATTTTGCTATTCCTGGTCTCCTGTTTATGTTAAATATTTTGTTAATTTTCTGTCTGTATTTCACTTTCGTTACTCCCTTATATTCAAGTTGAATTATTTTTCTCCCAGGTACCACTAGAATAGCTTTGTGAGGCTAATTTTCTGTTACATCTGCTTATTTTCAGTCACTAATTGATGACATTTTTTAATCCCTTTAAACCAGATCTCTCACCCTCACATATTCTATAAGAAAAGTGATTCATAATTTCTGCAATTCCTATATACTTGAACTGAAATTCTCTGTGTTGCTAAAAAAAAAGTACACAGATGAAATGGTGTATATGATAATTCCCCTGGAGTAAAAGCTCTTCTTTGGGAAAGTATTATTTCACTTTCAAATCGGATGGTTTTCCAAGCAAATAATACTGGCTACTTGTGTTCAGTATCAAAATATGTTGAATTACATGTTGAAAACAGGTTTCTAGGTGTTTCTTAGGATTCGAGGAGAGAGAAATCCTTTTGCCTGTGCCTAGAGCTGAGATATGGGGCAACCATACTTATATTACACCACTTCTTAAAGGCAGTACATTTAATTTTATCCATTTTTTTAGTGCCTGTGTGGATCAAGTACTGAGCTGGATTTAGGAAAGAAACAAATCACTGTTATACAAGTAACTCGTAGAATGTTTAAGAGGACACACTGTTGTGAGAGGTGGCTTCTAGGAGGAACTTTACAGAGCCAGCATATTTGCTTAAAATAATAAACCTGGAAAGATCAGGAAGAGGAGGCAGGCAGGGCAAATGTGCTAGTCATCTTTGACACCCCTCTCCCCATACCATGATAAAGGGTAGGTTTGATGGTTAGAAACCACTGAAAAGTTTAAACAGGATGGCGTGACAAAACTTTGCATTTCACAAATATCACTGACAACATCAAGAAGGGGTTGGAGGTGGCAAGATTGGAGGCAAGGGGACAGGTTAAGAGAACACTTACTAGAAAAATTTAACAGGAAAATGATGGCTAAACAAGGCAGTACAATGACTAGAAGTCACGAGGAAATACTAAGCGGATCAATGGGACGGGAAGATTGTTCAGTTATGGAAGGAGTCGAGTCTAGGGGTAAATCTCAGGCGTTTGTTTTTTTTTTTTCTTTCTTGAATGGTGGGAGAAATGATGGCATAATTCAAACACAGGAAAACTAGGAAGAGAAGCAGTAAGTTCAGTTTGGAATCTGGTTTGAAGTGCCTATGGGCCTCTTGGAATGCTTTTCTACCACATCGCTATATGCTTGCTTACTCACTCCCTTCAGGTTTTTGTGCAAATGTCACCTTAGTGACAAAAAAGAAAAAGCAGCCTTTTTTGAAAAACTACCTTCTCAAAGTTTCCCTTATCCTTCCTTGCCTTAAGTTTTCTCTGTAATGCTTAAATTCACTTAGTTGCTTTGCTTATCATCTATCTAGGATATAAGTTCTAGGAGGACAGAGATTATTGTCTGTTAGGTTCATTGCTATATCCCCAATACTGAGAACAAACCCTGACATAAAGTAGATGCTCCAAAAAAAAAAAAAAAAAAGTTGAATGACTGAGTGAGTCAATCTCCAGAAGAAGGTTTCTTAGGCGATTGTGCATACAACTCTGAAGTTCAGGATAGAGTATTTGACTATGGATAATAATACAAAAGATGTCAGCGTATAAGCAGACCTGAAATCATGGACCAAAAAAAGAAAACTAACCTAGGAAGTTTTAGTGAAACTAGAAATAAAAAAGGACCAAGCATCCAAGCATAGGGAAAGAGCAATATTTAATTTCTTTAAATGCTACCTGACTCTGTTATCTGTATTATAATAAAGCACAGGTATTTATAGATTTCAACAATTAATATGCCAGGTCATTATTTTTTCTTTTACACATCTCTCTAGTGTACTAGAGATATACATGTAGAATAGCTAAAGTGTTGATTTCATAGAAAGCTGAATTTTTCTAAGTTTTTAAGAAAAATTTCTAAGTTGGAGAGCAAAAGCCAAATTAATTTTATATATGTATTTCTTATTGGAGTATAATTGCTTAAAAATGTTGTGTTAGTTTCTGCTGTACAACAAACTGAATCAACTATGTGTATACATATATTCCCTCCTTCTTAGACCTCCCTCCCACCCCACCCCACCCCACCCCACCCCACCCCCCACCCCACCCATCTGTGTGTGTGTTAGTCACTTAGTCGTGCCAAACTCTTTGTGACCCCATGGACTGCAGCCTACCAGGCTCCTCTGTCCATGGGATTTTCCAGGCAAATATACTGGAGTGGTTTGCCATGTCCTTCTCCAGGGGATCTTCCTAACCCAGGGATCGAACCTGGGTCTCCTGCACTGCAGGCAGATTCTTCACCAACTGAGCTACCAGGGCAGCCCCACCCATCTAGCTCATCAAATTAGTGTATGAAGTTTGTTTTTAAAAAAGAAATGTTAGAAGGTGATGATTGAATTTATTAAGGGATTTTTTTTTTTTTTCTGAATTCCCAGAGTACAGGAATTATGAGAAAGCTCTGTTTCCTTCAGGCCGAAAGGTTGCTGCTTTAGGGCCCTAGTTGTTTAGTCACAAAGTGGTGTCTGACTCTTTGCAACCCTTTGGACTGCAGCACATCAGGCTTCCCTGTCCTTCACCATCCTCTGGCGTTTGCGTATCTTTGATTTCCCTCACCACTTCCTCTTTTATTCCCTGAAGAACCACAAGTGTCAGAATTGTGGCATAAATTTTGCAAAGTTTTTTTTTATATCTGTTTTAAAAGTTGATTTTGATCCGCCCATAATTTTGTTGATACACATTTTTCAGTAAATGAGCTCCAAATTAGTGAAAAGAATTTAAAATGGGATGTAAAAAGCAATTAAAAAAATAAATTTCAGATAAAGTTTTTAAAGCCCTAGTTTTCTTTAAATTAATGTCAGCATATTTAAACTTTGTGCTGTAATTCAGTTTATATAATTTAAGAGATTTAGTTGTTTAGAAAAGTGCTATTCAAGATTTTCTTAATGTGTTATGTGTTTTACTGATGAATACTCAATGTAGAAGTTCAGTATAACAGTGTTATGGAAAAGTCAAAATGATTTCTGATGGAGTTGAGATGCAAATATAATATTTTTGTGTATCAAGGATGCCTTACTTGGAAAAAATTCAAAGCCAGCAATGCATCTCATTAAGACATTGGAGAACAAAATCTCTAGTAATGGTCTAGAACAACTTGAGTTACTTAACATTATCAAGTAGCAGGTAAACTTAACTAGAAATAAAAAAAATTGGCTAAGTTCAGGAAGGAGATAGTTAAATTAGAAAGACTATGAAAAAGTATTGGCAAAAGATATTTGTTAAGCTGAAGTGGAAAAGATAAAATCTCATTCATCGTATTTCTTTATATGGCAAGAATTCTTCCTTTTTAGGGAATATGTGTTCTTTGTAGATTTCCCAAGTATACTAATTGAAAGATAGCCCATTTATTTTGCAGTATTTAATTTCTCTATCCTAAGAAACATGTTCGTATATTCTGTTGTAGTAAATAACACTGACAATGAAACTGGAATATGGTGAATTCATTTAAATTTAGGAGAAGAGAATGTGTTTCCTCAAGGAAAATCCACTTTTGTTTGCAACTCTTCAGTTGCATACAAATTTGACACTAACACTTTTACTTCTGACAGGGCTATTTTAATTCTATCACAATTGACGTCAATGTAGGAATTTTCTAGATGCCAGTTGCTTAAGATCATAACATTTATGATAAATTGTAGGGATTTGGATTCCCCGTCTTCTTTCAAGTTTCCTTTCCTTCACCCCTTAACATTTCCCACATTTTTTAGAATGCCTATTTTTCCTATAACGTAGGAGCTATAGAGGACTAAGAGCTCATTTCAATTTGGGCTGCCACATTTGGTTTGAAAACCCCCAGTACTGAGGCAAGGCAGTGTCTACCAGACAGCAAATACAGGAGAACAATGTCTTTGCGGCCACATTGCCTGACCATGCACGGGGTTGGTGCCACTGATGCAACTCCAAGAATGGACAACCTGTTAAAAGTCACCATGTGCTTATTAAAGCCCAGACCTATGGGGAGTGCTTTAAAAGGAATTATTTAGATCTTTGAAGATAACTGGGAGAAAGGCTTTGTCATTACTATTTTCAGATAAGAAAACAGAAGTTGTTGTTGTTCAGTCACTAAGTTGTGTCCGACTCTGCAACCCCATGGACTGCAGCACGCCAGGCCTCCCTCTTCTTCATTATCTCCCAGAGTTTACTCAAATTTATTTCCCTTGAGTCGGTGATGCCATCCAACCATCTCATCCTCTGTTGCCCTGAAGTTAAAAGAGGTTAAATAATTTGTCCAAAATCACATAGCCAGCAGCTGTGGTAAGGTGCCCAGTAAAGCAACTCCCTAAAAAAATATAAGAATGGTAGTCCATTCCTCAGTTTTCTGTTTGAAGTAGGTCAAATGTACCTAGAAATACAAAGAAAGAAAAAAATAATAGCACTAAATTTTATAATTGGTCAGAGTTTGTACAATCATTTTGTATGTTTTTTACTTACCACTTATTTTTCATCTCGTGAAAAGTCAGAACTCAATCATATGGCATTCTAATCTGGAATATAGTTGAGGATTAGAAAGTATACAGAAACTGTTGTGAGTTTACATGTTAAACCAAGCCTCACAAACTCAGCATCTGTGTATTATTTCACATTTAGTTGTAGCAAGCTTGTTTTTTAAAAAGTGTTAAGCATACTATGTTAATATGTACGCATTATTCTAACATAGTAGCACCTTATGTAGCCGAAATTATGCTACTCTTGCTTATATAAAGATGAATTAAGAAATGTGTCCATGCCTTTAATCAGCAAATTAGATATCAAGGAGACATGACCACAAGTGGCCAAACTGACAGGGAGGTGACTGCGGTGAGAAATGACAGTTCAGGTGGATTCCGGATTGCCATCAAAAGAAAAAATCCAGGGCTTAGAGGTTTTCACAGGGGCCTGAGGACATTACTGTGTTATAATAACTATTGTACATATTGAGGAAAGGATTAAATTCTATTCAGTGCGTTACATTCAGAAGTCAAGGAAATATAATGTCTTTCAAAATTGTTGTCCTCCAAAATCATTAAAAGATAGACGACCCAGAGGGATGGTACGGGGAGGGAGGAGGGAGGAGGGTCTAGGATGGGGAACACATGTATACCTGTGGCGGATTCATTTTGATATTTGGCAAAACTAATACAATTATATAAAGTTTAAAAATAAAATTAAATTAAAAATAAAAAAATAAAAAAAAAACAAACAAACAAACAAAAAGATAGTCCAAAAAATCTTCATCCATCTGCCATACTTAGATCACATTTCCAGATAGGCAGAGTTTTACCATAATAGTCTTAATGAGAAAACTTAAATAATTGTTGAAAGATGAATACTTGTTAAGGAAAAAAATTCCAATAGGTTTTAGTTGTAAAACTTATTCAGAGGTAGGAAGTTCTCTGAGTTCAAGTCTAAGTTCCAGAAGTTTTATGTCTGGAATTTTTCACCAAGTCCTAGTGTAAACATCAAGTAGAACTTTTTGTTTGAAACCAGTGTGAAAAATTGCTCTGTGGATATAAAACATTTTAATCTGGTGCTTCAACTGATTGATCCCATGACCATAATTAAGATTTTTTTTCTTCTTCTCCAAGTGTATTGTTGACAACTGTAGAAGCACTTTGGTTTTTTTTTGGCGGGGGGGTGTTGGTGGGGATGAAATACAGAAGAGGAAGATTGAAAATACATTGCGGTACATGACTCTGAATCGTTTTGAATCATAAAAGGTTAATCAATGCTGTATGGAAACTTTTATATCATCTGATCTACCTCATTTCATGATAGGGATGTAAACTGAGACAGCTGAGGCCTAAAGAGGGTTAGTAACTTGCTCAAATTCCCACAAACAGGAGTTTTTCATAGAGTCTACATTCCTGTTTGATCCATCCTGTTCCAATCTCTTATTCATTTTCTTGTCATCAGTGTATATTGGGAGGAAGTTGGGCTAAGTGAACAAAGAACAATATGGGATTCTAAAATGCCTTAAACCCTCCTTTATCAGAATTCTTCATCTTGGGGCAAGACAGTTTCTCAGCAGCATCACTGAGACTCAAACCCAGCTTTGAAGTCAGTTAGTCAGTTCTTTGAATGTTCATCTTCTGCTAGAGAAAGACTCAGCCTCCTGCCTTGATTCTTCTGAGAACCAGTTCATGCAGAAGAATGGGTTCTTCCGATTGGTTGTCAGTTCATTCTTCTGACAGCCACTTGCTAAGTTTTAACACCTACTGTGTGCCAGCCCCTAAGGTCATGAGGTGAATAGAGAGGATCATAGTTCCTTCCTTTCTGGGGACAACCCAGTCCAGGATTGGGACAGACTGAAAGAAACTAGAACCTTTTGTTTGAAACCAATGAGAAAAATTGCTCTGTGGATATAAAACATTTTAATCTTGTGTTTCAACTCATTGATCCTATGAGCATAATTTAGAGGAGTTTTTTTTGTTTTTGTTTTTTTCCTAGCACTGCAGTAGGTACAGGAATCAGAACTGTGTGGGAATCTGGGAACTCAGTGCTGTTAATTCAGTCTGTCTTCACTGAGGAGGTGCTCTCGGAGCTTAAATTGCTAGATTCCAGAAGCTCACAGTGATCTTGCATTAGTCTCTAGAGAAATGAGGCAAAGAGAACTGAACGCATTCCTCTCAGATTTACTTGGTAAAATGTTTTTCTTCTAAATAGTGGTCCTCTGTAATCTCTAAGCTCTCTAGATGTTAAATATTTACAGTAAAGAGTCAACAAACCTGACAAGAGACATCATGGAGCAAAAAGGTTATGTTGCCTCCTGCTCTTGAAGCAAAAAAGGCATCAGTTGAATCAGAAACATACAGGACCATGACTGAAAAGAACAGAAAGATTCCAGAACGTTTGTATTGTCCATATTTTTGTTATCTCCTCTTTCTCTCTCATCACTTAATAGTTAAACCAAAAAAGAGAGCTCGCTGCCTTTTGCAGGACAGCAAGGAAGTGGACAGTGAGCGGAGGGAGCAGGACATGATGTCCTACTCCACAGCCATTCCTGGAAAAGAGGATGTCCACGGTAGAGTGGGTGGTGGTGACCACCTCAGGGAAAGGGAAACAGGCTTCTGGGCCTGCGGTCAAGTGGGAAGCAATAGAGAGCTGACTTGGGCCTGAAGAAAGCCCTGAGGCTGGACAGCAGGAAGACCTGGGGTCTTTCCTATCTCTGTATTCACCATTTTATCCTTGATAAAAAATTCAGGAAAATAACCTTCATAAATGGTAACAACTTCTCTCTGAAGGAGTACATTTTACTAAATGGTCATCGTGGATCGGGTTGTGATGGAAGGAAATTGTGTACAGAAAGGAGAAAGGAACAAAATATATTTTATGAGGAGGAATGAACTCCAGGAATAGTCCTCTGACCCTTTGTGTCTCAGCGATATTCTCAGCCTGGGTGAGAGGAAATGGAACAGAGTGCGGAATGTGGGGAAGTGGGAAGAGCTGAGACACAATTCATTCTCTGCCTCATTAAACTGAGTCATGTATCTTTAAGAAATGAGTCTGTTATCACTATAGGAAATGTCTTACTCTGGGCCTAACTCCTTGCCTAGAACTTAAAAAGTGTTAGAATTTTTCCTGCCTTTCTGGGAATCATTTTCACCCTTATCTCAGACTCTCTCTGGGTCACAGTAAAATATAGTGGGGAATGGTATGAGTTCACAGGAAATGTGGAGAAAGATCTGGCCTTTTTATAATAATTTGTTGTAGATGTTAAAGCTCTTGGATTTGCATTTGATGCATGGGTTCACATATATCCTTCTAAGTGAATTAGAAACTTTAATTGTCAGAATCAAGAAAGTCAGACAACCAGATTTTATACTTGAGAGTATAAAAAGGATTTTGCTCACCAAAAATGGCAACATAATTTACACACTATTTGCTATAGTTGTATATCAGCATTTGCAAAAACACTGCCTTTCTGAATAACTGTGAATCACAGAAGAAGGCATCTATGCTGTTCTCAGAGGACTCTGGCTGTGGTGGGGCAGACGTGAGAACTGGCCTGTGAATCAGATCGGAATGTACCCAGGCCCAACCAGTTGGTTGTGTGACTTGAAATCATTTCATCCTTTTGAACCTCCATATCTTCATCAGTAGATTGAACAAAGATGTGTGGCACTTGATTTCCTAGCCCCCTTTGTAGATCCCTGACTTGACTTGGTGCAGTAGCAGTAATTGTTATTTTTAAAAGTCGTATCTTTCCAGCAAAATAAATCTTCAGTGACTCTCAGGTTTAAAAAGAATCTATTTTGCACCATATTCCACAAGCTGCCAAATTTGGGGTTTGGCCGACTGCTGAAGAGAGCAGCCTGCTAGAAGGAGCAAATTCCAGAGCAGAGGGTCATTTTTTAGAATGCTTTGCCAAATACTCCCATATTTTCAAAGTTGTTGGGGGCCTTAAAACTCGAGCATTAGGAGAGAAACAATTGTTTAAAACACTCGGTGGATAGGTACACAAAAATGTTGAACTTTACAAATATTTTTGAATAGTTCACTACATTCCAATGACATGCCAAGTTGCACAGGCCTGCCACTTCCCTCCTTGTTATTTTTCCTCCCCTATCTATTTTGCTTGCTGTCCCAAAGAACTAGGTAATGAGAAAACACAGGCAGGTCTTTATTTTTACTGGAATGCTTTTTCAGTTTGGCAAGTAGTTTTCAAACCAAGCAGCACAATAAAATCAACTAGGGAGTTTTCAAATCACATGATGACTGGGCCCCACCCCCAGGTAATTAAGTTAGAATATTTGAGGAAAGGAATCCAAGCATCTGTATGTTTCAAAAAAAGCTCCCCAGGTCTTTCTTACCTGCAACCAGGTCGTCTTGGCCCTATACTAGGCCAGCTGGCCTTAACATGTTCTATGGCCACAGTACCAGTCAGCATCTGGCTAGAAAAAGAGATGGAACTTAGAAGAAATTGTGAAATTGTAGATCACCACTACTGAAAAGACAACTTTAAAAAGTTGATGAGGGGAGTATATTTCTTTAATGCCTCATTGTGGGGTTTGACTATTCCTTTAGGTATAATATTTTGACTTGCTATAATAAATTCACCATTAGGACTGATGGCGAATAATTTGTGAATATTAATTAATGTACACATATTGCTCGATATAGTGAAGGGGGTTAAAAAAAAAAAAAAAAGCTCCTTAGAGGATGGAGCTTATAAATCTTGGGATTCAAGAATTATGTACGACAGAACAAGACAGCAAAATCATATATTATACAGAGAGTGAAAACTAAAATCATTGGCAACAGGAAGATAGCACAACTGTTTATCACCTGAAAAAATGGTATGTGAGTCTGGGTCATCTTCTGAATGTCTTTCATTCAGTCAACAGGCAGCAGTGAACATTAGCTCTTAGCTAGAAAATCTTAGCTCTACCATAGATGGACTCTGCGACCTTGGGCAAATCATGTTACCTTTATAATCCTCAAATTCAGATTTATGAGCTTTAATCTGTTAAAGTGGAAAAAATGCTAAAATGTTCCTCATAGAGTTGCAAAGAATAAATAACATGATTTAAGCAAAATGCCTGGAAATTAATAAGAACTCTATTTAACTGAATTCTATTCCTCCTCCTTATTGCATCTTCTGGCCATATATACCACTAGGGCACTAGATCAGCCATGGGAATATGAGGCAAAAGAAATGCCTGAAGCTTCTTCGTACCATAAATCTCTACCATCTGTCAAAGATGGTGCTATCACCAGAAAAAGTAGACCCACTCTGTTCAGTTACCCTCAGCAAGAGACAGGCTAGCCAGATCATTCTCAGTCTTTATAATATTTTTATTTATTTTATATTAGGATACATAATGCATGTCTCACATCACTGCACAGAGGATGGAGATGAGAACTGTACTTTTGTAACTGATACAATAAGAGGAACATAGAAAAGCGCTTATCATCGTGTGCCAGGAAGAGCAACCCCTTCAAGGACACCACTGCGTGCACGCACAGAACCATAACCACCCAGCAAGGGGGTCCTCACTCTGTGTACTGAGCCACAAAAACTCGTGCAGCCCCGCAGTGCTGAGATTGGATTTATATCAGCCATGACCCACCATTAAACTTCCAATCAAGTAAGTGAAATGAAAGTCACTCAGTTGTGTCTGACTCTTTGTAACCCCATCGACTATATAGTCCATGGAATTCTCCAGGCCAGAATACTGGAGTGGGTAGCCTTTCTCTTCTCCAGGCGATCTTCCCAACCCAGGGATTGAACCCAGGTCTCCTGCATTGCAGGTGGATTCTTTACCAACTGAGCTATCAGGGAAGCCTAGCCAATCAAGTAAAATTAATGTTAATTCTTAGGTTGAACGGTAGGTGTTGTCTTTCCTTCCATTTAGTCACCTTAATTCCTGTGGTACATGTTAATGATTATTTGAATATCATTATTCCACTGCTCAGCTTTCTTTGGCTGGCTGTTTCAGCTGAATGTAAGTCATAAACAAACTGCAATTCTCTTGCTATTTCTATGTCATTTGCAAACAACAGAAAGCAACTCTGGTAATATAAGCAACAAAGAAATATTTTAAAAGATGAGGTCTCAGATAGGAAGAAAAAGAGGAAGACATAGTCAAATCACTATAGTCAAATACAGAAATATCTGTGTAGGGCAAAGCAGTTGATGGAATTGCCACCCCCAGACAGCCACCACCAATCCACTGAATGTAAAACTCAATCAGATATACATATGGCTGATTCATGTTGCTGTACAGCAGAAACTAATATAACATTGTAAATTAATTATACTCCAATTTTTAGAAAACAACTCAAACAGAGCTTCTGAGAATACTCTTTATGTGCAGGAACATCAGATTAGCCATCCAGAGCTCATAGGTTCACCTTCTGTGGACGAGGAGGCAGGATGAAGTACTAGTCCATACTCCTATCCTCGTCTCCTCTGTATCCTGAAATTCCCCACCTTCCCCAACGAGGAAAAGTGTATGGATGCTGGAGAGTACAAACAAAAGAAAATAGCCACTAAACATTCTAGAACAGTAGGAATATGAGAATTAACATTTACTAAGTCCCAGGCAAGGCAGCCTCTATACCGTGTTAGGGGCGCGGGCCTGCAGCCAGACTGTCATTGTTTAAACCCCAACTCAGCCACCTGCTAGAAGGAGCTGGAGTGGTGCTGAGCCTGGAACCTATGTCAGCCTGACTGTAGGGCCTGTTGTCCCAACACTGGTTCATCCAATCCAGTATGTTTTGACTCTTACATTCTTCATCACAGCAGAGATGCTAATTAGTTAGGGAAACCTTTAGGAAGCCTGCATCCCTTTCAGGCTTCGTATCTTCTTAGGGAAAAATAAATTACCTAACCATAGTCCATTCTGAAGGAGATCAGCCCTGGGATTTCTTTGGAAGGAATGATGCTAAAGCTGAAACTCCAGTACTTTGGCCACCTCATGCGAAGAGTTGACTCATTGGAAAAGACTCTGATGCTGGGAGGGATTGGGGGCAGGAGGAGAAGGGGACGACAGAGGATGAGACGTCTGGATGGCATCACTGACTCGATGGATGTGAGTCTGAGTGAACTCCGGGAGTTGGTGATGGACAGGGAGGCCTGGCGTGCTGGGATTCATGGGGTCGCAAAGAGTCGGACACGACTGAGCGACTGATCTGATCTGATCTGATCTGAACCATAGTTATGGTACATATATATAATGGACTATTCAGTTCAGTTCAGTTTAGTCGCTCAGTCGTGTCCGACTCTTTGCGACCCCATGAATCACAGCACGCCAGGCCTCCTGTCCATCACCAACTCCGGAGTTCACTCAGACTCACGTCCATCGAGTCAGTGATGCCATCCAGCCGTCTCATCCTCTGTCGTCCCCTTCTCCTCCTGCCCCAATCCCTCCCAGCATCAGAGTCTTTTCCAATGTATACACAGCCATAAAAAGGAGTGAATTTGAGTCAGTTCTAGTGAGGTAGATGAACCTAGAGCCTGTTATACAAAGTAAAGTAAGTCAGAAAAAGAAAAATAAATATTGTGTATTAACACATATATATGAAATCTAGAAAAATGGTGCTGATGAACCTATTTGCAGGGCAGGAATAGAGACACAGTCATAGAGAGCAGAGTTATAGACACAGCGGGGAAGGAGAGGGTGAGACAAATTGAGAGAGTAGCTTTGAAACATGCATTACCATATGTGAAATAGATAGCTAGTGAGAAGTTGCTAAATAGCAGAGGAAGCTCAGTTTGGTGCTCTGTGACAACCTAGAGGGGTGGGGGTGGGGGTGGCGGTGGTAGGAGGGAGGTTCAAGGGTGAGGAGATATAAGTATACTTACGGCTGATGTATGTTGTTGTATGGCAGAAACCAACACAACACTATAAAGCAATTATCCTCCTATTAAAAATAAATTTAAAATTCTTTTTTTTAAACTAGTTGAATTCTTGGCACATTTTTTTTCTTTTATGTAACTACTTCCATTAAATCTTGACTTCAGTTTGCTCTTGGGCTCCTGATTTTGGGATGGATGTCTCATTCACCGGTAAGAACTTAAGAACCAGTTCTATTGTTAGATTTTAAATGGTGGCTTGTTGAAGTAGTCCAGGGATCACTAAATTTTTAGACTGGGAAATTCTGAGCAGGAGATTCAGCATTGGTCCTGAAAAACAATAGGGAGTTCAGGAGACTCAGGGAGCACCTGGCTTCTACAGTCACAATCTTCTTGAGGTCACCCTGGGCCTCTCGAGTCTCTTATCGCTGCTTCTCTCCAGCTGACATTTGGCCGTGGAAGGAAATGGAAGTCAGGAGAGAGGAAGATGATGCTGTACCTCCTTACTCCAAACACACACTTGTCCGTATTTCAACACTGTTTTCCGATCCAGCTGTCAAACTTCAAGCATGAAAAAGGAGGAACTAGCAAACATAACCGGATTTCCTCTTGGACACCAAATGCTAGGGGCTCACCACGTTGGGCAGTGGTAGAGAATCTGCCTGCCAATGCAGGAGATGCAGGTTAAATCCCTGGGTCAGGAAGATCCCCTGGAAGAGGATATGGTAACCCACTGTAGTATTCTTGCCTGGGACATATCATCGATAGAGGAGCCTAGAGGGCTACAGTCCATGGGGTCACAAAGAATTGGCCATGACTGAGCAATTGAGCATGCGCCAAATGCAAAGCAGAGGAGGTTACAAAAATTCTAAAGAACAAAACTCACCAGGATTTTTACTCTCCTGTGGTTAAACCTCAATTTAGAGGTGTGCATGCATGCATGCTCAGTTGATAAGTCAAGTCCAATTCTTTTTAACCCCATGGACTGTAGCCTAATAGGCTCCCCTGTCCATGGGATTTTTCAGGCAAGAATAATGGAATGGGTTGCCATTTCCTCCACCAGGGCATCTTCCTGACCCAGGGATTGAACCTGCATCTCCTGCATTGGCAGGAGGATTCTTTACCACTGAGCTACCTGGTGAGCCAATGTTAAAATATAAAACATATAGCAAGTGCTTTTCTTCCTAACATTGTCAGATTTAGGGGCTGGGAGGAATAGTGAACATGACAGACTTATTCTAAATGACTATTCATGGCTTACCTGAAGTTCAAATTTAACTGCCTGTCTAGCAACCCTTTTCTCCTTCTTCCCTCAATCTTTCCCAGCATCAGAGTTTTTTTCCGATGAGTTGGCTGTTTACATCAGGTGACCAAAATGCTATAAGAGGTGTCCAAAGATTCAGACAACTAGCAACCCCACACCCCCATGTTCATCTCTTCAGTACCACTGGCCGTGATTGGCTTCAGTCAGAGAGATCTTTGCTGAGTGGAGATTGGGAGGAGCATGGGTGGGTGCATTCCTGTCCAGGACTGGGTTTGGCTCTAGTTTTAGAGCCTTTGTTGGAAGAATGGAGAAGGGCTGATCTCGTCTGAGTTTGAAAAACGTTGACCTAAACCTTTCAATAATAGCACTGAATGTAAATAAATGTCTACTTAACTATCATCTCTTCCAGATGATTCTAATATCCTAAAATAATAAGGGCATCACCTTTCTCAATTCTCAAGTCACCTGAGACTGTTACTCCAGGGAGGTACCTAATTACAAGATGTCTTTACAGTAGTGGTAGTTATGTTTATGATGCAATTTGATACTGTGAGGTTTTCTTACAAAATTCAATTGATCATTACAAGTAGGCTTATAATCCTGATAAATTAAGATTAATTTAAAATGTATCACCAAAATTAAGTCACGAAAACTCCATAAAGGCAGGAACAACATACAACAGGAAGACAGTGTTAGGTGATAGTTAAGGATAAAAGCAATGGAATTATACCTCCTGGGTTTAGTGTCTCCAAAAGGACATTTCAGTGATGACTTCCATTTCCTCACCGATAAACTAAATACCAACCCAATAGGATTTTTTTTTAATTGAGATTTTGACACTTTTTATAATTCTTGATGCAGAATAAGTGCTCAAGACATTTTACCTGCTTTAGATTATATTGAAAATGTTTATCCTTGAGACTCCAAAAATATCCATGAACAATGAGCACATTTTCAGTTCTGAAAAGAAACCCATGTGCCCGCAAAAGCAAAAACAAGTCCTTATTTTCAAATGAAGACGATTTCTTTATAGCAAAGATGATTATTAAGGATGGCTTATCAACTGAGCGACTTCACTTTCACTTTTCACTTTCATACATTGGAGAAGGAAATGGCACCCTACTCCAGTACTCTTGCCTGGAAAATCCCACGGACAGAGGAGCCTGGTGGGCTGCAGTTCATGGGGTAGCTAAGAGTCGGGCACGACTGAGCGACTTCACTTTCACTTTTCACTTTCATACATTGGAGAAGGAAATGGCAACCCACTCAGTATTCTTGCCTGAGAATCCCAGGGACAGGGGAGGCTGGTGGGCTGCCGTCTATGGGGTCGCACAGAGTCGGACATGACTGAAGCAACTTAGCAGCAGCAGCAGCAGCATAGACAGTTGAACATATCTGCTATTCATAGCAGTATCTTAAACCATGAAGTTAGTGTTTATTTCTATTAATATAAAAGAATCATTCCTAAGTCATGGCGTGAAGTTTTCGTCTCCAGCCCACCCCATAAACACACTGGAAACTGCCATTCCTTTGGAGGGATAGAGAAACTGGGGGCTGTTGAAGGCACTGTTTTGTGAATTAGATAGGAAGGGCTCACTTGTAGGCTGAAATAAGAGTTGACCTTTCCCTGGTGGCTCAGATGGTAAAGAATCCACCTGCAATGCAGGAGTTGTTGTTCAGTCACTCAGTCATGTCCAACTCTTTGCGACCCCATGGACTACAACATTTCCAGGCTTTCCTGTCCTTCACCATCTCCTGGAGCTTGCTCAAATTCTTGTCCATTATGCAATGCAAGAGACCTTGGTTCTATCCCTGTGTCAGGAAGATCCCCTGGAGAAGGGAATGGCAACTCACTCCAGTATTCTTGCCTGGGAAATCCTATGGACAGAGGAGCCTGGCAGGCTATAGTCTATGGGATTGCAAAGAGTTGGACACGACTGAGTGACTAAGCACATTGCACACCATCACCTGCCTGGCCATCTCTCTGAGACCAGGGTCCTGCTTGCAGAGGAAGGACTCTGAAGCCACTCCCAGAGAACTGGCAAAGCTTTTTCCAGTCTCCTCATTTCTGGAAAGTGGTGTGTTTATTCCCTCCCAGGCCTTTTCACTTTTATTCTGAATTACAGGAAAAATAATAATAGTAAAAATCTGTCTGTATTATGACTGGCTAAACAGATGGGGATTTTCTTCGAAGTAATATTTTCAAGGAGTGTCACCTAGCAGCTGGATTCCTTTGCCTGGACAGAACTTGCTCCCTAAAAGCAAAAAGAAATGGAAGCACTTGGGGTGGTAAACTTGTGTCAGTTTGGAATCGGTTTGGAACAGTTTCAGTTCAGTTCAGTTTAAAACCTCTCAAATCCAGCACATTCTAAAGCTTTAAATGCTATCCACTAAGAAATTATATCTGAGGAATTTTTCCATTAAACATTTAGTCTGGTTCAAACCTAATAAGATGCTAATCTTTTCAAAACTTGTTTTCCCTTATTTGGCTTTCTTACTTTTTGTAAAAAGTCAGTAAGAGTTTAATATACCAGAACTGTTGAATACACAGGGTGGAGTAGAACGTACTCTAGGCTTGGTTTCCGGAGAACTAGATCCAAACCTGGATTCCATAACTAAGTAATTTTACAAACTTGGGCATCACTAAGCCATTGTGAACCTCTCTATAAAGTGAAGATAATGCCACCTGGAAATGTGCTGTGTGCTTAGTTGCTCAGTCATGTCCAACTCTTTGTGGCCCCATGGACAGAGGAGCCTGACAGGCTACAGTCCATGGGGATTGTACACTAAATTATGGAGCCTTTATGTAAGTACTCAGCTCATGTAGTAGGTGTTCAATAAATGTTAACATCTGTGGCCTCAGAGGGGATCTGGTCACAAGCTTCATTAGAGCTTCTTCTTTCATTAAATGTGAAATGAATTTTACTCATAGAAACTAAAATAGCTTGAGAAGACAGACATCATTCTAGGGTAAGCAGCAGAAATGCAGAACTGTAGAATTGTGCTTTAATTCACTGAAGATTAAAAACAATGCAAAATCAGAATAGCATTTATTTCATCTGCCAGAATCTTACCCTATTTCTTTCCTTTTATTTGTTTAAGCATAGGAGATTAGAATGGTACGGACATTTGAAGATCTAAAGTATTTGTAAATATGTGTCTTTGCATATGCACATTATAACATACATATTTTTAAAAGTTGTTCCAACTGTATTTGTGGCAGAGGTCAGCAACTTTTTTTTTCTGTAAGGAGACAGAGATAGTACAGTTTTATTCTTTGCAGTCCTCACAGTCTCCTGAGTGAGAGACTAATTCTTTTTTTTAATTTAATTTATTTTTTAATTGAAGGATAATTTACAGAATTTGTTGTTTTCTGTCAGAGTAAGGGACTGATTCTTAATCAGAATTACTTAATTCTGCCACTTTAGTGCAAAATTAGCCATAGAAAATAGTAAACTAAAGAACATGACTGAGTTCCAATAAAACTTTATTTACAAAAACTGACGGTGGGGAAAATTTGGCCCGTAGGACAATTTGCTGATATTTGGCCTGGAGCATATAAAGTCCATTTACAAATTAGGCGTAATTAAGATAACTTATCCAAGGAGAAAAAATGTGTATGACTATATATATATATTCATATTCATATGTTATTAATTCAGCAGTTATATAACATTAACCTTAGTATATTTATTTTGCTAAATTTATTTCTTTAAAAGAGCATCATGGCTGGCTGAGTTTTAAGAAATAGTGTGGTTCTTAAAGTAGATTCAGTTGGAGAAGCTGGTATGTTATCACATTGGAATCAGTTTGCATTTCACCATTGCTTTCTGAAGTGCTAACTGGAGCCATGTTGCACAATAGGCTTTACTATTTTCCTGGGGTAGACACATTTCAAAGTTGGACTCAAACCCATTACACAAATGTCCAGGACAGGATTTCCTTCTCCTGCACAAGAATATCTTGTGAATTTCCTGAGTAGTACATTCAAGCATAGCTTACCTGACAGCATCAGAGCCATTGTGTTCTAAGGAATTTCCTGCAGAGATTAAACTGGTTAGGCTGAGATCTGTGTTTTATAACTATATCCCATATTAACCTTTAACAATACCTTTCAAGAATGTTTATGCGTGATTCCTTTATCCAGGAAGAGATTGAAAGTAAGGAAATACCTAGACCATCAGAGAACTTTGAGAATTAGAGAAGGCTATCACATTATCCCCTTCGGGCCATAATAATGAGAGGCCAATTCAATCTTCAGGGCCTTAACGATCATCCAGGACTAACATGCACATCGGAAAGGCAGCCAATCTCTCACCATTTAGAGATTCTAATTTTATAAATTCTAATTCTTTTGTATTTTGAGACTATGAATCCGAAGCTTTATGTAAAAGTAACAAGGTAAATACAGTTAGCTGTCAAAAGACGCCAAAATATCAGTGTCTTAACACTGATTTTCTTTCACATTTCTCAGTCCAGTGTGGGTGCAGTGACCCCACTGCACCTTGTACTGTGCCCTGGAGAGTACATCCCTCTAAGATCACAGCAGAAAGAAAGACAAAGGTGTTGCTAGGAAACAGCACACCTGCTCTTCACTGCCTTGGCCGGAGGTGACACATTATCACGTCTTATTATCATTGACCAGAACCAGCCCACGTGACTTCCACCTCACTGCAAGGAGCACTAGGAAACAGGGAGATGCACATGGATATTTGGTGATAAATAGTGAGGCTTGACACAGAATAACATTTTTAAAATTTGGTTCTTGTGCTGAGTTGAAAAATCAGTCAGATAAGGACTAATAAGAAACTTTATTATCTCACATTTATTTAGTTGGTTTTGACAAGGCATAAGCTGATAGAATGTTTGCTACATTCTCTGTTTGCTTTTCCACTTTTAAATAGTCTGTGGTGTTTGCAATTCTCTACCCCTTAACTTAGGGAACAAATAAAACCCTTGTCTAATTATGTAATCCTTAATATCTGTGTTATTAAATTGATACTTATCTATTTCTTTGTAGTGATAGCCTACCTTCTAAGTGTGTGTGTGTGTGTGTGTGTGTGTGTGTGTGTATCTTACTTCTCCAGTTATAATCAGTACAGGAACACAGTATCAATATGTACTCAATAAATGTTGGTTTATTAATACATTAAGGTAATTTTGCATACACCAGTGAATATGGAGACATATTCAGTAAACTTTGGTATCATCAAAAGCATGAAGATTAAGAGTGACTGTCTGTAGTTTTCATTTCTAGACAGCTTAGGGAGTTTTGTTTCTCAAAGTATATCCACTGAACAGGAAAGTCTATTGTGGAGTCCAAGAATCTATAGTAGTTAAAAAATGCTTTTAGGCTGCTTTTCCCCCCATTCTCAGTGAAAATGGTCCTTTTGAAATCCATTAGAAAGATTATTCTATTTGGGTGCTTGTTGCTGTAAGCAAATTAGCTTATACATAATTGATAAATGAAGCAATGATGTCATTCAAACATGTCACTCTAATGCAGTTTTCCCCAGCACCTTAATGGTTATGTCACCAAGTACCAGCACCTGAATGCCAGTTACACTAAGAGCTGGACGCATGGACTAACACAATATGGACACAGTGCTCGTTCTCCTCACATGCTTCCTCTTGGCTTAGTTTTACCATATGTATGATTTCTTGGAAAAATTTATTACCTGGCTCGCCCCACACTAAGTTCATTTTCCCTTTGTTGCCGTAATTCTGCAGCTTCAACATTTTCTTACTCCCCTCCATGAAAGACCTATATGTAGTGTAGTATTTATTTGTTAGGAATTTAGCATGTCTTTAGAATTTTGTGCTATAATTTTTATTTGAGTTGCTATTGGTTTTGTTTGTGCTTTAGCCAAAAAATCATGTAGGTTTTGAGTAAGCTATCCAAAACCTATTTTTACTGCAAGCTCTTTTATTTTTACATTTGACTTTGTAGAACACATGACGTTGCTATAGGAATGACTATGTTACATTATAGTAGAACACAGGCCTGTGTTCTTACAACTTCAACTGCGTATATTTTGTAGAATAAAGGATGTCAATAACAAAATTGGCACTGAACCTATTTGAGAATTTTCCGTGTGGAGGCAGTTTTCTGACCTTTTATCCTTTATGTATGAAACTGCTCTAGCATTCCCAAATGGAGTTCATGCAGAGAATCTCACTTCAATCTCAGAGCAATACCACTGGATCACTGTGAATGTTTCTACCTGAAGTCTTGGAAATTGAGGCTGAGAGATGTTCTGCCTAAGGGAGATTAGTGATATAGTTCTCATTATAATTGGATGTTCTACTCAAGTAACTATATTTTGAGCATCTATTTTATGCAAGGCCCTGGAGATACAGAGATAAATAAGATGAAACCCAGCCCTCCTCTAGCCCACTTCCTCCCATTGATGTGGGCACCCTTTTCAGCTTGGGCTGGGTGGGGCCCAGAGAACTGCCTCTACCCAAGAGAGGCAACGGCATTGCTACTTTCTTAGCAGAGCTGACAACTGAGTACCCTGGCGGCTCTGTGCAAGGCGTAGGACACTTGGGTGGCTCCCGGCTAAGGGGCCTTCGCCTGTTGCCAACTGGAAGCCTGTCGCTTGACTCTGTTTCCTCACCAGTCCCTGTTCTAGCTTCTACCCTTGACTTTAACCTATCCAGTGGAAACAACTCCAAGACTGCAGAAGTCCTGTTCCCTCTTATCTTTCTGCCTTGTATGACCAAGAACTTCATCCACAGGTGCATAGTGAAGATGGATAATCATTGCTTCATGTCCCTCATCTGAGGCAGTTGGCAGGGAATTCAATTAAGAGCAGGAAATTGTTTACTCCTCTGGGTCCCATCAGTAAACTAGCCATGGTATCCTAATCAAGGGATTTAAACTGCTTGGGCCTCAGTATCTTCATCATTTAAGGATACTTTCTAATGACATAGCCTACATGAGGCCTTTTCCAACTGTAGCCTTCTGAGACTCCTCAAGGATACATCTGGGTATTTTCAGTGTGTGCTCAGAGGAGGGCTCCAAGGAACCAGGTACACAGAGCTTTATGGAGAGAGAGGACTTGCTGGTGCCCTGACTTTCCTGAGATGGTTCTGTGTCTTAGACAAGCCTCAGAGCTATTTATAGCGTGAATGATCACCATGGTGGCACCTGTTATGTATGGAATATTTAAACATTTTAAGTGATTTTCCTGCTGACTTAGACAGCAAAGAATCTGCCTGCAATCCAGAAGACCAGGGTCTGTTCCCTGGGTTGGGAAGATTCCCTGGAGAAGGAAATGGTTACCCACTCCATTATTCTTGCCTGGAGAATTCCATGGGCAGAGGAGCCTGGCAGGCTACAGTCCATGGGATCACAAAGAATTGGACACAACTGAGCAACTAATACTCTCAAATAATCATGGATTTTTAAAAACCCATTATAGAAAGAATGGAGCTGTTTAAGATACAGAGACAGTAATAAAGAAGATAACTATGTTTGAAGGCAATTCAAATTATTTTTAATGAATAAAATATTGGAGAAGATAATCATTTTTAAAATTAATGAAAAAGGCTCTACAATATTCATATTACTATCAATTTCATTACTTGATTTGTTGTGTTGTTTAGTCACTAAGTTTTGTCTGAATTTTCTGTGATCCCATGGACTGTAGCCTGCCAGGCTCTTCTGTCCATGGAGTTCTCCAGGCAAGAATACTGGAGTGAGTTGCCATGACCTTCTCCAAGGGATCTTCCCAACCCAGGGATCGAACTCAGGTCTCCTGCATTGGCAGGCAGATTCTTTACCACTGAGCCACCAGGGAAACTCCTCATTACCTGATTACAGATATATAAATCCTAAATGTATGTGTTTAGAGTGAGTGACATTTAAGGTTATCTTATTCTCTCTGACACCCCAGTCTTTTTCTGCTTTAGGGAAATGGAGGTCACCTACGTTCTGAGATCTCTTCTAGTTGTAGTTTTGATTCCATCATCCTACTTAGGCAAAAGCCACAACACATTTAATGTTTATTTACTTGGTCAATGTTTAGCCTGTGGTTGGGCATTTAAATATCCCAATGAAGACTGAAAAAGCAGGGCAGAGAACGGTGAAACACAGACAAAGGAAGAGAAATCATTGGAAACCGGGGGGAAACAAGGGGAAAGACTGAACAGTGCCTTTACCATTTCTTTGTAATTTCTCCCACATGCTTAGAAAATAGAATAGGTTTTTGTATGCTAGTAGTAGTCTTATAAATGAATTAAACATATCATCAGCGCTTGCCAATTTATTTCACAAGTATACAAAGTCAGGTAAATGTATTCTACACTCCCCACATAGATGGTATGTCATATGTTTGAGAAGTTGTAGCTTGAAGTAAATGTACCCTATCTTAAGAGTGCTGTATTTGTTTTATATTCTCATACTTAATGATCTGTGACATAATTTCTTTCAGCCCTAACCATGCTTATTCTATGGGTTTAAAAGAAGAAAGAAAAACTCTATATATACACAATTATATATCACTCGTCAGAGAAATTAAATATGGAAATACATTTAAATATGTACGTGGTTCATCCAAATTTTAGTATCTATCCTTCATCATGTTTCCTTTTGTCTCCCATTAAAGACAAAATAGCTGGGTATGTTGTTTCTCTTAATGGGCTGATAAGTAACCAAGTAAAACATATTGTACTTTTACCCAGTGCTAGTGGCAGGAAGCCCAATTTGCAGAATTCCCAATTACACAATCCTATATTAGCCACCAAAGAGAAAGTTTTTTTTAAATGTTTAAATAGGAAAAACAAGGACCTAATATTCTTTAAAAAGCAAATCTGACAAAGGGTACAGGGGCTCAGAGGGTAAAGAATCTGTCTGCAATGCAGGAGACAGGAGATAAAGGTCCAATCCCTGGAAGGAAATGACAACCCACTCCAGTATCCTAGCCTGAAAAATCCCATGGGCAGAGGAGCCTGTCAGGCTACACAGTCCAAAGGGTCACAAAGAGTTGACCCTGACTGAGCGCCTAAGCGCATGTGTGCGCGCACACACGCATACACACAGGAACTCTATTATTTGTTCTAAATGCATAAGAATATACCATTACCTCAAAACAGAAAATTGAATTTGAAAAAGACATTGTTTATGGTTCTGGTGGTGTGGACTAAAAAAAGTCAGCTGCTCTATCAGTAAACAAAGGATGTTGAGGCCATCAAGCCATCAGCCACTGCCACTGCCCCCAGCAGCATACCTTGAGGGGATCCAGGACGGGGGAAAAACAGGATACTGGCCCTAGACGGTGCCTATCAAAGGAGAGATTTCAGTGAGCTCAGACTCTTGTATCTTTCCATACCTAAAAAAGTACTAAATTCATTACCTTGAGATGTCTGGTTTGCTTTAATTAACAGTAATCTTTTGATGTTTGGATTACCTTGTTTTGTTGCAAAAACTCCTGTGTATCCTAGCCCCTCCCTTACCTCTTCAGAGCAGTTCCTTGGAGTTCAGAGGCTGTCTCCTGTGCTTAAGTCCTCAGAAAGCATAATTCTCAACTATTAGGTTGTGTATTTTGTTTCATTTGACAGTGGCTAATTGAGCCGCTTTGATTTTTTAATTTATGGTTCGTGCTTAGTCACACAGTCTTATCTGACTCTTTGTGACCCTTTGGACTGCAGCACCAGGCTCCTCTCTCCACTGGATTTTTCAGGCAAGAATGATGGAATGGGTTGCCATTTCCTTCTCCAGGGGATCTTCCCGACCCAGAGATCAAACCTGAATCTCATGTGTCTCCTGTATTGCAGGCAGATTCTTAACCTACTGAGCCATCAGGGAAGCCCTTATTTATGGTAAAATATATATATAATAAAATTTACCATTTAACCATTTTAAAGTTACAATTCAGTGACATCAGGTACATTTATAATGTTGTGAAACAATAACAATAAAGTTCCAGCACTTTCCACCACCTCAGAGAGAAATTCCATATCTCTGGAGCAATCACTCCCCTCCCTCCCTCCCCTTAGGCTCTGGAAACCACAAATCTGCTGTTTCTATGAATAGGCCAATTCTTTGTATTCCATATAGATGGAATCACACAATATGTGAGCTTTGGTGTCTAATTTCTTTCACTGAGAATGTTTCCAAGGTTTATTCATGATACAGCATGTATCAGTACTTTCAGAGTACTTTCCCTCTTTTTATAACTGAATAATATTCCACTATATGGATAAATCATATTTTATTAGTTTATTAGTTGATGTAATATTAAGGTTGTTTCCATCCTTTGGCTCTCGTGAATAGTGTTTCTCTGAACAACTGCGTACAAGCATTTGTGGGAACATGTTTTCACAGTTTTGAGTATTATACCTGGGATTGGAATTACTGGGTCATATGGTAGCTCTGTTTAACTTTTTTAAGGAACCACCAAACTTTTCCTTATCAACTATACCATTTTACATTCCCATCAGCAATATATGAGTGTTCCAATTACTCCAAATGCTTTCCAAAACTCATTTTCCTGGTTTGCGTTTTTTCAATGACCATCCTATTGGATAAGAAGTGGTATCTCATTGTGGTTTTGATTTACTTTTCCTTACTAATTAATGACATTGAGCATCTTTTCACATGCTTATTGGCAGTTTATGTAGCTTATTTGGAGAAATGTCCTTTAAAATCCCTTGTCAATTTTCTGATGAGGTTGTCTTCCTCCTTGCTATTGAATTGCTTCTTATTTTAAAAAGGAAATGAAGATTTCAGTTGTGCAGGAAATGTTTTTCTCCAGACTTAAGTGGTAGTTACATGGATGAATTCACTTTGTGATCATTTATGCCCTTATGTACATTTGTCAAAAATGAGGATATGTGCCATTTTCTGAATATATCAGTTTCCTAGGGCTGCCGTAACAAATTCCCCCAAACAACAGAAAAGATTCTCTCACAGTTCTGGAGGATCAAAGTCCAAAATCAAGATGGTGGCAGAGCGAGTTTCTCTCTGAAGACTAGAGGAGAATCCTTCCTAACCTTTTATAATTTCTGGTGGCTCCTGGAACTCCTTGGAATACCATGGCTTGTAGACACGTATCTGTAGTCTCTACCTCTGTCTTCACATGGTCTTCTCCTTGTTTCTGGTTCTAAGTGTCTCAAATCTCCCTCTCCCTTCTCTTATAAGGATCAGATCAGATCAGATCAGATCAGTCGCTCAGTCGTGTCCAACTCTTTGCAACCCCATGAATCACAGCACGCCAGGCCTCCCTGTCCATCACCAACTCCCGGAGTTCACCCAGACTCACGTCCATCGAGTCAGTGATGCCATCCAGCCATCTTATCCTCTGTCGTCCCCTTCTCCTCCTGCCCCCAATCCCTCCCAGCATCAGAGTCTTTTCCAATGAGTCAACTCTTCGCATGAGGTGGCCAAAGGACTGGAGTTTCAGCTTTAGTATCATTCCTTCCAAAGAAATCCCATGGCTGATCTCCTTCAGAATGGACTGGTTGGATCTCCTTGCAGTCCAAGGGACTCTCAAGAGTCTTCTCCAACACCACAGTTCAAAAGCATCAATTTTTCGGTGCTAGCCTTCTTCACAGTCTAACTCTCACATCCATACATGACCACAGGAAAAACTATAGCCCTGACTAGACGAACCTTTGTTGGCAAAGGAATGTCTCTGCTTTTGAATATGCTATCTAGGTTGGTCATAACTTTCCTTCCAAGGAGTAAGCATCTTTTAATTTCATGGCTGCAGTCACCATCTGCAGTGATTTTGGAGCCCAGAAAAATAAAGTCTGACACTGTTTCCACGTTTCCCCATCTATTTCCCATGAAGTGGTGGGACAGGATGCCATGATCTTCGTTTTCTGAATGTTGAGCTTTAAACCAACTTTTTCACTCTCCACTTTCACTTTCATCAAGAGGCTTTTGAGTTCCTCTTCACTTTCTGCCATAAGGGTGGTATCATCTGCATATCTGAGGTTATTGATGTTTTTCCCGGCAATCTTGATTCCAGCTTGTGTTTCTTCCAGCCCAGCGTTTCTCATGATGTACTCTGCATGGAAGTTAAATAAGCAGGGTGACAATATACAGCCTTGACCTACTCCTTTTCCTATTTGGAACCAGTCTGTTGTTCCATGTCCAGTTCTAACTGTTGCTTCCTGACCTGCATACAAATTTCTCAAGAGGCAGATCAGGTGTTCTGGTATTCCTTATAAGGATACCAGTCATTAAATTTTCAAGAAAGAAAGTTGTGCGGGCTCTGGAAACCACAAATCTGTTTCTATAATAAGCCAGTTCTTTGTATTTTGTATAAATGGAATCACACAATATGTGGCCTTTGATGTCTAATTTCTTTCATTTAGAATATTTCCAACTTTTTTCATGATCAGCATGTATCAGTACTTTTATAGTACTTTTCCCCTTTTTATAGCTGAAAAATATTCCACTGTATGGATAAATCATATTTTATCAGTTCATTAATTGATATAATAATAAGATTGTTTCCATCCTTTGGCTCTCATGAATAGTGTTGCTCTGAGCAATTACATACAAGCATTTGTGTGAACATGTTTTCAGCTCTTTGAGTCACTCAGTCATGTCCTACTCTTTGAGACCCCAAGGACTGTAGCCCATCAGGCTCCTCTGTCCATGGGATTCTCCAGGCAAGATTACTGGAGTGGGTAGCTATTTCCTTCTCCAGGGGATCTTCCCAGCCCAGGGATTAAACCTGGGTCTCCTGCATTGTAGGCTTTACCATCTGAGCCACTAGGGAAGTCCCATTAAATTTTGTATCCACTCTAAATACAGGATGTTCTCATCTGGAGACCCTGAATTACATTTGCAAAAGTCCCATTTCCAAATAAATTTTGCATTCACAGATACCAGCGGTTCAGGCTTGGGCTTATTTTGGGGGAGATACTTCAACCCATTACACTGAATATATGTCATGCTTCAATTTTTTAAAAACAGAATTTAAAGAAAAGATATGGTAAATAATTGTAGGAAAGTGTGGCAATCTGAGTTCCTGTGTCAACAGATCTGTAGGTTTAGTGAAACAGGAGAATTCATGCAAACTTGCCACCCTATAAAGGAAAACTTCGTAATCAGTTTTTGAAAATGTTTTTGCTAAATACAATTCTGAAAATAACATCTTCAAATAGTTTTCAAAGGACATTGACATATTTTTTTTCCTTTATTTAAGAGGAAGCTCATGAAAACAGTGACATCTTCACATATAGAGAGAACATATTTCTTTAAATATATTTTTAAGATACTAAAGAGTTTGGGGGGTTTTGTGTTGTCAAATCCAGTCGTCCATTAAAATGTCCAGAAAGAATATTTATGTGTTCACACTGTTACCCAGTATGTACTCATTTTTTCCTTTTGTCCTTTAACCATCAATAATGTTCAGATGTGGGCCTTTTGACCATTGCGATACTCAACTTTGGTCTGGTTTGACAGTTTGGCTGAGATTCATGTCATAAAAGGAATATGATACCTGCCACTTAACCCCAGGATATTTATATTTTAGTCTAACATGTAGTTGGACATAACCAGCTTTTGTCAAGGCCTCAGTTCCTGTCCAGTTAAATAAATATGTAAATGAAGCAGTCCTTTCTTCTCAAAAATGACATTTTATGCAATATATTAAAAGTTATTTGAGTTCCTAAATATGAAAAGCCAATAGAGTATAGTAGTTCTGTGAAAAGCTGCTTTACTATGAGAACATACAAATGTAAGAGTTCAGACAATGGCCTTATTCAGAAGACTAAAAGCTAAGAAGCCCATTTTCTGGACCCCAGTGCATTTTTGCAATCTTTTTTTTTTTTTCCTTCTTTTTGGGTAGTGCTGTCTGGTAAGAAATAAATGACAAGGCTTTGATCCACCACATTTGCAAATTGTCCTCTCTGTAAAATATGTCTTCAAAGAGAAATTTTGGAAGCTTTCATATGTAAGATTGCATGAAGTTTTTGAATAAGTCCTAATTACTTCACCAGGGAGTGAAAAGTTGTCTTTACTTTACTTGACTGGTGTTTTTTTAACTAACCTAACAGTCATTTTAAGTTGATTGGAGTTCATCCAGAAAATCACTACGTGTTGGTAAAAGGTTAAAACTTAAATTTTAAAAATTGGATTTCTTTTTCACAAAGCTCTTTTTATACTTTTAGAGGTTTAAAAGGCAAGTACTTTATAGAAAGTGTCAACACAAATTATATTACTGATCTTTCATCATAATATGAAATAATAGTTGCACTCAAGACATGAAGGAAAAATATGCTTCAGGATTTGGTTGTGAAATAACTGACATACAGCAGAATCACTCACTCTAGTTTTTCACTCTAGATGCCAGGCAGGGGTGTCAGTTCGTGGATCATTCAGCTCTGCCTTCCTAATAAGACCAGCCTGACACAAAGCGGCAATTATTCCGTGGTGACATCATCACCGTTCTGCCCTTTCACTTGTATTTAAATGAATTGTTCTTGGGTTGCCTAATGGAAGATTTCAACTTTAAATCTGACCTAGCAATGGAAGTCGGCATGAGCTCTGTGTCATGTCTTCATTCTGTTTTATTTCTACCTTCTGGCAGTGCTTCTAACACAGACATAACATTCTGAAAGCAGTTTCCAACTTGAAATGTAGAGTCCTCTCAGGAGATTTTTGTATATTTAATCACCCGTCTAAATGAGGTGTCATCCTTTTTCATAATACATAGAGATTACCCCTAATTATGTCCCAATGTATGTTTATTACCAAATCTCTTTTAGATAGCATATAACTTCCAAATGATTAGCTAGGAAAGAAAAAAGCTAAGATTGTTAGGCTTTATAAAACTGGCATTAAAATTACAATAATCACAGTTACAGCAATCACTTAAGGCCCTGGAAGTTTTTTTTTTCCCCATTTTTAACCTCCTAATTGTCTTATTTGATTATGCCTTATATCTCACAAGTGACTAAACGTCTTTGGAGGCAGGGCTAATGTTTATTTTGCCTTTTAATCACTGATAGCTCTTTCACATTACCTTGCACAGGGTAGATCTTTATTAATGTTTGCTGAATGAATACCACATATTCATAATGTAGTCATATATACAGATTTATTTACATTCTTGTGACAGAGCAGGCCTAGTACTTTTTCTCTCTTACTCTCAGTCTTTTTTTTTTTTTTTTAATAGCTCTAGGAGAGGCTGGAGAAACAAGAGGGAAACATCAGTTCAACTAAGCCATTATATCTTTTCTTTAGCTACCCTGCCCTCTGCTTTTTTAAAATTTTTTGGTTTTTGCTTTTGTTTTGTTTTGGGGGGCCACACCATGTGGCATGCGGAATCTCTGTTCCCCAACCAAGGATCTAACCTGCACCCCCATCATTGAAAGCACAGTCTTAACCACTGGACTTCCAGGGAAGTCCCCTACCTCCTTCTTCTTCCCCATCCCTCCCCTAATCACAGGGCAGCAATAAAGCTGACAGAGAAACCAATTATTGGACTAAAGTGTTAGTCGCTCAGTCGTGTCCAACTCTTGTGACTCCATGGACTGTAGCCCACAAGGCTCCTCTGTCCATGGAATTCTCCAGGCAAGAATACTAGAGTGGGTAGCCATTCCTTTATCCAGAGGATCTTCCTGATCCAGGGATCAAACCCAGGTCTCCTGCATTGCAGGCAGATTATTTACCATATGAGCCACCGGGGAAGCCCTTATTGGACTAGACAATCTCTCAACTCCCTTCTGTATTTTAGAACTTCCTCCTCCATCTCGATTTCACTGCTTCACACTATGAAACTGCTTTCTGGCAGAAATCAACCTCATGTCTATTCCTGAGCCTCCTGTTCCATGACCTTCTGCATCAGATCAGAGAGTTGAGTACTCTGATTGAGTTGAGTACTCCCCCACCCCTGGAATTGATCCACTTGATGGCTCATTTTAGATTTGATGTTCATTCTTGGACCAGCCAACTGTGGCCTGGGAGGCAGGATCACTTAATAACATGGCAGCACCTTCTGGAACACCTGATGGGAGTAAGTTAGGTGCCAAAAGTAGATAGTAGCTGGCCTCTGGTAAAATGGGAAGGCCAAATTAAACAATACCTAAGCATCTCATTCCTTCCAATTACAAAGTTCTATGGTTTATCACTTTAGCAGTCAAATATTAGGAAGGTATAATTCTTAATATTTTATGTTCTCCATGTACCTTCTCCTAAATTCAGTAGATTGACCTGAAGAAGTAAAGTGAAAGTAACTCAGTTGTATCCAACTCTTTGCAACCCCATGGATTATACAGTCCATGGAATTCTCCAGGCCAGAATACTGGAGTTGTTAGCTATTCCCTTCTCCAGGGCGTCTTCCCAACCCAGGAATTAAACCCAGGTCTCCTGGATTGTAGGCAGATTCTTTACCAGCTGAGCTACAAGGGAAGCCCAAGAATACTAGAGTGGGTAGCCCATCCCTTCTCCAGTAGATCTTCCTGACCCAGGAATCAAACTGGGATCTCTTGCATTGCAGGTGGATTCTTTACCAGCTGAGCTACCTGACCTAGGATCAGTCACATGAATTTCTCTTGGAGGAATTACAGTGTATAACAACATATTACCAACACTATGTTAGAATAGAGAATAAAATTATGATTAGAAGGAAATGGCAACCCACTCCAGTATTCTTGCCTGGAGAATCCCAGGGACAGAGAAGCCTGGTGAGCTGCCGTCTATGGGGTCACACAGAGTCGGACATGACCGAAGCAACTTAGCAGCAGCAGCAGCAGAAATCTAGAAGCATATTAAATCCTGACAAATATTCTAGGTATTGAGAAAACTCTTTTTATTCTAACAGAATATGTATGTGTGTTATTGTTGTTCAGTCGCTAACTTGTGTCCAACTCTTTGGACTTGAGTGTAGCCTGCCAGCCTCCTCTGTCCATAGGATTTCCCAGGCAAGAAAACTGGAGTGGATCTCCATTTCCTTCTCCAGGGGATCTAGCTGACTCAGGGATCGAACTTCTGGCTCCTGAATTAGCAGATGGATTCTTTACTGCTGAGCCACTAGGGAAACCCAATATGTATGTATACATACACATATATTTTTTCCCAATGCCATTGCTCAAAAGAGTTTAATTTGGTTGTTTTCTCTTAAAAATTTTTGTTTGGCCTTGGTAAGCTGTCAAAAGCTTTAAAATTGGAGTGTTTGTGTTGTAGCACCAGACAGAAAAGGAAGCCTTTGAAGAGACAGTAAAATGGCCCTTCACTCAGAGAAGCTACTTTATAGAACCTTCAGGATCCTGACTACTGCCTCATAAAAGGATGCATCCAGTCTAATACCACTTGATTATTCATACATTTTTATAAGATTCGCTCTACAAGTCTCTACAAGATGCACTCTACAGACTCTGCAAGTCTTTAAATAAGCCCTTTATAACATTATATATTATGGGCTCCATAATATGGCAATATTTCTGGGAAAATGTTTCCTAGTAAGGGTGTATATCCCAGACATTTTACCTTTCTCTTAAGTTATTCTATCTAACTTTACTACCATGATCTTGGCTGGAGTTAAGAGTTTTCTGAAAACTTATTCAGTATAAACTAATACTTCTTTTTGGGGGCTATTGTAGGTACTGAAGTTTCTTTTTTATGTGATCATGAAGTTATAGTTTAGAGCAAGGTATTTTGTTGCAAAAATTTAGTTAAGAGTAGTATCTTTAAAGTAAGTTGAGGTTGTTAAGATAAATATATGATAAGATATAACTTTAATCTGTGCTCTGATCATTGACAGTTTAGTTGAATTGTACCAATGAAGACCAAAAGATAAATAAATAAAAAGAAAGAAAAACAATGGTCGGGTAAAATGGCATAAAATTTCAGATTTACACGAGATGATAATTAGACTTCATAAAAAAGTTTTTTAAAAGAACATTATTTATATCATATAGTCATTCAGTCAACAGGTTTTACGGAACAATTATTATGTACCAATGAATTCGTTATTAGGTTGCCCTGTAACTAACAGAACTGTGACTTTAAGTGATTTAAGTAATATAGAACACTGCAGAATAACATATAACATAAAGAAGTCCATATGAGGGCAGTTCAATGCCAGTGTGGGTTCCACATTAGTTCATCACGTCATTTCCGTTCAAATTTAAGTCATAGTCTCACATGGCAGTTGGAGCTTATGTCAGTCTGCTCAGGTTACCATGACAGAAAACCACAGACTGGATGGCTTAAACAACAGAAATTTGTTTTCTCATAGTTCTGGAGGCTAGAATCCCAAGATCAAGGTGCCTTCAGGGTTGGTTTCTGATGATGCCTCTCTTCTTGGCTTGTAGATAGTTGCCTTCTGGTTCTGTCCTCACGTGAGCTTTCCTAAATGCGTATATATAGAGAGAATCTCTGGTGTCTCTTTCTCTTCTTATCAGGACACCAGTCCTATTGGATCAGGGCCTCACCCTTATGACTTCATTTAACCTTGCTGCTGCTACTAAGTCGCTTCAGTCATGTCCGACTCTGTGCGACCCCATAGACGGCTACCCACCAGACTTACCCGTCCCTGGGGTTCTCCAGCAAGAATACTGGAGTGGGTTGCCACATTTAACCTTAGTCACCTCCTTAAAGTCCCTATCTCTGGGCTTCCCTGGTAGCTCAGTTAGGTAAAGAATCCGCCTGCCAATGCAGGGGAAATGGGTTCTATCCATAATCCTGAAAGATGCTACATGCCACAGAGCAACCTAGCCCAGGTGCCACAACTATTGAGCCTGTGCTCTAGAGCCTGGGAGCCACAACTCCTGAGCCCACATGCCTCAAGCCCATGCTCCACAAGAGAAGTCGCTGCAATGAGCAGCCCTTTCACAGCAACTAAAGAGTAGCCCCCGCTCGCCACAACTAGAGAAGAGCCCATAAACAAACGAAGACCCAACACAGCCAAAAATAAATAAGTAATTAAAAAAAATTTTTAAGTCCCTACCTCCAAATAGAGGCACACTAGTGTTAGGGCTACAACATACAAATTGGGAAGGGGACAATTCAGTCCGTAACAGAGCTCTACCTGTTATGCAGGAATTTATAATTGAGGAAAGGAGACAGGAGAGAGACAAAAAGTGGAGAAAATAGAAGGGTAAAAAAGGGTAAATCTTTTAGGTAAGTTAGTTCTGCTCGAGGAGCTCCTTAGATGTCTCCTGCAACACTTCCACTTTCTGTTCATTGGCCAGCAGTTGGTCACAGAACCGTACACAGTTACAAATTGTATTTTAGCCATGTGGACTGCTATGCTAAGTAAAGATCTGATTACCAAGAAAAAGGAAGAAATGGATATTAAGATTCAACAAGCCATCCTTGTCATCTCTAGAAATTGTGCTCAGTGTTGAGGATGAGAATATGAATTCCTAACTTCAAGTAGTTTATAGTTCACCAGGGAAATTGAGCATATAAACTGGTATCAGTTCAGTTCAGTCACTCAGTCGTGTCCGACTCTTCGAGACCCCATGAATCGCATCTCGCCAGGCCTCCCTGTCCATCACCAACTCCCAGAGTTCACTGAGACTCACATCCATCGAGTCAGTGATGCCATCCAGCCATCTCATCCTCTGTCATCCCCTTCTCCTCCTGCCCCCAGTCCCTCCCAGCATCAGAGTCTTTTCCAATGAGTCAACTCTTCGCATGAGGTGGCCAAAGTACTGGAGTTTCAGCTTTAGCATCATTCCTTCCAAAGAAATCCCAGGGCTGATCTCCTTCAGAATGGACTGGTTGGATCTCCTTGCAGTCCAAGGGACTCTCAAAAGTCTTCTCAAAAGTCTTCCTTGAACACCACAGTTCAAAAGCATCCATTCTTTGGTGGTCAGCTTTACTGTAATATAAATTAATATGTCCTATGGGATAAGTTTGTAAAGGTTCTATGATAACATAGGGAAAGAATGAGTATCAGTGGGGGCAGTGACCTTGAGATAGACTTTGAAAGATGGATAGAAGTGCCCAGGCTAAGAAGTGATTCAAAAGAGAATACAAGATGTTTCGGGGAACTGCAGATATTAAGAAGTAACCATAACTTGAAGTTCTTAGCTGAAAGTGGCAATAAGACCAGAAAGGTAGAATGAGGCCTATTTTCAATGGCTCTGTAATGCTATGTAGGGAGTGGGACAACATTTACCAGGCTCTGAGAACCAACCAAGGCTTGCTGCTGCTGCTGCTAAGTCACTTCAGTCATGTCCGACTCTGTTCGACCCCATAGATGGCAGCCCACCAGGCTCCCCGTCCCTGGGATTCTCCAGGAAAGAACACTGGAGTGGGTTGCCATTTCCTTCTCCAATGCATGAAAGTGAAAAGTGAAAGTGAAGTGGTTCAGTCGTGTCTGACTCTTCATGACCCCATGGACTGAGGCCCATCAGGCTCCTCCGTCCACAGGATTTTCTAGGCAAGAGTACTGGAGTGGGTGCCATTGCCTTCAGGTTTAGACAATATTATAACCAAATATGTGTTTTTTAAAAATACACTTCCAGCAACAGAAAGAATGATAAACTGATAAATTTTGAGACAAGCATGTGTGTATATATGTCTTATTATAAGAAACTCTTCTGAGGAAATAGATTCCATTGATATCATAGGTCAAGGCACAGTCTTTGTTAATGTTATTGATTCAGTTGAACTAATTTCTGCCTCTTTCAAGATTCAAATAATAATTTAAGACCAGAAAGTGGAAAGAATACATGTAATGGTGAGAAATGATGAGGTCAGCAAGCTTTCTAATGTTGCAGTACTTGAGGAAAACTATCAAATAAGCATTCACATTCATCTGCCACTAATATTTCTATATTCTGTTTAACTTTACTGATAATTGGAAAACTCCTTGGCACTTTTTCCTTTCATCTTTATATGCTTATGTTTTCATAAGTGGCTATTCAATCCATCTCTAGCATGCTGAAGAGTTCTCAACTGAGTGATGACCTCTTTCTTTTACATCTTCCCTGATAGACTAGTGTTTGTGAAGTAGATGGGCAGTGGAAAGTCAGGATGTGTTTCTTGACTTACTTCCATACTTCTTAGTTAAAATTCTCCCAGACAGAGTAAGGAATTATGAGTTCTTGGAGCAGCACATGTGTCTCTTTCTTAATGTAACTCACAGTTCCGTGGTGAGAATTATCTGCAGTTCTCCAAAGAGGCACTAATCCATCCATATAAATAGCACAGCCCTAGGATAAGAAATAAGAAACTAGACTGTGAACAATTATTGAGAAAATTCTGGAAAGAAACTAGTGAAAATTCTAGCAGTCAATACCTTTCCAGGCCAGTATAATTGTTTAAGCAAACAGTGAATGTTGGTTAAGCCTAGTGTTAATTTCATTTCCCAAATCTGGCTTCTTCACCCTTCCAAGTTGACCCCAATGATGTTCACCAGACTGTGAGTATGATATGGCACTTCTCACAGCAAACGTTTGACCAATCTTCACCACACTTTGAACTTGTCTGCCTCTGAAGTTATCTTATTTCCCCCTTATCCTAAGCATGCCTCCTGTATCTTCTTCTACTGCCCCTTACCTCTTACTCTGAATATAAGTCATAAGAATGTATGAAGCAGGAAATGAGTAAATATAATTAAGCCCATGCATTCAAGTTCTTTTGTTTTTGCCTTCTTGTAGCTCCAAGAAATGAGAATGGCTTTGTGTTTGTTCTAATTTCTTTGTTAAGAACTATGAAACTAGAAAAAGAAAATTAATGAAATTACAAAGAATTAGAGTTGTTGTATCTGTTAGAACATCTTCAAACATATAATTATACAGAGAAAATCCATAAGCTCTTTTAAATCATGAAATATTGCAAGCCAAAAAGGAAATTAGAGGAATAACATAGCAAATACAAATGTACCCAATACCCAGCATTGTGAAATACAAACATTTTCCCAGTATGTTTATTTTTCTTAAGAAATAAGCACCAGTGGGATTTATGAGAAATCTCAATGATGGGCAAATCTTTTTATCACTTGAGGTCAGAACCTACTGGGAAATGACAGAGAGTCAGAATGAAGCAGAGCTGGTAAAGGGAAATTCCCACCGTTGATCCCTGGATGAAGCCAACTTATACTTCAGAAACCAGCTCAGAGCCTGAGACTGGAGGAGTAGATCAGAGTATTTTGGAGGTTGTTTTACTTGTTTTTATGTGGGCAGGCTCACTTCTAAGAGATACCCAGATAGTTTCTCCTTCCAAACTTACCAATCGGTTAAGTGTGAAAGGTGGAGCAGGTACAGAAATAGAAAATATTGCAGCTTGTGAAGTTCCCGCCACGTGAAAAGAAACATCAGGAATGAGAAGTAAGCATTTCCCTCTAAAACACAGCTAAAGCCGCATTTTTAAATCTTTTTTTGGATCCTTTTCTCCTCCTTACCTTTCCTCCAGTCCAGAAGTAACCTCTACTTAAATTCTAAGATCCTTGTGTGTAACAAGTACTTAGTACAAGTACTAGAGTTTTGATTCTAAGTAATAGAATGCTTCCATGTAAGGAAAATATTGGCTGACAGTTCTTCAGAATATTGACTATAACATCTGTATATACTTTCATTTCAAGATACCCTAATAGTCAAATGGAAAGGATATACAAGATAATGATACTAGATAGGAATAGAGTTTGAATCCAAGGATATTAGTGCTCAACTATTATGTTCTAAGTGCTGAAAGTTAGAACAACATAGCTAAGAAAACAAAGTTTAGTGCTATCTCAGTACAAAAAAGAAAGCATGAAAAAATTATCTCTTTTCACTGAAAAGAAAATGCGCATTCTGCTGAAACTTGCCTTCTGAAATATTTCAACATTCCAGGCTACTGAGATTTTTTTCAACTCTTATAAACAAACCCCAATGTCCATTAAAATATTTTCTGATTAATTTTCCAAATTTTTTCAGGTGAATAGCAAGTTGTATTTGTTTAGCTTCCATTATTTCCTCTTGATAAACTAGACACATTTTAAATTGAACAGAGGTACCAAGAGGCTACTGAATGAAGAGAATGTTTGGTAGTGAATGATATAATGGAAAATTGCTATAATAAGTAGCTAGGAAGGGACATAGTTATACAGAAACATTTTAGTTTAAGTGGTAGCATATTATTAGGGGCAGAGCTGAGCTGTCCAGAAAAATTGGCCTGTTAAATGGAATAGGAGAATCAGTAACGTCTTCTCTTAGTATCTGGAATTTAAAATTGCCAGTTAAAGCTACTAGGTAATGGAGAACAGTGTGGAGATTCCTTAAAAAATTGGAAATAGAACTGCCTTATGATCCAGCAATCCCACTGCTGGGCATACACACTGAGGAAACCAGAATTGAAAGAGACACGTGTACCCCAATGGTCATTGCAGAACTGTTTATAATAGCCAGGACATAGAAGCAACCTAGATGTCCATCAGCAGATGAATGGCTAAGAAAGCAGTGGTACATATACACAATGAAGTATTACTCAGCCATTAAAAAGAATACATTTGAATCAGTTCTAATGAGGTGGATGAAACTGGAGCCTATTATACAGAGTGAAGTAAGCCAGAAAGAAAAACACCAATACAGTATACTAATGTATTGTATTAGTAAATTCTAATTGAATTTAAAAATTCTAAATTCTAATGGAATTTAGAAAGATGGTAACAATAACCCTGTATACGAGACAGCAAAAGAGACACTGATGTATAGAACAGTCTTCTGGACTCTGTGGGAGAGGGAAAGGGTGGGATGATTTGGGAGAATGGCATTTAAACATGTATAATATCATATATGAAACGAGTCGCCAGTCCAGGTTCGTTGCATGATACTGGATGCTTGGGGCTGGTGCACTGGGACAGCTCAGAGGGATGGTACGGGGAGGAAGGAGGGAGGAGGGTTCAGGATGGGGAAGACGTGTATACCTGTGGCGGATTCATGTTGATATATGGCAAAACCAATACAATATTGTAAAGTTAAAAAAAAAAAAAAGCTACTAGGTAACTCCGGTTTCTTCTCAGTGAAATATATGAGCCAGTAACACTGCTAGTTCCTAAGGTTATTTTTGCTAGTATTCACAGCAGATAATTTGATGGGTCAGGAAAGCATAGAAGTAGTATATACATAAAGTAATATATGAATGATTTTCAAGTGTAGTATAATTGTTTTCTTAATGATTTGGGGTTTGGTTGCAATATACTGTTGAAGTTTGCATAGTGTTTTATTATATATATTATATACCATACTTTGTGGGTTAGCTTCTTGAAGCCCTTAATTTATTAATGTTAATAATTGACCACTTGTGTGTCAAACCCAGAAAGCATTTAGATAATTGTATTCCAAAAAGAATATTATAAATATTCTTAAATTCTTAATTTTTTACTGTATTTTTTCTTAATTTTTTATAAACAAGTATATATGTATACACACACACACACACACACACACATACACACACTTTGCCTGCTGCTTCTGAGCAATATGACAAGGTTTTTTTTTTTTTAATGAGAGGTTAAGACAAGCTACATTTAATAGCCATTCATGATCCACAGCAAACTAAAATGTAGTTAGACTTCATTTCATGTGTTGATTGTGTTCTTAAGAACTTGCATAAAGAACCACAACATTTTTAAAAGCCTAGGCATTCTTCCTCTTTGAAAAAATATTATAGCTGACTCATAATGCCAGTGATTACTTTCCAATCTAAATAATGACAGCCTAATTTAATTGACTTTTTTCACGTTGGAATTTCACTAAGTGAAGGATGTCTGTTAGATTATAAACAATCATATTTTTAAAAAGCATTAAACTTTCGATCTTTACATTTTAATAATCTAAATAAATGATTTCAAGATATATTTGAAATTTTTATGATTATTCTTTTACATTTATTCCTGTTATTTTTTGTTACACAGAGGTGTGTTTTAATAATTTTAGTTCTAAACTCCAAATTGTACAATTAAGAAAAGAGGATGCCTTTTCACTCTTTTTATATTATCTGATTCAGTTTCAGTCTTACCCAGCTACCATATGCATTCTGTCCATTCGATGCCTTAGAAGAAGGAACCTGAATAATAGGTTGTACTTTTCTTAACGGATCCTTTTCAATGAATTTTGTTAACTCACGTATAATTTCTTCTTAGTGAAATATATGAGCCAGTAAAGCACTGCTAGTCCTAAGTTATTTTTGCTAGTATACAGAACAGATAGTTTAATGAGTCAGGAAAGCAAAGAAGTAGTATATGCATGAAGTAGTATAGGAATGATTTTCAAGTGCCTAATTTTCATTGGAGTAATTAAGCATGCGTGTGTGAGTGCTATCGCTTCAGTCATGTTCACCTCTTTGTGATCCTATATTTTCACTTTCACTTTTCATGTCCATGCATTGGAGAAGGAAATGGCAACCCACTCCAGTGTTTTTGCCTGGAGAGTCCCAGGGACGGGGGAGCCTGGTGGGCTGCCATCTATGGGGTCGAAGAGTTGGACACGACTGAAGTGACTTAGCAGCAGCATACCATAACCCGCTAGGCTTCTCTGTCCATGGGATTCTCCAGGCAAGAATACTGGAGCAGGTATTCTTGCCCTCCTCCAGGGGATCTTTCCAACCCAGGGGTCAAACCCAAGTCTCTTATGTCTCCTGAATTGGCAGGCCGGTTCTTTACCACTAGTGCCACTTGAGAAGCCCATTATTAAACACATCAACAACCAAATAAGCATAAAAAAAGTGGGATAAATTCACTGTCCCCAGAGAAACAATGGAAGTATCTGAAATAGTAACCATGCTTCACACACTTGGACATGTGTATGGCTTTCAAAAGCCAACAACAAAGCCATCCAGAAAAATTGTCCCATTAAATGATACAAAAGAATCAATATGGAATCTCTTAGAGCCTGGAATTGAAAATTGCCAGTTAAAGCTACTAGGTAAACTGAAAACCATTTATTTTATAGTGTGTACTACCTCTTTATTTTTCTGGCCCTGAAAAGTACTTGCTGTACATACTAACAAAAATAACTTGAAAATTGGCAATGACTTACTGTTTCACTGAGAAGAAATTATTTATAAGTTAATAAAATTCACTGAAAGGATTTCATTAACAAAAACACAACATTCCCTCTGATTCTCACATGTCCAAAGACTTCATATGTCGTATATCTGGGTGAACACTTAAATAGGGTCCAATCCCACTCTGTTTGCAACTGCAATATGCCTTTCCATATGCAGCTCTCCCGTGCTGTGTAGCCACAAAAAGTAATGAGTTCAGCTCTCAGGATGCCAACAGCTGGAAAGCAGAGTTCTGTGCTCATGTTGCTTGCACAAACATACAAGTTGTGTTTCCCACAGTGAGATCCAGGGACCCCTAAGGTTCTACAGCTTTTTTATCCCGTAAAACACAGAGCCAAAAGATGATGCTGATAGGACGGCAGCATTGAGTTCTGAGACTGTTTAAGATTTTCAGGAGAAGGCGGAGTCTGAGAGGAGCTGGCAAAGCAGGCAATTTTTTGTGGTGGGAGGATATGGGGGGAAAAAAGCAGATGTCTGTAGATACTACAAAGGAAAATAAACACTGCGGAAGAACAAACTTATGTAGACAAATTTATAAGAGGGATTTTTAACAAAGGATGTTTGGGAAACACTCCACTGGAGTTTAATATTCTGGGTAGCACTTCTGAAAGGGGACAAGTTCTTACAGCCAGAGTGACCTTTATACTAAAAATCTTCATTTCTCTGTTTATTCTATCCTGTCCCATTTAACAAACTTGTATTAAACACCTACTGTGTGCCAAGAATTAGACCTCCTTGCCTCTTTCCTACCAGTCATATACAGACTATACACATAACTCACTTTGAAGTTCAAATACCACTTGTAGTCACTGGAGGCCCACAGGACATTAGTACTGGAAGTCAAAACAGTTTGCTCACTATAGCAAGCCGAAGTTAAAAAGCAGCTTCCCAGGATGAAACTTGGAAAATGCCTGAACGTCGAGGTGTTTATTTGGATTGGCTTTTTCTGGACTTGCTGATGGAGGTTGATATCTTGCTGACATATTACATCATTTCTGTTGAAAGGACTTTGAATGGTGAGATTGACTGAGCCAGGTTTTCTTTTTACATAATGTATAAGCAAGTTCCACTTGTTTGAAGGAGACTCTGAGTTGGGTAGAGTGTTTTTTCCCAGAAAAATGTAGATTTTCCGTATTTGAAAATATGATGACATTTCCAAACACATGTTGATCCTATACTTTCTGCTCAAGGTTTTAATATTGTCTTATTTTCATTCTGTTTTTACTTCCCAACTCTTCACCACTGGAGTTCTTTGGCTTCTCTTTCTCAAGATTGCACTGCTATAAAAATAATTATCTCAGATTTCAACTAGAATTATATAGTGCTATCACTTTTGTGGACAGATTCACTTAAACTCTTGATCAAATTTTACCTTTTAAAGGAACTTGTATGCAAAACCCACTCCAGTATTCTTGCCTGGAGAAATCCATGGACAGAGGAGCCTGGCTGGCTACAGTCCATAGGGTCGCACAGAGTCAGACACGACTGAAGTGACTTAGCAATGCAAATATCATGTTTGAAGTCGATTAGAGGGAAGTAGATTGCCACACGTGAGAGAAGCCTCAAGTTGCTGTTGACTCGGAGCCTGGGTGACATCAGCAATATGCATCACCTTCTGGGAGACTGAGCTGAGAATCCAAGAGATCTAACTGAGAGGCAGGATCACCTGTGCTCCTCCTCGGCTGGCCCTTCCATTTGGAAGGCCTGACACCCTCATCTTAGATTTTCTTTACAGATGTCATTGCAGCTGGGTTTAAAAAACAGGAAATTTGCTATTGAAATGAGTCAATGAACCCACTGTCCTGCCCCCATTGATATAACACATCTGTATCACTTTTCAAGATACAAATGGTCATCAGAATGGAGGGAAATCCACTTCTAAAAGAAAACTCAAATGCCAGATGGTAAAGTGACTCTTTGAATTCTACCTCTGAAAGCAGTAGAGGATTGAGCATTCTCTATTGCTACGTGAATACTTTGTATATCTCACAGCAGCCAATACATGGAAGGTATTTATAACTTTCTTTGAAATATGATAAACTGGGGCTCACTTGCCATTTTTTTTCCCAGGTAGGCTCTAAGATCTGTGAAAACAGGAGCACTGTCTTTTTATAACTATCTCCAGGGCTTAGCATATATCCAACCCAAAATAAAGACTTGATTAATATTTTGGAGTAGTTTAATAAATATGAATAACTGAATAAATAATATAAGATAAAGGGCTAGGTGTAAGCTCAGGCTCATATATCTCTAAAGATCACCGTCTTTCTATAGTATCAAGGAATTTGCTCTAAAAGTCATTAATTAACTATAATATAATAACACTAGTATTATTTTCTATCTCAATACTGTATCATTTCACTCTTTAAAAATAATAAAGTAATGTTAATTGCATGATTTCTGTTATTTCTAGATTGGATAAACGTGTAGGAAGTTGCTGAAAGAAAGCAAGATCATTTGGATACACAGTCCTAGTCAGCATTTCTTTGATACCCTCCTGCCTTGGGCTTAGAGTTTAAAATATTCAGAATCCCTCTGGCTATTAAATACTCTAATCTAGATATTACTACATCAAAATTTCTGGATCACCCTGTGAAAGACAAAATTTTTTTCATTAGAAGAAAACAATAAAACAGGCTGCAGTGACTTTTTTGAGAACTCAGAGGATGTGTGCAGGAGGGGGACCTTCCTTCCACGGGGGAGTCAATGCCTGCTAGAGATGCCCAGAATTTGCCCCCTTTATTTCCTGCCTGTTATCCTCAAATGCTTCAAAGTTACAAGGTGATTAAGAGCTCTCATGGGCCCATATGAGGGTTTTGTTGAGATAGGTTGTTATTTTTTATTTTTATTAACCTAACTCAATCACACTGTAGTCACAGAAAGTCTATGATTTGACCTCAGAAGACCAATGTTGATGTCTTATCTCTGCCACTAATACAGCCTGACCATGGACAAATCACTTAACCCCTGTGAGCTCGTTTCCAACACACAAAAAGAGAGTATTGACTGCTCTCCTCCTAATCTTAGTTTACTGACTAGCTCAATACCTTTATTTATATGGAAATGTTTGTAAGCGTAAGACATTATACAACTGAAGGTTTCTTGTCCCTCTCTTTCTCTCATTTGTTGTCTTTCTCTCATTTGTTGTCATCATACTCCATCCTGGAGTAAAGAAATTGCACAAACTGATCTTTTATAAGAGCTATCTTTCAGTACCAACTATCTCAGCATCCTCTTCAGTTATTGGCTCTTAAATGTATAAGTCACATCACCATATTTGAAGAGGAGCAAGTCTTTCCACTTCTTTTCTGCTGCTGCTGCAACCTAAACCTATATGTTTCAGCTTAAGTCCCTTTTGCAGCTTTATCTAGCTCTGTAGCCATGACTTCTCTCTATTACAATCTTTCCCTCCCTCCCTCTGAACGTGCTGCCAGCCCTGGCCACTGTGAAAGAGCCTCCCCCTCAAATTGCTCCTCAGAAGATGGAATTACATGGACTCATAGTAGCCTCTCTTCTAAACCCATCTCTGTGTTACCTTCTATTAACTCATCCCAGTTTTAGTGCTAAGTGATTAGTGAAGTGAAGTGAAGTGAAGTGAAGTCGCTCAGTTATGTCCGACTCTTTGCTGTCCCGTGGACTGTAGCCCACCAGGCTCCTCCATCCATGGGATTATCCAGGCAAGAATACTGGAGTGGGTTGCCATTTCCTTCTCCAGGGGATCTTCCCAACCCAGGGATCGAACCCAGGTCTCCCACATTGCAATAAATGATTAATGTAAATGATTTGGGAGTCCTGAAGAAATGTAGGCAAATTTCTCTATCATCCTAAGCCTCCTTCTCCTCTTCTGTCCAATGGTAATAATAGTGGTATTTGATTGTAGGCTTGTTAGCAAATTAAATGAGATGGAGCTTGTGAGGTGTAACACACAATAAGTATACTATGTAGCTGTTAATAATATTAAAGGAAAAATTCTCTGTTGTTGGTACATGAGAAACCAGAATTTACTTTTGACCTCTGATTATTGTCTGTGTATTTTTCCCATCATTTTCTCCCCATGTTGCTCCTGAAGCCACCCCAGTCTGTTTGCTGTTTTCTTTTAAACTTTGGTTAAAAATAAGTGTGATTTTGCTTTACTTCTAGTACATGAAGTTCCAAGATAACTGAATATAGTAATGTGAACATTGTACTAAAATTTATGAGAAGCTACTTTTATTGTTTATGCGCTCCTTTAAATCGAAAGAACAAGATGTAAACTATTTTTTTTTAATGTCATCTCCTGTGCTTCAGGCTCCTTGGTGTCTTAGAAAACATGAAAGAAACTGATTTACAATCGTTTTGGGCAAATTGCCTGTGGAATTCTGAGGACAGGAAATGAAAAAAAAAAGTTCAGCACACACCCCCGGACATTCCACACAACATGTAGAATAAACAAACAGGTCCCCAGAAGGAAACCAAAACTTTTGTTCTTATATCGAGAAGCACTATGAATAGCCTTTGGGAAGCATACTGAAGATGGGGCTTCCCAGGTGACCCTAGTGGTAAAGAACCCGCCTACCAGTGCAGGAGACATGAGACACAAATTCGATTCCTGGGTCAGGAAGATCCCCTGGAGGACAGTGTGGCAACCCACTCTGGTATTCTTGCCTGGAGATCACGTGGACAGAGGAGCCTACAGTCCATGGGGTCGCAAAGAACCAGACCCCACTGAAGTGACCTAGCACTCATGCACACATATACTGAAGATGATGAACTTCAGGGAAAATCTTTCAAAAGGGGTTGACCTCTTAAATTAATTTCTTTAATTAGGTTGACCTTAATTAAAGGAAATCCTTTTCCCTTTGTATTCCTAAAGGATGATGAGTAGTTTTAATTTAGGTAAATTCTGTTACCTGCATCAACATTATGAAAGAGGGGTACCGTGCTACAGACCCATACTTCTCAGACCTTAACAGAAGTCTGTTTTTCTGGGGAATTTGTTGGGATGTAGATTCTGATTCAGGAAATCTGGAGAGGGCCTGAGATTCTAGATCCCTCACAAGCTCCCACATGATGCAGTAGCCGCTGGTCGGCAGACTACAATTGGTTTTCAGGCACCTTCTTTGATAAAATCATTGGTAGTGGTTTTCTACTCCTTATCTATAGTACAGTGATTTTGCACATGTGTCTGGAGACATTTTTGATCTTCACGACTCAGGGCGAACTACTAACATCGTACGGCCAGGGACCAGGGATGCTGTCAAATACCCTACCCTGCACAGGCAGGCCCTCATAACAAAGTATTTTCTGAGCCAGAATGTCAATAGTGTCAAAGCTGAGAAATCCTGCTGTTTAGAGAACTATTTTTTGTGTCTCTCATATCAAAAATAATCTGTTGAAAGTGTTCAAAAAAACTGTGAGAAAAGAGTTGGAACACGTACTATTTAGTTTGGAGCAGAGTGAACAGTGTTTGAAACTGTCTTCAAATACATGAAAAGCCATTATGCAGAAGATGGTAACCAGCTGTTCGCCATCATCCTTGAAGAATGAACAGGAAATGTACATAAGTGGACCTGTGCTACCCATCCATTCTTTTCCTGCATCTTCCACACCAGCCAGGCAAATCTCCCTCTGTGATCTTGTAACCATATTTGTCCCGTCCTGTATCTTATTTCTTGCAGAGACTCTCTCAAATCCTTGGGACACATTTTCATCTCACTGCCAAGCTATATCTGTCCCTATCCTTAAAAATCTAACTTGAAAATTTCCATCTCCATAAAGTCTTCCTTAACTAAGATGAAATAGTTCCAGTCCATATCTATTGACAACTGGCACATTTTCTCCTTCAATATGTTATCTTTCATTCTATGAATATGTTATTGCCCATTTGTGTACAAGGAGCCTTGTGTACAAGGTTAAGAAAGATGAAAAAGAGTCCCTACCTTTAAGTACTTTTAAAAAAAATCTCACTACATTGTACTTACAATGTAGGTAGTATTTAATAATTATTTCTATGAGGGATTTTTTTTTTAAATAAGAGGGCTTAATAGTTAAGCCCTTAATATATTGAAGTGAGGAGATCTTCTAGGTCAGGAGATCAAAAGAAGACTTTATAAATAAAAGTATACAGAATATCTTTTTATGAAGAATAATTTTCTCTAAGTTATCTACAATTTTCTGCATCAAATAAGCATTTAATATTGTTACCAAAATTTGAAAGTTATAAATTAGAGCCTGGAATGAATTAGAGTCTGAATTTATGTTATATTTATGGAAGAGTATACGGTGAATAAGAAATAAAATTTTTTCTGTTTACATGTAGCTGTAAAACACAAAAGAGTGAGTTTAATCATCTCAATACACCTTATGATGCTGTGTGATTTTATAACAGCATATTCTTCGGGAAGAATTTTTAGTTACATCTAGGAGGGGAATTCTTTGGAACTTTACAAGTATGCTTTAAAAACCAGTACCAAAGATGGAATTTGACACCATTCATTTGAGAGAATTTGGCACCACCCAGAAACCTGGCCTGCTGCAGTCCATGGGGTCGCAAAGAGTCAGGCGGGACTCAGCAACAGAACTGAAGAACCCTTTTAGGGCTACCCACGTGGTGCTAGTGGCAAAGAAATTGCCTACCAATGCAGGAGACATAGAGATGTGTGTTTGATCCCTGGGTCAAGAAGATCCCCTGGAGGAGGGCACTCCAGTATTCTTGCCTGGAAAATCCCATGGACAGAGGCGCCTGATGGGCTCCATTCCATGGAGTCACACAGAGTCGGACACGTCTGTAGCGACTTTGCAGTAGCAGCAGTAGAACCCTTTTAGAAAAGAACCTCACCAATAAAAGATTACCTGAACTTCAAACAAACAAACGCAAAAAAAAAATTGAAGAGGTTTAACCTTCATTGACCCCACTCCAGTACTCTTGCCTGGAAAATTCCATGGACAGAGGAGTCTGGTAGGCTGCAGTCCATGGGGTCGCTAAGAGTCGGACACGACTGAGTGACTTCCCTTTCACTTTTCACTTTCATGCATTGGAGAAGGAAATGGCAACCCACTCCAGTGTTCTTGCCTGGAGAATCCCAGGGACAGGGGAGCCTGGTGGGCTGCCGTCTATGGGGTCACACAGAGTTGGACACGACTGAAGTGACTTAGCAGCAGCAGCAGCAACCTTCATTGAATATGTAGTATGTACCAGGCATTGAGTAAACTCTTTAGATGAATCATCTAATTTAATCTCAACATATTTAGCCTCTCCATCTGTGAGGCTATCACTACCAACATAATAAGGAGACCTCAGTGTATAAGCTTCCCCATCCTGCTTGATTCAGAGATGGAAGCAGAGCAAACCTCAAGCCTGCATAGGAGGCCATCTCTGGGTGGAAACAGTTGGCTTGCCTTCCTTTTTGAAGCAGCAATGAGAAAGCTCCCTCTTTCGAGGCTTTAAATGGTGATGCTTGTATCCTCTGTAGTCAAAACGTGAAAATGAAGCTGTTTACATTTCCTTAGTGGCCACGGTTTGATCTAGGGATAACTACTGGAAAACTATCTGTGACTGCGTTAGTCATATGAGTTTCTGCCAGCTCCTTCCCACGCATTTTGAAATCTTTGGTTCTGGGAATGGTACAGATACTAAATTACTATGGAATGTGTTTGAATGTTAATACTTTAGGTTGATTTCCAGTCAGTAATACAGACCTTTGCAGACCTTTCTGGTTGTTCCCATTCTTTGAGTGTCATTGCTCTTTGTAATAAGCACCAGCTTTGAATGGTAACCTCAAGAATGCCTTAATAATTCAAAACATAATGGAATTGTAGTTAACTCTATGTAACTGGATGTTTGTTTCCTCTCTTAAAGTTGTTCTGCGCTTCTGTGTGTCATTCAATATTGATGTGAAAAACTCAATGACTTTCAGCGGCCCAGTGGAGGACATGTTTGGATATACTGTCCAACAATATGAAAACGAAGAAGGGAAATGGTAAGTCAATGGGTTTTCTTGTTGTTTAGTTTTCTTACAAGGTAATGGAAAATATGATTTGGTTACAGTTCGTTTTATGAATGAAACTTAGAATGAATCATTGAGGGTAGGAAATGTAGTCTAATCATTTGATAATAGAAATTGAAAAAGGAAAAAATCCTTGGCAATATTAAGAGCTGTGGTTAGTGATTCTGTTGAAACCTGGGTTGACTTCAAAGAAGGGCCTTATTCAAAATAGTCATTGTTTTGTTATGTTATTCTGGCAAGAGTTCTTTGTCCGCATTTTAGTCTAGCTGAAATTCAACAGGAGGTATATGGAAGCATGTGAGATGCTGTCTTGAGAGGATTAGTATCACTTCTATAATATAACATGAGGCTTATATTTTTAGTACTTTACTTACCTATTGAATTTAGTCTATTATTTATAATGAACCTCACTGAATTTTATATAATTTTAAGCCCCTTAATGTTGGTTAAGTTCACTTTAGTATGATTTTTTAAAGCATATTTATCTTTTGAAAACTATACAAAATTAATATTAGAGGTCTTTTGCTTTGTAGTTAATATAATTTTTAGTGAGTTTTTTTAAGTGGAGCTTGTATAAAAGGGCTTCCCTGCTGGTACAGTTGGTAAAGAATTTGCGTGCAATGCAGGAGACCTAGATTAGATCCCTAGGTTAGGAAGATCCCCTGGAGAAGGGAATGGCAACCCACTCCAGTACTCTTGCCTGGAAAACTCCATGGACAGAGGAGCCTTGTAGGCTACAGTCCATGGGGTCACAAAGAGTCGGACAAGACTGAGTGACTTCACTTCTTCACCCAGTTCTGGGTAAATATTCAAAGGAATGAAAATCAAGATCTTGAAGAGATATCTGCATTCACATATTCATTGCAGCATTATTCACAAAAAGCACAACTTGAAAGGAATTTAAATGTCCATTGACAGATGAATAGATTTTTTTTTAATGTTTTGCATATATAGTAGAGTATTATTCTGCCTTAAATAAGAAGAAAATCTTTCTATTTAAGAAAATATGGATGAACCTGAAGGATGTTTTACTAAGTGAAATAAGCCAGATGAAGCACAAATATGGCATGATCCCACTTATATGAGGAACCTAAAATAATCGAGCTCATAAAAGCAGAGGACGGAATGGTGGTTACCAGGGGTTCAAACAAGGGCAAAACAGGAAAGCATTAATCAAAGGGTACAAGCTTCAGTGAAGCAAAATGAATAAGTCCTGGAGATTCACTATACAGCACAGCACCTATCGTTAACAGTCTGTGTTAGTTCCTCAGTCGTGTCTGATTCTTTGCAACCTCATGGACTGTAGCCCACCAGGCACCTCACCTCTGCTCATGGGATTTTACAGGCAAGAATACTGGAATAGGTTGCCATTTCCTTCTCCAGATAGTTAACAATACTGTATTTTATACTTAAAATTTTGCTTAGAATGTAGATTTTTTTGTTAGGTGTTCTTATCACAAAATAATAGTAATAATAACTATTACTACTAAAGAGGGCATGAGTAAACTTTTGGAAGTAATGGATATGTTTATGGTATAGATTGTGGTGATAGATTTACTGGTATATCAGATAAGATCAGATCAGTCGATCAGTCATGTCCGACTCTTTGCGACCCCATGAATCGCAGCACGCCAGGCCTCCCTGTCCATCACCAACTCCCGGAGTTCACCCAGACTCGAGTCCATCGAGTCAGTGATGCCATCCAGCCATCTCATTCTCTGTCGGCCCCTTCTCCTCCTGCCCCAATCCCTCCCAGCATCAGAGTCTTTTCCAATGAGTCAACCCTTCGCATGAGGTGGCCAAAGGACTGGAGTTTCAGCTTTAGCATCATTCCTTCCAAAGAAATCCCAGGGCTGATCTCCTTCAGAATGGACTGGTTGGATCTCCTTGCAGTCCAAGGGACTCTCAAGAGTCTTCTCCAACACCACAGTTCAAAAGCATCAATTCTTCAGCACTCAGCCTTCTTCACAGTCCAACTCTCACATCCATACATGACCACAGGAAAAACCATAGCCTTGACTAGATGAACCTTTGTTGGCAAAGTAATGTCTCTGCTTTTGAATATGCAATCTAGGTTGGTCATAACTTTCCTTCCAAGGAGTAAACGTCTTTTAATTTCATGGCTGTAGTCACCATCTGCAGTGATTTTGGAGCCCAAAAAAATAAAGTCTGCCACTGTTTCCATTGTTTCCCCATCTATTTCCCATGAAGTGATGGGACCGGATGCCATGATCTTCGTTTTCTGAATGTTGAGCTTTAAGCCAACTTTTTCACTCTCCACTTTCACTTTCATCAAGAGGCTTCTGAGTTCCTCTTCACTTTCTGCCATAAGGGTGGTGTCATCTACATACCTCAGGTTACTGATATTTCTCCCGGCAATCTTGATTCCAGCTTGTGCTTCTTCCAGCCCAGCATTTCTCATGATGTACTCTGCATGGAAGTTAAATAAGCAGGGTGACAATATACAGCCTTGACGTACTCCTTTTCCTATTTGGAACCAGTCTGTTGTTCCATGTCCAGTTCTAACTGTTGCTTCCTGACCTGCATACAAGTTTCTCAAGAGGCAGATCAGGTGGTCTGGTATTCCCATCTCTTTCAGAATTTCCCACAGTTAGTTGTGATCCACACAGTCAAAGGCTTTGGCATAGTCAATAAAGCAGAAATAGATGTTTTTCTGGAACTCTCTTGCTTTTTCCATGATCCAGTGGATGTTGGCAATTTGATCTCTGGTTCTTCTGCCTTTTCTAAAACCAGCTTGAACATCAGGAAGTTCACGGTTCACATATTGCTGAAGGCTGGCTTGGAGAATTTGAGCATTACTTTACTAGCGTGTGAGATGAGTGCAATTGTGTGGTAGTTTGAGCATTCTTTGGCATTGCCTTTCTTTGGGATTGGAATGAAAACTGACCTTTCCCAGTCCTGTGGCCACTGCTGAGTTTTCCAAATGTGCTGGCATATTGAGTGCAGCACTTTCACAGCATCATCTTTCAGGATTTGGAATAGCTCCACTGGAATTCCATCACCTCCACTAGCTTTGTTTGTAGTGATGCTTTCTTTCTAAGGCCCACTTGACTTCACATTCCAGGATGTCTGGCTCTAGGTCAGTGATCACACCATCGTGATTATCTGGGTCGTGAAGATCTTTTTGTACAGTTCTTCTGTGTATTCTTGCCATCTCTTATTAATATCTTCTGCTTCTGTTATGTCCATACCATTTCTGTCCTTTATCGAGCTCATCTTTGCATGAAATGTTCCTTTGGTATCTCTGATTTTCTTGAAGAGATCCCTAGTCTTTCCCATTCTGTTGTTTTCGTCTATTTGTTTACATTGATTGCTGAAGAAGGCTTTCTTATCTCTTCTTGCTATTCTTTGGAACTCTGCATTCAGATGTTTATATCTTTCCTTTTCTCCTTTGCTTTTCGCTTCTCTTCTTTTCACAGCTATTTGTAAGGCCTCCCCAGACAGCCATTTTGCTTTTTTGCATTTCTTTTCTATGGGAATGGTCTTGATCCCTGTCTCGTTTACAATGTCATGAACCTCATTCCATAGTTCATCAGGCACTCTATCTATCATATCTAGGCCCTTAAATCTATTTCTCACTTCCACTGTATAATCATAAGGGATTTGATTTAGGTCATACCTGAATGGTCTAGTGGTTTTCCCTACTTTTTTCAATTTAAGTCTGAATTTGGCAATAAGGAGTTCATGGTCTGAGCCACAGTCAGCTCCTGGTCTTGTTTTGGCTGATTGTATAGAGCTTCTCCATCTTTGGCTGCAAAGAATATAATCAATCTGATTTTGGTAAGTTGACCATCTGGTGATGTCCATGTGTAGAGTCTTCTCTTGTGTTTTTGGAAGAGGGTGTTTGTTATGACCAGTGCATTTTCTTGGCAAAACTCTATTAGTCTTTGCCCTGCTTCATTCCGTATTCCAAGGCCAAATTTGCCTGTTACTCCAGGTGTTTCTTGACTTCCTACTTTTGCATTCCAGTCCCCTATAATGAAAAGGACATCTTTTTTGGGTGTTAGTTCTAAAAGGTCTTGTAGGTCTTCATAGAACCGGTCAACTTCAGCTTCTTCAGCATTACTGGTTGGGGCATAGACTTGGATTACTGTGATATTGAATGGTTTGCCTTGGAAATGAACAGAGATCATTCTGTCGTTTTTGAGATTGCATCCAAGTACTGCATTTCGGACTCTTTTGTTGATCATGATGACCACTCCATTTCTTCTGAGGGATTCCTGCCCGCAGTAGTAGATATAATGGTCATCTGAGTTACATTCACCCATTCCAGTCCATTTCAGTTCGCTGATTCCTAGAATGTCGACATTCACTCTTGCCATCTCTTGTTTGACCACTTCCAATTTGCCTTGATTCATGGACCTGATATTCCAGGTTCCTATGCAATATTGCTCTTTACAGCATCAGACCTTGCTTCTATCACCAGTCACATCCACAGCTGGGTATTCTTTTTGCTTTGGCTCCATCCCTTCATTCTTTCTGGAGTTATTTCTCCCCTGGTCTCCAGTAGCATATTGGGCACCTACTGACCTGGGGAGTTTCTCTTTCAGTATCCTATCATTTTGCCTTTTCATACTGTTCATGGGGTTCTCAAGGCAAGAATACTGAAGTGGTTTGCCATTTCCTTCTCCAGTGGACCACTTTCTGTCAGATCTCTCCACCATGACCCGCCCATCTTGGGTTGCCCCACGGGCATGGCTTAGTTTCATTGAGTTAGACAAGGCTGTGATCCTAGTGTGATTAGATTGACTAGTTTTCTGTGAGTATGGTTTCAGTGTGTTTGCCCTCTGATGCCCTCTTGGAACACCTACCATCTTACTTGCGTTTCTCTTACCTTGGGCGTGAGATATCTCTTCACTGCTGCTCCAGCAAAGCGCAGCCATTGCTCCTTCTTATCCCCAAACCCATCGATTCGTATACATTAAAGTGGTAATTCATACTTCAATAAAGTTTGTTTTTAAAGTAACTCCCCTAGGGAAATATAGCTATTTAGGGAAAAATAGAACTCAAGTCTCCGCTCACTATCTAGGGCTGTTACTCTTATTAGAGCTCTATTATAAAAGTAAAAGTTGATAATAACTGTCTCCATAGTTTTAGACTTTACATTTTAACGTGAATGAAAGCTCATGAGCATTTGAACATATATATGGATATCAGATATTTTAATTCTATTCTGACATTCCATGCTTACAATGATTTTATGGAAAAAGTGTGAAAATCAGGGAAACAAACAGTGTGGCCAATTGAATTTAAAATTAAATGAACTACAAATATCTAAGCTTACTCCTTGGAAGAACAGTTATGACCAACCTACACAGCATATTAAAAAGCAGAGACATTACTTTGCCAACAAAGGTCCATCTAGTCAAGGCTATGGTTTTTCCAGTAGTCATATATGGATGTGAGACTTGGACTATAAAGAAAACTGAGCACCGAACAATTGATGCTTTTAAACTGTGGTATTGGAGAAGACTCTTGAGAGTCCCTTGGACTGCAAGGAGATCCAACCAGTCCATCCTAAAGGAAATCAGTCCTGAATATTCATTGGAAGGACTGATGCTGAAGCTGAAACTCCAGTCCTTTGGCCACCTGATGCGAAGAACTGACTCACTGGAAAAGACCCTGATGCTGGGAAAGATCGAAGGCGGGAGGAGAAAGGGACGACAGAGGATGAGATGGTTGGATGGCATCACCAACTCAATGGACATGAGTTTGAGTAAACTCTGGGAGTTGGTGATGGACAGGGAGGCCTGGCGTGCTGCAGTCCATGGGGTCACAAAGAGTTGGACATGACTGAGCAACTGAACTAAATTCAACCGAAAAAATATCTAAATATTCAAATCTTTAAGGATGACATGATAGCAACATACCATTCTAAAAATATCCAGGCACTGGTCATGCAAAATAAATTTTAGTAGTATGTTTGGATATTCTTAAGTGTTTATAAAATCAGATAGGATGCAGACATTTTAAGAAATGAACTATAAAATAACTGACATATTTGGGAGAACACGGATTTTGTTATTTTCTCCAGAGATGGGCACCAGCATAAATCATATCTACTGGTCATGTTTGGCAACTTTGCAACCTCAGATTTTTTTAAAAAATCATCCTGATCCATCTTACATCAAGTGTGCCTAAGTTGGTTGTTGGTCCATAACACGTGCAGTCTGTATATTTGAAAAGCATTACTTTATATCTTTGGAAAGCATGAAAAACTAACAGAAAAGGCAGCCTATCTCCCTTCACCTTTCAGAAGTTTCCTGTGGAGTGTAACCTTTATATCTTTGGCTCAGAAATCACATGTTTTCTCAGTAGCAGAACACATTATACCTCTGATTAAATCCAGCCATTGTTTATTATGATTAGCCTGAGCTGGAGCATCCAAATAGTTGCACTGTGGTTTAGAAAATGTCACAAAAAGTACAATTGGTTTAATAGTTTTGCTTTGAAGAGAAGAAAAGCCAATGTGCTTAGCATTGCAGAAGCCTTCCAGAGTTAGTGGTGATCACTAGTATGGCAAGGTCTCAGACAGATGAGAAAAAATGAGATGTTGATATGGGTTTTCCATTCTCAGTTGCTCTTTGCTTCCTTCCTTCCAGCATGTGCTCCCACTCCTTTGAGTGCTATCTAAACCAGGGGTCCCCAACCTTCTGGTATGAACTGGGTCGCACAGCAGGAGATGATCAGTGGGTGAGCGGTGAGCCAGCAAAACTTCATCTGCATTTGTAGTCCCCCACGTTCCAGTTACTACCTGAACTCCACCTCCTGTCAGATCAGCGTCATTAGATTCTCATAGGAGTGTGAACGCTGCTGTGAACTGTGTATCCAAGGGTTCTAGGTGACGGCTCCTTATGAGAATCATACTGAAACCATCCCCTTACCACCACCCTGGTCTTTGGAAAAATTGTCTCCCTTAAAACTGGTCCCTGGTGCCAAAAAGGTTGAAGACTGCTAAACTTCAGTTGGCCTGTCTTTTCAAAGTAGATTCTCATGATGAAAATACTTCCCTAGCCAATCCCCAACCCAATATATATCAAAATGTATTGGCTGCCTGCCTTTTTCCTAAAGGACCCTACTTCGTGCCAGGTAAGGTTTACTAGTGGGCTCAGATGACTGATTCTTTGTTTCCAAGCCTATTCAAGCTTGGGGTAAAAAGACAAACAGTTCTATAAAATTTTCTCTTATAGATTTTAATATAATATTTATTTTTAAGTCTTAATAATATCTTTTGAAGTTAAAATTTCCTCTTTGCCAAACTTGTCATTTCTTTGGTTCACCTCATTTCTACCCACTACCTTTCATGTCCGAAAACACAGCAGCTCATGGGGCCACTGTATAACTTCATTCTCTAAGATGACCAAACACTTACTCTGTTGTTGATTTTTTTTTTTTTTAATGGCTGGCAGGAGGTACTTGGTACTCCGATAAAGACTTTGGCTTGGAGATCAAGAAAGAGTTAGATGAAAAGAAATAATGTAAACATGAAACAATCTCCAGGAAACTATCTTTTAAAGAAGAAAAATATATAAATATGAAACAGCAGTCCGAGGACAGCTACCTTTCAAATAAATATGAGAACAGTCATATGACAAGAATGACTATTTTGAATAGCAAACATTTCTCAGTTTATTAAATTTTATTATATTGGGAGCTTCTTCGTGGAGAAGAGGTGTTTCTCTCAATTTGATGATCTTTGAGTTTATCAGGTGTTTCTCTGACATGAGATCCAGAACATTCTTTAATCCTCTTAATCTTCAGACAAATCATTGCCATAATGTCATATAAAAAGCAGAAATTTAATATAAATTAAATTTAATGAGTTAAAGCAAACTTGCATTAAAATTTAAAGTTACCATGTCCATAGTTCATGAAACTGTGCTTTGGGTCTTCATACTGACCCTGTGTGTTTGAGTGAATATGACTGTTAACATCTTCATTTTCTAGACAGGAAACTGGGACTCAGAGAATGAATTGCCAAAGGTTTAACACAAGTGTGACAGGGCCAGGATGTGGAACCCAGCATTCTTCCTTAAGCCAGTTCTCTTTTATAACAACACAGATTTTCTGGAATCTTGACCCATGGAAGTGCTTCCTGTGACACCTAAAGGCCCAGGTGGCATTCTGCTTAAGCAAAATATCCAGCCTCTAAAAAAATTTTTTTAAATCTTCACAATTAGGACCTTTTAGTTGGCCATATGAGTGACCAGGTCTTCCTTATTCACATTCTTACAGCATTTGATACAGTCATAATGTATTCATTTAATACATATTTATTGAATGTCTATTTTCTACCTGGCACTGTTTCAGTCACTCAAGATATATGAGTGAATGAATAGATGAAAATTCCTGGTATTGTGGAGCTTACATTCTGCTGGGGAGGGACAAACAAAACATAAATAATAAACTAATAAGCAGGTAGATTGAATGTCAGAATGTGCTAAGTGCTATGAGAAAAAAATAGAGGAAGATAATGCGGCTTGAGAATGCTGAAGATTCCTGAAATTCCGTAAACTCTAGGCTGGTATTTTTCTAGGCTCTTGTCATTTATATGCAGCCTGGGAAAAGTGAGGCTTTCTTAGGATTAAGTGGTGAGATCTATGTTCTTTCCAGAGTTGCATGCTTGGTGTCAGAACAAATAGCTCCTAGAAAAATACACAAAATTGTTTTATGTCCTGTGTCCTGCTTACCCGTTCGGTATCACTGATCCTGACTCTCAAATTCCCTGTCTCAGTCCTGACCTATTGCTACACTCTACCACTTGCTGAGTTCTCACACTCTAGTCTTGCCTTATCCAGAATACACAATAGGCCGTGGCTCCAGTTGTTATATCAGATTATTTCCAATTATCATCAGACTCTAGGGGCTTTCTACTGCCCTAGAGTTCAAATATAAACTCCAGAACCTTCCCTTCAAAGTCCAGTTGCCTGCTGCAGGTTATAAGGAAGCTTTGTGCTGTTTTCCAATCACCCCTACTTCCTCATCACCTTCCGTGTTCAGGCCTCATGCTCCTGTTTCCACACGTTTGCCTGAGCTATCCGTGACCACTCTTCCCTCCTGCCTCTGTTATTAACATGCTGGTGGTTTAATTCCCCGATTGGAGTTTCTGCTGTCTGCTCTAGCATCACTTCTCCTCCGCGTGGCCTCTCATCCTCCCTTAGGCTAGACGAGGCTTCTTCATGGCAAGGTGGTCTCAGATTTCCAAAAAATGGTGAGATAGAGTCTGCAATATCTCCTAAGGCCTATCCTCAGAAGTCACAGTGTCATATCTGCTGCATTCTTTTTAATCAAGCAAATCTCAATTTCAACAGGAGGAAAAATAGATTCTGCCTTAATGAAGGACAAGGAGGGACAAAATCGCGTCCCAAGGAACACAAAATTCCAAACCATATACCAGACTTACAAACCCTTGGATACTGTTATTGTACCATATCCAGGTTTCCTCCAGAATGAATTTAAACTCCCCTCAAACCCTGAATGGTTTGCTTGAGAAAAGAAGCCCAAGTTTATTAATATGGCCCTTCTCCTTCATTTTTAGCCAAGTTACTTAAAATGAAGTCTGCTCGACACTTACGGCTCCCGTTCTTGATAGTCTTGCCTTCTTTGGTTTTTGTGATGTCACTGTTTTCGGGTTCTCTCTTTCCCTCTCTGATCTCTCCTACCGATTTTCTTCCTCTGTTTCTTAAAATCCTGTGTTACTTCCCCCTATATGTTAGCCTTCAGCGTCTTTTTGCTCTGTCCTCTAGTGAGTTGGTAGCATTTACTCTCAGGACCTCAGCCATGCTCCTGGCATGCTCATATATTTTCCATGTGGTTTCTGAGATGTTCCTCACAAGACTGGGCCCAGATGCCACAGAAGTAACCCTTATCAGTACACAGTATTCTATGGAATGACCCTACATCTGTAGATTTGCTCCTCTGCTAAGTTTTAAGCCACCTAAAAAATGGTGTTTTATCTATTTTGTATTCTGAGGGCCTGGCATTAATGTTAATGCTGAGCATGTAGGATGTTCTTTGTAAACATTAATTAATCTATCTAGTTTCAACTTAAATACTTTCATAACACATTACTACTTTTCTCCAAACTATTTTTAACTATAAAACTAGTTTAATAAATCACATTACAAAAGTTTTTGCAAATATTGGGGGGGGAGGGGGTAATTCCCTAAAATTTAATCATAACTTCCTTAATATAATTTGTTTTTTGGTGTACTTCCTTTGAATCTGTGTTCTACATAGATAATGTTGTTCCATCATCTGAAAATATATATAGTGATAATAAAAAACCCAACACTTAGCACATGCTATGAGCCACATACTGTTTTAAACATTTTATATATAGTAAATCATTTCATGCTTTTGATGATTGTGTTAGGTAGCTACTCTTACTATTTCCATTTTACAGATGAAGGAACTAAGGCATAGAGAATAAAACTGGCTTGTCCTAAACCATACAGCTAAGTAAAGGGTAAAACCATGATTTGAACTCAGGAAGTCTAGTACCAAAGTTCATGCTATATTTTCTGGAGATTAAACTACTTAAGACATAGAGAGCACTTAGTTCAGTTAGTCAGTTCAGTCGTTCAGTCGTGTCCAACTCTTTGCAACCCCATGAATCGCAGCACGCCAGGCCTCCCTGTCCATCACCATCTCCCGGAGTTCACCCAGACTCACGTCCATCGAGTCAGTGATGCCATCCAGCCATCTCATCCTCTGTCGTCCCCTTCTCCTCCTGCCCCCAATCCCTCCCAGCGTCAGAGTCTTTTCCAATGAGTCAAAGTAAGGTGGCCAAAGTACTGGAGTTTCAGCTTCAGCATCATTCCCTCCAGAGAAATCCCAGGGCTGATCTCCTTCAGAATGGACTGGTTGGATCTCCTTGCAGTCCAAGGGACTCTCAAGAGTCTTCTCCAACACCACAGTTCAAAAGCATCAATTCTTTGGCACTCAGCCTTCTTCACAGTCCAACTCTCACATCCATACATGACCACTGGAAAAACCACAGCCTTGACTAGATGGACCTTTGTTGGCAAAGGAATGTCTCTGCTTTTGAATATGCTATCTAGGTTGGTCATAACTTTCCTTCCAAGGAGTAAGCATCTTTTAATTTCATGGCTGCAGTCACCATCTGCAGTGATTTTGGAGCCCAAAAAAATAAAGTCTGCCACTGTTTCCACTGTTTCCCCATCTATTTCCCATGAAGTGATGGGACCGGATGCCGCGATCTTCGTTTTCTGAATGCTGAGCTTTAAGCCAACTTTTTCACTTTCCACTTTCACTTTCATCAAGAGGCTTTTGAGTTCCTCTTCACTTTCTGCCATAAGGGTGGTGTCATCTGCATATCTGAGGTTACTGATATTTCTCCCGGCAATCTTGATTCCAGCTTATGCTTCTTCCAGTCCAGCGTTTCTCATGATGTACTCTGCAGATAAGTTAAATAAGCAGGGTGACAATATACAGCCTTGACGTACTCCTTTTCCCATTTGGAACCAGTCTGCACTTAGAATGGTATAAATTCAATAAATCCAGACTATTATTACCATTGCTTTTATAAGTACATTGAATATAATTTGGTATCTTTTGCTTCAAGTTGTCATAAGTTTTCAATAAATTAGGTAGGTTTTTATTTTAAATTAGATTATAATTTTTATCCTACCATGCAGTCTTATTAACTATTGTTCTTTTCATGACTGCACAATATTCTATGGAATGGCCTTACAGTAATTAATTAATCTTGCTGTTGATCACATTTCTTTTAATCTTTCATGGTTATATATACCCTATAAGCATTATAATTTATGTATCAAGCTTGTTTCCCCTAATTTAGTTCATTTTTTAGGATAGATTCCCAGAAGTAAAAATTATGTGTTAAAGGGTTTGAACATTTTTATGGTTATTTATGTATATCAGAAATGGCTTTGCAAAGGCATTATATCACAGCCATGTTTTAGGGATTCTGTTCAACAATTCAATATTTACAATTGTTGTAAAACTCATTTCTATTAAAAATCCCTTCCCTTTTATATATGGCAAACTTTCAAATTTTGAAAAATTTAAAAAGGCATGCCCAATCCACCTACAGCCCTTTACAACCTTTCAGTTCTCCTTCAGATATTTTTTCTCCACACTAAACCTCCCCAACTTTCCCTTGAGCATCTCTGGTCTGACAAAATTACCAAGCTCTGAACTATCTAAATCATAGCCTCCTAAATACATTCCATTGTGCCTATGTCTCTCTTAATTTGGAGATTCCAGACATGTCCCGACAGTGCAGAGCACAGAGGGGCTATCACTTTCCTCGACCAGGGCATCTATTTCTAGCACTGCAGCCTAAGGTCACGTTAGCCTTGTTGGCTCTAAAATACACTATTGGCTCCTGTTTTCTCGCTGTCAACTAAATCTTCCATGACTTTTTCACATGAACTTTTATTAAATCAGGTTTCTCACATTCTGTTCTGATGTAGATAATAGTACACAAGATAAGTGAAGTTATTTACATAGGTTCTTATTAAATTTTACTAGTTTAAATTTCTTGTTCCAGAATGTTAGGACACTTCTGAATGCCCACATAGGTATACTGATTTACTTGAAGAATACTTTTATGCTTTCTGTGTCTTCACTTAAGTCATTAACAAAGATATAGTCTAAGTCAACCCCAAGCAATGAATGAGCGGCTGTGGATCCCAACAAGTATTTTAACATTCAACTACATTCATCCATTGTATTCCTGAAGATATTATAGGGGACCTTGTTAAATGGCTTTCACTAGCACTAAAATAAATCATGATTATACTTTTCCATTAATTATTGTTAGAATGTTTTCATATTTCTGTCTAAAAAAATAAGTGGTTTTAACCTGTCTCATAACTATCTTTATTTTCTAAGTACTTACAAACTAAGCATATACTAACATTAAATCTGATGATCTAATGTTTCTTTTTCCTGACTTCTCTGTGAAATTATCAGTTTCCCTTGGGAAAAAGTCATTTATACTTCCATGTGTGTTTTGTAAACTAACACAGCAGCAGGCTTAACCAATAATTATGCTTTCATCCCCCAAATAAAAAATATATTAAAGTAACATGATACAAGAAAATAAAATATTCTCAAGTCTCTCTCCTATGTATTTTTTTTTTTATTAAATCAATCTGCAATTTGGAGAAGACACTCTGCTTATTTTAAATAACATTAAATTACTGAGGATGACTATTCTAATTATGTCTATGGAGCTACTGTCAGTCATCTTAGAACTAGTCATACAGTAACAAAAATAAAATGTTTCTCATTATTCAAAAATGTTAATTGATTCTTTTAACTTCCAGGGTGCTTATTGGGTCTCCTTTAGTTGGCCAACCCAAGAACAGAACTGGAGATGTCTATAAATGTCCAGTTGGGCGAAGTGAATCATTACCTTGCATAAAGTTGGATCTCCCAGGTAAGTAAAGTCAAAATGTTAAAGTCTGACCCTAAACTATGCCCAGCATTCACACTGAAAGTAAATTTCAACCAACTCAAGAAAATACCAGAAGTCATCTATAAAAATTCTTCAGTTTTTATCATTCACGTATTTCTATTCCTTCTGCCTTTCATTTGCTTTAGAAATTCATCATAGAATAGCCATAGACTGAGAAGGTCTTACTAGTTCTGTAACTTTTAACTGCCTCCATTGTCCAGAATCCTTTGTAAACTCAGCAGTAACACAAAAGAAATTTTCTAAATAAACCTATTCATCACATTTACTCCACAAAATTTAACTTAGTATTTTTTAAAGAAAATAGCACACAAGGAAATTGTAATAGAGAAATTTAATTTTTTAAAAAAGAGAATAGCACAAGGTAAATTTATATTGAAATATACATATTTGATAGAAATATCATAGATAGAACATGACTAGAAAATTCCTGCTACAGCTGTGTAGGAATTAGAACCCTGTCAGTGTTCTGTACAGTATTAAGTGCCTTGGAAATGACTCAACCTCTGCAGGTTTTCTTAAGATACTGTATTTTTCAGTTTTTTTCAAATTCCTGCTTGTTCATTATGAACTTTTTTTTTTTAATATTCAAGACCATAGCTTTAATAGCTGCTTTAATAGCCTCACTTGATAATTCCAACATCTGGAATATCTCAACGTCACTTTCCATTTATTACCTTTCTCTTGGAGTTAGGTTACGTTTTCCTGTTTCTTCTTCTGTTTAGTGACTTTGGATTGTATCCTGGATTAAACTTTTGAATTATAAGTGTGGAGATTCTAGATCTTGTTATGTGTCTTTGGAAAGTCTTAACTTTTTGTTTTAGCAGGCAGTTACTTGGCTGAAGTCAATTTCCAAACAGCAGTGGGAAGCCCTTAAAATCTCTACTCAATTCTTCTAATTTTTTAGCTGGGCTGTGTGACGTTTACTCTGCACATGTACAATTCAGGTCATTTAGGTATTTGGAAAGAATATATCTGTGTATATTGAAACTCTGCTTTTGTGGCTTCCTTTCCAAAATACTCCCCCTTCACTTGACATTACTGTCACTGCCCCATTCTCCGTCCTCTGTTCCTTTTAGACAGGAAGACTGTGCATCCTATTTGAGGTTTAGCCACTGGCTCAGGCCTTCCCTTGGGGAAAACAAACAAACACAAAAACAGGAAACTCATCTAGTGCTAATCTCCTCTTACGAGTGTAGACTCTTCCAGTTTCTGCCTGGTTTGCTTTGTTTTCCAATGCCTTGGGATGATTGTTCCATTTTTTTTTCCTTTTCCTAAAATTTATAGTTGTTGTTTACAAAGGGTTGTTCTGATAGAAGCTACTCCTCCGTTATTGGAAACTGGAATAGAGTTTCAACAGTAACATGGGGACTGGCTACATTAAGAACAATAGAAAAGTTTCTGCTATAGTTCCTAACATCCCAGGAATGCTCAACCCTAGTATTAAAACCTCTAATCCAGGTTATTCAAGACCAGTCCCAGATGCTTTCAAAGCAAACCAGACTGGATTCCAAGACAAAGGCTGTGTTCAGACTAAGAGGTCACTGTGACCATTCAGGAATCAATCTCTGCCTCCATTTCCCATGTAAACTTACAGTAAGAAAAAATTATAGGCATGAACAGTGAGACGAGTCTTTCTCGAACTTGAGTTTTGCCACTTTTAAATATTCTAACACTCTGCTAAGCAGGGTTTTAGAAGTTTTTGCCTTTCCTGTCTAATCTTTTTTTTTTTTTCCTATTTTAATGTGAGTGGAACTTCTTTTTGCCCAGGTTTGCATGCTTTAGGGCCCAATGTTCTTATTTGTAATGTCAAATGTAGTCCCTTCATTATGTCTTTATCCAAACATCCTGACCACTGCTCTAATCTTGCTTTGGTTTTCTTTGTAACCCTGTTAATGTCCCTGTGATGATGAATATAATGGTTAAAATCTTGTGTTTGAGTTTTCTTTTCTGTTCTTCTACCCATTTTCCTTCTTCTTGCCAGAAATCGTTTTGTCATTGGTCATTTTTAACATGTAGATATAACATATAAGATGAGTGTGTAAATTTACTTCGTATCTACATTATGAGACTAAATATTATAATTTAATTAGCAAAAAATGTGTGAAAGGCTGTCCCGTGTTCTGATTGCCCTGATAGTCGTGCATTCTTTTACAGTTCAGCAAAAGTATTTGAGACAGTGACCCAGACAAAGCTTCGGAGACAAAAGCCAGTTTTCTGCCTTCGCTTGTTTATTATACTCCTTAATAATACTTCGAAGATTATTTAGTTGAACCAAAAGAAGAATGTCCTATGATATGAACAAAGCAAACAGAAGGTTTTTATGCGAAGTCACTTAATTTTACTTTGTTTTCCACTCTCATAAAAGTTTCTTCTATTTTTAGTTAATACATCAATTCCCAATGTCACGGAAGTAAAGGAGAACATGACATTTGGATCAACTTTAGTCACCAACCCAAAAGGAGGGTTTCTGGTAAGAAAAGGAAGAGTAATGATGGTTAATGAACTAGGAATTCTGTGATCATAAATCTTCATAAAAATCTGTTATGTAATTTTTAATCTAATGGTTTTAATTTTTTAAATTTTTTAAAAGGCATGTGGGCCCTTGTATGCCTATCGATGTGGACATTTGCATTACACAACTGGAATCTGTTCTGATGTCAGCCCCACATTTCAAGTCGTGAACTCCATTGCCCCTGTACAAGGTACAGATTTTATGCAGTGTTTTTGCAATGTTTAAAAAGCGTAAGCAATGGATGAGATATATGTATACACAGGAGCATACCAAAAAGCTTGAAGTATTTTCTTGGCTACCAGCATTACCAATTTAGGTAAATGTTTGCTTTGCCAATATATAACCAAACCTCACTGCTATTTTTGGAACTGATATTAGTGTAAGTAACCTTTACAGAGTCATATTTAATCATCAGAGCTAAAGCTGTCACATTGTTTTTATTTAAAGGGTGAATTTCTTTGAGGAAGATAAACTCATTTGAAATACACATGGAATGAGAACTGTATACAGAATTAATATTGAAAAAAATTTCCAAAGATAACTCATACAGTGTTAATTAAAATTAAGTAGAGATGTAGTTTACTTGATGTGAATCCCAAACCAATTGTTACTGAATGCAGTGAATATTTATCACCTTTACTTTTTATCTAAAAAACTCTTTTTTTCTGGTTTTAAAAGAAATGTGTCCATTTTGTAGAATATCATCTTTTTAAAAAAAGATTTATGTGTTTTTTATTTATTCATTTTTGACTGTGCTGGGTCTTGGTTGCTGCATGTGGGCTCTCTCCAGCTGTGGCACGTGGGAGTACTCCCTAGTTGTGGTGGGTGGGCTCTAGGCGGGCAAGCTTCAGTAGTTGCAGCATGTAGGCTCAGTAGTTTTGGCTCATTGGCTTAGCTGCTCTGTGGCATGTGGGATCTTCCCGACCAGGGATCGAACCTGGCCCCTGCATTGCAAGGCAGATTCTTAACCACTGGACCACCAGGGAAGCCCTGAAGAACATCATCTTTTTAAATGAGCTTCTTTCAACCATGAAACCATTTCATATTCCTCTAAAGATAGATGCCAAATTTGCATGATTGACTCTTTTTCTTGCAGAATGTAGCACTCAGCTAGACATAGTCATCGTGCTGGATGGTTCTAACAGCATTTATCCCTGGGAAAGTGTTACAGCTTTTTTAAATGACCTTCTTAAAAGAATGGATATTGGTCCTAAACAGACACAGGTATGTGACTTCATGTTTTGATTTCTGTTGTCCTCAAGATACATATGCAGAGATTTTTAATAAGATTATATTCAGAATACAAATTCATCAATAAAGCTAAAATTCAGGATGAATTTTTTATTCCATATAAAATTGCCTGCTCTGACATACCTGAATTTAAACTGCTGATCACAGCTCTCCCCTCTCTTACCACGTTCCCAACAATGAGCTTTCTCCCTTCCACTTGTTTTATCCATCCTGTTTTATCTTCTTATCCATCCTTTCTTTCCAAAAATTAATGACAGTCTTGGAGTATTTTTGTGTTAGTCGCTAAGTTGTGTCTGACTCTTTTGTGACCCTATGGACTGTAACCTGCCAGGCTCCTCTGTCCATGGAGTTCTCCTGGCAAGAATATTGGAATGGGTAGCCATTTCCTTCTCCAGGGGATTTTCCTGACCCAATCGAACCTGGGTCTTTTGCATTGCAGGCAGATTCTTTACCGTCTGAGCCACCAGGGGCCCTTGGGGAAAAAATGGAGTATTTTTAAAATCTGTAGTATTTTGGGGTCATCTGAATATTTGATTTTACTTTTACATTTATCTATTACACTGTAAAAATTTTATTTCTTTGTAGCTATTTGTGGAAATTAGTGCAGCTGTGACATGTTTGAAGTTGCTCCACAACTTTAGGAAGAAAACCTACAAGGCTATTTTAGAGGAATAATCACTGCTTCAGTGAGGATTGGTGTCTGCAACTCAGTTTTGTAAACAGCTAACAATCAATTGCTTATATGCTCAAGGAACTCTGCTGCAGTTCTGAAGTTTCCATCTATGAGAGCTATAATTAATTTTACATTTCCGTAGTAAGATCCCAATAGAAGAGCTGTTCTGTCAAGCACCATTTGAATTCCAGCCTGCCAGTGTGGGCTTCGAGGAGTTATATGTCTCTCTGGGAGGGAACAGTGGCTCCATTCAGAGGAATGGGGGTGAACCCTGGGGTCCAGATGCTACCAGTGAATGGAAGGGACAGAAACTTGCTGAGAAGAATCAGGTCACATTTCCTCGGTTCCAGGACCCCAGTCCACAAAGAGAAAGGTTTCAGAATGCAGCCCTGTGCACCGAGTCATTTGTAGCACCTTCAGATTTCACTCAAGGGAACCTGCTTCCTACTGAGGGAGGAGCTACTTAAGTTGCTGAGTTTTTATGTCATATTTTGCTTGCATCGTTCATGGTGGAGTTTAGCCAGACTCATTCATTCCTTTGTTTGGAGGTTTCTCCTGAGGGTTTACTATGTACCAGGCTCTGTGTGAGGGCTTGGATAATCATGAAAAAATAGACAGACCTGGCCACTGCCTTCGTGGAGCTTCTGTATAACAATGTTTCTCCGAGTGTGGCTCGTGGAATTCCCACTTCTGAATACCAGAGGTACTTGGATTGTACCCCAGACTTTAAAAAATCAGAATGTCTGAGAGTGAGGCTACAGAGCCTACAGTTTAAGTAAGCAATCCACATAATTTTTAACAGGTTAAAGTTGAGAAACCATGGACTAATGAATTATTGTGTTGATATGTGAGATGTGTGTGTCTGTGCTTACTGCATGCTCCAGATTACAGGGACCTCAAGACTGAAGCCTTTATATCTCTTTTTATCCTTGTCAGTGGTCAGCCCAGTGCTTTGCTGGGCTTTTTTAGTGGCCCTTTACTGAGCACCTGTTGACTAAGTGTGTGTATCATACTGAATGCATTTTTGCATTTTTCTCTGATAGGTGAACATTTTAATGAGACTTTTTCATTAGCTGGCATTTTAATAGTCTTCTAAGTATATTATTTATATGTTGGGTTTTCGTGTTTATACTTCAGTGATTTCTAACCTTTTTCTATGTTGGCTTAAGCTGTATTAATGACTAGTTTCATAAGTAATTCTCTAAACAAAAGAGTTTGAGAAGGACATTCACTAAGCCATCACTTTTGCCAAAATCTATTTAATAGGGCTTTAAGTACAACATATTTAAATGTTCTTCAAAGTTTGATCTTCCTTTAGTGCAGTCAGATAAGAAATTCATTCATAATGATTTAAAAAGATACTTTCATTTCAAAGAAATGTATACTAAAAAGTATGTTTTCTTTCATGTGGTCTTACAGTAATTCTCTCTAAAAACATTAACAATTTGCTTTAACAATCATTTTTTCTCTTGGTTGGTTGCTAACATAATTTAAATAGGTTTTTTTTTTTTTACTTTAGTTTTTTTTCCCTTTTCATTTGAAGCACCCAATCCTGCCCTAAGATTCGCAGAATTTGCTTCTGAAATTTTCCCTCCCCCTTACTTAGCTTCCCTATCTCTCCATTCCTGAAAGGGGCAGCTACAAAAATGAATTTTGAGAGGTATTACCCAGAAGAAGTTGCAAAACTGAAAATTTAAGAGCTAGATATGGGACTCAGACTCCTCATCCATATCAAGGATATAAACGCACTAAAAATAGAGTTGGCCAAATTTGTGAAGAGGGTTTCTCTATAGAAAGAGCCTGGTGAGAAAGGCTTTGGTAGGATCATACAGTGAGCTTGGGAAGGCTGGGACACACAATTGCTGAGTGCCTGACTCCTACACTAAAGGGCAAGATAGCTGTCTGGCTGCTGACAAGCAAGTCACGATGCTAGGATTGGCCTCACACCTAAAGTTATCAGTACAAAGAACGTATGTTTCTCATAACTTGTCATGGAGTCCTGTTTGCTCCTGTCCATAGAACCGTCTGGAAGTGAGTGGAAGCCTCTGCACAGAACAGCTGACACTATCCCCAATTCCTAGGATCACGGTAGTGAGATGTGTTCACTCAGGCGAGGATGCAGGTGAAGGGAGATCTCCAAAGAGCCCACTAAAAAGGTAATACCTGTTATTAGAACCTGATCCATCTTGGATCGGCACCAGTAGAATTTCGGTGCCCTTTATTTATTTATCTTCCCTCCCTGTGTCCATGAAATTACAATTGGCAATCTAAGGGGCAGGAGCAGAGAAACAAAGAAACAGCCAATCATGCCCCTTCCTCAACTACATGCTTCTCTCCTCCCTTAAAAGGAGGAGGAGAGAAGATTTAATTGAGTACAGCTGATTAACAATGTTGTGACAGTTTCAGGAACACGGCAAAAGGACCCAGTCATACATATACACGTATCCATTCTCCTCAAGCCATTTGATCATTTTTTACTTACAAATACAGCAATTTCATGTTGTACAGCCTAAATTAAAATATAGAGCTTTTTAAAAAAATAGATATTTTAAAACTAAAAATAAGAAAAGCCATAAGACATTTATCTGTCCATCCAGTGGGAGTAGAAGAATTTAACCCTAAATAAGTTTTACAGGGATCATGGGCCCCCCAAAATTTACATTCTAATTATACCTTGTGAGTTCCTGTTTGTTATATTAATTACAGTTATTCACTTGATCAAGGTCGAGTATTATGGCCTACTTTCTGCAGTCATAGATTTTTCATGTAGCAATTGCAGTTATTGGAAGGTAGTCTCAAAGATATGAACCATTTCTGGAAGTAATTTTCTCCTCCCCCAAAAAAAAAGGAAGGAAGGAAGGAAGGGAAGGAGGAAAATAAATTTTAAAACTTGTGTTAAAGTTTCCATACGACAATTAGTATACATTAGGAAAATGCAATGCAAATGACGAAAACATCAACCCTAAATAGTTACTCACAATTTCTCCCGTTTCTCTGTGTGGTCCCATTAAGACTTTTGCAAACATAGTCAAGGAACTTTTGCAAACCAAATTTTTATCCAAGACAGAGTAAAGGCTATAAAATCACCTTTTAAAAAACCACCTATAAAAACAAACCTGAAGCACTCACTCTGAGCTTGCCATAAAAGATATGATGGTATAAACATTATGGAGGTCTTATTGATCCTCAATACCTAAACATAACATTGCTTTTAATAATAAATGAGAATGATATAAATATGCCATATACAAGTGCATTACCCTAAATAAAACCAGTAAATTGTGAGGCTTGATATAAAAGTGAAATATACTAATGGAACAATGTCTAGATTGTTCCCATCAAGAGTGTAGCATGACATTAAACCAGGCAAAATGAAAGGGGGAAATTAATTAAATTTTAGGAATATTATTTATCTTTCTTTTTACTACACATTTTATGGCCGTTTCCTAGGAGCCTTAAATCTGAGGGCTGAAGCATTGTTTTGAGGCCTGAGAAGGCTGTCTGAGGCGTGCAGCCAAACCCTGGTCTATCAGGTTGTGTGGTGAATGAGGCGAATCTCCTTCTCTAGCCTCCTTGTCTCTGTTGTCCCCTATCTCCATCCATCACTCATCTGAATTACTTTTCCCATGTAAAGTTCAGATCATGACATTTCCCTGGATAAAAATCTCCTATCTCTGTCTGCTGAATAATACTCAAGCTCTCCAGTGAATTATAAATCACTTGTCACCTACTGCTGGGCACTGCCTCCTTCTCTTCTTGGCCTGCAGTCACTCCTGCCTTGACCTTCCCTAAACACATCGCTCTGTGTTCACAGGATTCTCTCTGCCTGGAAAGCCCTTCTCCACCCCAGTCCCCACGTGCTAGGCGAACTTTTGAGACTCAATTCAAATATGACTTTCCCTATGGCTATTCCCCCCAAAAGTCCCTTCCCCTCCACATCCCCACAGCATTTGCACACCGTTAATCAACTGCTCTCATCACTCAGAAGCATCGCTTTTTGTTTCATGATTCCATCTCTCCTGGTGGAATGTGAATTCCACAATAACAGTGTTGTGCATTAATCCTTCTATTTATAGAATACAGTTCAGAGTTTGTGTGTTGCCTAGCAAATAGGAGGCAAGTCATTTATGTTGGAAAAATGTAATTTCTCGAATTTTTAAATTTCTCTTTGTGTTAAAAATCATTATTGTAGTGACCATCATCTCTCACTCTCCCATTCAGCTTCATGAAGTCATCGAGCTAGAAGAGACTTGATTGTAGGGACTCTCCCCTGCCAAGACACTGCTCTACATTATGTTTTTGTTGTTGTTTAGATGTTCAGTCATGTCCAACTTTTGTGACCCCATGGACTGCAGCACGCCAGGCTACCCTGTCTTCACCATCTCCCAGAGCTTGCTCAAACTCATGTCCATTGAGTCGGTGATGCCATCCAACCATCTCATCCTCTGTCATCCCCTACTCCTCCTGCCTTCAACCTTTCCCAGCATCAGGGTCTTTTCTATGAGTCAGCTCTTTGCATTAGGTGGCCACAGTATTGGAACTTCAGCTTCAGCATCAGTCCTTCCAATGAATATTCAGGACTGATTTCCTTTAGGATTGACTGGTATGATCTCCTTGCTGTCCAAGGAACTCTCAAGAATCTTCTCCAATACCACAGTTCAAAAGCATCAATTCTTCGGCACTCAACTTTCTTTATGGTCCAACTCTCACATTCATACATGACTACTGGAAAAACCATAGCTTTGACTAGATAGATCTTTGTTGGCAAAGTAATATCTCTCTTTTTTAATATGCTGTCTAGGTTGGTCATAGCTTTTCTTCCAAGGAGCAACCATCTTTTAATTTCATGGCTGCAGTTGCCATCTGCAGTGATTTTGGAGCCCAAGAAAATAAAGTCTGTCAGTGTTTCCATTGTTTTCCCATCTATTTGCCATGAAGTGATGGGACCAGATGCCATGATCTTCATTTTTTGAATATTCAGTTTTAAGCCAGCTTTTTATCTCTCCTTTTTCACTTTCATCAAGAGGCTCTTTAGTTCTTCTTCATTTTCTCCTATAAGGATGGTGTTATCATGTTATCTGCATATCTGAGGTTATTGATATTTCTCCCTGCAGTCTTGATTCCAGCTTTGCTTCATCCAGCCCAGCATTTTGCATGATGTACTCTGCATATAAGTTAAATAAACAGAGTGACAATATACAGCCTTGACATATTCCTTTCCCAATTTGGAACCAGTATGTTGGTGTTCCATGTCTGGTTCTAACTGTTGCTTCTTGACCTGCATACAGGTTTCTCAGGAAGTAGGTAAGGTAGTCTGGTATTCCCATCTCTTTAAGAATTTTCCGAAGTTTGTTGTGATCCACACAGTAAAAGGCTTTTGCGTAGTCAATGAAGCAGATGTTTTTCTGGAATTCTCTTGCTTTTTCAATGATCCAGTGAATGTTGGCAATTTGATCTCTGGTTCCTCTGCCTTTTATAAATCCAGCTTGAATATCTAGGAGTTCTTGGTTCACATACTGTTGAAGCCTGGCTTGGAGAATTTTGAGCATTACTTTGCTATCATGTGAAATGAGTGCAATTGTGTGATAGTTTGAATATTCTTTGAACATTGTGTTTTAGGCTTTTCTTTTCAGGTGTTCAACACATGTAGCCCCATTCACTTCTGGTCTCAATTTCTCCCATAGTCTTCCCCCTCTTAACACCTTCCAGCATCGTATTTTTGAGTATGAGTCAATTTCATTGCATCACCTTCCATCAAGCAAGAGACCAACTAAAGACCTATCATATACCAACTTTATTGTGTTTCTGAGAATACATTTCGTTTACCTGTGAGCCAGTCCTGTTCATATGCCTCTCCGTAGGGACAAAGGTTAAGCCCAGTTTCAGTTAACATGGTCTCAGAATGGTTTATGTTGACAGTTAACTTGAATTCATACTCTAATTAATTACAGTAGAAGCATGTTGTAAGGAGAAGGCAATGGCACCCCACTCCAGTACTCTTGCCTGGAAAATCCCATGGACAGAGGAGCCTGGTGGGCTGCAGTTCATGGGGTCACTAAGAGTCGGACACAACTGAGCAACTTCACTTTCACTTTTCACTTTCGTGCATTGGAGAAGGCAATGGCAACCCACTCCAGTGTTCTTGCCTGGAGAATCCCAGGGATGGGGGAGCCTGGTGGGCTGCCTTCTATGGGGTCACACAGAGTCGGACACGACTGAAGCGACTTAGCAGCAGCAGCAGTGTGTTGTAAGGCAGGGCTTTTGCACTGTAGTTCGGTAAAGGAAAACATTAAATGACCAGACCCAAAGACCGAGGACTTATTATGTAAAGCAGTTGTACATCCTACAAACACAAAGAAAACTTTATGGTGCTTCCCTGTCATTATTCCCCTAAAGAGGCCATTGATTGGATAGTGTTAACTGTTGAATGAAAGCCCAGAAACTAAACTCATGCTGGGCATTACAATTTAGGCACTGGTGTTATAACTCTAACTTAACAATACAAAGTAATGGTAGAATTCTAAAGAAGGAGATAATTCCATTCCTTCACAACTCCTTGATGTAGTATATATAATAACTACTTTAAACATTTCTCTTTCTTAAACTCTCTTGTCATTCTTTTGTGACCTTTTATGAGAAAAAAAAATAGTTATTTTTGTGATTTCTAACAGCATCATTCCTTCCATATTCCTCACATTCACTTCCCTCCTTGCTCTACTCTTAAAAGAAAGGAAGCCACTTGGATAATTCATTTTAATTCAGCAGATATTTACAAAGTATCTTATTGATCAAGTATTATGCTAGGTGTATAGCAATATAAATAACAAACTCTAAAACTCTGTCCCTAATCCTGAAAAACTTCCAACTTAAAGTCAAGGCCTATATTTGGAAAACTGCAATGCATGACTGTTTGCCAAGTCACTTCAGTCGTGTCCAACTCTTTGTGACCCCATGGACTGTAGCCCACCAGGCTCCTCTGTCCATGGAATTTCCCAGGCTAGAATACTGGAGTGGGTTGCCATCTTCTTCCCCAGGGGATCTTCCCGACCCAGGGATTGAACCTGCATCTCTTATGTCTACCTGCATTGGCAGGTGAGTTCCTTACTGCTAGCACCACCAGGGAAGCAATCCATGACAGTGTGACATACATATAACAGGCATGAATGAAGCAGAACAATGAATTGATCTTTATAAGCAGGTAATTCACAATTTGAATAAAATAATATTTTCCAAGCTATGCTGTTTGAGGTGTGGAACATGTTCCACATAAAAAATAAATTCCCTTAATTAAGAACAAAATATATCAGGTCTTCCAATTTGTGATTCACAATGCATGTTTTCATATTAAAGACTCTTAGAGCACTTTCAGAGTAATCCACTTTTGAGTCAGTGCAGAGCAATTCAGGAGTAAGGGAAAGCCTTGCTCTTTTGTATTATTTGAAATGTGTGGCCTTTTTTACTTACAACAGAGGGAGGCAGACAGACAGAAAAACTGTTAAACTTTGTTTTAATGATTGCTTTCTGAAAGTGTGTGATTATGGACTTTTAAAAAAATTATACCTAGCAACTTAGAAAGTTAGTATTCCCTGGAAAAGGAGGGTAAGGAGACATCAGTTTGGGGTTTATCTGAAACATGAATGTAAATTTTATGCTGAAGTGGGAGGTCCTAAGTATTCCTCTTACTCATGTAGCAGGATTCTCAGCCAGTTCTGTGCCTCATTTATGCTATAGTGAATCAGCTTGCAATTATAACTACTTAATCAAGAAGTTCGAACTATATCTCCCCAGGAGTTAAATGTGTCCCTGACAGTTGTCTCTGAACAGTAACTGTTCCTCTATTGTTACTCATGCCTCACTTTGTAAGAGTTTATTGTTGGGGCTTCCCTGGCAGTCCAGTGGTTAAAACTTCACCTTCCAATGCAGGGGGTGTGGGTTTGATCCCTTGGTGGGGACCTAAGATCCCCCATACCTAGCAGCCAAAAAAGAACCTCACAGAAAACAGGGCAATGTTGTAACAGACTCAATAAAGACTTTAAAAATGGTCTATATAAAAAATCTTTTTAAAAAAAGAGTCTAATTTTACTATCTTCACCCACTTATCTTATACTGATGCCATAAGCTACCCTTCCCATTCTCCCTAAAGAAGGCCCAGAGCTAACCCAGTTGTGCCTACATTTTTTCATTTAGTAAGAAGACCTAGAATCGTTCTCTCTTTACTACTCCTCTCCAGTTCTCTGCTTAGCTCCACCCTCTGGGTCTTTGGACCATTCCAATACAATTGGCTGCTTCAAGTCAAATATGATGACTATTGGGTTTTTTATCTTTTTCTCAATTTCTGAAATGATTTAAATGTCTTTAATGATCATCCTTGACAGATTTTCCAGGCTCAAGACTGCTTTGCTTTCTCCCATTCTGCTTTTATAACTAGCTGTCTGTTCTTGACCTGGGCAACTTGTTTAGGAAGCTGGATCCTCCTTCCTCCCTGAGGGCTGACCTGTGAGACAATAAATGTGCTTGTGAATCTCTCTTCTATTCATTCCCTCACCATGCGTGTTCATCACTTTTTCTCTCATTATTTAATTCTCGTATTTATTTGACTTGGTTATATATGCACCTACACCCATTATGCTAGTATAGATCTGTTTCACCTGCATTAAATTTATAAACTAAGCTGGGACTTAAATGGCTCCTATTAAAGTGAGTCTCACACAAAGCATTACGTACGTTTAGTGATGTGACTATTTTCCTGTGATGAAAGTTAATAAATGGCACCCTTTTCTGAGGAAAACACAGCAGAAACCTTTTTCCGTCTGATTCCTAATAAAATAAGAACCCCTGTGTCAGCCAGGGACCTACACTGAATGTCATTCTCCTGAGATGTGAGTTCCCACTGCCCACTCTTCTAATTTCCCACGCTTCTTCATATCTCTCTTTTTCTGCTTATCATTATTTCCCTCCTATCTCAGTTTTCTACTTGCCTGTGTGAAGTGGTACACTCATCTAGTAAGAATGCATGAGGGTCAACTGTGAGCAAAGCAAAATAGTGGTCCAGGATAAGAGGATACCAACAGCTATGACGCAGTCCTGCTCTTTACCCCTGCCTGCCCCTTCTGAACTTATAATGTCGTTGAGAGATAAAGCATGTGTACAAAAGCTGAGAAGAATGCAGTGCTCACAGGAGCAGCACAGACAAGTTTGCTTCAGAGTTTGGAGAAAGAGAAGATCACTATGGACTCTATTGGCAACTTGGTGGACAAAGTTGCATAGAAAGTGAAACTTGAATCTTACCAAATGGGTAGGACTTAGCTTAGTTGCAGGGATAAGAAAGGGCATTTGGTCTGGGTAGAATCCTGAAGATGAGGATGATGAGAGAAGGTAAGGCCAGATGGTTGGGTGGCTGAAACTCAGGGGGTGGAAAACTGAATTTTAACCTATAGGCCTAGTATTTCAAGAAGCAGCTTGAAGTTGTATCTATTTTCTATTTTAATTAGAATTACAGTTCTCTTTTAAAGTATATTTCAAAGTCATTGATGTAGGCAATGAAGAGTTATTGGAGTTTTTGAATAAGGAAGGCATGTGATAGAAGCAGACTCTTAACACAGTTTATCTACCACCACTATGTAGAAGGATTTGAAGACAGTGGGAATGGAGGGAAGGAGATCAGCAGTGCAGAGACCATGATTGCCATGGTCCAGGTTCAAGGCAGTCAGTGATGTCTGGCCTGGGCTGAAGAAAGAATGCAGAAGTGTAGATAATAACTGCCTTAGATCCAATCGCCCAGACGCAAACTCTGAGAGCAGGAGCCAAGTGATAGCAGTTTACAAAGGGAGTGCTTCCAAAAGAAAATAGGAGGTGATTTGGGGGAGCAAAACAGAGCAGCCATGGAGTGCAAGCAAGCATGTGGCTTCAGGTGAAGCTGGGTCTGGAAGGGGCTCCAGGTTAAGTCAAGGGCCCGATCCTGCATTGCCTGCACTCAGGCCTTGCCTGTGGAGCAGGGCAAGGGATGAGGAGGGAGAAAAGTCCAGACACTGCTGACTCTTGGAACCTTTGGGGCAAAGCAGCTCTAGCAGTCCAAGGACAATCATCTGATGAAAGTCTCGGGAACAGCGGTGAGAAGCAAAGTATACACAAAGGGTGAGGGAATGAGCCTTTACGAGTTCTCTTATATCCCAGTATTTACAAAAGAATGAGCTTATAAAAGTGAAATATATGTTAAGTAGAGAGATCGATAGATAGATATGATAGAAATAAGACATAAAACATTGATATCTGATTTACTGAGATGTTATATTTTCCCAATTTTCCCCAGTAATCCAATGGTTCATAGTATGTTCTCTAAGATATGAAAAGTGTGTTGTAAATGTAAAGTGTTACATCATAAAGCAGCCTTATTTAGTTGGTATGATTTCCTTCTCTTCTCACGTGAACTCCTCCCCATGTGTAAAGGAGATGCCGTCTTTTTCCTGAGGAGTTAGCACCTTATCACCAGAATTTGAAGGGAGCACACTCACTCTTAAAAAGTACTAGGATGGTTGGGCAGTGCTGTGTGCAACCTTATTTGGGATTCATGAGCAAAACTTTAAAGTGAAACCAGTCTACGAAGTATGTGGTTTTTGTCTAACAGCATTCAGTGTCAGAGGATCACTCACAGAGGAGATATTTGGACTTAACCACAGTTGGAACTTAGCCAAATTAGTTAATGCAGGGGAAAAAAGGTTAAAGGAGATAAATGTTTGCACGTAAATGATTATGGTGATGGATCATGGAATCTAGGTTGGATAAAAAAAAAGTAACATATATGAATTAATGGGAAGTCTTAATGTGGTCAAGGAATTGATGAATTAGATATACTAGGTAAATGAGCCAAAGTTAATGGTCAGAGAAAAGAACATTTGACATTGAGATTGAGGTGCTGCAATTTTTCCAGATGACAAGGTCAAGGCGAAGACCTTGGAAGCAGATGACATAGGTGAGCTAGAGGAAAAGATTACTAACGCCAAGGAAGTCAAATAAATAAGAGACTAGGGTGTTTGATAGAGTCATCCAAGTAGTAAAATATCTAAGAATAATAACAGGAGTGACAGTTTTCAAAGTTCTTTAGTCTCCTGCTTAATCAAATCTAAACAAAGAGAAATAAAAACAAAACCAACTCTGTAAGACGCCCTGAATGGATGAGCAGTTAACTTCTATAGCAACACAGCACTGCCCAACTAAATCCTAGTACTTTTCAATAACTTCTGTTCAGCATGGGACCATAAATTAGGCACAATGATTATATCTAAATAACAAAATAATTTTACTTTTATTTACACTGAGCATTTATACACACAAAGACGATGGCAAACCTACATGGTTTTCCTTAGTAATTATTCAGTATTTCCCTGAATTCCTGGTTAAAAGCTGTTAGGGTCATTGGGAAAGTAATTTAAAATCTCTTCAAAGGCTGGTGGCTCAGTGGTAAAGAACCCACCTGCCAATATAGGAGACATGGGTTCCATCCTGATCCAGGATGACTCCACATACAGCAGAGCAACGAGACTCATGTTCCACATCTGTTGAGCCTGTGCTCTGGAGCCTGGGAGCTGCAGCTACTGAAGCCCACGCAACCTAGAGCCTGTGCTCCTCACCAGGAGAAGCCACCACTATAAGCCCGCACACCGCAATGAAGAGTAACCCGCGCCTATCACTAGAGAAAAGCCCTTGCAGCAATGAAGACCCAGCACAGTCAAAAATTTAAAAAAAAAAAAATTTCTTTTCAGAAAAAGACAGTCCTTTGGGTAAAGAATTCTCTGAGTCCCTAATTTGGGGGTAGGAAGGTTAAACAAAGAGTAACTTCAGGCACAGTTCTTGATATAGGTTAGTTTATTGGTTCACACCAACCTTCAAAGGAGGGTTCAGAAAAAGGATTAAGAAAATGGGCAAGGGGAAGTGAATCAGTTGCGCTTAACCTTCAGTCTTTTTACTTCATGGTGGCTTTGCAGTTAGCTGCTTGCACTACCCACCTGTGGGAAAGAAGGAATGAACGAGTATGGCAGTAAGAGAGAGAGAAGACAGGGAACAAGAAAGGGAAGGGCTAGTTTAGGAACCATGAAGCTATAGCTGAGCTACTTGAAACAGGAAGCACACACACGTGTCCTTGCCAAAAACATCCCTGATCATTCGTCCACCTTCATCTTGCTCCCCTCTTTCTTCCCAGCTTGGTCCAGACTCATTGTTCTGGACCAAGAGCAAGAGGTCCAGAGGCAGCTGTTCCTCAAGAGGTAGATGTTCTCAGAGCACCTACCTCTTTGCCATCTCAGTTTCTTCACAGGCGCAGCTCCTTTAGTGTGGACCCCACCCACCCTCACACTTGCCATCCAGGACGGGCCTCCACCCTCCTAGCACATATCTTTTAAGTCTCAAAAATCACTTCTGAAAGGGCTTCCCTGAGCCCCCATTTTAAATTACGCTTCTAGGTTATACTTGCCAGTAATAGCTTTTCGGTTAGTACAGCCTTTTTCACACTTTGCAGTTGAAGCTGTGTTTGAATAATTCTTGTGGTTAATCTCTCTGTCTCCCTATAGTTTAGAAGCTCCATGAAGGCAGAGACCATGTCAGTTTCATGTTCAATCCCAAAGCCTGCCAGAGTCACTCAGTAAACACTGTTGAAGAGAGAAACCAATCATTTGAGAGGTTTATTAAAGCACTCTCATTTGTGTCCTTTGGGATATGAATATTCACAAATGGCAATGATTATTGCTGTCAAAGTAGAAGGATTTGTGTATTGGTAGAGTTTTAAACCCTTTGGAAAGACTAACTTGTATTATTACATTTGATCCATGTGTTTAAACTGAAGACAGTTAAAATGAAAGTCTGCTAGATGGATAACACAGTGACTTGGTATTTCAGGTTGGAATTGTACAGTATGGAGAAAATGTAACTCATGAGTTCAACCTCAATAAGTACTCATCAACAGAAGAGGTGCTTGTTGCAGCAAAAAAAATAGTCCAGAGAGGTGGCCGGCAGACCATGACAGCCCTTGGAATAGACACAGCAAGGTATGTGTGTTCAGACACTCAGTTGTGTCCAACTATTTGCTGACTGTAGCCTGCCAGGCTCCTCTGTCTGTGGGATTCTCCAGGCAAGAATACTGGATTGGGGTGCCATTTCCTTCTCCAGGGGATCTTCCCAACCAGATCTCAGGGATTGAACCCTAGTCTCAGGTCTCCTGCATTGCAGGCAGATTCTTTACCACTAGCACCACCTGGAAAGCCCACAGCAAGGTATATAGATTAAAAAATAATAATAATAAGCCAAAGTAAAAGACTGTGCAAAAATACCTGCTTACAGTCTAGTGCTTTGGAGTATTAATGGAACAGTTATTAATACCTTAGTAATATTTAAAGCCACCTTGTTGAAATCAGATTCAACTGATTAGCTAATAATTATAGGATCAAATTTTCTATTTTACAATCTCACCATTCTTCTTATCTTTCCTTTTATTCCAAGATTTTGATTGATGCAGAACCAGTCAAAAAAACCACTTGGTCTACAGCATGACGTTCTTGGGTACCAAGATGTAATATTATATAATATCTTTTCCCTTTATTCTCTGTTTTCAGCTTCTAGTAGTCTCGGTATAAAAAATGGATTAAATTAGTCCACTTCTAATTCAGTATATGTGTATACCATAATATATCTATAATTTTACAGCATTTCACAGATTTAAATTTACAGATGTAGAGTTGTTCAAGTTCTCAAATAAGTGTTTTTAAGAAGGCAAATTAACGTCTTATTTGAAACATTTTCAGTGAAAAGGTTGAAAAGGGGAAAGGATTTCATCATTGGTACCCTCTCTTTTTCTTCCTCACTTTCCCGAAATTCCCTCTAATTGACATTCCTCCTTTCCTCCCTTCTGCAGTCTCCTCCATGGAGTGCACATAATCCATTCTGGCTGAGTTGCATTCTACAAGCATCTACAGAACTGTCCTTTCCTTACAGAGTAGAGCATCCTCTTTTCTGTATTTTTCCTGATCCCACTCAGCTCTTTTGCTTATTTCTCCCCCTTAATCACCATGAAATCTTCTGAACAAAAACTAAACAGTACCAAAATCACAGGAAATCTAATGAGCGCTATGACTAACGTTAAGGATCCTTCTCTTAAGAGCCTTCAGCTTCTGGACTCTCACCTGCCTCTGAAAAGCCCGTCCTCTCATTCCACCTGCCAGTTAAGATCCATGTTCTAAGAGGGCTAAAACGGTTAATATGGATACTCCAAAGACTGGATTGGATCTTCAAAAATTTTAACTTTCATGTTCCGCTTCAGACTTATAAATGTTAGAAAAGCATGTGGTTATAGTTAATATGGGACCTGTGAGAAAAATAACCACAAACAGATGGGGTAATTTTACATTTACCTGCCCATAGGATCACCAGTTTGCATGCACAGAAGTGCACATGTTTAGGTGTGCTGAGTGCACATTCTTAAATAATTCTTAAATAATTGACTAAATGTGGGTGTACATTCAAAGTAAATCAAAGTGTTCTTTGAAACTCTGAGCCTGTAGGGAGCTGTGTCTTCCAAAGGCAACCACTTAAGAATGAATATTCATCTTTGAAAACTCACTGATGAAATATTCTGACTGCATTTGCTCCTGCATAAATACCACTGTGAATACCATGTCCCTATATGGCTTTTGCCTCTGTGTTTTCACAGAGGGTCTAGCTGTGGGACATAGAGTTTATTGAGTTTTGTATATAAATAAAACTCCATGATGATATTGCTAAGTACTCTTCTTATAAATTAGTTTTGCATGTTTAATTGTTCTTTATTCTTTTCAGGCAGGATCAGTTCAAACAGTATTTCTAAATATTTAGAATCCTTACTTTCATTTTCAGTGTTTCCTAGTTAAACATATTTTTGTGTCCCCTTATCCCTACCCCAAATTGTCTTTCTTTTGGTTGCTTCACATTATTTACTCATAAAGCCTGGATTCTCCTGTCCCAAAGAAAGAGATTGTCCTGGGGTATATTAATGTATGAAACCATGCAGACTGGTCAATGCTCATTTTAAAGAGAGAATAATGGATGGTGGTAAATGGGGATCAAACACAATTTGCAGGAGATATTTGAAACATAAAGGCTACACACATGAGCTCTGCCAATGCTACCCATAGAAAGCCAGTCCTGGTTTCACAGCTACCAGATTTTCTTTAAGGAACGTCTTTTAATCATCGCCTTCAGCTGATGTTCATTCAGTTATGGCCTTGATCTTCAAGAGAGTCAGGAGATTTTGGCAATCTTCTAAGATAATGGTCCCCAACCTTTTCAGCACCAGGGACTGGTTTTGTGGAAAACAATTTTTCCACAGACTGGGCAGGAGGAGGATGGTTTCAGGATCACTCAAGTGCATTACATTTATCGTACACCTGATTTCTGTTATTATATTAGCTCTACCTCGTATCATCAGGCATTTGATCCTCGAGGCTGGGGACACCTGCTGAAAGGAATCAGAATTGTAAAAAGGATTGATATCTCATCATATCCATGTCCAGATTTCATTTAAAGACTAGACTCTAACATCTATTTTTCACCTTTGTACATAGAAAGAAGTAAAAAATCTGTTTGTCTGGTATAGAGGGCAGAGATACACAATTCCCCAGTGGTCAGTACTAAAAAAAAAAAAAAAAAAGCTTCTTTTTCTCTTTTGAAAATTGTAGGAAAAATTGAAAATTAAAAAACATAGTACAACAAAATCCTATGTACACATCAAACAAAATCACCAGTTCTTAACATCTTGTCATATTTGCTGTAAGTCCTTTTAAAGGGAAAACAAGCACAGATGAATTGTTTTGCTCACATCACCAGAATCCTCTCTCCCTCCTCACAAGATACCCGCTACCGTGCATTTACTGTGTATCTACATTAGAACTAATATTTACCGTGGCAAACCGTTGGGAGGTTAAAACAAGAGGTGTTTCTTTGGTGTATTCCAAACTGCAGCTGTTTGTCCTCATGACCAAAGTAAAATATTTATCTTTCTGTTGTTTTCTTATTTTCTTTTGACCAAAGTAAAATATTTAAATAGACTATTCAGTACAATGATTGGTACATTTTATACCAAAATCTAAAAAAAATATTATATGAAATCCATTCATTGTTTTAAGCCTAAGTAAAGTGTACTCTTCTTGTGCAAGACTCTGGAGGGGAACGTGAAGTGAGTAAAAGAAAGTAATAAAGGGAAAATGTGCCTCTGTGTGCGCGCGTGTGTGCACGCAAGAGATGCAAAACAAACAAAAATTGTCAGTTTCCCCTATCTTCCATCACTTTCCATAAATATTTGTTGAATTAAATCAAAATTCCTTTTTTGAAGTTAGCGCAAAGTGTCCTTTCTCTCTATACCACCTCCTCCTACCTCATCCCCAGCAGCCTTTGTCCTCAAACTTAATTCAGACCAAACCTTTCATAGCTAGCCAAACCCTCCTTGCCCCATGAACCCGACTCTGTCACTGACTCAGACCACGGCCATCTGCAGTCTAATTCCTATGTCTAAATTTTACCCTATATCCAAGCGCACTCTCAAGCACTCACAGCCATGTAGATACTCCGTTTTCTCCCACACCCACTCAGTAGCTCAGAAGATGGCCACACTCTTCCGTGAATGTCAGACTAGGTGTGGGAAGTGAGAGTTAAGCAAAAGCTTCTGCCAAAAGCAGACAGAAAGAGGACTGTCAAGTGAGACAGGAATGTTTACAGAGAAAGGTGGGTCTGGGAGAGTATTTAAAATCTGACCTTCTCTAAACTTCTGTATGCTCCAGTCAACACCTTCCCTTTGAAATTTCTAAAGAATGAAAGACTGCTGCCTTTTGGGTAAACAAAATATCCCACAAGGGATAAATGGTGATTAGCAAAATGGTAACCTCTCCATCATCTGGAATAAATCTTAACCTATTACAAACAATGAGCATCATGGCTCCTGGCTTGAACAATGGGAGTCAATGTTAATGGGCTCCCTGGAGCTGGCAGTGTTTTCATTTTGTTGATCACTTTGCCTAAACTTGGGCTGATGTTTGAATTGCTCCTCTTTTGTCTGTGATTATTTCAGGAAAGAGGCTTTCACTGAAGCCCGGGGTGCCCGAAGAGGGGTTAAAAAAGTCATGGTAATTGTGACAGATGGAGAGTCCCATGACAACCACCGGCTGAATAAGGTCATCCAGGACTGTGAGGATGAAAGCATTCAGCGGTTTTCCATAGCTGTAAGTATGGGGCTGGAGATGGCTTTCGGGCTCTGGTGTGTGCATATCATGATTATTTTATGAGCTATGCAAGCAAGGTTGGAAAACAGAAGTGTCTCCGTTTGGAAGTAAACTCTGTGGAGGCAGGATTAGGTCTTGCCCCTTTTGTGTCTTCAACATAGTGTCAGGCAACTGGAGACTCAGCCAACAATCACTACAAGAAAGGAAGGGAGAAAATGAGGAAAGGCTGAGGAGGGAGAAGGGAGAAAATGCATAAGAAGAAGCAAGCGAGGGAGGGAGAGAGAAAGAAAGGGACAGAAATAGGGAGGGGAAAAGTGGAAGAGAAAGGGAAAAGATGGAGGGATGGAGGGAGAAGAACATATGCCTTCAGCCTTGGGGGAAGGGGGTTTCTTAAATTGATTTTTTATTTAATAGAGAATGAAAGATTTCAGAACTCTAAAAGTTCAACCAAAATTGCTTTTCAACAAAATCCTTTTTATTTATAGTTCAGTTCATTCAGTTCAGTGTCTCAGTCGTGTCCAACTCTTTGTGACCGCATGGACAGCAGCATTCCAGGCTTTCCTGCCCATCACCAAGCCCCAGTAACAACAGCTATTACCCACAATTTGTTTTTCAGCATTTAGTCAGTGATATTTCCCTTTTTCCTTTCAAAAGTGTGAACAGTTGAAAGACACCCCATCCAATTGTAGGTAGGGAAGAAAAAGAGATTCATCCTTGATGAAGTCCCAGAACACACAATTGAGTCACTGCTTCCCTGAGGCAAGGTGCCTATTTCTTATTTTATAACCAAGGTGATAGGTTATAAATAGTTGCAACATTTTCTTTTTCATTTGGGGTATAAGATTTTTAAAAAATTAAAACAGTCCATTATTTCTCATTCCCCTTGTTGTTACTTCTTTAAGTTGTCATTTGCCAATTATTATTCAATCCATCATTACCTTTCCTGCTACTACTGTTGTAGCCACGTGTTCCGGGAAACAAACTCACTCAGAAGGACAATGCAGATAGTGGAGTGCAGTTTATTACACCGGCGGGCCCAACGCAGTGTCTCCTCTTAGCCAAAGACCCCAACCAGTTTTTGTGAAAACCTTATATACCCTAAGTGTACGTGCCCAAACCCACCTCCCCAAGTTCCCTGAAACTAGTCTGAACAAAGGAAGAGAAAGATACAATCAAAGTTAACCCGTGATCATATGCCTTAAGCCTAGGTAGTTAACAGTGGACAATTATCAATAGGCTTGTGGTCATACCCCAATAAGCATAATAGAATTTATGATTCTATTTGGTTACACAGATAATTAGGGTATTCTTTTAGGCAATGGAAAGTCTAGGTATGAGCCCTGGGGTTCTTGCATCCGGGAGGTCTGGTTTTCCAGTTGGTATGTCGTTTCCATAGATCCTGGGCATAGAGCTCAAAGTCCACAGTCCGGCCCAAAATGGAGTCCTGCTTTCAAGATGGAGCCCGTTCTGTCTGTTTCCTCCTACATTCCCCCTTCTTGATGCTCTTAACTCATAGTATGAGCATCACTCATAGGGACATATTGCACCCTGGCTCTCTGACTGCCAATTTGGGAGAATGACACCAAGCTCTGGGTTACAAAGTTCATAATACTTTGTAAAATGCAGGATCCACAAAGCAGAACTATCAAGGCAACTATAACAATGGTAAATATAGTTTTCCACCAATCACCCTTCACTCAAGATAGGACTGAAGTCCAAAAAGAAAGATCATCATCAGACATAGCTTTTACCTGACCGTTCATGTCATCTAGGGTGGCTGATATATTGCCAGATAAAGCAGGAATATATACACAACATTCAACATTAATTATAGCACAGGTCCCTCCTTGTGCTGAAACTATGGTTAGTTCCAAGATGATACCAGCAAGTCCTTGTAGCAGCAGTTAATTGTAGAGCTTCACCTATTTTTCTTCTTTAAGATGATCTTGGTTTCACAGAGATCAGTGGGGTCCTTTTGTATAGTCCACTCAGCGTCCTCCGGGTCTGTGTGGTATGTTCTCTTCACCCTCATGTGGAGGATCCAGGGAGTGACACCTGCAACTTTAACTGCCGTAGGAGTGGTTAGAACAACAGTATATGGACCCTTCCAATGTGGGGCCAAGGAGTCGTGTTTCCAGTCCTTAACCCACACCTGATCCCCAGGCACAAATTCATGAATCTGTTCCCCATGGGAGAGCGGCACCCTTTCTTGTATAAACTTAGTTACCTGACTTATTACCTTACCCAGTTCCATCTGCTGTGAAATCCCATCTCCCCTTACCTGAGGCACATTTGTTGACATCTGCTTTATTATGGGAAGGGGGCCTCCCATACACAATTTTGTATGGAGAATAGCCTTAGGACCGTGGGGTCATCCTGAGTCTGAGCAGAGCCATCAGAAGCAAGTCCACCCAGGAGCAGTCAATCTCTATGATCCACTTGGAGAGTCTCTTTAAGTGTCCAGTTGGTTCATTCCTCTATCTCAGAACTCTGAGCCTATATGCAGTGTGCAGTTTCTATTTGATGTTTAAAGTTTTGCTTACTTGTTGTACTAAATCAGCTATGAAAGCCAGGCCATTGTCTGGTCCAATACTGGTAGGAAATCCAAATCTGGGAACTATTTCCCTAAGCAGGCACTGGGCTACTTCTGATGCTGTTTCAGTCCAGGTAGGAAAAGCTTCTACCCACCCCGAGAACGTACATACCATGACCAGCAGGTAACGGTGTTGGTGAGGTTTCATTTCAGTGAAGTCCACTCCCAGGTGTTCAAAGGGCAGCGTGCCTTTCAGCTGAACCTCTGGAGGTTTTTGTCTGTGCCGAGAGGCAGCATTAACCTGTGAGCAGGCAGCATGGCCTAGGTGGGTCGCTTGGTGTGTTTGGTTTACCAGAGTGTGTGCCAGCTCCTCCGGTACCAATAATTCCGCTTTGGCTAACCTGACAGCCGTTGTCCTTGTTTGATCAGGCTAGTGCCATCAGTATATAGGACCCAATTAGGGTCTGGAACCTTGTGTCCTTCTTTAAAACAAACCCCAGATACCTTACCTCCTCCTTGCAGATCTGTGCCTTCTTCTTCAACACCCAGTAACCTGCTTTCATCAGCAGCTAGAGCACTGTTTTTGTCCCTTCCCAGCATTTTTTCTTTGTCTCGGCAGCCAGCAGCAGGTCACCCATGTATTGTAGGAGCCAACATCTGTACTTTTCCGGGTGGAATGAGTCCAGGTCAGAAGCCAAGGCTTCCCCAAAGATGGATGGGAAATGCTTAAACCTTTGTAGGGGAGTCCAGGTGAGTGGTTGTTTGGTGCCCCCGACTGGATCTTCCCATTCAAAGGCAAAGATGGGCTGTGACGCTGGGGCGAGGCATATGCAGAAGAAGGCATCCTTGAGATCTAGGCAAGTATAAACTTTAGTCCTCGGTGGGAGGAGGCTAAGTAAGGTATAGGGGTTTGGAACAGTGGGGTGTAAAGTCACAGTAGCCTGGTTGACTAGCCTGAGATCCTATATAGGCCTATAGTCCTGTCCTCCTTCCTTTTTGACTGGCAGTACTGGCGTATTCCAAGCCGACTGGCACTCTACCAGAATGCCCGCTTGTTTCAATCTATTGATGTGGGGTAGTATGCCAGCCTGGGCCTCTATTTAGCCAGTCTGGTTGGAGGGGGTGGGGAGTATCTTCCGCCCAGACCTCAGGGAATAATTGAGTTAGCTCTCTCTCATGCTCTTCCGGCCCACCTGGCTCTTCCTTCAGAGGCTCATGCAACCTCCACTCATATTGGGGGGGTATTGAGAGACAGAGCAAATAAGTCATAATGTCCATCTGGAAGGTGGGCCTCTCCTCTGGGGAGAAAGTCACTTGTGCTCCTAATATGGAGAGAAAGTCTCTTCCCAACAGGGGTACTGGGCACTCAAGAATGTTTGGTCCCCCACTTTTAAGGTTACCATGGGTTCTCGGGGACCTAATATCTCTGAGCCCTGGCAGCCCTATTTAATTTCCAAGCCAGCAACCCTCACAACTGCAGGAGCTTCCTTCTCCTTCCTTGCCTTAGAGCATTCATTCTTCCAGTGGCCAAAACCTCAGCACCAGGCACACTGGTTTGGCTGTAACGGGGCCAGGGGCCTCCATTGGGACCGGTTGAAGGACTGTCCTGTCCCTGGGGCAGAGGAGGTTTTCTGGAGGGCCAAGATAGACTTTTCCAGAGCAGTAGCTAGCATTGTAAATCTCTTGTCTGTTCGCTTTCGTTCCCTCTGGCTCTCTGGCAGAGCGCAGTCTCTGCTTAATTCCAACATCTCCCTCCCCTTCTGATCAGTAACTCACCGGGAGAGGCAGGTATAGCTTGGGCGGTTTGGCTGGAGCTGGATCCTGGAAGTGTTGGCCAGAGGGTTCTGTCACCGGGATCGGAGCCCGCCAAGGTGGCAGCTCTACGACCTCCGGGAGAGCTGGCAGAGGAGCAGCAGCTGCTGCAGGACTTCATCTGGCCCTGGATCAGGCATTAAGGCGGCCTCCGGTCCTCCTGGAGCACTGGGCGGTGGGCGCGTCATTATCCAGTATGGGGGAGGGGGAAGGTCATCCCTGTCCAAATCCTGTAGAATTTCCTTTTTTATCATCAGTCAATTTTTGTGCCATTAATATTTTTCCCTTTCCCTTCTGGATACAGAACCTTATCCAAGTAGGAGCGTCTTGAGCTAACCATAGCCATGAATCAGTATATGGATATTGATCCGGGTGTCCTGGCTCTCCTATGACTACTGTATAGACTGCTTCCACTGTTTTTAAGTTCATGGTGTCCTCTGGTGGCCATCCTACTCCCATAGGGGGCTTCGACCTCACAGAGTCTGTGGAGGCGATTAGGCTTCATCTTCACCCCATAGTCTCCTCCAAATCCCTTCTTTAAGTTTTTAATCATGCACTCCAATACAGTTGCTGTAGATTCACTTCCCCCCATCTTGCTTACCTTCTACTTTTCCTTTTCGTTCTGACTACAAAGTTCTCAGTACCCTATGTACTTCTGATATTGCCACTCAATGAAACATTTATATTGCCATTCCACCTCCTTCCTAATTGGGGTGAGAAGAGCCTTACCTGCCAGATCCCAGAGGGAGAAGGCGGATTGGCGTGTCTTCACCTGCCAGTTGGCACGGCCGAACCAGAACACCACGTGGTCCAAGACTGTTTCTCCCTTAACTTTTAAAGTCCGTTCTGCCTTGGTGGATTTGATCAGGTGCAGATGAAAACACAGATGGGTTAAATATCCCACATCCCAAGCCATCTTCAGAAAAGCCAGTTCGTATTCACTTATGTATCCCCCGCCTTCTAGCCTGACAATTCAGAGGGGGTCAAGAGTTTCACAGCAGATGGGACACCTCCTTGGGGAGGGCAGAATACGAGCACACAACGACCAAGTTTCTTCTCCTAACAATCCCCTGGCGATTGCTTGGTAATAATTTTCCCTAAGACAGCATGGACACTACCTCCTAAATGACATTCATAGATTTCCTTCCTAAGCCCTAACACGCTCATCAACCTGTGTACCAAGCAATTGCCGCCTGTCTATTCCATGCTCCTGTGGGTCCCCACTCCTTCTAGTCCCTCCCAGGGGGGTGATCAGGCCCCCACTTCCACCCTGATGTGTGGGTTCCTCTTCACCTGAGCACTCAGTTCCCTTGCTGCCGTTCTGCTGCTGCTACTGCTGCTAAGTCGCTTCAGTCATGTCTGACTCTGTGCGACCCCAGAGACTACAGCCCATCAGGCTCCCCCATTCCTGGGATTCTCCAGCCAACAACACTGGAGTGGGTTGCCATTTCCTTCTCCAATGCATGAAAGTGAGAAGTGAAAGTGAAGTTGCTCAGTCGTGTCCGACTTTTCATGACCCCATGGACTGCAGCCCACCAGGCTCCTCCGTCCATGGGATTTTCCAGGCAAGAGTACTGGAGTGGGGTGCCATTGCCTTCTCCTTGCTGCCGTTCACTACCTGCCAAAGCAAAGAAACCGGGCGTTGAAAGGCTGAATTCTTCCAGAGGGGCGAGGCGCCTTCCCCCCTTTAGGAGATTCAAGCCACAAAGCCTCGGGGTGGCCTCAAATGAGACCTGTCTCCTCAAAGTGAGGAGTTGCCCGGGCCGTGCACCAAATGTTGTAGCCACGTGTTCTGGGAAACAAACTCACTCAGAAGGACGATGCAGCTAATGAAGGGCAGTTTAGTACAACAGCAGGCTCAAGGCAGTCTCCTCTTAGCCAAGGACCCCAACCAGTTTTTGTGAAAACCTTATATACCCTAAGTGAAGTGAAGTCGCTCAGTCATGTCCGACTCTTTGTGACCCCATGAACTGTAGCCTACCAGGCTTCTCAGTCCATGGGATTTTCCAGGCATGAGTACTGGAGTGGGTTGCCATTTCCTTCTCCAGGGGATCTTCCCAACCCAGGGATTGAACCCAGGTCTCCCACATTGTAGGCAGACGCTTTACCCTTTGAGCCACCAGGGAAGCCCATATACCCTAAGTGTACATGCCCAAACCTACCTCCCCAAATTCCCTGAAACTAGTATGAACAAAGGAAGAGAAAGATACAATCAAAGTTAACCCGTGATCATATGCCTTAAGCCTAGGTACTTAACAGTGGACAATTATCAATAGGCTTGTGGTCATACCCCAATAAGCATAATAGAATTTATGATTCTATTTGGTTACACAGATAATTAGGGTATTCTTTTAGGCAATGGAAAGTCTAGGTATGAGCCCTGGGGTTCTTCCATCCGGGATGTCTGGTTTTCCAGTTGGTATGTCGTTTCCATAGATCCTGAGCATATAGCTCAAAGTCCACAGTCCGGCCCAAGATGGAGTCCTGCTTTCAAGATGGAGCTTGTTCTGTCTGTTTCCTCCTACACTACAGCTATTTTGATCTTTTCCAGGGTTGAGGATAATTCCTCATGGTCCAGTCTTCACTCAGAGATACTGTCCACAAGCAGAGACTATGCCTTGTCTCTTTAGGATGCAAGGCCCGCGCATGCCCAGTTTGTCCCACACAACCGGGTACCAGAAATGCCATCACTTGTTCAGTTTCCTCCCAGAGGATATAGTCTGGCATTGCAGGTACCATAGATGCAGGCTATGAGCTGAATTAATCAGCAGCGGCATTAACATTAGGAAAACTTCAGTGGAATTAAAGTATCTATCATTTCTTTGTTTCTTAACTTTAAGTGAATTTTATATCACTCTTGCATTATACCTGACTGCATATTCATATTTCTTGCCCTTAAATCTGTTTCCCTTTGTTGGATCCTTGGTTGATAATTCACATTTTGCCTCTTATCTGGTCAAAAAGAGGTCTCATGGTTGCATTAACCTTCCTGGAGAACCATAAAATCATGAGTCTCTTCCCCATGTTAATCAATGAATTAGTATCAAATTGCTCTTTGAAATGGTATAAACAAAAAGTATAGGAAAATTTCAGTTTAGCAACAATTATTTGTTATTTTCCCAATTCATATATTTTCCAAGTGAACCTAATATGTGTGTTTTAACTTATACCAAACTAGGAAATAAGACAGTTATTTTACTTCTTCTCCTTGTGTATTCACATGGAAAGGTTTCAGGAATTTCTCCACACCTCTTCACGATAAGATCAAATATTCTTGGGGGTCTAGCCCTGTTATGGCCTGGACTCGTCCTCCTTCTCCATCTTTTTTCCCTCACCATTTGATCCTGAACACCTCAGAGATGTGTTCTAGGGGCAGACAACCACTCCGAAAAGATTGACTACTGAAAAGATAAGCACTCTGATAAAACTGCAAACACTTCCTGGGAAACACTCAGATTTGGTGAGGGCGCTGAGCTGGTTTGAGGACCCTTCTGCATGGTCTCTATTCTGTCCCTTGAGACTATATTAGACATTGCTAGCAGGAGCCTGCTTTGTATTCAGATTCTAACCTTAAATGGTGATGGCGGGGATTGTAATGGCTGTAAAATTGGATCACCTGCAGCATTCAAATGAAAATAAGGAAGTTAGAGAATATCTTAGAATTTCTTTCATTGGCACACAAAAGGCACCGTGCTACATGTAAATGAGCTTTATACTTTACATTTGACACATCTGCCTCAAGGGAGCTTCAATTCTGACTGTCTATTCCAGGTAAATAGTAGCAGAATACCAAATGCCTGGGCTTGACATATTAAGTGAACGGGAGTAATTTATAAGTATTATTTTGTATCTCTTCTGATTCATAGAAAAGAATGTTTTTACCAGCTACCAGATCCTTGGGTAAAGGACCAAGAAACATCTCTGTCTGTTTTCATTTTTATTCTGTGATGCAAAATAGTTCAAACTAGCTGCAAGTCACAGTAATTCCTGTGAATTCTGTGAGAGTTCTTTTATCTTATAATTTCTGTGGGAATTCTCTTCTTATATTTTCTTCTAAATATATACTGCCATTTTGCATTTATACATTTTATTTTTATTCCTATTACCTGGGCATCTTCCCCATTGAACTTTACCCACTTGTGTCTGTCCTGTGACATAAAGCACTAAATGTCTGATAACATTTACATTGCAACTAAGAGCCTCAACTATGTATAGTTCAAGACAATGTTTTATGTGTATCTTTAACTACATCGGTTTATAAGTGAAATGGAAGCTAACATGTCAATTCAATAGTAAATCTAAAATATGTTAAATAGGAACCAAGGAGGTAAGATAATGACTTACAGAAAAAATTAGGTAAATCAGTGGGGACTTGGAGGGCTTCACATGATACAGAGTTTTTATAAATCTAAAAGAAATTCATGCATAGCAAAACTGCCAAGAAAAGAGAGGTCTACCAGAGTGCCCAGAGAAGACCAAGTGGGGAATGAGGTGTTGAGCAAGGGCCAGAGATCCTGAAAGCCACACCTTGGATGTAATAAATACTCTGGACCTCAGAGACTCTGCCTTTGCCATCTTACCTGGGGCATGTACGCCCAGCTGTGGTGAGACACCCACCTGCAGGAAGAGCATTTGACCAACTCTCTACTACCGTTCCCATTTCATTCTCTTACCCGTCAAGCACCCCAAAATGGGAAAAGCACTAGTGTCTCTGTTAAAACGTAGACCACTTCTGATGTTTGGCATGTGCTCTTCAGCCAAATTAACAGGAGCTAAGTTTTTGTGTTCTGGTGCGATTTGAAAGCTCCTCTGTAAATCTGGGCATACTAGTCAAGAATAATTTCAAAAGTCAAAAAAGCTGCACACGTAATGTGCCCATTTACCTTAGAGCTAGCTCTGGTTTTCCTAAATAGTGTGCTTTACTCAAAGCAGCTCAGAGTTAGTCACAGACAGTAAGGCATTTTGCCTCCAAGGACATTTTACAGGTGTAGGAGGTGGGTAACTGACAAGGGAACTGGAGAAATGCTCTGGTGGTCCTGGAGCGCAGGAAGCCCTCCAGGTACAGATGTGTAGTACTCCCTCTGGGGCCCTCCAGCATGGGCCCCTGCCCCGACCAGAAGCAGCAATAAAGCCCCTACCCCCTTCTCACTAGGAAGGAAAATTTGAGATGATGCACTGCCTGCCTGCCTACTTGGTACCCAACTCCTTTTCTCACATTAACATTTAGGGTGCAGTGGCACCCCACTCCAGTGCTCTTGCCTGGAAAATCCCATGGACGGAGGAGCCTGGTAGGCTGCAGTCCATGGGGTTGTGAAGAGTCGGACGCGACTGAGCGACTTCACTTTCACTTTTCATTTTCATGCATTGGAGAAGGAAATGACAACTCACTCCAGTGTTCTTGCCTGGAGAATCCCAGGGACAACAGAGCCTGGTGGGCTGCCATCTATGGGGCCGCACAGAGTCGGACACGACTGAAGCGACTTAGCAGCAGCAGAGCGATTCAGTTGTTGATCTAAACGGTTATTTATGATACAAATAACAAGTATGTCGAAGATCATAAACAACAACACTTAAAACAATCATTGTAGTTATTTTCCTTCTACGAGTGAAAAGCTATACCTATCTTAATCAAAGTCAGTTTTCAAATCTAACATTCTAAACCTAACAGTAAGGAAATGTATATGGAAGCTGAGAGCAGGTGGCTGAGGAGAGGTGGGGGAGCCATGTGTTCAGAGGAGGGGAGGCAGGGGCCGGGTAGCCAGCACGGATGCTTCCACCTGTGCCCACCTGCCTACATGTCCAAGATCAACCCAGTCTTCGATGCCGAATTGTAGTTGGAGACTCAACTCTTCTCTGCAACAGGACTTTGGAAGCACCATGGAGGTCTCTGTTGTTAATGATGCCAGACAAATCCATGTCTACTGTTTAAAGATAAAGTGAAGCTAGAAACCTTTGGTAACTTCCTGGTCATTAAGGTCATAATTCTTCTTCTCCCCAAGGAGTCAGATATTCTAAAAATAATAATAATAATCAAGCAATAGCACAGAGCTCATGAGTGTTACCTTTGCGTTTTGGATTTCAGGAGCAAAGAACTGAATGAATCATGAACTTTGGTTCAGGAGACATTCTCATCATTGTCAAAGCATGGCCCACTTTCTTTGTTTCTGTGTCTATAATTGTATCTGCATACTTATTTTAATAACATTGTAATAACCATGAATTACTACCCAAACCAAGAGCTAGTTTGGTCTTCTGACAACTTACCACCTGCCTTATCACATTCATCACCTGCCTTCCTCCACCTGGTAACCATCAGCCCAAATCCTATACTGACTATCTCTTGATCTTTTTTTTCTAAATGGTCTTTGGTAACTGTGCATATCTGGAAAAAATTAATTTGAAAAAGGCTTTCTTGTTTTTAACTTTATAAAAGCTAAAACATACAATATTTCAAAACTTTTAAACCTGAATATTAAATTGTAAAGATTCATCCATATTATTGCATGACATTATAGATCATTACATTTTTCAAAACTGATGAAGCACATACAATGCAAAACTTCAGTGTGAATTCTGTGCACAAAGTAAACAATCTGATGAGTTCTGACAGTTGTGTTCATCCACATATTGTTGTTGTTGAGTTGTTAAGTCCTGTCTGATGCTCTTGGTGACTCCATGGACAGTAGCACTCCAGGCTCCTCTTCCATGGGATTTGCCAGTCAAGAATACTGGAGTGGGTTGCCATTTCCTTCTCCAGGGGATCTTCCCAACCAAGGGATCAAGCCAGCTTTGCCTGCAGTAGGAGGCAGATTCTTTACTACTGAGCCATCAAGGAAGCCCCTACACACCAATAGAATTGCTAAAACTGGAAGAAAGGAAACAACTTGGTAATACCAAGAATTGTCATGGATGCAAAGCAACTGAGTCTCTCACATGTTATTGGTGGGAAAGGTGAAATGGAAAAATGGAACAGTTGTTCTGGTAAATATTTTGGCAGTTTCTTATAAAGTTAAATATACTTTTATCATAGAACACAGCACCTTCATCCCTAGGTCTTTACTCAAGAAAAAAGAAAACAGATAGTATTTCTAAGCACAAATACTTAGAGCAGCTTTATTCATAATTACTTGAAACTGAAAACAACCCAGATGTCCTCAACAAATGACTTGTATATCTAGACAGTAGAGTCCTACTCAACAATCAGAAGGACTGAATACATGTGATTACATGGATGACTCTCGAAAGCTTTATGCAAAATGAAAGAAACCAGACACAAAAGGCAACATACTATTTGATTCCTTACCATTAACATTCTAGAAAAACCAAAGCTGTAAGGACAGAAAATTGATCAGTGTTTGCACAGAGTTAGAAAGAAGAGGAGACTGACTACACAGGGGCAAGAGGCAACTGGAGTGATGGAAATAGTCCAATCTCAGTGTGGTAGGAACACAACTGTTTAGGTTTGTCAAAATTCATAGAACTGTACATCAAAAGAGGGTGATTTTTATTGTATATAAACTATATCTCAATAAACCTTACTTTAAAAAATTTAAAACTAAATGTTTGAGAAAACCTGATAGAAAATCTAAATAATTACAGTTAACTAGAGGAACTAGAGATCAAATTGCCAACATCCGCTGGATCATGGAAAAAGCAAGAGAGTTCCAGAAAAACATCTATTTCTGCTTTATTGACTATGCCAAAGCCTTTCACTGTGTGGATCACAAGAAACTGTGGAAAATTCTGAAAGAGATGGGAATACAAGACCACCTGACCTGCCTCTTGAGAAACCTATATGCAGGTCGGGAAGCAACAGTTAGAACTGGACATGGAACAACAGACTGGTTCCAAATAGGAAAAGGAGTACGTCAAGGCTGTATATTGTCACCCTGTTTATTTAACTTCTATGCAGAGTACATCATGAGAAACACTGGGCTAGAAGAAGCACAAGCTGGAATCAAGATTACCGGGAGAAATATCAATAACCTCAGATATGCAGACGACACCACCCTGATGGCAGAAAGTGAAGAGGAACTAAAAAGCCTCTTGATGAAAGTGAAAGAGGAGAGTGAAATATTTGGCTTAAAGCACAGCATGCAGAAAACTAAGATCATGGCATCCGGTCCCATCACTTCATGGGAAATAGATGGGGAACCAGTGGAAACAGTGTCAGACTTTATTTTGGGGAACTCCAAAATCACTGCAGATGGTGACTGCAGCTGTGAAATTAAAAGACACTCCTTGGAAGGAAAGTTATGACCAACCTAAATAGCATATTCAAAAGCAGAGACATTACTTTGCCAACAAAGGTTCGTCTAGTCAAGGCTATGGTTTTTCCAGTAGTCGTGTATGGATGTGAGAGTTATACTATGAAGAAAGCTGAGTGCCGAAGAATTGATGCTTTTGAACTGTGGTGTTGGAGAAGACTCTTGAGAGTCCCTTGGACTGCAAGGAGATCCAACCAGTCCATTCTAAAGGAGATCAGTCCTGGGTGTTCTTTGGAAGGAATGATGCTAAAGCTGAAACTCCAGTCCTTTGGCCACCTCATGCGAAGAGTTGACTCATTGGAAAAGACTCTGATGCTGGGGGGATTGGGGGCAGGAGGAGAAGGGGACGACAGAGAATGAGATGGCTGGATGGCATCACCGACTCGATGGACTTGAGTTTGAGTGAACTCCGGGAGTTGGTGATGGACAGGGAGGCCTGGCGTACTGCGATTCATGGGGTTGCAAAGAGTCAGACACAACTGAGCAACTGAACTGAACTGATAGCAGATAATTCCTGCCTCTGTCTCTTCTCTGTTAAAAAGAATGTTTCTGTCTTAAGCATTTTGTTTCAAACAGGAATGTCCCAATTGTTTATTTTCTAGATTGCCAAGTTAGATTACTACTTAGTCCAACATCTGTTTAAAAAATATACATGTCTGACTTCCCCTTGGTAAGAGTTTCAGGAAGTACTGCCTGTTTGAGATCAAGCAATTCACTGGCTGTTAGCTTTTGCCAGCAAATGGTGATGTCACTGACTGGAATAATATCAGACATACTCAGAAACTGTAACATTACTTTTAAAGATATAGCTGTTAATAAAGAGGGACACAGGAATGGCAGAGAAGAAACTTTGGAAGGGTACAGGATTACCCTTTATATTTTTCTACAGCAATTACAGTATATATTAGAGAATTAATATAAAACAGTTAATATTAAAGAATCTACAGATTCTGAAAATTACCCTTATAGGAATGTGGAAGTACATAAAAATTGCATTATGCCACAGTACTATATGAGCTTCCCTGGTGGATCAACAGTAAAGAGTCCCTGGATCAGGAAGATCCCCTGAAGAAGGGAATGGCAACCCACTCCAGTTTTCTTGCCTGGAAAACCCCAAGGACAGAGGAACCTGGAGTGCTACCATCCATGGGGTCACAAAAGATTTAGACACAACTTAGCTACTAAACAACAAGGAACTATATGCTAACATATACTGCCTTGCTTATTGACAAAATGCTTGAGATTCTTGTTTAACATCTAGAATTTAAAAGATATTCTTGCTGTTTTTGATGACTTAGATTCTTGGCAGCTATAACCGAGGAAATTTGAGCACTGAAAAATTTGTGGAGGAAATAAAATCAATAGCAAGTGAACCCACTGAAAAGCATTTCTTCAATGTCTCTGATGAATTGGCATTAGTCACTATTGTTGAAGCTCTGGGAGAAAGAATCTTCGCCCTGGAAGGTATGACTTTTCCTCATAAGCCTGAATGTTCTGTCTGCAATTCAAACTCAATGGGTTTTTGTGTTTGTTTTTACCACATGGCTGATGTGTTTTTACTGTGTACAGCAGCCACCATGGAACAATGCCCTTTTTCTATAAATCTGTCCTGTAGCACTCTGTCTGCTGGCAGCTCTCTTTGTAAGGACATGGCAGTACTGATGTGAGGGCCCGATGAAGGCAATAGTCCAACAGATACGCAAAAACAAAAATGTGCCCGTGTGTTTTATTCCTTTCCTGTGACACAAGTTTAGAAAATGGAGACACTAGCTCACGTTTTTATTTCTCATTTTGGGCTTCTGTGGGACAGTTCTTATACAACATCTCCTTCATTCATTTATTTTCTGTTTTGCTCCTTGCCCTTTTGAAAGGTCTTCATGGAGCTCTGCCTCAAGACCCATGGCAGCAAAATATTGGTTCACTATATTTGTCTGAGTCATGCTACTTCTTTGTAAATTTTTTCTTTGATTTTTCAATAGCAACTGGCTATTGGGAATAACAACTCATGGCATTCCCTCCTCTGCCTGAGGTAGAGACATCAAGGAACAAATGATTTTGGAACTAGATCTTCCCTGAGGGGGAAAAAAAAAAAGTCTTCAGAATTGTTATGCCAGGCACACTGAAAAAGTCTCTTGTTCACATTCTCTGATGATCTGGAGAGTCAGAGAACATGTCTTTGTTTCTCAACCTAGGATGAGAAACCTCCAAACCGTTCTGCTGTTCTGCTCTGTCTGAATCCTATTGACTCTGTCCTTGTGAGGACAGGCCATGCTGAGGACTGTTGTTTCTTACCTTAAACACAGAAACTTACAAGCACCTTCTCCATCTCCCTGATATAACCTGATAATGGGAAATAGAAAGACAAAATGAGAAAGAGACATCACTGAAAAATTGTAGACCGTTTTAACTGAGCATTAAGTGGCTGGGAAAAGTGACAGACAGAGAATATTTAAAAGTAGTGAAAGGAAAGAAAATGGTTTAGAGTAATGGCTTTCAAAGTTTTTTTGATAGTGACTCATGAAAATCAATACATTTTGCTTAGTGACCCAGTGCACACATATGTATACATATAAAAAAAATTTCCCCCAAAACCCTTATTATATGTGTTGCACTCTGATAGTTTCATCACTTCCATTCTACTCTGTTATCTTTCAATTAAAAAAAAATGTGATTATGACTCACCCTGTCGATTTCATGACTGGACTGCAACCAATAAGGAAGAAGTTTGTTTCAGAGATGATGGGGATCTACAGCCCACCCAGACTGAATTTTTCTGGTTTCCTTCTGCCCTGGCTTCTTTACCCTGTGCCTTTAGAAACAGAACACTCACCTTATTAGTCTAAAGTCACAGCTGCTTCTAATGAACTTGGCTCTCCTGTGTTTTGTGTACAAGTCACTTTTAAGTGGCCTTGGTGTCACAACAGCTAGCCAAGTATCATTTACTAATATGCTGGATTATGACTTTGGCTGGCCTTAAGGAACTATATTGGGTTTTCCAAGTCCTTGTGCATGTTCAGTTTTTAATAACATGGACCAGGTATAATAAAAACAATCTGAAAGAATCATTTAAAAGAAAAATTACTTAGTTGAGCATAATACAGTCTAAATACATAATACAGTTATAATACATTTCTAAATCTCATCTTAAGTAAGTAAATATAACCTAAGATGTGTAGGAATGAAGCCTATATGAGGTATTGGATGGAGGAGCGATTCATCTGCTTTAAATGACATTTTCAGGTACTTTCTAACCTAACCACACCATGAGATAAAGATTATACATTGGAGCAGCTATGTACTCCAAGAAGTACCTCCATATTTAAAAAAGAAATCATCTTATAAGGAACTCCTCAGGTTTAAAAATGTCTCCCATATCTTTATCATTATACTTTCAGGGCTAACCAAAAGCAGTGTTTTTACTAGTTTATTTCTGATTTTTTTCATAATGAGATCCGAAAGGGCTACCTTTCCTTGTTACTTGGGAAATCTCCATTTCCTATCAACATTTATCTTTAGATGGCAAATAGCAGCAAGTGTGAAAATCATGCTTGCCCAAAGGACAGTGCCTCCTAGTGAGGTGAACACACCAGCTTTTGCCCAATAAAATGGGTAAACTAATGTCCCCTTTTCCCATCAAGCCCTTGGAAAAAGCCCATGAGCAAGTCCAGGGAGAAGTTGACAACAAGAAGTTCAAGGATGCATGATGTGCTTCACCAGGATGAAGCCTGAGCAGGCAGAATTCCACAGAACTTCCTTCTGTCTGTTCTCAGTTGTAAACAGAGCAGCAGCAGGGGAAGGTGCTGGAAATATGTAGGTCCCCACTACTTCATTCTTTGATCTTGCAGAGATAAATTGTAAAGCATCTTACCCCATTGTGAAACCAAAATAAAGTTTCAAATTAAAGTTAAAATGCATTTTAGTCATTTAAATTAGAGGACAATTTGTATGTGAGAGTAAAATGACATAGTTGAATTCTTGATTGATTTCTCCGTTTAATCTAGTCCTTTAAAAGGCAATTACTGATGTATCTGTTAACAACTTTATACAGGTAAAATAACTAGTAAGTAAGTTTGAGTTCACAAATTGGATTGCTCTCATACCTCAGTGAAAGAGTAGATCGACTTTTAAAGAATTATGTGCTATTTTTAACTTATCAGCAAGGCCAAATAAACCCGTAATTCCCTCCTGAAAGCAAATAAATCAGCATTCCCTTAATCCCCTTAGGAGGGTGTGGCTTTGGCTTGGTGAATACTTTGAGAGCAGCACACTCCCAAAGAATGCTCTGGATTGTTTCTGTGTTTCGGTAATGAGCTTCAAAATGGGTACAGGATCTTTAAAAAAATGTGTGGTTGAATGGCATGTGGCCTGGAGTCCTGTCAGAAAGACTCCTCCTGATTTGTGAGTGACACCCACAGTCAGACATCAGGACAAATACAAACCAGAGTCCCTAAACCCCTTATCAAACAGTGGAATTCTGAGAGGATATACCACAGGAAATACAATGAGGCTGGTAGAATCAAGAAACCTCTTTAAATATGTGAATCAAATGTTATTGGCCCTCTGACATTTTAATAAGTTTAGCCTCATCGCAGGAGGATACCCAGGGCATGAGGGCATGATACAGAGCTTTCAACCATGTTGATCCCAAGCTCCATAGGCTCCAACATAGACAGAGTACAAGAACAGAAGCATGACTGGAGACCTCTTAGCCCCTCCAACAAGGGTGGGGAAACTGTCAGGAATGTGAGACACAGCCCTTATGCTAACCCTCTCGGTCCTCTACCCAGCCCTGCCTAGGAATTTTGGGGTTGAGAAATCTTTGCACTGGAAATGCTCTAAAGATGCTAGAAGTTCTGGTTGATCAAAACCACAGATGGTACTAGGTCTCTGTCTTCTGCAAATGAGTAGTGTGCTAAAGGCGACTCTCTTCCTCTGTTACAGCGACAGTGGACCAATCGGCAGCATCTTTTGAGATGGAAATGTCTCAGACTGGCTTCAGTGCTCATTATTCACAGGTACATTGACCACTTGGTAGAAAACGTCTTTTTTTTTTAGGTTTCCTTTCTCAAAGTCAACACTGAGACATTAGCATTACAGATGCAAGTTGCAGTTCATGACATGAGCAGTTATTCAGACCATGTAGTTTATAATCCAAATGGGAAAGAGGGGACTTCCCTGGCGGGCCAATGGTTAAGACTTTGCCTTCCAGTGCAGGGAGTATGGATTTGATCCTTGGTCAAGAAGATCTCACATGCCTCACACCCAAAAAACCAAAACATAAAACAGAAGCGACCTCATAACAAATTCAATAAAGACTTTAAAAATGGACATGGAAAAGAAAACTCTTAATAGGAAAAAAATAATGTTATTAGTTGTCATAATCTTTTTAAAAAAAGGAAACAGCATTTCACAGGCTTATTAGGAAAACATGTTATCACACCCACAGCTCACTACACTGTACTGATAATCATGAATCAGCTTGAGGTCTTCCTTCTGTAATTATACATCTAACTAAATAAAATATTTAATTTAACGTATTTGCTAAATATATGTATCTTTTCTCAGTGTCAAAGTATTCAAGGGTCTTACTAGAAGTCCATGTTCAAGACCCAGAATTCTTAACAGCCATAAAGCAAAAAGACAAGATTAGAAAATACATTCTTTATAGTAGATGGAAGAAAAGGTGCTAATTCCATGGTCCCTGCACAGGAATATTGACATTTCAGGGTGCAATTGTAGTGTATAACCTAGGGAAATTTCCTTATTCTGCCTCAGTTTCCTCTTCTGTAGAATGGGGGTGGTAATAATGGAATCTAGCCCAGTGGGCTTTGGGGACGATTTTATGGTTTAATATATGTAAAGCTCTTTGAACAGTACTTATCATACTATTAATGCTATGTACGTGTTTACACTACTATTTTTGTTAAATATCATTGTTTTCTCTATTTGGATATCAGGACTGGATCATGCTTGGAGCAGTAGGAGCCTATGATTGGAATGGAACAGTTGTCATGCAGAAGGCTGATCAAAGCGTAATTCCCCAGAACACAACCTTTAATGTTGAGTCCACAAAGAAGAATGAACCTCTTGCTTCTTATTTAGGTAAAGTTTGGATGTAATTGATAGAAAGTTGGTTTCTAAGAAAAGTTTTGTGTTTTTTTTAATTTTTAGCATTATTTACTTAGATAGGCAGACTTTGTAAAAGAGATCACTTCTACAAGTTAGATATTTTATAGGACCCATGAGAGTTTCCAGGCCTCTGAGTAACCTTAGTAAAAATAATAGAATATGAGGGGCCTTTCTCAGAAGGACTGTCTACACAGGGAGGGATTTGGGCTGAAATTCACTCTTTTTGAGATCTCTCTGTGTCTGGTATTCTCGTTAATGTCACCAAATGCTTCAGACCCAGTGAACAGGAAGCAAAGGTAGAAAAAGAAAACTTGACTCAGGCTACCCTGAAGCCCAGACTCCCATATTCTCTTAAATATTTTTTATCATTAGTTTCTCTCTATGGGTCCTAATTTTGGAAGGTAAACATTTCACTTGTTATGTCATATGACTTCTTCTTTAATACCTTTGCTGACAATCAGATACATATGGAACTGAAGCCCAGTAATGTAATGATTTCCCAAAGACTTGCCTAGAATGAGGAGGTACATGTCTGGTGTCACTTTATTCTGAATTTGTGCCAGGCTGGGAGCTGTCTGGGGGACACCAGGGGACCCTTCCATCACTGGTCCATCTCAGTAAGCCTAGGGAGGGCCTAGGATGGAAGGGCTTCCCTGGTGGCTCAGATGGTACAGAATCTGCCTGCAGTGCAGGCAATCTCCTGACCCAGATTTGATCCCTGGGTTGGGAAGATCCCCTGGAGAAGGCAATGGCTACCCACTCCAATATACTTGCCTGGAGAATTCATGGACAAAGGAGCTTGGTGGGCTGCAGTCCATGGGGGTCCCAAAGAGTCGGACATGACTGAGTGACTAACACACACGCACAGGATGGATAGGACCCTCAGGATATGGTTTCCCAGCTCTCTCTATTCACTTAACAAATATCGGGGGAGCATTTCTCTTCTCTCTTTACTGGCACATCTGTACATCTTTTTATTTGAGGGCATGTATTAAAGCTATAGAGGCAACAGAATTTAAGAAGAATAAAGAGTCTGAGGAGTTTTGGTAATTAAAAATATATAACAGTTAGCAGCAGGTATAATGTGAGCGCTAAATCCCCTTAAGACACGTTGTTGAACTGCACTAACAGAAGTCTAGTCTATTTCTCATAAATGTCCTATTTCATTCTGCCTTAGTCAGAGAGCAGCTAGAATACTCTAAGCTTTGTCCTAAGCATCACACATTATAAAAGAAAATGCTGAACTAGAATCACCAGTAAAAAATTATCTAAAGACTATAAATCTGAAAACAATCCCCATCTACCCATCCCTCTCCCCACCAAACCTGAAAAAAAATGGTGGTTAGAAAACAGCGTACCCTGCATGTCTTTTAAATACTTGAAGGATTGTGATGTAAAATAAAGGGGTTGGTATTAAAATTCATATTCAGTTTTAGCATTAAAAGAGATTTTAGAAAGCAATTGGTACACATCTAATTTGCCAAGTTAAGAAACTGAATACTAGAAATATTATATCACAGTTAACTATGGCAAATCTGAAACTGGAATCTAGGTTTTTAAATTTTTATTCCAGTGTTCATTTCACCACACCAAAATGCTGATTCTGGGCTGATCAAGAAAACACTTACAAATAATAAGTGCCTGCAGTGTGTCAAATACTCAGCTGTAAATTAAGGGTAACAGGTAAATAAGGGAAATTTATTCCTGCATTGATCAAGCTTATCGTTTTGGATAAGAGACAATACAGAACCACCCAGTCACTAGTGGTATAATAGGAGCTATGGGACAGAATACCTAAAAAGAGGACAGGAGGTTAGGTTAGATGGTTTCTAAAGGCTCTTCGTGTCCTATGAATCTTTGAGACTGTTCTGTTACTATGTAAAATACCTTGAAATCTAGAACCAGTTTAACATGAGGTTTCTTTCCATCCTAGATAGAAGAATTGGAGAACATTTGTTCTCATAAAAATGTTTACACCATAATGACTTAGAAATTTCACTTTTGAGGATCTAGCCTAAAGGGAAAATCAGTTATTTAAGAATGCCAAGGGAATGGTTGTTTTCACTGTATTGTTACTTATAATATTGAGGAAAATGACATATCCTAAATGTTCAAAAATATGAGAATAGTGAAGTAAACGGTAAATCCACTTGACGGAACATCATGCACATGAAAATAAAAATTATAAAGCTGCTGATCCCATCATACTTGAAGTGACTTGAAGTGATTGTGGCCCTAGGTATGCAGTCAGACAGTACAGAGGTACTCTGAGGTCATAGGCGTCTTGACTTTGTTTTCTAACTCTGCCCCTGGTTATCACTTTAGGCAAATTAATTTATTCCTCAAAGCCTTGATTTTCTTATTTATAAAAAATAGTTTACATACACAGGTATATAACATTTGCATTGTTATGAATATGAGCATAAATAATCCCTGTAAGGTACTTAGTGTTGTGACAGAGAGTTGACCCCCAATAGGTGTTGTCTATTGTTGTATTATTATTCCTCTTATTAGTATTATGATAGGCAGAATATAGACCCCAAAGATGTCCATGTCCTAATCTCCAGACTTAGATCTTGTGTGACAAAAGGGACTTTGCAGATGTGATTAAGCTAAGGATCTTGACATGAGAGATTAGCCTGGGATACCTGGTTGGCCCCAATCTCATCACATGAGATTTTAAAATCAGAGAAGCTTTCCTGGATGTGGACAGGAAGAGACAGAACCATAGAAAAATGGTCAGAGAGATTAATGTTATTGGCTTTAAAAATGGAAAATGGGTGCCAAAAGCCAAGGAATGTGAGTGGTCTCTAGGAGCCACAGTGGGCAAGAAAATGGATTCTTCTCTGTAGCATCTGAAGGAACCCTGCCCTACTAACACCATGATTTTAGCGCAGGGAGACCTAGGGCTGATTTCTGACCTATAAGATAATAAAATTGTGATGTGTTAAGCCATCAAGTTTGTGGTAATTTGTTACAGCAGCAATAGAAAACTAATACAAGTATATTATATAGCTACTAAGAGTAGCTGATACAAATACTACTACTAATTAGTAGTGAACAGTTACAACATTAAAGATATTGTGCACAAAGATATTGACATCCTCAAAGATGTGAATGACATTGTCACTACTCTAAGGAAGTTCACACATTAACACCACATTTAATAATATATTAAATAATAACTTTATTTGATAAATAAAACTATAGTATTTTTAGTATTCTGAGTGATTATATGATTAAATTTTTTAAAAATAAAAAACCTTAAAGAACTCTAAATCTATTATTCTCAAAAACCTTGGGTTAATGGTTTGCTTAAAGCAGACTTAGAGAATTCAAGACTGAAAGATACTGCTGCAAGCAAAAAAAATTGAGAACCTTCACTCCTGACCACATATTTATAATATATGACTCCTCTCTGCCCAAAAAAGGAAATTTGGGGGTATATTGTTGACAGTGTAATAAAATGATTTTTTGTTTGTTTTGAAGATTTTTTTAAATCTTTTTATTAGCTTAGTCACGGGTTAGTGCTTTAGATATTTTGCTGATATAAAGTCTAATATATGTAAGATTTCTTTCAAAATGGAAAAGCACTCAGAAAGAGATCAAGGGAGAAAAATGGCTTTTCCCCCAAATATTATTCCAAATCTAAAATTAAGGTTTCAAAATGTTCCCTTGTGTGGCTTACACATTAAGAAGAGTTTGAATGTGTTCTTCCAATCTGTGTGGATTGAAAGTTGTTAGACTATGAAAATTCTGAAGGAAGGTAAGTAAGAGGTAGACAGTCTATTAAAAAATCTTATAGTAACCAATAATGATCAGAAAGCAGCGGGAACCAGCCATGGACCCTCCCTCAGGACAGTTATGCACCCATCTTTCTGTAACCCAGCAACTGGCTTTTGCCAATATGCACTGAGCAAGTGGCCCTGCTGGTGAAAATACAGGCAAGATCCTGTTCCCTGCTTCCCCAACCCACAGTTTGCTGATTTCTAATCACACCAGACTGATTCAAGAGGAAAGGTAAAGAGGTGAGGCAAACACATGAAATCAAGACAGATCCTGTGTTTCCCGTTACCTCACCTGATTCTAGCACTTTTCCCAAGAAGTGAATCATGAGAGCTGACAGGATGTACTCTTCATAAATCCACACACAGAGCTATGTCATCAATTTTCCTTTCTCTTCAGTTCTGTGCCTTTCTTTTTCAGAAAGTGGTATAAACTTTTAAATCTTTATAATGATTTTCCTTGCATTAAAATTAGACTTCACTGAGTCCTCCTTCTTGCTTTCTTGTTATTGTTTTTAGACGCCCAAGCTTCAGCCAGGAATACCTGCCTGGGTTGTTACTGGCCCTGTGAAGGTTTCAGCTAGTAGTTTAGTTATCAAGTGTGCATCATCAAAGTCAACTAGATAATAAAAAACTCCAGCCTCAAACATAATTTTCAACTTATTTTTTAAAGGTTGTTTTACCAGTTTGCATTCATAGCTCTGAAATTGCAAAAAAAAAAAAACAAAAACCATGTGTACTAACACTCTCGCCCCACTCCCTTCTTAATATTTCTAAGAGACCTACATGAAATAAAATAACCTTTGTTTTGTACATTTTTCTTTTCCATTTTATTTTTATATAAACATTACCCTAAAGTTTTTATTTTCTAAGCAATATTGTGGTTAGTAACAAAAATATAACACATTACATGTCTGGAAAAGAATACAGTCTATTATGTATAGTAATTTTTAAAAAAAAAAAGCTCTAAGATGAAGCAATGAAATTGTAAGAAAAGTATTTACAAAAGAAAATGTGGCTGAGGAATTGTGTTCCCCTAGCATTTGTAAAAATAAATATATTTGAGTACAAAACCTCTGTTTCTCTCTTAACGTTTTGGAAGAAAATGAAACTATTATCTTATGGTAAAATACTTGGTAAGTAAATTATCAATATAATCTTTTTCTCAGTAAGGAATGCTATTCTGTGGCATTTGGAAAAATACTCTGCCTTCTACTCCAGTGGTGGCCAGCACTGGTTATTAGAACATTTCTTCCTTTGGTAGAGTTGAAATCTGCACATGGTAATTTTTATCTATTTGTTTAGCTCTGTTCTCTAGACATACAAACAATAAATCTAATTCTTCATTCAAAATTAATAATAATCAGTCTTAAAGACTTTAAAATTTTAAAGGGCATGAAAGCTCAATTAAAAAGAGGAATGATTAAACATGAGAGATAGTTATTCAAGCTCACTTTTAATCAAACAAATGAAAATTAAAATCATGGCAAGGTATATTGTTTAACATTTATTAGAGCACCCACAATTTTAAATAATTATATACCTAATGTTTGTGAAATTTTGGTGAAACTACCCTCTCCAATGGCTGTTCATGGAATGAATTAGTACAAATATTCTGAAAACAATTTGTCAGATGTTATAAGAACCATTAAAAATTTGATCTGGTAATCTATTCCTTGAAATTTGTCATCAAAAAAGTCCAAAAGAAAGAAAAAAAGTAAGTGCTCAAAGATGTCTTTGCAGACTTAAGTGTTATGCCAAAAAAGTAAAAACCATGTAAATTCCACCATTTCATCAGGAAATGGTCCTGAGGTTTAAACACAAGGCATTTCTACTTTAATTCAGATAAATAAGCTTCAGCCACTTGAAATTACAGTTAAAAACCTAGACAATGATACAGAAAAGGTTTACATTAACTATGATTTCAACTGTATAAAATTATCAATTTCTATAGCATAAGCACATGCATCCAAATGAAATACAGCTGGTTTATTACCGAAGAGTAGGTTGAGATTACTAGAGTTGTGTACGTGTATGTATGTATGTGTGTTTTTCTGTCATTGTTATATCATTTTTGCCTTTTAACAGTGAAAATCTAAGGTTTGGAGGAAAATACATTTCAGAATGAAGCAACTGTGGTAGATAATCAGGGAACAAACTAACAGCTCTAACCAGCACAAATTTACCTGCATTAAAGAAAACATTTATTTTCAAAAAAAGAGATGTCCATATAAACATATAAAAATGATTCTCCCAGCCATTTAAAATAGATCTTGATTTATTCCATGCAGACTCTTAAGGGGCCAGCAAGTATATCTGGCATCTCTCTTTTGTTAGGTTACACAGTAAGCTCTGCCACTACTCCTGGAGATGTGCTCTACATTGCTGGACAGCCGAGGTACAATCACACAGGCCAGGTTGTCATCTACAGAATGGAGGGCAGAGACATCAGGATTCTCCAGACACTCAATGGAGAACAGGTAAGCTTCAAACTTGTTGTTTTAAATTAATCCATTCATATTCTTCCTGTGTAAATTGAATTATATATTGTATGGAATGAGTTTCATGACATTGTACAGGAGATAGGGATCAAGACCATCCCCATGGAAAAGAAATGCAAAAAAGCAAAATGGCTGTCTGGAGGCCTTACAAATAGCTGTGAAAAGAAGAGAAGCGAAAAGCAAAGGAGCAAAGGAAAGATATAAACATCTGAATGCAGAGTTCCAAAGAATAGCAAGAAGAGATAAGAAAGCCTTCTTCAGCAATCAATGCAAGAAATAGAGGAAAACAACAGAATGGAAAGACTAGAGATCTCTTCAAGAAAATTAGAGATACCAAAGGAACATTTCTGTCGAAAAAGGACAGAAATGGTATGGACCTAACAGAAGCAGAAGATATTAAGAAGAGATGGCAAGAATACACAGAAGAACTGTACAAAAAAGATCTTCATGACCCAGATAATCACGATGGTGTGATCACTGACCTAGAGACAGACATCCTGGAATGTGAAGTCAAGTGGGCCTTAGAAAGCATCACTACGAACAAAGCTAGTGGAAGTGACAGAATTCCAGTTGAGCTATTCCAAATCCTGAAAGATGATGCTGTGAAAGTGCTGCACTCAATATGCCAGCAAATTTGGAAAACTCAGCAGTGGCCACAAGACTGGAAAAGGTCAGTTTTCATTCCAATCCCAAAGAAAGGCAATGCCTAAGAATGCTCAAACTACCGCACAATTGCATTCATCTCACACTCTAGTAAAGTAATGCTCAAAATTCTCTAAGCCAGGCTTCAAAAGTATGTGAACCGTGAACTTCCAGATGTTGAAGCTGGTTTTAGAAAAGGCAGAGGAACCAGAGATCAAATTGCCAACATCCTCTGGATCATGGAAAAAGCAAGAGAGTTCCAGAAAAACATCTATTTCTGCTTTATTGACTATGCCAAAGCCTTTGACTGTGTGGATCACAATACAACTGTGGAAAATTCTTCAAGAGATGGGAATACCAGACCACCTGATCTGCCTCCTGAGAAATTTGTATGCAGGTCAGGAAGCAACAGTTAGAACTGGCCATGGAACAACAGACTGGTTCCAAATAGGAAAAGGAGTACGTCAAGGCTGTATATTGTCACTGTGTTTATTTAACTTATATGCAGAGTACATCATGAGAAACACTGGACTGGAAGAAACACAAGCTGGAATCAAGATTGCCGGGAGAAATATCAATAACCTGAGATATGCAGATGACACCACCCTTATGGCAGAAAGTGAAGAGGAACTAAAAGCCTCTTGATGAAAGTGGAGAGTGAAAAAGTTGGCTTAAAGCTCAACATTCAGAAAATGAAGATCATGGCATCCAGTCCCATCACTTCATGGGAAATAGATGAAACAGTGGAAACAGTGTCAGACTTTATTTTTCTGGGCTCCAAAATCACTGCAGATGGTGACTGCAGCCATGAAATTAAAAGATGCTTACTCCTTGGAAGGAAAGTTATGACCAACCTAGATAGCACATTCATAAGCAGAGACATTACTTTGCCAACAAAGGTTCATCTAGTCAAGGCTATGGTTTTTCCTGTGGTCATGTATGGATGTGAGAGTTGGACTGTGAAGAAGGCTGAGCACCGAAGAATTGATGCTTTTGTACTGTGGTGTTGGAGAAGACTCTTGAGAGTCCCTTGGACTGCAAGGAGATCCAACCAGTCCATTCTAAAGGAGATCAGCCCTGGGATTTCTTTGGAAGGAATGATGCTAAAGCTGAAACTCCAGTACTTTGGGCACCTCATGTGAAGAGTTGACTCATTGGAAAAGACTCTGATGGTGTGAGGGATTGGGGGCAAGAGGAGAAGGGGACGACAGAGGATGAGATGGCTGGATGGCATCACTGACTCGATGGACCTGAGTCTGAGTGAACTCCGGGAGTTGGTGATGGACAGGGAGGCCTGGCGTGCTGCGATTCATGGGGTCCCGAAGAGTCTGACACGACTGAGCGACTGATCTGATCTGATCTGATCTGATCTGATTGTCCTAAATTTTTTTAAAAACAGCACACCCATATTCAACATCCATGGTATATAAGGTCTTGTGTTAGGTTTCTTGGAGGTATATAAACTTATCTGCATCTTTGGCATCAGGATATTTCAGCTGGATGGAGATAGAGGTAAGAAAAATAGATACTGATGTAGATACAGACATATAAATAAATGCAAAAGGAATCTCAGACAGTAAGAAGTATGGAAGTGCCAGTGCCACAGATAGTAAATTCGGAAGATGGAAAGAGCCATAAGCTAAGATTGGTACAGAAAGTCTTCCTAGGAGATAAAATGTGGGCTAGTCTAGAGGAAAGACAATGTAGATAGGCAGAAAGAGCCAGTTAAAAAAAGTAGGTCCCAATTGTGTGAGGTTTTGAGTGGTAGGTAGAGTTCAGAATTCAGATTTTCTCCTGGAGGTGATGGGAAATAATTTGTAACATGTAAAATCAGAGAATTCTCTTTTGATAATATTGAATATTAAAAGTAATGTAAGAAAAACTATATATGCAATATGCAAACATAACTATATATAAATATTTTTAATTGAAATAAACATCTATGCTATTGTTGGTTATTAAATTGTGATAATTTAAGTAATTTTTATTCCTTTTTCCATAATTTTCTGCATTTTCCAAATATTCTAGAATGAGATTGTATTAGTTTTATTCTACATTCCTCATGGGATGGAGGCATTCTTGGGCTTCACTAAATATTCCAACTCTCTAGTTTACCTGCCCCCGCCCCCGCCCCCCCACACACACATGAAATACTCAGAAGGGCAGGGCAGTGCCAACCTCCCTCTCCTGCAGGAACCCTGACAGGCACCCAGCTGAGCTGCCAAGAGACAGATGCTTTAAGCAGGCACAGTTGCTGCCCTGGCTTTAAAGCCCTACAGGAGGCAAGATCTTTTCTAGTAGCACCATAGACATAGCTTCCCTGGGTCTTGTTAAAGGCATGAAGTTTCAAGAGTCACTGCTTTCTAGGAAACCCAAAATATATTATTTCCATCAAGTATTTATCATTCCCCCCAGCCTAAATGCAACATCCCAATCAGAGGTTTTGTAACCACACTCAATGTTGCTAAGTGTTGTAGTTGAAATCCTTCTCTCATCGTATTACACAGTTAGAGTAAGCCAAAGGTCAGATTCTCATTTAGCAGGTGAGAGGGTGTTGTTAGCCCTTTGCCCATAATCAGAAAATGCATCAACAATAAAAACAAGGCTCTTGTTGGAGGTCAAGGATGAGGTGAAAAGAACCTGAAATGATAGATCAACAATAAAAGTGGAAAAGGAAGGGATGTGGCAGACATAAATAAGGAAGAATTGACAAGATGGTAAAATAAATCATTTGGATGACATCTTAGGTCTGTTGTATACTTGCATGCTCAGTTGCTCAGTCGTGTGCAACTCTTTGTGATCCCGTGGACTATAGGCAGTCACTCTCCTCTGTCCATGGGATTTCCCAGGCAAAAATACTGGAGTGCATTATTTCCTTCTCCAGGGAATATTCCTGACCCAGTGATCAAACCCACATCTCCTGCATCTCCGGCATTGCAGGCAGATTCTTTACCACTAAGCCACCAGGGAAGCCCCTTAGATCTGTTATCACTCTATTAGTTGTCTAAAAACCAGGAAATGTAAAATATGTAAAAAAAAAAAAAAACTTATGAGCATTTGAGGAGAGTATCACAAATGATATAAATCATGAAAATTTGAGTTTCAAGTCTGGGAGAAAGAAGGCACCATGATTAAAATGTCAGCAACTCAAGCCATTTAAAAAAAAATTTTTTTTTAGCGGTATTTGGTTTTAGACGTGTTTTCTATAACAGTGAGTGCAAATTCAAATGGTTGCAAGGGGCAGGGAGGTAGAGCCAATTAAAAAGCTGCTGGGCAGAAGACAACAGGAAGCGGGAGCCAAGGCCTGGGCAGCTTGTGGCTTAGCCCCAGCTCAACTCTGTATGGCTATTGCCATGTAAGAATGAAGGGCCAATATTGTCAGATCTTAAAAAATTTTAGTTATATTTGTAATTAATTCAATCTAAAAAGCGAAGACTTTTTAAACCCTTCATAAACCTGTGAGAAAAGGACATTCAAAAAACCAGTGTCTAGCAATTGTCTAAATGTCTAGCAATGTGTAAAATTGTAGAACTGGGGGGGTCTTGCAGAGGATGGAGTGAAATTTGCCAGTTAAGATAGTGGGGATTGTTAGGGAAGGATTAATTATCTAAGGGAATAGAATAGTTGCAGGTCTGAACTTAGGGGAGGTCACAATCTAGGGGATGCAAGGAGAGAAAGGAGTCGTAAATATGAAAGGCTGATCTATAATATAGTGGTAGAACCAGGAGAGCAAAAGTAACATCATAGAGGCCAAGACAGGAAGTTTCAAAGAGAAAATTATAAAAGCATCAAATTTCAAACACAAGTCAATATTTGGAAAAGTTATTGCACTTAGTGAAGCACAAGTACCCTGGATTTCCCTAAAACTCATTCCTGTCATTAAAGAGAACATATAATCCTGCTAGACCGTGGTCCCCCAGCAATCCTTTTATATTCCTCTACCTCCCGTGGCTGCTGGGACAAGACTTAGCCATTCTGTCAAGCAGACAGTCTTCCAAGATTCTTAGGTAAAATATGCTGCCCCGATGTTCCAAGGCAATTCAATTCCTTATGGTGTATTTCAGTTTATATTTTCACTTTACTGTATTCAAGCATATACTGAAGCCACTGGGAAATGCCCTGTATTGTTCATTTCATTTAAAAAATTGTTGTATTCTTACTGGTCTTTTCTAATTCACGCAGAAGAGAAGTTAGGGTAAAAATCCAAAGAAAATCCTTACTCTTATTCTCAATTAGAGTCTCATATTAGACTCTAATATGACAGCTGCTCATCCTCCTGGATGGAACTGACTCATATTCATTAACTTCATGTAGAACCAATAGCTCTCAGGTAGCATCAATTTCTGTATTTCATTTTCTTTGGCATCTGAATCCCAGATACTCTTCTCGATTGGTATAAGAGAAATGCAGGTTTTTAGTTTCCTTGAGAGGTTCTGATGTTTATCAGACTGTTTTGTTCTGTTTTGTCTTGTGTCCTAGATCGGTTCCTACTTTGGAAGTGTTTTAACGACAATTGACATTGATAAAGATTCTAATACTGACATTCTTCTAGTCGGGGCTCCCATGTTCATGGGAAGAGAGAAGGAAGAACAAGGAAAAGTGTATGTCTACGCTCTGAATCAGGTAACGGTTACTTTGGTAGAAATTCAGGAAAGTCTCTTTCTTTGTTTCTTAAAATTTCAGTTAATAATGTTCTAATTTTTCACTCACTCTGGCAAAAGGAACAAAAAAGCTTTCGGGCCCAATCTACCTTACTAACCCCTCAGCCTCTAAATTAACATTTAGAATTGTAGCAAAATAACTCAAACAGTTAGATATTTTCTGCTTATAAATGTGAACTTTATTAAGAGTATATAGAATAAAGATAAATACATTTCACTAAATTGTTAAATTCACAGGGCAACCATTTGTGAGCTCTGGTCTAGGAGTGGGTCACATTAACAGTTCAAGCTCTGTGTGAGCGTGTGAGTGTGCATGGGCACACACATGTGTGTGTAAAGGGAGGAGTGAGGAAAGACCGCAGAGAAGTAGTGAATGTTATGGCGGTCACACCAAACACTGAGCAAACTGCTGTGGGCTTTGGAATACTTCACTCAGCTGCAGTGAGATGTTTGTTTTTCTGATCATAGCCTCAGACATCATTTGCTAAGTGAAATAATTCTTGACTTCTTCATTAGAAGAATTTTTGCTGTTTACAGCAGAGTTGGGATGTATCTATTTAGCTTGTTAAATTTTTAGTCTTTTCCATTTAATTATTTTAAATCATAAATTATATGTCTTTCTCCCTATCATCTTTTTGATTCCTCCTGTCAACATTTTTTGGTCCTGTTCTGTTTTTCCCTTTTTCCCAAGAAACTGTGTTCCTGTTCATCATTTCTGTCCTTTATAGGGAAGCATATGGAGAGACTTTTCCAAAAACACAATAATAGGTAAAGAAAGGATAGTGACACAAAATGAGAATTTAAAAATTCAGCTCTTCAGCTTTAAAAAGTTGCTGTTGAATTATATACTCATTTGATTACATTAAAAAGAGACTCCATTAAAAGCCTCAGTACATCCTTGTCTACACTCCTATAATCTGTGGAAATTTCTCACTTTGCTCTCATATAGACACAAGTCTTAAGAAATTTTGCAAACTTTACCCTTCAGGTACAAATGATCTTTAATAGCACTGATTTAGTACATACTTTAAAACTTTGCTCTGCTGTAGTTATGACAGAAATCCATAAGGATTCTGTTTATCTTTCTTCCAGACAAGGTTTGAATATCAAATGAGCCTGGAACCCATTAAGCAGACTTGTTGTTCATCTCTGAAGCACAACTCATGCACAAAGGAAAACAGAAACGAGCCATGTGGGGCTCGTTTTGGAACAGCTATTGCTGCTGTGAAAGATCTCAACCTTGATGGGTTTAATGACATCGTGATCGGAGCGCCCCTGGAAGATGATCATGGAGGAGCTGTGTACATTTATCACGGAAGTGGCAAGACTATAAGAGAGGAGTACGCACAAGTAAGAAGTGAAGCCTACAGATTCCTTCATTTATTTATTATCTTAGTGTAACAGGCGTGGATGTTACCAAAATACAGTAATGGTATATAGTCATACAGTCAGTAGCAATGTATGGGGTTTTTAAAATTTTATCAGTCATTGAGAAAGCATTGGTTTATTATATTATTTGTGTGTTTCTAATCCTGTGATTCTTGCCCTTAATTGATAAGTGGGTTCAATACCAGGCATTACCTGTCTTGCTTCACGAACTATTTAATTTTTTCTTCTGACTCTTGGGAAACTAGATTTCTAAGTTTTCTTCATAGTAGAATTACTTGTATTGAATATTTTATTTTGTCTAGTTTTTCTTTTCTGTTGTCATATGCCTTGTCTTCATGACTTAATCTTTTTTTTTAATTGAAGGATAATTGCTTTACAATTGACTTGATCTTTTGAAATGGCAAAAACGTAGAACGAAAGAGCACTTTTTAACGATGCTGTTTACCAACTACAGTGTGTCTGATCCTAAACACAGGGTACCACTTTCTGAGTAAGAGAATAGTAATTATATGATTTAGCCAATAAAGGAGAAGAAATGGTTTTTATATTCAGTACCCATGTTTTTATAATAAAATCACATTAATTTTATATTTATGAATTAAATTGCTGTATTTTCATAAAAATAAATTTGGACTTCTGAAGGTTTATAATTTTCTACCAAGTAATCCCTCTTGTAAAAACTCTGAATAATTAAGTTTAACCTGCAGGGGATTTCTATTGTTCTTGATTTAAATTTATTGTCAGCTAATGACTCTATAAATTAGAGCCTAATATATAAATTAGAACTTTTTCCTACATGAGACAAATGTCCATTTACAGAAGTGTTTTATGTATGACAAAAGTAAAAGAATTTAAAGGGATTCTTCTAATGCAATTGTCTGTTTTTAAGTAACCATAGTTAATTGGACACTGAACAACTACTTATGAATAAAATAGAATTCACTACTTTTCTAACTTATGTATGAAAAGAAAAACAGAACAACAGTTATTTCTTTTTATTTGTAAATGTTCTTTGGCTCCGTAGTCAACAGAATTCTCAAAATCTATTCATGCCTTGTGAAGTTGTCCTTAATTTTTCATTGTCATAATGACATTAATAGTGAAAAACAAAATAAAGGGCATATTTCAGTAATATATTTTAACTAACAAGACTCCGATCTGTTTAATAAGTGATTTGCTTCTTTTAAAAATCTTCATGGTACTTCATAACTGGAAACAGGCAATATTAACTATTGGAGTGTGATGGAATCAGGTACTGGAAGCAGGAGTTTCTTGTGTTCTTCACATTATTCATTCTGGTTCAATACCTCAAACTTAATGGAGTGGCATTTGCAATATAAAAATAAGGATTTTAAAGTCATTAATAAGTAGACTAGATTCTTATCAGCAATTGTTTTGTAAAATGATGATAAATCAAGATGCAGCTTTAAGCAACAAAAACAATAAAGAATATTAGAGTTGAGTTTGTTTAATTATTGGCAGAATGCTTTCCCAAGAATAGGTGAGAAATGTGCTCATTCATTGCTATGGTAACTAGAGGTGCTGCCTGTGTATGGAATGATCCAGAATCAAACTGAATCAAGCCCTCCAGAAGCAGTGGGGTCAATAACTCCTGATTTCTCTGCTGAAAAATATAAGGAAACAATTTCCAGTGAACCACAAACCTTTAGGCTTGAAAGATGTTTTCATTTGCTTTGCCTTATTTGGCTTCTTAAATTTTATGACATTCAAGTGGAAGATAGGATAAGGAGACTCCAGGTTTAGGGAGAGTTTGTCAGGACTCCCTGCCATCGGGTTCTGTTAAAATGCTATCAGCTTGAACCTGAGCTAAGTTAGGAAGTACAGATGCCAAACACATTATGTATGGTAATGTGCATGAGAACTCCCTATTCATTTGTGCTTCCCAACACTGTGGATACATGTGAATGAAATAGAATCTATTATGCTCTTGACTTTTAGTACCATTTTTGACAGACAGTAAAGATGACATATTGAAAAATGTATTTGATGGAATGTATTCTTCATACCCAGGCTCAAAGTTCAGTGAACCCCAAATTGACCCTAGGATAATTTTCCACTCCCCCTCTTGCTTGTATGATGTGTTTCCAGTACCCTTATATATCTCTGTGTAATGGAATTGAACAGAAACTAGAAAGCAGAGCCAATTACTCATAATGTTTTCCTTGAGGATTAGACAAGATGACGTTATATAATATTTTTCCCTCTCTCTGGTGTCAATAACCCTGAGATGACTTTGTCTGCACTATAAAAAGAATATCCTTTGGGAACATCTGAGTAATTCTTCTTGTCCCCACATGAGGGGCCTCTTGGGCAGGTTTCCAAAAGATCTCTCATTTAAATTTTTTGTCAACCAATCCAAGTTCTCAGATTTATTTGAAACGGTTTTTCAAGAGACTCTTCTGACATTAAAAACTCTCTGTTGGTATTTTCACAGCGTATTCCATCAGGGGGAGATGGCGAGACACTGAAATTTTTTGGCCAGTCTATTCACGGAGAAATGGATTTAAATGGTGATGGTCTGACTGATGTCACTATTGGGGGCCTTGGTGGTGCTGCCCTCTTCTGGTATGTATTTTAATAACATCCAATTAATCTGATCCACAACATCCGCAAATCAACATGACACATTACTGAGTCCTCGCTTGAGTGCGTGTGTGCTAAGTCGCTCCAGTCGTGTCTTTGCAACTTCAGACTGCAACACTATGGACTGTAGCCCGCCAGGCTCCTCTGTCCATGGGATTCCCCAGGCAAGAATACTGGAGAGGATTGCCATGCCCTCTTCCAAGGGATATTCCTAACCCAGGGATGGAACCCCAGTCTCTTATGTCTCCTACATTGGCAGGCATGTATTTTAATAAAATCCAGTTATTAATGATAATATTTTACAGATAGGTCAGGAAGATGCCCTGGAGAAGGAAATAGCAACTCCAGTAATCTTGCCTGGAAAATCCCATGGACAGAGGAGCCTGGCAGCCTACAGTCCATAGAGTCACAAGAGTGGGACACGACTTAGTGACTAAATAACCAGACCTCAGAGAATGATCAGAGTTTGTATACAAAATGTCCATTTCTTTTTTTTGCTCCCATATTCATAAAAAAATTATGCAGTTTGGGAATCTGAGAAACTGATCAATCTTAAAAATAAAGCACCTGTATTAAAAGAACAAGTAGAATCAACTCTTAATGTGGGTTATCTATTATGTGATTGTCATTCTGCTTAGAGGAGGGGATAGGGGAAAAGAAGGCCTCATACAGGTTGTATATAAACAAGAAAGTTTCCCTAAATTTACTTACAAGCTTTTATGGATAACTGACTCTTCATTCATTTATATAGTGCATAGAACTAGACATTTGCGCATCACTGACTGATTATATTGTTGGTCAAGTGTAAAAGCATCTACAATAGTGTCTTCTCTCAGTCTTTAAAATGCCTGCATCCCCAAATTAATTTCAGTTAATTGTAACACCCTCATCAATAGTCAGATATGTTCACTAATGCCAATTAATTAATTAGCTTATTAATAAAATAATAAGTTATTAATTAATGGCATTAATAACTAGCTTTAACTAGTTAAAAGACAATTTCAAAAGTTTTCTATTTTTTAAAATGTGATTATTTCAAAAAAATGTAAACAAAATCAATAAAATATCAATAACCTCATGATAGTAAAGAAAATTATGAAAGAGGTGAAGATAGAGACTTGAAAAATATGACTTTGTCATAATTTAAGATAATCCTTAAGAACTAAAGGTCAAATAAAAGTTGTACACTAAACTACACAGAGAGGAACTATTATGCTTTTTTAAAACTTTTAACCATGCAGCAGAAGGAAAGGAGAATGCCTAGAAAAGGAGAATGCTAGGCAGCATGATCTGTGACTTTTGAGGAAGACCACTGAAAACCAAGGCTCCAAACCAGAAGTCACCAGTTTCAGGAACAACAAATACATTTAGTTTTTGTTTGAACTGCTAATTCTGGGTTAATTCATTAGGATAATCTTTACCCACAAATATTTATTGTGAGGGCTACTTTCAAAGCCCTGAAAACTTGTTTCTAGCCTCTCCTGCCCCCAGTCAAGGCTTTATCATTGATGAGCCAGAATAACAGAGTTGGGTTCCTGACATCACATAGCAAAATGGACCAAACCAGCACAATAAAACACAAAGACCAAGATTGGCAGTGCTGAAGAGGGAACTCAGAGTGGATACAGCTGGCAGGCAAAAAACAGAGGCCCACTCAGCAGTCAGGGATGTCCAGGAGAGCCCAATCCTGTGGGCTAGACTGAGCTGTATATTCTATAAAGATCTGTGTGGAGCAGAGAGGAGGTGTGGGGTAGGGAGAGGTCAAGGCAAACTTATGCCTGAAGAATCCAAACTATACACTCTCATTCACTCATTAATTGCTGGTGAAAGGGTAAATGGTTAAAACCCATTAGCAGGCCTTTGTCACTAAAGTGTTAAAAAGCCTTAAAGTGTTCTTTTTTAAAAATTTTACCCCATTATTGCAAAATTCAGACTTAAATTGAAGAAAGTAGGGAAAACCACGAGACCATTCAGGTATGACCTAAATCAAATCCCTTACAATTATAGAGTGGAAGTGACAGGGATTAGATCTGATAGGCAGAGTGCCTAAAGAACTATGGACAGAGGTTCCTGACATTGTACAGGAGGCAGTGATCAAGACCATCCCCAAGAAAAAGAAATGCAAAAAGGCAAAATGGTTGTCTGAGGAGGCCTTATAAGTAGCTGAGTAAAAGAAGAGAAGCTTAAGGTAAAGGAGAAAAAAGATATACCCATTTGAATGCAGAGTTCCAAAGAATAGCAAGGAGAGATAAGAAAACCTTCTTCAGTGATCAGTGCAAAGATATAGAAGACAATAATAGAATAAGAAAGACTAGAGATCTCTTCAAGAAAACTAGAGATACCAAGGGAACGTTTCATGCAAAGATGGGCACTATAAAAGATAGAAATGCTATGGACCTAACAGAAGCAGAAGATATTAAGAAAAGGTGGCAAGAATACACAGAAGAACCGTACAAAAATGATCTTCATGACCCAGATAACCACGATGGTGTGATCGCTGACCTAGAGTCAGACATCCTGGAATGCGAAGTCAAGTGGGCCTTAGGAAGCATCACTACAAACAAAGCTAGTGGAGGTGATGAAATTCCAGCTGAGCCATTTAAAATCCTAAAAGATGATGCTGTGAAAGTGCTGCACTCAAAATGCCAGCAAATTTGGAAAACTCAGCAGTGGCCACAGGACTGGAAAAGGTCAGTTTTCATTCCAATCCCAAAGAAAGGCAATGCCAAAGAATATTCAAACTACCGCACAATTGCACTTATCTCACAGGCTAGCAAAGTAATGCTCAAAATTCTCTAAGCCAGGCTTCAAAAGTATGTGAATCATGAACTTCCAGATGTTCAAGCTGGATTTAGAAAAGGCAGAGGAACCAGAGATCAAATTGCCAACATCCTTTGGATCATGAAAAAGCAAGAGAGTTCCAGAAAAACATCTACTGCTTTATTGACTATGCCAAAGCCTTTGACTGTGTGGATCACAACAAACAGTTGTGTTTCCACAACTGTGTGGAAAATTCTGAAAGAGATGGGAATACGAGACCACCTGACCTGCCTCCTGAGAAATCTGTATACAGGTCAAGAAGCAACAGTTAGAACTGGACGTGGAAAAACAGACTGGTTCCAAGCAGGAAAAGGAGTACGTCAAGGCTGTATACTGTCACCCTGCTTATTTAACTTATATGCAGAGTAGTACATCATGAGAAACACTGGGCTGGAAGAAGCACAAGCTAGAATCAAGATTGCAGGGAGAAATATCAATAACCTCAGATATGCAGATGACACCACCCTTATGGCAGAAAGTGAAGAAGAACTAAAGAGCCTCTTGATGAAAGTGAAAGAAGAGAGGAAAAAGTTGGCTTAAAACTCAACATTAGAAACTAAGATCATGGCATCTGGTCCCATCACTTCATGGCAAAATAGATGGGGAAACAATGAAAACAGTGAGAGACTTTATTTTGGAGGGTTCCAAAATCACTGCAAATGGTGAGTGCAACCATGAAATTAAAAGATGCTTGCTCCTTGGAAGAAAAGCTATGACCAACCTAGACAGCATATTAAAAAAGTAGAGACATTACTTTGCCAACAAAGGTCCATCTAGTCAAAGCTATGGTTTTTCCAATAGTCATGTATGGTTGTGAGAGTTGGACTATAAAGAAAGCTGAGCGCCGAAGAATTGATGCTTTTGTACTGTGGTGTTGGAGAAGACTCTTGAGAGTCCCTTAGATTGCAAGGAGATCAAAGCAGTCTATCCTAAAGGAAATCAGTCCTGAATATTCATTGGAAGGACTGATGCCGAAGCTGAAACTCCGATACTTTGGCCACCTGATGGGAAGAAGTGACTCATTGGAAAAGACCCTGATGCTGGGAAAGATTGAAGGCGGGAGGAGAAGGGGACGACAGAGGATGAGGTAGGTGGTTGGATGGCATCACCAACTCGATGGACATGAGTTTGAGCAAGCTCCAGGAGTTGGTAATGGATAGGGAGGCCTAGCATGCTGCAGTCCATGGGGTTGCAGAGAATCAGACATGGCTGAGCAACTGAACTGAATTGAAATTTTTTTAAAGATAAAATCTATGGTTTGAGATGTATGATCTTTAGAATAATCATAATGCTGTAGGTTTTAGATTTTTTTTAAGGAGTTAAGATACATATCCAATAAGAGAAGTTTGAATAAATAGATGTAATAAATAGATGTTCATGTATTTGTTGGAACAGTATGCTGCTGCTGCTGCTAAGTCACATCAGTCATGTCTGACTCTGTGTGATCCCATGGACGGCAGCCCACCAGGCTCCTCTGTACCTGGGACTGTCATAATATTCTAATAAAAACAAAAATATTGGAAAGTTGCTTGTAATTTTTTTAAGTAGGTATGCTTATATATGTATTTGGGCCAGTGTTTATATATGCATATATGTGTGTGTATGTGTGTGTGTGTGTCTCTCTCTCTTCTCTCTCTATTTCTCTCTCTATATATATATGTATTTATATGAATAGTGATTAGTGCTGGGTGATAGAATTACAACTGTTTTGTATTTTTTTGTTTCTTTTATTATATTTTCATATTTTCTATAGGTAAATTGTTTTAAGGGAAAAAATATATAATTTTTTAAATGCAAAAACATAAACAGAGTCCTATGTATTCACAAGATCGTTGTTGCTGTTCAGTCGCTAAGTCATGTCTGACTTTTTTGCAACCCATGGACTGTAGCTCACCAGGTTGTTCTGTCCAAGGGGATTCTCCTGGCAAGAATACTGGAGTGGGTTGCCATTCCCTTCTCCAGGGCACCTTACCGACCAGGGATTGAACCCACATCTCCTGCATTGGCAGGCGGATTCTAAGAGCCAGTCTGATTGCAAAGCAAAAGCCAGATAAAGGTATTTAACAATTATACTGGCTTCATTCTAAGCCTCTAAGCCTGAGGTCATTGACTTCAGGCTCCATATACTCTCTTTGCCTAATTTTGAATTACTGTGCTCTCACTTTGGATTAGTGGAAATCACCGGACATTGGAATTAGAAAGACTGGGTTTAAATCCTAGTTTAAATCCCTGGACAGCTTCTGACAAAATAATCTCTCAAAGTCTTGGTTATATGTAAAACAGAGAAAATAATATGTCTTGTTATGAAAGTTAATTTAAAATGTAAGTGAATAATAAACAGCATGTGTATAACAATAAATAGCACAGCGCTTCTCGCGCTATTCTGCTTCTCTTTCCTGGAAACAGGAGCAGGGCTGACCCTACAAGAAGAACAGACAAGTATTAGAGTTTACCAAAGTTGTCCAGGGGTCCTCTGGACTCTTCCCAGGTTGGGAACAAACTCAAAGGTGCTGAAAATATGGTTTTGGTTCTGAGGTTGCACCTGGCTACTTGATTTCATCTCTTTTCTATTATAGGCAATTACAGTTCCTTGGCCTATCAATTGTAGGGAATGAAGATTAATTTTCCTTGTACCTTTCTGATTTCCTAGCTGAGACTTCTGTAATGAACGACAGATTAACAGAACGAACTAAAACAAACAAAACCCAGAAAATACCCAGAAGTTTATTAGAACACATATACCTCATGTATACATGGGAGATAATGAATAACTCTCTGAGGTAGCTTAGAATTCACACTTAAAAATTATCTTAATAAGGAAAGGAAAGGGAGATGTAGGCCTCCTAGGGAAAATGGATGATTTTTAGGAAAGATGAATAGGCCCTTAAAAGAATAGATGGGAGGTAAAACAGTTTGTAACAAAGTTTTTCTGGGTGTGGTGTCCACTCCAGCCTCCTCTCCTGTGACAAGTCAATCTTCTCTGGTTGATGACACTCCTGGGAAAGGATTTATGACAACTGAGTTCTCTTTAGAGGATGCATCTTTAGGCAGTTAATTGGAGTTCTTAGAAAGCCTTTCAGCATTTGTTGTATTTTAAGTGCCCGCAGTTCAAATGATCAGTATACCAAAGTGGCATGCTTTGCAGAGGCGTGTCCTGAACTCCTATAGTCGTATTTTAGGGTGACATATTCTGCCACCCTTCAGAACCCAATGCCTAACATGGTTCCAGAATAACCAGGGTGTCTTCAGAACGTCAGGTACAATCTCTTCTGTATCAAAGCGTCACGAGTGAAAGACATCCTGAGAATCCACGCTGCACACAAAGAAGAATCATCTCAGATCACTCACTCGGCACTCCCGAAAGGATGGCATGCATTAAATGTAAAAATAAATAGTGATCCCCTGTGGCTTATGCGTTTGCAGGTCTCGAGATGTGGCTGTCGTTAAAGTGACCATGAATTTTGAACCCAATAAAGTGAATATTCAGAAGAAGAACTGCCGTGTGGAGGGAAAGGAAACGGTGTGTATAAATGCCACGGTGTGTTTCAATGTGAAACTGAAGTCCAAAGAAAACGTGGTTTATGAAGCTGGTAAGTGTCACACATACAGAAGTACTTTGGAGCAGGAGGACAGTGTATTCTATTTGCTCCCACAGGATGAATCCCGTAAGATAGTGTATTTCCCTCGATGATAGGAATCTTACATCACATTGCCTCTGTGAACATACTGAACCTTGAAAAAAATTCTAACGTAGAAGGAATGGGTTATGGAACCTGTAAATTCTGGAGCAGAAACTACATAGTTATATTTGGTTGCCTTCCATAGTTGGATTCCATATTTCTCCTCTGGCTCTCCTATTTACTCTGAACAATCAAGTGCCAGAGAAAGAGAGAGAAAGAGACACCAATCCTAAGGCAGAGTTGAAGACTGGGCTCTCTCCAGTAAGACTGGTATTACAAAGGACCTGAATGCCCCCACCTTCCTGAGATCTCTGCTCCAATCAGAAGGTGACCCTTGTTTTTTAGGGTCACACAGATCCCGTGTGTGTGTTCTCAGGCCATTACATCAGCCTGGGTATCCCCTTTTTGCCTATATTCTACAATTCCTAAAGCAGTTTTTAATGATACTGAAATAAGCTGGAGCCAAAACTGTGAAGATCATTGGCTGCCCAATAGTAGTTTAGACTGCAAACCAAATATAAGTAGAATGAGAAAAATGATTAATCCTTAAAATCTATTTTTCTTAGCTTGCACTACATGTGCCTATTTATGATCTGCAATAGACCTCTGACTGGAAGATAAATGAGCTATAGGAATGTAAAATAATGACTTACATTATCATATACATTATTTGTCTTATTTTTATATAGTAATTAAGCAAGGAAATAAGATTGCTGCCTTCATATAAAGTATAAGGCCTAACTTGTTTTCCTTATCGTGGTATGCTTATTTTTTTTTAACTTTCATTTATTTAGCTTATTTTATTATATCCTTTAAATAGTCAAAAATGACATCTTTTATAATGTAAGTTTAAAATATCATTAATGTATATTTTTGCCTCTGTTGAAATACAACATAGTCAATATTCTAAACAGGGTCTAACATTTCTAAATTAAAAAAAAAAAACTAAGTGAAAACCCAGTAAACATACCCACATGGTCAAGAAATTAGGTAGTATGTAGGTAGGTGTGTGTAAACATACATCTACATTTTAAAATAAGTATAATTAAACATTAAAAGCCTTGCAAACTTGGAGAGTTCTTTAGAGTTCCTCAAGATTATCTTCATGACTTCACATACCATTGTACTACAGTAGTGTGAAGATGCTGAATAACGTGTTAACTGGTTGCTCTAGAGATTTTTCTATAATATTAATGAGCTGGATCATATGATAATAACCCCAAATAAGCATGTCTGCCGATTATTCTTTTTTTATTTTTATAGATATGCAGTACCGTGTCACATTAGATTCTCTAAGACAGATATCACGGAGTTTTTTCTCTGGAACTCAAGAGAGGAAGATTCAAAGAAACATCACAGTTCGAGAGTCAGAATGCACTAAGCATTCCTTCTACATGTTGGCAAGTAAATCATATATAATAGCTGACTTATTCCAGATCAAAATAAAATAGAGATGCCTTATTTCAAGTCAGTCAATCTTACGTTTACTTCAAAGTACAAATCATGAACTAAACTTTATTCACTTTTCTTAGAAAATCACAGATCTGATTTTCTATTTTCCAAATATGTATCATAAAGCTATCTTTCATATTCCTTCTGTATGTTATCAGACATCCATATATTATGGAACAGTAAAAGGCACGGTGTACCAGCTGATAGAGATCTTGTATTTCATTCATTTATTCATTTCATTCATTCATTCTTTCAACTTGAAAGCATCACTGAACTTTTGCAGGCCTTGTCTGTCAATTGCAGCTCAGTGGTTACATGCCCTGAGGGGGAACTGTTGGGCCTTATGCTTTCTGGGGTCTGTTTTTGTCCATGGAACTACGTGTTTCACTCTTTGACTTTAGGCTGAAGGGAAAATATCTGGCATTTTCCATCATCTGTAAGCTTTATGCTACCTGTTTCTATTTTAGTGGGTGAGGGAGCCTTGGAAAGCAAAATTTTAACCTCTAGAGATGGCTGCTAAGCCAGTTTGAACCATTTGAAATGCATTTTATTGGATCACTGTGCACGTGGAGCAAGAGTCTCTTAAAATGTATGTGACACTAAAGAAAAAGAAAAGCAGAACAGATGTACTGAGAAAACACTGATTTTAGTAATGGAGATTGAAACTTAGAGACTTGAACATGATCTTGGAATTTTACATGAAATAGCCTATTTGCCCCCACTTCTGACCTATTTCATTATTCCTTATGAATATTTCATATTTTGAAAATATTGTAGCCAGGGGCAGGAAAGTCACAGAAGATATGCAAGCTGGTGTGCCATGCTTATTCTTCCTCAGTGATTTTCAAGTCAGTATTCCTCATGACATATATCAAGATAAGCTTTTTTGGTCAACATTGAATTCAGTCTACAGTGAGAAAAATAAAAATGGAGTTAATTTCCTCTTTGCTTCATCAGAATTGAAACTTTAAGAGTTAGGACTTAGATAAAATTTGAAAAGGTGTGAAACCAGATTTGGCAGTGCCTCCAACCTACTCACTGTTGTATATATTTCTCCAAAAATTTAGCATCTAGCTATACCTGGGCACTGGTATTGAAAGGAATGAACTAGTTTCAAAATTTCCAGAATACTTCTGGATTTTGATGGATATGTTAACGTTTGTCATGGAGTCAGCCAGGAGAGAATTTGTAGCCCAGCTTACCTACATTCTGAGTAATTTTGACAAAGTGGTTTAGTCTCTTAGTTTTATTTATCTGTAAAATAAAGTTTTATTTTATTTATTTATCTGTAAAATAAAGATTATAATTATTATGTGTCTTGGAAGATTGTTGAAATAATTCTCAATAATGTGTATAAAGCTCATAATTCTGGCCATGCCATAAATGATGGCTGGCACTGATGGTAATAAAAAAAATTGATCACATCCATATTATTTTCATATCCTTTCACATTATAAAATTCTTACAACTCAAGGTATATATCATATTAAAGAAATGCAACTCAGTTTAAAGAAGGGTTTCTCTTGAAGTTGAGAGATGTTCCTAGAAGTATTACATAGTGTTTTTTAGCTCAAAGTCTCAAGAGAAACGATATTGTTATGCAAGTAGCTTGGAGCTGTACATCCTGACATGGCCAAGTACAACCTATCCATCATTCCAACAGGCCCGTCTGAGAAGCTGGACGTGAGTCATAGGGTTACAGTTGGAAGCCTCTGTGTTCCGGAAGTGTCTCTTGTCAAGGCAGAAGGGCAGTCTCTCTCTAGTGAAGCAAAAGCCTGATCAGGTCATATGTCAGATCAGGAGCACAATAAGCCTGACAATAAGCCTGACCCATGAGGCAGGAGAAGAAAGCCATCACAGGGCCCAAGAAATACGATGCCAGTGACATGTTCTGTGTTTTGACCTCTAGGACAAGCATGACTTTCGGGACTCTGTGAGAATAACTTTGGATTTTAATCTTACCGATCCAGAAAATGGGCCTGTTCTTGATGATTCTCTACCAAATTCAGTACATGAATATGTAAGTCAGATTTTTAAAATTTAGAATGCCTATTTGTGAATATATTGGGGAAAAAACCTGAAACATATAAACAGATGCACACACACAAGCCTAAAGCAATTATTTTAATTTTTTAAAAAAAGGAATTAGATTTTTCTAGACTTTTCTCAATTCTACTAACTTCCTTTTGCTGGAGTTTAAGGGAACTTACAAATGACACCTATTTTTATCTTTTCTGAATTCAGGAGCAATTGAAAGAAAGACATGAGTTGGCCAACTGGAACTCCCCTTTATTACTAATGAACACTGGGTTCCAGGGCATGGTTTGAGTATAATGGGGGTCCTCCTACACAGCCAGGCTTAGGCCACAGGTAACTAAATAGGTCATTAGCAGTGCTCACTAACCTCTGGCCTTCTGGGGGACCCACTTTGTAAAACTTGCAGAATGGAAATGTGATGTATGCTTCCCCATGGGCTCACCACTTCCCCAGCAGCAGAAGACACAGGAAGGGACTAACCTGCACTCACCTAGCTTATGCTTCCAAGTTCAGTCTACTGTCTGATCTCTGCGAAAGAGTGAGATTGTGAGTGTGGCACTGATGGGATTTGTTACTCATTCAGTCGTGTCTGATTCTTTGTGACCACATGGACTGTAGCCCACCAGGCTCTTCTGCCCATGGGGTTTTCCAGACAAGAATACTGGACTGAGTTGCCATTCCCTTCTCCAACTAATGGAGTTGGGAAGGGAAATTCATTTTCCCCTGCACATATCTTCTGCTTTCCCTTCCTTCCTTACAAGTATATTTACTGTGTGTCTTTCATGTTCCAGGCATCAGAACTTGCAGTTCTAACCTAGGAAACAAGTATTAGGTAGTCATTACAGGACATGCCCTGGAGGAGAACTTCAGAGCTCAAAGGGAACTTCTGCTACACTGAGGTATCAAGGATTAGAAAGTGAAAAGTGAAAGTTAGTCGTGTCCAACTCTTTGTGACCCCATGGACTATATAGTCCATGGAATTCTCCAGTCAGAATACTGGAGTGGGTAGCCGTTCCCTTCTCCAGGGGATCTTCCCAAGCCTCCCTGGAACTTAGGCCACTGCAGTTGAGATCTGAAGCACAGGAAGGTTTTTCCATCCTATTAGAGGAGTGGAGAGGGCAGTGTTCCAGGAAGAGGTTCCATGCTAAGGTTCAGACACATAAAAGAAACTCACTAAGCTCACCAGTGCTGCTGAAGCTGAAGAGCAAGGGCAGAAGGTGATGTGAGATGAGACAGGAGGCACAGGCAGGAGCCAGATCACCAGGACTTTGTGCCACTGCACAGACTTTAATCGTTCCTGAAGAGCCGAGGAATGCTCTTGATGGCTTTAGTTGGTTTGGTGATAGCACTGGATTTTGGGGGGTTCTTTTAAGAATTACTTCAGCTGCAAGGTGGAAACTGTTTGGAGGGAATCAAGAGTGGGTATGGAAGACCAGTCAGGGAGTTGTTGCTTTAGTTCAGGGAGCAAGTAAGAAGAGCTGGCTAGAGATAGAGGTGGAAATGCAGAGGCAAGGAGGTGTGGAAGGTATTTAGAACAGAGGTAGAGTGGATGGTTCTTGGTGATGGGTTGGATAAGGGGGAGGGGCTGAATGAAGAAGAGGAGTCAAGGAAAGTGCCCAGTTAGGTGGTTTGATCTTTTTCTACCCGCTTGACCGAAGCTATTATGATCTTGAGTACTTGATTCTTTTAAACAGAAAATCTCATGATCAGAGTTGAGTGTTACAGTGTTCTCTCATAACTTTGGATCATGGAGTACTTGACTTATTTCTTTGAAACCGTTGCTGTTCTGGCAGATGAAAACCAGTGAAAAACATCTGTGAAAACTGTGCATTCCTTAAAAGACTGGAAAAATTTATAGCCAAAAGTAAAAATTACAATTTTCCCCTATAAATTATAGGAACAACTATAAAAATTCCTTATGATTTCTGCAGTGAAATCTGCTCTCTTTATGATCTGCTTATTTTGGAAATATGTCATTTCTTTTATGCAAGTTCGTAGGTAATTTTCAATAATGCCTAGCTAAATTTTGAAAAAAATGCTTTTCTGTGACCATTTCAGATTCCCTTTGCCAAAGATTGTGGAAACAAGGAAAAATGTGTCTCGGACCTTGCCTTGGATGTATCCACCACAGAAAAGGGCCTGCTTATTGTCAAGTCCCACAATGATAAGTTCAATGTTAGCCTCACAGTCAAAAATAAAAAGGACAGTGCCTATAACACCAGAACCATAGTGAATTATTCTCCAAATCTAATTTTTTCAGGAATTGAGGTAAACCTTCAGTTTTATATTTATTTTATTCTTGTAATAATCATGCATTGAACCTACTTTTCAAACTACTGTGGTAACTTTTATTACATTGATTTTAGAAGAGTAGAAAGCATTTTGTACAAAACTAGCACTTACTAATGATGAAAGGACCATATTTGTTTTTTAAGTTTTTGTTTTGATGTATTTCTTTAGAGGTGTATGACTTTTCTTGGATTCAGTTTCCAGAAAGGATCGCTGATGTACCAAAACTGTAGGCTTCACAGAAGACTTACATCACTGAAATTGAGACTAAGTCAAGAAAAAATAAAGTCAAAAGAGTTTAACAGAAGGGCAGAGAAGGAGCAGTACATTTGCTGAACAATAACAAAACATTTATGTGCATAAAAATCAAGATACCAATCCCCACTTTCTATGCATGATCCTTACATTGGTAAGGGAGTTGTATTAAATAACTCTGTCTCATTGTCATGACAGAAGGGTTTTTTTTATTATTATTTTGGCAGTAACATATAGCTGCATAAGATGCTCTATCAGGATTAATTAATACTTCCAAATTTGAACTTTGCAATTAAATATGATCTGTGAATCAACTCCCCTGGATTAAAATTCTGTGTATATTTATATGTATATTTATATTTATATGAATTAGTACTATATATGATTGATATTAAAACCAAGTATGCTTAATATATATAATATTAAAACTTTAATTGTCCAAGTTCTGTAAATTCAGATTTTCACTGATGTGTGTGTGTTTGTGTGTTAGTCACTCAGTCACGTCCGACTCTGCGACCCCTATGGACTGTAGCCCACCAGGCTCCTCTGTCCAAGGGATTCTCCAGCCGAGTACTGGAGTGGGTTGCCATTTCCTTCTCCAATTTATTAGGACATCACTCAGGAACATGATACTAAGATCAGCTTAAAAAATGTCCTATATTACTGCCACATAGTTTAGACTCAGTAAAGAATGTTAAGTAAAAATCTCAAAGAGCAAAGCAATGCCAGGAAAATAGTACCCCTGAATTTTTCTGAGAAAAGAGATCTGTATTGAAAGTCACCCTCTGTGTCTTCTTCAGCTGACTTCATGGCATTGGCAGAGAAATCAACGAGGCCTCTCTCTAAATACTTCTATTTACCATAACAATCCTAATAATAATAGTTTTTTCTTGAGTTGTATTATGTGTCAGATACTGTTCTGTAAGCTTTATTTAATTCTCATTAATTCCTTTGCAAGTAAGGTGTTACAGTACTGCAGAGATTCTAAGATAAACCCTCTTTTTACACTTTAATGCTTCTGTAATTGCATTTTACAATTGATATGCTTATTTTATGGGTGGCATTATTGTTTACTTTTTGTTGTATGTAAAATACTGGTGAGTCTCACATTCAAAGGCAGTTTCAATTTGATGAGATAGAGTTTGACTAACCCCCAGTAGGTGGAAAATCAGACCCAGAGAAGAGAGGAGTCCTGATGAGAATAAAGCTAACAGTGCAGGGCTCAGAGTTTAAATCCTGGTGGTCCCAAGTCCAAGCTCAAGCTCTTACCCACTTCTCCAGTGACGACCATTCACTGTGGACTTCCACGTGGTCATCCTGCCGGTGTGGATAATTTCCTACAAACACCTGCTGACTCTGAGGCAGATGGTGTTAGTCCTCCCAGTTTTCAGTAGAAGATCCAAACGGGCTGGTGTGACATGCTTCGTTCCTACCCCTGTCCTTACTGAGGTGCTGTAAGCACCTCACATTTTCTTGAGCTGTGGGACAAGTGATCTTAGAATGCTGTTCAGTTCAGTTCAGTTCAGTTGCTCAGTCATGTCTGACTCTTTGCGACCCCATGAATTGCAGCACGCCAGGCCTCCCTGTCCATCACCAACTCCCGGAGTTTACTCAAACACATCCATTGAGTCAGTGATGCCATCCAGCCATCTCATCCTCTGTCGTCCCCTTCTCCTACTGCCCCCAGTCCCTCTGAGGATCAGGGTCTTTTCCAATGAGTCAACTCTTCACATGAGGTGGACGAAGTATTGGAGTTTCAGCTTCAGCATCAGTCCTTCCAATGAACACCCAGGACCGATCTCCTTTAGGATGGACTGGTTGGATCTCCTTGCAGTTCAAGGGACTCTCAAGAGTCTTCTCCAACACCACAGTTCAAAAGCATCAATTCTTCGGCGCTCAGCCTTCTTCACAGTCCAACTCTCACATCCATACATGACTACTAGAAAAACCGTAGCCTTGACTAGGCGGACTTTTGTTGGCAAAGTAATGTATCTGCTTTTTAATATGCTATCTAGGTTAGTCTTAACTTTCCTTCCAAGGAGTAAGTGTCTTTTAATTTCATGGCAGCAGTCACCATCTGCAGTGATTTTGGAACCCAAAAAAATAAAGTCTGACACTGTTTCCACTGTTTCCCCATCTATTTCCCATGAAGTGGTGGGACCGGATGCCATGATCTTTGTTTTCTGAATGTTGAGCTTTAAGCCAACTTTTTTACTCTCCTCTTTCACTTTCATCAAGAGGCTTTTGAGTTCCTCTTCACTTTCTGCCATAAGGGTGGTGTCATCTGCATATCTCAGGTTATTGATATTTCTCCTGGCAATCTTGATTCCAGCTTGTGTTTCTTCCAGCCCAGTGTTTCTCATGATGTACTCTGCATAGAAGTTAAATGAGCAGGGTGACAATATACAGCCTTGATGTACTCCTTTTCCTATTTGGAACCAGTCTGTTGGTCCATGTCCAGTTCTAACTGTTGCTTCCTGACCTGCATATAGGTTTCTCAAGAGGCAGGTCAGGTGGTCTGGTATTCCCATCTCTTGAAGAATTTCCCACAGTTTATTGTGATCCACACAGTCAAAGGCTTTGGCATAGTCAATAAAGCAGAAATAGATGTTTTTCTGGAACTCTTGCTTTTTTGATGATCCAGCGGATGTTGGCAATTTGATCTCTGAGACTTTCCCAAAAACTATACTGTGAAATCTAAGCAAGGCAGCTTCTAAGGCACAGCTGGGGAAATCTGAGCTCAAGTATTTCAATATACTCAAGTATTTCAGTCAAGTTCAAGTATTTCACCTTCATATCTGATCTAATTCTGTTTACTTTCTCTTCCTAGGCTATCCAAAAAGACAGTTGTGAATCCAATCATAATATCACATGTAAAGTTGGCTATCCTTTCCTAAGAAAAGGAGAAATGGTAAGCAGATTATAGAAAATACATGTGGCAATTGGATACAAAAAATAATATACTCAAAGCCAAAAATATAAATGTTTCTAATGGATGTGTTTAGATGGTTGCTGGTACTTGAAGTTTCTGTTTTAAAGAGACTTTAGTAATGACCATTTCATAATTACAATGTTTATGATTGTGATCTGGTAGACAGTGGTAATACGAAAAAATAACAATGGGTAGGATATAATAATGTGATAGTGTTGGATATGTATGTAACATCTCTGGTGTGTTAAGATGTTTTCACATATATCTTCTCCTTTACTCATGAAATTTGCATTATTAATTAATAAATGAGCAATTTTATTTTAAAAAGAAAAATATTTATATGATTTAATACTTTAATTAATGCAAAAATTTTACTTTAGTTTCTTATCTGTTACTAAAGATATTTTTATTTTACAGGTAACATTCAAAATATTATTTCAGTTTAACACATCTTATCTCATGGAAAATGTGATCATTCATTTAAGTGCAACAAGGTTGGTTCCTGTGTGTACATGAGTGTATGTGGATGCCTGCAAATAATTTCTTTCATATATTTAAAATGTTCTATAGACTGACTTGAACTTCTTACAGCTTTTATGTGATCAGTAGAAGTAGAAGGCAGTGAACCCCTTTACTTCACAAAATCATCCTTATGAATAATTAGCAAAATAGAGAAATTTTCATTTAATAGAAATAATAAACCTAATTGGCTTAAACCACTGGTTCTATGAGCCATAAAACATGTTGTAATCACACATCACTTATATCTGCCAAGTTGAATTTAAATCCATTAAAAATTTTATAGGCTTTGCTAATTTAAAAACTTTTATGGACTGCCCATCAAAATCAACTGAATCATTAAAGAGACTTAAAATTTTATGATACCCTTTTGTAGCTTAATAAATTTTATTCAAATCAGTCAAAGCTTCTGAAAGATGGTATACACAATACACAAACAAAAAATAGCAAAAGTCTAATAAGGAAATTGAAATAGTACTTACCTTTTTTCTAAGAGTAACTGTACGCTGGACCATAAGCAACTTGAGGTAAACTTTTATCATTTGTTGTTTTATTCCCAGTTTAAAAAAAAATCTAATAATTGAATAATTACAAATAAATGTAAAGTGAGTGAGTGAGAAAATGAATTAAATGGATGAGTTAATTCTGTATACTCAATTCAGTTCAATTTAGCAAATACTAATTTGAACTCTACTATGGACAAAATAGGCCTTCCCTGGTAGTTCAGCTGGTAAAGAATTCACCTGAAATGCAGCAGACCCCGGTTCGATTCCTGGGTCAGGAAGATCCCCTGAAAGAGGGAGAGACTATTTATTCCAGTATTCTTGGGCTTCCCTGGCGGCCCAGATGGTGAAGAATCTGCCTGCAATGTTGGAGACCTGGATTTGATCCCTTGGTTGGGAAGATTCCCTGGAGGAGGGCATGACAACCCACTCCAGTATTCTTGCCTGGAGAGTCCCATGGACACAGGAGCCTGGTGGGCTACAGTCCATGGGGTCACAAAAAGTCAGATGGGAAAGAGTTGGACAGGACTGAACGACGAAGCACAGCATACACAGCACGTGGACAAGATACTGACTTTGTCCCTTAAATAAGGGCATGAAGCTCCTCATGAAGGGAATATTACAGTAGGGGACTGAGACTAGTATTTAAATTATTATCAGACAGGATAGAACAGGGAAAATTTATTAAAGAACTAGAAGCCATGTGTGGAGACTTAATGGAGGGTGAAATTATATCTACTTGGCAATGAAAACCCAAGAAAGATTTATTAAGGAGGTTATAAGTAAGAAGGACCTTAAAGAATGGGTAGCAATTCAGAGAGGTTGGTGGGTAGTTAGATAGAATGTTTCAAGTAAAAAATGTGCAGCTTGAGCAAGAACACAAAGGGAGACCACTAGATCTATTTGGGGGAATGTTGGGTGATCAATTTTAGTGCAAATATAGGAGAATACATAAAGAATAATGGAAGATAAACAGGGAATGTACATCTTACCATGGATGGTGAGTACTGAATTTCGAAATGTGGCATCTTTTCTTAGTTGAACAGGCCATGAAATGTTTTTGAGGGGTGAAGTCATATGTACAGAGCTGTTTCTTTCAAAGGTTAACTGGGCTGCAGTGTGGGATGGGTTAGAGGCAGGGGCCATTTACAGCAAAAGCCCAGTCACACATATATCTATAACCCAAGACAGGGAGCTGCCTTCACTGCCCCATCACTCATATCATGCTGCTAATATACTTGGGAATAAGCAGAGCCATTAAAGGGTACCCGTTGACCATTTTGTGAGACAAAATGCTAGGTGCTTGGTCACTTGGTAGAGGGGCATATGTGATAACAATAATAAAAATTAATACTTACTGAGTATTCCCTATGTCCTTGGCACAATGGTAAGCATTTTACACTTGTTGCTCACTTATTATTTATTAAGAATTTAATCATAAAATTCCCATTTTATAGATGAAGAAACTGAGGCCTGAGGCACAGAGAGACTAAACAACTGTCCCAAAGTAGGTCAATGTCCAGGAACAATCTCAGGCCCTCTGGCCCCAGAGCCAGTGTTGGTACCTGTTATAGCACTTGTCCATGCTTTTTTACTTAATACAGGAGAGTATGAGATATGTGTATGTACATATAAATGTATAAATATCTAGGCATGCATTTAAATAACATATAACTGAAATTATTACTAAAATCAGGGAGGAAAGTAGGTTCTCAACAAATAAGCACCAAGTACAAGGCATGTGCTGTGCTGTGCTTAGTCACTCAGTCATGTCTGACTCTTTGCAACCCCATGGACTGTGGCCCACCAGGCTCCTCTGTCCAAGGGGATTCTCCAGGCTAGAATACTGGAGCGGGTTGCCATGCTCTTCTCCAGGGGATCTTCCCAACCCAGGGATTGAACCCAGGTCTCCCTCATTGCAAGAGGATTCTTTACTGTCTGAGCCACTAGGGAAGCCCAAGTACAAGGCATGGAAAGACTATTAGGTGAGAAGACAAAGGTTTTAGATTTATTCTCGGCTATGTACTCCGGAGCACGTCTTTTCACAAGGGCCTCATCTGTGATGAATAAGGATCACCTGTGTGATTTATATAAAAAAACACAATTTCATGAATCCTACTTTGGGCCTACTAAATCCATATTGTTCTAGGAGAAAAGCCCAGTAATCTGTGTATTTAACCATTGACCCAAGAATACTTATTATTCACACAGAAGTTTGCAAAACCTTGTAGTAAATCAGTGTTATTTTCAACCCTCGCTGCACTTGAGAATCACCTTAGGGTCTTTTAACAATATCCATCTCTGATCTCCCTCTCCACACTGAATTTTTAAATCAATAATTCTATTTTGTGTGTGTGTGTTTATTTAGTTACCAAAATAAACTTCTCATTCAAATGCTTAGAAAAGTCTCTAAATAGCCAACGGTTTAATGATTTGTCTGACTGCTGTGTTTTCCAGTGACAGTGAAGAGCCGCCTGAAACCCTTTTTGATAATGAAGTGAACATTTCTGTCCCTGTAAAGTATGAAGTTGGACTACAGTTTTTCAGGTAGGAGAACCCCACACTTCAAGTTGATGCCTTCTGGTAACCCAGTGGATCTCAGCTTGTGGTCCCTGAACATGGGTATCAGAATCACCTGGGAGCTTCTTAAAAAGAGGCAGATTCTCTGACCTTACCCCAGATGTACTGAATAAGAAATTCTGGGGAGGGGGCCCAGAAATCTGTGTTAAACCCTCTGGGTGATTCTCGTGCACTCTAAAAATTGAGAACCAGCATCCTAAATAATCTGAAATGTGAGGTGCTACTAATACCAAATTGCATTAGCAGTTCAGTCTTAAGTCCTAAATGCAAGCTGAAGACCCAGAAACCCTTCATGAAGGGCAGCGTCTGTAGAGGTCCAACATATTTCTTGGCTGACTTATTCTCATTGTGTGGGATCTGATTATTCTGCCCATCCTGGACATTCAAGATTAAATCATTGTTTACTGACAAGAGGTATTTATTTCCTTCAGGGGCTTCCCTGGTGGCTCAGTAATAAGGAATCCATCTGTGATGCAGGAGATGCTGGTTAAATCCCTGGGTCATAAAGATTCCCTGGAGGAGGAAATGGCAACCCATTCCAGTACTCTTGCCTGGGAAATCCCATGGACAGAAGAACTTGGTGGGCTGTCGTCCACGGGGTTGCAGAAGAGTCAGACACAACTTATCAACTTGTTGTTGTTGTTGTTCTTCTTCAGTCGCTCAGTCGTATCCGACTCTTTGCGACACCGTGGACTGCAGCACGGCAGGCTTCCCTGTCCTTCACCATCTCCCAGGGTTTACTCAGACTCACGTCCACTGAGTCGGTGATGCCATCCCACCATCTCATCCTCTGTCATCCCCTTCTCCTCCTGCCTTCAATCTTTCCCACCATCATGGTCTTCCAATGAGTCAGCTCTTCACATCAGGTGGCCAAACGTAAAGACTAAACAGCAACAAAATTTATTTCCTCCATTATTCGTAAACCATCCTTTTTCGTAAGAATTTCTAAGCTATCCAAACACCAGTTATGTTAGTAAACTTGCATGAGCAGGACTCCAGGCTTTTGCTAAATAAATATGAACCGTGTACAAAAAGTACAAAAATCTGTGTCATTTATTCTGACTCTTGTCGTGTTATTAATTTATTTTCTATGGCACTTTCGTTTTACTAATAAAAGACCACAAAAATGAAAGGATTGTAGGATATACATGTAGATTTTGCATATATATCTTAACCTTTAATTCTATTCCCTGTTTTCTATATTTTTACTTTCATTTCTCTTGGTACACTGACTTATCCCAAGAATTTTTCTCTTATTTAAAATCAAATTTTGGCAAACATGTATTTTTTGTCTTCTCTAAACTGAAGTATTGCTTTTAAATATGTTTATGTTACATTTCCATCTACCAAGTTCATCCAAAGAACATGGAGTTTTATGAAAAAGATTGAAAGTTTTATGAAACTTTTATGAAAAATATTTTAACAGTAAATACATGACTTTAAATTGTGAAAAGGTAACAAATTGTTAAAATCTACTTAAAATTCAGCACTATTAAAAATACTAGGTTTTAGCCTGATTATTCACTAAATGTAGATGATATTAATAAATTCATGAAAATGTTTCATGTATCAATCAAACTTTTACTTTCAAAATTATACATATTTTAGTATTTTAAGCATTGGTAACTATTGAATTAAACTGTAATCTTTCTCACCCTCCTCAAAGATTTAACTTTAGATTTCAGGGTAAAAGAATTTGCGTTTGATTTGAAATCTCTTGAAGTATTTATTGTGGGGTTCCTAGTATATAGAAAGAAAAAATGAGGTCAAGTAAAAGTTACACTTTGTTTTATTTTACTTTTTGTCTTCCAATTAATTCTCTTAAGCTCTGCAAGTGAATACCATATTTCAATTGCGGCCAATGAGACGGTCCCTGAAATCATTAATTCTACTGAGGACCTTGGAAACGAAATTGATATCTTCTACTTGGTAAGAAATTACTTCTAAATTAGTGTTGTGAAAGAGGTATTTGTAAGTTTAGAAGTTAAAGTATTAACAGACACATACAAATATGTTGGTTCAACAGTTAATCTCTATATTCCAGCATATTTTCCTTTATAATTTCTTTAAATTAAATTTATATAATTTATTTAAATTAAAATAAATCTATAATTTAAGATAGTTTTATTTAATTTTTTATTTGGGGCCTCCCTGGTAGCTCAGATGGTAAAGAGTCTGCCTGCAATGCAGGGGGCCTGGGTTCGATCCATGGGTAGGGAAGATCCCCTGGAGAAGGGAATGGCACCCCACTCCAGTATTCTTGCCTGGAGAATCCCATGACGGAGGAGCCTGGTGGGCTACAGTCCGTGGGATCTTAATTTTGTCTGGGCTGGGTCTTCGTGGCTGCACCGGCTTTCCTCTAGTTGTGGAGAGGGGGGCTGCTCTCCAGTCGCAGTGCGGGGCCTTCGAATTGCCCTGGGTTCTCTCTTGCTGTGGAGCACGTGGGCCCAGCAGTTGCGATTCTCGGGCTCTAGAGCAGGGCCTCTGTATGGCACACAGGCTTAGTTCCTCCACCGCATGTGGGATTTTCCCAGACCAGGGATCAAACCTGTATCTCCTGCATTGGCAGGCAGATTCTTTACCAGTGAGTCACCAGGGAAGCCGTAACATAATTTCATTTAAATTGATGATAATTATACTTTCAAGCAACTTAAAAGACCCAGAGCTCTAATTCCCTCAGAAGACACAAATTAGTTAGAATGACTTCCTAGGAGAAAATAAGGAACCAAGTAGACTCTACCTATAACCACATAGACTTTATTTGCATTTTTTAGTATAACTCAAAAAACACTTTTAAAAAAATAACATGACTATTTCAAAAATTGTCTTGATAATTTCCTTTACTGAACAAATAAATTGGTAACTCATCCTGCTTATTGCTACATTTTATGTGTTATACCATAACTTACGGTGTTCCTACTAATGTCTCCATAAATAATGTTTTATGTTACAACCTTTATTTTTATTTTTGAACCCTTCATAACAAGCTTTTCCTAACCATTATAGTAAATAATTATGGAGTTGAGCCAGGCTGTCATTTTAGATCATGCCTACTTACAGATACAGACTCAAGTTATTGTTACTCAAGTAAAAAGCATCCAACTCAAGTGACGGGTTTAAGTCTGTATTCAAAAGAATGAAATAACACAGCATTGTTAGAAGATGGTCTCAGGGTCTTTGGGAATTGGCTATGATGAAAAAGGAAATTCTCTTACAAAGTGGAAATAAATGTATACTATCAAGAATATTTTATTGTTTTTATTTGTGCCCTTTGCTGAAATGCCTCAGAAAGTTAGTATAACTGCCTGTCACTCTACTACTGGAATAAGGTTTTGAAATGTAGGCTACCAGTTTTTTCTAGGCCCATTTACTTTTCCTAGATTAGAGAATTCAGCAAACAAGGAAGAAAGGAAAGAAGAAAGGAAGGAAGGAAGGCCAATTCTCTGTCCAGTGCCATAAAATCCTCTACATTCATTTTGGGATTCAAAATATTATACAACTTAATTAATCAATTAAGAAGCAAAATCTTATGTAAGACAGAAAACTTGCTGTTGAAAGAAGAAAAGGTTACGTTTCTTTTTCTCTTTTTCCCTGTAGATTAGAAAAAGTGGGCATTTTCCAATGCCAGAACTTAAACTGACAATTTCATTTCCCAATGTGACGTCGGATGGTTTTCCTGTACTGTACCCAAGTGGATGGTCATCTTCCGAGGTAATCGTGTGTGCCTCAGAGTTATGCTTCTTTTCTACTGCACACTTACCAAGAGGGATCATTCATGTTTGGCAATGTCTATCATTCACAGATCCTTCACATTATTTTTCAAGTCATTTTTCCCTCTGATATCTCATCTGATAAAAGACATGTTTTTATTTCATAGAACGTCAACTGCATACCCAGTAACCTTCAGGATCCTTTTGGTATCAACACTGGGAAGAAAATGATGATATCCAAATCTGAAGATATCAAACGAGGCACCATTCTGGTAAATTCACATTAGCAAGACAAGCGCTCATTTTACCTCATGCTTTCTAAGTGAATAAATTCAATATCAACCTAAAAATAACTATGATGTAGACTATTTGTAATATACTATCTTTCATCGAATGGCATGAATACTAATTTATACCTCTGGGCATTTAAACAGGACTGCAGTGCGTGTAAATTTGCCACCATCACGTGTAACCTGATTCCGTCTGACATGAGCCAAGTGAATGTTTCACTTATCTTATGGAAACCAACTTTTATAAAAGTAAGTGATTGTATAGTTCTCTGCAATAATTGAATAATATGAACAAATATTCATCACTTAATAAAACAAAGCAGAGTGCTTCTTTAGAAAGAACATAAGACTGGAAGCCTAAACAAATGTGATCCAAGCCTTAGCTCTACTAAATCAACTCTTTGGATGTCATTTTCCTTGTCTGTTGGGCTTCCCTTGTGGCTCAGCTGGTAAAGAATCTGCCTGCAATGCAGGAGACCTGGGTTCAATCCCTGGATTGGGAAGATTCCCTGGAGAAGGGAAAGGCTACCCACTCCAGTATTCTAGCCTGGAGAAGTCCATGGACGGTATAGTCCATGGGGTCGCAAATAAGTCAGACACAACTGAGCAACTTTCACTCACTCACTTCCTTGTCTGTTAGTAACTAAGTTACTTCCAAGGTCCCCTTTCATATATATGCCTTTTTTTTTTTTTTGCTATTTTTTTTTTTTAATTTTGTTTTATTTTTAAACTTTACAATATTGTATCGGTTTTGCCAAATATCAAAATCAAATATCTGCCACAGGTATACATGTGTTCCCCATCCTGAACCCTCCTCCCTCGTCCCTCCCCATACCATCCCTCTGGGTCATCCCAGTGCACCAGCCCCAAGCATCCAGTATTGTGCATCAAACCTGGACTGTCGACTCGTTTCATATATGATATTATATGTATTTCAATGCCATTCTCCCATATCATCCCACCCTCTCCCTCTCCCACAGAATCCAAAAGACTGTTCTATACATCAGTGTCTCTTTTGCTGTCTCGTATACAAGATTATTGTTACCATCTTTCTAAATTCCATATATATGTGTTAGTATACTGTATTGGTCTTCTTTCTGGCTTATTTCACTCTGTATAATAGGCTCCAGTTTCATCTACCTCATTAGTACTGGTTCAAATGTATTCTTTTTAATGGCTGAGTAATACTCCATTGTGTATATGTACCACAGCTTTCTTATCCATTTATCTGCTGATGGACATCTAGGTTGCTTCCATGTCCTGGCTATTATAAACAGTGCTGCGATGAACATTGGGGTACACGTGTCTCTTTCAATTCTGTTTTCCTCAGTGTGTATGCCCAGCAGTGGGATTGCTGGATCATAAGGCAGTTCTATTTCCAGTTTTTTAAGGAATCTCCACACTGTTCTCCATAGTGGCTGTACTAGTTTGCATTCCCACCAACAGTGTAAGAGGGTTCCCTTTTCTCCACACCCTGTCCAGCATTTATTGCTTATAGACTTTTGGATCGCAGCCATTCTGACTGGTGTGAAATGGTACCTCACAGTGGTTTTGATTTGCATTTCTCTGATAATGAGTGATGTTGAGCATCTTTTCATGTGTTTGTTAGCCATCTGTATGTCTTCTTTGGAGAAATGTCTGTTTAGTTCTTTGGCCCATTTTTTGATTGGGTCATTTATTTTTCTCAAATTGAACTGTAGGAGTTGCTTGTACATTTTTGAGATTAGTTGTTTGTTGGTTGCTTCATTTGCTATTATTTTCTCTCATTCTGAAGGCTGTCTTTTCACCTTGCTTATAGTCTCCTTTGTTGTGCAGAAGCTTTTAAGTTTAATTAGGTCCCATTTGTTTATTTTTGCTTTTATTTCCAATATTCTGGGAGGTGGGTCATAGAGGATCCTGCTGTGATGTATGTCGGAGAGTGTTTTGCCTATGTTCTCCTCTAGGAGTTTTATAGTTTCTGGCCTTACGTTTAGATCTTTAATCCATTTTGAGTTTATTTTTGTGTATGGTATTAGAAAGTGCTCTAGTCCCAGCACCACTTGTTAAAGAGATTTTTTTTAATCCATTGTATATTCTTGCCTCCTTTGTCAAAGATAAGGTGTCCATATGTGCGTGGATTTATCTCTGGGCTTTCTATTTTGTTCCATTGATCTATATTTCTGTCTTTGTGCCAATACCATACTGTCTTGATGACTGTGGCTTTGTAGTAGAGCCTGAAGTCAGGTAGGTTGATTCCTCCAGTTCCATTCTTCTTTCTCAAGATAGCTTTGGCTATTTGAGGTTTTTTGGATTTCCATACAAATTGTTAAATTATTTGTTCTAGCTCTGTGAAGAATACCGTTGGTAGCTTGATAGGGATTGCACTGAATCTATAGATTGCTTTGGGTAGTATACTCATTTTCACTATATTGATTCTTCCAATCCATGAACATGGTATATTTCTCCATCTATTAGTGTCCTCTTTGATTTCTTTCACCAGTGTTTTATAGTTTTCTATATATAGATCTTTAGTTTCTTTAGGTAGATATATTCCTAAGTATTTTATTCTTTCCGTTGCAATGGTGAATGGAATTGTTTCCTTAATTTCTCTTTCTGTTTTCTCATTATTAGTGTATAGGAATGCAAGGGATTTCTGTGTGTTGATTTTATATCCTGAAACTTTACTATAATCATTGATTAGTTCTAGTAATTTTCTGGTAGAGTCTTCAGGGTTTTCTATGTAGAGGATCATGTCATCTGCAAATAGTGAGAGTTTTACTTCTTCTTTTCCAATTTGGATTCCTTTTATTTCTTTTTCTGCTCTGATTGCTGTGGCCAAAACTTCCAAAACTATGTTGAATAGTAATGGTGAAAGTGGGCACCCTTGTCTTGTCCCTGACTTTAGAGGAAATGCTTTCAATTTTTCACCATTGAGGATAATGTTTGCTGTGGGTTTGTCATATATAGCTTTTATTATGTTGAGGTATGTTCCTTCTATTCCTGCTTTCTGGAGAGTTTTTATCATAAATGGATGTTGAATTTTGTCAAAGGCTTTCTCTACATCTATTGAGATAATCATATGGTTTTTATTTTTCATTTTATTAATGTGGTGTATTACATTGATTGATTTGCGGATATTGAAGAATCCTTGCATCCCTGGGATAAAACCCACTTGGTCATGGTGTATGATCTTTTTAATGTGTTGTTGGATTCTGATTGCTAGAATTTTGTTAAGGATTTTTGCATCCATGTTCATGAGTGATATTGGCCTGTAGTTTTTTTGTTTTTTTTTTGTGTGTGTGTGGGATCTTTGTCAGGTTTTGGTATTAGGGTCATGGTGGCCTCATAGAATGAGTTTGGAAGTTTACCTTCCTCTGCAATTTTCTGGAAGAGTTTGAGTAGGATAGGTGTTAGCTCTTCTCTAAATTTTTGGTAGAATTCAGCTGTGAAGCCATCTGGACCTGGGCTTTTGTTTGCTGGAAGATTTTTGATTACAGTTTCAATTTCCGTGCTTGTGATGGGTCTGTTAAGATTTTCTATTTCTTCCTGGTCCAGTTTTGGGAAGTTGTACTTTTCTAAGAATTTGTCCATTTCTTCCAAGTTGTCCATTTTATTGGCATATAATTGTTGATAGTAGTCTCTTATGATCCTTTGTATTTCTGTGTTGTCTGTTGTGATCTCTCCATTTTCATTTCTAATTTTATTGATTTGATTTTTCTCCCTTTGTTTCTTGATGAATCTGGCTAATGGTTTGTCAATTTTATTTATCCTTTCAAAGAACCAGCTTTTGGTTTTGTTGATTTTTGCTATGGTCTCTTTTGTCTCTTTTGCATTTATTTCTGCCCTAATTTTTAAGATTTCTTTCCTTCTACTAACGCTGGGGTTCTTCATCTCTTCCTTTTCTAGTTGCTTTAGGTGTAGAGTTAGGTTATTTATTTGACTTTTTTCTTGTTTCTTGAGGTGTGCCTGTATTGCTATGAACTTTCCCCTTAGGACTACTTTTACAGTGTCCCACAGGTTTTGGGTTGTTGTGTTTTCATTTTCATTCATTTCTATGCAAATTTTGATTTCTTTTTTGATTTCTTCTGTGATTTGTTGGTTATTCAGCAGCGTGTTGTTCAGCCTCCATATGTTGGAAATTTTAATAGTTTTTCTCCTGTAATTGAGATCTAATCTTACTGCATTGTGGTCAGAAAAGATGCTTGGAATGATTTCAATTTTTTTGAATTTACCAAGGCTAGATTTATGGCCCAGGATGTGATCTATCCTGGAGAAGGTTCCATGTGCACTTGAGAAAAAGGTGAAATTCATTGTTTGGGGATGAAATGTCCTATAGATATCAATTAGGTCTAACTGGTCTATTGTATCATTTAAAGTTTGTGTTTCCTTGTTAATTTTCTGTTTAGTTGATCTATCCATAGGTGTGAGTAGGGTATTAAAGTCTCCCACTATTATTGTGTTATTGTTAATGTCTCCTTTCATACTTGTTAGCATTTGTCTTACATACTGCGGTGCTCCCGTGTTGGGTGCGTATATATTTATAATTGTTATATCTTCTTCTTGGATTGATCCTTTGATCATTATGTAGTGACCGTCTGTCTCTTTTCACAGCCTTTGTTTTAAAGTCTATTTTATCTGATATGAGTATTGCGACTCCTGCTTTCTTTTGGTCCCTATTTGCATGGAAAATCTTTTTCCAGCCCTTTACTTTCAGTCTGTATGTGTCCCCTGTTTTGAGGTGGGTCTCTTGTAAGACAGCATATATAGGGGTCTTGTTTTTGTATCCATTCAGCCAGTCTTTGTCTTTTGGTTGGGGCATTCAACCCATTTACGTTTAAGGTAATTATTGAGAAGTATGATCCCATTGCCATTTACTTTATTGTTTTGGGTTCGAATTTATACACCATTTTTGTGTTTCCTGTCTAGAGAATATCCTTTAGTATTTGTTGGAGAGCTGGTTTGGTGGTGCTGAATTCTCTCAGCTTTTGCTTGTCTGTAAAGCTTTTGATTTGTTTTAATGAATTTGTGGGGGAGAAAGTGTTCTCCCCATCCTACTCCTCCACCATCTTAACTCCTCCCCTATATATGCTTTTTTTAAGTTTCTCTTATTCTTTCCTTTGCACTTTCCTTAACACCTTAGAATTCAGTTAAGAAAGAATTGGGGAAGGTGAAGGTGGGATGATTTGAGAGAATAGCATTGAAACATGTATATTACCATATGTGAAATAGATCACCAGTCTAAGTTTGATGCGTGAAACAGGGCACTCAAAGCCAGTGCACTGGGGCAGCCCTGAAGGATGGGATGGGGAGGGAGGAGGGAGGGGGGTTCAGGATGGGAGACACATGTATACCCATGGCTGATTCATGTCAATGTATGGCAAAAACCACTACAATATTGTAAAGTAATTAGCCTCCAAATAAAATAAATAATTTTTTTAAAAAAAGAAACAAAGAGTCATAGAGAGACAATCCTTGACAGCATTAACAAAGATTAGAGCTAATGTATATTATAAATTTACTGCATTATGCTATCTATCTATTTTGGAGGACATTTTGACACTTAATAAAGTCAAATCCATCTGACAATTGGCTACTGTAAAACTTAATCCATTGTATTTTACATTATTTGTTTCTCTGTTAAAAGTATTTTGTTAATTATATGAAATTTCTATTTTTTAGATTTGATTATATTAAGTTGCTATTTTTAATAAATCATTATTGAATATTGGTAATTTCAATTTAATTCTAAACACATTTCTACATAAACCTCATTACCAGAGAGTAGCTATGCCATACCTAACTACATGAAAAGAGGGCAGGGTTTGGAGTTCATTTTGCAAAGGAAAAATTTTAATAGAAACTGTGTTATTCAGAAAAATTCTTCATTCTGTAATAAGGATCTAAGTGAGAATCTGAGTGCAGAGAGGAAGGGTGGATACACAGCCATCACTTCCTACCACAAATGCCATCTGGATGTTATATGCTTCAATCTCAGAAAAATTGTAGTTTGAAAAACTGCTCTAAAACACGGCTAGCTCTCATTGTGACTAGCTCCTTATATTGAAAACAAATTGTTTGCTTTGCAGGCACATTTTTCCAGCTTAAATCTTACTGTAAGGGCAGAACTTCAGAGTGAAAATGCAACACTAGTTCTAAGTGCTGGCAATCAAAAAAGAGAGGTAAGTGTGACTCCACGTTTTGAAAACATTATACATTTCACTCCATTTGTGACGTAACATTCTATATTTGCTGATAGTCCCTAAAGCACTGACTAGAAGCGACTCAGCAGCAGCACCAGCACTGTTGTCAATGAGTGGCAGACACTTTCTGCTTCAAATTACACTTGATTAGCTTCAAGTGTGATTTCAGTCTCCTTTTTTGTGAGAAACTTGGAAAAACCATGATATTTACTATTAACATGCCATGTTTGACTTTATTACTTATAACCATCACAGGAAATTGATGTTTTTATTCTTACGTTGATAACATATGATGCATCTGTCATTTTCATCCTTAAAAACTAACATTACAAAATGCAGTTGACATCTGAAGAGCAGACTTGAAAAACAATTTCTTTCCAGAAAATGCCTTTACACTGAATAGGAATACTTGTAAATTTATTTTTAAATTTTCTTCATTTAGCCATTGGGAAATAACAAACAAAAAATGAAGTAATATTCCCTGACACAAATTCATGCTGGAGTTCTTCTTAAAAATAAAATGGTTTGTTTTTTTCTCTTTTGTCCTATTGTAAAATAAGGTCAAAACACCTGTTAAACATGTGGGCAGTTGAGCATAATTTCCCTATTTATCATGAGAGTTTAAATTTTTCATATGGACATCATGAGTCATAAAATTATATTTGAAACTACCAAAAATTGAGAAGTTTTCATTTTTTATTTCAAATTAGTGTGTGTTAGTCACTCAGTCATGTTTGACTCTTTCTGACACCTTGGAATGTAGCCCACCAGGCTCCTCTGTCCATGGAATTCTCCAGGCAAGAATACTGGAGTGGGTTGCCATTTCCTTCTTCATCAAATTAGTATCTATTTAAAATAATTACAATGTCAGTGACTTCTGATAAGTATTTACCTTTAAAGAATATATGCATCATTTATCTAGATATAATGTTTACTTTATAAACAGCACTTTGCTTGATATATTAAAAGTTGTTCCACATGTAGAGAAACTAAAATTTTACCAGTAAGCACCAAAGAAAAACTATATATTATATTGGAAAGGATTTGGAAAGAGTATGTTTGATTACTAAATACATTTTGTTTAAATTTTATAATTAGCTTTATTTTCCCTAAATGTTACTTAAATCTTCCCACAGAGCCATTTTTGCTATATTTTATTCTAAAGAAAAATTACACTTAAACTGTTAAAATTACTAAAAATTATCATTTCATAGTTGTATGATCTTGGAGAAGTCACTGATTGCATCCAGACTTCCATTTCTGTGCCTCTGAGTTCAGGGAATTATTTTAGATGTGCTTAAAGTCTGTCTTCAAAGGTCTGATTCCATGTATGTCTATATTCTTGCCAGCTCTGTCTTCTAGATGCATGAGCAGTGACCTACTCAGAGTCAAGTGAGGGATCTGGATCAGGTTCCACTCTATGCAAATATCTTCCCTGTTAGTTTTCTTTTTTACCTCTAATCTTCCCCTCAAGGTTAAGGAATGGAGATGTTCCCCATTAAAGGGAGATACAGAACCTTGAGGTATTATTGGTCATTGATAGCTACCCTAAGGAGAAGGCAATGGCAACCCACTCCAGTACTATTGCCTGGAAAATCCCATGGACGGAGGAGCCTGCTAGGCTGCAGTCCATGAGGTTGCTAAGAGTCGGACACAACTGAGCGACTTCACTTTCACTTTTCACTTTCATGCATTGGAGAAGGAAATGGCAACTCACTCCAGTGTTCTTGCCTGGAGAATCCCAGGGACAGGGGAGCCTGGTGGGCTGCCGTCTATGGGGTCACACAGAGTCGGACACGACTGAAGTGACTTAGCAGCAGCAGCAGCTACCCTAAATTAGTTGTTTTTTTTTTTTTTTTCCCCTCAGAAACATAAGGGATAGGACACAGAACAGACAAGCTTTATTGAGGGTTAGGTGCCACACTCAGAGAGCTTGATTAGCTGGAACACTAAAAACTGTCTCCTTGAAGTTTACTTCAGTTAAGATATACAGATGACACCACCTTTATGGCAGAAAGTGAAGAAGATTTAAAGAGCCTCTTGATGAAAGTGAAAGAGGAGAGTGAAAAAGTTGGCTTAAAGCTCAATATTCAGAAAATGAAGATCATGGCATCCAGTCCCATCACTTCTTGGCAAATAGATGGGGAAACAGTGGAAACGGTGGCTGACTTTATTTTGGGGGGCTCCAAAATCACTGCAGATGGTGATTGCAGCCATGAAATTAAAAGACGCTTACTCCTTGGAAGGAAAGTTATGATCAACCTAGACAGCATATTAAAAAGCAGAGACATTACTTTGTCAACAAAGGTCTGTCTAGTCAAGGCTATGGTTTTTCCAGTGGTCATGTATGGATGTGAGATTTGGACTATAAAGAAAGCTGAGTGCTGAAGAATTGATGCTTTTGAATTGTGGTGTTGGAGAAGACTCTTGAGAGTCCCTTGGACTGCAAGGAGATCCAATCAGTCCATCCTAAAGGAGACCAGTCCTGAGTGTTCATTGGAAGGACTGATGTTGAAGCTGAAACTCCAATACTTTGGCCACCTCATGCGAAGAGCTGACTCATTTGAAAAGACCCTGATGCTGGGAGGGATTGAGGGCAGGAGGAGAAGGGGATGACAGAGGATAAGATGGTTGGATGGCATCACTGACTCAATGGACATGGGCTTGGGTGGACTCCAGGAGTTGGTGATGGACAGGGAGGCCTGTCGTGCTGTGGTTCATGGGGTCACAAAGAGTCAGACACAACTGAGCGGCTGAACTGAACTGAAGATCTAATTTATAGACGCTAAGAGAATGTCAACTGGAATAGACAGTGTGGTATAATAAAAAATGCATTGAGGAAATGCATGCACAAATTTGTTCATCTGTACCCTTGAGATTTGTGCATCTTACTGTATGAAAATTATATCTCAATTTGTTAGCAAAAAATAAAGCATATTAGAATTAGAATTAAAGTTAGAATTAGAAGACTCCTTCAGGTTTATATGTCAACAACCTGTGACAACCTTCCAGTCTAAACTTAGGCTACTATGATAATGCACTGAAGGCTATGAATAAACCTTTAAAACATACAATACTACTCATTCTCCCTGAGTGAAATTCACCTCTACCCTTGAGAATTTTGATCATATGTAGTTTACTCGTTATGTATGAATTTCTGGAGGATAATATTGCAAAATTGTTTTGGTAATAATGAATATGACATGATTAGAGATTTAGAATAGATGAAGGGCCTTTTAAAATGTGAACTCATTTTCTCTGTATGTAGTAATGAGATTGAGTACACTCTTTGGTAGAAAATTATAGCCTGCAAGAACTCAGTGTACTGGAAGTTCTAAGGGGTGTTTATCAATGTTAACCATCTTGTTTAATCATTTTCAGCTTGCTATCCAAATATCCAAAGATGGGCTACCAGGCAGAGTGCCACTGTGGGTTATCCTGCTGAGTGCTTTTGCTGGATTATTGCTATTAATGTTGCTCATATTAGCACTGTGGAAGGTAAGAATCAGAGTTCCTTAGACTTTTCTACTTCAGTTGTCAACAGCATATTGGTGAAACAAATTATGACTTATCCATGCTTTGGGATATAGTATTGTGTAGCCATTAAAAACACTGAAATGATAACCAAGACAAAATTAAAAAGAAAAACATATATCTCAAATGCTGTACACAACTTGAAACCACTTTTGTACAAGAAAGAAATAGACATATCCCCAAATTATGGAAGATCTCTCTAGAGATTGGGATTATAGGGGACTTTCATTTGTCTATAACACTGGAAATTATAAATTAAGTGTGCATTATTTTTATAAGCAGAGAAGAATGAAAACTCCCTTTTATAGAAAAAAGAAAAGAATGCATTCCTATGTCAGTTTAAGAACATAGAAGCAACAGAATTATGGTTAAGATAAAGCCCTATCCTAATCACATATCTTTATGTATCTTAAAAATTAAATGCTCTTTAATATATAAAAATACCACATTTTATGCAATAGTTGCATGCCTGAGTGAGAAATGAGGTATTTGTTCAATTAGTTGATGACACAGAAATCTTATACTTTTACACACTCCTGTTTCAAATCCTCCTGTAAAACTAACTTATTTTTTGTCTAGTCAATCTATATTTACATATCAACAGATGTTTATTTCCATATCAGTAGATGTTTTGCTTAAATTAAGATATGCAAAATCTTTCAATCTTTGTATCTTTTTCAAATTAAGCAGAAATGAAATGATAGCTTTTAGGATAAATTTAATAGAGAATAAAATCTCATAGAAAAGTTGAATTTAATGTTTTTCTAATGAAATATCAAACTGGCATTTATTCTAGCATTTATCACCCTATATTTTATTGTTTTGTTCAAAAGTAAAATTATCAATATGTTAAAAATAGAGATTGTGGCTACATATTCATTTTTGTGATAGCTGAGCAACAGAATTATCTTTTAATCAAATAGTTTAAATAGCAAATTTCTCTCCCATCAAATTACCACCTGCTACTACCCATTCTGACTTACCATAACTATCTTCCTCTTTTCAGGAGGTTATTCTCAGAGAAGATGAACACAGCTGTGTTAAAGATGTATGTCAGGAGCATTTAGTTTAGTAAATAGAATCCATAGCTTTTCTCCAGCAAAGTCTCCAGGACAGAATTCTCCACCATCTCAGACCTGCAGCTCTTCCTCCTGCTTTGCAGGGTATCCACGCTCTGTCTGTAATACCTGGCTTTGCCACACTGTGGTACCCAAGGCCTGGCTTAGCAGTGTCAAGGGTGTGCTTGGAACGTAGAAAATGGTTTCTTTGTTTGTAAGCACCTGTAATAGGACATTTTACTGGTGATTTCTTTCAGTATGGTCTTCTAAGCACAGCACTTGCTCATACAGTTTTAGGACACTGCTGCCAAGGGAAGAGGGAAGCCAGAGCTGATATCTGAGTAGTCTCTCTAGCTGCATACCTCTCCTTAAAGCTAACAAATAATTTTCAGCCCTGTTTCTTGGTCATCAGTCTGAAAAAAGCTGGAGAAGGAAATGGCAACCCACTCTAGTATTCTTGCCTGGAGAACTCCATGGACAGAGGAGCCTGGTGGGCTATAGTCCAGGGAGTCACAAAGGGTTGGACACAACTGAGCGACTAACACTGAAAAAAGCATAAGTGTAAAAGCAAACACCTTCTTCCATCCAGGATATGACTTGATGATATGTTCTGATGGCTTCTTAGATCTTCTTTTTAAGCCCAAAGGTTTTGCAGCCTTTGGACACTCCTGACCTGTAGGTTCAGTTAACTCAGTCACATCAGTGGGAATGCCAGTAATCAGAATGGTATTTCCACAGTAGAGGGGAGGCAAACTAGCACTTATTGAGTGTTTACTGTGTACCAGGAACTGTTTTCAGCTTTTCCACTTTAGATATTAACATCAACCCTATGAGAAAGACACTATTATGGACCTCATTTTGTAAGCAAAGAAGCTGAGGCATAGAAAAAAATATGTTTCCCAAAGTCACATGGGTTGTCAGTTTCAGAGTAGAGAATCATCTGGGCCATTTCACTTTTGTGTCAGCGCTACTAACCCCCTCACTCTATGGTCTCCCTTGCTTCTAGTTACTCTGTTTTCTTTACAGTCTTTTCAACTAAGTCTTTTAACTATATTTTATACCTGGGGACACTGAAGCAAATGGAAGTTAACCCCTCTAAGAGTTCTCATCTAGTAAGGGACTGGGTTGAAGCAATGCCTTTATCTAGTATAGTCCTCTGCTGCACTCTATGGGGCAAGCTCTTTGCTCTGGAGCTCCAGGCATTGATTTTGCTCAAGAAGGTCATGAACTCCCTGAAATATATAAAAATATTTGGTATTGGAGTGATTGTCCCTGGTTGGGTTCAACCTTTCAGCAGCTCTGTTATACTGGAAAGATTACTTGCCCTCCTCTTGCCTGAACCTCCCTGAAGCATTTGGTCTGCAGCAAGCTCAGAAAAGCTACCCTCATCCCCACACACCTTTTTAGACTAATTTTAGACTAGTGGAGCAGAAACCTCAGGACTAGTCTTTCTTCATTCTTCTTCCAAACCCCAACTGTGTGGGAGTTCATCAAAACTCTCAGTTTGAGATTTTGTGCAGGAAGCAGGTGAAAGATTCCTCCTGGAACTAGAATTCGATTTCAAAAGGCACAGTCTCTGTAACTTTATCTTCATAGCATGCATCGAAGAGATTAAGACTTGACAAAATCTTAGTAGGTGCTTACTATACTTAACCTTGATGGGCGAAGGCTTTAGAGGACACAGGTTTAAATAGATTGGAAAGTATGTCCTGAAATCTGGTAACACCTGCTAAGGGAGAAGCTCAGTCATCATAACCAAAAGGATAGAATGATATGGTCCACAAAGGAACCCTGAGAAATCAGATTGCTCCTGTCTTAACTTGATCTTACACTGATGTCTAAAGAGCCACCCTTAATGATTTATTTACTAATCCTATAGCTTTGTTCCCTCATCCAATATGCACATTGTGAGGGGAGTGTGAGTGGGGGATAGTACTGCTATCTAGTAGCCTTTCATATGTTAATATAAATGTTTTGATGATGGACAGGGAAGCCTGGTGTGCTGCAGTCCATTGGGTTGCGAAGAGTTGGACAGGACTGAGCGATTGAACTGATAAATGTTTTCATTCAACACTTATTCCATATTACAACCGTTGAGCACGTATTTCTGCCAGGGACTGTTTAATCAGACTTTTGCCACAGGGTTTTTAATTAGGGGGGAATACAAATAAGATCATTAAGTAAAAACAAACAGAAAAAGAAAGTGAAAACTATAAAGCAAGTTTGGGTACTAGAAACAAACTTAACTTGTTACAAATGTTAACTAGAATTGGCCCTGTCCAATTTGAAGCTATGAACATGTATCTTCCTAGTTTTCACTCTAATTACCCAACTTGCACTGAAAACCCAATGTTAATAGAATCAGTTGGGTGGAAAACTTTTGTTAACAGGAGTTAAGTTTTAAAACTAAGCTTTTAATGTATGAAAGCAAAGGAAGGTTGAAAAGAAGCAAAAAAAAAAAAAACAACTTGAGAGGGAAGAAGAAAAGATCAGGAACTGGGCAGGGCAGGAAAGAGAAAAGTCATGATTCACCACCTGCTTTTGTGAGAGCTTTGTCTGATTTATTTTCGACTCAGGACATGCAGGTACAAGTTCCAAGCCTTAATGGTTTGTGAATCCAGAATGCGTAGATTTGGCTCAGAGAAAAAGGCCTGATACATGTAGGAGAATTTGTATTCTAGGGAAGACACATATATTGTTTCTTCATGTTCATTTGTTCTATCGTCACCTCTTTTGTGATGTCCAGTTCAGTTCAGTTCAGTTGCTCAGTCGTGTCCAACTCTTTGCGACCCCATGAATCGCAGCATGCCAGGCCTCCCTGTCCATCACCAACTCCCGGAGTTCATTCAGACTCACGTCCATCGAGTCAGTGATGCCATCCAGCCGTCTCATCCTCTGTCGTCCCCTTCTCCTCCTGCCCCCAATCCCTCCCAGCATCAGAGTCTTTTCCAATGAGTCAACTCCTCGCATGAAGTGGCCAAAGTACTGGAGTTTCAGCTTTAGCATCATTCCCTCCAAAGAAATCCCAGGGCTGATCTCCTTTAGAATGGACTGGTTGGATCTCCTTGCAGTCCAAGGGACTCGTGATGTCTACCACCAACTAAATTCTGGAGTGGAGGAAGACATAAAGCCCTGAGTAAAACTTCTCTAATTTAAAATTGCATACTTTTCACCATTTATGCCCTTAGAAGTCTCAATTGTTTTATAATAATTAAGAAAAAATAGGATTCCCTTGCATAATTTACCACAACTTTATGATTAAAAGAGACCTTCCCTGGTAGCTCAGTCGATAAAGAATCTGCCTGCTGTACAGGAGACCCAGGTTTGATCCCTGGGTCAGGAAGATCCCCTGGAGAAGAAAATGGCAACTCATTCCAGTATCCTTGCCTGGAAAATCCCCTGGACAGAGGAGCCTGGCAGGCTGCAGTCCATGGAGTCGCAGAGAGTCCGGCACGATTGAGCAACTAACACTTTCACTTTCTTTCATGATTAAAATGACATGAAGGTGCCACATAAAGAATTAACTCATGGTCTTTGCTTGAACTATTATAATCCACTCTCAAATTTTTTAAAAGAATACAGATTTAAAAGAATATTTCTCTAGGACCTTTTAAAAAAATTTTTTTAATACCCATGTTAGATTAGAATATTGCAAAGGTTCCTTCCAGCTCCTATCCTTTTTTTTTAACGTAACAATATAATGGGCACAGTCATGTCTGACGCTTTGCAACCCCATGGACTGTAGCCTGCCAGGCTCCTCTGTCCATGGATTTTCCAGGCAAGAATATTGGAGTGGGTTGCCATTTCCTTCTCCAGGAAATCTACCCAATCTAAGGATCCAACCCTCATCTCTAACATCTTCTGCATTGGCAGGCAGATTCTTTATCCTTTTTTTAAAATTATTATTCTATATAATTGGAAATAATAAAGCACTTGTAATTTTTATCACAATGCATCATGAAAAGTGATCCACGTTCATCACTACGTGGAATTTTTCATATGTTCAATTACTTCATTTTCATATCCAAATGATACAGGGTGTTTTCAAGAGTCTTTTTATGTCAAGCCTACATAGATGGATGTGCTAATACATTTAAAGTTAATCCAGGGCTTCCTTTGTGGCTCAGTGGTAAAAAGTCTGCCTGCCAGTGCAGGAGACATGGGTTCAATCCCTGGTCCAGGAAGAACTCACATGCTGTGGAGCAACTAAGTCCATGTGCCACAAATTCTAAGCTGGTGCTACGCAGGAACCACAGCTGCTGCGCCCATGCACAGCAACTCCCGGAGCCCACTCCACAACAGGACAAGGCACCACAAGGAGAAGCGGAAGCACCACAACGAAGAGTAGCCCCCGCTCACCGCAACTAGAGCAAAGCCCGCGCAGCAACGAAGACCCAGCACAGCAGAGCCAAAAATAAAAATATATCTTTTTAAAGTTAACCCAGACAACTCAGAAATCTCCCCAACCTCCTAGCCATAGTGTACCTACCAGATTCACCATCATCTCTAATGACCTCAATTTATGACCATTGATTATTCGATGGAAATTTCTCTGACATGTGCTTAAAAAAGAAAGATGATGGCAAAGTAGAGACAGGGCTGGATAACTACAGTTTACGTGTTTCCCAAAATATTTTTCCAGAGCCCTTTAAGTTAGTTTGCTACATAGATTAGTTTTTTGGTTTTTTTTTTAATCTGTTCTTCTGTATCATCTAATCTACTAGGGGGGGTTGTTTGTGGGTTTTTTATTTTTTTTTCAATTTTATTTATTTATTTTGGCTGCACTGGGTCTTGGTTGCAACGCACAGGCTTCTCGCTCTGGTGGCTCCCCTGTTGCAGAGCACAGGCTCTAGGCCTGCAGGCTTCATTAGCTGCATCAGTCAAGCCCAGTAGTTGTGGCACAGGGGCTTAGTCTCACTGAGGCATGTGGAATCCTCCCAGACCAGGGATCGAACTCAACTCTCCTGCATTGGCAGGCGGATTCTCAACCACTGGACCACCAGGGAAGTCCAATAACTGTCATTTCTTGACGTTCAATATTATCTAATAGGTCAGTTGAAAAGAATACCTCTTGATTATTTTATTTGTATGCCCACAATTGCTAACATTTTACTAAGCTAAATTTTATCTGAGATTAATATTTATTACCTAAATTCAAATAACTAATTGTGTTATGTTTCATATTTTCTCTAAGATTGGATTCTTCAAAAGACCACTAAAGAAGAAAATGGAGAAATGAAATATTTGGAAGAGAAGAAATAATTATTCAATAATCCTCAGGTTTGCCTCAAATATGTGACAAGAAATTAATAAACGCAATCAAAGACATAGTCACATAACGTTATGTAATCCATCAGGGATTAGTCACTTAGAAAATAACAGATCAAGCAAGATCCAAAAACAGTACCGTAAAGATATATTTTATAAAATGTTGAAAAATATTTTTAAATAATTACTCATTTTTGTTGAGTAAGCAAAATTACAAAGTGTTTTGAAGATGAAAAATAACCTGTACAAATATGTTTATATATTAAATTACCAAAGTATTTAAGGAATACAGAAAAAGATTTTTATGATCATTGAAATATTTACTTTCAAAATAGTATAAATTAAGCTTTTTCCATTGATTCCTGATGGATATCCACATTCAGCATGATAGTCAACATTTGTAAATGCAAAGAAAGGAATTTTACCTGAAAAAGATCACTTCCCCCCATTTAAATGAAAAAAATTTTCCTATATACAGTATAGACTGAAAATAGAATCAAATCACAGAGAATACAGTCAGCATCTTTGTGTTGGGTTCTGTACTTGGAAAATTTTCTTTTCCAAAGTGTTTGTAAAATAGTACAATTGAGCTGAAATTTTATCTAGGAGAGAAAATCAAGAAAGACTTTTGAAAAGCAAGTGCACTGAATGGATTAATTTAAGCTTTTATATAACACAGTTTTGATATTGAACTCTGAAACTCAAAACTCTTTTATACTAAAAATAACAGCAGTTTTATGTGACATAGCACTGATTTGTCGTGAAAAATCATGTGTGCGGTATATGCAAAAATGATTTCTGATAATGTTGATGGATGCTGCAGAAATGCTGGTCATCTTTTCTGGGCAACTTTTGAACATGAAGGGTCCCAGGATGTAACCCAAAGTAAGAGTTGATTCAACTCTTTGGTACATGGTTCATTCAAACCCTCAAGCTGTGAGAGTATGTTTATTTTTAATCTTTGTAAAGGTATTTAATTTTCCAAACACAATTCTTTTTATGAAAAGGCAGTATTTCATTTCAGTATTGCATTTTACCAACAAGCCACTGCTTTTGTGAGTGTGGCATATCAATATTTAAATATATCTCCAGAAATGCATTTTAAAGAATTTCAAGTTTGAAACCTCACACCAACAGAAAGACATCACACTTTTGTATGAGCTTCTTTGTTCTTGAAGTAATCATTATGGTGCATCGGACTCTACTGTAGCATAAGTTCCTAGGTTGCTCCATTTCTTGGAAAAAACAACAACAAATGAATGAATGTATGTGTGAACTACTGCTGTAAAATTGGCTGCTACTTCTGCAGCAACTCCATCTCTCTACCTGATTGACTGTCACAAGATCAGAATCCATACTCATCTAGAAAATCCTGGGCTCTACTTTTCTCATAAAGCAGCAAATCAATGGAAAATAATCAAATGCCACGGATTTCTTTTTTAAAAACTAATTTCCAGGGAATTATCTGTGGACTCAGAGGCAGCCTACCCCATGGCTCTCTACGTCTGCATCTAAAATCCTGATGGTCAAAGACAGGCACCTGGGGAGTGCTGAGGACATCAGTGGCTAAAAGAAAGTCTGTCTCTCCAGAGATTTCGTATCCTCTTGCTGGCCTGTCATTTGTTCAGAAATGTCCCGTATTAGAATTTTCTTCATTCCCACCACCTGTGTCCAGGTTCCAAAATCATTCTTTCCACCTGTCATTTGCCTGCTCAACGAAGCATCTCTCGTATTCGGGGTCATCACGGTGCACACCCCCAGTGCACAGCCTGCTTAGCAGCTCTGCTCCAAGCTCAGCACATTCTTTGAAATAAATCTGATAGATAAAATTTTTTTTAATTCACACTTGTTCTCTGACTCCTAGATAAGGCATTCACTGAACCAGGAGTATGCAGATTTCAACTAAATATATTGTTAACCCAAAGGGGAAAAATAGAAAAGATGACATTTTTAACATATTAGAAAAGAGGGGAAGAGGTATTTGGCCAGATCAAAGAGCTACTTACAAGCTCTACACAGTTTTCAACATAAGTCATTCATGGTTTTTAAGTAAACGGTTAAATGAGCCAGATATCCTGTTTCCCTAATATTGTAATCTTTTGAGGCTTATGTGTGTATGTGTCTATGCATCTGTGCACGTAGGTGTATAAACACACACGCACGCACACACACACACACGCATGCATGCATGCCCAGACACAGGTTGAAGAAAAAATACCTCAACACCAAGTGACAGTTTACAAGAAATAAACACACAAAAGCTACACCACAAGAAAAGTTTGATTCACCCTCTTTGCATATTCTTTTCACTTTCTTTAATATTTAACTTTAGCATATAGTTATGTAATATCTAGATATCATGAATGTAGAAGCTTGGGCTAAAATAATGTCAGCAGTTATCCCAAATTAGCTTTGTACAGATGTCCTAAAACATAATCAATGATTAGGAAATATATAAAACTCTATTATTTTAAAACATTTAATAAGAAAAGTGATACAATTATGAACTTTTATTGGTTAAATTAAATTGCAAAAAATATTTCTTTTTTTAACTTTGATATGTTTAAAAATTAATTGTTGCTTTTGCTATAGACTGAACTATGTAAGAAGTCCCTTTCCATACCAAACCTATAATGGTATACTGGTAAATTATTTAACAGCTGACTTTCCTGGAGGGAAAAAAAAAATCCCTGATTTGTGTTATTAGCCAGTTTTCATGATCTAAATTGTTTTGTCATGGCCATTTTCAAGCTACTAACATAACCCTAACCAGCTTGTAGAACTCCTGAAAATATATTTGTCAGTTCTCCTGTATCAGTATGAGCTGGCTTCAGCACACCATTGAGATAGACTGCGTGTGTGCTAAGTCTCTTAGTCATGTCTGACTCTTTGCAACCCTCTGGATTGTAGCCTGCCAGGCTCCTCTGTCCATGGGCTTCTCCAGGCAAGAATACTGGAGTGGGTTGCCATTTCCTTCTCCAGGGGATCTTCCCAACCCAGATTAGATGATAATGATATAAATAGATGATAGATGGATATGATAGATAAATAAAAATATAGCATGTATATATATACATACACAAACATGCACAATACAATCAGATTTCAGATTATTCTTAAAATGCTACCCTCAAGCCCAGTAGACAAAGTGCTCACAGTTTCCCATTTTTCCATCTTAATTTCTAACATTGTAATCTTCCTTTAATATTAATAAAATGATACAAACTTGCTGGAAAAGGAAGGAGTTGAAAGTAAAAATGTATATAATTTTGAAGAAATGAAATGAAAATCAGACCTACACAGCCGCAAAGAAGCTGTTTCACTTTCTCTAGGAATCCAGAGCCCTGGAGCCATACCATGAAAGGTCATTCTCTGTAAATATTTGTAATTTCTATGATTCAGTTTGAACTTCAGTGATCCAATTTATTCCGTTATTTTCTCCAAGCCCTAGATTCTCGGGCAATTTAATCTTTGAATATTTTCTGTGTCATAACTGTGTTTGAAATGAGGCTTGTGGGAGGACATACTTTTATTAAATTTGATGTTTATTCAACCATAGTAATTTATAATTTTACCTTTTATAAAACCAATACCTAAGCTTAATTGGGGGAGAAGGCAATGGCAACCCACTCCAGTACTCTTGCCTGGGAAATCCCTTAGACAGAGGAGCCTGGTAGGCTGCAGTCCATGGGGTCGCGAAGGTCGGACACGACTGAGTGACTTCCCTTTCACTTTTCACTTTCATGCATTGGAGAAGGAAAGGGCAACCTACTCCAGTGTTCTTGCCTGGAGAATCCCAGGGATGGCGGAGCCTGGTGGGCTGCCATCTATGGGGTCGCACGGAGTTGGACACGACTGAAGCGACTTAGCAGCGGCAGCAGCAAGCTTAATTGGGAAACAAATATTTGCACCAAAGCAAGAGGTGGTTGCAGAATGCTTGAGTAAAGTTGGGTGGGAGGAGAGGCTGAGAGAAGAGCTGGTGTGTTCTCTGCAGGTGGCCCCAGAAGGATCACAGTTTGCAGTGTGTGCCCGCTGGCATCTGTTCACTGCGCTTTCCTACCGGATATCCTCTCGGTCAAACATGTTGTAATCTGCTCCTTGTGAATGAACTGTCTTTTCTTTGCACAACACTGAGAAAACTAGGGAAGACTCAGGCTCAGAGCATGGTTCCTGTGTCCAGGATAGTCACAGTATTGTTCAAATAAAGAAGCTTCCTGGCAAGTCAGTCTTTTAGAACTAGTATCCTATGTATCCTTCGTTGATTTTCAACACTTCTGAAGTCTCCCTCTATTAGTCTTCTCCCCAAGGGACACGTATGAGAAGACTCCTGGAGAAAAATCTGTTTAAAATATGTGCTCTGTTTGCTGTGAATTCCAGCTGCTGTGACTTGATCACTTACACAGGATGTCAGTTCTCCCTTCTTCTGTAGCAATCTAAAGGGTTGGTACAGTAAATGGAATAAGGGCAAGATGAAAGGCACTTCAGAGATGGAGCATCTTTAAGGAATTTACAAACCATTATTGGGACACTATCAGCAGTGTGGGGCTGACAGGATTTAGCCCTTCCATGGGTCTCCATCAGCACCCCCTAGTCCCCATCCTCATCCATGGAAATTACAATATAAACTAAAATCAAAAAGAGGAGCTTTAAAATCCTCAAAATGATGCTACTACTTTTTAATTAAAATATACAAGTTAACTGTAAACAGCAGGCATTTTCATGCAAACACAACTTTAAGGTGAATCCACTGGGCAACAGGATTCTAATCAGTTTGCTGTCCCTGATCACTTCCTACCCAGAAATTCTGAAACCACCACTGGAAATGAACTCTGCATTCCAGAAGGCTGAAGGCTGCCATTTCTGAATGGGAGCACTGTTGTGCAACATCTTAAGAACAACAGTAAAAAAAAAGTTAAAATCTAACATTGTAATCTGGTGAAAGAGTCAGTATTTTTGATCCTCAATTTAAAATTTAACCTTGAATTTAGCAATTCCAAGCAACAGCCTTTGACCATCAACCTTGAGGAAAAGTACAGGTGTGTGTGGAGGCTCTTCAGTCCCCAGCCCATTGTCCCCACAACATGTGGTCCCCAGGACATCCAGTTCTTAAACCTGAGCTCCCAAACCCACTACATCCCAGGATCAACCCTCCCACAACAAATACACTCTTAAGCACATGCTGAAGTTTTACCATTCCAAAAATATATTAATACAAGAATGAGTTATCACTTCTAATGTTGGGCTCTTTGCTTTGAGATCAGCTTTTTCTTTCCTTTCAAAATACATTAAAGCCTTTCTCCCATATCTGTTAAGTTCAGAACATTATACAGGACTTCCTTGCATTTCCTCTCATTGCAGGGTAGAGAATTTCAATGTCATGCCGACTGGGCAGTAGGACCCAGGGGCCATTTTCAGGATCTCTCTGCTTTCTGCCCTCCAATAGGCTTCTTCTCTTCTCATCTGTACAGTGGGGATGTTTGGTTTTAATCTGGGTCTTCTTGGCAAGGCCATCTGAAGCCTGGTGCCCCTTGCAAGGCCTTGAGGGTTGGATGTTCCTTCTTGGTGAATTGAGTCTTGGAAATCCTTTAATTATCTGACACCATGGAAATCATGGCAATACTGGGCGGATACCAGGGACACTCATAACTATGATTGTGTTTGATGTTACCATATTTCAAATTACATCTTGATGAAAAAAGAGTAAGTCTGGAATTTCAGGAGCTTTTGTGCAAGAGACTGAGACTCCACATTTAATCTTTTATTTCAGTTTGATCTATGCAGAGACTGGGAACCAAACTTTTTAAAGAAATATTCCAAATGAAGAATGAAAGCCAGAATTCAACAGTCCCCTACTGACAGTCCCTGTCCCCAACTCTGTATTTCAGGAGATGGAAAGAGGATTGGATGGGGAACAAGGAGTGGTATAATTGTTTCTTTCTGCTACAGAGTAGCCAAGCAGTAGGGAGTCACCACACAGACACTGATGGTGACTTTCTGAGAGGTCTTAGCATCACTGGCGCAACGACAGGTGACAATCTTCCTGCCGTGTCCCTGAGACATCTTGCATTTTGAGAGACAGAAAAAAAATGTGGGGGAGGGGCTGAAGCTATTTATCTTTTATATACACACCATTACTCCTCAAAATACTGTAAGCATTTTTAGCCCACATTATACCTGGCCACAATACTAACAAATGTACTTCACACAAGTAAATTGTTGATTAAATAAGAGTAAAAGTATATTCTTACCTGTCTGTTAAGTAGGGTTAATTTCCTGAAGTTTAACATGCTTTGGCTCAAATAAAAACAATCATTTGAAGCAGCAACAGCTCAGATCTTCTTCATTCTAGAACCATTTCACACAGTACATCCCGATACTTGGTGTTTAATTGAGAGACACCCCTGCCTTTATTCAAGACGTAACAGCCACCCTCTGTGTTCCTTAGGAGGAACACTGGCCTGAAGGGAGAACGGTGTACTGCATGTTACTAGTGTCCGGTTGTAAAATTGTTAACAGATAGTGTAAAAAAAAGTGTCCATTTTATTAAAAAGAAAAACATTGTATATAATAACTATTGCCCTGAAACATGTATCATACTCACTCTAATAAACTTTTCTGCATGGTCTAACATAAAGTATATTCACTGCTTGTCTATTTACCTCAGAATAAACTCATTAAAATGAACAGCTCAAGGGTGCGTGCATTTCTACATGGCTTTTATTGGACCGACTTGTTAGAAGAAAATATTTTGATTGCATTCAAGAACAAAGAAGCACTAAATCTCTTGATTCTAGTCATTTATTAAGTGCCTGATTTCAACACATGTTAAAAAAGAAATTGGTTATCAGGTAACAATGATTTAAGATGACATAATTAGAAATAGCTGAGGAAGCAAAAAACTATTTTGAATATCCTATATATGGTGCATCCTGTACACTGATTTGAGGTCAGAAGTTTGGTATTTTTGTATAATTCTATCTTATCTTGTACATCAGCTGTGTATTTTACGTCAAGGTAAATGAGCATCCTGTCTTATATGTTAATAAAAAAAATGACTCTTTCAAAGAAAAATGTGACTGCTGTGATTTTAAGTACACGAATTTTGTCCAAGATTAGTATTTCTTCCAGAGCACCAACCTTTTTTTTTTAGCTCCTTGGTAGGTTTCCACTTTAATGCTTCTAAACGGAAAAAACAAAAAGCAAATGCAGTCTGTCTGTGGTGTTTCCTGTACACAATATAGCAATGAGATTAGTGTTTTGCAAACTTGAGACAAAAACCTCAGAATCCATTATTACTACATATCTTCTCCTAATGAGATGTTTTAATAATAAATTATCTGCTGCATAATAATAGATTGGACCACATAGTATAAAACCAAAAAAAACTAAGTGAAAAAGTTATTTTCTCTATTCAGCCTATAGGTTAAAGAAATAATTTCATATATAAGGGCTAGAAGTAAATGCTGGAAGAAGTTTAATAACATGTGTTTATCTTACAAAAGATTATATCCTCAAACTACGCAGTAGAGTGAGTGAAGGAGAGATTTTTATGGAAGAAAAAGACTGACTTATGAAGAGGTTATCTGTAAGGTCCTGGACCAAATTTGTGTCAGTACATGATCCCAATGCACTATCTTTTCTCTCTGACTGTGAGCTCAATAATTCTTTTCCCATTTCACCCTTCACCCAGGAGGAAAGTGCAGTGGAAGTAGTAGAGAGAATCGGGAAATATTCTCTGTAAAAATAAGTGGCAGACATAGAAACGTTATTTTTAAGTCTGGAGCATAGACACAACATTCGCTTTTCTTATCCTTTGTGGTGTCCGATAATAAAGTTAATGTGATAATCATAAGCAGATTTTAGTAACAATGTTCACCAAATAGAAGTGATCGTTAAAGGGACTGCAGATAATTTCTGTTTTCTTCTTTAGAGTAGCTATTTGAATTGTTTTTTAAAAATGAGTGACAATTTTTAGATTAGGAAAAAATCTTTTAGGGTAAGGAAACATTCACATTGTAACGCAATTTGAAATTCAGAAAAAAATAATTTTAAAACAATCATTTCACCAGCACCAGAAATTACTAACATTACGTTATCTTGTTTCTGAGCATACATATTTATTTTTTCCATATTTATATTTTGACATACTTCAAATCACAAAGAAATGGTATGCTGTAGGTTTTTTAATTTTTTAAATTTTTCTTTCATAGTAAAAGGATGATAGCCATCAAATTCTTTCCCTCATCCTAGAATTGGCAACAGGAAGGAAAATTACTCCCATATTCTCTCGTTAATAACCATTATACACATATACACATGCCATACTAGTCCAAGTGTCAAATAATTATTTCTTTAACTACTTCTTGAAGCAGCAGTGGGGCAGGGCAAAGAGCAAGGAGTAAACAGGGAAAGATGGGAAAGGTACTCTCACTAAAAATAATAGCAACTGTGGCCTCATTTATCATACAAAACAAATTTGTTTAGTCGCTCAGTCATGTCTGACTCGTGACCCCATGGACTGCAGCGTGCTAGGCTTCCCTGTCCTTCACTGTCTCACAGAGTTTGCTCAAACTCATGTCCATTGAGTCAATGATGCCATCTAACTACCTCTGTTAGATGCCATCTAATCTCATCCTCTGTCGTCCCCTTCTCCGGCCTCTTCAATCTTTCCCAGCATGAGAGTATTTTCCAATGAGTCAGCTCTTCGCATCAGGTGGCCAAAGTATTGAAGTTTCAATTTCAGAAAATGAATGGTAATATGACAAATGTAATTCTGACCATATCAGTAATAACGTTAAAGGTAAATGGTCTGAACAGTCAAATCAAAAGTCAGAGATTGCCAAACTGATAAAAGAATAAGGTCCATCTATATGTCCTCTAAAAGAGATTCCAAGGCACAAATAAACGGAACAGAAAATTATGGGGGAAAGATACCATGCAAACAGTAACCATAAAAGAGTTGGAGGCAGCTATATTAATATCAAACAAAATGAACTTAAAGATGAGTGCAATTCCATCAGTCAGTTCAGTTCAGTTCAGTCACTCAGTCGTGGCCGACTCTTTGCAACCCCATGAATCGCAGCACACCAGGCCTCCCTGTCCATCACCAACTCCCAGAATTCACCCAGACTCACGTTCATCGAGTCAGTGATGCCATCCAGCCATCTCATTCTCTGTCGTCCCCTTCTCCTCCTGCCCCCAATCCCTCCCAGCATCAGAGGCTTTTCCAATGAGTCAACTCTTCACATGAGGTGGCCAAAGTACTGGAGTTTCAGCTTTAGCATCAGTCCTTCCAAAGAAATCCCAGGGCTGATCTCCTTTAGAATGGACTGGTTGGATCTCCTTGCAGTCCAAGGGACTCTCAAGAGTCTTCTCTAACACCACAGTTCAAAAGCATCAATTCTTCGGCGCTCAGCTTTCTTTAAAGTCCAACTCTCACATCCATACATGACCACAGGAAAAACCATAGCCTTGACTAGACGAACCTTTGTTGGCAAAGTAATGTCTCTGCTTATGAATGTGCTATCTAGGTTGGTCATAACTTTCCTTCCAAGGAGTAAGTGTCTTTTAATTTCATGGCTGCAGTCACCATCTGCAGTGATTTTGGAGCCCAGAAAAATAAAGTCTGACACTGTTTCCACTGTTTCCCCATCTATTTCCCATGAAGTGATGGGACCGGATGCCATGATCTTTGTTTTCTGAATGTTGAGCTTTAAGCCAACTTTTTCACTCTCCACTTTCACTTTCATCAAGAGGCTTTTCAATCCCATACTACTCAGCAATAAACAGGAATGAAATTGGGTCATTTGCAGAGATGTGGATGGACCTAGAGTGTCATACAGAATGAAGTCAGTCAGAAAGAGGAGATATCATATATTAACACATATATGCGAAATGTAGAAAAACAGTATAGATGATTTCATTTGCAACACAGAGATAGTGACACAGACATAGAGATCAAACAAATGGATACCGAGGGGGAGAAGTGGGGGGTGAATTGGGAGATTGGGGTTGAAATATATGTACTAGTAATAATCTGTATAAAATATATAGCTAATGAGAACCTATTGCATAGCACAGGAAACTCTACTGAATGCTCTGTGATTACCTAAATGGGAAGGAAATCCAAGAAGAGGAGATATATGTATACATATAGCTGATTCATTTTACTGTACAGTGGAAACTAACATAACATTGTAAAGCAACTATATTCCAATAAAAATTAATTTTTAAAAAATGAGTGTAATTCCAGACTTGAGAATTCTTGTGAAGGAAACCTGGAATTCCTCTAACTATATAGAAATCCTAGACTTATACTTGTGGAGAAGGAAATGGCAACCCACTCCAGTGTTCTTGCCTGGAGAATCCCAGGGACAGCGGAGCCAGGTGGGCTGCCATCTATGGGGTCGCACAGAGTCGGACACGACTGAAGCGACTTAGCAGACTAATACTTGAGTTGACTTTGATGTCTTGTAGGTTTTCAAGGATTCATAGGTGCCTGAAATTAAATTTCTGTGTGGAGTAGAGCCAAATCAAGGAGTTATCTCACTCTGAGACTTGACTCTTAAATCAGGGTGTAGCATCCCTGACTTGCACAGAGTTTAGTTACAATGGTTCAGTTCCTCCCCAATTTCAGGAATAACAAGGCAAGCACCATTGTCCGTAGATACCCAGGCTGCCAGCCCCTTCACAGATGAATGCTCTTTGGCCATGTGCCAGAGTTCTAGTTAGTATTTGACTGGCAAGTACTAGCTTAATTCAGTACTTGCATTAATTCAATAAAAGCAGCATTGAAACATCCACAGGTTTGGTCTTTAGCTGCCATTTCACTCAGTTATCTTTTGTTGTTGTTGTTTTTATAGTATCTTTCAACCAGCCATGTGGGGCATGAATTCATTTAGAAACCCCAATCCTGAATGGCACTCCAAAGGCGAGAGTGGACATGCCCAAGCCTGGAAAATAAAGAACAGCAGCCAGAATTGGCCATCAGACTGTGATTAGTGGGGCTGGAAGTAGGCCACGCCGAGGACTCTAAGCACCCCCTTAATGAAATGTCCAGGGCTCTTTCGTTTTATGTGCTGAGTCTCTCTCTTTTTTTTTATTTTCTTCCTTTCTTAACAGTCAGACTTTTCTATTCTATTAGCACCCAAGTGCCATCTGTTATTCCTTTTCACACACTTTTCAAAGCTTTCTCTCACTCCTGCCCATTCTGCATACCTCACCATTATAATGTGGATAATTCTTCAGAGATTCCAATTAGTGTGTTGTTGGACAGCTCAAGAATACAGCCTCTTTGTTACTGAGAGGCATCTGCATTCTCTTCCTCTAGTTCTTGCTCCTGGCATGTCCTGCTGCTGGATCCTCAATACAAAGACCTGTGCTGTCTTTACTTCTGAAATGAGGCTGAGCATCCCTTCCTCTCATGTCTATACTACTCTCGGTTACTCTCGAGCTACAACTCCTTAAAAAAGAGCATATCAAAACAAAACAAAACACTTTCTCCTTTAACCCACCAACAGAAGCCACTTATCTGTAATCCAAGTCGTACTCCTTTCAGACGCTGGGTCAATGCTTTATCTAGTTCCTCCACCAAGGTAACCTCATTTACGAAACTCCTCAATCCTAAGTGCAAGTTGACTCCCGCTGGTCCTCCAGCCTGAGCAGACAACATCCGAAGGAGTGGCCTTGGTTGCACAAGGGCATCCTCCTCCACAAGTGGACTGTGGGGGAAGGGCAGAGTGTATTGAACTTCTGTTTTACCCTCTCTCTGCTTTCTGTTGGTCAGAGAAGTTGGCCACAACAAACTTGTGTTGAACTGAATATGACAGAACCTATTTAACATGAAGAGAGAGGACCTTTCCTCACTACACAGAATTCAGAAATTGGCTGACAGCAAAAATGAGAATAAAAATCAGAGATGTTGATTGAATTGCATTTGATGACATTATTAGGGATGGGACCATCAATTGATGGAAATAATAGAGGAAGAAGGACTGCTCAGACATCCCAGGAGCTACCTAGCTCTCCAATAAGGCATTTGCTTTATGTTTAAGTATCATTTCCACAGACTATAAAAGGGAACATCATTCTCTTTAATCAATTTCTAGTCAAGACAGCCATGTGGGCTTAGCTTGACCATACCTTTCAAAGATGTGATTAAATATGAATAATTAGTCTCTCTTCTTTCCTTTCCTAGACATCATGGCATTAATATTGGCATTTAGTTTCCTTAAATTGCATTCTAAAGTCCACACCCGCCACAGCTCCCTCTCCAGATATCATTTCTGGAGCCTAGAATTTACAAGCCCCGCCCCATCTCCTTTTCTATACACATATTTTCTTTTTAACTTAGATTTTTAACAAGTTTAAAGTCATGATTATTTTCTTAGTGTTTTTTTTTTCATGTTTTCTGGCTTATTAAAGTGAATGAAGTCGCTCAGTCGTATCTGACTCTTTGTGACCCCATAGACTGTAGCCTACCAGGCTCCTCTGTCCATGGGATTTTCCAGGCAATAGTACTGGAGTGGATTGCCATTTCCTTCTCCAAGGGATCTTCCCAACCCAGGGCTCGAACCCGGGTCTCTTGCACTGTAGACAGACGCTTTACCGTCTGAACCACCAGGGAAGTCAGGGTATGTTAAAGGATACAGATGAACAACCAGATGAAGAGATGCACAGGCTGAGGTCTGAGAGGGTCCTGACACAGGAGGCTTGTCCCTGTGGAGTTGGGAGGCATCACTTTTCCGCCGAAGATGTGTGGGAAGCTCCTCAACCCTGTGTAAAGTGAAGATTATTAAGGCATAACTTCTGTTTTTCAAATAAAACTCCTTTGAGTTTTGAAAAATGTATGTAATCATGTAACCACCACCACAATCAAGATACAAAATATTTCTATCAAGTAGAAGTTTCCTCGTGACCCTTTTAGTCCGTTTCCTCCCCCACCCCCATCCTCTACAATTAATCTGGTTTCTGTCCCTTTAGTTTTGCTTTCTCCAGAATGTCGTATCAGTAGACTCATGAAGTATGCAGCCTTTTGTATCTGTCTTTTCCCATTCGGAACAATGTGTTTGCTATTTATCCATGTTGTTGCGTGTGTTGATTGTCCATTGCTTTTTAATGCTGAGCAGACTTACATTGTATGATTACATCTGTTAGTCTGCTTATCTTCAAAACTTGTGTGTGTGACAGTCAGGAGGCACAGTGTTTACATCCTAGTTAGATTTTTTTGTTTTGTATTTCCTATCAGACATGATGGGAGAGAATCACCTCGGGATGCAATTTTAGGAAGTAAAACGCCAATATTAATGCCACAGTGTGTAGGAAAGGAAAGAAAAGAAACTGTTCATATTTATTCATATCTTTAAAAGGAATTTTCAATCTAAGCCCATGTGGCTGCCTTGAATAGAAACTGAGAGAAGGGGTATTTCTTAAACTGGCCAGGCTGAAATGCTTAGATCCTAAATGCTGCATAAATGACATTGTATTTATATTTATATATATAATTATTTTCCCTATTAAGCAGTTTGGCAGAATGTAAGCTAGGATTTTGTATGCATCTCAAACCACAACATAATTTGGCCCCATAATATAGTACACAGAGAATGAATTTTAGAGTCCAGGCAGGACTTGGGTCCATATCCCCACTCCTGCTGTTTACTAGCTGTGCATTCTTGGGCCATTTCTTGACCTTGGCCCTCTAAGAATAAGTTTGCTAACATCATAACAATAAGCTTCTGGACAACATAACAATAGCTCATAAAGTTGTTATGAGAAGCCAAAAGAAAATAAACTTAAAATAATAACACATGCGGCATGCCATACATTCTTAGCACATGGTAGGCAGTCAAATAGTTATCTCACTACCCTCTTTCAGTGGTATATATAGATTTTAAATTTCTATAATAACTTAGGGCAACAAAAAGATTGTTTTTCCTTTAGATTCCAAGTGACTTATTTAAACTATTTTAAATGTAACTCCCACTGTAGTTGGCATTACCAAATGTGGTATTTTTAGTTAAAAATAAGCACATTTTCTTTTTGCCAGTTTATAGAACATATATCTATTGTTTTAAGTATGTAGAAATAGAAACAGTTGTGGTTTTGCTTCAAATTAAACTGTATGTCAGTCGATACAAAGTGATTTAGCAACCGTTTTATCTAGTCTTTTCTAATCAGCATTAATGCTTATCGCCTATCTTCTCCATCCACATGTTCATCTCTGTAGCCTACAGCCCAAAGATGATAAATACAGAAAGTTCTGTTGCTTTGCTGCAATTACTGAGAGACAATAAGAGGAGCATATAAGGAAACCATACCTTGGGGGCTGGGGTGGAAATAGACCAAAAATGAAAGGCACCTTACATGCAATAGTACATACATTGGGGGTATTGCAGGCTCAGTTACAGACGACCACAATAAAGCAATATTGCAACAAAGCAATTTACATAAACCTTTTGGTTTCCCAGTGCACATACAAGGTATATTTAGACTGCACTATAGTTTATCAAGTATACAATGCAATTATGTCTTAAAAACCTCCATGTAAAAAGAAAAAAATAAAACACCTCCATGTACATACCTTAAGTAAAAACTATTTTATTGCTAAATACTGCTGCCCATCATCTGAGCCTTCAGCAAAAGACAGTAGTAACATCAAAATGACTGGTCACAGATCACAACAAACATAATGATAATGAAAAGTTTGAAATGTGGGAATTACCATGACGTGGAGGCATGAAGTGGCCAAATGCTGTTAGAAATATAGCACTGATAGACTCACTTGGCACAGGGTTGCCACAAACCCTCAATTTGTAAAAAAGCAGCACCTGTGAAGCACACTTAAGAGAAACACAATGAAATGAGATTCTGCTTGTAATATACCGAGTAGATGTGTGTAACCCTTGGGTTCTCAGGCATGAGAGCAATTACAGAGGCATATAGTAAATGGATTGGAGTTTTATAATACGATGTCTCTGACTCAAGTCATGTTTAGAGACGTGTAAATTTCCAGGCCTAAATCTTTCCTCTAATCTTCTGTGGGTCACTAGAATGTAGATCTCAGATATCAATTAGCAGCAAGACTGTCTTCCTGTCCTCCTTTTCCTCTCCTCCTCTTACTACCACGATGGTCCAGACTGCATAGTATGGTGCACAGGTCATAGTTGGCTTCTGCTCTTGGTTCAGTTGGACTTACTGGTGCTAGGGGGCTTTCACTTCATGCCTCCAGTGGTAAAGAATCCACTTGCCAATTCAGGAGCCACAGGAGATGCAGGTTTGAGCTCTAGTTCTGGAAGATTCCCTGGAGGAGGAAATGGCAACCCGTTCCAATATTCTTGCCAGGATAATCCATGGACCGAGAAGCCTGTTGGGCTACAGTCTGTGGAGTCGCAAAGAGTCAGACATGACTGAGCATGCAGGATCAAGTGGTGCTAGGATGGAGGAGGTTACTTCCCCCTGTACCCTCTTAGGGTTCACAGTCTGGGGCCCTGTGAATTCAACTGACAAAACAGAAGACAGCAAGAAAAAAAACAAACAAACAAGCAGAAGTTATAAATGTGTGCATGGAGCATATATATGCGAAACTGAGTGATGAGTAACTCAAAGATATTGGTTCACAAACTGGTACCCATTTAGGAGGGCAAGAAAAGACCAAAGAAAGAGGCAGGTCACTTCAGATTAGCATGTGGCAGATTTAAAAAGCATGGGAACTTCCATTCAAGGCTTGTCTCCAGCCTCTACAAGATGAGTGGGTATCCACACTCACCTGCCAGAATTGTGAAAGTTTATACAGAGGCCTTAACAAGGTGCAGTCACACACGCAGTCCAGTTGGTCTTAATGGGGGCTTATTACTCTCTCAAGGTTTGTCCCCAGAGTGGCTCCTAGCGTATAAACAGTGGGTGGAAGACGCATTCCAAGTGGATGGGGTGAGGACCCTCCAGTTGCCTGGGTCCAGCTCAGGGACTAACCTGCTGGACCTGCTGTCTACATCTGCTGGATGACCTTCTTCAGCAGGCAGGGTGGTTAGAACATATACAGCATCTTAACAAAGCACAATAATTTGTAGAGAGACAACAAGACAAAGGAAAAGTAGTTTAGGCGGTCATGGGCTGTAAACTGTGGAAAGGTAAATATACAGGGAAGCGAATAACAGAGAAGGGCTAGTTAGTAAGGCTTGTTATTAGATTTCTCTGGTGCCCTCTTTGAGTTGGTAAGTCTAGAGTTGTCTCTGGCGATTAAGAATTGTCCTTCACTTCCTGTGAAAGAGCGAGGAAGGCAGCGTCTTTCTTGAGTCTGTTTATTCTCAGTTACTTTGGGCTCAGAATAACGTTTATGTCCAAGTGGCATATTCTGTGTGGCCCACTCTGAACCCCTTCTGTGGCTTCCAACTTGTAGTCAGTCCCTCTTTTTGGTTCCTAATCTGGTCATGTATTTGCTGAAATGAACAAACAATCCACCACACCACTGTGGAATAACATAGTCAAAATATATCAATGACACTATCTTTTACTCTGTCCCTAGGGTGATACTCCGGAGAAGGCAATGGCACCCCACTCCAGTACTCTTGCCTGGAAAATCCCATGGAAGGAGGAGCCTGGTGGGCTGCAGTCCATGGGGTCGCGAGGAGTCGGACACAACTGAGCGACTTCACTTTCACTTTACACTTTCATGCATTGGAGAAGGAAATGGCAACCCACTCCAGTGTTCTTGCCTGGAGAATCCCAGGGACAGGGGAGCTTCGTGGGCTGCCATCTATGGGGTCGCACAGAGTCAGACACGACTGAAGCGACTCAGCAGCAGCAGCAGCAGCAGCAGCAGCAGGGTGATCCTCCCAATTACCTTTCTGCTCTGTAATCCTCTTACCATGTCTCCCCATCTCCTGCTCAGAGATTTAGAGCTGACACCTTGCTTTACTCAAATGAACACTTCCCCTTGAAAAACCTCTTGTTCTTTGGATTAATATTGCACACCTGACACCTCCTGGGGATAGTTCCTCCCTGGGATGTTTCACAGCTCAAACAGATGTGTGGGTCTGTAAGACTAGCCCTTCAGACTCTGCGTCCTCAAGTTAGCTTGCCTCCTACGAATGTCTCCTCCTTGCCCTCCACCTCCACACACAAATACACACACCCCTACATAACTGTGGGAGTACTTTTTAAAATATTTTTATATTATTTAAAAATTTATTCAACATATAAATATGTGAAAGAAAAGAAAGAAAGAAAGTGAAGTCACTCAGTCATGTCCAACTCTTTGGGACTCCATGGACTGTAGCCTGCCAGAGTCTTCCATCCATGGGATTTTCCAGGCAAGAGTACTGGAGTGGGTTGCCATTTCCTTCTCCAGGGGATCTTCCTGACCCAGAGATCGAACCCAGGTTTCCTGCATTGCAGGCAGACACTTTACAGTCTGAACCACCAATCATAGAAGTTAAATATATACAGTTCATGTATGTCAATTTGACCTCATGCAATTATCAAAGAAAAAACAAATATAATCACTATTATAATTTTCTACTTAAAAATTACATATATAAATATACGGCAGGGGTTTGTGCTAGAGTTGAACACGAGAGTTAGTCATATGTGTCATGTGGAATTAGGTAGTTGGGGAAGGAGAAGGCGGAGAATGGAAAAGAACAGAAGCCAAAATTCAAGGAAGTACAGTGGAAAAAACGCTGAGTCAGACTCAGAAGCAAAGCCAAGAGTCAGGAGGAAACAGTGTTTCTGGATATAATGTGGTAGTTTGTTTGAATGCCTTGAAACTCAGCTGCCCTGGATGCAAGTATGCACCCTGGGGAGGGGGATGGAAGTATGGCCACAGGTGAACCTCCCTGGCTCCAGGTAACACTTTCGAGTAAAAGCCAGCCTTTCAGGGAGGGAGTCCATCTAAATAATGTCAGATTGAGAGGAGGCTGCAGCCTCCTCATTTTAAAGCAGGTTCATAAGCCAATGTGTCAGCATGAAGTCTGAAGTTATCACAAGAGCAGAAAGAGAAAGGGATCTATCTACACCCACTTGGTGGTTGAGGAGGGAGGGCACCACATTAAGCTGTGGGGGCCAGCAGCAGTCATGACTGATCTTGGAGCACAGGTGTGTAAGTCTCAGCCCAGGGACTCAAGAAGTGCCCTACATGTACAAGAGAGAATGGTGAGAGGAGAACATCTGGGCATTTGCATGAGTAGGATCTCATTGGTACTCAGAGACTGGCAAGCTAAGTTTCAGTTTACAACCTCTGTGTACATGTTCTGGGCTGCAACGTTAAGAAGAAAAGGAATGGCCTTACCCTAGCATATCCTGTGAAAGTATGTAGTTCAAAGGGCTTGAAAAGTGTTCAGTTCAGTTCAGTCACTCAGTCATGTCCGACTCCTTGCAACCCCACAGAATGCAGCATGCACTGGCACCCCACTCCAGTACTCTTGCCTGGAGAATCCCATGGATGGAGGAGCCTGGTGGGCTGTAGTCCACGGGGTCGCAAAGAGTCGGACACAACTGAGCGACTTCACTTTCACTTTTCACTTTCCTGCATTGGAGAAGGAAATGGCAACCCACTCCAGTGTTCTTGCCTGGAGAATCCCAGGGACGGGGGAGCCTGGTGGGCTGCCGTCTATGGGGTCACACAGAGTCGGACACGACTGAAGTGACTTAGTAGCAGCAAGCAGCAGCAGGCCCCTCAACTTTAAACCTGGAAACATCTGAATTGACCTTAAGATTCAGAGGTTTCTGATGGTGTAAGCCACCTCCCATACCTTTATAAAGGGCTCTTCTGGTGGCTCAGTGGTAAAGAATCCATCAGCCAATGCAGGAAATGCGTTTTCAATCCCTAGGTTGGGTAGATCCCTTGGTGAAGGAAATGGTAACCTACTCCAGTATTCTTGCTAAGAAATCCCATCAACAGAGGAGCCTCGTGGGCTACACAGTCCATGAGGTTGCAAAGAGTCACAACTTAGTGACTAAACAAAACAAACAAAAAAAGGTTCATATTGAATCTAAAGAAAATGTACCCAAATGTTCTTTCATTCTGCTGAATGGCATCAACCAGAGTGCACTTCCATATCCTCCCATATGCTTCATACAATTTCTGCTAGAGCAAGACTTTAAGGACAATATTTGAGAAGAGATCTCAAGCTCACTGAGGACAAGTAGTCAACATATTGGCTCTCACCAAGTACTGAGCCCATTAACTTGCACATGCTGCTGGTAAGTCACTTCAGTCGTATCTGACTCTGTGCGACCCCATAGACGGCAGCCCACCAGGCTCCCCCATCCCTGGGATTCTCCAGGCAAGAACACTGGAGTGGGTTGCCATTTCCTTCTCCAGTGCATGAAAGTGAAAAGTGAAAGTGAAGTCGCTCAGTCATGTCTGACTCTTTGCGACCCCATGGACTGCAGCCCACCAGGCTCCTCCGTCCATGGGATTCTCCAGGCAAGAGTACTGGAGTGGGTTGCCATTGCCTTCTCTTGCAAATGGTAGGTGCTAAATAAGTGAATGCATAATAGTGAACTTACTGCAAGATTCTCCACTTAATTCTGGTGAAGGATAATGTTAGAAACTGTAGGAATGTGTAAGAGAGACAAATTCTGGGAGAAAATTAGACAGGGCCTTAGAGGCAAATAGTCACTTCCTTGATAGCTCAGTTGGTAAAGAATCCACCTGCAATGCAGGAGACCCTGGTTCAATTTTTGGGTTGGGAAGATCTGCTGGAGAAGGGATAGGTTACCCACTCCAGTATTCTTGGGTTTCCCTGGTGGCTTAGCTGGTAAAGAATCCACTTGTATTGTGGGAGACCTGGGTTCAATCCCTGGGTTGGGAAGATCCCCTGGAGAAGGGAAAGGCTACCCAGTCCAGTATTCTGGCCTGGAGAATTCCATGGACTGCATACTCCATGGGCTCGCAGAGTCAGACGCGACTGAGTGACTTTCACTTCAGTCTTGTAAGGAAGGAATATAGCTGGTGCTTTCTCATATAGCATTGTAGAGGATGTAGAGGCCGAAAAGATTTAGATTAAGTGATTAAGACTGAGATTCCTGGCAAAACTTAAGTTCAAAATCTTTTAGAGGCTCTCTCATCTTCACGGATTTCATTCTTTTGATGTGTAGACAAAGTTCACTGGGCTGCCAGTCAGAGAAATCCTAATGGCAAAATTGGCTCTGTTTGACTTTTTGATGTTAAAACATTTGAAATTTGTTTCCATCTAAAAGGACTGACTCCAATCCAAATGGTACAAACAAAATTACTTCAAATAAAGCAGGCGTTAGTGTCACTCATAGGATGCACTAAAAGTTAAATTGCCTAATGATTGAGAAAGCAGAGGTCTTGGCTTCAGAAAGAAATAACAACTACCTAAAGAATCAAAGATTGGCAGAGGACGTTAAGAAAAAAAGAATATCATGAATGGTCTTATGAGAGTGTCAAGCTAAAGAAGACTGTATTGAGTAAAACTTAGGTCTAATAGAATGAAGACTAGAGATGGGCCATGGAAGGCTAATGATACCTGCTGGTCTAAGTTATTGTTGCTGTTGTTTAGTTGCTTAGTCTTATCAGACTCTTTTGTGACCCCCATGGACTGTGTAGTCCAAGGGCTTCTCTGTCCATGGGCTTTCCCAGGCAAGAATACTGGAGTGGGTTGCCATTTCCTTTTCCAGGGGATCTTCTCAACCCAGGGATCAAACCTGCATTGATAGGTGGATTCTTTACTACTGAGCCACCAGGGAAGTCCCAGGTTAAGTTACAGGGCACTGGAAATGATGAATAATCAAAGAGGAAGTCAGTCTACAGAGAGAAGCATGCAGGTACACACAGGAAGACAAAGCCAGAAACTCATATAATTCCCAAAAAGCTGTTAAGTGAAGTGTGTTCTTATCTTCCCAGTCACCACTTCTAAAACCAGGCTGTACTTCTTGTCTTTGTGTTCTCTGAAATTTCCTCATATTAGTTCAATTAATTATTCTTTGACTTAGACTAAGTAAGATTGATGTTTTTCCCCTCTGAGAGAAAGGCTGATTTCTAATTTAAAGATCCAAGTCTTTCAGAGAGATCAGAACAGTTAAGAGAACCATGCAGCTGGCTGGATCCATCACATGATACATTTCCTTAAAAGAACCTAAAGTATATATGAATAATATTTCCCCTTCATTGAGCTTTTCCACGTTCTAAGAGATAAACTTAACTTCTTCTTTCCTCTGGTTTACCTTAATGAAGATGTTAGTCATTAGTTGAGCAAATGTACAAGCCTTTATTGTGTATCAGCTCTATGATGGGCCCTGTTTTAAGGACTGTGAGTAAAAGAAGTTAATGAGACAAGTCCTCAAGGACTTGAGAAATGTGTACACCTTAACAGTAAGCTAGTGCTATGCATAGAAACCTCCTCAAACTATATAAAAAGAAAAAGAGAAAATATTAGGAGAGCTGGACACTGGCAATTTCACAGGATGTACATTCTATCCACTGTTCCCTCAAGAGGAGCCACTCCAAGCCTTGAGAAAGTAATGTGTTACTGAGACCATGTGAACTGTACATGTGACTGAATGCTACTAAAGAAGGCCTCTGTATAAACTCTTCACCTTGCAGGAGGTCACAGGGACCCACTTATCTTGCCCAAGAAAAGCTTCATGAGCAAGTTCTCTTGTTTATTAAAACTGTCACCTACCAATCTCTGTGGGCCTCCCAGTGGTGCAGTGGTAAAGAACCTGCCTGCCAATGCAGGAGAAGCAAGAGATGTGGGTTCGATCCCTGATTGGGAAGATCTCCCGGAGGAGGAAATGGCAACCCATTCCAGTATTCTTGCCTGGGAAATTCCATGGACAAACAAGCCTGGTGGGTTACATAGTCCATGGGATCACAAAAGAGCTGGACTCAACTGAGCACGCAGGCACATACCAATCTGCAGTGTTTGCATCTGCCATCTCTCTTTCCATCTTACCTTTTCTTCCATCTTTCTTTGCTCTTTGAGTACGGACTATCGTGCATGCTCAGTTGAACGGTCAGTGGTCCTATTTAGTCAACCAGCTCAGCCCAAACTAGAGGCAGTTGACTCCGAGTGAAGTTCTTCTAAATATAGTGTAAAGTATTCCTTAGAAAATCTTCCAGGACCCTCCAGCTCTCATTCAGATGAGCCCCTCTGTGACCCTAAGCTACTTTCTGCCTGTACGTATTGGATGTTAGAGATTTTCCTGGTGGCTCAGACAGTAAAGAATATGCCTGCAGTGTGGGAGACCCAGGTGGGATCCCTGGGTCAGGAAGATCCTCTGGAGAAGGAAATGGCAACCCACTCCAGTATTCTTGCCTGGAAAATCCCATGGACGGAGGAGCCTAGCAAGTTACAGTCCATGGGTTCGCAAAGAGTCAGACACGACTGAGCGACTTCACTTCATTGGATGTTATCCTCTAGCTGGTGTTCACTTGCCTGTCTCCCCCACCACATTATACTCTGTGAAGGACCAATTTCATCTATGTTACAAACCAGCACTAGGGTAGGAAAGTTCACTGATAATGGTTTCAGGTTTCACATTGTGACTGTTATCAAAGCAGGTTCACCTTTCCCAACCCCTGGCAAGTCCAAAGATAGATGCCAAGGTTTGCATCACAGCAAGGGTTTATTTGCAAGGGAGCCAAGCAAGGAGATGAGAGAACAAATCTCAAGTCCATCTCCCTGAGGGCAAAAGGCTGGTGGTATTTACCGGATACGAATGAAGAAGCAGGGCGGTCTGAGGTGTGGGGAGCACACCTCAGGGAAAGGTGATTGGAAAAAGGTGCGGTAATCACGGTTCTGTGCAGGTGTAACAAAGCCACAGACCTCTGCAGCTTCAAAGGTCACCCAGGACACTTGATTCAAGAATTGGTGGTCCTATCCAGTCTCAGCCGACTCGGCTCAAACTAGACACAGCTGACCCAACGTTTCTAGAAAACTACTCAGGCAAACATGATTTAGGCTACATGCAAGTTTTAAAATGACTTTGATGAAGGAAGGCAGGTGAAATGGGATTTAACCCATGTTTTCATATTTAGTCTTTTCAAAACACCACTTGTTGAATTTTGGTGTAGTATCAGAAGAATATCCACAATTATGTTTCATTTTTCCATCCATGTATTTGTGTGATGATGGGTTAATTCATATAACTTCACAAAAACTACCTATCTACAATAGACTGAATGCAGAAGCAGATAAGAGAATTCAAGTGTTTATTTTTAAGTCAGATATTAAAAAGACTGTCATAAATGTAAAATAGTATCATTCATCTCATTCATTCTTTTATTTTGGGAAAGTTATTTTTCATAAAATGTATTATTTATGTTAACATGTAAAATTTTACTGTTATTTTGAGATGAATTAACACATTAATATTGAAAATATATCTGCCTCAATATTTTCCATGGTAAACACTGATAGAAGCAATTCACATAAACAGAAGTTCTTTGGGATCCTCAATATTTTTTTCTAGCTCTATTGAGGAGTAATTAATTAAAACATTTATATATTTAAAATAGACAAATTAAATTTTGATATGCATATACATTGTGAGATAACTGCAACCAAGTTGATTAACATATTCATCATCTTATATATCGGAGAAGGCAATGGCACCCCACTCCAGTACTCTTGCCTGGAAAATCCCATGGATGGAAGAGCCTGGTAGGCTGCAGTCCATGGGGTCACTAAGAGTTGGACACGACTGAGCGACTTCCCTTTCACTTTTCACTTTCATGCATTGGAGAAGGAAATGGCAACCCACTCCAGTGTTCTTGCCTGGAGAATCCCAGGGACGGGGGAGCCTGGTGGGCTGCCGTCTATGGGGTCGCACAGAGTCAGACATGACTGAAGCGACTTAGCAGCATCTTATATATTTGTTTTTTCTGTGTGTGTGGTAAGAACACTTAAGATCTATTCTCTTAGCAAATTTCAAGTATACGAGACAGTATTATTAGCTATAGGCACCATGATGTACATTAGGTCTCCAGAACTTAATCATGTTATAATTGAAAGTTTGTACCATTTGATCAGCATCGCCCCCTATTCCCCACACCCTAGCTCCTGATAACCACCATTCTACTCTCTGTACAGTAAGTTAACATTTTTAGGTTTCACGTGAGATCATACAGTATTTGCCTTTATCTGGCTTATTTCACTTAGCATAAAGTCTTCTAGGTTCATCATCCATGTCACTGCAAATGGCAGAATTTCCTGCTTTTTATGGCTGAATAACGTTTCACAGTGTACCTAATCACATTTTTGTATTTATTTATCCAAGGCATCCTGAGATCAAAGAGTTTCAGAAAACCTCCCTTAGTCTTATTTCCTACTCAGAATGTGGTAACCAGCAAAATTACCCCTAGACAGGATAGTTCCTAGGATGATTAAGGTGGGAGTTCTCAAACTGTTTAGTGTCAGGAAACCTTTACACTCTTAAAAAACTTAATGTGGGGCAGAAGTTGGTTCTTTGTTTCTTGAAATGTGAAATTGTTGCCTGCTCTGGAAAAATATAGCTCCTGATTTATCCTGTACCTCATGCCAGCATGTTAATTTGTCTAGTTCTGAGCACAAAAGCAAAGAAAGGTACATTTTTCTCTCCAGCCACTCTTAGACAAAGCACAGACTCCTGTCTCACACGAAGAGAACTCACTCCCTCCCAAACAAGGGTCTGTTCCAAACACTTACTCACATTTCAGTGAGTCAGAAGGAAACAGACAGATATTCATCTCCCTGAAACCTGGCTGACTTCCTGCAATAAGTCTGTGAGGAGCATCATGATTGGGTGTCAGGGTTAGTGAGCGGCCGCCTACGTATTCTCAGGTGCCACTGCAGTCTTAGTAAGCAGGTGAGTAGCATCCACAGGGTAGGAAAAAAATGCCTTCAAGTGTTTGTAAGGATTAGTAAGTAGAGTTAGTGACAGATAAGAAAACAGGAAAGAACTAGGGGCTATATATTTTTGATTCAATTTATAGTCATGATTATAAGCAGTAGCACCTGATAAACACCAATTTAATACAGTCAAGACTCCAGCCCTAGCTATGGTAAAGGGAAGCATTTGATTTTTACCAATTAAGTCCTTCCCATCTTGAACCACTTTGCTTCCTAGTGGCAGTGTCCCAAGCACACCAACCTTTTCATAGCTGTTCAGTTGAATCTTTGTGCCCCCATGTACTGCTACACACCAGGCTTCCCCATCTTTCATTTTCTCGTAGTGTTTGCTCAAACTCATGCCCATTGAGTCAGTGATGTTATCCAACCATTTCATCCTCTGCCACCCTCTTCTCCTGCCCTCAGTCTTTCCCAGCATCAGGGTCTTTTCTAATGAGTCGGCTCTTTCCATCAAGTGGCCAAAGTACTGGAGTTTCACCTTCAGCATCAGTCCTTCCAATGAATATACAGGGTTGATTCTTTTTTAGGATTGACTTATTTGATCTCCCTGGGACTCTCAAGTGTCTTCTCTAGCACCACAGTTTCAAAGCATCAACTCTTTGGTGCTCAGCCTTTCTTGTGGTCCAGTGAGCATCCCTACATGACTACCAGAAAAACCATAGCTTTGACCAAGACAGACCTTTGTCGGCAAAGTAATGTCTCTGCTTTTTAATACGCTGTCTCAGTTTGTCATAGCTTTCCTTCCAAGGGGCAAATGTCTTTTTGTGCGACCTCATGGACTATAGCCATGAGTACTGGAGTGGGTAGCCATTCCCTTCTCCAGGGGATCTTTCCCACCCAGAGATCGAACCTGGGTCTCCTGCATTGCAGGCAGATTCTTCACTGTCTGAGCCACCAAGGAAGTTACCTGCTTCATAAAGGTTTAGAATGGTGCTAATAATAATGATTGAAGGCAATGGCACCCCACTCCAGTACTCTTGCCTGGAAAATCCCATGGACGGAGGAGCCTGGTAGGCTGCAGTCCATGGGGTCACTAAGAGTGGACACGACTGAGCGACTTCACTGTCACTTTTCACTTTCATGCATTGGAGAAGGAAATGGCAATCCACTCCAGTGTTCTTGCCTGGAGAATCCCAGGGACGGGGGAACCTGGTGGGCTGCCGTCTATGGGGTCGCACAGAGTCGGACACGACTGAAGCGACTTAGCAGCAGCAGCAGCAATAATAATGATTAGACTAGTAACTCCTTACATTTAGTTTATTAAAACATTTGATTACACTATAAAAGTAATCACTGGAAGGATCCTGGCTTCAGCAACGTGCTGGGAATTTGTGGGCAAACTTTCAGAGGAAAACCCAGGTTTAAAGAAAAGTGATTATCCTGTTTCTTAGGTTGGGAAGTAAAAAGCTCAGAAGTAGTTATGGAATGTTCTCTTTCCAGACCTGGGCCTGAAATAATGGAAGAAAATACTCACAATGTAATGCAAACAGGAAGCATCACGAGTTCATACCGGGGCTCTCACTGGTCTTTGTGTCTTTAAGTAAATCCCTTCAAGTTAACAATGAAATCAGCTGCTTATTATCTTGGAGAGGAAGGAATGAGAATTTTAACACACACAACACCCCCCACCCCAACGCAACCCCACCCCCCCACCCCCAGCTCTTGCAGCAGCTCTTGCTTAAATATCACTTCGGGATAATCATAACTGTGGGCAGATCTTGTTTCCTGTCGGGTTAGTTTCTAACCTGGTCATTCTGCGCTTATTTTTGTCCCTTTCTCCACCCACTTGGGAAAGGCAGAGAAGGCAGGCACCGCGCAGCCCCTGAGAACGGTGACTGAGGCTCATGGCTCCCCCCAGCCCTCCCACCCCTGCCAGGAGCCGGAAGGCCTGCACGAGGGCCAGGGTCTTTCGGGGACCCGGGGTCTGCCCCGGGCTTACGTCAGACTGTCGGGGGGCGGGGTAGTGACTGCCCGACTTTCGCCGTCTGCTGTGCAGGCAGGAAAGGCCCCCAGGCACGCGGTCCCCATCCCCGCAGCTTCCTGGATCCCGGGGCTGGGATGGCGTGTGGGGGTGGAGGTGAGGCTTCCGGGGGTGTGGAGGAGCCAGGTGCGGCTCGCTGGGCGGAGAGGGGGGCGGGGGGGGGGGGGCGGGGCCGGCCGGGGCAGGTCTGGTGTGTGCCGAGGCGAAGGGGCGGGCCTTGGCGCTCCCGGAGCTGCCGGGCAACTTTTCCCGGCTCACGCCCGGGAGCGGGAGAGAAGCCCTCGGGACGGCTTCTGGAGCGTCTCAGTGTCCTTGGATCCCCGCGCAAACCCACAGCAGCTCCAGCGCCAGGGCGACGGGCTCAGGATGCGGCCAGGACGGACAGGCGGCACGCCGCTGCAGCTGGTGTTAGTGTTCAGTCAAGGTAAGCGACGTCTCTGCTCCGCATCGGTGGCAGGAGGAACCTGCGTGGGTCCCCGGGTGAGGGCACGAGCCAGGAGTTCTGCGCCAGAGAGGCGCGGGCGACGCGCGTCTCGGCTCTGATTCCACGTGGACCCAGGCATCCAGCCATCCCAACGGGACGGAGAGAGACTCCCCATTCCGGCTCCGGCTCGCCCCCGCCTGGTGTCCCCATAAGGCGTGTCTCTCACCCTGTCTGTAAAGCACCTTTCGAAGTTAACTGGAAGCGCGCTTTGCTCTCAGGCACACACGCAAGCGCACACAAGCATGGGGGAGTGGGGATTAGCGGGGCGCCTGCAGTCGGGCTCAGACAGGTGCCCCGCCAGACCCGGACTCCGCGGTTCTGTGCATCCCGGCAACTCGGTCCTAGGAGGTAGCCTGCCCCTCAGCGCGATGCCTGGTGGCGTTGCAGGAGCCTGGGAGCCCAATACGCTTATTTTTCAACCCGGAGCGTGTGAATAATGTCCTCATTTCTCCAGAACGCAGCACTGCTGTATCTTCCCTTGGGGCACGTAGGAAAACCTAAGTGCCTCTTAAATGCTTGGCAGAGGGGAATTCTTCTGCCCTTCTGCCTTCCTCTTATTGTTGTAACGTCGTCTATTCAACGAATGTAAACTTAGGTCCGGAAAAAGTTCTTTCCACTTTCTCGATCTCTGGCGCTACAACAAAAGAATTACCCGCAGTTGTAGCTCCTAAGGCAAGGCGACGAGAGCCGGGTCCGCCCCTCTCCTGACCCCTTTTTCACTAAGTGGGGAAATGAGTCTAGGGGTGCGACCACAGTCCATCAAGAGTGCCTTGTCCAAACTTTATCCAGAGCCTCGTGTGTGCTTATTTCAAGAACTTTGGTTTACTTTTGGGGTGGAGTGGGGGAGTCACATTTGTATTTTGTAATTTGAATAGCTAGCAAAAAAAAGTGGTCTCATTTTCAAATGTTTATAGCAAGAGGATAAATCTTTGCTAAACTGCCCTCCTTTGAGGCATGTAGCCAGTTGCTGTCCTTGATCCTGAAAGAAATCTAATGCAGAAGATCCTGTAGCCTTTGCTCCAGGTTAGGGAAATAGCAGAAATACAGAAAAATAGCAGAGAAAGAGAAATAGTCCTCACCCCAGCAGAGAATAGGCATCAGTTAGTTTTCTTGTCTAATCCTGGGTCTGCTACTTCACATATTCTCTCCTGGGACCCCAAAGATGTTCTTAGGGGCCATCAACCCTAATCTAGAGGTTTCAGATAAAGTTACTTTCACCTTGAGATTCAGTCCCTGGAGACCACCACCTTCCCAAGAGCTAATGGACCCTTCAGCCCAAGCTTTTCAGCTCTCTTCAAGTACCCTTTATTAACAGAAGCTGTGGAAGTATAACATCATTTTCTTATTTTCGAAGTGTTGAGGCTTGTTCTTAACAAAGCAGTGAGAAATAATTTTAGAGGAATGTGGTACTGCAAGGCCTGAAGTCAGGTTCAGAGTTTTCTTTCCCCCAGAGTTGGTTAACAAGGACAGCTTGACACCTTGCTGCAAGCCAGCGGAGGTGATATAAAATGACATCTGTCCAAACAGTTTGTATAGTTCCTTCTTCCGCCTGCTCCAGGTATTTCCTTACTCAAGGAACAGGTTTTCTCTTAATTCAGGATGATCGTAATAAAGCTTTCTCATTTGTGATCTGAACCCAAGTTCCCAGGAAAACAGCATCATTTTTTTGATACCATGAATATCCAAGATTAAAGTGAATAATTGAAAGCTCTCAGTTTGTGACAGCTACAGTTTTTATGGCATGACCCTATCTGTATAAAATTTTTGAGCACTCATCATTATTATACATACATATTTGTAGTTGTTTATAGGTTATATCCATGTATAATTGTTCAATATAAATACCAAAAATTAAAATGTAAAAGGCTCGTGTGTGTGTGTGTATTTATACTTATAGCATACACTCCAGCATATAAGCCAACCACTGTAGAAACTTAAAACCCTCAAATCTCATTTTAACACTTAGATTCAGATTGGCTGTCTGTAAACATTCTCACAGGTATTTAAGAAAAAGCAGTGCTCTTAGTTTGGTTTCGTATTTATCACCTTTCATTGATCTTCCTTGATTTAAGTGCTTGCAATCATTGAAGTGGTAACCAGCAGGTTGAGACTGGAAAAGAAAGACCATAAGAGCCCTGGATGATCCATAAACCAAGGTCCATAGAGGAAAGGAATGTGATTTTTAAATGTGTGATGTCACTTACACTCTCTAGTGTGTTGCTTGGCCAAGGATAATCCTTGCCCCTGGATTCTAGGCCTCATCTTCTGCTATCTCTGGTACCCTGCCCAAGTCACCCCGTCTAATGAATATTTTCAAATCCCTAATTTCCCCTCCGGCTGTAAATATTCTAATTTCCCTCTTAGTAAGCAGGTCCTCCATCAGTATGTGATTTGGCCGCTCTTTCCTCCTGAAACACCGTCTATCCCTGGCTTCTGTTCTCCCTGCTTGTCTCCTATTTTCTTGGCTCTTCTTCCTTAGTCTCCTTCACAGGCTTGGCTCTTTGACCCAGTCCTTGTTGGTGTTCACAGAGTTCCATGCTGGATCCTCTTCCTTCTCCCAGTTCTCTTTGGGCCTGCTCCCCACTCAGGTCAGCATCTCCAGCCAACTCTGCTGAGTTCCGGTTCGGTAAATATCTCCACCTAGGTGACTTTGGGTCCCCAAACAAAGTGGATACCTCTCCTCTGAAAATTTTTCCTACATCATCTATTAGTGTTTAATGGCAGCATTATGGTGGAAACATGAAAACCAGGATCTCTTCCCTTATTGGCAACATGTTCTCTCTGTTCTCCCCAACTCATGTGCCTTCTGCTCCCACCCAGTTCAGGCCCTCACTTTTTTGTCTCTGGACCCCTACTGTTTTTAAGCTGGTTTAACTGTGTGTGTTGCTTTGTCACCAGGGTTATCTTTCTAAACATTTATCTGTATCCAGTCACCCCCTTGTGTCAAACATTGAGTGGCTGCCCAGATCATGTAGTGCAAAGTCCCAATTTTGTGGCATGTCATAAAGTCTTTCACCATCTGACTGCAGCCTTCCTCTTCAGCTTCTTCTCTGCCACACTCACCCTGCACACACACACAAGCACACACACTGCACATAGGCACATCCACAGTACATACATCCCCGAGCCACTTGTACACACCTATGCACACCATTCTGTATTCTGACTGCACTTGATCATACCATATTTGGTATTAGAATATTTTCCAGATTATGTTATTTTGCCTTCACTGCCTTGATGCTTTTTCCCTTTTTCTCTCATCCGTTTGCAACTCACCTTTGTTCTAAGTTAAAAGAGACAACCCCGAGTAAAATGATAAAGTAGGGAAGTTTTTATAATAAAAAGGGAAATTTTAAGTAATCTCTTATTTCCAGGACCTATCTTCAATGACCTCTCTCCACTCAGCCTCAGCCCCTCAACCACCTTAGGCCACCATCCAATATGGTAACTCCCTTCCTCCACGACTCTCCATCTACATCTGCCCAAGGTACACTAAGCTTTACTCTCCTAAATACTGGTTCTGGAGCTACTGTTCTGATTCACATTCGTGGAATGAGGCTTAGGATTCAGTTTTTAAGGGACTTCCCTGATGGTTCAGCATGTAAAGAATCCTGCTGCAATGCAGGAGACACAGGAGATGCGGGTACAATCCCTGGGTCGAGAAGATCCCCTGAAGGAGGAAATGGTAACCCACTCCCAGTATTCTTGCCTGAAAATCCCATGAAAAGAGAAGCCTGCCAGTCTACAGTCCAAAGGGTTGCAGAGAGTCATACATGACTATGCATGCACGCATGCCATGCCATTCAGTATTTAAAAACAATTACTCATACATTTCTGATATACAGCCAGGTTTGGAAGTAATTGCTTAAATACTGCACCTTCTCTTTCCCAACAAATTAAAATTCCAAACTGCCTGTACCACCCTGTTCTGTGGTGACAACCAAGTCAGGTGTATTTCAGCACTGAGAGAATGCATCAGGTCAAGTGAATTCCCTTTAAAGTAGGTGATGACTGCTTCTGTCTTAGTGTGCTGATAGCCCTGGACATATAAAAAAGGAAGAAGCCTGTTAACATAAAGAGATGAGCATCTAATGGTAGAATTTTAGACATTCAGCCAAATAAAGACCATTTAGTCTGTGTGTCAAAAATAAAGAATTTCTAGTGTATTATCAGCACCATTTGCGTTTCCATTATGATTACCCTTTCCTGTTCTTCATCAAGCACAACAAGACCAACAGCATCCTCTTCGGTGGCAGATTTGCTTCCTCTTAGATGACATTAGCCAGCAGCTACTTTCAAGGGGACAGTCACAGAATTGTTCCCGAATGTTGATTGCTAGAAGTAACAGGTTCTCTTTGATTCATGTTCCTTTCCAACTTCATAGTCATCAGTAAGAATGTATTGGTTGAAATACCATGTCTGTCTGTCTCTTTCTGAAAACATATGTAAACCTACTCTACTTCCCCATAGTAACTCTCATTTGGACAAAATGTTCAAGATATGATAAAAAGATATTTCAATGCTCTATCTTTGCCTAAATTTGAAATAACATATCTGCTGTTTCAAAAATCATGTCTACTACTCAAACCAACTCAGCTAGACCCCCATATTTATTTGAATTTAAGTGATATGTGAAATTAAAAGACGCTTACTCCTTGGAGGGAAAGTTATGACCAATCTAGATAGCATATTGAAAAGCAGAGACATTACTTTGCCAACAAAGGTCCGTCTAGTCAAGGCTATGGTTTTTTTCAGTAGTCACGTATGGGTGTGAGAGTTGGACAATGAAGAAAGCTGAGCACCGAAGGACTGATGCTTTTGAACTGTGGTGTTGGAGAAGACTCTTGAGAGTCCCTTGGACTGCAAGGAGATCCAACAATTCCATCCTAAAGGAGATCAGTCCTGGGTGTTCATTGGAAGGACTGATGTTGAAGCTGAAACTCCAATACTTTGGCCACCTCATGCAAAGAGTTGACTCATTGGAAAAGACCCTGATGCTGGGAGGGATTGGGGGCAGGAGGAGAAGGGGACAACAGAGGATGAGATGGCTGGATGGCATCACCGACTCAATGGACGTGAGTCTGAGTGAACTCCGGGAGTTGGTGATGGACAGGGAGGCTTGGTGTGCTGCAATTCATGGAGTCCCAAAGAGTCGGACATGACTGAGCGACTGAACTGAACTGAACTGAAGTGATATGTGGGGCCCTTACATGCCAAAAATGTTTGCTTTTATACATTATCAATAAAGCAGCACTTATACAAAAGAAAATGTAAAAAATTTCAGGAAGAGTAGGGAAAATATTTGGGACCAAAACTATCATCTTGACATCATATAAATGCTACCACCAAAGTCATAATCAGCCTAACTTAGCTTCGGACATTATGGAAAGACTAAACACAGCATAAGAGGGAAAGAACCATGGAAAGCGGTTACTCTAATTAGTAACTCCAAGATGCGGAGTGTGTGTATGCTTTTGTTATGGTAACTAATGATTTACCAGGAGGAGCACACAGAATAATGACTCTCTAAAGAGAAGAATCTTGTTACCACAAATCCTGAGACAACAATAGGTCTTGTGTATGAAAGTGATCCCTATGATCCCTCTTCTGATGAGATGTAGATGCTTTGCTGCTCTGGTTACAGTGAATTCCATAAAACTAGTTTTTGATCATATCTTTATGTAACACTTGCTTTATGTAAGGCAGTATGCTGGGTCCAATGTAGAACCATGGGGAACTTGAAATGTGGTCCAGAGAGGTTGTAAGCTGCTTGGAACACATCTGCACATGAGGGAAAGAAATTGTCTCAGTCCCTGGGAGGGGGCTGCCTAACCAATTTCATACCCTGACATCCACCTTTCTTACAGAAGCCCAGTTACTGGGTTAATCTCTCCTCTGCATAACTAGGAGGTAATTGAAGGGTAATTGAACTGAACCAGTGATGGTGGCCCCAGATCTCTTGCTACTATCTGATTTGGACATGGGCGTATAATGGAATTTTAGCCAATGAGATGTGGAGAAAGCTTTCTGTGTAATTTAAAACTTGTTTTATTTTTGTTGTGTTGTCTATGCCTATAACAAAGATATAATGTAAGTTTTTATAACATAATAGATGTCATGTGGTTTCATGAAATTAATTGCTGAATAAGTACAGATACATTAATTGCTGAATGAGTGGTACAGATCTGCTCAGGGACTTTTGGGAAAGAATTTTTTATTCCTAAGAGAGATACTCGTTAATAATAACATATTGTCAGGTCTAGATGGGAATCTTGGAATAGCCGTAGCCATCTTGCAACCATGATGTCAGCTAGCCTGGGGATAAAGCCAACACACTGGCCTAGTGGAAAGAGAGAAAGAAAGCAGGTCCTTGATACTGACTTTGAGTTTCTGAGTTACTGAAATTTCAAGTCTTCATACCTCTTGGTGTTTTTAAAAATTTCCATGTAATTTGAAACGTATGTTGTTTCTATGGTTGTGTCGTCTATGCCTATGACATAACCATGTAACGTAAGTTTTGATAACGTAATAGGTGTCATATGGTCTCATGTTGCTGAATTAGTGGTATACAACTAGATGTTGAATTCGGAGGATGGAGAAATATCACTGAGACATGTTTGAGTATCAGACTCTGGAGAGGCCATCCTAGGGAATAATCATTACCGTTCAGCTCTGCTGTGAAGTGCTTTGGAGTCCAGTTCTTTTTAAATGACTGTAAGCGATAATGTATTGTGATCAGGAGTAGGCTCCATCTCCTAGTTCCTGAACCAGATGTCTCAGATGCTTGAATAGGAAAGGAGAAGGCCATTATGCCAGGATCACATTGCTCAAAGTATTCACAGAAAGTGAGAGCTGGGAGGTGAGCGGGCACTCTACCATGAAAGGCCTTTATAAGTCCTGGCACAGAGCCTGGAGTTTATTCTGAGGACAGTTGGAGGGCTCTGAAGGGCCTTGAGCAGGGCAGTGATACACTCAGGTTGGCTCCTTGGCAGATCACCCTGGCAGCAGGAGGGGACAGCGGAGTGAATGGTCTCATTTCAGCGTTAGAAATGGCAGTGGTCCAAACCCAGATAGCAGCAGTAGGGAAAGATAGCTGGGGACAGATGTGAAAGGAATTAAGGAAGAATCGACGGGGTTTGGTGATTGATTGACAAGAGTGGGAGACTGTAAGACTGATGCCTGGGTTTCTGATGTAAATAATTAAAAGGGGGGGGCCATTCACTGAAACAGGGAAGGCTGAAGGAAGGCAAGATCAGAGGAAAAAGAGAGCAGTTCAGGTTGACAGGTTGAGTTTGAGACAGCCAGGGCTACACGTGCAGTTATTAGATGGTTGTGTGTAGCGGTGTTAGGAACAGGAGCTAGAGTAAGTTGGGGATAGAGAGCGAGGAGTCGTGGGCATCTGGAGAGGGATTGAAGACGTAATGAGTCAGACGGAGACAGACTAGCAGGTGACTCTGGCTACAAGCTGAGGAGCCACCTTAGAGGGTCAGGTGAGGAAGTGGAGACACCAAGGCACGGCTGGAGGAGGAAAGAAAGGACTGTGGAGACTAGGGCGCCACAGAAGTGTTTCGAGAGCTTGGTCCACAGGATCAGCTCTTTCCCCTAAGTCAGGCAGGTCTGATGCCTTGGCTAGGGCAGTCTTCTCTGACAGACAAAAGCACAACCAGAGTGTTGTGGACTGAGGAGTCAACCAGAGATGAAGGATGGGGACAGTGTCTGGAAGTTTGACAGGAAGAGAGGAGAAAGGAGCTAGAGGACTGAAGTGGGAACGTCTGCTTAAAAACAAATATTGGAGAAACTTGTGTAAACATCATCATTGTGATGTTTTTTTTGTTTGTTTTTTTACTTCTGTCACTTACGGTACTGCATGGTACCCTTGTAGTTTTGAAATTTACATTGAAGCATCCGTATTTGGCAGGAGCCCATGACATGAGAGGAGAAGGGGGGAACTGATGTCCGTGGAAAGGATGCTGTCAGGGATAAAGGAGACAGAGGGGGAAACTGGATGCCCTGCAGACCCCTGGACAGATTAGAAACCACAGATGATTACATGAAGGAAGGCAAAGCAGATTCTGGGCTGTGAAATGGAGAGGATGTCAATTGATGAGAGAAAGGTGAAGCTGACCAAGGCCTGCAGAGAGAAGACAGCAGAGCTACGGGAATTGGCACCTCCCACCCTCCAAAGTGGCTGCTTGGGTTAGAGGAAGCTGATGTATATACACTTTTGTTTGCTTCAGAACATATTTACTGCATTAAAGCAGTTGTAATTAACAAGCTTACAGCTGTTTTTAGGGTGCATAATATATAAAAATATTCCAATTCTATTAGTAGAATTAAGTTCAGTGCTTCAGTCACATTTTCTAAAAAAAAAAAAAAACAAAGAAATTCTTTTGTAGCTATAGATTTATGTGTCTCCAGTTAAGCTTTTAATGCTTTATTTCTATCTAGCATAATAAAGATCCTCAAAAATATCTTTTGAGAAATCTGAGTCCCATATAGCACAGAATTAGTGTCATCTTCAAAAGGTTCTGTTCTTAAAATATTAAAGCCTTTTATTCTGTGTATAACTCAGTGGTTTTTTTCAAGGCATTTTAAACATTTCCATTAATATAAATTAGAAAAGAAAGCCTACTCCTAATTTTGTTAAAGTTATTAGTTCAAGGTATTTGTAGTCAAATATTTTATCCAGTCTATGCCTGCCTACTCTTGTACATGTAAATTACATTTACTAACCAGTATAAACTTGAACTGCATATTTTTGTAATGTTTTCAGGTTCATTGAATATTGGGACTGTTCATAATTTTCAAGTAGGTTTTTCTTCCTTTGAGAGAATGGTCTGTTCTATTGACCAAACAGTTCCTAGAAGATTCCTGCAGTATTATTCTGTGTCTGAAAGAGTAGCTGCAATTCCTCCTGTTATTAATTTAAAGAGACTAGAGACAGTTTGTACTACAGAAGCTGTACATAACTCCTGATCATTGAAAGGCGTTCTGTATAAAAATGAGGTTAATGTTTAAACAGAGCAATGGGAAAAAAAAGAGTGATGGACGCTGTATTGTCAGTGTAAGAGACTATTCCATTGTGTTCTGAAGAGCGTGTGCAAAGCCATTGTGTTCGTGGATGCCTTGAACACTGGCAGTTGTCATTCTCCTGATTCATTCAAAGGTGGCCTTTGTTGGGCTTTGTGCCGGCCTGATCTCATTTCCATGGATACCACGTAGAAATGCAGACTGAATGCAAGCTGGCTTCTGGTCAATTCTGTCAGATAACTCTATCCCAGATTGTTGACCAGCTTCCCTCAGGTCCTTTAACTAAACAGCCTCTTGGACACTTGTTAAGATATGGGCACTGAATTGTAAAACCTTTTTGTAGCCATATTCTGAATGTTAGTACATAACATAGATATTTCAGAGTAATTGACTTAGTTTTCTGTTACTTATGAACATTGTTTTGGAGGGGAGGGGGAACATAGCTTTGAAAATTGAGGTACTTTTATATGCTCTTTATTTTCCTTTATATAAATTGTAATAGCCCAGATTAAAAAAAAGTCTTAGTGTCAAATTGAAAGATGGTTAGATAATTTATGTAAATGTCATAGTGTCTTAGTTCTTTCAGGTTGCTATAACAAAATGCCACAGACTGGGTAGCTTATAGACTATACAAATGTATTTCTCACAGTTCTGGAGGCTGAGGAGTTTAAGATCAGGGTGGCGGCAAGGTCATGTTGTGGTGAGTGCTCTTTTCCTGGATCATAGTTGGTGGCTTTTGCCATGTCTTTGTGTGGTGAAAGGGGCTAGGGGCCTCTCTGGAGCCTCTCTTGCAAGGTAATAATCCCCTTCATGAGGGCAAAGCTGGAGCATCTCCCAAAGGCAGCCACCTCCTGGTACCATCATCTTTGAGGGTTAGAATTTCAATTTAGGAAGTTTGACAGGACACAGACATTCAGACTATATAGCATAGTAGTCTGAATGTCTGTGTCCTGTCAAACTTCCTAAATTGAAAATTACTACTATAGCATAGTAGTAATAATTATGAAGTCCCTTTTATTATTGCAGTATTTAATTTTTGCCCCTAAGTAATCATATTTTAACAGATCAGTATCATTTTATTTATTTATTTTTGGCTATGGTTCAGCTGAGACGAGAACTTGAAAGTGAAAGTGTTAGTCACTCAGTAGTGTCCCACTGTGACCCCATGGACTGTAGGCTGCCAGGCTCCTCTGTCCATGGAATTCTCCAGGCAAGCGTACTGGAGTGGGTAGCCATTCCCTTCTCCAGGGCATCTTCCCAACCCAGGGATTGAACCTGGGTCTCCCGTGTTGCAGGTGGGTTCTTAACCATCTGAACCACCAGGGAAGCCCCAAGATGTGACCTTAGCCCTTTTTAATAGTACAGTTCCATAGTTTCTTACCTTTATCTGTGTTCTCTCTTTCTAAGATACAATTTAGCCCCTAACTCATATTCTGCTGCTGCTGAGTCGCTTCAGTCGTGTCCGACTCTGTGTGACCCCATAGACGGCAGCCCACCAGGCTCCCCGTCCCTGGGATTCTCCAGGCAAGAACACTGGAGTGGGTTGCCATTTCCTTCTCCAATGCAAGAAAGTGAAAAGTGAAAGTGAAGTAGCTGAGTCTTGTCAGACTCCTAGAGACCCCATGGACTGCGGCCCACCAGGCTCCTCCGTCCATGGGATTTTCCAGGCAAGAGTGCTGGAGTGGGGTGCCATTGCCTTCTCTGAACTCATATTCTATAATTCCTTTAATCCAATTTAGTTGTCCTTCTCACATGGACCTTTCATAGCAGTTGTCACATTCTATCTCAATGATCTGTTTACTTGGATTTACATCCTGTAGATTACAAAATCTGAGAAGATGGAAGCCGTGTCTTGTTTTGTTGAATGAATGAAGCGTGTATGACAGCTAATGTAGTATGGATTAAATGCACACTTTCTGAATGAATGCCAGGCTGAAAACTTTCTAGCACTTTCCAATTTGTATATGCACAGATCCTTTTATTTACAGGTTTATCCAAACATGCTAAAATATTCCTTTAGTTGATTTTTTTTTCACTTTGACAAAGTTTGTTTGCTTTTGGAATGTTTCTCCTTAGTCTTGAAATGTCAAACTAAGATGGTGCTGTTTACAAATAACAAGATAAATTAAAGTATTAAGACAGTGCAGACATCTTTTTTTTCCCCCTAAAAAGCCCTTTCCTGACCCCCTTTTCTATTTTCATAAAGCAGCACTATAATTTATCTTCAACTTGACTATCTCTCCCACTGAATACACTTTTAAGATTACCTTTCATTCTATTTATCATTGTATTCCCAGGACCTGGCATATTGTAAGCACCCAGAAAATGATGTTGATGTATGGCAAAACCAATACAATATTGTAAAGTAAAAAAAAAAATTTTTTTTTAATTTTTTAAGTAAAGATAGAGTTTCAATAATATGAGGTAAATATGTCCATCAAAGTGGTAAACTTGATTGATACTTTAAGTTTATAGCTTTTCTTTATAAAGCAGAATATTTCAATGCCCTTATAGGAAATGATGTACTGATATTCATGTTAACAGAAAAAAATATATTTTTTTCTTTTGATATTCGTGTGAAAGTAAATTTTCATAGATACCATCACTGTTTATATGAAATTGACTTGTTTACTCTTTTCACTTGTCTTTTGTATATGCTTTGCCATGTGGTCCTTATATTTAGAACTTTACATTAATACATCCGGCCATGTCAGGGTTAACTATTGTCCCATTGTTGGATATTCAGGCTGTTTCCTGTGGGTTTTTTCCCCTTATTGCAAGTAATGTGGCTATAAATATCAGTGTAGAAGTTTTTTTCTTTCTTTTTCCTTTTGGACCATTTCCAAAAGCAACATTACTGGATCAAAACTCTTTATTTTTTAGCTCTTCTTGCATACTGAACACTGTGGTCATCAGTAGTGTGTGATTTTTATCACTTTTACTTATTTTTTGTAGGTTTTTTTAAACGTCTTATAGTTTGGTGAATGTAAACTTGTCCTTCATATTTACTTTAATTCTCATTCTTTATATTTATCAGAGTACATTTTAAGTTACAATTTTAAAAGTCTATCTTTTGAAAAATAGAGTAGGATATTCTAGTTAGTCCTAGAAGAAGCCTTAAGAGATCATCTAGTATTGCCAATAAATACCTCATTTTTACAATAACTAGTTTTTGAAAATGACTGAAGTCCAGGACTCCAACCTGCAGTCTATCATTTCAAGATAGCCTTCACAATTTCTTTGGTAAGGTTCTCCTTGTCCCCTACTTCCAAAATGGATTCTAATCCATTTTCACTTGAGGAGTTGTAGTCATGTAGTTAAGATTTCCAGACGTCTGTATGTCAGAATACTTGAGAGAGAAATAAAAGACATTCTGTTTGCCAGAGCACTTGACTTTGAGTCTCTGAAGATCGTTCTGGTTAGCTGTTGCCCTGTAACCAGTCACCCTAAAACTTAGTGGCTTAAAATGATGACCATCATTTGTTACCTCTCATGGTTTCTTGCATAGGACTTTGAGAAGAGCTTGGCTGGGCCATTCTGGCTTGAGGTCCCTTATGTGGTTACTGTCAGAGGGTAGGCAGCTCTCTCTTCATGTGGTTCCATCAAGGAGTTTCTCCAGAATGGCACTCTCTGGACAGCCTGATTTCTTATTGGCAACTCAGGGATCCCAAGGCAAGTGTCCCTCTCAAAAGTGGCAGAAACTGCATGATCTTTTCTAATCTAGACTCAGAAATCGGGCAACTGCATCTATTCATCAAAGAAATTACCAAACCACACCTAGATTGTAGAGGAGGAGACTTACTCAGTATCTTAATGGGAAGAGCCTCAAGTCAGTCCCAGACATGTTTTAAAACCACCACAGTGACTTAATCAACTTAATGGTGTTTATAAGACCGTTGATTGTTTACTTCAGCATTATTGGCATCTGAGACTAGGTAATTGATTGGGGGCATGGAGCAGTAGGGGTGGCAGGAGGGGCTGTCCTGTGTACTTTCGGATGCTGAGTGACATCCCTGGTCTCTACCTACTAAATGCCAGTAGACACTCCCTTTCCCCACAATGGTATGACAACCAAAAATGTGCCCAGACATTACCAAAGGACCCCTGATGGACAAAATTGCTTCCAGTTGAGAACCCTTAATATATTAAACAAACATGTTCATGGCATGATGGGAGGAACTCCACCCCTGAAGAGTAGATTTTAATTTTATTGCCATTTTTCTGGATGACTTTGGATAAGTCACAGGCAAACTATTCCCAACCTTGCTGGGTCACTGGGAGGATCAAATGGAATTGTGAACAGAAAAGTATTTGGCACACTATAAAAGCAGATATAATGTTATTTTTCAAAATTTACATCCTTGGTATTCATCCTTTTCATCACCATTCATTATTTGAAGGGTCCTCAATGGAGTGCCTATCATTGGGCAGTAGAGTGTCAGACACTGGAGGAAATAGAGGATTCAAAGGAGCCCCCCAGGCCCTCTGCTTTCCATTTCTAATGTCACCTGTGGAAGAGAATCTAGATCCTTACTGAATATAAAATTTAACACTCAAAACAAAGACTTTTAAGAAAAAACTGCATTTTTCTTTCTTAATGAAAGCAGGAGAATGTTACACTGCTGTATTTCAGAAGCAGTTTTAAGGGTCATTTTATGCCTTTGGCTTTGCACTGCTTTTTCTTCTTTTAAGCACTATAGCTATAAGTCAAACATTGTAGAGCTTAAATCTCTCTATGGAATAAATGTGTGGTTCTTTTCAAAGAGCCTATAATTTCTAAGTTTAGCTGCTTTATTATTTTTTTTGAGAGGAAGGGGGAAGGATTTTCTAAATTCTTTCCACAGTATTGTACTTTCAGCATGAAGACAATGCTGTTGAGAATGATTTCCTGTAATTTTGTACATGTTCAAGGATCTAACGCGACCTGTGCCCATTTTCTGTTGTCATACATATTCTAGGTAATGATTAACTGACTTGAGAGTTTGAAGTCTGTTTTCTTAGTTTCAAAGTCAGGGTCTGAGTAACCCATTTCCTGCGTCCGTGGCTTCCTGGAGGGTCCATGGGCTGATAATGCTTTCTTGGCTCTCATGGTGAGTGTGTGTCAGCAAATTGCAGACATGCAGACACCCTCCTACCCATTACACAGCAGTTCTCAGAAACTTAAATGGAAACTTATTCAGGATATGCTTTTTATGTCAGAGGTGAAAGTGGGATCACAAATTGACATGCCTTTTAAAATTTCTCAAGAAAAGATGCTCTTGTCAGAAACATAAAATGAATGATATTAATAGTAAAAATAATCACAAAAGCAAGCTATCTTTACTAAGTGCACATCATGTGCTGGACACTAGGTTGAGAATTTTATTAAATTCTCTCTGATCACAATAAAGTAGGCTTATAGACTGGGTCTATTTCAAAGAAGAAGCAGTGGCTTATGGAAGATAAATAGCTTGTCCAAGGTCACAGAGCTATTCCAATATCAGAGGCCAAGCTTTTAGACTCTACAAAGTATTGTCTTGTCCAATATGTGGGTTTTTCAGTTAAAAAAAAGAATTCTTGTACTTCCAACAGTGGCATAGTTCTGCCATTTCATCACCCCAAAATATAGTCAATCTTCTTTTTAGGATTTTCCTAAAGCCAGGTAAAAAGTAAAGTTAAATGTTCTTTAAAATTCTAAATAGAAAATGAAATGTGTGTGTATATTTTTACATACAATCCACTCCAATATTCTTGCCTGGGAAATCCCACAGATGGAGGAGCCTGGCGGGCTACAGTCCATGGGATCGCAGAGAGTCAGGCATGACTTAGAGACTGCACAACAACAGCAAATATATGCCCATATCTGAATACACATGTGTTAATCTATCTTTTAATCCTTCTCAGAAGGAGGACTGTATCTCAAAATGTATCTTTTCAGTAACGTGAATTCAAGCATCTTTCTTTGAATTAGTCTAGAACTTATATTTGTTAATGAACCAGGTCTTTACTTATCTCCCATTGTATGCATAACTTCTTCCTATTTGGAACCAGTCTGTGTTCCATGTCCAGTTCTAACTGGTTCCAAATAGGAAAAGGAGTATGTCAAGGCTGTATATTGTCATAGTGCTTATTTAACTTATATGCAGAGTACATCATGAGAAATGCTGAGCTGAATGAAGCACAAGCTTGAATCAAGATTGCTGGGAGAAATATCAATAACCTCAGATATGCAGATGATACAACCCTTATGGCAGAAAATGAAAAAGAACTTAAGAGCCTCTTGATGAAAGTCAAAGAGGAGAGTGAAAAAAGTTGGCTTAAAGCTCAGCATTCAGAAAATAAAGATCATGGCATGCGGACCCATCACTTTGTGGCAAATAGATGGGGAAACAGTGGAAACAGTAACAGACTTTATTTTGGGGGGGCTCCAAAATCACTGCAGATGGTGTCTGCAGCCATGAAATTAAAAAACCCTTACTCCTTGGGAGAAAAGTTATGACCAACCTGCTGCTGCTGCTGCTAAGTCACTTCAGTCATGTCTGACTCTGTGCGACCCCATAGATGGCAGCCCACCAGGCTCCCCCGTCCCTGGGATTCTCCAGGCAAGAACACTGGAGTGGGTTGCCATTTCCTTCTCCAATGCATGAAAATGAAAAGTGAAAGTGAAGTTGCTTAGTCGTGTCCGACTCTTAGCGACCCCATGGACTGCAGCCCACCAGGCTCCTCTGTCCATGGGATTTTCCAGGCAAGAGTACTGGAGTGGGGTGCCATCGCCTTCTCTGTATAACCAACCTAGACAACATATTAAAAAGCAGAGACATTACTTTGCCAATAAAGGTCTATCTAGTCAAGGCTATGGTTTTTCCAGTAGTCATGTATGGATGTGAGAATTGGACTATAAAGAAAGCTGAGCACCAAAGAAATGATGCTTTTGAACTATGGTGTTGGAGAAGACTCTTGAGAGTCCCTTGGACTGCGAGGAGATCCAACCAGTCCATTCTAAAGGAAATCAGTCCTGAATATTCATTGGAAGGACTGATGTTGAAGCCGAAACTCCAATACTTTGGCCCCCTGATGCGAAGAGCTGACTTATTTGAAAAGACCCTGATGCTGGGAAAGATTGAAGGCGAGAGGAGAAGGGGACGACAGAGGATGAGATGGCTGGATGGCATCACTGACTCAATGAACATGAGTTTGAGTAAACTCTGGTAGTTGGTGATGGACAGAGAGGCCTGGTGTGCTGCAGTCCACGGTTCCCAAAGAGTCATACGTGACTGAGTGACCGAACTGAACTGAACTGATGCATAACTTATTGTTAGTTGGAAAGGTGAAACGATCAGCAGTCATTCTGTTAATTCAACTGGTTTTTATTGATCTACAATCATGTAGATACTCCAAGTACTGGCAAATATAACACTGAACAGAACAGGTAAAGCATCTACTTTTAGGAACAAAGGCAGATAAAACAAGTGGAGCTTAAGTATCAGTATTCAGATCATTGTCTCTTCCATACCCTAACAAAGACATTAACAACAAACTGGTTCATAAATATCATCAGTTCAAAAAGTGTCTGGATTAATCCCTGTAAAAGAAAATTTGAAGTGCCTTGAAATATTATAGCTCCTGTATGATATTGGGGGGCTTCCCTGCTGGCTCAGATGGTAAAGAATCTGCCTGCAATGCAGGTGACCCAGGTTTGATCCCTGGGTTGGGACTATGCCCTGGAGGAGGAAATGACAACTCATTCCAGTATTCTTGCCTGGAGAATCCCATTGACCGAGGAGCCTGATGGGCTACAGTCCTTGGGGTCACAAAGAGTCAGACGACTGAGTAACTAGTGCGTGCATACACACACACGCACACACACAAAGATACTGGATGACAATCATGAGTATTTACATGACATTACAAATAAGGTATTATGGAAATGAAAGAAACTTTTTTAACTGTAAATAATAATAATTTTAAACCTTCAACTTACCATGCCCAAAAAAATGAAATACGTTTAAGAGAATACAATTTTATAAAGTTATCAAGTGAAGAGGTGATCAAAAGATGTAGAGCCAAGGCAAAATGTATTACAGGAATATGTCAGGCAATCAGTAAAATGTATGGTTTTTTAAAAATATTTTTCAGTTTTTAAAACTAGCTTGCTAGGATTACTTTTCTTATTATAAATATTATATCTGAATGTGTTCTACAATTTTTAAATTTTTTTCCTATGGAGACATTCTGCCTCAAATTGTTGAAGTGTCAACCCCTATAAAACTTAACTCTTCAAATACAGATTCTACTAAGGTTGGCAGACAAATGAAAAAGATAAATATTTTTATATAACATATGAGATAAAGCTCTATTAAGAAAAAAAAATATCACAGTAAGGGGATCTGAAAATGCTGCGCAGGTAGTGGGAAATGGAAAGTTATTTTTAACTTGCGATTATATCTTTTGCTATATAACAAATTACCATACCTAGGGCAACTTAATATACATTTATTGCCTTATCATTTGGGTGAGTCAGGAATTTGGGCATGGCTTCACTTGGATCCTCTGCTTCAGAATCTCTCATAAGACTGCAGTCAAAGGTGCTGGCTTAAGGGGCAGGGGTCTCATCTGAATGCTTAACTGAGGAAGGATCCACTTCTGTTCATTTTTAATTGTTGGCAGAATTAATCTTGTCTGGGGCTGTTAACCGAGTGCCTCAGTTCCCCATTGGTTCTCAGCTGAAGGCTTCCTTCTGTTCCTTGCCCTCTGGGCCTCTCTGCTTTGTCAACAAATGATAACATCTGCTAGCAAGATAGAAGTTATAATTCTATGTCATGTAAATACAAAAGTAATACTCTATGATATTTTATTCTACATTTCAAATCTTCATTTCAATTGGTTTGAAGTCACAGATCCTGCCCTCAAGGGAAGAGGATCACACAAAAGCACGAGAGCAGGAGATGGGGACCACTGGGAACCTGCTGACCACCACAGGTGATGAGGAAAGGCAGCTCTGATTGATGTTTGATGCAGAAACAGAAAGCTCTCTGGGAACAGGGTTCCATGCAGAAGGGACAAAACAAAAAGGACAAATGTCAGGGTGAGTTTAAGAAAGAGTCAGGTGAGTGAGCTAAAAAGATAGGATAGGAGGTGAGGTCAGACAGGATGGGGAGGCAACGATTATGTAACTATTGAGACAAAGCTTACACGGGAGACCAGTATAACATTTCAAGATAGTACATCACAATAAGAGATGCAAATAGTGACTTAGAAGAAGAGTTTGCAGGCTAGAATGAGAAATGGCCTGTGAACAGAGATATAACAAAAGAAAAACTAACCTCACTTGTGTCTATTGTCTCCATACATGGCCTCGAGATGTGTCAGGCATATCGTGTTAATGAGCAAGCTATTCTACAGGCTCTGACTTGCTAAATGGACACAAATGCTGTTCTGAGGAGGGAAAGGAAGATACAGGAGTTTCTCCTTTCACATAAAAGGAGTTTAATGTTAAAATAGAAAGTGAATTGATGAGCTGGTACCCCAGTTCTTCACCCCATCCTCTCGGCCACTGGGAGCCAGTGAGTCTGCCAGATAGCAGCTCATCCTCCAACATCATTGTGAAAAAAAGAGAATTTATTGAGTTGTTAGGAAGCGCTAAGTCATAATAAACGGACTTAAGAAGCAATTGCTATAGACTTTTGAAGATGTTAATTGCCTGCAAGGTCAAGAATTGTAAAAGGACATCAAAATCACCTAACAATGTGCCACAATACCCTGATACTTGATATGCTTACTTTGTCACAAAAAAATGACTTGTTTTTTTTTGTACAAAATATGAACTTTAAAAGATATAACTTGAATTAGTATATATCTCTCTTGTATATGTGCATCTGTATATTGACATGCTTGTCTTTGAAACACAGCATAGTAAATTGAAAATGTCTGATATCAATATAATCCTATTTCCCCCTGTCTTAGTCTGCTATAGTTGCTGCCATAACAAGATATACCTGAATGGGTGGCTTTAGCAACAGGAATTTATTTTCTCATGGTTCTGGAGATCGTATTAATATTCCAAGATCAAGGGATCCTTAGGGTTGGTTTCTGGTGATGCTGCTCTTCCTGGCTTATAGACTTCTGGCTGCATCCTCATGTGACCTTTCCTCTGTATGTACGTGGAGAATGAGAGATCTAGTGTCTCTTCCTCTTCTTAAATGAACACCGGTCCTATAAAATTAGGTTCCCATCTTTATGATCTCTTTTTACCCAATTATTGGCTGGGATGGATGGTGCAGTGCCTGCCATAGCAAACTCTGCTAAGTCGCTTCAGTCATGTCTAACTCCTTGTGGAGTGTAGCCCACCAGGCTCATCTGTCCATGGAATTTTCCAAGAATACTGGAGTAGGTTGCCATTTCCTACTCCAGGGGATCTTCCCGACCCAGAAATTGAACCTGCATCTCCTGTGGCTCCTGTATTGCAGGCAGATTCTTTACCACTGAACCACCCAGGAAGCCCAACCCAATTGTTGATGCCTCCTTAAAGGTCCTATCTTCATATATAGTTACATTAGGAATTAGGGTTTCAATGTGGGAATTTGAGGAAGATATAACTCATCCATTCTGCTGCTGCTGCTAAGTCGCTTCAGTCGTGTCCGACTCTGTGAGACCCCATAGACGGCAGCCCAGCAGGCTCCCCTGTCCCTGGAATTCTCCAGGCAAGAATACTGGAGTGGGCTGCCACCCCCTTCTCCAATGCATGAAAGTGAAAAGTGAAAGTGAAAGTGAAGTCGTGTCTGACTCCCAGCAACCCCATGGACTGCAGCCTACCAGGCTCCTCCATCCATGGGACTTTCCAGGCAAAAGCACTGGAGCGAGGTGCCACTGCCCTCTCTGAACACCACACTTTAAATACACTTAAAAGCTAGTGGCTTTAAGACAATTGTGGCTATCTTTTAAGATAAGTGGGCTTCCTATTATCTCACATAGTAAAGAATCTGCCTGCAATGCAGGAGATGAGGGGTGGAGTCCTGGGTGGGGAAGTTCCCCGGGAGAAGGAAATGCCAACCCACTCCAGCATTCCTACCAAGAAATCCAATGGACAGAACCTGAACCCCTAAAACTTAACTGCATAGTGATACATTCATTTCTGCAGGGAAGTGATACACATATTTTTTTTTAACATGAATGCAGAGTAATTCGGAGAAGGCAGTGGCAACCCACTCCAGTAATCTTGCCTGGAAAATCCCATGCATGGAGGAGCCTGGTAGGCTGCAGTCCATGGGGTCGAGAAGAGTCGGACATGACTGAGTGACTCATTTTCACTTTTCACTTTCATGCACTGAAAAAGGAAATGGCAACCCACTCCAGTGTTCTTGCCTGGAAAATCCCAGGGACAGCGGAGCCTGGTGGGCTGCTGTCTATGGGGTCGCACAGAGTTGGACATGACTGAAGTGACTTAGCAGCAGCAGCAGAGTAGTTATGACATAAATGATAGGTGCACACACCATTAAAAAAAAAGTGGCCATAAAATTACAAAGCAGAACAAATTATGAAATCATTGCCCAGACAGCAGCTGGAGCCCCTTTGCTTCTTAAAATTGAAAGATACTTCTTTTGAATCCCTATTCCACCCTTGTAGGAAAATACATTGCTCCCCTAAGATTTGTCCGAATCCCCAGGAGATACCCATTTTCATTGTCATTCAGTCCTCAGTATACAGACCGGGGAGTGTTTCTTCTCTACTCTGACAGGCCTGCTCTTTGATTTTATCCTATGTACAAGTTAATACATTAGCCCATTGCCGTTTCATGGACGCTGACAGATGACATGAGATTCCTGAGTTAGAGAGCAAGGACTTTATTACTCACAGCACAGCAGGCAGCGCGAGCATGTTTACACCAGTTCCCCTTGTACTTCCCCATGAAGGCTCACGAGGGCCACGGGAGGGGGTCCAAAGGGAAGCCTGCACACTCAGTAGGCTGCATTACGAGAGAGGAAAAGTAAGTTTGGTGACCTGCTGTTTTACAGCAAGAAGTCAGCACACCCTTTCTTTGTCCTGGAGAGTGAGATCACCTCGCCCTCAAGGCTTCTCACTACAAACACAACGCAGGCAGACCTCCGTCTGGACTTTGCATTACTGGCAGACCCACTGTATTGAGTTGAATGGTAGTCCCCCCAAAGATATTTCTACATCCCAATCTCCCAAATCTGTGAATATTACCTTATTTAGACAGAGAGGCTTTGAACCCGAGGCTTTGAAGGTTGCTGTATGGAAGATGTTGGTAGGAACATGAACATCAAAGCCACTTGCAGTGAGGGCTCAGAAGGAAATGAGGATGTATTGCTGGAAACTGGAGGAAAGGTGACCCCGGTTTTATAGTGGCAGAAAGTTTGGTCTGAATGTGTCCTACTGTTGTGTGGGAAGTTTTCAAGCAATGAACTTAGACATTTAGCTGAGGAGATTTCCGAGCAAAATGTTGAAGGGGCAGCCTGCCTTTTTCCCTTGTTGAATGTAGTGAAGTGCAAGAGAAAAGATAAATTGAGGAAAGTATTAAACAAAAAAGAACAGCACTGGATTTCCCTGGTGGTCCAGTGGTTAAGAATCTACCAGCCAATGCTGGAGACATGGGTTTGATCCCTGTTCAGGAAGACTCCACATGCAGCAGGGCGACTAAGCCTGAGCCACAGTTACTGAGACTCTGTGCCTCAGCTGCAGAAGCCTGTGCACTCTAGATCCCGTGCTCCACAAGAGAAGCCACCACCATGAGACGGCCGCACACCACAGCTAGAGAGTAGCCCCTGCTCGCTGCAACTAGAGAAGCCCGCGCAGCAATGAAGACCCAGAGCAGCCAAAAATAAATGAATTAATTTTAAAAAAGAACAGTACTTAATGATTTAAGAAATTCTCAACCTATATCCATAGTTGTTTTAAAAAGCAAACATTAGGAGACTGATTGTTAAGAGAGTGTGCTCTAAAGAGAAGGCCAAGGGTGTGGTAGGGAAATGTTTTGCTGAATGGACTCGGCGTGTGATTCCTGGATCCTCTCAACCATCTCACAGAGGCCAGGAAGTGAGAGAGAGGTATCCAGGAAAGGTCTGTGGAGAGCCCTCTTGTCTAATGGCACAGATCCCCATGACATACACAAGAGACCTACAAGGTTTACAGAAATGTTGTCTCAGCAGAAATGCTACTCTCGGACTGAAGGGAAAAGAGAAGCAGAGGCTAGTAGAGCTATTGCAGGCCCAGAGGATGGAGCCTTGAGCAATAGAGGGTTATTTTCAGACCTTAAAACCTAATAGAATTTGACCTGCTATGTTAAACTTTCTTGGTACCATTGACTCTTTTATTCCTTCGAATCTCTCCCTTTAAATGGAAAGTTCTATCACAGATTTTTATACCATCCTTTTTCAGAACCAGAGAACTTATTTTTGAGGTTAATAGACCCCAAATTGGGAGAAATCTACCCTAAGATAGACCATACCTGGAGTTTCATCCCTGATCTAGATGAAAGAGTTTCTCCTGGACTCTTCAGCCCAGTTCTCCTGGGAACCTTTGCTGTCCCCTAAGAGAGGTTCTCTATATCTTGGTGACAGCTGCACCTTTCTGCTGTCCTTGCAATGCTCAGCTCACTGCCCTGTGCCCCTGCTTCCACCAATACCTCTGCAGCTTCTGAGGACCAGTCCACCAGGCATAGGGGAGAGGTGTGCTCCATGCCCTCAGAGCAGTGACACCCTGTGCTGGCACTTTAACAGAGATGCAGGCCTTGGAGTTCATATATATGAGTAATGTGGATTTTATTTTTTATTGAGATGTAATTGACATATAATATTAGCTTCAAATGTACAGTGCAGTGATTTTTAAAAAAAATTTTATTGGAATATACTTGACTTACAGTGTTTCTTTGTTACAGCAAAGTAAATCAGTTATGCAAATATATATATATATATTTTCAGGTTCTTTTTCATGTAGGTTATTACAGAACATTGAGTAGAGTTCCCTGTGCTGTACGGTGAGTCCTTATTAGGTATCTGTTTTATATATAGTAGTATTTATATGTTGGTGCTTCCCAGGTAGCACTAGTGGTAAAGAACCTGCCTGCCACTGCAGGAGATGCAGGTTTGACCCCGGGGTCGGGAAGATCCCCTGGAGGTAGGGCACGGCAACCCACTCCAGTACTCTTGCCTGGAAATCCCATGTTCAGAGAAGCCTGGTGGGCTATAGTCCTTAGGGTTGCAAAAAGTCACACAACTGAAGCAACTTAGCACAGCATAGCAAAGCACAGTGTGTATAAATTAATCCCAATCTCCTAATTTATCACTCCCCCCTGGCCACATTTTCTCTTGGGTAACTGTAAGTTTGATTTTGAGATCTGTGAGTTGTTTTCTGTTTTGTAAATAAGTTTATTTGTATCATTTTTATTAAATTCCATATATAAGTAATATCATACGATATTTGCCTTTCTCTGTCGGACTTACTTCACTTGTATGATAATCTCTGGGTCCATCCAGACTGCTACAAATGGCAGTTATTTTATTCTTTTTGTGGCTGAGTAATATTCCATTGTGTGTAAGTATCACATTTTCTTTATTCATTCATCTGTCAGTGGATGTTTAGGTTGTTTTCATGTCTTGAAAATTGTAAATAGTACTGCAGTGAACATCGGGCTGTGTGTATCATTTTGAATTATAATTTTCTCAGGGATATATGCCCAGAAATGGGATCACTGGGTTATATGATAGTTATGGTAGTTCTAATTTTCGTTTTCTAAGGAACCTCCATACTGTTCTCTATAGTGGTTGTACCAATTTACATTCCCAACAACAGTTGGTTGTTGATCTCAGAGGGTTTCCTTTCCTCCGCATCCTCTCCAGATAATTGTTTGTGGATTTTTTGATGATGGCCATTCTGATTGGTATGATGCTGCTGCTAAGTCACTTCAGTCGTGTCTGACTCTGTGCGACCCTGTAGACGGCAGCCCACCAGGCTCCCCCGTCCCTGGGATTCTCCAGGCAAGAGTACTGGAGTGGGTTGCCATTTCCTTCTCCAATGCATGGAAGTGAAAATTGAAAGTGAAGTTGCTCAGTTGTGTCCAAGTCAGCGACCCCATGGACTGTAGCCTACTAGGCTCCTCTGTCCCTGGGATTCTCCAGGCAAGAGTACTGGAATGGGTTGCCATTGCCTTCTCTGATTGATATGATACCTCATTGTAATTTTGATTTTCATTTCTCTAATAATTAGTGGATGTTTAGCATCTTTTCATATGTTTTTTTATTATCTTCTTTGGAAGATATATCTTCTTTAGAGAAATGTCTATTTCTATCTTTACATTTTTTGACTGAGTTGTTTTCAACACAGTGATTTGATACATGTATATTAGCCAAATGGTTGCCGCAGTAAATCTAGTTAACATCTATTGTTGTTGTTGTTGTTTAGTCTCTAAGTTATGTCCGACTCTTTGCAACCCCATGGACTGTAGCCTGCCAGGCTCCTCTGTCCATAGGATTTCCCAGGCAAGAGTATTGGAGTGGTTTGCCATTGCCTCCTCCAGGGGATCTTCCTGACCCACATCACCTGAATTGCAGGTGGATTCTTTACTGCTGGTCCCCCAGGGAAGCTCTCTTACCACACGTAATTATATATTTTTCTTCTTGTGATGATAACTTTTAAGGTCTATTCCCTTATACATCTTCAAATACACAATACAGTATTATTAACTATAGTCACCAAGCTGTACCTTACATCCCCTTGACTTATTTTATATCTGAAAGAGTTCTTATATTTTTGTTAACTATTTAACAGAGGTGTTTCCTCCCCTCAAATACCAGCATGCATCTGTGGAATGGGCCAGAATGCCTTAAGAAAGTCCTAATTTAAAATACTCCTCTCTGTCCAATTCTACCTCTTGCTTTCAGTCTTAAATCTGTTAACATGAATTTTTCCCTTTATCTCTCTGGATCTTTTTGCAAATGAATATGTTCCATGAAAAGCCAGCCCCATCTGCCCTTCAACATATATTCTTAAACTTCGCAGTAGCTACACAAATTACTCTCCTTCTTCTACGGCAAATATTTGTCATTAAGCTCTGACAATGGTACAGATGTCGACACTTCCCCCCAAAATTTTGTTGCTAAATATAGAATGACATGTTTTGTTTAATACATTTATTTCTGCCCTTGTTTTCAAAAGATTTTGTTCTTTCTGAGCCTCACCAGATTTTGAGAACAAAACTGGGTTAACTGTATCTCGTCTGTAATCTTATGATTTAAAATCAGTTTTCAGAATAAAGTGGGAGAATGAACTCCATATTTGCTGAAACTAATTCTTAAATTATTAAAGTTTCCCAGAAATCTATTTCAGAGATGAGCAGGAACTCTCTAGACAGGAGGTGCTATAAAATTTTTAAATGAGTGGAAGTAAAAAGAAGTTTGCATTAATCAATGTGTGCTTAACTATCTGGTTTGCCTGTGGATATTAAAATGACAACAAGCCAGGTTATAATCAAGAATGAAAGACCCCCTTCAATTGTGAGCAGAGAGGAAATTAGTTAACCGTCCAGGACCATGCATTGCTTATTTTTACAATAAGAATGGGTGAGATTCACTGAATACTTGGACTTGGTTACTGTCAACAAATACACAGCAAGGTCACCTTGGATAAGTACTTCCTGCATTCACAAGCATACACATGAGGACAGGAGGGAAGAGTTACACTCTGGGTGATGACGTGACCTTGAAACTCACTACATCTAATATAGACCTGGAATGTATAAATTAATAATCTGTGACTTGCTGGGCCACTTTTTCACTGTCTCCATTCTCTTCTGTTTCATGTCCCCATAGTACTCAGCAGGATGTTCCTTAGGCCTCAAATGACTGTGGTCTTCCTCTTTGTGTAGTGAATTCCAGCTCATCCTCTAAGGTCCATATAGATTGCCACCTCTTCTATGAATAAAGCCTTCAAATTAGATTTATCCTCTTCTTAACTCTTGGGTCAAGGTTCTTTGTAGCTTTCTGAAATTTAATACTTATCCCATGATAATATAATTTTTTATTTCTTATTCCAGTTACAAGAATGGAAGCTCAATGACAGCAGAGGTCTTGTTTGTTTGGTTCTTTGCTTCTGTCCCTAGGTCAGTTCAGTCGTTCAGTCGTGTCCAACTCTTTGAGACCCCATGGACTACAGCACCCCAGGCCTCCCTGTCCATCACCAACTCTTAGAGTTTACTCAAACTCATGTCCATTGAGTCGGTGATGCCATCCAACCATCTCATCCTGTTTTCTCCTTCTCCTCCCACCTTCAGTCTTTCCCAGGATCAGGGTCTTTTCAAATGAGTCAATTCTTCACATCAGGTGGCCAAAGTATTGGAGCTTCAGCTTCAACATCTCCTTCTAATGAACACCCAGGACTGATTTCCTTTAGGATGGACTGGTTGGATCTGCTTGCAGTCCAAGGGACTCTCAAGAGTCTTCTCCAACACCACAGTTCAAAAGCATCAATTCTTCAGCACTCAGGTTTCATTACAGTCCAACTCTCACATTCATACATGACTACTGGAAAAACCATAGCCTTGACTAGATGGACCTTTGTTGGCAAAGTAATGTCTCTGTTTTTTAATATGTTGTCTAGGTTGGTCATAACTTTCCTTCCAAGGAGCAAGCGTCTTAATTTCATGGCTGCAGTCACTATCTGCAGTGATTTTGAAGCCCAAGAAAATAAAGTCTGTCACTGTTTCCATTGTTTCCCCATCTATTTCCCATGAAGTGATGGGACTGGATGCCATGATCTTAGTTTTTTGAACGTTGAGTTTTAAGCCAACTTTTTCACTCTTCTCTTTCATTTTCATCAAGAGGCTCTTTAGTTCTTATTCACTTTCTGCTGTAAAGGTGGTGTTACCTGCGTATCTGAGGTTATTGATATTTCTTCTGGCAATCTTGATTCCAGCTTGTGCTTCATCCAGCCCAGCATTTTGCATGATATACTCTGCACATAAGTTAAAAAGCTTCTGTCCCCAAGACTTAGGAAAATGCCTAACACAAAGGAATTGGAGAAATATTTTTGAATGATTCATTTCTTAGCATATGGGCATATTTAGGATGTAAGGAAACAGGATGAACCAAGTAGGTTGTCATTTTCCATATGATTCAGTTAAGTTATGACAGACATAGGAACACATTACTATAAGCTGTGGGATTGTAAAGAGGAAATAGACATTGAATTAGAATACTTACATTAAATTTCTAAAAGCTAATTAGCTATCATAGGCTAAGTATGAAATGGTGACATAGTGAGTTGTAAATATATATTTGAAAAAAGTGTAGAGAACAGAGAGACTTAATTAATCAAAAGGGGCAGGCTGTTCAGGGAGGGATTGATGTATCAGGTAAGAAGAGATTTAAGATCAGTGGGATGAAGGCATTGTGATGGAGAAGATCTTGTTTTGTGAGAAAAAGGAGCAGACTATTTACGAGTAGAAATTCTGGACTATAGGGTTGATATGATGAGCCAGACCAAGACTCAGCTCTCAGCCACCAGTTGAGTGACAGTGAACAAGAAAGGTGTCTAACCTCTAATAACCTCCCTAGTTTTGCTGTTTCACAGTGTTGTTGTGGGGATCAAATGAATCAAGATGATTCTGACGTAGGCAGACCAACATAAGCATTAAGAAATAGTAGGCTACAAAAGGGAATATACATTATGGTTTAAATATTGGAAAAAATATTAGAAGGAAATAGTATATCCAAATTACCTGTACTTGCATTAGAATGATATGATTATGAATTATCTTTCTTCTCTTAATTTTGCCTATATTCCATATCATCATCAAATAACATATTCATTAAAAATTTACTTTATACAACAAATATTATCCTAGGTGCTGAGAAAATAAGAGTGAATAAAAGAAATAAGGTCTGGACTCAAGTTGCTTAGGTTTTAGTAGGCAAACAGAGACAAAACAATGCAGATACACAAGGTCATTTCGGATGGTAAGTGCTGTGATAGTAGCATAATGATCGAGGAGGATGTAAACTGGTGGATGAGTCAGGGGCAGTCTCTACAAGGATAGCAGAGACCTATTTGAGCAAAGATCTGAGTGATGGATAGATGGCAGGACATAAATACTGAGTTGAGAAAAGTGCTGTAGGCAGTGGGTCTGGATGCTCCAAAGGCCATAAGCAGAGTGAACTGGATGTGTTCAAGGGACAGAAGGAGAGCCATTGTGGCTGGAATACAGTGATTGGAGAGGGTGGTGAAAAGTGAAAGTCACCAGATACATAGGGGCCAGATCATGAAGGACTTTTGAAACTGTTGTAAGGAAATTAGATTTTATTCTCAGACATTGGGGGTATTTTAAGCAGAAAGATGATATGATTTACATTTTTAACTAATATTTTATGTATGTGTGTAAGATAATCATGATGGTGTGATCACTCACCTAGAGCCAGACATCCTGGAATGTGAAGTCAAGTGGGCCTTAGGAAGCATCACTACAAACAAAGCTAGTGGAGGTGATGGAATTCCAGTTGAGCTATTTCAAATCCTAAAACATGATGCTGTGAAACTTCTGCACTCAATATGCCAGCAAATTTGGAAAACTCAGCAGTGGCCACAGGACTGGAAAAGATCAGTTTTCATTCCAATTCCAAAGAAAGGCAATGCCAAAGAATGCTCAAACTACTGCACAATTGCACTCATCTCACACGCTGGTAAAGTAATGCTCAAAATTCTCCAAGCCAGGCTTCAGCAACACGTGAACCGTGAACTTCCAGATGTTCAAGCTGGTTTTAGAAAAGCCAGAGGAACCAAAGATCAAATTGCCAACATCCGCTGGATCATGGAAAAAGCAAGAGAGTTCCAGAAAAACATCTACTTCTGCTTTATTGACTATGCCAAAGCCTTTGACTGTGTGGATCACGATAAACTGTGGAAAATTCTGAAAGAGATGGGAATACCAGACCACCTGACCTGCCTCTTGAGAAATCTGTATGCAGGTCAGGAAGCAACAGTTAGAACTGGACATGGAACAACAGACTGGTTCCAAATAGGAAAAAGAGTACTTCAAGGCTGTATATTGTCACTGTGTTTATTTAACTTCTATGCAGAGTACATCATGAGAAACACTGGGCTGGGTGAAGCACAAACTGGAATCAAGATTGCCGGGAGAAATATCAATAACCTCAGGTATGCAGATGACACCACCCTTATGGCAGAAAGTGAAGAAGAACTAAAGAACCTCTTGATGAAAGTGAAAGAGGAGAGTGAAAAAGTTGGCTTAAAGCTCAACATTCAGAAAACGAAGATCATGGCATCTGGTCCCATCACTTTATGGCAAATAGTTGGGGAAAAAGTGTAAACAGTGTCAGACTTTATTTTTCTGGGCTCCAAAATCACTGCAGATGGTGATTGCAGCCATGAAAGTAAAAGACGCTTACTCCTTGGAAGGAAAGTTATGACCAACCTAGATAGCATATTCAAGAGCAGAGAGATTACTTTTCCAACAAAGATCCATCTAGTCAAGGCTATGGTTTTTCCAGTGGTCATGTATGGATGTGAGAGTTGGACTATAAAGAAAGCTGAGCACCGAAAAATTGATGCTTTTGAACTGTGGTGTTGGAGAAGACTCTTGAGAGTCCCTTGGATTGCCAGCAGATCCAACCAGTCCATCCTAAAGGAAATCAGTCCTGGGTGTAGAAGGACTGATGTTGAAGCTGAAACTCCAATACTTTGGCCACCTAATGCAAAGAGGTGACTCATTTGTAAAGACCCTGATGCTAGGAAAGATTGAGGCAGGAGGAGAAGGGGATGACAGAGGATGGGATAGTTGGATGACATCACTAACTCAATGAACATGAGTTTGGGTAGACTCTGGGAGTTGGTGATGGACAGGGAGGCCTGGGGTGCTGTAGTCCATGGGGTCTCAAAGAGTCGGATATGACTGAGGGACTAAACTGAACTGAACTAATACATGTTCATGTATGTATGTATATACATAGTATATACATAAGTGTATATGCACACATATATGTATACATATATGTAGTAAAATTTAACTGCTAGGTGATAAAATGGAGCCTATCATGATTTCATGGCATGACATGATCTGCCAATGTCTAATTAATGGGGGGAAAATGAGGTCATTTCATATCTATATCTATATCTATCTATCTCCATATGTAGCTTTTCCAGAATTAGATATTTTAAAAGAGGGGACAGTTTGCATTACCTCCCCAAGCTTTTACTGATTTGTTAGATAATTTGTAACATATTTAAATAAGATTTACTGAGTTCTGTACTATGGGGCAAAGTTAAACTCTTGATTGGAAACACCAGTAGTCTGAATGTCAGTTCTGGTTCTCTGCTTCCAATACTGTTATTTTCCCTTGCATTTAATTTCCTGCAAAGGATAATGGAGTGGTGTATTTGAAAAAATGATATTAAAGAGAAAATTTGCAAATGTAAAGCTGTGTAGTGTTTGCTTTAGAGTGTTTGAAAATTATTTGTCCTTCTCTTCCTGACAGCACATTATTTCGAAAAAATAGCCAGTAATGAGCTGTGCACTCTTGAGTGAACACACCTGTGGTGGAATGACTTTGGCATGTGAAGAGGGCCGTCAGCTACTTTCACTCAAAGCTTCATCACTGACCTCGTTATTTCTTCGGAGCACATTTCAGAATCTGCTCCCGAAGTACAAGGGCACAACAGGAGAGCCAGACCTTTTTCTCCATCCTTTCAATGCCGGAAACAATAATGCACTTTCAGTGTTGCCCAGAAAGTAGGGTATTCCTTTGTGAAGACTCATAGTTATCAGTTGACAGTTGACATAGTTGATGTCAGTTTTGAAGAACTCACATTGCCTTCAGTGTCTGCAAAGATAACTACTGATCTCAAACAGCTTGAAGCCTGTTCCCATCTCTATGTGCTAAGTTGATTCAGTCATGTCTGACTCTTTGCAACCCCATGGACTGTAGCCCGCCAGGCTCCTCTGTCCATGGGGATTCTCCAGGCAAGAATACTGTCATTTCCTTCTCCAGGGGATCTTCCCGACCCAGGAATCGAACCCACGTCTCTTATGTTTCCTGCACTGGCAGGCGCATTCTTTACCACTAGCGCCACCTGGGAAACCCCATCCCATGTCTATAGAGAACATTAAGGTCCACACTACCTTCTTTCTCCAGAATGCAGTACAGCCAGTGTCAATGCCATCAGTGTCAGAGAGGCTGGTCTTCATCAACCCGACTCTTTCCCTCTTTTCTTTCTATCAAAAACAAGGTTTTTCAAAAAGATCTATCCAGGTTTTATCCTATCAGGGCCTTTGTTGTTTTTGAAAGTGAATATTGTTTCTCAAGTATTCAGAAAGAAACATCAAAAAGCGAAACCACTTCTGCAGTTCCTGCTGGAATAAAACATATGACCCCTTTCCCTACATTTTCATCCTCAAAAGTGATCCCTTCTGAAAGAAATGAAACAATTTTCAAGCAGCTGTGTGTGTGTGTGTGTGTGTATGTTTTTAACCTCCTTTGATGTAGTCAGCAATGCTTTTCCAATGGACATTTCGTGTAGAGTTCATGTCAAGCTTTTCAGGAGAAATAGAAGATAACCCTCAGATGCTGCCTTTGGGTGGCTTAGAGTCTTCTTGCATTAGGAAGGACAAACAGAACCGGAGTTACTTAAGAATCTGTAAAGGTAATATGTGGTTTAAGAGTTCAAGCTCTTCAATCAGACAGCCTTATCCTGGCCTTCCCTTTTGACTTTCTATCTGTATTTCCAACAACTTTCTGCAAAGCAAGTATAATAATAGCAGTCATATTCTAGAGTTGCCACAAGGCCAAACGAAATAGTGAATCATGCACATAAAGTATTTAGCATACTGCCAGGGCCTCAAATGAATACTTAAAACTCTTGGTAAACATTGATGGAGAATAATTATTATTTCAGTTTTTTTTTAAGTGGCCTTTGAGAATTATATTACAACCTTATATTCACAAAATGTAAATATGAACTGTTTTCATTTTTCTTTAATAGGCATTTTAAACTGTTGTGTGGCATACAACGTTGGTCTCCCAAAAGCAAAGATATTTTCTGGTCCTTCAAGTGAACAGTTTGGCTATGCAGTGCAGCAGTTTATAAATCCAAAAGGCAACTGGTAAGAACATTCTTTATGTTTTCAGTAAAGTCATTAAATAAATTTAATATTTGACTACAATTGCTTGTTCAGATTGATATATGAAAATGTTGTTAATTGGTAGCCCTCAAATATCCTTAAATGAAGAATTTTTCTTTCAGACTTCGTAAATATCAGATTGATAATTAATGGGATGACTTAAAAGTACTTTAAAAAAAAAAAAAAAAACCTAGATAGAAATTTTCTCTAAATATTCCATTGTGAATTCATAATACCAGATTCTGACCATTTGATGGTAGATAAACAGATAGACAGGTAGGTAGATGGACAGATTTGTCTTCCTTTCTTACTCTGTAAACTGGTATCTGTTAGGTTTTGTAAGTGTTCTACTAACTAACACTACCTCCGGACCATTTCTAGATGGCAGAATTGTTCCCTACATTTTCTCCTTCAGCAAAGCTTTGTCTACTGGCTTCATTTAAAGTCAGCATTCCCTACTCCAGGTGACCAAGGGTCCTCACCAGCATTCATTCTCCCTGTTGCAGTAGAAAACTCCAGGCAGATTCTGGCTCATTTAGAGCTCTTTCTGATGATTAAATAGGCAGTTATTAGAAGGCAGTGGCACCCCACTGCAGTACTGTTGCCTGGAAAATCCCCATGGATGGAGGAGCCTGGTAGACTGCAGTCCATGGGGTTGCTAAGAGTGGACACGACTGAGCGACTCCATTTTCACTTTCCACTTTCATGCATTGGAGAAGGAAATGGCAACCCACTCCAGTGTTCTTGCCTGGACAATCCCATGGACGGAGAAGCCTGGTAGGCTGCAGTCCATGGGGTCACACAGAGTCGGACATGACTGAAGCAACTTAACAACAGCAGCAGCAGCAGCAGCTTATCAAATAAGGGCTATAATTTATACCCCTTTTCCTTCATGAACTTATGTCTGGTGCTCTAAAAAAGTGGAATTCAAACAAACATTCAGGATCCCAATGAATCACATTTTGGTGTGTGCCTATCTGTATGATAGGGAAACAAAATGAAATGATACTCAAGAGCGTAGTATGTCTCTGAAGGCATCGCAGAGGAGGTGAATCATGAGCTGGGTCTTAAGAGTGGGGGTGAACAAGCAGGAGAAGAGTATTAACTTGTTTTGCTTCAGAGCTTTGGTGCACTGCTTTTCTCTTGGAAGGGACTGTCTTCCCAAGATTTTGGCTCTTATCTCTCAGTTTCAGCTCAAATGCCTCCTCTTCAAAGAGACCTTTCAGAACCAACCTGTCTGAATTAGCACTTCACAACCGCTCTCAGTTGTCTCTAGCCTTTTATGTTCTGAATAGCCATTGTTACTATCTGAAATTATCTTTATGTGTTTATACACCCATGACCCATCTTCTGCTGTGTCTCTGAGTGTTGGCACCTTGCTTTGGGCACTGGTGTGTGCTCAGAACCTAGAGTGGCAGCTGATGTGGAGTAGAGGGTCAGTGATTATTTTCTTGATTACTGAGTGAAAGTCCTAGTTCCACCTGGTTCACTCGGGGTAGTCTACAAAGTGATCTCTTGTAGACCAATGGACATAGAAGCTGAACAAGACCTTCAGACGAGTTCTGATGGTCCACTTCGTAAGCTTGGCCTTGCTGAGGACAACCTGGCATTAAACTTGAGGTGATTCTTTTTAAGTAACAGTTTTTCTGGGACAGAGAAAGAGCCACCATCAGCAATAGATGCTATTAGAGATGTCAAGGATTGCTGGCAGCTTAGCCACTGGCCACTTTGTGGGTTGGAAGTTACCCAAAGAGACAAAGTTGACAGAAATCTAGCAGCAGAGTGCTGGCCAAGTGAGCCCTGTCTCCTTTCTCTCTCCAGGATTCCCTTTAAGTACATAAAGCATTGCTAGAAAACAAACACATTACAGGGAGCTCTGCTCAATACCATGGCATAATCTGAATGGAAAAAGAATTTGAAAAAGAATAGATGTATGCATATATATAAATGAATCACTTTGCTCTACACCTGAAACTAACACCACATTGCTAACCAATTGTACTCCAATATAAAATAAAAATGTTTAAAAAGACAAATATATTAATTTGTGGCGAGAATCTGGTGCTGACAGGGTTATTTCAAGACCCAGGACACCAGACATTTCTAAATCCTGCCTTGACCTTCTCATGACATTAAGGAAAGATACATAAACACAGAGCTTTCTGTTAAGATGTATGGTAGGGCTTATCAAGGACTTCCTTCCTCAAGCCTAGTACAACCACCAGCTGGTATGTGCATACCCCACCCCCAGGAAGCAGAGAAGGGAGGTCTTACCTGGGGGCTACACCCTGTGGGGGTGTGAAGCAGGAAGAAAAGAGAACATAAGCTGGCCTGACATGCTAGAGCCTAGGTCACTCCCTGATCTGGCCTCCTAACATCCAAGTCATGGACGTGATCTTCTAATGCACCACAGGCTAGATGCTATATGAGGTGCAGAAAGTACAAAGCATGGACCTTGACTTTAAGGCGTGTGGAATAGAGTCAGTGAGGAAGATGGATGTGCAGATCAGGCAGCCATGAATAATGCCAGGGGCATAAGTGCCAAGCCCCGTAGTTAACGGCATTTGCGTTCCTCTAGTGTCACTTGCTGTATTAACTTACTGTCAAGAGTTCATTTTCTCTTCCCAAGACCTGAGACCCTAGAGGGACAGGGTTCCTTCCTGACTTCTCTCACTAGTTGACGCTGCCCAGGTTCCTTGCTCGGGGGCAGGGCTGGGGCAGGATCCAGGTGTGAGTGGGTGTTCCCACTCCAGTGCTGGGGTGGCCGAGGTTAGGACCAGCAGCTTTTATGACTCTCGGGATCAAGGAAAATACTATGAAACTTGGAATCCAGAATGGCCTATTTGTTTTGACAGTTGGCACTGTGCCCCTCCCCACTCCTAATTTATGACAGTCGCACAGACATTATGGGAGTAGCAGATGTGGGAAAGACTGTTTTAACATTAACTTTCCTTCTGATATTAATCAAGTTAACTTTGGGCACAGAAAGTGATATTACTGTGAATTCCTTTAATAAACTATGAGTCTTTTTCCCTTAGACTTTATATATGTAATACTCACACACATCTCTCTATTTTTTTTACTCCCTTTAAAAAGGGAGTACAAAAATAAAGCTGCCGTGCTGGTAGTTTTCTCCTCAGCTCACTTTGACTTTCTTTACAATCTGTCTTGTTGAACCCCGACTTCATCTCTCAGCCCTTTCCTGCCTTCTGAAAACTCACTTAAAGCTCTAGCCTGAGTTTTCTTAAGTCACACTCTGCTATTTTCAAAGTACAGACTTCATCTGTTCCGTGTACCCCATGTTTCTAAGAATGTATTGGCATATTTTGCACGGGGATTTTACAGAGATTTTAACAAAATGATCATGAGTCCTTTGCTGGTTTTATTTACTATACTTTTATTACACTGTGGACTTTTACTATAAAAACAGCAGTGATATGCTTTGCAAGTTCTTGAAACTTTTTCATGGTCTCTTATGAGCTGGATGATTTTAAAAGCAAGATTACCTCCCAAGTAGAGCTCCACGGTGCTCCTCTTCCTGTAAATAAAGCTGTGGTCTGTTCTCCCTCCAGTGTAGGCAAAGGGTCACCCTACTTTGAAGCCGTCATTTTATATACAGGATGTTCAGATGTAGGTGATGCAATCCTTATCACAGTTGTACAAAGGACCGTGATACATTTAAAGTCATTTCCTGGAAGCTTGTGGTGATATGTACTGTTTCTGTTTGTCTAAGCTGAGGGCCTGTCTCAAGAATCATCTGAACTCATTGTATGACTCAAAAATCTTAGAACACTGCAATCTCTTATGTGACGGGGACTGTCTGGGAATTGAGGGTATTTCCAGTTGTAGAAATGTATTTTCTTGTTGTAGTGAGGACCAGTGCATGCTTGTCTTTAAAAAGAGAAATATAATGAATATGTGTCATGGGCACTCAGTTGCTCAGTCGTGTCCAACTCTGTGACCCTTTGGACTATAGCCCGCCAGGCTCCTTTCTCTGTGGAATTTTTTTGGCAAGACTACTAGTGTGGGTTGCCATTTCCTCCTTCAGGGGATCTTCCCAACCCAGGGAAGAGTTTTCTTAAGTCACACTCTGCTATTTTCAAAGTACAAACTTTATCTGTTCCACGTGACCCTTGTTTCTAAGAATATATAGGCATATTTTGCACAGGGATCTATAAGATTTTAACAAAATGATCTTGAGTCATTTGCTGGGTTTTATTTATTATACTTTTGCATCTCCTGTGTCTCCTGCATTGCAGGTAGATTCTTTACCACTGAGCCATCAGGGAAGCCCTGAACATGTTTCATAGCCAAAAATAAAAACCCTTCCATCTATATATATTATAGATTCTACTTTTTAATTAAGAAAAATTGTAGTAAAGCATTATGTGTATTATAAATATAACAGGGTGTATGAGATACCTCTTGTAAGGGAATTTTAGATAAACCATAGAGAAGTAACATTCAATTCCACACAAACAGCAATGACTAGGTAATATAGTATATTGGCAATATCAATACTGGTAAATTCTTAGCCAACACATAATACTCATGATGACTAAGAGTTTTGTCAAATTATTACCCATTTTATAAGTGATAAAGGGGTGAGACTTAGAAAGCTTTGTTAGTCATCTAAGTTTACAGAGCTAAGAAGTCATAAGCATAGGGTAGATTACTACAAGCAGCTTCTCCAGTGGCTCAGAGGTAAAGAATCCACATGCAGTGCAGGAGCCACAAGAGACAGGTGTTCAATCCCTGAGTCAGGAAGATCCCCTGGAGGAGAACATAGCAACCCACTCCAGTACTTTTGCCTGGAGAATCCCACAGACTGAGGAGTCTGGTGGGCTACAGTCCATGAAGTCTCAAAGAGTTGGACACGACTGATGTGACTTAGCATGCACACACACAGATTAGTACAGAAATAAGGTGTTCCAAGTGGGCATGTTTTTTTAAGTGTCCAGGGAAGAACATGGGAGAATGTAATTGGCATTTATAAATAATATTTAAATATAATTTTCATGTAAAGTTTATAAAGTAAGGTGAACCTCATTAAGCATTTTGAATTAAAAATTGTTATAAAAAGTGTTACCTGGGATGACAGTTCCCATCTGTCTTTTCATTCTCTGATAGACAGAGATTTGTCAGATTAGCCAAGAGCTAGAACAAAAGGGTTTTTACACTCAGCTTCCCCACCACCAGCTGGGTGACTTTGGGAGAGTCACAGAGCCTCTCTGGATCACAAAGAAAAAGGCATCCTGACCAAACCAGAAGTTTTTAGCACCTTGTGAGAGAATAAAAGTAAAGCACTTCAAAAACTAAACTACTGTGCATATATGAGATACTCTCATTAGCTCTGTGTAAACATATATAGAAGCAAAATCAGGATTTTTAATGACTCGTTCCTCCCCACCTCTTTCCACCCACCACTTCCTCCTCAGCCCTTTCTCATCTGTCACGGATTAGCTCCCATGCAATATTAGATTAATTTTGATCCATTTCTTCTTCTTCCTGGCCAAGAATGCTATTCTGATCCCTTTTCCAAAATAATCATCTTTGTCTTTCATTATACAGCCTTTAGATATCAGCCAACATCATCCTTTATGTCTCTGCCCAAAGATAAAATTCTCTTGCCATTAGGTTTTCCTGGCAGTGCCATTTAACATGCTTACTTTGTTTATTCATAAGGTTTGCTTTTATTTTAAATCCATGACATATATATTTATTTTTGTTCTTCTATTACATTTTAGTTATTTTCACCAACTTCTAACTTAGTCCTATTTTTGATTCTACAAAGGCTTACAAGTCTGACTGTAAAATATTCTTGTATTTTTAAGTTTACAAAACTTACCATTAATATTTTTATGGCTAATTATTATTCTATTGTCATATACTTAAACTAACACTATTAATAGGTCTACAAAGTGGCGTGTCTCCTATCAACAATGACTTTCCCATGGCTGGCAGTAGGGCCAGGGTAGATAGGCAACCAAGTTCCTTATAGAGCTCCATAGACCACTCCAGTGTTGATTTACCTATCTTTGTCACACCATAGTTGCTAATTGTTTTCCACTAAGTTAAAATCATCTTTATGGCTACATTTTTTTCAATGATTTGCGTTATAGTAGAGAGGGCACTTTAAATATTCCCTGCTCCAACTAACTTCTTTCTTCCCCAGCTCTGGACACAAATTTGTATGTGAATCCACAAACGGGATCACACATACATGCCCACTTTTTGTGACTTGCCTATGGAATAGATCTGCTGAGCCAGAAACTCTGGAGACCTTCAGTGATCTGTGAAAATCCTCCGTGCCTCGCCACCTCAGTCAGTTCAGTTCAGTCGCTCAGTCATGTCTGCAGCGCACCAGGCCTCCCTGTCTATCACCAACTCCCGGAGTTTACCCAAACTCATGTCCATTGAGTCGGTGACGACATCCAACCCTCTCATCTTCTGTTGTCTCCTTCTCCTCCCGCCTTCAATCTTTCCCAGCATCAGGGTTTTTTCAAAAGAATCAGTTTTTCGCATCTAGCCTCACCACCTAGTCTTATCATTTTAAGCCTCCCTCTGTGTTAATGCCTGAAGGTCTGTTTTCAGAACAAGTTCATTCATGATGGTGCTGGGACACACACACACTCCCACACACACACACTCACACACACTCCCATACACACATACTCCCATACACACTCACACACACGTTCCCACACCCCCACCCCCCACCCCTTTCTGGTGGATACTTGTCTGAAACTTTCTATCCGTTGACTCTGAAGAAGGATCTGGTAAATGCTAAGTGGCATAAGTGGAACCTATTTGTTAATTTGGTCAGGACCCAGATGATGGAACCACAATGAGTAGCTCTCCTGGAAGAGTTCTAAGCCAGCTTAGTATGACAGAAAGAACTGGAGGTTTGGAGTGAAAGGACATAGGTGCAGATCTAGGTTTTGTTGCCAGTCAGACTCTTAGAGTTGAATTTCTTTATATGGAAGCAGGAATATTTATAATATTTGACCTCACAGGATATTTATAAGGATGAAAGAAGATACTGCACGTTAAAATGTTCCTTATAAACTATAGTTTACAGATATTGTTGCTTTTCCAGTTCTTTCCATTGATAGCTATCTGCTGAAGCATGTATTTAAAAGGTACTGTCTCATGGACTTTGAGACATAAAAATGTGTGACCTTAAAAGCATTCCTTTCCTCCCCACCGGGGCACAAGCATGTGGAATTTATATCGTCACAAGGCATTAAATTGACTGTTTTGGCTTTTGATTTTAACTTCAGGAAAACTTCATGTTGGATGAGTCAGTGTAACAGAATCAGTTTTTATTGATTCATTTGCTTCCAGTGCAAAAGCTGATTTCCAGGGTTTTGTGAGATAAAACTATAATAGGCTTAAGATGTTCTAGCAATAATGAGGTCAGTGGACTCTGCATCGGGGGACTGAAAGATCTTGAGGATGTAGCCATCCCACTATTTGAGGAAGCAGCCTGGCAGCCAGAGAAGTCTGGGGCAGCATAATGAGGCCAGGAGGCTAAAATTGCCTTGAAACATATGCTAGAGTTTAGCTAGTAAATTATAATAGCAGTGCTTCCCAACCAACAGCTGAAAATGAACTCTTACCTGTCTTCTTCCTTTCTGGAGATGGGAAATCGTTACAGGTGAATTCTTCCCATGACAAACTCCTTTTATGTTCCAAGCAAGTAGCCGTATGGAACTCACTGGACTTCTTGTGTTGTCAGTGGCCTGGAACTAAACAATATAAGGAATAATATTTATATTTATAAGCTATAGGCTTTGAAATGTCTCATCTTAATGTGGGTATTACATATGGTAGGCTTCTAATGCCAGACAAAACAACTCTGTGGATGGCTGAGACATTTCCAACTAAAAATACCTCCCTCTGAACTTCTGAGCTTCCTTTACTGAAGAATCTTGCTCCACTGACCATATCCTCCTTTTTTGATAATGGCCACTTGGTTACTTTTAATTCTTGCCGACAACCTTGGGGTCACCCTTTGCTTTGGTTTTATTGAAAAACTAACTTCTCAAGAAATACTGCTGGCCCTACCTTCAAAATATATTTAAAATATATTGTCACCACCTTCCCTTCTGCCAGCCCCACGGGAGCCTGGCCCCAGCTCTTGCCTGCATCGTGCCACGCGCCTTCTAAGTGCTTCACCTGCTCCACCTTTACTCCCATGCAGTCATTCTCAACAGAGGAATCTTCAAAGTCCTCCGAAAATGTGTCAGATCGTATCAGTACTGTGCTCAAAACCCTCCAGTGGCTTTCTCATATTTCACTCAGAGGAAAAAACAAGTCCTTACAATTTCATACAAGGCTCTATGGGATCCAGGCCCATTACTAACATGACCTCATCTCCTACCATTTCCCCCTCGTGCATTCTGCGCCAGCCACAGGCTTTTGCACTTGTTGTTCTCATAGTCAGGACTTCTCTTCCACCAGAGTCTTAAGATGTTACTCCTTTCCCTCCTTCAACTCTTTACGTAAATATCACCTTCTCAGTGACACTTTCCTGGCCCTCCTAATAAAGATTGCAACACCCTGCACCCCACACTCTTGACTCTGCCCTCCTCACTTGTCCCACAAAGTACTGATCACCATTACCGTATGTTTTACTTACTCATTACATTTATTGTCTGTTTTTCCCACTAGAAGGTAACTTCTGAGAGGCCATAATTTTTAAAAATTTTGTTTATTTGTTAATCTATTTATTTTTAGTTGTACTGGGCATGGGCTTTCTAGCAGAGGCAAATGGGGCCACTCTTTGTTGCAGCTTCTCATTTTGATGACTTCTCTTGTCGTGAGGCACAGGCTTTAGGTGCGTGGACTTCAATAGTTGTAGCACAAGGGCTCAGGAGTTGCAGCTCTGCAGCTCTAGAATGCAGGCTCAGGAGTTGTGCAGCGTGGGTATATCTGCTCCACGCATGTGGAATCTTCCCAGACCAGGGATAGAACCCAAGTCCCCTGCATTGGCAGGCAGACTCTTATCCACTGTACCACCAGAGAAGTCTGGGGCCATAAATTTTTGACTAATTTAGTCACTAGTGTATCCACAATGCCTAGAATTGAGTCTGGCACATAGTTTGCCTGGCCCCCATGTACAGCTTCACAGGTTGTACACTGCACAAGGCCCAGGCACACCATGCATGTGGGAATGGAACTCCCTAGAGTTGTACAACATGTCAGTCTCCTAGGACCTCAAGAAGCATGTCTTGAATCAAATAAAACACGCTTTGCCCTAGTATTTTAAGTGCACCTCTGTCGGTAATCTCTGGGAAAATCTCTAGTATCAAAGAAATGCTTGGAGAGTTTAGAGACTCACAGACCAAAGGAAGATATTTATAACAGCCCCTGGATTGTGGGTTTAAAACTACCTACACCACCATAAATACTATTTACTAACTAAACAAAGTATTTTGAATTCCACTGGAGGTGGGCAAATTGACTATGTTTTGGAACTCTATATAATCACTATTTTCCCACAAGATAATTGAACAGTAAGTGTTATTTTAAGTAGTCTTGGAAGAATTCCCAGTTTCACTGTAGGAAAAGAGAAGTTTTTATCTTGGGATTTTGTTCTGTTTTGAGAATCAGCACACACAACTGTTCATGCAGCTCTTTGCCTGGTTGTGATTAAATTAAATCTGTTACTTCAGAGAGGCTTCACCACACTTAGTTTACCCGCTGAGGTGTCTGGTCCCCCACCTTTATAACATTCTCTCCCGGCATGTTTCTTCCTGCTATAGCTGGTTACATACACTTTGTAGATAAATATACCTGCCTCCCTCATCTTCCTGTCTGATTAATTTGAGAATGTCACAGTTCCCTCGGAGTAGCCACGGGTGATGTCATAACCTCTCCTTTGGAGGGAGAGTTGTCAGGAACGAGGATTTCACTGGGTCCAAGACAGGAGGAGAATCTTCTGGAAACACTGCCAAAAAAGGAGGTGGGCAGTGGGTTTTCAAACCTTCGCTGTAATCGCTAGTATGACCTATGACTACCTACTTACTAATGTGGTTCTCAGTAGTTAAAGAATGAGTCATACACAGTGAAAACACCATTGCAGACATAATGGTCTGGTTGCCACTGTCCTCTATTGTTTTGTGTTAAGGGTTTAATATGGTGTGGTGCCGCCAGAGATTTCTATGCGTCCTGTGTGAGACTCTCAAGCCCTTTCATGAATTTCTCATTAAATGGCATATAGCTGCACAGAGGCTTCATTTCGTCTTGTCTGATGAATGGGGGCGGGGGCAGGGGCAGGGCCCCGAATTCTCATGGTGGTGGTAGAGATGTCATAACCCCCCAGCACCATGAGGTTATCCAACCCTGAATTCTGGGGTGAGGTGGAAGGAGGCCAAGAGAGAGTGTCCAGGGAACACTTACTCACTAGGAAACAGCAGGTGGCCTTTTGAGCTTTCTCACTGAGAAAACGGGTAGCTAGTGATGCAGCTCTAGGCTGGAGGCCCAGAAGAACAAAATGATTAAATTTCAGGTGAGAAACACTCAACTTATGTTTCTCGGTGTGTTTCTCTGGAATAAGCTAAGGATAGATAGGAAAGATGTACAATAGAAGCCACCTGAATGACCACACTTGGTGCTATCTGAACATATGCTATTCTTACCTGATTGTACACAGCACAGCCAGGGCCTACAACCCACCTCTCAGTAGGTGTGGGTCTGACCCTCAGGTTCCAGTTTTTACTCCTTTGTGATTCTGGAAGCCAACTCATCTGTTCAGACAGTTTTCCCAACCTGGGCCCTTTGCCAGGCCTTCTTGCCACTATTTAGGAAAGAGAATAAATAGCCTAAGGGTTAAGAGCTTGGATGTCAGAATCAGTTATGCTTGGCTTTCACAACCCATGTGAATATTAGTGAGTTGCTCATCTGTCTCAGTGATTCCATCTGTAAAATGGAGATAAAATAACCTCAGACCCATTTGGCACAGGAACTTAATAATGTTCGGAAAGCCTCCTATACAGCGTCAGTTGTTGTAAGATTTGCTGTCGTTAATATAAATTCCCACAGTTTAAAGGGGCAAAGCCACACTTTTTGTTACAGTTTCTTGCTATAAGGTGCTATGTTGTTCCCTACGGACTCCTCAGTCAGCCTTTGTTTAAAAAATAAAGACGTGAGTTTGACACGTGGTAGCTACGTGGAGACTGAATCAGGAACAATTGACAGAAGAGTACCCATATAATGCTTTCTTCTCAACTTGGTGGAGTTTTTTCACCTCTTTTTTTGCTTGTTTTATCTTTAATTCAGACAAAAAGAAATAAAAATTTTCTATTCAACTTTTCCTTAACAAGACGTGTGTGTGTGTGAAATTCACTCAGTTGTGTCCGATTCTTAGTGACCCCATGGACTATAGAGTCCAAGAATACTGGAGTGGGTAGCCTTTCCCTTCTCCAGGGGATCTTCCCAACCCAGGGATCAAACCCAGGTCTCCCACCTTGCAGGTGAATTCTTTACCAGCTGAGCCACAAGGGAAGCGCCAGGTAATAATGTAGAATCGACAAACTTTGCAAATCAACTATACTCTAATAGAAATTTTAAAAAATAATGTTGAATCAATCATCCATTTGTTTCTTCACTTGTTTTTTTCATTCATTCATTTGACACCTAGTCACTCAGTGCTATAGGCAGGATTCCTAGTCCCCATGGACTTTTCCTCCCTGGGGGGCAGGGGTAGGGGCGGGCGGTATTTAGTCAAGGGGAAAAGACTCTGATGCTGGGAGGGATTGGGGGCAGGAGGAGAAGGGGACGACAGAGGATGAGATGGCTGGATGGCATCACCAACTCAATGGACGTGAGTTTGAGTGAACTCCGGGAGATGGTGACGGACAGGGAGGCCTGGAGTGCTGTGATTCATGGGGTCACAAAGAGTCGGACGCGACTGAACTGAACTGAACTGAGGCCCTTACAGGGTAATGTGATGAAAACCAGGACAGGGAAAGCTCAGAGGCTAAGAAATTACTTAGGAAATCTACCTTGCTCAAATGTAAAAGAACCAGGTGACTTCTTGGAGGAAGTGGTTGTCTAATGAGAGACCTAAGTAATGAGCAGAATTTTTCCAGGCAGGGAACAGCACATGTTAAGGTTTAGAAGCAAGAAGAATCCAGCTTCTCCACCAGATCAGAGTCTAATGACTAAAATACAGAATTTCAGGAAAGTATAAGAAAACAGGCCTGGAAAAGAAAGGAAAGGCATTATCTCTTTCTTTGTTTGTTTAATTAAAAGAATTTTTTATCATACTTGATTTATGATGTTGTTAGTTTTAAGTGCACGGCAAATTGATTCCATTTTATACATATATATATTCTTTTTCATTTTTCAGTCTCTTTCTTTCTTAAATTTTAAGATGTATCCTGCACACAAAGGTTAGAGGTAATTCTGTGTAGTCCCACTATGGAATGAAGACCACAGACTTGTACAAATGGAGAAAATCAAGCTGCTGGAAGATAGTTTTTACAATACAGAATCTTCATAAGTTTCCTCATTTCCTCTGAGTTGTCATGAATTTGAAGAACATCAGATATGCTCAAACACGCACTTCAAATCCTGCTCCTTGATTCTCTTCCTTCACTAAAGCAAATTTTGGGACTTATAGCCAACGTATCAATTTCTATCTTCTTCAGAAATCTTAACCTGTATGCCTGTGTTATTGCATTCCTCTTTATAGGCAATATTTTTGATGTATTACTTTTTAATTGAGGTATACTTGAGGTACAATATTATTCATGTAAAAGTTTCAGTGTACAACATAGTGGTTCACAATTTTTAAAGGTTATATTCCATTTAGAGTTATTATAAAGTATTGACTTTATTTCCTGTATGGTGCTATATATCCTTACAGCTTGTTTATTTTACACGTAATAGTTTGTGCCTCCTCCTCCCCCTCCCCACTGGTCGTCACTAGTTTCTTGTCTATATCCGTGGGTCTGTTTCTTTTGTGTTATAGTCACTAGTTTGTTTTATTTTTTTAGAGTCCACATATAAGTGATATCACACAGTATTTGTCTTTCTCTGTTTGACGTATTTCCCTTGGCATAATACCCTCACGTCCATTTATGTTGTTTCAAATGGCAAAATGTCATTTTTTTTCTTTTTTTGGCAAAAAACAACTGTATTTGTGACTAAAATAAAAATTACAGATGCATGTTTATAAAACCTTGTTATAATGTTACCATTAGAAATTATTAGCTGAAAATTAATCTAAAATTCAGATTGAAAAGGATTTACATTTTAAAATAGCTCATGTGGAATTCTACTTAAGTAGCATCACCCACTACCTCTGGATTTTCTTTCCCCAAAGGGCGATGAAGTGGTGATTGAGGACATTTAGCAACATTCTTATGTGCTTTACTCCAAATTCAAGGTTTAAGTTGAACTTGTGATGTGAGCTGCATTATCCTATAGGGGACCAACTATATTCTATAGTTAAAAATTCATTCAGTCAATAGACTGCATGCTAAAGTTTTAAAATAAAGTTTGATAATAAAAATGCCATCCTTTTTATGATTAAGTAGTATTCCATTGTATGTGTATGTGAAAGTCAAAGTCGCTCAGTAATGTCCAACTCTTTGTGACTGTCTGCAGCCCTCCAGGCTCCTCTGTCCACTGAATTCTCCAGGGAAGAATACTGGAGTAGGTTGCTATTCCCTTCTCTGGAGATCTTCCGGACCCAGGGATCAAACCAACTCTCTTGCACTGCAGGCAGACTCTTTACCTACATACATATGCATACATATATGTGTATGTATGTATGTGCATGTGTATATATATGCCACATTTCTTTATCTATTCATCTATTGATGGGCACTTAGGTTGCTTTTATATCTTGACAGTTGTAAATAATCTTGCTATGAACATTGATGTGCACCTACCTTTTCAAATTAGCATTCTCATTTTTTTTTCCAGATATATACCCAGGAATAGAATTGCTGGGTCATAAGATAGTTCTATTTTTAGTTTTTGTGCAACTCCAGTTTTTCACAGTGACTGCACCAATTTACATTTCCACCAACAGTGTCCTAGAGTTCCCTTTTTTCTGTATCCTCACTAACATTCATTATTTGTGGTCTTTTTGATGATAGCTATTCTGACAGATGTGCAGTGATATTTCATTGTGGTTTTAATTTGTGTTTCTGTGGTAATTGATGATCTTAAGGATCTTTTTGTGTGCCTGTTGGCCATCTGTACGTCCTCTTTGGAAAATGTATATTCAGGTTTTCTGCCCTTTGTTTTAGTTTTTTTCTTTTCCTTTGATGTTGAGTTGTAGGAGCTGTTTCTATATTTTGTACATTAATCCCTTATCGGTCTTAGCATTTGCAAATATTTTCTCCCATTCACTAGGCTATCTTTTTGTCTTGTAGATGGTTTCTATAGACAGTATTTTAACAGATAAATTAGATAAAGTATCTACTCATAAGAAGACAAAAACTTGCGACTCTAACCTTAATCAAAGTTAACTGGTTTAAAGTATTCTAGAATTCTCTACAGAATACTTGCTTGAGAGTATTTGTATAAGATAAGGGGAGAAGATTATTACTGAATCATTAACTCTTTCAAAATAATTTGTATTTCCCTCTTTGCATGCTTGTTTACGCTGCTCCCTCTGATAAGAATGCCAGCTACCAGCCTCATCCTTCCATGTCCATGTTAGCGTCCTTTGACCATTTAAATTTTTTTTCAAGAAGAGCAATTTATTAATATATTTCCATTCATTATGATTATTACTTTTATTTGTTATTTTTTAAACAGTTTTACTGCATTTAGTAGACATAAACGTGCCTTAGATTTTTCTTAATTCACTATAGCACTTAATTGAGCACATTTTGTTTAATCAATAATGACAAAATATTTAGACAGAAGTATCATGAAAGACTTTAAGTTTCCTAGATCAATAATCTAATCTTTTCCAACTTTGACAAGGAAAAAACATTGAGTCAATTATGCTTCCTTAGTCACTGGTTGCTGCTGAGTAGTTAACCTACAGGAGTTTCTAAAGATCAGACTGTTATATGGACTCTTTCTGTCTATTCTTGGCCAGAAATGTCCAGTGATTCTACAAGGAAATGCTTAATATCTTTTTGGAAAGCTCTGTAGGAAGTGAAACTAACCAAAAGGAAAACGTTAGCACCTATCTCTGACCTCTGCTTCTGTATTCCAGCTATAAACACGATACACAGACCCACAGTATACTCGCTCTGTATTTTTGCTGAGCATTCCCTTATATAGACAGTAAAACATAAAGCCACTTAGATAACTTATGTGCTCCCTAAATAACATATGAAAGTGCTTAGGGCGTGGAAGATACTCAACAAATGTTAGTTCTTGCTTTAGGTTTTAATATTATTTCATTCTTTAGAGCTATACTGAGCAATATGGTAGCCACTAGCCACCACCTGTGGCTACTGAGCACTCGACATGCTTACTTGATTGTGCTCAAAATATAAAATACACATTGAATTTCAAGCACTTAGTATGGAAAAAGAATGTTAAATAGCTCAGTAATTTTAATATTGATAGCAAATTAGTATGGATATACTGAGTTAAATAAAATATATTATTTAAATAAGTTAATTTCATCTGTTGCTTTTTTTTTTGTTTTCCTGATGCAGCCACTAGAAAACTTAAAATTACATATGTGCCTCACGTTTGTGACTTGCATTGTATTTCCGTTGGACAGAAATGCTTTAGAGAAACCTCCCAGGTATTGTGGCAAGACAGTGGTACTGCAGATGTTCATTAATTTCTTCATCAGCTAAGAAGAAAAATAAAAAGAACAAATTACAGCTGAGCAAATAGAAACTGTTCACTTATTAAATTGAAATTAAATGTGGATTTTTGACTGTTCTGTGGTCAGTTTTACCTTTAAGAAACTATAGCTAACATTTAATGTCTAATGGAAAATAAAATCCCTATTTCTAGGTTACTGGTTGGTTCACCATGGAGTGGCTTTCCTAAGAACCGAATGGGAGATGTATATAAATGTCCTGTTGATCTATCCACCACTACATGTGAAAAATTGAATTTGCAAAGTAAGTTATAATTGGCAATGTGGTTTTTTTATACATATCAAAATCTTGTTATATACTCAGTTGAAAAAAGACAACAAAACCAGTCAGAGTTTTGCCTTTAAGAAATACATACAGCTTTTGTTGCCTTTATCTCTGTAGTCACATGGGGTCCAACTGTATCCAAATTTCCAACACAGTTTGATGACCTAATTGAGTAACATGTGTGGGAAACATGCTGCCTCCTGGACCATCTGGCCCAGTCTGTGGACCAGTTTCCATCAACATTTAGGATGATTTTGGTGATTACTAACAGAAATCTGAGACTATTCATACTTCTCTCCCTCCTCAAAATAAACCATTCAGTATAGAAACATCAGTACTAGGGATAATTTGGGGGGTGCTGAGGAACACTCTGTGTTTCTGATCATGTGAAAATGATCTTGTTCTACTAAAAAAAGAAAATCACTATTTGGAATTATTTGTAACTCTTTGGAATTACTGGGTTTTAATTATCCACAAAAGCAGACCTCTATTTCCAGAAGTTAAGTAGTGAAGGAGAACTGGCAAAATAGTTTGATAAGATAGCAAGCAGGTTTAAGAAACGATTTTTCTAATAAAAAGGAGATGATCCTATAAGTAGAAACATCTACTTCTGCTTTCTCACTACACCAAAGCCTTGGTGTGGATCACAACAAACTGTGGAAAAGAGACAAGAATACCAGACCACCTTACCTACCTCCTGAGAAATCTGTATGCAGGTCAAGAAGCAACAGTTAGAATTGGACATGGAACAACAGACTGGCTCCAGATAGGGAAAGGAGTATATCAAGGCTGTATGAAAGTGAAAGTGGAGAGTGAAAAAGTTGGCTTAAAGCTCAACATTCAGAAAACGAAGATCATGGCATCCGGTCCCATCTCTTCATGGGAAATAGATGGGGAAACAGTGGAAACAGTGTCAGACTTTATTTTTCTTGGCTCCAAAATCACTGCAGATGGTGACTGCAGCCATGAAATTAAAAGACGCTTACTCCTTGGAAGGAAAGTTATGACCAACCTAGATAGCATATTCAAAAGCAGAGGCATTACCTTGCCAACAAAGGTCCGTCTAGTCAAGGCTATGGTTTTTCTTGTGGTCATGTATGGATGTGAGAGTTGGACTGTGAAGAAGGCTGAGTGCCGAAGAATTGATGCTTTTGAACTGTGGTGTTGGAGAAGACTCTTGAGAGTCCCTTGGACTGCAAGGAGATCCAACCAGTCCATTCTGAAGGAGAACAGCCCTGGGATTTCTTTGGAAGGAATGATGGTAAAGCTGAAACTCCAGTACTTTGGCCACCTCATGAGAAGAGTTGACTCATTGGAAAAGACTCTGATGCTGGGAGGGATTGGGGGCAAGAGGAGAAGGGGACAACAGAGGATGAGATGGCTGGATGGCATCACTGACTCGATGGATGTGAGTCTGAGTGAACTCTGGGAGTTGGTGATGGACAGGGAGGCCTGGCGTGCTGCGATTCATGGGGTCGCAAAGAGTCGGACATGACTGAGCGACTGATCTGATCTCATCTTATATTGTCACCCTGCTTATTTAACTTACATGCAGAGTATATTATGCAAAATGCCAGGCTGGATGAAGCACAGGCTGGAATCAAGATTGACGGGAGAAATATCAATAACCTCAGATAGGCAGATGACACCACCCTTATGGCAGAAAGTGAAGAGGAACTAAAGAGCCTCTTGATTGAAAATGAAAGAGAGTGAAAAAGTTGGCTTAAAACTCAACATTCAGAAAACTGTGATCATGGCATCCAGTTCCATCTCTTCACGGCAAATAGATGGGGAAACAATGGAAACAGTGACAGACTTTATTTTTTGAGCACCCAAATCACTGCAGATGGCAACTGCAGCCATGAAATTAAAAGATGCTTGCTCCTTGGAAGAAAAGCTACAGCCAACTTAGACAGCATATTAAAAAACAGAGACAGTCCTTTGCCAGCAAAGGTCCATCCAGTCAAAGCTATGGTTTTTCCAGTAGTCATGTATGGATGTGAGAGCTGCACTATAAAGAAAGCTGAGTGCCACAGGATTGATGCTTTTGAACTGTGGTGTTGGAGAAGACTCTTGAGAGTCCCTTGGACTGCAAGGAGATAAAACCAGTCCATCCTAAAGGAAATTAGTCCTAAATATTCATTGGAAGGATTGATGCTGAAGCTGAAACTGCAATACTTTGGCCACCTGATGTGAAGAACTGACTCATTGGAAAAGACCCTGATGCTGAGAAAGGTTGAAGGCAAGAGGAGAAGGGGACAGCAGAGGATGAGGTGGTTGGATGGCATCACCAACTCTATGGACATGAGTTCGAGCAAGCTTCAGGAGTTGGTGATGGACAGGGAAGCCTGGGGTGCTGCAGTCCATGGGTTCGCAAAGAGTTGGACACAACTGAGCAACTGAACTGACGGATCATATTTGTAAGGAGAGAGGAAGGAGGCAATAAAAGGGAGTGACGACCAATCAAGAATAAAGTTAACTGGATGAAATTAATGTCTCTGGTACCTGGGTATTACCTTCTCTGAAACACAGAGGAAAGAGACAAGTCAGAATTCTAAAAGGACCGTTAGGTAAAGATGAGAGAAGTTGAGATTACCCTTTGAGTGTGATTATCTTGTTTGCACTAGAGAGTGATGGAATCTGGGTTGAGTTTAGAGGCTTGAGAAGAAGGGTGAAGTTTTAAAATGGGCATCCTGGGAAACAGGGGATAAACTGTATAATAAAACTTTTGAGCTCTCACCCCTAAATATGTATGTATATTTATTTTTAGAAATTTTATGCATATGTATATAAATGAGCAGATAATTAGGATTAGAGCTTCCCAGGTGTTGCGCTGGTAAAGAAGTTTGATCCCTGAGTGGGGAAGATTCCCTGGAATGAGAAATGGCAAGCCACGCCAGTATTATTGCCTGGAATTTCACCAGCCTGGCAGGCTACTGTCCATGGGGTCACAAAGAGTCGGACACAACTAAGTGACTGAGCACACACAACTTAGGATAAATGATGTATATACACATTTACAGAAACAGTGTAATTTTATGTATATGTATACATGTGTGTGTCTGTATATATGTACACACATACCCTGGCAGAGATTAGAGGATAATGAAAAACTAATATATATAGGTGTACAGGTATGTGTGCATGTATGTTGATACACATACACACCTTGGCAGAGATCAGAGGATAATGAAAAAAATGATATTATTGAAAAGAATTTCAATGTTCAGTAGGTCAAGAATGGATACAGCAAATGATGCCTTAGCTGAATGGGAGAGAGAAGATTGGAGAGATTTATCTATTATTCTATGTGCTAGTGTCATGATGGTTTTCTAAAGTTCACTTACTGTTGCTTTGGGCCAGATTCTACCATATGGCATTCTTTGATAACACTTTAAGAATGTTTTTTTCTGATCCAGAATAAAGCATTAGATGGAATCATCATGACCTTTGTAGACCCCACCCCCGAGGATCACATTCTGCAGCCTCACTCATTTAAGTGAGCAGCCAGATCAATGAAACATCTCATTTCCATACACTTGATTACCCACCATGAGTACTAAACTCAATGCTACATATAAACCTGAATGTACATTGAAAAAAAAAGTCTTTAAATGATAATTTAACCACTTTTAAAAATCTTCTCCCCTTTGAAAGCTTCCACGAGCATGTCCAATGTTACTGAGATGAAAACCAACATGAGCCTTGGCTTGACACTGACAAGGAACGTGGGAACAGGAGGATTTCTTGTGAGTGTTTACTTTTCAAATCCTCATTCCTCTCAAGTATGAAGTCAGTGTCTTCCGACCATCCCTCCTAGCAAACCAAATCTTGAGGTTTAAATGTTCGAACTTGAATTTTGGATAAGTTATGCTAGAGGAGAGCCAACATGAAAAGAACAATGTGTTGATATGTAAGCATCTTAAGATATTTAGCAAAAATATTGCCACAGAATGTTTTGGGGAAAGAGGGCAGAAGGAACAGCGATTCTTTGCCCTTGAAAAATGTGTTTTGTATTTGTTGATAACACCAAAATTCTAGCTCTCATTTCCCCTTCCTGTAGAAACATTCTGGATAGGTACAGCTAGTTCAGAAAGTAGGTTTCAAAGCTACGAAGTACTTTTGTTTTTAATAATTTCTGATAATCATTGACTACTCTGATATTATTTAAAGCAATGATCTGGACTCATTTCATGTTAGCATTTACTCTTATTTAGTTTCTAGAACACTGTGTAAAGACCACCACTAATCAGAGTAAAAGAGAATGCTATATTTAACAAGTAGTCTGGGGACAATTAATTGGTGAATATCTTGCATATCCAGGTATACTTCCAAGTGAACTAAAGAGTTAATCTAAAAAACTAGAAGAAAATGGAAGTTTTCTGAGAGAATTTCTGACCTTGGAACTAACAGAAAAAATAATATAGAAAATTGTTAAAAGACATGAGTATGTTAAAAAAAAAAAATCATCACACACCATAAGATAAAAGAAAGGAAAAAAGAGTTTAAAAGCAACCAAAAACCCAACCTCATTTGACATTTCTACCAACCCATGTAGGTGTAACCTAGTTGTATATCTCTGTTAAAATCATCTTAGAAAGCTTGATTATGACATGTTGCATTGACATGCTAACTTAAAAGCCTGTGTATATAAACAGATTTCTCTAAAAATGTAATCAATATTGAACAATATGATTCTGTTTTTACTGAGAGATATTAGACTTTGGTACCACCTAGTAAATTAGGTGTTGCTTATAATATATGTTAGATCAATGCATACATGAGTATTTCAATGAATCTTCCTGGTTTATAATCTTCTGAAGTCTTTATCATAGGGTTGTTTTGTCTTTCTTGTTTCTTTTTTTAAAGTTAAATAAATTAAAAAAGAAAATATATTGAGGTATAGGGATTACAGAATATGCTTCAAAGTTTTTAAGCTGTAACTTCAGATTTTTAATCTGTAACTTTATCAATTTTTATGTAACTGAAAAACCTTTTATAAACCTTATATATAAAATGAAGTTGAAGAGAATTTGAGGTTAATTTAATAGTCAGTGTAGCAAGTAGAAGGAAAGAGGGAAAGAGAAAAAAAAGAAAGGAAAAAGAAAAAAAGCTAAGGTTTCCTTTCCATACCTAAAAGGTCAAAATCTCAAGATACTTTTAAGAATACTGTGGAAAAGACTGACAATCATCACATTTTTTGAAACTTCTTAAGTTCTGGGCTTAAAGTCGGAATGTTGTTCTGGCATTAACAATTGGCATATTCTAATTTCAACTCCTTAATGTTGTTTTCCATTGCTTTTACAACCAAAAAATATTTTTGAATACTTCATGAGTTAGTGTTTTTCAGGGTGATTAAGCTACACCAATTTGGGGGTGTGGATGTAGGAAATCAGTAATTGGTATCTCATTCGGTAAACATACCCAAGGCATCAATTGTGATTCTCCCCTAATTGGCAGAATGAACCAGTTTTATAAGGGAAAAACTGTGCCTTGCTCATTGAGCATGAAATATGACCACAGCTGCTTCTCCTTTGAGCTACCAACAATTAAACTGGGTCAAATAAGTTCCCTTTCATTCTTCCAATCACTTTGTGCAAGTCCACACTTTTCAGTTAAGTTTTAATAGTTGTTCCACAGCTTTACATAAGGTTAAACTTTGCAGATTTTTTTAAGATCATGACTAGACTTGTCTTCCCCATTTTTTCTCGTTCCACATCTAATGATTTGTATTTAACCTAATATTTTCTGCCTGCAATGCAGGAGACCTGGGTTCAATCCCTTGGTTGGGAAGATCCCCTGGAGAAGGGTATGGCAACCCACTCCCGTGTTCTTGCCTGGAGAATTCCATGGACAGAGGAGCCTGATGGGTTACAGTCCAAAGAGTCAGACATGACTGAGCAACTAACACACAGACACTTCATATTTCCCACATGATTTAATCAGGAGTTCTTGCCGTTCAAGGGCTACTGAAAGGGAGAGCTTTGGGACTGGGTTAATGGTGATATTAATAACTGGAGTATGATGTGCACACGAAGACAAGCGCCAGCTTGGATGACTGAAGGTTCTAGGGAGTGGACGTAGGCAGCTCTGAAGTCCTCAAAGAAATGCTTTGATAACTGCAGAGTTAAAAACTGGCAGTTCATGAGCCTACTAGTTCCTGTGTGTTTGTTTAGCATGTAGAGTGTTTCAAGGGTGTTTTTTTGTTTTAATTATAAATTTTCACAGAAAGTTTTTGCTTTGATTCTCCTTGAGAATTTGGGAGGTTCAGCCACACAGGGCCTGTTTCACAGCAGCCAGTGGGCAGGAGCCACAGTGGTCTGCCCTGCACAGCAGGTGTGGGCTCTTCACTCACTGTGGTGTCTACACCTGGCCCAAGCTCTCTGCCTGGCCCATGGAGACACAGGGTTTATTATTTGTCCTGAATAGTGAAAATGGAAGGGACAGGAGGAGACATATGTTCAAGGCATAATACTGCTAATGAGGCTGGCTAACAATGACATATCATTTGCTATTTACCCAGTACTGTTCTAAGTGTTTCATAGACATAGACTCATTTTGTCTTCACAACAGCCTTAAGTTAGGAGGTCTGATCATCCTCATTTTATAGATGAGGCAGGTGAGACCCAGGTACCTGAGAGACAAAAAATGAACTTGGCCCCTTTTTTCTCCTGGTTGTTCTCTGGAAGGACAGCACCCCTTTTCTCTGGTTTGGTGGGTCACCTGATGGGCTCCTCCCTACACTGACAGTCCCGGTGTCCCTGTCCTCGAGACGCCTGCCACCGGGCACAGCACGTCTGCCACCCTCTCCTTCCCCCTGTGGGCTCCAGTGCACTTTCTCTCAAAGGCGTTGTTAACTTGTTAGTTTCAAGAGTTGATGATTCCTAGTGTCTTAAAAGGGAAATGATTCCTGAGCTTCACAAATGGCAAGGTGGAAGGTTAACATTTTCTATGTATTTTGTCATTGTTCTCATTTTTTTTAAGACCTGTGGTCCCCTGTGGGCACAGCAGTGTGGAAGTCAGTATTACACAACTGGCGTTTGCTCTGATGTCAGTCCTGATTTTCAGTTGCGGACCAGCTTTGCGCCTGCAGTTCAGAGTAAGTTATGAATGTGCCAAGGGTCTGAGCAATGCCTTACTTTAAAAGAGGGGAAAAATTGTATCAGCAAGTGCCATTCTCTTTTACTCTGTCGCATTTCATGTGGATGTGATCTTTGTCTTACCTATGGAAATATGTTTCTTTTGTCATTTCCTATGTAGCCTGCCCTTCCTTCATAGATGTTGTGGTTGTATGTGATGAATCAAACAGTATTTATCCCTGGGATGCAGTAAAGAACTTTTTGGAAAAATTTGTACAAGGCCTAGATATAGGCCCCACAAAGACACAGGTATGGACATCCTTTATATAGACCCTAACCCACAGGTTTCTTTCTGAGAAAATATTACTAGAGATGAGATCTTCATCTTTGCATTTGTCCAATCCCCATATTAAAGGCATTTAATGGTAATCTTGAAAGTTAATTGAAATTTGTGCTACGTTGAGTTATTCTATTGTAACTTTGCCTAATGCTGGTCTTTTAAGCATGGGTTCCTATTTCTGACACAGGCATTGGATATGTGATATAGCATCTTAATTATCTTTTGTTGCTAAGTTTTTCTTCCATTAACTCATGCACTAATCAGTACATTTAAAAATCCATTATGTATGTTTTTTTTACACACACTTGGACTAATAATGGTAACTTTCTCTTTTTACTGGTGAAAAAATTATTTTTTAAGTCTAGGATTTTTATAAATAAGTTCATAGACAGCATATTTCTGCCATAGCTCAGTTGGCAAAGAATCTGCCTGCAATGCAGGAGGCCCCTGTTCAATTCCTGGGATGGGAAGCTCCTCTGGAGAAGGCATAGGCTCCCCACTCCAGTATTCTTGGGTTTCCCTTGTGGTTCAGCTGGTAAAGAGTCTGCCTGCAATGGGGGAGATCTGGGTTCAGTCCCCGGGCTGGGAAGATCCCCTGGGGAAAGGAAAGGCTACCCACTCCAGTATTCTGGCCTAGAGAATTCCATGGACTCTATAGTCCATGGGGGTCACAAAGAGTTGGACACGACTGAGCAACTTTTACTTCAGTGTCATAGTCTAGGCTGAACTTCCATTATTTACAGAAGTCCTTTCAATAGTTTTGTGTAACTTTATGTTTTAAAGAGTCTTTGGTTTTCATTCTTCCTGTGGTAGGTAACCAAAATTAAGGAGCAGAAAGGTCCTGCTTTTATAACACTGAATAGCATTTTTAAAGTTTTGGGTTTTTTCTTTCTTTCTTGTTGGATCTGCCATTTTCTGGGTCATCCTGGCTGTAGGAAAATATTGAACCAATATCAACAGGAACCAGTTTACAGAGTTACCAGTTCCTATGTTGCATCTGATGCTCCAAGGCCCAACAGTTATTAGAACACTTTCCCCTAAATGCTTTGCAGTTATCTGTATTGAAATTTGCCTTTCTGCATCTCTATACAGTATTGTAAAATACCGTTGCATGTTTTCCCCATTGACATTGCTTTTCAATACCAAGAGGATATTAATATCCATCAAAACTTTGAAGGTTTCACTGTGGGCTTTCACTGAAAATTCTGTTAAATAAGACTAAGTATCATACTGGTTTCTAGAGAACATCGCTGTTGAAGCCCCTCATAAGAGAAGTTTTCATCTGTATCTATTTATTTTCTGTCTCTAAATGAATTACCCCTGTAACGTCACTTACTGTGTTTAATAGTTTCCATGTGGAATTCCTGACCTTCTTCTCCTATCTTGCAACCCCAGTGCATCTCCTTCATATCTAAAAGTGGTTTTACTCAGCATCTTCTTCCAACCTAAATGTGACCTTTCTGTAAGCCCTAATCTGCCACATCTTCTCTTCCACCTTCCTCCCTCTCACACAGAAGTTGTGGGGCTGTGTCAGGGGGTCACCACTCTCTTCCTCTCAGCTTAGATTTTGAGATTCTTAAGAGTTTCCGTTGGTCCCTTCCTCTCTCTCAAGTCTTACATCTTACCTTGAAGAGAGGAATTCAACAATATCATGTTTTTTTGGTCATTTTCCTAGGCCTTCCTGGCAAAAGCAGCTGATTGATCTCAGAAATCCAGGCCTTGCCCATTCCACCTTCCTTACACACTGGCCTCTATTTCAGCGACTCTTTTACCACTGATTTTCTTATAACCACTTCCCACTCTGGAAACCCCAAATCCTAGGCATAGGGAGTGATCTCAGTGCTGAGTACAAGGACATTAACCAAAGTGTTTGACCTCCTTGATCTAAAGGATTAGGGTATGTGCTCAAACGTCTTGTTCCGAAGTTGTCCTACGTCTCAGCTCTCCCAAATAAGACTCTCCAGTGGCATTTTCCCTGAAGACCAGAAATGTCCTGTCCAGAACACACATATAGCAGCTTCCTTTCTATCATCTGTGATGAGAGGAAATCCAGCACAGTGAAAACATTTATACTGACTGCATTGATTAGCAGTCACTTTTCCTAGTATTCAACTATACTTCCTTGTTTATTAGATAATTACCCTCAGTTGATGAGATGTTATATTCCATTCATGATTGCTTGTAATGGTTAACATGTATATATCCTTTTGTAACTAGAAAATCTATTTAAATCTTCCTGTTATGAACTTTATTCTACTATTCATCCATATGGCAGTGCTTTAAAAGCTGCAGCTATTATTCTTGAGAACCATATGGCACATAAATGGCACATTATCATGCTTGTCAATAAGTCCCACTGCTGTACACTGATGGCCTCTGACAGGGAAGTTATCCTATTGGAAGAAAAATAACTATTCTTAAGAAAAATTTTGGAAATGATTCCCTTAAGCTATCAGCCCATATATAAATGCACTTCTGATTTTTATTATATTGGTTACATAGGAATGATTTATAACAATGACAAGCCTATAATAAACTTCTTTTCTCTTAAAGATGGGGTTAATTCAATATGCCAATAATCCAAGAGTTGTGTTTAACCTGAATACTTTTAAATCCAAAGATGAAATGATTAAAGCAACATCGCAGACATTCCAATATGGTGGAGACCTTACAAATACCTTCAAAGCAATTCAGTATGCAAGGTAAGTTATGATGCTAATAGGTCAATATGTTGATAAAATAGAAGTGCTCATAAGTAAGAAAAGACAAAGAAAAATATATGGTGCATGCATGCTCAGTTGCTCAGTCGTGTCCAACTCTTTGCAACCTTGTGGACTGTAGCCTACCAGGCTCCTCTGTCCATGGGATTCTCCAGGCAAGAATACTGGAGTGGGTTGCCATTTCCTCCTCCAGTGTGTCTTCCCAGCACAGGGATTGAACCCGCATCTCTTGCATTTCCTGCATTGGCAGGTGGATTCTTTACTACTGCACCACGTGGGAAACCTAAATATGTGGTCAGTTCAGTTCAGTTCAGTCGCTCAGTCGCATCTGACTCTTTGCGACCCCATGAATCACAGCGCTCCAGGCCTCCCTGTCCATCACCAACTCCTGGAGTTCACTCAAACTCATGTCCATTGAGTCTGTGATGCCATCCAGCCATCTCATTCTCTGTCGTGCCCTTCTCTTCCTGCCCTTCTCCTCAGAACTAGTAGAGTAGACAAGTCTGAACATTCTTTTACTTGAACACTTTAAGAAGGCATAAGGGAATAAAATTTTTAAATCTTTGATTTCTGTGACTTTTATAAGATTTTTTAATATTTTATATGAAGTAAATAAAATGAAGTTAAAAGACCTTGGGTTAAGTTGGACACGGAGCAATCTGCAATTATTTGTTACTATTTATCAATGCAATTATTTGTTACTATTTATTAAGACCACAAACAACTTGAGCTAGTGGGATACTTCAGCCAAATTAAGAATAGCCATAGAATCTTAAGTGTTAATGACATAGGAGTCTGAATTGAAGGACTCATTCTGCTTACTACTATCTGGGGCAATTTCATAACTATATAACACTCTCTTAATTCTTAGCTCAGTGTCTCTATTTTCTTAGCACTGCTGACCTTCGTCTTCACTCTGATTTGATCAGATACCTTTACCAAAAAAGTGCTAAACATTCTCATATTGTTTAAAAATTATAAATGAGAACAGTATGCTCATCTTCCTTTAAACCTACTTTTTGCCCTTTTCCATCTGGTTGTGCCTTCCTTCCACTGCCATAATTCCTTAAAAGAAGTATCTATGTTCCTTTCTTCATATCCCTGAAACATATGGCTCTGCCACCAGGTAAATGTGGTTTTGCCTCAAGCCTCATCCTCTTTAGCTTCCCTTATCATTTGACAATAATGAGCATGCGGTGCTATTTCAACCCCAGATGCCTTGACACCACACACTTCTTGAAAACCTGCCAACTTTTGTCAACAAGTTTGCCTCTTCATTGGCTCCTTTTCCTAGTTTTTCTTCACTAAACAGAGTCCTTCTTTCATAGCTCTTTTTTTCTTAGGTGTTGTATCCACTCTCATGGTTACATGAGCCATCAGCCCTGCCTGGCTTACCCTACGGCTATGTCATCAGCCCTGACCTCTCTCAGAATTCACACTGGTGTCCAGCTGATGCCGAGTATCTTTATTTGGAGTGTTGGCTCACTTGTCAAACTGAGTGCTTCCTAAACTGGCCCTGTGCTTTTCCCTTCCCCTCCTCGTGACTCTGCCATTTGATTCATTGTCCACCTTTCCTCCTTGTTATTCAGAGTGTAAACTTAATGATTTATTTTATTCTTTCTACTCCTCTTTAGGTCACATAATCTGGCCAGTCACCACATCCTGTCCTTTTCTATTTCTGCATTTCCTATAATATCTGTCCTTTCTTTTTTCAGTATATTCTGTGTTCTAGTTGCTGGTTCTGTCAACTGCTGACTCTCCCTATATGTCTCAAGAGTAGATGCCCTACAAGAGAAGATATGATTGGTTTGGTTAAGTTATGTCCCTATTGAGTTTTGCTTTGGAGCCAAGCTTTCTCATCGGCTGCTGGCCAATAGCTATTATGCAAAGTACCCTTCCTCGTTCAGTAAAGCAGGCTGAGGGGAGGACTAAGATGACGTAGAAAAATGGCCTCCTAGGAGTTAGAAACAGTAAAGAGCCTTTATTTTTAGAAGGGAATGTGGGTGTGACATTTTTCCCTGGAAAGAGCCTAGAGGCCTGGCAAGCTTTCTTCTCAGGGAGAATAGGCACTTTCTGAGAAAATGGGACTCATATGGCTCTTATGATCTTTTCAAAACTTTGTTTTTCTCCCTGTCATCCCTCTCTCATCATTATTTTCCAAGCTAACAGGAGTCTTTCCATTGTGAGGAGAACCACCTTTTTACTCATTCATTCCAGAATTTAATTACATCGAATTCTTTTTCTCTTTCTTCTTCTTTCTCTTTCTTGATCTGTTTCTTTACAACATCAAATAGAATTCTGATACTCCTTCAGTGAATGTTTCCATTTTCTGTTGATCTTATTTGATTTGGTGCCTAAAGTTACAGTTTACTGTTCCAAGCCCTACAGATAATCATGGGTTTCCCAGGTGACGCTAGTAGTAAAGAACCCACCTGCCCATGCAGGAGATATAAGAGACCTGGGTTCAATCCTTGGGTCGGAAAGATCCTCTGGAGAAGGGAATGGCAACCCACTCCAGTATTCTTGCCTAGAGAATCCCGTGGACAGAGGATCCCCATGGACAGGCTGCATTCCATAGGGTTGCAAAGAGTCAGACTTGGCCAAAGCAACTTAACACACACACAGGTCATCAAGACTAAATGAGGCATAGTTTCTACTCTCAGCAAATTTATAGTCAGACATGAGCTCTACTGTATGTCATAAAGAGTATAATTCACTTAAAAAATTATTTGATGTGAGTATAAGAATTCAAATTTGGTTGAGAAATATGAACTATTTTTCAATATTTCTATATTCTGCTATATAGAACACAGAAAAGCTTTAGGAAATAAAATTATATTCTCAGTTTTAAACATGTTGAATTAAAGAACTCTGTACACTTTCAGGTGAAAATATTCAATGCATTGAATACACAAACTTGAAGATGGGAGGGCTGAATGGAAGAAAATATAGATTTTAAATTGTCATCATGTAAGTGGCAGTGGTAAACCTATATGATGACACCAGAAAGAATGTGTAACAAGAGAATTCAATAGACAGGGAAAACGTTGTTGGACACCTGGCTAACCAAAAGCTGAATCCCTGCTTGTTGAATCAAAACAAATTTCAGTTTAAATCTAAGAAAATGAAACAACTAAAGGACTATGAGAAAACTTGGCTGATGAAAAATAAAAGTCTTAGAGATAAGACCCTTTTAAAATGACATGTCAAATATAAAAGACAGACACAAAAAGTAATGGATTTGATTATACAAAAATATAAAATTTCTGCACAATATCAACATCACTAAAATTTTAAAAATGATTAATGAACTGAAAAAATTATTTACAGCATATATGACAAAGGATAATTTTCTTTATTAACAGAAATTTTACTAATCAGGAAAATGATGAAAAACAAAAATTAGCAAATGTAAAGAAATATCAAGAGTTCATGAAAAAAGAAATATAAATGGCTAATAAACATAAAAATACTCGTCATTCTTCATAGTTAAAAAGTACATAATAAAACAACAATAATATATTATTTTTCACTTATAAGAGTATCCCAGATTAAAAAGTATTAACAGTCCTCATTGTTAAGGAAAGGAGATGGAGAAAATTGCATTCTTGTACACTGATAGCAGTATAAATTGGAAGAAATTTAAAGAACAATTTAGTACTATATTTATCAAAATTTGAAATGTGTAAATCCTTTGTCCAAATACTTTCATTGCCATGATTTTATACTACTGATGCATTTGAAAAATTATGCCAAGATACATACGCAAGGGCATTCATTATAGCATTATTTGTAAAACCAAAAATGGCCTAAATGCATAATAATGGGGAGTTGGTTAAATAAACTATGGTTCCTCAAAACAATGAAATATTACATAGCCATTAAAAAAGGAGAGTTCTAAACTAGTGATTACTAGTGGGGTGGTGGGAATGCAATATAAAGGTAGGGGAGTGGGAGGCACAAATTATTGGGTATAAGGCTCAAGGATGTAATACAACAAGGAGAATATAGTCAATATTTTATAATAACTGTAAATGGAAATTTACCTCTAAAATTATATAAAATGAGTATTTTTTAAATGAAAATTTAGAAATCAAATTAAACACAAGGAGAGTTCTATATGTGCTGGTATGGAAAGCTCTCCATCAAAATGAAAAACCACTATATAAAATATGTCCCCACATAAAAGTTTAAGGAGTAAATTTTGCATATATTTCTCTATATGCAACATTTTCTAGAAGGAAACAAACTGATAATAGTGATTACCTTTGAAATAGTGGCTTGATGTAAACTTTTTGTTTTATAACTTTCCAAATGCTTTAGATTTCTTTTACCATATATATTTATTACTTTTAAAAAAGCAATTTGTTATTGGAAAAATGCAGATCCAATGAGTAAAATTTATGACAAAATGAATTATCTTTGCTCTGTTGATGAGTTTAATTTTCTTAGCAGAGGATAATTCTAAGGATTCCTGATGTGAATACACATACACACACACTATGAAAACCATGGGAGCTATTTTTAATGCCAAGTGAGATTTACATTCTTGTATGTGTCTCTACTACAAACTACAAATATAATATAGTTAAAATGTCACCAGAACTGATAGAGCAATTCTAAGTCGCAATAGGTTATATTCAAAGAAGTCAGTTTCATAGTCACTTTTCTAACCAGAGGTCCATGTATTAACTTTATCCATCGATAGTGAGTTTTTATTTTATCTGCCACAGAGATACCGCTTATTCAACGGCTGCTGGTGGACGACCAGGTGCTACCAAAGTTATGGTGGTTGTAACTGATGGTGAATCCCATGATGGTTCAAAGTTGAAAGCTGTGATTGATCAATGTAACAAAGACAATATACTGAGGTTTGGCATAGCAGTAAGTGGCTTTTCTTTTTACTGGTCTTTCAGTTCATAGGGAAATATTCCTTTAAGACTATACTTTCTTATTGCCTGTTCATAGCTTCATATAAAAGAATATTTTTACTCTATCTCAGCATCTTGCTGATTTTCGGTCATGCCAACCAAAATGATATGGAAGTGTTGCTTATTTTACTTCTGTGAAAGGCCTATCGTGTTAAAAAATAGTCTAGAAAATATTAACAGGAAAATTAAAGTACAGCACTGATGGCCCTCTCCTCTCTCCCTCTGTTTTCAAGGTTCTTGGGTACTTAAACAGAAACGCCCTGGATACTAAAAATTTAATAAAGGAAATTAAAGCTATTGCCAGTATTCCAACAGAAAGACACTTTTTCAATGTCTCTGATGAAGCAGATCTACTAGAAAAGGCTGGGACAATAGGAGAACAAATTTTCAGCATTGAAGGTAAAAGAACTCCTTCTCAGAATTTTCTTTCAAACACTTTTCAAAGATACAAACTTACCAGCATATAAGGGGAACAGAAGGGATAATTGGGGGATTGGGACTAACATATCCACACTACTGTCCATAAAATAGATAATAAAGACCTACTGTATAGCACAGGGAACTCTACTCAGTACTCTGTCATGGCCTATATTGGAAAAGAATCTACAAAAGAGTACATATATGTATAATTAAATCACTTTGCTGTACAGCAGAAACTAACATGACATTATAATCAACTATACTCCAATAAAAATTGAAAAAATAAAAAAAAAGTAACATGTTCTTAAAAACCTTAAAAAATTCTTTATTACCAAACACTCTTTTAATTAATTGGCTTCCCTTGTGGCTCAGCTGGTAAAGAATCCACCTGCAATACGAGAGACCTGGGTTCGATCCCTTGGAGAAGGGAAAGACTACTCCAGTATTCGGGCCTGGAGAATTCCATGGACTATATAGTCCGTGGGGTCACAAAGAGTCAGACACAACTGAGCAACTTTCACTTCACATATACCTTATACAAAGAGAACTCATAAGTAGCATCAATAAGGAAAATAAATAATGATGACTACATAGCTTATAAAAGATGAAATACAAATGGTCAATCAACAAAAGAAAATATTCCCAATTTTAGTAATTATTTTAAAATTTAAATTAAATCAATGTTTCTTTGTGCCTAAAAGACAACAAAGATTAGTAATGTTTAATCTTGGGGAGATTATGGGGAAGCACAGAAGCTCATACACTATTGATAAGATTATAAATTGTATAACCTTTGGGAGCAGCAATGTAGTACCGTCTATTATAATCATAAATAGTTTTACCTTTTTATACGGCTTCCATAATTTACACTGAAATTCTTAAAATTTGTTTGCAGTAAATATGTGTACTTTTTAGGTTAGAAAAATACAGTGAAGATTTTTAATAGTTCAGATTTTGAGGAAACATTTACCAGATATATAATAATTTACTTCTGTGGCTTGGGAGGTCTAGTCACTGTAGAAATATCATATGTTTAAGACCTCACTGTAAGGAGGACTAAAAAACAATTCCCAGTTGGTAAAAGTCCCACGTGACCTAAATCCTAGTTCCTGATGGTTAACCCAAATAACTCTCAGCAATGAAGTGAATATTTCATTGAGCACTTGCTATGATCAAAGGGATTGCATAGATTAAGTATTAATCCTTATAGTCAAATCTTTATCTCCTGATAGATTAAGTATTAATCCCTATAGTCAAATCTTTTTCTCCTGATTATCCATTGGAAGCATCTATCCAAACATTTTTATTCTTCACTACATTAATGTGACAGTCTGCAGACTTTTCTTTTTGTGAAGATTAGTGAAAGGTGACCACTTTGGCTGCTCTGTATGGAAAAAGAGTTCTAAATGAGTCTTATGTGCTAGTGTCAGAGGTAAGCACACATGTAGAACTTGGACCAAACCTCTAAATTGGTAAAAGTCCTCCTCAGTCTTGAATCCTGGTTCCTGAAGCCAAATCCAAATATCTCTCAACACAGTCTTCACCACAGATCAATTGCCTGGCTCCTCCAACATATATCTGAGATATATGTGCATTTATTAGTACCAATATTTAAAAGCTAAAAATTCAGTTAGGTCTTTAGCAAGTAACAATCATTTTTAAAAAGAAAAGATAATCATGTCAGTTTTCATCTTACCTCATCCTCTATGTTGAGTGTTTCTTGATGTCAGGAATTTCATAGTATACCAATACATACATGAATGCACAATCAAGATTAGTGCCAACTTCAGACTACCTGGGAAGCATTGTGGATTTCTGCATCTGTTAGGACACTTCCCTAGAGGTTCCTCCCTCCCAGTTCTGTATTTTTGAGTGGACATCAGAACCGTGTGTGTGTGTGTGTGTGTGTGTGTGTAGGCACACGTGTTTGAAAATTTGATTTAAAATCGGTAACAGTGATATAATTTTTGAAACTGCTATTTCCCAGGTACAGTTCAAGGAGGAGACAACTTCCAAATGGAAATGTCGCAAGTGGGATTCAGCGCGGAATACTCTCCTCAAAATGTGTGTATATCAGATAACTTCCAACCATGCTGCCATTTGCCTTGACACTTCTGGGCCCAGTAGCCTTGTCCTGAAATAGGAAAAACAGCCATCTAGTGATCAGCAGTTCTCACTCCTAGTCACGGTCATTTAGTTTCTTTGTGCTGCTGGTTTATCATCTAAAAAACAGAGGTTAAGAATGCCTTCCCTCCCCTATTTTACAGGGATTTTTTTTAATGGAAAAAAATGGTAATATACAAGAAAGCCTTTGAGTGCTCCAGGGGGCAGGCAGTATATTAACTCAAGGTATTATTACTGTAGGAATTTTCTTTATATCAATCAACTGCTGGAAAAGTTTGTTTAAAACACAAACTCTTATCATCACTGTCATGGTTGAATTCTGAGTTATTTGAATATCTGTTTTTTAACAGCAGGGACAGAAAAATAGTTGAAAAAGTAAGGAGTTAGAGAAAGAGTGAGATGGGACATCTTAGCTCAGGGAAGTCCATTCTTTCTCAGAGACATCCATCTCACAGGTCTAGGATTCTAATCCTACTCAGGATATGAGTGCAACAGTAATAAAAGAGGCAAAGAGACAGGTGACCCTGGGAAATACTCAGGGAACAGGATTTGACTGGCTGAATAAAGGCCCAGGATCAGGTTTTTTTTTTTGGTAGAATAAAAGGTGCTAACATTCTCTGGATCATCAATCGTTAAGAGATGCTCCTAAAAGTTATGGGTCTTTCCCTCAGAAAAAATGTCAGTGAACCTACACAAAGACTTTTTCACACAATTTCCTGAAATTTTGTATAGTTCCTGAAGCTCCTTCCTGTACCCAGATTTTAGAGTCCAGGATTTATGACAGTCATTCACATAATTTCATGGTCTCTTATCTTCAGAATGGACACATTATTTCCCTATTTTTTTAATGGCTTATATTTTTCATTCCAAAATCATACCTTGAAAACCATAATGGAGAAGAATATGGAAAATAATGTCTATATAATGAGATCACTTTGTTGTACAGCAGAAATTAATATGATGTTGTAAGTCAACTATACTTCAAGAAAATAAATTTTAAACAATAACAGCAAAGCCCCAAAATTGTATCTCTGATATTTTCTAAGATCAAAAACTTGTAAATAAGGACTTCCCTGGTGGTCCAGTGGTTAAGAATACTCTTTGCAATGCAGAGGACTTGAGTTCAGTCCCTAATCAGGGAACTAAGATCTCCCTTGCCCTGGAGCAGCTAAGCTCACCCACCACATCCAGAGAGCCCGAGTGTCACAACTAGAGAGTCTGTGTGCAGCAGCGAAAGATCTAGCCACAACTAGACCTAACAGCCAAAATAAAATAATTAGTTAATTGGTTGATTAATTTTTTAAAAAATTTAAAAATAAGTCCCATCCTGACCATCTGCTTCCTGCGATGACTTATAGCTTTGAATATTCAGATTGGGTTTTGAGCCAATGCCGAGTGGCCTGTCCTCTTTCACTGGTGCTGACCAATGGCTGTTTTTCTTCCCATAGATGAAATATCATATCTTCAATTGCTTTCTGTAGCTGTGCCATTCTCAAATAGATGGGATAGGAGAGAGAGGAATGTTTGAGAAGGAGTTAAGAAGAAAGAGGAAAGGGACTTCTCTGGTGGTCCAGTGGTTAAGAATTCGCATTCCGATGCAAGGGATGTGGGTTCAATCCCTGATGAGGAACTAAGACCACACATGCCACAGGGCAGCTAAGCTTGTGTACCACAACTAGCGAGGACCACACACTGCAATGAAGACCCAGCACAGCCAAAAAATACATAAAGTAAAATGTTAAAAAGAAGAAAGAGGAAGGAAGCTGAAGATAAGTCAGGTCAGAAGAGGGCTACCACATGGGTCTGGGGGAACAGTGCCCACCTCTCTTCCTCTGGCAGCATCACTTCCTGTTTCTTGAGCATGTCTCATAGCCCCAGCTCTTCTTAGGAACACGTTAGGCCAGAGGCTCCCTTCTGACTCCTTTCTAAAGCTTACAACTGTTCAGCATTTGCAGATGTGCGCCTTTGCATGGAAATTGGGAGATGGCTATGTGCCCCTCCTGTACTGTGGTACAGATTTATCTTTAAAATGTGTTGTACTAAACAAAGCCTAAAGTAATACAGCCCATGGGAAGGCTTCTTTTCCAGCACAAAATGTATCAAAACAATTTGGATATATATCAACATACAAAGTTTTTGGTTGAAAAACCAAAATTCAGCTGAGTGAATCTGAAGATCTAATTGGCTTTATTCAATGATTCATGGGATTCTCTTGTAACTCAGTCGGTAAAGAAGCTGCTTGCAGTGTTGGAGACCTAGGTTTGATCCCTAGGTTGGGAAGATCCCCTGGAGAAGGAAATGGCAACCCACTCCAGTATTCTTGCTTGGAGAATCCCATGGACAAAGGAGCCTGGCAGGCCACAGTCCATGGGGCTGTAAGAGACATACATGACTTAGCTACTAAACCACCACAATGATTCATGAATTGGGCAGCATTTCATTAAGCAAACAGAAAGATGCTCTAAGGAGCTGTAGAAAATGGAAGGGGTCTCTCAGGTGATTGCCTCACTATGCTGACCAGGGAATTGCAAAGTGACCGTTTAAGACGACCTTCCTGGGAGAGGTTGAAGTTGCAGTTAGGTTGGGTATGGTGTAAGTTTGATGATGTAGACTTGGCACAGGGGATTCCATTTTTGACCTGTTGTCTCTCTTTTCTAAGCAATTCATGTATACTTTGCTTATTTTGCTTCATCTTAGTTTTTTTTTCTTTAAATTTAGACCATTTGTTTCAATGTTTTGCCCACCCAACACTCTTATGCCTTACAGGTGATTTGTTTTAAGGCTTCTCATTTTTCAATTATTGTAGAATATTCTGATGCTGGGTGCAGTAGGAGCTTACGACTGGAGTGGGACTGTGGTGCAGAAGACACCTCATGGACATTTGATCTTTTCTAAACAAGCGTTTGAACAAATTCTGCAAGACAGAAATCACAGCTCATATTTAGGTAAGACCTACCAGCACTTGGCTCAGCACATTTAAGTTGCTTCCTTTAAACTAGTCTCTTGTTGGATTTCAGGATCAGTTCAGCAAAACACTTGAGCTGTCATCTAATTACACATATTTCAGCTGCCTCTGCCAGTCAGGCCTTAGCCCATAACTACTTAATGAAACACTGCATGTTTGACTCGTTAATCTCTTCTGGTTGTTCCAGCAGTTGTTAATCCTGGGACATGACTGTGTTTCTCCAAAATAGAAATAGTACCTAAAAGTCAATACTGTAAGTGGTAGTCTTACATCAATTTGGAGTCTCCAGTGTGTCTGTTCGTGTAATAGGTAGTCACCAATTTTGAGCACCTCCTATGGGACAGTCCCTGAGTTGGCTAGTCTGTCTACATAATATTTAAATACTTCCAACTATCCTTTGAAGGGAGTACTACTATCCTCATTTTTCCTTTCCAAAGAGGTTAATTACTTGCTCAAAGATACAAAACTTAACAAGTAGTGAGTCCAAACTTTGAACCAGAGACTGACTCCAAAGCCTATGTTCTTCCCACTGTGCAAATTTCCACCTTTTAAATTCATTTAGTTATTCATTCTCAAATATTGTTGAGTTCATAAGGAGCTGATGAGGACAATGCAGACTCTAGGGTCAGCTTTATGGGGACGTGTTCCACCTCCACAGGGCAGAGTTTCTGGCCAAAGGGCACAAGCAATTCGCCTTAGAAAAAGCAGGAGGATGCGACCTTCGTGTTATACTCAGGAGCACGAGCAGCTGTGTGTCACACTAACAAAAGGGCCCTCTGATCATCTCTGCTAGCTTCACAGGCTTATCTGGCCAAGATATTCAACAGCACCTACTCTGTAACCCCTTCTCTCCTAGGTTACTCTGTGGCTTCAATTTCTACTGGGAACGGTGTCCACTTTGTTGCTGGTGCTCCTCGAGCAAATTATACTGGCCAGATAGTGCTCTACAGTGTTAATGAGAATGGCAATGTCACAGTTATTCAGTCTCACAGAGGTGACCAGGTAAATTCCGTTGTTTAAGCAGGTGCAATTAATTTCATGGACAACCGAGGCTTGTGGGAAGGGAGGAATTAGTAGAAATGGAAACTAACGTTTATTGAATGCCTACCCTGTAGCTGCCTCTGTGATTTGTGTTTACTTGAATATTCCTTAAATATTCACAATACTGAGATCTACCATCCCCTTTTGACTAGCTGCTGAGAGTTTAACTACCTTTCTAAGGCTACATAGCTTTCATGGGGTTGAGTTGTCATTAAAGTCCAGTGATGACAGACACCTAACCACTGCTTTGTAGGCAAGCTCCAACAAGGAACCAAGGATCTGGAGAAGGAACAAGTAGACAAAGGGAGCAAAGGAGCATCAGACTGAGCTACAACATCTGGGCCTGCACAGGTGTCCTGTGGCTCTGACATTTCTAAATGTCAACAAGTTTGACATTTCTAAAAGTAAAGCAGCCCTTTTCTCTGTCACTTCCTTCTGATGTGTGGCAGTTTGGTCGTGAGGACCAGTGATGCCTCCCAGTCAAGTCCACGAGAACAAAAGCCATAGAGTCCTATTTTCTTGCTAAGTAGTTCTGACTCCTGAGCTTAGCACATATTTGAAATGCACATCACTGTACTCCAACGACCAACAGCAAATTTTCTTCCTTAAATCAGAGAAACTGACTATCCACAGATTTCCCTTCTCTAATATTAACTCTGATTCACTGTCTCTATGGATTTTCCTGGAGGAAGAAGATCTGAGTCTTTGACTTCCTTGACCACAAGTCCACTGTGGTCATACATTTTCCTCCTCTTTAGTATTTTAAAGTTTATGGTCTTCCCTGGTGGCTCAGACGGTAAAGAATCCTCCTGCAAAGCGGGAGACCTGGGTTTGATCCTTGGGTCAGGAAAATCCCCTGGAGAAGGGAGTGGCAACCCACTCCAGTATTCTTGCCTGGAGAATCCCATGGACAGATGTCTGATGGGCTACAGTCCATGGGGTTGGACACGACTGAGTGACTAACACATTCACTTTCTTTTGTTTTATCACAGAAGCCCTGTTATTTGTTCAACCTCCCTCTTCCCTGCCTGCCTTTGTCTACAACACCTCATAAAGCTTCTAAGTGTTCCTTAAGTGTGGTCTTTTACCCACCAGCATCAGAAATACCTGGAGTGCTTGCTTAAAATACTGTTTTCTTGATTGCCTATAGACATTGCATCAGAGTCTCTGGAAATGGCTCTTGGGAATCTGTATTTTACAGGTGCTTTTTTGGTGACTTTTGTGTACCCTGAGCGCTAAGAAGCAAGTGTTAGATTGTGACACAAACGGAGAGAAGGGGCGATGTTATGTCTTTATGTTCCTAGCACCTTACAGGCAACAGATGCTCAATTTTTGTTTGTTGACTGAGTAAATAAAAATTTAGTGTAATACTAAGAGTAGAAGAACCCTAATGTTGATATGCTTTATTCCTGCAGATTGGCTCCTATTTTGGTAGTGTGCTGTGTGCAGTCGATGTGAATAAGGACACCATTACAGATGTGCTCTTGGTAGGTGCGCCAATGTACATGAATGACCTAAAGAAAGAGGAAGGAAGAGTCTACCTGTTTACTATTACAAAGGTAAAAAAAAATTATTAAACTGATTTCATTTCATTTGCTTTAGTATTGATAAATGAAAGTGAATCTGCATTTTTGCAGATTAAAGACTTTATTATTAAATAAAAGTATGGTTTATATTTCATTTTGAGGATGTCACCATTGTTATAGTTTTAAAAATCACATTGAAAAGCATAACCTGGAACTTAAGGTATAGTGTCCTGCCATCTTCCACAAGAGGTCTTTGAATATATATTTTCTTTACAAATAAAGTTATTATAAATGCATGTTGTTTTTTGAAATACATACACACACATGCATATACATCTGTGTGTTTCCCAAATATCTCATTCAATTATTCTTCTTTGCTATAAAGATATAACAATAACAGGGCAAAGCTACTTTATTGACATTTGACAATGGTAAGGACAAATTGTACAGGGCACTTTAGAAATAGCCATATATTCCTGTGTGCTTTCTACATTAGTTTGTCAAAAAATTCCACTGCTTGGTGTAACATTTAGGTATATATCCAAGTCTTGGAAATTCCAGTTCTTACACATAGAACTGAGCATACTCTAACATGGAAAAGCCTAGTTTTACCAACTTATAGACTGGACTAAATCCATGCACATAATTATAGTGAACTTAGTGAAACCTGAAAAGAAAACCAAAATTAAAGGCACAGATTGACATAGAAAATTAGATGGCTAGATAAGGAAAGGATGGAAAAAGAGAAGCTGATATTAATGTAGTAAATGTTATATTTAACTGTTGTGATATTTTGTCCTACCTTATTTAAATTAATATAACAGCCCTTAAACAGAAGAAATTAAAACAATTTTAAAGCTTATAAAGTGTAATTAAGTATTTAATAAGGGAAGAACATATCTACTAGTTTGAAAATTTAATAAATCCGCAGCTTCTTAAATGTTTCTTGCTAGTCAGATATTCTGAATATTATTAATTGCTAAAGGTGAAATGATCTTTTAGTATTTTACCAGACTCAGTCAGTAATAAATTAATTTTCATAAGATTATTATAGAGGAGAAAGAATCAAAACAGACTCAGTTTCATGGTTGAAGAGCATTGCTTTCTTATGAAGTCATGAAATATTTCCATTCTTGACTTCAAAATCTGCAAAAAAAGAAAAAGCCCACAATTGTATCTTTTACAGGAAAATGTCTTTTCTTTGGCAGAAATATTCAGTGTTTTGTAGAATGGAATATTAACAATCTCATCTTTCACTTCCTATACCATTATAATTATGCCACTGTTGTTCAATAGCTCTTAAGTAAAGAACTGTATTAAGATATTGTGTTTTATTTGTTTCTACATTAATTTTATTAAAGAGATTAGTAGACTTTTACCAGAAATTTTTTAAATCAAAAAATTTTGGAAACAGATGAGTGAAGATCCTAATATTAAGGGCAAAAAAGACAAAGAAATGGACACTCTTATGTAGGTTGTACAGGCAGCCTACAGAAAAGAATTGCTTCTTTTCACCTTGGTTTATGAGCAGATAGCCTATGACCTTAGTTTCAGTATGGCACAGTGATTCATTTGTACATAGGTAGGTAGATAGATGGATACATAGATTTTTTTCAGATTCTTTTCCTTTTTAGATAACTAAAAACTATTGAATATAATTCCTTGTGCCATACCGTAGGTCCTTGGTTATCTATTTATATCTATATTTATACCACTATAAATATATAGTAGTATATATTTGTTAATGTAAGGTTGGCTTTAATTGTCCCCTTTTTCCCTCTTTGCAAGGGCATTTTGAATTGGCACCAATTTCTGGAAGGCCCCAATGGTCTTGAAAATGCTCGATTTGGTTCAGCAATTGCAGCTCTTTCAGACATCAACATGGATGGCTTTAATGACGTGATTGTTGGTTCGCCTTTGGAAAATCAGAACTCTGGAGCTGTGTACATCTACAATGGTCATGAGGGCATGATTCGCTTGAGGTATTCTCAGGTAATCCATAGCTTTATGGTGATATGTGTACATGTGAGTATCATTGTGTTAGAGTAGAGAGTATCATGTGGATCATCCAATCCATCCCTCTTACTTTATAACCTAATTCACTTATTCATCAGATCTGCTGTGCGTCAAGCTCTGTCTAGGCTCTGGGAATACTGTAAAGAACAGGACGGTCAAAACTGTGCTTTGTATGGGTCTTTCATTCTTGTGAAGGAGACAGAGGGAAAGAAGATAAGAAAAATATTCCAGAAAGTACTAAATGATAAGGAATTTTTTTAAAAAACTAGAGAATAAATTTTCAGGGCTAGGAGGTATCAAATATTTGAGTGAGTGACCAAGAAAGCCTCACTCAGAAGCAGCTTTTGAGTAAAGATCTGAACGAAATGAGCTAGGAGAGGAGTCAAGACCCAAACCTGCATCAGTTCCTTCTCCAGTTCACTGATCTCTCACTGCTTTGTGCTGGCTTGTTATTTTATGTGAGAGATTCAGGCTGTTTTCTTTGATCAAAAAGTAAGCCAGAAGGAAAAACACCAATACAGTATACTAACGCATATATATGGAATTTAGAAAGATGGTAACAATAACCCTGTGTACGAGACAGCAAAAGAGACACTGATGTATAGAACAGTCTTATGGACTCTGTGGGAGAGGGAGAGGGTGGGAAGATTTGGGAGAATGGCATTGAAACATGTAAAATATCATGTATGAAACGAGACGCCAGTCCAGGTTCGATGCATGATACTGGATGCTTGGGGCTGATGCACTGGGACGACCCAGAGGGATGGTATGGGGAGGGAGGAGGGAGGAGGGTTCAGGATGGGGAACACATGTATACCTGTGGCGGATTCATTTTGATATTTGGCAAAACTAATACAATTATGTAAAGTTTAAAAATAAAATAAAATTAATTAAAAAAAGAAAAGAAAATGTGGCTGATGAGCTATGAAAAATCAATGGAGTTCTGTGGAGAATAAAACAATCTGAGAAATGGCCATAGAAAGAATATACCAGGGCAATGTAGATGCTGCCTTTTTTCTGTTTCAGTTGTCACGAGCTATAATTTCATCTCAAACTTGCTCTTTTAGAAAATCCTGGGGTCCGACAGAGCCTTTAGTAGCCACCTCCAATACTTTGGGAGATCCCTGGATGGCTATGGAGATTTAAATGGGGATTCCATCACCGACGTGTCCGTGGGGGCCTTTGGACAGGTCGTTCAGCTCTGGTGAGTCATTGAGAGCCAGACACAAACTAGTTAACAAACACATGGCCTGCTAAGTAGAGCAGATTGCTTTGCTAGTATTGTGAGAATGTCACAGGCATTATACAACAGTCGAAGACATTTGTATGTCATAGTTTGCATAGAGGAAGGAGTATGTTTTTCCTGGTGGGGAAAAAAAATGCTTGCTTAACATTAGAACTAAGTCTCTCTTCTCTATAAAATGAGGAGAAAAAGTGTATAGAAAAGCTAAAGCTCTTGAAATGGTATTAAGGATATTTCTGATTATTTTTTTATTACCTCAACTTGTAGAAAAGAATTCTCATGAGAATGCTCTAAAAATACTGAATACCAAGGCCACACAAGTGAAGTACAACTTCTCCTGTGGTTAAAAGGTATCTTTTACAATTATTAGTCATAAACAAGAAGCCAGTATTTAAGTTTAGCTGACCTTTTATTGACCTCAGGAGGAGTTGAAGAGCAGGGGGGAACAATAAGGGATTCAAGAGCCAAGGAGCAAAAATAAATATATTGGGCTGGTGAAGGAAAGCAACCAGAAAGAAACTGAGCATTCTATCAGGAGTCTCTTAAGAAAATAGAGTTCAGTTATCCATTCATGTCTGTTGAAAAATATGTTTTAAATGTCCAAGTATGTGAAGAACAGAAAGAAATTAGGTAGTGAGTAAATCACACTGACTTCAATGAAACTATTTACAGTATCTCACTTAGGCTTTTAAAGGATGAAATGCATTGTTTTCCGTGCATCATTTTTCTCTCCGTGCACAACAGGCAGGTTGTTAGCTTCTCCACCAGAGGTTGAACCTGTGCCCCTTGAAGTGGAAGCACAGAGCCTTAACCACTGGACCACCTGAGAAGTTCCTTAGTGCAGAGGTCCCCAGCCACCAGTCCAAGTTAGAAACCGGGCCACATAGCAGGAGGTGAGCAGATGAGGCTTCATCTGCTGCTCCATCACGGGTGTGAACCATCTCCCTCCCCTCTGCAGTCCGTGAAAAAATTGCTTTCCACGAAACCAGTTCCTGCTGCCAAAAAAGTTGGGGCTCACTGCCTTAGTGCATTATTTTAATGAAATCTTCATGTGGAAGAAATAAAACTCAAATGTAATATTTAAGGCTTTGAAAAAAAGAAAATATATTTACTGAATAAAATCAATTTGGAATAACTCTAAAATACAAGGTATGATGACATAATTATGTGGCTGCTTTGGAACAATTTTGTAAGAAATACCTTTCAGTGAACTTCACCCTGTAGCCACCGTGGTAGACCTCAGACATGCTAGGCCATATACTTCCTATATTGTGACGTTCCCTTTTAAGATAGCCCATGATGGCCAAACTTTTTTCTTTGAAGGTGGGTTTGATTCATCTAAAAAGTCAAGACACAAGGACTCAAATCCATATTTTGAGGAGACAGTTAAGCTAGGTTATAATGCAATGTGGGAGACCCGGGTTCGATCCCTGGGTCGGAAAGATCCCCTGGAGAAGGAAATGGCAACCCACTCCAGTATTCTTGCCTGGAGAATCCCATGGACAGAGGAGCCTGGAGGACTACAGTCCACGGGGTCTCAAAGAGTCGGACACAACTGAGCAACTTTACTGTCGTCTGTCTGTTAAGCTAGGTTAATGCTGTTTTGTGGTCACATTCCTACAAGGTGCTAAGACTAGCTTTTCTGGGTAGCTTCCTGAGAATAATTTTTTTTAAACATTGGTCTTTCAGGTCACAGAGCATTGCTGATGTATCTGTAGATGCTTCATTCACACCAAAAAAAATCACTTTGCTCAACAAAAATGCTGAGATAAAACTTAAACTCTGCTTCAGTGCTAAGTTTAGACCTACTAATCAAAACAATCAAGTGGGTGAGTAAACCTGAAATAATCTACACGAGAGATAGATTTGCTTATAGAGTTTCACTTCTGATGTAAACTATGCTTGGGATATGGAAACCAAAAGAAATAAGGGTCTTGCAGACCCTTGAATTGCCACATATTTGAGGTGCCTGAGAATGGTTGATTAGGTGTGGAAGGTGTTTTAGACTGTCCTCTGTCATCCTTAGAAGGTCACATTCTGCTGCAGAAAGTCATGAAGTCAGTGACATAATTATAGCCTCTTCCAGTCTATTTTTTAAGTTTCTCTTACCCATAACTTCCTAACAGAAAACCATGGGCACGTGCAAATTACACTGAACCTGAGTCCGTATTAGATGAGTCGACTGTGAGTTGGCTATGCCATAACATAGGTACAGTGTGTTCAGTATGAGGATCAAATATTTCTATTCTTGAAAATTTAAGAAGCATGAAATAATGAAAGAGAAAGTATAAAACAATGTATAGTTTGTGTCCAGTGTTTTATATTTTCTAAATAATCCATTATGTGAGCCAAAAACTTCAGATGTAAAGGCAGAGGAACTAGAGGTCAAATTGCCAACATCCATTGCATCATAGAGAAAGCAAGGGAATTCCAGAAAAGCATCTACTTCTGCTTCATTGACTACACTGAAGCCTTTGACTGTGTGGATCACAACAAACTGTGGAAAATTCTTAAAGAGATGGGAATACCAGACCACCTTACTTGCTTCCTGCAAAACCTGTACGCAGGTCAAGAAGTAACAGTTAGAACCTTACATGGAACAACTCACTGGTTCAAAATTGGGAAAGGAGTATGTCAAGGCTGTATATTGTCACCCTGCTTATTTAACTTCTATGTAGAGTACATCATGTGAAAGGCCAAGCTCAATGAATCACAAGCTGGAATCAAGATTGCCAGGAGAAATATCAACACCTCAGATATGCAAATAATACCACTTTAATGGCAGAAAACAAAGAGGTACCTAAAGAGCCTCTTAACGAAGGTGAAAGAAGAGAGTGAAAAAGCTGGCTTGAAACTCAACATTTAAACAATGAAGATCATGGCATCTGGCCCCATCACTTCATGGCAATTAGAAGGGGAAAAAGTGGAAACAGTGGCAGATTTTATTTTCTTGGGCTCCAAAATCACTGCAGATGGTGACTACAGTCATGAAATTAAAAGATGCCTGCTCCTTGGAAGAAAAGCTATGACCAACCTAGACAGCATATTAAAAAGCAGACATGTCACTTTGCCAACAAAGATCCATATAGTCAAAGCTATGGTTTTTCCAATAGTCATATATGGATGTGAGAGTTGGACCATAATGAAGCCTGAGCACCAAAGAATTGATGCTTTTGAACTGTGGTGCTAAAGAAGACTTTTGAGAGTCCCTTGGACAGCAAGGAGATAAAACCAGTGAATCCTAAAGGAAATCAACCCTGAATACTCATTGGAAGCACTGATGCTGAAGCCCCAATACTTTGGCCACCTGATGCAAAGAGCTGACTCATTGGAAAAGACCCTGCTGCTGGGAAGGATTGAAGGCAGGAGGAGAAAGGGATGACAGAGGATGAGATGGTTGGATGGCATAACCAACTCAATGGACATGAGTTTGAGCAATCTCAGGGAGATAGTGAAGGATAGAGAAACCTGGTGTGCTGCAGTCCATGAGGTTGCAAAGAGTTGGGCATGACTTAGTCACTGAACAATAACAACAAATAATCCAGTGAAGTGAGGGAAAATCTGAAACATGACCTGTTGGCAGGAGAGAGTAAGGAAAACTGTGGGCAGTCTTACAAATGGATTGGTCCAGTTGTCTTTGGCAGCCTGGCTGAGGTCCTGCGTGTCCCTTAAGTCTTTCTAACCACTGCATTTCACCTCCATCTCTCCTGCTCCAATTATCTCAGTTCCTTCGATATGCAGCCATTGATTCTTAGCACTTAATCCAATATTACCTTCTTTCATTTGCTTCTGTTTCATGGGTCCGCATCCTTTCCATCAGATTTTTTTAAATTGAAGTGTAGTTGAATTGCAATGTTATGTTACTTACTGTTGTACAGCAAAGTGACTCAGTTATGCATATATATCCTCTCCATCATATTTTGGCTCTAATTTTCTGAAACCTGTAGTTCCTTGTTATTCAGTCATACAGTTGTGTCTGAGTGTTTGTGACCCCATGGACTGCAGCACACCAGGCTTCCCTGTTCTTCACCAACTCCTGGAGCTTGCTCAAACTCATGTCCATTGAGTTAATGATGCCACCCAACCATCTCGCCTTCTGTTGTCCCCTTCTCCTGCCTTCAATCTTTCCCAGCATCAAAGTCTTCCCTAATAAGTCAGCTCTATTTTCTTCAGGTAGCTAAAGTATTGGAGTTTCAACTTCAGCATCAGTCCTTTCAATGAATATTCAGGGTTGATTTCTGTTAGGGTTGACTATAGCTATTTTATTAGGTGGTGAACAAATTAACTTAAAGGGTAAAAATATAGAGGCATGTTGTCATGATTTATAGAAGAAATAAGAAAGCTAGGAACACAAAGTTAGATTCATGTCTTGGCACGCCTTCCATATTTCCTATTTTTCATATTCACCTGGCATTTTTCCTTTCAAGTGTTCAAACACTGACCCAGCTCTGAGTAGCACATTTCACACACCTGCCTTTTAGCACATCCATCTGAGTAGCCGTGAGAGTTGAGTCAGAAACCATTACTGTCTAAACATGAAATGGCTAGATGGAATGTACAGCATGGTGGTTTTTGTTAATAAGACTGTATCGTATACAGTTACTAAGAGACTAGATTTTAAAGGTTCTCACCACACACAAAAAATTGTAACTTTGTGAAGTGATGGGTAAGTTAACTCACCTTATTGTGGTAATTATTTTGCAATGTATAAAATCACTATGTTGTATGCTTTAAACTTACACAATGTTATATGTCAATGATATCTTAATGAAGCTGGATGAATAAAACATTAAATATAAAAAGTTAATTTGGAAAATCTATTAGTTGGCAGAAATGACTGGTAGGTAACCTCTGCTGGCCCTGAAGCATGGGTTTGCCTCAAACATCTTCCTCCTAGTTTTTGACTGTACTTCACCTCTTCTGTTACCACACACTTGAAAGGCATTTTCTGCTTTCAGAGTATTTGATTCCCTCCCACCTGTTCTCTAGGGTCTCTCACCATTGGGCACCTTTCCCTTTGAATCCTCTTCTTGATGTCTTAGGTCCATATTGTCATGATCATTTGTCACTTACTTGCCTGGCAATAACAGTGTGTAAGACAGAAATCCCACCTCTGTGACTTTGAAAAGTCAATTTATAAAGCATATAACTTCTATTATTTATTGCATTGGGTGCACACTCCAGTTTGAAGTTAATAACATCAAAAGGATTATCATATTGCCTATGTAACTATGTATCATTTTGGAAAAAATGAAATATTGTCCTTACCACGTGTACTAACTTTGTCCTAGCTACCATCACTTCCCTGCCATTACTTTTCCTTTGTGTTATTTCACTACTTATTTGTAGTTCTTGATTCTTTTATATTTTATCTTTGTTAACCTCATGAAGTATTCAGAGCCAGAAAAATTATACATCACTTCTAGTAGATATTTGAAAGGTCACATGTAGATTGCTTTTGGAAGTATAGTCAATCTTTAAACTCTTGGAAGTAATTCAGTTCAGTTCAGTAGCTCAGTTGTGTCTGACTCTTTATGACACCATGGATTGTAGCATGATGGGCCTCCCTGTCCATCACCAACTCCCAGAGTTTACTCAAACTCATGTCCATTGAGTCGGTGATGCCATCCAACCATCTCATCCTCTGTTGTCCCCTTCTCCTCCCGCCTTCAATCTTTCCCAGCATCAGGGTCTTTTCAAATGAGTCAGTTCTTCGCATCAGGTGGCCAAAGTATTGGAGTTTCAGCTTCAGCATCAGTCCTTCCAATGAATATTCAGGACTGACTTCCTTTAGGATGGACTGCTTGGATCTCCTTGCAGTCCAAGGGACTCTCAAGAGTCTTCTCCAACACCACAGTTCAAAATCATCAATTCTTGTAAATAATAAGATAGAATAATCCTAAGTAATGCAGTTGATGCTATTAATAGTATCAGATCTTCTCAGTGTTGGGTGGGTAGCCAACAGATTTTATTGAAAGTTCTGATGGTTGGACATTAGCTACTGACATCAGTTTTTATCACATATGTTTCTCATTTCCATTTCCCTAGGTTAGTATTATTATCTCTGTTTTATAGATGAAGAAATGGAGGTTCAAGGAGGTTAAGAAAATTGCCTAAATCTCATCAGTGATGAGATTAAGATTCAAAACAAGTCTGTCCGATTCAACACTTTTTATTGCAGTGTAACATGACTTTCCCCAAGTAAGCTTGTGGAATATGCAAGGTGCTATACATTTCCCCTTAGAGTATCTAATTTAATCCTCAAATAACAATGAATCCTCTAAACTGCATAGAAATAGTAGAAACATGGGGTCTGGTTTCAAAATTACTCAAACTTTACTTCTGACCATGCCCTAGCTATGTGCGCTGAGGTGAATTATTTTGAAAAACTGAATAATATTCTATTAATTATCTGAAAAATAGGATAATAAAATCCATGTTCCAGGTTTATTGTAAAACTTATATAACGTATAGGAACATGTCCAGTTGTATGTCACCATGTTACAGACAATGAAATTGCTATTTGAGGAGTTTGACTAACTTCATTCAGTAGATTTCCTGGTGGCAAATCTGCTATTCCTTCCACTGCATCAAATCACAGTTCTTTGAATCACATTTCTTTGTATCCACAGTCGACATACATCATACCAGAGCTGCAGTTACAAATATCACAGGCTAGCCATGGTTCACAGTCCATCAAAAGGAAGACTGGTTTTTGTTTTCTTGTAGTCAGAGACTTAACCCAGTGAGACACGATAAAACAGGAATGCCTTTTCCTTAAAAATGTATTTGTAATGACATCTCTTTATGACTTTTATTATAGCCATTGTGTATAACATCACAATTGATGAAGACCAGTTTTCATCCAGAGTGATATCCAGGGGGTTATTTAAGGAAAATAATGAAAGGTGCTTGCAGAAGACCATGATAGTAAGTCAAGCACAGCGGTGTTCTGAGTACATCATCCACATACAGGTGAGCCTCAGAGTCCTCTTCTTTCATCTCCTTTCTTTTTAAAGACTAATGAATGATAAAAGCCTGAATTGGAGGCTTATGAGTGAGAAGAACCCTTGCTCTTCTAATTACTGCTTTTTTTTGGTCTGTGAATAGGAGTATATTTCCTTTACACTAATCTAGATGGTTACATGCTATTATGTAAGTTAGTTGCATTAAGTTTTACTTGGGATGGCAAGTAAACAGGCAAAAATAAGATTCTTCAAGAAATCAAAGTGCTTTCTTAAGTGTTTAATAGGAACAACTTTTAGTTGAGAATAAATTTTATATTGACATTTTCATATCAGGAGAATATTTATTTTTAAATGATTGAAAAGGATAACTCTAACTGCCCTTTACATTATTGGATTTAAATTGATACAGGTGAAGGCTGGTAGATTATGAGGTAAAAATTCTTTGCTCTAATCTTATGCCATAATTACTACAGTTCACATGGATTTTGAAATTCTCCCAAGTATAAAACGTGCTTCTCAGAAGAAAATTTCTAAAAAAGCTTATCTTATAAATCATATGATTATTTCCCCCCAGAAGCCAGGTTATGGTATTTGAAAGTATAAGTTATTCAGGAAACTATTTTTATAAGAGTTATTTAAGAACTTTCCTAGAATGTGGTTCTCAAAGTTTAAGATGCATAAGAATTGCCAAAGAAACTTTTATAAAATTGGTATTTTGAAACCCCACCCCCCTCAGAAATTCCCTTCAGATCCAGTGAATATGTCTAAGGGGCATCCCCCGACATTTCTCAAGTAGATGGATGATACAGAAATCACATCTCAAGAAGTGCTAAGAGTTGAACAAAGAGTTGGATGAACTAAAATCAGTTGAGTAACTTATTGTTCAAGTTGAAGGTTTCTTCTTTGTGAAGGCCTGGACTTTTCTTGTTGATAATGTGCCAATTATACAGCTTCTTTAAAGGAATAAAAGCCAGATTCCATTCTCTCTTATCCTTGTGCTATGTGGTAGGTCAAACTAAACATGTAATCCATTGTGGGGGAAGTACCAGCCAGGATGTGGTGTATGTATGTATATATATATAAACTGGAGACAGAAATGGCAACCCACTCCAGTATTCTTGCCTGGAGAATTCCATGAACAGTGGAGCCTGGCAGGCTACAGTTCAGGAAGTCACAGAGTCAGACATGACTGAGTGACCAAACTACCACATACATATAAATACATCTCCTATTCTCTCCCATGTGTACTTGTGAAGTTTTTACAAGGTGTGTATTATTGCGGTCAGCTGAGAGGTGTTGTTCCAGGTAACACCATATTTGCTATCAATACCCAAGTCCATCCTATATGCCAACCCTGCAGCCGAGGATACATTTCCCTGTAGTCAGGAAGTCACTGCCCCTGCCCCGCTACCCCCTGTGCAAAGGGCTCAAGACAGAAGTCCTGCTGAGATAAAGATATCTTTATCTTTTCCTTTATCTCAAAAGGAAAATTTGATTTTTAGTGCTTACCAATGTACAGGCATTCTTCTTTCTTGAAGAAGAATGCTAGATGGTGTTTGCAGCCCTGTTTTGGCATTATTTTCATGGTTCGATAGACAGGAAACCTCAAAAACTAGAAGCGGCCCAGGCCTCTTGGAGCACTGCAAATCCTCCACCATCTTTGCTAGACAAAGAGGAACTGCCTTACTTATAGCTGGACAGTGTTGGTTTTAACGCCTGCTGAGTGATAGGTGTATCATCTTCGACATGCAAAGGAGCACTAATAGACAGCTAGGCTGGAAACTGGGGAGCTTAGTTTAGAGTGCGGGAAACACTTTCATCTGGTTTTGTAGACTAGAGACTAGGAAGGGGAGTCCCCTTGTCCATTCCTCACAGTGAACTCTGGGCACTTTCCCTTCCAGATCATAATATTCTGTTCTAGAGATCTGGTCAGGACACCTGTAAATCCAAAAGTCTTGGCAGTATGGACAGGAAGAACATGGCTAACAACCCAGGAGCTGGGTACTGACAGAGGGATCTTCTGAGCATTGAAAATTGGATATCTCATCTAAATATTGATCATTACTTACATAAATAATGAAATGACTGATGAGTTTACCTAAGAATCACTGCTTCAGATTTTTACTGAGCCCAAGTTTTGAAGTCTCAGAAGCGGAGAGGCTAACAGCAGACTTAGGACAGAAGTAAAGAAGCAGTAGCCTTGAAGTTCAAAACAGAGCTATTCTGCATGACTGAGGGCGGACTGTGTGTTTAATTGTGAGTACATGTGTGGTCATTTTCTTGTTTGAAGCTGCCATGCCCTAATCCACTAATCTCTATGTGTGTTTAGGAGCCCTCTGACATTATCAGCCCTCTGAATCTGTGTATGAACATTAGTCTGGAAAACCCTGGCACTAACCCTGCCCTTGAAGCCTACTCTGAGACAGTCAAGGTCTTCAGTGTAAGTACGGCTTGCCTTTCTTGGAATTCCTGACTAGCCGGCAAAGTTTCAGTCACTGCCTTAGTGTTTGAAGACACTTAGAACATAGCCTAAGTTGGTAATTTTCTAATTGAAGTACAGTTACTTCTATGGAAAGTTCACCAGCATATAAGTTCCATGAAGATAGGGATTTTGTCCTCCTTGTTCTCTGCTCTGTTCCCAGCACTGTGAGTAGTGCTTGGCCCGCCACAGGTGCTCAGTAGATGTTTATTGAAGAAATAAATAACAATAAAGGGAACACCTTGTGTTCACAACCCATTAAAAAAAAATAAAATGGTACCGGTACCTCTGAAATTCTCTGTATCACTCCATACTCTATCATATCCACTTTTATCTTGTGCCCCCCAGATAGCACCACCATCCTGAATTTTGCATTTATCAATGTTTTTCTTTCTGATGTTGCTAAACATGTATATATTCCTAAAATATGGTTTAGTTTCACAGGGTTTTGAACTTTATATAAACGGAATAATACTATTATGTGTTCTACAATTTGCTTGTTTAACTCAATAGCAAATTTCTGGGATTGTTTTTCTCTCTTTCTTTTTTTGTAGATCCCTTTCCATAAAGACTGTGGTGATGATGGAGTTTGCATTTCTGATCTAGTTCTAAATGTTCAGCAGCTGCCAGCCACTCAGTAAGTTTTACTTTAAAGTGCAGTGAAAATTGTTGAAATAAGACATGTTAGATTACTTTATTCAAGTGATTGTGTATGGAAATTTTTTTCTACAAAAGAAACATTATAACTCCTAAAGATCCTTAAAATCTAAAGTATCTAGAAATAAACTTAACCAAGGAGGTGAAAGACTTATACTCTGAAAATTATAAAATATTAATAATGGAATTTGAAAATAATCCCAAGAAATGGAAAGATATCCTGTGCTCTTGGATTAGAAGAATTAATATTGTTAAAATGTCCACACCAAACTACAGATTTAATGCAATCCCACTCAAAATGTCCACGACATTTTTTACAGAACTAGAGCAAATAATTCTAAAATTTATATGGAGCCACAAAAGACTCCACATTTTCAAAGCAATTTTAATAAAAGAGAACAAAGTTTGAAGTATCTTCAGGTTATGCCTTAAAGCTACAGTAATCAATAGAGCATGGTTTGGGCACAAGAGCAGACGTATAGCAATGGAACAGAATAGAGAACCCTGAAATAAACCCATCTACTTACGGTCAATTAACCTAGAACAAAGGCAAGAATGTACAATGAAGGGAAGACTGTCTCTTAATAATAAGTGGTTCTGGGAAGACTGGACAGCTACATGTAGAAAGATAAAATTAGAACATTTTATCATACCAAATACAGAAATAAATGCAAAATGGATTTAAGACCTAAATATAAGACCTGAAACCTCAAAACTCCTAAAGGAAAACAGAGGCAGAACACTCTTTGTCATAAATTGTAGCAGTGGTTTTTCTGTCTCTGTTTCTGAAAGCAAAAGAAGTAAAAGCAAAAATAAACAAGTGAGACCTAATTAAACTTAGAGCTTTTACACAGCAAAGGAAACTGTTAACAAAACAAAAAGATAACCCACTGAATGGGAGAAAATATTTGTAGATGATATGACCGCTAAGGGGTTAATATCCAAAATATACAAACAACTTGTATATATGTCAAAAAACCAAAAACCTGATTTAAAAAATAGGCAGAAGACCCGAATAGACATTTTTCCAAAGAAGACATACAAGTGGCCAACAGGCACATAAAAAAATGCTCATCAGTGCTAATCATCAGAGAAATGCAAATCAAAACCGTGATGAGGTATCATGCCATTTCATACCTGGCAGGATGGCTGTCGTCAAAAAGAACATAAATAACAAATGTTAGTGAGGATGTGGAGAAAATGGAACCCTTTGACACTGTTGGTCAGAATGTAAACTGGTGCAGCCAACTATGGGAAACAGTATGGAGGTTTCTCAAAAAACTAAAAATAGAACTATCATATGATCTAGCAGTTCTAGTCCTGGACATGCATCCAAAGAAAACAAAAACACTAATTCGAAAACATAGACGTTTATAGCAGCATTATTGTCAATAGTCAAGGCACGGAAGCAACCTAAGTGTCCATCAATAGATGAATGGATAAAGGAAGATGCAACACACACATGTGTATATATATTTATGTATACACATTTGTATATATAATAGAATGTTACTCAGCCATAAAAAGGATTAACACACACATGTATATATATATTTATGTATACACATTTATATATATAATAGAATGTTACTCAGCCATAAAAAGGATAAAATTCTGCCATTTGCAATAATGTAGATGGACCTAGAGGGTATTGTGCTTCATGAAATAAGCCAGAGAAAGACAAATATTCTGTTTCACTCATATAGAGAATCTAAAAAACAAAACAAATGTATATTACAAAATAGAAAAATAATAAACTAGTAGTGGGCAGAGGGAAGGAAGGAGGGGCAAGATAGAGGTATGTAATTAGGTGATGCAAACTATCAATATTATGTAAATGTAAAATAGATAAGTAACAAAGCTATATTGTACAACACAGCAAAATATAGTCATTATTTTGTAATAACTTTCAATGGAGTATAGTCTATAAAAAGATTCAATCACTGTATTGTACACATGAAACTAATATTATAAATCAATTATACTTCAATATAGAGAGTATAAATTTCAATTTCTCTCATCCATATAGAAGTAAGCACTAAGAAATATAAAACCATTTATATTTGAATGGTGTCTTTTTCTGCAATGTAATTAAAAGTAACAAAGAAGAAAACCCAATAGGATTTATTCATTCATTGCCAATATTATTTTACTATGAAGATAATTTGTTATAAGCAGTTTTCTCAGTCTCTAAATAGTAAATCCAAAATTTGTTTTTTAAATGAGTAAAGTATTTGAATGCTGACTTAAAGAAAACAAAACTGTAATGACTTTTTTTTCTCCTTTTTACTGTTAACAGACAACAGCCCTTCATTGTCAGCAACCAAAACAAAAGGTTAACATTTTCAGTACAACTGAAAAACAAGAAGGAAAGTGCCTACAACACTGAGATTGTTGTTGATTTTTCAGAAAACCTGTTTTTTGCTTCCTGGTCCATGCCGGTATGTGAAGGCACTCTGGTGTTAACTGCTATTTTTGTTGTCAATTACTGTCTTCCTTCTACTCGAATCTCCAGGTCCTCTGTGTTTTCTGAAGAAACTCCTTGCCCCTCAACATGATCAATCTTGACACTGGTGGCTCCCAACTAGTTAAACTACTTGAGAACATAGCCTGGCTGTGTATCTAGACCAGTTCAGCTTCATGGCTTGGATCAGATTTTTCCTTTGACCTGACACTTGGCAGTTGTAGCCAGACTCTACCGTAAACTCTCCTCAAGCCATCTGTGTGATGAGGCTGCCATGGAGCTGCACAGATGCTGGGAGTTGCACTTGCTCTCAGAAATTAGAGTCCCACAGCTCAGCCCAAGCTTTGTAACCACAGGTCTTGCTGCTGCCAAGATAATGCATTCCATCGAGGTCAGTTACGCATGTTGACTTGATCGCTATACCAGGAACGCACTTGACCATGAATGCCCCCCTGGTCCCTCTGCCACCAAGCAATGAGAAGGAGAGAAGGGAAAAGCTGAGATTTTCCAAATTCACTACTTGACGAAAGGATTTTAAAAATGGTTTCATCCAGTTTCAAGTCATTGTGAACTTAATAGATTTAGTGTTCTACACCGATTCTGACTTTAGTGTTTAAATTTCTTGGGCCAAATGACAGCTTCTTATTTTAAAGAGAAGAAACCTGAGGAAATCTGAAGATGATTCTTTTAAGTTATTTAAAATATAAACAAAAGCTATATTTTATTTGCTTTTCTCTTGAAACTATAACTTTCAAATATATTGAGAGAAAGGTATGTATTAAAGACAGCATTTCTAAATAGTGGATTAAATTTATTTTGTGCTTCTGAAATATGACATATGATTTATTTCTGGGGGAAATTTCAGTATCTGATTTTGTTTTGTTGGGTGGCCTGTCTAGCAATAAAAATAGATGTTAGCCATCTGGACAATACATAGATTTTCAAGTCTTGGTGTGAACACAACCTTACTGCTAAAATATCTAGGTGGTTTATATTTCTTTTGGCACATATGTGCATGAGTGCACACACATACAGACATTGAAAAAGAATTGATCATTGTTTCTTTGGTCTCATTCAGGTTGATGGGACAGAAGTGACCTGCCAGATTGCTTCATCTCAGAAGTCTGTTACCTGCAATGTGGGCTACCCTGCTTTAAAGAGCAAACAACAGGTACAGCTTCCATTTCATCCCCAAATCTCTGCTGACCCCTTCTCATCATTGGTGTTAATTCACCAGTGAACCATCTTTCTTAATATTAAGTGTCATCATTTGAGAGGCACCACAAAATAATTGGCTGCATATTTAAAGGAAGTTTTAAAATATCTGCATGCTTTAAATTAATAAAAGTGGGATTTCCCCCTGTGCAATTCATTTCCAAAGACACATACAACATAGAAAGTTTTTTCTGAACACATTGACCAACACCAGTCAAAGTGGTTTACACATAGTCACGGATATCATTTGTTAACCCCTGGTGGTAAGCAAATTTTACATCAGCACAAAGCCTTCAAATTCAGACAAGTATTAGTGCCTGTGATAAGTATGGTGGTGGTGGTGGTGGTGTAGTCGCTAAGTCGTGTCCAACTCTTTTGTGACCCCATGGACTCCAGCCCGCCAGGATCCTCTGTCCAAGGGATTTCTCAAGCAAGAATACTGGAGTAGGTTGCCATTTCCTTCTCCCGGGGATCTTCCCAACCCAGGGATCAAGGCCAGGTCTCCTTTGCAGGCAGATTCTTTACTGACTGAATCATTAGGGAGACCTACTGTATGTATTTGTTAAGTAAATTCAGTTCTGTTCTGAAGGTGAGGCAAGGTGGAAAAATACATAGATATTCTACAAATTAGAAAGCTTAAGTTTCATAAAATTCAGAATCAAATGGGAGTGAGTTTACTTTTATGGGACACTTTTTTTTTTTTTATGTTGGTCCCTGAGTACAAAGCATCATAGATTGATGAGTTTTCATTTTGTGTATAGGTGACTTTCACTATTAACTTCGACTTCAATCTTCAAAACCTTCAGAATCAGGCATCTATCAGTTTCCGAGCCTTAAGGTAAAACGTGATGAAGTCATGAACTGATGAAAAGTGGCTTTTCAAATATTTCTCTTTCAGTAATTTCCTAATATTCCTTTCAATAGCGAAAGCCAGGAAGAAAACATGGCAGATAATTCAGTCAACTTAAAACTCTCTCTGCTGTATGATGCCGAAATTCACATAACAAGGTAGGTGAAACAGTGGGAGCCTGTGATCGCAGCTCACAACACATTTGGTTCATGACTAAAGAAGTCCTCTACAAAATGTTTCCTCCTTGTCAACTAAAACAGAAGTCCAGGGGCACACTGGTCCCTTGACCCTTGGTGGACTCCCTGGACTCTTGAGGGATGCTTTAGATTTACTAAGAGCAATACCAGAAAGACAATTGTCTGTCACATGCCAAGGGGAGCTCCCCTGCAGGCCCTTGGACGAGCTGTCAGACCAGAGCTCGCAGGGCCCCAAGGAGCTGCCACCACTTCCTTCCCCACACCTCTGTCCCACTGTCCACATGAGATCTCAAGGGGTAGCCCCACTCCTGGACATCAAAGCCCTGGGCACAAATATTGAATCTAGTCACAGAAAATTCCTGGCACAGTGGATTAGGGGTTTCTTCCAACCAGGATGAAATGAGGCATTTTTCAAAAGAGGTCATCCAGAAAGAAATGAGTTATTCCACTTTCTTGTCTGTCCAAAGCAAGTAAACCTGAGAGCTCCGGCCAAAACAGTACCACTTGATGCCTATTATCTTGAATTGTTCAGAGAGACAGGTGTCTTGCGAGGTGAGGAACTTGTAGACACCACAGGTGCTGATATTATCACCTTCATTCCCACTTAGTGAGGCGGGTTCCTGGGCACACACATTGCGCACAGCTGTGCAGCTGCAGAAGTCCCAGGCGAGGCCCACCTCCAAGCCTGGGAACCAGAGTTCTCTAGCTGCTGAAACACTGTGGCAGCTTTGCAGCACAGATCAATGACCCCTGGAAACCACACAGCAGCGTATCCCCAGGGAGCCGGCTACAAAGTGTCCAGTGACCACAGCTTTCTCTAACATCACTCCAACCCCTAAAAGCATGGAATATGTGGATCATCCAACAGATCCCTGAGCAAAAACAAAAAGGAAAATATGTCATTATGTCTAGAGCTCAAGACACATGAGCAAAGATGAAAAGAATGCTTCTGTATAAAGTGAGTTGCAAACGGCAAAAGCAGAAACTGTATCTCAAGTCATCCATCCCTGAAAAATTATTCAGTAACTACAGATTTCAAAGGGCCCTCAGCTGCTAAAATAAGTAACTGAAAACAGCTGCAGCCGAAGAGATTGCTAGCACCACATTACCTAAATGTTTTCCTTCCTACCTATAATGCTACTTTCTCATCCTAAATGCTTTTTGTTAATAGAGCCTTTTCATCATTCCATTCTCCCACCATGGCCAATGTTTTCAGTTATTTTGAGATGAAATAAATTTAATATTGAAGTGGGACTTCACATTTACTAAATCTTAGCTATGTATTTTTTGTGATGGTAAATTGGATTCTTAGACATTCTGATGTTTAAAGTATATCATGAAGTTAAAAAATACGGAGAATTAGCAAGAATAAAGCTAAAGCGGTTCCTAAACCTATCATCCAGATAATTTGTCTTAATATCTTTTTAAAAAGAAAGATGTTAAATGTGCATGGATAGAAAACTCAAACATCATGGAAAAATGCACGATGAAGAGAAATCATCCCTCCGATCTCCTCTGGTCATTTTGTAATGACTAATTCGGCTGTTTCAGAATATTTTCCAGATACAAGGTCTATCTATCTACTAGGATATATGCCACACACACACACATACACACACAGTTTACTTACTTTTTGGAGAAAAAAAAAGTTCTACCCAATCCCAATTATTGAGTATATCCCTTAGGAACCATTTTGATAGTATATAAGTGTGCAATTATATTTTGCAAATATGATGGGTGGAAATAGATGACAGTGGAGTTTATTTCTAAAACAGGATCTGCCCCACTATAGCTAACTGCTAATGTAAATATATTGATCAATATTTAAGTAACTGATGGAACCCTTAAGGAACAAATGAAAAAAATGTTGGATCTCTTTAAAATGCAGAAACAGAGCATATTAATCAATTTGAAAACTGGCCATACATAGGGGCTCACACAAAGATCTGAAAGGCACATACAGCCAGCCTTTCTATTTTATTTTTTAAATTAATTTTTATTGGAGTCAGGCTTTCTGTTTTAAATCCCAGTAAGTTTTCCCATTTTCCATGTAAGGCTGACAAATCATTATTTCCTCTCATAGACATAACCTTGACAAATACTACATTTATTTAAGTCCCTTTGACATATTTTCCTTTTAAGAATTTGGGGGAAAATTCTAAGGCATAAAAGAGAAAAAGGCAAGATTTTCAGTAAAGAAACGAAAGGACTCTATCTTGAAAATATCCAGTCCAGTTTTCTTTTAGGAAATAGAATCAGTGTATTATAATTAGGATAAACTGTCTGATGGCAATAAATATTGCTTCTCAGACTCCTGCCCCTGCTAACTGCCCTCTACCCGACAAGGAAGCTGCCCTGGTTGGAATTCAGCCTCAGATTCCCAGAAATGAGTGAAGAGAGGGAATGGTATTCAGTTACATTTCAGTCTGGGTTGTCCTATGCGGGTTCCCTAAGGCCTGGTCATTCTTCCACTTGCAAACCCTACTCAGCAGCCCCAGGCAAAGACATTCAGTTAGGCCATTACTTCTAGGTCTAATCTATTAACAAAATTCCTGAGTCAGCCATCTTAGAAGTGGTTTCTGTGGTCAGTGGTGGAAACAGATGGACCTACCCCGATTCAGACCAAAGCGTCAGAGTTGGCTTGAAACCAAGGATTGTTGTCATTGTTTAGTCATTAAGTTGTGTCCGACTGTTTGCAACCCCATGGACTGTAGCCTGCCAGGCTCCTCTGTTCATGGGATTTGCCAGGCAAGAATACTGAAGGAATAATAAACAAAATGTATACCCTGCCGTCTATGGGGTCGCACAGAGTCGGACACGACTGAAGCGACTTAGCAGCAGCAGCAGCAGCACACCGTTTCACAGGCATCCAGTGATGAGTAGTGCAGGAGCTAATGCCTAATGATAATATTTCAGCCATCATACCAAGTGGAAAACCCTCTGCCTTATAAATCTGTTCGTCCAATCAATAAGGACCAGGTGTCCACTGTATTAACACAGCAGTCAATATAATAGCAATCTTGCAGAGTTTCACTACAGGTTCCAAAATAATACATTTGTACTTATTTTAGAAACTTACAACTGATATATGTATCTATATATACAACTGATGTAACACAAAGAATCTTAGCAGAATGATCATGAAGGGATATGTTTTGAAATGAACTTGTTTTAGCCTTAGAAATGTATACTGGGCCTTAAGTCCATAACAAATATTTGTTTTCCTTTAATGTTTTGTACCTAAATGTGAATTCTTTCCCTTGTAATATAAGCTGGAAGATATATAAGTAAAAGAAATATTAAACTTCAAGAGCAATAGCATAACTAAAATATTCAGCTTTACAAATATCATCCAACAGATCTACCAACATAAATTTTTATGAAGTCTCCTTGGATGGGAATGTTTCTTCTGTCGTGCACAGCTTTGAAGATATTGGTCCAAAATTCATCTTCTCCATTAAGGTTGGTACACCTGTTATAAGAGTGGGAAGTCAAGAGAGGCGGGGTGGGGGCGGGGGGTGGTGCCGGGAATGAGGGCAGGAAGAGAAGAAGAAAGTAAAACGAAGTTGAAATATGCCAGTGGTTCTCAAATTTGAGCACACATTAGGATCACCTGAGTGTGGTCAAACATATGTCACTGGGCTCCATCTCCAGTAGTTCTGATTCAAAACGTCTGGGGTGGGCCTAACAATGTGTAGGTCTAACAAGTTCCCAGGGGATGCGGATGCTTCTGGGCCAGGTGCCGTTCTTTGAGAACCACAAAGATGGGCCATCAATAAATAAACAGCTGGGCTTTGTATTGATACATAGTTTTGTATCCAGGGTAAGGGATTATTGGTGTATTTTGAAAGAAATATTGAATATTAATCAACAGAGTGTTAACATAAAGCTACTACTGTAGACAGAAGTCTCTGCAATATAATACCAATTTATGCTTGGAAACCACTTCTGTTTGAGAAGCTCACCATTTGTATACAAATATTTACTTTGTACAGTCATGCTAAGTAGTATACAAAATATTTTTAAATCAATTTCTATTGGCTATTAATTGGTAATTGTTAAAGTTTGTTTCCAGTTATATAAAGAGAAACGAATTTGTGAGAGACTATTTTAGAATGACATTACATAAACTTTGTTAAATAAAAAGGAAAGAATCCATCTACCAGCCTGTCATTTTATTTTTGTACATATTCTACTAATCTGTCAAATGGTTACAACTCTATAATTTGGTGATAATTTATATTCTTTAAAAAGTCCTTAAAGGAATCTTGATTTGTGATCCAAATTGATGGAATTTACAAAATGTGCATGGTATTTGGCAGTTACTTCTTTAATGAAACATTTAGTCAATTAGTAGTAACAATAAAATAATATTCAAAGACATATAATAAGTATCAGCCTTTGTATGAAATGCTTTATACGTGTTAACCCATTTAATTCCCGGATCAGTTATGAGATTGGTAGGATTATTATTCCTATGAGCGTTCTTTAAAATGTCTAACCCCAATAGGGTATGAGCCCTGAAAAACTAGGACAGACTTCCCACCAGTGAGAACAGAGGCTATACCTGTGCATGGCTACTGAGTTGCTGCCTATCTTTATTTTACAAATGAGAAAACTGAAGCATGAAGAGGTCAAGTATCTTGCCTAAGCCCCACTGCTATCAGGGGCAGAGTGGGACTTCATGCCCTGACAGGCCAAACCCACAGATGGCAGGTGTTTTTAACCATCTCCTAAGTCACAAATTATGTACCAGTCCAAATCATAGATGTTGAGATTTTAATGAGAGAGAAAACACAAGGACTCAAAGAGTCCATAAAGTAGTGACTCACTGTCATAGGAACTCAATCTAACTACTTAATAGTTGCCCGTCATCAACCCTGAGGTTTTTGATTACTTTCCTTGCAATGTGCGTCTGATGTAGCAGCAATCAGAATGTGTCCTTACTACACAGGTAACAACAGGAAGTGTTCCAGTAAGCATGGCATCTGTGATCATCCACATCCCTCAATACACCAAAGACAAGAACCCACTGATGTACCTGACCGGGGTGCACACAGATCAGGTAACGGCAGCCGAACTGCCTATAAAATGCACGCCTCCCATGTGGGGACACCCCGAGGGGGTGATCATGCCTGTCCTCTTACAGACGAGGAACTGAAAAGATAATCCCTCTGCACCCTGGGTGCCAGTTAACTAGCAGTTAATTTCATATTAGAAGCAGGATATTGTCATCAGAAATGTCTGAGTCTAGGGATTTACAGATAGCAGAAATTATTATTAGCACCTCGTTCTGATCTGACTGTGTCAGAGCCCTGTTTATAGAGAAGTTAGCTGGCTGGGAAGTGAGAGGTTGAACCCATGGTGGGAGAGTAATTGGGCCACACAGCTGCAGTCAGTAGCTTTGTTTCAAGCTCTCAGCCAGGGCTTTTGTCCAGTAGTTGTCCACCCTGGGTGCTCATTTAATCACCTGGGTCGTTTTTCGAATCTGTGTGATGCCAAGGCCTACCCCAGGCAGTTATACCAGAATCTTCAGGGTGAAGGCTGTAGCACTGGTGTTTTCCTTTAAGGGCCATCCATGTAGTTCCGAGAGACTCTAGCCAAACGTCGTGATTAGCGCTTAGCTGATGCTACAGCAGCATTACTTCTGTGGTGTTCAGAGGTGACCACAGGGAAGCAAAAGCCTAAACTGTTCCACAGGAAAGAACCTGAGTGAAATCACTCATAGTCAGTTGTTATTGCAAATTTCTTTCATCACACATGGACTGTTAAGAACCGGTGCCATGCTGTCCAGTCACATCAGAAGGACCTGAATACTTCAGAATTACAGTAGTGATGTACAGAAGTGTGGCCAGGTCAGCACAGTAAAGGGAATCCTGGGAGCCCTCCCCTGACCCAACATGGGACAACAGGATTTCCTAACAAGTTGAAAACATCATAAACCATCTTGCTTCCGAAGACCAATTTGATGTCCTTCTTTGTAGGCTGGTGACATCAGTTGCGAAGCCGAAATAAATCCACTGAAAATAGGACAGACATCTTCTTCTGTATCTTTCAAGAGTGAAAATTTCCGGCACATAAAAGAATTGGTAAGGACAGGTTAATGGGGTGAAAATTTCCCTGGGTGATTCATTGTTTGTTTTACCTGGAAATTGAGGCACTTCCTTTTCCCTGCCACCACGCATGTGGGAGAACTTTCCTGTTTTGCCTTTGATGGTCTGTGTGAATCAAGAAAATATACACTCAAATCCATGGTATTGGCATTATCACTTATGCCATTATTATAATTTCATGAAATCAAAAGGACCCCACGTCAAACTAGTTTTGTGTCGTGCATGTTGGAAACACTGCAAAGAGCTGGGCGGGAGCTGGGCATGTATGCGAGGTAAAGCCTCTCTCACCTTCTCCACAGAATCACTGATGTCTTTATTGAGCTGTTAAATTTGACTGACAACCCTGCTCTGCTTTCCATATTTGATCAAATCCTGCTGTGCAGCTATATGCCACTTTCTTTGGGAAAGAGGCTTGTCTAGTGTCTAGCGTGGTGCTTGGCACATTATTAAGTATTCAAATACATAAACATTTAGCAAACAGTAAGATCAACTTCAGGGCTTCCCAGGGGGCTCGGTGGTAAAGAATCTGCCTGTCAAGCAGGAGACGTGGGTTCGATCCCTGGGTTGGGAAGATCCTCTGGAGAGGGAAATGACAGCCTACTCCAATATTCTTACCTGGAAAATCCTATGGACAGAGGAGCCAGTGGGCTGCAGTCCATAGAATTGTGACTTAGTGCACATGTACAAGATCAATGTCAGTTCTCCTCTATGAACAACGTGGAATTTCTCCTGTTTTCCTTTCATTGCAATTCTTTTGTTTCAGAAAGGATGGGAAAACAGGAAGCTAGGAGAATGAAACAGTTTCTTAAGTGACTATAGTATAATTACAGTGTAAATGTGGTCTAAATCTGAACAGAGGTATGTAAAAATGCCCAGGAGAAACTCATCTCAGTGTATGCCAAAATATGATACCTCTTAGAAGTTTCCATATTTTTGTGAAAATGTTTGACTTTGTAAAAATGGCAACTTCCAATATAAAGCAAACGGAACACAAAAAACTACAAAGCAGAAACGAAAGTTCTTTAGAAATCTAACAGTTGACCACTTAACATTTACTGAGCATTCTTCTTTATAATCATTCATCTACAAATAGGCACATGTATACTGTTACATAAGTGGACCAAGCTACCTTTTTTCATTGGCCCATATATCATAGATCTTTTAACAGGCTTTATTTTTACAGTGGTTTTAGGTTCACAGCAAAATGAGTTTAAATTACAGAAATTTCCCATATACCCTTGCCCCCACATATCCACAGCCTACCACACTATCAAATCCCCCCTACTGACACATCATAATTACCCAAAGTCCATGGTTTACAGTAGTTTTACTCTTGATGTATAGTCTATGAGTCTGGACAAATGGATAATGACGTGGATGCACAATGATGGCATACAGAATAGTTCACTGCCCGGAAACTCCTTTGAGCTACACCTATTCATCCCTCTCTCCCCACTAACCCTTCCTTGTTAACCATTGATTCTTTTAATGACGACTTTTTTAAAATTCAAGGAAGGCATCTTTATCATGAGGTTACTAACTAAACTGTACTGAATTTTGTGTATATACACGAAAAAGTGAACATGTTAGTCACTGAGTAGTTGTCTGATTCTTTGCGACCGCATGGACTCTAGCACACCAGGCTCTTCTATCCATTGGGATTCTCCAGGCAAGAATTCTGGAGTGGGTTGCCATTTCTTCCTCTAGGGGATCTTCCTGACCCAGGGATCCAACCCAGGTCTCCCACATTGCAGGCAGATTCTTTACCATCTGAGCCACCAGGGAAGCCCTTAGTGTATTCAGTAATAAACTAGTACACTGTTGATAAACATGAATTATTTTTTTCTCTCTCTCATCAATAGTAGTGCAATAAATAGGCTTGCTGTATTTTTCTGCACTCATTTATGATTGTTTCCTGAGGTTCTCCATACAGATGGGAAATGGCAGGGCAAAGGACGTGTACTTCTTACATTTTGAGGCAAAGTGCCAGAATCTCTAGAAGGGTTATATAATAATTACTCATAGTTCACGAGACTGCCAGTTTCCCTAGATCCTTCCCTGGGTTTTATGTCTTCGTAAAATTTTAGCATTTCTTCTTTTAAAGCTCATACTAACTTCTCTTCTTTTATCACTGACTCCAACCTGAAAGAACTGTAGAACCGCTTCATGCAGTAACATCAAGTGCTGGCTGAGAGACCTTCAGGTGAAAGGAGAATACTTCCTTAATGTGTCCACGAGGATTTGGAATGGGACTTTCGCAGCAGTAAGTATCAGCTTAATTTACTGGGTTTATGGATAGCAGGGAAATGTAAAGCTTCGCTTCAAGTTCACACCCCTTGACAAAATTAGCATTCTGGCTAATGTCAGCTGTGCCCAGTGGCCCAGAGCAATCTTACCTTGGAAGTAATATGCTTCCATCCCTTTCCAAGGCTTGCCCAACCTGGCTGTGCCTCTGAATCCCCTGAGGTGCTTGCAAAGCTTCTGCTTCTTAGACCCCAGGCCAACCTACCACAGCAGAATCCCTGGAGTGGTGTCAGGATCCCCTCTGCTCTCTGGGGTGTGAGGGGCCACCTTCTCTATCTGTCTCCTCATGCTCTCCTCTGACCTTCTGGTCTCCTCTGCCACACCCAAATCAAAGCATGCACATCTCAGCCTCATTCCTGGCACCCCCAGGGGGCTGCTGATTGATCTCAGACCACCTGGAGGGTGAATCCGACCTAAGGATCTGTCTTCCTAGAGCCAGATAAACACTCTGCTCGCCTGTTCTTACTCCTTCTCTCATGAAGTCTCGAGTTTGCTTACAACTTTTTTTAAAGTCATTTCAATCTCATGAAAAGTTCAAAGAAAGTTCCAGAACAATGTCAGGGTGTTATTCCATCAGCAAGTGTGACTTGGCAGTAGTGATAGCTGCTTCCAATAGAGATTTCGGAAGCCAGAATTTCAGTCTGGCTCGGAAACTGGAAGGATGGACCAAGCTCTTTAAATCTGACTACATAAGCAGCGAGTTGTTCATTTTACTAACATTGGCTCTAAGGCAAAATAAAAATTAGTCTAAAATCTCCAAGGGGCCTTGCAGCTCTAGGTGATTTTAAAATGAATAAATCAGTCCTCAAGGTACTTACCAACTGTATCCTATTCCCTATATTCTAACCACTTCGTGATCTCTCCAGCAGACCCCATTCCCTGCTGAGGAGTTTTATGTAACATTGGAGAATTAGCTCCCTCCAAACTTGTCCCTGGAACAAAAATATAAGCAATATTCTTGGATAAAGAAATAACCGAAGAGCTGTGAAAGGCAGGGGGAAATTTGCTAGAGAAGTGGAGGAGTGAGGAGTTGGGTTTTCTGCTTGTTTGCTTTTTAGTCGGTTTTCTTGTTAGTTGCTTTCAAGCCTTCAGGACGCTTCTAAATACTGTTAAGAGGCAAAGCACGCAGTTATGCCACCATCCCAGCTGCTGCAGATTGGTGCTGAGTTTTACCCATTGGATCTTGGCTCCTTGGATTTGAGGAACAAATGTTTTCATAGTAATCTTTGCCAGCTGGGAAGGAAAACCGTTGCAAATCAAAAGGCAATCACTCCAACTCTGTAAAATGCATTTGGTTTTTCTCAAGTTTGTTTAAAGCTACATCATTTTAACTGTAAGACTTTTTAAAGTACCTTCCCAAGGTTTTCAGAAGCAGCAGTTTCATTTCTGGGAGCAAAATTTTGAAGCAGTGTATTATTTATGCTGAAAAACACTCATGGGAATTACTGTATATCAAGGCTTATACATCTTCCTCTTTCATGAAAGGTCAAATGTTTCTCCCCACCTTGTTTTCAGCTATTTCAACAGCCAAGTGGATGTTCAGACCACCTAGGAGACCCAGTCTGAAATAGGAATCCTATTTCCTGTATTAGGGCCCATTAATATACCACTTTTTGCCCTTTATCTGAGGCAGTGTAAGTCAGCATTTCAAAGTAATTTCATCACAAAGTGATTGCTCAGACCTCCAAATCAGTGGCATGTTGGCTGCTCTGGAAAAGGCCGAATGCTAGCAGGTGTGACTTCCCTCTCCTGAGCATGCATGGTACGCCCACCTCTACTTATCAGCCATGCAGGGGCTGTGCGCCTGTGCGAACGGCCAGACTCGGGAGGGCAGATATATCAGTGCTGTAAGGAAATGCTTTCACCTGTACTATGCAGGGACTATGAAGTGAGCATTCACTAAACTGTTACTCCTTTTTAAATTTAAACCATTGTCAGTACTCTTAATGTTCCCCAAATAATGCATGTTTGAGGGACCAGTAATCAGGGTTAACTTCTGCTGCAGTCTTCCATTTTGAGAAAATTAAGAAGACTAATCAGAGACCGAGCCAGTGGAAAAGAAATAAATTGCTCACTTTTTGGATATGCATTCTCTTCTTCTGGCTCCCAGATATAGTTTAACAAATTACCTCATGGAGTATATTGAATCATGTGCCTGGTAACCAGAAAAACTCAATCCTAGTAGCCAGAGCATGGGAAGGCAGTTCTCAAATCCAGGCATTATATTTCATCTCAAAATAAGCATCAGTCCTGATATTTGATTACGGAGAAAACAACACAGCGGTAGTGCATAGCTTTTTCTGTAAGTGCATTCAGGAGCACATGCAAAACTATTTCATTTGTGGAGGTTACTAATGACATCAGCATAAAATGTATGTCCTTCCAAATGCCTACCCCAAATCCAATATTTTTGTAGAAATACTTAAGAAATCTGAAGTTATCACTGTTATATAGCGCTGACATAAGGTTTAGGGTGTCTGCTACTGACACACGTGGTCTTCAAACAGTATTTTATACATGTGTACCCAGAGGAAAAATTCTCTTTTTTAATCTGATTTTCTATTTCATTTTGTGACTTAGGCAAGCATAAAGTTTTCAATTTTCTCTCACGTCACAAACTTAAGTTTTTAAAAGCCTAAACTATGATCTTTCCCAATTAAAAACTTCAGTTCTAAACCTTTTTCACCCATTTTCAAGTTAAGAGTCATCTAGAGAGACATTTTAACAAGCTGATATCTAGACCCCACCCGCCACGACTCAGTTTAATTTGCCACTGCAGGGCCCAGCCACCCACACAGCCTAAGTTTCTGTGTGGGGTCCTGTCATATCAGTGATTTAAGCACACAAAGATGTTTGAGTCTTCAGAGTTGGCATTTGCTCTAGTCACTTTCCACAAGGAAATAAATAATGGACATGTTGTTTTATGCATTAACTTCTGCTAGGATAAAAATATGCTCTTTATTCTTATGTTCCAGTCGACTTTCCAGACAGTACAGTTGACAGCAGCTGCAGAAATTGACACGTACAACCCTCAGATATACGTGATCGAAGAAAACACGGTGACGGTGAGTGCTCATATCCCTCCCTGTGGGTCGTGGAGTCTGGCATTCCATTTCTGACAGTTTATGGAACAGTCATTCTTCTCACTTACCTGTATATAGAACTATCTTAGTGAAACTCTAAAAGTCTAATGTTTATCATGTTGAGTTTTTTTTCTTTTTTCAGGCAAGGATTTATTAGGGCCCCTGCTTTAGCAGGGCTTCCCTGGTGGCTCAGAGGTTAAAGCGTCTGCCTGCAATGCAGGAGACCTGGGTTCGATCTCTGGGTCGGGAAGATCCCCTGGAGAAGGAAATGGTAACCCACTCCAGTATTCTTGCCCGGAGAATCCCATGGACAGAGAAGCCTGGTAGGCTACAGTCCACGGCGTCGCAAAGAGTCGGACACGACTGAGCGACTTCACTCACTCACTGCTTTAGCAGGTGGGGAGCAAGAATGAGTTAACAGATTCCCCTGCTTACTCGCCCCCTGAGAGGGGAGCTGTTTTTTTTTCTTATATGGGGTGAGGGTAGGGGGCTGTATCCAGGGGTCAGGCTGGAGGGGTGGCTCGGGTGGTTTGCCCACCCCTCTGCCAGTGCTGTGTGCAGGGGGCATGTTGAGCTTTTGACAAGGGTGTTTGCTGCTCGAAAAAGCCCAGCTGTGTACTTGCCCTACTCCATGTCCCCACATTGGCAAAGCTGGATCAGACATGATGATCCCACAGAAGGCAGGATGCAAGGGGTTCCATCTGGCTGTGGCCCCCTTCTCGCTGCTCCAGCCTCAACCAGCACCTCGGCTCCTCCTTGCTGCTCATGCTTTCACTAAGTAATCTACATCCTAGGCCATGAAGTCTAAGTCATGCTCGTTTGAATCATACGTAGTATTTCAGAGTATTTTTAAGTGCTGAAGCATGCTTAATAAATAAGGCATTTTTTAGAGGGCTTTTTTTTTTTTAAGTAGTACTCCTTACAGCTGACACTGACACTGTAAGACACATCCACTCATTAGATCTTCAGTCTAGAGAACTATAAATGCTTCTCTTGATTTAAAAAAATAAAAAAAGATTTGGCAAAGAAACATATGTTCACAGAAAACAGAGGCTCCCTGTTCCAAGAGCTGGCATGGGACGACCTTCCTTTGCACTGCTTAGAATATGCTGTTTAGGTATAGCGGGATTTCCATGCTCAGTTAATCTGCTGGCAGAGAACTGGGCATTTTCTTCCCAATGCTTTTGTTAGGAATTGGAAGCCAGTTCAAGACTCTGCCCCCAAGGCCAGCTTGGCAGCTGGCCTCAGTCCACTGCTGCAGCCTATGGACTTGGCTAAAATGCCAATGGCCTTGTGAACCCTGGGCCTCTCGGTGCCTGCGAGTAGAGCTCACAGCACTGCCGTTCCACTATTGTCCCAACAAAAATGATTCCACACAGCATGCTTTTCTGCTTCTGGTTTAGGACTATCAGAGAAGGCCCACACCCTATCTTCAGGGGCTGGAGTGTGGAAAGACAGAAATGGAGCCAAAGGAAATGTGGGATTCAAAATCAGAGTGCTATGAACTTAGCCTGCAGGGTTGGGGGAAGGAAATACTATACATATGTTAAAAGTTCATTTCAGAAAAATACAGTATTCAGACAATACCTGGACCTCTGCTGAAATCTTTAAGAAAGCTGCACTAAATAAATGTGTTAATGAAAAGTTTAAATTAACATCAATGAACCTTTTGGGAGATTTTTCTTTCCATGGTTTTCTCTGCTCAATACTGATAATAGAGGCCAACTACTACTTGTGCCTATAAAAATATATTTTTTAATTCAAATACTATTTTAAATAATTTTTAAATAGTTTTTGGAATCCAAAGAATAAACTGACCTATCCCTATACGTAGACAAATGATTCTTAGATTTGAATTCTAAGCCTGCTTAAAAATCTGATAACAAAAATCTTGTACTCATGGTTCCCTAAAGATCCGTGGAGGCTGGATTAGGACGTTCTAAAATAGACAGAAGTAGGGATATGACGGCCAATACACAGTGAACTATATGAATTTAGTTATTTTATTCCTAAATTTACAAAGCTTTATTTTAGCTCTTCAAAATCCAAATTAGAAGAACTATAGTCACCAAAAAACCAGACTAAAATTTAGCCCAACTCATAAATTCTTTGGTGAAAAGCAGCTCATCTCTCATTGTAATTCAGTGTTAAATGTAAGTAAGTTAGTTAGGTTTTCTCCTCTCATTTGGTTCCAAAATGTAACTCTTTTAAGAATATTCTTTGTGGAGGAAATGGTTGTGATTCTTTCTCCAATTAAAAAAAAAACAAAACCAGAGCATTACTGTTAGAACTTACAGCAGCCACGCTGATGCTGTGGTTTAGTAGCTAAGTCATGTCCATCTCTTTGCAACTCCATGGACTGTAGCCCACCAGGCTTCTCTGTTCATGGAATTCTCCAGGCAAGAATACTGAAGTGGGTTGCCATTTCCTTCTCCAGATCTTCCCAACCCAGGGATTGGCAGGTGGATTCTTTACCACTGAGCCACCAGGGAAGCCCAAAGTCACAAAGACTGCCAGAAAGTGGACATTAAGAATCACGCATAGCCTCAAGGGCAATTTATCACTGAAAATGTCAGCTTGAGTCTTGAGATATTACTTCTACTTGTTAACAACTCATTATCAAGTAATCTTGAGTGAGAGTAAGTGAAATCAACATTTTAGGAACCCAATACAAAATTGTTGTTTAATCACAAGGGATTTGGGTGGTTAATTTGTTGACTTCCCTCCCCAAGACTGGGTTCCAAATGCTTTCACTTGAGTGGGTGTCAGAAACTGAAGTTCCCATTTCATAAATGATTAAAGCATCTGAGATCGTCAGAGATGACATGCCTGCTAAGCACTGATGCATTTAAAGGAAGAAAAGGGGAAGACTTGCGTGCTGCCTTGCCTGTATTTGCAGGCGCATTTCCTCGAGATTCTACTTCACAGTGTTTAACTAAGGATTGTGATCGTGAGGAAATCACATCCCCTTTCTAGAGCATCACTTTTAAGATTAGAGGATTTGACCAGACCATCTTACTTTTTTCCTAGTGCTAAAATTAACACAATTGTTTTGTATATACACTTACAGATTCCCCTTACGATAATGAAACCCCATGAGAAAGTTGAAGTACCGACTGGAGTGATAGTAGGAAGTGTAATCGCTGGAATCCTTTTGCTATTAGCTCTAGTTGCAATTTTATGGAAGGTAAGAACTGTTTCGTATTTTAAAATGAGGGTCCTAAAGACCTCTGTCTTCCAATTTCCTTATCACAGAGCAACCCTACATTTTATATTGTAAGAAAAAAGTAAATACAAGTTAGCTTGCAAATTCTCACTCATGTTTTTGAAAACAATCAGTAAGGATTTTATCTCCAGTGGTCTTGATCCCTTTCCCCCAACCCTCCTTTCGTGCTGACCCTGAATGTTTTGTTCAGCTGCAAATAAGTAGACCCTGAAAATTTTAACTTTATGCAATTCATTCAACTCTGGATATCAATCTCCTCGTTGAAGGGCTGATGCTAGGTCAGTATTCTGCACAGCCACCTCTCTGGAGCACCCCGCTCTCTGGGGGCCAGGGCTTGGGTCTGGGTCTTATACAAAATTAGCCACAAGTGGTAACATTTTTACATCATCTTACAGCTTGGATTCTTCAAAAGAAAATATGAAAAAATGGCCAAAAATCCAGATGAAACCGATGAGACCACAGAACTCAACAGCTGAATCACCCAGCAGCTCCCACAATAGTGGGTAGCAGCAGCAGTACAGCCAGAGGTTACTATTCACATGAATGGATTTTTTTTTTTAATACCAGGGTAACTTAATAATGTAATAATTAAAACAGAACTGCAGGTCAGTTTGGAAAGAAATTGTGAGGGGATTGGGAGGGCAGGGGTACAAAGGGTAAAAGACTTATTTTATATGGAGGAAAAAGTGCTCTTTACCGCTGGCTGGTCCAGAGTACATTATCATGTACATTGTATCTGAAGCATGACATGTTTCCAAACAGGAGAAGTCTTAAGAGAAAAATACAACCTTTGGGGGCAGGGGAACCCAATTATTTAAAACGACTGTTTTTAAACAAGTGGAAGTAGTAGGTGTAGATACATCATTAACTTGGATTTTGATACTGTTGGGGGAAAAAAAACAGGTCAACTTTTGCTGCTTGTCCAAAGTTGCCACAGAGGATATTTTCAGTGATAATTTTGTTTATAAAGGAGGTAAAACTTGCTGTTGTCAGCCCACAGCTGTTTCCCAGGGTCCCGTTTCTTGTGATGATGTGCTTATCAAAACATGCTTGATGACTGGTAGGAGCCTCCTGCAGACGGAATCTCCTCTTAAGTGGCAGAGGGTTAGGGGCCTGAAGGGTTTAGAGGCCACAGCACTAACTTTTGTTTAGCATCTATAACATTTATAGTAAAATCTTGTCTGCTGGAGTCCCCGCTGGGAAGAAGGAAGACATTTCCTTTCTCCTTTAGGATGAAAACTGGCTGACCTGGCTGGCACCTTGTCAATTTTTGAAATTTGAGTAATTGCTTTGGAATCCTTTCTGCTTCCACAATGAACCTCTCCCATGTCCTGGTGCCTCATATTCTGCAAGCCTGCAGCTGCCCACCTTCCTCTCCAGGAGTCCGGAGTTTTCCACCCTCCTGGGACTCTTGTCCAAACCTCCACTCCCAGGGCAGGGGCTCTTCCCCAGGTGTGAGGAGGAAGTTATCCGTTCCACTTCCCGCACTTGCGTGAGTTACTGTATAATCCCCTTAACTTCAGGGAGCTGTTTTCAGTTGGCTAAACATGTAAGAAAAATTAAGTCCAAGTGAACTTCTAATTGTTGATATTTCAGGCAGGGTAAACAAGGTAAAATATAAATAATCTCAGGAATTTGCAGGAAATTACAAGACCTTAGAAACCACCTAGTAAGCACCTGCTGTGCTTGGTTCTGGAGAACTTACATTTCCAGAATGACTTTAACCTGGGAGTTTGCTCACCAGAGAGTCTCAGGCCCCAATTCCTGATAATCTTATTTAGTCATCAAATTGGGATGAAGCCTGATGACCTGTATTTTAACAAGGGTCCAGGTCCTTATGATGTAAACGGGCCACCTTGTGGAACACCATCCATTCCCCCGCTGCACCTTCTTTTCTCTGTTAGTTTCTAGGTTCATCCTCTAGGCGGGCCTGAGAGAGAAAGCGCAGAGGCAAAGGCTGTGGGGACTATTTTCTGTCAGAAAATACATACTTAAAGCTTCAGACAAGTCGCTCAGCCTCTGAAACTTCAGCGTCCTCGTTATAAAATGGGGGACACTGGGGTGGAGCTCAGTAGTGACACTTTCAACTTTTAAAAACCCATTGTCTGGGTTTCTTATAACACAAATAGACAATCCTCCCAGAATGTGACTCGGGAGTCAGGAAAGCAGGCACGTGCCCGCGTGTGTGTCTGTGATGGTGGCGCTGGGCTGTCTGCACAGTTCCGGGATTCATTTTGCGTCTGACGAAACAAAGGGAAAAGAAACAATTGGCAAAAAAATGTCAGGGGTTTGTAACAAAAATGACATTGTATTCTCTATTTAACATGTGCTAGAGCCCAATTCTTGTAACAGCTGTGTGGACTCAAACACTGTTTCATTCCAAGGAGTGTTTAAAAAAAGAACGGAGGGGAAACTGGTCATTACGTTGATAAAGACTATTTAATAAACTGGGTAACCGCTGTATATATATGTATACTAGTTCTTCAAAGTAATATACTAAGAACTACAGCATGTCATCCTCCTTAATCTGCCTCTAAGCTTCCTCAGATAAACACTAGACAGAGGTCACATGCCCACAGCAAGCTGGTGAGCTCTGGTGAGCCTTGCCTTAGATGAGTGGCCTTGAAGGCATTGTTTCCATGAAGGAGCTGGATTACTGCAAACTTAAGAAGCCAGCCACTCGTCTCTGCACCATTTATCTCGCTGGGGTAGGGTCTCTCAGCCCTGGCTCTACAGACACTGGGGCCAGGTAACTCTTTCTGGTGGGGGCCTGTCCGGTGTATTGTAGGATGTTTAGCGGCATCCCTGGCCTCGGCCTACAGCTCTACCTACCCGCATCAGAGGCACCCTCTCCCCCTCGTGGCAATCAAAAAATGTCTCAGACACTGGCTGACGCTTCCTGGAAGGTACAGTCGCTCCAGCTGAGAACCACTGCACGAGAGCACGTGGCCTAAATATACAGCTTCTGTCACCAGACCATGGGTCTAAGGCAGAGGTGCCACTGAGTAGTATTCCTTGAGCACTTTTAAGCAAAGGTTGAAGAGTCATCCAAGATATTTAAAAATTGTTTAAAAAAAAAAAAAAACAGCTCTGTATTCCTATTCAGCCATACTTTTGTTTTAAAAGTAAGTAGAATATAGGGCTTAAAAGATGTCATCTTAAAGTTTCCATTTCATAAATGGTATATAGACAGTGTGTATAGAATGGGGTAAGAACTGAGTTGCTTCATGCATGGCTGCCATACAAGCTTTACAAAATAATAAAGTAAAACAGTCTAAAGAAACTGCATTGAAATTTGAATTTTGTGCATCGTTCACTTCAGCAGCAAACTGAGAAACTGGACAGATTCCTAACTGGATGTGTTTTTATAAAATAGTGAACATTATTAACTGTGAAAAAAAAGTGGAAACCAATTTATCATAATCACACAAGTGATTATACTAATGGTTATTACACAAGTAGTTATTATAAAAGGTGTAATTTTATAGTGTATCTATTCTGATATACAGTTATAACTTAATATATGACAATCTCATAAATTAAGATATCATAAGCATTAAACAGGATTCCTCAAACTTCTCTCCCTGGTCCATCTTTAATACAGTTTGCACATAGAAAATAATCATATACACGACTTTCAGGAGTATGCCCTCATTAATGCACACTCATTCTAATCAGTTAGAAAGACTAACCATGTAGGGGAAGAAAGTATATATGGGGGCAGTGTCTGAAACAAAATGTTGACTGTTTGAACCTTAAAGAATGAAAATGTAGCCATTATGTAAATATTAAAAAATGGTTTCATACCTGGTTTATTTTGGCAGATAAAGTCAAAATGTAAATGTATATATTGCACAACTATGCTAAATTGTATATTTTTTAAAGACAAATTGTCTTGGATAGTTTCCTTCATACATAATGTATAAATCTTTAAGAATATTTGCTGTTTTGATTAACTGGTTTTTGTCTTTTTTTCTCTCCACCAAAAATATAAAAATGAATGTATGCATGTTTGTACATGAAGTGTCACACAGTTCATTTGATTTCTAAGAAACAACCAAATTGGAGCAATAATCAACATTAAATTAGTTAAGAGCTTTTCTCCTATTAAAGTATGAGAATCAAACAGAAGAGTATTATTCAATTGTAAACTACTCTTTGCAGAGCACATTACTGAATATCATTAAAATCATTTTGAAAATAAAGCTATTCACTTTGGAATTTGAACTTTATGACTTATGGATCTCACTGTATTTATCTTGTACACTCACTGTGCTTGAGAACAGTCAGTCAAGACTCAGTTGTAAGAGTGAGGATGTATCTCACCACTTATAACAGCAGTAGCCACAAGGATGTTCTGCAGGCAACAAGCCGCCTTCAGTTTAGAGACGAGGTATAAAGCCTTGCTCCTCAGTGTGGTTGACAGGCGGGCAGCATTTGCATCACCTGGAGCCTGTTACAAAATGGAGCTCTCAGGTGCCATGCAGAACTGAATTCCAACTGGAAGTTTAATAAGATCACCAGATGATTTACAGTATGTTACAGTTTGAGAAGCATCACTCTAAAGCACAACTTATCTCTAGAAAGAAATATGTGTCTGAAACAGAAAAAAAGAATCAAAACTACTGCAGACTACACGAGCAGTCATCTGCATAGTTTAAAAAAATTTTGTAATAGAGCATTTACATACTCTTAAGACTTAAATAAGCTGAAATGAATGTGCTGAAATTGTAAAACAAGACACATATCAGGTTCAGAGACTGGCTGTCACTGCATAGATGGTGCACTGATGCAAAGGCTGAGGGGAAGGTGCTGCCTTTCACAACCTGTGCACAAATAGCTCTGATTCCCACCGCCCCCCCAACACCTCCCTCAATTCGACCCATCTCAATTCTGGTGAAGCACGTGACAAAAGCAGACTGCAGAACCACCACCAGTAAGTGTACCTTATATGCTTCATACATTAAAATACAACTTTGGAGAAAAAGAATATTCATTTTTGTTTTGTCACAGTGGGTTAGGAAATGCTGCTACCTGTATGAAAGCTAGCATTCTGTACCAAATCAGAACATACTTTTATATTTCAGTATTTTAAAAAATAATCCATTTATTCTTTATCACCTTTGAAAAACTACACAGAGCATAAAAATAATCCTCATTCTATCGTGTGTTTATTCGCTTAGTTGTATGTGACTCTTTACGACCCCTATGGACTGTAGCCCGCCAGGCTCCTCAGTCCATGGAATTTCCCAGGCAAGAATACTGGAGTGGGTTGCCATTTCCTCCTCCAAGAGATCTTCCCGACCCAAGGATCAAACCCACGTCTCTGGCATTTCCTACATTGGCAGGCGGATTTTTTACCACTGCACCACCTGGGGGTTCATCCTAGCATAACCCTTTAGTATTTTAAAGATAACCAACTAAAGACTGAAAATTTTCTTATTCAAAAAGAAGGGCTGATTTTCATCTGAGGACCACTCCAACCTAATTAAAAGAAAAAGGCTACTAATTAAATCTGAAATTTTTGATTCTGTGCAAATAGAGTAAAAAGCTAACTCACTCAAATTGCTCTTGCTATAGCCCTGGCTCTACCGCCCTCTGCTGGGTGAGCTGCCTAACTACACCACACAAATCATGGAATGTAAAGAGGCCTTTACTAGACGGATGGGAGAGAGGAAGGGAGTGGAGAAGAAAAGCTCGCTGCACCTATCCACTTCATTCGTCATGCCAGGTACTTTTACACATCTCTAAGCACTACAACTACACATCACGTCAGGTGTGTTTAATATGGGCTTCAAGTGCTTAATGGGCTTCCCTGATAGCTCAGTTGGTAAAGAATCCGCCTGCGATGTGGGAGACCCCAGTTCAATTCCTGGGTTGGGAAGATCCCCTGGAGAAAAGATAGGCTACCCACTCCAGTGTTCTTGGGCTTCCCTTGTGGCTCAGTTGGTAAAGAATCCACCTGCAATGCAGGACACCTGGGTTCGATCCCTGGGTTGGGAAGATCCCCCAGAGAAGGGAAAGGCTACCCACTCCAGTATTCTGGCCTGGAGAATTCCATGGACTGTATAGTCCACGGGGTCGCAGAGAGTCGGACAGGACTGAGCGACTTTCACTTCACTTCACTCCAGTGCTTGACGCCAACAAAACTTCTGAGCACTCTTGCGTGCATGTTATGGTTAGACACTGATGATAGAGACAAGTCCCCAGTCTCAGGAAACTGATGGTCTAGTGATGGAGATACACTAACAGATGTAGCACCTGAGACAGTGCGCTAAGCGCCACTGTAGGGTATAAAGTAGAACAAGGAATCCAGTTTGAGAGAGTGTAGTTGGAGCAGGCTCTCTGCAGAGGTAACATTTCATCAAGGAGCAAGTGAGGAAGCAACTGAGGGAATACCCGGAGGAAGGGCATCCTAGCAAAGGGGCAGGCGAGGACCCTTGGGGAGAGTGAGCCTGCCACAAATCACCACAGCAAAGCAGGGAGCCTGGAACGAGAGAGCAGTGAGGCAGGAGCCGGGCCATGCAGGCTGTCGGTCATGGTGAGGACAGAGGTTCTGGGGTGTGATTACCTATCAGAAGGTTCAAGTAGGATGATCAAGTGACCAAAGTAGGAGAAGGAAGGGGGACTGTCACCAGGCCACAGCAATAGTCCAAGAGAAATGGGAGTGGTGGCTTGGATGACAGATGCAGCAGAATAAAGAAATGAGTGGATTCGAGGCATCCAGGAATTGCTTTCCAATTGTCCAATAGGTTCATTCAAGATCTAAGATCAAGACTCAAACTTTTAACTTCTCAACTCACTACTTCTCAAAACATACTGAAAGTATAGTGACTCAGCAGCATATGTAAAGAACAAGCAGAGCCACAAAATCACAAAACAGTTCACTAGAACATCTGCTGCTACCTTCACTCAAAGATAAAACTATCACTTTTACTACCTGTTAAAACACTTGAAACACAAGAAATCAGCTTCCTACTTCTTAAATGAACTTCCTAAGCTGTCATATAAAGCCACAGTCCCCAAGTGACTTTAAACATTACAATCTATTTAAAGGTCAGTTTTTTTAGGTTACTCTTCTACTTAGCCAGTTAAGTCACAGACTTATAGAAAGGCTATGTCAGAGTGATGCCAGCTCCTTAATATTTCACCAATTAACTTTGCCACTCTTAAGAGAAGTGGGGATCAACGACGACCTGATTCAAGTCCAGTGCAATGCACTGAAAACTGTCAGATGCTCCATCCCAATTTTAGCATGCCCCAGATTAACTCCTTAACCTGTCTGCACTGGAGACTTAAAAGCTTAATAGTCTGAGTTCCTGATTTAAACAAAACCTACTTAAAATGAAGATATGATTAAAAAAAAAAAAAAGATGCTTAGAGAATGTTTCATGTACTTTGTATCAGGTCAGTTCAGTCGCTCAGTCATGTCTGACTCTTTGCAACCCCATGGATTGCAGCACACCAGCCTTCCATGTCCATCGTTCCATCACCAACTCCCGGAGCTTGCTCAAACTCGTGTCCATTGAGTCAGTGATGCCATCCAACCATCTCATCCTCTGTCATCCCCTTCTCCTCCTGCCTTCAATCTTCCCCAGCATCAGGGTCTTTTCCAATGAGCCAGTTCTTTTTATAATTACTATCAATAAAGATCCTCTAAAGAAATTGAGTATAAAAATTCCAAAAGCCACATAGACTTCATATGAACATAAACTCTAAGTCCCTTCCAAAGGAACCTTCAAGTTGTGGGCTTTTGAGGATGCAAAAGTGAGGTCTTCAGTGACTCAGTGACACTCAGTGAGAAGGTAGAGCTGTATTTGCAGGATGACTTCACTGAACTCCTTGCTGTACAATAAGAGGAGCTTGGTAATGAAGGCCTGGTGGACCTGGAGGCCCAGAGGGAGGACAGAGAGGAAGAAGCAGTAACTGAAGGACCGAGGAAAGTCACGACACAGGAAAAGGCAAGGGCTCTTCTGTATTTGAGGAGGCACTGTCAGCTTTTGAGGCACAAGCCCTGAACACAGAACGGTACACGAAGGCTGCAGTAGCTGTTCCGAATGCAATCCAGGGCTACCATGTCATCTACGACGAGAAAAAGAGAGCTACTACTCAGGCATCACTGGATCATTTTTCAAGAAGGTAGATAATTCTATCTGCAGCCAGCAAGGAACCAGAACCTGTGCCATCAACGTCAGGGGTGAGTGAAACTGCAGCTTGCCCTCTGGCTCCTGTCACTGACGACCCTTCAGCTCTGCCATCTCCCACTTCCTCTCCTTCCTCCAGTCAGTAACTCTTCTTACCTGTTCACTGGATGCCAGCTCCTGTTTACCAGCTCTTATACTGTACTACTGTACTTTTGGGGCTTCCCTGGTGTCTCAGACAGTAAAGAATCTGCCTGTAATGCAAGAGACCCGGATTCGATCCCTGGGTCGGGAAGATCCCCTGGAGAAGGGAATAGCAACCCACTCCAGTATTCTTGTCTGGAGAATCCCAGGGACAGAGGAGCCTGGCGGGCTACAGTCCATGGGGTCACAGGGAGTCAGACAGGACTGAGTGACTAAGCACACATACAATATATAAAAAAAAAAAAAAAAAAAACCACCCAATCAAAAAATGGACAAAAGACCCAGACAGACATTTTTCCAAAGAAGACATACAGATAGGTAAAAGGCCCATGAAAAGATGCTCAACATCACTAATTATTAGAGAAATGCAAACCAAAACCACAATGAGGTCTATCACCTTACACTGGTCAGAATGGTTATCATCAGTCAGTCTACAAATAAGTACTGAAGAGAATGGGGAGAAAAAGAATCCTCACACACTGGTGGTGGTCATGTACAATGGGGAAACCACTACGGAAAACAGTTTGGAGGTTCCTTAAAAAACTAAAATAAAAGCACCATATGATCAAGTAATGCCACTGCTGGGTATATATCTGGAAAACATGAAACTCTTAATCTGGAAAGGCACATGCACCCCAGTGTTTGTAGCAGCGCTACTTACAACAGCCAAGACACGAAGGCAGCTCAACAGATGACTTAAGATGAGACACACTCACACTGGAGTATTGCTCACCACACAAAAACCATCCTTTGCTACAACATGAATGGAGTATTATGCTTAGTGAAAAAAGTCAGAGAAAGATAAATGCTGTATGATATCACTTACGTGTGGAATCTAAAAAAATAATACAAATGAATCCAAATATAAACAAAAACACCTAGAAAACAAACTCATGGTTACCAAAGGGAGAGGATGAGGGGAAGGACAAATGAGGAATGTGGACTTAACAGATACAAACTACTACACGTAAAACAGATAAGCAACAAAGATTTACTGTGCAGCATAGGAAATTACGCCAAAATCTTGCAATAACTTATAATGGAATATAATCTGCAAATAACCCCAAATCATTATGCTGCACACCCAAAACTAATCAAATATTGCAAATCACACTTCAGTTTAAAAAAAAAAGAACTATATGAAAATTATATACTAAGATCTATCAAGGTAATATATGGGTTGACCAAACAAAAACTGGACCATTATTTAGTATGAGATTTTGCAGAAAACATACCTTTATTAATGACTTCACTAACAACAATGCTGCTTAAGCTCAAAAGATATCTGAAAATGCTTTACTAAATAATCATATAATTTTCCTTCTTAATTGGTTGTGAGTACAATCTTCTAACATTAAAACACAAAACACCCTTGCTAGTTTGTCTTGACAATTTTATGCTCATTTATATACTGATAAAATAACAAAATATAATAAGCATTATGATAAGATTATACTAGATTCTGAAATAGAAGAAATCCTCATAATTATGAAATATCTTACGTATCATCAGGCTACCCCAGTGGCTCAGCGGTAAAGAACCCGCCTCCCAATGCAGGAGATGTGGGTTCAATCCCTGGGACGGGAAGAGTCCTCGGAGAAGGAAATGGCAACCCACTCAAGTATACTTGTCTGGGAAATCTCATGGACAGAGTAGCCTGGTGGGCTACAGCTGATAGGGTCTCAAAGAGTTGGACACAAATGAAGCGACTGAGCACGCACGCATCATCACTGAGTTTTTAAAAACAAGAAAATATTGCTTTAAACTTATAAAATCATACTTAGCTTATTTTTTAAAATATATAAATTCTAAAAATATATCAAGAGTATCTGATAAGGACTTTTTATAACTTTCAGTTCTGCCAACATTCCCAAAATGCATCCCTGACAACAATATCGCTGGGCATAGGGGCAGGGGGGTGGGGTCAGGGTGCTGGGGGTAGGAGGCAGACAGAGGGGGCAGCCTGAGATAGTCACTGATGAGGGGCGACCCCTCAGTGTGAGTCAAATTACAACTGGAACTCAGTCATAGAACTGTTTGTCCACCACAGGCATCACTCCTCACATTCAAATTATTCTTCCATTTTTCTCCCTAAAGCCTTTCTTTCCTCTGTCTCTAGTTCCCATATAAGCCCTCGTCCTAAACACTCATTTATTTTGCTTTCTTTTCTCCTCTCTTTTGTTCCACTGGTATAACATAAGAGATCAGCTTCATTAAACTATCTTCTAGAGAAGAAGAATGGAAATATGATCAAAGATAAGAATTTACCTAGTTTAAATTTTAGGGCTCTAAAAACCTAAGTGGTTTAATCACTGGTTGCCCAAAAGCATTCTTTGTTTCTTTTCCAATATGATGATGATTCTTCATAGATTTCCTAAAAAACAGAACCATAAGGAGAATTCAAAAGAGAGCATTTTAATACATGCAAATACACTGGAATAAATCAGGCAAATGAGTATCACAACTATTTAAATGTGCTCTTCTTTTAACAATCCAATGGACATTTGCGTAAGGCACTGATAGCAAAAAAATAACCAAACATGCTTCCTACACTCAAGGATTCAGTCCAGTAGGAGAAACAACAGACAAGAAGCCTTAACAAGGCAAGGTGCCAACATCGAGAAGAATAAACTACGAAATCTACTCGGGACCACGATGGGCAGTAGCCTGGGCAAAGTTACGTCGGGAAGACGGAAGGTCTTTAAACACTTTGTTCTATCAGACACACCTGCTACTTCCACATTTCTAAACATGCTTTTCCAAAGGCAGAAGGGATGTTTCCATTAGCTCTGAAATTAAAGAGACCACCACGGAGGTTCCTAAACAGGTCTGAGCTACATGCTGGTGACAAGTGCTCTGTAAGTGCCTGCCCTACCCACCACCCTCTTGCCTACGTCACAGACAATCTCAAAGCACAGGCTGGAACCAGAACCAGACTGGAATTTAGACAATTTGGGGACAGAAGAGGAATAAGAATATCACATATTCTTCTCTCTCTAATCAGATTCTATCATGTTGGCCACAAAGTTCAGGGTTTTCCATTTTATGGACACCCTCTCACCTTCTACAGACAGAGAAGCAAACAGAAAGCCCAGCTAGTCCTCAACATCCCATCTCCTGCTCTCTCTACTTTGTCAGCTAGCTCACTATTCTTTCCTCCCAGGTAAAGAAAGCTCTTTCAGCCAGGCTCACAATTCATTCTGGAAGGCTCTTTCTACCTTGCTCGCTCCAGGGGCCTGTCTCATGGTCTATCAAAATGGCGGCAGCCTTGCTCACGGCCAAGCAACCAGATACCTGAGCTTCACTAGGACAGATTCCTTTCACACACGCTATCTTCTAGTTCTTACGTATCCCCTTATAACAATGGGTTTCAGTTTTAATTCAGAAAATATGGGTCACTAAATTTCATAAGTGCTGGTTCAGAGTCCAACTAACTCATCTCAGCACTGACTGAAGCAGGAGGCTCCTAGAAGGACTCGCCCTCTGGTCCTTCACTCCGAGCCCTGCTCTACTGGGCAGTGAATGCATTCCTCAGCTTTACATTCAGCCACAAGCCGTGGGCAATTCGAGGCTCTCAAGTGGAATTACACGTGTCTCAGAGTTCTGAGTTCCCACTGTTGAGGTAACTATACCAGGGGAGAAATCAGGGAGCTGGGCCTTTTCATCTCTTCAGGATGCTCTAAGAAGGGAACTGTTTGCTTTTATTGATGGGTTTGATGTATGGACTTAAAACAAGCTAGACTTTCAAACTTAGGTTTTTAAATCCACTCTGCATTTTGTCCACAGAGGCAATATCCTTTTTTTCCCCCCTGAAATGAAGGCATTCTAGGACAAGGTTCTTTTGCCTTGAGAAATCTCTATTTTAGCCATTGCCTAAATAGCCATGCATGATTCCTGCTCTCCAAAGGGAAGACCCTCTAACTCAAGGGAATTCAATTCCAAGGGATACTACTGCATATATGAGCCACTGGAACATTCCAGACTAGGAATTCTAACTGTTACCACTTGCTGAGGTCTTCTCCCAGTCATGCATTATTTGAGGCATGTATTTTTCATGCTTGGAAAGAAGATTATCACATAAACACCCTATTTCATAGATAAAAGAAAACAAGATTCTATAAAGTCAGGGAAGGCCCATGAATATATACTCTATGTACTCTTTTTCTTTATCCTTTAAAAATTCCTAAGAAAAAATCATGTCCAGAGAGAAAGGTAGGTATTTTCCTAACTTACCTTTTTCCATATGGGCACCCTGGCTTTTAAAGCATCAATGGCATAGCTCACAGCTTCAAGGGATGCAGCCCTGTGGGCTGAGGACACAGCAATGATAACGCTTGCTTCTGTCACTGGAACCAAGCTTTAACAAAATGAAGACAAAAATTCATCATCTCCTCTGAAGCTGCATGTTAAAGAACTGACACGTGGGGAAAAAAAAAAAAAATTCATTGAAATCCAGCAAACATTTAATTCCTAGAACTAAATACCTGAGCTTCAGCGGTAAAGAATGGTAAAGGCTCAGTGGTAAAGAAACTGCCTGCCAAAGTAGGAGACACAGGAGAGGGGGGTTCAATTCCTGGGTTGGGAAGATCCCCTGGAACAGGAAATGGCAACCCACTCCAGTATTCTTGCCTGGAGAATCCCCGTGGACAGAGGAGCCTGGTGGGCTACAGTCCACGGGGGTCGCAAAGAGTCAGATACAACTGAAGCCACTTAGCACAGCACAAAGAACTAAATATCCAGTTCTATTTTACCTAAACATCCCATTTAGTTAGAAAACAGTAATTCATCTCAGTTGCATTTAGAAGAAGCCAAAGCTGTGACCAAGTTGTTAGCATGTATCCACTAGATTTATTTGATGGGCACCAAGAAGAAAGAGACCTCACTGATTCAAGTATCTGATTCAAACAAACAAGGCACAGGTCAGGTAATGTCTAGAAATACAAAGCAATCGCATGATGAATATAACACAGAATTTAAAATACTGAATAGCAAAAAACAGTAAATAACAGAATTGATAACAGTATTAAAAAATATAGTAGATGATAGATTTAGTCCCACTGCTGGGCTCTTTACAAAGCCTGGAATTCTACTCTTCTCGGAGATATAAAAAGATGAACTAATTTCATGACCTCAAGAGGCTTTTACATCAAAAAATCTCAGACTGTCATATAAACAAAGTCCGGACTACAAAACAGCTGGGCACAGGGCCTGAGAGTCTTGCACATTTGGACTTTGTTACAGCATCTACCACTACTACTCTCCAAATGTTACAATATAACAAGCAGCCCTTAAAGGCACAGTCGGCCAGAATGATACATGAACCTCCCTCTCAGGGTGATACAGGATGCCAGGGAAAGATCTCAGAATCAGAATTAGTAAAAAGGTGGAGAACAACCACGCTTAAACTTTTAAACTGATAAAGGAAATCATACCCAAGTCGATGAAACACCGCTGTGTGTTTAACTGGCCATTTCTGTCTAATGTCACTACAAATTTTTCTTATCTCATTTTCTGCCATTGGTAGATATGCTTCATACTCTAAGCTAATGACTTTTTTCCCTTCGAAATTATTCCTTGTAGTCCCTAAAAAAAAAAAAAAAAAAAATTACAAAATAAGGCTTCTCCTTATAGTTGAAATAGCCACACTAATAAAAAAAAAAGGAGGGGGTTATTTTTTAATAGCATACCAGTTTGTGTAAAAATTACTTTGAAAATTTCTAAACATGAAGACTTGATTAGAAAATCAAAAGATAATTATCACAAAGATGAGGAAATAAAATGACACTGATTAGCCAGGTTTACTGAAAATACTCAAAAGACAAACCAGTATATATTCCCTTTCTAAGCACAAAGATTTGACACTTGAAAACATCATGCTCCCAGGATTATCATTAAGTTATTATCATCACCATTTTTTCCCCTCAATATCTGGAAAACACAGAATTCTCTATTAATAATGTTTTTTATTCTACTTTTTTTTTTTTTTGTCTTTAAACACAGGTTAATTTAAAGATTATTAAAGCAAAGTAAGAACTAAAAATTTCTAGTCACCACCATGGGTAATCTCGGCTTACTGCTCAGGATCTTAAAATCCTCTATTAACACTCAAATAGGAGAAACACTTGCTAACTTCAACCGTCTCATACAGTCAATAGACACTATGAAAATTAAAACTCACCTACAAATAGAGATATTGCGCCACAGAGTGGAGAAATCACCAGCTGTGAGACTTCATCTACTGAAAGTTTCTCAGATGTGAATTTTATTATATCTTTAGATTTCTCTTCAACTTCATTCATATCTTTTCTAGAAATAAGATATTACTAAACCTTAATATGGAGAAGGAAATGGCAACCCACTCCAGTATTCTTGCCTAGAGAATCCCATGGACAGAGGAGCCTGGTGGGCTGCTGTCCATAGGGTCACACAGAGTCAGACACAACTGAAGCAACTTAGCATGCATAGCAAACCTTAATATAGGTACTAGAGTCAAAACACCAATTTATCGGCTGTATTTCAATTTATAGTTTTTTCTACATTAGAAATGTTCAATTCAGTCACTCAGTCATGTCCAACTCTTTGTGACTCTTAGATATGTTAGGAGGCCTGATTTGAAATATGATGATAAAAATAAATGTAAAAGTTTAGCAGAACTCAGCAATTTACAAATACCCCTAATGAATCAAGCATGTTATAAGAAGTTTACCATTAACATCATCACTTAAAAGGTAATCTATCTCATTGGTCGAAATATTCCCCATTCTAGAACTGCTACTCTTACCTCCTTCATCCACAGGCACATCACCTCTAAACCACTATGTTACCAAGCAGTACACTCAGTACTGGCTTTTTCTTTATCCAAACAGGAGAGCAAGCAGAAATGACGGAGATGCCACAGGAACTGGGTTCATTTCATCAGGCACAACCCAGTTAAGTAACTGAGGAAACAAGGGAATGAACTGAAGGCCTATTCATCATATGCTATAGGTCCTTTGCCATATATTTCATTTCATCCATCAAGGATTTATTACATACTCACTAAGTGTCAGAGATTGGATATTGGCTGGGGGACAAAAGACCTGGCTCCTGCACTCAGGGCACTTATGCTGGAGGAGGAACAAAGCAGGAAATAGGAACTACAAACAGGGATAACTTATAGAAACAAACAGGGTTCTGAGACAAAGCATGGGGGTTGGGGAAGGGGTACTTACGAGGATATTTATGATCACACTACTGAAGAGAAAAAAAAAACTACTGGATTATTCTGATGCTACGAGATTTCAGGATGTTTCAACCTCCTGCACGTGCCACCTGAGTTTTTTCCACTTTTTCTTGCAATATGATATAGGTAACCCAAACATCTATGAACTTCAGACCACACTGAGTCCCATAACTTGATTCTATAAGAACACAGATTCTAAAACTGCATGTTAGAAATCTTGCCAAACACATTCAAATAATACACACTGCTGCTGAGTATCTTCCTAGTCTTCTCAAAGGACAGCTCTAATCATCACACGCACACACACACCTTCAATGGCAGGCGGTTGTTTTCTGAATAAATTCCAAACTCAAAAAGCAGCATTCTTCTATAACCATGGTGGTGATATGCTGGCTACAGTTTTCAAATCAAACTGAGATACATATCTAACAAAGAATAGTATTTTTTCTAAATAGAAGATCTTGCCAGGTGATTTGCTTTGCAATATTTATTCTTCACTTTTTGGGGGACTGTCCTCCAGGAGAGTGGAGAGAAAAAATGAGAGAAAGAAACAGGCATTCATGGCTTGTTTTTTCCTTTAATGCAACCAAAGTTTTGCCATCTAGGATGATACTTACTCTTGACTTTGAAATAAAACCACTATCAAATTAAGAAAGTTTTCTTTCATTCCTAACTTACAATTAGGGATGTCTATTAATTTCTACATTATTTATTTCTCAGTTGACAAATTAAGCCTCATTCTGTTTGGCTCTCCACATTATACTAAGCAAGGTTCTTACACATTAGCATACTCAGACATGGACCTCATTTTTATGTAGTAGAAAGATGACATGGGTCCTAGAGCCATTTGCAATACAATTATAACAATAAAGCTGTCTTTTTGTACCTGGAAAATGGCAAGCTTTTTTTTTCCTTAGGAAGAGAAATATTCTTACTTTCCAGCTACGCAATTTTTCTCCATTTCTCTGTAATGAGGAAAGCTATTATCCAGTATTAATAAGCATTATTTGTGGAAAAGTACCCAGAAAGTCCAATAATCTGACTTCAAATGTTGGCTCTCCCACTTATTAGCTATGTGACCATGACAAGTTTTTTTAACTTCTTTTCGGTTTTCCCTTCTGCAAAATAGGAATATTAAAACACCAGTGTCTGGTACTGTGCTCCACACAAAATAAAAGCTCAACTGAACCATGTTAAATCAATAGAGTGAACATATCAAAATGACATTCAACTGCAAAGATGATAGGCATTTGTAAGTCCACCTGCACCAATAAAGAGCTGGTGCAGGCAGTCTTACAAAGAGTATAAAGTAAACAATATACAGGTTATTATCTGTATGATCCTGCTCCACAACACTGGTTAAGAAAAAAACTCTCTCACATACCCAGGTGGCTCAAAAGTACTACCCTCCACTAATGGGAGGGATAACGGCAATTTCGTCTCCTGATTGAAGCAGGAGGAGCTGATCTCCAAGCTCGACATATTCTTGACGAACAGCAAATATCACTTGATTTCTGACATCAGCCAATCTGAAGGACAAAAAGTATAATTAGACCTATCAATTATTAGCCTATTAGCTGTTAGATCCTAAATCTCCTCAGCTGCAATTAAAATTACATAAATACTATTTTATGAAACATCCTCTACAAAATGACTAATTAAACTCACTCATATTTTGCAGAGAAAGTATATATCCACTGAAGAACATACTTATTCACCATGACGAATGAAGTAAATTGCTAACAACTCTTTACTGGATGTTGGGTGTCTTAGGCAATTAAAGAAACAAAGAAACAAACAAAAAACCACACTAAACTGGAGACAACATTCAGACCAAGTTAAAAAAAAAAAAATTTATCAGTGCATGCCCTCCCCAGGAGCTTTCCATCTAAGGAAACAAGTATGCCAAGCATACCCTGTAAGGCTGCAAAATACCAAGTGCCTCTCAGCCAGGTGAAAGGTAAAGTAGGACAGAGGCCCAACCACTGCCGTTGATTATCAGGGCACTTTAAGAACTTAAAAAGATATGAAATCAAGAAGGAATAGTTTTCTTTTGGAACATACATTGTGGACTGTCTGCTACACAGCACCAAAGCTTCAAAGTTAAACATCTACAAGGATTTAAGTGACACTCAGTATTCCTGGAACACGTTCAGGTGAGCCAATTTTGTACTTTGTTCCAAAGAAGACTCATCTGAGGTAGGAACAAGAGCAGTAAAATCAGACAATTTTCAAGAATCAGAAAAAAAATAAATCAAATGTTGCAAAAATGCAAATTCAGCAGCAGCTACCGTTTCTTATCTTTCATTTTTCTTTCAGTCTTAAAAATTTCTATCTTGAGTTCTCTAAAGAAGGGGTGGGACATAAAAATTTAAAGCACACATTTTAACAGAAATTGTAACAATTTCATTTAATGCTATAAAAATGCAAAATCTAAATTTTCAGTATTATGTAAATTAAAAAAGCTAATATAGTCATGTCTCTTTCGGAGTATCTCAGCTCACTGTGTTTTTTAAGTAAAATATAGAACTTTTCTTAAGGAACTGTTTATTTTTAAATACTATAAGTTTTCAGAAAAAATACAGCTAATGATACTTTTGACATTAAACATGGAAATCAACATTAACTTCTTACTTTTATCATTTACTCATGCATTTTTAAATATTAAAAAGTGCTTATCATATACATTCTACAAATTTTTAAGTACCCTGGATGACGTGTTTCTATCTCATTCCACAGCTGCAATGCTTTTATTTCTTGCGGCACAGAAATGGTCTCAGAGCGAATTCCTGCTATTTCAGCGCTTTTTGCAAAATACAACACTTCCACCTGAAAAGAAAGAAAACATATTTAACAGTAACAACTCATAGCCCTTTTCTGACTCTCAACGTGGGGTTTTGTTTTTCAAACGCATTACTTTAATCAAAGACACTTTTGATAAGTTAGAGAAAATTAAAATGCCCATAAAAATTTCATTATATCCACAATTTTGAAAAAAAATGTAGGCTTTCTAAGTATAATTCAGACTTTCAGATGCTTTTTAGCTTTATAAATGTACGCGTGGCACGACTAAACCTCTAACAATATCTTCTTAGAAACCATGAAGTTGGCCTTTAATTTACATAAAATTATAGGCAATAGCACCCCACTCCAGTACTCTTGCCTGGAAAATCCTGTGGACGGAGGAGCCTGGTGGGCTGCAATCCATGGGGTCGCTAAGAGTCAGACAAGACTTCACTTTCACTTTCATGCATTGGAGAAGGAAATGGCAACCCACTCCAGTGTTCTTGCTTGGAGAATCCCAGGGATGGGGAGCCTGGTGGGCTGCCGTCTGTGGGGTCGCACAGAGTCGGACACGACTGAAGCAACTTAGCAGCAGCAGCATAGCACCTTTTATAAGCACTTAGGCAGTGAACAAATGTCTGAGTCAAGAGATGAATTACACAAATAAATGACCAAATAAGTGAAAGACACGTCTTTCACGGTTGTCATATGACCTTCGATTCCAGTATACATTACATTGAACCCAGCTGTCCGGAATTATGTTACGAAACATACAAACCCTGATAGTTACAAAAGCAGATGGGTCTGAAACACAGGATAAACCGGTATTCCCTAGGACAAACCTATGTAAGACAGCCTGGTATCCAAGGGATCCGCCCAAGTAAAATAACCTACCTATCACTCGGAGCAAATCATTCTCTACGAAACAAGCGTGCGTGAGTGCTAAGTCACTTAAGTCGTATCCGACTCTGCGACCCTGTGGACTGCAGCCCACCAGGCTCCTCTGTCCATGGGATTCTCCAGACAAGAACACTTAAGTGGGTTGCCGTGCCCTTCTCCAGGGGATCTTTCCGACCCAGGGATCGAACCCCCATCTCCTGAGGCTCCTGCACTGCAGGTGGATTATTTATTTATTTATTTATTTATTTATTTATTTATTTTACCGCTGAGTCACTAGGGAAACCACGAAACAAGCAGAGGTCTGCAAATAATCAACGGTTGGCCAATGCACAGATGCAGCGCTTTCACCTAAGAATTCTTAGTTAAGAGCATTTCTTTTTAAATTGAAAACTTGTCTTCTTAGGAAAGAATAATCTGAGAAGCGTTTAGGAACCAGCTGGTCTTCTGGGCCGTCACCCGCATAACTAGCGTTCGCGGAAATCGACTTGACTTTCTTTGGGGAGGCCACAGCAAAGCCTCCGAAACCGGGAGGGGCCACCACCGCGGTGACAGTCTCCGGGGTCTGACTGAGCAGGGCTGCTTCTGTGGAGGAAAAGGCGGACACATTCGGGAAGACTTCCCACCCTTACCTGGCACCGGGGAACCATCCCGCCAGGAACGTCTCGCCCGCTATCCCGGCCGCGGAAGCGGAGGCGCCAAGTGGCGCAGCGCGCAGGCGCAACCTGCCGGCCCCTTCCGCCCCTACGCAGCATGCGCAGAGCTGGTTCCGCCCCGCTGTTTACCCAGCTGAGTTTGCGCCGCGGTTCCCTGGAGTTGGGTGTTCGGTCGCGGATGGGTCGCGTTGGTGGGCGAGAGGTGGCTGTCATTCAACGGGTAAAAGGCTGACCACGCGTGCCTTTATCCTCAGACGAGGCGCCGAGGTACAGGAGAGCCGATCTTGGACTCTCCTGGACACCTGCCTCCTCCGTTACGGAAACTGCTTTTCCGCTCGCTCACCTGCAGGCTTCTCTTTCACAGTTTTTACCTACCCCCGCCTTCTGGTGAAGCAATGGCAACCCACTCCAGTACTCTTGCCTGGAAAATCCCATGGACGGAGGAGCCTGGTAGGCTACAGTCCATGGGGTCTCGAAGAGCCGGACACGACTGAGTGACTTAACTTTCACTTTTATGCATTGGAGAAGGAAATGGCAGCCCACTCCAGTGTTCTTGCCTGGAGAATCCCAGGGACAGAGGAGCCTGGTGGGCTGTCGTCTATGGGGTCGCACAGAGTCAGACACGACTGATGCGACTTAGCAGCAGCAGCAGCACCTTCCGGTTTGTAATTACTGTTCATTAGATGCTTAAGGCATTTGACCTGTATACATTTATACTTTTTCTGAGTAGTTTACTATCTGCTTAGTGATTTGTCCGCGCACTCCTCTACCATCTCCAACTTTTTACCACCAAGAATTCTTTTAAATTGGGTAGTTATGTTGTTACGTGAGTATAAACGAGGCGGCCCTCTCCTTGCAGCTCACAGTCCTGGATGTGAAACGGTCATGAACCAGTGATGGTAGCTCAGTGCACCGAATAGAATATACTAGGGTTACATGTTCATTTCGTGGGAATGGAGGTGGGGGATAGAGGCTGGTCACCTGAGGAGTGTGGTCTACGAAGTCCTCTTGGAGGAGAGAGATGCTTGAGCTAAATCTGCTTTAAGGATCGGCAGCAAAGGGCAGGGTGGGAGTAGGGATGAGGAAATTTTACTAGCCTTTGCCAAGCCAGAGGGATATAAAGCAGCATATGACGTCACAGAAGGGCAAAAAGTTGGCAAAGTAGGTGTGGCTCCTGCAAGGAAGTAGTGGGAAATGAGACTGGACTTATCAAGTAGTAGCCCACGGACAGAGAAATTGACAAGGAGTAACACTAAGGTGGGGGTGTTCCCAGTGGCACAATGGTAAAGAATAGGTCTGCCAATGCTCAGGAGACACAGGAGACGTAGGTACCATCCCTGGTGGTAGTTTAGGCGCTAAGTCATGTCCAACTCTTGTGACCCCATGGACTACAGCCTGCCAGGCTTCTCTGTTCATGGGATTCTCCAGGCACTAATACTGGAGTGCGTTGCCATTTCCTTCTCCGGAAGATCTTACCAACCCAGTGATTGAATCCAAGTCCCCTGAATTGCAGGCAGATTCTTTACCGACTTAGCTACAAGGGAAGCCCAGGTACCATCCGTGGGCTGGGAAAATCCCCTGGAGAAAGATATGGCAACCCACTCCAGTACTTTTGCCTGGAAAATCCCATGGACAGAAGCCTGGCGGGCTACAGTTCATGGGACTACAAAAGAGTCAAACATGACTGAGCGACTAAACAGCAACACCACCAAGGTATATTCTGGCAAAGTTGCTAAACAACTTTAACTAAACAAGTATAAAGAATTATATTCACATCCAGGTAGAAAAATAAGGGAGATGACAATGACCTCAGGACTGTCTGAAACATCTGATGCCAGAGGATGGTGGTGTGCAATATCTAAAAAAGCCTGAGAGCAAAGTATGACCCAAAATATTACATACAGTCAAGCTGGTGTTGATAAAATACAAATTGACACTCCTAAACTCACAAAAGCTCAAAAAGCACAATAGCTCAGATAACAACAGCTCTTTAAAAATCTCCTTGGGCAGAAATCCAGTCAATCAAGAGGGTAGTCAAACTTTAAAACTCAGTGTTAAGGAAGTTAATGGTAAAGAAAAAAAAAAAAAACTGGAGGTGAGATTTTAATCCATTTAAATATAAACCAAAAACAACTGTGGGATTATGGAATTAAATGTAAATGACATCAGAATATTTTGTTAAAAAATAGAAACTGCCCCCAAATTGGAACATGTAGTCAACAAAACATTGATTCAAGATGCTTAATAGCTCTCACAATCTTGTTAAGTTTAGAAGGCTATGTTAGGGGTGACTATGTCTTATAAGTAAATATTCTGATGATTTTTAATTCCTTTAGTTTCACTTCAGTTATTTTGTTGTAAATAAAGTACAAGTGAAAATAAAATCTAAAAAGAAAATTGATATATAGTATCATATATATATATATGATATATATATATATATCTTTAATGCCCAAAGAAAAGGGATGGAATAACATTCACCAGATAACAGTTACCGTATCTGGGTAGTAGAATTGTGGATAATATAAAAAATACTTTTGCTTCCTCTTGTAAATTTCTGTGTTGCTTAATTTTTAACAGTAATAAATTTATTGAGTGCTCTTTGTGTTATTTTGTGCTCTTGTTGTTATTTAGGCTCTGGGCATACATCTGTGAGCTATAAGAATAAGGTCCTTGCATCATGGAGCTTACTTTCTCGTTAGGAAGATAGGCTATATGTAAGAAAACAAATAAGGACAGTTTGATGAGTGGCATGTAGGGGAGGAGCAGGGTGCCTGTTCCTTAGGGTCAGAAGGGAATGAACACTGAGCTGAGCTGAGACCTGAAGGAGGAGAGGAGCCAGCCTGTGCAGTGCCAGGGAAATAGTTTCTGGACAATGGTAAAGTGGTTTCCGGGTAGGAGAGGACTCTGCACATTTGAAGAACAGAAGAGAAGCTAGTGTGCCTGAAATATAAGTGGGAGAGCCTGGTGGGATGATTTTGAAGAGATTAAAGGGAATCTGAACATTAAAGATCCTGGGAGGTCCTGGAACCAGCTAGGATTTTATTCCACTTTCATTCGGAAGACAGACAGACAGACACACACATGCACACGCATTTTCAGATTTGACCCTGCATCAGCTTGGAGTCATTTTGAGCAACCGGAGCACAAACAGTTCTGAAGAGAAAGCTGACAAAGCCTGATCCTTGGATATTTCACTTATGCAAGCTAATAAATTCCTTATTTTGCCCTAATATTTTCTGCTGTCATTTTGAGCTATTAAACAGTATCTAGTCCCAGGCACCATGTCATACGTTTTGGCCCACTATCAGGAACTCTCCGTGAAATGCTATTTAGCGTCAGTGACTTTATGCAAGTTGAAGCCTATATGCTATGTTAAAAAATAGAGGAAATAGATTTTAAAATCTCAGTCCACATATACCTTTTTATTAAGTGTAACATAATTTGTAGAAAGTGAAAATATCTCTGAGGAAGTCAAGTGTGGTGGGAGATCTGTAGTCATTAGTCATTTAACTGGTATCTTTAAGATATTTTTGGAAGTGGAAGTGTTATTCTCTCAGTCATGTCTGACTCTTTGCAACCCAAGGGACTACAGACTGCCAGACTCCTCTGTCCATGGGGATTCTCCTGGCAAGAATACTGGAATGGACTGACATTCCCTTCTCCAGGAGATCTTCCCGACCCAGGGATTGAACCTGGGGTCTCCTGCATTGCAGGTAGATTCTTTACCACCGAGCCACTAGGGAATCCCCAAGATATTTTTGGTGGTATGTAAATTTCTCAGTAAAAAATGGATGATGTCATAGTTATTCTTTAAATTATTAGTTCAACATAAACTCATCTAGAATTACTCTTTTTAACAAGTCACGCAGAATTCCAGGCTTTTTTCTGTACAACTGGCTTGTAAAGACACATTGTAGCATTTACTAATAAACAGCCCAGCTGAGAGCCTTGCACCTTGTAAGTATACAAAAAAGTTGTTGATCCAGCTTTGTATTCGGATAGAATTATTTACAAAAACATCATACTCTACTTGTGTGATTTTATTCATTGGTCACAAACATAAAACCCAACATAAAAGGTTTTTTTCCTTTTTTTAAGGAAAAGAAAATCAAAACAAACACTCCCCCCTTGTGGTTAAAATTCTAATTACAAATCCTTCATCTTACAAGTGGGAAGAAATTTGATACAAAAGAGCTTTTTACCAATATTATATGTACTTTACTGACCATATTCTAAAACCAATATGGAATCCCCCAGTTTCAGATAACAGAATAAAGCCAGACCTCAAAATTTCATTAGTGAAATCTAAAATATACACAACAAATTGGTTAAAAAAGAGAGAGAGAAAAATGTCTCGCACAAGGGTTGTTAACCAATGGAAAGCAAAGCTATGTAAAGGAACACAGTGTGGGCGCTAGGAAAGCTCCTCCTAATAGCTTTCTGGAATCATTAAGAGGAAGAGCTGAAGTAAACAAAAACCTGAAAAACATTACCGAAGTGGAGTTGGTGAGTCAGCAATCTGTAGAACTGGAAAACCCACAGGCTACAGAAACAAAAAAGAAATCTGAGGCAGTTGCAGATGCATGAAGAGGCTGAGTCCAGAGTCCTTGGTGGACAGGCCAGGCAAAGTCCTCGTCATCGTAAAGGTGCTCAAGAAGAGAGCCAAATTTACTTGCCACACAGCAATCTGGGAGTAGAACTGACTGACACCTGAATACCGGGCAAGAGCACACGCAGGGCTGTCTTTCCTTAAAAGGAACGAAGATTCCAGAAGCCCAGATCCAGCTAGAGGTTGAGAATGATCTGAAGCTCAAGTTTATCCCTGGACGTAAAGAGGACAGCCCTGCGTTAGGAAGTAAACCTGGCTGAAGGCCTTTAATAAAGGGCCAGAGGAGAGAACAAAGCCTGATTTGGCCAAAGAGGCTGCAGGCAGGCCTCACTGAGGAAAATCTCTTCTAACCCTAACTGTCACCCTGCCCCATGCCCTCAGGCTACACGTAATTTTTCCTTCTCTGTACCTCGGAGGTCAACAAACATTTTCTGTAAAGAGCCAGACAGTAAATATTTAGACATCCCAACATCCGATCTCCGTCACAGCTGCTCGACTCTGTTGTTGCGCCATGAAAGCAGCCGGTGACAATATGAAGTGAATGAGTAGAGCTTTGTTTCAGGAAAAATGAGTTATAAAAATTGGAGATGGGCCACTTTGTCCCTCAGGCCATATTTGCTGACCCTTGCAGTATCACTTATATAGTAAGGAAAAAACAGTGGCGTGGAAGAGAATTCAGCCACATTAAACAGCTGTCTGAAACTGGCCCTAAAGGAAGGAAAGCACGTGTCGGGAATGAGCCTCCCTGTCATTTCAGGTTTCTGTTTGAGGGTATTTTCCAAACCCTGGCACAAGGGACTGGTATTCAAGAAGAGAGCAAGCAGAACAAAAAGAAAAGCATGGAAAGATACAGTGTGCAAACACCAACTGAAAAACACCTGGTGTGACTATATTCACATAGAAATATATATATATATTTTGACTTTTATCTTATATTGGAGTATAGCCGATTAACAATGTTGCAATAGTTTTAGATGGACAGCAAAGGGACTCAGCCACACATATACATGTGTCCATTCTCCCGCATACTCCCCTCCCATCCAAGCTGCCATATAACCTGGAGCAGAGTTCCCTGTGCTATTCAGTAGTACCTTTTAGGTTATCCATTGTAAATATAGCAGAGTGTACATGTCGATCCCAAGCTCCCTAACTATCTCTTCCCCCTATTCTTCCCTGCTGGCAATCATTAGTTCGAGAACAAAATATATTATAAGGCGAGAAGTGTAAGAGTTGAAGGATATTATGTCATAGTAAAAGGGTCAATTTAAGAGGAAGGTACAATTCTAAATTAGAATATATCAAATAACATTACTTCAAAATACATAGAGCAAATATTTACAGAATTAAAACAAAGGTAGATAAATTCACAATCATAGTTGAGGATTTTAACACATTGAAATAGACATATAGGAAGAAAAAATTTAGCAGGCATATAGATTTGGATACAACAGTTAATCAATTTGATCTCATTAACATATAGAACACTAACCTAATTCTAGGTTAGTAGATTTTTTTCTTTAGGTGCCTTAAAGATATTTCTCTAGAGCATTTTGTTTTTATTTTCTCTTATGTTACTTTATCTTTGTTCCTCTTTACCTAATGTATTTTTTTTTTTTAACCTCTGTCTGTCTTTCAGGTCTTCTCAGAGTCTTAAGATTTCATATGTTTTATATGTTTTGCTCTGTTTTTTAGCTGTTTCAATTAGAAGGATAAATCTAGCCCATGTTACTCTATCTTAACCAGAAGAAGAAGCTTTTTCCATGGTATTTGGCAAGGAAGCCAGAGAGGTACAGTCTAGTTTGTTTCACGGGGCATGAGAGTCTAGCTGCTTCGAGTTCTGTGCATACAAAGGCCGGTGGCTAAGAATTCAGGACTCAACTTTCTAAGTGTGTGCTCAGTGCTCAGTCACTAAGTCGTGTCAGACTCTTTGCAACCCCATGGACTGTAGCCCGTCAGGCTCCTCTGTCCATGGAATTTCTCAGGCAAGAATACTGTAGTGGGTTGCCATTTCCTGCTCCTGACCCACAGATCAAACCCGCATCTCCTACGTCTCCAGCACTGTGTGCAGACTCTTTACCGCTGAGCCATTGGGAAAGTCTTTCTAAGCATATATTTTAATTTAAAACTCTTATTTTGCTCTGTGTTCTCATTCCATATACCATTGTGCTTTTTCTCCAGCTCTAGGTTTCTGAAGCCTGATCTAAACCTCCTGTACTGTATCTTTCTCATTTTTTTTTTTTATATTTGCATGCACTCAGCCTGCCATATTGACCACAAAACCTTGCTTTTATATTTTTAATGCTGGTCAATTCTCTTAGCAGGTCTATATATTTATTTTTACTCAAGGAATCAAATTATTTAGTATAGTTCTAAAAAATAGTAAAGCAATCTAATGCTTAGTTAACATTATCCAGACTTCCTCACATTTCACTTAGCTTTGGGAGTCCATTTAATTATTTTACATATCTTATGCACTTTTATTCACATTTTATGCACATTTGAATTACATGCATTTGAAGTCATCCCACTAAGAAACAGTAATAAAGTTTCATTTTGTAAAATATTTGAAATAGCAACAATTAAAATTAATTAATGATAATCAATTAATCCAATTATCAAAAGCAATTCATTAAAATCAGTCCAAAATTGCTACTCTCCGAATTAGCTCTGAGTGCATGCTATTTTTGCTTTTGCCACATGATGGCGTCACTTTAGCTAATAATTATGAATATCATTTTCCAAAAGAATTCTGTCTTAAATTATGTATCTTCTGAATCTACTAAGACTTCGTAAATTATTCTTTTGTATATATAAACTGTGACCACCCAGTTTGTACGACTGACTAATCCAGTAGTTTGAACTATGGAATAATCAGGTCTAATCTATCAAGATTCTCCACAGATCCTTCACGATGGGCACCTGAAGCTGTTGTTTACTAAAAGTTTTTGCTGTCAAGTTCAGAGATGTTTTTATGAAAAGCCAAGGGAGTTGTACAAATTCCAGTGCTCTGCTCTTATTGATATATAATTAAGTCAGCTAGAAATGCTTACTCTGTGTATGTAAATGCTGAGAGATTAAAATATACCCTGATCAATAATCAAAGATAAAATACTGGGGGAAGATGGAGATAGTTCCCTGATTCATAAGGTAAGCTTATCAGGGATAATCAATGAATACAGTGTAACTATATACAGGAAACAGTTAACTTTTCTTTCTCAATGCTTATGAAGCCTTAAACATCAAGGATCCTTTCTGGCTGTGGCTCCACTTTTGTATGGTTTCTGTCCCTTAAGTGAAAATACCTAGCATTTTTAGAGCCTTCTACATACCATGCTCTGTGCATATTTTCTTATATCATTGAATTCTCACTGCAACCCTCTGAGGTAAGTATAATCCTTCTCATTTTACAGATGAAGGAAGCACAGACATTTACCTGGGGTCATTCATCTAGCAAATAACAGAATCAGGGTTTGAATCTGGCTCCTTTGTGCCCCCCCAAACCCACACGTTACTACTCCCCTGGGATGCTTCATGTCTCCCTTGAATATGTGACCCTAGGCCTTCTACCATTTCTCATGTGAATTGGCATTCACTTGTAATTATGCTTAACAATTTTTTGCTAAAGATAATTTGTATATTCCATGATTATTTATAACTGTTCAAAAATAATGGTGAAAGGGCATAGTATGTCTATTACGCTCCAGTGTCCCCATTAACGTGCACTTTAAATGGCCCTGTGAAGGTTCTGAGAGTATACTTGATGGAGTAATTCCAGAGGAACATACAGACTTGCACTGAATGGGTTCAAATTTGCACAGCTATCATGGGGCTGAAGATTAATTCATTCAGCAGGACTGGATTACATAGAGGAGCTTTAGAATCTCAGAGTTGGAAAGGATGATGAAGATCACTGAGTCCAAATAACTGACCTTGAATGCTCTCTGCTGTAGGCCTACCAAGCAGTTGGCCACCCACTCCTTGAATACCTTGAATGCCAGAGAATTCTGGAGCCCGAGAATCACTTTCAGTCTTGGACTAGTGTGACTGTTCTTTATATTCTGACATACAGCAGGGACAGCCAGCTGCTAAGGATATGGAGGTGGTCATGGTGGTTAAAATTGGTGGAGGACTTCCCATTTGATCGAAGCTGGTTCAGGAGCTGGGTCAAAACCTATTCCTGGAGGAGGGCCATCAAGAGAAGTTTTGGGAGGGGAGATGCTGCACAGACATTTAAAGTTTGTGAAAAGTATTTTTATTTGTATTTAAACACACCTGTTTGGTTCAGTTTTTTGAGGTGAAATATAAATGTACCTAAACGAGGCCTCATCAATTTTTAAGTTCTTAGAAGAGCCAACTCAGATAACAGATCAAAATCTATTTAAGAAAAAAAGCCATAATGTAAATAAATCTGTGAGGACCATCACTGTGCTACATATTAAAATCTCCTCCTGGACTTCATGTTTAAACAAAACCATATGATTAATTTAAAGTCATCAAAAGTGTCTGGCAAAAACATATCTATGATTGGTATGCTTTAATACTGTGTAGATTTTCCTTTCCAACTAAATAGCTAAAATAATCTTTTCCACAAGAGGGCACCAGTTGCTACCTTATTTTCAGAACAAATAGGGGCTCAGTTTTGGAATGCAAAATAGGCTGTTGTTAACATTTTACATTTACACAGGCACGACATATATATTTCAACGTAATCCACATATTCTACTTGGGAAAATCACCTCCACTGTTACTGTCTCTCAAAACGTGAGATTTTACATTTCAAAAAGCTGCAGTTCCTAGTTGATATAAAAAATAATCTCTCACATTTAATTCCAGTATTATTTAATTTTTAAAAATAAATACAAAATGCATTTTAGAAATGAATTGATTCTATTCATATGTTTACGATTTCCTTAAAATATGAAATTTGGGCAAGATTTCTTTGCTTTAGATGACAAAACAAAAACGTTTCCATTTTCTCTGTTTTATAAACAAATCTAAGGGTAGAAGGCCTCAGCAATGCCTGAGGGTGTTGCTAAATTCATAAGTTACTCAAAATTTGGCAGATTCTCCAAAGCACCTGATGTTGCTCTTTGAAAATGATTCATGAATCTCTGGTGGTTACTCCTAGCATGAGCATCCTGGTTTACATATACACACACCCCAATGCTTACAACATTTCATACACTTAGATTTCTTCCATCCTCCATCTTTCACACTGAGTCTTTCACTTGCTCTGTGCAAAGAATAACAGGAAAATTGGCAGGAAAATCTGCTTACTCCCTGGGACAACAGTGTCAAGTTAGTCTCTTCTAGGAAATGCAAGAACCTTCTTACTTTGGTATGTTTTTCCATAGTATTGGTGTCTGTGCACAAAGAAGGAAGTTCTCAGCAATAAAAATAGTATTTATTGGACACCTAACCGTGTCAGGCATTATACAATAATAATTGAAATAGGCACAATTTATTTTATCCTCTTAACAACCCGATGACTTGGGTATTAACATTCCCATTTTATAGCTGGGAAAACTGAGAAACTAAGTCTCAGATAATTTACGTGTACCTGGTCACGTTCCTTTGCTCCGACAGAGCCGGGACTTGGATCCAGTTCTGTTCTATTCCAAGGTCCTAAACTTTAAACCATTAGTCTTCATGCCCCACTGAAACCTGGCAATAACTTCATTGTATTGCCAGACTCATATTTCAGCCTCAGGTCCTAAAGTGCAGGACAACCCTCAGGTTGTTTGAGCAAGGGTAGATGTGGAACTCTATGACCTCCTTTGAAGGATGTCATGGGAAGTGGGGGAGATGGAGAAAAGTCATTTCCAATCTTCACCTGGCTCTGAAAGTGGCATCAGCCACCTCCAAACACTCTGACTGGGTCAGGACTGGGCACATGACCTAAGTCACATTCCAGGACTTTTGTTTGAGCAGCTGGGAAAGTGGACTCTCCTCTGCTGGTGTCTGATGAGTTAATCCTCGAGTGAGTTTCCATAAGAGCCCCAAGACTCCCCCACCTACCACTTCTCACCCAGAGAAAACACGAGGAAGTTGGAGACCCAAGAACACCATTTGAACCAGGAATCAATACAATCTGAAGTTAAGTAACACAATATACCTCCTCGCTGGCAGATCTATTTGGGGTCAAGTTTTCTGTCCCTCACAACTGGATGTGCTCAAGCTGATGCAATTAGCACAAATACAACGGTGCCGCAGATACTGAGCAGATTTTCCCAAGCTTGGCACCAACAACAGAGAACACCGCTTGTGAAATCACAAAGTGCCTGTATTCTGACAACAGCGGCCAGCAGTCGACCAGACAACTCTCCTGGGGCTTACAAAGTGTCTGTAGAACTGACCTACCCACAAGTGACTGTCTCCCATCCTCCAGTTTGGAGGGCAGAGGACTGGGTAGAGGAAAGGGTGAGAGTCAATGGATTCCTTGTCCTCGGGGAAACTGTCGGGTATAAATGAAAGATGATTCTCCCCCTTCCCCAGGGAGAAGAGGAGGGCCTTCCGGTCACCAAGGCAAGTGAGAGTGAGACTGCAGGAGAATGGCTCAGCCTGGGGTTGCACTTGGATGGATGCCCTGGTAAGATATCTGCCTAGGCAGTGAACTGGCTCATCTGTCCCTGTGACCATCTGGAGGGGGGACCTAAAGAGAGACAGCAGAAGGGAGATGGGGGGCAGTCTCCTCTTCCACCGTTTGGTGGCAAAGATGAGTGAGTTGACTGTGAGTCAAGTGGTTGCCACAGAAAGTAGCCAGGTTTGGGGAATCTTGCTCAGCCCATGGTGGTGACCTCCTGGCAACAGGGGTCCAGTAACGAGAAGTTTTGGGTGGGGTACCAGCCAATCGGAGGTGGAGGAATTGGACTGAGAGCTGGCTCTCCTGGCCAGGGAACTGTGGAATGGACAGGTCCTACAAGGCCCTCTGAGAGATTCATACATGGACCACACAAGAAAGATCACAAAGGAAGGATGGGATTAAATCAAATTTGAGACTGATGCTTTAAAATAAATGAGTTTTAATGATTCAAATGACTGGAAATTTATGGGATCGATCCCAGATGGTATTAAGTGACAAGAAATGGAGAATGAATGAGGCACAGTTGAAGGTGGTGACTGGAAGAAATAAACTCTTTATAAATTTCTACCCCACAGAGTTGAGACTGCTTAGAAACTCTAACGAGAGATTGGAGAATTCTTCTGTCACCATACAGACATCTGAAAATGTACCAGGAGGCAAGAGAAACTTTGGCACTAGGTCAGAAGTAGCCATGACAAATGTGGCACCAATATTTCTGTCCAAAGTTTTACTGCACTGCTGGTCTTTCTATAAATCCTATTTCAGAAGACTTTGCTAGAACAGATTTGGGGTGCAGAAGGTTAGGGTAAGCGGAAGGTCAAAGTGCATGTTCAGTGGTTACCTCGGTTGCATTAAACTGGATAACCAACCAATATCTATTTAGACTCTCATTTTGAGAAACCATAAGACATCAGTTGCTCTTTCCTCTGTGAAAGTCACGTCTCTTATTTTCTATGTGTTGGGAGGTGTTGTTGCTGCTTTTATATAGATAACTCTCACCCTTAAAATGTTTGCATTGGCAATGGGGACTTCTAGGCTAACTTTAAAGGCCAGTGAGATACGAGAGAATGAGGGTAGTGACCAAGGTTTGCACTCAGATATCTAGAGGAACCAGCAAGCAGGAGATGTGGCAGTGACAGGGGCTGGGAGCACGCACTGCAGTGCACATGGCTCATCCCATGACGTAGCTGCTGCTGAACAGCACTGTGCTATTGCCATGTGAGCATGTGTACCCAGTTTGGCCAAGACTAACAATTTTGCAAAAGAAATGAAAAATTCAGGTTATTATATAAATCTCATAATCTTTAAGTACTGGCAATTATTCAAACAATTTTAAACAGCACTATATAGGGGCCAAATGAAACATATCTCTGAGCTGACATGGCTGATGGGTTGCCAGCAACTTCTGCCATAGGTAATGTGAGAAGGTGGTCGGGATTGAAAATGGAATGAAGGCTCAGTACCTGTCAATCATTATTGATCTAGAATTAGAGAAGAGGCAGCTTTGGACCAGAGGCATCTCTCAGATTGGAAACAGGAATTTTGTAGGAGGTCTGAAGGGTAGAGGAAGTGGAATAAATTCTGCTAATGCTAAGAATGAGGCACGAGTGCCCCTAGGATAATTTCACACACTACAAATCAGCTACAGGTTAGTCTCTAGCACCACTCAGAACGGGTGAGGAGAACTGAGATCCAACTAAAGCTAGGACCTGCTTTGGTAACACAAAACTGAATGGGCTGTAGATAAGACCAAGAAGATTTTTTAAAAATGGACCAAGGGATGGCAGAGAATTCCTCAAACATAGAAGTATCAGAGACATCTTGGATGATATAAATGAACTTATTGATAAAACAGAAATAGAGTCACAGATGTGGGAAACAAACTTATGGTTACCAGGGACAAAGGGGAGAGGGATAAATGGGGAGACTGGGATTGACATACATATACAGCTATAAATAAACTAGACACTGAACGGGAACCTGCTATATGGCACAGGAACTGCTCCTCAATACTCTGTAACAACTTATATAAGAAAACAATCAAAAAAAGAATGGATATATGTACATATTTGACCAATTGGGCTTCCCAGATGGCTCAGTGGTAAAGCATATACCTGCCATTGCAGGAGATGCAGGTGATGTGGGTTCGATCCCTGGGTCAGGAAGATCCCCTGGAGCAGGACATGGCAACCCACTCCAGTATTCTTGCCTGGGAAACCCCATGAACTGTAGCTCATGGAGTCACAAAAAATCGGACAAGACTGAGTGACTGAGCACGCACATAACTGATTCACTTTGCTGTACACTTGAAGCTAATATGACATTGTAAATTAACCATACTCAATAAAAAAAAGTTTTTATTACTCATAAAAAAAGAGAGACACCTTGGAAGAGGAGAAAGATACAAATGCAAAGTTCCTGCAAAAATGCTTGAAATCCAGAGGAAGACTCCATGTCTCCATGAGAGCCAAAAGGCCAAATGTCTTCCTCCCCCAGAATAGTGTCACAGAGCTGAGTGGGGTGTAGGAGAATTAGGGACACATTCATTGGTCCATGTACAGCAATGAGATCACAGCAGGAGACACACTGTTCTGAGAAAATGCTAGGCCTAGAAGTTGGCCTTGAGATGACCATCTTGGTTAACCATCCAATCTAAACAAGGCTGGATTTATAAATTTCTTAGACAAGAATTTGGAAAACTAAGCAGCGGCCACAGGACTGGAAAAGGTCAGTTTTCATTCCAATCCCAAAGAAAGGAAATACCCAAGAATGCTCAAACTACTGCACAATTGCACTTATCTCACACGCTAGTAAAGTAATGTTCAAAATTCTCCAAGCCAGACTTCAGCAATACATGAACTGTGAACTTCCAGATGTTCAAGCTGGTTTTAGGAAAGCCAGAGGAACCAAAGATCAAATTGCCAACATTCGCTGGATCATCAAAAAAGCAAGAGCGTTCCAGAAAAACATCTATTTCTGCTTTATTAACTATGCCAAAGCCTTTGACTGTGTGGATCACAATAAACTGCAGAAAATTCTGAAAGAGATTGGAATACCAGACCACCTGACCTGCCTCTTGGGAAAGCTGTATGCATGTCAGGAAGCAACACTTAGAAATGGACATGGAACAACTGGTTCCAAATAGGGAAAGGAGTATGTCAAGGCTATATATTGTCACCCTGTTTATTTAACTTATATGCAGAGTACATCATGAGAAATGCTGGACTGCATGAAGCACAGGCTGGAATCAAGATTGCCGGGAGAAATATCAATAACCTCAAATATGCAGATGACAACACCCTTATGGCAGAAAGTGAAGAGGAACTAAAAAGCCTCTTGATGAAAGTGAAAGAGGAGAGTGAAAAAGTTGGCTTAAAGCTCAACATTCAGAAAACTAAGATCATGGCATCTGGTCCCATTACTTCATGGCAAATAGATGGGGAAACAGTGGAAACAGTGGCAGACTTTATTTTTAGGGGCTCCAAAATCTCTGCAGATGGTGATTGCAGCCATGAAATTAAAAGACGCTTACTCCTTGGAAGGAAAGTTATGACCAACCTGCTGCTGCTGCTAAGTCGCTTCAGTCGTCTCTGACTCTGTGAGACCCCATAGACAGCAGCCCACCAGGCTCCACCATCCTGGGATTCTCCAGGCAAGAACACTGGAGTGGGTTGCCATTTCCTTCTCCAATGCATGGAAGTGAAAAGTGAAAGTGAAATTGCTCAGTCATGTCCAACTCTTAGCGACCCCATGGACTGCAGCCTACCAGGCTCCTCTGTCCATGGGATTTTCCAGGCAAGAGTACTGGAGTGGGTTGCCATTGCCTTCTTCATGACCAACCTAGACAGCATATTAAAAAGCAGAGACATAACTTTGTCAACAAAGGTCCGTCTAGTCAAGGCTATGGTTTTTCCAGTAGTCATGTGTGGATGTGAGAGTTGGACTATAAAGAAAGCTGAGTGCCAAAGAATTGATGCATTTGAACTGTAGTGTTGGAGAAGATTCTTGAGGGTCCCTGGGACTGCAAGGAGATCCAACCAGTCCATCCTAAAGGAGATCAGTCCTGGGTGTTCATTGGAAGGACTGATGTTGAAGCTGAAACTCCAATACTTTGGCCACCTGATGTGAAGAGCTGACTCATTTGAAAAGACCCTGATGCTGGGAAAGATTGAGGGCAGGAGGAGAAGGGGACGATAGAGATGAGATGGTTGGATGGCATCACCGACTCAAGGAACATGAGTTTGGGTAGGTTCCGGGAGTTGGTGATGGATAGGGAGGCCTGGCATGCTGCGGTTCATGGGGGTCGCAGAGAAGCGGACATAGCGGAGCGATTGAACTGAACTGAAGACAAGAACTCATCTAGCATTTGAATTATTGTAATTGCCTCGTAATTGGTCTCCCTGCTTAGGAACTTGATCCCTACACTCTGTTCTCAACATTGTAAGCCAAAGTGGTCTTTTTACGACTTAAATCTGATCATATCACTCTTCAAAAAATCTTCCATTGTTTCCCATTTACTTGGAGTAAATGCCAGAAGCCTTAATATAGACAACAAGGCCTTGATCTGGCCTCAGCTCTCTATTGTCTAATGTCATTTCCCCCAACCCTATACACCTGTGCCCATTCTGCTTCAGTCACACAGGCTGAAGACATTCCCTGAACACATCAGCACCCTGAGGACATTTGCACTGCCTGTATCCTCTGTCTAAAGGGCTCTTTTCCCAGACGTCTGCATAGTGCACACTTTCTTCCTGCTTAGTGATCACAGCATCCTTTACTGACCACCCAGTGCAAAGCGGCCCTCCCGCCTAGCGTTCTCTTTCCCCATAATCTGCTTATTTGTCTTGTATCATTTATGGCTACCTGGCATATTGTTTTTCATTTATTTGTTTATAATCATCTCTTTCCACTAGAATGCAAACTCGATTAGGATTTTGTCCACTGATATACCCTCGGAGTCAAGACCAGTGCCTGACACATAGTGGGTGCCTGACAAAAATTTGTGGAATGAAGAAGTGAATGAGTGAATGAACAAAGTAAGGAAACGTCCAATAACATCTGAAAAGACTGACAGTCACAGATGAGGAAATTACTTTCAAATAATTTTGAAAGAAATTTGGAACTTTTGGACTGTTTCCAAAATTAAAAAAAGAAAAGATTACCCGTGTATTTTCCTCCACTGTGATGAGTAATGTTAATGACATGAAGTTGAAAGAATGGGTGGTTGCTTTCTGGAAAGAAGGAAGGCTGACTCCTTGCAAACTGTTGAAAGATCTGAAAGGAGCAGATAAAGTTCCAGGCTTGTATGAAGAAATTGGCTCTGAACTTGGCCAGCAAAGGACCCATATGTGGGTTTACAACTGAGAGGACATTATGTCTAAAAACTGTTACCGAGCTTGTGCCAGAATCGGTAATCAAGACCTGTGACTTTTCTGGATTTCTTAACTTTTAAAGAAAAGTCTACGATTTACATATATTTCTTCAGAATTTTGGCTGTCATCAAGACCTAGCAGTGACAGCGGTCTCTAGGGAGTGATAGTCGGCTTTCCTTGTTTGCTAAGCATGTCTTCCTCGTAATACATATTTATAAAACATGAGGGAGAGAGAGAGGAAAATATTTGAAACATATTCTCCCAAAGCTTTCCTCCCACCTTCCTTCTCTCTTTTTCTAAGGCCATAGATATGTCTATCTGTACATATGTGTAAGTTTATTTATTTCCCCTCATGGATTTGTTTATCCTCATCTACCCTTTGCTTCCACAAGTGGGTGGGAAGGGACTAGGCACAGGATGAGTAACTTAATTCATTACCTAATATTAGGCATTTAACATCACATTAATCAAATGGCCTCAGCTAGAAAAGACCAAGGGACAGAAATGACTCCCATGTTGCAGCAATAAATGTCTATGTTTGATTTGGGCAAGACCTTACCATTTTTAAGATTTATATTTGCTTAATGTTTTGAATTTTAACTTTATTTAGTTTCAAAAGTTTTTCAAGTTCCAGTGTAGAAAACAGATCTTTGTTTTTAGAATAATTTTTTAATTCAAGTTTAATAAACTCAAGATGGGGAAATGACTCAAAAACAATGAAATATGTTTTTCTAAGAAGCATATTAGGTTATAATAAGAAGAAAATATGTGAATAAAACCTCAAAGAATATAATTTTTATTAGAATATTTTCTGGGCCCAGAGTTCCTACTAGAATATATAGAATTATGTACCCGATTCTCATTACATGGAACAAAAGCAATGTAAAAAAGCACTACCCAACAGTCAAAATGTGCCCTGAGACACAAGAATTGCTTCATTCCTTGAAATCGACAAAAACCTCATTAGGCTGTCCTGAAATTGGTGGATCTTTTCATAACCTCTTCACAGTGAGTGAGTACTCTTTGACGCTATTTATGGAATCCTTCCTATTTCACCCCTTCTCCGTGTCTGTTGCTCCCAACCTACTTGACACTTTTGAAAGCCAGAATTCACTTGCTTTATTCATTTATCTACTCATTTAGAAAAATAGATAAACACCTAGGTTCAATCCCTCCCCAAGAAGAAATAATGACATATGAGTCAGATTTTAGTCAACGATTACAATTTAGAACATCAATAATTGTATTCTGGGACTTGGTGTGATCTTGGTTGCATGAAGCCAAGTTTCACGGGAATTCAAGAAGGAAGCTATCACTTCCAGTAAGAGCAGAAAAATCTTCATGAAGGACGTGACATGTAAGCTGGACATCCAAGACTATACAGCAAGACTAGAGACAACAAAAAGTGGGCAGTGTTGGCAGAAGAATACAAAAAAAAATAAGAAAGGAATTCCACACAGAAGAAATAGCAGGAGCCAAATCACTGATGCAGGAAAGGCCAGGGCATGTTCTAGACATGGAAATAATGAAGATTTTTCTGAAACATAGTGATCAGGTAGCCAAGAAAACACAGATATGTATGGAAGGACAAGTTCAAATCAGATAGTGTAGGTGTTTGAATGCAAAGCTGAATTAGGAATAATATCATATGCAAGAAACAGAAAACCTGATTAAAACATAAACACAATGTATTGTTTTCTTAACAATACATCCAAAAGTAGGCAGTCTCGGGGTTGTGTCACCAGTTCAACAGAATCCTCAAGGACCAAAGTCTTTATACTACTCTGCCATCTTTAGGGACTTTTTATCCCTGTATCTGTCTCCATGTGGTGACAAAATAGATGCCGGATCTACAGTCATTATGATCATATTCAATATAGGAAACAGGAAGAAAGAACAGCAACAACCACCTATGTTCTTTTTATCAGAAAATCAATCTTCCCAAGAATCTCCAGTGGTCTTATATCTCATTGTTTACAAATGAGTCAGTGGCCACTTGCAAGTGAAAGAGAGGCTGAGACAAGAAGCATGTGTTTTCCAGCTTTTGCACTTGGGTGGCAAAGAATAAACGGCTGTTGTTTTAGCAAGTCAACCTGCCCAAGCAAGCATGGAGTCCATGGATCTTAGTGGCAATTATTTTCAAAAGACTTTCAGAAGAAAAACAACACACAAACTTCAATAATTGTTCTGGTGATGATATGAAGAATGGATAGACAGCTGAGAGACTAAAAGCAAGTAGAAAAATTCAGAGCACGTCCTATTTTAAACATGTTTAATTTGAGGTCTTTTTATACACGTATATATACATACACGGGCTTCCCAGGTGGTAAAGTGGTAAAGAATTCTCCTGCCAATGCAGGAGACACAAGAGACATGGGTTCGATCCCTGGGTCAGGAAGATCTCCTGGAGAATGGAATGGCAACCCACTCCAGCACTCTTGCCTGGAGAATTCCAGGAACAGAGGAGCCTGGCTGGCTACAGTCCATAGAGTCGCAAAGAGTCAGACAGGACTGAAGCGACTGAATGTGCGTGTACACACACACATACACACACACACGTATATTCATTCCCAATTGGAGTAGCTTGATGATGAGAGTGGATTTGTGTTCGTCTGTGTCTCCTGTCTTTGACTGGCTTTGCAGTCACACTTTGCCCATAACACTGCTATAAGTGGGCACCACTGTGCCTGAGTTACAGATGCTTACCTGCCTGCCTGAAGCCATCTCCACTTGAACTTCTCACAACCTTCTCCAATTTATCACTTGCAACAATGAATTTAAATGGCCACCACAACTAAAGTAATTTGTGGCCAAAGGTATATTTTTGTATTGTGTTGAAGCATTCTATATTATTAGAAAAAATAGGAAGCCTGTTTGTTTTATTTTAGAGAAACATGACATAGACAAAAATGACTTTAAGGCTAAATTTGAGGTAGAATAAACTTTATTCTTTTGCTGTGCTATCCACAATTATAATGTGTTTATAATTCAGGTAAAATTTTGATTATGTATAGTGCAAAAAATTCAACATGCTATTTATACTTAAATGTCAAAGGAAAATTTACCATTCACGTTTGTCAAAATTTGCATGTTACCTTCTGAATCTGGTTGGTGAGCAAATTTTGAAGCAATAAATGTTATAATTTTTCTACCACAAGTATGCCAGGTATTAGAATGGCTGATGGAAGCAAGATGTCTACCACACTACATCATTTATTCTTTATTTGTTTATGCTGTATAAGTTGTATAAGCTCTTCAAACTGGTTTTAGATTGAAATGGAAATAATTCAGTAAATAAATAAGAACAAGATATGCTAGAAAAATGGTTACAGAATCAGGAGCCTAGCTTTCATAATAAAGGATGATGGAACCTGAGGCCTGAAGTGTAATCTGTTGAACCACAGCACTGTGACGGCCCTTGTTCCTGCTTCCTGAGTGTTGGTATAGCAGAGTGGTTAATAGAAAGGCCATGGAATCAGAAGGGCAGGGTTTGAGTTCTGAACCCATAACATGGCTTCCCCACTGGCTCAGCTGTAAAGAATCCCCCTGCAATGCAGGAGACTCGAATTCAATCTCTGGGTCAGGAAGATCCCCTGGAGGAGGAAATGGCACCCCCCACTCCAGTATTCTTGCCTGGAGAAATCCCATGGACAGAGGAGCCTGGTGGGCTGCAATCCACGGGGTCACACGAGTCGAGCATAACTTAGCAACTACACCACCACCACCCATAACATTACGGCCTTCTGACTGTGGGGAAGTTAGTTCACTTTCCCGCGACACAGTTTCCTCATCCATAAACAAAAGGATTACTGCGAGGATGCAGGGAGATTATCTCCACAGAGCCTGAGAAACAGCCTGGAGCACGCTGCTGCTGCTAGACAGGGCTGCTCAACTCCCCGACTGCCGCCGCCACTAACACGCTGGTCCTACGACTGCCAGGGCACTGCTTCACCACCACCACCGCTAGCACCGCACCACCACCACACTGCTGCTGTTCCACTACTATCACTAACACCACCACGACTGCTCCTGTTATTACACCACGGCCACGACCACCACACTGCTGCTGGTCCTGTTCCTGCTGCCACTGCTGCAACCACCGCTACCTGACTACCATTACTACTGCTGTCACTCCTTGGACAGCCAAGGTGGAAACGTTTGATAGAAAAATTAACAAGAGAATCCCAGGGCCTTTTTTTTTTTTTTTTTTTTTTTTAAGGATCCTCAAATGATCTGGCTGGCAATGACCTCAGGTGACCCGTCAGCAGCATCTGGTGTAGTCCTTTCCTTCTCCTCAAATCGCTGCTTTTTCTTGGCATCCAAGACACTGCACTCTTTTGATCTGTTTTTTTTTTTTTTCTCTGTATCACTGGCTATTCCTTCTCTGCCTCCATTGTTGGTTCTTATTCTTTTTCCTGAACTTCTAATACACTGCAGTATTACTGTTTGTATTAGGGTATTCGTTCTGAGGCTCAATATTTGATTTTTTCATCTTTAGTCATTCCTAAAGAAACATTATTCAGTCCCATGGTTGTAAATATCAGCGGTTTGCTGAGGACTCCAGCCCAAACCTCTCTCTCAGATGTTAGTCTTCAAAAAAAATGTTTTTTAAGTTGAAGTATAGTTAATTTACAATGTTCCATTAGTTTCTGATATACAGCAAACTGATTCAGTTATACATATGTATGTATTCTTTTTAATTATAATTTTATGTAAATATTGAATACAGTTCCCTATGCTATACAGTAGGACCTTGTTGTTTATATATTTTACATTTATAGTAGTTTGTATATGCTAATCCAAAACTTGTAATTTATCCCTTCCCCTTTTCCCCTTTGCTAACTATTTGTTTTCTATGTCTGTGAGTCTGTTTCTGCTTTGTAAATAAGTTCATTTCTATCATAGTTTAGATTCCAAATATAAGTGATATATAATATTTGTCTTTGTCTGACTTACTTCAATTAGTATGATAATCTCTAGGTACATCCATCTTGTTGCAAATGGCATTATTTGATTCTTTTATATGTCTGAGTAATATACATATATATGTATATGTGTATGTGTGTGTGTGTGTGTACATCACATCTTCTTTATCCATTCATCAGTTAATAGACATATAGGTTGCTTCCATGTCTTAGCTACAGTAAATAGTGCTGCTCTCAACATTGGGGTGCATGTGTCCTTTCAAATTAGAGTCTTCTCTAATCCCATGAGTGGGACTGCAGGGTCAGATGGTAGGTTCATTTTTAATTTTTTAAGGAAGCTCCATATTGTTCTCCATAATGGCTGTACCAGTTTACATTCCTACCAACAGTGTAGGGGGATTCCCTTTTCTCCACAGCCTCTCCAGCATTTATTGTTTGTAGATTTTTTGATGATGGCCATTCTGATTGGTATGAGGTGGTACCTCATTGCAGTTCTGATTTGCATTTCTCTAGCAATTAGTGATGCTGAGCATCTTTTCTTGTGCTTCTTGGCCATCTGTAAGTCTTCCTTGGAGAAAAGTCTGTTTAGGTCTTCAGCCCATTTTTTGATTGAGTTTTGTTGCTGTTGTTGTTGTTGTTGTGTGAGCTGTCAAACATTAGTCTTGATATAAAACTGCTTATTTCACATTTCAGCTTTGAAGTTTAACAGAAATTTGAAATGACTAAAATTTAATTCTTGCTTTCAAGAAAACATCTCCACACACAATCTTCCTATTTCTGTGTATAGCAATTCCATTATTCCAGTCATTCAGACCAAAAACCTCAGACTGACCCTTGACTCCTCTCCTTTACTCTTCTCCACCCTTGATTTCATCAAGAAATCATGTTTCAGTCCCAACACTGAAAGTAAATATGGGCTCTGACCAATTCACACCACCTCCACTCTACTATTGGAGAAGGAAATGGCAACCCATTCTAGTATTCTTGCCTGGATAATCCCATGGATGGAGGAGTTTGGTGGACTACAGTCCATGGGTCGCAAAGAGTTGGACATGACTGAGTGACTTCACTTTCCACTCTACTATCTTGGTCCAAGCAACCACGGTCTCTTACCTGGACATTCAAAATAGCCTCTACTACAGCTTGTTTGCCAAAATAGTGGCAATTATTTCCCTCACTAAATCGTACTCCTTTGTAATGTGTCTTTGTGGCTTTTCCTATCAAGATGTATAATCTGTTGCTCCCAATGAACACTCCATGACTTGCTTCAACTAACAAAATATGCCCCAGGTAATGGCATACCAGTTCAGAGCTTAGGCCTCAAGAGATCTTGAACTCTTCTTGGTAGATCAGACAGAAGTAACTTTTTTTAAAAAATTGCTGCACCAGGTGTTCATCGTAGCGTGCAGGCTCTTTGTTGCAGTGCTCGGGTTTCTCTAGTTGTGGCACACAGGCTTAGTTGCCCCGCAGCGTGTGGGATCTTAATTACCAAACAAGGATTAAACCTGCATCCCCTGCATTGGAAGGTGGCTTCTTAACCACTGGGCCACCAGAGAAGTTCCCAGAAATAATTTTTTAAAAAATCATATTGTAGAATCAGATCTCAATTTGGCTCAACACTCTACAATGAGCCTGTAAAGCTCTACTTCATCTGGCTTCCTGTTACATGCTCACATCCCCTAGTACTCAACACTTTATGCTCTCCATTCCAGTCACACCAGCTTCCTTGCTATTCTGTGAACACACCAGATACACTCCTGCATTAGGATCTTTACTCCAGTTGCTTGCTCTGCTTGAAATGCACTTTCTCCAGGAGTCCCCTGGCTAACCTTCCCACTATCTTCTGATAGTCTCTCAAATCTCACCTTCTCAATGAGGCATCCTCTGTTTAATAAAACAGCCTATTCCCATCCCCAACATTCCCAGTACCTCTTATCCTGCTCTACATTCCCCACTTTTTCTTTCACACTTTTATATTCTAATATACTATATAAATTCAGTTCAGTTCAGTTTAGTCGCTCAGTCGTGTCCAACTCTTTGCGACCCAATGAACCACAGCATGCCAGGCCTCCCTGTCCATCACCAACTCCCAGGGTCCACCCAAACCCATGTCCATTGAGTCGGTGATGTCATCCAACCATCTCATCCTCTGTCGTCCCCTTCTCCTCCTGCCCTCAATCTTTCCCAGCATCAACGTCTTTTCAAATGAGTCAGCTCTTTGCATCAGGTGGCCAAAGTATTGGAGTTTCAGCTTCAACATCAGTCCTTCCAATGAACACCCAGGACTGATCTCCTTTAGGATGGACTGGTTGGATCTCCTTGCAGTCCAAGGGACTCTCAAGAGTCTTCGCCAACACCACAGTTCAAAAGCATCAATTCTTTGGTGCTCAGCTTTCTTTGTAGTCCAACTCTCACATCCATACATGACTACTGGAAAAACCATAGCCTTAACTAGACGGACCTTTGTTGGCAAAGTTATGTCTCTGCTTTTTAATATGCTGTCTATGTTGGTCATAACTTTCCTTCCAAGGAGTAAGCGTCTTTTAATTTCATGGCTGCAATCACCATCTGCACTGATTTTGGAGCCCAGAAAGATTAAGTCAGCCACTGTTTCCACTGTTTCCCTATCTATTTGCTATGAAGCGATGGGACCGGATGCCGTGATCTTTGTTTTCTGAATGTTGAGCTTTAAGCCAACTTTTTCACTCTCCTCTTTCACATTCATCAAGATGCTCTTTAGTTCTTCTTCACTTTCTGTCACAAACGTGGTGTCATCTGCATATCTGAGGTTATTGGTATTTCTCCCGGCAATCTTGATTCCAGCTTGTGCTTCATCCAGCCCAGCATTTCTCATGATGTACTCTGCATATAAGTTAAATAAGCAGGGTGACAATATACAGCCTGACGTACTCCTCTTCCTATTTGGAACCAGTCTGTTGTTCCATGTCCAGTTCTAAGTGTTGTTTCCTGATGTGCATACAGATTTCTCAAGAGTGAGGTCAGGTGGTCTGGTATTCCCATCTCTTTCAGAATTTTCCACAGTTTGCTGTTATCCGCACAGTCAAAGGCTTTGACATAGTCAATAAAGCAGAAATAGATGTTTTTCTGGAATTCTCTTGCTTTTTTGATGATCCAGCGAATGTTGGCAATTTGATCTCTGGTTCCTCTGCCTTTTCTGAAACCAGCTTAAACATCTGGAAGTTCATGGTTCATGTATTGCTGAAGCCTGGCTTGGAGAATTTTGAGCATTACTTTGCTAGCATGTGAGATGACTGCAATTGTGTGGTAGTTCACTATATAAATTATATATGCACATATTTACATACACATACACATATATATATGAAAGTGAAGTGAAAGTGTTAGTCACTCAGTCATGTCTGACTCTTTGCGACCCCACAGACTGTAGCCTGCTGGCTCTTCTGTCTATGGAATTCTCCAGGCAAAAATATTAGAGTGGGTAGCCATTCCCTTCTCCAGGAGATCTTCCCAACCCAAGGATCAAACCCAGGTCTCCTGCATTTCAGGCAGATTCTTTCCCATCTGAGCCACCAGGGAAGCCCAAAGGGGGATGTTGCCTCCCCATCAGGGAATTGAACCCCAGTCTCCCATGTGACAGGTGGTAATACTTACCACTATGTATGCACACACACACCCACGGAGAAGGCAATGACAACCCTCACCGGTATTCTTGCCTGGGAAATCCCATGGAAAGAGAAGCTTGGCGGGTGACAGTGCATGGTGTCACAAAAGAGTTGTCCGCAACTCAGCAACTAAAGAACAACAACTATATATAAATATATATATATAGTTTACCAGGTAGCGCTAGCGGTAAAGAACCTGTCTGCCAATGAGGGAAACATAAGTTACCAGAGTTCAATCCCTGGGTTGGGAAGATCCTCTGGAGAAGGAAACGGCAACCCACTCCAGTATTCTTGCCTGAAAAATCCCATGGACAGAGGAGCCTGGTGGGCTACAGTCCCTAGGGTCGCAAAGAGTCGGAAACAGCTGAAGTGACTTAGCACACACCCATATACAGAGAGATAGAAAAGATTTACTTTAGGAAATTGGTTCATGGAATTGTAGGAGCTGGCAAGTTTGAATTCTGCAAGGTGGGTTGGCCAACTAGAGAAACAGTGAATAACTGATGTTCCAACTCAAATCCAAAGGCAGCCTGGAGACAAAAATGCCTTCTTCCTCCCTTACTCTCTCTTAAGGCCTCAGTTATTGGATGGGGCAACCCAAATTATGGAGGATAATCTACTTTACTCAAAGTCTGTTCATCTCCTCTCATCTTAAAAATACCTTCATAGCAATGTCTGGACTGGTATTGGCCAAATATCTTGATGCCATGACCTACCCATGGGAACAAAATTAACCATCACACCCTCTTTACTGAGCTATAACTCCTAGAGGAAAGAAATTTTTTTACACAAATATATCTCCAACATCTAAACAAGGCCTAGGATAGAGTTGGTGCACATGTTAGATGATTCAGTGAATGAATGTCTGAGTCTTAAAATATAAAATTAAAGCCCAACAGGAATATTGTGAGAGTGACTGGAGCTCGGTGGGGTTAGTGCAGAAAGCTCCCCGAAGGATGTGTGTTTTCCGCATAGTTTTGAAAGCAGACTGGGATGTAATTTGGCAGAAGGAGGAGTGAAGAAACTCCAGGAAATCAGAGTGATGTGTATGTTGGCTCTAAGTAAGAAGAAAGCAAACAAAAGGGGCCTCTAAGATAACCACATCTGATGTAAAGGAGAGGGATGTTTTTCAATTATCCCTGAAAAACTAAACACTTCCTTATCCTCTCTTAAAGTTCCAGAGCATCATTTGTCCATCTACAATCATCAAAAAATGTGGTCTCTTGAACAGATGAACTTTTTCCAAGTGAAACAGAGCATTTATACAAAGCAGATGCATGCAACATAACCTTCAGTCATGATTCTCCTGTAGCCACAATAAGATCATTACAAACAGGAGAAGCCACGACTGAGATCAAACCAACACTTGAAACTCAAGTCCAATTTTATGCCAGTATTACAGGTACCAACCACACCTGGGCAGTTTTCTGCGGAGACAAGCAAAATTCCTGATGCAAAACTGCTGCCAAATTCATTGAGGTGCAAAAGTCTTCTAACATCTGATACTAGTGAAGGCATGGGAAAGTCCCAGGCACCTATTATTTCCACTAAATACCAGAAACTGCAGATTGGCTGGAGAAGGTGTTCTTAAAAATAATTATTTCTCCTTATGATGAATTCAATCCACATAACAAAAATAATTATGGTGACCTCTGTCCATTTAGGAGTCTCTCTACCTACCTATCCACCCATCTTTCTCTATTAACTCTATCATGTGTGATGTTTTGCACACTCAACTGATCCAAGGGCATGCAAATTCTAATGTAAATGCAAATCACCCTTCTGCTCCTTGAGTCAAGGTCAGAATGGGCTGCCTGCAGAATTCAGGGAATGGGAGCCTACTAATCAATGGCACATTAATTCAAACCACACTTCAGACTTGAGTAGTTGCAAATTTCTCTATGGCCAGTTTAGAAAGTAGTCTTTGTTTTTGAGAGACTGCAAAGGCTTTTACCTTAGCATGCAATAAACTTCCAGAATTGTATATAACTTTTGAGAACAAAAATCTCCAAAAGTCAAGCTGTCCAGAGAAGGCAAGGGAATCTCCAAATATCTGCTGTTCTCTTTTGATAGCAGCACACAATACTGGAGCAAATTATATGACTACAACACATCTTTCTTTTTTTTTTTCTAGTTTTCAAAATGCTTCATTTCAATGCACTGTTTGTATGAAGTGATTAAATGCTGTATTATTTTAGCTGCAGCCAATATGTATTACAAACTTTATTTATAAACTAGAACACATTACACAAAATAATTCTTAAAATAGTACTGATTTCCAACATATCTTTTTAAAATAAGATATAAACAACCATTCATTCAGCAACTCATGAGATGTTTTTATTTAAATTATTTATAGATTTTTCTTTTAAAATCTAAATATTAATCTGTAACCATATACTCAAACATTAATTCCAAACTTAGGCATTTTTGTGCATGTGTACTCAGTCACTCAGTTGTATCCAACTCTTTGAGATCCTTTGGACTCAGGCCCATCAGGCTCTTCGTCCATGGGATTTCCCAGGCAAGAACACTGGAGTGGGTTGTATTTCCTTCTCCAGGGGATCTTCCTGACACAGGGATTGAACTTGTGTATTCTGCATTGGCAGGTGGATTCTTTACCACTGAGCCACCCAGGAAGCCCATACATTTGCATGGAAGGGAGCAACCCAGGACATATTGATTTCAATATGATACTCAAATGGATTCAAAACATATTTTGCACATTTGATTAGAATCATCTACCAGTGATTAGCAACGATTATATTGCTAATTGTAGACAGCAACAATAAGTGTGCTAGAGCAAACAGTTACCTAAGGCACTAAGGGAGATTTTTCTATAACTCAGTAAAGATGTCAGCATATTGCAGTTGTGTATGCAGAATGTTACTTACCTACTGCTAGCAGCATAATCCAAGTTCTTTTTCCAGAATCCCTAGAAACCCAAGGTATATTTTCTGATCCTCTGGGTAGTCTAAGCTTTTAAAATAAATTCCTGTCTGACTTCTACAATTCATCTCCATCTTTGGAGCACATTACATCGTTGATCACATATGACCAGAGTCAGAAAAATGCTTCCCAGGGACAAAAAAATTTCAAAGAAATCACGTTTAAATTATCCATCTTAAAAAGAAGGGGGAAATAGTGATTTTTTTATTGGCATTTATAAAAAGTTTCCATTTTTCCTTTTCATGTTGCTTGATATCAGATATCAACCCTGGTAATTCTCTTGCTGGAAATTTTTTCTGTATAACAGAAGAATATCACCAACAATCCTTTAGAAATGATTTACAGACCCACAAACTCTTACAGTATAATTTGTAGCTAGGTGGCCTTCCCACCCAACACCCATCTGAAAAACAGCAAGCACTTTCACAGACGTTAGGAGTTCACTATGACGGGGTTTAATTTCATTCCAAGTTAACTTGTGTTTGGATTAGTTTATGATTTCATCTAAAGTCAGGTTCATGCCAGGTGTTTCTTAAACTTATTGGGCAATTTTAGCAGGCTAAAAAAATTTTTTTATAGTCAGGATAGCTTGAATATCAGTGAGAGTAGTGCTATTTCTGAAAGCCTTTACCCCACTAGTGAAATGATATGCCAGAAAGAATCCATGCTTCCAGCCTTAGGCCTACCCTAAATGGATGAAGAAGAAAGAGTATTTATGATACTACCAAAAAATCCTAATATAATTTTCCCTGAATTTGACCTTTTCTCTGAAAAGCAGAAAAGATAAAAATGGATTTTAAACTCATCTATCCCATAAAATACATATAATTTGACTCTCCTAGTGGAAAATCAGAGGTAATGATACTAACCCATTCTCTGCAGTTGATCAGAAGATGCTAAAAAGTTTCAATGGTTCTTATGTATTGTTTGCTCTATTCTCTTTATTTTTCAGATGCCCAAACTGAAACTTGGAGGCATGCTATAACTTGTCCAAAGTCAACAGTGAGTTGCAGAACTAAGGCTTCTGCATAACTAGAGGATAGTTATGATGATCGATCTCTTAATCCACAGTTATTTATTATTTACTATGTGCCTTGCACTGTCACAGATAATATAACTTTAAATATATATAACATAACATTGTATTTTAATTTCCACTTTAATATAGCATTCATATTGTGAAAGCAAAAAAATAATTCAAGAATAAGGTAAGACCAAAGTCTTTGAAGTGCCCTTTTTATTTTCTGAAAATACAAATAAATCTGCCAACAAATGAAAAGTAAAACAGGCAGAAGGCAGTCATGAACACTCACAAATTTGTAGATAGATAAAAGCAAAACCTAGGGCAAAAAACAGCACATGTACTTTCAGGGCACTTGCCTCTTTTGTCCCCTTACAAAAGTGAAAGTGAAATTTGCCCAGTCGTGTCTGACTCTTTGTGACCCCATGGACTGTATAGGCCTTGGAATTCTCCAGACCAGAATACTGGAGTGGGTAGCTGTTCCCTTCTCCAGGGGATCTTCCCAACCCAGGGATTGAACCCAGGTCTCCAGCACCACGGGTTGATTCTTTACCAGTTAAGCCACAAGGGAAGCCCAAGAATACTAGAGTGGGTAGCCTATCCCTTCTCTAGGGGATCTTCATGACCCAGGAATCAAACCAGGGTCTCCTGCATTGCAGGCGGATTCTTTACCAACTGAGCTATCAGGGAAGCCCAAAACAGGGAAGAAATAATAATGTCTATTACAATGTAAAGGTGTAGTGATGACAGTTGCTGGCCCTGAAAAATTTACAGAGTAATAGGTTTTAAACATAGAAATATTTTTAATTCAACATGTTATTGATATTAAAAGACTCAAAAGGGTCATCTGCTAACCCATAAAGAGTATTGATTTCTGAACTTGAATCATACATCTAACCTCAATTCTTGAGCCCGTGCTCAGTTGCTCAGTCGTGTCTGACTCTGCAACCCTTTGGACTGTAGCCTGCCAGCCTCCTCAGTCCATGGGATTTTTCAGACAAGAATACTAGAGTGGGTTGTAATTTCCTCCTCCAAGGGACTGTCCCAATCCAGGGACTAAACTTGTGTCTCCTGCACTGCAGGTGGATTCTTTATCACTGAGCCATCAGGGAAGCCCAGCCTTGATTCTAAAATATCCTATTTCACTTGGTAAACAATCAGTACAGTTCTTTCCTACAGAAGTCCTTCTTTGTACACTCCATCTGTCAGGTCATGTCAGCAGGAATGAGTTCAACAAATGTTGGTGACTTACCACATCAAGAACTACTGGGGAGCTTCCCCGGTAGTACAGTGGATAAGAATTCACTTGCCAATGCAGAGAAAATGGTTCAATCCTTGGTCCAGGAAGATTCCACATGCTGGAATCTTCGTCTGAGCAACTAAGCCTGTGTGCCACTATTGAGCCCGTCTTCTGGAGCCCACGAGCTATAGCTACTGAGCCTGCGCGCTGCAGCTACTGAAGCCTGTGTGCCCTAGAGCCCGTGTTCTGCGACAAGAGAAATCACCACCATGAGAAGCACAGGCACCGCGCTGAAGAACAGCCCCTACTTGCCACAATTAGAGAAAGCCCAGGTACAGCAACGAAGACCCAGCACAACCATAGTATATAAATAAATGTTTTTTAATTGAACTATTGAGTACTTCTGGAGAAACAAAGATGGCTAGAACTGTCTCTGGCCCCAATAACTGGACAATCTAGTCTGGACAGATGAAGGAGTATAGAAGCATTTAGCTAACTATGATTCATGGCACCTGAACTACGTTCTAGAACAGGATGAGTTATAGATTATTTTTAACTCTGAAAGTCAATTTAATTTCATGTCTTTAACTCTGTAAGTTAAATATAATTTAAAGTAAAATAAAAGCATAAATAACATACCATGAGATCATCTGAACAACACTAAACAGACATCACGCCCTTTGTTTTCTAACCCTATGTCTGTCCTCTACATCATTTTGCTGTCCTCCAAGTCCTAAATGAATTTAGAAAATAATATCCTATGGAATAAAAAGCACATTAAGAAGGTGACATTTTCATATAATAAATCTTACTTTAAAAATGATAAATCTTGAAAAATGAAATACCAATGCAGTGAGTTCAATTTGTGGTCAGGGGAGTTGGTTCTCTGGAGTGGGTAGTGTAAGGTTGTTAGGCCTTGAAGCCAGACCCAAGTTCAAGCCCACCTCTCCTCCTGTTATGTGCATGACTCGAGCAAATCTCTTAATATATTAACTTTCCAGAGGTTTAACTTCCTATCTATGTGGATGTGTGTGCTCACTTAGTTCGTGTCTGACTCTTTGCAACCCCATGGACTGCAGCCCATCAGGCTTCTCTGTCCATGGAATTTTCCAGGTAAGAATACTGGAGTGGGTTGCCATTTCCTCCTCCAGGGCCCTTATCAGTAAAATCCAGATAAAACCCCTTATAATGTTGCTGTAAGAGGGAGTATATATTAGATATTCAATAAATGTAACCACAAAGAGTCGGACAAGACTGAAGCAACTGAGCACATATGCAAATATAACCTATTCCATTCAATTTACTTCCATAAAACTCTCAGAACAATACCAAGTGTCAAAAAGTTTCATGTGTAGAAACAAAAAAACTGCATATATCTGTCAGATATAAATATATAAATTATATCATTATAAATCATATATATAAATTATATATATCATTGGTCAATTATTGGAGCAGGTTTTGGCATTTATTCTAATTTATTTCTGATCCCCTTGGTCTTTGGTTACTGTTCCCAGGTCAGAATATATATAAATGCAGTTTTTTTTTACACTGAGATACTCACACACGCATATATATATATGTTTATCACATTTTCTTTATCTATTCATCTGTAGATGGACACTTAGCTTCTTTCCATATCTTCGTTATTGTAAATAATGCTGTAATCAATATGGAAGTACAGATATCTCTTGGAAATACTAACTTAACTTCCTTTAAATATATACCCAGAAGTAGGATTGTTAGATCATATAGTAGATCTATTTTTAATTTTTTGAGAAGCCTCCATACTGTTTTCCATAATGGCTGTATCAGTTTATTTTCCCACCAACAGTGTGTAAAGATTCCTTTATCACCACATCCTCACCAATACTTGTTATCTTTTGATTTTTTGATAATAGCCATCCTAATAAGTATGAGGTGATGTCTCATTGTGGTTTTGATTTACATTTTTCTGATGATTACTGATATTGAGCATCTTTACATATATCTGTTGGCCATTTGAATGTTTTCTTTGGAAACATATCTATTCAGCTACTTGGTCCAGTTTTAAATAAGGTTATGTGGATATTTTGGTTGGTTTTATTTGTTTGTTTGGAGGGGGGGTTTGCTATTGAGTTGTATGAGTGCCTTATATATGTTGAATATTAATCCCTTATCAGATATATGGTTTGCAAATATTTTCTCCTATTTCATAGGTTGCTTTTTTATTTTGCTGATTGTCTCCTTCCATTATTATTACTACTACTATTATTATTATCACTAAATGGCCCCACATCCCTGTTTTTTATCCTGCCACCTGTATTTATCTTCTTCCTTCTCTCCTTTTCCCTTCTTCCTATGGCTTTTTCAATAACACATACTGGTACTCATGAACATTTTCCCAGTTAATCACTTGGGATTAAAGCATTTTCTGACCTTGGCAGAAATCTCAAGACTCTTCTTTCTGAGTCCACAGTAAATACCCTTGAACATTATGTTGATCAACAATTGGAGCAGGATTGTCATTTATTCTGATTTATTTCTGATTCCCTTTGGCCTTTGGTTACTGTTCCTGGGTCATTAGAGGCCAACCCATCTGTCAGCTAGCCCTGCAGCTTTGCCGAGTGTATGCCTAATAAGACACATTACACTATGACAGCTTCACAGACAGTATATTTTGGCTTCCTTTAGTCATAGTTAATTGAAATAAAGTCCTGTTGAATGTGACTCCCCAGGATCCGTAAGACATTGAAAGGTGATTTGTACCCCAGCCTTCGTATTTCAAAACTGGAAAGAGATGATTTCCTGTTTTCTCACATAGCATGTGCTACAGAACTTTGGCACATATGCCCAAGATCCACTTGAAGCAAGAAGCATTAGTCTATAATTTGTCTCTAAACTGGCTTTTCATGACACTTTAATGTCATCCTTGTGTTTTGATATGTATTAATATTTATAAACACAAAGGCTTATTTATGAGGCCCTTTGTTTTCCTATCAGCTGAAAAGAGGATCTGAAGGAGAGGTTTGTTTAGCTGAAATATGAAGGGAAGTGGTCAAAGATGAAATTGTTTAATTCTTTCTCACAGAGTAACTGCAGAATTACAGATGTCTTTTGAATGCAATAAATTAATTTCAGTCATGCTTGTTTATTTGTACACTTGTTGCCAAAGTAAAGACCTAATCCAAAACTAATGATTTGAGAATCCACTGGGTATTCTTTTGGACCCAGTTCCATTATTTTTCACGTGAACACACAGCCGAATTCTTCTGCAGCACATGTAGCCCACTGATTGATTGATTAGGCAGCTAATGCATAGCAAGGCACAGTTAAGCTTACATCTTCAAGCTAAGGCAAAGTTCATCTACTTAAGTCATCTTCAAATGTAATTAAGCCTACTGGGCTCCAGTTACATGGAACCAGAAACTAGAAAAGCTGGGTTATTCAGTGGAAAGAACAACTGGTTATAATCTAAAGACAAAAATAATGAAAGCATTCAAGGGAAGAAAATTTTTATTAAAAAGAATCAGATGCTGTGTTATTAACTTTTTAAAAAGTGTAGCAAACTGTTTCATAATTTGCCAAATAATACTCATCTATGTAAGGTAATAAAAGTACTATTGGTTAGTTTGGGGGAATATGATTAAGGAAAGAGTTTAAAGTAACATACACTTGGTAACAGGTATAACATTTCTCTTCATCACATCATCTTTCATATGGTTATCTATTCTGATACATAGGAGAAAACACCACCATTTTCTAAGCACAGTTTGCTGCCTGTAAACTGTGCCAAGATCATTCCTGTTACAGAAATGAAAGAATCAAGTTGTGACAACTCATCTGCCGCTTGCCAGTTCCTCTAAGGATAACAGCTTTAATGACGTCTATAGTGAAGTTCTTGTGCCCCCGTAGGAATTTTTTATTATGCCCACACACAGCATCCTCAGTGTCCCCCTCTCCTGTTTCCTTAGGCTAGACAGGAGGACCATCAAAGAGACAGGTTGGTAAACTGTTCTCTTAGTGACAAAGGAACATATATGCGTGTTGTGTGAGTGTGTGTGTGTGTATGTTTTCAATCAATTAGCACAAAATTCTTACAGAGAAGGAAGTTCCCATTTGCATAAGCAAGTGAATAAAAAAACTGTTAAACCTGTAAGGCCACAAACCACAAAACTCCTAGAGGAAAACATAGGCAGAACACTTTTTGATATAATCATAGAAAAATATTTTTGGATCTGTTCCCTAAAGGAAGAGAAATAAAAGCAAAAATAAACAAATTAAACCTAATTAAACTAGGTTTAACTAGGACTTAATTAAACTTAAAAAATTATGCACAGTAAAGGAAACCATTACAAAATGAAAAGACAACCCACTGAATGAGAGAAAATATTTGCAAACAATATGACTTGCAAATGATGTTTGGGGTTAACATCTAAAACATATAAATAGCTCATATGACTCAATATCAAAAGAACAAGCAACCTGATTTAAAAATGGGCTGAAGACTCGAATAGACATTTTTCCAAAGAGGACGTGCAGATGGTCAAAAGGTACATGAAAAGATGCTCAACATCGCTCATCTCATCAGGAAAATAGAAATTAAAACCACAATGAGATATCACCTTACACTGGTTGGTATGGTTATAATCAAAAACGAACACAAAAATAAATGTAGCAAGGATATGGAAAGAAGAGAACCCTCCTACACTGTTGGTGGGAATGTAAATTGATGCAGCCACAGTGGAAACAGTTTAGAGTTTTCGCAAAAAAACTAAAAATAGAAGTACTGTCAGATCAGATCAGATCAGATCAGTCTTTCAGTCGTGTCCGACTCTTTGCGACCCTATGAATCGCAGCACGCCAGGTCTCCCTGTCCATCACCAACTCCTGGAATTCACTCAGACTCACATCCGTCAAGTCAGTGATGCCATCCAGATGTGTCATCCTCTGTCATCCCCTTCTCCTCCTGCCTCCAATCCCTCCCAGCATCAGAGTCTTTTCCAATGAGTCAACTCTTCGCATGAGGTTGCCAAAGTACTGGAGTTTCAGCTTTAGCATCATTCCTTCAAAGAAATCCCAGGGCTGATCTCCTTCAGAATGGACTGGTTGGATCTCCTTGCAGTCCAAGGGACTCTCAAGAGTCTTCTCCAACACCACAGTTCAAAAGCATCAATTCTTCGGCGCTCAGCCTTCTTCACAGTCCAACTCTCACATCCATACATGACCACAGGAAAAACCATAGACTTGACTAGACGAACCTTTGTTGGAAAAGTAATGTCTCTGCTTTTGAATATGCTATCTAGGTTGGTCATAACTTTCCTTCCAAGGAGTGAGCATCTTTTAATTTCATGGGTGCAGTCACCATCTGTAGTGATTTTGGAGCCCAGAAAAATAAAGTCTGACACTGTTTCCACTGTTTCCCCATCTATTTCTCATGAAGTGGTGGGACTGGATGCCATGATCTTCGTTTTCTGAATGTTGAGCTTTAATTCACTGGTCATAACAAACACCCTTTCCCAACAACACAAGAGAAGACTCTATACATGGACATCACCAGATGGTCAACACTGAAATCAGATTGATTATAAAGTCAGCAAAAACAAGACCAGGAGCTGACTGTGGCTCAGACCATGAACTTCTTATTGCCAAATTCAGACTTAAATTGAAGAAAGTAGGGAAAACCACTAGACCATTCAGGTATGACCTAAATCAAATCCCTTATGATTATACAGTGGAAGTTAGAAATAGATTTAAGGGCCTAGATCTGATAGATAGAGAAGTACTGTATGACCCAGCAATTCCGCTCCTGGGTATGTATCTGAAAAAAAAAAAAAACACCACTAATTTGAAGAAACACATGCATCCTAATGTTCATAGCATTGTTTACAATTGCCAAGATATGACATAAACAAAAGTTTAAAGTTTAATTAGGTCCCATTTGTTTATTTTTGCTTTTATTTCCCTTGCTTCAGGAAACCGATCCAAAAAAATTTTCTATGAGTATGTCAAGAAATAAAGTGTCCATCAGCAGCTGAATGGATAAAGACTCTATGTGCTATCCATTGGTTTTCCATCCATTATAAGACTTAAGTTATAAATTTTGACTCCTAAGTAAGAATGATTAATTTGAGTAATTTCTTTGTGGTCATCTTAATAGCAAAAACTGCAGAAAGGACTGAATTTAATTTTGGGGTCATTATGGTGGAGGACAAAGGTGGTGAGTGAAAAACTGAAAAGTTAAGGGAGGTTTAGTCATTATGGTGTGGGGCAAAGGTGGTGAGTGAAAAAGTGAAGAGTTAAGGGAGGTTTAGGAAACGGAAACCACCTGTGCATTAGCAGACATGTCTGGGAAGGCTTTGAATTCCCGCAGATCATGAAATTTGGAGGGTTCAAGCAGTACAGAGGCTCTTGATGACATCTGAGGCACATGACTGACATTTCATCTGCACACCTGTACTGTTGTCTTTTGGGGATTTACAGAAAAATGACAATTTTACACTTTGAATAGTTAGAAGCCTGTTACAGAACTCAGGTTCAGTTCAGTTCAGTCGCTCAGTCGTGTCCAACTCTTTGCGACCCCATGAATCACAGCACACCAGGCCTCCCTGTCCATCACCAACTCCCGGAGTTCACTCAGACTCACGTTCATCGAGTCAGTGATGCCATCCAGCCATCTCATCCTCTGTCATCCCCTTCTCCTCCTGCCCCCAATCCCTCCCAGCATCAGAGTCTTTTCCAATGAGTCAACTCTTCACATGAGGTGGCCAAAGTACTGGAGTTTCAGCTTTAGCATCATTCCTTCCAATGAACACCCAGGACTGATCTCCTTTAGGATGGACTGGTTGGATCTCCTTGCAGTCCAAGAACTGCCCCCAGAACAAATTTCATGAGCTTCATCTAAGTCATAGTGAAAGTTATTCCCCCAATACATTCTTTCTAGAATTCAGCATCTTTTCAGACCAATATGATACTTTTTAAAGTAAGATAAGAGCTAAATAACCTGATGGATCCTCCATTGTGCCTTATCTGCTGGGAAGCTCAAAGCTGAATAACTGGGTATTGTCAGCATCTATGTCGTGCTTAGTCACTTCAGTCGTGTCTGACTCTTTGTGACCCCATGGACTGTAGCCCACCAGTTCATGGGGATTCTCCAGGCAAGAATACTGGAGTGGGTTGCCATGCCCTCCTTCAGGGGATCTTCCTGACCCAGGGACTGAACCCGCATCTCCTGCATTACAGTCGGATTCTCTACTCACTGAGTCACCTGGGAAGCCAGTCAGCATCTATACTGAACAATTATTCAACTTCTACTGCTTTCCTCACTTCAATGGTTTTTTAATTTGTTGCACTTTGGTCACTGACTTACTGGTGCTGGTGATACATAAAAGGCTCTTCTTCACTCTCTACTGGTGCTAGGTAGACATTACCACCAGTTGGAAGTGAATGACCAAAGTATAAATTCTGGTACATCAGTATCGGCCCATAACCTCTCACCTCTCCATCTCTTTCACTCGCCGCCTTTCAAAACTCTTGGTCTTAAATACTGGGCCCTCCCTCTTCTTCTGAGACCCTCCCCTCCTCATGGTTTCCTTCCTTCCCACCACAGTGTGTTAGTCACTCAGTCAGGTCTGACTCTTTGTGACCCCATGGACTGTAGCCTGCCCGGCTTCTCTGTCCATGGAATTTCCCAGGCAAGCATACTAGAGGGGGTTGCCATTTCCTACAGGAGATATTCCCAACCCAGGGATTGAACCCAGGCCTCCTGCATTGCCGGCAGATTCTTTACTATCCAAGCCACCAGAGAAGACTCACAACCACAGTGAGTCACACTATAATCTCACTTGCCAGAACCCTACACATTTTGGTTCCATTTTTTTTGTTTGTTTTTCAACGACACTCACAGTGAAAACCTTTACCTTCATATCAATTCTTAGGCCAGTTTAATCACATGTATTCCATACTTCCACCCCCGGAAGCCAATCACCCCTAGTGGAAAATATATCTAAACCATATCGATTGATGCCAGTGTAGATTTGTGGACTTCAACTTTGGCTTGGCTTTGGCACTACTTGATGATCTTTACATGTGCACAGAGTTGGTTACCTTCCTTATTTTTCCATAGCAGATCCTTTAAAACTTTACTACTTTCCTCTTTATGTACCACCTTTTCTGTTCTTTCCCCCATACTAATATCATGCTTTGAAATTCAACAAACACTCATTGAATTCCTTTCTTCAGCTTCCAATCACATCTCAACTTCCGTCTGCCCTAGTTTGCTTTGAAATTGCTCTAGCCAAAATTTTCAACAACCTCTTTGTTGCTAAAACCAGTGGATATTTTCTAACCCCAATTTTACCTAATTCATTTATATATTTTTCCTTATAAAGCTCTCCTCTCTTGGCTCTCGATTTCTATCTAACTTCTCCTTCTCAGCCTCCATCTAAAATTTATCTCCCTTTGCCTGCCCTTTAAGTGCTGTTACTCCCTAGGTTGTACCATCTTCTCTCCCCATAACATACTAATCCTATCCCATAAGTACTAAAAGTGTACCACCACACACCCTTCTTTTTTAGCTTCCAGATCCATACATCTAACAAGCCACTGGGGATTCAGCATTAGCCTTTGTTTCTAGCAGGAGTAGTTAGGTCAACCTTGAGAGCTCATGTTATTGGGCCCACAAATAGCCTTCATCCTTACCAACATGGCTATTTGATTCACATGTCAATTATGATAATACCGGAGTGGCCAATGACAGAGTCTAGCTGACGTCTGCTGCCAAGTCCTTTTGATTAGCTAGTAGTTTAGTGTCTCTTCAGTGAGAGATGCTCTCTGGTAGACAGTAACATGAAATACAAAGATGTTCCCCCTTTCTGTCCATTCACATAGGTCTACTTGTCTCTAGCTTGAAACTCTCTCATCTCCAGTTTCCTACAGACTGAACCAAGTCTTTTAGCACTGCCAGTAAGTGCATGTATACTGTGTATAATCTAACCTCAGGTTGCTTCTCCATCTACAAAAGGTGGATCACCAGGCCTGCTGCCTAAAGTTCTGTCCATTATGAAGATTTCCCTTCATATTTGACTTTCAAAGCCATGCCTGAGTGAGGCTATAGTGCAGCCACCTTCAATTTTTGGCTTATACCACATTCCTAACCTGATTTATCCATGAACCAAGTTTGGGCCTTTATTCTTCACCACTTCCTGGTCCTAAGGAATTCTCTCATGGGTGCAAACCAAGGTGCAAACCACAAGCACGACAGTAGTAGAAGACACGGGAGTCTGGGCTACCCGCTCACAGAGCTTGCATTCCTGTATTGGTCCTACTTGGGCTTTATCTTAGAGGTACCACACTTCCATCTTAAGACAGGTTAATATTGTACTCATTTGACTTTCAGGTTTAGTAGGCTTGATAATACTCAGGAGAGTAGTTCTGGTGACATGGTTATTTGATGTCTCATGGTCATGTGCTCTAGTATCAGGGCTCAACAGCACAGCTTGTTATTTTTCGATAGGTATATAATTTTACACTCAAGATGGCATGGCTTTGCCCCAGAACTGAAGAGATCTGCATTATGAATCCCCCATTGAAGCTTGTCATAAACTCAAAACAGTGTCTTATCCCACCAGGGATATGTCTAATGACACAGTGTCTTGCAGATTATATGGTTAGAGCAGTAAGTCTCCTTACTCTGCAACCTGGAATGGATGCAGAGTCTTTTCCTATTCTGGACCTCTCTCAAAGCTGGCAGTCTTTGTGTTACCCACTACGTTAATTGGAGGAATACTAATAGGCATGGAATTGCTACTGGGTGGGAGGTAGAATAATCAATAATGTGGCTTTCACTTTGAAAGGGATGTTCCAGCATAACCCAGACCACTAGCCACCTAAAAGGGTGGTGGGCCCCTAAATTCTTGTTAAGCTTCAAAACTTAACTCCTCCCCACTGGAGTACATGTATCTTATCAAAGCCATCAATGTCCTTCCACTATGTACTCATATGGTCTGATTAGTATGATGCCCTTGAAGTGATGTTCCACAGTGTTGTGGTCCAAGCATGGGTTGGAAAAGAATTTCCAGACATGAGACAGAATGAGAGGGAAATAAAGTTTATTAGAATGGGAGACACTGTTAGACCAGCAGGCCAGCTCAAGGGAGACCCGACACTGAAGAGGGGTCCTTAGTCCACTTTTATACCCAGGGTACAAGGAGTGGGATCGAGGTCTTGCGGGTCATTTGTTGATTGGATGAGGCATGTATCCTGGGTGGGGGAAGAGTAGGGCAAATACCTTCTCCCTGTGGGGTAGGAGGGGGACACAGGTTATACCGTTCCATTAATAGTTACAACAAGGGGAAAGGAAGGATGATAAGGGTCTGGTTTTTCCATTCCTGCATTCCAAGACCCTCCTTGGTTTTATCTGCACTTTTGTCCTTGGGTCACCACATTCTTCCCTCTCTTTTAGAGCCAATTCTTTGGCCCCTTGTGATACCTTGCTCATGTCTAACTATCTACATATTTCCTTTCTCAGGCATTTGGGAACCCAGTCTTAAAGGAAAAGGGGTGATGACCACTCTGGCTTCTTCAGGCTGTTCAGGGGCATCATGGGGCTCTGGGTTCCCTTTGCCTGCTCCCTGTCAGGGTGAATTTACAGCAGGAGATGAGAGTCCATGGAATGATATGGTGGCTTGTTTCGGCATTGTCTGGGTGTTGGCCAGGGAATATTGGTGTCAAACTATCACTTGGAGATTTGTTGTATTCTAGAAGGAACAAACTTAAAAAGAAATTTAAAGATACATGGCCCAAAGATTAATAGAAGTAGAAAAGCTTCTGAGGAGCTAGACAGGAGAACCAGGAATAGACATTGGTTCATGACATTAGTGTTTCTCTAAGTATGAGAAGATGCAAGAATTTGGGCTCATAAAAATCTTTAGCTGAAAACATCTGACTCTCTGAAGGCCAGTTCTTCTGAGTTTTTCCCAGAGCACAAAGTGTCTTATTTCTGATCTCCACTGTGAACTCCTTTCAAGGGCTGTTGAAGGTCAGCAGCTTGCAGTGGTCACGATGTAATCTTCGTAGAGATAATTGGCAAGTAAGTGCCAACTTCCAGTCAGCAGGGTCCCTGCAGAGCCACATATTTGACCATGCTTTGTGGGCATTTCATGGCAGTTGTGTCCCATGGTGCTGGGGAGGCTCAATGAAGATTTCATTGACAGGTCACTCAGTGTGCTATTACTGGACCAGATCTTGCAAATAGCAAAAGTCTCTGGACCATACCTCTCTTACTAGTCTCTTAGTCCAGAAAAATATTCCCACCTGTTGCTTCTTCCCATATCTAGAGTTACATTATTACAATCATTGATCTCATATGGAACTGCTTATCAGCATTTTATCACAGGCTCGGTCACACATTTGGTAATGTAAGAAACAATCTTCTGAAACAAGCAACATAGAAAATAATATAGCTAGCAGTTATTAGTCAGAGAAGGCAATGGCACCCCATTCTAGTACTCTTGCCTGGAAAACCCCATGGACAGAGGAGCCTGGTGGGCTGCAGTCCATGGGGTCGCTAAGAGTCGGACATGACTGAGTGACTTCACTTTCACTTTTCGCTTTCACACATTGGAGAATAAATGGCAACCCACTCCAGTGTTCTTGCCTGGAGAATCCCAGGGGCGGCAGAGCCTGGTGGGCTGCCATCTATGGGATCGCACACAGCCAGACACGACTGAAGTGACTTAGCAGCAGCAGCAGTTATTAGTAAGATCGTAAGTAAGAATTAAAAGTCAAGAACTTTCATAGCCTAGTATACCCCAGGTCATCTAACTTAGTTAAATGATTGTAGCCAGGTGTTAATCTCCTGGTTGTACATCATGGAACATCTGACCTTTATCCAAAGATTGGTTACTGAGATAAGCTTTATAAACAAACTTAGAGTGTCCTTTTTAATAACTTAACTAAATCTCTTAGCAATATAACAACAAGGAACTATCTCAGAAGTGAGTCTTAGTAAACACTGAGAAACACTTAGTAAACACTTAGTAAACAAAACTAGAAGCTTAGTTTAACAAGTAACAAAATGATATTCAGTGAAACATGATTTTTTTTCATTATGAGGGCATTAACCCTGTAGCCAGGGAAGGCTTTAATCCATCAAATAAAAATGAGGTTTTTCAGGGAGCCAGGAAAAGCCAAGAGGCCATCTTGGATTTCCCATAGCCCTAGCTCTTTGATTTACAGCTATTGCTCACCCATTTTTAATTCCCTGATTTAGGAGTAGACTGTTGCCATGTTTTAAAGGACACCAGGATAGCTAAAGTCTAACTGTGAGGGCTTATTTTTGTAGAAGCAGAATGAGCTTGTCTACATGTACCATAATCTAAAATAATGTTTCTTTACCAAAATAACAAAAGATTTTAAAATCAAATATAAATCACTTAAAGGCAAAGAAATTAATAATCAGTTATCAAAAGCTACATTCCAAGAAAACTTTGTTCTCTTAATACAGAGAGTAGACTAAATTACAGTCTGTTACCAGTTTACCAGATAACAAACAAGCAAAATTTGTTTATTGGTTAATCTTAGAAAAGTCTTTTCCATAAATCTTGAAGCAGCAGTATTCTTGCAAAGGCATCAGAGTGAAGCCATAAAAGGAACGTTTAAAATCTGATTAAATTGCAATTGACAAAATAGCCTGGTCATTGCTGTGATATGCAACACTTTGATATGATAACTAGACTTATAAATGACCACATTTTATTAGGGCATATCAGAGATATATGAATTCCACATAATTTTAGGATATCTCTATTAGTAACATCAACCATACAGTATAACCTGAGAAGACTTTATAATTTCACATGTCCAATGAACCCAGGTAGTTTAATAGCTCTTTGGGATGTCACAGGGGCCCTCTGAAGCACCCCAAAGTCAGCTAGAAGTCAAGTTATTTAGGAAGTTTTGTCGATAAATATGAAAAGGGTTTATAACAGCCAGGTAGAATCATATAGATCACTGTGAAACTATATATTTACTTAGCCAAAGTAACAAAGAAGATTTCAAAGATAAACAGAACAGATCACTTCAGAGGTAAAGAAACTTAAAATCCATTATTAAAGGCAGTTCAACATCTCAAGAAAACTTGTATTTGTTAGGAAGTTAGAATAGGAAAAAGGAGTCCAAAATGGCGGTGGCTAAAAGACAAAGAAGAGAAAAGCCCGCGAAAATAGAACAAAGGAAAGTCCCAGGACTGGAGTGAGGACCTCGGATAAAACAAACAACCCTCCTAGCTAGCCCAATTAACATAGGGCAGGCTCAGGGGGAGGAGAAAAAAAAAAAAACAAAAACATAAAAAGAGGAGCCAAAATTGAGCTGGGTGCTTCTCTTCTCTTCGCATCTTTTGGGTCAGCCCGCCCTCACGCCTTGAGGATGTATTTTCCTTTGCTTGCCAATAAAACTGAGCTATAACACCGATTTGTCCATTCCTTCAAATTTTTGCTGCAGCAAGACAGAACTGAGGAAATTACATACTCCCCCGACATATATGGTGCCGTGATTCAGATTTAACCTGGCTGAAACTACCTCGGCTCTGCCCCCACAAGGCAGAGGCCAAGCACAGCAGAAGCCCAACGCCGTGAAAGCTCCCGAAGTGGAAGCTGAACACGAAGAAACCCCAGCGGAGTGGAAGTGACAAGAAGCCTACCGTGCTGGAAACCGGGACAGCAAAAACAAACTTGGCAGAAAGCTCACGCAGCTCAGTCTCAGACTGCAGAAGACTTCGGTTAAGGTAGAAAGTCCTCGCTCCTATGGCTGGAAGGATATATGGCTAACAAAATCTTAATTCCTTTACAATCTCTTGTTTCTTGTTTCCTCAAACCACCTGCGAACAGGTGAGCAGCAGTGGATGCCCCAGGGTATCCCGAAGGCTCCACTATCTGCGGTGCCCTGGTAGCTGTTGCCCAAGCAGATGGGGGTTCTTCAGTCCTTAATCTTTGTGCCAAGGATCAGGCCAATGAAAACTGTGAGCGTAGGTCAGGTATTTAGCAGATCTTCTGGCAGGGCACATTTTCCCCACTGCTTTTTCCTCTCGTCCTTCAGCTCCTCTCTCCTGGGACTTGAGCCCAGCCAAAACCCATGGTGACTGGCTTCAGGACCTAGTGAAGTTCAGGCTCTGATGTCACCTAATGAAGCTCAGGCTCTGATGTCTCATTACAAAAATCCAGTGAGAGAGACACAGTAATAGGTAAGAGATGGATTTGTTCGGATTCAGAGAGAAGCACACTCCACAGGGTGTGGGCCATCACAGAGGAGACTGCAGCAGCCATGGAATGTGGTGTGGTTAGTTTTCAAGAGCTGGGTGATTTCATATGCTAATGAGTGGGAGGGTCGTTCCAACAATTGGGGAGCCACTCACTCCTAGGTCTTTTGACAGTGACTTGGAACTGTCCTGGCACCTCTGGGTGTGTCATTTAGCTTGCAGATTGAGGATCAAGGTTTAGTTGAATATGATTTGTCATCTTGGACCCATTTGATTTTAATCAGTTTATGTTATACCTTGGGCTATGTCATACTTTTAATAAGTTGTGCCCTGCCCCCATCACTCCTGTTTTATGCTCTTCTCCTGAGCCCCATCCAGGCCCACAATGTTGCCTCTACAATCTTCTGGCAGGACAACCAGAAAATACCTGGCCCCTGGGAGGGAAATACTGTATAATATCCATCCCTGTAGAGATTCAGGCCTTCATCTTCCGTGTTTCCCACAACATATGCGACAATAGCACCTCTCAGGGGATGCACTAGGGCGGGTGGCAGGTACACAATGCCTGCTAGAAGTTCTTCTGTTGGTGGCATCCCTTCAAGGGCAACTGCGCTTCCAGGGACAATGTTTGCCACTTTGGGAGTTAGCCCTGTAGGCCATTGGGCCCAAACCCTTACTACCCGTCTCCTAAAGTTACAAACATACCCCTGGATCAAATCTCCATTCTGCTTTTACAGAACAGCTGGTCTGTTGCCTCTTATCAATTTGTTCGTAAGCCACTTACTAACTCCTACAATCAGGACCCTGCCCCCTTGTAGGCAACATTGCTCCACCCCACTTATTATTAAAATATTCTTAATGCCCCTAACAGGACCAGTAACCCACTCCTGTGTCATTACTTCTGTTATTACCTAGAGTGGGTCTATGACAATGAAATGTTTACTATTTGAAACATAGTAAACTGTTCTTATGAAGGACTAGGGGAAAAAATTCAGTGACTTACATTTCCTCAGAGCAATAAGAGGATAAAGCTTATGGCTATTTCACCAGGTTCCTAGTCTCAGGGCACAGACTTGGATTACTTTAATTCATGGTATCTATTCCCATCTGCAGTGGACAAACTGGCAATGAGTTAAGATTACAACCCCTTAATCTTGCCCAGCACTGGTCATGCTGGAGACCTTGGGGACACCCAACTCCAGTCCGGGGGTCCTAGGAGCCTCACCTACCTTGACCTGCCTAGGGATCTGGTCCTTGAAAGGTTGTCATGCCTCAGCCTTCTCGGGGATCCACCAATCTAGGTGTCCCAGGAGGTCGACATGCCTCAACTTGCCCAGGGATCCAATTCTCAGGAGTCCAACCTGCCTCAGTCTACCTGGGGATTCGATCTCCAGGAGGCTGTCATGCCTCAGCCTGCCTGGGGATCTGCACCCTGATCCAGGGAGCCCGGCTCTCAGGTTGCAACAGTACTGGGTAGGATAAGTTTCAGAAAGAGTCACCCCTAAGGAAGCCCACCTATGGAAATAAAAAGAAGCCTATTAGCTGTTGGACTATGCCTGGTCTCATCAATATCTCAGGAGTCCAATGAGAACCATTGCCTTTCTGAAAAGGCTAAAAGGGGCCCTCCAAAAGTTTACCAATCTGGACATAGACTCTTACAAGGGACAGGCAGCTACAGCAGCAGGACCCTGCTGCCTCTTTAGATGAGATGGTCCAGACAGCCACCAATACCTTTTATAACAGAGAACAGGAGAAGGAGGCCAAGGCCCAGGAAAGGGATAAAAGGAAAGAGATAAGGTATGCCCAGATACTGGCCGCCCTCCAGGGAAGCCCTATGGCAAACCCCGAGTCCTTGAAGAACAAGGCATGAGGCAGATGCCTAATCTGTAGACAGCCGGGACAATCAGCCAGAGTGTCCAAACCTTGACAAGTCTCCTAAAATGGCTTTCTACAAATGCCATCAATTTGGACATTGGGTGGCACTCTGCCCTGGGGACCCAGGAGCCTCAAGGTCAAGCGCCAAGCCTTCCCTCATGATGGTTCAACAGGAGTGAAGCAGCCTGCTCCAGCCAGCGCACCTGTCACAGATAACCAACATGGGGCTAGAGCCAAGGGTGCAACTGGATGTGGCAGGTAGGTCCGAGAATTTCTTGGTTGACACTGGGGCTACCTACTCTGTTCTGACCTCCTACTCCAGAGCCTACTCCTCCCAAACTTGTACCATTTTGGGTGATACAGGAAAAACAATTACAAAAGAGTCACCTGAACACTTCTTTGTCGCTGGGATGGGCAAATATTTTCCCACCAGGTACTCAGGTGGCCCCTGAATATCCTATTCCCTTATTGAGAAGAGATCTTTCCCCGCCTTCAAAATATTGCAGCTATTGCAGTCCTAATAGAGATGCTTTAAAACTCTCTCAGGGGCAAATTATTTTTACCAGCCACCAAGTGAAACAACTCCTGAATGGGAGAGGCCATTTATGGATGTCTGATCAAAGAGTCCTCAGGTATCAAGTAGTACTGATGGAAAATCCAGGCTTGACTATATCCCCTTGTGAAGTTCTTAACCCTGCCACCCTCCTGAGTACTCCCGAGGGCTCTCTTCCCTTTCACTCTTGCCTAGAAACTTTGGACCATTGGACAAAATCTCAAGAGGGATTGTCAGAAGATCCTCTAACCAATCCTGAGGAAATCTGGTACACTGATGGAAACAGCTTTTTTCTGGATGGAAAAAGAAGAGCTGGATATGCAGTAGTCTCCAATTTTGAGACCACAGAGGCTAAACCTTTGCCACTTCAGCCCAATTAGTTGAGCTCATAGCCCTGATTAGAGCTTTAGAGCTGCGAAAAGGAAAAAGAGTAGCCATTTACACTGACTCCAAGTATGCCTTTCTGGTGCTACATGCACATGCTGCTATTTGGAAGGAAAGAGGCCACTTGACCACCAAAGTGTCCCCAATCAAATATGGTGATCAAATCCTTAGACTCTTGAGGCAGTCCATCTGCCAGCTGAGGTTTCAGTCTCCCATTGCAAAGGACACCAAAAAGGGAGCACGGCAGTGGCCTGAGGGAACCAAGCAGCCAATCAGGCAGTTAGGAGAGCAGCATTACAATGACCTAATACAGATTCCCACCTTAGTTCCACAGACTAATTTGCCAAAACTCCTTCATATACTGAAGGCGAGACACTTAAAGCTAAGAGTGAGGGTTTTCAAGAAGATCATAAGGGGTGGTTCCAAAAGGAGGAACTTCTTTTTTTGCCTGGGGACCTCCAGTAGAAGTTGGTTAACTCCTTACATGCCACAACTCATTTAGAAGAAGGTTCTCCAAAGATTACTAAAAAGGTCCTTCAGAGGAACAGACCTTCAAACGACTATAAGGTAAGTGGTCTCCTCTTGTTCCACTTGCCAATTAAACAACTCCCAAGGAGCTCGAAGACCCCAGCTGGTCCAGCCCATCCAATGACGTGGGACCTACGCAGGAGAGGACTGGCTGATGGACTTCACCCAGATGCCAGTTTCTCAAGGGTATAAATACCTTTTAGTCATGATAGATATATTTCACAGGATGGATTGAAGGCTTTCCCACCCAGACTGAGAAAGCTGAGGAGGTGGCAAAAAACTGCTCCATGAAATTATTCTGAGATTTGGTCTGCCCAAGTCATTGCAAAGTGACAATGGGACATCATTTACTTCTAAGGTCACCCAAGGGGTCTCGAAAGTATTGGGCATTACTTGTGCCCACTGTGCCCGGAGGCCTCAGTCTTCAGGAAAAATAGAAAGAGCCAACCAATTCTTAAAATCAGCGATAAAAATGATTACCCAGAAGACCTCCCTGGGATGGAAGGAAACTTTACCAATAGCTCTCCTCCATACCCATATTGCCCCTAAGGAACAGGTTGGTCTTAGTCCTTATGAGATGCTATGTGGGAGACCTTTTGTTTATGTCAATGACCTCTTTCTTGATCCAGAGGCTCAGTCCCTTCAGTTTTATACCAAGGCCATTGGACAATTCCAGCAGGATATAAACTTGTGTGGTGTCAACCAGGACCCAAAAGATTCTAAAGAGCCACCACTATATGTTCCAGGGACTCAAGTCCTAATTAAATTCTGGATCCCCAAAGGCTCAAATGCAGCCCACATGGAAAGGCCCCTACTCTGTAATACTTTCTACCCCAACAGCAGTCAAGTTTCCAAGACCTGACTCCTGGATTCACTACTCACGGATCAAGCCGTGGAAGAAAACAGAAGAGGGCACTCAATCCACCTGTGAGACTCTAGAAGATCTCAGATACCTATTCAGAACCACAAATGAGTGCCATTATAATGCACACCCCCCAAATTAAGTTCCTGGAGATAAGATTTCTCAGGACAGCTCGAAAGAGCCAACACAGCTTGGCAGGGGTTGTACTCCAAAAGAGATAGGAGATAGATCTCCTGATTCCTGAACAAGGAGGGACTTGAGCCATCTTGAATGAGATGTGTTGTTTCTGGGTAAATACCTCCAGCTAAGTTTTTTAAAAGTCTGACAGTCTTCAAGAAAAACATTCTAGATCCTACAGGACCTCAGAGAACGAGCTGGAGAGTTCTCGGTGTGGCTACAATCTCTCTTTGGGGGATCCTTCTCCTGGCGATAGGGAATTTGGAGTTGGCTAATGCCCTTGCTAATCCTTGTTATCACCATATTGATGCTGCTTATGATTGCTCCATGTATTATCAATTGTCTAACCCATTTTGTCTCTGCCCAGGTCAACAGGCTACAATATGCACTGCCAGTTTAACAAGGATATATAAAACTACAGCCGACCATGGAAAATATCACTCACCCTTAGATGGACACTGCTATAAGGACTCTGAGGCTTGAGACTAGCAAGAGGGCGAGGCTCAATGCCCCTTGCTATCCCAGTTCTGCAGGAAGTAGCCAGAGAGACCTCGAAGCCCCTATTCCCAAAGAATTGGGCCTCCCATCTCTTGAGGGGGGAATGTTAGGAAGTTAGAACAGAAAAAAGGAGTCCAAAATGGCAGTGGCTAAAAGACAAAGAAGGAAAAAGCCTGAAAATAGGAACAAAGGAAGGTCCCAGGACCATAGTAAGGACCTCAGGTAAAACAAACAGCCCTCCTGGCTAGCCCAATTTACGTTGGGCAGGTTCAGGGGGCAGAGAAAAAACATATAAAAAGAGATGCCAAAATTGAGCCAGGGCTTCTTTTTTCGTGTCTTTTGGGTTGGCCCACTCTCACACCTATTTTCCTTTGCTTACCAATAAAACTGAGCTATAACACTGATTTGTCCATCGCTTCAAATTTTTGCTGTGGTGAGACAGAACTGATGAAATTACCCATTTCCCTTACATATTTATGCACCAAACTCTTCCCTTGGGGTCCACTTTCCATAAAACCTTATCAATTTCTGTACCCATCACTTTGTTCTCCCATCCTGAAACAGCCACCTGTAAGTCATACCTACTTCCTTTTCCCTTCATAAAATGTAATTTCATTCCTCATACCTTCTTTACTGAAAACACACATCCTACTTTCCTAAAGCAACCAAGAACTGACCTTTATATTAGCATTCTATAGATTGGTGAACATAAATATCAGTGACAATTTCTTAAAAAAATATTCTAGAGAACATCTCAGAATGGCATCCAACATTATTCATTAACAGTCCAAAATCTCTAGTTTCTCTGTAAGCGGAAGCTAGTGTTCAGTAATGAATGTTTCAGAATCTTATTTTCTTTGGAAATGACCTAGTTATTCAATAAACTTCCATTACTCAGTTTAGCACAACCCTAGAAATTCAGGTTCTGTGATTCCTAAAATGTCGATGTTCACTCTTGCCATCTCCTGTTTGATCATTTCCAATTTGCCTTGATTCATGGACTTAACATTCCAGGTTTCTATGCAATATTGGTCTTTACAGCATTGGACTTTATGTCCATAACCAGTCACATCCACAACTGGGTGTTGTTTTTGCTTTGGCTCTGTCTCTTCATTCGTTCTGGAGTTAATTCTTCATTGATCTCCAGTAGCATATTGGGCACCTACCAACCTGGGGATTTCATCTTTCGGTATCCTATCTTTTTGCCTTTTCATACTGTTCATGGGGTTCTCAAGGCAAGAATACTGAAGTGGTTTGCCATTCCCTTCTCCAGTGGACCACATTTTGTCAGAACTCTCCACCATGACCTGTTTGTCTTGGGTGGCCCTACACGGCATGGCTCATAGTTTCATTGACTTAGACAAGGCGGTGGTCCATGTGATCAGATTGGTTAGTTTTCTGTGGTTGTGGTTTTCATTCTGTCTGCCTTCTGATGGAGAAGGACAAGAGGCTTATGGAAGCTTCCAGATGGGAGAGACTAATTGAGGGGGAAACTGATTCTTGTTCTGGTGGGCGGGGCCATGCTCAGTAAATATTTAATCCAATTTTATGTCGAAGGATGGGGCTGTGTTCCTTCCCTGTTATTTGATCTGAGGCCAAACGATGGTGGAGGTAATGAAGATAATGGCTTAAAACTAATGGCTTAATAAAGTTGGCTTAAAATCCAATATTCATAAAACTAAGATTATGGCATTTGGTCCCATCACTTCATGGCAAATAGATGGAGAAACAGTGGAAACAGTGATAGACTTTATTTTGGGGGGTCCAAAATCACAGCAGATGGTGACTGCAGCCATGAAATTAAAAGACACTTACTTCTTGGAAGAAAAGTTATGACCCATCTTGACAGCTTATTAAAAAGCAGAGACATTACTTTACTAACAAAGGTCCATCTAGTCAAAGCTATGGTTTTCCAGTAGTCATGTATGGATGTAAGAGTTGGACTATAAAGAAAGCTGAGCATGAAACAATTGATGCTTTTGAACTGTGATGTTGGAGAAGACTCTTGAGAGTCCCTTGGACTGCAAGGAGATCCAACCAGTCCATCCTAAAGGAAATCAACCCTGAATATTCATTGGAAGGACTGATGCTGAAGCTGAAACTCCAATACTTTGGCCACATGATGCAAAAACTGACTCATTTGAAAAGACAGTGATGCTGGGAAAGATTGAAGGTGGTAGGAGAAGAGGACAACAGAGGATTAAATGGTTGGATGGCATCACCGACTCAATGGACATGAGTTTGAGTATACTCTGGGTGTTGGTTATGGACAGAGAAGCCTGGCATGCTGCAGTCTGTGGGGTCACAAAGAGTCAGACATGACTGAGTGACTGAACTGAACTGAGAAATTCAGGTTACCAAAATCTAGAGAGACTGTTTTAGACAGACACTTCTAAAGTGTAATTATTCTTAACAGTTTATCTAAAAGCTCATTTATATTTTTCTTTTTTAAAAGTTTCTTCATTCGAGTTACTTTTCTTGCTGACAAACTTGTAACAGATATAACAATAACAATATTTAACTTATAATAAACCTACGCACAATGAAAATATTATGCTTAATGTTTATGACTTTTCAGTTCAGTTCAGTTGCTCAGTCGTGTCCAACTCTTTGCGACCCCATGAATAGCAGCACGCCAGGCCTCCCTGTCCATCACCAACTCTGGAGTTCACTCAAACTCATGTCCATTGAGTCGGTGATGCCATCCAGCCATCTCATCCTCTGTCGTCCCCTTTTCCTTCTGCCCCCAGTCCCTCCCAGCATCAGAGTCTTTTCTAATGAGTCAACTCTTCCCATGAGGTGACCAAAGTATTGGAGTTTCAGCTTTAGCATCATTCCTTCCAATGAACACCCAGGACTGTACTCCTTTAGAATGGACTGGTTGGATCTCCTTGCAGTCCAAGGGACTCTCAAGAGTCTTCTCCAACACCACAGTTCAAAAACTTCGGCGCTCAGCTCTCTTCACAGTTCAACTCTCACATCCATACGTGACCACTGGAAAAACCATAGCCTTGACTAGACAGACCTTTGTTGGCAAAGTAATGTCTCTGCTTTTCAATATGCTATCTAGGTTGGTCATAACTTTCCTTCCAAGGAGTAAGCCTCTTTTAATTTCATGGGTGCAGTCACCATCTGCAGTGATTTTGGAGCCCAAAAAAATAAAGTCTGACACTGTTTCCACTGTTTCCCCATCTATTCCCCATGAAGTGATGGGACCAGATGCCATTTAGACATGTCTATGATTAGCAAACAAACAGTAATACTAGATATTTAATATTGAATATTTCCCAGTTCATGTGAATCTGAAATTCATTTAGATTAATTTCTCTTGTATTTAGGATTGTCTGACTTGTAAGCACTTACTGTTCTTTATGCCAATTAAATCAGAACTCATTTACAACTTAAGCAATATTATTAAAAAAAAAAAAAAAAAACCTCATAGACAGACCCTGAGACATACATAAATCCAGACAGACAGACAGACACAGATTGCATAGTTTTCCACTTGAGATTTAAAATGTCTCTTTGATTCACCCTCTCTCCCCCCCCTTTTTTAAGTTCTAATTTGCCCAAGGCTGAGGTCTCAGGCAAAGGTGGGCTGTATATTTCAGGGACATGGAAAGGGTTAACTTCAAGCTTTTCCCTAGGCAGGCTTTTTAATAAGCTGCTGTTGCTGCTAAGTCGTTTCAGTCGTGTCCGACTCTGTGCGACCCCATAGACGGCAGCCCACCAGGCTTCCCCATCCCTGGGATTCTCCAGGCAAGAACACTGGAGTGGGTTGCCATTTCCTTCTCCAATGCATGAAAGTGAAAAGTCAAAGTGAAGTCACTCAGTTATGTCCAACTCTTAGCGACCCCATGGACTGCAGCCCACCAGGCTCCTCCATCCATGGGATTTTCCAGGCAAGAATACTGCATATGCAAAAAGAACCGGTTTTGCAGTTTCCAAGAAACAAATTCATTTTAACCAATTTTCTCTGGAGTCTAAAAAATATCATGGCTATTCTGTGTCAAAAAGTCACCTTTCCTTTCTGTAGTCCTAGTTTTATAGCTAAAATATAGACCAAACAGTGCTCAAATTGACTCTGATTTCAGGGGCAGATCAGCTGATAAAAATCTTGGATCATCCCTCTGGTGGGAAGTGAGGTCTTTATCCCATCAGAAGAATCTGAAGGGTTAAGGGAATTTTCAGGAGCGGGGGAAGCTTGGTCCTTTTCCACCCTGAGAAACAGTAGTTAGAAGGGAATTCTTTAGAATGTTAGGAGAGTTTTTGATCCCTCAGGCTTTTGAAAATAGGAGAAAGACCCGGACCAAAGGGAACCTCAGAATTCTTTCCTAGCGGTCATTTGGATATGAAAAGTCAAGTAGGGGTTGTCTGGGATATTTGATAGAGAGAAACAGAGGGGAACAGGAGATAGGGAGGAAACAGAAAGATACATGTGGCATGAGTCCCTGAAATCCAAATTCTGACTGAGGGCCATGAAGGACTGAACATAAGGAAATTCTGAGTCCCTTCCCTGCTTTTGGCAAAAGCTAGTGTGCCATTTAGAGGCCATGTTTTTTTTTTTGGTCCCCTCATTTGTACTGGGGCCAGGCCTTGTGTAGGGTCAAAATTTTCCAGTTTTTGAGAATGTAGCCAAGGAGTGCCTCTGAGAGAGGCTCCCGAGATGTACCAGAATCCATCCTTAGCCTATATGCTGTAGAATGGGGGTACTGATCATTGACTGACAAAAAGGCATCCCTTTCTGTCTCAGTGATGTCTCCATGCAACTAATGGCACAAAAATGGCTGACCATCCCAGTAGTTGCGTCCAGTGAGAGGTGACCTCTGAGAACCACGCAACTAAGGCACCATGTGACTCGGGCAGAGAAAGAGAGATTCCTGGGAGCAACAGGGTGACTCACCATTTGGCAATTCTCTGAAACATGGAAGGCACTCTTGGGATGGCTCAGAGGCAACACTTCAGTTCAGTTCAGTTTAGTCTCTCAGTTGAGTCCGACTCTTTGCGACCCCATGAATCTCAGCACGCCAGGCCTCCCTGCCCATCACCAACTCTCGGAGTTCACTCAAACTCACATCCATCAAGTTGGTGATGCTATCCAGCCATCTCACCCTCTGTTGTCCCCTTCTCCTCCTGCCCCCAATCCCTCCCAGCATCAGAGTCTTTTCCAATTGGTCAACTCTTCCCATGAGGTGGCCAAAGTATTGGAGTTTCAGCTTTAGCATCATTCCTTCCAATGAACAACCAGGACTGATCTCCTTTAGAATGGACTGGTTGGATCTCCTTGCGGTCCAAGGGACTCTCAAGAGTCTTCTCCAACACCACAACTCAAAAGCATCAATTCTTCGGCCCTCAGCCTTCTTCACAGTCCAACTCTCACATCCATACATGACCACTGGAAAAACCATAGCCTTGACTAGACAGACCTTTGTTGGCAAAGTAATATCTCTGCTTTTCAATATGCTATCTAGGTTGGCGATAACTTTCCTTCCAAGGAGTAAGTGTCTTTTAATTTCATGACTGCAATCACCATCTGCAGTGATTTTGGAGCCCCCCAAAATAAAGTCTGACACTGTTTCCACTGTTTCCCCATCTATTTCCCATGAAGTGATGGGACCAGATGCCATGATCTTAGTTTTCTGATTGTTGAGTTTTAAGCCAACTTTTTCACTCTCCTCTTTCACTTTCATCAAGAGGCTTTTTAGTTCCTCTTCACTTTCTGCCATAAGGGTGTTGTCATCTGCATATTTGAGGTTATTGATATTTCTCCCAGGCAACACCTAAGCTCCTGTAAATCAATCTGGACCAAAAGGGAAAGAAATGAAAGTGACAGGGAAGAAGACTGAGGAGTCCAACTTACAATCCTGTCAGGGAGGCAGTGGCCAAGGGACAATGGTCTCTGTTTTGCTTCAACCACTGACACGATGCATAAAAGTTGTCTTGCTGGGGGCGGATGCCCTTGTGGCCTGATCTGTTCCATGTTCCCCTTATCCTCATATGGGAGTCTTCATGTGGCAGGAGCCCTAATGGTTTTTAAGTGCCCAACCCATGCCCACACAATATTGGTTGGTTTTGATGAAAGTGAAAGTAGAGAGTGAAAAGGTTGGCTTAACACTCAACATTCAGAAAACAAAGATCATGGCATCCGGTCCCATTACTTCATGGGAAATAGATGGGAAACAGTGGAAACAGTGTCAGACTTTATTTTTCTGGGCTCCAAAATCACTACAGATGGTGACTGCAGCCATGAAATTCAAAGATGCTTACTCCTTGGAAGAAAAGTTATGACCAACCTAGATAGCATATTCAAAAGCAGAGACATTACTTTTCCAACAAAGGTCCATCTAGTCAAGGCTATGGTTTTTCCTGTGGTCATGTATGGATGTGAGAGTTGGACTGTGAAGAAGGCTGAGCGCCAAAGAACTGATGCTTTTGAAATGTGGTGTTGGAGAAGACTCTTGAGAGTCCCTTGGACTGCAAGGAGATCCAACCAGTCCATTCTGAAGGAGAACAGCCCTGGGATTTCTTTGGAAGAAATGATGCTAAAGCTGAAACTCCAGTACTTGGCCACCTCATGTGAAGAGTTGACTCATTGGAAAAGACTCTGATGCTGGGAGGGATTGGGGGCAGGAGGAGAAGGGGACGACAGAGGATGAGATGGCTGGATGGCATCACTGACTTGATGGACGTGAGTCTCAGTGAACTCTGGGAGTTGGTGATAGACAGGGAGGCCTGGCGTGCTGCTATTCATGGGGTCACAAAGAATCGGACAAAACTGAGCGACTGATCTGATCTGATTTGAGACCTCAGTTGGAAAGAAGTTAAAAGGAGAGACCCTCACCCATTTGGGTGGCAGCTACTGGGGTGCAGTGAGCAGTGGGGCCTTTGGAATACACTAGAGGGTAACCCTGGCTGGAGTTCCTCAGTTGTTTCCACAGCACTTGCCTCTTCTCAGAGGGTCCCTATAAAAAAGGAGAAGCAAGGAGGTGGGGGAAGAGACCCCAAAATCTCCTTACAGGCCACCAAAAACGTTGTGGTTTGGGCATGGGTTGGGAAAGAATTTCCAGACATGAGATAGAATGAAAGGGAAACAAAGTTTATTAGAATAGGAGACACTGTTAGACCAGCAGGCCAGCTCAAGGGAGAACTGACACTGAACAGGGGTCCTTAGTCCACTGTTATACTCAGGGTCCAAGGAGTGGGATCAAGGTCTTGTGGGTCATTTGCTGATTGGATGAGGCATGTATCCTGGGTGAGGGAAGAGTAGGGCAAATACCTTTCCCTATGGGGTAGGAGGGGACACAGGTTATACTGTTCCATTAATAGTTACAACATGGGGAGGGAAGGATGATAAGGGTCTGGTTTTTCCATTCCTGCATTCCAAGACCCTCCTCGGTTTTATCTGCTCTTTCATCCTTGAGTCACCACACACAGTATGTCTAGTAAGCACAGGTCTCTTTAGACTATATTATGATGAAGACCAGGAGAGTTGATGTAGCCCTGAGGCAAGACTGAAGATGTATATTGTTGTTTTTTCCAAATAAACACAAAATGACTCCGAATTTCTTTTCTGATAAGGATGAAAAAGTAATGCATTCACAAAACCAATGGCAAATTATCATGTTCCTGGATTTGTGTTGATCTGCTCCAGCAAAGATAATACATTCAGTACAGTAGCTTCATTGGGGCTACTTATTTGGTAGCTTTCACTGTACTCTACTCTTGTCCTCTAGGATCTCTCTGATTTTTGCAGGAGCAAAACCCCTGAATTAAACAGAGATATGATGGGGACCATTACTCCTGCACTCTGTTAAAAAAATTTATTTCATGTTGGAGAACAGTTGATTAACATTGTTGTGTTCGTTCTGGGTGAACAGCAAAGTGATTCAGTTATACACATGCATGTTTCTTTTTCAAATTCTTTCCCCATTTAGGTTATTACAGAATATTGAGCAGAGCTCTCTGTGCTATACAGCAGATCCCTGTCAGCTATCTACTTTAACTATAATAGTATTTATATTTTAAGGGTCTTATTGGTTTCTGTTATAACCCCCAGATATATTATTTTTTATTTACTCTCTTGGCTTAAGCCAAGATAGTTTCAGAGGCTCCACTGAGCTTTTCCTACTATGACTGCTCTTATCCAAGAAGCCCAGGAACCAATATGGGTTTGGAAGGGTAACAGGGAGGAAGGCCAGGGGTCTCCAAAGAGAGGAAATAGGCTGCAAATGTCAGACATTTTTTTATCTCTCTCTTAAGCTGCAGGAGGAAACAAATGACAAGTGTTAGATTTTTTCCCCTTCTCTATACAAATTTAAAAAGAGGTTTCTTTTAAAATGCTGAATTGCCATGGCCACACCTGCTTCCACCTGAATTTAACTTTTCACAACTGAACTGGGTTCAGTTCAGTCACTCAGTCCTGTCTGACTCTTTGTGACCCCACGGACTGCAGCATGCCAGGCTTCCCTGTCCATAACCAACACCCAGAGTATACTCAAAGTCATGTCCATTGAGTCGGTGATGCCATCCAACCATCTCATCCTCTGTTGTCCCCTTCTCATCCTGTCTTCAATCTTTCCCAGTATCGGGGTCTTTTCAAATGAGTCAGTTCTTTGCATTAGGTGGCCAAGGTATTAAGAGTTTCAGCTAAGCATCTGTCCTTCCAAAGAATATTCAGGGTTGATTTCCTTCAGTATGGACTGGTTGGATCTCCTTGCAGTCCAAGGGACTCTCAAGAGTCTTCATCAAGACCACAGTTCAAACGCATCAGTTATTTGGTGCTCAGCTTTCTTTATAGTCCAACTCTCACATCCATACATGACTACTGGAAAAACCATAGCTTTGACTAGATGGACCTTTGTTGGTAAAGTAATGTCTCTGCTTTTTAATAAGCTGTCAAGATTGGTCATAACTTTTCTTCCAAGGAGTAAGCATCTTTTAATTTTATGGCTGCAGTCACCATCTGTGGTGATTTTGGAGCCCCCAAAAATAAAGTCTGTCACTGTTTCTCCATCTATTTGCCATGAAGTAATGGGACAGGATGTCATGATGTTTGTTTTCTGAATGTTGAGTTTTAAGCCAACTTTTTCACTCTTCTCTTTCACTTTCATCAAGAAACTCCTTAGTTCTTCTTCACTTTCTGTCATAAGGGTGATGTCATCTGGATATCTGAGGTTATTGATATTTCTCCCAGCAATCTTGATTCCAGCTTGTGCATCATCCAGCCCAGCATTTCTCATGATGTACTCTGCATATGTTAAATAAGCAGGGTGACAATATACAGCCTCAACGTACTCCTTTCCCAATTTGGAACCAGTGTGTTGTCCCATGTCCATTTCTAACTGTTGCTTCTTGACCTGCATACAGATTTCTCAGGAGGCAGGTCAGGTGGTCTGGTATTCCCATCTCTTTCAGAATTTTCCAGTTTGTTGTGATCCACAGAGTCAAAGGCTTTGGCATAGTCAAGAAAGCAGAAGTAGATGTTTTTCTGGAACTCTCTTGCTTTTTTGATGATCTGACAGATTTGATCTCTGGTTGCTCTGCCTTTCCTAAATCCAGCTTGAATATGTGGAAGTTCACGTACTGTTGAAGCCTGGCTTGGAGAATTTTGAGCATTACTTTGCTAGCATGGGAGATGAGTTCAATTGTGCAGTAGTTTGAGCATTCTTTGGCATTGCCTTTCTTTGGGATTGGAATGAAAACTGACCTTTTCCAGTCCTGTGGCCACTGATGAGTTATCCAAATTTGCATATTGAGTGCAGAACCTTGAGCTAACCAAATGCGTTTTTCTTATGGAAATGTTTGTCTTAAGCTATGTTAATGAACTGTCTTAAGCTATGTTAATGAACTGTGACAGAGTCTTCAAGTTGGTTAGCCTAAGACTCAGAACCAACTTGACAAACCAGTATGTTTTACTCATGCAAATGGTCTCTTAAGCTATGTTAATGAGACTGTATTTGCTTGGAAACCTGCCTTTCTCCAAGATTCATGTCAATCATTTTATGGCCCAGGACAACTCACCTCATGCCAATGTTATCTCAAAATGCATGTTGTGGCTGAGGGGCCTGGTGCCAGTCTCAGTTTTGAAACATTTCTTTTCTCTAATTAGCAGACTGCTAGTTTATTTCTGCTTTATTGACTCTGCCAAAGCCTTTGACTGTGTGTTTCACAAGAAATTGTGGAAAATTCTGAAAGAGATGGGAATACAAGACCACCTGACCTGCCTCTTGAGAAATCTATATGCAGGTCAGGAAGGAACAGTTAGAATTGGATTCGAAACAGACTGGTTCCAAATCGGAAAAGGAGTACATCAAGGCTGTATATTGTCACTATGCTTCTTTAATTTATAGGAAAAGTACATCATGAGAAACACTGGGCTGGATGAAACACAAGCTGGAATCAAGATTGGCGGGAGAAATATCAATAACCTCAGATATGCAGATGACGCCACCCTTATGACAGAAAGTGAAGAAGAACTAAGGAGCCTCTTGATGAAAATGAAAGAGAGTGAAAAAGTTGGCTTAAAACTCAACATTCAGAAAACTAAGATCATGGCATCTGGTCCCATCACTTCATGGCAAATAGATGGGGAAACAGTGGAAACAGTGGCAGACTTTATTTTGGGGGACTCCAAAATCACTGCAGATGGTGATTGTAACCATGAAATTAAAAGACACTTACTCCTTGGAAGGAAAGTTATGACCAAACTAGATAGCATATTGAAAAGCAGAGGTATTACTTTACCAACAAAGGTCCATTTAGTTAAGGCTATGGTTATTCCAGTAATCATGTATGGATGTAAGAGTTGGACTATAAAGAAAGCTGAGCACCGAAGAATTGATGCTTTTGAACTGTGGTGTTGGAGAAGACTCTTGAGAGTCCCTTGGACTGCAAGAAGATCCAACCAGTCCATCCTAAGGGAGATCAGTCCTGAGTGTTCATTGGAAGGACTGATGGTGAAGCTGAAGCGCCAATACTTTGGCCACCTGATGCAAAGAACTGACTCATTTGAAAAGACCCTGATGCTGGGAAAGATGGAAGGCAGTAGGAGAAGGGGACAACAGAGAATGAGATGGTTGGATGGCATCACCGACTCAATGGACATGAGTTTGAGTATCCTCTGGGTGTTGGTGATGGACAGGGAGGCCTGGCATGCTGCAGTCCATGGGATCGCAAAGAGTTGGACGCAACTGAATGACTGAACTGAACTGAGTAGCTATATAACATCCAGATAAAGACTATCAGGGGGCACTCTTTCTGCCCCCTTCTGATGTCTATATCAGAAGCTTTCTCTATCTCTTTTATACTTTAATAAAACTTTATTAAACAAAAGCTTTGAGGGATGAAGCCTCATCACTGGCCCCGGATTGAATTCTTCTCCTCTGGAGGCCAAGAATCCCGGTGTCTTTCATGGCTCACCAACAACCTTTCAAGTTGTTGTTGTTGTTGTTCAGTTGTTCAGTCATGTCTGATTCTTTGCAATCCCATGGACTGCAGCACGCCAGGCTTCCCTGTCCTTCACTATCTCTCAGAGCTTGCTCAAACTCATGTTCATTGGACTGGTAATGCCATCCAACTATCTCATCCTCTGTCACCCCCTTCTCCTCCTGCCTTCAATCTTTCCCAGCATCAGGGTCTTTTCCAATGAGTCAGCACTTTGCATCAGATGGCCAAAGTACTGGAACGTCAGCTTCAGTCTCAGTTCTTCCAGTGCATATTCAGGGTTTATTTCCTTTAGGATTGACTGGTTTTGTCTCCTCGCTGTCCCAGGGACTTTCTCTAGCACCTCAGTTCGAACGTTGTGTCAACTACTAATTTGTTTATTTCAGTTGTGCACTTGGGACAAAGTAAATGACCACAGGATAGTCTAGGATCCAGTAGACCCACTGGGAAGCAGATGTGGACCAGGTCTCCATTTATCATCTGCCCCTTACATATCCTCACTTTAACCAGGGCCCATAAAGTCACTTCAGATTACCAGATATCAATGTCAGTTCATTCAATATATAAAAGTCCTCAAAATATATGTATATTATTCTTTTCCAAGAATATATTTATCTCAGTAAATGGTTGTAGGTCCCTTTGGGAAGGATAGGGAATTATTATTGTTTACAACTTAGCGACTGAACACAAGAACACAGCATTGTAAAAATTGTGGTTTCCCTGTTGGCTCAGATGGTGAAGCGTCTGCCTGTAATGCAGGAGACCAGGGCTCAATCCCAGGGTAAGGAAGACCCCCTGGAACAATGCACTCCAGTATTCTTGCCTGGACAATCCTATGGAAAGAGGAGCCTGAAAGTTATCATCCATGGGGTTGCAAAGAGTCGGACACAACTGAGTGACTAAGCACACACATTTGTTTGCAAAATCCTTCCTCCTGGATACCTGAGCTCTTCTTCAGTCAATATATTCTAGTTCTGAGAACTGCCCCATACAGGAAAACTGGGAAACTGCTTGGTTTATTTCTTTTTTTTAATTTTTTTTTTTATTGAATGTTAATTGCTTTACAGGATTTTGTTGTTTTCTGTCAAACCTCAACATGAATCAGCCATAGGTATACATATATCCCCTCCCTTTTGAACCTCCCTCCCATCTCCCACCCCATCCCACCCCTCTAAGTTGATACAGAGCCCTGTTTTGAGTTTCCTGAGCCATACAGCAAATTCCTATTGGCTATCTATTTTACATATGGTAATGTAAGTTTCCATGTTACTCCATACATCTCACCCTTTCCTTCCCTCTCCCCATGTCCATAAGTCTGTTCTCTATGTCTGTTTCTCCATTGCTATCCTGTAAATAAATTCTTCAGTATCATCTTTCTAGATTCCAAATATATGTGTTAGAATATGATATTTATCTTTCTTTTTCTGACTCACTTCACTCTGTATAATAGGTTCTAGGTTCATTCACCTCATCAGAACTGACTCAAATGCATTCCTTTTTAAGGCTGAGTAATATTCCTTTGTGCATATGTACCAAAACTGCTTACTTTCTTGATCACCCATTCTTGATTTTATTTATCATTAGGGACCCCATGTTCCTTTAACCATATCCATAACTCACTGTGGGTTAGAATGCTTCTTGACCCTCATAACATCGTTTCATCCACTAGGATTCTGTTGGTAAAGTGAGCCACCTGGTCTATGTTGTTTCAGAGTCCCATTATCCACATTACTATATTGGGTCTAATTCTGTAATGGCATTACCCACCAACCCCCAGGGCTGCAGAGGGGTTCTGTTGATGGAGCTTTCGAGTGACCTTTGTGCTTCTTTCACCAGCACATTCTTTATTGCTCGAGTAAATGGTGTATCCTCCGAACCTTCCAGGGCAACACAGTCTTGATGGGTTTTCTGCCTTAAGGTACACCCACTCCAGCATGCCTACTTCTCTGATCCTTGCAATATCTTTCTCCTTCTAAGGCACAGCATTTTGGCACTTCTGCCCCACTTAGAATGGACCACCATTTTCCCCAAACTCTTAAGGATCATCCTGGTAACTAGTGTACACCATCTCCAGGATGTTTAAATGCTGCATCTGAGAAACATGATCCCAATTGATAACCTCTCCATTTTCCAAACCTATACTCCTCTTCCCTTGATCAATACCCTTAGAAGTTAGTCCAATGCATACAGTCCTGGTTCAGCACCATGGTAGGGGACCCAGCTCCAAAATCTCATCTCAGTATCTGCTTTCTCAGAGCACTCCTAGCACCAGCTACTGAAGTTTGTGTTCTCTGGGGCAAAAAATGGCAAATAGGGTGTTATTAGGTAGTGTTCTTGGGATCAAGACCTGTGGAAAGGAGCAAGATGGGCCAGACAGAGAAGCTCATCTGTGATACAGTCTTAACAGAAGCCTCAGCTGATCTGCTAGGTTACTCTGAAGATAGGATCCTCCCTTAGCCATACCACATTAGTTAGAAAGGGAAAGGCCTTTATTGCTTCACATTGAATGCTGACCATGCTAGGAATGGAATATGGCACGGAGCAATGTGATTTCTTCACATTTCTTCACCGAGGCAAACCTGAAGGAGACTAACAGCCATAGAGTATTTTTGATAGCACACCCAACAGCTAAGGTAATAAATCCTTCATTCCTGAAAGGGAACCTGTTGGGGGTTGGGGAAGGGACCACAACCTCCACACATAGTGTTAGGATATACTCACACTAGACAAGGCATGTCTGCAAGACCTTCTATTTATCATCTTTCCAAAATTAGATGAGGTTGAAACATCTCTGGAGGGCATCCCAAGAGCCGACCCAGGAGCTCAGGAATCAGAGAAATTGACACCAGTTAAAAGACATGTTTAGGCCATCATCTATTTCTGGAAGCAGAGCTGCACAAACTTGGTCTTCACACAGAATACTATATTTCTCTCCAAAGTGGTTGGGAGCCCAATAAAACTCTATTAAATCTGTGTCAATGCACTTGTGAATCCTAAAAGAGTTTGTCTATCTTCTTGCCTTGAAGATGAACTCTAAGTCAATCACATAGTTTTATCTGTGATGCAAATAAGGGCAAGGAGACAAGCACTGGAGAATATGCTTCCTCATAAGGGGCATGGTTCTTCACAACCAATGGCACAGAGGTGGCACGGAGCTTTGTGGGAGAACCTAGCTCATGCTAGCTGAAGTCTGAAAAGAAGAAAAGGGGTAGCTCATTTACAAGAAGGTCAAGTCATGGACCTCTAGCCAGGCAGGTGAAGACTGAAGTATGGTATAGGAAGCACATGATCAATGGTCCTAGCATCTCAGGATTTCCCTCACACCTCTCTTAATGGATGTGGTCTCCTGGGTCACTAACCCAACCATGAGTGAAGTATATCTGAAATGCCAGCCCTGATGGAGACAATCAGCCTGGTCTAGCAATCAAAGCTCAGCCCATGCCAATGAATCCATTGTCATAACCTGGAACAAACCCCCATCTCCTGGAAATCCACTGGAATTGTAACTCCTCCTTCAAGGAATTGAGGCCTAGTCTGCAACACAGGTGGCTCCAGCTGCAGCACTGATGAGAGGGGAGGGAGTGGTGGGCCAGAATCCCCAGCATCAAGGCATCTTCATAGTCATAGAGCTAGGTTTGGGCAAAGAAGCTGGGTTGGGTGTGGCTGGGAGTACTGGTAACCCTCAGGTAGTATTGGTAACCAACTCACAGAGCTATTGCTGTGTGACTTAGTGTGGCTGAAAGACACCTTGATCACTTTGTTATCCTTGCCAAATACAAAACCAGCATGGCCACATACGCTCTTGGCTCCCATGAGCCCAGAACTTCATTCATCCTGAAAGAAGTTTAACCTCAGGAAAAGGGACAGAAGGTTCTTCAGGTTACCAAAATTCTTGAGACTGACAGTAGCAGGGAGCAACGTTTTGATGGGGCTGGCTAACACAATTTTGAAATGGGTGGTTCCCTCTCCTCAGGTTCATTCTATGCCCCTACAGACAAGCCCAAGGCCTTAATTCAGTGACTTTCAAAGAGGGAGCTTGGACAGATTTCCCATGGCAACAGTACCCTCTGGTGAAAGGGAGGTAGGAAGAAGGACTTTTATGTCCTACCCACCTCTGAACCCTTGGGAAGAGAGGAAAAAGTTAAGTAGATTAATGTATCTACTTTTCAGATTAATGTATCTTAATCTGAAAAGATTAAGATACATTAAAAAAAAAATCATTGCCTTAAAATTCTCCACAATGTCCCAGTCTTCCATAGCAGCAGTTCTTAATCCTCCTATTTTTACAACAATGTCCTTTTCATTATCCTAAAATAAAATCTACAGAGAAGTAGAACCTTCCTGTACATATTTACTACAAAACAATGCAAAAAACTAGAATTCTTTCTAATTGTATTATAAAATAAAAACATAAAGTACTTATCTTTCACTAATCAATGCCCAGACACAAAATATTAAAAGGCATGATAAAGTAGGTAGATGTTTACATCTATATGTTGACCCGCCACCTGTGACAATAATCTGTACCAACTGATACTGGCATACACTTTCAAAACACGAACACCAAGAGTCACTTTAATTGTAGCAACACGATTTCCGAAATTCTGAATAATGTTAAAATATTTTAAAATACTTTATCCTCTATTTACAGATAGTGACATTCATGAAAAAGTTCAATGTATATTAAATTATATTGAAATACTTGGTATTTTTGTGTAAAGTGAAGATTGGTTCTGGACCCAGAAAGGATAAACATGTTTTTCACCTACATAAATGTCTGGTAGGTGTCGGATATTTCTTCACTGCATGAGAATGCTCCACGAAGCGGAAAACATCTAAACCCCTGGCCTTCACCCAGTAAATGCCAATAGCACCTGGCAATGGCTGTGACAGTCACACACACACACACACACAAAACCTCCCTCTCAAATTTCCAAAATACCCCTGGCAGCAGTACTTCCCTGTGAAGAATCCCTGCTCTGCAGGATGGAGTCCAGACTCCCTCACTGCCTTAGTCAGCTCAGGCTGCCATAACAAAATACCAGACTAGTTGGCTTAAGCACGGTTCTAGAGGCTAGAAGCCTAAGATCAGGGTGTCAGCAGTTCTACAAGTACACTCTCCCTGGCTTACAAAAGGCTGCCTTCTCACTGTGCCCTCGCATGGTGGAAAGAGACGAGGGCAAGCCCCTTTGGTGGCCCTTTTATAAGGGCACTAATCCTATTGGATCAGGACCTTACTCTTATGATTTCATTTAACCTTAATTACTTCCGTAAAGAGCTTCCCTGCTGGCTCAGACTCTCACAAAGACCCTATCCCCAAATACAGTCACATTATGGGTTAGGGCTTCAATATATGAATTTGGGGAGACACAAGGCAGTCCATAGCACTAGCATATCACACAAGGCACTCTGTTATCTGCCTTCTGTGGGCATCCCTGTCTTGCAGGCTCATCACCAACAGGCTGCTTATAGCTCCCACTGTCTATTGTGCCGTCTCATGTCTTTGTGCCTTTGTCTGCACTGTGCTCTGTTTCTGAAATGACTGATCATTTCTTTAATGAAGGCTTTCCTCACTTTCCAGGCTGGGCTAGGTTTCCTTCCTTGCATTTCTCAGTGCGATTCTACCTTTCAATTTAGCAAGCTGAATAACCTAACATTGTCCATTCTTTATAAGTTCCTTGAAGACAACATGTCTTCTTGGGGATTGGATCCTCATCACCTGGCGCAATGCCTGGCACCCAGGGGCTCTCACTTTCTATGGGGTAGAATCCTGAGTGGTTAGAATCATGGAACTGGATGGGTGTACAAAAGAAGTGAATGATGAGAAGGGGTGTGGGGGTAACCCAGCTCATTTCAGAGGTAGCATGGGGAAGGAATCCTCACATTGGATGAAGGAGGAAGAGAAGATTTCAGCATCACTGAAAATTATGGGAAGAGATATTCAAGGAATACATAACCAGTTGGTTTCTGGACTATAGAAAACTGAGACAATTAAGAAAAATAGCATCAAGCCTTTTAAAAGGACACATTATTAGTAAGATTCAAAAGAGCATTCCATCAGAGTGAGGTTGAAGAGGAACAGACAATGGAAGTTTAAGAAGAGATTGAGTAGATGACACACGGACGTACATGCCACAAACAGTAAGCTCAAGAGTTCTGGAGATAATCAAAAGCTAGCTCTATACTTTTGTAAATACAACAAGTTTTGGTTTTTTAGAGTACAAAAGAATTTTTTACTTAGACTGTTTAAGCCATACATGAAACGTTTAAAAAGAAAGGGAAAATTATCCTAAATCTTACAACCTTGAGATAAATATTCTATGTTTTGGTGGGCATTCTTCTAGGCACCCGTCTATGTGATTACACATTTTTAATGAAAATAAGAGATTATTTCTCTTTTTCCAGTTTGCACTTTTGATAGTTTATGAAACCGTTTTTAGAATCCAGTGATTGCAAAGCATTTGTATAATTTTTGAAACATGCAGCATCTCATTACTTCATGCGTTGCAGATCACTTAATTAAAGGATAGAGATATTTCACTGGTAATAGAAATGGACATAATTTACTCTAGGAAACTTGGCTTTCAAATGACATGCATTTGATTAAAGTACAGACTTTTCTTTGGTTTTACTGCTTTTGTGAATAAACAACTTTGCAACTGTCTTATGCTTTGGGGGGGCGGATCCCTCAGTGTTTGCCTCACCTGTACTTTCACTCTAAGCTCTGAGAGGTAAACCAGGGTGGAAGGTCATGGCCACTTGTCTTACATTCAAATTGTGAATTAAAACCTGATGAAAACCCAGGGACAAAGTCTCCTCCTCTGGCTTTGGAAGCAGGTTGGTTGGCCTTGTCTTCTCTACCCACTCCCTAGAAGCATGGATGGTGTCTGACACATTTCTCTGTGCCTCTCACTTACTCATTTGTGGCAGGCAGGTCCTGGCTTCTGCTACAAGTGGAATTTAAAGGCAGGACCACGCTTTTGCTGTGAACTTTTGACTCTCTCTGTTTTGCATGCAGAAGAAAGTTAAGGGCAATTAGGTCTTCTAAAATGAGGGACTGAATAGTTGACCTTCATACATCTTCCCAGATCTAAAATTCTGTGCATCTCTAAAGCAGAAGCTCTACAGAGGCAAGGAAGTTTCCATTTTATTGTTAGAAACCCTCAGGAACAAACTTAAGGGTAAATTTTCCAGTCCAGAGTATGTGATACAGCTCCTGTTCTGCAAATAACAATATTGGCAAATCCTCCACTTCCTCCCTAAAGTTTGGTTCCAGAATCAAAAATTTTCTGCTTATGTACCAAGAAAGCCTGAATCCCCTAATATAGCGCTCAAAAAAGAGTCATATAATATACAAGTTTGCTCAGGCTATCTTAAAGGAATGTTGCTTGTTCTGATTTTAAAACTGAATATTAAAAGGGAAAAAGAAAAAATACATTTACATGCCACATTGGATATTAGAAATAATTTTGATGTAGACATTTTACTTGTGAAGAAAGTGAGACTTTATAAGGTCAGTTGTCTTAACCTAGGTCAAACAGTGTCAGAGCCTGGAGTAGACGAGAGATCTTGTGATAACCTATTCAGTGCTTTCTCTCTTTTGTGGTTCTGCTTCATCCACAACCATACGATCTCTCATACAAGCACGTCTATGAGTACACACATAGAGATTCATATATACGTGTGTGTGTGTGTGTGTGATCAACCGTTTTCAGCATTTATGCACATAACGAGGTACCTGGAAATATTTTACTTATCTCCTTTGAAGTGCCCACAGCTGCTTATTCTGAACATCTGGAATAATGGAATTCTAAACAAAATACAGTGTGCATAATGCCAGGCACACTTAATCCCTCTTTTGAATGAATTACCAAAATTAGTGTACAGGAAAGAATTCAGTAGACCTAATAGAACTGATCTTTAATATCACAGCTAATATATTATAAGACAAAAATCTCCCTTGGGGTAGATTTATTTGTATGGAAGCCCTGTCTCATGGGCTGAAAATAAGCCAGAGTATGATATCCAAAAACAGTGATAAATGGCCATCCCCAGACAAGGGGAAGGTGTCCAGTAAGGCCTCTATAGTACTGGAGTGAAATCAGGTTAATTTAATATCTTTATTAGTTGTTTGGTAGAGAGTGGGGTTACAGCATATCCTCTGCTAGCTTGATAAATGTGTCAAGTTGGCAGTTGTCTGCAATTGTTATAATAGACGATATAACATAGCATGGAAAAAAAGAGGCTGGAAATATGGCAGAAAGTCCTGAAATGAGATTCAACTTGGAAATATGAATGCCGATACAACTGGGAATTATAATATGAAACAGAGACACTGTCCAAAATCTGGTCTAAAGGGAGAAAAAAAAGAGCAAGTAACGAAAATCACAGTACTCTTCACTCCCAAATAGGGTCCAATACTTCCAAGAATAGAGATTAAAACTTTACATATTTGCAAATATTATATGAACCAAGCTATGTAGCTGAGAGGGTTGTAACAAGACCACAGAGGGACACCTCAGGTCAACGGCCATGTGAGCCAACTCTAATAGCAACACAGAATGAGCTGGTAGCACTTTCAGAAAAGCCAGGAGAAATGCGTTGGCAGATCTATTTGATAGCCTCAAGTGACTGCAAACCACTCACAGTAGAAAGGTTTTTGGACTCCAGGAGCATGGAATAAGTGGCAAATGACAGGCGTCTTAATGGTCTGCCTATGGTAGTCAACCTGTGTGCAATTCAGAGTCAAAGGATCCACATTGCAGCCAGATTCTTTACCATCTGAGCTACCAGGGAAGCCCCAGATAGATAACAGTGGTGGTGCTGGTTTAGTCGCTAAGTCGTGTCCAACTCTTGCGACCCCATGGACTGTAGCCTGCCAGGCTCCTCTGTCCATGGGATTTCCCAGGCAAGCATACAAAAAAATAGATAATATAGCCTTTTAATTAGCAGGTAAAAATAACACGCTAATGCTGCAACTGTATAACTATGACCAAGAGGCAGAATTCAGTCCAATAAGTGCTGTTTTATGTGGTACACATGATGCTGCTCAAGGGCAAAAGTGATGTGGAGGCCTCAAGTGAAACCTGAGATACAAAAACCTGCATGAAAATGGAAGGAGTTCTTCTGAAACCTCCTCTTCAGAAATGCTGTTTGGGGGGCATTATTTATTTTTCAGATTATTTCCCATAAGCATCAGCTCTGAATAAATCAGGTTTAGGTTCACATCCTAGTTCTACTACTTTCTATCAAGGCATCACTGAAATTCTCTTATCCTTGATTTCTTCAGCTGTAAGAGGTGGATTATAGTATTAGCCCTTTGGGATAATTTGAGGACTCAATACATTATGAGTTAACAACTCTTTGCCTAATACCTACTCATAGCAAGCACTTACAATGGAAGTCATAAAACTCTATCAGAAGGGATAAGGCAGAGTGAAGAAGCAATACCTAGTTCAAGCCTCAGTTCTTCCCAGACCTCTGATTTTGGAGCAAGTTATTTAAGCATGCTGTGCATCTGTTTTCAATTATTTTATGTGCAAAGAACAATAGTGCCTACAACCGGGGTCAGGGGATAGTGACTGGGAGAGAGAATGAGGAGTTCTCCTTGGATAGCAGTAATGTTCATTTTTTGAACCTGCACAGTTCTTTCAATTTGTAAAAGTGTATTGAATTGTACATCTATGATTCTGTACATTTTTCCATACGTGTTACTTCAATAAAATGTTTATTAAAAAGATATTAGTGCCTGCCTTTCTACATTGTAATTGTAAGATTTAAATGAGAAAATATGTGTAAAGCTCTAGGGTCCAGCACATATCTGCTCAAAACTATTAGCTACCATAAATTCATATATGAATTCAAAAGGTTCTAAAGTCCAAATATATCAAATAAAACATAACTGATTAGGTCATCTGTATTACATTTCATTTGTTTTAGTTGGTAAATCCAAATGGCATAGGCGCTGTTTACATGGTATGGTATCTGACCTGTAATAATTTACAGCATGATCCCCAGTGTCAGGTTCAAATCCTGGCTCTGATTCTTACTAGCTATGCCAGTGCAGACCTGTGATTGAACCTCCAGAAATCTGTTTCCTTGTCTATAAAAGGATTATCTACTTTCTGGGGTTGTTGAGAAGATCCAAGGACTAATGCCCATAATGAGAAAGGAAGGGCATTGCTGGAAACTGAAAGCCACCCACCAGCTACCACCACAGCCCCATGGGTTCACAGAGTTGGAGAGGGCTGAGAAAATCTCTCTTTTATTCCTCTTGTAGGTCAGCTTCTTCTGGCTAGTTTCTAAGACCGGGACTAGTTCCAGGGACAAGCAGCAGCTGAGAACAGAGCACAGAAATCAGGGACAATCAGGAGACATAGCTGTGGGCAAACTCAGATCCTTGTGGATAGAAGTTGGCTGGACCTGGTGTCATTGGGCAATGACCATGGGAAGGAACAGACAAACAAGAAACATTGCATGGTCTTAAAGATACAGAAAAAGCCTCAGAATTCAAAGAAAGGACAAGGTGATTTCTGCAAGTGGGAGGATGAGGGTGGCTCTGGAGAAATCACAAATACTCAAAACGTTTTCATTTGGTCACTAAAGGCCTATATGAAGTACAACATGGCTTCTGAATTGCTTATTATATTCCTTAATTAACTAGTTGAGGGGTTTGCCCATTCATAAAGCACCAATCTATTATCGATGAAATCAATCCAAAGACATTGCTTTTATCTTCCAAAATAATCAAGTTTTATTGTATACTGTCTAAATTAGAAAGTCCAGATGAGGTCATAGAACAGAAATCTTTTCACATTAAACATAACTCCCCCACAGAACAGTTTGTTTCCCTCAGCCCACTGGAAGGGAGAAGAACAGATATAAATTCTGTCAAAAGAAAACAAAATATCTCCCTTAAAAGGAGTTAGAAAACTAGAAGGATAACAGAGGGTTCTACAAACAGTGGATGTGAGGTTGATGTTATTAATGATGGATGATAAAGTTAAATATAATGGAATAAAGTCGGGCAAATTAAACTAACTCTAATCATGAAAATCAAGATTCAAACATGAACAGCCTATGACGATACTTACTAGTCAACTCACCTTCCGATGTATACAGTAAGCCAACACACAGATCAAAACCAGTAACTTTCCATTCGTAAGTTATTCCCAGGGACTCAGTTGGGCAATTTTAGAAAGTTGTCAACTTTAAGGTCATTTGAGAGCTATTAGTGAAAGAGTGAATTTGCTAACTGGTACCCTGAGGAGCCTGTCAGATTAAGATGGAAGTCACTTCTGTACTTGGAGAATTTGGTCACGATTAAGACAAATGGGGAGGAAAACAGATCCTTTTGTGACTCGTGCAAGTCAAGAGCAGGGTCGCAATTTACATGTAGTTCTCTAGTGATTCCCAGTCCCAATGAATTACAAGTGAGACAGAAGACACTGTCTCTTGACAAGGCCTGTAGTTTCTCCCTTGTAGCCCTCTAGCAACTTCCTTCAAGACAAATTTATTCTTGAGGACCCAGCAGAGCAATTGTATTCTCATGTGTATAACTTGTCAGTAGAGTATCACAATGTATCTTACACATATACAACATTTATAACTTTTTTAGTAGAGTACTTTTTATCAAAGTAATCTGGTTCGATTGCAGAAACTTTCTTCTGACTAAAAGATGCTATCTTTGGTACAATTTTTGTTAAAAATTTAATAGGTATTTTTTAATGGAACAGAGTAGCTTCTAATTATAGTAACATGAGGATCAGTTAATGTAAATGTCCCAACACTCCTGCATTCAGTAGATGGGATTCACATTTTGAACTAACTTCTGTCTTAGACCATCAGTCAGCACCTTTTGGTCAAGCCACAGTAGTATTCCTCCTTGGCTAGGCAAAGATTCTGTCTTGTTACTTATCTTGATATCCACATGTACAGCAAGGTATCCACCACAGAGCACATAATAAGTATGCAATTGATGTTTGTTGAATGACTAAATGATGTTTATCACTTCTGACACTTCATTAAGCAGAAAAACTCTGCAAAGCCTCCATGAAGCCTGGCTTTAATCACCTAGTCAGAAAATCTATACTAGAAATTTACCATAACATTCTTCATTAAACCAACTTAATCTCTCTTGTCACATTTCATAATACAACATAAATAGTCACATGATACATTGTTAGGTAATTAATCCCTTTGGAGACTGGGGTGTTAAGGTAGTCAAATGATAAATTTAGTAAGGCAACTGCTGCCCTGGAAAAATTTTTAGCATGCCCAGAAGGATATTATGATGCCCACACCTTCTTAAAAACTAGATTTAAAAAGGGAGCTCTGGTTCCTATGCACTGGGGTCCCAATCAGTTTCCTTTTGTTAACTTCCTGGGGGAAAAGGAGAAGTGACATTCTGGGGCATAAAGAGCCTTCGCAGCAACATTTTCACTGTACTGGAAATAACCTTAGCTCTTTCAGAATGATAAACTCCTTTCATAACCCAAGTCTTTGACACCAAAATGTCTTCTTATTTAAAAACATGCCAAGGGGCAATATACTGCCTATCTCAATTTCTTTATCAATAAAAATATGAATATGCCTATTTAATACCTTTTTAAAAGCACCTAACATAACAAATGATTTTAAAAATTCTTGAGGTAGTTACAAATTCCCTCCCTTTTTGTTAGAGGCTTAAACAATGACATCAATAATGTGATCATGAGGATGGAAGGGATACTGAGGAACATTCTAATCCATTCCTCCTGAGTTTGTCAGGACCCCTAACAAATTATCCTTAATACATAAGAATCAGGCTGATTTTACAAAATTAAAACAAAATTAAGGCTGAGATTTTGAGTCCTGAAAACCATAAAAAACAGTGATCTATTCCATCGTTTATTTCCAGCCTCATTTCTTCCCTATACAACTTGTACATATGATGGAAATGTAACCTGCAGCATGTTGGTAGTGTTTCTATGAAATGGCTACTGTTACTTGATATAACTCAAGATATTTATAGACAGTTTCACTATTTCACTATGGTAACCTCAGATCAAATCTTGGAAAAGTATTTCTTTTTGCTGGGATAGAGAGGAAAATATTTTTAGTTAAAGTTCCACACCCCGCCCCTCTCTCCCAGGACAATCAGTTCATTCTGGGCAAAACATCTTCCACACTGAATGGTTTGCACAATAGTGTTACTCCTCCTGCAGAAGGAAATGGTAACCCATTCTGGTATTCTTGCCTGGGAAATCCCACGAACAGAGGAGCCTGGTGGGCTACAGTCTATGGGGCTGCAAGAGTCAGACACGACTGAGCGATTAAACCACCACCGTTACTTCTCCAGAAGGATGTACGGTCTCTAGACCTACAGACCAGTGCCATTGGGGCACATTTCCATTGGGTGGCAGTACATGTTCAGAACAACCTAACACTGCTGGTTTTAACATGTTACTTTTGAGATCAAACTTGCATTTCATTTTCTTAAATTCTAATAACAATCTCTTTATAAAGGCCATTGATTGGCCATGTAACTAATAAAAGATGATAGGGAATACAACTATCTTTCAGATGTTTATAATTATTTAATTAATGATGGCTGAGACCATGTATATTTCTGTTTATGGATATATAGCTCAGTGCCTGGCAAGTAGTAGGCATTCAGATGTGTTTTTAAAAACATAACTTCCTGCCAAGTTAAAAATCTAAAGATAAATTCAAAGGTCAGAAAAGTTCAGAAGAGTTAATATTCCTGTCTAGTCAACCAACTGTCTAGGGTTTCAACCCAAACCATCTAAATGGTACTAAATTCAGTGACTATTCTTATCTGGCACAATTTAGAGAGATGTACAAGATCCAGCTTTAAAAACAGTGCACATGGCTGCTGTTCAAGTGACTATGTCCCATTAAATTACATATATGGTCACGCAATTTTCTGTTTCTTCTATGTTTGTATTCTAGATTAAAAAAAAAAAAAACAAGACTAGTGAGGTGAAAAGGGCCATTTATGATGCGCTAAGGAGTTTTGATTCTTGTTAATCTCTCTCTTGACTGTTTATTTTTATTAAAGATGCTTTTTAAACTAGTTTATTGAGCTAGGGTGCATTTTGGAAACTGTTTTTGGCCATAGACAAATACCATCTGTAATAAAGTAAACTTGGAATTATTTGTAAGAAGAAAAGATTATTAGTACAAACCAAAAACAGAAAAAGATCCTCAAATTGGCCCTTCAAGAAAAGCAAGAATATACAGGTTTTGTTGACAATCTTCACAGCAATTAGATTTTTCAACTAAGTAATTGTCATTTAAAGTTGATCAATCTACAGTAGTAGTTTTAAGGTAATGTATCTCACTAAATAACTGCTTAAGTGATTTTAATAGAAAGAAAAATTATAGCTCATTAAAAAGAAGCTGGATTTAAATAAATGTATATATTATAACATACATACTCAAACTTTAAAGGTTTGTGTTCATGTATAAGTAGATATTTTAATATATCTCATGATGGACAATGTAAGATTCTGTTTGATTATAATAGTTACAATCAGATTTTCAGAAGTACTTTTAAAAGTTTATTCCAATTCTGCCCATTTAAGATGGAATTAAACCACAGAAAACTAGATAAGCAACTATTCTATTTATCATTTATATAAGTACAAAATGCAATGTAAAAAAAGCTAAATTTTAATTTTCCTTGGCCGTTACTTAAATCAACCAGTTTCCTGGATATCAAAGGAATATGACTTATAGAATCTATCAAGCAAGAATACATTTACCCATTGATAACAAAGCATATAGTGTATATTTTATTGTTGTTTGTTGTTGTTGTTTAGTCAAAGTCCTATCTGACTTTTTTGTGACCGCCCGGACTATAGCGCCCCAGGCTCCTCTGTCCATGGATTTCCCCAGCAAGAATACTGGAGTGGGTTCTCATTTCCTTTTCCAGGGCATCTTCCAGACCCAGTGGTAGAACCTGGGTCTCCTGGCTGGCAGGAGTTGCCAACCTGCCAACTCAGGTTGACTTCCTGAGTCACCTAGGAAGCCCTTGGCATTATATTTGTATATTTCTCATTTTTCTATTATAATTGATTTACAATAGTATGTTAGTTTCAGGTGTACAGAAAAGTGATAGTTTTATACATATAAACACACATATTTTAGGTTATTTTCCATGATCAGATCAGATCAGCTCAGTCGCTCAGTCGTGTCCGACTCTTTGCGACCCCATGAATCGCAGCAGCCAGGCCTCCCTGTCCATCACCAACTCCCGGAGTTCGCTCAGACTCACATCCATCAAGTTGGTGATGCCATCCAGCCATCTCACCCTCTGTCGTCTCCTTCTGATAGGTTATTATAAATATCGAATATAGTTCCTTGTGCCATACTGTATATTTCTTTTTAACAAACAACAGGATCTTATGCACTGTTCAGACAGCTAATTTTTTAAAAATACAATTCTTCATTAGAGGATTGCTAAAAAGTAACACCACAAAGTTACATGAAGAGTCTGAGTGAATTAAGCTAAGACTTCAAGTCTTTAAAGGCCTCTCTGCAAAGGAACGCTTTCCCCGGCCTGAACTCGGCAAGATGGATGCTTGTTCATCCGGGATGCTGCTGCTGATAATTATGCCATCAGAGAGAGGAAACAGTGAATCAAGCATAAACCATGCTCATTGTTGCCTTTAGTAGTTCTCTCTGTTCACCTCCCTGTGTGGAGATAATAAAAATGGGGTGTGGTTGAATAGATGTGGAAGGATTTCTGTGTTTCACATTCCCCGTTCCTGCCTGGAGCACGTCTCAACCATAATCTGCCGGGCACTGCTGCTTGGTAAACAGCGGAAAACTACAGCCGCAGACTTCAACCAGCGCCCATAAGAAGTCTTTGCTGACATGTGATGTCAAATATTTTTCAGTTGACTTAGAAAAGACTGAGATTAAGAATCTCTGTAAACATTAGCCAATGAGACCTTTAGAACTTTCTGAGGCATCTTCCTTCCCACTAGAATTGGGCAATGTTTTAAAATCACCATCAATGGAGCAGACATCTAGTCACTGAAGACTTAATGAGACATCCCAAGAAGTCATCCTTCACGAGGTGGCTTTTAAGTGAACCGGTTTCAGTGAGTAGTGTTGGTTGGAGTTGGAAATCAAGCTGCAATTCCCATCTGCCCATAATTAGCCTGTTCTCTTTGTATGCTTTCTGACCTTGTTCCCTTGCCAGTTTCAAATGCTGGCGCAGTGACTTTTGAATAGAAATCTGAAGATGAGAGGTTTGATTGTAAAGCCTCACTTCTGACTGGACTGGAAATAGCTGGATTTATTTTTTTTCTCTTGATAACCCCAAACTCTAATACTTGAAGGTGTCCTATGTCCACAGTTCTCCCCACCCATGAGGCTCTTTTCCTCATTCTTCATGGTTGGCTCCACCTCAACCCTCAGATCTTTAGAGGCCACCCCTACAGAGTGCCTGTCCCAGTACCTGATGTGGACTGAATTATGCCCCCCTCCCCAATTTCATGGAGAAGGCAATGGCAACCCACTCCAGTACTCTTGCCTGGAAGGTCCCATGGATGGAGGAGCCTGGTGGGCTGCAGTCCGTGGGGTCGCTAAAAGTCGGACACTACTGAGCGACTTCACTTTCACTTTTCACTTTCATGCATTGGAGAAGGAAATGGCAACCCACTCCAGTGTTCTTGCCTGGAGAATCCCAGGGACGGGGGAGCCTGGTGGGCTACCGTCTATGGGGTCGCACAGAGTCGGAGACGACTGAAGTGACTTAGGAGCCCCAATTTCATGTGGTGAAACTTTAAATGTTTAGTAAAATCCACAAAATGAAAGAGTTTTAAAAATATGAATCAACTTTATTTAATAGCTACAGCTCAATTCAGATACATGTTTTTGTTGAAAGAGCTATGAGAATTTGTGCCTTTAAGTGGATTTATACTTTTCATCAGGGTGTCAGATTTATGTACACGAAGTAGGAGAAGGTAAAAGATAGTCCCTTATTGCCCTTTTAATGTCTGTGGGGCCTATACCAATGACTTCTCTTTCATCATTAATATTCATATTATCGATAATGTAAGTCCTTCCTATTAACTCTTTATTTATTATTTCTTCTACCCCATTCTCTCTCTCTTTTCTCCTTCTGAGCCTCCAGTTACAAAACAGTTACACTTGTTGGTGGGCACCGTTCTACCCTCCTTCCTGTTTTTTTTTTCCTCTTTGTATTTCAATTCGGATAATTTCTATTGACTATCTCCCCTGATTTTTTTCAGCTGTGTCTGGTCTGCTATTTAACCTGTCAAATAAATTATTCAACTCTAATATTCTAACTATTCCTAGGATTTCCATTTAACTTTTAAAAACCGTTTCCATCACTCCGTTGTAATATACTATATGTTCATGCATTTTGTGTATCTTTTCCACCAGACCTTTGACATGTGAATTATACTTATTTTATAGCCTTTGTTTGATAATTCTAACATGCAAGTCATCTCTTCATCTGGTTCTATTGAGATTTTCAGTTGACAGTAGGTCAGATTGTCTTTTCTTTGCTTCTTCTTATATGTCTGATAGTTGTTTTTGTTTTTGGTAGTTTGTTGGTTACTTTGGGGAGGTGGGGCCGGGGAAGCAAGAGAAACTGAGGTCAATGGCATCTACCTGGAAAAGGAAACATTGCTTCTTCTGAAAGCTGTTAGTGTAGAGAGTTGAGTCAGTCTACTCAGTACTTGAGCTGAGTTTGGGTTTGCTCTTGATTTAGTTCATTTCAAGGTACACACACTTCTGTCTCTTCCTCCACAGGGAGACTAGGGATGTAGAAGAATTTCCTTCCTCTCCATACCGTCCTGTGGGTTTTACTCCTATCCTTCCCCTCAGATGTTGGATCTTTTCCTGGCCTAGGAAAGGAAAAGATGTGTGTAGAAGGATTTCCTTGCACTCCTACAGTGGCATGCAGCTCTTGCTTTGTATGGGAGAAAGTTCTGGGGAAGAGGAAGTAGCTTTATGTCAGTGTACCACCAAGGTGTTGCAGAAGACTCCTGAGAGTCCCTTGGACTGTAAGGATCCTAGAGGAAATTAGTCCTGAATATTCACTGGAAGGACTGATGCTGAAACACCAATACTTTGGCTACCTGATGTAAAGACCTGACTTATTAGAAAAGACCCTGATGCTGGGGAAAGAGTGAAGGCAGGAGCAGAAGGGGATGACAGAGGATGAGATGGTTGGATGGCATCACCGACTCAAGGGACATGAGTTTGAGCAAGCTCTGGGAGATGGTGAAGCACAGGGGAGCCTAGCATACTGCAGTCCATGGGGTCACAAAGAGTTGGACACAACTGAGTGACTGAACAACAACTGCCAAGGAATTCATCTCTCCTCTCCTGCCTGCGACCTTTCTCATGGGAACATGGTAGAGACCTGGCAAGACAGCTGCCAAGTAAGTGCAATTTCCTTATGTCTAGGTGTCACAAGGCTAAACCAGGGGACAAAAACTTTTTTGTAAAGGGCCAGATAGTAAGTACTTTAGGCTCTGCAGGCCATACGCCTATAGCAACTATTCAATTCCATCACTGCAGTGCAAAAGCAGATACAGACAAAGCATAAACGATGATGACTGTATCCCCCAAAACTTTAGAGACGCTGCAATTTGAATGTCATATAATTTCCATGTGTCATGATGTACTGTTTTTTTAATTTTTCCCAATAATATAAAGTATTTTAAAAGGCAGAAAGCTGGATTTAGCTCATGATTTGAAGTTTGCTAACCCCTGTGCTTGTTCATTGGAAGGACTGATGCGAAAGCTGAAACTCTAATACTTTGGCCACCTGATGTGAAGAACTGATGTCAAGACCCTGATGCTGGGAAAGATTGAAGGCAAAAGGAGAAGGGGATGATGGAGGATGAGATGGTTGGATGGCACCACCAACTTGATCAACATGAGTTTGAGTAAGCTTCAGGAGTTGGTGATGGACAGGGAAGCCTGGCATGCTGCAGTCCATGGGGTCACAAGGAGTCAGACATGACTGAGCGACTGAACTGAGCAACTGAACTGAACTGAATTGAACCCCTGTGCCTCAGTACACTGTCATGTTAGCCTGGACTCTAACATGAATTCAGAATTTGTTGAGTTTTCAGCTATTTTCTTATCCTTTTTTACAGTGCCTGACTCTTCCTCCAATGCTCTATCAAAGGTGAAATAGTTCTTGTGTCTGTATTTTATAAAAGGACCTTATCACACTTTGGAATTCAGTCCATCTGATTGTCTTCCAATCTCACTCTCTGATACGCTCAAGAAAAGTTGTGAATATTTTGATTATATAGATTTCACCTGTTGCTAGATTGAGATCAGTGTTCTCCTGCATCCTCTGACATCCTGAGTGAAAGCAAAACCTCGACTCATACATTTTGGTAAAAGTTACAGCATTAAGACATTTTAATCAAAATCAGATAAGACCCACTGACTCTTGTCACCTTACTTTTCCCACTGTATTACTTAATTTGCTGGGACTGCTATGATAAAATGCTGCTAACTGAGTGGCTTAAACAACAGAAAGTTATTCTCTCACAGTCTGGAAGCTGGAAATCCGCAATCAAGGTGTCAACAGGTTTGGTTTCTCCTGAGTCCTCACTTCCTGACTTGCTGAGCAAGTCTTTCCTCAGCATGCACACAAGAATCCCTGTTCTCTCTACTCTTATAAGGGCATTAATTCTATTGGATTAGCGTCCTACCATTAGGACCCATTTAACCTTAACTACTTCTTTACAGGTCTTATTTTCAAATACAGTCATGTTGGATTTAGGGCTTCAACATATGAATTTGGGGAGACACAGCTCAGTCCATTAAACCTTCTGTCACATGGACCCTCGTGTTACATGGAGCAAGAGGAGTTCTGGGCGTTCTTGAGATCTAGCTGAAGTGAGCCCAGTAGGGGGATATGCTTAGTTAGGGTTTAGTGGTAAAATTTATGAAGTTCATAGTCACTCAGTGTGCACTATTCACAAGAAAGTCAATTTCACATACTTCTAATGGCAGTTGGAAGTATCTGGACAATGCAAGAGAACCCAGAAGCTAGTCTGTGGAAAATTCATGTAATCATCATTCATGGAAGTGTGGAAGGAAAAGGTTTGGTTCTCACTGATGCTTAATCAGAAGGGAAGTTCTTTCCTTCAGGAATATATTAAATAATACAGTTAATACAATGATAAATGTACCATACTTTAAAATCATATAAAATAAAACATCAGAATTCCTGTGTCTGTAGGATGCACCAGTAGTAATACTTCATATGTGAAAGAAACTTGATAGGTACTTTCCCAGATTTGACCATGGTCTTAAACTCTTGCATCATATAACCAAAGCAATTTGGTTTTGAAGTTTTGAAGCTAGAAACGTTCTAAACTCTCAATAATAAAAAATAATCTCAATCTATCAAAGTTCTAAAAAGTTTCTGCTGGAAACAAGCATAGAGTCACAGAATATTTGAGCAACCAGGGAGTTTAGAAATCACTTCCTAGTCTTATTTAATAGATAAAGAAACTCAGAGGTTAAGTAATTTTCTATAGGTCTTCCTGCTAGTTAATGAGGTCAGCTTATCTTGGTGATTTTTAAAATCATTTTTTACTTTTGCCTGTGCTGGGTCTTCACTGATGTGTGGTCTTTTCTCTAGTTGCAGCATGCGGGCTTCTTACTGCAGTGGCTTCTCTTGCTGAGGAGCACTGGCTCTAGGGCGTGTGGGCTTCAGTAGTTGTAGCTCCTGGGCTCTGGAGCACAGGTTCAATAGTTGTGGTACATGGGCTTAGTTGTTTCTTAGCATGTGGGATCTTCCTGGACCAGGGATTGAACCTGTGTCCCCTGCGTTGGCAGGCAGACTGTTTACCACTGTGCCACTGGGGAAGCCCCTATATTGGTGTTTTAGGGTGTCAATATTACTATGCTTCTCTTATCCACTCGTTTACCATCAAGTGAGAGAGAAACCTATGAGTCATGCAGGTACAGTGCTAACTTTATTAATGATGAGAATGTTTGGGGAAAACTAATCTTAAGCAGAAGACCAAGTGGGCAGGTTAATACTTTGTTACTAAAATTGGGAACCTCACCTAGTCAATGGTGGGCAACTTCAGGCCTCCTCCTCTAGGTGAAAGTCCCTATTATCTCATGACAAAAGACAGACCATAGAACATGCTCTCTGCCAGTAGACAACCCCAGATGGAAGAAGACATTGAGCTAGAAATGCCTGACTTTTTCTTCTAAACTTATAAATCAGAGTACAACCTAATCACCTGGGATAGGCATTTCTTCTTCCTCATTCCCTTCATTCAGTGCTCTATATCCACCACTTAACATATTGCCTGGCACATAATAGGTGTTAAATAAAAAACACATTGAATATATGAATGGATTGTAAATCCTTAACTAGTAATCTGCACTCTAAATGGTGAGTCCGCATGGTACCAACCCTTAAGAAATTCATACATTTTTGAGAAACCAATATATAAACAAAAAAGTAAAATTGGTAAATCATCTAACAAACTTCAATTCCTGAATTTACTCTTTGATATATTTACTACTTATGCAGCATATTATTTCTAACTTGGAAATATGTCGAAAAAAGATACTTCTGTCTATTCCATGTCCCACATAATTAAATGTGTTTACAAAGATTGATGTGTGACCAATGTCTGTGCTTCTAGTCACAGCTCTATATTTGACTCCTACTTCTATTTGCTGCCCATGAGGCTGTGGTGATTTGCAGACCTCTCTTCCCCATAAGCAAAAAAGAACAAATCTGGCTCAAACTGGGTCACTGATTGTAATACACTATTAATCATTGGGTATCCACTGCTGCTCTGCAAGTAAAGTATAAAAAGTAAAAGTAAAGTTATATAGTCATGCTTTGGTATTATTTCTGAAAAGCTAACTTTTAAAACTAGGAAAAGTTAGCAAAGAAGAGAAAATTTGTGCCAGTCTTATAAGGAAAAGGCCTAATCTTATTTTTAGCTATCATAAAGAAAAACACACTAAACAAACTACTCATTTGATGATAAGAATAAGATTCTATATCTATTATTATTCAAACACTTCTCTATCCTTTCTCTATAAAACATGCTGAGATTATATGAGGCAATATTTCACGCTAATTTTTTTTAACTCCAAAAACTCCTCTTTATAAAAAATTTTTAAAAAATCTATGTGTGGATGTCAAGGATTGGTGGGAAAAAAGTAAATGTACCTGTCTACATTTTGAAGAAAGAAATACTTTTAATTCTAACCAGTAAATTTTAACTCTGTGCCAAAGTAGCTTCATTTGCTAGAAATACAAGCTTTCTTATTTCAGCCAGCTTAAAACAGGCCTCCTTGAAATCTGGAAATCAAATGTACTGCAGTATTTGTTTTTCCCACTGTCATGAAGGTAAAGCTTCAGGGGTAAGAACTTGGATGGGTGTTGTTTTGATGATGTACAAAGGTGAGTAGATAGAATCCAGGTGACTTCTGTATGAACTTCACGGCTAACAGTAGAACAACTGTGTTTGGGGTCAACATGTACTGTCAGAACATGCACGCAACCCTCACTGATGGTGCGTGTGAGTGAATGAGGACATTGGCTGGCCCACTGTCAGTAAACAGATGTGATCCAGAGACACATGGGGAGCTGCAGATATGGTTCAGTAGGAAGGTGACATCTTCTACAGAGTCGCTTTTCTAACTCTAATCATGCTCACAGGTTAATGTGGCCAAACATGGGACTTAGAAGTTTAACAAAATCAAGCTTGTCTCAGATGTAGTGAAGTCTCCCATCAGAAGGGATTAAAGTCATTCAGTGAGTGATTTTAAATACCCAAATCATGTTCAAAATGATTCCCATGTTAACATGCACATGGTATTTCTGAGACTCTAAATCAAGCCAAAATAAACCCAAATATTTTTGTTTAACCAAGTTACCTCCTCATTAGTTCAGGGCAATGATTCTTTGCTCTCTAAGAGGGAAGCATGCTATTTGATTTTGTGACCTTCTTCTACTTTTATCTCAAATATTGCATGGCGTTCCTTTTTAAAAAATGAAATTTTACTCCGATTTGGAAATCATTTTTACGTCTTTCTTGCTTCATATTGGAATAATTGGAGATATATCAGATGACACTCTATCAGATTTGAGGATTGACAATATTATCTCTAAAACAGCTTTCTAAATCTAATTTTAAGACAAAACAGAAACAAAATGTTGTGTGTTACAAGAGACATATAGATCAATGAAATGGACTAGAGAACCTAGAAATAAACCCAAACACTAAGGGGTCAAACAATCTATGACAAAAGAGGCAAGAATATACAATAGAAAAAAAAATACAGTCTCTTCAATAAGTGGTGCTGGGAAAATTAGACAGCTACATGTAAAAGAATAAAATGTGAACATTCCCTCACACCATATACAAAAATAAGTTCAAAGCATATTAACCTAAATGTAAGACCAGAAACCAAAAACTCCTAGAGGAAAACATGGACAGAACACTCTTTGACATAGATCCTAGCAATTTTTTTGGATCTGTCTCCTAAAGCAAATGAAATAGAAGCATAAGTAAACAAATGAAACCTAATTAAACTTAAAAGCATTTGCTTAGCAAACAAAATCATAAACAAAACAAAAGACAACCTATAAAATGGGAACAAACCATTTGCTAATGATATGATGCTAAGTCACTTCAGTCATGTCTGACTCTTTGAGATCCTATGGACTGTAGCCCATCAGGCTCCTCTGTGCAGGGGATTCTCCAGGCAAGGATACTGGAGTGGGTTGCCACGCCCTCCTCCAGGGGAATCTTCCTGACCCAGGGATTGAACCCACATCTCTCACCTTTCCTGCATTGGCAGGCAGGTTCTTTACCACTAGCACCACTTGGGGTTAATATCCAAAATATATAAACAGTTCATACAATAACAAAAAACCAAACATTCTGATTAAAAAATGAACAGAAGACCTGAATAGACACTTTTCCAAAGAGGACATGCAGATGGCCAACAGGCATATGAAAAGATGCTGAATGTAGCTAATTATCAGGAAAATGCAAATTTAAATCACAATGACAATACAAAACAATCCAAATTAAAACCACTGGTCAGAATGGCTATCATCAAAAAGAGATCACAAATAAAAAAGGTTAGCAAAGATGTGGAGAAAAGGGAACCCCCTGCACTCTTGGGAATATAAACTGGTTCAGCCATTGTGGAAAACAGTATGGAGGTTTCCCAAAACTAAAAATAAAACTATCATTGTTGTTGCTATTGTTCAGTCACTAATTTGTATCCAGCTTTTTGCAACTCCATGAAATGTAGCACACAAGGCTCTCCTGTCTCCACTATCTCCCAGAGTTTGCTCAGATTCACGGCCATTAAATCGGTGATGCTAACTAACCATCTCATCCCGTTGCCTCTTTCCCCTCTGCCTTCTATCTTTCCCAGTATCAGGGTCTTTTCCAATGACTCGGCTCTTCACATCATGTGGCCAAAATATTGGTCCTTCAATGAATATTCAGGGTTCATTTCCTTTAGGATTGACTGGTTTGATCTCCCTGTTGCCCAAGAGACTCAAGAGTCTTCTCCAGCACCACAATTTGAAAGCATCAGTTTTTCAGCACTCATCCTTCTTTACTGCCCAACTCTCACAACCATATATGACTACTGGAAAAACCATAACTCTGCTGTACGGACCATTGTCAGCAAAGTGTTACCTTGGATTTTTAATATGCTATCTAGCATGGCTGCAGTTCCTGTTCACAATGACTCTGGAGCCCAAGAAAATAAAGTATGTCACTGCTTCCACTTTTTCCCCTTCTATTTGCCATGAAGTAATGGGACTGGATGCCATGATCTTAGTTTTTTGAATGTTGAATTTTAAGCCAGCTTTTAACTCTCATCTTTCACTTTCATCAAGAGGGATGGGGTAGGAACGAAGGTGAGAGGGGGGTTCAGGATGGGGAGACATATGTACACCCACAGGTGATTCATGTTGATATATGGCAGAAACCACCACAATATTGTAAAGAAATTATCCTCCAATTAAAATAAATTAATTAATTTTTTAAAAGAGGCCCTTTAGTCTCTCTTCACATTCTGCCATTAGTGCGGTATCATATGCATCTCTGAGGTTGTTGATATTTCTCCCAGCAGTTTTGATTCCAGCTTGTGATTCATCTATCCAGCCTGGCATTTTGCATGATGTACTCTGTATAGAAGTTAAATAAACAGTGTGACAATATACAGCCTTGTCATACTCCTTTCCTAATTTAGAACCAATGAGTTGTTCCATGTAAAGTTCTAACTGTTGCTTCTTGACCTGTATACAGGTTTCCTAGAAGACAGGTAAGGTGGCCTGGTATTCCCATCTATTTAAAGATTTCCTATAGTTTGTTGTGATCCACACAGTCAAAGGCTTTAGTGTAGTCAATGAAGCAGAAAGTGAAAGTCACTTAGTCATGTCTGACTCTGCAACCCCAAAGAGCCCACCAGGCCTCTGTCCATGGAATTCTGCAGGCCACAATACTGGAGTGGGTAGCCATTCCCTTCTCCAGGGGCTCTTCCCAACCCAGGGATCAAACCCAGGTCTTCTGCATTGTGGGCAGATTCTTTACCATCTGAGCCATCAGGGAAGCCCTTCCCAGGTGGTTCAGTTGGTAAAGAATCCACCTGCTAACGGAGGAGATGCAGGAGATGAGGGTTCAATTCCTGGGTCAGGAAGATCTCCTGGAGGAAGAAATGGCAACCCACTCTAAAATTCTTGCTGGGATAATCCCATGGACAGAGAAGCCTGGTAGGCTACAGTCCATGGGGTCTCAAAGAGTTAGACATGAGTGACCGACTGAGCACAAACACACACTGAGGCAGATGTTTTTCTGGAATTCCCTTGCATTCTGTATGATCCACCGAATGTTGGCAATTTGTTATCTGGTTCCTCTTCCTTTTCTAAACCCATTTTATACATCTGGAAGTTCTCAGCTCACGTACTGCTGAAGTCTAGCTTGAAGGATTTTGAGCATAGTCTTACTAGCATGTGAAATGAGTGCAATTATCTAGTAGTTTGAACATTCTTTGGCACTGCCTTTCTTTGGGATTGGAATGAAAACTGACCTTTTCCAGTCCTGTGGCCACTGCTGAGTTTTCAAAATTTGCTGAAATGTTAAGTGCAGCACTTTAATAGCATCACCTTCTAGGATTTGAAATAGCTCAGCTGGAATTCCATCATCTCCACTAGCTTTGTTTGTAGTAATGCTTATTACCATATACTCAAGGCTGTGGTCTTCCCAGTGGTCATATATGGTTGTAAGAGCTGGATCATAAAGAAGGCAGAGCACCAAAGAATTAATCCCTTCGAACTGCGGTGTGGAGAAGACTCCAGAGAGTCCTTGGATAAAAGGAGATCAAACCAGTCAATCTTAAAGGAAATCAACCCTGAATACTTATTGGAAAGACTGATGGTGAAATTGAAGCTTCAGTATTTTGGTGACCTGATGGGAACAGCCAGCTTATTGGAAAAGACCCTGATGCCAAGAAAGACTGAGGGCAGAAGGAGAAGAGGGCATCAGAGGATGAGATGGCTGGATGGTATCACCCATACCATGGTCATGAAATTGGCAAACTTTGGGAGATGGTAAGGGACAGGGACTGCACAATTGCACTCATCTCACACGCTAGTAAAGTAATGCTCAAAATTGTCCAAGCCAGGCTTCAGCAATACATGAACCGTGAACTTCCAGATGTTCAAGCTGGTTTTAGAAAAGGCAGAGGAACCAGAGATCAAATTGTCAACGTCTGCTGGAACATCAAGAGAGCTCCAGAAAAACATCTACTTCCGCTTTATTGATTATGCCAAAGCCTTTGACTGTGTGGATCACAATAAACTGTGGAAAATTCTTCAAGAGATGGGAATACCAGACCACCTGACCTGCCTCTTGAGAAACCTATATGCAGGTCAGGAATCAACAGTTAGAACTGGACATGGAACAACAAACTGGTTCAACATAGGAAAAGGAGTACGTCAAGGCTGTATATTGTCACCCTGCTTATTTGATTTATATGCAGACTACATCATGAGAAATGCTGGGCTGGAAGAAGCACAAGCTGGAATCAAGATTGCTGGGAGAAATATCAACAACCTCAGATATGCAGATGACACCACCCTTATGGCAGAAAGTGAAGAGGAACTAAAGAGCCTCTTGATGAAAGTGAAAGAACAGAGTGAAAAAGTTGGCTTAAAGCTCAACATTCACAAAACAAAGATCATGGCATCTGGTCCCATCACTTCATGGGAAATAGATGGGGAAACAACAAAAACAGTGTCAGACGTTATTTTTTTGGGCTCCAAAGTCAGTGCAGATGGTGACTGCAGCCATGAAATTAAAAGATGCTTACTCCTTGGAAGGAAAGTTATGACCAACCTAGATAGCATATTAAAAAGCAGAGACATTACTTTGCCAACAAAGGTCCATCTAGTCAAGGCTATGGTTTTTCCTGTGGTCATGTATGGATGTGAGAGTTGGACTGTGAAGAAAGCTGAGCGCTGAAGAATTGATGCTTTTGAACTGTGGTGTTGGGGAAGACTCTTGAGAGTCCCTTGGACTGCAAGGAGATCCAGCCAATCCATTCTGAAGGAGATCAGTCCTGGGTGTTATTTGGAAGGAATGATGCTAAAGCTGAAACTCCAATACTTTGGCCATCTCATGTGAAGAGTTGACTCATTGGAAAAGACTCTGATGCTGGGAGGGACTGGGGGCAGGAGGAGAAGGGGACGACAGAGGATGAAATGGCTGGATGGCATCACCGACTCGATGGATTTGAGTTTGAGTAGACTCCAGGAGTTGGTGACCGACAGGGAGGCCTGGTATGCTGCAGTTCATGGGGTCGCAAACAGTTGGACACGACTGACCGACTGAACTGGAACTGGAAGGGACAGGGAGGTCTGTCATGCTGCAGTCCATGGAGTTGCAAAGAGTCAGATGTGACCTGGCGACTGAACAACAACCATGCTTCTTATGGCCCACTTGACTTCACACTCCAGAATATCTGGCTCTAGGTGAGTAATCACACCATCGTTGTTATCCTAGTAATTAAGATCTTTTTTGTATAGTTCTCTTCTTAATCTCTTCTGCCTCTGTTAGGTCCTTACTGTCTCTGTCCTTTATTATTATGCCCAATATGTGTGAAATGTTCTTTTGAAATCTCCAATTTTCTTGAAGGAATCTCTAGTCTTTCCCAGTTTATTGTTTTCCTCTACTTCTTTGCATTGTTCATTGAAAAAGGCCTTCTTATCTCTCCTTGCTATTATTTGGAAGTCTGCACTCAGTTGGTAAATCTTTCCCTTTCTCCTTTGCTTTTTGCTTCTCTTCTTTCCTCAGCTGTTTGCAATGCCTCCTCAGACAACCACTTTGCCTTCTTGCATTTCTTTTTCTTGGGGATGGTTTTGGTTCCTGCTTCCTATACAGTGTTATGAATCTCTGTCCGCAGTTCTTCAGGCACTCTGTCTATCAGATCTAATTCTCTGAATCTATTCATCACCTCCACTGCATAATCATAAGGAATCTGATTTAGGTCATACCTGAATGGCCTAGTGGTTTCCTATTTTCTTCAATTTGAGCCTGAATTTTGCAATTAAGGAACTCATGATCTGAGCCACAGTCAGCTCCCAGTCTTGTTTTTGCTGACTGTACAGATATTTTCTATCTTTGGCTGCAAATAGTACAATCAATCTGATTTTGGTATTGACCATTTGGTGATGTCCATGTGTAGAGTCATCTCTGTGTTGTTGAAAGAGGGTGTTTGCTATGACCAGTGTGCTCTCTTGACAAACCTCTGTTAGCTTTTGCCCTGTTTCATTTTGTACTCTAAGACCAATCTTGCCTGCTACTCCTGGTATCTCTTGATTTTCTACTTTTGCATTCCAGTTCTCTGTCATGAAAAGATATCTTTTTTGGTGTTAGTTCTAGAAGGTCTCGGAGAAGGCAATGGCACCCCACTCCAGTACTCTTGCCTGGAAAATCCTATGGATGGAGGAGCCTGGTAGGCTGCAGCCCATGGGGTCGCTAAGAGTCGGACATGACTGAGCGACTTCACTTTCACTTTTCATTTTCATGCATTGGAGAAGGAAATGGCAACCCACTCCAGTGTTCTTGCCTGGAGAATCCCAGGGATGGGGGAGCCTGGTGGGCTGCCGTCTATGGGATCGCACAGAGTCAGACACAACTGAAGTGACTTAGCAGCAGCAGCAGCAGCAGCAGCTAGAAGGTCTTGTAGGTCTTCATAGAACTGGTCAATTTAGTTTCTTTGGCATCAGTGATTGGGGCATAGACTTGGATTGTTGTGATGTTGAATGGTTTGCCTTGGATATGAACCAAGATCATTCTGTTGTTTTTGAGATTGCACCCAAGTACTGCGTTTTGGACTCTTTCACTGACTATGAGGACCACACCATTTCTTCTAAGGGATTCTTGCCCACAGTAGTGGATATATTGGTAATCTGAATTAAATTCTCCCATTCCCATCCATTTTAGTTCACTGATTCCTAAGATGTCAATGTTTACTCTTGCCATCTCCTGCTTGACCACTTCCAATTTACCTTGATTCATGGACCTAACATTCCAGGTTCCTATGCAATACTGTTCTTTACAGCATCAGACTTTACTTTTACCACCAGCCGTATCCACAACTAAGCATTATTTCCACTTTGGCCCAACTGCTTAATTCTTTATGGAGCCATTAGTAATTGCACTCTGCTCTTCCCTATGGTAGACACCTTCCAACCTGGGAGAGCTCAACTTCTGGTGTCATATCTTTCTGCCTTTTCATACTGTTCACGGGGTTCTCAAGGCAAGAATACTAGAGTGGTTTGCCATTCCCTCCTCCAGTGGACCACATTTTGTCAGAACTCTGCACTATGACCCATCTGTCTTGGATGGCCCTGCACAGCATGGTTCATAGCTTCACTGAGTTATGCAAACCCCTTTGCCATGACAAGGCTGTGATCCGTGAAGGTGAAAACTACCATATGACAGAGCAATTCCACTCCTGGCAATGTATGCCAAAACAAACCCGAACAAAAACACTAATTTGAAAAAACACATTCACCTCGGTGTTCAAGGCATCCTTATTTACAGCTGTCAAGATATGGAAGTAACCTAAGTGTCCATCAACAGATGAATAAAGAAGATGTGGTAAAGAAGATATGTAAAGATATATACATATATATATGTGTGTGTGTATGTATATGTATATATATACAATGGAATGCTACTTAGCTGTAAAAAAGAATGAAATTTTACCATTTAAACAACATGGGCAGATTTAAGAGTATATGATGCTAAATGAAATAAGTAGAGAAGACAAATAGTGTGTGATATCACTTATATGTGAAATAAATCTTAAAAACACAACCAAATAGTGCATATAACAAAAAAGACACAGACTCACAGATACAGAGAACAGACTAGTGGCTACCAATGGGAAGAGGGAAGGGGGAGGGGCAATATAAGGGTAGGAGATTAAGAGGCAAAACCTATTAGGTATAAAAAAACCACAAGGATACATTGTACAATACTGGGAATATAGCCAATATTTTATAAAGACTATAAATGGAGCATAATCTTTAAAATTGTGAATCACAAAATTGTACATCTGTAAATTATATAATATTGTAGCTTAACTATACTTCAACAAAAAACAATCCTGTGTTATTCAAGTTTTGAACACAATATCAATTTTGACTACTGAAAGAAGAGTCACCGTTCATATCATTAATTTACTTAAGAAATTGAGCTCTAAGTATGCACAAAGATCTGATGCATAAAGAAAAGATGGGTAGAGATTAATTTGGACAGTTTAAACTTTCACACCAAAGACTGTGGATCCAAGACAATAGTCCCAATCTTCTAATTTAACTGAATACGTGAACCGTGAACTTCCAGATGTTCAAGCTGGCTTTAAAAAAGGCAGAGGAACCAGAGATCAAATTGCCAACATCCTCTGGATCATCAAAAAAGCAAGAGAGTTCCAGAAAAACATTGACTATGCCAAAGCCTTTGACTGTGTGGATCACAAGAAAGTGTGGAAAATTCTGAAAGAGATGGGAATACCAGACCACCTGACCTGCCTCTTGAGAAACCTATATGCAGGTCAAGAAGCAACAGTTAGAACTGGACATGGAACAACAGACTGGTTCCAAACAGGAAAAGGAGTACTTCAAGGCTGTATATTGTCACCCTGCTTATTTAACTTATATGCAGAGTACATCATGAGAAACGCTGGGCTGGAAGAAGCACAAGCTGGAATCAAGATTGCCGGGAGAAATATCAATAACCTCAGATATGCAGATGACACCACCCTTATGGCAGAAAGTGAAGAGGAACTAAAAAGCCTCTTAATGAAAGTGAAAGAGGAGACTGAAAAAGTTGGCCTAAAGCTCAACATTCACAAAACAAAGATCATGGCATCTGGTCCCATCACTTCATGGGAAATAGATGGGGAAACAGTGGAAACAGTGTCAGACTTTATTTTGGGGGGCTCCAAAGTCAGTGCAGATGGTGATTGCAGCCATGAACTTAAAAGACGCTTACTCCTTGGAAGGAAAGTTATGACCAACCTTGATAGCATATTCAAAAGCAGAGACATAACTTTGCCAACAAAGGTCCGTCTAGTCAAGGCTATGGTTTTTCCTATGGTCGTGTATGGATGTGAGAGTTGGACTGTGAAGAAAGCTGAGCGCCAAAGAATTGATGCTTTTGAACTGTGGTGTTGGAGAAGACTCTTGAGAGTCCCATGGACTGCAAGGAGATCCAACCAGTCCATTCTGAAGGAGATCAGCCCTGGGATTTCTTTGGAAGGAATGATGCTAAAGCGGAAACACCAGTACTTTGGCCACCTCATGCGAAAAATTGACTCATTGAAAAAGACCCTGATGCTGGGACGGATTAGGGGCAGGAGGAGAAGGGGACGACAGAGGATGAGATGGCCGGATGGCATCACTGACTTGATGAACATAAGTTTGAGTAAACTCCAGGAGTTGGTGATGGACAGGGAGGCCTGGTGTGCTGTGATTCATGGGGTCGCAAAGAGTCGGACACAACTGAGTGACTGAACTCAACTGTAGATATTTGCATGGTATAGTCCTGCTTAAAATATGACTTTGTGCAAAAATAACGACCTGACCATCCAATGTATGTTTTCTGTAAGACAAAGGTTATAAATGTGATCAGCACAAGTGGCTGTTCATGTGGTTTTCAATCATTTATATTAAGAGCAAACTCCACTACGGAGGCCAAAGGACAGGATTATGTAGACTGGTTATGGCCCAGAAAATGTTTGGACAACTCTCATGAAAAAATAATGTCTGAATACAAAAGTAGCTGCATTTGCAGTTCATGTTAAAAATCTGAAATTACAGCAAAGGTGAGGCTGACCAGGCTGTCTTCCACTTAGCATCCTAAATCAGCATCGTCATTGCCAATTTCCTTCCTGAGGCCTTTGGCTCTGCTTGGCTTTATTTGAAATGCTGCTGGGACCCACTCAGCCATCCTGATGCCACCATGGAAATGCAAGAGTTTGTTTGCATCTTGAATTTACCTTTGAGGTGTACTATAGACTATGAGCTATAACGTCTGACATGGACATTCAACCTTTTCAATTTTTGATACACAATTGTGCCTATGAGTTATTAAGTGATAGGCAAGTCCTGTAAATATGATAAATAAGTAATAACCATCTCATTGTCTAGAAGATTTCCTGGCATCCAGGCTAAATTTTCTTTTCTGCAAATTCATCTTCACTTTCCTTGTGTCCTACTTGAAACTGTAGGTCCTTCAGAGACAGTCTGGTTTTAACTTTTGGTTCATACTGTAACCAGTTTTCATACGGATACTGATACAGTTTTCATATCAAGCCAACAACAGATTTATAAGGGCAATGCGTATGGAGCAATGTAGTCTTATATAATAAAGCTACAAGACACAGTACAAGTGTGACACACACAGACCTATCTACCATATTCAAACCATCAAACTTCCAAGTCACACGTACTACCCCTACCCTGGTTTGGTTCTTTGTGTTTACAGTCATTCTCCTTGCTTTATTCATTCTCCAGTGAAAAAGTTAGGGAAGAAAATACTGGCATCATTATAAGTAAAGTAAGAAAAATCAAATAAATTATAGAGAAGACAAAATTGCCTAAAAACTACCTAAGTTATAAGATCTGTTGCTGTTTTTGTTGTTGGAAGCAACTGAAAACCTGGCTTAAACATTAAAGAGAAATTCATAGACTTGAAAAGTCCAGAGGAACTTCTGGCTTCAAATAGTGCTTGATGCCAGCATTCAAACATCATCATCTCTTTGTCTTGGTTTCTCTGTTTCCATTTCTCAACTCCACCTCCTCTGGCAGCCTCACACCTTAAAGGAGCAGGATAACTTTAACAAGTCTACACTTTGTATCATTTCTGCTTTCAATTCAGCAAATGAGAGCAAGTCTCTTGCCCAGTAATTTCAGCAAAAGTCTTATTTCCAAAGTCACAAGCCAATCCCAGTGGCCAGGAAGCACCGTGCTCTAGTTTGCATAGGCTCAGGTCACATGCTCTACCCCTGAACAAAGGGAAGCTGAAGCACCTGGGCTGAGGGGAGGGAAGTCATTTTTGAGAGGAATTTTGATTGAGTTACCAGAAAAGGGCAGATGGAAGCAGAGTGGCAAACACAATTAATGTTCACTACATGACCCTTGGAAGAAAAGTTATGACCAACCTAGATAGCATATTCAAAAGCAGAGACATTACTTTGCCAACAAAGGTCCGTCTAGTCAAGGCTATGGTTTTTCCAGTGGTCATGTATGGATGTGAGAGTTGGACTGTGAAGGAAGCTGAGTGCCGAAGAATTGATGCTTTTGAACTGTGGTGTTGGAGAAGACTCTTGAGAGTCTCTTGGACTGCAAGGAGATCCAACCAGTCCATTGTAAAGGAGATCAGTCCTGGGTGCTCATTGGAAGGACTGATGCTGAAGCTGAAACTCCAATACTTTGGCCACCTCATGTGAAGAGTTGACTCATTGGAAAAGACTCTGATGCTGGGAGGGATTGGGGGCAGGAGGAAAAGGGGACGACAGAGGATGAGATGGCTGGATGGCATCACCAACTCGATGGACGTGAGTTTGAGTGAACTTTGGGAGATGGTGATGGACAGGGAGGCCTTGCGTGCTGTGATTCATGGGGTCACAAAGAGTCAGACATGACTGAGCGACTGAAATGAACTGAACTGAACTGAACTTGACCCTTACTTCAAGACCAGGATCAAAACCCATCCTTTCCAGTTAAACTTTTCTGAACATGCTGAAGTCCTGAAGGCTTCTACAGTGAACTCCCAAATATACTGTCTCTATCACTCCTTTGGCCATATCACTCCTTCAGCCTGTGACAGCCTATCCATCATAAATTATCATTTATACTCTGCACTCTCGGCTTTCCATGGAGGTTTTGGGTACGTGCCCAGCTTCATGGTCTCACGCCTATCTTTTAGACCAGGAACTGGTGCAGCCATCAGGTATGACCAGTATAACCTGGCAGGACCTCATCCATCTCAGCTAAATGGACTAACTCACTTTCTGCCTCATGGCCCCTCAGGCATGGTCACTCTGGATCCTTGCTGCAGGGACCCACTCAGCCATCTTGATGCCACCCTGGAAGTGCAAGGGTTCCTCGACCAACAGGGGACAGCAGCCAACAGATAAATATTCCCTTTTACTGTCTCCTGAGCCAAAAATCCCACTGCACATCCTACATAAATTCTCAGCTGATTTTAAAGAGGATTGAGCCCCAGTTGCCCACAGTAGTAACCAACTTGATCACAACTCTTGGACTGTCTTTCCCTCAGTTTCTGTTTTAACTTCTCAATGCCCCATTCCTGTTCCCTGAGATCAACTGCCCAAATAAACCACTTGTCCTCAGGTCTATGCCTCAGTTTCTACTTTCAGGGGAAATCAGGTTAAGATGAACTGTTCGTCAGAGGCAAACTCCACATCTGTAGTACATGAGAGTACCCAAGATATATCTATCTTTATAATCTAAGTGAAAGGACAAAAGGAGCAGGATGAGCACCAAAGTGGGACAAATACATGGCGGAGTTCCGAGTAAACAGACGACTTTAAGGTGCTGATGTGGGAAGTTAGGTCCAGGAGCCAAAGTAAAAGAATATCAAGTCTGCCAACCATTGGAACATAGAATGGCTCACATCCTTGACATTATATATCCTGTGAGTCATTATTCATTCCGGATAACCAATGGCTTGTTAGTCCATTAACAGTAATTTTGTAAGTGGATTCAAATTTTTACTTTTTCAGGGCAATGAATATTTTATCTTAAATCCTTAAGATTTTCCCTCTTGACTTAGGATTAGTGAGTTATGAAAATATTTGTCTCTTTGTCAAAATGAACATAAGGGCTGATGAGTCTGTAAAGTTGAGCAATATCCCAAAGTTCATAGCCAAGGGCTATGACTCTTAAATTGCTCCTAAGTGCTACTTGACCTCTGCAGTGATTATTCTTTCCCTACATTGATGGGCGAAGGAGAATGAGTAATGCTCAGAGGGAAAAAGGTCACCATATAACTAAATTTTTACACAAAGCCCACAGCCATACCTCTCAAAATACAACATGGAAGGGAAGCCCTCTCTGAAATGTACCATTGAGTCCTTAACACAATAATCTTAATGGTTTAACCTGCATTAATAAAATAAACAAAATTATTTCCTATGTTAACACAAAGTTATTCATCTTTGTTTTGTTTTGTTTTTACTTGTATAGTGACCAGGTTTGTCTAGACTAAGTTAACGAAACCTTGCTTAAAAATAAAAAGGCCAGCAGGTGCAAAGTCTGACCATTGAGATTAAGGCCTGTCCATGGTCTAGGAGACATAATTATGGGAGGGTAGGAATTCGCATGTATGGAGGAGCTCTGATTTGCCAATATCCTTTACATATTGGGAGTAAGGTGAATAATAGCTCCCTAAAGATATCACATCCTAATCCCTGGAACCTGTATTACCTTCTGTGGAAAAGGAGTCTCTGCCGATGGAACTAGATTAAGGAGTCTGAGATGGGAAGATTATCCTGGATTAATCCAGGTGAGCCCTAAATGCAATCTTGTGTTGTGCTATGCTTAGTTGCTCAGTTGTGTCTGACTCTTTGTGACCCCATGGACAGTAGTTTGCCAGACTCCTCTGTCCGTGGGGATTCTCCAGGCAAGAATACTGGAGTCAGTTTCCATGCCCTCCTCCAGGGGATCTTCCCAGGGATCAAACCCAGGTCTCCCACATTGCAGGTGGATTCTTTATCATCTAAGCCACCAGAGAAGCCCAAGAACACTGGAGTTGGTAGCCTATCCCTTCTCCGGGTGATCTTCATGACCCAGGAATTGAACTGGGGTCTCCTGCATTGCAGGTGGATTTTTTACCAGCTGAGCTACCAGGGAAGCCCAAATGCAATCCTAAGTGTCTCCATAAGAGAGAGGCAGAGAAAGTTAAAATTGGAATTGAAGAAAAGCCAGTCCAAGAGTCGTGATCAAGCTGGCTACTACTGTGGGCAAATGGGGTTCAATCCTCTTTAAAACCAGCTGAGAATTCATGCAGAATGTGCCTTGGAATTTTGGGCTCAGTAGACAATAAAGAGGAATATTAAAGATGAGGAGAAAATGTGGCTCTGGGAGTAGAAACTGGAGTAAGGCAGCCCCAAGCCAAGGAATACTGGCCTCCCCAGCAGCCAGAAGAGAAAGGAATAGATTCCCTCCAGACCCTCCAAAGGGAGGGCCGCTCTACTGACACTCAGAATGCAGCCCAGTTGATAGTGATGTCAGATCGCTGGCCCCCCAAACTGTACGAGGTAAATTTCTGTTGTTCTAAGCCACCAAACTTGTGGTTACTTTTGATAACAGCCATAGGACACAAATACACGATGTTATTGCATTTAATCCTCATGACTTTTTGAGGGAGCTATCATCCTTATTTTCTTGATGAGCAAACTGAAAGTCAGAATAAGTGTCTGAAGTCACCTGACACATAGAAAGTGGAAGTGTCAGTCGCTCAGTCATGTCTGACTCTTTGCAACATCATGGGCTGTAGCCCAGCAGGCTCCTCTGTCCATGGAATTCTCCAGGCAAGAATACTGGAGTGGGTTGCCATTTGCTTCTCCAGGGGATCTTTCCAACCCAGGTATTACACCCGGGTCTCCCAAATTACAGGCAGATTCTTTACCATCTGAGCCACCAGGGAAGCCCTCCTGACACATAACTGGGTAGAAAAAGTCAAGTTCAGTTGAACTTCAAAGCTGAAGCTCTTTCTCACATTCTGTGTGCCAGCCACATAACTAGACATCTTTGCCCATCTCCCTACTGTGTTCTGCTCCCTACACCAGATGTCCTCTCATATATGACCTCAAGGTTGGAGGTCACTTTCCTGACCCCCCCTCCCCCACACCTGAAGCTTGAGGGCTCCATTTACATGCTCTTTTACTCTGGTCTCATTCATACTCTCGTCTTTTGGCTTATCTCTCTCCTCGCTAGACTACAAGCTCTCCGATGGCAGAGTCTATGCCTTTATCTCTGATCTCAAGCGCTACCTAGTGTCTGGCGAGTGTCTGTGCTTAAGAATATTTGTAGAATGAATCAATTATGTCACATTAGCTCCTAAATAAACAAAAGCATAAATAAGCTTACATTAGTGACAGTGAGAGCCTTTGGAGTTTCATGTTCAAGTAAGGTGAGATGCAAGATGAAGAGTCATCACTTTTCCATTTCTTTATGCTACCTCAGTTTCCTCATAGGTAAGTAGGTATAATCTATTTTATAGAGTTAGTGTGACTATTAAATGAGTTCATATGTAAAAGGCTTAGAACAACAACTGATACAGTATCAGAACTATGTATTCTCTATTTCTAATTTTTCTCAACTCTTTCTTGTTAGTAAAGAGATAAGACTTTTTCCAGGAAAGTAATGAATAAATTATCTGAGAAGTTTTAGAGCTACAACTAATTTTTATAATTTTGTGATCTGGCAGAAAACAGACCAATCTCAAGATGACAAATTTAACTCAAATAAATACTTTGGCACCACATTAGCAGTAAGATAAAACTGGAAAGGTTAGTGCCTTTATAGTCTCTCACTTAAACTGAAAGGGAAAAATAGCATTTCAGAAATACTGTTATATATCATTATGGAAAGTCTCAAGTGAAATGCCTAGGAAAAGAAATTTACTAACTCTGAATCCTAATATTGTATTTTTCTTCCAATACTTTGATATTCCTGGATTAGCCTCTGCCAGGAACTCAGTCTACTGCTTTACTTTTCACTGATGAACAAATTGGACTAATTTGAAACATGTGGAGAAGAGAGAATAAATCTTCTGTTGTAATGTGTGAGACCTGACATTGTTTTTAATTGATTCACAAGTTTTTATATAATAAGTAAAAAACAATGCCTTTCATAAGACATACAGATGAAAGAATAAACACACTAAAAAGCTTTGAGGCTGGTTTTATCTTCATTTGTTGCTTGTCTCACAAAGTAAACATAAGATTTCTTTTGCAAAAAACACATTTCAGGGCACAAACATGCTTGGCTTAAAACATAAGATGCAGAAACTGTTGTCTAAACTTAAGTAACCAAAACCCCCATTGTAATTCACAGACATTAGTGATTTGGAAACGAGGGAAACCGATACAGTTTTGTACCTTTGTTGCTATCCCATAATTATCATCCTTGGTTGCAGGTAAGATGCTGGTCGTAGTCGGTTGATTCGGTTGGTTCACAGTTGGTTCACTACAGCCCATTTCTTCCCTCCACAGGTTCACTATGCACCAAAACCCCAGGACCAGGGCCTTGCAGATGCCTCTGTATTTTATTTAAGGGAATTTTTTTGGTTGGCTGAAATATATCCTAGCTGAAGATGCCGAGGCAGATGATCACATTAGAAAGGATTGAAATACCTGGTCTAACTTATATCCCAAAGTTGTGTCAGGCTCTGCCAAAGGGAAGAGCCCAGGAACATTTACTGACCCTCTCCCATAATGAGCCATAACTGGTATGGAAGTCTATATATTGGAAGAAGAAGAAAAATGATCAGGATCTGAACAGGGCAGAAGATAAACAGCGGCCTAACTGGAATGGTGGGGTAGATTCTAGAGACATTTTAGAGGAAGAATCAACAAGATGCATAATCTGACTGGATGAGACAAGTATGAAGGTTCAGCACAGAGTTCGAGATGACCCCAAGGCTCCCAGTTGAGAAAAATGGCCATGAACTAATAGAGGAAATGCAGGAACCAGAAGACAAGGGGAAGGGAAACCCCATGGGAAGGAAAAACAACACTTGCTTCTGAAAATGTTGAATTTGAAGTGCCTGGAAGACAATGACATGGCAATCAGTGTCCAGCAAGTAGGTAAAAATTCAGAACTAATGGTAAGGAGAGTAGTTGAGACTACAGCCTCAGATTTGTTTTCCATGGTAACATTTAGAGTGATGTTTTTAATAGTTCTGCACATTAAACACAGTATATCCTCACCAGTTTCACATTTTACTCATGCTACAGGTCTGCAAGAGTAAGCAGAACAAATTTTATTTCCATTTTACATGAAAGGAAGTCAATATTCAGAGACATTAAATAATCCGCCCCAAGGCCACACTGGAAGAAAATGTTAAAACCAGAATGAGACTTTCCCCTTCTGAAACTTGGGCTGATATTTCCTAGACGCTGAGCACTGGGAAACAGGAATTCTTCATTTATTGTTTGCAAATATAGATTAGGTCTATTGCAGAAAGCTGACACATAGAACCATGCAAGCTGATAAACTTCCTCTGTGCTGCTGCGTGCTCAGTCACGTCTGACTCTTTGTGACCTCATGGACTGTATCCCACCAGGTTCCTCTGCCCATGGAATTCTGCAGGCAAGAATACTGGTGTTGATTGCCATTTCCAACTCCAGGGGATCTTCTTGAACCAGGGATCAAACTCTGGGAACTATATTAAAGGTGCAGCTAGAGGAAGAGGAGCTAGGGAAGAAAAAAAGAGAGAAAATAGAGAGGAGAAACAGGAAGAAGGAAGGTCACAGAAGGAAAAAGAAAAGAAAAAGAATGAAGACCAAAGGATAAAGAGCTGACAACAGTATCAAAGATTATTTCTTCCCCAATTTTTTCCACTTCCATGACCATCCCATCCAGCCTGGGCACAGATGAGGCCCTCTCACAGTGTGATGCTCCAGAAGCCCTGCCCCCCACATGAAATACCTCTGCCCATGTGGAAAGAACAAACTGTGCTCCTTTCTCCAGTTCTTTGCGTGCAATCTCAAAGATTCAGCTTGAGGGTTACTTGAATGGATTTTACACTCCAGCTCCCAGTGTTAAAGCCATCAGTAAATTTCACAAGATTCCATGTGTAATCTTCGGTCATAGATCTATATGTAATAACATACTTTTAAATGTAGATCACATCAGACAGGCCATGTCTACACAACAGCAAACAGATGTTTTGGCAATGAGAGGCGCCTCCATATGTTTATGAGTGGCAGTATCTCATGGTGAGAATGAACTCCCACCCTTTCCTTATTTTTGTTTTCGGTTTTAAAGCATTTGTTTCTGATATAGAGAGGGTAAGTTATTCAGACATAAACCTGGCTTTCAAAAAGTCAGGTTTCCTCTTCAAGTAGGCAAGTAATATACAGTCGAAAGCAGGGCAAGGCAAACTACTTAACTCAACACATTTAAGATGACAAATAATTATTGACTGTTTTCCATGTATATATCACTACACTTGGGGATATAAATATACAAAAATAGAGGCCCCAAGAATCTTCCCTTTAACAAAGAAAACAGTGTCCACCAAACATTTGATCTGCTCTGCTGCATTTATCAGCCTCTGTGGGGTTGGGCAAGACAAGATGATCGGTACTGCCAAAGATCTGTCAGTGGAAGGGAGGTCAACGCATAGAAGAGCTAGCTCATTACTTTCCCTGTTCCTCTTCCCCTTCCTTGACAACCAAGAAGGCTGCTCTAGATGGTGCAGTTCCACAATGATAGAGCCTTTACCAGGTAGAATTCTGAGCAACTGTCCAGATGTCCACATGCTGGACAGGTAGCGTGATACATACTCTTTCTCTTTTTTTCTAATTAAGCCACTGAAATTTTGGAATATTTTGTTACTGAAGCATCAACCTGACATATCTTGACCAATACACTTGCCTTTCTGAAGCTCACATAATAGCAAGAGAAATAGTCACACATCTCAAAAATTCCAGTTTGTTGATGACACATCCCACTTTCTCAAACTTGTTACATATTAGTTAACACCTGTTAATTATCTATAGCACATCCTTTCGCTTTAAGAAGTATACTGGTTTGGATGATGAATTACATGGTTACCCTATAGAGGGAGCGTATGATAGATAGTATAGGAGATATATATGGAATTGAGGAGATTTAAAATAACCCTATTCACAGAATTTGATCATTGGAACTGAAACTAAAAGAAAATAGAGTGTTCTGCTAGGGAGATAGTGGAGCAAGTAAGGTTTTGGGGAGAAGTGCATTCGAGTTCTGAGTTTGAGCAAAGATCCAAGGTACAAGTGAGTAGGACATTTTGGAGACTAGCAGGCAGATGACAGTAAACAGCCTTGATGTATTCCTTTCCTGTTTGGAACTAGTCCATTGTTCCATGTCCTGTTCTAACTGTTGCTTATTGACTTGCGTACAGATTTCTCAGGAGGCAGGTAAGGTGGTCTGGTATTCCCATCTCTTTCAGAATTTTCCACAGTTTGTTGTGATCTACACAGTCAAAGGCTTTAGCATAGCCAATAAAGCAGAAGTGGATGTTTTTATGGAACTCTCTTGCTTTTTCTATGGTTCAGTGGGTGTTGGCAACTTGATCTCTTGTTCCTCTGCCTTTTCTAAATCCAGCCTGAACATCTGGAAGTTCATGGTTCATGTACTGTTGAAGCCTAGCTTGGAGAATTTTGAGCATTACTTTGCTAGCTAGGGTGTGAGTGCAATTGTGTGCTAATTTGAATATTCTTTGGCATTGCCTTTCTTTGTGATTGGAATGAAAACTGACCTTTTCCAGTCCTGTGGCCACTGCTGAGTTTTCCAAATTTGCTGGCATATTGAGTGCACGACTTTCACAGTATCATCTTTCAGGATTTGAAATAGCTCAGCTGGAATTCCATCACCTCCACTAGCTTTGTTCATAGTGATGTTTTCTAAGGCCCACTTGACTTCACATTCCAGGATGTCTGGCCCTAGGTGAGTGATCACACCATTGTGGTTATCTGGGTCATGAAGGTCTTTTTGTACAGTTCTTCTGTGTATTCTTGCCACCTCTTCTTAGTATCTTCTGCTTCTGTTAGACCCATGCCATTTCTGTCCTTTATTGAGCCCATGTTTGCATGAAATGTTCTCTTGGCATCTCTAATTTTCTTGAAGAGATCTCTTGTTTTCCCATTCTATTGTTTTCCCCTATTTCTTTGCATTGATCCCTGAGGAAGGCTTTCTTAGCTCTCCTTGCTATTCTTTGGAACTCTGCATTCGGATGGGTATATCTTTCCTTTTCTCATTTGCCTTTAGCTTTTCTTCTTTTCTCAGGAATTTGTGAGGGCTCCTCAGACAACCATTTTGTGTTTTTTGCATTTATTCTTCTTGGGTATGGTCTTGATCACTGCCTCCTGTACAATGTCATGAACTTTAAATAAGTTAAAGCTTATTTAACTTAGATGCAGAGTACGTCATGCAAAATGTCAGGCTGGATCAAGTACAAGTTGGAATCAAGATTGCCGGGAGAAATATCAATAACCTCAGATACGCAGATGACACCACCCTTATGGCAGAAAGAGAAGAACTAAAGAGCCTCTTGATGAAAGTGAAAGAGCAGAGTGAAAAAGTTGGCTTAAAACTCAGCATTCAAAAATCTAAGATCATGGCATCCAGTCCCATCACTTAATGACTAATAGATGGGAAAACAGTGAGAGGCTATTTTGGGGCTCCAAAATCACTGCAGGTGGTTATTGCAGCCATGAAATTAAAAGACACTTGCTCCTTAGAAGGAGCACTACGACCAACTTCGACGGCATATTCAAAAGCAGAGACATTACTTTGCCAACAAAGGTCCATCTAGTCAAAGATATGGTTTTTCCAGTAGTCATGTATGGATGTGGGAGTTGGACCATAAAGAAAGCTGAGCACCAAAGAATTGATGCTTTTGAACTGTGGTGTTGGAGAAGAATCTTGAGAGTCCCTTGGACTGCAAGGAGATCCAACCAATCCGTCCTAAAGGAGATCAGTCCTTGGTGTTCATTGGAAGGACTGATGCTGAAGTTGAAACTCCAATACTTTGGCCACCTGATGTAAACAGCTGATTCACTGAAAAAGACCCTGATGCTGGGAAGAATTGAAGGCAGGAGGAGAAGGGGACGACAGAGGATGACACAGGTGGATGGCATTGCTGACTCGATGGACATGAGTTTGAGCAAGCTCCGGGAGTTGGCGATGGACAGGGAGTCCTGGCGTGCTGCAGTCCATGGGGTTGCAAAAAGTTGGACATAACTGAGCAACTGAACTGAAGGCAGATGAAGGTATGTGTGGTAGGGGTGGTTGAGCAGAGGAGTGGAGAGAGCAGATAAGAAGGAAGATTAACAGTATATATTATCGAAGGCTTTGAAGACCAATCTGGCAAGTAAGCATTTAAGGAGTTCACTTGGGAGCATCCCACTTGACTTCCCTGATTATTTCTTCCTCTCACCTTTGACTTTCTGATCCAAATCTTGGCTAACCCAACTCATAAAATAGACTAAAGTATACATGAGTGAAGTAGAGGATTCTTGATAAGCTTCAAATGGAAATATTTTCTCTTAAAAAAAAAAGTCTATCTCAGGAAGAATAAAATAAATCATTCAATTGAGCCTATGGTGGTTGATGCTTAGTATATCCTAAATACAGAAATGGGTACCTGGCTAAGCTCTAAAATACTATACAAAGAAAAATAACTAGAGATATGGGATATGTAAGCCTTATTTTCCAGTTTTCTGGGGACTAACATATCTCATACCTACAGTAATCCCCTTTTACCCTCAAAAAGATCTCAGCTTGGAAGATAAGTTCCGTTGTCTCCTTTCCTATGACATTTAGGATGGAGGTAATTTAACCTTCCTTCATTTTCCTTCTTCTCTCAGATTTAATTAGAACCAGTTTGAATGTGAATCTGGATCAGTCAATAGAGAGCCCCCCTCCTCCTGCCTTGGACAGTATTAGAACTTTACGGGCTCATGCCTCAGAGCCCCGCCTCAAGCTCTCCATGCAGGCCAGCAAGACCCTTCAGCCTGGCTCAGTATCACCTCCCACTGGCTCCTGTGCAGGTTCCCCAGCCTTCAGACTTAATACCTAGTTCTTGCTCATACCCCTACTCCCATGCCTTCTTCTTGCTCAGTAATGGAGATGTGAGTGGAAAATATATGTGGGGAAAGGCATAAATAAAGTCAAAATAGTGAGTTAAATATCAACAATTAACAAGTAGGATCCAGGAAGTCTTTAAGGGCTTTGAAAATCACCTGAGCTGTTTTTATGCATGTCGTTATTAGCATGTGCAGAAGACATGCTCCACATGTCATATGCATATAGGCTTATCTTATATGATATGTCATAACTACACCCAGTTTGGGAGAAGGAAATGGCAACTCACTCCAGTATTCTTGAGTGGGAAATTCCACGGACAGAGAAGCCTGGCAGGCTGCAGCCCATGGGGTCGCAAAGAGTCAGACATATGATGGAGCACACACACACCATACCCAGTTTAGTCATGTGGACCTCAAGGAATATGGATATTGGTCGTGTGCTATTCCTATTTTTCCTCTAGTCACAATACCAATATTTTAACAAAAGTCCTTCAGTTTGCCAGAACTACTAGTTCGTAAAGTTGCCTGCTGAGCCTGTCTGCGTGCTGTGAAGTGTATGACTTGTGGAATCAGCCCTGGTAGAGCCAGGCAGTGCGGCCACATGGTGATACCTTTGGGTGCTGCCCAGTTTGAATGAGGGCACTGCCATTTACCAGCTGGTGACAAGTTACTAAACTCTTTCAAGCTTCAGTTTTCTCATCTGTAAAGTGCAGCTGCCATGAAAAGCAGTATCCTCAAAAGAGTGTTTTGCAGATCATCTGTAAGTTCAAATGTGTGTTCAATACTTATCATAATGCCTGGCACATTTCTTGATTTTCTCAGATTTAATTAGAACCAGCTTGAACCTCCATCTGCCAAAATGTGGTGGAAAATCCAATATCAGTCATTTGGAACGTCCCTTCTTTCTTCCTTGGAAAGTACATGAACCTCAGGACCTCATACATTTTAGAGAGGGGCCTTTGCTTCTCCACAAATGCTAGTCAGGGTAAATTTGCACCAAGCTAAGCAAGACCCAAATGAACTTCCATGTTTTGAAATGAAATCAAAATGCTTACACTGAGCAGAAACTCTTCCTCTCCACTGTTTTCATTTTCTCCATGTCTCCACTCTCAGTTCAAACCACATAATCCCACATTTAGCTACACACCACAGGGTGTTCTAGCTGCTGCCTATCTACCACTCTCCCCAACTTCAGTGAAGACTCCAGAGGGGAAGGCAGGAACGAGGCCCCGTGTCTTGCTGGTGGGGTCGTCCCACACAGGCACCCAGATAAGGCGTGAGCAGGGGCTGAAGTCTGGCCAGAGCTCTACCCTCCAGTCTTGGACCCTGGTTCGGGGCTGTGGCTGCCAGGGAAAGGGGCATCTTTTTCAAATTTACACACAGACTCTTTATAGGCTATGGGCAGCCCCGATGGGAAACACATGTTTTAATTCTACTACATTTTTCACAGCAGCTAATACAATTCCAAACACAAACTGCAGGGGAAGGGGCATCTGCAGAAGGTACTTCAAAAAATAACAATCATAATTTATTTCTTGAAATATTTTCTGGTGAAGAGGAAAAAAAGTGGATGTATAGAAAGCTGATATAGAATAAATGTTTGTGTGTCCCCTACCCCCCAAAAGTCACATGTTGAGAATTAATCTCCAGAGTGGCATTTGGAGGTAGAACCTATGGTAGGTGATTAGGTCCTGAAATTGGAGCTCCCAAGAATGGGATTAGTGCTCTTATAAAAGAGACCTCAGAGAGCTCCCTTGTGAGGACACAGCAAGAAGATGACCATCTATGAACCAGGAAGCAGACTCTCACCAAACAAGGAATCTGCTGGCATCTTGGACTTTCCAGCCTCCAGAATTAAGGAAAATAAATGGCTCTTTTTAAGCCACCCAGTTTATGGTATTTTTGTTGTAGCAGCCTGAACAGACTAAGGCAGAAACTGAAGACACAGTACTTTAAAAGCAGGGATGGGAAGGGAGGTGGGAAGGTGGTTTAAGGGGGAGGGGACATATGTATACCTATGGAGAAGGTGATGGCACCCCACTCCAGTACTCTTGCTTGGAAAATCCCATGGATGGAGGAGACTGGTAGGCTGCAGTCCATGGGGTCGCTAAGAGTCGGACACGACTGAGCGATTTCACTTTCACTTTTCACTTTCATGCATTGGGGAAGGAAATGGCAACCCACTCCAGTGTTCTTGCCTGGAGAATCCCAGGGTCGGTGGAGCCTGGTGGGCTGCCGTCTATGGGGTTGCACAGAGTCGGACACGACTGATGCGACCTAGCAAAAAATGGCTGATTCAGGTTGATGTATGGCAGAAACCATCACAATATAGTAAAGTAATTATCCTCCAATTAAAAAAAAAAGTAGTGGATTTATTTTACTCTAATACACAGAAGACTTTGAAAAGCATTCAGGTTTTTATGAAAAGAGCAAACTAAAAATGTGTAATAATACGAAATGTGTTTTTATGCACCTCACATCTGCAACATATAAGCTGACCACTGGAATTATAAATTATTAAGGGTAATTAAACGCTTTGCTACCTAACATGACATTACCAAATTATTCACTTTAGAAAAGGCTTTGCTGGCTTTCCTGTCAACACTGAGTCATCAGCAGTACCTGAGCTTGCTCTCTCAATGTCAGTGTCCCTGGAAATGAACTCTTTCTCACTGATTAAGTCAACCTTTTCTTTCTTCTTCCCTCCATGAACATTGGTTATGGAGAGGAGGAAGTTCATTTCCCTCAACTTATCTGGAATTTCACTGCATGTGAAAAAAGGGAGTGACATGCCTATGGTACTATGACATCGAGTAGAAAAATACTACTCTAACTTAGCAGATGTAATAAAAGTCACACTTTTTTAAGTGTTTCCTTTTACACATGAAAAGAAAACTTAGTAAGTGATTCCTATTTGTCATTCCATTTCTCCACTCTCAAACTAGTAGGGATGAGGAGAGAGGTGCTTTAAGAGGGAGGGGACATATATACATTGATGTATGGCTTATTCATGTTGATGTATGGCAGGAACCATCATAATATTGTAAGGTAATATTCTCCAATTAAAAATAAAATAAATTTTTTTTAAGTAGTGGATTTTTTTACTCAGCTCTAATGCACAGAGGACAGAGAAAAGCATTCAGGTTTTTATGAAAAAAGCAAATTAAAAATGTGCAATAATATGAAATGCTTTTTTATGCACCTCATATCTGCAACATATAAGCTAACCCTTATATCCCTAACAACCTTCCCATGCTTTTTAAGGTACCTGCTTCCATTACAATTCAGCCCACTAACAGATCCAAGTAAAATAATTAAGTAAAAATACCCTTCAAGTGTCTTATGGCAAACAAGTGTTCATTGGTATTTTTGATCTGTATTTAATCAACATTATTTTCTTATTCTGTCTGTCTTGCCACATTTATGACTATCATAACTACATGCATTGTAAGATGAATAAGTTTATAGTAGAAAAAGCTGTTTTTAAGTATTCCTTGTCAGTATTTAGGAAAGTTTCAAGCACAAAAAGGAATGTACACTCAAAACTGATTTATTATTTTTAAATTCTGAAATATTTTAACTAAGAACAGACGGCTGATTAATGAAAGCTTATCAGTAGTCTGGAATGCAGTGGTAACAGCTATACAAAGGAACTAGTTGGTCTAAAATGTAAATTTTGGGGAAACAGAACAGTTTTTCCTACTGAAAATGATTTTTTCTTAAATATCAGAGGCATTTGGGCTAAAAACAAAGACACGCAAAGTCCACATCTAAAGAAATAAAGTGAAAAAAATGATTCAGAGCAAAAACTGCTGCAAAGAAGGTGCAAAAATTCGATTATCTGGCTTAAATTTATATTCCAAGTCTATACTGTGATTTTGGCAGGATGAATTTAATTATGTGTGTTTCAGGTGCTATTTTAAATGACTACGTGCATAATGAACTGACTAATGTCCAAAGTATGTTTGAAATAAAGTTTTAGAAATCTTACTAATACTTCAAAATGTTAGGTAAAGATTTTATTCATGAATACCTGTTTGCCACTTAATAAAGTAAGGGAAAGCCTATGTAAAAGTCTTGATATTTGCAAAGACACCAAGCATGGTTATAAAGGAAAAGATTGTGAGACTATTTTGAAACCAAAACAAGTATCTCCGTCTTTGAAACTTCATGAAGATTACTACAGAAGATTTTGTATAAATCATTTCAAATGAAGCACAGAAAGAAAAAAAAATTACTTACCTTGACATTTCCTAAGGATTTTTTTAAGTTACTTTACATATTAAGTTTGGCCTTGGAGTACAAAATAAAGCAGGGCAAAGATGCTTACTCTTTGGAAGAAAAGTTATGACCAACCTAGACAGCATATTAAAAAGCAGAGACATTACTTTGCCAACAAAGGTCCATCTAGTCAAAGCTATGGTTTTTCCAGTAGTCGTGTATGGATGTGAAAGTTGGACCATAAAGAAAGCTGAGTGCCGAAGAATTGATGCTTTTGAACTGTGGTATTGGAGAAGACTCTTGAGAGTCCCTTGGGCTGCAAGGAGATCCAACCAGTCCATTCTAAAAGAGATCGGTCCTGGGTGTTCATTGGAAGGACTGATGTTGAAGCTGAAACTCCAATGCTTTGGCCACCTGATGCAAAGAGCTGACTCATTTGAAAAGATCCTGATGCTGGGAAAGACTGAAGGCAGGAGGAGAAGGGACAACAGAGGATGAGATGGTTGGATGGCATCACTGACTTGATAGACATGGGTTTGAGTAAACTCCGGAGTTGGTGATGGACAGGGAGGCCTGAAGTGCTGCAGTCCATGGGGTCGCAAAGAGTCAGACATGACTCAGCAACTGAACTGAACTGAATTGACTAGACACACCTCTCTGAATAAAGTAATGTCTCTGCTTTTTAATATGCTGTCTAGCTTAGTAATAGCTTTTCTTGTAAGGAACAAGCATCTTTCCATTTCATGGCTACAGTCACCATCTGCAGTGATTTTGGAGCCCCCAAAATAAAATCTCTCACTGTTTCCATTGTTTCCCTATTTGCCAAGAAGTGATGGGACCAGATGCCATGATCTTAGTTTTTCGAATGTTGAGTTTTAAGCCAACTTTTTTCACTATCCTCTTTCATCAAAAGGCTCTTTAGTTGTCTTCACTTTCTGCCATAAGGGTAGTGTCATCTGTGTATCTGAGATGATTGATATTTCTCCCAGCAACCTTGATTCCAGCTTGTTCTTCATCCAGCCTAGCATTTTTCATGATGTACTCTTCATATAAATTAAATAAGCAGGGTGACAATATACAGCCTTGATGTACTCCTTCCCAAATTTGGAACCATGTCCAGTTATAACTGTTGGTTCTTAACCTGCATACAGATTTCTCAGGAGGCAGGTAAGGTGGTCTGGTATTCCCATCTCTTGAAGAATTTTCCACAGTTTATTGTGATCCACATAGTCAAAGGCTTTAGAGTAGTCAATAAAGCAGAAGTAGATGTTTTTCTGGAACTCTCTTGCTTTTTCTATGATCCAGTGGATGTTGGCAATTTCATCTCTGGTTCCTCTGCCTTTTCTAAATCCAGCCTGAACATCTGGAGCTTCTTGGTTCATGTACTGCTGAAGCCTAGCTTGGAGAATTTTGAGCATTACTTTGCTAGCTAATATATAAGATAAGTGCAATTGTGTAGTAGTTTGAACATTCTTTGGCATTGCCTTTCTTTGTGATTGGAATGAAAACTGACCTTTTCCAGTCCTGTGGCCACTGCTGAGTTTTCCAAATTTACTGGCATAGTTTAACACCATCATCTTTCAGGATTTGAAATAGCTCAACTGGAATTCCATCACCTCCATTAGCTTTGTTTATAGTGAATCATTCTAAGACCCACTTGACTTTGCATTCCAGGATGTCTGGCTCTATGTGAGTGATCATACCATTGTGGTTATCAGGGTCATGAAGATCTTTTTGTATAGTTCTTCTGTGTATTCTTGCCCCCTCTGCTTAATATCTTCTGCTTCTGTTAGATCCATGCCATTTCTGTCCTTTATTGTTCCCTTGTTTGTATGAAATGTTCTCTTGGCATCTCTAATTTTCTTTAAGAGATCTCTTGTTTTCCCATTCTATTGTTTTCCCCTATTTCTTTGCATTGATCACTGAGGAAGGCTTTCTTATCTCTCTGTGCTACTCTTTGGAACTCTGCATTCGGATGGGTATATCTTTCCTTTTTTCATTTGCCTTCAGCTTTTCTTCTTTTCTCAGGTATTTGTAAGGCCTCCTCAGACATGCTTTTTGACTTTTTGCATTCCTTTTTCTTGGGGATTACCACCTTCTAGATCACCACCTTCTTACAATGTCATGAACCTTTGTCCATTGTTCTTCAGATACTCTATCAGATCTAATCCCTTCAATCTATTTGTCATTTCCACTGTATAATTGTTAGGGATTTGATTTAGGTCATACCTGAATGGTCTAGTGTTTTTCCCTACTTTCTTCAATTTAAGTCTGAATTTGTAATAAGGAGTTCATGATCTGAGCCACAGTCAACTTCCAGTCTTTTTTTAGCTGGCTGTATAGAGCTTCTCCATCTCCAGCAGCAAAGAATATAAGCAGTCTGATTTCAGTATTGACCATCTGGTGATGTCCATGTGTAGAGTCATCTTTTGTGTTGTTGGAAGAGAGTGTTTATTATGACCAATGGGTTCTCTTGGCAAAACTCTGCTAGCCTTTGCACACCTTCATTTTGTAATCCAAGGCTAAACTTGCCTGTTACTGCAGGTATCTCTTTCTACTTTTGCATTCCAGTCCCCTATGATAGAAAGGACATCTTTTTTTGGTGTTAATTCTAGAAGGTCTTGTAGGTCTTCATAGAACCATTGAATTTCATCTTCTTTGGCATTAGTGGTTGGGGCATAGACTTAGATTACTGTGATATTGAAAGGTTTTCCTTGGAAATGTTCAGAGATCATTCTGTTGTTTTTGAGACTGCATCCAAGTACTGCATTTTGGACTCTTTTGTTGACTATGAGGGTTACTCCATTTCTTCTAAGGGAGTCTTGCCCACAGTAGTAGATATAATGGTCATCTGAATTAAATTTGCCCATTCTGGTCCATTTTAGTTCACTCATTCCTAAAATGCTGATGTTCACTCTTGTCATCTCCTGTTTCAGTTCAGTTCAGTTTAGTTCAGTCACTCAGTTGAGTCCAACTCTTTGTGACCCCATAGACTGCAGCACACCAGGCCTTCCTGTCCAGCACCAACTTCATGAACCTAAAATTCCAGATTCCTGTGCTCCATTGTTCTTTACTTCCATCCCTAGTCACATCCACAACTGGGCATTGCTTTCGCTTTGGCTCTGTCTCTTCATTCTTTCTGGAGTTATTTCTCCACTCTTCTCCAGGAGCATACTAGGCACCTACCGACCTGGGGAGTTCATCTTTCAGTGTTATATCTTTTTGCCTTTTCATACTGTTCATGGGGTTCTTGAGGCAAGGATACTGAAGTGGTTTGCCATTCCTTCTTTCAGAGGACCACATTTTGTCAGAACTCTCCACTATGACTCTTCCATCTTGGGTGATCCTACAAGGCTATTAAGAATTAGCCTTTGCCTATCTTTGGGTACCTCATTGGTATATGACACAAATTAGCACACGCCCATTGTTTTAAAAGTAAACTTACTTAGCTCCTCTACACTGTATTATTCACAATACCTGAATTTTGTATAATAACACAGAGTTTGAATATAACTTACTGTACAGCAATGGTCCCGACATTGTGAGCTCTTCACACTATCCCAGTTGTTTACATTTGTGCTTCATTCAGAGACATCTTTTTTCAGATTTGCACATTTCTCTTGCAATGGAACCTGTTCTTCCACTTTACTGGTGCTCTGCTCATTTGGTCTGCAAGGAGATCAAACCAGTCAGTCCTGCTGCTGCTGCTGCTGCTAAGTCGCTTTAGTCATGTCTGACTCTGTGCAACCCCATAGACGGCAGCCCACCAGGCTCCCCCATCCCTGGGATTCTCCAGGCAAGAGCACTGGAGTGGGTTGCCATTTCCTCCTCCAATGCACGAAAGTGAAAAGTGAAAGTGAAGTCACTCAGTTGTGTCTGACTCTTCGCGACCCCATGGACTGCAGCCCACCAGGCTCCTCCATCCATGGGATTTTCCAGGCAAGAGTACTGGAGTGGGGTGCCATTGCCTTCTCTGAGTCAGTCCTAAAGGAAATCAATCCTGAATATTCATTGGAAGGACTGATACCAAAGCTGAAGCTCCAATACTTTGGCTGCTTGATGAGAAGAGATGACTCATTGGAAAAGACCCTGATGATAGAAAGATTGAGGACAGCAGGAGAAGGGGGCTACAGCAAATGAAATGGTTGGATGACATCACTGACTCAATGGACATGAGTTTGAGCAATCTCCAGGAGATAGTGAAGGACAGGGAAGCCTGATGTGCTGCAGCTCATGGGATCACAAAGAGTCAAAGTCGACTTAGCAACTGAACAACAACTTCTCATTCTGGGCATTCTGTTTTTGAAGGCAAATGTGCCTCCAAACTCTGGGGACTTAGAAGCTACTACCTGTTGGATCCATGGTATCACTTTCTGATGTTACTATTTAGCAATGGTCTTTGATAAATCATACTTAGAGGGTTCTAGTCTTGAAGGGATTGAGCATATATACGAGACTAAACCTCCTACCATGTCTCCTTGAGGTTGTCCACCATTCCCATACACGCCTATGTCATGGATGCCACAAAGGACATTAATACCAGTTACCATATCCAGAGTTGAACACAGCAGTATTCCAGAAATAAGCAAAGTACTGTCCTCAGTGTGTTGCAGCTGGAATCTCAGATACGACAACTTATAGCGTCACTGCTTTAGTGTCTATCATAAAAGAATGAGGACTTCTGGTGAATACTACAGTTTTGATTTCACCTCCCTCTACAGGGGTATATTAAGTGTTTTAGTTTGTTCTCTAAGTTTCACTTGGGACATTCACATGCTATTGCTCATGGTGTGACAATATGCATGGTTTGCATCAGAAAAAGGAAAATGGGCATTTGGGCTGTTTTAGACTAGGCTTAAAGCTTTGTAAGGGATGATCCTCTTGCAGTTGCCTTGTGCAAATTCAAAGGTGACATGTCACAGCGACACCAGAGAATGCAGCCCAGTTTGAATTGCTATTATTCTTCTTTTAATACAAAACCTTATCTTGGCTCTTCTTCTTCTTTAAATAACATTTTATGTCTATTTTAGAAACACTACATACGTATTCATTATTAGAAAATCTAAATGAGAAAAAAATGAAATAATACTCAGGATTTCACATGATAAGAGAACTACCTTAAACACTTTAAAGTCTGTTCTCCTGGACACTTTCCTAGCATACTTAATGGCTAAATAGAATTCCATTTTATGAATATACTAGAGTTAAGTATATTGGTTAAAAAGGGAGGCAGACTCTCTGAAATCAAATTTTGATCCTACCCTTTACCTAAAACTTTGGAAAAATCACTTATCTTTGTGGCAGTCTCCTTATCCACAAAATAAGAGCGATAAGAGTTCTTACCACTATTGTTAGAACTGTAGGATTGTCACAAGTATTAAATGCATTAATGTATGTAAACTACCTAGAATAATCACATAAGAGTAAATATATGATAACTCTTATTATCTTTTTTATTATTGCATTCTAAATTAAGAGACGTTTATTCCTTGGAAGGAAAGTTATGACCAACCTAGATAGCACATTCATAAGCAGAGACATTACTTTGCCAACAAAGGTTCATCCAGTAGTCATGTATGGATGTGAGAGTTGGACTGTGAAGGAAGCTGAGCGCCAAAGAATTGATGCTTTTGAACTGTGGTGTTGGAGAAGACTCTTGAGAGTCCCTTGGGCTGCAAGGAGATCCAACCAGTCCATTCTGAAGGAGATCAGCCCTGGGATTTCTTTGGAAGGAATGATGCTAAAGCTGAAGCTCCAATACTTTGGCCACCTCATGCGAAGAGTTGACTCATTGGAAAAGACTCTGATGCTGGGAGGGATTGGGGGCAGGAGGATAAGGGGACGACAGAGGATGAGATGGCTGGATGGCATCACTGATTCGATGGATGTGAGTCTGAGTGAACTCCGGGAGTTGGTGATGGACAGGGAGGCCTGGCGTGCTGCAATTCATGGGGTCTCAAAGAGTCGGACATGACTGAGCGGCTGAACTGAACTATTAAATTTATAATTTTCCTCTCTTATAAACATTAATCAAACTTCCTAGAAGTTAAATCTTGATCACATCATTTTTAGGGGGAGGGAGCAGGGGAGTGAGTTCCAGTGGGAAATAAACATAATTGACATTGGTCTCAGAAAAAATTTAATCCAAAATTTGCAGTTTCAAAAGCCTACAGGGACCAGGTGAGTACATAAATGTTTGAACCAGACTTGTTTAAGACAATAAGGAGTCATGGAGCCAGTGTCTAAACTGGCCATCTTAAAGGAATTAAAATTTAATACAACCCACTGCCCCCCAAAATCAAACCAAAACAAAGCATGCAGTCTAAAGAAAACACATCTGTGGGCTTCAAGTGGCCCTCAGGCCCAAATATGCAATTTCTTATCTGTTCCACAGCTTCACTTTGAAAAATTTCATTGAGATATGATTGCCATACTGTACTAGCTTTATTGTATAATGATCTATGTATATATTATAAAAATGATTACCACAATAATTTTAGTTAACATCCATCACCACATATAGTTACAAATTCTTTCCCTTGTGATGAGAACTTTTAAGATCCACTCTCTTAGCAACTTCCAAATGTACAATACAGTTGAGCGCCTCCTGATGTCTAGAGGATACATTCCTAGGAGTTGAACAGCTGACTCTACAGCACATTTTTAATGCCTTAGATACATATTAACAAAATTCTCTCCCCAAAGTTGGTACCTCTTTATGTTATCAAGAATGGCATATGAGTGTCCATCACTATTTTTTTAAATATAACTGGAAAAATTTTGACAATCAGAAACCAAAAATGTATCTTATTGTAAATTTAATACATTCTTTTATTACTGCTTAGCACTGTGCTCTTGGCACTTAGAATAATGTTTGACAAAAGTAGATGATTGATAAGGTACAAAAATGTATGTGTGTGCCTATTGAATATATGTGTGTGTACATAATATATGCTCATGTCTACAAGAACTCACACACACACACACAGAAAACGTGAATTATATATTTTCATGACTCTTTTTAGCAACTGGCCTGCTGGAAATTTGGAGCACCAGTTGAGTAGCTCCAGCTTCAGCAGATGAAACAACCTACTCAGGATGATTTATAAATAGCTACCATTAACCTGAATAACAACAACAATCATTAACTTCAGTTCAGTTCAGTTCAGTGGCTCAGTCGTGTCCGACTCTTTGTGACCCCATGAATTGCAGCACGCCAGGCCTCCCCGTCCATCACCAACTCCCGGAGTTCACTCAGACTCACATCCATTGAATCAGTGATGCCATCCAGCCATCTCATCCTCTGTCATCCCCTTCTCCTCCTGCCTCCAATCCCTCCCAGCATCAGAGTCTTTTCCAATGAGTCAACTCTTCACATGAGGTGACCAAGTACTGGAGTTTCAGCTTCAGCATCATTCCCTCCAAAGAAATCCCAGGGCTGATCTCCTTCAGAATGGACTGGTTGGATCTCCTTGCAGTCCAAGGGACTCTCAAGAGTCTTCTCCAACACCACAGTTCAAAAGCATCAATTCTTTGGTGCTCAGCTTCCTTCACAGTCCAACTCTCACATCCATACATGACCACTGGAAAAACCATAGCCTCGACTATATGAACCTTTGTTGCCAAAGTAATGTCTCTACCTACTGTTTTTGTGTGTAGCTTGATCTAAATGTTTGTGTCTTGCCCTGTGGTTGACAACATCTGTATCCATTATCACTGGAGTCCCACAGTGAAAAATATGTTGTTGTTGTTGAGTCAGTCAGTCATGTCCAAATCTTTGTGACCCCATGAAATGCAGCACGACAGGCTTCTCTATCTTTTACCATCTCCCGGAGCTGCTCAAACTCATGCCATCAAGCTGGTGATGCCATCCAACCATTTCAACCTCTGTCATCCCCTTCTCATCCTGCCTTCAATCTTTCCCAGCATCAGGGTTTTTTCCAGTGAGTTGGCTCTTCACATCACATAGCCCAAGTATTGGTGCTTCAGCTTCAGCATCAGTCCTTCCAATGAATGTTCAGGGTGAATTTCCTTTAGGATTGACTGGTTGGATCTCCTTGCAGTCCAAGGGACTCTAAAGAGTCTTCAACACCACAGTTCAAAAGCGTCAATTCTTCAGCGCTCAGCCTTCTTTATGATCCAACTCTCATATCCATACATGACTACTGGAAAAACCATAGCTTTGACTATACAGACCTTTGTTGGCAAAGTAATGTCTCTGCTTTTTAATGTGCTGTCTAGATTAATCATGGCTTTTTGTCCAAGCAGCAAGCATCTTTTAATTTCAAGGCTGCAGTCACCATCTGCAGTGATTTTGGAGCCCAAAAAAATAAAGTCTGTCAGTTTGCATTGTTTCCCCATCTATTTGCCATGAAGTGATATGACCAGATGCCATGATCTAAGTCTTCTGAATGTTGAGTTTTAAGCCAACTTTTTCACTCTCTTCTCTCAACTTCATTAAGAGGCTCTTTAGTTCCACTTTGCTTTTTGCCATGAGGGTGGTATCATCTGCATATCTTGGGTTTTGATATTTCTCCTGGCAATCTTGATTCCAACTTGTGCTTCATCCAGCCCAGCATTTCACATGATGTACTCTTCATATAAGTCAAATAAGCAGGGTGACAATACACAGCCTTGATGTACTCCTTTCCCAATTTGGAACCAGTCTGCAGTTCCATGTCCAGTTCTAACTGTTGCTTCTTGATGGGCACACAGGTTTCTCAGGAGTCAGGTAAGGTGGTCTGGTATTGTATATTTAAGTCCCATACACCACTTCTTGGATAATCTTAGGCAAGTAAAGCTTTTCCTTGGAATTTCAGTTTTCCTCTCTATAAATGAGAAAAACAATATTGGACCCATCTATGTCACAGGTTTGTTGTGAATTGAAGGAGTCTTGGGGACAAATGAAGTATTTAGGAATGTCATTTGCATGTTGCTTCACTCAAGGTTAGACAAAGTAGGATATCTTCTCTTCCAGACTACCTATCACTGGCCAGGCATCAAGTGTTACAAATAATAATGATGTTGAATGGAGTTAAATGATTCTAAAGGGCTTCATTTTATATGAAAACTCCAGGACTTTGACCTAAAGTATTTCTAGAATTTTATATTTGTTACAGCCTAAACAGTAAACTTGCAGTCAGATACACACATTTCAGTCTCTCTCTCCTTTTTTTTTTTTTTTTTTTTTGCTTATGTGCCTTTGACCATTTCTGTGCTCCCAGTATTTCAAAAATGAAATATAGAGAAACTAAAAAGACCTCACCTAAGCAGTATAGTTCTGGGGATGGAGGGATGGGGAGTTACAAGGAAAATAAGATATTGTCCAAGTTTCTACTATGAACTTTAAAAAAAAATCCTGCTGTAATTTGTCATATCACCACAGAATGTTGGAAATTCATTTCATTTTCCTCCATATATATATATAATATGTATTATATATATATAATATTTCTCTCTAAGAAATACTCAAATCTGGGGCCATGAAAGAATAAGATGAAAATGTGAGCCACTTTCAAATTGATCGAGGTTGCCAATTCCTTATGTAATTGTATTTTGACCTTTAACTACTGAATTTAAGCCAACTCCACAGTGAACTACAATTAAAGTTATAAAGAGTCTTCAAACTACAAAACCTAATAGTTGTGAAAGGTACATGCCAAGTAAATAGGTTTCCAGGGATCTCAAACTCCCTGGTGTGGAAACATTTTCCATCATGTCTTTGCTCTGTGGCAGGTTTTAGGTAGGAAAGGGAGTTTTGTTCATGAAAGAAAAGAACAAGCATGATTTTTCATGAAGTGTTGTATTCACACACAGTTTCCTTACACAGGCAGACAAGACATATCATCTTATCATTTGTTCTCCACCTGAAGGGACTGTCCTGCTATCACTGAGCTGGACATCAGGGGCAATGCTGACAGCTGCCATATGGCTGCACACTTCAATGGCAACCTCAGAGCACAGGATTCCAGAAAATCTCCTTTGCCTTGTCTCCTCTGCCCCACTCAATTTTCCTATCACTAGGCTTTACTTGGAAAACCTATCTAAAGAGAGGGGAGAAAATTAGTAATACACTGCATTCTAAGATTACATTTTCTTCAATTTGGCTGACATCCTAATACTGCAAGCTATGGGCAATTCAGAATGGATGAACTACGAAAGGTCATTTCTAGCCAATATTGAAATGAGACTCATCCAACAACAACAGAAATGTGGTCTGGGGAATTGAGCATTCTCAAGATTTAGTTCGTATAGCAGTGCTTAGAGGCACTGTATCATGGAAGGTACTGTCTTTCCAATGAGAGTAAAGGGCAAAATCATGGTCACTGGAGGGCTTTAAAAACTGCAAACATCGTTTCTCAAAGATGGATAAGCCTTGGATATTTAGAAATGATACAACTTTCCTTTTTGTACCAGAGAAGGTTCTTAGTCCATCTTTCCTGAATTGCAGACTACGTTTTTTGTCTGCTACAGTTCTTGCAGCAGAAACAGAGTTGGGGGTGGGAGAAGTCTGCTGCCCAAAAGCATAATGTTGAAACTGTGATTTCATTAGGAATGACTTATAGTAAGGCAACCCAGGAAAAGAAGTGGAAAATAATTATTAACCTATTCACAGGAGAAAATGCTATGTTCTTCTCTGATTTTTCAGTTTTTTAAGAGTACCAGGAATTCTTCAAACCTGCCAATAAAACTGAGGTTCTCGTATATCAGATCTAGTTTATGACCCTCCCTAGATTTGCTTGGTTCACCCTGCCCCCTGGGAATCAACTCCTTGCTCAATAAAACAACTCAGTTGTTGCTGTTGCAGGTACCAACACTATGTCTCAGGACCCTCTGGGGTGAGGACTGGGTGTCAGCACCACTTCAGTCAATCTCCTGCATCAGAACTCACAGCAATGGGACTTTCCTGGTAGTACAGTGGATAAGAGCCCGCCTGCCAATGCAGAGGACACGGGTTCAACCTTGTCCAGGAGGACCCCACACGCCGCAGAGTAAAAGAGTCTGTGCGCCACAACTACCGAGCCTGTGCTCTAGAGCCCAGGAGTTGCAACTACTGAGCCCACGTGCTGCAACTCCTGAAGCCTGTGTGCCTAGAGCCTGGTGCTCTGCAATAAGAAAGGCCACCACAATGAGAAGCCTGCACAATGCAACTGGAAAGTAGGCCCTGCTCACCCCAACCAGAGAAAGCCCGCATACAGCAGTAAAGACCTAGCGCAGCCAAAAATAATACATAAATAAAATTTTAAAAAGAACTCACAGCAGATATCATCTAGTCATATCGCCTAGTCAGACTGAACCCATGGTGGGCTCTGACCTCTATAACTTCCAGACATGGATGATGAAGGCGATCTGCCCACAGAGAAAGACCAGATAAATTAACCTAGAGAGGGTGAACTTTGATCAGTGAGAGTGAGAAAGCAGGAAAGATCCAGCAGATGAACTCCTTTGCCTTCAGGTTTCTGACAGACTGTACTGGTAGAATGTGCAGGAGAAGATGACCTGTAACCTGAGAAGTCAGCTGTGTGTGTGTGTGTGTGTTTTGAGCTGTGGCAAGCTCAGAAATTTACAATTATTCGCTTTTCTTTCTCCCCTGCTTCACTTCTTCTTTTCTTTATTGTTGTTCTAATGTTTCACTTCCCAATAAAGCCAAAGAATTTAATCTCCAGTTCCAGCTCTATATTTCTAGAAACTCAGGCTAAGATATCCACCATAAAACAGTAGCTGTATTTTTGATTTCTGAATTATAAGAAAACATACATCACTAAAATACATTAGATTTGATTATGTATATAAACAAATTAGTGCTTTATATGAGCTAATAGTTAAAATTAATTTCAGGTTGAATTCTGAAATTGCTAATATTTGCACATGCTCAATCTTGGTTCAACCTAATCATATTTATACTGGAAGTAAAGTAATATGATAGTTAAGACCTCAGGACTGATACTGACTAGAAGCAAATTAGTTCTACCGCTTACTACCTGTTTAACATTGAACAAGTTACTGTGTGTGTGTGTTAGTCACCTAGTCATGTCTGACTCTTTGCAACCCCATGAACTATAGCCCTCAAAATCCTCTGTGCATGGAATTCTCCAGGCAAAAATACTGGAGTGAGTTGACATTCCCTTCTCCAGGGGATCTTCCCAACCCAGGGATCAAACCCATGTCTCCTGCATTGCAGGCAGATTTTTTACCATCTGAGCCACCAAGGAAGCCCGAACAAGTTATTAAATCACTCCAAATCCCAGAGATCTCATTTATAACATGGAGATAATATCTAGGTTTGTGAGAATTATATATAGTCCATGTAACTATTTAATAAGTATTAATTGTTTTTAATACAAATTAATGCATTTATCACATCTATGGATTATGTCTGGTATATATATGAACTTAAGAATCATTTTCTTTAAATCTCCCGGCATCCCCACACCCAGACCAGGCATTCTTGGGCCTCAGGTCAGAAAGCAGACACAAAATATGCATTTATATGTCACAAATAAAAAGTTTTTAAAAAACAATATTTGCTAATAATTACTATTATGCTTCCCATTTTCAATCACTAATTTCAGTTCTATCAATTGATCTTTTATATATATATGAAGATTCAGGATTGCCATTAATTCTCTTAGGTTATTATGTTACTGGATTTTTATAAGTCACTTTCAAAAATATTTAGAGGACAAAAATTATTTGCCTTAAAAATGTTAAATCAGACCATTCTTAGGCCAAATTTATTTCCATTTCTCATGTTATCACTAGACTAAAACCAAAATTGACTACAGGTAGTAGAGTAACACACATTTACTCAGAATATTAAAGAGATTCTAACTAAGGATCCTATCTGCTCCCAAGTACCTCCTACATTGTTCTACCTCAAAGTCACCCTTCTTGAATTAGGACATTTTCCAATAATAATCGTATAATACTTATATTGTTTAAAATGGTTTACAGAGTCTTCCAAATATTATGATTTAATACTCAGCACATCTTAGGTGGTTTAGTCAGTCCTCTTAGAAGCAGATAACAGAAATCAATGTCAAATTTTAAGAAAGAAAGACATTTTATCATCATCATCATCATTTCATAAAACCCAAGGGGCAATCAGCCTAAGGAAAGGCTGGAACCAGGACCTGGAAGGCCAAAAGGAACTAAGGGTAGTCCTTTTCATCACTTACTCTGCTTCTCTCTGTGTATCTGTTTCATTGCATCCAATCTGACCATCAAGATTTCCTGTTTACGTATCCTCTGATAAGAGACCAGTCCAATGGAATTACAGTTACCTGGTCTCACCTTCAAGTTCCCAGCAGAGTGTAGCTGGGAACTACAGCTACAGTTCAGTTTGAAAAGATACCCCTTCCTGGTCCATACATCTTTGGCCAGTGGGGGTGGTCAATGTACAGCAAATATGGCTATCAAGGCCTACCTGTAGGCCAGGGGTAATTTCAGAACAATTGGATTGTAATAAGCAGATCATTCCCAAATGTGTCCACTACACTTAAGGCAAATATAACTCTTCCTGGCTTTTTAAAATTTTTAGTTTACTGTGGTAAGAACACTTATCATGAGATTTATCCTCTTAACATATTTTTAAGTATATGATACAGTATTACCTATGGGCACTATGTTTTACAGCAGACCTCTAAGACTTATGCATTTTTGCGTAACTGAAATTTTGGACCTGTTATTAGCAACCTTCCATTTCCCCCTTCACCAGCCCCTGGCAACCACCACTCTACTCTGCTTCTAAGAGTCTGACTATTTTAGGTATCTCCTATTAGTGTAACCATGTAGTATTTATCCTTCTGTGACTGGTTCACTTCACCTAACATAATACCCTCAAGGCTCATCCATGTTTCACATATTGCAGGATTTTCTTCTGTTTCTATTTTATAGATGAAAAAACTAAATTTCTGGGTGGTTGACTCCTTGAAGCAGAAAAATTAAAATTTGACCCAAATATTCTGATTATAAATTCTATTTTTTTTTTTCAGTTCAACCACATAACCAGTCTGAAAGCAGACACAAAAAGGACCATTATTAAAATTTTGCAAACACCTTAAACTGGAAAAGGTAGTGCAATAAAATACTAATTTGATAAATGTTCATAAAGTAATCAGCTTAAGTTTTTTGAAAGAGCCTATGACTGGCTTTTGAAGAAGCACACTCAGTTCTCTAAGTTTAGAAATTAGAACATAGCAGAAATATCCAATGAAACTTGATGACAGAGAGATACAAAGGGAAGAAGGCAGTCGTAAAAAATAAGGTAAAATAAAACATCATGTATTTATATTTAGTGGAACCTAGTCGGAGAAGGCAATGGCACCCCACTCCAGTACTCTTGCCTGGAAAATCCCATGGACGGAGGAGCCTGGTAGGCTGCAGTCCATGGGATCGCTAAGAGTCGGACACGACTGAGCGACTTCACTTTCACTTTTCACTTTCATGCATTGGAGAAGGAAATGGCAACCCACTCCAGTGTTCTTGCCTGGAGAATCCCAGGGACGGGGGAGACTGGTGGGCTGCCATCTATGGGGTCGCACAGAGTCGGACACGACTGAAGCGACTTAGCAGCAGCAGCAGCAGTCAAGGAAATACTAGCATCCATGGGCTTCTTCCAAACATAAAATCCCTTGTTTAGGTGATGAAGACAGGCTACTTCATGTTTCTAAGGCATGATGCCTGATTCTCATTAAGTGCACTGCCTGATTCCTTTGCATATAAAATAATCTTTTATAAACTCTGGGCAAAGTCAAGTCCACTGTGGGCCAATGCTTATTTTCATAGTTGACATAGACCACAGCTACCTGACTTCAAACATTGGGATAGGGACTCTCTACAAAAATATCCAGCCATTTTAATGTATAATGCCAAACATCTGGGTATTTGAATATATTAGCTGATTATTTTAAATTTTTGGTTTTCAAATTTTAGAAAATTATTAATACAGTCTCTAAGCAAGTACCCTAATTCATTTTTAAAAATATGGAGTATGGTTTGAAATACATGAGCAACAGCCTCAGATTTGGTACAGGATTTTGGCTGTCAGTGCATTGTATGCCAAGAGACCACTGGACTAAATTGCACCTCAGGTTTGTAAACTTATGAAGAACATATTAATTAATATCTAAAACTTAACCAGTCCTTTAAAATCATTGTGCTATGTAAATCTGTATCACTCTTCTAAAGATGCAAATCCATGCAAACAACATGCATGCATACATACATATATACACACATGAGCTGGCCAAACTCCATTGGATGCTAGAACAAGACATGAGCCCTACCTTCTTGCTAGATCTCATCTTAATCATGATGTTGGACTGTCCTCAAAACAACGAGGAAAGGTTACTGTTACTTCACAGTAGGGAAAGAAAGCTGAGTGAGCCTTCTGCCCTCATTTAGCAAGCCTGGATGGTGGTTTCTCCACAAGAGAGTGAATGAGAGACTCTCCAGCTGGGGATTGAAATATTGCAGGGGTACAGATTGTGAGAGCAAACTGACTTTTGGAGGCTTGTACCCTAAGACTGGTTAAAAGAGTGCAACTGAACAAAAATAAATGCTTTGACAGCAAGATGCTTCTTGGTACTATTGAACGTGTCTAAATTCAGCACACAGCATTAGTGATGAAATTTAAAAGGCCAGCATTATTCTGAGAATTCAAAAATTTCCATGTTTTTAGATAAAAAAGATTTGATTGGGTCATAAATGTGTGACATATTACGGCACATTTATTGTTGTTTAATTTGCAAATTGAATGGTTAATGATTTTATGCTTGCTTACTCCCCATACTGTTGCTTTCATAATTAAGTCTACTTCTAATAAAATATAACAAGGTGAGTGAATGCCTAAGGTTACACAACTAATTCTACTAGCAAAACTATATACAATCTTTGCTTTTAGAATTACCTCCTAGTTATATTAATAGACAGGATGGCACATATAGACAGCAAGCACAATGTGAGTTACGAGTAAAAAAACCACAATATAAAAGAATGTTTTTCATTTAAATTGTTTTCCTTTTTAGACGGCTTGACTTACTCAAAACAATAGAAGACCCTTGACTTCATTTCTATTTCAAAGTACAATCACCACTTAACATCTGTTTTTCTGGGCAGTTGACACTGCCTTGCTGACTGCATGACTTCAGATGAATTGTTTTAAAAGCTATCCAGTAATGTGCAATTTCATCTGAGACAGGTACTATCATGTCAGTTTGAAGCAATTGTGAATAGTCCTTCCTAAATATTTCTAATGCCATTTGATAGGTGTCATTGAGTTTTATGAAAACTACTGAGCCACTTCCTTTTTTGACCGTGTTTGGAATTACTGTACAGATCTCTTTCCTGGCCTCTGGCAGAGACTTGTGATGTAAATAAGTTCATATGACTGGCTGTAAAGGAAGAAGGTGTGTATTACTAGACCAAGTACATCAAAGGGGTATGCATGGTTTCAACAAAAATTAAGAACAGGAGTGTTTTGAGAGACACCTTTGAGAGATTTCCGCAGATCGTGGCCTGCCTTGAAGAGAGCTTTCTCTTCTGGTTAATATCCTTCTTCCTGTCTCCTCCTCCACCCTCAATCCAAAAATGTAGTGAAACCAATGCTAACGATGAAAATAGTGCTAAGAAAGTCTGAAGAACCAGGAAAGGAGATCTGAGAAAAGAGGAGGACGGCACATCCGCATCACAAACACAAGTCTGACAAACTTTATTTACACAGACGCCTCCATATGTCACCACCGTGTAAATTCTCTCATATGGACAACTTTACGCCTTAAAATTTTGCCTTTGACAGTTTGCTTCACTATGAGATATGACAGATTTTTCAGTAATTTTCAACCAATATCTTGCAGAACTGACATGGTGTGTGGTCTGATTCAGGTGTGCAAAATTGAGGTCTGATGTTCACAGAAGCAGTTATTAATTCCCAAAATCCTATTATTACAGAAATACTTAACACAGAAGATAAAAACCTCCTAATCCTTCCACCCAAAAGAAAACCACTCTCCACATTCACTGCTTATTACCATTTCCCACTCAAAATACATCACACTAACATATATTATTGTACCCACTTTCTACAAAATCACTCTTTGACTACAATTTTTATGAAAAAGCCAGAAGCACTAGACTGTTTTCACCCTTCACCATTCACTTTTCAAACAGGGAAAGAACTTACACATTCTTTCTCTTGTGCTTTTTTTCTTTCTTGATCTGATTCCTTTGTTTGAGGGAGCAGGGACTTTGGAGATGGAGTTCATAGAAATCTCTTGACATTCTCCAAAAATGCCATTCAATTTTAAACTATAGCATTCATAACTGGCATTTCTTTTCTCATTTGGGAAATGTTAATGAATATGTTCTAACAAAAGTTTGCTATAAAGAAAATTGTTGGTAAGTGAAACAAGATCTCTTTACCCTGATTTTCATTTAAAATTAAACATACATAGCAAAAGATTAGCATTTCATGAAACCTTTAAAATTATATTTAAAAGAAAAAGATTGATTTTGTAATTAACAAAATTGAGTAACACTCAATAGGACATCATGAAAAATTATATATTGACTAATTTGTTTCTACTAGGATTTTTAAGTAAGAAATGCTATTTCAGTTCTCTACCTAATATTGCTTCCAAAAACATATCATAGATAGATATTTGCTAAGTTTGCCCTTTAGAATACATCACCAACAAAGTAGAGAGTGAGCTGGACTAGAAGACAGGCTCTCTGGTGTTTGTCTGTGGTTCCGCTAGCAGCTATTTACACTTACGTGAGAAAATAATATAACTTCCAAGACCTTGACTTCCACCTGTAAAATTAGAAGCATAGATTCCATTTTTTAAAGGTTACTTGAGACTTAAGTCAGTCTATTATGGATTTGGGTGAGAGTTATTAGAGTAAGCTAATTGTTATAAGGAAATTCCCCAAATTCAGAAGCTTAACATAGAAGTTTATTTTGTAGCTACTGCATGGCAAGGTTCAATGGGCATGTTCCAGGCAGCTTTCTTCCATGCGCCAACTGCGGAAGTGAATTTTCCTCTTCCTGTGGCTCTGCCACTCTCTAAGCCTTGGATTCCTCTGCACTTGATCCACAAAAGTGTAAAGAATCAAGGAAAGGACATCCACTTCTTAAACATCTTTGCCTAGAAATGACATATTGTATTTCACTTGTTTGTTTTCCAATAGCCAGAATGATCCCACCAAGATGCAAGGGGAACTGGGAAATGTAGTCTCTGGCTGGGCTGACACTTTGCAGTTATGGATGGTGGAACACAAGTTTCGGTAGACAATCCAACAAATATCATTCTAAATGGAGACAGTGACTCTATGTAAAGAAGTAAAGATCTTAGGAAAACTCAGTAAATATCAATATAAGCAAATGGTCCCTGTATTCAAGCAATGCCCTATGTTGCAACTGATGGAATTTCCCAGAAAATACGAAGTTATATAAAGACACTGTAGGAAATCATGGTTTGAGATATAACCTGCCATGCAATAGAATCCTAAAGAGATCCTGAGTTCTGTAGCACATTATCCACAAAAGTAATTCCATCATTTCCAGTGGTAAAATATGTTGTGCCTATTTCTATCTTAAACCTAAATCAGTTTCAGTCCACCCTTGTTTTAGCAATGACATCTTACAAACTTCCCTCCCTGAAGCTGGTTATTTAATTTGCGAGTCCCAGTGCAAAATGAAAAACAAGGGCCCCTGGGGCTTCTCTGGTGGCTCAGAGGGTAAAGCATCTGCCTGCAATGCGGGAGACCCGCATTTGATCCCTGGGTTGGGAAGATCCCCTGGAGAAGGAAATGGCAGCCCACTCCAGTATTCTTGCCTGGAGAATCCCACAGACAGAGGAGCCTGGTAGGCTACAGTTCACGGGGTCGCAAAGAGTTGGACACAACTGAGCGACTTCACTTTCTTTCACATTCTTGCTCTAAAAGCAAGGAGGAAATGTTATTGAAGGTACTAAAATATAAAACTTTGTCCTTTCTTTCGATGATCTCTATCAACTTGCCATGCTATTTTTTATTTGCTATTTAATGTCATCCTAACCGAAGAAAACTAAAATTTCAAATTACTGGCATGAATGTTACCATCCATTTAAAGTGTGCAGTGCCAGTTTTACATGGAAATAGAGTATTTAACTGATATGGGGAATCACCAGAATTATCCAATTCGTATTTAGTGGTTCCTCCCCAAAGGCCCTCTGAGTTGACCAGTAGAGACAAACACAAGTCAGACTCAGAAAGGCCGGAAGTAGGAAGACAGTATGCCCCAACACAAAGAGCTGGTCAAGGGAGTACTCCAGGCCACAAAGACACCTGCCAGAACAGAGCAGAACGCAGCCCGCTTACGCCTCTGAGATCAGGCCCTGCGACACGGAGCACAGCTTGCACTCTGAGTCCCATTCTGCCAGGTTCGCTTTCCTATCAGCTATCCAGGAGGAAGTCAGGTCAGGCATTTCTTCTTCCCCCGACCCATCTCTGGATAGACTCCAAGAATCGTTAAACGTCTGTACCAGGAATCACTCCAATTTGTAATGACCTGGAGCTTCCTAGGTGGTTCAAATGGTAAAGAATCTGCCCGCGATGTGGGCGATCTGGGTTCGATCCCTGGGTCGGGAAGATCCCCTGGAGAAGGGCATGGCAACCCACTCCAGTATTTTTGCCTGGAGAATCCCATAAACAGAGGAGCCTGGTGGGCTACAGTCCATGGAGTTGCAAAGAGTCGGACATGACTAAACGACTAACATTATGGTCCGTCAGGGATCACTCAGCTCCTGGATCAAGGTGAGCAAGCGGTTAAACTCCGCTGCGCCACCTAGTGGTTCTAGATCTCAGGCACTGGGATCAAGCCACCATGCCCCACTCCCAGAGGCTGCCTGACTGCCACCAGTCCTCTTTACTCTGCACGCATGCTCCACAGTCCCACCAGACTTCACTCACAAGACACAGATACATACATAAATGTATCAAGAATTTCACACCACAGTGGGGTCCTTTGAGCATAGGGACATATGTCACTGCGCTAACCACATGCCCATGAAGACAACTCTAATTCTACTCCAAACGAATTGTCTTCAGAAACAAAGTGTTATTCTCCAACTGTGATCCAAAAATTCCCAGGGCTCCAAGTGACCCAGTCTTGCCAAGGTGTTTCACTCAAAGAAACATAACAGTAAAATAACCAAGAGTAATTAAGAATAATTCCATTCTTTGCTTGCTCGTAACTCAAAGCAAGAATTTTTAAGCTTCTGGTTTCTGTTCCTAGTCCTTTTGCGTAGAAGCTGCTCTAGAGTCTTCTAGGCTCTGCTTCTTACTCTCCATTTTGCTAGAAAAAGAAGTTTCTTCCTGACACCAAGCCCATAAAGCTTTTTGCTCACTTTCCCTAGTTCTCCCCCAGATCTGGTGTAAATCAACTCAGTCTCTTGGATTTCTTTTCCTTTTTTTCCTCTGCTTTGCCCATTACTAAGGTTCCCTACCCCAAAGGGGAGCCCAGAAGCTGATGCAGAGGTTAAGAATTTTTTCCTTTCATGAGAGTAGGAGAGGGGACAGAACATGAAAACAAATTTAGCAATGTTCCGTGTCCCAATTATACATTAATAGTTGTATTCCTCTTATAATTCAAAGCCTACTCACCTGTGTTTTCATTTATCTCCTAGAATAGCTCTTGATGCTGTAGCCTCTCTTACTCAACTAAACAGTGGCTCTGCCTCTGTTGCGTAGAAGCTAAAAGCACTGGCACCTGTTATCTGAGGAATACTGCATGAGTCATGTAATCTCAGCCTTCCATTTCCTCTGTAGTATATATAAACTATGATTTGTGGGCAACTCAGAGTCTGAGGAATGAACTCTTTCTCGGTACCATGAATTAATGACCTGATTATGTATAAACTAGTAATATAAATGATCTTAAGGAAATGTGTATCAAGGAAAAGAGGGCGGCCTGCATTGGATATTATCGCCTTGTAAGAAACACTGAGGCAGTAATAGTTCATCAAGGTTTTCTGAACTTAGGCAAAATATCTCCAATGTTTCTTCCTATTTTCCAATTACATATTTCTGATTAATAGTTTGAGCCCAGCAGATATTTATTCCAGGAGGAAAAAATAGTTTCCCAGAATGAAATAAACAAAAGTTATGGTCATTGAGAATAGATGTGTCGTATTACAAATTGAAATTTTGGGGTTATTTATCAGCCTTTTGTGGAATTAGGTATTGTGAGTTCATTACTGAAATTCTGATCATTTCAGGGTATATAAAATTGAACAGATTATTGACTAGCTAAACCGAGTTCACATCCTAAAATATAATGACCCGTTATTCAGCATCTCCAACTGCATGATACTGAGTATCTTGGCAATATATGAAATTAAATGACTAAAAACTACCTACCAGGGTGACTTAAAAATTAAATAAAAATATGTGTATGCAAATGTAAATGCATGTGAAAGTCTTAAGCACAAAGTCTGACTTACATTGTTTAAATCCTTTTTTTTTTTTTTTAGATTCCACATATAAGTGATATCATATGGTTTTTTCCTTTCTCTGATTTACTTCACTTACTGTGATGATTTCTGGGTTCATCCATGTTGCTGCAAAAGACATTATTTCATTATTTTACTGGCTGAGTAATATTCCATTGTATATACGCATCACATCTTCTTTATCTATTCATCTGTCAATGGACATTTAGGTGGCTTCCATGTCTTAGCTATTGTAAACAGTGCTTCAGTGAACACTGGGGTGCATGCATCTTTTCAAACCATGTTTTTCTCCAGATATATGCCCAGAAGTGGGATTACAGCATCATACGGTAGTTCTATTTTTAGTTTTTCAAGGAACCTCCATACTGTTCTTCATAGTGGCTGCACCAAATTACATTCCCACTAACAGCCTAGGAAGGTTCCCTTTTCTCCACACCCTCTCCAGCATTTATTGTTTGTAGATTTTGTGATGATGCCCATTCCGACTGGTACGAGATGATATCTCATTGTATTAATAGTTTTGCTTTGTATTTCTATAATAATTAGTATTATTAATGTTAATATAGCTAGTGGATGCAATGAAATTCCAGCAGAACTATTCAAATCCCTAAAGGATGATGCCATTAAGGTTTTAAATTCATTATGTCAGCAAATCTAGAAGACCAGCAATGTTCACAGGACTGGAAAAGGTCAATCCTCATCCCAATTCCCATACAAGAAGTGTAGCACCAAAGAATGTGCTTACCATCGGACAATTGTACTGATCTCCCATGCTAGTAAGGTAATGCTTCAAATCTTGCATGCTAGGCTTTAGTACTATGCAAACCAAGAATTTCCAGATGCTCAAGCTGGGTTTAGAAAAGGAAGACGAACTAGAGACCTAATTGCCAACATTTGCTGGATTCTAGAGAAAGCAAGGGAATTTCAGAAAAACATCTATCTCCGTTTCATTGACTATGCTAAAGCCTTTGACTGTGTAGATCATGACAAACTGTGGAGAGCTCTTAGAGAGATGGGAATACCAGACCATCTTACCTGTCTCCTGAGAAACCTGTATGCAGGTCAAAAAGTAACAGTTAGAACCCTGTATATGGAACAACTGATTGGTTCAAGACTGAGAAAGGAGTACAAAAGGGTTGTCAGCTGCCACCCTGTTTATTTAACCTATATGCTGAGCACATTATGAGAAATGCCAGGCTGGATGTTACAAGCTGGAATCCAGATAGGAAGGAGAAACATCAACAACCTCAGATATGTGGATACGACTCCAATGGCAGAAAGCGAAGAGGAACTGAAGAGCCTCTTGATGAGGGTGAAGGAGAAGAGTGAAAGAACCAGCTTAAGACTAAATGAAAAAAACCTAGATTGTGGCACCCGGCACCATTATTGCATGACAAGTAGAAGGGGAAAAGGTGGAAGTAGTGACAGATTTCCTCTTCTTGGATTCCAAAAATCACTGCAGACAGTGACTGCAACCATGAAATCAGAAGATGATTGCTTCTTGGCAAGAATCTATGACAAATCTAGATAGTGTGTTGAAAAGCATTGACATTACTCTGCCAACAAAGGTCCGTATAGTCAAGGCTATGGTCTTCCCAGTGGTCACGCATGGTTGTGAGAGCTGGACCATAAAGAAGGCAGAACGCCAAAGAATTGATGTTTTCAAACTGTGGTGCTGGAGAAGAATCTTGAAAGTCCCTTGGACAGCAAAGAGATCAAACCAGTCAATCTTAAGGGAGATCAACCTTGAATATTCACTGGAAAGACTGATGCTGAAGCTGAAGCTCCAGTATTTTCATCATCTGATGTGGACAACTCATTGGAAAAGTCTCTGATGCTGGGAAAGATTGAGGGCAGAAGGAGAAGAGGGTGTCAGAGGATGAAATGGCTGGATGGCATCACTAATGCAATGAACATGTACTTGGGCAAATTCTGGGAGATGGTGAGGGCCAGGGAGGCCTGGTATGCTGTAGTCCATGGGATCGCAAAGAGTTGGACATGACTGAGCGACTGAATAACAACAACAACAATTAGCAATGTTGAGTATCTTTTCATATGCCTCTTGGCCATCTTTATGTTTTCTTTAGAGAAATGTTTATTTAGATCTTATGCTCATTTTTGATTGGGTGGCTTGATTTTTGGATATTGAGCTTCATGAGCTATTTATAAATTTTTGATACTAATCTCGTCGGTTGCATAGCTTGTGAATATTTTCTCCCATTCTGTGGGTTGTTTTTTTCATTTAGTTTGTGGTTTCCTTTGCTGTGCAAAAGTTTTTGAGTTTCATTAGATCCAATTTGTTTATTTTTGTTTTCCATTAACATTTTATTTTGTTTATTTCCATTACTCTGGGAGACAGATTGAAAAAGATATTGCTGCAATTTACATTGAAGAGTGTTCTGCCTATGTTTTCCTTGAAGACTTTTATTGTATCTGGTATTACATTTAGGTCTGTAATCCATTTTGAGCTTGTTTTTGTGTATGGAGTTAAAGAATGTTCTAGATTCATTTCTTTACATGTAGCTGTCCAGTTTTCCCAGCACCACTTATCGAAGAGACTTTTCTCCATTGTATAGTGTTGCCTTCTTTTGTCGTAAATTAATTTGCTATAGGTGCATGGGTTTATTTCTGGGCTTTCTATCCTACTCCATTGGCCTTTATTTCTATTTCTGCACCAGGACCACATTGCTTTGATGACTGTAACTCTGTAGCATAGTCTAAAGTCAGGGAGCCTGATTCCTCTAGCTCCATTTTTCTTTCTTAAAATTGTTTTAGCTATTTGAGGTCTTTTGTGTTTCCAAATGAATTTTAAGTTCTTTATCTATGAAAAATGACATTGGTAATCTGGTAGAAATTGCACTGAATCTGTAGATTGCCTTGGATAGTGTAGTCATTTTAACAATATTGATTCTTCCAATCCAAGAATATAGTGTATCTTTCCATCTGTTTTATATTATGTTCAATTTCTTTCAACCATATCTTATAGTTTTCCTATAAGAGTACAGTATATTTTTCCAAAGAGTACAGGTCTTTTTTTTCCTTAAGGTAGTTTTCTTTGGATGCAATTGGTAAATGGAATTATCTCTTTAATTTCTCTTTCTGATCTTTTCTTGTTGTGTAATACAACAGATTTTTGTCTATTAATGTTTTGTCTTTTGTATCCTGCAACTTTACTAAACTAATTGATGAGCTATCGTAGTTTTTGACAGCATCTTTAGGATTTTCTATATATAGTATCATGTCATCTGCAAACAGTGGTAGTTTTACTAATTTTTTCCCAATTTGGATTCCTTTTCTTTCTTTTTCTTCTCTAATTGCCATGACCATGACTTCCTAAACTAGGCTGAATAAAAGTGGTGAGAGCAGACATCCTTGTCTTGTACTTGATCTTAGAGGAAATGCTTTCAGCTTTTCACCATTGAATATGATGTTAGCTGTAGGTTTGTTACATATGGCCTTTACTATGTTGAGGTATGTTCCCTCTATGCCCACTTTCTGGAGAGTTTCTATCACAAATGGATATTGAATTTTGTCAAAAGCTTTTTCTGCATCTGTTGAGATAATCATACAGTTTTTATTCTTCATTTTGTTGATGTGGTGTATCACTCTGATTGAATTGTAGGTATTGAAAAATCCTTGCATCCCTGGGATAAACCCCACTTAATCATGGTGTATGTCCCTTTTAATGTGTTTTTGGATTCAGAAACACATAGTATTTTGTTATGGATTTTTGCAGCTATGCCCATCATAATATTGACCTGAAATTTCTGTGTGTGGTATTTTTGTCTGGTTTTGGTATCAGAGAAGACTCTTGAGAGTCCCTTGAACTGCAAGGAGATCCAACCAGTCCATTCTGAAGGAGATCAGCCCTGGGATTTCTTTGGAAGGAATGATGCTAAAGCTGAAACTCCAGTACTTTGGCCACCTCATGCGAAGAGTTGACTCATTGGAAAAGACTCTGATGCTGGGAGGGATTGGGGGCAGGAGGAGAAGGGGACGACAGAGGATGAGATGGCTGGATGGCATCATTGACTCGATGGACGTGAGTCTGGGTGAACTCTGAGAGATGGTGATGGACAGGGAGGCCTGGCGTGCTGTGATTCATGGGGTGGCAAAGAGTCGGACACGAGTGAGTGACTAAACTGAACTGAACTGACTTGGTATCAGAGTGATGGTGGCCTCATAGAACTGTTTGGGGGAGTTTTCCTTCCTCTGCAATTTTCTGGAATAGTTTCAGAAGCATAGGTGTTAATTCTTCTCTAAATTTTTTACAGTTAAAATTGTTTTGTATAAATAGATTCTATTTATTTACTCAATTTCACTGAAAATGTCTCTTTGTAATCACTAAGACTACAAGTTTCACTTGTGTTAAATCTGTGCTTCTAAGGAAAGGAGAACAATATATTTCATGTCTGTGCTCTAACCAGGAAGAGGGAATCTTGTCTAGGGTTTTGATCATGTTAAAAGAAAAAAATGAAATTTCACAGCTTCTGCGTTTTTTGTTTATTTACACTGTTCAATTTTAGACAGCCACAAGACAAAGCCTTTTAGGTTAATAGCTCCTTAAAACTTTTGTGTTGTGAAATGGTGAAAAGTGAAAGTGAAGTCGCTCAGTCCCTCTTTGCGACCCCGTGGACTGTAGCCTCTCAGGCTTCTCAGTCCATGGGATTTTCCAGGCCAGAATACTGGAGTGGGTTGCCATTTCCTTCTCCAGGGGATCTTCCTGACCCAGGGGTTGAACCGGGTCTCCAGCATTGTAGGCAGATGCTTTACTGTCTGAGCTACCAGGGATTGCGCCTGTGAAATGGTAGTCACCCACAATAGAAAGTCTTTTATATTAAAATATGCTCAATTATATTCCTAGCTTAGAGTATGGGCAGAAAGCAAAATCATATTTCATTTTAAAAAAATAATGGGAATTTAGGGGCTGGAGGCTAGCAGGTAGAGTGGACCAGAGATAAAAAGATGAGTGAGAGCAGCCAAAACTTAGGGAGGGCATATAGATAGGAAAAAAATGTAGAAAGGTAGGAAAGTGTTAAATGTCAGAGCACTGATGATTAATATTCTAATTCTTGCTTTGTATTTACAATTATATTGTATAATCAACTCCATTAATCCATTACTGTCTCATTTGGGCTTCTCTAAAAAATTACACAGACTGAGTGGCTTAAACAACATTTATTTCTCATTGTTTTGGAGATCACAGTGCCAACATGGTTAGGTTCCTGGTGAGGGCCCTCTCTTCCTGGTTATGTTCTTACATTGCCTTTCCTTCATGCATGCATACAGAGAGGAGGCAAACTCTCTTGTGTGCCTTCTTAAAAAGGCACTAATTCTACTATGGGCTTCCCAAGTAGCTCAGTGAATAAAGAACTGCCTGCAAAGCAGGAGACACAAGAGACGCAGGTTCAATCCCTGGGTCAGGAAGATCCCCTGGAGAAGGGCATGGCAACCCACTCCAGTATTCTTGCCTGGGGAATCCTATGGACAGAGGAGCCTTGGGCTACAGACCATAGGGTCGCAAAGAGTCAGACATGACTGAAGCAACTGACCACAGACACACACAAGCAATCCCATCATGAGAGCTCCACCTTCATGACCTAATTACATTCACTAGGCCCCATCTCAAAATATCATCACATGCTATGTGCGTGCTAAGTCACTTTAGTTGTATCCAGCCCTTTGTGACCCACTGGGCTGCAGTGGGTTCCTGTGTCCATGGGATTCTCCAGGCAAGAATACTGGAGTGGTTTGCCAGTGCCCTCCTCCAGGGGACTTCCCCAACCCAGGGACTGAACCCATGTCTCTTATGTCTCCTGCCTTGACAGGAGGGTTCTTTACCACTAGTGCCACCTAGGAAGCCCCAAATACCAACACACTGGGAACTAAAATTTCAAAATATGAAAAGCATGGAACACAAACATTCAGTCCATATCAATTACCCTTGAAGCAAAAGTCTGCCACACACTCAGCTGTTTTATTGGCATTCTGGGGAACTGAAATAATCAAGGCCATGTCCATGATAGGGCAAAATGGTATGGAGAAGACACAGAGCAGAGATCAGAGATGGTACTAAAAAGAAGAAACAGCAACCCCCAGAATCACTAGAGATTTTGGAGATAAGGAATGTGTTCCAGGATTTGGTTTCCCAGTTGACATTGAGACTGGACAGGGTGATCTCAGCACACTCGTAGGGCGCAACATCCCAAAATACACAGTGTCTTTGTTTCCCAGTGATGATCATGGTGATAAGGATAAAGACTGAAAAGCCACCACCCCAGATGTATGCTCTCCCTCTGGGCACCTCGGTTTTAAAACCATGAAACTGTGTATGCTTATCTATGAAAAAGAGACAGATACTCCTGGCTTATTCAACCAAACACACATTTTAATCAATCATCTTTTTGATATGCAAATCTGCAAAAATTATTCACAAGATTTTATTTTCCAAGAAGATACCTGTGCAGACACACTTTGGTGTGATGTAACAACATTCTGTAGGATTTATCTATGCTGAATTTTTAGAAACTCTTTTTTCAGGATGTTCCGTTCCTCAAAACTTTTTATCTCTGTAAAATATCTCACTTCTTAACTTGGATCTGCAAATGTTGTTTTGAAGGTGACGATGCCCATTTTATCATAATGCCTGTTACCAAAACACAATAGTCCCAATGTGTCTGACTTTATCTCTTTTTTTCCTGCCTAAACCTGTAGGTTTATAATCTCTTCGCCATTTTTATTATATTAAATTGTTATCAAGGTCTCTGCTTTTCTTTCAAAATCCATTCCTTCCTCCTTTTACCAAACATAATTCTAGATATGTAGTTACAGCTCAGGCAAAAACCAATCCTAAAATAAATGGAAACAAAAGAAAAGGCAGTGTCATTCTTTTCTTAATGAGTGGTGCATGGAATTTGGGTTGACTGGTTTTTTTGGTTTTTTTTTTAAGGAGATGAAGTGCAGGAGAGCTAGCTTTAAAGAGGGATGATGTTAGATGAAGGGGAAACTCTTACAATAATAAAAAAAAGAACTGCTCACAGAATGTAGTAAAAAACATCTTTAAAGACAATCTATATGCCAATACCTTCAAAAAACATCTTAGAAGAGAATGGAAATATTTGGTGTTCCAGTGCTTAACTCTGACATTTAAATTGCTTCCTTAAAAAAAAAAAATCTTCCCACTTGATGAAAAGACAAAGGGAAATTGTTGTTAACTTGCCAAAGAAACTAATTAGAATATAAAAGTTACTATATTACTGTACCTATGGTAATTCATTATTTTTCAGTGTCTTGTTATCTTTATCCTTATCTATGCTGAATTTCTGTCACTAAATCTTTGTCAGCACCAAATCCCTACCTTCACTTACCTTTACCAGTTCTCTCTAATAATCTAGTCACTGGAGTTCATTAAAATATGCTCATTACCAACTCAAAGCAAAACAGTGAATAACCAAATGTCTCTCTGTGCCTAGCTGAAATGCTGTGTGCACATTTACACAGACACACACACACCATAAAGAAAGCTGAGTGTCGAAGAATCGATGCTTTTGAACTGTGGTGTTGGAGAAGACTCTTGAGAGTCCCTTGGACTGCCAGGAGATCAAATCAGTCAATTCTAAAGGAAATCAGTTCCGAATATTCATTGGAAGGACTGATGCTAAAGCTGAAACTCCAATACTTTGGCTACCTGATGCAAAGAACTGACTCACTGGAAAAGACCTGATGCAAGATTGGCAGGAGGAGAAGGGGATGAGATGGTTGGATGGCATCTCCAACTCCATGGACATGAGTTTGAGGAGGCTCCAGAAGTTGGTGATGCACAGGGAAGCCTGGCATGCTGCAGTCCATGGGGTCGCAAAGAGTCAGACAGGACTGACTGACTGAACTGAACTGAACCTTAAATGTAGCAACAAAAGCTGTTCTCACGACATTCATGATCTGATAGGAAACAAAGGACCAGAAATTTCATGGGAAATCATCCTTTTGTAAGATTACCAGTCAAGATCTGCTGGATTTCAAGAGCATTTTGGGTTCAGAGAACTGGCCATCCTCTTAGGTGCTTTAACAGACCTGGGCATCAGGTCTCTTGATGTCAGTTTATCACTTGCCTAGATCACTTCCTGTACAGATTCCAAACCTCCACCCATGCTGCATGACTCAGGACAGCATCAGTGTTATCTGAGCTGTTCTGCAATAGAAAGGGAAAGCTTGCCACAAGTGAACTTCCTGAGTGATATTTTTTTGGTCAAGTTTGTGAGAAACAGTCAAGCAGGAAAGAATAACAGGGCAACCACATACAATGGAACTTGGAGGACATGTTATTAAGAAACAGGATTTCAAAGATAAGAGAGAAATTCCATCAGGCCCTTAGCGAGTAGAATCTATAAAGATCACAACCCACACTTCCTTTTTTGTGCTACAAATTTTCAACCGTCTAGAGAAAATTTCCAGACACTGCTCTCCCAGCCCCCTTCTGGTAACTTCCAGAGCCTTCTGCTTCATGCTCCACACCAGCCCTTCTTTGACATTCTTTTCATCTAATCTCCTCATTCTAAGTCACTTGGTTGGTAAATCTCCCAAGGGATTTGAACTATCACTGCTTTCATAGAAAAGGACCTCAGCAACTTTAATTTATTATTAGATAAAATCAATTGTCTAAGTTTTTCTTTGGTATTCTTGGCATATGAGAGCTTGCTGACAAGGCCAACTTCAAAATTAAATAGTTAATGAAACTAAACCAAATGTACTAAATGTTGAGCCAGATTATGTTGACATTGATCAAATATTTCAATAACCATGCATGTGGCTTCAGTAAAGCTTCTAGCATGCAAATAATTTTTTTTTAATTTTAGATAGCTTTCAGATTCAGATCTTCTGATCTATCTTCATTATTCCTGTTGAGATGTTGACTTTTCCAAGTCATTGGGTATCTTCTCTTAATCATAATGTTTTAAGTATACATGCATCTGTATCTACAGGGTACATGATCTTATAATTCTTTCACTCCAGCTATTTTAGAAAGTATTCTATTAAAGCAATATCTCTGATTCCAAAAGTCCACTTATATCCAAGTCCAAAGAATTAGACCCAGGCCTAGTTTTATAGTCATAATTATTGCCTAACGTAAAATCTTCCGAAAGTACATCTGTAAATCACAACTACTTCACCTGTGCTGTAGTCAACAGACCATGTGCCTATTGGTTCTTTTCCAAGACATGCGATTGAGTCATGCATTCATCCCAGGCACTCCCATATGGGCATACAGCCTACATTCCTTTCTAAGAAGACACAAGTGCCCACAAGTCACTAAAACAGGCGTGCCCACCACTCAGGATTTGAACCTTTACTTTTCCTGGATGCTAAAAAGGTAAAAGTTCCCAAGTCATTTGGGTTAATAGGAGCTTCGCTTATTCATCCATTGAAACATACAGAATATCTGTGATTTATACACATACACACACACACACACCCATCTGTGTACACATATATTTATATGCGTGTGTATGTATACAACTCTTTGGGATAGTTCTTGGATTACATCCTTCCTTACTGAGAAATCCTTCTGTTATAACTGTTTGAAATTAGTAACCAGCAAGATTCTTGGAAATTGGCTTTATACCTTATCCTAGATCAGGTTCCCTAGAAAGAGAGCCTGTGATGTGGATTCTAATATGACGATTTATTGAGAAAGTGATATTTGGAGAGAGAGAATAAGGCATGCATTGTAGGGCAGAGTATCTTACCTCCCCTTTTCATTTCAACTATTCATAAACTATTATATCCATGTAATAGCTCTGATTGCAAAATTCAGGGGGTGAGGGGAGGGCTAGGTGGCTTGCTTGGTGGGTCCTCATCTGTAAGAATAGAAGTTCCTAATGACTATGTCCTTATTAGGCCAGGACTGCTGTTGTTGCATTTACACTTAAAACTGGACATGGGAAAATCAAAAGATGCCAAAACTGATACCTTAAGGGACATTAAGTAGCTTCAGTCCTACCTCCTCAGGACTACAGTCAATTATTCTACCATTATGTAACTGTTTCCTTAGCCTGATGATCTACTGGCATGAGAAGTCCCAAAATGACCACACAACAGAAGATTATTGGGACTCCTACCAACAGTCTTCTGGAGGAAACCAGGACCTCCAGACCCACAAAGCTCACAGTTGCAGGAAAAAAAAAGCCCAGGTTCTCCAAATGAGTCAGTGAAAGTGATGGTAAGTATATCCATCAGTATATGAATTATATATATTATATATATATATGAACTGTATGTATATAGTACAAACACACACACTCAGCCTAGTATACCGAGGACAGTCACCTTGACACTTCTTAAAGATATTGGTTCTTCCTCATCAGCACATTTTCTATTGTTTTAATCATTTTATTGTTTTAATAAAGAGTCTCCTTTAAGACCTCCCAAGGAATAGAGTTATATGGTGGCTTTTCCATTCTTATGTAATAGGCCCATTCCAGCATGCCCACTTCCTGAACTTTTTAATATATTGTTTCACAGTCTCCAGAGAAGGTTTGGCACATCTATTTCATTAGATGTAGAGCAGCAGTTGGCAAACTATGGCCCCTGAGTCAAACCCAATGCTGGCCTTTTAAAAACATTTATTTTATTTATGTATTTATTTATTCATTGGCCAACCGTGAGGCATGTGGGATCTTAGTTCCCGGACCAAGGATGTAAGCCATGCCTCTTATAGTGGAAGCACGGAGTCCTGACCACTGGACCACCAATGAAGTCCTGCCCTTCCTTTTTTGATAAGTTTTATTGAAATACCTAATTTGTTGGCCACACTTATTTGCTTACATATTGGCCATATGATTCTCAACGTGTACAGTATTTACTATCTGGTCCATTACAGGGAAAGTTTGCTGACATTTGGTGTAGGGCACTGCTTTCTCCAGTATTCTAAGAGCCATATGCACAGAGCACATAAACTGCTCTTGGGACCCTTCTCGAAGTGTCTCCATACAATACACTGAAGCTCTTCCAGCTTTGATTACTCTTTGATAATCCCAGCTGCAGGCTCTACTCCCAGGCACTATGTCTGATCCTACCAGTACATGTTAACCAGATTCAGTAACTCTTTTGATATATTTAACACTTCTTCTCCCTTAGGAGGCTAACACTCCCCCCATCTAATTTTGCTAAAATTTGACCCAAGTTATGGGTCTGGTAGGCAGGGAGAGAACAGTTCATGAGGAAGATCTTCCTAAAGATGACTGTCTCCTTTGAGACTTCCACATGGTTTTTAAACAGGGAAGAGGAAATCTTATCTTCCAGTAAATGGTAATAGTCAAGTCTGAAGACCAAGAGGGTCCAGGAAATCTGGGGTTTCAGGTACTCAGGTGCATCTACCCAGATATCCCCATCTCAGTCTCCCACTCCTTTCCTATCAGACCTTTGACTTTGGCTTCAACTTTCCTAGGCTGAGAATTCAACTTTCTCTAAAGTTTTCTGCTGCTTACAGTTAAGTCCTATTCCAGGCCATAAGCCTGTCCACATGATATCTCCCAAGTGTGATGTTTAGTCCCTTCCCATAAATTCTACTAAAAACAGCAACAAACACATCAAACCTCTATGTATGTTTATATGACTAAAGGTATGAACTAGGTGCTTGCTATGTGAAGTGTGAGCCACAGATGAATAAAATCAATCTTGCCTGGGAGTTTACTAAAATGCAGAATCTCAGGCAGCAACTCTAGCCTACAGAATTAGAATTCAATTTATATGAATGTTAAAATTTGAGATGCATGAAGGGTTGTTATTGCTGTTCAGTTGCTCAGTCGTGTCTGACTCTTTGTGACCCCATGGACTGCAGCATGCTAGATTCCCTTCCTCCACCATCTCCCAGAGGTGCTCAAACTCATGTCCATCAATTTGGTGATGCCATCCAACCATCTCATCCTCTGTTGCCCCCTTCTCCTCCTGCCTTCAGTCTTTCCCAGCATCAAGGTCTTTTCCAATAAGTAGATTCTTTGCAACTGATGGCCAAAGTAGTGAAGCTTAAGTTTCAGCATCAGTCCTTTCAATGAATATTCAGGGCTGATTTCCTTTAGGACTGACTGGTTGGATCTCTTTGCAGTCCAAAGGAATCTCAAGAGTCTTCTCCAACACATAGTTCAAAAGTATCAATTCTTTGGTGCTTAACCTTCCTTATGGTTCAACTCTCACACACCTACATGACCACTGGAAAAACCATAGCTTTGACTAGACGGACCTTTGTTGGCAAAGTAATGTTTATGCTTTTTAATATGCTATCTAGGTAGGTCATAGCTTTTCTTCCAAGGAGTAAGTGTCTTTTAATTTCATGGCTGCAGTCACCATCTGCAGTGATTTTGGATCGCAAAAAATAAAGTCAGCCACTGTTTCCACTGTTTCCCCACCTATTTGCCATGAAGTGATGGGACAGGATGCCATGATGTTAGTTTTCTGAATGTTGAGCTTTAAGACAACTTTTTCATTCTCCTCTTTCACCTTCATCCAGAGGCTCTTTAGTTCCTCTTCGCTTTCTGCCATTAGGGTGGTGTCATCCGCATATCTGAGGTTTTGATATTTCTCCCAGAAACCTTGATTCCAGCTTGTACTTCATCCAGCCTGACATTTCACATGATGTACTCTGCATATAAGTTAAATAAGCAGGGTGACGATATTCAGCCTTGACATACACGTTTCCCAATTTTGAACCAGTCCATTGTTCCATATCCAGTTCTAATGTTGTTTCTTGACCTGCATGCAGGTCAAGGTGCTCTGGTATTTCCATCTCTTTTGAAGAATTTTCCACAGTTTTTGGTGATCCACACAGTCAAAGGTTTTAGCACAGTCAATGAAGCAGAAGTAGATGTTTTTCTGGAACTCTCTTGCTTTTTCAAGGATCAAGTGAACGTTGGCAATTTGATTTCTGGTTCCTCTGCCTTTTCTGAATCCAGCTTGAGCATCTGGGAGTCCCCGGTTCACTTACCATTCAAACCTAGCTTGGAGAATTTTGAGCATTACTTTGCTAGCATGTGAAATGACCACAACTATGTGGTAGTTTGAACACTCTTTGACATTGCCTGTCTTTGGGATTGGAGTGAAAATTGACCTTTTCCAGTCCTGTGGCCACTGCTGAGTTTTCTAAATTTGCTGGCATACTGAATGCAGCACTTTAACAGCATCATCTTTAGGATTTGAAGTAGCTCAGCTGGAATTCCATCACCTCCACTAGCTTTGTTCATAGTGATACTTCCTAAGGCCCACTTCACTTAGAACTCCAAGATGTCTGGCTCTAGTTGTCTTGAACTCCAAAATATTTGATGTGAGTGATCACCATCTGATGATGATGGTGATAATATCTGATAATATCTGATGGTGATAACACCATCGTGGTTATCCCAGTCATTAAGATCTTCTGTGTATAGTTCTGTGTATTGTTGCTACTTCTTCTTAATATTTTCTGCTTCTATTAGGTCCATACCATTTCTGTCCTTTTTGTGCCGATCTTTGCAGGAAATGTTCCTTTGGTATCTCTCATTTTCTTGAAGAGATCTCGAGTCTTCCTATGCTAATGTCTTCCTCTATTTCTTTGCACTGTTCACTTAGGAAGGCTTTCTTATCTATCTTTGCTATTTTTTGGAACTCTGTGTTCAGATGGGTATATTTTGCCTTTCCGCCTTTGCTTTTCACTTCTTTTCTTTTCTCAGCTGTTGGTAAGGTTTCCTCAAACAACCATTTTGTCATTTTGCATTTCTTTTTCTTGGAGATGGTTTTGATCAGCAAATCCTGTACAATGTTATGAACCTCCATCCATAGTTTTTCACACAATCTATCAGATCTAATCCCTTGAATATATTTGTGACTTCCACTGTATAATCATAAGGGATTTGACTTAATTATACCTGAATGGCCTAGCGGTTTCCCCTACTTTTTAAATTTAAGTCTGACTTTTACAATAAGGAGTTCATGATCTGAGCCACGGTCAGCTCCCAGTCTTGTTTCTGCTAAATGTATAGAGCTTCTCCACCTTCAGCTGCAAAGAATATAATCAGTCTGATTTCAGTATTGACCATCTGGTGATGTCCATGTGTAGAGTCTTCTCTTGTGTTGTTGGAAGAGGGTGTTTGCATGAAGGGTAAATGGCAGCAAGAATACACACACACACACATAGACACATACATACACATACAGAGTGAGAAGTGTGTGTGTATGTGTGTGTTTGTGTGTGTGCCCCCAAAAGTGGGAAGATCTAGATGATATCTGGGCTACAGAGATCTTTTTGAATATTACACATGTTCTGTGTTTCTTCTTCCCTACTTTCATCATCATGCTATTTTTTTCAATCTGGAAGATCATCTTTAATCATCCATCTGCTTGGAGACTCGATTCAAATGTCCACTTTGCTCTCTAGGAACTTAAAGAAAGAAATAGCAGTTATGGGACTCTAGAAAATATCTCTAATTCTTCCTCATCTCTATACAGCATGACTCCTTGACAAAAGAGCACCAGATGTAGTGGGAGGCAAAACTGCAAGTAGACAGATCATTTCAGTTACAAGTGTTTGGGAAAAGATCTGCAGTAGCATACCATAATATAGTAAAGTATTTCTACCATATAGGTATATTAAATATAAGTAGCCTCAAGAATGCAGATAATAGTAAAATGTAGTAAAATAATTAGGAAATGATGATTCTTGAGTATTTTTTACCTATGTCTTCTATAAATACAATTTATTTAATTATAACCTTACAAAATTTAATTTTTAATAATGGCTATATCTAACAACCAGTTTTCAAAATTCATGAAAGTTTAACACTGGGCTCTTGTGAACCTGTACAAACTGGTCCCAGTATGCCACTGACTCAGTTTTTTAAATCATGTCAGTTACTCTATTACCAAAGGCTGAGCTAATTAGATAGTATAGTGACTGAATATCCTCCTTCAAGTTTAAAAATGTAAAACTATCTCTTATATTTGCATGTTTCTGTATTAAATAACTCGCTGATAAATTCTAATTACAATTATACTGGAAACAATGAAACAAATAAGCCTTCAGCTCCAAGGACAATTTGAAAAGAAAACCAGTAAACACACTTTCATTTCAGCCTGTAAAATAAATACTTGTACAGTGTATTGATGGGTTTTCAGAGCCTCATTTGAGATTGCCTTCACTTCTGATGCTTATCCCTGTTGTGTCTGGCACCTGGATTCTCCACAGATTAAGTGGTCTGGGCTGTCAGATTTCATTCTACCTGAGCCGCTCACTAACCTTGAGGGTGACGGAACAAGTCCTGTGACCTCTTGGTGTTTTCTGAAGTGTAAAATACGATAAATAATGCAGAGTAAAACTCACATGATTGTGTAAGGATTTATTGATTGCCTAGAATTTCTGCAGTGTGACCTATATCATTTGCCCTTAAAGACAATAAAAACACATTATAATGTGGGTTTGTTTATTTTTATTAAAAAGTAAAAATTATGATTATGCTATAAGTAGTGTTCGAGAATAGCACTGATCTACGACTGAAAATGTTCTATATCTGCACTGCTCAACATGGTAGTCTCTAACTACATCGGGTGGCTAATGTAACCAACCACGAGCTAAATTTTTAATGGTATTTAATTTTAATTAAAGTATAGTCAACAAGCCACAGGTAACTAATGGTTACTGCTTTGAACAGTATAGATATAGTTTCCAGCCTTAGTTGCTTGATATTTGTATTTTGAAATATGTAGTAATTGCACAAATATCTATTTGATTAATAAAAATGTACATAAGGGAAGTGTTTTTTAATCTGTATCCATACACAAATAGGTTTTATGGACTACAGCCAACTCCTAAACAATTCTAAGACTAATGAATAACCAAACTATGATATGGAGAACGTGACTTATTTCCTTTGGCAAGTGAAACATTCTTATGAAGGTTGCTCTCTGGTGATTTTCAGAGAGATCTAGAGAATGGCCTAATGCCCTAAATGTTTAGTGATTAAATTGGAAGTTTGAAAGTACAAATAAGAAAAACAAAAGCACAGCAACTGTCCACAGGAGATACACTAAATGCTATCGAAAGAAATTCTGATTTCAGCTGAACAGGTTGGTAAGAAGCAATGCCTTCTCAGCAGAATCTTCACAGTAAGATTTTATTGGCGAAAGGCAGACAAATCTTTAGGACAAAGGCTGCTATTCCCTTGCTGTCTTTTGAGAGCTATCAAAGGTCTGTCTAAAAAAGTTTCTGGTACAATAATAAAGGACTCCGGGTGTTGAATTTGCATCTTTGACTTTCAGGATTCACAGTGAGCATTTCAGCTGGCCTTTGATAAATAAGCAGGTTTGCAACTTCCCAAGGTCCCTTTTATATAAAGAGTGACACGATGAACCATTGTTATCTGTTGGACCAGAAAACTAGGACAACACTTTAGGGAGACATCAAAAGCACTAAATCGTGCTATGACCAACTGAAGGGCAAATTCTTGGGCCCCCACAAGTAGTGGAAGGCGTAATCTCCTATTGGAGCATTATGCGTGTTAGTTTCGTGTCTCATTCCGTTGCGTCCGATTCTTTGCGAGATCGCCAGGCTCCTCTGTCCATTGGATTCTCTAGGCAAATATACCGGGGTGGGTTGCCATTCCCTTCTCCAGAGATCTTCCCGAACCAAGGATGGAACCTGGGTCTCCCACATTGCAGGCAGATTCTTTACCATCTGAGCCACCAGGGTGCCTGGAAATATTTTTTTTCTTTATCCTCCTACCCATTTTTCTTCTGGAACATTATTAAATTGAGAGACAGAGCTATTCTACCTAGGAAAATCTATTCACAGAGCTTCAGCATGATACAAGAGAAGATTCATACACAAAAGCAACATTAAAAAAGGCTTCTGGGTTTTTTTCTATTTTTCCTCCAACAAGAACTACTTGTAACGACCACAATACCTTCAAATTTTCTATACCTCTACCAAGACAGCCCTTAGATGCATTTAAAAAGCAGATGAATATTTCTTTTGCTAAGAACAATGCAGTGGATTGATAATTCTAAATTAGGATTTAGCCAATACTTCTTTATGTTTTCAATATGTTACTACTTTAAAAAATAATCTTCATTTAAGAAAGTTTCCAGTAGTTAGTACTGGCAATTGCAACACCAGTCCTGGGCAGCTACAGCCATGCTTTGGCTATTCTTTCAAATCAAGCCTCTCAAATGGGAACCCTCCAACACTGTTGGTAGAAATGTAAATTGGTGCAAGCACTCTGAGGAACAGTATGGAGGTTTCTTAAAAAACTAAAAATAGAGTTCCCACATGATCCAGCAATTCCACTCCTGGGCATATATCCAGAACAAATGAAAGCTCTAATTCAAAAAAATATATGTACTCAATGTTCATAGCAGTACTATTTACAATCACCAAGACATGGAAGCAACTTAAATGTCCATTGACCGATGAATGAAGATGTCATACACACACACACACACACACACACAATGGAATATTATTCAGCCATAAAAAGAATGAAATAACGTCATTTGCAGCAACATGGACAAAACTGGAGATTATCATACTAAGTGAAGTAAATCAGAGAAAGACTAGTATCATATGATATTACCTACGTATGGAATCTAAAAAATGATACAAATGAACTTATTCACAAAACAGAAATAGACTCACAGACATAGAGAACAAATTTATGGTTACCAAAGGGGGAAGGGGGTTCAATTAGGAATTTGGGATTAACAGATACATACTACATTATATAAAATAGGTAAAGAACAAGGACCTATCTGCAATTGTAAATTCATAATTTATTTATTTAAATTGTAAATCAACTATTCTTAATAAAAAATAAAAAAATTTTTTTAACTAAAATAACAAATCAAGCCTCTCAGATACCATTCAATTGTTTTCTTATTTGTGTTCATCTGAATACAAAGGAATACTTTTCTTTTTGAGATCCAGTTCCTCATATTCTGGTTGTGACACTTTACCAATTCCATGGAAATATTTCTATGTAAAATCAGTAGATTCAGAAAGAAGTTTTAGTTCCCAGGAACTATTAGATGTTACTTCCTATATTGGGAATTTATACAGCTGGACACTGTATTATATCTTGCTCCATCATATTCCCAGAGATGCTGAAACTGACTTTAAAACTGGATTCTGATCCAGCATTGGAATCATTACCCATCTAAATCAATCCTCTGACAGTCCTAAGACCAAAGTGATTGCTGAGTTGCATTCCTTAGATATCAGCAGATTATGCTACCCAATCCTGACAAGTATTGGAAGGCAATGCTTTATCATCTGGAATAATGAGACCTCAGCAAAGTTCTTAGAGAATTCCTGGCTTGCCCTAAATACTTTTCACTCATTTTGAAAACTTCAACAGAATTAAAATCCATGGTCTAGTTCAAGAGTCTAGCAGGAATGTGGAGAAGGAATTCAGGAGAGTGTGGAAAGATATCATGAAGAATGCAGTTGTAGGATCAATGCACAGAAAAAATGTGCACTAGATGTGAATCCTTTGGCAAGAACTATATGGCAATACAAGCCAAATTTTATTAGTGAATTCCAAAGACAATGGAAATGTCCCTGTTTTGTATTGAATGCTGTTTGAAATAGATGGGCCACTGGCCAGGGGTGTGGATATGCTTTTTGCTATGAACCTTTGCATTCTAAAGACAGATTTTGTAATGGGATTTGACATGTAATATGAACATAGTTCCCAAAGCATGTAATATCCAACTCAATTACTAGATACTAAAATTGGATTCATTGTTTTTCCCATTTAAATCTATGTACTGCCATACCATTAATAACCACTCATTGATTTTCTAATATGAATAATGATTTCTGTTGGATGACTAGGTATGAATATCAATTTTCAGTTTTAGCACCTGGGGATATTTTTACTGGAATGTAGGTTGCTCAGAAAAATGTAGTAAAATGTAATAAAACTAGATGTCTATTTATAAGATTTGGCAAGCTTTTCTTGAATGCACAAAACAATGCAGATGGAAATAAAAATATTCAAATTTTTATCCATTTGAGAAAAACAGCAGTTGAATGGGTTACACATTAATTTAGGATTTTCATATTCTGACCTCAATTTTGAATGCTTTGATTAGGTGATATCCTTATATGTAAATAGCTGAATTCATATTCTAATCATTTTATTCAAGAACACAATCCATGCTCTTTACAAGTATATTTACACAGGAACTCACACACAAAAGGTGATGAATTATTATTGCCATTCACTAGGTTTCATGTATCCTAAAAGTCAAGCAGGCTTTTATCCTAAAAGTTAAGCAGTTCAGAACATTCTTGTGATACATCCATGAAAAATGCAATGATGTGGCATCTTGCCACCAGCAAATACTCATCCAAGATCTGTGGTCAGGGATGGGAGTAAAGGGTATCTACTCATCTTATAGAGAAAATGAACCTATTTTACTGTTAGAATTTAAAGAGGTAAATAATAAATACTAACTACTCACCACCAGTTCCCCACAGGTATTCAAATCCAACTGATAGACATCAGACAGAGGAAAATAAAAATGTTGAGTCTTATTACCATTAGAGCTAACATTGTAGACCATGGCTTAGATGTGTTGCAAAACTGGTTTTTGAGCTGAATATTATAAAATGTTTTTCAGTCTATGACTTACCTTTTAATTTTTAAAAATTCTCTCATAAAAAGGAAAATTTTAATTGATTATATCCAATTTATAATTTTTTAAATTGGGTTATGCATTTGGTATGCCATTTAAGAAATGTGTGCCAACCTCAAAGTCATGAAGATTCTGTATTCTTCCTGCAGCTTTATACTTTTAATTTTTATGTTTAAGCCTATTTGAGTTAATTTTTGTGTGTGGTATGCATGGTATAAAGGTTAAAATTCATTTTTCCCATATGGATATCTAGCCTTTCCTGCATTATTTTTGAAAAAAAATGATCCTTTCCTTAATTTAATTACTTTGGCACCTTTGCTGAATATCACTTGACCAATGGGTTTTCTTCATTGTTTCACTGACATATATATGTATCCCTATGCCAGTAATAAACTGTCATGAACTGATGTTGCCTCTTGAAATGAAGTTTTGTTTGAACTTTTGTTCTCTTTTTAAAATTTGTTTTAACAATCCACAATGCACAAATATACAGACATAGATATATTAGAATCCATCTGTGCACGTCTTCCAAAAGCCAGCAGGGATTGGGATTGGGATCAGGTTGAATATACCAATCAACTGGGCAAGGATTAACATTTTAACAGTATTAAGTCTTCCAGTAAATCAGCATGTTTCTCCAACTACTTAAGTCTTACTTGGGTTTCCTACCCATGTTTGGAACAGTATACAGATTTTCCACATATACTGTTATATTTAGTCCTAAATATTCCATGTTTTTAAGCTATTAAAAATTAAATTTTAGGCATTTCATTTTCAAATTTTTTATTTATAGCATATACAAATACAATTAACTTCTGTATATTAAATTAACCCTGTATACCTTTCCAATTTTCCTTCTGGTTCTGGTGTTTGTAGATTCTTTAGTTTTTTCCACACACACCATCATGTCACCTAAAAATAAGAACAGTTTCACTTCTTCTTTTCATATATATATGTGTGTGTGTGTGTGTGTGTGTGTGTGTGTGTATATATCTTCATGCCTTTTCTTGTCTTTTTGCACTGGCTCAGTTCAGTCAGTTCAGTCACTCAGTCACTTTGCAACTCTATGGACTGCAGCACTCCAGGCCTCCCCGTCTATCACCAACACCCAGAGTTTACTCAAACTCATGGTCATTGAGTCGGTGATGCCACCCAACCATCTCATCCTCTGTCGTCCCCTTCCTGGCTAGGATCTTGAATAAAATAACAATAGGAGTGGTGAAGGTGAATAATCTTGCCTTGTTCCTCACCCTAGGAATCAGTCTTCTAAATATGATGATTATAAAGTTTCATAGACATTCATTTCACACATTTTTCATTTCATTTCAATAGGGATTATCTCCTATTCATCATTTGCTAGATAATTTTACTATGAATAAATGTTAAACTTTGTCAAATATTTTGTCTACATCTATTGAAATCATAATTTTTCTTATATTTTATCCTGCCTACTTGGTGAATTACGTTTATTGATTTCCTAATATTAACCTAATCTTTTATTTCTGAGATAAACTCGATATGGTCATATGTATTCTTTTTAGACATAACTGGATTCACTTTTCTAATATTTTGTGAAGAATTCTTACATCTATGCCCCTGAGGAATACTTGCCTACAGTTTTTTGGGTTTTTTTGTAATGTCAAGTTAATGCTGGCTACATCAAATGAATTTGGAGGTATTCCCTTCTACACTATTTTCAGTTAGTAGAACTGGCTATTATTATTTTATCCTCAAACATTTGGTAGAATACATCAGCAAAGTGACCTGGAACTTGAGTTTTCCTTACAGAAAGGATTTAATTACTCATTTTTTTTCCCGTAAATATAGGACTATTCACATTTGAAAGTTTCTTTTTAAAGTTTTTTTTTTAATTTTATATCAAAGTAAAATTTTATAAATTTTATATCAAAGTATAGTTGATTTACAATTGTGTGAGTTTCAGGTGTACAACATAGTGAATCGATTATGCATATAAATATATCCACTCTTTTTTAGATTATTTTCCCATATGGTCATTACAGAGTACTGAGTAGTGTTCTGTGCTATATAGTGGGTTTGTATTAGTTATCTATTTTATGTATAATACTGAATATATGTCAGTCCCAATCTTCCAATTAATCCCTCCCCCCACTTACTTCCTGGTTGCTAGTTGCTAAGTCACTTCAGTCATGTCCGACTCTGTGTGAGCCCATAGATGGCAGCCCACCAGGCTCCCCTGTCCCTGGGATTCTCCAGGCAAGAACACTGGAGTGGATTGCCATTTCCTTCTCCAATGCTCAAGTGAAAAGTGAAAGTGAAGTCGCTCAGTCGTGTCTGACTCTGAGCGACTCATGGACTGCAGCCTACCATGCTCTTCCTTCCATGGGATTTTCCAGGCAAGAGTACTGGAGTGGGGTGCCATTGCCTTCTCCTACTTCCTGGTAACCATGTTTATTTTCTACATCTCTAACTCAGTTTTAGTTTTGTAGATAAATTCTTCTGTATACTTTTTTTAGATTCCACATATAAGTAATGATATGATACTTGCCTTTCTCTGTCTGACTTACTTTACTCAGTATGAAAATCTCTAGGTCCATCCATATTGCTGCTAATGGCATCATTTCATTCTTTTTCTGGCTGAATAGCATTCCATTCTAGGTATGGACCATATCTTCTTTTAACCATTCCTCTGTTTAAGCTGTTTCCAGGTCCTGACTATTGTAAAGAGTGCCAGAATGAAAGCAGGGATGCATGTACCTTTTCAAATTATGGTTTTCTCCAAATATATGCCCAGAAGGGGGATTGCTGGAGCATATAATAGCTCTATTTTTAGCTTTTTAAGGAACCTCCATACCGCTCTCCATAGTGACTGTACCAGTTTACATTCCCACCAACAGTGTAAAGGGGTTCCCTTTTCTTCAGAACCTCTCTAGCATTTACTGTTTGTAGATTTTTTGATGATGGCCATTCTGACTGGTATGAGGTGATATTTCATTGTACTAATACTTTTGATTTGCATTTCTCTAATAACTGGTGATGTTGAGCATCTTTTCATGTTAACCATCTGTATATCTTCTTTGGAGAAGTGTCTATTTAGATCCACTCATTTTTGGATTGGGTTGTTTGGGTTTTGTTTTGTTTTGTTTTTTTACTTTAAGCTGTTTTTTTTTATTTTATTTTATTTTTAAACTTTACAATATTGTATTAGTTTTGCCAAATATCGAAATGAATTCACCACAGGTATAGCTGTTTTTATATTTTGGATATTAATCCCTTGTTGGCCACTTCATTTGCAAATATTTTCTCCTGTTCTGATGGCTGTCTTTTCATTTTGTTTATGGTTTTCCTTGTTGTGCAAAAGCTTTTAAGTTTGTCAAACTACCAATGGCATTTTTCACAGAACTAGAACAAAAAATTTTTACAATTTGTATGAAAATGAATAGCCAAAGCAATCTTGAAAAAGAAAAACAGAGCTGAAACAATCAGACTCCGTGACTTCAGACTACACTATAAAGCTACAGTCATCAAAACACTATGGTACTGGCACAAAAACAGAAATACAGACCAGTGGAACAGGATAGAAAGTCTAGAGATAAACGCACATACCTATGGTCACCTAATCTATGACAAAGTAGGCAAGAATGTACAATGGAGAAAAAGATAGCCTCTTCAATAAGTAATGCTGGGAAAACTGGACAGCTATGTTTAAAAGAATGAAATTAAAACACTTTCTAACACCATACACAAAAATAAATTCAAAATTGATTAAAGACCTAAATGTAAAGCCAGATACTATAAAACTCTGAGAGGAAAACATAGGCAGAAGACTCTCTGATATAAATCACACCAAGATCTTTTTAACCCACCTCCTAGAGCAATGGAAATAAAAACAAAAATAAACAACTGAGACCTAATTAAAGCTGCTTAATTATATGTTTCTTTCAAGGAGTTTATCAATTTCACTACATTGTTGAATTACTAGCATGAAGTGTTTTAATCACTATAGCATATCTATAGTACTATCCTCTCTTTTATTCCTGATATTTGTAATAGGTATCCTTTCTCCTTTTCCTGATCAACCTAGCTAGAAGTTTATCAATTTTGTTAATGGTGTTAAGCATCCAGTGCTTGGTTTAATTGATTTTTCTCTATTTGTTGTTTTCTCCATATGCTATTTCACTGATATGATTTTACCTTCATTATTTCTTTTCTTCTACATTGCCTTTAATTTATTCTTATTTTTCTAGCTTTATAAGGAGGAAATTTAGATCACTGATTTTGAAACATTTTTCATTTTAATGTGAACATTATTAAGCTATAAATTTCCCCTTGCATTGCTATAGCTTCATCCAACAAAACTTTATATACTGTGCTTTTTAAGTTTTCACTAAATTAAAATATTTTTAATTTCCCCAATGACTTCATTTTCATTTGCTTTTTTAAAAAAGTGTTTATTCATTCCCAAATATTTAAGAACTATCTAGGCAACATTTTATTATTGATTTCTAGTTTAATTTTGTTGTGGACAGAGAACATATTCATGATTTCAATTATTTTAAATTTATTGAGACTCATTTTATGTCCCAGCACATGTTCTACCTTATGAAATGTTCCATGTGCACTTGAAAATTGTGTGTAATCTCCTAATAGTCTATAATATTATAGTATTCTATAAATTAGATCAGTGTGAAACTAGATGTCAATGACAGGAGGAAAACTAGAAAGTTCCCATATATGTAGAAATTAAACAACACACTCTTGGACAACAGATAGGTCAAAGAAGAAACCAAAATACTTTTTGATTCAGAAATAAGTATTCAGAAATAAGTGAAAATGGAAACACAACATACCAAAATTTATGAAATACAGAAAAGCAGTTCTAAAGGTATGCTTAATAGCAATAAATACCTATATTAAGAAAAAGGGCCTCAAACAACAACCTAACATTACATTTCTAGGATCCAGAAAAAAGAGAAGAAACTACACCCAAAGTTAGCAGAAGAAGAAAACAATAAACATTAAGGTAGAAATTAGGACAATAGAAAAGATCAACAAAAGTTAAGATTTGGTTTCTTTACAAGATAAATAAAATTGACAAACCATTAGTTAAACTAATAAAAAGAGAAAGAGGATTCAAATAAATAAAATTATAAATGAAATAAAGTTATAAAGAGGAGACATTACAAGTGATACCACAGAAATACAAAGGATTATTAAAAAAGACTACTATGAAAAATTTAACACCAACAATTTGGATAACCTGGAAAAAAAGGACAAATTCCTAGAAATGTACAGCCTATCAAGACTGAATCATGAGGGCTTCCTGAGTGGTTTAGTGGCTGAGAATCTGCTTCCCATTGCAGGGGATATGGGTTTGATCCCTAGTCTGGGAAGATCCCACATGCCTCCGAGCATTTAAGCCTGTGTGCTCAACTATTGAGCCCAAACTCCACAACTACTGCACAAAGTGTGGTCCACTGGAGAAGGCAACAGCAAGCCATTTCAGTATTCTTCCCTTGAGAACCCCATGAACAGCATGCAAAGGCAAAAAGATATGACACTGAAAGATGAAATCCCCGGGTTGGTAGGTGCCCAGTATGCTAGGAGAAGAGTGGAGAAATAACACCAGAAAGAATGAAGAGACGGAGTCAAAGTGAAAACAGTGCCCAGTTGTGGATGTGACTAGTGATGGAAGTAAACTCCGATGCTGTAAAGAATAATACTGCATAGGAACCTGGAATGTTCAGTCCATGAATCAAGGTAAATTGGAAATGGTCAAAGAGGAGATGGCAAGAGTGAATTTCAACATTTAAGGAATCAGTGAACTAAAATGGACTGGAATGGGTGAGTTTAACTCAGATGACCATTATATCTACTACTGTGGGCAAGAATCCCTTAGAAAAAATGGAGGACAGTCAACAAAAGAGTCCAAAATGCAGTGCTTGGGTGCAGACTCAAAAACAACAGAATGATCTCTATTCGTTTCCAAGGCAAACCATTCAATATCACAGTAATCAAAGTCTACGCCCCTACCGGTACTGCTGAAGAAGTCAAAATTGAACGGTTCTATGAAGACCTACAAGACCTTCTAGAATTAACACCAAAAAACAGATGTCCTTTTCATTATGGGGGGCTGGAATGCAAAAGTAAGGAGTCAAGAGATACTTGGAGTAACAGGCAAATTTGGCCTTGGAGTACAAAATGAAGCAGGGCAAAGGCTAACAGAGTTTTGCCAAGACAACACACTGGATATAGCAAATACCCTCCTCCAACAACACCAGAAAAGACTACACATGGAAATCACTAGATGGTCAGTACTGAAATCAGATTGACTATATTCTTTATAGCCAAAGATGGAGAAGCTCTAAAACAGTCAAGAAAAACAAGACCAGGAGGTAACGGTGGCTCAGATCATGAACTCCTTATTGTCACATTCAGACTTAAATTGAGGAAAGTAGGGAAAACCACTAGGACATTGAAGTATGACCTAAATCAAATCCCTTTTAATTATATAGTGGAAGTGACAAATAGATTCAAGGGATTAGATCTGATAGAGTGTCTGGAGAACTATGGACGGAGATTCATGACATTGTACAGGAGGCGGTGATCAAGACCATCCCCAAGAAAAAAGAAATGCAAAAAAGCAAAAGAGTTGTCTGAGGAGGCCTTACAAATAGCTGAGAAAAAAGAGAGGCCAAAGGCAATGGAGAAAAGGAAATATATACCCATTTGAATGCAGAGTTCCAAAGAATAGCAAGGAAAGATAAGAAAGCCTTCCTCAGTGATCAATGCAAAGAAATAGAGGAAAACAATAGAATGGGAAAGACTAGAGATCTCTTCGAGAAAATTAGAGATACCAAGAGAACATTTCATGCAAACATGGGCTCGATAAAGGACAGAAATGGTATGGATCTAACAGAAGCAGAAGATATTAAGAAGAGGTGGCAAGAATACACAGAAGAACTATACAAAAAAGATCATCATGACCCAGATAACCACGATGGTGTGATCACTAAGAACAAAGCTGGCGTAGGTGATGGACTTCCAGTTGAGCTATTTCAAATCATAAAAGATGATGCTTGAAAGTGCTGAACTTAATATGCCAGCAAATTTGGAAAACTCAGCAGGGGCCACAGGACTGGAAAAGGTTAGTTTTCATTCCTTTTGCAAAGAAAGGCAATGCCAAAGAATGTTCAAACTACCGCACAATTGCACTCATCTCACACCCTAGCTAACAAAGTAATGCTCAAAATTCTCCAAGCCAGCCTTCAACAGTAGTTGAACCGTGAACTCCCAGATGTTGAAGCTGGATTTAGAAAAGGCAGAGCAATCAGAGATCAAATTGCCAACATTCATTGGGATCATTGAAAAAGCAAGAGAGTCCCATAAAAACATCTAAGTCTGCTTTATTGCCTATGCCAAAATCTCTGACTGTGTGGATCACAACAAACTGTAGAAAATTCTTCAAGAGATGGGAATACTAGACCACCTTATCTGATTCCTAAGAAATCTGTGTTCAGGTCAAAAAGCAACAGTTAGAACTGGACATGGAACAACAGACTGGTTCCAAATTGGGAAAGGAGTATGTCAAGGTTGTATATTATCACCCTGTTTATTTAACTTATATGCAGAGTATGTCATGCGAAATGCCAGGATGGATGAAGCACAAGCTTGAATCAAGATGCAGGGAGAAATATCAATAACCTCAGATATGCAGATGATAACACCCTTATGGTGGAAAGCAAAGAAGAACTAAAGAGCCTCTAGATGAAAGTGAAAGAGGAGAGTGAAAAAGTTGACTTAAAACTCAACATTCAGAAAACTAAGATCATGGTATCTGGTCCCATGACTTAATGGCAAATAGATGGGGAAACAATGGAAACAGTGAGAGTTCAAATTCAAGCTTCAAAATCACTGCAGAACAAAGACAGAAATATAGATCAATGGAAGCCCAGAGATAAATCCACACACTCATGGACACCTTATCTTTGACAAAGGAGGCAAGAATATACAATGGAGAAAAGACAGTCTCTTTAACAAGTGGTGCTGGGAAAACTGGTCAACCACTTGTAAACAAATGAAACTAGAACACTTTCTAACACCATACACAAAAATAAACTCAAAATGGATTAAAGATGTAAATGTAAGACCAGAAACTATAAAATTCCTAGAGGAAAACAGAGGCAAAACCCTCTCTGACATAAATCACAGCAAGATCCTCTATGACCCACCTCCCAGAATATTGGAAATAAAAGCAAAAATAAACAAATGTGACCTAACTAAACTTAAAAGCTTTTGTACAATGAAGGAAACTGTAAGAGTGGGAGAAAATAACAGCAAATGAAGCAACTGACAAAGAATTAATCTCCAAAATATACAAGCAGCTCATGCAGCTCAATCCTAGAAAAATAAACAACCCAATCAAAAAATGGGCCAAAGAATTAAACAGACATTTCTCCAAAGAAGACATACAGATGGCTAACAAACACATGAAAAAATGCTCAACATCACTCATTATCAGAGAAATGCAAATCAAAACCGCAATGAGGTACCATCTCACACCAGTCAGAATGGCTACTATCAAAAAGTCTACAAACAATAAATGCTGGAGAGGGTGCAAAGAAAAGGGAACCCTCTTACACCATTGGTGGGAATGCAAACTAGTACAGCCACTATGGAGAACAGTGTGGAGATTCCTTAAAAAACTGGAAATAGAACTGCCATATGACCCAGCAATCCCACTGCTGGGCATACACACCGAGGAAACCAGAATTGAAAGAGATACATGTACCCCAGTGTTCATCACAGTGCTGTTTACAATAGCCAGGACATGGAAGCAACCTAGATGTCCATCAGCAGATGAATGGCTAAGAAAGTTGTGGTACATATATACAATGGAGTATTACTCAGCCATTAAAAAGAATACATTTGAATCAACTCTAATGAGGTGGATGAAACTGGAGCCTATTATACAGAGTGAAGTAAGTCAGAAAGAAAAATGCCAATACAGTATATTAATGCATATATGTGGAATTTAGAACGATAGTAATGATGACCCTATACGCAAGACAGCAAGAGGCACAGATGTAAAGAACAGTCTTTTGGACTCTGTGGGAGAAGGCGAGGGTGGGGTGATTTGAGAGAAATGCATTGAAACGTGTATATTATCATATATGAAGAAGATTGCCAGCCCAGATTCAATGCATGAGACAGGGCACTCAGGGCCTGTGCACTGGAATGACCCTGAGGGATGAGATGGGGAGGGAGGTGGGAGTGGGGTTCAGGATGGGGAACACATGTACACCCATGGCTGATTCATGTCAATGTACAGCAAAACTCATTACAATATTGTAAAGTAATTAGCCTCCAATTTAAATAAACAAATAAAATTTTTTTAAGGCCAAAAAAAAAAAAAAGAGTGGCCAATAAGATAAAAAGATGTTCAGGGAATTCCCTGGCAGCCTGTTGGTTGGGACTCTGAGCTTTGACTGCTGAGGGCCTAGGTTTTATCCCTGGTCAGGGAACTAAGATCCCACATGACTTCGGCACGGCTAGAAAAAAAAAAAGTTCAACTTCATAATAAACAAATACAAATTAAGATGAAAAAAAATCACCGCAGATGGTGACTGCAGCCATGAAATTAAAAGATGCTTGCTCCTTGGAAGAAAAGCTATGACCAACCTAGACAGCATATTAAAAACCAGAAACATTACTTTGCCAACAAAGGTCCATCTAGTCAAAGCTATGGTTTTTCCAGGAGTCATGCATGGATGTGAGAGTTGGACCATAAAGAAAGCTGAGCGCTGAAGAATTGATGCTTTTGAACTGTGGTGTTGGAGAAGACTCTTAAGAGTCCCTTGGACTGCAAGGAGATCCAACCAGTCAATCCTAAAGGAAATCAGTCCTGAATATTCACTGGAAGGACTGATGCCAATGCTGAGGCTCTAATACTTTGGCCACCTGATGAGAAGAACTGACTTACTGGAAAAGACCTTGATGCTGGGAAAGATTGAAGGCAGGAGGAGAAGGGGATGACAGAGGATGAGATGGTTAGATGGCATCACCGACTTGATGGACATTAATTTGAGCAAGTTCTGAGAATTGGTGATGGACATAGAAGCCTGGCGTGCTGCAGTCCATGGGGTCGCACAGAGTCAGACACAACTGAGCAACTGAACTGAACTGACCTGCACCTAGAATCTGTGCTCTGTAACGAGAGGCCACCACAGTGAAGACAAGGAAGAGTAACCCCTGCTCCCCACAACTTCCGAAAGCCCACTCAAAGCAATAACGTTCCAGCACACCCCGAAATAATAAATCTTTAGAACAAAAAATAATAAATCATGAAGAAATAAAATATCTGAACAGACCAATAATGTGTAAGGAGATTGAAGCAGCAAAAAAAATCTCTTGACAAAGAAAAGCCCAGGACCAGATAGCTTACTGGAAAATTTTAACTTAAAATTAAATTAAAATTAAAGAAGAATTAATGACAATCCTTTTCAAACTCTTCCCAAAAACTGAAGAGAAAGCAACACTTACACACTCATTGTACAAAGTCAGCATTATCCTCATACCAAAATCAAATAAGGACTACAAGAAAAGAAAATTACAGGTCAACATTCCTGATACCCATAATGCAAAAATCTTCAAAAAAGATAATAGTAAATCCAATTCAATACACCAAAAGGATCACATACCATGATCAAGTGGAATTTATCCCTTAGACAAAAGGATGTTTGACATAAGTAAATCAATAATGTGACACACCACAATAACAGAAAAAAGGATAAAAAATCATATGATCATCTTAATAGATGCAAAAAAAGAATTTGACTATACAACAAGCTTTCATACGACAAGTGTGGGTACATTCAGGGTGGTATGGCCATGGGTGCAACAACTTTTCATGATAAAAACTCTGAACAGGTTAAGTACAGAAGAACTGTACCTCAGCTCTTCTGAGAATAAAGACCATGTATGACAAGCCCACAGGTAACACCACACCCAATGACAAAAAGCTAAAAGCTTTTTAAGATCAAGAAGAAGAGAAAGGTGCCCACTCTTAAAACTTTTATTCAGCATAGTGCTAGAAGTCCCATCCAGAGCAATTAAGCAAGAAAAAGAAGTCAAAGTTATCCAGATTAGAAAGAAAGAAGTCAACTGTTTGCAGATGACATGATTTTATATATGAAAAACCCTAAAGACTCCTCAAAAATCTCTTACAATGATTAAGCAAAAGTCAACAGAGTTGATACACAAAATAAACATAAAAACCAACTGCATCTCCATAGACTTGGAATAAATGATGTGCTTCCCCAGTGGCTCAGTGGTAAAGAATCTACCTGTAACGCAGGAGATGAGGGTTTGATCCCTGGGTCAGGAAGATCCTCTGGAGGAGGAAATAGCAACCCACTCCTGCATTCTTGACTGGACAATCCCATGAACAGAGGAGTCTGGCAGCATACAGCCCATGGGGTTGCAAAGAGTTGGACACAAGTAAGTGACTGAGTACACACACACATACACACAATAAACTTTTAGAAAAAATAAATTAAGATAATCCCACTGACAACAGCATCAAAGAGAATAAAATATGTAGGAATAAATTTAACCAAGGAGATGAAAGATCTATTCACTGAAAATGACATGACTGATGAAGAAACTGAAGAAGACACAAATACATGAAAAGTTATCCTATGTTTATAGACTGGAGGAATAAATACTGTTAAAATGTCTATACTGGGCTTCCCTGGTGGCTCATTGGTACAGAATCCACCTGCCAACGCACGAGACATGGGTTCAGTCCCTGATCCTGGAAGATGCCACGCGCCATGTGCCACAACAGCTGAGCCTGTTCCCTAGAGCCCAGGAGCCGCAACTACTGAAGCTCGTACAACCTAGAGCTTGTGCTCTGCAACAGCAGAAGCCACTGCGATGAGAAGCGTGTGTGCCGCAGTTAGAGAGCAGCCTCTACTCACTGCAACTAGAGAAAAGGCATGTGCAATAACGAAGACCCAGCACAGCCAAAACCAAATAAACATTTTTTAAATGCCTATACTACCCAAATAGATCTACAGGTTTAATGCAATCCCTATCAAAATTCCAAGGGCATTTTGCACAGAAATGGAAAAAAGAAACCTAAAATTTGTATGGAACCACAGAAGACCGTAAACAACTAAAGCAATCTTGAGAAAGCTGGAGGCATCATACTTCCTGTTGCTTCAACTACCCTGAACTCTTATCTCTGGTTCCCCAACTCAGTGAAAGTGACATACATTCTTGGGGTGTCCTTGCACCATGAACCAGAAAGTGCCATCAGGCAGAAACTACAGATATCGTAGGGCTCACTTCTTTTGTTTCCCTTATCTTAGAGATCAAGCTTTGTACTAATAACAGGTATTTCACATATTTTCTCAATATTCTAATAATTTACAGCAGAAAATAATTGTCATAAATAACTGAAATAACAGATATTTCACATATTTTCTCAATTTTCTAATCAGGTTACAGCAGAAAATAACTGTCATAAATAACTGTCATAGAACCAGAGTGCAGCCTTTGGCATCTTACTCTGAAGGAGACATTCACTCTCAAGGTTGTGCAAATGCAGGGTATTACAGCCCAAGAGTGACAGCTTTCTTAAACATTTCGCCCTGGGCATCTCATCTGCTTCATGCTAGTTCCAGTAGCAACAGATAAGATTAAAAAAACAAACTAGAAATTACAGAAAATATTTGTAACATACATGACGAACCAAAGAATGCGATCTGTCATATACAAGGCTCTTGTGAGTCCAAAAGGAAAATAGGAACTTCCCTGGTGGTTCAGTGGTTAAGACTCTGAGCTTCCACTGCAAGGGTCCAGGGTTCGACCCTCGGTCAGGGAAGATCCCACATGCTGTGCAGCATAGTCAAAAACAAAACAACAACAACAACAAAAAGGAAAATATAAAAATATCCAGATAGTGAAAAAAAGAAAGAAATGCAGTCACTACTATTCCATCATGATCAAAAGTAATAATCTGTATATTTAAAATTTTGATACTTTATGCCAATATAGTCCTCAAAAAGTATTGTACCAATTTAAAGCATCATTAGCCATAATGAAAGCATTCAGTCTTTTAATTTTTTTCCCATTTGAGAGGTGAAAAAAATCTTGTTTTAAGTTATATTTTTGAGTTACTACATGGACTGCTAATGTTCATTAGCCAAACGTATTTCTTCTTTCAAGAGTTGCCTGTTTATAACTTTTGTCTATCATTATAATCATGGATCTGTAGGGAACAAGATTGGTTTTGGGACAAGACAGTTTAGAGAAAAACTAAGTGAATAAAGAAGGTATGGACACAAAACACTGTCTACCAGAATTCTTGCCAGGATGTTAAATGCTGTATCAGGAGAAAATGCTCCTTTATCCAATGATATTTCTATTTTCCTTCATCCAGCATCAAGTTTCATTCCAATGTATACTTTTCCAAACCTGTTGGCACATATCATCAGTTTCTTCAGCAGAATATCCCTCTCCTTCCTTTAGCAGACCAGCAGATTCCAGTCTGTCTCTGCTGGGATTTGACTTTGATTGAATGAAAGGGAATTTGACCCAGACCCTGAGGAGAACAAACTCTTACAAGCATTTAGCTCATGTGAAGCCTTTGCATTATCTTAAAGCAATAGGGAGTCACTATTTTCTAATCGGGGAGAATGAACCACTTCTGAAGCTCAAGGTTCTGAAGTGAACCTATCCAGAGGTCACCATCCCAAATCCAGTGTCCCATTATAGGGGGGGGGGTGAACCACTTTTAAAAGATCTGAGGTTTCAGGAGACTCTGGGAGCTCAAGGTTCTGAAGTAAATCTACCCAGATGTCCCTATTCCAAGCATCCCATTCCTTCCCTATTTGCACCCTGAGCTTGATGTAGAACATAGGCTGGAGATAAAAATTCTACCATCTCTCAAGCCTTGTTACTCTAATGATTAAGTCTGAGCCTGGTGCTCCACACTGTCCCTGGCTGCAGGGGACTAAAAGTTGCCTTGAATGCTCACATGAAGACAATTCGGCTTTTACATTTTGACTTGATTGGTGATTAATCACTTTATGTCTGTCACATCTCTCCCATGAGTCAGTGATGTTCAGGAAAGTCAACTAATTTCATAGTTATTAGAATAACGACTTCCTTCATACCCTTCAAGTGCCAAACATATCACATCATTCAGAATGACCCATTCCACTTGTCTGTTCATCATTGGTGAGGGTTCTAATGATTTCATATCATCTGCATAGCAGGAATTATCCACATTCCATTTATCACCAATGATGGAGGCCTCAGGGCCAACCTATCATTGAGTAATCCATCTTCACAATTTCATTTTAAAGACTGCTTCCAGGATCATCCTGGATCCATTGGCTTGCAGCTACTTCCTGGAAACAGAGATGGAGAGTTGCATGCAGGTTAGTAGGGGAGTGCCCTCTTGTGAGATACACCCGTAAGGAAGTGAAGAAGGCAGGAATGGCAGGAAGGTGTCTAGAGGGAAGAGCTGACCTGCAAGGCAGTTTTAACTTCAAACAATCCTATGAGAAGCTCTGAAGCCAGCATGGCTCTTCAGAGTTGTCTCAAATTGAGATCAGAGTTTGGGGATTAAATGCCCAGATACTCACTGTGGGCCATGCCATTGGAAAGAGTAACCTTGAGGAACCAATTTCCTTAGCTCAAGTATAAATCCCAAACACAATGCAACTTTGAGCCTTCAAAAGCTGAAATTCAGAGCAGCTGCTGAACAGGTATTTTGGCCTTGAAGAGAGGTTCTGAATGTAGCATCACAGAATGCTCCCCTTTTCCCTAACTCCTGCCTCCCTACTACTCAGATAATAGCATATAAGCCTTTGTCTCAAGGTCTGCTTTTTAAAGAACCAGGCAAAGACATGAAGAAAAGGATGGACTATACTACTTGTTTGGCTACTGTCTCTTCAAATACTACCTTCTATCCTATGTTCTATGGTGCTAGCATTGAGACTCTACAACTGTATTTTCCAAATTTCTTCTCCAGTTTCTTTTGGCACTTAGCCTCGTTGCATGTCTTCAGGGGTACTGGCAGCATCTAGATCATACTCCCTCCTTGGAGGTCTAAACTCTACAGAGTCCCTCCTATAAGCTTCTAAATTCAATACCCTGATTTTTCCTTTCGTTTCCCAAGTCCAAGAGATGGCAGCTGTTTCTCGCAGTTACTAGCTCTGTAGTATTATATCCACATTTCCTTTCTGCTTTTCCAACTTTTTAATTCCTCTGTAACCATCTCCTACATTCAACTTCCTCTGTCAAAATACCTACTGTGGTCTCTGTTATCTTGCCTGATATAGTCACTTGCTAAAAGAAAGGAAGGCAGCAGGGTCCTAGTACTTGAGAAGAAAGATAATTTGGAATAGCTCCTTTGGTGAGGTAGCACAAGAATTGACAAACGATGTGAAATAACTTGTTGCACAAAAATGAAAATCATCTCAAATTTTAAGTAGCACTATCTTGTGCAATTGCATCCCTTCTTCTGGCAGCCAAGTGATACAAACATTTGAATTGATTGAAGGTCTGCTGAATAAGATGGGTATCAAAAGGGCAAGGGGGAAATGTTTTTGAGGATTTTGCCAGCAGAGTTTTAAGTCAGAAACCACGCAGAATAAGGTACAGAGAAATTTAACTATATAAGTCATATAAGTTGAACTCAATATCAAAGCCATCTTATACCAGAGTTTAAAAATGGTAAAGACTATACTGTTCTTTCATATTTATCTCAAGTTTCAATGATGTAATGGTAAGTGTTATCATATGATCAAATATTTCATCAAAACTTTGCAAAGAAAAACTAGTTCATTGCTATGGAGTCATCGTTTGGATTCTGTTTAGGATACACTTAGTTAATAAAGATAGAAATAGCTAAACTCTTTTTTGCCTTTTATATCCCATTCTCTTTGCCAAATACTCAAGGCTTAGGGAGGGTCACTTCAGCACAAACTATTGCAAATTTCCAGAATAAATGCTGATTCTGTAATCTCTTGTTGTGTAATAAGACTCTGGAGAACTACCTTGTCAGAATTAAGACTGCCTCTCTCAGCAAAGCTTGCTGTTTGCTATTGCAAAATATGATTGACGACTACTTGTATTTTGGGGTACACAATTCAGGAAACTTTAAAAAATGATCTTCTGAAGATGATAGGCCCACTATCCACCCTTAATTACACTGCAGTTCCTTTAAGAAAGTTAAATCATTTCATAGGTAGGGAATTGTAAGACACAGCCAAGTTTTTCCTCTTCTAATACAAAACTGATTCCTGAAAGAGCTGCTCTATGCTCCATTCCAACTACACTTGGTTTTTCCTTTGACATCTTTTACCCCTTATTCCCCTGATGGAACTAGAGTTGTTTCTAAGGGTTGTTCACACTCCTAAACTAACTGCTATACAGGGGGAAAATATAAGCCTTGTCTTTTATGATACTGAGAAAGCATGCCTCCTTGCTGGCAACAAACACAATTCTTCAAATCACTTGGGGACATTCTTGTTTGTCTGTGACCTCTCTAGTTGAAATGCAACAACCTGCATTTAAATAAAACCAAGGAGAAAACTGCAACTTGGAGCAGCTCTTCATACTCCCTGAAGATCTCCCCCTACACCAGAGAGAAAATTTCCGGCCAAGGAGTGTTTGCTGAAACTGGGAAAGATAAGAAAGTAAAAAGGAGCACTAGAGAACTACACAATCTTCTTGTCCCCCAGCCATAAGCTCCCAGAGTGATGGTAAAATGACACACCCTGTGAAAGAGAGTTTCCAGGTGAACAGTATGGAGGACTGTGCTCCTGAAGGAACTTAGGCTTGGATGGATAATTAACCAAGATGTTTGTGTTATCTGTTACTGTGGAACAAACCACCAGAAAACAGAGTGATCTAAAACAATTATCTATCTATCTGCTCATGATTCTGCAAATCGGGGCAGAACACAGACAGCAGTGCTCTTACTGCTTGGTTTAGCTAGAGTCTCTCAGTCTCTCAAGTATCTGTGATTGACTGGAAAACTGAATGAGATGGGAAAATCGAAGCCCTTGCTCAGGCCTCTGGAGTTTCCTTTATCAGAGAATCTCCATGGATTCTAAGTATTAAAGTTTCTTGTAATCATATCTTTTCCTCTTGTCTTTCTTCCCTAGTTTCACTTAGGTGAATTACTTCAGCTGGGCTACTTTACTCTTACCCTGAACTCTCAAAGAACCCGGTGCATTGTCCCTCATCAGCCACATTAGAGCTGCACTGTAACTGCCCCCTTTAACTTCTCAGTCCTCACTGCCCACTCGTCCTACTCCTGCTTCAGCCTCACCACCCACCCCCACAGCTAAACACACAGATGGGACTATCAGCTGTTTCAGAACAGAGACTTCTTGCTCATGCTTTGATTCCCAGGGTCTGGCACAGCACCTGCAACAGAATAAGTGATCAGATGTACCTGTTGAGGAAGTATGACTAAGTAACAAAATCATGAATTGAAAGTAAAAATAAAAATTGCATTCTACCCCACTGGAATTTCCACAAATAAATGAGTCATTTAAGGGAATGTAAAGTCCAGGGTTGGAATGGCAAGCCATTACTATGAGGTAATGGCAATGTTTGATAACCCATTGCTTCATAAGCATGATCTGTGATCAAAGTAGGTTTCTCTTAAGAAAAGCAGAATCAATACAGAATAAATCATTTAATAAAGAGAGATGAAGAAATAATATCAGGAAATAGGTTTTCACTACTTCTGAGTATATGAAGCACCTAAGAAAATCATTTTAGGCCAAAGAGATGTTTTTTCTCTTCTTAAGTTTATTTTAACCACTATGTGATCACAAAATGGTCTCTAATTCTTATTTTCTGGACAATCAATACATAAAGCAATACATAGAAAAATATACTTATTGAAACAAGGAAACTAAGTGGCTACTGTTCAATCTTCCCGTTATCTAACTACAAAGTTCTCCCAGAATCCCATGTTTCACACTAAGAGCTCTTAAAAATGGCAACATCTTTATCCACATAACTAATTTCTTTCTTCAAAATTAAACTATTTTGTCATAATTCCAAGAAGCATTCTGGAAATCACTCTGTGTTAGATGACATCTCATATGGTGCCCTTATATTCACTACCCCTTTCTATATAGTAACACATCATTGAAATTGTAAGGTTGCTCACCCATTAGATTATAACTTCCTTGAGTGCAAGCAAAGTAGACACTCAACCACATTAATAGAAGAAAAGACCAGTGGAGGAGGAATCCACCACCATGTGCATACTACATAGAGGCATTGATAATCATCAACAAAACCTGAAGGATGTCTAAGAATCATTTTCACTCATCTAACCTGAGGCAGGACATTGCCTAAATCTAAATGTGTCACTTGCATATTTTTCTTTTTTTTTTTATTGGACTATAGTTGCTTTACAATGTTGTATTAGTTTCTGCTGTACAGCAGAGTGAATCAGTTATACATATATCCACTCTGTTTTAGACTCTTTTCCCATATAGGTCATTACAGAATATTGAGTAGAGTTCCCGGTGCTATACAGTAGATTCTCATTAGGTATCTATCTTATACAGAGTAGTTGTGTAGGGCTTCCCTTGTAGCTCAGTCGGTAAAGAATCTGCCTGCAATACAGGAGAACTGGGTTCGATTCCTAGATTGGGAAGGTCCCTGGAGAAGGAAATGGCAACCCACTCCAATACTCTTGCCTGGAGAATCCCACAGACAGAGGAGCCTGGCAGGCTACAGTCCATGGGCTCGCAAGAGTCTGACATGACTTAGTGACTATACCACCACCACCACCAGTGTATAAAATAGTCAACCCCAATTTCCCAATTCGTTTCACCTCCCCCTTCCCACTGTGATAATCATAAATTTGTTCTCTACAATGGTGACTCTATTTTAGCTTTGCAAATAAGTTCATCTGTAACATTTTTCTAGATTCCACATATAAGTGATATTATATGATATTTGTTCTCCTGTTCCTGACTTCACTCTGTATGACAGTATTTAGGTCCATCCACATCTCTGCAAATGGCACTATTTCATTCCTTTTATGGGTGAGTAATATTCCATTCTATATATGTACCATATCTTCTTTATCCATTCCTCTGTTGAAAGACATTTAGGTTGTTTCCATGTTCTGGCTATTGTAAATAGTGCTGCAATAAATATTATGATGCATGCATCCTTTTATATTAATGGTTTTTCTCGAGATATATGACTAGGAGTGGGATTTCTGAGTCATATGGTAGCTCCATTTTTAGTTTTTTAAAGAACCTCCATACTGTTCTCCATAGTGGCTATACAAGTGTACATTCCCACCAACAGCATGGGAGGGTTTCCTTTTTCTCCATATCCTCTCCAGCATTTATCATTTGTAGATTTTTTTTTTTTTTTGAAGATGGCTATTCTGACCAGTGTGAGGTGAGATTTGTTGACCATCTGTATGTCTTCTTTACAAAATGTCTATTTTGGTACTTCATCCATTTTTTAACTGGGCTGTTTGCTTTTTTGATTTTGAGCTGCATGAGCTATTTGTGTACTTTGAAGATTAATCCCTTGTTGGTTGCTTCATTTGTAAACATTTCTCCCATTCTGATGGTTGTCTTTTCATTGTTTGTTTGTTTTTTAATGATTTCCTTTGCTGTGCAGAAGCTTTTAAAGTTTAACTAGGTCCCATTTGTTTATTATTGTTTTTCTTTTCATTACTCTAGGAGGTAAGTTGAAAAAGATCTTGCTTTGATTTATGTCAAAGAGTGTTCTGACTATGTTTTCCCCTAAGAGTTTCATATTGTCTGGCCTTATATCCATTTTGGTCTTTAATCCATTTTGAATTTATTTTTGTGTATGGTGTTAGGGAGTTTTCCAATTTCATCCCTTTACATGCGGGTGTTGAGTTTTCTCAGCATCACTTATTAAAGAGACTGTCTTTTTGTCATTGTATATTCTCACCTCCTTTGTCATAGATTGCATGGATTTACCTCTGGATCTTCTATCCTGTTCCACTGATTTATATTTCTGTTTCTGTGCCAGTACCATAGTGTCTTGATGACTGTAGTTTTATAGCATAGTCTGAAGTCAGGGAACCTAATTCTTCCAGATCTGATTTTCTTTCTCAAGATTGCTTTGTCTTTTCATGACTTTTTGTGTTTCCTGACAAAATGTAAACATTTTTTGTTCTAATTCTATGAAAAATGCTCTTGGTAATTTAATAGGGATTGCACTGAATCTGTAGATTGCTCTGAGTTTAAAGTCCTTTTTACAATACTGATTTTTTAAATCCACAAACATGATATATCTCTCCATCTGTTTGTGTCATCTTTGATTTCTTTCAACTGTATTTTAAGTTTTCTGAGTACAGGTCTTTTTCCTCCCTAGGTAGATTTATTCCTAGGTATTTTATTCTTTTTGATGTGATGGCAAATGGGATTGTCTCCTTAATCTCTCTTTCTAATGTTTCATTACTGATGTATAGGAATGCAAGAGATTTCTGAGTATTAATTTTGTATCCTGCAACTTTACCAAATTCATTGATGAGTTCTAGCAGTTTTCTGATAGCATCTTTAGGATTTTCTACTTATAGTATCCAATATATAAACTCTTTTCTTTCCTCCTGAGACCTCACTCTCACCTTGTCACAGTGCTTTTATTTGCTACTTAATGTCTTCTTAAGGAAAGAAAAACTAAAACATTAAATATCTCATAGTGATCACTACCAAAAATTATTTTAATCTATCAACTGACAACATTCAGAAATTTTGTTGAGTGCAAAGAATTAAAAACACTTGATTTGCAATATAGTTGTCATTCAGTTTCTCATAAGTAAGACTTAGCAAATTATTACTAATTATATCCATTACACTTTCGGCTAGAGGCCTCTTGTTAACATGATATACTCAGAAATAATTGAAAAACTGAATAATTGTCCATTTTATTACATTTTTCCCCAAAATAACTTCTAAAACAGGTTTTTATTTCATGTCTTTAAATACATTTTGTTACATGTTTGGAGCTACAGATATACAATTTATATCCTATCATGTATACAAAAAGTCTCTGTCAAAAAGCTAATTGGGAAAGCATGTCAAGGCATTCAGATTAGTCAGACTTACTTTCTAACAAGAAAAAGAAATAACTTTATTTTAAATTAAACATGTTAATATGAAATATATAGATTATGACGCTATGGAGAATAAATTTACAGAGACTATATTATAAGGTATATTCCTAAAAGGCATAAAGTCAAGATTATTATGATACACATCTAACAAATGTATCTACTCATAATATATTATAAAAATATTAATCAATACTCTTTCTTACTACTTATTTTATAATAAAGGTAATGTTTTATGTGACTTAATCATGTGATTCTTTATTTGAAGAATATAAATATATGCATCAGACTTCGGTGTTTCATTTTTTTTTTTTTTTACTTTACAATATTGTATTGGTTTTGCCATACATCAATATGCATCCGCCATGGGTGTACACATGTTCCCCATCCTGAACCCTCCTCCCTCCTCCCTCCCATACCATCCCTCTGGGTCATCCCAGTGCACCAGCTCCAAGCTTCCTGTATCCTGCATCGAACCTGGACTGGTGATTCGTTTCTTATTTGATATCCAGTGTTTCATTTTAAGAAATAAGAGCTGTTTATAAAAATGAGAAATAACTCTAGTAATTTAATCATAATAATGATCAAAATATATCTATGTGGGAATAATAGAAAAAGGTGTATGCAGTTAAAAACTATTAAGACTGGTACATAGCATTTTTTCTTTAATAAGAGATTAAAAACATAAAATATGAGTAAGATATTAAAATATGAATATCAGTTACTGTTAACATATTAAATGAATATCAGCTGTTAAGATATTAAATGATATTCATCATTCTATAAAAATGAAAGAAGACAACTGGCTAATTGGAATATATATTTTATGATAAGATTCGATGTAAAACTTCACATCAAACATAAACTTTATATTAAATAAAACACACTGAATCTGAAATAAATCATGTAAGATTTTTATATCTGAATTTTAGTGAAGATACTCTAAATATTTCCGGTAGTATTTAAAATATTTTTTTACCTTAAATGAATCAGCATCATTAACATCCTTAATTTTGCCTATTTACAGATGCCTTTCTATCAAAGCATTATCACATCTTACAGATAAAAACTGCTTGAGTTTGGGGGATATCTTTCATGAAAATGTATATTCCACAAGAGTAAGGATCTCTGTTTTGTTCACCGATAGATCTCAAGTGCATAGAAAATGACTGACATTTAGTCAGTATTCAAAAAAAAAAACATTTGTTGAAAGAAAGGATGTCTTTTTTTTCCTTATCTGAAATATAGCTGATTTATAACGTTGTATTAGTTTTAGGTGAACAGCAAAGAGATTCAGCTATACACACACATACACATATTCTTTTCCATTATAGGTTATTACAAGATACTGAGTGTAGTTCCCTATGTTATACAGTAAATCCTTATTGTTTACCTGTTTTATATATAGTAGTGTGTACTTGTTAGTTCCAAACTCCTAATTTATCTCTCTCCCATCCCTTTGATAATTGTAAGTTTGTTTTCTATGTCTGTGAGGCTATTTCTGTTCTGTAAACAAGTTCATGCATATAGTTTTCTTTAGATTCCACATATGAGACATCATATGATATTTGTCTTTCTCTGTTAGACTTACTTCACTTAATATGATAATCTGTACGTGCATGCATTTTGCTGCAATTCACATTATTTCATTCTTCTTTAAGACTGAGTAATATTCCATTGTGTGTGTGTGTATATATATATATATATATATATATATATATATATATATAACATATTCTTTATCCATTCATCTGTTGATGGACATTCAGGTTACTTTCACATCTTGGCTACTGTAAATAGTGCCACCATGAACACAGGGGTGTATGTTTCTCTTCAAATTAGAGGTTTTGCCTTTTCTGGGTATATGCCTAGGAATAGGATTGCTGGATCTTATGGCAATTCTATTTTTAATTTTTTAAGGAATCTCCATTCTGTTCTCCATAGTGGTTGTACCAACTTATGTTCCCACCAACAGTATAGGAGCATTCCCTTTCTCTACACTCTCTTCAGCACTTATTATTTGTCAGCTATTTGATGATGGCCATTTTGACTGATGTGAGATAATAGCTCATTGTAGTTTTGATTTGCATTTCCTTAATAATCAGCAACACGGGGCATCTTTGCACGTGTCTGTTGGCCATCTGTCTGCGTTCTTTGGAGAAATACCTATTTAGGACTCCTGCCCAATTTTTGATTGGGTTATTTCTTTTTCTGACATTGAGTTGTGTGGACTGTTTATAATTTGGGAAATTAATCCCTTGTCAGTCATATCATTTGCAAATACTTCTCCCTTTCCATAGGCTGTCTTTTCGTTGTATTTATAGTTTCTTTTACTGTGCAAAAGCTTTTCAAGTTAATCAAGTCTCATTTGTTTATCTTTGCTTTTATCTTGAGTGGGACATGTCTGTTACAGTTTTGGCAGAGGTTTCAAGAGGCAGAAACTAAAAGAACAGGCTCAAATACTCCCAATCTCCAAAGTGAGGCACTACCTAACCTGTGCAGATCCTGCAATATGTTTCCTATCTGCAACCTACCACTCAAGAAAGGCTACAAAGGGCTTCAAGTTGTTGGAAATTAAAGGGTGTTGGCTCACAAGCAGATCCCCCTCTCCCTGAGGAGGAAAGTGTGTCCCCGGCAGTCTACGACACACACAGACTGCTACCCAACTCATCTGGAATGCAAAGGCTGGAAGTCACTGCTTTCTTAACAATGGCAAACTAAAGATGTATAATTGCTAAAGGCAAATTGGGAAACCTGCAGTGGGAAAGTCGTGATGGAGTTAGCTCAAAAGAGATCCTATCTGTGTTCGTTTCCTAGAGGTACTATAACAAAATAGGACAAATGAAGTTCTTAATATAGAAATTTATTCTCTCCCATTTCTGGGGGATGAAGTCAATTGGCAGGACTGCTCTTTCTGAGTCTATGGGTAGAATCCTTCTTTAATTCTTCCTGGCTTCAGTCCCAGTGTCAGTCTCTGGCATTCCTTAAGCTGCAGTTGTTTAGTCACTAAGTCATGTCTGACTCTGCAACCCCATGGACTGCAGCATGCCACGCTCCTCTGTCCATGGGATTTCCCAGGCAAGAATACTGGAGTGGGTTGCCATTTCCTTCTCCAGGGGATCTTCCTGACTCAGGGATCTCACCTGCATCTCCTGCCTTGGCAGGGGGATTCTTTACCACTGAGCCACATGGGAAGCCCAAGTTGCTGTTGCATCACTCCAACTTCTGCCTCTGTCATCACATGGTGTTTTTTCTGTGTCTCAGTTTTCTCCTCGTATAAAATACCAGTCACATTGGATAAGGGTCCACGCTAAAGAACTCATCTTAGGTGAATTACATTTGCAAAGATCTTATTCCCAAATAAGGTCATATTCACAAGTGTCAGAGGCTGGGACTTCAACATACTTTCAGGGCAGCAGTCCCCAACCTTTTTATTACCAGGGACTGGTTTCATGGAGGACAATTTTTCCAAGATGAGGAGGGGGTGAGAGATGGTTTCAGGATGATTTGAGCTCATTTCATTACTGCTGATTTGACAGGAGGCAGAGCTCAGGTGGTAATGTGAGCAACAGGCAACGGCTGTAAATACAAATGAAGCTTCACTCAACTTGCCTGCCACTCACCTCCTAATGCGGGGTTCAGTTGCTAACAAGTCACAGGCTGGTACAGGTCTATGGCCCGGGGTTTGGGGCTCTCTCTTTTAGGGGAACACAACTCAACCCGTAACAAACACCTCCTAAGATATTACTTGCCATGAGAAGAAAGAGATTTAAGAGGTCACATGACCAGCTGAAGGCAAGCTTCTGCCTGAGTCAAGGGAGGTATACCAGATGCAATGGTATCACTGGAAAACCCACAGAGCACCCCTAGGGCAAAGAGCTTGATTTAAACAATTCCCTCAGCCAGAGGAATTCAGTGTCAAGTTGTTGCTGTATCCTACAAGTATGACTCTCCTGGCCCCTTCTCCTCCACTTTGCAGGAGCCAAACCACATGGGGAGTTGGGAGCAGAGGAAGATACGAAGAAGGCAGGGGAACTAGAAAAGCCATCAGCCTCTCTCTTGGTCCTGCAGGCTGACTGAAGCAGGCCTAAGCTAGGGAGAAACCAAGCTTTAGTTTGGACTGAGGCCCAGCATTTGTCTTTTAATTATTATAACAGGCATGACATATTCATTCCAAAATGAAACTCTTCTTATAACTGAAAGGGAAAGGATTTCTAAGAGTGAGTGGGAAAAATACGGGGCCAAGGGCAGGGAAAAACTAGATCCACAGATTGGGTTTGGATGGGAGCATGTGGAACAATAATATTGGTTTTGATTAAAACCTATGAGTCCCAATTTTCAATAATCTGGCAACATAAGTTATTTTACCAAATTGGTTCAAGTTGAAATCCTACAGAGCTTTATAATCCCAGAAGAAACTGAAAATGTTTCCAAAGAACTGGCTCATGTATTACAGTTTTAAAAGAAAAAATAAAAGCAAATTCTCTTTAACTATGAAAAATGAAAGTACTGAGATATTAATGGTGAGTAATACCATAAAAGATGTGGAGTGCCTTGAAACTTGAGGTTGACTCAATGAGTTATTGCCCCAGGCTGTAAGGAGAACATCATGACACTTTAACATCAATGGAAATTACACAGCCTTTTATTTCACACCAGTAAAACACCCACTCTAGAGTCTTCCAATAATCCATTCAGTTATTCAGTTAGCATATTTCTCTCTCAGTGAGCCCAAAATGCTTCAACTCTTTCACTAGTTTGTTTACGAAAACAAACATAACCTATGTTAAGATGGTTAGATAGGAAGATTAAAGATTTTTGGCCTAAGAGAGTTTGACAACCAAGTTCTACATCTAGAAGCAAACCACAGAAGTTCAGTCCCTAATGACATGCAAATGAATCTGGAGCAGAAAAAGAAAGCCAGTTTGATATCCACTGTGAAGTTGCATAAAAACTCATTTCTTACTTATATCCTATACTTTTACACATTGCCCTTTAATTATAAAAAGTATAAAGTGGTTGAAATAAATTTAAAGAGCAGTGTATTTACACTCACACAACAGCCCTGAGACACTGTGCCAGTATTCATAACCATTCTTGTACTTCTTCATTCCCTACAGGAATACCGAAGATTGATTTCATACTTTCTCCAGATGAAGCTTATCAAAAGAGCCTCATGACACCGACATGTTTCCTAGAAGTGCTCTCACTTCCTAGTGGATGTATTTCATTATAACCCCGGATTCATCATGATTCAGAGTACTGTGGTTTTGAAATGATTAATATGTTAGGGTTGTAATAATGTGAGTCATATAAAGGGGGAAAGATGTGAGGAAATCAAAACACTATAGGAAAGTATACCACAAATCTCTGAACACGGTTAGTCATGAATAAGAGAGTATACAGAGTGCATAACCCTGGTCATTCACCTTTTCTCCTCATTTGACAAATGCAGACACCCCAACTCAGAGGATATTTGTAATGAATCACAAATGAAAATCATCATGGATTCTATTTTTCATTATTTACTCAACAGACATTTGTTGAATTCCAAATGTGTGCCAGGATAGGTGTACAATTGAATAGAGAGATGATTAGGTGACAGGTAGGTTCAGTTCAGTTCAGTTCAGTCACTCAGTTGTGTCCGACTATTTGCGACCCCATGGACTGCAGCACACCAGGCCTCCCTGTCCATCACCAACTCCCAGAGTTTACGCAAACTCATGTCCACTGAGTCCATGATGCCATCCAACCACCTCATCCTCAGTTGTCTCCTTCTCCTTCCATCTTCAATCTTTCCCAGCATCAGGTAGGTAAGTAGGTAGATAGATAGGCCGGCAGACAGACAGACAGATAGTTCTGACTCTCAGAGAACTTCCAATTCAGGAAAAGCATTAGACAAGTAAAGATATTTTACTGACTCAAAGCCCAAAGACATAATCATGTGTTCTGGGCCAGAACATGGATTTTTAAACTCCTCCAGGGAATTTATGTGCCCACACCATTGAACTGGATTAGCTCTTGATATATTTATAGCACTCAGTGTCAATTTTTTCCCCTGAAACACAGAATATTATTAAGTTCTTAAGTTCCTCAGGGATAACTTACTGCAAATCAGTAATGTGAATGTAAAATATTCCCTCATTTTATTTGCCTTTAAAATAACAGGATATGATAAAAAAAAAAAACACATCTTTTATAAAAGTTGTTTGGCATAGTTAAAATGGCAAATTTCTAGGCAAATACATTTAACTCTTTATGTGTGCAAGATTCTAGATTACTGAATAGCATGATGAGTTATGTTTCCTTTTTCAAAGTTGGTACCTAGAACATGATGATTTATCCCAGCTTAGGGGTCTCTGCAACTCAGGTCACTTATAGCAAGGACTGTATCTTTATTCAACATGGTAGATAGATTCTGCATCACTTCGTACATGTTTTACTTAGAATAGTACTGGGTTGCAGTAAATAGTACTGGTTGCAATAAATAATGGTTGACTATGTCGATTAAAATGATATTTCACAGATTTTTTTAAGAACTGGCTGTTTAGAACTTCTATTTCTTTTATTCATTTGTTTACATGTTTCCTTGTCAACATATTAATTCAACCCACTGAGTGAGCATCTATTGCATGTAAAGCTGAAGTACTGCACACTGTGAAGGAAATAAAGGCAAATCATACAGGGATCATGTCCTTAAGAAGTCCATAGTTAAGTAACACATCTGTTATGTTTACATAAATACTTCAAACACAAGACACACCCCAATGCCACATGAAAGGTAGACCCTTTCTACCATGCTGACTGCATGGTAGCTAGTGGCTACACATGGCCACTGTTTGAACACTTGAAATTTGGTTTGCCTTATTGAGATGTGCAGTAAGTGTAAAGTATACAGACTATGATGACTTAATACAAAAAAGCAATGTAAAATAACTCATTAAATTGTTTTATATTGATTACACGTTGAAATTACAACATTGGCATTAATAAAATATTTTAAATATTAAAATTAAATACTTAAATAAAATATTTAAATTACTCAGGCATGTTTATTTTTAACATTTTAATGTGGCTACCAGAAAATATAAAATTACTTATGTGGCTCATATCATATTCTTATTGGACAGTGCTAATGTGGATAAGGGAGTATAGATGTTTAGAAATCTTAGCAATTATTTCCAGCATTGATGTGGTGGAGGCAGGGGATCAGAGGAGATGGCATTGAATTAATGAAGGAGATGGCATTTGAGCTGAGCTACCTTCATGAGCTTAGACCTATATAAAAAGTACAGGTAAATGTTTCAGGAGGAACAAACCTGAGCTCAATGTTATCCACAACCACTTCCAACAACGTGATCAAGATCTAGCTTTTGAAAAAGGAGTCCTACTTGAAGGGCTCCAGGTTGATTCCAACATACCTACTTCCCACCTTCCATTTATTTGTATGTACTCATCTCCAAAGCATTCTTACTAAGTCACATCTTCACCTGTATTTTTTATACTATCACCTTAGACCCTATGGCCTACAGTATTCCCTCCATTTTAATGATGAAAAAACAACATCTAGGAGATTATTGGTAAAACAGTCAAGTCATCAGGTAGTGGAGCTAGGATTAGAACACAACACTTCACGCTCATTTTCCTTAAACTCTTCTCATATATCATACTGCCTTCCTCTCAGAGGATCCTTCTCTCTTGTAACCAATCAGTGTCCTAGGAGGCCTCCAGGGGGAATGCATTTTGGGCCCAGACACCTACTGTGAAGCCTGAGATACAGTCATATACTACAGTGGCCCCCGTTACCCTGAGACAATCCCAACCTTCAGATCCAAGGCAACTACTCCCAAGAAATAAGAGAAGAAGGGAAATGCTGTCTTTAAGTGCCTGCTGAATACCAAGCACTGTGCTTGGCACTTTCTGTATCCTATCTCATTTACATTTTGCAACAATCTTTGGGAATAAATATTATTAAATTGTTTCAGGATTGGAGATTTCCTACAACACCTTATATTATTGACATTAGCTGATCATCCGCCATCTTCAAAATTTTACTCTGTTTTTCTATGCTCATGGAATCCTCCTGGCAGATAATCCTCAGAATCTACTTGGGATTAATAATTACGAAGTCTGAGTTATAATGGTAGCTACCTCATCCACTTAAATGCATAACAATATCATCACTTCACAAATATTCACAGTTAACTATAAGCAATATACCAAGGATTTTCTATATCCACATAAGCACACCATGAGGAAGATTCAATTATTTTTCCTATTTTATAGATGAGAAGACAGTTGAAAAAGGTTAAGTGATTTGCCCAAGGTCAGGCAATGGTAAATGGCAGCACTAGGATTCAAACGCTTGACCATCTAATTCCAAAGCCCAAGTCTTTCCCATTGTATTATGCTGATTTCCATGATTCTGTAATATCCCGAGCAAACTGAGAGCCACTTAAAAGAACCACAGAATCTAAACCAAGTAGATAGACCTGCAGGAATGCCACTCCATAGTGCAGAGAGAGTTAAATAGCTGGTTTATATTGCCATCATCTCACAACATTTTGGTAGGCAAAGTGAGACTGAATACCCTTTGCTCATCACTGGAATGGTTTGTTGATCTGTCCCTTACAGCCCAAGGACTATGAAATGAGGCTTCCTAGTCAAGGCTATGGTTTTTCCAGTGGTCATGTATGGATGTGAGAGTTGGACTGTGAAGAAAGCTGAGTGCCGAAGAATTGATGCTTTTCAACTGTGGTGTTGGAGAAGACTCTTGAGAGTCCCTTGGACTGCAAGGAGATCCAACCAGTCCATGCTAAAGGAAATAAGCCCTGGGTGTTCTTCGGAAGGAATGATGCTAAAGCTGAAACTCCAGTACTTTGGCCACCTCATGCGAGGAGTTGACTCACTGGAAAAGACTCTGATGCTGGGAGGGATTGGGGGCAGGAGGAGAAGGGGACAACAGAGGATGAGATGGCTGGATGGCATCACCGACTCGATGGATGTGAGTTTGAGTGAACTCCGGGAGTTGGTGATGGACAGGAGGCCTGGCGTGCTGCGATTCAGGGGGTCGCAAAGAGTCGGACATGACTGAGCGACTGAACTGAACTGAACTGAACTGAATTTTGCTTTAAATTTTGAAGAAACTGTTTGCAACAATATAGTGAGGACTCTCAGTGTATGCTTATCTACATATAAAGAAACCAAGTTGCAGATCACACCACAGATTAATGACAAAAGAATGATTAGAATTTTCAGCCCCCGAGTGAGTGGCCTGTTGCCCAGCCTACAATACAATATTACTTCCCCGAGATCAGAAGGCAATACCTCTGTTTCTGATCCACCATATGCTAGACAATCCTGACAATCTACTGTGGTTTCATGCCCCAACTGTTCTTATATTCCTATCGGCCCTGATGATTGCATAGGGAATGAATTTTGTGGTAATGACATGTTCCAGACCTAGAAGAGGATAAGTAATTCACACCACCCCCATATGTGGGTTCTGGCTTCAGAGGATAGCAGGGGAGTTATCAGACTTTATATGATTTTACGCATGTTTCTGCTGACTCAGAAATGGACATAAAATATAGAATAGCACACTGGGACGTAGCAGAGGTTTTGAAACTCCCTCGGGGAGTCTTTGTTCCTAAATCAATGACTGGATGTTACATGCTCACGTGCAAGTGTATGCTTGTGTGTGTGTGTACAAAATGCACTGGTCTGGGTTACAGAATAAGTCATTTGGAAATCACTCTAGGATAATCCCATGTAATTGCTAATGTGATATTAAAATAGTGCTGATTTCATAATGCTCTTTATTTGACTTAGCTTTCTCATACCATTATGCTTTAAAAAAAAAAATAAATAAAGCCCTAGTGAAATTTATAGCCATGCTTGGCTTCTTTCCCTGTGTCTGTGATACACATAACACTGCAATTTACATTTACCTGATTCCATGAAGCCAGACATTTACCAGTACCTCAGCAGACCTTTCTCTAAGAGTAAATAGATGATAGATATTGCCTAAGCCCTTCTTGTAGTAGATCTACAATAATAATTATTTTCATAAGAATAGCTTATGGTTACTGAGTGCTTACTGGATACCAAGCACTGTGAAGGGCACTTTATAGGCTCCTCGAAACAACCTTATAATTTAGATGTCATTAATAGCCACATATCATTAATAAGGAAATAGAGATCTTGTAAGTAGTAGTACCAGCTCACAAAAATTAAGCTAACTCCAGAGAACATGCTTTCAGTCACCAAGCAAAATTTTCAAGATGGTCAAGATCATGTTATTTAATCTCTTAGAAACAGATAAAAGAGCATCTGGATTTCTGACTTAAAATGTTTTAAAATATAATTGAAAGAATAATTTCTATTTGAGCATGAACTATGCTCTATCTTGAAGATCCATAATTACAAATGCACTCTGATGTGATGAGCACAACTGTAAGGCTCCCAGTCAAGACACAATGAGAACCATCATTGAGACATCTCAATTGAAGCCTCAGATCTTACATCATATAGTAAAAAGGCCACGACTGCTCTATAAATCATGTCTGAAGAGGTCTATCAGCTGTACATGTCCCACACAATCTGACACAATCCTGCACAATCTGACTTGTTTGCACACAGAAATAGAATATGGCAAACCAAAGCACATATACCTAAAGTTAGGGTCATCAAATTAAAATAGACTCTGTCCTGAAAGTTTCTGAGTTTATGGTTCTAGCTATAACTTGTTTACAAACTAGTTTTAAATTTCAGTCGCTTGTTGGAGGAAAAAACAAATACATAAATAGCAACAAACAAGATCTAGCTCACGTTATAACTGGAGCACCATTTATGAAGAGGTATATGTGAGGGTATCTATACTTGTGTTTGAACACACATGTGGGCATTTTCATAGGCTGTATTTATAATAATTCATAATAACTCATGACCATGTTTTCTCAGATCTAAGACTAGGAAATGCAACCACTTCACTGACAGCCAAATCTGCAGCACAGATGTGACCCATAAAGTGGGCAGATTAGTGTTCATTCTTTTGTCCTCTTAACATGCAAGACTGTTCCTTTCCTGAAAAATAAAGTCTGAGTCCATAGTTTGTAGTCCTTGCCAAGGTTCTCTCAGTACAAACAGCTCCCAAACTAAATTACACAAAATTCTGAACATCCCTGTTTACCTCCAATAAATATTCTCCCAAGAGTGCATTGTTAACATGCATAAAGCAATGTTCTGCTTCCTTTTCTCTCTTCCAAATAGTTTCATATACATGAGTCTTCGTATGTTGCTGCTGTGATGTTAACCCTGGAAACTGTGAATAGATGTTGATGACCTTGTAAAATAAACAAACTTCCTATGGACTGCATCAAAACTCAGTGGGCTACTGCTCATTCCTAAGGGTAACCTCCAATATATTTAAATTGGACAGACTATTGGTCTCTAGGGTTCTGTCAAAGCATTCTACTTGGACTCCAGCAAAAAAAAAAGTGGAGATAGCAAAGACTCTTCTGCACTGATTTCCTGGCCCCACTGGCGTCAAACTGAAGAGGTCTAAATGAACAGGCCTGAATCCTCAAAGGATCTACATCACTGCCATGTTTCCAATCTCTTTTTGTACATTTTCATATCATGACTTGGTCTCATACATTAAAGAATTTAACCACTTCAAACCACTTCTCCTTCAGTTCCTACTAGCTCTTTCAATTTTTTTCACCAGCAAACATCCTCAAAAGGCAACTACTAACTTCTCCAAGCATTCTGACTATATCAAAAGATATTTCCAAAGATTACAGGCTTATTTATCAAATCTACTCTGCTGTAATTTTCATATTGTCTTCACAAAAACAAACTGACTATGTATATTACAAAATCATGCTGATAACGCAAAAATCCAAACACTTTGAACAGTAATAACCACATACATACATCCTTGATTAATATCAGGATTTAGGCAGCACCAAAATAATTACACAAGACTTCATTCATTCATTAAATTCCATCAAAAATACTTCTTAGAAGATTATGTCTCATGCATTATGCAATGCTCAGAAACAAAAATAAATTACTGATTTTGTCTTCTAAAAATATATAGAATAAAAAGTGATGTGTAAATAAATAAATGTAGTGAAATGTGACAGGTGTTATGATTGATTTTCAGGATACAATGAGATCTCAAAGGAGAAAATAATCAGTCTCATCTTTAAGAGAAGAGGAATGATATTATATAAGTACAATTGAAAATGAAAAACACACACACAGTCATATCTACTCTGATTAGTAACACATTAAAAACTTGATGTGGCCCAATTTAAGAAAAAAACATAATTTCAAAATTGCCAATTATTTGTATAAGCAACAGAGGATGTCAAAAGATAACCCTGCTAGTCCATTCATACTATTAACCTAATATCTTATGCCAGGCAAGACACACAGAATATGGAATCCAAACATTAGAAAGGGGGGACTGAATGTCCTCTGCATGATTAGATAAAGTCCTACAGGCAGTAACATTGACTTGAGGAAAATTTTTCTCTGCTTCAATAATGAATTAGACTATACCATCTCTGAGAATTATGATTTGATCAAGGAAATGTGTGTGTGTGTGTGTGTGTGTGTATTCTATCCCAAGTCACCAGTAGGAAACAAGAAGAACAAGAATTGGGGGAGGAGGACATATCTTTATCACAAACTAGCAGAGAGACCCTGAAGTAAGCCTGGATTGGGACATGGGATTGCCACATATGGTGATGCAGGCTGTGTAACACAAAACTCCAGGACTTGCTTTTCATGATATGACATCTTTAAAGTGATGAAAGAAAACAACTGTCAACGTAGAATTTTACATCCAATGAAAATATTTTTCAAAAATGAAGGCAAAATAAAGATTGTTGGGACAAACAAAAGCTGAGAGAATTCATCACCAACAGAGCTGCACTACAGGAAGTTCTTCAGGCAGAAGGAAAATGATGCCAGATGGAAATGTGGATTTACACAAAGGAATAAAGAGCACCAGGAATAGTAAATGTGAGAGCAAATGCAAAGAACTTTTTATCTTTAAAAAAATAAAAGTCAAATCAATAATAATAACACTATATTATGAGTCTTATGTATAAAATACTACAAAGGATAGGAGGTGAAAATGAACAAATATTGCTGTAAGATTCTTCCACTAAAAAGGAAGCAGTATAATATTACTCAAAAGTAAACTGTGCTAAGTTAAAAATGTGTACTATAGATTCTACTGCAACTGCCAAAAATATGAAACAAAGAGTTATTATCAATAAACCAATGGTAGGGAAAATGCAGTCATACAAAATAGTCCATTCATTCAAAAGAAGGCAAGAAAAAAGGGGAAAGGGCACAAAGGAGATATAGGATAAACAAAAATATCAAATAACAAGGTGATAAATGTAAATAGAATACCAGAACCAGATTAAATGTAAATGGCCTAAACATTCCAATTAAAAAGCAGAGATCATCAAATTGAGTAATAAGGCAAAACCCAATGATACACTGTCTCCAAAAAAATTCACTTTAAATAAAAGACTCAGATAGTTTAAAAAGAAAAGGATGAAAAATATATACTATATTAACACTAAGCATAAGAAAGCTGAAATGGCTGTATTAATATCAGAGAAAGTAAACTTCAGAACAGGCAGTATCAGTGATAAATAGGAACATTTAATAATGATAAAGGACTTAAGTAAGTATAAGTAAGTAAGTGTTAGTCGCTCAGTCGTGCCCTACTCTTTCATGGACTGCAGCCCACCAGACTCCTCTGTCCATGAGATTTTCCAGGCAAGGACACTGGAGTCGGTTGCCATTTCCTTCTCCAGGGGAATCTTCCCAACCCAGGGAATCAAACCCGGGTCTCCTGCACTGCAGGCAGATTCTTTACCTGCCTTAAGGACTTAAGAGGCTATATTAATCATAAATATATAAGCATCTTAAAAACAGTGTTTGAAAGTATGTTAAACAAAACCAACAGAACTTGAAGAAACAGACAATCCAGAACTACAGTCAGATGTTTCAACATACCTTCTGTCAATAACTGATAGAACAAGTAGACAAAAACCCAGTGAGGATGAAAATAAGGGGAAGTAAAATATGAAATTCAAGAGGGTGAATTTATTTCATATTGGTTGGCCAAAAAGTTTTGTTGCTAAGATATTACAGAAAAACCCAAATGAATTTTTTGGCCAATCCAATAAAATACATGGGAAGAAAGATTATTTAAACAGGACACTAATAGGTTTAGTTACCAGATGAAAGGCAATCCTTGGAGCTTTGTAGTACACGGCCTACACTGCCACATGTGATAGACCCATTTCCCACTCTACGCACCCTTCAGGGCCTCCCTGCTAGTGAATAATAAAGATATGTCCTCTTCCTTAGGTCCTTCGTGAATCCGTTTCGAATTCTTATTTCTCTTTGGTAACTCTGAATAGACAAACACACACATACACACAGGTTTCCTTGAGCAAACAGTAATTTTTGGAGACAGTGAAGACTCTAACCAGGGTAAGCCATAGTACATAACAACCCACAGAGTGATTTCCCAAAGTCTGGGTTTTAGTGGAGCAAAACACCACAGGAGTTTCAGCAAAAAGGCCCAAGGTGAACATGGATTTCTAGTCACTGCTTGATACAAGGGTAAAAAGCGTAGCCACCTTGCCTCGATTTGGGACAGTTTTGAAGAGCTGTTCAAATTCCAGGGCTCTATTTGGAGTTAGCTGTGCCCTGTATTAATGGAATTCTGATTCCATTGGAAATAATGGAATATTTGGAAATTATTGGAAATAATAATGGAAAGCTGATTCTGTAATAATGGAATCCTGCTTCCTTCACTTTGTGTTGTTCCTAAGAGCACTCCCCAACCAACTTCCTACACACAAATCTCCATCTTATAATATGTTCCATAGGCAACAAAACCTAAGATACAGGGAAACAATAGAGAGATGAGAGAATAGCCAAGTCAGAGAGAACAAACACACCAATGTTGAAGGAGTGGGTAGAAGAAAAAGGGACAGAAAATATATGAAAAAGGAAATGCCAAAGAGTGAAAGAAGAAACAGTGGTAAGCAAAAACTTATAAGAAGAATCTCATTTCTGACTGTTTATCAGATAATTGGATACCAGTGTAGGGAATGGTTAAGCCTGAATTTGGGGGTTTCAACACAGATATCATGCCAAATTACAGTCAGGAAAGAAGAATATTAACAAGAACACATTAAACTCTAGTGAATGAAATGTACTCCTAGAAGTGAAGTATACTGAAGCTCACAACTGACTTTGAATTGGATGGATTGATGGATGGATAGAAGTACAGAAAGATTTTTAAAATGCAGTAAATATTGTTTGTAGAATTTAGGGGTTAGGTATATGGTTATAATTATGCCCTACATAGTTTTTTTAACTTTTCTAAATGAATGAAAATTTTATAAAAAATATTGGAGAAGGAAGGATCCATTGAATTTGATATTGTAAATTGATGACCTTTCCAAAAAAGTGTTAGTGCAGTGTGGAGATGTGTGTAGGAGAAAGACTGCAGGTTTAAGAATGAACATGACGCCAAAAAAATGGAAACTGTAACTTAATATTTTTTCCAAGAAACTTGACTGCTAAGAGAAAAGGACAGGACTATATAGAGAGGAGGAAGCAGGATTGAGAGAGGTGATTGTGTTTGCTTTCTTGTTTTATTTTGTTTTGTTTTTAGATGAGAGATTGGCATATCTATGGTTTGTGGGGAAGGAGTCAGTTGAGACGCAAGTTACACACGTTTGAATGTGATTTTAGCAGACTTTCCTAATCCTTAAGTCAGAGCCTTTCTAGAAACAATACATTGACAGCGACATTATTATTAGGAAAAGGAACAGATTTAAACAGCAGAGAGAGGAGCAATTCTGCATTTAGCTCTAAATAAACCTATAGTTCTGGGCGAAACCTCTAAGTTAGGTGTGGGTACAAAATCAGATACAGTAAAGCCTACCCTCTAATTCATAGGAATGTTAAGAGAAGAAATATTTATTTAGACAGGACTTTATATAAATCTTGAGTCTTTCAATCTGGCAGGCTTGATTTGAGGCACCAGTTCCACAATATTTTGTCATGCGATTTGGGGCATGATATTGTTTAAGCTTCAGTTTTCTCAACTACTAAGTGGAAGCAATAATATCACCTTCAAAGGGATGTTATCAAGATTAAAAGACAGGAAGCATGTAGAGCTATTTAATCAGCTTTGGCACATACGAAGTTCTTAGTAAACAGTGACAATTACATAGAAGTTTCTAAACTCAGAGTTCCCATTGTCTGATGTGAAACCAGGAAGGGACTTTATGAAGATACATGTGAATGGCTCGATAGAATACTTGGCACTGGGAAAATGAGGTACCAAATTGAAAATTGCAGGTGCCCAGACACTATTCTTCTCCTCAGACATAATTAACTTGGGCTGGGTTGTGGCTTCTGCCAAGAAAAATGACTACAAGTTTCTCCCTGTCTGTTCATCCCGAAGGTGTCAACTAAAGCGTAGCCTGCTCAGACTAGTTACCTGCCCAGACTAGCACCCAGAGGCTGAGCTGGGACACCCTGAAGGCAAAAGTATCCTTCTAACCTCCTTCGGCCTCACAGCTCTGACGAGGATCTTTGTTTCGAAGAAGAATTATACGTTCTCTGAACACCCTGCTCCTTGCGGAATGTTACAGCTGATCAGATTCCTTCAAAGCAGCCTCTACTTCACAGGCAGTTTACATGAAGCCTTCAAATCAGACATGCTTTCACAGCCATGAAGTAGCAAGAAAAGACTTTTATTCCCCAAGACTCCCAGAATATGAACACCAGATGAGATCAAAGGTAGCTCGCTGGGTGGGAATTGCAAATATGAGACTGCATCTTCAGCATTATGTTGTTAATACTCTAGGAGCAATGAAAAGCCACATGTAAAAACAAATACTCCCATTAAAATAAAAGACCCTAACGGGCTGCCCTGTTTGTATAGCCCACTGATGCCTTCTCCCAGCAACTCACATGAATCTTAGTGAAAAGATGATTAGATATGTCCATCTTAATTTGATCCTTAGGAGGGAACAGATTGTTGCACAGTATTAATTATGCATTATTGTTTCTGGTTATTGAGGTAACTGAAACTGCACCCCCCCACACACACACACACACATACACACATGGTTTTACAAAAGCCAGGATTTCAGTTTTTTTCCCTTTATGGTGAGAAAAGGGACAAGAGACTAAGCTGGTTGGGAGAGAAGTGAAATATAATCTACAGTCTGTGGCTTACAACAAAAAGGGGCCACTAGCTTGAAAAATATTGAAGTCTTCCCCAGTTCCTGGGGAGATTTTACACATATTTCTTCTGACTGAGGTCAAGGTATTAGAAAGACTTTCTGAAGGAGTGGAACTGATTAACTCAAGCTCTTACCCAGACTGCTCCAGGACAAAGGATAATGATACAAAAGAACAGGTTGCAATGTTGAGTAAGAAGAGAGGGCAAAGCTTATGGTTTCATGGTACCAATAAGCTTAAGGTTTTTATTTTCAGCTAAATCCCTGAATTTCTAGTTTAGACGTTCACCAGCTTGCTGGTCCTGGCCAAGAGAATTTGTTAACATTTCCCCCGAATTCTGCAAAATCAGACAAGTTTGTTTTTGTTTTTTTGGTAACATTTTATATTCAAACTCACAATAAAGTTGCAAGTAAAACCGCTTTATCAATTACTATCCTATTTGTGTGTATATTATTTTCATGAGTTATCTAACAGCAAGTTGTCTACATCATGCCCCCTTCTTCCTAAATACTTTTGTGTATACTTCCTAAGAACAAAAGCATTCTCTGGCATAACTGCAGTTTCATAACTAAAATCAAGATATTCATACTTTTATTTTCTACTTTGGAGTCAACAATCTAGTTTTGCCATTTGTCCCAGTGATATTCTCAATACAAATTTTTCAATCCAAAATTCAATCTAAGACCATGTTATCTAAAACCATTTAGTTATCATGTCTCTTCAGTCTTATCATAATTGTCTTTAATTAGGGTATCTTCAGTAGACCTTCTTTTCAACTGAGAATCTGACATGACTCAGTGTAAGAAAAGAGTTTTCCAAATGAGATCTGATTTTGCCAAGCCATGATATCTATAGCTAGCATTTGTGTTGATGGCTAGAGATTCCTGACAGCTCTCAAAAGCCAGAATTATTACCCTCTCTAGCTGCTCACTGAATGAACCTCTGCTTCCTTCAAGTCAGCCAATAACCATTTGTCTTAATCAGTCACAGTCTGTTATAGTCACAAAAGTGCTGACCCATAAAAAAAAATCTGTTCAAAAATCAGATTGTTTTGGTTTCAAAGACCATCAATACCCTTTCTATGTAAAACAACGTGTCTGCTTATTTGGCCAAAAAGGAAAGAAGAAGAGAACAAAGACATGATTACAATTCCAACACTAAAATATTATGAAATAAAACTTTGGTTCCTAAATAAAATTAAAGTTACTCCCACTTTCCCACAACCCATGTAATTCTTTGTGTTGAGTTAAACAGCATAACAGACAAGTTCATCATTTGATTCTTTATTAAATACTTGGAACCACATACTCTTCCCCTTTAATAAAAATGCATGTAAGATTCTATTTCCTGAGTTCTTTCCAATGACTAATAAATTCATATTACAGCATTCCAGAAAACAATTAAAATGGAATTGTTAATAGTAATCACAAACATGATATATTATAATTCTATAGGCAAACCATTAGTTTAGGGTGGTGTTTTTTAAACCAGAAACCAAATGATATGCCATAAGACCACAGAATGTAGACCTGGCAGAGATCTTATATGATCTCAGAGACTCCAAAGTCCTCACTGACAAATAATGACCATGAAACTCAGAAAGGTTAGGGGACTTGTGCAAAGACAATACAGGTAACTACTGGGAGAGCCAAGACAAAAACAGAAATCCTCCGACAGACACATAGGACCCCGGCCACTGTGAGATACTGCAGAAGACAAGTATGGCCCATTAAAACCAGGTGAAAAACAAGTTTTTGAAAATTAAATTCCATTTTGGATGTACCAGAAAACATACCAAGTAAAGTGAAAAAGAGAAATTATGCTTTTATTCAGAGAAGCCAACTTATACAGTGACTTCTCTGATTTTTTTTTAATAAAGTTTATATTTTCAGATCATACAGCTCTTCAAAGATGAAATTTTAAATCTTCAGAGTACTTTACCCTAGCTCTCAGAACACTCAATAGTTTAGAAAACCTTAAAAGGGATCACCGGCAGTTCTTTAATTAGCCAATACATTAAACCACGGTTTTAGTCCAATGAGACAGGCCTGGAAATTCTCTAAAGGCTTTAGAAAGACAGAACCCTTAGAACTACACCCAATCACTAAACATGGGAGTTTAGAAGACAAAATGCAAGGGCCACCCAGGCAGTTACCTAAACACTCACTTTCACAGATGTCCTCTGTGTCAAACCTCTTCATCTTTGTCTTCTGCAACTGAATATGACTACTTTGAGTTTTCCTTGACATCCTTGGGTCTCTCACTGTGGCTGAAACTTCAGTACCAGAACTATCAATAGGCTCCTCACAAATTTATCTGTGGAATAAAATAAGAGCAAGCAGTGTACAGATGAAGACAGAAAATGGAAAGAATAAAACTTCATAAATCCACTACTTGGTTATGAAGCCAAGTCAAAAACTATGGTCTTTGAACTCATCTATTTCCCCAACTTCCTGTTACGACTCATGCTGCTTGGGTTCTGAAACTAGGCAGACATAGATTCAAGCCCCACCACTGCCTCTTGATAACTCTGTGATCTTATAAAATTATTTAGCTTCTCTCAGGTTTAGTTTTTGTGGTAAAATGGCAGTGAAAATATCTTTCCTGCAGAGGTGTGGTGCTGGTTTAGTAGCTAAGTCATGTCCGACTCTTGTGACCCCATGAACTGTACCCCACTAGGCTCCTCTGCCCGTGGATTTTCCAGGCAAGAATACTGGAGCGGGTTACCATTTCCTACTCCAGGGGATCTTCCCAACCCAGACATCAAACCCAGGTCTACTATATTTCAGGCAGTCTCCTTCATTGCAGGCAGATTCTTAACTGACGAGCCACCATAAATTTCTTGTTCTTAGGAGATACTTAGCAAATGTAGCTTCACTGGACTCCATAACAGGTTTTTTCCTAAGGTTAATTAGAGACCAGGGAAAGGAGTAAAAGAGCTAGTGCAACATCACATAATTTACCAAAAATGACAGACAGGATTGTCACTGCCACAAGCAGCATTTGACTTTACCTTTGTACTGAAAATGAGACTTCTCATTTTCCATTTTAGAACAATCCTCTTCAATGATTATGTCATAAGATTTCTGTTTCTGGAGGGAAAATTATAAACTCTCTGAAAAAGTTAATTCTCACTCCATAAACCACAGCCTTAATAAGGGATCAACAAGTTCTATTCAAATACTGAGTAATATTCACCTCTGGGGGGAGGCAAGAGTTGTGGAGAAGAAAACTAACCATCTCTGTAGTATTCATCACTCCATAAAGCATTTATCATCCATGGGGTTCAAAGATCCTGGAAGTAACTGCACACACTGGGTTTCCATAAGCACCTTATACTGCCTACAGCACCCATTGGCTATAAGCCAACTGGGAAAATTTCAAGTTACTACAGAGATTGGCAAATACTGGGAACTTGTTAGATAGCTGAATACCTGTGACTCATACCTGTCTTCTCAGAATATGCAAAAGTCAAATCACAAATGAAGAGAAATTTGATGTAATATTATCTGATGCTAGCTGGTATCAGTTACTAACCAACAGTATAGAAATACATGCCTTGTCAGGAAGAATCTCAGTGCTTGATTACTGTCTATGGAAATTTATCTTGACTAAGACATGTTCTTCCACTTATGTGTTTCAAGAAGCAATGGGATGAATAACCTCAGGAATTTTTCTCCTAGGATCTAGAGCTCAATGGAGGGGTGGGGGACTTCTCAGAGGACTAACTTTCAGTTAGCCTTGCCCAGACACGTTGACTGATTAGACCTTTGAGGATATAAAGTATTCCCTCTACAGGATGTGGTCTGGTGACTGGGTTTTAGGTCAAAGTTCAGTTCTATCCATGGTTGTGTCACGCAGTTGGTGACCTCAGGGAAATCTCTTCAGCATGCCAGTCTTCAATTTCACTTTCTACCAGTTGTCAGTTCTGACTTGTTGGATCAGATTTTTCCTGTCCTCCCATCTAAGATTCAGGTCAGTCTATCACATCGTCTACCATAGACAGCATCCTCTTTGCCAAGACACTCCTCCCTTGGCCTGCCCCAGCCCTGTTTCACCCCTCCAGGTAAGGTAACACCTAGTTATAAACTAAGTGTCAAACTATTGCCTGTCTGAAGGGAGATGCCTTTGCTTGTTGGGACACACCTTTTTCAGGCACCCTGAGGCCCAGCAGCCAGGTGGAAGAATCATTGCCACTAAATTCTTGGTGGTCCAATCAACTAGACTCATATGTAAGGCATCTGTAAGACAGCGTACACACCTAAAGAGGGATGAATAGATTGTACTTGCTGAATAACGTCTGAAGAAATATTTCAGTTCTGAGAGAAAGATATTACATAAACACAAGTTATAATATTATTAATACCAATCTACGCCCAGGTCTAAAGACATTTGCTACAAAAAGATCCTCTGGCTGAAGGCCAAAAGAAATGAGTAATATCCTGCTGGGTAATTAATTTCTATTCAGACTGATGCTATTGATCAAGATGAAAGATGGCACAAGGGTGCTAAGACTTGGTGGCAGAGAGGAGTGTTCACATCATGTGGGATGAAGAGATGAAAAGCATCAAGAGATGAAAAGCACAGGCAGCAATGCAGTTAGAAGTATAGGAAGAAGTGAGGACTTCCAGAAAGGCTATTTGTGGAGATGTTCACTGTTCAGTTTAGCAAACAGTTATTGAGTGCCTCTTCTGTGATCAGCACCGTGCCAAGCACAAAACACCAAGGTAAACAAGACATGGTCCCTGCCCGGGCAGAGTTGATACTTACATGATATAGTTCACACTTTGCTATACATCCAACTCACTCAGCTCCTTGTTAAAACCAGATTCCCGTCCCCACTGGCCAGGTCCTAGATTAAAGATTCAAGGATGAAGGCTAGAAATTGGTATGTTTTACAAGGTGTCTCTGATGATTTAATGATTAGCCAAGTTCAGGGAAACAGTGGTCTAGTGAAACAATTAAACATCTGATGATTTGAGAACAATTTTCTCTTTGATCACAGGTATTATGCGATTTTTCAGCTCGTGAAGACCACTTTTCTCCCACATACAATAGCTGAAGGCCCACCTCAACCTTACACTTTCTTTGATCCCCAGTGCTTCAAACTGTACAAAGAACATAATAAATATTTGTTAAATAAACACCAAAGTAGATAGCTAGAAAGATAAATAGGTAGAAAGAAATTTTGATTCAAATGATCCTAGTAAAAAAAAGTTCACATTTCAGAACCACAAATGCTATGTCACATACTTTGATATTTCCTGTAACAATCTTCTGAATCTATAAAGCATATTCTTTTGATAACCTTATATATTTGGGGGGGCGGGAATGTGAGCTATAGATCGACACAAAAACAAACAAACAAAAAAATTCCTGAGGCTTTCTATCATCACCACCTTCCACCATAAAGAACAAAGATTTTTTTTAGAGACAGAGGATTTTGCTTGCCTTTTGCAGGAAGTAAAGATTCCTTCCCTCTCTAAATTACCAAATAAGAGATACAGTTCTTTCTATCACTTCTATCCCTTCATCTAAACCTGATTTCTTCCAGAAATAAGCAGATACCTCTGCCAGTAAGTTTTTAATGTTTCCTCATGACTTATTTCCTTCAAAACATCATAATTACTTTACAAGGAAATTATAATCAAAGGATCCAAAGTCTGTTCAGGAGAAAAATTAATAACCTGGCAAGTTAATGATACAATGCAAGAAATGTACTTTATTTACATGGAACTTGGAGGACGGGAAGAGATATTCATGATATAAACATATGTCTATACGATTATATATTTGAAATCCTTGCAATATTTTTAACAAGTGATGTTTTGAGCTCTAGTTTGGTTCAGCTTTTAATTGGGTGAATCCATGATAAACATATAAGGCAAAAATAAAGTTCTGAAAGCATTCTTAGCCATATCTATTCTTGAATTTAATGCTGAAGCAATCCATTTATCATTCCCAAGAAATGGGGTCGGTAACATCATTTCATCTTTCTTGGGGCAATTAAGATGCAGCCTTTTCAGGAGCCAAGAGAGAAGCTGTCTCATGAGTTTCATTTTTTCAAGTCCCTTGTTGCTACAATTTTAGAAAAAAATGTGTTTGAGGTCACTTAATGTTCATGGCAAAACAAGAGCATGTGTCAAAGGAAATGAGTGAGCTGTCCTACAGTGAGCAACAGTTTCACCCCAACGTGATCCAAGACTCAACAGAAATGAAATTTAACTGACCCTGAGTCAGGTGAGAAGTAGTACTCTCAGAATCCTTGAAGCATTTTTGCCTAGAGCACTTAAAGAACTACTTTGTTCCTTTGCATCAGCGAGGTTGCTTTCTTACTGATTTCACAATCTTCCTTCTAAGGCACTAATCCTGTTTCTGGATATTACCCAGAACCATGTCTCAGGAGGCCAACCAGCTGCCAATGAAGAAGCAAAAAGCTATGTATATTGGGGGAAAAAAAGAAATGAGTGTATTTCCATACTGTTTGTTTATGTGTTTGTATTCGTTTTTATGTAAGAAAATAAGATACAATCAAGGAATGCCCTGTAGACTAGAGAGTGCTTTGGAGACTCAAAAGTGGCACTGAGGCATCTTATTATCAGATGAGGTCCATTTCAGTGGCACACCCATATTTAACCTCAATCCTTGCCTGAGTAAGCTGACTAAATAAATTGACCTTTTCTAATAATTTCTGACTGCCACTGTCTCCAAACTAGAGTGAGGATATAAACGTTAGCTATCCATAGCTCTATAGAAAAAGAACAGCCTAAAATAAAATATATATATATATGGTACTACATTACTGAAGTCAGAATGTGAGAATTTGAAAAAAATAGCAAATCATCATTTAGCACATTCTTCATCTGACCTTTTCCCTGAATACCTCTGATTTACATCTTATTGCCATTTTTTAAATTAGGAATGTCATTCTTTGAGGTATCCCATGAAAGATCTCTTTAAAATGTTACCCTTTGTCCATCTGACATTACTTTGTAATTATGTCTTAACTTTACTGATTGTGTTATTAATGATAAATAGTCAATCAAAACTAAACATATCTTTGTGAACATACTCTACCTCTGTTTCAATGCCAAATTGTAGTCATGTCCCTGCTAACCAATGAAGCTCATATTGGTGCTACATCCTAGTTGATGATAAGCTCCAATTGCCTCAATGTCTATGTTCCTCAGCCACTTTCCTCATTTTTCTTCTTACTTTACTTTGCACATTCTCCTTTGGTGACTTCATCCACACTCACTTTGGTATATGTAGATTATTTCTAGTATATGTTCTCTACCCAGATTATTATTCCATAAAATCAAATTCCCACTACTAGGCTCTCCCATTGGGAGTTCTACCAAGATTCAAGCCATCAAATTGTAATAAAAAGGCAATCGAATTGCAAAAAAAAAAAACTTGTGCAGAGTACGGAGAAGATCCTGTGACTAATCGAATGTGTCAAAAGTGTTTTGTGAAATTTTACACTGGAGATTTCTCACTGGATGATGCTGCATGGTCGGCTAGACTAGTTGAGGTTGATAGCTATAAATAGTGACATTAATTGAGACCGATCAACCTTATACCACTCAGGAGATAGCTGACACACTCAAAATATCCATATAAAGTGTTGAAAATCATTTACACCAGTTTGGTTATGTTAATCACTTTTGATATTTGGAGTCCATTCAAGTTATTCACGGAGAAGGCAATGGCACCCCACTCCAGTACTTTGGCCTGGAAAACCCCATGGGTGGAGGAGCCTGGTGGGCTGCCATCTATGGGGTTGCACAGAGTCGGACACGACTGAAGCGACTTAGCAGCAGCAACAGCAGCAAGTTATGCAAAAAAAAACCTTTCTTGACCTTATTTCCACATGTGATTCTCTACTTAAATGTAATGAAACTTCCATTTTTAAAACAAATTGTGACAGGTGATGAAAAGTGGATATTGTACAATAATGTGGACTGGAAGAGATCACAGGGCAAGCAAAATGAGCCACCACCAACCACACCAAAGGCCAGAATTCATCCAAAGAAACTGACGTGTGTATGGTAGGATGGGAAGATGCGCTATTGTGTGCTCCTTCCAGAAAGCCACACGATTAATTCCAACAAGTACTGCTCCCAATTAGACCATCTGAAAGCAGCACTTGGCAAAATGAGTCCAGAACTAGTCAACAGAAAACATATAATCTTTCAACAGGATAATGCAAGACTGCCTGTTTCTTAGATGGCCATACAAAAACTGTTAGAGCTTAGCTGGTAAGTTCTGATTCATTGGCCAAATGCACCAGACATTGCACCTTCAGATGTCCATTTATTTCATTCTTTACAAAATTCTCTTAATGGAAAAAATTTCAATTCCCTGGAAAATTACAAAAGGCAACTGGAACAGTTCTTCCCTCAAAAAGGTAAAAAGTTTTGGGAAGATGGAATTATGAAGTTGTCTGAAAAATGGCAGAAGGTAGAGGAACAAAATGGTAAATACGCTGTTCAAATAAAATTCTTGATAAAAACGAAAAATGTCTTATTTTCACTTAAAAACCAAAGGAACTTTTTGGCCAACCCAATACTGCTTTTGAAATAATGAAGTATAATATACATAAAATGTTGCTTTTTTCCTTTCACCTTCAATATTAAAGTGGCTATACAAAATGTCACCTATTTTCACAAGTTTTTTTAAATGTGTGCTGATATGACACAATACAGCTGTCACAATACGATCTAACAAAATTGTTTCAAATGAAGTTAAAAGACAGCTAAGCACTACTATAGCCATCATATGGAAAAAATTGAATGACCATTTTGGCCAACCCAATATAATCCAAATACAGCCTTATAGGTTCTGAGACAAGGGAGGATTTGAAGACAAGACAGAGGGTTCAAAAGTCAGAAAAGCCAAAAACCAGTCGGTAGCAGACGTGTCCTAGAAGTTACCCAGAGTTAAAATTATCAAAGCCAAAGTTGCCACCGAGTTCAAAGGCAGTCAGTCACACAGAGATAAATTTAAAAAGATCAGAGCAAGGAGGATACAGTGTGCAGTGCTGAAACAGGCCATGAAGAGCAAAACAGCAAACAGCTGGGCCAAGATGGCTCCTCCAAAGGGCGTGGAAAACTTTGCACTTCTTGTTACTGAGTATGGGCTTCATGGATGGCTGTATATAAAGACACAGGGTCAAGACACATTCTGTCCATTATTTATATCTTTATGTGCCTGTCTCAGAGCAGGGACAGTAAACAGTAAAGTCAATACACTCCTTAAGAAAGAGACTTTTCTTTATGTTTTCTCCATAACTCCAGTGAGAGAAATACAACGTGAATGAGTCTAGTCACACCACATTACACTGACTGTGAATGGATACCATTCAATTATAACCTAAAGGGGTCCCTAAAGATAGTCTATATTGACTCTCTTTATAATAGAAAAGATACAACTGATCTTCTTCCCACTTTGTCCTTATCACTGTCTGGTAATTCATTATACCTCATCTATAAGAGTCTTACATTAACTTTAAGCTTGCTTTTTAACTCTTTATTTATAACCCAAATGTAATTTTCTTGTGGGTAGTGCTTATATATGAGCTTATATTTTGGTCTGTAGTTCATTTCAAGTGACAAGAAAATCTGGCATTGATTTGCAGGAGAGTTTTTGTTCAAAATATATTTTGGAGATAGAAGAAGCAAAGCATGAAAGTTTTATTTTTTAAACTATGAATTCAACTTAGGTTAGGAAAGCCTCAAAAAATTTTTTGAATTCCATTTGCTCCTTCTAGAATTGGTTGTTTTTATGAATGAGAAATAGTCAAATATAGTTGACTGTTGTCACAGTTGAATGTAGAGCAAAAGCTCTTGATGTGCTAAAATGCTCCAGGAGATTTTCATATACTTTTTCCCAAACTTTACTGAAAAACTGATTTTTAAAAATATATCTGTGACAATATGCCATTGTTCATGGCATTACTAATATGACGTGTGTGTGTGTGTGTGTGTGTGTGTGTGTATACTTATAACTACCTTAACTGGCCTTTATCCCATCAGATCATTTTGACTAATTTCATCAGTGGTACAAATTAATTCTACGAGAAACCTAATCACTCAGTGTCTGGTATCTCTTTTCTGTTCTGCAACAAACACTGAGACAAAGTTAGTGTGACTAAAACAAAAGTAAACACAAGTAAGTAAGTAACTGAGAAAGAAGGTGTTTTCTTGTTAGAAAAAAAAATACAAAAACAAAAACACTATTTTAAAAGAAGCAAGACCACCGATGTGTATTTATGGTTCTGCCTTGAGCTGTGAAATGAACTAAGTAACCTCTTTCCATCATTCCCAGCCCTATGACTCTACCAGCAAAAGGCTTTCAGAGTCATGTGACAGCATAAGCCAAGACTGCTGGTAATTTCAAAGACTTTCAACTATTTTCCCAGGAGTTTTATCCTCTCTGGGCTATCAGCTTTACTTCAGAAATACGGGAGGTGGGCATGACAAAGCAAAGAGGCATCCCTTTGGATCAACTTGGAAGGCCACGTGCACATGTGCAGTGACACAGCAGAGTCACACCCTGTAAGTGCTGTTGAACGTTCACATCATGACTCAGTCCAGGTGCTCACTTATTAATCCAGTTCAGACTCAGGAAACACAGCCAAATATCAACCAACTCAGTTTTCTCACCTTTGGCAGTACTTGACAAGTTTGGCTGACTCTGTCTTACAAAGCCTCAAACAGGTAAGTTTTTACTGGATTCTAGTTTCATTGTGTAATCTCCTTTTGTTTACACAAGCAATGGGCAATTCAAGGGGGAGAAAAAAAGCTAACTACATTTTGACTGAAAAGAACTTTGACCTTATCCACATAAGGCAAGAACTTTCGAATATAATGTACTTATAACCCTCCCACCCCCTACTCCTGGCCTTAATGCAGTTTGGGTTCTACAAACAGAAATAAAAGGGAAAAATCTGGAAGTGAATAACATTATGGTTAGATTTGGATTTCTGGCAATCCAAAAAAAACAGTTCACAGATACATTTCATATGCTCTTCTGACAAATAGAAGGCTCAGACTAATGTTTGTGGAGAAATATGCCTCATTATTTCCTAAGATGCCCGAGTAGGTCCCCCAGGAAATCCATGAATTATTATCTCCTGAGAGGCATTTTGACAACTCTTGATCATTTTGTTTGGCTCGATCGAAGTCAAAGACCTTTTGTCTCCAGAAACTTTTCTTCAATATAATTAAGCAAGAATCTAAGTTTTTTCCTCTGCCTATCCAGTCCTTCTATCAAATTGCTAACAAAATGAACAATTCATTTGCTATGAAATGTTTCCACTTTTGCCATAGCAAGCAGTCTAAAGGGGGATTCTTTTCACAAATATGAAATGTTCACTAAAAAGTTGAGGGATGATCAGGCTTATTAATTGAGGAATAAAAAAAGCAAGTCACACATCATGTACCATACAATCCCATCCTGGCAAAATATACCTTTGTATGTATAAATATAGAAATACACTGTAAGGCTATAAACTACTAACTTAATGCTGATTATCCCTGGATGGTGAGATTATGAATATTTATGTTATTTTCCTTATATGTCACTGTCTTTTCTGAAATGTTTGCAGTAGAATTCATGACTGGCTTTTCTCCTGCCTGTAAATATAATTGAAGAATATAAACAATTACATAAACAAATATTAACAATCATAAAGAAACAATAAGTTATTTTTATGTTTTAATAAAATGAAAAAATACTAGTCAAAATAAGTCTGCACTAATATGGTAATTTATTCCTTTCCCTCAATATGAACGGTACCTGGAACCTAGAGTTCAGTCTTAAACTAGGGAGTTATACTGACAGCCCATAAGATTTACTTGCTGAAACATTTCTATACATTTCTTCAACATCCTGTAGGTGTGGCAAATGAATGAATAAAATTCACACCATTTTCAGCATCTCTCAGCCTCTCACCATTTGCATTACCTTTCACGACCAAAAAGTACACTGTTGACCAAATCTTAAGCTATAACTCTATCCCAAAAAAAGGAGATGAGTCACAAGTCACTTTTAAGAAATACAATAGGATTTTTTTTTCTTTAATGAATGCTGAAAGGGAAATGTTTTACTTGTCCTGACAACTCTAGCAAGCTATAGCTCAAAAATATGAGTAGGACACTGAGCCAAAAGCTTTTCTAAGGCTAGACAAATACCTGCGGCATTAATAAAGAACCAGAGATACCTATTGCAGCATTCTTGGGGGTTTACAATGTGATTATTGTTTTATGAGAAGAGAAGGTGTCTTGAATGCTATGACAGCTTTGTTTCCTAGGAGCTAGAAAAACTAGAAGGTGGAAGGGGTGAGTGGGACAGTAACTGATAAGGGAAAAGTACAATGGCCAAAAGCCTTCTCAAGAAAGTGTTTATGAGATCTTTTCCCCTTGTATGAGAATTTTAATCTCCAGAGTCAGAATTTTGTTTGAAGATGTATGTAAGCCCTGGAGGTATTTTTGAGGTACGGTCTTCCAGTAGATATGCTAATAGACACTCTGCTCTGCTTATGATGAGAACACTGTGGTCCAAGTTTGGTCATTCAAAATGCAGCCACAATGTGTCAGCATCTCTCTTTACCTCATGAAACACTTTTCCTCTATTTCAAATTCATTTAATGGTAGTCCACACTCTACTTAACTATGCGGAACCAGCCAATCTCAAGCTCTGATATAAGTGATACTCTGTTCCTTTATCAAGCTTATAACTAGTGGTTAGAAATCATTCTCCAACACTCCCCACCACCACCACCACCACGCCTGCTCTTATTCAGCTTGGGCCACAGAAGATGAAGGGCCTACTGCCTGACATGCCGATGCTGAGAATCTCTTCCTTTCCAGATGCATTCAGCTTGCTGCTGGTCTCCCAAGTTCCCAAGTGCCAGAACAAGGTAGCCAAGAGTGATCAGCTGTGGAGAAACCTGTGTCTGAGAAAATGGAGCTTCTGCATCTTCTCCAGTCAGTGCCTGGGCGCACAGACACACAGCAGTGTTCCTCAGACAAAGCAGGAGTGCTGGATGACGCTGGCACATCAGACACTCTGTCTACAAAGCAGCAGCTGGGAACCTCAGTGTACGGCAGAGAGTACGCTAGAGGTACCCTCTTATCCTTTTCTCTTTAAGACTCGTTGTTTGAGGAAGAATTAAAAAAACGAGGAGCAGTAAGGAAAAGGGGGCCTGAGAAGTTCAGCCTGTCTCTCCGACACAATACTAGGGCTTTGAGCTCTCTGCTGTTCCTCTGAAAGTCTGGCCTTTTCTGACCTTACTACCCTAAACGGGACAGCTAGGCCAATAGAGAGAGAGAGCCTGCCTCTCCACCATAACCTTGGATATTCTATCCAATGCCCAAAGAATCTGATTTTTTTTTTTAAACAAAGAAATAGAGTTCTTTTGAAAGTTGATTTCTTGCCAATCATTCCCTTTCCCCAGGTTTATACCAATGAGGAAGAATAATTGGCAGGCTACTCCCAGAACCAGTGGTGCCCTGCCCATGCATGGTACACACGATTTGTATGTCTGAAAGGAGGTTCTGCTAAAAATGGTGGAGAAATCCAGAAAGCATCTGGGAAAACCCCTGACAAGGCATGCCTTCCTTTCAGCCTCTACACCAGGTGTCACACACACACAACCAAGTATCATCTTGCAGGGCCCAGTATAAACTTGTACCCTGGGACCTAGGCCAAACATGATCCCCTTGGGCTTACCCAGTTTAAACTTGTAAAGTGTGTCCCTTCCACTCTACCCTCAACCAATATATGCACACACATGCACACAAACACATTCACAGGCCATCTCAGCCCAGCCTCGTGCAATCTCATCAATCATAAAGGGAAGTATTTCATTTTTAACATCAGACAGTTTTGTAAGGTCTGCGCTGTGGACCCTAATATTTGTCTTATGCAGTGCTATATCTAAGTTGTTTCCTAGTGTAATAGAGCTACAAGGGTAACACTTTTAGTAAAAGTATCCTAGCTTCCACATTCCTCTGAAAGTCAAGACTCGGGATAGAATAGGCTTTAAGCCTGGAAAAAAAAAAGAGAGAGAGAGAGAAGGATCGAATTGTTTTTAAGTGCTGACTTTCTTGTACTAAAACTGATATCGGCCTGATTTTAATAATCATAGTTAAACCACCGAAGTTAAGTATGTGGTGAATCTCACAGCAGCATTCCTCTTGTCTGCTCTGCATCGTCTGGACCTTTTAAAAACTGGAAGAGTGAGAGAGGACCTTTGCTTCTTTGGGATTCTGTTGATGTCCTCCTGTGTAGGGCTGTTATGCAGGCCTTGTTCAGTGACACTATTCTGTGCAGCCCACACCCCCTTCAGGAGTCTCTCACCCCCTGCTGCTATGAGGGTCAGCTGCTGGGGCCCACAGCTAACCCCTTCTCCAGGAACGGCCTCAGCTGAGGGAGAATGATCCCCACTGGGTGCAGTCTGCACCCAATGCCTGACAATGTGAGAGGACAAAGGGCCAGGCCCCTTGACTCAGCTGGAACAACTCCGGAAATCCATCCCAGTTCTAGAACTCCCTGTAAGATCATGTGAAGTCCCCATGATAACTGTGTTATTACGCAACTCCCCCCTCTGCCTCCCTGCTTCCCCCTACACAGATACTCCTGAAATCACACCCGGCTGTACCCATGAGCAAGTCCCCATCTCGGAGCTTTTTCCCAAACCTAAGACAGTTCCCAGATGCTGTCCTGGGAACTAGACTCTGAAACAAGATTTTGGAGCTGGATCCCTCTCTGACTGGCCAGCAATGAAGACTAGTGGTAGGTGGTGACTGATTGCCCTTAACATGCAATGCACTTGCGAAAACACTTCACGGCGGTAGAAGGATCACCTAGAGAATTTGTAGGACTCACTGCAGAATTAAAATGTGGGCCTCCTGGTTTTTTTTTTTTAAAAAGGAAAAAAATGGTGCCAGAGATTCTTAAAGTTTTTTTCTTTCTTCTGCAGTCTCTGACTTATGGGATTTTAATTTGCTATCTATTGTTGTCAATTAAAAATTTTAATTATTAGCTTGAGTCTTACCACTTGTCTTTACATTGTGCAGTATTAGTTTTAAAGGCAGGTATAAGACTATTTAACTCACATGCAGAATCACAGAAATGACACAATTCATAGTTCCTAGCTTACATGAGAATATGTACTTTGTTCTTAGCAGGACAGTGGGAAAAAAGCACAAAAATAACCCAACTGTTTCAGTTTCGTTTCTTGATACATATATTCTATCAACACTATCTTTGGCTTATTGATGAGTAAAGAAAGACTGAAAAGAAAAGAAACTATTAATACATTCTATCTTTCTCTTTCCTTCTATCATCCCAGGCCCCATCTCTTACTCAGTTACAAACTTAAAATGTTTATATTTTCCTTCTTTGCACCTCCCTGAACTCCCATGTATGCTGGAGAATTCTGTGTTCGTGGAGCACAGCAAACGCTCTGCACTAATGAACTGGCACAGAATTGTAGACACATACGATGCAGCTCTCTCTGCTACTCATGCACGGGCTCCACTGCCCGCTTGGACTTCACTTACAAAACACAGTCCACGATTTTAAGAATTTCAAGATGGTGACAGCACAATATTAAACCAAGTGTGGGATGTTTCTCAGTGCAGGGCCCTGGGCAACACGGTGTGTTGCAAAGCCATGAAGAAAGTCCTGAGTATGAACTTGGCTGCGATATTGAGAGAAGAAAATGCACCAGCAAATATAACATCTAAGGACTATGAAATTGGAAGGTTGTTGCTCGGGACCACTGATGCACTGGAGAAAGACAATGGAAGACTGAGGGTGATTAATCACCAATGTAACACGAAATGTGAAAGACAGGGGGCATTTTAGCTTATAAAGAAATTCTCATCTCCTACAGCTGAAAGGCAGAAAAGACTCAAGATCAAACCCAGTACCTAATGAATGCAGGAGCACAGCTACTGAAAAAGCTGAAGTCTCAGCTTTAGCAGGTCTATTTTACCAAGGTTAAGGTCCTAATAGGGAAAGAATGGAACCCTGAAAATTGAGATGAGAACATTTGAGTAGATTTGGTCAAAAATGTGGAATCTCTGAAAAGAGACATGCACCCCAATGTTCACAGCAGCATTATTACAGTTTCCAAGATGTGTCAGTTTTCATTCCAATCCCAAAGAAAGGCAATGCCAAAGAATGCTCAAACTACTGCACAATTGCACTCATCTCACACGCTAGTAAAGTAATGCTCAAAATTCTCCAAGCCAGGCTTCAGCAATACATGAACTGTGAACTTCCAGATGTTCAGGCTGGTTTTAGAAAAGGCAGAGGAACCAGAGATCAAATTGCCAACATCTGCTGGATCATCGAAAAAGCAAGAGAGTTCCAGAGAAACATCTATTTCTGCTTTATTGACTATGCCAAAGCCTTTGACTGTGTGGGTCACCAGAAACTGTGGAAAATTCTTCAAGAGATGGGAATGCCAGACCACCTGACCTGCCTCTTGAGAAACCTATATGCAGGTCAGGAAGCAACAGTTAGAACTGGACATGGAACAACAGACTGGTTCCAAATAGGAAAAGGCATATGTCAAGGCTATATATTGTCACCCTGCTTATCTAACTTCTATGCAGAGTACATCATGAGAAATGCTGGGCTGGAAGAAGCACAAGCTGGAATCAAGATTGCCGGGAGAAATATCAAGAACCTCAGATATGCAGATGACACCACCCTTATGGCAGAAAGTGAAGAGGAACTCAAAAGCCTCTTGATGAAAGGGAAAGAGGACAGTGAAAAGGTTGGCTTAAAGCTCAACATTGAGAAAACGAAGATCATGGCATCTGGTCCCATCACTTCATGGGAAATAGATGGGGAAACAGTGGAAACAGTGGCAGACTTTATTTTGGGGGGCTCCAAAATCACCATAGATGTTGACTGCAGCCATGAAATTAAAAGATGCTTACTCATTGGAAGGAAAGTTATGACCAACCTAGATAGCATATTGAAAGGCAGAGACATTACTTTGCCAACAAAGGTTCGTCTAGTCAAGGCTATGGTTTGTCCAGTGGTCATGTATGGATGTGAGAGTTGGACTCTGAAGAAAGCTGAGCACCAAAGAATTGATGATTTTGAACTGTGGTGTTGGAGAAGACTCTTGAGAGCCCCTTGGACTGCAAGGAGATCCAACCAATCCATTCTAAAGGAGATCAGCCCTGGGATTTCTTTGGAAGGAATGATGCTAAAGCTGAAACTCCAGTACTTTGGCCACCTCATGCGAAAAGTTGACTCATTGGAAAAGACTCTGATGCTGGGAGGGATTGGAGGCAGGAGGAAAAGGGGACGACAGAGGATGAGATGGCTGGATGGCATCACCAACTTGATGGACATGAGTTTGAGTGAACTTCGGGAGTTGGTGATAGACAGGGAGAACTGGTGTGCTGCAATTCATGGGGTCGCAAAGAGTCGGACACGACTGAGCGACTGAACTGAACTGAACTGACAGTGCCAGTCACAGTAGTAAATGATGAAATTACAAAGGTAAATTAAACTAGGTTTTATCCTCAAGGAACTCATTGTCTAAATGAGGAAAATAAGCATGAATATGGTGGGATCAATGACACTATATTTGAAATAAAGGAATCCAGAGAAAACAATGAGAGTAAAGAGAACTTTGTGGAAGATGGAATATTTGACCTTAATAACACATGAAATATAATGTTTAAAAAAAAAAAGGTACATCCTTTCCTTCCAATGGGCAATAATCCTATTTCTAATTTTCTCTTCCCACCCAATATCTATTCTATGCTTTTTACTTACTAACAAAAGTCAAAATTCAGGGTGGCTATATTACTAATTTAAAATAATTCCTCCAACTCCCTTGTAGCTAGGAGCAGTTATGTGATCCAGTTCTGGCCAATGAGATATAAAAGCTACTCTATTACATAAGATTCTGGAAAATATTTTTAAATTTTTCGTTAAAAAGAGACAGAGTAAGCTCATATGTGCCTTCTGTTTTTTGCTTTTTTCCTTAGTCTTAAATTTGAACATTATACCTAGAGGCAGAACTTAAGCCCATGAGGATGAAAGCCATATACTAAGGATTGCAGAACAAGAAAAGGATCCTGATTTCTCATCGACATCCTTGAACAAGGAAGGTAGAATGATTACCTCCAAGTCCCTGCTAAGTCTGAAAACTCAAACCCTGTTTGGCAAACCACTGTAGTTCAGGTGTAGTTAAGTTACATGTGGCCAAAGAAAATCTTAGCCAGTAAACTATGCCAAGGGGAAACCAAGAGGTCTACCATACTGATTGTTTTCAGTCTGTTTATCCTCCAGGAGCAACACCATGAATTTCATTGGCCTTTCTTGACGTGACATCAGTTGTGTGTATTTTCATGCTACTTCTCTCCATGCATGAGGAACCCAGGCATTTCAAGTTGAGAAAACATTTCACAGCAGAAGCTAAATATTCTGAACTTGCAAGCAACAAGATGAGAAACATGATCTCTCTGTTTCAGATTCACAGATACTTTACAGGTAATTCAGAACTTTTCATAAACATCCTCCAACTAGATTGACAGTTTTAACTTCACTTTGTTCGTTGTGATGAAAAAGGTCATAGTGTGGGGCAGGACTCTTACATCCTAACACTCTCTTCCCTCTCAGCAGATCTCTGAATTCTGAAAGGAATACCATTTCCACCTCTGAGTCTAGATGATTATATTGGAACTAAATGAATGATGTCAGAAACCAGGTCTTTAACAACACTACACAAAGAAATATGCTAATGTAGGATCTACTTTTATCATTTTTCTGACTGTGATTAAACCCAACAATAACCACAAGAACAAGGGAAGGCAAGAAACCAACGCTGTGAAAAGTAGCCCTATAGAGAGAAACATAAGGAAACATAAGAGGCTCAGGAAGAGATTGCTGATTTGATAGCTGACGAGCCTCACCACAGTTTCTAATTTTGTGAGGGCTTTCCAAGGTTTGACTTCAGTATCCCCTTCTGTGAAATGGAGATCAGATCATGCCTCACAGACCATGCTTTGATGTTTTGAAGACAAAAATATTTTTTTGCATGGTTATCCAGATTTATTTTCCCTGACTATATTTCCCAAAAGAAGCACAGAGATATCTTTTTCTTCAGGTTGGTAGCTCTAATTTGAGTTTCAAATATATTATCATGTAAAGCAACTATCCTCCAATTAAAAAGAAATAAAATTTTTAAATATATTAAAAAATAAAGTTCCCATGAAAAATAAACCAAAAAAGTATCATATTATGCAAAAATTTGATATGAAGCAACTTTTTTTTAATCTGCAGTAACTTTTATTTTCAGTTTACTAAATCCTGCCTAAATTCACTGTATCTTAAAAACATGATTTACTACACCTCTGAAAGATCCCAATACGGGACAGGATTTTTGTTTACTCTGACACAGAAGGCTGACTTATTTTTTACTACATGATGTATTTTTAGGGGCCATCTCAGAGTAATACTCTTCTTGAGGTATATACAACATAGAAAAACCTGCATATGATTTTATCACACAACATGGTAAGTTCTGCTATATGTGTACACTCATAAAGCCATCATAATTGAGAAAATGAATATATCCATTATTTCCAAAAATTTCTTCCCGCTTGAAGATAAAAATCATAATAAATGTTAATATTCATTAAATTTCAAAAGGGTCAGATGCATATGTGCGCACACACACACACACAGTGATAGTATCACTGGCCTTTAATCAGAAGACGCAGGTAGAGAGAGAGACACCATTTGATCTCACGTCTTTGCAAAGTATTTTTAAAAGTTATATAAAATGGCTGTGAGAAGGGACTGCAAGTTCCTAATGTGCTTTGGATTGCTGTGAAACATTTCTAGGATTTTAAAAAATGTCAAGGGAAGCTAATGACTCTGGAAACAGCATGGGACCTGGTGGGGCAAGTACGGAATCAAAACCAAACCCTCCACAGCCTCCGAGTCTGGAAAAACATCTTGACTTTTTACTTCAGGTACACCTGAGTCTTCTGGGGCAACAAATGGGAAATCACAGCTCTACCAACAAGCACCAACTTGATATTTTAGAGTCTTGCTTTTTTTCTTCCTACAACTCAGACAGGTTTTTTTAAGTCTTAGCAGAATGGCTAGACTAGGTAATCCACATAAGCAGCTGCTGCAACGTGATCTTTTTCTAACATTTTAATGTAGAGCTGTGAACTTTCCTGGCTTTGGGCTATGTTGGGAACATTTGGAGTAAACTTACTTGATTTAAAGGCTATTGCTATTAGAACTCTGTCTGATCTGCCTCAGATGGAGGGTCTGCACCAATCACTCATGATATCAAACTACACTGGAAATGGAAAGCAGCTGATATACGAATTATCTTCAAGTACTGATTCTATGCACTTAAAAAAAACCCTTAAGATTATTTCCTTATTTTTAATTTGCTTAAGTGTAATAGAATTTTATTTTCCAGATCTCAAATATTTACTCATCTCCTGCTCATCGGCCTCTAGGACTGAGTGATCACCCATGTGTTGTAGAAGGAAAATTCTCAAGCTTTGACATTCAACTACCTGGGTTCCAAACTCAACTGTACCACTTAGCAGCTCTGTGCCCAGTCATGTCAACTCTTTGCAGCCCCATGGACTATAGTCCACCAGGCTCCTCTGCCCATGGAATTTTCCAGGCAAGAATACTAGAGTGGGTTGCCATTTCCTTTTCCAGGGGATCTTCCCGACACCGTGATCAAACCCACATCTCCTGTGTCTCCTGCATTGGCAGGCAGATTCTTTACCATTCGTGCAACCTAGGAAGCCCAGTAGCTTATGAGCTTGGGCAAATCACCTCATCATGTGTGAAATGAAGATATAACTGTATCTAATTGATAAAGCTGGTACCTGGATTAAAAAAAAAATACAGAGAAAGTGTTTACTAGAGGACACATAGTAGTCATTCACTAAATGCTTATCTCAGTGTCAAAATAAAGTTAGTATCAGTCTTAGAGACCAACTGAATCATATGTTGCACTTATGGATTATTATTATAACAGCTAGAAGACAGGGAAAGAATTTGACCTGAGACTTTTAAATACTTACCTTTTTAAGATAATGTACTAAAATGCGGGGCATTTTGTAAATGTGCCTCAAGATCACATAAAGATGAAATCTCCTTAATAAGGAACCTATTAAGAAGTAGGAATAAATTTTCTCTACTCATAAGTAAGGCAAGGTTGACTATCCCCCCATTCCTGACTGATACTGACAGACATGCACCTCTAAAGGAGAGCTCTGGGTATGGGAACAACTGTTATTGTAGCACACTTGCCTTAGAGATTGTCTTGTTTTTCCTTTCTCTAGGAGCCAGCTGGGGGTGGGTAGACCCTCAGGACGAGATCTGGGGCAGAATCCTTTCCTAAGACAGTAAGAGATACAAGTTACAGACAGGCCAAGTACTCAGAAACTTGCAAACAAAAACACTGTGAGCATTTTTAAAATTGACAATCACATACAAATTTTTCATGGCTTAAGACAGCTGCTGCTGCTGCTGCTGCTGCTGCTGCTAAGTCGCTTCAGTCGTGTCTGACTCTCTGCGATCCCATAGACAGCAGCCCACCAGGCTCCTCTGTCCCTGGGATTCTCCAGGCAAGAACCCTGGAGTGGGTTGCCATTTCCTCATTTCAAAGAGTTATGAAGCCCTTAGATTGGGTCACATTGTTTAGCCATCTTCCTGAAGCCTTATCTGCACTAGTTCCAAACACCCCCTCAGTCCCACCTACCACTCTTATCATCAACTGGAGCTGGCCTCTGGCCCTTGAGTTTGCACTTAGGATGGAGACTTTGCCAGACATGCTGGGTTTAGCTTATCTTCTTGCTTAAAGACTCCAATTTGCCTGTCGGAGGAATTCTGTCCTCCTTCACCAGCCTTTGAGAAACCAATCCCAGACCAGGCACTTTGCTGACATCTTAAAAAGATGTTTGGACATAATCTTGAGACAGGATTCAGAGACATTATCTTGCTTAATTTTTCATTTAATCCTTGTCACAGTCTTGCTAGGTCAGCACAACTGCATTTGAGAGATGTAGAAACTTAGCTCAGAAGAGGAAGAAGACTTGCCCCAAATCAAAGAGGCAAATCTGAGGATCTTAATACCTGTGTTCTTTTCACTTCGCCACCTTGTTTTCCCCACATTAGGCTGTCCCTGATATTCAGGCCCAGAGATGGAGAAGGTGCTCAATAAATATTTGCTGACAGGAAGTGACTCTGGAAGGTAGAGGTCAGAGTCTCAGGATTCTTATCAGTGCTACTCATCTGGCAGCACAGTTTAGTCGATTTTAACTCTTTCAGTCTTCTTTTACTTACTTTTAAATCCATCTGAAAAAGTTGAGTATTAATCCCTTTCTTTCATCCAGTAATAATCACTGTATCAATTAGTATGCTTTGGCTGCAAGTAAAATACTCAACCATCAGTAACAAAACAATAAAGATGTTTAACTTTCTCACATAACAAGAATCCTAGAAGTAGCATTCCTGAGGTTAGTTCAGTGGCTTAGCCAGGATCTTCTGCCAAGCTCACCTCTCCACTTTTCTCAGTGAAATGACCTTTGTCTTTGGATTTATCAACTGTGGGTCATAAAGATGACTTGACTGCCTTAGCTCTAGGTATCATGTCCTCACTAAACAGCATCAAAACTAAGCAAAGGAAGAAAGGAGTTCAAAGGAAAAGACTTCATCTTGTATATCTCTCTTTGAAACTCCTAACAGACTTCATCTTACATGTGATTAGCCAGAACTAGGTCATAAGGTACTGAAGAAAAATCACTGACAAAGAGCAATGGGACCATGAAAATGAGCTTGAGCCTCACACATGGTATGTTTCATTAGTTCTGTTGCAGAGCTGATTGTGTGAGCACCAGGCAGAAGAATTAAGTGGTAAATCTGTGAGTTAAAACCTGGCCCATTTGACCTCAATGCTGCCCTAGTCGTTACTGTTTGCTCAAAAGTTAGAGGGACTCACTTTGAAAATCTTTTTCAAATAAGTACAAGAAAATGTTAAAATAAAGTTTGGATGAAGGCACCAAAGTACAGTCAATACTACACTTTAAAGGAGGCATGAGACCACATAAATAATTTACAAAGAAGTTATACTTGATGCTTATCCGTGCTGATGGTATAAAAGAATAAGGGCATCTGGAAGTTAGTACGATGTTTATAAGAAGGATTTCTTTGGAATGGACTGTTCAGTGTGTCCTTCTATGCCTTGTTTTGCCTGCCCTCAAGTCCAGGATGAGGAAGTTCCTTCAATGGAACCACTCAGAGAGCTTGTATGTTCTCTGCAGTAATGGAGACAGTGAACTGATATTTGACATAAAATGAAAAACTAAAAAGTCAGTGGGGTAGATTGCAAAATATGACCACACATTCTTCTCATCATGGCATTTAAGCTGTGTTGTATTGTGATTTTGTCACTTCCTCCATCATGACGTGGTGTCTACTTTAATCCTTTGAATCTGGGCTGGCCTTGTGCTTGCTCTGACGAATAAGATATAAAACAATGGTGTAATATGACTTAGAAGCCAAGCCTTAAGAGGCTTTGTAACTTCTACTGTTGCCTCCAGAAGCACTGTACTGAACCTACCACTTAGGAAGTCAGTCTCACTTGCTGAAAGACACTGGCAGCAGGGTGAGATAGACTGAGAGAGAGACACCTTGGCAGCAACCAGCATCAACTGTGAGATGTATGAATGAAGCCATCTTGGGTCTTTCAGCCCAGCCAGCCCTCCAGCTGAACACAGCTCATGAGCAAAGCCAGGCAAAACAGGCAAAGACACCACCAATCAACACAAAAACCACTAGGAATAATAAAGCATGGTTATTTGGGGCCACTGTGTGAGTTGCGAGTTACGCAGCAATAGATAACTGAAAGAGCTGGCTGCTAGTCCAAGGCCAGGAGAGGGTGCGGCTGTACTGTGTAATCTGCCCGCCTTCTCAGGATTTGCTGAAGAAAAAGAGGCACACATGTTAACATAAAAGGAAGGGAGCCTTTGATTTGATTTGAAACCACTTAAATACTGCCTAAGAGAATCACACCCTAATCTGTGTGGAGTGATCCAGCAAAGGAAAAAAAGTATAAAAAGAAAGGGAAGAAAAGATGGGAAAAGATAAGAAAGGAGGGAGGGAAAAGAGGAGGGGAGAAATGCATCTCCTGTTCCACAAAAATATGCCATCATATGGCCCAGTGGCAGTTTCCGAAGAACTGACTGAAGAATGTCAAAACCATCCTAAGTAGTACCAATCAAATAAAAACTTTCCTGTCCCTCTAGCCCATCTGTGTCTCCTTGGTTCAATCCAAGAAAGATAAGAAATGGGAGAAATCAAGACAGAAGAGGAAGAGAAATGCCAGATGGGGGAAAAGAGGAGAAAGGCTACTGTGAGAAGACAGTCCAAAGTTGGGAAAAAGGGAAGACTGAGTTTTAATCGAGTTCAAAGTTTTGATTATTTCATAAAACTGGACACTGTGAATAACTCCATTGAGAATGCATTTTTTTACTTTAAAGGACCAAAATGTCATGGAACTGTATGTTTTCATCTGCGGAAGGAAAAGAATTTTCACTACTTAAATGCTTTTAAAGGGACAGTGGGAAACGAAAGACTGCAGTTGGTTTTGCCCGATCCCAGCTTGGACTTGCTTTTGGGAACCTTGCATGAAGTGACTTTAAAAGGGTCACCTGGTAAACAGGTGAATGGCTATCTGTGGCATAAGTGATGCGATAGGTCCTGAGGAGGCATACTTTCCCTGCAAACAACTCCTTTGTTCCAGTGCTAAAAGTCCACCATTAGAGAGCCAGTCACTTTTAGGCCTACCATACTATCCTCATCAGTCCTGTTTCTAAAATACACAATCTAGTGAAAGTGAAAGTGAAGTCGCTCAGTCATGCCTCTTTGCGATCCCATGGACAGTAGCCTGCACCAAGCTCCTCCATCCATGGGATTTTCCAGGCAAGAGTACTGGAGTGAGTGGGTTGCCATTTCCTTCTCCAGGGAATCTTCCCGACCCAGGGATCGAACCCAGGTCTCCCACACTGTAGACAGATGCTTTACCGTCTGAGCCATCAGGGAACACAATCCAGAGTGGGCAACGAATCGAGTCATTGATGTCTTAGTGTGAAATTCATTATAACTGGAGGACTGAAATCACCACCACAGGTGCTGAAGGCAGGAGAGGAACATCCGAACACTTCTGAAGACAAAACCTACTGTGCAATTGTGCCTGAGGTACACACTACACTTTAGGCCAGTGGTTCTCAACTTTCACAAGAATTACCTGGGAGCTTGGAAAAAATAAAGATTTCGGAGCTGAGGCCCTAAAATTCTATTTCATTGGTTTATAAATTCAGGAATCTGAATTTACAAGCATTCAAAGTGATTCTGAAGCAGTGGGTTCAAAGACCATATTTTAGAAATATTACCTTAAATACAAATGGATAGGTATATAAGACCATAGCTGGTCACAAAATTCTGAAACAAATGTCTCCACAAAATACATTCTTGTAAAAAAAGGAGATAATATGAGAAAATTCCCAAAACGCTTTTAAAGAAACATTTATCTACTTCCTCATTGCCAAACTGATTACTACACATACTATCAATTTGGAGAAAAATTGAAAAACTAACCCATGAGAAGATACATCTATTAGAAAGTGAATTGGTAGAATTTTGAAAATGTAAAGACTAAGAGTGAGAAAGATGTTTGCTAGACTGGACTTCAGTTAATAATAAAAGACTTCTTATATTCTCAGATGAAAATGCCATTTTGTTGCAGGAAGAGGGACCCCTTCCAGGGCCCGAAACTGAGCTCTTGTCTAACACTCGGAAATGAATTGTCCAAGGAGACACATGTGCTGACAAAGCAGGAGATTTCATTGGGAAAGGCACCCGGGTGGAGAGCCTTTCTCCTAAGGGAACCCAGGAGAACTGCTCTGCTGCGAGGCTTGCAGTTTCGGGTTTTATGGTAATAGGATTAGTTTCCGGGTGGTCTTTGGCCTATCATTCTAATTCAGAGTCTTTCCTGGTGGCACACGCATTGCTCTGCCAAGATGGATGCTGGCGAGAGGGATTCTGGGAAGTGGACAGACACGCGGTGTCTCCATTCGACCTTTCCCGAACTCTTCCAGTTGGTGGTGGCTTATTAGTTCCGTATTCCTTATCAGGATCTCCTGTCATAGAACAACTCATGCAAATGGTTACTATGGTGCCTGGCCAGGGTGGGCGGTTTCAATCAGTGTGCTTCCCCTAACAATTTTATTAGCATAACCACCCAAGAACCTCATTTTCGGACTATTTTATCCCTTCATATATGCAATCAGCACTGAATGAGCACTTGTGGATAATACAGTATTTTCCTAGAAACAACAAGGGTTTCTAGAAGTTGTCTAAGCTTCAACTTCATGAACACAAGCTTCAGGTAAACCATTCCAGGAAGACAGACAGAATCAGACTGTCCTTACAAGATTTCAGGTTCTTAAAAGCTTTCCATAACTTCCCATGGAGTAAGCACTCACTGTAGAGACTCTGGATGCTATTGTTACAGGATCTAATTTCTCAGGATCATGAACAATATAAAAATCAGGAAGAAGTAAAGAGACACCAAGAGAGCTACTTGCCATCATTCCCCAGAATTCCATCAGCCTCCCACAATGAGCCAACTCTGGTCAATTGCTAAGAAGCACCTCTAACATCCAGATACAGAAAGAGCCACGTTTCAGCAGGAGTTACAAAAAATTCCTAAAACTCAAAACACATTTTATCATACGTCTTGTGGAATGTTTTCAGAAAACTGAAAACTGAGGCTTTTATAACAGATTGATTCACATCTCAGAAAGTGGAAAAGAAAGGAAGTCATTTTGTCAACTAGTATAAGAAGAAGAAGAAAAAAAAAAAAACAGCAGATAAATCTCTCCAGGCAGAGAAATTGTTGATCCTATGAATTTAAATTCATAGACTAAAAATCTGTCAGCCTTTTCCAGACTCTTTCACAGCATCATGCCTCCTCTATATCGCTTAAGCACTAATTGATTCACTTTATGTTTTATTGGATTTAAAGTCATTTTAGCCACTATTTTTAACTGTTTTCTCATTTATGTTCCTCCTCCCGCCATTTGCTTCAAGCTTCACATTAAATTATACATTCTCTCACATGTCTCATTATCTTACATTTTTTCTGTCACTCTGCAGCTGCTCTCTTACGTTCCTGCCTCAGCTTTGTTTAGTGCCAAAGAGCTGTTTTTTCTAACACTTCAAAAACACATGGCATTTTTTATGGGCACAAGTACCTTCACTTCTGTCAAATTAAAAATTGATTCATAAGGAAAACATTTTAAGTATGTAGGTGTTTTGAAAGAAAATGAGTAACTCATTAAAAAAATAATAAGTATCTCTGAGGAGAGAATAAAACCATTGCCTGAAAACTGAACATAAATATCTTTGCTTTTAAGAATATTTAAATATGCATAATTTCCCTCAGTTACCTTTTCTCAGTTCATTTTCACCCTTCATCTGGTTACTCTATTTACAGTATTCTCATTTATAAGATCCTGGATACCACATACACAGAGCAGACAACTTTTGCTCTCAGGTTATCTCTGCCTTATATGTTAATTAAAAATAGTGTTATACTGACCTCAGAGGAAATCTAAGTTCTACATCATATTAGATCATCTTGGAGGCTTTCCCATATCTCCTGAAACTTTGTTAGCAATCATATTTGAGGATAAGAATTGGTTTGGTTTAACAATGACATTTGGCCTCACTGGTGAGCCCTGGAAAGAGAGTGGTTGCTTTCCAATTTACCATCTTTTTTCTCCCCATGTAAATTTAAGTTGACAGTAATTTAGCCATGTCACAAACTTAGTCATTTTCCCAAAGCATGGCAGGCTGGAGCAGAATGGTGCCACACCCTGCTCACCTCAAATTTCTTTCCACCATGCTTGTGCACCATTCCCTTATGGGTGTGTTTTCACTGCCAGTGGCCAGCACCCACTCTTCTTAGGAGAACTGCCTTCGGTCCACTAGAGGCTTTTGCATTCATGCCTGGGAGAAAACAGAAGTTCGAGGAGCTGGGGAGAAAAGGAGTAGGGGAGACAAGATGGCCCTTAACAAGTCACAGAGGTAGAAAACCCAGGTCCCTTACCTCATGCAATGAAACCTTTGAGACACAATTAACACTCCAGAACCCCCTTGTGGATAAGGCTGAGAGACATTCTGCAGGACTTCACCTAAGATGAATTCTTTGTTTTGCTTTCTACTCTTCTTGTCCTGCTTCCATTTCATTTACTGGTCTTCCCTGTGACACGTCTTTTAAGAATCACTTGCATAGACCTAGATGTCCATCGGCAGATAAATGGATAAGAAAGCTGTGGTACATATACACAATGGACTATTACTCAGCTATTAAAAAGAATGCATTTGAATCAGTTCTAATGAGGTGGATGAAACTGGAGCCTATTATACAGAGTGAAGTAAGTCAGAAAGAAAAACACCAATACAGTATATTAACGCATATATATGGGATTTAGAAAGATGGTAACGATGACCCTATATGCGAGACAGCAAAAGAGACACAGAGATAAAGAACAGACTTTTTCTTTGGGAGAGGGTGAGGGTGGGATGATTTGAGAGAATAGCATTGAAACATGTATATTATCATATGTGAAACAGATCGCCAGTCCAGGTTTGATGCATGAGACAGGGTGCTCAGGGCTGGTGCACTGGGATGACCCTGAGGGATGGGATGGGGAAGGAGGTGGGAGGGGGGGTTCAGGATGGGGAACAAATGTACACCCATGGCTGATTCATGTGAATGGCATGTATGGCATGTATGGCAAAACCCACCACAATATTATAAAATAATTAGCCTCCAATTAAAAAAAAAAAAAAAAAGAATCACTTGCATAGGAATCTTTGTCTCGGGGTCTACTTCTTGGGAACTCAACGTGAGGCAGTAGGTGAGGTCTGTGAAGTAAAGGTTTACACATGGCAAAGATTTAAATCACTGAATCACAGAGTTATAACATGTCCAAATCAAGAGGGTGTCCTGAGTATCAAAAAGGAGAGATAATTTCACCAAGTTAACTCACAGCTAAGATACAGCAGAGTGAGTTCACGATCCCAGGCTTCCAAGTCAAAGATCATTGCTAATTCCACATTTGTACTTTTTTCTGAGCTTCCTCTCATGACTATCGGACTATATATTTAGTCAGAGTTGAAATCAGTTAATTCAAGATCGAAATTTTGATTTCCCATATATCTCATAGAAAGGCACAAATTTAAACTTAATTACGAATTTAATTCAGGGTTTTATTCATAGTCTCTCTTTGTCTCTCTCTTCATCTGTCTCCCCTTCTCTCTCATTTTCTCTATCCACATACATACACCACAACAAACAATATCACTAAGGGAAGAGTTTTGAATAGATTTAGAACATACCCACCCACAGAGAAGTTGGTTTGCTTGCTGCATCAGCACAAATGTCAGTCAAAAAGAGCAATGCAATCTCTCTTTGCCAGCATCAAACTGCCCTCTTTCCCAAGAAACCCCAAAGGATGCATGCAAACTTCCCTGGGTGGTCTCATAGCCAAAAGGGGAAATGAGTACCTACATATGAATGAACCTGACTAGAATTATTTATAAATAATAAAGGAACACGCAACACTTTCTCCCTCATCACATCTTCCAAGAACATATGCCAAAAAGGCAGCTGCTTTTTTAATATGATCTGTAGGGCACTGAAGCTGAAACTCCAATACTTTGGCCACATGATGCGAAGAACTGACGCATTTGAAAAGACCCTGCCACTGGGAAAGATTGAAGGCGGGAGAAGGGGATGACAGAGGATGAGATCACGGACTAATGGACATGAGTTTGGGTAAACTCTAGGAGTTGGTGATGGACAGGGAGGTCTGGCTTGCTGCAGTCCACGGGGTCGCAAAGAGTCAGACACGACTGCGCAACTGAACTGAACTGAGCTGAAGGGCGCTAAAAGTCAGCCCAGACCAAACGAGTGCCCCTCGCCCAAAGATCTACCAACTGTCTGAACTTCTCAATATTGTAGTCATTGCTTTGGGTGAAGTACAATCTTCAAGGAGCCTCTGTTAAATATATAAATGAATTTCCTTGGAATAACAACAAATTGACTGATTATCAGCTCTTAATCTATTAGCAAGGATTTATCTCTCAGAGGAAGGCTCTAAAGAACACACAACAAACAAGTTTTGAAGGAATGAGATTAGGAAATCCCACCTAGATAACACTGTAGGATCTTTGAGGCTTCACAGGCAGACTGAGTGCTCTGATGAGGGTTGAGGGCACCAGAAGGATGCATTGAAGACACTGAGTACCCAGCAAGAGGGTGTGGGGAAAGGTTGCCTGGCAGATCTACTATATATGTGCTGTGTGACCTTGGGCAAAAGAACTTAACTCCTTTAAACCTCCTCATCACCATCTCCGTGTCTGGAGAATGCAAGAAATCATGGCATCTACTTTATAGGGTAGTCATGAGAATTCCATGCTCTTCTGCTTATACACCCTCAGCCTAATGCCTGGCACAGAATAAGGCTTCACAATGTGTGAGCTACCCCCTAAAAACCATATAGATGGCCAACATGCACATGGAAAGATGCTCACTGTTTCTGATTATTAGAGAAATGCAAATCAAAAATACAATGAGGTACCACTTCACATCAATCAGAATGGCCATCATTAAAAAGTCTACAAATAACAAATGCTGGAAAGGATATGGAAAAAAGGGAAACCTCCTACCCTTAGGTAGGAATGTAAGTGGTGCAGCCACTATGGAACACAGTATGGAGGTTACTCAGAAAACTAAAAGTAGAGTTGCTATATGATCCAGCAATCCCACTCCTGGCATATATCTGGACAAAACTATAATTCAAAAAGATACATGCACCCCTATGTTCATAACGGCACTATTCACAATAACCAAGACATGGAAACAACATAAAAGTCCATTGACAGATGATGGGTAAAGAAGGTGTGCTACATATACCTGTAACGAAATACTACTCAGCCATAAAAAGGAATGAGATGATGCCATTTGCAACAACATGGATGAACCTAGAGGTTATCATACTAAGTGAAGTAAGTCAGAAAGACAAAAATACAGTATGGTATCACTTACGTGTGGAATCTAAAATATGACACCAATGAATTTATCTGTGAAACACAAACAGACTCACAGACATAGAGAACAAATTTGTGGTTGCCAAGGCAGAAGGGGTAGGGGACGGATGGATTGGGAGTTTGGGGTTAGCAGACACAAATTATTATATATAGAATGGATAGACAACAAGGTCCTATTATACAGCACAGGGAACTATATTCAACACCCTGTGATAAACCACAATGGAAAAGCACATTAAGAATGTATATGCAGGTATAAGTGAATCACTTTGCTATACAGCAGAAATTAACACAACACTGTAAATCAACTACTCTTCAATTTAAAAAATGAAAAAAAGAAATAAAAGTATCTGGGTAAAACTAATGTTAACAACAGTGGCAAAAAAAAGTGTAACACTGAAGTCAGTAGAAAGGAAAAAAATGGAATAATAAAAAATAATCAAAAAGAAGGCAGAGGGAGGAAACAGAATAGAAAAGCAAATAAAGAACAAATTATGCAAACCCAAACACATTAATAAGTACATTCAATTTTTTAATGCAGGTGCTATTTTTATTACTGTTGATGTTACTAATCTATTTGGGAATAAAATGATGAAAGGAATGAAGACACTTTTAGAATAAATTTCAGTGACCACAATTTTACTTGTCTGCCCAGTACTAAACCACAAAACAGTCAATGGGGTCACAAAGAGTCGGACACGACTGAGTGTCTAAGCACAGACCACAAAACAGGAAGAAACGGCCAAAACAAGACAATTAGACAGAAAATTAAGCAACTAGCATACTAAAATATTCAATCACATTATCAGAATAAAGTCTTGCTTCTTCTCTCTATTCCTCTTTGCCTCTCTTTTTTTCAATCTTCCTCTATTTTATCTTCTTTTATTCATAAAATATCCCTTTGTTTTGCTTTGAAGTATAGGTCATACATGTGTAAGTCAGAAATTTAAGTTAAATTTAAATTAAATTTAAATTTAATTTCTTAAATCGGGTTTTCTACAAGCTTTTGAAAATTGTATTTATTCATTCACGGGCTCAACAAATCATGTGTGAATCCTCCTTTGTGCTGGAGCACTGTGTTAGGGGCTGGAATGCAGTGCTAAATATAGCAATATGAAGCAGGTACATTTTAGGTTATAGCTCCTGAGGAGTAACCCCCTCTCAAGCTCATTCTTTTCTTCCCAAAGGAAATCTGGTAGGTTTTATAAGAGATAAAATTCCCTCTTGAACTAGAGCTTCTAAAGTTACACCTGGAATAAGTGGAGCAATAGGCATGCTTGCTCCTAGATGGAATTCCAAAGCTGGACCTGGTTCCTGAAAGGCCCATTAAAGATTCGAGAATTCCAAGTTTCATTCTTCTTCAATTATGCCTCTGGGTCTAAGAGGTATTAATAGAGTAGCTTTTGGAAGTCAATCAAGGGAATTCTGAAATACAGAAATAAGTCAGGCCAAAGAGGAAGACATAAGAATACTGAAGCTTGTGAAAGAAGCCTGCTGAATTTTAATCATCTTCACTAGAATGTTTGTAATTGTTTATCTTGTATGGAATCTAATAGTTCTAATGAAAAATGTGTTAGGTCTTGGGTCCAAGGATATCATCATTATAAGTACATAAGTGCCTAGGACAATATAATTCTCTCTACGGTGCTGCTGCTGTGGCCTTTGATCCATGATGTATTACTTACTTATTTATTGATTTATAAAAATGAGCTGTCAAGCTTTCCCTAAGAAGTCCGAGGGCACATGAACAAAACGTAGCAAATATACAACCACAAAAAATAAACCACAAAGTATAAACCAGATCCTCTAATGTCCAAAGGCACTAGGTAAGTAGGATAAATCAAAAATACACTTTTTAGACACACCCTGAATGTCAACAAATAAGAACTCTGTAAAACCCAAAGAAGGAAGTTATATAATAAGGGCTTATATGAGACATAATATACATTGGCAAAACCCTGATCTAAAGACTATGAATTTATTTACATTTGGCCCTTCTTCAGAGACGAGTCTGAGACTCTCACCAGAAAGTATGAAGACTATGATATCTTAGACACCAGCAAGGCCAGAGGTCGTGTACTTGGCTTTCAGCATTTAGTATTATTTTAAGCCAATTAAAATAATTCAGTTTCACAGTGGAAAGATTCCATTAAATAATAGCTTTGTTCACTATGAGTATGGGTTGTGTGGTTCTGTATTGAGTAGGATAGAACTGGAGAAACATAGAAGGTAGAGATTTAATTCAGGACAAACACAGGTTCGTCTGAAATCATCTCTGCTCAATAAACACAGAACAGAAATCTGATGAACTGAGTCTGTATCATCAGCTATTTTTATTGATATAGGTCAAAAGATGAATATTTATTGTTATTAAGTATTCTCTACAATCTAAAATTTTAGAACACAGAACTCTTTTTAACAGTAATTTAAAATGTTTTTAAGCGTTCAGTGCCCCCCAAAAGTTACAAGTATATTGCTCTTCACCCTTCCTTTTTAACTCCAACTGAAACAGAAGGGATTTCATGATTTCCTTAAATATGACTCCATTTCGTTCTGTTAACGACAGTCCCTTGTCTAAAAGCCCGTGATCTGTTAAATTTGGTCTGTCATAGACAGCCAATTCAGATTGGCTGAATAGGCCAAAAAAAATCAACTTGGGTCCAGAATAATCCCATTTAGCTGTTGGCACAGAATAATTTACCAGATAATTCCTACACTCTCCATTTAAATTTGGCTCTGTAGTTCAATGTTTTTGAGAAAAATACCAGTCTGCAAGCAGTGACTGAATGCCCCAAATTTTCTGCAATCTGACACTTTAAAGGTAAAGAAATATGTTAGGATTGTAGCCTAGTGGATTAAGGCGGTCTGGTAACCCACATATTGGGTTGAATTGAACTTTGAATGTAGAACCATTGCTATGTCTCTAAGGAGGCCTCCCTAGAAAGGACACACAAAGATGATTTAGCTTCTTACTAGTCCCATTTTTTTCTATCGTTCCTATAGCCTCACAGCTCTTGAAGAAAGTCCCAGCAGTTTCGTCATTACTCTTCACTAGATGCATGCCCATGAGTACTTCTTCCAGCTTAGCTTATAAAGCACAGAGCCACTGAAGTCTGTAGCACCTTCAGGAATGATTCTGTAGTAGCCTCTACGTTCCTACTAACTAACACGTTCCTACTCACTCCCCAGTTGGGGTGTTGATGGACCTTTGCCCACTGCTGTTTTTTCTGCCTCAGTAGAGGAAAAAGCTAATCCCCAAAGTTATGCAGTTTTACACTTAATTCATGAGTCAACTCCAGTATGGTAGACATTCATCACCACCAAAGAAGGAAAGCAATCCAAGTCCTCTCTAGGTGGGCTGGTTGATTCATACACATATACTTAGCTTTTGTTCTGTCCTTCCCTATGGCTATTCTATTGCTTGTCACTGCGCCTATTCCATAAATTACTAACTTAACAGAAACACAGAAGGCTATCCAAGTGTACCCATCTTAATATTTCATCCCCTCAGAGAGAAAATCCTAACTATTTTCCTCAAACAATCCTCTCCTCACAGTTCCTGTTTTCTATCTGCCTATGACTTATGTACACATTAACTCTGAGACACATATTATGACCTTCACATTGCTATCCCTCAAAGGACAGTCACATTCACAAAGATGTATTACCATCAAGACACTTTGTGTCTTCTCAGCACCCATTATCTATCAGTCAGGGGTCCCACAAGAAACAGATGGTACAATCAGATGACTAACTGAAAAACGTATAATAATGCAACAATTTACAAAAGTGTAGGTCCCATTAAGTTACCAATGAAGGATGGTGAAACATGCAAGGACTAGCTACTATATAAAGCTTTTGCCCCTTCTATACTAAATGAGACAAAAAGATAATTGTATTACCCAGTGAGAACCAGAGCCATAAGAGCAATGCCAACTGGTTAAAGTAGCTACAGGTAAAGGAAGATGTGTGTGCATGTTCAGTAGTGCCCAACTCTTTGAGACCCCACAGACTAGCCTGCTAGGCTCCTCTGTCCATGGAATTTTCCAGGCAAGAATACTCCTCTGTCCACGGAATTTTCCAGGCAAGAATACTAGCATAGGTTATCTACTCCAGGGGATCTTCCTGACCCAGGAATCGAACCCATGTCCCCTGCATTTTCTGCTTTGGCAGGTGGATTCTTTACCACTAGGCCACCTGGGAAACCCCCACAGGTAAAGGAAGATGACCACTGCCCAAATTAGGTAAGAAGAAGCAGAGAAAATAAAACTCCATCTTTCCTTATCTCCTGTCTGCTCATCTCCAGCACTGCTGAAGGCAAAGAATGAATCTGCAGGGGTAAGTGGAGAGTTATCAGCATCTCATGTTGGAAGCCCCTTACTGGAGAACCAGTATCCTCTGGGCCAGAAAAGTAAGACTTATCAAGTGTTTGCACCTCAAGAGTTGGGGGAAAGGCAAGAGGAAATCTACCCCATATTACTGAAATGGAAAAGAGCCAGAGGAATGAGCTTCAACCACAAAGGGAGACAGAGCTGGGAAAAGTATAACTAGATGATATGTCCAAGAAGAGCAGATGGGTCAAAACTCAGAGATAAGTCAAGGATCTAGGGTCAAGCTGGAGTTGGGAAAAGTCAAAAGCAAAATGACTTTGGCAATTTGTGCCTAAAGGACTGAAGCAAACGGCTTGCCTGGTATCAAAAGATACCAGAAGGAAAAAGCAAAGATTAGCATGAAACTACGAGCAGAGCAGAATACTCAGCACAGAAAAGAGAAGAGCTAGACAAAGAGCCAAAGATCAAGACGTCACTTACTGTACAACATGTTTCCTTCAGTGATCAATCAGAAAACACAAAAATAAGGGAGGCAAGGCCATGGGATGAGTGGTAATAGAATACTGATATGTTATGAGTTGACTTTGACTCTTTAGGATGGATTTGCCAGAACATAAAAAGCTAGTGCACTAAAAGATGTCATGTGCTCAGTTGTTTAGTCGTGTCCGACTCTTTGCGACCTCACGGACTGTAGCCCACCAGGCCCTTGGTCCACGGGATTTTCCCAGGAAAGAATACTGGAGTGGGTTGCCATTTCCTTCTCCAAAAGATGTGATATAACCTGGCAGATTCTTCTAATCTATCTAAAAACCCATTCATCCATTCTGATAATTCACCAGATAAAAAAGCATTCTTTAATACAACTGAGAGACCAGTTTGCATTTATAAAAATATAATCAGTGAGTATCTCTGAAAAGAGTATAAGCATTGTACATAGAAGACAAATTACTAGAACAATTCCCTTGGTGACCAATACCTAAGTATCAAGATGAATCATTCTTCCATAATTTTAAGTGTTGATTGTCAAAGAAAACTTAGTCCCGTATTGTAAAGTTCTGGTTGTTTAAAACTGATGCAGAGCCAAAGGAGACAAAATATAAATAAAGAGTGAAAACCAGGGACAGAGGCCAGGGTAGAACATAAAAGAACAATCATTCCTACCTGCCAAACTGGGAGTAAAAAAATCAGGAGCTTTTGGTTTAGTTGCTGAGTCACTTGAAGAATCTGGTGGGAGGCAGTGGTGCAGGTAGTAAAATGCAACGGGTATAGAGCCGCTCAGCAGTGATGGTTCAACTGGAAGTCCAGTGGACAGGAAATTGATCCCAAGAGGGGTTTTATCTGTTGAGCCCATCCTCTCTCAGCTTGTTCACAGCTTGTCAACTTGTTCCCAGCTTAAGCCTTCTATTCTTGTGGCCAGTCACCTGAGCTTGCACTTTTCATCTAGGAGGGAGACTATAGCTGATTTTTACAGTGTAAGGTGCTGAAAGTTGACATCGGGCAGTGGTTATGGGAATGTTAAAAAATAAATGAGTATGAAAAATACAGCAAAGTGTCATAAGATACAGTGATATACCAGAACATAGCCAGAAACAACTTTTAGCAATAAATCAATCAATAATTACATCTGTTCAATGCATTCCAAACAAACAGGGAGAGAACCAAGTGCCATCCCTTAACCAAATTTAATAAACTCTGTTTCTCTATGTAGTTCCTTCTTTGTGTTATTTCATGGAAATGTATATGCTAAGGTGATGTGAAAGTCCTGGCTGTTAACCAAAGCTTGCCTTTCTTCACATACTCCCACATTCAAGCATAAAGATGAAGTAAGGTCACAAGAAAAGGAAAGGGTATCTTTGAAAAACAGTGCTAAGTGAAACCCAGAGTACTAGTGAATTTTGTAATACATTTTCAAAGTTGATAGATTCTTTTGTGTTACATATAATAGGTATAAGATAATGAGTTGAATAATGTCATCAAAAGACATAAAAAGTAACTAAATTCATAATATGAGAAAGTCATGCTTTGGTGTTTGTTTTTATTCCCTTGAATTGAGTACTTAAATTCAAAGAGAAAGATTGAAATTTTTACAGAAGCCATGTGTCAAAGCAAAACAAAACACTATACTAACAAAAATATGATATTGCTCTTTAGGGAAAAAAGTAGTTAAACACTTCTTCCATATTTCTTTACCCAACTTGTCGCTCAAAACACAAATGATAAGTGCTCTGAGAATAAACTAATGTGAAAGTATAGAAGAAAAATCCCAAATATTTTCCAGTTCTTCCTCTGGGAATGCTTAGGAGCCATCGTGGTAAAGAGAGGCTGGCCTCATCCCAGAACACCACTGGGAAGAACAGTGCAAAATTAGAGCTAAAATGGGGCACAGGATGACCCCAGAGAGGTCAAGAGCTTTTGTTGATCCAGGTATCTATGTAGCAGAGATGATATAAACTGACAATGAATCTCTTTGTCCTGCAAATTAAACCGGAAATCTCAAGACTATGTTTTCAGTGTTTCTTGGCTTTCATTCTGTTAGAAATCCTGCCACATTTCAGTATTTTCATTCTTGTCATGGATGAAACCAGAAAGCAGAGAGGCACTTGAGAATTCTGTTTTTAAATAAAAGTAAACATTTCCAAGTGACTTTAGGTGTCTGTTTAGTATTTCTGTGACCCAATTACTGAGCTTAAATATTCCACAGATGTCATATTTCTTTTGTGGCACAAGTTAATTGAACCAAGATCAGGTTAATGTCAATAAGAACACTAAAATGTGTCCTTAAGGTGTCTAATAAGCATTTCATATCATATTTTTCAATGCTTGGTCAAGAACTGTGCAAAAAGTGGTCTTTGCTTTTTTATTTTCCATGGTGACTGCTAAGAACTTCCATGAAAAATGTATATGTTTGGGCACATAGGGTGATAGTTATTCTGTTTCATTTCTTGTCATTTGAGTGAAGGCTATATGGATGGCAATCCCAGACTTTTCTGAACTAACTTTATCATTCAGCAAGTGAATTATTCAATAGGAAGTTAGGCATTTTCTAAAATACACTGATCCTTTCACAACAAAAATACCCAACTAATTCTAAGAAAACAAGTTTAAAATAGAACCAAATAGTTCTTGGATTTATTTTCCTACTGATACCTTACTAGAGTATATTTTTGAGGTGGGATCTGACTTATAACATCACCACTTAAAAAATATTGCTCACTCTGTCACCTGGATCCATGCTGCAGAGGAACTACTACTTGGCAGTTCCAACTGACACCCAAATGAAGGTCTCAGGCTATTACAGAGCAGACAGAGGACGACAGAATTCAACAAATCCTCTACCTGAATTTAGGCATATTTTGAAAATTTTCCTGTGCTAGCTTTTTTTCCCTTCTGTGCTTCTTCAAGGGTTAATGCTTGCAGGGTAATTTACTTGCCAGAGTGAAATTTGCCTTTTAGGATTCTGGCCATTGTTGTATCTTTGTTTCATGGTATGATAAGCAGGAGTTAATACCTCCATTGTTATAACGTGCTCTTCAGTAGCCAGAGAAGAACAATGTGACTGTAATGGGTCATTATTATAATACTTTTCTCCTGAGCCTCTTTCACTGAGATGGCAGAAACTCCCCAATTTTTAAACAAATCAACTGGAGTCAGGAAAAGGCACAAAATGTAATTTGTCCACGGCTTTTGCAATGCTGTTACTAGCAAACTGACTAGAACAACAGCATAGGTTCCCACGGTATAGAAATGGGTATGTTATCATCAAGATCACCTAAAAATTAACACAAACAAAAAATAGTCTTTGGATTTTGTTTGTTGCCTGTCCACAACTCTACCCACTGATATCAACAAAGATATCTCTATATAATATTTTATCAACTTGGTGCTGAAAGGACAAATTAGGCAGAAACAGAAAGAAATACACAAACTATACCTAGGAAGATAACAGCTATTGACTCTGACACCTATCTGGGCATTCCATATTCCGGCCCACAGAAATCTCAAATGTACTACACATGTTCCATATCTATTCTAGGCAAAGTAGTAACTCCTCCTTAACAGCAACTGTGAACTCCCTACAAGTCCACATAAACAGCTATAAATGTGCTCTGCTTAATCATGTCTAAGAAATTGGGAGAAGTAATAGTTACTCCAACTAAAATCTAGAAAAGAATTGTATTTATGGCTAAACATAACAGAGAAATTATCTTTAAAAAAGAATCACCTTTAACTAAAGTCAGTAAAATCAGAGAGGCAGGAAAAGAGAATTTGAGTTAAAATTTTGCCTTTGAAAACACTACTATAAAAAGAAGCACAGCACTCTCTCCAAAATGTCACCTAATACCATATTGGTCAAAAGATTGAGCACACTTCAAAACTTGCAAAACTCAACAAGGGAATACTAATTGAAAGTAATTCAATGACAAGCCATGTATGAGTTTCAGAACATAAAAAGAATCATGAGCTGTAACTAAACATTGAAGACTTAAGCAGAAATGTTGAGTTTCATTGTAGTAGAGGATTTCCGGGTGTTAATTCAACCCTACGTATCTGCTGAAATGATTGGAGAGGATGGTAGTGGTAGTTGTAGTGGTAGAATTCTGAATTCCATAGCACTGACTGTACAACGTCAATTCCATTCCTGCAAAACCAAACTGCTTTTATCTGCCTAATTTCTTTCCTATTACTTTTGACTCTTGATGACAAATATGCAAGGAATGGTGCCAGAATCCAATTGGCGCTTCATTATCTGAACTTGTTCCACGATGCCTAAGTTTTAAAGTATTTGATTTTGTTATAGTAAAAAACAAAAATTGTGACTAAAACTCATGGGAATGTTAGGAGAACATGAAGATTGGTAAACTGAAGGCTAAAAATATCACTAACAGAGTCTCATTTTCTGCTTATGCTACTAACTCAATGAATGTTAGAAAAGTTATTCATCTTTCTTTTTTCAGTGATTAAATATAAATAGTGATGTTTACCTGCAAATCTGCTGATGAATAGCTAGTAAATGAGAATTAAAGATAATTTCACATCTCAAGTGCTATTATATAGCTACTGCACATAACCAATAAAAGGAACAAGAAGTGTAATTCAATACATTAATCTAAAAACAGTACATATACACTGCCAAGCTGTGATATATATTTTAAATTTTTCACTTAATCAATGATCTATATACACATATAACTAAACACATGGCTACATACACACACACACACACACACACACACACACAAAATCACACAATTACACCCTCCAATAACCAGCCTGATCTTATTCCTCTCTCTGTTCGGGTCCAAGACCTGATTTGATAGCATAGCAGGGAGAAGAAAATCACGTGTTATCTATGGAGCATTTTAAAACTCTGACTTAATTTTTTTAGTTTTTTATTACAGAAAGTTTTAAAAGTTATCAAAAGTAGATAGAATTAATAAGGAACTCTAATATACTCAGGAGTCAGCTTCAACAAGTATCAATCACTGATTAAATCTTAGCTCACCCATACACCCATCTACTCCTCCCTTCCACATTACTTCAAAGCAAATCTCAAATATCATATTATTTCATCCACAACTATTTCAGCATATATCTCTAATAATCACACTTTAAAAACAGCCATGATATCATTATGCCAACTAAAACAATTAATGACAACTCCATAATATCAAATGTTCAAATGATGTCTATGTCTATTTTTTAACAGTTGATTTGAGTCATTTTTGCAAAAGTGCTAGGACATTTTAGCCTTCTTCCTTCCTTAAATTCCTTTCCTAGCATTCATATGAAAACCAACATCAACAGAATATGACTTATATCACAAAAGAAAGCTCAACGTGACTATATGGTATCCTTCCATTTTAAATGATGTAGCTTTTCATTTAGTAGGACTTTCTTGTGGCTCAGATGGTAAAGAATCTGCCTGCAACACAGGAGACCCTGGTTCAATCCCTGGGTCGGGAAGATCCTCTGGAGAAGGGAATGGCAACCCACTCCAGTATTCTTGCCTGGAGAATCCCATGGACAGAGGACCCTGGCAGGCTACAGTCCATGAGGTCGCAAACAGTCTGACACGACTAGTGACTAACACTACTACTACTACTTCCTTTAAGGCTTGCCTACTGTGTATACCACTAGTTTCTTCTGGGAAAAAGAAATAACATATGATATACATCTTTTTCTATGACCTGGCAAGAAAGAAAAATTCCACAAGCTTTGTGGGAAATAGAATCTGCAAGCCAAAACTCATGGATGTTGAGAATGCAGACATCCACTGAGGCTATCTGTCACCAAAAGAGAGTGAGGGACCAAGAAAGGAAGAAGTGCTGATCGATGGCACGCTCTCTTCCTAGACCTTGCACTCACTGCCACCTTTCTTCTTCAGATTTCATCCAGCAGCATACTAACAGCCTTCCTCCAACAGTATACTATAGTTTTCAAGGTGAATTTCAACCAACATGTTAGAATTTGAAATTGACTTTAAGCACATCAGTTTGGACTTGCCTTGTGGCTCAGATGGTAAAGCATCTGCCTACAATGCAGGAGTCCCAGGTTTTATCCCTGGGTTGGGAAGAGCCTCTGGAGAAGGAAATGACAACCCGCTCCAGTACTCTTGCGTGGAAAATCCCATGGACGGAGGAGCTTGGTAGGCTACAGTCCATGGGGTTGCAAAGAGTCGGACACGACTGAGTGACTTCACTTCACTTCACTTTGGAAGTACTGAGTAGATGGTCGATAGGCTAACTGAAATCCAAGAAATAAGATTCAAAAGCCCAACTCTAAGATTCTTTTGGGGACTTGGTTTTCTTCCTAAGTAGGGATATATAAACTGGTTTGGTGGTTTAGTCATTAAGTCATGACTGATGCTTGCGACACCATGAACTGTAGTCTGCCAAGCTCCTCTGTCCACGGAATTTCTTCAGGCAAGAACCATTCCTTCTCCAGGGGATGTTCCTGATCCAGGGATCGAACAACACGTCTCTTACATCTAATGCACTGGTAGGTGGATTCTTTACCACTAGTTCCCGTGTAAATTTCCACCCTAGTGGTAAAATGAAGATAGACTACATTTTACATTGTTCCACTATTTCATTATGACTTTTTATTAACTTAAAACACTTTATCACATATAATCTTTGGGCTTCCCTGACACTGACAAATTCTGCCTTTAAGTATGCCTGCATTCACCAAATAGCTCCTACTGGAGTAAATCACCACACACAGCTATATAGGGGAAAGAGTCCCAACATGGCACACACACAGCTCTTCCAGGCCTCTGTAACCTTGAATGTTTCTTGGTGTGGCCCCTCAGCACTAGCTTTCTTATTGGTAAAAAGGGGAGGAAAGATATACTCTTTGATTCTATGATAAATGTCCACTGAAACCTGAGATTCAAAATGGCATATGTCTTGATGTTGCATGTGAGCAAAAGCCAAGCTCTTGCCTTAAATTGTTATCTGCAAATAAGTTCATCCAAGTATCCACCCAGAGGTTTACCTTAAGTTCTGAAAAGCTGCAAACACGTCAGAAGCCAAACCACAATAACAACAACAAATAAAGTTCTCCTAAAAGCCAGTATGCTCATGCTTCCTTTTTAGTCAAAAGTAATTAGGCAGAATTACTTTGTCCTTTCCCTTCTCTTTGACTTTATTTATAGCTACCTCTTTTGTATTTTCTAGTTTTGAATAGATAATACACAAACATTGCACAAAGTCCAAAAGTGTGTTCAGTGAAGTATGTTTCCGTCTTCCTCCCTCCTTTACCCTAGACACTCAGTTTGTCTGCCTAAGGCAGCCACCGTAGTTCCTTGCCAGAATTACTTTTGCTATTAGATATCATCAGAAATACCTTTTTCATTAATGCAGAAAGAATTCCTAGTTGCATTAACAGTGCCTCCATTTAAGCAGGTGATTATAGTAAACATATAAGGCATGTGGGCCTATTTGTTTGCTCTCACTGCTGCTTAACTACTTCCTCTCGCTTGAGTGCTTTGAGTTGAATCTAAGGTCAGAGTCTCGCTGAGTGAAGGCACAACAATGACACAGCAATACCTTTAAGCCATCTGGTAAGTAAGGCAGCCAGGAAGGAAGAGTTAAAAATGGATATTTCAAAATCATTCTTTAGCCACTATTGGTTAGAATGAGAGGCACCTGCTTGAAATATACAGAGTTTAACAAGAGCCATCAACTCAAAAAGGTTTATCTCCTCAAAGAACATAGGGGACCCAGGTTTAAGTCTACAGAAATCACTTGAAACCTCCAGTGAGAAAACCGGTTTTAAGAGAAGCTCAGTTGGGTTTTACTAGACTCTGTGGACTACAATCTAATGTTAAAACAGCAGTAAAATGGACTATTTCCCATCTTGAAAAGTGAAAGTGTTAGTCCTTCAGTGGTGTCTGACTCTTTGCAACCCCATGTACCGTAGTCTGCCAGGCTCCTCTGTCCATGGAATTCTCAAGGAGAGAATACTGGAGTGGGTTACCATTTCCTCCTCCAGAGGACCTTCCCAACCCAGGGACTGGACCCAGGTCTCACTGTACTGCAGGCAGATTCTTTACCATCTGAGCCACCAGGGAAGCCCATTCCTCATCTTAGTGGAGACCAATTAAGAATCAAAGCTCATCAAGGACCAATCAACACCAGAGGAAGTCAGGAATTTCAGCAGAAAGGACACTCAGTTCAGTCGCTCAGTCATATCGGACTCTTTGTGACCCCATGGACTGCAGCACACCAGGCTTCCCTATCCATCACCAACTCCAGGAGCTTGCTCAAACTCATGTCTATTGAGTTGGTGATGCCATCCAACCATCTCATCCTCTGTCATCCCCTTCTCCTGTCTTCAATCTTTCCCAGCATCAGGGTCTTTTCCAATGAGTCAGTACTTCACAACAGGTGGCCAAAGTATTGGAGCTTCAGCTTCAGCCATCAGTCCTTCCAATGAATATGCTGGATTGATTTCCTTTAGGATGGACTGTTTGGATCTCCTTGCTGTCCAAGGAACTCTCAAGAGTCTTCTCCAACACCACAGTTCGAAAGCATCAATTCTTCGGTGCTGAGCTTTATGGTCCAATTCTCACATCCATATATGACTACTGGGAAAACCATAACTTTGACTAGATGGACCTTTGTTGGTAAAGTAATGTCTCTGTTTTTTAATATGCTGTCTAGGTTTGTCACAGCTTTTCTTCCAAGGAACAAGCATCTTTTAATTTCATGGCTGCAGTCACCAACTGGCTAATATAATTTAGGGAGAGTCTAAGAATTCTCAAACTACTGCACAATTGCACTCATCTCACATGCTAGTAAAGTAATGCTCAAAATTCTCCAAGCCAGGCTTCAGCAACATGTGAACCATGAACTTCCTGATGTTCAAGCTGGTTTTAGAAAAGGCAGAGGAACCAGAGATCAAATTGCCAACATACGCTGGATCATGGAAAAATCAAGAGAGTTCCAGAAAAATATCTATTTCTGCTTTATTGACTATGCCAAAGCCTTTGACTGTGTGGATCACAAGAAACTTGGAAAATTCTGAAAGAGATGGGAATACCAGACCACCTGATCTGCCTCTTGAGAAACCTATATGCAGGTCAGGAAGCAACAGTTAGAACTGGACATGGAACAACAGACTGGTTCCAAATAGGAAAAGGAGTACGTCAACGCTGCATATTGTCACCCTGTTTGTTTAACTTATATACAGAGTACATCATGAGAAACGGTGGTCTGGAAGAAACACAAGCTGGAATCAAGATTGCCGGGAGAAATATCAATCACCTCAGATATGCAGATGACACCACCCTTATGGCAGAAAGTGAAGAGGAACTCAAAAGCCTCTTGATGAAAGTGAAAGAGGAGAATGAAAAAGTTGGCTTAAAGCTCAACATTCAGAAAACGAAGATCATGGCATCTGGTCCCACCACTTAATGGGAAATAGATGGGGAAACAGTGGAAACAGTGTCAGACTTTATTTTTCTGGGCTCCAAAATCACCACAGATAGTGACTGCAGCCATGAAATTAAAAGACGCTTACTCCTTGGAAGGAAAGTTATGACCAACCTAGATAGCATATTCAAAAGCGGAGACATTACTTTGCCAACAAAGGTTCGTCTAGTCAAGACTATGGTTTTTCCTGTGGTCATGTATGGATGTGAGAGTTGGACTGTGAAGAAGGCTGAGCGCCAAAGAATTGATGCTTTGAACTGTGGTGTTGGAGAAGACTCTTGAGAGTCCCTTGGACTGCAAGGAGATCCAACCAATCCATTCTAAAGGAGATCAGCCCTGGAATTTCTTTGGAAGGAATGATGCTAAAGCTGAAACTCCAGTACTTTGGCCACCTCATGCAAAGAGTTGACTCATTGGAAAAGACTCTGATGCTGGTAGGGGTTTGGGGCAAGAGGGGAAGGGGACGACAGAGGATGAGATGGCTGGATGGCATCACTGACTTGATGGATGTGAGTCTCAATGAACTCTGGGAGTTGGTGAGGGACAGGGAGGCCTGGCATGCTGCGATTCATGGGGTCGCAAAGAGTCGGACACGACTGAGTGACTGATCTGATCTGATCTGACTGTATCCCTTCACACCTACTCACTGATGGTGTAAATGACAACCGCTCATGGAAAGAATTTTCTACCTAAGAAAAAAAATAAAAACTAAAGTTTAAAGATGAAGCCAAAGATGATACAATGTAATACAATGAAGCAAGTCTTCAAAAGCTTGCATTATTAATATTTTGGCATTATTTTTTCTGATGAGCTGAAACACATTATAAGTAAAGCAAATTGAGGTGATATAAGAGGATGTAACTGATCACATACAAATTTCAAGTCGTTTCTGTTTCCATTATATTCACAGTGCCAGTTTAGAGATTATTTTTCAGTCTTTATTTAGGCAATCTAAAGATATTAGGCTTTCTATTGCAGTAGTTTACAACAAACTCTCTTTTAACAGCTATTAGTATTGGACATTAAAGAGGAGATAATAAGGAAACAAGATTCAATGATGAGATCCAAAGAATGTTTGCATAATTTAAGTTTTATTGACTCCAAGTGTTGAAATGAATAACATTTGATATGCTCCAAACACACTAACAACTTCACCAGAACACTGCCAATTATCAACATCAAGCAGACTATTCTTATATGAGTAACATCAAGTAGCTCATATAATCTTCCCCTTTTCTTTTCCTTGATTGTGTTTTTCCAGGGTTGTATTCTTGCATAAGAAATCAAGTGGAAAAACTCTTTCTAGCTCCTCTCAGGAGAACTATATGTCCCTTTAACTTGGAGCACTACAGACCTGCAGTGAAATCCTGGTGTGATCCTGACTTTAGAAATTTAGAAGCTTTAAGATGTATCAGCCTGAGATGCTGCAGAACCCAGAGAAATTTAGCTGAATTGAGGACAGTTTACAGATTTAATCATTTTTCTATAGCTCTTAAAAAAGGAGCTATTATTTATAGAAAATTATTTGGAATTTTGCTATGTATTGATATATATTTTTTGTTAAATAATTTATACAAATCAACATAGGTGACCTCTAGTTTCATCAGTGTACACAATAAATCCAAACTTAAATTCTATCACTCAAAATCATCACAGACCATTGGCTTGAAATATTCTTCCATGAGCAAGAATAAGAAATCTATTTTACATAATTTTTGAATAGTTTTACATAATTTTTCAGACCACATAGACATACATATTCACATTTATACATATATATCTGAAATAAAACATCACATAATAGAACTTTTACCCACAATATGAAACATATTCTGGTATTTTCTATTATAAACTATATAGTCAGTTCTATAAAGTGTTCTCCAATGTCACTGGGAAGACTGAATTAACAAACACTAAACCGCTGCTTCCAGGGAAAATAAAACATTAATTTCTCTTGGTCATTATTTTTTCATCAACCAATCAAAACACAACCTTATCTTATGTATATTTGTGTTCAAAATCATCCAATTTAACAGGTATTATTGATTCATTACCACTGAACTCAGGCAGACAGCACTGACTCATGCCTGGACGGATCTTATTTCTACACAGGAGATCTATTTTCTCCACATGGCATACCACAGCCTTGTTGCCTCGGGAACTATATGCTTGGGGGCCATCTGAAACATCGAAATCACCAATGAAAATGCAAAAAAGAAAAAAAAATGTGGTGCTAAACAGACTGCAAAAAGAATACTTGTTTATAGTATGAGAGCTGAAACAAAAATGTAGATGATTAAAGGTAGGGTATTGCCTTGTTTGATCTCAGTCAGGAGCATGTTCCATTGGCAAATTCAAAAATTTGTATGTTCTCTGCATGACTCCAAATGACTGTAAAAGCAGCATTAGCATTGGTTTTGGGGTTACAGATCAATTTTAGGGAAGAGGCAAATTCACAAATATGAAATCCACAAATAATGAGGACCAACTGTAAATACATGTGTGCATGTATATGTGTGTATGTGTGCACGCGTGCATGGGTGTATGTGTATCCCACTAATAGGATTTAATTACAAATGATTTTTGATTGCCAGCTTGAAAAGTCCTACCATAAGGTAAGTGATTTAAATGTCAAGATTATGACTGGACCACCATATTATCTCCATATTTGAATGAATAAAAATATTGCCAATATCAAGGATCTCATTAAACATTTACATTTACTTTACATTTACATTAAACATTTACTCTCATTTACATCAGAGTAATGTAGAAATCATGAAATTATTATCAATGCATTATCAACGTTACATATATGCTTAATGACAGCAACAATGAGGAAATACTTCGGTATGTTAATTCCAAATAAGAATTTTTCCCCAAGGTTGTCCACTACACCAGTGTTTGTATTAATAAAAAAAATTAGAAATATCCTTAATGAGCACCATCAACAAGAGAATGAATGAAAAAATTACCCTATTTTCATACAATTAAATTATAGCCATGAAAATGAATAAACTAATACAATATGGAAAATATCAAAAATATATAGTTAAGTAGAAAAAAGGGTGAAACTGTAGATGTTATGTGAACATTGATATAAAGTTAAAATACACAAAACAACACTACATATTTTTTTAAGGACACATGTGTAAAAACTCAAGACACAGTTATGTCAATGTCTTGAGTTTTAAATGCATAAAACCATGATCTTGAGTTCTACTCATGCATAAAAATTCAAGATCATGGGTACATTCATCAAGGGGAGAAGACAGTGATATCTGAAAAGTTTTATTTCTTAAGCTGGGTTGGGATAGATAGAAGTCTATTTCATTACTTTCTTTATTTTTCTTAACCTGAAATGTCTTATTGAAATAGTTAAAGCACCTATTTATATATATGCAAAAAATTATACCATCTCCTGATCCCAGAAAGATAATTCATTAGTGACATTAGTATAATTTAGTACAGGTATTAACTGATGAGAGGGAATTTATCAAAATAAATATGTTACATCAACCAAAAAAGTACACACTACCATCAGTCCAGAGAAGGCAATGGCACCCCACTCCAGTACTCTTGCCCAGAAAATCCCATGGAAGAAGGAGCCTGGTGGGCTGCAGTCCGTGGGGTCGTGAAGAGTCAGACGGGACTCAGCAAATTCACTTTCACTTTTCACTTTCATGCATTGGAGAAGGAGATGGCAACCCACTCCAGTGTTCTTGCCTGGAGAATCCCAGGGACGGGGGAGCCTGGTGGGCTGTCTCTGGGGTTGCACAGAGTCGGACTCGACTGAAGCGACTTAGCAGCAGCAGCAGCAGCCATCAGTCAGATAGGACGTGTGGCATATAGCTGCTGTGGATTTTTTAATGGAGGCTCTTTCCTCCCTGAATATTGCTTTAACTTTTTTACCAAAAGATTCAAAATAGACATTGGAATACAGTTATTCAAGAGTAAAAGTTATATAAGATGGTGTGTTTCAGTACTACCACGTCAGAGCCCTTCTAGGTCAGCTTCTAAAATAAAATGTCAAACTGTTCCCCGCCAGTCAGCACCCAGGATGACAGTTTCTAGTGCCATCCTAAAAAGAACCAAAACCCTTTGAAGAAAAGGATGATCCTAAAGCTGAAGCAGGGAATAAAAGATAAGTCTGGAGCACCTTGCAGCCTCAGAAAGTAAGGAAGTACCCCAAAACACAAACCTGTATCGTGGGATTATGTCAACAAAACATAAAAGCCTACCGGAAGAACCAAATTAGAACAACTTGAGTAATAAAGTGGTACTGGATTAAAACCCAAAGTATAAAACAAACATTCTGAGTCCATAATGATATTAAATAAATAACAGTAAAAGAATAGGCAACTCTCTCATGAAAAGCTCCTAATAATTTACATAGATACTGCACCCTCAAAGTGGAGCATAACTCCCTATCTTTTAAGTGTTGGATGTGTACACAGTGGCTCTCAAAAGAGTACAATATCACAAGGGTGAATAAATAGTACTTTTCCATAGAGAAACTTGACAAATGCTACCTTAGCCAGGTGATAAGAGTTTGCATCATCAGCGATAAGTGATTTTAATGGAATGCACATGATACGAGGTACTGAAAATAGCACTTTCTGTTTCTGGTTTTCCTCCTAACAACCCATACCTCCAACCTCGTCAGGAGGAAATCATTGGACAAACCCAAAGTGAAGCATATGCTACAAAATATCTGACTAATGATATTCCTCAAAACTGCCAAGATCATAAAAAAACAAAAAGTCTGAGAAATTGTCATAGCCTGGAGAATCCAAAGGAGATCTAAGGACTAAATGTAATGTGGAATCCTGGATGGGACCCTAGAACAGAAAAAGAACATTATCAAAAACCTAAGGAAATCCAAATAAAATATGGACTTTAGTTAATAATAATGTCTCAGTATTGGTTCATTAGTTGTGATTATTATACCGTAGTAATGCTAATAGGGGAAGGTGGGTGCCGGATATAGAGGAACTCTCTGTAGTATTTTTGCACCTCTTTCATAAATCTAAAACTATTAATAGTCTAAGATTAAAAGTTTATTTTTTAAAAAAAGTGCCCTCCTCAAGTCTGACTAGGACTTCAAGCAACAGGTTACAGGGAGAAAGCTGGAAATACTAAGAAAAAAGAATATAGTGTTTATTTCTGAAATTTCACTGTTTTTTCCATTGAAAAACAACCAAAAAGTTAATTTCTTGATCTCTTAGTGAGGCTGATTATCTAAAGTCTGAATTCATAAATAAACTTACTTGTAAAGGTCCTCTGAGAAGAAAGTTCCATGGCCTTGACCAGAAGCAAATTCCTTCTCAGTGTTTCCATCTCCAGTATACTGTGTTATCCAGTTTATGAAGAGAAATAACTATAAGTCAGGAGTTGGAGTTAGGTGCAATCATTAGAACCTAATCATGTGAACCGGGGGTCAGATGGCACTAATCTCAAAAGTAAGAAAAATATATTATAGATCAGAAAAGATACAGAAAAACTCATCAAGATTACAAGCCTCAGACAAAGATCTTGCTAGACCTAAATCCACTGTGACCGAAATCAAAAAGATCATACTACTTACTGTCAAGATTGACCAGTCACTCCAAATTTTTAGTCAGAGGATAATTAAACAAAGGGCTTAATTTTTCCATATTAGCCATGAAGGTTGTGGCACCAGGGACAGGCTCATAGCTAAATATCAAGTATAATCTAAAAGCCCATAAACGTAAGAAAAATACAAACTTTCTAGGAAGCAAACTACTCATTCCTGGAAAAGAAATCAGAGGAAATCAGGTCAAGCTTGAATCATTCTCTTCAAATTTAGGTACAATTTATTTATAATGTATTAAATCCACCACAAAACCAGACCTATTAGCAGCAGTTATTTGGGGCTTCCCTTATGGCTCAGCTGGTAAAGAATCCACCTATAATGTGGGAGACCTGGGTTCCATCCCTGGATTGGGAAGATCCCCTGGAGAAAGGAAAAGCTACCCACTCCAGTACTCTGGCCTGGACAATTCCATGGACTGTATAGTCCATAGAGTCACAAAGAGTTGGACATGACTGAGTGACTTTCACTCACTTCACTCACTCACTCACTATGGATCAATGTCATTTTAAGGCATTAATTCAGCAGTTTCCTTAAGTTATCTGCATGAGAAATATTTCAAGTGGCATGTCAGCTGCCAAGGAAAGGGGACCAGATGCTTTACCAGGCAACTTTTTTCCCAGATCTTTGGCTCCAAAGGAAGTGAAACGGGGACAGAGGAGGATAGGGGTTAAGGAGCATGTAAGCAAAAGAGAAAAAAAAGTCAGAAGGGAAATTATAACTGACTTCTAAGAAGATGTATTTATTTTGCTTTCCTTTTTGCAGAACTGCTAGCTGGTTATTTTAAGGAATCATGTTTAAGTCTTAAGATCTCTTAGAAACAATTCCTTGGGTGAAACAAGAAAGAAGATAAATCTTGGTCCATTCATTTCAGTCATTTGTACATGGATTTTGTTTCATTTATAAAGTGGTTTTATTTAATAATGAAATCACCCCCCAAAAAAGACGTAAAGAAAAGAAAAACCAAGGGGATCAATTACGTTTTATTCTTTGGTCTGAAAATAAAGTTCTAGTTCATCTTTAAGTCAACAATTTTCTTCTTTTTTTTAATAAATCAAGAAGGTTCAGATTCTGGCTCAAAGCTACAATATAGTCGTTGCATGCGTTGTGCTTGAAGAAAGAGTACAGTTTGGCCTCTGCAGAGCCTAGCAATGAGGACTCGTCCCACCAGGATTTGGGCCAAGATGAAAAAAGAAAAGGAAAGGAAAAACTCGAGGGAAAATTTCCAAGGAAGACGGTGTGCACCGCAGACCTGTTCTGTGACAAGTGTCTTTGCTTGTCAAATGGCAAGGAGAATGGCTGGCATTACCTAGGGTAATTTTTAAGGTCATTCATGGAGGTGACATGAAGATAAAAGAATATTTATAACGAAACTTCAGTGCTGGCTTGTTTCTCCCATTTTTTGTCTTTTGAGTAAACTGAGGCATATAGGTGGGGCAGAGATGTCAGAAAGAGAACGTGGTGGTGACTCGAGTGTTCCAGAGCCTCTGCCCATTACACCTCACAGCTGTGTTCATGCCTCTAAAATATGAAAGAATTAAGCTAAATGTTGATGGAGTGAGGCCATGATCCAGGATCTTGCATCCATATCATATTACCTCATCTGAAGGTTTTTTTTCAGTAAAACATTCCAAATATTCAATAAAATTGTTTTCAACCAGTGAATACATTCAGATTATGAACTCATAAAGAACAGCAAAATATTATAAACTTTAATACATAAGTAAAAGGGAACACCCTCTTAATTTGAACTCCATTAGTCATGTATGGATGTGAGAGTTGGACTGTGAAGAAAGCTGGACTGTGAAGAAAGCTGAGCGCCAAAGAATTGATGCTTTTGAACTGTGGTGTTGGAGAAGACTCTTGAGAGTCCCTTGGACTGCAAGGAGATCCAACCAGTCCATTCTGAAGGAGATCAGCCCTGGGATTTCTTTGGAGGGAATGATGCTAAAGCTGAAACTCCAGTACTTTGGCCACCTCATGCGAAGAGTTGACTCATTGGAAAAGACTCTGATGCTGGGAGGGATTGGGGGCAGGAGGAGAATGGGATGACAGAGGATGAGATGGCTGGATGGCATGACCGACTCGATGGACGTGAGTTTGAGTGAACTCCGGGAGTTGGTGATGGACAGGGAGGCCTGGCATGCTGCGATTCATGGGGTCGCAAAGAGTCAGACACGACTCAGTGACTGAACTGAACTTGGAATCTGTGATATCTGACCTCAGCTTCCTTTGCCATATTTGTAAAGAAAGCAAATTATGTCAGTTAAATCTCTCTGATGTAAACAAGGATTCAGGGGGGAACGCTTGACCTACTTACAAGAACAAACTGTTTTCAAGCACATATAACAGCATTCATTTGCATATAAACAATTAATGTATTATTTCAAATGTCATCTTATCTATTCACCAAAACACAGCAGGCCTTCTCTCACCTTGACAAAGCTTTGTTTACAGGTAATTCAAAGTATTCTGTGCTTTTGAAAAATAATGCTTTTCTTTAGATCTAGCGTTTGAACTTTTCAACCATTCAGACTTGCCCGCACTCCACTCCAAGTAATTGAGCTTTGTATAATTTTTTCATGTAAATGATGATACAAGTTGTAATTATAGAAAGTCAGGACTTTTATATTTTTTCAGTCCAAGATTGGACAGTAAATAATATATGTGGGGAGCTGAAAGCAACTAAGTAAGGGGTTGAGATACAAATCCCAGGAAGGTAGTTGAGTTGTACATGACTTTTTTCTGAAAAGAGTTCAGAATTGTCTTCCAAAGGTTAGCAATTTTCATGACTTCACTAGCTTTTACTTTGAAACACTTTTCATGTTCTATATTTTTAAAAAATCTCTCCTTTGGAACTTCTCTGTCAGTTGCAGCCGCACCTTTTAGTAAGTATCCCTCTCATAATAATGTCAAACTTAATCAAACAGTTGTATAAGATTCAACCCCACTCACTTTCTAAATAAATTTGCTTAAATCAAGATACTTTGAGCATTTGCTTTAGAACAAGATGTTCCCAAAGCCAACTGTTTATGTTGCTGAGAAACTAGTTCTCAAGTGTGACAGTCTCACATTTTCTATCAGAAGAATTGAAGCCACTCAAAATTTAATCCATCGCTAAGACTATTCTGGGCTTACTCAGATCTCCTTACAAATCATCACAGGTTTAACAGATACATTATAGACTGTAAATGGCAAAAAATTATTTTTTAAAAATAAAAAGAAAACTTTAAAATTCATTATACGACGAGAGAAAAACAAATTTTAAAACATTAGCGTGAAAAATCAGAAAAAAATATACTTAAAACTATCATTTACTATATACCTGTGTCACATTGATTGGTAAAAGAAATGTCATCCACACTTCACTCTCCATTTTGCCTTTTTTGTGTTCCACATAGCCTCAGATGACATTCTTACTCTGTCTTCTAATGCTTATGGCACCTTTATCTTCTCTTCTTGTATTAATTACTTTCTATTTTAAATTGCAGTTATTTACAATGTAATATACATATCTTACTTTCTCTATTAGATTATATTTCTTTTATCTGTGAGTCATGATTACTTAGTAAGGTACTTTACAAAAACTGGCACTCAATATATGTTTATATAATGATAAACGTGAAGATTGTTATCTCCAAATCCCTGGCTATATTCCAAGTATATAGCTTTTCTAAAAGTGGTGGTGGTGGTGTTCAGTCGCTAAGTCATGCCCAACTTTTTTGTGACCCCATGGACTGTAGCCTGCCAGGCTCCTTTGTCCACAGGATTTCCCAGGCAAAAATACCAGAGTGGGTTGCCATTTCCTTCTCCAGGGGATAGTCCCAACCCAGGGGATCAAATCTGCATCTCCTGCGTTGGCAGGCAGATTCTATACCACTAAGCCAACAGGGCAGTCCTTCTAAAGGTGAATAGACCTTAAGTGTTGATCTAGCATTCATAACTTTTCAACAACCTTAACAAATCCTCTAGGTACCAGGTGAAATTAGTTTTATTTAATTTTCACACACACACACGTTGAAGCATATATTTGCATGTTATGAATGTAGAAACATACTCAAACAAGTTAGATCATTTCCTCAGGTTGTATATCTTAAGGAGTAGAGGACAAGTTTAGTGTTCTTTCCAATATATCTTTTTTTCTTATGACTGCTTTTGATGTGGACCATTTTTAAAGTCTTTATTTAACTTGTTACAATATTGTTTCTGTTTTACATTTTGGTTTTTTGGTCTCAAAGCATGTGGGATCTTAGCCCCCTAACCAGGGATCAAACCCGCACCCCCTGCATTGGAAGATGAAGGCTTAACCACTGGACAGCCAGAGAAATCTCTCAATCTATCTGTCTTTATGCCTTACTCAAATCTGTTCCTTTACATCGTTCCATCTTCTCCGCATCATAAGCTTAATGGACAAAAGCAATGAGTCACAGACTCTTCTAACAATTTTCCTGAGCTACCTTACTCAGTTCCTGGCCTTGGTTTTATTTCCTATTATTGTTCAATTGTTTAGCCAATACATTATACTACCATCTTATTCTTGAACCTCATATTTATCCTTTACACTGCAAAACATTCTACATCTTGAGACTGGCATGACTTGTCCTAATCCACAGGACATCAGCCCAACCCTAGTTACACTAACCAGGAACACAGTTCAACTCTATCTAGCTTTCTGCAGTGAGAAATCAGAAAAAGGAGAGAAGGAATACTTTGCCAGCCTTGAGAATCACTAGATTTCATGTCTCTGAATGCTATGCTTATAAGTTGACTGCCATTTTTAGATGTATACTGTTAAGAGGTAAGCATTTGAAATAATCATGGTAGTTTTTGAGACACTGCTGGAGGACAGTACTTTGATTATTCACTCTGGGTTTGTTTGTTTGTTTGTTTAAAATTCCCTGTGCTATATATCCGTATAGCTTATTTATTTTATACATAGTACTTTGTATCTCCTGGCCTTACCTAATAGCTCAGTTGGAAAAGAACCCGTATGCAATGCAAGAGACCCGGGTTGGATTCCCAGGTTGGGAAGATCCAATGGAGAAGGGATAGGCTACCCACTCCAGTATTCTTGGGCTTCCCTTGTGGCTCAGCTGGTAGAGAATCCGCCTGCAATGTGAGAGACCTGGGTTCGATCCCTGGGTTGGGAAGATCCCCTGGAGAAGGGAACAAGCCATCCACTCCAGTATTCTGGCCTGGAGAATTCCATGGACTGTATATTCCATGAGGTCGCAAAAAGTCAGACATGACTGAGTGACTTTCACTTGTACCTCCTAATCCCTTACCCTTACCTTGCCCCTACCTCTTTCACTTTCCCACTGGTAACCAATAGTTTGTTCTCTATAACTGAGTCTATTTCTGTTTTGTTATATTCATTAATTTGTTTTATTTTTAGATTACACACACAAGTGATAACATACAGTGTTTGTCTTTCTCTAACTTACTTTACTTAGCATTATGCCCTCCAGGTCCATCCATGTTGCTACAAATGGCAACATTTTTATTCTTTTTTATGGCTGAGTAGTATTCCAGTGTGTGTGTGTACACATACCACATATTCTTTATCCATTCATCTGTTTGTGGTCACTGAGGTTGCTTCCATATCTTGGCTAGTGTAAACAACACTGGCATGAACATTTGGGTATGTATATTTTTCTGAATTATATTTTATTTTCTTTGTCTATATACATAGGAGTGGCATTGCTAGATCAAATGGTAGTTCTATTTTCAGTTTTTTGAGGATCGCTCCCAGCTTTAAAGTCTTTAAGTTAAAATCTAAACACATCACATTAAAAATGTATACTGGATATTTGAAATGTCTGAGATAGAGTTAACCAACAGTGAAACTGACATTACCACCCAGTGCAAATACGTGTAATTTTCCTGCACTTTGATTCTGATCTATTCATTCACACATTAATTCATTTATTCAACAAATATTTATTAAGTGCCTTCTTGCACAAGCAGTTTAGTGAAGGTACAAGGTCACTTCCTGTTTGGAGTCTACGTGGGGTAGGGCATGATGACAGACTGGAAATAAACATTTAACATAGTTTTAAGTATCATGAAAAAAGTGTTGTGATGAAAATAAAACAAAGGAAGATTCAGGAGGAAAAAAAAGGATGGTAATATTTAAACTGACACCTGAACAAAAAGAGCTAGCCATTAAATATTTGAAGAAAGGAACCTGAGAGTGGCATTAGGAAAACAGTAAAACATCAAGATGTTTACAGCTCTCTAATCCAAGAAAAGAAAAAAGAAAACCAAGAAAAATGAAAATATATACATCTAACCAAGAGCAATGGTGATTTAAGTCAGGGTCCCAAAGATGTGTCAATACAATGCTCAGAGGTTTAAATAGCAATTGTTGCTACAATGGAATTTACCTTCCTGCGCAATTTTAAAACACCCACCCATGGGTAAGGCCCAATTACCCATCTGTAATTGTGATAAAACAGTGGGAAAATGGGGTTTTCCGGGCCATTTGCATGTGCATCAAAGTACAGTCATAGAGAATATATTCCTTATATTTTTTAATGTTAATTCCATGACTGTGTTATGTTGAAAAATTTGTTCTTACCATCCTTCTTCAATCCTGCCACCAAATACCACCACCTCTTCAACATGATAACTATGATTCTAGATTGATGACTTTTATATTAATAGTATGGTTCCTGGCCTACCAGATAATTCTAATGTGTCAAGAATAAAACATAAAAATGAAAATTCTGCATTAAGAGTGAGAAGGGAAATTCTTTTGACTTCCATTTTTACACACCTTATGACCAAGAGGCACTGCCTTGTATCTAGTAAAAGGACTAATCAAGGATACTAAAATGATACATTCACAGTTAACATTAACCCATTCTTACAGCTTTCTGAGGACCTATTTTTCTATCAAGTCTATCATTCAATTTTTTAAATGTTGATACTTTTATACTTTGCATGCAAATGTACAGAAAGTTTGAATTCCTGCAGTTTTGGTAATCAACATATGTTATTGACAAGTAGGTTGTGGTTTTGAAAATGCTGCTTTTCTTGCCATTTAAATATGAATTAATGATGGCTTGGTTTCACTATGTTTGAATTTAATTTGTAGTGAGTTAGGTAATTCAATAGTAAATATACTTCCAAATAATTGCTTTTATGGAATATAATTTTCCAATATAAAATATACATCAACATGTTCTAAAGCATTCTTCCATGCTATAACCGCTCCCCCAAAACTTTTAGGGCAAGATGTGTTTCAGAATTCATAAATTTTCAGGTTTTAGATAGGTACTACAGGTGTGGTACTATATAATACGAATACCCCACAACTGAGCACGTCGATATTTCTGTAGCAACAGGCATGAATATTTACACTAAACTGATAATGAAAGATACACATTAGTTGCAGCTGGGTGTTGCATCCAAATGCATCTGTACCAACCTTGCAGGAAAACTTTCAGTTCTCAGACCTTATTGGATATCAGAAGTACAAAGACGATTTTGTAAAGCAGTGTATGTCATTCTCACTCCCTTACTAGAATGAATGTAATGGGAATTAAGAAAAAAAAAGCAATAAAAATCCTTGCTTAAGAGTTGGTCACAGTAGTCTTCATTGGGGTAAAGATATGTTCAATTAACCCAACATTTGATGGCCATTTTATTTGTGGGGGGAGAAAAAGAAACTTTTGGAGTATTAACTGGGAATGAGACAATATTATAACTAACTCCTTTGCATATGAAATGAATAATACAAAAGGAAGGTCAGTGAACTAGCTAGAGAAAATCTGAATTTAAAAAAAATGGGAGAAGAGCAATACAGAGGAGTTCTGATAGGAGGAATGATCTACTAAAACTGCCTAATATTGGGAGAGTGGTGGGAATACCTAAAAGATTTATAAGAAAAGAGATGTTGGGGCTTCCTTGGTGGTTCAGTGGTAAAGAATCCGCCTGCCAATGCACAAGACATGGGTTCAATCAGGTCCAAGAAGATCCCACATGCTGTGGAGAAACTAAGCCCAGGAGCCACAACAGCTGAGCCTGCGCTCTAGAGCCTGCAAGCCGCAACTACTGAGTCCCTGGGCCTAGAGCCCGCGCTCAGCAAGAGAAATCACTGCAATGAGAAGTCCACGCAGCACAGCTAGAGAGTAGCCCCTGCTCACCACAACTAGAGAAAAGCCCATGAAGCAATGAAGACTCAGCACAACCAAAAATAAATAAATTTTTGAAAAGAGATGTTTGCTTTCAATTTTAAGCTACTGTCTTAAGATAACTGCCTCCTGTCTTACTTATTCCTACTATCTGAAGATGTTGGGAGAGATGTCACCTAAATAGAATAGAATAAAAAAAGTTAATAGTCTCTACTCTAGAGATGCTGCCAGAAATTATGGTTTCAGGCTGGATTTTGAACATGGACAATCCAGGATTAGAGACTGAACCTGATTAGAGACTGAACCTCACTATGAAAGAGAAGAAGGAGATACAGGAAAAATAAAATCAATATTTTTGCTGCCTAATATTTTACACATCTCAGTTCATTTAAGACTCCATTTTACTGGTAAGGCAATGGAATTTCAGAAATTAAGCATAGTTTTTTGGAAGTCATTGAGCTGTGGTACAAATTAGAGACTAGCAATAGAAGTCAGAGGCTGAAAAGTGTTCTGTTTTCAGTATGGCGGATTACAATCCTTATGTACAAAACTACCTGAAAATAAATATAAATGATGAATGAAAACAGGAGAACAACAACCTCAAAATTCTACAGTTAAGATCAGGCAGATATTGGAAGGACGTTAGAATATGAAAGAGACGGACAGTACAGCCTGAGTCTTCTATTTGTGTGATTTTACTCTGACAACAGGCTGCTGTCATTGCAAGTTACAGAATGGCTAAAACTTACTTAGAAAACCCTCTTTCTTGTCTGAAGAACCAGAGGACAGAGCCAAAGCAACCTAAGATATGGAAAAAAAGAAAGTGTTGGGGGGGGGAGGTTGGAATTCTAAAAAATATTTAAAAGACAGAAAGAAGGTATACACTAAAGTCTGTACACAAACTTGCCCTAGTCTATTTTTTTTTTTTTTTTTTTTTGGCTATGGTGGGTCTTGGACTGTGAGCAGGGGCTACTCTCTAGTTGCGGCAAGTGGGACTACTCTGTAGTCAGTGTGAAGGCTTCTCGTTGCAGTGGCTTCTCCTGCTGCAGAGCCTGGGCTCTAAGATGCGTGGGCTCAGTAGCTACAGCTCATGGACTCTAGAGTACAGGTTCACAACTGGTGGTACACAAGCTTAGTTGTCCCATAACATATACAATCTTCCTGGAACAGGGAGTGAGCCCACAAGCCTTGCCCTGGCAAGTGAATTCTTAACCCCTGGACTACAAGTGAAGTCCAGCTGGCCCTAGTCTTTTGCTGACCTCTAAACTATGAATGTGCATGGCAAACTCAGAGCAACTTGTGGCTGAACCTAAAAAAATAAAACTCAATCTGCCTCATACCACAGGAAAGATGAAGTTATTCTCAAAGTTTATTGAAAACATCAATAAAATAGAGTCTTAAATTAATTGATTATTTGCATCTAACCAAGTAAACCATCTACTAACACAGAAACATGAATAATATTTGGAGAAGTATAACAGAATTCAGAGTATACACAATATAATGTTCACAGTATTCAGGATATAAACCAAAATTACCTATTATATAAAAAGAACTAGATAAATTTGACTCATTCTCAAGGGGGAAAATGATAAACAGAAGCCAACCTTGAGTTAAACCAAATGATGGAATTATCAAATGAGTAATATAAAGACTGCTGTGCTGTGCTTAAGTCACTCAGTCATGTCCAACTCTTTGCAACCCCATGGACTGTAGCCCACCAGGCTCCTCTGTCCATGGGGATTCTCCAGGCAAGAATACTGAAGTGGGTTGCCATGCCCTCCTTCAGGGGAACTTCCCAACCAAGGGATCGAACCCAGGTATCCTGTATTGCATCAGATTCTTTACTGTCTGAGCTACCAGGAAAGCCCAAAATAAAGACTAACAAAGCTCAATAAGGCAAAGGCAAATATACTTCAAATCAACCAAAGGGTAACAATCTCAGGAAGGAAACAGAAAATACAAAAGAAATAGAAATTCTTAGACTGAAAAACACAATATCTAAAGTAAAAATACACAAGATTGGCTTGTAATAAAATTGATAAAGAATTGTGTTAGTCACTCTCTGACATAAATCACAGCAGGATCCTCTATGACCCACCTCCCAGAGTAATGGAAATAAAAGCAAAAATAAGCAAATGGGACCTAATTAAACTTAAAAGCTTTTGCACAACGAAGGAAACTATAAGCAAGGTGAAAAGACAGCCTTCAGAATGAGAGAAAATAATAGCAAACAAAGCAACTGACAAAAAATTAATCTCAAAAATATACAAGCAGCTCATGCAGCTCAATTCCAGAGAAATAAACAACCCAATCAAAAAATGGGCCAAAGAACTAAACAGACATTTCTCCAAAGAAGACATACAGATGGCTAACAAACACATGAAAAGATGCTCAACATCACTTATTATCAGAGAAATGCAAATCAAAACCACAATGAGATACTATCTCACGCCAGTCAGAATGGCTGCTATCAAAAAGTCTACAAACAATAAATGCTGAAGAGGGTGCAGAGAAAAGGGAACCCTCTTACACTGTTGGTGGGAACGCAAACTAGTACAGCCACTATGGAGAACAGTGTGGAGATTCCTTTAAAAACTGCAAATACAACTGCCATACGACCCAGTAATCCCACTGCTGGGCATACACACCAAGGAAACCGGAACTGAAAGAGACACGTGTACTCCAATGTTCATCGCAGCACTGTTTACAATAGCCAGGACATGGAAGCAACCTAGATGTCCACTGGCAGACGAATGGCTAAGAAAGTTATGGTACGTATGCACAATGGAATATTACTCAGCCATTAAAAAGAATGCATTTGAATCAGTTCTAATGAGGTGGATGAAGCTGGGGCCTATTATACAGAGTGAGGTAAGGTCAGAAAGAAAAACACCAATACAGTATACTAAAGCATAGATATGGAATTTAGAAAGATGGCAACGATGACCCTATATGCGAGACAGCAAAAGAAACACAGATGTAAAGAACAGACTTTTGGACTCTATGGGAGAAGGCGAGGGTGGGATGATTTGAGAAGATAGCATTGAAACATGTATATTATCATATGTGAAACAGATAGCCAGCCCAGGTTTGGTGCATGAGACAGGGTGCTCAGGGCTGGTGCACTGGAATGACCCTGAGGGATGGGATGGGGAGGGAGGTGGGAGGGGGTTTCAAGATGGGGAACATGTACACCCATGGCTGATTCATGTCAATGTGTGGCAAAAACGGCTACAATATTGTAAAGTAATTAGCCTCCAATTAAAATAAATAAATTAAAAAACAGAAACATTAAAAATAAATAAATAAAAGAATGAAAGAATGCTCCTTCACAGTGCTCCTGCTGCTGCTGCTGCTGCTAAGTCGCTTCAGTCATGTCCGACTCTGTGCGACCCCATAGACGGCAGCCCACCAGGCCCCGCTGTCCCTGGAATTCTCTAGGCAAGAACATTGGAGTGGGGACCATATAAATCAGTTTCTGGGCCTCTGCAATCTAAATACTATAAAAGCAAATGTAACATTTCTTTATTGGTACCAAAATAAATGTTAGAAAATTTAAAAAAAAAAGAATTGTGTTAGTGAAACTGAAAATAGTGAACTTGAAGTACTATAAACCACAATCAGGTATGCAAAGTTGGTCCAACATTTAAAAGTCAATTAATGCAATCCTCAATACAGCAAGTTAAAGAAAAAAATAACAAGCTTATATTAACAGAAGCAGAAGAAAGAAATGAAGAGAATGGAGAAGTAAAAAAACTGAAAAAATAATAGCTGAAAATGTCTCAAATTTGATGAGAGATGTAAATCTACAGATTTAAGAGACCAGTTCAGGACGAATGCAAAGAAAACCAAGAGTCAACACATCAAAATGCTGAAAATCAAATACAAAGGAAAAATATTGAAAGCAACCTTAGAAAACCTAAGTTATTCTGACTTCTCATCCAAAACTGTGAAAGACAAAATACAACGGGGCAAGATCTCTGAAATACCAAAAGCAAAAGAACTCTCAACCAAGAATTCTACATATAGCAAAGTATCCTTCTAGAACGAAGGTGATATAAAGACAATGGAGACAAAAGACAACTAAGAGGATCGACTGCCAACACTCATGAGGCGGCAGTAAAAGGATCTATATCATTACAATGGATCTGCATTGTTACACGAAGCTACACAGTACCAAGTCAAAGAAGATGGTAAAAAGTTTAAAGTGTATACTGTAATACCCTGTAAGAGCCACAAAAAGGGAAAGCACAGCTAAAAGTCAATATAATAAATTAAAAATAGAACTCTAAAAATCGTTAAGTAATCAAATTGAAGGTAAAATAAACCGTGGGGAAGGGAATTGAAAAACAAAAAGCAGTAAAGCACAGAAGAATTACTGGACTATTAAACTATTCTATACAACATTATTAATATAATGAGAACTACATATCATTATACCCTTGTCAAAACACCAAGAGTGAGTGAACCCTAACAAAAAATATGAACTTTGGGTGATAATGTATCCATGTAAGTTCAGCAGTTTTAACAAATGTACCACTCTGGTTGAGGATGTTGATAATAGAAGAGGCTATGCTTGTGCGAGGACAAGGGATATATGAGAAATCTCTGTACAGTCTGTTCAGTTTGGTTGTGAACCTGAAAATGCTCTAAAAGATAAAATCTTTAAAAAAGAAAAAAAAAACAGAGGGGCAAGATAAAACAATAGACTGGTAGGCCCAAATCCAATCATATCAATAATTAAATGTCATAAGACATCTTACAGTATCAGCACCAGCATATGAAGAGCTTGAAAGTCAACACTGCTGCCATCACATCAAGAAAAAGTTGAACAACTTGAAAACCAATAACTTTTCTTGGATCCATCAGAGAACCAAAGCTTTAAGGCAAACCACCACCACCTCAAGATCTGGAAGGACAGAAGAATCTTGAAAGTCACAGCTGAGATCTGACCAACTGGAGAGGAAGTCACTGGGGCCATAAACTTGTAGAAACACTTAAAAGGAAATTTTGATGAGCTACTGGAAGCTGAGTGCAGACTTCCATAATAGTAAGTCTCCTGAAACCCTCAGTCTTAAAGGTGCCTCCAAATTTTCAGAGGCTTTACATCTAGGACCACTGTATAGTCAAAGCTATGGTTGTTCCAGTAGTCACATATGAATGTGAGAGTTGGACCATAAATAAAGCTGAGCACTGAAGAATTGATGTTTTTAACTGTGGTGTTGGAGAAGACTCTTGAGAGTCCCTTGGACTGCAAGGAGATAAACTAGTCAATCCTAAAGGAAATTAACCCTGAATATTCATTGAAAGGACTGATGCTGAAACTGAAGCTCCAATACTTTGGCCACCTGATGCAGAGGAACTGACTCCTTAGAAAAGACCCTGATGCTGGGAAAGATTGGAGGGAGGAGGAGAAGGGGACCACAGAGGACAAGATGGTTGGACAACATCACCGACTTGATGGACATGAGCTTGAGCGAGCTCCAGGAGTTGGTGATAGACAGGGAAGTCTGGCATGCTGCAGTCCATGGGGTCGCAAAGAGTCGGACATGACTGAGCAACTGAACTGGACTGAATTTACATCTAGGAACCCCACTAAGTTATCACAGTGAGGATCCCCAAAAGTTCCCTTTATGGCTATGGCAGGTGGGGTAATCATTATGAAATATGCTCAGAGCCTTCTCTATAACAAAGGTTTACTTACACTGGAAAAGACTTTTCTAGATCTTTATCCCATCTGCAGTAATAGCATTCCTCCTAACATAGTCCCTGAGTCCATCTTGTCTCCACTTAGGTGGGGGAAAAAACAGTCAAAACCAGTCATGACTTCAAATAAATAGATGCTACAGCTAGAGAAAGTAATCCAAGGAGGGCTATACTACTGGAGAACAATTTGTGAAGGTCACAACCCAATGACATAGATGCACGAAAGGAAGAAGATTTAATTTCAAGATTATAAAATGCTACTTCACATCTTTCTACTATACCATCAGACTCCAGGATATTGGTGAATTTAGCTCAATGAACTACAAAATTGAGACTCTATCTAAGGAGTCTCAGGGAAGTTGTCAAGGACCCCAAAAGACAACAGGAAAGACAAAATCAAAGACATTAGGGGAATTAAAATCCTCTGTCACCTACACTTACAGTAAACATTAAACAGAACCTAACTGTAAGGCAGATTAATTTTTTTTAATCACATTAAAAGGCTCATTTCCTATTACCTGATGAGTTGTCTAGATTTCCAGAATAAAACTGCAAGTCATGATTAAAAGGCAAGAAAAAAAATTACAGTCTATAAAAACAAACCAAGAATCAGATTCAGATATGACACGGATTTTGGAATTATCAGACAAGGAATTTAAAATAACCACAAGTAATACTTTAGTCACCTGATGCAACAAGCAGACTCATTGCAAAGACTCTGATGCTGGGAAAGACTGAAGGCAGGAGAAGGGGATAGCAGAGAATGAGATGGCTGGATGGCATCACCAACTCAATGGACATGAGTCTGAGCAAACTCCAGGAGATACTGAAGGACAAGGAAGCCTGGAGTGCTGCAGTCCATGGGGTCACAAAGACTTGGGCACGACTTAGCAGCTGAACAACAACAAATGAGTAATATGTTAAAGACTTTAAGTGGAAAAAGCTGAAAGATGGAAACTCTAAGAAAGAATTAAAAAGAAATGTTCAAAAAATAATTCTAACAGAAACAAAGACTGCCTTGGATGCCATCAGTGGACTCAACGTGGCCATGGAAAGCATCTGTAAACTTGAAGATCTATCAGTATAAATTTCACAAACTGAAGCACAAATAGGAAAAAGAACAAAAAATCCAAGAACTGTGGGATAACTCCAAAAGGTATCACAGATGCATAACTGGAAACAGAAAAGAGCAGAAGAAATATCTGAAGTAATAATAACCAAAAATTACCAAAACTATGACAGACACAGTACCACAAATCTAGGAAGCTCAGACAACTTCAAGCAGAATAACTATCAACACATGTACACACACATACGCACACACACATACACACACACGTACACACACACACACACACCTAGGCTATCATATTCAAATGACAAAAGACAAAAAGCTAAAGACAAAGAGGAAATTTGAAAGAAGCCAGAGAAGAGAAAAAAACCCACCTTCTCGCTACATGAACGAGGACAGGAATTACAGTAGACTTCTCATAAACTATCTTAATGAGAGAGTGGAGTGAAATCTTTAAAAAACTGAGAAAAATAAAACCACCAGTGTAGACTTATATATTCAGCAAAGTTATTATCTTTCAAAAGTGAAATAAAAATAAAGATTTTCTCAGAAGAAAACAAAAGCTGAGGAAATTCAAATAACAACAGACTTCCCTAAAAGAAATGTTAAAAGTACTTCTTCAGGGAGAAGAAAAATTTTATAGGTCAAAAAGTTGGATCTAGACAAGAAAAAGAAGATCAGAAGAAGAATAAGTGAAAGTAAAATTTATTTCAAGGTTTATTTTACTTGATATTAACATAGTTGCTTAAGCATTGTTCCTTTTCCTGTTTCTATCGCATATCTTTTTCTATCCATTTACTTTGCCAACTTACCTAGAATTTATATTTAAATGTTTGAGTTTCCAGAAGAACTTGGTTTTTTTTAATTCACTCTGCCTTTTAATTGGAATGTTGAGCCCATTAACATTTTCACATTCTGGAGATGAGGGAGTTGATTTATTCAATATTAAAATGTCACTAAAGAAACTCTAATAAAGGAGTTATCAGTTTTTTTACTTTTAAAAAACTTTTTGTTTTTAGGAGAGTTTTATATATACATAAAAACTGTAAAGACAGTACAGCAAGTTCTCATATACTCCACAACCAGTTCTCCCTATTATCAGCATCTTAAAAATGCTACTGTGCTGTGCTTAGTCGCTCAGTCATGTCCAACTCTTTGTGATACCATGGACTGTAGCCCACCAGGCTCCTCTGTCCATGGGGATTCCCCAGGCAAGAATACTGGAGTGGGTTGCCCTGCCATCCTGACCCAGGAATTGAACCCAGGTCTCCCACATTGTAGGCAGATTCTTTATCATCTGAGCCACCAGGGAAGCCCTAAAACTGCTACAGCTGTAGTAATTACTGAACCATATTGATATATTATTATTAGCTAAAGACCATACTATTCAGATTTCCTTAGTTTTTACCTACATCTCTTTTTTCTGTTCCAGAATGATATATTATGTTTAGTTATCAGGTCTCCCAAGACTCCTCGCAGCTGTAACACTTTCTGAAACTTTTAGCTTTGGTTATCTTGACAGTTTTGAGGAGTACTGGTAAGTAGTGTCAGTCACTAGTCATGTCCGACTCTTTGCAACCCCACAGACTGTAGCCTGCCAGGGTCCTCTGTCCATGGGACTCTCCAGGCAAGAATACTGGAGAGGGTTGCCATTCCCTTCTCCAGAGGATCTTCCCAACCCAGGGATCGAACCCGGGTCTCCTGTGTTGCAGGTAGATTCTTTATCATCGGAGCTACAGGGAAGTCCTTGAGTACTGGTAAGGTATTCTGAAAAATGTTTTATCAGTGGAGATTGTCTGATGTTTCTCAAATGGGTTTGAGGGAGTAAAACCATAGTTGAAGTGCCATTCTCATCACATCATATTGATGGTACATACTACCAACATGACTTTCACTATTGATGTTAACCTTGATCACTCACCTGAGATAGTGTTTGTCAAGATTCTCCACTAAAGATATTCTTTTCCTCCTTTGTATATTGTACTTTTAGAAGGAAGGCATTATATGCAGCCCAAACCTAAAGATGAAGGCATTATCCTCCACCTCCTTGATAGTGGAGTACCTACATAAATTATTTGGAATTTTTCTGCAGAGATTTGTCTCTTTTCCCAGTTATCTACTTATTTAATTATTTGTTTATATCAGTATGGACTCATGGGGTTTTTTTTATACTTGGTGTTATAATGCATTATTACTTTATTGTGCTGCCCAGATTATTCTAGTTTTGGCCACTGAGCTCTTTCAGTTTGTTCTTATGTCCCTTTGACATACCCTTATCATTGTAGGCTTTTTAATACTTTGAGAACTTCCTCACTTTCTAGCACTGTAAGATACTCCAAGCTTATCTTATGTATTTCTTGCTCCAGTCCTAGAGTCAGCCATTTCTGCAAGGCACCCTGGTTGCTTTTACTGGAAAATTATATACCAACCCCTGGGTGATAGTTGTGCTCATTGCTACTGAGAGGCCTTTGCTTCTAGGACCCCTCAACCAACAGAGCAAAGAAATTTTCATTCATAGTAACCTGTACATATATACACTTATCTATAAATATTTCTATATGCAACCATCTGTGTATACATATTAAGGTAAATATGAATTCACACCAATGTCTCCACTTCTAGGTTACTACCCATGAATCATTCCAGCCTCTTCCCCTTTGCTTATCTGTAACCTCCAACAGTAACACACCTTGCTCATTGCTAAATTCTAATATACACATATAGTAGTTTCAGAATAATGAAGCTGTACAGATCTTTGGCAGTGCCTTGAAACTGAATTCATAGCTTTTCATACCTTTGTAAAGTCAAAAAACCATAAGTCTTGGATTCATATCTGTAGTTGTTAAAACAGATAAAAAGATGGCGGAGAAGAAGGACATGAGCTCATCACTTCTGTGAGAACTCCAAAATTACAACTTGCTGCTAAACAACTCTCAACAGAAGAATGTTGGATCCCACCAAAAAACGATACCACACGTCCAAGGGCAAAAGAGAAGCCCCAGCAAGATGGTAGGAGTGGTGAAATCATGTTTAGAATTAAACCCCATACCCGCCAGAGATGTTCAAGGGGCTCAGACAAACTTTGTGCACACCAGGATCCAGACACCCCACAGAGACTGAGCCAGAACTGTGTCTCAGTGTCTCCTGCAGAGGTATGGGTCAGCAGTGGCCTGCCACAGGGGCAAGGGCTCTGGATGCAGCAGACCTGGGTATGGCATAAGCCCTCTTGGAGGAGGTCGCCATTAACCCCACCATAGAGCCGCTAGAACTTACACAGGACTGGGGAAACAGACTCTGGGAGGGCACAAACAAACCCTTGTGTGCACCAGGACCCAGGAGAAAGGAGCAGTTACCCCACAAGAGACTGACCCAGACTTGAGTATCCACTGAGTGTCCATGAGTGTCCAGGAGTCTCCAGTGGAAGCATGGGTCAGCAGTGGCCTGCTGCAGGGTCAGGAGCACTGAGTTCAGCAGTACATGCATGGGACCTTCGTTTCCTCCACTATAGTTTGGCCTTAGGTCAAACAACAGGGAGGGAACACAGCCCCGCCCATCAACAGAAATTGTATTAAAGATTTACTGAGCATTAAAGATTTACCTGCCCAACAGAACAAGACCCAGTTTCCCCCTCAGCAAGTCTCTCCCATCAGGAAGCTTCCATAAGACTCTTATCCTTATCCATCAGAGGACAGACAGAATGAAAACCACAATCACAGAAAACTAACCAATCTGATCACATGGACCACAGCCTTGCCTAACAATGAAACTATGAGCCATGCCATGTAGGTCCACCCAAGACAAACAGGTCATGGTGGAGAGTTCTGACAAAACGTAGTCTACTGGAGAAGGGAATGGTAAGCCACTTCAGTATTCTTGCCTTGAGAACCCCATGAACAGTATGAAAAGACAAAAAGATAGGACATGAAAGATGAACTTCTCAGGTGAGTAGGTGCCCAATATGCTACTGGAGATGAGTGGAGATAATTCCAGAAAGAATGAAGAGACAGAGCCAAAGCAAAAACAACACCCAGTTGTGGATGTGACTGGTGATGGAAGTAAAGTTCAACGCTGTAAAGAACAATACTGCATAGGAACCTGGAATGTTAGGTCCGTGAATCAAGGTAAATTGGAAGTCATCAAACAGGAGATGGCAAGAGTGAACAGCGGCATTTTAGGCATCAGCAAACTAAAATGGACTGGAATGGGTGAATTTAACTCAGATGTCCATTATATCTACTACTGTGGGCAAAAATCCCTTAGAAGAAAGGGAGTAGCCATCATAGTCAACAAGAGAGTCCAAAATGCAGTACTTGAATGCAATCTCAAAAACAACAGAATGATCTCTGTTCATTTCCAAGTCAAACCATTCAATATCACAATAATCCAGTCTGTGCCCCAACAAGTAATGCTGAAGAAGCTGAAGCTGAATGGCTCTATGAAGACCGACCTTCTAGAACTAACACCCAAAAAAGATGTTCTTTTCATTATAGGGGACTGGAATGCAAAAGTAGGAAGTCAAGAAACACCTGGAGTAACAGGCAAATTTGGCCTTGGGATACTAAATGACGCAGGTCAAAAGCTAACAGAGTTTTGCTAAGAGAACTCACTGGTCATAGCAAACACCCTCTTCCAACAAGATAAGAGAAGACACTACACACGGACATCACCAGATGGTCAATACTGAAATCAGATTGATAACATTCTTTGCAGCCAAAGATGAAGAAGCTCTAAAACAGTCAGCAAAAACAAGACCAGGAGCTGACTGTGGCTCAGATCATGAACTCTTATTGCCAACCTCAAACTTAAATTGAAGAAAGTAGGGAAAACCACTAGACCATTCAGGTATGACCTAAATCAAATCTCTTACAATTTTATAGAGGAAGTGACAAATAGATTCAAGGGATTAGATCTGATAGACAGAGTGCCTGAAGAACTATGGACAGAGGTTCATGACACTGTACAGGAGGCAGTGATCAAGACCATCCCCAAGAAAAAGAAAGGCAAAATGGTTGTCTGAGGAGGCTTTACAAATAGCTGAGAAAAGAAGAGAAGCGAAAGGCAAAGGAAAAAAGGAAAGATATACCCATTTAAATGCAGAGTTCCAAAGAATAGCAAGGAGAGATAAGAAAGCCTTTTTCAGTGACCAATGCAAAGAAAGAGAGGAAAACAATAGAATGGGAAAGACTATAGATCTCTTCAAGAAAATTAAAGATACCAAGGGAATATTTCATGCAAAGATGAGCACAATAAAGGACAGAAATAGTATGGACCTAACAGAAGCAGAAGATACTAAGAGGAGGTGACAAGAATACACAGAACTAAACAAAAAAGCTCTTCATGACCCAGATAACCACAATGATGTGATCACTCATCTAGAGCCAGATATTCTGGAATGTGAAGTCAAGTGGGCCTTAGGAAGCATCACTATGAACAAAGCTAGTGGAAGTGATGGAATTCCAGTTGAGCTATTTCAAATCCTGAAAGATGATGCTGTGAAAGTGCTGCACTCAATATGCCAGCAAATTTGGAAAACTCAGCAGTGGCCACAGGACTGGAAAAGGTCAGTTTTCATTCCAATCCCAAAGAAAGGCAATGTCAAAGAATGTTCAAACTACCACACAATTGCAATCATCTCACACACTAGTAAAGTAATGCTCAAAATTCTTCAATCCAGGCTTCATCAGTACGTGAACCATGAACTTCCAGATGTTCAAGCTGGTTTTAGAAAAGGCAGAGGAACCAGAGATCAAATTGCCAACATCTGCTGGATCATTGAAAAAGCAAGAGAGTTCCAGAAAAACATCTATTTCTGCTTTATTGACTATGCCAAAGCCTTTGACTGTGTGGATCACAACAAATTCTTAAACAGATGGGAATATCAGACCACCTGACCTGCCTCCTGAGAAACCTGTATGCAGATCAAGAAGCAACAGTTAGAACTGGACATAGAACAACAGACTGGTTTCAAATCAGGAAAGGAGCACGTCAAGGCTATATATGGTCACCCTGCTTATTTAACTTATATGCAGACTACATCATGCAAAATGCCAGGATGGATGAAGCACAAGCTGGAATCAAGATTGCCAGGAGAAAGATCAATAACCTCAGATGTGCAGATGGCACCACGCTTATGACAGAAAGTGAAGAAGAGCTAAAGAGCCTCTTGATGAAAGTGAAAGAGGAGAGTGAAAACTTGGCTTAAAACTCAATATTCAGAAAACTAAGATCATGGCATCTGGTCCCATCACTTCATGGCAAATAGATGGGGAAACAACGGAAACAGTGAGAGACTTTATTTTGGGGGGGGGGGCTCCAAAATCACTGCAGATGGTGATTGCTGCTGCTGCTAAGTTGCTTCAGTCGTGTCTGACTCTGTGCGACCCCATAGACGGCAGCCCACCAGGCTCCCTCATCCCTGGGACTCTCCAGGCAAGAACACTGGAGTGGGTTGCCATTTCCTTCTCCAATGCACGAAAGTGAAAAGTGAAAGGGAAGTCACTCAGTCGTGTCCGACTCTTAGCAACCCCATGGACTGCAGCCTACCAGGCTCCTCCATCCATAGGATTTTCCAGGCAAGAGTACTGGAGTGGGGTGCCATTGCCTTCTCCGAGATGGTGATTGCAGATGGTGATTGCAGCCATGAAATTAAAAGACACTTGCTCCTTGGAAGAAAAGCTATGACCAACCTAGACAGCATATTAAAAAGCAGAGACATTACTTTGACGACAAAGGTCCATGTAGTCAAAGCTGTAGTTTTTCCAGTAGACATGTATGGATGTGAGAGTTGGACTATAAAGAAAGCTGAGCACCAAAGAATTGATGCTTTTGAACTGTGGTGTTGGAGAAGACTCTTATGAGTCCCTTGGACTATAAGGAGATCAAAGCTGTCAATCCTAAAGGAAATCAGTCCTGAATATTCATTGGAAGGACTGATGCTGAAGCTGAAACTCCAATACTTTGGCCACCTGATGCAAACAGCTGAGTCATCTGAAAAGACCCTGATGCTGGGAAAGATTGATGGGAGGAGAAGAAGGGGATGACAGAGGATGAGATGGTTGGTTGGCATCACTGACTCAATGGACATGAGTTTGAGTAAGCTCCAGGAGTTGGGGCTGCCCAGGGAAGTTGGCATGCTGCAGTCATGGGGTCGCAAAAAGTCAGACACAACTGAGCAACAGAACTAACTAATCCTTGTGAGAAATAATTTTATCAACTAGAGTAAGCAGCCTAGTATAATTCTTTTGGCCAACTACACTCATTTCCAAAATTAGTAAAGTAACCGCTTCACCACCTCCTCCCCCCACTTTGGTGAGACTGTTTCATATATTTGCAAAGCAATTAGATTGGTTTGTTACATTCTGTATTACAGCTGGGATCTTCCAAAGTCCTAAATGATTTTTTTATTGTGTATACTGTTTCACTCTTTGTGCTATAACGTTCCACAGATTGGACAAGCTCGCAGTGTCATGTATTCATCACTACAGTATTATAGAAAACAGTTTCACCACCTAAAAAAGTCCTTTATATTAATACTTTACCTACACAACCCCAAAGCTAAACTCCTGGCAACCACTGATCTGTTTATTATCTCCATGCTGCTGCTGCTGCTAAGTCACTTCAGTCGTGTCTGACTCTGTGAGACCCCATAGTCGGCAGCCCACCAGGCTCCCCCATCCCTGGGATTCTCCAGGCAAGAACACTGAAGTGGGTTGCCATTTTCTTCTCCAATGCATGAAAGTGAAAAGTGAAAGTGAAGTCACTCAGTGGTGTCCAATTCCCAGCGACCTGCCCATGGGATTTTCCAGGTGAGTACTGGAGTGGGTTGCCATTGCCGTCTCCATAGTTTTACCTTTTTCAAGATGGCATGCCATTGGAACCATACAGTGTGAAGCCTTTTCACACTCCCTTCTTTCACTTAGCCATACACATCTAAGTTGCATTTATGTCTTTTCATAGTTTGATAGCATATTCCTCTTTATCACTGCATAGGTATGTTGTACCACAGCTTGTTCATCTATATACCTACTGACCCTGGAGAAGGGAAGGGCAACCTACTCCAGTATTCTCGCCTGGAGAACTCCATGGACAGAGGGGCCTGGTGGGCTACAGTCAAGGACATCTTGGTGGCTCAGCTTTGAGAAATTATGAATAAAGATGTGCAGGTTTTTGTGTGGGCATAAGTTTTCAACTCATTTGTAAGTATTTCAAAGTGTAATAACTGGATCATATGCCAAGACTATGTTTAGCTTTATAAAAAGCTGTCAAACTGTCTTCCATAAAGGTTGTACCATTTTTCACTCTCATCAACAAGGAGCAAGAGTTTCTGCCGTTCCACACATCCTTGCCAGTATTTGGTGTTGTCAGTGTTTTGGATTCTCACTATTTTAATAGATAACTAGTAATGTGGTGGTATCTCTATTTAATTTGCAAAAATTTAGTGACATATGATGTTGAGCATTTTTTTCATATGCTTATCTGTATATTGACTCTGGTGAGAGATCTTTCAAATCTTAGGCTCTTTTTTTTTTTTTTTTTTAACTTTTATTTGCATTTATTTTTTGCAGCATTTATTCCCGGGCCATAAGTTTTTGTTTCTTCAGTTTCTTCCGGGATGTCTTTTTCTTCTGTGCACCCTCCTCTTCTGGTTTAGGAACAATCCGTTCTTTTTCAGTAAGGATCATCTCAATGTGGTAAGGAGAGCTCATGTAGGGGTTGATCCAACCGTGAACTCTGTAAGTCCTGCGCCGCATCCTGGGGGCTTTGTTCACCTGGATGTGCTCAATGACCAGAGAATCTACATGTAAGTCCTTAAGCTCAGCATGACTCTCTGCATTTTTGAGCACATGTAGTAACAATTCAGCACTCTTATTGGGTCACCGACCCTGCATCCAGCCCCGCTGTTTGGCCTGTGCACACCTCCCAACTCCACCGTTGTAATGACCGAATAGCACACACTGCTTCTTTAAAGTGACATCCTTCAAATACTTGGTGGCTTTTCGGATATGCATACCCTTTATGGCCTGGGCAGTTTCACGAGTGTTCTTAAAGTAAACACAAAGATTTGAACCTCTTGATTTGCATGATTTTGTGGGGTTTTCTGAGTCGAGTGAATAGCGCACCATTTTTAGGGGTCACCTCAGGCCGGTTACCAGAAAAGCTTAGGCCCATTTTTAAATTGAGCTGTTTTTGTTTTCTTATTGTTGCATTTTAAATGTTCTTCTTGTATTTTGGATGGGCTTCCCTGGTGGTTCAGTGGTAAAGAATCCACCTGTAATGCAGGAGACACAGGAAGCACAGGTTCAGTTCCTGGCTTGGGAAGATCCCATGGAAAAGGAAATGGCAACCCATTCCAGTATTCTTGCTGGGAAATTCCACGGACAGAGGAGCCTGGTGGGCTACAGTCAATGGGGTCTCAAAGAGTCAAACACAACTGAACATACATGCATATATATTGGATACAAGTCTTTTATCAGAGATGTGTTTTTAAAATATTTTCTCACAGTCTTGTCTTTTCACTCTCTTTACAATCTCTTTGATACAGAAGCCTTTTGTTTTAGTGTAGTCCAACTATTTTTTTCTCTCATGTACCATGCTTTTGGTTACACATGTAAAAAAATAGCATTAAATCCAAGGTCACCTAGATTTTTTCCTATATTATCCTCCAGAAGTTTTGCAGTTTAACATTTTAATTTAGACCTGTAACCCATTTTGAGTTGATTTTTGTGAAAGATGAAATGACTATGCCTAGAGTTTTTTTTTGCATGTGTATGTTCAGTTGTTCCAGCACCATTTGTTGAAAAAACTGTATTTTATCCTTCAAATTGCCTTTGATCCTTCATCAAAGATCAGGTGACTATATTCCTTGGCTCTCTATTCTGTTCCATTGATCTATTTGTCTATTCTTTTTGGTAATACCACACTGTCTTAATTATTATAGCTTTATCATGTTTTTCAGTCAGGCACCCCACTCCAGTACTCTTGCCTGGAAAATCCCATGGATGGAGGAGCCTGGTGGGCTACAGTCCATGGGGTTGCTAGGAGTTGGACACGACTGAGCGACTTCACTTTCACTTTTCACTTTCATGCATTGGAGAAGGAAATGGCAACCTACTCCAGTGTTCTTGCCTGGAGAATCCCAGGGACAGGGAAGCCTGGTGGGCTGCTGTCTATGCGGACGCACAGGGTCAGACATGACTGGAGCGACTTAGCAGCAGCAGCAGCAGCAGTGTCAGTCTTGAAACTTTGTTCTTCCTCAATATTGTACTGGTTATTCTTAGTCTCTTGCCTGTCCACAAAAACCTTATATTCAGTTTTTCAATATCCACAAAATAACTTGCTGAGATCTTGATTGAGAATGTGTTGAATCTATAAATCAAGTTTAGAAGAACTAACAATACTGAGGAGAAGGCAATGGCACCCCACTCCAGTACTCTTGCCTGGAAAATCCCATGGACAGAGGAGCCTGGTAGGCTGCAGTCCATGGGGTTGCTAAGAGTCGGACACGACTGAGTGACTTCCCTTTCACTTTTCACTTTCATGCATTGGAGAAGGAAATGGCAACCCACTCCAGTGTTCTTGCCTGGAGAATCCCAGGGATGGGGGAGCCTGGTGGACTGCTGTCTATGGGGTCGCACAGAGTTGGACACGACTGAATCGACTTAGCAGCAGCAGCAACAATACTGAGTCTTCCTATCAATGGATGTAGAATATCTCTACATTTATTGAGATCTTCTTTGATTTCTTTTATCAGAGTTTTATAGCTTTCCTCCAATAGGTCTTGTATATATATAGATTTATACCTAAGCATTAAATTTTTGTTATACTATAAATGGTGTTATGGTTTTATTTTCAAATTTCAACTGTCCATTGTTGATATATAGGAAAGCAATTGATTCTTGTATATTAACCTTGTATTCTATGATCTTGTTTTAATCACTTGCTAGTTCCAAGAGTATTTGTAACCAGTTCTTTGGAATTTTCTGCACAGACTATCCTATCATCTGTGAAGAAAGATAGTTTTACTTCTGCCCTCCCAATATGTAAATTCGTTATTCGTTTGTTTGTCTGTTAATTATTTATTTGTCTTACTATATTAGCCAGGACTTCCAATACAACACTGAGTAGGAGTGAGAGGGGAGATATCCCTGCTTTGTTCCCAATTTTAAGAAAAAAGTATATAGTTTATCATCATTAACTATTAGCTGTAGGTTTTTGTAGATGTTCTTTATCAAGTTGAGGAAATATCCCTCTATTTCTAGTCTGCTAAGAGTTTTTATCATGAATGGCTATTGGATTTTTAGCCAAATGATTTTTCTGCATCTACTGATATGACCATATAATTTTTCTTCTGTAGGCTGCTGAAGTGATTAATTTATGGATTGATTGTGAAATGCTGAACCAGCCTTGCATACCGATAATAAATCTCACTTGGTCACGGTGATATAGAGGGAAGCTGCTCTATAACACAAGGAGTTTGGCCCAGTGCTCTGTGATGACCTAGAGGGGTGGGACAGTGGGGAGGGAGAGGCTCAAGATGCAGGGAATATATGTATTGTTGTTGTTTAGTCACTAAGTTGTGTCCAACTCTTTTATGACCCCAGGGACTACAGCCTGTCACATTCCTCTATCCACAGGATTTCCCAGGCAAGAATACTGGAGTGGGTTGCCATTTCCTTCTCCAGGGGCTCCTCCCAACCCAGAGGTCAAACCTGAGTCTCCTGCATTGGCAAGTGGATTCTTTACCAATGAGCCAGCCAGGAAGCCTGGAGATATATATATATATATATTTATAGCTGCTTCACAGTATACTTCACTCACACTTCAAACTATGATTTCTGTATGGCAGAAACCAACACAACATTGTAAAGCAATTATTTTCCAGTTAAAAATAAATTAAAAAAAATAATAAAATTCTTGAATTGATCTGCTAATATAGTATTGAGGGTTTTCCATCTCTATTCACAAGAGACATTGGTCTGTAGCTTTATCTTCTTTATCTTTCTATTTTTTAGATATTTATTTATTTGACTGTTCCAGGTCTTAATTGCAGCATGCAGGATCTTTTAGTTGTGGCTTGCAAGCTCTTGGTTGCGGCATGTGGAATCTAGTTCCCCAACCAGGAATCAAACCTGGGATCCCTGCATTGGGAGTATGAAGTCTTAGCCACTGAACCACCAGGGAAGTCCCTGTAGCTTTCTTTTTTTATAATGTCTTTGCTTGGTTTGGGTATTAGGTAATGACAGCCTCATAGAAGGTGTTAGAAAATGCTCTCTGTGCTCCAGGTTTTCTGAAAGACTAATATTATTTATTCCCTAGATAACTGATAGACTTCAATGACATCACCTGGTCTGGTGCTTTCTCTTTTGTAAGATTATTAATTGTCAATTCAATTTCTTTATGAGAAATCAGCTTATTCAGATTAGCTATTTTTCCTGTGTAAAATTTGATAGATTGTGTCTGTTAAGAAATTAGTCAATTGCACTACGTTTAAATCTGTCAGTTTAGAGTCTTTGAACTTTTTTATCTATTCCTCCCCTGTCTGCCATGGCAGTTTTAACGTGGGCCATAACTTTCCATATGTTCCAAGACCAATCCAGCACTTGACTACAATTATCTCTGACGTATCTAAGATATCTGGATGTCTAACATATTAGAATTTATATGTTAAATTCTACATCATGGGACCACAGCCTCATGTTGAAAAATCGCCCTTCACACCCCTCCATATATTACTCCTTCATCCTTGATCCAATATCCCCAGGATCTGTTCCAAGGAACACTCTGCTAATTCCTGTCAGAAATCAATGGTTGGGTCCTGACACCCTTTTAACATATAATCACTGCTTTCATTATGTTTCCTAGCACATGCCTATCTGGTTCATGATTAAATTTAATACTGGCAGTCATGAAGCAAATTGAGGGCAGAACCTGAGGAAAACCAACATAATATTGCTACTTTTCTCATAGTCTTCAAGAAAAGGAGACTGTATTTTTCTACAGTGGAGAGTTGGTGTCATTTTTGTAAACCTGGAGAGTGCAAGGGAATCAGAGAGCACAAGGGAATCAGGTTGCTTGAGTTCATCAACTTCGTATCAAGTCTTAGAGTCTCACTCCTTCTCTACAAGGGATCTATCTTTAGCACAGAACACTGGGCTAGGCTGAGAATTCAGCCTTTTCCAAAGTTCTGTCACGCTTAAAAAAATTAGGTCCTGTGCCTGATCATCTCTCTCCCTCCTTCACTAACAAGAAATGAGGTCACTTTGACAGTTAAGATGCCCTCTAACTCTCACACTTTGCTTTAAATTTGTGATTGATTGTCCTCAGCCTGGGGCTTCCCTGATGGTGCTAACAGTAAAGAACGCAACTGCCAATGCAGGAGATGTAAGAGATGTAGGTTCAGTCCCTGGGTCTGGAAGATCCCCTGGTGAAGGGCATGACAACCCACTCCAGTATTCTTGCCTAAAGGATCCTGTGAACAGAGGAGCTTGGTGAGCTACAGTCCATAGGCTTGCAAAGCATTGGACATGACTGAAGCAACTTAGCGTGCACGGCAAGTCCTGAACCTATGACTTTCTATTTTCAGTGGAAATAAACAATAGCCACCCAATTTACAGTCCTCTGCTACCTTCAAAATGTCAGAAATAATGCACAAAGTAATACATATTCTTTCACTATATCAATGCCAGTTCACCACAGATGAAAGCCTTAGCAGGTGCACTTCTATTACATATGGTAACAGACTATCAGAAATGATGATGACATGGTCTGTTACACTGCTAGAAAGTGATACAACCTGGGATCACGTTCTTGGAGTCTGCTGCCTACAAGCACTTCTAGGAACAATGGTGTTAGGTTGGGTTCCCTAGAAGCAAAACCTGAGAGAGGTTTTTTAGTGTACATGATTTATTGAGAGCATGCACTTCAGAAAAAAATCTATATAGGAAGAGAATGAAGCAGAATTGTAAAGGAGAAAGAGTTAAACAAAGACGCAGTCTTGGGTAAAGCTAGCTACAGATTAATCCTTAGGACTCAGAAGCTTAAACCACACAATAGGTTGACCTTTCTTGAGCCAAGGAGGCCAGTCTTTTGCTCCCTCTCGTTACTCATCCACTAGCTGAATGACTAATAGTCACATGCCTGGAGGATATGGAATTGCCCAGGGAAGACAGCCCCCTTAGAAAAGGACCAATTCTCTGGAGTAGGTGGGCAACACGAACTGTTGACAGTTGTCACTCACAGCATCTGGGGGCATGGGTGGCCTGGCTTGGTAAGTGGAAATCTGGGCAAATCACCACTGTTCTACCATAAGGATTGAAAAAAGGGCCTTTTCAATATATTTGAATATATTGAATATATTCAGGTTAATTGCATATCCAATAACTAATAAACACATGAAAAGTCTCTCATGTTCATTAATTATCAGGAAATTTGAAACCACTATAGAGTGACTAAAAGTAAGAAGACCAACAGTACTAAGTGCTGACTAGGATGTGGAAGAGCTGGAACTCTCCAAAACGCTGCTACTGAGAAAGTGAGTTGTTTCAGTCATTTTTAAAATGGTTTAACTGTATCCACTGAAAGAGGGGGCTTCCCAGGTGGTGCTAGTGGTAAAGAACCCACCTGCCAATGCAGGAGACATAAGAGACACAGGTTCAATCCCTGGGTTGGGAAGATCCCCTGGAAGGGGGCATGGCAACCCACTCCAGTATTCTTGCCTGGAAAATCCCATGGACAGAGGAGCCGGGCGGGCTACAGTCTGTAGGGTCATAAAGAGTTGGACAGGACTGAAGCAACTTAGCACAGCACAGCACTAAAAGAGAATGCATATTTACTCAATAACATAGAAATTTCATTCGTAGGTAAATACTGAAGAAAAATGTGCACGTATGCAGACAAAAGGACATGGACAAGAGTGTCATAGCAGTGTCATTCATAGTAGCTGAAAACTGGAAACAGTCAAAATGTCCTTGAAGAGTAAATATATTGCTGCATATTCATACAATGGAATCCCATACAGTAATAAAAATGAACACATTGCTGCCACACATGACAATATAAATCAATGTCACAGAAAAAAATTTCATACTATATAATTCCATTTCTATAAATTTTAAGTTATCTCTAGGGGAAAGGGAGGGGTTAATGGTTAGGAACAGGCACAAGAGGATTATCTGAATGTGGGTTGTATTTCTTGATGTTTATTTTTGTGAAAATCTATCAAGCTATACAAGGAACATTTATGCCTTTATCTATATGTATTTTATATATCAATATATATTATTTAGTAAAATGGAATTACAATCAATAAATTGTGATTAATTTTTTTTTATTTAGTCCAGCACTACAACCTTTAAAAAATGTTTCAGGTCTTATGTTAATACTCATCATAATCACAATCAGATAATTCTTTGTAGTTTACAAGCTGGTATGCATTATATTTCAATAGTGCCATGGCAAAAAGTAAGCCAGAATTAGGATAGATGTGCAGTGAAATGGCAGAGAAGGCAATGGCACCCCACTCCAGTACTTTTGCCTAGAAAATCCCATGGACGGAGGAGCCTGGTAGGCTGCAGCGACTTCACTTTCACTTTTCACTTTCATGCACTGGAGAAGGAAATGGCAACCCACTCCAGTGTTCTTGCCTAGAGAATCCCAGGGACAGGGAAGCCTGGTGGGCTGCCGTCTATGGGGTCGCACAGAGTCGGACACGACTGAAGCGACTTAGCAGCAGCAGCAGCAGCAGTGAAAAGGAGCCAGAACCCAGCTATGCCCACATAAATTTGTATAAAGCTGACCTATGGCCTGAGAGGGAAAATGAAAGAGATGCAAAATCTGTTAATTCTCCTTAACCCCTAAGCATGTCCAGTGTAGTAGGATTTTACTTTTCTCATCATCTCATCATGTTTTCACCGTCCTCCTTGCCATCTTTCTCCATCTCTTTTCCTCTCCTCTTTATTTCTCTTCTTCTTTCCTCGCGTTTCTTTTTTCTTCAGTTTCCTCTATACAGGTTTCATGGAGACAGTGGTGAAGGTATCATCATTAAGGCCATTCTTAGGGGAAATTATCTGTTCTCATATTATTTTTAAATTTTAAACACGAGTTTTAATTTTTTTAATAAGTTTTCTTAAAAGGAAAAGAGCAGAGCATTTGATATAGGTAGCTAAGTACACACCAAAAATTCATAGGCTCCCATCTATAGTGTAGAGATTATTTTAAAAGTGATTGCCCAATCAGGGACTACCTTTCCCAGCATCCCTCACAGTTAGGTGAGACCACATAAATGAATCCTAGCCTATGACAAGTAAGTGGAAATGTTACATGCCGTGTCCAGTTCTGGTCTGTGAAATTCTCCTATGTATCTTCCTCTCTGTTCTTTCCCCCTAACAGAGGCACCCTGGGGCATCCACATGCTGAAGCTGGCAAAGCCTCCAACAACCTGAATTCCTGAAGGAGGGATGTTTAGGAGGGATACTGCCCACCTACTCCCTTGCCCAGCACTCGTATATGGGCAAGAAATAAACTCGTATTATATTTGAATAATTATACATTTATAGATCTATTTGTTAAAGCAGCTGGCCAACCCTAATTGATATAAAGTATTTCCAGAGTCTTTAGTAAACAAGACTCAATAAATTATCTTTGCCAAGTCTTAGTCTTGATAGGTTATAAGCTGTTTGTAACTATACTTGCACAGAGGGGAGACTGACTTTTCCACTTGATGGAATGGTATTGTGTTCCTCCTCACAGAGTCTGCTCTCTGAAATGAAACAGAGCACTTGCGTGGCATGTCTACTGTTCCATCAAGTTAAAGAAAGAAAGAAAGAAAGCCTAGCAAATGCCAATTAATTCTTGAAGCCCAAATAAAGAAGAGGTGCTGTATCCTTCTCCTTAATTCTACATCAGTCACTTCACTAAGTGAATGGTTTTACCAACAGACCATCAGAGTTCTCTGCAGAGAGTGCAAGAGTTGAAAATGATGATGAGACTTACTGACATTTCATTCAGAAATACTGTGGATTCCTCAAAGTCCCTGCTTCAGAACTTTATGGTTTAGAAACCGGAGATGAGGCTTGTTTTGTAAGAATTTCTATTTTTAAAACAAAAGCAAAGAAGTATTTAGTGGTTTAGTGAGTGCCCCACTACCCAAGCCTCCTTCTCAGGAAAACAAAGCCAAGGAATTCCAGTGATCTGGTGCGCATGCGGCTTGGCAGGTGCTTTACACTTAAAGGTACATGAGATTTTTGTCAGATTGGCTCAAACTGCTCAAATCAGAACTTTGGGGAACCAGTTCATGTTTACTTTACTTCCATCCCAGGGACATTTTGGAATCTCCTGAAAATTAACAATAAACTGTGGAGAGAAGTCTGATAAAGTACTTATAACACTAACATTAAGGCCAAATGAGTTTATCATGATTAACTTTAATAAAAGTCAAAGGAATTAGACATGATGTAGTCTAGTATTCTAGACCATCATTGACTTAGGCCAAGGTACCCCAAGGGCAAAGTTTTAATGAATACAATGTTTGTTATGAGGCCACTAAGATGATAGCATGTAAAGTGTCACTGATCTCCATATGACTCCACTTGGCATTCTAATAGTTCCATTGTTTATAGTTCAGGGCTTTCTGATCATGTGGCAGGGTACATTCCATAGCTCCCTCTGACTGAATAATTCCAGTGTGTCATTTCAGAAGAATATTGAACTAGACCCTAACTTGGCTAATATTTGAGTACTCCAAATTCCCAAGAGGTTGCTTTTGATGGGAATCTGGCCCTAACTGCTCTGAAATGTTCATGCTTAACCTCTACAATGCAACCCAAGAACTATCTAGCTCGGATTTTGTGTTTAGTCCAGCAGGTCATCCTGGGCTAAGAAATGGGAGGATATTCTGGTGAAGAGAAACAGATTAACTTGAGACTAAGGACTGCAACTTCAGGTTAATAATCCTCACTGAAAGACTATGATGCTCATGCCTCAGGGCCACCATGGGTCTATGACTACGGGGATTTCCAGTGTCCACAGAAAGCCCATCATACCCCATCTCCATCCATGTATGCACACGCATATACCCATGCATACCTGGATGCACACACGTGTACATACATATACACACACGCATACACACAGTCCTTTGCCTGCCTGCGGTACTGATGTGAGTCTCCATTTATAAACTTCAGTTGTCTTGAACACTGACTACATCTTCCTCTACAAGAGGATGTCTTAGAGGTGTGAGCCAATAGGAATTTCATCACAGGATCTACAGTCTTTCTATGAAACATTTTAATTAAACATAGATTGTTTTAACTTCTTATAAAAGCAATATATGTCTATTATAAAGACATCTCTCTTATTTATTGTATAAAATGAGCAAACAAAAAGATGAATCCATAATTCTACTATCTATAGATAACCCTATTAATATTTTGGTGCATACCTTTCTTGCTCTGCATTATTCAATATGGTAGCCATAAGCACATGAGACAATTTAGCAGGTGAAAAAGATCTAGTCTGAAATTAAATATGCTTTAATGATAAAATATGATAAAAAATGATAAAAATACTCACTGTATTTCAAAAATAGTATACAAACATAAAATATCAAGAATTTGTTACTTATATTAATATTTAGTAATATCTTGGCTATATTTGGGCTTCTCTAGTGGCTCAAATGATAAAGAATCTGCCTGCAATGTGGGAGACCCAGGTTTGATCCCTGGGTCAGGAAGATCCCCTGGAGAAGGGAACGACTATCCACTCTAATATTCTTGCCTGGAGAATTTCATGAACAGAGGACCCTGGCAGGCTACAGTCCATGGGGTGGCAAAAAGTCGGACACAACTGAGTGACTAACACTTTTACTTTTCATTTTTAGCTATATCTGCTTAAATATTCATTATTAAATTTAATTTCACTTATTCCTACTTGTTTTAATGTAGTTACTATAAAATTGTAAATGACATATGTGGTTTGTTTTTGTGGCTTATGCTATATTTCTATAGAATAATGTTATTATAGAACTTCTAATACATAAATGTTTATCTCATTATGAGCATTACATGTGTTTTAAGTGGCATTTTTTAAAAATTTTTGGTTGCGCTGGATCGCACTGCAGCTCACAGACTTTCTCTAGTTGTGGTGAGTGGCGGCTACTCTTCATTTTGCAGTGCACAGTCTTCTCACTGCAGTGGCTTCTCTTGTTGCAGAACACAGGATTCCAGGCACATGGGCTTCAACAGCTGCAGCACGTGGACCTAGCAGTTGTGGCGCACGTGCTTAACTGCTCCATGGCTTGTGGAAGATTCCCAGACTAGGGATCGAACCCATGTCCCTTGCATTGCAAGGCGAATTCTTATCCACTGAGCCACCAGGGAAGTCCCTGAAGTGACTTTTTAGCTTTAGTCATATATTATGAAGATAATTCTATATCAGTAAATATCTATTTACAATGCATTTTTAATTATGTTCATTGTACAGTTAAATATTATATTGATAATCTTTATTAACCAATATGCTAATGTTGAACTTTTAGGTTGTTTCAACTGGATATATTTCCAATAAACATTCAAAGAATTCCTAAAATCACAATCAACTGTGTCTTCTTCACTGTCCCATACTTAACCTTTTCAGAATAGGAATAAAAATAAACCAATGAATATGACAAGGATGAGGGTTTAAGATTCAGGAATTTTGTTTATATCTTATATGCTGCATTAGGGTTCTCCAAAAACAGAACCCAATAGGATATTCCCTAGAGAACCTTAACATAGCATATATTAGCATACAGAGAGGTAAATACATAGATAAGAGAGATAATACAGAGTATACAGGACCAGGCAACATACAATTGCTTCCTACTCTGAGGAAACACTGGAGAAACATTACTCCAGGCCCTTAGCCCTGGGTTTATTTCCCCAGGCCTGAGATAAGCAACAGACCATGGGTCAACAATACCACTATCTCCCTCCACTTAAGCATACCTGATCATTGACCTAAGGAATACAGCCTACATCCTTAAACTGTTGCATGATTAGAAGGAAAAGAAATCTCCTTCTTCCTCATTTTCCTAAAAAGCTTTCAAAGTATCTGATAATATCTGTCCTCCACCCAAAACAGAAAGATAAGGGATAATAAATATCATTTACTACAAGCAGCTACCACTGAACCAAAGAGCGAGGTTTCAGCAGAGTTAATGGAACTGACTGAATAAAAAGGCACAGAAGAAAAGGACCCACTGTCCAGTCCTGCTCAGATTACATTCTACTCCAGTAATACACATACTATTTTGAGGTTAACCCTAGATACTGAATGCTGTTTAACTGTGCTCTGTAAACACTGTGAAAGTAAACCACATGCGTTTATTCAGAACATTTTAAATGTGGGCTGAAATAAAATCCTAGAACCTTCATTGGTACTACATCCATTTTAAGATGGTAAACAGAAAGAAGTACCTATAAACACCCCCTTCTCTTGAATATTTCTAGTTTTAAATCCAGCATTCTTGGCTTCTATTTTTCACTGAAATTTTTTGTTGTACCACATGAAATGTAGGTCAAGTTGTTGGTAAAAGTGCCAGATAAAACCTGCTTATATCAAAAAGTAAATGGTGAAATCCTTCCAGCCTGACATAATTTTTAAAAAACTATTCCTGCCAATGTGCTTCTCAGGGTATCCCCAATAAATATGAGAAATGTTTAACATAGGCCTCTCTGGATGTCAGATTTTAATCATAATTATTTAACTTTCCCTTGAGTGCAAATTCATAAGAACTGAAATTCACAAGACTCTTTACTCTTCAGGACAAATAATAAGGAGCACAAGTGAAATCTTATTCAGTTCTTATGCTTTATATCCAGTGAAGCCACTGGAAGACTCCACATGCAACTCAAGGCAAAAGGTGTGCTTGGACTAAATGTGTGCTTAACCCTAAAATCCATATGCTGAAGTCCCAATCCCCAGTGTGATGGTATTTGGAGGTGGGGTCTTTGGGGTAATTAAATTTATATGAAGTCATGAGGATAGAGCCCCTGTGATGGGATTAGTACCCTAAAAAGCTTATTGATGAAAGTGAAAGAGGACAGTGAAAAGGTTGGCTTAAAGCTCAACATTCAGAAAATGAAGATCATGGCATCCGGTCCCACCACTTCATGGGAAATAGATGGGGAAACAATGGAAACAGTGTCAGACTTTATTTTTGGGGGCTCCAAAATCACTGCAGATGGTGACTGCAGCCATGAAATTAAAAGACGCTTACTCCTTGGAAGGAAAGTTATGACCAACCTAGATAGCATATTCAAAAGCAGAAACATTACTTTGCCAACAAAGGTCCGTCTAGTCAAGGCTATGGTTTTTCCTGTGGTCATGTATGGATGTGAGAGTTGGACTGTGAAGAAAGCTGAGGGCCGAAGAATTGATGCTTTTGAACTGTGGTGTTGGAGAAGACTCTTGAGAGTCCCTTGGACTCTTGCAAGTTGCAAGGAGATCTAACCAGTCCATTCTGAAGGAGATCAGCCCTGGGATTTCTTTGGAGGGAATGATGCTAAAGCTGAAACTCCAGTACTTTGACCACCTCATGTGAAGAGTTGACTCATTGGAAAAGATTCTGATGCTGGGAGGGATTGGGGGCAGGAGGAGAAGGGGATGACAGAGGATGAGATGGCTGGATGGCATCACTGACTTGATGGACGTGAGTCTGAGTGAACTCCAGGAGTTGGTGATGAACAGGGAGGCCTGGCGTGCTGCGATTCATGGGGTTGCAAAGAGTCGGACACAACTCAGTGACTGAACTGAACTGAAAGAGAAGAAGAGACCAGAACCCTCTTTCTTTCTATATCATATGAGAGTACAACAAGAAGATAGCTATCTGCAATCCAGGAAAAGGATCTTTACCAAAATCAAATATGCTGGTACATTGATTTTGGACTTCCAGCCTTCAGAACTGTGAGAAATAAGTATCTGTTGTTTAAGTCACCCAGTCTATGGTACTTTTCTGGCAGACCAAAGACTAAGATAAAGTGAAACCCCAATATTGAAGACAAGACAAGCCCACAGAAGCCACCACCAACTTCAGGTGGCATTCTCCTAGGTCATGCTAGGGCCTATCAACACCCATTGCTTTCTAAGCAGTGATTTTTTAAAAACAGCATACACGAATGCCTCCGTGCTGCAGCAGTAGCAGACAACCTGGTTGAAGTCCAACTCTTAGTTCTCTGAAATCTACAGAAGAAAATGTTCATCAACTCTTGGTGAATGGAGAAGACATTTCAGGCCTTCTGCTTGACTTTTCGTTCATTTACTTTACTTAGGATAAAGGAAAATAAATATCAACCACAGTATTAGGAAACCTGTTGGTGAAAAGCAGTAAAATGAGATGTTACAAAATATATTGACATTATTGTACCTGAAATAAAAAGCTAGCTCTTCTTTCAGACACTCTGAAATTTATAGAAAACCATAAACTCCCATAGTATATACAGAACTTCCTTCAGCTGTTGTCTGTATTACCATCCCTCAGACTAGAGCCAGCTTATTCTCAAATCATCTAGAGCAGCAGGTAGTGAGGGAAGGCAAAAATAGTCAGAAGCAAAACAGTTTTACAAACTCAAAGTCTCTGTAAAGAAATTTTATACACATTCACACACAGAACCCTCCAGCCTGAAGATAATTTTTTGCTAACTCCCTAAATAAAATGTTTTTATACAATGTCTAAGCAGATACATGCAGTAAATTTGAAGAAAGGAGGGACTAAATTGCTTAGTTACCAAGGACTCCTTAAATATAACAATATAAGGCTCTTGCTTAAGTAAGTGTCATATAAGAGATAAGCATTAAGACACATTTGTTGTTCAGTTCCTCAGTTGTGTCCGACTCTTTGCGAACCCGTGGACTTCAGCACACCAGGCTTCCCCGTCCTTTACCATCTCCCGGAGCTTGGTCAAACTCATGTCCATTGAGTCGATGATGCCATAGAACCATCTCATCCTCTGTCGTCCCCTTCTCCTCCTGCCTTCAATCTTTCCCAGCATCAGGGTCTTTTCCAATGAGTCAGCTCTTTGCATCAGGTGGCCAAAGCATTGGAGCTTCAGCCTCGGCATCAGTCCCTCCAATGAATATTCAGGATTGATTTCCTTTCAGATTGACTGGTTGGATCTCCTTGCAGTCCAAGGGACTCTCAAGAGTCTTCTCCAACACCACAATTCAAACACATCAGTTCCTCAGTGCTCAGCTTTCTTTATGGTCCAACTCTAAAATTCATACATAACTACTGGAAAAACCATAGTTTTGACTAGACAGACTTTTGTCAGCAAAGTAACATCTCTGCTTTTTAATACACTGTCTAGGTTTGCTATAGCTTTTCTTCCAAGGAGCAAGCATCCTTTAATTTCATGGCTACAGTCACCAACTACAGTGATTCTGGAGCCCAAGAAAATAAAGTCTGTCACTGTTTCCGTTGTTTCCCCATCTATTTGCCATGAAGTGATAGGACCAGATGCCATGATCTTCATTTTTTGAATGTTGAGTTTTAAGACAGCTTTTCACTATCCTCTTTTGCCTTCATCAAGAGGCTCTTTAGTTCCCAGACTTTAGTTTCTCAATGACAACAGCTCACCACAAGGATTCAGATTTTGTGCTGACTCTGCTATGGACTACATGAGCTAAAGTTTTGTTTTGCTTTTCCAGCTTTATTGAGATATAACTGACATAAGCACTATATAAGTTTAAAATGTACAACATAATGATTTGACTTATATACATCATGAAATGATTATCACAATAGGTTTAGTGAACATCCATCAACTCATACAGAAACACTGAAGAAACAGAAAATATTTTTTCCTTGTGATGAGAACTCAGGGTTTACTCTCTTAATAATTTTCATTTATAAGGTACAGCAGTGTTAATTATTTTTATCAAGTACATTACATCCCTAGTACTTACTTATAACTGGAAGTTTGTACCTTTTGACTATCTTCATTTAATTCCCTTCCCTCCACCCCCATCTCTGATAGCCACAAATCTGGTCTCTTTTTTTATGAGTTCATTCACGTGTTTGTGTGTTTTTTGAAGTATAACTGATCTTCAATACTATGTTAGTTTATGGTATATAACACAGAAATCTGATATTTATATATATTTCAAAATTATCAACATGTCTAGTTGTCATCTGTCACTGTACAAAGATACTACATAATTATCGACTGCATTTCCCACACTGTACATTTCACACCGGTATGAATGTACACACTATACATTTCATTTACTCTGAAACTGAAAGTTTGGACCTCTTGCTGCTGCTGCTAAGTCGCTTCAGTCGTGTCCGACTCTGTGTGACCCCATAGATGGCAGCCCACCAGGCTCCCCCGTCCCTGGGATTCTCAAGGCAAGAACACTGGAGTGGGTTGCCATTTCCTTCTCCAATGTATAAGAGTGAAAAATGAAAGTGAAGTCGCTCAGTCGTGTCCAACTCCTAGCGACCCCATGGACTGTAGCCCACCAGGCTCCTCTATCCATGGGATTTTCCAGGCAAGAGTACCGGAGTTGGGTGCCATTGCCTTCTCCATTGGACCTCTTAATCCCTCTCAACTATTTCTCTCCTTCTCCTTCCCTTCTATTCTCTAGCAACAATCCATTTGCTTCTCTGTAGGTATGACTGGTTCTGTTTTGTTATGTTTGTTTATTTGTTTTGGTTTTTAGATTCCAAATATAAGTGTGATCAAACAGTATTTGTCTTTCTCTGCCTTATTTCACTTCTAGCATAATATCATCTATGTTCATCCATATTGTCACAAATAGCAAGATTTTATTCTTTACATTCCCACCAACAGTACATAAGAGTTCCCTTTTCTCAACATCCTTACAAATACTTAGTTGTTGTCTTTTTGATAACAGCCATTCTGACAGGCATGAGGTGAAACTTCATTGTAATATTGATTTGCATCTGCCTGATGATTAGTGATGTTGAGCAATATGAGTGAGCAATATTCCATTGTGTGTGTATATGTATGTATCCATAATACACCTTTCATATACATATATATATATATATATATATATATATATATGTTGTTGCTGTTCATTTGCTAAGCCGTGTCCAACTCTTTGGCCCCATGAACTGCAGCATACCAGGCTTCCCTGTCCCTCACTATCTCCCAGAGTTAGCCCAAGTTCATGTCCATTGAATCAACAATGCCATCCAACCATCTCATCCTCTGTTGCCCTCTTCTCCTTCTGCCTTCAATCTTTCTCAGCATCAGGGTCCTTTCCAATGAGTTAGCTATTTGTGTGTGTGTGTGTGTGTGTGTGTGTGTATATATGTATGTATGTATGTATGTATTACATAATAATAAAATTATATATTATTATTTGTATGTATATATTACATATATACCTTACGAATTGTGGTGCTAGAGAAGAAGGCTCTTTAGAGGCCCTTGGACTGCAGGAAGGTCAAACCAGTCAATCCTAAAGGAAATCAACTCAGAATATTCACTGGAAGGACTGATGCTGAAGCTGAAGCTCCAATACTTTGGCCACCTTATACAAAGATCTGACTCACTGGAAAAGACCCATGGTGGGAAAGATTAAAGGCAAAAGGAGAAGGGGGCAGTAGTGGATGAGACAGTTAGATAGCATCACTGACTCAATAGACATGAATTTGAACAAACTCTAGGAGATGGTGGAAGACAGAGGAGCCTGGTGTGCTACAGTCCATGGGGTTGCAAAGGGTCAGACACAACTTAGTGACTGAACAGCAACAAATACACACACACACACACACACATATATATACACACACCCCACATCTTCTTTATCCATCCATCTACTGATGGGCACTTAGGTTGTTTCCATATCTTGGCTATTGTAAATAATGTTGCAATAAACATAGAGGTGTGCATACTTTTTCAGTTAATATTTTTGTTTTCTTTGGATACGCAGACGTGGAACTGCTGGATCATATGGTAGTTCTATTTTCACTTTTTTTGAGGAATTTCCATACTGCTTTCCATAGTGGCTGTACCAATTTACATTCCCACCAACAGTGCGTAAGAGTTCCCTTTTCTTGACATCCTTACAAATACTGCTTATTTCTTGTTTTTTGATAGCAGTCATTCTGACAGGCATGAGGTGATACTTCACTGTAATACTGATTTGCATTTGCCTGATGATTATCGATGTTAAACCAATCTTTTCAGATGCCTATTGGCAATCTGTATGTTTTCTTCAGAAAAATGTCTATTCAGGTCCTCTCGCTATTTTTCAATCAGATTGCTTTCCTGATGTTGAGTTGTACGTGTTCTTTATATGTTTTGGATACTAACCCTTAGTCAGATGTATGGTTTCCAATGCAATATCTTCTCACATTCAGTAGGCAGCTTTTCCATTTTGTTGATAACTTCCTTCATTTTATGAAAGCTTTAGAGTTTCATGAGGTCCCATTGGGTTTTTTTTGCTTTTGTTTCCTTGCTTGAAGAGTCACATCCAAAAAATTATTGCTAAGACCAGTGTCAAAGAGCCTACTGCCTCTGTTTTCTTTCAGATGTGTTACAGTTTCAAGTCTTACATTTAAGTCTTTAATTTTTTTAAAATTTATGTGGTATGAGAAAGTAATCTAGTTTGATTCCTTTGCATGTAGCTGCACAGTCTTCACAATACCATTTATTGAAGAAGCTATCTTTCCTCCATTATATATTCTAACCTCCTTTGTAACAGGTTAATTGTCCATGGAAGTGTGTGTTCGTTTATGAGCTCTCTATTCAGTTCCATTGATCTGTGTGTCTGTTTTTGTGCCGGTAACATACTATTTTGATTACTGTAGCTTTGTAGTATAATTTCAAATAAGGGAGTGTGATATGTCCTGTTTTGTTCTTCTTTCTTAAAATCATTTAGGCTATTCAGGATATTTTGTGTTTCCATACAAATTTTAGAATTATTTCTTCTAGTTCCATGAAAAAAGCCATTGGTAATTTGAAAGGGACTGCACCAAACATACAGATTGCCTTGGGCAGTACAGTCATTTCCACAATATTGCTGTTCGAATCCATGAGCATGGTGTATCTTTCCACCTATTTGTATCATCCTTAATTTCTTTCATCAGTGCTTTATAGTTTTCCAAGTACAAGTCTTTTATCTCCTTAGTTAGATTTATTCCCAGATGTTTTATTTGTTTTCATGTGATTATGAATAGGGTGGTTTTCTTAATTTCTGTGTTACTTTGCTGTTAGTGTATAGAAACATAAGATTCCTATATATTAATTTTATAACCTGAAACTTTACTGAATGAATCGATGAGTTCTAGTACTTTTTGGTGGCATATTTAGCATTTTTTATGTATAGTATCTGCAGACAGCAACAGTTTTACTTCTTCCTTTCAAACTGATTCCTTTTATTTCCTTTTCTTGTCTGATTGCTTGGCTAGAACTTCCATTACTACGTTGAATAAAAATGACAAGAGTAAGCATCCTTGTTTTATTCCTGTTCTTAGAGGAAGTGCTTTCAGCTTTTCACCACCGAGTAGGATATTAGCTATGGGTCTGTCATATATGGCCTGTATTATATGGAGGTATATTCCCTCTATACTCACTTTGTTGAGAGTGTTTATCATAAATGGATGTTGAACTATGTCAATCACTTTTCCAGCATCTATTAAGATGGTCACATGATTTTCATTCTTCCATTTGTTATTGTGGTGTGTCATGTTGATTGATTTGTGGATACCGAACCATCCTTGCATTCCTGTGATAAGTTTCACTTGATCAGGTTGTATGATATTTTTAAGGCATTGTTGGATATGATTTGCTACTATTTTGCAGAGGATCTTTGCATCTATGTTCACCAGTGACACTGATCTATAATATCCCCCTTTTGTGCTATCTTTGTCTGGTTTTGCCATCAAGTTAGTGCTGGCCCCAAAGAATGTGCTTGGATGCATTCCTTCCTCTGCAATATTCTGGAATAATTTGAGAAATACAGATGTTGATTTTTCTCTAAATGTTTGTTAGAATTCACCTGTGAAGCCATATAGTTCTGGACTTTTGTCTGTTGGTAGTTTCTTTAATTACTGGTAATTGATTTGTTCATAATTTATATTTTTTCCTGATTCAGTCTTGGGAGATTGTACATTTCTAGAAATTTGCCCATTTCTACTAGGTTGTCCTTTTTATTGGCAAAAAAATTGTTCATTAATAATACCTCATGGCCTTTTATTGGCTTCCCAGGTGGCATTAGTAGTAGAGAACCTGCCTGCCAATGCAGGAGACAAGAAATGTGGGTTTGATTCCTGGGTCAGAAAGATCCCCTGGAGGAGGAAACGGTAAACCACTCCAGCATTCTTGCCTGGAGAATCCCATGGACAGAGGAGCCTGGCAGCCTACAATCCATAAGGTCACAAAGAATGGGAGACAACTGAAGCAACTTAGCATGCAAAGTCCTTCATATCTCTCTGGTGTCAGTTGTAACTTCTTTTTCATTTCTGATTTTACTGATTTGGGCTCTCTTTTTTCTTGATGAGCCCGGTTAAAGGATCATCAATTTTGTTTATCTTTTCAGAAAACTGGCTCTTTTACATTGATCTTTTCTATTGTGTTTTTAGTCTCTATGCTATTTATTTCTGTAAATCACAGGAATAAATTCCATGGACTATGCATTCCATGGAATTCTCCAAGCCAGAATAATGGAGTAGGTCACCTTTGCCTTATCCAGGGGATCTTTCCCACCCAGGGATTGAACCCAGGTCTCCCACACTGCAGGCAGATTCTTTACCAGCTGAGCCACAAGGGAAGCCCGAGAATACTGGAGTGGGTAGCCTATCCCTTCTCCAGGGGATCTTCCCAACCCAGGAATCAAACCAGGGTCAACTGCATTGCAGGCAGATTCTTTTTACCAACTGAGCTATCAGGAAAGCCCTAAAGGATCATCAATTTTGTTTCTCTTTTCAAAAAACTAGCTCTTTTAAATTGATCTTTTCTATCGTGTTTTCACTCTCTATGTGATTTATTTCTGCTCTCATTTTTGTGATTTCTTTCCTTCTACTTAATTTGCTCTTTGTGCTTTATCTAGTTACTTTAGGAGCAAGGTTAGGTTGTTTATTTGAGATTTTTGCTGTTTCTTAAGGTAGGGTTATATTGCCTTAAACTTCCCCCTTAAAATTGCTTCTGCTGCATCCCATAGATTTGGGATCATTGTGTTTTCATTTTCATTTGTCTCCGGGTATTTTTTTTAATTTCTTCTTTAATTTCTTCAGTGACTCATTGGTTATTTAGTAGCGTATTATTCAGCCTCCAAGTTGTGTTTTTACAGTATTTTTCTTATAGTTAATGTCTAGTCTCATAGCACTGTGGTCAGAAAAGATGACTAATGTTATTTCAATCTTGAATTTACTGCCTATTTGGTGTCCTAGCATGCAATCTATTCTAGAGCATGCTCCATGGGCACTTGAAAAGGATGCGGTTTCTGCTGCTTTGTGATGGAACGTCCTATCTATCTATCAAGTTCATCTAGTCTAATGTGTCATTTAAGGCCAGTGTTTCCTCATTGTTCTTCTGTCTCAATGACCCATGCACTGATGTGAATGGGATATTGAAGTCCCCCACTATTATTTTGTTGCTATCAATTTCTTCTACAATGTCTATTAAAATTTGCCTTATGTACTTAGGTGCTCCTATGTTGGGTGCATATATATTTTAAATTATTATATCTTCTTGTTTAATTGATCCATTTATCTTTATGTAGTGTCTCTCTTTGTTTCTTGCTATATTATTTGTTTTAAAGTCTATTTTTCTGGTATAGTATTGCTACCCCAGCTTTCTTTTTGTTTCTGTTTCCATAGAATATCTTTTTCCATGCCCTCACTTTCAGTCTGTATGTGTCTTTAGATAAAAAATTAGTCTTTTATAGGCAGTATGTGTGTGTGTGTGTGTATGTCTTATTTCTGTACCCATTCAGTTCACTTCAGTTCGCTCAGTCGTGTCCAACTCTTTGCGAACCCATGAATCACAGCAGGCCAGGCCTCCCTGTCCATCACCATCTCCCAGAGTTCACTCAGACTCACGTCCATGGAGTCAGTGATGCCATCCAGCCATCTCATCCTCTGTCGTCCCCTTCTCCTCCTGCCCCCAATCCCTCCCAGCATCAGAGTCTTTTCCAATGAGTCAACTCTTCGCATGAGGTGGCCAAAGTATTGGAGTTTCAGCTTTAGCATCATTCCTTCCAAAGAAATCCCAGGGCTGATCTCCTTTAGAATGGACTGGTTGGATGTCCTTGCAGTCCAAGGGACTCTCAAGAGTCTTCTCCAACACCACAGTTCGAAAGCATCAATTCTTCAGCGCTCAGCTTTCTTCACAGTCCAACTCTCACATCCATACACGACTCTGGAAAAACCATAGCCTTGACTAGATGGACCTTTGTTGGCAAAGTAACGTCTCTGCTTTTCAGTATGCTATCTAGGTTGGTCATAACTTTCCTTCCAAGGAGTAAGCGTCTTTTAATTTCATGGCTGCAATCACCATCTGCAGTGATTTGGGAGCCCAAAATAAATAAAGTCTGACACTGTTTCCACTGTTTCCCCATCTATTTCCCATGAGGTGATGGGACTGGATGCCATGATCTTCGTTTTCTGAATGTTGAGCTTTAAGCCAACTTTTTCACTCTCCACTTTCACTTTCATCAAGAGGCTTTTTAGTTCCTCTTCACTTTCTGCCATAAGGGTGGTGTCATCTGCATATCTGAGGTTATTGATATTTCTCCTGGCAATCCTGATTCCAGCTGTGCTTCTTCCAGCCCAGCGTTTCTCATGATATACTCTGCATAGAAGTTAAATAAGCAGGGTGACAATATACAGCCTTGATGTACTCCTTTTCCTATTTGGAACTAGTCTGTTGTTCCATGTCCAGTTCTAACTGTTGCTTCCTGACCTGCATATAGGTTTCTCAAGAGGTGGCTCAGGTGGTCTGGTATTCCCATCTCTTTCAGAATTTTCCACAGTTTATTGTGATCCACACATAGGTATGTACTTATTACTATTTTGTTCATTCTTTGGGGGGTTGTTTTCTGGTTATTTTGATTTTTTCATCATCATTTTAGATTAACTAAAGTTTTAAGTGAATATGTCTACAGTAATTTAAACACACACACACACACACACACACACACACACACACACACACACCATGGTGAGACTTTAAAAAAGGAAAGACAAAAATGTTCTGAGTTGCAGTATTTCTTACTAGGGTTTGTCTAGACTATGAGCAAAGTAAATTGGAGACCTCTAATTCAAAGAACAGGAAAAAAAGAAATTCTGCACTGCTTATAAAAATAGCATCACATTGGTATACTTTAAAAACAGATGTTTTACTTGTTTATGGTGATTTAAGTACCCCTTCCTATATTCCTCTGGAATAACTCTTATCCTGGGATAAGTCACCCTCTCACTGATAAACCTCAGCACTCTGACTCTCTGTGTTTTCTCAGGGCCTCAGCCTGGGTGGCCAGGGAGCAGCACAACCACTAGATCCAATCTAGAGTAGGAGCTGAGGCAATACCAAACTATGAGTGAAAATTTAAGAGTCCCATTATTTCAGTTCAGAAGTGCTTTGAGAAAATCCCAAGAGAAGGAGTATTAGTGAACTTCCCATTGGGGTTGATGCCATGGAGCTCCACATTTTCTACCAGTACAGTATGAAAGGAGTGAAGCTCAATCCTGAGAGAATGCACCAGAGATGTGACATACAAGAGAAAAAATCTAGATCTCAGCCCAGTAGCCCTAGGATATCTTCTGTAACCAGGCTCTGTGCTAGGTGCTGAGGAGAGATAGAAAAATTATGAATGGTGGTATGGGTTCCCAGAGCCTCAAGTTTACCATCTGAAATGTTTCATAAGATTTTCTTATATGTTTGCACTTAGAGGTTTTACACTTTTAGCTCTTATATTTAGGTCTATGACCCATTTTGAGCTAATTTGTGTACATGATGTGAGATAATGGTAGAGGTTTATATCTCTGTACACATCTATCCAATTGCTCCAGCACCATTTGTTGAAATGATCATTCTTTCCCCCACTGTATTATTTTGATATCTTTTCTGAAAATTAATTGGCCACATATGCATACGTCTTTTTGTGGACTTTTTATTCTGTTCCATTGATTTATTGGTCTGTTTTTACACCAGTAATATATTGTATTGTCCTGGTTACTAGTGCTTTATCATAAGTTTCAAAATTAGATAGTGCTAGTCTTCCAACTTTGTTCCTTTTTAAAATATTTTTGATTTTTCTAGATTCTTTGAATTTCCACATAAAGTGTAGAATCAATCTCTCCAAAACTAAACAAAAAGACTACAGATATTTTGACTGAGTTTGTATTAACTTTATAATTCAATTTGGGGCAAATTAACATCTTAATAATATTTACTATTCCCATTCATACAAAATTCCTTTTTTCCCTCATGCCTGTGTTATCAATCTTTCTAAGTATTTTTCTCAGAATTTTTTAGAATCAGTATCTCTGAAAGACTCTGTTTATCAGCATTCAGTATTGAGGATATAAATGATGTCTAATAAATGTCAAAAGTTAATAATACTACCCAGTAAATTACATGAATACATACAATTACAACAAATAATAGAAAACCTGTTTTCCATCTAATTCTGCTAATATGCTTTTTTACTAATAGACTTTCTTCAATCATTATGCTCTTTGGTCTCTATAGTTTCACTTTTACTTAAAGGACATTAACCTTCACTTTCAGTCTTTCAGTCGCTGAACGAGTAGACCCTCAACTCTGATGCAAATTGTTTACAAAGTTTAATCCTTGAGTAGCATAAAATTGTGAAATCTCAAGACTTCATTCTAGATTCTTTCTAATAGAAATAAGAAAGGACTACATCTCTTTAAATGTATAAGTATGACATATGAGTAGGATTAAACTTCAACAAACCCAAACAGAAAAGACCTAACAATCAGAAAGGATGCCCTCCAAAAACAAACCATAGCGTAATTTTTTTTTTTGCAAACCAACTGAATCTAAGCCCTGTTCGAGACATAAAAACAAATTTCTCTGTGTAACTTTAAGTGTCTCATAGGAAGACGGCAAAAATTCAGTGAAATTTTAATGTAGGCACAAGTAGCCTTCAAATGCCCACTTTTATGTCCTGAATCCTGAGTAGCCTCAGGCAGTTCCTCCTGTTTCCTAGAGAAGCAGTGTATTTTCCTCACACCTAGAACCATTCCATGCTTCTGATAGTTTCCTCTAATAAAATTTTAGAATTATAGGTTATTAGTGCTGCTGCTGCTGCTAAGTCGCTTCAGTCGTGTCCGACTCCGTGCGACCCCATAGACGGCAGCCCACCAGGCTCCGCCGTCCCTGGGATTCTCTAGGCAAGAACACTGGAGTGGGTTGCCATTTCCTTCTCCAATGCATGAAAGTGAAAAGTGAAAGTGAAGTCGCTCGGTCGTGTCCTACTCTTAGTGACCCCATGGACTGCAGCCCACCAGGCTCCTCCATCCATGGGGTTTTCCAGGCAAGAGTACTGGAGTAGGGTGCCATCGCCTTCTCCTTATTAGTGCTAGAGAGATCTTAAAACTCATGTAACCCAATCCCCTTGCTTCACAACTGGGAAAACAGAGGCCTAGGAATATAAAATTATCTATATAGTTATATAATTTTCTGCTAATGCAGAAACTGAACTAGAATTCAAGCTTTCTACCACTTAACTTCAGAGCTGTCATACAATACTATGTCACAGAAATTAGTTTAAACTGCTATGTTAGGGTACTAATTATCCCAAGATAGTTCCATTTATGTTCTTCTTTTTAATTAAGGAAGTAATATACAAAAATTAGTTTTTTTTAATTGCAGATAATGTACAAGTCTCACTTGCTCCTACAAAATCCCACTCCCACTTCCTAATACACTTTTCTGTTTCTTCCTGATGTACTTTTAATTCTCAAATTGATCCATATCTTATTTTACTTTGTATTTACATACAAATATTTCTACATATAATTTTATCTTTAAGGTGATTTTTAAGCAAATATTAGAATTACCTCTTGCTGGCAATTTGGTTTGTCTATATCTTGACTTACCATAAAGGAGATCTAACACATAATATTCCACATTGTGCCAAATGTTCTGTTATCCACTCAACATCATAGCTTCCTCCTCTAAGTTCTTATCATCACAAGGGAAAAGCTCAAAAATAAATTTCCCAAAATCCCTTTAAATTATGGTTATGGGTTAAATACTATTAGCAAGGGTTACTAAGAAAGCAACAGAGGAGAGCCAATATTTTCTAGCAATCGTTGCAGACAGGTATGTGGACAAATGGAAAAAGATGGACGTTCACAGCAGTTTCTAAAAAGCTCCTGAAAATCACCTGCTGTCTGTGGGGGAAGGAAAGGGTGGGCTGAATGTGTGTGAAGTAGATAGCTAGTGGGAAGTTACTGTGTAACACAGGGAGCTCAGTCCAGTGCCTGTAACAACCTAGAGAAGTGAGATGGGGGTAGGGGGGGCAGGTTCCAGAGCAAGGGAATATATGTATACTTAAGACTTATTCACGTTGTTGTACAGCAGAAACCAACACAACATCGTAAAGCAATTTGTTGTTCCATCGCTAAGTCGTGTCCAACTCTGTGAATCCATGGTCACGCTGAGCTTCCCTGTCCTTCACTATCTCCCGGAATTTGCTCAAACTCATGTCCATTAAGTCAGTGATGCCAGCCAACCATCTCATTCTCTGTCGCCCCCTTTTCCAGTCCTCAATCTTTCCCAGCATCAGGGTCTTTTCCAAAAGAATCGGTTCTTCTTATCAGGTGGTCAAAGTACTGGAGCTTCAGCAAAGCAATTATCCTCCAATTAAAAATATTATCTTCCAATTAAAAATAGTTTTTTTAAAAAGAGGAATAGGGGGAAAAAATCACCTGCTGTCCAACTTTAAAAAGCCTCACAAAATGGCTTCACTGGGGAAGTCTACCAAACACACAAAGAAGAACCTCTACCAATCCTTCTCAAACTCTTCCAAAAGACTGAAGAGGAAAGAACACTCCCAACGCCATTCTATTAATTAATCTTCAACAAAGGAGGCAAGACTATACAATGGAGAAAAGATAGTCTCCAAGTGGTAATGGGAAAGTTGGACAGCTGCATGTAAATCAAAGAAGTTATAACACTCTCTCATACCCTACAAAAAATGACTTAAAGATTTAAATATAAGACAGGACATTTTTGCTCTTGGACTGGAAGAATTAACATTGCTAAAACGGCCATACTACCCAAAGTAACCTACAGACTTAATGCTGCTGCTGCTGCTGCTAAGTTGCTTCAGTTGTGTCCGACTCTGTGCGACCCCATAGACAGCAGCCCATGAGACTCCCCCATCCCTGGGATTCTCCAGGCAAGAATACTGGAGTGGGTTGCCATTTCCTTCTCCAATGCATGAAAGTGAAAAGTGAAAGTAAAGTCACTCAGTCATGCCTGACTCTTAGCGACCCCATGGACTGCAGCCTGCCAGGCTCCTCCGCCCATGGGATTTTCCAGGCAAGAGTACTGGAGTGGGTTGCCATTGCCTTCTCCAACAGACTTAATGCAATCTCTATCAAGTTATTAACGGTATTTTTCACAGAACTAGAACAAATAATCCTAAAATTTATACGGGCCCATATCAGACCCAGAATTACCAAAGCTGGAAGCATAGCCCTCCTTGACTTTAGACAATACTACAAGCTACAGTAAGTAATTAAAACAGAGTGATGCTGGCACAAAAACAGACATATTGATCAGTGGAACAGAATAGAGAATCCAGGGGAGAAAAAAACACCCACATACCTAGAGTCAAATAATCTTCAACAAAGGAGGCAAGACTACACAATGGAGAAAAGATAGTCTCCAAGTGGTAATGGGAATGTTGGACAGCTGCATGTAAATCATCGAAGTTATAATACTCTCTCATACCATACACAAAAATAAACTCAAAATGACTTAGATTTTTTAAATTATTTATTTATTTAATTTTAATTGGAGGCTAATTACTTTACAATATTGTAGTGGTTTTTGCCATACATTCACATGAATCAGCCTCAGATGTACATGTGTTCCCCATCCTGAACCCCCCTCCCTCCTCCCTCCCATCCCATCCCTCAGGGTCATCCCAGTGAACCAGCCCTGAGCACCCTGTCTCATGCCTCAGACCTGGCTGCTGCTGCTGCTAAGTCGCTTCAGTCATGCCCGACTCTGTGTGACTCCATAGACGGCAGCTTACCAGGCTCCTCCATCTCTGGGATTCTCCAGGCAAGAACACTGGAGTGGGTTGCCATTTGGGCTTCCCTGGTGGCTCAGAGGTTAAAGCATCTGCCTGGAATGTGAGAGACCAGGGTTCGATCCTTGGGTGGCGAAGACCCCTAGAGAAGAGTCTGATTTGACTGAGTGACTTCACTTTCACTTTTCACTTTCATGATTGGAGAAGATGAATCCCTCCATGGGATTCTCCAGGCAAGAGTACTGAAGTGGGTCACCATTGCCTTCTCCCATCAAACCTAGACTGGCCATCTATTTCACATATGATAACATACATGTTTCACTGCTATTCTCTCAAATCATCCCACCCTCGCCTTCTCCCACAGAGTCCAAAAGACTGTTCTTTACATCTGTGTCTCTTGCTGTATCACATATACATCATCGTTACCATCTTTCTAAATTCCATATATATGCGTTAATATACTGTATTGGTGTTTTTCTTTCTGACTTACTTCATGACTTAAAGATTTAAATATAAGACAGGACACCATAAAACTCCTAGAAGAGAACATAGGCAACATGTTCTCTGACATAAATTATAACAATGTTTTCTTAGGTCAGTTTCCCAAGGCAATAGAAAAAAAATGTAAAATGAACAAATGGAACCCGATCAAACTTACAAGCTTATGCACAGCAAAGGAAACCATAAACAATGAAAAAACAACCTACACACTAGGAGCAAATATTCACAAACAATGCAACTGACATGGGCTTAACTTCCAAAATACACAAACAGTTTATAAAACTCAATAATAAAACAATAAACAACCCAATCAAAAAATGGACAGAAGGCCTAAATAGATATTTCCCCAAAGAAGATATAAAGATGGAAAATAATAACATGAAAAGATGCCTAACATTACTTATTATTAGAGAAATGTAAATCAAATCTACGATGAGGTATCACCTCACACCAGTCAAAAGGACCATCATCAAAAAATCTTCAAACAATAAATACTGGAGAGGATGTGGAGAAAAGGCAACCCCCTTGCACTGTTAGTGGGAATATAATATACAGCCACTTTGGAGAACAACATAAAAATTCCTTTAAAAAGACATACATGGCTAACAAATACATGAAAAGATGCTCAACATCACTCATTATCAGAGAAATGCAAATCAAAACCACAATGAGGTACCATTTCACGCCAGTCAGGATGGCTGCTATCAAAAAGTCTACAAACAATAAATGCTGGAGAAGGTGTGGAGAAAAGGGAATCCTCTTACACTGTTGGTGGGAATGCAAACTAGCACAGCCACTATGGAGAACAGTGTGGAGATTCCTTAAAAAACTGGAAATAGAACTGCCATACGACCCAGCAATCCCACTGCTAGGCATACACACTGAAGAAACCAGAATTGAAAGAGACACGTGTACCCCAATGTTCATCACAGCGCTGTTTACAACAGCTAGAACAAGGAAGCAACCTAGATGTCCACTGGCAGACATCAGTGGATAAGAAAACTGTGGCACATATACACAACGGAATATTACTCAGCTATTAAAAAGAATGCATTTGAATCAGTTCTAATGAAGTGGATGAAACTGGAGCCTATTATACAGAGTGAAGTAAGTTGGAAAGAAAAACACCAAAACAGTGCATTAATGCATATATATGGAATTTAGAAAGATGGTAACAATGACCCTATATGCGAAACAGCAAAAGAGAAAGCAAGAGAGACAGTCAAAAGAGACTTTTGGACTCTATGGGAGAAAGCAAGGGTGGGATGATTTGAGAGAATAGCACTGAAACATGTATATTACCATATATGAAATAGATCACCAGTCCAGGTTTGATGCATAAGACAGGGCACTCAGAGCCAGTGCACTGGGATGACCCTGAGGGATGGGATGGGGAAGGAGGTGGGTGGGGGGTTCAGGATGGAGGACACGTGTACACCCGTGGCTGATTTGTGTCGATGTATGGCAAAAGCCACTACAATATTGTAAAGTAATTAGCCTCCAATTAAAATAAATTAATTTTTTAAAAGATAAATTAAAAAAAAAATTAGGAAGAAATCTATCATTGACACAGCAATGCTACTAATGGGCATATACCTTGAGAAAACCATAATTCAGAAAGACCTATGTACTGCAATGTTCTTTCCAGCACTATTTACATTAGATAGCTACTGGTAAGTTGCTATACAACACAGGGGGTTCAACCTGGTGCTCTGTGACAAACTAGAGGAATAGGGTGAGGTAGAGTGGGGAAAGGAGGTTCAAGAGGGAGGGGACATATGTATACTTAATGTCTTATTTACATAGTTGTATGGCAGAAACCAATATCACACCGTAAAGCAATTATCCTCCAACTAAAAATAAATTTAAAAATGGACAGTTAATAAAACACAGTCTACAAATACCAAAGGCTAGAGAGGTTGTGGAGAAAAAGGAACCCTCCTGGTGGGAATGTAAATTCCTGCAGTCACGATGGAAAACAGCATGCTGCTGCTGCTGCTGCTGCTGCTAAGTCGTTTCAGTCGTGTCTGACACTGTGCGACCCCAGAGACTGCAGCCCATCAGGCTACCCCGTCCCTGGGATTCTGCAGGCAAGAACACTGGAGTGGGTTGCCATTTCCTTCTCCAATGCATGAAAGTGAAAAGTGAAAGGGAAGTCACTCAGTCGTGTCCGACTCCTAGCGACCCCATGGACCACAGTCTACCAGGCTCCTCCGTCCATGGGATTTGCCAGGCAAGAGTACTGGAGTAGGGTGCCATTGCCTTCTCCGATAATGGAATACTACTTAGCCACAAAAAAAGAATAAAATAATGCCATTTAAAGCAACAAGGATGGATCTAAATATTATTATACTGAGTGAAGTATTCAGAGAGAGAAAGATAAATACCACATGATATCAGTTACATCTGGAATCTAAATGATACAAATAAACTTATTTATAAAACAGAAACAGACTCACAGACATAAAAAGTGAATTTGCAGTTACCAAACGGGAAAAAGGTAGGAGACGGATAAGTCAGGAATTTGCAATTAGCAGATACAAACTATTATATATAAAATAGATAAATAACAAGGTCTTATTGTAGAGCACAGGAGATTATATTCAATACTCTGTTATAAACTATGATAGAAAAAAACATGAAAAAGAACATATATACGTATAACTGAATCACTTTGCTGTGCACCGGAAATTAATACAACATTGTAAACCAACTACACTTTAAAGATTTTTCAAAGTATCTTATATTGGGGCGTTAAAATCTAACACTAAAGAAAAAAAAAGGCTCATGAAGATCAAGGATATTAATGAAGGCTTATTTGAAGAACAGAATTTCCTAGGATTTCTCTAGACACAGGTTTCCTTCCTGGATCAGTAGGGCCATTATCTCCCGTGTCTTATTGTCAAGCTGTACATCTCACTTTTTATTTTCTTTCAAACAAATAAACAAATGAAAAGTTTGTTTTCATTCCGAGTCCTTTTAGTTAATCCAGAAGCAGCACTATAAACTGCATTCTGATATTTTCTTAGGGATACTGCTGAGGACATTGCTAATTCCTTTCAGAGCTAATTGTCAAAAGAAACATCTGTCCATATAAGAAAATGATGTATTAATCATTTAACTAATCACTTTGGTTGACAAGAAAGTCAGGGTTAACTTACACTCAATTTTCAAAAACTGTGTAGGACATAATGGCTTATATGTTGTATGTTTTTAAAGACAACATATTTTTCACCTCATATATAGCACAATGTATTTACCTATTCTCTTGTTGGGTATTTAGTTCAGTTCAGTGCAGTCACATCCTACTCTTTGCAACCCCACGACTGCAGCACTCCAGGCCTCCCTGTCCATCACCGACTCCTGGGGTTTACTCAAACTCATGTCCATGGAGTGGGTGATGCCATCCAACCATTTCACCCTCTATCGTCCCCTTCTCCTCCTCCCTTCAATCTTTCCCAGCATCAAGGTTTCCAATGAGTCAGTTCTTCGCAGCAGGTGGCCAAAGTATTGGAGCTTCAGCTTTAGCATCAGTCCTTCCAATGAATATTCAGGACTGATTTCCTTTAGGATAGACTGGTTGGATCTCCTTGCAGTCCAAGGGACTCTCAAGAGTCTTCTCCAACACCACAGTTCAAAAGCATCAATTCTACGGTACTTTGGATATTTCACTTCTTTCCAATTTCCTATTTAATAAATTAGACTGAAATTCAAACATAATTTATAAATTTTTACAAGCTACTGTAGAATTTTTCTTAGGATAGATCACTGCAAGAGGCATTATTAAAGGACATACACATATATAGAGGGGATGTTTTATTTCCGTTACATTTGGTAGGGGATGGAGGGGTTGAGTTAGTCCTGTTTAGTCACACCCCAGTATAGATGCAGATTCCCCTTGTCCCACCATCACCCCTCAGGTGCTGAGGGCCCACCTTCTTTCTCAGGGCATTTAAGAGTATTCCAAGTCACTGAAAAGAGGGGTCTCTTTGCCTATAGTCAAATAGGAATTGAGCATAATCTTTCTGAATGATCACTGGGAGATAATTAGCTACTGAATCTGGAAGGCTTCCACCAATGTCCATATGAAGGGCATCTAAGTAGGTGCTCAAAGCAGGCTGTGTGTAATATTCAGTGACAGGGAAACAAAATGGTCCACAGACACTGGTTTTGCTCCCAAGTTACTCCCTGGTGCTAGCAATGTATGCATTCAATCTAGGGTAAACAGGAGCGGACTCTATTCCTACCCACAAAACCTCAGCAGGTCCTAGTGACCCTCTAACTTGCTATATGCATCTAGTGTTGTATAAATTCTTTTTAAATAGCATTTATTTATTCAATTTTGGCTGTGCTGGGTCTCTCTTGCTGCACGGGCTTTTCTCTAGTTGTGGCCAGCAGGGGCTACCCTCTAGCTGTGGTACGTGGGCACTGAGGTGGCTTCTCATGTTGCAGAGCACAAGCCCTAGGCACATGGGTTTCAGTAGTTGCAGCTCCCAGGCTCTACAACACAGGCTCCACAGTTATGGCACACTGGATTAGCTGCTCTACAGCATGTGGGATCTTTCCAGATCAGGAAATCTGAACCCTTGTCTCTTGCATTGGCCGGTGGATTCTTTACCACTGAGCCACCAGGGAAGCCCTATAAATTTTTACAAGGCCTCAAACCTTATGCAATGCTTTGAGCTACAAACAAGTAAATAAGAAAAATTACGTACTGTAGAGTAGAAATTGGCAAACTACAGCTCACGGGCCAAATCTGGTCTGCAGCTTATTTTTGTAAATAAAATTTTATTGGAACACAGTTATGTTCATCCATTTATGTGCTATGACAGCTTTCTGCTGCAACTGCAGAGTTGAGCAGTTGTGATTGAAACCTTAAAAACATTTACTATCTGGCCCTTTACAGAAAAAGGTCTCTAAGTCCTGCTCTAGAATCTACAACTGAGCTAGCTACTGTATTTACATATGCCCCTACTCATCTGTTGAGCCTGCTCAGCACCACATAACTTTCTCACTCCACTTATGAATGTCCTGCACTATATTACTGCATTGTTAATACTGCAGCTGGCCTCCTTAACTTCAGTCCGTCTCATCTACTTGTCATAATTTTTAAATTTCACTCATCTCCTCCCACTCAATTTTGGTTCATAACTTAATATGTACATATTATGACTGAGCTACTGAACTGAACTGATGTTTCAGTCACTTAATAATGAATATGCTAAGTGGCATTTTTCTCTTTGCAAATGATGGACTTGAGTATTTTCAAATGCTTCGTGATCAGCGCTATTGATATTTCTTTTTCTCTTATTCCTGGTAAATATTATGCTGTGTCTGTGTGGTCACAATCATTTCCATCACAAAAGGCTCCAAACCCAGGATTACCTCATCCCAGTAGAAACAAAGGGGAAAAGGAAGGAGGCTGAAGGGAAAACTAAAGTAAAACCATTTTCAGTGATATCAAAGGGACTTAGAGATAATAAAGTGTACTTCTTACAAATAAATGTGCCCTTCTTTCAAAAAGCTTTTGTGGCATAGAAAACTATCTTTAGAGTATTAGAAATTGGCATTAGATAGAAAGGAACATAGAAAGGATCATTAAAATTTAAAAATCAATTAAAACTTAAAATATTTGCCTAAATCAAATTAAATGACACACAAGAAAACACATGGCTATTTCAGAACTATATATAAAATTCCAAGATACTCTAGACTCCTAGTTAAATAGCTAGTTAGTTAATCACTGTTTCCAACTGACGTAACAAGGATGTACTTGCGTGTATTATTTACAAGACCAAATACATGATTAAGAAAAAGACACAGTTTAAAACACCCACTTTTAATGTTTTTGTTATACAAGTGGACCCAGATTTGTGATTAAAACTCGTCAGAGAAGAATGTGAAAAAGTGGTATGAATCATTACTGATTTCCTGCCTTGCCCCTCTCCAAAGAATCTCATCCTTTTCCTCAACTAAAAACACAGAAAGCACTGACAGTTCTAAAACCACTTAGAAAGAAATTTGTTTAAAAAAAAATTTTTTTTTTTAATCTCTAATACAAAACCTTCTTACCTAACTGCTCATATGTCACTTAAGTCCTTCCTGGAGTTACAAAAGTGATTCATAGTTTAATATAGTTGTAGATAATTTTAGAAAGAGCCTCTTTTGTTTAAATGAATGTGAAACCTTCTGCCAAGCTTCGGAAACTGCTGCTTTCATTGGCACGCTGACTATTAAAAGGTGAGATAGCCCTTGGTAGTTTTACCTAGTGTCTTCCATGGGAAAAGAAAAAAGAAGGCCTAAATGGTTTCCAGGGAATTTTTTTACCTCTAATACTATGATTACACTGTTTGATGAAATCCAAGTAAAAGTCAATTTTTAAAACTTCACATAGTGTTGAAAGATAGATCCATTTTCAAGTTTTCGTATTTAGGAGTCCTTCCCAAACTAATGTCCATCATTTAGCCTTTCTTTTTTTTTTCCTTCCATGTACTGTGGGAATTGAGTGTTAAATTCATTTTCTCCTCCCCCACCACCATTCCCAGCACCAGCTCTACAAAGTGTAAAACTGTGTCTGAGCTGTCTGATGTTCCCTTTCAATATCTCCCTCCTTAACTTTGCTCAAAATTTTCTTCCAGGAATCCAGCACCATACACTGGGCTCTGTATTAGTTACAAATTACCCCACAAGTTAGTGGTTTAAAACAGTAAGTATTTATTATCACGTAGTTTCTGTATCCCAGGAATTTTAATGTGCATTAACCAGGTAGTTCTGCCTTCAGGTCTCTTGTGACACTGGAGTCAAATAGTCAAAGGCTTCATTTGGGCTGGAGAATTTACTTCCAACATACCTCAGGCATATACCCACTAATTTGTGCTGATTGTTAGCAGAAGGCCTGAGATCTTCACCAAAAGAAATTCTCTATAAAGCTGCTTGAATATCTTCAAACCATGACAGCTGACTTTCCCCAGAATGACTGACTTAAGATTGAGTAATGTATTGATGCTTTTGAACTGTGGTGTTGGAGAAGACTCTTGAGAGTCCCTTGGACTGCAAGGAGATCCAACCAGTCCATTCTGAAGGAGATCAGCCCTGGGATTTCTTTGGAAGGAATGATGCTAAAGCGGAAACACCAGTACTTTGGCCACCTCATGCGAAGAGTTGACTCATTGGAAAAGACTCTGATGCTAGGAGGGATTGAGGGCAGGAGGAGAAGAGGACGACAGAGGATGAGATGGCTGGATGGCATTACTGACTCGATGGACGTGAGTCTGAGTGAACTCCGGGAGTTGGTGATGGACAGGGAGGCCTGGCGTGCTGCGATTCATGGGGTCGCAAAGAGTCAGACATAACTGAGCGACTGAACTGAACTGAACTGAATGCAGGTCTGGTGGTTAAAATACTGCACTCCAAATGCAGGGGGCCCAGGTTTGATTCCTAGTCAAGGAACTAGATTCCTACATGCTGCAACTGAAGATGGAAGATCCCGTGTTCCACAACCAGTGCAGCCAAATAAATAACAGTTTTTAAAGAAGTGAGTAATGCAGAAGTCTCAGTGGGACCAGGCTTTGAGAATTATTTTCATAATGTCCTATTAGTTACAAATTAATCCTCACTCAAAGTGCCACAAGGGCTTCCCAGGTGGCTCAGTGGTAAAGAATCTACCCGTCAAGCAAAAGACAAGGGTTCAATCCATAGGTCAGGAAAATCCCCTGGAGAAGGAAATAGCAACCCACTCCAGTATCTTGCCTGGGAAATCCCATGAACAGAGGAGCCAGGTGGGCTGCAGTCCGTGGGGTCGTAAAGAGCTGGACATGACCTAATCACTAACCAGCAGCAGCAGTAGCAGCAAAGTGGTAGAAACCACACAACTGCAACTACCAGGAAACAAGAATCACTGGGGGCCTCTTGGAGGTTCCCACATACCCTAACTGCCCAAGGCCTCCCATCCTGGCCTGCCTGCCTGTCTGCATTTGTCCCAGCCATTCTCTCCAGATGGCCTCCCAACCAGAGCAAATTTTTAGTATGTTTATGATCCTACTTCTCTATTCTTTGCTAAGTATAGCTTTGCTGATCTGCTAAGTTAATTTTATTAATCTGTTTAGAGAATACTACAGGGGGAAAGTATTATTTCCAGTTCACACTCTCCTTCAGCAGAGGATAAAAGAGCCAAGTCCCTGATAAGCACTAACTCTGGTGGTGGAAACATCAGGTATACTACAGACAGATGGGGAAATGCTTTGTATTAAGTCCCGGAAAATCTCACCACGTGGGTATATACCTGATTCCTAAATCCAGTTTATAGGAACAATCTGCACAATAGGATAATTCTAGTCATAAATTTTCACTTCAGCTCTCTATTGGCTGAAATTAAATAGACCACGCTCTAATCCCTATGCACACTTGTGTATCCTCAGAGCCTGCCACAAAGTAAGCATTCAATAAATACTAGTTTAATAAAAGAAGGAAGGTCCAGGCAGATTTGATTTCTGAATAAATTATATAGCACTGATTAGGTACCCACCTCGGAGAAGGCAATGGCACCCCAGTCGAGTACTCTTGCCTGGAAAATCCCATGGACAGAGGAGCCTGGTGGGCTGCAGTCCATGGGGTCGCTGAGGATTGGACATGACTGAGCGACTTCACTTTCACTTTTCACTTTCATGCATCGGAGAAGGAAATGGCAACCCACTCCAGTGTTCTTGCCTGGAGAATCCCAGGGCGGGGGAGCCTGGTGGGCTGCCATCTATGGGATCGCACAGAGTTGGACACGACTGAAGTGACTTAGCAGCAGCAGCAGGTACCCACCTGCTTTCTAGAAATTCAATAGGTACAACTTTAGTGAAGAAGATCAGAGAAAAAGAAAAAAACTTGTTCAACACACTTTATGTCAATGTAACACAGGCACTGTTAGAGAGGAACAATTAGAAACAGCTCTCTGAAAGCAAAAAAGCCAGATAGGGGATGACTTCATTGGAGTTATATATTTAAGACTCAAAATTAAAAACAGTAATTATGAGAGACTAACAATAGTAACTCCCACTTACTGAACATCCAACTTGAGCCATGTACTTTGCATACATAAGCCATACCTCCTTCAACAACCCTAAAGGACTGATACTAGGAACTTCATTCCAAAAGGAAAAAATAATAGGAAGCAAATGGCTAGAGACAGAGCTGAATTTCAAACCCAGGTCCGCCCAACTCCAAAGCACAAATGTTTTCTTCAGTGCCACGCTAATTAACTGGGTTGCTGCCTCTAATCAAAAGCCAGGCTCACAGGTTGTTACCAATGGAAACTGAAGTAGACCTTGGCTCCTCTGTCATCTGCCTGGGCTCATGTGTACCAGTGTTGTCAAACTGGCTCACTGCAATTGTGGGCTTGCCCAATAGGTAGGCCCGCCAGACACAGGCACTTTATAGGGTTCATCCCTGACTCTAAAACTTTATTGAGGAGTACAGAAAAAATATGACTGGGTTAAGGCTCGCCACAGCAGCGAAGCTTATAAACTGTGGTGCTGTGTATAAATTGGAGGAGGACAGAGAAGAGAAGAATACAATATTTACACTTCTGGAGAAACAGTAAGTTATTTATTCCTTGGTGGTATACAGATATACACAAATGATTGATTTTTCTGTATATCATTACTTTTTTATTATGTCTCAACATTCACCTCTGCATAAGTGTTCTAAGCTATAAGAAAGGATTTTAAGGAAAAACAGAAGAAAAGGAAATTATTTTCTAGGCTCACATATGGCCATCAAGCAAACAAGCTCCAAAGAAAAAAATCATCTATAAACTACAGGTTTACAGTTTCAAAAATGTTGGGAACATAATGTGCTAAATTCTATCATCTGATTACTCAGTGCTAAATAATACTAAAGTTCTTAAAAAAAGAAAAAAAGAAAAATGAAGAAGTTCTCATTAAAAGGATTATTCATAAACTTGTGAGCTATTTAATCCTCCATGACCAGCAGTAAGAAAGAGTAGCTTTTATTTCTTAAAATTTCATTTAAAAAACCTTGTGTTCTCATTCTCTTCTTTGCATGTCATTGAGAACTTATTTTAAAATTCAAGTTCTCTGGAATTTTAATAATTTCTGTATTTTCAGCTTTGTCCTGGCATTGTGCAGGATACAAAGAAGTATAAAACTAGTCTTTTCCTTTACAACAGCAGTTCTCAACTTTGAGCATGCAATCGAATCACCTGGAAGGCTTGTTAAAATATAACATCCTGGGACCCACACCTAGAATTTCTAATTCAACAGTCTTGGGGTAGGGCCTAAGAAATTAGAGGTCTGACAAATTCTCAGATGATATTGATACTACAGTCCAGGAACTATACTTGGAGAATCACCACTATAGAACCAAGTCTCTCTTCTAGATAAGGAGGCAAGACATAGACATGTATGAAGTGAAGTAATTCTATGCAGTAGCATCAGATCAGACACCAACACAAAAAGACAAGTGGCACAAGAAAGTGTGATGAACTCTAAGGATGGAGTAATAGCAGAGGCAGGAGTCATCAGAAAGGAGGTGAGACTAGGGTTGATTCTCATTAAATGAGCATAAGGAAGGGGATGAAGGACATCTCAGACCTACCTACAGATCTTGTGTTTCACAAAGCAACCAAGTCACTCTGAGAAGAGATTCTCTACTGGTCAATACAGGCCAATAGGTTTGAAAAATACGCTGGGCCAATGAATGCAGAGAAGTGTTGGAGTGGTTAAGTTGCTCGGTCGTGTTCGACTCTTGAGACCCCATGGACTATGGCCTGCCAGGCTCCTCTGTCCATGGGATTCTCCAGGGTTGCCATTTCCTTCTCCAGGGGATCTTCCTGACCCAGGAATTGAAGCTGGGCCTCCTGCTTTGCAGGCAGATTGTTTATCGACTGAGCTACAAGAGAAGAGAAGTGTTGAATGTGTACTAAAGGATTCACTGGCCTTAGGAACCACTGACAGTTTTCCAGCAGGAGAGTAAGGATTTTACTCAAGATTTAATGAGGATTTTGGTGAGGATTAAAAGGCAACAACATATACATCTGATTGGTGCCAGGAGAGACTGGACATAGGGAGGCACCAGCTAGATGGTAAATGCTGTGATCTAGGTCTGAGGTGATAAAAGCCTGAAAGGGTTGAAGCAACAGAAATCTAAGAGAAAGAGACAGATTGAAAGGGGTAGAGAATTTAGTAGCTTACCTGATACAAAGGCCAATGCAAATGAGAGAAGAGAGTCAAAGTTTACTGAGGTTATGAATCCTATGACTTGAAAGAAAACTATAACAAAATATTTCACCCTGTTGGGCAATACCCAAGTATTTCTGATGACAATATAATATCAGAAGGTACTGACATTTAGGGAGGAATGGGAGAGTCTATTTTGGCAAGTTTCAAACTTTCCCTCATCTTACAGGGTCAGGATTTCAAGTCTGAATCTCATTTGTGTCCAAACTCATTTAAACTCTTTAAAAAGTGATTTCCTGTTTTAAAGAGAAAAAATAAAATAAAATAAAAATATATATCTATTTCTTTTAAATTATTCAAAGGGTTTAAATACTTCTTAGACATCAAACAACCCTTAAGAAATAATATTTTGATGATTAATCAAAAACATATGGGTTAAATTTCCTTTCAAATACACATTGTGTTTGAAAAGTAAGGATAAGACTACTTCATGAAATGAGTTTGCTCTTTTATCAAACCCAAAATGGCTAAAAAACTCTTCAAACATTCGAATTCCAGCCAGATTTATCCTAGCCTTGTTTCTGTGTTATTGAATATCAGAACATTTTAGGCCATTTTACTTTTCTTAGTCAATGAAGCATGACATTGGTTTCCACAAGACATAATATTTATGGACTGCTTTGACATGTACATCTGCAAGATAGGTAATGCAGTCAAATCAGTTGAATGCTCCACTGAGAGCTTCCATACACATCCAAGAGTGCCCACTGCTGTCAGTAATCTATGATGGTGGTTTTCATATTTGGCAAGAGAGACTGTTCTTCCAAGTAAATCCTCCTCCCTAAGGAATCATGTGGAAACTGACGAGCTTGCTAGCTGTGGCCCGTTCAGCACCCCCACCATCAACCTACACACACACACACATACACACACACACACACACAGGCAAAATTGTATGGCTCTTGCATCTTCCTTATACATTATGATTTCCATTTAGCACAAACTCCATTACCCTCATCTCAGATTTTATCATTCCCCAAGACCCTATTACTTATCTTCCTATACTTCTAATTAATATTTCCCTGATTCCTACATTGTATTCCTTCAAAGCCCTACTCCTCTTCTGCAAAAACAGGTAATAACAGCCTATTCACTGGATAAATAAATTCACAATTTCTTCACACCTGAGGGATAGGAAGAACCTCAGAGGTCACTTAGTTCAGCCCTCTTGTTATAAGCCAAGTGTAAGAGAGTTTCCCTATGAGACACAGCTGGTCAGTAGCCAAGTCAGGATTAGAGTGCAAGTCTCCTGATTTCCTTTCCATTTCCACCCCCCACCCAATACACCACGTTATCTCTTGGACACCTGCTTTTTACAAGTGACTGCATGACTCCTCAGTGACTGTCTATCTCTTTAAATCAAAAAAGAACCATTTCCCTGGCTGACTGCCTAGTCATTTGCTCTCAATTTTCTGTAACTATCCCAGCTAACATGGTCAGCCTTCCTAGAAGATGCTATCATCAGGGGAGATACTATTGGTAAAAAGGGCATTTCCAGGGTGCCTATATCATATTTCATTATTTAGTCGTGCTAACTCAACTCATGCCTAAAACCAGATCTGTTCCACACAACTACACTGAAGTTCAGGGCAGCAACTCCCACTTTTGCCCCCCTGGGAAATTTTGTCAATGTTTGAAGACATTTTCGGTTTTCCCAACTGTGGAATGCAAATGGCACCTAACAGGTGGAGGGCAAGGATGCTGCTAAATCTCCTACAAGGCATAGGACAGCCCCCTACAACAAAGAATTGTTCAGCCCCCAATGGTAATGGAGCCAAATTTGGGACCATTGTTTGAGGCTCTTGTAGAAATCATTACAAGAATTTCAGTACATTTCTAGGTTGTGAGTGATAACTCAACCCTCTTATCTCAGGGCATTCATTCAGCACCTACTCTGAGCCAGATATTGCACTAGGTACCGCTGCCAAATTTACATTAGAAACATAGAATGCTGCAGTCCTGTAAGGTTCTAGACTCAGTGAAAAACAGAGTCTTCACCCAGATATGTTCCTGAGCATGCCACATTACAGGCAAATAAAATGCCAAACCCTTCAGAAGGCATGATGTGCCTCACCTATTCCTGGGATCAAACACTTGGACCTGGTGGAGAACTTCCAAAAGATAAATACGGTGTCTGTGCCCTGAAGCCATCCAAGAACAACCAGACAGGCATCTGTAAAGAATGCTTTGCTAACTGAAAAACGGTCACGTGGTTCCTGTCGTTGTTGTCCTGTCAAGGGAAAAGCAAACTATGCTTTAAATACTTCAATTAAAATTAAAAAAACCTCCCTTTAATAACGTATCTTAGTCATTTTCACCAAAATGTCATCCTGTCAGGCTGGGTGCTATCCGGGACATACCGAAAGTCTCTTTTATCAGTGTTATTCCTAAGTTGAACACATTTCTTTAACTTAAGTCTCTAAAACTGGTTTGTATTAAAATATTGGAAAGGTTTTTGGATTTTAGACTGATAGTAAATTCATAGAAAAGCAAATGCTTTCCATTTCCAGAAAATCTAATTAAGTATTGTGAAAACAAATGTGCTCTAGTGTAATATGTAATGGAGTAATATGGAAGAATAAATATTGACTGTCTGTTTTTCAGTAAGCTCTTTGAACTCAGAAGAATGTGAGAAAAATGCCTCAGGGATCTGGGAACAAGAAGATAAGAATGACAAATGCTCCTTCATAGCTATCCAGATTCGCCATCCTATAGAAACCTAAATCAAACTAAGGGAAGAGCTCCTCTACAGGTTCAGCTAATATAGCTTTCCTGTCAGGTGACAAATTTTGTATCTGTGGGGTTTTATCTCTCCTATAGTCTCTACAAGAATCCTCAGATGAGAGAAACATTTGCCCATGGCTTTTATCTCCCTCTCAGTCCCTCCTCCCCTATCACCACCTCACACTCAGTGTGACTTGGTAATGGCAGACCCCTCCACAAGATGGCGGTCAGAGTTTATCTCTATCTTGACAAAACATTTGTGAGGTTCAGTGGTGCTGCCAAGGGGATGAGGGTACATGTGGTGTTGTACTGACTCACAATCTACATTGCTGCCTTTCCTACCACTCCACATAAACAAAAATAAAATATCTGTTATACAAACACAGCTTCAAGGTAAGTTTTTTTCCAGTCAGATTGCTGTTTATAAACCCCTTCTATAACTGAACATCAAAGCCCATGGTTGGGGTTTACATTTCATTAGAAAATAATATCACTGTGACTAATAACACACAGTTTACAAGCTATTGCATGCACTATCATATTTCATGGTTTATCATATTTCTGACACCCTCCCCCAAACACACACAGTTAGAGAGCCCAGAAGGATGCACTGTGCATTTCTCTGTACTGATCTGATCAATAATTCTGCCCACTCTCCTATCTCCCTTCTGGTCAATTTAACTGTGAATGTACTTAAAAAGAAATAAAACTAACTACTCTTCTGCCTTCCTAAATCCACAGAGAAAATACCAAAAGCTCAGCCTCTCTGCACTGGAGCCAAATCGAATCTCGGAGACAAAATTTGGGGTAAAGTAGGAAAGAATAGCTTTTTTGCTTTGCCAGGCAAAACAGGACCCAGTGGGCTCCTGCTCTTGAAAATTGTGTCCTAACCTGGGAGGATCTGATGAAGAGTTTTATAGCAATAGTTCAGGGGTGGGATTGCTGACAAAATGAGAATGTGAGCAGGGCTTGCACTCTCTTAATCTCAAGTAATGGTCTCCTAATATTGATGAGATTCTCTGGTCCCCCTAATCTTGCTTCAGGTGGTTTCTTGGCCGCTTCTCCCTTAATTAGCAACTGTGCAAATCTGCCCTTTGGAACTAAAAGAAGGTGATGGAAGTTAGGAGTCTTGCCTATCAGAAACAGGTGACAAAAAAGGCTTCCACACCCAAGAGCCCCGCAAGGTCCTTCTGGGTTTCAAGCTCACTCTCAGTAAATTTGAAACACCACTCCAGCTTTCACCTGAAGAAAAAAATTAATTGCTGGCAACTTTTGTACGAAAATGATTAATTTTATAATTTTCCATAAAGATATACAAACATTAACTGTTTCTCTGGACAAAAGTAAGGCACTCACTATCTTACTAACTCAGGTCTCTATGGTTCTTTATAAACTGTAGTACTGATGTATTAAATAAGTTTTGCTTTAACTCACAAACGGAGATCTCATGAATATGGGCCTCTCCAGCTGGACAGTCTTTTTCATCAGCGTTGCAGTCAGCAGCATCAGACAGATTACCAGACAGAAAGTGCCTGTCTGGTACTCTCTACCTGTCTGTACTTTCTCCTAACGCCACTTGGCTCAGCTACATCTGGGTGACTTGCTTTATGTCCACTTAGTATGTACAATGAAAGGTCACGGAAGCTGTCAAAGGACTCTGATCCAGTTGGGTGAGAACATCATTGCACTTCGAGACAGGAAAACAAAACTCAAAATTAGAACATTAAATTACTTCAAAGAGTCTTTATTCTTAATATTCTGGCCTTCAGAACTAGTATAGCGTAAGCAATAATTGCTGAGTTAAATATGTAAAAAGTCTCATTTAGGCATAGAACAGTAAGCTAAAAAAAATAACAAGCAATGTTCAATATATTGTGAATTTGCTACTAGAGAGATGAACTGTTAGGGCAGTTTCAATTTTTCTCCCTCTGATATGACTTACAAGCAACTGTCCACAACCCAGTTATTCTTAAGCAAGCACTTTGTCTAACATACAGTTTTAATGCATTATTGCATTTATTAATATTTTCTTTGCAAGCCTGTATTTCCTCTAACCAGTCTACCCTTAAGAGAGCCAGTACTGAATGTTATATACTGTGTTGTATTATCCAAAATTCCAACACCTAGCATTATGCCTATACAGTGCAAGTGACATAAATTCTTGCTGACAAGATTAAACAGATGACTATGAAAAGCTCTTCTAAATAAAAAGACCATATAAAAATGGGCAAAAGATATAGTTGATATATATATGCATACACCCACACATTAAACATAAACAAATTAAAAGATTCCTATCTACATTCTATATCAGGGAAATGCAAACCAAAAGAACAATGAACTATTTTTCATCCATCAGATGACATTATTTTTTAAATTATATATTTATTTATTTTACTTTGATTTTTCGTTTCACTGGGTCTTTGTTGCTGCAGGTGGGTTTTCTCTAGTTGCAGAGAACAAGGGTTACTCTCTAGCTGTAGTGTGTGGGCTTCTCACTGCAGTGGTTTCTCTTGTGAAACACCAGCTCTGGGTGCACAGGCTTCGGTAGTTGTGAAACGTGGGCTGTGGTTGTGGCTTGCAGGCCCTAGAGCATGCAGGGGTTAGCAGTTGTGGCTTTCAGGCACTAAAGCATGGGCTCAGTAGTTGTGACACATGGGCTTAGTTGCTCCACAGCCAATGGAATATTCCGGGACCAGGGATTGAACCCGTGTCCCCTGCATTGGCGGGCAGATTCCTATCCAGGGAAGTCCCTATTTATTTTAAATAATTATCTAACTACTATGTCTTGACAAGTGGAGACAAGCACACTCAAATAGTGTGCTTGATTCAATTTGACAATATTTATCAAAATGTAAAATGTGCTCTTTGATGTAGCAATTCCACTTTGTATAACCCACACAGAAGAAGATGTAATATATGCACAAAAGTAGGAGGTTTAAGAAAGCATAGTTTGTAATTGAAAAAAATGGAGAAGCCATATTTCCATTAATAGAAGAATGGTAAATTAATAATAGTGCATCCATCTTATGAAGCACTGTGAAAAATAAGGTAAACTTATGTCTATCATGTTGAGAGAATTCTGAGTCTCATTAAGAAGAGCAGTTACAAAATAGTAAGAAAAACACTGGGAGAGCAGAATTGTGCCAAAATATGCCCCTATGGCATAAGAAATTTTTTGAATTGGGTATTTATTTTTAAGAAAATAGCAGATATTGAAGAAGCTGTGAAAACCCAATAGAAGTTACCCTTTGGTAAGAAAATTTGCATTTATAAAAGATACCTTCATTTGTTAAGGGTGTTACCCTCTCTGCACCAGGAAGAGGCAAGTGAAAGTGTTAGTCACTCAGTCATGTTTATCTCTTTGCGATTCCATGGATTGTAAGCCACCAGGCTCCTCTGTCTATGAAACTCTCCAGGCAAGAATACTAGAGTGGGTAGCTATTCCCTTCTCCAGGGCATCTTCCTGACCCAGGAATTGAACCCGGGTCTCCTGCATTGCAGGCAGATCCTTTACTGTCTGAGCCACCAAGGAAGCCCCAGGAAGGTGAGGTTGCCTCTAAGTCTCTAAATAGCCACACTCTTGCTTTTACTGTGATTTTCCTGGTAACCTGCCCTAACTGGCCTCCCCTACCACCACCACCCTATGTCTTTCTTCTTTAGTTGGACATGGTATTTAAGGTAGTGGCTTTCAGAGAATTACTCAGCTTTCCTGGATATCTCCCACATATTCAGGAGATGTACACATTATTAAACTTGTATATGTTTTTCTCTCAATAGTCTATCATTTTATTACAGGATGGTCTTAGCCAAAAACCTAGATGACTAAAGGGGAAATTTTTTCTCCCCTACAACATAATCCCATTTTATTTATTTTTCTTTTGGGTTTTTGGTGCTCTTTGTTTTGTTTGTATGTCCTCATATATGTGTGAAGTAGACTTTATTGAAGCATGCTTCAGGTTGGGCACAGAGAATAGGGGAACTATACCATATCAATTTGGGGCTAAATATGTTATTTCTCCTCTACTTAACAGTCTTACCAGGGTGTTTTCATGGACTCTTTGCCTCACATGGTGGCCCCCACCATGTGGCCCTCACGCCTTCAAGTAGTTCTTCCATTTTTTTTAAATGTGTCTGCATGTACATATATAGGGCTTCCCAAGCAGCGTTAGTGGCAAAGAACCCGCCTGCCAACACAGGAGACATATGAGACATGAGTTCAATCCCTGGATTGGGAAGATCCCCTGGAGGAGGGCATGGCAACCCACTCCAGTATTCATGCCTGGAAAATCCCAGGGACAGAGGAGCCTGGCAGGCTGGCGTCCATAGGGTCACAATGAGTCAGACACGACTAAAGCAACTTAGCATGCATGCATGTACATACATATAATTGTGAAATGCATGGGGGGGAGTAGAGAAAATGTACATTTAATTTGATAATGGTTTCTTCTGGCAGAAAAATGGAAGTGATGGTAGAAAGAGTTTGTCATCTTTTATTCTTCATTTTTTCAAACATCTGTATGATCTGAATCTAAAAGAAGACCATATCCATATAATACTTGAGTAACAATAGAAAAGAAGGGAGCAAGATGGAGTATGAGTGATTTTTTTAAACTTTCTTTTATACATCATCCTGAATTGTTCAAATAATTCTTCTCAACGTATTGGAAAGATTCAGTTTCCCTACATAGGTCCTTCATATCAATCCAGCACCATAGATTCTTCATCCATTCAATGAATATTTGCTGAGGGTATGTTGTAAACTAAACTCCACACTAAAATTTCTTTCTTTGTGTCTTTCTTAGTTTTCCAAGAAATAAATGGGCCCTGTTTTTGTTAATTTATCCATTCATTCAGCCTTTATTAACTGAGAATTCCCAGTCACTGTTAGAAGCCAGAGATAGTATAACCTCACTGCCCTTTAATGTAATGAACAAACAAGGCAGACAACAATAAGCCAATTTATAGGACGAAAGAAGAAAGGGAGGGAGGGACACAGGAAAGGCAGGAGGAAAGAGAGAATTACAAACTATGATAAGTGCCATAAGAAAAATAATAATACAGGGTGTTGTAAGTGCCTTTAAGACGTTCTTAAATCTCCGAGGGGAAAACTTTTCTAAGGAAGTGACTAAATGGAAATCTAAAATTTGTACTGTATTGCTGGAAGACTGGTATTGGAGGACTGGTGTTATTCAACTAAATCACACTAACTCAAATTCATACATATAAGGAACCATGCACAGCAAGGACTACTTGTATATATGACCCACCTCTACTGTCTTGGGAAATTGTCTTACTACTTTCATCCTCATATTAAAAAGCAGAGACATCACTTTGCCGACAAAGGTCCATCTAGTCAAGGCTATGGTTTTCCCAGTAGTCATGTATGGATGTGAGAGTTGAACTATAAAGAAAGCTGAGCACCGAAGAATTGATGCGTTTGAACTGTGGTGTTGGAGAAGACTCTTGAGAGTCCCTTGACTGCAAAGAGATCCAACCAGTCCATCCTAAAGGAGATCAGTCCTGGGTGTTCATTGGGAGGACTGATGCTGAAGCTGAAACTCCAATACTTTGGCCACCTGATGCGGAGAGCTGACTCATTTGAAAAGACCCTGATGCTGGGAATGATTGAAGGCAGGAGGAGAAGGGGACAACAGAGGATGAGATGGTTGGATGCCATCACCGACTCAATGGACATGAGTTTGGGTGGACTCCTGGAGTTGGTGTTGGACAGGGAGGCCTGGCGTGCTGCAGCTCTTAGGGTCGTAAAGAGTCAGACACGACTGAGCGACTGAACTGAACTGAACTGAACCTTCCTCCTTAGTGTACTCGCTTTCTGCATGTTTGAGAAACAGCATTTCATAATGGGTAGAAATACGAAAGTGTGGGGATAGAAATGAAGATTGAAAGGTCTAGAGTTGGCAGAAGGAAAAGCAGAGGATAAGAGAGAAATTTGGAAGAAGGGATAAAGGCAAGACTAGAGCTAGGAGACTAAATAGGTGGCTAATAGCCAAATAAAAGAAAGTTGTTAGCTAGGAGTGGAGACATACAAAAGTAGATAGACCTTGAGAGACATTTGGTAAGTAAAATGGAGAGGCTCTGATGAGGAATTATGAGGGAAAGGGAGCGTCAGGGATGAAGCCTAAGTTCCAAGGCTTGCATAAGCGAATAGACAGGGGTGACTTTCCCTGAGCCAAGGGGCACAGGAATAAGAGAATTAGGGGTAGATAATAGTCAGTAGGGTTCTTGGGGTCAACCTTCATCATATCGAGATTCAATGGTCTTTAAAACAGCCAACTAGAAATGCTGAATAAGAGTTCAGGAGAACAATCTAGGCTGGATGCAAGTGTGGGAATAACTGACATATATTAGTAGCGTGGGTGATGATAAGTAGGACAGACAGGTGCTGAAAAGAAACAGAAATGAGTGGTGGTTAATGGCAAAAATTACTCAATTTGACAGGAACAGATCTGATAACCATAAAGTCCACTGAGATAAGGCCCAACTGCCCTCTAGTGGAATCCAAGCCATTTTAACAGTCTGCACAAAGAAATATATCGAGCTGATTTTCAAATGACTGTGAACAGAAACTGTGTAGGCTTTCTGTGGAGGACAAAGAACCCTAAGGCAAGCCACCTGCCTCCCTCCAAAAGGCTCTGGATAAAATGAGGTTTCTTAGAAAAAGATTCAGAGACTTATAAAACAAACTTACGGTTGCCATGAAGAAGGGACAGGGAGTTTGGGATGGTCATGTACACACTGCTATATTTAAAATCGATAAGCAACGAGGACCTACTGTATAACACATGGAAGTCTGCTCAGTGTTATATGGCAGCTTGGATGGGAGTAGGGTTTGGAGGAGAATGGATATCTGTGTGTGTATGACTGAGTTCCTTTGCTGTTCACCTGAAACTATCACAACACCGTTAATCAGTTAGACCCCAGTACAAAATTAAAAGTTAAAAAGAAAAAAAATACACAAAATGATCTGTCTTCTTAAAAAAATCAAAAAAATAGAATAATTGTATTTTTGAAATATCAGTCTACAATTATTTTTCCATTAACTCAAATAACCAAAATTTTCTAAAAAACAAAAATTTTTTCCCCCCTCAACTCTTTTGATGGCAAACTCGACTTAATCTGAAAACTCATTTGGTGGCAAAAATCTGACCTAAATTTCCAGGAGGCTATTTAGAGTCTTGGTTTGTCCCTCTTGGTATACATACCATGCATTTCATTGTAAAACTTGATTGACCATGTATGTTGGTCCAGACCCTGGTGAGAGTGTTCCATAACATAGTAAATGCACCTCACTGTCTTTCAAAAATGTGAGGTATAAAGTCTGAAATCTCTAAAAACTCAAATCTAAAAATTCCAAGTTTCAAGTGGTCCTGAGGTTTCTAGCTGAAGGATCAGACAGATTGCCAATGGTAGAAAATGTCCTAACATTTCAAATTTTAATCACAGAAAAGTTCAAAGGAGGAAAAACACCACTGAGTCATTTACACAGAGACATATGTAAACTCTAGTTACCGAAGATTCAACATGAGTGCAGTAAGGAATCTTAACAAAAGGCATAAGCAAACACGCAAATTTGACTTTTCTGTCAACAAGGTTCATCAAATGAGCTGCCACTGTCCTGATAACGTGTGCATACATGTGTGTATACATGTGTGGGTATATCACACCTATGAATCGAAAGACAGGAATAGCCTGTAGATATCTTCACTCTCCTTAAGCTGCAAGCTAACGTCAAGGGTCTTTGAAGACTCTGCGCAATCTGCAATGCAGTGGACTAAGAAAGACCATACATCCTGTATTTTCTTCATATAAATCTTAAAAACTGAGATGCAAATAATCTAGATTAAGATTCTATACAATTGTTTTCCCTTTAAAAATACATAATAAATTTTCCACTAAAACCATGCTTAGTTAAAAAAAAAACACTGTGTACTCTGAAAGGCCCCTACTTACTAACACGGAAAAATATGATAATCTCATTCCTTGTGCTCATCTGCTAGTTCTATGGCACAGGGCCAGAAATAAGACAAGTTAAGACAGAAATATCAAAAATTTTTATTTTATCTTATGTCTAATAAAAATAGATTAAAATGCAACCTCCTCTCTGAGAAAGCAGTATCTTAAATTCATTTAGAATTGGAAAACTTTATGTTTATTCATTTATTCAACATGTATTTATTAAGTAGTTACAAAGCACCAAGCTTTATTCTAGATACAGTGAACAAGGCAAAGTCCTAATTCAGGTATGGTATGAAGATGCCAGAGTGTTATTCCTATTTTACAGATAACAGAAATAAGATTGAGAGAGGTCTCAACAACAAAAGTAATATGAAAGCACACACTTGTATATTTCCATCCATTACAAAATGCTCTTTTTCAAACATGCAAAAGCAAGTCCACTGAGGATAAAGGTAGTAAGACTCAATTTCCCAAGAGAGTAGAGGGGGGATCATATATACAAGTAGTCCTCACTTTACACCAGTCTCCCAACAAAACAGAACAGTAAGAGCTGAACTTTCCCGCAGACCCTCTGACATAAATCTCTGTGTACTAACTCATGACCTTCCACCTGCCCCACTGCCCTGCATATCAGAGGCTAAGGCAGACAACAGAGATAAAGCCTAGAGCATTAGCAAAGGTGAGCTAGGCAGGAAGTCACAGAGCCAGCCAGAACACATACACCCAAGCCCCAAAGTGAGTGGAACAACACAATGACCTTGACGAAGTCAAAGAGGATGACCCCAAAGCCAAACACACCAAAAATCCAAATCTGTATAATGTTGAGGTCTTTCCCTAAAATGATAGAGTGCAAGAACTCATTGATGGCTAGTTTATTTACTATGATTTTTCTCCAGCGCTGCCTTAAAATGAACATTCAAAAAGAGTCTTCTACTAAAAAATAGGAAATAATCCCAAGAACAACATACCTTGATTTTAGAGGGATTTTTTTCCCCTGCTGAGCACCTCAGAGCACTTTGTGGGGGTACCAGATTTCCAATCAGCAGTAGCTAAGTAAGAGGTGTTTCCACAGCCTCTTGGAATTCCCTAAAGAAATACAAAGGCAAAGAAGGGGTCACTGAAGGCCACAGACATATTGTCTAAAGTCTGTATTCATGCATATTTTATAGACAGGTAAGGTAAAAGCTAGAGATGTTTCAGTTCTGTAAGCTTTTGGCTCCCAAGTGAGTGAGACTAGCCAAAAATGCAGGTAAACAAAATACCAGCTGAAAACTCCTCTGCAAGAATGCTTTGGAATATCACACCTGGATTTTGGCTCCAAGCCACCACAAACAGAGTATGTGGGCTTACTGGCATTGGAACAAGAATATCCATGGGAGAAACCAGGGGAGTAGATGGCTTAGGGGGCCTGATAATGGGTATGTTTTGCCTCTTATCTACTGGCTCAGATTCAGTCCAGGTGGAGAGTGACTAAAAATGGCTGTCTTATTGTGGCCTCTGGGCTTAGACGTTTCCACTCGGGTCCTGGTAAACAGGGATCCACCTCCCTCAAACAAAAGGCTAAAAAGAAAAACTTGGAACAAATATTTAAAAGATCTGCCAAGAACTCAATGGGCCACAAAGAAGAAATAAATCAATAATAATAATAAGAGAAGAAAAGAGAAAGGGAAAACGTAGGAGAAAAGCCTCTTCACCTTAATAAGAGGTCAGAAACTAACTGTTCTTGCGGTAAGCCATGCAGGGTCTTGAAGAAGGGGTCCTGTAAAAAAGGAGTCAGTTAAGGCATGAGTTCGGTTACTAGATTACAGTGAGCAATGTCTCAGCCTCAAGCAACTCTCAGGTGGAAGGAGATGAGACAGCTAGATTTAACTGAACACTAAACTAACACATGATGTTTGAAGACACTTCATCATCTTACCCATAAACTTGTCTTTCATTGCCAACTTTCTGAGCTTCAGCCATCCTCAAGGTTTCTCAATCTTAACACTATTACCACTTTGAGCTGGCTGTTCTATGCATTATCGATGAGCATATCTGTCCTTGTCCTACTAGACAGAAGTAGAAGCCGCACTGACCTCACAATTATGACAACCCAAAATGTCTCCAGACATTGTAAAATGTCCCTGGGGGCAAAATTGTCCTCAATAAAGAACCACTGCTCTCAGATAAGGGGCCTAATGAGGCACTAAAAAGCATGATAAGCTGTGGAGCCAGATGACCTAGGTGTGGCTGAACCTCATTTCCTATCTGTGCAGCATCAGACAAGTTATTGACCACTCTGAGCCTCAGTACCCTTGCGGGCACCACTGCTACCCTGCTGGGATACTGGGAAAATTAAACGATAATAGAGTCTGACACATGGTGGGTATTCAATTTTCATTTTCTTCCCTCGGCTCTCTAAGATCCTCTAAAGGTATAGACACCTTCCATTAGTATTTTAACCTCTCACCCATTCCTGTACTCCAACAAATTCCCTAATTCTTTCTCTGGTTTGCTCATGTGTGAGATTAAAAGACTTGGGAAGCATACCTTAGCTTTGCACTTACTAGCTAGGTGAACTTGGACAAGTAATTTAATCTCTTGAGAACTAAAATGTGAAAGTCGCTCAGTTGTGGCCAACTCTTCTGTGACCCCACAGGCTGTAGCCCACCAGGCTCCTCTGTCCATGGGATTCTCCAGGCAAGAATACTGGAGTGGGTAGCCATTCCCTCCTCCAGGGGATTCTCAACCAAGGGATACAACCCAGGCAGATTCTTTACCATCTGAGCCACCAGGGAAGCCCCAGTGAATCTTCAGGATTCTCCGGTAGTACACCAGTATCACTGTCTTGGTATATACAAAACTGCATGAGGTTCTTATTGTCCTTCTAAAAATCCTGTTCTGGCCCACTATTACTTTGTAAGCATGGAAAATATGGATTGCAGGCTCCCTTTACTCAACCAAGTACATGTCTTATTAAATTGACGCTCAGACATGTATATGCATTAAGATATGTTGTGAAGATTTTCCAAACAAAACACAGAGACTCAAGACACCACCAAAGCGTATCTTATTTATAGTCCAGTATCCCCTGGAGTAGGATATGGCAACCCACTGTAGTATTCTTGCCTGGCAAACTCCCTGGACAGAAAAGCCTGGCAGACTACAGTCCATGGGGTCACAGAGTCAAACACGACTGAGCAACTGAGCACACAGTTGGGACTCAACTCAACACACAGATGGGACTCAAGCAGCTATCACTTTTTATAAACTTCTCTGGTGACACTGATAATGTGAGCAGGATTAAGACTACAGTCCTTGACTCACACTCTCCAATCTAGTTAAGTGCACCTGCTCACCATCCCTAATTCATGACTAATTCCCTCCTACCTCCAAGCTTTGCACAATTACTGCCCCTACCTGAATTGCTTCCCCAACTTTCCTCAGCCAGTCCTTGGCTTTTCCTTCTTTAAAGATTAACCTCCTTTAGGAACCTTTCCCAGTTCCTCTAGGACTAGGACTTGCTCACCCATGAAAATTCTTCGTACATTCATGATATATGATGTTTAGAAAATGAAATTTGTTTTCAAACAAAAGTGAGCATTATAGAGCACTGCCCTTCAGAGAAGTTCTGGAACAACTTCTATGAAGAGCATCACTAATCAGAACATTCGTTTGAATTCTTGTTTGATGGCTATCAGTTAATGAGCCACACAAGAAAGACCACGTTGTTAGAGTTACAAAAAAACAGTTTTCGTCTTTATCAACACACCCTACTCACCAGACTTGGCTCTAAATATCTTTCAGAGATTTCTAAATATTAAATTCACCATGCAAAGGATGATTTATTATGCTGGATAGTATTTTTCAGTTGTACTACAAGATCTGAAGACAATTTTTTAAATGTTTCCAACAACAGCAGCATTGTTGGAATGAGTGTCATCTTCCCAGTTGATTACTTGGATAGAAACACTTTCATTTGAATAAATAAATTATGATATGCTTGTTTTGAAATAAGTTGTCACCATCAATCAAAACATCTTATTACTCCAAGTTTAATTACTATTATTAGCTTGAAAGCTGTTTGATTAGAGTGGTGGTTCTCACAAGGGGACATTTGGCAATGTCTGAAACAGTTCTGATTGTCACAACTGAAGGGGACATGCAACTGCTCAATAGCACCACAGTTGAAAACATCGGATTAGATGTCTCTACAGCTCTGCAGCATGTTTTTCTGTATATTGGGGTCTGCCTGGTCCCTCTTTAGAAGAAATCTCTTCCTCATCATACCTCTCAGGGCAGAGCTGAGTAGATGAAGGCAAAAAGGAAATACTACGTGACTGGCTAACAATTTGTTTCTAGTAATTAGAAATCCCCATTAATAAGGAGTCATTATCCCAAGAAGGTGTAACAGACAACAGCATAATGTGATTGGGAGTGTGGACTTTTGAGGTTAACTTGCCTAGATACAAATCTCAGCTCTGTCATTTACTAAATGTGTGACTTGGGAATTTATTTAACTTCCCTATGTCTAAATTTCCTCATCTATAAAATGGGAATAATGCTGTTTCTTATGTCATTGTTTTTGTAAGATAAAGTAAACTATAAAGTGTTTAGTGCCTGGCAAGAAGTGCTCAGTAACTGTTATTATTATTGTTAGTAATCATTATTACCATCAATCATTTTAAATAAATACCACTGCAAAGATTAAAGTGCTAGACATTTGCATAGAGTGCAAACCCAAGTAAGCTCAAATTCATGATTGGAATTGACAGGGCGCAAGAGCAGTGGCTCTCAACCTTGGCTGGATATTAGGATCACCTAGGGAGGTTTAACAAAACCCCAAAGCCCAGGACACATTGCAAACCAATTCAACCAGAATTCTTGGAAATGGGACCCAAGTATCAATATTTTTTAAGGCTCTCCACATGAGCCCAATATGTAGTTAAGGACCACGGCATTAAAGTTATTATTAGCAAAATACTCTGTCTCTCAGTGGGATGATACAAAGAAGGCATAATAAGAAAAAAGACAAAGGTATATGAAAGAAGTAAGATGTGGGGAATAATCTTTGTGTTAATAAATACATTCAGAATAACAGAGATTCAGGGATAAATATACAGCAGTTCCTAACCTTTGAAGAATTTACAATCCCTTTACCAATAAAATATATAAGGTGGTATGAGAATGGGAGGAAAAAAGCACTGAAATGTAGCTATATGGGAAGGTAACTGTAAAGCACTTTCTATAGATTTGAGAGACAAAAGAAAAGCTGTATAGAAAGTTGGGGAGGTAAGAACACCCAAGATAGTTGGGTAACAACATTTTCAAAATTTAAAAGAAGTCATACTGATAGTTCAACAAGGAGTTCTAAATAACCAAGGAAAAGTTATTTGTTGTTGATATTTTTTAAAAGGTTAATTTCACAGAGATGAAATATCTTACTGCCTTATCCCATAAAGTACAGCAAATAAAACGTACTATCTTAAAAACTGGTCTACTTTCCTGGGCCCATGTTTCATAATATTGTGCCAATTATATTTGGGACAACAACCCTCAAAGAAAATCATATCCACCAATTTAAAAGCACACTTGTAAATGACTCACACTCAAGTAAATCCAGTAATAAAAAGGAATGGATACTTTCTATTCTTACTCCAAGAGTCAAATATATATATACATATTTTATATATATATATATACACACACACACACACACACATTTTTTTTATATATCCAAAAGACTAACATTCAGGACCAAAGCAACTTTTATGAGCAATGACACTAAAAAACCCTACTAACAGAAACTCATATCCTGAAAAGAAGAGGGGTTTCTTTACCTTTAATTTTGGGCTCAACTATAACTTAAAAGCATGTGCAATCTTCACTTGTAATTACTAAAACAAGTGGTTCTATATGCTAGAAGTTTTCAGTTTGTACATTTGCCTCTCCAAAGACCTATTAGACAGATCAAAACCCAACTGTGGGAGCAAAACTACCCCCATTCACTGGAACCAAGCACAAGCCTTGATGTCTTGTGTTACTTTTCTATGTGCACCCCGTTAAGGACCTATGAAACAATGCAAGACCACCGTGCAGGGTGGGGAGAGTTGAGTTATAACAGCTGTGGTCTCAACACAGGAATCGCAGCACACTGTGAAACCCTCCATAGCTCTGGATCACTATCAGAGTAACACCTGTGCAAAACAGGTTTTTTCTGATCCCCTAGAAAGCCCTCTATTTTATGCAGGCCCAAACTATGTTTGTTGTTCTTAAGCCAGTTCTCTGCCTTGGAATTTAGACAATCATTCAACTGCTCGTTTCATCCCTCTAAAGCAATCCAGAGTTCATGGGAGATACATCAATGAGTCAGTTCATTCCTGCCTCACCCAGTTCTTCTCTATGTGACTCCCTGGGCAAGATCACTTTTTATAAGGATGAAAAAGAATATCCTTTGTCTATGATACATAAAGGCTTTTCATGAAGTCAAATCTTCCACAGTGTTGATGGCATGGAGGAAGTCTGGGGGAAGGACATGACTCCTCCACTCTGTAGGACCTACTCCACAAGTGAAAGAGGCGAACTGTATGCCCCCCAGGAAATGACTACCAAAAACTGAGGCAATCACTTACCCTAGAAATTTCTGCAGTCTCTGCTTAAAAAGAGTCAGAAGAATGTCATTCTTGGACACTACTAAAAATGTGATTAAGACAGCTCTTCAGAGATCCACAACAGACAGGAAATGTCAGAATCAAATTTTCAGGCTCAATTATTCATCTCATAAATAAATTTTGAAGATGGCCTTGTCTTATGAAAGTTGAGAAGTACAGTGTTTAGCAATTATGCAAACCCTGAAGACTTGGCTCCCTGAAATCATTTCTGTTGGTCTTGGAATGCTCTCTGGATCCAAGTAGCTGACAAAGTTTCTTCTTCTTCTTATTATTAATAACACAAGGCTTTAAGAAAGGTATGAGCTCTTTGAGCAAGTAAAGAGACTCTGGCTTAATTCCATTTTTCCAGTCTTATTATCAACGAATGGTTACTGATTTTCTACTTATTCTTTGCTCTTATGTCTTAGTAATAATAATTCATTATTCAGTTCAGGATGAATTCAAAGTCAAGATGTTGGGCTTTTTAGCCTTACAGCAATATTTGCACAAACGGAAATCAGTTAAAATCTCAGTAGGTAATAACTGTAAGAATTGTTCTCCTGGCATGCCTGGCCACTGGGAGGACACTTACAGAACAGCTCATTGCTGTCTCACATCCATCATAAAGTAACAGAGCTAAGCATGCACCCCATGGAAACTTTTAATGAGGTTCTAGTATTCTCATGGCCTTCATTGTTCAATATAGCCAAACAGCCTAAAACGTGTGAAGCTCTGTTTAAAAACAAAAACAAACAAACAAAACCACCTGCAAACCCTAGGCTCTGCCTCCAGGGGCTTACATCTTAAAGCAGTAGACAACATTCACAAATAGCTAGTAAAAAAATGTGTTTAAATGAAACGCTTGCTGTGCACTCAGCACTGTACTGTGGAAGTTTTAGAAGTATAAAACATGCCTCATCCTCAAAGAGGATTCAGTGAAATCAGAGACAAGATAAATGCTAGAAAAGAGATCAGCAAGGACTAGAAAGATCAGAAAGAAGTTCAGGAGGACATGCGCCTTTAGCTAGGTCTTGAAGGACAGATAACATTTGGGTGGAAGGAAGGCATTTAGGCAAGAGGCTAAGATAAACAAAGATGTGAAAGCAGGAGTATGGCAGTCACATAGGATTCACGAAAGCATTTCTTTCCCTCCCTTTTTCTTTCGATTTTCGTAGATACATCTGATGGGACAAGGTTAAAATTATATGAAAGAATTTTGCCTGATCTACACGGACTTCCTATGGAAACAGAGAGACAAGGAAGCCTTTGAATGAGAGAACTGTGATAACTCAGTGGATTGGAAATGTCTGTGTGGGAAAAAAAAAAAGTAGTCAGAAGGATTATAATTATAATACAGTGTATAAAATGCTGCCATGGGAATATAAGTCTTAGGGCAGGAAGATGCCCAGGAAGACATGACTCCTTTCATTTAGTTAGGTGACATCACACATACACATATACACACACATACATACATCACAAATCTGGTTAAACTTGCCTGCCAATTATATAGACTGTGAGAGTGCAAAATATTACAGGTAATGTCCAACTTTCTCATCCTTCTCTCTGGCTTCATGCTCTCCCATCCAAGTTCTCCAATAATTCCACACAGAGTCTCTTCATTGGCTGCCACTAAAAATCCACTCCTGTTCAAGTACTTCTTGAATTTATTACCTTGGTACACAGTCATGAAGAGAGCTGCATTATAAAGTGTGTGACTTTCTGTCATTCGGGTGGATCCACCAGTACTAGTCTCTCCTTTCTTCTCCTCCAAGAACTAAGAAAGCTCTTTGCTTGTCTCGCTCAAAAGGGTTCCATGAATATCCTTGGAATCCTGTTCTAAACCCCACACACTTTTCTAAACAGAATGTTGTCTAAGTGAATTCTAACGAATGCAATTTTTCTGAATCTAATTAAAACTTGCCCTAAGTGAAGGGAAAAGGAGGAACATTAGCAGTCTCAGTTTTTATCAAGTTCTCTCCCAAAGTAAAAGCATGATGACTACTTAGCACTCCCTTTCCCTCCACACCTACTTCACTACACAGCCCTAACTTCCCCCATCGCTTTCCTTGGAGACATCCAGCATCTGCAGGTCTTATTGGAATCCTCTTCCAGCTTTGCCTCTTTATTCGTTTGAGGGGTCTCCGCCATTCAGTTCAACCAGACAAGGTCTTCTCTGGCAGTAGAGGTCACTGAGGAACCTGGACAGAAGTCTGTGGATGCAGCACTACAACAACACAGTCAACAGCACTAGGCTTCAGGAAGCCCCAAGAACAGGATGAAACTCCCAACGTAAACCTGGTGCCATGTCCTCTTCACCCTCAGAGTGAGAGACCACCCTGGGTATTGTTAAGTGGGCACCCTGCACTCTGCAGCACCTCCCTCTAGAGCCTCATCCGCACACAAGAAAAGGTTAGGTGTTTCCATGAGCACCTTTGCTCATGGCGCTGGAGTAGTTCACCTCTTTGAACTTCTTTCTCATTTCCTGACCTTAACTTCTGGAAGTAATGGTTTTTCTTGCTAGAAGGCATCTGCCACAAAACGTCTCTTCTCTCCATTAACAAAACCACACTGCATACCAGGAAGTCCTATGTATGTTCTTATACTGACAGATACTACCATCAATCTTGTTTGTGATTAAGCACATACCAAGCTTCTTTCTGAAATACCCAATATTAAACAGTGTATTTCCCCAAAGGCTGTATTGTCTATCTCAGAATGGTTTCTATAACTATTCTCTAAATTTAAATAGAGTTTCCAAAATCTACATTTTTAGCCATTTCAACAAACCCCTAATCTCCCTGCACAGTGTATTCCACAGTTTGGAAGTCATTATACTGTACTCCTGGTTCAGCTCTGCCCCTTAATTCAAACGATACTGGACAGGACCCCAAATGAAACACAGATGCCAAACAGGGAACTTGGAGATCTGTTTAAACTTGGACAAACCCAAATTCTATAGGATGTGAACACCAGAATCTTCTTTGTGATTCTGTGAGTGCTCAGGACTGGCTTCCAGGCGCTTCTGCCTCTATGCTCCCATTCATCAATTCAGGCAGGAAGCCCAGTCTGTTTACCAGTTTCTACAAAAATCTACTCATAACCAAGTGTTTTTTTGAGTTTAGAATCTTTATGAGGGTTTGGGGACAGTTTCATAGAGAAGAACCATACCTTGTTGTTCTCCATCTTTCTTTATTCTTCCTCTTTCTCTCTGCAGACATAATATAAGAAAGGAAAAGGAACAAGGCAGAGAAAATGGATCCCTGAAGGAGGAAACACTGGATACAGCAAGTTAGTGGGAGAAAGCTGAGTCCCTCCAATGGAAGTGCAAGGGGGGGAAATTCCTGATCCTAATATTTTCAGCTGTAACCAACAAAGGGATATATATAATTTATGACTGAACTTGAATCTATTAGGCTGAATCACTTGCTATTGCTAATATTCAATTGTTTTTCTCCTATGGAAATAACAATGCCATATGATTCAACCAAACCTAAATAACCAGACAATTCAGTAGGTGATTACTCAATTTAAGGAGGGCAGTGGAAAATCAACTGTTTGTACATGATTCATTTATTTTTTGCCTAGTAGTTTTAAGTTAAGGAAAATACAAGCAGAGATTTAAATTACAACTAAAACATGACAAGATCAACTTTATTTATTGCTTTATATCTTTAGTATTTATATGCATATATTAAAATAATGCTATATATTTTATGCATATTTTAATTATGAAATCAAATGTACTAGCTGACAATCCCAAGTGTCTATTAGGAGGGCCAGGTAACTTTCAGTAATTTGTATATATGTATCCCACAAAATGTCCAAGTTCTATGGAGATCAGAGTGGAAAGATATCACAACTGTCATTCAGCCAAGGCCACAGAATAAAATGACAAATGAGTCCCATGTCAGACCTTTCTCTTTGCCCTAAAATGAAAATAAGAGGGGTGGAAATTGCCAGAATTCAGTGCAGGAAAACTGTGCAGGTATATGGAATCTGTTATCAACTGGAAACACAACTCTTATCAGAGGAAAATATTGCTCATGAAAGCATAGACATTGTTATTCTTTAATACAGCTCACTAATGGGATGGGATTATGTGCCAACGAGTATAAAGTATTATAAAACCATAACTATATACATGGTTAGCATGAGAATTTCTGTTTTGCAACTTCACTTGCTCCAAGAAATGACAAATTGAAGTTTATCAAATACAATAATTTTTGGTCTTTGTTTATTTCTTCTTAAAAGAAAAAGAAAGAGCAAAACTTCACAGTTGGGGATAGAAAATACTTTGTGGATACGGATTTTACTGCAAGCTATGCATCTGAGTTAAAGATGTTAATACCGAATTCGCCCACCAAGATCAAAACTCCTACAAAACTCTTCCAGCTGCAGCATTTATGGCTCCAGGTTTTGTTTCAGAAAGTGAGGAATATGTTCCAGCATTATGATCTTATTTCTCTTTCTTGCCTGTTGTAAGTATTACCATAGTCTGTTGTTTTAATGCTATGGAAATGTTCAGTTGGCATTGTTTTTGCCACAACCATGGAAACACCTGCTTCCAAATTAATTTATAATCTATTTTGCACCTATGGCTACCAGCCACATTCCAGTTTATTTTTTTAAGGATTTTGGTATAAAGCATGTAAGAAGGTTTATAATGTCTGCTTCTTCTCTTTTCTGCTCCTCATGACATAATGTTGGCTTTTACACAATTTATTTTACGTTCAGCTTTTTTAAGACATTAATAATATGTAAAGATATGTGATATGTTGAAATATATGTAAGTTTTTCTCAGTCTTTCAAAGCATATCCCAATACAGATATTGTATGCTACACGTACTTTTCTTGCATCTTGGTCCCAATTTCTCTTTTTATTTGGCCAGACTAAACCACGCAGTAAGGTATCTTTGGAGTTACTTTAATGAAGAAAGAAACATGAGTGTGTCCTCCATTTCACTAACTTCAAATGTGATTAATTCACGTCTGTAAAAAAATATTTATTTCCCCTTAGATTTTATGGTAAGGTAAAGAGAAGATATGTTTAATACATTTCAGATGATCCTATGGAAGAAGGATTATGAAAATCAATTTAACTACTGTTTCCTTGGCTTTGCTTTGCTCTATTTATCAATTACAGGGGCACAGAATTCAATAGTGAAAACAACATTTAAGCTATGTTGAATATTGTATCGAGACTTGTATTGGGTTAATATATGTTAATTTTTAAATATTTTTAAATACTTTATGAAATAAACATTCCTTTTTCACAACACAGAAACCAATAAAGAACACAAAACCAAACCAACTTCAGTAACAGAAATATCTAGTATGACAAAAAACAGGCAACTAAAACAATGACATCATATTGCCTTCAAACACCTGTCATTTTTAGTTCAAGAATGATGATAGTATGCTTACTATCTGTAGAAAAATCAAAAGGAAAAATGTTCAAGGGGAAAAATATTTACTTTCTTTCAGTCTTGAACTGTTATAGGAAAAAAGAGCAGAGAGGAAGGTGGGAATGGAAGCATTTGTTTCCAATAGCAAAACCTGAGCTTGCACATCAAGGATAATGCTATTCAACCATTCCAGGTTCCCAAACTGGGAATGGGGTCATCATTTGTGAGCTCGAAACTAAAGCCAATCCCTTGCTTCTTCCCATTACTGAAAGATGGTATGTGTAACAAAAGGATAGAAACAAGTATGTTCAGCCTCTAAGAATTTCATGCGGCATTATTAGACAATAAGGAATTTTGCTGCAATCACTGCTGTCATTTGTAATTATTTTAATTCCCCTACAAGTTAATGAATAGGACAAAAAGGTGGTAAATTAATTTTTTAAATTTGGATCTCAGGGGCTTTTGATCAATATTAAATATTACTCATTTCTAAGTTATCAGGTTCTATTACCAAGGTCCATAAAGGCTTCTCTGGTACTGGCAAAACTCTATTTTTTTAATTTGAGTGGTGGTTACGTAGGATATTATTATTAGTGTTTAAATTGTACTTATATATAATATTTCTTGTATGTGCTATATTTCCCAATACAATAAAAATAGAAAAATTAAAAATAAATAAATAAAGGTTATTCACTTCCTTCCGATTAAATGTCCATGCAGTTGAAAAGTACTGATTTTAAAAGATCATGAATATTTCAGTTTTTTGTAATGTGAGATGTAGATCACAACCATGTGAAGTCTCCAGAGCTATGTTGTTATTGCATCACTGTTGTTTACCATACCAACCTACAAGTTCTCACAGGAGTGTCAGCACGGGATGCCTTCAGAGTTTACGGACAAAGACTTACAACTCGATCCGTCAGAGTTAGAGCACTCTTTGCTGCATTTGTCTATCTTAGTAATCTTTTAAATTAAAAAGGAAAAGGTTTTAATTTGGAAAAAACAACTAACAGGTACACTAGCAGCCTTAACTTCACAGGAAGGAATTGGTAATAGCACCTCGTAAAATGCTGAGAAGCCACTGCCTAATTGGTAGGCCATTCCCTTCAGACCTCTGTATTAGTCACCTGTTTGTTTACTTTTTGTTTCATGGAATATTTGGTTACCGGTTTTTCCCTGTCTAAAAAGGCTTTCATGTCCTACCACATTGGTGTTCTTCATGCTAGACTGTCAAATCTCAAGGTCAAGGGGATACGGCATCAAGAGACATACAACAGTTTTACAGAGGATGAGAGGATGGGTTGGTTGTGAAACAAACACATCAACAAAGTCTTCAGTACTCATAGGGTACTCCTGAGTCAGGGCTTTGTCATTTTAATGGTGTGTTCTGGTGTTAAGATAAAAATGAACTTACTTTGGCTATCCTCTTCTGGGCATTGCCCTTTGACTCAATAGTCTTCCAGATATTTGCAGAAACTGTCTTAAGACATTACCAGAGCATGATGAATACTGTATTGGAATGTACTTTTGATAAGCTTGTACCTTTCAATTATCATCCACATAAAACAATCAAAACAACCTTGAGAAGCAAATTCCCTTCCTTTCCGGCCTCTCTTCCTAATCCTGGCAACATGTGAATACTATTCCTCCCTCCCTGAGTCTTTCTCCTCAAGAAATTCTCCTAAAAAAGGGGCAGCGCCCAGGGTTGGGACCTCGGGCTTTCATAAAATTCTGCTTTTTTAAGAGTTCTCCAAAGATAAAGGCCTCAATTACTGCAGCCATGCTCAATTCAGTTCAGTTCAGTCGCTCAGTCGTGTCCAACTCTGCGACCCAATGAATCTCAGCATGCCAGGCCTCCCTGTCCATCACCAACTCCCGGAGTTCACTCAGACTCACGTCCATCGAGTCAGTGATGCCATCCAGCCATCTCATCCTCTGTTGTTCCCTTCTCCTCCTGCCCCCAATCCCTCCCAGCATCAGAGTCTTTTCCAATGAGTCAACTCTTCGCATGAGGTGGCCAAAGTACTGGAGTTTCAGCTGTAGCATCATTCCTTCCAAAGAAATCCCAGGGCTGATCTCCTTTAGAACGGACTGGTTGGATCTCCTTGCAGTCCAAGGGACTCTTCAAGAGTCTTCTCCAACACCACAGTTCAAAAGCATCAATTCTTCGGTGCTCAGCCTTCTTCACAGTCCAACTCTCACATCCATACATGACCACAGGAAAAACCATAGCCTTGACTAGACAGACCTTTGTTGACAAAGTAATGTCTCTGCTTTTGAATATGCTATCTAGGTTGGCCGTAACTTTCCTTCCAAGGAGTAAGCGTCTTTTAATTTCATGGCTGCAGTCACCATCTGCAGTGATTTTGGAGCCCCCAAAATAAAGTCTGACACTGTTTCCACTGTTCCCCATCTATTTCCCACGAAGTGATGGGACCGGATGCCATGATCTTTGTTTTCTGAATGTTCAGCTTTAAGCCAATTATTTCACTCTCCTCTTTCACTTTCATCAAGAGGCTCTTCAGTTCTTCTTCGCTTTCTGCCATAAGGGTGGTGTCATCTGCATATCTGAGGTTATTGATATTTCTCCTGGCAATCTTGATTCCAGCTTGTGTTTCTTCCAGTCCAGTGTTTCTCATGATGTACTCTGCATATAAGTTAAATAAGCAGGGTGACAATATACAGCCTTGACGTATTCCTTTTCCTATTTGGAACCAGTCTGTTGTTCCATGTCCAGTTCTAACTGTTGCTTCCTGACCTGCATACAGATTTCTCAAGAGGCAGGTCGGGTGGTCTGGTATTCCCATCTCTTTCACAGTTTTCCACAGTTTATTATGATCCACACAGTCAAAGGCTTTGGCATAGTCAATAAAGCAGAAATAGATATTTTTCTGGAACTCTCTTGCTTTTTCCATGATCCAGCAGATGTTGCTAGTGGCTCCCAAATCTACATTTGCAATCACAACATCTCATAAGAATTACTAACCTGCATTTCTCAGAAAATAATGTCACTAATATGTCCTTTCCCTGACAACTAGCTCCTTTTCTAACACCTCCACTTCAATTATTTATCAATGTAACCTCTGCTGCTGCTGCTGCAAAGTCGCTTCAGTCATGTCCGACTCTGTGCGACCCCATAGACAGCAGCCCACGAGGCTCCCCCATCCCTGGGATTCTCCAGGCAAGAACACTGGAGTGAGTTGCCATTTCCTTCTCCGATGCATGAAAGTGAAAAGTGAAAGTGAAGTCGCTGAGTCTTGTCCGACTCTTAGCGACCCCATGGACTGCAGCCTACCAGGCTCCTCCATCCATGGGATTTTCCAGGCAAGAGTACTGGAGTGGGGTGCCATTGCCTTCTCCGGTAACCTCTTTACCTACCCCTAATTCATTATTCTCCTTCTCTTCCTTATTTTCCTTCAAAGAACTTAGCAGCTAATATGCTATATATTTTACTTGTTGGTATTTTAAATTACCAGTTTCTCCCTCTCTTGAATGTAAGCTCCATGAGGTCAGGGAGTTTTCAATGTTTCTGCTCAGTGTATCCCAGTATGGACAACACAGTAGGTACTCAATAACTATTTCTTGAATAAGTGAAAAGATAAATAGGAAAATGAATGAAGCCATAATTCTCCAAAACCTCCAGACAAGAAAAATTAGAATTATATTTGATTCTGATCTCATGTCTGCCCTGAACATCTAATCAGTTTCAAGTCCTATGATTCGTCCTTTCAACATTTCCTTTCTAAGTCCAAACCTAAATGCTTCACACATGGATTTAAGAAAAAAGTCTCCAGGCTTTCTCCATTTCAATCATTTCCTCCAGATGAGGCTTTTTAAAACTCTAGTTTTCATCACTCTACAGAATATATCTTTGTCCTTTATAAATTAAAAACAACCTCCTTTGTGTAATCTCTAAAACCCTCCATAAACTGATCCCACTTTACTGATACATTCTCATTCCCAGTTGCTACTCATCACTCTTGTTTTTCTTTTCCTTGGGCTGAACTCCTGACTAGCCCTTGTTTGATACTGTACAATGCTCATTCCTACCTCATGCCTTTACTTAGGTTTATTTATACTGGCTAAAACGTCCTTCCTTCTCTCCATCTATTCATGTGCAATTGCAATTTATATTTTTAAGACCTGAGTCCCAGATATGTTCTATTAAGCATTTTGAGACCTTCATCAACAACCACAGCCCACAGTGATTTTTGATTTTTCTGACCTCTGGAAACACACATTGTCTGCACCTTACAATCCATCATTCTATTTGCCAATGGCTTCATGGCTTCATTTTGGCTCTCTAAGAAGATACTAACACAAAGCTGAACCACTCTCATGGCCAGTCTTGGATCACTGCTGTATCCAACAGAAACATAAGTCTAAAACCCAACATATACTTAAAAATATCTTAAATTTTTACTGTGCTTTCTTTCTTTGGCTGTACCACATGGCTTATGGGATCTTAATTCCTTACCAGGGATTGAACCCAAGCCACAGCAGTGAAAATGCTGAATCCTAACCAATGGACCACCAGGGAATTTTCAGAGATTTTTCAAAGAGACAGAAAATATCATAAAGATCCTCTTTTTCCATCATTATCTCTGAGGCCTTTTAACAGCTGCTTAGTAATCTGTCTTCTCTCTCCCTGTCACTTAGATTCTCTACCCTTAAAACTCTAGTCCATACTTCTGTTTTATTTCTCTCATATTCCCTTATCTCTCAATCTGTTATTCTTCCTAAATAGTGCTCTACCCTGTCACTGGGATATCAATTTAGACTTTGGGGGCTCCTTCCAATAGTATACCCCAGACATTAATCAGAACAAAATCCAGTCCCTGGGACTACTGGACCAAAAAAAAGAGGACTACTTCCTCTTTCAAAGGCAGAAAAAGAAGAAAAGGTTAATAGTATTTACCAAGTTCTTTTTGTTCTTGTCATAGCTTCTTCTAATTAAACCTTGGTAGGTCTCTACAAAGAGGTGTGTGCTAACTTGTTCCCCAGAGGCATTTCCCATCAGATCCCAAACCTCTGCTCCTTCTTTCCTTCTCCTTTAGGGTTGGAAGATTTGTCGTAATAGAAAACATTATTATGGGTGGACTGAGCCAGACAGTGAACTCTCTAGCCTGAAGCTCTATCTACAATGCCTCCAGTGATCTCCATGCCTCTGATGGCCATAGTACATGTAAGAGCACATCAGATGAGTGCCTTGCCCATGCCAGCCCTTCCCTCCAGAGGCTCTGTCCTCTGCTAGAAAAAGATCGTCTTGTCACCAGGCTGTTTTTCTTACAAATCCGGGACACTGCTACATCTGTGCACAAAATGGGTTATGATGTGACACTGAAACAGACTCAGTGCCACAAGGGCTTGCCCAGCTCAATCCCTGGAGACAGCAGCAGGCAGAAACACCCACAGCAGCAGACCAGGGGAGGGAGAAAGTGGCAGACACCATGCGACAAATGGAAGGCCAGTAGTAAATGCAAAGCTATTTTCATGAGTACACAGAGGACACCCCCAGACATTTTTCATAATAACTGAGGGGGCTTTCAAAGAGCTAAGGTCTGTCAACAGAGACAGCTTAAGTACAAAGTTAGGAACACAATGATGTTATTTATGTGATTCCTAATTTACTCCTTAGCTCTGCAATTGGGAAAACAAGGAATGCATGGAAAATGAAATAAGCCCATCCACCTCAAAGGGCTTTTGTAAAACTTGCAAGGTGTGAGAAGTGTGAACGTAGTGCCTGGCACACAGTAGGAGCATAATGGATACTTGTCTCTCTACTCTTCTCAACTCCTCTAAGAACAGGCTCATATTTTCCAAAAATTTATTTATTTAAAAGAAATTCATCAAGTATTTATTAGGCATTGGAAATACAGTGGTGAATAGAAGTAATTATACCTTATTGAAGAGTGGGCACAGAACAGGTGCTTAATAAATATCTGTGCACTGTCAAGACCAATCCCTAGTAGTCTCATGTTGGAAAACTCTCCACTGGAATCCTCATACCCCAGAGAGCCCTAATCAGGGTCTGCTGTCAAAGGAAGTAGTTAATATTAACTTTATGCTTAAGAATAACAAAGAGGTATTGTTATACTGAGTGAAGTCAGTCAAAGAAACACAAATATCATATGATATTGCTTATATGTGGAATCTAAAAAAAAAATGGTACAAATGAACATATTTACAAAACAGAAACAGAGTCACAGACAGAAAACAAACTTAAAGCAGGGTGGGGATAAATTGTGAGATTGGGACGGACATATACACACTATTATATATAAAATAGATAACTAATAAGGATCTACAGTGTAGCTCAGAGAACTTTACTCAATACTCTGTAATGACCTATATGGGAAAAGAATATAAAAAAGAGTGGATATATCCACTTTACTGAACACCTAAAACTAACACAACACTATAAATCAACTATATTCCAGTAAGTTATTTTTAAAAAGAGGAGAACCACTAACATATGGAAATAAAAATAGGTGTCCTGAGGAAAAAGAAATGGCTGGGAAATCTAGCTTGAAAATAAATTGCTAAAATATCTATCCTCATCAATAGGAAGAAAATTTAGCAAATTCCAGGAGAGAATTTGCATTCAATGCTTACATTAGCAGACTATGCCAAAGTCCATCATAAATTGAAGCAAGAAAGAATCAATGAAATTTTTCACTGCTTAGATTTGCAATAGCTATGTGTATATCATTCAAGGTATACAATTTAATTATCATAGATGATAACAAGCTTTGTAAGAGGTCAGTTCACAATTGAATTCCATTTAAACAAAGGATATTGAATAAAATTTAAATAAATTTTAAAATATAACAAAAATTAATATATTATGATTTCTTAAGATCTCAAAATTTTTGACAAGATTAAATACATACCATATTTTCTTGGATCTCACACTCCAAGAAAACATTTTCTTAGTCAACAAACATTATGGAATGCCTGCTTACCACTTAACATATACCCTTCTATTCTCTGGACAGACAATGATGACTAAGACAAATGTCATGTGATGTCAAATTTACAGACTAGCTGGAGAAAGATAAGGAAATATAAATAATGTAATTAGTAATATAGTAGAAGACGGAAATGAAAGAACTATAAATTCTTCTAGGGGATGGAAAGTGATCAAAGTGTCCTCCCCCACCTTACCCCCCCAAAAAAATATGGGCCTTAAATTAAGTTCTAAAAAACAAATAGGAGTTTGTCTGGTGGATATGGGTAGAGGTGAGCAATAGAAGAGGAACCCCAGCCATGGTAAAGAAATATGAGAGTGTGGTAGGTTCTGGGATACACAAATAGTAGCTATGTTTGATTGTTCCAAGGGGTGAATCCACCAATAGACAATAGAGTTTTACAGTTTCCCCTAGCAGCTCTGCAAAAGATGGACCGAAGGAGAGTAAGAAAGAAAGTAGAGAAACCAGGTTAGAAGCAACTGCAAGAAATGATGAGACATGGACCAAGGCATAGCCAGGAGCTGGAGAGGCAAGATCACTTGGGAGAATCATTTGGAAAACAGAACTATAGTGCCACATGACTACTTAGACAGCGGGGAGGAGGAGGCAGGGTAAAGAGGGCAGTCTCATATCCAGTAGCTCCCAGATGCCTGACGTCCACCATTAGGAGAATGCTGATGCTGTTCAACAATTTAAGAAAAATGAACAAGTACCTTCTATGAAACTGTTTATTAAAAACACATTCACATATATATACAATAAAAATCCTGGACTAGATATGAAGATACACTTTGGAAAACTTGGAGTTGTTATTTATTTAAAGAATATTTAATGAGCTCCCATACTGTCAGACACTATACCAAGTAGTCACTGGGGGAAAAGCTGCAGGGAAAAGATAAATATAGTCCCTACTCTCACTGAGCTTACAGTTGTGTAAGAAACATGCTATCGGGCTAACCCTAGGGTTAGGGTTAGGGTTATATTACAGAGAGATAGGGGACAAATTATGTAAGGCTTAAAAGGCCAAGTGAAAGGCCAAGTTATATTACAGAGAGATAGGGGACAAATTATGTGAGGCTTAAAAGGCCAAGTGAAAGGCCAAGTTATATTACAGAGAGATAGGGGACAAATTATGTGAGGCTTAAAAGGCCAAGTGAAAGGAGTTCTCTTTAAGAGCCATGGAGTGCCATAAGGGTTTTAAGAAATGGAGGGAGGAAGGAGAACAAATACAGTTTGCACTTGAAAAATATCACTCTGGCTATTGTGCAGTGGATTAGGGTATACCAGAGGGTCCACCTAGAAGGCCTTTACAGGGCCCAGGCCAGAGGCAACTGGATCTTAGATTTCAAAGAAGGGCCAGTATGACTATTTTGGTTATTCATAACCAGCCAGCCTCCATCCTCAAAGGTCAGTACCCTGTACCATACTAGTTATAAAGTATTTTGACTATAAACCCTGCTATGGAGGTGATGGTGGAGATGCAAAGAGATGCAAGAAGTTTCTAGAAGGTAGAAATAATAACCTTTCAGCACACCAACAGTCTTTACCACAGGTCACCAATTTCTTCTGGATATTGACCCTTGAGAAGTAGGAAGTATTGAGGGTACAGGAGGGAGGAGAAAGAGCCCCCTATTTGGCAGCAGTAGAAAAACATACTGTAAGTTCCCATCCCCTTTTTCATCTCTATCCCCCTCCACTGACACTTGGCTAACTCCATCCAGAGGGACAGCACCACTTAGTCTTTTGTTTTATGAATAAGTAAAATTGACATCAGAAAGTATCATTCCCAAACTAGTTTAGTTCATCATGAAACAAGTTGTCAGATGCTTATTTCCCCACACAGAAACGTCAACACTTGTTCAGTGACGCATTTAACCCATGTTGCTCTTTGGCAGACATAATCAGACAAAAGGTACCTGTCCTGTGCAGATCCTCTGCTTCCCCTTCACTCTGACTTGTGCTTCTTACGCTATTTGCAGTAGCCAAAGCAAGCAGAGTGAATGAAACTCACTAATTTGTTGCTTATGGCAACTCAGCTCAGATAAAAGGCTCAGTTGATAGGGGAATAATTAAACCCTTTGTTCTAAGTGAGCTTATATGATCATCTCTATATTTTTAGTTATCCATGCCATCTTTGTCTTCAGGTGCCACACGTAATCCCATGTTGGCCAGAAGCAGGACTTGGCAAGCAGGAAAATTGTGAAATATAATTAAAGAAAAAAATCAATAACCAGTCAATAAATTTTTATCAAGCAGCTGTTTTTTGGAAATCATTGAACCTTCTATAGAGGGTACAAGGGCTGTGCCTTCAAGAAGCATACAATCTTACTAATAACAGCAACAAAAGCCCAACAATAAACAGTATGTGATCTGCATTAACAAAGCAAAAACAATAAGTTTTTGAGGGTCCTAAGGGGAAGCAAAGTTTGGAACAGCAGCTAGAAACACAGGGATAGAAATGCCAGTAATGGCCAAGATGACGTAAAAGGAAGATTTAAGGGAAGCATAGTCCAAGAATGGATGAATAGAATCGGCAGAGCAAAAAAAGGTGAGGGGAGCTTTGTGGCAAGATAAGTATAGAGGATTAAGAGATACAAACTAATATGTATAAAATAAATAAGCATCAAGTATATTTAGTACAGAACAGGAAAATAAAGTCATTATTTTTAATAACTTTATTTTTTTTAATTATTTATTATTTATTTTTGGCCGCATTTCACGGCATGTGGGATCTTAGTTCCCTGACCAGGGATCAAACCCCTCACTCCCTGCGTTGGCAGCATGGAGTCTCAACCACTGGACCACCAGGGAAGTCCCTATTTTTAATAACTTTAAATGGAGTATAAGCTATAAAAAATATTGAATCACTATGTTGTACACCTAAAACTAACATGATAAGTCAACTACATTTCAACTTTAAATAACATTTTCTGATTAGCAAAAGAAACAATCAATAAAATGAAAAGAAAGACTACAGAAGGGGAGAAATTAAGGGCAAGTCATCTGATAAGTTACTGTCTAAAATACATAAATAATCCACACAATTCAACAGCAAAAAAAAAAAAAAATCTGATTAAAAAATGGGCAGAGATCTGAATAGACATTTTTCCAAATAAGATATACAAATGGCCAACAGGTATACAAAAAATGCTCAATATCATTCATCATCAGGGAACTGCAAATCAAAACCATAAAGAAGTATTACCTCACACCGGTGAGAATGGCTATTGCCAAAAACATTCTTGCAGTAAGTATTGGCAAGGATGTGGAAAATAGAGAAACTCTGGTCACAGCATGGTGACTGTAGTTAACAATACTGTACAGCTGACTCTTGAACAATATTAGTTTGAACTGCACAGATCCCCACTTACTTAGACGTAGATTTTTTCCCATAAATATAGTACTACATGACCCTTGGTTAAATGAATCCAAGAATGAAGAACCTTGAAAACAGAGAGCCAACCATAAGACTTGTGCATTCCATGGATTTTGGCATCCATAGAGGGTCCTGGAATCAATCCCCAACAGATATCAAAGGACGACCATATTATATACCTGAAAGTTGCTAAGAAAATAGATCTTGAATGTTCTTACCACACATGCATTTTTAAAAAAAAGGTACTATGGGAGGCAATGGGGATGTTAACTAACAGTATTTGGCAATCATTTCACAATATATATGTGTATCAAATCATCATAGTACAGCTTGACCTAGTACAATGTTGTATGTTAATTGTATCTCAATAAAGCTGGGGGGGGAGGGATTTTTTTCCATTCTATTTAAGAATTTTAATGAATCTGTGCTCCTTCTCAATATTTTTAAAAGCTATTAGAGGTTCTCCACAGTATATCTTAACAGAGAGAGTGTAAGTAGACATCCTCCTCCCCAATAAACAGAGTAGGACACAAAATTTCAAGGAAAAATCTCCCCCGTATGGTAACATGTTGAGAACCTCTAAGTTAGAACATATGCAAAAGACGGTTGTAGGGTGAAACCAACCAGAGATTTCTAAGTATAAGGTATTCACATACATTTAATAGTTTGTAAATTCAAAAGGGAAGGGTGAGTTGACTGTACCAGAAGCTCCTTCCTGGGGGTCTCAGAGATTAAGGAGCCAGGAACATGGTTGTCTATAGGCTCCCTCAATCTAGAGAGCTCTTATGCAGAATAAAAGAAATTAACAGCAATGGGAAAGCATATTAGGAGGCTGGAGAATTATGTTGGCACCAGAGCCAAGATACAACAAAAACCCATAACATGGTGAGGGCTCCATGACCCCACTGGACAGGTCCAGTTGGAACTCTAAAGCTTTGAGTTAAAGCCTGTTAGTTAATGGGAAGAAAACATGTGCCTCCAGCAAGCACTTCTGGGAATGGCTTGTGCTTAATTAAAGAAAGAACAGCTTGATCTCTCAGGCAAAGAAAACCTGGGGCAGGTTCTAAGAGAAAACTCTGCCTATAAGTAGGCTAATGATAGCTTCCTACTGCTCAAGAACCCTTTTATTCTTGGGTCATGGTTAAAGGCTGTATATCCTACTCTCCTACTTCTCCTGGAACCCAAAATCCAAGAAAATCTATACAAACATCAAGGAAGAAAAAGCACTGCGGGCTACCGTAGTATGAAAAGCTTTCATACAAAAATAATATGAATATGTAAGCTACTTGTACAGCACAGGGAACATATTCAATATTTTATAAAAACCCACTTGGAAAAGAATCTGAAGAAGAATATATATGTGTATGTACAGGTACATATATATAACTGAATCACTTTGCGGTACACCTGAAATACTGTAAATCAACTACACTTCAGTTTAAAAAAATTTAATAGAGAATAATAATAGCTATCATAAATTGAACATTTGTTGTTATGGCTGCTGTGCTTGGCATATTTCTACATTATCTAATTAAATTTTCAGAATTCTATGAGAAAATTATTGTTTTCAGAGCTACCAATAAGTAGCAAAGAGAGGATTCCAATCCTAGTCTGAGTCTGAAACCCATTCTCTTTCTACTGAACCCTAATATTTCTGTTCAAGGAAGCAACTGAAGAACTTAGTATGACTTGATATAGAAAATAATGGGAAGAAGAAATACGGATAGGCCAAAATGACCCAGAGGAAAAGCACAAGGCAAGTCTAGATGAAGCAAAACTACAGAAAAGGTGAGACTACAAGGTTAACTGGCAGTTTCTGAGGCCCCACAATAAAGAGAATAGGACATACAGGTGAGCATGTGAAGGGACTGATGGGCTTTATGAAGATAAGAAGAAGTGGAAACATAGTCAGGGGAGATACTAACACAAAGAGAAGTTGGTGAGTGTCCCAGGGCTGGGTTCCAACATGACAGGCATACTTGGCTTGACAAACCGGAAAGTGTCTGAAAGAAGAAAGCCTGGATGGAGATGAAAGGAAAGAAACAGACACACCCACCTGCTGGAAAATAGAAATGGACCTACAGCAACAGCAGCTGATACCCAGTATTTTCAAACAGACTGAACCCTAACACAAAGGAGTGACAGATTGTCAGCAACTGTTTTCAAAAGAAGACTGTGATCACAAGACTCAGGACATATCTGGATCTGCACCACATGTCACTGGGACCAGCACTAATGAAAAGCCTGTATCCCGAGTGGCTGAGTTAAGTTGAGGGAGTTGATCTCTGAGAATTCTCTGTATTTTAGGCTTTCTTGTGGGCTAGTACTGCCTTTTCCAAAGGGTTTTCATGTCTCCCATTTTCTTCATGAACAAGATTAGTCACAGAGCCACTGACCACTGCAACTCTAACTCTTCTGGGGAGTGGCCCTGCACAGAATCATGAAGAGGCCAAAGCTCAGATTTGATGTCTCCCATTAGGCCCATCTCTGCTCTCTCCTTTGCTTTGGCATATTCTTTCCTCCTCCTCAGATGCCTACCCTGTATTCTAAAGAGTTTTGATCTCTGAGGACTTTCAACTTATTTTCTTGATTCTAGAACTTCAGTGGGTATAAGATTTACCCTGGCTCACCCATCTTCCCCACCCAGTGATTCTGTCCAAACTGGTCTAGAGTGAGGTCCTTAAATCAGTGTTTTTAAAAGACCCTCAAGGTGATACTGATGCAGATGGCCCAATGGAGAAATACTGCATTATGGTGTTTATTGGTAAAGTATTCATTAATAACAGCCTAGGTTTTAACAAAGAACTCCTGACTGGAAGCATTTAGAAATGAAGATATGTAACTCCAATGGCAGAATGCTGGCTAGATAATGGATATTTGAAATGCAGAGGTTCATCTTTGGTGCTCTTTCTCTCAACATTATTCATCCTATAAACAGGACTCAAATCAAACCCTGAAAGTGAAAGTGAAGTCGCTCAGTCATGTCCAACTCTTTGCGACCCCATGGACTGTAGCTACCAGGCTCCTCTGTCCATGGGATTTTCCAGGCGAGAGTACTGGAGTGCGTTGCCATTTCCTTCTCCAGGGGATCTTCCCAACCCAGGGGTTGAACCCGGGTCTCCTGCATTGCAAGCAGACGCTTTACCGTCTGAGCCACCAGGGAAGTGTAAGAGATAACTATTCCCCTATACACAAGGTGGGGATCCTTGGAACTTCCCTCTTAAGACCAGTACATACTTGCCTTGAACACCAGAATAAATTCACAGAACACCTGACTATTTCCAAGCTACCTACACAGAAACATAATTTATACAGAATACTGAATTTTTAAAACTTAAAGATGGTGACTTTTCCCTCAAAGTCACAGTCAAAATCAAACATCAGAACCAGTCACCACAAAGTAAATGACCACACCTCTATTTTTCATAGGTTTTATTCTGCCTATACTCTTTTTTATTTTTTCAGTTTATTTTGGCTTATAAGATCTTTTTAATGCATTTATAATTACCTTGAAAACACAGGCCTTACTGACATAACTGAATAACCAAAAAGAAAGATTAATATTTCTCTGATAATGAGTGATGTTGAGCATCTTTTCATGTGTTTGTTAGCCATCTGTATGTCTTCTTTGGAGAAATGTCTGTTTAGTTCTTTGGCCCATTTTTTGATTGGGTCATTTATTTTTCTGGAATTGAGCTGCAGGAGTTGCTTGTATATTTTTGAGATTAGTCCTTTGTCAGTTGCTTCATTTGCTATTATTTTCTCCCATTCTGAAGGCTGTCTTTTCACCTTGCTTATAGTTTCCTTTGTTGTGCAGAAGCATTTAATTTTAATTAGGTCCCATTTGTTTATTTTTGCTTTTATTTCCAATATTCTGGGAGATGGGTCATAGAGGATCCTGCTGTGATGTATGTCAGAGAGTGTTTTGCCTATGTTCTCCTCTAGGAGTTTTATAGTTTCTGATCTTACATTTAGATCTTTAATCCATTTTGAGTTTATTTTTGTGTATGGTATTAGAAAGTGTTCTAGTTTCATTCTTTTACAAGTGGTTGACCAGTTTTCCCAGCACCACTTGTTAAAGAGATTTTCTTTAATCCATTGTATATTCTTGCCTCCTTTGTCAAAGATAAGGTGTCCGTAGGTGCGTGGATTTATCTCTGGGCTTTCTATTTTGTTCCATTGGCCTATATTTCTGTCTTTGTGCCAGTGCCATACTGTCTTGGTGACTGTGGCTTTGTAGTAGAGCCTGAAGTCAGGCAGGTTGATTCCTCCAGTTCCATTCTTCTTTCTCAAGATTGCTTTGACTATTCGAGATTTTTTGTATTTCCATACAAATTGTGAAATTATTTGTTCTAGCTCTGTGAAAAATACCGTTGGTAGCTTGATAGGGATTGCATTGAATCTATAGATTGCTTTGGGTAGTATACTCATTTTCACTATATTGATTCTTCTGATCCATGAACATGGTATATTTCTCCATCTGTTAGTGTCCTCTTTGATTTCTTTCACCAGTGTTTTATAGTTTTCTATATATAGGTCTTTAGTTTCTTTAGGTAGATATATTCCTAAGTATTTTATTCTTTTCGTTGCAATGGTGAATGGAATTGTTTCCTTAATTTCTCTTTCTATTTTCTCATTATTAGTGTATAGGAATGCAAGGGACTTGAGGTACCATTTCATGCCAGTCAGAATGGCTGCTATCAAAAAGTCTACAAGCAATAAATGCTGGAGAGGGTGTGGAGAAAAGGGAACCCTCTTACACTGTTGGTGGGAATGCAAACTAGTACAGCCATTATGGAGTACAGTGTGGAGATTCCTCAAGAAACTGGAAATAGAAGTGCCATATGACCCAGCAATTCCACTGCTGGGCATCACACTGAGGAAACCAGAATTGAAAAAGACACATGTACCCCAATGTTCATCACAGCACTGTTTATAATAGCCAGGACATGGAAGCAACCTAGATGTCTATCAGCAGATGAATGGATAAGAAAGCTGTGGTACATATACACAATGGAGTATTACTCAGCCATTAAAAAGAATACATTTGAATCAATTCTAATGAGGTGGATGAAACTGGAGCCTATTATACAGAGTAAAGTAAGCCAGAAAGAAAAACACCAGTACAGTATACTAATGCATATATATGGAATTTAGAAAGATGGTAACGATAACCCTGTATGTGAGACAGCAAAAGAGACACAGATGTATAGAACAGTCTTTTGGACTCTGTGGGAGAGGGAGATGGTGGGATGATTTGGGAGAATGGCATTGAAACATGTATAATATCATATATGAAATGAATCGCCAGTCCAGGTTTGATGCATGATACAGGATGCTTGGGGCTGGTGCACTGGGATGACCCAGAGGGATGGTACGGGGAGGGAGGTGGTAGGGGGGTTCAGGATGGGGAACACGTGTATACCCATGGCGGATTCATGTTGATGTATGGCAAAACCAATACAATATTGTAAAGTAATTAACCTCCAATTAAAATAAATAAATTTATATTTTAAAAAAAATTAATAAAATAATAAATGCATATTTGATAGGTCACATTTAACCTTTAGTCTTTCCATTCTAAACTGCCATTCCCATCAATGCTTTTGAGAAATTTGAGAAACAATATGGAATTTCATATCACCCTTGACCCTAAGACACTTGTCTATTGGAACCCTCCAGTTCTAAATTTCAATAAGCTCCACTACAGGGCAGTTTTCCAGGTTCCTGCAAGGTTGGACTTAATCTGCCAGAACTGTTTCTAATTGGCTAGTTTCCTCTTCATAAACATTTCCCATTAGTTGGGAGAAAAGAGAGAGTAGCAGGAATGGGGTTATAATTCCAAAGGATGCACTTTCAGTCTTACCATCGTTGACATAAGTACCATGTCCCAAATTTGAAAGTTCTCCAAAAATCAAATATATGACATACATATCACATTCTCCTGTAAAGCAGAATGCACTTCTTTTTTTAAAAAAAGTCAATTATTTATAAAACTAGTCACAAATCCCTTAATCATTGTCCCATGTGAACACAGTTAATTAATACAAAGGAAAGCTACAGGTTGTCATTTTAAAACAATTTCTCAACAGAGGTCATTTCAAATAAATAAACTTGATGTTCTAAGACCTACTCTTTACTTTTTAGAAAAGCTGTAAACACTAATAAAACCTACTCCTAGAACATTCTGAAAATTATATTTTTATAAATTCAGAGAGTTACAGTTCTGGTTATGGGAGCTGGTGGGAGGAGCCAGGACTCTCTAGGACATCTCTGTTCCCTCTTTTTACAGACTCCAGGGAGTTTGAACATGTACAAGTCTTAAAAGACACTAAGATTCTCTAATTAATAGTGTTTTCATTTGATAAGGGAAATCCTGTGTAGCCTCTACCTGTCAACATAAAAACCAAGCAATCTTTAATATCTCTTTGAATTGAATCAGGGTTCATTCACTCATTCAACAAATATTTATTCATTATTTCCTATGTGCCAGAATGCTGTAAAAGAATCCACAATGCATCAAATAAAATTGACTCTATCCTTGTCTTCAGATGGTTGAGAAAGAGTTTGGGAATGTGATCAAACTAACTCTGAGACTAAACGTTCACAGGTTAAAAATACCATATTTTTAAAATGTTTTGTCCTTTTGGAAGTAAAATGAAATTCTACAATATGACTTTGGTTAAACATTGAAAGTTTAAATCATGACTCCAAACTTCTTGTCCCCAAGTCATTTACTCCAGGGCAAAACCATTCATCTATCCTTGGAGATGTTATAAAAATGATCTGGGACAGGGATTCTAATATATTTTTAAAAAAGAACTATAAAGTATTATACAATTATTTCTCCAAGTTCTCAGGATCTAGCTCAATCTTCATCTCATTGTTGAAATCTTATACAAATTTCACTAAACTCCTACAAATAACCTTTACCAAGGTCAGTTTTCATTCCAATCCCAAAGAAAGGCAATGCCAAAGAATGCTCAAGCTACAGCACAATTGCACTCATCTCACACACTAGTAAAGTAATGCTCAAAATTCTCCAAGCCAGGCTTCAGCAGTACGTGAACTGTGAACTTCCCGATGTTCAAGCTGGTTTTAGAAAAGGCAGAGGAACCAGAAATCAAATTGCCAACATTAGCTGGATCATCAAAAAAAGCAAGAGCATTCCAGAAAAACATCTATTTCTGCTTTATTGACTATGCCAAAGCCTTTGACTGTGTGGATCACAATAAACTGTGGAAAATTATGAAAGAGATGGGAATACCAGACCACCTGATCTGCCTCTTGAGAAACTTGTATACAGGTCAGGAAGCAACAGTTAGAACTGGACATGGAACAACAGACTGGTCCCAAATAGGAAAAGAAATACGTCAAGGCTGTATATAGTCACCCTGCTTATTTAACTTATATGCAGAGTACATCATGAGAAACGCTGGGCTGGAGGAAGCACAAGCTGGAATCAAGATTGCCGGGAGGAATATCAATAACCTCAGATACGCAGATGACACCACCCTTATGGCAGAAAGTGAAGAGGAACTCAAAAGCCTCTTGATGAAAGTGAAAGTGGAGAGTAAAAAGTTGGCTTAAAGCTCAACATTCAGAAAACAAAGATCATAGCATCTGGTCCCATCACTTCATGGCAAATAGATGGGGAAACAGTGGAAACAGTGGCTGACTATTTTTCTGGGCTCCAAAATCACTGCAGATGGTGATTGCAGCCATGAAATTAAAAGACGCTTGCTCCTTGGAAGGAAAGTTATGACCAACCTAGACAGCATATTAAAAAGCAGAGACATTACTTTGCCAACATAGGTCCGTCTAGTCAAGGCTATGGTTTTTCCGGTAGTCGTGTATGGATGTAAGAGTTGGACTATAAAGAAAGCTGAGTGCAGAAGAACTGATGCTTTTGAACTGTGATGTTGGAGAAGACTCTTGAGAGTCCCTTGGACTGCAAGGAGATCCAACTAGTCCATCCTAAAGGAGATCAGTCCTGGGTGTTCATTGGAGGGACTGATGTTGAAGCTGAAACTCCAATACTTTGGCTACCTGATGCAGAGAGCTGACTCATTTGAAAAGGCCCTGATGCTTTGAAAGATTGAGGGTAGGAGGAGAAGGGGATGACAGAGGATGAGATGGTTGGATGGCATCACTGACACAATGGACATGGGTTTGGGTGGACTCCGGGAGTTGGTGATGGACAGGGAGGCCTGGTGTGCTACAGTTCATGGGGTCGCAAAGAGTCGGACACGACTGAGCAACTGAACTGAACTGAATATGGGCTCTAGAGCATTTACCACAGGCTGCCTCAGACCATAATCCAAGCACACAGTTGTGCATTTGTTTACCTTTCACTGAGTAGCCAGTATGTTAGAAGCAACGCAGTACAGTGGTTGAGAGTGAGGACTCTGACCCAGATTTCCAGAGTTGAGTCCCATTTCTGTGTGACCCTAGCTTTATTTTTCTCATCTTTAAAAATAAATGATAATAGACCTACCACATAGAATTATTGTGATAAATAAGAACACTACTATAAACTGTCACAGCAAAAAGTAGTCTACTGGTAATGCAGAATACTGGATTAATTCTAGAACAAGCAAACAAACAAAAAAAAATTACGTAGAAACTAAGGAAGTTCAAACAAAGTATGGACTTTTTAAAAATAATAATGTATAATACAGGTTCAATAAACAATACTAATGGAAGATATTAATAACAGGAGAAATTGAGTGTAGAGTATACGGAACTTTCTATATTATCTTTTAAAATTTTCTGTTCATCTAAATGTGCTCTAAAATAAAGTTTATTTAAGAGGTAAAAACTAGAATTAGAAAAGTTTTAAATGTTACTATATGTAAAGCATTGAGAATAATATATACACTTAACACTGTCAAAATGTCCATACTATTCAAAGTGATACAGATTCAACGCAATCTTCATCCAAATCTCAATGGCATGTTTTAAAGAAATAAAAAATTTTTCTACAATTCACATGGAACCACAAAAAACTACAAATAGCCGAATCAATCTTGAGAAAGAACAAGAAAACTAGAAGTACCAAACTTCCTAATTTCAAAATATATTATGAAGTACAGTAATGGTACTGGGATAAAGACAGACACATAACCAATGGGACAGAAAAGAGAGAGCTCAGAAATAAATTCACATATACACTGTCAACTGATATTCAATAAGGAAGTCAAGAATAGACAATGGCAAAAGAACAATCTCTTCAACAAATGGTGTTGGGAAAACAGAAAATCCACATGCAAAAAGACTGAAACTGGATGCTTATCTTACACCATACACCAAAAAATCAACTCAAAATAGACTTAAATGTAAACCCCAAACTGTAAATCTCCTGAAAGAAAAATTAGGAGAAAAGTTTCATGACATTGGTCTGGGCAAAGATGTGACACCAAGAGCACAGGCAACAGAAATAAATAAATAAATGAACGAGTGGGAGTACATTAACTAAAAAGATTCTACACAGTAAACAATCAACAAAGGGAAAAGGTAACCTACAGGGCAGGAAAAAAATATTTGCAAATCATCTATCTGATAAGAGGTTAATACCCAAAGTATACAAGGAACTTCTACAACACAATAATTTAAAACACTAAAAATGAAATTAAAAATGGGCTAAGAGGGACTTCACTGGTGATCCAGTGGTTAAGACTCCACACTTTCACTGTAAGAGGCACAGGTTTAATCTCTCATCAGGAAACTAAAGATCCCATATGCGAAGCTGGTGCAGCCAAAAAAAAGGGGGGGCCTAAAATCTTGCTAGATATTTCTCCAAAAAAGATAACCCATAGGTATATGATGATGTTCAATATCACTACTCATCTGGGAATTGCAAAGCAAAACCATAAGGAGATATCACCTCACACCTGTTAGGATGACTATTACATAATTAAATAAATAACATACATACATATAAGTGTTGGTAATCATGTGGAGAAATTGGAGCCCCTGCACCATATTCATAGTAACATAAAATGGTGCAGCTGCCATGGAAAACAGTTCAGAAGTTCCTCAAAAAATTAATATGATTTCAACTATACGAGGTATTTCAAAATAGCAAAATTCATAAAACCAAAGGGCAGAATAGTGATTATCAGGGGTAAGGGTGAGGGGGATAAGGGAGTTGACTAATCAATGGGCATAGAGTTTCAGTCAGGCAAGATGAACAAGCTCTAGAGATCTACTCTACAACACTATACCTATAGTCAGCAGTAATATAGTAAACACTTTCAGTTCAGTTCAGTTGCTCAGTTGTGCCCAACTCTTTGCAACCCCATGGACTGCAGTACACCAGGCTTCCCTGTCCATCACCAACTCCCACAGCTTGCTCAAATTCATGTCCATCACATCGGTGATGCCATCCAGCCATCTCATCCTCTGTCATCCCCTTCTCCTCCTGCCTTCAATCCTTCCCAGCATCAGGATCTTTTCAAATGAGTCAGTTCTTTGCATCAAGTGGCCAAAGTACTGGAGTTTCAGCTTCAACATCAGTTCTTCCAATGAACACCCAGGACTGATCTCCTTTAGGATGGACTGGCTTCATCTTCTTGCTGTCCAAGAGACTCTCAAGAGTCTTCTTCAATACCACAGTTCAAAAGCATCAATTCTTTGGCACTCAGCTTTCTTTATGGCCCAACTCATACATGACTACTGGAAAAACCATAGCTTTGACTAGACAGACTTTTGTCAGCAAAGTAGTATCTCTGCTTTTTACTAAGCTGTCTAGGTTTGTCACAGCTTTTCTTCCAAGGAGCAAGCGTCTTTTAATTTCATGGCTACAGTCACCATCTGCAGTGATTTTGGAGCCCAAGAAGATAAAGACTGTCACTGTTTCCATTGTTTCCCCATCTATTTGCCATGAAGTGATAGGACCAGATGCCATGATCTTCGTTTTTTGAATGCTGAGTTTTAAGCCAACTTTTCCCCTCTCCTCTTTCACCCTCATCAAGAGGATCTTTAGTTCCTCTTCACTTTCTGCCATAAGGCTGGTGTCATATGCATATCTAAGGTTATTGATATTTCTCCCAGCAATCTTGATTCGAGCTTGTGCTTCATCCAGCCCAGCAATTCGTATGATGCACTCTGCATAGCAGTTAAATAAGTAAGGTGACAACATACAGCCTTGACATACTCCTTTCCCAATTTGGGACTAGTCCATTGTTCCATGTCCAGTTCTAACTGTTCTTGACCAGCATACAGATTTCTCAGGAGGCAGGTAAGGTGGTATGGTATTCTCATCTCTTTAAAAATTTTCCAGTTTGTTGTGATCCACAGAGTCAAAGGCTTTAGTGTAGTCAATGAAGCAGAAGTACATGTTCTTCTGGAATTCTCTTGCTTTTTCTATGATCCAATAGATGTTGGCAATTTGATCTCTGGTTCCTCTGCCTTTTCTAAATCCAGCTTGAACATCTAGACAGTATTAGTTCACATAATGTTGAAGCCTAGCTTGGAGAATTTTGAGCATTACTTTGCTAGAGTGTGAGATGCATGCAATTGTGTGGTAGTTTGAACATTCTTCGGCATTGCCTTTCTTTGGGAATGGAATGAAAACTGAACTTTTCTGGTCCTGTGGCCACTGCTGAGTTTTCCAAATTTGCCAGCACACTGAGTGCATCACTTTCACAGCATCATATTTTAGGATTTGAAATAGCTCAGCTGGAATTCCATCACCTCCACTAGCTTTGTTTGTAGTGATGCTTCCTAAGGCCCACTTGACTTCACACTCCAGGATGTCTGGCTCTAGGTAAGTGATCACACCATTGTGGTTATTTGGGTCATTAAGATATTTTCTGTATAGTTTTTTTCTGTGTATTCTTGCCACCTCCTCTTAAATACACTTTAAAATTCATTAAAAGGGTAAATCTCATGTTAAGTGTTCTTTCCAGAATAAAAAATTTCTAATAACTTCTAAAACAGAACAAAACAATCTGGCCCATAGCAGGCACTCAATAGAAGGTAGGTAGCAATTGCTTGTAGCAGTAGTAATAATAGTAGTGGGAAGCCAACAAAAGCTTTTAAGTAAAATTGGTGGATGTCTTGGGCTTCCCAGGTGTTGTTGTTGTTGTTGTTACTGCTTTGGGGGTTTTCTTTTTTATACAACATTTAGCAAAAGGTTGTAACTGTAAACAAAACTATTATTTAATTTTTCAATTTTATTGTTTTAGCACTATATAGGAGAAGGAAATGGCAACCCACTCCAGTGTTCTTGCCTGGAGAATCCCAAGGATGGGGGAGCCTGGTGGGCTGCCGTCTATGGGGTTGCACAGAGTCGGACATGACTGAAGCGACTTAGCAGCAGCAGCAGCAGCAGTAAAGGGTTTGGTGTGTCAAAGGCTGTATGCATTATAATGTCTTCTGGTCATAATCATACGTTGTGTTATTAAATAGACATGCCTGAAATGTTAACAGCACATACTGAGAAGCTATGAACTTATTCCATATGCTTTCTATTTGAACTGTTAGAGGTTTTTTATTTTTATTGTATGATTCCATTTATATGAAATGTTTAGAACTGGCCAATGGAGACAGAAAGTATATTAGTGGTTGCCCAGGGCCAGGGAGAAAGGACAATAGGAAATAACTGCTAAAAGTCACTGGGCTTCTTTTTAAGATGATGGAAATGTTCTGGAATTAGATAGTGGTGATGGTTGCACAAAACTGAATGATTGAAAACTCACTGAATTAGGTACTTTAAAACAGTACATTTCATGGTATATGAATTTTATCTCAATTGAAAAATTGCTAAAAAATAAAACACTTAGAACAGGACTTGGACTTGAATAAGCACTCAATAAATGTTAGGTATGACTAATACTAAAACTTCCAGCACAGTTATTATTTTCTTCATTGTAATAAAGTGATTTTTTTATGTCTAACTGCAGATAGCTTTTAAGCCTGGCCCTCCCTTTTCATATGGGCAAGCCGATAAGAAAGCCTGAGTGCTCCTTCCTTTGGTGCCTGTGGAAGATTCAAACTAGGTGAGGCCCTAGCCCGTGTACAGGAACCCTTTCCTCAGCCCCAGCCCTTAACCACAATAAAAACTAAGCCAGGCTCTTTCCCTTGTTTCAAGGCATTTCAGACCTGCTCTCCAGAGAGAGACCTCAATTACATAAGCAATAAAAATTTCATAACTTCTTGGTGTGTGTGTGTGTGTGTGTGTGACATCATCAGTCTTGACATTCAAACCAAATTTGGAGTTGGGTGGGGGAATCCAACTGCCAGGGCAGGAGAGATGGGTTTCATCCCTGGGTCAGGAAGATCCCCTGAAGAAAAAAGGGGCAACCCATTCCAGTATTCCTGCCCGGAGAATCTCATGGACAGAGAAGCCTGGCAGGCTACAGTCCATGAGGTCCCAGCGAGTCCGATACCCACACAGGGGTCCATCCTATCTCTGCAGGGTGGCTACAACAAGCCACCGTATCAATCAGCCACACTGGGGCCTGCATTCCCACATGACAGCAGTAAGCAGAACAGAAGAGTGCCCTCTTTACACAGGCACATGCTCTCCATTTGGCCACAGTTCCCCTCACTCCAGCTTCCCAGGTGGTGCTAGTGGTAAAGAACCCACCTGACAATGCAGGAAACATAATGAGAGGTGGATTCAACCCTTGGGTCGGGAAGATTCCCTGGAGGAGGGTATGGGAAGCCACTCCAGTATTTTTGCCTGGAGAATCCCATGGACAGAGGAGCCTGGCGGGGTGTAGTCCATAGTATCACAAAGAATCAAACACGACTGAAGCGACTTACCGTGCAGACTCCAGCACTCATTTACTCTACCTGTCTAGTCCCCGTAGGTAGGTTTGCAGCTAATAGGCTGCGGAGAGCCGAGTCTGCAACTGGACCTGGCTTTTGCTCGAAGATGGCCCCGCCCAGCGCAGCACCTGCCGTGTGTGTACAGGGTAACTTTATAGAAAATGACCTGGTCATCTGTGGTCTGGAGGGATCCCAGTTTCCAGTGATGCCCACTTTTGTGTGTCAGCATCGTCCCGATGGGCCAGGCCTCAAGCATGGCGGTGCCGTGCTCCACTTCAGTGTCCGAGGGCTGCGCTGGGTCCTATGCAAGTGGCTTTGGAAGACAGGTGCGCACCAGTACCCTTTGAATCTCTCATAAGGACTTGAGGTATTTTCAGACCTGATTTGTCACTGTTTGAGAAGATAATTGACGGGGGACAGGTGACAGAGTTGGTACATTTCACTTTCTTGGAAGAAGTTTTCAGAAATGGCGTTCAGTTCTCTCCTTGAGCTTCGGAAGCACGCTTCAAGTGGTCAAAGGTCCAGGACCGCTCACGGTCCTCAGTAGGCGTGTTCTCTTACAGTTGGGGTGGAATTTGAACAATGCTTGAAAACTTCCGTCACAGTCTTTAGAGAAGGTGTGTATGCTTTCCAGGGTCACAAGTCTGGCCCTTAGATCCCGGGGGCTTGAAACTCCACCTTAGAGTCCTTCCCAGCGGCCCCTGCGGAAGGCGAAAGTGGCTACACCCTCATCCTCTGCCCTGAAGCGGGACTACACCTGCGCCGGCGGGACTGGTTGTTTTAATTTATGAATTACATTTTGTTTTCGTATATTTCATAGTAACAGTTACAGAGCTAGTCATGCCTTATGGCCTTAATGTCTCTACGTTGTTTACAGGATCAAGTTTGAATGCTTTAATAGAATGTGTTAGTCGCTCAATCGTGTACGATTCTTTGTGACCCCATGAACTGTAGCCTGCCAGGCTCCTCTGCCCGTGGGGTTCTCTAGGCAAGAATATTGGAGTGCGTTGCCATTTCCCTTTCTAGGGGATCTTCCCAAATCAGGGATCAAACCCGGGGTCTCCTGCTTTGCAGGCAGATTGTTACTGCCTGAGCCACCAGGGAGCATATGTCATTCTAGGACCTGCACAATTTAATTTTTCCAGACTCATGGGTTACAGTAGCTGCCTCAAAATCCTGTTGTCATTGTTGTTGTTATTCTTGTTTAGTCACTAAGCCTGTCAGACTCTTTTGTGACCCCATGGACTACTGCTTGCCAGGCTCCTCTGTCCATGAGATTTCCCAGGCAAGAATACTGGAGTGGGTTGTCATTTCCTTCTCCAGGGGATCTTCCCATCCCAGGGACAGAACCAGCAATCTCCTGCATTGGCAGGTGGATTCTTTACTGCTGAACCACCGGAGAAGCCCTTCTCAATCCTATATGTTTCTCTATATTTGTGCTATTTCTTCTGCTTTTACCTGGAATGTCTATCTATCCAGCTCTTCTTGTAATGAAATAATTCTCTTTTGAGGTCTTTTCCATATACTATGACCACAACTCTGACATCTTCAGAAAATTTTAATTACTGATTACTCCATCCTCCTGTAGCATTTTATCTATAAAGATTATAAATATTATTATCTTCTAAGGAAAACTATATGTGTTGTATTCACCTTTATACTTATTTTTTGAATTGGATTTACTCATTTCAGATGATTCTTTCTTGAAAACATAGCTACTGTAATCAGATAAACAGATCCACACAAAATATTTTCCTGTCTCAAATTCCTTTAGAAATTATGTATACCTTGTGTACTATATGACCATTAACTTGGTTTTTAGGTTGCTTTGGGATAGTGCATTGCTGTTCAGGTCTCCACACTCTACCTTAATTAGAAAATCTTTAAGAAATGAGGTCACATATATCTTTTCTTTTGTTCCCTTGTGTGTCAAAAACATCAGCCACAATAGCTATGAATATAATAAAGTGAATAGCCCCATATATATGAATATGGGAAACCTTCATTCGTTATTCAAATAATTAAACTCTTAATGTTTATTCTCTTCAATTTTATCTCTGAGGATTGCTGAAGCCCAATACTCAGAATCCTCACATCTGACTAAGAGTCTATCTGAATACATTTTTTATCCTAAGGCACCAAAACATTCATAAAAATGCTATTTCTTTTTAGAGAGGGCTGGGGTTCTCAAAGTATCCAAACTTGACCGATAAACAGATGCATTTTTTTCTTGGCAAAATTAATATATTAATTACAAAAATTTAAATACCTTAAAGTAAAAAGGCAAATCCCTGTTTAGTCTCCCAATATTTCAGTTTACTTCATAATGCATAAGACATTTCTACACACAGTAAATGCTTTGTATATTAAATGTATACTTTCTCTAATTTTTTGCACCCATGAATCATTTTGTATCAACCATTTCACTCAGTAAATAACAGAAATCTTCCTGTATCTATATAGGACATATATATCTATACGTCATCTCTTTTATTTTTATTTTGACTAAGCCATATAAACCTATTTGGAAAAGAGTAGTCTTGATAAGCAGAATGTGGAATATGGTAGTGAAAACAAGTGTCCAAATGTCACATCTGTCTACAGACAGGCTTTTTTCCACAGTGAAGCAACAGAGTCAAATTCTGTGGTATCAGAGATGATCCTCAAAAAGCACAGAACTTAATCCCTGAATTTGAACTTAATCCTGACTCACTTCATTTCCACATCTTTGATATTATTGGTTCAATATAGTTAGCCTAACTCAGATTCTTACACCAGAGTCTTAACAAGTAGGTATCTTGACAAGAAAATTTCTCTGAACTCCTAAAATAATGATGAAGCCAGCCTGTTAGATTTGGTGGCAGACTTTACTAAAGTTATGAAATCTGCTCTTCACCACCAGTTGAATTTTGGGTACATCTATTTGTGCAGTGTGCTAGACAAAACCGTGATTCTTAAAGCCAGAATCAGACTATGCCCAGCATCCTCTTAAAAATCAAGCCAGCACAGAAGGCAGGATCACACAACATTGGTGCAATCATTCAGGAGTTTCTATATATTCATTGACTGTACTTCTAAACCCAAAGCATTAAAAAATACACACGATTCCATGGAATTCTGTCCTAGATGATGCAAAATCATATCAATGCAAAAATGTAATCCAAAGCCTGTGGTGGTGTGGTCGTCCTCATAGAAATCCATTGGGAAGAACTAAATGCAAATGCCACCTCCTAGGCAACTTGTTGTTCAGGGATGCATGGGCAGCCTTTTAAAAAAATCAATTCAAAAAGGCTCTCTTCTCATGGACATCACCCCAAAAGGACCAAGACAAGGCATCAGGCAGTCAGCCAAAGTAAACCTCTGCACTGCAAGCATCTCTCCCAAGGAAGAACAACAGTAACTTGGACTTCCACCTGCTTCCTTTAGAGACCCCACAGAATCACCCATGCACCATAATTAACATCAGTGGAAACTCAAGAGTGCCAAAAACAAAGACTCAAAGTATAGTCACTCCATCAGCATCTAAGTTCTACTCATAGAATCTCTGCCCCTAGACATGTGCACTAAACCATAGCAGCTGCACCCACCCAAGCTAAAGGGTCCTGATTAGAAGCGGGGTCAACAAGAGAAAAGTGGGAAGAATGTGTTAAAGCTCAGCAGTTAGCCATGTGGCATGTCCTCTGACTCTGCGAAATCATAACAGTCAATGGATTGCTGCTGTATTCTTTAAACCTGGAGAAGCTCTTAGTTAACTGAGGTTTCATGCAGCCCCAGAGGTGAAGAGGGAAAGCCACCAATGGTGACAGACAGCCTGTCTACCTGTGTACTTAGACAAAATTTAACTATGCATCATTAATTGGTAAGCCTTGAGCCCCACTCACACACATGAATAGAATGCTATCAGCAGCTGCTGCTGCTGCTGCTAAATCACTTCAGTTGTGTCCGACTCTGTGCGACCCCATAGACGGAAGCCCACCAGGCTCCCCGTCCCTGGGATTCTCCAGGCAAGAACACTGGAGTGGGTTGCCATTTCCTTCTCCAATGTATGAAAGTGAAAAGTGAAAGTGAAGTCACTCAGTCGTGTCCGACTCTTAGCGACCCCATGGACTGCAGCTTACCAGGCTCCTCCGTCCATGGGATTTTCCAGGCAAGAGTACTGGAGTGGGGTGCCGTTGCTATCAGCAGCAGCTTCTCCTAATACCAACGACAAAAATAAATACTGAATGTGAAGTATAGACACAGTCCAAGACAGGCCTCTCTTGAGTTTTGAATTCTTATCATAGACTAAAGATGATTGATGGTGATGGTGCTGCGGGTAATGGACATATTACTGTATGCCACATCACTTTTCCAGTATATGGTTCTGATTTCCTTGATTCTATTCAACCTTCACAAATGTTATTCTTCCTTAAATCCCTACTCTGTTTTCTCATTTCTTCCACTCACCAGTGAGTAGTTTCACTGAACCATCTGTGTTCTTTTCCTTTCTGTCTGTGTAGCATGTAAGCTTTCATTGTTCAGCTACCTGGGCATTCCTCCTTTCCCCAGATACTCCCCCGTCACTTCACCCAGATTGTGCTAGTCTATCAAAATGAAAACTACACTATGACACACAGAACAAATTTCTCATGTCAGATGCACACAGTGGCCCTCTGTTGCACAATCTGTACTCGTCCCTCATACAGTAGAGATTCGGCTCACAGATTTGAGATCCAGACTGCAGATCAGAGGGGAGACTGACTTCTGCCCTTCATTTGGACCAAAGAATACTTATCTCCTTATTCCCAGCTTCTTCTCAAGTTGCAGCTAGACCTGGGGAGATGTAAATATGTAAGTAAAACCCAAGACCATACTCACAGGTTATCCTTTTCAAAATGCCAGCACTTCTCAGTTGCCTTATCACAGGCTGATTCAACTCCTTATTCATAAAGGGCCAAGAGCAAGAAAAGGCAGCTCAGTATGCTGGGAGGACCGCAGCAGTTACCACCATATACTGATCTTTTTGTTCTGACACATTTATGTGTGGGATTGGGCTGTGGGCAAAGTTTCTATGTCTCTCTTTCTTGCAGTCCCAGGCTATCCTTAATCCGTGGCTCTGCTGAAGCAGCCCTTTCTGAGACAAACATAGCTTAGGAAACTTCACAACTGCTGTTAGTGTTTAATATTTATTGAACACCTACGATTGGACCAGACATTCTACCAATGGATAGCTTGTATCTTACTAAACTTTCTAGGGGAAAAAAAAATCCCACTTTGGCTGAAAGCTAAAAGCTGTCTAGCTACTGTAAGGGCAACAAGAATATACATTCCTAAAATACCTCTAATTGCTTCCCATAACACAATACAATTTTCCACTTCTTCTATTAAAAATTACATTAACATAATATACTCTATGAGCAGGCTCTATGGTTCTTTAAATATTCAACCAAGCCCACTAGTAGCTTGAGCCAAGAAAAAAGCCACGTTAAAACATATTTTTAAAGACTTCTTTCAGAAAATGTGTAATATAATTAGAAATAAGACTCATTTTCAACCTGTACAAAGTTAGTCCTTGCTTTGGTTGCCTGCCTTTCTCTTCCTCAGAACCCAGTGTGAAAGCCTCTGATGAACTCCATCAATAGAGGCCAAGCCTATCCCCTTTCCTGAGATAGTCCTAACAGGAAAACGAGGTATAGAGGAGCCATAACCATACCATTCTTACAGAGCTTGGCAACAGGTAAGTTTCCCCAGGTCCAGGAGCTTTTTGATCCAATCCCCTGTATCTTCTTCAGTAACAAACATACTGGAACCCAGCTTGAAACTCAATCTGCATGCTGAGAACCCTGAACTCCTTCCTACTAGCCTTCCTTCCCAGAGCTAGACTCTGTGTGTTGGCTGAAATCCTGAAAAGTGAGAAATATTTCCAGAATACCTACATTTTTATTGGTGAGGTTCTGCCTACCCAAATGGACTGGTATTGGTGACCCTTTGAATCATTGCTTTTATAAATAGAAGAAAAAAAATCTCGATGAATATACACCAAAGCATTAATAATTGTTATCTCTGGGTGGTAAGGAAACACATGATTTCAATTTTCTCCTTTACTATATTTTCCAAATGTTCTTTATTACTTTTGTACTCAGGGAAAGAAAAAATGTTTTATGTTTTGCTAAGTTACCAAGACATACCATTACCCTTCCACTGTGTTTCTGCTTCAGTAAATTCTCTCCTCTTTTTTCCAAATCCAGCCTGGTGAAAAAGAACTTTTCTCCACATAGAAAGCCAAAATCTAAAGAACAAATTCTATGATAAAACATTTTTTAAAAAGGTTTTTAAATCTTTTATAACATAGAAAAGCAAGGTTTTGAAACCATATCCTTTAAAACATGGAAAAGGGATGATAAATGATTTATTAATGATATAAGAAATCAAGATTTTCATGGTACCATGAAAATTGTTTTAATTTAAGTTAAAAATCACAAAATAAAAAATTAATATCATGTTAAAACTGAATTGCAAAATGACTCAAAGCCACAAATAGAAAGAAGCAGGACATAAGGAATTATGTCATAGACAAAAATCAAATGACCAGCTTTGGAAATTTACTCTTCCCCTTCCTCCTTCAACTCCACATAGTGCTTTACCAGCAAGACTTTTGGGTCTTTCTGGGAAACTGCTTTCTTTTATAAAATCTTATAGTTTATCACTCTACCTGGGAAATGTGTTTTATTCCTGCTGCTGCTGCTGCTAAGTCACTTCAGTCGTGTCCAACTCTGTGCGACCCCATAGACGGAAGCCCACCAGGCTCCCCCATCCCTGGGATTCTCCAGGCAAGAACACTGGAGTGGGTTGCCATTTCCTTCTCCAATGCATGAAAGTGAAAAGTGAAAATGAAGTCGCTCAGTCGTGTCTGACTCCTAGCGACCCCATGGACTGCAGCCTACCAGGCTCCTCCTCCATCCATGGGATTTTCCAGGCAAGAGTACTGGAGTGGGGTGCCATCGCCTTCTCCGTTTTATTCCTAGATCATTTATATTGTGCTGCATGTTATATAGGGCTTCCCAGGAGCTCAGTGATAAAGAATCCTCCTGCCAATGCAGGAAGATGCATTTTTGATCCCTGGGTCCAGGAGATTCCCCTGGAGTAGAAAATAGTAACCCTCTCCATATTCTTGCCAAGAAAATTCAATGGACAGAGAAGCCTGCGGGTCTCTAGTCCATGGGGGTCCCAAAAGGTCAGACAAGACTGAGCACGCACACTCACAGATCATATACTTTCTTCATCTGTATGTACAAGTACCAAAGTTCTCTGTTGTGCATATGTATTTCTTTACTTGAAATGTACAGCTTGCTGTGACTTGTTTCCTCATTACAGAATCTCTTTAAATGACTTTAGCTTGGAGTGGAATTTATTACTTTTGAAAAACAATGAACATGAGCTACCACTTCACACCTACTAAGATGGTTATAAGCAAAAAGTCAGTTAATAATAAGAACTGGCAAAAAATGTGGAGAAATTGGAACACTCATACTTTGCTAATAGAGTATAAAATGCCAGAAACAATTTCCAAAGTAATGTTTGGAAAACAATTTGGTAATATCTCAAAAAGTTTAACATACAGTTATGATCCAGTAATTTCACTTCTAGGTAAATTTATATGTAGTATTCCTAAGTATTAAATATAAATGAAAATGTATAACACACAACAACTTGTATGAGTATGTTCACAGCAGTATTATTCATTATAGCTCAAGACTGGAAACACAAACATTAGTGAGAATATATACATCTTGACATAAATGTCAATTCTCCATTAAGCATTCATCTAATGGTTTTGCTATCAATTATTACTCAGTTGTACACAATTCTGTTCACAAAATAAATGCTGTTTAGTGTATGAATAAGTATCCTTAGTAGCTGAAGATGGATAACATGAACTGCCATGTTATCATTGCAGGTTTTATATATCGAGATGCTGCTACCCTTTAAAGTTAGTGCTTAGAAAGTGCAAAGGGGAGCATGTGTTTTCTTGGAATTGATTTGTGAAACTACCACCCATTCTCATTCATTTGTTTGGTTAGTTCATCTCAAAGTGCTTTGTATTCTTGGTTGTAATTGGTCATATCTAAGTAGATCTGCCTGTTTTCAGGGTCAGAAAGGAAGACAGTCTTGTGTTACCTGTAAGAGATTTGTTCATAAAGATGACCTTGGCAATTCAGAGCATTCAAAATTTCTTGAATCCCACAGGCTCCTCTAAAACTAGTCCCAAACAGAAACCTGCTCTTCCTCCATTGCTGTTTATCTCAGGAAATGATACCACCACCCACTCACTTATTGATACCAGAAACCCTCATCACCCCCCATTCAGTCAATCAAAAGAACCTATCAATTCCACCTCTTAATTGTCTCTAAATCGATCCTCTCTTCAACCCAAGTGTCAGCCCCTGATAGAGTTCTGCTACTGGGATGACATCCTAAGACAGCCTTTCACCAGTGCAGTTGTTGCTGTTCAGTTGCTAAGTCGTGTCCAACTCTTTGCGACCCCATGAACTGCAGCACTTCAGACTTCTCTGCATCACTAACTCCCTGAGTTTTCTCAAACTCATGTCCATTGAGTCAGTAATGCCATCCGACCATCTCATCCTCTGTTGCCCCCTTCTCCTCCTGCCCTCAATTTTTCCCAGCATTAGAGTCTTTTCCAATGAGTCAGCTCTTCCCTTCAGGTGGCCAAAGTACTGGAGCTTCAGCTTCAGCATTAGTTCTTCCAATAAATATTCAGAGTTGCTTTCCTTTAGGATGGACTGGTTTGATCTCCTTGTGTCCAAGGGACTCTCAAGAATCTTCTCCAGTACCACAGTTTGAAAGCATCAATTCTTTGGTGCTCAGCTTTCTTTATGGTCCAACTCTCACATCCATACATGACTACTGGAAAAACCATAGCTTTGACTAGACGGACCTTTGTCGGCAAAGTGATGTCTCTGCTTTTTAAAACACTATCTAGGTTTGACATAGCTATTCTTCCAAAGAGCAAGCATCTTTTAATTTTGTAACTGCAGTTACCATTCACAGTGATTTTGGAGCCCAAGAACATTTTCTTGGGCTGACACTGTTTCCACATTCACCAGTGCTAGTGCCTTTCAAATCTATGTCCACAGTTCAGGCAGGGAGAGCATTTCTAAGTGAAAAATGACTTATGCCACCCCCTACTTATAACATTCCAGTGGATTTCTTCTGGAAAACCAGTGAACCCATGGTTTTTATAAGAGCCTATATAATCTACACCATCAACTTCTCCCATTCCTCAATTTTCACTTTTCCTCTCAAAGCATTTGCTTTGGCCATTACTAACATCTTTTGGTTCTTCAAATGATTTCTCTCTTGCTGCATGGGCTTTACAAATACTCTTTCACCATCTCCTCCAAGTACCACCTTCTCCTGACTAATTCTTCCTCAAAAGTAAGATCTCAGCTGCATGTCACTTTGTTAGGGGGGCTTTCCTTGGCCATCCTCATCACAGTTATTATGTGCACTTATTTAATATCTATCTTCTCTGCTATCTCAAAAGTTCAAAGAAAGCTGCAACCAACTAGATTTGCCTTGCTTGCTGCTCTGTCTCTGTCACAGAATCTGAAGATTGACTGGATATTTATTGAAATTATGTTGAAAACTAAGCCACAGAAAGACTTCGGGCTATTTGTGCTAGTGTACTTTGTGTGCCTCAACTGCAAATATCTTTTTCTTTTTTTTTCGGCTGAACTGGGTCTTCGTTATAGTGCACAATCTTCTCATTGTGGTGGCTTCTCTTGCTATGGAGCGTGGGCTCCAGAAAGAGAGGCTCAGTAGTTATGGCGCATGGGCTTAGTTGCCCTGATACCTTCCAGGATTCGGTATCAAACCATATCCCCTGGATTGGCTAGCAGATTCTTAACCACTGAACCACCAAGGAAGTCCTCAATAGCAGGTTTTATGCATAACAGTAGAAAAACATTATCTGTCAAAGTATGTTAAGTTGTTTAGAATATAGCAGTAATTATGGAGCTGTTTCTTTTGCTCATTACTCCCTGGAATACCTAAAATACAATCCCTTCCTAAATGCTGTGCTATACAGTTTTCCTGGCTCAGCTTTGTCCAATTTTGTGGAGAGATCTTGGAAATGGTGATAATAATATCTGTCTGGAAAGGTAGTTTAGAAAACAGAAATGATATATTTCAAGTTCCTGGCATGTTCAGTTCAGTTCAGTTCCTCAGTCATGTCCAACTCTTTGTGACCCCATGAATCGCAGCACGCCAGGCCTCCCTGTCCATCACCAACTCCCGGAGTTCACTCAGACTCACATCCATCGAGTCAGTGATGCCATCCAGCCATCTCATCCTCTGTCGTCCCCTTCTCCTCCTGCCCCCAATCCCTCCCAGCATCAGTCTTTTCCAATGAGTCAACTCTTCCCATGAGGTGGCCAAAGTACTGGAGTTTTACCTTTAGCATCATTCCCTCCAAAGAAATCCCAGGGCTGATCTCCTTCAGAATGGACTGATTGGATCTCCTTTCAGTCCAAGGGACTCTTCAAGAGTCTTCTCCAACACCACAGTTCAAAGCATCAATTCTTCGTCCCTCAGCTTTCTTTACAGTCCAACTCTCACATCCATACATGACCACTGGAAAAACCAGAGCCTTGACTACACAGATCTTTGTTGGCAAAGTAATGTCTCTGCTTTTCAATATGCTATCTAGGTTGGTCATAACTTTTCTTCCAAGAAGTAAGCGTCTTTTAATTTCATGGCTGCAGTCACCATCTGCAGTGATTTTGGAGCCCAGAAAAATGAAGTCTGACACTGTTTCCACTGTTTCCCCATCTATTTGCCATGAAGTGATGGGACCAGATGCCATGATCTTCGTTTTCTGAATGTTGAGTTTTAAGCCAACTTTTTCACTCTCCTCTTTCACCTTCATCAAGAGGCTTTTTAGTTCCTCTTCACTTTCTTCCATGTAATAGATACTATTAGATATCTATTACTAATAGATACTTCACTTTCTGGCATGTAATAGATACTAATACATGGTGGAGGTGGTGGTTCAGTCACTAAGTTGTGTCCGATTCTTGTGACCCCATGGACCGTAGCCTGCCAGGCTCCTCTGTCCATTGGATTCTCCAGGCAAGAAATACTGGGAGTAGATTGCCATTTCCTTCTCCAGAGGATCTTCCTGACCCAGGGATCAAACCCAGATTTCCTGCATTGCAGATAGATTCTTTACCAACTTAGCTACAAGGGAAGCCCACTAATACATGGTAGCTATTATTAAAGGAAAAATCATAGATAGATGCATTATCAGTTGTTTTAATGGTGACATTGGTTCCTTTTGTAAAACACACTAATACAGGAAATTATTCCAGGGAGGATACACTGACTGTAGTATGAATGATTCTTAAAAAGGAAGTAGACACATTGGAGGGTACTGGCAGGATAATCAGACCATCTACCAATTGGATCTTTCAAAATTAGGCATCTCGATCTGGGGTCCATGGAACCCTACAAGGTTCCATGCATGGATTTCAAAATGCTTAGGGCCTCCCTAAAAATGAATGCAAAATTTTGTGTAGGTATGTACGTGTTTGTGTCTATGCACTATTCTGGGGAGATGGTTCATATCTTTCAACAGCTTCTCAGATGGACTGTGATTAAGAAAAAGTTAGGAATCACTGCCTAAAGATTTCTTCAGGAAATCTGGTACTCTGGCAAAGATGAAAATGTTGACAGTGTGATGGTTGTGTCATCTGGCTGGCCAAATCAATGTTTTCTATTAAAGCAAAGAAGTCTTGGGGCCAAAATGATCTCAACTGAATAATTCTTCTACACTATGTTTCCATCTGCCCAGCATGTGAGCCATTAACACATGGTTCCTGTTGATGATTTTCATATTCTTATTTGCAGGGAAATCACATTAGGACTAGTTCAGAAGAATCATTTAACTAATGTATTGGAAAACCAAATAAATGAGCCTCTTATATATACTAACAATTTTATATTGCTAAAAGAATGACTATTTATGGGAGATTAAGCATACACTGACCAAAACTGCCTCTAAGTCATTCATCTACTAGTCTTCATAATATACATATTCCTATTCTAGTCCAAAAAAATAGCAAGGCTCACCACGTGTTGAAATAATTTATTTCAACACCTAATGCATCATCTGTTCTGTATTTCCACGTGTTGTGTCATCACCATTTGACCTCAACCCATTGTTAAATATTTAATAGTACTGTTGGATAAACAATACAAAGTAGTTTACTTTTGAATGTAGCATTTACATGAGAAAATAAGCCAATATATGCTGCAAAAGGTACAATTTTGGGTTACAGTGCTAATCCTTCTGGTGGATGGAAAATGAGATATAAGAGGAAAGGAAACCACAGGGAGGATGAATGAATTGGGAAAAGCAAAAACAAATGAAAAGATGATGTAGCTCTCCAATACAGCAGAAAGTAACTGTCACCCAAATGTTGGCACAATGGGAACTGCATGTTTCCACCACTCAAAATTCAAGCACTATGATGGATTGATTTGTTTTGTTTTGTTTTGGCTGCACAGCATGTGGGATCCCAGTTTCCCAACCAGAAATTGAACCTGTGCCTCCTGCATTGGAACCATGGAGTCTTAACCACTGAACCACCAGGAAAGTCCCAATGATGGATTGTTTTGAGTAGGAACCTATTCATATGAAAAGTATGAAATATTCAATAGAACACTCACCAATAAAAGATCATTTTTAATATTCAGTGGGTATAAATCTCACAGTGACAAGAATTATTCATTTAAAGGAGTGACTGTGGTTTAAAATGAACACCCAAAAAATGAGTGCAAGAGGTTTTGATGAATTAGTACACCACTCCTGGAAAGTGTGTTCAATACATTCTTTTTAACTGACCATAGGTAATCAGCCTTAAAAAGTATTGAAGACATGTATAAGCCTGCACCAGGAATTCTTTATAACTCATCAAGATCCTTTGAGGTGAAGAGATGGAAACTGTATTTATTATTCTATTTCTGCATGGTTTTTCAATAACTGTTAAAATACAAAATGGATCTACAAACCATCAGTTCAGTTCAGTTCAGTTCAGTCGCTCATTCGTGTCCGACTCTTTGCAACCCCATGAATCGCAGCAAGTCAGGCCTCCCTGTCCATCAGCAACTCCTGGAGTTCACTCAGACTCACGTCCATTGAGTCAGTAATGCCATCCAGCCATCCATAGTTGAGAACAATTAAAACTTAAGTAAATGGAAAAGGTATACCATGTTCATGGTTTTGAAGACTCTTTTCTTTCTTTTAGTTCTACCTCTGTTTGTTGCTACCAACCCATCTTCCTCCACCTCCATCGTGTGTGTGCTCTGTCATGTAACCCGATGGACTGCAGCCCTCCAGGCTCTTCTGTTCAAGGAGTTTTCCAGGCAAGAATACTGGAGTGGGTTGCCATTCCCATCTCCTGAAGACTTTTTTCAATTTTGCTTTTATGTTAAAGGATCAGTCAATCATGGACAGCCCTTTCTTTTTGATACTACTTGTTTCTAATATTTGATTCCTTATAATCCCCTTCAATTTCAGAAATATTTTGTGTTTCTTTAAGTTATCTATATGTGGCACATAATTACTTTAAAATTTCAATTCTCCCTAAACTGATCTATCCCAATCATAATCCCATCAAACATTTTGTGTGTACATATAGAATTGAACAAATGTATTCTAAAATTTATATGAAAACACAACTACAATATTCAATTGTATATAATGTACTTGCAATCTTGAAAAAGAAAGAAGTTGAAGGAATTACATTACCTGACTTCCTCATAGTAGTCAAGATTCTGAGACCAACATAGGATCAACAAATAGATGAATAGAACAAAGCAGAAAACCCAAAGACAGATCCAAACTTAGGAGATACAGAGGCAAAGTGCAAAATAGGTTTGGAATGAATTCTTCTTCAAAGAAAGATGATTAATTAAAAGTCTATAAAGGATGTAATAGGGTATATAAAGTCACGTCTAAGTGTCTTGTGAACTTTCAGTTCAGTTCAGTTCAGTCGCTCAGTCATGTCCTACTCCTTGGACTGCAGCACGCCAGGCCTCCCCGTCCATCACCAACTCCCAGAGTCCACTCAAATTCATGTCCATCAAGTCAGCGATGCCATCCAACCATCTCATCCTCTGTCGTCCCCTTCTCCTCCTGCTTTCAATCGTCCCCAGCATCAGGGTCTTTTCAAATGGGTCAGCTCTTTGTATCAGGAGTTTCAGCTTCAACATCAGTCCTTCCAATGAATATTCAGGACTTATTTCCTTTAGGATGGACTGGTTGTGAGCTTTAGACCTGTCAAAAACAATATTTCACATTTGGGGCAAAAGAGACATCAGAAATGAAACAAGATTCATTTCAAAAAAAACTCAGATAACAACATCAATGATCAGTGATTATATCAACTACTAACTGCAATTTTGATTAGCAAAACACTCAGAAAAGAACTAATTAGTAAATGTGCAAACCACTGCTACTCTATGGAAAGCTAAAAGGAGGTAATTAAAACCAAAATACACAGAAGTAACTATAGCAAATCAGTTCACATTCAACCAGTGAATAATCCAAAGGTGGCTCTCACTTTGATTGACACATTGTTTTAGTCACAAAGTCCGGATACAGAACAACAAGTACTGATTTGCTCTCCTCACACTTTCCATTCAGGGGAAATCATAAATAGAATTAGGGTTAAAATGCTAAATGTCACATGCTGATATTTTCAGTCATATACAATATATGAATCATTTGTATTGTCAAAGTGAACTAAAATACATAAACTGTTTAGTTTGTATTAATCCCATATAACATTCCTACCCTAAGGCATAATTTTAATCCTTTACTAAGGTCTGTTTTAAAGACTTAGTTGTGTTAAACTTGAACATGCTTCTATGACTGGCTTACGTGACTATGTGCCACATGGCGTAGGTGACTTGTAGAAACACAAAATGTTTCTGAAATTGAAGGAGATTAGTATTCTTGCCTGGAGAATCCCAGGGACAGGGGAGCCTGGTGGGTTGCCGTCTATGGGGTCGCACAGAGTCGGACACGACTGAAGGGACTTAGCAGCAGCAGTAGCAGCAGTAGCATAAGGAATAAAATATTAGAAACAAGTATTATCAAAAAGAAAAGGCTGTTATAAAACGCTGACTTTATAACATAAAAGCAACATTGGAAAGAGAAAAATTCAGGTAACAATTGTTTGTTTTTTCAATACCGTATTTTAAAAGTATATATTCTAATGACATTTTTAAAAAGTTAACTGATGGTTTGGACATCTTGAATAAACATTGCTTTTATGTACTCACATTTCTTAACTTTTTAGTTCTGCAACAATTCAGCCAATACAGAACTATTACCACTACCCCCAATCCTCATCTAGCCTATGATGTTACACAACACCAAAGACTATGACGCATTAAGTAACCAGTTTTGTACCCAGAAGAATAAAATCTGATTTTAATATCACTTCAGTCTATTTCTCAAGTGCTTAAATTCTCCTGTTTAATCAAGATTGATTATTTGCATCTGAAATCTTAATATCATTTGGGAAAATACCTAACTTCAAAAAAGTGCGACATTTAATTTTAAGGCAAAGAGCAAAAGCTATTCCATGACTTCCAAATTTTCCCTATGTAACCTCACATACCCCTTCCATATTCCCTTTTTAGGGACTAAAATTTAACCAGGTCAGTTCTGGTTCAAACAACCATTTCATAGGATTTAAAATAGGTATCTTAGGAGCTAGATTGAATTATTTGCTAAACTCGAATATTTTAAATTTATAAACTTCAGAAGGAAGATAGCTTTTGAAGCCGACAAAAAACAATCGGAGAACAGCAGTCTTTTTGTGCACTGCCCAGAAAGTCAGTTACAAAGTGGTCCTATTGTATTTCTCATAATTTACATTTACTTTTTTGGCAGAGCAGAAAGGGAAAAAAATAAGAAGTCAAACTTGGAAGCATACAACACAAATGAAAGAAGGCACTTTTATTTTAAAATGTCCCCTTGACATTTAGACATCTACAAACCCAAAATTTAACATTTATAGGAGATAAAACAGTAAAAGAAATAGCTGTTTTTCTGTGATGTCACCAAACAGGTGTGATACCGTTTCATACCCCAGAAATTGGATGACTCTTTTGCTGATGCTCACAGGAGGCCCAGATGAGACCATATTGACCTGTGTCTCATTTTCTACAATTGGCTAGAAAATTACACCAGGCCAACAAGAATCTTGATGACTGATCTGTGCCGATTCGGGGCAGACATTCTCCCAAACAGATCAATACTATCCAAGGTGCAGCTGAAAAACAGGATGAGCTTGTATCACTAAACAAACACCAAACTGCTTATTCACAAAGGCAAAGCAACACAGCACTTATGTTTTCCACAGTGTGTTTGCCTATGACCTCAACCCTGACCGGCAGAGCTACCTTCTTTTCGGCAAGAAGTAATCCTGTATTGGGTCTGCCTCTGGTACTCCTCTGGTACGCTTGGTCACCCCTGTGAGTGGTGGCATTTTTTACAATAAAAGCAACTGTGTCTGCTTTGGCCTAGACAATCACATGATGCCAAAGCAACTAGTCAATGTGGTGAGTTTAGTCAAATGACCAGTCTGAGCACTTGGCACTACATAGACAAAGAATAAAATAGGGGACTTCCCTGGTGGCCCAGTGGTTAAGGACCTGCCTGCCAGTGCAAGGGACACAGATTTGACCCCTGGCTGGGGAAGATCCCACATGCCATGGGGCAGCTAAGCCCATGTGCCACAACTACTGAGCCTAAGTGCCACACACAGCTACGGAAGTCCACTCACCTAGAGCCTATGCTCTGAAACAACAGAAGCGGCTGCAATGAGCAAACTAGACACTCGAGAAAGCCCGAACACAGCAACGAAGATCCAGCACAGCCAGAAATGAATAAATAATTGTTTTAAAAAAAAGAATAAAATAGGGACAGAATTTTTTCTTTTTACCCATCATACTGGAATTGTGTGGTCATACCTTGGATTAAGTTAATTCAGAAAGGTCTTGTGATATGAGTTGTTTCTAAATACACAAACCATCTGAATAAACCAAAAATCCAAATATCTTTAAACCCTCAAAATTACTTTTATTCTAATTTTAATTTAGCCACATAGACTACCCCCAAAAGTCATACTGGGTATGCTCTTTTTATGTCAATATATTCTGGGGGCACATGTATAGTGAATGAATAAGTTAAATTATAATGAGAACATTCAAGTTACATCACTATTTTCACTGCTATATGGTTATAAAATAAGAGGAAATTGTGGTCTTTAAAACGATCTTCTCAAAAGTATTGAGAAAATAAACAATGCATTAAAATATGATCCCACAGACCTCTAGGCAAGATGACTTCACAAGCAGGAGGGAATTTAAATGGTTTGCATGGCCCAAAAGTGAAAAATTTCAGCTTCCAGAGGCTACAGAAGATTCAGGACCAATAAATATACTTAAACAGGAGACAATATAAAATCATGTAATTACATTTGGGTCTTAAAATGTTTAATGGCTATTGGTAGCACTACCATGAGATCCAACTATCTAAGATCATTTATATATTAAGACTATCGAATTTATTTTCCAACCCTAGATACACATTTGATAAACTTTGATAAAACAGAAGTTGTATCTCTTGCTGCTATTAAAAGACAAATCTATACCCATACCCCTCCCTGATTAAAAAAAAATAGTTGAGTAAAAATAATTGTTAGGTTTCCCCTTTCTTTCAACCAAGTTTTCCCTGGGAAAGGGGACTCTAAAGGGAGAAAACAAACTTTCCCTCCAGCACATTACTATATAAGCACTATATCCATCTGCCTGAATAAAGAAGAAATAAATTCAACTTTGGAACTCTGCCATGCAGTGTCGGCTCCTGCAAAGGGGACAGTTTGCTATTAATTGTTAATGTCGTCTGCCATTAGAGGGCACTAAACAACTCTACATTAACGCTGCATTGGAGGGAAGAGAGAAAGGAAGACGGGAAAAGAAAGAGGGGAGGGAAAAGCGGGGAGACTAGGAGCAGAGTCGGGGGAGAGGGAGGGAAAGAGAAAAGAGAAGGGGTGGGCGGACGGGAGGGAAAGAGAGAAGAGGGAAGAGAGAGGAAGAATAAATCTGGAAAGATTAAGAAGGATGTGGAGCCCCCAGAGCCGTCTGAAGTGAGCAAAAGCCAGCGCCCCCACCCCACCCCGCCCGGACCGCCCGCGCCCCTCCTCTCTCGTCCTCGGGACGGTAATTATAAAGCGAAAAGCAGCGGCGAGGTCACCCGTTTTTACCAGCCTGCTGCACCGAATGCGCGCGGTGCAGGTGCGGCGGCCGCGGGCTTTGTGATTCATGCCCACTTTCAAAGGGGGGCTTGGGCCCGTCTGAGAGGCACCCAAACAACTGTCTTCTAATATTAGCACGGCTGTATTTCGGGATCTATTATAGTCTGTCCAGACAGATCCCATTGTAATGGGATCTTTTATTAAAAGATTAGCACTATCTCCTGCAGTTGGTGGAAAAAAATCTGTTATCACTGAGTTATTTGCAGTTGTGGAGAGGGTGGGAGGCGGGTGGTGGAAGTTGGGGGGTGGGAGGGCGAGAGGAGGCCTGGGGGGGGGGGCGTCTGGCGGGGAGGGGGGAGGTAGGCGGGTGGGGGGCGAAGAGGGGCGGATTTGAAATCCGTAGAACAAAATCCCAGGGACCTGCGAATGTCCAAGAATTTTGTCTGCATACTTCACTGTCTGTTCTTCGGGCTCCAGAAGCGAAAAGAATAGAAATTTAAAAGGCAGCTTTGGAATAAACAATATAGCATTTTCCGTGAAGTAATCGTTTTATATAAAAGGAAATATCGCCTCCTCTGTTTCATTCAGCGGTGCCAAAAATGTTATAAATGAGAGACCCGCCAACTTTCAGCGAAGAATGCCAGGCACTGTGCTTAATAAACTGAGGCTACAGAAGTTCATTATCGATGTTGCAATCTTTTTTATTCCGCGAACCGAGAGAGAGACTGAGAAGGAGACTGAGAGTGAGAGAGACAGACACAGGACAGAAACTGGGGAGTCTCCGAGCCGCGGAAGGCGGGTAGACCGCCTACGTCGGCGCCCCCGCTCCGGGCTCCGACTCCTCCAGAAGCTGCGAAGTGAAAGGGGAGAAAAGAAAAGGAGGGCGAGACTGTGACGGTGGGGGGAGGCCCGGGCCGAGGTGTTAAACATTTTTGTTCGCTTCTAACTCGTCGAGACGGAGGGCCGCGTCTCCGCCAGGTTCTGCCCCGGGTGGAAGGTGCCGGGGCCCGGGGTTCCCAGCCACAACCCTGGGCTCGGGGGTGGCCGCGGCGCTCGGCACGCGCAGACCCAGACAGACAACGTCGCGGGGTCCCGCAGCCAGACTGCGGGGGCCTAACACGGCAGCGACCGGACCTCCGGCGGGGTATTAAGGCAGCTCGGGGCTCTCCGGGCGTTTGCGAAGTCTTCCTGGAGCGGAGGAGCGGCGTTGCGAAGACCAACTCCCGCCCCGCCGCCCCGCTCCGCTCCGCCCTGCCCGCCGCCGCCTCCAGCGCCCTCACCGCGCCAGACACACACACACACTCACACACTCACACACACACACACACACACACACACACACACACACACACACACACACACACACACACGCCACCCCGGGCGCGCCGGCGCTGCCAGCGAGCGGCGGCGTGCAGGACTTGAAGTGGGTGTTCTTCCCCACTCCCCACCCCCGAAGCGTCCCCCCCACCCCCCCGCGCCCGGGTCTCCTGCCCCCTCCCTCTCGCTCCTACGCAAATAAGAACTCGGCGATTCCCCTCCTGCCGCTTTGATTTCGGGCACCTCCACCAGATAATTGGGAAGGGTTTCAGAAGGTGGGAAATGTCACCTGATTCACACTGAACTTTTAAAAGCTCCCCACCCCCAAGGAACCGCGCACACCCTCGCTCGCGGCCGCCCTCCCACTGCCCCACACACTGGGAGACCGCCCACCGCAAACCGTGGAGACCCCCGTCTAGATTTAAAGCGCGGCTGCGCCTGGCTTCTGACGTCCATTGAATCGCGAGGGCGGCCGGCGGCAAGCGCTGGGCTACGCCGGGATAGCTGCGCCCTCCGCCGCTCGTCTCTGCGACGCGCACCGCTTGCCAGAGCCACCCGCCGCCGCGCCCGCTCCCCGCGCCACCGCGCCCGCTCCCCGCGCCGCCGCGCTCCTCACCCCGCGCCTGCCCTCAGGATGGCCCGTCCTAGGCACCAGCCCGGCGGGCTTTGCCTCCTGCTGCTGCTTCTCTGCCAGTTCATGGAGGACCGCAGCGCCCAGGGTAAGCGAGGCGGGATGCGCAGGGAGGCTCGGCGGAGGGCAGGGGTTTGTAGTTTTCGGGCGTCTCCACCGGGTCTGTTCTGAGCAACTCTGCTTTTGGAAGATGTTGGACCAACTTAGCGAATCCGGGATGGAGAGGAGTGGGAGAATTGAAGGCAGTGACACTTTAGGACTGGGAACCGAGTTTGGAGCGCGGTTATCCTTTAAAAGGAAAGGGAGTGAGCTGGAGTCTCTCTCAGTAGTTAGGGTTAGATGCTCCAAGTTCTGGACCTAATGAGTTTAGATGTTATCTCCCTTGTTTGGCTCTGAAGAAGGGGATAAGCATCGGTAGCCTGAAGATTGCAATCCACTCATTTGCAATCTAACCTCTCTCCCTCCTGCATCTTTTGGATACTTTAAAAAATGACTGAGTGGGGAGGGGGGGAATACTGAAATTTCCTCGGTGACTGCGGGACGTGGTTTCAGAAACTTTGCCCAAACTTGGAAATGAGGGTGCCGAAAATTTTAGAGGGAAGTAGCTTTCTGCCTAGTGGATGCTTCTTCTAACCCCCTCCCCCCAACCCCGCAAAAAAAAAAAAAAATTACCCCGGACTGTTCTGAAAAGTTTACAGTTTTTTTCCCTTTTGCCTCATTCCTGATTGTTAACTTTCTGTAGAACAGTGAGGAACCCACAATTGATTTAAATTCTGAGATGCAATAAGAGCAAATTTCTAAAGTTTTTTTTTTAATTAGATTTATCTCCATTAGTCTTTGGGCGGAATTTTTTAAAATAATAATAGCAGCTTGCGGTCCAATTATTGTTAAAGTTATATGGATGATTCATAAGACGTCTTCCTGACCAAAATCTGAACATTAAAAAGGAAGAAGGTGGGGGGCGGGGGGCTACTTGCAAAGATAATCTCGGTGGGTATGATACAGGGATGTGTGTGTGTGTATGTATGTGTGTATATATATATATATATATATATATATATATGTATATATAACCATGAAACGATAGTAAGTCCCCCTCCCACCTTGTTTCCCCCCCGCCCCCAACCCCAGTACTTTTCTTGAGGCAGACTTGGAACTTTCCTGACTTTAGCGTTATTTTATGCGTGTTGTATACGGCCCCCTGGGCACAGCTCCTAGCCGCCTGCGACGCACTACTGCTCTGAGTTGCCCACCTTTCGGAGCGAGGCGCTGCCTGACTGCCCGGGACGTGGGCGCCGTGGAAAGTAGCCCTCGGAGATTTCGAAAGATCGCGGTGGCCGCGGGCGTCCTTTGGGTCTGGCGGATTGCAAAACGGCCCGTCGGGCGGGCTGCGCCTCGAGGCCGCGAGGGGCAGCGCCGGGCAGGGCCCGGTTGCTTTTTTGCTTTCATTTTTCAGAAGTGCCTTTTGCGTGATCTGTTGCTGTATGTGTGTGTGTGAGTGTGTGTGTGTGTGTGTGTGTCTGTCTGTCTGGGTCTCTCTCTTTCTCTCTCTTTTCTTTCTCTCTCTCTTAAGTTCTACTTTTTTAACCCCTGTCACAAATAATCCCCGTACCGCCTACATGAAACCGACATGTAAAAACATCCGTCGCATCCTGTTTTTGTCAGGTTCTTTAATCTGCCCTTCGAGTCGCTGCAGGTTATGAAATGGGACGAATAAAAGTAAACAGTCTAGTAAAAGTCAATGCAAGCTGCACGTGTTGTGTCTGGGTCACTGGTAACTGACATTGATATGGCTGGAGCGCTCGGGCTTCTCGCTCTCGCCCTCCCTCCCCATCGCCCACCTCCCACCTCTTCAATCTGGTCCCCCCCTCCACCCCTCGCCTTTCTCCACCCCTTCATTCCCTCTGATTTATTTTCTGCTTTTTCTCTGCCGTCTCTCCTCCACGCTCACTCCCTCCCCATCCCCGCCGGGTCTCCTTCCCCTGCCGGTTCACTGCCTCCCTCCCCCTACCCAGCCGGCGCCGCCGGCTCACTTGCCCACCTCCCCACCCCTGTCTCCCCGCAGCTGGGAATTGCTGGCTCCGCCAAGCAAAGAACGGCCGCTGTCAGGTCCTGTACAAGACAGAACTGAGCAAGGAGGAGTGTTGCAGCACTGGCCGCCTGAGCACCTCGTGGACCGAGGAGGACGTAAATGACAACACGCTGTTCAAGTGGATGATTTTCAACGGGGGCGCCCCCAACTGCATCCCTTGTAAAGGTAGGGCTCTTCCTCCCCAGTCTGCAGGCCCTCAGTAGAGGGCGTCTTACCCTCAGCTTCCCCAGTGCCCAGCCGGGGTTTGGGACTGGAGGAGCTTTGTTCGTGGGTTCCCCCTAACCACCCCCAGCCCTGGTAAGCCATTCGGGCTGAATCTCCTGTCACACACTACAGGCAAAACAAGGGTCGCCAGAGGTTCTCGGACTTCTTAGCCAAATGTGGCGGTGAAGCCAGCCAACCCTTGCTCTTTGAGGGAGATTTGGGTAGGGAATGCAGCCCACTGTCCCCCACCCTTCCCTCTTCTCAACTTCCGGGCAACAGCCTAGCCCCTTGGGCTCAGACTCTTGGCTGCAGGATTGCGCAAGGCACCCACAGCCCTCCTGGCTAACCTGCATGGTGCCTGACCCTGGTTTTAATCCCTGCCTCTTTCCAACTCCTAGAAACGTGTGAGAACGTGGACTGTGGCCCCGGAAAAAAATGCCGAATGAACAAGAAGAACAAACCCCGCTGCGTCTGTGCCCCAGATTGTTCTAACATCACCTGGAAAGGCCCGGTGTGTGGGCTGGACGGAAAAACCTACCGCAACGAATGTGCACTCCTCAAGGCCAGATGTAAAGAGCAGCCAGAGCTGCAAGTCCAGTACCAGGGCAAATGTAAAAGTAGGTCCTACCCGACCCCTCCTCCAGCCTTCTGCTTGAGGTAGACCCGCTGCAGGACCCCTGGGATGGGCGTAATAGCCTAATAATAATAATATCAAATAAAGGAACCCTTTCTAACTTTATATTCTAAAGATTCCTTAAGACACTAAAGGTTCAACCTAGAGTCTTAGTTTTCTTTTAAAAACTGCAGAGCTACCCAAGTGCGTTCCTAAAGCTGAATGCTTCTGTTTCATGATTTCCTTGAAACCGTCCAGTGGCTCAGTCCGGAAGAAGGTACCTATTAACGTGTTTAATATTAATGTTTTTCCCTCTTTGTTTCAGAGACCTGTCGGGATGTTTTCTGTCCAGGCAGCTCTACATGCGTGGTGGACCAGACTAATAATGCCTACTGTGTGACTTGTAACAGAATTTGCCCAGAGCCCACCTCCTCTGAACAGTATCTCTGTGGGAATGATGGAGTGACCTACCCCAGTGCCTGTCACCTGAGAAAAGCTACCTGCCTACTGGGCAGATCTATTGGATTGGCCTATGAGGGAAAGTGTATCAGTAGGTATTCTGGATTGAGGAAGGAAAAGAGAAAAAGGCTATAATTGTGATAAAACTGTGAGCTTAACCAATAAATAAACCCCAAACTTCCCAAAACTAGCTTCATCAAAGTCGGTAAACTGTCATGACCACCTTAAGGAAACCATTGTCTTTTTTTTTTTTTTTACCATTGTCTTCTGGATGCATTGGCATACATATTGAAATGCCAGCAAGACACAGGAAACAATTTTCCTTCTTAGAAATCTAAGAACTCACTCAATTTTACACATTTTTTTAAGTGCTAGACTTGCTGGAAGCGAGAAATAATTACTTAACAGTTCCTAAAATCTGTTATCAGATTCTGATAACTGATAGAATTCTTTCTTTTTTTTTAAAGATCCCACTTGTGGGAAGTAATCAAATACATATTTAATTGAAGGATACTATGAAATCCTGTTTTAAGAAAATACTACAGTATTTTCATGCATTAAGCTAGTATAGAGGAAACTAGGAGTTTTGAGTATGTGTGTGTGTGTTTCAGTTTTATAGAGTGTTTTTGCACAGTATTTCCATGAGCCCCATTAGTGAGTAATAAAATATGTTTTATATGTTTACATTTATTCATTTATTGATAGAAGGCTAGAGAAAGGAGACAAGGTGAGGAGGATGGATTTACTTATCACAGGTGTATTATATCCTAGAAGCAAAGTCCTGTGACGATATCCAGTGCACTGGTGGAAAAAAGTGTTTATGGGACTTCAAGGTTGGCAGAGGCCGGTGTTCACTCTGCGGTGAGCTGTGCCCTGAGAGTAAGTCTGAGGAGCCTGTCTGTGCCAGTGACAATGCCACCTATGCTAGTGAGTGTGCCATGAAGGAAGCGGCCTGCTCCTCGGGCGTGCTGCTGGAAGTGAAGCACTCCGGATCTTGCAACTGTAAGTGTGATTTCTAACCTTGCCGCAGTTTAAGGATTTCCCAGGCAAGTCCTAGGGAATGGAGACTTAGAAAGCACGAAAACGTCCCCCACATAAGCCCACTTCTGTTTAAGTTAGGTAGCTGCTAAAGTGCACCAGCAATTCAGCAATCCACAAAAAAAATCACCTGAAGTGTTTCGGGGCCTTTAGGACTTGTCTGATGATCATCAACAAGATCACCTCTAAAATAGCCCATTCCAATCATCTGCCCCTAATTCTTTTTGTTTTAGTAGTGTGCTTTGCTGTTTGCTTTTATTAACACTTGAATCTGAACTAACTACTTCAAAGGTTTTGGTTTTTTTTTTTCTTTTTCAAAGACAGCTTTCTGTTATCACACATAGGCTGCTGCTTTGCGCAGTTGCCCCTACTAACTAAATTAAGGACCCAAAGCAGTTATACCTAGAACACAAGAGCGCTTTTTATCTAATTTCAGGAATCTGCCCGTAAAACCTGAGCCATTGATTCTTCAGAACTTTCTGCAGTTTTTGACTTCATAGATAATGTTTTTAAAAAAAAAAAAGTTTTTTTAAAACTTGTTACATAACAGCAGATGCCAAAAACAAAACAGCATCTTACTGCAAGTCACATAAAAATGCAACGCTGTAATATGGCTGTTACAGAGGGCTTTGAAAACATACACTGAGCTGCTTCTGCGCTGTTCTTGTCCGTATTTAAACAGCAGCTCCCCTGTATTCCCCCATCTAGCCATTTCGGAAGACACCGAAGACGAGGAGGAAGATGAAGACCAGGACTACAGCTTTCCTATATCTTCCATTCTAGAGTGGTAAACCCTCCACCAATGTTCAATGTTGACATAGCCTTTAGGCAAAAAAAAAAAAAAAAAAAAAAGGAAAGAAAAAAAGTAAAAGAAAAAAAATACATTGTCCATACTGTAAATAAGTGTATGCCTATTTATTTGGGGGGAAAACTATACATAAAGGACCTTTGTCCTAAAGCTCTCTCCCAGGCCACCTTGTTACTCACTGGACCCGGAGAGGCAGTCATTGTGAGGTCTACTGGATGAGGCCCATAGTTGAGACTTGTAGACATTTATTTATACTGTGTCATGTTTTATAATTTATACATAAAATGTCTGGTTGACTGTACACCTTGTTTTTGAAGAAATTTATTCGTGAAAGGAAGAGCAGTTGTTATTTATTGTGAGGTCTCTTGCTTGTAAAGTAAAAGCTTTTTTTTTTTCCTTGTAAACCATTTAAGTCCATTCCTTACTATTCACTCACTCATCTGTCTCCCTTCATTTACCTGTCGTTAGCCTCTTTTCCACTTTAACCAACTTGCATGTCAGTTTCTGTCCTGTTTATTTATTGGATTCTCTGCTGCCTGTTCTGTACATACCTGATCCCTCGGGTTTTGTTTACAAGGAATCTTGACTGACCAAAAGGCATTATAACTCTGACTCAGATAGCAGGTACAGAGGATACATCTTTGAGGAAACTCCTATTTCTGTTCTCTGGTTGTGATGAAGACATCGGTGAGGCAGGTGGTGATAGCAGTGTTGGGTTTCTAATCATGTACTTCTAAGATGTTACAGATCCAAAGGATTGAGTGATACGGGTGTCAGGAGCCTGAAAGAAGGAGAATGCTGTACATTCAACCTTATGTTAGGTGTTTCCTTTAAAGGCTAGTCTGCTGTACCTTTTCAACTAGTTCTTTTCACCCAATGTGTCATGAAAAGTATATCAAAGCTTTATCAGTTCAGGTTTCTTGCTTTTCATAATACTTTTTTCTGATGCAATTTTATATTTTCAAACATGGCAAGTTAAATATAAATTCATTTAAATATATAGTTTTATACTTTTCTACCATGTAAATGTGCAATGTATATAAAAGTTATAATGTGTATTTGTAAATAAATGATGAGTGAAAAAATAAAAAAATTTTAAAAAGCCAATGGTCTCAATTGCTGATGATGTAAAAGAAGCTGTTAGGACTTTTGAGTAAAAATGTATATGATATATTCGTTGAGAAATACAATTATCACTAAAATTAAGTGACCAGGGTAGTAAGAACTCCAAGGTAAATTACAGATCACCTCAAAAGGAAAAAGGAATCTGAGGTCCATCCACGCCTTTGTAGTAACGATGGCATACTTTCCACTCAGCACTGGAGGAAACTGTAGATGTCCCTCCTTGCAATGTGCCAAGCCTAAAGTTTCCTCTTTAAAAACATCATCTTCTTAGCTATCCTTGTCCCAAGCTCATCTCCAGAGCCAGAGGCACCCTTTCTCTTTCCTCATCTAAATAAAGTAGATCTTAAGTCTTTAAACAAAGCACATTACAAGGAAAAATAAAAATAGACACACATACAGCAGCACAACCTAGGTCAGAATGTCAACTACAGAAATAAAGGCAGTATAATATTGAAATTCTAGAGACTTTTTGAGGTAAAGATGGAGCAGGGGTGGATTTCCACAATGGTCATGGTTCATGGAGAGTAAATAATGACACTTTCAAGGTAAGAGGACATGTATTAATGTTTTGCAGTTTATTTTAGTCAAGTCACACTACTAGGGCCTCAGATTGGCATGTAGGGCCTCAACTGATTGTCCCAGTAATACACTGTAATACATAGTGATACATAACTAGATAGTCACAAGTTTCCAACTGCTGTGCTACTTCATTGCCTAAGTACATCAAAAATATCAAGTACAAGATGCAAAGAAGTGAGGATTAGAACCACAGGAGGGAAAGGGCAAAGAACAGTCAATATTACAAACATAGCCGAACAAATATATTCTTTCACAGACTGTGACCCTAGTTCTTTCCAAAAGTTTATTCCTTTTGTGAAAACCCTCTATAATATAAATAATTAGAGAATTATAGGAGACCATTGGCTCTCAACTGTGGTCACCAAATGAGAAATTTGATGAAGGCAGAGGGGCCTCTTAGGTGGGCAGAGTTCATATAATAATTAGGAGCCTGTCAGTGCTGTCAGCCTTAAGCCACCAGTTCCCAGAGAAAGGAGAAGAAGTGCAGAAGACCAATGCTGCCAAAAACCGAGGGAAAGACAAAGATGGGAACTAATGTAGTGTCTGGGAGCTACTGGCTTGCCACTAGGGTTGAACACTCAGGGAAGGAAACAGCAGGCAGGCTGGTTTCACATCCCTTCCTGGAATTGATTTGTTACCTCATCCTGGGATGCTACAGATGCTTTAAAGTTGCCATTGACATCAGAGTGAAAACGTCAAATTTAACAGGCACCAATGTGTGTCTTGGCAAGGGTGAGTGATAAAATCAACAGCTTGCCCTTTAAACAACATCCGGATTATTTATTTACAATTTTTTTATTTCATAGTTGTCAGCATCAATCATTCATCTCCAACATCAGACAGTTTCTTATTTTCCTTCTTGGAGTTTCTGACTTTTCCAGTAATCCTGTATTAGGCTGCTGCTGCTGCTGCTAAGTCACTTCAGTCGTGTCCGACTCTGTGCGACCCCATGGACTGCAGCCTACCAGGTTCCTCCAACCATGGGCTAATTAGTACTAAAAAATAGAATTCTCCTTTAAAATTAAAATTAGGTTAATACCATTAGGTTACTGTTAGAATTTCAGTTAGGACTCATTGATGCATATAAAGTAATTAATATAAACAGTTACTAGTAACTAGTTTTAATCATCATTAGGAATTGCAAAATAACAAGTAAAAATAGCAAAAAATCTATCAGGGATCTAATTTTCATCAGATATCCACTTCAATTAAGATTTTTATCTGCTATATGGGTATGTGTGCTATGTGCTTAATCGCTCAGTTATGTCCAACTCTTCTCGACCCCATGGACTGTAGCCCACCAGGCTCCTCTGTCCATGGGATTCTCCAGGCAAGAATACTGGAGTGGGTTGCCATGCCCTCCTCCAGAGGATCTTCCCAACCCAAGGATCGAACCCAGGTCTCCCGCACTGCAGGCAGATTCTTGCATTGAAAGAATTGAAATTGGCAGTGAGAGAATTTTTGACACCTAAACCATACCTCCAGGGAATCCCATATGGGTATAACAAAATAAAATCTGACATAATTGGAATCAAACAATGCAGCTCATCTACTCTTGACCTTAGAGTAGATCCTGTACCCAAGGGGGATAGTGCACTTTATAATATTATTGCCACTGGACAAAATTAGAATACTGTCCATAAATTAAAGCATTGTATCAATATCAAATTTACTGAAATTAATCATTGTAATATGCATGCAAGAGAATATTTCTGAACTTAGGAAAGACACACTAAAGTATTTAGGGGGAAAGACCAAAATGTATCTAATTTACTCTCAAGTGATTTACAAAGAAAAAATATAGTTTTCAGTAGGGTTTTTTTCCCCTTATATGTATTCAGAGAGAGCATACAAATGATAAAAGAAGTAGAGTAAAATGTTAATTTGAGTAAAAGGTATATGGATATCTTTAATACTATATTTTTGCAACTTTTCTATAATTTGGAATCATATCAAATAAATGTTTAGAAATTTAAAAAATCATTCTCAGGAAGAGATGCACAGTAGACTGCTTTTCCCAGTCTCTAGAAAAGCAACTGAAATAGAGTCATTTAAAAAATTATTTACATGACCAAAAGATTGGAAAATAATTCCAGTGACTGCAAAAGCTAGAGAATCGAAATTGGCAATGAGAGAATTTCTGACACCTAAACCATACCAAGAAACAGCTTTTTCTTTTCCATAGCCATCTTAAAATTTAGAGTAATTAGTAGCTTTGCTAAAGCACTGCCAACACCCAAAACCTCAGTTCCCCCCACTGCTGGCTATATATTAATTAGACAAGGAATTTAACTTCTCTGGGCCTCAGTTTCCCCATGTATGTACCCAGGACAATAAAAGTGTCTCCCTCATAATAGTGTTCTGAAGATTAAAAGAAATAAGTTGTATAAAGTGCTTAGATCTGTGCCTGGCATGTAAAAAGACAGCCAGTGAATATGTCCTCTAGGACTGTACTACTTGTTATTAAAGAAGAAAAGGGACTTCCCTCATGGTCAAGTGGTTAGGACTCTGCTCTTCCACTGCAGGCCAGCAGCACAGCCAAAAAGAAAAGGGCTGGAATTGTGGTTCAGCAACCTCTCTACCTTGGAAATACAATGAATGAGGAATGGCACCAATCAAGGCCAGAAGCACAAGTGTAAACAATTTATTTTAAATTTTAAACTATTTTAGCCACGTTAATATTTAACAAAATATCACGAAGTTCTAGCTGCTATAGCAAAGTTCACGGTTCAAATAACAGATGGAGATACATTATTTTTCATGGAAATTTAGAAATAATTCAATCACACAACATTTTCAAAACCACAAAAACGTGCCTTTTGTCTTTTCATTCACGCGCCCAACACAATCTGTGGTAAGTAAATTAAATCAAATCTGTCTTTAACTTTGATACGATCTCCTACATGAGGACTACAGATTCCTAAAGATAGTAGTAAATTATTTCCAAGCTAGCAAAACCCTAATATAATCCGAATATTGTACAATTATCTTGATATAAAAGATGATGTATTATTTAATTAATAAACTCACTTATTAAAAACCATTTTTCAAAACCTGGGTCCTAAGACAGGCACATTTCTGTTCTTCCCATCCCACTTTCCATTCAGATCAGCAAACAATCCTTCTCCAGCCAAAAGTTGTCATGTAAATAGACTCCAGGCATGCCTGCCCTGCGTCTTCAGCAGACCTGCCCAGACATGTCCACATCCCAGCTTCAATTTAGCTGGAATCCCCCCACGAGTACTGGATGGTCCCTGGGTTTTGCCATCCTTGGACCTCAGATATCTTGGCTGGTACCATCAAGATTCCTGTGGCTGAGTCCTTCAGACACGTAAAAACATATTCTCTGGATTACACCGAATGTAGTCCTGGCAGAGCTATAATTTGTCATTTTTCTATTTTAAGAATATGGCCCAGGAACCAACTGGTACAGTCAGGAGCCAGATTACTCCCACCAAAAGTCTCTTGTATTAATCCCCTAAGGACAAAGATCTCTGGCTAAAGGACGAGTATAAGCTTTTTTCAAGAAGTTGGGGCAGGCAAGAAATCAGCAGCAAAGTCAGAAGCCTGGGAAGACAGTGGGCTATACATCCATTCAGGTTTTAAGAGATCTCTATCTTTTCCAGCACCATTAAAAAAAAAAAAATTATGGGATGATTTCCTGGTCATGATGCATCCCATAAACAGTGGTGACAGTGAAAGACCAAGGCAAAGGCCAGTCTCTATAGTTTCTTGAGATTGCTGTGGGCTTTATGGGTCAATGACAAGGGAAGAACTGGATTACTCAAAAGGCAACCAGTACCTGAAACACCTACAGTCTTTTATAGACCTAGTGTCCCAGGAAAAGATATCAAAATAGATTGAGGGCAATATATTTACTAGGTATATGGAACCAGGACCCAGTCAATAAAATTCACAAATATAAACAGAGCTGATACTCAAGGTGTTGTGCCTGAACCAGCGGCATCAGCATTACCTGGGAACTTGTTAGAAATACAACATTTTGAGCACCACCCCAGAGCCATTGAACAAAATTCACCTGGGGTACAAGAATCTATGTTTTAACAAGCTTTCTGGGTGATTCTTGTGCATGCTTAAATTTGAGAACAGCTGCCCTAGAATCATTTCAAGTTCTGAGTGAGCATTGGCTGCCTAATGTTCCAAAGGCAGCCAGAATACTCTTGCATGGGTCTCTGGTAGGGCTACAGCAGAGCTGTGTTCAATCCTGTTCCCCTCAGCCTGACCTGGGCCAGGATTCCCACACTTAATCAGCCTTCATTGCAGGAGTGTACCTGCTGGTGGTAAAAGCACTTGGCCATAGATATCACAAGGCACATTTTTCCTAAGAATATTCTCAGCCTCCACTTCCTTATGGGAGATCCCAGTGAGATTTAAGCTGGACTGGCTAGGAGTTGTGAACTTGCCTTTACCATCCCTTCCAGGCATATGCATTGCATGGAAAGTTTATTAATAAAAGACACGAATTTTGAATGAAGAGTAGCGACATTCCAACCCTGGTCCTCCTTTCAGTTGACATTTGATCCACTTTCCTTCCCTTCACTTGCCTAGAGCTCCTTTCAGGAGTTCTACATCACCTTTTCAGAAGAGCACTTCAGCTTCATCCATGGGTCAGGAAGCCAAGACTACTACTCAACTGATCCTAAGTTCTTTTAAGAACAGGGAGATCTAAGCAATCAAATGAAATGGAAACAATAATAAGTGATATCCTCTTCGGAATGCATCCAGATGCAACCACACCCCAAGATCTATAGCCTGAACCAAGAGTGGAAGGCCCTTTCAAAATTTTTTGACATTCTATCCCTCCTGGCCTCTTATCTTTCCCTACCTCAATGATTCTCTCACTAGAACATTGGTTCTATGAATTTGTGTCAATTTCCCCACATTCTCTGGCCAAAATCCTAACTATGGATCAGTGAAATCAACCTCTCCACATCTATGCTTATGCTGCTAAGCAAGGATGAAATCCTCCAAAAATACCACTAGGTGCCCTTATACAATTATTGGATCTAATCTCAGTTAGGTTCTTTAAAAGCCCTATTTTACACAACTCTCTATACCCATTTCCCTTCCTGGCACTTCCATACCATCACAGCTCTCCTCAAGCAACATGTCCACCACTCTTCTTACTTGCAGTGAACTTTATCTTATCTACTCAACTAGAAAATTGCTGCCATCAGGAAAGAGTTATGTCAGCTTCCTCCACTGCCAACATTACCATAAGTTTGCCCAATTCCATATCATTTGTAACAACCTTCCCTCTGATCTCAAAGAATCTCATTTTCATATCTGTGTTTTCCACCACATCCCCCATCTCTTCCAGAAATTTACTCTATTAATTGAGCTCTCTCTCCATAATTTTAAATTTCTTCCTCTATAGTGGTTTTACTAATCTTAGCCTATAAATATGTTTTATAAAGAACTTTTAAAGTAAGGATAAAAAATGGAAATAATTAGTAAAACTTGCCTAATTCAACACACAAACACACATGCCAGCCTTGGCTAGCCCTTTAAAAAAATAGAAAGCCTTCTTATCTCTCCTATGTCTCCTTCTAGACGCAACCTATGGAGTAATCTCCTTTCTGTCTCCACTAGCTCACCTCTCCCTCATTCCTCAACCCTCTGCAATGTGGTCTTTCCTCCTATTATGCATCTAAAGATGTTTGGCAAAGGTTATCAATGACTTCTAAGCTCCCAATACAATGGACACAATGGACATGACTCCCGCCTTAACTAATGAATCACTCTTTGATTTGTATACTGTCAACCCAACTCTGCTCTTCTCAAATCCTCTTTTGTACTCCCACCTGCTGTTATCTCCCCATTCTTTATGTGCTGCTTTCTTCTCACCAGTAAAGCAAGATCAAAAGCTGGCAACTTATGGACTGTATCCAGTTTATATTTTATTTGGTTACACACACCTGTAAAACAATTTTGTACTAGTTAACAGTATTTTAAAACTAGGAAATCCCACACAGAAATCTGGATTTCTCTTGAAAAATCTGAGAGCCAGTGATCACTGGGTCTATGAGCCCACACAGGCACAACCACCAGGATCAGAGAAGACAGTGGCAGTTCTCTCCCTGAGATGAATACCTGCATCTCTCATGTCACCTGTTCTCCTTAGTTCATATGGTTTGTTTCACTCGTCCACCTGATCTGACTGCTCTTTGTTAGCCAAGAGTTCCATACTCCACTCCCTCACTATTCAATTTATACGGCCTTCTGTGTATTCTGATATCATCGTATCATCATGGTTTTCATTGCAATCCAAAAGCTGGTGACTGAAGATTGCTATGATGAACTCTGACATTTGGTTAGCTGCCGCTCATACCTTCTCTTATATGATCAGGAAATTGCACCTCCACAATCGATCTGCAAAGCTTACCCCTAACAAAGGATGTCCCTCACTCGGCTTTTCCTCATATGTTATGTTTTCAGTCACTAAGTTATGTCTGACTCTTTGTGATCCCATGGACTCCAGCCTGCCAGGCTCCTCTGCCCATGGGAATTTCCAGACAAAATTACTGGAGTGGGTTGCCATTTCTTCTTCCAGAAGATCTTACCCACTCTGGGATCGAACCCATATCTCCTGCTTGGCAGGCCGATTCTTTTACCATTGAGCCACCTGAGAAGCCCATTTCCTCACTCAGATTCCTTCCAAATCAAATCTTATAGGAATAAATCTGATTGGTGAAACTAAGTCCCCAAGAAGGGAAGCTGGGAAAAGCAGGGTTAAATTCTAAATTAGGAAAGTTGAATTCAGCATGCTGCTGCTGCTAAGTCACATCAGTCGTGTCCAACTCTGTGCAACCCCATAGACGGCAGCCCACCAGGCTCCCCTGTCCCTGGGATTCTCCAGGCAAGAACACTGGAGCAAGTTGCCATTTCCTCCTCCAATGCATGAAAGTGAAAAGTGAAACTGAAGTCGCTCAGTCGTGTCTGACTCTTAGAGACCCCATGGACTGCAGCCCACCAGGCTCCTCCATCCATGGGACTTTCCAGGCAAGAGTACTAGAGAGAGTTCAGCCTAGAGAAGTACAAAGTAGAGAAAACGTCTCAAAGATTTTGGCAGCCACAATGACAGGTAAATACCACTAGATAATCTCAACAAAGACAGGTATAAAGTTGTTAAAAGTAGAACTGTAAGTGGCTGTAGCCAGAGGGAGAGTATAGAATTCATCAACTTCAGGAAGTTTCAAGAATATTTTCTCAGAAGCACTAAACAACCAGGAAAATATTGCCAATCTACTACCAGCTAAATTCTCCACCCAGTAAAATGACGATCGCCAAACACTGCATTGTCCTAACACAATTCAGAGGCACATGGAGAGGACAGAGAAATAGAACAGAGAATGACAATATCAGGCAAAGAAGCATTTTCCCAAATAATAGACTGTTTTGCAAGCGAAAGCTTTCTGACCTCCAGCCTCTAATAGATGAGTGCAGGAGCTCATACTTAGAAATAAGTGACTGCGGAGTCTGAACTCAACCTCAAGCAAAGACTGATAGAAAACTAAGAATTCTCTATTAGCAAAGATCATCGTATGGAAAAGTCAGATCTCCAATCCTGATGACATTGTATCCAGATCAAGATACACACTTTTCTTCACCAAATTCAGGGGCAGAGGGAATGAATATAAATGAAATCAACATTTTGAAAGTTGTTTTGTTTGATTTATTGATTTTTTTTTAAATCCGTTTAAAATTCTCCTGAAGTGCTTTACATTTTACAGATCAAAATTACACCTCAACAAAAACCCACAGGTGTCATTTATTCATATTTTATGACAGCAGTTTGAGAATCAACTGTAATTTTTTTCAAAAATCTTATACATGAACTCTATTAAATTAACACAAAATTTCGGGACTTCCCTAGTGGTCCAGTGGTTAAGAATCTGCCTTCCAATGCAAGGAACATGGGTTCCATCCCTGGTCAGGGAACCTAAGATCCTACATACCACAGGGCAACTAAGACCATACACAACTACTCAGTCCATTCCCTAGAACCCTCGTGCTGCAACTAGAGAAAGCCCACACGCCCCAGCGAAGACCTAGCGCAGCAAAAATTTTTTTTTATTTAAAAAAATTAGAAATAAAAAAATTAATACAAAGTTTCAATAGTTAATTAGAAAACAGAAACAAATTTTTATCTATATATAATAGATCAATATAAAATTCAGAATTTGTCAGAGAAATAGTGTACCTTTAAAAATTAGCCAATATATTCAGAATAGACAAATCTATAGAGACAGAAAGATTAGTGGTTGGTCAGGGATGGGGCAATGAAAAATAAATGTTATTTTTTTTAATATTCTAAAATTGATTGTGGTGATGATTGCTTAACTCTGTGAATATATAAACACCATTAAACTGTACACTTTAAATAAATTGTAATGCATATGAATTTCATCTTAATGAAGTTGTTTTAAAAAATAATTTCCAAGATAATTTAAATGGAAGAATTTAATATTTTCACCTACGTTTACAACTGTTTTAGCTTTACAAGAATGGATTTTTTAAAATACACATTATTACAACTCAAAACATCTCTTCTAGTTGTGTACTCATATTTACTGTAGATTTCTATGCTGTTCAATATCAGTTTTGATGGTATAAATACAAACCAAGAATTGAAATTATAGCTCTGGAAAATGTAGTCATTTTAGCTTCAGTAGGATTCTTTTCATGAATTAAAAACACTCCATGCTTTCTTTTAAAATATATTTATTATATTTTTATTATCTCTTTGGGAGAGGGGCGTTCTGTACGTCATGTGGGATCTTACTTCCCTAATCAGGGATCAAACCTATGCCCCCTGTATTGGAAATGTGAACTATTAACCACAGACCACCAGGGAAGTCCGAAATACTCCATTATGTTCATCCCAGTTTTATTACCATGGAGATGGTGAGAAAAGGGAAAAAAAGAGTTTACCACTGTCTTTCTTTTAACATTACTAAGAAAATTCTCAGATGAAATAAAAATCCCAATCTTATTATATCCTACTTTTCACTGAAGACATTTATCATAAAATTAAAAGAATGACAATAAGTAAATTTATATAAAAAATTTACCGAAAGAAAGAATGATTTTGGCTCCACCTGGCTATTAATACTAACAGTCTTTAGGCAATTAATTATGTTATCACATGTTTTTATTGGTGTGCTGCCAATTTCTATCAGCACAGAAGTTAATTTTTTTTTCCCCTCTTGGGTGTAAAGTGATGTGGAAAGGAGAATTATTAGTATAGAACAGTTTAATCTGTGGTAGTATTTTAGTGTTGCTTGCTGTCTTTCATCTTGGAAATGAAAAGTTTGCAACCTTTTTGACAAATATATTTATGCACACTCACTCTTTCTGATTAGAGCAAATAATTCCTCCTTTAAGAAGAATTTTCACTCCTCAAATAAATATGCTTTATTTTCCACTTAGAAACTCAGTGGAAAACTAGGCCCTAACCATCTGAATGCTAGTTTTCTTTAGTTCAATTAAATTGTTTTTCACAAATTACAGTTTTAAAACTGCAGCTTTCCCTTTCAGAATGTGGAAGAAGGAAAGAGCTAACTATGTCCTTCCTCCTTGACAGATCTTGATCTTTCATAAAATCTTCCAATCCTAACTCAGTTTCTTATTCTTTTATTTAAGTTGGATGTGCCTTTTTAAAAAAAGATTTTAATTTGATCATTCAATTCCTTTAATGGGGGAGGGCAGACTTGAGAATTTATGTGAGTACTTTCTTGTTTATCTAGAATATTAATTATATGTCTCAAAATATGATATACAACATTTCTCTGACAGGTAAGCAATTAGTAATCCTAGTCTGTGGCAAACCCCGACTACCTTTGGGAGATTATGAAAACCCTATGTGAATTGAAGTAGAATCTTAAGGGAAGATACAACAGACTATGACAATGATGCATATGCCTATACAATGAGCAGATATCCAGAGAGAATCTTCCCTTAAAACTCTACCTTCATTCAGGGTTTCCATAATTGCCCAAGGTAGTTTAGGGTTTGCACAGGCCAGGGTTACTAATCGCTTACTTGTCAGAGAAATGCATACATCATTTGCTCCATCTGGGAATTTGCCCCAAGGATTTTAATGCAGGCAACGAGTGCTGAGTGTGCCGATTATCCTGTTTGCATTTCCACTCCCATCCATCTTCCATCGTTCTCTCTTGTGCTCTGCGTCCTCAAAGGCCAAGCCCTGCAGATGTCCCCATGGAGAGTGGTTTGTCTCTAGGTTTGACCAGGACAGTGAGAAGAGAGTAGAGGATGGGAAGAGAGAGATGTGGGATACACGCTCCTGCCCTGTCCCTTTCAGCACAGACTCTCTAGCAGCAGCTTCTTCCCTCTGCAACCATCAAGCAGAAGCAGGAAGGCTCAGTCCACACATTTCCAGTTCCCTTTGAGTCCAGAAACTCTATATCCTGCCCTTGTTCCTTTTCTCTAAGGAAAGTAAGGTCTTTCTACTGTTACTTATCTAGGTGCCCTAGCTTCCTCACTCTCTTACCCTCTGACAACACCACTGCAGGTAGTTCTGTCCTGTGTGAAAGTGAAAGTTGCTCGGTTGTATCCGACTCTGTGACCTTATAGGCTGTAGTCTGCCAGGCTCCTCTGTCCACAAAATTCTCCAGGCAATAATACTGGAGCAGGTAGCCATTACCTTCCTCAGGGGATCTTCTCAACCCAAGGATGGAACCCAGGTCTCCTGCATTGCAGGCAGATTCTTTAGCATCTGAGCTACCAGGGAAATCCTGTGTGAAAGTTCTGCAAACCCTTGGGGTCAGGGGCAAGAGGTGAATTTGCTTTTCCTGCATGAACTCTGAGAGACACAGGAATCTTCTAAGACTTCCTATTCAGACCTGATTTTTGGTTGGTCAGTCCCTAATTCATATAAGAAAATGGAGGGTGAAAATACTCAGGGAGAGAGTAGTTTCTCTACCATGGTCTGATATGACTGCTTCTCGGTTTGATTGACCTCATTTCATTGAAAAACACTGCTTTTGCTGACACTGCTTCTGAAATTTGGATTCTTACACAATACACCTGAACGAGTGCATTTTTTTGAGACTTAATATAGTGAAGACAGCAGTTTCACGCTCTCAAATGGGAAGAGGTGCAAAGACAGGCAGCTTCCACTGAAAACCAAAACAGAGGTTTCCTAAGTCCATCCTGAGTCCTCTACCTGTTACATCAGCACACTCCAGTTTTAGGGCTAAAGCAATCTATTCCACTATCCTCTGTTCAGACTTGTCACCAGAACCTTGGCACCATCTGTTTGAAAGCACAACTTTTTCAACCTTGTTTTTTGATAATGAGCCTGCTGTAAGCATTGTTTTATGTCCTTGCTCAACTGAGGAGAAAAGTCCTGACTCAGAATCTGCTACATTTTTGGATTAACAAAGGAACTTATCCTGTTTGTGTGATGGAAAGTATCAATATAATAAAACCAGTAAGGTCATAGTCAATGGGTTAATTATCACAAATATGTTAAATAAATTCAAATTCCTAAGACAAACATATGTATTAAAGTAAATAAATGTAATTTTGTATAACGAATATTCTAACACGTACTGTTCCTTAAACATGCCTGGAGATTAACATAACCTGAAGTTTATAGGTTATAATTTTTTATCTTTTCATTGTATGTATCTTTTATTAAGTAATATATGTTAAATATCTGTTCAGAGAAATCCTTTATTATAAGAAGCTAAAGAATTTACCAAATAAGTTCACACATAGTTTTTCATATTTTGACTTATTTTCTGTATTGTGTATCTCTCAAAAATTTTTATTGGAATGTAGTTGATTTGCATATTTTGTTAGTGTCTGCTTTATAACAAAGTGAATAAGTTATACATATACATATATCAACTCTTTTTTAGATTCTTTTCCCATATAGGTAGTTACAGAGTACTGAGAAGAGTTCCCTGTGCTATACAGACTAGTTATTTATTTTATATATAGCAGTGTTTATATGTCAATCCTAATCTCCCAATTCCTCGCCCCCCACTGCTTTTCCCCCCTAGTAACCAGAAGTTTGCTTCCTACATCTGTGACTCTATTTCTGTTTTTAAATAGGTTCACTTGTATTATCATTTTTATATTCCACAAAAAGTGGTATCATATGATATTTGTCTTCCTCTGTCTGATTTACTTCATTCAGTATGACAGTCTCTAGGTCCATCTACATCTCTGCAAATGACACAGTTTCAATCCGTTTTAGGGCTGAGTAATATTCCATTGTATATAGGTACCACATTTTCTTTATCCATTCCTCTGTTGATGGACAGTTAGACTGTTTTCCATGTCCTGGCTATTATAAATAGTACTGCAATGAACACTGAGGTGTATGTATCATTTTGAATTATGGTTTTCTCTGGGTATATGCCCAGGAGTGGGATTTTTGGGTTGTATGATAGTTCTATTTTTAGTTTTTTAAGGCATCTCCATATTGTTGTTCATAGTAGCTGTACCAATTTACATTCACACTGACTGTGTAGGAGGTTTCCCTTTTCTCCACACCCTCTCCAGCACTTATTGTTTGTAAATTTTTTTGATGGTGGTCATTCTGACTAGTTTGAGATAATACCTCATTGTAGCTTTTTTTTTTTTTTTGTAGTTTTGATTTGCATTTCTCTAATAATGCATGCACACACACAATAATTAGTGATGTTGAACATCTTTTTTTATATGCTTTTTGGCTATCTGTATGTCTTATTTGGAGAAATGTATATTTAGATCTTCTACCCATTTGTTGATTGGGTTGATTTTTTTCTTTTCATATTGAGCTGCATGAGCTATTTGTATATAGGTTACAATTGTTAATAAAAAAAATCCTTTCTATTTGGAAGCTGCTTATCATAGATTTTCTTATAAATGTTAGTGGATATTCATAAAGTAATATAATTGTGTTCAAAAGAGACAAAATTAGGGGATTCCTTGGCAGTCCAATGGTTAAGACTTAGTGCTTTCACTGTCTTGGGCCCAGGTCTGATTCCTGCTTGGGGAATTAAGACCCTGCAAGCCATTCATCATGGCCAAAAAAAAAGAGAGAGAGTCAAAACTGGTACAAATTTAAAGTGAAGGAGCTTTGCTCCTCCTTCCCCCCAACACTATGCTGAGGGTTACTTGTATATCATGTTCTTAAAACCACATAAACACTTAAAAAAAAAAAAAAGCCATCTTTGTTGATTCAAATAAGAAATGCATACATGTGTTATGAAATTCAAAGGAAACAAAAAGATATCTAGGGAATAGAATGTTTCTCTTCTACCCCTAAACCCCAGCCACCACTTTCCCCTCCTCTGAAGCAATGAATGGAACCAGTTTCCTGTATACTTCAGTGCATAAGCAAGCATATACCTCATCATCATAGACAATAGTACAGTGATTAGGAAATGATGCATTTTGAAATAGGTATTACTTTTACTTAGTTGTAATTTAACTAATACACCTGTACCTACATAGCTTAATTTTGAATAACATCTTGTTAACTTCTAACAGTTGGTTTACAAAATCCCTGAAAATGTTACAATCAGCTCTCATGAGCTGGCGTAGGCCTGCTCTAACACACGTCTTATTGTGTTTATTCTCATTGATCAAGTACCCACATTAGCATATGTCTAAAGACATCTTCTCTTGATTCATCATCATCTCAAGTTTAGTATGTCCAAAATCAAATTCCTTATTAATACCCCTATCCTCAGACCCCCTTCTTCTGATTGCTCCAGTCAGAAGCTTCAGATTCATCCCTGACTCTTCTTTCATACATACTACGTCCAAGTGACCCCTAAATCCTGTTGGCCCTACTTTCACAACACATCCAGGATCCAACCACTTCTCATCACCTGCACTGAACCTGGTCCCTCTTCAGCACCTAGGATGTTGTCTAGCATGTAAGTGGTACAGAATAAGTAATCACAAATGAATAAAGGTATGAATGCAAGGCAGAATATTTTGAAAAAAATTAATCTCATTTTTACATGGTTTAAAATTTCTTTGTCATTATCCAATCAAAAACTGTCCTTATTTTCTAGAAAACTGTTGCAGTTTGTAAGCCACTGAGTTTTCCCAAATTCATGTACACACCAAATATTATAATATGTCTGGGAACAGATGAACATCCACTTTTTTTCCTATGTCTGCTGATTCTTTGGTAGTAAATAGAACACAAACTTATTTTAAAATACTATTAAATTTATATTAGCTTTTTTGTCACCATACAGTTTTTCAGAAAAAAAAAAAGCCCCAAAAGTATGATTACAAAGGAGTCCTTGTACTAGAAAGAAAGGAAGAAAGGAAGAAAGAAAGATCTAGCCTAGGAGAACAAGTCCAAGATCAATTAATTAATTTTAAAACACTAATTAAAATTGTGCTGGGTGATACCTATAATACAAAGAAATGTGCCTGGCTTTGTGAGTGGTAACAACATGAATAGGACATATCCTTGGTCCTAAAATAATTCTAATTTACTTGGAAGATAGATACAACTCAGAATAATTCTACTACTCATTCTATTGTGAAAAGTACACAAAGTGCTATGAGGCTATCTGAAAAAGAGATTAATTTTACTTAGAAGAAAAAGACATCATCAGAAGAGTTAGGGACAGTCTGACCCAGGCCTTAAAGGCTGGCTAACTAGGAAGTGGGCTTCCCCAGGGACTCAGTGGTGAAGAATCTTCCTACCAAGCAGGAGATAAGGGTTAGATCCCTGGGTCAGGAAGATCCCCTAGAGAAGGAAATGGCAACCCACTCCAGTATTCTTGTCTGGGAAATCCCATGGACAGGAGAGGCTACCAGGCTATGGTCCATGGGATCACAAAAGAGTTGAATACAACTTAGCTACTAAACTACAGCTGCAAGTGATTAGCAGCCATTAAAGTTCTTCAATTGCATTCAAGCATCTATAAGAACCATCACAATATTGTAATTATTCTTCAATTTAAAACAAATAAATTAAAAACAAATATCTATACATACCTACTATGTAACTGGCTCTAAGTCAGGCACTAGAGATGTAATGGTCACCAAGGAGATAAGATGTTGTCTACTCTCAGTGGTAGACTAAGAGAATGATGTCACCTGATCTATATTTTGGAGGATAAACCTATAGAAAAAATTGACTAATTTCTTAGTTTTTCAGTCACTTGTAAGAGGAAATTATTTTGGACAGATAAAATATATTCACTATAAATAATTCCCCTCATCTGTAGTTCCCTCCAAACCCTTCTCTATAGAGAAGATAGAGTTAAAAAAAAAAAAAAGAATTTTTTCCTTATAGAGAGGGATGAGGAGCAGGGGAATCGTTATAAGTTGAATCCTGTCCTCTGAAAATTAGTATATTAAAGTCCTAGTCTCAAGATCTCAGAATGTGACCTTATTTGGAAATAGCATCACTGCAAATGGAACTAGTTGAGTCCATTTAGGGTGGACCCTAAACTATTATGACTAGTGTCCTTATAAAAAGGGAAATTTGGAAGCAAATGCCCACTGGGAGAGTGTCATGTGAAGATGAAAGTTGAGATCGTGGTAACGCTTCTACAAGCCAAGGAATGCCAAAGATCACCAACAAACCACCAGAAGTTAAATGCAAGAGACAGAGTCCCCGCTACAGCCCTGAGGAAGAACAAGCCCTACCCGCACCATAATCTTGGAGTTCCAGCCTCTAGACCCATGAGACAATAAATTTCTGTTCTTTAAACCACCCAGTTCGTGGTACTTCATTATGGCAGTTTTTGCAAACTCATAGAAGGATAAAAGCTAAAATGTTTCACACTAGAAAAGCAATAGAAGATCTCTGCTGACACGATGAAATCAGAGTGGTGAAGGCTGAGTCTGTAAAGCTGGACAGGATTTTCGGAAAGTAAAGGAGACAACAACATACTAAAAAGCAAATTTGAGGGAAAGAAGAGAAATGTCTAATAGGAATTTTGAATTAAATTTTGCTGTGATATGTGATGCCATTCTCTTCTTCAACTTCCCCGAAAGTAGTCAGTAAAATCTATATGATTCACTTTCTTAGGTGATTCAGATTTGAAATTTTTAGATGGAACAAAAAGTTAAATCATAGTTCAAGATGAACAAGAAGGCAATGACAAGGTTTCCCACTGAGCCCTGTCATCACTACAACACATGTCAGAAGTAATGATTAACCTCTGACTCTGAGTCAGGCATGGGCTTCCCAGGTGGAGCAATGGTATGGAATCCTCATGCCAATGCAGGAGATGCAGGAAATGCAGGTTCGATCCCTCAGTCGGGAAGATCCTGAAAGGTTGTTGTTGAACCATGAAAAACGCCGTGATTCTTGGCTTCTGGAGGAGAAGAATTCAATCCAGGGCCAGAGACGAGGCTTGATCACTCAGAGCTTTTGTGTAATAAAGTTTTACTAAAGTATAAGAGAGAAAGCTTCTGATATAGACATCAGCAAGGGGCAGCAAGAGTGCCCCCTCACTAGTGTTAGCAATGGAGTTATATACTTATAATTACTTATTACAGCGAATCAAAAGAATGGAGGTTGTAAAGACCTTACTAGACCCACTCCCATAATTCACATTTTAAGATAACAGGATTAGCCAGAAGGTTTTTTCCAGAAACTGTCCTCAAGCAGGATACATTATTGTTTTTTAATACTAAGGAATGTAGAGGAAAAAAAAGTTTGTCCTTTCCTCCTCCTTGAGAATTCCAGACACCTCTCTCCTTGGGGAACCCCAGACTTCTTATCAACCTGCCTAGGAATTGACTCTCTCAATCCCTTGGAGCAGAAAATGGCAACTCACTCCAGTATTCTTGCCTGGAATATTCCATGGACAAAGGAGCCTGAGGGCTATAGTCCATGGAGTTGCAAAGAGTCAGACATGACTGAGCACTCATGCTTCCACTGAGTCAGGCACCATATCAGGTGTGTAGAATTCAGTAATAAACAAGCAGTAATAAATAAGATAAGATATCAGTCCCTGCCTTCATGGAGCTGAAAATCCAGTGAGAAAGACAATAAATCAAGTGAGAAAGACAATGAATAATTCATCATATTTTTTTTAATTTATTTTGTCAAGTATTTATTTTTATTTATTTTTGGCTGAGCTGAGCAGGGATTGAATCCAGGCCTTCTGCATTGGGAGTGTGGAGTCTTAACCACCAGACCACCAGGGAAGCCCCAATTCATTATATTCCTATTATTATTATTATTTATTTGAGAAGTTTTACTTATAGAAATAATATGTGTAAAGACAAAGCCTAGGATACTGTCAAAATATGTAGCTTAAGCTAGGGTGGGGGGCCACTATAGCCGAGACCTGGAGGTTGAGGAGGAACCAGCTGGCAGTGGTAGCCTGGGGTGGGCTGGAGGTAGTAATGAAGATTTTTCCCAGATAGTAACAGTGATACTCTGAAGGATCACAGAGCTTGGTTTCTTTGAGAAACAGCAAGCAGGTCACTGCGTATGATTTTCAGTGGGGCAGGCAGACAAAGTTAGAAAATGAAATTGGAGAGATGAACAAGTGCCACATCATGCAGACATCTGTAGGATTTTAAATTTTATCCGAAGAGCAATTGCAAGTCATTGAGGAATTCAAACAGGTCAAGAAAATCATCAAATTTCAATTTTTAAAATTCTACTGTCTGCAGAATTGGGGGAAAGAGGAATTGAGGAAAAGAGGAGAGGAGGGACATGACTAGACAGGGAGGAGGCCAGTTAGAAGCCCCTTGCTCTGGTCCTGGTTAGTGATGACTTAGTCTGCTGTTACTGCTGGCTAGTCGCTCAGTTGTGTCTGACTCTTTGAGACTCCATGAACCGCAGCCCACCTGGCTCCTCTGTCCGTGGGATTTCCCAGGCAAGAGTACTGGAGTGGGTTGCCATTTCCTTCTCCTGGGCATCTTCCTGGCCCAGGGATCGAGCCCACATCTCCTGCTTGGCAGGTGGATTCTTTACCATTGAGCCACCAGGGAAGCCAAAGGAGGCAAATTCTGGGAGTTGGCTTCAATCCATATCCAGCCACTGTTGGCTGTGCTTTAGGTTATGTGGGGAACCCTCACAGCCTCTGGGTGGCATCACCAACTCAATGGACATGAGTTTGAGCAAGCTCCAGGAGATGGTGAAGGACAGGGAAGCCGAGCATGGTGCAGTCCATGGGGTCGCAGAGTCAGACACGACTGAGCAACTGAACAACAGCACAGCCCTGTGTTCTGCCTACATGAGGATTGTTGCTTCCCTTGTCAACCATGGGACTTCCCTGGTGGCTCAGACAGTAAAGCTTCTGCCTACAATGCAGGAGACCTGGGTTCAATCCCTGGGTCGGAAAGATCTCCTGAAGAAGGAAATAGCAACCCACTCCAGTATTCTTGCCTGGACAATCCCATGGACGAAGGAGCCTGGTAGACTACAGAGTCAGACATAACTGAGCAACTTCACTTTCACTTTCATGCCAACTATATTCTAAGACACTAAAGAAACTTCTTGGTTGTTCCCTTTGGAGAAAGTAGAAGCAAAGTAAATATATTAAAGAATGAGATCTTTCTTGTAAAGTCTCCTTATTCTCCTTTGTGTTTTCTTTCCACACCTTGTCATGACTTACACCATTTCATTTTCAATGACCGGAGAGCATTGTTTATTAGACTCAGATCCCCTTGCCTTTGACAAAGACAAATAGGGGATGTTCATTTATTTTTTATTATATGCTCACTGATGTTCCTTCCATTTGGCTTCTTTATTTTTTTTTCAAGATTTGATTGCACATAGAGCATTATTTTGGAGAAGGCAATGGCACCCCACTCCAGTACTCTTGCCTGAAGTATCCCCTGGACGGAGAAGCCTAGAAGGCTGCAGTCCATGGGGTCGCTGAGGGTTGGACACGACTGAGTGACTTCACTTTCACTTTTCACTTTCATGCATTGGAGAAGGAAATGGCAACCCACTCCAGCATTCTTACCTGGAGAATCCCAGGGACAGGGGAGCCTGGTGGGCTGCCATCTATGGGATCTCACAGAGTCGGACACGACTGAATTGACTTAGCAGCAGCAGCAGCAGCAGAGCGTTATTTAAAAAGCAAACAAACTTCAAAACAATGACTCTTGCAGATGTAGCAATTTTTTTTTAAAAAATTCTAAATGTTTACATTTGTGTGAGTTTCTTTGTGCTGACTTGCAACATGCTTCAGATTCAAATGAAGGTCATAGCCACAGTTTTATCTGGACTATAAAGAAGATTAAAAAAACTAGCAACACTTTTAAGAGATACTTGCACTGTATGGACATAACATGCTCCCTAGATGTCCTATTTGACCTTAGTCAGTATGTTAGTTATCTGAGGGTATCAAAGAATTAAGACTTAAAAAAAGAATCTCATATTTTCTTAATACTTACAAGTTTATCTAATGTTTCTAGAACTATGTGAAGGATGAGATATGAAAAAGAGTATGCACTTTCCCCAAGCCTAATTTTGAAGGCTTTAAAAAAGAAAAGCATCTCTTATAAAACACTATTTAGACTGAAAAGAAATCCAAACAAACCTTCAAGCCATCAGTCTAAACTGTAAACCCCTAAACTAGCCAAGGACTTGAGATTTTATGCTTCCTTTATTGTGAAGCTAAATATTATGGGATGTAATATCCCATAATGACCAAACCTTGATTTCCATTTACATGGAGTTTGAGAAAGAAAACTAAATTGCTCTTTTATTTGCTGCACTCTGGACAGGGAGGTCTGGCGTGCTGCAATTCATGGGGTCACAAATAGTCAGACATGACTGAGCAACTGAACTGGACTGAACTGAACTGAAGGAACATTACGCAAACCAGCAAATTTCCTGTCAGCTAAGATAAAGAACTCTATTTCTCATTCAGTTCAGTTCAGTTGCTCAGTAGTGTCTGACTCTTTGCAACCCCATGGACTGCCTCACTCCAGGCTTCCCTGTCCATCACCAACTACCAGAGCTTATTCAAACTCATGTCCATCGAGTGGGTGATGCCATCCTACCAACCCTCATCCCCTTATCCCCTGTCATCCCCTTCTCCTCCTGCTTTCAATCTTTCCCAGCATCAGGGTCTTTTCCAGTGAGTCAGCTCTTCACATCAGCTGACAAAAGTATTGGGGTTTCAGCTTCAGCATCAGTCCTTTCGATGAATATTTTTCATTCAATTATCAATATATTAGTTTCTGTTAGATTCTCAACTCCCAAGTTTAGGAACAATGTCTGTTTCTTTTTTTTGGCCTTGCTTCATGACATGTGAGGGATCTTAGCTCCCTGACCAGAGATCAAACCCATGCCCCCTGCAGTAGGAGTGTGGAGTCTACTCACTGGACTGCCAGGGAATTCCCTAGGAATAATGTGTGTCTTGTTCGTCACAGCTTACCTACCATCTAAGAAAGTGCCCGGCACATAGTGAACCCTCAATAGATGTTTGTGAAATGAATAGCTGTACTTAGTTTTAACATAATCCATTATTATATAGATTTTTTTTGTATGTAATTCTTCACTCCAAAAAATTACCATTCTGCCTAACCTATTAGCCTATATTATTCCCCATTGTTGAGACCACGCAAATACATTACTCAGCTTTTAAATCACTTCTTTAGGAATCTGAGAAGTTCTAAATTTGTGGATCTATAGATATCACAATTGCTAAAGTATCTGTTTCTTTGACCAAGTACAGCCCCATTTGAACTGAATTCCTCATCTAAAGTATTAATGTACAAGCCTTTCTGGTCAAAGAATTATTATTTCAGCACACACACAAAAATGAACAGCATAAAGATGATTTAAATAACAGAATATCAACATCACAATTATCAAGATTGAGACAAGAGAAAAAGCCATGTGCCTGACAAATGTTAAAGGGCTATGATTAAAAACAAATGATAAATTCAAGGTTTTGTGAAGTCATCCAAAATCAGAACTGAGGCTATAAACTTATTTAGTTATCTTTATTATCTTACAATGTGCCAGAAGGCCTCAAATGACTCCCTGGAGTATTAGAAGCATACTTCCTTGAGCACTGCTTTGAGTAGCACTGATGTATTTTAGAGCTGTTGTCTCTGAAGTATTTCATATTAAAACGTGTGTGTGTGTGTGTGTGTGTGTAAAACACATGAAATCTGACTTTGTAGGTATTTTTCTCTTGATAAGTCAGTTGTAATACATTATCATTTGCCCTGCTTACTTTGCCTGCATTTGCATGGGCATGCCAAACTCTTTCTTTTCTTGAGATTGGTAAAAGTTCCTTGGCGGTTAGGTCTTCGTGCTTTCACTGCTCTGGCCCAGGTTCATTCTCTGGTTAGGGAATTAAAATCCCACAACCTGTGTGGTACAGCCACCAAAAAAAGTGAAGGCTAAAAAAGTGGAAGTGAACTTCTATTTCATGTTTTGGTAAATAGTTTCAGCCCGTGGTCATTGATAAAAGATGTGCACATTATAGTACTGCAAGTGATTCCATTGACTCATTAGAAGAAACATAACTATCCATGCTGTACTCATTTGGATGTTAAAGTGCTTGAGGAGGAAGAGCACCTTTTAGAAACTAGTGGAAGAAATAAATGTCAAAGAGCAGGACCATTTACAGATGGTGATTATTTTTTTCTCACGGCAGCTAAGAAGTGATCAACAGTTTTATGAACAATGGTTGATTGCAAGAATATAAGCCATGAGCATTTCTCAACTCAGGTTATTCAAGTAGGATAGAATCAAAATCGTTTCTTCAATGCCTGAAATGATAATTCCTTACAATTTTCTGTTTGAATTTAGCACTCCCCATTGGGTATTCTGAAAATGCATCCCTGTGCTTAGCGGGTATTACTACATTTGGCTACTTTAATTTTCAAATTGAATCATCACAGACTGTTTTGTTGCTTCAGTTCAAGCAATAAGTATTTTTTGAGAATTAATTTCAAGCCCAGCACTTTCTGAATGCATCAGATATATTAACAAAAAAGGAAGAAAAGTTTCTTCCCATAGTAGAGCGTGAATTCACTGGTGAGATAAGAAATTCACAAGGCAAACAACTAGAGAATAATATAACAGTTTAGGAGTTTAGCCACTTAATGTGAGCCACACAATAAATTTTATTGAACAAGTCTTGGCACGATTCATGGCAAGGAGAAGACTTACACTGGTTTGTGAAGTATAGATAGAATCAGCTCTCAGAGCTGAGGATAGAGGTATTTTAGATAGGGAACATCAAAAGTGAAGGCAGAGAAGAGAGAGCCAGACTGGTGCGTATACAGCTTAGAGAAGCGCTTTTCTAAAGCAATGCATTAATGCTGTTTGAAATGAAATTAGCTGTGAAACTCCTGTCCCCCAAGAACCCCCATTTCCAATGATCATGACTTGCTTATAATGATTAGTATTATGTAGTCTTGGCTTTAGGTTACAAGCATCTGGAGGGTTCAAGCAACTACCTTACCTTCTGTAGAACTATGCCTAAACTCAGTGAGCTCAATACTGATTTACTTTGTCAACATGCTTAACAAGGTTTGCACAGTAATAACAACTCGCCAAACTTTTGTTACATGAGTTGAAATGTACCCAATACTACTTAGATGTGCAGAAAATTATATATTTCTTTATTTCAAATAATCTCATCCCTGGGTCCTCACTGCCACTGAAAATTGAAAAAAAACTTGGTCTCTGTTTAAAATTAACTGTTCAGTTCAGTTCAGTTCAGTCGCTCAGTCGTGTCTGACTCTTTGTGACCCCATGAATCACAGCACGCCAGGCCTCCCTGTCCATCACCAACTCCTGGAGTTCACTCAAATTCACATCCATCAAGTCGGTGATGCCATCCAGCCATCTCATCCTCTGTCGTCCCCTTCTCCTCCTGCCCCCAGTCCCTCCCAGCATCAGGGTCTTTTCCAATGAGTCAGCTCTTTCCATGAGGTGGCCAAAGTACTGGAGTTTCAGCTTCAGCATCATTCCTTCCAAAGAAATCCCAGGGCTGATCTCCTTCAGAATGGACTGGTTGGATCTCCTTGCAGTCCAAGGGACTCTCAAGAGTCTTCTCCAACACCACAGTTCAAAAGCATCAATTCTTTGGTGCTCAGCTTTCTTCACAGTTCAACTCTCACATCCATACATGACCACAGGAAAAACCATAGCCTTGACTAGACGGACCATTGTTGGCAAAGTAATGTCTCTGCTTTTGAATATGCTATCTAGGTTGGTCATAACTTTCCTTCCAAGGAGTAAGCATCTTTGAATTTCATGGCTGCAGTCACCATCTGCAGTGATTTTGGAGCCCAGAAAAATAAAGTCTGACACTGTTTCCACCGTTTCCCATCTATTTCCCATGAAGTGATGGGACCGGATGCCATGATCTTCGTTTTCTGAATGTTGAGCTTTAAACCAACTTTTTCACTCTCCACTTTCACTTTCATCAAGAGGCTTTTTAGTTCCTCTTCACTTTCTGCCATAAGGGTGTTGTCATCTGCATATCTGAGGTTTTTGATATTTCTCCTGGCAATCTTGATTTTAGCTTGTGCTTCTTCCAGTCCAGCGTTTCTCATGATGTACTCTGCATATAAGTTAAATAAGCAGGGTGACAATATACAGCCTTGACGTACTCCTTTTCCTATTTGGAACCAGTCTGTTGTTCCATGTCCAGTTCTAACTGTTGCTTCCTGACCTGTATATAGGTTTCTCAAAAGGCGGGTCAGGTGGTCTGGTATTCCCATCTCTTTCAGAATTTCCCACAGTTTATTGTGATCCACACAGTCAAAGGCTTTGGCATAGTTACTTCTAGCTAAAAGTTGATTTAAAAAACAAATGTATTTAATTATTTGGCTATGCCAGGTCTTGGGTGCCACATGCAGAATCTTTGTTTTTCACTGTAGCATGTGTGATCTTTAGTTGCCATATCCAGACTCTTGTTTGCAGCATGTGGGATCTAGTTCCCAGACCAGGGGTTGAACCCAGACCCCTTGCATTGGGAGCACAGTCTTAGCCATTGGACTACCAGGGAAGTCCCTTAAAGTCTCTTAATCAATCCATAATTTTAACTTCCTATTATAGACATTTCTTACAGCTAGCAGGGCCTCATCTTCCATCCCCTCCTCTTTGCCAAGGTTGTTTCTCAGCAGAGAAAGAAGCTTCTATGTATCAGTGATGGTGGAAGAAGAGCCTTTAGTCTGCTTCCTATTCTCTTTATCTGTATCATCCAAAAGAAGTCACTGACCATGTGTGGCTATTGAGCACTGGAAATGTGGCCAAGCCAAACTGAGATGTGCTATAAAACTAATAATACATATTGACTTTCAAAGGCTTAGTACAAAAAAAAAAGAATATAAAATATCTCACTAATATTTTATATTGATTTCAGGTTGAAATGCAAATATTTTTACTTACACTGGGTTAAATATGTTAACTATTACCCTTAATTTCACCTTTTTTAAACCTTTTTAATGTGGCTACTGCTCCTGCTAAGTCACTTCAGTCGTGTCCGACTCTGTGTGACCCCATAGACGGCAGCCCACCAGGCTTCCCCGTCCCTGGGATTCTCCAGGCAAGAACACTGGAGTGGGTTGCCATTTCCTCCTCCAGTGCATGAAAGTGAAAAGTGAAAGTGAAGTCACTCAGTCATGTCCGACCCTAAGCGACCCCATGGACTGCAGCCTACCAGGCTCCTCCGTCCATGGGGTTTTCCAGGCAAGAGTACTGGAGTGGGGTGCCATTGTCTTCTCCGAATGTGGCTAATCATAAATTACATGTGTAACTTGCATTATATTTCCATTGCCCTAGGCTGCTCTGGGTCTTCTACCACTGGTGCAGTGTGGCTAGTCTGTGTGTTTCCTCGGCAGTCTGCACTTGGCATCTGCTGAGGAGTATCCAGTCCGGCATGATAACTACTAAGGATGGCTACTGTCATGGGGACCATCCTCCAGGTATAAATTCTTCACCAATTTCAGCTTTTTTTTCCCAGCCCAATCCATTTTTATCTTTCTGTCTGTGATACTGTGGTTGATGATAAGAAATATGTATTTGTTCTTTGCCCTGGTTTTGGCACAGAGCTCCTAAAACCTTTGGAATTTCCTGGGATAAGAGCAGATACAGGTGCATCTTGTTACGTTAGTGAGATGACTTTGGGAAAGCACTCCTCAGGGTGGGGCTGGTTGCTGGCCAACCAGCCATGTGGTTAGAGGGTTGGAATTCTCAGTCCCACTCTCCTGACCTTCTGGGAGGGGATACACTGGAGTGAGTGAGTGATGGTGCCTCAGTCATGCTGGACTCTTTGTGACCCCATGGATTATAGCCTGACAGGCTCTTCTGTCCATGGAATTCTCTGGGCAAGAATACTGGAGTGGGTTGCCATTTCCTTCTCCAAGAAAATGGCAGAGGCTGGAGGTTGGCAGAGGATAAATATAGAGAGAAAATGGCAGAGGCTGGATTAAAGCTGGAGGTTGAATCAATAACCAGTGACTAAGACTTTATTTTTGGGGGCTCCAAAATCACTGCCGATGGTGATTGCAGCCATGAAATTAAAAGACGCTTACTCCTTGGAAGGAAAGTTATGACCAACCTAGATAGCATATTCAAAAGCAGAGACATTACTTTGCCAACAAAGGTTCGTCTAGTCAAGGCTATGGTTTCTCCTGTGGTCATGTATGGATGTGAGAGTTGGACTGTGAAGAAGGCTCAGCACCGAAGAATTGATGCTTTTGAACTGTGGTGTTGGAGAAGACTCTTGAGAGTCCCTTGGACTGCAAGGAGATCCAACCAGTCCATTCTGAAGGAGATCAGCCCTGGGATTTCTTTGGAAGGAATGATGCTAAAGCTGAAACTCCAGTACTTGGCCACCTCATTCGAAGAGTTGACTCATTGGAAAAGACCCTGATGCTGGGAGGGACTGGGGGCAGGAGGAGAAGGGGACGACAGAGGATGAGATGGCTGGATGGCATCACTGACTCGATGGATGTGAGTCTGGGTGAACTCCAGGAATTGGTGATGGACAGGGAGGCCTGGCGTGCTGCAATTCATGGGGTCGCAAAGAGTTGGACATGATTGAACGACTGAACTGAACTGAACTGAATGATTTAATCAATCATGGCTGTGTAATGAAGCCCCAAAGTTTAATCTTCTGGGTTGGTGAGAGGTGGAGATTTGGCAAGAGTAGTGGCCTCAGAGAGGGCATGGATGCTCTGAGACATTCCCCCATACCTTTCCCTATGCATTTCTTCCACTTGGCTATTGGTGGCTCAGACAGTAAAGAATCTGCCTGCAATGCAGGAGACCCAGGTTCATTCCCTGGGTCGGGAAGACACCCTGGAGAAGGAGATGGCAACCCACTGCAGTATTCTTGCCTGGACAATTCTATAGACAGTGGAGCCTGGTTGGCTACAGTCTGTGGGGTGACAAAGAGTAGAATAGAACTGAGTGACTCACACTTTCACTTTTCATTCTTAAGTTACATGCTGTTATAATAAGCCAGTGATCTACTGAGTAAAATGCTTTACTGAGTTCTGTGTGTTGCTCTAGCAAATTTATTGAACCTAAGGAGGGGGTCATGGGAACCTCTGATTTATAGTCAGAAGTACAGATGACAACCTGGGTTTGTGATTAGTCATCTGCATTTAAATAGAGGGTTGATATAAAGGGCAGTCTTGTCAGAATTGAACCCTGAAACTGTGGACTCTGACTCTATCTCCAGGTAGTTAGGGTCAGAATGGAGCTGAACTGTAGGACACATAGCCAGGGTCCACGAATTATTTGCTTATGGTAGAGAAAACTGCCCTAGCACACACCCACATTGGAATTAGGTATAGAATGTTTACAGTCTTTGCAGTATCTCTGATTCCTACCATGTAGTAGCATATAAAAGTCATTTGTCATTGTTCAGTCACTTAGTCATGTCCAACTCTTTGCAACCCCATGAACTGCAGCTCGCCAAGCTGCCCTATCTTTTACCATCTCCCGGAGCTTACTCAAACTCATGTCCATTGAATTGATGATGCCTTCCAGCCATCTCATCTTCTGTTGTCCCCTTCTCCTCCTGCCTCTGTAGAGGTCATAGGCTTTTAAAAAGCCTATAAAGTCTTTGTATAATACTGTATCCCAGGCTTATTGTTCTAGAATCCTCCAACTGGCTTTGTTAACTTACCATTCCAGAGCAGTGATCAACTAGTCAATCCTGTAGGAAACCAACCCAGAATATACATTGTAAGGACTGATGCTGAATGCTTTGGCCACCTGATGCGAAGCTCCAATAATTTGGCCGCCTAATGTGAAGAGTCAACTCATTGGTAAAACCCTGAGGCTGGAAAAGATTGAGAGCAAGAGGAGAAGGGGACAACAGAGGTGAGATGGTTTGGATGGCATTACTGACTCAATGGACATGGGTTTGAGCAAACTCCAGGAGACAGTGAAGGACAGGGAAGCCTGGAGTGCTGCAGTTCATGGGGTCTCAAAGAGTCAGACACAACTTACCGACCGAACAACAGAGCTATAAGAGATAAAACCGAGAGGCTGATTACACGCCTGGATGTCTTCAAATTCTCCCACAAGCTATCTGGAGTTACTGTCATCTTGCTAAACCCTCCTTTACCCAAGGCCAGGAATGATGGTTCACCAAATTCCTATTTCAGGATTCAACTATGCTTATCTTCTTTCTGTCTGGCTGCAGCCCTCCTAATCTGTCTCTTTTTCTCCTATCATGTAAAACTTTCTCTTTCTTTTTCCTGTCTGAAAGATCTTTCCTATCCATTGTGTTCTGCCTGCTCTTCATACGATGGATTATGATGCGTGCCTGCTCAGCCACTTCAGTCATATCTGATTCTTTGTGACCCTATGAGAGGAGACTGCCAGACTCCTCTGTCCAAGGGATTCTCCAGGCAAGAATACTGGAGTGGCCTCCTCCAGAGGGGTCTGAGTTCATTTGCCTCTTGATAATCAAAGGAGAGCTGGAGACCATCACTTAATGTTGAGGATGTAAATGAATAATTTCCAGTTTTACCTGGATTGTCAAGGATTTGATGAAATTCTCTATGTAATAATTGCTTTTAGTCTTAATACAAACTATTTCATTTCTTCGTTTTACTTACATCTGTAAAATTATACATGTTCATTTTAAAAACTCAAAAATAAAATTAATAAAAATAAAAAGCTCAAAACAACACAGAAGATGCCAAATAAAGAAAAAAGCACCCAAAATGCCCCCAAAATGATAACTGCTGCTAACAATTCTGTGACTAGCTTTCAAGACATGGTGATACCAGATTACTATGCTTTCTAATCATGGAGAAGGCAATGGCAACCCACTCCAGTGTTCTTGCCTGGAGAATCCCAGGGACGGCAGAGCCTGGTGGGCTGCCGTCTATGGGGTCACACAGAGTCAGACACGACTGAATCGACTTAGCAGCAGCAGCATGCTTTCTAATCAATTTTAAATAAGTGAGATTATGCACTTGTTGTTGTTGTTCAGTCGCTCAGTCATATCCGACTTTATGAGACCCCATGGACTGTAGCATGCCAGACTTCCCTGTCCTTCACCACCTCCCACAGCTTGCTCAAACTTAATTCCATTGAGTCAGTGATGTCATCCAGCCGTCTCATCCTCTGTCGTCCCCTTCTCCTCCTGCCTTCAGCATCAGGGTCTTTTCTAATGAGATGGCTCTTTGTATTAGGTGGCTTCAAAGTACTGGAGTTTCAGCTTCAGCATCAGTCCTTCCAATGAATATTCAGGACTGATTTCCTCTAGGTGGACTGGTTGGATCTCCTTGCAGTCCAAGGGACTCTCAAGAGTCTTTTCCCACACCACAGTTGTTGTTTGTATCTCCAAACTTATGTGCACATCCTGTTTTCCTTCCCTCCTCTCTCAATGGGAGAGGGTTTCTCCTTTCGTCTCAGCTTAATTCCTCTGACTATTAAGCTCAGGACTCCATCTTTTCATTTTTCTCAGGAATCTTGGGCTATCACCCTTTCTACTCAATCCAAGTTACCAGACTGAAATATTTCATGCCTGTCCATTCCTAAAGTGAAGCCTCCATGGGCTCAAGTTCCATTCCAGTTTCTACCCTCACTATACCTCTTCACCACTGAGTCTTGAACTTTCAGTTCAATTCAGTTCAGTCACTCAGTAGTGTCAGACTCTTTGCAACCCCATGGACTGCAGCATGCCAGGCTTCCCCGACCATCAGCAACTCCTGGAGCTTGCTCAAACTCATGTCCATCGAGTTGGTGATAGCATCCAACCATCTCATCCTCTGTCTTGAACTTTACTGGGCATTTATTCCTCAACATCTTCTAATTCCTCTAATTCCATGGAAACTTTTCTTGCAAGATCACTGTGTCAGAAGTGGACAGAGTGAACAGTGCAAGAGTCTTCTTTGGGAATAGCACCTGTGAAATACGAAAAGGGTGTATGTTAAGTTGTTTCAGTCGTATCTGACTCTTTGCAACCCAATGGACTGTAGCCTGCCAGGCTCCTCTGTCCGTGGGATTCTCCAGGCAAAAATACTGGAGTGGGTTGCCATTTCTTTCTCCAGGGGATCTTCCCAACCCAGGATTGAACCCGTGCTTCTTACATCTCCTGCACTGGCAGGCAGGTTCTTTACCACTAGTGCCACCTGTGAAGAGACATGAAAGGAGCAGGAAGCAGGATTTGAACATGGCAGGCCTTCAGATGGTTATGCAAATCTGAAAAGTTCTCGGTCAATCCAACAAGAAGTCCTGGGGCAAAAATTGTTCCTTAAAGGATTCCTGGGCTGGTCAGAAACATCTATAACTCAATGTGCTCGTTTAGCTCCCATTATTGGCTGTGGGCTGTCTAGAAAGAGCTTGGCCTTGGCCTGAAAGCTGAGGCAGATTCAAGAGGTACTAAAAGTGATACCTTTAAACTCAGCTTCTCTGAATCAAATCTCAGAGACAGAGTTTTGGGTGAAGTAGAAAAGGATAGCTTTATGACTTTGCCGGACAAAGTGGGCCACAGTGGGCTAATGTCCTTAAAACCCTGTGTCCTGAATTGGGGAAGCTAGGGAGATGTTTAGGAGAAGGCAATGGCACTCCACTCCAGTACTCTTGCCTGGAAAATCCCATGGACAGAGGAGCCTAGTAGGCTGCAGTCCATGGGGTTGCTAAGAGTCAGACACGACTGAGAGGCTTCACTTTCACTTTTCACTTTCATACATTGGAGAGGGAAATGGCAACCCACTCTAGTATTCTTGCCTGGAGAATCCCAGGGACGGTGGAGCCTGGTGGGCTGCTGTCTCTGGGGTCACACAGAGTCGGACACGACTAAAACGACTTAGCAGCAGCAGCAGCAGCAGCAGCAGCAGCAGGGAGACATTTTAAATAATTGTTCAAAGAGAGCATAATCAGCTTGTGGACTTTCTTCTGATGGGTTGATGGTGAGGTTAAGTAGGAGTCAGCATCATCAAGCTTCAGGTCTGGGGTCTACATGCTTGTGGGCAGCATACCATTGTTAATCCTTAACTTCTCCCACCTGGAGAAGGTTTCAATGTCTGCAAAATAGCTCAAAGATACTGTATGTATCCATTGATGAGGAAAAAGACCTTGTCCCAAGGCTGTTATTGACTGTTGGTTTCTCCCTGGTCTCCTTGCCCCTCCTTTCCCTAATTAGCAGCTGTTTTATTTATTTATTTATTTTTAAATTTTATTTTTAAACTTTACAATATTGTATTGGTTTTGCCAAATATCGAAATGAATCCGCCGCAGGTATACATGTGTTCCCCATCCTGAACCCTCCTCCCTCCTCCCTCCCCATACCATCCCTCTGGGTCGTCCCAGTGCACCAGCCCCAAGCATCCAGTATCATGCATCGAACCTGGACTGGCGACTCATTCCATATATGATATTATACGTATTTCAATGCCATTCTCCCAAATCATCCCACCCTCTCCCTCTCCCACAGAGTCCAAAAGACTGTTCTATACATCAGTGTCTCTTTTGCTGTCTCATACACAGGGTTATTGTTGCCATCTTTTTAAATTCCATATATATGCGTTAGTATACTGTATTGGTGTTTTTCTTTCTGGCTTACTTCACTCTGTATAATAGGCTCCAGTTTCATCCACCTCATTAGAACTGATTCACATGTATTCTTTTTAATGGCTGAGTAATACTCCATTGTGTATATGTACCACAGCTTTCTTATCCATTCATCTGCTGATGGACATCTAGGTTGCTTCCATGTCCTGGCTATTATAAACAGTGCTGCGATGAACATTGGGGTACACGTGTCTCTTTCAATTCTGGTTTCCTCAGTATGTATGCCCAGCAGTGGTGATGTTGATAGTGAGGTTAAGTAGGAGTCAGCATCATCAAGCTTCAGGTCTGGGGTCTACATGCTTGTGGGCAGCATACCATTGTTAACCCTTAACTTATCCCATCTGGAGAAGGTTTCAATGTCTGCAAAATAGCTCGAAGATACTGTATGTATCCATTGATGAGGAAAAAGATCTTGTCCCAAGGCTATTATTGACTGTTGGTTTCTCCCTGGTCTCCTTGCCCCTCCCTTCCCTAATTAGCAGCTGTTTTATTTATTTATTTTTTTTAACAGCTGTTTTAATATGCCCATTGGAACTCAAGAAAGGTCATGTAGGCTGAATGAAGATGATTCACTGTAGTCAAAGAAATGGGGGTGGCACAGAAAGACCTTTGTTCCTGGGAGCCCCACAGGGCCCTGAGTGATTGCTGCATTGCTTCAGTCATGTCTGACTCTTTGCAAACCTGTGGACAGGAGACCGCCAGGCTCCTCTGTCCATGGGATTCTCCAGGCAAGAATACTGGAGTGGGTTGCCATGCCCTTCTCCAGGGGTCTTTCTGACCCATGGATCAAACCCGCATCTCTTAGTCTCCTGCATTGGCAGGCAGGTTCTTTACCCCTAGCACCACCTGGGCCCTGCTGGTATCAAAAGCTGGACTCTCTCAGCTCAATGCTGCTAACTATTCTGTTCTTTTAAAAAAAATCCTCTTATTTTTTTCCTGTTACTCTCCCAACTTTTTCCCAATCATATTTGAAAGCCTCTCTTTCTCTGACCTGGTGGCTTTCTTAAAAATCTGCATATCAATGCAAGGAATTGCAGGAGACACCGGGTTCGATCCCTAGGTCAGAAAGATCTCCTGAAGGAGAAAAAGACAAGCCACTGAAGTATTCTTGCTTGGTAAATCCCATGGACAAAGGAGCCTGGCAAACTACAGTTCGTGGGGTCGCAAAGATTTGAATATGACTGAGCAACTGAGAAAGAAGAGAAGCGAAAAGCAAAGGAGAAAAGGAAAGATATAAACATCTGAATGCAGAGTTCCAAAGAATAGCAAGAAGAGATAAGAAAGCCTTCTTCAGCGATCAATGCAAAGAAATAATGGAAAACAACAGAATAGGAAAGACTAGAGATCTCTTGAAGAAAATCAGAGATAACAAAGGAACATTTCATGCAAAGATGGGCTCGATAAAGGACAGAAATGGTATGGACCTAACAGAAGCAGAAGATATTAAGAAGAGATGGCAAGAATACACAGAAGAACTGTACAAAAAAGATCTTCACAACCAAGATAATCACAATGGTGTGATCACTGACCTAGAGCCAGACATCCTGGAATGTGAAGTCAAGTGGGCCTTAGAAAGCATCACTATGAACAAAGCTAGTGGAGGTGATGGAATTCCAGTTAAGCTATTTCAAATCCTGAAAGATGATGCTGTGAAAGTGCTGCACTCAATATGCCAGCAAATTTGGAAAACTCAGCAGTGGCCACAGGACTGGAAAAGGTCAGTTTTCATTCCAATCCCAAAGAATGCTCAAACTACCGCACAATTGCACGCATCTCACACGCTAGTAAAGTAATGCTCAGAATTCTCCAAGCCAGGCTTCAGCAATACTTGAACCGTGAACTTCCTGATGTTCAAGCTGGTTTTAGAAAAGGCAGAGGAACCAGAGATCAAATTGCCAACATCCGCTGGATCATGGGAAAAGCAAGAGAGTTCCAGAAAAAGATCTATTTCTGCTTTATGGACTATGCCAAAGCCTTTGACTGTGTGGATCACAATAAACTGTGGAAAATCCTGAAAGAGATGGGAATAGCAGACCACCTGATCTGCCTCTTGAGAAATTTGTATGCAGGTCAGGAAGCAACAGTTAGAACTGGACATGGAACAACAGACTGGTTCCAAATAGGAAAAGGAGTACGTCAAGGCTGTATATTGTCACCCTGCTTATTTAACTTCTATGCAGAGTACATCATGAGAAACGCTGGACTGGAAGAAGCACAAGCTGGAATCAAGATTGCTGGGAGAAATATCAATAACCTCAGATATGCAGATGACACCACCCTTATGGCAGAAAGTGAAGAGGAACTAAAAAGCCTCTTGATGAAAGTGGAGAGTGAAAAGTTGGTTTAAAGCTCAACATTCAGAAAACGAAGATCATGGCATCCGGTCCCATCATTTCATGGGAAATAGATGGGGAAACAGTGGAAACTGTGTCAGACTTTATTTTTCTGGGCTCCAAAATCACTGCAGATGGTGACTGCAGCCATGAAATTAAAAGACACTTACTCCTTGGAAGGTAAATTATGACCAACCTAGATAGCATATTCAAAAGCAGAGACATTACTTTGCCAACAAAGGTCCGTCTAGTCAAGGCTATGGTTTTTCCTGTGGTCATGTATGGATGTGAGAGTTGGACTGTGAAGAAGGCTGAGCGCCAAAGAATTGATGCTTTTGAACTGTGGTGTTGGAGAAGACTCTTGGAGTCCCTTGGACTGCAAGGAGATCCAACCAGTCCATTCTGAAGGAGATCAGCCCTGGGTGTTCTTTGGAAGAAATGATGCTAAAGCTGAAACTCCAGTACTTTGGCCACCTCATGTGAAGAGTTGACTCATTGGAAAAGACTCTGATGCTGGGAGGGATTGGGGGCAGGAGGAGAAGGGGATGACAGAGGATGAGATGGCTGGATGGCATCACTGACTCAATGGACGTGAGTCTCAGTGAACTCCGGGAGCTGGCGATGGACAGAGAGGCCTGGCGTGCTGCGATTCATAGGGTCGCAAAGTGTCAGATATGACTGAGCGACTGATGTGATCTGATCTGATCTGAGCAACTGAGCATTCACCAAAGCTTTCTTTGACCATCCACTTATGTTGTTCTTCAGGATTTGGTCCCAGTTCTTGTTTGTTTTATACCCTGAATACTCTATCTAGAAAAATCTCACACACGTCACTAGTTTCAAGATCAAGCTGTCTCAGTCATATCCAACTCTTTGCAATCCTATGGACTGTAGCCCACCAGGTTCCTCTGTCCAAGGGATTCTCCAGGCAAGAATACTGGAGTAGGTTGCCATGCCCTTCACTCAAGATGCTGGTGACTTACGAATGTATGCCTCTAGTCATGATCTCTGTCCTCAACTCTAGGCCTCTGTAGCCACCAGCCCCGGAGACATTTTCACACACAGGTCTCACAAACACTTTAAGTCATCCTTGCTGAATTCTTTACTTTTCCTCCAAATCTGCATCTTCCCCTCCAGCATTTTCTATCTCAGTCAGCCACCCAGCTGTCCATTATCTTCATCTCCTCTCCCTCTGCAATCTTTTGTCTTTTTAAACTTTAACCCCCTCTCTAATCTGGTCTGTTTATCCTCAATCCACTATCTTATCTCAAGTTAGGCTAGTTTTCTCTTCTAAAATATTGCAGTAGCCTCCAAGTTGTTTTATTTTTTTTTTTCACTTTCTGTCTTAGCTTTGTCCGACCTTATTAATTAAATAAACAAGATTTAAAATAACTGTGTCTGGTGGCTTCTCACGTGGCAGTGGTAAAGAATCCACCTGTCAATACAGGAGATGCAGTTTTGATCCCTGGGTCAAGAAGATATCATGGAGAAGGAAATGACAACCCACTCTAATATTTTTTGCCTGGAAAGTTCCATGGAAAGAGGAGCCTGATGGGCTAGTCCATGGGGTCTCAAAGAGTCAGGCATGACTGAGCATTCATGCACGCAGGATGTCTCTGGTGAGAGAACTGCAGATTAAAGCAACATTGAAATATAACTTTGACCTGCTGTATTCACTACCTGCATGTGTTCTAACAAATCACTGCAACTTGGTGGCTTAAAACAATAGCCATTGGTTCTCTCGAAGTTCTGGAGCCCATAAATCTGAAAGCCAGGTATGGCAGGCGACTTTAGAGAAAATCTGTTCCTTCCCTCTTCCCTCTTTTGGGGACTGCTGGCATGGCACTCCCGGACTTGTGTCCACATGATTCCCATCTCTGCCCCTGTCTGTACTTTGTTTTCTTCTCTGTGTGTCTGCCTCAAAACTTCTTCTGCAGCTCTTTTTAAAAAATACATTTTGGACTTCCCTAGTGTTCCCATAGCTAAGACTCCATGCTTCCAGTGCAGGGGACTGGAGTTTGAGCCCTGGTCAAGGAACTGGATCCCACATGCTGCAGCTGAGAGTCCATATTTTGCAACTAAAAGATCCTGCATGCCACAGCTAAGACCTGGCACAGCCAAACACACAAACAAATAAAACACACGTGTTTGCTTTTAGGCCACCCTGCATAATCCAGGATAAAACCTCCTCTCAAAACCTTTAACGTAATCACCACCTTTGCCATGTAAGGTAATATTCAGACTCTACATATTAGGATATAGATTTATCTTTTGGGGAGGCTACCATTCAGTCCTACTACACCTATCAAACTAGCAAAGCTTTAAATAGAATGAACATTCATTGCAGGGAAAAGAGACAGGATATATATACATCCACAGCTGGTGAGGCTATAAATTGGTGCTGTTGCTGCTGCTGCTGCTAAGTCGCTTCAGTCGTGTCCGACTCTGTATGACCCCATAGACGGCAGCCCACCAGGCTTCCCCGTCCCTGGGACTCTCCAGGCAAGCACACTGGAGTGGGTTGCCATTTCCTTTTCAATGCATGAAAGTGAAAAGTGACAGTGGGTACAACTCTGTTCAAAACGATATAGCAGTATGAATTAAAGCCAGTAAAAATATTCATACTCTTATCTAGTAATCCAGCATCTAAGAATTTGTTCTAGACAAATTTATTTAAATATGGACAAACAGAAGATTCAAATGTATATATGTATAAACATCATGTACATATGCAAAATAGAAAAAAATGCATCAAATGCCTGTCATAGTTATCTCTGGATAGTAACATTATAGACATTTTTATTTAAACTTGTCTTGAATTTTTAAATATTTTATAATGAACATGTATTACTTTAATAACCATTTAAGTCTATTTTCCAATTTAATCATATGAAATGTGGATCAATTCACAATGAAGGAATGAATGACTAGCCATAGAAGACTTGTGAATTACTTTCTAAAGTATTTAAAACCTTATCTGGCTATACCTCAGGAGCAAAAGCAAGGCAACAAAAAATGGATTCTGGAAGTCAGACTTACGAGATTTGTGATTATACACCCAAATATGCCAGGGTTCGTTTATCTCTGGAGAAAAACCGGAGAGAAATAAGTGCAGCTGGTATGGCTTGCTAGGATCACCTCATTATGAGACTAAAGGGAATCCAGGAAGTCACTTGGTTCATTTTGTCAGCTAACAACAAACTGCTACTCTAGGGAAATACAAAGATTTCTCTTCAAAAAAATACTTATTTTTTACTTTATTTATTATTTATTTGGCTAAGCCGGTCTTAGTTGTGTGGGATCTAGTTCTCTGAACAGAGACTGAAATAGGGCCCCCTGAATTGGGAGCATGGAGGCTTAGTCACTGGATCACCAGGAAAGTCCCTGAAGTTCTCTTTTTTAAAAAGTATTCTAGAAAGAGAAATCCTATATCTCCATCGGGTTTCCATTTGTTGTTTTTGGTTTTAATTCATTTATTTTTCATTGAAGGATAATTACAATATTGTGTTGGTTTCTGCCATAACATACCAACTATGTTTGACAAAGTTCTGCAGGTTAAGTAACTGGAGGAGAGATGTGAGTCTATTTTCTTTTGGAAACAAAGAAACAAAGGAGAAACTGATTCTATATTAAACCTTTGATTCTATATTAAACCTTTGATTCTATATTAAATCTAGGTATATATAACATAAAATTAATTTATGATTTTTTAAGTAACAATTTCCTGTTATTTAAGATAGATGGTTGTTAATACTGATAACAAAATAATTATTAAGCAAAAGGCTATCTATATGTAAAATATCATGAAAATTCCCTCTACAATAAAAAAAATTTTAATATGCCAAATCCAGTTAGAAGTAATGTGTCCAACTCACCTCACCAACTGAAGAAATCATTTAGTTCAATAAGACAAATATCTTTTTCATTATGACATGTTCTCACATATCATTAGATATAACCTGAGGGCACCAAATAATCTTAAAATATGGTTACAGAGAATTTATTTAACACATGCTTATTTAGTAATAATTAACTTTGTCTATTCAACGAGTTATTCAGTAAAATCACCAAGAAGCAAAATCTTGCAGATCCTGTCTCAGGAAGCCTTAGAAGAAATGATGGCTTCCCCATTCAGGACACACAAAACATCTTAAGGATTAAGACAATTGTAGTCAAAGGACTCTCCTCTTCCATTATGTACAAAGATCCTCAAAGCTTTTAACCTCAAGAGATTATGCAGAACATGTGCTTACAGTTTCCCCAGAGGAAATTCAGTTTGGGTGACTAACTCCAAGAGAAGATGCAGCACAAAGAAAAGGACAAGAATAACCAAGAAAGACTTGCTGAAGTTGTGCAAATATACCGAAAATTAAGATCCAGTTAGGTGTATTCATTCTCAGGACAGTGGTTACAATTCTAAAAGACATCTTTCAAAGGAAATGACTCTGTTATCAGCAGGGAACTTACGTAGGCTCAATTTGCAAATAATCTATTATTTAATGGAACTGGTAAAGATATGTCTGTTTTCTTATCATAACCTGTGGAGGAAATAATTTTAAATGCACAGACTTAAAAATAAATAAGGCAAAAAAAAACCCCATATATAGAGCATACAAGCATATTTCAAACAGACATACATATATGGATATTATATATTCATAAATGTGTACGAGGACTGCCTTTTGCATTCTTCAGTTGAAAAAGTCACTAAATGACAGAAACATTCATTTTTGAAGTAAACTTGAGAAAGTTTCAGTCTCAAGAGATTGGTGCAGGTATAAGAAACTGAGAAAGGCCGTACCAACAGTGATCAAGTAACAGTCTAGCCCTGCGTAGAGAAGTGCTAGACAACTATCAACAATGGTGATATAGACATTTGTCATCTACAATGTATTTTTTTATTATAAAGAAGCAAATAATAGAATAGCATATATGATGTGTCCTTATTTATGTGAAATATTGTGTGTGTGTGAGAGAGGGTAGAAAGTTGTCTCTGCCATACAGTGAGCATTGAATAAATATTTTGTTAAATGAACAATTAGTCTCAAGGTGATAAGACCTAAGGTAAATTTTGGTTCCATCTTTTTCTTTTTCTATATTTTTTCCAAACAAACAGATATATTTAGAAGTAGAAAAATATCTTCATTTTTATAAAAGGAAAAAAACAGGAAAAAAACCCATAATTACTTCCCTATACATTCATCACTCAATTTGGATTTCAATAGATTTTATTCTGCTATTCCAGGTCTTCTCTAGTTCAAAAAGCCCTGACTTTAGAGTCCTGAGGTTTTCAGAGCTTCAAGAATTTGGATGAGGAAAACTCATCGTATATAACAATATATATGTATATACATACACACACTACCATAAAGTTGGAAAAAGACAAAATAGGTTGCACATTTTAGGGTGTTAATTCAGTGTTTTTCACACTTTTCCACTTGGACACCCTACCTGTGGAGATAAAAATCTGGAAAGCCTTCATAATCTTGAAACTTCTTTATTGAAGTCTTATGTTTGAATAAAAAAATCATGAGAATTTTGCATTGCATCCATAATATAACTTTAATGCAAAATGAGGTTTAAATGTATTTATCCTAGAGTAAAAATGATGCTCCATGAAAAAACTGGTCAGGTTTTTTTTGCAGTTTTAGTGCCTGGTGGGCTGAGGGGGTGGGATAACTCACCCCAGTAGAGAAGAAAGTCAGTCTAGAAAGTGTGCAGTTGCTAAAATCAGTATCACTGACCGACCAGCTGCCCTTGTGAAATAAGGCCTCCACTTTGCCCAGGTTGTCTCAGCGCTTGATGGAAATCACAGAACAGGAAAGAAAACACATGACGAGAATGTCATAGAATACATCGGCTTCTACCGTTACTTCAAAAATTGTGTTCATTTTACCAGTTGGCTTTAACATTCAAGTCCTAAAAACGAAAACAGTATTTAAAAAAGTAAAATATGAACTAGTAATAAAGTAAGACGTATTTACTGAGTACTCATTTTAGCACATCAAAAAATCAGGTAAGGCTGAAATAAAGTTTTTATTTCAAAAGACTTCATATATGTAATAATCTTTCTGATATTCTGACAATATTATACCTTTACTGCAAATGCTTCGTAAAATTTAAAATATTTACAAATGATTATTAGAAAATGAATAAGCCCCAGCTATTCATAAATCACTCACGATGTCAAATTTAATTTTAAATTAAAGTGTTTCTTTTTTTCCCTCCTCTTTCAGGACAACAAAACAAAATTTATAATACATATTTATCCTCTGGATAATAATGTTATCCTTTAAAGCATGATATTTTTCTCCTTTAAGAAAACTGTTCTGACAATCCTTGAACTTAAGAAAAACTTTTAGTAAGCACTTAATAGTTCCAAATTTATTTATCACTCTGCTTTTTACAAAGAAAAATATAATTATCCAGTGTAAGAGAGAACCATGGAGTAATAAAGATACCAACTGATGAAATTAAAACCATGTGGAAACTTGGCAAGAAGGTCAGGACAACCAAATTACAATTTAACAATTAATCTGGGTAACTGAGAGATCAAGAAAAATAAATTCTGTTGTTGTAAACCAGTTACTGTTCAAAACTCTAAAATAATATCTTTTTTTGCAAGAGAATGTTGCTGACAAAGTCTGGGAAGGTTTTCAGCGTTAAATGAAACCTTAAAAGGCTTCTTTTTCTTTTGCAATTATTCATTTCTTGGGTTCAGTGAAATGTGTTAGATCACAAAGAATGATCTTATTTTATTTTCCTCTTCCCCTCAAAACATTTAGTGTTATAAAATAAAAAATTATAGGGAAAAAACTAACCTACTTCTAACCAAAGTGGCATTTTTAAAAGAACAAGTAGTTTTTTTACATTACAAAGTAACACAGTGTAGTAAATTACTGTATCTGAATATCTTATTTTTGTATTACATTTAAATTATTGGAGCCAGGAAAAGTAAAAGCCGATGCTTGATTCAAAGAGATATTTATCACATTCTCTAAACTGATGGGAAGAATACACAGAAACAATAGGGATTACAACTCTCTTTGATGAAGTCTCCCTGATTTGAACCTGTTTTTACCTCTTTCATAGAACAAGAGATAATCTCTCTGAAATAAATATTTCCCCGATTTAAACAAAAGATAATTGGGCAAAATAAGGTACTAAACACATAGTTAATGTGGGAAATAATAAATAAATATAAACAGATAAAACACTAAGATTATATCTCTCTTTTTTTTCCAAAGAAAAAAGGTAATGAGCAGACAACCACTTGTAGTTTCAGAGCTGAAGTCTTCCTTTGACAGCCCACGGATCAATTAAATCCTCTTCAAATTAGTTTTGATGTGTTAATGTGTGAGTTCCCCATCCCCAAGTTTCCATGGACCATTACTGGGGTTTTACGCTGGCTTTCCACTGAATCGTTTCTAGTGTTTTGTTGCATGTTAATGCGAGGTCATTTAAAGCTATGTCATTTAAAGCTATGTAAATACAGAAAAAAACAACTCTAAAGCAGCGCATTCCCTACTTTGCTTATTTTCTCACACCGCCTTCTGTCTTCTGCTAGCTAAGAAAAGATAGAAAATATTTGAGTCTTGCTTAATTGTTCTCTTTGATGGCTGGATGTGTAATCTCTAGCAATACTTAGATTATCAAAATATAGCAGGTGGTCATATCCTGATTTCCATAACCTGTTCAAAAACACCTAGATTCTCAAAATTGTTAATCTGTCATAGATCCTTAACTCTAATACGGAGTGACTAACAGGTAGAGAAAGAATATTTTAAATTTATGACTGGGTAATTCCTTTCCCATATGATGGAATCCAAAACAATGCCTCAGTTTTATCTGACAGGGAATTACTGTCCCGTTTGCCTCCCCAGTGCTTCCTGTTGGGGGTGAGGGGTCTATTCTTGAGCATGACAAAGTCTGATTTCTGAATGGCTGGTAGTGTCAAAGGGCCATTAGTATGCTAAGCCTTTTAGTGGCATGGGATAGCTCCATCCTGCTTTCCTCAATTGTTGCAATTGGGCCACGTGACAAGCTGATGATTTCAAGGCAAGCTTTGGAATCTTGCTGTCTTCCAGAAATTAATATTCCTTCTGGTAATATCATCTATTGACGCTTCTTGCCTAATTCTTTAGTGCCTGCATGGACGTTCAGTCCTGGTGAAACTCTAGAGCAATGAGAAAAAAATAAAAAAAGACTCAGCAAACAAAATTGGTAAATTCCCTTATGATTAGATTTTAAGAGTTTTCCTAACAGTGTTTGGAAAAACTGTTGACAGTTTTTATCATCTCTATTTTAAAAAATTCTACAAATACTGGTGACATATGTTGAAAACAATTTTTCAAAACCAAATTTAATACAAAAATGTTTATAGGTCTTTTTATTTTGTTTAGTCAACTCAATTGCTCAGCACTGATACATTTTCTGCATTTCTTGAGAATATTCTTTTCATGCTTACTAACTGCTAGCACCCATAGCAGTAGAATAAACATAAAATAATCATTTGAAAATTAAAGGAAGTGGACCAGATGATATCTGTTTCCATACTGACTAGTTACTTATTATGTCTAATTCTGCAGTTAGCCAGCAGACCAATAAGAAAGTTTATTGAAATATTACCTTTAACTTCAAAGAAGATTTGAAAGATAGAACACTAGATTCGTCTTTCAGTTGTTCCAAAGGAAGAGCTGAGCAGAGGAGACCGGATAACAAAATTGATCAGTTTCTTGGCCTTGCAAGAATGAAATCTATATAATGCATTTTATTTGGTTAGAGGATTTTTCCAAGAATATCAGCCACATACATATTCAAATACAAAGAGAAAATACCTACCAAACTGCAATGCACAATGTGTTTTAGCTAATCCACAAATCTGCCTTTATTCCTAAAGGGTGAAAAACTGAAAATTATGAATATCTTGTCACTCTGAGACCCGGGATAGCAGAGACTGGCTGGCTTTTCAAAACAACTTGTTTCTGGGAACTCCCCTGGTGGTCCAGTGATTAAGAATCCACCTTCCAATGAAGAGGTCGTGAGTTTGATCCTTGGTCGGGGAACTAAAGATCCCACATCCTGAGAGGCAACTGAACCCATGTGCCACAAATAATAAACAGCCAAAAATAAACAAGTAAAAGCAAACAAAACACCTTTTTTTTTTTTCTCTCTAGGGCACATAGATAGGCCACACATTCCTGCCTTCTTTGCAGTTAGCTGTAATTATTTGACTGTGTTTCAGCTGTAGGGTGTATTTACTTAACAGGTTGTGCTTTACCACCAGACCTGGCCCATAAAAGTCTCCCATGTGTACTCTTTCATGCCTTTTCTCCCTCTGCCAGCCTGACTCAGAGCATGCCGACTTTGAAAACTTATGATAAAGAGGGCAGACCCACAAGAATTCCAGAAACGCTACTTACAGTGCTGCTTTACTTACAGTTTTACTTACAGTAAAACTCCCACCAATCAAGAACACTTTCATTGGACTTTTGACTGAGAAATAAACTTTTAATATTTTTTAAGCCATTGCACATTCCATACTGGAAGTGGAGTGCAGCTGAAAATGACAACTCCACACTTGTGACATTGGTTTAGTGGTTGGGCATCAAGCAGTGAGGAAAGTGATATTGAAAGCTGGAAAGACAGAGACCCATGACGCCTAGAAGCAAAACAAACACCTACAATGTGTTTGGAGACAAACAAGCATATTGTGTGTCTCCAATGATAGCTTATTTTTTCTTTTTTAGGAGCTAGGGGAAGGATGAAGAGCAGTGCTGAGGCCAGGGAGTAGAAAACTCAGGGGAAACCTACCATTCCAATGATAGCTTAAAATGTTACTCAATCCAAGTTCCTACAACTCCCCACATGCACGATAGGTCAGTAAATTGAGAGAACTGTTGAAATAGTGACTTTTCAGAAAGAGAGCAAATGGAGAAGATGGTGGACTTGTGCCCCAAAGAAACATCTTGTCTGAGTTAGAATTCAGGCTTAGTCAGGCTTCTTACTGTTTGTTTAATATTTGTTTGGCTGAGCTAGGTCTTAGTTGAGGCACACAGGCTCTTCAAATTTTGCTGCAGCACGTGGGATCTTCAGTTGCAGCATTCGAGATCTTCAGTTGCAGCATGCGAACTCTGAGTTGCAGCTTGTGGGATCTAGCTCCCTGACCTGGGATTGAACCTGGGCCCCCTACATTGAAAGTGCCGAGCCCTGGACCACCAGGGAAGTCCTCAGCCTGATTTTATACTAAAAAGGGAAGAAGTGAATTCAAACATTTTCTAGTTCTGGGCCTGGTCAGCCTCTGGAGGGGATGTGGTAACTTCTTCCTGCCTGTAGTCATTCTCAGGTGGGGCTGGGCAGGATGTTTCCTGTGAATTAAACAAAGGCGGGTGGGTGTGTGCTACGTCACTTCAGTCCTGTCCGACTCTTTGTGACCCTGTGGACTGTAGCCCGCCAGGCTCCTCTGTCCATGGGATTCTCCAGGCAAGAATACTGGAGTGGGTTGCCATGTCTTTCTCCAGGGGATCTTCTTGACCCAGGGATCTCCTACGTCTCCTGCCTTAGCAGGCAGATTCTTTACTATTAGCACTACCTGGGAAATCCTAAACAAAGGTATTTTAGCTTAATGCTCATGACGTGGGAGGCAGGGTTCCCAGACATAGGTTATTAGGTATAATTCAAGCTTATACGCAACATCCCTTTAGTGATTAACTTGTAATAGGATATAAAACGTTCTTCCCTATTACAAGAGAAAGACTAGTATAACCTCAAATCTGTAGTACTAGCGGAAGTGACTGGAAAAAGTAAGCATAAGTGCTTCCAGCAAGCTATCACAAGGAAACTGATGAACTCAGAAAAAAAGAATATCACAGTTTCCAAACAGAGATGAAAGGGAATGAAGAGAGTCCAGATATTTAGTTCCTCAAAGGACTGGAAAATTCAACTATTTCTAAACCCATTGAAAGAGGAAAAAAAAGACTGAAAAAAAGGGCTATATGGTAACTATATGTTTTTGTTTGCCTGGGATATTCATGGTTCACGCCTCTTATTTCTGCTTAAGTATTAACTGTATTAATATGACTCATTCTGGTAAACATCAGATTATAGATGTAGTTTCCTAACCTAGACTTTGAAGGTAGCTATCTAGATGAATGAGTTCTAAGTCACTTCAATCATATCAACTCTTTGCAACCCAATAGACTTGTAGCCCACCAGGTTCCTCTGTCCATGGGATTTTCCAGGTAAGAATACTGAAGTGGGTTGCTGTGTCCTCCTTCAGGGGATCTTCCCAACCCAGGGATCAAACCTGCGTCTCTTATGTCTCCTGCACTGGCAGGCAGATTCTTTACCTCTAGCAGCATTTGGAAAGCTGGCTAGTTAAGGGGGGTGTGGGGGGAAGTCATTGCATTATGTAGTTATCTATTGCTGTGAAACAATCCCAAATTTAGTAGATTAAAACACAACCATTTATCTACTCATGGTTGTGCAACTGTGAAATAGCTCAGAGGGATGAATGTCTTAACTCAGCACCACAAGAAATCAATTTGCATCACTGAGTAGCTGCATTCAACTGCATGGTATCTTTTCTCATCCACTTATTGAAGACAAAGTTCTTCAGGAACCTTGAGAAGGGTGGAGCCTGGGTCCCTAACCTGATGGAGAGCAATTGATTTTACTGTTATGTGATAAATAAACTTTTATTTTGACGAGGCACTTAGAATTTACAGTTTATTTGTTAAAGGAGTCAGCATTATTTTAACTAACACAAGGAAATTAAAGGTACCAGAGATAAATGTTATCTGATTCACAAATTGCTAGAGTCAGTCTTATTTATGATTAATAAACCCAGTTGTGTTCATTGTCAAATAATATTTTTAAGATTTTATTTTCTTTTATTGGTTCAGGAGAAAAATACAGTTTCTATTTCCTAGGTAAAAGTTGAAATATCTACCTGCTCACACACTTTCCTTAGGATTTGTCTCTTCTGAAGGGAGGTCATAGTCTGAAGGGATGGTCATAGTCAGCCATATCTAGTCCATGTAGTAGGATGACCCAATCTAGCTGACTGGCAGGGGTAGAGATCTGACCCAATATGGACCAATATGATTCTTCTCTCATAGGAAGTTAAAACTAGCAAAACTACTAAGTAGGAACTGACCATAACTGAATTATTTTAATGGTGGGATTCTAGTGTGAACTCCATAAGCTTCTGTTGATTTATAAGTAAAATCAAACTGTGATGCTGGAGAATACTCTTGACAGTACCTTGGACTGTAAGATTAAACCAGTCAATCTTAAAGGTAATCAACCCTGAATATGCTTTGGAAGGGCTGAAGCTCCAATACTTTGGCCACCCGATGCAAAGAGCCAACTCCTTGGAAAAGCCCCTGATGCTGAGTAATGCTGGGAAACATTGAAGGCAGGAGAAGGGGACGACAGAGGATGAAATGGTTGGATAGCATCACCAATTCAATGCACATGAGCTTGAGCAAACTCTGGGAGATAGTGAAGGACAGGGAAGCCTGGTGTGTTGCAGTTCATGGGATCATAAAGAGTCCGACACAACTTAGCCAATGAACAACAACAACTACAAAAGGTATGATGCAATGTCTAAGATTTGTTTTAAAATACTCCAGAAAAATGTCTTCCCTGGTGGTCCAGTGGTTAGGAATCCACCTTGTAATGCAGGGGAAAAGGGTTTGATCCCTGATCAGGGAACCAGGTCAGGGAACATCCACCTTCGGGGGCAACAGAGCTCACTTGTTGCAACTACTGAACACACACGCCGCAACTAGAGAGTCTGTGCAACGCAACGGAAGGTCCTACATGGTGAACTAAGAAGTGGGCCGACGCAGCCAAATGAGGAAGTAAAAAAAAAATAGAATACTCCAGAAAAAAATATTGAGTAGTACATGTATGTTTGCAGGTTTTAAATTTTTTTAATATGAGAAAAGTATAATAAATTCCCACTGAAGCCAGCTTCAACAATTATCAGCATTTTGCCACTCTTGGTTCTATGTGCACACACACACACACACACACTTTTTAAAAGCAGTATATCTCCTGAATAGTTAAAAACTTAGATTCTGGTATGGTAAAGACTCTGCCTGCAATGCAGGAGACTGCCTGCAATGCCAGAGACCAGGGTTCGATCCCTGGGTCAGGAAGATCCCCTGGAGACGGAAATGGCAACCCACTTCAGATTCTCCATGCTGGAGAATCCCATGGACAGAGGAGCCTGGCAGGTTGTAGTCCACGGGGTTGCAAGAGTCAGACACAACTTAGTGACTAAAATACTGGGCTTCATATCTTGTTTTTGTCACTTTCTAGCAGTATCCATGTTTTGCAAGTTACTTTGTCCTCTGTAAATTGCAACATTCTCACGTGCAACACAGCAAAAACATTAGTACATTCTAGGGATGATTAACGGAGAAGACAATGGCACCCCACTCCAGTACTCTTGCCTGGAAAATCCCATGGATGGAGGAGCCTGGTAGGATGCAGTCCATGGGGTCGCTAAGAGTCAGACACAACTGAGCGACTTCTGTTTCACTTTTCACTTTCATGCATTGGAGAAGGAAATGGCAACCCACTCCAGTGTTCTTGCCTGGAGAATCCCAGGGACAGGGGAGCCTGGTGGGCTGCCATCTATGGGGTCGTACAGAGTCGGACACAACTGAAGCGACTTAGCAGCAGCAGCAGCAGGGATGATTAAATGAAACTATAAAACATATTATCCAGCACATAGTAGGTATGTAAGATTTACTTTTTAATTTTTAATAGTGTCATAGTAGGGGCTTCTTCTGTGCTCAGTGATAATGAATCTACCTGCTAATGCAGGAGACACAGGAGACGTGGGTTTGATCCCTGATTTGGGAAGATCCCCTGGAGGAGGAAATGGCAAGGCACTTCAGTATTCTTGCCTGGAGAACTGCATGGACAGAGGAGACTGGCAGGCTGTAGTTCATGGGGTCACAAAGAGTTGGACACAACTGAATGACTGAATACGAATCCAGGCATTTGTACAAGTGGTGGTATAAAGAAAGCTTGATGGATACCCTTTGCAGGGTAGGGGAGGGGTGGCATAAAATGAAGAAAAAGAAACTGAAGGTGTATTAGACTTTTCTGAAAGAATAAAAGAGTGTAAAGGGAGTCCAAGATAGAAAAGTTACAGTTTGTTTGAATACATGCAAAGATGTTGTAAATGTTTGTTATTTTCTGGCCCAGCATGTAAGTCTCCTTTGTGTGTTTGTGAAATTATCACTTTCTGAATATTGATGAGTTGTGCAGACTGCCTCCCATCAAGAAATCTGAGAATATCTCCCATTCCCAGCCCTCCTTTGCAGCTAGGATATAAGTATGTGACTCAGACTCAGGCATTCAGACACATTTGCCCTGGATTCCAGATAGGAAGTCGTTAATACCAAGGGCCCAGGGTAGTGGAGAAAGCATTATGGAGACAGGTGGCAGGCAGTAGTAATGGCAGTGACATCCAATTTTCACAAATAGCAGTAGCCATGGTTCCAGCAGTGGGATCTAGTCTCCACTGATACACAAAACTGCTGTGCATCTGTTTTTAACATGGCCGTAATAGGGTCCTCGGTGGGCTAGTTTCTGTGGCATGTTTTGCTTTGGTCCCGCTTTCTGCCTAGCTTCCTGTGCTATTGCCCCATTTTTAATTGAGCTCAGTTCTCCAGACCTCCTGTAATTCTATTTGCTACTCAATACATTTTCAACACAGCTTCCCTCGTGGCTCAGACGGTAAAGAATCCGCCTGCAGTGCAGGAGATCTGAGTTTGATCACTGGGCCGGGAAGATCCCCTGGAGAAGAGAATGGCTACTTACTCCTGTATTCTTGCCTGGAGAATCCCATGGACAGAGGAGTCCGGCAGGCTACAGTCCACGAGGTTGCAAAGAATCCAACATGACTGATGGACTAAACACACACACTCTTCAACAATTTTGCTTTTCAGAAGTCACAATAGGTTTCTGATCCTTCCAACTAGTAATCCTGATAGATAAGAACACAGAGCAGGGTAAGAGGGACTGTATGGTAGATGTGGCATTTTGGATTTTGCAATTTTAGGTAGGGTGGTAGGCTGAATTTTTGCCAGTTTCTCTTAGATTCTTTCCTTAACTTCCCTGCTCTGCCATTTCATAAAGAACAACCTCTCCCAGGTTCTCTTGACTTCGAACTTTCAGGTGGGTTCAATTAATGGGAGGTACTGGCAGAGTGGAAGGCAAGTTGGGTATTTGTTGGCTTCCCCTCTCCCCTTGTGGGGTGATGTCTGACACTTTTCCCATCATCCTATTCCAGTTCCTATTGGATTATCTCTCCCTCCCTGATCCCAGCTCTGGCTCAGCCTTCTTTGCTAGGACTTCAGAGCCCATGGATCACCCCAGCTTTGGAATTCTATTCACACCACTTACTCCCTGTGGTGCTTAGCCCTAAGGGTGACAGCAACTCCTGCTGATTCTGATATCTGAGTTGCCTCTTAATCCTCCTTGTTTGGCTCCTCAGCAACTCCATCACCTGTGTAAACAATTCCCTGAATTAAATTTCCTCTGTAGGAAACAGTGGTTTCTGTTTTCCTGGCAGGACATTGACTGATATGTGTGTCGAGGAAAGCCTCCTTGAAAGGTGACATTTGATCAAAGACTTAAGAGAGGAGGGAGTTACCCCTGTTGATATGTGTGCGGAAGTGTATTCCAGGCAGCAGGAACAGCGCAAAGACCCTATGGTGAGAAAATGCCTGGTATGTTGAAGAAAACAGCAGAGTGAAAGAAAGAATAATAGCAGGTGAGATAGGAGAGGTCATGGAGCCTGATCATCTGATGGAGGGTTTTGATCAAGGGGGTATCATGAATTGTCTTATATTTTAAAAGGACCATTGTGGCAACTGTGTTGAGATTATATGATAGGGGACAAAGGCAAAAGAAGGAAGTCATGTTCAAAGACTCTAGCAGCATTCTAGGCAAGAGATGATGGTAGCTTGGACCTATGAGCTAGCAATAGAGGTAGTAAGAAGTGGTTCTATTATAGCTATAATTTGAAGGCAGAACCAAAGGAATTTACTGGGGTGGGAAAGAGTGGACTGAAGGAGGATTGTAGTGATGCTGTCGATGTCTAACTAGGGATACACAAAATGACCAGAAGTCTTCAGGCATGGCAGTGAGAAGCCATGGGCATGTGCTTCTCTAATAGCTACAGTTTTTTCCCTTATGTTCTTCTGGACCTCTTCCAGGGCCAATGGTTGAAAATCATTAATGCAGTTTCTGGGAACTGTTTTTAGGTCTTTAACTGATTGTTCCTGAACCTCATGTAGAGGGACTTTGTGGTCACTTCTTAGTATAGAATCATTTTTCAGAAATATTCCAAGATGTTTCAGAACTAGTGTCCCAAAGAGAGAGAAGGGATTTAAGGATAACTCAAAAGTTTTTAGCTTGAACAACTGAAGGGTAAGGTTGCCATTGGTTAAGATGGGGAAGGCTGTAATTAAACAGACTTGGGGGAGATCAAGAATTCAGTTTTGGACATTTTTAAGTTGGTGATATCTATTAAATACCCAAATGAGAAAAATCAAGTACTAAGTGGAAATATAAATCTTTAATTCATGATAAAAGACTAAGCTGGAGATAAAGTTTTGGGAGCTATTGGTAAATAGATGATATTTAAAAGCTATATGTCTGAATGAGGTTGTCGAGGGAGAAAAAGGAAGGCCAAGGATTGAGTCCCAGAACACTCCAGCATTAACAAGTTTGGGAGAGAAGGAGGAATCAGGAAGTGGAGTTTGAGAAGGAGTATTTACATGAAATGGTAGGTGTTCAGTATGGTGTCCTGGAAACCAAGTGAAGCAACTATATTGAGGACTTAGCAATCAATTTTGTCAAATGACATAAAGTCTTAGAATTGATCATTGGCTTTAGCAACATAGAGGATATTCAGTTCAGTTCAGTCACTCAGTCGTGTCTGACTCTTTGCAACCCCATGGACTGCCTCATGCCAGGCTTCCCTGTCCATCACCAACTCCCGGAGCTTACTCAAACTTATGTCCATTGAGTTGGTGATGCCATCCAACCATGTCATTCTCTGTCATTCCCTTCTCCTCCTGCCTTCAATCTTTCCCAGCATCAGGGTCTTTTCAAATGAATCTGTTCTTCGAATCAAGTGGCCAAAGGATTGGAGTTTCAGCTTCAGCATCAGTCCTTCCAATGAATATTCAGGACTGATTTCTTTTAGGATTGACTGGTTGGATCTCCTTGCTGTCCAAGAGGATATTGATGATCTTGAAAGAACAGTTTAAGTGGAATCAAAGCATGACTGGGGTGGGTTGAAGTGAGAATAAAATTGGAGACTATGTATGGAGACAACTATTTAGAAAATTGTTATTGCAAAGAGATATGGCAGTAGTTAGGAGAAGGCAATGGCACCCCACTCCAGTACTCTTGCCTGGAAAATCCCATGGATGGAGGAGCCTGGTAGGATGCAGTCCATGGGGTCACTAAGAGTCAGATACGACTGAGCGACTTCACTTTCACGCATTGGAGAAGGAAATGGCAACCCACTCCAGTATTCTTGCGTGGAGAATCCCAGGGACAGGGGAGCCTGGTGGGCTGCCATCTATGGGGTCACACAGAGTCAGACATGACTGAAGTGACTTAGCAGCAGCATGTCAGTAGTTGGTGGGATAAATTGAGTCAAGATAAGTGTTTTGTTTTTTTTTTAATTAATTAATTTTGGCTGTGCTGGGTCTTCGTTGCTGTCTGGGCTTTTCTCTAGTTGCAGTAAGTGGGGCCTACTCTGTAGTTTCAGTGAGTAGGCTTCTCATTGCAGTGGCTTCTTCTGTTGAGGAACACGATCTAGGGCATGCGGGCTTCAGTAGTTAGGGCACCCAGGTTCCAGAGCACAGGCTCAATAGTTGTGGTGCACAGACTTAGCTGCTTTGTGGCATGTGGGATCTTCCCCATCCAGGGATGGAGCCCGTGTCTCCTGCATTGGCAGGAGGATTCTTTACCGTTGAGTCACCATGGAACCATCCAGTGTTGTTTTTCAAAATGGGAAAAAAGGCAGCATGTTTGTGAACTGAGGAGAATGTTCCAGGAAATAGTGAAAGATTTATGGTGCAGATGAGACAGAATTAACGGGGCAATGTTCTCAGGAAGGTGGTTCAGGATGGGATGGGATTTAGTGCACAAGTTGAGGGATCAGGTTTAGATAGGAGTGGGAATAGTTCATCCATGATAACCAAGGGAAGGCGGAGTATGTAGGTGCAGCTTCTGGTCAGTGAAACGCTGATGGGTGTCTGGAAAAGAGTTCTTCTTCTTTTTATTTTTTCCCCAAAACTTGTAAATTTTATTTTATTTATTTTTTATTAATCATCACATTTATCCATCCAAGATGGACAAAAAACAAATTATTTCAACAGGTGTTTGAAAAAAGTTTAGAAATAATTCAATAACAAGGATGATTACATAATTAGTATATGAAAATCCCTATGTTTCTAATATCATTGGGAAGGGCTCTTTAAGCAGGATATAAACACAGATGATAAAAGAAAAACATAATAAACTTGATGACACAAAATATTTTTAAAAATTTTCTGCACTGAAAAAGAATTTAAACCAGCTCAAAAGACAATTTAAAACTGTTACAAAATGTTTGTGACATACAAAAACTCGTTATCTTATTTTCAATAAATGTAGAAAAGAAGATAATATATTGCTTTCATGCAAATTAGAAAGAGAATGTCCTTCCTCAAGATATTTTAAACTATCACACTATTCTAATTTTTGTTAGGACAAGACACTTCACTGCCATCTGAAAGAAAATATCATAACAAATATTGAAATTAACAATTTATTTTTAATTAAAAAAATTTTATTGGCATATAGTTGACTTGCAATGTGTTAGTTTCAGGTGTATAGTAAAGTGAATCAGTTATACATATGTATCTCTTTTTTTCTTTTAAGGTTGTTTTCCCATATAGGGCATTACAGAGTACTGAGTAGAGTTCCCTGTGCTATACAGCAGGATTGTTACCTATTTTATCTCATTAGAATTGTTACCTATTTTATCCAGATCTCACAGTTTATCCCCCTTGCCCTTTACCCACTTTTAACTATAAATTTGTTTTCTACATCCATGACTACTTCTTTTTGTAAATAAGTTCATTGGAACTCTTCTTTTTTAGATTCTACATATAAGCGATATCATGTATTTGTCTTCCTGTGTCTGACTCACTTTATTCAGTATGACAATCTCTAGGTACATCTGTGTTACTGCAAATGGCAGTATTTTGTTCTTTTTTATTGAGTAATACTCCATTGTATATATGTGGGCTTCTGTGGTGGCTCAGTGGTAAAGAATCCACCTGCCAATGCAGGACATGTGGGTTTGATCCCTGGGTTGGGAAGATCCCTTGAGAAGGACATGGCAACCCACACCAGTGTTATTGTCTGGAAAATCCCATGGATAGTGGAGCCTAGCAGGCTACAGTCCATGGGGTTGCAAGAGTCAGACACAACTTAGTGACTAAACAACAATATTCAATTATATATATATATATAATTCCTCTGTTGATGGACATTTAGCTTACTTCCGTGTCTTGACTATTGAAAACAGTGCTGCAATGAACATTGGGGTGCATATTTTTTTTTTAATTATTCTTTCCTCTGGGTATAAGCCCAGTAGTGGGATTTCTGGGTCATATGGTAATTCTATTTTTAGTTTTTTAAGAAACCTCCATTCAAATGGGTATCTTTCCTTTTCTCCTTTGCCTTTAGCTTCTCTTCTTTTCTCAGCTATTTGTAAGGCCTCCTCAGACAACTATTTTGAATCTTGGGGCATTTCTTTTTCTTGGGGATGGTCTTGATCCCTGTCTCCTGTACAATGTCATGAACCTCCGTCCATAGTTCTTCAGGCACTCTATCAAATCTAATCCCTTGAATCTATTTATTATCTCCACTGTATAATCATAAGGGATTTGATTTAGGTCATACCTGAATGGTCCATTGGTTTTCCCTACTTTCTTCAATTTCAGTCTGAATTTGGCAATAAGGAGTTCAAGATCTGAGCCACAGTCAGCTGCCAGTCTTGTTTTTGCTGACTGTACAGAGCTTTTTCATCTTTGGCTGCAAAGAATATAATCAGTCTGATTTCAGTATTGACCATCTGGTGATGTCTATGTGTAGAGTCTTCTCTTGTGTTGTTGGAAGAGGGTATTTGCTATGACCAGTGCCTAGAGAAGTTTGCATTCTCTTGGCAAAACTCTGTTAGCCTTTGACCTGCTTCGTTTTGTACTTCAAGGCCAAATTTGCATCTTAATCCAGTTATGTATTGAATTCCTACTTTTGCATTCTAGTCCCCTATAATGAAAAGGATATCTTTTTTGGGTGTTAGTTCTAGAAGGTCTTGTAGGTCTTCATAGACTGTTCAACTTCAGCTTCTTCAGCATTACTGGTGGGGGCATAGACTTGTATTACTATAATATTGAATGGTTTGCCTTGGAAACAAACAGAGATCATCCTATGGATGCGAGAGTTGGACTATAAAGAAAACTGAGAGCCAAAGAATTGATGCTTTTGAACTGTGGTGTTGGAGAAGACTCTTGAGAGTCCCTTGGACTGCAAGGAGATCCAACCAGTCCATCCTAAAGGAAATCAGTCCTGAATATTCATTGGAAGGACTGATGCTGAAGCTGCAACTATAACACTTTGGGCACTGAGGCAAAGTAGTGACTCATTTGAAAAAACCCTGATCCTGGGGAAGATTGAAGGCAGGAGGAGAAGGGCATGACAGAGGATGAGATGGTTGGATGGCATCACTGACTCAATGGACATGAGTTTGAGTAAACTCCAGGAATTGGTAATGGACAGGGAAGCCTGGCGTGAGGCAGTCCGTGGAGCCGCAAAGAGTCAGACACAACTGAATGACTGAACTGGACTGAAAGAAACCTCCATTCTGTTCTCCATAGTGGCTATACCAATTTACCTTCTCACCAATAGTGTAGGAGGATTTGAGAAAAATTCTTCTGATTAATGAAATTTCTCAATGAAGTAGAAGAGTTACCGCAAGGAGTAAGGATAGAAGAGGAAACAGAAGTTTGAGGAGAAAGAAGAATGCGTAAAAAGGTAAATGGGTTAAGAATATATGAATATAGAACATAGGAAAGTTGGGCTTCCTAGATGGCACTAGTGGTAAAGAACCTGCCTGCCAATGCTGGAGACGCAACAGACATGGGTCCATTCCCTGGGCCAGGAAGATCCCCTAGAAGAGAGCAAGGCAACCCACTCCAGTATTCTTGCCTGGAGAATCCCATGGACAGAGGAGCCTGGCAGGCTACAGTCCATGGGATCACAAAGAGTCGGACATGACTGAAGCAACTAAGCATGCACACAATATGTTTGGCAAGTAGCATTAAGGGCCAATTTGAGGGTTGTGGTAAAGTGAGACAAGTCAGTATAATTTGGTGCTTTTCCCCTGTTGTGTTTTGCTGCATAGGTGAAGATGCAGGATAGAAAGACAGGTGAATTTAACCTAGGTGGCAATTTCACCAAATACAAGAAAGAGAGAAGGACAAGGGAATCACAAGTGTAAGCAAGAAAATGATCATAATAACCAGCCATGGAATTTAATCTGGATCAGTGGGGAGTGACGGAGCACACACACACACACACACACACACAGAGGCATCATCAAGAAAGTGAAGAACAGGGAAACTGTGGTACGATCAATACAGTGCTATGGAATCAAAAGATGGTTGGAGTATCCAGTCTCCTTCACCTCATTATTTGCTCATCACAGAGCTCATGTTTCATGGTCTGAGCCTTCACATTTGCATCTTCATAGCAGGATGATGAAATAAAGAAAAAGCAGGGGGCAGGGCAAAGAGGTGCAATTACTGTCTATGTTTACAGGAGGTTTCCCAGAAAGTGTCACATGATACTTTTTTCTTATATTTCTTTGGTCAGAACTTGTTACATGGTTATTCCTAGCAATAAAATATTTATTCCAGAGACCAGTAAATAATGACTTCTATTCCTTACGATAAAGGGGAGGACATAGGTTAGGTAATTACTATGTTTCTTTGCTTCTAAAATGTGAATTTCCCCCACATTTTACCTCTTTGAAGGCAGGATATATAATAGAGTTGGTATTGTGTCATGGTTTAATTGCTGCATTTTTTATACTTATTAGTACAGAAAAACAATACATTTTACAGTTGATGACATCTTATATTGGAGGAAAGATGACAGCATTTTGCCAAGCCAGAGAGAGTGAATGTGAGGGACAGATTTGCTCTAGGTAAGAGAAAGGGAAAAAATATAATTAATTTGGTTTTTCACTTGTCAAGTTTGAGAATGACCCATAAACATGAAAATTTAGAACTAGAACTCCAGGTTGTGATGGGACATGTGATCAAATTTATGTGGGAAAATTCTTTGAGCTTTTAGGAATTTTGATTGTTTGCACACTTTGATTTCCAAAAATAATTTCAAGTGGTATTTCTTCACTATCGGTAAAAATTATTTCGTTTGTTGCCAAAGCCTCAGCAACCCTGCCAGACGTCATAATAATTTTATAAGATGATAAGGTATTAATTCAAGGTTTTCAATTAAATTAACTGTGAAAAATAAGATGTGATTTAAAATATTAGTTTGTAGCCAATAAGTGATGGTGGAATTTTTTCATGTCTATAGCGATTGCATGTGAAACTTCTGATAGAAATGTCTGGTTTTAATTTATTTTCTTCTGGATGCTTTATTGAAGACCCATGTGCAAAGGGAAAAAATTAAAACCAGACAACTTCAAATCCACTGTAAATTTCACATGGCATTAGAAAAACTAAACTAAATGTTTCTTTTGGCCACCATGCTTGAAATGCAAGCAAGAAGCAAAAAAAAAAATTCATATTTTAATACTCGTATCTGAAATAAAATAGTATTTGGACCTAAACATTTATTAAACCTAGTGGTAGAAACTATAGTTTGGGTGAAATTGTTAAAAAAATAAATGTACACAGCAAATTATTTGCATTCCATTTTCAGGCTTATATCCTATATTTGAAATGTGAGAAATAAGGAAATGAAAGGGGTTATTAAATTTTTTAAAAATGCAGGCCTAGTAAAAGGTAGATTTATGGTTTCAGGTCTTTTGCCGGTAACATTGACCCCTATCCCCAGTATCCCACCAAGGTCTTCATGAAATGGTACTTGATCAAAGATGAAATATTAGAAACCAATAAGATCTGTAGACCTGAGGCAAAAATCACCTTAAAAACAATGTGTATCAACTTTTTATGAGCAAAAGTAGCAAAAAGAAAAGGCTCTTTCTCCTTATTTTTGATATTTTTAAAGTTCTAATAGCTTCATTCATTCATTCACTCATGGATTCTACACTTTCTTTGGGTCTTGCTATGTGTCAGATACAGGCAAAATGATCTGCAAAAATGGATATGATCTCTGTCCTTGGAGAACTTACTTTACATTCTGGAGAAAGAGATGACTACATTGCATTATCGAAACTGCAACATAGGAGGTGCTCTGAAAGGAAAGATATGCTAGATGGGTCTATAAAAAGAGGAATTGACATGGTCAGGGAGGTCAGAGAAGTAATTCTTGCATGTGAAATCTCTGATAAAAAGAACATCAGTAAAAACATTTCCTGATAGCTCAGTTGGTAAAGAATGCGCCTGCAATGCAGGAGACCCCGGTTTGATTCCTGGATTGGGAAGATCTGTTGGAGAAGAGATAGGCTGGCCACTTCAGTATTCTTGGGCTTCCCTGGTGGCTCAGCTGGTAAAGAATCTGCCTGCAGTGCAGGAGACCTGGGTTAGATCCCTGGGTTGGGAAGATCCTCCGGAGAAGGGAAAGGTTACCCACTCTGGTATTCTGGTCTGGAGAATTCCATGGACTGAGTAGTCCATGGGGTCTCAAAGAGTCAGACATTACTTAGCGACTTTCACTTTTAACAATCTTTTCAGCTACAGGGTATCTAACAAATGGAGGCTTCAACACTTAAGCCACTTATAACAAGTCTAGAGGTGTTTTGATCAGGGTTGATTCAGAAGCTCAACAATGCCATTAAAGCCCTAGGCTCTTACCCTCTCTCTGCTCTTCCAACCTTTCTTGTTGGCTAGGTTCTTATATTTGTCTCTCTTGCTGAGAAGATGTGACAGCTCAAGGCATTATTTCTTCACACAACTGTATCGGAAGCCAGAAAAAGAGACATTCTTACTTGTGTCTCTTTTTTCCAGAAACCTGTTTTCTCAGAAGGAACGTCAGATCTCTTGGCCTTGCCCATGTGCATGTGCTAGCTGCAAGCTGATGGAAAAGCAAGAATACAACATTTTTAAAATCCTCTATAGTAGGATTCAGGCTCTGTCATCAAGGAAGGGGGGAGGTGGGAAATACTAATAAGATACCTACATTTTCTACCACAGGGAGGGACTCTTATGCTGTGATCTGAAAGGCAAGGAGGGTGACTAGAGAAGAGGCAAAGAAGAGCACTGCAGTAGGTGACCGTTTGTGAAGGGTTCAGTGTAGGACAGTCAGTAGGTAGACAGGAAAGAAGGTGGAAACAGACCGCATGGAGCCTGTCAGATCAGCTGAAGGGATTTTTGTCTTTATCCTGAGGACACTGGTAAGCCAGTGGAGGGATTTATACAGGTGACATGATCACGTGTTCCATTTATATCCAAAGTGGATATAAATGGGAGGCCAGAATAAGGGTGGTAATTGAATAGAGGCCACTGCAGATTTCCAGGTACAGGGAGAGTAGAATTATATAGTTCACTAATTGTTGTAACTAAGTAAAATATCTTCATTTGGTTAATTGCAGAAATAGAATAATTATTCCTGGCAACATTCCTGGTTAGAAAAAGTTTACATTCATAAGTAGAAAAAGATTGATCTTAACTACTGGACAGTTTTCTCCCTTCTTTTATAATTCACATTTATTATAGAAAGTTCATAAAGTGCTAAAACTTACAAAAATGCTAAGGGGGAAAATAAAGCAGGGAAGATGAATAGAAAGTGTTGTGGTGGGGTCAAAAGTTTAGACAGGGTAATCAGAAAGGACCTCATTGAAAATGTGATTTGTGAGAGAGAGAGACAGAAAGGTGAGAGATTATTCCAGACACAAGGAATAGCATTCTAGCCACAGAGAACAGCTAGCACAAAGGTCCTGATCAGATAAAGTTAGATAGTGAGTAATTGTTGGTAGTAAAATAAGTATTTTAGGTTGCTATTTTATTTAGCCATCATGAGTGGCTCAGGAGTATTCTGGGAACCTTGCAATAAATGCAAGCAAAAGTTAAAGTCAACTCATATTTTAATACTCCTACTGAGATAATAGAATGGTATTTGGACCTAGACGTTCTATTAAGCTTAGTGGTAGAATCTATAGTTTAGGTGAAATTGCTGGGGGAAAAAAAAAGCACACAGCAAGTTATTTGTGTTTCATTCTTAGGCTTATATTGTGTATGTGAAGTCAGAAAGGAACTCATGTATGGGTGGGTGAGGAAATCCAGCTAAAGGTCAGGAGAACCAGAGATTCCACAGGAGTGTATTATTGGCAATGCTGGTTTGGGGTCATGAGCTGTGGGTATGGAGAAAAGGAAACCTTTGTGCACTGTTTGTGGGAGTGTAAATTAGAAAGCCATGATGGAAAACAGTATGCAGGTTCCTCAAGAAACTGAAAATGGAGCTACCTTATGATCCAGGCTTCCCAGGTGGCTCAGTGATAAAGCGTCCACCTGCCAACACAGAAGACACAGGTCAAGGCAAAAAAAAACAAAAAACAAAAAACCAGAGAGTGAAGGTTTTGCTGGGGATTGCAAATTCATAGAAGGAAGGTACCACAGTAGGTGGTAGGTGGAAAGGTTGGGTTTAGGCTAATAGGACTAGAAACATGGCTATAGTAAGTTGCTCTTATGAATATTTTGACAGATCATATGTTACTCCTTAAAAAAGAAAACAAACTTATAAAAATTTAATCTAAAATCAAAGTCTTAAAATTCTCCTGAAATAGAGAACCCAGAAATAGCCACACACAAGTACGGCTAACTGTTTTTTTGACAAAGGTACAAAACCAATTCAATGAGAGAAGGACAATCTTTTCAATGCATAGTGCTAAAACAATTGGATATCCACAGGTAAGAAACCGAACTTCGACCTATACCTCACACCTTATTAACTTAAAACTTAACTCAAAAACTAACTCAGAGTGGATCATAGAATTAAATGTAAAAGGTGAGGCAAAAAAACCTTTACAAGAAAACAGAAAATCTTTAGGACCTAGGGTTGGTAAACAGTATTTGGACAAGATACCAAAAGCAACAGGATGGGGGTTCAAGAAATTAAAAATAGAACTACCACATGATCCAGCAAATCAACTTCTGGGTATGTATCCAAAGAAAATGAAAACACTGATTTGAAAAGATATATGCTCCACTGTGTTTATTACAGCAAGATTTAAAATAGACAAGACATGAAAGCAACCTAAGTATCCATCAATAGATGAATGAATAAAGAAGGTGTGGTCTATACATAAAATGGGATATTACTCAGCCACGAGTAATAATGAAGGCCATTTGCAACAACATAGATGGATCTGGAGGGTATTATGCTAAATGAAATAAGTCAAATGTAGAAAAACAGATACTGTACGATTTCACTTACATGTGGAATGTAAAATATAAAACAAATGGGCAAACAAAACCAAACAGAAACAGACTCATAGATACAGGGAACAAACTGGTGGTTGCCAGATGGGAGTGGGGTAGGGAGACGGACAAAATAGGTGAAGACGGACAAAATAGGTGAAAGGGATTAAGAGGCAGAAACTTCTGGCTATAAAATAAATAAGTCACGAGGATATAACGTACACATAGGGAATACAGTCAATAATGTCATAACAACTTTGTATGGTGACAGATGGCAAATGGTCTTACTGCCATAATCATTTAATAAAGTACAAAAATACTGAATTACTCTTAGACACTTGAAACTACTACAATATTGCATGTTAATTATAACGCAATAAAAATAAGTAAAACATGGAAGCAAAAGAAAGCATAATCCATAAATTTAAAAATGACTAAATTGGGCTTCATCAAAATTAAAAATATTTACTGAGCAACACATCCTGTTAAGAGGATGAAAGGACAAGCTACAGACAGGAGAAAATATTTGTGAACCACATATCTGATAAAAGACTCATATCTGGACTACATAAAACCTCTCAAATGTAAATAGCAAAAAACTAATAATGCAATTAGAAAATGGACAAAATATGAGACATTGAACTGAATGGAATACTCATAATGGCAAATAAGCACATGAAAAGATATTCCACATCATTAGTCATGATGGGAATATAAATTAAGATCTTGACGAACTATCATTACACATCTATTATTTATGTTAGCTGAACTGAAATTAAAAATACCAAATATTGGTGGGGACACGGAGAATCTGGATCTCATACAGTGTTGGTGGGAATGAAAAATGGTACAGGTTTTCTGGAAAATAGTTTAGCAGTTTTATTAAAGAAACTAAATAAAATTGCACATTTGAGCATTTATTCCAGAGAAATGAAAATTTATGTCCACACAAAAACCTGTACATGATTGTTCATTGCAGTTTTATCTGTAATCAGATCAGATCAGTCGCTCAGTCGTGTCTGACTCTTTGCGACCCCATGAATAGCAGCACACCAGGCCTCCCTGTGCATCACCAACTCCCGGAGTTCACTCAGACTCACGTCCATCAAGTCAGTGATGCCATCCAGCCATCTCTAGTCCTAACCAAACCAAATATTCTGCAACAGGTGAATGGTTAATCAAACTGTGGTAATCCAGATATATATATATCCTATTCATTTTGTTTTTCTGGAGAATCTAGACTAATGCACCACAGAATACTAATACCACCCAGCAATAAAAAGTGAAGAACTATTGTTAAATGCAATACCATGAATGGATCTCAGAGGCACTATGAAGAGTGAAAGAAGCCAATGTCAAAAAGTTATATATACTACGAGTCTATTTACACAACATTCTTGAAATATGAAATTATACAAGTGGAAACAGTAGTAGTGGCCAGGGGTTGGGAGGTGGGTATATAAAGGAGTAACACCAGGGGAAATCTTTGTGGTGATGAACAGTTCTGTATCTTGATTCTGCTAGGGGTTTCATGAATTGACACGTGATAGAATGACAAAGGAATGCATAAACACTTCATATCAATGTCAGTTTCCTGGCTTCCATCAGTTCAGTTCAGTTCAGTCGCTCACTCGTGTCCGACTCTTTGCGACCCCATGAATCGCAGCACGCCAGGCCTCCCTGTCCATCACCAACTCCTGGAGTTCACTCAGACTCACGTCCATCGAGTCAGTGATGCCATCCAGCCATCTCATCCTCTGTCGTCCCCTTCTCCTCCTGCCCCCAATCCCTCCCAGCATCAGGGTCTTTCCCAATGAGTCAACTCTTCGCATGAGGTGGCCAAAGTACTGGAGTTTCAGCTTTAGCATCATTCCTTCCAAAGAAATCCCAGGGCTGATCTCCTTCAGAATGGACTGGCTGGATCTCCTTTCAGTCCAAGGGACTCTCAAGAGTCTTACCCAACACCACAGTTCAAAAGCATCAATTCTTTGGCACTCAGCCTTCTTCACAGTCCAACTCTCACATCCATACATGACTACAGGAAAAACCATAGCCTTGACTAGACGGACCTTTGTTGGCAAAGTAATGTCTCTGCTTTTGAATATGCTATCTAGGTTGGTCATAATTTACCTTACAAGGAGTAAGCATCTTTTAATTTCATGGCTGCAGTCACCATCTGCAGTGATTTTGGAGCCCAGAAAAATAAAGTCTGACACTGTTTCCACTGTTTCCCCATCTATTTCCCATGAAGTGATGGGACCGGATGCCACGATCTTCGTTTTCTGAATGTTGAGCTTTAAACCAACTTTTTCACTCTCCACTTTCACTTTCATCAAGAGGCTTTTTAGTTCCTCTTCACTTTCTGCCATAAGGGTGGTGTCATCTGCATATCTGAAGTTATTGATATTTCTCCTGGCAATCTTGATCCCAGCTTGTGTTTCTTCCAGTCCAGTGTTTCTCATGATGTACTCTGCATAGAAGTTAAATAAACAGGGTGACAATATACAGCCTTGACGTACTCCTTTTCCTATTTGGAACCAGTCTGTTGTTTCATGTCCAGTTCTAACTGTTGCTTCCTGACCTGCATACAAATTTCTCAAGAGGCAGATCAGGTGGTTTGGTATTCCCATCTCTTTCAGGATTTTCCACAGTTTATTGTGATCCACACAGTCAAAGGCTTTGGCATAGTCCATAAAGCAGAAATAGATCTTTTTCTGGAACTCTCTTGCTTTTCCCATGATCCAGCGGATGTTGGCAATTTGATCTCTGGTTCCTCTGCCTTTTCTAAAACCAGCTTGAACATCAGGAAGTTCCCGGTTCACGTATTGCTGAAGCCTGGCTTGGAGAATTTTGAGCATTACTTTACTAGCGTGTGAGATAAGTGCAATTGTGCGGTAGTTTGAGCATTCTTTGGCATTGCCTTTCTTTGGGATTGGAATGAAAACTGACCTTTTCCAGTCCTGTGGCCACTGCTGAGTTTTCCAAATTTGCTGGCATATTGAGTGCAGCACTTTCACAGCATCATCTTTCAGGATTTGAAATACTGGCTTCCATACTGTACAACAATTATATAAGACGTAATCAACGGGAGAAACTGAGTTAAGTTTGTACAAGAGCTCTCTGTACTGTTTTTGCAACCTCCTGTGAAATCTATTTCAAAAATAAAAATTTAAAAGAAAATTCTCTGTGAGATATCTCTTCCTTCATCTTTCTGTGCATTTCCTCTTTCCCTGGACAAGGCTTTCTCTCTGGTACTAGGTGCTGTGGTGCTCAATCTTTTCTTTGAATTAATTTATTTTTAATTGAAGGATAACTGCTTTACAGCATTGTGTTGGTTTCTGCCTAACAGCAACATGAATCAGCCATAGGTATTCCTATGTCCCCTTCCCTCTTAAACACCCATCCCATTGCACTCCCCACTCAATCTCTTTCTTAACCCCTTTCCCTTATGTATTTCGTTTTCTTTTATTTGGCCTTAATGCAGAACCAAGGCATTCCCCATCCACCTGTTAATACTATTCTTTTAATAAAAAGTGTTTTCACCTGCTTAATTTTAAAAGCAGGGGCATTCTAACTTAAAAAAAGTTCTCTAAAATAGCACACCCCACCAACGAACCTACTTTTTATTTTATAATCCACAGTTAATCATTGTCCTTATGGTTAGTAGTCCACAATACAAACATATTACTAACAATTGCCTCAGAAGATAGTTTTGTTTTGTATGTCTAGTATCCATGGATTACGTTCAGGATTTACTGGGAAAAGACTGATATAAAATAGTATGTTTCATAAGTTTTTCATATGAATACACACGTCAAAAAAAAAAAAAAATCTTTTGCCAGGCCATGTGTCTAGATTTTTCATTTGGAAAATATGATCATTATAAGAATCAACTACAGAACATCAAACTGAATACAGCCCTTTCCTGAGGGCTTGCAAACTGAATCTGGCAACATTTTGGAAAAGTACTACTTTAGGTTCTCAATCACCAACAAGCCCTCTAGCTCTTCTAGTGGGCTCAGCCCCTTATATTGAGTCCTTTGAAAAAATTATGAGTTGCAGGTGTTGAAATTTTCAAGCATTTTCTTTCCGTCTCTTCATTAACCGGTATGTAAACCAGTCCTAACAGACAAGGATTATACTTTATGAGGCTTATATTTACACTTAATGCACTTCTTGCATTTTTCTTCCGTCCATTTTCCTTCTTATCTCTTGCAACCAAACGTTGCACCTCTTTTTAAAACTCCATTATTTAACAAAACACCTAACAATAATGAAATTAACCAAACCCTCCCTACTCTTTTGCGTTGCGGTTCCATGGGCTTGAAAACGAAGGAAGCTTGTCCCTTGCGGTGATCCGTCCTAGTGTCTGCCTGTAGCAAGATGGCGGCGGTCTCAATGTCAGTGGCGCTGAGGCAAGCGTTGTGGGGGAGAAGGGTAGCGACTGTAGCTGCCGTTTCCGTTTCCAAGGTTTCGACCAGGTAACAGGATTATGAGGCTTCTTCTTTAAGCTTCTCGGGTCTCTTCACCTTTGCGGAGGTCTCTCCTAGCTGGATCCCGGAGAAGGCCTCGGGAAAACGTCCTTTGCTGACCCTTTCCTCGGGAGAGGGCGGGTGGATTTGGGGCGATCTAGGGGAGCTTGGCCAGGCGAGTCGGGGCGTGCATGCGGGGAGAGGAGAGGAAGACCCCTGGTTTCTTGGAACCATGCATTGCTGCTATGGGAGAAGAAGGTCTGGGGTATGGGGTTGTCTCCGAAGCTATGAACCGAGCTTGAGCCCCCAGAGAGGAGGCGGAGTCTCATTTTTCTTCCCTTCTTTCTGAAACCGTCCGTTTTTCACCTGTTTGCCCATCACTCCAGTTTTTACTGGAGGGTTGAATGTCTCTTTCCCTTACACGACTTTAAGTGGTATTGATTAGGTTTCTGAACTGAAACATTTTATTTGTCAGGCTGCTTGGGAGGAAAACTTGGTTGGAATTCAATGTTAGTAAAATTACTGCTCCTAGTAATACTGGAAAGTAATTTTTAAAAGGCTGGTGGTAATGCTGAGATTTTTCCCATGTAGAATTTTATTAAAGCCTCACTGTAATTCAGAGATTGTTGTTGTTCATTGTTTTTCATTGAAGCATTTTTGTGATGGTGTTTTCTTTTTTGACTGCATTACTTAATCCTCCATTTCCCTATTTTTCTGCATTTTCCTGGTTTTAGTATAACAACAGCTCACGCGCCCACACACATACTATCTAGCATTTCTATTTGCGAAAAATTTATTATTTTGTTAAATTGTTGTTTTCACAGCTTGTTAGTACAAATATAAACTAGAGCTTTTGTTGATTGTCTTCTGCAGGAGTGCTTAGAACAGCGATGCAAAGACTGGATGGACAGAACTGAAGGGGGTGTGAGGGATGGGAGTGTTAAAAATTGAAGAGAGAGTCTATTGAAATTAGTTTAGTGTTGTATTAAACATAAAGGGAATACAGAGAGTTGGAAAGAGTTAATTAGAAAGGATTTTGGGAGATAAGTTTTATTTAGGTTTTAAATAGTGGATGATGGATGGGAAAGATGCCCTAGGTAGGGTCAGTGGCTTATTAAAAGTCTTGAGGGCAATATATACATAATACTGTTATTGTTGTTGTTTAGTTGCCAAGTCGTGTCCGACTCTTGCGATCCCATGGACTGTAGTCCCCCAGCTCCTCTGTCCATGAAATTCTTCAGGCAAGAATACTGGAGTGGGTTGTCGTTTCCTTCTCTGGGGATCTTCCTGACCCAGAGATGGAACCCGCATCTCTTGTGTTTCTGCATTGGCAGGCGAATTCTTTACCTCTGAGCCATCAGAGAAGCTCATATACATAATATAGTGTCATTGAAAAGTATAAGTTTGTAATTAACTGTTCTACTTATGGGGAACTTGAAGAATGTAAAGTATTTCTCTAAGATACTCCACTGGTTAACCTAGGTCTAGAATAGAGGTGACCCAGGTTAGCTATTCTCCTAGATACTATGGAGATTAATTTTGCATTTCCAAGTAATTCACAGTAGCCCTTGAACTGAGAGCAAATTTGAAGGGTCCATGGCCAATCAAAATGTGGCTGTAGGGAATTCCCTGGTGGTCTAGGGGTTAGAAGGACATCGCTGTAGCTCAAATGGTAAAGAATCTGCCTGCAGTGCAGGAGACCAGGGTTTGATCCCTGGGTCAGGAAGATCCCCTGGCGAAGGGAACGGCAATCCACTCCAGTATTCTTGCCTGGAGAATCCCATAGACAGAGAAGCCTAGTGGGCTACTGTCCATGGGGGCAGAAAGAGTTGGATATGACTGGGCAGCTAACACACACTAGTGCTTAGATAAGCCAGTATGAAGCCCTTCCAGCTTCAATCCCAGGTGGGGAACTAGGATCCCACAAACTTCCGGGGCGTGGCCAAAAATAAACAAAACATGGCTGTGCTGTATGTCTAAGTCACAGCCATTTTGTTAGCAATTTATAGTAGTTGAAGTTAAGATACTAGATTTTGGAAACTCTGGTAATTAGTCTTATCCACATTTAAAGAGTTTCTGCTTGCAAATGTGTTAGAAGAGATTTGAAAATAAAACTTTAAACCATGTAAAGATGAACTGTTTCAGATATTGAGTGAAGTTGCTCAGTCGTGTCCAACTCTTTGTGACCCCATGGACTGTAGTCTACCAGGCTCCTCCATCCATGGGATTCTCCAGGCAAGAGTACTGGAGTGGGTTGCCATTTCCTTCTCCAGTTTCAGATATTAAAATTCTTAAAAGTCAAAGCAAATTTTAAACCCAAGTCAAATGATACACTTGTTTGCTTTCTTTACTATATATTTTTTTCTTTTTTTCCCTAAAGAGCTTATGTTGTTAATTTCATCTTGAGGGAAATGTATGGCACTTCTCTCTTACATAGTATTTGCTTTTTATCCTTAAAATCTCTTTACATTATGACTTGTGAGTAATGAGGATCTGGAAAGGTGGAGTGTGGAAAGAGAGCCATTAATGGGGAGATATACATCTTAAATTCATTGTATTTTATTACTTTATTTGCAAATGATGTGACATTTCAGATCACTTAAGTAAAATGAGAGGGGAGAATCAGTAAGGCCCTTGGTAAGGAAGGGAGTAGTGATCAAATACTAAAAAAAAAAAAAAGAACTGTTAGCAGAAGGAAAGAAGCAGTTAACTGGTACATTAACTTATTAATGTATGAATTTAACTGCAGTATATCTGTAAAAAACCAAAGAGACCAAAAACCAGACAGCATGCACACACAAGACAGAAAAAACTAAATGGTGTCGTTGATTTCAGCTGGTCCGGTTACTGAGCACCTGCTCTAGAGTGAGTGTGTTTCCAGGTGCTTCTCATTTCCCTGGACTGAAGGAGAAGGGAGAAAACCCTGGATATATGGCTTACACTTTTCCTTACTTTCCCTGACATTCCTAAGGGATTGTCCAGAGTAAGTTTAACTATTTAGATATTAGTCTTCTCCAAGGGATCTTCCCAGCCCAGGGATCGAGCCCAGGTCTCTCGCATTGTGGGCAGATTCTTTACCAGCTGAGCCACCAGGGAAGCCCAAGAATACTGGAGTGGGTAGCCTATCCCTTCTCCAGTGGATCATCCCAACCCAGGCATCAAACCGGGGTCTCCTGCATTGCAGGCGGATTCTTTACCAGCTGAGCTATTAGGGAAGCCCAGAGAAAAATGGCATTTTATTTCAAAATAGCAGTATTTAGGACTCAGGACATTTGATACAGTGGTTTTGTTTTCTTTAACCTGTTCATGTATACTTATCTCACCTAGCCCTGTTCTATCACTTCTTTCGATTGGACTGTCTTGTGTTTATCTCAAATATAGCTCCTTAGGTTCTTCAGAGGGTGTGTTGTTAGTACTGGTGGGAGCTAAGTGTATGGGACCTTTTTGTGAGGCCTGTTTTGTATTGTATTCTCTTGCTCTATCTTATTTTTCAGACTTAGATAAGCCAGTATGAAATTATGAGTTTGCAGGAACCTTCAATGAGTAAGAGGTACTAAGTTTGATAAGAGTTCTCTGTATATTACACCTTGCTGAGAAACTGTCTCAGCCTAAATTTGAGAAACACTTGTTTTTCAGTTGCTGTCATATCTGACTCTTTGGAACCCCATGGACTGCAGAAGGCCAGGCTTCCTTGTCCTTCACTATCTCCTGGAGTTTGCGCAAACTGATGTGCATTGAGTCGGTGATGCCATCCAACTGTCTTATCCTCTGCTGCCCCTTCTCCTCCTGCTTTCAGTCTTTCCCAGCATCTGGGTCTTTTCCAATGAGTCGCTTCTTCGAATCAGTTAGCCAAAGTATTGGAGCTTCAGTTATTAGGACATTTAAAGTCCGCAGATTGGCTTCTGCTGGATAAACAAATTCCTCTCTGAAGGGGAGCTACTTTTTGCTGTCTGGAATGTATCAAGACCAAGTTTTGTGAGCTTGCAGTGTTTATAATGTGCTTTCTAATAGGTTTCATTGTTTTGCTTATTTTCCTCATTAAAAATATCCATAATTAGTTGGTCTGTTTTCATCAGTAGCATACATATTTGTTGAATTCCTCTTAGGAGATTTAAAAACTAGTTAAATATTTTAACACTCTGAGCTCCTGCTTTAGAGTGAGTCTAGAGCACTCTCAGTTCAGTTCATTCGCTCAGTCATGTCCAACTCTTTGCGACCCCATGGACAACAGCACTCCAGGCTTCCCCATCCATCATCAGCTCCCAGAGCTTACTCAAACTTATGTCCATCGAGTTGGTGATGCCATCCAACCATCTCCTCTGTCATCCCCTTCTCCTCCTGCCTTCAATCTTTCCCAGCATCAGGGTCTTTTCCAGTGAATTAGTTCTTCGCATCAGGTGGCCAAAGTATTGGAGTTTCAGCTTCAGCATCAGTCCTTCCAATGAACATTCAGGACTGATCTCCTTTAGGAGGGACTGGTTGGATCACCTTGCAGTCCAAGGGACTCTCAAGAGTCTTCTCCAACACCACAGTTTAAAAGCATTAATTCTTCGGTGCTCAGCTTTCTTTATAGTCCAACTCTCACATCCATACATGACCACTGGAAAAACCATAGCCTTGACTAGATGGACCTTTGTTGGCAAAGTAATGTCTCTGCTTTTGAATATGCTATCTAGGTTAGTCATAACTTTCCTTCCAAGGAGTAAGCATCTTTTAATTTCATGGCTGCAGTCACCATCTGCAGTGATTTTGGAGTCTCAAAAAATGAAGTCTGCCACTTTTTCCACTGTTGCCCAGTCTATTTGCCATGAAGTGATGGGACTGGATGCCATCATCTTAGTTTTCTGAATGTTGAGTTTTAAGCCAGCTTTTTCACTCTCCTCTTTCACTTTCTTCAAGAGGCTCTTTAGTTCTGCCATAAGGGTGGTGTCGTCTGTGTATCTGAGGTTATTGATATTTCTCCCTGCAACCTTGATCCCAGTTTGTACTTCATCCAGCCTGGCATTTCGCATGATGTAGTCTGCATGTAAATTGAATAAGCAGGGTACCGATATACAGCCTTGATGTTCTCCTTTCCTAATTTGGATCCAGTTCATTGTTCCATGTCCAGTTTTAACTGCTTCTTGACCTGCATACAGATTTCTCAGGAGGCAGGTAAGGTGGTCTGGTATTCCCATCTTTTTAGAATTTTCCACAGTTTGTTGTGATCCACACAAAGACTTTGGTGTAGTCAGTAAAGCAGAAGTATATGTTTTTCTGGAACTCTTTTGCTCTTTCGATGATCCAACAGATGTTGGCAATTTGATCTCTGGTTCTTCTGCCTTTTCTAAATCCAGCTGGAACATCTGGAAGTTCTTGGTTCATGTACTGTTGAAGCCTAGCTTGGAGAATTTTGAGCATTACTTTGCTAGCCTCTGAGATGAGTGCAATTGTGCAGAGACTAATTCTAATTAGTCTAATATTAGAATAATGTCTTGGCACATAGTAAATTTTACCTAAATATATGCTGATTTTATTATTGGTTTAAATAGGCTGAATATTTTCTTTTTTTTAATCTTGTTGATGGATATCGTGGTAGATGATATTATTATTTATAACATTTACATTCCCTGTGACAGGATTATGCATCACTGCCCCATTTGCCAAATGATTTGTTTTGACCAATGAAATCTTAACCAGAAATGGCTGCTGCTGCTGCTGCTGCTAAGTCGCTTTAGTCGTGTCTGACTCTGTGCGACCCCATAGACGGCAGCCCACCAGGCTCCCGTCTCTGGGATTCTCCAGGCAAGAACACTGGAGTGGGTTGCCATTTCCTTCTCCAATGCATGAAAGTAAAAAGTGAAAGTGAAGTTGCCCAGTCCTGTCCGACTCTTAGCGACCCCATGGACTACAACCTACCAGGCTCCTCTGCCCATGGGATTTTCCAGGCAAGAACACTAGAGTGGGTTGCCGTTTCCTTCTCCAATGCATGAAAGTGAAAAGTGAGGTGGATGAAACTGGAGCCTATTATACAGAGTGAAGTAAGCCAGAAGGAAAAACACCATACAGTATACTAACGCATATATATGGAATTTAGAAAGATGGTAACAATAACCCTGTGAACGAGACAGCAAAAGAGACAGTGATGTGTAGAACAGTCTTATGGACTCCGTGGGAGAGGGAGAGGGTGGGAAGATTTGGGAGAATGGCATTGAAATATGTAAAATATCATGTATGAAACGAGATGCCAGTCCAGGTTCGATGCACGATACTGGATGCTTGGGGCTAGTGCACTGGGACGACCCAGAGGGATGGTAGGGGAAGGAGGAGGGAGGAGGGTTCAGGATGGGGAACACATGTATACCTGTGGTGGATTCATTTTGATATTTGGCAAAACTAATACAATTATGTAAAGTTTAAAAATTAAATAAAAATTAAAAATAATAATAAAAAAAAAAGAAAAGAAAAGTGAAAGTGAAGTTGCTCGGTCGTGTCCGACTCTTAGTGACCCCCATGGACTGCAGCCTACCAGGCTCCTCCGCGCATGGGATTTTCCAGGAAAGAGTACTGGAGTGGGGTGCCGTTGCCTTCTCCAGAAATGGCTAGGTCACGTCAGACACTAGCTCCAGGAACTTTCCCATGTTTTGCCATGTTGTTTTTTCCTCTGCTGTCCCAGGTGGGCTTTTTTCTTTCAGCCTAGATCCTGGAACAAAGATAACATGGGGAAAAGCAGAGCTGATTATTATAGGTTATATAAAATATAAAGAGACTAAGAAATAAAATTTGTTATAAGCCACAAAGATGTTTGGATTGTCGACTACCTCAGAATAACAGCCTATACTGACCCTTACACATACACATGAAAATAAGCAGGTTTTGGTATATGCACTGATATATCAGTAATTAGGTCACAGGCTTTTGGAGGGATGAAAAGATTTTTAATTCATTTTTCTATACTTCATAGCACCTAGTGTAATGGGTCTTACAGTAACAACGCTTATCACATAGATGAGTAAATACATATTCAGAGATGGTAAGGAAAAATAGGAAGCCATAGGTAGTATTTCTGTTAATAGCCTCATCAGTGAAAACCAGGTAGGCAATAACCTACTAAATGTGGATATAAAATATCTACAACTCACATTCTTTTCTAATCATTTGCTTTGGTCTGAGTTGAGGATATTCACCTAAAACCCTGTTAACTTCTGGACTGAAGTTGTCTCATGAATAGATCTTTTTTGTATTCATACATTTCTTTGAGAAGTGTCCTGATTCCTCTTTTGTTTTCAAATTTAAAAAAGATACGGAAATGAAATTATTTGAGAAAGTGTACTCACGGAACATCTGAACTCTTTAGGAATAATAGTAACTAAAGGTAATTATTAGACTTGCTATCTGCAAGCTACTTGAAGTTTTTAAAAGTTAATAATAGTACATGGGACTTAGTGAAGACAAATGAGCCAACTTGGTTCCTGTATAATACATGTTAGAAGAGGTCTCTGTTTGGGGATAGGGTGAATACAGGATAAGACCATTTCAAATGAAATATATATCTTTTGGTGAACATTGAGAATCATTTTTGTGAAGTTTATTTTGAGTACAAATTAATAATAGCAGCTAACATTTCTCACTTACTGTGTATTAGCCACTGGGCCAAGGACTTTACCTTCGTTATCTCATTTCTCAAAGTAATCCTACGAACTTAGGTGTTTTTATTCTTATTTTTCAGATGAGGAAACATTTTTAAGTTTACGTTACTAGGAAATAGTCTGACTTAGCTAAAGGAATATGTGACTTTTGCAGGAAGAAATATTATGTCTGATAATAGTAACCTACAACTCGTGTGTTCTCTTTTTTTTTTCCTTTTAGCAAGGTATATTTTTTATTTGAAAGACTATCTGATGCTCTTTACTTTCACTCCACTATTCCTTTTATACAATGAGAGTCTCCAGTTGAGGAATTGGGGTTTTTTTGTGTGTGTGTGTGTGTGTGTGGTAAGGGTCTTTCCCCTAAAGTTTGTCATTATTTCTGATAAGAGACTGTAGGTAACTTCATGATTATATTGTCTTTCCCTCTTAAACAAGATACATGTTATGTATATTGAACAAGCTATACTGAAGATATTTTTCTTCCTTACTCTCGTGATCATTGGGAAAAAGTTATTGTATTCTGTTGCCTTTAAAAACTATCAAGTGTCTGCTATGCTTTCTGAGTTCTTGTGTCTGCTTTTTAATAGTGTTTTTGTGTCCTTCCTTGACTTTTCTGCTCCCCTTTAGCATTTCCATTACTGTTTTTCATTTATAATGGATTTGAATACCAAGCAAATAAACCTATTAGAATTTTGTATAAGGAGAGGGAGAGGGTGGGGAGATTTGGGAGAATAGCATTGAAACATGTATAATATGTATGAAACGAGTCGCCAGTTCAGGTTCGATGCACGGTACTGGATGCTTGGGGCTGGTGCACTGGGACGACCCAGAGGGAGGGTAGGGGAAGGAGGAGGGAGGAGGGTTCAGGATGAGGAACGTGGGTATACCTGTGGTGGATTCAATTCGATATTTGGCAAAACTAATACAATATTGTAAAGTTTAAAAATAAAATTAAAAAAATAAAATAAAATAGAATTAAAGTTTTGTTGGTGGCTGAAATTTACTTTATTGTGATTACAGCCTTGAACTTTTTAAAAGTTGACAGATAATACATATAATTGTTGTTTAGTCACTATGTTGTATCTGACTCTTTTGTGACCCTATGGACTGCAGCCCATCAGGCTCCTCTGTCCTACATGAGCTCTTTATTGTAACTTTTTTTTCAGTTTGCAGTATCCAGACACCCTGATGGAATCTTTGCAGAGATCATATTCTTCATAACAATTTTCATCCGAATCTTTGGATATTTTAGCAAACTATTTGAAGTCGTTTGTCCTTTAAGTAATGGCATGAGAACAATTCAGAATTTGTTTCAAATTCTGTTACTGAGCATTTTAATAGATTAAATATTAAATTATATTAAATATTAAAGTTACATTAAATATTTAATTAAAATTAAATTGTATTAAATATTAAATAGTATTTCATAGATTAAAATACTAAGGTTCTTTAGAACTAGTTGCTCAAATGTGACTTTTTTTTTTGACTTTACTGTCTAGACTTAAATTTTTTCCTTTATGGGACCATGCTCAAGTTCAGTTTTTAAACTCTTGCTGTACATCAAAATCACCTGTTGTGTGCATAAATAATTTAGATGTCTTGGTCCCAGTATATATTGGCTCACTAAGTTTAGGTTGAGATCTACCTCTGTAGTGATTCTGAAGGGAAGGGAAGGCTGAAAACTGCTGTTTTTGTTTAATAGTTTCCATGCTGTATCTTGAAGGATGTCAAAATACATTTTACCTTAGGTGGAGATTTTAAAAAACCAGCAAAAATGCTTCTATTTTTGTATATTTTCCTAATCTGAGTTTTATGTTTTTTACCCATGTATTTTATAGAGGCTTTTTCTAGGAGATACTTTCCTTTGAGGCAAAGCAGGCATTTTGATAATTTTGGAGAAAGCAGGCCATGTTACTCACTCTCCAGAGACTCTTGTTCTTCCTTTTGGAAGGGCTCAGGTTTAATATAGCGCAGCTGTTGAACTCTGCCCTTCAGAGTTTTAAGAAGAAAGTGTTTTATCCTTTAAAATGGAAATGACTTTTTTAGGGAGGTGGTCTTTGGCTGGATATAGTTCTCTAAGAAAGCTTTTCTAGAGTTCTTTTGTTTCAGTGATTTCTTAGAATTGTTTCAGATGTTTGAGAGCACTATCTCTGAGAGTAAAGATCTGGCTGCTTTTGTAATGTGTTTTGCTGTATCCTTAACAAAGCTAGATGAAGGATTTAATTCTTTGTGTTTTCTAGGACTCAAAAATATGTTCTTTTCTTTATTCAGCCACTCCATACATAAGTAAATGGTCCTTGAATAGGTTTACTAGACAAAAGATCCTGTTCTAGATGACTGTTCAGCAAGCCATATGCTTCTCCTAAAAATGTCAGTCTGTCCTGATGAGCTTTAAAGTGAATACAGATGTTTTGGCTCTTTTGAGGACTACCACCCTTTGTGTGGAAAGAGTACTTTTTCAAGAAATTTCTTCAATATAGAAGTTTGCATGAAATTTATATTTGTAACTTTTGTCTTTTATGTCTAATGAAATTAGCTTTAATTAGTCATTAATAATTTAAATTTAATGTCCTTAGTACAAATGAAATTTAAAGAAATAAAATAGGTCTTAATAAGGCTTTTGTTAAGGTTTTGTATTTATTTGGTCTTTTTAAAATTGGAAACTTAGAGTGCTATTAAATATTTTTGTGCAATGAAAGGTGATATTTTGACACAAAGGGATACCTTTTTGATTTTCAGTGTCTTCTACTTTGGTAGGTTAACTGTAGAAGTTATAGTTCATAGATTCATAGAACGTTTGAGGTGAAAGAAAACTCTCGGATCATCCTGTCTGATCCTTTGTTTAATGCAGGAATCCCCAGAACTTTCTGCTTCTTGATTATCTAGCACTTGAGGAATATACGGTGAACTTCTAGCCTTAGAAAGCCCTCTGTACTTTATTTAAATTTACTGGTAAATGAAGTTTCTCTTTAATACTATATGGAAAAATTGTAACCCTTATACATATGTCAGCCCTTCAGTTAATTGAAGACATTTGTCATCAGTCATTCTCCCTCTGAGTTCTTGCTCCAGGCTTAGCATGTCTAGTTTGTTTACCCCTAATTAATGACCAAATTTCCTAATGCTTTACTACTTCTTGGTACTCCTTAGGATGTATTTCATTTTTCCAGTATCTATCTTTGAACTATATACTGTATTTTTAACTAAATGAGGTGATCAAATGTGGTAGTTTAGCAAATTGAAATCATAAAAGAGTTGACTCTTGACTGGATTTAACATTTAAAATTTTTTTAAATTATTAAGAAAAATTCACTATCTTCCTTTGGTGAACAGTTTTTAGAATTTTAACACATGTATAGATTTGTGTGATTACCTCAGTCATCAGGGTACAGAATAACAAAATACCCCAAAAAACTCCTTCTCTTCCCCTGTAATCTCTGGCAACAAATAATCTTTTCTTCATCTCCTTAGTTTTGTGATTTTGAGACTGTAATATTAATGGAACCATATGGTATACAATCTTGTGAAAATTGGTTTCTTTCATTCACCATAATGCCTTCGAGAGTCTTCTAAGTTGTGTGTATCAATAACCCATTCTTCTTATTGCTAAATAATATTCCGTTGTTTGAATGTACCACAGTTTATCCATTTACCCCCGGAAGGTCTTTTGAATTATTTCTGGTTTTTGGCAGTTGTAAATAGAGCCACTTTTAAACATTTGTATACAAGATTGTGTGTAAACATTTCATTTCTGTAGCATATATATCTAGGAGGGAGATTCCTGGGCCATAGGTAATACACTTTTTGGGGGGCTGTTCTGGGTCTTCATTGCTGTGCATAGGCTTTTTTCTCACTGCAGTGAGTGGGGATTTCTAAGTTTGGTGTGTGAGCTTCTCATTGAGATGGCCTCTCTCATTGCAGAGCATGGGCTCTAGACTGCAAGGGGGCTTCAGTGGCTGCAGTGCACGGGCTCCGTAGTTGCAGTTCCTGGGCCTTAGAGCACAGGCTCCATAGTTGTGGCAGATGGGCTTAGTTACTCCGCGGCATGTGGGATCTTCCCAGACCAGGGATTGAACCGGCGTCTCCTGCATTGACAGGTGGATTCTCTACCACTGAGCCACTAGGGAAGGCTCAGGTAATATACTTTAACTTTATAAGATACTGCAAAACCATTTTCCAGAGTAGTTGTACCATTTTGCTTTTCCAGCAGCAGTGTATAAAATTTAGGTGCTTTGTATCCTTATTAACATTGGTATTGTCAATATTTTTAAATTTAACCATTTTAATTGGTGTATAATAATTCGTTGTCTTTTTTTTAAACAACTTTATTGAGACATAATTACCATATAATTCACTCATAGAAAATATATGATTTGATGGTTTCTAGCCATCTCTGGGGTCGCACAGAGTTGGACACGACTGAAGCGACTTAGCAGCAGCAGCAGCAGTATATTTACTTGGAGAAGGAAATAGCAACTCAGTCCAGTGTTCTTGCCTGGAGAATCCCAGGGACGGCGGAGCCTGGTGGGCTGCCGTCTACGGGGTCGCACAGAGTCGGACACGACTGAAGCGACTTAGCAGCAGCAGTATATTTACGGGCTTCCCATAGCTCAGTTGGTAAAGAATCTGCCTGCAGTGCAGGAGACCTGGGTTCGAGTCCTGGGTTGGGAAGATCCCCTGGAGAAGGAAATAGCAACCCACTCCAATATTCTTGCCAGGAGAACCCCGTGGACAAAGGAGCCTAGCAGGCTACAGTCCATGTGGACAAAGGAGCCTAGCAGGCTACAGTCCATGGATTTGCAAGAGTCAGATACAACTTAGCGGAGTTGTAAACTGCTACTGTTCACTGTCAGTTTTAGAACATCACTCCAAGAAGAAATCCTGTGCTCATTAGCCTTCACTATATGTTTTTCCCTTTCCCTAGCTCTAGCCAGCCACAGATCTGCTTTCTGTCTTTTGAGTTTGCCTACTCTGGGCATTTCATACCAAGAGAATTATATGTTACCTTTTGTGACTGGCTTCTTTTAATGTTTTTCAGGTTTATCTGAATTGTAGCATGTATCAGTACTTTATTCATTTTTATTGATCGATGATATTCTGTTGAATGGATATATCACACTGTTTATCCACAAGTTGATAAGACATTGGGAGTGTCTACCTTTTGGTTAGTATGAATAATGTTCTATGAACATTGACTTCCCAGGTGGCCCAGTGGTGAAGAATCTGCCTACCAATGCCAGAGACACCAGAGGCATGGGTTCAATCTTTGGATCAGAAAGATTCCCCTAGAGGAGGAAGTGGCAACAACCTCCAGCATTCTTACTGGGAAAATTACATGGATAGAGAAGCCTGGCGGGCTACAGTTCTTGGGGTTGCAAAGGCACACAGCAGTACTGTGAACATTTGTGTACAGGTTTTTGTGTGGCACAGGTTTTCATTCTTTTGGGTGTATCCAGATTAGTTGAATTGCTGGATAATATGATAACTTTGTGTTTAGCCCTCTGAGTAATTGCCAGACTCTTTCCAAACTGGCTGCACCGCTTTACATCCCCACCAGCAGTGAATGAGGGTCTTCACAACCTTGCCAACACTTATTACTGTTTTTGTTATAACTGTCCCAGTGAGTATGAAGTGGTATCCAATGGTTTTGATTTGCATTTCCACTATGGATAACTTGTTGTGGTTTTAATATGTATTTCCCGATAGCTGATAATATTGAGGCCAAGTGTCTGTTATATCTTTTGCCCATTTTTAAGTTGAGGTGTCTATTTTCTTATTGTTGAATTTTGGAGTTCTTAAAGTACTCTGGCTATAAGTCCGTTGTTGGATATGTGGTTTGCGAATATTTTCTGCTCATCTGTAGCTTTTCTTTTCATTCTTTTAACAGTATCTTTTCGAGAGTAAAAGTTCTTAATACTGATAGTCCAGTTCACCAGCCTTTTTCTCTTATTTATTGTACTTTTGTTGTCATATTTAAGAACTCTTGGCCTAACCCTAGGGCATGAATATTTTTTACTCTGTTTTCTTACTGAGGCTTTGAAATATTTTTATTCAGATCTATGATCATATTGAGTGAATTTTTATATAAAATGTGAGATTTAAGTTGAGGTTAATTTTTTTGCATACAGATGTACGTTTGTTCCAACACCATTTATTGTAAAGGCTATTCTTTTATAATTGAATTGTTTTTGGACCTTTGTCAGTGTTCAGTAATATTTGTCAGGGTTTATTCCATTGATCTAAATCCCTTTGCCATTACCACACAGACTTTGATTACTGTAGTTTTATGGTTAATGTATTGTAATTGAGGAGTTGTGATTCTTCCGGTTTCATTCTTCTTTTTCAATAACTTTTTAGCTATTTGAGTTCCTTTGCTTGTCCATCTAAAATTTAGAATCATTTTATCCATATTTCTGAAAATTCCAGCTGGGATTTTGATTGGTATTGCTTTAAATCTATAGATTAATTTGAGGAGAGTTGGACCATAAAGAAGGCTGAGCGCCAAATAATTGATATTTTTGAATTGTAGTGCTGGAGAAGACTCTTGAGAGTCCCTCAAGATCCCTCCAGCAAGGAGATCAAATCAGTCAATCCTAAAGGAAATCAGTCCTGAATATTCATTGGAAGGACTGATGTGGAAGTTGAAGCTCCAATTCTTTGGCCACCTGATGTGAAGACCTGATCTTGGGACAGATTGAAGGCAAAAGGAGAAGTGGGTGGCAGAGGATGAAATTGTTAGCATCATTGAGTCAATGGACATGAGTTTGAGCAAACTTTGGGAGATAGTGGAGGACAGGGAAGGCTGGTGTGCTACAGTCCATGGGGTTGCAAAGCATCAGACATGACTTAGCAACTGTACAACAACAACAAAATCGGAGCATAGTTGTCATTTCTAAAAATAAAATATTTATTTGGCTGCACTGGGTGTTGGTTGCATGCAAACTCTTAGTTGTGGTATCGGAGTCTTAAACACTGGGCTACCAGGGAAGTCCTGAGTTGTCATTTTTATTATGTTGACCCCTCCAATCCATATACATGGATGTGTCTTCATGTATTTATTGATTTCTTTCATTGGTATTTCATAGTTTTGAATGTGCAGATCCTATATGTTTTGTTCTATTTATGCCTACATATCTCAGTTTGGGGGAGCTATGGTAAATAGCCTTGTTTTTAAGATTTCAGTTTCTAATTGAATGTTGCCATGTATAGAAATAGGATTGTTTTTTTGTGTGTTTGACTTTGCAGGCAACCTTGCTAAGTTCATTCGTTAGTTCTCTATGTATTTTGTAGATTCCTTGGGATTTTTTAAAGTAGGTAATCATGCATTCTGTGAATAGGGACTGTTTATTTCTTCTGTCCAATCTCTGTACCTCATTGAGGTTGTCATTCTATTAATAAGAAGGTAGGACCAACACCTCAGTGAATGAAAAAAAAGATTTCCTTGCTTCTAGTTTTTGGCTCTTTTAGGTTTCCATGTATACCACTTGGTTCGTGAGAAAACAAATAGAAAAAAAAAGGATGATTTACACACTCACACATTTCTGTTACTTCTCTTTCTAGCTTCTTGGGATAGGATGCTTCTCTTGAAGTGCTCATTTCTAAGTTTGCAGTTCCATTAAGTTTAGGCAAGGGATCAATCAGTTCAGTTCATTCCCTCAGTCATGTCTGACTCTTTGTGACCCCATGGACTGCAGCACACAGGCTTCCCTGTCCATCACCAACTTCCAGAGCTTGCTCAAATTCTTGTCCATTGAATTGGTGATGCCATCCAACCATCTCATCCTCTGTTGTCCCCTTCTCCTGCCTTCAGTCTCTGCCAGCATCAGGGTCTTTTCCAATGAGTTCTTTGCATCAGGTGGCCAAATTATTGGAGCTTCAGCTTTCATATCAGTCCTTCCAATGAATATTCAGGACTGATTTCCTTTAGGATTGATTGGTTTGATCTTCTTGCAGTCCAAGGGATTCTCAAGAGAATCTTTATACTAGCTCTTCTTTTGGACTGTTCTCAGTGACAAGTGACAGTAGCCTAGAAACTCAAACAAGTAGCACAGTCAGGAAAAGGCAATTGACTTATATCATCAAGCAATGGAAGGGGCGGGGTAGCTAACTGGTCCCAGGGATCAGAGCTAGAAAGCCACCAGACTCTCTAATTTGTGTCATTTGTCAACTACTATGTCAGGTTGTTTTTTTTCAGTGTGGCAGATATAGCTGATGAAAGTGTTTTCAGGCTTATATCTCATAGTTTTATCATTAGAAAGGGACTAAAAATCCCTTTCTTTGGTACCAAATCTTGGGAATATTTGACAGAGTCAGATTAAACAGACTACAGTCATTGTTTGTAATTTTATTATTCCTGTTGTACCATACAACAGGATACATGTTAGTTATCCTACAGGTGTCATGCATGTAGATTATAGGAACTCTGGAAGTCAGTTGTAATGAAAGCTGGGCCTCTTGAAGAAAAATTAAAAACCAGTAATATTTTATAGTATCCTTCAGTTCAGTTCAGTTCAGTTGCTCAGTCGTGTCCAGAGAACAAATAATGTCTGTATATATTGTGTAGACTGACCTCTTACCTTTTTCTTAAAGAACTCTGGCACTTTGCTTGTTAAAGTTTGTTCACTCATTCAGTAAATATTTGTAATTCTTTTCTAGTCTCCAAGATTGCATTTCTGCACTTTGCTAGAATGTGTACCCTTAGAACATCTGCTTTGAGGATGAACATAGTAGGATAGAAGTGTTCAAGCAGAGGCTGGATGATCATTTCTTAGGGCCTTATGAGTGAGCTTTGTCGTAGATTGGCATTTCCCAAAGAAGAGTATGAAACAAAAATATGGATATAGATGGTTTATTTGAAAACTGACCTAGGAACTAGAAGTGAGGAGCTCTGGAGTGAGACTGGGAAGGAGGAAAAAAGGGTGATAAATGAGATTGCTTGCAGTGAGCAGTAAGAGGTTTAATTTCAATGGAATCACCTAAGAATCATACAGAATGCCTTTCAGTATTATCCATTTTAAAGCTGGAAGGCTCGGACATTTACCCACTGGTTCTTGTTTGCTTTTGGTTGAAGGTGTTAGCTTTTTTTGTGCTTTTGAGTTATTATAGTGCTCCTTAAGACCCTGAGGCATAATGGGTTCACTTCAGTTGGAATACTGGATGATGACGTGAGTCTGAGCTGCTGGGGCTGAAATGAAAAATAGGTCAAGGGAATGTAATGTGAGCACCAAAGGTATTGGTTACTTTGAGGGTGCTAATAATAATAATTTTAATAGCTATAATTTATTGAACACTTAGCTGCTGCTGCTGCTGCTGTTGCTAAGTCACTTCAGTCGTGTCCGACTCTGTGCGACCCCATAGAGGCAGCCCACCAGGCTCCCCCATCCCTGGGATTCTCCAGGCAAGAACACTGGTGTGGGTTTCCTTCTCTATTAGAACACTTAGACACTGTGGTAATTGCTTTATGTTATTTCATGGAAGTGAATGATCTCATTTTAGATGATCTACTGATGATTATTTTATAGTTTAATCTATTCTTGGGCTTCCCTGGTAGCTCAGAAGATAAAGAATCCGCCTGCAGAGCTGGAGACCTGGGTTTGATCCCTGGGTTGGGAACATCCCCTTGAGGAGGGCATGGCAACCCACTCCAGTATCCTTGCCTGGAGAATCCCCATGGACAGAGGAGCCTGGTGGGCTACAGTCCATAGGGTTGCAAAGAGTTGGACATGACTGAGTGACTAAGCACAGCACAATCTATTCCTAGGGTTGTGAATAACTCATATTTTTTAGAATTTGCTTTATTCACCAGTATTTTGAAGGACATAACAGAGGATCAGGAAACTGAAGTCTTACAACTCAGTTAACTGTAAATAATAATGGAAGTTCTCCAGAGGAGAGGACAGTGCCATGTTTAAAGAATTCACGATGGCACAATACTCCTGTATTATGTACCAGTTGACCAGTGCCTGTATAACACCCCAGCAGACAAAGATCAACCTATAGAATTTTCTTTGAATTTGAGAATGTAACAGATCCAGCTAGTGACCAGTAACCTGGGTGAATGAGCATAGATTTTCCCTTCACTGATACTGCCTAAATGATTTAATGATAGTTTTGAGGACTTTTTCTGCTGCTGCCTTTTAGGCTCATGCTCCCGTTCCGCTGTTGTCTGTGACTGATCACTATGGTGACAGCTTGTTGTGCAGCTTATTAACATGTCCTAGCAGACCATAGTAGTGCACAGTTAGCTCTGGGATGCATACAGTGCATCAGGGGTTCTTTCACAAATTCCTCTTCCTTTTCCTTTAGTTGAGACTTAAAACATTGGTATTCTGCTGCTACTGAAGTTACTGGTTTAAGTATTCATGCCTCTTAATTACTGCTTGTAAATGGCCCCTTTTAGGACTCGAGTTTTTATTTTGGTCCCAAATTTAATCTTTTGGCTTTAAGTTCAAACTGTTGATGTGGCCAACTCTCTTAATAGTCTCTTTGCTAAGTGTCCTTGACTCTAGTTTTGGGAAAAACTGCTTTCTAGAGATTTTCTGTTAACTGCTGATAGTAGCCATACTGCCAGGCCATATTTTTAGCTTTTTCGTTCTTGAACTACTCCATTGGAGCCATCACATCAGTTAATACAGTATTTAGAAGCACATGTTTTAGCGTCAACTCTACCTACATTTGAATTCCAGCTCTGACAATGCTTGGCTCTGTCTTTGTGCTTGTTTTCTGTTGTGTAAATTGGACGTAATACCCTCTGTTTCATAAAGTATATATGAAGTATTTAGGGCAGTGCCTGGCATATGCTGCTGCTGCTGCTAAGTCACTTCAGTTGTGTCCGACTCTGCGACCCCATAGACGGCAGCCAACCAGGCTCCCCCATCGCTGGGATTCTCCAGGCAAGAACACTGGAGTGGGTTGCTATTTCCTTCTCCAATGCATGAAAGTGAAAAGTGAAAGTGAAGTCGCTCAGTCGTGTCTGACTCTTAGCGACCCCATGGACTGCAGCCTACCAGGCTCCTCCGCCCATGGGATTTTCCAGGCAAGAGAACTGGAGTGGGGTGCCATTACCTTCTCCACTAAATTGTAACAACAGAATCATTATTATCATTATTCTTGTAGCTTCTTTTAGTGTTTGTTCCTTTCTTCTCCTTTTCATCCCCTCCTTTTGTAAATCTTACCTAGATTCTGGTTCCTCTTCTTGGATTATTGGAGCATCTTGGATTTTGTGTTTATTTAGTTTTTTATTCACGAGTATCTAAAAGATGTATCTGCACCTGGCTTTTTCCAGATTGTGACCTCCCATGCACCCCTCAGCTCAGTGTAATCTATTTTTGGTATCCATCATTCCACTGAAATAGCTTTCATCAAGGTCGATAGTAAACCTGCTGCTAAATGAGGAGACCTTTCTCCGTCCTTATCTTACATGGCCTTTACAATCCAAAAGGATGGCTTTCTCATTCTTGAAAGAGTCTTCCTTTCACTTCTATTTTGGCTTTTCTCACTTTGAATGCCCATCATCTTTTGCCCTTTCCTTGAACTGGCAGTGTTTCTCAGAGTTTGATTTATAGTTCTTTACTCTTTTAAAAGTGTTTTATATTATATAATACTTTATATACACATGAATATATACATGTATATATATGTTTAGGAAGCACAGTCGCAAAATGAATTGATGTGAACTCACCATTCAACTTAAAAATTACCAATACCTTGTTTCTTTGCATACTCTGATAGGCTGAATAATACCCATTCACTCTAAAATGTCCATGTGTTAATCCCCAGAACATACGAATATTACCTTGAATGCAAAAGTGACTTTATAGGTATGATTAAATTGAGGCTTTTGAAATGGGAACGTATCCTTTTGGGCCTGATGTAATAAAAATGATTCTTATAAGAAGGACACAGGAAGAGTCAGAGGAGAAGGAAATGCCACCACAGAAGCAGAGACTAGAGTGATGTGACCACATGGTAAGGCAGACTATAAAAGCTGGGAAAGATAAGGAAGGGATTTTCCCTTGGTGCCTCCAGAAGGAACCAGCCTTGTGACACATTGATTATTATTAGCCTGTGAGACTCATTTTGGATTTCTGACCTCCAGAACTATAAGAGTAAATTTATGTTGTTTTACTCCACCAACTTTGTGGTAGTTTGTTATGGCAGCAATAGGCAACTAGTATACTCTTCTTCTATCTCATTATCTGCTGTGACTTCGGTTACCATCTGTTTACACGAAAGCTTAAATGTGTATAGTTCATTTGTATCATATATACTTTTTACTCAAGGAATTCAGCCTATGTACATGGCAAATAAGAGTAGAAAATGTTTTAGTAACATTTAAAAATTCAAGTTGGATCTTTGATGTTTTACCTTAGTGATTATTTACTTTTCAACCAAAGAAACAGTAATTTGTACTACTGCTAGAGGACTGGCTTATTAAGATATATAACTGCATCTTTTTCTTGAATTTTAGACCCTTAGAACTACCCATTTGATTTTCCACAGGCATCTTAATCACAGTATGTCTGAAACAATTTGATAATGATCATCTCTTTCATTGCTCCTCTCATTTTTCCCTTAGTTATTGTTATCAGTACCCAGCCAGTTATCTGAGCCAGAAACCTAGGTATCATTCTTGTCTTCTCCCTCTTAGGCCTCCTATCAGTGTCATTCAGTTCTAGTATTCATTTTCCTAACTCTCATTCAATTTCCATACTCACTGCAACTGTAGTTACTTTCATCCTACCTCCTAACTGGTCTTCTTGTCTTTGGTCCTAATTTGTTCTCTGTGTTGCCTGTAGGATAAAGTCCAAACTTCTCAACATGTCAGAAAGCCTTTCATAGTCCCTGCCTGCATCTTCTTTTCATTCTTTGACGTTCATCCTCTTCTCAGTTCCATTCTGGCCCAGTCTCCAGCCATATGCAAACTGTATTTTGGCTGTGGTGAACTACTTGCTATCCCTGACTGCTGGCGTTTGTATGCTCTCGCTCCTATGTGATCAAGATTCTGTCTGCTTAGACGGTTTCGTCTGCTTTCCCCTCTGACCTTCCTGTCTCTTACTCCACCTCAACACTCTTTGCATATTTAAGTACTATTTATCCTTCAGGTGGCACATTACCATCACTTTCTCTAAGGAGCATTATTTGAATTCACAAGCTTAGGTTAAATACCAGTTCTATGTGGTCTTAGAGTGCCTTATTCTTATGTCTTACCTTTTCTGGTACTAGTTATACTTCATTGTAATTGCCTATTTCTTTGTCTATGTTTCCCATTAGTCATAAGTTCTTTGAGAGATGGAACTGTTTTCCTCACCTTTTGCCTTTCATAGCATAACACAGTACTTAACTACAGTAACATCTGTGAGCTCATATGATTATACAATAGTATGGAAAATTTAAAATATTTCATAGCAGCATCTCCTTAAGCAAGATAGCATTTGAGATTTTTGTTTTCCTTATGAAATAAATATTTGGGTTTTAAATGTGTCATGGACAATGATGTTATAGATTACTGGAAAATGACTTTTTTCCTTGTTAGGTTGTGTCCTGCTTCTTCCTTATATTGAATAATAGTATTGCATGTTGGAGACTTTATATTTTTTTAAAATTCTTTTTAAAAAATTGTAGTTGATTTACAGTGTTTCAGATGTACAGCAGAGTAAATCAGTGTTATATATATATTTTTTTTTCAGATTTTTTTTCATTATAGGCTGTTACAAGATAATTAGTATAGTTTCCTGTGCTCTGTAGTAGGTCCTTGTTGTTTATCTATTTTATATATAGTAGTGCATATCTATTGATCCCAAATTCCTAATTTATTCCTCCTTCCTTTTCCCCTTTGGTGACCATAAGTTTATTTTCTGTGTTTATTTCTATTTTGTAAATAAGTTCATTTGTGTCATTTTTTTTTTTTAGATTCTACATATAAGTGATGTCATGTGATATTTGTCTTTCTTTGTCTGATTTACTTAATGTGATAATATCTAGGTCCATCCATGTTGTATTATTTCTTTCTTGTTATGACAGTAATATTCCATAATATATATTCTGTAATAAATTAATAGTAATATTTCATATTTTTTATCCAGTCATCTGTTTGTGGACATTTAGATTGATTCCATTTTTTGCTGTTGTAAACAATGCTGCTGTGAACGTGAGAGTGCACATATCCTTTTGAATTAGAGTTTTCTTCAGATACATGCCCAGAAATGGGATTGCTGGATTGTATGGTAACTCTGTTTTCAGCTTTTTAAGGAACCTCCATACTGTTCTCCAGTTTAGGAAGTTTCTCTTTTCTCCACACCCTCTCCCGTGTTTATTATTTGTAGACTTTTTTTTTTTTTTTTGCCATTTTATTTTTTTAATTGAAGGATAATTGCATTATAGAATTTTGTGGTTTTCTGTCATACATCAACAAGAATCAGCCATAGGTACACCCATGTCCCATCCCTCCCAAAACTCCCTCCCATCTCCCTCCCCATCCCACCCTTCTAGATTGTCACAGGGCCCCTGTTTGAGCTCCTTCAGTCATATAGCAAATTCCCATTGGCTGTCTATTTTCCATAGGGTATTGTAAATTTCCATGTTACTCTCACCATACATCTCACCCTCTTCCTCCTTCCCTCCTTTTGTGTCCATAGGTCTGTTCTCTATGTTTCTCATTGATACCCTGAAAATAAATTCATCTTTTTAGTCCATATATATGCATCAGTGTACAATATTTATATTTTTTTCTGACTTACTTCACTCTGTATAATAAGCTCTAGGTTCGTCCACCTCATTAGAACTGACTCAAATGCATTCCTCTCATGACTGAGTAGTATTCCATTGTATATGTGTAACAGCTTCTTGCTGTTACGTATGTTCTTGCTATTGTAAATAGTGCTGCAGTGAACATTGGGGTACATGTGTCTTTCAGTTTTTGTTTCCTCAGGGTATATGCCAAGTAGTGGGATTGCTGGGTCATATGGTGGCTTTATTCCTAGTTTTTAAGGAATCTCCTTACCATCTTCCATAGTGTTGTATCAGTTTACATTCCCACCAGCAGTGCATGAGGGTTCCCTTTTCTCCACACCCTCCCCAGCATTTATTGTTTGTAGATTTTTTAATGATGGCCATTCTGACTGGTGTGAAGTGATATCTCATTGTAGTTTTGGTTTGCATTTCTCTAATAATTAGCAGTGTTGAACATCTTTTCATGTGCCTGGTGGCCATCTCTGTGTCTTCTTTGGAAAAATATTTAGGTCTTCTGTCCATTTTGTGGATTGCTTTTTGTTTGTTTTTTATATTAAGCTGTATGAGCTATTTGTATATTTTGGAATTAGTCCCTTGTTGATGCATTGTTTGCAGATATTTTCTCACATTCTATAGGTTGTCTTTTCATTTTGTTTATGGTTTCCTTTGCAGTGCAAAAGCATTTAATTAGGTTTCATTTGTTTATTTTTGCTTTTGTTTCCATTACTCTAGGAGACCAATCCAAAAAAATATTGCTGTGGTTTATGTCAAAGAGTGTTCTGCCTATGTTTTCCCCTGTGAGTTTTATAATCTCCAGTCTTACATGTAGGTCTTTAACCCATTTTGAATTTTGTTTTTGTACTTGCTGTTAGAGAATGCTCTTATTCTTTTACAAATAGCTGTCTGGTTTTCCCAGCACCACTTATTGAAGAGACTCTTTCCTTCATTGTGTATTCTTGCCTCCTCTGTTGTGGATTAATTGACCATGTGTGCATGGGTATATCTCTGGGCTTTCTATCTTATTCCATTAATCTATGTTTCTGTTTTTGTGCTGGTACCATACTGTTTTGATTACTGTAGGTTTGCATTGATAATATAGTCTGATGTCAGGGAGTGTGATTCCATTCTTCTTTCTCAAGATTGTTTTGGCTATTTGGGGTCTTTTGTATTTCCATACATATGTCATTGGTAATTTGATAGGAGTTGCACTGAATCTGTAGATTGTCTTGGGTAGAATGGTCATTTTAATGATACTGAGTCTTCCAGTCCAAGAATGCAGATGTATCTTTCCATCTTTCTGTCATTTTCAATTTCTTTCATCAGCGTCTTAAAGTTTTTGGAATACAAATCATTTGTCTCCTTAGGAAGGCTTATTGCTAGGTATTTTATTCTTTTTGATGCGATCGTAAATGAGATTGTTTCCTTAATTTCTCTTCTGATATTTTATTGTTAGTGTATAGAAATGCAACAGACTTATGTATTTTAATTTTGTGTTTAGCAACTTTTCACTGATGGGCTCTAGTAGTTTTCTGGTGGCATCTTTAGGATTTTCTCTGTATAGTATTTTTAGTCATTTGCAAACAGTGACAGTTTTACTTCTTCCTTTCCAATTAAGATTCCTTTTGTTTTTCTTCTGTGATTGCTGCTAGGATCCAAAACTGTGTTGAATAAAAGTGGCAAGATTAGGTATCCTTGTCTTGTTTCTGATTTTAGAGGAAATGCTTTCCGCTTTTCATCATTGGATGTGATGTTGGCTGCAGACTTGTCCTGTGTGCCCTTTATCATACTGAGGTATCTTCCCCTCTGTGCCCATATTTCTGGAGAGTGTTTATCATAGTAGATGTTGAATTTTATCAGAAACTTTTCCTGCACTGTTGAGATGATCATAGGTTTTTTATTCTTCAGTTTGTTAATGTGGTGTATCACAACTGATTGATTTGCAGATATTGAAAAATCCTTGTATCTATGGGATGATTCCCACTTGATCAGGGTATATGAGCCTTTTAATGTATTGTTGAATTCAGTTTGCTAGTGTTTTACTGATGATTTTTGCACCTGTATTCATTGGTGATACTGACCTGTAATTTTCTTTTGTGTGTGTGCGGTATCCATGTTGTAAGCTTTATCTTATGGCAGTATTTACTAAAATGAATAGGTATAATTCTGTCAGCCAGCTTTTTTTCATGAATTGATTCTTCACTATGACTCCAAAGTTTTCCATCAAAGACAGAATGGATAAGATGGAAATGTATTGCAAATTTAAATAACTGCCATTTTTTCTATAATAAATAGCTCTGTAGCTATTATACTATAGATTTTGTAATTACAGAGTGCTCAATACACAGAATAAATCCTGATTTGAGACTGAGAATTACTTTCTGCTGTTACAGTCTGCATTAAGCAAACCATATGATTTTACTTAGTTCTTTTCACTCAGTTTTGTTTATTTTAGAAGTAAAAGCAAGTAACAGTGGAATTTTATTAGTTTTTAAAGGATTTTGGAGTATTGTAGATATTGTTAAATGTTACCATTTCATTCAATTTACTGGGAGGAAGTTGGGAGGAGGTAAAATGAAAAGCATTGGAGGAAAAATAAGCATTTTTTGGAAAATAAAGAATTCATGATCTTTCAACCACAATTTAAATTCCTGGCTTTGTGGGATTATACCTAATTTAAAAATAAATTATGAACTTATTTGTCAAGATTGTACAACACACAATAGCACTAGATGTGTGAATAAATTAAAGTAACATGCTAAACCTTTTGTAGTTCCTTTCCCAATCCTATAGCATTGGATGCTCAGTAAAAGCAAATGTATCTAGACAGCATGGGCAACATTGTTAAGTTTTTCCTGACAGTCCTGCCATATCCCACTATATCTTCTATTCCACAATGTATGGTTTTTCCTTCTATATCAAGAAAAGCACCTTGATATAGCTTTATTATAGAAATTACCACTAGCATTCAGAACAGTGACATTGAAATTACTGTTTATATGTTTGCTTTCCTACCAATAAAACCTTTAAAGCCAGTTACTGGATCTAGTATTGTGCATGAGACATAGTAGATGTTTTGCTATATGTTTGAATTGAGAATAAGAGTTAGAATTTTGGTACACTTTCTTAAGTATATATGGTCAATAGAGTTCAACTGAACACAGATACACTATTTTGTAGTTGACAAGTATTAACTCTCAGGTGATGGTTAAACTTCTCTTCAAAGTATTTTATTGTCTGGATATTGGTCAGCGCAACCAAAAATATTTAAAACCTCTTTGGGAATTCCCTGGCAGTCCAATGGTTAGGACTCTGCACTTTCATTGCTAGGGGCCCAGGTTCAATCCAAGGTCAGGGAACTAAGATCCTGCAAGCCTTGGGCCATAGCAGTGTGACTATAGTCTATGACTATAGTTGATACTGTATTGCATATTTGAAAGCTAAGAGAGTAAAACTTAAAAAGTTACTATAAGAAAAAGAATTTGTAACTATGCTGATGGCATTGACTTATTTCTGCTGATCATTTTGTAATATATGCAAATAGTGAATCATGTACATCTGAGACTAATACACGGTTCACTTCAATTAAAAAATTTTTAGGTGAATGTTTTTAAGAGATGTTATTGTTGTTCAATTGCTAAAATATGTGGAAGTGAAATCTATGTCAGCATTAACACCAAAGACTACAGTGACAGATGGAAGAAGCACTGTTGCAACAATCTTTTGTAAAATGATATATATATTATTACTTGCTGTTTTTCAGTTGCTAAGTCACGTCTGACTCTTTCCAACCCCGTGGACTACATGCATCACACTAGGCGCCCCTGTTCTTCACTATCTTCCACAGTTTGCTCAAATTCATGTTCACTTAGTTGGTGATGTTATCCTACGATCTCATCCTCTGGTGCTCCCTTCTCCTTTTGCCTTCGGTCTTTCCTAGCATCAGGGTCTTTTCCTTTGAATTGACTCTTTGCATCAGGTGGCCAAAGTATTGGAGCCTCCTCTTCAGTCCTTCCGATGAATATTCAGGATTGGTTTCCTTTAGGATTGACTGGTTTAATCTCCTTGCTGTCCAGGGGGTTCTCAAGAGTCTTCTCCAACACCACAGTTCAAAAGCATCAATTCCTCAGTGCTCAGCCTTCATTATGGTTCAACCCTCATATCCATACATGACTCCTGGAAAAACCATAGCTTTGACTAGACAGACCTCTGTTGGCAGAGTGATGTCTCTGTCTTTTAATATGCTGTCTAGGTTTGTCATAGCTTTCCTTCCAAAGAGCAAGTGTCTTTTAATTTCATGGCTGCAGTCACCATCTGCAGTGATTTTGGAGCCCAAGAAAATAAAATATGTCATTGTTTCCACTTTTTCCTCATCTGTTTGCCATGAAGTGATGGGACCGAATGGCATGGTATTCGTTTTTGAATGTTGTTTTAAGCCAGCTTTTTCACCATCCTGTTTCACTCTCATCAAGAGGCTCTTTAGTTCCTCTTCACTTTCTGCAATTAGAGTGATACTATCTACCTATCTGAGGTTGTTGATATTTCTCCCTGGAATCTTGATTCCAGCTTGTGCTTCATCCAGCCCAGCATTTCATATGATGTACTCTGCATAGAAATTAAATAAGCAGGGTGACAACAAACAGCCTTGTCATACTCCTTTCCCAGTTTTGAACCAACCAGTTGTTCCATTTAAGGTTTAACTGTTGCTTTTTGACCTGCACACAAGTTTCTCAGGAGGCAGGAAAGATGATATGGTATTCCCATCCCTTGGCTTCCCTGGTGGCTCAGATAGTAGAGAATTTGCCTGCAATATGGGAGACCTGGGTTAGATTCCTGGGTTGGGAAGATCCCCTGGAGGAGGGCATGGCAACCCACTCCAGTATTCTTGCCTGGAGAATCCCCATGGACAGAGGAGCCTGGCGGGCTATAGTCTATGGGGTCACAAAAAGTCAGGGACGACCGAGTGACTAAGCGCAAAAATTTTCCATAGTTTGTTGTGATCCATAAAATCAAAGGCTTTAGCATAGTCAGTGAAGCAGAAATAGATGTTTTTCTGAAATTCCTTTGCTTTCTCTATTTAAAAGATAGACTGTTATTATGAAAAGTCAGTGGAAAAGTTCATGTCTCATTTTCTTACTATTATAGTTTTTTATTGACATCAAATTGAAATCGAAATTTGAAAATACTTATTTAAAAGTCATAGACTTACGTATTTAGTTAAGTAATTTACTTAGGGAAGTCATTAAGAGTTCTAATTATTCAGGTCTAGTCAACAATTTTACTGGATTTGGATAAATTAAAAATCTTTTCTTTTTTTTAATTGAAGTATAATTGACTTAAAATATTTCAGATGTATAGCATGACACAATATTTTTATACATTACAAAATGGTTAGTACAGTAAATCTAATTATCTGTCACCATACAGAGTTATTACCGCATTACTGACTATACTCCCTAAACTGAACCTTATGTCCCTATGACTTGTTTATTTTATAACTGATCATTTGTACCTCTTAAATCTCCCTTACCTAATTAACTCATCCTCCCTATCCTTTCCCCTTTGGGAACCACTCTTTTGTTTTCTTTGTCTATTAATCTCTTTCTGTTACATTTGTTCATTTGTTTTGTTTTTTAGATTCTACATACAAGTAAAATCATACAGTATTTGTCTTTCTCTGCCTTAGCATCAGTTCAGTCGCTCAGTTGTGTCCGACTCTTTGCGACCCCATGAATCGCAGCATGCCAGGCCTCCCTGTCCATCACCAAATCCCGGAGTTCACTCAAACTCATTTCCGTCGAGTCAGTGATACCATCCAGCCAACTCATCTTCTGTCGTCCCCTTCTCCTCCTGCCCCCAATCCCTCCCAGCGTCAGAGTCATTTCCAGTGAGTCAACTCTTGGCATGAGGTGGCCAAAGTACTGGAGTTTCAGCTTTAGCGTCATTCCTTCCAAAGAAATCCCAGGACTGATCTCCTTCAGAATGGACTGGTTGGATCTCCTTGCAGTCCAAGGGACTCTCAGGAGTCTTCTCCAACACCACAGTTCAAAAGCATCAATTCTTTGGCACTCAGCTTTCTTTATAGTCCAACTCTCACACGCGTACATGACCACTGGAAAAACCAGAGCCTTGAGTAGGCGGACCTTTGTTGGCAAAGTAATGTCTCTGTTTTTCAATATTCATTTGTATTGTCACAATGGCCAGATTTGATTCTTATTTATGGTTGAGTAATATTCCATATACCACATCTTTTACACACACACACCACATCTTTTTTTATTCACTCATCTATGAATGGATACTTAGTTTGGTTATATATCTCAGCTGTTGTAAATACTGCTGTGGTGAACATAGGAGTTTGTATATCCTTTTTGAATTAGTGGTTCTGTTTTCTTCAGAAAATTATCCAGAAGTGGAATTCCTGGATCATATGGTAGTTCTATTTTTTAAATTTGTGGGGGAACCTCCATACTGTTCTCCATAGTGACTAGCAGTTTACATTCCTCCTAACAGTGCACAAGCATTCCCTTTTCTCAACATCCTCCTGAACACTTGTTATTTATCTTTTTGATAATAGCTCATATATGCAGATGACACCACCCTTACGGCAGAAAGTGAAGAGGAACTAAAAAGCCTCTTGATGAAAGGGAAAGTGGAGAGTGAAAAAGTTGGCTTAAAGCTCAACATTCAGAAAATGAAGATCATGGCATCCGGTCCCATCACTTCATGGGAAATAGATGGGGAAACAGTGGAAACAGCATCAGACTTTATTTTTTTGTGCTCCAAAATCACTGCAGATGGTGACTGCAGCCATGAAATTCAAAGATGCTTACTCCTTGGAAGGAAAGTTATGACCAACCTAGATAGCATATTCAAAAGCAGAGACATTACTTTGCCAACAAAGGTTCGTCTAGTCAAGGCTATGGTTTTTCCTGTGGTCATGTATGGATGTGAGAGTTGGACTGTGAAGAAAGCTGAGAGCCGAAGAACTGATGCTTTCGAACTGTGGTGTTGGAGAAGACTTTTGGGAGTCCCTTGGACTGCAAGGAGATCCAACCAGTCCATTCTGAAGGAGACAACAAAAAAAGCTAGTTGGGGGACTTACCTGGTAGTCCAGTGGCTGACTTCATGCTCCCAATGCAGGGGGCCCACATTCACTCTCTGGTCAAGAAACTAGATCCCACATGCCCCAAGTAAAGATCTGGCATGCTGCAACTAACCTGGCACAGCCAAATAAATAAATTTAAAAAAAAGAGAGAAAGCTAGTTCGTAGGTATTGCTTACTCTTCAATTTTTCAAAGATGAAGCATATGTCCATCAGGAAATCTGGCATTCTTGGAAATACTATTTCTTAAAGGTTGATGATTACATGATTAAGAATAATTACCGATACAATGAGAAGGAAAGAATCACTAACATTCACATTTGCTTCAATTTTTTAACTTCATGAAACAATTTGGAAAATGGTCATGTAGTGACTTCAGCCACTTAAGAGCAATACAATCTTGAACAAATTACTTCACAACTCTGCACTTCAATTTTCTCATCTGCGAAAATAAGGATAATGATACCTCACAGGATGACCGTCAGAATTAAGTAACATTTTAAATAACTAGTCTTTTCTTCCTTAAATGCATCTCCCCAATAGTCAATTACATCCTATCATTTCAGTCCTTTACTTAAAACCTGTTACTCACTCGTAGTTTACTATTACCAGCTTATCACTGCTAAGAGTTTACTTTTAAAAACGGACGTATTTAGAGACGGAGTGCCATGATATTTATAATTTACTTTCAAACAGCTTAGGTAATAAAAATATATGTGTGTGTGCATTTTGCTCATAATCTACACCCTAAGCTTGGTTAGTTACACTCTCCAGAAGTATCTTCTTATAGACATGAATTTCAAAAATGATTACCAAAATTCATAACAGGAATTTTTGGTGGGCATAAATCAAGACTGAATTTATTTTTCCTTGATGAAATGAGTGGTACTTGAAATATATGACTCTCTAGAAAAATTGCATGTATACCACTGAATAAGAATAGCAATTTAGCAAGCTTGGTAGTCTAGAATTTTAGAATACCACTCAAGATCTAGAGCTCCATCTGGGTCTAGGATCCCCCACTACTGCCCCTGACCAGTCTTGCCATCAGACTTTTGCTATTGCTTATCTTTAGTAACCAAGATTCTCATGATAAGGCCTGTGGATTACCTCTTGATGGATGATCCTACTACCTAACCTGACTGGACTGCAGACCATTCCTATTATAAGACTTTGTTATCATCTACCTTAAGTCAACCAAGGTATAACCTCACAGAGATACTAAAAAGATTCAATAAGATATAAATGATATAAACACAGTAGTTACTGATATATTCCAAGAAAAACTATTCACAATCAATACTATTGATTTTGAACTAAAGTTTTTAAATTAAAAATTAAATTCCTGTTAGAAGTTTTAAGCTTTTATTAGCTCAACCCTGAAATCCAGGCTAATTCTAAGATATAGACTCAACTACTGAAAAAGTTCAGGTTTACAATTAACAACAGTACATTGCCCTAAACTGCTACATGCTTCCCATGACCTGTTTCAGAGCAATCATTTTTTTACATCAGGCACAAACCAAGGAAAAATTTAGTAATAAAATATTGTATTAATAACAAAAGGTGAGTTGTTAATAAAAGAAAACCTGAAAATATCTTTTTACAAAGTCATAATAGTTTGAAACACACATACATTTTTAAAATAATGCGTGTTTGTAATTTTAATCGACCTAACTTGTTTAAAAAATTCAAATAGAATTTTTAAAAATATTATATAATCTAGACTTTAACACTTCATAAACATAACACAACAGAATATATATGCACAAGAATACAAAAGGTCACATAAAAGATACACACACAAAGAGACACTAAACTTCATAGTGGTTAGCTTAATGAAAATAAATAGCTGGTTTCAGTTCAGTTCAGTCGCTCAGTCGTGTCTGACTCTTTGTAACCCCATGAATCGCAGCATGCCAGGCCTCCCTGTCCATCACCAACTCCCGGAGTTCACCCAAACTCACATCCATCGAGTCGGTGATGCCATCCAGCCATCTCATCCTCTGTTGTCCCCTTCTCCTCCTGCCCCCAATCCCTCCCAGCATCAGGGTCTTTTCCAATGAGTCAACTCTTTGCATGAAGTAGCCAAAGTATTAGAGTTTCAGCTTCAGCATCAGTCCTTCCAATGAACACCAAGGGCTGATCTCTTTCCGAATGGACTGGTTGGATCTCCTTGCAGTCCAAGGGACTCTCAAGAGTCTCCTTCAACACCACAGTTCAAAAGCATCAACTCTTCGGTGCTCAGTTTTCTTCACAGTTCAACTCTCACATCGATACATGACCACTGGAAAAACCATAGCCTTGACTAGATGGACCTTTGTTGGCAAAGTGACATCTCTGCTTTTGAATATGCTATCTAGGTTGGTCATAACTTTCCTTCTAAGGAGTAAGCGTATTTTAATTTCATGGCTGCAATCGCCATCTGCAGTGATTTTGGAGCCCAGAAAAATAAAGTCTGACACTGTTTCCACTGTTTCCCCATCTATTTCCCATGAAGTGATGGGACCAGATGCCATGATCTTCGTTTTCTGAATGTTGAGCTTTAAGCCAACTTTTTCACTCTCCTCTTTCACTTTCATCAAGAGGCTTTTTAGTTCCTCTTCACTTTCTGCCATAAGGGTGGTGTCATCTGCATATCTGAGGTTATTGATATTTCTCCTGGCAATCTTGATTCCATCTTGTGCTTCTTCCAGCCCAGCATTTCTCATGATGTACTCTGCATATAAGTTAAATAAGCAGGGTGACAATACACAGCCTTGATGGACTCCTTTTCCTATTTGGAACCAGTCTGTTGTTCCATGTCCAGTTCTAACTGTTGCTTCCTGGCCTGCATATAGGTTTCTCAAGAGGCAGGTCAGGTGGTCTGGTATTCCCATTTCTTTCAGGATTTTCCACAGCTTATTGTGATCCACACAGTCAAAAGCTTTGTTTAGTACTCAATTAATAGTTTTACAGGTCTCCATACCATTTAAGAAAAATTCAGCATTCACTAAAATATTTATGCAAGAGACCTAGTATAAATTTTGGTGTGGTCAAGATGGCAAAGTAGGATGATGTTGAACCACTTCCTCCCATGGTCACAGCAACCATCTATTGATGGTTGAAGACTAGCAGAAAAGATTTTCCACAGCTAAAAACACAACGAGATGGGTAAGAAGGGTAGAAATGCTGAATAGTCAAGACCTACACTCACAGATAAGCAACCTACAAATCGGAGGACAGTCACAACTGCAGAGGTTCCCCCAAGGAGCAAGGGGCCAAAGTCTCATGTGGCGCTCCCCAGCCCAGAGGTTTTATACCAGGAATTGGAGCTCCCAGAACAGCAGGCTGTGAAGGCCGCAAGGGCTTCCATAAAGGAGAGACAGAGAGCTCTAGGAAACAGATTCCATTTTTTTTTTTAAGTGGCACAAAGAAAATCCCACACACTTCAAATCCAAGCATAGAGGCAATAATTTGAAAGAAGCGTGGGTCAGACGTGTTTACTAATTTTGGAGATCCTTCTAGAGAGGCAGGAAGCAACTGAGATTTGCCCCCTGGAGAACAGAGAGGCTGGCAGCAGTCATCTTGAGAAGCTCATTCTACCATGAGGACACTGATGTCTTCAGGTAAAATTCTGGAGTTGTCCCTCTAGCCATTTAGTCCTGGGAGCTGCTAGCATCAGCTCTGGAAGCCTCCAGTCAGTCATACAGCCAACTATACTGTAATCCAGCACAGCCCAGCCCAGCCCATCAGCAGGCCAATAGCCACCACAAAAGCCAGGACCTGGCAGCCAAATAGGCTGGAGGCAAACCCCACCTACCAGTGCATGCATGGTAGTTGGTCCTACCACAACAGAAGGGCTCACGCCACCCACACAGAAGGCAGCCCTAGAGTTCATGTCTCATGACCAGAGCAGGGTGTGCTGCTGGGCCCCATCGGATGTGTCCTATAGTCTTAGTTCTCAAAGCTCAGGAAATGTACTCAACCTATCTATCACATAGAAATAAACACAGAAATTTTTAGACAAAATGAGGAGGAAGATGAATGCATTTCAAATAACAAAACCCCAGAAGAACTAAATGAAGTAGAGATCAGCAATCTACCTCAAGTTCAACATATTGATCATAAAGCTGTTCAACAAATGTATGAAAAGAATGAAAGAAAATAGTGAGAAGCTTAATAAAGAGATAATATAAAGAACCAAACAGAGCTGAAGAATACAGTACCTGAAATTAAAAGTCACTAGAAGGAATCAACAGATGATACAGAAGAACACAGCATGAAACTGAAAGAGAATTAAAATTAACCCAGGCTGACCAGGAAATAAGAATTTTAAAAAAGAGATAGTTTGAGACCTCAGGGACAATATCAAGCATCCTCACATTATAGTGGTCCCAGAGCAAGAAGAGAGAGTAATAGGCTGAGAATTTATTTGAAGAAATAAAAGAAACATTCCCTAAGCTGGAAAAGGAAACAGACGTGCAGGTCCAGGAAGCACAAAAAGTCCCAAACAAGATAAACCCCCCAAAATGCACACCAAAACACCTTATAATTGAATAGCAAAAACTAAAAGTAAGGAATCTTAAAAGCAGCAAGAGAAAAGCAGGTAGGTACAATAGAATTCCCATAAGACTATGAGCTAACTTTTCAGCAGAAACTTTATAGGCTAGAAAGAACAGCATGATACATTCAAACTGATGAAAGAAAAAAAATCTACAACCAAGAATACTCTACACAGCAAGGCTATCATTCTGTTATGAAAGAGACACAGTTTTACAGACGAAGAAAAGCTAAAGGTTTCAGCACCAACAAACCGATTCATAATAAGTGTTAAAGGATGGAAAGGTATCCACCTTTCCATGTGAACAAAAATGAAAAGAGAGCTAGGGTAGCAATACTTGCATCAGACAAAACAGACTTTAAAAGAAAAACCATTACAAGAGACAAAAAAGGACATTTGTGTATAATGATCAAGGAATCAATGCAGCAAGAAGATAAAACAATTGTAAATAGATATATACATCTAAGACGGGTACACACAAATATATAAAGAAAATGTTAACAAACATAAAGAAACTGACAGTAATGCAATAGTAGTAGGTGACTTTAACACCTCACTTACATCAGTGGAGAGAAAATCCAGATAGAAAAATCAATAAAGAAACACTGGTCTTATACACATTCTTTTCAAGTACACATGGAATTTTCACATACTAGGCCACAAAACAAGTCTCAATAAATTTCAGTTCAGTTCTATTCAGGCGTTCAGTCATGTCCAACTCTTTGGGACCCCATGGACTGGAGCACACCAGGCTTCCCTGTCCATCACTAACTCACAAAGCTTGCTCAAACTCATGTCCATTGAGTTGGTGATGCCATCCAACCATCTCATCTGTCGTTCCCCTCTCCTCCTGCCTTCAATCATTCCCAGCATCAGGGTCTTTTCCAATGAGTCAGTTCTTTGCATCAGATAGCCAACATACTGGAGTTTCAGCTTCAGCATCAGTCCTTCCAATGACTATTTGGGACTGATTTCCTTTAGGACTGACCGGTTGGTTCTCCTTGTAGTCCACAGGACTCTCAAGAGTCTTCTCTAACACCACAGTTCAAAAGCATCAATTCTTTGGTGCTCAACTTTCTTTATAGTCCAACTCTCACATCTGTATTTGACTAGACGGACCTTTGTTGGACCTTTGTATTCTTGCCACCTCAATAAATTTAAGAAGACATAAATCATATTAAGCATCATTTCTGACCACAATGCTATGAGATTAGAAATCAACTACAGCAAAAAAACCCTGCAAAAACACAGAAATACATGGATGACAAATAATCATGTCACTAAACAAAAGGTTCATGAAAGAATCAAAGAGGAAATCAAGAAAGATATGAAAAATGAAACACAATGATCCAAAGTCTATGGAATGCAGCAAAAGCAATACTAAGAGGGAAATTTACAGCAACACAAACCTATCACAAAAAAAAAAACAAAAACAAAACTTCAAATGAACAATCTAACTTTACACATAAATGAACTAGAAAAAACAAACCAAACAAAATCCAAAGTTAGTAGAAGGAAAGAAATAATAAAAATCAGGGCAAGAATAAAGGAAATAAAGACTTTAAAAAACAAATAGAAAAGATCACTGAAACTAAGATCTGCTTCTTTGAAAAGTAAGTAAATTTGATAAACCTATAACTCCGGGAGATGGTGATGGACAGGGAAGCCTGGCATGCTGCGATTCATGGGGTCGTAAAGCGTCGGACACGACTGAGCCACTGAACTGAACGGATAGCTAGACTCATCAAAAAAAAAAAACAAAAAAAAAAGACTAGGCACAAATAAAGAAAATCAAATGAAAGAGAAGCTACAACTGACACAAAAATTTAAAAAGGATCATAAAAGATTACTATGAACAACTGCACTCCAATAAATGAATAACTTGGAAGGAATGAATAAATTCCTGCAAACATACAAGTCTTCCAAGACTGAATGAGAAATATGGACAAACCAAACAACAATAATGGAACTGAATCAGTAAACACATTCTCAAAAAAGTGCATGACCAGACAGCTTCACAAGTGAATCCTACCAGACATTTAAAGTTAACACCCGAACTTCTAAAACTATTTTAAAAATTGAAAAGGGAATACAGCCAAACTCATTCATTAAGCAAAATCACCCTACTATCAAAACCAACAGAAACATCACAAAAAAGGAAAACTACTGGCCCAAATCCTCAGCAAAATATCAGCAAACAGAATTCAATGATACATTAGAAGTATCACATACCATAATCAAGTGGGACTTATCCCAGGGATGTAAGAATGGTTCAGCATCTGAAAGTCAATCAGCACGATATACCGTATTAACAAACTGAAGAAGAAAAACTGGAGAAAAAAAGCATTTGACAAAATCAACATCCGTTTATGATAAGAATTCTCAACAAATTCAGTGTAGAGGGAACATTCCTCAACATAATAAAAGCCATATATGACAAACCTTCTGCCCATAACATACTCAACAGTGAAAACCTGAAAGCACTTCCTCTAAAATCAGAAACATGAAAAAGATGCCAACTCTTGCCACTATAATTCAACAGAGTTCTGGAAGTCCTAGCTATACCAATCGGGCAACAAAAAGAATAAAATGAATCCAAATCAGAAAGGAAGTGAAGAACTGATACTTTTTGGAAAATGACATGATACTGTAAATAGACAATCCTAAAGATAATACCAAAGAGGAGAGTGAAAAAGTTGGCTTAAAGCTCAACATTCAGAAGACGAAGATCATGGCATCTGGTCCCATCACATCCTCTTTAACCTTCATCAAGAGACTCTTTAGTTCCTCTTCGCTTTCTGCCATTAGGGTGGTGTCATCTGCATACCTGAGGTTATTGATAAAATACATAGCCTTTTTTAAAATAAGGTGAACTGTTCATGATTAAACAGGATTAAAGCTGGTATGAAGCAAATCATATAATGATTTTTTTTTAACCCTTTCTGAGCTTTGGAGGCACAAGAAGATAAATCATGCTTCCCTGAAAGATCAAAAATGTAGTTTTTAAAGTGACATTTTGATTCAGTTGAACATAGTAAACTCTCCTTCTATAGCACTTCTAACCTCAAACAGGCAATGTAAAAAGACACCCTATAACTTAAGTTCTCATATGGCATTCCTTAGGAAATTCCTTGACTAGAGAATTTCTTATCAAGCTGTCAATATCCTAAACCCCAACATTTCTGTGGCTGATAATGATAAAGATTGGTTTCTTATTCATGGTGCATGTCCCTAGTGGGACAGCTGGGAATTCTATTCCTCCATTTGTCCTCACTTGGAGACCCAGACTCACCATCATTCTGACAGAAAAGAGATAGGTAATAACACACCAATTTTTAAAGCTTCTGCTGGATACTGTCCCTTTGAGTCTCATGGCTAAAGTAAGTCACATGCCCACACCAAGTTCAGAGACGGCTGTGAAGTGTACTCTCACCATGTGTTTGGATGGAGGACTGGAATATTGGTGCACTGCTGTGATAGCTAACACAGTCTTTAGAGGAACATTGAGAATTATGCATGGTTGATTCTTAGAATCCATTTTTTTTCCCCCCTCAAAGGATACTAAGTACCTTTGAAGTAATATTACTGTGATTAAGGATCTTGATTCTAAAAGAGAAGCTAGGTAAATAACTGAAAATATTCAGTAGTTTACTTACTTTGGTGGAGGAGTCAGGGAATTCATCTGGGCTTGCTTTTCCTTGTATTTTGTACATTAAATTTTCATAAATATATTTTAGAACATTTGCTATTATTTGCTTATTTGTAACATAAATCTATTAATGAAATAATTCTAAACTACCAACTATTTTAATGGAAAACATGTTGAATAGTGCTGCCAGTGCAATGGTCTGAAAAATCACAAAGATGTAATTTGTATTCTATAGACACAAGCTAGAAGTTTTCAAAAACTTTAATTTTGGAAAATACATTATGTGAGGCAGTATCAATATTGACACTGAAGTTCAGCAGCTTCAATTTGGTCTTCTAAGCATTTGTGAAGACATGAGTAATTGTTATGTACAGAGTACTTTGGCATACATACACGGAGAGGCTTTCTTTCTCTGCTGCTGCTGCTGCTAAGTTGCTTCAGTCGTGTCCAACTGTGCGACCCCATAGACAGGCTCCCCGTCCCTGGGATTCTCCAGGCAAGAACACTGGAGTGGGTTGCCATTTCCTTCTCCAATGCATAAAAGTGAAAAATGAAAGTGAAGTCGCTCAGTTGTGTCCAACTCTTAGCGACCCCAGGGACTGCAGCCCACCAGGCTCCTCTGTCCATGGAATTTCTAGGCAAGAGTACTAGAGTGGGGTGCCATTGCCTTCTTTCTCTAGGCAAAGTTATAAATCTTTGGTGTTGACACACTTTTTGTGTTTCTCTTTATTGGTAGCATAAACCAGGGTTCACCAATTTCTTCACAAGGCATATATAGTTTTTTGATCATTAAAATACACAAAATTTACCATTTGAACCATTTTACAGTGTAGTTTGGTGGCATTACCTGGAGGAGGGCGTTACCAATACTGGAACCCATTCCTGTATTCTCATCTGGAAAATTCCATGGACAGAGGAGCCTGGTGGGCTACAGTCCATGGGGTCACAAAGTCAGACATGACTGAAGCACCTTAGCAGCAGCAGTGACATTAAGTACATTTATATTGTTGTGAAACCATCACCATCATAAAGTTCTAGAACTTTTTTTCATCTTACAAAACTGAAACTTTGTACCCATTGAATAATAACTCTCCATTATTCCTCCCACTAGGCCCTGGCACTCACCATTCTATTTTCTGTCTGTGCATTTGACTACTCGGATAATTTGTATCAATGGAACCATGCACCATTTGTCCTTCTCTGACTTATTTCACTTAGCATTTCTTCAGGTTTCATAATCCTGTTGTAGCGTATATCAGAACTTTCTTGCTTTTCAAGGCTGAATAGAAATTTTTTGTACATACATACCACATTACTTTTAATCCACCTATCCACCAGTGGACAGCTGATTTTTTTTTTACCCTTGTTGGCTACTGTCCATAATGCTTCTATTAACATTTGGTGAACAAATACCAAGTTGTGTACCTGCTTTCAGTTATTTTGGATAAATATCCAAAGTAGAATTGTTGGATGATCTGGGAATTCTGTTTTGAATTTATTGAGGAATTATCATACTGTTTTCCATAACACCTGCACCATTTTACATTCTAACCGGTGGTTCCAGTTTCTCTGGATCCTTGCATACCCTTGCTCCTTCCCTTCCTCTGCTTTGTCATCCTAATGAGTATGATGTAGTATCTTTTGATTTTAATTTACATTTCCCTAATAATTAGTTACGTTGAACATCTTTTCATGTGCTTATTGGCCATTCGTATACCTCCTTTGGAGAAATGTCTATTTAAATCTTCTGTTCATTTTTGGATTGAGTTGGTGGTGGTTTTGTTGAGTTTAAGTAGTTTTCTTTATGTTCTGCATAAAGGTTGTCATATAAGTGATTTGTAAATGTTTTCTCCAGCCCAATTCTTTTTTTTTCCCCACTAAATTAAATTCCATTGTGTGGCTCCACCACAGTTTACCAGTTTACCTATTTAAGGACATTTGGACATTTCCAATTTTTGGCAATTATGAATAAAGCTGTGATAAACATTATTGTGCAGATTTTGTGTGGACACGTAGTTTCAGTTCATTTAGGTAAACCCTAGTAGCACAGTTGCTGACTGTATGTTGAGACTTTGTTTAGCTTTGTACAGATCTGCCAAACTATCTTCTAAAGTGATTATACCATTTTGCATTTCTACCACTGTGAATGAGACTTCTTGCTCCACATGCTCATGGACTGTAACCCACCAGGCTCCTCTGTCCATGGAATTCTCTAAGCAATAATACAGGAATGGGTAGCCATTCCCTTCTTCCCAACCCAGAAATTGAACCTGGGTCTCCTGCCTTGCAGGCAGATTCTTTACCATTTGAGCCACCAGGGAAGCCCATTCCAATTCATGTATGTAGTAGCATCTCACTGTTACCTTAATTTTCAATTCCCAAATGAAATATGATTTTGAAACACCTTTCATATATCTTCTTTGGTGAGGTGTCTGTTCAGATCTTTTGTACACTTTAAAAAAAAAAACTTCTTTTGGTTGCACTAGTCTTCGTTTCTGCAGGAACTTTCTCGTTGCAGCACGGGGGCTACTGCCTAATTGTGTGTGGCTTTCTCATGGTGGCGGCTGCTCTTGTTGGGGAGCACGGGCTCTCAGGCACCAACCCAAAGTCACCTAGACTTCTATGTTATGTTCTAGAAGTTTGGTAGTTTTGTTTCTTACATTCAGAGCTATGATCTGTTTTTGAATTAATTTTTGTAAAAGGTGTAAGGTTAGTATGTAGATTCATTCTTTTGCAGGAGCTGTGTTCTAGTTCCTCATGTTAAATAGATTTTCTTTTTTCCCTTGGATTGCCTTTGCTTCTTTCCCAAAGATCAGTTGACTCTATTTGAGTAGTATATTTCTTGGCTGTCAATTGTGTGTCACTGATCTATTTGTCTGTTCTTTTGTCAGTGCTACATTGTCTTAATTACTGATGTGTACCACCACTGTTCTTGCCTGGAGAATCCCAGGGACTGGGGAGCCTGGTGGGCTGCCGTCTATGGGGTCGCACAGAGTCAGACACGACTGAAGCGACTTGGCGGCAGCAGCAGTGAGTCTGAAGTCAGTGTTAGTCCTCTGATTTTGTTATTCTTTCATCAGATCAGATCAGTCGCTCAGTTGTGTCCGACTCTTTGTGACCCCATGAATCGCAGCACACCAGGCCTCCCTGTCCATCACCAACTCCCAGAGTTCACTGAGACTCACATCCATCGAGTCAGTGATGCCATCCAGCCATCTCATCCTCTGTCGTCCCCTTCTCCTCCTGCCCCCAATCCCTCCCAGCATCAGAGTCTTTTCCAATGAGTCAACTCTTTGCATGAGGTGGCCAAAGTACTGGAGTTTCAGCTTCAGCATTATTCCTTCCAAAGAAATCCCAGGGCTGATCTCCTTGCAGTCCAAGGGACTCTCGAGAGTCTCCTTCAACACCACAGTTCAAAAGCATCAATTCTTCGGTGCTCAGCTTTCTTCACAGTCCAACTCTCACATCCATACGTGACCACAGGAAAAACCATAGCCTTGACTAGATGAACCTTTGTTGGCAAGTAATGTCTCTGCTTTTGAATGTGCTATCTAGGTTGCTTATAACTTTCCTTCCAAGGAGTGTCTTTGAATTTCATGGCTGCAGTCACCATCTGTAGTGATTTTGGAGCACAGAAAAATAAAGTCTGACACTGTTTCCACTGTTTCCCCATCTATTTCCCATGAAGTGATGGGACCGGATGCCACGATCTTTGTTTTCTGAATGTTGAGCTTTAAGCCAACTTTTTCACTCTCCACTTTCCCTTTCATCAAGAGGCTTTTGAGTTCCTCTTCACTTTCTGCCATAAGGGTGGTGTCATCTGCATATCTGAGGTTATTGATATTTCTCCCGGCAATCTTGATTCCAGCTTGTGCTTCTTCCAGTCCAGCGTTTCTCATGATGTACTCTGCATATAAGTTAAATAAATAGGGTGGCAATATACAGCCTTGACGAACTCCTTTTCCTATTTGGAACCAGTCTGTTGTTCTATGTCCAGTTCTAACTGTTGCCTCCTGACCTGCATACAAATTTCTCAAGAGGCAGATCAGGTGGTCTGCTATTCCCATCTCTTTCAGGATTTTCCACAGTTTATTGTGATCCACACAGTCAAAGGCTTTGGCATAGTCCATAAAGCAGAAATAGATCTTTTTCTGGAACTCTCTTGCTTTTTCTATGATCCAGCAGATGTTGGCAATTTGATCTCTGGTTCCTCTGCCTTTTCTAAAACCAGCTTGAACATCAGGAAGTTCACGGTTCACATATTGCTGAAGCCTGGCTTGGAGAATTTTGAGCATTACTTTACTAGCATGTGAGATGAGTGCAATTGTGCGGTAGTTTGAGCATTCTTTGGCATTGCGTTTCTTTGGGATTGGAATGAAAACTGACCTTTTCCAGTCCTGTGGCCACTGCTGAGTTTTCCAAATTTGTTGGCATATTGAGTGCAGCACTTTCACAGCATCATCTTTCAGGATTTGGAATAGCTCCACTGGAATTCCATCACCTCCACTAGCTTTGTCCATAGTGATGCTTTCTAAGGCCCACTTGACTTCATATTCCAGGATGTCTGGCTCTAGGTCAGTTATCACACCATCGTGATTATCTGGGTCATGAAGATCTTTTTTGTACGGTTCTTCTGTGTATTCTTGCCATCTCTTCTTAATATCTTCTGCTTCTCTTAGGTCCATACCATTTCTGTCCTTTATCGAGCTCATCTTTGCATGAAATGTTCCTTTGGTATCTCTGATTTTCTTGAAGAGATCCCTAGTCTTTCCCATTCTGTTGTTTTCCTCTATTTCTTTGCATTGATTGCTGAAGAAGGCTTTCTTATCCCTTCTTGCTATTCTTTGGAACTCTGCATTCAGATGTTTATATCTTTCCTTTTCTCCTTTGCTTTTCGCTTCTCTTCTTTTCACAGCTGTTTGTAAGGCCTCCCCAGACAGCCATTTTGCTTTTTGCATTTCTTTTCTATGGGAATGGTCTTGATCCCTGTCTCCTGTACAGGGTCATGAACCTCATTGCATAGTTCATCAGGCACTCTGTCTAGGCCCTTAAATCTATTTCTCACTTCCACTGTATAATCATAAGGGATTTGATTTAGGTCATACCTGAATGGTCTAGTGGTTTTCCCTACTTTCTTCAATTTAAGTCTGAATTTGGCAATTTTGGATCTTTTATCCTTCTATTTGAATTTGAAATCAGTTTGCTGATATCCAGAAAATAACTTTTTGGAATCTTGATTTGGATGTGATGGTCTATAGAGTAACTTGGGGAGGGCTGGCACCTTAACAATATTAAGTCAGGACGAGCATGGGTGAACATGGAATAGCCCCTTCATTTTATTAGATGTTTGTGATTTCCTTCATCAGAGTTTTCTAGTATTCTTCATATAGATGCTTTCTTAGACTTACTCCTAAATATTATTTATTTTTTTGGTGATAATGTAAATGATACTGTATGTTTTGCTGGTTATATGGTGGGTATATCAGTTTACATTCCCACCAACAGTGTTCCCTTTTCTCCACTCCCTCGCATTGCTTGTAGATTTTTTTGATGATGGTCATTCTTATTGGTGTAAGTTATTTCTCTAATAATTACTGATGTTGAGCATCTTTTCAGTGTTTGTTGTCCATATTCATGTATTCTTTAGAGAAATGTCTATTTAGGTCTTCTGCCTATTTAGGTCCTGTGCCATTTGTTGATTGGATTGTTTTTTTGATATTGAGGTACATGAGCTTTTGTATATTTTGGAGATTAATCCTTATGCTAGTTGCTTCATTTGCAAATACTTTTCTTTCACATTCTCAGGGTTGTCTTTTCACCTGGTTTATGGTTTCCTTTAGTGTTCAAGAGCTTTTGAGTGTAAATAGGTTTCATTGGTTTAATTTTGGTTTTATTTTCATTACTCTAGGAGGTGAGATTTATGTCAAAGAGTGTTCTGCCTGTTTTCATCTGAGAGTTTTATAATGTCTAGCCTTACATTTAGGTCTTTAATGCATTTTGAGGTTTTGGGTTTTTTTTTTTTTTTGTATGTGGCATTAGGGGGTGTTGTAGTTTCATCCTTAAAGAGATTTTCTAGCACCACATATTGGAAAAAAATGTCTGCGCTCTATATTCTTGCCTCCTTTGTCATAGATTAGTTCATAGGTGCATGGGTGTATCACTGGGCTTTCTATTCTGCTTCATTGATATATATTTCCTTTTTTGTTCCAGTACCGTAGTGCTTTGATGATTGTAGGTTTTTAGTATAGTCTGAAGTCAGGGAGCCTGATTCTTCCGTTTTTCTTTTTTAAGATTGCTTTGGATGTTTGAGCCACCAAGGAATCCCCTTTTAACATATTGTTGGATTCAGTTTGCTGGTATTTTGTTGATGACTTTCTGCATCTAGGTTCATTGGTGATACTGTCCTGTAATTTTCTTTTTTTGTGATACTTTTGTTTGGTTTTGGTATCAGAGTAATGGTGGCTTCATAGAATGAGCTTAGGAGTATTCCTCCCTCTAATTTTTGGGATGAGTTTGAAAAGTTTAGCTCTTACTTAAATGTTGGATAGAATTCACCTGTGAAGCCATCTGGTCTTGGACTTTTGTTTTTTGGAAGACTTATTAACACCAGAGTTTCAGTTTGATTACTGGTCATTGCTCTGTTCATATTTTGTATTTCTCCATGGTTCAGTCTTAGAAGGTTATACTTTTTAAAGAATTTGTCTATTTTTGCCAGATTGTCCATTTCATTGGCATATAGTTGTTTGTGATAGTCTGTTATGATCCTTTGTATTTCTGCATTGTCCATCGTAACTTCTCCTTTTCCATTTCTAATTTTATTGGTTTGAATACTCTACCTTTTTTCCTTGATGGAAGCTAAATGTTTATCTGGTGGCTCAGATGGTAAAGAATCCTCCTGAAATGTATGAGACCTGGGTTCGATCCCTGGGTTCCAGATATTCCCCTGAAGATGGGAGCAGCTACCCATTCCAGTATTCTGGACTGGAGAATTCCATGGACAGAGAAACTCGGTGTGCTTGAGTCCATGGGTCACAGAGTTGGACATGACTGAGCAACTTTCATTTCACTTTGTTTATCTGGTTTATCTTCTCAAACAACCTGTTTTTAGTTTCACTGATCTTTGCTATTGTTTTCTTCATTTCTATTTCATGTATTTCTTGTCTAATCTATATGATTTCTTTTCCTTTAACTAACTTTGGTTTTATTTGTTCTTCTTTCTCTAGTTGCTTTAGGTGAAAAGTTAGGTTGTTTATTTGAGATTTTTCTTGTTTCTCGAGGAGGAATTGTATTGCTATAAATTTCCCTCTGAGATTTGCTTTTGCTGTGTCTCATAGGTTTTGGGTTGTTGTGTTTTCATTGTCATTTGTTTCTAAGTATTTTTAAAATTTCTTCTTTGATTTCTTCACTGTGATGTCTTTGTTATATAGTAACGTATTGTTTAGCCTCCATGTTTGTGTTTTTTACAGTTTTTTTTTCCCCCTGTAATTAATTTCTAACCTCATAGCATTGTGGTCGCAAAAGATGCTTGATGAGATTGCAGTTTTCTATGTGATCTATCATGTGATAGATCTAAAATGTGATCTATCATAGAGAATGTTCCATGTGCACTTGAGAAAAAGTATATTTTGCTTTTCTTGGATGGAATGTCCTATAAATGTAAAGTCTGTTTAGTGTAATGTGTCGTTTAAGGGCTGTGTTTCCTTAGCCATTTTCTGTCTGGGTAGTCTGTCTATTGGTACAAGTACACGAGTAGTGTTAGAGTGCCCTACTATTATTGTGTCATTGCTGACTCTCCCTTTCATGGCTGTTAGCATTTGCCTTATACACTGAAGTGCTGTGTTGGGCACATAAATATTTACGATTAATATCTTCTTGAAATGATCCTTAGATCGTTATGTAGTGTCTTTCATTGTCTCTGAAATAGTCTTTATTTTAAAGTCTATTTTGTCTGATATGAGTATTTCTACTCCAGCTTTCTTTTGATTTCTGTTTGCATAGAACATATTTTTCATCCCCTCACTTTCAGTGTATATGTCTTCTTAGATCTGAAGTGGGTCTTCTGTAGAGAGCAACTATACAAGCCTTAGTTTTGTATCCATTCAGCCAGTCAGTGTCGTTTGGTTGGATCACTTAATGCATTTCCATCTAAGGTAATTATTGATAATGTGTGTTACCATTACCATTTTCTTAATTTTGTTTTGAGTTTCTTTTTGTATGTTTTTTTCTTTTGTATGTCTTTCTTCTCGTGTTTCTCACCTAGAGAAGTTCTTGTAGCATTTGTTGTAAAGCTGGTTTGGTAGTGCTGAATTCTCTTAGCTTTTGCTTGTCTGTAAAACTTTTGATTTCTCAGTTGAATTTGATTGAGATCCTTGCTGGGTAGAGTTATCTTGGTTGTTGGTTTTTCCCTATCATCACTTTAAATATATCCTGCCACTGCCTCTGGCCTGCAGAGTTTCTGCTGAAAAATCAGCTAATATATTTATGGGAATTCCCTTGTATGTTATTCGTTGCTTTTCTCTTTCTGCTTTTAATATTTTTTCTTTGAATTTAAGTTTTTTACTTGGACAAATATGTGTTGTGCTGTGTTTCTCCTTGGGTTTATCCTGTATGGGACTCTCTGTCCTTCTTGGACTTGGGTGAGCTATTTCCTTTCCTATACTCTTGTTATTCAGTCACTTGTCTGACTCTTTCCAGCTTTATGAACTACAGCATGCCAGGCCTCCTTTCCTTCACCACCTCCCTGAGTTTGCTCAGACTCATGTCCGTTGAGTAAGTGATGCCATCCAACCATCTCATCCTCTGTCGTCCCCTCTCCTCCTGCCCTCAATCTTTCCCAGCATCAGGGTCTTTTCCAGTGAGTCAGCTCTTCATATCTGGTGGCCTAAGTATTGGAGCTTCAGCTCCAGTGAATGTTCAGGACTGATTTCCTTTAAGATTGACAGGTTGGATCTCCTTGCAGCCCAAGGGACTCTCAAGAGTCTTCTCCAGCACCACAGTTTGAAAACATCAGTTCTTCGGCACTCAGCCTTCTTTACTGTCCAACTGTCACTTTCGTACATGACTGCTGGTAACATGTTAGGGAAGTTTTCAACTAGAATGTCTTCAAATATTCTCTCAAACCCTTTCTTTTTTCATGGGACCTGTATAGTTTGACTGTTGTTACATTTCAGTCAGTTCAGTTCAGTTGCTCAGTCGTGTCCAACTCTTTGTGACCCCATGGACTGCAGAATGCCAGGCTTTCCTGTCCGTCACCAACTCCTGAAGCTTGCTTAAACTCATGTCCATCGAGTCAGTGATGCCGTCCAACCATCTTATTCTCTGTCGTCCCCTTCTCCTCCTACCTTCAGTCTTTCCCAGCATCAGAGTCTTTTCCAATGAGTCAACTCTTCGCATGAGATGGCCAAAGTACTGGAGTTTCAGCTTTAGCATCATTCCTTCCAAAGAACACCCAGGACTGATTTCCTTTAGGATGGACTGGTTGGATCTCCTTACAGTCCAAGGGACTCTCAAGAGCCTTCTCTAAAACCAGTTCAAAAGCATCAGTTCTTTGACACTCAGCTTTCTTTATAGTCCAACTTTCACATCCATACATGACTACTGGAAAAACCATAGCTTTGACTAGATGGACCTTTGTTGCAAAGTAATGTCTCTGCTTTTTAATATGCTGTCTAGGTTTGTCAGAGCTTTTCTTCCAAGGAGCAAGCATCTTTTAATTTCATGGCTGCAGTCACTGTCTGCAGTGATTTAGGAGCCCAAGAAAATGAAGTCTGTCACTGTTTCCATTGGTACGTTTAATGTTGTCCTAAAAGTTTCTGAGACTATCCTCATTTCTTTTTGTTCTTTATTCTGCTCCACAGCAGTTATTTTCACCATTTTATCTTCTAACTCACTTATCTGTTCTTCTTCCTCAGTTATTCTGTTGTTGATTCCATCTAGTGTGTTTTCCACTTCAGTTGTGTTTATCACTGATTGTTTTTTAGTTCTGCTAGGTCTTTGTTAAACATTTCTTGTATCTTCTCAGTCTGTGCCTCCATTCTGAGTCTTTGAGTCATCTTTACTGTCATTACTGTGAATTATTTTCAAGTAGATTGCCTATTTTCTCTTCGTTTATTTGGTCTTGTGGGTTTTTACCTTGCTCCTTCATCTGCAGCATATTTCTCTTTTGTATCATTTTGTTTAACTTACTTTGTTTATGATCTCGTTTCTATCAACTGCAGGCTCCTTTCCACTTGCTTCTGTTGTTTGCCCCTTCGTTGGTGAGGCTGGCCCAGGGGATTGTGTAGGCTTCCTGGTGGGAGGGACAGTAGTCTACACACTGGTGGGTGATGCTGAGTGTTCACCCTCTTGTGGGAAGGACTGCATCAGGTGGTATGGCTTGAGGTGTCTGTGAGCTTAGTATGCCTGTAGGCATCCTCTCTTGATGAGAGGGGCTGTGTTACTGTCTTGCTGGTTGTTTGGTATGAGGTGTCCAGCACTTGGGCCTGCAGGCAGTTGGGTGTACCCAGGTCTTAGTGTTGAGATGGTTACCTGCCCTGGGGATATAAGAGGAGAAGCCTTCTGCAGGGACTGTTTCAAGGTGTTTCATGTCCACAAGTTCGGAGCTACGATTGGGAGGAACAGCCAATCATTCAGGTGAGAAGTTTCTTCAGATGTGATCTGGGGGCTTTGGTCCAGTCCACACCATAGCAGGTCTTTGAGGGCTCGAATGGAGAATCTGACAGACATGTGTGCTTTGTGACAGAAGCTGTTGTTTAAGTTCATGTTGCTGTGGGAATAGCCTGTGGCCCAAACCCAGAATATAGAACAGAGCCCCAGTGGAAATGCCTGAGGTTTCTATTCATTGCTCTCTTCTATAGTTTTTTATAGTGGAAACTTAGGTGGTTGAATTTTTCTTTTTTTCTAATATATACATTCAGTGTTATAAATTTCTAAACACTGCATTTGGTGTATCCCACAAAATTTTGAAAGGTATTTCCATTTTGTTCAAAATACTTTAAAATTTCTCTTGAGAATTCCTCTTTTGACCCATAAGTTATTTAGAAATATGTTGTTTAGTCTCCAAATACAATTACCTCTTGAGTATCATGGAGGTTAGGGGTGCTTCTCTGTGAATTTGAAAATTCATGTATAATTTTGACTCCCTCCAAACTTGATATCTTACAAATAGCATACTGTTGGCCAAAAGCCTTACTGATAACATGAATAGTTGATTAAGTTATTTTGTATGTTGTATATATGATATACTATATTCTTACAATAAAGTAAGCTAGAGAAAAGTAAACGTTGAGGAAATCATAAGGAAGAGAAAATGCATTTATAGTACATGTATGTACTTTAAAAAAAAATCTATGTGTAAGTGGACCTGTACAGGTCAAATGCGTGTTGTTAGAGGGTCAGCTGTAATTAGGGATTTTCTAGTTTTCTGTTACTGATTTCTAATTTAATTCCATTGTTGACTGAGCATATACATGGTGTGTTTTTTATTTTTTTTAAATTTGTTAATGTGTATTATGGCCAAGAAGGTGGTCTGTCTTTGTGACTGTTTTATGTATATTCCATGTATATATATTAATGTATATTCTGTTGTTGGATGAAGCATTCCATAAATGTCCATTAAATTCAGCTGATTGAATGGGCTTTTCAGTTCAACTGTATCCTTACTGATATTCTGCCTAGTGTCTGTGTCAAATTACTATTAAAAGAGTATTGAAGTCTCCAGCTATACTAATGGATTTCTTTGTTTCTCCTCGCAGTTCTTTTAGTTTTTTCCTCACATATTTTGACATGCTCTAAAGGTGGCATATACACCTTTAGAACTGTTAATGTTTTCTTGGAGAATTGACTCCTTTATGATGATGTAATGCCCTTCTTTATTTGTGATAATGTTCTTTTTGCTGAAATTTGCTTGGAGATTAATATAGCTACAGAAGTAAGATTTGATTTCTGTAAGCATGGTGTGCATTTCTCCATCTCTTTTCTTTTTTGTTGTTGTTCATCTCTCTTAACCTCTGTGTCTGTATTTAAAATGGGGTTCTTTCAGGAAACATCACTGGGTCCCGGCTTTTTGTTTTCATTACTTGACACATTTTCTCTTCCCGTTGGTGTAGTCTATTCTCATTTAACACATTGACTGGGGCATTATTGCAGAAACTAATGCCTGTGGCTGGTGATTTATTATGTAAGTGAATACTGAAACATCTCTGGTTAGTAATGTTGGGGTAACAAAAGACGTATTAATATGTCTCTGGTCAATAAGTTGTTAAGGTGATTAGCAACATAGTTGGCATTAACGTCTACTGTGTTCATACCCTGTGCTTTATTCCTCCAATTTAGGGGGTAATTTTTTTCTTGATTCCTGAGTCCTTTATATATTCTAGGTATTAGCCTTTTATGTACTCTGTGTACCGTACTTATTATCTCTGATTTTTCCTTTAATTTAGTCTGCAGTACCTTCTATTGTTCAGAAGTTATTTTGCTTTGTAGATATTCTACAGTTCATGGATAGCCTTTTTAAAAATTAATTATTTATTTTTGTCTGTGCTGGGTCTTTGCTGCGCATGGGCTTGCTTTAGTTGGGCAGACGAGGTCTGCTCTTCATTGTAGTGCACGTCTCATTGCAGTGGCTTCTCTTATTGTGGAACACAGGCTCTAGGTGTGTGGCCTCAGCAGTTACAGTTCACAGGCTCTAGGGCACAGGCTTAGTAAATTGTGTACAAGCTTAGTTGCTCTGTGGCATGTGGGATCTTCCTGGACCAGGGATCGAATCCATGTCTTTTGCATTGGCAGGTGGATTCTTAACCACTGGACCACCAAGAAAGTCCAGTGGATATTGTATTTTGATTTTTAAAATTCTTACATTTTATCCCAGTAATTTATACAAACTACAGTGTGTGTATATATTACTCTATCTGGAATTCCTTGGTATATGATGTAACTATTTTATAAGAGGATTTAAATATTTTTCTTCCATGGAGGGATAGCTAGTTGTCTCAGTATCATCTACTGAATAGTCTAGCTTTTCACCACAGATTTGAAATAGCACTTTTATTATATAATAAATTTACAGATCTAAGTAATTTGTTTCTGTACTTTGAGCTGTTTATTTGATCTATATGTGTGTGCCTGTGCTAACACCATGATATTTTAATTGCTGTAGCATATTAATTGGTAAGGCAAATCCTGCCTTACACAGGCATACCTTATTTTATTGTGCTTCACAGATACAGTAATTGAAGGTTTGTGGAAACCCTGCATTGATCAAGTCTGTCAGCACCATTTCCCAACAGCATTTGGTCACTTGTGTCTGTCACATTTTGGGAACTCTCACTTTATTTCAAACTCTTTCATTATTATCACCACCTTTTTTTAAAACAGTGATCACTGATCCTTGATTTACTATTTCAGAAAGATTGTGACTTGTTGAAGTCTCAGTTGATGCTTTGCATTTTTTAGCAATAAAGTATTTTTAAATTAAATAACAGTTTTTTTTAAAAAAGATACAATGCTATTGCACACTTAATAGATTATAGTATAGTATAAATATAACTATTTTATTCTTCAGCAAACCAAAACATTCTTGACTTTCTTTATTGCTATATTTCCTTTATTGCAGTAGTTTGAAAGTGAACCTGCAACATCTCTGAAATATGCCTCTGATTGTTTTTCAAAATTTTCTTGGCTGTTTTTGTGAATTACTTTCCCTCATGAGAATCATCTAACTTTATAAAAATTCTGTTAGAGGTTTCATAATCATTATGTTTAATTTGTAGATTAATAACTGACATCTTTATGGTAAACTAGCTTCCGTTATTTACAAGACGTGCCAAAAGTGCAGCAACTCAATTCCTTTCTTTAAGGCATTCCAAACCAGTAAAGTTATTGCTTAATAACCAGTATAGCTCAATGATTTGGCCTTCATAAATATGAACTTTTCATATATTTGTTGTGTTTTGTAATATTATTACTGTCATCACCACAACATCTATATTTCTTATTCCCTTTGTTAAACTCATACATATTTATTTTGATATCCTGTTGGTATAAACTTAAGCATATTTCTTTCTCCTTTATGATTTCCATTATGCCCTTCAGGTTCTTTGTTACTACCCTCCAAAATTACCCTTGCCCACATTCTCCTCCTTATACTCTTCAGTTCCATTCCAAAGTTTGGTATGTGAGCATAATTAGTCTTATCCCTCTTACACAGATCTTTCCTTAGTCCGTTGGATGACTCTCAAAGAATTAGTTTAAGGTTTTAGCTTGGGTTGTACCCCCTGGCACAACAGCTGTTAGTTTCTGCTACAAGTTCTACCTGGCTCAGAAAAGCATAAGATATCTACTAGCAGGGTATTATAATTTTTACTTGATCAGTTGAACATTTTAAGATAATATTAATTGCTTAGGTGAAGATTAGACATTATTGGAATAAATTTAAACTAGAATTAAATACTTTATTTGTGCATATATTATAAATTATATTCTCTGTTGTTTCCACTGAATTTAACCAAGTCTTTTGTAGATCTTTGTCTTTCCTTTTACTCTGCATATTTTCCCAGAATATTAAATGATCTCTTGACCGCTGGTGTTTATTTTTCCAGTTAATAATTAGGTCTTTCTTGCTTCTGTCAGGTGAGTGCAGTATGATGAAGACAGTTTAAATTTTCTCCATAAGCTTGCTTAGGTGCTCAGTCATGTCTGACTCTGTGACCCTTTGTTGCCCACCAGGCTCCTCTGTCCTTGGGATTTTTCAGGCAAAAAGATTGCCTTTTAAAACAAACTAGAACTATGATCTGTTCCACTTAATAGAATAACATAGACTCATCATTAGGAAAAAAAAATAGAGCAACCAGTCTTCATGTTACAGATATACAAAAATGAAATTGAGATGCAGAGGGGTTAAATGATTTGTTCATAGACACAACAATAAGTAGGAAAATCAGAGTTAGAAATAATATCTTTTAATATCCATTTCCAGGATACCTCATTTTCTTTCAGGAAATTTATACAAAAAACTAGAATTGATTGTACACTCTAATAATTGATAACATCACAGCTGTCACAGTTTATCCTTTGAGCTCAGAATTTAGATTGACACTTAAGAAACTTGGAAATGTAAACAGGTCAGTTAACAAAAGGCTTCCCTGGTGGCTCAGAGGATAAAGCATCTGCCTGCAATGCAAGAGACCAGGGTTCTATCCCTGGGTCGGGAAGATCCCCTGGGAGAAGGAAATGGCAACCTACTCCAGTATTCTTGCCTGGAGAATCTCATGGACAGAGGAGCCTGGCGGGCTACAGTCCACAGGGTCGCAAAGAGTCGGACATGACTGAGCAACTTCACACACGCACAGTTAACAAAAGAAATGGGTAGATAACGAGGCAAGTTCATGGAGCAAATTAAATTTCTAAGTTTCTCAAAAATAAGTACAATACCAAAATAAAATTCCCATTTATTTACTAATCATTGCATATTAGTTATTTCCACATGTATACTTAGCTTCCTAGTGTTATGATACATGGTCAACTAAAATATGATTATTAATATTTGACAGTTTTTGCTTTTTGATTTTGCTAATAATGCTGCTATGAATATTTATGTACAAGTATCTATTTGAGTCTTTGTTTTCAGTTATTTTGTGAATGTACCCATAAGTGGAATTGCTGGACCATATATTAATTCTGAGTTTAATTTTTTTAGAACCTGCCATGCTGTTTTCCACAGCAACTGCATTTTACATTCTTACTAGTAGTGCACAAGGGTTCTTATTTCTCCATATTCTACCAATACTTATTATTTTTTTTGTAACTATCCTCATGAGTATGAGGGCTTCCCTGGTGACTCTAGGTTCAATCCTTGGGTTGGGAAGATCCTCTGGAGAAGGGAATGGCAACCCACTCTGGTATTCTTGCCTTGTGAATTCAGTGGACATTGAAACCTGGCAGGCTACAGTACATGGGGTTGCAAAGAATCACTTGCCACTGAGCGACTAATACTTTCACTAATGGTTATAATCTGATAGAGTGCCTGAAGAAACCATGGATGGAGGTTCATAATATTTTACAGGAAGTGGTGATCAAAACCATCTCCAAGAAAAAGAAATGCAAAAAGACAAAATGGTTGTCTGAGGAGGCCTTACAAATAGCCGAGAAAAGAGAAGCAAAATGCAAAGGAGAAGAGGAATGTATACCCATTTGAAGGCAGAGTTCCAAAGAATATCAAGTAGAGATAAGAAAGCCTTCTTAAGTGAACACTGCAAAGAAATAGAGAAAGCAATAGAATGGGAAAGACTAGAGATCTCTTCAAGAAAATTAGAGATACCAAGGAACCATTTCATGCAAAGATAGGCACAATAAAGGACAGAAACTGTATAGACCTAACAGAAGCAGAAGATATTAAGAAGAGGTGGCAAGAACACACAGAACTATACAAAAAAGATTTTAATGACTTTGGATAACTATGATGGTGTGATCACTCACCTAGAGCCAGACACCCTGGAGTGTGAAGTCAAGGGGGCCTTAGAAAGCATCACTATGAACAAAGCTAGTGGAGGTGATGGAATTCCAGCTGAGCTATTTCAAATCCTGAAAGTTGATGCTGTGAAAGTGCTGTACTCAATATGCCAGCAAATTTGGAAAACTCAGCAGTGGCCACAGGACTGGAAAAGGTCAGTTTTCATTCCAATCCCAAAGAAAGGCAATGCCAAAGAATATTCAAACTAGTGCACAATTGTACTCACACCCTAGCTAGCAAAGTAATGCTCAAAATTCTCCAAGCTAGGCTTCAACAGTACATGAACCATGAACTTCCAGATGTTCAAGCTGGTTTTAGAAAAGGCAGAGGAACCAGAGATCAAATTTCCAACATCTGTTGGATCATAAAAAAGGCAAGAAAGTTCCAGAAAAACATCTACTTCTGCTTCATTGACTATGCTAAAGCCGTTGATTCTGTGGATCACCACAAACTGTGGAAAATTCTTAGATAGAATACCAGACCACCTTACCTGCCTCCTGAGAAACCTGTTATGCAGATCAAGAAGCAACAGTTAGAACTGGACATGAAACAGCAAACTGGTTCAAAATTGGGAAATTGAAGTGGCTCAGTTGTTTCCAACTGTTTGCAACCCCATGGACTGTATCTTGCCAGGCCCCTCCATCCTTGGGATTTTCCAGGCAAGAATACTGGAGTGGGTTGCCATTTACTTCTCCAGAGAATCTTCCTAACCCAGGGATTGAACCTGGGTCTCCCACGCTGCAGGCAGATTCTTTGCTGTCTGAGCCACCAGGGAAGCCCTATACATCAAAGCTGTATATTGTCACCCTGCTTATTTAATTTGTATGCAGAGTACATCATGTGAAATGCTGAGCTGGATGAAGCACAATCTGGGATCCAGATTGCCAGGAGAAATATCAATAACCTCAGATATGCAGATAACACCACCCTGATGGCAGAAAGTGAAGAGGAACTAAGGAGCTTCTTGATGAAGGTGAAAGAGGAGAGTGGAAAAAGCTAGCTTAGAACTCAACATTCAAAAAACAAAGATTTTGGCATTCAGTCCTACCACTTCATGGCAAATAGATGGGAAACAATGGAAATAGTGACAGACTTTGTTTTCTTGGGCTTCAGAATCACTGCACACGATGACTATAGCCATGAAATTAAAAGATGCTTGCCCCTTGAAAGAAAAACTATGACAAAACCTAGATAGTGTATTAAAAAGCAGAGACATCACTTTGCCAAGAAAAGTCTGTCTAGTCAAAGCTATAGTTTTTCCAGTAGTCATGTAAAGGTGTGAGAGTTGGATCATAAGGAAGGCTTGAGTGTTAAAAGAATTGATGCTTTCAAACTGTGGTGTTGAAGAAAACTCTTGAGAGGCCCTTGGACTGCAAGGAGATCAAACCAGTCAGTCCTAAAGAAAATCCACCCTGAATATTCATTGGAAGGACTGATGCTAAAGCTGAAGCCCCAATATTTTGGCCACCTGGCACAAAGTTTCAACTCACTGCAAAAGGCACTGATGCTGGGAACGATTGAAAGCAAGAGGAGAAGGGGTCAATAGAAGATGAGTTGGTTGGATGGCATCACCAATTCAATGGACATGAATTTGAGCAAATCCGGGAGATAGTGAAGGACAGGGAAGCCTTGCATGCTGCAGTCCATAGGGTCGCAGAGTCAGACACGACTTAGCGACTAAACAACAAATCCTTAAAGTATATATACTTTAGAAGTTTTTAAAAATTTATTTTGTGTTTTGACTAATTTACAATAAGATTTTATCATACAATTTAAAATTCTTTAAATCAGTCAAATCTACTGCACAGTTTAAAATTGCACAGCTCATGGATTATAGTTTTAATCTATCTAATTTGCACTATTTTGGTCTAATACTTCTGTTCATTAGAGGAACTATGTACTTTCATTTCCTTGTAATATAGCTACGTTTTCTAATACTTCTAATATTTCAGGTTTTCCTGAGTACCCTTTTCATTGCCTCTTTTTTTTTTTTCTTGCAGTATATGGATTTGGTTAAAAGTATTCAAAATGTAGTTATTGATCTTAGTGATTGCCAGAGTAAATAGATTTCAAAGGTGGTTAATTATACTTTGTTAGTATATTCTTTTTTGTGGATATATTTCTGAGCAGGGTATTTACAGTGGTAATGAATGGTATTAATTTGGGAAAATAATGAACCCTTTTTAGAAAATATGTTCATGAAATAAAACCCTTTGTATTATGAGTCATCTTTATGTTGTTAGTAAGTAGATTTTTTTTTATAAAACCATGTAGCTATTGAAAATTAAACATTGGTGTGAAATTTTGCATCAATTATTGGTGGTTAGGTTATATCTTAAAACAGTTGGATATGACTTAGTGGCTGAACAGCAACATCAAAATTATGATGATGATTATATTGCATTAAGTGAAAGAATTGAATTTGAATACTGTATATTCAGCTGGTTTGAGTCAATTGTATACATTAACTTACTTTCAAAAAAGAAATCTACATAGGATGGCTTAATATTTTGCAAAATTTAAAAAAGTAAATTGCACATTGATGGCTATTACATTCACTGGTATAAACTACAATGTGTACATGAGATTTAAAAATCTGTGAGTGCTAGTAGTGTTAGTCGTTCAGTCATGTCCAACTCTGTGATCGCATGGACTGTAGCCCGCCAGGCTCCTCTGTCCATAGAATTTTCCAGGCAAGAATACTAGAGCGGGCTGCTATTTCCTCCTCCAGAGGATCTTCCCAACCCATGGATGGAACACACATTTCTTACATCTTCTGCATTGGTAGACAGGTTCTTTACCACTAGCGCCAGGCTTCTTTGGGTTGAGGGTGCGACCATACTAATGTAAAAGAGTTAGATTCTGTCCTGATTTTATTGCTGACTTAATGTTTCTATTTTAACTATTCAGACTTTCTTCAATTCTGTGAATGGGATCCAGGATTAAAACAATAATATTAAATGATCATACAAATCATTCCTATTTAAACTACTTTTGATTTGAAATTAGAGCAAAGAAACTTATTAATCCTGTGTTAATTGCACAGCCTTTTCTTTATTCCACTAAGAATTTGATTGAGATATTTGTTTCTTTCTGATGGCATCCTTTAGGAATTGGCCTTCTAGAAGGGTTGATATAGCTCTGCATTTTTCCTCTTCATAATGACAAACTAGCCAGTGTACATTTATAGAGAGCAGAACAGTTCTTGTTACTGGGGGCCTTCTATGACTGAGAGCCTATAGACTGCCGTGAAGTACAGCCTTTTGTGAACTGTCTAGTGAGACTCTGCCAGAATCTCAGCAGACAGAACTAATTGTGGAGAAAAAGGATTTTTTGTGCCCTCTTTCTTTCTGTTCTTTTTGTTTTATAAGACTGATAGTGTTAAAGTAGCTGGTTTATGTAAGATTTGTCTGCCTCTCTTTCCTCATTGCACGGATCATTTTTTAACTTAAAGTCTCGCACTGCAGGTCGTTGAGCACTTCCACATGGAGGCTGGCACAGGACCAAACTCGAGACACGCAACTCATAACAGTTGATGAAAAATTGGTAAGAATTTTCTACTATACACTGCTAGGATTCTGCCTTCAGGGTTATTTTTGTACAACAGATTTTTCAGTATGGTGGTCAGGGTTCTTCTAGGATAGTGATTTCTTGACTGCATATAAATTTTAAGAAGAAATAATCATTACAAAAAGATAATTTGTGTTAAGCATTTTACACAAATATTAAGTCATACACAAACATATAATTAAAATTACAGAAGGCTTCCATTTTTGTGATGTTTATAAGTAGACACCAGAATTTTTTTTGGTTTTGTAATGAATTTATTATTTGTGATTTTCTCACTTAAATTGTAAGACACACTAGTACCATCTAAAATTAAGTATATTGGGTTTTTCTGGAACCAATGATTGGTACTGTTGCTGTGCATATATATGTGTGTATACACACATACACATCCTATTTCTGCCTTATGTATGAGTGATTACAACTATCAGCAAATGAATAATGTTCTTCTGTTGATCAGTAGCAGATTGAATTTTGGTACTCACATAAAATTTTTCTGTATGTGGTGTTACTTTAGAGGCAACTTGTTATGTTTATATCGTACAACAGTATACATTTTGTAAAAAGTTTCTAAAACTTCTAGTAAAAACATGCAATCGTATAGATATACTTTTCATTCTATATTTGGTTTACAATGATCAGATATATGGGTATGTTTCTTAGCTACTCTCCTTCTGATTGTACATTCTTTTGCCACTCCATTGAACCTGTAAACATAATTTAAATAATAGGTCACATTTAAGTTTCTATTTGCACCTTAAAGATATAAACAGATAAAAAATAGAGAAGTAAATGGACAATTTGGAAGTCTGCTTATGCTTAAGACTGGTTGGTTTTGTCTTTAAATTCTGTCTTAGATCTGTGTACTGACCTTGCCATCATCCTAGTTAAGGCTGGATTGCTGTGGTGTTTCTTAATTGATCTCCATAGATACTTTAATCTTCTTCTAATTCATTTTCCACAGGATGACCAGAATAGTCTTTTTAAAATGCTGGTTGTATCATCCTCTTGTCTAAAATCCCTTGGTGTTTCTTACTGACCTGAGAGTAAACACTAAAATCTTATCATGGCCTTTGAAGTCTTTCGTGATTTAACTCCTACATTTCTAAGTTTATCTTGTATCTCTGTCTTTTATATAACTGTGCTTCAGCCTCACCAAGCCTGGCCCTTGCTGTTCTTTACTGCTTTAGGGCATTCAGATTTCAGTTAATTATGCCTAGCTGCTTTTTACCAATTCACTAGCTCTTCATTCAAGTACCATCTACCTATTCATCAAATGTTAATCAAATATCACTTGCTGGGAACTCTCTGATGGTCCAGTAGTAAAGACTTCAAGCTTCCACTGCAGGGGAGCCCAGGGTTCCATCCATAGTTTGGAGAACTAAGATCTTGCACACTGTGAGGCGTAGCAAAAAAACAAACAAAAACTCCCTAAATATCATTTGCTTAGTCAAGTATAAAAGCAACGAGGCAGATATGTGTGTGAGAGGAAGAGGATTTACACATGCCACGTGTTCATAAATTAATGAGGATACTATTATTTTACTTTTTCCAATGACTATCTCTTTTAAGCCTCAAGAGGTTACTCTCTCATTCCAGTATTATGAGGTTTACTGTCTACAGTAAAGTTTCAAATTTTAGAGTTTGTCAGTAGCATTTCTTACTAGTTCACAAAATGAGTACGTCCTACAACAATCTATTGCTCTAAAAAGGTGCTGTGAATCATACCAGAGGTATACAAACTGCTCTGAGTTTTGTGTTTTTAATGATATTCCCTAAAGTCAGTTGTATACTTTTTAATGAGTTTTGTTCTTCTTTTTAGATTTTCCCCAGCTTTGTTACGTTTTTCTTAAAGTATAGTGGTCAATATATCAGTATGATATTCCAGTTGAAATCAGTTGAAGTCTTATGTATAATTATTCATAGTTCTTGAATTGATGCTTAATATGGAAAACTAAAACCCACAGGTAATTTTTAAACCAAAGTTTTACCCATTCATTTAGCTTTATATTAAAATGGAAGTATTAAGTGATCAAATAGGTAATGTAATGCCAATAGGGGTTTTATGTCTTCTTGTTCCTACACACTGTTGAGTGGCAGACATGATAAGTAGCAAAATGATAAGACCAGGGGCTGAAGAGTACATCCAGAAATACTGAGCAATTGAAGTTGATTATGTTTGCATTTTGAACAAAAATGATTCTAAAAATATATATCATTAATGATAAAAATATTTCAAAATGTGAAGTAAATCCTCATGAGTATCTTAAAAGATGTAGAAACAGCATTTTAATGTCACTGTTACATAAGGTAAACCCATTTATTAACTTAATATACCATTTTTATTACTCAACACTAGACTACTATTGTATTTGTATCTGAAATCAGATAGAAACTAGAATCTTAATTGGAAGGTAAGGGAAATAGCCATTATTATGATTTCTATTGAATATTGTTACATAATGTATTTTTAAAATTAATATAGGTGATGCTGTCTAAAGCCCAGTGATTAAGCTTACAAACTAAACTTAGTTGGGGATCAATTTCAGTGGTTATTCTAGTTTTAGAAAATGGATCTTAGGAATTTAAAACCAAAGGATAACTTCAGATGTTACCTAGTTTTGTTACTGCATCAGGTTTTTTTTTCATCTAAAAAATTATTTAACCTCTTATTCAAGAGAAATTTTATGTGAGAATTCAATTAATAATAAACGATGAAAGCTGAATTGTTGGAGGGTGAGGATTAAGTGCATGAGGGAAGAAGACCTGTAAGTCTTTCCTTAAGACATCCCCCTCTGGGGACTTCATAGAGGGAGCGTTGGAAAGGTAATTTGGACAGAACAGCTGATTCTTATTTCTTTTGATGCTGCTCTTTATGTTACTGATCAGTCATAATTATTAGAAGGCTTTTTCTTATTGAGAAAAATAGTCTTTAAATCAAGATAGAATAATTGTATATTAAAATGCAGGGGAAAAAAAAAACCATTCATTAACTCAAAGCCCTAGATGTAAACTCATAGTCCAAAATGTAAAACCAGAAATTGTTAAACTTTTAGAACAAAATGTAGGAGAAAATCTTGATAAGTTTGGATTGGATAAATATTTTTTAGCTATGACACTGAAGCATAATTCATTTTCTAAAAAAAAATTATAGTTAGACTTCCTCACAAATAAAATTTTCAAAGAAATTTGAAAGACATTGTTAAAAGAATGGAAATACAAGCCATAGTTTGGGAGAAAATATTTACAAAACACGTTTCTGATAAAGGAATTGTATCCAGAAAATAAAAACCACTTTAAATAATAAGATATTAACTCAAAAACAAGCAGGCAGTACCCAGAAGATATTCAGATGGAATATAAACACATGAAAAGATGCTTAACATCATGAGTGATTATGGAATTGCATATTAAAACTAGAGTGAGATACCACTAGACACGTATTTGAATGGCTTAAAAACACTGACCATACCAGGGCTTCCCTGGTGGTACAGTGGATAAGAATCCGCTTGCCAGTGCCAGGGACACGGGTTTGGTCCCTGGTTTGGGAAGATTGCACGTGTTGTGGAGCAACTAAGCTGGTGCACCACTACTGAGCCCGCTGTTCTAGGGCCCGTACGCTGCAACTCCTGAAGCCCATGTGCCTAGAAGCTGTGCTTTGTAACTAGAGAAAGCCCATGCATTGCAAGAAGACCTGGCACAACCAAAAATAAAATAAATAAGTTACTAAAAAAAAAAAAAAAAAACTAACCATACCAAATGCTAGTGAGGATACAGAGCTACTAGAACTCTTACAGGAGGAATCCAGAATGGTACAACTATTAGCTGTTTTGGAAAATAGTGTGGCAGTTTCTTATGAAGTTAAACATGTTTTTACCTTATAATCTGTAGTCTTACTTCTAAATATTTACTCAAGTGAAATGAAATCTATGTTTATACAAAATCCTGCATGTAAATGTTTTTAATAGCTTTATTAATAATTCTAAAAACTGGAAACAACCTGTCAGTCAATTTATACACACTGATTAGGAACCACCGTGGATGAACCTCAAGTGCTTTATGCTGATAAACCAGACCCAAAGACTTTGTACATCCTGTGTGATTTCATTTATTTGACATTTGACATTTTAGAATAGGCAAAAGTCTCAGGACAGAAAAACTGATCAGTGGTTTTCAGGGTTGGATGTAGGAGGAGCAGTTAACTATAAAGGGCATTAGAAAATTTTAGGGGGTGATCCAACTGTTCTGTAGTTTGACTCTGGTGTTCATTTTTTTGGGTCAGAACCAAGGTTGGATTTTACTGTTCATAAAATATTAATCAATTTTTTTTAACAGAAAAGATTATTTCCAAATTTGATGCTAAGATACTTTTTAAAAAAAATAATTTTATTTTTTTGGCTGTGCTGTGTCTTTGCTGCTGCACAGGCTTCTCTCTCGTTGCAGCAAGCGGGGGCTACTCTAGTTCCCTAGGGCACCTGGGCTTCAGTAATGTTGACGTTCCTTGTTCCTGTGCTCTAGAGCGCAGCTTCAGTAGTTGAGGCCCACAGGCTTAGTTGCTCTGGGGCATGTGGGGTCCTCTGGGACCAGGCATCAAACTAGTGTCTCCTGCATTGGTAGGCAGTTTTTACCGCTCAGCCACTGAGGAAGCCCCAAGCTACTTCTTTATAAATAATATCCAGTGGTTCAAGAGCTGGCCTAATAGTATACGGGGTTTGCCATTTTCTACATGATCGCCTTCTGTATATTTGAAAACAGTTCTTTGGTCCTAAATCAATGGTTCTCAAAGAATACTGGGCTGGGGCTGAGGGAGCACGACTTTTATAGAAGGCCTACAAAGTCAAACTATTTTCATAATTATATGGAGACTTAATTTGCCCTTTCACTGTGTTGACATTGACACTTGTTATAAAAACAACTGTGGCAAAACTGTTAGCACCGTAGCCTAAATCAAGGTAATGGCCCTGTGTATCCTGTCTTTGTACCCTTCACTTCCTTGCATTTGAGGCTTTAAAAAAAAGGAAAAAAGCTAGTTTCACTTAATGTCTTTGATAAAGCAGTGAAAATTATTAATTTTTTAAAAAATTTCAGTTGTGCATATACTTTTTTAAATGTTCTATGTAGCAGAACAGAAGTATGCATAAAACTCTTCTGCATACAGAAGGACAGCTATCTCAAGGAAAAGCACTTGTATGACTGAGTTGCTGTTGCAAACTGAATCTAGTCCTTTTTTCATGGAAGAACTTTTAGGTGAAAAAACAGATAGCACGCAAATTATGATTGTTATTCAGTTTTTGGTACATGGTAGCCAAGCCATTTTTTCAAAAATAAATTTGTCGTTTCCAGGAACTGTTTTCTGTGATAAACTTTAAGCTTTCAAGTGAAAATGAAAATTTTTGTAGAACTTTGTCGCTGATCTGAATGAGCTTGACAGCTTCCCCGTACTTAAAGATTATTCTAATGGGATTGGTAGTGATATTAATGAATTGACTTTTAAAATATTATGTAATGAAATATTTTAACATTTGGAAGATCTTCATACTTGTGTGAACCACTGTTTTCCGTATGACTTAACATATGTTATAAAATCATGAATGGATATCGAAGTGCAGGAGCAAACAATAGATTTAATGTGAGAATGAGAATATTAAGTTATTGCTCTCTTTTCTAATTACATATCTGTGTAATCAATTCTCTTCACATATTGCAAGCAAAACAACTTGGCCAGTTTGAATGTAAGAACAGAAGTTAGAATTCAGCTGTCTTCTATTAAACTAGACATTAGAGATTTTCAAAAGTGCTACTCTTCTCAATTTTTTAGTTTTTGAAAATGTATTTTTATAATATTATTTATGTTAGTATATAATCATTTTATTATTATTTTAAGCTAAGTCTATATCTAAGTTTTTCTCCAGTTTAATTTCTTACATGATAAAATACCTATAGGTATATGAGATTTTGTAAAATCTCATAGGGGTCCCAAGAGAGTGTAAAGGAATCCTAAGACCAAAATCTTAAGAGAATTATTCTCCTAAGTCTTCTCTTTTCTGGTTTATATATCCCCAGGGCTTTGATTCATTTTATGAGTTTCAGTTAATTCATCATCTTAATTACCTTCTAGTTTGACTGAATTTGTTTTAAAACATTATTGCCAGGATTTCTCATGATGCTCCAGATGTATGGTGCAGGATAAGGTGGGGATTATTACCTCTGTTCCTTCTAATCTTAGCTGTCTAGTAAGGCAACTTAAAATTAGGTCCTCATACTTCTTCCTTATGTGGATTTCATGGAGAGGTAGAACCTCAGACCCTTTTTTATTTGTACTGTCCTGTTTCATTTCTTTCATCTTAGGTATATGCCGCTTATTATTTAAAACTGTTACTAGATTAGCTCAAAGGGCATGTCACCAAGTAAATTTCTTTTTTTTACTGTTACTTCTGACAGGCTGAATTTAATATGTGTAACAATTTAAAAAATTGAAGGAATTTTTATAGTGTTTTGTGGACATCAATACCATACAAAGAAAAATTGTTTTATTCCAGGCATCAGTTGTATATTGATAACTTGTATCCTATCCTTTTCTTTTTTAAGGTATAGAATGTACAGGGGTAAAGTCCACTTGGCATTTTCTAGGGTAATGAATTCTTTTCTGTCATTTTAGAACTATACACAATGTTGACATTGTTAGAAAACAGATCTCCAGAGAATAAAGTTGTAGTCATTCCTGGATTACTGCTAATAATGAATTTTATATTCTGCACATGGCAAATTTTTAATCATTCTTAAAATCTTCTCTGTTGTGTATAAACTGCTAACTATCCTTTTCATTTACTCTTGCAACTAATAAAATGTTAAATATTAAAAGAGTAGATGACAGTGTCTTAAAATAATCTTGTTGATATATGTAGAAGCACAGTGTTTAAAAAGAAAAAGCTTTTTGGGGTTGTACCATTATTATTTCCAAATATGTCCTACAGATAATCAGGAAAGCTTACAAATGGTTGTTTGCTAGGCCCTTGTGCTTCTGTTGCAGGAGTTGCTGTACCATGGAGGTTGGGTGAAGAATGTCTTTGTCTTTGTGCTTTATTAAGAGAGTAACTTTTTTTCTTCATGCCACCCCACCCCAATCTCCTTTCAGTACATTTGATGAATACCCAAGTCCAGTGAACACATTGTCTTTTTATATTCACGTATTATACAAAAGAGAGAAGTTAAATTTTCAGTACTCTTTGAAGATTTTGAGTAAAGGCTCCCCACAAAACAAAGTGTAAAAATTAGACCTGCATAGGTGTATTTTTTATTTGCTTTTTAAGCATTTGTATTAAGTATTTTTAAAATACTGATTCCTTGTTTGTCACAATTACCTATTTAAGTATCAACTGCTATAGTTAATATTTTACACAAAAGATTAAAAAAATACCATGTTAAAATACAAGAATTATTTCAGTTTATTCATAAAAATAATGTGAAACAAGTCTCAGTGGTTTGACATTAGTATATTACTTCCATAAGATTATTATATGCCATTTTTCATTCTTCATTTATTTATTTAATATATACTTACTGAGCACTTAAGTGTGCCAGGCACTAGCCTTCAGTGTTTCTATTGATACTTTCAGTGGTTTTAGGTACTTACTTTGTCTAAAAACTATTAAGTACCACCTGTTTTATAAAGGTGTTATGCTTAGTAATACATGCATTCTCAACATTACATGTATGCGAGAAAGGAAACTTTCTCTTTTGCAATCTGTGAATCTCAAATCTGTGGCTTGGGTTGTAAAGGATAGCTTTAATTTCTAAGCTTTTTTTTTTTTTTTGAAAAATTACTTGATAGTATATAGTATTAATCTAAAATCCTAATATTTTGGACATTTTAAGTAGTCTGTATTAATATCTTGATTTAAAAGTTAGGTGTGTGTGTAAAATAGAGTCAGTAATTTGAATGTTGCCTATTTGTGTTTTACTTGCAAATAGCAATAACACAGTAATTAAAGCTTTGTGACTTGATACTTACAATAAATAATTGCTATTTGATTAAGCACATGTTATTAACACATTCAGCCAATAGGGTGATAATATTGCTATTTTAGAATGTCTGCAAGCAACAAGTTAATAGAAATTTATTGTCACTTATTATTAATAGGTTTTAAATTTCTTCCTTGCTTGAATTTGCTCTAACAACTTTATAAAATGAATGATTTTTGCAAGTCTTCAAAATAAAATCATATTTGCAACACCTGTATTTTATGCTATTTTTGCCTCCCACAATACTAAAAGTTTAGAGATGAAAACTTTTTGTTAAGTCTGCAAACTTGAATTAAAAATTGGTCATTAAGAGGTGACCTGCACAAAAAGATAAACCTAAGTTAAAGGCTTACATTTGCTTTGACTGCTTGCTTTTTTTGTTTTTTTTTTTTTTTTTTAAGGGGTCAGTTTTCTTTTGGTGAGATTACTTTCTTTTGGTGTATGGCAGCGCTATCTCTGCTAGATTATTAGAAGGAGTAGTGTCTGCAATTGGGGTTATACAGCCTTCTAGCATCTCAAGTGTCTGTTTTGTCTGGACTTTGCTCATGCAGCATTCTTGTGCAAAAATTTCAAGGCTTTAGTCTGGAGCACTGGGTCAAAGGATATGTCTCTTTGAAGGGTAGACAGGAGTTTTTTATGTTTTATTCACTAAGTAGTATTTCATTTTACATCAAAGAATAGCAGCCTTTGAGAACCTTTCATGGTGGCAGTTTAGCATGAAAGTTTTTTTCTTAAAGAATCACTAAATATGGAATAATGTTTTTTACTTTGCAGTTGCTTATTTATATTCTTACATTTAGATGAGACTATTAAAAAGAGAGAAGTGTTGACTAAATGTAAATGTTAGGTTGCAATATAGTTTTAGGTTTTAAAAACAGCAATAGTTTTTTTTTTTTTTTAGCAATTATTGCTCCCTGTTGGTTTTACATTACCCATAAACTACTGAAAAAAATTGGTGAGTAGCTGTTAAGATTGTATAAAATTGTAGCAATACGATTGCTTAAAATTGTAAAGAAGTAATGACAGATAATTTTGGTAGTGTAAATTTTATACTGAAATGGCCATTCTTTAATTGGCCTTTTTTCAAGTACTTGGTGGGGGCAGGGTACAGGAGGCAGTGTGTTGATTTTGGAAAACAAAAAATCCAAGTAATGAAAAATGTTAAGACTTAGTATAGCTAGAAATAAATGTTCTTCTTTCTATACTTTTGTTATAGGTTAATCAGTAAATGTATTATGTACCAGTAGCATTAATCACAAAGTTAGTGATTGCTTATGTTTAGAAGATCATTCAATTGCATATAATATTCCTATTACATGATGTAATATATCTCAGCATATGAACTAATATTAACATAGCTTATTTTATGTTTATGGCAAAAACATGCCCTTAAGCTACTGATTTCTATTAAATTAATAGCATTAATTGATCATTTAAATAGAAATATTTCTCCTATTAATGACATGTCATTAGTTTTAACACAACTTCATTTAACTCTTACATATAACACTGATTTAAACAAGTTAAATCAATTATCATATAGTTATTTTAAATAAAATTGATAAATATTGAGCAGCGTGTTCTAAAATATACTCCCAATTAAAATAAATTATTTCACATACATTCGAACTATATAAAAACTTGTACTAAATACAGAGACAACGAATGTTATAATAGTTTTAATATGCAGACAAGAACCATTTAAACTTAAAATAGAGAATGATCTTTATTAAAATTGTTTAAGGAACAAAAGGTCTTTCCTCTACAGTATTCAGCCATCTCTATTTGTGATTCTTCAGCAATTAAAGCAGATTTATTTTCCTCTTTGTTCCTACTTGCAATACTTGAACAATGCTAGAGAATTGAACTGACTGGAATGTTTTATCTTTCAAAAGCTTTAAAGTTCTATGTACCAATTAGCAAAATACAGTAAAGGTTTAAACTGTTAATAGCCACAACATCTTTAATGCATAGATCTGTAGTATGTTAGCGCTGTATAACAGTTCTCCATTGTATGTCTCTTTTAAGGAGAGTAACTGTGTCAGTTCTTTTCTTGCTTTACTACCTGCTGTGTATGGAAATTGTGTATAGTACTTGACACTTGCTTTCAAGAATTTAAAATTCTTGCATGTTATTATGTAGGCACTTTGGCTCTCAATAAAGTAGAATTGATAATATTTTATTTGTTTGGATTTTATATCAGGTTTTTTGGTCATATTTTAGAGATTATTTTGGTCATATTTTAGAGATTTATCTGTAAAAACGCATTATCTTTTTAATGAAATCAAAGTACATAAGCTGTATATTATCTCCTTGGAAATTGGTTGTCTAACTTTATTTAACTGAATATAATTATAAACTAATCATAAAGATTTATATCAGTATGTAGACATATAATGCTTCATTTTATACTGTATTTGAATGTAGGTGGGATTTTATTGTTATTTCTTTGGTAGTAGAAAGAGGATAATTTTGCTTTTAGAGTTAGATGGTTCTTTTGATTGGCCAGCTTGTCAGATAATTTCAAAAATTAATTCCAGATACCCACATTAAACTTGTTAAAAGCCTCATGTCCATCATCTGATAGTAAGTTCTTAATGAAGGTAGGGGTGAGAGGAAGTGAAGAAAACAGTAACATCTTTTGGTTACTATATATAGAAAGAAAATTTTCAGTTTTTCTTTATATCATGTATTTCTGGGACTAGAGTTGGAATAAAGGAAAGAAAAATGCAGACCTCAGAATTTGAGACTAGCAATCATCGAATCTGTTTCTGGGTTCAAGGTTTCTGATCTGATTTGACTTAGTCTGTACTCTGATGTTATTCTTCAGGATGCCACTTGCAAGCTTACAAGTATCACGTTAAACAGATAAGGAGGCTTAAAACATAGGGCAGTGATATGGAAGCTTTGCTGCTTGCAGTGTACTATGTGTTCATAAAACTCTTTCTCTTTATAAGGCATACTTTTCAAGATATGTGTGAATAGGCATTTTGTTCAGTTCCTGTTTCATATTAAATGTTTTATTTGTTTCAGCTTTGAATTTATTGCATATTATTTGGTGAAGGTCTTTTTTTTTTTAATTGTAATGCTTCCAATAAAATAGATATTAAAAATGATCTTGGCTTTCTTTAAGCAATATATAGGACACAAATAAACTGAAATGTTGGGCTGAGAATGCTAATTTAAATTCAAGAGCTGAGAATTCAATTAGGGTACTGATTTGCATCTGTTATTTACAGTGACTACTGAATATGTATTGTTAGTTAAAATTTATCAATTAAAAGACATTTAAGCATAGTTCACTAGTTAGAAATTTACATCCAAAAAATTAAAATAAAGTTCCTGTTTTAGTAATAAGCTTTATAATATATTAAACATTCACATGGTGACTGGAGCAGAATGTGCCTAGACTGAGGACTAAAGCTCCTTTCTGGCTAGGAGTTTTTGACTACAACAGTCTCTAACTACAACAGTCTGTAACTGTTGTAAAGATTCTGCAAGGAATTTTTATTAAGCTCATATTTTATTTATAATATAAAAATTATACTTTTCCATTTGTTTATTCAGTTATTTGAGCACCACTATGTACCATATTCTTGGCCCTGGAGATATACTAGTAAATAAAGAACAGCATTGTTGCCCTTGAACTTATATTTTCATGTGTAATCATATGGCAACTTTATTTCTAAATGATTAAGATACTTTCATAGATTAATGAATGTTAGAGAAAAAAATCAAGCAAGGTGATAGGCTAGAGAATAGCTGGGGGTTTAGGTAAAATAGGTGTTATTAATAGAGCAATCAAAGAAAGACACTTTGAGAAGATATGAAATATGAACTAAGGTTTGAATGATGAAGGAGCCAGCTGCGTGAGAAGCCAAGGTAACAGCATACCAGGTAGAGGAAAAAGGTAATGCCGTAAAGTGTGAACTAGCTGGTGACAGTAGTCACAGAAGAAAAGAAAAGCTATGACATGGTAAGAGGGAGAGTGATATAAAGCACAGTCAGACAGATAGGAAGGAGGTGGGTTAGGTAAGACCTTAGGTCCATGGTAACAAGTTTAAATTTTATCCTAATTTTAATGGGAAACCATTATAGGGTTTTAAGTAGGAAAGTGATTTGATCTGATCTACTTCTCAAAAAAGCTTGAGAATTACTTAGCTACTTATGGTTAAAGGTCATCCAAAGAAGTTCAAAGGAAGTGATCTGTTTCTTGGCATTTTTGTTAACTCATATTGCCTTTTTTTGACATTCCATGAAATTTTAATAGTTTTCATCAAGTTTTCTACAAGTGATTGAATTTTTAACAACTATTTTTTTTTAAGGACCACATTTTTTTTTTATCTTTGTATTTTAGATTTTACATATGGTATAACAATTCACTGATTCTTCTATTAAAGAATCTTCTAAATTTGAAATTGCTTTTTTAATAAAGATCTTATTGGGACCTGGAATAATAAATTCATCTTCCCTGAATTTTCTACTCTCTGTGGTACTGATCCTGCTCCACCCCCAAATCAACCCCCCCCCCCCCCCCCCCCAAAAAAAAAAAAACACCAGAGGAAAATAGTGGAGATTTGTCCTCAGGGCAAAAGAAGGTAAGACTCTCTGAGGTGCTGTCCACCAGGTAGGTGCTGACAAAGCCCTGGATCCCAAATACATTTGTATTGCCCACTGTTTGTATGTCTTTTTCCCCTCTGTCTTTGTGACTCTTCCTCTTTTGCTGACTGTGTAGCTGATAGTCATCTCTCTTTATCTTTCTGGCTACTTGTGTTTTCTCTTATCTCCTTTCAGTTTCCCTTTTCAAATGGCTAGCTATTTCTTTCTTGTCCTCTGCTCTTTCCGCCCCATCTCTGTCTGGTTTTGACTCTCTGGCCAATTCTTTGGCTAACGTTGTTCATTTCTTTTTTTCATTCTTCTGTGTCTCTTCTACCCTCTTTGTTGTTCTACCTGTCTTCACACTTTTGTTCCTTTTGCCCTTTTTCTTCAATCTTTGCTTCTTTTTTCCTCTTTTTTTCAAAACGATAGGAGAGCTGCATCAGATCCATAGAGGAGAGACAAAGATGACACAACCCTTTAATTACTTTTTCCCTCTCATTGTCTCATTTCTCCCTTTGGGAATATATGGGACTTGAAGACATTTACAAACTGTAAGAAGAACTATTGTAACTTGTACATGGTATTACTTGAAATTTTCAACCTAATGAGACACTTGTGATAGTAGAAAGACCATGAGCGTATTTATAGATATAGCATTAGGTCTTTAAATCCTTTCTTTTAGTTGTGTGACCTTGAGCATGTTATTTAACCTCTGTGAGTATCCTCTTAAAATGAAAACACTTTTTAGAGATGTTTTGAAACTTAATTTAGAATACCCACATTAAACAATAGGAGATAAACAATCTTATTTATTTCATCATTCAAGAAAAATCCTCTTTCCCTGCCCCATTGCACTTTTTTCCTATTTAGAGTTGTTAATCTGAAAAGAAAATCAAATGGATATTATAACCCTAGAATCTGAGTTAATTGAGACTGCCATTCTTAGTCAATTTGCTACTCAGATGTTGAGTTCCTTGGGGATCTTGGAGCAAAATATTGACCCTCACTTATATTTGTGAAGTGTATTCATTTGTGTATGTTAGTGTATGTCAAATTAGTATTCAGTGATTGTGTCATGTAACTTGCCTTTTCTTACAGCCTGTGGCACTTTACTAAATAATCTGTGATATTATTGCCTTTCTTTACATAGTTTCTGCCAATCAGTTGTGTAGATGTATTGCTATATAATTGTCATTCTCATGATAAATTTCTTTAGTCATTTATAACCTGTTTTTCATGGTGTGAATTTTAAACTGTATTACTCTGAAGAAGTTTTTGAAGGGCTTATTCCTGTTATTAAACTTAATATTTGGTCATTAAACTGTATATAACTTAAAACATTTTTGTTTTACTTATTTAGTAGTAAAACATATACATTGTTAGAAACATTAACTTGGAAATATTAAATCACCTTTAATGTCATAATCTTGGTGAATTTACTTCTTTTTTGTATGAATATTTAAAAATAGCAATATCTAACATACTTATATGCAACACAAATTATACTCTGTAGTTTGATGTCCTGTTTTGTTTTTTTTTTTTTTTTTCTTTATTTGCATGTTTTTTAACTTTATTTGCAGTAAAAATATTTGAAGAAGGCAATGGCACCCCACTCCAGTACTCTTGCCTGGAAAATCCCATGGACGGAGGAGCCTTGTGGGCTGCAGTCCATGGGGTCGCGAAGAGTTGGACACAACTGAGCGACTTCACTTTCACTTTTCACTTTCATGCATTGGAGAAGGAAATGGCAACCCACTCCAGTGTTCTTGCCTGGAGAATCCCAGGGACGGGGAGCCTGGTGGACTGCCGTCTCAGGGGTCACACAGAGTTGGACACAACTGAAGCGACTTAGCAGCAGCAGCAGCAAACATGATTAATAACCTTCTTGAGAGGTTTTTCTTTCTTTTACTTTTTTACTTTAACTATATAATTTTAGAGATATGGCTCTTCGTGGCCTGTATTTTTTTCTAGTATACATTATCCAGTTCTAAAGATGCCTTTCAGACTCTAACACATAGGGTGTTACATGTTCTATCTAATGGGTAAATACTGTACATCTAAAAATTAGAAAACAATAAAAACACAGAGTAGTTAAATGATGTGGCATTGAGTTAGAAAGTACTTCAAAACTTAGTATATCCTGAGAATCAGCATTATGAACTTAGCTGTCATTGAACTATCAAGTTGTGTGTGTGTATGTTGATATAGTTACATCATAAATAAATGTAAAATATTAGGCCACTGCATAGCAATTAGTACTACTATTGCTATTACTATTCTTTTATAATGCATTGGAACAGAGTTTGTTATATAAAAAATGTATCTGAGTGATATTCTCCATATCTTATGTGTCAGTTTGTATTCTTTACTACAAAGCCTTTCCAGAACAATGCAAGGTGATCATCCACTAATATATCTATAGTACTTATCTTCACCATTTATTGGTGAACTACATTATTTTTAATTTCTAATTTAATTTTATTGTAATCAACAACATAGTATTTATGATTTCAGTTTTGAAATTTTCTTAGACTTTTTTATGGCTCAGAATATGGTATATTTTGATTAGTGTTTCATGTACTTTGGGAAAAAATGTGCATTTTTTCTTTTGGGGTTTGGTGATCTATAAATTTCAATTAAGTTTTTGGTTGGTTAATAGCGTTGTTCAGATTTTCTTTATCCTTACTGCTATTTTTGTCTGTCTTCTGTCAGTTACTGAGAGAGAAGTGTTAACATCTCAGAAAACAATTTGTTTCTTCTGTCGGATCACTTTTTGCTTCAGTTATTTTGAAGCTCTACTTTTAGATGCATAGACATTGATTGAAGAGTCTTACGTGTTCATGATGAATTGATGTTTTTATCCTTATGAAACGTCTCTCTTTATCCTGGTGCTAATCCTTGTTCTGAAATCTACTTTGGTGATATTAATATAGCTTTCATTTTCTTATTCTTAGTTTTACATGGTGCATCTTATTCTACCTTTTACTTTTAACCTATTTGTGAGCTTACATTTAAAGTTTGTACCTTGCACATATATTTTGCTCTTGCTTTATTTTATGTAGTTTGACAGTCTCTGCCTTTTAATTTCCATTTGATTTGTTTTCTCCTCCTCCTTACCTTTCTCATTTTCATTTTGGATTGAGTACATTTTTGGAAACCAGTTTTTCTTCTCTATTAATGTCTTAGCTCTACCTCCTTTTTTTAATGGTTGCTTTATGGATTACAACATGCATTCTTAACTTTTTACAGTCTACTGTGAACTGTTAGGTTGATGCAAATATAATTGTGGTTCAGGCAATAAATTTTAAATCATTATAACAAGGGTCAAACACATCTTTATTAATCAAAGTAGGAACTATTACAATCCACACATTTTTGCCAACAAGAAATAAGTTTGTTTTTTCCTGTAGCGTAAAAATCCAAGCTTCAGGATTCAGTGAACTCTTGGAAAGCTTTTTCTGCCTCCTGCTGGTTGGAGAAGCATTTACCTTGCAAAAAGTTGTCGATATGCTTGAAGAAGTGGTAGTTGGTTGGCGAGCGGTCAGGTGAATACGGTAGATGAGGCGTAACTTTGTAGCCCAATTTGTTCAACTTTTGAAGCTTTGGTTGTGTGACATTGTCAGGTGTTGTCATGGAGAAGAATTGGGTCCTTTCTGTTGAGCATTCTTGGCTGCAGGCCTTGCAGTTTTTGGTGCATCTCATCAGTTTGCCAAGAATACTTCTCAGATGTATTGGTTTCACTGGGATTCAGAAAGCTGTAGAGGATCAGACAGGCAACAGACCACCAAACAGTGACCGTGACCTTTTTTTCATGCAAGTTTGGCTTTGGGAACTCCTTTGGAACTTCTTGATCTACTCACTGGGCTGGTTTCACCAGTTGTTTTCTAAAATCCACTTTTTTGTTGCACATCACAATCCATTGTTGTTGCTTAGAATAAGAGATGACACTTCATAATGTTAATTCTTTTTTGTTTGCGATCAGCTCACGAGGTTGGAGAAGGTAATGGTAACCCACTCCAGTACTCTTGCCTGGAAAATCCAATGGATGGAGGAGCCTGGTGGGCTGCAGTCCATGGGGTCGCTAGGAGTCGAACATGACTGAGCGACTTCACTTTCACTTTTCACTTTGATGCATTGGAGAAGGAAATGGCAACCCAGTCCAGTGTTCTTGCCTGGAGAATCCCAGGGACGGGGGAGTCTGGTAGGCTGCCGTCTCAGGGGTCACACAGAGTCGGACACTACTAAAGCGACTTAGCAGCAGCAGCAGCAGCAGCAGCACAAGATACCCACTTATTGAGTTTTTTCACCTTTTCACTTTGCTTCAAATGCCAAATGACTGTAGAATGGTCAACATTGAGTTCTTCAGCAACTTCTTGTGTAGTTGTAAGAGGATCAGCTTTAGTGATCCTCTCAGTTGGTCTTTGTCAACTTCTGAGGGCCAGCCATTATCATCTTCAAGGCTCTTGTCTCCTTTGCAAAACTTTTTGAACCACCACTGCACACTGTACTTTCATTAGAAGTTCCTGGGCCAAATGCAGTGTTGATGCTTTGGGCTCTCTCTGCTGCTTTGCAACCCATTTTGAACTCAAATAAGAAAATCATTCGAATTTGCTTTTTGTCTAACATCATTCCCCTAGTCTAAAATAAATATAAAATAAGTAGCAAGTGATGAGTCCTTAACAAAAACATAACATAAAGTGAGAAATGTGCATTAAAATGATGTAGAACATGACCACATTTATTTAAGACTATATTCCAGTATCAAATGGCAAAGTTCAACAGTGCAAAACTGCAGTTACTTTGCACCAACCAAGTGGTTGTCTGAGGAGGAGAAAAGGAAAGATATACCCAGATGAATGCAGCCTTCCAGAGAATAGCAGGGAGAGATAAGAAGGCCTTCTTCAAATGAACAATGCAAAGAAGTAGAGGAAAACAATAAAATTGGAAAGACTAGAGATCTTTTCAAGAAAATTGGAGATTTCAAGGCAACATTTTCATGTAGGGATGTGCATGATAAAGAACAGAAATGGTAAGGACCTAACAGAGGCAGAAGAGATTAAGAAGTAGCAAAAATACATAAAAGAACTATACAAAAAAGGTCTTAATGACCCAGATAACCATGAAGGTGTGGTCACTCATCTAGAGTCAGAGATCCTGGAGTGTGAAGTCCAGTGGGTCTTGGGGAAAAATTACTGCAAAGATAGCAGAGGTGATGGAATTCCAACTGAGCTATTTCAAATCCTAAAAGATGATGCTGTGAAAGTGCTGCACTCAATACGCAAGTAAATTTGGAAAACTCAGCAGTGGCCACAGGGCTGGAAAAGGTTGGTTTTCATTCTAATCTCAAAGAAGGGCAGTGCCAAAGAATGTTCAAACTACCATACAATTGCACTCATTTCACATGGTAGTAAGGTAGTGCTCAAAATCCTTCAAGCTAGGCTTCTACAGTACATGAACTGAGAAATTCCAGATGTACAAGCTGAATTTAGAAAAGGCAGAGAACCAGAGATCAAATTTCCAACATCTGTTGGATCATAGAAAAAACAAGAGAATTCCAGAAAAACATGTACTTCTGCTTCATTGACTACGCTAAAGCCTTTGACTTTGTGGATCACAACAATCTGTGGAAAATTCTTAAAGGGATGAGAATACCAGACCCTCTTACCTGCTTCCTGAGAAGCCTGTATGCAGGTTAAGAAGCAACACTTAAAACCAGATATGAAACAATGGACTGGTTCCAGATTGGGGAAGGAGTACGTCAAGGCTATATATTGTCACCTTGCTTATTTAAGCAGAAAAAATTTTATATTTACTCAGAAATTTACCATTTCTGATGTTCTTTCCATCTGGTATCTTTCCTTCAGCCTGTAGAACTTCATTTAACATTGTATATTGTACAGATCTTTGGGGGCAAAATCTCAGCTTTTGTTTATTTGGAAGTGCCTTTATTTTGCCTCTGCTTTTGAAAGAGTTTTTTTTTTGTTTTGTTTTTTGCTCAGGCTGCCGTAACAAATAGCATAGACTGAATGGCTTAAACAACAGAAATTTATTTTCCCATAGTTCTAGAGGCTAGAAGTCCAAGATTCTGGTGCCTCTATGGTTAGTTTCTGATTAGGACTGTCTCTGGCTTGTAGGTGGCTGCATCTCACATGGCATAGAAAAGAAAGCAAGCACCCTGCCGTCTCTTTTTACAAAGGTACTAATCCCATCATAAGGACCCCACATCACAACCCATCTAACCCTAATTACCTCCCAAAGGCCTTGTCTCCAAATATCTCATATTTGGGCTTAAGGGTTCAATCTATGAATTTAAGAGGGCAGGGGGACTCTTAATGTTATGGGTATTCAGTCCATAACCACCTCTTCTTTGGATATAGAATTCTAGATTGAAAGTTTTTAGCACTTTAAAGATGTCATCCCACTTTCTTTTTTAAAAAAATTGTCAATATGCATAACAAAATCTACAATTTTAACCACTTTTAAGTGTATAATTCAGTGGCACTAAGCATTTTCACAGTATTGTGCAACCATTACCACTATCCATTTTTGGAACATTTTTGTGATCCTAGAGAGAAACTCTGAACCCTTTAAACGATAACTCCCCATTATCTCCTTTTAGTCTCTAGTAACCTTTTTTATGCCTTCTGGCTATATTAATTTGCCAAATAATATATGATATAAGCAGAAACCATATAATATTTGTCCTTTTGTGACTGGCTTATTTCATTTAGCATGATGTTTTCAAGGTTCATCCATGTTATATAGCATGTGTCAGAATTTCATTCCTTTTTGAGCTTATGTTGTATATATGTGCCGTATTGTTTATCCATTCATCTGTTGATGGACATTTGGATAGTTTCCACCTTTGCCTGTTGTAAATAATGCTGCTATGTGCATGGATGTGCAAATATCTGTTGTACAGTCCCTGCTTTAAGTGGAATTGTTTGGATTATACGCTAACTCTATGTTCAACAGTTTGAAGAACGACCAGACTGTGGCTGTACCATTTTCATGTTCCCACCAGCAACACACAAGGGTTCCAGTTTCTCTACATCCTTCCTCATCAGCACTTACTTTCCATGGTTTTAGATAATAGCCACCCTAATGGGTGTCAAAAGTTATCTCATTGTGGTTTTGATCTGCATTTTCTTAATGACTAGTGATATTGAGCATTTTTTCATGTGCTGGTTGGTCATTTGCATATCTTTGGAGAAAAGTCTATTCAAGTACTTTGTACATTTTTTAATGTGGTTTGTTTTTTGTTGAGTTGTAGGAGTTCTTTATATATTCTGGGCTTCCCTGGTGGCTCAGCTGGTAGGGAAATCTACCTGCAATGTGGGAGACATTGTGAGTTCAGTCCCTGGGTTGGGAAGATCCCCTGGAGAAGGGAAAGGCTACCCAGTCCAGTATTCTTGCCTGGAGGATTCCATGAATGGGGTTGCCTCCAGCGCTACAGACCATAGTGTCTCAAAGAGACAGACACAACTGAGCGACTTTCACTTCACTTTATGTATTCTGAATATTTATCTGTTATCACATATATGTCCTTTGGTGCACAAAACTTAGGAGATTTATAGTTTTAAGTATTTACATTTAGGTTTTTGATCCATTTTGAGCTAACTTTTGTGTATGATATTAGGTAAAGAATTCAGTTTTATTCTTTGGCATGTGGGTATGCATATACGTTTTCCCAGCACCATTTGTTGGTGCTTTCCCCATTGAAATGGTCTTGGCATTTTTTATCAGGCCTTTTTTATCATGATAAGTCTAGTTACTGTTTGTTGAAAAAAGTGGTAAGTGAAAAAAATGTTAGTTGCTCAATTGTGTCTGACTCTTTGCAATCCCATGGACTGTAGCCCGCCAGGGTCCCATGTCCATGGAATTCTCCAGGAAAGAATACCAGAGTGAGTAACCATTCCCTTCTGCCGGGGATCGTCCCAACCCAGGGATTGAACCCAGGTCTCCTGCATTGCAGACAGATTCTTTACCATCTGAAGCCCTTAAAGTTATAACAATATTATTGATTATATTTCATATGGTGTATTAATACATTACATTCCCATGACCTATTTATTTTATATGTGGAAGTTTGTACCTCTTAATCCTCTTCATCTATTTTGTCCACCTTCCAACCACTCCTCCCACTGATAACTACCAGTTTATTTCCTGTATCTATAAGTCTGTTTTGTTTTTTAGATTCTACATGTAAGTGAAATCATAGGTTTGTCTTTTCTGACTTACTTCACTTTGCACTATACCCCCTAGGTCTGTTGTAAATGGCAAGATTTCTTTTTAGGGCCAAGTAATATTCCATTGTATTTATATGTACATCTTGTTTATCCATTCATCCATCAGTCGGTGCTTAGGTTGTTTTTATATCCTGGCTATTATAAATAATGCTGCACTGAACATAGAGGTGCATATATCTTTTAAATTGGAATTTAAATCTTTGCATATTGTTCATTGTTAGTGTATAGAAACACAACTGGTATTTGTTGTGTGTTGAGGTGGTCCAGTGGTAAAGAATCTGTCTGCCAATGCAGGAGGCATGGGGGACGTAGGTTCTATCCATGGGTCAGCCCACTCCAGTATTCTTGCCAGGGAAACCCAATGGACAGCGGAGCATCCAATGGGGTCACAAAGAGTCAGATACGACTTAGTGATAGAGCATACATGATTTTTTTTTTTAACCCTGCCACTTTGTTGAACTTGTTCATTAGCTCTAATAGGTTTTGTGATTGTGTGTAGTATCCTATAAATCTGTGAGCAGAGATAATTTTACCACTTCCTTTTCAATTTGGATGCCTTAAATTTCTTTTTCTTGAGAACTCTGCCTAACAAATGTTATTAGCCCTGTGTTCTAATCACTATATTGTTTCTGCTCCTCAGGGCTGTGGTGGTCTGCTTGGGCTCTGTCATGGTCTGCAGTGTGCCTCCAGATAAAACTGGGACAACTGTAAGACTTCATCATGAATTTTCCTTCTTTCAGGGATAACAGTATGATGCTTCCTGTTATCCAGTTGTCTAATATCTGAAAAAAATTGCTTTCCCAATTTTATAGTTTTACAAGGCCACAATGGTAGTCTGATATGTGTTACTCTATCATGGATCCAAATAAAAATCCATATACTGCATCGTGACAACCTTTTACAATAATGGTTTTAATGAATCTTTAATTTTTTAAACCAGCCTTTTAACAATTTGCTCCATTATTGATGCTCTCAGTTATTTCTGTAAAACATCCTTACCAATGTACTGCATATTATGTCTTAATTTAAATACACTACCAGACTTCAGCTCTCAGTAATGAGTCATGTTTACCAAGACTCAGCTGTGCTCGTTTCCATACCTTTCTATGCCAGTTTACTTGCCATTGTAATTACATAATTTGATTGGATACTACAATCTGAATGCTGCTATATGGGGGACACAGAGTTCTTTATATGATTGTTCTTTTGAATACTAATAAAGGTGAATTTCTGACATGATTTTTGTCAAATTAGGTGGTAGTGAGACAAAAGGAAATCTAGACTGATTTTGGACTTAATGTTTCACAAATCTCTTTGTATTCTTTGCATTTTTAAAAAACAAAACTGTAGATTGTAGATATGCATTTTCTTGGTAGTTTATGACAGAAGCAACACTTAGAATTCTAACCACCGGACCTACACTCAAAGGAAGGGTACTGGCCCTATATCCGAAGATTATTGAAAGAATGTTCATGTGTACCTTTTAAGTTATAATACAGTATTTAAAGTGTGGCTGTGTATGCATGAATGTGTGTACTCACTTAATGATCTATTTTCACCAATATTTTCAGTTAACAACTATCTGTTCCTAAGTCAGAAAAGAGACTTCTATCCATAGCTTTACTTTTATTTTTATGCTAAATTAATGAGGGATTGTCTTATACTTTTTTGTCTCCTTGAAGATTGACTTTCACACATTTGTCTCTTGAAGGTTGTTTTACTAAACTAGAAACATTCAGCTTTAGATTATTTTCAGTTCCTTTCCAGACATAACTAATTTCATTTATTGTTTAAACCACCACTTGTTTTTCAGTTGTTTATTCACCTTCTCTCCCTTTGCCCTGATGTTTGTTTATTCAACAGTTATTTCATATTTAGTTCTCTGCTGCTGTGGCTTTTGTTCTAGTAATTCTTAATTTACGTTGTGTGTACGTCAGCTTTTTAATTTATTACCAGGGTATGAGGAGGACTGTTTGATTATGAAATAACAGAGTGGCTCTTTTAAAAATGTAATATGTTATAGAAGTTCCAAGTGTTTTGTGGCCATTTTTTTTCCCTTTTATTTCAGCTTCTGAAAAAACTATTATGTGACCTACTGTAGCTACATGAATTAGTAATTTAAAAATCAAAAACATTCTGGATCATTGGATTAAAAAGTAAACAAGGAGGGGTTTAGGTATTAAGTTGATCATTATTAATATGCTGTCTTACAAGTATAAAACAATTAATAACTTTCAGATGCTTCATTGAAGCATACTGGTTTTCACTGAGGCAGTATTGACCAATTTATTTTGTAAGCATTTTTTTTTTTTTTTGTAAGTAACTTTCACTTCTTTCAAAGTTAATAGAAAATGATTGTTTCCAGTGTTTCCTTGTAAAAATGAAGTCTTCCAGTGGATTTTCCTGATTGGGAGAGAAAGTTTATTTCTATATTATTTAAAACAATTACAGCTTTCCAGGGGAGTTCCCTTGCTCCCTAGTGATAAGGATTCCAGCTGGGCTTTCACTGCTGTGGCCCAGGTTCAATCCCTGGTGAGGGAACTGAGAATTGCTCAAGCTGCAAAGTGTGGCCAAAAAAAAAAGTTACAGCATTCTGTCTTAAAATGTCTGTTTAGTAAACTTGATTTGGCTATGTCATATGTCAGATCATATACTATGATATAACTGTACAGTAAGAATCTGAACATAAATCCTTATACCATTACAAAAAAATTATGCATTTGTAGTATGTTCCAGAGTTACATTTTGAATAGTCAATTAGATTTTAGGTAAGTGTTACCTTTTCCCACCTGTTTCTACTGGTAGCAGCTCCTATAAAATAATATCATTTGAGTCAATTTTGAGGAAATTTTGTTAATTTTTAAAAATATTCTTACAAGTCAAAAATCAAATTCATCTTCTCCTGTACAGGTTTGTAAGGAAGAATATACAGTAAGTAAATTCAGTCCAATTAATACATACTATTTCTCTGTGCCTTTCAAGCATAAATAGAAACTGACCCATATTGTGAGTAGTAATATAAAATTTTACCACTCTTTAAAAAGCAATTTGATAACATGTCTGAAACCATGGACATTTATCATAACCTTTGACCTAGTTAATATAACCCTCAGTTAAGTTCAGTAGCTCAATCGTGTCTGACTCTTTGCAACCCCATGAATTGCAGCATGTCACGCCTCCCTGTCCATCACCAACTCCCGGAGTTCACTCAAACTCACGTTCATCGAGTCGGTGATGCCATCCAGTCATCTCATCCTCTGTCATCCCCTTCTACTCCTGCCCCCAGTCCCTCCCAGCATCAGAGTCTTTTCCAATGAGTCAACTCTTCGCATGAGGTGGCCAAAGTACTGGAGTTTCAGCTTTAGCATCATTCCTTCCAAAGAAATCCCAGGGCTGATCTCCTTCAGAATGGACTGGTTGGATCTCCTTGCAGTCCAAGGGACTCTCAAGAGTCTTCTCCAACACCACAGTTCCAAAGCATCAATTCTTCGGCACTCAGCTTTCTTCACAGTCCAACTCTCACATCCATACATTCCTACTGGAAAAACCATAGCCTTGACTAGATGGACCTTTGTTGACAAAGTAATGTCTCTGCTTTTGAATATGCTATCTAGGTTGGTCATAACTTTCCTTCCAAGGAGTAAGCGTCTTTTAATTTCATGGCTGCAGTCACCATCTGCAGTGATTTTGGAGCCCAGAAAAATAAAGTCTGACACTGTTTCCACTGTTTCCCCATCTATTTCCCATGAAGTGATGGGACCAGATGCCATGATCTTCGTTTTCTGAATGTTGAGCTTTAAGCCAACTTTTTCACTCTCCTCTTTCACTTTCATCAAGAGGCTTTTTATTAGTTCCTCTTCACTTTCTGTCATAAGGGTGACTAACCTTAAAGAATTAGGATACTGAGATTTTCATTGCAGTAAACTATACTGTAAAAGAAAACAAAAATTTGATTTTTCAGTAATAAGGGATTGGCTAAGAAATTGTGGCATATCAACTTCATAGATTATTAATGAGGCCATTAAAACAAGAAATATCAAAACAGGGTAACTACATGGAAAAAAAAGTAAGTGATGTGATACTTGAAAATAGTGCAGAATAACTATTATCACTGTGTAAAGTAGATATGTATGTAGATCATTATTGTGTCATATACATAAGAAAAGCAGTTGCTAATATTTTAAACATATGGATATATTTTTATTTTTCTATTTTTTGGTTGTACCAGGTCTTCATTGCTGCCCATGGGCTTTCGTTAGTTGCAGAGGGCAGGGGCTACTCTAGTTGTAGCTTGCAGGCTTCTTATTGCAGTGGCTTCTCTTGTTGATGAGCATAGGCTCTAGGGTGCACGGACTTCAGTAGCTGCAGAACATGGGCTCAGTAGTTGTGGCTTGCAGGTCTTAGAGCACAAGCTCAGTAGTTGTGGCCCACAGGCTCAGTTGCTCCTCAACATGTGGAGTGTTCCCAGACCAAGGATCAAACCCATGTCCCTTGCATCAGCAGGCTGATTCTTATCTCACTATACCACTAGGGAAGTCCAAATATATGAATATATTTTTAAATTTTTTCTGTAATTTTTTTATAATGTTTTAACAGTAACTTCTTAAAATCATAACTATCCTGAAAGAAGCATCTTCTGTCTCCTTCTTCAGTTAGAAAAGGTAACTGAAGAAGGAGATAGATACTTCTGCCTTTAAAACCAAATGCAGTCTCTCTTTTATTTGACCCCATGGCATTTATCACATTTTACTTTGTATCCTGACTTAATCCTTCCAAACATTACTATGAGGTATGTTTTGTAGTACCTGGATGGGGGGCTCTTACCACACAGCTTACAGGATCTTACTTTCCTGACTAGGAATTGAACCTGTGCTCTCGGCAGTGAAAGCATGGAGTCCTAACCACTGAAATGCCAGGGAATTCTCTGTAGTACATTTTTTGAAGGAGGAAGCTGAAGGAATTTAAGTAACTTGTCAATATTGCACAGGTAGCAAATGGTGGGGCTTGGGTTCCTTGAGATTTATCTGAGTCTTAATTAATACTGTATTTTACAGTAATGATTATTTAGTTATCCCCCCTCCTTCTTATGGGTGCATAGATTATAGACTTTTTAAGTTCAGGAATAAAGTCTTATTTTTATTTTGACACATACAAAAATGGAATATCCAGCCTTTAAGAAGAAAACTAGGCTTTTCTCTAGACTTGAAGCAACTTAATTGACTTTAATTACAAAATCTTTTGTTGTATTTTATTTACTAACTCATATTATCCTATCCCAAGAAGATGGGAATTTTTTTGCATCTCACCAACAACCTCCCATTACTTGTTCACTCTGTCTTTTTAAAAGAGTCAGATGGTAATTTTCATGAGAATAGAGATCATGTCTTTACCTTTGAGCATTGTGTCTAGGTTCTAATACACAGTAGGCACTGAAAATACATGGGACCTTTTTTTATTGCCCAGGCACTTTACATACATTATTTAGTCCTCATTTTACCTTGTTTAATTGATCCTTATACATAATATTTTAGGAGAAATCTATTAATTTGCCCAACAAAGGCGGGATTCTAACCCAGTTTTGACTCAGCCCTTACCTTTCAGCCATTGCTGTACCCTAACATGCTCAGAAGGATCTAGGAGTAATGAAAATAGTTTGAGAATGAGACATAAATGTCCCTAATTCTTAAGATTTTTTAAAAAATCATTATATGATTAGGTGTATCATTTGCTTGATCTATTGTTAGTATTGTAACAACATTCCATTTAAAACTGAACTTTTGGTTTCCTGATGTGTGCCAAGTCTCTTCAGTCATGTTTGACTCTGCGACCCCATGAACTGTAGCCCGGCAGGCTCCTCTGTCCATAGGATTCTGCAGGCAAGAATACTGGAGTGGATTGCCACTTCCTTCTCCAGGGCATCTTCCCGACTCAGGGATTGAACCTGTGTTTCTTATGGCTTCTGCATTGGCAGGCAAGTTCTTTATCACTAGCGCCACCACCCAGGTTTGGTTTCATGATAGCTTTGCTTGATATGCAAGATAAAATGGATGATATGTTTCAACACTTGTTTCGTTACCTTGTTAGACTCCTACATCAATGTCTTGCTTTAACAAACAAAAATTGGTTCTACTGGCACACTTCTCGTTTATAGTTTTGATTGTATCTTGATTTTTAGAAGTGTTTCAAGTTCTTCCATGATAAGTACATATGGTTATGCTATCTGCCAAATCTATTATTTTTCAAACTAGTATTTATTTAGTATAGTGTCCTTCATTATTTATTAGACCACTTAATGAGTTTCTTATATTAAGTATCTGTAGAGTACTTCAAAGGAAGTTTTTATTATAGATCCAGGATTGTTTTCAACATCTTTCATTGTTGAAGTAGAATATAAACAGAATCATCAAATTTAGATGAATTTTAGTCCTAAAACAAACACATAATTGGTAACTAATAGCCTGCAGTAGAACAAGTTTCTGTAAGCAGTATTTGTACTTAATGTTCCAGTATGTACCCTATTAAAACTTTTCAACATTGATCCACAAATAACATACAGTGTAGTGAACTTATTACCAAAAAGCCTGTTAAGAATTTTGACTCTTCTGGGTATACTGGGAGATCTATCAGAAATTCATCCAAAGTGGTGAAAGCCTTTTTCATTAATTTCTCTTTATGACAGGTGTAAAGTATTAAGGTTAAGTGGGTGGGGCATCCGGAAGTAATTACTAAGGCCAGTGGCATTTTTGTGGTTTAATAAAGGCAGAAGCTAATTATTCAGTTTTTATTTAAGTGAAATGGTGCCAAAAAGGAGGTTCCTGCAGAGCAGCTGCACTCCTTCAGTGTTACCCTAATTTACCAAAGACACAACTGTCACAAACAAAACTTTTAAACTTGATATATAGCCACAAAAGTAAGGAGGCTTTTGTTTGGAGTGCATGCAGAAGAACTCCTTTATACAAATCAACCGGCAGATGACAGACAATGATGAAAATTTGATTCTTTGAAGTCATAATAGTCATTGAAACGTGTGAAATTCTGGTATTGAAAAGAGAGCGGCCAGCAAGACTCTAAATCCTGGGTGGTTGCAAGAGGCTTGCTGGGAGGTTTTTCTGCATTTTGACACCAACTTCCCATTGCTTGTTCCCTGCTTCCTTTGTTTAAAAAAAAGTTGAATTCACACAAGATAAATGGGGACAGTTGATAACCGAATCATACAGTTTTATATGGAAACTAATATTTTATAATGGAAATTGGTATTTGAAAGAGTAAAATTCATTTACATATACTGGCATATACTTTCTTAATGATTTTTTAAATTCCTCTTCAATTTAAACTAGACTTGTGAAATAGAAAGTCAGTATATCAGCTCTTATAAATTTAAAATTGTGAAAAAGATCATACTAAAAGAGTAGAACTTTGAAATTATGATATGCTTGTAGCAAAGTAGTAAATTTTTAAATCTATGAATCATGATTAGGTAACTAGTTACTATTTTTTAAATAGCATATTGTACACAAGTTCATATTTATGAAACTTTATGAAGATATTTAGTTTAATAATGTAAACATAGGTGTCATGCTTGATCCAATTGTTAAAAATTAAAAAGTTTTAAAATTCAGTAAGTGCATATATTATGTATAGGGTTACTTGTTTCATTAGAATTTATAAATACTAACTGGTGAGTCTTGAGATTCTTCAGGTGCCAATTTGCAGCCTTCTCCTATTTTATGTGTTTTAACTTTTTTGTAGACATAGAAAATCTATGAATTATTATTTATAAATAACCTATTTTACCAATGAAATGAGAAATCTGTGAAAGGCAACATTGACATCTTTTATGTTTTTTAAAAATAATCACATATGATCCATACTGCAGTAGAAAAGTGGAAATCTAAAAACAGTATCATTAAAGTAGAAATCTAAAGAGTATCATTAGTTCAGTATAGTTTCAGTAGTCTGCAGATGATTGATTTATTTTCAAAAGTTGAGTCACAGATAGGTCAGTGAGAACTTTGAGGAAAAGCAAAGCATTGAAGACACGTAAAAAGTTCATAGTGCCTCATAGTTCTTTTCAAGTATTACATTGTTTTAATGGAATCTTGGAATGGGAGCTTTAGCCCATTGAAATGTCGCTTAAAGGACATGTTCTTCTGTCACTTGCTGAAGCTGTGTGGATGAAATGATAACAATAGAGTGTTGTGATGCGTTTTAAAAGTGTGAGAAATCAGTTTGTCTAGACTGAGTGTGTGCCTACAAGGACTAGGAATTTTAGAGCTTCTGTGCCCTTTAGGTGTCAAGTATGTGAGAGATGCCAAGCCTTTTTATTCTGTCTTTGGCAGCAGTTCAACTCTCCAGTACCTTATATGTCTTCTGCCGGCAAAGGGCTTCTATGTCAGAACAACTTGGACTTCAAATTCAGAAACTCATTTGTTTGAATGCCAGTTTTATTTGGAGAAGATACCAAATAATTGCCATAATTTGAGAAGGCATGGGAGCACTTGCAGCTAGGAGCTTAGCAACTTCTGTAGCCACTGATTTTAAAGTGGTTTTCCATCCTTAAAAAATCATGCTGTGCCTTTCTGCTTTGATAGTACAAATCAAGAAATATTCTTTCCATTTTACTAAAGCTTTATTGGTTTTTAAATTACTTTGGCATATGCATACAATATAGACATTTATTAAGAAAAAGTAAGTCTGTTTCCTGAACTGGTATTGAGATTAATATGCTGTCTTTTCTGTAAGTCTTAATTAAAAGAATAGCCAACTTATAGCTTCAGCTTTTATGAGCTCAGCTTAGAATGGAGGTCTTGCTATGGAATCTGACAAGGATGCCTTATCCCATAATTCTGTAATATACTTACTGTTCGTTTATACTTTGCTTCAGCTATAACTAGATTTTTTTTTAATGTGAAAATATATAATATTAAATACTAAGTTAATGTGAAAGATTACCAACACTGTAGTGAATTCAAAGGGGGAAATAAACATTAAGGACTTTCCAGGAGCTGAGTTTCTTTCAAGCTGTTGAGTAGAGGAATATTCTTTAGAAAGTTATTGAATGTAATAATAACCTGAAATTACTTTTCTTTGAGGATGAACTTGACAATCTGTAATAACTTGACATATTGATGCCTTTAAAAATTATGTATCAGTTGTACTCGTTTAGCTTTTATTTTATCCTATAAACTTTAAAAACGTAGGCATATACTAGATGTACATTTTTGTGTAAATATTTATATGGATCATTTTTATAGTTTCTCCAAATAGACAAACTATGACAAAGTAACCACACCTAATTATTGGTATAGGTGAGAAGGTATAGTTGTCAGCTAAAATAACTTTAAGGAATTGTTTCTTTAATCTGTGGGTAGAAAGATCAGTTGAGTCAGATATACATTTAGTTTTTTCCCAGTATATATTGCAACTAAGAACTCCTAGTATTTCTTTGGTCTAAAACATTGATTAGAGTGGAACTACAAATAAACATGAAATTAAAATGAACAAAATGTGCGAAGTTTTCTAGTTTTTCCAATTTTGATATAATCATTTACATGTTTAACCTGTTGTTTTTAACCAGTTTTTTTTAAAGTTTACCTTAATAAGGAACCATAATTTTAAAATGCTTTATGAGCATAATATAGTTGACCGTAATATGATTTTACATTGCTAGAATGAAGTATTTTACCATTACTAAATGGAGACTTAAACTCTAAATTACTTTGTTATTTTGTGTCCTGATTGCTACTACAGTTTGAAATATATTTAATCAGGGAGTCAAAATTGTATTTATTCATCAGTTGGCGTTTTGTTATTGGATAGAAATGTAGAAAAAGAGAGTCAAGTTATCATTGTTTTCCTCTAACATTTCTGCAAAAATTGTGCAGATTTTTTTATCTTTGCAGAATAAGTTTGACATCTATTTGATATCCTTTTCTCTTCAGTAGGTTTCATTAAAGAGAGATAAATCAAAATGGTAATTAAAGTTGTTAATTGATTTTAATTGTTTACAAAAAGGGTCAGGCCTTTCTCTGAAGAGAATGCCTTGTAAGCAGCATAACACAGAAACCACTGGTAATAGATATTTTTTTCTATTTAAAATTTAGTCACTTTTTATATTTGTTTACTTTTAATATCCCTTTACATTCTTTCTCTGCTAATTATACCAGCTCATGAAATCAGAGTCTACTCAGTACAGGCTTTTCTGCCAGCAGACGCTACAAAAATTACCAGTACCTTGTTGTACAAAATGGGCGTAAATTTTTTTATGAGCCCTTTCCCACTGTACCCTAACATTCCCCCAATATATCTTTTCCAAATATCAAAATAGTAGTTTACATGGTAAAATAACAAAGAAGTGAAATAAAGCTTAAAAATTATACATAAGTATGTATTGTAAGATACAGAAAGCAACAAAAATACATTAGGGTGTAAGTGGGCTGTTAGCAACACATTTGCTTGTTTTTCTGTAGGATATTACTACTGTAACTGGTGTTCCAGAAGAGCATATCAAAACTAGAAAAGCCAGGATCTTTGTTCCTGCTCGCAATAACATGCAGTCTGGAGTAAACAACACAAAGAAATGGAAGATGGAGTTTGATACCAGAGAGAGATGGGAAAATCCTTTGATGGGTTGGGCGTCAACGTGAGTATTTTGGTTTAATGTGAATACTTTTTTTGGCTCTTTTTCTGTGTAGATTTTCCTTTTAAATGCACTGATTTTCAGGCTCTTTTGTATACAGGATGCCTTATGACAATACTTTTTGAGACAGTTTTGCATAGATATCACCATGTTTAATGGTATAGACATATACATTCCACATAGATAACATATATATAAGTATTTATGTAAGTGTGGCCCAGCAAAATATATTGTAAGAACAATTTTTTTCAGAGTACTATTTATTGGATAAAAATGGCTGACATTGTGAGCACTCTTAACATGGTCCCTAAGCTGTAGATATTAGTTTAAAATGTACTGTGAATAGTGTTAATAGGAGAAGGAAATGGCAACCCACTCCAGTTTTCTTGCCTGGAGAATCCCAGGGATGGGGGAGCCTGGTGGGCTGCCATCTATGGGGTCGCACAGAGTCGGACACGACTGAAGCGACATTTATTTTTAAAGTAAAGTTTCTTTATAGTTTTTGTTTATTAGAAGAGATTATATGAGTTTAGAAATTTTGATAATTCATTGTTAGTGTATAGAAATGCAATAGATTTTTGTATATTAATCTTGTATCCTGTAACTTTACCAGATTCAGCTCTTACAGTTTTCTGGTGGTATCTTGAGGATTTTCTATAGATGGTATCATGTCATCTGCAAACAGTGACAGCTTTTCCTTTTCAATTTGAATTCCTTTTATTCCTTCTTCCAGTCTGATTGCTGTAACTAGGAATTTCAGTACTATGTTGAATACAAATGATGAGTGCTGGTGTCAGCCTCCTGGTATGTTGCCTGGATCCTGATAAGGCAGGCTGTGGGGCTGCAGTGGTCCTGGGATTGATGACTACCTGCTGGTGGAAGGGTCTGGTCATGGAGCATACTGAGGCTAATTCCTCCCACCCCTCCCAACTGTTGCATGAAGCCAAGTCTCATGGCCTCTTGCTTTAGGGCCCAGGGGTTCTAGAGCTGGTGTCTAACCACTGGTGGGTAGGGCCAAGGGGTTCTGGGCCTAGTGATGGTTCATTGCTCGGCAGAGGTAAATTGTGGGACCTCTGCCTCCAGAACCCCAGTAGTCCTTGAGCTGGTGTGTTGGCCCACTGACTGTGATGTCTGCAGTGTCTCAGAGCTGGTTTTGTCCAGCTGGTTGGCAGGGCCAGGGCCCACAGGGTCTTGGCTAGTGTTGCCAGGTGAGTTGGGTTCTCTGTGGCAGGCTAAGGGTCTGTTGGGGTCTTTGGCTGCAGGGCCCTCTGGTGGACAAGGCTGTTGTTTCCTGGGGCAGCCCATGGGCTCAGGAGTTCTTAAGGCAGCCTGCCATCTGGTGGGTAGAGCTGTGTTCCCATCCTGCTAATGGCTTAGCCTGAGATGTCTCAGGAATGGTGCTTACAACCTGGTTCAGTGGTTAGAAGCTATTGAGAAGATTCCAAAATGGCACCTCATGGTGTAATGAGTTCCCCCAAATGGCTCTTGCCAGTTTTCCACATCCCTGGGCTTCAGTTGTCTCCTGCCTTTCCTGGAGACTCTCAAAGATTAGGAGGTGGGTCTGACCCACGCTTCCTTCAAATTACTGCTTCTGCCCTGGGTCCTGAAGTATATGAGATTTCTTCTGAGCCTTTTACGAGATAGTCTCTGTTTCCCACAGCCCTCTGGGTCTCCTGAAACTAAGCCCCATTGGCCTTTAAAGCCAAATGTTCTAGGGGCTTGTCTTCCCAGTTCAGGATCCCCAGGCTTGGGAGCTCCATCTGGGGCTTGGACATATTGCTCCTTGGGGAGAACCTCTGCAGTTGTTGAAGAAGGAAATGGCAACCCACTCCACCTGCAGAATCCCATGGACAGGGGAGCCTGGTGGGCTACAGTCCCTGGGGTCTCAAGGAGTCAGACACGACTGAGCGACTGACTTTCTGCAGTTGTACTTACCTCCTGTTTGTGGGTTGCCCAACTCGGTATGGGTCTCTGCCTCCTGTCTCATTGTGGTTCCTTCTTTATACCTTTGATTACAGAAGATCTTTTCTGCTAGATTCTAGGTTTTCTCAGTTGTTGCTGTGTAAACAGTTGTAGTTTTGATGTGTCTGTGAGAAGAGGTGAGCTCAGGGTCTTCACAATTTTGGCCAAGCTCCTTCTAATTACGATGAATTTATAAGGTACATTTAAAGAATAAAACAAACCTAAGAGGATTCTCATTCATTTTCTTTTTTTTTAAAGCTTAATAAATGATTTTTATTAGAGACTAAAGATTGCTGAATGTCTTTGTCATTTTAAAGTTTTTAATTTGACTTGTTAGAAAATTGCCCTAATTTAACACTGCTGTTGCTGCTAAGTCACTTCAGTCGTGTCCGACTCTGTGTAACCCCAGAGATGGCAGCCCACCAGGCTCCGCCATCCCTGGGATTCTCCAGGCAAGAACACTGGAGTGGGTTGCCATTTCCTTCTCCAATGTGTGAAAGTGGAGTCACTCAGCCATGTCCGACTCTTAGCGACCCCACGGACTGCAACCCACCAGGCTCCTCCGTCCATGGGATTTTCCAGGCAAGAGTACTGGAGTGGGTTGCCATTGCCTTCTCTGTAATTTAACACAGAAAAACATATTCAGATAGTTAACAGTTTTAAAGAAATTATTCAAAATAAGTAATTTTCAGTTAAAGGTTAATGTTAAATCCTGGGAAAAAAATTGTTTCTTACAGGGCTGATCCCTTATCCAACCTGGTTCTGACTTTTAGTACTAAAGAAGATGCAGTTGCCTTTGCAGAAAAAAACGGTAGGTGTGATTTGCTTTTGTTTTAACAAGTAAGATATGATTTTATGTTCTTAACAAATCAGTGTATCTAGTCCAATGGTTTTAGGTTATTTTTCTTTTTACACCATGAGAACATACCCCTCCAAAAAATAAAAAGTCTGAAAAATAAATGCACATGTAACATGTGAAAGTCAAACTGCTCTAAATTTGAAGTCGAGGCTTGGAATAAAACTACTTGTCTAACTCCTATCTTATTTATGAATGCCTCTGCAAAATCACTAACATTAAGTTTAAAACATTAAACATCTCATAAGGTAACCTATTCCAGTTTTGACATCTGTTTATTATTTTCTTACTTTGAAACAAAATCTCATGTCTGTTCCTCTACCTAATAGCTTTTCAATTATTACAAATTGGTTATCATGTTTCCTCTAAAATGTCATGTGAACATAAATGTCTATGTTTACCACTTCTATTGATATGTTGGTTCTGTAATTACATTAATACAACCTAAGAGTATATTAGTAGCTACCTAAAACTCAACCTATGTTAGTTTTTCTTTGAACAGAAACACAGAATAGAATGTCTTTTTTTCCCCTCATTTTTCTGTTGTTGGAGGGTAGTGAAAGGCTTTGGAGGCAGATCATGATGAATTCTAATCCTTATTATGCCACTCAAAGCTACATGATTTTGGATTAATTTCATCATGGACTTAATGTTTCTTCATTGTTCAAATAATGGTACTTATCTAAAGGTGTAGTTAGGCAAGTACTTGAAACACAATGGGCTTCCCAGGTGGCGCAGTGGTAAAGAGTCCGCCTGCCAGCGCAAGAGGTGTGAGAGACTTAGGTTCAATCCCTGGGTCGGGAAATGGCAACCCACTGCAGTATTCTTGCTTGGGAAATTCCATGGACAGAGGAGCCCAGCGGACTACAGTCCATGGGGTTGTAAAAAGTCAGACACGACTGAACACGCACGCACACACACACAGCTGGCCATTTGGAAACTATTGGTCCTTTCCCTTACCTCCTTCCATCTGTTATTTCTTGTTTCTCTCAGGTTTAAATGCAATACTGTGCATTTGTACCTGATGCATTCTATTGTTCTAGTTGATCAAATTGAATTTGAATCTAATTCAGCTGTCTATTTGAATGAGATCATGTCCATTTAAGTATGTTATTACTATAAGGCAATATAAGTGTAAAAGATTATTAGTGTTTTTTCAGTATATTTGACATAAATGTAAAAGTGCTATAAAGATTATTATCTGAAATATTTGCTTTTCATTCTAAGTTCACATTATATTATACCTTAAGAATCTGAAGCCAGACTGTCAGATTTGAGTCCATGTCAGATCCCTATTTGTCTGGGTTTGTACAAGGAGAAATTGCAAATACAGTGGGAATTGTTGTGAGGATTGAATAAGTTTATAAAAGTAAAGTAGTTAAGAAATAGCTAAGTATATAATAGTATTTCAGTTTATCTTATTAGTAGACTTTAAAAATAAAAAAATAAATAAAAATTAAAAAAATTTTAAAAAGTACTCTATATTACCAAATTTCCAAATTTGTCCAAATATTTGTTCTCAAAGTGGTCAGAGTCTTTAAAATATTATTTTGATGTAACATTTACATTGCTCTTTTTAAAATTAAACTGTAATGTAGCTCATCAACAACAGTTCTGTTAATGTTTTTCATCTTTGTAGCCTACCATATTTCATGTCTGACACCTCAAATAGTCTATCATGTGCATTTAATGACAGGAAGTCTAATTAAACTCTTAAGCCTGACTACTTCCTGAGTGGGCACAAGGACTGTATGACTGTAGTTGCCATGTGAATTGCAGATATATGAACTAACCACTGCTACTGTTATTAATAAAATCAAGTGCCTTTCTGATCTGATTTCTACTCCCCGCACCAGAATGAAAATTGAGGAGCATTACCAAAGTCAACAGACAGGATACGTTGAAAAAGCTTAGAGAATGTTACGGTATAAAACTGTAAGCTAAGTATGGATCTGGGGACTTACCTGGTGATCGAATAGTTAGGATTTGGCGCTTTCACTGCCATGGCCCGGATTCCTTCTCTGGTTGGGGAACTGAGATCTCAGAACCATCTGGCGCAGCCTAGATAAAACAACAAAAAAAGAAAAACAGTGAATCAGGAATTCTTACCTCTAAGTGCTTGCGTGCTGTCGCTTTAGTCGTGACCCTGTGGACTGTACTGTCAGACTCCTCTGTCTGTGGGCTTCTCCAAGCAAGAAAACTGGAATGGGTTACCATGCTGCCCTCCAGGGGATCTTCCCAACCCAAGAATTGAACTCCCATCTCTCTCATCTCCTGCATTGGCAAGTGGGTTCTTTACCACTAGCATCAACTGGGAAGCCCAAAGGACTTATAAAAGTATGGACAAGGTATAGGAAAACCACAGGACATAGTGGGGCAGTGAGATGGTGTTACCAAACTTATGGAGCAAGACCTAGAGAGAGCTGCATGGGAAGGATAGTGTGTTAGGATGAAGTATGATTTACAGGGAGAGAACAAACTGACCAGAAAACCTAGGTTATCTATTGTGCCCAGGCTTCTTGGTTCATGGGATTCTCTAGACAAGCATACTGGAGTGAGTTGCCCTTTCCTACTCCAGGGGATCCTCCCGACCCAGGGACCGAACTTGTCTCCTGCATTGGCAGGTGAATTTTTTTTACTGTGGTGCCACCTGAGAAGCCCTGACAACCTTTAAGGTAGTAGGTATTCTGTTGATCTTATTCACTGCTTTGTTTCCGGTTGTTGTTCAGCCGCTAAGTTGTGTCCAACTCTTTTTGTTTCCAGTGCCTGGCACAAAACCTATATAGTGGACTCTGGCTACCTGATCAAATTATTGCCTTTCTAAAATATTTTCCCTACTCAGGAATTTGAAGGCACTTTCATCTCCTAGGGAAGAGGTTATTTCTCATTCTTCACTTATTTAACATTTAGTATTATATATCTTGGCTCCTTGGTGGCCCAGTGGTTAAGAATTCACCTTCCAATGCAGGAGACACAAGTTCAATCCCTGTATAGTCAGTGATAACTTTGCAGCTCTAACAGTAAAAGTAAATAGTTGTAATAGAGCCAATATGGCCCCCATAGTCTAAAAATATTTTGTATTTGGCCATTTACAGTAAATATTTATTGACCTCTGGTCTAAACAATTATGTACTCCGTCAATACTGAGACCCTTTCTCCTCTGACGTTTTTGTTAATCTGAAATACTCTTTATTCAAACACTTCAAAAGGCCTATGCTTAATATATTCCTCAGCTGATAATTCAAGCTCTTCACAATATAAGCACTAACTTATCACTCAAATAGTAACCTGTCACTCAAACAGTAACCTAACTTTATCTTACTGTGCCTCAGCATTTCTTCTTGCCCTTATCTCTGCTGTAGTTTCTTCCTTCTGCAATCTCTTCCTCGTTCTGTTCCCTTTCTCCTCTTTTTCCCTGCCTACAAACTCCAACCTATTCTTCAGAATACATTTTAAATGTTACCTCCTTCCTGATCGCTTTTCTTATTTCCCTTTCCAACCTCCAAATAGATGTGCTCTCTCTTCCTTTTAGCTTCCACATTGATTTATTCCTTTTTTATAACTCTTCTACTGTGGTATTGTATTTTATTTTTTTTGTTGCATTCAGTCATACATATGTTGAGCACCCTGTCATATGCCAGCACTCCTGGCTTAGGTTCATGGGGATCATTCTTTGAGTATAGAATAAAAATACTTTATTTGCTGAATTATAAGCACCTCCCTGGTGGCTCTGGGTGGTGGCTCAGACGATAAAGAATCTGCCTGTGATGCAGGAGACCCAGCTTTGATGCCTGGGTAGGTAAGATGATCTGGAGAAGGGAATGGCTACCCACTCCAGTTTTTGTGCCTGGAGAACACCATCGATAGAGAAGGTTGGCAGGCTACAGCCCATGGGGTCGCAAAGAGTGCCAAATGATTGAGTGACTAACACTTTGACTTTTTTCACTTTCACCTGGGAAACCACCCAGTCGTCTTAATCTTTTTATATGCTCAATAAAAATTGGTAAATTCGAACAGTACATTTAGTGATGCTGTAAATTACTCTCCAGGTCATGTTTTAAACTTTTCCTTAAATCATTTTAAATTTATTTGGCTACTTGTTCTTTCTTTTAGAAGAACTGTTAACTCCTATAAGACCAGTGTCTATCACATAGCTCCCAGCTGATAGGGCCCAAGTTTCTAGGTTCCAAGTCCAGTGTTTTTTCCCATGATACTACTATGCTGATGTAGATGTTACATCCGTCATCTCGATCTGCATGGTCCAGTATGGTAGGCACATGTGGCTGTGTAGCACTTGAAAGGTATTTAGTTAGAATTGGGGTGTGCTGTTAAGTGTAAAATATACACTGGGTTTCTGAGACTTAGTATTAAAAAAAAAAGCATAAAATATCTCTAATAAATTTTATATTGATTACATATTAAAATAATATTTAAGATGTGTATTAGGCTAGGAATCTGAATGATTAAAGGCTTATTTTTTCGTTTTAGACATTTTTAAAAATGTTGCTCCTAAGTAATTTAAAATTATCTGGTTCACATTATGTTTGTTGGGTAGCACTAATCTAGAATACTTCAAGCTATATAGGACATACATTACATACATCTTCTAGATATATCATTTCTATATATTCTGTAATGAATATAAGAAATAGGAAAACCTTACCCAACTTTGAAAAGTTACATTACTTAAGAAATACAGAGAGTTCCTGGATAGTCCAGTGGTTAGGACTCTGCACGTTCACTGCCAGGGGCCCCAAGTCAGTTCCTGGTTGGGGAACAGAGATCCCACAAGCTGCGTTGCATGGCAAAAAAAAATAATTTTTTTAAAAAAGAAATGTACTTCTGTTCTTCAAACACTTACCTAGGATCAAGGATAAGTGTAAATTTTTATATTACATACAGTAGTGAAATAAAATAGCTAAAAAATCGATGTGTGTGCTTAGTCGCTCAGTTGTGTCCAACTCTTTGTGACCCCATGAACTGTAGCCCACCAGGCTTATCTGCCCATGGGGATTCTCCAGGCAAGTATGTTGGAGTGGATTGCCATGCCCTTCTCCAGGGGATCTTTCCATCTCAGGGATCATTGCAGGCAGATTCTTTACCATCTGAACCACCAGGGAAGGGCAAAAGATCTACATTATATCACAAAATCCCTGTTAACACTTATTTTCAATTTCTTAAATAAGGCATTATGTAAATCAGTATATTTACATAAGAATGCCCTCATGTCTGAGATTAAACGTTTTCTTCTTCCTGCTATTGATGATTTTGCCTCTGGTCTCCCTTCTCACCATATCTCACTTCCTGTGGAAGCCTGGTTCTGTCACCTGCTGAGTGGGATAGAAGAAAGACTGAATGCTCTTCCTTGGCTTCTTTTTCCCCTGCTCACCTCTCACTTCTCCCTCCATTAGCATACAGTAAGTTATAAATACCCTTGTGTCTTTTTATCACCAGAGCCCCATCTTAAAGATCTCCCTTTGAACTCAGCATATATTCCAGAAGAACTCTTCAAAGATGCTATGTCTTTTTATAAAGAAAGTTTATCTGTGGTTTTTCTCAAATGTTGATGAACCTTACTTTTTTCTTTGTGTACAGAAAAAGCCACCTTTCTCACTCAAGTGGCTTTTGTCTTTTCTTGTAGTAGGCTAGGATCCCTACATTTACATGGTAATGAAACCAGAAATGGTTTTATCCCCTTTCCCTTTTGATCTGGTTTGAAACTTTGTGACTTCCCTTTCCTTTGTCATTTTACCCCTTGTGTTTTTCTCATTGCTGTTAGCTGTAACAACTTACTAAAATTCTCCAATAGAGGAGGGTTTTCTTCAGGAGTAAACAGGATGACAGAGAATAAGCAGTGAAACTGCTATCGTGATGTATTGGAGAGGAAAACCCACCTCTAAAGTTACAGAAGGTGGAAGCACTGATTCAGGAAAATATAGAGTTAATTTGGGAGTTGCAAACCAGAACTTAGAATTATCTCAGAAGTGGACACCATCAGCAAGGTCTGGATTTCCACCTATCTTTAACCTTCTCATGAGGGTCTCAACCTTACATCCATCTATCTATTAAAAAACAACTTTCAGAAACTAAAATGAACAAAGACAAATTTCAAAACAAAAGTATGTCATCACTCAATATATATAAAATTCTTCATAAAGGATTTATTTTACTCTGTAGGGGAGCAGAATTTTCCACCACAAAATGTTTCTTTGGCATATTAATTAAGCTGATTTTTTTTTTTTCCCCTAAGAAACTGCAGACTTGGGGAAAACTCTCAAAACAAAGTAGGAGTTCCCCTTTTGTAAGAAGTATTTATATACATAAGGGAAATTTCCATTTGTAAGGGTATCTCTGGGAGTACCTAAAAGAGGAGGATGACTTTAGAAACTCTTATCAATTGAGAAGGAAGTGACTTAAATCTGCCTAATAATTTCACCCTTGTTTACTGTTCTTTTTCCTGGTAATCTCACAGAATTGACTCCCTATCCTCAGTGTTCTCTTTTGTTTTTAGCTAAGGATAGTATTGGATAGTATTTCAGAAGAGGGCTTTGGCAATTTTGGTGAATTACTTAGTTCTCCTGGGTCTCTTCCATGTATTTGGAGAAGGCAAAAATAAAAATCAGCCTCTTGGTGAAAGTGAAAGAGGAAAATGAAAAAGTTGGCTTAAAACTCAACCTTCAAAAAATGAAGATCATGGCATCCAGTCCCATCACTTCATGGCATATAGATGGGGAAACAATGGAAACACTGACTTTATTTTCTTGGGCTCCAAAATCACTGCAGATGGTGACTGCAGCCAAGCTACAACCAACCTAGACAGCATGTTAAAAAGCAGAGACATTACTTTGCCAACAAGGGTCTGTCTAGTCAAAGCTATGGTTTTTCCAGTAGACTTGTGTGGATGTGAGAGTTGGACCATAAAGAAATCTGAACACCAAAGAATTGATGCTTTTGAACTGTGGTGTTGGAGAAAACTCTTGAAAGTTGCTTGGACTGCAGGGAGATCCAACCAGTCCATCCTAAAGGAAATCAATCCTGAGTATTCTTTGGAAGGAGTGATGCTGAAGCTGAAACTCCAATACTTTGGCCACCTGATGCGAAGAACTGACTCATTTGAAAAGACCCTGATGCTGGGAAAGATTGAAGGCAGGAGGAGAAGCAGACGACAGAGGATGAGATGGTTGGATGACATTACCGACTCAATGGACATGAGTTTGAGCAAGCTGTGGGAGTTGGTGATGGACAGGGAAGCCTGGCGTGCTGCAGTCCATGGGGTTGCAAAGAGTCAGAGACAACTGAACAACTGAACAACTGAACTGAACTTCCATGTATAACATTAGATAAATTTCAAAAGTGAAATATGATTGGGAGTTCATAACAATAATGCAACTTAAAGACATTCCAACAAGTGTTACAAAATATCTGTACTCAATTTGTTAATAAGCCTATTTTCAAAGAAGATAGCAAATGTTCACCTAATTTATAAAAATAAACATACTCTTTACAGAGGAAAAAAATTTTTACAGTAATCCTGAGACATAATATACCATGAATATACCATATTGTTAAGAAGATACCAAAAAAAAAAAAAAATCAAGTTAAAAGATTCAGTTATTCTAGGGTAGGTCCTGTATGTCTATATATTAATAAACCTCCATAAATATGTAATATGAATTTCTAGTTGACATATACTAGCCTAGAAGATACAAGAAGTAAACTAAAGAATATACAAAGTAAAGAACTAAAGATGCAACCAAGTTAATATTGTTTTAAAATAACTGAAATTCTGAAATATAACCTATACTTTTTCGGATATCAGGCACAAGAGCTCAGATAAATGAAACCTATCATAAACAGTGAAGGTATTGACAAATCTCTAAGCTTAGTATATAGCTTGTAATTTGAGAAATATCATTAACATTTATCCAAACAGAATTAACCTCATGGTTAAGCATCTATTCCGAATTGACAGCTCTTCCCATGCAGCTCATCAGGTGTAACACATCAAATAAATCTATTTCTAGCACTTATTTTTACAAAGTTGAAAGAATACATCTTTGAGATTTCCCAGAGGGCCTGTGGAATATCACAAAGTTTTAGTTTTAGGTGCACAGATACTCTGTTTTATTTTACATTTAAGATTTGATTTGGAGGAGGCAAAAATCAAAATTTTTCAAAAGATTTGAACATTTAGGAAAGAATAGGATCAGATAAACAGTATTTGACTGCTCAGCTTGGTGATACAATTTACAAACAAGAACTTAGCCTAACTGTACAGAACTTTAGCTCTTAGATAAGTTATGAAGTACTGAAAGTCAACACAAGCATATAAAGTTATTCTGGTAAGCCACAGAATCTTTGCAGTCTAGGCAGATTAGATGGAAAGTAGAAACCTTCTTATTGTAGGTGAAGGCAATAAACAGTAACCTAATGAAACAAGCCCATCAAAATGGAACAAACTTTGGTAAGATTTTAACACATTTCATAGCTTCTCAGATGATGCTGTTAAAGTGTTGCACTCAATATGCCAGCAAATTTGGAAAACTCATCAGTGGCAATAGGACTGGAAAAGGTCAGTTTTCATTCCAGTCCCAACAAAAGGCAGTGCCAAAGAATGCTCAAACTGCTGCACAATTGTACTCATTTCACATGCTAGCAAAGTAATGCTCAAAGTCCTTCAAGCTAGGCTTCTATAGTACATAACTGAGAACTTCCATGTGTATAAGCTGGATTTAGAAAGGGCAGAGGAACTAAAAATCAAATTGCCAGCATCCATTCCATCCTAGAAAAAGCAAAAGAATTTCAGAAAAACATCTTCTGCTTAATTGACTATGCTAAAGCCTTTGACTGTGTGGATCACAACAAACTGTGGAAAATTCTTAAACAGATGGGAATACCAGTCCACCCTAACCTACCTCCTGCAAAACCTGTATCAAGGAACAACAGTTAGAACTGGACATGGAACAATGGACTGGTTCCAAATTGGGAAAGGAGTACATCAAGGCTGTATATTGTCACCCTGCTTATTTAACTTATATGCAGAGTACCTCATGCAAAATGCCAGGCTGGATGAAGCACAGTTGTCAAGATTGAAAGGAGAATTATCAGTAACCTCAGATATGCAGATGATACCACCCTTATGGCAGAAAGTGAAGAGGAAGTAAAGAGCCTCTTGCTGAAAGTGAAGAGAGTGAAAAGGCTGGCTTAAAACTCAACATTCAAAACACTAAGATTATGGCATCCGGTCCCATCACTTCATGGCAAATAGATGGGAAAACAATGGAAACAGTGACAGACTTTATTTTCCTGGGCTCCAAAATCACTGTGGACAATGACTGCAGCCATGAAATTAAAAGACGTTTGCTCCTTCAAAGAAAAGCAGTGACAGACCTTGACAACATATTAAAAAGCAGAGACATTACTTTGCCGACAAAGGTCTGTATAGTCAAGCTATGGTTTTTCCAGGAGCCATGTATCGGATGTGAGAGCTAGACAATAAAAAAGGCTAAGGACCGAAGAATTGATGGCTTTTGAATTGTGGTGCTAGAGAAGACCCTTGAGAGTCCCTTGAATGGCAAGTAGGTCAAACCAGTCAGTCCTAAAGGAAATCAACCCTAAATTGGAAGGACTGATGCTGAAGCTCCAATACTTTGGCCACCTGATGTGAAGAGCTGACTCCTTGGAAAAGACCCTGCTGCTTGGAAAGATCGAAGGCTGGAGGAGAAGGGGACGACAGAGGATGAAATGGTTGGATGGCTTCACCGACTCTATAGACATGAGTTTGAACAAACTCCGGGAGATGGTGAAGTATTGGGAAGCCTGGCATGTTGCAGTCAATGAGTCGCAAAGAGTCAGACACGACTGAGTCACTTTGAACAAGAGCAACATAGATTTTCAGACTTATTTTCCAGATACACTGTAATCTAAGATACATGAAATTTCCTTTTTATAAATCTTACATAACTTTCTGTACCCATTCAGGTTTGTCCTTCACCATTCCTTTCTCATTCTGGAACAGACTTTTTACTTTAGAACTATTATCTTTTCCCCTTCTTCTGAGTATGCTAAGTCGCTTCAGTCGTATTCAACTCTTTGTGAACCTATCAACTGTAGCCCACCAGGCTCCTCCGTCCATGGGATTTCTCAGGCAAGCATACTTGAGTGGGTTGCCATGCCCTCCTCCAGAGGATCTTCTTGGACTTAGGGATCTAACCCACAACTCTTATGTCTCCTGCATTAGCAGGCAGGTTCTTTACCACTGTCACCACCCTTAGTAAACCAAAAACACAACTCATTACTTTGTATACAAGGTTACACCCCTTTTCCACCATCACTCCCAGTAGTGTTTCATTTATGTACATTTAATTATATATTTTGGCCAAAGTTACTTTGATTTCATAGAAAAAGTAGAGATGAAAACTGTTGCACACCAGCATTTTAGTAGATCGGCACAGTTGATAAATACACATAACAAACTTTCCACAACTGTGTGCATTCTTTATAGTCCAGCTTATCCAAATGGCAAAAATGAACATGTCCATTAACAGACCCAAAGATGCAGCCTCCCTGTAGCATTAAAAAAAAAGGCAAAAGTAAATAAGTTTAAATTTTGCTTAGTAATCAATGGTTCAGTATTTTACTGTAAAAATTTTTTAGGTATTAATAAGTATCAACCCACTCCAGTGTTCTTGCCTGGAGAATCCCAGGGACGGGGGAGCCTGGTGGGCTTCCATCTATGGGGTCACCCACAGTCGGACATGACTGAAGCGACTTAGCAGCAGCATTAATACCATTTAGGGTTTTAAGTTACCTAAAGATCATGGAAATTAATTTTCAAGGTGACATATTATAAAATGTAATTAATGTTGAAATAAAATTGTCAGAACAGGGAATCATTGTGGATAAACAAAAATTTGCATCTTGCAGGATTGTAAAACATTAAACAGAAGTAATGTTAGCTCATTTGATCAGAAAACGTGTTAATTTAGAAAGAACATGGCCATGTAGAATAAAAATCTATGCTTGTGTTATATTTAACACTGATAAATTAGAGAAAACGTAATTGTTTTTGTTAAAAAAAAAATTAAATTTTCCATTTGTCAAACATTTACCTATACTACCTGAATTTAAATTCTTAAATCTTTGTTAGATCCTATAAGAATACTTTTTAAATTTAGCATATTCAAAGTATTAGAAATTCCATTTTCCTGTTTTAGGAATAGTCCACTTATACAAGCATGTATTTTCTCTGTAAGAGAATCAAAATAGAACCCATTCAAAGTATTTTATAATCTTAATTCATTAATTATACTTGGAGGTAGAAAAAACTACCTATACACAGAATGAGCAGTAAACACATTTCTGAATTAATAGGTATGTTGACAGAATCCCAGGGACAGGGGAGCCTGATGGGCTGCCGTCTATGGGGTAGCACAGAATCAGACACGACTGAAGCGACTTAGCAGCAGCAGACAGACATAATTGTCACAATGGTAAAGAATCTGTGTGCTTGTTTAGGGGAGACAAGCTATGCGAGTTCTATCTTTCGGTCGGGAAGGTCCCCTGGAGTAGGGCATGGCAACCCACTCCACTATTTCTTGCCTGCAAAATCCTATGGACAGAGGATCCTGGCGGGCCACAGTCCGTGGGGTCACAGTAAGTCGGATTTGACTGAGCATACATGCAGACAAACAGGAACTTATTTCACTTCTACAATTTAAGCCATGGGTTAATGGTCACAGAATTGTAATATTCACTGGCCCATACCATACTAGAGAGCTGTTTTCTACTCAGGAAGTACTTCATTAGACCTTAAATACAGAAAAAGACAAACTAGATTTTCTGTCTTTTTTCCTCTGAGAATGGATTTCTAAAACCATTAATCCATTTTAAAAGAATCTTAAATGATCAGACCTTAAGAAAATCAATTCCCCAGATTGGTGGAGAACAAAATTGAAATTTGATAAAAGATTCAGCAAAGTTCTGACATTCAGAAGCCAAGAAAAAATAATCTTGGGCTTAAAATAACATAAACCATTTCTAGTAAGGAAGTTTTCCTGACTTTGGTTGCTAAAGCTATTGGCCATCTCAGTAGCACCTCCAAAATTATTAAAAGAACATACTGAAAAAGATAAGATCATGACTTAATAGAGAGATAAATGAACACATGTTGAAGATTTATTTTACTAAAGAAACAAGGGACCCATGCTGGTGTTACAACCAGTTCAAAGGAAAAGTTAGTACAGCCCAAAATTACATAAAGTGAAAGAATGTTGAGATGAATTGCAAACAGAGACAAACTGGTTTTTCTGAGGCTTGGGGAGTCACGAGGCAGGACAGAATTTCTATACCCCTCAAGTACAGTTGAGTCTCATTACTCATGGTAGTTATGTTCTGTAAAGTCACCACAAACACTAGTGAATACTGAAAAAATTGCTCCTAGGGAAAAAGATTCCTGTGGGCCTCTGATCACAAAATGTTGTCAGCTGATCAGTACATCATCTTGTTTTTTATGTGTGTTTCTGTTTAAAGTGCCTTATTTAATGTATATTGTTGATTCATGAACATCAAACTCATGGCCAGCAGTGTTATACTTTATCCTGGATGATGCTCATCTAACCCAAGTTGGCATATCCCAGCCTTGAACTTAGGAACACTAAACAGCACTAAACCACTACTCTTGGGGGTCATTTCAGACAGTGAAATTACCAACAAAAGGCAAAAAAATGAAAAAAAAAATGTGCCGTTAATAGACTACAAAAAGGACACTTGTTTGCAGTGTGAGAGCTGAAACAAGAAGACATAGCATTACCTTGTTTGACCTCAGCTGGAGCATGTGTGCTAGGTGACTCAGAACTCACGGCTCTGTGCGTGTCATGAATGACCATGGAAGCATCACCCACAGGCACCGTTGCGGCCCACAGGGAGTCTGGAAGAGATGCCAGCATCAGGGTTCCTAGGTCGAGGAGTCCTTGGAGGATTTTGGATTTACAAATGAATTTTAGTTAGTAGGCAAATCACAAATACAGAATCAGCAAATAAGATGATTTGTACATACAACTTTTGGAATTGCAAAATAACTCAAAGAAAACAAACAGGGCTGTGATCTGGTGTTCTGTAAATACTGCATAGTCTCTGTTGAAGCAGAAATTTTTTTTTTCCTACATAACTGTCTTTCCAATCCCCAGACCTGGAACTGTCTGTTTTTTGGCTGGGGAAATGTTCAACTTGACTACTAAGGAGACAGAGATGAATTCCTTAGATTCCCAGTCAGAAGTCTGAAATAATTTTTCTCATAGTGTTATATATACATGGCGGCTTAGTAAGGTTCTAATGTATTATGGGTTACATAGGATTGTGGAAATCCCTATGCACAGACCACACCCAGATCAGTTATGTCAAAATCTCAGTGACTTTTGGATCTCTACCATTGCTGTATAGTTTTGTTTTCTAGAAAATGTTTTCCAAATTTCTAATGACTAATTTTCAATTGTACTTTTGGAACACAAACCAATTTGTTTTGTGGCAAATTCTGAATAATGTGGCTCCAAAATAGTAATACCATATAGCAACTATATTATTTGAACAGATAAAATTTATGGAGGCATTTGCTATCATAGCAAAGGTTCTTTTTTGTGGGGAGGGGGTGTTGCAGATGTGGCAGGTATAGGGTGTTACTAATCCATCTTATATAATTTTCGTGGAAAGAATTGCTTTGCCAGTGTTTCCAAAATACATCTACCCTCCATAATATTTCTATAAGACGATCTAAGATATTTTTAAATTATTCTGATCTGAACCTCTCCTCTCTCCCAAAACGAAATACATGAGAATTTCAAATAGAAGTACTTCTTAAAAATGAATGCTTATGAAGCTACTTTTCTTCCTCATTACCTTCCCTCCTTAAAATATAATTTATGTTTATTCTGTGTTTTCACCTAGGCATATTATGAGCACATAGCCTGGTGAGGAATCTTGAAACTTTGCAAGTGCTAACAAACATCAGTGTGGCCTCCCAAAGCCTTTGCTATCCTTAGCAGTGCCTGCCAGTTATGTCCGTCTGTGCCAGATTATGTGGTCGTTCTTGCTTTGTACATAAATGCACAGTAGGAAAAATCATTAAACCATTCACTTCTGAGTATTATCAGAACTTGCCATTAGGTTACTGGAGGGGACAGACCTTTAACAGGACTTGAACCAAGGTTACTAAAGGTAACATATTTCACAAGCAGTAAAAATACCGATGTTTCTCTGTATTTCAGCATTACTGAATGTAAGTGAAATGGTTCTGAAATTAAAATGAATGGGATTTTCTTATATCTCATACAATACTTGGAATTCATAAATTATTGGGATCTAGTTTTGTTCAGGGGCTTTTTGTATTTTAGTAGTATTTGAAGAGATTACACCAGACATTCATGTTATAGGAAGTAGAATATCCCAGTCACAAAATAAATGGGTGAATTTCGGAAAAAGAAATTGAGCATGGGATATTACAGATCACATTTTAACTTTATTGGCACATTTGCCAGAGGTATTTCTCTGATACTAGGACTTAAAATTCAAAATATCTTTGTGAAAGCATTCCAGTGTGTGAAACAGCCAAGGGAGTCAGCTTCTCATCATGTAGGTGCCGGTGGTTGGATTTGTAGCTAATCCATGCCATATGGCTGCTCTCCTCAGTGGGAAGTGACGGCAGCCCTAGGAGCTTTACCCCGTCCCTGGGGCAGCTGCCGTGGGCTCAGTTGCTTTGATCATCTTCTGTTGCGCAGCTGGGAGGAGCACAGGCTGGTTTTCAGTGTCGCAGAAGAACACCACATGAAACCATTGTCATAGACTACACCTTGATTTTATACAAGCATTCTTCAGAGGATGCGTTTTCACTTTCCTAATCTCATTCAAAAACTCTCAAGTTTGAGTTATTTCTTTTAAAAAAAAAAACTTTCAGGCTGAAAAAGAAATTCCTATGGAAATTTAAACATTTCACAAATAAGATTGCATTCTTAAATGTCTGTGTTTTATTCCCTGCAAGTTATATTATCTCTTTCTAAGAAGTTTCAAATAGGATATAGAAAAGATGAGTACAATTCATGTAACATGCTCATTAAGTACAAATGTTTGATGTCCTTTCAAGTGCTGTTACTCTAACAGTCATTTTGTCTTTTTAGCTAAAGCTCACCGCTTCTTCCAATGTCCTTTATATTGCCACAATATCACAAAAAATGTGAGGGGGACTATGGTAGGAAGTTTTTAGTGGGACCAGTAAATTTGTTCATCCAGGCACTATAGGGTAAACTCTTCGGAAAAGGATGATTGGAAATGTGGTCAGATTCTTAACAGGGTTCCAGAAAAGAGCAAATTTTCATTGTAACATCAGTCCTATATAGTAGAAAACTTTGCTAAAAAATCCAAAGGGAGATTTATGTAGGCCTGACTTGAGTTTCAGTCTCTATTATGAATTGTTATTAGACTTCCTCATACCTTTCTTTGCTTTTACTTAATCAGAGAAACACAGGTGCATTTCTAGTTTTGGGAACACAGTTGTTTTCCACAGAAAAATGTGAGGGAAAGAAACTTTCCCCCTAGACGTCCTTAAAATCATGGATGGCTGTGGTAAAGTAATACAGAGATGGGTACTATCTTTGTGTGTTTTTGTTTGCTTTCTCGGGGTGTTTTGCCCATCCACATTCCAATCCCCATAATGATACTTCTATTTATTGTTGTTATCACCATCAACAGCAACTATAATCTGGCTCACAATTCCCAAGTCAGCTCACTCCTTAGTTACCAGGAGAAAACTCAAACCAGTTGTTCTTTTATGTGTGCAAAACCCCAGTCTTCTCACATTGCAGTGACCCCGACAACATTTTTAGACTTTCGTAGACAGAAGAGATAATAGAGCTAATGTTTGCGTTCTGATGCAGTTTAAAAAATTGCTTTTTCTCCCTTGTGATTGAAAGATTAACTGTGTAAATGAGTGATTACCAGGTATGTGTGTGTTATAATAGCAGTTCCTAAATATTTCTCATTTATTCTTCAGCTCCTCTTAAGATGTCTTTCTTGTCTAGAGAGTTTGGGGTGGGAGGCTGAGGGGGAGGGAAGATAAGTTCTCTCACCCATCATTTGGCAATAAAAGTTTACAGAGGTCTCAGAAAACTTCAGAGAAGGCGATGGCAAGCCACTCCAGTACTCTTGCCTTGAAAATCCCATGTGTGGAGGAGCCTGGTAGGCTGCAGTCCATGGGGTCGCTACGAGTTGGACGCGACTGAGCGACTTCACTTTCACTTTTCACTTTGACACAATGGAGAAGGCAATGTCAACCCACTCCAGTGTTCTTGCCTGGAGAATCCCAGGGACGGCAGAGCCTGGTGGGCTGCCGTCTATGGGGTCGCACGCACAGAGTCGGACACGACTGAATCGACTTAGCAGCAGCAGCAGCAGCAGGTAACTTACCAGTAACCATTGTAGCCAGACATAGAATTGACACTAGAAACCATTTACCTGCTTCATAACTAGGGGAGGGATTCTTAAAACAGTCTTTTCAACTCATTTACAAAAATAAATAGGAAAAATGGTTAGGAAATCATGCAGATTGAAAGGACATGGGTGAAACAGATTTTAAAAAATTGCAGTTACAGGACTTTTAAAAATAAATACAGTTTTATTATGATGTGGTTATGTGCATAGACTTAACCTGAGTTAAAATCCAAGCTTTGCCACTTATTAACAATGTGGCTTTAGGCTGCTTATCTCCTCTAATTTTTTCCTCATAATTAGATATAAAATAAAGATATTTATAATGCCTAATCCATAAACCAAGAAACCTGTGAGCTCAATTTTAAAACTCAGTGCAATTACACTTGAAGCACAGGACCTAGAATGTGGAATACCAGGCACATTCTTGACTGGAGGTCTTTGTACTTGTGTTCTCTGCCTGTAAGCTCTCTTTCCAGACATCCGCATGACTAACTCTGACCTTTACATCTTCACTCAAATGTGATTTTCTCAGATGCAAGGTGCCCCATCTGCCCTCTCTTAAAATGTTTTCTCTTCAGTACTCATTAGTGTGTGTATATATATGTGTGTGTGTGTGTGTGTTTAATTGGATGTTTTACTATGTGTGGGTGCCAGGTCATTTCAGTCGTGTCTGACTCTGTGACCCTATGGACTGTAGGTTGCCAGGCTCCTCTGTCCATGGGATTCTCCAGGCAAGAACACTAGAGTGGATCTAGAATACTAGATCACCATGACCTCCTCCACGTGAGCTTCCGAAGTCAGGGATGGAACTCACATCTCTTATGTCTCCTGCATTGGAAGGCAGGTTCTTTACCACTAGCACCACCTGGGAAGCCCTGTTTTTCTATAGTAACACCTCATATACTATTCATTTACTAGTTAACTTCTCCTTCCTGTAAATACTTGAAGAAGCTTGGGGATTTTTTGTTTACCACTTCACCTCTGGTTTCCATAGAGTTCCTGACACAGAGAAAGCAATTGATAATATTTATTAAATATAACAAATGTACAGTAAATAGTTATATCTGCTTTATTGAATTGAGTATTTTTTATAATTATCAGCACCATTTGCTGATTAATATAGAAAATGCTTGAGAAATTTATAGTGTTAAAATTATGCTCAGTTCATAGTATTAGTTTGCTTACTAAAACCTCTTTCTATAGTAAATAGACCAACTTATGCCTAACTATATTCAAAGCATCATAAATTCAAAACTAATGGGTTATAATGTGACAGAAATTTTATTTAAATTAATACTTTACTTCAATAGAAAGTAAGCTGCTAGTAAGTTGAAAATCAAACTTGAGGGAGAAATAATAGCTTTAACATTTATCAAGTGCTTACTATTAAACCACAAGAAACAATATAGTGTATTTAAGGCACAGGCTCCAGAATTAGGCTGTGTGTATTTACATTCTGCTTGTGCCCTTTCCTAGCTGAGAAAGGAAAGTGACCTTGTGCTAGGTAGTTCCCTAATCATTCTGGGCCTGAGTTTCCTCAGTTATATAAAGGAACTAATATGAATTCATATAAAGGTTTTAGAAAAATACCTGTCTCACAGAACTTAAATACCAGGTGCTAAGCACTTTAATGAATTAATTTGTTTAATCTTCATGACAACCTATAAAGTAGGTACTATTCTTATGCTCTTTAGTATATTTTTTGAAATTCAAATATCTTATAATAAGTTCAGAGTCTGTGGAAGATATTTTAAGACATTTGTTTCATTTTCTTCCCTCCTCCATTTCCTTATAGCAGTGAAGTTATTAAATTGCTTTCCCTTTTAGAACACTGAAATAGGCACACTAGCAGTATACTTAGATTTGAGTTTCTTAAGTTTCACTTTTATGGCAAAATGAATTCTAACTAAGAGGCTTGTTGAAACGTAAGCTTTGTGGTAACAAATACTATACTCACCTAGAAGCACTAGAATTCATGACAACTCCTAAGATCAAGATAGTTACTTAATTAGACTGTGATATTCAGTGTGGACATTTTATATATGACTACATGATTCAGCTATGAATCAAATGTCTCAAGATGAGTTATTTGAAGAAAGTTCTGGGAGAGAAGAATGATAAATTACAGGGATGGAAAATGGATCTAATGAAGAAACGTGAGTTATATAGATAGGTTGCTTAGACTGGGGAATAGAAGGATGACATAATTATATTTTCAAGGAGGAGTGTTTATTTGGTTTAATAGAATAGGTATACTTCTGCTTTAAGTATAGTTCTTCAAAGATATGGAGAAAAACTCAAGGCAGAGGTATAGACATATATGGGGCTTCCCAGATGGCACTAGTAGTAAAGAACCCACCTGCCAATACAGGAGATGTAAGAGATGTTTGATCCCCATGGCAACCCACTGCAGTATTCTTGCCTGGAGAATCCCATGGACAGAGGAGCCTGGCGGGCTACAGTCCATAGGGTCACAAAGAGTTGTACATGGCTAAAGCCACTTAGCATAGCATAGACATATATAAATCCAGTTTTCAAAATTGTAAAACACTGAGAAGGACTTTGGAGAGAAGGTATGACTCTCAGAAGAGAATGAACAGATTAGACTAGTGGTAGGGCTTCCCAGGTGGCTCAATGGTAAAGAATCCACCTGCCAGTGCAGGAGATGCATGTTCGATCCCTGGGTCAGGTAGATCCCCTGGAGAAGGAAATGGCAACCCACTCCAGTACTCTTACCTGGGAAATCCCAGGACAAAGGAGCCTGGCAGACTGTGGTAGACGGGGGTCACTGAAGAGTTGGACACAATTTAGGGACTAAGCAGAAACAACTCAAATTTCTATGCATAAAAATCTCCTGGAATCAATTAAGTGCAGATTCCCAGGTCCCCTCAAGAGCTGATCCAGTGGACCTCTGGTCAGGCCTAAGAATTTGCATTGTTACCAGATACTTGAATGGGATTCTAATGTTGACAGCCCTTGAAACAAATGTTGAAAAACTTCTTGAGTTTAATCAGTAGCCTGTCATAGTCCAGGGAGCTGAACCAAGTAATCTCTTATGGTCTCCTCCAACTCTGATTTATATAGTTGTGTACATGTTTTTCTATAATCACTTCAAGTGAGCTCCAAACTGTCGTAAAGGCACCAGCTCTTAGAAAGCAGTGAGATGGGTTATGTTGTTCAGTGCTCCTCATTTCAGTTACTGAAGTCACATATTAAACCACAAGGAGGAATGTAAATTTTTACATAATACATAACCATCGATATTTGAACAATATTCAGCAGAGAGAAATTAAATCATGGCTTGCAGCTTTAAGAGATGGTAAATCATCTTCAGGCAATAGTTAAGACCCTCTTGTCACATAGGATTAGAAAGGAACACATTACTAAGTAAGTATTTATACTTAAGATGTGTTGACACATACTCCTGATAAATGAACATTAAATTTATGAAAGTTAGCCTCTGCTTGCTGTGTTCTTCAGGGATCCTCTTTAATTGTGTTCTTTGGGTTTACTATTGTCTTTTTTTTCTAGGATGGAGCTATGATGTTGAGGAGAGAAAGGTTCCAAAGCCTAAGTCCAAGTCTTATGGCGCAAACTTTTCTTGGAATAAAAGAACAAGAGTATCCACAAAATAGGTTGGCACGGACTGTATCTCTATGCTTGACTGTGAATAAAGTCAGCTGTGCAGTATTTATAGTCTGTGTATAATACACCTCTTAATCTCCTAATAAATTTGACCTTTAAACTACAGAAACGTTTTTGTGGTGTCTATTTTAAATGTTTTTTGATGTCCCAAGTTAAACATGTTATAACTTCCTTTACAGGTAGGTGATCATACCTCTAGGAAATTTCAGCACTTAAAAAATCTATTAAAATAAATGTTTGAAATCAGCTGCAACATTGAAGTTTTACACTTGTTTTTTATGTCCATTCTCAAGTTAATAGTGTTTATAAACTACCAGCCATCATTATCAAAATACTGTCTTACAAATTTTCCTGTTATCATAGGTAAAGAAATTCAGGATTACTGTGCAGTCTGATAAACCTAAGCCCAAATCTCCTTATTATTGAAATTTGCTTCTTTATTTAGAACTGTTTCTCTAAGCTTCTTTGAACCTAAATGAATTGTGTTCCATACTAAACTTTGCCCACTAATCAGTACTTCATGATTGTGATGGTTCAGGTAAAGATTTTATATTCTTGTGAATTAAAAGACTCAGAAAATAAAAACCAATTCTTTGTTAGATATGTCTAATGTTCACTGTTTTTAGAAAATGTAAGTAACTACATGGTTTTGTTATGCACTAATCATTTAGATCACACAGTATGGGTTACCAAACACATACTCTTGTCAGGTATCTCAATAAACTATATACTAATCTTCATAATAATTCACTGTGTGGATCACAATAAACTGTGGAAAATTCTGAAAGAGATGGAAATACCAGACCACCTGACCTGCCTCTTGAGAAACCTGTATACAGGTCAGGAAGCAACAGTTAGAACTGAACATGGAGCAACAGACTGGTTCCAAACAGGAAAAGGACTACGTCAAGGCTGTATATTGTCACCCTGCTTATTTAATTTATATGCAGAGTACATCTGAGAAATGCTGGGCTGGATGAAGCACAAGCTGGAATCAAGATTGCTGGAAGAAATATCAATAACCTCAGATATGCAGATGACACCACCCTATGGCAGAAAGTGAAGAAGAACTAAAAAGACTCTTGATGAAAGTGAAAGAGGAGAGTGAAAAAGTTGGCTTAAAGCTCAACATTCAGAAAACTAAAATCATGGCATCTGGTCCCATCACTTCATGGCAAATAGATGGGGAAACAGTGGAAACAGTGGCTGACTTTATTTTCTGGGCTCCAAAATCACTGTGGATGGTGATTGCAGCCATGAAATTAAAAGATACTTGCTCCTTGGAAGGAAAGTTATGACCAACCTAGACAGCATATTCAAAAGCAGAGAAATCACTTTGCCAACAAAGGTCCATTTAGTCAAGGCTATGGTTTTTCCAGTGGTCATGTATGGATGTGAGAGTTGGACTATAGCGAAAGCTGAGCACCAAAGAATTGATGCTTTTGAACTGTGGTGTTGGAGAAGACTCTTGAGAGTCCCTTGGACTGCAAGGAGATCCAGCCAGTCCATTCTAAAGGAGATCCGTCCTGGGTGTTCATTGGAGGGCCTGATGTTGAAGCTAAAACTCCAAAACTTTGGCCACCTGATGCAAAGAGCTGACCCATTGGAAAAGACCCTGATGCTGGGAAAGATTGAGGGCAGGTGGAGAAGGGGACGACAGAGGATGAGATGGCTGGATGGCATCACCAACACAATGACATGGGTTTGGATGTACTCTGGGAGTTGGTAATGGACAGAGGCTTGGCGTGCTGTGGTTCATGGGGTCGCAAAGAGTCGGACACGACTGAACGACTGAACTGAATAAGTCACTGTTTTCCCCATTTTGCAAACAAATAAATTAAGGCTTAAAATGAGTAGATAACATGCTCAAATTCACACAAGTAAATAGCATTTGAACCCATTTCTGTCTGTCTTCAAAGCGCATACTGTTAATTACTTTAGTTACAGAGAAATAGGTCCGATTAATGGCCGATAATTTCTTTGGATTGTTAAAACATTCTTTGATGTTTCAAAAATTATATACTAAATATACAGTCTCTCACAATCTCATTTCATAAAAACGCTAATAGCACGCTGACCTAGCCCAACAAAGAAACCATGTCAGAGTATAAACTTTTATGATATTGCTTTGGAGAGCCTATTGGAAGTCTCTTTTCAAAATGTTAACTGCATATTCCATTTAATTCTAAAAATTATCTTCCAGACAAACAGCCTGTGGATGTACACAGAAGTGAATGTACCAAGGATATTACAGAATTGTTTCTAATAGCTAATAAATGGAAATAATCTAAATGTCTATTAAAATGGAATAAAGTTAAATGGAGTGTTAATACAGCTATTGTAAAGAACAAGAAATAATCTGTATGAGCTGTTTGTAATGATATTCAAGATATAGTGCTAAGTGAAAGAAAAGAGTAGTGAATAATATCTGGGGTTGGTGGGCAGCATGTGCTATTATATATGCAACTAGAATATTTTGGGAAAAACATATAAGAAACTAGTAACTTGATTTTACTGGTTACCACTGGTTGTGGGGGAAGGGAGTCGTGGGTCTTTCACATTTAACTTTCAATATGCTTTTTAAATATACTACTTTAAGGATGTATTACTTGTATAAGTATACATAATTATAAATATCTTTTATACTACAGTTCATATCATGCCATCTTACCTTTACTTGAAAAATTATACATCTTAATTACTACCAATTTAGAATTTTAAGTAAGTGGTAAACTCTACAAAATGGTAAAATATAGCTGTTAAGTTGCACAGATATTTCAGTGAGTATAAGGTTAAATTTCAGTTTTTAAAAAAACTACTTATACCCCATACAATAAGGCAATCCAAGCAAGTATTCTTCAAAAAATGATTTAGTATTCTACCTTAAGTTTGGTTTTTAACAAAGTATAACACTTTTTATTTCTGTTGTTACTCTGGTAGAGCTTCATGGGCCACCTTGTGCATCTGCTGAAAATTCAGTATACTTTTGTAATATCTGGTCCTTATTTACATAATAAGTCAATGTCCAACTCTTTGTGGGTTGTTTCCATCTTTCATCCTATAGGAACTGCTGGTGCAGTGATTGTATGTTCATATTTCATATAAATTATAACTTATTTAAGACTAGCATAAAGGAGTCCCCTTTTGTTTTTGGGGGTGTTAAGTATGACAGGTCCTAAAAGAAAGAAAATAAACTAGACAGCTCTCATTTTATAGAATCTGTCTTATGCAATGCTAAGGGAGCCTGTGATGTAAATTTTCTAAGTCAAAAGCAGGTACTTTGCCAATAATCCTGAAATAGATGCTTTAGTTACTTTTAACATCATTTATTAATATCTTATTCTTTTACACTATTTTAATTTAAAAATTTTAGTACAATCATTTTGATTGCAGATACAAAGTTATTGTCTTTATTGACTGATTCTGAATGCCAGTTTTAAGTTATCCAGTTACCAATAAACCATAATGACAAGACTGACAAGGTCACCCTGCCCGTATGTTACAGACCTACAGAGGGAGCTTATATTCTGCTGCTGCTGCTAAGTCGCTTCAGTCGTGTCTGACTCTGTGCGACCCCATAGATGGCAGCCCACCAGGCTCCCCCGTCCCTGGGATTCTCCAGGCAAGAGTGGGTTGCCATTTCCTTCTCCAGTGCATGAAAGTGAAAGTGAAGTCGCTCAGTCGTGTCTGACTCTTAGCGACCCCATGGACTGCAGCCCACCGGGCTCCTCCGTCCATGGGATTTTTCCAGGCAAGAGTTTAGCAATTGCCAATTTAGTATGAGTAAAGACTGAGTTAGACAACTTGGACTTGAATTCTGGTTCAGCCATTTACTAGCTCGGTCATCTTTACAAAGTCAATTAAATTTCTGTTTCCTCATCTCCAGAATGGGGGGGTTATCAACCTAATGGGGTAGGTGAAAGTTAATATAATCTGAGTGACTGTATTAAGCACTCACTCCGTCATGCACAGGGCACTGTTACACCTGTGTGGGCATTCTGTCTCTCCTAGGAGGATATCCTGGGGCACCCCGGCCCTATGAAGTTGATGTTGCAGAACTAACTTTTCAGGACAATTAGGTGCTTATAGTGTATATTACTTTATATTTTTAATGATGTCTTTAAATTATTTCTTTAAAATATTAGTACTTTGGTTATAAAAGTGTTGCAAAAATATTTGATATAGAAATCAAAGAATCATAAATTTCACCAATCTTAAGATAACCATAGTTATATACCTGGTGTGTGTGTTTCTGGTATTTTTCTTCATCATACATGTTGCTTTTATAAAACAAAAGCATTTATAACATGCTTTTGTTAAAACTGCACTGTTATCACACTTTCCACTGACTATATTGTGTTTTCCCATGACATTTTTTATAATATGGTATGTAATACACAATTTAAACATCTGAAAAACAGAAGTTTAAATTGTGTATTGATTTGATTTTCTGGTTTTTTGTTTTCATATTTAAAAACATAACTCTTACCTCCCCAGCCAGACTGCAAATGACTAGAAGCGTAAGTTCTGACATTTCTTTCTCAATGTCTTCTTCAAAGCCTCATCATGGGAAAGCTGGATAAACAATGGTTAGTTTGATTGTTTAAATGATTCTGAATACAAATCAAACCTAATCTGTCCCAATCTCTTCTGGCTTTCAGTTGATGTCTCTTTGAAACTGTTAGTGGATATTTACTGGAACTCTATTCAATAGCTGCTCAAGTGTTGACTTTATTTATACTCATCTAAGAATTATACTGACCACTCAAGAGTTAATTTTATTTTAAATGGATTTTTAAAATTTTAGGTCTCAAAAGTTTTTTTTAATTTTATAAATCTTGTTTTATCTTAATGTTAAAATGATAGAAAAGTTAATGTACAGTTATTACATTGAGTTTCATTACAGTGGGTTTCTTTGGAAAATAAATATTAATCCTACATGGGTAATGAAGATTAAATCATGAAATTGGGACAAAATAGATTTTGGATTGTGATTTAACTGATTACCTATAGATACAGACATGATTACACCTGTGCTTTGGACTCTGGGAACCTCATGAGGAGCTTCAATGTCTCTCCAGTTTAACAAGAATAAGTCCAGGAGATTTCATTACTTACTGCAGGAAACTCATGATGTTGATTTTTGCAACCAAAGCCTGCCAGCAATGGTATGTGATGATAATTATCATAATGTAATAGATTTTCTCCTAAAGATCAGTGATTATATTTTTAAGCTTTTTTTTTTTCTTTTCACTGGGATTTTCTGTAAATTTTTATTATAAGAAAAAAAAATACTCATATACCCTTCACTTAAGTTTACTAGTTAATATTTTGTCACATGCGTTTTCCTTCCTCCCTGCAGCCTTCATTTAAAAGCAAGGTTCAGGCACCATATCGCTACATACTTTAACAATTGTCCATATTCAGACTTCACCAGATTGCCCCAATATTGTTCTTTACACTGATTTATTTCAATCCCATATCCAGTCAGTAATTGTATATTACATTTAGTCTCCTTTTATTTTGCACAGTTTACCTGCTTTTTTGTTTCTTCCGTAGCATTTGGGTGTTTTTGAAGAATTCAGGCCATCCTCAAAAAACTGTTCCACAATTTGGGTTTCTCCCAGTGTTTTCTCATGTCGAGATTTGAGTTAAATAATTCCTGTAATAATCCAAAGAATGCTAACACAATGGTGAAATTTTGTTGGGAAACAGATTTATGCAATCTCAAAAGTACCAACCCATACATTATGTACTAACAGAGATAAAAGTACTTATGATGGAGAAATTGGGCATGCACCACCTCAACCAAGTGTTCAAACTTAAAATCACCAATTAATAGTAATTTTATGTTTTTCTCAAAGAGTCAGTCCTGGCAGCACAAAAGTCACTGTCCAGTTATTGGTGATGTCAGTGTGATCACTTGGTTAAGGTGGTACATGCCAGGGTTTCCATCATAAAGTACTTTTATCTCTTACTTAGTAGTCTATGGGTTGATACTTTGAGATTGCATAAATCCTATTTCCCAAGAAAATTTTACCAAATTGTGTAAGGATTTTTGGACTATCCTTACCCAAATCAGGTACTATACCAGAGACTGCAAATGGTAACTTTTTAGTTCTTTCAATTCCTCCATTTACTAGATTACCCCCACCAACTTATTATTGACTTTCAGATTCTTTTTTATTTAGTATTCATTATTGTCCTATGGGACTTCCCTATAGCTCAGATGGTAAAGAATAAAGAATCTGCAATAAAGAATCTGGAACAATATATGTTAGGTTTACCTTGTACATTCGCCCCTTAGACCTGGAATCAGTCATTCCTTTAAGAAGTTCTGTTTGCTTTAGTAGAAAGTAATATTTTGAAATCAATGTTAGGGTGTTATTCCTGTGTCCATAGCACTATTTATGATAGACAAGACATGGAAACAACCTAAATGTCCATCAATAGATGAATGGATAAAGAAGATGTGGGTGTACAATGGAATATTACTCAGCCATAAAAAGAATGAGATAATGCCATCTGCAGCAGTATGGATGAAACTAGAGATTATCATACTAAGCAAAGTAAGTCAGAAGGAGACAAATACCATATGATATCACTTACATGTGGAAGCTGAAATATGACACAAATGAACATATTTATGAAACAGAAACCGACTCAGAGAGAACAAACTTCTAGTTGCGAAAGGGGAGGGAAGGACTGAGAGTTTGGGATTAACAGATGCAAACTAGAATATATAGCATAGAATAGATAAACAAAGTCTTACTGAATAGCACAGGGAACTATATTCAATATCCTGTGATAAATCATAATGGGAAAGAATTTGAAAAATATATGTATAACTGAATCATTTTGCTATGTAGTAAAAAGTAACACAAGATTATAAATCAACTATAAAAATTTTTTTGTTTAATTGGGGTGCTATATAGGCCCATGTAAGTGGGCAAAGTTTACACATATACACACATTTTATAATATCTTGATAACCCTATTCCAGTCCAATGGCTCAGAGTTCTTTCTCTGCACCTTCCCCTTCCTCTCCTCCCACCCCCATTTAATATTTTAACGCCCTTCTCTCACAATGAGAATCCTGGTTCCTAATATCAGTGTATTACTCTTTTAAAATACACACAGAATGGTTTTTAAATCACTGATAGCACTGGTAAGGAGGTAAAGTACAAGATTTCTTCAACAATTTCTTCAGAAAAACTGTTTGCCGGGTTAATGAATTAACTCTGTTATCTATTTTCATATCCAGCTAGGTTCATTTGTTCTTTGTATTCATCTATAGGATTTTTTCTTTCTTGTTGATTTATGTTTAAACATCTAAAATTTTAACATGGTCAAAAGTCAAAATTGTATTAAAAAGTTGAAGGAGCCCCATTCTTACCCACCCTGTATGGTGGAACCAATTTTATTGCTGATTTGTATTTCATTTTGCAAATTAAGGAGATGTACATATTCATATCCTTTCATATGCAGACTATGTATACTCTTGTACTTTGCTGTGTTTTTTTCTTAGTATATATCATATCAGTTCTATGCTTAAATTTTGTACATCCTAATGAATGGTGTCGCAAAGAGTCGGACATGACTGAACGACTGAACTGAACCAAACTTAATGAATGTAAAACCCCAATAAATTTGACAGACATAAAAACAAACCTCAGTGTGGATGTCAGAGCAACACTTAAAATGTTCACGATCTATGAGCATTTGTTATGGCTTATAATGGTTAAACACGAAAACAACTATATGTAATGTTTTTGATACTTGATTGACAAGATCAAAGTGTTAAAATCCTCATACAGAATAATCTAAAAGTCAGATTTTCCATTCCTGCAGCATTTGCACCATGACTAGGATGATCCATGTGGAACAAAGCAACATGAAGAAATATCGGAAGAAATATTACTCAAAACTGACATCTGCAAAAACCAAAAAATTAGATACTTCTCTAGTTTTCCATCATTGTGTAAAACAAAACAAAATTCTTAACATTCCTTATTTGGTGAAACATTCATTGTTGGTGTGATTTGGTTTTCTGTTTATAAATCTACATGTGGGAAGATGAATTCAATTTTAGTTATAGTGACTGCAGGATGCCTATGAGCTATCAGTTAAAGATTCATAGCCCTCCATTGGAAATGTGAGTCTGGAGCTTAGCATATAGACCAAGAGCATTGGCTGTACTGTAATAATGAAAGCTCTGACGATGAATAGAGTAGTGACTAGAAGATTACAAAAAACAGGAGGGTCCATGACATCCCTTAGGGAAATTACTATCAGTAAACAAAGAGGAAGAGGTGGTAAGTAAGGAATGCATGCATGCACGCTAAGTCATTTTAGTCGTGTCAGGCTCTGTGCGACCCTATGGACTATAGCCCACCAGGCTCCTCTGCCTGGGATTTCCCAGGCAAGAATACTGGAGTGGATTGCCACGTCGTCCTCCAGGGAATCTTCTTAGCCCAGAAACACTGCATTCTTTAAACTGTTAAGTTTGTTTGGCAGGACATAGTTATGGGTATTTACAAGAAAGATTAGTTTAGAAGAGCCTTCAAAGATAATAGTAGATATAATTGAAGTTGTGGAACAAGGAGTAACTTACACAAGTTGTCAAAACCAGTCTTGATCACAATGAGGATTCATAACTGTCTCTCCTTTTGAATAGTTCCCTAGAACAGTCACGTGCAGACTATGACCTATGAATAAAATCAGGCCTGCCTGAGCTAAGAAAAGTTTAAGGAAATAAAACTTGTAATAAGTAAATAAACTTATTGATTCAATACCTCCTTTGAAAGAGAAACTAAAGCACAGTATTCGTTAGTAAGACAGCTATTAGGTCAAATGTCAGATATGCCACTTGAACTTGACCTCTCTAATGCCTTAGTGCCCTTATCAAGTGTCACTGAATCAATCAGCACTTAGTAGATACTTGATAAATATTAAATACTTCATGAAAATTCACATCATTTATTAAATATTATTTGTGGCCAGGCATTTGGCTAAATTGATGTGTATTTGCTAGGATCTCTACTTAATTTTTTTTTTTTTAAGTAATTTTTTAAAACCTTAATCATAAGGTAAGATAGATAAAGCAGGATGCCTACAGATAAAAATAGAACTTATAATGTACAGTTTCATTTTTAAAGTTGTATTTATAATCGAGAATAAACAGGACTTAGCAGTCCTGTTGTGAATACTTGAACTAATTAATGGTTTTATGAGTAAGCAATGGAAATAATGTATTTGAATACAGAGTGATTAAGCATATATTACTATCTAACTTGAATATACTCTTTAATGAATATTTCAAGAGAAAATCAATAATGGTTATACCGTAATATCTGCTGATATTTTTATGAATGCACATACCATGATCATTATCAGTAACCCTGCCCTTGAACCACTGCTGTAAAACTCCTCACCAAACCCTCTTAGGTTGTGATACCCAGTTTTTGAGACATGAGCCTGCTGTGTCCTGCTTTGTCTGATAAAGCAACAAAACTGTTCTTTTCTATTTCATCCAGAACTCTTTCTCTAAGATTCAATTCAGCATCGGTGCACAGAGGCTGGGTTTTCAGCATTAATACAAATTTACAATTCTTAAAATGAAGGAAATATTTTGGACATCATATGATTTTTACAAAGGGATTTCTATGTGAGTCTAAAGTAATATACACCACAATTAAAGCATGCTTTACTCTTTTAAAAATGGCAGTTCACCTAAGGGGACACAGTGTAGTACACTTGTGAAATATAGATTATAAATTTGCAAGACACATAATAATTGATCTTTAAATTAAAAAATTACTAACAACGAGAAGGAGATGAATGATTATAGAGAACCATAAGATGAAGAGGAATCAGGAAGTATGAGAGTGAAAGACAGGGAAGCCTGGCAGGCTGCAGTCCATGGGGTCGCTAAGAGTTGGACACAACTGAGTGACTGAACAACAAAGTATGTAAAAATGTGGAAGGACCCAGGGTGGACATACTGCAATTTTGCTGTGTGTTAAAGGATCACTGACCTAGAGCCAGACATCCTGGAATGTGAAGTCAAGTGGGCCTTAGGAAGCATCACTATGAACAAAGCTAGTGGAGGTGATGGAATTCCAGTTGAGCTATTTCAAATCCTAGAAGATGATGCTGTGAAAGGGATGCACTCAATATGCCAAGCAAATTCGGAAAACTCAGCAGTGACCACAGGACTGGAAGAGGTCAGTTTTCATTCCAATCCCAAAGAAAGGCAATGCCGAAGAATGTTCAAACTACCACACAATTGCACTCATCTCATATGCTAGCAAAGGAATGCTCAAAATTCTATAAGCCAGGCTTCAACAGTACATGAACCATGAACTTCCAGATGTTCAAGCTGGATCTAGAAAAGGCAGAGGAACCAGAGATCAAATTGCCAACATCCATCAGAACATCAAAAAGCAAGAGAGTTCCAGAAAAACATCTGCTTTATTGACTATGCCAAAGACTTTGATTGTGTGGATCACAACAAACTGTGGAAAATTCCTAAAGAGATGGGAATACCAGACCACCTTACCTGCCTCATGAGAAATCTGTGTGCATGTCAAGAAGCAACAGTTAGAACTGAATATTCAACAACACACTGATTCCAAATCTGGAAAGGAGTATGTCAAGGCTGTATATCGTTACCCTGCTTGTTTAACTTAAATGCAGAGTACATCATGTGAAATGCCGGGCTGGATGAAGCACAAGCTGGAATCAAGACTGCAGGGAGAAATATCAATGACCACAGATATGCAGATGACACCAACCATATGGCAGAAAGCGAAAAGGAACTGAAGAGCCTCTTGATGAAAGTAAAAGAGGAGAGTGAAAGAGGAGAGTGAAAAAGCTGGCATAAAACTCAACATTCAGAAAACTAAGATCATTCAAAAAACTAACGTCATCTAGTCCCATCACTTCATGGCAAATAGATGGGGAAACTATGGAAACAGTGACAGACTTTATTTTCTTGGGCTCCAAAATCACTGCAGATGGTGACTGCAGATATGAAATTAAAAGATGCTTGCTCCTTGAAAAAAAAGCTATGACAAACCTAGACAGCATATTAAAAAGCAGAGACATTACTTTGCCAGTAAAGGTCTGTCTAATCAAAGCTATGATTTTTCCAGTAGTCACGTATGGATGTGAGAGTTGAACTATAGAGCAAGCTGAGCGCCGAAGAATTGATGCTTCTGAACTGTGGTGTTGGAAAAGACTCTTGAGAGTCCCTTGGACAGCAAGGAGATCCAACCGGTCCATCCTAAAGGAAATCAGTCCTGAATATTCATTGGAAGGATTGATACTGAAGCTAAAACTCCAATACTTTGGCCACCTGATGCGAAGAACTGACTCATTTGAAAAGACCTTGATGCTGGGAAAGATTGAAGGCAGGAGGAGAAAGGGATGACAGAGGGTGAAATGGTTGGATGGCATCACCGACTCAATGAACAGGAGTTTGAGTAAGCTCCGGGAGTTGGTGATGGACAGAGAAGCCTGACATGTTGCAGTCTATGGGGTCGCAGACTCTGACAGGACTGAGTGACTGAACTGAACTGAAGCAAAGGATAAACTGAGATAAGTGAAGAATTGTTTCAGTTAAATTTCCAAAGGATCAAGTACACAATCCATTTTGCTTTAGGACTTCCCTGGTGGCTCAGATGGTAAAGCGTCTGCCTACAATGCAGGAGACCTGGGTTTGATCCCTGGGTTGGGAAGATCCCCTGGAGGAGGAAATGGCAACTCACTCCAGTACTCTTGCCTGGAAAATCCCATGGATGGAGGAGTGTGGTAGGCTACAGTCCATGGGGTCGCAAAGAGTCGGACACGACTGAGCGACCTCACTTCACTTATACCACTTAAAGAAATATATGGAGAGAATTCCAGAGAAGGAAACAACATCCAAATGTCAAAAGGTGGATCATATTAAAAAACAAAAAGTCTTAGCACATGTCAATTACTGGGAACCATTCAAAATAAAATAGTCAGCTTGGACAATCACAAAGGTTTCAGAGACAACCAAGAGCTGAGGCAAGGTTAAACAATGAGATTAATCTATACACGAGGTCACTTCCTTCAAGACTAGGAGAGGTGATTATTTTATTTCATGCATAAAAATCAACACAGAAAATTAAGAAATAGAGGGTATATTACAAACAAAAGAACAAGATTAAACCTTAGAAAAAGTCCTTAATAAAACAGAGATAAGTGATTTACCAGATAAAAGAGTTCAGAATAATGGCTATAAAGATAATGAACAAACTTGGGAAAAGAACAAATAAACACAGTGAGAACTTCTACAAAGAAATGGAAAATATTTTAAAAGTTCCAATAGAAGTAACAGACATGAAATATAACTGAAAATTACAGTAGAGGGGTTCAACAGCAGACTACATAAAACAGAAAAAAGGATCCATAACCTCCAGGCCAGGGTAAAAGAAATTTACACAGTCAGTGCAGCAGAAAGGGAAAAAAAAGAATGAAAAAAATAGAAGACAGCTTAAGGGACTTACAGGGCAACATTAAGCAAAATAATATTCACATTAAGTTCTACAAGGAGAAGATAGAAAAGGGCAAAAAGCTTACATGAAAAAAATAATGGCTGAAAATTTCTCCAACCTGGGGAAGAAACAAACATCCAGGTCCAGGAAACCTAGTGAGTTACAAATAAGATGAACCCAAAGAGACTTCCATCAAGACACATAATTAAAATGTCAAAAGTTTAAGACAGGCGAGAGAACAAGATGGCAGAGGAATAGGTGGACGTGGAGTACATCTCTCTCCACGGATACATCAGGAATACCCCTTGAGACATAGAAGTGCCTGCAGAACACCAGCTGGGAGCAGACAGGAGGACCTGACCAGAGGAAAAGAATATATAGAACCACGCAAAACTCAGTAGGAGGGACTAGGGGGAAAAACAGGAGTGTTAGTAAGACTGGACCCACCCTCAGCGGGTGGGGGGACTGAGGCAGGGGCCCAGTGCCCACATCAAGGCAACAGTCTGAGTCAGAGGAGAAACATTTAAGGCTGAGAGTGAAACAGCTGATCTGTGGCAGCCTAAATGGAATGAGAATCAGACAGTCCTTCCCACAATCATACATACTGGGGACAGAGACAAGGGTCCCCTGGAAGGTGCAGGGGCTGGGAGGTAGAGTTTGGGGAGTGTGGAGGTGAGGGCTGCTATTGACTGCAGAGAGACGGGTCGAGGGAGGTAAGGGAGGAGATTGTGATGGGAAATGCCTGTGGAAAAAGCTGGGCAGCCATGGAAGCAAGGCAGTACTGCTGAGTCACCCATAGTGAGTGGAGTCATCACCATAGCCTCTCACTCCCCACACACCAACCAGCATTGGCAGCTGAACAATAGAGATGCTGGCCCATCAAATGCCTGATGCACTGAACTACACAGTAGGACCCCACCCAGGGTGCCCCTTTAAGTGCCTGACACACCGATCTACAGAGTAGGACTCCAGCCAGGGGGGCCCCTCTATGTGCCTGACGCACCAAACACAGAGGACCCCAGGCAAGAGAGCCCTCTAAGCCTCTGAATCGGCAGAGCGATGGAGAAAGACCGGCCAAAGAGGTCTTCTGATCACCAGCTACAAGAGGCTCAAAAAAAGACTGATAGGTCCATAACACCTGTGGCGGAGGCAGTCTGTGTCACTGCACAGACTTGTCACTTGCACACTTGGCGCCGCCAGGGTCCCTGCAAGTCAAGCAGCTGCGCCACCTTCACGCTCAACTCTCACTGGGGCAGAGCTGCCACAGGCAAAAAAAGTCTGGCCTCTACGTGTGCAGGGTCACTTCGGTAGCGTCTGACTCTGCGACCCTGTAGACTGTGGCCTGCGGGTTTCTCTGTCAGGGAGGGGGGTTCTCCAGGCAAGAATACTGGAGCGTATTGCCCAATACTGGTTGCCATACCCTTCTAGAGTGCTATATTTCCTACTGCCTTAGCCGCCAACTCCCCTGAATACTTGATGCTATCAGAACCCCTGTGACCCAAGCAAATACACCTCCATACCTGGCCCTCACAAGGGCAAACCCAAGTGCTCCAAGGCACCTCAGGAGCAAACCCCAGTGGACAATCCACATGCAGAGGTGGAAATAAAACCACAATTGAAACCCAGGAGCAGTGTGGCTAAGGAAGAAGACCCAAAACCTTCCCAGCAGCATACAAGCTGAAGATGAAATCTACACGATCAACTAGGCAGACTCTGTGTCTATGGAATATATAAAAGGTCACTGAGACCTCCCACAAGAGAAAGCACACTAGTTCTGATAGCTTTGGACATCGGAGGCAAGAACACATAGTAGGACCAGGTTAGAATCTGAGCTGCCCCCACAGCAGGTCCAGAGATCAGCACAGTGCTGGAGGGCATCCTAGGGAGGTGAGGTGGACTGTGACTCCCAGCGAGGGAAAGGACTCTGACAGCAGTGACTTAAGAAAAACATTTATTATTCTTATGTTTTGACTTGCTCTGTAGATTCTTTTGGATTTTGTTTCTTTTCTCCCCACTCTGTTGTCAGTTCAGTCGCTCAGTTATGTCCAACTATTTGTGACCCCATGAACCACAGCACGCCAGGCCTCCCTGTCCATCACCAACTCCCGGAGTGCACCCAAACCCATGTCCTTTGAGTCAGTGATGCCATCCAACCATCTCATCCTCTGTTGTCCCCCTTCTCCTCCTGCCCTCAATGTTTCCCAGCATCAGGGTCTTTTCGAATGAGTCAACTCTTCGCATCAGGTGGCCAAAGTATTGGAGTTTCAACTTCAAAATCAGTCCTACCAATGAACACCCAGGACTGATCTCCTTTAAGATGGACTGGTTGGATCTCCTTGCAGTCCAAGGGACTCTCAAGAGTCTTCTCCAACACCACAGTTCAAAAGCATCAATTCTTCAGTGCTCAGCCTTCTTCGCAGTCCAACTCTCACATCCATACATGACCACTGGAAAAACCATAGCCTTGACTAGACGGACCTTTGTTGGCAAAGTAATGTCTCTGCTTTTTAATATGCTGTCTAGGTTAGTCATAACTTTCCTTCCAAAAAGTAAGCATCTTTTAATTTCATGGCTACAGTCACCATCTGCAATGATTTTGGAGCCCCCAAAAATAAAGTAAGCCACTGTTTCCACTGTTTCCCCATCTATCTGCCATGAAATGATGCCAAAGCCTTTGACTGTGTGGATCACAATAAACTGTGGGAAATTCTGAAAGAGATGGGAATACCAGACCACCTGATCTGCCTCTTGAGAAATTTGTATGCAGGTCAGGAAGCAACAGTTAGAACTGGACATGGAACAACAGACTGGGTCTAAATAGGAAAAGAAGTACATCAAGGCTTTATATTGTCACCCTGCTTATTTAACTTATATGCAGAGTGCATCATGAGAAACACTGGGCTGGAGGAAGCACAAGCTGGAATCAAGATTGCCAGAATAATTATCAATAATCTCAGATATGCAGATGACACCACCCTTATGGCAGAAAGTGAAGAACTAAAGAGCCTCTTGATGAAAGTGAAAGAGGAGAGTGAAAAAGTTGGCTTAAAGCTCTACATTCAGAAAAATAAGATCATGGCATCCAGTCCCTCTGTTGTAGTTGTCAATTTTATTGGCACTATGAAATCTAATTAAGCTTCTAAACTTTTTTTTTCCTCAGTCACATTTTTTATTGCTGTTATAAACCTCTGCCTCTGTGTTGGGCTTTTGCAGTTCTGTGAAGTTTTCCTTTTTTTTTTTATAACTTTAATTTTTAAGTGTTTAAAAAATCTAATATAGTTTTTCTACATTTCTTCCTTTGTTTGCCTTTCCTACTGTTCTTTCCCCCTTGCAGTTAATTTTTAATATATGTAAATCTTCATCTACTTCTGTTTACTTTGCATATCTATTCTTTCTTTATTTTCCTTCTTTCCTTTCCGCTGAACATATTTGTTAGTTTTGTTTTCATTGCTTTATTCCCCACTTGACACCTTGCTTTAGTTTTGTTTTCCAGTTTGTGCTTTAGTTTTGTTGTTAACTGGTAAATATAATTTTTGACATACTTTGTTTGCCAGGTCAATCTGAACTTTTTTTTTGTTGGACTTTTCACTTTGCTCATGGGTGTATATGTATATGTGTATATTCCATTATTTTAATTATTATTTGCCTGATTTTGTAACTGCCATTTGTCTGGGGTTCATCTTTGGTTTCTCGTTTTTGGATTTTTTTTTTTTTAAACTTTACATAATTGTATTAGTTTTGCCAAATATCAAAATGAATCCACCACAGGTATACATGTGTTCCCCATCCTGAATTTGTTTTAATCTCACTTAATGCTATAACAAACCACTTGTGGGATCTTTGTTCCTGACAAGAGATCAAGCCCTGAGTCTTTGGAGTGTAAGCACTGACTCCAAGACCCTAGACTACCAGAGAACTAACCCTAGGGAGCATCAAATAGTGAGAACTCACACAAAGGAAACCACTTGAATACAAGACCCAGCATCACCCAACCACCAGTAGCACCCTGTGCAGGATGCCTCATTCAAACAACAAACAAGACAAAAATACAAACCTAATCATCAGCAGACAGGATTACCACCTCACTCAGCCTTGCCCATCAGAGGAAAAACAAACAAAAACTCAGCACAAATCTCACCCTATAGGAAGCTTACACAAACCACTGGACCAATCTTAGGAGGGCAGAAACCCAAAAGAAGAAAGAATTCAACCTTGAAGCCTGGAAAAAGGAGACCTCAAACACAGTAATTAAAAAAATAATAATGAAAAAGCAGAGAAATAATACACAAATGAAGGAACAAACTAGAAACACAGAAGTCCAAATAAATGAAGAGGAACTAGGCAAACTACCTGAAGAATAATTCAGAATGATAGGAAAGACGATCAAAAACCTTGAAAACAAAATGAAGAAAATGAAAGGCTCAATTAACAAAGACCTAGAAGAATTAAAGAATGAACATACAGAGACAACACAATTATTGAAATTAAAAATACTCTAGAAGGAATCAATAGCAGAATATATGAAACAGAAGAACAAATCAGTGAGCTGGAAGATAAAATGGTGGAAATAACTTCTGAAGAGCAGAATAAAGTAAAAAGAATGAAAAGAACTGAGGATAGTCTCAGAGACCTTTAGGACAATATCAAACACACCAACATTCTAATTATAGGTCCCAGAAGAAGAAGAGAAAAAGGGTATGAGAAAAGTTTTGAAGAGATTATAGTTGAAAATTTCCCCAACATGGAAAAAGAAATAGTCATTCAAGTCCAAGAGGCACGAAGAGTCCCATACAGGATAAACCCAAGGAGAAACATGGCAAGACACATACTAGTCAAACTAACAAAGACTAAACACAAAGAAAGAATATGAAAACCAGCAAGGGAAAAGCAACAAGTAACATACAAGGGAAACCCCATATGTTTAACGGCTGATTTTTTCAGCAGAAACTCTGCAGGCCAGAAGGGAATGGCAGGATAAATTTAAATTACTGAAAGGGAAAAAATCTACAACCAAGATTACTGTACCCACCAAGGATCTCATTCAAAATTGATGCAGAAATAAAAAGCTTTTCAGACAAGCAAAAGTTAAGAGAATTCAGTACCATCAAACTAGCTTTACAACAAATGTTAAAGGGACTTATATAGTCCAGAAATACAATAGAAGAAAAAAGATCTACAAAATCAACCCCAAACAATTAAGAAAAAGACAACAGGAACATATATATCAATAATTACTTTAAATGTAAATAGATTAAATGCTCCAACCAAAAGATATATACTGGCTGCAAGGATACAAAAACAAGACCCATATATATGCTGTCTACAAGAAACCCACTTCAGACCTCAGTACACCTATAGACTGAAATTGAGAGGATGGAAAAATATATTCCATGCAAATGGGATGCAAAAGACAGCTGGAGTAGCAATCCTCATATCAGACAAAATAGACCTTAAAATAAAGAATATTGCAATAGATAAGGAAGGACACTACATAATGATCAAGGGATCAATCCAAGAGGAAGACATAACAATTGTAAATATCTATGCACCCAACATAGGAGCACCTCAATACATAAGACAAACACTAACAGACATAAAAGGAGAAATGGACTGTAATACAATAATAGTAGGAGACTTTAACACCCCACCACACCAATGAACAGATCATCAAAACAGAAAATTAATAAGGAAACACAAGTCTTAAATGATACATTAGATGAGATGGATCTCATTGATATCTTTAGGACATTCCATCCAAATGCCGAATACACGTTCTTCTCAAGTGCACATGGAATACTCTTCAAGATAGACCACATCTTGGTTCATAAATCAAACCTCAGTAAATTTAAGAAAATTGAAATTGTATCAAGAATCTTCTCCAACGACAATGCTATGAAACTAGATATCAATTACAAGGAAAAAACTGTAAGAAACACAAACACATGGAGCTTAAACAACATGTTTCTAAATAACCAACAGGTTACTGAAGAAATCAAAAGGGAAATAAAAAATTTCTAGAAACAAATGACAATGAAAACAACAACTCAAAACCTATGGGATGCAGCAAAAGCAGTTCTAAGAGGAAGTTTATAGCAATACAAACCTACCTGAAGAAACAAAAACATCAAACAGACAACCTAACTTTACACCTAAAACAACTGAAAAAGAAGAGCGAAAAACCCCAAAATTAGTAGAAGGAAGGAAATCATAAAGATCTGAGCAAAAACAAATGAGAAAGAAATGAAATAAACAATAGTAAAGATTAATAAAACTAAATCTGGTTCTTCGAGAAGATAAACAAAATTGACAAGTTTTAGCTAGACTCATCAAGAAAAAAAGAGAGAAGAATCAAATCAACAAAATTAGAAATGAAAAAGGAGAGGTTGCAACAGACAATGCAGAAATATAAGATTATTAAGAGACTATTATGAGCAACTATATGGCAATAAAATGGATAACCTGGAAGAAATGGACAGATTCTTAGAAAAGTTCAATCTTCCATGACTGAGCCAGCAAGAAATAGAAATTATGAACAGCCCAGTTACAAGTACTGAAATTGAAGCTGTGACCAAAAATCTCCCAAAAAACAAAAGCCCAGGACCAGATGGGCTTCACAGGAGATTTCTATCAAATATTTAGAGAAGAGCTAACGCCTATCCTTCTAAAACTCTTTCAAAAACTTGCAGAGGAAGGCACACTTCCAAACTCATTCAATGAGGCCACCATCACCCTGATACCAAAATCAGACAAAGACAACACAAGAAAAGAAAACTACAGGCCAATATCACTGATAAACATAGATGCAAAAATCCTCAACAAAATTTTAGCGAACATATTTCAGCAACATATCAAAAAGCTCATACATGATCAAGTTGGGTTTATTCCAGGGAATGCAAGGATTCTTCAATATACACAAATCAATCAATGTGACACACTATATTAACAAATTGAAAGATAAAAAGTATATGATCATCTCAATAGATGCAGAAAAAGCCTTTGACAAAATTCAGCACCCATTTATGATTAAAACTCTTCAAAAATGGGCATAGAAGGAACCTACTTCAACATAGTAAAGGCCATATATGATAAGCCTACAGCAAACATTATTCTCAATGGTGAAAAACTGAAAGCATTCCTCCTAAGATCAGGAACAAGACAAGGGTGTCCACTTTTTCCACTGTTATTCAACATAGTTCTGGAAGTCCCAGCTACAGCAATCAGAGAAGAGAAAGAAATAAAGGGAATCCAGATCCAAAAAGAAGAAGTAAAGCTCTAACTGTTGGCAGATGACATGATACTGTACATAGAAAACCCTACAGATAGTATCAGAAAATTACTAGAGCTAATCAGTGAATTTAGCAAAGTTGCAAGATACAAAATCAATACACAGAAATCACTTGCATTCTATATACTAACTATGAAAAATAAGAAAGAGCAATTAAGGAATCAATCCCATTCACCATTGCCACAAAAATAATTAAATATCTAGGAATAAACTTACCTAAGGAGACAAAGGAACTGCACACAGAAAATTAAAAGACACTAATGAAAGAAATCAAAGACTACATAAACAGATGGAGAGAGATTCCAAGTTCCTGGGTAGGAAGAATCAATATTGTAAAAATGATTATACTACCAAATGCAATCTACAAATTCAATACAATCCCTATCAAATTACCAATGACATTTTTCACAGAACTAGAACAAAAAATTTCACAATTCATATGGAAACACAAAAAAACCCGAATAGCCAAATCAGTCCTGAGAAAGAAGAATGGAGCTGAAGGAATTGAGCTTCCTGACTTCAGATTACACTACAAAGCTACAGTCATCAAGACAGTATGATACTGGCACAAAAACAGAAATATAGACAAATGGAACAAGATAGAAAGCCCAGAAATAAAAGCATGCACCTATGGGTACCTCAATTTTGACAAAGGAGGCAAGAATATACAATGGGGCAAAGATAGCCTCTTCAATAAATGGTGCTGGGAAAACTGGACAACTATATGTAAAAGAATGAAATTAGAACACTTCCTAACACCATACACAAAGATAAACTCAAAGTGGATTAAAGACCTTAACGTAAGACCAGAAACTATAAAACTCTTAGAGGAAAACATAGGCAGAACACTCGATGACATAAATCAAAGCAAGATCCTCATGACCCACTTTCTAGAGTAATGAAAATAAAAACAAAAGTAAACAAGTGGGACCTGATTAAACTTAAAAAGCTTTTGCACAGCAAAGGAAACTATAAGCCAGGTGGAAATACAACCCTCAGAATGGGAGAAAATAATAGCAAATGAAACAACTGACAAAGGATTCATTTATAAGCAGCTTATACAACTCAATGCAAGAAAAACAAACAACCCAATCAAAAAGTGGGAAAAAGACTTAAACAGACATTTCTCCAAAGAAAATATACAGATGGCTAACAAATACATGAAAAGATGCTCAACATCGCTCATTATTAGAGAAATGCAAATCAAAACTACAATGCAATACCACCTCACACTGGTCAGAATGGCCCTCATCAAAAAGTCTACAAACAATAAATGCTGGAGAGGGTGTGGAGAAAAGGGAACACTCTTGCACTGTTGGTAGGAAGGTAAATTGATACAGCCACTATGGAAGACATTATGGAGATTCCTTAAAAAACTAGGAATAAAACCACCTTATGACCCAGCAATCCCACTCCTAGGCATATACCCTGAGGAAACCAAAATTGAAAAAGACACATGTATCCCATTGTTAATTGCAGCACTATTTACAATAGCTAGAACATGGAAGCAACCTAGATGTCCATCGACAGATGAATGGATAAAGAAGTTGTGGTACATATACACAATGGAATATTACTGAGCCATAAAAAGAAATGCATTTGAGTCAGTTCTGATGAGGTGGATGAACCTAGAACCTAATATACAGAGTGAAGTGAGTCAGAAAGAGAAAGATAAATATCATGTTCTAATGCATATATACAGAGTCTAGAAAAATGGTACTGAAGAATTTATTAATAGGGCGGCAATGGAGAAGCAGACATAGAGAACAGACTTATGGACATGGGGAGAGGAGAGGAGAGGGTGAGATGTATGGAAAGAGTAATATGGAAACTTACATTACCATACGTAAAATAGATAGCCAAAGGGAATTTGCTGTATGGCCCAGGAAACTCAAACAGGAGCTCTGTATCAATCTAGAGGAGTGGGATGTGGTGGGAGATGGGAGGGAGGTTCAAAAGGGAGGGGATATATGTATACCTATGGCTGATTCATGTTGAGGTTGGACAGAAAACAACAAAATTTTGAAAAGCTATTATACTTCAATAAAAATAAATTTAAAAAAAGTTTAAGACAGAGAAAGCAACAAGAGAAAAACAATGATGTGTTACATTCAAGGGAACCCCCATAAAATTAGCAGCAGGTTTTTCAGCAGAAATTTTGCAAGTCAGAAGGAAGTGCATGATATATTCATAGTGCTGAGAGAAAAACAAAAACTTCCAACCAAGTCATCCAGAATTGAAACAGAGATAAAGAGTTTTTCACACAAGCAAAACTCAATTGAGTTCATCACTACTAAATAAGTCTTAAAAGAAATGATAAGAAAAACTTCTTTAAGCTGAAATAAAGGGTGCTAATTAGTAACAGGAAAAGATATGAAAGTGTAAATTCCACTGGTAAAAGTAAATGTATAGTAAAGGTGGTAGATTAATCACTTATGAGCTAGTATGAAGGTCAAAAGGCAAAGCAGTAAAAATAAGTGTAATTATAATAATTAAGGAATTAAAAAGATGTAAAATGTGATATCAAACATATATAGTATGAAGGAGGAAGAGTAAAAACGTACCATTTAGAATGCAATCAAACTTAAGTTGTTATCAACTTAAAATAGGCTTTATAAGTTATTATATATAAGTCTGATGGTAACCATAAAACAAACTCATAATAGATACACAATAGAGAAAGGAATCTAAGCATTCCACTAAAGAAAGTGATTAAATACCACAAAGGAAGAAAGCAACAGGAAAGAGCAGAGGGAATACAAAACACAGTAGGAAGATAATGAACAAAATGGCAATAGTTCATCAGATCAGATCAGTTGCTCAGTCGTGTCCGACTCTTTGCGACCCCATGAATCGCGGCATGCCAGGCCTCCCTGTCCATCACCAACTCCCGGAGTTCACTCAGACTCACGTCCATCAAGTCAGTGATGCCATCCAGCCATCTCATCCTCTGTTGTCCCCTTCTCCTCTTGCCCCCAATCCCTCCCAGCATCAGAGTCTTTTCCAATGAGTCAACTCTTCACATGAGTTGGCCAAAGTACTGGAGCTTCAGCTTTACCATCATTCCTTCCAAAGAAATCCCAGGGCTGATCTTCAGAATGGACTGGTTGGATCCCCTTGCAGTCCAAGGGACTCTCAAGAGTCTTCTCCAACACCACAGTTCAAAAGCATCAATTCTTTGGCGCTCAGCCTTCTTCACAGTCCAACTCTCACATCCATACATGACCACAGGAAAAACCATAGCCTTGACTAGATGAACCTTTGTTGGCAAAGTAATGTCTCTGCTTTTGAATATGCTATCTAGGTTGGTCATAAGTTTCCTTCCAAGGAGTAAGCGTCTTTTAATTTCATGGCTGCAGTCACCATCTGCGGTGATTTTGGAGCCCAGAAAAATAGTTCATACCTGCCAATAATTATTTTAAATGTGAATGGACTAAACTCTCCAACCAAAAGACAGATGAAAATCATATATCTTTCCTGAACACAATGGTATGAGAATAGAAATTAATTACAAGAAGAAAACTAGAAAATTCACAAATGTGTGGAGACTGAACATTCTACTGAAAGTAAATGCGTCAAAAAGAAATCAAATGAGAATTAGAAAATACTTTGAGACAAGTGAAAATGGGAATACAATCTGTCAAAACTTATGAAATGGAACAAAAGCAACTCTAAGAGGGAAGTTCATGGTGATAAATGTCAACATTAAGAAACACACACAAAAGAGAAATAAACAGTGGAAACTGACACACCCTTGTAAAGCAATTATACCCTAATGAGAAAAGAGAAACAAAAAGGAATCTCAAAAACCAACCTAACTTTATACCTCAAGCAATAAGAAAAAAAAAAAAAAAGAATCCAATAGTCATTAGAATGAAAAGAAATAAAGATCAGAATAGAAATGAATGAAATAGAGATTAAGAAGACACAGAAAAGAATAATGAAACTAAGAGCTAGTCTTTGAAAAGATAAACTTGATAAACCTTTAGTTAGATTCACCAACAAAAAAAGAGGGAAGACTCAAATAATAAAATTAAAAAGAGGAGATGGTATAATTGATGTCACAGAAATGCAAAGGGTCATGAGACTACTATGAACAATTATATGTCAAGAAATTGGACAACCTTGAAGAAATGGATACATTCCTAGAATCATACCACCAACCAAGACAGAATCATTGAGAAACAGAAAATCTGAGTGGACTGATTCCTACTAAGGAGATTGAATCAGCAATCAGGAACCTCCAAACTAACTCCAGGACTAGACAGTTTCTGGTGAGCTCTACTAGACACTCAGAGAAACGTGAATACCAATCCTTCTCAAACTTTTCCACAAATATAAAAAATGTGTAAACACTTCCCAATTCATTTTACAATCTACAATTACCCTGATACCAAAACCAGACAGCGATGACACAAGACAAGAAAATTATAGGCCGATATCTCTGATGAACATAGATGCAAAAATCCTCAACAGAACATCAGCAAACTGAACTCAACAATACATTAAAAGCATCAAATTCATAATAAAGAGCAATATATTTTAGGGGTATAGGGACAGTTCAACATCCACGAATCATTAACATAACAAAGAATAAAAATCATGTGATCATTTCAATAAATGCAGTAAAAGCATTTGTTAGAATTCAACAGCCATTCATGATTAAAAGCTCTCAAAAAAATGGGTATAGAGAGAATGCACCTCAATATTAAAAAGTAGCCAAAAGTAGACAAGTACACAGCTAGCATTATACTCAACATTGAAAGCTGAAATCGTTTCCTCTAAGATCAGGAAAAAACAAGCATTATAGTTTATTCAACATTGTTTTGTAAGTTCTAGCCAGAGTAATTAGGCAAGAAAGAGAAATAAAGGCATCCATATCCAGAATGAAAGAAGCAAACTATCACTATTTGCAGATAACATGGTGTTATACCGAGAAAACCCTAAGTATGTTAGTTACTCAGTCATGTCCGACTCTTGTGACCCCATGGTCTGTAGCCTGCCAGGCTCCTCTGTCCATGGAATTCTCCAGGCAAGAATACTGGAGTGGGTAGCCATTTTCTTCTCCAGGGGATCTTCCTGACCCAGGGATAGAACCTGGGTCTCCTGCATTGCAGGCAGATTATTTATCATCTGAGCCATGAGGGAAAACCCTAAAGACTACCAAAAAACCCTGTTAGAACTAATAAATTCAGTTAAGCAAAACCAAGAAAAGCAAAAAATAAACAAGTGAGATTATATCAAGCTAAAATACTTTTCCATAGCAAAGGAAACCATCAACAAAATGAAAAGACAAGCTACCAAATGGGAGAAAATATGTGCAAATCATGTATCTGATAAGGGATTGCATGCATTCGTGCATACTAAGTCACTTCAGTTGTGTCCAATTCTTTGAGACCCTCTGGACTGTAGCTCTCCAGGCTCCTCTGTCCATGGGATTCTTTAGGCAAGAAGACTGGAGTGGACTGCCATGCCCCTTCCAGGGAATCTTTACACCCGGGTATTTAACCCAAGTCTCCTATTTCTCCTGCATTGGCAGGTGAGTTCCTTACCCCTGCTGCTGCTGCTAAGTCGCTTCAGTCATGTCCGACTCTGTGCGACCCCATAGATGGCAGCCCACTAGGCTCCCCCGTCCCTAGGATTCTCCAGGCAAGAACACTGGAGTGGGTTGCCATGTCCTTCTCCAATGCATGAAAGTGAAAAGTGAAAGTGAAGTTGCTCAGTCCTGTCCGACTCTTAGCGACCCCATGGACTGCAGCCTACCAGGCTCCTCTGTCCATGGGATTTTCCAGGCAAGAGTACTGGCTTACCCCTAGTGCCACCTAAATATTTAAACAACTGATACAATACGAAAAAAAAAAAAAAAACCTTATAAAAATGGGCACAAGATCTGAATAACCATTTTCCCAAAGGAACATACAGATGGCCAAAAGGGACATGAAAGGATAATCAACTTCACTAATAGTTAAAATGTAAATAAAAAAAACAGTGAGATATCACCTCACACCTGTTAGAATGGCTATTATCAAACCGTCAAGAAATAATAAGTGTTAATGATAATATGGAGAAAAGGGAACCATTGCATACTCCTAGTTGGAATGCTAATTGGTGCATCCACTGTTGAAAACAGTGGTGTTTCCTCAAAAAGTTAAAAAAAAGAAAAAAATAGGACTTTATATGATCTAGCTATTCCATTGTTCGTATTTATCCAAAGGATACAAAAACACAAACTGGAAATGACATGCACCCTCATGCTCATTGAAGCATAATTAACAATAGCCAAGATATAGAAACAACATTTGTCCATCTACAGATAAATGGGTTAAAAAATGTGGTATATAAAAAATGTGGTTTTATATATATATATATATATATAATGGAATATCATTTAGCCATTAAAAGAAGGAAATTTTACCATTTGTGACAACATGAATTGACCTTATAACCAACAGCACTTATATACATAAATAATAACCAGTTATAAGTTATAATGGTTGAGAGAATTCCATTTATAATAGCAATAAAGGAGCTAAAAGATAAAGTACTTAGGAATAATGTTAGTAAGAATTGACCAAAATTTCTATGCTTAATCACTCAATCATGTCTGACTCTTTGTGACTCCATGGACTGTAGCATGCCAGGCCTCTCTGTCCATGGGATTCTCCAGGCAAGAATACTGGAGTGGGTAGCCATTGCCTTCTCCAGGGGAGAGCTTCCTGACCCAGAGATCAGATCCGGGTCTCCTCCACTGTAGGCAGATTCTTTACCATCTGAGCCACCTGGGAAGCCCAAAGAGTGATTTTGTTCTTTTTCTTTTTATAAATTTCTATAAAGAAATTTCTATAAGAGAAATTTATAAAACATTCCTGAAAGACACAAAACCACACTTGAACAAATGAGGAAATATACTTTGTTCTAAGAGGATATCTCAGCATAATGATGCTGCCAGTTTTGCTTAATTTATACATTTAATGCAATTCCCATATAAATTCCTATAAATTCTTATACAGATCTAGGTAACTTCACCCTGGTGGCTCAGATGGTAAAGAACCTGCCTGCAATGCAGGAGACCTGAGTTTGACACCCGGGTCAGGAAGATCCCCTTGAAAACGGAATGGGAGTCCACACCAGCAATCTTGCCTGAAGAAGTCCATGGACAGAGGAGCTATGGCAAGCTACAGTACATGGGGTCACAGAGTCAGACACGACTTAGTGACTAAGACTTTCAATATAAATTCCAGTCCCAAAAAGGATGTTCAACCTACCACACAATTGCACTCATTTCACACGCTAGCAAGGTCAGTTCAGTCACTCAGTTGTATCTGACTCTTTGAGACCTCATGGACTGCAGCATGCCAGGCTTCCCTATCCTTCACCATCCCAGAGCTTGCTCAAACTCATGTCCATCGACTTGGTGATGCCATCTCATACTCTACATCCCCTTCTTTTCCTGCCTTCAATCTTTCCCAGCATCTGACTTCCAAGGAGTCAGACCTTCACATCAGGTGGCCAAAGTATTGGAGCTTCAGCTTCCGCATCTGTCCTTTCAATGAATATTCAGGACTGATTTCCTTTAGGATGGACTGGTTGGATCTCCTTGCTGTCCAAGGGACTTTCAAGAGTCTTCTTCAACATGACAGTTCAAAAGCATAAATTCTTCAGTGCTCAACTTTCTTTATGGTCCAACTCTCACATCCATACATGACCACTGGAAAAATCATAGCTTTGACTAGACAGACCTTCATTGGCAAAGTAATGTCTCTGCTTTTTAACATGCTGTCTAGGTTGGTCATAGCTTTTCTTCCAAGGAGCAATCATCTTTTAATATTATGGCTGCAGTCACCATCTGCAGTGATTTTGGAGCTCAAAAAATAAAGTCTCTCACTGTTTCCACTGTTTCCCCATCTATTTCCCATGAAGTGATGGGACCAGATGCCATGATGTTAGTTTTCTGAATGTTGAGTTTTAAGCCAGTTTTTTCACTCTCCTCTTTCACTTTCATTAAGAGGCTCTTTAAGTTCCTCTTCACTTTCTGCCATAAGGGTGGTGTCATCTGCATATCTGAAGTTATTGATATTTACTATCTAGCAAAGTAATTCAAAATTCTCCAAGCTAGGCTTCAATAGTATGTGAACTGAGAACTTCCAGATGTTCAAGCTGGATTAAGAAAAGTCAGAGGAACCAAAGATCAAATTGCAGGCATCACTGAGTCATAGAAAAAGAGAATTCCAGAAAAACATCTACTTCTGCTTCATTGACTATGCTAAAGCCTTTGACTGTGTGGATCACAAAAAACTGTGGAAAATTCTTAAAGAGATGGGAATAGCAGACCACCTTACCTGTCTCCTAAGAAACTTGTATGCAGGTCAAGAGCAACAGTTAGAATTGGACATGGAACAATAGACTGAATCAGAATAGGGAAAGGAGTATGTCAAGGCTATATATTGTCACCCTACTTATTTAACTTATACACAGAGTACATCATGCAAAATACCAGGCTGGATGAAGCACAAGCTGAAATCAATATTGCAGGGAGAAATATCAAAAACCTCAGATATGCAGAGGATACCACCTTATGGCAGAAAGTAAAGAGGAACTAAAGAACCTCTTGATGAAGGTCAAAGAGGAGAGTGAAAAAGCTGGCTTAAAACTCAACACTCAGAAAACTAAGATCATGGCATCCAGTCCCATCACTTCATGGCAAACAGATGGGGAAACAATGGAAACAATGAGAGACTTTATTTTCTTGGGCTCCAAAATCACTGCAAATGGTGACTACAGCCATGAAATTAAAAGATGCTTGCTCCTTGGAAGAAAAGTGAAAGTGAAGTCGCTCAGTCGTGTCCGACTCTTGGCGACCCCATGGACTGTGGCCTACCAGGATCCTCTGTCCATGGGATTTTCCAGGCAAGAATACTGGAGTGGGTTGCCATTTCCTTCTCCAGGGGATCTTCCAGATCCAGGGATTGAACTCGGGTCTCCTGCATTGCAGGCAGACACTTTACCATCTGGGCCATCAGGGAAGGCTTAGAAGAAAAGCTATGACCAACCTAGATAGCATATTAAAAAGCAGAGACATCACTTTGCCAACAAAGGTCCGTCTAGTCAAAACTATGGTTTTTCCAGTAGTCATGTATGGATGTGAGAGTTGGACCATAAAGAACACTGAGCACCAAAGGATTCATGCTTTTGAACTGTGGTGTTGGAGAAGACTCTCAAGAGTTCATTGGACAGCAAGGAGATCCAACCAGTCCATCCTAAAGGAAATCAGTCCTGAATATTCATTGGAAGAACTGATGCTGAAGCTGAAACTCCAATACTCTGGCCACATGATGCGAAGAACTGACTTATCTGAAAAGACCCTGAAGCTGGGAAGATTGAAGGCAGGAGGGGAAGGGGATGACAGAGGATGAGGTGGTAGGATGGCATCACTGACACAATGGACATGAGTTTGAGCAAGCTCCAGGAGATGATAAAGGACAGGGAAGCCTGGCATGCTGTACTCCATGGGGTCACAAAGAGTCAGACACAACTGAGCGACTGAACAATGAACAATAAATTCCAATAAATTTGTACATGGATCTAGGTAAATTCATCCTAAAGTTTATGCATGAAATCAAACACAAGAGAATAGCTAGGAAAACACTGAAAACAGAACAAGACTCTGAGTGGCATCTACCCCTTCCAGATACCTAAACATAGGAGAAAGTCTCTACTAAAACAATTTGGTACTGAGCGTGACATGCCAGTGGGCACGATAAAGCTGATGCCTCATGTCAACTGGGACAAAGATGATGTTTTTAATAAATGGTATTGGGAGAATTGAAGAAAAGAAAACTTGATCCATTCTTTATTTCATACTCAAGAATAAACTGCAAATAGATCAGAGATCTGGAAAGAAGGAAAGGAGGGAGAAAGGGAATTATATAAGTTCTAGAAGAAAACATGAGTGAATTTCTCTATAGCTCCAGCAGAAAAGTTTTTTAACTATGATTCAGTTCTTATTATAACTCAAAATCCAAGTGAAAGAAATGGTTGATGTATTTGACTACATAAAAATACAAATCTTTGGAATGATAAGAAACCATAAGGAAAATTCAAGGCAAATAAATTGGGAGAAGAGAAGATACTAGCAAACCTGTCCCAGTTAAAGGGCTCCTCCCAATTATTCTAAGGACTTTTAAGAATTGAGGGGGAAAAAGGACCAAAAATCCTATAGAAAATGGGCAAAAATCATGAACAGACAATTCAGAGAGACAAAAATGGCCTTGAAACATATGTAAAAATGTAATTTCAAGTATAGTACAGGGAAATATTGGTACTAAATAAAAGCACACTGTGATAGCATGTTCCATGCATCTGATAGGCAAAAGTCAGAGCTTGCTAATTGACTTTGCTATTAAGGCTGTGCAGAAACAGGCACTGCTTACAGTGCTGAGGGGATGCTACATGGATAACCCCCATGAGGAGGAACTCAGCAATATCTGACAAACTACTTAAGGGTTCAAGGACCCAGGAATCATATTTCTGAAAATTTACCTTGAAGATCCACTGAAACAAATATAAAAATACATATGCCCAAGGTTATTAACCTCAGCCCTAACTGTAATTTTAAAATGTTAGAAACTTCATAAATATCTAGGTACAAGAAATTGAGCAAAGTATAGAATATTCTCACTATTAGGTATAGTCCAGTTGTTGAGTGAGGAAAATTTGTATGAACTGATATGGAGTGATGTCTAGGAGATATTGTTTACTGAAACAATAAGTACAAAATATTTTTATAGTTAAGGCCGTAATTAATAATCTATATATGTATACACACACATATCCATTTGTGTAAAAAGAAGAGAAAACTGGAGAACAATGAAGTGCTTTACCTACAAGGGGTAAATGAAAACCATAGCCACACTAAAGGGGGAAAAAAGAACTTATCTAAGTTACTCTGAACACACTATTTGACCATTCTTGGATGGGTAGAATGGTGGGAACAAACTGCAAGCAAATCTTTAATTAAATCTTTTTCTTTTTTGTATAGTTGTTTTAACAGTGGGGTATGGCCATTGAAATTCTGAAACAAATTTTGATGTATTAGAAGACTGAACAAATGAACAAATACACTTAACGTTAGTTTCACTGAAGAACAAAGGATATACAAATATGGAATGAGGAAGGGCAAGAAACAACTTTGTAGGATGAACAGGAGATATCAATGCAAACTTATGACTTCTAAAATATGTATATGTTTATGCATGTATGCATATGTGTGTGTATATTTACATGTACAGAAATTTCATTGTTTTGCCCATTGAAGGACAAGAAGCAAAGACACTCCCATATCAGGGAGCACATTCAGCATCAAGATTTTGGTCTGTAATAACATTTAATAATGAAATATATTAGGGCTTCTCAGAAAAATGACTGAGTCCAGGACTGGAACAGGGTAAGTGAATCAGGAATACCTTGCTATCCCAGAGAGTGGGAAAACATTATGACCAAATAATGCACAAAATGCAGAATCCAGCTTGAAGGGATTCCCACTGGTCAAATCTGGACAAAGTGAGCAGAAAGATTACTTATTAAGTACAGTAATAAAGTATAAACCATTACAGAAAAGAATAGCAATTCAAAAAAAACAAGAATAGCAATTTATGACTCCATACTGATAATAAATACAGATAAATAAAGGGAAGAGACCAAAGGGTCTTACTTAACAGAATGCCAAGTGGTAAATTTGGAGAGAATGCTGCTGGAGTTGGAAGATCAGCAGATTGCAACCATTATAGTCAAGATTTGATTAGACAGTGGGACTTCTGAAGTGTCTACATGAAAAGCTTGACAGATTTTCTTCTCAGAGAAGCAGTGATGAAGCTAAATAAACAAATAAATAAATATTTATTAAATGTCTCTAGAATTTGACCAAAGGACATATAACCAATTGAAAAGTGTTTGCCTCTGAAAATCCATGCATCTCTGTAAGTCTCTGTAATTTCAGCCAGGAGATGCTCCCCTTTTCATCTTCTTTATGGTTTAGAAATTCTGTACTATGCAGTTAGGGCAGCCCATGAGGATCGGTAGCTCCATCTCTCCTCACCAGATCCCAATTTGGGACACAGATTCCACTCCAGGAAAGGGTGGAGCAGCTTGGGAGAACCAGTGGCTCCTATCCCCACCCCCAGGCTCTGGTCTTGTGTTGTGGAGGTTCAGCTCAGAGTTGTCATAGCACGTCATTGGGCTGGTAGCTGCTTGCCCCTTCCTTCAGGGACTAACTTTATTTGGAGGTGAACATGGAAAAAGCCATACCCAGGAAATTGTTAAAAACAGAGATCAGTGACAAACAATCAACGATTAGTATCTAATCTCTGTGCTACTAGTAAGGTAAACAAAATGGTATTGTCAGAAATTTAAAAGGGATATTGAGGGAAAGAGATAGCAAAAAAAAAAAAAAAAAAAGCCTTGCTAAGACCGCATACATCCCCCGTCATTTGAAAATCTATATACATGAGCAAGACTGCATCCAAGTAACCAGAGAAGTTGCTACTTCTTGGCTGAACAGGGGGGTCAGACTTGTAATTTTGACTACTGAACTTTAAAAGCATTCCCAACACTACATACAGATCCACCAACATGAAGTGGAGGGATTACTGGCTCAGGAGGCTTAAAACAACCTCTGATCAATCATCGAACACTAAGCTATGCTGACCCAGGGGTGATGCCTAGGAAGCCTAAAAATAAAAAAGGAAAACAAATGAGAAGTGACATACGTCAGAGACGGCACACTGCAGAGGAAACAGACTTCACTAAGCTTGTTCCATCAAAGCACTAAAGAAAGAAACAAAAAATAGCAACAAGCCTGGAGTGGGGACTCAGATTAAGAGCTGAGAGTTGCTATATTATATTGTCTAAAATATCCAATGATCAACAAAAAGCAACAACTATGAGACATGAAAAGAAACAGAGAAGTGTGCCCCATACATAGGGGGAAAAATCAGTCAACAGACATTGCTTTTGAATATACCAAGATGTTGGGGTTAATAAAGACTTCAAAGCAATGAATATAAATATGTCCCAAGAATAAGAGGAATCCATCTAAAATGATCTAAATGATTAGCACACAGAAGGAATCCATACTGAGCTTATTAAATGAAGGTATGATAATAATGACTCATCAAATAGAGAATATTAGTAGAGACCAAATTATTTTTTTTAAACCAAGCAGAAATACTAGAATTAAAAAGTACAATAACAAATGAAAACTCAGTAGAGGGGCTCAAAATTAGATTTTAGCTGGCAGAAGAGATCAGTGAACTGGAAGATAGATTAATAGAGATTATCAGGGGATAAGATGCTTGGATGGCATCACCGACTCGATGGATGTGAGTTTGAGTGAACTCCGGGAGTTGGTGATGGACAGGGAGGCCTGGCGTGCTGCAATTCATGGGGTCGCAAAGAGTCAGACATGACTCAGCAACTGAACTGAACTGATCCAGTTTGAAGAGCGGAAATTTAAAGGAAGGAAAAACTATCAGATATCTATGAGGCACCATTAAGCACAGCAATATATGCATAATGGAAGTAGCATAAGAAGAGAAAGGATCAGTATTGGTTTACTATTGATGTCACAACAAATTACCACAAACAGAGGCTTAAGACAATACAGACGTTTATTCATTCATTATTTTACAATTCTGTAGGTTGTTACATCTAACATGGGTCTCAATGGGTTAATCAAGGTGTTGGCAGGGCTGCATTCCTTTCTGGAGAACCTAGGTGAAAATCTATTTCTTTTTCTTTCCCGTTTTCTTTCCTTGTCTTTCTACAGGATGCTCACTTTTCTCAACTGATGAGAAATTATAGCCAACAATATTGCACCTCTCTGATCATTTTTTGTAGTTCCATCTCATTCCATCTCAGCCAGGAAAGGTTCTTTTTAGGACTTGTGATTAGATTGGCCTATGTGAATAATGTAAAATAATCTTACCATCTCAAGGTCTTTAATTTTAATTTTATCTGGAGTGTCTCCTTTTCCACGTGAGGTAATATATTTACAGGTTCCATAGATTATGACATGGATGTCTGTGGGGCAGTTAGTTCAGTTCTGTCACTAAGTCGTGTCCAACTCTTTGTGACCCATGGACTGCAGCATGCCAGGTTTCCCTGTCCATCACCAAGTCCCGGAGCTTGCTCAAACTCATGTCCATCGACTCGGTGATGCCATCCAGCCACCTCATCCTCTGTCGTCCCCTTCTTCTCCTGCCTTTAATCTTCCCAGGATCAGGATCTTTTCCAATGAGTCAGTTCTTTGCATCAGGTGGCCAAAGTACTGGAGTTTCAGCTTCAGCATCAGTCCTTCCAAAGAATATTCAGGACTGATTTCCTTTAGGATTGACTGGTTTGATCAGTTATGGAGTGCATTATTATACCTATCACCATAGCAGAGAAAAATATTCAAAACAGTAATGGCTGATCACTTTTAAAATTTGATTAAAAACCAATCTAAAAAACAATCTAAACAAGAAGAAGCTCAATAAACTCCAAGCAAGACAGAAAGGGAAAAAAAGTAAAACACCACAAAACTTAGACACATCATAGGCCAATTGTTGAAAGACAAAAAGGGAAACCATGAGAGCAAAATACATCAGATATTAATACAAAAAGATCATAAAAAGATTAACAGCTGGTTTCTTATTTTTAAAAAAATCCTCATAGAGGCCCGAATACAGTGGAGTGATATATTTAATGTGGTGAGAGAAAAAAATTCCAATATACAGCATAACCATCCTTCAAATATGAAAACAGACATTCCCAGATAAAGACACAGAATCCATTGCTATCAGATGTGCTTTAAAAGAAATATTAGAGGAAGTTATGTCACAATGATGGAGGCATAGGTTATTCTTGATGTTGCTTTCCTTCACAAGAAAAACTAACAAATATTCATGGACAAGACACCACTGAGAAATCCTAGAACCCAAGGCAGAGGCTGAAGCGCACCGTGCACCACAGAGAACAAAAGGGACTACATTAGGAAGGGAATAGGAGGGTTACACGCAGACCACATCGCTTGTCCCCCAGGCTGGTGCAGAACCATCCTAAGAGGTCTCCCAAGAACCTATGGTTCCTCCAGTGGGAAAAGAGAGTATTGGGTGGATATCCATCTTTCCTAGCATTGTGGGTCACTTCTTGGGCACCCTCACTCCACTCTTGTCTCATAAAGTTTGTAAGGGAATCTGCAGGACTTGACCACTGGGACTCTGAGATGCAGAAGGCGTGAGGGGCTTGTAGCAATCAGCACTTAGATCTTGGCAGATCAAGTTTTCACTTGCAGCCCCCAGGTAGTTGTCCCAATGAATAAAGTCATCTGTAGAACCAAGCCTGACCAGGGAACTCAGCAGGGTGCTAGTCTGCTTATTTGGGTCTCCCAAAAGACAGAGATTGCTAGCCCTGGAGCTTGGTCTGCTGCCACCCAGCCAGGGGAGCTAAATTATAAACTTGATAACTGCTGAGTATAGATCCTTGTGCAATCTGACTAAAAAGACTGGCAAGAATATCTGGATACTACATAGCCCAGTAACACTCAAGCAGAGAGTCTGGCAGGCAGAGCTGATTAACTGTGGAGCAAAGCCAGTGCTGGGCTTAGAGGGTTCCCTTCATTCACCCACGCAAGGCAGCTAATTCATGGGGCCACTCACTCTGAGTAAAGCTCCTAGACCTGGCCAACCAGAAAATATGTCCAGAACAGCTGGAAAACTGTGTAGTCCAGTAATGCTCAAGCAGAGACTTCAGCAAGCAGAGCTAATAGTCTGCAGAGCCAAACTAGTACCCTTGTTTGGCCAGGTTACTTGGGGCACTGGTCAGCTTGAATCAAGACCACAAGCAAAGGGATTTCCTGGTGGTCCAGTGGCTAAGACTATGCACTCCCAACATAGGGGACCTGGGTTCAATCTCTGGTCAGGGAACTAGATCCCACATGCCTCATATAAGACCTTGCACAGCCAAATTAAAAAAAATTTTTTTTTTGCTTTTAAAGACCACAAGTGAAAAAACCTTTGTAACTTGGACCTGTTTCCCCTGACTTGCCTGGGCTACGAAACTAATGTGTAGCACCACCCATTGCTAAATACAGCTTTCGGCTCACTCAAGCAGCTTGCTTGAGCAGGGAACCTAACCAGAGTACATGGAAAGCTATGTAGTACATCCAGCACCCTTGCTTACAGTGCCAAAATGTTTTTAACAAGAGAACACATGAATTTCCCTGTCTACATAGCAAAACTAGGGGTCCTGTTTGGCCAGAGAACTCAGCACAAACAATGGGCTCAATAGATTCTGGGGCCCATCTTGCTTCTCCACCAGGACAGAAAAGCTAATTCGTATTACTATACTGCTGAATGTAGTACCCGGTCCTGACCATCTAGTGAGCCTGACCCAAGAACCCAGGCAACTGCAGAGACCATCCTACAGCCTCGTTTAGCCAAGGAAATAAACCAGCAGTCCTATCCAACTTTTCTCAGCTTGTGGCACCTTCTTCCCAACTCAGAGCTTCAGCAGTGACCTCACCTCCAAACAGACCCTGATAGCAAGTCCCACTGCCAAGGACATTACCAACAGACACGTCAAGAAATGCAAACTGAGCTGACTGGTGAATAACTGTCATTGCCAATGTGAATTTATAAAGTCTGGAAGAAGAGACCCCCCTCACTGAAATGTGAAATACCAATGTAAAAAATCAAGAATCACACACACGCAAAATTTGGTAAGCATGACACCAAAGAAATCAAATAAAGCTCCAATAACTGACCCTGAAGAAATGGAAATCTATAAACTGTCAGAAAAAGAACTCAAAATAATCCTCTTGAAGAATTTTAATGAACTACAATAACACAGTCTACAAAATAAAATTAGGAAAACAATACATGAACAAAATGAATTCAAAAAGAAATAGAAACCATTAAAGCAAAACAAATCCTAGAGCTGGAAAATATAATGATTGAACTGAAGAATTCAATAAAGCACTTCAAAATCAGACTCAGCCATGCAGTCAGAGGACCACACAGAAAGAAGAATGAAAAAGAGTGAATAAAGCCTATAGGACTTATGGAACATAATCAAAAGAAATAATATCCACATTATGGGAATTCCAGAAGACAGACAGAACAAGACAGAAAGTATATTCAGAGCAAAAATGGCTGAAAATATCTCAAACTTGGGAAGAGAAATAGACATCCAGATCCATGAAGCCCAAAGAATTCCAAACAGATTCAACCCAAATAAAACTACACTGAGGCACATTAAATTATCAAAAGTCAAAAAACAAAGAATTTTGAAAGCAGAAAAAGTGAAAATTAATACAAGAGGCCCTCCATAAGACTATGGTTACTTTCTAAACAGAAATGATGCAGGCCATGAGAGAACAGGATGACATATTCAAAATGCTAGAAAAAGCAAGTCAACCAAGAATTCTATTCCTTGCAAAACTGTCTTTGGAAATAAAGGAGAGAAAGACTTTCCAAACTATAACTGAGGGAGTTCATCACCACTAGACCTGCCTTACAAGAAAAGCTTAACAGTGTTGAGTGGAAGTAAAAGGACATTAATTAAAATCACAAAAATATTAAACATTAAAAGTAATATAAAATTCACTGGCTATAGTAAATATATAGTCAGAGTTAGATTCTCTAATAACGTAATAGTTGTGTGTAATTCACTTACACTAGAGTTTAGATTTAAAAAAGAAACATAACCATAATACAATAATCTGATATTAGTTAGATAATATAAAAATATTAATATGTAAACTGTAACATTAATAACCTAACATGTGAGAAGGAGAAGAAATTATAGTTTAGGAATTCTATTGAAGTCAAAGATTGTTATCAGGTTAGAATAGGGTGTTATAATTTTAAAATATTTTATGTAAATTTATGATAATCACAAAAGAATAATTTGTAGGAAATACAGAAAAGAATATGATAAAGAATTCAAATCATACTGATACCAAAATATATCACAACACAAAAGAGATAGAAAGATAAGCAATAAAGAATAATGAATCTACAAAATGACCAGAAAATATTATCAAAATGGAAACAGTAAGTCCTTGGGCATGGGTGTGAAGTCGCTTTAGTCGTGTCTGACTCTATGTATGGACTGTAGCCTCCAGGCTCCTTTGTCTATGGGGAGTTCCCAGGCAACAATACTGGAGTGGGTTGCCATGCCCTCCTCCAGGAGATCTTCCCAACTCAGGGATTGAACCTTAGTCTCTTAGGTCTCCTGCATTGGCAGGCAGGTTCTTTATGATTAGTGCCACCTGTCTCCTATATTGGCACATCAGTTCTTTGCCACTAACTCCACCAGGGAAGCCCAATAAGTCACCACCTATCAATAATTACATTAAATATAAAATGATAAAATTCTCCAAAGGGCAAAAATGGTTGAAAGAATTAAACAAAAAGATCTAATGATATGCTGCCTACATGGGACTCACTTTATCTTTAAAGATAGAGTCTTTTAAGACAGAGTGAAGGGATGGATCATGGCATCTGGTCCCATCACTTCATGGCAAATAGATGGGGAAACAATGGAAACAGTAACAGACTTTATTTTTGGGGGGGCTCCAAAATCACTTCAGATGGTGACTGCAGCCATGAAAGTCACTTCAGTCGTGTCCGATTCTCTGCGACCCCATAGATGGTAGCCCACCACGCTTCCCCATCCCTGGGATTCTCCGGGAGTTGGTGATGGACACAGAGGCCTGGTATGCTGCGGTCCATGGGGTTGCAAAGAGTCAGACATTGACTGAGTGACTGAACTGAACTGAACAGATGGAGAAAAAATATTTTAAAACATTTTAACCTAAAAAAAAATCAAGAGTAGTTACACTTAGACAAAACAGATTTTAAAAATGGTAAAAATAGACAAAGAAGGTCACTATATAATGACAGAGGGGTCATCTATCAAAAATAGATTTCAATTTCAAATATTTATGCACCCAATTTAGGGCCATTTAAATATACATTTGGCCCTTCAACAACATTGGGGTTAGAGGTGTTGACCTGCCATACAGTTGAAAATCCATATACAACTCATAGATGGCCCTCTATATATGTTCAGTTCAGTCACTCAAGTCATGTCTGACTATTTGCGACCCCATGGACTGCAGCATGCCAGGATCCCTTTCCATCTCCAGCCCCCAGAGCTTGCTCAAACTCATGATTATTGACTCGGTGATGCCATCCAACCATCTCATCCTGTGCCTTCCCCTTCTCCTCCTGCCTTCAATCTTCCCAGCATCAGGGTCTTTTCTAATGAGTCAGTTCTTTGCATCAGGTGGCCAAAGTATTGGAGCTTCAGCTTAGGCATCAGTCCTTCCAATGAATATTCAGGACTGATTTCCTTTAGGATGGACTGGTTGGATCTCCTTGCAGTCCAAGGGACTCTCAAGTGTCTTCTCCAACACCACAGTTCAAAAGCATCAATTCTTTGGTGCTCAACATTCTTTATGGTCCAACTCTCACATCCATACATGACTACTGGAAAAACCATAGCTTTGACTAGACGGACCTTTGTTGGCAAAGTGATGATTTTGCTTTTTAATATGCTGTCTAGGTTTTTCATAGTTTTTCTTTCAAGGAGCAAGCATCTTTTAATTTCATGACTACAGTCACCATCTGCAGTGATTTTGGAGCCCAAGAAAATAAAGTCTGTCACTGTTTCCCCATCCATTTGCCATGAAGTGATAGGACCGAACGTCATGATTTTCATTTTTGGAGTGTTGATTTTTAAGCCAGCTTTTTCACTCTCCTCTTTGACCTTCTTCAAGAGGTTCTTTAGTTCCTCTTCACTTTCTGCCATAAAGGTTTCTTATGCATATATCTTATCTGCATATCTGAGGTTATTGATATTTCACCCAGCAGTCTTGATTTCAGCTTCTGCTTCATCCACCCTGGCATTTTGCATGATGTACTCTGCATGTTAGTTAAATAAGCAGGGTGACAATATACAGCCTTGACGTGCTACTTTCCCAATTCTGACCCAGTCTGTTGTTCTATGTCCAGTTTGAACTGTTGCTTCATGATCTGCATACAGCTTTCTCAGGAGGCAGGTAAGGTGGTCTGGTATTTCCATCTCTTTAAGAATTTCTACGGCCCACTTGACTTCGCACTGCAGGATGTGTGGCTCTAGGTGAGTGATCACACATTGTAGTTATCTGGGTCATTAAGATCTTTTTGTAGAGTTCTTCTGTGTATTCTTGCCACATCTTCTTAATATCTTCTGCTTCTGTTAGGTCCATACCATTTCTGTCTTTTATTGTGTCTATCTTTGCATGAAATATTCCCGTAGTATCTGGTTCTCTTGAAGAGATCTCTAGTCTTTCCCATTTTATTGTTTTCCTCTATTACTTTGCATTGATCTCTTAGGAAGGCCTTCTTATCTCTGCTTGCTATTCTTTGAAACTCAGCATTCAGATGGATATATATTTCCTTTTCTCCTTTGCCTTTTGCTTCTATTCTTTCCTCAGCTAGTTCCTTTATACCCGTGTTCCTTCATATCATCATTCTGCATGCATGTATTCTACTAGCTGCCATCACGTGAAGTGAAAGTCACTCAGTCGTGGCTGACTCTTTGCAACCCCAGGGACTGTATCCTGCCAGGCTCTTCTGTCCATGGGATTTTCCAGGTAAGAATACTGCAGAGGGTTGCCATTCCTTCTCCAGGGAATCTTCCTAACACAGGGATCAAACCCAGGTCTCCTGCATTGCAGGCAGATTCTTTACCACTGGAGATGCTAGGGAAGTTCTGCAGGTCATGTAGCACTACAGTATTTACTATTTTAAAAACCTGTGTATGGGGAGGGAGGAGGGAGGAGGGTTCAGGATGGGGAACACATGAGAAATAAAGGAATAAAAAAAAAAAAAAAACCTGTGTATAAGTAGACCCTCACAGTTCAAATCCATGTTGCTCAAGGGGCAGCTGTATTAAACAAAAGCTAACATAGCTAAGGAGAAGGCAGTGGCATCCCACTCCAGTGCTCTTGCCTGGAAAATCCCATGGACGGAGGAGCCTGGTAGGCTGCAGTCCATGGGGTCACTAAGAGTCGGACACGACTGAGCGACTTCACTTTCCCTTTTCACTTTCATGCATTGGAGAAGGAAATGGCAACCCACTCCTGTGTCCTTGCCTGGAGGATCCCAGGGACGGGGAAGCCTGGTGGGCTGCCTGGTGGGAGTCCATGGGGTCACATAGAGTTGGACATGACTGAAGCGACTTAGCAGCAGCAGCAGCAACATAGGTAAAGGGCTTCCCTGGTGGCTCAGCTGGTAAAGAATCTGTCTGCAATGCGGAAGACCTAAGTTTGATCCCTGAGTTGGGAAGAGGTATAGTTCATGGGGTCGTGAAGAGTCGAACACGACTGAGTAACTTTCACTTCACTTCAACATAGCTAAAAGAAGAAATAAGCAGCAATAGTTGGGGACTTTAATATCCCACTCTCAACAATGAATAGATTATTCAAGTAGATATGCAATCAGTTAGGAAACAGCAAATATAAACACTAAAGGTTACACAGATCTAAAGGATATATACAGAATATTCCATCCAACAATAGCAGAACACACATTCTTCTCAGTTTCTCTTTTCTTTTCTCTTAGAAAAGGTACAGTTTCTAAGATAGACTGTATGTTAAGCCATGAAATGTGTCTTCGTAAATTCAAGGAGACTGAAATCTTACCAAGTATGCTCTCAGACCATAATGATATGAGACAAGAAATCATTAATAGAAGGAAAATGGGACTATTAGGAATATGCAGAAATTAAGATTCTCCTGAACAAACAATAAATTTTTTAAAAAATCAAACGGGGGAAAAAAATTATCTTGAGACAAATGAAAGTAGAAATACAACATACCAAAACTCTGGGGATGCAGCAAAAACAGTCGTAAGAGGGAAGTCCATAGCAATAAATGTCTCCATTAAGAAACAAGGAAGATCTCAAATAAACAACCTAAGTCTGGCTTAGGAACTAGAACAGCCTGAACCCAAGATTAGCAGAAGAGATAATAAATTTTAGGACAGAAATAAATGAAACAGAAAACAGGAGAAACAATAGAAAATATTAACAAGACTAAGAGTTGGTTCCTTGAAGAGATAAAATTGGCAAACTGTTAGCTAGGCTAATCAAGGGGAAAAGAGAGGATGCAAATCAGCAAAAGTATAAATGAAAAAGGAGGCATTACAACTGATACTGCAGATATACAAAAGCAGCATCTGTGATATACAGAAGAGGCACATATGTCTACAAACTAGACAACCCAGGAGAAATGGAAAAATCCTTAGAAATATCCACTCTACTGAAAGTGAAGCAGGAAGAAATAGAAAATCTGGATAGACCAATTATTAGTAAGGGGATTGAATCAGTAATCAAAAATCTGCCAAGGAAAGAAGCCTAGGATCAAAAGACTCCATTGGTGAATTTTACAAAAGATTAGAGAAGAATTAAAGCCAATACTTCTCAAACTCTTCCAAAATGCCTAAGAGGAGGGAACACTCCCAAACTAATTTTATGAGGCCAGCATTACCTCGACACCAAAAGCCAGATAAGGAAACTACCAGAAAAACTACAGGCCGATATCTCTGGCGAATGTAGGTGTGAAAATTTAAGAATCTCAATTAAAATTTCAGCAAACCAAATTCGGCAACTCCTGAAAAGGGTCATTCACCATGATCAAATAGAATTTGATCAAATCCCTGGGATGCTGGGACAAATGATCAAATAGAATTTGATCAAATAGAATTTATCCCTGGGATGATGTTCAGTATATACAAATCAATCAATGTGATATATCACCTTGATACAATGAAAGAAAAAAATCATATGATCACTTCAATAGACACAGAAAAAGCATTTGACAAAATACATTTGTTCATGATTAAAAAAAAAAAAAAACTCAACTTCCACCAAATTACAAATGAGAAGAATACTTAAACATAAATAAGGGCCATATGTGACAAGCCCACACCTAACATCATACTCAGTGGTGAAAAGTGAAGGCAATTTCCTCTAACATCAGGAAAAAGTAAAGGGTGCCCTCTCTCATGACATCTATTCAACATAATACTGGAAGTCCTAGCTAGAGCAATCAGCAAGAAACAGAAATAAAAGACATCAGAATTGAAAGGGAAATAGTAATATTGTCTCTATTTCCAGAGGACATGAATATATATATATATATATATATGTATGTGTATATATATATAACCCTAAAGATACCATCAAAGATTGCTGGGTCTAACAAATGAATTTAGTAAAGTTACAGGATATAAAATTAACATGAAAAAATTGTAGCATTTCTATACACTAACAACAAATTACCCAAAAAAGAAGTAAAATAATCCCTTTTACAATAGCATCAAAAACAATAAAATACTTTCAGATGAAAGATCTGTACACTGAACACTACAAGATATTGAAATAAATTGAAGAAGAGGAAAATAAATGGAAAGACATCCCGTATTCATGGACTGAAAGATTAATACTGTGAAAATGTTAATCAATACAACCAAAAGCCATCTATAGATTCAATAAAATTTCTATCAAGATTCCAATGGTATTTTTTACAGATGTAGAAAAGCAGTTCTAAAATTTATATAGAATCACAGAAGATCCTCAATAGTCAAAGCAATCTTGAGAAAGAAAACAAAAAGGGAGGCATCACTCTTCCTGATTTCACTCTGGCTATACTGTAAATCTTGAGTAATCAAAACACTATGGTATTGGCATAAAAACAGACAAACCAACGGAACAGAATTTAAAGCCCAGAAATAAACTCAGTTATATATGGCCAACCAATTTTTGACAAGGGAGCCAAGCATACTCAATGGAGAAAAGATAGTCTCTTCAATAAATGGTACTGGGAAAATTGGATATTCACATGTAAAAGAATAAAATAATATACCTATCTTACACTCCTTACAAAACCATGAGTCATAAAACTTTTAGAAGAAAACATAAAGGAAAAGCTCCTTAACATGGATCTTGGCAACAAATTTTTGCATATGATACCAAATCGCAAGCAACAATATCTAAAATAAGTACTATATCAAGCTAAAAAGCTTCTGCAGAACAGAAGAAATGATCATAAAAATAAAAAGTCAACTTAAAGAATGGGAAAAAAATATTTGCAAACTATGTGTCTGAAAGGTTAATATCCAAAATACACAAAGAACTCATACAACTCAATAGCAACAAAACAAACAACCTGCCCCTAATAATCCAATTTTAAAATGACAAAAGGCCCTGAATAGGCATTTTCATATAGACAAAGATATATGAATGGCTGACAAGTGTATAAAAAGATGCCCAATAACACTAGTCATGAGGGAAATGAAGATCAAAACCACAATGAGGTAACAACTCATGCTTGTTGGAATGGTTAGCATCAGAGATAATAAATTCTGGCAAGGATGTGGAGAAAAGCAAACACTTGTGCACTGTTAGTGGGATTGTAAATTGGCACAGTGACTATGAAAAAATAGCATGGAGGCTCCTTAATAAACCAAAAATAGAGTTTCCATATGATCCTGCAATCCCACTCCTGAGCATATATCCAGAAAATTCTAATTCAAAAAAATACATGCACTCTATGTTCATATCAGCACTATTTACAATAGTCAAGACATGGAAACAACTTAGGTACCTATAGATGGATGAATGGATAAAGAATTTGTGGGATACATACACAATGGAATATTATTCAGCCATAAAAAGGGGGGAATCCCGCCATTTGTGACAAGAAATAACCTTGAGGAGATTGTGCTCAGTGAAATCAGTCAGACAGAGAAAGACATATACTTTATGAGCTCTCTTATATGTGGAATCTTAAAAAACAAACAAAAAGAAACTCAAAGGAAAAAAAAATTAGATTTCTGGTTACCAGAAGCAGGGCAGGGAGTATTGAGGAAATTGCTGAAAGTTGTCCAAAGGTACAAACTTCCAGTTATAAGATAAATAAGTACTATGGATGTAAAATATATCATTTTGATCATAGTTAATTTGACACTGTTGCGTGACACACATATAAATTGTTGACAGTTAATCCTGAGTCCTCATAAGGAAAAAAAATGTTTTTTTTTCCTTTTATGTATCCATATGAGATGATGGATGTTAGCTAAACTTATCGTCGTAATCATTTCACAATATATGTAAGTCAAATCATTATGCTAGACACTTTAAAGTTATATAGTGCTTGTGCTGAGTTCCTCAAGTCATGCCTGACTTTTTGTGACCCTGTGGACAGTAGCCCACCAGGCTCCTCTGTCTATGGGATTATCTCAACAAGAATACTGGAGTGGTAAGGGGCTTCCCTGGTGGCTCAGATGGTAAAGTGTCTGCCTGCAATATGGGAGACATGGGTTCAGTCCCTGGGTTGGGAAGATCCCCTGGAGAAGGAAATGGCAACTCACTCCAGGATTCTTGCCTGGAAAATCCCATGGATGGAGGACCATGGGGTCACAAAGAGTCAGACACGATTAAGCGACTTCACTTTTGCCATTTCCTCCTCCAGGGGACCTTCCCAACCCAAGAACTGAACCCACATCTCCTGCACTGCAGGAAGATTTTTTACCACTGAGCCACCTAGGAAGCCCAAAGTTATATAGTGCTATATGTCAATTAAATCTCAATAAAACTGAAAACACAAAACTAAACTCAACTCTGAAGCTGACAAATATTTTTTGCCTCAAAAAAAGAAAAAGAGGAAGAAATATTAAAGATAGTTCTCCAGGCTGAAAGGAAGTGATACCAGATAGTGGTTCAAACCTATACAAAGTAACAAAGAGCACCATTAAAGGTAATTTAAAAGTAATTACAAAAAGCAGTATAATTATGTGTTTTCCTCCTCTTTTTCTCCTAAATGATTTTAAATATCAAGACAAAATTGTAAGTTATAAAATTGTATTTTTGTCATTAAAGATTAAATAATATATATGCTGCGATTCATGGGGTCGCAAAGAGTCGGACACGACTGAGCAACTGATCTGATCTGATGACAAAATATCACAAAGGAAGGGACAGAGAATGAAGTTACATTGGCACAAGGAAATGACACTGGTCAGTTACTTCGATCTATGCAAAGAAATGAAGAGTACCTGAATGATAAATAAGTATATTGTAAATAAAGTATATCGCAGAGCCGTAGAGCAACCACTAAGAAAATGAATCAGAATATCTTTTTTAAGTGAATAAATGACTTAAAATGCTACCCTGGAAAATAACCACATGATGTAAAAGAAAGCAGTAGAGGAACAAAACAATGAAACTACCCAAAGCAAATAGCAAAACAGTATACAGAAATTCAACTATATCAATAATAGCATTAAATGTGAATGAGTTAAATACTCCAAAGAAAAGGCAGAGATTATCAGACTGAATAAAAAACAGGTCCAACTAGATGATGTTATAAGAGACACACCACAGATTAAAAAATATACGAGTGTGAAAGCAAAGAAATGAAAAAAGAAATTTCAAGTAAACAATAAGTGTAAGTGAACTGGATTGGTTATCCTACTATCAAACAAACTAGACTTTAAGATGAAAACTATTTCCAGAAAAAAACAAAAACATCTTATAAAGGGTCACTTTGTTGGGAAGATATAACAACAAATATATATTACTTGTCTGACAACAAAGCTCTATAATACACAAAGCAAAAGCTGACAGAATCAAAGGGGAAAATAGATAATTAAACAATAATAGATGGAGACTTCAATACTTCAATCTGGCTAATGGGTAAAACAACTAGACAGAAATGTAGAAAGACTGAACAACACTATTAACCTATCAGAGCTAACAACATCTGTATCACACTTTACCAACAATAGAATCCAAATTATTCTCAAGTGAAGATGGGACATTTTCCATGATAGACCATATGTTAGTCCATAAAATAAGACTTGATTTAAAAGAACTGAAACCATATCAAGAATGTTCTTTGATCACAGTGAAATTAAATTACAAATCAACAACACAATAAAAATTGGGAAACCCACATATATGTGGAAATTAAACAACACATATTTTAATTATGGGTTTCCCTGATAGTTCAGTTGCAACGCAGGAGACCTCAGTTTGATACCTAGGCCAGGAAGATCTGCTGGAGAAGGGATAGGCTACCCACTCCAGTATTCTAGGATTTCCCTTGTGGCTCAGCTGGTAAAGAATCCGCCTGCAATGAGGGAGACCTAGGTTCAATCCCTGGGTTGGGAAGATCCCCTGGAGAAAGGGAAAGGCTACTCATTCCAGTATTTGGCCTGGAGAATTCCATGGACTGGGTAGTCCTTGGGGTCACAAAGGGTCAGACACAATTGAGCAGCTTTCACTACATTTAAATTACCCGTGGATCAAAATAGAAATGACAAGAGGAATTAGAATGTATTTGAAACTGAATAAAAGTAAAAATACAATGTGCCAAATGTATGGGATGCAGCTAACACAGTGTTCAAGGGGAAATTTATAGCTCTAAGGGTCTACATTACAAATTAGAAAGATCTCAAATTAATAACCTTTCTATCTTAAGGAGTTAGAAAATGTGAAAAATGTTATAAAATGTTACCAAATATAAATTTTATAAAATCATAATAAAGACATTAAATAGATTAGGTAAAATATTTTAATTAAGATTAAATTTATTAATGTTTATATGTGGTTCTATGGTAAAGAAAGAGAATATTCCTATTTATTGGGAGTACAGATTGAACTATTTAGGAATGAAAGTTCAGAAACAGAAACAATCAGTCAATCTCTCTCTTCCTCTTTCACCAGCCCTTACATATACACAACTGTGTGTGTGGGTGTGTGGGTCTGTGTGTCTGTGGGTCTGTGTGTCTGGGTGTCTGTGCATGTGTAGGGAGAAGGAGGAAGTAGTAAACCAATTGGGATAAAATGTCAATAAGTTGAATTTATATAATGAATGAATGGATATAGTCTAATAATGTTATTCTTACAGCTTTCAGTAAGTTTAAAATTATTGAAAAAATTTTAAAAAGCAATAGAAAAAAATCAACGAAACTAAAAGCTGGCAAAGGACCTATACTCTGAAAACTGTAAGATGCTGATGAAAGAAATGAAAAGGATAAACAAAACTGATAAACCTTTAGCTAGACTAACCCAGAAAAAGAGGGAAAGGCCTGAAATCAATAAAATCAGGGAAAAAAAGTTACAATCAACACCACAGAAATACAAAGTATCATAAGAGACTACCAGGAGCAACTACACAGTCATAAAATGAACAAACAGCCTAGAAGAAACAGACAAATTCTTAGAAAGGCACAATCTACAAAGACTGAATGAGGAAGAAATAGAAAATATGAACAGGCCAATTACTAGTCCTGAAATTGAATCAGTAATTAAAAATTCCCCCAAAACTAAAGTCCAGGCTTCACAGGTGAATTCTACCAAACATTTGGAGAAGAGCTAACACCTATCCTTCTGAAACTATTCCAAAAAACTGCAGAGGAAAGAACACTTCAGAACTTTAGTCTATGAAGTCACCATCACCTTGATACCAGAACCAGACAAAGATGTCACAAAAAAAGAAAATTACAGGTCAGTATCACTGATGTACATAGATGCAAAAATCCTTAACAAAGTACCAGGAAACTGAATCCCACAATACAATAAAAGGATTATGCATCATGATCAAGTGGAATTTATCCCAAGGATCCAAGGAATTTTCAGTATCCACAATTCAATGTAATATACCACATTAACAAATGGAAGAATAAAGACCATATGATCATCTGAATAGATGCAGAAAAACTTTTGATGAAATTGAACATCCATTATGATAAAAAGTCTCCTGAAAGCAGGCACAGAGGGAACCTACCTCAACATAATAAAGGTCATATATGAGAAACCCATACCTAATATCATACTCAATGGTGAAGAGTTGAAAGGGTATCCTGTAAGATCAGGAATAAGACAAGGATGTGCTTTTTGTCACATTCATTGAGCATAGTTTTAAAAGTCCTAGCCATGGCAATCAGAAAAGAAAAACAAAAGGAATTCAAATTATAAAGAGAAAAGTAAATCTGTCACTGTATGCTGCTGCTGCTGCTAAGTCACTTCAGTCCTGTCCAATTCTGTGCGACCCCAGAGACGGCAGCCTACCAGGCTCCCCGTCCCTGGGATTCTCCAGGCAAGAACACTGGAGTGGGTTGCCAGCAGATGACATGATACTGTATATCCTGAAGACATTATCAGGAAACTGCTAAAGATCATCAAAGAATTTGGTAAAGTCATAGTATACAAAATTAATATATAGAAATCTGTTGTATTTCTAAACACTAACAACAAAATATCAGAAAGAGAAATTAAGAAAACAATTCCATTCACTGTCTCATCAAAAAGAATAAAATACACAGGAATAAACCTACCTAAGGAGGCAAAAGACCTATACTCTGAAAACTGTAAGATGCTAATGAAAGAAACTGAAGGCAACACAAACAGATGGAAAAACAAATATTATATGGCATCACTTATATATGAAATCTAAAAAAAATGATACAAATGAACTCACAAAACAGAAACAGACCCACAGGCATAGAAAACAAATTTTTGGTTACCAAAGGGGAAGGGGAGGGAATAAATTGGGAATTTGGGATTAACAGATACATTCTACTATATATAAAAGTTATCCAACAAGGACCCAGTGAATAGTACAGGGATATTCAGTATCTTGTGTATGTGTGTGCTCAGTTGTGTCCAGCTCTTTGCAACCCCATGGACTGTATAGCCCACCAGGCTCCTCTGCCCATGGAATTTTCCAGGCAAGAATACTGGAGTGGGTTGCCATTTCCTTCTCCAAGGGTCAGTATCTTGTAATAACCTATAATAGAAAAGAACCTGAAAAAGATTATGCATGTAAAACTGGACCACTGTGCTATACATCTGAAGCTAACATGAGATGATAAAGCAACTATACTTCAATAAAATTTTAAAAAAAGAAAAAAAGAAAGAACTATCCTATGATCCAGCAATTCTATTTCTGAGTATTTATCAAACGAAAATGAACACACTAATTAGAAAAGACGTATCCCCACGTTCACTGTAACATTATTTACAATAGCCAAAATATGAAAACACCCTAAATATCTATCAACGGATGAACAGAGAAATTGTCTCACACACACACACACACACACAGAAATACTACTTGGTCATCAAAAAGAAAGAAATCTTGCCATTGACAACATGGTTGGATCTCAAGGGTGTTATGCCAAATAAAATAAGCCAGACAGACAAAAACAAATACTATATGATATCTCTTATATATGGAAGCTAAAAACAAAAACAAAACCCAAAGATACAGAAAAGAAATTACTTGTTGCAAGAGGTGGGGGGAAAGAGGTAGGAGGAGTCAATAAACTTTATATAAACTGAATAAAAGTTAAAAAAAAAAAAGAAAAACTATAACTAAACTGATATTATTTGATGCATAATTAGACTAATTCTTTTGCCAATCATTCTGTCTTTTCTTGAAAAAAAAAAGTTGCCATACAAATTGACGTCACAATTTTCTTTTATCACTGTTTATCATTGTGTCTTCATTAGTTTTTTGACAATGAATCTAGCAGATTAGAATTTCTTTTCTATTTTATTTTTTCATAATTTTAAGAATACATGCTTACTTTAAAAATGGAAAATATATAATTTTATTTACAAATGGTACAATAAGTGATTTTTTTTTAATTGCTAACTGTGACATCTGAATATGCTTCACTAACACTTTGTCAAACAGTAATTTCAAGGAAATCCAGGGGTCTATGGACCACTTGTTTCAAGAACCACAAGTTATAAGAGGACTTGCTCTATATTTAAATGGGAAGCAGGATAAAATGTAATGAGCATAAAATTTAGGTTATATGTATTATAAACCATTAAAAAAGTCCAAGTCCATTTTCAAATAGACTATCCACATTCTGGATTTGTCTCATAGCTGCCAAATGGTGTGACTTCCTTTCTCAGTTTTTAATATTTCTTAGAAATTAAGATTTGACCTTAAGATTTGGTAATGTTCAAATTCAACATTTTTAGCAAGAATACATCACGGTGGTACCATCATAAAGACTTTACAAAAGAAAGGAAACATCCAGTACAAGTAGGATTGCACAGATTTTCTTCTTCAGGATCTATACAGCCCAATCATAGAGGTAAAATGATATAAAAGAGTACCACAGCCCCATGGCTGCCTGTTAGAACTAGAAAACACTTTCAATAGAAATCTAAGCTAACTGGCTTTCCCAAAGGCATGCAATTGTTTAGAGGAATTTTATTAGCAGCTTTGCCCAGCTGTGGCCATTAAAAAAAAGAGCAAACAATGATTTTCAAAATCAGAGTTACTGTTTTCTTAAAACCACTACCCCACCCAAGCATCCTAAAACAATGGTAACTGATGATTTCCCACTTTATTAGGAAATGTCTTTCAGTGATGGATAAACTGAGGAACTTCAAAATTTGGTAATTTATTTATAGAGCATTTTAGTATCACTGCATGAAAGATTCTTTACCTATGTTGTGACTGTGGTTTTTTGTGAGTAGAGTGTTCAGAAGGCTCTGAATTAATGATCTTGGTTAAAATAAATATAAAGCAAAACCAACAAAGTGACAAATAGAAAGCAGGATCAAAGACTATTTATGGCATTTCCTGGTAGCATCAGTGTAATTAAGATTGTTTAGTTTTAAGGTTTAGTTCAAGATTCTAATAGTTTTCTCAGAGGTTAATAATTTTCAGTGAAAATATGCTCACAGCTGAAAATTGGCATACAAATATTCCCTGAGCCACCAGGCAAGCTCATGCACAAATATTTAGCCCAGAGCAATTCTTTTTTAAGGAAAATCTAATTTAGTCAGTCAGTAAAGGAGGGTTAAAAATGGTTGATCTGAAATCACAGAAAGAATTTTTTCTATTTTAGAAGTCTTGTCATGTCTGGCAGTGGTGACAAGGTAAGCGAATTCTTTAGAATTTACTATAAGAAAGAAAAGAAAACCATCATTTCAGTCTCCCCTTCCTGTACCAATTTTCATTCCCCTGATAGAATGTAGCCATTCATGAATAGTACTTTTCATGATAAATTTGAAAGATGTCAGCAAATGTTAACTGGGACCTCGGTGATAGGAGCAAAGCTTTTGACTGTATTGTAAACATCTGACACTGTGGTGGTTACAAATAATTTAACTTGAGAATTGCACTTTGTAGGGGACAAAAAAATAAACAAGGACTTCATCACAGAAGTATCAAAGTGAAAAGAAACACCATCTCAATGAGACTGAAAAATTGTCTAACATTTCTGTGCCACTCATAGTTTTCGCTTGTCTCGGAGTTCTGGTTTAGAGCTGAGTTAGCCGGCTTTAGAGTTTCAATTCTAGAAGCAGTGATGTGCTTCTGTGAGCACACTGATTCACAGCCTAGTTTAGGATCAGGAGGAGGGCATACTTGCGGCCAAAAGTCTTTCAATATCATAAGCAGAATTTCCTGGGCTGTAGGGAAGATGAGTGAGTTCATAGAAACTAAGTGCTTCTGTTTCATTCTGGAATCGTTGAATCTGGATTCACTGGCAACAGACACATATTGGGTTGGCCAAAAAGTTCATTTGGATTTTTCCGAACTATTAGGCAGCAGTTAGCCCTGAGCAACCAGAGGTTGCTCAAAGTCCTGGCTGAAAGTCCAATAGCCATCTACTCCCGCCAAGCTATTTACCAACCCCAAACACGCTCCCATCAGTACTACAAAATGGTCAAGGGATTGGAAAAATCCCCATTGGCCCACTGGAGGGACTTTCTCCACTCCAGCACAAGTGCACACCTCACGCTGTTTTGTCCTTAGATAACTTCTGGCGGCCATTGGGCTCAATAAATGTTCATAAATATTCTATGAATGTGTGTGTGCATGTTAGTTGCTCAGTCATTTCTGGCTCTTTGCGACCCCAAGGACTGTAGCCCACCAGACTCCTCTGTCCAGGGATTCTCCAGGCAATAATACTGGAGTGGGTTGCCATTCCCTTCTCCAGGGGGATTTTCCCAACCAGGGAGCGAACCTGAGTCTCCCACATTGCAGGCAGATTCATACAACTAATTATAACAGACTGAATTATGGGAAGGACGAGGGTAGCAGAGTCTCTTGTTATATAACCTGCAGCTGTCAGTTAAGTCTGTCAACCAAGGATACCCTGGATTATGCAAAAAATTTGCCTGAAAAATTCTGCACCCCACCCCTCTGGGGCCACTGCTTTCCTTGGTAAGGCCCACCTCCTTTGAGGTGTTCTGTCTGTTCTTTCATCTTCAGTAAACTCTCTTGCAATGGGTAAGACCTCAGATTCTTCTTTGTGAAGAACCAAGGCCCATGGGAGGAGGGGCTCCAGACTCTTCCACTAACACATACTGTCTTATGGAAAAACCTGAATGAACTTTCTGGCCAACCCAATACTGTAAGTACAAAGAGAGGTCGTCCCAGGTCCCTGCTTTGCTTAACCTTTCTTGGTAACCCATACAGGCTGAAGTTAGGGACAAAAATAAATTTACCATTCCAGAAAATAAGAATTCCTTTTCTGAAAAACTCGATCTGCTTTTACTTACACAATTTTATCAGCAGGTGGAATGACATTCCTAGTTTTTTATATAGAGACATTCAAGCACAGAGAGAGCGCGGAGGGAGGAGAGATGGAATATTAGGCCTGGATCAGGACTGGGGCACAAGCCCTAGGGTGAAAACAGTCTGGCCAGTACCCTCTGCCAAATCCTAACCTTTCATTCTCTATACCTCTCCTCACCAGCTCCACCCCCACACAGAAAGAGACAAGCAAAACAGGGAAATTCACACCATTCAAGGACAATGAAAACTGACCTCTGTTGACTATGATGTGTCAAACATTGTTCTAGATGCCTAAAATGTAACAAATTATTTCATTCTTGCGACCACTCAATGATTTACAGGTAAGGGAAGTGAGGCATGAAGAGGTTAATTAATTTGCCCAGATTCAGAGGTAACCAGCTCAGGGCCAGGCTTGTGAGTTTAAGCCTCGATGTCATCTTCTTTGCCACAACGCACCATGCGCCCTGGTGAAGTGCTTCAGCAGCGCCCACTTGGCCTCTGGAATCCTCTTCTGTACCTTCTCTAAGATCGAAGATGTTTTATACACTATTCACACATTTTGCTTCAGGGATAATGAACGTGTTACATTTCAGGGTACTGCCCCAGACCCTGCGGAAGGCACTATGTGATGTATTATATATGTATTACATTTCAAGGACTTCCCTGGTGGCTCAGATGGTAAAGTATCTGCCTACAATGCAGGAGACCCGGGTTCAATCCCCGGGTCAGGAAGATCCCCTGGAGAAGGAAATGGTAACCCACTCCAGTACTCTTGCCTCGAAAATCCCATAGACGAAGGAGCCTGGTAGGCTACAGCCCATGGGGTCACAAAGAGCTGGACATGACTGAGCGACTTCTCTTTCCTTCTTTCTTTTTATTACATTTCAAAACAACAACAAATTCTGAATTTAAAACCTATTTGGCCCCAGGAGTTTCTGAATTGTGGACCCCATAGAATGTGTTTTTTTCACCCTCATAACTTATGAAAAAGAGATGGTTAAGACAAGGTCTGGAAGATATATTCTGACTTATGCCTTCATCAAACACATAAGAAGACTTGTCCAGAAAGAAATTTAAGCATTTAACTAGCTAGTTAGTGGCAGAACTGGAAACAGAGGCCCAGATCAGGAAACTGTTCTCCAGAGCTCCTGCTAACACACCTTTGTCAAGGGCTCCATGCTCCCCTTGGGGCGAAACATTCAATGGCTATAGTGGGTTGACCAGACACTGGGGCAGGCCATGCCAGACCTGACCCCCAGAGCAGAAGCTTAGGGCTCTCTCATTTGGAGCTCTCTTTAGGGAGAGAAGGGAACCAGCAGATAGTAACTTCACCTAAAGGTAGTTAGCATGTTTTGCCAGTATGCTCAAGAATTAACTGTAATACTTATTTTTTAATAGAAACCCCAGCTCTCTGGTCCCTCTACCCTGTCTCATACTGTATGAATTTGCATTTTAACAAGTGATTCCAGGCAGAGTCCTCTGGCCAAGCTTTGTTTAACACAGTCATTCTCCATTGGGGCCTGCTTCCCAGAGGTGCCAAGTTGCAAAGCTCCACAGGCAGCCACTCTTGTCATAGCCTCTTGGTGACTGTGGTTGTGTGGTGCACAGCCTGCGCAGCTGTATTCTGTGGCCCTTCACATCAGCAGACACACTGCCCTTCAAGAATGTCAACCAGCAGACCCAGTCCCACACAGGGCATGAGCCAGGGAGGACCAGGCAAAATGAGGTAAGCTCTAATGAGCTTCTCCAGAATGTTGCAATCAGGATATACAGAAATACTAATTTTATATAAAATACATAGAAATATAGAAATACACAGAATTTAAAATTTATGTATACATATGTTTGTGTTTTAGGGCCAAATGTTGGTTTTACTCTTATTTCCAGTCCTTAAGCCTCTGAAAGATCATAATCTAGTCCTGGTGATACACTTTCGTTTTCTGTCAACTTTTCCTTACTCTTTACCACTTACCTACCTATCTACTTTCTCCCCAAGCTAAACTTACTCCAACCCCACCCACCAAAATGTGAACAACCAAATCAAAACAAACTTGAACACAACTGTTCAGCCACTTTCTGATCGATCTTGACAACTTTAAACACCCAACCCTAGGCTGGCTTCCAACAGTCCAGTTTGTTTTCTAAGCTAACAACTCAGTGGAGTTTCAGGCACTGAGGAGGTAAGTGGAATGGTAAGTTTAGGAGTTTAGGCAATTGGATTTTTAAAACACTTTTCAAGTCATACCGCATATCTGCCTCATTATTCATGAATATTGATGGAAAAATCTAGTTTCCACTTATTACATAGGACTGGTGCTTATGTTCAACATAAGCACCCCCACCGCCACCAAAAGTGGTGGGTTACAAAGCCAAGTAAAGTTGGTGTTGGTTGCACTGTGAATTACAATTCACAAGAGGCAGATCATGTTAATGGACTGACTACTCAGTGCCCTGAAGAGGAGAAACTCTTCAAAAGGTCAGCAATGTCACTCTTTCTCTAGTCGACTCGGGCCTCATAGATCATTCAGTTCAATTCAGTTGCTCAGTCGTGTCCAACTCTTCATGACCCCATGGACTGCAGAACGCCAGGCCCCCTTGTCCATCACCAACTCCCGGAGTTTACTCAAACTCATCCCCATTGAGTCGGTGATGCCATCCAACCATCTCATCCTCTGTCGTCCCTCTCTCCTCCTGCCCTCAATCTTTCCCAGCAACGGGGTCTTTTCAAATGAGTCAGCTCTTTGCATCAGGTGGCCAAAGTATTGGAGTTTCAGCTTCAACATCAGTCCTTCCAATGAACACTCAGGACTGGTCTCCTTTAGGATGGACTGGTTGGATCTCAGTCCAAGGGACTCTCAAGAGTCTTCTCTAACACCACAGTTCAAAAGCATCTATTTTTCAGCACTCAGCTTTCTTTACAGTCCAACTCTCACATCCATACATGACCATAGCCTTGATGAGACAGACCTTTGTTGGCAAAGTAATGTCTCTGCTTTTTAATATGCTGTCTAGGTTGGTCATAACTTTCCTTCCAAGGAGTAAGCGTCTTTTAATTTCATGGCTGCAGTCACCATCTGCAGTGATTTTGGAGCCCAATAAATTAAAGTCAACCACTGTTTCCCCATCTATTTGCCATGAAATGATGGGACCAAATGCCATGATCTTAGTTTTCTGAATGTTGAGCTTTAAGCCAACTTTTTCACTCTCCTCTTTCACTTTCATCAAGAGGCTCTTTAGTTCTTCTTCACTTTCTGCTATAAGGGTGGTGTCATCTGCATATCTGAGATTATTGATATTTCTCCCACCAATTTTGATTCCAACTTGTGCTTCATCCAGCCAAGTGTTTCTCTTATATAAATGCTTATATAAGTTTATATGCTTATATAAGTTAAATAAGCAGGGTGACAATATACAGCCTTGACATACTCCTTTTCCTATTTGGAACCAGTCTGTTGTTCCATGTCCAGTTCTAACTGTTGCTTCCTGACCTGCATACAGACCCATCAGCCCTTGGATTATATCCATTGGTCTTGTGAGTTCTTGATCCAGAAGCATCTTGTAGTTGTCAGAAACAATAAAGAGAACTATGACAGAGTTACTGAGAGCCAGACTCAAGGAGAAACCAAGGCACAACCAGATGGGTGAGGAGGTAAAGTGTAAATGAGGGGATGCAGGGACATGGTTTCCTGCCACAGGGCACAGAGAGCTGATGGGAAAAAGCAAACCCGAGCTGCAGACAATTTCTGATTAAGATGGAATCTTTCTATTCTTCACAAAAAGGAAAACATTCCCTCCTTCATGAAAATGTGGTATTCCCACACAGAAGTACAGGACTCCCCTGTAGCTCAAATGGTAAAGAATCTGCCTGCAATGTAGGAGACCAGGGTTCAATCCCTGGGTTGGGAAGATCCTCTGGAGAAGGGAATGTCAGGCCACTCCAGTATGCTTGCCTGGAGAATCCCATGGACAGAGGAGCCTGGCGGGCTACAGTCTGTGGGGTTGCAAAGAATCAGACATGACTGAGCGACCAACACATGGATATACATCTCCTCTCACAGAGTGGGCGGTGTGTGATTAATAACACAATTATTAATATGAGCTGTTGGCATGTACTCAATTCTAGTGACAAAAGAACCAGCACCAAGTCGCATTCTGACCTCAGGACAAAGAGACTAGAGATTTTATTTTCCTGGCTATGCTCCATCAGAAGCAATTCACATTGCCTGGGGTGGGGAGTGGGAATGACTCATCATTCTGAAGAATAGGCAAGTATTGTTCTGTGGTGAAAAATGTTCCTTAGTGGTAAGCTGAATGGACAGAATCTATACACCTCTGATTTGAGAGGGGAAATACAAATGTCTGTACATATGTTAGGTCTGATGTCCATGACCAAGGACAGGTTAGAAGTCGTCAGATTCTTGCTCAAATCGTTGCTATTCAAATATACACACTAGAAAGCAGCTGTCCTCATCGGTCCTCTGCACTCTTCACGGGGACTCTTCATGAGTCCCTACATGAAGAAAAGAACACCCACCTGTTGTTATAAAATTTTGAATGTGTTAAATGGTTCTCAGTGACAATTATTTTCATTTCTACAAATGTTGAAAATTGCTTAAATTTATTGTTTCAACCCTTTAGAATAATTATTGCTCAGTGAAGAAGGTTTTCCATGTGATTTTTAAAATAGAGAAATAATTGAAATGCTTTTAAACATATCTGGCTAGCATGTGGATACATTCCACCTCAAAAGCAAATCTGCTTACAATGTATATGGAGAGTTCAGGCTGATTAGTAAGGCAGTTCCTTTCTGGTGTTTATTTGCTTGTATTGTACTTTGATTACCGAGATAAAACAGTATGGGAAGATTCCCTGGAAGAGGGAATGGCTACCCACTCCAGTATTCTTGCCTGGAGAATTCCACGGCCAGAGGAGCCTGGAGGGCTATTGTCCATGGGGTGGCAAAGAGTCAGACATGACTGAGCAACTAACATTTTCACACTCTTCACATTAACTGATGAAATATTTGGGGAAAAAAGAAAAGGGAGTTGTATTAGTCAGCTAGGGATGCTACAACGAAACACCACAGACTGGATGGCACGATAGAAATGTATCATCTGTCAGTTCTGAATACTGAGATTCTAACATCAAGGTGCTTGTGGAATTACTTCTGGTGCGATCTCTCTCCTTGGCTTGCAGATAGCTACCTTGTCACTATGTCCTCACACGACATTTTCTCTGTGCATGGACTAATGGTGTCTTTTTCTCTTCTCAGGAGAACATCAGTCCCATCAGGGCCAACCCTTATGACCTCATTTTATTCTTAATTACCTCCTTAAAGGCCCTATCTATAAATGCAGTCACATTGAGAATTAGGGGTCAACATGTGAATTTGGGGTAAGGGAACACAATTTGGTTCACAACAGAGCTACAATAACAAGTGTATCTAGATGTAAGATTATCAAATGCTTGAAGACCTGCCTGCTATGTTTCTATGAAACTAAACCTTGATCTCAATTGTAACGTCTTAGGCTTAAACCAAAGACAAAAAATTATGTCCATTTTCCAGGGAAAAGGAAAGAAAAGGTTCCTTAGTAATAGGAGAGGACAATACCTATGGTATTGGAAAGAATAAGTAGTGTTTATTCTCTCTCAAAGCCATAGTAATATTTTTGTAATATTTTATTTGCTGCATGTTATCACTACCAGCTGCTATACACAGAAAATCTTCTTGTTTTCTACGGTCCATGCACACTGTCAATTTAGACTGAATCTCACAAAGTAGACAGCTACACATGCTTCATTTAGTTCCTCAAAACATACCTTATGAATGGCCCAAATTAGGAGCCAACTGAATAAAAGGAGAGCTTGGCACAAATCAACCTATCTACACAACAGAAACAGACTCACATGACACAGAGAACAGACGTGTGCTGGTCATGGAGGACGGGGAGGGAGAAGGATGGATTGGGACTTTGGGGTAAGTCAGTCAGTCAGTCCAGTCGCTCAGTCGTGTCCGACTCTTTGCGACCCCATGAACCGCAGCACGCCAGGCCTCCCTGTCCATCACCAACTCCCAGAGTCCACCCAAACCCATGTCCATTAAGTCAGTGATGCCATCCAACCATCTCATCCTCTGTCGTCCCCTTCTCCTCCTGCCCTCAATCTTTCCCAGAATCAGGGTCTTTTCAAATGAGTCAGCTCTTCGCATCAGGTGGCCAAAGTATTGGAGTTTCAGCTTTAACATCAGTCCCTCCAATGAACACCCAGGACTGATCTCCTTTAGGATGGATTGGTTGGATCTCCTTGCAGTACAAGGGACTCTCAAGAGTCTTCTCCAACACCACAGTTGGAGATTCAAACTATTACGTTTAGAATGAATAAACAACAGAGTCCTAATGTATTAATATGCACAAGGAAATATATTCAATATTCTTTAATAAATCATAATGGAAAAGAATATATAAAAGAATGTATGTGTATAATTGAGTCACTATGCTGTACAGCAGAGACTGGCACAGCATTATAAATCGACTACACTTCAATTAAAAAAAAGAGTTTAGTGTCTAGTGGATAGGTGGTATGATGATTAATACACAAAAAAATAATTTCTAAATTATTTCCTCATAAACCTAGTATTTCCCAAGGCTTTCCAAGCTGCCTTCTCTGTTATGCCTAAACACTTTCTGGGGACAAGTGCTTGGATAAGGGCATATGCTCTTTGAAGTTTCTTCTATTCTCATCTTCATCTTTAACCTCACCCATAAAGAGTATCCAACTTTGCTTAGAACTTTATGGACGGATGTGGATTGAATGAAGTGGAACTGAAGCTGAAGTCCTTATTTATCTCGTCATTAGGCTTGCAGTGTTGCTCAGCCATAGATATGTTCTCATGAGTGCTTTCCAGCTTTTCCCTGTCATCCCAGCACCTCTTAAGTTTACAATCCAAGAAGCAAAAAAAATGAAAAACAAAGCAATCACACTAAGGACAAGGGGGAAAGTTTTTAAGTAAGCAAGAAGATGAATAATAAGCTACAGTACAGATTGTTGGAGTCTGAGTTGGAAAGTACCTTAAAGACCATGTCTAATTTTCTCTTTTTTTTCCCCTAGTTTTGGCCATGCTATATGGCATGTGGGATCTAAGTTTTCCAACCAGCAATCAAACCCATACCCCCTGTAGTGGAAGCACAGCGTCAAACTGGACCGCCAGGGAAGTCCCTTTCATTTTTTTTTCAATGAGAAAAAAACAAACACAAAAGCACACTAAGACTCTCCTCTGTGGAGATCAGAGAGTGGAGCAATGATCATAGAGGACATAGGATCATAGGTAGAGCAACAGAGCCGTGTGGTTACGATCACAAGCTCTGGCATCAGGGCATCCCTCGTGGCTCAGTGGTAAAGAATCTGCCTGCCAATGCAGGAGACATAAGTTTGATCCCTGATCAGGGAAGATCCCACAGACTGCAGAGCAACTAAGCCCATACAACACAACTGTTAAGCCTGCACTCTAGAGCCTGGGAGCCACGACTCCTGAGCCCACATGCTGCAACCGCTAAAGTCAGTGCATCCCAGAGCCTGTGCTCCACGACAGAAACCACTGCAAGGAGAAGCCCATGCTCTGCAACTGGAGAGAGCAGGGCAACTCTCTCCACCTAGAGAAAGCCTGCACAGCAATGAAGACCCAGCACAGCCAAAAATTTACAAATTAAATTAGATTTAAAAACAATCTGGCATCAGACAGACCTGAATTTGAATCCCAGCCACCATCACTGAGTAGCTGTGTGATCCTGGAAAAGTTGTTTGTCCTCCCATTGACTCACCATCTTCCTCTGAAAAACAAGAATAACAGTATGAATTAACAGAATTTTTAATTCTCTGGTAGAATTTTTTTACATGTACTTTTACATTTACATGTACATGTATAATGCTTAGACTAAGGCCTAGTCCGCAGCACTCACTCAATATTAGTGACTTTTTAATTTCCTCTTTGAATAACCTAGAAATATTTCATAGTTATTTGGGGATTTCAGGAATAGTTTGAAAAATAGGTATGAGAAAGAGGTAAGAATCGTACAAACTCAACTGCGGAAATTCTAGTTTCCACAACATGTGGACTGAGGTCATATAAACTCCTCTTCAGCTACAGACATACAATTAGGCCCCCCCCCAAAAAAAACCCAACTACATAGTTGACTGAAAGGAGCAAAGTACATTCTGAGCCAGAAATGAAAGAGGAACTTAGCCAGAGTTGATGGTCATGGCTGGGATGCTCAACATGGGGTGCTGGAAGGGAGGATGTGTTTGTTATTACCCACATGGGAATACCTGGGACCGTGAACTTCAGGTGACACAGGTCAAGAACTGAAACCCTTTGACCTGGAAAGACTGCCTTCTCTGGGAAAGACCAGAAGAGGTCTGCCCAGTAACCTAGAGAAATAGCAATAAATCTGCTTGAGGCTCTAGGGGAAAACTTCCATGAGAAACTGCTGTTAAAAGGAGTCCTTAAACCCAGAACTCCTGTTATGGCAATATTTCTACGACCCAGGCATGAATTTCTATACACACATGCATGCATACCACAGACCACTGATACAGATGTGCTCATAATGAGAAACTAGGAGCCAGGAGACAGTGTAATATCTTTAAAATGCTGATGAAATACATTTATTCTAAACATTCTATACTTATCACTCAAGACTGAAGTGAAATGAAAATACTTTGAAGCAAAGTTTGAGAAATGTTTTCCAAAAGAACCACTAGTAGATACCTTTCTTTGTGTGTGTGTGTTGTGTGTTTTAAATTTTATTTTTGGAGTGTAATTGCTTTACAACAGTGTGTTAGTTTCTGCTGTGCAACACACTGGATCAGCCATATGTAAGCATATATCCTTCCCTCTCGAGTTTCCCTCACATTGCCTCCTATCCCACTCCTTTAGGGCATCACAGAGCCCTGAGCTGAGATCCCTGTGCTATACAGCAGCTTCCACTAGCTAGCTATTTTACACATGGTAATGTATATGTCTCTCTCTCAGTGCTACTCTCCTAATGGATGCCTTTCTCTAAGAAAGGAACTGAACCAAGGAGGAAGGAGCAGGTAGTAACAATGAACAAACTTATAAACCTAAGTATATATGCCAGAGAAGGCAATGGCACCCCACTCCAGTACTCTTGCCTGGAAAATCCCATGGACGGAGAAGCCTGGAAGGCTGCAGTCCATGGGGTCTCTGAGGGTGAGATACAACTGAGCGACTTCACTTTCACCTTTCACTTTCATTCATTGGAGAAGGAAATGGCAACCCACTCCAGTGTTCTTGCCTGGAGAATCCCAGGGATGGTGGAGCCTGGTGGGCTTCTATCTATGGGGTCGCACAGAATTGAACATGACTGAAGTGACTTAGCAGCAGCAGCAAGTATATGTGAACAAGCATTGATTGTTAAACACAAACAACAACAATTCCTTTCTCTCCTGCAGGAAGAAGTGTGTGGGGGGGGGGCGGTGGGGAGGTGGGCGGGGGGTGGGGGGGACAGGAGTGAATTTTGCTGGTCCTAAGGACATAACTGGAGAAGGCAATGGCACCCCACTCCAGTACTCTTGCCTGGAAAATCCCATGGATGGAGGAGCCTAGTAGGCTGCAGTCCATGGGGTCGCTAAGAGTCGGACACGACTGAGCGACTTCACTTTCACTTTTCACTTTCATGCATTGGAGAAAGAAATGGCAACCCACTCCAGTGTTCTTGCCTGGAGAATCCCAGGGACGGGGGAGCCTGGTGGGCTGCCATCTATGGGGTCGCACAAAGTTGGACACGACTGAAGTGACTTAGCAGCAAGGACATAACTTATGTTAATACCAATAAGATCAAAATTTCTATCACTGGACAGGCAATGCAGCCAAACTATAATGAAAGCCACTGCAAAAACATAACCAGGTGAACACAAACAGTCAAAGTAACCCAGAGGTCAACACTGTCCAGGAGCAAGGAAGTGGAGATGGACAACTAAATACTTCAGGGTATTTGGCTTCGAAAAAAATTCTACCAGCACGTGTTTATACCACTATGTTAAATGAAGACAGTATCTCTGGAGCTCTTCACTGGATAAGAAAATGCTTACATACATCTGCTGTTTCATAGCATCATTTACTCCACTTAAGAACACTGAAGGAGTACAATTTGCATGTTTTCATCCATTTCGAGAGGGGAAAAGATGTCCAGGTAGACGTGAAGCCAAATGGGCAAATCTTTATAAGCTGGTGAAGTATGACTCCAGTTTGGTGAAGATGACTCTATGAATCATCTCCACACAGCCCCACTTCTTCTTTTACCCAGAAGTGCCCAAGAATGTCATGTGACTTTTCAGGAACACAAAACCATCCATACTACTTCCTGATGACCAAGGAAGTCTATGCTGCTGCTGCTACTGCTGCTAAGTCGCTTCAGTCATGTCCGACTCTGTGCGACCCCATAGACAGCAGCCCACCAGGCTTCCCCGTCCCTGGGATTCCCCAGGCAAGAACACTGGAGTGGGTTGCCATTTCCTTCTCCAATGCATGAAAGAGAAAAGTGAAAGTGAAGTCGCTCAGTTGTGTCCGACTCTAGCGACCTCATGGACTGCAGCCTACCAGGCTCCTCCGTCCATGGGATTTTCTAGGCAAAAGTATTGGAGTGAGGTGCCATTGCCTTATTTTTCCATCAGTCTCACTCCTCCATGTTTGTGAGGCAGAGATCTCCCACAAAGATGCACTGACAGTGCCAGCCAAGTTATGCTTCTTGATATCCTCTATCTGAGCAAACTGCTTCTACTTCCTTATCTGTAAAATGGAGATAGCCAATGTACCCATCTCCAGGTGATAAGTGGGTTAAATGAGAAAATTACCTCAATTATCACAGTGAGAAAGGCCCAGGCACAGTGCCTGGCATGTGACATGTTTAATAAATATATATTTTTAACAAGAAGATTGCCAGGAGAAATATCAATAACCTCAGATATGCATATGACACCACCCTTATGGCAGAAAGTGAAGAGGAACTAAAAAGCCTCTTGATGAAAGTGAAAGAGGAGAGTGAAAAAGTTGGCTTAAAGCTCAACATTCAGATATATGGCAAAACCAATACAATATTGTAAAGTTAAAAAATAAAATAAATTTTAAAAAATAAAAAAATAAAAAATGAAGATCATGGCATCTGGTCCCATCACTTCATGGGAAAATAGATGGAGAAACAGTGGAAACAGTGTCAGACTTTATTTTGGGGGGCTCCAAAATCACTGCAGATGGTGATTGCAGCCATCAAATTAAAAGACGCTTACTCTTTGGAAGAAAAGTTATGACCAACCTAGATAGCATATTGAAAAGCAGAGACATTACTTTGCCAGCAAAGGTCCATCTAGTCAAGGCTATGGTTTTTCCAGTGGTCATGTATGGATGTGGGAATTGGACTGTGAAGAAAGCTGAGTGCCAAAGAATTGATGCTTTGAACTGTGGTGTTGGAGAAGACTCTTGAGAGTCCCTTGGACTGCAAGGAGATCCAACCAGTCCATTCTGAAGATCAGCCCTGGGATTTCTTTGGAAGGAATGATACTAAAGCTGAAACTCCAGTACTTTGGCCACCTCATGCGAAGAGTTGATTCATTGGAAAAGACTTTGACGCTGGAAGGGAAGGAGAAGGGGACAACAGAGGATGAGATGGCTGGACGGCATCACCAACTCAATGGACATGAGTTTGAGTGGACTCCAGAGTTGGTGATGGACAGGTAGGCCTGGTGTGCTGCAATTCATGGGGTCACAAAGAGTCAGACACAATTGAGCGACTGGACTGAACTGAACTGAACAAGTAGATGAATGGAGAAAGGGATCCTCTAGAAAAGCTCTAGGTCCCTGTCAAGCTCTCCCTATTGCCTGGGCCATCTTCTTAATACTGAAGGACTGAATAGAGAGCTAGAGGATTCATTCAAGCTCTTGCATAGCCAAAGCCAAGTGCCTTTTTTTTTTTTTTTTAAGTTGCTTGGTCATGTCCAACTCTTTGCGACACTATCGACTGTAGCCTGGCAGGCTCCTCTGTCCATGGGGATTCTCCAGGCAAGAGTACTGGAGTGGGTAGTCATTCCCTTCTCCAGGGGATCTTCCTGACCCAGGGATTGAACTCAGGTCTCCTGCATTGCAGGCAGATTCTTTACCACCTGAGCCACCAGGGAAGCCCAGCTAAGCGCCCACCCCCAGTCTAAAACCAAACTCCCAAATGTAGCTCAGCCTGCAGGTTGCATCATAATTTGGGCCAGTTCTGAATGCAAACAAAATCCTGCCTCCTTTGCTCCCTACAATGCCAGAGAACTTTCCTGACTTTTAACCCCAGCTAGAATGGAATAGCTTTGCAGAAATGTCTGATTCACCTGTCTCTCTGGGAGCCATCTGGTGCTATTAGATTGTTTAGGTCCCAGCGTGTATGCACAGGTAGCTCTGGATTGAAGGAAAGTTGGGTAGGTTCTCTCAATGCGGGGGTTGCATGACTTCTGTTTTAATGTGCTAGGTCCCAGTTACCAATTTTTACCCCTTAAGAGTAGGGAAGAAGAGAATGCTATTTTATAGAGTTTTGGCTTTTCCACTAGGATGGGAGGGATTTTACCACATTTCTTTCTTCATCTAGAAAAGTGGTCTGCTTTCCTCTATTAACTTGTTCAACTAATCTGGGCCTCCAGTCTGGATGAGAGTAAATTCCTCCTCCCAGTTTCCTGAATCTGATAGTCAGGAACTTGCTCCCCAGCCCCACCCACTCCAACATTCTCGAGCCCTCCCTGGGTTTGAACCGAGTAGTCCTGCCACTTGCTTGTTCCCTGACCAGATGGTGTGTTCCTGCCTCCACCCACCCCTCTGCTTTGCCCCTCTCTCTTTCCTTTCATGGAGTCCCCTTCTGTAAACACACCAGGCTGGACCTCTAGCCTTCAGAGCTGGTTTGTATGCGTCAAGAGCCCAATGTTGTAAATGTGAATTTGATTGAAACCGCTCGATATGTGGAGTAAGGGGTGAGGGAGCTTTGATATCACTTCACCCAAAGCCTCACTTTTGCAAACAACAGCAACTACCACTGACCTAATCAGAAAAGAAACTGTTTTCAAAGGATATGAGATAACTGATACATTCTGCAAGAAACTGAACTCAGAACCAGCAGGAGCCTAGACTTGGTCCAGCAAGGATGCCTGCCACTCCCACGGAACCCAGGAGACTGGATGTTGACTCTCTGGCTACCATCATCACCAAATGGTGTCTCTGATGCTTCTGCTTCTTGACGCCTCTGGTTTACTGTCCAAAGGTTCGGATGACGCATCTGACGCACCCACCCTAAGTCACGTGTCTGAACTCTAGCTATAGGGAGGGCTAGCCAAGGGGATTTCCCAATCTTTAGGAAGGGAATTTCTCAAACACAAAAAGGTAGTTCATGTCCAAGATGGCAAAAAAATGATAAACATCAATCACATGCATCTCACCATTCCCTGTTCTGTTCCTCATTCTTGCTTTCTGCCAACAAGCACTACCAAAACGCCCTCTCTGCCCACCCCCATTTGCAGAATGTCTTGAGATTACAGGCTCTGAGCTCCTACTCCAGCTACTATATAGCTTCCCCAGCCCAGAATCTGCAATGTAGGTTTCAGTCTTCCCTCCAAAATTTTCCTTGCCCCAGTTTTTTAAAGAAAGGAATGTCATTGGTCTCAGTTCATCTGACAGACAGGTTAGGAAGACTTAAGTTGTCACTTTCTCGGCTTTCCATATGCCTTATGATGGAGCTTAACAGGTGCCTCAAACTGTCTGCATTGTCGATTTCAGCTTCTTTGCTTACTCAGTTCTACAATCACTGTTTTTGGAATATCTAGGGTCTGGGTGCAGGCTGCCAGGGACCACAGGCTTATAAGGTTAGTAAGAACATTTCGGAGTCTGCAAACAGACCTTTGAAAAAAACAGGTGCCTTTAGAGGACACTGCCACACAAGTTTCCCTGATGGTGAAGCACTCACAGAGACTGAGAATTAAAAGGTCATCCATGGAGGGAGAAGATGCTCCTCTCGTCCATCCTTGATGGTCACTAGCTAAGGGCTCTGTATTGATGGCACTCCCCTGCCAAAATTTGGTTTCCAAGCTTGTTCTCTTCATCAGTCTACCCAGTTCTGGAATGCTGCCAGCCTACAGACACTGAAAGGATGGATGCTCACTGCAAAGAGACTGCTTGTCTGGCTGGGTACGGCGAAGATAACAGCAGACACCAGAACAGCTGCTGAAGGAAAGCGGACGTGGGCAGCCACAAGCAGGGTGGCCAGAAGAAGGGCCTCGGAGATGTCCTGAGATGCAACAAATCACAAAGCCTTACATCTTTCAACAGTCGAGCAGGCAGAGCAGTCTGTTGGGAAGCAAGAGGGAATAAGGGATTCCTTTCTGAACAGAAGTCTGGGTCAGGAAGTGAGTCAGACAAGCAGAAGTGCCAAAGGAGGTGAGGCCCATCATCGGCTGTCAGCAGTTCTGAGACCGAACCTCGGGGCCTCCTGCATGTGCCCCCTCATCCACCTCTGACTCCCCCCACCACCATGGAAGGTTGTCTGGGCTCCCTAGTGCACACAGGGGAGGGTCATGTTGTTTTAGACTCTTTGGATTTAAAGCAAAAGAAGTGGTTTCAACGTGTTTCCATTTTCCTCCAAACACTTCCTGTACATTCACTGCACATGCACGTGTGCTGAGTCACTCCAGTCGCGTCCAGCTCTCTGCGACCCTGCGGACTGTAGCCTGCCAGACTCCTCTGTCCTTGAGATGTTCCAGGTAAGAACACTGGAGTGGGTTGCCATGCCCTCCTCCAGGGGATCTTCCCCATCTAGAGATTAAACCTGGTCACTCGTGTCACCTGGGAAGCCCTACTTCACACACACGAGAGAGCAAGACATCTGTTGGTGAGGTCAGATGCCCGACTCGGCATCAGGACCCGCCAAGGAATCGTGTAAATATGTCCTTTGAGAACCTTCCATAATTTCCCACTGAGGCCTTAATACCTTTTCCCACCCTTGCCCCATTAAGTTGGTATATAAATCCTTACCCCTTACAGTGGGCTCCTGAATACACGTGTAATAGTCTTTGCTCCTATTTATCTGTTCATTCACAAGCCCCCAACTACTTCAACCTAAGTTGATAAGGAAAAAGATTTTCCATCTGCCTGCCAATGCAGGAGATGTGGGTTCGATCCCAGAGTTGGGAAGATCCCTTAGAAGAGGAAATGGCAACCCACTCTAGTATTCTTGCCTGGAAAATCTCATGGACAGAGGAGCCTGGCGGGCTACAGCCCATGGGGTCACAAAGAGTCAGACACGACTGAGTGACTGAGCACAAGGTCACTTCAAGCATTGGAGCAAATATGTCCGTACCTGGGCATGACTTTTGTGCCCACAGCAAAATGATATCAAACTACTTCATATACTTTTTAACTTCATCTACTTCCTGAAGGATTTGATATTGCATAAGATAAAAGTTTAGATGCAGGTTTAAAGGGGGAAAAATATACCAGCAGCAGGTTTAAAGGGGGGGGAAATGTCATACCAAGAAGCTCTAGCCAAAAAAAAGAAAGAAAGAAAACAGTCATGGAACCCTTGGATATTAATGGGCTCAAATCTAAAGGAAAAACCAGGAGGTTACAGAATTCTTGTTGGCTAGGAGGATCATAGCAATCAGTTTATGAGACTGCTGCTTGTGTCCGACTTTGTGCGGCCCCATAGACGGCAGCCCACCAGGCTCCCCCATCCCTGGGATTCTCCAGGCAAGAACACAGGAGTGGGTTGCCATTTCCTTCTCCAATGCATGAAAGTGAAAAGTGAAAGTGAAGTCACTCAGTCGTGTCCGACCCTCAGCAACCCCATGGACTGCAGCCTTCCAGGCTCCTCCATCCATGGAATTTTCCAGGCAAGACTACTGGAGTGGGTTGCCATTGCCTTCTCCAGTTTATGAGACTAGATAAACTTTTCTTGCCCCTGAACTAAACCTGAAATTTATCACCAGTCTGTGTGTGACAGAGGCAGTGAGCATATCATCACAAAAGTTCTGAATACGTGTGCACACACATACGTGTATTAGGAGAGAGGGTGATGGCCTTCTTGTATCACCTCTCTTCCACACCAGCAGCCTAGCTGAAGTTTCTTTAAAGCCTGTTTCTGTAAAGGGATTCTCTGAGAAAAACATAATCTTTTGGTGATCCAGATGCTTAGATCCAGATGCAAGAAATGGTGCTTGCAGATGCATAGTTGGCCTGTTTCAGATTGGGCCTCTCAAGCTGTTCACCACTCAAAACCCCTTTTATTAACTTTTCCGGATCCCAATTGAGTCAGTTATTTTGAAAGATTTCTGAAAATTAAATATACTTTTATTGGGTAATGGTCTAGACAGCCTTATCATGAATGTTTCATTTCCAACACACTTTTTGGAATGCTGAAAACAGCCTTCACTGCATTAAATCAATTCTCAACAACAATCTGTTCCTCATCCTGAGTTTTGGCAGAAGCCCTTTTGGCAGATGTAAATTTGAGGTACCTAACAAACACTGAGATGCACTTGGGTTCTTGATTAGAGATTCACTATTGCAGACACAGGTGTGTGGCTACAAAGGTGGTGTTTCATGTGAGCCATGAAGAATCTAATTTATGTAATCACTATCACAGAGGACCTTAGCCTCCAGGGTGCTTAGAGCCTTTTTTCCTGAAAGTCTTGCCTAATCTGTTCCTGTTTCAACAAGTCATCAGTTGAAACTCTCAACTTACATATGATAAATCATGGAAGTCAAAAGCTGGTCTGGAAGACGCTGAGGGCAGGGATGGTTCCCAAATGCTCCCAATACATTTTATTCCAGGTGATACTATTAGGTGATGAGCCCACCAGTAAAGCTGAGTGTCAAATAAGCCCACTTATAGTAGAGATTTATTGAGTCTTGTCCAACTGGATGTTATTGCATGTTTCAAAGTAATTAAAATGTAGGGGCTCTTCCTAACAATGATAGTCTTGTGACTAGAATGAAGAAAAGGTGGAAAGGGTATATGTATGAAATAACATACAGAATGAAGACAGCAAATGAAGGATCAAGGTGACTCTGGATCTGCCAAAATGGGCCTCTATCCATACAACATAGACTATAGGAAGGGTGTAAGGTATAATCAAGAAAGAAAGAAAAATTGGAAAATAGCCCCATTTACAATTGCTTTTCAAAAAGGATAAAATTAATTTAACCAAGGAGGTGAAAGAACAATACCATGAAAACTATAAGACACTGATGAAAGAAGCTGAAGACACAAATAAATGGAAAGATATTCCATGCTCATGGGTTGGAACAATTAATACTGTTAAAATGTTCATATTATCCAAGGCAATCTATAGATTCATTGCGATCCCTTTAAATATTCCAATGGCTTTTTTTTTTTTTTTTTTACAGAAATAGAATGAATAATGCTAAAACTTGTATGGAATCACAAAGACTCTAAGATCCTGAAGAGCCAATGTAATCTTGAGAAAGAAGACCTGGAAGCATCATGCTTCCTGATTTCAAACTGTATTACAAAACTGTAGTAACCAAAACAAAATGGTATTGGCATAAAAACAAACAGACCAATGACACAGAATAGAAAGCCTAGAAATAAACCCACACATACATAGACAACTGACTTACAACAAAGGAGCCAGAATACATGATGGGGAAAGGACAGTCTTTTTAATAAACAGTGTTAGGAAAAGTGGACAGTCATATGCAAAAAAAATGAAACTGGGCCACTATCTTACATCACACGCAAAAATTAACCCAAAATGGATTAAAGACTTGAATGCAAGACCCGAAACCATATAAATCCTACTCGAAAATATAGGCATTAAGCTCCTTGACATCAGTGTTGGTGATGACTTTTTTTATCTGACACCAAAAGCAAAGTAAAGAAAAGCAAAATTAAGTGGAGCTTCATCCAACTAAAATTTCTTCTGCACAGCAAAAGAAACCATCAGAAAAATGAAAAGGCAACCTATCATTATGGGAGAAAATATTTGCAGATCATACATCTGATTTGGGATTAATATTCAAAAAATGTAAAGAATATTACAACTCAATAGCACACACACACACACACACACAAATCAATCTGATTAAAAAATGGCCAGGGAAACTGAATAGACATTTACCCAAAGACAAACAGATGGCCAAAAGGTACACAAAGGTGCTCAACATCACTAGTCATCAGGGAAATGCAAATCAAAACGTTGATGAGATACCTCCTCGTATGTAGAACGGTTATTTTCAAAAGTTCGAGAAGATGTGGAGGAAAGGGAACTCTCAGGTACTGTTGAAGAGAATGAAAATTGGTACAAGCACTGTGGAACTCAGTATGCAGGTGCTTCCAGAAATTAAGAGCAAAACCACCATATGATCCAGCAATTCCACTTCTGGGTATTTATCCAAAGAAAACAAAAACACTAACTCAGAAAGATACAGGCACCCCTCTGTTCACTGCAGCCTTAGTTACGATAGCCAAGATATGGAAAGAACGTAAGGTCCATCAACAGATGAACAGCTAAAGAAGCTGAGGTAGATGCACACAGTGGAATATTATTTGGCCGTAAAAAAGAGACCGTGCCAATTGTGACAACATGGATGCATTTTCAGGGCATTACATTAAGTGAAATAACCAGAGAAAGACAAATATTGTATGATCTGTCTTACATGTGGACTCTAAGAAAAAGAAGAATGGAATCTAAGAAGAAAAGAAAGACAGCAGACTGATGGTTGCCTGAGGCCAGAAGTGCAGGTGGGCCAAATAAGTGAAGGCTGTCAAAAGGGACAAACTTCTGTTATAAAATAGGTCAGTCCTGGAGATGGAATGAACAGCATGGAGGCTGTAATTATATTATACCATATTGTATATTTGAAAGTTGCTAAGAGTAGATCTTAAAAGTTCTCATTACAAGAGAAAGAAGAAAAAGAATGTTAACTATGTATGGAAATAGACATTAACTAGCCTTACGTTGTGATCATTTTTCAATGTGTATAGGTATCAAATTGTTATACTGTACAGCTGAAACTAACATCTTACAATTTGCTACTCAATTGAAAAAAAAGAAAAGAAAGAACAATAAAACAAGGTAGGAGGAAGAGTAGGAAGTTAACATCCAGAAAAGTCTGGATTCTTCACAATCCCAGACAGAGTTTTAAATGCTGGGCTGCTGGTTTTTCCCCTACCACTTTATTTCCAAGCCTAACTTGCTTACAGCTTTTTTCTCTTCAATAATATAAAGTTAAATTACAAATCTGTAATTCATTAAGAAATCAAAACACTGATTTAAATACTCATGAGTCCAGACAATGTACAAATTCTCTACTAAGCGATTAAAGAAAAGTGATACAAATTTCTTATTCTTTGTAAAGTACGACTGCACTAATGTTCAATTCTGGTTTTGCTCCAGAAATCTCTGTGGGAAAGAAGAGAGGAGGTGCTCAAGTTCAAAGGTGAGAATTATTTTCATTTGTCAAAGAAAATCTACCTTTGATGAAAGGAAGACATAGGTGTTTTTACCTAGACCTAGTTAGTCCTACATTGAGTGCAGCACTTTCACAGCATCATCTTTTAGGATTTGAAATAGCTCAACTGGAATTCCATCACCTCCACTAGCTTTGTTCTTTGTGGCCACTCAGCAGTGGCCACAGGAGTGGAAAAGATCAGTTTTCATTCCAATCCCAAAAAAAGGCAATGCCAAAGAATGCTCAAACTACCGCACAATTGCACTCATCTCACATGCTAGTAAAGTAATGCTCAAAATTCTCCAAGCCAGGCTTCAGCAATACGTGAACTGTGAACTTCCAGATGTTCAAGCTGGTTTTAGAAAAGGCAGAGGAACCAGAGATCAAATTGCCAACATCCGCTGGATCATCAAAAAAGCAAGAGAGTTCCAGAAAAACATCTATTTCTGCTTTATGGACTATGCCAAAGCCTTTGACTGTGTGGATCACAATAAACTGTGGAAAATTCTGAAAGAGATGAGAATACCAGACCACCTGACCTGCCTCTTGAGAAACCTATATGCAGGTCAGGAAGCAACAGTTAGAACTGGACATGGAACAACAGACTGGTTCCAAATAGGAAAAGGAGTACGTCAAGGCTGTATATCGTCACCCTGCTTATTTAACTTCTATGCAGAGTACATCATGAGAAATGCTGGGCTGGAAGAAGCACAAGCTGGAATCAAGATTGCTGGGAGAAATATCAATAACCTCAGATATGCAGATGACACCACCCTTATGGCAGAAAGTGAAGAGGAACTCAAAAGCCTCTTGATGAAAGTGAAAGAGGAGAGTGAAAAAGTTGGCTTAAAGCTCAACATTCAGAAAACGAAGATCATGGCATCTGGTCCCATCACTTCATGGGAAATAGTTGAGGAAACAGTGGAAACAGTGTCAGACTTTATTTTTCTGGGCTCCAAAATCACTGCAGATGGTGATTGCAGCCATCAAATTAAAAGACACTTACTCCTTAGAAGGAAAGTTATGACCAACCTAGATAGCATATTCAAAAGCAGAGACATTACTTTGCCAACAAAGGTCCGTCTAGTCAAGGCTATGGTTTTTCCTGTGGTCATGTATGGATGTGAGAGTTGGACTGTGAAGAAAGCTGAGCGCCGAAGAATTGGTGCTTTTGAACTGTGGTATTGGAGAAGACTCTTGAGAGTCCCTTGGACTGCAAGGAGATCCAACCAGTCCATTCTAAAGGAGATCAGCCCTGGGTGTTCTTTGGAAGGACTGATGCTGAAGCTGAAACTCCAGTATTTTGGCCACTTCATGCGAAGAGTTGACTCACTGGAAAAGACCTTGATGCTGGGAGGGATTGGGGGCAGGAGGAGAAGGGGATGACAGAGGATGAGATGGGTGGATGGCATTACCGACTTGATGGACCTGAGTTTGAGTGAACTCTGGGAGTCGGTGATGGACAGGGAGGCCTGACATGCTGCAATTCATGGGGTCGCAAAGAGTCAGACACGACTGAGCGACTGAACTGAACTGAGTTAGTCCTAATAGCAGATTTAAAATAATATAGAAACACCAGCTAAACAGTCCTTGACACTAAGATTCCAAGGTAAAGCTGGTGTTCTTCCAGTTTCTATCCTAAGGGTCTGACGATGTTCATGGGACCCGTAGTGGATGGTGTGGGGGAGGCTCACACACCATCAGCTGCTCTAAGGGCTCTGAGTCTCGTAAGTGACACCTCAGCCTCTCCAAGTGGGCCTGTAAGGAGGGAAGACTGTAGAAGGGAGTGCTGGATTCTCTCTTTCCTTTGTACGTTTAGGAAGTAATTGTCCTCACTCACCACGTGCACGGGGCCCTGGGGCTAGGAACTGTACACAATGCAAACTCCAGGCCCCCTATTTCCCCCAGGGACGAGCAACCAAGGGGTCTTCTCCTCCTCCTCTCCTCAAACTGCACACCCAATCTGGAATTTCTGTAGGAGTGCAAAGGCATACTGACAATTTAAAAGAAGCAGAAAGCAGTGGACGTCACTCAAAAACACCTATCTTGCTGGCCATCTGCAGGGAGAAGCCATCAGCTTCCCAGGCTCTCATGGGAAGCTGAGAGTCTCATGAGAGCCACTTCATCACCAGTTCTCTGTTTAGGACCTCCTCAGCCTCAGAGTTTGGCAGGGGCTAGGGAGGAGCAGCGAGAGGCACGAGCTGCTGTCCCAGCCACCCAGGCCAGACCCTGGACAGACAGGGTGATTACAATCTTGAGGGCTGGCCCTTCCTTGAGAGACTCTGATCACACAAAGCCTCTGTTTGTTAAATTCCTAGACAAAACACTTGCCCTCAGGGGCTTAAGTTCCCGTCATGGGAGTCCTTATCTTTTTCTTAACTGTAATATTAGAGGTTGGATCATGCTGGTGCTAGAAATTTGCATTCCATACAAAATACCTAAATTTGCTTTGTATACCAAATGCGTTAATTAGAACATGCACATAATAAATTTACAAATTACTGGTCCTATGCTGGGCACCCTTTATTGGTGGCTGTTTCTTTGTCAAAGTATTTAATCATGGTCAATTAGGATAAATGTATCTGCATGCTACCGACAAAGGTAGTGTTCAATATGCATGCTATTCTGTGTAGATATAATTACACCCATGGTTTGTTTCCTTGGAGGTTAATATCCCTTTGAGAAGAGATATTAATATACACAACAATGGCACATCTGTTCTCTCCAGTTGAGGTGAGACTGATAACAACAAAAGTATACCTTAGCATAGTTTGATGCTCATTAACATTTTAATCTAATTAAGAAGTGCTATTAACTCTGGGTGACAGTCTGGTTCGCCAGGACTGATGTGGAGGGTGACTTCTCTGATGTAACAGAAGTTATTTAAAAGCATCCAGGGATTGCACGGAAAGTTGCCCCAAAGCCAGTCATCTGGAGGTCTATTTTCTAACCCCCACAGCTGGGAACAAGGCTGAGCCCTTGCTGCCAGCAGCATCTGGGGCGGGGTGGGAGCTATGGGAACAAGAGGACCCATCCACAGCGTGAGCCACGCTGCTCAAGAATGGGGTTTCTGTGACCAAGACTGCGTGTTAAAACTGTATGGGCTGTGAAAGATCTTAGACAAGGCCAGAATTCTGTCTCTGAGAGAAATCAGTCTATACCTGCAGGCATAAAGCACCCCCAGCTGAAGGGACTGGGCCCACCACTTTCTCAGACACCTATTCTTGTTCGGGGCAGACTGGGGCCGATGGTGAGATAAACACTACAGAAGAGGCTCTGTGATAACCCATGTGAGAAAGGAATCTGAAAAAGAATGAATATATGTGTATGTAGAACTGAATCGCTCTGCTGTACACCTGAAACAAACTGTAAATCACCTATACTCCAATTTAAAACAAAAAGGGACCCAGGCCCCCTCCAGCCAGTGGTTCTCTGAGTTCCATCTTCAAAGGCAAGGGCTGGTCTTCTGAAGCCACAGGCATCACTCAGGGATCTCCTCCTTTGTCTGGGTCTCATCGCCTCATGGCCTCTGTACCAGCCCCCAGCCCTCCCCAGCCGGCAGCTCTGGAAACCCCGAATCAGCTTCTGCTTCAGTGTGGTGGACAGGTCCCTTTGCTCCTTGTGAATGACCTCTTGCCCAGGTCATCACCTGCTTCCAAAGGGGTCTGAAGTGAGGCATGAGGGAAGGAGCATTACAAATGCAGACCTTGCTTCCCTTTATTTGCACTTTCTTCTTTCATCTTCCCCTGCATTCGCTCCCTCTGGCCTCCCCTCTTCACCTTCCATGACCTTCATGTCCCACAGACCAGGCATCCAGACGACTAACATCCTCTCACAGTTGCCTCGAACCCCAAGTCCTGTGAGGATGGCACAGCCTGTGTGTCACAGCATCCGAGGAACAGACGGGCTGTGCATGCTCAAGGAAGATGGACCCACCATGGCTTCCAGCTCCCCATAGAGCTGTAGGCGATGGGGCTGCGAGGATCCCTTCCTGACTCAGAAGAGAAAGCTCCTGATGGACCAGTTCAGCAGTGAAGGGGTTACTCTTCTGGGTGCCGGACACTCTTCCCAGCTTGTCTGATGGAGATGCGACCTGGCACCACTGAAAAGCTTCAAGATTAATGGAGAAAAGGAGAAATCTGACAGCTTTTCCGCTGGCTTCAGTCCTCCTGGGTGGGCCGACTGGTCTTGAATGTCACTAGCTACTTAATCTTGTGTATCTGAAACAGACTGGCGTGTTTGAGGAGCCCTGCTTGCTCTGTATAGACATCAATTGGAGAGGCAGATAAAAGGGAACTGCATTGAATTTCTCCTTTAAGCCTTTTACCGGGAACTTTCTGACTGCAAAATAATCAGTGGCTGGTCCCGCCACACCCAGGGCAGCTAGGACTTCCTGGCCAGACTGCCCTGTTCTGCTCAACTCGGTGCAGACATGCATCGCCCTCATGTTCTTCACTATTTTTTTTCTACACGGTCTTGCTTACTAATCATAAACCATGGGTGTCTGCTTGATCTGATGGCTAAGCTAATGGATCCCCAGAGATATAGTTCTATCAGCACAGATATGCACAGGGAAAAGGAAGGGGGCTAATAATCCCTAAATGTACCAAATGACCTGCTTACATGTCTCAAGCAAATACGGTTTAACTGATATTCTAGATCTAAAGTCTCTAGCCAGGAAAAGAGATTTAAAAATCAAACGATGCTTTCTACTTCCTGTTTTGTCAAACTGAACACGTGGGGGGAAAAAAAAACCATTCAGGTTAAATGCCTAGCATCAAAGGAGAATGAATAAATAAAATGACTGTGTTTGCAGATGAGGTTACAATAGGTTGACTCTGTACATTTAAAAGGCAGGAATGTTTTTGTGGTTATTGCATGAAGTAACTGTGTCTGGTCTGGTTGGGTCTGGTGCAAGAAGCTTCTGATGGGACTTATACACATTAAACTCCAAACATAATGGTTTATAAGGAGCTTGTCATAAACCTAAACAATAGCTCCAATCGGCCCTGGGCTTCTGTTGGTGTATTTCATATAATTTGCCCTTACCCTTTCATCACTTTCTGATTTCTCTAAACCCATGAGCATGGCTGAGTGTATCGTCAAGACTAAGTGATAAATAGCCCAGGGTTGACTGAAGCCAACAGACTATATATTAATTGTCCTCAGCCTGGCATCTGGGAACAAATGAAACTCCCATGTCTGAAATTTGCCACATTATAAGCACACACAGGTCTATGCAGAGTGTCTTCCCTGCAATGTGCATTTGGCTAGGGTGAAAGGTCTCTCTAAAGCAGAACATTTTCCAATAAACATACACAAAACTCATCATAAACCAGACTAATTCTTCTGTCTGCCTGAGGAAGATGGAAGACATAAACTGAGCCCAACACCACAGCATGTGTCACAGCCCTCCATTATGCCTTTGAAATATCACCAGATATCTGGCTATTTTTAAGTTACCAGCTTCTCCTCTCTGGCCAAGGGTGTCTGCTTTAAAAAACGCTACAGGAAGTTACTGATGAGACCTAAAATGGAAAATGAAGTGGAAAATGTCTTCAGTATACTAAAGCAACCTCATTTCAACAATCATTTCAAAGATGAGGTCACATTTTATTTTATTTGTGAGTTTCTCTTTTAAAGACACAGCCTCACACAGTGTCAAAGAATAAGGCAAAAGCTGACTGAAATGATGCCAAGATCGAAGGCCAGTGAGAGGAGATAGGAGACCAGTGTTTCTTTATCCCTCCCAAATGTGGATGTACTCTCAGGGGACTGGAAAGTAGTTGGCCAGAGAAAACAGAAGGGTATTGGGTGCAGGTTTCAAAAATCTCAGGGAGGGCTTCCATGGTGGGTCCAGTGGTTAGGAATCTGCCTTCCTGGGGACATGGGTTTGATCTCTGCTCCAGGAAGATCCCACATGCTGGGGGGGGCAACTAAACCTGTGCACCACAACTACAGAGCCAGCACTCTAGAACTTGTGAGGAACAGCTATTGAAGCCCATGCACCTAGTGCCTGTGCTCTGCGACAAGAGAAGCCATTGCAACGAGAAGCCCGTGTGCCACAATGATGAGTAGACCCTGCCTGCAGCAACTAGAGAAAAACTCACGTGCAGCGATGAAGACCCATCCCAACCAAAAATAAATCAAATCTTTAAAAATAAACCTCGAAGCAAAAAGGGAGGAAATTCATATGTAAACACAAGGAGCCAAAATGGGAGCAAAAACTAGACAGAAAATGTCATTTTTCTGGAGATAGGTTGTGAACATTTTTCAATCTTCATGTTTGAGATATCTATAAGAGGAAACGCCTCTCCTCTTCTGAGGGATAGCCAAAGAAAGGTGTGTAGCTATGGACAAGAACCAGGTGAATCAACCAAACAGGAAACCCAAGTTCTAAGTCACAGTTTGAATGAAAGGTGAAGGTTTCCACACTCGTGAAGAGTCAAGAGATCCAAAAGGGAAAAATCAATGAAGGTGCTCCATGGCAGTAATTGCTGGTGGACTTGGAGAGGTTTCTCTACGGCAGTATTTCTGCCACATTGTTTTATTTTTAATTGGCCCTATAGCTGGCAAATACAAAAATGGTTGAAATTATGAGCTCCCCTAGAACCTTCTCAAGAGGATGAATTCAGGAATCTCGAGACAAATCTGAGAAATAAATATCATGGGACATATAACTGGGAAGTGATGGTTCAAAATGTGTGCTTGGTGGCGTATAAGACTCTCAGTTCCCCAACATGATGTGTCTGGTAGGAATATGGAAAAGTCTGTCTGTAAATACCTTTACCAACTAGCCTACTTGGGTGCTTTGAAGTTAAGGTTCTGTGTTATCCAAGGTCCTCAGGCAAAGACAAATAACCCTAAGAAGGGTGCCATGTATACTTATTGAGTCAACAAATAATTTTTAGCATCTACTGAATCCCAGATACTGTACTGGGGATACAGCAATGGTCAGAACAGACATGGTGCCTGCCCTCGTGGATCTTGAAATCTACTGAGGGTGTCAGATGTTGGACTAGGAGTTAAAGTCTGAAGAACATTAGAAAGGGGGTGTTACAGGGTGCAGTGGGAGTTTAAGCCACTGGGGTCAGAGAAGGTCTCCTTGGTTACACTGAGTGATCCTGCTGGTGATGTTCCAGGAAGAAGCAACAGAAAACTTAGAGGCAGAGAAGAGCATAGCACGCATGAGGAACTGAGAGAAGACAAATTCCTAGAACACAGAAAGCCAAAGAAGAGTGGTGAGGTTCAAAGGAGGGGAAAAGAAGCAAGACTGGGCCCTAAAGGACCTCAAGGGAACTGGTAAAAAGTTTGTCTCTATTAGAAGAGAATGGGGAGCCACTGGAGGACTGTAAAAGGAGAGTGATCTGATCATATTTGTGCTTCAGGAAGACCCACTGTGACTGCTTTGTGAAGACAATGTTGGACTGAGTCAGAGAGGACTCTAAGAAACAGGTAGGAAGCTATTGCAGAAGTCCAAATGGGACACAGTGGCAGATTGGACCAAGGTGGTGGTGAGATTGGAAAAAGAGGCCAGCATATCCTCATACCTGTACACAAATTTATAGTGAAGATACTTAGGACCCTGAGACAGAGCAGATGCAGGAGGAGGATTCTGCGAAGACCACATTCTATCTGCTTGGCAACTCCATCTGAATCAGGTCTGACCAGTAGGGGCAGTGGGAGATGAGGGGGCTACTTAGGAAGACATAAACTGAAGATAACTTTGGCTGACTTCATAATTTTGCCTGGAATTAATTCTAGGTATTTTTTTCAGAAAATCCATATGTAAAATTTCTTCTCATTATGCTACAAGAAATTTAGTTATAGTAGAAAAGAATTCTCCAAAGCCTTCCTTTAAAAGGAGATCTTGTATATACTTCAAACAAAAAATGATTTGTGAATTTTGATTTATATGTACCCATTCGTAAACTGATTACATAGCTCCATAGAGTAGCGGTACATACATATAAAAGTCAAAGCTCTATATAAGACACTATTATATATATATGTGTGTGTGTGTGTGTGTGTGTGCGTGCATGCACATGCATGCTAAGTTGCTTCAGTTGTGTCTGACTCTTTGTAACCCTAAGGACTGTAGCCCACCAAGCTCCTCTGTCCATGGGATTCTCCAGGCAAGGATACTGGAGTAGGTTGCCATGTCCTCCTCTGAGAGATCTTCCTGACCCAGGGATCGAACCCACATCTCTTATATCTCCTGCACTGACAGGTGGGCTCTTTATCGCTAGTGCCACCTGGAAGGCCCCCATGTACGTGTGTTTCTATAAGCACATATTTGAAACAAATATATTATATTCCATTCCTTTTTTAACACCAACAGCTAGTAGTCCTTTATCACATTTTTACTTCCAAGTGTACCAAATGAACTGTAGGCTTACTAAGAGTCCACTTTTTAAACTAGTTCTTTATCTTGTCTTTGTTACTGTAACATTATAATTTATGTGAATATTATGCAGGTGAACTATCAGAGCAAAATGAGAGTAGTTTCTGTGAAAATCAGGTTGGAATCTTGGAAGTCTTTAACAAAAGTAGGTTTGTAAAGAAAAAATTCTCAAATTATGGGCAACAGTTATATGGGGAAGACAAAGGATTGGAGGGGCAAAAAAACTAGAAATATATTCTGTACTCAGATTCCAGAGAATTGCTTTCAAATTTTGGTCTATTTCAATAAGATTAAAATTAGATAAGGTAAAAATTGTAGGTGATACATGATAGATGTAGCTGATGCAAGAAAAATAATTTTGGAACCCTGATCAGAAGTTCAGTTCAGTTACTCAGTTGTGTCCAACTCTACAACCACATAGACACACCAGGCCTCCCTGTCCATCACCAACTCCCCGAGTTTACTCAAACTCATGTCCATTGAGTTGGTGATGCCATCCAACCATCTCATCCTCTGTCGTCCCCTTCTCTTCCCACCTTCAATCTTTCCCAGCATCAGGTTTTTTTCCAGTGAGTCAGTTCTTCGCATCAGGTGGCCAAAGTATTGGAGTTTCAGCTTCAGCATCAGACCTTCCAATGAACATTCAGGACTGATTTCCTTTAGGATGGACTGGTTGGATTTCCTTGCAGTCCAAGGGACTCTCAAGAATCTTCTCCAACACCACAGTTCAAAAGCATCAATTCTTTGGCACTCAGCTTTCTTCATAGTCCAACTCTCACATGATCAGAAGACATGTATTTAAATGAATACCTATTTTAAGTTGTATCTTATGAAAACATGATTTTAAAGGTCAGAAATAATTAAATAGCAGTAATTTCATATTCTTATCTTATGTCAACCAAAGATAACCAATATAATGTCAAAGAGATAACTTAAGCACATTTTAAAAAGTTACCTGACAAGCTCTCATCCTAATTATTGGATAAGTAAGCTTTCTGCATGGTACCAAGGACCCTGACTAAAGGAAGCCACACTCCACATGCAGATTGATGGGCTATGAATACAGCATGGGGAACCAAAAAGATCATCACAATCCCAGCTTGTCCAGAAAAGAGACTATTTTTTGGCCATGCTTGGAAAGATTTCACCAGTAACTAGCAGGGAGGAATTGGAAACTCTTACCAGAACCCTCTGTATATCATTGACAGCCTATTATATAAACATACTGTACATGTTTAAGCTTACTATATAGTAAACTGCACATAGGTCTTATTTCATACACAGTTCAGTCATTCTCCTTTAGTCTTTTTGTATCTTCATAAAGTACTGAAAGAAAGAATCTCTGCAGCTGTTGTTAGTGGTGGTGGCGTGTACCCAGGGAGCCTACTTGATTACTACTGTTATACCATGCTTGGAGTAGGTTCCCAGGAAAGTTGTCTCCTTATGGAATCCTGATTGAATAGGGCCTATTTTGGTCAGAGTAACATACACAGAAGGACAGCCCATTGCAAAGAAGTGCCATTTACCACATATTGTATGATTCCATTTATATGACTGTCCAGAATAGGCAAACACACAAAATCAGAAAGCAAATCAGTGGTTGGCAGGGACTACAGAGTGAGGGGAAAGGGAGTGATGGTTGAAAGGTATGGAATTTATTTCTGGAGTAATTAAAATATTCTGAAACAAGTGGTGATGGTTCAAATCTTGTAAATATATTTTAAAAAAACATAGAATTGTATGCTTCAAATATGTGAATTTTGCTATATGTTTATTATATCTTAAAAAGCCAATCAATGTAATCTATCATACCAACAGTCTAAATAAGAAAAATATTATCCTATCAACTGATGCAGAAAAAGCATATTACAAAATCCAATACTCATTTATGATAAAAATTCTCAGAAAATGATCAATAGAGGGGAACTTCCTCACCTTGATAAAAATCTACAAAAAAACCCTTTTAGCTAAATTAATGGTAAAAGACTGAATACTTTCCCCCTAAAATCAATACAAAGGAAAAGATGTCCACTCTTACCACTCTTATTCGACATAACACTAGGAGTTTTAACCAGAGAAATATAGCAAGAAGAGATAAAAGATAGACAGATTTAACAAAGAGTAGAAGGCAATCTCAGTAAAAAAATTTCAAGTTTCAAAGTAAAAGGACAAAGAGTAGCAGAAGTGACCCCCCAAATTATATGGATCTGATTCTAAAAGGCTCAATACAAAAGAGTAGTTATCACAAATAAGTACAGTCAAGAAAAGCAACATATAGGTACCCAAAAGTTGAGAAAGGTAGGAAAAGTCTAACTGGCTACATAGAGTTAAGCCCATTGAAATAGAACGATATTTCAATGTTATGACGTATACCAAGTTTCAAGTTATGACATATACCAAATAAAATAAACAGAACAATAAAAATTGATTAAAGAATAAAACTAGAAAAACTAAAGAAGAAAATGAAGTGCAGGTTATAGAAAACAAGGAAATCAATTCAAGAGGAAAACTGGAAAATTCACAAATACATGGAGATTAAACAACAAACTATTGAAGAACCAATGGGGTAAAGAAGAAATCAAAATAAAATTAGAAAAAACTACCTTGGCACAAATAAAAATGGAAATATAACATACCAAAACTTCTAGATGTAGCAAAAGCAGTTCTAAAAGGGAAATTCATAGTGATAAATGCCTATATGAAAAAATTTTAAAAATCTCAAACAACCTAACTTTACATCACAATGAAGTAGAAATAAAAGAACAAATGAAGCCCTAAGTTAGTAGAAAGAAAATAACAAATATTATTGTCCAAATAAATGAAATAGAAACTAAAAGTAGGAAAGATCAATGAAACTATGAGCTGATTCTTTAAAAAGATACAGAAAATGGGCACGCCTTCAGCTAGACTAACCAAGATAAAGAGTGTATTCAAATAAATAAAAACAGAAATCAAAGGAGACATTACAAGTGATATCACAGAGATATAGAGGATCATAAGAGACTATATGAACACTTCGCTGTTCTCCTAAGTCACTAAGTTGTGTCCAACTCTTTGCAACCCTATTGACTGTAGCACACTAGGGTCCTCTGTCCACGGAAATCTCCAGGCAAGAATAGTGGAGTGTAGGGTGCTGTTTCCTTCTCCATGGGATCTTCCCAGACCAGTAATCAAATCCTTGTCTCCTGCATTTTAGGCGGATTCTTTACCACTGATCCACCAGGGAAGCCACATGAACACATATATAGCAAATTAGATAACCAAGAAGAAGTAGATAAATTTCTTGAAACATACAACCTACCAAGACTGAATCATGAACAGAAAATCTGAACAGACTAATTACTAGTAAGGAGACTGAATCAGTAACTTTCCAATACACAAAAGTCCAGGACCAAATGACTTCACTGGTGAGTTTTACCCAAACATTGAAGGAATAAAAATCCTTCTCAAACTCTTCTAAAAAAATAGAAGAGAAGGGAGCACTTCCAAATTCACTTTTTGGTATTACCCAGATACCAAAACCAGACAAAGATGCCACAGGAAAATTACAGGCCAATGTCCCTGATTAATATAGATGCAAAAGTCCTTAACAAACTATCAGCAAATCAAATTCAACAAAACATCAAAAGGATCACACACAATGGTCAAGCGGGATTGATCCCAGGGATGCACATATGGTTCAATATCTACATATCAGTGTGTTATTTCACATTAACAAAATGAAGAATAAAAATCATATGATCATCACAAAAGATTCAGAAAACTTTGACAAAACTCAATATCCATTTATGATAAAACTCTCAACCATGTGGGTATTGTTGAGAATAAATAGGGAGTGTAACAACATAATAAAGACCATATACAACAAGCTCACGGTTAACATCATACTCAATGGAGAAAAGCTGAAAAGATTTTCCTCTAAGATCAGGGTGAGGACAGAAATGCTTACTCTCACTACTTTTATACAACATTTTATTGGAAGTCCTAACCAAGGCAATTAGGCAAGAAAACATATAATTTGGTAAGGAAGAAATTAAAATGTCAGCCTTTGAAAATGATGTGATTGAATCCAGGTCTCCCACACTGAAGGTGGATTCTTTACCAACTGAGCACCCAGGGAAGCCCAAGAATACTGGAGTGGGTAGCCTGTCCCTTCTCCAGGGGATCTTCCCAACCCAGGAATCGAACCAGGGTCCCCTGTATTGCATGCGGATTCTTTAACAACAGGGCTACCACGAAAGCCCGATATAGAAAATACTAAATCACCACCAAAAAGCTGTTTAGAATAAATGAATTCAGTGAAGTTGCAGTGTCCCCTTCATGGATCACAGCCTTGTCGTGGTGAAGGGGCTTGTGCAACTCAATGAAGCTATGAGCCATGCTGTGCAGGGCCACCCAAGATGGACGGGTCACAGTGGAGCGTTCTGACAAAATGTGGTCCACCAGGAGGGAATGGCAAACCACTCCAGTACTCTTGCCACAAGAACCTCATAAACAGTATGAAAAGACAAAAAGATATGACACAAGATGAGCTCCCCAGGCTGCAAGGTGTCCAATATGCTACCAGGGAAGAGCAGAGGGTGATTACTAACAGCTCCAGAACGACAAAAGAACTTACAAAACAGTAAGGACCTAACACACGCAGAAGAGATCAAGAAGAGGTGGAAAGAATATACAGAAAAACTATACAAAATAGGTCTTAATGATCTGGACAGCCATGATGGGGTGATCACTCACCTAGAGCCAGACATCCTGAAGTATGAAGTCAAGTGGGCCTTAGGTAGCATTACTATGAACAAAGCTAGTGGAGGTGATGAAATTCCAGCTGAGCTATTTAAAATCCTAAAAGATGATGCTGTGAAAGTGCTGCACTCAATATGTCAGCAAATTGGGAAAACTCAGCAGTGGCCACAGGACTGGAAAAGGTCAGTTTTCATTCCAATCCCATAGAAGAGCAAGGACAAAGAATGTTTAAACTACTGTGTACAAATGCACTAATTTCACATGCTAGTAAGGTAATGCTTAAAATCCTGCAAGCTAGGCTTCAACAGTATGTGAACTGAGCACTTCCAGATGTCCAAGCTGGGTTTAGAAAAGACAGAGGAACCAAAAATCAAATTGTCAACATTTGTTGGATCATAGAGAAAGCAAGTGGAATTCCAGAAAAACAACTACCTCATTGACTATGCTAAAGCCTTTGACTGCATGGATCACAACAAACTGTGGAAAATTCTTCAAGAGATGGGAATACCAGACCATCTTACCTGTCTCCTGAGAAGTCTGTATGCAGGTCAAGAAGCAATAGTTAGAAATGGACATGGAACAATGAACTGGTTCAAATACTGGGAAAGGAGTAGGTCAATGCTGTATATTGTCACCCTACTTATTTAACTTATATGCAGAGTACATCATGAGAAATGCTGGGCTGGATAGATGAATCAGAAGCTGGAATCAAGATTACCAAGAGAAATATTAATAACCTCAGATATGCAGATGACACCATCCTTATGGGAGAAAGTGAAGAGGAACTAAAGAGCCTCTTGATGAAAGTGAAAGAGGAGAGTGAAAAAGCTGGCTTAAAACTCAACATTCTAAAAGCTAAGATCATGGCATCTGGTCCCATCACTTCATGGCAATTAGATGGGGAAACAATGGAAACAGTGACAGGCTTTATTTTCTTGGGCTCCAAAATCACTGCAGATGGTGGCGGCAGCCATGAAATTAAAAGACGCTTGTTCCTTGGAAGAAAAGCCATGACAAACAAATTGAGGGCAGGAGGAGAAGTGGGTGACAGAGGATGAGATGGTTGGATGGCATCACGAACTCAATGGACATGAGTTTGAGCAAACTCTAGAAGCTAGTGAGGAGCAAGGAAGCCTGGTGCGCTGCAGTCCATAGGGCTGCAGAGAGTCTAATAGGCTTAATGACTGAACAACAACAACAAAGTCACAGTACACAAAAAATATAAAAATCTGCTGCATTCTATACACCTCTGATGCCACTGTGCTGCTACCGGTGCCTAGTGACAGGACAGGGTGAGAAGGGCATGGACTTACTGTCCTGCATTCAAATCTCCACTAGAACACTTGCAGATCTTACACCTTTGTACAGGCCACTTAATCTTACTGTTCTGCCCTTACTCTTCTGTTATGAAATAGAATATCATCATCCTCCTGAGGGTACTATTGGAAGGAGTTTGTGAGACACAGTATATAAAGCAACTAGCCCCATGCCTGGCACATGGCAAATGCTCAACTAGTGGCAACTATTATGATCCATGATTTGATAGTATGTGACAAAACATCCTTGTTGAAGCAAAGAAGGTAACATATTAATTCATATCACTAGGAAATCCATCTAGTCCAGGATCAGTTATGGCTGGGGACTCAAGTGAACTCTCAGGACTGTGGCCTTCTTTTCTTGCCTTCATCTTTAGGCTGAATTTAAACACATGTAGACAAAGTTGCTAAAACAGATTCAGGCTCTCATTCTACCATGTCAGTAGCACAGGCAGAAGAACATCTCTTTCCATACAGTGCCAACCTAAGCCCTGGGGAGGACACTCAATGGCCTGTGTGGGACCAGTGCCTCTCTGAGGCAATCACTATGAAATTGCAATGACTGGTCTGATCTGAACCATGTGCCCAGTTTGTATGTGGAGGATGCGTCAGTCTCCCTGAAACTGATACACTGGCTCCTCTGCTATGTATCCACAAACACTTAGTCTCTCTCCCAGGCTTGCGATATACTTTCAGGCTGAATGGTGAGGCAAAGAAATTTTACATCTCAATTCTGCAATTATACCTTCAATGATCATTTACTCCACGTGGGGCACTTGTCTGTCTACTGATCCCACTTTCCACACTCCGTGTGTGTGCTCACACACATGTGTCTCATGAACCCTGGGACACATAGGGAGCCTGCCAGATGCCAAGACTAATGAGACTCTCATATAATCAATTGTTTACATATTTCATAACAACAGTAATCCCTTCCTGATGGTGCCCACTAATCCTTAAAGTCTGGAGGAGACAACCTTTGTAAGAAATGTGGATGAAATTATATGCCATGGGTAATTTTACTTATTGAATATTTTCTTGGTTGTGAGTTTAGAAAAGAGAACACAAATTAATGTTTCGGGAACCCCCTGCAGTGCCAGGCAGTTACAGATGGGAAGAGGACAGTGGTGGGTTTGCATTTACAAATGCCCAAATCCTGCCCAGGGGATCCTGGGTCTAGCTGAGGGTCAGCCCCCTAGGGGAGCTGGGGTCGGTGTAAATCAGATGCATGCCATTGCTCATTCTTCAGGCTGTTTTGTCAGAAGTTTGCATTTAATTTGTGGGTATCTTTCTCTTTTCCCAAAGCAGAGTTTAGACCATAGAGGGAATTGAAGGCTCCAGAATACACAGCTGAGTTGTGGCCTCCTCTGGGGCCTGTTTCCCATCTTTAAGTATTTCCATGGATGATTCTCATTATCTTAAAGACATTACCCATCTATGCCTCCCCTGCCTCAAGAAGGGTTTGGACCTAGCTATTTATTATCACTAATGAAAACAGCGTCTTTGTAGATTTCCCATGGCCAAAAAACTACCATAGAAAACTATTACAAAGAAGTGGTTAAAAGTCTAGGCCTTGAATTTCTGTCTGGCTTTGAATCCTTACCTTCCTTTTATCACCATATCACACAAGACAATCTATTATGTCTATGGGTCTCATCTGTCTTCCTCAGTTAGACTATAAGCTCCAGGAGGGCAGACATCTGTTTTGTTTAATGGGTATGAAGCACCCAGAACAGTACCAGGCCTTTCTTAGGCACCCAATAAATGTATGCTGGGGATTTTCCTGGTGGCCCAGTGGTTAAGAATCTGCCTTGCAATGCAGGGGATGCAGGTTTGAGCTCTGGTCAGGGAACTAAGATCCCACAAACTGTGGAGCAAGTAAGCCACAAGCATGCCACAGCCAGAGAGTCCTTGCACTGCAGGGAAGGATCCCACATGACACAAGGAAGATCCTTCATGCTGCAACTAAGGCCTGACACAACCAAATAAATAAATATTAAAATGTATGTCATTTAGAAATAGAAAAATGTATGTCGAGTGAATGACTCTAGTATTTGCCATGGTTTCTACTGTTACCGCCAGGGCTTCATCCCGGGGTGTGCTGAATCAAATGGTTGATGGGGAGAAGGGCTAAGCACCAGCGTGTAAACTTTCCTTTTTCCAAGCTTTCCACACTCCTTCCTCCGACCTGAGAGGGGTTTTATCCTCTTTTTGTATAAGCCAGACACCCGTACTCCAGCATGTCTGCATGCATTCTTCCCTACTCCATGTTTAACGTATGAACTCGGTGAGGTCAGTTCTTTACCTTGGATCTTGATATATTGAAAAAATATTTAAAAGTTAGACTTTGGAATGCTGGGAGAAATTCTGTCCCGACAAGGCTGCCTCTTGAAAATCAAACATCAAAAGCACTTTGGCTTTTAGACTATTATCTCCTCTGTAGACTTTAGAGCTCCATGTATTTTGAAACTCAGCACCTACCAGTGACTTCTTTGTCTTGAACCTTCTCTGCTCTCCCGCTGAACAGGACAAATGAAAAGCTACCAATGCTGCCCAGAAACCAGTGACCTCTCAGGGCTGGCCTTGCTCCCTAGCATATCCACCTCCACCCTCTGAGAGACGCTTCTTCACTCTGCCTTGTAGCGCCGTCCTGTGATTACTGACCTGGGGACTCCCTTGGCCACGTTGGATGCCCTTTACATACGTGTCTTTGCTTGCTGCGTGATATGCTGATTTCATTCTCCACGTTTAGGAAGGACCTCTCTAACCTCAGGCGCAGAAACCAACCCCCTCACAGGAATTGCTGCTGTCCTCATGTTGCAGAGCATGACACCTAAAGCCTGGTTCTGACCTGGTGTTTAGTTGGCTCTCATTCAACCAAGATTCACCTGGGAAGGCCAGTTGACTCACCCCATTTGCAACTAATAAATGGCCCTGAAAAGTGCAGTATACGGCGAAGGGACAATAGAGTCGTTAGAATGAAAATTTTAAACACACCGAGACCAATCTAAAGGAAATTTGTCAGAGAGCAAAAGAAAAAAGGTATTTCTCCCCACAGAGAGCTCCCTCATCCATGTAAAGTTGCTGCTGGCAGTATGGGGCACGGAGAACCACTGTGGATCTGGGGTGGGGAGGGGGTTCTCCAGGGCCCCTCTGAATGCCTTCCCACCTGCCAGCCCTTCCCTCCTCCCCACCCCGCTGTACGGAGAGCTGGGAGGACAGATCTGTGGGAACCCAGACCATAGCAGCCACTGGACAAGGAGGAACTCCCCAACAGATTGTGGTTTTAAAAGCCTAAGAGAAATGACTGCATTTCCCAGGCTTAAATCCACCTCAAAAGATTCCTCAGTCTCCACAAATGGAGTTGAAATTTGGCAGCCTTCACCTCACAGAGTTCAGAGAAAGGAACAGCTTCCTGGGGGGACTCGGTTGTCTGGTCCCCAGAGAGAAATGGATGCTCAGTCGCGGGACTGTTCTCCGTTTAAAGAATTCAATGGACTCACCTCGCTTTGAGTTCTTGCACCCTTGGCCACCTTCTGATCAGAGTGGGCTTTCTCGCCTTCAGTTTTTCAGCTGTTTGTAACAAAAGACTTGACCAAAACTGGCTTCCACAGTAAGGGTATTATTACTATTTTCTCAAAGAAGGAGCAGTCTGAGGAGCTTCAAGTCCAGGGTTGGTTGATTTAGTGTCGCCACACAGACAGCAAAGACTGGATTCCTTTCGTAATTCTGCTCTGCCATTCTTGGGGTGCCGGCTCTGATCCTCTAGCCCATCTCCTGCTGGTTAAAAGAGGCTGGCAGCAGCTCTAACCCTAATATCCTCACATCAGAAAACGTGAAGACCGCAGCGACCCCGACCGGACTTTGTTTAAAAAAAAAAAAAAAGCAAACATTCTCAAGTCTCACCCCACGTTTCTCAAAAAACCTTTCCTTTGTATCTGATTGGCTATCGTTGTTACCATGACCTTTTCGAAACCAATAGGCAAAGAGAATGGAACTAATCAACTTAAACTGATCAAGACTGAGGGTGGTTCCAGCTTTCTTAACATGTGAACCTATTCGAAGTCTATTGACAAGAAAAACCTGCAGCAAGTCTGTGCACGTATGCAATACAATCAGAAATATTGTATTCTGACTTTACTGGTGGTCCAGTGGTTAAGACTTGTGCTTCCAATGTAAGGAGCACCAGTTCAATCCCTGTTGAGGGAAATGAGATTCCTGCATGGAGTGGCCCCCAAATTAAATAAAATATCTGTCACACTATAAACATTTCCTTCACTGGAAGATGCACGGATAAAGAATTCAATGGTTCCATCCCTTTGCCAGTTGTTTGTCTTGTTTTTTTAAAAAAGGATAGTCTTGCTTGAAAGTGAAAGTGTCAGTCACTCAGTCGTGTCCAACTCTTTGTGACCCCATGGACTGTAGCCTGCCAGGTTCCTCTGTCCATGGGATTCTCCAGGCAAGAATACTGGAGTGGGTTGCCACTGTCTTCTCCAGGGGTTCTTCCTGACCCCTGTCTCCTGCATTGCAGGCAGATTTTTTTACCATCTGAGCCACCAGGGAAATCTTGCTTACTTAAACATTTTTATTGCTCTTCAGAAACAACAACAAGCTGCTAGGAGGAAGAGGTGATGTATTAAACTTCAGAGTATCGGTGACTTAACAAATCTGTTTCCGAATCATGCAGATGGAGAGATGTCTTACAATCCCAAAGGGCTATGTGAGTGGACAGGAGAAACAGAAGAGCCCCAGAAACCTTACTTAGTTAAAGGTTCAGCAAATCCCTAGTGAGGGTTCTTGATGGTATAGGCACTGTGCCAAGCAGGATACCAAGTGAAAGTAAAAGTCGCTCAGTCCTGTATGACTCTGTGACCCCATGAACTACACAATCCATGGAGTTCTCCAGGCTAGAATACTGGAGTGGGTATCTGTTACCTTCTCCAGGGGATCTTCCCAACCCAGGGATTGAACCCAGGTCTCCCATATTGCAGGCAGATTCATTACCAGCTGAGCCACACCAGGGAAGCCCTGTGGGATACCAAGGGCCCCTGGGAATCCACGGTCAGCCTGGTGGCTTTGGCTGGGGATGCTGTTGTGAGAGGCAGACCTATCCAATCAGAATCCAAGCCTGTCCAGATGGTCTGGGCTTCTGGCTGCCAAGCTGTTGAGTACGGCCAGTCTGCCACCACTGAGGTCGGAGATAGAAGGTAGTCTTAGAGCAGTCCCTTTAGCTGACTGGGCCCTGATTGGAGGCTGGGAGTATGCATGTACCTTGTTTCAATTCCCTAGGTCTGTGGTTCTTTTCTGTTCTTCTGCTATTAGTTGTGTCCAAATCTCTGCTCTCCAACAAAGCAATGGTAGCATTTCTTTGGGATAATCTCCATATAAGAAAGCCCTAAAGGAGGGCAGGAAACAAGCTGGGTAAGTGGTTGAAAGGGAGTGAGAAGAGTTCTAAGAAGGAATGAACGATATAAGAAAGCACAGGATGGGAGCATGGCATGTAATGAAAAGACTTGCACTGATTTCCCTTGTAAGACAAGGGCAACGTATGAAAAATGAATTCCAAGACTTCAAGCCCTTTGAGAGGCAATGTGCCAAGATCACGAGTCCTTATTTAATAGACATTTTGGGCCTTGTGGGTACATTAGATTCAGCAGACAGGGTAGAATTTTGTTATTGTCACCATAAGGAAAAGTCAGTCAGTCGTATTCGACTCTTTGTGACCCCATGGACTATACAGTCCATGGAATTCTCCAGGCCAGAATACTGGAGTGGGTAGCTGTTCCCTTCTCCAGGGAATCTTCCCAACCTAGGGATCAAACTCAAGTCTCCTGCATTACAGGCAGATTCTTTACCAGCTGAGCCACCAGGGAAGCTCATTTGGTTAAAAGTAATTTGAAGAAGTGAGAAATACTAAAGGGAAAAATAAAACAAATTCCCAGAAAAAAATAACTGCATCTGTTATTAATGCCTGGTGGATGAATTATTTTAGCAATTTACTGCTGCCCATATAAATACAAGTATTTACCCATATAATGATAATTAATAGCACTGTCCGGAGAAATTTACTTCTGCAGATGTAAACGATGGGAATTTACCAAGGCTTCCAGGCAGTCACAAATCATCATTTCACCATATTCTTTGTTATATATATATATATATTTATTTATTTATCTATTTTTAATTGGGAGATAATTGCTTTACAATATTGTGTTGGCTTCAGCCATACAACAACATGTATCAGTCACAAGTATACATATGTCCCCTCCCGCTTGAACCTCCCCGCCACCCCCACCTGCCCCTGTAAGTTGTCAAAGGGTGCTACGTTGAGTTCCCTGTGTTATAAGCAACTTCTTATTAGTTATCTGTTTAATGTATGGTAATGTATATGTTTCAATGCTGCTCTCTCACTTCATCCCACCCTCTGCCCCCCTGGCTGTGTCCAAAGTCTGTTCTCTATGTCTGCATCCCTATTCCTGCCCTGCAAGGTTCATCAGTGCAATTGTTATAGATTCCATATATATGCGTTAACCTACAATATCTGTTTTTCTGACTTCACTCTGTGGCTCTTTATATTCATCCACCTCACTAGAACTGACTCAAATTCACTCCTTTTTATGCTGTCATTTCGGTCCTGTCAGACCTTACAACCCGATGGACTGTTGCCAGGCTCCTCTGTCCATAGGATTCTCCAGACAATAATACTGGAGTGGGTTGCCATGCCCTCCTCAATGGGATCTTCTGGATCCAAGGATGGAACCTGCATCTCTTACATATCTGCATTGCCAGGTGGGTTCTTTACCGCTAGTATCACCTGGGAAGCCCTTCTTATGGCTGAGTAATATTTCATTGTACACATATACCACAGCTTCTTTATCCATTCGTCTGTCAGTGGACATCTAGGTTGCTTCCATGTCCTAGATATTGTAAATAGTGCTACAGTGAACATTGGGATGCATGTGTCACTTTCAATTATGGCTTTCCCAGCGTATATGCCCAGTAGTGGGATTCCTGTGTCATATGCTAGTTCTACCTTTAGTTTTTTAAGGAATCTCCATACTGTTCTCCATAGTGGCTATATCAATTTGCATTCCTACCAACAGTGTAAGAGGGTTCCCTTTTCTCCACACCCTCTCCAGCATTTGTTTGTAGATTTTTTGATGATGGCAATTCTGATGGTATGAGGTGATATCTCATTGTAGTTTTGATTTCAGTTCAGTTCAGTTGCTCAGTCATGTCCAACTCTTTGTGACCCCATGGACTGCAGCACGCCAGGCCTCCCTGTCCATCTCCAACTTCCAGAGTTTACTCAAACTTATGTCCATTGAGTTGGTGATGCCATCCAACCATCTCATCCTCTATCGTCCCCTTCTCCTCCTGCCTTCAATCTTTCACAGCATCAGGGTCTTTTCCAATGAGTCAGCTCTTCACATCAGGTGGCCAAAGTACTGGAGTTTTGATTTACATTTCTCTAATAATGAGTGATGTTGAGCATCTTTTCATATGTTTGTTGGCCATCTGTACATCTTCTTGGAGCAAGCTCTGTTTAGACTTTCTGCTTGCTTTTTGATTGCGGTGTTTTTCTGGTACTGAGCTGCATGAACTGCTTGTATATTTTGGAGATTAATTCTTTGTCAATTGTTTCATTCACAATTTTTGCCATTCTGAGGGTTGTCTTTTCATCTTGCTTATAGTTTCCTTTGCTGTGCCAAGGCTTTTAACTAGGTCCCACTTGCTTATTTTTGTTTTTATTTCCATTACCCTAGGGAGTAGGACAAAGAGGATATTGCTGTGATTTATGTCAAAGAGTGTTTTGCCTATGTTTTTCTCTAAAGTCTTTATAGTTTCTCACCTTACATTTAAGTATTTAATCCATTTTCCATCCTAAAAGATGATGCTGTGAAAGTGCTGCACTCAATATGCCAGCAAGTTTGGAAAACGCAGCAGTGGCCACAGGACTGGAAAATGTCAGTTTTCATTCCAACCCCAAAGGAAGGCAATGCCAAAGAATGCTCAAACTACTGCGCAATTGCACTCATCTCACATGCTAGCAAAGTAGTGCTCAAAATTCTCCAAGCCAAGCTTCAAAAGTACGTGAACCTTGAACTTCCAGATGTTCAAGTTGGATTTAGAAAAGGCAGAGGAACCAGAGATCAAATTGCCAACATCCGTTGGATCATTGAAAAATCAAGAGAGTGCCAGAAAAACATCTAATTCTGCTTTATTGACTATGCCAAAGCCTTTGACTGTGTGGATCACAACAAACTGTGGAAAATTCTGAAAGAGATGGGAATACCAGACCATTTGACCTGCCCCTTGAGAAATCTGTATGCAGGTCAGGAAGCAACAGTTAGAACTGGACATGGAACAATGGACTGGTTCAAAATTGGGAAAGGATTACATCAAAGTTGTATATTGTCACCCTGCTTATTTAACTTATATGCATAGTACATCATGAGAAATGCTGGGCTAGATGAAGCACAAGCTGGAATCAAGATTGCTGGGAGAAATATCAATAACCTCAGATATGCAGATGACACCACCCTTATGGCAGAAAATGAAGAGGAACTAAAGAGCCTCTTGATGAAAGTGAAAGTGGAGAGTGAAAAAGTTGGTTTAAAGCTCAACATTCAAAAAACTAAGATCATGGCATTCAGTCCCATCACTTGATGGCAAATAGATGGGGAAACAATAGAAACAGTGAGAGACTTTATTTTGGGGGGCTCCAAAATCACTGCAGATGGTGATTGCAGCCATAAAATTAAAAGACGCTTACTCCTTGGAAGAAAAGCTATGACCAACCTAGATAGCATATTAAAAAGCAAAGACATTACTTTGCCAACAAAGGTCTGTCTAGTCAAAGCTATGGTTTTCCCAGTAGTCATGTGAGAGTTGGACTATAAAGAAAGCTGAGTGCCGAAGAATCGATGCTTTTGAACTGTGGTATTGGAGAAGACTCTTGAGAGTCCCTTGGACTGCAAGGAGATCCAACCAGTCCATCCTAAAGGAAATCAGTCCTGACTATTCATTGGAAGGACTGATGCTGAAGCTGACACTCCAATACTTTGGCCACCTGATGCAAGGAACTGACCCTGCATCATGGAAAAGACCCTGATGCTGGGAAAGATTGCAGGTGGGAGGAGAAGGGCACAACAGAGGGTAAGATGGTTGGATGGCATCACGGACTCAATGGCCATGAGTTTGAGTAAACTCCAGGAGTTGGTGATGGACAGGGAGGCCTGGCGTGCTGCAGTCCATGGGGTCACAAAGAGTTGGACACAACTGAGCGACTGAACTGAACTGAGTTTATTTTTGTGTATGGTGTTAGGAAGTGTTCTAATTTCATTCTTTTACATGTAGCTGTCCAGTTTTCCCAGCACCACTTACTGAAGAAGCTGTCTTTTCTCCATTGTATATTCTTGCCTTCTTTGTCAAAGATAAGGTACCCATAGGTACATGGGTTTATCTCTAGATTTTCTATCTTATTCCATTGGTATTTTTGCCAGTACCATACTATATTGATTATTGTAGCTTTATATTTTATAATATATATAATAAAGCTTTATAATATGGCCTTTTAACTGTGGTGTTGAAGACTCTTGAGAGTCCCTTGGACTGCAAGGAGATCCAACCAGTCCATCCTGAAGGAAATCAGTCCTGAATGTTCATTGGAAGGACTGATGTTGAAGCTGAAACTCCAATGCTTTGGCCACCTGATGCAAAGAGCTGACTCATTTGAAAAGACCCTGATATTGGGAAAGATTGAAGGCAGGAGAAGGGGACAACAGAGGATGAGATGGTTGGATGGCATAATGAACTCAATGGACATGAGTTTGAGTAAACTCCAGGAGTTGGCGATGGACAGAAAGGCCTGGTATGCTGCAGTCCATGGAGTCACAAAGAGTCGGACATGACTGAGCGACTGAACTGAACTAAACTGATAATATAGTCTGAAGGTTGATTCTTCCAGCTCCATTTTTCTTTCTCAAGATTGCTTTGGCTCTTCTTTTGTGTTTCCATACACATTGTGAAATTTTTTGTTCTAGTTGTATGAAAAATGCCACTGGTAATTTGATAGGGATTGCATTGAATCTGTAGATTGCTTGGGCAGTATAGTTGTTTTCACAATATTGATTTCTCCAATCCAAGAACGTAATATATCTCTCCATCTGTTTGTGTCATCTTTAATTTCTTTCATGAGCTTCTTCTAGTTAGTTTTCTGTATATAGGTCTTTTGTTTCCTTAGGTAGGTTTATTCCTAGGTATTTTATTCTTTTTGTTGTAGTGATGAATGGGACTGTTTCTTTCATTTCTCTTTCTGATTTTTTTGTTTTTATTGTATAGGAAGGCAAAGGGTTTCTGTGTATCCATTTTATATCCTACAACTTTACTGAATTCATTGATTAGCTCTAGTAGTTTTCTGGTGGCATCTTCAGGATTTTCTATGTATAGTATCATGTCATTTGCAAACAGTGAAAGTTTTATTTCTTCTTTTCCAATCTGGATTTTTTCTTTTTTTCTCTGATTGCTGTGGCTAAGACTTCAAAACTATATTGAATAATAGTGGCGAAAGTGGACACCCTTGTCTTTTTCCTGATCTTAAAGGAAATACTTTCAGTTTTTCACCATTGAGAGTAATGTTTGCCATGGGTTTGTCATATATGGCTTTCATTATTTTGAGGTAGTTTCCTTCTACGCCCATTTTCTGGAGAGGTTTTTTTTTTTTTAAATTACAAACGTGTTGAATTTTGTCAAAAGCTTTTTTTGCATCTATTGAGATTATCATAGTTATTTTTTACTTTGTTTATATGGTGTATCACATTGATTGGTTGGCATATATTGAAGAATTCTTGCATCTCTGGAGTAAACCCCACTTGATTATGGTATATTATCCCTTTAATGTGGTGTTGAATTTTGTTTGCTAGTATCTTGTTCAGGATTTTTGCATCTGTGTTCATCGGTGATATTGGCCTGTAATTTTCTTATTTTGTGATATCTTTGTCTGGTTTTAGTATTAGGGTGATGGTGGGCCTCAGAGAATGAATTTGGGAGTGTTCCTTCCTGCTCAGTTTTTTAGACAGTTTGAGGATAGGTGTTAGTTCTTCTCTAGACATTTGATAGAATTTGCCTGTGAAGTCATCTGGCCCTGGGCTTTTGTTTGTAAGGAGATTTTTGATCACAGTTTTGATTTTGGTGCTTCTGAATGGTCAGTTCATGTTTTTATTTTTTCCTGATTCAGTTTTGGAAGGTTTCACTTTTTAAAGAACTTGTCCATTTCTTCTAGGCTGTCCATTTTATTGGTATATTGTTACTTGTAGTAGTCTCTTATGATCCTTTGTGTTTCTGTGTTGTTTGTTGTAACTTCTTGTTTCTAATTTTATTGATTTGAGTCTTCTCCCTGTTTTTCTTGATGCATCTGGCTAATGGTTTGTCAATTTTGTTTATCTTCTCAAAGAATCAGCTTTTAGTTTTAGTGATCTTTGCTATTGCTTCCTTCATTTCTTTTTCACTTATTTCTGCTTTGGCTTTTTACAATTTCTTTCCTTCTACTAATTTGGGTGATTTTTTTGTTTGTTTGTTGTTTTTTCTAGTTGCTTTAATTGAAAGGTTTAGGTTTATTTGGTGTCTTATTTGATATTTTTTGCTTGTTTTCTGAGGTAGGCTTGTATTGCTATACACTTTCCATTTAGAACTGCTTTTGCTGCATCCCATAGGTTTTGAGTTGTTGTGTTTTTGCTGTCATTTGTTTCTAGGTATTTTTTTTGATTTCCCTTTTGATTTCTTTGTAACTTCTTGGTTATTTAGAAGCTTGTTGTTTAGCCTCCATGCGTTTGTATTCTTTACAGTTTTTTCCCTGTAATTGATATCTAGTCTCGTATCATTGTGGTCAGAAAAGTAGGTTGATATGATTTCATCCACATTCTTTCTGATAAAGAAAATAAACCAAAGATTCTATCACAAACATTCCTGTGGGATCTACAACTGTCTTTTTCAACAGGCTAAAGAGCTTATGTATTTGTGATGAAGTTATTACCTACTGAATGAAAATATGCTTGAATATGTCAATGAAATGAGACCTCAACCAAGAGAAGGTTCAAAGACTAAAGAGAAGCACTTCTACTCCACGAAAATTTCAGAGTTAAATTTAAAAATTATAGAGGGTGAAGACTTGGAATGAGACACCTAACAACAGTTTCACTCAAGGTGATGGAGACAGGACTGTACACTCTTTGATACAGTCCAACTTCCCTGGGTCTACAATCTGAAACAAATGCTGATCATAGTAGATCACAGTAGACTCTCACGATGCCAATGACGGTATTTATGCCTCTGAATTTCCCAAGCACCTAAAAATGATCAAAGTCTATCAGGCTCCCTAGATGCAGTATGATTTATGTGAATGTGATGCAAGATGTGAATATGTTGTGATGATATGGTTTTAAAATATAACAAATAGGAAAAAATAGGCTGTTGACTGGGATTAGAAATGGGAGGCAGGGATGGAAGATGTATGATGTGGAAAATGGTGTTACCTCTGTGTGGGCAGGAATGAATTTGGTCTAGCTCACTACTGTATTCTTAGCCTCTAGAGCTATGCCTGGAACATTGTTGGTGTTCAGTTGCTAAGTTGTGTCCATCTCTTTGTGACCCCATGGATTGCCGTGCACCATGCTTCCCTGTCCTTCACTATCTCCCTGAGTTTGTTCAGATTCATGTCCACTGAGTTGGTGGTGCTATCTAACCATCTCATCCTCTGCTGCCCTCTTCTTTTGCCTTCAATCTTTACCAGCATCAGCATCTTTTCCAATGAGCTGGTTCTTTGCCTCAAGTGGCCAAAGACTGATGGAGCTTCAGCATCAGTCCTTCCAATGAATATTCAGGGTTGATTTCCTTCAGGATTGACTGGTTTGATCTCTTTGCTGTTCAAGGGACTCTCAAGAGTCTTCTCTACCACAACAATTTGAAGGCATCAGTTCTTCGGTGCTCAGCCTTCTTTATGGTCCAACTCTCACATCCATATATGACTACTGGATAAATCATAGTTTTGACTACACGGGTCTTTGTTGGCAAAGTGATGTCTCTGCTTTTTAATACACTGTCTAGGTTTGTCAAAGTTTTCCTTCCAAGGAGCAAGCATCTTTTAATTTCATGGCTGCAGTCTCTGTCCACAGTGATTTTGGACCCCAAGAAAATAAAGTCTGTCCCTGTTTTCACTTTTCCCCTTCTATTTGCCATGAAGTGATAGGATTACATACCATGATCTTAGTTGTGGTGCTAGGTAAGTGTCTACTGAAGAACACAAGAATGCGTGGTGCGTGAGAGCTACCTGGCTGGCTCAGCCATCCCTACGTCCTCTCTGCTTGAGAGGATGTGCTCTGCAGCATGTTTCCCTCCAATCCTCTTTTCACCCAGGGCGGGTAGTCACCTCCCCTTTCCCATGTCTCTCCCTCCTATTTACTTTCTTGTCTAGCCGATTTATGGGGTTGCTCAGCAAATGTTTTGACTCCAGTTGGGAACACAAGTCCTTGGTGCCATCATTGTCACCTGGCCCAGACTCCCCAAACAAGCCTGGTGTTGAAGGAAATGTCAACGGGGATGTTTTGGTCCGCCCCTCTAGCAGATTTCACAGGGCTTAAAAAACACTTAACATGTCTGGAGATTGAATCTGAGCCTCTTCATTGCCTTTCCAGAGAAATCTCTCCTGGCCCCCCTCAGAGCCATTTCCACCTGCAGTGACTCTAGAACCCTCTAAGACAGCAGGTCCCTACTTCCTAAAACAAAACAAAATGCAAGTGGGAAATTAAGATGATGTTTAAAATGGAGTTGCTTTGTCCTGGAGCTTGAGGACAAGTAAGCCAGACTCGATTCCTTTACCTGTAACATGAAAGGGTGTGGTTAGGATTTGTGGTGTTTCATGAGTATAGTGTGTTGTGCTTCGCAGGTAGGAAGAAAAAAATCTAACATGTAGTAGTTGCCAGCACTTAACAATCAGGAGATATAATGTCAAAATCTACATTCCCATCTTCTCTTGAAAAATTGGAAGGTCTGGCAACATGGTGCGTGCATTTTCACAGAGCGATGCAGCTGGAGCCAAGTCACCCCTGGGGCAGAAACACTGTGCTGTGAGCTCTTCCCCTCAGTCCTCACAGAGCCCTGTTGTCCCCTCCCTTGTTTAGATCGTCAAGGCCTGCGTGATCTCTTGGGGTAGTAAACCTTCCTGACTCTTTCACCTTTCTTCCTGGCACCTGGAGGGAGATTGGGCTCTCTGAACTAAGTGACTAAGATCTCTTCTAGCTCTCTGACTCTTTGGCTCTGTGAACAGGTCACAGCTGAGAACTTGCATGGTTTGTTCCCACAATCAGCAATTTCAAACTTTAAAGCGCCCACACACGCTCTGAAGATCTTACTAAGATACAGATTCTGATCCCACATGTCTGGGGTGGGGCCTGAGATGCTGTGTTTCCAACCAGCTTCCAGTGTGCAAATGCCACACTTTTGTAGCAAGGTCCCAACTTGCCTCCAAATTCCTTTCCATTAGGTTAGTAGGGATTAGAATCAGCGGAGGTGAGTTTTAAACCTATACCAATGCCCAGCCTGCATACAAAAACTCCTCATTTCATTGGTCTTGGGTGGGCCCTGGCTTTGTGTTTTGTTTGTTTTCTTTTTAATATTCCACATTATTCTAATGTGCCTCCAGGGTTGAACTACTGTACTAAATAGCATTAGTGTTTTTTTCTCTCTTTTTTAGATTCCACGTATGAATGATATCATATGCTATTTTTCTGTCTGATTTACTCAGCATGATAATCTCTAGGTTCATCCATGTTGTTGCAAATAGCATTCTTGCATTCTTTTTATGACTGAATAAAGCACTGCTTGCGTGTGTGCTAAGTCACTTCAGTCGTGTCCAACTCTTTGTGACCCTATAGACTGTAGCCCGCCAGGCTCCTCTGTCCATGGGATTCTCCAGGCAAGAATACTGGAGTGGGTTGCTGTGCCCTCCTCCAGGGGATCTTCCTGACCCAGAAATCGAACCCGTGTCTCTTACATCTCCAGCATTGGCAGGCAGGTTCTTTACCACTAGCGCCGCCTGGGAAGTCCAAACAATGTACTAAATAGCATTAATTCTCAACATCAAGTCTGTTTCTAGGTTGCAGCTCAGCTCTAACAAGGATGTCAAACCTGTGTTACTTTAAAAGGATAGATAGCAGTGGTCACTGGGAGGATTAGAGTGTGCAGAGTGGGCCCCTTGGTACCTCAGTTGTGCCCAGCTTTCACACCGTTCTAAGCTCCTTCCAGTGCTCAGATTTCTCTCAGTTTTCTACATGACCTAATCTGCTGAGTCCCCAGAGGCCAAACGTGATTACATCCCACGCCCTGACCCACCCGCCCAGGTTTCACAGCTCTAGAGTGATCACTGTCTAACTCCTTCCACGTACCTTTCTCCCCGTCCCCCATGCCCACTTCCAGGGCCTCCTCAGGTCAGACACACCTTGTCAAGTTTATTCCCTTCCATGCATACTCGTGCTTCTAGGAGGCTGCTTGTCCTAACCAGGTGTGCCCTTAGGGAGACAAGACGAACCAGTGGGGAGCTGGCTGTCCCCTCTCCTGTGCTCTGGCATCAGCCCACTTCCTTTAGCGCACTGAGCTTCCTGGGCTCTTGGCGCTGCTGCTTCTTTCCTAGATGGGGAAAGAAGAGAGCAAGGTGACTTGGCTCAGTTGGTAAGTTTGCTCCCATTCACTGAAAGTTTATATTCAACATCTTCCATCTCTCAGCCAGAATGCTAGAATTCAGAAGCCTATATGTTAAGAAAAGGTTAAATGAATGAATAAATTTTAAAAAGTAAATAAATATATACAGTCAAAAGGATGACAACAATTTCAATGCATAGCCTTCCAGAAAGTCCAATACATGTTCACTGAGCATCACTACAAGCTAGGACTGGCCACAAAGTGGTGAGTAAGCTGGCGTAGCCTTTCATCTCTCCCAGGGTGCATCCTTTAGTTAACCAGAGCCTTTGCACTGAAAATCAGCATTGGGTGGAGTGGAGCTGACCAATAGGGTTCAACTCAAAGGTCACTGTCAATGAAGGGAGAGTACGAGGATGACATTTCTGTTACTGCCTCTGGGCTTCTTGGTCCAGAGTGATGCTATATGGGTAGGTGGTGGAGGCAGAGGGTAGTGGTGGTACAGTTACTGTTATCCCAATGTATTTGAAGCACCATCAGAGCAGGAATTGTAAGATCTGTGCTCTAAACCTGGCTTCATTAATTCCTAGGCATCTGTACTTGGGCAATCACTTTTTGTTTTTTGGAAGGACTACTCAATATAGACTTACTTCCTCATTTTAGTAGAGCACATTCTTTTACAGAGGCTTCCTGAGAAAGGATCTAGAGAGATGGCTTTTTTGACTTGCGGGATCTTTGAAAATAGCATTCATCTACTTTCAGTCCAAGAATAAATGAGTAGGGCTTCCCTGGTGACTCAGTGGTAAAGAATCTGCTTGTCGATGCCAGAGACATAGGTTTGATCACTGGTCCAGGAAGATCCCATATGCCGTAGAGCAACTAAGCCCATACGCCACAACTACAGAGCCCGTGCTCTAGAGTCTGGGAGCTGCAACTCCTGAAGCCCAGGTCCCTTAGAACCTGTGTTCCACAACAAGAGAAGATACTGCAATGAGAAGCCCGCCCACTGCATCTAGACAGAAACCCCGTTTGCCGCATCTAGAGAAAGCCTGTGCAGCACTGAACAGTCAAAAATAATAAATACAAATTCTTTAAAAAGAATAAATACATAAATTTGATATAAAAGACTCGCATGGAGATTAAAAATGGTGATGCCAAGAATTAAATCTAAATACTCATAAATATCTAACTGGATATGTGTCAACAATAATTCTTAGCAATTCTTAAGTTGCTATAGAGCTGAGACAGGTGTGGGGGCCTTCTATTGCTGTGTTTCATTTAAAACAAAACACAGATATTACAACAGGGAGGGATGGAAACTCAGAGGAAGCAAAAATTGGGCAGATTATCATAGGGTGAAATTATACCTCCTTCACATTATAAAGAATGCTTCCTTTTTGCTCAGTTTCCAATGTTACTTCTGGCACATTCTGATACCACTCTTACTCCCATTCTGGTATTGAACCTGGTTTTTGCTCTCTGGTAGGTCTTAGGATTGGAGAAGGCAATGGCACCCCACTCCAGTACTCGTGCCTGGAAAATCCCATGGGCGGAGGAGTCTGGTAGGCTGCAGTCCGTGGGGTCGCTAAAAGTCGGACACGACTGAGCGACTTCACTTTCACTTTTCACTTTCATGCATTGGAGAAGGAAATGACAACCCACTCCAGTGTTCTTGCCTGGAGAATCCCAGGGACGGGGGAGCCTGGTGGGCTGCTGTCTATGGGGTCGCACAGAGTCAGAAACGACTGAAGCGACTTAGCAGCAGCAGCAGCAGCAGGTCTTAGGATAACTTCTTTAGCCCTACTATTCTGAAATTTCACTGTGATTGCCCTAGTGTGGATTTTTTTGTTTGTTTATTTACTACATGAGCCCCTTAATCTGGAGACTTGTATCTTTCATTTCTGGGAACATTTCTTACTTTAGGTCTTTGGATATTTTATCCCTGTACTTTCAATATTAAAAAAAAATATTTCTGGAACTCCTATTAGTTATAAATCAAATTCTCAGAAGTTGTTAGCTTTTTCTATTTTCTACCTCTCTTTTTGAATCTACTTTCTGGAAGTTTTCATTAATTTTATTCACTCCTTCTATTGAATTTTTCATTTCATCTACCCTTTTTAATTTCCAGGAGCTTTCCCTATTTTTATAACACCCTATTATACTCAGAATATTTTATCTTTCTGTGCAAATTAATCACAGCACTTGAGAATTTATACAATAGTTTTCTTTTCCTCCCTGATTTTTGTTCCGTCCGAGTTCCCTCTTGTCATTGTTCATCTCTCTCATTGTAATTATCTGTGTTTGATCTTGAGGATTTGGGAATTGTTAAAAATCATTGTTGACATTAATATCCAAGTATACATTTATAATTATTTAGGTTTAACCCTTTGACCTTTAAAGTCTTCCTGTCAATGTTCTACACTGGAATTTATTTCTTTGTTCTTGGGATCTTCATTTGGAGTTATTGTTTACAGCCAGAGTCCATCTTCAAATAAATTTCTGAAGCTGCAATACATAGGAAGTATATTTTTGGAATCTATGTATAGAGATGCATTTCTGTTGTTTTCACAGATGAAAAGCAATTTGAGTATAATATCCCTGGTTTATAAATTTTCACTTCACAATCTTGTAAACACAGCACCGTCGGTTTTTTGGCATTTTTAGTTGCAGAAGCAAGTTGAAAGCTTGGCGGTTTCGTTTATTTGTGGGTTTATTTTTCTGGCTAGCTGCATGCACGTCTATCCACTTATCTTTATAATTCAGGGTTTTGCTAGAATAGTTTTTAGAATACTTTTTGGCTGAACTAAGAAGCCTTTTCCATCTGCAAATTCAGGACTTTTTTCTTCTCTGAAAGATTTTCTTTTTCATCATGATGTGGCTTATCCCTTCTATACTAGCTTCTGTAGTTTTTTTTTCAGGAAATATGTGGTTCTTAGGTTGGTTCTCTGTCCTCCAAATAATAACACCTTCTTGTTCACATCTTTTGTCTCATTTAAAAGTATTTTTCTTTTCTTTTCTTTTTTCTCTATCTTCTGGAGGAGTCGCTGATTTAAATTCTACCCTGTCAGGTCTGCTATTTACAGCGCTGATGTAGATTTTAATTGTGCAATTGCAAGTATCGCTTCCTTGCAGGGCTTTTTTTTTTTTTTTTTAACCACTCGCAACTCCCTTTTCTTCTCAACATTTTTATTTTACATTGTGTGTGATATGGTGCTTGTATCCAGAAAGCCCTTCACTTTAGAATGGTCTCATCTATGGTTTTCTGATATTATTTCATTAAGGCCAATTGTTATGGAGGATGTTAACAATGTCTAAAATTTTTTTCTTCTTGCAAGTCATTTCTATTATTATGCAGTCCCTCTAAATCATTAGTTCTCAAAGCATCAGAATCATCTAGGGAAGTTGTGAAGTTAGCTTCTGGCTGCATCTTGAGATTCAGCAGGCTATGCTGGTCCATGCTGTGTCCAGCCTCAAGAGGGTCCTTAGGCCTTTGGCCAGAAGTGAGACAGATGTGGACAGCATACAGCACAATTCCTGGTCACTCACAGACATTTGTCATGTTGGTTTTCCCAGAAAGAGGTGTAAGGTTTTTCCCCTACTTCCAAGATCTTCCTCTCCGACATGTTGAAATAATTAAATGCATTAAAAACTCTGGCCCCCTGCAAGGCTGCTACCTGAGCTTTTCTGTTTCTGCCCAACTACAGTCTCTTTGTGAGGGACCTAAGTCAGCCACGCTCAGCAATACTCTAGCAGCAGTCCCCAGCAGGCCCTACCTGAATGAACACAGGACACAGTAAGGAGCCCACATCTGTGGAAGGAATGTGGGTTTCTTGCTCAGCAAGGTGCACGCACCTTGTGTCTATGAAAGAAGAGGACTGGGCAGGTGGAGGACAATGCATGGGATCTTCTTCTTTGCTCTCAGATGTGGAGCTGCTCTGTGTTACAAGGGGAAATGCAGTTAGCTCACGGATATGCTGCTGAATTATTTTTCCTTCCAACTTGGATCCGTAAGCTATATTAAAAAACCCTCTCAGCTTCCAGCAGCACGGTTTGTTTGCTTGTTAAAGAAGAATCTTATTTTGTGCATTTTTGTTCTTGAGCCTTCACAGATATCCTGGTTAAGTTGGGAACTTAAGGGGCAGTTGCTTAGAGGAGCAGTTGCTACTTAGAGGGGCAGTTGCTTAGAGGAGCAGTTGCTACTTAGAGGGGCAGTTGCTACTGTCTCGAGAGCATTTCCAACAGGAACCAAACATTTTGTCATGAACCATCTGAAATGGAACATAGGATGCTTTGGAAAGGGGGAGAAATGGAAGGTGAGGAATCGAACACGTTTTACCAACTGTTCTCACAATTGTGCTCTAGAATCTGCACATGTCCGCCTGATCCTTTTGCTAGTCTTTTCCTTTCTCTTGGTATGTTACAGGGCTGCTGCTGCTGCTAAGTCGCATCAGTCGTGTCCGACTCTGTGCGACCCCATAGACAGCAGCCCACCAGGCTCCCCCGTCCCTGGGATTCTCCAGGCAAGAACACTGGAGTGGGCTGCCATTTCCTTCTCCAATGCATGAAAGTGAAAAGTGAAAGTGAAGTCGCTCAGTGTCTGACTCTTCAAGACCCCATGGACTACAGCCTACCAGGCTCCTCCGTCCATGGGATTTTCCAGGCAAGAGTACTGGAGTGGGGTGCCATTGCCTTCTCTGATGTTACAGGGGAGTTTTCTTGTATTCCTCCTCTTCCCTTTACAACCAGATTTGCCTGGGAGAATTTCATGCTCAATTTTCTCTAGTCCTAGGAGCTTGGGGTCTTTTGGAGGGCTCTGTCTTGGCCATGGTGAGTGTTCTTAACTCCACCTTAGCAGGAGTGCCTCTCTGGGGTTGATGCTCATGCCCAGGCTTTCTATCAATTTGCTTTTGACCCACACACTTTTCCAATTACCTCCAAGCCTTCTTCTCTCTTCCCTGCTGCCTGGTTTCTCACACAGCTGTCATCACTTAGGTATATATTTTGTGCTTAAGTTACTTGTGTTAGATCCTTTATAATTGTCCTATTTCCACAAAGATACTCTCCCTTGACCAGGGGGACTCGGTCTTCTATTTCCTTTGCAGTTTCCCAGTCTATTGAGTGGGCTCTGCACATGGAGGCCCCTCAGATGGAGAGAATTATAGGTTTCTTTTTGCACACACACACCCAGCTATAATGACATATTTTTCCCCTGTAGTTTCTGTTTCATAATCACGTCTTGTTTCCCTCCCCATTAACTTCACATCCACAAAGCTTTGGATAGTGTTTGGGTCCTTGAGACACTCTGTTCTCCTCCACCCATATCTACCACCTTGTAACTCCCTGCACGTCATTTACCATCAGTGAGCCGTGGGCTCCAGGGGACCTCTCAAGGGGGGAATGAGAGTGGCTTCCCCAAGGGGCTCCTGATTATCGCCGCTAGTAACATGCTCACATTGTGCACCTACCCCTGATAAGCTGTCAGAGCTCCTTGTCAGTGATTTTTGTTCAATGTGCCCCTGCCCCTGGTACCTACTGACTGAGATGTCATCTTGCCCTGACAACAAGTGGGCACAGCTCTTCAAAGAGGAGGTCCCTAGGCTTGACATGAGTTACAAGGAACATTGTTTATAGGCTCTTTGAGAATTCCAGAGGCCAGCCACACCTCCTCCGAGCATGCTGGTTCAAAGGGCGGGACTGGAAGAGACCTCCCAGATGACACAGGCAAAGCCTTTCAATGTGGGGAGGAGGGCAGCAACCCAGGGTTCAGCTCTCACTTATATTCTCTGCCCAGAACTGAACCCTTTCCAAACTCTCACATTGGTTCTAGTATTGCAGCCCCAGTGCAGTCATACAATATCTTCCGTGGCTGCCACTTCCTTCCCAAATGTTGTGTACTTAGCCTTTATCCTAGAGCAGCTCAGTGGTGTCCAATTCCTTCCAGTAATAGCGTTGGCTTTTCCATTGCCTGATTCCAAATGAATCATATATAGTCTTATTTCTGAAATTGACATCAATTGATGTTAGGCCTGGGATTTCTATAATAGCTGAGATGTTTATGGGCACCATCCCAGCATAACTTGCTTCTCTCGGGGCCACGGTGTCCTCTCCAATGAGGGCTGGGTTGCAATGCTGGGTCTCTATAGTTGGCTGGAGCCCCGCTCTGTTTCTAGATTTCCAAACTGAAGTCTTAGCACGGTGCCTGCTACAAAGTAGGAGCTCAATAAATACTTGTGGTAAAAAGGAATACTTAAGCCCCATGAGGAATCCCAATGAGAAACTCGCATTTTCTAATTTCAGAGAGAAGTATATGGAAAAACTGGTTCTCTCCTCCAGATAGCAAGTGATAAAAATGGCCAGCATCCTCATTCTCAAGTGTGACTTGGGCTGGGATGCGAAGAGAGTTCCAATTTGCTAAGTGATCTTGTTGATTTGACTCTTTCCCTTGTAGTTTCCTTTGGTGCCAGGTCCAATAGGAAGTTCCTGGAAGTTCCCAGCAATGGCCTCCCCTGATGGTGGCAGTTACCCAGTGGCTGCCCTAGGAATGACAGCCATGACTGCAAATTCCCCCATGTCTCATATCCCTGGAGATGCTCCATGCAACTTTGTCAGCACCGTTTGTACAGAGCTGTCTAAAGCTAGAGCACTGCTCTTGGAGCAACTTCCATCTGCTGCTGCTCCAAGTCCTCTATTGTCTTGCTACCCAAAGTGTGATCCATGGATCAGCAGCATTGGAATCACTTGGGAGCTTGTTAGAAAGGCAGGATCTTGGACTGTACCCCAGACCTACTAAAACAGATTCTCTATTTTAACCAGATTCCAGGTGTTTCCTCTGCACATTTAAGTTGAAGAAACACTTACCCACTATAATTCTGACTCCATGGGTCTAGAGCAAGTGTGGGGTCTAAAATTCTGCCTTTCTGAATAAGGTCCCAGGTAATGCTGATGCAGCTGGTCCAGAGGCCACCCTTAGAGGAACAAAACTTTAGATTAAATAGGGAAGAATGAGTATGTAAAGCCCACCCCAGCCAATCACTTGTGGTTGTTCCAAGGGCAGAGCACAGGCCACTGGTGTTCCCTTAGCCTTGAATACTGTTTCGCAGCCCCAGCTGCATATCAGAGTTATCCGGGAAGTCTTGAGTAATATATCCCCAGAATATCTGATTTAAATCACATGGGATTTAAATGTTGAGATTGTTTGGGAGTCCCCTAGGTGATTCCAATGGGTCAAGATCTACTGGCTGCAGATGAGCTCTGAGAATGAATGAGTGCTCCCTGCCCCCACTTACCACCAAATTCTCTTCCTTCTCCAACAGATGTAATCTTTTACATCAAGAAGACTTTAAATTACAAATTCTACCTCAAGGATCTCCTAAGAAATCTCTAATGATGACTTGAGGGTGCACTGACTGAGGTTCTTCCCAACCTTTGCTGTGAAACAAATCTGGAAAAACACCATTCTTTTAAATACTCCAAGAAGGCCTGGTCACAACTTCTTGGTCAAGGTTTTTCGGCTTCACTCTTTGAGTGGAATTCCCTAAGAGAAAATCTGAGTTGACTTTCTGGTATCCTTTGGTGTCCCTTTCTTGGCCCTAACGTTTGTCATCCGCTCGGTTTCCCACATCACTTCAAGGTCTCTTAGGTGCTACTGGTCTCTGCAGGGAATTTCCATAGGATTCCCCTAGCTCCTCTTCTTCTCACTCCTGAGGCCAATGCTGGAGTGTGCGAGTGGCCATTACTTACTTACACCCCTTCTTTTCCATGCCAAGTTCTAAGCAGTTGAGACATAGACAAAGGAGGCCTGGAGCTGGAGATGAGTCCACCCAGTTGCTGAAGAAGCTTGTCTAGACTGGACAGCACAGTTAGGAGGAGGCCTCAGTGGGCTCTGAAGACACCTTCCTGATCCCTGCCTGACATTTCTCACCCGGAACTGCAGGTCTCACCTCTGCGAAGCGAAGTCCAGCCCCAGGAAGCTTCTGGAAAATAGACCAAGCCTGAGTCTTGAAGAGGCTTTTCAAGAAGGTGAGAGAGGAAGTGGTTGCAATATATGTGTCCTGTCCACCCCCGCTCACCAACCAGAGAAAGGGGATGGGAAGACAGGTTTATTCTCAGCATGCAAAATGTCCTACTTTGGGGCCAAGATGGCGACCACAGGAGAGACTCCACTGGGGCAGCAGCTCGAGGCTCAGAGTTCCTCAGAGTAACTCTCAGGGCTGCCAACCCTCACTGGCCTCGGCAAAAGCCAATAATCAAACAACCAGCACACCAAGCTCCCCCACTGCTGTGGTTCTTTCTCCGCCTGGGGCTCCAGCCCAGCAGAGTTGGAATCCCTCGTGAAGTCAACAGGATCGTCCCATCGGCCCATTCTGACAGGATCATCAGCAGATGTGATGGGCTTGGGAAGAACTCTGCTGGTTCCTATTTGCAGTAGAAATCTGGAGTGTTTTAAAAGAAATCTCTTCCCCTCACACTCACACTCAGCCGGCGACATTCTGTATGGACCAATGGGGACTTGAAGCTGCCCTAACCGAAAGAAGAGACGTTTGGTGCCAAGCAGTTTTCCAGTAAAATGGTTTAAAATTTAATGGGAGAAAAGACAATAATGACCAGAAGAAGGAACAGGTTTTAAGGAGTCACTAGAGAAGACTGCTGAGCCTAATTCCAGAGAAACAGTGTGAATCAGAGGCCGTCTTTGCTTTCCTGACTGGAAATGTGGCTGAGGACAGAGGGGAGGCGGGGCTGGGGATTCACAGTGGAATCACTGCTGACATTTAGCCAAGAGCCAGCTAATTGCTCATGATTGTTTTCTCTTTTCACATTTACTCATCTAAGCTGGGGATGTCTCCCAGGCACCACAGATATAATTAGACTTGGGTTTCTGTCTCTCTCAGACTTGGGCTCCTCTTTGGAAAGTTAGCCCAAGTATAGTCATCTCTCTGTTTTTTTAAATTTTTAAACAAGTTCCTAGAAGCATCCTCAAAGTCAATAGGTATACATTTCATAGGAATTCATTTTCTCAAAATGAAAACTAAAAAGTACAAAGTTGGTACCATGAATGGTGCAGAAAAATGGAGGCTGGATAACTGCTGTGTATAATTGATTACAGGAAATAACGCTGTTTTTATTATCAAGCTGACTTAGAGCCCCTTTAAGGTAATTGATCCAGTTATAAGCAGTCAGGGATGTAGTAAAAGGAATAAGACTGGCCCAAACCATGCCTGTGAACAGTTCCTATGTTAGGTCTTATGTGTTTGTTTTCTTTTCTTTTATCCCTCTGAACACAAATACTTAAATGGTAAGTGGGGACTTTTCACAGCACACATCTTGCATCATATGTTTAAAAGCTGTGGCAAAATCATCTTTTGGCAGAAGCTGTGTAGCTTTAGACAGGCTGTGCCCTGGTGTGTGTCCTTCAGGAGATGGATGGTTTTCAGAGAGATTTCCCACGTGGTCCATCCCATCAGTTCACTGACTCACTTTGGACTTGGCATTGGGATCTGGACCAGGGTTCAGAAGGGAATAGAGTGTGAAAGTGGCCTTGCTGATGGGGGCTCACTGCTCCCTGGTGTGCGGCGCTGCACCTGCCCACAGATGTGTATGGACTGCTGTTTTCCAAACACAGAACACCTATGATGCTTTCACCTCTAAAAACTTCTGAACACTCAGCAGTTCACCTCAGTTATCTAAGACTTAAACTTTCTCTTAAGGTATGTCACTAAGTTTCACATCTGTCTCTTAATTTGTAATGACTTTCTCAAATGTGCTTGAGAGGAGATAAAACTAGGAGGATGTCACATACAAACTGAATGGGCTTCATCTAACTCACAGATATTAGCACCAGATGATTGGGTGCATGCTCAGTTGCTCAGCCGAATCCAATTCTGCAATCCTATAGCCCACCAGGCTTCTCTTTCCATGGGATTTTCCAGGTAAGAACACTTGAGTGGGTTGCTGTTTCCTCCTCCAGGGGATCTTCCTAACCCAAGGATCGAACCTGCATCTTCTATGTCTCCTGTATTGGCAGGCAGGTTCTTTACCACCTGGGAAGTCTACCAGATGATTGAAAGGACCCTAAAGGTCAACGAAAACAAAACCCTCATTGTAGATCCATCACAGATAATGGAAACACACATGGGCATGCAACCCATTCTTAAATAGGTCTGAAATCACCCAACTTTGCTGAGAATCATTCAAAGCACTGATGCAAATTGGGGGGAGGGGTGTGGACAGGGGAGTCTCTTGGTTAACTAGCAATACTAAAGAAAAGTGAAATTTCCCATGATTGGAGAAAATAATATTCACATTCTTATCAGAGCAGAAATCTGCTTTTCTCTTCCATGAATAACATTTGGCCTGAAGCCAGTAAATGTACCATATAAGTCCTGGTTTATAAACCCTTTGATATATCTGAAACACACACACATGTACAGAGAGAAAGGAGGCGGAGCCAGGGGAGGATAAGAGACTTATTTCCCGTGAATCCTACTGGGTTGTCCTCAGGACCCAAACTTCTAAGCTGCAGATCTATGAAGTTGTATGGTTTAACGTCAAGAACTTATCAGAGTTGGGCTGGTTAGGGACCATAAACTCCCTAACCCTGTTTGATTTTGCTAATATATATAATGATAGCTCGGAGAAGGCAATGGCACCCCACTCCAGTACTCTTGCCTGGAAAATCCCATGGATGGAGGAGCCTGGTGGGCTACAGTCCATGGGGTTGCTAAGAGTCGGACACGACTGAGCGACTTCACTTTCAATTTTCACTCTCAAGCATTGGAGAAGGAAATGGCAACCCACTCCAGTGTTCTTGCCTGGAGAATCCCAGGGACGGCGGAGCCTGGTGGGCTGCCATCTATGGGGTCGCACAGAGTCGGACACGACTGAAGTGACTTAGCAGCAGCAGCAGCATAATGATACCTTCAGGCTCCTACCTCAGGTATGTCTACTGCTGGGGTTCTGGTACACAGTTAGGGCAGCCTAACCAAACCCACATGCATAGGGACTGTAGATCCTCCTGGGTGTGTAAAGAGGACAAGGATCTGGAGGAGCTGGCCTCTGTCAGAAAACCTTAGTTGTTGTAAAGGAGGGATATGGGGCCACTTATGTAGAAAGGCAATGCCAAAGAATGCTCAAACTACTGCACAATTGCACTCATCTCACACGCTAGTAAAGTAATGCTCAAAATTCTCCAAGCCAGGCTTCAGCAATATGTGAACCGTGAACTTCCTGATGTTCAAGCTGGTTTTAGAAAAGGCAGAGGAACCAGAGATCAAGTTGCCAACATCCACTGGATCATCAAAAAAGCAAAAGAGTTCCAGAAAAACATCTATTTCTGCTTATTGACTATGCCAAAGCCTTTGACTGTGTGGATCACAATAAACTGTGGAAAATCCTGAAAGAGACGGGAATACCAGACCACCTGATCTGCGTCTTGAGAAATTTGTATGCAGATCAGGAAGCAACAGTTAGAACTGGACATGGAACAACAGACTGGTTCCAAATAGGAAAAGGAGTTCGTCAAGGCTGTATACTGTCACCCTGTTTATTTAACTTCTATGCAGAGTACATCATGAGAAATGCTGGACTGGAAGAAACACAAGCTGGAATCAAGATTGCCGGGAGAAATATCAATAACCTCAGATATGCAGATGACACCACCTTTATGGCAGAAAGTGAAGAGGAACTAAAAAGCCTCTTGATGAAAGTGAAAGTGGGGAGTGAAAAAGTTGATTTAAAGCTCAACATTCAGAAAACAAAGGTCATGGCATCCGGTCCCACCACTTCATGGGAAATAGATGGGGAAACAGTGGAAACTGTGTCAGACTTTATTTTTCTGGGCTCCAAAATCACTACAGATGGTGACTGCAGCCATGAAATTAAAAGACACTTACTCCTTGGAAGGAAAGTTATGACCAACCTAGATAGCATATTCAAAAGCAGAGACATTACTTTGCCAACAAAGGTCTGTCTAGTCAAGGCTATGGTTTTTCCTGTGGTCATGTATGGATGTGAGAGTTGGACTGTGAAGATGGCTGAGTGCCGAAGAATTGATGCTTTTGAACTGTGGTGTTGGAGAAGACTCTTGAGAGTCCCTTGGACTGCAAGGAGATCCAACCAGTCCATTCTGAAGGAGATCAGCCCTGGGGATTTCTTTGGAAGGAATGATGCTAAAGCTGAAACTCCAGTACTTTGGCCACCTCATGCGAAGAGTTGACTCATTGGAAAAGACTCTGATGCTGGGAGGGATTGGGGGCAGGAGGAGAAGGGGAAGACAGAGGATGAGATGGCTGGATGGCATCACTGACTCGATGGACGTGAGTCTCGGTGAACTCCGGGAGTTGGTGATGGACAAGGAGGCCTGGAGTGCTGCGATTCATGGGGTCGCAAAGAGTCAGACATGACTGAGGGACTGATCTGATCTGATGTTTATTTCCTTTGTGGCTCATATGGTAAAGCATCTGCTGTAATGCAGGAGACCTGGGCTTGATCCCTGGGTTAGGATGATCCCCTGGAGAAGAGAATGGCAACCCAGTTCAGTATTCTTGCCTGGAGAATCCCACGGACAGAGGAGTCTGGTAGGCCACATTCCATGGGGTTGCAGAGTCAGATATGACTGAAAAACTAACACATGTTTATTTCATGGCCTGCCCACACTGGACTCAAGTCTCAGATCTGGTAAAAGTAGGCTGGTTTGAAGCACTGATCTGTGGATGGGCATTGCTTATTTTGCCTGCTGGGGACAGCATTCCCATCCTTTTAGTAAGCTTCTGGTGGGGCGGCCAACCACATTTGCTCACCTTTTGGCTATGGTGACTGGTTCAGTGATGGGCATGTGACCCAACCATAGTCAAAGACTTTCCCAGGATGTTCTCAGTAAGAGCTCTCTGTGGTTGTGACGCTTTGAAGACATAAGCCCAGAGTGGATGACAGTGCCCAAATTTTCAACCTCTTTGGGAAACTCTGAGGAAATAAAGTTAACACATCAAAAGAATTAGAGACGAGAAATGGCAAGAGAAGGAATGAATTCTCTGGTGTCTGGGGTTCTGAATGTAGTGGCTGCTGAGGCAAACTCTACTCCCTGCCCTTTCCCTGATTTGGTTATATTGGTCAATAAACACCCCCTCTCTTTAGTTAATTTAGGTCAAATTGGGTTTCTATTTCACTGTTTGAAAGCTTCTCTAACAGAGTATTCACAAAGGCCATCTTTCCTTGGAGCTTTGTAAAGCTTGTACATTAGGGAATAGGTAAGACATAAAATTGATCATACAAACTGGGACACTTTCAAGAATAAAAGGGTGTCCTAGTAACTGTGACACCAGGGCAATAGCCATAAGCTAGAGATGTATGGGAATCCCAATGAAGGATGCAGTCTGGTGCATGTGTTGAGGTCACGTGCCCAGCAGGCAGCAATAGAGACCATATGCCTGGTGGAGAACTGGGGTGTCCAGAGGGCGGGAGTAGGGGCGGCAAGCAGGAGTGGGCCCTTTGGGACCTCAGACGAACACTCAGGAAAACTATTGGGAACCCTCGTGTAAGTCTGAGGTCCTATACTTGGTGCTGTGAACACGACTCCTATTTGTGTCCATAGCGGACGAGACCTGAGGAACTTCTGATTACAAACAGGAAACCCAGGAAATCTGCTTTTTTTCCTCTTTGGAATAGGGACTGACTGCTCAGGATGTGTGCCACGATCCTCGTCCTATGAAAGTAACCCTCATGCCCAGGGTGAGCCCCAACAGCTGCGTTCACAGTCTGTGACCCTGTCCCTTTATCCGAGTTCAGTGGACCATGGTAGTCCCTGATTCAAGTTGGACCAGTCAGGGTCTCCCTCCTTACAACTGGAGTGGAATTAATAGTTAGGATGTGGTTGGGAAGATGATACGTTGATCGGAAGATTTGGGCCAGCCATACTGCAATGTGGCTGGAGAACCAGAGGAATCTGGTCTGCAGTGAGAGAGGAAAGGAGAAGCAGATGTTCAGAAGGCAGCAGAAATGAGAGGCAGAGTTTGTTCCTGGGTTGCTGACAAGCTTCCCAGGCCTCAGTTCCTCAGGCTAGGCTACATTCCTGCCCTCGGGCTCCATGAGACACCCCTTATCCTCAAGCCACCCCCCCCACACTCCACATTGTGCTTCAGCTAGCTCAATTTGATTTCTACTTGTTTCATCCAAAAGTATCTTAACTAACACCAGGAAATTTCTATTTGATGACTTCAGAGCTCATATAGTCCCTCCTCACTTTACAGCCCAAACAATTCTCTCTCAGTACCTTACCTCCAAATCCAAATATTGATTTGTTCCCTCTCTAATTGAGGCAGCACACTAAAGGAAAATATAAAGCAAAACAATCTTGGAAACGTGGTCTTCATACTCTGAAGTCACATGGGATCCACATGGACTTAATTAGGACAAGAGACAAACAGATAAACATTCGGGGATGCCTCCCTCCCATACAATATTTCATAACATGGTACCAGCATGTAAAATTGAGATGTCAGAAATAATTTGGCTAACTTGCTCACTCCATTTTTCCTAAGGTGGACAAATGCTGAAACACAAAGATTCATGAAATTTTGGCTTAAAACATACACAGAACTGATACTGGGAAAAATTGGGAAATAAATGAAATTCACGAATGTTTCCCCAACTCTACTTTCTGTGTTTTTTCCCATTTCTGCCTCCCCCACATCCCCTAGAGGAAAGCCATCTGACAGACTAAATTATAGTAAAGTGTTAGTGACAATTTGTTACTCCTATTAGGCATATTTGCATTTTTTAAAAGTCTAGTGAGAGCAATACAAACCAAAGAAATGATTCTTTTGCTCCAATACAACTTGGTAGAGAAGCTATTTTGGTGGGGTTTCTAATTATTCTGAAATCTTCTCTACTTACGTATAAAGCCTGCAGTGACTGTGATAAATAAGGTGAATACAAAACAGAATGACAAAATTTGGAACACTTTTTTAGTCTTCATTCTGAAGGAATGTTACCTTTTACTTCATTTTTGGAGGCCAAAACTTCAAGTTCGAAGCTGAGAATGGAACACAAAATGATTAGAATTGGGAACCATAGGCTGGAGTGGCCAGGAACGCTTGATGCTCTGTGTGTGCACATGTGTATATGCATGTGTGGGTGTGTTTGTTAGGGTTGGGTAAAGGACCACTCTTACAGTTTCCCTGCCGGTCTTCCTGCCTCTCTGAAGTATGACAGTGATGAGCTCCTCCTGCAGAAGATCAAAGCTCCTCAGGCTGGGTGGGCAGCCAAACCACTGTCCCTCCTCCACTGCCAGCCTGTCTAGCAGAAACGACCAAGTGGTGCTTAATGAGTCACCACCCTGTAGGGAAGAGAGTCCGCCTGACTTTAACATAAGCATGAGGATGGGGAGCTGGGATCAGTCCAGAATGACAGTGACTGTCTAGAGAGCAGGGGAACCTTGGCCTTCATGACGGGGCATGCTAGAGATGCTAGAAAGACCTGTGAGGGTGGCAGGTAGTTGAGCTAAGTGAGGGTCTGCATCTGCCTGTTGATGATAAGAACCCAACTGGGGCATCAGAGACTGAAAATGAAAAGTCCTCATTCTTTGACTTGGGATTGGAGCAAAAGCCAGCCCCCGCTTGTTCTTTGCCCAGTGGGATTGATCTGGGGGAAAAAGAACATTCTACAACTTACCGCTGTGGAAGGGATGTGGGAATATAAAGAGTGCATCTGAGGGCAGGAGCCTGAAACCTTTGATCTGGCAACCCCACTTCTGGGTGTACATGTGAAAGAATTGAAAGCAGGATTTTACAGAGATATCTGCACCCTCATGTCAATTGCAGCATTGTTCACAATGGCCAAAAGTGGAAGTAACTGAGACACCAATTGACAGCTGAATGGATAAGCAAATGGAATATTATTAAGCTTTGAAAAAGAAGGAAACCCCGTCACATGCTGCATGGATAAAACTTGAAGACATTTGAATAAGTAAAATTAACTAGTCACAAAAAGACAAATAGTGTACGTTTCTACTTACATAAGATATCTAAAGTTGATAAACTCAGAGGAGGTAGAATGATGGCTTCCAGAGGCTGGAGGGAGGGGGAAACAGAGAGGTGTTCAATGAGGAGAGTTTCTTTTGGAGATGAGAGTCCTAGAGGTCTGGTACACACTATGTGAGTATTTTTGCAACCCCATGAACTGTAGTCCTGCAAACTCCTCTGTCCATGGGGATGCTCCAGGCAAGAATACTGGAGAGGGTTGCCATGCCCTCCTCCAGGGGCTCTTCCTGACCCAAGGGTCAAACCCAGGTCTCCCACATTGCAGGCAGATTCTTCACTGTCTGAGCCACCAAGGAAGCCCCATGTGAGTACAGTTAACACCACTGACCTGTACAATTAAACATGATTAGGATGGTAAATTGTACCCTCAGTTCAGTTCAGCTCAGTCGCTCAGTCGTGTCCGACTCTTTGTGACCCCATGAACCACAGCATGCCAGGCCTCCCTGTCCATCACCAACTCCCGGAGTCCACCCAAACCCACGTCCGTTGTACCCTATGTGGGTTTTTTTTTAAACCACAAATGAAAAAACAAAATATCCCAAACAGGTGGTCCTTGAGAAGTAAGGCGTTTTCTTTGTCTGTGAGAGGAGCGGCAGGGGGACCCCTGGAAGCAGTTTTCCCAGGGAGTGGAGGGGGCAAGTGTTGGCAGGTGTCTACCTGATGTGGGAGAATTGATCCAGTTAGTAAAACCAAGGCCGAATCTGGGGCTGTTTCTGTTTCAGGAGCAGCCCCAGCAGGCGCCCCGTTCTTGGGCCTCCTCCTTCACTCACAGGAAAGTAAACAGAGATGGGAGGGTCCCTGTTCTGGGAAAAAGCTAATCAAATGATCCAACTGTTCCTCCTTCACAACCCCGAGAGAGGTACCAGGAAATACAGTTTTGGCTGAGAGAAGGACGGTCGTGAATAAGGGAGGCTGTCACGGAAAGCTGTCCCCCTCCTCCCAGCCCCACACAGACCTGAGCCTCGCGCGCCGACCCAGTGTAGGTATCGGCCAGGGAGCTGGCCAGGCTCAGGGAATACATTCATCCGGCCTGCCGCCTCTGCTGTTTGGAAGAGAAGCTCTCTTCTCTCCCCATCCCACTATTTAGTGTTTGGGAAAGGACCCAGAGTGAGCGAGGAGGCAGGAGCTGGGAGTCTCTGTCAATATGGGTTGTGGCACTCACAGAACAGTTAGGAGCCTGTCAAGTGCAACCCTCCATGAAGAGTTTCCTGAGGGATTCCCCAGTGACACATGGCTGAGATGGAAGGGAGGAGAAAGGGGCTACAGAGAGATACCCTTCTCACTCGCTGGGAGGCAATGTTCCTGAGACCCGATTTCAATCGCTGGTAATGAACCATTTCAGAAGAAATGAAGTCACTGGAGCCACCGATAATTACATAAATTTTCTTTTCCTTTTTCACTTGAAACTCCTAAGTCTCCATCCACAAAGACCCATTTTTAGTAACACGTTGAATCCTGCCAACATCCTGGGGCTGATTTTGTCTTTACACTTCTAGGAATTTCTGAGGACGTGGGGGTTCAGGCTGCCAAGACGGATGTGAACGTGTGTGACCAGCAAGGAGCTTCTAAGGTCTAAAGATTGAGAAGGTCAAGGGTCAATTCTCCCAAGTCCCAAAGAGCACACCGCCCCCTATTGGGCCCTTTCCCCCGAGTTCTCCTCCAACCTCTTGAAAACAAGATCCCTGTTTCACCTCGGCCACAAGGTGATCCAGTGCCAGGAGTGTTTTTAGTCACTCTAACCAGTCCCCAGGGTCACATCAACTCGAGGTCCAAAAGGCAAGCGTTTGGAACTCTGAAACCCCGGGAGACAGCAACAGGACTCTGCGATGATGTGGTTTATGGAGTCTCATTTTTAAAAATCTGACATACTTACAATGAAAGATGCTGTGGAAAAAAATAATTGGATTTACCCCAACTCCTCTGCTATTTATTGCTTTGGGTGGCACTGAGGTTATATCAGAACACAGCCATAAGGGGAAGAGGCTTTGGAACAACTAAAGCACAAGTAAATCTGTGGTTAACCCTTTGCAGAGCGTAAGCCATGACTCTGGTGTTAGTGCTTGCAAAATACTGAGATGAGACGAACAAATAAAAGGAATTTTATGGACTGAATTGTGGCTCTGCTTATGTTTCATAGACAACACAGTCTCCAACAGCCAAGCCCTCCTTTTTGTTGTACTCCAGGTCTTAAGATGCAGACCTTTCTTACTCTCCAGTGGCTAAAGGCCCACCATGCAGAGGTTGGATTGTCTTCCTTTTAACTTTGATTCTCTGCAGGAAGCCAGCCCAGGGAGGCAGGTTGTACTAAGCCTTGTTTGACCATGGCTGACTTTACTGTGGGCTTGTGTTTCAGGACCTCAATATTTGCAGCTCTTAAACTGCTGTCTTTAATATATTACAGCTTGTGGGTGAAGCTAATAAAACTACTCGAAAATAAAGACAGTTGACCTCAGCAGGACAAAATCTGGCAGCCACTTCACAGGCAAGATTCTGCAATTAGAGCTCTTCTTCCCACTGACCACTGGTGGACACACAACTAGCACTTCCAAAGCTCTTTTGAGAAGTCTGCAGAGCTCCCAATGCCAGCGAATCATGGCTCAGTCAATGGTATCAGATGCACAGTTGCTCTACCGGCTATCTATAGTTAAACCAGAGGCTGATGGTGCCAATAATGTGCTCAATTTTGCACAGCCATGTTTAAGGATGCAATAAGAAATCTGCTTTCAGATCTCTGTGGAACATTCAAATCAAAGACAGCAGACATCAAAAGTCCTTGAAAAAGCCATCTGGGAACTCTTGTGTTCCCAGTGCTGACAAGTTTGTTCTTAAAGCTCACACAAACACTTGCAAGATGACAAGCAGATACCACACATTTCTGGGAAAATTCTGCACCACACTGTGGCCTGATGGGAAGCTCTCCCAGGTATGTATCATCCACCCAATGCAATACCTGCACCCACTCCCAACCTCATGGTCCATGGCTTTCATGGAAAGTACTACTGACAGCTCCCTGATGTTGGTCCAGAAATGTGCTGGTTAACAAAGAAGTAAGTGAAAGTGAAGTCATTCAGTCGTGTCCGACTCTTTGCGACCCCACAGACTGTAGCCTACCAGGCTCCTCTGTCCATGGGATTTTCCAGGCAATAGTACTGGAGTGGATTGCCATTTCCTTCTTCAGGGGATCTTCCCAACCCAGGGCTCAAACCCAGGTCTCCCTCCCACATTGTAGACAGATGCTTTACCATCTGAGCCACCAGGGAAGTCCTAAGAAAGAAGTAAACTAGGCAACAAGTATAAAAATAGTCACATATTTGGTTATGTACAATGAATGTATGATTTTGCTGAGCTATTAGCATACACTATGTAATTGATCAAAATAATTTTATGAGGCAGGTATTAATATTTCCACATTGTAGACATGAAATAACTTGTCCCAAGACATACTCTGAGGAGGCATAACACAGATTTGAAAGCAGGTAGGTCAGGCATGTCTATAACACTGCCCCTAAGAAAAATTGATGACTCTAAAAAATATCACTCTGCTCCATTAAAAGTTAAAATCTGTTGGTTGTTTTTAATGTCCTTTTCAGCAGTACTGGCAAACTTCTATTCCTTGCTTACACCCAATCAGACCTTCTCTTCTGTGTGAAGACTTTCCTATCTTCTCTAGGCTCACATGAATGTCCTTGTCTGAATATTCCCAAGGCACTTTATGCAGAACTTCTGGATTGCAATAATTTTATTTTAATTGTAATTATTTGTATACTTATTGTCTATCTCCTATTGAAAACTGAGAATTTTGGGGGGGAAGATTCATGTGACATAGTGTTTGGCATGGTTAACCCTCAATAATTACTGCTTCTGCATGGACAAACAGGTCTGAGCCCTAAGAAATATCATCTTTTCAATAGTGTCTAAAGTTATTAGATTGAACCAATTGAAATTCAGCAGTTGTTTCTAATCAAAGAGTCAACTCTAGATACTTTTGTATATTTCAACCTAATAAATCTATCACAGTGGGTATGATTATGAAGAAATGTGGTTGATTTTCAATCAGATGTATTAAAATTCACATATCTAATGCTTTGAAAGCCTGTTGTCACACTTCATTAAGAACCTCATTTATTTTTGTAATTTTGAAATATTTAGTCCTTCATATTTACTCAAAATCATCTGGTCTTAAGGAATTCTTTCATTACATAAGACATTTCTCACCAGATGTTTGGTATGCTTAGGAAGGCAGATATTATATAATGGTTAAGAATGACATTCTAGGTTTCATCTCAGGCAAGTTAACATCTCTTCTCCTTCCTAATATTCAAGAGCAAGATCAGTATCAGCCCCATAAGGTTGTTGTAGGAACTAAATGAAGTACTATATACTGCTTAGAACAATGTCTAGGACATATTCAGAGCTCAGTGAGTGCTTGCTGTTACTAGAACTACTATAGGATTGGTCTATGTGGAAGGCACATGTGTTGGGATAGCAATAGAGTGCATGAGTAGCCAGTAACAAAAATTAAAGGAATGAGAAAAGCCATCACAGCAAAGACTGTATTTCTACCTAGATAATTCCTTGATAGAGTATGTAAATCAGGAAATTTTCCTATAGAAAATAAATTTAGCACACACATTTTACAGTGTTCTGGGTGTCTGAAGCCTTGTCATGTATTCCTTCACCAGCATTTAGATTCCTGCTGGTATCCTTTACAACACCATGGCCCTTACTGTACAAATCCAAGTTCAGTTGTGGTATTTGAAAATAATCAAACTGGCGTCACCAACTCACTCCTTCCTTTCTTTCCCCTCAAAATCCCTTTCTTTCAAATAGTTCTGAAATTCTATTACTAAATTTCATCTTGCCTTTTAAATATATTACACATTGTGTTACGTATTTGTGGTTGAGATAATCACATGGATCCATTTGTTTTAAATTAAATCAGTTTAAGCTACAAAACTCTCCAAGGGTCCTGGTAAAGGCCTGCTCTGCATGCAACATGGGCAGAGCCTGGAACCAAATAATTAGGAACTAATGTGTCAGAAGTGTAACATGTTCTCAACTTTTGTACACTATCTGTCTAAATTCCTACCTAGAGATAAGGCTCAGCTTCCTGGAAGTTCAACACAACCCAGTAGCAAGGGGTATGTTAAAGTTAATGGGACCATTTCTAAATTATAACCAGACATAAGAGACTTTGTGTTCCGTGTTGAGGACTGCCTGGCATTGTTCCTAAACCAACTGCAAGTTTGGGGACAATTAAAGGAGGAAATTAGGTCCAATGTATCCTCTATTGCAAGTCATGAAATGAAGGAGAAAGGACAAGCTCTACAGAGAGATAAGACAGGAACCAATTATCAGGAGCAGAATAGCAAGAGTAGCCTAACAACAACCCCTGCCCCAACTGTATTCAAACCCAGGTGAAAACAAAGTATCTATTTACATGTTTATATGTATTTTATATAAAATGCATATAACATTCTATAGTGCAGAGAGTTGTTCAACCCAGTATTTGAAGTTTAATTTTTTTTAAATGCTTCATGTAGGAATTCAGGTAAGAGAATGGGTGGTAGGTATGTGCTGACTGTTATGTCACTTTCTGGTTGCTTTTTTAAAATTATATTTTAAATACATTATAATTAAACACTTAAAGATATGCAAAAATAAACATATGAAGCCAAATGTGCAGTCCATTTGGCAGAACTCACCTGCCAAGGAAAAGAGGGAAATGTACACTATTATGCTGTTTCCTTTGTATGATGAACAGTTACTATGCCTACAGCCTGTAAGTCTATAAAAATGAGAGAAATCCAGCATTATCTACAAAACTTTGAAAGTCTCTCCCAGATACTTGTAAGACCTGAAGAGTTTGTTTTATTCTGCGGGGCGGTGGCGGGGGGGGGGGGTGCGCGCGGGGGGGAAGCCCTGGAGAAAGCTACAATTAGTTTCCAAGAAGAAGAATGTCCATTTAAGAAAACGTCTCTCTCTTCTCGTGGCAGTGGCCTAAGAGGGAAACACATTTGTCAGCCACATTTTGCGCTGTCTGAGGCCCCTCAGCTTCATCCAGAGCTTTCCTGCTCTTGGGATCCTCCCCCATGTCCACACCATCACAATATCGCTTTCATCAATCCAAGTCCACAGGAGCTCTGTGAAGAAAACAGATTCTAAGAAGAGGGAGAGTTCCTCGGAAATCTATAGTTTATCAGGTAATAACTGCATTAAGATAATGAGGAATGCGGACATCAGTGGTGCTGAGAGGAATCATTAGGTTGAAGTCTCTGGACATTCAGCCAGTGATTTCTTTGGACTTGGACTGCTCAGATCAGGGTTCTTTCTTAATTGCTCCTATGCTGCTGCTTGGTTCAGAAATAAGATCTAGAGAATTGACTATAAAAACTGAAAATCAAAATTTTTGCATGGGAAAAGAAAATTCCATGAGCACAGTAAAAAGACAAGTGTTAGTCTGGGGGAAAATTGCAATTTTAAACTACAGACAAAAATTTCAATATTCTAATATACAAAATATTCTAAAAACAGAAAAAATGTTTGACTACTTTTTAGATAAATAGGCTAGAGATATAAACAGGGTGTTCATAAAGAGAGATGTGCAAATAGCTCTTAGCCATGTGAAAAGATGCTTAAACTCATAATGAAATGAATGCAAATTACTACTTATTATCTACCAGAATGGCTAAAATAAACAAATAAAAACACTTTGTTGATAAAGCTGTGCAGAGTCACTCTCCTTTTAAACAAAATGTGGTAATTCCCTGGTGGTCCAGAGGGACTCTGCACTCTCACGGTCAAGGGCCCGAGTTTGGTCCCTTGTTGAGGAACTAAGATTCTACAAGCCATGTAATGTGGAAAAAAAGAAAAAGTGAAATCATTTAAGCTCTAAGAAAAAGAATTTTGGCAATATCTGGCAAAGTTCACACGTACCTACTTGACTCATCAGTCTTACTTCTGAGGACATATGCTGTACGAAAAGACGTATTACTAGAGTACTTCAGTGCCATGTGAGTTGTAATAGCAACGGACTGAAAATAATTCAGGTGTTTACCAATAAGAAGCTTGTAAAAACATTGGTATACCCACTCAGTGGACTATAACAAAGGTATAAAAAGTAATGAGAACAAATAAAAAATATGCATATATTTTTATATAGTTAAAAATAAACCACTATTCCAAAAAATTAGAAGGAACACTTCTTGACTCATTCTGTGATATGAAAACCATACAAAGACATAAGAAAAGAACATTGCAGATAAATAGCTCTTATGAATATAGACCAAAAACCTTCAACAAATAGTAACAAACCAACCCAACAACATATAAAAAGAATTATTCACCATGGCCAAGTGGAATTTACCCCAGGAATACAAGGTTGGTCTAATATCTGAAAACCAATTAATGTAATACACCATATAAACAGAAGAAAAAGCAAACAAAAAACATCAAAATGATCATCTCGATAGATGCAGAAAAGCATTTGACAAAATCCAACACTATTTCATGATAAAAAAACATTCAACAAACTAGAAAGAGACAGGAACTTCCTCAACCTGATAAACAGCATCTATGAAAAACTTTCAGCTAGCATCATACTAATAGTGAAAGAATGAAGGTTTTCCCTTAAAATGAGGACCAAGACAAGGATGACCTATCTTGCCACTTTTATTCAACATTGTACTGGAGATTCCAGCCAGAGCAATTAGGTAATAAACAGAAACAAAAAGCATCCAGATTGGAAAAAAAAATAAAGAAAACTGTTTTTACAGATGGCATGATGTTATACCTAGAAAATCCTAATGAATCTACTAAAAAACGATTAGAACTAATAAATGAGTTCAACAAGATTGCAAAATACAACATGCAAAAATGCAAGGATAAAAACATTTAAATGACTACTTTTGAAGGAGGAGGAGACAAGGTGGTGAGAACTGGCACAGAAGTAGATTTCTACAATTATACTTTGCACTGTAGATTAGACTTTGAAGCTCCGAAAATATTCTATAATATTCTATATATTTATAATGACAAAATTTAAATTAAAAAGACAACTCTTAAGCACTGAAAATAAATGGATATAAATGAACCTAACTGTGCACCATGTTGGTGACATAACTACCATAGAAAAACGATTTCCCATGACATTTTTTTTTAATTTTATTTTATTTTTAAACTTTACATAATTGTATTAGTTTTGCCAATGCAGTAAATTCACTGACCATCCTGAGCGGAATGTACTCAGAGGACAAAAAGAATTACAAGAATAATTTTAAAGACCATAAACTGTTTTAAGTAATCACATTGTTAATGGCAGTGTTAGTTTTATTTTGAGACAATTATGTGTGTATTATGTGATAAAGTAAAGAATAATTATACTGTGTCATTGAAAATGAGGACTTTCCCATGGGAGAAAGCACTGGTAGGGGATAGTTTGATGAGGGGAAGTCTTGGCATCTTGAATTTGGATTGGAAGTGAGACTTATAAATTTACAATATGTTTTATTCTTAAAAATATGAAAGCATTTCCAAGTCTATCTTTTGAAAAGGTCTAAAACCAATGACTAACTCAGTAAAAATGAACAACCCCAATTCTCAGATTGTAGTCCGTAAATATCATCTCCAACTTAAAGGAGTGAGTCAATTCTGCACACGCAGCAGGAAATGTAAAAAAATGAGTCTGCTACATTTTGTTTTGCCAGAAAGCAATAAAGTTATCAAAACTACTGGTGTTGTTGGATGTTGAATTTTGTCGCTCAAAAGATATGTTCAAAGTCTAACTTCCGGTATCTGTGAATATGACCTTATTTGGAAATAGAGCCTTTGCAGATATAATCAAGTTAAAATGAGGTGATACTGGATTATGGTGACCCCTAATCCAGTGAGATATGCAGATGACACCACCCTTATGGCAGAAAGCAAAGAGGAACTAAAAAGCCTCTTGATGAAAGTGAAAGAGGAGAGTGAAAAAATTGGCTTAAAGCTCAACATTCAGAAAACGAAGATCATGGCATCTGGTCCCATCACTTCATGGGAAATAGATGGGGAAACAGTGTCAGACTTTATTTTTGGGGGCTCCAAAATCACTGTAGATGGTCGATTGCAGCCATGAAATTAAAAGACACTTATTCCTTGGAAGGAAAGTTATGACCAACCTAGACAGCATATTCAAAAGCAGAGACATTACTTTGCCAACAAAGGTCTGTCTAGTCAAGGCTATGGTATTTCCTGTGGTCATGTATGGATGTGAGAGTTGGACTGTGAAGAAAGCTGAGCACTGAAGAATTGATGCTTTTGAACTGTGGTGTTGGAGAAGGCTCTTGAGAGTCCCTTGGACTGCAAGGAGATCCAACCAGTCCATTCTGAAGGAGATCAGCCCTGGGTGTTCTACGGAAGGACTGATGCTAAAGCTGAAACTCCAGTACTTTGGCCACCTCATGCGAAGAGTTGACTCATTGGAAAAGACTCTGATGCTGGGAAGGACTGGGGACAGGAGGAGAAGGGGACAACAGAGGACGAGATGGCTGGACGGCATCACCGACTCGATGGACATGAGTTTGAGTGGACTCCAGGAGTTGGTGATGGACAGGGAGGCCTGGCGTGCTGGGATTCATGGGGTCGCAAAGAGTTGGACACGCCTGAGCGACTGAACTGAACTGAATCCAGTGAGTGGTATCTGTATAGAAGAGGGAAGTCTAGACACTAAGAATTGCTGGCAAGTGCCAAAAGCTGGGAGAGAAGTGTGGAACAGATTCTTCTCAGTATCTTCAGAAGAAACCAACCCCGCCAACATCTTTATTTCAGACTTCTAGCTTTCAGAACTATATAATAAGTTTCTGTTGCTTTGAAGTGAAGTGAAGTCGCTCAGTCGTGTCTGACTCTTTGCGACCCTGTGGACTGTAGCCCACCAGGCTCCTTCGTCCATGGCATTCTCCAGGCAAGAATACTGGAGTGGGTTGCCATCTGTTGTTTTAAAGCCACACACTTTGTGATACTTTGTGACAGCAGCCCTAGAAAACAATACAAGAGCCATGTCAGAAAGTATCAGACGTCAGCGTGAAGGGGCTGCCATTTCTCAAATATGGGCCATTTTGAGCATCCACAATGATAATAGATCCAATAAAGTAAAACAAACATTTACACATGTTTAGAGCCATGCAATCACACTGAAATTCAGAATATTAAAAAACTTAACTATAAAACTTGGGAAGCAATTAGAGAACTAACTCAATATTTTGATAATCTATAAGGAAAATAAAGCATTCATTCTGCCTTTCCTATATCAACTGTATCACTGCATAACCAAAAAAGTAAGTGAGGGGAACTTTTTCTTTATGGAAGTGTTCCAGCTACTATGTGATAGAAGATCACCATTTTGAAACTCCTAATGAATGAATGGGTCCAGACAACAATCATCAGTGGTTACCACTGAAAAGAGAGGCAATCATGAGCATTTTGATTGAAATATACAGCCCTATGACGTACTCTTAGCAAAAAATTCACACCTAATCTGTCAAATCTCGATTTGACCACCGTTTTCCGACAATATAAGAACAAATGAAGTTATTTTTAAAAACACTATGGGGATGCAATCAACAAAAATGCAAGATAAAATCCCACAAGAGAAATGATTTCATCTCTTAAATAAATAAACAACAAGAAAAAAGCAAAAGCAGTTTGGAAACAGTCAGGAAACCCCTAGATTAAAAGATGCTTGAGAGACATCAACCAATTGTAGCTTGTGGAATTTAATTTGAATTCTGGTTCTAATAAAGAAACTAAAGAAAAAATATTTATGAGATAGTTGGGAAAACTGACTGACTTTAAAGGAATTGTTAATAATTTCTTTTAGGTGTTATAACTTATGACTTAGAAGAAAATCTTTATCTTTTAGAGACAGGTATCAAAGTATTTACAGATCTGGAACAGATCTGGAATTTGCTGTAAAATAATTCAGCAAGGTGGGGTGAAAGGGGTAGGAGGTAGGTAAAATTAGATGGGTCATGACTTTATAATTGTTGAAGATGAAGTCATGGAAGTTTATTATGCATCTCTCTCTACTTTTGAATGTTTTTAATACTAAAAAGTTAAGGGCAAAAAACTTAACTCAAAGGGCAAGGGTTTCAAACCCCTGAAAAACTCATAATTCAAAATGTTATCAAAGACTAGCTGAAAAAGCCCAGCAGACAGGGAAGCCCTGATTACCTCCTCCTGGGCGGCTGTTTTTTCCTATTTTCCCTGTGAGAGTCCTGTCCTAACTCATAGGGCTGCAGTGGAGAGTAAGTAAAGGTTGAAAGCATGTCACATAGAAAGTGCTGTTTAACAATAGTTGTTGGAAGGCAGTTCTCTTTATCTTTTTGCTGAGTTCAGGCTCCGGGCCACATCTCTCCTTTCCTTTAGACTTGTGTATTTATTGCCATTGCCCTGGGCCTTCAGACACAAAGATAGATCCAGACCCCTGACTGCCAGGCCCTTAGTCTGATATCCAGACCACCCACCCACTTCCCATGGCAACTTCCATTTCAGAAAAATATTTACGGGAAGGCACCTGCTCCCAGGGTAAGGGGGAAAAAAAAAAAAAAAAACACAAAACAGTGGTTAAACTGAAATCATTTTTTCCTACTCCAGTTTTAAACCATTATACCATGTGTTAAGGGCAAAATGATTTGAGGTTGTCTTCCATGAAAGAAGAGTCAGAAATCCCACAAAATAATGACATTTCATCACAGGAGGGCCTTGGTCTGTAACACAGACTCATCACTGCCAGAATACTTTGAAATAATGAATCATTAATGGAACAAACACCTATGGAGTTAGACGTTGCAGCTGCCAAAGCAATAATTACAATTAATATGCTCACAACACATGCAAGTCAATGGACCCCTTATTAGTGATGTCATGGGCAAACTTTCTGGCAGCAGTTTTCATTGAGAATTAGTATAATTAGCAATAATCACAATTAAATTTGGGATCCCTGAGGACCCTCTACACAGCTTCTGACTCACACTGTGCAAGCCTATAAAGTAACTTCACGTTACGTATGATCATACCCATTTCACATCTAATAAAACAGGTTTGGAATTTTTTCAACATCCAGGAGGTTAATCAAAAATATCCAGAGGGTTGTACTCATCCGCCAGTCCACTGGAGGATTTTGCTCTAGATAGCATCCATGATCTGGAATTTCAAAGTTTATTGAAACACAAACCTTTAAATAGCAAAATTTTGCTAATTTAAAAAGCATATGCAATGTTCTTATTCAGGGTCTTTAAGAAACAATTCCAAGCTTTCTGACCAGGCCCTGGTCTTCATTCTATGACCTGTGTCTTTTTTCTCCTGAGTTAGATTCTCAATGGTCAAATTCTGGGCAACAGAGCTACACATCAAGTAATAAGTGTTCTGTTCAAAATAACTAGAAGCGGATCACAGATCTAAATGCTAGAGTTAACATTATAAACTTTCTAGAAGAAAATATAGGAGAAAAATCATTATGGCCTTGTGTTAGGCAACGGTTTCTTGAATAAGTAAAAGAAAGCATGATTCAGAAAAGAAAATGATAAACTGGACTTCATCAAAATGTAAAAATTATATATAAATATATATATATATAACACACACACACGTGGGTGCTAAGTTGCTTCAGTCATGTCTGACTCTGTGCAATCCTATGGACTGTAGACTGCCAGGCTTCTCTGTCCATGGGATTCTCCAGGCAAGAATACTGGAGTGGGTGGCCTTGCCCTCCTCTAGGGGATCTTCCTGACCCAGGGATCAAACCCAGGTCTCTTATGTCTCCTGCATTGGCAAGTGGGTTCTTTACCACTAGCGCCACCTGGGAAGACAGTGTATATCATACACATACATACAAATACACACATACATACTCAATAATAAGAAAAACCCAATATTTTAAAAATAGGTAAAAGAATGGGACAGTTTACCAATGAAGACATTCCCATGCCAAATAAGCACAGTAAGAGATGCTTAATGCTTGTGGGAAGAGAAATGCAAATTTAAACCACAATGAGATACCACAACATACCTACTTGAATAACTAAGTTAAATTAAAAAGACTGACAATACCAAGTTCTAGCAAGGATGCAGAGCAACTGAAAATCTAGTTTGTTGTTGAGGATGCCAAAAATGACATAACTACTTTGAAAAACAGTTAAGCAGTTTCTCATAAAGTTAAACATACTCTCACCATACAACCCAGCAATCCTACTCCTGGGCAAATCCAAGAGAAATGAAAGCATGTGTTCACATAATCTGTATGTTAATGTTTATAGCAAAGACCTATTCATGAATACTTCTACCAACCTGCTTCATAATAGCTCCAAACTTGAAATGCCTAAATGCCCATAAACTAGTAAATGGATAAATAAATTGTGGTACATCCATTCAATGGAAACACATTACTGATACATATAACAATATGGATGAATTTTACATTATGCTAAGTGAAAGAAGCCAGACACAAAAGGCTATATATACTGTTTGATTTCATTTAGATGACATTCTGGAAAAGGCAAAACTGTAAGAACAGAAATCAGACCAGCAGTTGCCAGGAGTGAGGGGTAGGGCAAGAGATGAACTGTAGGACTTCCCTGGTGGCCCAGTGGTTAGGAGTCCACCTGCCAACGCAGAGGACATGGGATCGATCCCTGGCTGGGGAAGACCTCACATGCTTTGGGGCAACTAAGACAGCAAGCCTAGAGACTGTGTCCCACGACCAGAGAAGCCACCGTAGTGAGAAGTAGCCCCTGCTTGCTGCTACTAGAGAAATCCCACATGCAACAAGGAAGACCCAGCAAAGCCAAAAATTAATACATTTTAAACAAGGGAGAAAGAAATGAACTGTAAAGGGGCACAAAGGAACCTTCTCAGGTGAAGGCAATGTTCTAGATCCTTATTGTGGTGGCAGTTGTACAACCGCATGCACTTAACAACTCACTGAATTGTACATTTAAGAGAGAGAACATTAAACTATGTAAGTTATACCTCGATAAGCCTAACCAATAAAAAGCATTTGCTGAGCATCAAGTGCAGTGTGTTCTGTAAGGTAGTATTTGTTGTTTAGTCATTAAGTCATGTCCAACTCTTTTGTGACTCCATGGACTGTAGCCTGCTAGACTCCCCTATCCATGGGATATCCCAGATAAGAATACTGGGAATGTCCTTTTTTCAAAGTCTTTTAAAGTTCTTTACTCTTCAGTGAGCTCAGTGTAGAGCTCGGTAATATGCACATATTTCAGTGGTGAAATGTATGCATATTAAAAAATGAAATAAAAAAGGTGAGTTAGCTTTGTGCAGTTTCCACAGTTCTGGTGAGAATGAAATGTGAATGCATGGGAGAGCTGTGGAAATTGAAATGTAATTTTTGGCCATTCTGCTTACAAGTTAAATGGTCTTCTTTTTGCATTTAAAACTGGCATTGCACTGGATAAAATTCATGGCCATATTTTAATTTGTACCTTTTCTTTACTTAGTATCACTTAATGGAGAAGGAAATGGCAACCCACTCCAGTACTCTTGCCTGGAGGATCCCAGGGACAGAGGAGCCTGGTGGGCTGGTGTCTGCGGGGTCGCACAGAGTCAGACACGACTGATGTGACTTAGCAGCAGCAGTATCACTTAATATGAGAGCAGCAGCAGTATCACTTAATCACAAAAAAACTCAGCAAACAAAAAAACAAAACAAACAATCCTATGATACCTTAAAGTCCAAGAAGAAACAAAACCCTTTATATTTTGAAAGTGAAAGTGTTAGGCACTCAAACCTGTCTGACTCTGGGCTACCCCATGGACTGTCAGGCTCCTCTGTCCATGGGATTCTCCAAGCAAGAACACTGGAGTGGGTTGTCAATTCCTTCTCCAGGAGATGTTCTGGACCCTGGGATTGAACCCCAGGCATCTCAGGTCCCCCACTGGACCACCAGGGAAATCCCAAAGTGTCATATTTTAATACCATTTTTGGAACAACTTCTTGAACCACAAGGCCTGCATTTTCATTTTCCACTAGGCTCTGTACATTATGTAGCCAGCCCTAGCCAGAGGACGTAGCGTATGAAGAACCAGTAGGATGTTGAGTGTATATAAAAAGCAACTTAGCGTCAGATAGTACATCCTCCTACATTTCCAGACCACAGCGTCATCACATCAGGTGACAGCATAACAAAAGCCTCTGTGCAGAACAAAGAAACTCATCTTTACTGTATATGCTTTCTTTTTTAAAAAAATCATGGTAAAATACACATAACATAAAATTTACCTTCTTAACTATTTTTAAATGTGCAGTTCATTAGTGGTAAGCATATGCATATTGTTGTGCCACCAATCTCCAGAACGTTTTCATCTTGCAAAACTGAAACTCTGGACCCATCATGCAATGACTTCCACCCACTCCCCTGGGCCCACGTGCCTTTGGCAACCACCATGCTACTTCCTGTCTCTGTGACTTTATTCAGATACGTCATATAAGTGGGCTCTTGCAATATTTGTCTTTTTATAACTGGCTTATTTCACTGAATGTAACATCCTCAGTGTTCACCCAAGTTGTAGCATGTGACAGGATTCCCCTCTGTTTTAAGGCTGAATACTCTCCCATTATGTGTGTTAGCCCATTTTGTTTCTCTACTCATGTCAGTGGACACTTGGGTTGCTTCCATCTAGAGAAGCTCATTTTAATTGTGATCAGAGCTTGTCTCAGTGGCTTTTGACTCTTTTAGTTAATTCATCTGTTTATCCACCTATAAAACATCTACCTTTGCTTTATTGACTTTGTCAAAGCCTTTGACTGTGTAGATCACAATAAACTGTGGGAAATTCTGAAAGAGATGGGAATACCAAACTACCTGACCTGCCTCTTGAGAAACCTACATGCAGGTCAGGAAGCAACAGTTAGAACTGGATATGGAACAACAGACTGATTCCAAATAGGAAAAGGAGTTCGTCAAGGCTGTATATTGTCACCCTGCTAATTTAACTTCTATGCAGAGTACATCATGAGAAACGCTGGGCTGGAAGAAGCACAAGTTGGAATCAAGATTGCCGGGAGAAATATCAATAACCTCAGATATACAGATGACACCACCCTTATGGCAGAAAGTGAAGAGGAACTAAAAAGCCTCTTGATGAAAGTGAAAGAGGAGAGTAAAAAAGTTGGCTGAAAGCTCAACATTCAGAAAACGAAGATCACGGCATCTGGTCCCATTACTTGTTGGGGAAACAGTGGAAACAGCGTCAGAGTTTATTTTTGGGGGCTCCAAAATCACTGCAGATGGTGATTGCAGCCATGAAATTAAAAGACGCTTACTCCTTGGAAGGAAAGTTATGACCAACCTAGATAGCATATTCAAAAGTAGAGGTATTACTTTGCCAACAAAGGTCTGTCTAGTCAAGGCTATGGTTTTTCCAGTGGTCATGTATGGATGTGAGAGTTGGACTGTGAAGAAAGCTGAGCGCCGAAGAATTGATGCTTTTGAATTGTGATGTTGAAGAAGACTCTTGAGAGTCCCTTGGACTGCAAGGAGATCCAACCAGTCCATTCTGAAGATCAGCCCTGGGTGTTCTTTGGAAGAATGATGCTAAAGCTGAAACTCCAGTGCTTTGGCCACCTCATGAGAAGAGTTGACTCATTGGAAAAGATTCTGATGTTGGGAGGGATTGGGGGCAGGAGGAGAAGGGGACGACAGAGGATGAGATGGCTGGATGGTATCACCGACTCAATGGATGTGAGTCTGGGTGAACTCCGGGAGTTGGTGATGGACAGGGAGGCCTGGCGTGCTGCAATTCATGGGGTCACAAAGAGTCGGATACGACTGAAAGACTGAACTGAACTGAACTGAACTGATCCACCTATTCTCTGACTTATTTCACAATGGACTTAAGGTAATTCACAGACATTATCAACTAAAGAAAAGAAAAGAGAGAGATTCAGGACAAATGGAAAAGGTGGGTGACAAAATAGTAAAGCAGGTCCTAGGAGAAATTTGGCTGACAAAGTTTTCTAAAAGCTATGTGCTCACAATGTGCCTAGATTGACCTGGATTCTCACCTGGGGTTTCTCCAACTTTTTGGTGTCCTGGCACATACAGAAAGCAAAAATACTGAATAGTAATGGTGAAAGTGGGCACCCTTGTCTTGTTCCTGACTTTAGAGGAAATGCTTTCAATTTTTCACCATTGAGGATAATGTTTGCTGTGGGTTTGTCATATATAGCTTTTATTATGTTGAGGTATGTTCCTTCTATTCCTGCTTTCTGGAGAGTTTTTATCATAAATGGGTGTTGAATTTTGTCAAAGGCTTTCTCTGCATCTACTGAGATAATCATATGGTTTTTATTTTTCAATTTGTTAATGTGGTGGAAGTTTTGGCCACAGCAATCAGAGCAGAAAAAGAAATAAAAGGAATCCAAATTGGAAAAGAAGAAGTAAAACTCTCACTATTTGCAGATGACATGATCCTCTACATAGAAAACCCTAAAGACTCCACCAGAAAATTACTAGAACTAATCAATGACTATAGTAAAGTTGCAGGATATAAAATCAACACACAGAAATCCCTTGCATTCCTATACACTAATGATGAGAAAACAGAAAGAGAAATTAAGGAAACAATTCCATTCACCATTGCAACGGAAAGAATAAAATACTTAGGAATATATCTACCTAAAGAAACTAAAGACCTATATATAGAAAACTATAAAACACTGGTGAAAGAAATCAAAGAGGACACTAATAGATGGAGAAATATACCATGTTCATGGATTGGAAGAATCAATATAGTGAAAATGAGTATACTACCCAAAGCAATTTATAGATTCAATGCAATCCCTATCAAGCTACCAACAGTATTCTTCACAGAGCTAGAACAAATAATTTCACAATTTGTATGGAAATACAAAAAACCTCGAATAGCCAAAGCTATCTTGAGAAAGAAGAATGGAACTGGAGGAATCAACCTACCTGACTTCAGGCTCTACTACAAAGCCACAGTCATCAAGACAGTATGGTACTGGCACAAAGACAGAAATATAGATCAATGGAACAAAATAGAAAGCCCAGAGATAAATCCACGCACATATAGACACCTTATCTTTGACAAAGGAGGCAAGAATATACAATGGATTAAAGACAATCTCTTTAACAAGAGGTGCTGGGAAATCTGGTCAACCACTTGTAAAAGAATAAAACTAGAACACTTTCTAACACCACACACAAAAATAAACTCAAAATGGATTAAAGATATAAACGTAAGACCAGAAACTATAAAACTCCTAGAGGAGAACATAGGCAAAACACTCTCTGACATACATCACAGCAGGATCCTCTATGACCCACCTCCCAGAATATTGGAAATAAAAGCAAAAATAAACAAATGGGACCTAATTAACCTTAAAAGCTTCTGCACATCAAAGGAAACTATTAGCAAGGTGAAAAGACAGCCTTCAGAATGGGAGAAAATAATAGCAAATGAAGCAACTGACAAACAACTAATCTCAAAAATATACAAGCAACTCCTGCAGCTCAACTCCAGAAAAATAAATGACCCAATCAAAAAATGGGCCAAAGAACTAAATAGACATTTCTCCAAAGAAGACATACAGATGGCTAACAAACACATGAAAAGATGCTCAACATCACTCATTATCAGAGAAATGCAAATCAAAACCACTATGAGGTACCATTTCACACCAGTCAGAATGGCTGCGATCCAAAAGTCTACAAGCAATAAATGCTGGAGAGGGTGTGGAGAAAAGGGAACCCTCTTACACTGTTGGTGGGAATGCAAACTAGTACAGCCACTATGGAGAACAGTGTGGAGATTCCTTAAAAAACTGGAAATAGAACTGCCTTATGATCCAGCAATCCCACTGCTAGGCATACACACTGAGGAAACCAGAAGGGAAAGAGACACGTGTACCCCAATGTTCATTGCAGCACTGTTTATAATAGCCAGGACATGGAAGCAACCTAGATGCCCATCAGCAGATGAATGGATAAGAAAGCAGTGGTACATATATACAATGGAGTATTACTCAGCCATTAAAAAGAATACATTTGAATCAGTTCTAATGAGGTGGATGAAACTGGAGCCTATTATACAGAGTGAAGTAAGCCAGAAGGAAAAACACCAATACAGTATACTAACGCATATATATGGAATTTAGAAAGATGGTAACAATAACCCTGTGAACGAGACAGCAAAAGAGACAGTGATGTATAGAACAGTCTTATGGACTCTGTGGGAGAGGGAGAGGGTGGGAATATTTGGGAGAATGGCATTGAAACATGTAAAATATCATGTATGAAACGAGATGCCAGTCCAGGTTTGATGCACGATACTGGACGCTTGGGGCTAGTGCACTGGGACGACCCAGAGGGATGGTATGGGGAGGGAGGAGGGAGGAGGGTTCAGGATGGGGAACACATGTATACCTGTGGTGGATTCATTTTGATATTTGGCAAAACTAATACAAATATGTAAAGTTTAAAAATTAAATAAAAAAAAAAAAGAAAGCAACCATATTTGCATGGACTACAGGGTAAAATGATGAGGCTGTCCTCCACCCAAAGCGGGCTGGTCCCAGACCACACACCATCTCTGTTCTCTGAGGATTGGGGGAACCAGCATTTCAAGCCCCTTTGTGACCTCTCCTGGCAGGCCAGGGGCTGCCACACACTGTATGAGGCGCTCTGCCAATGTACCCTCTTGCAAGAGCCCTGCTTTAACACAATCTGCGTATTTCAGTTGTCTATAAATGACCCAAATAATAATTTCTATCTCCAGCAAAGAAACCTGTGAAGCAATGGAAAGCACCAAGGCTCTGGAGTTAGAGTGAATGGAGTTGTTTCTGTTTCTGTCACTAGTTCTGTGGCTGTACTTAATCACTCTGTGCCTCAGTTTAGTTATCTATTAATGAGACTAAAAATACCTGCCTGATAGTAATGCATGATAACTAGAGGTAATGCTTTTGAACATGTTCTATACAAAAGGCCCTCAGTTGGCATGCCCAAATGCTTGGTATTGATAGTAATGCTTTGGCCACTTCATGTGAAGAGCCAACTCATTGGAAAAGACCCTGATGCTGGGAAAGACTGAGAGCAGGAGGAGAAGGGGACGACAGAGGATGAGATGGCTGGATGGCATCACCTGAGTCGGTGAACATGAGTTTGAGCACACTCTGGGAGAGGGTGAAGGAAAGGGAAGCCTGACGTGCAGAGTCAGACATGACTGAGAGACTGAACAACAGCGACAAGTACTGAACTAGATACTGTTCCACCTAGAATAGCAGTTCAACAGAACTTTCAGTTACTTCCTTCCTTCCTTGATTCCTTTATATGGACAAAAACTTACAGCGTACTTACTTTGTGCCAAACACTACCAGGTGCTGGGGATACACCTGGTAAGTAAGGGGAGTAAAACGTTCCGAGTCAGAAGGCTTGTGTTCTAGTCTGGCTGTGTAATGAAGTGTCTGTGTGATTTTGACTGAATCACTTCAACCTCCTGGGCCATTGTAAGTCAGCTCTCACACGGTTATGCTACAAAACAAGCAACCCTAACATCTCAGAGGTTTAGTCAAACATTTACTTGCCCATATTACATAGAGATGTAGACTGGCAACAGCTCTGCTTTGTTCCAAAGCCTAAAGGTGTAGTCAGGAGACGTTGTTCTCATGGGACGAACTGAAATAAGAGGACCACAGCTGAGCCACACAATTGCATCTAACATGTCTGCTCTGAAGCAAATGCCACGTCTGCCCACATTCTACTGGCCAATGCAGGTCACATGGCCAAACCTCCTGGCAGTGGGGTAGGGTGAGTGCAGGGAGGAAACAAACAATGATGAACAATGAACACAGTCTCTGACTGTCAGTTTCCTAAAGTATAAAATGAAGCTGTTAGACCAGAGTTCTCTATTCCCTCCCAACTCTACATCTGGCAATTCTATGAATTAAGGGAGAGAGGCATAATTGTGAACTACTGTTACCTGATTGAAGAAGCTGGGAGGCACACAGCCAGAGCACCACGTTAAACACAAAATGCTCTGGACAAAGACCTACATCGTCTCATAAGCCCAGTGACTCCTCTGCCGGGAAACACAAGCACAAAAGTGATATTACTTACACATGCTTCTGAAACTTTTTTCCCACTTTGACCCTTTAGGTCTTTATGAACTTTGTCCAGTCACGGCTTTCTAAGATGACAGGTGTGTCCTAAGAACTGTGTGGACCCCTCGATGTTCCCCAAATAATATTAAAATTGTAATGCACTTTGGGGAGGAAACTGTCATTTAAAATCCTAACTCTGAAAAAAACAAAACAAAACTCCAACCCTGTAGTGAATCCTTTAAAAAGATACAAAATTGTTTTCAACAGTTGAGCTTCCATAATCAATTGTTTGCAAATACAGATTTTAATTTGCTGTCAATCTTAGAAAAGGATTGACACAGGATAATCTTCCTTAAAAATGTTGGTCACTAGACCTTTCAAATTCTGTGTTAAGCCTGTCATCACCCTCCAAATGTAACTTCTAAGTGTTCAGGCTCCTATGGGCTCATCAATTATCAGCCTTATGTACTGTGTACTAGAATAATAATGATTTCCACCGTTTTGATTCAAATGGTTATGAATACTGAAACCTATGATGTGGCAAGTATTATGCTGTGGTCTTACATTTGTGGTCTTTGCTCTTGCCATATCTCTGCAAGGTATTACCTCAATTTTTCAGATAAGCAAACCAAATTTCCTAGAGGTTCAGTAACTTGCTGAAATACTTCAAAACAGAGCATATTTTAAACCAGTGCTACTGTGATGCCAAAGTTCAGTCCATCCTGCTGAAGAAGGAAACCAGAAAGTTCTTTTACTACTTTTAGTACTTTTTAGTACTACTAAAAGTACTTTTAGTACTTTTACTACCTCTAGCTGCCACAAGGTTGGACGACAGCTTTTCTTCTTCTTTATATTTCCAATCATAATTTTCCTCCCTGGAGGACAAGAGCTATTATACCATGAAATTTCTATATGCAGGATGGGAAAGGATGAACTATCTGACAGTAAGGGATATGGGTGCCTTTTTGTGTGTGCTTGGGCTGAAAACTTAATTAAACAGGTTAACTGCAACCCTTTCCCTATATATATATATATATATATATATATATATGGACACCATATCTGGTGAAAGAACAGCCTACAGATCTCCTTGGCATAAGTTTTATTTTGACTCCCTCGGGGCTGCTGGCTACACACTCAGTGGGTTAGAATGAGAGCCCCAGATCCCGGTTGAGAGTTGATGTACGCTAATTATACGGTTTCCTTGAGGTGGAATAAACTGAGGACTCAGCAGAAGAAAATGGCTTTTCCTTCTGGCTTATAGATGAGAAGAGTCACCCCATCACATCAAAGGTGCCCATGTTCATCCGCCTACAGTGGACTGTGGCCATTCATCGTCAGTGTCACCAACTCGGCAGCCTGTCCAGCCACATCTGGAAAAGTTAAGCGAGCTGCAGAGACGACACATGTTGGTGAATGCTTTCAGCACAGCATACTGACAACAGGCTAACACGGTTTTCCCCCCTGTTTGTATCAAGCCTAATAAGTTATTTAAAAGTTAGAGCTTCCAGGTTTAGATAAGTTAATGAAAACATGTCCAGACAGATATGTATTAAGGCCACTGGTGACACTTTAAGTAAGATGTGACAGGCCCAGGAGGGTTAATGAGACCCATAAAAAGGGTGACGAGCCCAGGGGAAAACTAGGGGGTTCCAGTGTGGGTACCCTAAGAGAACAGATGCTGGTACCCCTAACACACCCCACAACTCTCTATCTCTTTACCAGAGTCTGAATATCTTCTGAAGAACAGACCATGTGACCTGTCTGAATGACAGCACAGCTACCCTAGGGACTGATCAGTAGTTTTTCTGACTGCCCTGGAAGGTTTCAGTTTTCTATGTCTAAATTCCCAAAAAGCCTCTCAAGTCAGGAACTATGTCTTTGGATTTTATTTATTTCTGTAGCACTGACAGCCTTGTGCACGGTCCCACATGGAAGGCACTTTGTAGCAAATCCTTTGTTCTAATTCGGCATGAGATATGACAGCCCAGTAAAGGACAACAGAAGTAGAATGATAATCCGGTGATTACTCTAATCATTCTCTTCAACAAGCTCCTCAGCTAAGAAGACTGTAATTCAAAAGCCTTCTCAAATGTCGTTCTACTCACCATCCATCCATAGGTGCTTCCTATTGAACTACTTATTTTCGTAAAAGTACCCTTTCTCCATGGAATCCCAAAGTTCATATTATCCCTTTCCTGGTATAGTCTCATGAGAATATGAGGAAAGACATGGAGGTGTGTGGCTGTGGAGGGGAGCAGAAGAAATTCCTGTGCTTTTTTGCTACAAGAGCTTTGGACGGCATGCAGCTCCATGGTGCATCTGGCTCATGTCCAGGTCCCTCTTAAATCTCTAAGATTCTTGCTCAACCTCTGATTTCCCCAGTCTCTTCCTGCTGCTCTGAGCCTCCCCTCAGGAAAGAGTCATTTAGAGAACCTTTGCCATGGCCTACCTCATCCCCACGGGGGACTGGTGAGGCCACTTTCAGAGGTGAAAGCTCAATTTGGGGTTTGGCTCTTCACACCAACTCAAGAAAGGGCGGTGTGGTGAGAAGCCTGGGAGGCAAGACCTTCCCTTCTGCCCCCACAGAGAGCAGATTCTTATTAGGAAAGCTCCATCTGATCAACTTTCCTTTTCTGGAGAATTGTAGGGAGGCGCAGCTACCTCTTGGGAGCAACAATCATCCAGAGGCTCAGCCAAGGTCACAGGAATAGAAAGAGGCCAACACTAGAATTCCAGTCTGGATCTCCCAACCTGGCTCACCAGTGGTTCCACACTGCTCTGCACATCTAACAGGCTGTGTGGGCACCCTGGGACCATACTGTACACTCCAGACGGATGAGCTTGTAGAAGTCCAAGCAGATCCCCCTGTATTGCTGTTTTAAAATTTAATCTAAGGATAGGATTTTATTTGCAGACTTTCACAGTGAAAGAAGAGTCATCTTGTCTACACCATGTTATCTCCAATTTTGGAAGATTTTAGTACAGTAAAATCTGGAAGCTATTCTCAGGTAGCTCTGTGTGAACTAAATTTTTACCAGAGATCTTTTTATCCAAAAAGCATCATGGTGATAGAAAGCATTTATACTGAGGTCATTGACCCACACACATGTTCCCAGCCCCCTGAATATCTGGAGTTCTGATTCATCATTTTGCTATTTCCTAAGGATGCTACTGAGATTTTAATATTTATTCTCCACAAGAATAGCGGAGTGATTCTGAGTATGGGCTGTTGTCAAAGAGACTGGGTCTAACACTTCCTGTGTAACCTCAGGCAACTTAAAAAACCAAAGACCCCAGAACAAAATGAAAAATCTTTTATGTCACATCGGGCTGAAGATTGGGTGATCTACCATATTTAGGGCACATAGTAAGTGCTCAATAAATATTTGCTGCTATTATTATTGTTGCTGCTGCTGTTGCTGTTATTTGAGGGATGCATGCCAAGGTCTGGCAACAACCTCTGAACAAAACAAATGGAATCAGCCTCATAATCCAAAAGCTTTAAATTCTTGGCTTAGATTAGTAAATTATTATCTAAAATAATGGTGTTTAGGACAGAGCTGTACCCTCAGTAGAACAAACCCAGTGGACTCAGTATATGAGTAATTCGCCACTGGTAAAGAGGAATTCACCACTTACCCAAACTGGTGGTGGAGCTAGTGATGTGAGCCAGAAACACTGTTCTCTTACCATCAGGCAACTGCAGTCTTCGGATCTGTCGTAGTTGGCTCAGCTAAAACCCACATTTCCAATTTTCACACTATCTGTAAACGTTTAATTCAAAGCCTTTCCTATTTAATATCAAACAAGTGAGAGAAACTCTCATCAGCTCATTAGTGCTGTGCCAGACTTCCATTGGGATATGGCGGCGACTGGAACTCAGCTGTGCGGAGACCTCAGTAGGATTTCTCAAATGGCTGAATGGAGAGCAATACATCAGCCTACTAAAATCTCACATGCCATTTGGTTTAAATTTAAAGTTCCTTTGAGGTTAAGTAAGTATTAGAACCAGAAGGAAGGCAGGTTTACAATCTGTTAGCCTGGGCTCCACATGCTGCAATTGTCACAAACATACCTCTTTTCGGCAAGAGGGGTCAGTGCCAGTCCAAAATCTCCCCAACTCCACTTACCATTCAGAACTGGACTTTCAGGTTCCTATCAACCTCCACCCAAGGCTGCTGAATCCACAGTCTAGACGGGCAGACTGTTTGATGGAAATATAATGCAAGTCACAAATGTGAGGCACATGTGTCATTTATAATTTTCTGGTAGTCACGCTAAATAAACAGGGGAAGAAAGAAAGAAAGAGAAGGAAAGAAAAAGAGAGAGAGAGAAAGGGAAACAGGTGAAATGAACTTTAATAATGTTTTAACCCGGTATATCCCCCAAATTATCATTTCAACATGTTATCAATAAAAAATTATCAATGATATTCTACATTTTGGGGGTACTAAGTCTTTGAAGTCTGGTGTGTATTTTATACTTACAGCACACCTAGGTAGGAACCAGCCACTTTTCAAGTGCTCAACTGCTACTGTATTGGGCAGGGCAGGTCTAGACTTTAGATGAGGGTAATTCCACACAGTGCACTATAACTTAAAGCAGCAGACCAGTGGCTCAAACACCCAGCAGAGTCTGAGGAAGGGTCTCAGGAGGCTGAGAGGAATGGGAGGCCCCTGTGAAACAGAATCTGTCACCACAGTTCCTTTTGAAGTGCATTTGTTTGCAATAACTTCTATAAACATCAACGGCTCTCTCCCCTTTGTTTCACAGTTTGGGAACACAATTTATCTCTGACGGAGGAGAGTATTATTTTCTCAGCTGCAAATCATGTTAATTGGGCAGCAACTAGATAGGAATGTGGAGTAAACACCCCTCATACCTTTAATGCTTTTGATGACTTTTCCAGCCCCATACTGTAGGTACTGTATTGAAAGGAGGTAGCAGCGCCTGCCCCTGCTATGGAGACAGGCATCTGCAGAGTGGGGCTGGGGGGTGGAGAGGGGAGGCATGGATGCATTCTAAAGGGAATTCACTTCAAAGTTCTGATCCTTGGTTCTTTTCTTTTATTTGATGATCAGACAATATGGATCATTTGGCCAGAGTAAGTGCAAAAAGATGTTTACCAGGGGTCTTCCAAGACAAGTTTGGGAGGTTACTGCAGTGCATCATGGCATTTGGTTAAAACACTGATTTCTTTTCATGGCAGACATTGTGCCAGTTGCTTTTCCTTCTCTACCTGTGCCCACCTTTCAGCTCTTGGGTCTCTGGATGCCTCACCAACTGCCTCAGGTGCTGAGACATCTGCCTTTCTTTTCTCAGGTGGGAGGAGGGGTGCTGTGAAAAGGAGGGGAAGGTGAAGCAGCAGAAGCTGATGTAATCTCAGGCAGACCAATTTCGGGAACAGACACCTATGTAAGATGAGGATCTGGATGGTTTCCATAGAACTACCCTGCCTCGTACCTGCTGGAACATCATCTTATAACCCAAGGGTAGGAGTAAATGTAGTTTGATGCCTGCTGACACCGAGCATATAAAAGACTTTCCCTCACAAGTCTTCAAATGGTTTTCTTCAGAGTCCTCAGTTATGGCCCTGCTCCTCTTTCTTCATCCAGATCCTCATCCCACTTCTAGAAGGCTCCTTTATATCTGAACAGAGAAGGACATAGTAAACTCAGCACCACCTGACTACAGAGAACCTGTAAGCTCATATTCCAGGATAATGGCCAACCACAATGTCAGGAAGAATGTGCCTGATATAGGCCGAGTTTAGCAGCTCCTGGACAAATAAATGTCCTTATTTCTAATCCACTTTCATCATTGTTCACCCTCTTCTGCCCTCTGCTGCCCACAAACACTCAAAGGCAGATGGTTAGAGTCACCTGGGTGCCCTATTAAAATACAGATTCATGAGTTTCCCTCTCGAATTCTGATTTTAGTGGACTTAGGAGCAAGGCCCAGGAATTTGCATTTGTAGGACTATTTTGTTTTTAGCCCAGTCTGTAGAACACACCCTTGGAAGCCCCGTTGGATGTCTGCTGGAGTAATGCTTTCCATGTTAAGAACATCCTGTCAATATCAGCATATAATTTTTTCCTGTGCTTTCAAAGGTAGGGCTATGATTTCAGGGTTGTGTTCTGTCAAAAGAAATGTACATGTGCATCTTTCTGATTCCTAGCAGATAACCAAAGACCCATTTTTTTAAATTTTCAAATATTTCAAATACCATGTTAGAGGGCAGCCAGGCCTTTTCCTGGATGAGCAACTTGAGGTGCCTACTCATTACACTGCCCCCTCCTTAGCAGTGTCAAAGAGACTGTTGCACCCCATGGCTTCCTTCTAGGGGTTCCATATGCTTTGTAGCATGTAGCCCTGCTATCCTGGCTACAGTTAATGGGACTAAGGATGGAAGCCCTAACTGGTGTCAGCAATCCATAACATGGCAGCGATTCACGAGCAACTAGCCAAGAGTGATTGGCAATAACCTTCCTTGGGACGTTTGCATGTGCCAGAGAGAGAGGGTCAGCTAAGCAGTAGCAGGACATTCAGTAAGTCTCCATCAGAATCACCACATGGAGCACAGAGAGACTGCAGTAACTAACAATCTACCCTGTAAGAGCTAACTGATGGAGCTTCTGTTCTGTGGCTGGTATCCCTGTGGCTCAGTGGTAAAGAATCTGCCAATGCAGGAGACTTGGCTTCAGATCTTGGGCTGGGAAGATCCCCTGGAGAAGGAAATGGCAATCCACTCTGGTATTCTTGCCTGGAGAATCTCATGGACACAGAAGCCTGGGGTCTGCAGTCCATGGGGCCCCCAAGGAGCTGGACATGAATTAACAACAACAACGTGGCAGGTGAGACGCTAAGTTCTTTATTTATAGAATTGCATTTAATCCTGATAAAGACCCTGTGGTTATATGGTATGAACTGATTGTATCAGTTGTGTGTGTGTGTGTGTGCTCTCAGTCATGTCAAACTCCTTGCTACCCCATGCACTATAGCCCTTCAGGCTCCTCCACGGAATTTTCCAGCCAAGAACACTGGAGCAGGTTGTCAGTTCCTACTTCAAGGGATCTTCTTGACCCAGGGATTGATCCTGTGCCTCTTATGTCTTCAGAATTGGCAGGCAGATTCTTTACCACTATGCCACTTGGGAAGCCCAATGGTTATATGACATGAATTGTTCATATTTCCATTTTACAGATGAGGAAACTGAGCCTTAGAAAGATTAACAATTTCCCCAAGGTCAGCAAGTGTCAACACTGGAATTCAAACCCAGTTAATTTCAGAGCCCATATGTGTATTGAGGGTAGGGCTGGGTTACATAACTTGGGGAATCCAGAGCATTATGAAGAAATGGGCCCTTTGTTCAAAAAGTAGAGAAATATGTCATTAATATAAAGCTTTTTCCTTTTTTCCAAGGTCCGATGTTGACTGGCCATGGTGATTGTATTTGCTGTTTAATGTCATTATAAGTAACAAACATTAAAAATTCAATGAACGTAAATTTTACCACTCATTTTTATATTATGCAATGCCGGTTTTGAGTGCCAGTTTTAACTTCTATGCAGAATCACTGAAATTACAAAATTTGTATTTCATAACTTAGTCAATGCACTTGAGTTTACAGAAATGAACACATCTGTTTATTATTTCACTTCTTGATGAACATACATTCCACCAACTCTCTACCTTCTGCTACTGATGAATAGTAAAAAAGAACAGAAAAGAACTGAAACTATGGATTATCCTGTCTTCCTCTTTCTTCTATGTTATTATTTTCAGTTTAAGTGGTAGGCTCATACATGAAAGTAAAAAAGATAAGAAAGAAGATGATGAGGTATTGAAGGGGAACAGAATTTGACACCCCCAAATATGTTTCTTTGGTAGAAGGGTTATTTTAGTCTGGTTATTTTTTAGAAATACGATATAGGAGAAGCCGTGAAAATTGTGTAGAACTTACGCTTTCATAAGAGAACTTCACATTTGTTAATAGAAGAAAAATCTCCATTCAGGAAGGGTATCTCTCTCTGTGTACCAGGAGGGGCAGGATGACTAAGCCTTCAGAAACTCTTATCAATGGAGAAAGCAACCAACTGAAGTTTGCATGCCAACTGTGCCCTGGGTTTCCTGCACTTTGCCTGATAAACTGGCTTCCCTCCCACAGCCCTCCATTTTCTTGTGTCTTTATCTGGAGATGGCATTTAAGGTAGTGGTTTGGGCCACTTAGGGGAGTTATTCAGTTTTCCTGGGTATCTCCCATGTATACAGGAGGTATACATGTTATTAACTTTGTCTTTCTCCTATCAATCTTTTATTACACAGGGAGTGTCAGGTGATTATTATTCCTCTCCTACCTGTTTCTTGATTGTTGGCATTTCTTAGACCGTCATTTGCCCTCTGACCGTATTTGAAGCAAATTCAAGTCTGGATGGAAAGCATGGCCTCTGAGAAAAATAATCATCTCCTCAAGACATAAACTTAACATGCTGACCTTGTACTTGGTTTGAGATCACACACGCTGTGGGTTCACTGGGATTGTGTTAATGGGGCATCAGAAACACTACAACGTAAGCAGGCAGGCAAGGGTGCACACACTGGCTCCGTTACTGCACTGGTCTTTACTTACAAAACCCAAGTTCAAAGATAAAATTACTAAGAATTTTAAGATGGTGAGAGCAGGGCATTGAGTCAGGCACACGGCCCCTCTGAGGATGGGCACACCCGGATAGAGAGAGAACAGAGTTTTGTCATCCAGGTGTTGTTGGATGATGTAAAATTCTATTGCATCTTGAAAAACATTGTTTCAATTACTACAGCAGCCCAGCCATACAGCCTCAGAAATGGAGTTGCCCCACCTTTGTTGATGAGGTTATGGGTTACATCCTATTATCTGAGGCAACGAGTATATTCAGCAAAGCACTTTCTGGGCGGCCTGTGGGGCTCCTCTGATCTTTGGAAGACTTCCACAGGTGGGTGCGAACAGCAACCTGCAGAACCTTCACTCATCCACCTGCGTCAGGGAAATTCAGAGGCCACCTCTGGAGGCATCCAATCTTGTCTTCATTGTTCCAGACGTCGGGTTTCTGGGGTGACAGGCAGGCAATCAAGGTAAGGAGGCTGGTTTTCTAGTTCTATAGTTCTCCAATACCTCAGGCCCTCAGTTTAGCCTCAGTAATTTAATTATTGCTCCCATTGACAAATGCTTTCCTGTTATTAATACATCTTGCATTTTAGCACATTTATTCTTCCACAGTGTTATCTGTAACATCTTAGAATTTCTCTCTTCTAACTCAGACCTCCCCAGGTTACTCTTCCTAAATAGCTATTTGGATTATGTTCCTCTTCTTAAAAACATTTATTGGCTCCTATTGTTCAAGTTCTTTGTCCTAGCATTCAAGGCCCTCCACAATGTGATCCTATCTTTCCATTTGTGTTTTCATTCTTTCCTTCTGGGAAAGGGAGTAACACGAGACCCTGGCTCTTTGGCGCGTCTCCTGTGTCTTTCCTTCCCGCTCCTCCTTTCACACTTCTTTCTACACAATGGATTCTTGGTAAGTACATGGTATTTACAAATGTTTTCACCCCACAAAATAACCATAATATACATTGCGTATCTTCCCCATGGTCAACATCATGTAATAAGTAGAAGGGAAGTGTTTGAGTTAAACAATTTAGCAAACAGAATTAAATAGTGATCATTTCCTCCACTTTCTCAAAAAGTGATGACTGAGGTTGTTTGGTGTATTTAAAGTCTTGCTAAAATGCAGATTATCACAAAAGCAAGATTTCATTTTCTACCTATTAAATCAGGATAGATGAAAAGAATTCAAAACCCCAGTTCACAAGGTAGCAGAGAAATGGGACATGACCTGTACTCACTGCTTGGAGTTGTGGGTTGGTAAGAATTTGGGGTGCAATTTGAGAATATGCTTTAAAACCTTAAAAGCGTTTATGCCTTTTGACCCTATAATTTCAGGGGATCTTCCCAACCCAGGGATCGAACCTAGGTCTCCTGCATTGCAGGTGGATTCTTTACTGCCTGAGCCTCCAGGGGCCCAAAAATACTGGAGAGGGTAAGCCTATCCCTTCTCCAGGGGATCATCCCAACCCAGGAATCAAACTGGGATCTCCTGCATTTGGATTCTTTACCAGCTCAGCTACCTGGGAAGCCCAATTTCATTTCAGACTGTTCATTTTGCTCATTATGGAAGTCAACAAGAAATGTGCACAAATATTCTACAAAGACACTTAAGACAGAAATCCAAATATCCAGCAGAGGATGAGTTAGATAAATAAAGGTACTTGTAAGTGCTAGGCAGCCATTGAATATCATGTTTTTGGAAAAAATATACAACATGGAAAAATGCTTCTTATACATTAGTAAACCAAAAGCATGTTCTAAAACAATATGAACAGTCTGCCTCACTTTTGTAAAATTGTGGAAGAGAGAGTAAAAGGTTACATACCACTTTAATATGATTCTTTCTAGACTTATAGTTATTTTCTATTTTCTCTCTTATATAGTCATTGTATTTTCCATAATGAAAGCGAATCACTTTTTAAACCACTGATGATAAAGTTCACTCTCACACAATCCTAGCCCTATGAAAACAGTGTATTAAACCCTTGTCTCTAACTTGAAGTTATCAGTCAGTCGGCAATATTTATGAAACTTCCCTGTATTTAGTACTGTAAAGAGTTACTGTAAAAAGCAAGAATGGGCGTAAGCACTGTGTTTCCGTGATCATGAGCTAATGAGGACACAGATTAGGAAAAAAACCCAGTGACTTCTGAAGAAATAAAGATTTAACTAGCCAATATTTAGTTCTGAGAGCTGTATCAGGTTATATTTTTAATTGATTTTTACCTCTCTCCAGTACCCTTGGTGGCTAAGTTGGTAAAGAATCCACCTGCAATGCAGGAGATTTCGGTTCAATCCCTGGGTTGGGAAGATCCTCTGGAGGAGGGCATGGCAACCCACTCCAGTATTCTTGCCTGGAGAATCCTCATGGACAGAGGAGCCTGGAGGACTACAGTCCATGGGGTCACAAAGAGTCGGACATGACTGAGCGACTAAGCACAGCACAGCGCCAGTACATATAGCCCAATGCCTTGCACATAATATACATTCAATTGGTGCTGCTGAATGAATAAATGAATGGGCAGTTGAATGACAAAAGACTGAAGTCATACAGGTCACTGGAGGTGTGCTGACCTAGTCTAGGAAAACTCTGTGACCAGGTGAGGATGGGTGTTTATGGAAGTTCCTTGATTGTAAAACCTCACCATTTACACCTTTCAACCTTCCTCAGCTCTTGCAGAGCTTTCTACCTAAGAAATGCAAAGGGAAAACTGCTCAACGTATCTTCTGGAACCAATGTTGTTAACATTTATTGAATGTTTTCTAGGTGCCAGGCTCCATGAGAAGCACTTTCTACACATGACACATGTTATCTAATCCCCATGAAAACCCTTTGAAGTAGGTATCTTACCTTAACTGTGGAGAAGAAACTGCAACACCGCCAAGTGATTATTCTCCAGAGTCCTGTGATTAACAAGGAATGGACCAGAACTATTAGCTGGTTCTGGCTGAGTCCAAAAACTAGGGGATTAGCCACTAGGTCACGTTCCTTGGAATCAGGACACAGATTTTCAGTGCTGATTAACATGTTAGATTGACACACATTTTTTTAAAAATTTTTATTTTTCCTGGTATTGTCTTTAATTGCAGGTATTCTGATGAGTGCACCGAACTAATGATACTAATAATTAATAATGAACTAATAATACTCTTGCTAACTTTTACATTAAATCAATTGCTCTTTTTTCCTTCTTGATTTGAGTAGTTCTGAATATATTATTTTGTGGCAACAGACTTGGTTTTGTTCTGCGAATTTCTTCTATTCTGTGGCTTTTTCCTCACTATCTTCACTTTCTCTTCTTTTTCTCCTTCAAATACGTTTTCTTGGGGAAAATATCAGTTATACATTGAGAGGCAGGCAAATTATCATGTACTTTCATCATTTGGCTTGAACAATTGTCACCCATGGCCAATCTTGTTTCATCTATATCCTCTCCTCCTTCTGTTGTTCTCTGCACACTTTATTATTTTGAAATAAATCTCAAGCATAAGAATTCATCCATGAATATCTCACTAATAGATAAGTATATGTTACTAGTAAATAAGGTCTCCTTGGAAAAATACATAGCCACAATTCCATTATTGTACCTAAAATATCCTAGTAATCAATGCTTCCTTCATCCATGATATATTTAATAAGTTTAGATTTCTTCAATGTCTCAAATTTTATCCTTTTACATTTTGATAGTCTGAGCCAGAATCCAAGAAGGGTCTATACTCTGCAATTGTTTGGTACAGCTCTTAAGACTCACTCTACAGGTTTCCTCCCTCTATTCCTTTTTCCATTCCTGCCATCTATTTAATAAACTAACTCATTATGTCAAGTTGAGTTTCCAATAGTTTGGATTCTAATCACTGCATTAAGTCACCATGTGTGATTTAACATACTCCCTTGTTCCTGTATTTTCTGCAAATTGTTAGATCCAGAGGTTTGATCAGACTCTGGTTCAATTTTTGGAGGTTAGAATATGTCACAGGTGGTTTAAAGGACTTAATGCCTGGTTGTTTCTCTCTCTGTGATGCCAGCAGACACTGATGATCCCTGGCCACATCCATTATTTCACTAGGGGAAGAACCTTAAAGTAGAAACCACACATTGTAATTAATCCATTATGTGACTTTACTGAATTTTGTTATTTTACCTAAAAATCTGGGATGACTTGAATGCAAAGAAAAAGGATTCTGTTTTTATCTCTTTTTTGTGAGTCTACCTGGTTACCCAGGGGATCCTGTGGTTCTCTGAGATGCACACCTATCATGGGGCTTGGGGTTGGTGAGGGAAGAATGGTATGGACTTTAGGTGTTCAGGGAGATAAAACTGCTGTTGGTACAGACTTTGGAAAAGTGCTCTAAATCCAAAATATGTTAACTCCTGCTAAAGCGACAACTTTGTCCAAGTACCATCTTGGAATAAGTAGTGGCTTTAAAAAGGTCTCTTCAGGTCTCTAATCTTCAATGAGAAGCAAACAAACATTCTGAAATCCAGTTGAAACTTACTGCTTCTGACTAGGTAGGTATCCAGTGGGTTATATAGCTTATGTGTGACTCCTTCTGTCTGGGCATGTGAATTGTGGTTTGTTTGTTTTTACAGATGCTCTTACTGTTGCTGTTCAGTCGCTAAGTTGTGTCCGACTCTTTGTGACCCCATGAACTGCATGCAGCATGCCAGGCTTCCCTAGCCTTCACTGTCTCCTGGAGTTTGCTCAAACTCACGTCCATTGAGTTGGTGATGCCATCCAACCATCTCATCCTCAGTTGCCCTCTTCTCCTCCTGCCCTCAATCTTTCCCAGCATCAAGGTCTTTTCCAATGAGTCAGCTCTTCGCATCAGGTGGCCAAAGTATTGGAGCTTTAGCTTAAAAGCAGTCCGTCCAATGAATATTCAGGGTTGATTTCCTGTAGGATTGACTGGTTTGATCTTCTTGCAGTCCAAGGGACTCTCAAGAGTCTTCTCTAGCACCACAATTTGAAGGCATTAATTTTTCAGTACTCAACCTTCTTTATGGTCCAACTCTCATGTCCACACATGACTACTGGAAAAACCACAGCTTTGGCTATACGGACCTTTGTTGGTAAAGAGATCTCTGTTTTTTAATATGCTGTCTAGGTTTGTCATAGCTTTCCTTCCAAGGAGCAAGCATCTTTTAATTTCATGGCTTCAGTCACCATCCTCAGTGATTTGATTTTGAAATCCAAGAAAATAAAATCTGTCATTGCTTCCACTTTTTCCCCTTCTATTTGCCATGAAGTGATAGGACCAGACGCCATAATCTCTTACTGTTAGGTAGAAGAGAACACAGGAGACTGCTACCGTAGAAGAATTATGTTCTTGGAGATTCATCATTTCAAATATAGATCATTTATCAGATCACCAGACAGAAACATGAGACCACGCTGTTCTAGAGAAAAAGGTAAAGCTTTGTGAATATAGAAAAGATGAAAAAAAAAAAAAAAACCCAGTAGGTGATTGACAGAGTTTGGTTTTGCAACTTGAAGGCAATTTGTGTGCTAGACACATGCTCCATTGTTATAGCGGAAAAACAGAAGAGGGCTGCTAGCTTTACAGAGTTCTATTTAGAAAGACACTAAAGAGAGGGAAAGCCTTTTTGACGTATGTGTGTTAGATTTCTAGTTTTATTAATGGTCTCAAAGGAAACTATAAAGCATTAAAAGACAATTTGACATTAGTAGGGCTGAAAACCAGAAATTAGGACCAAGAAAAAATATTTTAAAATCTAGAGATTCAAATTACAATTGTACTACAGAAAAGCCCTCCAAATAGAAAAACATTCTCTAGAGTCACAGAAATAACCCAACTTAACCAAATGCCACAGGAATGAAAGTTCTACAAAGACAGGCACCAAGACTGCGCTGTTCAGTGCTGTATCTAACACAACACCAAGGGCACAGTAGGTGTTCAGCAACAACATACCAAATGCACAAAGAAAATAAAAGCCTAAAATGATCAAAACCACAAGTTTCAACTGTGAGATAAAACCTGTAAAAAAATATCATGGTAAATTGGCTCTTGACAAACTGTCATCTGAAAAATCCTGTTGAAGCAGCTTAATAAAAGTGTTGGGTTGAAACACCCCATGACTAGAAAGTTGTAAAACAACTGGAGAAGGTCCAGAGCCAAGCCTGACTTGCTCCAGATGATAGAGAGTGACAGCCAGACTTATTGTTTGCATTCCTGTCTCTGCCTTTTGGTGAGCAGTTTCCGCTCCAACCAAATCGTCTCATTTTTAATTTACTCTATTTATATGTCTAATGATTTAATATCACACCATACCAGTCTGGCCTTCAGGTGCCCTTGACACACATTTTTCTGACTGACCTTTCCATATACTATACATAAACCAGCCAGAAATCATGTATCTCCATAGGAGTATCTCAGGTGAGGATCATGGTTTTACTTCTTTCTCCAGAAACAGCCTTTTTCAAAGGCTCCATCTGAAGGAGGCCCCCACCCCCCGCCAGCCCATGTCTTCTGTAAGCTGTCCAGACATGGAGGCATCAGATCAGGTCTTCTAGTCATTCCTCTGCTTGCAAAGCAATCATTTACAGGCGTTTGGTGTTTGGTCTGACGTCTTTTTGATGCCGAAGCTCCAACCTTTGTCTCCATGAGTCACTTGTCAGTAAAGGCTGTGGCACTCTAGGCTGGATTTCACACCTGGAAGGGTTGCTTGTGATGTAAGTCATCGTAGGCTTTTTTGAAATGACCACCTCCCTCACCTCTCTATATGCCACGAGGAAACGGGAATGAGGGAGATCTGGGAATCTGATGCTTATTCAAGGCTTGTTTTCATTTGTCAGTATGTATCTTGTCCCTATGTGTTTGGAGCCAGGTTTTCCTCTCTGAGTACAATACTGTCAACTCACCTCCATGGTTGTAATGTTGCTGCTAAAAAAGAACCTGGATGAATGATCTCTGTAGAGTGTTTTGAGAACATCAGAATAAGAGGGAGAGGTTTTTGAACAATAAAGGAAGAAGGGAAAAGAAGAACTCATCATTCTTTGGTAGTTTGCAGATCACTTTTTCCCCCCAGAGGATCATTTCTTTAAAGTGCCACTTGACAGCTATGCCCAAGTCCGTCACAGTTGTAGAGATGTGCACTGGAGCAGTACGGGGTCAGGAGTCAGACTGGGTCATAAACCAGGCTTGTCCCAGCAAGGCATGAAATCGAGGTCCTTTTCCTTATTCTCCAAACTGGCACCAGTGACCTCACAAAGTATATATGGTAAGTGAAGCTGCTTTAAACCACAAAGCCTGAAATTATTTCCTTCTGAAAATTCAAACTATTTCCTTCTGATTATTCAAATTGCATATCCCATGGAAACTCTCTGCAATTTGAGGACTTGAGCAGAGGATAAAAATGTTGGGGTGAGCTAAGTCTAAGAACATCGTTGGTGGCCTTTCTAATGCAGGACCCAATGATCAGAGCCATCCTCATGGAGCAGAGACAGGAACGTACAGAAAATGTGATAGACGAATCATGCACTTTTTACTTCACCCTCTTTTGTAAGGAAAGAAGGATGTATATTAGAGAGATTCTTCTTGGTGCCTTTTAAATCTTTTGCACTGGTTTTCACAGAACACCACTTCATGAAGAGGTTGTCACACACAGATGAATGCCCTGGATGGGAAGTCAGAAGTTCCAGCTCTTAGGAAACAGTAGGTGGAAGGAGAGTTTTTCATTCAAAGAATATGGGAAAAGGGGAGGGGAAACTGATATCCCATCTAAGGCTTCTGGGTCTCACAGGGATCCTTTTCATGTTCCTAAATCAGTCCAAGGGGGGTGGGGCAGGGTGCCAAAATGGGCTCATCAGTCACTCCGTGCATCCAAGCTGGAAAACATTTAACCCTGAGATGCAAATCATTTAATCATGCTGACTCAGTGGGGACCAAAAGTTGTGAACCCTTGGGATCCAGGAATTCCCAACATGATGTGATAATGCATTTCACAGCATGAACTTCAGATCTCTAGGACCCAGGCTGGGAAAAAGATGGCAGGGAATCTACATTCTCCTAAAGTTTTATCCTTCCCTCCAAATGCATTGAAAAGGAGGGATCCCCAAGGGGAACTCCCACTTCCCGCCCCCTCCACATATCTTTTTCTTTCTGTTTGCACCATTAGGTCAGGAGGTTAATGAAAATGCACTCTAAAATTATAAAGAGGATAAAGCCAGGCATGAATATTAGATTTCCACTGGAGTCTGAATATTCCATCTGCACATTTTTAAGAAAACCCCATTTGCTGCAAATCTTACAGCTTTGTCCACATTTTGTTTGGATATGTCTGAAGTGCTTAGGAATTTGGTAAATGCTAATTTGCCTACCTTGGAAACAAAACTAGAAAGGCTGGTTGGTTCCTAGCTTAGACATGAGGTGTTGCAAGCTTTCTGTGTAGTTGAATAATTTGTCAGGATAATGTTGGGACCAAACAAGAGTTGGGGATTGTATTTTTCATTTTCTATCATGTATTTTTGCTCTCCCCTTTTTCTTTAGCTTCTTCGTCTATCTATCTTTTAATTTTTCTTTTTCTTTTACAGAATACTCTTATCCTTAAGGATGGACCTGTAAATACACAGCATTTCCTCTTGAGTCACTTAAAAATATTTACCTACTTCTTAGGGGCATCAATCCACATTACAGGACAAAATTCATTGCACCAAACAGCTACTCTTAGAAAGTTGCTTCTACAGCAAATATTATAAAATGATGCTTTGATTGAAGGATGACATCTGACATTAACGTCCCGATTGTGCTCACTCATTCTGAAGGAATGGCTCCAATGAAAGTAAATTGCTGCTGAAGACAAACCAACTGGAAAAGACCCTTGTGCTTTTTTTTTTCTTTCTTTTTTTGTCTCTTAAGGTTTTCACAATGGCTTCAAAGGCAATGTGAATTAATCATTTGTTTTGACCCAAGAGCGGCAGAACTTATTTTGAAGACTTAAACAGGCAACACAAATGTAAACAGAAATCTGGGACTCCCAAATGCTAAAGTTGGAAGGAGTCAGTCTGAAAACATCAATTCTACTCAGCGTTTATTTTCACTTGAAGAGAGTGGAAATCATATAAATCACAGACAAAACGAGTTCTTCTTGCCTGGCAATTGTCCACATGAATCTGTTAACCTTTAAGTATAGATACAGAATTTTTTAATAGAAAGACAGGGCAATATGGCAGTTAGTTAGCAACTGATAGTGTAAACTACAGGAGATACAAAGTTCTGTCATATAAATTAATTGCCATTACAAAAAGGCAACTGCTTGAGCTAAGAAGGTACAAAAACTGGTAACTTCCATAAATATAACAAGAAGCTAAGTGAAGAAATACATAACAGACTGTTTTTCCTATATAATATTCGAATATGCAAACTAAGACACCTGTGGCACTTTACAGGAAGTAGGAATACGACAGACCACGCACACCACCCTCCCACCCACCCATGTCCGCCCAAGCCCCCTCCCCTCCCCCCAAGTGGATTTCCCAAACACAGCAAATTCTAGGGTTACAAGGACAGGATGCCGCATGGAAGCAGCAAGACGGCGAGCTCTGAACTGCTAGACAAAGAAGGAGCCTTATTGACAGTTGTAAAGCATTAGGCGTCAGACAGAAACTTGTCAAAAACAGCTGCTGTTGGGTACTGATTGATACTGTTTTCATTCTGACGGCTGAGACACTGCAGACAGTCGTGGGTCTGAGAAGAAGCCCATCCCTGGCGCACATATGAACACACACAGACAACGGGAAGTCATTTAACAGATGGCTTAGGAGCACTCAGCTACGGGATCTTAAAAAGACAACATTCTACATTTAATGAACTTGCAGAGAAAGCAATGCCTAATAATCATTTATTTTTCATAGAAGATGAGCACAACAGGACAAAATAAAAGCAGGAATTGTGCAAGTGGTCATTGGAATAAAAGTTTTGTGCTGCTCATGGGTTACATTTTAAAAATTTTCCAGGATGCTGCAGACCAAATCTGAATATGAATCTTTTTTGACTCATTTCATTAAAAAACAAAAAAAGAAAGCTTAAAAGAAGTGTTCAATGTTTCAAAGGTAATGATTTCCTTAAAATTTACCCACAAGATCAAACCACAAAAACTGTATCTGAATGACATATATCTTCTGGAGAATTACAAGGTATTACATCACCTTGTAACTGAATGCGAGTCTGTGGTATTTGGGAATCAGTCAATGGAAAAAAAATTCCAAACATGTTTTTATTGCTCAGGTGAAAGGAGCAGTTTTCTCTCATTCATTCACTTTGCAGTTTAAATGGTCAAAAATCTACAAAATGTGCCAAAGGGTATTTTATCCATTAACTTCAATATCCATAGATTATTCCTGATTTAGAAAAAGTCAAAGGTGCCAAAACTTGGTAAAACTGTACATTTATCTCTGTATAATTTTATCATTTAAACTAAATGCAAAAAACAAAAACAAAACAAAAAAACAGTTCCAAAGACTGAATCTAGGCCTTAAAATTATTTATTTGCTGCAGCCCTAGCACACTTTTAAGGGCATACTGAAACCCCTGAAAATAGAGGTTTATAATAGAAATACTGATAGACCTTTAATTACTGGATGGAGACATTGACAGACTCCATTAAACTACATTAGCACTTACTGAATGACTACACAGATGATTCTGCCTTTATTATCTTTGTCAAATCCACACCAGCTTAAGCCCTAGCCAGTATAAACTATACTTCATTTGGCTGTTTTTAAAAAGTTTTGCCTATTATTTTAAAAATTACTTTCTCTATTTAAATCAGACATAAGATTTTTAGAAAAAGGTTTTCAGAAACATATTACACTGCAGCTTGACTTAATGTGGAGTAATTTTTCCATTAAAAAAATATTTGAGGACTTGATGAAACAGTAATCAGTGATGCATGCACTGTGCCTAAATTTCCTCTAACTCTTTTCAAAAATGGAAATAATGTCTTTGCTCTTAACAAAGAGTGGACTGAGGGAGAGGGGACTGAGGGAGACTTTAGATGTAATAAAAAAAAAATTAGGCATCTTGTCTTTAAGTTCTTTGAAGTCAATTTTACTATGGCAAGGATATTCCTTTCTGATAAGGTGATTAACTGAAGTTTTTGGTGCTTATTTTTTCCCATATGCTGTAAGGCCAGTATACAAAAAACTTAAAAATAAGATAAAACCACCCAGAGACTTTGAAAATAATACACATATTATGGGGAACGCCAGTCACACAACACTCCACCCCAAACCCAGGGTAAATGAGCCAAGGTTCTCAGTCTCCCTGAGTCCTCTATAAGGGATTGATTTCTATGAGCCACAAATTCCATCCATTTTAGCACAGAGAAGAGCCGCTTAGAACAACAGAAGGAAGAGACATGAGGTGAAGATAATTAGTGGTAAACAGAGAATAAATTCTCTCTCAGTAGTGTGTACTTGACGGTAATGCCGATGATAAGTCACCTGATTTACAGAATATTCACTTTAGCAGAGAAATGAGAGTTTGAGATAATTGGGAGAAAACTGATACTGAAGCCATTACAGTCTTGATACCAAAATAAAATTAAAAGGAGAAACTAACATGATAGGTTCAAGGCCTTGTGGGAACCCATTTTCTTCACCAGATTTCACATTCTTACAGCTTCATGGTCTTTTTCTTCTAACAAGTTTATCAGCTGAGAGAAGCTGTCTTTCAGTGCCTCCATGTCATCCAGTGAGCAGGGCTGCAGAATCCAGCGTTTTCCACGTGCGAGTGGTTCAAGTTCAAAATATTTTTTGACCTTAATTGGGGGGAGGGAGAGAAACAGATTATTAATTACATCAGAATCTTTCTCTTACTGAAATTTAGTGAGTTATGAAGTAGGGGCATTTTAAGAAGCTACGTGAACTTGATGTTCAGGACTTTCTAGAATCCCATCTGCAGCTGTGGTTATAACATGGGTTATATGTTGTGACCTGCGAGTGTTTTCTTTAGGGGTGAATGAACTGCTTGCGAGCTACCATTCCACCCATTCACTTAACAGCATGGGAGGTCTGATGAAGTCTGAGAAAGAATTATATGTACTATGGCACAGGTCAAAAATACACAGCAAAACACCAAAAAGTTGCAATTCAATCAAAGTAATTCTAGCAGAATGACTTTCATTATATCACCTTGCTAACTTACTAAACTGGTGACAGCCAATAATATGTACACTATCAATTACACAAGACAGTTATTTTGATCAAACATACACACAACAAAAAAATATAATTTAAATAAGCCTTTGTCTCTCTCATTTAAATATGTGTCTCTGGCATGTGTTTCTGAGACCTGGGAAAGTGGTTTTCTAGTTAAGAGATGGAAAGCGAGTGCATGTACATACATATATATATACTTATATAAATATACATACATAAAGTCTCAGCTTTCTTTTCCTCCCAGTCATGAATTTTCAGGGAGAAAAAAATCAAGACTTTATAACTGTTACGTGGGGTGTAGCATATGCTATCGGAAAAACCTATTCTACTATGAACTGGTCACAAGTCACTCTTAGATACTGACTAAGCATACAGGATTACCGACTCTGGACAGCAAATAAATATCAAATAATCATGGTTTCCAGAAGTACTGATGATGTTTCTCTCAAAGGGTAGGATAAAGTACAAAGTCCATGGAGCTACATGCACACACACTGTGTCACATGAGAACAGGATATTGTACTTTGGTAGCAGGGGTTACATTATATCAAACAGTGAGTAGCAACAACAGAAGAAGTATTATCCAAAGATATTCTTTGTCAACAAGCTGAGTTAAACCCCATGTGTCATGGAGTTAGCACTTGCCAAGGTGTTACCTTAATCAATACCTTGACCCAGAAAAAAAAGGTGTTCCAATCTTATGCCACTTCCAAATGTGGTTTCATTTTGACTTTATCATCACAAGTACCAGACTACTGTTAACAGCAGAGATATTCCATTCAAAGTGGTATTAATATGTGTGTACATTTTTTCTGTAAGAAGATATAAATAACACTAAGCTTTTACGGTACTTTAGGAATCCCAAATATGCTAACACTTTACAGTTCAGTGTGTCCCAAAAGTCCTTCAAGGGATGTCTGCAAATTCATAACAAATACTCCTCCTAACAACAACAACAAAAAGTCCTTGAGAATGGAAGGACTCTCATTAATTCTGATTCTGAAGAGTAATGGGAAGCTCATTTACAGATCAGAAAATGGGTCCATGACTTCAGAACAATTTTTGGCCAAGGTATTTTATAAATCAGAGGAATTCTCCCTTACGGAAAATGTAAGGTTCATTCTTTTAGTTTCTTTAGGGCAATGAAAATGACTTACTTTAATAAGAATCTGAAATTGCTTGTGCAAAGACCAGGACCAAGAACCCAGTTTGCCTCCTCAAGGGAGTTTAAAATCAGAGGCTAGTCTCTCTGATTATGGCACAAAGAGGGCTTCAGGCTGTGTCACAGAGGGAAGTTGTGTTTATGATGCAATATGCTATTTGATCAACGACGCCTCCCATCAAGAGTGGGCAGTTTGTCGGACGCAAATCTGGTACAGGAAGGAAGTTATACCCTTGTCACACTGTATAACTTGACATCTAAAAGAACAGCATTTTAAACATTGCTAACAACTGGCAAGAGGACTAGTGGCAAGAAATCCAGTAATATTAAAGGCTAACACAGTATGTGCATATTACTAACACTACTTTCTCCAAATGGTCTAGTAGCGTATTAACAAGTAATTTAAAAACAATGTTAGGAATAGAGGTAGATAATTACAAAATATTGTAACTTGTGATATTTGACAGTATGGATCAGATACAAAAGCACAATAAGGATTTTAGCTACTAGGCAACTGAAAATATAGTCTATGATGCAGGCACACTTGGAAGTTAATAAAGATGTCCAAAGGTAGTTATGTTTCAGAAGTTGTTCCTGCTGAATATTAACTATGAGAAGGAAATGGAAGCTTTGATTACAGGGTGGTCACCAGATGAAGGAGCCTACTGGTGTTAAGCCAACAACTATGGTGGGTAACCTGAGATTTTCAGATCTGTAACCTAAGTGGGTATCTAATTCTCCCATATTCACTTTCAGTTCAGTTCAGTTCAGTTTAGTCGCTCAGTCGTGTCCAACTCTTTGCGACCCCATGAACTGCAGCATGCCAGGCCTCCCTGTCCATCACCAACTCCTGGAGTTTATTCAAACTCGTGTCCGTTGAGTTGTTGATGCCATCCAACCATCTCATCATCTGTTATCCCCTTCTTATCCTGCCTTCAATCTTTCCCAGCATCAGGGTCTTTTCAAATGAGTCAGTTCTTCGCATCAGGTGGTCCAAGTATTGGAGTTATAGCTTCAGCATCAGTCCTTCTAATGAATATTCAAGACTGATCTCCTTTAGGATGGACTGGTTGGATCTCCTTGCAGTCCAAAGGACTCTCAAGAGTCTTCTCCAACACCACAGTTCAAAAGCATCAATTATTCAGATCTGTAACCTAACTGGGTATGTAATTCTCCTATATTCACTTTACTGGTATCCAAATGACTCCACACCACTCTACATTTATAATATTTAAAAAACAAGTTTGGCATTCCAATGATATTCAAGTACAGTACATGACTGTGTTTGCTGTGGGAACATAGCTTTTCACTATTCAGAGTTTTATGTTCCTAAAAACAAAGAGTACAATACAAAAGAGGGGAAGATGAAGACAATGCTCTGTCTTAAACTTTTTCTTCAGGATAAAATTTTTATTTTGTTTTCCTATATTAATCTGAAGAGCACATTTTACCACCTCCCCCCAGTACTACAATAAAAATTACCTACTCACACACTCGACTTGTCCATAATCGCTTTTTCTGTCCTTCTACATGCCAGAGTATGATTTTAAAGAAAGGTGTTTAAGTTTGACCAACATAAATCATATGCTTACATATTAAAGGTTAAAAAAACTGCCTACGATGCAGGGATTTGTTTTTTATGATGAACATCATTTTTTAAATGGTTATTTTCTTATCAAAATAAACATTTAAAAAATGACTCAAGAGAAATGAATCTAACTCTTTTTGACTACTTTATCAGCTGCTTAAATGTCATGGCTAACTGGAAACTGCTGGAATTAGGAGCTGGTGGTTGTTTCACATTGGCTTCTGGCGATGGCACTTGGGGTAATGACATCAGAATACAGCTGCCTGGCAACCTGTGGTCACTGAGCTATTTTCGGGATGGCCACAGAGAGTGGGCATTTGTCAGTGGCCATGAATCCACCCTAGAGATAGGAAAACAAAGCCACCATAAGTTGCCAACCTATTTTAGCTATGTCATCAGGGCCCTTTCTTCCTTCATGAAACTGTGGGGTGACTTGCATTACTGCATTCCATTATCCCCACATCGCATTTACTGTAAAGTCCTATATAACAGGGACAAATCGGTACCCTCTCGTTGCTGCTAATTGTAGCAGCTGTTAAACCTGTGACACGTTGCATAGCACAGGAGACCCCCTCGTTGGGTGGGGGATGTCTTTCATTGTCCCTGAGTGGAGAAGTAACAAAATAATTCTTTCGTATGTAAGGAACCTCTAATGAGGCTATAATGATATTCACTGTTTTCCCTATCTTGCCCTTCCTTCAAAAAACATGTTCAAAAATTTTATTTTTGGGACTTGCCTTGTGGTCAGTGGCTAAGACTCTGTACTCCCAATGCAAGGGGCCTGGGTTCAATTCCTGGTCAGAAACTAGATCCTACACGCTGCGACTACGAGCCGACATGCCCCAACTAAGGAGCCCATGTGCCACAGCAAAGACTCCAGGTGCTGCGCCTGAGACCTGGTACAGCCAAACAAACAAATAGTTTTTAAAAATTTTATTTTTAATTCCTGCAAATCTGTTGTGACCAAATTTCTGGAAGTCATGTAAATAGTTTCTGAAATGTAAAGATAGGTCTTTCCTTTTTAAAAACCTGCAAATCTTATTTATAATGATAAGCTGCTTGTTTTTCTTCTGTTTTTGTTATTACACCATGTAAGTAGTGCATGGTCTGAGTTGGCTTCGTTTTCCTTTAAACACTTTTGAGGAGCAGGGTCTACACCCAAGGGGTTACTGTTCTCATGTTACATGGAGTTGCTTTGTAAGCTCAGATATTTATAAACAGCACTTTGACCCACACTCATGTCTGTCAAGGTGTGACAGCTTTTTAGGATATGTGGGACTGTGTTGTGTACCTTAGAAAATGCCACCCCTACTCCTAGCAAATGCAATGCCATTAGTACCAACCAGTCTCTGCTATAGCTAAAAGAATACTTCCTCCTCGAATGTCCAGAATATCACCTGGCGTAGTCCTGCTCCTTGGAGAAGGCAATGGCACCCCACTCCAGTACTCTTGCCTGGAAAATCCCATGGAAGGAGGAGCCTGGTAGGCTGCAGTCCATGGGGTCGCACAGAGTCGGACACGACTGAGCGACTTCACTTTCACTTTTCACTTTCATTCATTGGAGAAGGCAATGGCACCCCACTCCAGTACTCTTGCCTGGAGAATCCCAGGGATGGGGAAGTCTGGTGGGCTGCTGTCTATGGGGTCACACAGAGTCGGACACGACTGAAGTGACTTAGCAGCAGCAGTCCTGCTCCTGCAGGTATCTCTTGCCCCTGTCTGGAGCTATTCACTTATTTTTCCATACTTTCACCACTAGAGATAGAAGCTGGATATTTTCTTTTTTTCTTTTTTTTTTTATTGCTTTTTTAAGTCACACACTATTGTTATTGAAGTCACTCAGTCGTGTCTGACTCTTTGCGACCCCATGGACTGTAGCCTACAGGGCTCCTCTGTCCATTGGATTTTCCAGTCAAGAGTACTGGAGTAGGTTGCCATTTCCTTCTCCAGGGAGCTGGATATTTTCTACCCTGATGCTTCCCCATATCCCCATCTACACACAATACATATGTTCTCTCTGCAGGAAACTAGCCGATTACAGTGGACCTCTCTTATCGCTTGGGGGGGATGTGGTAGGGAGAGGAGCTGAATAAGGAGGTTTGGAAATCTGCATCCTGAAAGCTGGCTTCCCATAGCTTCAGTCATGCAACCCCTACTTCTTGAACGAGGCTGGAGAGTGTTGCTCTAATGAGCTACCTGTGCCAGCGCTCCCCTTGCTAACATACAGGGTCCCACTGATTCAAGAGAATACTGTAAAACCAAAACAAAACAGAACAGCAGCCTGACAAGGGAATGGTCCTTGCCATTTGTGTGTTCAGATTACAAGTCCCCTCCTCATTCCTGGCTTCTTGGTGGCTATGTACAGCTTAGTGCTGCACAGTTTACTAAAGGCTTTTTCACTCAGAGCACTATGATTCTATCTCAGCTGAAAGTAAGACAAGCAACTGATTCAAATAAAGAGGGATGTGACTATTTGGAATAATTCTGAAATCATGTACATCAATTTGAGTAAGAAGAATCTTGGTAGAAGATGGTTAAAAAAAAAAAAAAACTTTAGGAATGAAGGCACCTTCTTTCTTCATCTTTTGTGAAGGAACCAGGACTCACGGAGTCTAGGTTGACAGCTTCAGCTCCTTCCAAACTGATAGTGACAGGTCAACAGATAAGACAGACAGTAGAGACGACAGGGTGAGGATTGTCAACAAAATTCAGAAAGCTGGGAAAAACTGCAGCTAGTGGATTTGCTGGGTAGAAGGGAAAGCTGGAGGGTGATGCGAGAGAACACAGCTCAGGTAACTGTCCTGAATTCAGTGGATTCAACAGGATTTCTTCATCATAGCAATGTGTCCACTGCATGGTCTTTAAAAAGAACTGCATGAATAATGTTTTTTTGAGACAGGTTCATATTGATTCTTAACTCTTTGATAAAAGTATGGTCTGGGGGTAAGGGATAAATTAAAAGTTTGGGATTAATAGATACATACTACTATATATAAAATAAACAAGGACCTAGTATGTAGTACAGAGAACTACATTTGTTATTTTGTAATAACTTATAATAGAAAGGAATATGAAAAAGAATATATATGTGTATATATTAATGGTATATACTTAATGCACACATTAAATACGTATGTGTATATGTATCTCTTTGCTGTATACCTGAAACTAACATAACATTATAAATCAACTATACTTCAATTACAGGCTTCCCTGGTGGCTCAGATGGTAAAGAATCTGCCTACAGTGCAGGAGACCTGGGTTCAATCCCTGGGGTGGGATGATCCCCTGGAGAAGGGAATGGCACCCCACTCCAGTATTCTCGCCTGGAGAATTTCAGGGACAGAGGAGCTTGGCAGGCTACAGTCCATGGGATTGTAAAAAGTTGGACACAACTGAGCAACTAACACACACACACACACACACACACACACACACTCTCTCTCTCTCTCTCTCTCTCTCCAATTAAAAAAAAAAGTTCTGTCTGGATGATAAATTTACCCCAGGGCTCCAATTAAGAAAGGATGCAAAGAAAGCCTGAATGTATTATAAAATGTATAGGACATTGTCCATGACTGTTAAAAAGGGAGTGGGACTTGCCTTGGCTACAACCTAGCTCCTTACTGCAGTCACTCACTGTATTCACATGTCACACTGGGGAAGAAGCTTTGTATTTAAATATTGACTCTATGCTTTCTCTTTCCAACTCCAGACACAAGGATGTCGGATCATACGGGTCAAGAAATTGGCCATGGTTTGGAGAATTTACACCATGGAAATCTGCAAGAGTACCAAACTAGGACTTTTTCTTTCTAGAGAATTGGCTGTTAAACTCTTACTAGCACATCACTAAGTACATGCATCTTGTATGAATGTTTGCAAAGGGGTTCTCCAGCTTAGCTTTTTTTTCCTGCAGAAGTTCATGGAACAGGTTTCACTTGGTAACCTTCAACAAAGTCAAAGAGAACTTTGCCCAAGCCATGGCTCCAGGACGGGGTCTGGAGATGAAGTGGCTGGGCATCATTAAGATTCTTTGGAGTGCATTCTTGGCAGCTGGTTCAAAGAAAGGTTAGTCTAGAGAGAGCAGCACCAGCTGTTCTCCTTTCCATTGTACTGCTTGCGGGATTCTTAGAAAGGCACTAAATGTGTCACTAAAGGTAGAAATAAGCAATGCAAGTAAAACCAATTTGCCACAGTCCCGAAGATACTACCACATAGAACAGATATTATTTCTTTTTACTGTAATAGGGACCAGAAAATGACAACTTGATGCTAACCAATATGACAATATTACTTTGGGGTTTATGTTTATAATGGACAATTGGTTTCAAGAACACTGGGTATAAAAAAAAAATGTAGTTCTGATAATATGGCTTGTTTCTTAAGCAAAGTGCGGCATGTCTGACCTTGGAATAATTAAAAACCAGACAAATGACTGCAGGTTATGACCTGTGATTGAGCCTCACCCTTATTAGAAGTCTTCTTGCCCAGGCAGTAACCTCTGCGTGCACAGAATGCTATATGTTGTGATAGTAATTACATAGAGATCCGGCATTTCACTGCACAGGAGGATTTAGCCTTCCCCAGAAGAGCCAAATAAAATCATCCCATTTGCTCTGGCAGTGAGATTTAGGACCTGAAAAACATTCTTATTTGTGTTTAATTTGTTAACTTGGAATTACAGAGCAAATTACATCTATTTTCTCTTTTTTGATATACCTGGGGGTGGAGGTGATTATTCACTTAGCCCCAAGCTTCCTAGCAGATCATCACTGTAAAAGCCATAGATTTAGATAGGAGTGCTTCCTGTCTGGGGGAGCAATGAAATATACCCGGTCTCTCCATCTATACCCTTCTCTACTCCAGTTATCCTACCCGGCCCGCTGCAGCTGGGGTGATTCCTGCACACAGGCCTTGCTCCAGCTCCTGCTTCCCACCCCAGATGCCTCCATCCACAGGTGGAGAGGATCGCCTCTGAAGATGCAGGAGATGTCCTCCTGTCATCTCAAGGGAAGCCTTAATGTTATAGAAGAAACTTTTCAAAGTGACCTTAGTCACAGTAGCCACCATTGGTTGCCTCCTCAGCACTTAGGCACTATGAATTCCCTGTAAATAAAGTTTTATTGGAACACAGTCATGCTTATTCAGTTATTTATGGCTGCTTTCATGATACAATGGCAAAGGTGAGTCATTTCCACAGAGACACTGTGTCCTGCACAGCCTAGAAGAGTTACTATCTGGCCCTTTAGAGAAAAAAAATTGCCAAGCCCTGGCTACAGCCTCCTGCAGCTTCCTGCTCTGTCCAGCAGAGGCTCGAGGAGCACTTGGCAGGGGCCTCAGTGTGACCTGGCTTGCCAGCCCTCCTCCTCTCCACTGTGCCTCACACTCTAGGGGGACAGAGAAGTTGGCTTTTATAACCTGGCCAAGATCCACTTATAATTTCAGATGGTTTCAATTGTGGTCTAGCAGACAGAAGGGTCATCTCTCAGCAAAGCACTGCTTCTTTGCTCTCTGTGTTCAGTCTGGGTTTCTTTCATGTGGAGACTTCCTAAAGGCCACAGATCTCCAGCGTGTGGGGCAACCTGTCAGTGTGAGGGATTTTGGTGTTCTTAGGATGGTTTTTAGTGCACAGAAATACCAGTTATTGTTATTTTGCAGTTTTAAAAGAGACTATACCATTTATTAAATTTATAGTATCTGAAATGTAGTTTTTGTTGAAGCTATTATAGTCAACTTAAAAATCTTAATACTGTATTTATATATTTGTTAAGTTTTAACAAATACATTGAAAAAACTTGAATTACTGTTTAGGTCCATTTCAAAACTTCATTTATAAGTGTAATATATTCAGTTTTCTCTTTAAGCATTTAGACTAAGAATCAAACATCCTGAAATAGTTAAGATTTTTTTTCCAATAAGAATTCTTAAAAATTTCTTCCATTAAATTTATATGTTCAATGACTCTCAAGTTCTGGAACATTCTATTTACAAGTTTAAATTCTCATACCTCTCTACACAGGAGGCCAATTCTGATCACTTATATATTTTAAATTAAATTGCACCTGCTTTTTTTCACTTAGCATAATGCTTTCAAGGTTCACCATGTACAGTACTTCAGTACTTCATCCCTTTTTACAGCTGAATGTTATATTATATGGATATGCTATATATTGTTTATCCAGGTTCACCAGCTGATGGACATTTGAGTTTCTTCTGCTTTTTGGCAATTATGAATTCAGTTATATGAACCATTACTTTCTCTTTAAAACAGACATTATCAATAATTATTATATAAATTAATAGGTTAAGATATTCAGACTCACTGGGGATGAAGCAGCTCCACAAGTCTAATGTGAATTTCATTTTCACCCAGATTCACTAGGATCTTCTAGTTTTACTAAGGTCATACAGATTTTGGAGAATTATTCTCCCAATTTTTTTCATATGTATGAGTCAGTTCCTTGAGGGTATAGACAATGACAAAATGATTTTGTATCCTCTAACGTACCCAGTACAATGTCAGACATAAATGTACTCAGTACAATGAAAGTATAATGATACGGGCAACACAATATGTAGTCTATTTCATCCCATATTAAAATGTTTGTAAAGGAGAGAGACTGAATATTGGAGAGAAGTTACCACTCTTCACAGTTAATTAGGCGAAGGTTTAGAAGGTGGGATTTCATGAACAGTTTCAAAACTGTAGGCCTAAGTGATTTAAACTCTATTATATACAAATGCCTGCAGGCAGCTGCAGTGAATTGTTTTGCAAACAAAAAGTAAACAGCCTATCATGGAAAACAGAACCCAGTCCAGAAATCCCAAGACCCACAGGACACTTATGTTTTGAGCTATTCCTTTAATCTATGTCCAAATAAAGCAACTAATTTTTATCGCAGAGAATGGAAAGCATTGACATATGCAAAAAGAGAAGCATCAGTACACTTGTCTCTGCATGCAGGTGCAGGCATCGGACTGTTCAATAACATCTATAACACAGCCATTAATTGAAGAGGCAGCCAGTTTCCAACAGCTCACCGTTTTCTCTTTCCTCTTCTCTCCTTCCTTTATTCCACTCTTTCAAAACGGCTTTCATTTTGGATGCCAAGCACTTCTAGGATGTTACACTTGCTTCCGCATCCTCTATGGTTGGGAGACATGAGTGTATGAGAATACTCATAACGATTTATCTTTATTTCAAGAAGGTAAATATTATAAGTAGGAAAAAAATCCACCTATGAAAAACTTTCTCCTGGCAAGAGAATATGGTTGTTTAGTCCTACCTATATGAATGAGAGCTAGTCAAGTATGTACTAGACAGGAAGGAGAGTTAATGAGTGAAAGCCCCAAACACATCAGAGACAGCCAATTAGCTTGTCTGAAACACAGACTTGTAAAGCTATCAGTAACTTATAAAATGGTCTGCTACACACGAGTAAAATGTTGTTTAAATGGCTTGCTTAACTAGATGCATTCTCCATGAAATTGATTCTTTTAAGGTTATTTTTTTTTAACTTAATACTCATTAACTGTGTATATTGAAATGGCTGAGTGGGTGGGAGGGGGGGATAGATACCCTGCTACTGTAAAGCACGTGTTGAAGATGTGAATTTCATAGTTTATGAAGTTAAGAGGTATTGGGGAAAAAAACAAACCTCATCCATTACCAACAATTCTGTCTGCCTCAATAATTGAAATGGATCAATTCAATTAGATTATTCCCCCTCTGCCTAGCTAAATACTTAGACGGGGACTGGCAGATGTGCTCGGAGGACCTTCCAATCTGAGAATTTATGCTTTTGTGTTACAGAACTGCATGCTTTTCCACCATAGCCTGTGATTTTGCAAAATGGCATGAGAGAAAGAAGACCCTGAGCCTGGTATATTTCAAATCTAACATGTGCCTCAGAGGGCACATCAAATTTCATCCCCTAAAGACTTACTTTACTAAAACATTCACAGTAACCTGATGTTACCTGACATATGAATGACAATTACTATACTATTTCACACTTCAGATGTTTTTGAAAAACACTCTTGTATATTTTTTAATTGGTTTCTGGCCATGCCTCATACTCAGTTTTTCCTGTTACTTAAGTCTCTGTGCCATAAATACACGTTGATCAATGGCTATCTGATCAGACAAGCAGGAGGACATGCTTTGATTTTTCAAGGTGCAACTTCTTGCTTATTCAATATTGGTACCCTAATGCACTTCAATCGGAGAAGGCAATGGCACCCCACTCCAGTACTCTTGCCTGGAAAATCCCATGGATGGAGGAGCCTGGTGGGCTGCAGTCCATGGGGGTCGCTGAGGGTCGGACATGACTGAGCGACTTCACTTTCACTTTTCACTTTCATGCATTGGAGAAGGAAATGGCAGCCCACTCCAGTGTTCTTGCCTGGAGAATCCCAGGGACGGGGGAGCCTGGTGGGCTGCCGTCTATGGGGTCACACAGAGTTGGACATGACTGAAGCGACTTAGCAACAGCAGCAGCAATGTACTTTAATAAACCACTATCAGTTGGCCAACTCAAAGGATTCTTTGACTCAACAAAATATCAGGAAAAAATATATTTATGCAACGGTTAAGACACAGAAATCTTTAAAATGTAGTTTATATATTCTGGTTTATTTGGCTTTTATAATGGACTTAATGTGTCCCTTACCTCAGCGTCACAGTTGTGAGGTGTAAGAAAGCAGCAGCAGAAACAACAAATCAAAATATTAATATATGGAACCCAAATAAACATGTTTAATACTGGACTTGGGGTACTATGGCAGCATGCTGTCCTAACAACAACAACATTTAGATGTTGGAGTAGATTCAAATTCTTGGGCCTTAAACAGGAGACAGACAAATATGGCAAGCCATGCATTGCTCAGCCGCCAATGGACGGTGCCAGTGGCCCTGTCCAGATGCAGAGATATTCAAAGGATATTCCTGTCAGCAGCTTGTCCTCTGGCTCCAGCAAGGAGCCACCATGGAAACACTGGGAGGGAAAGAAAAAACAGGAAGGCGTGGAGAGATGGAGGAGAAAGGCAGAAAAAGCTGACAGCTGCCTCAATCACACATCTGAGCAAGGGGAACAGGTAACAAATGGCCTTGAAACAAACTGCCATGTTGTTAGTCACAGGGAGAGAATTTCTTTTCCTGCTGGCAATCTAGTCAGGAGCCTAAGATCCTGGCAACTGAGAAACATGAGCTTGGAAAGAGGCTTGCAGGCAGCCTGAGGAAAGAAAAGCTAAGTGGTAATCTGTCCTGAGGAATTTTAGCCAAAAAAGCCCACACAGGACTAGCTGAACTCAGAATAAAGCCTGTGAAATACAAGTCTGGAGAACATTACAATCAGACATAAAGAGAACACCAGAAATGAAGGTTAAAAAGCCACTGACTGGATTTATCACAGCACTGTTAGTGTGGCCTTGGGTCCTTGTTGTCATCCCAGGACTAGTCCAAACCATTAGCTCTCAACTGGGGAGAAGAGGCAAGGCAACTATTTCCTTGCCTACTCACTCCCCCCACCCAAGGAAATGAAGCAACGTCAGGAGGTATTTTTGATTGTCACAACTTGGCAGAGGGCGGTTGGGAAGCGGGTGAGTGGGTACTTGATACAAGTATCCAGTAGGTAATAGTCAGGGATACTGCCAAACATCCGAACATACACGGGACAGCGTCCCCCTCCCCTCAACAAAGAGCTATCCACCCCAGACATCAGTAATGCTGAGGCAGAAAAACTCAACTCTGAACTGACCTTTTAAAGGCAAAAATCAAAGAAGAAAGCCCTGTTAATTATTCAATGCATGGTTTATCAACATGAACCATCAGGCTCCTTCCCTGGAATCAGGAGATTTAGCAACTGGACTGGAAAGCTCCCCACGGAGGAGCACCAAAGGTCCATGGGATGTACTCTCTGTCCTCCTTTCTTCTTCAAAGTAGAAATCACTCGATCTTGGTAGGAGACCAGTGAGAATGTCAAACTGGCCTGAAACAAGCGCTGGAAAGAAGCAGTCACATTTCTCTCACTCTCCATATTCACTGTTTTGAGCTCTGGGGATACAAAGGTCCACAGTTCAAGTCCCAGGCCTCATGGCGTTTAGTCAGCAGTGGAAGAAACTGACAGATACTAAGTGAATATGTAAGTAAAGTCCAGTGAAAAATAAGTGCCATGAAGAAAAAGAAAGCACGACAGAAATAATAACATTTACCATATAACTGATCCAAAAGAGGGACTGACGGTGTAATACGAGTTAAAAATCAAGCAGTCACAAATGAAGACAAGTATTTAGCTGGCTTCAAAACAGAATTTCATATAGTTATGATCAAAACTCTCTCAATTAACCGCCACTTAATTGTCTAGGATTAGCTGACTCTTCATCACCCTACTACAAGACAAGGATTAAGGCTGACTATACAGTCAACATCCATGCCTGGTGGATACCACACTGGAATGACGAGACCACACCCTTGATGCTCAACACTGGGGCAGTTGATGCTCACGACTGGGGCAGACTGCTCTCTGGCACATCTGCTCATTTCTGCTCCTGAGTTATTCATAATTTTGCACTAAGGCAATCAGACTTGTTATTATCATTAAGTAATCTTGTTAAATGTGACACTAATGAGTGAAATGTGAACCTGAAAGGGGAATTTCTACTTCTACAGAAAACTAAATGGGATGGGTTCAAAGAAACCAAGAAAAAAGAGTCACTAAAAACAAACTGCTGTGGAATTAGATTTAGGTAAGACAACTCTAAAGGAATGGGAGGGAATGGGGGAAGATGGCTCCTCAAGCATCTTTAACTATGGTTCCACTTTAAGGAAACAGGAGCTGAAAATCATAAGTAAGGATTGTGTTTTATGCAGGAAATGTAATATAGAACTCTCACTAGTGGCCACATACTCAGAGAAAAGGCCTTGGACCAATATCAAAAGGTCAGTACCATTTGTATGTTTTAACTCAAATTACTTAGGGTATATATTTTATTTTTTTAATGACAAGATACTTTAACCAGTTCTTGATTACCAGTTCAGATCAGTCTGGATAAGAGAGCTTCTAAGTGTATATTTCAAATCACACATTTTATTCTGTCTGAATCAAAAGCCTTCTCAGAGGGGAAGTCATTAACACCCATTTCAGTCTGAGTAAAGAGTGTTGCATAAAATCATATCCACTGTCAGAATCAATATTAGAGTCTATCACCTCAATCCTCTTGTGAAACAAAGTACAGTATAAATAAATAAAATTAAAATACTCAAATCCATACTCACACATACCCACACCCCTGCAGTCTCCTACAGAAACAGTCTTATTTGTGAAAGCAAATTACAGTTAAAACTGGATTCCTCATTATTAAATACAATGCTGCTGCTAAGTCGCTTCAGTTGTGTCCGACTCTGTGTGACCCCATAGACGGCAGCCCATCAGGCTCCACCATCCCTGCCTGGGATTCTCCAGGCAAGAACACTGGAGTGGGTTGCCATTTCCTTCTCCATTGAATACAATATCCTTAAAAAATAATAAACATTTAGGGTTTGGATCTAGATGGTACAGTAAGAGGTTGTAGAGTTCATCTCCTCTCATGAACACATCAAAAATATATCGATATCTTTAACAGTTCTCACTGAAAACTAACCAGAAACTGGCAGAAGCACTCTACAACTAAGGCTATAAGAAAGATGACACAGGTGACTGAGTAGGAAGGAAAGGAAAGTGATCAGGTTGTGATCTGTGCCTCTGGGAGGAAACTCAGAAGAAAGAGATTACGAGGGTGGACAGTTGCCTTGGGGAGTGAACTGTGTTGGGTGTCCCAGTCCACCTGGCTTTTTGGAAGACTACTGAGATCAACAGAAGGACTGTGGGAAGTCTGAACTCTACTCCTGAGAAACACATGGCTTGCCCTGGGGCAGGGTGGAGAGAGGTCTGCTCTAGGATGCTGGCTTTCCCATGACTCCCTTGTGGGCTGTAAGCTCCAGCATGAGCTGAGTCAGCTCTGCCCCAATCACTCCATGTCACAGCATGGCACTGCATCTGGGGTGACCAAGACTGGAGAAAAGATTCTATCTTGGTATGCAGAGGCACCTGGGTCCAGACATAAAAGGAAGAATTAACATCTATCCTCAAACTATTTCCAAAAAATTGAAGAGGAGGGAACACTCACAAATTCATTCTATGAGGCCATCATTACTCTAATACCAAAAACAGAGAGACGTTACAAAGAAAGAAAATTAATAGGCCAATATCTTCGATGAATATAGATGCAAAAATCTCCAAGATACAGTAAGTTCTTTACATGAGTTTTGTTTGGAGAGTGTGTCCTTAAGTCCAATGTCTTCTAAAGTCTGACAAAATTAGTGTAGGTACCCAACTAACACACTCAGCTATATAGTACCATACTATAATAGGTTTATAACACTTTTCATACATATAATACATAAAAAACAACACAAAGATAAAAACTTTTTTAGCCTTACATTACAGTACTTTGAAAAGTACAATAGCTGGCATACAGGGGCTGGCATCAAGTGAACAGGCAAGAAGAGTTACTGACTAGAAGAGGGAGGAGTTGTGGGAGATGCTAGAGCTGAAAAATTGTCAGCAGTAGGAGACACAGGGCAAGCTACAATTTCACTCACACCTTACATGACTTCCCTGATAGCTCAGTTGGTAAAGAATCTGCCTGAAATGCAGGAGACCCCAATGCAATTTCTGGGTCAGGAAGATCCGCTGGAGAATGGATAGGCTACTCCCTCCAGTATTCTTGGGCTTCTCTTGTGGCTCAGCTGGTAAAGAATCTGTCCTCAATGCGGGAGACCTGGGTTCGATCCCTGGGTTGGGAAGATCCCCTGGAGAAGGGAAAGGCTACTCACTCCAGTATTCTGGCCTGGAGAAAATTATGGATTGTATAGTCCATAGGATTGCAAAGAGTCAGACACTACTGAGCGACTTTCACTTCACTTACGTGACTGGACATGTGAATGCTTGTCTGCATCTTGGAAAGTCCACAACTTAAAGGTTCATATGTAGGGGACTTTTCGTATTAGCAAAATGAATCCAACAATATGTAAAACTGATCACATACTATGATCAAGTTGAATTTATTCCAAAGATCCAGGAATGGTTCAGTATCCATAGTATTAGAAGTCCTAGCCACAGCAATCAGACAAAACAAGGATTCAGACTGGAAAGGAAGTAGAATTGTCACTATTTGCAAATGCCATGATATTTCATATAGAAAACCCAAAAGTATCCACCCTAAAACTATTAGAATCAATAAATGAATTCAGTGAAGTTGAAAGATATAAGATTACTATACAGACATGTGTCGCTTTTCTACAGACTACTAATGAATTATTCAAGAGAGAAATTTTTTAAAAATCCTGTTTAAAATCACAGGAGGAAGAACACTTAGGAATAAACTTAACCAAGGAGGAGAAAGACCTATACTTGGAAAACTATAAAACACTGATGTAGAAAATTAAAGATGCTACAAAGAACTGGGAAGATATACTGTGCTCTTGGATGGGAAGGATTCATATTGTTAAAAGCAATCTATAGATTTAGTGCAACCCCTACCAAAAGGTCCCATGATATTTTTCACAGAACTGGAACAAACAGTTCTAAAATTAAATGAAATTACAAAAGGCCCAGAATTACCATCGTAATACTGAGAAAAAAGAACAAAGCTGGAGGTATCACCCTCTCAGACTTCAGACTATACAACAAAGCTTAAGTAGTCAAAACAGCATACTGCCGGCAGAAAAACAGCCACACAGATCAATGAAATAGAATAGAGAGGCCTGAAATAAATTCACGTCTGAAGTCAATGAATCTACGACAAAGGAGGCATGAATATACAATGGAGGAAAGACAGTCTCTTAAGTGGTGCTGGGAAAACTGGACAGTTTACATGTAAAACAGTGAAATTAGAACATCTCCTCACATCATATATAAAAACAAACTCAAAATGGATTAAAGACCTAAGTGTAAGACCAGAAACCGTAAAACTTCTGGAAGAAAACACAGGCAGAACACTGGACATAAATTGTAACAATTTTCTTTTGGATCTATCTCCAAAGGCAAAAGAAATGAAAGCAAAAATAAGCAAATGGGACCTAATTAAACTTAGAGGCTTTTGTAAAGCAAGGGAAACCATGGAAAAAACAAACAAAAATCACACTACAGAATTGGAGAAAATGCTTGCAAATTATATAACCAACAAGGAATTAATAACTAAAATATATAGACAGCTCGTACAACTTCATACCAAACACCCTGCCCCCCAAATAACCCAGTTTAAAAAAAATGAGCAGAAGACCCAGACATTTCTCCAAAGAAGACATACAGATGACCAATAGGCACATGAAAAGATGTTCAACACTGCTAATTATCAGGGAAAGACAAATCAAAACAATGAGAATCACCCCACAGAGGTCAAAACAGCCACCAGCAGAAAGAACACCTAGGGACTTCCTGGCAGTCCACTGGTTAAGACTTTACCTTCCAATGTAGGAGACGCAGGTTTGATCCCTGGACAGGGAGCTAAGACCCCACATGCCTCATGGCCAAAAAGCCAAAACATAAGGCAGAAGCAGTATTGTAATAAATGTGATAAAGACTTTAAAAAAGAACACATTCAACAAATGCTAGTGAGGATGTGGAGAAAAGGGAACCCCTGTACACTGTTGGTAGGAATAGAAATTGGTGCAGCTACTGTGAGAAGTGGTATGGAAGGTTCTCAAAAAACTGAAAAAAGAACTAACATATGACACAGTAATTCCACTACTGAGCATATATCTGGAAAAATGAAAACACTAATTTGAAAAGATACATGTACAGCAAAGTTCATAGCAGCACTATTTACAATCCCCAAGATACGGAAGGAACCCAAAGCCATCATGAGCTTACTGAATAAAGATGTGGTATGCATGTGTAATGGAATATTACTCAGCCATAGAAAGGAATGAAATGCTTCCATCTGTGCAATGTGGAAGGACTAGAGAATATTATGCTTAGTGAAATAAGTCAGAGAAAGACTAATACTGCATGATATCACTAATATGTGAAATCTAAAAAATAATGAAAGTTAATGTATAGAGCAAAGCAGAAACAGACTCACAGGTTAAAAATACCCAACAAACTAGTGGCTACCAGTGGGGAGAGGGAAGTGGGGGTGGCACATTACGGGTATGGAATTAAGAGATACAGTGTACAGATGGAGAATTATACCCATTATCTTATATAACTTTTAATAAGTAAAAACTAAAAATACTCAATCACTTACGTTGTCCACTTGAAACTAATATAATATTATAAATCAATTATACCTTGATAAAAAAGTATAAATGATAAATAAAAAGTTGTTCTTTAAAAAAAAGCACATTTTAAATGCATTTGTAAAATATTTTCTAAGTAGAACTTATTCCCATTTTCTAGACTCAGAATTATATAGCATATCCATCAGGAAAATTTCTCTGACCTTCTCTTAGCACATCCTTGACTACTATCTCCTACACTTAACAGTTTTCTAGGGACTAGGCAATATTAGTGTTTCTCACAGTAGTCCTATTTTACCCTGAAATTATTATCTGTTTCTTTCTACCCTTACCAAATTGACTTCTCCATCAGTAAGATGGCAATTCTACCAGAGCACTTGAAAACAATAATCCTATGATGACAATCCCTGACGAATGATGGCTTGTGCTAACAATTTTTCACTAGAAGGTAAGCATCAACAATAAAATAATGTAAAATGATGCATGTAAATGACATTTACCTCTTTGAGTCCACAAATTTATTTTCAGTGAATGATATCTTGTCTTCATCATATTTAACATAAGGGGATCTACACTTTGGAGTCCTCAATATATAGGGTTTGTAAATTTTAGGTGCCTATTTATGTCATCGAATCTTTTATACCAAAAGAGAAGATGAAATTACAGAGAAATAAGGGTATGAGAAATAAATCCTTGCCTATTTGACTGAAGTTTCTTATCCAGACCTAACAGTACATGTAACCTGCATGGTGGTGCTGGTTTAGCCACACAGTTTGCATAAAACACATGGGCAAGTTGAATTCTCTTACAGCTGCTGAAACAGTTGAATTCTGACTTTTTATATGAAGCCACAGACACTAAGTATGTAGTCACCTGGTCAAAGGTGGACCTGCTTTTCGGTGCTGTTAGAAGGGATAACCTGACTTGATAAACTGTAAAGATGCCGGGTGTCTGGTATGACCTAAGGAGGGCAAGGCTTGCATCAATAACTAATAAGAACACCGTGTTCTGGCATGATGCTTGCTCGGTTCTGACATGACCACTGACACTGTAAATCATCAATGCATAGTATATTTCCTACACAACCTGGAGAGAGAGAAGGAACCAGGACAGATAAACGTGTACCACACAATGGGTGGAAGTTCTTAACATGAGACGGAAATGAAAGTGAACTGGATTAGCTGTTCCTTCTCCCTCCCTCACCTACCCCTTTCTCTCCCTCCTTCCTTCCCTCTGTCTCCTCCTCCATCTCTCCCTCTTTCAATTTAGGATATTAAGCCAAGGACTTATTTAAAGCACTGAAAGACATAATTAACTAGCACTCATGAAATAATTGAAAAGAATTCCCTCAATGAGTAAATCACTCTATCCTTACAGGCAAGGCTTTGGAGTGGCTTGCATAACTCTCTTTAACGACTTTTATGTTTTAATGAAACACTATAAATTAGACTATTTTAGTTTAGGTTTCAAATTCACTTGCGCTGCATCATAGATGTTTAAAAATCTTCCTGTATCTGCACAAAGCATAAAAAGCTCTTCTGGAAAATCATGAACTCCATACATACCCAATATTCCCCTCCCTATTTCCCCCTACCCCCAGAATCCTTCCCATCTGCCAGCTGGGTTTCATTTTAAGAATTTCACACTGAATATAAAGTGCTATTTTGACCATGTGGCTCCAGAAATGTGAATTTATAGTCTATTCAGACCGTACGCAAGTGATTGACAGAGAGGGGATTAACCAACTGGATGCGATGAAGCCGCTGCCTCTTCCTTCAGGTTCCTTTAAGCTTCCAGGAAAGGGGGCCATCCTTACAGTTTCACTGAGACTTTAGCAAGAAGTATAGTCTGCTAACAGGGGTCTTACTTTTCACATCACTGCTTAATGGCCTCGACCTTGGAACTCTTTTCTCTATGCTCCTATGCCTCCTGCACTCCATGTATTTCCCCACATGTAAGCAAGAATACTTCAGTTTGCTTTCTGAGACATCTTCTGCAACGATGTTCATCTACTGACTCATATAACACATACCTGTAATTCCTGGTTGTCAGGTTTAAGACTAAAATTCTGGGAAAGTATGTGTGTGTATTTGATTTTCTTGAGAAAAGGCTAGAAATGACTAACAAACATGGAAAGACTGTCTAGGCTAGTATTTCAGAGATCGTTTCAAAGTCTTGGGCATCTAGTAACGATTTAAATACCATTGCTATTTAAGTTCTACTACAAAGTAGTCCTTTTAAAAAAAATAGTTAACATCTTGTTTCAGATTTATCATTCTCAAGTATTTTATCATAGACATTAAGAGTGATGTTACAGCTCTATACTTAAGATTTGCTAAATCTTTCTTTTTGCAACTTTAGGGTCATGCTGTTCCTAGGACTCTGTATACTCACTAAATGGACACTAAGTAATACTATAAAACAGATTACTTCTCTATTTAATAAAAGCTCAATGAAAGGATGTTAAAGTGTTGAAATTTGAGAAGGGTGTGTAGAATTAACTTAGATTTGATGTTGTGATGCTGGAGTCCTTATAAATAGCTGTGAAAAGAAGAGAAGTGAAAAGCAAAGGAGAAAAGGAAAGATAGAAACATCTGAATGCAGAGTTCCAAAGAATACCAAGAAGAGATAAGAAAGCCTTCTTCAGCAATCAATGCAAAGAAATAGAGGAAAACAACAGAATGGGAAAGACTAGAGATCTCTTCAAGAAAATCAGAGATACCAAAGGAACATTTCATGCAAAGATGGGCTTGATAAAGGACAGAAATGGTATGGACATAACAGAAGCAGAAGATATTAAGAAGAGATGGCAAGAATACACAGAAGAACTGTACAAAAAAAATCTTCATGATCCAGATAATCACGATAGTGTGATCACTGACCTAGAGCCAAACATCCTGGAATGTGAAGTCAAGTGGGCCTTAGAAAGCATCACTATGAACAAAGCTAGTGGAGGTGATGGAATTCCAGTTGAGCTATTTCAAATCCTGAAAGATGATGCTGTGAAAGTGCTGCACTCAATATGTCAACAAATTTGGAAAACTCAGCAGTGGCCACAGGACTGGAAAAGGTCAGTTTTCATGCCAATCCCAAAGAAAGGCAATGCCAAAGAATGTTCAAACTACCACACAATTGCACTCATCTCACACGCTAGTAAAGTAATGCTCAAAATTCTCCAAGCCAGGCTTCAGCAATATGTGAACTGTGAACTTCCTGATGTTCAAGCTGGTTTTAGAAAAGGCAGAGGAACCAGAGATCAAATTGCCAACATCCGCTGGATCATGGAAAAAGCAAGAGAGTTCCAGAAAAGCATCTATTTCTGTTTTATCGACTATGCCAAAGCCTTTGACTGTGTGGATCACAATCAACTGTGGAAAATTCTGAAAGACATGGGAATACAAGACCACCTGATCTGCCTGTTGAGAAATCTGTATGCAGGTCAGGAAGCAACAGTTAGAACTGGACATGGAACAACAGACTGGTTCCAAATAGGAAAAGGAGTTCGTCAAGGCTGTATATTGTCACCCTGTTTATTTAACTTCTATGCAGAGTACATCATGAGAAACGCTGGACTGGAAGAAACACAAGCTGGAATCAAGATTGCTGGGAGAAATATCAATAACCTCAGATATGCAGATGACACCACCCTTATGGCAGAAAGTGAAGAGGAACTCAAAAGCCTCTTAATGAAAGTGAAAGTGGAGAGTGAAAAAGTTGGCTTAAAGCTCAACATTCAGAAAATGAAGATCATGGCATCTGGTCCCATCACTTCATGGGAAATAGATGGGGAAACAGTGGAAACAGTGTCAGACTTTTATTTTTCTGGGCTCCAAAATCACTACAGATGGTGACTGCAGCCATGAAATTAAAAGACGCTTACTCCTTGGAAGGAAAGTTATGACCAACCTAGATAGCATATTCAAAAGCAGAGACATTACTTTGCCAACAAAGGTTCATCTAGTCAAGGCTATGGTTTTTCCTGTGGTCATATATGGATGTGAGAGTTGGACTGTGAAGAAGGCTGAGCGCCGAAGAATTGATGGTTTTGAACTGTGGTGTTGTAGAAGACTCTTGAGAGTCCCTTGGACTGCAAGGAGATCCAACCAGTCCATTCTGAAGGAGATCAGCCCTGGGATTTCTTTGGAAGGAATGATGCTAAAGCTGAAACTCCAGTACTTTGGCCACCTCATGCGAAGAGCTGACTCATTGGAAAAGACTCTGATGCTGGGAGGGATTGGCGGCAGGAGGAGAAGGGGACGACAGAGGATGAGATGGCTGGATGGCATCACTGACTCGATGGACGTGAGTCTGAGTGAACTCCGGGAGTTGGTGATGGACAGGGAGGCCTGGCGTGCTGCGATTCATGGGGTCGCATAGAGTCGGATACAACTGAGCGACTGATCTGATCTGATCTGATCTGATGATGGAGTCAGTCTCAAAATTAATGAGCACATCTAAATTTGCATTACACACACACACATATACTCAAAGTTGACACAAGCTGACATCAGAGAAAAGTCAACATCATCAGAAAAGTATAAGCTTAACACATCCTGTCAAGTTTGGTCCTGTCTAGAATAGGAAAGGTTCTGTTTGAAGGTGGGGTCCTTTTAGCTTCTAAATTATTCTAGAGAATAATAGAGAGAATAATGCCTCCCCTTTGTTCCCCCAGGAAAAAAACAAACAAGTATTCTATAGAAACTCAATTATGCCTAGGGGAAAATTTCTCCTACTTGCAAGCACAATAAATAAGACTCCATTAAAAAAAAATCACCAATATTATACATTTAAGTTTTAGACACATTATATGAACAGTTAACATTATATGAAAGTTACTGGAGCATAGAGAAAAGTATGGAAGAAACCACATCAAACTGATAACACTGGATAGTACACCGGGGAATCAATGGAAAGCAGATTCTTAACTTTTTCTTAATATCATTCTTGAATTACTGAGCTTGAAACAATAAGGCCTCTACAGTTCTTATACTTTAAAAAATTAATAAAATAAAAACATATATATGAACATCAAAGAACAGAAAGGACATTTAAGAAATAAAGTAATAATATACCCATATGCAGACACATACACAGGGAGGTAACCTGGTTTACAGCAGAAGTGCAGAAAACACAGTGTTGTACAGTGTGAAGAAAAGATTTCAACAATAAAAATTCTCATGTGATAGTTACCTACTCATGTGACAAAAAGGAATACAGTTTTTTTTTCTCTAAGAGTGTATTTAAAATTTTTAATATAATTTTTAAGTTACACTCCATTCAGTTATCACAAAATACCAGCTTTGTTGCCCATGTTGAACAATACATCCACAGAGCCCATCTTACACCCAACAGTTCATTCATACCTCCTACTCCCTCACCCCTATCTTGCCCCTCCCTTCTCTCTCCCCACTGGTAACCACTAGCTTGTTCTCTGGAATATAGTTGTTTTCTATCAGTTAAATATGGATTTTTATCATATCTAAGCATTTGGGGGATTTAACTTTTAAATCTATGACAATTTATTTAAATTATAAGAGTGTGTCCACTTCTGGAAGCTGGGTGATATTCTAGGAAGTCAAGACCTGTGTCAAGACACTCAGGACTCTCAACTTTCACAGCTGAAAATCTGGCACCTCTCACCAGGCTGCAAAGTTCACATAGGGATTTTCCACAACAGGAATACCTTCTATTCTTCATCAGATCCCTTATTAGAGAGAAGTAACATTTAGAGAAGATCATTTAAAGGGCCAGCCCATCCATCCTCCTTTACTGGATATCTAATGCTATCTTTGAACGAAGTTCAAGTAGAGCCTGCTGAAGGCTATAAAATAACTCTACTCCATGGCATTCTAATACCAGGGTCTTAACTTTAAAGTTGCCATACAAAAAAGCCACAAAAAATTCAGATCTACATTTGCTATAAAAATGTTGTCATAGGTGACTCATTAAATCACTCAGTGTCTCCCACAGAAAATCTTTTTGAATTGTGCTAGAACGGTTGTTATCTTCCCTGTAGAAGACACATCCTTCCTCTTTTCCAACAATGAGAATCAGATAATAGATAATAGATCATGATTGCCCCAAACAAAAAGATTTGTTTTTCAGAAACTCAGAGCACTAAATATAAAATCTAATTTAAGCAATTATTGACCCATAGGGTTGGTGTTATTACAGTTTCCTTTTCTTTGTCCTTATCTTCTATTTCATTTTTTAATTATTATTATTTCCACGTGAGTCCCTTTAAGTTCTCTGAGGGAAGAAGTAGTGGACTATATATACACAAATAAAAATAAGGTAACGTTTCTGTCTGGAGTTGAATGACAACATTCAATCACTATCTCCTTGCTCAGTACTTTTACTTAACAGAACGTACCAAGCTTCAGTGAAAGTCCAGTCTCAAGTCATTTTTACTATTTTAGGGGTCCCTTAAAAGTACCTGTTAACACTATTACCATGGAGCACAAACTCTAATTTTATCAGAATTGTTTCAGTATAAGAAGCCTCAACAGAAGCTAATTCATTAAGATTTTATGTACCATTGTAAAAAGAAAAGCTTCAGCAGATCAAATTCCTTACAGAGAAATTCAAGGAACTGTTCAATTTCTTATTGTATAAAACAAATGATGTTTAAAATACCATTTTCAGGGTTTTTTTCTCTTGTTTTTTAGGTAGAGGTAGTGCTCACCTAGAGTCCCCCTCCACGGTGTTTTTTGGGGGTGTTGGAATTTTAACTGTACTGCCAGCTTTTTATTACCATCTAGGTCAGACATCAGAAGTCATCTGGCATTTTTAATGTCACAGGATCAAACCCAATAATACCTTCCAAAATACTCTTTCAGTCATAGTACTTTAGCCAGACTCTCTGAGATAAATAAAATCTGCCTTTATTTCTCCTTTTTCGCCTTCCTTTTTTTTAAAGTCTTTATTGAATTTGTTACAATATTGCTTCCGTATTATGCTGTTTTTTTGGCCATGAGGCATGTGGGATCTTAGTTCCCCAACCAGGCAGGGATTGAACCCACACCCTCTGCATTGGAAGTCGAAGTCCTAACAACTGGACCACCAGGGCAGTCCCTTCATCTTCCTTTTAAATAATTCCTTTCAGTAATCCTAGGAATCCCAAGTCTCTATCTATCTTACTATATATAAAGTATTCTTTTAAGATTTAAAAAATTATGTTAGCTCATTAACCCTCACGTCAACCCACTGAGGGAAATATTATTATTCCCTTTCTCAAAGCCAAGGACTGGGACCTGGAGAGGCTGTGTGCCCAGGCTATGCTGGTGGGACCTGAAGCTGGTGACCTGGCCCCAGAGCCTGTGCACAGGGCTGTGCTGCCTGTCAGCATGGCACACACTGAGAGCCCAGCAACACCAAAGGCGTGGGTCTCCACCAAACCCAATGATTAATAAAAGGCAATGAAATCCAGTAGTATGTATCTCTAGGCACCTGTAATAGGGCTGAGATAAGACGTGGTTGTAATACCTCCTGAAGTCTTAAAAAACAGACCATATTGACAGCTATCCCTTAAAAGCATGCTAAGTAGAACAAAGTATTTCTGACCATAGAATTCTTCTTAATATCTTTATATTTCTTCACCATCATTTCATGGTACCCACTCCCCCAAAGGACAACACTGAATGTATTGACAGATAACACACTGAAATAGTAAAGGTTTCCTGGTGGCCTTCTATATGCCATGGGGTCCCCTGGAGGTGAAAGATTAGTAGAGTGTTGTGGACTCTTCATGATCTGGATTGGACCTACTCATTCATTCATTCATTCATTAGAAATTCATTAGAGACCTACTACTACTACTACTACTACTACTACTACTACTACTACTACTACCACCAAGTTGCTCCAGTCGTGTCCGACTCTGTGCGACCCCACAGATGGCAGTCAACCAGGCTCCCCCGTCCCTGGGATTCTCCAGGCAAGAACAATGGAGTGGGTTGCCATTTCCTTTTCCAATGCATGAAAGTGAAAAGTGAAAGTGCAGTCGCTCTGTCGTGCCCAACTCTTCGAGACCCCATGGACTGCAGCCTACCAGGCTCCTCCGTCCATGGGATTTTCCAGGCAAGAGTACTGGAGTGGGTTGCCACTGCCTTCTCCCATTAGAGACCTACTACTGAATAAATTAAGTCCTGATGAATCATTAGGAAACTCACTCATCCCAACATTTGTGGTCTTACCACTTAATTTTGTTTTGCATTTCAAAAAGATTTACCTCTAACCCAAACCTCTGATATTCAGAAATTACTTATTCATATTTATATGAAAGCAAGCACTACAAAAGAAATCCACAAAGCTTCAGTTTGCTCTGGATTCAGTATCCTAGTGGAAGACAACAGTTTTCACTTTCTTTTCTTCTGGGGAACAAAAGCATCAGATAGGAAAATCTGTACCTTTGGAAAAGAAGCAGCCGTTCGTTCTATAGAAGGCCCCTGAAAGTAAGCAGATAAGGGAAAGGGGATATCTGAACTTGCCTGAAAAAGCCTTTTAGGTCCAATGTACCAACTTATTTGAGAGTTGCAATTCATTAAGTGTGGCTCTGATATCACTTCAGACATGAAGATTAGTGGAACATACCAATAGACTGAATCATCAAATTCTCTTAGCAATTTGGACATAGCCAATTTGATGGAGAATGATTCCAAAGGCCCAAGCCTGTGTGGGATTCTGGTAGAGATAAGATATAGACACCTTTGAGACAAGGGCTTCATTCCTCAGAAATGGAAGCTCAAACTGAGAACTTTCCATCAACATTACCATCAGTGTTTATTAGAAGTCTACACACACTCTGTGGGCACTAACCAAACACATAAAATCTGAAGTCTCTGTATTCACAAAACACACAAATGAAGAAAGCAACCTCATCCCCTTCCTATTCCAGCGAACAGTTCTCTTTTTAAAGAATGCTACTAGTTTATGTCCTCAAATCCTTACTGATCCAGAAAATAGTGCTCTTCAGGTTTCTGGCTTGAGAAAGTTCAGCTATGCTGAACTTTTCTGCTACTTAGTAGAAGTTGCTGGATCTCTGCATTGCCTCTAGAAGGAATTCACATTGCTCTAATCCCTCATTTATCAACCTTCTTCACCAGAAGAGTGAAGGAAAATCTTTTGCTTCTTATTTTATGAGTCTGTGAGAAGTGAACTGGCAATCAAAACTGAAGCAAAATTTCTCAAAACACTTGGTAAATAGACCTAAGACAGAATTGTGCTTACACGTTTTGCATATGCTAAGCTATCAGTCTTTAATGGAGACTGGAAAGAGGCTCTGAATTTCCCATCCTTAGAAATCACATGGCATATGAAATAAGAACATATGGCCACAAGATAGCTGAGGCTTCAATTTGTACCACAGCCAAGAATACTAGACGCCCAAGTGTATAACTACTGATGAATTAAGGAATAATGCAGAGAATTTGCCGAGAGAAGGAAAATATAGTCTGAGTTGGAAAAAAGCAGACATTTTAAAGGTATCTGGCAATAGGTTATATCAAAAATATTTACATACATGTGATAATAAGGGTGATTTAGATTAGAGGGGCATGGGGTGACGAGGCATCTCAAACTCAGCAGAATTTCAATAATTTTCAAAGATGATAGTAAGGTTTTTAAAGATGGAAGCAGGGGATTGCATATTTAATATACATAAAGCTCTTAAAACCTGGTTCAAAAGCAACAGTGAGCAATACAGGCCCATGACAAATGTCTAGCAAATGAAATGAAAGAGTCTGAATATCTGAAAGAATGTTAAGTATTCAAAGCAGATGAAATTTTGAAACAGTGTTCATTTGAGGAACTGACTGGAACCTATACACTGAAGGGTGAGAGATCTGATATGTGAGACTGACAGTAAGGGAAAAAATACCCTTTTGAAGGTCCTTTAAAGTGAAAGTCTTTTAAAATTCAGAAGTATCAATATAAATCTATAACCTAATTGCACAGTTAAATTACTATAGGAGCTGTGCAACTGATTTGATAATTTCCGGATTTTCATTGGGCTTTTTTTCCCCTCCTTGGTTTTGTCCTCAATTGAGACGGAACACTTGAATGGTTTATCTTAAAAGCACCAGATGTGAACGAACACTCACTGGGCAACTGTACAGGGCATGATACACCCTTCAAACACCTACCTAATCAAGGCTTTTGTTATAGATCACTGCCAATCTCTGAAAACAGGAACCATATTGCAAAGATTAGCAGTCTGCAGTTTTCTTTCACAACTTTAAGTACCAAATCGTAAGTCTAAAAGGTGTGTGCCAAAGGTGTTATATAATATACTGAGTACTAAATAGCATAAGCCCTTCCCGTCGTCACATTCCCTCAGCTTGGAAGGAATTCTGGAAGTCGTTGAAATGAATGTGAAAAGGTTTGCAGAACTTCTGAGTATTCACAGTAGCATCTCCAAGTATAGGACTAGCCACCCCTTGCAAAACACTCCATTTTCACCAAGAGGACTCACTCACGTGGAGTGCAAAACAGCATGAGCATGTTTATCTTCCTTAGAATGAAGAAAAGGAAAAAGATAAATCTAATGCTTGTACAAACAATAATAGAATGGAAGGCAAGTAGTGGTTGAGGAAAACGAAAGAGGATGGGGGAAGAAAAGAAGGAAAGGTTCAAGTGGCACACGTGTGGCACAATTTATTTCTAAACTGCAGTATAATTTACAATGTGTTAATTCCAAATGTACAGCAAAGTAATTCAGTTATACATCTATTCGTTTACAGATTCATTTCCATTACGTTATTATAAGATATTGATATTAATGTCCTTGTTGTTTATCTATTTTATATACAGCAGTGTGTATGTGTTAATCCCAAACTCCTAATTTATCCCTCCCCCACTCCCTTTTCCCTTTGATAACCATAAGTTTGCTTTCTATGTCTGTGAATCTATTTCTGATTTGTAAATAAGTTCATTTGCATCACTGCTTTAGATTTCACATATAAGTGATATCATATGATATTTGTCTTTCTGATTTATTTCACTTAATATGATAATCTCTAGGTCCATCCATGTGGCTTCAAATGGCATTATTTCAGTCTTTTTTATGGCTGAGTAATATTTCATGGTGTATATAGACCACATCTTTTTTTATCTGTTCATCTTTTGATGGACATTGTGGGTACACTTTTAAAAAACAGCTAGGATTTCCAGACCGAAGATCCATGGCATATTTCCGTGGAAGAGCATCAGGGGTGGGAACGGGGGAGGCAAAGGGGGCTGACATTTACAGGCTGCCTATTCCACGATGGGCTTCTGAACACTAGGCACTGGAATCATCCCACTTGTTTCTTATACCAACAGCCTTTGTTCCTCATATCAGTGCCCTGTGCCTGAACTAGAAATAGAAAGACCACTGTCCAGCTGCTTTTATAAACACAGAATCTTGAACATACTGCACACTGATATCTGCTCTCCCCTTCTTCTTCCAGCATCAAAGGCTAGACCACACCTTAGTCTCCACTGTGTTGGATATGGCCGGGTGACTGAGCCCCAGGAGGAGCAGTGCAAGGGGCGTGCACGCCTTCTTCCACCCCTGGAGCAAACAAAAGCTTTATGACACTCCTTTTTTTCTGTGCATAATCCTTTCTCTTTTTCTACAAGAGGTTGAATAGCATGGGCCCCAAGAACCTAGAAAAGAGCAGCCTGGATGCAAGATATCAGGATCCTTGAATAATTACAAGGAGTAGAGTAACTTCCACTAATCCCACAGAAATGTGAGGTGATCGAGAAACAAACTATACTAACCAGCCACTGAGATTGTAGACGCGACAGCAATTCATGTTCTCCAGCCAGTATGACAATATTACCTCATTTGGTCTCATTACAGCTCTCAGACCGTACTGTTACCTGTACGTAAAACTCATAGGGGAACAGAGTCTCAGAGAGGTAAAGGCAAAGAGCTAACAGGTGATGACTGATGTTTAGCTCTAGGTCAGTCTAACTCCAGACCCATGTTCTTACCCAAGATAGTCAACTTACAACTATATAAGAACAAACCCATATTATGACATTAACTGTTTTAACCTTGAACTTATGTTCCATAAGAGAGTTTTATTTTCCCATTAATTATAATAGAGACTAGTAAAAGTTCATATGGATTAATTTTTGTAGGTGATTTCACTCAGGGGGGGACAGGCTAATGTATATAAAACATTAAAAGCAGGACTGATGAAGTAAGGGGTAGTTCTCAGGAATAAGTCGTTTGCAAACAACTATGCATATGCAGATGACACCACCCTTATGGCAGAAAGTGAAGAGGAACTCAAAAGCCTCTTGATGAAAGTGAAAGTGGAGAGTGAAAAAGTTGGCTTAAAGCTCAACATTCAGAAAACGAACATCATGGCATTCGGTCCTATCACTTCATGGGAAATAGATGGGAAACAGTGGAAACAGTGTCAGACTTTATTTCTGGGGGCTCCAAAATGACTGCAGATGGTGACTGCAGCCATGAAATTAAAAGACGCTTACTCCTTGGAAGGAAAGTTATGACCGACCTAGATAGCATATTCAAAAGCAGAGACATTACTTTGCCAACAAAGGTTCATCTAGTCAAGGCTATGGTTTTTCCTGTGGTCATGTATGGATGTGAGAGTTGGACTGTGAAGAAAGCTGAGCACTGAAGAATTGATGCTTTTGAACTGTGGTGTTGGAGAAGACTCTTGAGAGTCCCTTGGACTGCAAGGAGATCCAACCAGTCCATTCTGAAGGAGATCAGCCCTGGGATTTCTTTGGAAGGAATGATGCTAAAGCTGAAACTCCAGTACTTTGGCCACCTCATGTGAAGAGTTGACTCATTGGAAAAGACTCTGATGCTGGGAGGGATTGGGGGCAGGAGGAGAAGGGGACGACAGAGGATGAGATGGCTGGATGGCATCACTGACTCAATGGACGTGAGTCTGAGTGAACTCCGGGAGTTGGTGATGGACAGGGAGGCCTGGCGTGCTGTGATTCATGGGGTCGCAAAGAGTCGGACACGACTGAGTGACTGAAGTGAACTGAACAGATGCATATCACTCTGCTTCTCATACTGTGTTACTCAGGTTTCTTTTTCTTCTAAAAACTTTAATCAGTTCTAAAATTCATTTTTATGCACATATCAGTGCAACAGATTCAAAGTTAGTGCATACCTTTACAGCAAGGAATATTTGAGTGACAAGGTAAATCCATCAGTATCTGCTCATCAAACCACTTCTTGTGTTACTTAACTTGTAGCAGCCCCATTTGGTTTGGTTAACTATGGATCCCACCAGCCAGCCACTTTGTAGTGAAGAAGACAAATTTTTCTGATGTGTTATTAGTTTGAGTTTTTGGCCTTATCCAAATTTCAGTTATTTCCTGCTTTAAGCCTTTAGTCTATATTTAGCTATATCTAGTTGAGTTCACATTTTCTGCCTCTTTGCCTGTGCTTAGTAACAGAAATACAACATGGTTCAGAACTGATCCTGGTCCTTGAATCAGGAGAAGTTGGTGTTTCACCATAGAAGAGTCACTATTCTGTACCAGTTCAGTTAGCCCTCGAATCTGTTTTATTTTCTTAAATGATAAGGACTAGAAAAAAGAATGGAGAAGGCAATGGCACCCCACTCCAGTGTTCTTGCCTAGAGAATCCCAGGGACGGGGGAGCCTGGTGGGCTGCCATCTATGGGGTCACACAGAGTCGAAAACAACTGAAGCAACTTAGCAGCAGTAGCAGCAGCAGAAAAAAGAAATGCAAAAAAGCAAAATGGCTGTCTGAGGAGGCCTTATAAATAGCTGTGAAAAGAAGGGAAGCGAAAAGCAAAAGAGAAAAGGAAAGATATACCCATTTGAATGCAGAGTTCCAAAGAATAGCAAGGAAGACATAAGAAAGCCTTCCTAAGCGATCAATGCAAAGAAACAGAGGAAAACAACAGAATGGGAAAGACTAGAGATCTCTTCAAGAAAATCAGAGATATCAAGGGAATATTTTATGCAAAGATGGGCTCAATAAAGGACAGAAATGGTATGGACCTAACAGAAGCAGAAGATATTAAGAAGAGGCGGCAAGAATACACAGAAGAACTGTACAAAAAAGATCTTCATGACCCAGATGATAATCACGAAGGTGTGATCACTGACCTAGAGCCAGACATCCTGGAATGTGAAGTCAAGTGGGCCTTAGAAAGCATCACTACGAACAAAGCTAGTGGAGGTGATGGAATTCCGGTGGAGCTATTTCAAATCCTGAAAGATAATGCCATGACAGTGCTGCACTCAATAGGCCAGCAAATTTGGAAAACTCAGCAGTGGCCACAGGACTGGAAAAAGTCGGTTTTCATTCCAATCCCAAAGGAAGGCAATGCCAAAGAATGCTCAAACTACCACACAATTGCACTAATCTCACATGCTAGTAAAGTGATGCTTAAAATTCTCCAAGCCAGGCTTCAGCAATACATGAACTGTCAAATTCCAGATGTTCAAGCTGGTTTTAGAAAAGCCAGAGGAAGCAGAGATCAAATTGCCAACATCCGCTGGATCATCAAAAAAGCAAGAGAGTTCCAGAAAAACATCTATTTCTGCTTTATGGACTATGCCAATGCCTTTGACTGTGTGGATCACAATCAACTGTGGAAAATTCTGAAAGAGATGGAAATACCAGACCACCTGACCTGCCTCTTGAGAAATCTGTATGCAGGTCAGGAAGCAACAGTTAAAACTGGACATGGAACAACAGACTGGTTCCAAATAGGAAAAGGAGTATGTCAAGGCTGTATATTATCACCCTGATTATTTAACTTATTTGCAGAGTACATCATGAGAAATGCTGGGCTGGAGGCAGCACAAGCTGGAATCAAGATTGCTGGGAGAAATATCAATAACCTCAGATATGCAGATGACACCACCCTTATGGCAGAAAGTGAAGAGGAACTAGAGCTTCTTGAAAGTGAAAAAGGAGAGTAAAAAAGTTGGCTTAAAGCTCAACATTCAGAAAACGAAGATCATGGCATCTGGTCCCATCACTTCATGGCAAATAGCTGGGAAACAGTGGAAACAGTGGCTGATTTTATTTTTCTGGGCTCCAAAATCACTGCAGATGGTGATTGCAGCCATGAAATTAAGACGCTTACTCCTTGGAAGGAAAGTTATGACCAACCTAGACAGCATATTAAAAAGCAGAGACATTACTTTGCCAACAAAGGTCCATTTAGTCAAGGCTGTGGTTTTTCCAGTGGTCATGTATGGATGTGAGAGTTGGACTGTGAAGAAAGCTGAGTGCTAAAGAATTGATGCTTTTGAACTGTGGTGTTGGAGAAGACTCCTGAGAGTCCCTTGGACTGCAAGGAGATCCAACCAGTCCATCCTAAAGAGATCAGTCCTGGGTGTTCATTGAAGGACTGACATTGAAGCTGAAAACTGCAACACTTTGGCCACCTGATGCGGAGAGCTGACTCATTTGAAATGACCCTGATTCTGGGAAAGACAGAGGGCAGGAGGAGAAGGGGACGACAGAGGATGAGATGGTTGGATGGCATCACTGACTCACTGGACATGGGTTTGGGTGGACCCCAGAGTTGGTGATGGACAGGGAGGCCTGGCATGCTGCGATTCATGGGGTCGCAAAGAGTCGGACATCACTGAGCAAGTGAACTGAACTGAACCCACTCCAGTATCTGACCCATAGAATTCCATAGACAGAGGAGCCTGGTGGGCTATGGTCCATGGGGTTGCAAAGAGTTGGACACGACAGAGACATTTTCAGTTTCACATAATAACTTTGTGCAATCACTCTTGAACTTTTGTTAACTTTCTGTGTAGATAGTGACTAGTGAGAGGGGAAATATTCCAAGCACACAGGAAGAGTATTCTTCTATCAGAATGGACACTGGCAGCAGCACTGGAGCACACTTCTAGAGGTTCCCTCATAAGCCAGGAACTCTTCCTTTGGTTGTGGGATGGGGGAGCAGCTTGTGTCAAAAGGAAGGACTTCAGTGTAGTTAGTTAGATAAACTAACTACAGTGTAGTTAGTTAGATAAACAGGGGGACACTTACAGGGATGGGCCAGTATTAATATATTTTAACAACTTGTCTGTATGTAGTGATACATACGGATGTAACACTGCTTCAACCTAGAGTAGCTGATGGAAACTCAGACTTGTAAACACCAGCTCCACAGGAGACGGACAGACAATTTTTTACCTCTGCTGGCAATTGAGCTTTGTAGACCCTGAACCAGAAATACAAGAGAAAGACAACCTGAAAACTGTCTATTCCCTTGACAATATTCACTTTCCTTTAGAAGCATTTCACATAGAATGGCACTCAATAAATGCTGCTGATTGACTGACATTTATTGAATGCCTAGTGTATACAGAGTATTCTGAGAAATTTATAAAAAGAAAATACAAATGACATAAATTAAACTGGCAGTTATCTTGATGACTCATAAAAGAGGCAGCCTTTTGGAGATGAGGATGTAATCCCAACTATACCCTAATGATGTCAGTCTTGGGAAGAGAGGTTAACTTCAAACTTAGGATCAAACATGTTTTGCAGAGTGCTTCCTCCACCATCATTCAAGTTCTGGTCTTCATCAGCTGCCATTGGCAAGGGTCAGACAGAATGAAACTCATAACTCAAAACAAACAAATTACCACCCCACACACGAAAAAAAAATCCTTATATCTCCCTAACTTGAAACACAAGTTTGTATTTGTGATCTGATTTTGAAGACCATAAAACTTTACATCTGCATAAAATATGATGTAGCTGCTTCTGAGGGGTAGGCGGTCCCCTCCCCATTCCCTTGGTAAAAGGCTACTTGGTAAAAAGATCTTTGAGTGCTAGGGATGAATTATACATCCTGAAAGTTGTCAAATGAACACAGCTTTTTCATGTAAGGGTGATTTACTTAAAGCAACTCATTTACTAGCAACCTATACTGTGACATTCTTTCATTTCTGGTATATTCTTGGGCATATCAAAATAATAATCTTTAATATTCTAAAAATGCATCAAGTTTTATTGTTTAAACAATATTTTTTAAGAACCTGGTTATTTTTTTCCAGACAAGGTAAACATTATAAAACTGAAAAGAAATATAAACATTTGCAACTAAAGCTTAAAATCCTATTTGAAAGATATATGAATGAAAAATTTCAATTAGAAAGCAGAGCCTGGGAGATAAATGAGACATGACTATGACTTCTCTTCCTGGTGTTAGATTATGACTTTCAGGAAAAGGAGGTAATAAAAGCGTCGGGAGAAAGGTATTTGTCTGACATTGTGTCAGATTTCCTAAGGCCCACGAGCACCTTGAGAAGTAACAGCTGGGAGGAGCAGACGGAGTGCTTTAGCAGCCTTTGGAAAGTTGCCATTATGTCTCCTTAGCCTTCCTAAAAAGCATTCATTTGGTATTTGTCTTCTATTTTATTAGCTTAAAAAATTTTTAGCAGATTGTCACACAAACGACGTTATGGGAGATATTCACAATTTTGTTGATTACTTTTCAAGCCTTTCTTAGTGTTACTTTAATTATTCTAAACAGCATTTTCAAATTGTTTAGATGAATTGAAAATAAGATTCATTCCAATGAAATAGATATTCTTAGAGTCAGAATTTTAGAGCCAGAAGGGGACTTCTATATCATCTATTTCAATCCTCTCATTTTACAGATAAGGACCCCAAGACCCAGTTGGGTGAAACACCTAAACCCAAGGTCATCTAAGAAGGTTCTGGGCATGAATCAAAACTCCTAACATTTAGTCTAATTTTCTATTAATGGCCAAATCCACACTGCTTCCCTGGAGTGTGGGAGGCACTGCATAAAGGTCAGCTCTTACTTGGAGCTCTACCTGTCAGCACAGAGATGGCCTGATGGTGACTCAAGTTCCTGGAACCTTCAAGGCAAGTTGATCAGTCTTGAAGTCTCCTTCATTAGGAGGCAGGATTTGAGATGGGCCTTTGGTTATGGTTCAGATTTGAAAAGAGGACTCTGAATACCAAAAAAGGTTCTAGGAGATGTGAAGGGATGTATCATTTCTTGAGTAGTTTAGATATTAAATGGGCTTCCCTGGTAGCTCAGCTGGTAAAGAATCCACCTGCAATGCAGGAGACCCCAGTTCAATTCCTGGGTTTGGAAGATTTGCTGGAAAAGGGAATGGCTACCCACTCCAGTATTCTGGCCTGTAGAATTTCATGGACTGCATAGTCCATTGGGTCACAGAGTCAGACATGATTGAGCAACTTTCATTTTCACTTTAGATATTAAGTGAGGGCAGAATTTTAGGATCAGCACATCAATTAGAAAAATAATAATTTTTAAAAATTGTAGATTTAATAAGCATCTGGGTAGAAAATCAGTGTCACTGTTCTGGCCATGATCTCTCCAGAAAGGATCCCTGATTTCTCAGATCTTTCTCTTCACTTCTGATTTTCCAAGCTCCCTATGAAGTGTGGATAATTAAGGATTAAAATTCAGCAAATCTTTTCAGGTTAAGGAGAGGAACAGGCTTTGCTAAATACCCTTTATAAACAGGAGGCATACTTTGAGACTCAGCTTGGAGGACTTTACAAACAAATACAGTCAGTTACCCAAATTCTACAAATTATCACTAGCATTCATTCATATATTCTCTCTCTCTGTAAATATGAATGTATTTATGGGCTATACATGAAAAAAATATCCCAAGGACCTTGTTATTCCAGGAAATGGCTGCTGGGATGACTAGTTCAGGAACATCATATACGACTCAGCAGAGCTCATGCAAACTTTCTGCACTGTTTCTTCCCTCACCTCCATGTGTCTACACCACATACAATTCACTGCTGTAACCAATGCCTGCCGCACATTTAGAATGAAATGACTATCTACTGTAAAAAGAGAAAATGGTATCATCTAAACCCCCAAATTGCCTGGATGTCTGCTTTAAGACTAATGAATTTGCCAGTCTGTATAGAGTCCGTGTATTTATACTGTAACAAAAGCACTGTAATTTAATTTCTGAAATTTCATGTGTTTCTTTGATAAACAGAAATACAGGAAACCCAAGAAATATCGTCTTTAGAGGTTATATACAGGTAAAAGGAAACAGTTCTCTTAGCCTCACTCCTCAGGGTGGTCTAATTATTTAGATAAGCATTCCAGATAGGGGAATAAGTTTTTAAAAAAATGAATACACAAAGATATGCAGACTGGTTAGACAGAAGGAAAGGGGGAGAGAGGGAAGAAGTGAGGGTAAATATTACTATTCTTTTCATGGAAGTATTTTAAAACTGTTAGGTGGGAGGTTAGGCATGAGCAACAAGGGGTGGCCTAGCAACAAAAAGATGCAAGCTGCTCTCTAAACTTCACCCCAGATGTGCCCAGGAGAGCTAACATATATGCTACAGAAACAATCACAGAGACTTTCCGACTCCTGTGCGTGTACCATACAAACTAAGCACAGTGGCTTCTCCACCTCCCGCATATGTGTCCTTGATGCACAGCTGTGTCCTTAAGAAAGCTTAGGCAGCCAGGAGCCCGTTAAGGGTTCATAAATATTCTATATATACATACATCTAATCATAGCATACCGAATTATGGGAAAGACATGCACAATGAAGCCTGTTGTTATGTAACTTACAACTGTCAATCAAAACTCTCAGTCACGCCTGAGAGTTAAATATGTAAATGTGTAAAAGCCCAGACACGCCTCCTTCTCTAATTGGCTTTGAGTGTATGTCATTTGCATTCCATTTCTTGATTGGTGGCAGGCATAAGCCCTATTTTACACATAGCAGAACCAGGAAGAAGAGATGGGAGGCATAAAAAGGGAATCCAAGAGGGATCGTGGCCACTCCTCTGAGGTCAGCCTGCTCTCATGTCTCAGGAGTGTACCATCCACTGTCTGTTTAATAAAAGTTCTGTCTCCTTGAGCTATAACTGAGCTGTAAGTAGTCCGTTGTTTCAAATACTTGCTACCATGTGCCAAGAGCTGAGAAATCCTGTCTGCTTGAGCTGTAATTAGTCTGTCCTTCCAAATCTTTGTTATGATGAGACAAGAACCGATGGAGAGAAATAAACCGACCTGACAAAACGAAGTATCTTTCCCTGAAGAGTCAAGAGTTACATAAAGTTTTGGTGGGGCTGAAGTCATTTGAGAAAAGCACAACCAGAATGTGTATTTCTTTTTTGGGTCAAACAAAAGCCAGCATAATTGTGAATGCCCTTCATACCATTCAAATATTGTACAAAATAAGCACACTGGAAACTATAAAACTATAGTTTATATGCTTTTTAACAAATAATAACTGGGAAGTCTTTTTTTTTTTTTTTAGAGGGCTCTGAATCAGAAATAGGTAACAATTTTAAAATAGCTTTCCTATCATTATGCATGATTAATTCCCTTTTATTAAATTTAGGTCCTAGAAGAGAATTCTCTTATTTGAGCTTCCCTGGTGGCTCAGATGGTAAAGTGCCTGCCTGCAAGGTGGGAGACCCGGGTTTGATCCCTGGGTCAGGAAGATCCCCTGGAGAAGGAAATGGCCACCCACTCCAGTATTCTTGCCTGGAAAACTCCATGGATCAGGGAGCCTGGTGGCCTACAGTCCAAGGGGTCACAAAGAGTCAGACACAACTGAGCAACTTCACTTTATTTGAGAACACTGTAAAAAAACAAAAATTTTATGTATAGCAGTGTTGAGGAACTTGGCCATGAGAATCAGGGTGGAAGGCCCAGTGGATTACCATAAATGGGCAGATCCCAACATTGGGAGCTGATGTATATGCTGGTCTAGCTCCTCAATCTAGGCATCCTCTGCAAGGCACATGAGTGGAAGCATGAAAATGAAAATAAAGGCACAGCAGAGCTTACATCCTTCTATTGCATAGACGGAAAAAAAAAAAAAAATCACACAAATAGTTTACAGCACACACACTTGCTAAGTGTTCTTTCTTTACACCTGTTCTTAGGATGGGCTGATCCATTTACTATGAGTAATGGGGAGCCTAATAATTTAATGGGGAGCTTCAGATTAAAGCTCAATGATATTAAATATCTGGAGAACCTGGCATAAAGATTGATTACCAGCACTACTCAAATTAAATTCTTAATAAAAATATATTTTCATAATAAATCTATAAATCACATACTCACATAGGCTGCCTCTTTCCACTCAATGTATACTGTGTTGGCTACCAGAAAAAGAAGAGGAAAGAAGAGAAAAGAAAAGAGCCAGACCCCTTTTATTAAGTTGTATCTCTTAAAGCTGAATGTTATCTAGGGATTTCCATCTTAACTAAGCAGCCTATGGCTTCTCATCCTGTTGCTAAAAACTTGCCAACATTTCTCCACCAGCTGAAAGATATCTTTAGGTCTCCAAAGAGCCTGAGAAGGAAAGGGTCATTTGAAAGAGATGAAATTTACCATCCTTTGGTAACCAACCTTTCCCCACATGCACGCAGGTTTCAATAAGCTTATTCCATTTTCCATGAAAACAAGCATCACTTCTCCTAAATACAAGAGATATATTTAGTAGAAAAGAGGTAGAAGATACTGCTTTTTATATCAGAGTTCATTTCAAAACTCAGTAAAAGATACATTCCAAGCTGCTCAACATATTGGGGGAGTATTTTCTTAGGTTGACTAAAGTGCATGTGGACTATAGAAGACATATTTCTATGAATAAGACAACTACGGAAGACCTCACTGGTTTCTTAAATTATCCAATCACAGAGTATCATGGAAACTTTTCACATTCAAGTGATTTCCCCATAGAAAATATATAAACGGGTATATTTTATGCCAGTTTAATTCAGTAAAATCTGTTTGAAATACAAGCAATTTTAATAAGAAAAAAAAAAAATTCTGGGCACTAGATTCACCCTCCATGTCTTTATTTCTACCCAAAAAGGGTTCCATGAAGATAAATGATGATGTTCCTAACAACTGAGGGAAGAGAACAGTATAAACGTGGAATGCTTTATACCTACCATAGTTTAAAGCTTTCATATACCATAAATTGTGATTATAGTCTTAAAAAATCAAATCCTGTGGCGGATTCATTTTGATATTTGGCAAAACTAATACAATTATGTAAAGTTTAAAAATAAAATAAAATTGGAAGAATAAAAAAAAAAAAAAAATCAAATCCTTATGAACATAAATGGATAGTCCCAGTTTTACTTGGCTTGCAAACAGGACAAGTATTAATGTAAGCTATATGCTATTAATATATGCTTTTGACGAACAGGTATATATTATAATGAAAAACCTAGGGGAGAAATTCTGTCAAATTTAATCTTTCCTCTAACACAGGTTGCTGTGTCTAGCCCAAAAGGTTACGTACAGTGTGACGCTAGGATGCCATTTATACAAATTATTATGTGAATGAGGTTTCTACCACTTCAGGTGGACATAGTGTACAATTTGTTCTTTTGAAACAAATAATTTTAAGATTTAATGAAGGATTAAATAATTTAATTCCATCAAGGTAGATAGTGTGCTTAACATAGTCTCTTACAAATTTTAGGGAGCTTACTTTTATTTTTATACTGTATCTTAGATTTGAGAATTGTTTCAGCATTAGGCAGCCATGCTAAAACTGGATCTTCCTCCTAGAGTAAGCTGAGGCAATAGACACCTTTATTGGTGCCAATCTCATCTCTCTCATCTCTGGTACCTTTATTTTGTTCCATTTATCACAGAAACAATATAAAAGCTATATACACTTTCCTAAATAGTACAATGCAGTTTCCTCATCAGCATAAAAACTCAATGACAATCACACAGAATGAGAATGACCAGGAGTTAGGCATTTCATTTCTTCTAACTCTACCCCACAAGCCTTTCTCTTTCTCATCCTGGTAAGTAAGATTTGTGTTTGTTTCAATAATTGTCTTCCAAATAAGCTTGCAGAAGAGGTAGATTACACCTCTTCCATCTTATATGTCTTCTGTACTCTGCACATTTGGCACAGTAGCTCTTCAATGGAAAATTGACTTTTTGATGGGTCAGGCTTACCCTAACTTGCTTTCTGGCCTTAGATTGCCACTTGTCTTTATGATTATTTTGCATAATGCATGGTTTCTGGAGATTAGTCCACACTTTGCTGGATCTTAAAATTCAGTTTTGTAAATCTGTTTGTCTTTACTTGATAAACTAAGAAGGGTCAGTCTTGGTGCCAGTATATTGCTATGTTACAAAAAAAACCCATCATAGCCATGAGCATTTTCAAACAAATCTAAACCTTATAAAGAAAGGCACTTTCGCTTATTAAGAGAGAACCAGGAAAAAGAATGCAGAAAACATATGCTTTTGGGGAGGTTGAGAGGAGGCAATAGAAAGTTAAACTTAAATGCTTGGGTACAAACTCCCCCATGGGAGTAAAAGCAAACGGAGCTGAGTACCGCCCACCAGCTCCTGGCCCTGCCAACAGCTCCCCCTTCTTTCAAAAATTTTGCCAATGGTTTTTACCTCTGGCACAAAGAGAGTTACAAAATGGACCTACTATTCCCAATTCCAGGCTTTGAAATAACAAATAAGCAAGGAAGAAAAAAACCTTCATAAGCAGATCACCATCTGGGTTGAGGAACGAATTTACGCCAATGAAGTGGTGCTACAAAATTATAAACATTCTGGAAGACTCTGTGCCTTGATCAAAAGTACTGGGTGAAAGCCAAATTTGGAAACTGAAAGCAGGTTGTAGCCAATGTTTGTGGTCTTTATCATTCACTGTGATACTGGTTATAGGTAATGCTGGACACAGTGTCAGTGGAGAGTTAATGAAGCCTCTGAGATAGGAACACGTGGCTGGCAGTCACAATACAGGCCACAGGGAACTGAGATTTGCAAATAGAGGCTAAATGTGAGATTGTCAAAGATCAAAGAGCTCAAGAAATGGAATGTAAAGTGTAGAAGAGCTGGGGCAAGGGACATTTAAAGCCCCACCAGTTTCTGATCCAATTCTAGCAAACAGAGTTGTCCTACAATCCCGCTTGTCTCCCAAATGTCTCCAAATTTATTGGGTACAATTGGGTTTATTTGAAAGGATTCATATAAACACGAAAGCTTAAGGTCACAGTTATCACAGAGTCAAAACTGTAGTTTCTAACAAAGAAACAAGTGAAAAACTTATTTAGAAGAGGACCAAGCATCTCTGCTGTATTCTTTTAATGTTACTTCTTGGGACAAACTCCAACGAGTTTTCCAAAAACAAAAACTCTATCTGCCTTCTTGCTTCATGCTCTCCAAGAATCTTCCACAGCCAGGGCATGGAGGCATGGGTAGAATTACCCCTTGAGAAAAAGGATTAATTGAATTTAGAAAGAAAAAGGACATTGGACACGGGGAAGGTATACTGAGAATAGCATTTCCTCACTGGTCTCCATGGTCAGGAAAAGGCTTCCCTTTTATCAGTGAAGGTTAAGAAATAACATTCCAATGCATTAGAATGAACACTAAGAAAGCTCATCTCAATATACATCAACTTTAAGGATTTCTCCCAATGAGAATCTAAGCTTTCTTCTAAAGTTGCTTAGTTCAGTTTTAGAAGCTGATGGCTGATATAGCATATTTTCACAACAACATCTGCAGGATATTTTCAAAATCTGGCTTAACTAGCAATGCCCAAAGGGCTAAATCTAGATTTTGAAGATTCCCAAAGTTATAAAAATGAGTGCTGTGTGGGCAGAATTCCTTAAGCTCAAACACAAAATCAGTCAGGATTTATAAAATAATAGCATGTTCTTTTACTCTGACAATTTTCATGAAATGAAAATCATTAAGATTTCACCTAGGGTTTTGAATAAACATTGAAATTATTATAGTTATTTAATTAAAGACGCTTTGGTAGATGTTCATAGAAATGTTTCCTATGATCAGGATGTACATTTAGTTGGTCTAGCAAAATATTCCTTCTGGAGTGTCACTTCACCCTTCATTAAACCTTTAGTCATTTGTTCCGACAGGAGATAGTGAGCCACACGGCTTTCATATGCCATTACACCTGGAGGTGGATACACTGGCAGACTCTGTAAAACAAATGCAGAATTCCTGGATGCCTCAATGCCAGGGAAGCTGCCACTTAGCTCAAAGCTTCCTTACTGTCATTTCATGAGCAATCTTAAGTATGCAATTGCACATCAACTTTAAAGTATAATTTTTTATTGTTTAACTGAAATTGTAGGGAGGACAGCATATAAATGGATAAAAAATGGAAACTGGACCACACAGAGCCCTTAAATAAGTTTAACAGCTGCCCAAAGACAGGAGATTTAAATAAATGTACATTAAACTCTTACCACTTGACACATACATCTTTTCTCTATAGTTTGTGAGAAGACCAATTTCAATAGAAGAAGGCCTTGAAGGATGTTATTACCCATGCTCCATCTATTAATAGAATAATGCAGTAGTCAAAAGACTTTCAAAAGATAAAAGCATCATTCTCTCTAAAGTTTCTGGACTTCTGCCGAAATCACAGTCATATTTTCATATTTGTCAGCTCAAAGAGACTCTTTTATAATAGCAAATAAAAATTAAGTGTTCACACTGGGCTTCAAAGCAAAATTCTTTCAGTGATGATGCATAAAGCACAGTATACATCTTTCTTTAGGAAGGTTGACTGCCTCAAATTCAATATTCAAGCTGGTAACATCACAGAGTTAAAACATACTGGGACAATGACGGCTATGGTCTGATTTTTAAAAAAATTAAGCTAATTATGCAGAAAAGAGTTCTCACATGGCTGAATCCAGAGTCCTTTCCCAGAGGTGGCATTTTTCAGAAATGTCCTTAATGAAGACATGGAAATGAAGAGTGAACAGGAATAAAAAGGGATAGTGGATCACAATTAAGATACTATTACCACGTAGAGGGTGCAGAGCAGTGTCCAAGTGAAGAATTAAGCCACTTAATAAACTAACACAGAAGAGCTATTAAATAATAGTAGTCCCTTGGGAGTTGCTTGTTTCTTGGTAAACACTCATATCCTAATACTTTTCTTGGATTACTTTCCCACTCACTGAAGGAACTGTTTTCTTTATGCCTCTCTCATTCAGGAGCAGAGTCTGCTAATAAGGACGTACACGCTTATGAGGAATAGAAGTAGTGATAAGTCATTGTTTAAATAGTTCCAGGTTATTGACAAAAAATAAAATAAAGATGGGCAGAATCCTATTTAGCTGCTAGCTGACTCAAGAGAACAAACGCAAGCTCATCCTCTTTAGAGGGGTCTATTTTGCAACACTCTCTTATTTTAGCACAGTTGGTGAACTTCTACATTTGGACCTATCCCAAAGCTCAGTGCCTGGGATAGTGCCCAGCAGACAGTAAACTCTCCATGAGTTGTTGAGAGAGATCCTTTGGAATGTGGTTAAATATTTTCTGGATTCCTGAGTAAATCTGGGGGATGCAGAGGGCCAATTGACAATGTTTGTGGGGAATATATCATGTCTGATTTGCATTTTGATAGCCATATTCCTCTAAAGCAAACAGTAACACCACCACAAATCCTAGATAATCTCAGACATATATTTGTGATCTCAAGAGGAAGATTTTAAAAAACCACAAAATTGTTTATGAAAGAATTAACTTTTAGAATGAAATGCATATATAAGACCTAATAAAATGTTTCTTGATATTTATATAAAATATAATCATATAAAATATTTCTTTATATAAATATCTTCATGTTAGGCCTCTTCACTTAGAAGTAATAATTTAAAATAAGCCATCAAAGGCAAAACCTACCATTTTCTTAACATCTGCCCATTCTGAGTGCTTTACCTGTTTTTATGCATTTCTCTCCAACAACTTTATATGATGTTGATGTGATTTTGCTCATACCATAGTTTTTCAATGCTTAAGAGAAAGGACAGACAATTTGCTCAAGGTCACATGGCTTGAGAAAAGCTGAGTTTTAAACCTAGGCTGATTCTAAAACCTGTGTTATACAAAATGGAATATTACTCGGCCATTAAAAATGAAATCATCCCATTTGCTGCAACACGCATGGACTCGGAGATTATCATACTTACATTCAGAGCCTTAAAAAGGGGACAAATGAGCTTATTTACAAAACAGAAAGACTCACAAAGAATAAATTTATAGTTACCAAGGGGGAACGGTAGGGAGAGGAGAAGATTGGGAGTTTGGGGTTGACAAATATATACTACTATATGTAAAATAGATAACCGACAAAGACCTACTATATAGCACAGGGAGCTCTGCTTAATATTCTGTAACAATCTAAATGGGAAGAGAATTGGAAAAGGATATATATATATATATACACACACACATATATATATATACACATATATATGTATGTGTGTGTGTGTGTGTGTGTGTGTGTGTGTGTATAACTGAGTCATTTTACTGTACACCTGAAATTAACACAAGGCAATGGCACCCCACTCCAGTACTCTTGCCTGGAAAATCCCATGGATGGAGGAGCCTGGTGGGCTGCAGTCCATGGGGTCGCTAAGAGTTGGACACGACTGAGCGACTTTACTTTCACTTTTCACTTTCCTGCATTGGAGAAGGAAATGGCAACCCACTCCAGTGTTCTTGCCTGGAGAATCCCAGGGACGGGGGAGCCTGGTGGGCTGCCGTCTATGGGGTCACACAGAGTTGGACACAACTGAAGCGACTTAGCAGCAGCAGTTAACTATACTCTAGTATAAAATAAAAATTAAAAACAAAAAAATAAAACCTATGTACATCTACTACACTGTCCAGCCTGGATGACTAGAGTATGCAGGCAACTGCAAGGAATTGGACCAGCCTGAATCTCAGTCTTTGCCATTTGTTACCTGTATGATAATAAACAAACCTTGTATCCTTCTCTGAAAAATAATGGGCTTCCCTGGGGGCTCAGTTGGTAAAGAGTCTGCCTGCAATTCAGGAGACCTGGGTTCAATCCCTGCATCAGAGAGATCCCCTGGAGAAGGAAATGGCTACCCACTCCAGTATTCTTGCCTGGGAAAGCCCATGGACAGAGGAGCCTGGTGGGCTACAGTCTATGGGGTCTTAAGAGTTGGACACGACTGAGCAACTAAATCTACCTGTCTGAAAAAGAATACATACTTATCTTTCAGGGTTGTTATGGGAATTACAGAGAACATCTATAAAGTGCTTGATAGCTGCTATTGCTATTGTTGTTACTATCATTATTAGAAATATAAAATTTTGAAATTCATTAAAAGTTGAGTGCCCAGCATTCTCACCTATCCATGCATTTCATCTGCGTCCAACCTAACGACAGGACTCAGTTTAGAAGGGTGACCTCTCTGCTGGGGCCAGGACTCTGCTTCCCTGCTCAGTGTGGTTTCTATCACCCTCTGCTACCTCTCACTTGTTTTACTTTATAAAGACTAAACTAATCCCAAACATTGCTAATCAAATCCAAACCAAAAAAGGAAAGAAAATGTTCTTCCTTCGCAGGGAACCATAAAATAGGAATGCAGAAAACACATGCTTTTGGAAAAAAATCAACAGAAAAAACTCAATACTCTTTGGGTACAAATTCCCCCAAGGGAACGGAGACCTGACAGAACTGAAAAAAACACCCACTGACAGTGAACGCTGCCAAGAGCTCTCCCTCCCCGGAGGCTTAATGACAATGGCTTTCACCTCTGGCATGATGACCAATTACAAAATGGGCCTTCTATCCCTGACCACAGATGTCCCAAATGACAAATTAAGTGTCCAGGAGATAAAAGGTTATCGTGGAATCAGTACAACACACACATACACAGAGTCTGATGTGGGGTTAAAAAAAAGTCTCATTTGGTTTTTAGCACATTTACACTGGTTTTCTTTTTCTAGGATAAATCTTGGGTCAGTAGTTTAAACAACTTTCAATATTCAAGAGTAAACAACCCCATGTAAGCGTGAAAGAAGTCATCAAAATAACCCCCCACCAACAACAAGAATGTACCAAGTCTATGCAATAAGGAGTAGGCCACTGCTACTATGACGCTTCAGTCGTGTCCGACTCTGTGTGACCCCATAGACGGCAGCCCACCAGGCTTCCTTGTCCCTGGGATTCTCCAGGCAAGAACACTGGAGTGGGTTGCCATTTTCTTCTCCAATGCACGAAAGTGAAAAGTGAAAGTGAAGTCGCTCAGTCGTGTCCGACTCTTAGGGCAAAGACAGCACAGGAGCTTTAAGGGCCTTCCCTTAAAGGCCTTCGCTTACAGCATGGAACTGTACCACAGCAATATCAACACTGCTCCAGGGTATACAATTCCTAGGACTGTTCATATCAGTATTTATACTTGCTCTCATGAGAGTACAAATAACAGTATTCATTGTCAGAGATGCATATAAGGCTACAACGCTGAAATAATTTTCTCTTGATCAAGAGGATTATTAACATAAACACCTTTGAACATTATGGTACTTAACAGTTTAGGAGAGCCCACAAAGTCCATTCTCATCTGTATGTCTCTTTCAATATAACTTTAAAAATCTTATTTTTCTTTCTTTTTTTTTTTTTTGGTTAGAGATGATTTACCCATAGTTCTCCTTGGTTAACATTCTGTTAAAAAAATTAAAAAATGGAAACTGGCTTATAACACCTGTGACACTAAAAATACTTGGTAAGCTACTAAACTACAGTACTACATACTTGTGTGGGTAGATATTCTTACTTTACTATACAAAGAATTTAGACAGCAAATATTTCCAAAATAGCCTGCATACATTTTCTTCCCAATAACTATTACATTATTTTGCACATATAAACCTTTCCCTAGATATTCAAACCATTTCGACTGGGTGGCTTAAACATAAAAAAAAACCAGTTCTTATTGTTATTTGTAGTAATCATCACTTTGTTCTATGACCATGTTAGCCTCAGTTAACTATTTATGGGTTTAAATAAATCAGGATGAATTACAATTTTTTTTAATGGTTATGTGAATTTTCCCCATTATCCACACAGATTTCCCAGCATCAAAAAGTTACAGTAAAATTCTTTAATGTGTTAGAGATTTCCTCTAGGTCAGTTTTCCCGACTCAATGGACATGAGTTTGGGTAAACTCTGGGAGCTGGTGATGGAGTGGCCTGGCGTGCTGCGATCCATGGGTTCGCAAAGAGTCGGACACGACTGAGCGACTGAACTGAACTAGGTCAGTTAAAATGCAGACTTAGACTCACACCCAAATGGCATCTTGGTTGCATTCCTTCCAGAATATACTTCTCTCAACTACCCAAATTAAGCATATTTTAAGAATTATTAGATTAGGTTTAGGAAGAACTCCAAATGCACTCATTGTCATGCTGAATAAAAAGGAAACTGTTATTTTTCAATCAAGTACCTTGACTTTCCCTTCCACTTAGGGAACCGTTGTTATCTAATAACTTTCCATATCAAAGTATAACCTACCTCCGGCATCTTCCCACAGTCTTATATTTCATGTTAATACTTGTATTTCAATTTTCTTCTTACTGACATTAGTTTGTCACTAATGCCATTGAAGTTTATCTCTTCACAAGTTTGCTCTTGTGTAAGGTTGCTTTTTTTCCTTTGTTTCCTTGTGTTAAAAATGACCTTATTTGAATTAGCGCATATGTTCACCTTTTGAACTTTAAAATGCACACTTCACTTTTGCAGTTTTTCTGGTATTATAGAAAATATTCTGCTTAAAAGCCATAAGAATGAATTGCTCAACTATTTTTACTTCCCACAGATATCCTGCCTTTCACAGTCTGTTAAACAAAGACAAAGCAAGTCTGAGAGATTATTACCTGGGTGCAAAGCATCCCAAAGGCATTCTAGGCCTTTAACCTTCTAGTTCTCTCAATGATTTTAAGCAAGATAACCAATCACATTTTAATGATCAAGAAATCCAAATATTTTAAATACCTACTGAGTGTTTCTGAGGAAGCCCACCTTCTGTATCACTCAATTCTCCATCTAGAATATGTATTGACTATACCACAAATAGGAGGGGATTTTTTTTTAAGTATAATTGGTTCATAATATGGTGTTAGTTTCACATATACAGCAGTGATTCAGTCATTTATACCCCACGTCCAGGGAGCCGTGGCTGAGCGGGCGCAGGAGGGCCTAGAGGAGCTATCCCACGTTGAAGGTCAGGAAGGGCGGCGGTGAGGAGATACCCCTTGTCCAAGGTAAGGAGCAATGGCTGCACTTTGCTGGAGCAGCCCTGAAGAGATACCCCACGCCCAAGGTAAGATAAACCCAAGTAAGACGGTAGGTATTGCAAGAGGGCATCAGAGGGCAGACACACTGAAACCATACTCACAGAAAACTAGTCTATCTAATCATACTAGGACCACAGCCTTGTCTAACACAATGAAACTAAGCCATGCCCGTGGGGCAACCCAAGACGGGTGGGTCATGGTGGAGAGATCTGACAGAATGTGGTCCACGGGAGAAGGGAATGGCAAACCACTTCAGTATTCTTGCCTTGAGAACCCCATGAACAGTATGAAAAGGCAAAATGATAGGATACTGAAAGAGGAACTCCCCAGGTCAGTAGGTGCCCAATATGCTACTGGAGATCAGTGGAGAAATAACTCCAGAAAGAATGAAGGGATGGAGCCAAAGCAAAAAGAATACCCAGCTGTGGATGTGACTGGTGATAGAAGCAAGGTCTGATGCTGTAAAGAGCAATATTGCATAGGAACCTGGGACGTCAGGTCCATGAATCAAGGCAAATTGGAAGTGGTCAAACAAGAGAGGGCAAGAATGAATGTTGACATTCTAGAAATCAGCGAACTGAAATGGACTGGAATGGGTGAATTTAACTCAGATGACCATTATATCTACTACGTGGGCAGGAATCCCTCAGAAGAAATGCAGTAGCCATCATGGTCAACAAAAGAGTCCGAAATGCAGTACTTGGATGCAATCTCAAAAACGACGGAATGATCTCTGTTCGTTTCCAAGGCAAACCATTCAATATCACAGTAATCCAAGTCTATGCCCCAACCAGTAACGCTGAAGAAGCTGAAGTTGAATGGTTCTATGAAGACCTACAAGACCTTTTAGAACTAACACCCAAAAAAGATGTCCTTTTCATTATAGGGGACTGGAATGCAAAAGTAGGAAGTCAAGAAACACCTGGAGTAACAGGCAAATTTGGCCTTGGAATATGGAATGAAGCAGGGTAAAGACTGATAGAGTTTTGCCAAGAAAATGCACTGGTCATAACAAACACTCTCTTCCAACAACACAAGAGAAGACTCTATACATGGACATCACCAGATGGTCAATGCCGAAATCAGATTGATTATATTCTTTGCAGCCAAAGATGGAGAAGCTCTATACAGTCAGCAAAAACAAGACCAGGAGCTGACTGTGGCTCAGACCATGAACTCCTTATTGCCAAATTCAGACTTAAATTGAAGAAAGTAGGGAAAACCACTTGGAGAAGGCAATGGCAAGCCACTCCAGTACTCTTGCCTAGAAAATCCCCATGGATGGAGGAGCCTGGTGGGCTACAGTCCATGGGGTCGCCATGAGTCAGTCGCGACTGAGCGACTTCACTTTCACTTTTCACTTTCACGCAATGGAGAAGGAAATGGCAACCCACTCCAGTGTTTTTGCCTGGAGATTCCCAGGGACGGCAGAGCCTGGTGGGCTGCTGTCTATGGGTCGCACAGAGTTGGACACGAGTGAAGCAACTTAGCAGCAGCAGCAGCAGGGAAAACCACTAGCCATTCAGGTATGACCTAAATCAAATCCTTTATGATTATACAGTGGAAGTGAGAAATAGATTTCAGGGCCTAGGTCTGATAGATAGAGTGCCTGATGAACTATGGAATGAGGTTCATGACACTGTACAGGAGACAGGGATCAAGACCATCCCCATGGAAAAGAAATGCAAAAAAGCAAAATGGCTGTCTGGGGAGGCCTTACAAATAGCTGTGAAAAGAAGAGAAGCGAAAAGCAAAGGAGAAAAGGAAAGATAGAAACATCTGAATGCAGAGTTCCAAAGAATAGCAAGAAGAGATAAGAAAGCCTTCTTCAGCGATCAATGCAAAGAAATAGAGGAAAACAACAGAATGGGAAAGACTAGAAATCTCTTCAAGGAAATCAGAGATACCAAAGGAACATTTCATGCAAAGATGAGCTCGATAAAGGACAGAAATGGTATGGACATAACAGAAGCAGAAGATATTAAGAAGAGATGGCAAGAATACACAGAAGAACTGTACAAAAAAGATCTTCACGACCCAGATAATCACGAAGGTGTGATCACTGACCTAGAGCCAGACATCCTGGAATGTGAAGTCAAGTGGGCCTTAAAAAGCATCACTACGAACAAAGCTAGTGGAGGTGATGGAATTCCAGTTGAGCTATTCCAAATCCTGAAAGATGATGCTGTGAAAGTGCTGCACTCAATATGCCAGCAAATTTGGAAAACTCAGCAGTGGCCACAGGACTGGAAAATGTCAGTTTTCATTCCAATCCCAAAGAAAGACAAAGCCAAAGAATGCTCAAACTATAGCACAATTGCACTCATCTCACACGCTAGTAAAGTAATGCTCAAAATTCTCCAAGCCAGGCTTCAGCAATATGTGAACCGTGAACTTCCTGATGTTCAAGCTGGTTTTAGAAAAGGCAGAGGAACCAGAGATCAAATTGCCAACATCCGCTGGATCATCAAAAAAGCAAGAGAGTTCCAGAAAAACATCTATTTCTGCTTTCTTGACTATGCCAAAGCCTTTGACAGTGTGGATCACAATAAACTGTGGAAAATTCTGAAAGAGATGGGAATACCAGACCACCTGATCTGCCTCTTGAGAAATCTGTATGCAGGTCAGGAAGCAACAGTTAGAACTGGACATGGAACAACAGACTGGTTCCAAATAGGAAAAGGAGTTCGTCAAGGCTGTATATTGTCAACCTGTTTATTTAACTTATATGCAGAGTACATCATGAGAGACGCTGGACTGGAAGAAGCACAAGCTGGAATTAAGATTGCCGGGAGACATATCAATAACCTCAGATATCAGATGACATCACCGTTATGGCAGAAAGTGAAGAGGAACTCAAAAGCCTCTTGATGAAAGTGAGAGGAGAGTGAAAAAGTTGGCTTAAAGCTCAACATTCAGAAAACTAAGATCATGGCATCCGGTCCCATCACTTCATGGGAAATAGATGGGGAAACGGTGGAAACTGTGTCAGACTTTTATTATTCTGGGCTCCAAAATCACTACAGATGGTGACTGCAGCCATGAAATTAAAAGACGCTTACTCCTTGGAAGGAAAGTTATGACCAACCTAGATAGCATATTCAAAAGCAGAGACATTACTTTGCCAACAAAGGTTTGTCTAGTCAAGGCTATGGTTTTTCCTGTGGTCATGTATGGATGTGAGAGTTGGACTGTGAAGAAGGCTGAGTGCCGAAGAATTGATGCTTTTGAACTGTGGTGTTGGAGAAGACTCTTGAGAGTCCCTTGGACTGCAAGGAGATCCAACCAGTCCATTCTGAAGGAGATCAGCCCTGGGATTTCTTTGGAAGGAATGATGCTAAAGCTGAAACTCCAGTACTTTGGCCACCTCATGCGAAGAGTTGACTCATTGGAAAAGACTCTGATGCTGGGAGGGATTGGGGGCAGGAGGAGAACGGGACGACAGAGGATGAGATGGCTGGATGGCATCACTGACTCGATGGACGTGAGTCTCGGTGAACTCCGGGAGTTGGTGATGGACACGGAGGCCTGGCGTGCTGCGATTTATGGGGTCGCAAAGAGTTGGACACGACTGAGCAACTGATCTGATATATATGACTATTTTTCATTACAGGCTATTATAACATATTGAATATATTTCCCTAAGCTCTACAGTAAATCCTTGTTGCTTGTCTATTTTATGAAGGAATTTTAAAAACACAAATGATGGGTTGGGAGCCAGTAGGGCTTCTGGACTGAGGAAAATATTCAGTCATAATATTCAGTTTTGCAAATAGAACGTTTCCTCACATTTGAAGTCTATGGGTTAGTAATCCCAAAATACTAAAATTAAACACTCTCTGATTCTAACAAATATGCACAGCAATCTGTAATTTAGATGTGTTACCCAGAGATTTATTCAGAAAAGAGAACAAACATTTTGATTTTTACTTGAAAATAAAGCAGTTGAAGGCCTTAATTTTTAAAATCAGACCAACCAGTGCGATGGTACTGCTTAATTCCTATAGGAACATAGCTGGCTTGCATTTTTTAAAAGAAAAACATTCATAAACTTTTCTCTTTACCTTTAAGCAATTTAAATAAAATCAAACTTTTAAAAAGATCAAGAATAGGAATAAAGTGCAAAGATGGCTAAGAAAAAGCCAGCTATTCCAATAGGGGTTACTTCACATATTTGAAGAATTCTTCCTCAGTATGAAATGCAGTTAATGGGAATTCACTCATCATGCATAGTCTACTATCATTAAATGTTCATGGATTATTTCTAAACTTCCATAAACATAGATATTCAAGTCATGCTTCTAATATTTAATAGAGAACAATGGTGGACTCAAAAAAAAGGGAGAGAGAAACACACTCACTGCACTTATGCTTTCCACTTAATGCAAAATATGAAAAAAAGCATTTTTAATGTGATGTCAATTCTTTTGAACTTCCAATAATCTGAAGGCACATTTAACAGCAAACAGTTTAATAATCACATCTTGCAGCTGACTTGATTCTCAAGATGTCTTTGCAGTTTTATTGTTCTGTAAACGCAAACTGTTTCATTGAAAATTTTACTAGGTCAGGCTTCTACAAGAAAAAAGTTAATTATATTGCTTATTAGAGTATACTCATTAATTACCAAGTTTAGTCAATGGGGTTCCTTTGAACTGCCTGTAAGATGAATATTTTATTACTCATTTTCATAATAATGAGATTTGACAGATTTTTACCTTACAAAATCTCAATGGTTTATTTCATGTTATTTATTTTTTAGACCAAAACATCAGTCATTCTTTTCTTCTTTTCCTTTCTTCCTCCTTCTCCTTTCCCTTTCTTCTCTATGATTTTCTAAAAGAAAATACTTAAAATATGAAGAAGTCTAACATTACACTTCATTAAGCCATTAACAAATGCACAATAAAATGTGCCCACGATCCTTTAAAAAAGGATTATGTATACAGAAATACATGGAAAATGTACTGTTCTTAGAGAGGAACAAAATAGAACAAATAAATTTCCACATCTGAGGTAGACTTCTTATAAAGGAGGTTGGGTAAATTCATGCAGAAAAACTCTACAGAATGGGGTTGTCATTAAAAATAAACGAAGCAAGGATTACTGGGTTTAAATTGCTTTCTTATGAGTCAAAAAAGTTTTTAAAGGATTTTGGCCAAGTATGTGAGGGTGAGTGATGCCCACTTCTGGTTTTGCCAAAAAACACTAGAAATGACAAACTCCAGTGGCTCTGGCAGAATGAATCTCTGCCTGGGTCAGTTATCCATACCAGGAATCTGCAGAATCCAAATCTACTTCACATCTGAACTATCAGATAATAGCAGGCCAGACAACGCTCCCAATGAGGAATAAGCCGATTGTTGCTTCCTCTCTGAGTTGTTCCTGGATTCTCTCTCCCTCATCTCCCTTCCACTTTGAGGGGGACCCAGTTCTGAGCAGGATGCTCACCTCTGACGGTCTCTAACAACCACCTCTTAGAGACTAAGTGCATCTGGTGCTGAAGAGAGAACTGCACAGATGCGGTTCACAGTCTGAACTTTAAGACAGAGTGATATCACAGATAAGCATATTCAAGATATACATATATACACTACCTACGTCATGTATCAGACCAGATAATGTTAGAAGTAGAGAGTAACTTATATGAAGAGGGAAGGTTTTATACAGGTATGTAAAAATGTGCAGCGGGGACACAGTAAGCAATTAAAGAAGGCAGGTAGCCCACAGATGGGCTTAGGTTTAAGAGCAATATAACCAGAGGTGGAAGTTGTGGTAGTTTCACACAAATAATTACTTAGGCAGCATTTAAAAAATGAAAATCAAAGGCTAGTTGCAGAAAGATAACATAACAATATACTCCAACTTCAAAACAGTTGTCACTTTTTAGGAGGTGGGCAGGGGAATGGAATCAAGTAGCTATTTCTAAGGTTTCTATTTAAAAAATAATTGAGCAACAACATAAATATGGCAAAATATCAATATTAAGACTATAGAGTTATGTTGTATGTGAATTATAGACTTCATAATCGAAAGAAATATATGTAATATTTAAAAAATACATAATAAAACACATAAAACATAAAACACATACAGGTTTGTGACACTGTACAGGAGACAGGGATCAAGACCATCCCCAAGAAAAAGAAATGCAAAAAAGCAAAATGGCTGTCTGAAGAGGCCTTACAAACAGCTGTGAAAAGAAGAGAAGCAAAAAGCAAAGGAGAAAAGGAAATATATACCCATTTGAATGCAGAGTTCCAAAGAATAGCAAGGAAAGATAAGAAAGCCTTCCTAAGCAATCAATGCAAAGAAACAGAGGAAAACAACAGAATGGGAAAGACTAGAAATCTCTTCAAGGAAATCAGAGATACCAAGGGAACATTTCATGCAAAGATGGGCTTGATAAAGGACAGAAATGGTATGGACTTAACAGAAGCAGAAGATATTAAGAAGAGATGGCAAGAATACACAGAAGAACTGTACAGAAAAGATCTTCACAACCCAGATAATCATGATGGTGTGATCATTCACCTAGAGCCAGACATCCTGGAATGTGAAGTCAAGTGGGCCTTAGGAAGCATCACTATGAACAAAGCTAGTGGAGGTGATGGAATTCCAGTTGAGCTATTTCAAATCCTAAAACATGATGCTGTGAAAGTGCTGCACTCAATATGCCAGCAAATTTGGAAAACTCAGCAATGGCCACAGGACTGGAAAAGGTCAGTTTTCATTCCAATCCCAAAGAAAGGCAATGCCAAAGAATGCTCAAACTACCATACAATTGCACTCACCTCACACGCTAGTGAAGTAATGCTCAAATTCTCTAAGCCAGGCTTCAGCAATACATGAACCATGAAATTCCAGATGTTCAAGCTGGTTTTAGAAAAGGCAGAGGAACCAGAGGTCAAATTGCCAACATCCACTGGATCATCAAAAAAGCAAGAGAGTTCCAGAAAAACATCTATTTCTGCTTTCTTGACTATGCCAAAGCCTTTGACTGTGTGGATCACAATAAACTGTGGAAAATTCTTAAAGAGATGGGAATACCAGACCACCTGACCTGCCTCTTGAGAAACCTATATGCAGGTCAGGAAGCAACAGTTAAAACTGGACCTGGAACAACAGACTGTTCCAAATAGGAAAAGGAGTATGTCAAGGCTGTATATTATCACCCTGCTTATTTAACTTATATGCAGAGTACATCATGAGAAATGCTGGGCTGGAAGAAGCACAAGCTGGAATCAAGATTGCCGGGAGAAATATCAATAACCTTGGATATGCAGATGACACCACCCTTATGGCAGAAAGTGAAGAAGAACTAAAGAGCCTCTTGATGAAAGTGAAAGAGGAGAGTAAAAAAGTTGGCTTAAAGCTCAACATTCAGAAAACGAAGATCATGGCATCTGGTCCCATCACTTCATGGCAAATAGATGGGGAAACAGTGGAAACTGTCACTGAATTTAATTTTTTGGGCTCCAAAATCACTGCAGATGGTGACTGCAGCCGTGAAATTAAAAGACGCTTACTCCTTGGGAAGAAAGTTATGACCAACCTAGATAGCATATTCAAAAGCAGAGACATTACTTTGCCAACAAAGGTCTGTCTAGTCAAGGCTGTGGTTTTTCCAGTGGTCATGTATGGATGTAAGAGTTGGACTATAAGGAAAGCTGAGCATTGAAGAATTGATGCTTTTGAACTGTGCTGTTGGAGAAGACTCTTGAGAGTCCTTGGATTGCAAGGAGATCCAACCAGTCCATCCTAAATGAGATCAGCCCTGGGTGTTCACTGGAAGGACTGATGTTGAAGCTGAAACTCCAATACTTTGGCCACCTGATGCAAAGAGCTGACTCATTTGCAAAGACCTTGATGCTGGCAAAGATTGAGGGCAGGAGGAGAAAGGGACAACAGAGGATGAGATGGTTGGATGGCATCACCAACTCAATGGACATGAGTTTGGGTAAACTCCGAGAGTTGGTGATGGACAGGGAAGCCTGGCGAGCTACAGTTCATGGGGTTGCAAAGAGTCAGACATGACTGAGTGATTGAACTGAACTGAACATGTTTTGGTTAGTATAAACAGTGCTGCAATGAACATCGGGGTCCATGTATCTTTTCGGATTATGATTAAAAGAATGAAATAATGTCACTTTCAGCAACATGGATTGACCTACAGATTATCATACTGAGTGAACTAAGTTAGACAGACAAAGACAAGTATCATATGATATCACTTATATGTGGAATCTAAGAAAACGATACAAATGAACTTATTTACATAACAGAAATAGACTCACAGACTTTGAAAACAAATTGTGGTTACTAATTGGGAAAAGTACAGGGAACAATAAACTGGAGGTATATAAGTACTATTTATAAAGTAGATAACCAACAAGCATCTGTATAGTACAAGGAACTGTACAGCACCAGGAACTCTACTCAATATTCTGTATAAACTTATAGGGGAAAGGAGTCTGAGAAAGAACGGATATGTGTATATGTATGCTGAATCACTTTGCTGTATACCTGAAACAACATTGTTAATCAACTATACTCCAACATATAATAAAAACTAAATTAAAAAAGAGTGCTTCTGGAAGATACATTTTCCTTCTTTATTCAAATGTCATTTTACATAGCAAAATAATCAAAACTTATATTAGAGAGAGAATATAACTGGAACTTAGTAAATGATGTAGGGAGCAGAAGAAAAGGGAGTGAGAGAGCTAGGTTAGGGTGAGCTTAGTTAAGGCGTGAATCAAGGCAGGTATTTAGTCTACATGTGATGAGAAATCCCTGGATTTCTCAGAAATTCCAGAAATCTTCTTTCAGAAGAGGAGTGACAGAAAATGAATGGTATAGTGGACTGTTATGAACTTCTCTGGTTAGAATGTAAGAGGCCAAGAGTGGAAGCAGAGAGACCAAGTGGTAAGCAGTTAGAAGAATCCAGGTAGAAATGGTCACTCGGACTAGGATGACAACACAGTAGATGGGTTTGGGATATATTCTGAAGATAAAACCAACTGGTTAACTTGGTACATAGGGAAGGGGTTTGGAAAAGATGTTAATTTCACTAAGATGAAAACACTGGAAGAGAAGGGGTTTGGAAAAGATGTTAGTTTCACTGAGATGAAAACACTGGAAGAGAAGCTGGGTTTGATCTGGGGTGAGGGAGGGAAAAGGGCAGAAGTCTTTGGCCTTAAATGTAAGATATAATCAACAGACTAATGGGGAAGCTGAGGAAATATGGGACTAGTCTCTAGATGGAGAGGTTTAACTAGAACTATAAATGTAGGCATCATCAGTGTATTTAAAACCATAGAAAAAAGTGAGATTATCCAGGATATGAGTAGATGGAGAAGAGGGCTGTGTTCCAATATGAAGAGGTGAATAGATGGATCTACTGTGGACTGTTCAAGAGTCTCATCGTAACAAGACTGATAGCTGTAGTTGAAGAGGAAATGAGAAGTAAGGAAACAGAGGCAGCAAATAAACAATAAATATTCTCTCCAGGAGGTTTACTGTGTGTGATGGTAGAGTCAAGAAAGGAGCTGGTGGGAGGAGGGCAAGGGGGAAGTGGAATAGAAAGGATTGAAAAAAATTTAATAGACCATATAAGAGCATGTTTATATCCTGATTGGAACAATCCACTAGAGAGGAGAAAAAACTGGTGATGCCAGAAAGAAACTATAATCTCAGGAGGTGAAAGGAACAGGAGCACACAGAAAGGCAGCAGGCAAAGCAGGCTAGTACATTTTGTCATGGGAAGATGAAGGTCCTTTTCTGATGGTTTCTATCTTCTCAGTGAAATAGGAAGCGAAGTCATTCATTGTGAAGGGGAAGTAGACTGAGGAGGTTTGTGACAGGAGGAGAGCGGACCATGCAAATACAGTAGGACTGCCAGGAAACCTGGGGCTACTTGAGGCTCTGGCTATCAGTGCAATGAGAAGCCAGTTGGGACTCTGTACATTTCTTCCTCCCATCATGCTCAGCTATGCATGTGCAGGGGTGGAGCTAGTGAGCTGAAAGGATAGGATGTGACAGTCAGAGTTACAGCACCTGAGAATGAGGTTTTCGCAGTGGAGTGGCTACTTGTGATGACAAGGTCTGGGCAGGAGAATGGTCTCTAGAGAGGTGACTGAGGGAGAATGAAGTAAAGACTTAGAAGAAAGGAGCTCAAGGAACCGAGAGTCCAGGGGGCTGGGTGAACTTTCTACCTGGAGACTCCAAGAATGAAAGTTAGAGCCATGGTGCTTCAAAGTGTCAATGAATGATGGGCATAGCGAACAGGAGTAAAAAATGAACACAGACGCTCCCAGGGCTCTTACAGGGCCTTATATCTCCGTGGTAAACACCATAATGCCTAGTACAGAGCCAGACACATAAAGGCGGCTTGAATAAATACTTGGGTTTTAACTAAAAGAAGTTTTAAAATATCAATTTTACAGACTGACAGCCTAGATATAAGGATTTAGGAAAAGTCCAGAAGGCAGTGGTCAAATATATGAGCAAGAGGCTTGGAATATAAAAGGACAGGGATGAAGTAAAGATATGACCTCATTAACCAGTGACCAGCTCCCCGCTGCACTCTCAGCTATTTTCTATCCCAGCACCAAATCCTTTTCTTGATTTCTATGCTTCTTACTTGCATGCACTTCTCAACTTTTAATTCTCATTCACCTACTAGAAATTCATCAGCTCAAATACTATTTCTTTTCTCTATTATGATATACCTTGTTGCTGTTCAGTTGCTAAGTCATGTCGGACTCTTTGCGATCCCATGGACCACAGTATGCCAGGCCTTCCTGTCCCTCGCTATCTCCCAGAGTTTGCCCAAGATATACTGAGGGCCTAGCAAAATGTCTGGCAAAAATAAGGTGCTCAGAGAATATCAAATGAACAACATAGAGATGAGAAAAGCATGGTTAAAAGGAACCCAATAACTTTATATCCAGAGGAAGGCTGAGATGAGTTTAATTCTGTATCTCCCTTCTGACACTAAGAGAGGAGGAGATGATGGGAAATCATTCAGGGAGGCAGTAGTCTTGTGGACCCAAGGCTAAACAGCATTTGCCAAGAATAAACAGTCTTGGGAGTGGCCAAGGGGACCTAGGTCAGCTCTCGTTTCTACTCCTATTCTCAAAGTCCTGCCCATGGACATACCAGTCATGACCTCATTCCTAAGCAACCACCATTGTTCCCACTGCCTATTCTAATGGACCACTGCTACTTCCACTCTCACCTGGCTTGTGCCACTACTGTTCTGCAACGGTGAACACTGAGAAATCTGCTGCTCACTGAGTGTGCACATGAGTGACATGTACACTGACACCAGTCAGTTTATCTTGTGGATTATAAACTCTTAGAACTAGGGATCTATAGTCTCCCTAATGTCATCTTTGCTTAGTTACTTCAGTTTGTTTAGGTCAAGGTTGAGGGTTTAACCGCCAAATGGGTTATTTAACTTTGCTTTGTTTTACTGCCTCAAACTACCTCCAATTCAGGCATTCTCAGAAAACTGAGAAGTATTAAACAGAGACAGAATAATATAGGGGAAAAAAATGAACATTTGAATAAAAATTTCCAACTTCACTCTTGCAAACACCATATGTTAAAAAGAACGGCAGTGAAATTCCAAAGCACCTGAAAAATGAGTTGAGAAAACAAAAAGGTTTATATAATCTAAAATTCCCGACTGCAGAAATATGTAAATATATATTTAAACTTGAAATATATGGCCATTCCTATTAAATGTAAAGTCAAATAAATTTATGTTAAAGTAAAACGTAGTCTTCTCATTCTACTAATCATAAACACAGAGGTTTAGAGCTAGGGAGGACCTTGTAGGCCACCCTCTTCATTCTGTAGATAAATTAAGAAAAGTCCAGAGAAGGCTTGCTGACATACTCAGCATCAGATGGCAGTATGAGAAGGCAGCATGTGGGAGCAGGAAGACCATAGGCTTTAGAGACAGACAAGTCTGCACAGGGCTCCCACCCCTTAGTTAAGCGAATTGGGAAGCTTTACTCTTTGAAATGTCAGTGGCCTCATGTGTGAATTAGAGATATCAGCTTTAATATGTTGAAGAAGTACTGTAAAGACTGAATATGATAGATATTAAATGAGAAGTGCCTAGTACAGAATTTCTAGATTAAGATGGCAGAATAACGTCAGATTATAGAATTTTTCCCTAAAGCATAATGAAATTTAAAATCACTATTTTTTTTTAAAGTGTTAGCAGAAACCAACCAAGTAAAGGAGAACACCATATCTTAATCTTTAAAGTGGTGCCCAGACAGGAAACTATATTCAATATTTTATAATAACCTATTGTTGTCAGTTGCTAAGTCGTGTCCAACTCTGCAATTCCATGGACTGAAGCACACCACGCTTTCCTGTCCTTCACTATCTCCTGGAGCTTGCTCAAATTCATGTCCATTGAGTTGATGATGCCATCCAACAATCTTATCCCTCTGTCGCCCCCTTCTCCTCTTGCCCTCAATCCTTCCCAGCATCAGGGTCTTTTCCAATGAGTCGGCTCTTCGCATCAGGTGGCCAAAGTATTGCAGCTTCAGCTTCAGCATCAACTCTTCCAATGAATATTCAGGGTTGATTTCCTTTATACTGACTGATTTGATCTCCTTGCAGTCCAAGGGACTCTCAAGAGTCTTCTCTAGCACCATAATTCAAAAACATCAATTCTTTGGCACTCGGTCTTCTTTATGTTCCAACTCTCACATCTGGACATGACTACTGGAAAAACCATAGCTTTGACTATATGGACCTCTGTTGGCAAAGTCACATCTCTGCTTTGAAATATGCTGTCTAGGTTTGTCATAGCTTTCATTCCAAGGAGTAAGTGTCTTTTAATTTCATGGCTGCAGTCACCATCTGCAGTGATTTTGAAGCCCAAGAAAATAAAGTCTGTCACTCTTTCCATTTTCCCCCATCTATTTTCCAAGAAGTGATGGGACCGGATGCCATGATCTTAGTTTTCTGAATATTGAGTTTTAAGCCAGCTTTTTCACTCTCCTCTTTCACCTTCATCAAGAGGCTCTTTAGTTCCTCTTTGCTTTCTGCCTTTAGGGTTCTGTCATCTGTGTATCTGAGGGTTGTTGATACCTCTCCTGGCAATCTTGATTCCAGCTTGAGATTCATCCAGTCTGGCATTTCACATGATGTACTCTGCACAGAAGTTAAATAAGCAGGGTGACAATATACAGCCTAGACATACTCCTTTCCCAATTTTGAACCAGTCCATTGTTCCATGTCTGATTCTAACGGCTGCTTCTTGACCTGCATACAGGTTTCTCAAGAGGCAGGTGAGGCGATCTGGTATTCCTATCTCTTGAAGAATTTTCCATTTTATTGTGATCCACATAGTCAAAGGCTTTAGTGTAGTCAATGAAGCAGAAGTAGATGTTTTTCTGGAATTCCTTTGCTTCTTCTATAATCCAACGATGTTGGCAATTTGATCTCTGGTTCTTCTGCCATTTCTAAATCCAGCTTATAAATAATAACTTTTAATGGAAAAAAACTTTTTAAAATGCATATGTAACTTAATCTCTTTGCTGTACACCTGAAGCAAACAACACTATAAATCAACTATACTTCAAAATAAAGTTGTTTGCTTTGGGAAAAAAAAAAGAATAAAGTTATATCCTTCCCACTCCCCTGCCCCCCCAAAAAATGATACCCAAGGATAGAAAATTTTCAAAAAAAGAAAGGATTGGTTGGAGATTGGAAAGTTAAGCAGACAAAATTCTGAAAACTATCACTGAAGTGAAGTGAAGTGAAGTTGCTCAGTCGTGTCCGACTCTGCGACCCCATGGACTGTAGCCTACCAGGCTCCTTGGTCCATGGAATTTTCCAGGCAATACTGGAGTGGGTTGCCATTTCCTTCTCTAGGGGATCTTACTATCATTAACAGTGTCCAATTTGGGGAAAACAGATCTGAAGTGATATTTAGGCAACCTGGAGAAAAGATGGAAAACTCCACCCAAAATGAAAACCCCTCCCTTGACATCACAGGATTTCCTCAGACACAGACAAGTAAATCAGGGCTCACCATTTTGGTTTTCCATGCTTAGGAGGAGAGGAGGAAAAGAAAAGGGAGATGAGTCATAATCCAACAAGGCTAATTAATTACAGCCCAACTTCATTATAACACTACATGGAGGAGTCTAACAAATTTAATCATGAATGTGGGATCTCATTACTGTGCAGTTAACGAAATAAGGACAAGGGCTGGGATAAAGGAAAGAGGACAGCCAACTGCCAATTGTGTTAAATCTGAGTTTGTTTTAACATGGGTGGTAGTGGTGTTCAGTGGTTCAGATGTGTCCAACTCTTTGTGACCCCACAGACTGCAGCATGTCAGGCTTCCCTCTCTATCACCAACTCCCAGATTTTGTTCAAACTCATGTCCATTGAGTCAGTGATGCCATCTAACCCTCTCATCCTCTATCATCCCCTTGTCCTCCTGCTGAGTTTGTCTTAACATGGGTGTACTCGTCTGTATCAGAATTTATTTTACCTTAAGGAGTAAACACAGCTTTAGCTAAAGAGAAAAAAAATAAGATCTGAGTAAGTGTGTGTGTTGAGGGTGGGGAGAGAATGAGGATGAATGGAGAAGAACCCCAGGAGAAGTTCCTTCCCCTGCTGTGGTACCACTGCTAGAGCTCACAGGTGTCTCCTTCCCTCCATTAGCAGGGAAAGAATAAAAACATCTCTGGGAAATAAGTAGAGTTTGGCAAGGGAAAGAAACACCAGGGGCTGACCTTCTTAGTGCTGTCACCTCCTTAAATTGGAGGAATAATCCAAAGTCAGAGAAGACAACACCCATCCCCCAACCCCTGCCCCAAATATCCTCCTTCCTCCAAAAAGATTCATGTTTGAGTATGTAGTGCAAACCTCGACGTGGGGCAGTTTACACAAATACTGAGGAAGAGCCGAGTCCAGACTCTACAACCAACTGCACAAGCCCCAGCTCAACTCACTCAGCCCCTTGCCCAGGATGTGGCCTCGGTTCCTCAAATCCTAGAATGAAGCTCTGGGGACAAGGCACAGAGTTCTAATGAGAGAAAGTAAAAAGGAAAATGAGGACAATTCACCAACACTAAAGAGTGAAGAGGAAATAAAAAGCCTCTTGATGAAGGTGAAAGAGGAGACTGAAAAACCTGGCTTAAAATTCATCATTCAAAACACCAAGATCATGGCATCCAGTCCCATCACTTTAAGGCAAATAGAAAGGGAAAAAATGGAAAGAGTGACAGACTTTCTTTTCTTGGGCTCCAAAATTACTGGGGATGGTGACTGCAGCCACAAAATTAAAAGACGTTTGCTTCTTGGTAGGAAAGCCATGACAAACCTAAACAGCATATTACAAAGCAGAGACATCACTTGGCTGACAAAGGTCCATATAGTCAAAGCTATGGTTTTTCCAGTAGTCATGTACAGATGTGAGAGCTGGAACATAGAGAAGGCTGAGCACCAAAGAACTGATGCTTTTGAACTGTGGTGCTGGAGAAGACTCTTGAGAGTCCTTTGGACTGCAAGGAGATCAAATCAGTCAGTCCTAAAGGAAATCAACCCTAAATACTGAATGGAAAGACTGATGCTGAAGCTGAAGCTCCAATACTTTTGCTACCTGATGTGAACAGCCAATTCATTGGAAAAGACCCTGATGCTGGGAAAGACTGAGGGCAAGATGAGAAGTGGGCGACAGAGGATGAGATGGTGGGATGGCATCACCGACTCAATGGACATGAGTTTGAGCAAACTCCAAGAGATAGGGAAGGATAATGAAGCCTGGTGTGCAGCAGTCCATGAGGTCCCAAAGAGTCAGACATGACTTAGCGACTGAACAACAAAGAGTAAACGGAAGTTCTTAGCTGAATTGTTCAAATGAAAGTTACGTCCAACAAAGAGAAAAGAGTAAGAGGAGTAGGCAGGACTACTGGAGCAAAGAAAGAATGAGAGATGGAGGGGCAGGAAGACAGTAAGAATCCACTTTGGAAAAAACAGAGTCCTCCACCTCCCTCCCAAAGTCTCTATAATGATATTATGCTACAAGACTAAAGCAAATATGAACGAATTGAGACATTAGCAATAAGTTGAAAGAATGAGATAAAAAGGGAGATCACAGAAGTACGGAAACAATGAACAAAAAACCCATCTCAGAACTAGCAAACAAATTTTTAAAAGCAGAATCAGCACAGGTGAAAGAATCAGTGACATACCAAAATCCCTAGAAACTTGTGACAGTGACAGGGAATGCATAAGATAACAGCACAGAGATAAAGGCAATTCAGAAATGGAGAATCGATCATAACAAACCAGTAACACTTAACACAGAACTAAAACTTAATGGTAGGTCCCTTAAACATCAGTAAACTTTTCTTAACCTAACTCCTATCACCAATTATGTAAAAATAATGTTTTATGGTTCCTTTGCTCTTATAGAAGACTCCCCAGGCAAGTAAACAGTAAATGTCAACTGTTAGGTTTTATAACATTTGCCCTGATGTCTATTTCGTAGGCTTGTAGAGTTGGTATCTGCCTAAGAGTGGCTCTTAGGAGAGAAGAGTTAGAAATTCAGTACTATACACCACTTTTTCTTTTTCAGTGAATATAAAAGAGAAATCTGAAAGCAATTTGTTAACAAGAACAGTTTATTGGAGCCTTATCTAACAGATTTCTAAAGCAGCCACAGTTAATATAAGAGAGTTCTTACTTCCAAGTGGATATGTTTTAATTAAGAGAACTAAGATAATCTGTTTTAATATATTTCAACTTTCTTCAGTAACTAGGAGCCAAACACTTGCTAAAATATTTTTCTAGAAGCACAGAGTAGGTAATATTCACAACAAGAGAGCCACAATTTATTCATTATTCCTTTATATTGATCAGAACTCCAAATATCCATTCATTGAGAAGTGCTGGGCTAAAGCCTTTAAAGAGACACATTATCGGAACTTAAATGTACAGGGCATAGAACTCAAACACACACACACACCCACAGTCACACCCCACCCCACACACACCCCCCCCACACACACACCCATTATATTTCACTGCCATTTTGAAGAGAACTCTTTTGTTTTTAAAGTTCTTCTTTAAGTTTAGAAGCATCTCTGATTGCAAATAATACACAAAGGGAAAAAAATTTTTATCTGAAAAAAACTTGCTGTTAAATAAAGTAAAAGCTACACCCTGCCTGCCACATAGAAGGTGTTTGATAAACATGACCTGGATGGATAACTTTCAAAGTATGCCAAATAATAATTTAACAATTTAATTCTCAATGGATAAAGCATTGGAAGAAGACCCTAAATTTCAAACTAAATCAGAGCCTTTTCTAAATCATGCTGTTGATGCAGCTGACAGACTGGTTATGTAACCAGAACTCAATATACAAATTGCTACAGAACAGGCATTTTATCCCTGAAAACACTAAAATAATAAAGAACATGACATTATGTAATTAAATATGACTGATGGAGAAAGCTCTCAGAACAATCTGATTTTGATTTTCAAGTGAAAAATAGGAAGTTGCCTATTTTAAAAGTTGTTGGGTTTTGAAAATGGATCTTTTTATGGATTTATCACACAACCAGAGAACCAACTTTTGCAGTTTTCTCTCATATATCAGGAAGTGTAGTTTCTTCCTCACTGAAAATGCAGACATGGAAGAGAGCATGTGTATGATCAAACACTGTGCTTAGTCGCTCAGTCGTGTCCGACTCTTTGTGACCTCATGGACTATAGCCAGGCTCTTCTGTCCCTGGGGACTCTCCAGGCAAGAATACTGGAGTGGGTTGTCATACCCTCCTCCAGGGGATCATCCCAACCAGGGATCGAACCCAGGTCTCCCGCATTGCGGGTGGATTCTTTACCGACTGAGCCACCAGGGAATGATCAAACACACTTTATTCCAAATATAGCATTAGTGGGCTTGCTCATACTTCAGGGATATGTCTCTGTGAATACTGGTTTGTCTCATAGTTCTCACTTTTTTGGAAGACTTGACTTAGTCCAAAAATGCCATGGCATGCATACAAAAGTTAGCTTCTTATATTCTGAAACAGAACAAAAAAGGAACATACTCTGATAGGAGATTCTATCATATGAGCTCAGAACACAGAACTTTATCAATCTGATGAAAGGTTTTTCCACATTTGAAATACTATAAAACACACTATAAAGTAAATCACTTCCTGAAAGATTGCTGTATATGAAGAATGGAAAAAAAAAAAAAACTCAAAATGAAGTTAGGACTAAAGATTAACAAATGCATATAAAGAAGCTAAGTGGTTTTGTGTGTGTATGTGTGTGTTTGCTCAAAGAGGACATGTTTCAGAATGGCTTGCCTTATTCATATGCAGATAACTGATAGCAAACTTTGTTTAAATGAGGTGGAGAAGAAGGTGCTACATTAAAGTTAAATTTAATAAGTAAAACCATAGTAACCATAAAACAAGAATGTTATCATTTGAAGATTATGTGAAAGATCAACATATGTGCTATCAAATATATAAAAGTATGTGGCATTTACGATGGTCAGGGACAAACCAATTCTCATAAGCTAAAAGGAAATTTCTGAAAAGAGAAATATGATGGTCTATAGTGGTTGGTCTGCTGTGGGAGCAGTAGAACCAGGGCTTCTGCTTAATATGATGAGATTAAAAGGACCTGAGACAGAGAGAGGGACTCTGAGCAGTTCACTATTTTGGATGCTAGCTCACAGAATTTAATCACAGTCTCTGTCATTTGATTACCAACAATACTGATGATTTATCCATTTCAGGATAAGTAGGAAGCAGGATTTCAGCTCACTGCTCTATCATTATCCATTCTTGGCAACATATTACAGTAATCCACTCTTATGCTTATGTACCTGATCAAGAGACCTTCTATTCCACTCTTGTACTGATTACTTTTTAAGCAAAGTTCATGTAAGCCAGTAGGTCACAGGGAATCCTAAAATTTATTCCCACTTGGAACATTTTCCTTCTGGACCTTATTAAACATTATGTTCTAGGCATTATGAGTACTCTAAGGTATTCTGGAATAATAACCCAAACTGCAGAGTGAAAGTAAGTGGCAATTAAAATTGCAGAGAGGGGAGGCCTGAGACAAGGAAACGACAGCATCTTTTCCCAAAGACTGCTGGACTGGTGATCCAACTCCGGGGTCAGCAGGCTGGGCCTGAGGTCCAGATCCAAACCCACCATCTGTTTATGTATACCCTACAAGAGCTAAGAGTGGTCTTTATACTTTTAAGTGGTTGAGGAAAAAAAGTAATGAGAGTATTTTGTTACAGGTGAAAATGAGATGAAATTCAAATCCCAGGGTCCATAAATAGGGTTTAATCGGCACACAGCCACAGTCGTCTGTTTAACATTGCCCACGGCACTTAGGTGCAGCAGAGTTAAGTAGCTGAGACTTTGAGGGCATAGCCCACAAAGCCTAACATGTTTACCACCTCTTTCTAGAAAAAAAGCTATCTCAGAGTTTCTAATATCGTATGTGAAGAGTCTGAATTATTTTGTATTCGTTTTCTAATCCATCATGGATCAAGCTATGCTTTTGTAGAATACAAAATCACGTGCTCAGATGCTATAGAAATGTCAAATTGCTATCCTTTTATCTAATGCTTACTCTCAATTTCTGGACTATCTGGATGTATACTTGCACAAACATTTTGTGGACGAGCACTGGTCCACAGACTACGTTTCAAAAAGCTCTACTCTAGATAATGCAAGGATACCTTAATAAAACTTTTTGGAAAACATCACTCCTTCCCTACATAGTTCTGATATGGTGATCACTAAAAATATCAGTACATAAATATATACACACATGGATAAAATTTTCCATGGGTCTTTTTCCTTTGAGTGTTATGCTTAAAAAACATAACAACTGTTTCTCCGTTACCAACTGCCCCAACATATACAAATTTTATTATTCTTGTAGGCACTGGCTAAAAGAAAAAAAATTCATTTACATTTCATGCTTTTGGGAATAATAACTAAAATTTCAAAAACAAAGCAATTAGTGCAAATGTTTTTTGGACAATCTGTGCTGTGATTTTAGAAACTGTGTGTGAAAGAATCAGAATCCTTGCATGCACCAAAACAGTTTCTATGTTTAAATTTTTAGAAGGTTGAAAAGATATCTTCATATGTTTGCTTTATAATACTAAAGTCCCTTGGTATGTCAAAGGCCATGTAAGTAATTCTTAGCTTAGGTACAAAAAGTGCTTTGGGCTTGTTTTATATGACACTCCCTGGCTTTTGTATTGCACTTAAGAAAATGAATGTGAAAAAAAAATCATCTCCATGAAACTTTTTTTATTGGCCTAAAGTTAGTAGTGACTTATTTTCAGATTTCAATCTTTATCTCCTGAGTGAAACGCTTATTTAATCCTACTATGATTTTTGTTTAACAAATGAAATAATTTTTAACCATTTTTAAACATTAAGAAAGATGAAACTCCATTATAGGGCCAATGAGTTTATTATTATTAGGTGTTAGATGATCAAACATTCAAATAAGAAGCCGTACTGTGATTTCATGGTGTAAGTAGAGAGTCTACAAAAAATAACTCCAGGTGTGCTAACAATTTAGATGACAATAGGAAATGCTTTCTTTCTTTACTGTTATAAAAATATGTTGCTGCTAGCAAAGGATGAAAATTTCAAAGCAGAGGGAATATAAAATGACCATAGATCGAATTTCTGCAAATGTCCACTTTGTTTTACAGCTCCAATATCATGAAACAATGAAAATAGTGAGATCTACTAGTTCAGAAAAATGACATAATGTTTATAAATATTTACATGTATGTTGAACTAGATCATTTTTAAGAGATGCAGCTGTGATAGAGAAAGAAAACTGGGGCTTGATCAGAGTCCTCATTTTGCATGATCCTGTGCAAGTCACTTAACCTCTATAAAATCAATGAGATTATGACTCGTCTCAGAGGAATTAAGGAAGATAAAGCAGTGTCTTGCTGGCTACAAAGCTCTATATGAATATTGAGGATTACTGAGTAGAAGGTGAACAGAATCTTAAAATGTATTTCTAAATTTACTGTAAAAATGAGGATTTTATACAAGAAAACTATACAAACAACCTAAATTATTTAACAACCTTTTCAAATGATATCACTACTTCTTTAAGCAGGGAGTATAATAAAAGAAATGCTTCTTAGACAACTTATTACACAAAATTTTAAGTTATTGTAGTCATGGATATTGGTGTCATGAAAGGGTGCCACAGGAGGACCTTTGTAGTATGAAAGAGAGTGGTGGTAAGGGGATGGCCAAGGCCAAAGGGCATTGTGTTCTTTTCACAGTGACACCTGGAGGAAGCGGAGGCATTAGCCAAGGGAGGGTGAGAGCAAATATTCCCTGCGTGACTACATTGTCCTCATTTAAAGACATAATCAGTTAATATAATCACAATTAATACGGACATATCTAAAAGCCTCTGGTCCATCATAATATGCTTATTTGTCCCACAAGCAATAACAGTTACTATGTGAGTCTCACGCCTTAATGCATTATCTATGAATCCTTGAAAACACACGGTTTTCTTCTTCAAGGTTAAAATTGAGTTCTGAGACAGTGGTGGATTTTTAAAAAGTCTTATGCACATGCACATTACATATATGGTATGAGAACAGCATTCCACTTTCAAAGTCTAGGATAATTTACTTTCAGATCTTTAGGTTGAGTATGTATTGGTTCAGAGAATTCCCTGCTCTATACAACGTATTTCTTTCTCATGCACATTTTCCCCCCCTCAAATCCTGAAAGACATGGGGACTTTCTCTCATTCCTCCAAGTGATAGAACTATTCTGATGTTAGGGAAACAGTGCTGGTTATATAGAGTCTGGATAACACATTTAAGAGATGATGGTATGAAGACAGGCAAGGAAGGCCCAGTTACTTCAGTAAGGCTGCCACATACCATCTCTCCATCTATCATCTGGAAATACATTCTTCTCTCTTGGGATCTAAGCCCTATGCCAAAGGCACGAAATTTGTACACTGATTTCTCATTATTTGGAGGAGAATAATTACTACAATGATAGGAAAAGAATAAGGGAATCATTTTCTAATAACATTGCCATGTTCCATAGCCCAACTTCTCACTGGATCATTGTCAATTCCTTATACATCATGTCCCTACCTCCCCACTTCCCTATCATTTCATGTTTGCCCTACAAAAGCTTTCCTATCACACCAAATGCTGACAGCCTGGAAAGTAAGTAAAAACTCATATTCACTCTAAGGACTCATGAAAAGAGGTTATTATTGAGAATTTACACTATGTTAGGTCAAGTGTTTCACATATATTGCCTTACTTAAATCTCAGGAAAATCAAGCATTATTATCCAAAGTTTCCCTTCAACACACTGCTTATTAAAACCACATTGTTACTCGTATAGAAAAAAATTTTCCTTTAAGCATTGATTGTAAGGTGGAAACTATTTTATAGAAGAGGCATCAATCTAATTTTTCATCTGCACTCCAGTGTCTCCGCTTTGCACCTGCTCTTGGGCAACACAGGTGACATGCTCCAGTTTTCTGGAATCTGCCTAATAAACAGCTCCTTGGGTGAAAGTCTCTATATACTTCTTCCAACATGGAAATATACATCTTCTGCTTTTGTTCAACACCATAGCAATGACCGAGTTAACTTGAACTTCTTCCTACCTTTCACATGACACATTGGGCCCAACCCTATAGATTTCTCTGAATGGAGAACTTCTTTCAACCAAGAATTATAAAACAAAGGGAAATAGCAGCAAAGTGTGTTGTCTTCCCTGGCTTTGGATTATTTTTCCAATTTAAGGAGGTAATAGAAACAAGAAGGTCAGCCCCTGGTGTTTCCTTCCCTTGCCAAACCCTGTTTATCTTCCACAGATGTTTCTATTGTTTCCCTGATAATGGAGAGGAATCATATTAGTGCCCAGCTAATATAATGATTTGCTACTTCCTCTTTATAAACAGGTAAGTATTTTGTAAAGCATCCTTGTGAGCCTACAGCAATATACTGATAAGGTTACAACTGCAATTAAAAAGTCTAAAACTGGAAAATATTTTACAGTTTAAGAAAGAATGTTTTGGTAAACAAAATGCACGTGTGAAGCTTACATTTTAAAATGGGGCAGGAAAATGACACCAGCAAGAATGGCAGAGCAGGCAGCTCAGTGGGCCCTGGCCCCGCGGGAAGATTGAAAAATTAAGCAAAAACTGTCAGAATCAACTTTTTCAGAACTCTGGAAAACAAAAGTTTCTATCAACCAGCCAAATGCTGAACAAATTGAAAGGGAATTTGAAAATCCCTAGGAAAGCACTCTGGTATTTTTATGTCTTTGGCCAATTCTCTTCCTGGGCTCAGCAGTGGTTATGAAGATGACCATATTCCCAGTTTGGGACTCTGGTCCCTGGTTCTGGAGGAAGAAGAGCAGATCTTATTTGTAAAGTATTGTCTTTGTCTGCTCTAACTTACTGTAGGGACTATATGAAGGACTGATGTAAGGTGCTTGTCTTTGTTTCACGTAATTTGGAACTAACTCAGGGTGTTGTTGTTCAGTTGTGTTCAACTCTTTGCAACCCCAAGGACTGCAGCATGCCAGGCTTCCCTGTCCATCACCAACTCCCAGAGCTTACTCACCCTCATTACTATTGAGTTGGTGATGCCATCCAACTATTTTGTCCTCTGTCATCCCCTTCTCCTCCTGCCTTCAATCATCAGCCATCAGGGGCTTTTCTAATGAGTTAGCTCCTTGCATCAGGTGGCCAAAATACTGGAGCTTCAGCTTCAGCATCTGTCCTTCCAATGAGTATTCAGGATTGATTTCCCTTAGGATTAACTTGAGTGCCAAAATTCTGGGAGGCAAAGCTAGAGAAAGTTATTTGTGAAATCAGGGAATTCAAAAGCACTTGTAAATATAGAGATTTAAAAAGTTATGCACATGTTCAGGAAATACATATGCTCAGAAAATACTTAAGAGGGTTTTTGCTCCTATTCTCTTTCACTCTGTTTCTCTAATTTGGCTTCTGGTATTCAAGGAAATCTCTATCAAAACACAGTGGAACACAAGCTAAAGGAACAGAGAATTCAGAGACTACACATGACTAAGAACACAGTTCTGAAAAAAATAGCTTAGAAAAGTTACCTAATTAATAGCTATAGCCTACAGCAAACAACAAAACAAACTCTTAGAAGGGGAAGACTTTAGTTTCCAGGATTTCTATAATATTGAAATATCCAGTTTTCAACTAAAGTTTACAAAGCATGTGAAGAAACAGGAAAATATGGCCAATTTGCAGGAAAAAAACGAACAAACTTACTCCAAGGGACTGGAGCAATATCTGGACTTACTAGATAAATCCTTTAAATAAATTGTCTTAAATATGCTCACAGAACTAAAGGACGGAGAAGGCAATGGCACCCCACTCCAGTACTCTTGCCTGGAAAATCCCATGGATGGAGGAGCCTGGTGGGCTGCAGTCCATCGGGTCACGAAGAGTTGGACACGACTGAGCGACTTCACTTTCACTTTTCACTTTCATGCATTGGAGAAGGAAATGGCAACCCACTCCAGTGTTCTTGCCTGGAGAATCCCAGGGATGGGGGAGCCTGGTGGGCTGCCGTCTATGGGGTCGCACAGAGTTGGACACAACTGAAGTGACTTAGCAGCAGCAGCACAACTAAAGGAAGTCATAGACAAAGTGCTAAAGTAAACTAAGAGAATGTTGTATGAATAAATAGAGAGTATCAATAAAGAGACAGGAATCGCAAAAAATGAAACCAAACAGGGATCTGGGAGCCGAAAAGTATGATAACTGAAATGAAAAACTCACTAGAGCGTTTTGGTAGCAGATCTGATCAGGCAGGGAAGAGAATCAATAAACATGAAGATAGGCCAATTAAAGTTATTCAGTCTGAGGAAAAGAGAGAAAATAGAATGATGGAAAAGAGAGAAAAGAGAATGATGAAAAATAAACAGAGTACAGTATGAAGATTTCTTTAAAAGCTAGGAATAAAACTACCATAAGACCCAGCAATCCCACTACTGGGCATATATTCTGAGAAAACTATAATTGAAAAAGACACATATACCCCAGTGTTCATTGCACTACTATTTACAATAGCCAGGCCATAGCTGCCGACAGATGAATGGATAAAGAAGTTGTGGCACATATAAATAATGGAATATTACTCAGCCATAAGATGGAATGCATCTGAGTCAGTTCTAGTGAGGTGGATGAACCTAGAGCCTGTTATACAGAATGAAGAAAGTCAGAAAGAGAAAAACAAATATTGTATATTAATACACATATATGGAATCTAGAAAATGGTACTGATGAATCTATTTGCAGGGCAGCAATGGACACTGAGACATAGAGAACAGGCTTATGGACATGAGGCAGGAGAGGGTGGGATGGACTGAGAGAGCAGCACAGAAATCTATACATTACCATATGTAAAACAGATAGCTAATAGGGAGCTGCTGTATAACACAGGCAGCTCAACCTGGTGCTCTGTGACAACCTAGAGGGGTGGGATGGGGTGGGAGGTGGGACGGAGGTTCAAGAAGGAGGGCAACTTGTATGTATACCTATCGCTGACTCATGTAACGTATGGCAGAAACCAGCACAACACTGTAAAGCAATTATCTTCTACTTACAAAGAAAATAAACAGAATGTAAGAGACCCATGGGACGCCATACTAGTGTTTTAACATACACAATGGGAATTGTGGAAGACAAAGAGAAAGGAAAAGAAAAAAAAAATGAAGAAATAATGACTGAAAACTCCCAGAATGTGATAAAAGGCATAAATCTATACATTCGAGAAGTTCAACAAACCCCAGGAAGAATCAGTGCAAAGATACTCACACCAAGACATGTAATACTCAAATTTTTGGAAGCTAAGGACAAAGAGAAAATTTCAAAAGTAGCCAGAGACTTGCATCTTGTCACATACAAGAGACCTTTGAAAAGATTAACAGAAAATTTCTCATCAGAAACTATGGAGGTAAGAAAGAAGTGGGATGACTTGTTTTTTTGATTGCACCACATGGCATGCAGGATCTCCCCTGACCAGGGATCAAATTCATGTTCCCTGCATTGCGAGCCTGGAGTCTTAACCACTGGACAACCAGGCAAGTCTGAAATTTTTAAAGTGCTAAAAGAAAACTGTTAACCAAGAATTTTACATCCAAATTAGCAAATTTTTATATCCAAATTAGCAAAACTAACCATCAAAAATGAAGCAGATAAACAATGATGTGGTTTCCTATCAGTAGACTTGTCATAAGAGAAATGCTACAAGTCCTCCAGGCTGAAATGAAAGCATCCTATACAGTAACTCAAAGTTATAACAGAGAGAGAATTCTGATAAAGGCAGCTGCACAGGTGAATGCAAAGGCCAGTGTTATTGTATTTTGGGTTTGTAACTCTTTTTATCTCTTGTATGATTTAAAAGACAAATGCATAAAAGAATAGTAATTTTAAATCTATGTTAATGGACACACAACATATAAATGCAATTTGTGAAAACAATAACATAAATAGAGGCAGGGCAGAGCTACACAGAGGCAGAGTTTATACATGTTACCAAGGCTAAGTTGGTATTAACTCAAAGTAGATTATAAATCTAGGGTGTTAATTATAAACCCCAAGATAATCACTAAGATGATATCTTAAAAAAGCATATCCAAAAGGAAACATGACATATTTTACTTTGTCTGGTTTACTATCTTCCTCTTTTACTGCACTGAAAGTTGCAGAAGGTCAGGGCCTTGGTTTTTCTTAATCTCCACTGCATCATCTGTGCCCAGAACAGTGCCTAGAACATCCGTATGTTCATCTGTGCCTAGAACACACAGTTGATGCTTGATAAAGATCTGCTGAATGAATGAGTGGAGATTTGAGTAGACAAATAGAAAGATGAGTTTAGAATTGAAAAGGGCTAAACTGGAGACATAAATCTGAAAGCCAAAGGGGATTAAAATAGGTATTATTTTCTCTAACTTAAAAGATGTGAAAATTGGTACAGGCAGGGTAAAATGAGTATGTACAATGCATACACCATCTTCTCATTATCTGACAAGGTGAAGGAAGCCTAGCTGGCAGAAGAGATAAACATTTTCCTGGTGCAAATTCTACAGGGAATTAAATATATGAACATTTTTTTAAGAGCACACTGGGAAAAAATAATGAAACAAGGTATTCTTAACAGTGATTTTCTTATCAGGGCCCTTGATGACAGCTCAAGGTCAACACAAATGTCAACATACTTCAGTGAGAGCATTTTGCAGTCCAACCCAAGAGGCTGGGGCACAGGGATTTCTCAAGCTCTAACTTAGTCTAAGAGTAGAATTTGGAATATCTAATGAGATAGAGATAGTCTGTCTCTCTTCTTTACTGCTTTGACAGATCATTCAGTTCAAGGCTGACCTCTATTATAATAATTTTGTACTGCTGAGTGAAGGGAGAACTGGTTGCTTTGTATACCAGGAGACCAAGTTTTTAAAGCTCAACTTTTACCATGAGTAGGCTTCCCTGGTGGTTCAGATGGTAAAGAGACTGCCTGTGATGCAAGAGGCTTGGATTCAATCCCTGGGTCGGGAAGATCCCCTGAAGAAGGAAATGGCTACCTACGACAACCACTACAGTATTCTTGCCTGGGGAATTCCATGGATAGAGGAGTCTGGCAGGCTATAGTCCATGGGGTTGCAAAGAGTCAGACACGACTGAGTGACTACAACTTGCACTTTTTCACTTTTACCATAAGTATCAGTATGTCTGATTGGTTTTATTGCTAAGATAAGTGGTCACTTTACCTCTTCCTAGGGGTGAGGATTAAGTGACTTGTCCATGGTCACAGGGCTAATGGCAGAGCTGGGGCTTAACCCCAGGCCTCCAAACTCCTGACTCAGAGAATATTCCATTACTCTCAATCCTCTGTATCTTTTATACTCACATAATAAAAGATATCAGGTCACATTTCTAGAATACTGTGGCTAGGATCCTGGTTTCTTAACTTTCCCCACTAAGCAAGCATCACTGCAGAAACTAGAAGAGGCTTGTTCTTGTTAGGGGTCTCTTGCCCAAATGTTAGGGCTTCAGGCATCTGTCCTAGACTTATCCTCTATCTATACAGAGGCACCTACTGGGGAATATCAAAGACAAACACGCAAGAAGATAATGGATTCTGTATAAAATGACATAGTTTGAGCAGGCTTGAAATTTTTCAATCACTGTTTGGGATATGGAAAATAGTAAAAGGAGACTCACAGACTTCAGAAATCATTATATCCTCAAGGATCTAGTGTGATGTTAAAAACAACAAAAATTCGTTTCCACCGGTTTTATTGTATTTTGAGTAACATTTACTAGTTGCATGTAATATATAAAAGCTTGAGAGAGAAAAATATTGTGCCTAATTCTATCATCTAAAGAACCAAAGTGGGAAAGGAAAGAGAGAGAGAGGGTGAAAGGAAGGCAGACATGCAGAGATTTATTAAACTTCAGCAGTGGAGAAAGGTATAAAACAGAAGGTAAGAGCCTGCTGCTGCTAAGTCGCTTCGGTCATGTCCGACTCTGTGTGATCCCACAGACGGCAGCCCACCAGGCTCCGCTGTCCCTGGGATTCTCCAGGGAAGAACACTGGAGTGGGTTGCCATTTCCTTCTCCAATGCATGAAAGTGAAAAGTGAAAGTGAAGTCGCTCAGTCGTGTTCGAATCTTCACAACCCCATGGACTGCAGCCTACCAGGCTCCTTCGTCCATGGGATTTTCCAGGCAAGAGTCCTGGAGTGGGTTGCCATTGCCTTCTCCTAGGTAAGAGCCTGGGGATCATCTATTATCCTCATTCTACTCTGCAAAATTAATTACTCTTAATTTTACTTTTTACTATTTCTGTATATCTTCCCAGAAAAACATTATCTTTTATGTTTTAGGAATCTATGCTAATGTGTGTTAATTTAACATATGTATGTATTTTCAGAAAAAAAAAATGCACAGACCAAAATACACTGCTCATACTTCTGCAGACTTCTTTTTTTATTTAATTTATCCTGAAGGCATTCAATAGCAGCACAGAGACATTGACCATTTTTTTTCCCCTAAGTGTTCTATTGTACAGAAGCAACATAATTTTAAACAGTTCACTCTTGATGGCTATTTAGGTTTTTCACAGTTTGTTACTATTATCACCAAGACTTCAATGAACATCTTTGTAATATATAACTTTGTGTATTTTGTAAGTCTGTCTCTTGGGAAAATTACTAGTAAGGGAACCAGGTCAAAGGGAATGTGATTTTATAATTTTTTATAAATTGCCGCCTAAAATGCTTACATAATTTGCATTCTAGCAAACATCTGGAGACTACGATGTGCACAAAACTTTTCATCAAAAAGTATATGAAATTAACAGCTATGATGTAAATACCAACTATACTTACTATGAATTCCATTCATGTACCCTGTCTTTGGGATTACGATGATCTACATAAATAATTAACAACAACATAATATATCTAGAGCTCCACGTTACCAAACATTAATTCACTGAGAAAACAGTTCATACTCTTTGCTATAGAACCTTCCATAAGAATGATCCTGGGAGTTGGAGGTCAGCCCAGCATCCATAATTGGAACCATACAAGAGTGTGTTGTGTGTCTCAGTGTTTGAACAGTAAGTTTCATTTTGAAATACATCTGAATCAGCTTGTAAAAATCTCAAAACAAAAACATCCATTTATTGTCTCCATGCAAGGGCTGTCCAGAAATATATCTCAAAATCATTTTCCATTTTCCTCATAACTAATGAGAAATGATTCACAGAAATGTTCAAGTTAAATAATGTGAAAAGGTCTTCATCATTTATCTTTGGTTCATTGAAATGGAATCAAAGGTAAAAATGATATATGAAAGTTTCAGGATAAATTTTAAATTATCAAGTTAACTGTCCTGAGGATATCAAGAGAAAAGATATACTAGTAGGTAGCAGTTAAGAGAATTATTAATATCTAAATAAATATTTTAAAAAGTGAGGTCTGTGAAGTTATATCTTTTGCTTTACAAATTACGTGACTTTAAACAAATTACTTAACTCTTTGTTTTAAATGAGGTGATGCAAAAAAAGGCATTTAGTCTGGTGCCTGGTGCTTGTAGCTCCATACATGTGAACTGCTACTAATATACAGTCACTATTACTACAGTGTGAGGAGTAACTCTAAAATATAGAAAAGAACAACGTTTCCCTAAGGATACAGAGAAAAAAGGTAAAACACGATACGAAGAATTTGACGATAGGAATTTACTACCTAATTAGCACATTGATCCCCTCCCTCAAATGAAAAATGAACATGTTATCTCCAAAGAAACAGATCACAGTGCAAGCCTGTCAGATTTCCACATTATAGCTTTGGTTTTCCAAGACTTTTGCAGACTTTGGCATGGTAAAAATACATCTTGAAACCCTTATTCTAGAACTGAAGAATTTAAGTTAACCTCTTTGCTCTGGGTGAAAAATAGCATTATCCCATAGGAGCCAGAACAGAAAATCACAGGGTCTTCTGACAGGAAAGGCAAGATTGAATTTAATTTCTTTCTCCCAACTTTGCAAATTTCATGGGAAAATTCATAAAAAATAAAAATTCAAAAATATAAAACTGACTCTAAAAGGTAAAGTTGAATTGTTTACATCTTTGATAACTGATGGCAAGGTAAATCCTAGAAACAGATGGTTATTTCTTCCCAGCCTGAAACTTGCTTTATTTTTTAATCTTCTAACTACAAGACTCCTCTAAATCTGACCTTGTAATTTCTCTTCTTATCTAAAGATTGCAGATGAGGGTGCATGAAAACAGGAGTTGTATACCACCACAGCTGAGGCAAACTCTACAGAGAACTGAGGCTAACTATGCCCGTAAAGTCTTCTCAGCAAATGTTACATGCACCCTACTCCCCCAGACAGCAGCTGAAACTTACTTGTCATCCCTCTTACAGAATATTCACTTCACAGAAAGGTCTCTGCCAAAATCAATTAGCATACTATTCCACTGTAAAGTAATTTTCTTCTTTTAAAAAACTTTTTTGTATTGATGCCCTTGGGAAGGTGCCCAAAGGTATTTCTACAGTGGTTTTAAACAGTTACTTAAATAAAATGAATGAGATTTTTGAACTAGTAAGAATTTCCCCAGTCCTCTAATTTTACTTCCGCTGAATGTAGAAATCCTCTCTTTGACATCCTTGAGAATTAGAAATTCAATTCTGATCGAACACCTTCATAACATAAAACTTGCTTTAAGGGGTACCTTGTTATAGTTTTTTTAAAAAAAGGCACTGAAAGAAAAGCTGGGAGAGCTGAAGTCCTATACCCCTCCCCATGGGAGCTACTTACTCCATTCTGGGCTTTGGTTTTCTTATTTATAAAATGGCAGAGAAGTTGTTATTTTTGACCACAAAGATTCTTTTGAGGTCTAACAGTTTGCAAAACATTTCATAAGGAAATCCTTGACAGAATTAGAGAGTCCTAATTATTAGAAGTGAGAAGGCAATGGCACCCCACTCCAGTACTCTTGCCTGGAAAATCCCATGGACAGAGGAGCCTGGTAGGCTGCAGTCCATGGGGTCGCTGAGGGTCGGACACGACTGAGCAACCTCACTTTCACTTTTCACTTTTATGCATTGGAGAAGGAAATGGCAGCCCACTCCAGTGTTCTTCCCTGGAGAATCCCAGGGACGGGGGAGCCTGGTGGGCTGCCGTCTCTGGGGTCGCACAGAGTCAGACATGACTGAAGCGACTTAGCAGCAGCAATTATTAGAAATCTGCCTTCCTTTAACTTCTGCCAACACGAACTCTTCTCTAGTTGAGAGAGATAGAAATAAGTATATTTTCACACAGTAGTTCCTTAAAATTGAAACCTGGGTATCACATCTGCCAGAAGTATTCTATTCTCTAGGCTAAGAAGATTTCTTAGAACATATTTCTTATTTACATATTATTAGCATATCCTCCAGTGTTTTAGCAAATGATTTAACGGTTAAAAGGACAAACTTATTTATAGTATTTTCGTGGAAGAGATAAATAGGAAGTTGAAAAGTTCGTTTAAAGGCTTTATTTTTGTAAGAGGTTAAATAAAGAATATTATTTTAGCAATCTGCAACTGATTGACAACAGTTGACATTTAATTAATTGCTATTTCTACGAGCCAAGGTTTTACTGTCTTTGTAGGATTTCAAAATGCTGAGATAGGGGACATTGTGTTGAAATATGGTGAAAGCCTTAGAGACCACACAGGGGAGTTCGGCTGTTGGGCCTTGAATTAAATGGGCCATGCACTGTGCAGTTTGGGATTCTATTTCTGGTTTTTGGTTTTCTTGTATCCTTCCTCACTGTTAGTCTGTCTGTTATTATTTCACGCTGCTGCCAATAGATCTGACTATAGCAACTCATCTTCTTCCGATTTCCTGCTTCTGATCTGTTGTGGATTTGGCAACCAGATAACCAAACATTTTTAAAGTTGTCTTAAATTAGAGTAAATGAACTGAGATATCATTTTTCATTTATGCAACTGGTTAAAAATATAAATGGATGATTATTACTATGGATGTGGGAACTATAGACAAACTCATATTCTGCAAAGGACAGTATATAAACTCTTTTCAACCCTCTGGACAGGTCTTTGACAATCTATTTTAAAAGTCCTAAAACAATGTATGCCCTTAATTTGATAAATCTACTAGTAGTAGTTGGAACTTGTCCTCAGAAAATAGATGGACAAGTATAGAAGGATGCATAAATAGAACTCTATATCCACCAAAAAGACATGGTTCTATAAGTTATGTGGTTGCCATATAAAAATGCCATGAAAAAATGATATTCAGATCCATAATTATCAAAGAATATGCAAGTGATCTCTAGAATAATATAAATCAGTTCATGTATTACAATCTCATTTTTAAAAAGATTATTCTACATGTTTGAATGGAAGTATCTGCAATGTTATAGACAGAATATTAACCATCTTTTTTCAGTTTATTTAGTTTTAAAATTTTATCTATTTGTATTTCTTTTTAAAGATATTAATAGTTTAATTTAAAATTGCTTTGTACTGTTGTTTAAACATGATGAATTCATTGCACAAGTTCTATCTCTTCTCTTTCCAAATATTACACTAATATGACAACAAAGACATTTAAAGATATTAAATGATAAGTGACATTGCTCAGTCATGTCCAACTCTTTGTGACCCTATGGACTGTAGCCCACCAGGCTCCTCCATCCATGGGAATTTCCAGGCAACAATATTGGAGTGGGTTGCTGTTTCCTTCTCCAGGGGATCTTCCCAACCCAGGGATTGATCCTGGGTCTCCTGCACTGTGGGCAGACTTTATCCTCTAAGCCACCAGGGATTCCCCATTAAATGATAAGGTCAAACCAAATGGCAAGAAAAAAAAGTAGATGAGCGATTTCTGGAATGAAGATGAAGAGAAAAGAGGTTGGTTTGATGCTACAAAAGCTACAGGGACTTGATAAGATTTAATAATTGGGTATGGGAGGGACAAAGAAATCAAGACTTAAACACAGAATCTGGTTGGTGGGATGCTGGTGTTGTTTGCTGAAACTGGGAAAACAAGAAGAGTAGGTAGAACAACTATTGAGAAAGGATTCAGTCTCATATATCTAATTTTGAGAGACCTATGGGATCCCCAGGGCACTGGATACACACATCTGCCATGCAGTCGACAGATGGGAGGAGGCTGTCATCTGCGGGAGAGGTAGCTGACACCACGGTTGGCCTTGCAGTCACCTGGGGAGACTTGTCTAGTGATAAGATGCCATGGGCGGAATCCTGGGAACATCAAACAGTAAGCAGTGAGGAGACCCTAAACAAGTCACTAGAGAGGCAGCGGAACGTGGTGCACAGTGCATGAGAGCCAGGAAGGTTAGGGGCGGGTACTGAGAAGTGAGACTAACTTCTTACAGAAAACCCGAACAAACTTTTTAACCAGCCCAATAATAACAAAAAAGTTTGGGGAAAAAAAAAAAAAAGGGCTGGTAAGTACCACTGAATTTAATAACAAAGAAGTAATCCCATGATTACTTGTGCAGTGGTCAGAATGGAAAAAGATGAGACAGCTAGTGTAGACAGAGCTTTTAAGAAGCCTGGCAGTGACAGAATGAAACACGTGAGTGGCTAGCTAGTTGGGGACGTTGCACTGAGGTTGGAGTTTTGGTTTTGTCTTTTTAATATAGGACAGAGTTAAGTATGCTGAAGTGGAATTACATGTGGTACGATGTGAACTGATATTCTACAAAACAATCTATTTGTCTGAATAAATTAATACAGTTTTCAAGTAATTACTTAATATCTTACTCAACAAAATAGCAGCAAAAGCTGATTTCTTGTTCTTTTTTTTTTCTATTTTATGATCTAAAAATCCCACATACTAAAACATAGAAATTTAAAATATCCAACTAATTTTGAACTTTGGGGGAGGGTAGAGGGCAACAAATAAACCCCCCTCCCCAATACAAAACACCTTCAATGAGACTTGTTTCATCAAGACAATTTTAAAACATAAAAAAATTTCATAGCTAAATCAAATGCAAACTTATTATCCTGACAAATAAAAAACAAGTTTTAGCAAGAAAGTAGCCAGAAATCAGTATTTAATGTATGTTGCCATTTCCCTCTCAGTTAGCAGCATCCTGATCTGAAGGAGTCTGCAATTTTCAAAGGGGCTAACCTTTTATCGACCATTTAAACATGCTTCATTTATTATTATCATCCAAGCACATTTTATATCTTTTGAAATACATATGTGCTAGTGTCTTTAGTAACTATATGTTTACATAACAGGCATGCTTTGTCCACCACAGCGTATTTTTTAAAAACTGAAATACTTACAAAAGCACTATTAGGTATTCAACAATTTGAATTCCCTAGCTAGGGAGATGAGGCCAAATACTATCATAGCTTTTTTTTTTTTTTGGTAACTATTCATGGCAGAACTTCAACTACTTTCCTCTTAATGTGGTATTCTGTGCAGTTAGATTTTCTTTCCATGTCTATCTTAGAAGGATGGATTTTCAAAAATTAAAAACATGTGATAACAGTGATTTCAGCACATTTTGTCAGGAGCAAAGAGAAAGCATCATGAACAAAGGGAAAGATTAATTAATTTAGGTACAAGCTCTGATGAATCAGGTAGAATCATCAAGCAGAGAAGATCAGGCCTGTTCCTATTTTCAGTCATTTCTTTTATACTTCATATTAAAAAAAAACACACACACAACTAATTCTGCTTTGAATGTAATAATCTTAACAAAACTCACTATGAAACATGCAAAGGGATAATGATCTCTGAATTTTGTGAGTTGACAATCTTCAAGTGCCTGGAAGAGTTCTTGAATAAGAAGATACAACAACTTTTGTTTCGGTAATAAAAATGTGAAAGTTTAAAACACTTTACTGTTAAAAAAAAAAAGACATTTATTTAAGAAGTTGTGATGGTAACACAGGCTTAGACATTTAAATACCATAAATTAAGATGAACTTGGCATTTATTACATGAACATATCTACATGAAAACGTGGCTTGAAGCCCCACAGTCATGACCTGTCTCTTGGCGCACTTAAAGGTGACTGCAAGCTAGAGATGAGGGAAACCTTAGAAGAGATAAGTCCAAAACGTGGTGCATGTCCAAGCACACATCCAATACATATCTCACAGGTTATAGATGAAGCTTGAGGGAGAGTCCCCCAAAATGACATCAAATGTGGCAGTCAAAAAGTCCGAAGTAAATTTACATTTTTAAAAAGGAAAAAGATACTCAATGAAAGCAGAAAAAAGACAGTCAATGAAAAAAATGAAAACAAATGAAAAAAATGAAAAAGAAAGTAGAAAAAAGATAGTCAATGAAAGTAGAAAAAGAACTGTTATAATAAAGATATTAAATTATATTTAACAACAACCGTGGGGGTGTCTTATTATATTTTGAAAGGTACACTTGACTCACAATCACTGCTTCAGTTTCAGGTGAGCACGCAGGTGGTAGTAAAAATCCATACAATTCAGCTTCTGGATACATTTGAAACAAATCACTTTCTCTTTGAATAATAGCTTGAACAAAGTTCCAGGTTTTCTACAGTTTACTTTTGCTCCTCAGCCCAAACTGTGGGTGTGTGTGTGTGTGTGTGTGTGTGTGTGTACACTCCACGCTTCTAGGCTGGAAATTTGGTCTTAACTCTGGAAGCCATTCTATCTGACCAGTTGTTCTGTTTCACTTTCTTGCCCTGAACTACTTATCAAATGTTATTAACGGTTATAAAGACAACTCAAAGCAACAGATGATTTTGTGTAGATAGGCTGGAAGACAAGTTGACTTTTGTTAATTGGGCCCTGAAAGCTTTCCATCCCACCTTGGGCAGTTTACTATTCAGCTTGCCAAACTTTTAAGTTATTATAACTAGTTTCACACAGATGCCAGACAAAACAGACAAGGGATTAATTGGAATGATCACAAATGCATTCCTTCTGAATAAATTGAAACACATTGCCCAGTGCCAAAAGACATTTAAAATAGAAAACCTGAAACTAATCAATCAAAACAAGTTTAGTTCTTGTGATGTTATAGTTGGGAGACATTTTGCTCTATAAATTAATAGAAAAATTACCTAAGGGAGGGAAAAAGAGAGAGAGAGAAGTTTGATAGCATTAAGAAGGAATTGTGCATTGTCAAAGAGAAATACCTAGGGAGACAATATCTTTTGGGGCTGGTGCTACCCCCACATTATAATCGTTATTTTCATAAGTGATAGGAGTTAAAAGTCTTAAAGAAAAAGTGAAAACTCACACTATTGGCTCAGTTTTAAAATTGTAACATTGAACAAATCAAAGTCAAAGTGTAAAAGCCCAGAACAATACTGGGAGATGAGGGCTTTGGTCAGATGTTAGACAGACTATCCAAACAGCTGGAAAAGATGTTGATTCTCCTTGGGAAATTTGTAATGTATTTGACTCATGTTTTCATGGAGCTGTGGACTGTCCTAGGGGGTTTGAAAGACAGAAAACTTGCCAAGAACTTTATCTGGAAAATGATAGTATTTTACCAGTTTTCCAATTAGACAACAAGAGAATTTAAATAACAATAACAAAAACATTCGTAATTGACGAACGTCATCTCCATAGGAATACCATTTAGGCTATATGTCCAGAAGTTACTGCATCAACTCTCTTATTCATTAATACATATTTTCTTTCTTTAAGAATGCATCCATACACAAACACAACATGAAGTGATAAAAAAAGGAGAGAGCCTTTCATTACTTGAGTTGGATAGTATGTTGGATTTTATGTTCAGTACACACACACTTTGTAAACAGTGTGTCCAATCACAAGGCTTCTTATGCATGCCTTGGCACACCTACAGCTAGTATCTGATGCAGAGAGGCCAGAAAGGGAAAATTTGGTTATTGAATTCTTGCTGATGGGATGCAATTTTTAGTTCTAAACAATCTTTGCATAGGCTCTACTCAATTTTGTAAAGGTTTTTGTTTGCTTATCAACAATTACAATATTCATGTCACCAAGTTGGCTTCCAAGATGGATTGGGAATTATCTATTATACATACTAAAAGACTTAAGGATGAAATAGTATGATGCTTGAGAGTGGTGTCAAAATAATCCAGTGTTGGGTAGAAACTACTTGGGCACACAGATGAAGTGAGACTGACCTTGAGTTGTCAACTTTCAAACCTGAGTGATAGACGCCTGATGGGTATCTGAGGTTCACTATGCTATTCTCTCTACTTTCGTGAATGCTTGAAATCTTCTTTATTTTTTTTAATAGTAAAAGAAAAAGTGGAAATAAAAAATATCTCTTGGCTTACAAATGTAAAAAGTAAATGAAGTACATTTCCCCCATATTTTCTAATTTCCTAGTGATTAATCACTTAACCACATTAATGTTTTTTTCCCTCTAAAGAAACATAGTTCCCTTAGTTTCGGTCAAACTTTCAATACCATAATTATTGTGATAATTTTAATCTGTTCCCAGAAGCACAGTAGAGTAGAAAACATACTGAATTTTGAGTCAGAAAACCCAAATTCTGAAGTTCCAGGTATGCTATTTTCTAACAACACTACCTGAAGAAGTCATTTAATCTGAAACTTGTATCAGTATCTTCTGTGCTCATCTCATATGGATTATACAAATATTAGGTTGAGCCAAATAATATTTGTGTTTTTTTTTCTAATTGTAAAAAACAGTTGAATTGTGGCAATTTCATATGTGCCTAATATAAGACATCATAATTATGATTTATTTCTTCAAGAGAATTTAGAGCCAAAGATTACTGTCATATAACTTACTATAAAGGTTTAGTGATATAATGGGTCAAGGCATTTTCTGTGGAGCACAAATTAGGAACCACTCAACAGGTAAATTATAAATAAGAATTGGTTTTGTCCTCTAACATCAGAATTGTATTGTAAGGTACAATGGCCTGAAAATACCTGAAGTAAAATTTCTAGAAATTTTTTAATTGCTTCTTACTGAATCATATTCAGCTTGTATGTACAACTGCAATGTTACTTAGAGAAACAGCTATAGAAAAAGCATGAGTACACTAAATAAATATTATTTACTAGTGATGAAAATGACAGTGATGGCTAAAGGACTTCAATTTACAAGCACAGCCGAGTGCAAACAAAAATCTAAGTATAAAGTTCCAAGAGAAAAACAGAGTATGAAAATTTATAGTAGAACATGTAAACTTGCTTTTAAAAATGTTAGCATCAAAAAATACACATCGACTTAAGTTAACTGATGTTAAATAATGTTTTAGTTTCCATGAGGGGCATTTAAAAATGCTTTTATAAACTGAAATGATAGTTATTTATAACATGAATAAATAACTAAGCTATTTCTAATGATTCCTCCCTTTTGTATTTGTGGGCAAACGATAAAGTCTTAAAATTTTTATGTTGATTCTGAAATTTTATTGAGGTTCAAATTTTGTGAATAAGCCACAGTTACTTCCCCACCATCACAGTCAAACTGCTTACTTTGGAACAAGCTATATAATTCTAAGGTTAAACAGTAAACACTTCCATTCCTCCAAGAAAGCCTACCTTTAGGGACTTATTAACGGAAGAGGAGCAGAGCTGAAAAGATATGGCTGGCAATGAACGTTCAAAATGCAACTCAGTGTCCAAAGTTTACAGCAAAAACCTTCGATAATTTCTAGACTACAGAGATAAGAAACACAATTCTTGAACCTGATCACAGTCTTAACACTAATAAAGCTACACAAAAGTCAATTTTTAAGTCTAAATCTTCTTTCTCTTCATTAATTTCCTATACTCTTCAATAAAATCAGAACCATGCACTCCTCTTTATGCTATAAGCTGGGACTAAATTTGAGAGCCCAATTTTTAGTATAAAATATGCAAATATTTGGGGGGGAGACCCTGTATGTAGAGAATGAGTTGCATCCCCATTATTATTTTCCAAAATTACTTACATGAAATTAGTTTGGGAACCAGACTCACAGAGTAATATGGAACTACTTGGATACATATTGACTTTAACAATTCACAATCCGATATAACACATTATTTTTAGTTGTTTGCCTGACAGACATAACACTAGTAGAATTTAAACTCTTAAATAGCTGGCTATTTATTCCATTAATATGATGAGATTGTGATAACCATTTTTTTCAGATCAGTTAGCTAAGTCACTTAATATCTTGACATAAGCTGAGTTATAATTACTTTTATATTGTAACTCAGCCTTGTTCAAACATACCTGATGTACATCCCCACACACACAGTGTATGTGGAGTAAGACAGCCTTTGTGTCTGCTGCTGTTTGTACTCTTTCCCTCTCGCTCCATCAAGGCTGCATCCACAGCAGTTTCTGGAGCACTGTCTCGACCTCATGCATCACTCCTCCACCTGCCACTTTTTCCGGCTTCCACGCCCCTTGTCTTCCTCTTGCCCCACTGGCTGATCCTCAGCCATCTTTGCCAGTCCCTCCTCCTCTCACCTCTCATGCAGTAGTACCTCATGGCTCCCTCTCTGGGGCTTCTTATCTGCTGCCTTGGCTCCAGCTGCTTACCTGGCATTCCCATTTTGAGGTCAAACAGGTAGAGAACACTTGGTATAGCCTATACCTGTATTTCCTAGTATCTGAAAAGGAAAGCCTCATTTTCTAGTTGCTCATCTCCCCGGACTCGTCCCAAATCTCAAAACCAGACATCTAATCCATGAGAAAATTCTCTTTTGGCTCTTCCTTGATTGCTCCTACTCTGGTCTACACCAACAAGGTTACTCCAGTTTGGATTAATGCAATAGCCTGCTGACTGATCTCCCTGTTTCTAAGCCTTGTCCCCCTCTGGTCCACAGCAGCCAAGGCAAGCCAGGTGTCCTGTGAGTACACATGCCATGGTTATTCCTCTACTTCTGTCCTCTAAAACCTACCCATCTCAATGGGAGTAAAAGCCAAGCCCTAGCATGTCCTGTAAGCCCTGCTTCTCCTCTTTTATTTCCCAAACATGACCTATTCTTACCCTCCCACTGTCCACTCTTTAGCCATAGGGGCCTTGTTGTTCTTCAAACACATCAAGCATGCCTGCACCTCAGACACTTGGCAATCGAACCTCATCTTTCTTAAGTCCTCTTCTGAGGGAGGTTTACCTTAATGATCATTCTTTTTTTTAAAACAGCACCCACCTCCCAATCTCTGAGACCCAAATCTTATCACCCTTCTTTTCTTGAACTATCTCTTTCTGATTTATTGATCACAATTTGTTAATGTATTTTTAATATCTAATATACGATAAATCATCTGATGTGTGCTATTCATTTCTTTCTGAACTCTCTCTCCCAACTACAATACAAACTCCATGAGGGCAGAAGTTTTGTTGGTTTGGTGCACTGTTAAAGATTCTCAAAGTGTTGATTACACAGTATCCAGTTAAGAATTATTTGTTGAATAAAAGAGCAAATGACACTTTTTTGGCAGAAGAGAAACTGTAATGAGGAATCTGTTTCCAGATACTGATAACATAGCATCTGTTCCTTTGACTCCCCTTACCTCCCTGCAGCCTGGGAACATGCCTCTGTCCCATTAGAGACCTCCCCAGAAAACACAGGCTCAGAGTCTGGAGATCTTGGAGGAACCTAGAAGTCAGGTGCACAACTAGTACATCTTTATCTCTTTGTGGTCTGTCTGGGAAACTGACTGAACATAAATAACACTATGTACAAACTAGACTCTACTTTCTCATAGAAACACAAATTAACTCTTCAACTAATTTGGAAACTGTTCTTTACAAAGAACAATTTTGTATTTTGTATTTTGATGTATAAAATAGTGTCACATACCCATCTTTTGGTAAGACATTCCAGAGCAGAGTTACTAGGTGATTTTCTCCTCCATAATCACTCTAGGGTGCAATATAGAAAGCATGTCACCCCTTTGAAAAATTTATTCCACATATTTTAGTAGGTATAAAAAATTTCTAAAGCAAATGAAGGTTCCTCTGTGCTCAATGTTTTCTGCTTGGAAACAGGGTATTTGTGAGTGAAGGTCAAAAGCAGAAATATTAGAGAAAATGGCAGCATCCTGAAAGCTACTACATCAGGTATCACATAGAGCTTGTAGGCTATCCTCTTGTCTAGACTTGTCCTAGCAAATAAATTATAAGGCAACATTGTATGTTTGTTTATCATCAACTCAATCATTTTGATAAACATTTAAGCAACTAAATGTGATAATCATTGTCCTAAGAATTAACAAAATAATGAATAAAATGTTATGTTCTTATAGACCTTAAATGTCCAGTTTATTAATGGATTTAAGAACTTAGCTTTGTCTTTGTACACAGGATTTGAGGCAACTATAATTCTAGAGTTAATTAAAGCCTGTCTGGCTTAGGATCCTAAGGAATTCTAAGCCTGGTTGGATCCCACTCCTGACAAAATGCATCACTAGGTCTTCCCTGGGGGATCAGTCTCCTTGGTGGCTCAAAGAATCCACTTGCAATACAGAAGATGCAAAAGACGTACGTTCGATCCCTGGTTTGGGAAGATCCCCTGGAGGAGGACATGGCAACCCACTTCAGTATTCTTGCCAGGAAAATCCCATGAACAGAGGCGCCTGGTAGGCTACAGTCTATAGGGTCACCAGGAGTCAAACATGCCTGAAGTGACAGAGCAGATGGATTCTGAGAGTCCTTCAAGATTACTGGACATGTATTCTACATCCAGAAACAAAGCTCTGCTGTCTTCTTTATTGAAATGAAGTTTTCCTGCTCTTTATTTCTACTCCTGAGATGGTAATGGGCCATCAGAAGGTGGGAAAAGCCATTTGGTTGTGTGTACCTCAGACAGACCCAAGCAAAGGAGCTGTGAACTAGGCATCAGGGTAGCCCTGATGCCTTGACTGCGTTGAGAAAGGTGACTCTGTGGGCTTGGTTCCCAGGCAAGCAACATCCTCTACTCCAACCTGAAAATGTAATCTCTTTTGTTCTTGTTCATACAATCTCAATCATTTCTCTTTCCCACTCTAACTTCTTCTTCTTCTAATTTCCTTCTTCTCTAACTTCTCTCCCATAACAATTCATAAAAGAAGAAAAAGGAGAAGGAGGAGAAGAAATGAGGGAGGCAGAAATGCTGCTCGAGCAGTTTCCAATTAGCATGGTCACTAACAACACCTCCAGCCTAGCCAGCTGGGGCTTGATCTGGTCACTGTCTATTGCTGGAAGGATCACAGTTTCACCCGCTCTCAAAGACAGCTTGCCTACAGAGCACTAGCAAAAGTTCCCCCTTGTCATGCTACACCTCTGAGAAGTTCCCAAAGATCATATCCTTTAGGGATATCTAAATCCTTGGTTACTGTTTGACATGGACATGATGCAGGATCATAAGATTAAGTATAAGGACTGTGAAATGCACAGTGTCTAATTTTGTTTCTTCTCACAGCATTACTTAGTGATGACTTTGTAATTATTACTGAACAGAGAGACACTTGGAGCATCTAAGCTCCTGGGCTATGGCAATGTGAAGGGTCTCATTGAGAAAGAGTCTAAAAACAGAAAGAATTAAAGAAGAGTATGCACATGACTCCTGTGGGGAAGGAACAAAGCCAGATGAGACACAACCGTCCACAGGGTTTGCAGGTGGGAGGGTGAGGAGAACATGCTGACCTGACCTGTCCGAGGCTGCTGATAGGCCTAGGAACACCCATCCAGCTGTTTGGCCAGAATCCCTGGCTCTGTGTAGGTCATCTGGCTGTGTAGCTATAACTATAAAAATGGCAGAAAGGAAATTAACAGGCCATACCTTTTTATCAAGGAAAGCTACCCACCATCATAGACTCATGATTCCTATTAGCACTGGAAACTCAGATGTCCTGGATTTAGCCTGTGTACGATCAATGTTCTGATGTTCTGTTTATTAGAAAGAAAGAAATTAAATTCCTGATTCCTTTCTTCATTCATTCATTCACAAATATTGTGTGAACCCCTTCCATGTCCCAGGTACTGGGCTGTCTATAGCTAGCAGAAATACAAGTAAGACACCATCACCGCTCTGAGGTCTAGTGGGGTGTGAGGACAGAGAAGTTACATAGACCAGTGAGTACCAAAGGAGCTGGAGAAGTTTCATGTTAAAAAACACCCCAGTGCTGATTCTGGAAGGGCTGCGGGTAAGAGAGAATAACATTTGCAAATGCTAAGAACTAAGCAATGACATGACCTGTTTAGGAAACTACGTATCATATCACATGTTATGAGACAGACTGGCCATAGATAAGTGAGGAGGGAGCCGTGGGCCTTATGTACTGTGCCAAAGAATTTGAATTTTGATACCAATGGCTATGAGGGGTCACTTACTTTTAGGTAGAGGATTTGAGGTGATCAAATTTCCAGATAGAGAAAAATGCCTTGAGCAAATGTGGAGGAGCCCTAAAGACTAGGCTAGGTGATTGTTCTAAGTGACCACTTGGTAGACTGAAGCGTCATTCACTGATAAGGAACAAACAGGAGGAGAAATACATCCAAAGTAGACAAGCTCAAATTGTGGCATGTGGATAGGCTCGGGGGTGGTGATGGTGACTTAGAAATGTCGGTATCTAGGAGGAAGCAGTCGGAGAAGACTATGGCACCCCACTCCAGTACTCTTGCCTGGAAAATCCCATGGACAGAGGAGCCTGGTAGGGGGCAGTCCATGGGGTCGCGAAGAGTCAGACACGACTGAGCGACTTCACTTTCACTTTTTACTTTCATGCATTGGAGAAGGAAATGGCAACCCACTCCAGTGTTCTTGCCTAGAGAATCCCAGGGACAGGGTAGCCTGGTGGGCTGCCATCTGTGGGGTCGCACAGAGTCGGACACGACTGAAGAGACTTAGCAGCAGCAGGAGGAAGCAGTAGTTACAGAGTGCAAGGCAGGCATGCGGGTGCTGGACCAACAGCTCCCTCTAAGACAATGCATTTCAGCAGTAACTAACTGTGGATTTTTCCTGCTGGAATATTTACACCTAGCAGTGATTTAATTGATCTCTGGACTACAGTATTTCATTTATTCTTATTTTTAAGACAAATACAACCTAATTACCAAGATATTTACAAAAGAATTCTGGTATCTTTTCCTCTTGAAATTACAGTGTGAATATTGGGAAATTTGAGACATAGGCAAGGAAAATATTCCCCAAATAGCTATTTTGTAATTTAGCATAGCATTCTCTCACATATGATTTTTCCCACTTGGGGCACTACAAGGCTGTCAGTAATAACTTCACTTTTCAGGTTAACCTGAATGTTTTATTTAAAAATAAACTATTCAGGTTAAACTATTAAACTATTTCCCCATCAAATCTGTGTCATGAGTACTTGGTCTGAGTTTTATGGAATACAGATCAATACAACCTCAGAACTTCAGCTCACACAATTTTGCCAAAATAAACTAACCCAAACGATAGACTCCACTGATAGGAGATATCATATTTTGAAAAACACCAGCACAAAATACAAGTATTTTAAACTCAAGCTCTTTGGTGATGAAATTAGAGCAGAAAAATCTTATCAAGTCTCTGCAAATGGAGTCTGAGAACAACGAATCCAAGTCAGAAGAATCTGGTGCTCCCTACCCAATGCTCCCACTGTGCCCTGCGTGACCTTGGGCAAGTCTCACCCCTCACCCCAACCTCACCCAATTTACTAATTTTTTCCTCCACCTATCACCAGGTGGAGTTTTCGAAAGTATTTCATGTTGTTCAGATGAAAGATAGAAAAGTGTGCCACTTAAATGGAAAGTCTGAGGCTTTTCACTCAGAACAGGAGACTCACTAGCATACACCACCCCAGAGACAAAAACTTTATCTAGTGGTTTTATTCCTCAGTAAACACTTTAATCAATAGGTCACAAGTTTCCAAACATTTCAGTGTTTAAAAAAAAAGGGGGGGGGTGGAGGGAAAGGAACCTAATGAACAATCATGTAAGTCATATGTTTTTTAGTATCTATAACCTGAGAAAATATGGAACATTCAAAAGTTACTGCCAATTCAGGAATGCTTGCAAGAGCTTCTCTCACTGAGCAAAAAGCATTTAAGGCTCTTCCATGTCTTTTAATAGCTTGATAGCTCATTTCTTTTTAGTGCTGAATATTATATCATCCATATGCACCACAGTTTATCCATTCGTCTACTGAAGGACATCTTGGTTGCTTCCAGGTTTTATCAATTAGGAATAAAGCGGCTGTAAACCTCCCTGTGCAGGTTTTTGTGTGGACAGAAGTTTTCAACTCCTTTGGGTAAATACCAAGGAGCACAACTGCTAGATCATATATTACAAGTATGTTTAGTTTTGTAAGAAATCACCAAACTGTCTTCTAAAGTGGCTGTATCATTTGCATTTCCACCAGCAATGAATGACAGTCTCTCTTTCTACATCCTCGCCATCTTTTAGTGTTCCAGATTTTGGCGTTCTAATAAGTATGTAGAGGTATCCTGTTGCTGTGTTACTGTGCATTTCCTTAATGATATAGGATGTGGAGCATCTTTTCATGTGTTTATTTGCCATCTGCATATTTCTTGGGTGAGATATCTGTTAAGGTCTTTGCTCCATTTTTAATTGTTTGTTTTCCTATTGTTGAATTTTAAGAGATGCTTATATATTTTAGATAACAAGGTTCTTTTTAAAATCAAATAGGCCTTTTGCAAATATTTTGTGTCATGAATTCGTATTTTTAACAATCACACAGTATTCACACATATTTAAAAAACAGTGGTGTCTATAATGTGAGACACACCTCTTCAGACACAGGCAACCACTTGGTTTGCAATGTTCAAACAGAGGTATGATTTTCAGCCCTAATTTTAAGCACTGTGGTATACCATCCCAGAATACAAACACAAGTTCTTGTCATAAGAGATTAATGGTTAAATCAAAGGAGCGGGATGGAGAGATGTCAGAAATTATCAGAATTTACTGCTTTCCATCTGCTCAGCCTTAGCCGCCATTTCCTTTAATTCACTTTCAATCCCACAGAGCTAAGAATGTAGGATTTCGAGTTATTCAGTAAGTCTTCAGACTTAAGGAAGAAGGCAGAACAAGGAACTAAAAGACAGTATCAGTCTCCTTTCTTAAAACAAAAGTGTATTCACTTCAAACATTTAAAGAAAAGAACACCCCAAGTCAAGGCGCTGTGTTTGCATCCAAATCACTTCCCAGGCTGACACACAGAAAGACTTCCCCTAAAATTGCCTTGCACACTGGACCAGGAGGGATTCCTGAAGGAATGACCTCAGCACCCTCACAGGGGCTCCTGGTTGGGTTCACCAGGAGAGGAGAATCTCTTAGATCAAGAAACTGGGGCAGCAAAACTGTATCCAGAAAGAAAAGAAAAAAATCATAGAATAGAATTTTTACTCCTTTTTGTTTTTTTTTTGGGGGGGGGAGGAGAGATTTTAAATATGTTAGTGAAAAAATGAGAGGCTAAATATTACTAACACAAATTAAAGACTACACAGTAATGGTGCTGTTGTTGCCTGAAGACAATCTTTCTTAGGTTTTTTCTCTTTAACCCGGTGCAACACTAGATGTAGAGGAAGCTGGAAGGTACCCTCAAGGCTGGCCCTTGTATTAGGGTGGGAACCAGTGGCAATTCCAGTGTCTCAGTCTTTCTGGGGCACATACATATCGAGGCTCTGATAAGAGTCTCCATGTAACTGATACTTTGTGAGAGGTTGGCCTGTATATTTCAGCACAATCCTGATGAAAATCATCACCCTCCGTTTAGGACTCCTTTTGAATTAGAAAACTGGAAAAACATTAATTTGCAGTCTGTATAAGAGCTCTTGGAAGAAATAATAGAATACCTTCAAGGCCAGGCTAGGAGCCTGGATTTACTTTTTAGGAAAGAAGAAACTATTTGGGGTTTATGAGCAGGATGGGATTTCAAAGGGGAATTCTGGATCCAGCGGGAGCCGTGAAGAGGTGAGGTGAACCCAGACACTTTGGAGGCAGGAGAAGTGGGATGACAGTTACCTCTGGATCAGACACTCCTTTGTTTTACCCCTGCTGAATGTCTTCAGATTTTCAATCACTCCTTTTTTATTTTCATGGGGCCAAATGGCCTGTGCATGATTATTTCAATGAGCTAGGACTAATGTTTTTACAGAGTGCGTAGGGCTGTCTGAGGTACATGAGATGGGGTGCGATCAAGAAGAGGATTCTCTGAAGAAATGCTCTCCAGATATAAAATGCAACTCTCTGAGCTGACGGTTTCTTCTTATATAAACTGCCAGTTATCTAGCCCATCAACCTTGCAGAGAAACAAACAAAAACTCAGAGAGACAACAAACTTATGCTAGGTAACCATGTGTGCATTTTTTGTTTGTACCTTGGAAAGACTCTGAAACATGCTCTATAAACATTTCATATTTATCTCAGTTGCAATAAGGATGGCATACCGTGTAGCGTACGACATGTACATGCTTCTTAAGACAGAGACTTCCATGATCGCTGGTTGATTCACTGTTGTTTATGCAATTTTTAGGTTCTCACAGGAGAAAGTTCCACACCTACCTTGAGCTATCAGGGTGACTTTTTGTAAGTATTTTTAAAATAAAAAATTTTTTTTAAAATCATTGACTCAATCCTTCTGTATCTTAAAGGAACACAAAGAACTCAGTTTGGATCCACACTCCAAGCTGATGTCACTGATTCACCAAGAACTTCTGAAATTTTCATTTGGAGGTCTCAGTTTCCTCAGCAGGTGAAGGAAGGCTGCTTCAATCAAAGTGACCCAGAAATTTCACTTTCAGTGCTCCTTTCTTTCACAAGAATACCACGAGGTGTACTCCGGCTCACTCCTATTCCCCTACAACTGCCCGATTTTGACAACCTGCATTCCATCTTGGACCAGGGGCAATGGTAATTGTAAATTGGCCCACTTTCTTTAATCTAGGACTAGCAGCAAGTCATTTTTAATAACCCTTAATTCCCCTTTTTAATGAGATATCTGTGTTCGGCAGTGACTCAACCATGGACTGCTCTAGGCTAGGGGGGATGAATCACAGAAAAAGAGACTAAAGAGACCCATTAGGTAATCTCTCTCACTGCCAGACTCAGGATGACTCCCAACAATAAAACTTCGAGGACCAGTTCAGCATACTTTTTATTTGCCTCCAAGGATGGAATTGCTATCATCTGAAGAGCCCACACTCTGACAGTCATCTCCCTGCTGTTTCACGTACACCCTCTTTATCCTCGCTGCTCTTTATCTCACTCTAAAGCTCTGGGTCCACCCAGACTATTGCCTATCTGTTATATGCACACATTTTCCTTCCTGTCTTCCTGAAAGCACTAGCATATTTAGAGAATGACTGCCTTGGCTATCAAGGGAGAAACTGAACTATATAGAAGAGAACTGATATTTCTTAGCCCTTGCCATAAAAACTAGAAAAAGGACTCATATCATGGACTTCATCCTCACAGGCTGCTGTCTTTTATATGCTTTCCAGTTCTTTGTTCAGTCTCATTCTCTCATTGAGAGTTCTCTGAACTCACTCCAGCTGCTCTGTATCTGGAACTGAGCTACTCACACTGAACAAACTATTCCTGGCGTGGTCTTGTTTGACAAAGATCAACTCTGGGTCTCTTTTCCTTTCAGTCCCCTTGCCCTGTTTACTTTTCCTTTTTCCTTCTATTCTTTCTCTCAACTCCTCTTCAGACATTCTGTTCTAGAGTGGTATCGTTCAAGTCAAGTCAGTGGGCTCAAGAGTAATGAAAACAGCAAAAATTTCTTGTGAGATCTCAAGTCTATTTAGTCAATACAGTGATACCTTTTAGAATATCCACTTCCCTTTTTTCTACAATTTACATTATCATCAGCATCAATCACTGATTCCCAGTTAGCACAGGTGTAAACAATCCACCTGCCAATGCAGGATACACCCAAGAGATGTGGGTTTGAATCCTAGGTCAGGAAGTTCCCCAGAGTAAAAAAAATGGCAACCCACTCCAGTATTCCTGCCTCAGAAATCCCATGGACAGAGGAACCTGGTGGGCTACAGTCCATGGGGTCACAAAGAGTTGGATGCAACTGAGCATGAACACACGCATCATCAACCACTACCTCAACCTTTTTTTTTTTTGAGGTCAGTGTATCACCTTGGTAATTATTCCACATAGCCACCACAGGTTAACTGGCCTTTTCCACTTCAATTCCAGCCAAATGCACTATTTTACCTAACTTTCAGCTATGATTATTTTCCTATATATTAATATAAATTTTTTTCTTTGCTTATGTTAGGTTATTCTACCTTCAATTTATTGAGAAAACTTATTTAGTCTGTCAAGCCTAATGTCCCTCAACACTTACTTATTCATTGTCTACATGATTCTTGCAACTTTTGCAAAATTCAGAATTGGAAAGAACTGAACTCATAGCTAGGCCACTTCCTTTGACCTTTAATTCTGGCCAGTTGTCCTGCCAATTTTCCCTCACACACATACAACGCAGCTTCCTTTAGAGCTGGGACCTAGTTAAGGGAAGTGCCGTTTAAATAGGAGACTTTCTATTCATTTATGTAAAAAGCTTCCTACCTAAGTTACTGGCAAGAGCAGAACAACTATGTAGCCAGATTTTAGCCCATCTGTTTACAAGAGTGGGTGATGTGTAAATACCACCCTCATGATTCCAAGGGTGCTCCCAACGCTGCATGAATCAACCCTTCTCTACCACTCCCCTCCTCCAAGAACAGCAGGTCTTCCCCACTTCCTCACTGAAACATCCACTCTTTCCCCCATCTCCAATTACGCTAGGCACAGATCATTTTTTTAAACAGTATTTTCAAACATACACAAAAGTGTAGTAATTGGTACAACTGATGTCCCCATATACGCAGCAAGATCTGTCACATGTCATCCCCAAATCCAAAGGTGCCCAGATTTCGACTTCTCCTCTTCAGAGATCCAGAGGCAGTCACTGTCCAGCACGGGAATTTTCCACCGTGCCTTGGGGGTGACACCCAGTGTGACTAGTTTTTGGATCTCATCACCACTAATCCCCCTGTAACTGCAAAACTAAGAGAACGCACGTCCTCATCCAATTTGCCAGTGCTTTCTTTTTTCTCTCATTTAAAATTCTGCCAGAAGTTGGAAATAAAAAGAATAGAGTGCCTACCCTCTTTTATCCCCAACTCTAAAACATGTACTTTTACCTTGAATGATTTTTTTGTGTGTCTTCTGAAATTCTGACTAGTGGTCATGACTTTAACTTTCAAATGGCTTGAGGGAAGGTTTTGGAACAAACAAACATGATACTGCTAGAGAGAAAATGAAAACCAGCAAAAATAAACCAAAAAGGTAATTGACAATTATTTGGGGAAAGAACATTTATTTTTCTTTCTATTTTGACAATCTTTTGTTATTTTGCTTTTTACTCAGCACTTTTAATAGAGCTAAGAGCTCAGAGCAGAGGTCTTCAAATGTTAATGTAAATTATGATCAGGGCTAAAACTGTGGATTGCCAGGCCCTACTCCAGAGAGTTTGATTCTACAGGTCTGGAGCAGAGCCTGGGAATCTGCATTTTATCAAGCACACCCGAGGGCTCTGATGCAGGTGGTCTGTGACTAAGCTTTGAGAAAACCTAAAGGTTTACATGAGGAACACAAAGTCCTCATGAGAGTTTCAAAGAGGGAGTGGTTGTTTTTACTTTTGGTAATGAAGGGACAGCTTCACAGAGATGAAATCTGAACTATTATTATAATTTCCATTCAGTCATTTGGTCACTGAAAAATTATTATTAGACATCCATTGTGTACCAAGTTCTGTTTCAGGTACTAGAATGAACAAGTCTTACAGAGTCCTGCCTCATGGGGACTGAGAGTGTACAGGGGCAGGATTTCAGGAGTAAAAGGAGGGACCACCATAAACCAAGAAGGCAGGGTATGAAGGAATGTTGCATTCAAGGTCTGACACTGTGGAGAACACAAAAGGAAAGAACATACAGTGGCTGATCCAAAGAACTACTCCAATGATTCTTTGCTGATTTTCTTTGGATAGAACTTGTATTGCTGCCTAAATTAATAGGAAGACATGATTGAGACATGAGAATCAATAATGAAAAATAAAGTATATAACTGAGTCTGAAATGGGGGCTACAGACTAACAGATATTAGTGAATTTTGTTAATTTTATGTTTAGGTTCATACAATTAAGAAGGCCTTTGTGGAAGAGGTAGAACTTGGAATTCTGGGATGCTGATAGAGAAGCCAGGAAGGGGACTGTGGTCCTGTCTGGACACAGTGCTATCTTGCTACTCCACGTGTGGCCCTTGGATCGGAAGCTCCGGCCTCACTTGCCAATATAGCTGGGTTAGCAATGTGGAACTTCAGGACCTACCCAGACCTCCTGAAGGAGACTTCTTATTTTAAGGGGATCACTAGATAGTTCATATATACATTTAAGCTTGACAAACACTGCTATAAGCAGTCCAGACTGAGCCAGGCTATACATACTGAGAACAGAGCTTAGGGGTAAAGCTGAGGGCTAGAGATGTTGATGTCACTATGAATTAAGAATATAGAGACGATAACTTTTGTCATAGAAGTGGGAGATTGTTCAAAATAATGAAGGAAAAGAAACAGTAGAAGAATGGAGGCTTACAGTTTAGGAATCACTTGTAGTGAGGGGGAATGCTCATACACAGTAAGAGGGAGACAGAAGAACCAGATTTAAGAAAGAAGTGATTAGAAGGGAGACAGTGATCCAGTAGAAGTCAGTGGCAGTTGGAATGGCCAAGGCTTCAGGGCCAGAGGGGATGGGAATAAGAATGGGAACTGGAGATGCCTAAAAAGAAGTCAGCAGTTATCCCAGGGGTTATGGGAAGCAATCCCAGGAGTTTAAGTAGGAATGACATAATTTCAAGATATGGTTCAAGATAAAAATTTTAAAGGACACCTTTTCCCTAGAAGGTAGGTTAAATGGGAACTGTATTAGAGATTATGTGTAAAATCATAAATGTAGACACGGACATTGAACAGTTTCCAACACTATGTCGCCAGGCTGACAAAATTTTAATGGACCCATCTGGTGTGAGCTCCTTGTATCCATGTCTCTCTTCACGTCAATCCAGCCATGTTTTTTCAACTTGAAGAAAAGATATGTGCGTGCACACATGCATGCACCCACACATACCATCTTCCTTCCAGAGCCAAGGCTTCTAAGTTTTTAATTGGGCTCCCAGCCCCAGATCTTTATCACCTGTTTTCTGAGGACCCACTCATACCTTCTGGGTCTTTCTGAGCATCTTAACATCTTCAAAGAGAATAAGAAGGATGAAAGATTTTGTGGCTACTGAATCTTCAAAGATGAAAGGTGGCTCATAGGTGGCCAAAGTCAAGTTTCCTTCCATTCAGAAGAGAGTTTTGTGTCTTTTAAGAAATTATTTAATCTTTCTCAGATTAAGTTTGTTTCAGGTATAAAACTGAAGACAATATCCACCACTGAAGATTCTGGGACTAATTAAAGAACTTGAGTGTTTTGTTGGTTTTTTTTTGGTCACACTGCAACGGCACGTGGGATCTTAGTCCCCCCATCGGTGACTGAACCTGTGCCCCTGCAATGGAAGCACAGCGTCTTAACCACTGGACCACTAGGGGAGTCCCTAAATTAACTGAGTTTTAAGTTGCTTTATTGTAGTACCTGATGCATGATAGCTGTTCAAGAAATCTCAGTTAATAAAAGATTAGAAATATACACCATCAGGAGTAGAAAAAGAGAGTGAGCTGGTCACTTAATTAATATTTACCTGGTGGTAACTTACACTTAGCATAGAAGCAAGATTTTAAATTTTTTAAAGGTACACATTTTCCATGCCCAAAATGAACAGAGTAGTCTCCTAAAGGCAGTTTTATGGCAACTGTCTAACTGTGTCTGGATTCTCATAGTAGACTGTAGCAGGGACAGAAGTGAAAGGCAGTTGAAGAAGAAAAACCATTAAGGATAAAGAGGGTGAGAGCATCTCAACGCCAGTCCTGAGGTGCTGCTTGAAAGATGAGTTCCCTACAATTCCAGAAACACTACCAAGCATAAATAATGGTTGGCATCTCAACCTTTGGGAGGAGTGGTGAAATTTTGAAAGGCTCCAATCAGCTGAGTTAAATATGCAACGTTTATGCAGCATGTTTCAAGGTTATCCTGAGGTATCAATAAGAACTGAACACAAGGTGGCCTTGCACAAGTGACTTGCTTCTCTGAAGCAAGTTTTAGTTTGCTTGTCTGCAAGGCTGATGGGCTAGATAACCTTTCAATGGCCCTTTTGGTGCTTAACAGGATCTGGGAAGAGGAATACATACTTGAAAGAGAGCCCAGTCTATACAGTTAGACCTGGGCTGGAATTCTGGTTCTACCAAGTACCAGGCAAAGCACTTAATATCCCTGGTTCTCATTATTCTCCTCTGTAAAATGGGGAAAATAAGACGTAGATTGTGGAGCTATTGAGGAATGAAAGATGTTTCTACATTATCTGGCATGTAACAGACCACTAATGGAACACTCTCAAGCAACTCTCTGATTTGTATGTTAAATGTACCTACTGCTAATTTAAGGTATAGGTATCCCACAAGTGACTAAAAAGCATTTCTTCCGATTTTAAAAACATTTTTCCCTTACAGAAACAATTTATCCCAGGCTCCTCTTAGAATGTGAGTCAAAGTTCACCCTGAGCATCAGACAGAACTTCTAGAATAGTTAGATTTATCTACTTACTGTTTATGTGAAGTATGACACTTTCATCTTAAACTCTTTCTGAGGAAGTGTGTGTGTGTGTGTGTGTGTGCGCGCGCGCGCGCGTGTGTGTGTGTGTGTGTGTGTTACTGATTGTAAAGCTTGATGGTAAGTAATATGCAGTTTACAAAGCTGTGCATGGTTTGATTCTCTGCTCCTGAGAAGCCAACAATAACTTGCCTCTCTAGGAAGACCAGTACACAATGCCAAAGGATCAAAAGCATCATTCTGAGAAGGGAAAATGTGTGACTTGTTCCACAGAATTGTGTGAATTAATTAATGTTTATAAAGAGTTTTCATAGGCTTGTGCAAAAGGCACATGTACATTTTTAAGGCTACTTGTTTTAGAAGACTACATTAGGAACAAACAGTGCAGTAATGAATATTCTGGAAAACAAGAAAATGTTTTAAAGAAAGCACAGATACAGATTAAACCCTGCTGAAAAGATGATACTTAAAATCTTTTGTAATCACTATAAAAGGACGCTTTAAGAGTATGTTTTCTTTGCAGATGATAAACCAGGTGAAATCTGGAAACAAATTTTCTAGCTCATGATGGAAAGCCAATTTCCTCAGTATAAATAAGTTTTAAATAAGTTTTTAAAAGTACCAAATCAATTTAAAGTGCTAACAGCCTTACCAGGATGTAAATTCTTAAACAATTAGCCTCATTCCCAACAGGATCAAACATAAGCAAGCAGCCAAGACAGTTTAGTTTCTAAGCTTGGTGTGTTCAGAGAGAATCTCGATTTGAGCTGATCGTGATCTCCAGATGCAATATAACCCTTCTACACACAGCTCCATGGGAAAGCATTTTCTGGAAACAGATGCACCTTGTTTAAAACCAAAGTTTTGTTTCTGAAAAAAACTGGGTACAAACAGAATTTTAAAAATCTGAATCATATTTCAAATGCCCTGGGGAGGCTCATATCACAGGGAACCCTGTCATGAATGTTTTGGTAAATGAAAAATTATTTTATGAATTGAAAAAGCACCTTTAATTTGCTGCATTGATATTTTGGTTTGGTTTTGTAATTATATGCTTGCTTTTTGTGGCTTATTGTGAACAACTTTCTGAAAAACAAAACCCTTTTACTTCTTTGAATATTTAATTAAAATATTTCCTACTTTTTAGGTGTAACTTTTACTATATTCTGGGACTAAATCCTTTCACTCCCACCCCTACTTCCAAAACAAAAAAGCTCTATTCTTGAAATGGAAGCCATTGGATTATCTAATTAAAATTACTTGAATTTACTTTATGGTTCAAATTTCAGGAACTCATTCATTCTACATGGTAGGGAATATAGATCCTATTGGATCCAAGCAGAAAACAATCTGGGGTATGGTGTCCCAACTTGCTCTTGGACAGATGATTTCAAAGGAATTGAAATAAAGGGATATAAATCTCCCAGCTTTGTAACTTACCCTGGATCAGGTGGGGATGGATGGGACAAAATCGGGAACTTAGGCTTGCTTCTGTGTTGAAAATCTACTGTGGACATATTTGCTTCAACTCCAAGAAACTGAGTAATGCTTCACAGTTAAGCAGAGGTTCCCAAACTCTCTTGATTCATGAATCCCTGAGCCTTTCAGTAATTTTTTCCTAGTGTCACTAGGCCAAAATAAATACCTAACAGTTCATTTATTAAGTAGTTAGAGTCAAATAATCTGAATATTCATGTCCGAACACTGTAGTAGCAGTTTGAAAAAATAAGTCATAAATTAAAAGAATAGAAGTATAGCTTAATTTTACTCTTAAATAGCCACAGTTACTTACTAAAGGGTGTGTACGCCTACTGGGCACCACACAACTTTCAAATCCTGGAATCAGACTGTACACTGCCACCTTCATTTTCTGTCACACAGTGATTCAGTTCAGTTCAGTCGCTCAGTCGTGTCCTACTCTTTGCGGCCCCATGAATCGCAGCATGCCGGGCCTCCCTGTCCATCACCGACTCCCGGAGTTCACTAGCTTTGGACACACCATCTCAAAAAATGCAGCTTTAGAAAGCTATGACATCATCAAAAGGAATGTAGCGCCATCTAATGTTGAAACTGTGAACTACCTCAGCCAGTTCACCGGGTAGCTGACTGGTGTAAAATAGTATTATGCTTTCTTTAAAAAAAAAAAAAAAAAGAAAGAAATTCCTTAAAATATCCTCTATGTGATGACGGTGGCACCCTGGGGTGCCTTGGTACACAGTTTGGGAACCACAAGTTGAGAGACTGTTTTTATTTTGCTGAATTGACTAAATGTCAAAGATTTCAGTATCTTTTCGATAGACACACACACAAACACATACACACACAATGTTGAAATCTAGTTACTTCCATATACATTTTGTTCCCAGTTAAAAGCACTGCCATCTCAGGTCACATTTTTAAAGACAATAACTCTATCACAATTCCTACCCTGAGTATTTAAAGACAATATACCATTAAATTCAGCTTTACTTCCATAAAGGTGAATCTGGCCAGTGATTTGATCTTGTTTATACCATGAGAACATGCTATTTTTTCACATACCTAAAGTTTTGTGTTGTAGTAACCTGAGGTTGAGTACCAACAATGTTACTGAATCTGCTATTGTGGGTGCCCACTTGCTTAAAATGTAAGATGTTACATATTTAGGCATAACGGCTGGACAGTAAAGGTCATAAAAAGATTATGAAATGTGTCAACAGCCTTGTGAAAAAGATGCTAAAAGCACTAATTCAGGATAATGTTAAGTAGAAATTTTCCATTTCAGTGAGACATTACTCTCCAACAAGCACTAGCTGAGGTTGCTAATGAGAGAATAAGTCTGGTCCTAGTCTTTATTCCTGGAACCAAAATGTTGACCCTCTTCCTTTCTTTGCATTCAGTCTATTTATTTTCACTGGCTGCAGAGGATAAACCACTGATTGACTCATGTAATTCTAGTTTTGCTATTATTTCATGATTTCCTTTTATACCTTTAAAACCAAGCTAAAGTCATACATAACATTCAACTATCGCCCGGTCTACTTCAACTTTCCACATGTTCATTTCATACTGCTTTTGTCCTGGGTTTCCCCTCCCTCTTCAGAGTTTTATCTGTGCCCTTCCTTTCCTCTCTCTGCTACTTTCAAAAGCCTCCCACACAATCCTAGGTAATAGCAATTTGAAAGAATGCCCTTGGGTGGAATAATCAGCCATCATGGTTAGTTAGAGTCAGGTCCTGGCTCAATCTGGGATGTAGGACCAAAGCAGTCTGCAGCCCAAGAAGAGGAGAATTAGAGGGAAAACTCCATTCGGTTTTGTTAAGTGTGGCATTTTTTAATCAGCATGGCATAGCCTTATTACCAATGTGGATTAAAATGAACTATATTCTAATGGCAGTATGTCTATGGTCAAGATATTTGTGGTTCACTGAGGCAAGGAAGTTCATAGGTCCTAACCCAATCCAGTGTGGGTACTGAAAAAACCACACCATTAAAGATATCACAGTGTAATCACTGAAAAGAGAGCAGCGCTGGGGCCCTTACTCTTTTCTTCAACAAGATTTGTATTTTGTTACTTTTAAACATTCTGTCATATAGTATTCTATCTCAGGAATATTTTAGCTCATATAATGACGCTTAAGAAAAAAAAGTAGCAAAAACCTAGAAGCCTTTTCCAGTGCCAACCTCATTTAGAAAGTTTAACTTCTGACTAATGCAATGATGCAATGTAACAATACCAAATTCTTTCAAAATATTTAGGAGTAAGTGATTACTCGTGGAAACTGTAATGTTTCCTAACAAACCAAGTGTTTTAGGGACAGACCACCCAAATGTATTATTATATAAAGATGTCAGTTACATAATTACATGAGAAAACAACACATTTTACTTTTTTGTTTTTTAACAACAATTATCCTCTCTGGGGAAGATGGGCTGAATTAGCTGCTTTAGCAAAGTGCCTCCTAGGGGCTCCAATTACCTCAGACACATTTAAACTGGAACCTTGATAATGTACATTTAACATAAGGAAAATGAAAATGTCTTTTCTTCTCTTCCCATCCCCCACTCCTGCCATGTCTGAAGTGACTCTGCTGAGACCACCAACAGTGAAGATGCATTTAAAAACTCCAACTCAAATTTAACCATGAACCATACACCAGCTGCCTCACTGTAAAAACTTTTAGAATTCTCTATTTGAAAGGTATTATATTAATTCCATTATTTAAAATTAACTGGAAATATTTTAAAAAGGAGTGTCCACTTTCATTTAATTCAGATGGTATTTATAAACATCTGTGTATATTAGGGGAATACAATAATTTTTTAAATGATTACGCTGTACCTTACAAAAGAGAAAAATACTTGCTTTAACTATTTGATGACTCACTACTCATATATTTCATTATTTTGAAAGACACACCTGCTAAGTATCCCATGTCAGAGAAGAGTTCTGGCAATATCCAATTTAGCAAAATAGCTAAAGATTACCCATCTTCACGTGTAGCTTATCATAGTTTATCAGGGAAATAAAGATGGCAAGGAAAAGAATGTTTTCATCAAAGTGTTGGGTGTTTCTCAGCGCGGGTGCTGCTAACATCTGCAATATGATCGGGACTGGCCTTGTCCTGGCATCCCTGACCTTTGCCTACAGAACACCAGCACTCTTCCCCAGGCATGGTGACGATCAAAACATTCCCCTACGTTTCTGAAAGTCCTGTTGGCAGGAAGAGTATTGCCTTCAGTGGGAAACCACTGACCCAAAAAGTTCCTACCAAAGACAGAAACAAAACCAGAATAATGGTGAAGGCTGCTGAAGATTCTCTATGCAATTAAGGCAGGGTAGTGAGTGGTTTCTTAATAACTGTATGTAACTTGAGTGCCTCATCTTTCGATTTTTGTTTGTAAGATGTTTATCTCCTGGGGGGTTATATGTTATCAACGATTCTCAAAGCCTTCCTCAGAGAAGGACATTCAGGCAGATAAGCCCAAAGGAGGAATGAGCATAGGAAACTCCTGCTTTTGGTTGACCTGGAATGTTAACTCCATGAAGCAAGGTAAATCGGATGTGGTCAAACAGGAAATGGCAAGAGTGAACACTGACATCTTGAATCAGTGAACTAAAATGGAGGGGGGGGAACGGGCAAATTTAATTCAGATATATCTACTAATGTGGGCAAGAATCCCTTAGAAGAAATGGAGTAGCCCTCATAGTTAAAAAAAAGATATGAAATGCAGTACTTGGGTGCAATCTCAAAAATGACAGAATGATCTCTGTTCGTTTCCAAGGCAAACCAGTCAGCATCACAGTAATCCAAATCTATGCCCCAACCACTAATGCCAAAGAAGCTGAAGTTGAATGGTTCTACGAAGACCTACAAGACCTTCTACAACTAACACCAAAAAAGATATCCTTTGCATCATAGGGGATTGGAATGCAAAAGTACGAAGTCAAGAGATACCTGAGTAACAGGCAAATTTGGCCTTGCAGTACAAAATGAAGCAGGGCAAAGGCTAACACAGTTTTGTCAAGAGAACACACTGGTCACAGCAAAAACCTTCTTCTAACAACACAAGAGATGACTCTCCACGTGGACATCACAGATGGTCAACACCAAAGTCAAACTGATTATATTCTTTGCAGCTGAGGATGGAGAAGCTCTATACAGTCAGCCAAAAACAGAGTTGACTGTGGCTCAGTCAGCAAAATTCAGGCATACATGGAAGAAAGTACGGAAAGCCACTAAGCCATTCAGGTATGATCTAAATCATGCAGTAGAGTTGATGAGTAGATTTAAGGAATTAGATCTGATAGAGTGTCTGAAGAACTATGGATGGAGGTCTGTAACACTGTACAGGAGGTGATTACCAAAACCATCCCGAAGAAAAAGAAATGCAAGAAGGCAAAGTTGTTGTCTTAGGAGGCTTTACAAAAGGCAAAGGAGAGAGGGAAAGATATTCCAAACTGAATGCAGAATTCCAACGGAATGGGAAAGACTTAGAGATCTATTCAAGAAAATTGGAGATACCAAGAGAACATTTCATGCAAAGATGGGCACAATAAAGGACAGAAACAGCAAGGGCCTAACAGAAGAAGATATTAAGAAGAGGTGGCAAGAATACACAGAAGAATTATACAAAAAAAGGTCTTAATGGCCCAGATAACCATGATGATGTGGTCATTCACCTAGAGCCAGACATCCTGGAGTGTGAAGTCAAATGGGAATTAGGAAGTATTATTACAAAACTAGTGGAGGTGATGGAATTTCAGCTGAGCTATTTAAAATCCTAGAAGTCAATGCAGTTAAAGTGCTACACTCAATACGCCAGCAAATTTGAAAAACTCAGTAGTGGCCACAGGACTGGGAAAGTTCAGTTTTCATTTCAATCTCAAAGAAGGAAAGAATGTTCAAGCTACCGCACAACTGCACTCATTTCACATGCTAGCAAGGTAATGTTCAAAATCCTTCAAACTAGACTTCAGCAGTATGTGAATCAAGAACTTCCAGATGTACAAGCTGGATTTAGAAAAGGCAGAGGAACCAGAGATCTAATTGGCAACATCTGTTGGATCATAGAAAAAGCATGGGAATTCTGAAAAACATCTACTTTTGCTTCACTGACTACTCTAAAGCCTTTGATTGTGTAGATCACAACAAACTGTGGAAAATTCTTCAAGAGACGGGAATACCTTACCATCTAACCTACCTCCTGAGAAACCTGTATGCAGGTCAAGAAGCAACAGTTAGAACCAGACATGAAACAACAAATTGGTTCAAAATTGGGAACAGAATACATCAATGCTGTATATTGTCACCCTGCTTATTTAATTTCTATGCAGACTACATCATGCAAAATGCCAGGCTGGATGAATCACAAGCTAGAATTAAGACTGCCAGAAGAGATATCAACAACATCAGATATGCAGATGATACTATTCTAATGGAGAAAGCACAGAGTAACTAAAGAGCCTCCTAATGAGGGTGAAAGAGGAGAGTGAAAAAGCTGACTTAAAACTCAACATCCAAAAAACGAAGATCATGGCATCTGGTCCCATCACTTCACAGCAAATAGATGGGGAAAGAATGGAAACAGTGACAGACTTTATTTTCTTGGGCTTCAAAGTCACTGCAGATGGTGACTGCAGCCATGAAATTAAAAGACGCTTGCTCCTTGGAAGAAAAGCTATGACCAACCTAGAGAGCATATTAAAAAGCAGAGATATTACTTTGCCAACAAAGATCCATCTAGTTAAAGCTATGGTTTTTCCAGTAGTCACGTATGGATTCAGAGTTGAGAGCTGGGCCATAAAGAAGGCTGAACACCAAAGCATTGATGCTTTTGAACTGTGGTGCTGGAGAAGACTCTTGAGAGTCCCTTGGACTGCAAGGAGATCAAACCAATCAATCCTAAGGTAAAATCAACCCTGAATATTCTAAGACTGATGCTGAAGCTGAAGCTCCAATACTGTGGCCACCTGATGTGAAGAGCTGACTCACTGGAAGAGACTCTGTTGCTGGGAAAGATTGAGGGCAGGAGGAGAAGGGGGCAACTGAGGATGAGGTGGTTGGATACCGACTCAGTGGACATAAGTTTGAGCAAACCTGCCATCCATAGGGTCACAAAGAGTCGGACACAACTTAGCAACTGAACAACAACATCCCTGCCTCCTGGCTACTCAAAGCTCTGTGCTATGGTACTCCACTCAGGTCTCTCCTCCTGTAAGAGACAGCCCATCTCTAAAATTACTCTTTCTTTCTATTCCTGCCATATGAACATTTCTGATGCAACAGCAAAATGTTAGGCATGCAATCTAAGTCAAATTATATTATATTCTGAAAAACTGATATATTTTTTCCCCTTCATCCTCCCTTTGGCACTTTTTATTAACCCAAAATAACTTCTATTTGATGTACTTTTTTCAGGGCCTGGTGAAAGGAAAGAAGAGTTGGAAGAAAAATAATTAAAAATTTGAAGCCTATAATAGGTGTGTGTGTGAATAATAAATAGATAAGAAGCATCTGTAGTATCCCTTATTTACTTTCAAAAAAAGTTTGAGGGTCAACAAACTTTGTTGGGACTTGGCAGAAGAATTTTCTGCAGCCTTCTTGAAAATTCCTAGATAAGGCAGGGACACCAAAGCAGTTATCCTACTTAACTATGATGAAGAAAAAAACTCAAATAATAAACGAATTACACTTTCCCCCCTACCACTGGACCAATTGATGCTGTAAGGCAATTACTTTTTGCTCAACCTAGGAAAGCAACTCAACAAAGTTCTGCCTTTTACACTGTAAATCTAATTCATGAATATCCTACAAACTCATTCCTCCAAATAATCTCAGTCTTATTTTCATTTCCTGAGCTGAGTAGAGTCCTGCATCTGAGCTCCCCTCCTTTGGATTCCTCATTCTTCTTAGTTTTTAACACCTAATGCCAACATCATCTTTGTTTATCATTTGGCAACGTCGTTCAAAAACCTCCAAATAGTGCAATGTTTCCCTTTGCCCTCTTAAATGTCCCCTTTCTTGGCTGTCTTTTCAGAACCAAATGGAAGGTCCATTTACTTTCTGATGCTTTCCCATACCATTTCTTTTTCTCTCTCCCTAAATCTTCATTACCTGAGAATTTTCAATAAGGATCCAAATGCCAACAGATTATATAATCATAGTATCAGAGCCTGTGAGAAAGGGAAGGGACTTCAGAGATCATTTAATCCACTAGCTCTTCAGATCTTCAGCCATTACCAAGATAGAAGGCAGATGATCAGGCAGGACTTAGGCTGGGTCTTCACCTCCTATTTAACCATAACAATGCCACATTCATCTGTTTTCCTAATTATGTTACTAGGTGCAATTTTATTTTTTAAAAATAAAAACAAGGATCTCTGCTTAAAAAAAAAAAAAAGAAAAGAAATGGAAAATCACTAATCTATTTCCAAAGATGCTGAGTCCTTTAAAAAGGGTCTGATGTGAATCCAGCAAAAGTTTGTGATTAACAAAGGGTCTTTAAATGCCTAGTCTCTTAGTAGTTCTAACCTTTCACTTTAAAAACTGGCCTTGGCCACCTAGAAAAGAGATGCTGTGATTTATTGATGGATGTGCTGGAAGAGGAATAAAGAGACTCATGTTTTAATGCTGGTTTTCCCATTAGCGAGCTGCTAAGCCACTTAACCTCCCCGGCCTCAGTTTCCTCCTCTGTAGAATGAGAACTGGGCTCCACTCAGGCATTTTCTAACTTTAAAATTCTATGTTCTATGAACAAGATTTCATGATATTTGTCAGTGAGGGACTGAGCCCAGCCTCTCCCTGCTCTCCCCATCTCTTAAATAATATATCTTTCTTTTCCAAAGAGGGAAAAAAGTTTCTAGGGACATCAGCAGAAAAACACCAGCTTTCATTCAATCCAACACCAAGAGGATAGGAATGTTTACAGACTGGTTGGCCTCAGCCCCTTAGTTTCTCTTTTATCTTTCTAATCCTCCTTTCAATCTGTCACCCCCTCACATCTCTTTCCTTCCTTCTTAGCACTGCTACCGCTAAGCTGAACCCTACCTTTAATTGGCTACTGTGCATGAGACACTGGTTCAGCACTAGGGTGTAAAGATGAGAGAGTCACAGCCCTGTATGTATTAAAGGCCTTTTGTGTTTGAGGAGGACGACGCTAGCAAAAATATAAAGGACAGGTTAGAGATGCAAAAGAACAGAAATGGAATATTTACATAAGAGATGAAGGTATGAAACAGTCTTTGACTTAAAATCACCTAAATATGAAAACTGGCTAGGCAGTGGAAGGAGGCCTCTCAATAATCATCAACTGAGTCAATGAACACTTACTGATTGTTCCAGGTCCTGTGCTACATGTTGCAAGTGCAGAATGGAAAGGCATCGGTGCCTACACGTGCCCAGATAGGAGAGACAGACGTTGGTAACAGGTTTGGAATCCAGGAGAGAAAAAGAATACCAATCAGGAGAGGGAGCATGTTATGTGAGAAACAGCAGGGATGGGGTAAGATGAGACAGAGTAATTAAACTCCAATTAGAAAAATCAATTTATTTCATGTGACCATATGAAGAGGGTATTGGGATTAAAGGCGTATGAGAATATTCATATGAGACACAGTTAAATGAGCATATGAATCTGCAGTCAGGAGGGAGTCAGTGACATCAAGGCTGAGATGTTGTCAGGGGGGAGCCATGGAATGGAAGCAAGTTTCCAGCAAGAAAGAATAGAGAATGAAGAGAGGGCTGCCAGACCAAACCTGCCAAGTGCCTACATTCCAGGGTGGAGAGGAAAAGAAAGCTGAGTGAAAAGAAACGTAGGAAAAGTAGAGGCATACAACGTCGAAATCAACCAACAAAAAGAACTCTGAAAGGAAAGAGGCATTCAGAAACAAGCAGGGCTGCAAGAGAAAAGTAACCGTAAGATTTGAGAGTCAGCAATAAAAACCCGTGAGGGTGCGGTTTTGTTGCAGGAAGGGGGACCCCTTCCAGGGCCCGAAACTGGACACTTGTCTAACACTCGGAAATGAATTGTCCGAGGAGACACATGTCCTGACAAAGCAAGAGATTTTATTGGGAAAGGGCACCGGGTGGAGAGCAGTAGGGTAAGGGAACCCAGGAGAACTGCTCTGCCACGTGGCTCGCAGTCTAGGGTTTTATGGTGACGGGATTAGTTTCCAAGTGGTCTTTGGCCAATCATTCTAATTCAAAGTCTTTCCTGGTGACGCATGCATCGCTCAGCCAAGATGGATGCTGGTGAGAGGGATTCTGGGAAGTGGACGGACACGCAGTGTCTCCTTTCGACCTCTCCCTGAACTCTTCCGGTTGGTGGTGGCTTATTAGTTCCCTATTCCTTACCAGGATCTTCTGTCATAAAACAACGCATGCAAATGGTTACTATGGTGCCTGGCCAGGGTGGGCGGTTTCAATCAGTGTGCTTCCCCTAACAGTTTCACCTCATATCTCTGTGGGGACCATCAGGACCTTTCTTCAAGAAAACTCACAAGAAAGAGAATAAGGAGCTACACAGTAGATCGAGGTCTGAAAGACTCAAGAAACTCTCGTTCTTTCTTTTTTTCTTCTTTTTGAGTTTGGAGAAGGCTTATGCAGGCTCCCAGGCCAAAAAAAAGAAATGAGCCTCCTACAAATTCTCATCACTGTCCATCCCCCCCCGACAAAAAATGAAAATGCCAAATATAAGGTTGTTGTTCAGGTGCTAAGTCATGTCCAACTCTTTGCGATCCCATGGACTGTAACTTATCAGGATCCTTTCTGCCCATGTGATTTCCCAGGCAAGAATACTGGAGTGAGTTGCCATTTCCTTCTCTGGGGATCTTCCTGGATCAGGGATCAAACCTGAGTCTCCTGCACTGATAGGCATATTCTTTACCATTGAGCCATCAGGGAAGACGAAACCTAAGGTAGGGGTTTTCAATCTTTTGAAACACTTTCTTCTGATCATCTAGCTACATGTGGTGAAGAGGGTCTAGAAAAATGAAATGGACACTGAGTCTGCCTGTTACAGTGCTTGGATGGACTCTCACCACAACTGCGGCAGGCACATTTGGTGTAGCCCATCAGGGTGTTAAACAGCTCCCCTCCAGAAGAGTTGAAACGGAGAAAAAGGGAGAGGCTGATGTGACAACTGATGTAGACGTATGCGTGATAACATTTAACATATCTTGTAAAAAAGTAAGCAGATGGGTTTCAAACGCTCCCCCTATTTCCATATACCAAGGTTCAGCAAATGACTTAGCCACTCCCTAGGTACACACAACAATCACCCTATTTCTTCAAGGCGGTTACTTCCTCTAAATCGTTCATACCCTATTCTCTCTCCTCCCACACAGAAAACAAAAATTGCCTACCCTACTCCTAATCAAGAAAACAAAAAACATAGTCTCACCCAAACATGTCTGTCTTGATTTGTATAAATGCATTCAAATTTCTCTCTATAAACCCTTCCTCAAATATGAATTTAGTGCTGGCACAGATTTCATAATCATCACACTTATATCCAGGGGTGGGTGACCTGTGCAGTTGGCCATGGCCCTGCTGTCAAAAGCGGCCAGGCTCAGAAGCACTCTGCACTTAATGATCTGTTGTTGCCATCCTGCAGTTCTTAATTTTATCCTTGCACTTGATGGAACAATGGAGCAGGCACATGAGCAGGGGAGATACACAGAAGAAAGAAAAATCTTTACATTTTAGTACTTTTAATGGCACTTTCAGCTTGTTTTTTGAACAAAGGGATCTGCCTTTTCACTGGGTCCTGCACGCTATGCAGCCAGCCCTGTCTATCACCTTTCACGCCCAAATGGATTTTGTGTTTTGGGGTCCTCCACTTACCTCTCCACTATCCCAATTTTTCATTTTCTTGCACTGTGGACCTTAATAAATCATATATCATTTTCACCCCTGTGTCACAAGCTCCCCACATCCAACTGCCTAACAGTGCTAAGAACACTGAAGGTACTTAATACTTGTTTGTAAAGTCAATGTACCACCTCAAGTATATAATTATTAACTCTTCCACGATGGCCACAACTGCATCTTTTCTAAATTATAAAGTCTATGTGGTTCCAAGAACACTAAAGTACCTTCTCTTTCGATGAAAGGCTACAAAAATAATGACTTCTTCCCTATTTGCTTATAAGACAAAACACTTTGTATTAGTAAAACAATGATAAGTGACAGGGTATTAGGTTTGTTTCTAAGGGCTTTATTTCCTTTTAACTTTTTGTTAAATCTGAGCATCAAAGCATTTTTTTAGTTTACTGTTCCAGCATCTAAGATTCCAAAACATGGCAACTGATTTTTCCTAAGGGTTGAACGCTGCTTCATGCAATGCTTAATTTGAGTCAACAAATGGCTGAGAGAACATCCCCAAATACTTATCTCTCAGGGGGAGCAAATGTAACTACCAGCCTCTGGAGGTCCAGAGGCAAATAACTGAGGTCAAATTTCCATTTCAGATTCCTAGCACTGTTACACCTTGTACTATTGCTGGATTCTCATGCTGGCTCATTTAAGGCTCTTTATAAGGATATGATTTATATCCTATGATTCAAGTTCATTACAGATAACTACACCCAAGATAGATGCCACAAGGAGCAAAAAACTCTTTATAGTTTCCATGGTTGGAGTCACTGGATGATAAAAAGTCACTTATATGAAAAATATGAATTAAACTGCTTAAGTATCTCATAAGACTCCAGGTTTAACAATTTTCTTTTTCCCATTTTGGCAAGCACAGAGATAAAGAACTCAGAAATGTGTCCTTGGCTACTAAGAGGGGAGGGAGATCCAGGACACACATGGAATAAAGCAAAAGCCAATTTAATAATGATGTCTTTTATCCACAGATGAAGGGGAGATATCAGTTGTCCTCTAAATATTAATGGAAGGACATACAACCAAAAATCAGTGATGGAGGGGCAAAGGAAGTGAACTGGGAAGAAGGACAGCATGGGTATCTGGTATTCAAAACAGTGGAGAGTCAACAGATGAATCTGAATTTGGAGAGGTGTCATAAGGGTAATAAGAGTCTCCGTTACAATATTTTCATTAGCTCAAAGTAAGAAGTTGTTGATGTTTAACATTAGTTATAATAATCTAAGAAGGACTAAATGTACACTGTGTTGAGATATTTTAGGCAGAGTAATCAAGACACGGGGAGCATACTTTATTCACACTGTGACTAAACCTAGCACACTGCCAAAAAATAGGATTTGGAACAAATTTTGGAATAAAAACTACTCATCTGTTTTGCAAAAAGAAATCAGAAGCACATCAGCGTAATCAGTAATTTTAAACTTGCCTATTAAGTCAGGACACTGATCACTAACAGATGCATATATCTGCAAATTTCTCCAACAACGTTGACAAGCTCTGCCTCACAGGTCTCTTCTCGCTGCTCGGGAATATACGTTCCTGAATCTCTAACTATGCTCATTACTAAGTGATTCTGGATATCTTTGTTAGCTTCTACTAAGCAGTCAGATACTGCTTTGTAAGGAAGACCAAAGAGGTCTTAAACCAGGCCTCTGATAGTAGTTTTCTAAGTTCAGTGGATTGAATTGAATAAAGTGGATTGGCACTAAGTAGTCAATGGAAAATGCCCTGCTTTTGGAATGGACTTAATCTGTAAAACCTCTGGGTTTGCACCTGAAGCACTCTGACAGAGACATGGATTTTAAAACATATTCCGAATGGGCAAATGAACTCCAGGTAACTCACGATACAGTTTCTGAACTTGTCCATTATGGCAGTCACAAGTGCAAAGCACCACAGTGGCTGGGGAAGGGGACATATGGGATACGTGGCTGTCGCAACTGACAGAAAAGAAAGTGAAGTCGCTCAGTCATGTCTGACTCTTTGTGACCCCATAGACTGTATCCTGCCAGGCTCTTCTGTCCAGAGAATTATCCAGGCAAGAATACTAGACTAGGCTGCCATTTCCTTCTCCAGAGGATCTTCCCTACCCAGGGATTGAACCCAGGTCTCCCTCACTGCAGGCAGACTCTCTACCGTCTGAGCCACCAGGGAAGCCCTGGTGAAGTCACAACTGAAGACTTATGTAAAGATGCCAGTGAGGATGGAATAATGGAATACCTACATATAACTGAATGAAGCAGTATCTCTCTGCTTCAAATTCCAGCAAGAACCACCCAGGAGACGAAAACACCATAGCTATCTCCATGCCACAACCCCTCATATCCTTATAAACTGGTGATATTTATGAGTCAAATATTTCTCAATAGTGTGGATTTTTATGTAGAGAACATATAAAAAATATGCACAAGAAGACCCATGACTGTGGCTGAAGGTCTTGCCTGAGAATTTTGAAAAGTCCCTTCAAAATCAAACTGTTTTCTCCCAAACAATGCCTGAGCTATGGAAACAGAATTAAGCTGCCAAAGAATTCACCTGTAATGTTTATATTCTATCCTAAAGAGACGGGATATCAGTCAGAAGACATACTCTGCCGTTGGCCTGGAACTAAACTTTCAAAAATCTGAAATATCTTTATTGCGCCCCCTTCCCCTAAACAACAACAGGAAAGCGGTTAATAAAAGTATTTCACTAAAAGAACTGAAAACAAAAACAAATACAAAAAACTTTGAGAAACCAAACTGTGTCAACGAATAAACTTAAATGCAAGAAACACTCAGACAGAGTTCTATATCCAAAAAAGAAAAGGGGGATATCTAAATCAGTCTATAAACAATATAAACAAGTGTGAATAAAAATCTCTCATTTTCTACTGGTCTTTCTGTAGTCTCAGAATCTTACTAAAGCCTCCCTTTTGTCCTTTCATAGACAACCTTCCCTCAGTAACCCACTGGTCACTCTTCCTTGCCATCTTTTAGGTACTCTTAGGTGATTCAGTGGAGAAGGAAATGGCAACCCACTCCAGTGTTCTTGCCTGGAGAATCTCAGGGATGGGGGAGCCTGGTGGGCTGCCCTCTATGGGGTCGCACAGAGTTGGACACGACTGAAGCGACTTAGCAGCAGCAGCAGCAGATGATACAGAAAACTAACTTTGCCTGGGGTTGGTGACATTCTCAGCACTTTACATGCGTAAATTCAGTTCAACCTCATACTCGTAAAAACCTATAAAGTAGTTCTACTTTGTTATGGATGTTATGTTCTACATGTTATGGATGAAGAAACTGAGGACCGGTGAGGTTGAATGAACTGGCCCAGTTGGCCTGGGAGGCAAAGGTCCAGGGCCCATGCTTTTAACCACTCACTCATGTATCACTGCCTCTCTGCTGCAGTCATTTGCACATATTGATAAATTATTTCTAAGAGCTTAGTAGTATTTTATTTAGAGAACATTCAATAAATGCTGCAAGGCAGTTAAAATTCTATATATACACATGTGGGTGTGCAGTTCTATCTGTGTGTGTAGAATGGGTCATACTTGAAGTTTTTTCAGTGAGTTCATACAGAGAAAAGAAATTCACATTTTATTGAGGGCTTGTATTGTGCTGGTTAGAGTGTGATGTCTTTTGCTAACTTAAACTTCATAACAATCCTGAGAAACACAGGTTCTCAGCGTATTAAAAAGCAGAGACATTACTTTGTCAACAAGGGTCCGTCTAGTTAAGGCTGTGGTTTTTTCAGTAGTCATGTCTGGATGTGAGAGTTGGACTACAAAGAAAGCTGAGTGCTGAAGAACTGATGCTTTTGAACTGTGGTGTTGGAGAAGACTCTTGAGAGTCCCTTGGACTGCAAGGAGATCCAACCAGTCCATCCTAAAGGAGATCAGCCCTGGGTGTTCATTGGAAGGACTGATGTTGAAGCTGAAACTCCAATAATTTGGCCACCTGTTGCAAAGAGCTGACTCATTTGAAAAGACCCTGATGCTGGGAAAGATTGAGGGCAGGAGGAGAGGGGGATGACAGAATGGTTGGATGGCATCACTGACTCAATGGACACGAGTTTGGGTAAACTCCAGGAGTTGGTGATGGACAGGGCTGCGGTTCATGGGGTCACAAAGAGTCGAACACGACTGAGCGACTGAAATGAACTGAATGTAGGTTTGTTTAAAACATATAGGAACGAAGGCTCTCTGAAGCTAAGCACACCATTAGATGTTACACAGGCAGGGAGTGGCAAAAGAAAGCCAGCTTGTCTCATCAGCACTCTGACATCCAACACTATTTGCCCTCTTGTCATCTTCTTTAGTTTCCAAAGAGCTAAACTGCGCAGAGGATCCAATCTGAACCCAGACTGTCTAATACAGCTCATGGTGGAGCACTTAGGGGACCTTCCTCATATTTTGTCTTAACATTTTAAGAAATTTCACTAATTGTTTTAGAACACGTCTCCTAAGTACATACAGCCCTAAGTTTAGAGGCCAAGGAATTTAGAAGCCTGGTGTTATTAGTGGTCTAGTGTCTATGTTATCTTTCACAGTTGTGGCCACAACTGTTTCTGGGCTATAACTGACGTGCCATTTCACAGGTGTACCTATGGATATGAATCTTTAAACAGTTTTGTACTCGAGTACTTGAAGAGCCATTTCAAAAAACTGAAATAAAAACAAAACCAAGGATTTCAACGTTTTTCACTAAGATTCACCATACAAAGTCCTTTTGATACTGAGACCCAGTATACATGTAGGTATGTGTGAACACACAAGCATAAAACAAGAAGAAAAAAATTTTATAAAACAATCTTCTCTTGCCATAACACATTTTGATATTTTCTATTGAATTCAGCTTTTCTTTTTTTGCACGCACAGATCACAAAAGTCTTTACAGGACTCCCTAATCATACTTCAACCGACAGCTTGAAAAACAGATCGAGAACACACCGTTCCTATTTTAGCTAATATTTTGTGCAGAACTGTATCAAAAAGGCTTGTTCAGGCAAAATGAATAACATTTATTGATTTCATAAAATATGGTCATCTATCTCACCTAACTTACTTGAAATGAGACTGTCATTGCCTGTGAAGTGGGGAGTAGAAAAGTTCCCTTTTCACCACATGTGCCCTTTTATGCCTTTTGAATTTTGTGTCAGGTGAGTGTACTGCCCACTCGAAAGTTAAATGAGATAAAATTTTACCCTTCTGAAAATCAGATGGCTAATTAGGGCTGTTCTTGCATTGCTTGATTTCATCTATTCTCAGTGTTTCAAGGTTGATTTCTTAAAAATTGTTTTTTCAGAAAAAGAAGCTCTATTCAGGTCTGTGGTTTACAGATCACAATTCTCCCTGTTAAAATACTAGTCCATTTTGGGTTCTTTTCCAATCTTATGTACTTTTGCAACCCTTCTGCATTTTTCAAAAGAGATAACCAATGGTATTTCAGTACACTCGGCCAATTTCTTTACTATCCTAGAATATAATTAACAGATCACCTAGATTTGAATATATTCATCTTATTCAAATCATCTTTCAACAATCTTTGTCCCTCTTCATCTGAGCTTTCGATAGCTTTTAAAGTCAAGTTTGATCTTAGACAAAGATAAAATATTTTTACTTTGGAGTTTTAAAAGAAAAAAAAAAGGTAACGTTAACTTTCTGGTATGTTAGTATCAGTTCTTTTTAATTTTTTAAAAATAGGGATAATGTAGTAATTTCTAATTTTATATGTATTACACTGAAGTTACTATTTAAAAAAAAATGCTTAATCTTCAGAACTATGCAAGAGGAAATCAGAAATTTTATTTTGCGTTGAAGCGAAAAGCTGCCACTTTCCTAAAGAACATTCCTTATGAGAAAGACCCTATGAGCCAAAAGAAGATCCATAAGCCAGAGTCTTCTATTACTTCAGATTCTTTGCAATCAAAAGCAGTTCACAATGTTGGGGGTCTTGCCTGTCTTTACTATTTGAAAGAGGATGTGTAGATTACATGGGAACACAGTCACACTCAGGAGAGAGAAGGTTAAGTTCTGTAGGAAACCCAGACTTCAGTACCCATGGGTCCCAGAAAAGGGTTGAGACTGACCTCCAGCTTCAGGGCCACTGTTTCCAAATTAGCTATATTTGAGAGTCCTGCAGCTGATGTAGACATATGTATCAGAGAAGCTCAATAACTTCTATAACTCAGAAACAGGTTTTTTTGTGTGTTTTTTTTTTAATGTTGAAATACTAGTTTAAATGCCAAAAACCTCTGGGCACATATGCAAACTTTCAAAACACTTCATATAAGAGAGAGAAGAGGAACCTTTAACACAGGGAAGGTGAGAAGGTATCTGAGGAAAAGAGGAGTGGCCAGTGGAAATGCGTATGTGGATTACATTTTTAAATCTATCCAATTAGGTGCTAACATATTGTTGCTAGAAACTGGATTATTAAAACTGTGATGCCTCTAACCTTTTACCCAGAGTGCTTGGCTACGTCATCTAAATTTTTAAAAATACAAAACAAACACCATTCGTAACAAAAGTTCTCTGAGACTTTTGACCTCTCTCTTTCTGGCATCATACAAAGCTAAAACTTGTTTCAGGAGTTGGGGAATGTGGCCTCTGATTACTAACCAGGGTTTTCTCTTCACACTGTCTTGTTTACTCATTTCTTTAGCAAAGCCAGAGAACGTCCCTTTAGCTACTGCAGCATTTCTACCAGATGCGACAAATCACAGGGGTGTATTCTGACTGCTCTCTGTCATGTGAACAAGAGTAACACTGAAACCTTTTACCAGTCCCTGTGCTTCATCTTTGTTTTCCATTTCCCCCAAATGTTTATAAACTGCTCCAGAGAATTCTTCTTTCAACATTTTAGGCTTCTTTCCTCTCCTAGATTAAAATGCTGAAGCTTATATTAATAAAAGAAAATGCCATCATCAACTAGAAGCAATCGAGCATCCCTACTGTGTATTTTGATATTGCCATTTCTGTACTGTGGCTGATTAGGGATTTGAGAAACAATTTATTTCAATGTAAGAGAATAAAACATTAGAAATTATTTCTATAGAAGTTATTTTAAGGTTCTAAAAATGATCTGATCATTTTCAGTAGTCTACCCTGGCAACAGAATTCATGTTTTGTTATAAATAAAACTTGCACCAGAATTTGTGAAATATAAAAGGTGATGAATATTTATATACACACACACACACACACACTCGCACACATATGTGATTCCCACAAATCTTTGACAGTCTAAATGAAAGTTCTCTTTGAACTTTTCTGTTCACCACTGCTGTGAAATTGTCTGATCACAAAGTTGCTTTCAACATAAACACTTGGGAGAATCCAGCAATACCAGCATGAGCTTCAGACCAAGTGACATAAAAAGTCTGCTGCCCTCATTTTCTTCCACCAATCAACCTAAAATTACCAGTCATCACCTCTCCATAAACGCTATAAATTTTCTAACACTCACTTTATTCATTTCAGACATAGATCTGCAGGTTTTTTTTTAAAAAAGCATATTATTCCATTACTAATTTATTTAGTTATGCAATGTCCCCCATTCTAAAGGAAGCAAAATTTATGGCTTTGGATTATATTTGCTGGATAACTGTTTCAGGTCAAAAAAGATAGCTCTCTTGGTACTGCTGGCATTACTGCTTACAACCCAATAGGCTGTGCACCTTCTGCACAAACGGCTTTGCCTTCAGCCCAAGAGATGGAATTCGGCATGCATGAGGCTGATGTTTGCTATAAGAATGGTAATTGCTTTACTACTAAATCTTGCGACTTCTATATTAAATCAAACTTGGTGAAAAACGGATCGAAATTTGAGGCTCAGTATCAGCCTTGTTTGGCAACAGAGCCAATCCGCAGTAATCCGTGGAAATGGCAGGCAGGGGAAGTGGGGAGAGCCTCCAAGACTCATTTTAGCCCTGTTCCAACAGTTTTAGTCATCAGAGTTCCTAACAAAGGGCAGGATTGAAGGTTCTTCCTTATTTCTCAGCCCACCCTCCAGGGTCGGTGAGAAAAAGGGAGGGGAGGGGATAGGAGGGCTGACTGCAGATTTTCTTTACTCTCCCTTTACAGAATAAAAAACAAAACAAAAAAGACGGGATGGGGGAGATTAGAACAAACACATGAGGCCACAAAGGGAGGGAGACTGATGACTGTTTTGAAGTGATTTGCATCCTTTTAGAAGACCTGGAGTCAAAGGAAAGTCTTCCAGGAAAGCACAAAACACTGAAGGAGAGACTATCTATGACTATGACTAAAAAATCAGCCTGAAGAGTAGCCTTGTGGATAAATAATCCAGGCATGATAATCATCATCATTATTATTTTAATACATATATTTTATGTATATTATTTAAAATATGTAATATTTTAACACAGTTTTATGAGTGGGAAAGCAACGAGAAGTTCTAAAGTATAACAAGACTGATTTATGAACAGAAGAGCTACAAATTCAGGACTTCAAAGCCATTGCCTTAAAAAGTTCTCAAGGTAGGCAGTATTTCAATTGATACTGTCACAGTTAAACATTTTTATTTCCCATTAAAAAAATGTTTTATTGGAAATATCTATAGCGTCAGTGGGTAAGACATACACGGAAACCAATCTGAATAGCTGATAGACTCTGCCTCATCTCTGGACTCAGTTTGGAAGAGATTCAACATAATTAAATATATTCACCAAACTTGGCTCTGAATAACCACAGGCTAATAAAAAAAACAGTAAGCTGCTATGTTAGACCCAAACGGCCCAAGACTCAGGACATCAAAGAACGGCACTGGCCTCTGAAGGAATTATTTCAAATATTATTTTATTGATTTCCCAAACAACTCCAAAGAATCAGTAAATTTATTAAAAAAAACCTTTTTTTAGCTCTAAAAAAGTCTTTGGTTAATATTAAGGAGTCCTAGAGATGTGATAAATGGCCAAATCATAAGACAAATGCCTATGCAGAAGGTTGAAAAACCCTGGAGTGAACCACACAAGATCAGGTCTCCAGCTTGAAAAGAAGTGTTGTCTTGACAAAAAGGTGTCATATGATATTCCATCTGAAGAAATATAGATTTAAATATTTCACCAAACTTCACTTTGATTACCTTAAGGAAGTTGGATAATAGGAAGCTTCTATTTTCCATATGACCTATTTCTGAAATGGGTACACTTTAAAAAATGAGCACATTTCTTTTGTTGTCAGAAAAGGGATTAAAAAAAAAAATCAACCCCCCCCCCCCGCCAAAGTTGTAAGCATTGGAAATAATATTCTTCATGAGCAGAAGAAACTTAATCTGGTAATTAGAAAGGTAGTAGTAGGGAGAAATCTCATGAGCCCCAATTTCAACTTCATTTCTAAGAAATCATTTAACCTAAGACAACCTAAGACACAGAAGTTAAAAGACTTGCTGAGTTAGAGGATTTGGTAAGGGAAGCTTGAATGCAGTCACTTGACCACAGGCAGTGGGGGTAATAGTGGTAAACCATTTACTTTTGCTGTGGTCTTAAAGGAGCAACTGTGCACTATCCCAAATATTGTCACTTTAAGTAGTATTTCTTCCCTGGTGGTTCAGTTGGTAAAGAATCCACCTGCAACGTGGGAGACCTGGGTTCAACCCCTGGGTTGGGATGATCCCTTGGAGAAGGGAAAGGTTACCCACTCCAGTATTCTGGCCTGGAGAATTCCATGGACTGTATAGTTCATGGGGCTGCAAAGAGTTGAACATGACTGAGCGACTTTCATTTTCACTTTTCATTAGTTTGAAAACTGATTATAGAAAGTATAGAAAATTGGTAATAGATATTTACCTTCATTTTCCAAGTTACAAATATGTAAGCCACAAATTTAAACTGAAAAGTTATATTCAACAGTAAATATTTTTAAAGTATCCCTGTAACACCCACATATGAGTTACTCTTTAATTAAGTGAAACATTAGAAAGGGAGTTTAGATTTTATATAGTCACATAAATGATTATGGGTATCAGAATCATCATGGAATTTTAGTTGGGAGATATTTTAACAATGCTGCTTTAATCATTTTACAACTGACATAATAAAAAATTCAGGCAATCACAAAACATTTAGTTTTCCTTCAACTCTGACCAAAACCTTAGTTTCACTAATCTAGAGGAAAAAAAAAAGCTTGATATGTGTGCATATAACATACATATCTTGCTTTCTTTAAGCTTCTTCCAAGTATATAATAATCAGTGAGTAGATGAGGGCAAGTGATACCTAAGATCACAGGACAAGTGCAGGGCCCTGAAAATGACTGACCACTTTTCCCGCAGGGTCGGCTTGGCAGGGGCGCCACCTGCGCTTTGCAGAAGGCCCTGCACTCAGAAGGGTCCTGTGCTTGGCTTCATGTTCTTGCTGCTTTGAAATTCTTAATATTTAAACAAAAGACCTGACATGTTCATGTTGTCCTAGCCCACAGATTATGTAGCTGTTCTGCCATCTAACCTTTAGTAACAGCTCCCCTCTCTGCATAAAATAATTCAGCTCTAAGAGAGCTGCAAACACAATAAAATCAGGATCCTCCATCCTGTCCTCCTTCTGGCCTCTTTCACTGACTGCGGCTTGCAAAGCAGCTGACCACAGCACACCAGAGACCTCACTCAACTGCCATCTCATTTTCTCAGGTCATTATTTTTATGTTAACCTCTTTACGCTATGCCTTACCTATGCAATATTTTCTCCCTACTTTTCTGATGAGTCACATGCCTTTAACATCTTTTTTTTTTTGCTATGCCATGCAGTTCCCCAACAGGGATCGAATCTATGCCCCAGCAGTGAAAGTGCCGAGCCCTAACCGCTGGACCACCAGGGAATTCCCAGTCTTGTAATATCTTTTAAACTATCTTCTTGAAATATATTCCATAATGCTTTGCATTTACTGCCACCTATCTTGGGCTTCCCTGGTGGCTCAGCAGCAAAGACTCTGGCCTGCAATGCAGGAGACCCGGGTTGGATTCCTGGTTGGGATCCCTGGGTCGGGAAGATCCCCTGGAGGAGGGCATGGCAACCCACGTTAGTACTCTTGCCTAGAGAATTCCAAGGACAGAGGAGCCTGGTGGGCTGCAGTCCATAGGGTCACATAGGGTTGCACAGAGTCTAACACAACTGAAGCAACTAAGCAGCAGCCACCACCTATCTCTCCCTCCATTGCTTAAAACAAACACCTCAGAATCAAGAGTTTAACTTTATGGTTGAAGAACCAATCCCTTAAATGACTACAGGTCAAGGAAAAGCAAAGGTAACAGCCAAGAAAGTGAAGTGGCCAGCACTTCAATCCAAGTGCATCCTTCTACTTCTGCCTTAAATGCTGACATGTGATTTGCTGTTTGCCGCCTCTGCCCTGTGTTACATCTAGCTCTTTGTTAGAATGGAAACAACATAACAAGGAAAGTAATGAGTATGGAATTTTCATCAACGCATTTGACCTCAGAAGCACATCCTTGAGGCACAAGGGAGAGCTCGGGTTTGACAAAAGTTTCCCAAAATGGTGTGTGTGTTCACTCACATGCAAGCTTGTGTGCCCTGACCAGGTTATGTTTTTTAGAATTAACTTCAAACGAGCTGCAGGGAAGTGGAGAGAGGTCTGAGTGTGCCCCAGTGTTTCAGTGTGTATGCAGCTGTGAGGTTCCCCTCCTAAGCGAGAGGCACTGGCACAGAGCTGTCTCACCTCCAGGACCTAGGCAGCTCTCCTCAGAATTCTCTGGGGCATTGGCACCGGGACTCTCTTTGCTATTATTGCGATTTCATTACCAGCTGCGTTGTCACCAGCCGACATCGACATTCCCACACCACCACCCAGAAGGGGCACGCTGTCCCAGAGTTTAAGGGGGAATCAGTGCCTTTGTGAAAGAAACCCTCCCAAAGGGAAGGCTGGAAAAATGAGCCACAAGCAGTTGACTGGGGTCTTTTGAAAACTAGTTTTTAAAAGGCCTCCTTTTCCTTCCCATTCCATCTGTTCTCTAACCCTTCCATTAACCCCCAGAGTCTCTTGTTCTTGCTCCCTTCCCCAGAATTTCAGCAAGAGAAAAAGACACTCTTACTTCGTTCTTCGTAAGTCAAGAAAATTGGTATGGACTTGAGGGTGGCAAAGACAACCCTGAGGAGGAAAATTAATAGACTACTGCATCACCTAGACAGACCAACACCATAATCAGCCATGATCCTTAGAGTAATTCTAAAATGAGAAAAACAGGCAAATATTGCTTAAATGAACAGGATTTGTAAGTACTGAAATGTTCACATAATAACTAGGCTTGTTGTCTGATGAAGAAGCACATTCCTCATGTTCCTCATTGTTTTTTAATATCTGGATTCAAACTCAACTGTACCGTTACGTTTATCTGTCACGCGAATGTGAAAATGCTAAAGGTTTTAAAATACACATGTACAGCCCAAATGCACATTTTTCCCCCTGTGAGTTTCACTTTAGAAGCTTAGTGAACTGATTTATAATTTGTCACCTTTTGTCTTTTGCAGCAGTATGTCATTAAGTCTTTAATTTGGCGTTTCCTGTAGTCTGCAGTAGGATATATGCTATTTTAAATCCAGGAATTGCAGACATAGATGGTGGGTAAAAATCTGTGAACCATAAGTAAATTCTTATAAGGAACATACAAAAAAGATTGTTCTTCAGTCAGACTTAAGCCATTACTTTTTTCTAAAGAAGAAAAGGCACAAGTTAAGAAAAAGGCACCGTCAAAGACCTTCTGGCCAAATGTGCATCTCCATGAAGTTTCCCGCTGAGTGCATATGAATGCACCGTGATCTGGGAAAAGGATCCAAATAGGATTTCAAACATCCAAAAATTTTAACTCAAACATTTAGGTATTTCACCATGCTGCTATTCATTCATTCACTGATTTTTTTTGTCTTAGTTTAAAGAGATGCTAAACAAAAGGAGGCGAGCTCTACATGTATTTACATTCCAAAACTAAGCTCCCTTCACCATCCCCCAAGTCTGTCATCCCTTCACAGCTAAACAAACCGTAAAGTCTAGCCCTAAGTTGGTGAAGAGAAGCAACAAACATGGTAAGAAGTTTCCCTCTTTTCTCTCACAAAACAAAACTAAACACCCAGAGTGATTAATCTATTCTCATTCCCCAAATTATTTTTTTCCATGATTTGCACACTAAGATAATGTATGTAGGCTAAAGTAAGGAACAAAATCAGATTCTTTACTAATTTGGTACTATTGCATTTTTTATTTCTTCACAATTTTTGGTCAATGAAATGCTTCTAGCATCTTCACTACCAAATGTAATGGAAAATATGGATATCAATTTAATTTATGAAATCGATGCATTTATGACTCTACAATATAAAACACTTTCTGAAACACCCTAACAGGATAAACAGTCTATTTTTTAAGCTGCAGTGTCTCTAATTCATTTAAGAAGTACATGAATTTGTCATCTAACAGTAATTTTTATATTTAACTATTTTATTTATAACATCATCCATATATGTTAACAGTAAGTAAACCAAGTATTGTTTTAGTAGCTTTATATTTGCTTAGAGATAAGGCTAAAGTAATTTCTCAGTATTCCTTATTTTTAAGAAGCTGTGCATTATTATTTTTGGAATATTTATCTTGGTAAATGACCTGAAAATCTTCATAGCAACTACAAGTATTCTTGACTAACGCTAACGAGTGCTGTACCTATAAATCTACTAATTTGGGGAAGCATTTCTTTTTCTGTTTTGGCAGCGCTGCACAGCTTGCAGGATCTTAGTTCCCTGACCAGGGATTGAACCCGAGCTACAGGAGAGAAAACTCAGGAGACCTGGCCACTGAAAAGTCAGGGAATTCTTAGGGAAGGATTTCTTAATAGGCCCTCAATTAGTATCATGTTGAACAACTGTTGAGTATATTGGAGCCATTAAAATACTAAATTCCCTAAATCTGAGTATATTCACAAATTCTCAAATTTAGATCATTCATGTACACACAATTCTAGAAATAAAAAAGCTGTATCCAAAAACATCAAAGAGACATTACTATTATGACATTCTACAGCTTATGCTGACATAGTCCTACATAAATGTATACAATTAATTCTGTATAAATCTAGAACAAAAACTCCTATTTCTAGTTGGGTTTTTATAAATTGAAGAATCAAGTAACAGTTTAAGCACCGTCTACCTCCTTAAAAAAACACAGCCTTATAATTTCACTGTTCTTCACAAAATACTTAGAAAAGCATTAAAGCTCATCCACAGCACACTTTGCAATTATTCTCTCCTTCTCACATCTGAAAAGCAAATTAGCAGTTCTCAAATGTGATGCTACAACACCAGTCAAAAATGTAAGCTTTGAGCTTTGTTAAAACTAGTCTGACAAAAATTAAATATATACTGGTCTTTAGATCTAAACAAAATACAACTGAAAAATAAATCAAAAGTAAAAAGAGTTATCAAGTTATTTGGAATCATCCATCTAAAATAGTAAAAATTAATCTTTAAAAATCATTGGTGCTTCTCTCTTCCCCCAAATTAGTGGAGACTATGTGGGGAACTTGGACTTCTACCTGAGGAACCACTCCCCACTCTCTAGGAAGTGTTATCAGGACTGGTGGAGTCAGGACTTTCACCCAATTCTTAACAGTAACCAGGCTAACCTCCTGAAGAGTCAGTAGAGACCACATGCAGAGCAGTAAGGACAGTGAGGGTGGTATCGGTCCCAGCAAGGGGGCATCAGCAGCGGTCTCCTGGGAAGCCTAAGCCACATCCCCCCAACTTGTAACAATAATGAGGAACCACACCCACCCCATAGGTATTAACAAAGACCTCGAAGGCGATCTGAATTTTCAATCTCATCTATCAATAAAGAGGTAAGGAGTATAAGATGTGATAGAAACAGAAGATCCAGGGTCTCATAAAATAATGGCTAAAGAGTCAAAGATTCAAAGAAAATCACTCATCTTACCAAGAACTAGAAAAATCTCAATCTTGTTTCTTGAATAAGAAAAGACAACCAAGAGTCACTAAGACCAAGAGGGCACAGATGTTAGAATTGTCTGACAAGGATTTTAAATCAGCCACCAGAAAAACGAACTAGTGAACAATATAAAGATATTTCAAACTAATGAAAGAATAGAAGAATATCAGCAAATAGAAGATAGAACCAAACAGAATTTTAGAGGTAAAAATTATAACAACGACAACAAAAAGCAGCAAGTAGACTCAATAGCTGGATGGGGAGAACAGACAAAAGAATCAGTGTACACTCAAAGACGGAATAACAGAAATTTCCCAATCTGAGAAGTGAAATGAACATAGGCTGAAAATAATGAACAGAGCCTCAGAAATCTGTGGGACAGTAACAGGTGTTACTGTCACTGGTATTTCAGAGGGAAAAAAAGGAAGGAAAGCAGAGGGGGCTAAAAATTTTTTTCTGTTATTCCCTCAGTCGTGTCCCACTCTTTGTGACCCCAGGGACTGTAGCCTGCCAGGCTCCTCTGTCCATGGGATTCTCCAGGCAAGAATACTGGAGAGGTTACCATACTCACCTCCAGGGGATCTTCCCGACCCAGAGATTGAACCTGGGTCTCCTGCACTGAAGGCAGATTCTACATCATCTGAGCTACAGGGAAGCCCCCAAACAGGTGATACACTCAAAGAAATCCATGCCAAGACATAACATAATTAAACTTCAGAAAAATAAAGACAAAGCAGAACCTTGCAAGCAGCAAGAGAAATGAGACTTTACCTAAAGGAGAGAAATTAAATGGCAACAGATTCCTCGTTGAAAACCTTGAAGGCTAGAAGCAAGTGGCATAACATTTTCAAGTGTTGAAAGAAAGATCTATTAAGCTAGAGTCCTGTAATCTAGCAAAAATATCCTTCAAAAGTGGAGGGGAAATCAAGACATTCTCAGATGAAGGAAAACAAAGTCTGAACAACAGGAATTAGCCAGTATGAACAACAAAAAGAAATAAGCCTTAAAAAAAAAAAAAAAAGAAGAAGAAGAAGAAATATTTAAGACAGTTCTATTACAAATGAGGAAGGTAAAGGGATATACAGGGAGACAGTTTCTACATTTAAATCAGTAAAATGTTGACACCAGTAGACTGTGAACCACTAAAAAAGCTATACAAATAGATACACCCCAAAACATTAAAATAAACACTAAATAAAAATGAAACTGTAAGCAATGTTCAAGTAACCCACAGGAAGCTGGTAAAAATGAAACAGTGAAACATAAGCAGAGGGATAAAGTAGAAAACAAAATATAAAATGGCAGACTAAAGTACTAACACATCAATAGTGGGAAATAAAAAAGGTGATCTATGCCCTCAATAGAGGCAAAATGGGTTTCCCTGGTAGCTCAGCTGGTAAAAAATCCATCTGCAATGCAGGAGACCCCCCAGTTTGATTCCTGGGTCAGGAAGATCTGCTGGAGAAGGGATAGGCTACCCACTCCAGGATTCTTAGACTTAATCCACCAGGATTCCCTGGAGGCTCAGCTGGTAAAGAATCTACCTGCAATGCAGGAGACCCTGGTTTGATTCCTGGGTCGGGAAGATAGAGCCTCTAGAAAAGGGATAGCCTATCCACTCCAGTATTCTTGGGCTTCCCTGTGGCTAGGCTCATAAAGAATCCACCTGTAATGTGGGAGACCTGTGTTTGATCTCTAGGTTGGGAAGATCCCCTGGTGAAGGGAAAAGCTACCACTCCAGTATTCTGGACCGGAGAATTCCATGAACTGTATAGTTCACGGGGTTGCAAAGAGTTGGACATGACTGAGAGACTTTCCCTTTCAGAGGCAAAACAAGTGAGGTCTTTGTGATGAAGGACATCCTACATCTTGACTTTAGTGGGAGTTATACTTGGATATGCAGATGACACCTCCCTAATGGCAGAAAGTGAAGAGGAACTAAAGAGGCTCTTGATGAAAGTAAAAGAAGAGAGTGAAAAAGCTGGCTTAAAACTCAACATTAAAAAAACTAAGATCATGGCATCTGGTCCCATCACTTCATGGCAAATAGATGGGGAAAAAATGGAAACAGTGACAAATTTTATTTTCTTGGGCTCCAAAATCACCACAGATGGTGACTGCAGCCAAGAAATTAAAAGATGCTTGCTCCTTAGAAAAAAAGCTATGACAAATCTAGACAGTGTATTAAAAAGCAGAGACACCACTTTACTGACAAAGGTCAGTATAGTCAAAGCTATGGTTTTTCTAGTAGTCAAGCACAGATGTGAGAGTTGGACCATAAGGAAGGCTGAGCCCTGAAAAACTGATGCCATCAAACTGAGATGGCTAGAGAAGACTCTTGGAAGTTCCTTGGACAGCCAGGAGATCAAATTAGTCAATCCTAAAGGAAAGCAACCCTGAATATTCACTGGAAGAACTGATGCTGAAGCTCCAATATTTTGGCCACCTGACGTGAAGAGATGACACAATGGAAAAGACCCTGATGCTGGGAAAGACTGAGAGCAGGAGGACAAGGGGGCAATGGGGGATGAGATGGTTGGATGGCATCATGACCTGAATGGACATGAGTTTGAGCAGACTCTGGGAGATAGTGAAGGGCAGGGAAGCCTGGCGTGTACATGGGGTTGCAAAGAGTTGGACCTGATTGAGGGACTCAACAACAATAAAAGTCTGCAACAGTTCAAAAAAAAAAAAAAGACATAGAAATACATACACATTGAATACCAATGTTAATTTCCTGGCTTTGATACTGTACTATTAATTTTATAAAACATAACCAACTGGGGAGACCAAGTGAAGGGTACTGCTGCTGCTGCTGCTAAGTCACTTCAGTCATGTCCGACTCTGTGAGACCCCATAGATGGCAGCCCACCAGGCTTCCCCGTCCCTGGGATTCTCCTGGGAAGAACACTGGAGTGGGTTGCCATTTCCTTCTCCAATGCATGAAAGTGAAAAGTGAAAGTGAAGTCACTCAGTCATGTCCGACTCCTAGCGACCCCATGGACTGCAGCCTACCAGGCTCCTCTGTCCATGGGATTTTCCAGGCAAGAGTACTGGAGTGGGGTGCCATTGCCTTCTCCGAGTGAAGGGTACACAGGACTTATTTTTTTGTAACTTCCTGTGCATTTAGAATTATTTTGCAATAAAAATCAAGGGCAAATGTATAATAGAAAGAAAGAAAGTGAAGTTGCTCAGACGTGTCCGACTCTTTGCAACCTCGTGGACTGTAGCCTACCAGGTTCGTCTCTCCATGGGATTTTCCAGGCAAGAATATCAGAGTAGGTTGCCATTTCCTTCTCCAGGAGACCTTCTCGACCCAGGGATGGAACCCAGGTCTCCCGCATTGTAGGCAGAAGCTTTACCTTCTGAGCCACCAGTGGAAAATATGTACTATCAAGATAGAAGAAGGTCATGGTACCCTTGCAGATATACAAAAAGAAACTAATGCATGACTAACGTGTACTGGAAAGTTGGAACTACCCTCAACACTTTGATTACTATAAGACATATTAATGACAATTTTTAAAAAAGCTGTCATAATTTTACATGTCATTTTATGATGAGTATGGTATCAAATCACGTTAGTATTGTTTCCAAGAATAACATGTATAATGGGGACTCCTAAGCAAATCTACCAGTTACTTTGCAAATATTCAAGAAGGACATATTTATGCTCATTGAAACATGTAACTCTTTCCCTATATCTAAACAATATATTCACGGGGCTTCCCAATTAGCTCAGTGGTAAAAAATCCACCTGCCAATGCAGGTGACTCAGGTTTGATTCCTGGATCGGGAAGATCCCCTTGAGAAGGAAATGGCAACCCACTCCGGTATTCTTGCCTAGGAAATCCCATGGACAGAGGAGCCTGGTGGGCTATAGTCCATGGGTTGTTAGAAGGTCAGATATGACTTAGTGGCTAAACGATAACAAACAACATACAGTTACTCATATTTACTTATTTATTATTATTTTGGCCATGCGGTGCATCTTGCAGGATCTCAGTTCCCCAATCAGGGACTGAAACTGGACCACAGCAGTGAAGGTCCAGAGTCCTAGACCACCAGGGAACTTCTTAGTCATACTTACTCATATTTAACTAGAACAGTTAATAATAACATTCTATTACTCAATAATCTAGATAAAGAATTTGTGGTATCAAGAAAAAATATATACCCAAAAACATATGTACATATATCTATAGTTAACATAAATACTTGGAAAGGAAAGCATAACACATTAAAACCAGAGCCTTTTAAAAAATCGATTCGAGAAGGAAAAAATCTGTTTTTACATATATTTACCAAAGTTGATAAATGAACATTTTTCATAAAAGGATCAACATAAAATGATAACAAAAAATGAAAAAGGTAGTTTATTTGTGTGTGTGTTGTGTTACGTATACATATTTTTCTCAAATATTTTGCTCCATTTTGTTTTAACCAAAACCAATAAAGATAAAGAGAAAGAAGAGCTAAATCCCAGGCTGACGTGTTATCTACAGAACAACATAATAGTACTCTCCTGCTGCTAAATGGATGTGGTCTTTGGATGAACAATCCTTTCTTTGTCAAGCAAATGGAATGTGAGAGCAGCAACTGAAAACTTGAGTTCACCTTCACCTGAGTTTTCTTATATCTGCTAACTGAACACACACATGTGATATGATTATAGAGAGACAAAGAAGGGTAAAAAAGCCAACAGCGGTCATGTACTGAAAGCATTACACATGCCAAGGACAGCAAACCTTACACCGTGGTTTATGAAGCAGATTCCATGAGGAAACAGAATTTAATTCAATTTCTTAAAATTAATTGGAACCTTCAACAGAAGATGTTAAACTCATAAAGAACCTGAGGCAAATTTCTAATATATCATGATCACATTTTCATGAAGAAGGATTTCAAAACTGTAAAATGCCATGCACCATAACACATGGGGTTCTTTCTGAATAAAAGCAATGTGAAGTGATAATCACCTTTTTTTCTTTCCTCATTTTTGTGGGAAAGATCCTATATTACAGGCAGGGTTTCTGTTTGTTTTGATAATTATGAAATCTGACCACATCAGTGAGAAAGCCATTTACCAAGGATAAGCTGACATGTGTGAAATTTTGAATATTTTAAGCTAACTGGTGTCATCTTATAAGAGTAATTAATTTCTGGAAATATTTTATTTGCCATAAAAAACAGCATAGTGTAAATCTTGGCATTTTTTTCTTAAAAACATTTACAAAGTTTCTCAAACTACAGGTCTTATTATTTTGTAACGTCCCTCCATGGTAGGAACATTAGAAATACCATCTTTCTATGATATCTTAACATGTACTAAAAAGCAGAAGGCTTGACAGGATAATTTTCAAAAACTAATAAGGAAAACCCAAATAAGCAAATTTTCAGTACCAGGGTTATAGCCATTTATCATAATTTCCTATGTTAAATAAGTTTTGCACAATTTTTATTAAGTCTCTGGATTATGCTGAATTTTTAGATTTCACAACCTTGTTCCAAACAATATGTGTTCAGTAAGTAATTTTGGCAAACAATATGTGTTCAGTAAGTAATTTTAGAGTACATAAATGAAAAAAGGTCATATTCAGCAGATACTAAAAATCAAAGTGTACCAAATAAATGATGTCCCATCAAAACAGTAAAATTTTATAATTTTGAGCCTGACATTCAAGAAGGCAAAAGGAAGTTTTCTTGAGGTTCTATGGGTAAACCTCTTGATTTCCTTACAGAGGCTAAGTGGGACTGCAAGACACAGGAGTACAACTGAGACCTACCATCACCATAATTGCTGCCTCAGTCATGACACCATTCCTTTTGGAATAACACCTATTCCTAAAGAACAGTAAGACAGACACCAATGAATAAGCCATCTTAGGAAAAAGGACGGGGCTTTTGAGGGTTGTGAAAAACATGTAAGCTTAGTTACCAGAAAGCTACCATAGGAATCTTCTATGATTCCTACTGACAGATTTCTCCTACCACTGGATGCAAAGTTCTCTTCTTAAGACAATAAACAATATGAACCATAGCTTTGGAAGGCACAGAAACAACACTAAGCTTAAGGTTTTCTTTCTGGAAACAGAGGATGACCTCATTTGTGACTTTATAAAGTATATTTGTTATTATTCCTCCCTTACAATTCATTTCAAATGAGTAGGTTTGTGGATGTTTAAAAAAATGTTACTTGGGGCTTCCTTGGTTGTCCAGTGGTTAAGAATCCACCTTGCAATGCAAGGGACACTGGTTCAATGCCTGGTCTGGGCAGAGTCCATATGACATGGAGCAACTAAGCGTACGAGTTGCAACTACTGAGCTCGTGCGCTCAACTACTGAAGCCTGAGAACCTGAAGCCCATGCTCTGCAACAAGGGAAGCCGCTGAAATGAGAAGCTCGTGCACCCCAACAGAGAGTAGCCCTTGCTTGCCACAACTAGAGAAAGCTCGTGTACAACAATGAAATAAAAAAAATAAGTAAATAATAAAGTAAATACATAAATCTTTTTAAAAAATGTCACTTGACTGCCCCTGGCTTTTAGTGCTCTAAACCGTGAATAGGAGAGAATGGAAAAAGAAAATGAGTCACCCAGTATTTAGAGACAACATGACTGTGTTGAAAGTCTGCAAAATCAAGTATTTTGCCACAAAAAAATAATAAAGTTGTGCTTCTAGAAAGTTTTTGAAAAAGCTCCATCTCATCTTGTCTTAACCAGTTGAAGGCAATTGTGAGTGGTGAGATTCCTTCATATGTTAATTACTAAAACTCCCCTAATGAAATTCAGGTGTGATCCCTGAGGCTCTGAGGCTAGTTCAGTTAACTTAACTGCAGAATATGGTATTTGACAGAGGGGAATAAATTAAGAGAGGTCTACTATGAACACCAAGAAGTCTAAATTCACTATTTATTGAACAGTAGAAAAGTTACATGCTTAACTAGAATTTTAAACTATAAAACTGCAGAATACTGTCAATTACAAAAGCATGGCCCCATCACTGGGTTGGGTGACATTTAGTTTGTTTTATTCTTATTTTCACCCATTTTGAGCTCTGCTTGTCTAGCTGCCACATATAACCTGGCCATCCGCAGCAAAAGGGGGAAGTTTTCTTTTGCCCTTCCCTCCTTAATATTCTACATGACCTACTTCACAGCACCAAGTACTAGCTCCTTAGATCAAATAAGAAAAAACCATCCCCTGCATACTGAACATTTTAAGAAGAGAAGTAGTCATCATTAATAAGTATATTAAAGTACACATTCCAGTATCAACCACTTAGTAGTATTAATAACCAGTGTATCTACTGTGCAGTATTAATGTATATAAATGATAAACCATTCCAAATTTCGTAACTGCCCTCAGTCAAAAATTAAATTATTTGCAATCTACCTTATAGTCATATTATGATTGTATAGTCCTTTCCTAGTACTCAGTCCCATAATACCCAAGAGTCTTAAAAACTCTTTCACTAATTTAGATGTGTTTCTCTTTCCCATTTTGGGTGTGTCTCTTTTCCATTCAGAATTTACCTCTTTGACTCACCCTCATAAAAGTAGACTAGGTTGAGGGACTTCTTCTTTTAGTGAATTAAATAAAAATGAAATGTGTCAATATTTTCCAAGCTTCTAATGTGCTGTGCTGTGCTAAGTCACTTCAGTCATGTCTGACTCTTTGCGACCCTGTGGACTGTAGCCCACTAAGTTCCTCTGTCCATGGGATTCTCCAGGCAAGAATACTGGAGTGGGTTGCCATGCCCTCCTCCAGGGCATCTTCCCAACAGAGGGGAAGGGATCAAATTCGCATCTCTTATGTCTCCTGCATTGGCACATGGTTCTTTACCACTAGAGCCACCTGGAAAGCCCAAGTTACTAATAAACTGTTATTAATAGTTTGTTTCTTTAGATTTTCACCAACATAGCAAGCTGACTTTTAATATTCTATCTCCCACACACTTAACTGACAATCTACTGAAAGAAAGCAAAGAGCAGTCTGGATGTCTCTCTCTGGATACACTGAGTGTAGCCAGTGAGAATCACTAAGAACTTAAAGGGCATGGAGTAGGCTGCACTGAATAGCTGTTTCAGAATGGCAGTTCCCGAGACAGACAGGGTTCACATCTTGCCTTTGTCTCTTGTTTGCTGTATAACCTTGGGCAATTTCCTCAAGATATTAAGTAGCGGTTATAATAGTAACCAGTTCACTGAGTTGTCAGGATTAAATGAGATCATGTTTGTTAACAGCCTGGCACAAGGCCAGGAAAATAGTTAATTTATAAAAATGGGTACTACCACCACCACTATACTTAGTGAGAAACACGCTAAAGAGAAATGACAATTCAGCTCTCAAAGAGCTAACAATCTCAGTTTGGAAGTACCGAGAGCCCCCATCATCCAGAAACACAAGTTAACATATTACGCACATAAAATCTACATAATAAACAAACATATACACAGAGTTTTTATAACCCATTCACTGAAGTGATACCAGTAATGGATTACTGGTAATCCCATTAAACAGGTTTTGGAAAATGAAGGACATGACAGGAAAAGCACTTCTATACAGCAGGAAAGTCAAAGAAGCAGGGCTATATCAGACACATAAGGGCTTCAACACAATGTTTTCAGTGATAGGAGTAATGTTTCTGAAAGTAATGTAAAAGGTTGTAAATTGGCCCAGAGACATACCATATTATCACATACTATCATTTCTTAAGAGAAAGGACATTAACCAAAAATTTGGGAAAAGGCAAGTTTGAAATAAAGAATAGTATTTTTAATCTTGAAATCATTAAAACAGAATGATGTGATAGGGATGGACTGGTGTATGTGAGAAAGCTACTTAAGAGCTGAAGCCATACACACACACATCTGAGAAAAGACAATTCCAAGAACCGTCAGCAAGTCCAAAGGTCCTGAATGGCAATGAACTTGACTTCTGTGAAGAACAGACAGGGAACCAGTGTGATAGGAAAAAAGGCAGACAGGCAGCAGTTGTAAGATTATATAAAATCTTAAGAGGACACGGTAGAGTTTGGATTTGACTCTCAGGATGGCAGTAAGGCTTGAGACAGACTTAGGCAGGGAAGTGTCATGCTTTCAAGTCAAGAATTATACACAGAAAGATAATTTCCTACCTGGGTAAAAGGTAAAGAACACTAAAATGGAGGTAAAATCAGCTCTAATATTTGAACCACATCAAGTGGTTGAAAGTATTATTCAAGGACGTGGGAAAACTGGGAAGTAATGATAAGTTTAAATGATTAGCATGATTTGGCACATGCTAAATTTAAGAACAGTGTGACACAGAAGAGGAGCCACCTGGAACCTAAGCTGAATGCAAATGGTGGATATAGAGTGGCAGCTTAAATCTATAGCTGTGGAAGCTACCACAACACACATGGTGTGTGAGATGAATTCCCTGAAACAAGGGTGTGGACTCAGTCCCCAGAGCTTAAGACTGTGATAGGGAGACATGGTCAATTTCATGCTAACAAAGGTTAAAAGTTTATTCTTGAGATACTCATAATGAGAAAAAGATTTTGTGACACACAAAGAATTTTCCAATAATCTTGAGCCACTTACTGAAACAGACATTGAAGACTATCTAGACTAAACTTAAGTCTGTGAGCGACTCTTATGCACCACTTGGGAAAGATAACCCCATGCTCACACCATTAAAGTAATCCCATCAAGTTCCCGGAACCGCCAGCTCAAATGTCATCTTGGTCACTCATTCAAAGTAGATGAATAGACGACATTCTACTTGATGATGGGAAGAGGAGTTAGAGAAAACATTTAAGTTTTATCTTAGGGAGAAACATTATAGATAGAATACATGGCATTTATGAGAAAGAGGATTGTCCTTCTATACTAGATAACATTTGCCAAGCTCTAGAGGCAATGTTCTAGGGGAACATATTATATGACTTGTTGCCTTGGTGAAATTATTCAAGTAAGAAAGTTATTTTACAGAAAATTTATTCAGAGCTGCATCATCTAAAAGCCTATCCAAATGCTTCATCCTTTCACAAAAATTCCAAAATATACCCTTATTCATGAAAACAGTGACTGACATGCTCATGTTTTCATAGCTAAGAAGAACAAAGTCTTTTCCTTCATATTTGCAAAAACTAAATGTATTTTCACCGTTACTTAGATATCTCCTTGACCCTTAGCCACAGCACACAGGCATGTGTCTGCACATGTGTGTGTGCGCACACACACACAGACACACACACACGACTAGATTTGTAATACCAATGACCAAGCCATTAGGTGAGTCATCTTGGAAGGGTCTGTGAAACACTCAACTTCTATGGAAACTATATGTATCAAAGTTCCAATAATTTATCATGTTTAGTTATATAATGCATGATTGGCATTACTGAACTAGAGAGGTATCTCTACTTGTTAACGAGAAAGACATTTTCCACATCATATTGACTATATGAACAGATGAACTCTAAAATCTACTACCCCTCTCTCTCAAGTCTAGGGATTGAAGACATGAAGGCTTTATCCTCAAATGTAAGAGATTTAAAAGATGCTTTTTCTGGTTTTTAGGGTTTTTTTAGGTCTTAAGAAACATTTGTTTATTCTTTATTTCTTTTGGTACATCTATATTGAGGCATATTAAGTGCCTGGAACAGGGAGCAAAAACAAAAGATGATATAAACAAAAAATTTCCTCACAATGCAAGTAAGAGGATAAGATGAGAGAGGAAACTGTTTAGATTTGGGAAAAATTAATGATTCACAAAAATTAAACTTAAGGGACATGGATAATTTTTATTATTACTTTGATCATATATAACAAGCTATTCAGATTCCTGACTTGTAAAGGAAACCAGAATTAAACTGAAAGTTGTGGTTCCTGACATTTTTTAGATGGTCAATGTTATCAATTTTTTTTAAAAATTGTATCCTATTTATTGGGTTGATTAGCCAGACTGAACTGAAACTGGTTAATGTTTTATTTGATAACCTGATTTGAATTCAGGTAGAGGTGTCTGTACACGTGCACACATGCCTGTTTTTTATGCACATGGAAGCTGAAGTTTACAGCTCTGTCAGGTACAAGAATATACCAACAGTGCTCAGAAGCTATGCTTAACAATTGAACATAACTGCTTTGAAATTGTATGAGTTGTTGGATATTTCATTAAAATACCTCAGAAAAAGTTTAGAACCGTATCTTAATTAAGGCACTATTCTAGTTTTACTTGAGAAACAGCAGCTTTGTAGTCTGTCTTAGGTTGTCTTGCTATTACTATTCCAGAGAGCATTTCCAAAAAAGGAAAAGGGAGGGAAGGTGGAATCAGTGCTTACTCATTATAAACGTACCTCACTTGTTTTCACTAAAATTGGAGGGTTAACCCAACCCACTCCAGTATTCTTGCCTGGAGGATCCCAGGGACGGGGGAGCCTGGTGGGCTGCTATCTATGGGGTCACACAGAGTCGGACACTACTGAAGCGACTTAGTAGTAGCAGTAACCCATTTCATAATGGATTACTTTGACTTCTGGGATGAGTGCACGGAAGATAAATCAATGCTATCAGAACTGCCTGTACAACTCTTGCTAAAATAAATAATAAGCTACAAAAATAATATCCAACCTCAGGACCTTAATGCTCTTAACCTATCTACCTTGACTTCACGAGCCTTCAGTTGACAACATATGAGGAGAGAACAAATATCAAATTATTTAGCATCAATCTCTTCTACCACCATGAATAAAGTACATTCAAACCAAGCTATTTGTTAAAATAAAAGGATAACAGTATGCTGAATCCCTTTATGGATAACAGCCTTGTCGTGGAGAAGAGGCTTGCATAACTAAATGAAACTATGAGCCAGACTGTGCAGGATCACCCAAGAAGGATGGATCATAGTGGAGAGTTCTGACAAAATGCGGTCCACTTGAGGAAGGAATGGAAAACCACTCTAGTGTTCTTGTCTCAAAAATGTGATGAATATTTTTTATGCAAAAAGATATGACAGTGGAAGTTGAGCCCCTCAGGTTGGAAGGTCTCCAGCATGCTACTGGGAAAGAGAAGTAGCTGCAGAGAGATTGAAGAGTCTGGGCCAAAACAGAAACGATGTTCAGTCACAAATGTGTCTGGTGATGAAAGTAAAGTCTGACGCTATAAAAAACAATATTGCAAAAGAATTTGGAATATTAGGTCCATGAAAGTGAACGTTGCTCAGTTATGTACGATTCTTTGCAACCCCATGGACTATACAGTCCATGGAAATCTCCAGGCCAGAATACTGGAGTTGGTAGCCTTTCCCTTCTCCAGGGTATCTTCCCAACCCATGGATTAAACCCAGGTCTCCTGCATTGCAGGCAGACTGTTTACCAGCTGAGCCACAAAGGAAGCCTGGGAATACTGGAGTGGGTAGCCTATCCCTTCTCCAGGGGATCCTCCCAACCCAGGAACTCAACTGGGGTCTTCTGCATTGCAGGCAGATTCTTTATCAACTGAGCTATCAGTGAAGCCTAGGTCCATGAAGGTAAATTGGATATGGGCAAGCAGGAGAATAGACATCTTAGGAATCAATGAACTAAAATGGATGGAAATAGGCAAACAATTCAGACGGCCATTATACCTACTACTGTGGACAAGAATCCCACAGAAGAAATGGAGTAGCCCTCATAGTCAACAAAAGTGTCTGACAGAATGACAGACTCAAAAATGACAGAATGATCTTGGTTCATTTCCAAGGCAAACCATACAGCATTCATAGTAATCCAAGTCTATGCCCCAATCACTAATGCTGAAGAGGCTGAACACTGTACATCAAGGCTGTACACTGTCATTCTGCTTATTTAACTTCAATGCAGAGTACATCACGTGAAATGCTGGGCTGAATGAAGCACAAGCTGGAATCAAGATTTCTGGGAGAAATATCAACAACCTCAGATATTTAGATGACAGTCTAATGGCAGAAAGCAAAGAGGAACTAAAGAGCCTCTTGATGTGGGTGAAAGAGGAGAGTGAAAAAGCTGCCTTAAAACTCAACATTCAAAAAACTAAGATCATGAAATCTGGCCCCATCACTTCATGGCAAATAAAAGGAGAAAATGTGGAAACAGTGACAGATTTTATTTTGGGGGGGGCTCAAAAATCACTGCAGAGAGTGACTGCAGCCATGAAATTAAGACACCTGTTCCTTGGAAGGAAAGCCATGACAAATGTAGACAACATATTAAAAAGTAGAGACATCACTTTGCCAAGCAAAGTCCAGGTAGTCAAAGCTATGGTTTTTCCAGTAGTCATGTACAAATGTGAGAGTTGGATCATAAAGAAGGCTGAGTGCCAAACATTGATGCTTTCAAAGTGTGGTGCTGGAGAAGATTCTTGAGAGTCCCTTGGACAGCAAGGAGATCAAACCAGTCAATCCTAAAGGGAATCAACCCTGAATATTCACTGGAAGAACTGATGTTGAAGCTGAAGTTGCAATATTTGGCCACCTGACTTGAATAGCTGACTCATTAGAAAAGACTGATGCTGGGAAAGATTAAAAACGGGAGGAGAAGGGGGCGATAGAGGACGAGATGGTTGGATAGCATCACCAACCCAATGAACACGAGTCTGAATTTTCTCCTTCTATTTGCCATGAAGTGATGGGACTAGATTTCATGACCTTAGTATTTTGAATATTGAGTTTTAAGGTGGCTTTTTCACTCTCCTCTTTTCACCTGGGAGACAGTGAAGGACAGGAAAGCTGGCATGCTGCAGTCCATGGGGTGGCAAGAGTCAGACACAACTTAGTGACTAAATAAGTATGCTGTAAGCAGGCATAATGAATTTCTACAGTAAAACCTAATTTGGTGTGTCTGAAAAGACATGTTATAAAAATCAACTTATAAAGAAATAAGCTTTTCCAATGCTTAAATATTGAAATTCTAACAAGTCAAAACATGTATTTCTTAAAAGAAAACAACTTTAAGCCTGAGAACATAAGTTAGATATGCATATCTAAAGAAACAGGATAAGTTATTTTTAAAAAGTCAGCTAATTAATTTAAAAAATATTTCAAGTTCTGAGACATATTGAATCACAGACTCAATTATAAGCAAGCCTTTTGATAGCTTTATAGAATCAGTTCACAGTTTTATTAAACTTGCGATGGTAAAACATTAAGAATTCAATCCCAGATGAGTAGTTATGATATCAAATAAAGAAACTGTCTGGAGGAAAAACCATACAGACATAGTAATCAAATTCCCATACAGAATTAATGGGTGACATGTAAGCCAAAAGATGATTCATTTTATTTTAAAATTAATTACAAAAGTCCTTGATTATTTTAGAATGAATTACATATCCTTATAGTAGGTTTCCTTATGCCATAACAAAACTAAAGATAACTATGATATATTTGGTAATCAAAATTGTAACAGAAGGAAAAATGTGACTGTTTTGAAGAGTATGCTGCTAAGTCACTTCAGTCGTGTCCGACTCTATGCAACCCCATGGACTGCAGCCCACCAGGCTACTCCATCCATTGGATTCTCCAGGCAAGAACACTGGAATGGGTTGCCATTTCCTTCTCCAATGCATGAAAGTGAAAAGTGAAAGCAAAGTCGCTCAGTCGTGTCTGACTCTTAGCGACCCCATGGACTGCAGCCTACCAGGCTCCTCCATCCATGGGATTTTCCGGGCAACAGTTCTGGAGTGGGGTGCCATTGCCTTCTCCATTGAAGAGTATATACCTCTCCAAATCTTGATGAGTCAAATAAAATCTGCATTCATCTTCTAAACAAAATATCCATAAACTAGCACATCATCTTCAGAAGCCAGCACATCATTAGTAAACTGCACAATCTTTAAATATCTAAAGACAATGGAATGAAAAGGCCCACTTTTAAATATTTGAGAGATGAATATCAATTTACAACAAATTTTATTTCAGCAAAGTCATGAATATTTTTTCTCTCAATATGATTTCAATAATGAAGAAAAAGCATAAATCTATTAAACATTGATTCAATAAAAAATTACTTGAAAAAAATTAGCTGAAGTTTCCCCCATTTACCTATAAAGAGGGGAAAAATAAAAGCAATACTGATTAGGTATAAGAAAGAGTCTGGGAATCAAAGGAAGCCATGCAATATTCAAAATGAAATATGTTTTGTGTGAATTCATGCTTCAAAGTGACTATACACTATTTGCAACATTTTCAAAATATCAATTAAAATTCAGTCAATAAATCACTTTATAGTCTTATAAATGGCACTAGTAATGGTGTCAGAATACCTTTCATTAAAAGAAAACAACAAAAAACCTTAGAAGACACAGTCCAGTTTCTACATATTCCAATACCGTCTAAGGGTGCACCCAAGAGTAGGACTCTATTTTCCTTCCAATCTATACTTTGTGTAAGCTAAGTGAGAAGCACCTGTTAAAACTGTATGATTAACGTGGCAGATGGGTAAAAGTTTTGGGAGAAGTGCTCTATTTTCAGGCTAATAAAAACTCAATTATTTTAGAATCAGAATTTATTACTAGGTTTTAAAATAATCTGAAAAATGTAATGGGCATTTTGCCAGGACAAGGCTGAATTCCAAAATTAAATGCACTTGGTGTTTCATTTCATATAGCAGATTACATATCTAAAATGACTTTAGGTTGAGTTTTAAAGATAAGCAATGATTATCTCAATAATTTTAATAAATCATAATCCCAATAAATTCAAAGACATAAGGTTCAAAGTGACAATTCTCTTTTTAAATGAAAATTTACACAAAGCGTTCATCTTCCATAAGCAAGAATATATTGGGACTTCCCTGGCAGTACAGTGATTAAGACTCACACTTCCACTGCAGTGGCGGGGTGGGTTTGATCCCTGGCTGAGGATCAAAGATTCAAATGCAAAAAAAAAAAAAAAAGAATAGATTTTCTTGGTTTGCTTCTTACAATTAAAATTGGAAGTAAAACTGTGGAGACTATAAATGTCTTAAAGTAACTTTTTATTTCCCAGAAAACACTCTCTTTTAGGTTACTCAGATTCTCAATATCTTAAATGACATTGTGTCTACTAAACAATGTAAAAAGAAATAAGAACACAATAAAGGAGAAAAGGAATGATAAATCTATCTGAGTGCAGATTTCGAAAAAATAGCAAGGAGATAAGAAAGCCTTCCTAAGTGAGTAACGCAAAGAAATAGAGGAAAACAACAGAATGGGAAAGACTAGAGATCTCTTAGGGCTTCCCTTGAGGCTCAACTGGTAAAGAATTCACCTGTAATGTTGGAGAAGACCTGGGTTCAATCCCTGGGTTGGGAAGATCCCCTGGATAAGGGAGAGGCTACCCACTCCAGTATTCTGACCTGGAGAATTCCATGGACTGTATAGTCCATGGGGTCGCAAAGAGTGACTTTCACTTTCAGAGATCTCTTCAAGAAAATTAGAGATGCCAAGGGAACATTTCATGCAAACATGGGCACAATAAAGGACAGAAATGGTATGGACCTAACTGAAGCAGAAGATACTAAGAAGAGGTGGCAAGAATACACAGAAGAACTGTACAAAAAAGATCTTCACAACCCAGATAACTACAATGGTGTAATCACTCACCTAAAGCCAAAATCTTGGAGGGCAAAGTCAAGTGGCCTTAGGAAGCATCACTACAAATAAAGCTAGTGGAGGTGATGAAATTCCAGTTGAGCTATTTCAAATTCTAAAAGATGATGCTGTTGAAGTGCTGCACTCAATATTCCAGCAAATTTGGAAAACTCAGCAGTGGCCACAAGACTGGAAAACGTCAGTTTTCATTCCAATCCTGAAGAAAGGCAATGTCAAAGAATGTTCAAACTACTGCACTCATGTCACATGTTAGCAAAGTAATGCTCAAAATTCTTCAAGCGAGGCTTCAACAGTACATGAACCGAGAACTTCCAGATATTCAAGCTGTATTTAGAAAAGGCAGAGCAACCAGAGATCAAATTGCCAACGTCTGGATGGATCATAGAAAAAGCAAGAGAATCCCAGAAAAACATCTACTTCTACTTCATGGACTATGCTAAAACCTTTGACTGTGTGGATCACAACAAACTTTGGAAAATTCTTCAAGAGATGGGAATACCAGATCACCTTACCTGCCTCCTGAGAAATCTAGATGCAGGTCAAGAAGCAACAAACAGAACTGGTCATGGAACAAAGGACTGGTTCAAAATTGGGAAATGTGTATGTCAAGGCTGTATATTGTCACCCTGCTTATTTAACATATGCAGGCTACATCATGTGAAATGCTGGGCTGAATGAAGCACAAGTTGGAATCAAGATTGCTAGGAGAAATATCAATAACCTCAGATATGCAGATGATACCACCCATATGGCAGAAAGTAAAGAGAAACTAAAGAGCCTATTGATGAAGATGAAAGAGGAGAGTGGAAAAAGCTGGCTTAAAACTCAACATTCAAAAAACTAAGACCATGACATCCAGTCCCATCACTTCATGGCAATGCTGGGAAACAACGCATTGGGAAACAATGGAAACAGTGATCGATTTTATTTTCTTGGGCTCCAAAATCACTTCAGATGGTGACTACAGCCATGAAATTAAAAGATGCTTGCCTCTTGGAAGAAACGTTATAACAAACCTAGACAGCATATTAAAAAGCAGAGACATTACTTTGCCAACAAAGATCTGTCTAGTCAAAGCTATGGTTTTTCCAGTAGTCCTGTATGGATTTGAGCACTGGACCATAAAGAAGGCTGAACGCCTAAGAATTGATGCTTTTGAACTATGGTGTTGGAGAAGACTCTTGAGAGTCCCTTGGACTGCAAGGGGATCAAACAAGTCAACCATAAAGGAAATCAATCCTGAATCTTCATTGGAAGGACTGATGCTAAAGCTGATGCTCCAACAGTTTGGCCACTTGATGCGAACAGGTGACTCATTAGAAAAGACCCTGATGCTGGGAAAGACTGAAGGCAGGAGGAGAAAGGGATGACAGAGGATGAGATGGTTGGATGGCATCACTGACTTAATGGACAGTTTGAGCAGGCTCTTAGAGATGGTGAAGGACAGGGAGGCCTGGTGCGCTACAGTCCATGGCATCACAAAGAGCTGGACACGACTGAGGAACTAAACAATAATCCTTGAAATAAAACACATTCTTCTTCAACTACAAATAAAGTACCCTCTCCAAGTACTAAATGCATACTTTTCAATCACTTCTAAAAATTAATAAAATTATTTTTATGCAGATTGATGATCAATAAGGATAATAAACATACAAATGAAATGTAAAGAGTAATGATGTTTTTTGCTTTTTTCTTTAAGAAATAGAGAGCATTTAAAATTAGTTTTATTTGTTTATTTGGCTGTTCTGGATCTTTAGTTAGAGTGTGCGGGATTTAGTTCCCAAGCCAGGGATCAAACCTGGGCCCCCTACATTTGGAGCCTGGAGTCCTAGCCATTGGACCACCAGGGAAGTCCCAATAATCTGGTTTTTTTAATTCACGCAGATTAAATTGGTCTCTCCATGAAAACTAACCACCACACTGAAAAACAAGGCTAGAAACAATTTATGTGATATTTAATGCTTTCATTCTAAATATCATAGGTTTTAACCTGTCAAGAAAAAAAATAATACACATTCTAGAATATACTTTTAAAATTTTAGCATACTTGACCCACACATCTTGGCAACCCTTGTGAACTTAAGGACAATTGTGGTATTTAATACTGAGATGCTGAAGTACACTCAAAAATGGATGACAGTCACTTAAAATACTTCATCTGTATTTAACTTTATTTCATCAGAATTGTTATAGTCTCAAATATACTTGTAACTCAGGGGGACATCATGGCATGCTAACAAACAAAATGCTATCATTTATTCCCACTGCTTTCTGGCAATAATGCAAATATTTTTTATGTAAGGCTTTCCAAATATTGCAGATATTACAGACCTTTCATCAAGGGATTAAATATCTATACTAACCCTTAAACTGTTACATGTCTCAGAAGTAATTTTTTATTTAATAAACTATTTTGTTTCCTGAATATACAGAAATGCAAATCAATTATACTTTAGTAGCCAACTGAATATGTAACATCTATTTAATTAATATCGAGCAATTTTATGGTTTATTATAGCAATAAATATTTTGACAAGCACATATATGAGGTTCTCATGTGAATGTAATGAAATTGCTATTATTCCTAAAAAGTTTTTGCTTATTTATATCCTACTTAGAGATACCAGGAAATTATATTTTATCCAAACACCATGCACTGCAATAATGGCATAATGAAGACATAAAACTCTCCTGGCCTAATCTGATTCTCTGCAGAGAAGATGTAGTTAGTACTTAGTAGTCTAGACAAAATATAAGGAGATTTACTTTAAAAGTGATCCTTTGTCAATACTCTTGTGAGGGCTTGGCAAAGGATTTCCAAGTTGACAACACAAATGTCCTAAGCTGGACTGAAGTTTACCTGATTGTAACACACTGTTAAAAATACATAATATCCCTAACAGAAGTGCCATCAGGTTTGTCAACTATCAAAATTCATGGAAAAAGCAGTATAAAGTCATCGGAGAAAAACAAAGAAAAATACTTATCAGCAAATGAATTAATAAACAGTAAAAAAAAAAAAAAAAAACTGAAATTAAATAAATAAGACTTTCATATTTTGGTCTCACTATGAATTTACATGTGAGATTAGTGGTAAACCAATATTTATAATTATCACTTTAATCAAACAAAATAGATTGGTCATATGGGCTCCCCTGATAGCTCAGTTGGTAAAGAATCCGCCTGCAATGCAGGAGATGCCGATTTGATTTCTGGGTCAGGAAGATCCCCTGGAGAAAGTAAAGGTTACCCACTCCAGTATTCTGGCCTGGAGAATTCCATGGACAGTATAGTCCGTGGGGTTGCAAAGAGTCGGACATGACTGAGCGACTTTCACTTTCACTATCTATTTAAAAAATCATAAACCACATCAACAGATGTTTCATGAGGATAATCAGATACTGAGATATTCATTGTCTCTGGAGAAGTCATATCTTTGCCATAAAGTCACACCCCATTTATAAAATACAAATTTTAGGAAAAATCAAAGATGTTCTACTGTTATAAAATTAACAGCCTAAGCCTTTTATAACGTCTTTTAAGACATTAGAGAGGCCAAATTCACATCCATGCTTTGTAGTTTTAAAGCATACTCTAAAATGCAATAAGCTGAAACTCAAGACACCAGAGATCACAGATGAACCACTAGGTCTCCAGGATTTCAGCGATTTGGTGGAGGGAAGAGGCGCCAATTTTGCACCGTCCATGCACATACCTAACTACCCACCCATGGATTCCCTCGGTTCTTTTACCCACCTACCAGGCATCCACTTCTCTAACCAAACACACCCCATATTTACTGTATTCTGTGATGGAGACAGTAAGTCTCTGGGGTTCAGGATTTCAAGCAGGGAAGAAAGACCAGAAAGATCAGTAGATTAAAAATCCGACTAAGAAGAGGAAAGAAATTTGAAATCACAATATGAAAAACAAAAAGTGTAGTAGAGCTTATATACATCCTGTAAGACAATGTATTCATTCTTATGCCAGCTATAACTCCATTATTCACTCAACTTTTATATATATGAGGTTTATATTGAACATAATATAAAATGATGTGTGAAAAAAAGGATAGAATCACTCTAGGAGAACTGTTCAATTCTTTCAGAGGTAAATAAGTAAGTAAGTACAGTTAGAAATGGATAGAAATTTACTCAAAAACATTGTCCATTACATTTCAATATTCACAAAACTACTTTCCACTAGGGACGAAACCATAATAAACTAGGCATGCAAAATTATAGGATTATATGGTTGAAATTGTATCCCATTTATTCCAAAGTTCAACCAAGAAATACAGATCATTTAGAGTAGATGTTCATCTTATTGACCAAACATTAGCTTTAGTCCTCTTTGTATTTATTCTCCTGTAATTCACTGAAGAGTTTTGACAAAACTTAAATTTTTATTTTTCAGTATTTCTTATGTTTAAATTTCATCATGCATTAAAATCTTATTTAGACTTGTCTGGCACCAAAGGTACATTTTTCCTGACTAATGGTATTATGCAGATACTAATCCATGTTTTAAAAGTGGCCAAGAGCATATCAGTAATATACATTGTTCTTCTCTTAAAGAAAGTTCATACTTAAAGAGATGAAACACACCTAAAGTTCCAGTGAGCTGAGGAAATAAAATACTACGTCAATCAACAAAACACTGACAAAAGGATCTTGACAAAACAGCTATAATTCTTAAGAGTACTTATAATTGTTGTCAGTGATTCATATGTTTCTTAGATTCATAATGAAAAAAGTTCAAGCTAAAAACTTGGATTCTATGTCTGTTGTTCCCACAAAGTATTTGAGTAAGACTGATGTGACCACAGCAGAGGTGGTGACTATATATGCAGTGTTTTTTATTTTTTATTTATTTTTTTAAATCCTCAGAGCCAGTTCACCAGCACAATCAACAGAGTTTCAGTGTTATAGTGATGCTCAGCAACCTGTAAAGAACACAACGCATCTTCTAAAAGCTTATGGATTCCACTTATACAATAAAAAGAGAGGGGTCTTATCGAAATGATCCAGGGAAATTGCTTTTAAAATTGCACTTGAATGTGACTGTCACTGTTCCACTCCCAGCATGCAGAGAGCTAATAGTAAGGATGTGTTTGTTTTCACTCTGTAACTTCTACTGTCTGAGCCAGATTCTCCTTAGGACCTTATTTTATTCTGATTACTGCAACATCATTGCCAGAAAATATAGAGCAGACTTGGTCACTCCTTGGTTGAAGTCAGCCAAGAAAATATTCTGTTGGAGAAAGTAACATTCGCCTCAAAAGCTTAGAAGCCAAGGGAAAAACTGAGACACATACAAGACAAAAATATATAAACCAATTAACTTAGCCTCTCAGGAAAATCATCTTCACTCTCATCAAATTATGTATTATCTGGCAATATAAGTTGAAAATCTATTTATAGAGCAGTCAGGCTAAATGTTTTATTGGTAAAACAGAAGTAGGAAGGGTCACAGAATGCAAAATGCTAGGAAACACATTTTTTTCCTGAGGCCATTTAATATACTTTTGATATAGGTTACTTTCTTGTCAATGGTTCTTTTGTCTTTCTTAAAACTACATCTGCACAACAAGGAGGTCACCTTGAATTTCAAGTACAACATTGCCTATAAATTTAATTTAACATCATATTACCCATAATAACCATAAACAGGAGGCAGGTGTGACCTTTACTGTCAAGCTAGAGGGCCTGAGGACAGGATGGGTTAATAGACTAACTAAAGGATACAGGGTCTGAGTTGACTACAGGCTATTAAAATATTATTGTAATCATATGCTTCTTTAAGAAGTAGCACTTCTAAATCAAGAAATATCAACCTCCATTCATTGTATACTACACTGTTCAACCCACCTCTGATGAACTTGAATCAGTTCTGGATTCTGTGTTTTAACAGCTCACAGTGAGAATACAGAGCATCTACATAGTGCAACCAAGATAGCAACTGGTCTGAAATTTATGTTCCATGAACTCTGAAAGATTTGCTTGGAGAAGAAAAGGTGAGTAAGAATTTGAGGGCTATGCATAAATAGCTGAAGACTATCTAGTAAAATTGCTCAACAGAAGATTTGGTCTAGCCAGAAAATAAAGGAAGATTTTGCTTGTTTTTCTGGTTTTAAATGCAATTAGGGTTACCAAGAAAGAATGGGATTCTTTCCAATGTAGTAGACTTCATGCCATGCAAATGTTCTAAGCCATGCAATGGCCTAATTGTTTGTCAGTTGCACTGTTCGTGTGTGTCTGTGTGTGTGTGTGTCCAATTGTATCTGACTCTTTGTGACCCCAAGGACTGTAGCCCACTAGGCTCTCTGTCCATGGGATTTTTCCAGGCAAGAATACTGGAGTGGGTTGCTATTTCCTCCTCCAGGGGATCTTCCTGACCCAGGAATTGAACCCAAGTCTCCTGCAATGGCAGGTGGATTCTTTACTACTGAGCCACCTGGCAAGCCTCTGCAGTGTTAAGGGGACATCTAAACTGGGAGGTAGATGAATTAGTACACATAAAATGTCCCTTTTTAAATTAAAGATTATGTGATTAAAGGTCATGCAGTTTGGCAGAGAAAGAACCAAAATCAAAACTCAGATCTATACAGATTAGTTCCATCTTTTGATAACACCTGGAATCCTGGAATTCCAATCAACAGGTCTCTACTCTGCATCTCTACACTGACCCACTTGACAGACTGCCCAGCACTCTCTTTCTAACAGAGTTGATGCTGTTCGCCTCCTTAAAAATGTTTGATGACTCCTAAACCCTCAGAGGACAAGGCCCAATCTGCCTAAAGCGACCCAGCCCTGGTCTACATGGCTTCCTGCCACGCTTGTCCTCCTCTCCGAGAGTCCCCACTGCTACCGTGGGTGCGCCACTGAAAAAGTAGCTGTGACTCTAAGCCTTCCTCCATACATCATAAAGGCAGTTTTGCTTTTCTTTCTTTTCATGTGTAATTCTATATAGTCTCATTTTTAAAAAGATTTTGTATTGGCAAACAGCTGCTCCAGGTACACATAAGCATAATGGTATATCTGCTAGTACTTGCCTTCCTGCATTTAGACACCCATCCTCATCTTCCTCATTCCTTCCTGGCAAATGCCTGTTCGTCTTCCAGGGCCCTAAAACAAATGCAGCATTCTCTATGAAAGCTTCTTCAACTTCCAAGATTAAATCATTTGTTGTCTCTCTGTTCCCATTCTGTCTATACATGTCTCTCTTCTAATACTTCACACTTTCTAAAATATTAGACAAGCTTGTCTTTTCTCATATACAATTAGCTCCCCAGGACCAAGTGTATGCTTTGTGTATCTTTACAACTTCTACAATTAGCAGAGTTAAAACTCAATAAAGGTTCGAGAGAATGGTAGTCACTGATTTTCAACTTGTAATGTAAGAAATTCTAGGAGTTTCTTCAAGGTTGAACACAAGTCTGTAAAAAGTAACCACAGTCATATTGCCTCTACATTTTTGAGCAACAGTTTTTATAAACCCTGAATTAAAAATATGAGTTAGTGATTAAGAAATGAGGTAAAGAATGGAAATTTCCTTTAGGAAATGATCTTCATGGATAAGATGCTAGAAATCATGGAAATAAGAGTTCATCAATTAGACTGGCCTCTCCAAAAGTCTTTATTCAGTGCCAGCAAGGAGATTTCAGATTCTTTTTTTTTAAGTAAGACTACATTTTCAGCATGGAGGAAGGGAACATTTACCATCATGGGCTAGGAGTTGTTAGGCATATTGTATATATTATTGCAGTTAATATGACACTGCAAATACGGCTGACCTATTGTTTTTATTTTATAAACAGTGACTATGAAACTTGGAAACATTAAAATCATTCTGTCTCTCAGTAACAGTAAATTCTATATCGTCACTCTCATTGCACCTTGACAGATGGTTCACTCATTTATTTATTATTCATTCTATTTACTGATTTATTCATGAAATGTATTAAGCAGGTAACATGTGCTTTTGACATATAAAAGTTTCTTGCAAGTACTTGACTTGAACAGGCTGAAAATCTGCAAATTATAATCTAAGCTGCTCTGATTTTGAATTTAGAAACAGGTCATCCCAATCACGTTACATGATGAATTCAAAAGCAGAAGACATGCAATTTTTAAAGAAAAGAATTCTATCCCTATCTGATAGACTATATTGTTTTATTTTAAAATATAGGTCTATCTTTGTTACTAAAATCTTTAATATGTTTTTAATCTCTGTAAATATTAGTTAATATTACATAATAAGGGGGCTTCCCAGGCGGCATGAGTGGTAAGAACCTGCTTGCCAATGCAGGAGACACAAGAGACACAGGTTTGATCCCTGGGTCAGGAAGACCCCCTGGAAGAGGTCATGGCAATCCACTCTAGTATCCTTGCCTAGAGAACACCATGGACACAGCAGCATGCTGGGCTACAGTCCACAGGGTTGCAAAGAGTCTGACACGACTGAAGCAACTTAGCACACGCACATAACAAGACATTTGATAATTTCAAATCTTAATTTTTTTAAATTCACATAATTTTATTTTAAACTACTTTTAACAAATTTAAGGCAATTTTGGATTTAAGATGTTTTTTGGTTTTGTTTGTTTTAAAATGCACCTCTTTTGCCAAGATTTTGGTAAGCCAAATTTCAAACTAAGAACACACTTAGAAGTTCCCTCAATAATTCAGAATGATTGCAGTAAACCCAGTTAGATCACTACTTGTTAGCTCAAGGATTTGGCTACTCCACAAGTTACATCATGTTCCTGGAAACGTAACTGCTGGGAATCAGTGAAAGCCAGGTTCACCATCGCTTGCCTGTACTGATTATGGCATTCCTATCGCACAACACCAGTATTATAAGGAATTTCCCTGGACATAGAACATGAAGTAGATCTTTAATAACTGGACACACCTTTAAGTCTAAGTATAACTGCATAACAAAGCAGATTGCCTGAAAATCTAGACTGGGAAGCTACTGGGGCCAAGAACCATACTCTCTTTATAACCTTTATTTAAGTTTGGTAAATCAAAAACTCCTAAACTCGTCTCAAGGATCTAGTTTTGCATCCTATTCTATTCATTTCGTACAAGCATACAGTCAGGTATAGCCTATCACATACAGATTGTTAAAATGCATATAATCAAACTCATGTCCATCAAGTCAGTGATGCCATCCAGCCATCTCATCCTCTGTTGTCCCCTTTTCCTCCTGCCCCTAATCCCTCCCAGCATTAGGGTCTTTTCCAATGAGTCAACTCTTCGCATGAGGTGGCAAAAGTATTGGAGTTTCAGCTTTAGCATCAGTCCTTCCAATGGACACCCAGGGGAAAAAAACTACCATAACTTGGTTATTATTTCAGTTTCGACTATTTACTCTTTAGGTCACAGGAGAAGGGTGGGAGCTGAGTAGAGCTTGCCAAGGCTGGCACTATTTACATTCAGAAACTCTTCTACATCTGCCTCCCAGTCAACAACAGGCAATGAATTTCAGTCACTATTTCTCTGTGTAATTTCTCACTGGGATACAAATAGCCAACTCACTTGAAGGACACACTAAAAACACAATAAAAGAACAGTTACCTTTCTAGGCCCAGATAATTTCTATTGATCTTCCTCTCCAACTTGACTGGTATTTCCTACATTATCTATGAGTGACTTTTCTCCTCATACAAGGATAAATATTAGTGTAAGATTACATCTATAATCAAAAGAACAGTATGAAATATCTAAACTTTCACATACTATTAGGTAGCAAGCCCCCGAGAAACAAAAGGAAATAAAAGAAGTAGTTCTTGCCTACAAGGAGCATATGATTAGATTAAAATAGAGAAAAGAATTTCATCAAACTCATAGACAAAGTGAAAAGACAAACTTCAGGACAGGAGAAAATAACAGCAAGTGAAACAACCAACAAAGGATTAATCTCCAAAATATACAAGCAGCTCATGCAGCTCAATATTAGAAAAACAAACGATGCAATCAAAAAGTGGCCAGACAACCTAAACAGACATTTCTCCAAATAAGAGATACAGATGGCTAATAAATACATGAAAAGATGCTCAACATTGCTCATTATTCAGCTCAGCTCAGTCACTCAGTCGTGTCTGACTCTTTGCGACACCATGAATTGCAGCACGCCAGGCTTCCCTATCCATCACCAACTCCCAGAGTTCACTCAAACTCATGTTCATCGAGTCGGTGATGCCATCCAGCCATCTCATCTTCTGTCGTCCCCTTCTCCTCCTGCCCCCAATCCCTCCCAGCATCAGGATCTTTTCCAATGAGCCAACTCTTCGCATGAGGTGGCCAAAGTATTGGAGTTTCAGCTTCAGCATCAGTCCTTCCAATGAACACCCAGGACTGATCTCCTTTACAATGGACTGGTTGGATCTCCTTGCAGTCCAAGGGACTCTCAAGAGTCTTCTCCAACACCACAGTTCAAAAGCATCAATTCTTCGGCACTCAGCTTTCTTCACAGTCCAACTCTCACATCTATACGTGACCACTGGAAAAACCATAGCCTTGACTAGATGGACCTTTGTTGGCAAAGTAATGTCTCTGCTTTTGAATATGCTATCTAGATTGGTCACAATTTTCCTTCCAAGGAGTAAGCGTCTTTTAATTTCATGGCTGCAATCACCATCTGCAGTGATTTTGGAGGCCCAAAAAATAAAGTCTGACACTGTTTCCACTGTTTCCCCATCTATTTGCCATGAAGTGATGGGACCAGATGCCATGATCTTAGTTTTCTGAACGTTGAGCTTGAGGCATGTATTATAATACTTTAAAAATATCTCAAACACCCTCATGGTATTGGAGATATCAAGAAAGTAGGTGTTCCACTTTTCCCTAAGCCCATCTTATAAGCATCTGGAAGCTAATTCAATTAAGGAAGCAATCATGATTTTCAGATTCTACAGTGGCAGATAAACCATGTGAGAAAATATTCTTTTTATATTCTAGTTTGCATTTTGCCCTTCTGAACAACTTGCTTCCAATAAAAATGAGGAGACAAGTTGAAGCCAGCAATGCCTGGAACAGACCCCTTGTTGGTATGTTCACACAGAACTGTACCGTGTCCTTCCTCTTCCCCCATGCCCTTCTAGCCATGAGCAGGAAATTTTCTCCTTTTGTTGGTTAACACTTTTCTTCATCTGGATTGCCTTCAACTATGTGACAACAAAGAACTCAAGCACCAAAATAGCAGCAGCTACATATCCTCTGTATGACAGTGTAATTTCTTCTGCCTTAAGGCTGTGTCTAGCACTGAAATCATAGTCTGTTTACTTCGATCTGGTGCTACATTACCGTGGGAGGGATTTAACTCTTCCTTATAAACACATGGGGGAATGATCTCTCAGCTCTGCTTAACTTAGATAAGAAACTGTCTGGTTCTTTTTGCTTCTCAGCCAATCATGCCACTGAACAAAAGCTTACATTCTAACTTTATTAGACAAGGAAGAGTACTGTGCTGTCTCTTAAAATGCTCATCAGCAAAATTATTAGAACCAATGCAGAAAAATGTTGGTGGCTAATCACTCCAGGAAATTAATATTGAAGCTTTCCCTCTTGACTTTAGTTTTCTCTTCAGATGTTTTTGCTAGGGAATCAGCACTTCTCCATTAAAGAGTTTTACGAAAGAAATTTCAGTGAGGGACAATGCATGTGTGGTGTTTCAAGCTATGCTGACTATCAAAACATTCTAAATGACTTTGCTCCTTTCTAAACCAGTATTCTATAATCTCTCACTCAGAAAAAGTCATCATTAACATCCTCTCTGTTTCACACACAATTACCTAGTAATCTCCATGTCTACTGGATTCTAGTAGAATGGTTGGAAATGGGCCTTAGAAAGCATCACTACAAACAAAGCTAGTGGAGGTGATGGAATTCCAGTTGAGCTATCTCAAATCCTGAAAGATGACGCTGTGAAGGTGCTGCACTCAATATGACAGCAAATTTGGAAAACTCAGCAGTGGCCACAGGACTGGAAAAGTTCAGTTTTCACTCCAATCCCAAAGAAAGGCAATGCCAAACAATGCTCAAACTACCACACAATTGCACTCATCTCACATGCTAGTAAAGTAACACTCAAAATTCTCCAAACCAGGCTTCAGCAATTCATGAACCGTGAACTTCCTGATGTTCAAGCTGGTTTTAGAAAAGGCAGAGGAACCAGAGATCAAATTGCCAACATCCGCTGGATCATGGAAAAAGCGAGAGAGTTCCAGAAAAACATCTATTTCTGCTTTATGGACTATGCCAAAGCCTTTGTGTCGATCACAATAAACTGTGGAAAATTCTTCAAGAGATGGGAATACCAGACGACCTGACCTGCCTCTTGAGAAATCTGTATGCAGGTCAGGAAGCAACAGTTAGAACTGGACATGAAACAACAGACTGGTTCCAAATAGGAAAAGGAGTACGTCAAGGCTGTATATTGTCACCCTGCTTATTTAACTTCTATGCAGAGTACACCATGAGAAACGCTGGGCTGGAAGAAACACAAGCTGGAATCAAGACTGCTGGGAGAAATATCAATCACCTCAGATATGCATATGACACCACCCTTATGGCAGACAGTGAAGAGGAACTAAAAAGCCTCTTGATGAAAGTGAAAGTGGAGAGCGAAAAAGTTGGCTTAAAGCTCAACATTCAGAAAACGAAGACCATGGCATTCAGTCCCATCACTTCATGGGAAATAGATGGGGAAACAGTGGAAACAGTGTCAGACTTTATTTTTTTGGGTTCCAAAATCACTGCAGATGGTGACTGCAGCCATGAAGTTAAAAGACGCTTACTCCTTGGAAGGAAAGTTATGACCAACCTAGAGAGCATATTCAAAAGCAGAGACATTACTTTGCCAACAAAAGTCTGTCTAGTCAAGGCTATGGTTCTTCCTGTGGTCATGTATGGATGTAAGAGTTGGACTGTGAAGAAGGCTGAGCGCCGAAGAATCGATGCTTTTGAACTGTGGTGTTGGAGAAGACTCTTGAGAGTCCCTTGGACTGCAAGGGGAACCAACCAGTCTATTCTGAAGGAGATCAGCCCTGGGATTTCTTTGGAAGGAATGATGCTAAAGCTGAAACTCCAGTACTTTGGCCATCTCATGAGAAGAGTTGACTCATTGGAAAAGACTCTGATGCTGGGAGGGATTGGGGGCAGGAGGAGAAGGGGACGACAGAGGATGAGATGGCTGGATGGCATCACTGACTCGATGGACATGAGTTTGGGTGAACTCTGGGATCTGGTGATGGACAGGGAGGCCTGGCGTGCTGCGATTCATGGGGTCGCAAAGAGTCGGACACGACTAAGCGACTGGACTGAACTGAACTGTACTGGATTCTACTGCTGAGACATCTTAATCAGCTGTTTTCTCTTCTCCATTTCCAATTCTATCTTTCAGGTACTTACAATGTCCTATCTGAACTTTGAAAAGAGTCTATTAACTTAATTCTCTTCTCATGTTCTTTTCCCACAAATTAATTTTCTAAATTATGAGTAAATATCATAATCCAGTTTAAAGGGCTTCTAAAAATCCCGCCATATAGAGACTCAAGTATGTATCCCAAATACACATAAGAGTTCCTGGCACAAAACAGGCACTTGACAAATATTTGTTTAATGAATGTGTGAACTCTCCATTGTTAGATGTATGGAAACCACTGTTTATTGAGCATCTCCTATGTGGCACAAAAGTCTCTGTTTATTGATCTCTACCTAACTATGCCATTTTCATTACATTCTCACAAAAAGCAGGTAACATTTTCATTTTCAGGATGAAGAGTTTGAGGCCCCAAGAGATTATATAACTTTCCCAAAGTCACAAGACTAGTAAATATCATGGCTGGAGTTTGAAGTTAACACTGAATCAGCTCTTGCACCTACAGCATGAAGCTCAATATGCTCCCTTGTTTTAGTATTTTATCACATTTTTGACATACACAACATATATATCAAACCCGCGTTTCCTGCATTGCAGGTACATTCTTTACCATCTGAACCACCAGGGAAGACCTATATAAATTACAGTCTTTTAAAAAAGAAAATAAGCAATGTGATTAAAAAAAAAAAAAAAAAGGCAGAAGACCTGAATGGTATCTTACCAAACAGGAAACTAAGCATAGAAAAAGATGTTCAATATCATTTGACATTAGGGACTTGCAAATTAAAACAACAGGAGATAGCACTACATTATTTATTAAAAATGGGTAATGTCAAAACTCAAACACCACCAACTACTGGTGAAGATGCAAAGCAAAAGGAGTTCTCATTCACTGATGGTGAGAATGCATAACTGTGGCATCATTTTAGAAAGCAGTTTGGAAGTTTCTTACAAAATTAAATATGGTCTTAACATAAGATCCAGGAAGGACCCAGACCCTACACACTCAACTGATGTGAAAACTTATGTTCCTACAAAAGACTGCATGCAACTTTAGGTATAATTGTAAAAACTGAAAGCAAGTAAGATGTCCTTCGATAACTCTGCTGTTCAGTCATACAATGGAATATTTTTCAGTGACAAAAAGAAATAAGCTATCAAAGCACAAAAGACATGGGTCAATCTATATTGCTAAATAAAAGAAGCCAGTCTGAAAATGCTATGCACTGTATGATTCAAATTATGTGATATTTTGGAAAATGCAAAAAGAGAATTTAGCAGTCAGTGGTTCTCTTCAAGAATGAGAGAGTTGAGTAAATAAAGCATGAGGAATTTTTTTTTTTTAATGAAGGTAAGGCTATTTTGCGTAATACTGTAAAGCTATATAAGATATTAAGTATCTATCAAAATCCACAGAGCTTTATGGCATGAAGTAAATTTTAATGTATGCAAATTAGAAAATCAACTATAAGGATGGAATGCAGCGAATGACTAAAGAATCTAAGTGTATTAAAAATGTATGAAATAACCTCACTAAAGGGTGCGGATGCATAAGATGCTGAATGAAGTAACTTTGGGAATAAGAAGTCTGTAAGACTAAAAGCAAAAGAAACTGTGCATAACAATTAATCTTTAGTTGATAAAGCTGTTTCTAACAAAAGTATAGATGGACAAGTTTGAAACCATGATACAGGGTACTGATAGAATAATTATGTAAACTGATGATGGATGGCGGGAGACAGGTTTCTCACTGATGGACTCAGAGGATACATAAAAGCAAGGGTAAAAGGCTAGCATGATTCACATGGAAATGAGTTAGAGGTAAATCAGTGTGATTCATATTTAGTTTAATACAGATAAAGAACATTATATATGAAAATATCTACAGATATATGTATATACATGGGTAGGTACATACATATATATTTCCTTGTTCTGTCAACTGGGAGGGCCTAGAAGCAACAATACTCTAGTAGCAATGAGCACACTGAGTGTCCAGATCTTGGCATCTGCTCTCCAGTGAAAGGGACCAGGGGCTGATTCCAGGGCTGGAGCAGGAAATATACAAAATGAGTCTGGAGCAACTTGAAGGGTCAGGCATTCAGGAAGTGCCAAAAACCCCAGAACAGAAAAACCCCAAACGTCACAATGACGAGGGTATGTCGAAGGGACAAAAAGAGCCAACTAAAAGAACTCCCCAAGGCCAAAACTAGAACAATTTGAGCAACAAAATAAAGTAGTATTGGACTGTTATCCAAAGTATGAATATCCATGAGTCCCTATTATACAAATGAAGAGACAAAAATGAGGGAGAAGAGATAAATTTTTCCTGCAGAAGGATTCCAAGTAATTTCTGTAGGTCCTCCATTTTTTTTAAATGGAAAAATAGTTGATTTACAATGTTGTGTTAGTTTCAGGTGTATAGCACAGTAATTCAGACATATGTAGACATACATATATGTGTATATATGTATGTGCAGGCTTCCTTGGTGGCTCATCAAGTAAAGAATCCACCTGCAGTGCAGGAACCAGAGAAGACTTGATCCCTAAGTCGGGAGGATCCCCTGGAAGAGGAAATGGCAACCCACTCTAGTATTCTTGCCTGGAAAACCCCATGGACAGAGGAGCCTGGCAGGCTACAGTCTATGGAGTCATACACAGTCAGACATGACTGAGCAACTAAGCAAACACAGATATACATATGTGTGTATACATGCATGTGTATATGTATGTGTCTGTATATATGAGTGTACATATACATACATGTTCTTTTTCAGAATCTCTTCCCTTACAGCTTGTTATAAAATATTGAGTATAATTCCTTGTGCTATACAGTAGGTCCTTGATGGTTATCTATTTTATATCTAGTAGTGTGTCTATGTTAATCCCAATCCCTCAATTACCTTTCCTCACCCCTTTCCCCTCTGGAAATCATATATTTGTCTTCTATATCTGAGGTCTATTTCTGTCTTGCAAATAAGTTCATGTGTATCTTTTTTTTTAAAGACCCCACATATAAGTGATATCATTCGGCATTGTCTTTCTCTGCTGGGCTTCCCGCACTTCGTATCTAATCTCTAGGTTCATCCATGTTACTGGATTCTTAAGGAGGTGGAGGGTAACTCCTCCGTCAGTGTGGCTGAGCACAGAGGCTTCCTTCCAAAGAGGACGGTATGAAGAGGCAGGAAAAGAGTAACTACAGTGGAGGAACCTGACAAACGCTCCCTCAGCCAGGCGACCAAGTTCACAGCAACAATGGTAAGACGTATCGATGGTAGGCACCCTTGAAATGACGTGATGTGGCACTTCAATCTGCCTCCTAAGTCTAATCACGAGAAAAACTATTAGGGAAACACTAAGGAAACCTGTCTGAATAGAGCATGAACTCTAGTTAATAACAATGTATTAGTACTGGCTCATTTCCTATGACAAATATACAACAGGTAATATGTTAATGACAGGGGAAACTGAGTACAGGACACACAGAACATTCTGCACTATATCTGCGATAATTTTGTGAACTAAAAATTATTCTAAAATAAAATACTTATTTAAATAAATGCCTATGTATTTATTACCATATATATAAACATACTTATGAACGCACCATCCAGTCAAGAACTAGAACATTATCTGCAAACTTTCATTCATCCTCTGTGCTCTCTCCCTCTTCCCTTCTCCCATCTACCTGTCTTTCCCTCCACTTTACAAACATCACTATGCTGAATTTTGTGTTATCTGTTTCTTTCCTTGCTTTGCTATAGTCTATAGTATACATGAAAAGCTTTGTTCATGTATACTTTATGAAAATAGCAATGTACTTTATACTGTTTTCTGAGATGTGAAGGAGATAATTTATAAGAAAGTTTTTTATTGTACTGCTTATAAAAGCAAAATCTAGAAACAACTGTTCCAGAATAGATTCATGAATAAGTAAACTGTGGTAATATTTACACAATTACACAACAAAATACTACACAAAAGAGAAGAATATGAACTATATACAACAATGTGGGTGAACTTTAAGACTGAATGTTGGGTGAAAAAAAAGGAGAGGATTTAATTTATTGCAGAATGCCCTTTGCCAAAAGGCTCCACTCAACCTCATTTAATCTCACTTCTTCAAAAGTAATTGTTGAATTAGCAAATGAGTAGATTCTTCTTACATTTGTCAAGTTCAAGCTTTATCCAAAAGGAATACGAGATAGTATGGAAGTGGTATACAGCAACGCAGTGTTGTTATGATCCCAAACCTGGGTTCACATAGAAGTTTCACAACTTGGTAGTCTTGGAAAAGTGGCTTAGACATTCCAAATCCCATTTGAAACTTGGAGATAATAATATCATACTGATATAGTTACTGTCTTTAGTAAGTTATGTTTGTAAAGAATTTAACCCAATCGTGGTTGCCATTATTGCTACCATTAATAAAAGCCATAAACAGCTCTAGGAGAGAGGGAAAGGACCTTAAGGAATGTCTGGCTCAAACCTCTCATTTTACAAATGAAGAAACTGACAACTGGAGAACTTTGGGGAGAAGCTAGAGGCCACTTGGCCCCTTGAGGAAGTAGTGTAATGTAACGGAAAGTTCACATACCATCTAGTACAACATACTCGACTTTGAGTCCTGGCTTTGTCATCTACTAGTTAAATGTCCTTAAGCAAATTATTAAAATTTCTAAACCTCAATTTCCTCTGAGGAAATTAAGAGGAAAATAAATACCTAGTTCACAGAATAGTTTTGAGAATTAAATGGGAAGCTGTGCTTACGTAGTATAAATTTGATAATGATGATAATGGTGATGTGCACACATACCCAGAATGATGCAAACTAATCAACTGGCGGAAAGTAAGTTCTGGAAAGAAGAAATGTATAGTTTCACCAAAAAGAGAAGATATAAATCATTTTAAAAGGGAGATTAAATTTTAGGAAAAGTGGTTTATAGTAAGCCTGAAGTAAGAACATAACCTTGTAAGTTATCAGTGGGCAAAAATACTGTGGGATCTTTAGAAATAAAAGATGTTTACAAAGTTAAACATTATTGTTCATCTTGCCCTCTCTTGTAACTGGCTCGTCTTTAAACTTTCCAGTGTCTTCTCTCTGATATTCCTGGAGCAGATCCTAAGGAAACAAATGTTCTCTCTGAAGCCTCTAAATGATTATCAACACAGTTTTCCTTCAGAAACGAAAACCTAAAGACTGGCAACAAATTTCAAGGTGATGAAACACCTGTTAACACACAGAACTATGCCACTGTTTAAAAAGAACATTCTATTCCCATCACGCTCTTTTCTTTACTGTGTGTTCTGTTATTTACTAAACAGGAGCTCAACTCCCATTATTAATGAAATGGCAGCATACTCAAATTGGAGTGAACCCAACAGACAGAAGTCATATGTTCTCCTACAATTGAGACCCATCAGGAAATTGAAAGCTATCAGGAAATTGAGAAGAATCAATAATGTCATTTTCCCTCCCTTTCCTCTTATTTACTGTTTCCCTTAGTATTAGTCAAAACTAGTCAAGATTTATTTTTTTTTTTTTGGTGCCCAAACCTAGGAATAAATCAGATGAAGATTGATTTTTTTTCAAGTTCCCTTTTAAAAGTTTACATCTTCTGCTCAGAGTTTTTGGCCTGGCTGTTTTACATGAATTATTTACTAATTAAATGAATATTTCTTGACCCTACTTTATATACCAGCCACTGTTCTGGCTGACAGGGACTAAAAAATAAAGAAAAATGGAGAACCTTAGACTTGGTTATTATTTCCGTTTGGGCTATTTAGTCCTTAGAAGTTTACTGTTCTCATGGAGGTGAGACAATGAATAAACAAATGATATGTCATATGTGAGAGGGTCTCAAGTGCTGTGGAAGAAGGAAATAAAATGGAAGACAGCATGGCTGGAGTTGATGGAGCAAAAGGTAAAAAGCTGGATGGTAAAAGCCAGGGAGATGGCAAAGCCAGCCCACACAGAGCTTCTTGACGTTATGGAGAGCCTTGACGTTATGATCTGACTTAAATTTTAAAAGCTTCCCAGGGAAAATATGGCATAGAAGCCTGAGGGGGTGGACATTAGGGAGAAGGTCAGAGACCATTACTATTGCATGTGAGAAATGCTGGTGGGGACAGTGCGGCTGGTCATATCCCTTCTTTGAACCCAGTCCAAAACCCACCTCCTCAAGAAATGGTTTATATAACTGTGGTCTCCAAGCCACTCACATAATCCCTCTTCCTCTTCCTGATGCTATACTTGTCGTTGCTAATGTTATGTGTATAGAATAAAGGACACTGTTGTCTCAGCCTAATGGAGACACAGGAATTATTAAGATGGCCCGGTGATAGAACATCGCTACTCCTAAGGAAAGGCTTCCCAGGGGGCTCAGTGGTAAAGAATCTGCCTGCCAATGCAAGAGATGCTAGAGACTTGGGTTTGATCCCTGGGTCAGGAAGACCCCCTGGAGGAGGAAATGACCAATCGCTCCAGTATTCTTGCCTGGAAATATCCCATGGACAGAGGAGCCTGGCAGGCTATGGTCCATGGGGTGGCAAAGAGTCGGACATGACTAGGCATGGAAACACTCCTAAGGAATGACAGTGGAAAATGCTTAAAAGCTCAAAGACCTAAAAACTTAGAGAAACTGACTCTTGTCTGTACAGGTACCTCTTTCTTACACCATCGTCACCATGAAGTAAAACAGTCCTGAACAGGCTGTGAGATCAGCCACAACTGATCTTATGGGTCTTTTGATGTTTTTTTTTTAGATTTGGCATTCAACAAAGTACATGGACTTTAATTTTCAAGTGACAGCTTAACCAGTTGTATTTAAAAATAGCATGAACTTGTTCATATTCTCACTTGGTTAGAAGATCACGATATACTGGCATTTATGCAGAAACACAGATATAGAAAACAAGATTCCATTTTCCACTGATGTATGTAAGATGTGAGAAAGTATACCAATGGCTTGGAAAGATATATAGTGAAGTCTCAATAACAGTTGCCTCTAGGGAGTGATGGTGGCAAACCAGAGTGGGAAAGCGAAACTAAGAGACATGGGCTTTATAGCAATATTTCACTTATTTGGGAGAACAAATCATTGTCTCACTACACAGTTAATTTTCAAAAGGATTCATGTTAGTTATCTGGCTGTTTCAGCACAACTGATTTATATGATAGCCATTTGTGTGTGATAAAAAGGGTTTGTGGAGAATTAAAGCTTGGATTTAATATTCGACTCTAACCAAATATTTGAAGTAGTTAAAAAGTTCTTTTAAAACTGTGACTTTGTGCAAAGATACATTTATAAATGTATTTTAATTCATGAAAAGAACACTGGCTATGTTCATAATATATCGGACCTTTGATAATGATGAACACATGTGTGTGCTAAGTTGCTTCAGTTGTGTGATTCTGTGACTCTATGGACTGTAGCCTACCATGCTCCTCTGTCCATGGGATTCTCTAGGCAAGAATAATGGAGTGGGTTTTCATGCCCTCCTCTAGGGGATCTTCCCGATCCAGGTATCGTACCCACATCTCCTGCATTGGCAGGTGGGTTCTTTACCACTAGCATCACCTGGGAAGCCCAATGATGAACATATATTTTCTTAAAAGATGATACTCTATCAGGCTCTGTAATGGAAGACAATCTGGCAGTAAGGCTGAGTTAACAGGAGGAGTTAACAGTGAACAGTTTTAATTGTGCTCAGGAATGAAAAAATGGTTTTGATATCAGTCAATCTAGGAAGCCCATGAGAAGAACTTGCAAGAAAGAAGTAAAATCGCCACTGGAGGATGCAAATTTTAGTAGCTGTTAAAGGTAGAGAAATCCATGACTCATACAATCATAGTTTCCAGGAGAAGTTCTTCTGAGGTTGCTTTCTTTCATGTTTAAGTTTCCAGTGTGCAATCTAATTTCCTCAGCTCTCACAATAACCCTTTTATAGCAGAATCATTTTACACAACTTCAAAAAGAAATTCTTCCTACATGAGGCAGAGAATGGCACGAAGAGGGGAAAAAAACCTAATAACTGCTGATAAAAATCCTGCAGAAGGCAGAGCATCATGAGTCTTGCATGTCCAACTAACTTATACCTTGAAGGACTATTGGGCCGGCTACATGTTAGGGGGTCTGTGGAGTAACAGACAGACAGACCCTAGGAAATACCAGGAGAGTGCAGTTTTCACTGTGTTGTCAAAGTGATCTGGGAAACACACACCAGACTTGGAGGTGCAAATGAACTTCTTTATCCCTGTGCTTCCCTGTGTTCATCATGTACCAACTCATTCTGCCAGCTTCACTGTCAGCTTGCAGACTGACCTAAAGCAATATACCTGGTGGTTATCCAGGAGAAAAAACAAAAGCTTTACACGCATATGGCTTTCTCACACAGTATGGTGGTCAGCAGGAAGGCCGCGAAACCTGAATTTACTTTCTTTCACAACTTAGACTTTGTTGTTGGGGAATGTTAACACATATGACAGGCTCCTGATTCAATAATGCGAACTAATTTCTTGTTATCATGTTTCCCTCGAAATTGTCTTAAGTGAGTTAGCATAACTCATTATTTTTTCACCCAAAGGGTTTGCCTGCTACTTCTTGTTTTTATCTCAATTAATTTTGTGTCTGCCGGACTAACACAAATTACCACTTCCCTGTCTTGCACTTTTGATTTAAAAATAAAGCTAATTTGGGAGGTGTTTAGAGCTTTATTAATATTTATATGGCCATTAATGGTGGCTATGAGGTTAGTGAGCTTCTTTTTAAAATTAGAAATTCTCCTTCCAATATTGTCTCTGGGTTGCAGCTCTCCTACTCTGACCACATCATTTTTAACATTTTTCTTAGGGGACAAAGCAGAATTTCACATAAGGTCACAGAAAAGTTGGTTTTGGTTTTCCCACCATTTATCTTGCCCATTCTACTCAATGAGTCAGACTCACATAATACAGTTCTTTCTCTCAGTCTCTTCAGAAATTCAGAGGCAGCACTTTCTCCCACAAAAGTGTACGGGTGCTGTGTAACAACCAAGCACTACTCTTCGCCATCTGCTTCCCCTCCTCCAGCCTGAACTTGGGCTGCGCAAGTCCAAAAGAAGTGCCGTAAGTTTCCTCACGTGATACTGACATACAGATGCAGGGATTATTCCTTAAAATGAGAAAAGGACACCAACGGTGTGACCCATACCAAATAACAGGTGCTACAACCCCATACTTACCCTTCTGCCAGTTCCCTCCCTCCACCCACCCCTCACCTCTGCCAAATACACTGCTTTAAGCATAGTAGGGCAACTAAGGAAAACCCCGTGGAAGGTGTGATCATCTATTGAGAAGAATGAGTCCTGAGGTTGACCAAGTATTACAATGGGACAAGAGAAAATAAGTGGATTATGTTGAGAAAATGAGCACTGAGGAAAAGCCAGCATCACAATACCTTTTTTGAGAGGATGAAGCTGTATACCAGTTTCCCTGAAATCTTATCCTGAATCTTCCACTTCTCAGATGTGTGGTCTAAGGCCTATGACTTGACCACTCTTGTGCCTTAATTTTCTCACATGGAAAGTGGGGATAATATTAGTATTGCCCTCACTGAATTTTCATGAGTACTAAAAAGTTAAAGGGAGAAAGCACTTAGCACAGTGCCAGCACATAGTAAGTCCTCAATAAATGCTTGCTGAATGGAGACATCTAGGCCGACGGCTTTCCCAGGTGGCGCAGGGGTAAAGAATCTGCCTACAATGCAGGAGACCGAGGTGGGGGAAGAAATGGATTTGATCCCTGGGTCAGAAGATCCCCTGGAGAAGGAAATGGTAACTCACTCTAGTATTGTTGCCTGAGAAATCCCACGGACAAAAGGGCCTGGGAGACTCGAGTCCACGGGGTCTCAAAGAGTCATGCATGACTGAGCACGGCAGCGCCTGTAAGATACCTCTACTGACAACCACGAAATTAAACACACGGACCTAGGAGCACACAGCAGGGGAAGGGGCCTGCCGTGAGCAAGGGGGATGCAGGAGGCACCTTGCAGCATGAGTGAACACTCTTGCCTTATAAGGGCACAGATTCCCTCAGAATTTATAGATGATATGGGTAATGCATTATTCTCCAGGAATAGCGCCATTTTAGTTCCATTTTATCTGATCTTAAGTCCCCATGCCAGCAGATAAAGAACAGAATTCACAGGCAATATAGTGCATATTTTAAAAGGAAAACTTAAAGTAGAAAAAGTATATCCGCAAAGATATTATTTGTCACATCATTCACCAAAAAATTCAATAGGGGACTAATTAAAAAGTGATCATTTTGACACCCAGTTTACATCAGAAAATGCTTAGCTGTTGTAAGATTAAAAAAGTAATAGACTACAGCATTATGCACACACCACAGTTCTGTAAAAGTGTGTGTGTGTGTGTGTGTGTGTACACAAAGACTGACATGGAACACTCTGATAACAGTCTTGTATTAGGGCAAGTCTCAAATGGAATTTTGCCCTTCATTGGATACATGGCAACATCGGGAGATATTTTCAGTTCTCAAAGTTCAGAGAATGCAAGAGGGATGCTTCCAAACACCCTAAAATATACCACACAGCCCCACAAACAATAAATTATCCAGCCTCAAATGTCAATAGTGCAGAAAATGGGAAACCCTATATTAGGGAAATGGGATTAGAAATTCGATTCTACTCTACTTTTCACATTTTTGTTACACTGTTCCAAAATATAATTTTTTTCCAAATTTAAAACAACTATAACTACAAGAAAGCAACACAGAAACTCAATCATAACCACCAACACAGAAGGTTATTATATATATATGGGGGACATATGTCTGGATGTTGGCGTAGGGTCTGTTAAACAAATTCCTTTTAAATAGTTCTTAGATTTACTGCAAGCCACATCCACAAAGGATACATACAAATTACTTATAGAAGAAAATTTGGCCAAGTTTGCTCAACCGCTACTTGCAGTTGGAATGACTGATTCAACATCTAACAGGAAGCTGGCATTCTTTGCACTGTCGGGATAGCATTTGCTAAACATCAAAATATTTTTATCACTCCTTTGAGCAAGTAGTGCTTCATGAGTGTTATTGTCACCGAGATTGACAATATATGCTGCTATTTACACTGCATTTTAGGAAGAGATGGGAAGAAAGATTTTTCACAGACAATTTTCTCCAGTATCTGTATCTCTGTGATGAAAAATGGAAGCAGAGAACTTCTACTTGTATAAATTCTCTTTAAAGACTACTCATTTTGTGAACAAAACTACTTGTACTAACATTACCTGAGTAAAGGTTTCACAAAAGTAGGGATATATGTCTTGTTTGTAGGCATGAAAGGGAGAGCGTCTAGATGCAAGCTGTTTACATATGTTCACCTTTTTCTTGGCTCATTTACATAAAAAAAAGATTTTAAAATAAAAAATCCAAAGTACCCATTTAAATAGATTTATTGAAGCTATAAGGAAGGTCTAATCCCAGTCAATCAAATGTTTGCACTATATCATTTGACGAGAGAAAACTCAGGTGCTCTTACTAAATATTTAAAGCAACGAATAATTCAGGTTTTTTTCCTTCACTGATAACCATGGTATTTGTAATCTCCTGGAAACTGCATATTGTCTGCCATACTGTAGAACTCTTTAGATAATATGTGAATGAACGGACATTTATAAAATCATTCCATGTGCTAACCAGGGTTGTGTCAAATCTCCCGACAAGAAGTCTTATATGTTTCAGTTCCCTTTCTTAAGTTTCAACTCATACATTCATTTACTCACCAAGACATATTACCCACCTCTAAGCTCTTATCACATGAGGCACATACCTTTTCCATAATACTTATACTTGCTGATATATTTGTTTGTATACCTATGTCTTCCACTTAAGTGTCAGCATTTCAAGGACAAGAACCAGGTCTTGACACTTTGCCTGGAGGACAGGGAAAGGATGAGCCAGAAGACTTGCCTATGGTCACATAGTTAAAAAGTGGGCAAGCTAAGATTTGAACTGAGGACTTCTCACTCCAAACTGTTTTCTTTCTGTTTTATCAAACTACAGAGAAAATGGGAATAGAGGTAGAGTGTGAGAAGAGAATTAAAGGAATTAAAACAAAACAAAAAGTTTTAGATGCAAAGCAAGGCAAGATGCAATCAGCAGGTGCTACTGACACTGAAAAACAGAAAAGTAAAACTGAAGAAACTGATAAGGACAATTAACAGGCACCTCAGAAATAGTTTCTAGAAAGTGAATTCATTCAATATTTATGGAAAATCAGTGATGACCATTTCAGCCATTCTAAGTGAATTTCTTGCAGAGATGAACTGTGTCTTTTGTCCATTTCTGTATCTCTAATTTATAAGTTGTTGGAAGAATGAATGAGAGTACATTCCTGGGCTCACTGGAAGGGGTCTCAGTTCTATACTGCGACTTCAACAGGTAAGCCAGGTGATATAAATCCTACAGGGTGACAAACCTAGGGTGGAAGTCATTCAGTCGTGTCTGACTCTTTGCAACCCCATGGACTACACAGTCCATGGAATTCTCTAGGCCAGAATACTGGAGTGAATAGCTTCCTTTCGCCAGGGGATCTTCCCAACCCAGGGATCAAACCCAGATCTCCCACATTGCAGGAGGGTTCTTTATGAGCTGAGCCACAAGGGAAGCCCAAGAATATTGGAATGGGTAGCCTATCCCCTCTCCAGTGGATCTTTCTGACCCAGGAATCGAACTGGGGTCTCCTGCATTGCAGGCAGATTCTTTACTAACTGAGCTATAAGGGAAGCCTATAATAATAAACAAATTTGTCAGACTGGAACATTAACCCAAACAAAACAGACAAGAGATTCTGAGGCATATTTATTCTAATTGTGATGTCCCAAGTACAAAAAACTGGACACGTTTATCAGGATCATGCCATCTCATTGTAACGACATCTTGGATAGGCTCTTTGTAAGGGAGATACGATAATATTGCTCTTGTTAGGAGACACAACAGTAGAGTTATTAGAAAAAAAGATCCCCGAGTCACACTCTCTGGGTTTTTAGTTCAGCTCTACCATTTCCTACTTGTATGACTTTGGTATCCTCATCTATAAAGACAAATCAGCAATGGTGCTCCAGTTTTTAGTAGACTAAATGTGAGCCATGCAAAGTGGTTAGAACAGTATCCAGCACAATATATCTGTATATCTGCTTAATAAGTGTTTGCTGTAATTCTATTGTTGCTGTCATCACTGTTATTTTAAAATGGTATATTAACATAATTTCTTAAAGAATCATGAGCCTCTTTGGAATAACATGATATTTTAAAAATTACTGAAAGTAATAAAATTATCTATATTTGGATGAATTTATTACATTTGGAAACTTTTATTAGCTCAAAGTTAATGAGGAAAAGCCAGACAAATATAGATGGTGGTGACTAATAATGCAATGATAGCAATAACAGTTTTCCCTCTAAACTATAACTGTAGTGATTTTATATATGGGTATGTCTGCTATATCCTTAGATATACCAATAATTAAGTCTTCTTAATCATAGAAAGTGGCTGCCAGTTTGTAGACAATATAACTTGAACATCTTACATTTGTAAAGAAGAGCTGCAAATCATTCACAAAAGATTGCAAATTTAGCAAATGAGCTCAGGCAGGGTAAACAATAGTTATAGTCTAAATCAGATTGGCTTTTTTCCCCAAAAGCCAACTCTGTATAGAAAGCCAGACACGAGCTGCAGCAGTCAAGTGGAAACCTGAAATTCCTATAGGTTTCTCTTAGGTTTCTCTCTCTTTTTTTTTGGTGTCCTAGTGTTCAGATCTTCTTGCAAGATCCCACTGGGGAAATTGATACCTGATAAGAAAATAGGAGCTACATACAGGCAACAAAAATACTAGATTCCCCCTCCCAGACTGCCAGTGTCTATCAGTCTTATTTTTGTTGGGCCATCTGCCCTGACACTAAGCCAGTTTTTATTTCACTGTAAAGGATTCAGGATACACCTTTTAAAATCATACTGTGGATGGGATAGTTTGGTTGCGATCAGTCACAATCACTAACAAAACAGTTCCCCATCATTGGCCCGGCCATCTGTGCTCCTAGTTCTCTCCACTCGTGGGCTTGGTTGAACAGATTTTGAACTGGCCAAGGTCACTGCACAAACAGCCTCCACAGATGGGGACAGTGTGAAAAACCTAATTGCAGCTGTGGACAAACACAAACAAGGACACACATGGGTGACAACACCCCTGTCTAGACTTAACGGCGGCTCAGTGTTACAGAATACAAATAACAAGGACACAGTTTCAAGGTAACTATCTCTCAGGGCTGGTTCAATTATTAAGGAACGCGACTGTTATGCGGTTTAAATTTCTCCACATTGACATTTAAATATCAACCTGAAAATGCCACTGGAAAAGTGGTACTTCCTATCATATATACATTTTCTAAAATTTCTCGAGAAAATAATGCCTTTCTTCAACAAAAAGATATGGCTTGAAATCAGTACAGCTCTATGACCCATGTGAAAGTCTCAAATCTGGCCCCCACGTAACAGAGAAGACAATGAGTTAGTAAAAGAAATGCAAAAAAAAAATAAAAAAATTAAAAAAAATAAAAGAAATGCAATATACTCTTTCTGCATCTTTATTTCAGCCTGTATCACGATTTCCTTTTCCCACTTCCTTTTCAAAACAAACCACTTTATTAGAAATGTTATTCATTTGTTGTTTTGACAATATGTAACTTGGTACTTGTACCTTCCATTCCACACTTTTGAGAAACTCAGCAAAGCAGAATCACCCACTGAAATTGGTATCCTAGATTTTCCTTTTGAAATACATAAGGCCCCAGAGAACTGGATTCCCAATGTCTTTTCCAGATACTCAACATGTCTGGTCACTGAGGTTTAAAGCCAAACTGGGTGTGCATTACTTTTTTGAAAAGTTGTTAAATTTAAAATAAGTTATCAAGTCAGTGCTATTTCAAAAGACTGTTGATAAAAAAGAACATTTAACTGTAACCATACTGAACAGACAGTTGATTATAGAAAGACATGTCAGTGCACATATGGCAGCCGGGTAAATTATGCACATCTGGATTACTTTTGGCAAGAAACATAGCTAAGTGTCTAAAGCCAAGTTTAGCAATCTGTCACTAACAATATGTACATTTATTTTAAAATGTCAAAAGCTCAAAGTCATATTTTCTATTTCTTCATAAACTTTCCAGCTCTTCATAAGACAGCAAACAGGTGACAAAATACACTGCCCCAACTGCCAAAGTCTGTATAAATAAGGGGTAATTTTGAACTTCTCATCACATATACAAGAGGACTCAAATTCTGAAGCAAACTCATGTTTTGAGGGATATACTAAAATCCAAAGCTCAAGTAAGAGTGTTAATGTTTTACTTTCGAAGCTGGTTGAAAAATGCTTTCATATAAAAATATGGCTGGCCCCTACTTGGAGTGGTAAACAATGTCACGATCTGGGTAAAGCAAATGGAAAACGTCTGATGGTGTCTACTTATAAAAAGGAAGAGACCAATGACTCTGTGATCATCTCAGATTAAATTTTCCTTTTTCCTACTGCCAATTACTGACATCATTTAAACCCTAAAGAAATGTTTTCCTACTTTCAGTCCCCTTGATTAAAAGAAAAGCCAAGAGACATGAAGGTGGCTCAAACTAGCAGTAACAAGAAACTTTACAAGTGAAATGTGTATCAGGCAGGTGGGAATGCAGCAGTACCGGTAAGCACAGCACTGCTATGCCGCTTGCTAGTTCTCTGAACATTCCAGGCTTCTTAACAGCCTCAGCAGGAATGCCAAGATATATCGGGGAGACTGGGTGGGGCCTCATCATCCCAGGTGTTGCCTTCCAGTCTCATTTGTGCTGGCAGCAGAGAAAAACCAGAGTGGAACTATTTTATTCATGGGATGATAGCAGGAATATTCACACACCATTGTCAGCCGCTTCTCTAGCTCACTAGGTTGGCAATTTTACTGTTGATTAGCATTTTTACTGTATGCCAGATCTGCATCATTAGGTTCTTAAATGGTTTGGGGGAAAAATCTTCTGTCTCTAAATAATACAGCTTGGTATGCAAACTCTAGGCCCACTGCTGACAACCTGAGCCTGATCTACACAGTGAGGAGGATGGTGCCTGCCTCTCACCGTGTGGTGGTGAGGATTCACTGCCTAACCCTTAATAAATATTCAAAATGTTAGCTAAGATCATTATTACTCTTCTCCTCCTCCTGAAGGTGATGGACTAGGAATAATACAGCTCATAAACCACAAATTGCTAATAGAAAATGCTGTAAACTCAAGATAAAGCTTAAAAACAACTGAGAAGAGAGGAGAAGAATAAAAAAGGATTCAAATAAGAAAAGACATTTTGTGAACTTTTTAATTTGTACCTGCTTTTCTGCTTTTGTAAAGTTTGATGCAGAAGAGTATTAAAATTTAGTGAGTTCAAATATCTTTCTTCAACCTGATGGATAAAAGACAAATTGCTATGTTGTTAAGAAAAGCACAAGTAAGTTTTCAGAGCTGTCAGTTTTCACCAATTCAAAGGGATTTTAATTAAATGATATTAGAGGTTCAGAGTAAATCCATTGCTTTCTTAATTTTGATCTTCTCTATTTGACTGCACAGCTTTATTTTAAAAGTATACCTGGTACAATAATGCTGAACTAAAAGTTATGTATAATTAGATAAAAGGTAAAAAGAATTTTTATTTTATATTGTCTCTCCACTTACTGAAGTTCTATGCAAAGTACATCATGAAAATGCTGGGACGGATGAATCACAAACTGAAATCAAGATTGCCGGGAGAAATATCAACAATCTCAGATATGAAGATGATACCACTCTAATGGCAGAAAGTGAAGAGGAACTAAAAAGCCTCTTGATGAAAGTGAAAGAAGAGAGTGAAACACCTGGCTTAAAACTCAACATTCAAAAAACTAGGATCATGGCATCCAGTCCCATCACGTCAGGACAAATGAATGGAGAAAAAGTGGAAATAGTGACAGATTTTATTTTCTTGGGCTCCAAAATCACTGCAGATGGTAACTGCAGCCATGAAATTAAAAGATGCTTGTTCCTGGGATGGAAAGCTATGACAAACTTTGATAGCATATTAAAAAGCAGAGACATCACTTTGCCGACAGAGACCTAGATAGTCAAAGCTATGATTTTTTCCAGTAGTCATGTATGGATGTGACAGTTGGACCATAAAGAAGGCTGAGCATCGAAGAATTGATGCTTTCAAATTGTGGCATTGGAGAAGGCTCTGGAGAGTCCCTTGGACAGCAAGATCAAACCAGTCAATCCTAAAGGAAATCAAAACCCTGAATGTTGGAAGGCCTGATGCTGATGCTGAAGCTCCAATAATTTGGCCACCTGATGCAAAGAGCTGACTCCCTGGAAAAGACCCTGATGCTGGGAAAGACTGAGGGCAGGGGGAGAAGGGGGTGACAGAGGCTGAGAAGGTTGGATCGCATCACCAACTCAATGGACAGGAGTTTGAGCAAACTCCAGGGGACAGTAAAGGACAGGGAAGTCTGGCATGCTGCAGTTCATGGGGTTGCAAAAAGAGTAGGACACGACTCAGCATCTGAGCAACAACAACAAAAAGCATTTTCAATAAGTCCATATTCACCAGCCAATGTCTCAATGACAGCAACCTTCACAAAGGAAGCATGTCTTTTTAGTCTCTTAGTCCTTTACATCTCCAGGGGCTTTATGTCTCTGTGGGATACAAAAGGTCTAAATATACATATTATTAGGTGGATCTGATAGGTGGAATCCTAAGTACCAAAAGATTCTAAGCTCCAGTAAGTTGAAGAAAAACATGTTCAGAAAAACTGAAAAGCAGCCCCGACAGAATGAAACTCAGCACTGAATACAGAAGAGCAAGAAAAGTTATGGGTTACCATCCTACCATACTGCTTTTAAATCAGTTAAAGTCTCCTGAACCCAGATTAAGAGAATTTCTTATTTAGATGGTAAAAGCCAATGCTCACCATCTCTGCCAAGTTAGGGAGAATACAAGGGTTTCTCTCAACCTTAAGATACTGCTAGTGTCCCTTGTCAAACAAGGAACTTGAAGAGACTGACACGTTCTCCCTCAAGTAGACAGAAAGCTTTCTCATATGGAATTACATGAGATTTTGACTAATACTATTTTTTTCTTGATTCTTCTATACTGTGCATTTAAGATTTTAGTCATAAAACAGCCCAAACGAGAAAACAAATAGAAATCAGAGCAAGATAGTTTGGGTTAATAATATATATTTCCTTATAAATAAACTATATTTATGAAGAACTTAAAAGTCATAATTATATTTAACCTTGGTTGGGAAGATCCTATGGAGAAGGAAATGGCAACCCACTCCAGTACTCTTGCCTGGAAAATCCCATGGACCGAGGAACGTGGTAGGCTACAGTCCATGGGGTCGCAAACAGTCAGACACGACTGAGAGACTTCACTTTCACTTTCTAAATTATAAACTTAATGTCAGGCTAAAATGTAGTAAAATGAAGTTTATGGACTATGAAAGAATAGTCTCAAGATCTGGAATCAAGCAGCCTGGGTTTCTACACTGATTTTATAGTTTGTCTTTCAATATATTAGTTTTCTGATATCTATCCATAATAAATTACATATCTGCATAAGAGTATATGTATGGGTTGTGTATTATTTACACACACACCCCCCACAGGCTGGTATGAGGATTAAACAAATAACTTACATAGTTACTGACCAATCAGTTCAAGTCAGTCGCTCAGTCATGTCCACCTCTTTGTGACCCCATGAATTGCAGCACGCCAGGCCTCCCTGTCCATCACCAACTCCCAGAGTTTACTCAAACTCATGTCCATCGAGCGGTGATGCCACCCACCCATCTCACCCTCTGTTGTCCCCTTCTCCTCCTGCCCCCAGTCTCTCCCACCATCAGTGTCTTTTCCAATGAGTCAACGCTTAGCATGAGGTGGCCAAAGTATTGGAGTTTTGGCTTCAGATCAGTCCTTCTAATGAACACCCAGGGCTGATCTCCTTCAGAATGGACTGGTTGGATCTCCTTGCAGTCCAAGGGACTCTCAAGAGTCTTCTCTAACACCACAGTTCAAAAGCATCAATTCTTCGGTGCTCAGCTTTCTTCACAGTCCAACTCTCACATCCATACATGACTACAAGATAAAACACAGCTTTAACTATCTAGATCTCTGTTGGCAAAGTGATGTCTCTCTTTTTAATATGCTATCTTAAAGTGAACATTGCTCAGTCGTGTCCCACTCTTTGTCACGCTATGGACTATACAGTCCATGGAATTCCCTAGGCCAGAATACTGGAGTCGGTAGCCTTTCCCTCTTCCAGGGAATCTTTCCAACCCCAGGATCAAACCCAAGTCTCCCACACTGCAGGCAGGTTCTTTTCCACCTGAGCCACAAGGGAAGCCCGAGAATACTGTAGTGGGCAGCCTATTCCTTCTCCAGATTTTCCTTGCCCAGGAATTAAACAGGGATCTCCTGCACTGCAGGCAGATTCTTTACCAACTGAGTTATCAGGGAATACACTGTCTAGTTCTGTCATAGCTTTCCATCCAAGGAGCAAGTACCTTTTAATTTCATGGCTGAAGTAATCATCTGCAGTGATTTTGGAGCCCAAGAAAAGAAAATCCGTCACTGCTTCCACTTTTTCCCATCTATTTGCCATGAAGTAATAGGGTCGGATACCATGATCTTAGTTTTTTGAATGTTGAGTTTTAGTCAGCTTTTTCACTCTCCTCTTGCACCTTGATCAAGAGGCTTTTTAATTCCTCTTCACTTTCTGCCATTAGAGTGGTATCATCTGCATATCTGAAATTTCCTTTAATACATATAATTGATATATATCAAAACTAAAGCCTTTGTGGTAAACTCTGAAACAGTGACAAAGAACACATGTAAACTATCTTAGAGAAGGTGATCCTCACCATAGAATTAAACCACAATTTAAAAAAGAATCTTATAAAAATCATGTTCCCTAGGTCTATGCATTCCATTTTTAGCCGACAACTTTGTTAAAAGGTGCTAAGTTCTAATGGATTTTAGAGATATTGATACATAGCAGCAACACACAAAAGATGAAACTGAGTGAACTCATAATATTCATAGTGTTAATTGGGTTAAGAGTGGTCTTTTGTAACAGAGAAGGCAATGGCACCCCACTCCAGTACTCTTGGCCTGGAAAATCCCATGGATGGAGGAGCCTGGTAGGCTGCAGTCCATGGGGTAGCTAAAAGTCGGACATGACTGAGCGACTTCACTTTGACTTTTCACTTTCATGCATTGGAGAAGGAAATAGCAACCCACTCCAGTGTTCTCGCCTGGAGAATCCCAGGGACGGGGGAGCCTGGTGGGCTGCCGTCGATGCGGTCGCACAGAGTTGGACACGACTGAAGTGATTTAGCAGCAGCAGGTCTTTTGTAAATCCTCCAGACTGTGCATAAAATATCTGTGGAGGCAGACATCACTGTTATTCCTTAAAAGGGTTCCTCTGCTCTTGAACAAGTCATCCACTGGACTACTAGCCAACCATTCAGTCAGTTCAGTACTTAGTCATGTCCAGCTCTTTGTGACCCCAAGGGCTGCAGCACACCAAATCCTGGAGGTTGCTCCAAGTCTTGTCCATTGAGTGGGTGATGCCATCCAATCATCTCATCCTCTGCCATCATTCTCCTCCTGCCTTCAATCTTTCCCAGCATCAGGGTGTTTTTCTAATGAGTCAGTGCTTCACATCAAGTGGCCAAATTATTAGAGCTTCAGCATCAATCCTTCCAATGAATATTCAGGACTGATTTCCTTTAGGATTGACTGGTTGGATCTCCTTGCAGTCCAAGGGACTCTCAAGAGTCTTCTCCAACACCACAGTTCAAAAGCATCAATTATTTGGCACTCAGCTTTCTTTATAGTCCAACTTTCACATCCATACCTGACTACTGGAACAACCATAAATTTGACAAGATGGACCTTTGTTGGTAAAGTAATGTCTCCGCTTTTTAATATGCTGTCTAGGGTGTCATAGCGCTTCTTCCAAGGAGCAAGCGTTTTTTAATTTCATCGCTGCAGTCACCATCTGCAGTGATTTGGGAGCCTAAGAAAATTAAGTCTCTCACTGTTTCCATTGTTTCCGCATCTATTTGCCATGAATTGATGGACCAGATGCCATGATCTTAGTTTTTTGAATACTGAGTTTTAAGCCAACTTTTTCACTCTTTTCTTTCACTTTCATCAAGAGGCTCTTTAGTTTCTCTTCACTTTCTGCCATAAGGGTGGTGTCACCTGCCTATCTGAGGTTATTGATATTTCTCCCAGCAATCTTGATTCCAGCTTGTGCTTCATCCAGGCCCGCATTTCACATGATGTACTCTACATATGTTAAATAATCAAGGTGACAATATACAGCCTTGACGTACTCCTTTCCCAATTTGGAACCAGTCCATTGTTTCATGTCCAGTTCTAACTGTTGCTTCTTGACCTGCATACAGATTTCTCAAAAAACGTGGTAGGAATATCTTGAAAATAACACAGAAAACTTGAAAGAAGCGACATAAAATGCCAAAATAGAAATTCATCCTGTTGGACAGTTCATCAACCTTTTCAAGGGTTAGTCCCGGAAGACAGACTGGAGTGGTGACCGTCCACTCCACGGAAGCATTCCTTAGAAAAATGAACTCAGAAACTGAGTAAACGTAATGAATTCACAACAGAGATACCTGCCCTCTAAACAACAAAGCATAAAATATTTAATAGGTATGAAGGAATTTGTTGTTCCGTATCAGACATCACTGGGGAAAACTCACTGTTTCGAGGGAAAAAATGTCTGAACATTTTCATTAAATGTTCCAGTAATGTCTCGGGTCTGTAAAAAACAACTGATAAGACAGTGAGCCATGATAATGGATAAATAGCTTCAGACTTTTTCCCAACATTCTGTTTTAAAGCATAAACCTCAATCCAGGTGTGCTGTCTTTTGTTACTTGGGAACGATAGGAGGTTTTTACCCCAAAGTTAGCAGCAGCAGCAGCAAGGTGGGAGAGGGCTGAGAAGAGGGGTCAATCCTGACCTTAGATTTTTAACTGCATTTCAAAGGACATTTTACATTTGTGCCCATTTTGGCATATTCTGGAATCTAAGAGACCATCCCTTTCAAAGCATATATTAATAAAGCATTATAAGAAAAACAAGATGACAGTGTCTTCTTGAATTATGCTAATTTGATTACAATGAATCTCAATAAGCTCTGAATTAATTCTTTAAAACAACAGAATTCGTAGTATTTAAAGGGACTGACTGCCCACATAAGATTCCCTTGAATTTAATTTTATTTGTCCATTATGTATGATGCCATCTTAATGTTAATATGTCAAAAAAAAGGAAAAGGCGAACACAGTGAGTTTTTCCTAATGACCAAATTGTTGAGTTTTTCTCTTGATGCTGAATCCAATTTTCTCCTAAGCATCAGATGTATCACAATTAATGAAAATTACTCAGAAAAGCTTTTGCTTTGAATATAATATAGTGCTACTCCACAGTGTGACGTGACTAACAGTAAAGATCAAAATACTTAAGAAGCCAGACAGTAATATGGTTCCACTCACTGTATGTATTAATAATTCACTGTCCAATGTAAGTAAAGGAACAACTTGAAATCATAAACATGGAAACCTTCAAGTCACCAAATGACATACACTTGAAGCTCAGTGACTCTCCTTCTGAATGAGTTTTATTTAAACTTTTATTTAGATGTATATAAGAAGATATACTAGGCCTCCATAGTTTTAAAAGCACTCAGTTCAGTTTAGTTGCTCAGTCATGTCCAACTCTTTAACGACCCCATGAACCGCAGCACGCCAGGCCTCCCTGTCCATCACCAACTCCTGGAGTTTCCCAAACTCATGTCCATTGAGTCATCTAACCATCTCATCCTCTGTTGTCCCCTTCTCCTGCCCTCAATCTTTCCCAGCATCAGGGTCTTTTCTAATGAGTCAGCTCTTCGCATCAGGTGGCCAAAGTATTGGAGTTTCAGCTTCAACATCAGTCCTTCCAATGAACACCCAGGACTGATCTCTTTTAGAATGGTCTGGTTGTTCCTCCTTGCAGTACAAGGGACTCTCAAGAGTCTTCACCAACACCACAGTTCAAAAGCATCAATTCTTCGGCACTCAGCTTTCTTTATAGTCCAACTCTCACATCCACACATGACTACTGGAAAAACCATAGCCTTGGCAAGATGGACCTTTGTTGACAAAGTAATGTCTCTGCTTTTTAATAGCACTGGCCCACTGCAAATATTCAGCCCTTTTCCTATCACTTCCTGAAAAGATGAAATAAGACCGAAGTTCCCTCCAAAATTACTGACCTTCCTAACACTAAGTTACAATGACTATTTTCATAAAGAAAGACTGATGCACATTTTCTAAATTACACAAGTAGAATGAGCATCATTTCCAACTACCAAAAATGCTTTAGTGAATATATTATATCATAAAGAAAAATTATTACATATAAGCTAACTCACTATCAGAGTGAACCCAACACCATGAAAATCAGTGTAACCATTTAAAATTTTTATTATGATTAAGTGCTACTGTAAAGTATCACTAAACTAAAGTGACAAAGGAGTGATATTATTTTTAAGTGGATTGCTAGCAATCCCTTATTTAATGCAAAGAATTCAGTGTTTTAGATTTCATTAAAATATCAAATTTAGTACTTAGAAAGGAAATGATATTTAAAATTGAATAGCAAGTAATATTTCAAAAATTTTTAATCTTAAATTATACTTTATATAAACATGTAAAATGATCAGGAAAAAGTCAGATGCTGGAATATTCAAGTAAGGATTAATGCTTATATTTTAGAATTATTTTTAGTTCCTGAAAATAAGTTGGCTTTTTGTCATCTCATCACTTCACTATGATTTCATTGAATAATTATGCATTGAAGTTCTTTACTCAAAGCATCCATTGTTGAACAGAACCAAAACCATCCAACCCAATAACCACAGAATAAAGAACTGAAAGAAAATGAATATAACCATGAATCTTAAAAGAGAAACAAGCAACAGGCAAATAGGTCCCACATTAAGTGCTAATGCAGGATTCCTCCGCCTGAAAATTACTCTTTTCGGGCAAACCTACAAAATAACTTGCAAACCTACATAATATCAACACTTTCTGAAACTCATTTCGAATAACCCCTCCTTTTATTTTTTAAGTGTAATAAAATTAAGAAATGTTGATGAGGGAAGAAACAAATGTAAAAAAATCCCCCTTTCTAGATGTTCTTTCTAAATGAAGTAGGTAGACAGACAGATAATCTGTTGGAAATTGGGCAAAGGGTATAGGATAGTGATCTGAAATGTGTAAAATTCAAAATAAAATGGATTTTAAAATGTCTGTTTATTTAATCCTTTAAGAAACAACCTTCTCTGAGCATTTTCTATGAACAAGGTCCTGTATTAGTTCCTTGAATAACAAAGTATTTCTAGGAAGGTGTCATCATTTTCAATAAAACAAGATCAAGAAATTCTACACTTGAGACAGGTTTAGGTACTCTCTACAACTAGAATATTCCTGAAGATGTAAAGCATTTAGATATTTCACCAAAGCGAGGTGGAGAGTTGAGGAGAGATGTGAAAGTCGTCATTGCCAAGCAGAGAACTCACTCGGTGCTGCTGGGTGCATAGGGCACCGGACTTAGTTACTTACTTAAGCTTTTCATTTTTATGTGCGATTCTTCAAATTTGCCTTGGAAGGTGGACAATTTCAGCCTTTCAATGATTTTTTTAAGTAGGCATTTAGATAGGACTATAAAATCATTTTTGCTTGAATCATGTCCTTACCAACCCCAATTAAAAAAAGAGGCCTGAAGTTTTATACTTTTTTTCCTTAACATCACTTGAAATAATCATGGAAACATGTTAAAACCAAGAACTTAAACATTAATTTCAAATAAATATTCATGTTCAAAATTCATAAAATAGAAATATCAAAGAGGGAGTGAAAAGAGAATCCTGAGAAGTTTATTCACTAGAGCAAATTCGGCTCAGTGCTACAGAAGCACCATATCCTTTAAATGTCACAAAGGCGCAAAGGAGATGAAACAAATATCACTGGCTGGAAGACGATGGAGACCTGAATGTTTTCCATTTTCAAGACTGTAAGCTGCTTAGTCTGTTTGAACTGCCATGACAAAACACCGCAGTGACTTGGTGACTTAAACAACAGGAATTTATTTCTCACAGTTCTGGAGGCTAGAAAAGTCCAAAAATCAAGGTACCACTGTGGTTAGTTTCTGGTGAAGGCTTTCTTCCTGGCTTCCAAATGGCTACCTTCTTGCTGTACCCTTGCAGGGGTGTAAGGAGTGGCGAGGTCTCTCTTCCTCTTCCTCAAAGGCCACCTATTCCACTGGATTAGGAGACCTCACCCTTATGACTTCCTTTAAAATTAATTACCTCCTAAAATAAAGTCACACTATGGGTTAGGGCTTCAGCATATGTATTTTGAGGGGACATAATTCAGTGCATAGCTTAAAGAAGATTCACATCCTATGTCATTCATGAAAGTGTACTATTATATAAAGTTTATGTGTGTTTCGTTATTGGTTCTTTTGTGATTTCTACCGAGCCTTAGTTTGAAAATTTTAAACTAAATTTAAAAAGCAATTAAAAGTATTTAGTCTATTTGAAAGAATTGCTTCTTGTGTATTCCACTAATGAGTCAGAATGGGATTGTATAACAAATTGTATATTCAACTTAAGAAAGAACTGAAACAGTCCCTGACAACCATTCCCTTGATGCATTTATTATGTTCTACAGAAGGAAGACGTGGGTCCCCCTCAACCAGTCCTAACTTTTCAGGGCTTCTCATGGTGTGAGCATCTCCACCCCAATGTGTGCTTCTAATCTTAAAGTTGAATATTTCTTATTCAACTTGACTCTTGAATGCCAATCAACTACTGCATCTTGTGTATAATGGAAGAAACAGGAAAATGCTCCACTATTGGGTACAAAACTATTGCATTAAAATCCTAAAACACTTTCAAAGGCAATGTTCAGGCTTAATGATTTTTCCTTATAGGCTGACTTGAGAAATTACCACAAGATGATAAGCAATAATGCTAAGCTGTATCTATTTGAAACTCACAAATACATACACATGTATGTATGATAGACATGCATATTGGAAAGGAAAAACAGTCTGATAAAAAGTTTTGCATCATTATAAAAAGAAAATCATCTCTCTTCACTGCAGTGGCTGCTCTAAGTTGAATTTATTCTGTCTGCCCTTGATACACTAAAGATACATCAACTACTCAACTACTCTCAGCTGAGACAGGAAGAGGGCACCCCACCCTTATACCGATGATGCTGTTTTTCTCCTATTGGTCTCAGAGACTACATGGCTCTTGTACCTTTAAAGTGCAGAGAAGGGAGCCGAGGCTTCAGTCGCTGCCTAGTTCTTCCTTCTGAAGCCCATTATTTAGAGAGGAAAAAATATCATATGCAAATCTCATCAAACCTTTTCATTAAATAGGATCTTAAAGAAACAGAAGTTGCTGAAGAATTGTACATGTTAAAAAGATCCAGATTGCAAGGAATTCTGCCATTTTATTTTTGACTTTGGGTGAGTGGCTACCTTTCTTAAAAACATGGGAAAACTTTAAGACATTGATGAAGACCTATATACCTCCATATCTGAGGGTGAAAATACCTAAGGGAAACATAAAGGAGATTATGTAAGCAAATGGGCTATGTCTAGAAGTTAGAAATTCACACAGTGCATTTCTTTTCCCCAGTAGTTATATCTGACAACGGGACTTGATTTATCGGGGAAGAAATAACCATGCTGTCTTTCTACTGTCAAGGGAACAAATCAAAGTACTACAGTTCATGAGCAATGCCTTCTAATTTAAAAAGAGGAAGAAAGGACAGAGCAAGGTTCACGAGTTCTGCTGGGTGTCTGCATAGCAAACCCATAGTGCCACTGTGGCCACTTTAATAACTGAGACTCACGGAACAAGAGAGAAGCCCTAAGCAATAGGGAGAGTCATTGGTACACTTCAATTTTAAATGCTTTTCTTAAATAGTCCATACTATGAGGACTGAGTACTCTGCTCATTCGACTAACTTACAGTAGGGGTGGTTGTGCAAGAATTAAATGTGCTTTGGATGGATACTGACAATGAAATGAATTTGGATATATTTACATGTGACACATATTGCTACTTCCAGTCAAAAGCTTTTCATGAGACAGTATCTTGGGAAACTATCATTTCTCCTTATTTAGAAGCTTTTAAAAATGCATTCATTCCATTAATAGGTATATGGTAAACACTGGATATTCGGGTGGCCAAATTTACAGCTCATAAGCTTCCTGAAGTAAATCATTGATTAGAATGTTAACAATCATATAGAACTATGAGTTCTTCAAAACAGTTAACAGTTATTTGAACTGTTTAATAGGGGAGCTTTTTGTTTGTTTTTCTGTTTTAAAGGGCAACAATACTTCAGACAAGGCTTATCATTCTAATCAGTCATTCATTGTTACAACACGTGGTGTGTTTAATGGAATAAGGTGGGCGTTGTGGGAATTAATCATACAGACAACAAGAGGATTGAGTGATCAATGTGGGGTAGTAATCCCCACACTCCTAGTGTTTATCCTGTAACCAAGGTGCTATGGGAACCAAGAGGCTAAGCCTCTAGTTTTTGGGAAGAGTTACAGCTCCTCCTGGGAATCAGGAAGCCTTTCAGGAGGACCACTGGAAATGGGCCAGGCCAGGAGTGAAGGGCACTGGAGACTTTGGAATGCTCTTGCACCTCAGTGACTGAGCCTGGCACTCTCAGTTTATGTGACCAAACCCACAAGTGTTCTCTGAGGCCTCTAAGGACATCATAATGCTCAGAATGGGAGCTGATTCTCAAGCCACAGATGGCTGCTGATACAAAGGCTGGGTGGGGTAAGACTATTCTTGGGCTCATCTAATCTTAGAGATCTGGACACTCCCACAGGGGTGGAGGAATAGGATAGTTTTGGGGCCACTGCAGTGGTGTTGACTTTCTTTGGAAAAGATCCAGAGGCTGTAACTTAAAGTGATCTATTTAAATTTACCTTTTTTCCTTTTTTTTTTTTTTTTGAGGGAAAAAGTGCAGGAGAAAGAACAAGCTTTGTGTCCACCCTTCCATCTCACCACCATGCTCACTCCCATCATTTTTGCAGGAACTCTGCATGCACAGAGTTGGGGGGAGCCCTGACACTGTCATTTCCCCTCCAGAGCTAGATGTGCCTGTGGCATTCCTGCGCTGTAAGCTGATGGGGGAGGACTGAGTGCTCTCTGGAGGACAAAGTGGTAATGCTCAGAAATTTTGCAAACACATGAAGACAACATTGCCTACCTGCCAAGGGTGTGGCACCATGTTCTGGCTAAGAGGACTGCAACTGATTTCACTCATCCAGGCAAATTTTTAGGGTGTAAAGGGAGTTGAAAAACATCATCTTGGAAGCTGCTAAAGGGATAAACATGATTTGAAAATGATTGGGTGGGAGAGGTCATATTTATGAATCCTTAGTGAGGCAGTTTTATGGTTCAGATATTATTGCTTTGGCTAATGTCTGAGTGTATGTATACACAGATTTTAATAAAAAACAACCATGAAATTTGAGAAACCATTTCATTGAAATATAGAACAAATACATCTCAGATACTACACTCTGGGAAAGGCTGAATTCATTCACTTTGGGTGAAATGACACTACACTTCTACCTCGTCTACTAACTACAGAATATGGAAACAGCAAAGAATAATGGACTGTCTTAACCCCTGATCTTCAGAGTGCTCAGTAAACTATCAGGGATTAAAATAAATCACAGAATAATCTTTGATTTTACTTAATAATATGTAACTAGTCTCACAGTTCAATTTACCATATCTATTGTTACATTAGTTTACTTCTACTGATCTCATTTCTTTTTCCTTTGGTATAGTTTAGATCAATGCTATTTAAAGTATAATCTGAAAATCAGACCAGGCCACAGATGTAATAAGTACAGAAACAGAGAATAAGAACTGAGAAGATGTTTGACAGCATTTGACATAGCTGTGATTTCCAAATATGTGATCAGTGGTCTCATCTCACAGAACATATAGATAAAGAGTATTGGTCAGTGTTGGGTTGGGGATGAGGTGGTGGGAATAAGTCCTTTATCACAAAGAACTTGATTAGCATTGGTATAAAATATCTGGCATCTGCATATAAAACATTTTAAAATTTGCTTCAGCTACTCACGTGTAAATCACAGCAAAAGTTATTAGACCAACATTTTCTAAGTTGCACTCTTAAATACAGACATCTTTGGCCTTTCTAACATTTTCTACTGCTATTTTCTCTGAAAGATTTTCACTAGGCAGGCTTATAAATTTAACACCCTGAGTACTCACCCTTTATAGTACTTAACTCTGAGTAGCTTCGGGCTCTGGGTATCACACGTAGACTTTATCATCTGGACACTTCAGACTAATCTAGGTCAGGTCTGATGTATACTTAGACGTATTATCACTTCGGAATTTATAGGCTTTAAACAAAATCTCCTCTATGACTCTTTAGTCCTAAAATTCTGTAAATGCAAATAGCCTCACCCTACTTATAAGGGCTTTAGAGAGATGTTTCATAACCTGAGACAAGCCTTCCTTCAAGACGTACAAGAAATGAAGGGGTTAGTAAATAAGTGTAATTCATGCATATGTGTTTTGCAGTGGCTTAAATGTGCTTTCATCAAATGTAAATCTTACCAGTCTTTCAGGTAAAGAGATTTCTTGAAGTGATGATTGTTCACCTTGACTGCAGGGTATTTTATGACCTCCCCAGACAGGATGGGGAATCCATGAATAGCACTGCTACCCACCTATCCTAACACTTCATGAACCATGCATGTCAACTGGTCATAAAAATTTACACTAGCCCACAAAAGCAGGAATAAGAAGAAATCAAAATGAATTAAGCAAAAGTAAGGCCTAATGATAAGTACTATGAATTGGGCCTTCATTTTTCTTTGATTTTGGTTCTCACAAAGATGAGAATCAAGTTCGTATAGGCAGGTGACTTAATGATTTGAAAAGAGGACAAAACATGAAGATATAAAGGAGAGACAAGACATTTACAAATGCAAAGTCTAAATGCAAAAAATTTACAAATGCAAACTCTAAAACCAGTTGTAGCGCCAAATAATTTTTATAGTTTTACTGACCTTTTTCAAATTTTCCTCAAGTGTGGATGAATATATTATTTTTGTTTTAAAATTGAGTAGGCAGAAGAAAGTTGTCTGAGGGTAACTTAGATGGTACTACTCACAACTTGAGGCTATAGCTCATAGTTTTCAAACAAAACCATGATATTTCAAAACTTTAGGAGTCTGTAGTCCCAGATCTCCTTAAGAGCAAAAACCAAAACCGTGTTATGGTTGGAGTCCTTGATTTCTCTACTTTCAGGAAGCAGCACCTCTGGTTTGGACAGCTACAAGGAATGGCAGAGATACTAAGGCACAACTGCATTTACCACAAATATTCCAGTCTGCTAAAATTTAAACATGTGACTCGTTTCTATTGGCATTTACCATGTTTACAAAGCCAACAATGGAGGAAGCCAGAAATGCTGTTACCACACCTACAGCTGTCAGGAACAACACTAAATGGCTCCAAATGTTAATAAGTATAATCGTAAAACTGTATTTTGTACATTAGCTGATTGACTGTACAGCTACAGAAACGTGATGCATCCTGGACACCAGCGATTAAAATGTTCATGTTAATGTGGCAGATATGTTGCCAACTAACACAGCTCTTTCCAAAAGCATGTGGAAAGATAATAAAGAATGAGACTAGGCCAACAGAGCAAAACACAAAAAGACCAAGGGAAGAAAAAACAACTCATTCTAAAAGTGAGGAATTATCAGAAGCATATGAGTAAATTAAGGCAAAAAGAATGGGAAGGCAGCAGCACTGACTGAAGAGGTCTTACAGGATTGTCAAAACTGGGGTAGGTACACATGTGATGAAAATGACAAAAAGTGCAAAGAACTGTAAAAGAGGAACCTGTAGGACTATGTCAAGTAAAAACAAAGAAATGTGTACAAGTAGAACTCGGAAAGAAAATAATAAAAAATAAACTATTTTGGCCACTTAAAAGTTAAGTTTCTCCCTGTCTTGGACCCATTACTCAGTAAAATGATTTTCTCAGCCTGTTCAGAGGTAGAGTAACTTTCTTGAAACCACTGAGGCAAAAATCATCCCCAATGAGATAAAAATGAGAATCTTAATTGCTTGATGTTCAAGGACAGCAGTGCACCAATCTCACTGAATTTTACACTTCTCAGTAGACAGGTTGAAGCTTTCTGAGGGCAAGTATGATTAGTCATTTACACAGGACCCAAATGGAGTCCTCTTCATATTATCGGTGCCTTATGATGGTTTGTTTAATCAAATCATTCTTAATCTCTTTTCCAATCAGCCTTGAAAATCAAATAGTTTATTAAGGCAGGCGGGGGGGGGGGGAGTCCAAATATTTACGGAGCTTGTTTTATAGCAGCAAATTCAGGATCGGACTAATGACATAAAAACTAAGCAGCAGCAAAATATTGGCTGGGAACAGAGTAGATCCTAAGAGTGGTTTTGTCAGACAAATGCAATCTCACTAAGCAGTAGTGACTCCACATGAATGATGACTTGAAACCAGTGTTCAAATCTCAAAAAGCAGGTATGTAATTTGGTAAACTGAAGCAATGCTATTCAGGGTCATAAAAGATCAATAGCCATTCTTCTAGCTTCAGCCCCAGAATCCCTGCAGGAAGCTGGCTCAGTCCACTACAGCCCATAGTCGTTTTTGCCAGAACTGAAAGCCCCATTAATGTGGCAAATAATTACAACATACCCTTCTGGCATCTATTAACTTTTCTTTAATCATGTTTTTTGTCTCTTCAATTAGACTGTAAGTCAATTAAGAGCAGAGAACTTCTGACATTTCTTCTGTGGCCATCACACCTAACTATGCAAGTATGATTAAATATTAGATAATAAATTTAGGTAATTTACCATATTAGTAGGTTACTATTAATAGGGAAAAATCATAGAAGTCTCCCAATAATTATTTTAAAAGCATTTGATAAATTTCTATGTCCACTCATCATAAAATATATTTCACAATAGAAAAGGACAGCTTTTATAAGAATGTTCTTCATCTTCTACTGGATTAAAGTCATTTTTCTAAATAAATACATAAATAAATAAAATAAATAGCCTGTAGCAAACATTATAGTTAAAGAAGAAATGTTTCAAAGCCACTCCTTTATAAGTCAGAAGGAGAGGAGAACACTTGCTGTCACCAATTCTATTCAAAATTGTCCTGAAGCCCCAAGTCGGTGCAGGAAGATAAGAAAAGGGAATAGAAATAACACAGAGATAGGAAGAAACAAACTGTTATTTGCTGATGAAATTAATGCACACAGAAAAATCACAGAATATATAGATAAATCATAAAGATGAAAGTCTAGCAAGTTTGCTGGCTACAAAAATATATAAATGTAAATTTCTTGTATTTAACAGCAACAATCAGAAAATGTCAAATTATGCACAAAGACTGGCAAAATATAAAAAGCAAGATAATTCCACATATTGACAGGGATATGAACAAAAGGTATTTTTATCTACTCTGGAAAATGTCTTGGTAGTACCTAATAAGGTTGAATATGCAGGTACTTCAAAATCCTTACATTCTTTAGGTATATACTATTATGAAATGTTTGTATGTATAGATCAGAAACACTGAGAAATGTTCACACAGTTTTTTTTCAATATCCAAACAATGTAAACAACAATGGAAAATATCCATCAAGAGTAGAGTGGATAAACAGTGATACACTCATATGATAGAATATTATATAGCAATGAAAAGGAATGAATAATAGCCACAGTGATAAACACGGATGCACCGCAAAAAATGTAATCACGAACCAGCAGAGAATCACAGAACATGTTTCACAGTATGAGTTCTTAACCTACATAAAGGTCAAAATAGGCACAGCACTATGTAATACAGAGGTGATAGAAGCAAGGGAATAGGCAACACAAAAGTCAAGACAGTGATTGTTTCTGGATGGGGAGGTAGTGGGACATGCAAATAAAGGGCACAGAGATGAATAAGGTGTTATTCTATACTGTGGATGCAGGGATACCAGCATTGGTTATACTATTCTTTAAACCACAAGCATGGTCCTACATGTTTTTCACATTTTTAATATAGTATTTCACAATAAGTGAAGGAAGGAAAAAAGAAGAAAGAATGGGAGGAAGGACAGAAGGAAGGATAAAGAGTGGAAAAAAGGAGGAAACAGGAGGCCAATTAGAAAATCCTTAAAATGATGAGATAAAAATAAGTGTGCCATGGTACCCTCCCTGCATGAGCTATAAGGCTGCAAGACATCTTTGTAACACAACTGCAAGGAGCTATAACAAGATGGGACATTTAGACTCTCTTTACTAAAATTGATGAGTCATTTGTCATAATGTAGATGGTTTATGGCTGAAAGGCAAAATTGAAAACATTTGGGTTTTTTTCTTATTTGAAAAACAAGTTTCACTAAATTAAATTTCCTCTAAAATTTTTAAGTACTAGGTTGGAAATCAAAGGAATCCACTTTCACATTTTTTCAATTATTTATAATAAAACAAGGAAATGTATCAGACCACAGAAAATTTTTCTTCCACACTTAAATCTGGAAGATACTACCTCCTCTGTGTGACCATTTACCATAAATAGATTTAAATCCAGATTGTGCTATTGAGAGGTGAAAAAGCCAGTTAAAGTGTCAACACTCCCAACACCAGCCAAATAACCTTCTGGCAATGGCTAATACAAACGTTTTCATAACTTATGTTTTTTAAGGTCACTATTCAAATTCCATACTTCTACATCTCTGTTTTAGAGACTGTCTTAAGCTTTAGAGGGCTAAAGACTGTTCCTCAAACATCAGTTTAGTAGAGAAATTTTAACTTTGGAAATCTCCTAGAAGGCTAGAGAACTCTGCTCACATCCACACCCACGGTGAGAGAAGGTGGAACAATGGGAGGATGAGGAAAGCTGAGATCCAGAGACTGTCTGCAGAGCATCTGTTCTAGCAGCCCAGTCGTGGGCCTTCTCCTGGACCAGTAAAACTCCATCTGGTGCAGGAAGATAACTGTTCCCCAGGTGGTGTGTCCACCTGTCAACTGACAGTTGGGCGTGTGCCATTGAGAAGGGCAGACACAATTTGGCACAGGCTTTTGGAGCATTTCTTACAACTTAATGGCTAAGCTAGACTTGAGATAAAGAGATGAGGGAACAGAAAAAAGGAAATGTGATGGGCACTGCTGGACCCAAGCATCAGCTAGGGAATCTGGGTCACGCCTAGAACAGGCGTCTGATGGGGTATGCCATGCGGGGCGGAGCATCACAGGGAACAGTGCCAGCCTCTGCCTTTCTGGGCTTGCCAGCCCTTGGCAGGGATACTGGAAAACGAGACATCCTAAGTCAGACACATTTCCGCACATTCCTCTCCCTCCCCTGCCTCCAGCTACTTACGTGTGGCTAATGGACACAGTAGAGAAACTTTTTTTTTTTAAGTGGCAGTAGAATATGGAATCTATGCATGTATATCCCAGAACTTTTAGGGCTAAAACTGATATGAGAGTCATCTCCTTGTGAAGCTTCATGCTACATACTTATTCCAAGTGATGCCCAAAACCTATTTGGAATTCTTTTGGTATTTATCTTTAGAAGTCTTTGCATATTCTTGTGAATACCATCAGCAATGAAGATGTTTAGTTCTAAAGAGTAAATTTTTCCTAGACTATGTGAGCAGGTGCTCAACACATACATACTGAATAAAAGAACAAATTGGTCGATGCAACACACATTCATAGAACTTAGACAAATTCGTGATTCCATAGGTGATCAAGAAGAAATTTTTTTTTTTTTAAAAGCAAAACACATATAAAGGTTTTCTTGGATGGCTTATTTGCCAGAAGGCAGAAGACCAATTCAATGGAGTTGGCACTGCTGAAATAACAGAGCCTCTTATGGTAATCCTGGATGTAGAGAGTATCAACCTCTTTGTCTCTGCATTACTCCTTACAGGGAAGGTCATTAAGGCACCAGGCCTCAGCAGGCTTTCCTCTCCCTTACTAGGTTGGCTTCCAGAGATATCTTTGACCAGGTCTCAGACATAACACTAATACAGACGAACTTTAAGTTGATCTTTATCTGTTAAGTCTTATAATAACATGAATATTGAAATATATTTTAAATAGGAAAATACAGTCCAAATTATACAATTTCATCTGTTATCACTTTTTCCTGTAACACAATACATCATAAAATTTAAAAGTCTGTGCTTAGAAGGGAAAAGTGTTCATACACACTGCAGTATATATATTTTTGAAGGTCTTATTGCTTCATAATCACACCCCATACACATACATATTTATATGATACAGGCACATAAAGAAAGTATTCATAAACGGTGATGGACAAACACAAAGCCATGCTTTGATGTTAAAGATGCAGCCCTTTAGTGGTGAAAAGGACATGTAATTGAATTCTTGGTAATCACTGAGAATAGTGTCTATTGTTGAACGCTCATAGAAGTCTGGTCTAGGGAATTTGCTCCATTCTAAGGTGAATTCTCCATAGCTCAACTCAAACATGAAAGACATTCTGACACTGAGCCAAATGCCTGGGCCAGAGTATTCTTTAGATTAAGACCAAACCAGCACCCCAAACCTTGTCTGACATGAACTGAAAATACTTGGGCAGCATTTGCCCCAAGTGGACACTGCTGCAAGGTCCCCCCGGCTCTCCCTCCAAGCAGTTTGGCACACATTCAGCAACTCTGTATTTTTTAAAAACTTTTAATTTTATATAGAAATGTAGCTGATGAACAATGCTGTGACAGTTCCAGGTGCGTAATAAAACAACTCAGCCACACATATACATGTATATATTCTCCCCTAAACTCCCCTTCCATCCAGGCTGCCTCATGACATTGAGCAAAGTTCCCTGTCCTATACAGTACGTCCTTGTTGATTATCCATTTTAAATTAAGCAGTGTGTACACGTCGATTCCAAACTGTTCCCTTAACTCTGTATTTGATGGCTATCTTTTCCCAATAAAGAGCTAGGATTTACTGTAGGGGATGTTCTGATTCTCATGATCCAAAGGCCTAAAGTGTATGTGTGAAGGTCTCTAGTACAATATGCTTCCTACACATCCTTTCCCCATTAAAAGATTGATTTGAATGAACTCCCTGATGGTCCAGTAGTTAGACTCTGCACTTCCACTGCTGGGCACCTGGGCTCAATTCCTGGTCGAGGAACTAAAATCGAAACAAGCTGTGCAGTGCAACCAAAAAAACATTTTTTTAAATTAATTAACTAAAATAAAGATTGATTTGGGTTATTAAACCTCTTCTGAAATAGGTAAGTGATTTCTGGAAACATACAAAAATGACTTAGTCTTTTCTCTCAAGTATCAATATTACATAGTAAGTGACTTCTCTATTGGAGAAGAGTTGAGAATATACCTTGATGAAAATCAAGAGTCTGCTATAAAAGACAGATTATTTTAAATAAGAAGTTAACATGGACACACGCACACATACATATGTGTATATATATATATGTATACGTTTTTTAAAAATCTGCATTCTTAAGCACAGATGTGTTTTCAGTGTGGTCTTAGAGTGAACGTTTCTGTACACGATTGAGTCTGTGAAACAGACGAAAGGCATTTCAGATGATTACCCCAGGGATACAATGAGTCTCAGGCTTGGTGCATATATGCCATACAAGGCAAGTGGATACTTTTTTGACATTTACCACCTGCCTTAGCAAATGTCATACCAGTTAATGTTCACCAAATTTCTGAGTTCTACCATGACTGGTCCTAGGAGGTTTTTATTCAAAATTCTTTAATAAATGCTACATTTCTCCAATACATTAAACATACTTCCATTTCTTCAAGGGTAGAGAAGAAATAAGGAACAATTCTACTCAATAAATTTTGTAAGCAATATCTGAATTATGTTTTAACATGACAATATTAAATATTTTTAGTTCAGGAATAAAACATGGAAATTCTCAGCAAATAAAATAACATTAACAAACAAGCAAACAAAAAAAGGTACTGGGCACATAATTCAGACAGGTATTTTAAATAATGATTCCCATTTTCTCTTAAATATCCTAATTAATTTTTTCAAGTATTTTTAAGAATGCTGCATTATAATAATTTTTTTTACCATTATCTAAATCTTTCATTTTACCTATCTCTAAAAGTGAATTACTGCCACCACACTATAAAGAAAAACAGCTTTGAAAACTGCCCAGTTGGAACACTATACAATGGCAGGGACTTGGTCCATATACTGAACACTACACAGCTTAATCCATTATAGGCACTGAATAAATGTGTTAATCTGCCAACATTTACTGAGCACCTACTATGTTTGAAGGAGGTGCTCTAGGCACCTACAGATATATCAGTAATCAAAACAGAGATCCCTTTTCCCAGTAAATATTTGCTGACTCAATAAAAGGTAGCTCAGCAAGTTTCTTAACAAGAACATCAACGATTTCTGAAATAGAGACACGATGCAATATCATTCAGAGAAGATAACAGTGGTATAAAATTAAAACTCAGAATTATTTTGAGAGCTAAGAAGTATTTTCTAATGTGTTGTATCCTTTAGTAGGTCACAGCACTTTACAAGATACAGAGAATCTAGGAATCGACTGCCACTTTGAGGTCAAATGAGTTGATCTAAAAGCCTGTCTTTTCTCCATCACATGTCACCTGGGTGATAGAAGTCAACAAAAAAGGGAGGGGCATTCCCAGGGAGGGGCCTTCCCAGTGGCTCAGTGGCAAAGAATCCACCTGCAATGCAGGAAACATAGGAGGCGCACATTCTATCCCTGGGTTGGGAAGGTCCCCTGGAGGAGGAGATGGCAAACCCACTCCAGTATTCTTGCCTGGAGAATGCCATGGACAGAGAAGCTTGGTGGGCTACAGTTCATAGGGTCGCAAAGAGCTGGACATGACTGAAGGGACTGAGCACGCATGCATGGACCAAAAAATAGAACAGCTAATGCAAAGGTACCTTTTAACTCTGTGATTATTATTTCTTATCTAAGTGTATAAGGGTCACATTAAGAAAATGTATTGCTCTCTTTAGAATGGTTAACAATTCCCAAAATATACTGTTTTTGTATTTCCATTACCTTTTTTTGATCTCCTCTTCTCCTTCTTGTCTCTCACTTATAAAACTGAGGGATACAAATACTGAATGAATGGAGCTAGAGGTGGGTTAAAGCCAGGAAAGCTTAAGAAGGAGGTTCGGTGTTCACAAAAATTGTTCTCAGTGTCATTCTTTCTCTAATGACATCTGGACAGTAAGCTAAGCCCAAATCAGCAGACTTCCTTTTGTAAGCATAGAATACAACAGTCATTCCATTTCACAAATATATATATATATATTTGGTTTAGTTTCTTCAATATATTTTTTTTTTTTTTTTTTTTTTTTTTTGAGCACACATCATTTTATTTTATCCATTCATAACTTGATGGGCATGTGGATAGTTTCTACTGTTGATTATAATGAGTAATACTACTATGAACATTTGTATACAAAATTTTATGTGGATATATGTTTTGCTTTCTCTTGGGTGTTTAGGTAGGAGTTCAGTTGCGGGGGAATATAGTAACTCTACAATTAATCTTTTGAGGAACTGCCAAACTGTTTTCCAAAGTGGCTACAACATTTCATATCCCCACTATCAATATATGAGTGTTCCAACTTCTCAACATCCTTGTCAGCACTTACTATTATATGTGTTTTTATTATGGCCATCTACTGAGTATGCAATAGCATCTCATAGTTTGGTTTTGCATTTCCATTATGGCTAAAGATTTTTAGTATCCTTTAATGTGTTCAGTTCCCATTTGAGTATCGTTTTTGGAGAAATATCTTTCAAAGCTTTTGCTCATTTTTAAATTGTTGTCTTTTTATTACTAAAAAGTTGCAAGTTTCTTCAATATATTACTCAATATATTATTATTGAGTAATTATATATATATTATAATATATAATAATTATTATATATATTATTCAATATATCACTTTAAAACTTCAAAGTGAAAAAAAAGTATATCTTAAAAATCAAATAAAATGCTTCTTTTTTTATATATAAAATCAAAGAGAAGAGATTGTTGTGGTAGAGTAAAACCCTACAGGAGCAGAAGAGACTAGGAAGAGGCGGCAAGAATACACAGAAGAACTATACAAAAAAAGGTGCTAATGACCTGGATAACCACCATGGTGTGGTCATTAACCTAGAGCCAGACATCCTGGAGTGTGAAGTCAAGTCGGCCTTAGGAAGCATCGCTAGGAAAAAAATGAGTGGAGGTGATGGAATTCTAGCTGAGCTATTTCAAATCCTAGAATTTGATGCTATCAAAGTGCTGCACTCAACGTGTCAGCAAATTTAGATAACTCAGCAATGGCCACAGGACTGGAAAAGGTCAGTTTTCATTTCAGTCCCAAAGCAGGGCAATGACAAAGAATGTTCAAACTACTGCACAACTGCACTCATTTCACATGCTAGCAAGATAATGCTCAAAATCCTTCAAGCTAGGCTTCAACAATACATGAACTGAGAACTTCCAGAAGTGCAAGCTGGGTTGAGGAAAGGCAGAGGAATTAGAGATCAAATTGCCAACATTTGCTGAATCACAGAGAAAGCAAAGGAATTTCAGAAAAACATCTACTTCTGCTTCAAAGATTATGCTAAAGCCTTTGTTTGTGTGGGTCACAACAAACTGTGAAAAATTCTTAGAGAAATGGGAATACCAGACCACCTTACCTGTTTCCTGAGAAACCTACATGCAGATCAAGAAGCAACAATTAGAACAACACATGGAACAATGAACTGGTTCAAAACCAGGAAAGGAGTACGTCAAGGGAGCGTATTTTTACCCTGATTAACTTCTATGCAGAGGATATCATGTGAAATGCCAGGCTGGATGAATCACAAGCTGGAATCAAGACTGCCAGGAGAAACAGTAACAACCTCAGATATCCAGGTGATACCACTCTAATGGCAGAAAGTGAAGAAGAATTAAAGAGCCTCTTGATGAAAGTGAAAGAGGAGAGTGAAAAAGTTGGCTTAAAATTCAACATTCAAAAAACGAAGATGCAGGCATCCAGTCCCATCACTTTATGGCAAATGGAAGGGGAAAAAGTAGAACAGAGACAGATCTTCTTAGGGCTCCAAAATCACTGTGAATGGCAACTGCAGTGATGAAATTAGAAGACACTTGCTCCATAGAAGGAGAGCTATCATAACCTAGACAGAGTATTAAGAAGTAAAGACATTAATTTGCCAACAAAGGTCCGTATAGTCAAAGCTATGATTTTTCCAGTAGTTGTGTACAGATGTAAAAATTGGACCATAAGGAAGGCTGAGCACCGAAGAACTGATGCTTTCAAGTTGCAGTGCTGGAGAAGACTCTTGAGAGTCCCTTGGACAACAAGGAGATCAAAACAGTCAATCCTAAAGGAAATCAACCCTGAATATTCATTGGAAGGACTGATGCTGAAGCCGGAGCTCCAATATTATGACCACCTAATGTGAAGAGCTGACTTACTGGAAAAGACCCAGATGTTGGGAAAGAGGAGGGCAAGAGAAGGGGGTGACAGAGGATGAGATGGTTGGATTGCATCATCAGCTTAATGGACATGAGTATGAATAAACTCAGGGAGACAGTGAAGGACAGGGAAGCCTACTGCGCTGTAGTTCACGGGGTCGCAAAGAACTGGGACACAACTAAGCGACTGGACAACAAATGAAACAGCAGATGAGCTCAAGCCCAAAGACTTGGGTTCAAGTCACAAACTGGATTTGAGTAATTTACTACTTCATTACCGCGACCTTCATTTATAAAATGGATAAGAAGTAATACAATACCAGGCTTCCCCCAAGCAGTTGAGAGAATTACTTGAGAGAATGTATGTGAAACATACTTTGTGCTACACACATTATTTCAAATAATTTCAGTCTTTTCTCTGTCATCCCACAGTACTCCTTACATATTTCCCTTGGCTCTTACTGTAATATTGTAATGACTTGTTGTATCTAGGTGATTTGAAGATGGCATCACCAACTCATTGGATTTGAGCTTGAGCAAACTTTGGGAGATGGTGAAGAACAGGGAGCCCTGGTGTACTGCAGTCCATGGGGTCACAGAGTCAGACACGACAGAAGTGACTTAGCACAGCACAATGTAGTTTTTAACTATATTTCTTGAGCTAATCTATCAATTCCAAAGTCCTTTTGAATACGAAAGAAAAAGTAATAAAAATTCCAGAAGATCACTTTTGCAGTCTTATAATATTTAAGCTGGCAACATATTCCAGGAACTTGGGTGTTTTTTGATAAATCATCTATTTTCTTTCATAAACAACCGTAAGCTGTAAAATATACCAGTTTAAGCTTGATACAGAGGAAAGACAAACATTGAAAACTAATTTAGCTTTCTTAAATAACACTGACTCTATAGGGAGGACTCACAAGCATGTACACTTACACAGACACACATCTGAGTAGACATGCAGGAACAAATTTCAGAGCTCTGTCCCACTGTCAGCATGGGAATTCACCAAGGCACTCCTGCAGCGTTTCCAAAGGGAATGCATGGACACTTCATTAAGGGTTGAACACAGGGCATAAACAAGTGCAATGACTTGTTCTGCATTTGGGTCCTCTTTTACATCCAAGTCCATTGTACAAAGGTCCACCTAGGACAGGGTGTCGAAAACGGGCAGCACTGAAGAAGAACCCAGGGTCACAGAATCATTTCATAAATGTATGTAAGACTGAAGGACCAGGTGATGCTCCTCTGACTGGTATAACTCAAAGGTGAGTTAAAACCAACTTTGGAATGAACAGCTCTCAGAGATCTGAAAGCTTTCTAATACCAGGATTTTCAACTTTGCGATTTAACAACCCTGCTGTTGGCCTTTCTTGACCTGTTGTGAAGTAAATCAGGCAAACTAATGTGGGCTAACAAGTCTTTTTCACACTGTTCGATCACCCTGCCTCTCTCTTTCTCCGCAGACATGGCCTTTCTCCCACTCTGTCTGGCTGCCCTCCTCAAAGCACACAAAATGGCCACTGTAGTAACCTTGCATTACTGTCATTAGATCACAGATTAGTCAAGTGGAACTGGCTGGGCTTCCCAAAGGAGAGCTATACTTCAAAAATCTGTCCATGTCAAATGAAGGAAAAAAAACCCTGCGTGTAGGGTCACCCAGATCAATGATCAAAAGAAACTGAGAATGAACTGGGGGTGGGGGGAAACAACGCCCTTCTTTTTATTAAACACATACACAGGTCTGATTTATGATAAGGAATAGAGAGACTGGAAGCAGTTTTTTTTCCCTAGTATGTCTTGTTTTCTTGTTTTCATTATTTTATCAAGTAATTTGTTTCCATCAGGCCCTTCTGGTTGGTAAATTTAGGGCTTTGGGCAAGTCCATAAGGAATCCTTAAAACTTTCCCCGAAAGAAAACACACCCCAGAAAATCTTGTTTTTAGGAAGACTCAGTTCCAAAAACAATTGAAAACCAATAAAAGTAATGCAAAGTAATCCACCTTTAAGGTTTACGAAGATTTTATTTAAATCTGAAAGTAAGAACTGGTGCGAAGAACACTCAAATAATCTGAGTAACTTCTTGGGCCTTGAAAGAGAGGAAACAAGACTGTCAATCACATCCTGAGACCACACCATGTGACCCACTATAAAAAGGAGATTTCTGGGCTCCTGTGGGGCCTCCCGGAAAGCTAGAGATCTGCAGGTAGGTCCACAGCTAGTCCAAACACCTCCCTCATTTTCATGCTTTGGCAAAGTATAACATTCTACACCTACTTTTGTTTTGCTTTTTTAAAGACAAAGCTACAAACTTAACAGTGCTGTGAAACTGACGTATTAAAAAATAGAGGCAAGGATGATCTATCTGGAACACCATCAAGAACAAGTTTTAGTGTCAAATTGTGCAAGCGAAAAATCACTGAATGATCTGATCTTTCTGGCTTCATCACAGCAAAAGAGGAAAGAACATTTTATTAGTGATTTAAAAATAGCCATTTCTGATAAGAACTCTCTATATATGAAAGAAAGATAAATTAATTGCTTATAACTACTCTAACAAAAATTGTAAGGGTTGTCTAAGGTCCTCATTGCTTCAATGATTTCAATTTCTTTTTGTATTTATAATTTATTCTTTGAGCACCCTCAAAAGCATATAAATATATTGTGCCTAGATGGATTGTTTCCTGTATCATCTTTGTGTATCTGATGAGCACTGACAGGCCCCTGTACCAGACAGGGCTACAAGTGTCATTTAATCCTCTTAACATCTCGGTCTGGAGGAGGCGAGGAGCAACAGTTAATACTGAGTACTCTCTATGGGCTCATTTAATCCTTACTGTTCACTATGAGATAGGTTCTAAGATTAACCCTGTTTTATAGATGAGGATACAGACTTCAGTATTTGCCCAATATGACTCAACAATTAGGATTTAAATCCAGATTTTGACCTCAGAGTCTTACTGTTCGTCATCTCCAAACCCCAAGTGCAACTTAAATACCCCTCAAGTTAAATATGTGCATGTCCTCAGATCGAGTAATTCCAATTTTACATCATTATATACTTGAGAAATGCTTACAAAGATACAAAAGGAAACACGTACAAAGGTAAGCATCAACAACCTTGTTTACAATCTTAAAAATCCAAAAATCAACCTAAAAGTTTATCATTGAGAGAAAGAATGGATTAAAATCTATAGCACAGCCATGCCTTGGAACATAGATTCAATTCTGAAGAAATAAGAGCAAAGGCCTTTAAATGCATCTTTAATGATTTGTTTCTTTGGAGAAAAGCTTTGCGATAAATATATGGTAAAACTGTTTAAAACTCAGAGTAATAACCTAGAGAATAAACTTTTCAAGCTAATTTTCTTGAAATGATTGTAACAGTTTACTGCTAGTATCTTATTTTTTTTTTTGAACTATTATTATGGCAAAAATTTATAAAAGCAAATGTTATATATTTCTCACCCAGGTCATGAACAGAGTACTGTTTTTTTTCTGCTAGTATCTTAGAAGTACTAAGTTTAAGAAAATTACATTCATTAATGTACAGTCCATATTCATTATATTAAGCAAAATTTATCAGGTTGATGTTTCTAACCTTTTGATAGTCAAAGTTTTTTAATAATGTAGCTTAGTTGAAGGCTGAGAGTTACAGATTAGAGTGGAACAGGGCTCGTGAGGAGTAAAGAGAATACTCACTGTATACCTTTTGGTACCTTCTTAAAAGTGTACTATGTGGTTTTATTAATCATTAAGATTATTAACTAAAATGAGATGGAATGGATTAAAAAAAATATTTATTATTTACTTGGCTGTGCTGGGTCCTAGTTGTTGCATGTGGGATCTAATTCCCTGACCAGGGATCGAACCCAAACCCCATGCATCGGGAGCTCTGAGTGTGAGCCACTGGACAACCAGGGAAGTCAGAGATTGAATGGATTTTTAAAGATTATATAATACTCAATGGAGATCCAAGTGAAAATGATAGACATGAATTTTCTATAGGATTTTAGCCATATAATCTTAGTTGACAGAGAATGGGTCAAGGAATCTCAACTATAATTTCTGACAAACTTGTCTATATTTGTGTTCAAAGTGAGTGGAGAAGAGTTATTCTAAAAATAATTTCAGTGAGTTCAGTTCAGTTGCTCAGTCGTGTCTGACTCTTTGCGACCCCATGAATCACAGCACGCCAGGCCTCCCTGTCCATCACCAACTCCCGGAGTCCACTCAAACTCATGTCCATCGAGTCGGTGATGACATCCAGCCATCTCATCCTCGGTCATCCCCTTCTCCTCCTGCTCCCAATCCCTCCCAGCATCAGAGTCTTTTCTAATGAGTCAACTCTTCGCATGAGGTGGCAAAGTATTAGAGTTTCAGCTTTAGCATCAGTCCTTCCAATGAACACCCAGGACTGATCTCCTTTAGAATGGACCAGTTGGATCTCCTTGCAGTCCAAGGGACTCTCAAGAGTCTTCTCTAACACCACAGTTCAAAAGCATCAATTCTTCGGCGCTCAGCTTTCTTCACAGTCCAACTCTCACATCCATACGTGACCACTGGAAAAACCATAGCCTTGACTAGACGGACCTTTGTTGGCAAAGAAATTGCTCTGCTTTTTAATATGCTATCTAGGTTGGTCATAACTTTCCTTCCAAGGAGTAAGCGTCATTTAATTTCATGGCTCCAATCACCATCTGCAGTGATTGGGAGCCCTCCAAACTAAAGTCTGATGCTGTTTCCACTGTTTCCCCATCTACTTCCCAAGAAGTGATGGGACCAGATGCCATGATCTTAGTTTTCTGAATTTCAGTGAAAGTATTAATAAATCCAGGAAATACAGCCCTATCTCTTGCTTAAACATCTTAAAAACATGACATTTTTAACAGCACATATTTTTCAGTTCAGTTTTACTATGGCTAAGGAGGCATATGACAAAGTCTCGACTAACTAGAATCCAAATAAGAACAAGTAAACAAGTACCCAAGGACTGTAATATTCGTATTACATTTTAACAGATGAAACTATAAAAACACAGATTATCTAGCATTTACCCAAAAAAGCAATGTCTAGAGCCTCATATGGAGTTAGTACAGATTCGACAAATATTCTATAGTTTGTACATTGACACTGCTGGAACTAATGTTCTAAATAATTAAAGGGCATTGCACACTGAGAATCATTACAGAAAAACCGTATTTCCCTAGAGCAAAAAACTGTGCTGATAAAAGTTTTGAAGACAAAAAGAAAGAGAACTTTTTGTAAATGTAAAAAAGATAGCTATATTAATAAAAATATTTCTGCTAGCTATAACAGGTTCAAGCAATTTAGTGATTCCATGTTTTACCTTAACGTCTGTGTTCTCTTTTCACCTAAAAAATGAGCTTGTTTGCATATTAACATTAAAAAAATCATTAAAAGTTATTATTAAGAAAAAATAGAAATGTGTCAAAACTTGAGATTTAAAGACAGAACATCAAAGTCAAAATAAAAATATGGAAATTCAGTATTATTTTTTATTTCCCCAAACCTGCAGAAACATGTATTTGTAGACTTAATGAATCTCTACCCATACATTAAGTCTAAATATTTAGACTTCACTTTCCAATAAGTTTGACAAGTACCATTTTAAATGCAACTGTATTAGAACTAAGTAAAATGTAAATCTTTACATATAACAAGAAAGAAAGGTGTTCTGTCTTAAGAATTTATGCTTTTATGTTTTGGAAAATTGGGGCATTTGTCTGGGCATATGATCTGCCTTTGTATAACAATACCAGGAACAGTATTAATGATACTGCTTACTGCATGTAAGTCGTGTATGGATGTGAGAGTTGGACTATAAAGAAAACTGAGTGCCAAAGAATTGATGCTTTTGAACTGTGCTGTTGGAGAAGATTCTTGAGAGTCCCTTGGACTGCAAGGAGATCCAACTAGTCCATCCTAAAGGAAATCAGTCCTGAATATTCACTGGAAGGACTGATGCTGAAGCTCAAACTCCAATACTTTGGCCACCTGATGCAAAGAACTGACTCAGTGGAAAAGACCCTGATGCTGGGAGAGATTGAAGGTGGGAGGAGAAGGGGACGACAGAGGATGAGATGGTTGGATGGCATCACCGACTCAATGGACATGAGTTCGAGTACACTCTGGGAGTTGGTGATGGACAGGGAGGTCTGGCGTGCTGCAGTCCATGGGGTCACAAAGAGTCGGGCAAGACTGAGCAACTGAACTGAATTGAACTTATAGACTATACCTCTAATTCATGCATGTAGACTATACCTTTAATTCATGATCGTTTTGGGGTTATTTTTCCAAGATCCCTCTAATTATTCAATCTTCTCCTCAATGCAATGAGCTAAATCATGATGAGAGAGTATCTTTCTTTTATAGCACTGTTAACAACTGAATTCTTCAACCAGCTGTTCTCTAAGGATTCCCCTGCCAAACTCTTATTTTCATTTCATTATTTCTTTGTTCTCCTTGTCTAAACTATACAAGTTACCCAGATTTTCCACTCTGGCCTCTTTCACTAAAGACTTGTTTTGGCTTGACAAATTATTAGTCATAACTACAGTCTAAAAATAAATAATATATTATAAATTCTCCATGTTAAAATCATATCATTCTATGCAGCATCCAAATTATTTCACAGTTCATACACAGAAGCTTCTTCCCATCAGGCACAACTAATTTCATTTATCACTTATGAAAATAATTCCAGTTATTTTATGGAGCTACTTACTGTCTAAACATTCTTTACAGAGCATTCTTTTCAAGCTCCATATATAACCTTATTTCAGGTGTGGAATGAAGTAAACTCAATCTATACACACACTAATGAGTTCAGACTCTTGAACATGTCTAATTATAAGGCTAAATATAACAAAATGAATTTCTACTTGACTCTGTTCTTTTACATCCTAGTAGTAAAAAACTTGTATTTTTTTTTTTTTCATTTTTGGTCAAATATTTATATGAAATTTGGATTTCAGAACTTCTGGTAAAGAAATTAAAGAATGTAATAGACCCAGTCAGGAGGGATCTATGCAGTGCCTGCAAAACCAGATGCTATTTTTCTTCATTAGCCTCTTTTAAGAATACAATTCTTGTTTGTGTTGAAAGTCTGAATCTTACCTGCATTTGAACCCCCTAGATACTTCTTTTGTTAAGAAATGAATACTCAAAGTGGGTATGTGAATATTTAAATAAGAGAGTTGTGGCTGAATATGGAATTCTACATAAAGAGATATTACTAAAGAAAGAAAAAGAATGAGTCTAGACACCAATGAACAAAAGGGAGAAGATGTTCTATAGACAAATTACTCAGGTGTAGATGAGTTCATTTCTACCAGAGCCCAGGGGCATTGGAAGAGTGGCCACTTCTAAGCACTATTCAGTCTATTGTCTGTACCACTGCTCACGTCTAGCTCATTGTTTTCATCAAAGGCACATGCAATTCATAGGTAAAGAAAAAATATGAAGTGGCAAAGAGAAAATGTCTGTTTCTGAGCGGCAGAGTAGTCTTTTCATCTCAAAAGATGAAAGCAGGTATCTTTCATTATGTGTTTTTGTTCTTACAGGAGGAAGGCCCAAAATATGTGCTTTTCATATCTGTGCTAACACAACAGAGCTTTTCAAAGTCACTGCCAGAAATGGACTGGTTTTTTTTACCTGCTTTTCCATGTTTTAAGTTAAGGATGTCTGACTCATTATAAACCTTGCTGGTTCCCTAGACTTTCTGTAGTCTGGCTTCACTGTGATTACTGGTCAAAACCTTTAATTACAGTATATAGTTTGTGCAGCTGCCTGGAAATTGGTCTCAGGGTCAGTGGCTCTTCCCGTTCCCCTCTTTCCATTCTTTTGAAGCAATACTGTTGAACTGGAGGCATTGTTCCAGCTTTTGGCTGTGCTCTGTCTGCTGCACACTATGAATAGCTTTGCAATCACTCTAGCAATTGGTTCTTCAACTGCCTTTAGGTTGTCAATTGTAATTCATTGGCTCCAGGCACCTTTTCTCTTTTCATTCTCTTGAGCTCTTTTCTTATTTAATTTGCAATAATATTAGGGAATGTCTTCTTCAGACATGTCACTAATGTCTTTCTGATTATGAGGCTGGGTGTACATGTGACTCTCATACATCTGCCTATTAAAATGTTCCACTACTTCCCTTATCTCTGATATGGGATGACAATCTTTTCAGTTTCTTGTAAGGAATTTGGCTTAATTTTGAAGTCTTCTTTCTAAAGAACAACCTAAGGAAACACCATAAAATACTCTTATTGGAGTTAATTTATGTAATTAGTTGTTATTTTTATGACTTTCTAAAAGTGTAATTTTTCATTTTTGTAATAAGAATTAAGTTCTTTTTATTTTATTTTTTAAGTACATGTACACATTATAAAGTTGAGCTCTTATACCAAGGAGAAATAGTTAAGAGATAAAAGGTTTTAACTATTTAAAAGGTTGTTTTACAACCCATCCTTAGACATATAAGAAAATATTCAAACTATTCAAAGTGAGTTCTGATGCTTCTGCATTATAGGAAGTATTTTTCTTTAAAGAATAAACATATATCTTGATCTACTTAGGAAACAAACAAACAAAAGACCTTTAGTGTGTTAAGTCTCAAATCTTTAGTTCTGGATAAGACCCAGCAGATTAACTCCTCTCATTAGCTGCAGCCATCCCAGGGTAACCAAAGGTATTTTTAAGCAGACACTATGTAATAATAATAATGATAATAATTATCATAATGATAATAACTAACGCTTATTGTGCTTTTTATCTTCAAAGCATCTTACTGACATTAACTATGTGTCTATTTTCAAATAAATTTAACTCAACAAATGCTTTATTAACTTTGTAAGCTTTGGAATGTGTAGTAGTGGAGTTTCTTTGCAAATGAAATAAATAAAGCTAAGAACCAGAAAGATGGCTCTGGAAACTTTTGCCTCAGAATAATTTGTTGCCTTTGCTGAATGAGGGTTAACTAAACACTTATTTTTACAAGCTACAAAATTGAAATACAGATATAAAGGGTGAAATTCACCAGTACAACCAACCAAATAATATTGCTTCAAATAACAAAGAAGTAAAATAATACTGTTAGGATAAAATCTAACTCTAACTGTATTGGTTATGATTCATTATTATAAAATATTTAAATATGTATAGGAAGAAAAACTGTTAAATGTAAGAATTTAAGAAATCCTTCTAAAGTTTCACAAATATAATAAATACTTTTATTAATTTACAAAGTTAAATTTCTTTTTATTAAATTGAACTCATTGCTTTAAAATCATCTCCATTACGTTCCCATAGAACTTTACCATGTACCAGTCTCCACATGAGAAATATAAGCAGTAAAAATAGTCTGTGGTGCTAGGAAGTGAAATAAGCTCTATACAGTTAAAAGACAGGCAATAAATTAAAAACATATTAAAATAATATTATTCAGGCAAGATGTCCTCACTTTTTATGAGAGACTTGGGAAGAAAAAACAATCTGTTGTAAGCAAGGTACTCAAGTAAAGTAAATAAAGAGAAGTAGATAAAAGGACACGAAAAGGACACAAAATTCAAACTTTTGTGAATATTGTAGTTAATAGATTGATGCTTTTGAAAAGTATTAACATGATCAGAGTGGTAAGGTTTCACAGAAGATCTGGTTCATGAGCAATATTCAAAGGTCAGGGTTTAGTGCAGAGGAAAAGGAAAATTTCTATATTCAAGGATGGAAATAGATGAGCCATACTGAGTAAAAGGAGAATAGGGGAATCTAGACAAAGCTGATGGCATTAAGCCAACAGGGAAGCTGATCCAGAAAGACTCAGAGGTAGTACTCATTCAAACAACATAGACCGAGCACAGAGACATAAACCAGAAATCCTGTCCTGCAAGGAGCCTGCGAACTTGAAGGGTATACAGAAAAGTTAACAAGCAATTAATTCTAATTTTTATGATTAGGATAAGCCCAGGATGCCTTGAGAAGTCACAAGGAGGACATCTGTCTCAGACACTGGTATGCAGCAAAAGTTCTTGTGACACATAATCTTTAGGTGATTTTCCTAGGGCAACAGGAATAGTAAGTGGTAGTTTGAAATGAGAGAGAGAAAAAAAGAGAATACAATTCTCAAGCACATTAACATATTAAATCTGTGGTGTTTCATTTGATTCTAGAAGGAATTAGAAGGAGACACTGGCTTTTAAGACAGGCATCGTGAAAAACAGATAGGAAGTCTGCTCTTTTCTGGTCTGTGTTGAGGAATAGGGAGGCAGGGAGGAGCAGTGGGGATGTAAACAACCAGGCAACTGGAGAGTACTCCAGAGGCGGAGGTGAGAGAGCTGGGCACGGAAATGTCTGCTGAGGAAAGTAACAATTGAGTTCCAAAACTTGCCGCTTTACATAAAATGAAGATATACAGGTGACTGAATAAAGGAAGAAAGTGGAAAGAAATGAGAGTTTTATAAAAGAACATAATGAACTCTATTTGAGCATATACTGTTATATTTTCAAATGTATTACTTTGTTATCCCACTAAGTAATTTTGATAGCTGTTGTTATGTAATGTTCTTATGTAACATATTTCTTAACGGGAATTTCTTTTGTTTTCAGCAGGCAGGGAATATTTTCAAATTTATGCTGTGAGTGCAAGAAATACAGATCTACAGAATTCCCTAGAATGGTGAGACTAATGTGGCTAGATTTAGAATTCATGAAATCAAATATACAAATTAATTTTTTTGAGAAATGCATATAAAAAGCACATGAAAGTAGATTAAATAAAATATTCTGGCTATTTCAATAGTCTTCAAGAGTTGCTCTATAATAATGACGTTTTTGTAACAAACTATTAAAATGAATGTGATTCAGGTTCTCTTGCAAGTTAGTAAACATTTTCAAGGGATCACCAAGTCATTCAGTGGAAAACTGACTTCCAAACTCTCTCCTTTCCCCAAGATTAAACTGTAACAGAATGGAGTACATCTGTAAGAGATGGATGAAAAATAAATGGATCTCATATCATTTTAGGATAAATATATGTCCCATAAGGGAGTTTTCAAACTGCTCACACAATAAGTATGTACACTGTTCTATGTGAAATCAAATCAGTATTCTAAAATGCTGCCAAGAGGCAGGTCAAGATACTTGGAAGACTCTTAAGATTTAAAGTATATGACACTTTACAATGATTATACCACAAACACGTAGAGACACACACGTTTCTCTCCATACACAGAAAGGAATATTAAATTAAGCTAGGGTTTTATGTGATTTAAACACTGCTTTGCACTTCTAATAAAAGATCTGTCATGCAAAATCAGAGATGATATTCATTACTTCATAGAGCTACCAAAAAAGAACTGCTCTCCTGTCAAACAGCATAAATATAAAAATTTTAAACTAGCAGATAATTTACAAACAGTGCCCCAAAACTTCAATCTTGCTAAACTCTCTCTGACCCTTTGTAAGAAGAGGGAAATGTACAAAATGTAGAAATAATGATCTATATAAAAGAAGTAATTATAATTAAATGTAATAGTTAAGTAATATAAAACATATACTAGCACTCTCTTCCAGAAAAAGTCTAGACTACAAGTGAGAACTAAATAAACTATTCATGACATGGTAAATACTGAAAGTACTATTCAAAAAAGATGAATGCTGCTGCTAAGTCGCTTCAGTCGTGTCCGACTCTGTGCGACCCCATAGACAGCAGCCCACCAGGCTCCCCCGTCCCTGGGATTCTCCAGGCAAGAACACTGGAGTGGGTTGCCATTTCCTTCTCCAATGCCTGAAAGTGAAAAGTGAAAGGGAAGTCTCTCAGTCGTGTCTGAGTGGGTTGTCATTGCCTTCTCCAAAAAAGATGAATATTGATAATCAAAACATGGTCTAGGGGAATTCCCTGACGGTCCAGTAGTTAAGAATCTGGTGGGCAATACAGGGACATGAGTTCAATCCCTGGTGGGGGAACTAAGATCCCACATGGTATTAGTTAACTAAGCCCAGTCACTACAACTAGAGTGAAAGATACCACATGACACAATGAAGATCCTGCATACTGCATTAATATACAACAGGGCCCCAAAAAAGCATAAAAAAGTATAATGTTTATAGCATTACAGTTCAGTTCAGTTCAGTTGCTCAGTCGTGTCAGACTATTTGCAACCCCATGGACTGCAGCACACCAGGCTTCCCTGTCCATCACCAACTCCTGGAGCTTGCTCAAACTCATGTCCATCGAGTTGGTGATGCCATCCAACCATCTCATCCTCTGTCATCCCCTTCTCCTCCCACCTTCAATCTTTCCCAGCATCAGGGTCTTTTCCAATGAGTCAATTCTTTGTATCAGGTGGCCAAAGTATTGGAGTTTCAGCTTCAGCATCAGTCCTTCCAATGAATATTCAGGACTGATTTCCTTTAGGATTGACTGGTTTGATCTCCTTGCTGCCCAAGGGACTCTCAAGAGTCTTCTCCAACACCACAGTTCAAAAGCATCAATTCTTCAGTACTCAGCTTTCTTTATAGTCCAACTCTCACATCCATACATGATTATTGAAAAAACCATAGTTTTGACTAGATGGACCTTTGTTGGCAAAGTAATATTTCTGCTTTTTAATATGCTGACTAGCTTTTCTTCCAAAGAGCAAACATCTTTTAATTTCATCACTGCAGTTACTATCTGCAGTGATTTGGGAACCCCCCCAAAAAAATAGTCTCTCACTGTTTCCATTGCCATGAAGTGATGGGATCAGATGCCATGGTGTTAGTTTTCTGAATGTTGAGTTTTAAGCCAACTTTTTCACTCTTCTCTTTCACTTTCATCAAGAGGCTCTTTAGCACTTCTTCACTTTCTGCCATAAGGGTCGTGTCATCTGGATATATGAGGTTATTGATATTTCTCTCAGCAATCTTGATTCCAGCTTGTGTTTCACCCAGTCCAGCATTTCATATGATGTACTCTGCATATAAGTTAAATAAGCAGGGTGACAATATACAGCCTCGACATACTTCTTTCCTGATTTGGAACCACTGTGTTATTCCATGTCCAGTTCTAACTGTTGCTTCTTGACCTCCATACAGATTTCTCAAGAGGTAGGTCAGGTGGTCTGGTATTCCCATCTCTTGAAAAATTTTCCACAGTTTGTTGTGATCCACACAGTCAAAGGCTTTGGCATAGTCAATAAAGCAGAAAAAGATGTTTTTTGGGAACTCTCTTTGCTTTTTCGATGATCCAGCAAATGTTGGCAATTTGATTTCTGGTTCCTCTGCTTTTTCGAAATCCAGCTTGAACATCTGGAAGTTCATGGTTCACGTACTGTTGAAGCCTAGCTTGGAGAATTTTGAGACTACTTTGCTAGTGTGTGAGATGTGTGCAATTTTGCAGTAGTCTGAATATTCTTTGGCACTGCCTTTCTTTGGGATTGGAATGAAAACAGACATACCTGCAAATACTCTTCTATTCTTCTTACATTCTAGGTACATCGTGCATGCGGGCAAGGTCAGTTGTGTCTGACTCTTTGTGACCCCGTGGACTGTAGACCCCCGCCCAGGCTCCTCAGTCCATGGAATTCTCCAGGCAAGAATACTGGAGTGGGTTGCCATTTCCTCCTTGAGGAGATCTTTCCAACCTAGAGACTGAATCTGCATCCCCTGAGTCTCCTGCATTACAGGCAGATGCTTTACCACTGAGCCATGGGGGAAGCATGTACATCACAATAATGCACTAAATTACAATTGAACAAAAATTGAGAAACGCCTAATCATAAATTTCAACTTTACTGCTGATATTTTAATTTAGAAGCTGTACATTCCTATGCTACAATTAATGAGCCATGGAACCAATAGTGATCTAACCTTATAATTCTACTTCAAATTTCTATGCTTCACACTTTTATATCCTTTTTAAAATTTTCAAAATCTGAAGTACAGTTGATTTTTGGGCTTTCCTCATAGCTCCATTGGTAAAGAATCCAACTGCAATGCAGGAGACCCTGGTTCGATTTTTGGGTAGGGAAGATCCACAGGAGAAGGAATAGGCTACCCACTCTAGTATTCTTGGGCTTCTCTGATGCCTCAGCTGGTAAAGAATCCGCCTGCCATACGGGAGACCTGGGTTCGAAAGATCCCCTGGAGAAGGGAAAGGCTACCCACTCCAGTATTCTGGCCTGGAGAATTCCATGGACTATAGAGTCCATGAGGTTGCAAAGAGTCGGACACTACTGAGCAACTTTCACTTCACTTCACAGTTCATTTACAATGTTGTGTTAGTTTTCATACTTTTTAATATTTTCTTTAATATAAATTTAATTCAGTATTTTTGATGTATTATTCCTGAAAAAGTTACGTACTTTTGGATTAAGGATATGAAAGAATATCAGATCAGATTAGACTGCAGAAAAGATAAACCATGTCTTTCATGTTGACAAAATGTGCCATTTTTAAGACACTGTAATGCCCAATAAAATGAAAATAGGATTTTAAAAAGCTGGGAGGTAAAAGAATCAACTGTGTAGAGAGAAAAAAGGATTACTTTTATTGGCTACTCTATCAACTTAACTTCTCCTAAAATCCTCCTGATCTATTAAATAACTTCAGAACTGAAGTATGCTCTCCTATGGGAGTTGTAAAACAAATTAGATACAATTACAATTCAATACAAATTAAAAAATCAACCTATTTACCCTTAAGATGATTCTTGTTTTAGAAAGCTTTATCGTTTCAGTTAGATCAGAATTTTCCCTAATGAATCAAATGGGCCACTTGATATAACTATAGAGTTTTATATTATATTTTCTACAGAGAAAAATAGTTGATATGAGTAAATTCTGGAAAACTGTGGGAACTACACCTCCCTAAAGTGAATACAACAAACATCTGTTGCAAGAACTGCTTGGCTTTCAGAAAGTATGTAAAGGGTGTCCTTTTTCCCAGTGTTTTGCTATTACCCCAAAAAAAAAAAGCTTAAAAATTTTTTCTCTACTGTCCAGTCTCAAGGCATAAAATCTTAAAATTCTGGTAAGTTAAACACAGATCATTACCAAGTAGGTATATTACAGAAAGGAAAACTATGCAATGCACAAGACTCCGCTTGCTTTCTAAAAAAGCAACAAAATAATGGGGCCTGTTGCTCTCTATCTGTAGGTTACACCATAATTTTAACCATTGTTCCTATCTTAGTTCTCAATACAAACCTAGCAAAACTTGCACTGCAGAGGGAGGAACTAAATATATAACTTCCTGAGGATTTTCACCCTCTGTGGGAATCCTAGTGATAATTCAGTTTTCTCCTATGGTTTTCACCAGCTCCTACCAGTTTCTAAGCTCAAGAGTAAACTGATATTCTTCTTAAATGATAAATGAATTTTTACAGTTTTACTTGAGTGATAGGGTAAATAACTGCAAGTTTTTTGCAAATACATTAAGCACAAAATGCAATAATTTCAATGAGAGTAGGGAAATATAGGGTAAATAACTGCAAGTTTTTTGCAAATACATTAAGCACAAAATGCAATAATTTCAATGAGAGTAGGAAAGTATGCCTCATTTTTTGTAACTGTGTCAAAGTACTGTTCCGTGCTTCTTGGTAAACTGAATGCATTTTCCCTGATCCTGAAAGAACAGAATTTTACCTAAAATACACAGGTATTTTGCAGAGTAAAACATCATCTTTTTAGCATCTGGCAATTAGTGCACACAAATTAGCAGGTAGAAATGAATAGAAATGTTTATACACAACAAAGCACAGGACATGTAATACCTTTAGGCTCAGGAAAGGAAGTAATAAACAGATGACCACTTCTCAACTCATTTCTAATAACATGTAACTCTGCTTACTTCTTAATCTTCTCTCTCCTCTTCTATTTATGCCTGCTCCCAACAATTTTGAGGTTACTATTTATGAAAATTTTAAGATTTAATTTCATAATTCCATTTTTATGCTAACACAAAGGTATTAATTCATAAAACATTCCTAGGAGTATTTCAGGAAAGCATCATAATACTACACAGAGAAACCTCTGTCGTACAAGCAATGGGGAAAACAGGAAGCTTCCATTTCTTTCTCTCTCAAATTCAAAGTAAGTTTGAGCACTTCACTATGTCTCAAGTTCAAGATCTGCAATGGAATTTGTCCATGAATTCAATTAGGGCAGTCTAAAGCATAAACATGCACCTGGTGTAGTATGTGTGTGTGTAATCACAGGGAAATGCTTTACTTAGAGCAGTCTTCAAAATGGCATTTGCAAATTCCACCACAAGTGGAAATTTTGTAGAAAATTCATTTAAAATGGATATGAATAAAAAGCAAAGTCAAAGACACATATGCTCCAGTATATACAAGCTTAGAATAATTTTCAAAGTATATCTATGATTACCCTACATTCATAACCTCTTCTTACTGAAAAAATGAATTGTCAGGCGAGTGTATTCTCGGTTCTGTCTCGTCTCAACAAAAATTTGAAGTGACAGACGTTAGATAACTGTCCTCTTCCTAGAAGAGGCAGCCAGCCAACAATCACATGGCATACTCTTAAGCAATTAATTGTTACAAGCTACCTTTATTCAATGTAGCAGTCTTTAATTCCTATGGAGGATTACTATGAGTCATATGTTAGGTTTATGGAACATATTAGCTTCACTTTTTGATGTCTATGGAAACATATAAACAGCTTCTAATTTAAAAGCAAAATAAAATCTTTTCAGCTATAGCACATGTCTTTAAAGTGATTTGAAGTGTTACATAATATCTATTTCATATCATAACCTGTATTTATTCATGTATAAATACATCTGTGTATTACTACACATAATATGTTATTAAACATGTATTATTAATACACACAAGATGTTATATGGTCTATGTATATTCTGTAATACTTTCATATATTTTCCATAGTAAATCTAAGGATATCAATGCCTTTTTAGCAAATCACCTTATAAACTAATCTAACATTTATAATTAACCATCATTACACTATTACATCCATTTTACAGACAGAAAAACTGGTGTTAAGAGGTTAAAAAAATGTACCTGAGGTCTTAAGAAGCAATCAGGAAGGCACCACAACTACATTGCACATTGTTGATTGTTTGAACAGATTTGTATTTTTCTTTTTTATCTTAATCATTTAATATTATCTGTACGGTATTTCAGCACTACCTAATGCTGAATAAGGCAACTAAAGATACATATAAGCTCTGTTTAATACGAAATCCCTGCCTTCTTTACTACTTTCCTAAAATAAATGAAAATACTCTGTATATGGTACCTCCTACACTCAGTATACTTCAAAGTGAATTAGGAAATCAATCCCACTCACTTCACATTAAAAAAGAATCACATTATTTGCATTTCACAGGTAAGAAAGCAGGCACAAGGACAAAGCTATCTGCCAATAGGTCCCACACATAGTGGGAAGGAGTCTGGAGTTAGAACATGTTATATCCTTGGCTCCTCATCTGTTTTTCAGACTAAAGGGCAGTGTGGCTTGTATTACTCTAAAGTCAATAAAAAAAAAAAGCACAGAACTTTTGAAGTAGGCGGAGGTGGTGGTGATAGAACATCCCGAGAGTTACAGGTGAAAAGGAGCACATCAAAAGTTTAGATTTCACTGTACTTAAGGTTCAACTTCACTATCATTTAAGTTTTGAAAGCTATTCGTATATCTTATTACTCTAGTACCATGAATCAGAAACTCTGCTGAGACTGTGGTTATCTGCCCAGAATTAGTCTCATGCTTTTATAGGAGAGATACAAGCTAAGAAATGAAATTAAATATGGAAGATAAAGAATGGGTCCATATTAAAAGGTATTCGGTAGCATGGAACTTGCAAGATAAGACATCAATTTTCAGCCTCGCTGATTACAGAATAGTACCCACTGCTTCTAGTAAGCAGTGGGCATTACAGGGGACAACAACGTGACATCTGAGGGCGAATGATGCATGGTAATACATATGATGCATGCCTTGAAAAGAAGAATGAACTAAGTAAGCTGGTAGGCTAAAAAAACAAAAGTTAAATAACCAGGCCTTTAGCGCTCAAAAATAGATGAGAAATATATTCAGATAAATCCTCTAACTTTTGCTAAATGGTTAAAAAAAAAACCACCTATGATCTCGAAGTGGGGTTAGAGGTATATGAATAATACTTTCCATAAGATTAATACAGGCTTTCTTTTTTCATAACCTAAAATTTCATGTTGAGAAGCAGTATAACCAGCATATCTCTAATTACAGGAATTTTTTCAGATTCCAGCATGGCAGCACAAGTGCAACAAACAGTCAGACCAAGAGTTGTTACCTTCGTGAGACATACCTCTTGTACTGATCGAGCAGCTGGCTTGTCTTGATGATTGGCCAATATTAAAAAGGGTAAAGTGCATAATTGTGGGTGCTGAAGAGCTGAGTGCAGTTCATTTCTAGCAGTCTCTAAATCATCTTCTGAAGAGGCACTGTCTAATACAAATATTACCCCTTGAGATCCTTGGTAGTAGCGGCTCCAGTATTTCCGGATATTATCAGCCCCTGTCAAAAACAAAACAAATTCTCTTTTTAAAAATAGCTTTCAGCAACATGAAAAATGTTCCCAACAGTAATTTCCTATTGGACACCAACATTGCTTTGAAAATTAAGTGCAGAGATCACATTTGATGAGAACAAAGGCATTAGAGCCAATGGTTAGATATGGCCTTGAAGGAGAACACAGAAGTTTAAGAGTCATTCTTCATGCCTTTCTTATCAAAATATGGAAGAAAGAATCAGGTTAAGTACTTCTTAAACGCAAAAGAATGTTTTCAGATTTGCTTAATAGTCCCGAATAAACTACCCTCTCTATAAACTGAGTCTGAGCCTAACTCAGAGAGCAGAATAACAAAGCTGTTCACCAAGGGTTCTCTCCATACCATTAACATCAGTAAGAGAACCACTTAGTGATCAGGGCAACCTTGTTTAATTTAAACAGAAAGCTATTAGCACAATACCTTATGTGCCAAAGTGCTAAACTCTTAATGAAGTAAAATCTTGGCCTTTGGCACATTTGTATAACTCCGTTTGGCAAGAATCTGCCAGTCAATGCAGAAGACATAAGAGACGTGGGTTTCGATCCCTGGGTCAGGAAGATCCCCTGGAAAAGGAAATTGCAACCCACTCCAGTATTCTTGCCTGGAAAATTCCACGGACAGAAGAGCGTGGTGGGCTACAGTCCATAGAGTCCCAAAGAGTCAGATATGACCGAGCATGCACGCATACTCATGGCCTCGGTGGGATGGATATTAATAAAATAAGACAGTAAGATTCTCATCAGCCAGGGCCAAGTCTTATTCCTTATTGTGTTTCAAACATCTAGCATAATTTACAATTAAAAGTTTGATACAAGAATGAGGAAAATGAGGGAAGAAGGAAATGGAATTATATAATAATTAGGCTTCCAACTCTGAGGAAACTGGGGCCAAGAGATGTGAAGTGACTAAGCTCCACTGATGTATACAGTAAATCACAAACTTGAGGTCTGCGTCTGAATAAGTAGACAACTTGCTCAGGGAGGGCGTGGGTATTTCCCACTATATAATGATGAATAATTCCTTTTCTTTGATTCATGAATAACATGGGCAATTTATGTGTGTGCAGCATGCATGTGTGTTTGTGTGTGTGGGGGGGGGTGGTGGAGAGGGGGATTATATAACCAATACAAGTTATGGGTTATTTAACAAAAATTTGGTATCAAGGAATTTCACCAATTTCATACATATAATCAAGTTATAACTAGTTAAAAACTATATTTTAGTCATCTATGGAACATCTAGCTTCTGTGGTGGATCTAGTGTGCTCAGAGTTAGGAATTCAGAGCAGAGACTGGAACTGGTGTGTACTGGCTGCCAAGAGTAAAATGTGTGTCTCTCCTCAAACTGTGTTAAGTGAAATCATTTTGGTAGCTTGGAAATGGACAGCATAGGAGTATTTTCCCCAAGAAAAAATCAGGAAAAGCTATCTGTCAGGTCTTTTCTTCCGCTGGAGAGCCAATTTACCATGGGATGACACTGAGAAGAGGAAAAATTATAAAGGGACATATTAGGGTTCTCTGGGAGTAAGGGATGAGTCATCTGTTCAGTCTGGGCAAGTCTCTTAAAAGAGTAATATCAATCAAACGGCTACCATTTATTAACCACTTCTACATTCCAGGCACAGAGCTAAGTATTGTTGAAAAAACAGCTCAGGTAATTCTTACAACAAAATTTAAAAGGAAATTGCAACCCATTCCAGTATTCTTGCCTGGAAAATTTCATGGACAGAGGAGCCTGTGGAATTTAAAATTTTAAAATTTAAAAGGGAGGTATAATTGAATTAGGCTTTGAAACTTATTTTGAGATTCTAAAATCTGGGGTATTCATTATAATATTGTATAAAAATAACCGGGTAAACATTAACATCAAGGGAATTTGATGTTGAATAACCTTAAATATCTAGACTAGAGATCTTTTCAAGAAAATTAGAGATACCAAGGAACATTTCATGCAAAGATGGGTACAATAAAGAACAGAAACGGTATCACCTAACAGAAGCTGAAGATATTAAGAAGAGGTGGCAAGAATACACAGAAGACTATACAAAAAAGATCTTAATGACCCAGATAACCGTGATGGTGTGATCAGTCACCTAGAGCCAGACATTCTGGAGTGTGAAGTCAAGTGGCCCTTAGGAAGCATCACTACAAACAAAGCTAGTGGAGGTGATGGAATTTCAGCTGAGCTATTTCAAATCCTAAAAGATGATGCTGTACAAGCACTGACTCAATATATCAGCAAATTTAGAAAACCCGAAAGTGGCCACAAGCTTAGAAAGGTCAGTTTTCATTCCAATCCCAAAGAAAGGCAAGCCAAAGAATGTTTAAACTACCACAATTGTACTCATGACACAGGCTAGCAAAGTAATGCTCAAAATTCTCCAAGCTAGGCTTCAACAGTACATCAACTGGATTTCAAAAAGGCAGAGGAACCAGAGATCAAATTGCCAACATCCAATGCATCATAGGAAAAGCAAGAGAATTCCAGAAAAATATCTGCTTCATGGACTACACCAAAGCCTTTGACTGTGTGGATCGCAACAAACTATGGAAAATTCTTTAAGAGAAGGGAATAGCAAACCACCTTACCTGCCTCCTGAGAAATCAGTATGCAGGTCAAGAAGCAATAGTTAGAACTGGACATGGAATCCAGACTGCAGGGAGAAATATCAATAACCTCAGATATGCAGGTTACACCATCTTTATGGCAGAAAGTGAAGAGGAACTAAAGAGCATTTGGTGAAAGTGAAAGAGGAGAGAGAAAACGTTGGCTTAAAACTCAACATTCAAAAAACTAAGATCATGGTGTCTGGTGCCATCACTTCATGGCAAATAGATGGGAATACAATGAAAACAGTGACAGACTTCATTTTCTTGGGCTCCAAAGTGACTGCAGATGGTGACTCCGTAGAGTTTGAGAAAGGTCTGGGAGTTGGTATTGAACAGGGAAGCCTGGTGTGCTGCAGTCCATGGGATTGCAAAGAGTTAGGACTAAGAGACTGAACAGAACTGAACTGAACCTTAAATATGCAAAGATAGAGGATACAAGCAGGCTTGATGCCTATTAGACATGGTCCAACCAAGAAAACAAAACAAGGAGAGGAAATTTATGCTCAGTTCAATTCAGTTGCTCAGTCATGTCCAGCTCTTTGCAACCCCATGAGTCGCAGCACACCAGGCCTCCCTGTCCATCACCAACTCCCGGAGTTCACCCAAACCCATGTCTATCGAGTCAGTGATGCCGTCCAGCCATCTCATCCTCTGTCGTCCCCTTCTCCTCCTGCCCCCAATCCCTCCCAGCATCAGGGTCTTTCCCAATGAATCAACTCTTCGCATGAGGTGGCCAAAGTACTGGAGTTTCAGCTTCAACATCAGTCCTTCCAATGAACACCCAGGACTGATTTCCTTTAGGATGGACTGGTTGGATCTCCTTGCAGTCCAAGGGACTCTCAAAAGTCTTCTCCAACACCACAGTTCAAAAGCATCAATTCTTCGGCACTCAGCTTTCTTCACCGTTCAACTCTCATATCCATACATGACTACTGGAAAAACCATAGACTTGACTAGACAGACTAATGTCTTGACTTGACTTGACTAATGTCTCTGCTTTTTAATATGCTATCTAGGTTGGTCATAACCTTCCTTCCAAGGAGTAAGCGTCTTTTAATTTCATGGCTGCAATCACCATCTGCAGTGATTTTGGAGCCCAGAAAAATAAAGTCTGACACTGTTTCCACTGTTTCCCCATCTATTTGCCATGAAGTGATGGGACCAGATGCCATGATCTTCATTTTCTGAATGTTGAGCTTTAAGCCAACTTTTTCACTCTCCTCCTTCACTTTCAATTTATGCTACAGATTATTTAATAAAGGGAATTAGTTTCATAAGTGATGGTAGAACTAAGAAAACAACAGTGGCACTGAAATTAGCAATATCTTAGGTCAAGTTCCCTATGTGCAGAGCCTGAGATGTGTCTCTTACACACTTGAGTATACGCAGAGTTCTGTCAGGAGAAACTGGAGTGAAAGCAGAAAGGGACCATGCAAAGATATGGTTTCAGAAATCTAGCCTCAGCCTGATCCAGTGACGCGTTCTAGAGTGTGGACTGAACTGAGGAAGTCACCCAGTCCAAATGGCAAGGGGGCTGGGCTGTTTCACCCCTGAATAGTCGTTGGCTATGAGCCATCTCTAGGGAACAGAGAGGGTGGTGGGGCATGATCTCATAATCTCCCCAATATATTTCGTTGAGGCAATTACTGTCAGCCAAGGGCAGGCCTCTGGAGAAGGGTACAGGTGTGAGTCATTAGCAGCCAATACCCGCAGCAGCTGGGAGATGGAGGCACTGGCCCAATAAAGGAGATCTGGGTAGGATATCAACAGCATCTGCTACAGGCTACATCCAGACATTATCCATATGAGAGAGGAACATCCATAAGCTTGAAGAACAAAAGTAGAGACAGTATTACCTGGTGGTAAATGTCTAAAACAACAAAAATGCTGTGTGCACAGGTATCCATACACAAGCTTTTTATAAATTTTACCAACAAAAATGATGTGTAGTACACAATTTTAATATAATAAGAATATATGCAACATACCTTGTCACAAGTTCCATAGAGCTCATTAGTGCTCACAGAATGCTTTCACTGATTTCACCAAACTTTTGTATCTATAGCCAACCAACAGCTGAGGTTGACCAACTACAGTTCTGAAATAACAGTTGGTTGTACAAAATGTTTACATGTATTAATTCACTAGCCATGATAGTCTTATGAGGCAGGTGTTTTTATCACTCTCATTTTATCAATAAAATGTGTCCGGTTTTATAATATGTCCAAGGCTAAACAACTAGGAATATATTTAGGTCTGGTGTGATTGAAATAGAAGGATCATTGACTACAGAAGTGACAAAGCCAAATAAAGAACTCCACTATCACATAAGCTAAGGCAGGGTGGGAAGGGGGAAGGGAACCTGTTAGAATAAAAGGTACCTCTGTGCTTATACATATTAATGCTCAGAGTGGGAACCTGTCCAAGAACATTTCCCAACCAATTAATTGAACGAATAGTATTATTAAGTGCCTATTCTATACAAGTCACTGAGCTAGAACCTGTAAGAAGTATTTAGAAAGCCATTATTCCTCTTAGCTCAAACTCTCAAAGCTTGTAAAGTAATCTTGATTACAAATGAGGCCTGTAACTGTATGAGAGGAAGAAAACATGGCCATACAATTGGAGGGTATCCAGAGAGCCAAGGGCTTCCCTGGTAGCTCAGCTGGTAAAGAATCTGTCTGCAATGCGAATTCCTGGATCAGGTTCCTGGGTTTGATTCCTGAGTCAGGAAGATCCGCTGAAGAAGGGATAGGCTACCCACTCCAGTATTCTTGGGCTTCCCTGGTGGCTTAGCTGGTAAAGAATCTGCCCAAAATGTGAAAGACCTGGGTTCGATCCCTGGGTTGGGAAGATCCCCTGGAGAAGGGAATGGCTACCCACTCCAGTATTCTGGCCTGGACTGTATAGTCCATGGGGTCACAAAGAGTTGGACACGACTGGACTGAGCAACTTTCACTTTCACTTCAGGGAGTCAAGTATAACAAAAAGAAAACCAGATGCATGTTTTAATGGAACTTGTCCGGTAGAAATACATGGAACATACCAGAACACCAACTTGTGAAGTATTTTCATCTGGCACATTTAGGAGCACATAAGTCACCTAGTCAGAGAAGGCAATGGCACCCCACTCCAGTAAATGCCTGGAAAATCCCATGGATGGAGGAGCCTGGTGGGCCGCAGCCCATGGGGTCGCTAAGAGTCGGACAAGACTCAGCGACTTCACTTTCACTTTTCACTTTCATGCATTGGAAAAGGCAATGGCAACCCACTCCAGTGTTCTTGCCTGGAGAATCCCGGGGACGGGGGAGCCTTGTGGGCTGCCATCTATGGGGTCCCACAGAGTTGGACACGACTGAAGCGACTTAGCAGCAGCAGCAGCAGCAGCACAAAGTCACCTAGTGAGATTAAATGACAATCCTAAGGCTGTCCTGGTAGATGAAACAAATCCAAAGACAAATACCACAACTTTAAAAAATGCCCTGTGTATGACATAATATATGAATACATTATTATTAAAACTGAAAGACTTTTTTCTTTCATCTTTAAGCCACATCTGCTCAATCTTAGCATTTCTGACTTTCATCACAAGCTCTGAGCTTGGAATTCTAAGTTTCATTTCAGCCTTCCACACAATAGCTTCAGTCAGCAGCAGCTTCAATAAAGATCAGGGCCAGGGAAACCAGCACAGGGCGATGGGTGGGATACAGCTGGTTAGTCCAGCCGAGTGGCCTCAGTTCAGTTACCAGATTCAAGTAAGAAATGGATGTTGTCATCCACCCAGCTGCCAAGTGCTTTGAGATGTGAGCCTAACTGGGGAAATTCAGAACACCTGTTTGATGCCCGCATCTCAGTCTTCCTAACTCACAAACCAAATCTACACAGGGTAATACACACAGGACATAGTATCCAACAGCAGTTAGAGCCCACTCTTATTTTAATGAGTGGAAACTGCTTGCTCTGTGTCCCTGAAATTACAATTGTTATATAAAAAGGATAAATACTAAACTTAAACCTGATCTATATTTTCTTCTTTTAAATTAAAAACCAAATGAGTGGTTTAAGCAGTAGAGGGATTGGGTGGAAGATGTTGCCAAATACTCTCATTACCCAAGTCGGATACCACCTAACAGTTAATTCTGAGAGCAATCGATCACAACAGCCTGGTTCAAGGCATCACAACAAGAGAGAGAAGACGGGAGCATAAAGTCCTCCATGGCAGGTTCATTTCTATGGCACATCACAGACTTGTTCAATTAATTTCGCTAAAAGATATCAATCATAAATATTCACTGGAAGGACTGATGCTGAAGCTGAAGCTCCAATACTTTGGCCATCTGATGCAAAGAGCCGACTCACTAGAAAAGACCGTGATGCTGGCGAAGACTGAGGGCAGGAGGAGAAGGAGACAAGAGGATGAGATGGTTAGATGGCATCACCAACTAAAAGGACATGAGTTTGAGCAAACTCCGGGAGAGAGTAAAGGACAGGGAAGCCTGGCATGCTGCAGCATAACACGACTTAACAACGGAACGACAAAAACGAGAGATATCTACTCAGCATCAGATACTAACTTAGGTGCTGACTTAGCAGCAGCAGCTGGGGACACAGAAGGAAACAAAACCAGACCAGACTGTCCGTCTTCATAGCACTCACATTCCAGCAGAGCCATTCTATCATTATAGAGGTTAAAAACACCAGGGACTGGTACTCCCAGCCTCTCTCTGGCCACGTGGGCATATGAGTCAGTTCCGGTGAAATGGGACTCAACAAAAGTCTGCTTGGAGCTTCTGAAAAGATTTTGCTCCTCAACAACAAGAATGATGCCCAAAGAGAGCTGCCTCTTTCTTCCAGTGTTTAGATTTCATTAGGCAGTCAGGTGATGCTTTGAACACTGCTAGTCTTCTAACAGCTTTGAAGGACACATACCACTATTTTGAGGATGTCAGAATGGGAAGACAGAAAGAGCCTGGATCTTTGAGAACAGTGCGTAGCAGCAGAACCTATCCGCTAAATTGTGAGGACTCATTCTTTGGGCACATTAAACGCCAATTATTCAAGCCAATTTTAGAAGACAATTTTGTTATTTGTAGCATCCCCTCCCCCACAAAAAAGCTCAGTTCCCTCATATTAAATTAAGAGGCTAGGGTTAGGCTAGCTACATGTGGCTACTGAGCCGTTGAAATGTAGCTAGTGCAACTGAATAACTGAATTTTCTGTATTATTTTAATTTATTTGGCTTTGCCCAGGGCACTCAGGCAGACCAGGCTCCAGCAGCCAGAGAACATTCCCAGACAAAGAATTCCAGGAGGTTTACGCTGTTGAAAAGTCAGTCTGGTGCTCATGGAAATGGGGTGATAGGGGACACCAACAAAGCTTCCCTTAGCTACCTCCCAAAATAGCATATAAATGTCAGTTTAGGCCTTTTGACTAGCTATTTCCTCAGGAGCAGAAGCCCCCCCCCCCCGATTCATTATTATGTGTAAATAAATAACCAAGACTTGATTTACTCAACGATCATATATTTTCTAGCTGAAGAAGTAGCCATTCCTCAAGACATTTTCTATAGGCTCAGGGAACAACGTTCTTTTAATAATTACAAGATGTTATTTGCTATTTTCACCACATTGACATTTTCACTAGTGGTGCAAAACAAAGGTGAATAAACCTGCAGGCATCCTATGATGATCAGAGGCACTGGCTGTAAACGAGTAGTCACTGTATCCTTGACCGCCATGTAGGGGTGGGGGTGGGGTGGCATGAATTTCACTTAAGAATGAACTAAATAAAGCAGTGAAAAGTCTTAGTTTTATCACATTAGCTCTTAAAAATGCCAGTTTAAAAAAAAAAAGAAAATGAGAAGCAGACAAAAAGCATTTTTGCTACACACTAAAGCACATGGTTGTTTGCAGGATAAACACTGGTGCAACTGAACTGTGAGCTCAACTGCTGCTGCTGCTGCTAAGTCGCTTCAGTCGTGTCCGACTCTGTGCGACCCCATAGACGGCAGCCCACCAGGCTCCCCCGTCCCTGGGATTCTCCAGGCAAGAACACTGGAGTGGGTTGCCATTTCCTTCTCCAATGCATGAAAGTGAAAAGTGAAAGTGAAGTCGCTCAGTCCTGTCTGACTCTTAGCGACCTCATGGACTGTAGCCTACCAGGCTCCTCCATCCACGGGATTTCCCAGGCAAGAGTACTGGAGTGGGGTGCCATCGCCTTCTCCGGTGAGCTAAACTAGTTGTTCATAATTTCCTGGAACCACATTTTTACTTGAAGTTTCAACTGAAAAATTATGATTACATTCAGTCTTGAGTATCTGATAGACATTTTCTCAAAAATGACTCTGTAAACTTGAAACTTGAAGAAAAACAACTGACACTATTTGCTGTGAGTGGTAAAATCTGTTCTCAAGCCAAAACAAGGATTTTGGAAAAAGTTTTGTGTCAGAGAGATCTTGACAGCCACTCAATGATAAGATTGATGATGGTATTAACAGACAGATATTTGTAATAAAATGTGTCAACATCTGAAAGATCTACCTAACTTATTAATCAATATTTCCCAAATGAAAAATGTACACTGTACAAAATCATGCATAGGTAAAAAAAACACACTCAAAGCACAAGACTGATCAATGGATGTAACATAACTGATTACAAAACATTCACAGAGGTGAATTTTTCAGATACCACATTGCAAATGATGATTAAAAAATACAAAGTGAAACTTTTTTTGTTTGAGTTAAAGAATAAAATGTGAAAACGTAGAGAGTCAGTTCATTTGCTCAGTCGTGTCTGACTCTTTGCAACCCCGTGGACTGCAGCACCCCAGGCCTCCTTGTCCATCACCAACTCCCAGAGTTTACTCAAACTCACGTCAATTGAGTTGCTGATGCCATTCAACCATCTCATCCTCTGTCTTCCCCTTCTCCTCCCCCTGTCAATCTTTCCCGAACATCAGGGCCTTTTCAAGTAAGTCAGTTCTTCATATCAGGTGGCCAAAGTATTAGAGTTTCAGCTTCAACATCAGTCCTTCAATGCATATTTAGGACTGATTTCCTTTAGGATGAAGTGGTTGGATCTCCTTGCAGTCCAAGGGACTCTTAAGAGTCTTCTCCAATGCCACAGTTCAAAAGCATCAATTCTTTGGTGCTCAGTATTCTTTATAGTCCAACTCTCACATCCTTACATGACTACTGGAAAAACCATAGTTTTGACTAGACTTCTGCTGGCAAAGTAATGTCTGTGCTTTCTAATATGCTGTCTAGGTTGGCCATAACTTTCCTTCCAAGGAGTAAGCATCATTTAATTTCATGGCTGCAATCACCATCTGCAGGGATTTTGGGGCCCAGAAAAATAAAGTCTGACACTGCTTCCACTGTTTCCCCATATCTGCCATGAAGTGATAGGACCGGATGCCATGATCTTGGTTTTCTGAATGTTGAGCTTTAAGCCAACTTTTTCACTCTCCACTTTCATCAAGAGGCTCTTTAGTTCTTCTTCACTTTCTTCCATAAGGGTGGTGTCATCTGAATATCTGAGGTTATTGATATTAGTCCCGGCAATTTTGATTCCAGCTTGTGCTTCATCCAGCCCAGCGTTTCTCATGATGTACTCTGCACATAAGTTAAATAAGCAAGGTAACAATATACAGCCTTGACATACTCCTTTTCCTATTTGGAACCAGTCTGTTGTTCCATGTCCAGTTCTAACTGTTGCTTCCTGACCTGCATACACGTTTCTCAAGAGGCAGGTCAGGTGGTCTGGTATTCCCATCTCTTTCAGAATTTTCCAGTTTATTGTGATCCACACAGTCAAAGGTTTTGGCATAGTCAATAAAGCAGAAATAGATGTTTTTCTGGAACTCTCTTGCTTTTTCGATGATCCATCGGATGTTGGCAATTTGATCTCTGGTTCTCTACCTTTTCTAAAACCAGCTTAAACATCTGGAAGTTCACGGTTCACGTATTGCTGAAGCCTGGCTTAGAGAATTTTAAGTATTACTTTACTAGCGTGTGAGATGAGTGCAATTGTGCGGTAGTTTGAGCATTCTTTGGCATTGCCTTTCTTTGGGATTGGGATGAAAACTGACCTGTTCCAGTACCTAGTAAGTATTGAAATATATAAGTATCAATACATGCACATAAGCTATTATATATAAACAAAAATTCTCTGAGGTCTCAATAATTTAAGAAAACACAGGGTCTAGGATCACATATAGGTTTCAATAATTATAGACTGTTGTTATTGTTGTTCAGTTGCTAAGTCATGTCCCGTTCTTTGCGATTCTGTTGACTGTGGCGCATCAGGCTTTGCTGTCATTCACTGCCTTCTGGTGTTGGTTCAATCAAACTCATGTCCATCAAGTTGATGATTCCATCCAACCATCTCATTCTCTGTCACCCCCTTCTCCTCCTGCCCTCAATCTTTCCCAGAATCAGGGTTTTTTTTCAATAAGTCGACTCATCACATCAGATGGCCAAAGTACTGGAGCTTCAGCTTCAGCATCAGTCCTTCCAATGAATATTTACGGTTAATTTCCTTTACCTTTGACTGGTATCCTTGCAGTCCAAGGGACACTCAACAGTCTTCTCTAGCACCACAATTCAAAAGCATCAATTCTTCAGTGCTCAGCCTTCTTTATAGTCCAACTCTCACATCCATACATGACTACTAGAAAAATCACAGCTTTAACTATAGGTACCTTCATCAGCAAAGTGATGTCTCTGCTTTTTAATATGCTGTCTAGATGTTTCACAGCTTTTCTTCTAAGGAGCATGTGTATTTAATTTCATGGCTGCTGATACAGTCCACAGTTATTCTGGAGATCAAGAAAATAAAATCTGTCACTGTTTTCACCTTTTCCCCATCCATTTGCCATGAAGTGACAGGACTGGATAACAAGATTTTTGTTTTTTGAATGTTGAGTTTTAAGCCAGATTTTTCATACTCCTCTTTAACCTTCATTTAGCAACTCATTGGTTCCTCTTTGCTTTCTGCTGTTTAGAGTGGTATCATTTGTATATCTGAGGTTGTTGATATTTCTCTTGGCAATCTTGGTTCTGGTTTGTGATTCATCCAGCCTGGCATTTCTCATGATGTACTGCACAAAGAAGTTAAATAAGCAGGGTAACAGCCTTGACGTACTCCTTTCCCAATTTTGAACCAGTCTTTTGTTCCGGGACGGGTTCTAACTGTTGCTTCTTTGCCTGCATACAGGTTTCTCAGGAGGCAGCTAAGATGGTCTGGTATTTGCATCTCTTGAAGAATTTTCCACAGTTTGTTGTAATCCACACAGTCCAATGCTTTAATGTAGTCAATGAAGCAGAAATAAGACTTGGAATTCCCTTGCTTTTTCTATGACCTAACTGATGTTGGCAATTTGATCTCTGGTTTCTCTGACTTTTCTAAATCCAGCTTGCATTATCTGGAAGTTCTCAGTTCATGAACTGTTGAAGTACAGCTTGAAGGATTTGGAGCATTACTTTGCTAGCATATGAAATGAGTGCAGTTGTACTATAATTGACTATGCCAAAGCCTTTGACTGTGTGGATCACAAGAAACTGTGGAAAATTCTAAAAGAGATGAGAATACCAGACCACCTGACCTGCCTCTTGAGAAACGTGTATGCTGGTCAGGAAGCAACAGTTAGAACTGGACATGGAACAACAGACTGGTTCCAAATAGGAAAAGGAGTACGTCAAGGCTGTATACTGTCACTCTGCTTATTTAACTTCTATGAGGAGTACATCATGAGAAACACTGGGCTGGATGAAGCACAAGCTGGAATCAAGATTGCCGGAAGAAATATCAATAACCTCAGATATGCAGATGACACCACCCTTATGGCACAAAGTGAAGAGGAACTAAAAAGCCTCTTGATGAAAGTGAAAGTGGGGAGTGAAAAGGTTGGCTTAAAGCTCAACTTTCAGAAAACTAAGATCATGGCATCTGGTCCCATCACTTCATGGGAAATAGATGGGAAACACTGGAAACAGTGGCAGACTTTATTTTTGGAGCTCCAAAATCACTGCAGATGGTGACTGCAGCCATGAAATTAAAAGACACTTACTCCTTGGAAGGAAAGTTATGACCAACCTAGATAGCATATTCAAAAGCAGAGACATTACTTTGCCAACAAAGGTCCGTCTAGTCAAGGCTATGGTTTTTCCTGTGGTCATGTATGGATGTGAGAGTTGGACTGTGAAGAAGCCTGAGCACCAAAGAATTGATGCTTTTGAACTGTGGTGCTGGAGAAGACTCTTTAGAGTCCCTTGGACTGCAAGGAGATCCAACCAGTCCATTCTGAAGGAGATCAGCCCTGGGATTTCTTTGGAAGGACTGATGCTAAAGCTGAAACTCCAGTACTTTGGTCACCTCATGCGAAGAGTTGACTCATTGGAAAAGACTCTGATGCTGGAAGGGATTGGGGGCAGGAGGAGAAGGGGATGACAGAGGGTGAGATGGCTGGATGGCATCACTGACTCGATGGACGTGAGTCTGGGTTAACTCCGGGAGTTGGTGATGAACAGGGAGGCCTGGGGTGCTGCAATTCATGGGGTCGCAAAGAGTTGGACATGACTGAGCGACTGAACTGAACTGAACTGAACTGTACTATAATTTGAACATTCTTTGGCATTGTTGTTTCTTTGGGATTGGAATGAAAACTAACCTTTCCCAGTCCTGTGGCCATTGAGAGTTTTCTAAATTTGTTGGCATATTGAATGCAGCACTTTAACAGCATCATGTTTTAGGATTTGAAATAGCTCAGCTAGAATTCCATCACCTCCACTAGCTTTGTTGACAGTAATGCTTCCTAAGGCCCACTTGACTTCACACTCCAGGATGTATGACTCTAGGTGAGTGACCACATCATCGTGGTTATCTGAGTCATTAAAACCTTTTTGTATAGTTCTTCTGTGTATTCTTGTCGCCTTTTCTTCATATCTTCTGCTTCTGTTAGGTCCTGTACCATGCCCATCTTTGTATTAAATGTTCACTTGGTATCTCCAATTTTCTTGAAGAGTTTTCTAGTCTTTCCCATTCTATCGTTTTCCTCTATTTCTTTGCATTGTTCACTTAAGAAGTGAAGTGAATTCGCTCAGTTGTGTCCAACTTTTGCGACCCCATGGACTGTAGCTTACCAGGCTTCTCTGTCCATGGGATTTTCCAGGCAAGAGTACTAGAGTAGGTTGCCATTTCCTTCTCCAAGGGATCTTCCCAAGCCGGGGATTGAACCCGGGTCTCCAACATTGCAGGCAGATGTTTTACCCTCTGAGCCATAGCTCTGTATGTTCACCTAAGAAGATGTTCTTGTCTCTCCCTGCTATTCTCTGGAACTCTGCATTCCATTGTTATATTTTTCCCATTCTCCTTTGTCTTTCACTTCTCTTATCTTCTCAGCTATTTGTAAGGCCTTCTTAAACACTTTGCCTTCTTGCATTTCTTTTGGTGTGGGATGGTTTTGGTCACTGCCTCCAGGACAATGTTATGAACCTCCATCTCTACCAGATCTAATCCCTGAATCCACTTGTCATCTCCACTGTATAATCACATGGGATTTGATTTAGGTCATATATGAATGGTCTAGTGGTTTTCTCTACTTTCTTAAATTTAAGTCTAAATTTTGCAATAGGGAACTGATGATCTGAGGCACAGTCAGCTCCAAGTCTTGTTTTGCTGACTCTATAGAGTTTCTGCAACTTTGGCTGCAAAGAATATAATCAATCTAGTTTCCGTATTGAACATCCGATGATGTCCACGTAGAGAGTCATCCCTTGTGCTACTGGAAGAGGGTATTTGCTATGACCAGTGTGTTCTCTTGGCAAAAGTCGGTTAACATCTCCCCTGCTTCATTTTGTACTCCAAGGCCAATCTTGCCTGATTCTCTAAGTATCTCTTGACTTCCTACTTTTGCATTCCAATCCCCTACAATGAAAGGACATTACTTTTTGGTGTTAGTTGTAGAAGGTCTTGTAGGTTTTCATAGAACCATTCAACTTCAGCTTCTTTGGCATTAGTGGTTAGGGCAGAGACTTGGATTATTGTGATGCTGAATGGTTTGCCTTGGAAACAAAGAGAGACCATTCTGTCATTTTTGAAACTGTACCCAAGTACTGGGTTTCAGACTCTTTTCTTGACTATGAGAGCTTTAACATTACTTCTAAGGGATTCTTGCCCACATTAATAGATATACTGGTCATTTGAATTAAATATGCCCATTTAGTCCATTTTAGTTCAACGAACTCCTAAAATGTCAATGCTCACTCTTCCTACTTACTTGACCATGTCCAACTTACTTTGACACATGGACCTAACATTTCATTTCCCATGCAATATTGTTCTTTACAGAATCAGACTACTTTCACCACCACCATATCTGCTACCAAGCATCATTTCCGCTTTGGCCCAGTTTCTTCATTCTTTCTGGAGCAATACTTTAGCTTTTCCCCAGTAGCATATTGGACACCTACTGACCTGGTGGGGGTGCTTAACTTATAGTGTCATATCTTTTCACCTTTTCATACTGTTTATGGGGTTCTCAGGGCAAGAATACTGATGTGGTTTTCCATTCCCTTCTTTAGTGGACCATGTTTTGTCACAACTCTCCACCATGACTCATCCATCTTGGGTGACCCCCAAACAGCATGACTCAGAGCTTCATTGAGTTACCCAACCTGTGAGCCATGTGAACATTTTGGTTAGCTTCCTATGCTTGTGGTTTTCATTCTGGAATCTATGGCATTATAGTTCTTGCTTCTTTCTGCCTTCTGGATGGGGTTAAGAGGCTTGTGCAAGCTTCCTGATGAGAGCGCCTGGCTGTGGGGAACACTGGGTCTTGATCTGATGAGCAGGGCCCAGCTCAGTTCAATTCAGTCGCTCAGTCATGTCTGACTCTTTGCAACCCCATGGACTGCAGCACACCAGGCTTCCCTGTCCATCACCAACTAACAGAGTTTACTCAAACTCATGCCCACTGAGTCAGTGATTTCATCCAACCATCTCATCCTGTCATCCCCTTCTCCTCCCAACTTCAATATTTCAAAGCATCAGGGTCTTTTCAAATGAGTAAGCTCTTCACATCAGGTGGCCAAAGTATTGGAGTTTCAGTTACAACATCAGTCCTTCCAATGAATATTCAGGACTTATCTCCTTTAGGATGGACTGGTTCAATCTCCTTGCAGTCCAAGGGACTCTCAAGAGTCTTCTCCAACACCATAGTTCAAAAGCATCAATTCCTTGGTGCTCAGCTTTCTTTATAGTCCAACTCTCACATCCATACATGACTACTGGAAAAACCATAGCCTTAACTAGACAGACCTTTGTTGGCAAAGTAACGTCTCTGCTTTTTAATAAGCTGTCTATGTTGGGCATAATTTTTCTTTCAAGGAGTAAGCATCTTTTAATTTCATGGGTGCAGTCAGGATTTGCAGTGATTTTGGAGCCCCCCAAAATAAAATCTGCCACTATTTCCACTGTTTCTCCATCTATTTGCCATGAAGTGATGGGACCAGATGCCACGATCTTCGTTTTCTGAATGTTGAGCTTTAGGCCAACTTTTTCACTCTTCTCTTTCACTTTCATCAAGAGGCTCTTTAGTTCTTCACTTTCTGTCATAAGGATGGTGTCATCTGCATATCTGAAGTTATTGATATTTCTCCCAGCAATCTTGATTCCAGCTTGTGCTTCCTCCAGCCCAGAGTTTCTCATGATGTACTCTGCATATAAGTTGAATAAGCAGGGTAACAATATACAGCCTTGACGTACTCCTTTTCCTATTTGGAACCAGTCTGTTGTTCCATGTCCAGTTCTAACTGTTGCTGCCTGACCTGCATATAAGTTTCTCAAGAGGCAGGTCAGGTATTCCCATCTCTTTCAGAATTTTCCACAGTTTATTGTGATCCACACAGTCAAAGGCTTTGGCATAGTCAATAAAGAAGAAGTAGATGTTTTTCTAGAACTCTCTTGCTTTTTTGATGATCCAGCAGATGTTGGCAATTTGATCTCTGCTTCCTCTGCCTTTTCTAAATCCAGCTTGAACATCAGGAAGTTGATGGTTCACATATTGCTGAAGCCTGGCTTGGAGAATTTTGAGCATTACTTTACTAATGTGTGAGATGAGTTCAATTTAAGGTACTTTGAGAATTCTTTGGCATTGCCTTTCTTAGGGACTGGAATGAAAACTGAACTTTTCCAGTCACCGGCCACTGCTGAGTTTTCCAAATTTGCTGACATACTGAGTGCAGCACTTTCACAGCATCATCTTTTAGCATTTGAAATAGCTCAACTAGAATTCCATCACCTCAACTAGCTTTGTTCGTAGTGATGCTTCGTAAGGTCCACTTGACTTCACATTCCAGGATGTCTGGCTTTAGGTGAGTGATCACACCATCGTGATTATCTGGGTCATGAAGATCTTTTCTTCTGTGTATTCTTGCCACCTCTTCTTAATATCTTCTGCTTCTGTTAGGTCCATACCATTTCTCTATCCTTTATTGAGCCCATCTTTGCATGAAATGTTCCATTGGGATGTCTAATTTTCTTGAAGAGATCTCTAGTCTTTCCTATTCTATTGTTTCCCTCTATTTCTTTGCATTGATCACTGAGGAAAGCTTTCTTATCTCTCCTTGCTATTCTCTGGAACTCGGTATTCAAATAGGTATATCTTTCCTTTTCTCCTCTGCTTTTTGCTTCTCTTCTTTTCACAGCTATTTGTAAGGCCTCCTCTGACAGCCATTTTGCCTTTTTGCATTTCTTTTTCTTGGGGATGGTCTTGCTCCCTGTCTCCTGTACAATGTCACAAACCTCTGTCCATAGTTCATCAGGCACTCTGTCTATCAGATCTAGTCCCTTAAATCTATTTCTCACTTCCACTGTATATCATTAAGGATTTGATTAAGGTCATACCTGAATGGTCTAGTGGTTTTCCCTACTTTCTTCAATTTAAGCCTGAATTTGGCAATAAGGAGTTCATGATCTGAGCCACAGTCCTCTGCCAGTCTTGTTTTTGCTACTGTATAGAGCTTCTCCATCTTTGGCTGCAAAGAATATCATCAATCTGATTTCAATGTTGGCCATCTGGTGATGTCCATGTGTAGAGTCTTCTCTTGTGTTGTTGAAAGACGGTGTTTGCTATGATCAGTGTGTTCTCCTGGAAAAACCCTATTAGCCTTCGCCCTGCTTCACTTTGTACTCCAAAGCCAAATTTGCCTGTTACTCCAGGTGTTTCTTGACTTCCTACTTTTGCATTCCAGTCCCCTATAATGAAAAAGACATCTTTTTTGTGTGTTAGTTCTAGAAGGTCTTGTAGGTCTTCGTAAATCTGTTCAACTTTACTTCTTCAGCATTACTGGTCGGGGCATAGGCTTGGATCACCATGACATTGAATGGTTTGCCTTGGAAACAGAGAGCATTCCGTCGTTTTTGAGATTGCACCCAAGTACTGCATTCGGACTGTTTTGTTGACTATGATGGCTACTCCATTTCTTCTAAGGGATACCTGCCCACAGTAGTAGATATAATGATCATCTGAGTTAAATTCACCTACTCCAGTCCATTTTAGTTCGCTGATTTCTAAAACATCAACGTTCACTCTTGCCATCTCCCGTTTGACCACTTCAATTTGATTGGAAGCTTTGATTCATGGACCTAACATTCCAGGTTCCTATGCAATATTGCTCTTTACAGCATCGGATCTTGCTTCCATCACCAGTCACATCCACAACTGGGTTTTGTTTTTGCTTTGGCCCTGTCTCTTTCTTCTTTCTCTTATTTCTCCATGATCTCCAGTAGCATATTGGGTACCCACCGACTTGGGGAGTTCATCTTTCAGTGTCCTATCTTTTTGCCTTTTCATACTGTTCATGGGGTTCTCAAGGCAAGAATACTGAAGTGGTTTGCCATTCCCTTCTCCAGTGGACCATGTTTTGTCAGAACTCTCCACCATGACCTGTCTGTCTTGGGTGTCCTTACATGGTATGGCTCATAGTTTCATTGAGTCAGACAAGGCTGCTCAGTAAATCTTTAATCCAATAGCCTGCTGATGGGTGAGGCTGTGCTGACTTCCTGTTACCTGTTTGGCCTGAGGCAACCCAGTCCTGGATTCCAGGCTCTATAGCAGCACTTTTGAAGACCTCCCAAACGATACAGCCAATATGCGCCTCCCTGAACTACTGCGGCTTGTGTCCCTGTCCCAGTGGCAGGGCACTGCTGACCCCCATCCCTGCACTGGACCCTCAAATACTTACATATCTTTAATATCAAAAGAGATCAGTAAGATCCACTATAATTTGGCATAAATACAGAGTTGGTTTCACATAAAGATGTTACACTGAATAATCTTTACTCTCCCCTGACCATCTCCTGTCCAAAGACAGGCCAACTGGAGCTGGGAGCAAAATCTCAAAATTAAGAGGTCCGTATAAGCAGTCATACTAATCTCACTAGTCTAATTATGTTGGAATTCTAACCCAGTGGTCACATGCTTTGTGCTTAGGAAGATTCTCACAAAGTGTGTGACCCAGGAGATTCTGAGACAGGTGGTCCTCAGGCTATCTTTTGCAAAAAAAAAAATTGTAAACACTATACAAGCTGATACACCAATTGCCCTCTTTTCTTCTTATCCTCAACAAACATCCTGGATGTCTGTGTTACTCTGAACACTATTTTAAGTCATTACCTTCAATGTCAATTCCTAAAAACTGTACTTGAGGACCATGTTTGCTGTCTGACAGCTGCCCTGCTCCTATGTTCTCACTGCGGTTCACACGCTCATCACTTTCTGTCTAGATCATCAGAAGAGTATTTGAACTGGTCTCCTCACTTCTGTCCTGGTGGTAATCCAATGAAATTACTAATACTTGTCCCAAAAGCTAGCTCAGATTATATCACCACTGTGCTCAAAAATACTAAATGTCTATAACTTTAAATTCCCAAACTACTTGATTTAGGATTTACAGTTCTCTGATCTGGCTTCAACTGGCCACTCCTATGTCATTTCTCTATTACTTGCCTGTAAACCTCACAAATGCAACTTTTGCTCTCCTGAACCAGATCCAGGCTTCGCAGCTTCACCCTGATTGTCTTACCCCTCTGCCTGGAGTTTCTGCCACATCAGTTCTCCCTTCAGCTCTCGTTCATTCAAATTGCTAAACTCCATTCAAGAGCCAGATATAATAACCTATTCCACCAAGTTTCCCATGATCTTCCAGCTGGAAATAACATCTCCGAAAAATTAGCTATTTCTCTTGTTTCTGCTCATAACACTTCTGCCTTGCAACACTGTTACCTGATGGCATATATCATTTCCTGGTTAGACTGAAAGAGCCACATGGAAGTTTTGTGCATGTATGTGACTCATTAACTCCATACTTTGACTTCATCCAACAAGAAGACTTACATATAATGGACACCCAATCAGTATTTTTTCAGTGAATTGAGTAGTCTTTTATAAAATATTTATTCAGAATTCTCAAATGCAGAATGTAGAATTTACCTTAAAAAAATCATACCATGATCTACAAATAATCTCTTTGGTTTTGTTGGTTTACAGTTACTAGCATGAAATTTTTTATGTTTCTGGCACATACCCACTTTTGCAGCAAAGTTCTCACCCAACACCTGATGTTAAAAACTTTTTAAAATATATATATATAAAACCAAACTTCACTTTGTTTATTGCTCAGTCTTTCTCAGAGTTCTGTTTTAGTATCTGGAAATGTGAAGCTACGATGCAGCATGTGCTAAGGCACTGAACTAAAGCCATAAGAGCATTACTGTATGCTCACTGTGGTCCTTTTTGATCCTATCCTATTTGAGATCCCTTTCTCTGTTCTGACAGCCAACAGAACCAGCAACCATGAGAAATTTAAAGTATGAAGAGAAAACACTGTGAGAACAGTTCTTAGGAAAATGTTCCCTTCTGTGTTCCTGTACAAGCCAAGGGCTGACTCCCTAGAAGACCCAAAACCCCCAGGGTGAACATGATTTGCAAGACTCCAAATAGAAAGCAGGGCTTTCTATTTCAATTCCTGGGCTATTGGCATAACACAAAAAGTTAAGCACATTTGTAAATAGAATTTTGGAAATCTGGTGGCTGGACTAGAAAAGCTAGTATGGCAACAATTTTGTTGAAATTGCCATTGACCAAAGCAACCGATTGGGGAAAGCCAAAGTAGGAATGTTCTGGCTGCAGTGGAAGATGTTTGTTACATACTGAGTGTGAAATATGATCCTGTAATACTGTGGAAATGCTATTGCAATCTAACACAATTTGCTGTTTCACCCTTACCAGTATTTCTTTTTATTGCAGACTTTAACTGATCAATTACATAACAAAACTGACAGAGGTAACGTGGGGCTCCAGATTAACACAAATTCACAGCCCACAGAAAAAGTTTAAAACCACAGAGGATGAGCCATTAGATAACAATAAATACTTAAGAGTCACAGATTATAAGCCTTGGCCCTCAAAGATAGATTATCAGTTTCTCTAGTGACAACTTTTCTATGATTAATTTGGCCCCAAATAAGTTATTACTATATAACCTACTCATGTAATAAAACCTTCAGAGACTTCTGCCTAGTCTACAATGCTTATCTGACCCCTCCCACATTTACCCTTTCTTGACACACTCTGCCATTCTTGATGGTAATGCTTACCACAAATCCTAAAGTTAAAGTTCTCTTTTGTGGACTATTCCCTTGGTTCTATTAGTTGAGACCTTATTGATTACAGAACGACAGTCAAAATCCATAAAGTAGTGACCAAAGGGACAGTCTAGCCTTTAGGAGAATGACACCAATGTTTAACTTAATAATGCGCAAAAGATGATCCTTAACTTACTATGGTTAGACTTACACTTTTTCAACTTCACAATACTACAACAGTGATATATACTCAGTAGAAATCATACTTTAATTTTAAATTCTGATCTGTCCCTGGGCTGGTGACATGCCACATGAGACTCTCTTCGTGATACTGGGCAGCAGTATTGAGCCTGAACTCCTAGTCAGATGCATGATCAGGAGAGCAAACAACTGATACACTCACAACTGTTCTGTACCCAGATGCTGCTAAGTCGCTTCAGTCGTGTCCGACTCTGTGTGACCCCATAGACGGCAGCCCACCAGGCTCCCCGTCCCTGGGATTCACCAGGCAAGAACACTGGAGTGGGTTGCCATTTCCTTCTCCAATGCATGAAAGTGAAAAGTGAAAGTGAAGTCGCTCAGTCGTGTCTGACTCTTCGAGACCCCATGGACTGCAGCCTTCCAGGCTCCTCCGTCCATGGGATTTTCCAGGCAAGAGTACTGGAGTGGGGTGCCATCACCTTCTCCGCTGTACCCAGATGAGCATTCTGCTTTTCACTTTCAGTATAGTACCAAAAAGTTACATGAGATGCTCAATACTTTATTATAAAATAAGCTTGTGATGAGATGATTCTGCCCAACTGCAGGCTAATGTAAGTGTTCTGAGTGCATTTAAGGTAGGTAAGGCTAAGCTGTGCTGTTTGGTAGGTTAGGTGTAAAAAAATGCATTTTTGACAATAGAATGTTCAATTTACAATGGGTTCATCAGGATATAACTCTTTGGTAAATTAAGGAAGATCGGTACATTATAATTTGAATTATGTAATTAACAAATTAATGTGTTTTACAAATCATAAATAAATATGGATAGCTGTTAGCTTAGGGATCAGATATATTCCAAAACTTTCAGAAGGTTCCAATATTTTCAGACTTTTGGTACATAATTTTCCTTGAAAACAAAGCAATGCACTGGCATTGGGTTCAATTCTGACAAGCAGGCCAGCTCTGATACAGAGTACAACAGTAGAATAACTAACAATATGGACTCTGCAGCTACTGGGTTTGAAACCCAATTCTGCCACATGTCATCTTAGTGACCTTGGATAATCAGCTTAATTGTTCTAAGTCCTTTCCCTTTCAGTGAAAGGATTCTAGAGATTAAATGAGATGACTCATTTAGTATACTGCTACTGCTAAGTCACTTCAGTCGTGTCCGACTCTGTGTGACCCCATAGACGGCAGCCCACCAGGCTCCCCCGTCCCTGGGATTCTCCAGGCAAGAACACTGGAGTGGGCTGCCATTTCCTTCTCCAATGCATGAAAGTGAAAAGTGAAAATGAAGTCGCTCAGTTGTGTCCGACTCCTAGCAACCCCATGGACTGCAGCCTACCAGGCTCCTCTGTCCATGGGGTACTGGAGTGGGTTGCCATTGCCTTCTCCCTCATTTAGTAAAGTGCTTGGAATATTCCCAATGTTCCTTAAGTGTTAACTATTACTTTCTTATTATTATCTGGCCACCATTTAAGCCTGTAACATTGGAATACTGAAAAAAACCTTAGTTCTGAGATCTGGTAGTAAAAGCCTACCAGGTAGTGAAAGAAATAGGCAGAGGCGGAGAACAGATTTCTGTGTTGATATATTTCCAATACATCCAATTTTTTAAAAAATAAGCCAAGCTTTTACTGGGAATGCATACTTTCCTCTTTTCCAGTGACTTTTTAATTCTATATCCCACCCTTCCTGCAGCCCCTAGTACTTTCTATTCCTCAATTTCTTTCTCCCCCATGGCTGTCCATATTTCTTCTTCCCAAGGCCAAAATAGAGTTTTCTCCTGTTCAGATGAAAGTGCACATTCCTTCAGATTTTCAGCGCAACAGTGTGATTAATCAATTTAACATTAAGGTGACACTCTCATATACTTTATGTGAAAAACCAAATTGATCACTAATACAAACTGAGCTCTTCTGTGAGACGTGATGTTGTCTGCAAGCCTTACGTATGGAATACACACACATGCACACACACAGAGCTATTACTATCCTATACATGTCCCTCCCTTTTGCTATAAAAGAATAGATGATCACAAATCACTGTAGAGCTCAAGAAGTGTGTATAAGTTAAGGGAAGGGCTGCTATTTGTAGGAAGTGCTACTTTTGACTTTGACAAGGACTCCTTTCAAATCAAATGTAGCTGGATTATGAACAGGAACAAAAGCAAACAAATCTCAGCACAAAATGGACTCTTTTCCCCTCAGGCATTCAACTATTTATAACCTTCTTCCTCACAGTTTCTCCATAGCTTTTACATACAGATACCAGTTTCACCAGGTACTATGTCCATAGCTTGACTCATCAACTTTGCTAAAAATCCCCAAGCTCCTCCTTACTTGGCAGGTTCACCACTGTGTCTCCAAGGGTCAGTGCAGACTCTAGCACAGGGCAAGTACTCAGTATCTGTTGACTAAGTCAATTAGTAAGCGAATGAGAATGAATATTAAGTAATTTGCCCATGGATATAAGCAGTCTCATATTTCAATATATTTTAAAACACCCTTCCTCGCTCCCTCCCTTCCTTTCATAATTCTTATCTGAAATACTCATCTCTCTGAGCTTCTTTCTGAAGTACAGCAGTCCCTTTTTGTCTCTTGTCTGAAATAGGCATGCCTTCTGTGCTTGGAACGGCCAGTGTAAAGGGGAAAGCAGTGATGGGATCATTCTACTCCAAACAATTTCAAATGAATGGTCTCTGTATCCAAAGCTAGATGAATGAATCAATAAAATGTTATCTTAAGGTAATCAGACTTCCTTTTTTAATTAATACACAATTACTATATATTAAAACAAGAATAGCCCACCACATCATATATATTATTAAACAGATTTCTTCACATGCAACTATATTAGTAAATCAGTAATTGCCAACCTTCTGTCTTTGATGCTATGGCATGTCTCCAATTATGTCGAGAGGCAAGTGGCGCTCTCAAAATGAAACTAATTTTAATTAACTTTAAAATGTAAATGTGTATGGGAACAGAGGGTTACAAAAAATACAGTGTCACAACATAATAAAAAGATTAGGAATTAGTGCACTACTCAAAGAGAAGACAAGAGTCTGAAACATAGCCTGAAGCAGAGCGTTTCATCTCTAAATAGTTTCCCAAAAAGAATACACTCAAAAAAAAAGAAAAGAGAGAGAGAGAGAGGGATAGTGCAATTTAAATCATCCTAAGCCTACTATGAGGGCTTCCCAAGTAAATAAGCCACCTGCCAATGCAGGAGATGCAAGAGATGCGAGTTCAATCCCTACGTCAGGAAAATCTCCTGGAGGAGGAAATGGCAGCCTGCTCCTGGAAAAATCCCATAGACAGAAGAGCCTGGTGGGCTACAGTCCATGGGGTCTCAAAGAGTCAGATACGACTGAGCAAGCATGCGTGCACACACACACACAAACCTATTATATTCTGTCTAGACTGGGATAGTTAAAGACTATATTTGCCAGAAAACAGAAAAGAAATATTTATTAGGTATCCATTATGGTCCCACAATGCTGAATTTTCTTAAAGCTCTGATTTAGGTTGGGACTTACTTTTTACAGTTGCCTAATGAGGACATATCACTCCTTTCATGCTCTTCTTATTCTAGGTACATGAAAACAATGAAAAGGGTAAACACACAGAAAAGTACACTGATCTACTGATAGGATCAGGATCCTTAAAAAAGAAACAAACTTATTTTCAACACATTTAATATAGACTAGTTGGTATACTTGGAGAAGGCAATGGTACCCTACTCCAATACTCTTGCCTGGAAACTCCCATGGGTGGAGGAGCCTGGAAGGCTGCAGTCCATGAGGTCGCGAAGAGTCAGACACAACTGAGCGACTTCACTTTTACTTTTCACTTTCATGCACTGGAGAAGGAAATGGCAACCCACTCCAGTGTTCTTGCCTGGAGAATCCCAGGGACGGCAGAACCTGGTGGGCTGCCGTCTATGGGGTCGCACAGAGTCGGACATGACTGAAGTGACTTAGCAGCAGTTGGTATACTGAATGTCTCCTATAAGAAAATGGCAAAGCCATTTAAAACAACAACAACAACGACGCACTGTCCATCTCACCTTGATTCTTTGGTTTGTATTCTTCAAGATTTCTCTCTTCCTTAATTAGAAAAATGATGGTCTTGCTATAAACATCAAGAATCAGGTCATTTCATCAAATACAGACACACACACACACACACTCTCAGTTTTAGAACACAAATCAATCTAAGGTCATACATCCTTATAAATAACGGATGTTTAAGCAACTATGTCTGTACAACAATGGGAAGCATTAAGAGAAATGACCCGTATTTTACATTTCCATAAATTCAGGGGCTACGTTTTCTCTTTTTCATACTTGCCATAACAAAGTCATAGGTAATCAATAAATGATTTTTGGATTTACATAAGGAGAGCTCTGTTAGGAGAAGCATACAGTTGTCCCTAAATCAACAGCCAAAGCCTTACAGAAACATTGATGGTAACCCTTTAACATCTGTGGTAGGTAGCCTCCGAGATGACCCCTAGTGATCCCTACCTTCTGGTATTTCTCGTTTGTGTAATCACAGCTCCTGGAGTGTGGGCTGGTCTAGTGCTTCACTTCTAACCTACAGAATGTATAAAGGTGATGTGATGTCACCTCCATGATTAGAATACAAAATATTATAAATTTTGTCTTAATAGCAGATTAGTTCTCCTGCTTTCTTACTTCGGACTCTTTAGTGAAGTAAACTGTCGTGTCGGAGAGTCTCATGCAAGGAACTGAGGACAGCCTCTGGCCAACAGGTGGCCAGGAACTGAGACCCTCAGTCTAATCACATCCCAGGAACTGAAATCTGTAAACAAAATTCTAGCTTAGAGGAGGATCCTTTTATGACTCATATCCCATTATATGGATATACCATATTCTGTTTATCCATTCATCTGCTGTTAGATATTTCGGTTGTTCCTAACTTTTGGCTACTATGAATGGAGCTGCCCTGAATGCTGATGTACACGTGTTTATTTGAACACCTGTTTTCAATTCTTTTGAGTATATTCCTAGGAGTGGAATTGCTGGGTTATATGGTAATTCTATGGTTAACTTACTGAGGAAAAAGTGTGTTTTTTTTAAAAGTCTCTAAGTAACAGGTAACTAATGTCAAGTGAAAAATTAATTTGCAGCCATGCACAGAAAATTTCAATATGTGAACTAATAAACTAAAGGATGAAAAACTTAACAACTTAACTTAGATCTTACTTGCAAGTCATTATTGCTCTAGTAAACAGCATCTACTACATTCCCAAAATACTTCTTTCACAGGCAAGATTTTAAAAAATCGTTCTGAAGGGTTCATGCTTGTCATATGCTGTGCTATGCAATACTACCCAGACAAGAAAATGAAAAAGACATGGTCTCTGCCCTCACAGTGCACAGATCTCCAATTCAGAATTATCGCTGCTCATATTCCACAGAACTCTTTCTTCTCACTTTTCACATCCTCCTTTGGAACATCTTTACTCACACTGTCTCAGCTACCTCTAATAGCATAAAAACCACCAATTCAAATGCTCTCATCTAATTTTCTCCTAAACATCGGTACCCTTATTTCTTACAGTCTATCGTATATTCCCTTCTGTATGTTTCCCAGGTATTTTAAACTCAACTTGTCCCCAAACGAACTCATTCCTACCATGCATTCTTTTCCAAACCAGCCTCTTTGATTCCCTGTCTGGGGACTGGCAGTCAACCAAACTAAGAATCTGAAAAGTCATTCTTAACCCCTTATTCCTTATTCCTAAATAATCAGTCATCAACCACCAACATTTACCCCCGAGTGTAACTAATAAGCTCTTGGAGACTTTGAAATCCACCATGGATTCTTCCTCTGGCTGTCTTTCCAACACTCCAACCATGGCATACCTAGAAAAATCCAATGTATGTTTCAAGTCTAAACCTAAACATCATCTCATGGTGAGGGCTTCTTTAATTTCATTTTAACAAAATTGCTTTCACCATCCTTTGTGATCCTAGAGCAACCTATATATCCTTTTAGTGCTGGGATATGTATAACAATACTTGTGTTTTGAACATTTTCAATTCTTTATGACTGCTCTATACCTCTCTGTACTTATGTTCTGAGGCCAACTCTTCTAGATATTTTAGTGAGCTTGTTTAGGAATAAGCATACAATCTTCACTTGAAGTCATGTCTGTTGAATTAAAAATAGTCATCTGATTTAGACTGTTCATTCAATCAACCAACAAATATTTACTGAATGACTTCCATGTACCAGAGTCAGCATGGAACAATGAATATACAGTGGTAAACTAGCTGGCCATGGCCCCTGCCTGACTCATGAGCTCACAGTCCAACGGGTCACTGAGTTGATAATATCTTTATGACATCATGTTATTTAGGCTTTAACCTACTTCTTAGGAACATGCTATTTCCCATAAGAATATATTTACTCTTCTGTTTCTTAACATAGTAATAAAAATTGGAAAGTTAAATTTCTTTTCAATGAATTAATTTTATTTCCAGCATCATTATCACTGCACTAAAAACAAAATTCCTCCTTGAAGTCTCAAGACATATGACTGTATAATATTTTAAACATTTATAGGATGCCTCAACCATCCAGAACACAACTAAAAACTAGGAACCATGGGGCAGCCAACAGAAATGTCCTCAAATTAACATCTTTAAGCTCACATGCTTAACACTCTAAAAAGTCCCTCAGGCCCACAAAGAAATCTTGCCTAGAAAAAAATATGATCACACTTAGCTTCTTGGCTTTCTACTCAGAGCATATTAGAAGTAGTAAATCATTATGTGAGAGATGGAGGAGAGATAGAATCCACCAGAGACAGGCACGTGGACAGTAGCAAAACAGAAATAGTTACAAAAGAGACTAAGTCAAGAAATTATAAAAAGAAAAAGAGAAGATGAGATCAACAACAACTAAAGGAGAGAAAACAAAGGCAAAGAACAAATAAAAAACAGCAGTTCAGATTTAATGCAGCATGGAATAGCCACTCTGCCCTTTGACCATACTGAAGGGTTTCTGATGTTTATCAAGTAAATGACGGATTATATTCCTAATACTTTCATTTACAATTACGGAAAATTTTGAGCATATACCAAGTAATCAGAAAAGTATGATGAACATCATCACTCAGCCTGGACAACCATCAATTCTGTCCAAACCAGTTTTATCTAATTCTTCCTATGCTATTTTAAAGCAAATTTCAGATACTACATAATTTCATCTGTAAATATTTTAATATATATCTCTATAAGATATAGATTATTTTTGAAAACATAACCAAAATACCATCATTACATCTAAAAGAAATCAACAAATCTTTTATATAATCAAATATCCAGCTGTTCAAATAACATTTTAGTAATAACGATATAGCTCCAGGTATCTCCAAAATGTCCAAGTGAGAGGTTATTGTGAAAGGCATAGTATACTAGGATTTCTTAGTCTTAAAATCAAATCATAAGGTTTTTAACCCATTATCAGTATTAAAATTCTTAAAATATTACATGAAATATGTGTTTATGGTCTTAATTAATGTCATTGGTTAAATGTCAAGAGAGAGAAAGTGCTCTGAGAAAGTACCCTTTGTTAATGTAACAGCTAATGAAGATGCAACATTACCAAATCATAGTACTGTGTATTTTAAACTTGTTTCTTTGAGCAAGGAAGTCCTTTTTATAGAAAAAAATCATCTGTTAAGGTAATTTTGTTTACAGTCTACAATAGCTCTTTCACATTGGAAGAATGATAATTTGATTAATTATTGTTTCAGAGCCATAGACTAGTTTCCTGAAAGAACTGGCAGAGAAGGGATATTTACTTCTTGGGAATACTATAGGTAATCTTGAGAGAGTTTCATGTCAAAATTAAGCTGCATCAGTACTGAGATATAATTATTCAAAAGGATCACAAAATCAAAAGCAAGCTGGATAAAATGAGTGTAATAATACACATACCAAAAAACCAATAATTTATCTTTTGTAAACCATGTCTGGGTAGGAAATTAAGCAACCTGAGACGGGTAGATTGTCATTTCTTCTAACAATTAACAGCTATGGTTTTGAAGGAAAAGTAAATAAATGGGAGTCTTGATACATGAATTGGGAACTGGAAACATATGCATTACATGTAAAAATAATCTACGCATGTAGAGGGGAGGAGGTGATTTGCTTGGCATAAAGCTCAAAACTATTAAACTGAAATCTGAGAGAGTAAATATGCCTTGATAAAATCTTACCTTCTTCCTAACAAGGATGTCCATCAGAAAAATGACAAATGTACTCAAATATTATAACTATTGGGATGTCTAGTGAGGCTTGGGACATAGTCTCCCATTTCTAGTCATCCCCTCTATCAGTAAGCAGTTTCTGTTTATCCCAATATACCAAAATAATTTTCCTTGTGTCCCAGGATGTGGAATACCTAGGTGAAAAAGAGTTTATCCTGCCATTCAAGTATCCTGATGCTTTAACCCAATTAAACCCTCCTAACCTTGAATCTTTCCACATCATTTATGAGAGCTTTACAGTGGCCAAAATGCCCAGCTCACATTTTTGCCTTAAACCCATCGTATTTCCCAAATGTGACTATCTCTGCTAATGACTGGTTCCTCTTCTGGGAATCTCCTTTCTCCCTATCTTCTTATCTCCGAGTATAATCCATCCTCAAGTCCTGCATTACATGCCACCTGCACTACAGCCGTTCCTTGTACTGCATTTGTACATAATCCTTTTGCCCACCGAAGAGCCCTAGTAGTTTATTATCTGTGAATTTTGGCTGGCTGTTTTTTGGCTGCACAGTGCAGCTTAGAGGATCTCAGTTCCCTGACCAAGGACTGAACCGGGATCACAGCAGGGAAAGCCCAGAATCCTAACCATTAGGCCACCAGGGAACTCCCCCATACCTACAGTTTTTAATGTCATGTGTAGCTGTCTATTTTATCCTACTGTTACTTACACACACAGTTTTACTTTTCTAACTAGAATTAAAATTCTTTGATAGCTAAGTGTACTTTGATAGCTAAAACTCTTTCAGCAAGTGTACTCCAGCAAACATTTCTGAGGACTTTCTAGGTGCCAAGTACTACACTAGGTGCAGAGAATATAAAACTAATGTGGCTCCACTCTCACCAGATTTATGTAGCACCGTTCTCAAAGTTGTAGCCAATAAAATAGGGCAGAAAACTGATGTCAAAGATGTAACACTGGAAAAGAGACAAAATAGTCATTACTTGCAGATGATTACTGCATACCTACAAACCTTAGAGAATTAACTGGAAAACTTAGAACTAATCATATGACTCCATAAGGTGATTAGAAACAAAATTAAAATGTTTAAAGTATCTTTTTACTACTATATTAAAAAACAAAATTTAAAAATCCACGCAATAACAATAAAATATGCTTATTTGGGGAAAAAACTTTAAAATGTGTATGAATCACACACACACAAACATGTTTGTATCATATTTCTAGATGGAAGGACGAAATATAATAAACGGTTCGATTCTTTCCAAATTTACTAATGAGTTTAATATATTACCAATCAAAATCTCAAGGGAATTTTTCAATTTCAGAATTTACCTGGAATAACTGGCATATTAAAATAGCCATATTTTAATGCCAAAATGATACAGAAAATTAAAAAGCACATAGAAACAAAAAATATTAATCTGAGTTATCAAAAAATGCAAACTAAAATTATGTAGTACCATTTTTCATTTATCAAACTGTCTTAAGTATATAAATGATAGGAATTCCCTGTTGGTCCAGTGGTTAAGAGTTCGCTTGTCAATGCAGGTGACATGCGTTTGATCCCTGGTTCGGGAAGATTCCACATGCCGTGGAGCAACTAAGCCTGTGCAGCACAACCACTGAAGCCCACGCGCCTTAAAGCCCGTGTTCCACAAGAGAAGCCACCAAGATGAGAAGCCCATGAACCCCAGTGAAAAACAGCCCCCACTCACTACAAGTAGAGAAAGCCTGCATGCAGCAACAAAGACTCACACACCCAAAATAAATAAAATTTAAAAAAAATCTAAATGATGACCTGCAACAGTAGGAAAGATGCAATTACAACACAGAATGTATTCCTAACAGGAGTGTTTTGATTCTGAATTTTGTTTTTAATATCTAATCTAAAAAATATTCAGAAACTCATTATAAAGTCAGGATAGATATATGCCAGTTGTTGTTATTATTCAGTTGCTAAGCCGTGTCTGACTCTTGGACTGCAGCACGCCAGGCTTCCCTTTCCTTCAGTTATCTCCTGTAGTTTGCTCAAATTCACGTCCATATATGTCAGATCTATACCAAAATACATAGGACAACACAAGAAATATATGGCACATCTACCAAGGAAATAAAAGGAGTTATTTTATTACTCATCATTAGAAATTATCAAACCACACTAAAGAGTCCAAATTATCTACAAATCAGTTAGTATTAACAAATGTACTGAGAAAAATGAGTCAAAAGGGCAGAGTGGCAGATGCTGGCAGTACCACACAAGCATTGTTCATCTCCAAATACTTGTCCAGGCTTGGTAGCAAGCACGTTCCTTTTAGCAGTCATCCTGTCAGAGCTAGGTGCCATTAAATACATGGCTGCTATCAAGTCCTCATTTCCAATAAATTTCCACCTTATTCACCTTACTGACAATTTCACAGCAATATCAGAGAACAATGCATTCAAGTCTAAATTTAATTATGACCATCAAAGAAGAAATGGTTGATATTATTCTAGAGAACGTAAAACCAAAAATGGTCAATTATGCTAGACTTCAGAATTTCAATATAATAACTGTAAGAGAAGGGAAGGAAAAAAACCAGTTCATGATCAGTCATCTTCAAAAGGAAGACAGATTAAAGAAGGATGAAATTATAAGAAGGGTAAAGAAGACTAAAGGGTAAAATGAATTTATACTTGCAAAACTGTTAAGAATAGATAAGTAAATTAAACAAAACAAAGCAGAGGGCATAAAAAGAATGATGTTCAGTCTGGAAAGAATTAAGAGAAAGGTAAATTTGAAGATAGAAAAGTATCAAGCATCTTTAATTCAAGTCTACAGATCCAGACAGATAATATACCAAGATAGCAGAAACACTGAGATGTCATGGCAAAACTACTCTAACCTTTGCTATGTAACCATGGAAAATGGGAAAGCTACCAGAAGATCAGGGATAGGCACGTACCACCTCAACTTCTTAAAACGGGATCATCATGAACCATCATGGGGTCACTAAGAATAAGTCTTCCAAAATAACTCTAGTTCCTTTAGTTCCTTTTGGACTGGCTTGTCAGGTTGGTACATTTTGGGAATACCATAGTATGAGATCATTTCAGCAAAATATTTAACAAGTCTCTTGCATCCTTGGATAATAAAGAGAAAAGTAAATCAGACGACAGTAGTTAGGCAGCCTGGTAACTGATTTAACAGCCATACCTTAAAATTCATGGATCTGTGCCAGCATGGAAAGAGTTGGGTCTTCTATGATTTGCGACCAACCTTGGTTCTCACAGCACTTTACACATAACTCTATTATAGCAATTATCACACTGCATTATAGTTATATAATTACATGTCTATTATTCCCTATAGCCTGTAAACTCCCTGAAGAAATGACTGCTAGTCATCTTGTTATCATTAGCAGGGAGCATGAGAATGGCACACAGTAGACAATTTGATACATTTTCTAAATCTTAATTAAATAAAAACTTTGAAGGTATCATTTCAAGATTTACAGATGACACAAAAGCTAAAAGAAACTGGTAGTATTGTGGATGACAGAATTTAAAAAGTCAAAAAGCTCTTGACAAGCTGGAACAATGAGCCAGTGCTTACACAGTGAAACTTAATAGAGATATAAGTAATGTCTGGAACTTGGAATTAAAAAAAAAAAATCAAATGTGTGTGTGTTAAAAACAGAAAAGACCTGACTTAAACAGCTAGGTGTCTCAACAGCAAACCCAATATGAACCAGTGGGTGTGCTGTGGCAGGTATTACTGGCTTTGAGAGAAATACGGTGCCTGAAAGGAGAAAGGTGAGAGTGTCACTGGTCAGACAGCATCTAGAACATCACAATTCTGGTCACATGTTTGACAAGTGACCACCCACAAAGCCACACTTGTCCAGAGGAAGGCAACCAAGACGGTTATGGACCTGGAGACCACATAATGTGGGAAACAGCTCAAGACATGAAAGATTTAGCTTGGAAAATGATCTTTCACAGTGTATACGACAGCAAGCTTCATGCTCCTGAATTAATGTCTGGGAGGATATAGTATTTGTTGAGTATGATTCCACAAAGCTGAACTGGGTCCGTTTTAGCAAAGAAGTAGAAAGCTAGATTTTAGTAAATTATAATTATTTGCAATAAATAAAACTCTTCAAGTAAGGCATATCAACATGCCTTGAGACTGATTTTCTCACTGCGGGAGTACTCATTTTGAGACAGTACAGCCACACCTCAGGGATTTGAAAAGAGCCAATTCCTACCTGGTATAACAAGTTTGATTAAGTAAGCCCTCATTTAACATGTATGGTTTCATGTTCTTTTCTAAGATGAAAGCTGAAAAGCAGAGTACCGTAATAAGCCTCAAATGACGTATGAGACACACTTCTAGAGGAAACTGTGTACACAATTTTTCTGACATTGTTCTTGAGAAGGATAACTAGGGGCACTGTAGCAAAGGTACCCATAACCCACAGTGATGACAGATCATCTGTGAGACACTGTTATGTCTTGTGTGGGTCAGACTCTCTAACATGCCAGTAGGTAGGGGAGACCAGGAGCATCACTCTGTTACGTAGATACACTGTAAAAGTATACAAAAACATAGGCAATCAAGAGGAATGAATTTCAAAACTCTAACCATACCCTCCCTCTTTTGTACACTGACTCCCAGACTCACTCACTGACTTAGAACAATGTTTCCAACAAAATTTAAAAACAAATCACTTTAGCTAATCGGCTAATGGACAATATATATTTAATAAGCGATTTTTCAAAACATCCTTCAAATACCTTCAATAGTCAGTTACATCAGAGATGTGCATCTACATAGTTAAGATTAATTCAATTTCAAGCAGAAGTGTAAAGTAAACTGAAATGTGACTTTACGTCCAGGGCAATGTAAGCAAGTCAATTTTTCAATGCATCTTAACTAAATGTAAAATACCTGTTTTTGTGACAAACAAGTCTGTGCCATTAATCATATGCTTCCAGCTGCAACAATTCACATTCAAATTAAAACCATGAAACAGCATCACAGTGTTAAGATTCACACAAAGTGATCTCTTAACAGATTGTGAAGAAAAAAAACATACATTAAAAGAAGAATCTGGAGAAAAATGTTACACAATAAAAACATCTGAAAGAGCTTAAGCACACAGGCAGACAGAATTCAGGTTTTTGAGTTGCATAGGAATAAATGTTAAACAAAACTCAGAGCCTGCTCTTAAACAATGAATACATCATAAAAAATACTTCTTTTTATAGCCACAGGACTGAGAGTTTTGCTGTTTATATCTATCCCAGCATACAAATCCATAGTACTGCCAGGACTGTCCCCTCTGATTTTACTGGGAAACCAGACAGAAGAGTCTGCCTGGGTTTCTTTTAGTTTAGTTCAGCTTGTGTCCAAAACTGGCCCAAGAATCATCTCTTCAAGTCACTACTCTCCTGCCTGCCAGTTACACAGCTCCAAACATTTCCCTTCCAGCCACAGATATTAAACTGTTTTGTTGTTTTAAAACTTGATTTAGAACTGCATTAGACAACTTTTTTTTGCTTCAGGCTCCCCTAGGTCAGCAAGCTGCAACAATGTTCAAACAGCCTAACAGTGTCCATTGCACAGTAAAAAACAAGGATGGTGCCAGGAACCAGAACAATGATATATTCTAGGTTAGCCATGTCAGGCATTTTCCAGTCCCAAAAGCAGGTTTCATATGGTCAACACGTGAGCCCCGGATGTACATGGCTGTCCTGTACTTGCCCCCTCGTGTCCTCCTCTGGTGACCGGCCGCACTGAACTCCCCGGACAAGTTTCCCAGGGATGTATGCTACGCAAGCGGGTCACCGCTCCTCTGAGAGCCCATGCTTTCTACCTCGGGTCTTACGCTGTATTACTATAGGGCTTTACACTTCTAGGGCATCATCTGACAAGCCACATATTTTCCCCAGTTCTCAGCTGACTTTCCTTTAAAATGGTACCTCAGCCTAGTCTATTAGAGAAAAGCTGTTAAAAAAAGAGAGTGTGGAGAAACAGAAAGACCAAACTTTGAAAACCAACAGTACAAATAAAAATCTTAATAGACACACTGTCAAAGCAAGGTTAAAGATTTAGCTTCTCCAATTAACAAATGAAGATGAGATTAGGATAGTTATCAAGGTATGAGATATAAAGACATGAGAAGAACAAGAACTTCATCTCAAAAGCTTCTGTGCTCTCTTACCAGGTTTTTCTTATCTTCTACACATTATTTCTTTGCTCTCTTGTCCTCTTTCAGTAACATTTTATCCCAGATGACAAATGAAGGAGTATGTAACATTTTAATTTCTTAACAGTCTTTATAGAATTTTCCCAAAGTAATTTAACCTGAAGTTTAAGTTGTATAGGATAGTTGCACATGGTAGATTTCAGGGATACTGAACCCAAGTTAAATGGACTAGCATCCTTTCAAGAAAGAACACTTAAAAAAAAAAAAAAAAAACTAAGACAAGGAAAGAAGCAGAACTTTGCACCAAGATTTATGGGAGAGAATTTTAGAATCAATTTATGCCTCAGAAATGGTCCTGACAGTACATAGCTAAGTCAAATAACTTAAAATGTAGCTGAACTTAAAACGTTAAAAGAGAATTTAGAGAAATATTTTACAAAACCAACCATTCTTTCATAATACCAAAAATGATTTTTTAATTGACGTATAAATGCCTTATAATGTTGTGTTAGTTTCTGCTATACAATGATGTGATACTACAAATGCTATAATACAACCTGTGTTAGTCACTCAGTCATGTTTGATTCTTTGCGACCCCAAGGACTGTAGCACATCAGACTCCAGGCAAGAATACTGGAGTGGGTAGCCATTCCCTTCTCCAGGGAATCTTCCCAACCCAGGGATTGAACCCAGGTCTCCCACATTGCAAGCAGATTCTTTACCATCTGAGCCACCAGGGAAGCCTGCTAACATGTAAATCTTTACTTTTAAACATAGCTTTCTTAAAGCACAGTACAACTATATGTTTTAAAACAGCAAGCTCTTAGTAATATTTTAAGGACAGATGACTAGATGAATAACATCTTGATTTTTGCAAAAGTACGGTGTCAAAGATGATAACTATGGTGAGGTGCATGGTGGTATCAAAATCATATTAAAATACTCAGTATCATTTTAGTAGATAATTCTTTTCAATAGTATATTGTACATAAATAATCAAGTTATTTAGGTCCTTTCATCTGGGTTGTATTCAATCCTTCCTGCATAAGGCAATGCAAAAAAAATTGTCTTTTTATCTACTAAAAAAGTTATCTAACTTTTCAAATAGTCTCATTTAATTAAGTCCTGTCTTGAAGATTAGGGGAGGAGGTGGACCATTAGTCTCTAACCATTAGCTTTGGTAGCAAAAAACTTTAAGACCTGTTAAGTTCATACCCTCACTCTCTATTCCAAGGGAAAAAAAAAAAAGTTTTTTTTTCAGTTGATCAGTTCAGAAAAGGGCAGAATTAGCTGGAAAAGAGAGTCCCCAAATAATTATCACCTCTTTCAGACTAGAATGAAAAAAAATATTAAGGGAAAGCGACACACACAGTTTCTTGATGTCATTGTTTCCTTTTCATTATTTATCTGCTGACCTGAAGAGAAACAAAATTCAGAAATCTGAAGGAGAGAGAAGACAAGCAGTGGGAAGGTTTAGCCAAGCAGAAAGCTCTAAGTTATTTAAATTCTGGGGAATAACAGGACGCTGGGCTGGAGGAAGCACAAGCTGGAATCAAGACTGCCGGGAGAAATATCAATAACCTCAAATATGCAGATGACACCACCCTTATGGCAGAAAGTGAGGAAGAACTAAAGAGCCTCTTGATGAAAATTAATGAGGAGAGTGAAAAAGTTGCCTTAAAGCTCAACATTCAGAAAACGAAGATCATGGCATCCAGTCCCATCACCTCATGGCAAAGAGATGGGGAAACAGTGGGAACAGTGGCTGACTTTATTTTTCTGGGCTCCAAAATCACTGCAGATGGTGATTGTAGCCATGAAATTAAAAGACACTTGCTCCTTGGAAGGAAAGTTATGACCAACCTAGACAGCATATTAAAAGCAGAGACATTTCTTTGCCAGCAAAGGTCCATCTAGTCAAGGCTATGCTTTTTCCAGTAGTCATGTATGGATGTGAGAGTTGGACTATAAAGAAGGCTGAGTGCCAAAGAATTGATGCTTTTGAACTGTGGTGTTAGAGAAGACTCTTGAGAGTCCCTTGGACTGCAAGGAGATCCAACCAGTCCATTCTAAAGGAGATCAGTCCTGGGTGTTCATTGGAGGGACTGATGTTGAAGCTGAAACTCCAGTACTTTGGCCACCTGATGCAAAGAGCTGATTCATTTGAAAAGACCCTGACGCTGGAAAAGATTGAGGGCAGGAGAAGGGGATGACAGAGGATGAGATGGATGGATGGCATCACCGACTCAATGGACATGGGTTTGGGTGGACTCCGGGAGTTGGTGATGGACAGGGAGGCCTGGTGTGCTGTGGTTCATGGGGTCGCAAAGAGTCAGACACAACTGAGCGACTGAACTGAACAGGACTAGAGAACACTTCAGGCTCCTACGCAGAGTCAGCAAGATTATACCTGAAACAAAAACAGCCACTATGAAGGACAACTGTAAAGCTCAAAGCGCCAAAACATCAAATCTGCCTAAAAGAGGACTAGGAACAAGCACTTAGCCTTAAAAAGATGAAAGAGACAAAGTTGCTTGATACAAACACACATGAGCCATTGCAAAGACTGATAATAATTACGTATGTAGGATACATAATAATTAAATATGTAGGGATCTGGACATCATCTACGTATTTGTTACACCTGAGTATTTTGCCCATTATTCCTTCATTTTAGGAGAAGCATGGGACTGATGCAGGCTCATTCCTCTCAGCACCCTTGCATACATGGTGCCTTTCAAAGATCTGAAGGAATAAAGAAAACTTTGAAGAAATTTTAAACCGTAACTTAATAAAAAAGATTCTTGTTTTCACTATTGTTCTTCTTTTAATCCACAATATGATTGCTGGGACACCTGTGTCAAAAATTTCCCAGTAGAATTCATCTGATTTTTTTTTTTTTTTTTGAGTCCTCATGCAGATATGTAGCAAAACTTTAAACCTCATGATGAGCTGCTGCTGCTGTCGCTAGAGTCATGTCCGACTCTGTGCGACCCCATAGACGGCAGCCCATGAGGCTCCCCCATCCCTGGGATTCTCCAGGCAAGAACACTGGAGTGGGTTGCCATTTCCTTCTCCAATGAATGAAAGTGAAAAGTGAAAGTGAAGTCACTCACTTCACTTGTGTCCGACTCTTAGTGACCCCATAGACTGTAGCCCACCAGGCTCCTCTGTCCATGGGATTTTCCAGGCAAGAGTAGCACACATAATAAATTCAAAAGGAGAAAACGTGATAGAACCATTAGAAAACCAATCTATATTTATCCATTTTGGAGGATGGAGAGTAACTGTCATTTCAATTCTTGAATTTCAGTTTCTGCTGCCTGTCATCATCACTCTTACCCAGAATCAAGAGGACTACAAATTAAAATCTTTTCTGAGCTTCTTACAATGTTTTATGGACACACAGAGAATCTAAAATGAATAAGGAATTTTGCTTTAAGCCTGTTCAGAGATACACTTAAAATCTTTAGATAATTTTCCAGATTCTAAGATTTAAGGTACAATCATTTTAGATCTAAATACATGACCGACCATTTAAACAAATTTTCACCTGCTGGAGAAGAGACAATGGCCCCACAACTTGATAAATATTTGCAAAACAGACAGCCATATAAAAAGCATTAAGAGCAAAGACAGCCAACATTTTAAAAACATAAATGCATCTATTATCCACCTTGAGAGCCCTGTACCCACCTGACAACTAAGTTCCCGAGAAACTGCCTCTGCATTTTTAACTTTTCAGCTAATATTAGATCCACCTTCACTTACTGAGATTTAATCTAATTAGTAAGGGGGAAAAGTTATTGATATTGAAGTCTACTTAGAGAACTTTAGAAGAAAAAGGAAACCGAGACAAGAAAAGACTGGCACACTGCCTCTCAAGTATGGAATGTTCAACAGCATGATTAAGCACATCATCAGCCCTAGCTTATCACCAACTATGGTTTTGAGGTAAAAGGGTTTTATAACTACGCACGTCAAATTTACAATACACCATCACCTTAAGGAAAAAGAAGGGAGGCCATGGTGGCTCACTGAAAGCGAAGTCCAGAGAGAAAAAAATATATTATGTTCTACCATCTTACCGTATTATACATAGATTATTATAGATAAACATATCCACATCGATCTCAACCAGACATTTTGCCAAGATTTGCAAAAATGAAACAGGGAAAATACAAATGAAAATAAAGCCAAAATCAGTCTGGTTAAAAAATTTTAACCAGAAGTGCCACCTGGAGAGCATGAAATCAGTTTAAGAAGATAATTTGAAGCAGTGAAGATTTCTGAACCAAAAAAGGTATTTCACACAGATATAAAGTGTATTTTTAAAATACCAATTATTCTAACATGGTTTGGAATCAGATGCTTTCCAACACATTTGTTCACCTTAGTGTAATTTTTATTCATTTTACCCCTTAGCCTCTGACTTTCTCTAAGACCTGCATCTTGCTAATTTCAGAATCACCAACCTGAAGATTTTTCATAGACATAACTGCTAAGATTGGGAAGAGTCTATTTTATAACTAAGGTTTTGAGTATCCCTACAGAATGAACCACAACTGGTTTACTCTGAGGCATCTTTCACTCTTTGTGTAACAAATACGTCATAGTCTTCCCTTGATTAACTGAGGGCTGCTCTGTATAGACATGTATCAATCTATCTTCTTTCATCAGCACTGTGATTTTAAAAATCTACACACTAAACAGATGGATTTGATACCATCTTGATCTAACAGTTTAAAACACTTATATTTTTAATCCCAACAATCCAGCTATATATGATTATACAGTATTGGATAGTTTTCTAAGTCTTTTCCGGTCACATTTATCTTTTTTTAAAACCAGGGATGCTAGCCTATTTAAAATAATTCTTTACTGGAAAGCAATCAAAGGAAAGGGTCATAAGTCCTCCGCAAAACATACTTCCAATGATTTTTAACCTGAGATGACTGAAAAAATGTCTTTTAATTTCTAAAGGTATAAACTACTTTTAATAGTCTTACTGTGGTATCAGTTCAGTTCAGTTGCTCAGTCGTGTCTGTGTCTTTGCGACCCCATGGACTGTAGCACACCAGGCCTCCCTGTCCATCACCAACTCCAAGAGTTTACTCAAACTCATGTCCATTGAGTCGGTGATGCCATTCTCCTCCTGCCTTAGATCCTTCCCAGCATCAGGGTCTTTTCAAATGAGTCAGCTCTTCGCATCAGGTGGCCAAAGTATTGGAGTTTTTATGACATACAAAAAGTACATATATTTAAAGTATACAATTTGATAAGTTTTGACAAATGTAATTGTCTGTGAAACCATCACCACAATCAAGATACTAAGCATATCTATCACCCTCCATAATTTTCTTATGAGCCTTTTAATCCCTCCATTTCTCCCCTACCCCTGTCCCTGTCCCTAGCCCTCAGAAAATCATTGAAATGTTTTTTTGTCATTAAATATTAGTTTGCATTTTCTAGAACTTTATATAAATTTATTCCAGTATGGGAATACTACTCTACATACCCCATTTTGTCTGACTTTTCTCACTCCACATAATTATTATTTCAAAATTTATCCATGTTGTGGCATGTGTCAATGGTTCATTCTTTTTTATTGCTAAATACCATTTCATTGTATGGATATACCATAGTTTATTTATCTATTCACCAACTGATCAATCTGGGTTGTTTTCAGTTTTGTCCTATTACAAAAAATTCTGCTGTAAAAATTTATGTACAGGATTTTGTATCAACACAAGTTTTCATTTGTTCTAAGAGTAGAACAGCTTAGGAGATTAGTTTGCATTTACCTTAAGAGACTACCACACTGTTTTCCGAACTGGCTGTATTATTGTACATCTATATTGACACTGAACGAGAATCCTAGTTTTTCTACATCTTTATCAATACTTGATAAAGTTAGGCTTTTAAATTGTAAACATTTTAATATGTGTGTGGTGATTTTAATTTCTATTTCCCTAATGACATAACATTAAGCATCTTTGCATGTGCGTATTTACATTCTTTTTATTTTCTTTGATGAAGTATATATTTAAATTTGTTGCCCATTTTTAAGAGTTTGTCTCTTTTATTATTAAACTCTCAGTATTCTCTATATATTCTGGATTGAAGTTATTTATCAGATATATCATTTCCAAATAATGTTCACCTAATCTTGACCTGTATATTCACTAATAGCATCTTTCATAAAGCAGAAGTCTAAGTAATATGAAATCCAACATATCAATTTTCTTTTTATGGATTATGCTTTTGGTTTCTTACCTAAGAAATCTTTGTCGGATCCAAGGTGATAAAGATTTTCTCCTATGTTTTCTTCTAGAAGTTTTATAGGTTTAGGCCACATATTGAGGTCTAGGATGCATTTGATTTAAATCTCTTGTACATGGTATAAGGTTCACGGGGCTTCCCTGGTGGCTCAGACAGTAAAGAATGTGCCTGCAATGCAGAAGACCTGGGTTTGATCCCTGGGTTGGGAAGATTCCCCTGGAGCTATAAATGTCATGTGTCATTATTTTTGTCTATTTGCTATAAAATGGATTTAAATCAGAAAACACATTATACATGGTCATGCATGTAAAAATTTTATGTGTATTTCCAAAGAGCATACTTTCTGTATGAGAGTAAAAACTATATAATTTTCAATGAGATCAAATTTGTTAATTGTCTATTTAAATGCTTTAGTACATACACTTAGTACATGTACTTGGTCTTCTGAATAAAGCATGGCTAAATTCCTCTACTAATTACAGATTTGTTGACTTTTTCTTATATTTTTCCTAGTTTTAGCTTTATAGAATTATGCAGTTAAATATATTAAGGTCAATGCTCAGTTATTTTAGTATATCAATATAAAATATCTCATTTATTCTCATTTATGTTCTTTGCTTTAAATTTCATTTCATCTGATACTAAGATTGTTCCTAGTACTTTCTTTTCAATGGCCTATTTTTAGGGTATCTTTTCTATCCTTTTATTTTTACCTTACTGCATCTTTTTTTTTTTTTACTGCATCTTTTTGTTATAGAATTATCTCTCATCATCAGATAGAGCTGAATATTTTATGATCAGTGTTTTATATCACCCACATTATAAAAGGAGAATTAAACCTATTTAATAGTTATTGCAAATACTAATGTATATATACTGCTGCTGCTGCTAAGTTGCTTCAGTCATGTCTGACTCTGTGCGACCCCATAGATGGCAGCCCACCAGGCTCTGCTGTCCCTGGGATTTTCCAGGCAGGAGTACTAAAGTGGGTTGTCATTGCCTTCTCCAATGTATATATAGATGTTTTCTATTTATCACAACCTTTTGTTCATTATTTTGGGTTTCCCCCACCATTCATGCGTTTTGTTCAATTTATCAAATCTTCTTTGCTTTCTATCCTTGGAGTGAATTTATTTCTTAAACTAAAAAAAAAAAAAAATTCTCATAAAAAAATCCACACAATATTCAAAAGCAAAAACCTATTTGAACACAGTAAACTCTAACTCCATTCTGTACGATAACTTACGTTAGCTGAATATGTAACCTTTCAGATTATTTTTTAAGTACTTTTGTATATATCATTCTACTTTTATTGTTACAGTGTTTATCCTTAATTTTAAATCCTGAATTTAAACTTCATCAACTCAATGGATGTGAATGTGAGCAAACTCTGGGAGACAGTGATGGACAAGGAAGCCTGGCATGCTGCAGTCCACAGGGCCACAGAGTTGGATAAGACTAAGCGACTGAAAAACGATATTTAAACTTTGGTTTTTCTTTGGTTTATTATAATCTTACTCTAAATATGTAAAGAATACACTCTAATGGTTTTTCCTCTTTACTAGATGGCAGATGACTGCCATCTCCCATGCTGAAATGAGAAATAATGCTATTTTTTTGTGATGATGTGTGTTTCTATAATGACAACAGTTTCTCCTTCTTTATGCTACATGAAGGTATGGGCACTCAGAGGGCTCACTAAATTGCAGTACGGTTTTTCATATTAGAGGCTTTTAAAAAAAATTATTTCTTTGATTATTTTATTCTCTCCAGCTTCTCTTTACTTTCCTTTTAGAGCTCTTCATACAGAGATGTTGGAATTTCTGTAGCTAAGCCCTTTGTCTCTTAAATTTTCCTTCATACTTACAAAGTATTCCTTTTAGAAGGCATTCTGATGACATTTCCTTGCTCAATCCTTAGTTTCACTAATTAATATCTTAGTTACAAATTGACATTTTAATTTTGAATTTTTAAGTCAAATTTTAATCTCCCAAGTTCTACGTTACATTCTTTTTCAGGAATACAAAACCTTTCTCCATCTTGCTAATATCTTCTTCTGATCATTCCATTACCTGTAGGTCCTTGGGCATCTTTTCTTCTGACTTTTGAGTGGGTGTCTTTCTTTCATGGTGTTGATTTCCCTCATTTGTGGTGTGTCATGATTATATGCTTATTCTTTGCCTGAAAATCTGTTTGCCAGCTCTTCTGTTTACCACTGCCTGTTTCTAGTGATTAACAGGGGACAAACGGCTTGTCTCCCTTGTGTGTGGGCTTTCTAACCCACCTGGCAGTCAGTGCATTACTTGGGCACTGCTCCGCCGCACTGAGTCTAGCACCCACACTCAAGGATTTAGTTTGTGGGTAAACACAGCTGCCATCCACTATCTAACACAAAAAGAAAAGAAAAATAAAGGCAGAGCTCCAAATGTCAAGTCCCAATTAACAACTCTGATAAGCTCTCTGATTAATAATCCTGATGAATTCCCCTTCTATTTCATATTTCCATTGTCTGTACCTCAGGCTTTGTCTTGCTCTTTTCTATTGTAGATTTAAATCTATCTTTGCTATAGATTTAATTTATTATTATGTGTTTGTTTTCTAATATTTTTGTCATTTCATGAGATTTTGGCAAGGGAGGGAGAATAGACACAACAAAAAAAAAATCAACCTTTAATTTTCAATCATAAAAGCCCCCATAACTGTATTAAAATAATTAATATGATAAAAGTTTCACATTATTACCTCTCACAAGAATGCCATGAATATCAGCAAATTTCAAGACTAAAATGATCAAGCATTTTCAATAGTCTTTAGACAATACTTTGGATCTTAAAAAATTAAAAGAAACAAATCTGTGACACCTCAAAAGCAAATCTAACCAGTTCAATTTCATTTGGCTCCGGCATATATGAGAGAATCAATCCAGCCTGATAAGTGATGAATAGCTACAAACATATTACCTCTTCAACAACTGTCAAGTTGACATTCCAATTGTAGGAATCTAGTAAAGCTATTTAGTTTTTCTGAGAACTTTCATAATTGCTATAGCCAACATCTCTCTCTCTCTCATCAAAATATCCAAAGAAATGGGCTCAGAGGAGAGAGCATGTATGTGTGTATATGGCAGGGAAGAAATTGTATCCTCAGGGCCCAGAATGTAGTTAATATTCATTAACAGTTCACTGAAATGAATTCAACAACAACAACAACAAAACATTTTGCCTCTGAAGGATCTAACTTTACTCTAGCATCTTGGGGCATAATTGGGCACATTTCCCTTCAGCTTATAACTATGGATATATTTTATACTACATACAACAAACCCTTAAGATTACTGTTGTTCTTTTCAGTTCCTCAAAAATTTATAGTCTGGTATGGCAAATACCAGTATTGAGTACAAGATGCAAGTAGGCTCATATAGAAAGGACAAAGAAGACAGAGGGAAAAACAGTCTAGGAACAGATGGGACAAAAGTCAGAGACGACAGTAGGCTTGGTTTATGCTGGGACAAGACTGAACCAGTCCCACTGTTAGCTCCTTGACTTTCATTTCATCTGTTCCTTTCCCTAGACTGTCTTTCTGTTATGTCTTGTCCTTTCTGTACAACCACATGGCATGTTGTGCTGTTATAATACTTCTCACGCATGCATGCATCCTAAGTCGCTTCAGTTGTGTCCCACTCTTTGCAACCCTTTGGACTATAGCCCACCAGGCTTCTCTGGCCATAGGATTCTCCAAGTAAGAATACTGGAGTGGGTTACCATGCCCTCCTCCAGGGGATCTTCTCGACCCAGGGATTGAAACTATATCTCTTATGTCTCCTGCATTGGCAGGTGGGTTCTTTACTGCTAGTGACATCTGGGAAGCCCAGCACTTCTCATAACAGACCATAATGCTTCCCAAAGTCAAGACCACAGTGACAGCACCTTTGTTAAGTTACTGTTAGTTATTTTGTGGACGTTTGGTCTGCCTCACACTACTTTTTTCATACAAAAAGAAAACTTTGAGATTTATTAAAATGCCTACTGTACAAAAAATAATAATAATTGACAAAGTCAGGGATAAAGGAAAGTAGAGGAAATAATCCAGTTAGAGACTCGCTCTATGGTTCTCAGAGACTGAGGAAAAGTAAATACTGTAAGTTTTTATATAAAAAATAAACTAGTTACGTTATACCAAAAAACAGAACATTTATAAGTATCTCCGGCTGCTAGAAAAGAAAGTGGTGTTGGAAAAGTTAAATGCCTTGCCCAAGGTCCCCTGGCTTCTTTCGTTAGAGGAAAATACTGGTCTCTTGACTTCAGTGTTATTGCTGCAATATCACACTGAAACCAAATACACAGTGAAAATTAGTTGCTATTATGGCAACCCCTGGGAGAAACAGAGATACCTATTCCCCTGTGAGGGATAAGAAATTAAGCTAAGAACCCAACACAATGTTCTGTGAGGAAGCTGGGTAGAGTGAGAAGATATGAAATGACCTGATCACCCTTAAAGAGGAAACAGTGGTGAGGCAGCAACCTCAGAGGCACATAAGATCCCTACTGCCAGAGGGAGTGGGAGGTTTAAAAGGCTGGGAATCCAGTTTCTAGAACATTCTATATATACACAGAGTCTTAGAAGAAGCAAATCGTTAAGTACTATACTAAACTATGACTGAGAAGACAGATTTTAAAAAACTTCCTAGGGCACAGGTCCAGAAGAAAACAAAAATTAAGGTCAAGTCTACATCAGCCAGTAACAGACTTCTGGGCCCTTAGATTCATTTATTTGGCTCTCCTGACTGTTTGGCTCAGTTTTCCCTTAGCAAGTGTAAAAAATGCTTGAACACCACCACCCTGGGATCCTGTTCAACCAATTCAGATAGCTGTGGCCTTTTAACTCACATCCAAGTGACTTGGCGTTGTACCAATATCATTTCCCCTAGTAGAGCCTAAGCGAGAGAGTACACAGCTCAGAGAGCCAGGAGTTAACTGGCTGTTCCCATTCCAGAAAGGTCTGGTTCTTTTCCTAGATAAGGAAACAATACTATATCAAGATGTTTCTATCATTCAATATTACATATCACACTGGATCCACAACTATAAAAAGAGAATTAGTGGCAATACCACTGTCTATTCTTAAAGCATCTCTCTTGAGGCGCTTTAGGCAACTGAACTTTACTTTTCCAGCCCAATCCCTTGGGAAATAAATAGTGATGATTTATTAAAACTTACATCTTACAGATAAGAAAGACCAACAAAAAGAAGTTGAAATGCAGAAGGGGACAGAGTGTCTTGAGGCTACACTCTACTTGTTGAATCACACTTCTTCCTTATACAAAAGATACAGAACATGCACATTGACTCATATGGAGCTGACTGTCACTTACTTCACAGCACAGTGCTAAGGGACTCTGTGGACCTGGCCATATTTGGGCCCCCACTCTGAGCAGCCATGTTCCTTTGCCAGGGTCATGGTTTCCTGCCTTTTCTCCCATGAAACCTATTTTTGAAGATGTCTAAAACAGTTTTTGAATGGCAAGTTGTTTCCTCCTATACCAGCAAAAATCTAGGCAATTCCAATCATCCTTTACAACAATGTGGCCATAATAACCTCTTCAAGTTAGTCTGCCTATAATCAGTCTTTTTAAAAAATATACAACCGATTTATTGGTTTATATTGCCTCGATTCCTCCTGTCTTTATAGAATAGCATGACCCTCAGAGCCAGGGGGTACATTAAATTTATACTTATTGAGTTGCATTATTTTTTAGTAGGAAGGAGGCAGTAATGGCCATATAGAGGGAATAATCATAATATACAAAGAACAGTGAGAACGCATCAGATAAAATTAAAGAGTGATTACTCCCTCCAAAGTAAGTTTTAGTAAAAGATTCTGAAGGAAGACAGCTTTATTTTGGTGAAAGACATCGAACGGCCTGGGTACAAAAAGCAGAGATTATAAGAAGCAGGCAGTAGTGCCCCCTGGGTTGCCTGTTAAGAAGTCTGCCTTGTACAGTTTCTGGAGAACTTTAGAAATGCAAATAACCTGGACAGATTAACAGCACCCCAAGATAACTAGCAGGATACAAAGAAACAGCACCTTTCACTATGAGGAGGCGTATTCCTTCAGGCAAACAAAGAAACAGGACAGAGTCAACATCTGTTTCATATAACAGCTTGGCTGCTGAAAGAAGCAAACTTTAAAAAATGGCTTAGCTGACAACCCTCAAAAACCATTCAGTCACTATTGCACGGGCTGAAGTAAATGGGTAGATAAACACAACTTGCACTTTCCATACTACCCTCACCGCCTTCCTCTAAAGAAAAGAAAATGCAGACAAAAGCCTCATATCTTCCCTTTTGATTGGCAACTAACAGCAATGAATCCTGAAGTGTGAAAGATAGCCAACTGATTTTTAGCTTTGCCCTGCCTTCCTCAAAGTCAACTGGGAAGATAAGACAGCCAAAGAGTATATTGGGTGGGGACCGTGGCCAAGATAGGGGGATGGGGAAACAATTCAGACATAACTCATTAGAATATTAAAGGGAAGAAAACAAGTCATTCGGCAAAACCAACCATTTTTTGGTTGGTTCCAGAATTCAGTTCAAGAAAGAAAAAGCAATATTATGATGTCTGGAACCTTATCAATAAGTGGTAACAAACCAAATGTGTTAAGAGATGAAATTTTCCTCTCTGGATTCTATCAATTTGTGAACAAAATTTCAGAATCAAGAGAAAGCCATCTAAGAAGGTATAAAAAACTATTCATAGATTTAAGAACTGGACATTTCTAAGATGAAAAATTATCAGTGCTGTGATGTCACTGCAGTGACCACTGCGTCCAACTCAGTTAAACGCCAGATGCTTTGCTTACCTTAGTAATGTGGTTACAATAGATAAGTCAAACAGAATGAAATCAACTGAGAGGCACTAAGACAGACAAGAGATTTTTCTGGTGGAATCTGAAAACAGAAAAAAAGGTGATTAGGTGGAAAAGGACAAAAACATTTACTACCAACACATGTGCAGTGGCAAAAAATATGCTGGGCAGATAACCAAGAGCCCAATGAGGTCCCTTTCAGTGACTTTCAGGCAGAACACCGTGCAGGAAAAGATCACTTTGTCGATGCGGGAGAGAGAGATGACCACAAAGGAAAAAGCAATCATATGTGATTTGTTTTATATTCAGAGAACTTGGGATGAAAAAGGCATTATTTAAAGGTGCTTTTGTGGGGTGTGAGGGAGTGAGGGTATAACTATAATAACAGTAAATCTTTCAGAAATGTTAGGGCCAGACAGTCTCTAAGTACTCAACCTACATTAACTAATTTGGTCCTCACAAGGATTACATGATATAGGGACTATTAGTACTACAATTTACAGATAAGGAAACAAAGATACAGGAAAGCAGACTTATCTGGAACCATAGAGAATGGCTGAGCTTAGAAACAAGTCACCAGGAGGAAGGAAAATCCTTCAAAAGATTAATCTTTCTGTCTATCCAGGATCCTGCTTGGTGTCTTACACAACACCCAGAAAAATAAAAATAATAGAGCAAGACAAGCAGAGTAATTAATTAAAACTAAAGGAGAAAGGATTTAGATTAGTTTAAAAAAGACTTTCCAAATTAAAAAATATGCAGGAAAAAAAAGTTCACTGAGAGATACTACAGAATGACCTCCATAGGGATCAGACCTGGATAGTGTTAAAAAAACGAATCCCTTCAAGTATGGAAGGGATTAACCCAGAACTTTGTTTTAGGCCTATCAGAAATATTTGACTGTAATTCAAGAAGAGAAGTTTAGTTCATGTTAAGAGTCTCCCCTTGTGTTGATTAGCCAATCTATGCAGGGACTATGCTTGTGTTGACACTATCAGTTCAGTTCAATTCAGTCGCTCAGTCGAGTCCGACTCTTTGCGACCCCATGAACCGCAGCACGCCAGGCCTCCCTGTCCATCACCATCTCCCGGAGTCCACCCAAACCCATGTCCATTGAGTCGGTGATGCCATCCAACCATCTCATCCTCTGTCGTCCCCTTCTCCTCCTGCCCTCAATCTTTCCCAGCATCAGGGTCTTTTCCAATGAGTCAGCTCTTCGCATGAGGTGGCCAAAGTATTGGAGTTTCTGCTTCAACATCAGTCCCTCTGATGAACACCCAGGACTAATCTCCTTTAGGAGTCCTGACTGCTTCAGAAGGGAGTCTTGAAGAAACCAGAAGAGGAAAGCATGACTACAGCACTAGAGTCACAATTAAAATGGAGGAAGAGTTGACTTAACCTCTAAATAAAGAGAGTAAGACAGAAAATGAATACTAAAAGCAGCTGCAATGATTAGGGATAACATCCTACAGTTTTGAGCAGAGTGTTAATGTGTAATCAATACAGTGTTAATGAAAATAATACCAACATGTGAAAGCTTTAAATTGTTCATATAATAGTGGTAAGAACAGCAGCAGACAATACCTGGGAGCACTTCTCTTGTGCCACGCACTGGGTAAAATGCTTCATGTACAGGGTACCGTGGTTAAGCACAAGGGCTCAGATCGACTCCCAGAAATCCTTCTCCAAATAACTTTGAACAAACCACTTGCCCTGTGTCTCACTATCTGTCAGATAATAACAGCATCTACTCTCTAGGCATGAAGTTGCAAAGATTAAGTAAGAATGTGTGCGGAGAGAAAATAGAAGAAATTGTAGAGTTCTAGAGTAATCAGTACAGCCTGATGAGTGGGACAGGTAAGATGAGGAGAACAGGTCATTCTCAACATAGTGTAAACAGGACTCACCCATCATACCACCAGGCTGGATCGTCTCTTTGTGTCATCCTTTATATTTACTTCCCTCTTAATTTCGTTACTTTCCAAATTAATTTCAAATATTGGTTTTCACAAATGTCTCTATCACTGAACCACAGGTCTCTTTAAATATCATTTATCCCCAGTCCCTAGAATCATGCTTGACACAAATAACTGTGCTAGAACGACTGCATGAACAGCAGGAAAAGATCACTTGAGAAAATTGCTATGAATGAAATTTATAGGAATTTTTAGGTGCGAGATATAAGAAATATCCTCATAAAAGAGAAAATTGATAACAGCATAGAATTCTCTCTGATATAAATTAGGTAGTACACACACACACACACACACACACACACCAGTGTGTTTGTGAACATAAGGTTTGCTATTTATAGTAAGATCTACCAAAAGTGACTTTCATTTAACTCCATTAGTCATTGTTATTTCATTCTAAACTATTTCTTACTAGATAAGGAACACAAGTTCACGCTTCTTCCTATTTTGAAGAAGTAAAAAAAGTAAGAGAGGTTAGGAGCAAGTGATTGAAAACCTTGGAACCATGCGAAAAGGGTAGAAGAGGGAATTAGAAGGGAGAAACGGGCTGGGCCAATCTCCTGAATTAACCCTAGGAGAAGCAGCAGAGCATTCCAAACTTCAGCACAGTGCGGGCTTTTAGTATCTGCCTACCTTTACACCTAGCTTCTTGAATTTCTTCCTTGATTTCAGAATCTTCGCCTGGATTGACAACCTGGTTGAATTCTGATTAACCTGTCTTCTGAGTAAACTCTCTACTGGTAAATAACATTGATTTTAAAATTCTCAACTCTTTCCTCTTGAACTTAGAAATTCTTGGGTCAAGCAACTTCCTCTCAAACAATTTAATTTTAGGAGGTCATAACTTTCCCTAAAGGCCTCGTATCTTATATTGGGATGAGCCTCTTGGGGTGTAAGATTTACTTAAATTCTATGAAAACTATACTCTCTATGTATGTTAGTCTGCTTTTCATGCATTCTTGGCTGATCTAGGGCCCAGTCCTACTCCAGGTAGAGGAGGTGCTCAAAAAAAAATTTGTTGAGTAAAGGAATTAGTGAGTGAAAAGTCAAGCCCTGAACTTCCTCCACTGCTTGCTTCTGAGCACACAACAGAGGATACACAAATAGATTCTATGCAGAAAATCGCCTCCTTGAGAGCCTCTCACCTGAAAACAGATATTAAATTTTCAGGGATAGAAGAATCTGTGCTTAAGTGAGTAATCTGCTCTTCAACACCACCTGCCAAGCACCACACATCACTAGCCTGAAACTGATGTATGGATCCTAACCCTGAAGCTCTGTCGTGTACCTACATCTCTCCATTTCATCATGCAAGAGGCACAGCTAGAGTATTTCCATCAAACTCTATAGTATCCTCTCCATTGTAATTTCCATTTCAGTAATTTCCAGGGCATACACAGTTCAAATGGCAACCCACTCCAGTATTCTTGCTTGGAGAATCCCAGAGACGGGGGAGCCTGGTGGGCTGCCGTCTATGGGGTCGCACACGACTGACGCAACTTAGCAGCAGCAGCAGCACACCGTTCTTCCAACAAAATTAAACTCTGCTTGGGAACAGATGGATTCCCACCTTATACACCCCTTTCCTCTAACTTGATCTTTTGAGTTGTACTGAGTTTCAATGGCACAGTTAAGATTATAATAAATTCTGCACTTTTAAAAAATTGTTAAGATGCATTTTTATATCATCAAAGTAAACATCAATAATAAACATCTTAATTAATCAATAGTTTCTTACATCTGGAGGGTATTTAATAAAAATTTTGCATCTAGCCTAGTAATAATAATATTATTAAGTATCAGTAATATTTAAAAATAATAGAATTCTCAAACCATTCAATTTGATTTCATTGATGTTTATACTATGTTCTCTGAAGCCACTAAGTAATATTAAAATATTTAATAAAGTCTTAAAATTTTTGCACAGAAAATTTTTCTATTATAAAAACATTCATGTTTATCATTTTTTCAGTCAAAATGACAAAACCAATGTCAAAGAAAAACCAGAATTTATCAACCATAGTTTAAATATTAATACTATAAAAGTCAAAGTGGCTATAAAACAGACTGACAGAAGTAAACCTGGAAAGATCAGCCAATACATCATTATATAAAAATAAGAAGGCATAAAAATACTATTAGGATGGCATAGGTCTGGGTTTTAATTTCATCAATCTAATAAAAGGTCACAGAATGAGCATAAAAAAAAAAACCAAAAACAGAATAAGGTCAATATCACAAAGTGGTTAAAGAGATGGAAGAGAACTCTCTTCTAAGTCATTAAACTCACCCATACCATACTGAACTCCAGAGGACTTATCATGTTCCTATGCCATTAGAGAATGTAGCAGGTTCATTGAATTGACTGATTTCTTTGTTAACCTACTTACATGGGTTAAGACCCTGACTGACACAAAATACAATCAAAAAAATCCCAGACAGAGAGTGCAATGAAAGACTGAGTGATGTACAGTTTGGGGTAAAGCCTATCCAATAAATGTGCCTGACCAACAAAGAACCTATTGGCAAAGATTTATTACCAGAACAAACACATTCTAAAAAGATCTAATACAATAAAACCTGCAATATGAACACAAACTACTCTAAAATACAGTTCTTTGCCTAATGTATAGCTTTTTTCCATGATTATACTAAAACTCTCTTCATTTTTTCACTTCAAGAATAAATTTAATAAGAGAAGCAAAACCAATGAGTATAGAGTATAAAATGGCACTGGTAGCGTAGCACTACATAAACAAACATACATTTATGTCAATTAGAACTCTTCAACCACCTTTAATATATATAAAGAAAAAATATTTCTAGGAAACGTATTACCAAGAAAAAGGGTAAAAATAAGTCACCTTCTAGAATAAAACATCATCAACATGTTTTAATTATATGCAATGCATTAATATGAACTTAGTAGAAGTTAGAGTCAGACATAGAAAAAATATATGATATACCTCCAAGTTCTTTTACATTCAAGATGGCATTCTGGAATGGCACTGCTTTTATACTAAAACCTACAATTAGAAAACAATAAACAAAGAATTAGCAACTTAACTTTTAAAAATGTATAGGATTCTCAAATTCTCTTTTTGGCAGATGAAGAACTATTTTTCATAGCTCATATTTACACCAGAAACACATAATTTTCAAGATAAATTATAATCTAGTATTATCTTCTATCATTTTGCAAAATATAGTTGTATGCTACAGCAAAATATAACTCTTTTCTTCCAAATCCTGCCTCATTCCTTCATATATAATGGGTCTTTGTAAATTTTACCAGTTGTGAGAAAGACACTTGAAAGTATAGAGAAACTCCAAAGAAGATATTCAACCATAATCTTTACATCTAATTCCTAAAGTTAATCTTCCCTCACATATAACTTAGCAACCCTAAAGTATCTAAATTATAACCATCTTATATTGGAATTACATATTTAACCCACTCTAGTACTCTTGCCTGGAAAATCCCATGGACGGAGGAGCCTGGTAGGCTCCAGTCCATGGGGTCGCTAAGAGTCAGGCATGACTGAGCGACTTCACTTTCACTTTTCACTTTCATGCATTGGAGAAGGAAATGGCAACCCACTCCAGTGTTCTTGCCTGGAGAATCCCAGGGACGGGGGAGCCTGGTGGGCTGCTGTCTATGGGGTCTCACAGAGTCGGACACGACTTAAGCGACTTAGCAGCAGTAGCACTATGTTAGTATTTTCTCTCGAGGACATGGTTAAACTCATACATAAATTTTTGTTAGATGTACAATCATAATTACCCATTTATGCATTTTATAATGCATTTAATAAATGACTTTTATTATAAAGTATATTCTGCATATAGTGCTATGATTAATTCTGTATTTAGACTTAATTATCATAATCTAAGACAATCAATTCAGGTGTAAGGTGAATGTACATTTACCTATACACACACACACACAAATACATATACTGAATATTTCTGAAATGATCCATAAGAAACTGGAACATATAATGGGAAAGAACTAGGTATAAATCTTAAATAGGAGCGATTCTTCAGTTTCATTTAAATGTTTTGCACATACAGGTACTTCTTTTTCAATTAAAAGCTCTACTACTTTTTTTTTAAATTTTTTAAATAATTTAAAAAATATTTTAAAAATATTTTTAATTGGAGGATAATTGATTTACAATGTTGTGTTGGTTTCTGCCATATATCAACATGAATCAGCACAAGTATACACATGTCCCCCCCAACTCTTGAACCTCCCTGCCACCTCCCACCCCACCCCACTACTCAAGGTTGTCACAGGGCACCAGGTTTGAGCTCCCTGCATCATACAGCAAATGCCCACTGGCTATCTATTTTACATATGGTAATGTATATGTTTCAATGCTACTCCTTCAATTCGTCTCACCTTCTCCTTCCCCGACCCTGTCCACCATTCTGTTTTTTTATGTCTGCATCTCCATTACTGTCTTGCAAATAGGTTCATCAGTACCAGGTTTCTAGATTCCACATACATGCATTAATATATGATATTTGTCTTTCTTTTTCTGACTTCACTCTGTATACTAGGTTTTAGGTTCATTCACTCCATTAGAACTGACTTAAATGTACTCCTTTTCATGGCAGAGTAATATTCCATTACATATATGTACCACAGAAATAGCTTCCTTATCCATTCATCTGCCAATGGACATCCAGGCTACTTCCATGTCCTAGCTATTGTAAACAGTGCTGCAATGGACGTTGGGATACAAGTATCTTTTAAAATTATGGTTTCCTCAGGCTGTATGCCCATTAGTGGGACTGTTGGGTCTTAATAAAACTACTGTTGGTAGTTTTATTCTAGTTTTTTAAGGAACTTCCATACTGTTCTCCATAGAGGCTGTATCACTTTTCCATCAACAATGCAAGATGATTCCCTTTTCTCCACACCCTCTTCAGCATTCATTGTTTGTACATTTTTTGCTGACTGGAGTGAGGTGATACCTCATTGTAATTTTGATTTGTATTTCTCTAATAACCAGTGATGTTGAGCATCTTTTCTTGTGTTTAATGGCCATCTGTATGTCTTCTTTGGAAAAAATGTCTGTTTAGGTCTTCTGCTCGTTTTCTGATAGAGCTGTTTGTTTTTCAGGTATTGAGCTGTATGAACTGCTTATATATTCTGGAGATTAATCCTTTGTTGGTTGTTTCATTTGCAATTATTTTCTCCCATTCTGAGGGCTGGCTTTCAATCTTGTTGTTTCCTTTGCAAAAGCTTTTCCTTACAAAAGCTTTTAAGTTTAATTAGGTCTCATTTGTTTATTTTTGTTTTTATTTCCAGTACTCTAGGAGGTGGGTCAAAGAGGATCTTGCTGTGATACATGTCAAAGAGTGTACTGCCTGTTTTCACCTAAGAGTTTTATCGTTTCTGGCCTTTAAGTCTTTAATCCATTTTGAGTTTATTTTTGCATATGGTATTAGGAAGTGTTCTAGTTTCATTCTTTTACATGTAGCTGTCCAGTTTTCCCAGTAATGTTTATTGAAGAGGCTGTCTTTTCTCCACTGTATATTTTTGACTCCTTTGTCAAAGATAAGCTGCCCTTGGGTGAATTGGTTTATCTCTGGGTAAAAGCCCTACTAATTTCTAAAGCTTACTGAGTAATTCCTGAGCACCCAATCGATTTAAGGCATTAAGCATTATTTAATATGTACAATTACAAGACAAATAAGACACAGTCATCCTTTCAAGAAACTATCAACAAGGTAGAAGGAAAAACATACAAATACTTTCATTGAAGCAAGTACTAGAAAAGTTAAAAAGTGCTGGGAAAGGTAAAAAGATGTAAATTACTACATGTGTAAAAACAATTCTTTACATGGTTTTGTTTTACTTTATACATAAACAAGTTAATATGTGTCTTATTATATACTCTATTATTACCACTCCTCTGTTGTATATTGCCCTAGAGCTTTAAGATTCTATACATCACCTTCTACCAAGGAGTCAGAAGCTCTATGACTGCGGTCAACTTACTAGCCTTGGTTTTCATTGTTTGAAAACCAGGATGATAGTATCTATGTCACAAAGCTGTGATAATGTGTGTATTATCTTTATCATAGAGCTTGGTACAAATAAGCATACTACATAAAACTGCCAACTTTATATTTCAATTGACGCCATGTTGATGATTTTATCATTAGGTACACATATTTTTTGCCTACCTGAATATATTACAGACTCCTGAGACAGAAATTCTGGTGCTCATTTATTTATTAATCTAAGTACTTAGTTGGAGCCATGAGTGTTATCACTGAACAAAAAGTACCTTTGTTGGAGTTTATGCTCAACTGGAGTGTAAACAGTTGAAATTTGTTGTGTTGTTATTGTTGTCCAATCACTAAGTCAAGTCTGACTCTTGGCAGTCCCATGAACTGCAGCACGCCAGGCTTCCTGGTCCTTCACTATCTCCCAGAGTATGCTCAAACTCATGTCTGTTGAGTTGGTGATGTCATCCAACCATCTCATCCTCTGTTGCCCCCTTCTCCACTTGCCCTCAATCTCTCCCAGCATCAGGGTCTTTTCTAATGAGTTGGCGCTTCGCATCAGTGGCCAAAGCACTAGAGCTTCAGTATCAGTCCTTCCAGTGAATATTCAGTGTTCATTTCCTTTAAGATTGACTGGTTTGATCTCCTTGCAGGCCAAGAGACTCTCAAGAGTCTTCTCCAGCACCACAGTTCAAAAGCGTCAATTCTGTGGTGTTCAGCCTTCTTTATGGTCCAACTCTCACATCCGTACATGACTACTGGAAAAACCATAGCTTTACAGAACATAAACGTTTGTTGGGCTCCCTAAGAATCTTTCAAAACGTACTCTTTCAGAGTGGCTTTCATGCAGACAGACACTGTGGGCATAGCATTGTGGTTAATGGTAGATGCAGTCACTGAATCTTAGCAAAATAGCAGGAGGAGTAGGAGGCAGTGCCCTGTGGCTGACACACTGGCATGTATCTTGACCTGTAGGAAAGCCTCTCCAGGTGTCTGGCCTCTGGGAAGTTAAGGAAACTCAGTGCCAATCACAATACTCATGCTGCCACTGAAATCTGCCCACGGGAGACTTAGATGCTTGAATTTATCTGCCTACCTCACAGGGCTGTTAAATGGATTAAAAGGCAATGATTATGAAATCCTGAAAACAAAAACCCTATGTAAGTGCTAAACAGTCTATCAGTGGTTATGTTCAGGATAAACTCGAGTGTGAATTTTCCAGAGAAATGGGACAAACCCCAACTTTGAAAAGGAAATAGTTATGGAGCATACTAGCAAAGTTTAATCTGCTTTGATTCTTAAAAGCTGACAATATGCAGGCACCCAGAAGGAAGTAGTATTTTTTCGCAAACTGCCACACCCATACGCAAAATACAACTTTAGAAATTTACTGATCTAACAGGCAGATTATATGACGATTCCCATCTTGAATCCTTGCACAGACTACAAAAATGTCCTCTAGCATTCACTTTAAGCAAAGTAAACCAGCAATGTTATTTATAGGCATATAAATGTTCCTTCAGAATACTCATAAATGTTTTCTCTTCACATAGAACATGTGTGGCTAGATTTATACTGCAAAGGTATATGTAGTCTTCCACTTTGCTGTCTTCCTATTATTTTTACAATATACCTGTGGTAATTAATGTTCAGAGGATAAAGCCTAGATAACTAGTCCAGAGAATGTACTATTCATAGAAGAGAAGCAGTATTTTTCTATGTTATTCCTCCTGTTTGCAAGGATTAAGAAGAATTAAAATGTAAGGATACATTTTTGGTTCACCAAAACAGCAATCAAGAAGAACCATCAGATCAACTGTATTTTATTCCTTTACACTGAATTGGATGAGGTCAAGAAGGGAAATTAGTATTTAGTAGAGATACAAAGGTCAATTCATCAAAACACCTCTTTTGAAGGATCACTCTGAAGAATAAAAACCTGTGGATTGCATAGGCTCCACAGTAAGAATATCTGGGTTCGAATTCTGGGTCTACCATTACTAACTGTCTGAGCAAGTTATTAAATCCCTCTGTGCCTCAGATTCCTCATTTGTAGAGGAAAACAGTACTCAGTGCTATAAAGTGTTGTTGTTTGTTTTAAGAAGTAAAACCAAAAATTGCGATTACTAATGGTCATCAAATGACCACTGAAAGCTTTCTCCCAATCAAAATCATGTGTGGCCTCAAGCTCAGGTATATTATGAAAGCAGTGGTAAAAGTAAGAGTTACTGAAGACACAATCAAAAACAAACATTTATTGAGGACTTCCATAGACTAATATTTGTGGTCCTCCACATTTCTTTCCTTCTCAATCAACCAGTCACCAAAGCCTTTCAGTTTCATCTGCCTAATAGTTCTCAAACTTGCCTACTTCTCTCCATCCTCACAGCACAACTCTGATCAAACCATCCAGTAAGCCTCCTAACGGAACTCTGTTATCAGCCTCCTCCATCATCCTCATACACCAGCAGAAGTGTTTTCCTGAAATGAACCTCTGTTCACACCATTCACCTAGTTAAAAGGGTCTGACAGCTTCTCACTTCTCAGGAGATAGTTCAAAATATCTAACAAAGCTCTATCAGATCCAATTCTTCTTTCCTTCTCTAAGCTTATTTTGTACCATCTCCCCCTCATTTATATTTGGTTTCTAAAACAAGCTATACTCCCTCCACCTCAGGGCCTTTGCACCTACTGCTGCATAAGTGTGTATTCTTTGCTCCTCTGGGAAACTAGTCACCCTTCAGGTGTTTGAACTTCACTTTGTCAGGCAAGCTTTCTCTTTGCGTTCCTAAAATAGGTTGATTTTTTTTGGATCCGTGTGCTTCTACATGACTTTCACATTCCTAATTACGTATCAGTTTATTTATTTATGTCTGTTCCCACGATAGACTGAAAGGATTCTTAACAGAGACACAATGTATGGTGTATCTTGTATGCCAGTGCTTGGTCATAATAGGATCTCAGTATTTGTTTAAAGATCTGTGTGAAGCGTTTATATTTGTCAGCCCTCTACTTCCAAGGGTTCTGCATCCACATATTCAACTAACTGCAGATCAAAAATATTTGGGGAAAAAAAATTCCAGAAAATTCCAAGAAGCAAAACTTCAATTTGCTGCACACAGGCCACCATTTACATTGTATTAGGTATTATCAGTAATGTAGAGATAATTTGAAACATACAGGAAGATGTGTGTAGGTTACATACAAATACTGTATTTTTATATAAAGGATTTGAGCATATTCAAATTTTGGTATCCATTGTAGGGGAGGGTGGTCATGGAACCAGTCCCCCTCAGATACCAAGAGACAACTGTATATCCTAATTTAGCTGTTATGACAATCCCTAAGTTAAAGAATAACTACTGTTGCAGGAAGAAAATGAAGCCTAGAAGGGTTATGGACCTAGACAAAAGGGCTAAGTGCTGCATTTAAAACCTGACAGGTCTCATCAGTTCACCAGAACTCCACCCTATAGCACTTCCTCCACATACCAACAAGCTGATGTATTTTATACTATTTTGTCCACAGTTTTGAACCTAAAGATTGGTGGAGCTGATTGGAAAAATACACATATACCTAATGAGCCCATTAATTTATTTTCGCTCTTGTTTTATAAATAATCCAACACAAGGAATCTCTTTTGATTCTTGTGTTCTCAGGTCTGTACTACATTGCCTTATTAATGGAACAAAAGTAATAGTATGAGTTTAGAGAGTAGTTTTTATTAGATATTATTAATTAAACCATGACCTTAGGAGGTGAGGGGGAATGTTCACCTGACTCAGTCAAGACAGGGTGCTTGCTCTGCTGCTTCTTCAAAATAACGAAAGCATTCCTCTGATGCACTTTTCTCAAGGAGGCAGTGAGTGGATGGGACAAGACAGGGTCCTAGAAGTCCTAGTTGACAGCTCTTAGACTCACCAGCCACTTTTTCCCATTGATTCTGAATCCCCGCTCTAACATTTCGATTCCACTATTTGTATTAAACAAGGAGGAGGGAAAAACAGTAACAACTGAGTCAATCATCAATGGCCTCCAGTATTTGGCTGAAGGGCTCATGGGTAGGTCTCCTGACTCCATTCAAACAATTTGATGGCTGAAGCCTAAGTTACGTAGTCATTTTTTCCTGGCCTATTTAAGCTACATTAGTAAGACTGAAACCTCCCCTAAGATTTAACCCCACAAATTTTAATAAATATATGACTTAGTAACTCTTTGGGGAAATAATTGTTTGCATAGACTCAGTTTTTGTCTTTGAGTCCTTAAATCCAAAAAAGCCTGTGATACAAGGGAGATGGATTTGAAAATTTTTATGCAGGGAAAGCATTACTGAAATCGTAACAAAATTAGGTTTGGGAAGGAGGTTAGTCTATTTTTATCCATTGTGTGGAACACATAAGTATTTTACTTGGACCTACAGCCCAACCTCCACCCTTCCCCCACCTCCCATAACACATATGCAAGTCTGCACATTTGTACACAGATACTGTGTGTGCTTCTCAGATCCCTGGATCACTAAAGAACTGCTCAAGGAAAGACATTCTACAGATCTGGTAGCCTTGACTTGAACCAAGGGCATGATTAATGGCCATGGTAGTTTTGTGATGTTTGGACAATGGTCTAGCGAAATTTTAAATATGATTTCAACAACATAAAAGGAAATTTAATCTATCAGTACTTATAAAACACAATCCTTTAGCAGATACAAAATCTGACTTTCTAATTTATTTCCTAACACGTATGCACAAAATACTAAAGTTATTAAAATCTTCAAATTTTCATAAACTTTCTATATTTCTTTCAAATTATAATTATTTTGTATTTTAGCTGAATCACATAACACTTTACAAACTTTCAAGTGCAGCAATATACATCCCTAGAAGAGATTTTTCAACCTTTTTCAATTCCAAGTGTTCAATATTCTCTAGATTATTCTCTGTGTTACAACAATACATTATCCTAAACCTATAGACTCCACTCCTCTGGTTTAAAAAAAAAAGTGAATACTGTGTAATCTCCAGGTTAACAGCCCCTTTTATCAACAAATGCTTCGTGCTGTTACACAGTCTAGGAATTCACTCTGGACAAATGCTTCGTGCTGTTATACAGTCTAGGAATTCACTCTGGACAAAGTTCACTTTTGCTTCTAGACCAATGTGCAAGCTACTCAATTTTTTCCCCTATATCAGCAGGACCTGCTTTTTGCAGGATTTCTTGGTCCTTTGAGTTTTGACAATTTAAGTATCTTTTAAAAATTATGTCAAAGTAAAAGACTGCTGAAGTTAACAATCCAGCACAGTTTGGATTCCCTTGACTTATGAAGAAAAGGCAGGGATTCTTGCCTTGCTGAATTAAATAGACATATCCTTCTTGTGATGTGTTTTCATTTTAAGAAACTAATTCTCAATTTATCTTTTCAACTGTTCCAAACTCTCCCAACAAATATTTCATTTTTAATTGGCTTGATAGAATCGAAACACTATAAAATAGAGAAATAATTTAGTAGAATAAAATTTCACACATAATTCGACCATACCAACAAAGCCTATTGTTATTTTTTACATTTTTTTCCCATTTTCAATTTAAAAGCAGTTTTGCAAGGTTTAATTTTCAAAATGTAAATTTAATTTTCTTCTACAGAAGGCTGTATATGTTTCTCAATATATGATCATTTCAATCGATGTACCACAATTTAATTAACAGACTCCTTTGATACAGAACATTTAAATTACTTTAAAGTTTCAGTTATACAAAATGTTGCAATCATTTGTTCATATAGTTTCTCTGAAATTACATGCTTACCGTAAATTCTCAGTTGACACTATTACTAGGCCAAGGGATGTAAATATTTTGGTAACCTTTAATTTATATGAATAACTGCTTTCCAAAAAAAGAGGGGTAGGCAACACCAATCACAATGTCACCAGTAATTTATGTGCATACAAAGGTAACCACAATCTTCATAGCACTGGGACAAAATTTAATGAAAACTTTGGTAAATTTAGCTATAAATTAACATTTTAAAGGAGATCAGCCCTGGGAGTTCTTTGGAAGGAATGATGCTAAAGCTGAAACTCCAGTACTTTGGCCACATCATGCCAAGAGTTGACTCATTGGAAAAGACTCTGATGCTGGGAGGGATCGGGGGCAGGAGGAGAAGGGGACGACAGAGGATGAGATGGCTGGATGGCATCACTGACTCGATGGACGTGAGTCTCAGTGAACTCCGGGAGTTGGTGATAGACAGGGAGGCCTGGCGTGCTGCGATTCATGGGGTCGCAGAGTTGGACACGACGGAGCGACTGAACTGAACTGAACATTTCATTTCTTTTCTAGTAAAATTGACTTCTGATAAAGCTGTACCTTTCTGTTTCCCATTAATTCTTTTTATGAATTTCTCTTTGTGAACTTAGCTTAATTTATCATTTAGATTCTCAGTACTATTTGAGAATGTGACTGAATTCTCTAAATGGGACAGTCATAAACTCTCAATAGCAGTGCTTTCACTTATATTTTTCCTCTGAATTTTAGCTTTCCAGTCTTTCAAAATTTTCATATAGTTAGGTCTCTTGCTCCTTCACTGTGTACATTATTCTCCATAGGCCTCCTGTGACTGTTTCCCCATCTCCACATTGAGTGTTCACATGGACGTGTGGCCTTCTGACCTCCACCACTGGGTTCTGTCATTTATTATAGGACTTTTCTTCTACCTCCTTCGTTCTTCTTCCACTACATACGTATACAACAAAAGGGACTGGAAGTTGAGTTTGAGCACAGCAGCAACGTCTATCTGGACTGGGGTTCTGTGGGTCCACTGATAACTGAAATCATTCTTATGCTCCTCTGCCTCCACCCCTCCTTCCTCTGTCACCACTAGTTTCTCCAACATCTTGCCCACCTTCATTAGCTACAATAAACACACAGACTCAACCAACAAGCATCTACCCCTTCTCTTCTACATCCTCACCTCACACCTCACGCCCAACTCTGCTCTCCCTTTAACCATTACAAGGCCCTCCCACTAAATCCAGGGAGCCTCACCTTTGTCAAGAAAAGTCTTCTCTGGGCTCCAACATTCTCTTACGTGCTTCTCCGTCCTCTTTGTACCAGCAAGCAGAGCTCTTTCTTCCCGTGTCAGTGTTACCTAGCACAAGCTGTGTCTCTATGCTTTACCACTTTACCACCTGTCGTTGTTGTTCGGTTGCTAAGTCGTGTCCGACTCCTTGCGGCCCTATGAACTGCAGCACACCAGGCTTCCCCGTCCTTCACTATCTTCTGCAGTTTGCTCAAACTCATATCCATTGAGCTGGTGATGCCATCCTGCCATCTCATCCTGTCTCCCCCTTGTCCCCCTGCTTCAATCTTTCCCAACATCAGAGTCTTTTCCAGTGAATCGGTTCTTCATATCAGGTGGCCAATGTAATGGAGCTTCAACATCAGTCCTTCCAATGAATATTCAGGGTTGAATTCCTTTAGGATAGACTGGTTTGATCTCCTTGCTGTCCAAGGGACTCTCAAAAGTCTTCTCCAGCATCACAGTTCAAAAGCATCAATTCTTCGGTGCTCAGCCTTCTTTATGGTTCAACTCTCACATCTGTACATGACCACTAGAAAAACCTCCGCTTTGACTATATGGATCTTTGTCAGCAAAGTGATGTCTCTTTTTTAACATGCTGTCTAGGTTTGTCATAGATTTTCTTCCAAGGAGCAAGCGTCCTTTATATTTCGTGGCTGCAGTAGCCTTCCAACAGTGATTTTGTACTCCCCCCAAATAAAATCTGCCACTGTTTCTACTTCTCCCCCATCTATTTGCCATGAAATGATGGGACCAGATGCCATGAATTTAGTTTTTTGAACGTTGAGTTTTAAGCCAGTTTTTTCACTCTCCTCTTTCACCCTCATTAAACAGCTCTATAGTTCATCTTCACTTTCTGCCATTCGAGTGGTATCGTCTCTCACCTCTTAATAATGTCCCACTTGAAGTTGTGACATTTGTTTATATGTGGACCTTTGGATTTCCATATACTAACTTTTAGGGAATTTGTTTATCCATCTGAATGAATTCAATATTTGGCTAACATTTGTCCACCATTCTGTCTGCTTCTAGTCTTAAAGACAATATTTTCCAAAACTAATGATTGAAGTTATCCTTCAAATTTTCACATCTCCAAAATTATCAACTCTAAATTCACATTAGCCATCTCTTAATTTATTGGTGGAAAATTGCAGATTTCATCAAATTTTCTACACAGAAAACATAGCAAACATACAAAGTTCTACTTATCCCTTGCCAATGTGGAAGCCCTTTCTTTTTTCTTGCCTGATGCACTACCTAGAATCGCCACTACAATGCTGAATGGAAGTGGTAATAACAGACATCCATGTCTTATTCTTTATCTGACTGGGAATAAGTTTTGTATTTCATCATTAAGTATAACAATAGCTAGAGATTTTTATAAATGGCCGTTAAGAGTTGAGAAAATTCCTTTCTGTTCCAACTTTGCTGAGAGTTTCTTTTTTTCTTATCAGAAATCAATGTTTTTGTATCTCTTGAGATGATCAATATCAGCTTACTGATAATGTAAGTTAAATTTATTTATTTTTGAATGTGAAACCAGTCCTGTATTCCTGGGATAAATGTTACTTGGTCATGATAATATTAAAGGATAATACCTATTAATATACTACTGTTAGATTTTATTTGCTAGATTTTTGTTTATATTTCTGGCATCTGTGTTCATGAGGAATATGGTATGTTACATTTCTTGTACTATTGTTGTCTGGTTTTAACATTAAACTTGCTGGTCTTATACAAGGAATTTGAAAGTTTTCCCTCTTCTTGAATTTTCTGAAAGACGTTATGTAGCACTGGCATTAGTTCCTCTTTCAAATGTTCAAGAAAATTTACCAGTGAAACCAACTAGTTTTTTTAAAAAAAACTATAATTTCAATTTCTTTACTAACTACAGATCTGGGTGTTCTATTTATTCTTGAATGAATTTTGATGATTTATCTTTCAAGGAATTTGTCCATTTATATTGTCAAATTTACTGGCATAAAGTTGTTCATAATATCCTTTTTTTAAAAAGAGATATATACATGTATTTTTTCTTTTGGACGGTGCTGGGTCTTCACTGCTGCACGTGGGCATTCTCCAGAGAGTGGGGGTTACTCTCTGTTGCGGTGCACAGGCTTTAGGCACACAGGCTTTCAGTAGTTCTAGAGCGCTGGCTCAGCAGGCAGTTGTTTTGTGGCATGTGGGATCTTCTCGGACCAGGGATCAAACCCGTGTCTCCTGCATTGGCAGACGGATTCATTACCACTGAGTTGCCAGGGACGTCTCCTGTTCATAATATTCTATTATCCTTTTAATATTTATAGAATCTACCTTGATGTAACCTCTCTCATTTCTGATGTTATAATTAGTGCCATCTTTTTTTTCCTCATCAGCTTGGCTAGAGTTATTATAAATTTTATTGATCTTCTCAAAGAACCAGCTTTTGATCTAATGAGTTTTCTCTATTGTTTTTCTATTCCACTGATTTTCACTTTGATCCTTATTATTTCCTTTCTGTTGCTTACTTTGGGTTTAGTCAGTTCTTCTCATTCCTTAAGGTGGAGGCTGAGGTCACTGATTTAAGGGCCTTCTTTTCCTGATTCAGGGGTTTAAAGCTATGAAATGCCCCCAGTGTCCATGCTTACAGACATCTCATAAATTTTGATGTGTTATATTTCCATTCTGTGTAAAATACTTTACAGTTTCTCTTTTGATTTCTTATTTGATCCATTGATATATAGAAGTAGTTCAGTTTCCTAATTGGAGAAGGAAATGGCAACCCACTCCAGTGTTCTTGCCTGGAGAATCCCAGGGATGGGGGAGCCTGGTGGGCTGCTGTCTATGGGGTCGCACAGAGTCGGACACGACTGAAGCGACTTAGCAGCAGCAGCAGCTTCCTAATATTTGGAGACTTTTCCAGAGATGATCTTGTTATTGGTTTCTAATTCAATTCCACTGTGATCTGACAACGTATTTTAATCCTTTTTAATTTACTGAAACTTGTTTCATGCCCTCAAATATGGTCTTATTTGAGAAGACGATTCTCTGTTGCTCTTGGGTAGAGGGTTCTATAAATATTAATCAGGTCAAGGTTGTTGTTGTTCAAGTCTATTACCTGTTAGCTGATTTTCTTCATATGTGTTCTATCAATAATTTAAAGTATTGAAATCTTTGTAATTGTGGGTTTTGTCAGTTTTTGCTATGTGTATTTTGAAGCCATTATTACATACATAAATGTTTTAGCATCATTATGTCCTCTGATTCAGACCCCCTTCATCATTATGAAATGAATTTCTTTATTCCCAGAATTACTCTTTGCTCTAAAGTCTAACTTGTCTGATATAATACAGCCACACCAACTTTCTTTTGATCCCTAGTAGCATGATATATCGGAGAAGGCAATGGCACCCCACTCCAGTACTCTGGCGTGGAAAATCCCATGGATGGAGGAGCCTGGTGGGCTGCAGTCCATGAGGTCACTAAGAGTTGGACACGACTGAGCAACTTCCCTTTCACTTTTCACTTTCATGCATTGGAGAAGGAAATGGCAACCCACTCCAGTGTTCTTGCCTGGAGAATCCCAGGGGTGGGGGAGCCTGGTGGGCTTCCATCTATCTATGGGGTCGCACAGAGTCGAACACGACTGAAGCAACTTAGCAGCAGCAGCATGGTATATCTTTTTCCATCTTCTTACATTTAACCTACTTGGGTCTATCGTTTTCAGTCTCTTCATTGAAGAATCTAAACCTTCTGCATTTAATTTGATGACTGATGGTCAGATTTGAATGTATCACCTTGCTATTTGTTTTCTATCTGTCCCATATATTCTTGTTTCCCTTTTTCCTGTCTTTTTAAAACTATTTTTTGTAATTCTTTCTTATCTCATTTATTGCCTTATTCACTTTCACATTTTGCTTGTTACTTTAGTGGTTGCTTTAGGCTTCATAACATACCTTTAATTTATTATAGTCTACCTTCAGTTCAGTTCAGTTCAGTCGCTCAGTCGTGTCCGACTCTTTGCGACCCCATGAATTGCAGCACATCACACCTCCCTGTCCATCACCAACTCCCGGAGTCCACCCAAACCCATGTCCATTGAGTCGGTGAGGCCATCCAACCATCTCATCCTCTGTAGTCCCCTTCTCCTGCCTTCAAGTGTTATTAAACTACTTCATATGTAAGAACCTAACAGTAGAATACTTCCCGTTTCCCCCCATGACTTTTACGCTATTGTTCTCATGCATTTTACATTTATATGTTATAAACCCCCCAATATATTGCTACTGTTTTTATTTATACAATTAATCTTATAAAGAGATTTGAATAAGAACTAAATCTTATACAATTACCCAGTAATTACAATTTCTGCTACTTTGCTTTGTACAGATCCAGGTTTCCATCTGGAATTACTTTCTTCTGCTTGAGGAGCTTCCTTTAGCATTTTCTTACAATGTTGGTCTTATAATGTAGGTCTGCTAGCAATAAATACTTTCACTACTTTTGCATCTGAAAAAGTCTTTATTTTTACTTTCTTTTTGAAAGACATTTCTGTTGGATGTAGGCTGATAGTTCCCCCTCTTTTGTAGTTTAAAGATGCACTCCACTGCCTTTTCCCTTGCATTGGTTCCAGTCAGAAATCTAATGTCACTCTTATCTTTGTTTCTGTGTGATTTTTTTCTCTGTTGTTAAGATTTCCTTTTTGTATTACTCAGCATTCTCCAAAGAAACAGAACCAACAGGATGTGTGTCTACACACAGAAAAATGTTTATAGGAATTGACTCATAACATCATGGAGGCTGTCAAGTCCAAAATCTGCAAGGTGGGTCAGCAGACTAGAGACTAAGGAAAGAGTTGATGCTGCAGTTTAAGTCCCAAGGCCAGCACAGACTTCCTTCTTGCTCTGGGGAAGTCAGTCTTTTGATCTATTCAAGTCTTCAACTGATTAGATGAGACAAACTGCATTATATAAAGAACTTTACTCAAAGTCTGCTGATTTATATATTAATCTCATTATATATATACACATATACATAAACAAACACACTCACAGAAATATCCAGAACGTTCGACTACATATCTGAGCACTGTGGCCCAGGCAAGTTGACACATAAAATTAACTATCACAAACTATCACTGGCTTTAGTAATTTCATGAAGACATGACTTGGTGTACTATCTCTTGTGCTTGTGGTTCGATGAATGTCTTGGATTTGTTATTTATCTTCAAGACTGGTAACATTTCATTCACCATTTCTTCAATTATTTTTTTCTATCCCTTTCTCTACACCCTCACCTTGATACATTAAAATATTAGGTGTTACTCATATATTAGGTGAATTGAAGTTGTTCTATAGGTCACTCCCCTGGGAAAGGAGTAGGACAAGGCTGAATTGTCACCCTGCTTATTTAACTTATATGCAGAGTACATCATGCAAAATGCCAAGCTGGATGAATCACAAGCTGGAATCAAGACTGCCGAGAGAAATATCAGCAACTTCAGATATGCAGATGATACTGCTTTAATGGCAGAAAGGGTGAAAGAGGAGAGTAAAAAAAGTGGCTTAAAACTCAGCATTCAAAAAATGAAGATCATGGCATTCAATCCCATCACTTCATGGCAAACAGAAGGGAAAAAAGTGGAAACAATGACAGATTTTATTTTCTTGGGCTCCAAAATCACTGCGAATGGTGACTGCAGCCATGAAATTAAAAGACGCTTGCTCCTTGGAAGGAAAGCTATGACAAACCTAGTCAATGTATTAAAAAGCAGAGACATCACTTTGCTGACAAAAGTCCCTATAGTCAAAGTTATGGTTTTTCTAGTAGTCATGTATGGATGTGAGCATTGGCCCATGAAGAAGACTGAGTGCTGAAGAACTGATGCATTCAAACTGTGGTGCTGGAGAAGACTCATGAGGCGTCCCTTGGACTGCAATGTGATCAAACAAGTCAATCCTAAAGGAAATCAACCTTGAATATTCACTGGAAGGACTGATGATAAACCTGAAGCTCCAACATTTTGGCCACCTGATGCAAACAGCTAACTCATTGACCCTGATGCTGGGAAAGATGAGGGCAGAGGGAGAAGTGGGCAGCAGAAGATGAGATATATCCTATCTGATGTCTCCCTTTCTCCCTCCCACCACTGCCTTACTTAATGGCTAAGAGTTAAATTCCTGAGCACAGTATAAATGGTTTGCCAAGATTTGGCCACTGCCTATCTCTTGTGACTCCTGACATTCTACAAACCATGCATTGCAGCCACATGGAAATGTGGTTCCCAGGAAGTAGCAACCTGTTTCAGGCCTCTCTGCCTTTACACAGACTTCCCCTCTATCCCCCAAATCTTCTTTCTTCTTCTACCTCACTCTCTTATTCTTACCGCTTGGACAAGCCATGCATCATCCTTTCCTCCCACCAGTCCAAGCAAAACTGATCACTCCTCCTCCTTTGTATATTTCTAGACACAAGCTTAATGTCTATGTGGCCAGTAGACTGACTCTCTGGAATGTTAACCAGAGTTATCCCCAGTTTCTAACCCTGGATCTAGCACATGGTGCTTGCTTGAGCTTGTGTCAGTGGCTAAGTCATGTCTGACTCTTTTGTAACCACATGAACTGTAGCCTGCCAGGCCCCTCTTTCCATGGGATCTCCCGGGGAAGAAAACTGGAGTGGGTTGCCATTTCCTTCTCCAAGGTGGGTGCTCAAAGTAAGCTGTCTGCATGAAAAATCTTTTAAGTTTTGCAGACAATGTCTCAGCCCACTCCTCCCACCATACCTCTGTTTTTCATTTCCTTCAACTATTCTTCCATAATTTCCTTTAATTAACACCTGTCTTTCCTTTCATTTTCAGGTGAAAAAGAGGAAGTATTGGGGGAGTGACAAAAGCTCTTGGTAGCACTTTGAGCTGGATAATTCCTTCTGGTGGGGGCCCATCATGTATACTGTAGGATATTTAACAGTATCCTTGGGTTCTACACAAAAGAAGTCAGCCGCACCTTCCCCCAGTTATAAGAATCAAAATGTCTCCAGACATTACCAAATGTCCCCTCAGGAGCAAAATGTGCCCTGACTGAGAACCACTGCCTAGACTGACTTTTCTAGGCCACCTCAGTGAACATGGTAAGCCTGACTGATGGTCCCTGTGCCCACCATCTTCCAAGGAAGAAGACTGAGATTATCACTTGTACTGTGTAGGGAGTATGTGACCAACACAAGCAGGTTAGGGTGACACCTCAAGGGAGAAGGACACTCAATGGGTCTGAGATGAACCCATCTGTCACAGTACTAGGAGTCTAGGCTGCAGAGTTATTTTCTATCAAGATTCTCCTGGCTTGATTTATTCAGTGGCACTGAAATGACCAACTAGAGGGATGGAAGGTACAATTTGATGCCATTAAAGCCTCCTTTAAATATAGTTTGAAAAATAAGAGTAACTGAAAATAAATAATAAACTCACTGAACCATCTCAGTGAAATGAGGGGATCCCACCAAAGCACAGGAAGCAAAAGAGAGCATCTCAGGGGAGAGGAAGAAAAGGACGAGGACCCTGGTGCAGTACCCACCTGTTGTTGACACAACGCTGTCAGGGCTTTCACTGCAGAGCTTGGACAGCAGGCTTGTCTTGCCAGAGCCCGTGAGGCCTATGCAGACCAGGTCATACTCTGGGCGTGCAGGCGGTGGACCCTTGCAGCAGAGTGCTCTAAAACACTGCCAAGAGAGGGGAAATATGGCTCTTTAATAAGACTGTAGAGGCAAAGCATAGTCACATTTTAAATGATCACATATTGAGAAGTAACCAAATAACCTGTTCATTGTAAGGTGGAAAGGGGACTTGACGGTGAGAGGCCCGAGGATATCGCCTTGACTGAGCAATCAAAATTAATATCCCAGGAATGAGACCCACAAGGACTTGCAGACCCCCTCCTGCTGTGATGCGGGCACTGCAAGGGGCACCACGTCATCGCACAATTTTCCCGTCAAAAACGCACCACCAGCATCCAAGCACCAGGAGGTCGGACACCACCGTGAGGAGCATTCCGCAGGACAATTAGCCTGCCTGCTTCTAACACCTCAAAGGAAGGCTGAGGAACTGTTTCAGGTTAAAGAAGGCTAAAGAGACGTAATAATCACAATGCCTCCTGGACTGGATCCTGGATTAGGTGGAGGAACAACACCATAAACCAGTATTGTTGGGCAACAGATAACAGCTGAATAGACTGAATATTAGAACCTGCAATGACAGTATTGCGTAAGGGTAAATTTCCTGAATTTTATCATTGGACTACAGTTACCAAGTGAATATCACTGTCCTGAGAAAACAAATTCTAAAGTGCTTAATGATGAAGGGTCTTGATATCTGCAGTTAACTAGCTAAGAACATTTCTAAATCTCTACCTCCATCACCACCTCCACACCTAGATGGTGAGGAATGTAATAAAGCAATCGTGGTAAAATGTTAATGACGGAGGAACCTGAGTGGAGTCTAAAGGAAATTCCATGTACTAGTCTTACAATGCTTTAATATTATTTCAAAAGAAAATTCTTTTAAAATCATTATATCCAGTTCCCACATATATCACTGTCATCCTGACTTTTGAAACATTTTGTGCGTGCTTAGTCACAAAGTCATGTCTGTTTGTGACCGACTATAGCCTGCCAGGCTGCTCTATCCATGGGATCCTCCAGGCAAGAATAGTGGAGTGGGCAGCCATTCCCTTCTCCAGGGGATCTTCCTAATCCAGGGATCAAACCTGGGGTTTCCTGCATTGCAGGTGGATTCTTTACCATCTGAGCCACTAGAGAAGCCAAATAATGGGGAGACTGGGCTTCATCAAGGCTATCATCTAAATGAGATGAGAAACTGGGAAAAAATATGCTGAAAAAGCAAAGTGACAGAAAAGGTTCCCTTACTGGTCAATTTTAGTAAAAAAAAAAAAAAAACAACAACAAAAACACTGACTTCTTAAATCTGGACAAAGAAAATCACATACCACCCTTGGAACTGCAACTAGGCCTTCCTAAACCACCAAACAGAAGGAGTTCCACTTTTGGGAAAAGCAAATGAAACAAAACTCCTCTTCTGACACAACCTAGAATTTTGCTTCAGGTCAAATGACCTCAGGGTACTATGAACTAGTGCTTGCTCTGCAACAGCTAAAAGACTAGGATTTGGGAGACTGGAAATCATTCATGCAGTTTTTGGTCTTTCTACTTAATTGACATCCACTTATTAGAAGCCACCTAGTTTATAAAGTGTTTAGGCCCTGAAAGATGCATGAGAGGAAGGAGGAGACAGGGAGATGAGACAGATGCAGATCTATTGACTTCTTGGTCCCTTGGAGATCATGAGAGAAAAGACCTATAAAAAGTCTGTGCTAATTCTTCTTATGCAGATGAAATATGAGGTCTAACGGGCTGTCATACTCTTACAAATCAAGCTTGACTATGTCTCACCCTCACTTCTCATAGTCAATAAGTCCAATCTGTACGACCTCTGAAATAGCTCTAGAATCTATCTGCCTCCCTCCAGCCCAGGTCATTGCTGCTTGGACATCAAAATCCTCCAAAGAGTCCTAGTACATTCACCATTGCCCCCTCTATTCTCTTATGCAGCTCTCACTATGATCCTGGAAGTCTACAGGGCCCTCCATGATCTGCTTCACCCAAGCCTCCAGCTTCATCTCTGTAACTCTCCATCTTAATCCTCTACCTCCAGTAACACTGACCTTCTGGCATCGCACAGCATTCAACACATGCCACTCCCTTTTCCCCCAACTTTTGGCACGGTGAACGCTTCACTGACTTTCAGGTTCCAGTTAAAGAACCACTTCCTCACCACTGCCTGCTCTGATGCTAAGAGTATGTGAGCAATTTGTGTCAAGCTCTCAGAGCACATTTGTTGTGAATTCATCACACAGACAATTAGCTTCTTATCCATCACCAGACTGTGGGAACCATATCTGTCCATCTTCATCTCAGCATCCCCAGTGCTTAGTGGAGACCACAGCATAGAATCCACTTTCAAAGAATAACTACTGAATGGCATTTAAATATCATCTAAGAAAGGAGAAAAGAAAATGTAAACGTTAACAGGAAGCTTGATCGATTCTCTCTGGGCACCTCATACTTCAAGAAAATAGTCTTAACATTGAGAAATACTAGACTTTTTCACTTCTCTCCAATGCCAGAAGTTTTAGTCCAGTTCCTAAAAGAGTGATTTTGACGTGCAGGACCTACTTTCTTGGTATGATAGAACTTCTTTTTGTCCTAAATTCACTTTTCCTTGTTTTTTAAGAAGCTCTGCCTACTTCTGGTAAATTCTATGATCATCTAACCCATGTTCTTCATGGATTTATTAAACTCTAATCATATTTCTTCTCAGTCTTTTCAAGTCTGAGAAGTCCTAATTATTTCCGTCTGCCTTCATATAGCAAACCCCTCCCACTCCTCCACCAGATTAGTAAATTTTCTCTGGGCTTACTTGAGCTCAATTTCATCTCTCCTACAAGATTAATGACTAGAACTACAAAAAGTATCCTAGATGCCAGTACATCACATCACAGATTCGTAGGAAGGTTGGCTGATAATATCAGACTTTTTGCAAACTTCTTCTTACCCATAAAAGAAAGAAGTCCCCTGGACTCATGATGAGAGTTTTCCTGAGAGACAGATATATGTATGTATGCATTCCCTCAAAGACTGGCCAGCAGCCATGCACTAAGAAGAGCTCTGCCAAGTTCAGCTATGACAGATAACACCACTAGTCTCTCTTACTGGGCTGCTTTGATCTTTTTGGGAACAGAGGGGAGAGACCCTATTCCTGCTCTGAACACCCCCATTTGTGCTCAGCTCCTCTACTGAAATTCCCCTGAACTATCTCTTGAAAAGAAGACTGGCCTACGTACCCTGGCCCAAATGGTCATCAATCTTAATCTTTCATCTTTCATCAAGATGAAATTGCAGGTGACTGATAAACTACTCAATCTGATCACACAGGCCACAGCCTCGTCTAACTCAATGAAACTAGGCCATGCCCTGTGGGGCCACCCAAGACGGACGGGTCATGGTGGAGAGTTCTGACAAAACATGGTCCACTGGAGAAGGGAATGGCAAACCACTTCAGTATTCTTGCATTGAGAACCCCACGAACACTATGAAAAGGCAAAAAGATATGACACTGAAAGACGAACTCCCCGGGCCAGTGGGTGCCCAACATCATGGAGAATAACTCCAGAAAGAATGAAGAGACAGAGCCAAAGCAAAAACAACACCCAGTTGTGGATGTGACTGGTGATGGAAGCAAGGAAGGTCTGATGCTGTAAAGAGCAATATTGCATGGGAACCTGGAATGTTAGGTCCATGAATCAAGGCTTCCAATCAAATTGAAGTGGTCAAATGGGAGATGGCAAGAGTTAACACTGACATTTTAGGAATCAGCAAACTAAAATGGACTGGTGGACTGGAGCGGGTGAATTTAACTCAGATGACCATTATATCTACTACTGTGGGTAACAATCCCTTAGAAGAAATGGAGTAGCCATCACAGTCAACAGCAGAGTCCAAAATGCAGTACTTGGATGCAATCTCAAAAAAACGGAATGATCTCTGTTTTCAAGGCAAACCATTCAATGTCACGGTAATCCAAGTCTATGCCCTGACCAGTAATGCTAAAGAAGTGAAGTTGAACAGATCTACAAAGACCTACAAGACCTTCTAGAACTAACACACAAAAAAGATGTCCTTTTCATTATAGGGGACTGGAATGCAAAAGTAGGAAGTCAAGAGACACCTGGAATAACAGGCAAATTTGGCCTTGGAATACAGAATGAAGCAGGGCAAAGGCTAATCGGGTTTTTCCAGGAGAACACACTGGTCATAGCAAACACCCTCTTTCAACAACACAAGAGAAGACTCTACACATGGACATCACCAGATGGTCAACACCGAAATCAGACTGATGATATTCTTTGCAGCCAAAGATGGAGAAACTCTATACAGTCAGCAAAAACAAGACCGGGAGATGACTGTGGCTCAGATCAAAACTCCTTATTTACAAATTCAGACTTAAATTGAAGAAAGTAGGGAAAACCACTAGATCATTCAGGTGTGACCTAAATCAAATCCCTTATGATTATACAGTGGAGAAATCGATTTAAGGGACTAGATCTGATAGACAGAGTGCCTGATGAACTACAGACAGAGGTTCGTGACATTGTACAGGAGACAGAGATCAAGACCATCCCTAAAAAAAGAAATGCAAAACAGCAAAATGGTTGTCTGAGGAGGCTTTACAAATATCTGTGAAAATAAGAGAAGAGAAAAGCAAAGGAGAAAAGTAAAGATATTCCCATTTGAATGCAGAGTTCCAAAGAATAGCAAGGAAAGTTAAGAAAACCTTCCTCAGTGAGCAATGCAAAGAAACAGAGGAAAACAATAGAATGGGAAAGACTTGAGACCTCTTCAAGAAAATCAGAGATCCCAAGGGGACATTTCATGCAAAGATGGGCACAATAAAGGACAGAAATGGTATGGACCTGACAGAAGCAGAAGATATTAAGAAGAGGTGGCAAGAACACACAGAAGGACTATACAAAAAAGATGTTCATGACCCAGTTAATCACGATGCTGTGATCACTCACCTAGAGCCAGACATTCTGGAATGTGAAGTTAAGTGGGCCTTAGGAAGCATCACTATGAACAAAGCTAGTAGTGTAGGTGATGGAATTCCAGTTGAGCTATTTCAAATCTGGAAAGATAATGCTGTGAAAATGCTGCATCAATACATCAGCAAATGTGGAAAACTCAGTGGCCACAGGACTGGAAAAGGCCAGTTTTCATTGAAATCCCAAAGAAAGGCAATGCCAAAGAATGCTCAAATCACCGCACAATTGCACTCATTTCACACATTAGCAATATAATAATCAAAATTCTCCAAGCCGGGCTTCAGCAACATGTGAACCATGAACTTCCAGATGTTCAACTGGTTTTAGAAAAGGTAGAGGAACCAGAGATCAAATTGCCAACATCTGCTGGATCATCAAAAAAGCAATAAAGTTCCAGAAAAACATCTATTTCTGCTTTATTGACTATGCCTAAGCCTTTGACTGTGGGGATCACAATAAACTGTGGAAAATTCTGAAAGAGATGGGAATACCAGACCACCTGATCTGCCTCTTGAGAAACCTATATGCAGGTCAGGAAGCAACAGTTAGAACTGGACATGGAACAACAGACTGGTTCTCAATAGGAAAAGGAGTACGTCAAGGCTGTATACTGTCACATGGCTTATTTAACTTATAGTACATCATGAGAAATGCTAGGCTGGAAGAAGCACAAGCTGGAATCAAGATTGCCGAGAGAAATATCAATAACCTCAGATATGCAGATGACACCACCCTTATGGCAGACAGTGAAGAAGATGTAAAGAGCCTCCTGATGAAAGTGAAAGAGCAGAATGGAAAAGCTGGCTTAAAGCTCAACATTCAGAAAACTAAGATCATGGCATCTGGTCCCATCACTTCATGGGAAATAGATGGGGAAACACTGGAAACAGTGGATGACTTTTTTTTTCCTGGCTCCAGAATCACTGCAGATGGTGATTGCAGCCATGAAATTAAAAGACATTTACTCCTTGGAAGGAAAGTTTGACCAACCTAGATAGCATATTAAAAAGCAGAGACATTACTTTGCCAACAAAGGTCCGTCTAGTCAAGGCTATGGTTTTTCCAGTAGTCACGTATGGATGTGAGACTTGGAGTATAAAGAAAGCTGAGTACCGAAGAATTGCTGCTTTTGAACTGTGGTGTTGGAGAAGACTCTTGAGAGTCCCTTGTATTGCAAGGAGATTCAACCAGTCCATCCTAAAGGAGATCAGTCCTGGGTGTTCATTGGAGGGACTGATTTTGAAGCAGAAACTCCAATACTTTGGCCACCTGATGAGAAGAGCTGACTCATTTGAAAAGACCCTGATGCTGGGAAAGATTGAGGGTGGGAGGAAAAGGGGACAACAGAGGATGAGCTGGTTGGATGGCACCACCGACTCAATGGACATGAGTTTGGGTAGACTCTGGGAGTTGGTGATGGACAGGGAGGCCTGGCGTCTGCAATTCATAGGGTTGCAAAGAGTAGGACACGACTAAGTGACTGAACTGAACTGACTGCCATATATTGCCCAGTTTCTATCATTCATATGCCAATATTACTCAACATATTTTGGAAAATGCTTCAGAATTTTATCTTCATGTTCTTTTTAAATTCCAGAGTGTAAAAACTTTGCAGCCAAACCCAGAAATATCTACATCATCTGCTCATTTATTCTAGGTCACCTAAGATGTGTTTGACATAAAAGGCAATTGAGGAGTGACATTCTACTCTACTCCTGTCTTTTATCTTGTCTCTCTATCCTCCTATGATGCCATCTCCACCCCATGTTTTCAGCCTGGTAAAGACACCTAATATAATATTTCCCCTCTCCCCCCAATCTCTTTCTTGAATTTCAGTCTCTGTATTTCAACTGTTCTGAAAGAATTCAAACTAAATCCGAATAAAACAACCCACCCCAAAAACACAGGCTATAGAGATAAGACATTTTGGAACATAAAAAGCATAAAGGTTAAACTGACAATTATTATAAGACTCTTTGGGTGTTTATTTGAAATAAATAAATCCAATGGTTGACAGGGAAAGTGTCAGATTTGAAGCCAACAAAATAAGACGCTTAAAACTATGTTACTTCAAATGGGGGAAGAATGTTCATGTTTTTTGAATCAGTCCCTAAAAACTACAGTTTTCACTTGGTTTTCACTTTAATACTTAATGAAGCTTTGGATCTCGTAGTCAATTTACTTAAAATTACTCATTTTGGCCTCTAGACTATACTGTACCAAAGTTCATTGTGTCTGTCTCGTAAAGCAGCCCGTGCATTGTTAAGAGTAAGCCCCTTTCAGTGGCGTACAATGCTAAACACAAAGCTGTCGGCTGTCCTGACAGCACACAGAAAACTCAGGCTTCATTCCCAGGCCAGACACTGAGGCATTGTATGATTCTGTGCAGGCCCATAAACCTAGCCGGCTTCAGTCTCCCCATGATTAACCAGTAACGTTTTAATACTATCAGCCACTTCCTTTCTTTAGGAGGATGTTATAAGGCATTAGTTCAATGCATTATGCTACAAGACGGTAACATACAAGTAAGTAAGTGTATTTACTACTTTGCCTCATCTCACTAAGATATCTTAGATGATTGTCATCTCTCTTGGGTAAGGGCCTGGCAGTTCACCATGCAGCCCAGTCTATGCTACTTCCCTTCCACCGGCCCACAGCTGCGTCTACATGCTCCATGCCATCCCAGTCCAATCAAAGACACTAAAAGACACAAAGCTTAACCTTCACTTGCAGCAGGGAAGTGAACAGAGAACAGGGTGAGTCCGCATGGAGGATGCCAGCAGACAACCAAGGTCATGGTCTCCTGCTTAGATTGCTAAGTTCATAGGTCTGTTCACATAGGGTCGGTTATGACTTGTTCCTTTCCAAAAGAACCAAGTCTCTCTCTCATCATGTTAAGAGGTTGTTTCCTGCCAGCTTAAGTTCACAAGCTTCTACCAACACTGTATGTGAGAAACGGTGAGCCAATGTCTTGAAGAGGGCCAACACTGAATCACCAGTAGTAACTCTGTGTTGTAGACTCTGGACAAATTGTATAAGCCTGTGCCGAAAGGCAGATTAGCCAAAAAGCCTAAGCCAAAATATTCAAGAATATTTTCTTGAAGGAGGATGATCACATACATGTATCAGGAAAGAAAAAAAAAAAAGGCAAAAGATTAAATCGCCAGGGTGAAGAGTTGTATTTCAGCCTGGTGGTCTAGCACCAAGGCAGCAAGATTATCTTAAAATATCCCCATTTCTGCTGGGGACAGTACCAGACACTGGTAAACTGGCAGAGAACTGTACACGGCAGGACTCACTGCACAACTGTTCAACAACCCGACGCTGTAAAGCACTAATGAAGCACTTACCGTGTCTCACTCTTCCCTCTACAGCTCCACCTTAATGACACCAGCCATCCTCCAAATCACTCTCTAGTCCCTCAAACAGCCTGAGCACTTCGTGTTTCTATGCCACCCGGGTCCCGTGTACTTAGAAAGAAAGGCTCTTCCTCTTCTCTACTTGACAAATTTCTGTTCAAAGTTCTGCTCAGATGACATCTCCTCCAGAAGGTCTCCAGTTCCATCAGAGAGAACTATTCCTTTCTTCCACTCCTTGGTCCTTTAACATACTTCCAGCACTGTGGTTAATATTAGGCCACATTTATTTTTTTCCTGACTTCTGCAAGAATTATTAGATAACAGATTTATGCACACTGACCCAATAATCCCTGGTCTGATTACTCGGTCAAAAAGTTTAATTTTACAGCCACCCAGGGTGGCCAGGCACCAAAGCAGAGAGGCAGAGCTGTCACACAATTCACATTTCTAGACAGAGTCCTGCTTGAGATCCTCCTCTCTGGCACTGGCCCTTGCACTGCCAGGATCTCCTACCATCCCGTCTCACTTAATCCCTAGCCTCTGGGGACATGGCATTTGCTTCAAGTGATGCTCTGTTTTTCATCTTGACTACCTGACTTTATTCTGTACATGATTTCAGTTTGATTGAGGCTCTGTAGAGTTCCTGGAAAGTTTTCTTCTGTCAGTGTTGGGGCTTCCCACAGCTATACAGTCACTGCCCAAGCCCCATACTATCTCCTCCTTATTTATCAGTAAAACAGGTCTTGCCAAACAAAACCCAGAGGTTTCCTAATGAATATGTGTCAGATTAACAAAAAATTAGTTAATTGGTACCTAAAAGCAAGAGAAAAGTCACCCATAACTTGAAATGGATATATTTCTTAGGTGGTTTTGTTTCAAAACCAAAGAGACACCTATACATTCTGACTTTTACCAACTCTCACAGTGACAAAAAAGATTTTGAAAAGAAGTCAATTTCTAGAATGTTTTCTAACGCTAAACACATTCACTGAAAAAAAATATTAACTGTGTTAATATACAAAATATTATTTTTAAATATTTCCCAAGTCTATAATAATAAAATATGAGTCTATCTTTTGAAAATACAACTAAATGTTTATACAGCTTGAAAGAACTGCTTAAACTCTGAAAAAGACATGAGGAAGAATTGTGTCGAAATAACACAAGAACAAAACCAAAGGTGATCGGTACTATATTAAGCACAAGATATAAATGATTTGTGAGTGTTAATTCACTTACTCTTAGGAACAAACCAATGAGAAAAGTACTTTGCACTTCCCATTTTAAAATGGGGAAAGGGAGGCCCAAAGAAGTTAAATATGGTTGTTTAAGTGGAACCAGGATTTGAACTCTGGCAGTCTGGCTCCAGAGGAATTTTCTGAATGATGAGAATGAAAAGCCTCTAATACCCGAGGGTGTGTCATACAGAGGCGAAATTAGGGGCGTTCTGTGAACAGGGCAATGTACAGATACAAAACTGGGCCAGATAGTTTGTAAGAGACAAGAGTTGGGGCTCCAACCAGGGCCATTCGGCTCCAGAGCTCTTACTCACGTCCTCTTGGCCTTGGTACGGCCACGTCTGGAGTCAGGGATGTTGTCCTGAGGGAGTGAAGGGAGGCTTTAACAAGCCTGCCTGTGTAACTGGACAGATGCCTGGCAAAGGAAGGGGAAGATGTGAGTCTCAGTGATGCTTCCTTCTTTGCACTGTCCCATTCATGGCTGAAGTACCTTTGATTCCAGGCAGAAAACTGCATCCTTCTTCCAGGAGAGTTAAAGGAACTGGGTTCCTTCAGGCTGACTTTAGGGAGCAGAGAAGGAGGGGGAGCTGGCTGGGCTGGAAGAAAAGAGGACGCTGGAGGGCTGCTAGCGTCTTTTTCCTGCTGTTTGCTTCTTGCATTTAACTCTTTTTTTGTCCTATGGAAAGGTCAAAGCCTGTCTCTGACGAAAAGCCCATGCTAATGGCAGAGATTTCTGATTCTGAGCATGGTAAATAAGGGGGAAAAACCTCTAAAGGAAGAGTCTTCAAATTTTCTCCTTTAAAATATATGTGCATGTAAATTATACTTTAATAAAGTAAATAAAACAAGCAAATACTACACAAAATAAAACATGTCAGGGAAGAGTATAGGAGAAAATACATGAATAAACTGGGCTGTTTGGAAATTCACGTCAAAGAGACAGCCTATATGAACATGCAAGCTCTTAGCTAACCCTTTCTTTCCATATGCAAGAAGAAAAATGAATTTCAAAAATGCTCTATGTCTGGGATTACATAGTAGGTCTTGCAAAAGATGTGAGAAGAATATAAATTCAAAATGGCACCCTCGGCTACAGAAATAATCAGCAGGGTGACAGAGTACTGTGAAGAGGCCCTTGATCACCAGGCAGATCCCAGCAGACGACTCCTCTCCATGTTACAAGGGCAATCCACTTTTTGAGGTGAAAAATCCTATGGCCCTTTAAGACCCTGGTTGGGGAAAAAACAATAAATTGTTTTTACATAAGATGGGTCAAACCTTTCGGCCATGCAGGCTGCTCCGAGCTCACAGATGAAGGCTTTGGCCCCGAATTGTCTCGGGGCTGAGGCTTCTGTCCAATGCATCACACTGCCTCGGGACACTAAGTCGGTCTTTGCCTTCCCCTTTGTATTTCTCAATCCACATTCCTTTTTGGGGTGAAATACTCCATTATTTCTGCTTTGTTCTGGGCTGTCTCCTGTCTCTGTCCCTATTAACTCGTGGCAACAAAAGAAACAAACAGAAGCAGGGGATTTCATGCTTAGCAGCTACAGACATTGGCCTCACGGCTTTGCAGAGGGGCAGACATTTGAGACTTTGAATGGAAGAGAGTGCCGCGGCGTTGAACCAGACCAGGGGCCCACGTGGCTCCCAGTCTGGGCATCAGTCATCCTGATCAGTGGCATTCACGAGTCCCAGTACACGGATTTCCAGATAAGCCTCAAGTCGAGTTTTAAAAGTTAAGGCATGTATCTGATAATTAGACTAAAGGCATTCTAATTCAAGATTCTCCTATATTCTAGCAATCCATAAGTTCAGGTCTTCTCATGTAAGAAATAGATTAGGGGGATACTTTTCTATAAATAAAAATGAAGAAACTCAAAGAGGAAGCTAAGTAGAAAATAAACATCTTTCTTGTTTTTAAGATGTAGTTTTTCTTTTACAATGGCTGGACAGAGTATCTAATTTTTCTAATGACAGAATTATCCAATAAAACTAGCAGTAAGTTCCCCAGGTATGACTGTGTGTAATGATACAAGCTAAATGCACATTCATAGATGTATACAAATCAGGGCTTCACCTGGGTCATTTTCAGACAATTAATTATGTTTTCCCCTAAAAAAGTAAAGAGATACAAATTTAGTTGAACACGAAAGAGACAGTAACACATTTTGTATTGAACCTCTTTTTTGGTCACTTTCTAAACAGTTTTTCTAAATGAAAAGTAGGGCATAAAAATACACTCACTAGCAAAAACACGTTTACTATTCCTTAGCAATGGCATTTTTCTAAACTTTGTACACTTAGGAAAAATCAGGGGACGCAAATATTTAAAAAGAGCTAGAATCCCTAGGTAGATCTTCAAGTGGGTTTACGGGTCATCTAATAATCTCCCAGGAAAAATCCCAACAAAGCAGATTCTCTCTGCTCTTCATGCTTTTGGAACGGGAGATGGGAAGCCTTGGAATAGTCAACAGGAGGACAAATCAAACTAAAGTTGTTTTCCTTGTAGACCTGAACAGTGGAAATCCTATTTCATATTTTGGAACCATACAGCATTCCTTCACTTAACAACCTTCAGGCTCCAAGAAGATGGAGCTCAGCCCCACAGAGCTCTCAGTCACCAATTCCTCTAAATCTGCCCAATTTGGTCTCTACCATCTCCCTGTTCCTTTCCAGCCCTAAAGCCACTATCAGGGTGTCACCATTATCTCCTGTCTCTTCCATAATTGGTGTCCTTACTTCGGGTCTTATCCAACTCTGTCTGTCTGCTGCTGCTGCTAAGTCGCTTCAGTCGTGTCCAACTCTGTGAGACCCCACAGACGGCAGCCCACCAGGCTCCTCAGTCCCTGGGATTCTCCAGGCAAGAATACTGGAGTGGGTTGCCATTTCCTTCTCCAATGCATGAAAGCGAAAAGTGAAAATGAAGTCGCTCAGTCGTGCCCGACTCTCCCCAACTCCACGGACTGTAGCCTACCAGGCTCCTCCACCCATGGGATTTTCCAGGCAAGAGTACTGGAGTGGGTTGCCATTGCCTTCTCCCCAACTCTGTCTACAAAATGCTAATAATGATCTTCCTAAAGCACATCAATCATTCCCATGATGTAAAATCTTTCCATGGTTACCATGTTGTTGTTGTTCAGTCGCTAACTCGTGTCCAACTCTTTGCAACCCCATGGACTCAGCACACCAGGTTTCCCCGTCCTTCACTATCTCCCAGAGTTTGCTCAAACTCATGTTCACTGAGTCGGTAAAGTCATCTAACCATCACGCCCTCTGTCACCCCCCGTTCTCCTCCAGCCCTCAATCTTTCCCACCATCAAGGACTTTACCAGTGAGTCAGCTCTTCACATCAGGTGGCCAAAGTATTGGAGCTTCAGTATCAGTCCTTCTAATGAATATTCAGGGTTGATTTCCTTTAGGATTGACTGGTTTTTCCTCCATGCAGTCTGAAGGACTCTCAAGAGTCTTCTCCAGCACTACTAATAGCTGTCAGGAAAATGACCAAACTCCTTATCTAAGCAGATAGGCTCTCTATGATCCGGACTTTGCTTTATTTCTGGCCTTCAATGGTTGTTAGAGGGATGACATGACATAATGTTCATAATGTTTATAAAGTATCCAAACCAGGGTTCAACATAGTCCTCGTGCCAACCACACAGACTTATTTGCAGTTCCTGACCCAGCCTCCTTCATGCTCCAGGTCAAAGGAGTTGACCCTCTGCCTATACATCATTTTCCACTATCTCTCTCTGGCTGGCACATAGCTATCCTTTAAAATTCAGCTACATGATCATTTTTTCCAGGAAGACTTCTACAACCCTTAATCTGATTGAGATGACCTTCTTTAAACTCTCTTAGCACCTTTTCTATTCCACTGTCCTAATATTCACTGTTCTATCAAATAAAGGTGATCTTTAGTCAATGTTCCCCCACTGGGCTTGGAGCACTTAGAAGCAGGTTCCACTTCTGATTCAGTTTTGGACCCTAAGTGTCTGGTACAGCATTTATCACGTGGTAGAATATGCTCCCCAGTAATTCACCACATGGTTTGATTAAATGCATGGTCAGACAAGCCCGATATCCAAACCTATTACAATCTGAATGTTATTTCACCAATACTTGTTTCCTAATCTAGAAAGCAAGGGTCATCTCAAAGGATTGTTGGGAGGAGTAAATGAGATTCTATATATAAAATACTCAGAACAGTATTCAATAATACGTATTATTATCACTGATTGTGGTTACTAGACTTTTCACATAGAATAGTGCTTTCTTAAAAACTGATTTTGTGACCACCCATCAGGACTCTTCTCACAGTGTACAATTCAAGATAACTCAGGGTCTGGATTTATTTCATTTGTCCATTTGGTCAAAGATCTGATCTGATATGGTAAGTACGAATGGTGGCTAATCACAAAAACAGTCCTTTTGATTTGCTATAACAACTATTAAAAGAGATCATACATAATATGATGCAGAGTGGGGCCATCACTAGATTTTTTCTTCCTGAGAGGAGAAACAGCTTTTAAACATGACTGGTCTATCTTAACAGTTAAATCAATTCTCTTTGATTATGAAATCTCCTGCTATGTCTATGCAGACCTAGACAAAAGCACACTATTGGCGAGGGGAAGGGGGTGGTGGTGGTGTCTCTAATTCTTGAGCATCCTCCAATCAGGTTGCTTTAACTGCTGACAAAGACAAATGTTTACTATGGTCTAACTCAGAAGAGTCAATACAGTGAACTAGATGTTCTCTCACCTCACACATCAACACACGTGTCAGACAGACTCTGATTGCAAAGTCTGTTACTCGTGATGAGAGAGGCAGAGAGGGCACAGCTGGATATTTCAGATCCACAGCTGAGCTGGCAGCAGTGGTAGTTCAAGCCACCTTCTCACTTTAGAAGCTGGAATGAATCTGAGAGAGTTATTTAAAGGTGTGTTTTATTAAAGAGACACTTTAGAAGACTGTCAAACCTCACAAGCAAAGGCTGAAGACACAGATTCAAGCAGTTCTACCTGGGGTCATCTATGAAATATCAATGGATTTCTTTCCACCCCAAATAACTGATCAAAAATGAAATACTGACAAACACAATCTTCTGTTCCCTCAAAAGATTAGAAGTAGCAATGTGGACTTAATTTATATCATAAACATTTTTACTGTTTGCTTTTATTCCCTGGAATCAATACAGGCAGATACCTTAACTTATGTTCCTGTGTATATTACACAGATGGTACAGGTGCTATATCGCAGGCTGGTGAAGACATTAGAGGGATCCCACAGGCCTGACATATTTAACTGGGGTCTTACTTGAAGTCTCAACAACATCAAGAATTTTTTTTTTCTTCAAATAAAGCACTCACTCTCTATTGAAAGGAGATCGCAAACTACCAGGAAAACATGATACTTGAACATCGTTAAGTGTTTTTAAAAGGATGTCCTCCTTTTTCTTTTGTACCAGCCAAGGTTCTAGTTGCAAATACCAGAAAAGTGATTTATTGGAAGGTTATTGATAATTCACAGAACAAACCAGAAGACTAAAAAATTGCTAGAACCAATACAGTCTATAGTAACACTGCAACAACCATTAATTAGTACAGGAGTCACCACTTGTACTAACAGCTTGAATCCTGTACTGAACTCCACTGCAGCCTAAGAATGATCTCTAACTACTCCAACTGAGTACCACTGAACATTAAGCTGTAGCATCCAACTGGCGAAGCCGTGGTTACATTCTGGGGTCCTGGCTGCCAGGGCTTCTCCCCACCCTTCAGCACTGAAAGAAGTAAGCCCTGATTACAAGCTCTGGCGGGATCTGTCCCTAAATATTCATTTTCAGGGCAGCTAAAAACAACATCAACTACACATTTTGTTCTTTGGCCCAACAGACAATAGACTTTCTCCATTATAACAATTTGGAGACATAAATTAGACAGAACAATGTTTGTTGATCTTCCAATTCCATGGACTTATTCTGATGGAATACACCAGTCCTGGGCAGAGGACAAAATGAAAGCTAGTAGAAAAATCTAAGCCTGGATTTTCCTGAGCAAAATGTTATATCCTCTCAGCGTCCCATTTGTGTGCTCTTATTGAATACACAGCTTTCCAACATGCATTCTCTTCTTTCAGTCCATCAGTTCAGTTGCTCAGTCATGTCCAACTCTTCGTGACCCATGGACTGCAGCATGCCATGCTTCCCTGGGCATCACCAGCCTCCGGAGCTTGCTCACACTCATATCCATCGAGTTGGTGATGCCATCCAACGATCTCATCCTCCGTCACCCTCTTCTCCTCCTGCCTTCAATCTTTCCCAGCATCAGGGTCTTTTCCAAGGAGTCAATTCTTCCCATCAGGTGGCCAAAGTATTTGACTTTCAGCTTCAGCATCAGTCCTTCCAATGAATATTCAGGACTGATTTCCTTTAGAATGGACTGGTTGGATCTCCTTGCTGTTCAAGGGACTCTCAAGAGTCTTCTCCAACACCACAGTTCAAAAGCATCAGTTTTTCATTGCTCAGCATTCTTTATAGTCTAACTCTGACATCCGTACATGACTACTGAAAAATCCATAGCTTTGACTAGACAGACCTTTGTTGGCAAACGTCTCTGCTTTTTAATTGCTGTCTAGGTTGGTCATAGCTTTTCTTCCAAGGAGCAAGTGTCTTTTAATTTCATGGCTCCAGTCACCATCTGCAGTCATTTTGGAGCCCCCCAAAACAAAGTCTGTCACTGTTTCCATTGTTTCCCCATCTATTTGCCATGAAGTGATGGGACCAGATGCCATGATCTTAGTTTTCTGAATGTTGAGTTTTAAGCCAACTTAAAACTGTCCACACTTCTACCTATAAATTATATGTAAAAAGATGGGGGCTGGCTACATCTGTGTAGGAAGCTGATGCCTGATGGCTCTTATGTCCAAATTTGCATGTTCTTGCTTTCTTTTCAACTTTAATATCTTGTAGGAGGAAAATGAGACAATGTGTGTAGCACCTAGCTTTTGTTCATTAAGAACAAAAACTCAATCAGGTAAGCCTGTGCTATTGCTTGTCTAAGATATAGATCCCCTAAGGATATATGACTGAGCTTTAAAAAAAAAATCAGACCACTCTGGTTTTCTACATTTATCTAAGTAGTTCTTCAAATCTCTCTTTTCTGATTTGCAAATCACACCATAGTTGTGAAGCAACTGTTACAAAAAAATACTAATCAGAGACATATAAAAAAACCAAAACCCAAAACAAAAAACACAGCAATCATATTCATGGTTAGTAAAAAAAATTTTTTTAATCACAGTCTTTAGCTGACAAATTCAGCTTTCCCCAAAAATATAAAATCTGAAAGATTATAGTAAACCATCATGTTAAAAAATTAAACAAAAATCAAAACGAAAAACACAGTAGGGGGAATGAGGTTGGAAAGAAAAGGATTAGACAAAGTTATGTGCTTAAAAATAGGTCATTATGCCTCATTTATTTGGTGAATCCGTAGAAATTTTATGACATTCATCCAAGGAATTATGACTCCACCTGAACAGACTATCCCCTCCACATTTCTCCAAAGAAGGAAAGGGCATACACTCATGACTATTTGAACTGTTACAATCGATTTTATAAACACTACAACAGAGGATATAAAGGTCCTCAAGGGAACTGTTCATGGACGAATGAGAGAGAGTGTTGGCAGAGGTAAAATATTAATCACCAAAAGAGTACAGAAAATGTATCTGAGATGATCAGGGCTCACCTGGGGACCACACAAGGGGAATAAGATATCACCAGAAAAAATGCAAGTATTCTCTGCTATGTAAAAACCTGAAACAAAGAATTTCAGTCATAAAAAACTCTGCATCTATTAAAATAAGACGCCACTGTCATGTAATCTGGGGGTGGCGGACTAAGAATAAAAAAACTGCCTTGAGATTTTCTTAACACACAAGACTTTCCAAGCTATTATACAATAAAAACCACAGTTCTCGCTGAGTGGTTCTATTAATTGATTCTATTAATGTTTTCATATTTTACAATTCCTTACAATTTACAAATCTGTCTCTGCTCACCATGAAAGATAAAAGATAGGGAATCTTAAAACATAAGATTTTTTAAATGATACATTACACAATGTTAAATTCCATACATTTTATTACTTTTTTGTATTATAAGCCACATCTAGTCTTTCATTGAAAGAAACGAGAAGACAATAAAAAGATATTGAACAGATATCAAATGAAATTTGATCAAATAGTGGCAAGAGATATCCTCTAAATTATATCAAATTTAAGCTAAGGTAGATACTTCAAACTTTCCAAGACTGATGGAAAGGCAAGAAGAATTAGAAAGGGACACCCTAAAGACAGCACTAAATAATGTGATAATCTTTGACTTGCCACAGGATGTTGTTTCGGCAGCAATTTCACCTGCAAACTCAAATATTCAACGGCATCTCAACTTGATAACTTTATACAACACTTTCATTAAAAGCCTCAATATTCAGTGCATCAGTTCAGTTCAGTTCAGTTCAGTCGCTCAGTCGTGTCCGACTCTTTGTGACCCCCATGAATCGCAGCATGCCAGGCCTCCCTGTCCACCTCTAACTCCCGGAGTTCACTCAAACTCACCTCCATCGAGTCGGTGATGCCATCCAGCCATCTCAACCTCTGTAGTCCCCTTCTCCACCTGCCCCCAATCCCTCCCAGCATCAGAGTCTTTTCCAATGAGTCAACTCTTGGCATGAGGTGGCCAAAGTATTGGAGTTTCAGCTTTAGCATCATTCCTTCCAAAGAAATCCCAGGGCTGATCTCCTTCAGAATGGACTGGTTGGCTCTCCTTGCAGTCCAAGGGACTCTCAAGAGTCTTCTCCAACACCACAGTTCAAAAGCATCAATTCTTTGGTGCTCAGCCTTCTTCAGTCCAACTCTAACATCCATACATGACTACTGGAAAAACCATAGCCTTGACTATATGGACCTTTGTTGGCAAAGTAATGTCTCTGCTTTTCAATATGCTATCTAGGTTGGTCATAACTTTCCTTCTAAGGAGTAAGCATCTTTTAATTTCATGGCTGCAGTCACCATCTGCAGTGATTTTGGAGCCCAGAAAAAGTCTGACACGGTTTCCACTGTTTCCCCATCTATTTCCCATGAAGTGATGGGACCAGATGCCATGATCTCCGTTTTCTGAATGTTGAGCTTTAAGCCAACTTTTTCACTTTGCTCTTTCACCTTCATCAAGAGGCTTTTGAGTTCCTCTTCACTTTCTGCCATAAGGGTGGTGTCATCTGCATATCTGAGGTTATTGATATTTCTCCCAGCAATCTTGATTCCAGTTTGTGCTTCTTCCAGACCAGCGTTTCTCCTGATGTACTCTGCATATAAGTTAAATAAGCAGGGTGACAGTATACAGCCTTGACGTACTCCTTTTCCTATTTGGAACCAGTCTGTTGTTCCATGGCCAGTTCTAACTGTTGCTTCCTGACCTGCATACAGATTTCTCAAGAGGCAGGTCAGGTCGTCTGGTATTCCCATCTCTTGAAGAATTTTCCAGTTTATTGTGATCCTCACAGTCAAAGGCTTTGGCATGGTCAATAAAGCAGAAATAGATGTTTTTCTGGAACTCTCTTGCTTTTTCCATGATCCAACGGATGTTGGCAATTTGATCTCTGGTTCCTCTGCCTTTTCTAAAACCAGCTTGAACATCTGGAAGTTCATGGTTCACATACTGTTGAAGCCTGGCTTGGAGAATTTTGAGCATTACTCTACTAGTGTGTGAGATCAGTGCAATTGTGCAGTAGTTTGAGCATTCTTTGGCATTGCATTTTTTTGGGATTGGCATGAAGACTGACCTTTTACAGTCCTGTGGCCACTGCTGAGTCTTCCAAATTTGCTGGCATATTGAGTGCAGCATTTTCTCAGCATCATCTTTCAGGATTTGAAATAGCTTCACTGGAATTCCATCACCTCCACTAGCTTTGTTCGTAGTGATGCTTTCTAAGGCCCACTTGACTTCACATTCCAGGATGTCTGGCTCTAGGTCAGTGATCACACCATCGTGATTATCTTGGACGTGAAGATCTTTTTTGTACAGTTCTTCTGTGTATTCTTGCCACCTCTTCTTAATATCTTCTGCTTCTGTTAGGTCCGTACCATTTCTGTTCTTTATCGAGCCCATCTTTGCATGAAATATTCCCTTGGTATCTCTAATTTTCTTGAAGAGATCTCTAGTCTTTTCCATTCTGTTGTTTTCCTCTATTTCTTTGCACTGATCACTGAGGAAGGCTTTCTTCTCTCTTCTTGCTATTCTTTGGAACTCTGCATTCAGATGCTTATATCTTTCCTTTTCTCCTTTGCTTTTCGCTTCCCTTCTTTTCACAGCTATTTGTAAGGCCTCCCCAGACAGCCATTTTGCTTTTTTGCATTTCTTTTCCATGGGGATGGTCTTGATCCCTGTCTCCTGTACAATGTCACGAACCTCATTCCATAGTTCATCAGGTACTCTGTCTATCAGATCTAGTCCCTTAAATCTATTTCTCATTTCCACTGTGTAATCATAAGGGATTTGATTTAGGTCATACCTGAATGGTCTAGTGGTTTTCCCTACTTTCTTCAATTTAAGTCTGAATTTGGCAATAGGGAGCTCATGGTCTGAGCCACAGTCAGCTCCCGGTCTTGTTTTTGCTGACTGTATAGAGCGTCTCCATCTTTGGCTGCAAAGAATATAATCAATTTGATTTCAGTGTTGACCATCTGGTGATGTCCATGTGTAGAGTCTTCTCTTGTGTTGTTGGAAGAGGGTGTTTGCTATGACCAGTTCATTCTCTTGGCAAAACTCTATTAGCCTTTGCTCTGCTTCATTCCGTATTCCAAGGCCAAATTTGCCTGTTACTCCAGGTGTTTCTTGACTTCCTACTTTTGCATTCCATGCATACAAATGTCAAAATCATCATATTGTACAACTGAAACTAATAATGTTTTATGTCAATTAGACTTCAACGTTAAAAGCCCCCAAATCTATTTTACTTCCATTGACAACAAGACTTCAAAAAGACTTAGAAAACAAAGCAATTAATTATACTTTAAACATGTTCACTCTTCAATTCTAACACAACTTCTAACAACTTAATACTCAAATTATCTAGCTATAAAAAGTATATTAATTAACAGGCCTAGCTAACCTTGCCCCATTTCTTCCTCCCTTTCTCTGTTTTCTTTTAGAGCAAAACTCCTTGAAAGCACTATCTCTATTTCCCTTCTATCCTGAACCCACTCCTAACATGCTCTCTTCTTGTTTAGGTGAAAGTGAAAGTGAAGTCGCTCAGTTGTGTCCAACTCTTTGTGACCCCATAGACTGTAGCCTACCAGGCTCCTCTGTCCATGGGATTTTCCAGGCAATAGTACTGGAATGGATTGCCATTTCCTTCTCCAGAGGATCTTCCCAACCCAGGGCTCGAACCCGGTCTCCTGCATTGTAGACAGACACTCTACCATCTGAGCCACCAAGTCTTGTTTAGGTGATCATTACTAACTTCAGTGATCAAATCTCAGGCTTTGTCTTACCAGTCCTTTCTGTTAACATGATTTTCACTGCCTCCTCCTTAAAATTCTTTCTCATTGAACTTCTGACCGTCACTCACTTCTGGATTTTCTCTTATTTCACTGGGAAAGAAGTTCCTTGTCAGTTTCTTAATCTCATCAACCACTTACCAACAGAATACTTGGGATGACCTAAAGCCCCTTCTATCTACACTCACTTTCTTGTTGACCTCATCCAGACTCATGCTTTCACATCTCTCCAGATGCTTTTAACTCCCAAGTTTGTACCTATACAATGGACCTCTAAACGCACAAATACTAATGCCTTCTCCACAGTCCTCCTCCAGGATACTCAGTAGGCATCCTGAACCTAACATATCCAAAACAGAACTCATAACTCAATTTTTTTCTTCTGCTTAGTTCACAGCAACTGCATTGTTTTTGTTTTTTTCAGTTGCTCACACCAAAATCCTGGAATGATCCTTGGCATCTCTCTTTCCTCTTAAACCACATGTTCAATCCATCAAAAAACTCTGTCAGCAACAGCTCCAAAGTATATCCAGAATCCAATATGTCTTACCACCTCTACCCTTTCCACTCTAAGTCACCACCATCTTCTGCCTGGGTTACTGCAACAATCTCACAACTGGCTCCCTGCTTCCTCTCTAACCTCCTTATAGTCGTTTATAGCACAGTAGTCAGAATGAACCTGTTAAAATATGTCAGATCACATCTATTTTGCATGCAAAATCCTCCAAAGGCCAGTCCATCTCACTCAGGATAAAAGTCAAAACCCTTATAACAGACTACAAAGTCCTATAAAAATCTGCCACCAGCTCCTTCCCTCCACCCTTACCCCCAAATGTTTCTATGGCATTATGATTATGCCATTATGATTTCCTCCTGCAGTCAGTTGCTCCAGGCAAACTGGCTTCCCTGCCATTCCTGGACTACTCTAGGGATAGTCCAACTTCACAGGCTTGCCATCTCCTCTGCCTAGAAATCTCTTGCCCTAGATACAGACTTCCTCCTTTGTCTTGTTTGTGTCTTTACTCACATGTCACCTCTTCAGTGAGACTTACCCTGATCACTGTTTTAAAAGTACATCCTCTCTGCCTCACAGAATTCCCTACTCCCTTACATGCTTTATGTCTTTTTTACAACACTAACTGTCTTCTTAGCTATTCAATAACTTACACATTGGTTTACTGCCTTGTCCCCTCATAAGACTATCAGTCTCATGAGGGCAGGGATTTTTGCAGGTTTTGGACTGATGCATCTCCAGCAACTAGAACATGGCACAATACTTAATAAATATTTTAAACTATTGAATAATTTGTTGAATGGTTTTCACAGATCCTTCATAACCATACTGGATTACACTCTAACCTCTGTTCGGACTGAGGTTGATGGAATTTTATATTCTATTGATATCTTTCTTGAGTGGAAGGAACTCATTCTTTTAAATCACATCCTATTTGTTGTGACACGTCTTATAACTTTGACTCTCACCAAGCTTAGTCTTCCTCTAGAATTATAACACTGAGTTAACAACTGTGACAGAGAAGGGGAGGCTGAGGCAAAGTCCCAGAGCTGCCCAACCTTTATAAGGCGGGCACAAGAGGACCAATAGTATGACAGGGAAAAAACTAGGAGTGTAATGGAACTCAGGTAAGTGCTTCTTGAGTTGGGAGGAGATTATCAACAAGATGACTGCTGCTAAGTAGTTACATGAGAGCAGAACACACGGATAACCCCCAAAATTGGGAATGTAGAGGACACTGGTAATCTCGGCGAGCACACTCATAATGAAGGGGTGGAGATGGAAATCCTGTGTATATACTTTGGTTCAACAACCTCCTCACCTGATTTGTTTCACCTGATCCAACCTTCCATTATCATTGCTTTGACTACGCAGATGATTTCTCAATTCCATGCCCAGCTTCAACATCTTTCTCGAGGACCAAACCAGTATCTAAACTTCCTGTTAGATGGCTATACCTAGATATCCCTTAACAAACAAAACCCCAAATTTACCAATTTATAATTTACTACCAATCCTCCAACCCATTTGTCCCTTTTTCCTGTATTTCCTACTTTAGTAAATGTCATCTTCATCAAACCCAGCATTCAAAGCTAAAAATCCCGTAACATCCTGTATTTTTTTCTCTCTCACACTGCTCATAATTCATAATGGCCTCCTATTTGTGTTGATTCTACCTCTTAAATATTGATGTCCAACTCTTTGCAACCTCATAGATTGAAGCCTGCAGGGCTCTTCTGTCATGGAATTTTTCAGGCAAAAATACTGGAGTTGGGTTGCCATTTCCCATTTCAGGGGATCTCTCTGACCCAGGGATCGAACCTGTTGTTTCCGGCTTGGCAGGCGGAATCTTTACCACTGCACTACCATATGTACTGTTTTTGCAATAAAGCCATTATTTCTTGACAAAACTGTGACTACTTCAACATTACTGTACCAAGCACATCACAGGTACTTAATCAGGTATTTTTTGAGTCACTCAGGGAGTTCATATGGCTCTATTATACATTGCTCAGACATATGGTTATAAAATCAATTTTCACCTTAACAATGATTAAATTAAAAAAAAAAAAAAGACAAACTGAATACTCTGGGGCTGAACTTTAAGAACGATAATAACACAAATAAAAAGATCCCAAAACAGAAAGTACCACTGTCTGGGTTTGAGTGTTTGCTGAGAAATTATGGCCATGATCACTGACTGTAGAGTCCCGACTGCCACTCACTAGAATTACTGTTACTGATGATGGCTTCCCATAGTCTCTTGTTGTCCACTCAACCTTCTTAAACAACATATTTTCTCTTCAGAACTTACTCTACATGGTCTAAAAGCTATAACTCCAATGAAAGAACCTGAGCATTGCTAACAAGCAGACAAAATACATGACATAAATCATTAGTTTCTTCTTGTCAGAGGCAAGGACCCAATGAGACATTCACCTTGGACAAGAAATGGTAAGTCATGATTAGGAGAATATCAGCAAGTACAAGTGATAATGCAAACCTAAGCCTCATGGCTCCTCCTCTCCTGCAGTTTTCTGAGACATAGCAATATAATCTTGACCTTGATAGCCTCCATAGGGCCTTGTCAGGAGGAGACAGAAAAGACCTCAAGAAGTATTTTGGCCCCAGAACATTTTTGAATCAAGTTAGAGAAAGTTATGAAACTCACAGTTGTCATACTTGACTTGCATCCAGAAACACAACTCAAATGAAGCATGTAGCCTAAATGGTTGATGGTTTTCAGCTGGATGTACTTTTCAACCACCTAAAATGAAAAATCTCTCTCTAATCTCACCCTAATAAAAATCTTTGACCTGGGGAGAAAACGGAAAAAAAAAAAAATTCCTATATAACTTTATGGCAAAGTGAGAAGAGAAAAGTGGATAATAGAAAGTAGAATGGCTTTAAACAGTTTTGTAATTTTAATCACTGATATTTATGGATTAAATATCATCTGGAAGGTCAAAACCTGGGAAGAATCTACTTCAGCATACCTGATCCATCATGCACACAAAATGAATCATCTTTTATCTAGCTCATATCACTAGAGAGTTTTACTTTTAGATGAACCAATTTCCCAAAGGAACATCTCATCATGCTATTTAGAATCCCAAGGGGCTGGCTTCAAGAGTGCGATGTCCCAATCTCTCTCTACTAGTGGATTGAATGATATGAAAGCCCCTCGTGACACACCAAGGATGTTCATTTACTCAGAAAATAAATCCATATTCTTTTTGTCCAAAAGGCAAAGTATCGTTCTCAATTCTCAAGGTCTAGAATTTCCCTAACTCCTTCTCCCCCAGGCTCATATTATACTCTGTACTCTTACAGAATTTGGTTCATGGTGCTAATGTTCTACTTACTACATTGAACTAGAGGCAAAATGCATACTGAATGACTGCCTCCCCCATTACCTATTAACTCTAAATCATTCTTTATTCAACTCTGGTTATCATCATGCCTGTAGATGCCTTTAAATGTGTAATAAATTAATTTTATCAATGGATAAAATTAATTACAACTGGTCTCAAGCAAATTGAATAGATCCCTTAAAATAGTCCAGAATTCCTAGATTAATGTAAAACATAATTTTAGTCTCATTTTTTCAGGTAGATTCTCTATTCAGCTATATATATTCTAATCAACAATCCTCTTACATGTTTCAAAAAGACCTGAAGATATTCTTTGTCTTGGACATTGAAAAGGGTCCTGGAAAAATAACAGATGCAGAGATGTTCATTTAAAAAAAAACAAATACATATGCTGATTGCTCTCTGGGAGAAAACTACACATTGTCTGAACTATTCTTTTTACATAAGGAAAAAGAAAGATAACACTGCTTGGAAGCTTCTGGAACCAGGAGTCTTGAGTCAGCTGTACATTCCTTATAACAACTCCCTTATCTTCAAATTGGAGAACTCCTTTCAAAGCCAAGTAACCTGTGCAGTTCTACCTGGGCAGCAAGATGTGAGAGAAGGTTGTTTTCAACAGAAAGAGTAACTAAAACCCTGTATTCAGACAATTATCAACAAAAATGTGCAATAAAATGAACTCAACTTTTGTCTTGTTTTATTCCTAAGGAATCAGGCAGAGCTAACATAAAAATTTTAAAAGGATACAAAATATGATGATGATGATGATGATGTAAATATCTACAAAAACACAACTACTCACAGGCTAAAGAAGGAAATAATTTCCTATCCTCATTAATCGAAAATTTGGCCCAGGCCCTGGTATTTTAGAAGAACTTCTATTATCTCTAGTCCAGTTACAGACATGTAGAGATACATATTTTATTTTCTTCTCATTTTTTTCTGATGTTTAAAGTAATCTTTGCAAATAATACACCCAAACGTATATGAGAGAAAGTGTAAATCCTTCTATATTCTAACCTCCTAGAGATTACTGGTATTCAATGCTTCAACTTTTTAATGCATATACTAGTTTATATGCATCTTTCTTCTTCTTTTTTAAAAAAATGGGATCACTGTATACAACTAGCACACAACTAGCTCACAGGTTTTTTTAATTTATCAATCTTCTGTGTCATAATATAGTTCTGATTCTTTTTAATATTAGCATAGAATTTCACTATATGACCATCCCAAAATTTAACAAATCTCTAACTGGTGGCTGATATACGGTGCATTTTAAACTATGCAGAATTTAGACTTTTAGAGCTATAAAAGACCTTAAAGAGTATCTTATGGAATCCAAAAATGTCACTCTATCGATTAAAAAAACTGACACCCCAATATACTGAAGTATATTAATAAAAAAGATCACAGGTTTGCTTGGTAGCAGATAGGGGAACATAAACTACAATTTTCCCCACTATTTAGAAGTTGAGAGCTCAAAGCCTAGAGAGCCAGGCTTATGGGTTTGATTCCCAGCTCCATCACTTACTAGTTGAGCCATATCCTTTGTCAAAGGATATAACCTCTCTGGGACTCAGTTTTCTTATATCAATGTGACAATAATGCATCTGGTGTAAGAAAAAATTGATTATAATATAAAATACTTAGAATACTACCTTGGCAATAAAGCAATAAGCAAGTGCTAATTATTACTGTTATGAGCTGAATGCTTATGCCCCCGCCTCTCCAAATTCATATGTTGAAATGCTAAACGCTCATGTAATAGTATTAAGAGGCAGGCCTTGGGGAGGTGATTAGGTCAAGGGTAAAACCCTCAAGAATGGGATTAGTGCCCTTAAAAAAGAGATGCCGAGAACTCTTGTCATGTCCATCATGTGTCTATGAACTAGGAACCAGGCCCTCACCAGACACTGAATCTGCTAGCACCTTCATCTTGAACTTTCCAGCCTGCAGAACTATGAAAAATAATCATCTTTTATTTAAGCCACCCTGTCTATAGTACTTCATTATAGGGACCTGAACTAGGACAATTATTACTGTAGCTATTAATATTGTATCATTCCATTTCATGCTTTACTTTATTAAATAAATAAGATTTCTGTTCTTGGCATAAGCAGAAAACTGGTTCTTATTTAAGATTTTAGTATTTATATAATCATGCTATTTCATTATTCTTTATTAAAATATGAAAATATGTAACAGCTACAGTGAGATATATTAAGACTTATGAAGAAATTAAGCATGTCCAATTGAAACAACTCTTAACGGAAAGGTGGACATTTATTTATGTTACAGTTATCGGTTACCTATCTCCATCTCCTTGGAATGAGAGATGGACAAAGAAAAGGAAATCAAAATCAATCCTACTGTATTTTCACTCATGTGAATTTTACAATGAAGGGTGAAAACTTTCAGCTCCAAAGAACACACGAGTAAATATACACTGATTCTTGAGCAGAAAAAAACACCTGCTCCAGGTGGTGGGCTAATATTTGAGGGCAACAGATACACTGGTTTTAATTTTCTGTGACTTGTAATATTTTTTCCTTAATATTGGTCATGTTACTGGTTTTCTGCTGTTTTATTCTTTATTTTTTACTTAAAACACATTACACTAAACTGTACTAGCAGAGCCCAAATTATTTGAACATCTTTCAACAACAGGAACAAAATGTTATATACCTTTGAGGCAGCCCTTAACAATCCACCCAGAGAAGCAGAGACTTCCAAAGGTAAAGCAATCCATGGCATCCCAGCCCTCATCCTGATGCAGCTAGCTCCCTTTCAGTATCCCAGCTAGCTAGAGACAACATTTCCCTCTATTGTTCAAAGTCATGGATTCTTGGGTCATAGGATACTCTGCACTTTCATATGATCCAAGAGCTTTTTTTTTTAAAGCAGTGAAGTGAAAGTCGCTCAGCTGTGTCTGACTCTTTGAGACCCCACGGACTATACAGTCCATGGAATTCTCCAGGCCAGAATACTGGAGTGGGTAGCCTTTCCCTTCTCCAGGGGATCTTCCCAACTCAGGGATAGAACCCAGGTCTCCCACATTGCAGGTGGATTCTTTACCAGCCAAGCCACAAGGGAAGCCCTTTTAAAGCAGAGTTCATTTTAAAAATAGAGCCGATTTGGAGTATGTAGCTCACCAGAATGGCACAAGAGAAGTTAGCATGTGACACACAACCCATTTGTTGAAGTTATAATATATAGAGTATCCTGGCTGGTCTGAGACTTAGGAGGACAAGTATATCTGAGTACATATTTAAAAGAACTCTTCTTTCTTTTAGACTTGAACTCACCCCATTCAATTTAAAATCATTTTATCTTTTTAAAATTTAAATTTGAATCTTTAAGAACAGATGGACATTTTCATAACTTCTTTTCCAAAGAAATCTTCGACATTAAAAAGTCAAGAAGTACTCAGGTCAAAGGTTAAAATAATTTAATATCATATTTTTCAGGTCTATATCACTTTATCAGGTAAACAACCTTCAACTATTAAAATTACCCAGGTTGAACTTCAAAGAATGTAAACATTCTTTTGAAATCATAGGAATTTCCACCTTAAATATAGATCAAAGAAATAAAAATAAAATAGCTGATTACCATACTGATACTACTGGCCTAGCTTTGCAGTGTGTAAGCTCTCTAAAAGACTTTTTGAATTTATTTTTATTAATAGTTTAAAAAAATTTTTTATTGGAGTATAGGTGCTTTACACAGAGAAGGCAATGGCACCCCACTCCAGTACTCTTGCCTGGAGAATCCCATGGATGGAGGAGCCTGGTAGGCTCCAGTCCTTGGGGTTGCAAAGAGTCAGACACAACTGAGCGACTCCACTTTCACTTTTCACTTTGATGCACTGGAGAAGGAAATGGCAACCCACTCCAGTGTCCTTGCCTGGAGAATCCCAGGGACGGGGGAGCCTGGTGGGCTGCCGTCTATGGGGTCGCACAGAGTCAGACATGACTGAAGCGACTTAGCAGCAGCAGGTGCTTTACAATGTTGTGTTAGTTTCTGCTAATGGTTTTTGTTGTTGTTGTTCTTTTAATTACAGAAAATGGAAAGAAAACAAGCACAAAACTGGAAAGGATCAGGCCTGGGTCTCACTCCATCCCATTCCCCAATAAGGGAATTTCGACTGTGTCCCAGAGTGACACAGCAGAAGAAATCACCAATCCTCAGCTGATTCCCTGTTTGCTGGCAAATTCCTCCTTATCTCTCTATCCATCAGTTAATGTACATGGAGCAATTCAACTGGATCCCATCTTTGTCCCACTTCGGAAGACACTCTGAAAATGTGCTGATGAAAACATCAGCAATTGGAAGGGTAAGGCAGAAGGAAAAAGAGAGGAAACACTAATCTGGCAATTCATGGTAGAAAGGCAGAAGGAACATGCCTGGGTGTTCTCCAGGTAATGAGAAACAGCTCACGAATGCCAAGGAAAGAAATTTAAATAACTGCTCTTTTAACAAGCCTTTCAGGTAAATGTCTTCAGGCCAGTGTCACAGAAAAACCCCTGAACGGGAGGGGCTGCCCCTGCTTCATGATCACACTAGCTCTGAACATAATTAAAACTAATCCTTTTACCTGCCTACATTTCTTACAAGCAATCTGTCTAGAGCAGTACATAAAAAAGGTCTGGATGTTTTGCACCAACAAGATTCAATCAGTACTTCAATATTGGAGGGGGGCAGGGGGATGCAAGTCCAAACAGCAGCAGCTCATGCACTTCTTTAGAACATTCAGCTATTTTAAAGGGCTTAGAACACACAGAGCATAATGTGGATGAAGATGACAGGCCTTCATAAGGGGCAATGGATCCAAATTTGCTCACTTCCAGCTTTGAGAGACAGCCCAGACATGAAAACCCTGGAGAAGGAAAAACTTATGCCATGACTTGCATTGAACAGTCTGTAGAAACAACAAATGTTTACAAACCAATTTCAGCTCAGTCGTGTCCGACTCTTTGCGACCCCATGAATCGCAGCACGCCGGTCTCCCTGTCCATCACCAACTCCCGGAGTTTACTCAGACTCATGTGCATCGAGTCAGTGATGCCATCCAGCCATCTCATCCTCTGTCGTCCCATTCTCCTCCTGCCCCCAATCCCTCCCAGCATCAGAGTCTTTACTAGCGAGTCAAAACTTCGCATGAGGTAGCCAAAGTATGGGAGTTTCAGCTTCAGCATCATTCCTTCCAAAGAATACCCAGGGCTGATCTCCTTTAGTATGGACTGGTTGGATCTCCTCGCAATCCAAGGGATTCTCAAGAGTCTTCTCCAACATCACAATTCAAAAGCATAAATTCTTCGGTGTTCAGCTTTCTTCACAGTCCAACTCTCACATCCATACATGACCACTGGAAAAAGCATAGCCTTGACTAGACGGACCTTTGTTGGCAAAGTAATGTCTCTGCTTTTAACTGTGCTATCTAGGTTGGTCATAACTTTCCTTCCAAGGAGTAAGCATCTTTTAATTTCATGGCTGCAGTCACCATCTGCAGTGATTTTGGAGCCCAGAAAAAGTCTGACACGGTTTCCACTGTTTCCCCATCTATTTCCCATGAAGTGATGGGACCAGATGCCATGATCTTCGTTTTCTGAATGTTGAGCTTTAAGCCAACTTTTTCACTCTCCACTTTCACTTTCATCAAGAGGCTTTTGAGTTCCTCTTCACTTTCTGCCATAAGGGTGGTGTCATCTGCATATCTGAGGTTATTGATATTTCTCCCGGCAATCTTGATTTCAGCTTGTACTTCTTCCAGACCAGCGTTTCTCCTGATGTACTCTGCATATAAGTTAAATAAGCAGGGTGACAGTATACAGCCTCGACGTACTCCTTTTCCTATTTGGAACCAGTCGTCTGTTGTTCCATGTCCAGTTCTAACTGTTGCTTCCTGACCTGCATATAGGTTTCTCAAGAGGCAGGTCAGGTGGTCTGGTATTCCCATCTCTTGAAGAATTTTCCACAGTTTATTGTGATCCATACAGTCAAAGGCTTTGGCATAGTCCATAAAGCAGAAATAGATGTTTTTCTGGAACTCTCTTGCTTTTTCCATGATCCAGAGGATGTTGGCAATTTGATCTCTGGTTCCTCTGCCTTTTCTAAAACCAGCTTGAACATCTGGAAGTTCACGGTTCACATATTGCTGAAGCCTGGCTTGGAGAATTTTGAGCATTACTTTACTAGTGTGTGAGATCAGTGCAATTGTGCAGTAGTTTGAGCATTCTTTGGCATTGCCTTTCTTTGGGATTGGCATGAAGACTGACCTTTTCCAGTCCTGTGGCCACTGCTGAGTTTTCCAAATTTGCTGGCATATTGAGTGCAGTACTTTCACAGCATTATCTTTCAGGATTTGAAATAGCTCCACTGGAATTCCATCACGTCCACTAGCTTTGTTCATAGTGATGCTTTCTAAGGCCCACTTGACTTCACATGCCAGGATGTCTGGCTTTAGCTGAATGATCTCATACCATTGTGATTATCTGGGTCGTGAAGATCTTTTTTGTACAGTTGTTCTATGTATTCTTGCCACCTCTTCTTAGTATCTTCTGCTTCTGTTAGGTCCATACAATTTCTGTCCTTTATCGAGCCCATCTTTGCATGAAATGTCCCCTTGGTATCTCTAATTTTCTTGAAGAGATCTTTAGTCTTTCCCATTCTGTTGTTTTCCTCTATTTCTTTGCACTGATCACTGAGGAAGGCTTTCTTATCTCTTCTTGCTATTCTTTGGAACTCTGCATTCAGATGCTTATATCTTTCCTTTGCTCCCTTGCTTTTCGCTTCTCTTCTTTTGACAACTATTTGTAAGACCTCCCCAGACAGCCATTTTGCTTGTTTGCATTTCTTTTCCATGGGGATGGTCTTGATCCCTGTCTCCTGTACAATGTCATGAACCTCAGTCCATAGTTCATCAGGCACTCTATCTATCAGATCTAGTCCCTTAAATCTATTTCTCACTTCCACTGTATAATCATAAGGGATTTGATTTAGGTCATACATGAATGGTCTAGTGGTTTTCCCTACTTTCTTCACTTTAAGTCTGAATTTGGCAATAGGGAGCTCATGGTCTGAGCCACAGTCAGCTCCCAGTCTTGTTTTTGCTGACTGTATAGAGCTTCTCCATCTTTGGCTGCAAAGAATATAATCAATCTGATTTCAACTCCACGTCCAGCCTTGTCTAACTCAATGAAACTAAGCCATCCCGTGTGGGGCCACCCAAGATGGGCAGGTCATGGTGGAGAGGTCTGACAGAATGTGGTCCGCTGGAGAAGGGTATGGCAAACCACTTCTGTATTCTTGCCTTGAGTACCCAATGAACAGTATGATAAGGCAAAATGATAGGATACTGAAAGAGGAACTCCCCAGGTCAGTGTGGCCCCAATATGCTACTGGAGATCAGTGGAGAAATAACTCCAGAAAGAATGAAGCGATCGAGCCAAAGCAAAAACAATACTCCACTGTGGATGTGACTGGTGATAGAAGCAAGGTCTGATGCTATAAAGAGCAATATTGCATAGGAACCTGGAATGTTAGGTCCATGAATTAATGCAAATTGGAAATGGTCAAACAAGAGAGGGCAAGAGTGAATGTCGACATTCTAGGAATCAGCAAACTAAAATGGACTGGAATGGGTGAATTTAACCCAGATGACCATTATATCTACTACTGTGGGCAGGAATCCCTCAGAAGAAATGGAGTAGCCATCCTGGTGAACAAAAGAGTCTGAAAGGCACTACTTGGATGCAATCTCAAAAACGACAGAATGATCTCTGTTCATTTCCAAGGCAAACCATTCACTATCACAGTAATCCAAGTCTATGCCCCAACCAGTAACGCTGAAGAAGCTGAAGTTGAATGGTTCTATGAAGACCTACAAGACCATTTAGAACTAACACCCCAAAAAAAGATGTCCTTTTCATTATAGGGGACTGGAATGCAAAAGTAGGCAGTCAAGAAACGCCTGGAGTAACAGGCAAATTTGGCCTTGGAATACGGAATGAAGCAGGGCAAAGGCTAATAGAGTTTTGCCAAGAGAACGCACTGGTCATAGCAAACACCCTCTTCCAGCAACACAAGAGAAGACTCTACACATGGACATCATCAGATGGTCAGATATCTCAAGGGTCACCAAATAAAAAGCTGAACAATGATTACATTGACAGCTTTTTCTCAGTTTCCTTGGCTTCATCTTCAATTCATATGTGGCTCACCGAAGAGAATACCAGAGTATGGCCCAAGTCTTAACTTTAAAATGAATCAATTTTGAGTTTCTTCTTTCTAACTCAACATCTCTCCACTCACCACCTCTTCATGGTAGAGGCAAGCTTTTGTGCTTTCAGAGTCTGCAGAAACCCCAAGTCACCACAAGCTATCTGCTTGATCTTCTCATTTTGTATCTGGGGCTCCTTAAAAAACGTCAAGCCCAAAATTAAACATCTCCCTCTCTAACTCTCACACTCCCAGTCTCTCTCTCTCTCTCTCACGCACATGCACACACACACATTAAAATCAGGTTAGCAAGGTACACAATGAGTGCAAAATTCAAAGCAAGTTGAAATTCCCTCACAACCAAAAACATGGGTACCAGCTAGTATGTTTGGTACAAATGAATGATAAAGTTGAGACTCCTGAAGTCACATGAATGAGTGCTCAAGTTTAATGACTCCTATCTCCCTAAAAGCTTTATGACTTAACTTATATTTTAGGCAGGTACAGCAAAGTAGCACACTGCCATGCTATGCGAGAATCAAGGCAGAAAAACTGTATTCGTGTGAGACAGTGGTATGGTAAGGAAGTTAATGGCTTCCCCCAAATAGACCCACCTCCTAATCTCTGGAACCCACAGAAGTTATGTTACACAGAGAGGGGGCAATTAAAGTTGCTAATCAACTGACCTTAGAGAGGGCTGGATTCCTCTCTAAAGTTGCTGGATTCCTCCAGGGAGACCCAGCATAATCACACTGGTCCTTAAACAAGGGAGAGAGATGCAGAACTATGAGAACCAGAGAAACGGCACTGTGAGAAAAACTGAATAGTCACTGTCGGCTCTGATGATGAAAAGGGAGCAAGCAGTTTAGGCAACCCTGTGGCTGTGGTTTAGTCACTAAGTTGTGTCCAACTCTTGCGACCCCACGGACTGTAGCCTGACAGGCTCCTCTGTCCATGGGATTCTCCAGGCAAGAATACTGGAGTGGGTTGCAGACTGAGCAATGAGGGCAGCCCCTAGATGCTGGAAAAAGTTCTTCGCACAGCCTTCAGAAAGGAATGCGGCCCTGCTCACACCTGGATTTTACCCTGAGGAGACTCATTTTGGACTTTTCACTTTCAGAACTGTAAAGTAATCAATATGTTTTTTTAAACCACTAAGTGTATGGTAATCTGTTATAGCAGCAGTAGAAAACTAATACAAGTGAAATGCTGAAAAATAATAATGATCCAGTTCTTATTATTTAAAAAATAAAAATTTTAATGTAATTATCCTTTAAGTGTTTACAAGTGAGAATGTTATATTGAGGGTTGTAAGGTCTTCTAAGGTCAAATTAATATCAAGAATATTAGCTTTCATGAATGAAAGTCAACAGGAAAAAAAAAAACCAACCCTTAACATGTTTCTGATTTAAAAACTAATGTACCAGAAGTCATAGAGAAGCAGTTTTCCATTCTAAGAATAGGAAGTGTTAATGTGAACTAAGCCCCCATTCTCTGCCATGGTTTCAAGAGGTTCTCTATTTTCCAAGGACATTCAGCTCATGTAGGAACACTCTGCACAAACATCTTCCAAACAATCTTAGGTTTTTTCCCTCATCTTGCTCTCCTGAATCCACAACAAGCTCCTGCTCCCCACTCTCAAATACATAACTTTCTCTTCTTCCCCTTTCTCTACTGCTTTTACACATACATACCTCTCATTTGTTGGTACAAAGCTCAGGAGACACAAGTTAACTTTAATGCTTTAATATCGATAAAGAGAAAATATAATTTTCCTTAATCAACCAGATATAAAGTTTTCCTTGGTGGATCAGACAATATAAAAATCTGCCTGCAATGCAGGAGACCTGGGTTCGATCCCTGAGTAGGGAAGATCCCCTGGAGAAGGGAATGGCAACCCACTCTAGTATTCTTGCCTGGAGAATTCCATGGACAGAGGAGCCTGGTGGGTTACAGTCTATGGTGTCACAAAGAGTTGGACACGATTGAGTGACTAACACTTTCACAAAAAATTTTTAATACACTTCGAAACCAAGTAGAGTAACATCTAACTTCTCCTTGTCACTTAACCATGAGCCTCAACTATACATTGCCAAGAACACAGAAAGGGGAAAAAGGCATCTGGGTAATCAAAGCAGATACACCAAAGTTTAAGAACTATAAAGTTTATGTACTTCATTCACAGTAAAATTCCTCAGGCTCTCAGTTACAATCTAATGACATTTGTTTCAGATATGGTTCTAACAGATTAGCATATCTAGGTTCCTAGACTTCAACAGATTAAAACCAAGTAGAGGATAAAGGACAAGAAGAGGTCAGGAACCTATACCTTCAAAAAACAGGAGAGAAAAGATAACACCTGTTTACTGAGCATCCACCAAATACCTGGCCTGTACCCAGCACTTTGATAGATGGTCTGACACTTACACAGGAGGGAGCTTGGACTCCATGGAGCTAAATTAACTTGTCCAGAATCAGAAAAAGGGATACACACCAAGAGGGAGAAAAGACTACAATCTGATTCATCAACTAATTTTCTTGCCTCAACCCTATCACCTCAAAATCGACAGCAAACACCGGCGGTTGACAGTAAAGGTGTGAGTAATGAGTAAGGATACAACTGCAAGACTTCAACAAGAACACCAGTATCGAGGGTCACATAAAAGCTGAATCAGCAGCCATACATTACTAAAAATCTAAAGTCATCCCTATACAAAATATTTTTTCAAAACAGGTAAAATCATGACTCTCATGGGGATATAAAATAAACAATGTCTCAAAGATTCTATTTAACTCATTAATTAATGAGAGAACTGAAAAAAGATTTTACATCCAGTTCAAAGGAGAAGACAAAGAAGCACAATTTTAGTGTAGGAAAGGAATGTTGAAACCAAAGCGCAAAGACCGGTCAACTGCGTTCCCCGGGACATAAGTAATTTGCATTTCTATGGAGAAGAATTATTTGCACAGCTTTCAGTTTTCTACAAGTTAACTTCTAATTCTACGGAGGTATAAAATAGCCTCGTCAAAGACAAAGACTCAAGCCCTACAGATCGAATAATCCCCAGACATGACAGCAACAGATTCAAAGGATATCCAAAAGTCTTTTTTGCCCATTTCAAAGTACATTTTTCTTACACCAACCTTGCACTATAGTAAATAACTGATAATTGTTTATCTTCAGTATATTCTACTTCCAAAAATTAAATATGTGATAAAAATGTTTAAAGCTTTACATCTAATCGGTTGCCAATGAACTTCAAAATATATAAATCTGCCATATCCAATGATGCTGGATCGACGTTAAGGCACTTGAGAAATATATGTGAGGTGGGATGCGGGGAGGAGGGAGTAGTGAGTGTCAAAGGATGACTTTTCTAAATGTTTCCTAGCATCACAATTCTCATTTAACATAACAAATTTAGGACAACTGACTGTTCAACATCATTTTATCTCTTCCTGAAGAACAAGTTAAACAAAATAGTACCTTGTTCCTATTTCCTAATACAGTAAAACCAAGTATAAGCAAATATCCAATGATTTGCATACAGCCAATTCTATGAAATGATTTTGGGGTGGTCTCCATGTCATTTACACAAGCCTCTACTTACCCTCAGTAACACAGATTGTAAGACTCTTAAAGATAAATTTTAATCATGGAAATTTTTATGTATATGTAGAATCATCAACTATGATGATTCATTCAATACACAAATCAATGTCCCTAGAACTGGTTTGTGGACTACCGCTGATCAGTAAGTAAGTTTTCAGTGATCCATAGTGAACTGAGAAGAACAGTTTATTTTTCGTGAATTAATCTTTCTCAATTTCAAAGGATTATTTATTCAAAGATTTTAATCTTGCTGCTGGGGGTGGGAGTGAAAGTCTTTTCTGTCCGGAAATAAAACAGTCCCTAAGTGTTTTCCTCATGTCCACACTGGCAAAAGAAAGCTCCACATTTGCATGGGCACGTGCGTGCATACACACACACACACACACACACACACACGGGGTGAGGGGCGGTTTAACATTACAATTCTCCAAACAGAAAAATCCAGAAGCTACTAGGCTTACCAGGTGATGCTAGTAGTAAAGAACCCATATGCCAATGCAGGAGACATTAAGAGATGCAGGTTTGATCCCTGGGTCAGGAAGATCCCCTAGAGGAGGGCATGGCAACCCACTCCAGTATTCTTGCCTGGGGAATCCCACGGACAGAGGACCCTGGCGGGCTACAGTCCATGGGGTAGCAATGAGTTGGACATGACTAAAATGACTTATTAGCATACAGGCAAGCCAAAAGGTACTACCTAAGCAACTCTGGAAAGCTGAGAGGTAATGAGTGTATTGCTGATACAATTTTCATTTGGAGAAGTAAATCAATGTTTCTATTTTTTCAAATGTTAACCAAAACACAAAATGTCCTGCTGTAATAATTGTATTAATAACAGTAAGGGTGAAAATAAAAAGAACTAAAGACTGAACTTTTCTATTCACAGCTATGAGCACTATGATGAAAAAAACGAATCACATACAGCTATTATCTTAGCCCAACTCCACTCTATTCACTCTAATTCCCAGACTGGCAGAAATTCTGCACTGTCTATGTGTTCAAGAGTTAGGCCTTTCACTTTTCTTTCTCGCTCAACACTTCTGAGAACTTAGTCTTAAACTGTCATAAATGAGCTAAGATTTTGGCAGATGTACACTGCTTTGAATTGCTCTCAGTACCTGTATTACCTAAACATGAATTTGCATTATCCCCTTGCCAATTAAACTATCTCCAGACTGTGGCCTTCTTAAAATCTCAGACAAATTACCAAATACCTGGTTTTCCTAGAAACTAACAATAATGCACACACCCTAAATTTTTGATAACAGTAAAAGAGTTTCAAGTCACGTTTTGTTCTTTTTCCCTTTTTATACTTCAGACACAGAGTGAGATTTGACAACTGAAAACTGAAAACCTGAAAGTTCCCTTAGTACTGTGCATCAAAGGCCATAATTAAAGCAGTGATTCTGAACCTTTTCTATGTTAGAACAAAATTCATTATTTAGTACTTAAGACCCTGCATTCAAGGCATTTGCACAAGATTTTTCATGGAAGTACCTGGACAGATGTAGAGTTATCTACTTATAATCACCTTTGCTATCAATTCCTTTTCACTTTTCTACCGCCTCCAAATCCTAACTGCTTTGGTGTGAAAAGCCCTCACTCTGGGTGAAGGACTTGCCAAGCACTTTAGGAGGATTATCACAGTTAATCCTGGCAGTGTCCCTGGGAGGTATGCCCTTGAATTCGTCCCTGAAACAGGAAGGATGCTACAGCTCAGAGGCTTCAATTGCCCAAGATCACACAGCTAACACAATCTTGAATTTGAAAACAGGTCTTAATCTGCTTTCAAAAAAAAAAAAATGAACTACTTACTGCAGTGGGGGGCAGAAAGTTGTACTATGTGCTGGTCGTGTGTGCACAGTCGCTCGGTCATGTACACCTCTTTTCAACCCCACGGACTGTAGCTCACCAGGCTCCTCTGCCCATGGAATTGTCCAGGCAAGAATACTAGAATGGGTTGCCATTTTCTCCACCAGGAGATCTTCTCGACCCAGGGACTGAACTCACGTCTCCTGTACTGCAGGCAGATTCTTTACCGCCAAGCCATTGGGAAAGTCACTACTATGTGATTCCTTCCAAATAAAACAAAACTTGAGGACTGCCCCTGAAACTCCAAATACCAGATGCCCCAAAATGACTGCCCATGCTCACCAACTGGCCCATCTGATAAGAACTGAAGGGCAGGAGTTGGATTACAGGATATAATCTTCCAGGAGCTGAGGGGTATGTCACTTAAACTATTATTATACCTGGGACCCAGTGAGAAACTGAACTCTGATATCTAGCATGTGATTAATTGCCCAACAATCTAGAAAGATGGTACTGGTGAACCTCTTTGCAGGGCAGTAATGGGGACGCAGACAGAGAGAGAGCAGACTTGTGGGCACAGTGAGGGAAAGAGAAGCCAGGATGAATTGAGAGAGCAGCATGGAAACATACATTACCATGTGTAAAACACACAGCCAGTGGGAGTTTGCTGTATGATGCAGGGAGCTCAAATCTGGTGCTCTGTGACAGCCTTGATTAGTGGGATGGGGTGGGGTGGGAGGTGGCAGGGAAGGTCAAGAGGGAGGGGACATATGCATACCCATGGCTGATTCATGTCGATATATAGCAGAGACCAACACAATATCGTAAAGCAATTATTCTCCAATTAAAAATAAAAAATTTTTAAAAATACAAAAAAAAAAAAAAAAATTAGCCAAAGAATGAGAAGAACATTCCAGAGAGAAGGAACTGTAGTTTTGTAAGCTCTGAGGAAGAAAAGAATCCAATTTGTTACAGAAATTGAAAAGGCCTACATAGTGGAGAGGTGGCCAATGGGGAAAGAGGGAGATGAAAATGCCAGGGGAAGGGCAGCCAGACTACAAACACACCTCAGGCACAACTCTTTCAGTGACCCCTGAAGACAGATGAGGAGTGCCTATGCTCAAGACATCAGATACAGAATAGTAATGATGATGATGATGATGATGATGATGAATATCCAAACCCCACACCTGAAAAAATAAACAGTTTGGGGGGCAATTTTTAAAACTACAATAATTTTTCAAAATTCTCAAGTGACACCCATTTGGAACTGGAAAGACTCCTCTAGTCCAACCACCCCCAAACCCATCAAATGAGACAGAGGAGGTCCATGCATAAGACACTGTTGTCCTCTCTTGACCTCCTTTTTCAGAAAAACCTTGCTCCTTCACCAAGGCTCTTAGTACCCTGTATGACATGATGAGAAGACAGAGGGACTCAAAAGCCACTGTTCGGTAGGTGCAATGGATGTGACACGCTACTTTCAAAGCTCCTTTCAACAGCAGTTGGGCAGGGGGTTATCTGTATGCACAGGGCAAGTAAAACGCAAGGGAAGAATGTACCTGCATTAAAATCCTTCCGAAACAGACACTTTACTCTGTCCCCAATGTTACCTCTTCTTAAAAATATGCAAGGCACAAGCATCTAAAGACACCCAGAACATCCCTCTATTCAGTCTTCTGTTGTGTGGAGCTGCTCATACTGCACAGGTACTTTCTGACTGCACTGCCTGTTGAGAAGCTGAAAAATGATTAGTAAAGTAAGAGAAGACTTCTGATTAAAGGGGCAGGTTGAACACAGTCATTTAGTTCCACCTTCTCTTGAAACTACACTAAAATGACTGAAAGAGATGTTTCAAAAAGATATTAACACACTTAGATAAAGAAAATAACTAGAACACTTTGGAAGCCAGGAAGCAGAAGAATGAGTGGCAACTGTGATCCAGGAGAACAGAAGAATTTACTCTTATAAGCAGTGGGGGATGGGGAGACACAATCCAGTTCACTGGTTGAACTCCCAGGAAGCTCAGGAATTGGTAAAATCTGAGATCCCATATGTATAAATGGGAGTAAGAGTGTACTTGGTCACTCAGTCGTGTCCGATCCTTTGCAACCCCGTGCACTGTAGCCCACCAGGCTCCTCTGTCCATGGGATTTTCCAGGCAAGAATACTGGAGTGGGGTGCCATTTCCTTCTCCAGGGGATCTTCCAGACCCAGGGATTGAACGTGGGTCTCTAGCGCTGCAGGCAGACTCTTTACTGTCTGAGCCACCAAGGTAGCCCATAAATGGGAGTAAAGGTAGAGCTAAAAACAGGGGGACTGGTTCTAAGCCCTTTAAAAAAAGAGCTTAGGGTTCTAGAGCCTTCTCCTCATTCACACTGCCTGCCCACCTGAGTAGAAGACTATACATTCATTCCCTAGAAAGGATGAAACAAGGCACCTGAACTGGAAGTCATGAGGCACAGTTACAGAAGGGTGACGTGCAGAGAATGAAATGAAACTTTAATGTCGTGAATACTGAAAACCCCAAGCTCTTTGCCCCACATACTTCCCAGGGCATTGAGAATCAGACTTATTCTCTAGGTAGAAGCATGAAAGATCCTTGGGAGTATCTGATCAGCCCAAGACAGAAAAGCTAAAGTTAGGATTACTGGAACCTCCAAATACCCCTGTGGTGAGATACACAGCAGACAAGTCTCATCCATGCACAAAGAAGTTTGAATTAGCTCTATACACACCACTTATAGATGTAAGTAGACAAGCAAGAATTGCTAGGCATCTAAGAAAAACCCTTAATATGACAGGAATCTAACCAACAGGGGTGGGACAAGCAACTTAGGATAGGATAAATAGAGCTATACAAGGAGATGAAAATAAGTATATGTAACATTACTTAACAGTCCAAAGCTAAAAGATAACTGCATTCATGATAGCATAACAGCAACGGGATGCTACAAAACAGAGCTCTTGAAATAGGGGAGGAAAAAGTGTAATAGGAAATTTAAAACTCAGTAAAACATGTAAAAGATAAATTTGAGAAAATCTCCAAGAAAAGAGCACCAACGGACAAAGTGATGAAAACTACAAGATAAAAGTGACAAAAATTAGAAGATCACTCTAAGAGGGCCAACAAAGAAAAGAAAAGAAAAGAAAAAAAAAACATTCAAGGAAGTTTCATAGAACTTAAGTATTTGCATTTTTGAATTCAAAGGGCCTGGCATATTTGGCTACAAAAAGAGTCACCAAAGGACACCGTGAAATTTCAGAAGACTGGAGTTTCCAAACAGGATTAAAAGATAAACAAACAAGAAACAACAACAACAAAAAATCACCACCACAGAAAAACAGATCAGATACAAAGAATTCAGAATCAAATAACACTGTTCCTCTGGAGAGCAACACTGGAGGCTTAGAAGCCAATGGAGCAATGCTCTCAAAACTACAAGGGAAAATCATTTCCAACCTAAAATTCTACACCAACAAGACCATCAATCATGAGGTTGATAAGCCAAGTGTCCAAAAATTGACCTCCAATGCGCCCTGGAGTAAGCTAAGAAGGGGAGGGACTTAGAAGATGGCAGGGATCCTCAGGATGAGAACGGACTCCCCGTGATAATGCACAGGTCTGGGGGTGACAGCCATGCAGCATCCTGGACAACAGCCAGTTCAGAGTGGAGCGGATGTGAAGCTCTGGGAGAAATGTCAGCAAGATGATGAACTGGTAGAATTGTATGCTACCCCTATTTGATGTGATTAAAAGGAGATTTACACAACTGTGGGCAATACAGGGGAATGAACTGATAAGAACACAGAAAACTAAGTGACAAAATATGAGAATTACCAACTCCAGGAAAAGCAGAGTTGAACCAGAAGGAAAAATAATCGTCACATACTACATGCCAACTGTGAACAGCATGTACTGTGAACGTGTGGATCTACTCAAAACCAAACAAACTGGGAGGGGGAGGAAAAAGCTAAATCCCTCTCTTGCCAAGGGGGAAGCCAAGAAACAACACCTAAAACAGAGAAGTCAAGAAGCACAGTATTTAGAATGATGGAATTAAGTACCCAAAAAAAAGGAAAAAACTAAATAGTTAAAAGCAGTGAAAGCTAGACACTAGTTAGAGAGGACTGGAAGGGGAAGGAAAGAAGTCACCACTGGTTTTCATAACACTTATAAAATCATCTGACCCTTTATAAATTATTCATAGAGAACACTGATAAAAATTAAAATAATAAAAAGGCAAGAGATATGGAATTCAATATTCACTTCTGTATCCCTTATATTATTAGAAAACTACATGTGCCTGTATTTTAGAATACAGGCAACGTATATTCTTTTAAAATGACAATCCCAAGACTTTCTTTAGTTGAAAGCACGTTTAATGCAGAAAATCACTCACCTTGGATCATCAATGTTAGTACCTAGACGCTGGCCAGACGTGCTATATAAAAAGGTTAATTTGTGAACAGTTATTTGCAAAGTCAACATTCTTTCAGAGTCTTTTAGACTGGCAGCCTTTCTTACTTTTAAATTTGTATTTACTTATAACTCACCTTTTCCCCCAAAGAAGTTAAGCAGATATCTTTCTTATATCACAATACTCTCTTCAAATTATAAAGATGCACAGTGAGTTAGAGCATTATAGGATGTTAATTAGAACATACTTTCCAGAATAGCTAAAGACAGTTCTTTGATAAAGGAAAGAAGGAAATAAGTGGTAGAAATAAGATAATTTGTTCTCTGGGTCTTAATATTTAGTTTGAACACAATACCAAAATTTTTATTCCTTTATGTCTTCCACGCAAAATGAAAAGCCAAAGTAGTAAGCACAATAAGCACAAGCACAGTAAGCTTGCAAAAACAAGCTTTTTCATTGTTATTAAGTACTTATTACTAAAAAGCAGGAAATGTTTGAATGTACTGACTTCAAAACAGTAGTTAAGACTCTGTGACACAGACATTGTTATCATAAAACTACCTAAATTAAAATTTTTTCTTTCAAAAACAGTAATTTCTTAAGGCAAGAGAATTTTGATAAAAATGTGTTAAGATTATCTATTTTCACTGGAATCCACTCTCACTTTCCAACTAATCTACTTCTAATTATTTCTTTAGAAATCTATACTTCCAAGATAGTGCTTTGAAGGAACTCAATGTGTTATTTAAAAAATAATAATAGATCATGAAATATATTATATTTGATTATCAAAATACAGCATTACAAATCCAAATTCACCCAGAAATTTTCATCCCCAGAAAATTCACCTGACACTAAAGGATACCTGTACAATGACAAAACCTCTGAGGCATCTGGGCCTTAAAATTAGAAGGTCATTCCGACGAGCATTTCAATTTTCCAAAGACAGTTTTGTTATTGCTACTTTGTTGTTTGAACTGACTAATCTTTGGGTGGGTTTCAACCACCCTAAAGAATTTCTAAAAGTATAAACCTCTTAGGACAGGAAGAGACCTTAAACGCCATACAGCCCAATCTCCTTTCCCTGTCAATGCAAAACCGTGGCACAGAGAAGTTAACTCAGTTGACAAAGGTCTCCTGGTCAATTCTGTCTCCTAGAACCCAACCTAGTGCTCTTTCTGCAACACTATGTTGCACGATGTGTAAAACCGGGACAAGTACTATCTGATATTTCACAACCAGCATGAAAGGACATCCATTGTTATTAGGTACCTTTTGTTTATCTTTGTATTCACACATAAGGGTATGTGCTGTGTTTGTGCTTAGCCACCCAGTCGTGTCCGACTCTTTGTGACCCCATGGATTCTAGCCCGCCAGACTCCTCTGTCCATGGGGATTCTCCAAGCAAGAATATTGGAGTGGGTTACATGCCCTCCTCCAGGGGATCTTCCCAACCCAGGTCTCCCACATTGCAGGTATATTCTTTACTGTCTGAGTCATCAGGGAAGCCCTAAGGGTATATTCTACCTCAGTCCAAAATCAAATGAGTATTCTCTTTATCGTTCAAAAGACAGGCTGCCCAATTATAGCTGTTACTAAAACCAGAAATATTATATCCAATGTATCTTCCCATATGAGGTTGGGGCCCCTTCATGAATCACAGCCTTGTTGTGGTGAAAGGGCTCACATAACTCAATGAAGCTATGAGCCATGCTGTGCAGGACCACCCAAGATGGACGGGTCACAGTGGAAAGTTCTGACAAAACGTGGTCCACTGGAGGAGGGGTGGCAAACCACTCCATTTCTCTTGCCATTAGAACCCCATGAAAAGTATGAAAAGGCAAAAAGATATGACACCAGAAGATGAGCTCTCCAGGTTGGCAAGTATCCAATATGCTATTGGGGAAGAGTGAAGACTTGTTTGCTGTGTGCCAAGAAGTACATATGGTCACTGAGTTGGCGTTACTGCCATTTTTCTCTGGTCCTTCTAAATCAGAAAGGGCAACAAATTGTGGGGGAAGGTAGAAGCTGTTCTATCAGTTAAGGCCTAAGGTCCATCAACAGACCCCATGCACTGAGAGCCCTGGCAATTTTCCTTCTCTATGTTCCAGAAAGTAGGGCCTTAGACGGTTAGACTACTGGAACATCAAAGAGCTGACGTGAATTTTAGGTGGCACTTAAATGAAACATGTTTACATTCTCATCTTAAAAATATATAAAAGACCAAAGATAACCAGAAAGGTTAGGAAGGACATCAAGATTAGTGGCCAAATGAGGAATACAGTCATCTGGAGCAAACGTGCTTAACAGACAAGAGTAATTTGAATAAGTGTAAATGCTAAGTCACAAATCAGGGATAATGATTATTGGTTGACTATAGGAATGTGTTTGGCTACAAGTGATAAGCAAACTCACTTTCTGGTGCTTTAAACCAAAGATCAGCAAACTTAAAGGACCAGATAGTCAACATTTTAGGCTGTGGGCCAAAGTGTCTCTGTTGCAACTACTCAACTCTGTCCTTACAGCATGAAAGCAGTCACAGACAACATCAAATAAACTGGGTATGGCTGTGTCCAAATAACAATTTATTACAAAAATAGGCAGCTAGCTATAGAAATTTGCCAACCCCTGGTTTAAACAAATAGGACTCACTTAAAAAGAAGTTGGCCTTTCCTCTAAGGTTGCAAGAAGGCTATGGCAGCTCCAGATGTCAAATCTATGTTCAAAGTGAGAGCAACAGTAATGGGGGGATGGAGGGTGGAGGAAGACTAACTCAATCCCACCTATCCCTTTTCACAAGAAAGCAAAGGTTTTCCCCAAAGCATCTCAAGCAGACCCCATCCACCCCACACCCTACCATGATCATTGGTCAGATGATTAGAATCAAGCAACACAGACAGGACACACCACCAAAGCCATAAGCATCAAATCACGCTTCATTGGCTAGGCCTAGACACATTGCTACCTCAACTAAAACTAGGGTTCTTTTAGCAAGAATCTATCAACAGTTATTGGGTATATAGTTATCAGTATCTGTTGCAACAGACTTTATTTTTTCTATTTCTATTAGTATAATCTGCTCAGAGAAAATGAAATGCACTCTCTTAGCTTTGAACTAATTCTCAAATAGAGATTGAGAAAGATAAAGCATGGTTGATTGGGGGTGGGGGTATAAAATAACCAAGTAAGAGCAAATCTACCTCTAGCTTACTAAAAGCAGTGATTAAGCAGGAACATAGGGAATGAGAAATGTGAGAGGCAGCCAGGCTTTGTCCTGAGCAAAAACATTTAAGGTAGCTATGCCTCTGTTTCCACAACCAGAAAAATGATGTTGTTCAAGGAGATGTTCACTAAGGTCTAACGAACATCCTCAAACTCTTAACAGCCTTTGATTCCTTTAAATATGTTGTCTGATCGAGCAAATACAGCATAAAGTATATGGTCAAATTTTCATTCTGAAATAGTAAAACCCAAAACACAAATCTGGAGGATTCCCAGAAAGAGTAGAGTCTTAATTTAAAGAAAAAGAATTTTATTCGAATAACTTTCACACATTGTTGAAAGATTGGCATTCCATTCAACCCTTCCAATTTCCAAGAAAACACATGTGTAAGATGGGTAGTTAACTTTTTTAAAACACTATAAATGTGTCTTGTAAAAATTATACTGTTTCTTACAACAACCTTAAAACAGTTCTCAAGTCAAAAATGGTAACTGTTCTAGCTCTACTACTAACTTAGGTAACCCTCAGTAACCCTTCCATTGCCACAGCCCTGATTGTTGTTGCTGCTGTTCAGTTGCTGAGCCACGTTCTACTCTTTGTGACTGCAGCATGCCAGGCTTCCCTGTCCTTCACTGTCTCAAATTCATGTCCATTGTGTCGATGATGCCCCGATTAAGTACTGCCAAAGACAAGGCGGTGGTAATTAGATTCACTTGAGACACTGCTCAAATGATCACCCTTTTAACAATGATTTGGAAATCAATCAAAGTAGAAACAATCATTGACGTTCCTTAAGAAATATGCTTTGTAAAAGGAATCCTTTTAGCCATTTGAGCAAAACAGGAAGAAAAAAAGAGGGGGGCGGGGGAGAAGGCAGGAACAGAGAGAGAAAAGGAAACAAGAAGTTTTGGAGGAAAATTCTATTTAGGAAGAATATTCTCATATTTGGGCGGGGATCTTCTAGTTTTATATTCACATAACAGAGTTAACCAAATTCTTTTCAATAAATTGGTCATAATTCATTTTTAAAATACACTGCAAACTGAATGCTCAAACACTAAAAGAAATTAATATAGAAAAGTATTACTTAGTGCATTTAATTCAACATTTAAAGGCTTGAAAATGGGCAAAACTGAAAATTTGATTACTTTATTGTACTGAAGAGAATGTACTTTGTTGAGAAGTAATTTATTTGAGCACTAACTATATCATTTTTGCTACATCTGGTAAAATACCCTTAGTACTAAATTTGAACACATACACGAGCAAGAAGCCTTTGCAAAGAGCCTCAATGAGTCTATCAAATGAGTACTGTGTGGCAGGAGCAAGGCGGGTCGGGGGGTGGGGGAGAGGGAAGAAGGGATGGAGGAAGAAGGGGAAAACCACCGCCACTGCGATGTAGGGGCTACTGGAGGTTAGCAGGAAGCCTGCAGTCCAGTACTAACGTAATAGAGAACACTTTATTCAGTAACGGATATCACATCTCGCCTACCACCGAAGTAGATAAGAGATACCCTGGGAGTGAGAATTCTGCAAGGATTCTGCCCTGGAATACAATAGGCAGCAGTTCTCAGTCCTAACATACCAAAGGGGTTAGCAGGGGTTTCCCCAAATGCCCATTCTCAGACAGATGAAAGAACTTCCTTTGAAAAATGCTGGAGCTTTTCACCTCTGCAAAGCCTGCTTCCCTATATATTGTCTGCCATGGCTGTCTCGGCATTTTAATCAACCCCCAGCCTCTTCACCATTTGTCATTTACACTAGCATACAATAAGAAAATACATTTTCAGACATGTCTCAGCATGTTGGGGATGGAATCAACTCTCATGCCTGCATGTGCTTCAGATGAAAATGTGCAAAATACATCGCTTAACCTATTTGTGCACGAAGACACACACAAAGCTTAACCTGAAAAGTCCTGAACACTCCATGTGGGCATTTCTATCCTTCAGGAACATAACATCAGTGATTGAGAATTTCAGAGGGTTTGGGTCATATTTATTTATTTATTCTAAACCCTCATGTCTCTCACTTTCCACGCAGGAACCGGTGACTCTAGTATAGCATAGTAGCTGTGACCCCACATTGGAAGGAGGTATGATCAAAGGCAGCCTGACCAGACTTGGGAAAACATTTCCACCAAGAATGGACATACTGCCTGTCAAAAGGTTATTCCCACTGCGTTGGGGCAGCAGATCACATTACTCCACAGTAACGACATGAAAGGGCAAAATCTGGCTCGAGTCACCCACATACATGTTTTTCTTTCCAACAAGGGCAAATGGGAGACACCAACCTGAACAGAACATCCTTCTTATCACTTGTGGGGGTGGGGGTTGGGATGGGGGTGGGGATGGTGCCTTTCCCTAATCAATACAGCCCCCTAAGCCGCAGCCACTATTTAATTCCTTTTATATTTTTCTTTTCATTCAGAAACAGCTCACATTCAGCAAGACCTTTCTCTTAAACTTTTTTTTTTTTTTTTAAATCTGAGCAATCACAAGCTATATTCTGTGGAAGACAAAATAACTTTGGAGGCGTAAATCTTAATGTCAATGACAGGAAGGCTTTGGTGAACCATTACCATAAATCTGACAAACGCTAATTTGATGGGTGGCTGTATCTGTCTGCTGCACGGCCAGTCTAGACAGTCTATTGAGAAATCCTAAAACACAACTGTTTGTTCCCTGTAACACCATCTGGATATGGCAATAAGCGCCGACCCAGCGCCATTCACACATGGATCAAAGCGCATGCTAATGCTATCATGAAGTCATACACATAAAAAATTCAATCTGAGAACTCGAAGCAATTTTCCTAAGTCTTCAGTGAAGAAACCCCAGACTTAGTGAGACTCAAGCTAAGTGCATGGAGGGGGGAGAGGGGGGAAAAAAGGAACCGAATATTTAATGAGCTTGGGCGTCCAGAGGAATGTTAGGCCACCCATTGTATTGGAAAAGGCTCATGTCACACTTCAGTCATGGTACCCGTCAGGGTGCCCCTTTACAAAAATTGATCTGAGGACCTTTGTAATTACCTGTTTCAGCCGGGGAGGGGGAGCAGGCATGGTAGATTCAGGACAAGAAATAAAAGAAGGGATCCAAGGTGGAAATCTAACATTATATTATATTGGTCTGAGCTGGCAGAAAATTTCAATATCACACACAATATTAAAAATCTTTCTCATTAAACCTCACTGTGGCATTAGATCAAAGAATCAAGGGCCTCCTATTGAATTCCTTTAAATGTTACAAACATAAGAGCAAGGCTGGCTGTGCATAAAATAGAAACAAAGCCAACTTTTTTGTGTGTCCACTCTCATCCTATAGCTGGCTGGAGAGAAACACTGCTTGAGAAATCTCTATTGCCCAGTCAAATGGGAAGAATTCTGACTTCTCTTGAGATATTTAACAAGGCAGAAATGAACCAGTCTGGTCTTCAAGAATTCAAGAATTCTCTCCAACAGGAAATTTTCAGTCAATATGTTACTCCTTCAAAACTTTAAGCTACTCTTTCAAAATGTATCACTCAACAGCACCACTTCAATTGCAAACCATCCAGCCGCTGTTTAATCCCTGCCACCCTGTGAGCCAAACTTCCCAGGGAGATAAGAAATTCTGCCTTACCCGGAGTTTCATTCCACTGTGTACTCCTATGAGAAACTGATTTATTTGCTTCTTGGCTGGCTTGTATCTGATGGAAGAACGTGACTAAAACTATCTTAACGAATTTGTTATTACTACATTCATCTGTTTGCTGGGAGACACTAAATATGTTATGTCTCCAATTTTCACATACTTTAGCATAAGCTACACACAAATTCCCACCAACATATTTTATTTTACAGCAGTTATAATAGTTGTTTCTACATCATGTGGGTATGTATGTGTACATATGTACGTACACACGCACACACACACCATAACTGAACCTGTAAAATGTACTGGTTATGTCATGGGGTTAAGAAGATAATAACAAAACCTGTCAGGAATTACAAGTTATCACAGGTTGTTGTTCATGTGGCAAACTTCAACCTTATATAGTAGTTAAGCAAAGAGTTGGACATGACTGAGCGACTGATCTGATCTGATCTGAAGACCACTGGTGTATCTACACAAGCTAAACATAAAACAGTAACTGAAACACAACACTTACACTCAGGAGCACAGAGACGTTTTCTCCTAAAGCCTTTAAAGGTAACAGAAAATAAAATGTTACATTTTTCACTTTTCAAAGTGTCTTTAAGTTTTTTTCTTTAAATAAAAAAAGCCAGATTAAATCTATAATCATTCATTTTATAATTCTAGATACAAATTCAGTTTTTAAAAGAATAATAAAATGTAAGATAAACTGCAAAGCCATAGTTTTCTTAAAATTCAGTTCAGTTTGAAACTGAAGACTTCTCCCAAAAGATTTCACAAAACAAAATGCATTTTCTTCTCCAATGGACTATTAGTAACATAATGCTTTTGTTTCTTAAAAAGAAAAACTACTAATTTCATCCTCCCATAGTTAATGAAATCTTTCCGAAAAGTCTCTTAAAATTTAAAAGATTCAGGAACTACATTAACTGCCAATGGACTGTGCAACTTTCCATTTATATGATGATCATATATTGTTATTTTCTATTCAACTTAGAAGAGAGAGTTAATTATTACAACATAATCTGGATCACAAAGAGAAAGAGAAGAACAGCTATTTCTCTGTAGTGCGTGTTTTGATAAGGGACTTATTTTTTTTTAAAATCTAATATGAGAAGGTAACTTACCCTTCCCCCAAAACAGCCTCATTTCCTAAACTTCCATATAAACTAAAAACTATAAAGACATTAGTTTTGGGGGGTCTACAAGTTGGTTAATATACACCAAGATGTCTTAATAGGATTAAAAAGTATTTCATTTGCGAGGCATATGTGTAGACCCAAGGAATAAAAAGAAATCACATGTATACACAAATGCACATCTTGGATGATCCACCATAATGATCGGATGTTACCCTAGATAAAATTAAAGAGAAAAAAAAATCAAGACAAAATAAGTGAGAAATTATAGTCCTTCTGGTTAACCATTTTATACATCTATATAGACTGTTTCTACAAAAATAATAAAAACCTATATGCCATTCCCCATGCTGCACTGACTAAATTACAGCTGATCATCGTGTTGTCTACCAGTAATGGCTTTCTTTCAGGCGGTGGCTATAATTCTGTAAGTTTAAAGAGAAAAAAATAAAAAAACCACCCAAACATTGCTTAATGTAGCTAATCAAGCATTTTCAAAGTTAGACTGGAAATGAAACATTGAGCAGCATTTGCTGTGATTTTTAAATACTGCAGTGGAACAGTACTGCCATCTACTGCCAACCGTGTTAACAGTGCCTCCTGCTGAGCACCCTGTCCCCCAGAGCAGCCTCCCGTTAGAGCCGACCCGAGGAAGCCTTCAAGAGACACTTTGTGCGGGGAACCAAAAAGGAAACTGGAGAAGCAAGATGGCTCACAGTTTTACCTACGACTTTAAAAAAATAACATCTTCTCTTTGCCCTTTCAATGTGTAAAGAGCTGTAATTTTTGGTTAATTCGTGAAACTTTAAAATATAGAGACGTACAGACTAACACAGTAACTAATACTCGGCCAGGAAGAGGTGTGTGCCTGTATTTATGAAATGCTCATGCTCCAACAGCTAATACTTTTCAATACCATAAAACGTCATTTCCCTCATCCCTTATGCAGAACCAGTAGAATAGACCTTCTAAAGAAAGCAGATTACAAACCAGCATAAGCAAGCCTGGATGTGAGCATTCATATGTCAACCATAAATGCATTTAAAAGCACTCCTTACTACTACCAAGGAATCAGTCCCTTTATTTGGGGTTCACTATGGGTCCAGGTCTAGCCCTGGATTCCTCTGGGAGGGAGCACAGTCCATAAACCATGGTGCATGCTGAAATCCTAGATTTGACAAACTAAATTGAAACTCATGCATATCAGACAAGACTACAGTGGCATCAACATCATGCAAGAGCTTTTGGCACATCTATCTCAGATAAATTCCTACCTAGATGCTTTATACAAAGCTCTACCCATTTTTTAGCAGTTTAAAAGTAAATGTCAAGTGGGGAAATATATGAGGATTCCTTAAAGCAACCTGGACCCATATGATGTAACAATCAAGAAGATGGCCAGTATTCTATCAATGTACAAGGAGACTGCATTCCATTAATGACCGCTAAAATATATACATTTCTGAACTATAGATTTTAACATTCTAGAGAAAAACTGCTACTGCTGGCTTTCCCCCCACCCTTTTCTTTAAGACTGTAATCTGAAGACACAGATTACAGACACAAAACATGTAAATGACTGATTTTTAAAAGGATTTAGTCTCCACTAACATAGCCCTTTTAGGCCACATAATTGCAGAACTCCAAAGAACCACAAAATAAACTGAAAACCCCAGACATAAAGAGATCCACTTATTAATTAAAAGCAGCTCTCTTGCGCTATTAAAATAAGGTTGGCCATGCATACTTTATTGCTGTCACAGTCTCAGATGAGGCAGTATTCAAAACACATAAAAGTAAAGTTGAATAGTTCTCTATGTAGGGAATAGAGTTAAGTCATGTCTGCTTGCACAAAACTGTTTTGCAAAGAAGCCATATATAGAGGATCAGAGTGGAAGGGAAAAAAAGATTAAAATGCAGCAAATCTCAAATTCAATGCTCTTCTTTGGTAGGGACAGTGAGGTGTGCTCTGGACAACGTGAGCTGAACCAGGAAGGCCTAAAACTTTCCCTGCTCTAAAAACTGGAACCAGGAACCAAGACAATCAGCACAAAGAGAAGGAACTCTAAGTTTTAAAATTACCTGTTAATTAAATACAAGTTATTTGGGGACCTTTCTTTTAAAGTCTTGGTTTTGTTTTTAAACCAATACAGTCTATATCATACTAATAGTCTATGGAAAAAAAGCAGGAGTCTCAGGAAGGAAGAAAAGAAAGAGAAAGAGAGGGAAAGAAGGAGAAGGAAAAAGGAGAAAACCAGGGAGAAAGAAGAGAAAAGGAAAGAGGAAAAAAGGAAAAGAAAAAGAATGCTAATGGTAACGACTGATGTTTTATAATGTAATCTTTAAGAATTTCCAAAAATTGCATTAGAAATATTATGACCAAAAATCCATTCCTCCATATCGACTGTGGTTTGTTTTTTTCTTTCAGAACTATGTGTGACCGTCTAGCAAAATCAAGAACTTAATCAAAATTAATCTTTCCGTATTTAACCTTCCTTCACGAAGAGGATAACTTCCCAGACATCTTGGAGGAACAGCCACCCTTTTTTTGCAGTGCCTTCACTGAATGTTAGAACATACCAAAATTATTTATGAGCTTTCAAAGTATGGAAAGAAGAAATTCCTATATGGGATTATAAAAACAAAAACACTATCACCTTATTTTATGGGGTACTAATAACCATGTAACTACTTCAACTGTATGGTAACTGCCATATAATTACAAAGCCTAGTTATTTACGTCCTGCAGATTATATGGTACTAAAGCAAGTTACCTGTTAACCATATGTAGACATTTGTGGTCGGCAGATGTGGAAAACAGTTTACTATAAAGGTCAAAATTGGCTTAGAAACTGACCCAGCAAATAAATATGATTTCTTTATCTTCCCCTCTCCATTTTGTTCGCTTTTGCTATGGATGGAAGGAGAAAAAGTAGAGAGAAGTTTCCTCAGGAGATGTATAGCTTCCTAGAGTCAGTGGTTTATCTAAGGGGAATCTGCTACTGAACTTGATTCAGCTGGATTTTCCCCCTGGAGCACGTCCTCACTGAACTTTCTGTTTGACATGTTTCATTACCTTGAAATTTTCTGGCATGGAATTCAGAAATTAGTGGCCTCAAGTTAGAACTTTCTTCTTGCTTGATTTTTCAATACAATACTCAGCACCTTCACCTCATCCTGCATTTTAAGGTACCCAAGGTCCCCAGAGCCTCAGGAACCGCGAACGAGTTCCACTTTGCTACATGTTTATTTACTAGTGTAATTAAATGGGGTTTACTCTGTAATTGCACAAAAAGTGAGCCCCATTTCATTTCACTCTGAAATTAGCAATGGCCTCCAGCAAGAGATAAGAAACAACGCACATCACATAATTTACTATTCTTTGTTTAGTTTGGGGAACGAACTAATGATGGCCAATAAACCGTGCAGTCTGCCTGAAATACCCGCCTTGCTTTGGTGAGATCCACAGCGCCGACTCCAGCCCCAGGACTAAAATTGATAAGTCCTAGGAGTGAAATCAGTAGACACGCGTCTTCTTTTTTCTTTAATTCTGAATAAAATTCCGCAATTCAGGGCAGTGAAATGCACTCTCCAGCTGCCCCCCACCACCAAAATCTATCATTTTCTTCCTGCTGAAAGTCTAATTTCTTTACCCAAATTGCTTCACCATATGGAAGAATCTCTCTACTTTTATCTTCACTTTATATCACCATTTGAGCATATAAGAGAATTTTGTATTCAAAGTTGTTTTCTTGTTTAGTAACATTAAGACCCAAAATATGCACCTCAAGAGTTGTGGTACGTTTCACATAGATCAGAAGACAAGCATTATGGAAATGAAATGATTTTATGACGGCTTTGTTTTAATGGGGGTTTTACACAGGGGCTTTCCTGGGAAGATGTCCAGGCAAACTGTGTCCAAAGCCCAGAATGAAGGGAAAATTCACCTTGATGCAACAGTGCTGAAGAGGGATTTGCTGATTTGTCATTTTAAATGAAACACAAACTTTAATTCCAGCCCAGTTAAGAGTATCCCTTTGTCCTCTTCCTTACGGCATCTTTCCTTCTTTCTTTCAAATCTTACAACAGAAAAAACACCCAAGTAAGAAACTGGTGTATGAATACACATTCACCTCCCACAAACACATGCAAATACATACACACACACAAACACACACAGTTTCAAACAAGACTTAATAAGAGTCCAGCTAGTTTAAGAAAAAATATATCTAAACAAACCCAGTCTTCTTAAGCTGAATTGCGCACAAAGAACTAGATATAAACGAGCCACATTTAATTAGAATAAACTATCCGTCAAACTTAAAACAGGACCCTTCCCCTCCAAAAAAAGTCATGGGGATCCAGAGAAATGATTTTTATGTTGTTTGCCCAGAAACACACACATACACACACAAACACACACTCAAGCCTCCCTAGTAAGGGTTTTCGTTTAAAAGTTTGGAACAATTCTGAACAATGAAAAGGCAAGAGAAATTCAAGTGACTTGGAAAACACTCCTCCTATGCCAAAATAAGCATAAACAAAATAAATTCTAAAAACAAACTTTAAATACTAGAGAATGGGAAGTAAAAATGGATCACGCTGGACTGAAAGATCAATCTTGAAAGTATAAGTAAGCAAGTTCCTCCTTAACCCCAGTGAGTCTCACATTTCTAAAAAGGCACAGTTCAGTTACTAGAGCTATCCTTTGAGCAAAAATTTAACTTAGAGAGATAGCATAATTAAGTCAGCTCCCTGGCATTTTATTTTTAAAAGTGATACTGATTATTTTTACCTAAATGGTTTAGAAGTAGAGGATGACAAGAGAGTGGTACCACACTTCAGAAAAAAAAAAAAGCTCCCCCAAGCCCTCACATCTGATGTTCAGCTTAGTAAACAGTTTGGCTAGGGCTCACCCTATCAAAAGCCAAACACAACCAAAACACCAAAAACACTTACGTCCCCTATTTGGGCATGATGGTGTTTGTCCTACAACAGTCATCATGGAGTTCTAGAAACTTCTCATCTAAGTTAACACTGACACTGCTGGACAGTAATAAATCAAATCTATGTATGTCTTACAAGCACATAAAATCATCAACTTAAGTGGTATTAAAGTATTTGTACAGTTTGAAGGTAAAGAATGGAGAGGATAAGATGGACAGGATATGTATTTCTTCTTTCTCATTCCACTCACTGCTTCCCTTTCTTATCTTCCCAAAGAGAAGGAGCTATAAGGAAACTTTTAGCCCACCCATTCATAGTGGGATAAAACTGGAGAGCACTAGTGAAAAATGCGGAGCCCTTCCCCATTCTTTTATCTCAAACCTTAACCCACATTTACTTCATGAGAAGAGATAGGTCATCTAGGAGTCAAGTGGGGCCTTGAAATGATCATGCATTATGTTATCAAATGCTTCCCTTGTGGCTCAGCTGGTAAAGAATCCTCCTGCAATGCAGCAGACCTGGGTTCGATCCCTGGGTTGGGAAGATCCCCTGGAGAAGGGAAAGGCTACCCACTCCAGTATTTTGTCCTGGAGAATTCCATGGACTGTACAGTCCAAGGGGTCGCAAAGTCAGACACGACCAAGCAACTTTCACTTTCACTTTAATTATCAAAAGACAGTGACCATGGAAGGTAAAAGTCTGCTATCCTATTCATATGAGGACAGTAAGCCATCCTCCCACCATTAAAAAACAAACAAAAAAACTACCGAGTTTTAGAAATAAAATATAAATCATTAAACAATTTTATATTCAAATGGTTTGATTAAAAGGATTCTGTAGGAGATGCTTATGTTAAGATTAAAACAGATTAAAGAATGAAAATTCTTAATAGAAATTTTCAATACTTTAATGGTAACATTCTTGAGGCATTTTAGAGTTCACACAGTAAGAGGCCATTAATGCAATTCCAAAGGTCACTTTAGAGATTATAAAAAGGTGTATAGTTTGATTGATAATTGATATGAGCTTATTTAAAACACTAAACTCCGTTTTATAGATTATCAGGGCTTTCAGATACAACATGCCAACTGCATTACTAAATATGAAGATAACAGACTCAAGCCATTTTCAGGTCTTAAGTCAAAGTTTCAAGAAAATAACTCCAAATACCATTCCTTGAGAACTTAATTATGTACAAATTAGAGAGCATAAAAATATCTGCAACACAGTCCTTTCAAAAAATGCATCATCTAATGAGGCAATAGACCTAAATTCCAAACTTAATACCAGGCAACATGGACCAAATGCTAACACTGAGAATAAACAGCAACTATAAAAGCACAGGAGGGAAGAGCTGCTCTGGACTTGAGAACTGGGGGCATCTCGGGAGAGGATTACAGGAATGCTGTAGCATTTGGGAGGTACCTTGAATATTGGGTACATTCAGAGTAAACAGTAAGGCATAAATACACGTGAAAGAATAAAATTTCAGGGCAAGGTCCAGACACAGATGCAATCAGAACTCAAACCGCATTAGGATAAAAAGTGTGTTTGTGCAACACAATGAAGGGACACAATCACCTTTAGATTTTAGGAGACTGAGTCTCAGCAGAGTGGAGTTAGAAGGAGAGCAAGATGATCGGGAGAAGGCCAAGCTGTAAGAGACATGGGCTGAACACCAAGAGAGGTGGTGGGGACCCTCCACTACTGAAAGGACATGGCATCTCACTGGACAGAAACATGAAAAGGGCTGAGACAGGGATGACAAGGAGAGGGTATGGAAACCAAGTGCGATAAGGCCCAGGAAATGGAGCTGAAGGAGGGAAGAAGGAAAAGGAGTCTGATTTTGAAGAATATGAATTTGAGGGGCCAGCAGGACAGATGTGTACAAAGAGTCACTGGGTGGAATGAGAGATTAATTACTCGACTGATGGATTTCACATCTGCCACTCTCCAAAAGAATTTCAAATGACTCAAATACATGAATACAAACAATTATATGGAAAGGCATAAGTAGCTATAAATCAACATCTGGGCTCAATAGTTAGAGACTGGACTGTGAAACTCAAGAGGGATCTAGGGACTGAAATAGAAAACTTGGGACATCATTAGTGTAAAGATGATAGCTGTCCCCACCCCTTGAGAGTACGAGTGGTGAGACAGAGAGGGGGGGATTTACTTATTTATTTTACTTTTAGAACACAATTTCATTGTTTGAATTTTTATCAACAGGCACACAATATTTTCTATGATTTTTAAGTCAATATTTTTTAAACAGAAAAAAGAAACAAAAAGATCGAAGTCATAAGAACAGACAGTATCAGGGATATACTCAGATATCTAAGAGGCACATATTATATACAAACAACAGGCTATGCACTGTGAGAATACATCAGCCTAGGCACTGTGGGAGAAACACAGGTGTCAGAACCAAACAGGATTCAAACCCCTGCTCTTCCACGGACTAATATTTATGTGGGAAAACTCCCTAAATTCTCTTAAGTCTCTCCTCTAAAAACAGAACTTAAAATACATCACACGGTTGTCATAAAGATTAGAAAAGTCAATATTTTAAGCACATAAAGGACAGGATTTTGCACAATTAAGACTCCCTTCAATTAAGTACTCAGTTATGATTCTCTTCATTGTCATCATTCTGTCAAGTTGGGGAAACAAAATTTAAGAGCCAGATGGAAAAAAGGAGGCAGAAAAGAACTGGTTACAGAGATTACAAGTAAAAAAGATAGTACCACATCATGGAGACCAAGGGAGAAAAGCTAAATTCCTCTACACATCAATTCAACATAAAATGACTAACCATCAAGATATACTGGAGTGGAACTATGCCAAAGGCAGTGGAGTAGACTTTTTGGCAACCAGGAAACAGGTCCTTGCTGACTCTACACATGGACATCACCAGATAGTCAACACCTAAATCAGATTGATTATATTCTTTGCAGAAAAGATGGAAAAGCTCTATACAGTCAGCAAAAACAAGACTGGGAGCTGACTGTGGCTCAAATCATGAACTCCTTATTGCCAAATTCAGACTTAAATTGAAAAAAGTAGGGAAAATCACTAGACCATTCAGGTATGACCTATATCAAATCCCTTATGATTATTCAGTAGAAGTGAAAAATAGGTTTAAAGGACTAGATCTGATAGACAGAGTGCCTGATGAACTATGGATGGAGGTTTGTGACAATATACAGGAAACAGGGAGCAAAACCATCCTCAAGAAAAAGAAATGCAAAAAAGCAAAATGGCTGTAAGAGGAGGCCTTAGAAATAGTGTGAAAACAAGAAAGCGAAAAGCAAAGGAAAAAGGAAAGATATACCCATTTGAATGCAGAGTTCCAAAGAATAGCAAGGAGAGAGAAGAAAGCCTTCCTCAGTGATCAGTGCAAAGAAAAAGAGGAAAACAATGAATGCAAAAGACTAGAGATCTCTTCAAAAAAATTAGATACCAAGGGAATACTTCATGCAAAGATGGGCTTAATAAAGGACAGAAATGGTATGGACCTAACAGAAGCAGAAGATACTAAGAGGAGGTGGCAAGAATACACAGAAGAACTGTACAAAAAAGATCTTCACGACCCAGATAATCCTGATGGTATGATCACTCACCTAGAGCCAGACATTCTAGAATGCGAAGTCAAGTGGGCCTTAGGAAGCATCACTACGAACAAAGCTAGTGGAGGTGATGGCATTCCAGATGACCTATTTCAAATCCTAAAAGATGATGCTGTGAAAGTGCTGCACTCAATACGCCACCATATTCGGAAAACTCAGCAGTGGCCACAGGACTGGAAAAGGTCAGTTTTCATTCCATTCCCAAAAAAGGCAATGCCAAAAAATGCTCAAACTGCTGCACAATTGCATTCATCTCACACACTAGCAAAGTAATGCTCAAAATTCTTCAAGCCAGGCTTCAACAGTATGTGAACCGTGAACTTCCAGATGTTCAAGCTGGATTTAGAAAAGGCAGAGGAACCAGAGATCAAATTGCCAACATCTGCTGGATCATGGAAAAAGCAAGAGAGTTCCAGAAAAACATCTGTTTCTGCTTTATTGACTACGCCAAAGCCTTTGACTGTGTGGATCACAATAAACTGTGGAAAATTCTTCAAGAGATGGGAATACCAGACCACCTGACCTGCCTCTTGAGAAACCTGTATGCAGGTCAGGAAGCAACAGTTAGAACTGGACATGGGACGACAACAGTTCAGTTCAGTTCAGTCGCTCAGTCGTGTCTGACTCTTTGCGACCCCATGAATTGCAGCACGCCAGGCCTCCCTGTCCATCACCGACTCCCAGAGTTCACTCAAACTCACATCCATCGAGTCGGTGATGCCATCCAGCCATCTCATCCTCTGTCATCCCCTTCTCCTCCTGCCCGCAATCCCTCCCAGCATCAGGGTCTTTTCCAATGAGTCAACTCTTTGCATGAGGTGGCCAAAGTACTGGAGTTTCAGCTTTAGCATCATTCCTTCCAAAGAACACCCAGGACTGCTCTCCTTCAGAATGGACTGGTTGGATCTCCTTGCAGTCCAAGGGACTCTCAAGAGTCTTCTCCAACACCACAGTTCAAAAGCATCAGTTCTTCGGCGCTCAGCTTTCTTCACAGTCCAACTCTCATATACATACATGACCACTGGAAAAACCATAGCCTTGACTAGATGGACCTTTGTTAGCAAAGTAATGTCTCTGCTTTTCAATATGCTATCTAGGTTGGTCATAACTTTCCTTCAGACTGGTTCCAAATAGGAAAAGGAGTACATCAAGGCTGTATATTGTCACCCATCTTATTTAACTTCTATGCAGAGTACATCATGAGAAACGCTGGGCTGGATGAAGCACAAGCTGGAATCAAGATTGGTGGGAGAAATATCAGTAACCTCAGATATGTAGATGACAACCACCCTTATGGCAGAAAGTGAAGAAGAACTAAAGAGCTTCTTGATGAAAGTGGAAAAGGAGAGAGTGAAAACGTTGGCTTAAAGCTCAACATTCAGAAAACAAAGATCATGGCATCCGGTCCAATCACTTCATGGTAAATAGATGGGGAAACAGTGGAAACAGTGTCAGACTTTATTTTTGGGGGCTCAAAAATCACTGCAGATGTTAACTGCAGCCGTGAAATTAAAACACGCTGACTTCAGATGCTCAAGCTGGTTTTAGAAAAGGTAGAGGAACCAGAGATCAAATTGCCAACATCTGCTGGGTCATTGAAAAAGCAAGAGAATTTCAGAAAAACTCTGCTTTATTAACTATGCCAAAAGCCTTTGACTATGTGGATCACAATAAACTCTGGAAAATTCTGAAAGAGATGGGAATACCAGACCACCTTTCCTGCCTCCTGAGAAATGTGTATACAGGTTAAGAAGCAACAGTTAGAACTGGACATGGAACTTGAGACAGGTTCCAAATTTGGAAAGGAGAACATCAAGGCTGTATATCGTCACCCTGCTTGTTTAACTTATTGAAGAGTACATCATGCAAAATCCCAGGCTGGATGAAGCACAAGCTGGAATCAAGATTGCCGGAAGAAATATCAATAATCTCAGATATGCAGATGACACCACCCTTATGGCAAAGAGGAACTGAAGAGCCTCTTGATGAAAGTGAAAGAGGAGAGTGAAAAAACTGGCTTAAAACTCAACATTCACAACAACTAAGATCATGGCACCTGGTCCCATCACATCATGGGAAATAGATGGGGAAACAATGGAAAATGTGACAGACTTTATTTTTTTTTGGCTCCAAAATCACTGCAGATGGTGACTGCAGCCATGAAATTAAAAGACGCTAGCTTCTTAGAAGAAAGCTATGACCAACCTAAACAGCATATTAAAAAGCAGAGACATTACTTTGCTGACAAAAGTCCATCAAGTCAAAGCTATGGTTTTTCCAGTAGTCATGCATGGATGTGAGAGCTGGACCATAAAGAAGGCTGAGCACTGAAGAATTGATGCTTTTAAACTGTGGTGTTGAAGAAAACTCTTGAGAGTCTCTTGGACTACAAGGATATCAAACCCGTCAATCCTAAAGGAAATCAGTCCTGAACATTCATTGGAAGGACTGATGCTGAAGCTGAAGCTCCAATACTTTGGCCACCTGATGAAAAGAACTGACTCACTGGAAAAGAGCCCGATGCTGGGAAAGACTGAAGGCAGGAGGAGAAGGGGACCACAGAGAGCGAGACGGTCAAATGGCACCACCGACTCTATGAACTTGAGTTTGAGCAGCTCCAGAAGTTGTCATGGACAGGGAGACCCTGTATGCTGCAGTCCATGGGGTCACAGAGAGTAGAACATGACTGAGCGACTGAACTGTGATCATATCACAAGACCAAGCAGGGTGAAAGTAGGAACCCTGAAACAAATTCAAAGGAGGAGAAAACAGGGGAAACAGAAATAAAATTTTCTGAATTGATTATTTCAAAAGACTATTAAAAATGTTTCACCATATAATACCTGTTTAGAAGGTTTAAAAAAATCAACATGAGTAAAATCTTTCTAATTTAAATCCGAGTCATGTAAGGGAAAGTCATTCCACATTCATATGCCTTCAGCTGAAGCAAACATCCAGGATCTTTTTCTTCTTCCCCTCTATTGTCTCAAACAACATGCCAAGATCACCTACAATACCTGAGGAAAAGAACACTAGTTCTGCAGCACCGAGGCCAAACGGTCAAGCTCATCTTCTCCCTTCGAGCACCAGGGAAGAAAGAGCATGCTGACAACAGGGTCCTCGGCAGTCTGCTGGAGCAAAGTGTACTCACACCCTCCTATACTGCACAAGGCCACGTGACCAAGACGAAGCCAAGCTTCACTGTGTTCCCTAGGCCCTTTCAAGACTACTGCCTCTCTTCATCCTCACATGCACTCTAGGAGGTCAGGAACACTATGAGCACCTTCTGAAAATGAAACAAAGAAGGCAACTTCCTCCAAGTCATTGAGTCTTGGAGAGTCCGGCATGTGTGTGTGCTCAGTCATGTCTGACTCTACAACCACACAGCCTTCCAGGCTCCTCTGTCCATGGAATTTTTCAGGCAAGAATACTGGAGGGGGTTGCCATTTCCTCCTCTAGGGATCTTCCTGACCCAGGGATCAAACCCACATTTCTTGCATCTCCTGCACTGGCAGGTGGATTCTTTTTCACTGTGCCACCTGGGAATCACGCTGCCTCAAGTCACTTCTGGGGCCCAAAAAGGGCAGTGGGGGGATTGGGGAAGGGGGTCAGAGGAACACACAGATGAGGAGGCCCCTCTACACAGAGGGCTCTGCCTTTCAGGCCCATATCAGTGGGGGCTGGGCAGAAGTTTGCTGTGCCCTATACATCTTGGGTGCCAGGTGTCATCTTCTGCCCCAGAAGCAAGAGAGATCTGGGTGGTCTGGGATCACTCTCAAGGTCACCAGGGCAGCTATTTCCAGGCACCGTCAACAAGCAGATATGTCACTTCAGACAGCTACACTTCGGAGCACATTAACAGCTGTGAATGTGCTCCCAATCAGTGACAAGACGAGAAAACCCAGAGGCAGCACAGAAACCTAGAACAACAGAATCGCCACTTCTGAGCTACAGGTACAGAGCAATAGCTGATCCCTGAGTGTGTAGAAGCAGGTAAAATTTTCTTCTGAATAGCCTGTTTTCTGAGAAGGAACATAAATCAGCAGAAGCAGGAGATAACAGGCCACAAAAAGTAAATCACAACATCTTCTCAAACCAACTCAGAGATTAGACAGAGATTGAGAGAGAAACTTGGGACCAACATGTCAGCAGCAAAAGAGAACCCTAAGTGCCTTATAGGGGGATTAGAAGAAAGAAAATTACCAGAGAGCTCATTTCTAAGAGCATCTCGTTCCAAACATATTCTGCTTCCAGTCCCTGCCTCACATAATCTGAACCCTATAAAAGAAGGAAGAGGGAAAAATATCCAACAAAAGCATGCCAGTATTGGCTAGCCCTGACAAACCATTCTGTGGCAGACCACACTGTATCCCAGAACACAGCAATCTGACAAAGCTTCCTGAGACACATGTTGCTATAGCATCGACTGGAAGCGTTGATCCAAAATGGTGATTAAATCACTAAATTCTGCATGAAGCACAGGGCAGAACAGGTCCAATATTCAGAGTTAGCTCAAATAGGTTAATGCAGTCAGAAAACTGGGCAAATCTCATCTTTTGTGATTAGCCATAGGGTGAACAGCCAGATTACGGCACTGCATATGCAAAAGCGTCTCACTCCATGGAGATTACACAGCTCTGTGAGTAGAGCAGACACCAGTGAACTGTGTGCTTTACATGAGTGAACTGTATGAAGACAACAAGAAAGAGACTCTTCAGAGACTTCAGTTGAAACAATCTTTTCTAGCAGGATTTCTGGTTCATTTCAATTTTCCAGAAAAATAAATGCCACTCTTCCATTTCTTCCTCTGTCCACCTTTGGAATCCATCTTTCTTTCTTTCTTTTTTGGGGGGGATGTTTGGATTTCTTCTGCATGCTAATAACATCCTGGTGTTTCTCTCTATTCTACATACTCTTGCATAGAAATATCTGGAAAACTTTTATGTACCCACTATTATAAGTATTTACAAACTTAGAAACACACTGTTTGAGGAAAGTAATCCAGTTAAACTCTTTTTCCAATATTCAGAGTGTGAGTTACAGAAGTTAAGTAAGCATCTTAGCTCATGTCCAGCAGATTATTAGACTGTAATTGGTCTTTTTGACAGATAGATCCTTTCTGCTCTCTGGTAATAATTCCAGCTTTGGTCCAATGGATGAAAGGGACCAGAGAGAAAATGTCTAATTAGAAAGTGATTACACACAGAGCTACTTTGAGAAGACCTTGAAATCAAAATAAATACAGAATTAGGACCAATTAAAACTTGAACCCGTTGAAAATGTTCTGTCAGAAAAACAGAAACTACACTCATTTTGACAGAGAATGTCACTTGAAGAATGAGTTAAGCACGGATGGGAGAATTGAGAAAGCCCAGAGGAGGACGTTTGGGCCACAGATGACATAATCACAGGAAGCAGGGCACCACTCTGAGAAGCGCATGTTCCCCGGCACAGCCGGGGGAGGGACTCCTCAGAGCTGGAAGTCAGACCTCTGAGGAAGGAGCCCTGCCCAGCTCCCAGGGGGTACAAAAAGAGTAGTTCTGGGAGTATGTAAAGAGCTGGATGTGAGACAACCACCTCTGCTAAGGCGACTCTAAGTGCAACAGCAAGAAAACAAAAGGGACCAGTCCCTCCTCCAGCCGTGCTGTCCCCCTCTAGCTCCAAGAGACGAGCTGCAGGGGCAGAAGCTACCAGGGAACACCTGGCAGACGCAAGCACAATCCTACAGAAGGGCAGGAAGGAGCTGAGAGGTAAGAGCTTAGCAACAGACCCTGGAGATGCACTGCTGAGATCCAGGGATGCTCCTCACATTCAGTGTCCCAAACACCAAGGGGACATTAGCCCAAGACAACAACAAAAGAGAAAGTCAATGAATAAAGGATATAAGGTGCCCCCCATTACGATTTAAGGTTTTCTCAGGTTTTACGATAAAAACTTATAGCCAACTTAAGAGTTCTAATCTCTTCCCCAAGTCACTTATTTGTTCATCCTGTTCCTTGAGGCCATATAAATACCAGCACACCTTCTCTTTAAAGACAAATATTCCCCTTAATGAATTTCTGGCTTCAAGAAGACAACTTCACTAGTATCATGGATCCCATTTTAAGGATTCTAAGAACTCTTCAGTCAACTGTTGTTTTTTTTTTAATTCCCCAATCTCGTTTCAATGAGCTATGCATTTAGAAAGGGTATGTCAAAGTACTACTTTAAAAGAAGTAAATGTACCATCTCTAAAAATAACTTGTGTACTGTTTGGAGAAGCAGTTCAAGAGGTTTTTCAGAGGCTTAGTCCCATCCAGGTTTGAGGGTAGGGATGCATATGTAACACTCTTGGCATGCAAACGCCCCGCTTGTCACCTTGGTTGTCAGTGGTCACACACAGATTTTCTTACTCTTCACTGTTCTACCAGGTCGTCTCAATTCACCAAACATTCCTCAAGCTTGGGCAAGATTTCAACTACAGTGATGCATCTCTTAGACTGAATGACCCAACTATAATCTTCCTAGGAAAACATCCTTCGGCAGAAGCAAAAACTGGTCATGGCAGCTAAGGCTCTTGAGTCATAATAGGGTCTCTTTCCTATTAATATATTTGTCTTTCCTTTCTTTTTTAAATACATATATTTTTCTCTGCCAGCTCTAACGTACACCAAGAGACCATGACATCCCAAGTATTTGACTGAGTGTGCCTGCCCCCTGGTGGGTGGCAGGGTGAAGGACACATTAGAGGAGATCCTATGGCCATGTATTAATACAACAGAACCTGAGACAATTAATTAAGAGGGATGAAGAAGAAAGCTCACACATTGAAATTCCCTTTATCAGAGGCATATGAAGAGCTGGTAAAAAGAGGAAAAAAATGTAATGAAATATAATAAAAAAGAAAAAATTACTGAGACAGTGTGAGAAACAAGACTCGGAGATCTTAGTTTGAGACAAACTGACCGGGATCCCTCATGCTGAATTATGGTGTGGGTAGGTGTCTATGTGTACTTATTGTCATTCTAAATAATTAAGTTCCAGTCTTAAGGATAAGGCCAGGCACTGATACTTTAAAGCTCCCAAGTGATTCCTGGGTGCAACCAGGGTTCAGAATCATTGACCAAGAATGTGTCCATCAGAATCAGACTCTATCCTAGACCTATTAAATCAAAATCTCTGAAGGTGGGCCCTATATTCCATATTTTCCAAAGCGTCCCACAAAGTTCTTAAGCATACTACTCTGTAGAAATTACTTTTTACACAAAAAAGGTTAGGAATAGGTAACTCCTAGTGCTAGAGGTGAAAGTTACCTCAAGGCAAACTGACCGTGGAAACTGAGACAGGCTTCCTCTGAGGTCCAGAACTCAACAAAGGTCTGATGGAAAGACTGGCTTCAGAAAAAGTGAGATAAACTCAACTTACAACACTACAGACAGGAAAGGCCCACAGTGCCTACATGGCTTTTGGAAGAGATTCTTAGTGAGGCATCTCCTTAGTTTACCCTCCTTCAGCCTTCTACACTCCCACCCCTTCCTCGCTCTTCACTCTACTAGATTCCTACTAGAGCTAGCACCTGGGAAGAGGCACCAAGCAGCTCTTTTTCACTGAGTTACCCTTGGGAAATAATTATTTGGCAAACAGACACTCCTTGAGGCATTGTGGGTTAGTCAGAATCTGCCTACCTGCTCCCCTTCTCCCACTAGGCACATACACATGCAAAGCAAAGGAGGCTTCCAGGCCCTCCTCCTTGGTAGAGCGGCCTTGGAAAAGAACTCCCAAAAAGGAGTTGGGGGTGGGCTGAAAGTGTAAGTCCAGACGAGTGGGTTTAACCGATTAATAAAAGACTCAAGGGGGCTGAATGATGCTCATAAATCATTTACATTGTCAAGAAGAGTTCTAGGACCTTGAACGAGCTTTCTCCTCTGCAATATCCTAGTGGTTTTTGGTCAATATTGATGAAAGCTTGGGTTAAGTATTATAAAGTATATGCCACATATACTTATGGCATATATTAAGTATATGCCACCTCCTAAATGGAATCTCGCTTAGGACAGCTGAATAAATACAAACAGTTTGCATTAAAAACAAAACATAAAAATGAAGGAGCCTGCCTAACTCATGGAAGTCCTGCAGAAATTCTTGGATTATTGTTAATTCTCAACTCCAAATTCCCATCAGGATCAACCAAAGAGATGTGCCCACATTTGCAGAGAGTGCACCTACCACACACCGAGCTATGCCTGCTAAAGTGCTATTTCACTTGACAGCAACCTTGACGGGGAGGAGCTGGGTGTCACGTGGTTTAGGCAACTTGCCCCCAGTCCTGCAACTCTCGACGCAGAGAGAGAAAACTTGAGCCCATCCTTATCTGACCCCAGGGATCATTCCTGTTCCGCTCTCAGGCTTCCTCTGCGACAGGGTCTGAAGTGACTCTGACCTCCACTCTCACTCCTGACTTACCACTCTCCCACTTAGGTCAACTGTCCACTGCAACAGCAAACCTGGGCTCATGAACTCCAATACCTTCAGGGCTGGCCAAGATAGCTCCATCTGTGAAGCAGCCGCAAGACAGAGTAAGGGATAAGAGGGACCCATGAGAACTGGGGGAACAGGAGCATGTGTGACCCTCCTGAAGGCATTTAGACTCCATTTCCCACACTGCGCTGGCTAGTATACATTTTGGAGTTGGTGCTGTGTTTAAATCTACCAGAAAACAAGAGGAAAGGTGAGCCACAAAGGCACAAGGCAGCAAGGAGGAGGCATCCTGAATGGCATTTCCCAGCCATCCACTGGATACGCGCACCCAGATGTCTCCATATCACCTCAAATGCAATGTGACTAACTTTTTCTTAAAAAGTTACTTTTTAACAAGTCAGTTCTTTCTCTTGATGTTCCTATTTCTCTCAAGAAAACGATCATGTCCCCAGCCACCTGGACTTGGAAAAAGCATCGTCTGAGCCCTGTCCTTCTCTCTGTGGTAGCACCAAGGCCTCTCTGTGACCCTGTCCCCTCCCTCTGTCCCTAGGCTGGGACCTTACTGCCTCTTACCTGTTTTCACGTGTCCAGCATTTTCCCTTTTAATCACAGTGAAATAAACACTTAAATGTGTACTGTCCTTTGCAGTTACAAATGTGCTTTTAAACACTGCTTCATTTCAGTTTTATTTTGTGTGAAACAACAGCTTGGTAAAGTAGTCAAGGAAAATACTATTCATACTTTACAGGAGATAAAGTAACACTCAAAGGGTTCAAGTGACTTGGTGACTGCCTCCAGAACAATGTGACCTTGGAAGGTTACCTTCTTGAGGTTATTTACCCCAGCAGTCCCTTCCTCTCTACCTCTTTCTCTCTCTGCCTCCCTCTCTCTCTCTCCCTCCCTCCTCTCTCCTGGTCTCCAGAGCTGTGTAAGCCAACTGCTTGGGAAACACTTCCACCACTTGAAACTCACCATTTCCAAAACTACATACATCCTTCCCTCTTCTGAAAGTGCTACTCTCCTGAGTCCCCCAGTTCATGAACAAGTATCATCCACGATCCACCTGCTGCCCACACTAGAAACTCAAAGTCCCTGACTCCTCTTCCTCCACCACTCAGCCAGTCACCAGTTCTGTCTCTATGGCGACAAAACCATTTCTTGAAACCAACAGTTTCTCTCAGTTCCACTGCTCACCACTGCTACAATGACCAACCCACTCTTGTCCACCTCTCTGATGACACTTACCTGAACATCCCCTGTCCATTTCATTCTGCTTCTGACCACATTTCCATGTCGCCTCACAATCCCCAGAATAAAAACCAACTTCTGAACAAGAATGACAGAGTTCTTCCAGTTTTCTGGCCGCTGTCTCCCTGACTTAGCCAGCTCAGGCTCCCCTTATAAAATACCAAAGACCAGGCAGCTTAAACAACAGACATTTTCTCTCTCACAGCTTAAAAGGCCGGAAAGTCCAAAATCATCAATCAGGTAGGGTGTGGTTTCTGATGAGAATGCTCTTCCTGGCCTGAAGACAGTCACTTTGTGTCCATGTAGCCATTTGTTTGGGGGGTGAGGAATGGAGCACAAGAGAGCTAGCTAACTCTCTCTGCCCTCTGACATCTCTTCTTATAAGGGCATTGATTGTATCAGATCAGGGCCTCATCCTAATGACCACACTTAACCTCAATTACCTCCTTATAGGCCCTGTTTCCAAATACAGTCACATTCTGAGATATCGCGATTTAGAACTCCAATGTATGAATTGAAGGAGGCATATAACTCAGCCCATAATATCCCCCTCTAATCTCGAGAAGACTTGGCCCCTTGGCAGTCTACACGCCAACCACATGGACTACTTACTGGGATCTTATTTCCATGCCTGTGCCCAATTTACTCCCTCTCTGGGACCCTCTCATCTTCCTCCTCCTGTTTCTTCCTCCCATCTCATCCTTTAACCCTCAGCCTACCTAAGTTCGTCTAGAAAGTCTACCCTGACCGGCAACCCCATTCCCCCCTCTGGAATTAGGGATTTCCCCTATGTGTTCTCAGAACACTAATGACATGTGCCCTTACTTATCCATGAAGGCAGGTACTATGCCTCATTCCTTGCTGGATCTGTAACATACACCAGACAGTACCCTTTCAAAAGGTATCACTGTCCAGTACCAGTCTCAGGAAGGGAGCAAAAGAGGGCGGAAAGGAGGGGCCGGAGTGAGGGAGACTCGTCACCGTCTACAGAAGTCCACTCTTCAGCTTGGCATGTGCAGTCACCCTCTGCTGGGCCTCAAGGCCCTAACGTTAACAAACTTTTTACCCAAAGGGAAAGTGGGGGGTGGGGAGTGGGGAATAAATTCGGAGGTTGGGGTTAACGTATACACACTACTATACATGAAACAGATAGTCAACAAGGACCTACTGTATAGCACAAGGAATGCGAATCAATACTCTGTAATAACCTTTATGGGAAAAGAATCTGAAAAAGAAAGGATATAAGTATACATATAACTGAATCACTTTGCTGTGCACCTGAAATTAACACAACATTGTAAATCAACTACACTCCAATATAAAACAAAACCTTTTTAAAAAAAAAAAACAAAAGACTAATGTTTATATTTTAAAGTCTACATAGAAAAAAGCAAGGCCCTATGCTTCCTTTTGGGGTCAAAAATAGAAGAACCAGAGCAGAAGTGAGAGAGAAACAGGGCTGGAGTGGGAAGAGTGAGAGAGAGCGTGTGTGTGTGTGTGTGTGTGTGTTTGCGTGCGCGCGCACGCACATCCCATGGACATGAACCTCCAGGTTCCTCTGTCCATGGAATTCTCCAGGCAAGAATACTGGAATGCGTAGCCATTCTGTTCTCCAGGGGATCTTCCCAACCCAGAGATCGAACCCAGGTCTCCAGCACTGCAGGCGGATTCTTTACCATCTGAGCCACTGGGACCCTCCAGGAGAGGGAAGAGGGGGTGAATGAAAAGAAGAGGCTTGGAATTTGTTTTAAAGTACCTCAAAGTTCCATTCCATGTTCAAGACACATCTTTTCTACAGTGACTTCCTTCTACTCCCACCAGAACCACAGCTACAGTCTACTCTCAGATCCCTTTCAGCTCCCTGTCCTTGTCCACAATGGCCTCCACAATCCACAATGTCCAGCCCTACCCTTTTGCTGCTGCAGCTGTTTTCAAAGTCCCTGGACTCCTGGGTTCCCAAAATCCTTTTAGAGGACTTGCAGGGTCCAAGTTATTTTCCTAATAATACCATTATGAAATATGATTTTCATAATACGTTATTTACCTCTTGCCCTGTGTTAGCATTTGCACTGATGGTGAGTAAAACTGTTGGCCTCTTAGCACAACTCATGGCAGTGGCACCAAACTCTAGAGCAGCCATTGTATTTTTCTCTGCTATGCGTTGGCAAAAGTAATGTCAGTTCCACTTACGAATAGCCTTGCTGAAGCTGTAAACATTATTAATTGTACTAAATTCATTGTCTTAGACTTTGAAAGGACTTTTGCTCACATGCGATTTTTAAATTATGTTTAATTATTACATGTTACCTTTTAAAAAATTAATTGGAAGATAATTGCTTTACAATATTGTGTTGGTTTCTGTCATACATCAACATGAATCACCATAGGTATACATAAGTCCCCTCCCTCTTGAACTTTTCTCCCACCTTCCACCCCTCTGGGTTGTCACAGAGCACCTGATTTCAACTCCCTGCATCATACAGCAAATTTCCACTGGCTATCTCTTTTACATATAGTAATTTATACGCTTCCATGCTACTCTCTCAATTCATCCCACCCTATCCTCCCCCACTGTGTCCACAAGTTCTCTATGTCTGTGTCCCCACTACTGGCTTTTAAATAAGCTCATCAGTACCATCTTTCTAGATTTCATATATAGGTGTTCAGTTCAGTTCAGTTCAGTTCATTTCAGTCCCTCAGTCATGCCTGACTCTTTGCAACCGGATGGACTGCAGCACACCAGGCCTCCCTGCCCATCATCAACTCCTGGAGTTCACTCAAACTCGTGTCCATTGAGTCAGTGATGCCAAACAACCATCTCACCCTCTGTTGTCCCCTTCTCCTCCCGCCTGCAATCTTTCCCAGCATAGGGTCTTTTCAAATGAGTCAGTTCTTCACATCAGGTAGCCAAAGTATTGGAGTTTCAACTTCAGCATCAGTCCTTCCAACGAATATTCAGGACTGATTTCCTTTAGGATGGACTGGTTGGATCTCCTTGCAGTCCAAGGGACTCTCGAGAGTCTTGTCCAACACCACAGTTCAAAAGCAGCAATTCTTCAGCATTCAGCTTTCTTTATAGTCCAATTCTCACAACCATACATGACTACTGGAAAAACCAGAGCTTTGACTATGTGGATGTTTGTTGGCAAAGTAATGTCTCTGCTTTTGAATATGCTGTCTAGGTTGGTCATAAATTTTCTTCCAAGGAGTAAGCGTCTTTTAATTTCATGGGTACAGTCACCATCTGCAATGATTTTGGAGCCCAAAAAATAAAGTCTGTCACTTTTTCCATTGTTTCTCCATCTATTTGCCATGAAGTGATGGGATCAGATGCCATGATCTTAGTTTTCTGAATGTTAAGTTTTAAGCCAACTTTTTCACTCTCCTCTCTCACTTTCATCAAGAGGCTCTTTAGTTCTTCTTTGGTTTCTGCCATAAGGGTGGTGTCATCTGCACTATCTGAGGTTATTGATATTTCTCCTGGCAATCTTGATTCCAGCTTGTGCTTCATCCAGTCCAGCATTTCATATGATGTAGTCTGCATATAAGTTAAATAAGCAAGGTGACAATCTACAGCCTTGACGTACTCCTTTTCTGATTTGGAACCAGTTGTCTGTTGTCCCAAGTCCAGTTCTAACTGTTGCTTCTTGACCTGCATACAGATTTGTCAGGAGGCAGGTCAGGTGGGCAGGTATTCCCATCTCTTTCAGAATTTTCTACAGTTTGTTGTGATCCACAGTCAAAGGCTTTGGCGTAGTCAATAAAGCAGAAACAGATGTTTTTCGGGAATTCTCTTGCTTTTTTGATGATTCAACGGATGTCAGCAATTTGATCTCTGGTTCCTCTGCCTTTTCTAAATCCAGCTTGAACATCTGGAAATCCATGGTTCACATACTGTTGAAGCCTGGCTTGAAGAATTTTGAGCATTACTTTGCTAGCATGTGAGATGAGTGCAGTTCTGTGGTAGTCTGAACATTCTTTGGCATTGCCTTTGTTTGGGATTGGAATGAAAATTGACCTTTTCCAGTCCTGTGGCCACTGCTGAGTTTTCCGATTTTGCTGGCATATTGAGTGCAGCACTTTCACAGCATCATCTTTTAGGATTTGAAATAGGTCATCTGGAATTCCATTACCTCCACTAGCTTTGTTCATAGTGATGCTGCCTAATGCCTACTTGACTTCGCATTCCAGGATGTCTGGCTCTAGGTCAGTGATCATACCATGATTATCTGGGTGGTGAAGATCTTTTTTGTATAGTTCGTCTGTGTATTCTTGCCACCTCTCCTTAGCATCTTCTGCTTCTGTTAGGTCCATACCATTTCTGTCCTTTATTGAGCCCATCTTTGCATGAAGTGTTCCCTTGGTATCTCTGATTTTCTTGAAGAGATCTCTAGTCTTTCGCATTCTATTGTTTTCCTTTATTTCTTTGCACTGATCACTGAGGTTCACTGATCACTGCACTTTCTTATCTCTCCTTGCTATTCTTTGGAACTCTGCATTCAAATAGGTACATCTTTCCCTTTTCTCCTTTGCCTTTCGCTTCTCTTTCTTTTCACAGCTATTTGTAAGGCCTCCTCAGACAACTATTTTGCCTTATGGCATTTCTTTTTCTTGGGGATCGTCTTGATCACTGCCCCTGTACAATGTCACGAACCTCCGTCAATAGTCCTTCAGGCACTCTGCCTATCAGATCTAATCCTGTCACTTTCACTGTATAATCATAAGGGATTTGATTTAGGTCATACCTGAATGGTCTAGTTGTTTTCCCTACTTTCTTCAATTTTAGTCTGAATTTGGAAATAAGGAATTCATGATCTGAGCCACAAGTCAGCTGGTCTTGTTTTTGCTGACTGTATAGAGCTTCTCCATCTTTGGCTGCAAAGAATATAATCAATCTGATTTCCGTATTGACCATCTGATGATGTCCATGTGTAGAGTCTTCTCTTGTGCTATTGCAAGAGGGTGTTTGCTATGACCAGTGTGTTCTCTTGGCAAAACTCTATTAGCCTATTATACAGGTGTCAATATAAGATATTTGTTTTTCTCTTTCTGACTTATTTCACTCTGCATAACAGGCTCTAGGTTCATCTACCTTATTAGGACTGACTCAAATGTGCTCTTTTTTATGGCTAAGCAATAATCCACTGTACATGTGTACCACAACTTCTTTATCCATTCATCTGTTGATGGACATCTAGGTTGCTTCCATATCCTAGCTACTGTAAATAGTGCTGCAACAAACACTGGGGTATATGCCTCCTAATTATTATGTTTTATCTTTATTATTACCTTTCTATTATTTTATGACGAAATGGAAGATATGCATAGAGCATTTTTGCTACATAACAAAGTACGAGGGTTGTAGCAAGAAAAGTTAGTTAATGAACTGAACTGGCTTTTTTCTTTCATGGAACTCCCTTTTTACTGAAAAAAATCACTAACAAAGTATAATTTTCCAAACTTGCATATTTCACAAACATTTTCTGAAAAATAAATGAAGTAAGCTTGTCAATTCAAGGAAGACAACTGTTAGTATTTTGCCAATGATAAATTTAAGCTTTCAGATGAAAATTAAATTTTTGGAAAACCTTTATCTGCCACCATGAACTTGACAAAATCCCAATACTGAAATCCTTTTCTAATGAGATCACTGGTGATATTAACAAATGTGACTTTTTTAATATATTGTGTCAATTCTGGAATCTTGTAACTCAATGAATCAAAATCATGCATGGGTGAGATATCCTTCTAAAACAGACCAGTGGATTTTCAACAAAATAGGCTAGAATAAGTTCACGGATTGGTTTCAGGTTCAGCATTGCAGCTAACCTTTAAGAAACTATCATTTGAGAATGGGCTCAGAATCACAAAATACTCATGATTGTTAGAAATAATATCAAAATTCTCCTCCTGATTGCAACTTTATGTCTTCATGAAGCTACATTTTTTTTTTAAATGTACTTCAACCAAAGAAACCTACTGCAATAGATTAGATGCAGAAGCACACATGAGAATCTAACAATCTTCTATTAAGCCAGTCGTTAAAAGATCTGTAAAAATCTGAAATAATACCACTTGTCTTGCTAATTTTTTTCATTTGGGAAAACAGCTATTTTTACGGAAAAATGTCATTCATATTAATAGGTAATAGTTTATTACTGCTATTTTTAAATGAATTAGTAAATAAACATTTTTAGAGTGTTTCACTTGCTATTTAATAAATGATAGCTATGTTTAATAAACATAAACAAAGCTCTTTATAGGCCTTAATAATTTTCAGTGATGTAGAGAGGTCCTGAGACCAAAAAGTTTGAGAACAGTGATATTATTGTATTTGACTTTGGCTGATCTTTCCATGCCACATGCTAGTGCTAAGTCATTTCAGTAATGTCCTGACTCTTTGTGACTCTATGGACTGTAGCCCACCAGGCTCCTCCGTCCATGGGATTCTCCAGGCAAGAATACTGGTATGGGTTGCCATGCCCGCCTCCAGGGTATCTTCCCGACCCAGAGATCAAACCCATGTCTCATGTGGCTCCTGCATCGCAGGCGGGTTCTTGGCCACTGAGACACCGGGGAAGCCCTTCCTTCCATGCCACATCAGATCCTATACACTGTCCATGAAGCTTCCCTACCCAGTGGTGCTTCCTCCTGGGGCCCTACTAGTTTCAATGCCACTATTTTAATACACTCATATTAATGAGTTAGACTTTTAAATGACAATCTTCTGGTGTCCATGTTTAAGAATTTTAGGAAATCTGTTTTCTGATAATTGTTAACACACCTATCCCTTGAAAATGAGAACATAATACAGCAGACTTTATTCAGAAAAAGAGTAAAATGCACCCTCTAGTGGACATGTAAGCTCACAGAACACAAAGGAACTTTATTTGGAAGAGTTCTGGTCTCACTCCAGAAAATTCACAATAATAAAATTGCAATATATAAATATAGGGAAATTATCAACCTTAATTTTTTGACGACACGTCTTAAAAAGAACTATGAAAATATGAAGCCAAATCTGGATCAGACTTAATAATTAAATGCAAATGTGAATTTGAAGTCACATTGCTACATGCTTAGTGAAAAAGAAAAAGTAACCTCTCTTGAATTCTTATGAGTTGATTATAAATAAACTATCCAAAATAATCTGTTTAAATTATGCATTGTTTATTAAGTAATAATATCTTAAAATATTTAGAAATATTTAACACTGATGTATAAAGCTAACTTATTATTATTAGTCCAACCTCCAGATATTAAAATTACTCTCAACACACAACCTCAGCATTCCAATGACCTGCCAAAAATCTGAAAAGGGCTCTTTGAAGAATGAGAATCAGTACTTGGGGCATAGCTTTATTTAACTTAGTATGTTAATGTTAATAAAAGAACTTAATTCTTTGCATCTTTCTCTGAAATTAAGAGTGAAAACATATACAACTTCATACTTTTTACAGTTAAAAATAATGTAATGGCATAGAATGATGTCTAAAATATATAGTTTAAAAATATGAAGTTATAGAATGAGTAGCATGCTTTACCTTCTTAAAAATGTACACATGTACACATGTTTAAGCACAGATATATGTTAACAGGAAATTAACCCTAAATATTCATTGGAAGGACTGCTGCTGAAGCTGAAGCTCCCATACTTTGGTCACCTGATGCCAAGAGCCAACTCATTGGAAAAGACCCTGATGCTAGAAAAATGTGAGGGCAAGAGGAGAAAGAAGGGGGACACAGAGGATAAGATGGTTGGATGGCTTCGAATTTGAGCAAACTTTGGGAGACAGTGAAGGACAAGGAAGCCTAGCATGTTGCAGTTCATGGGGTCGCAAAGAGTCAGACATGACTTAGTGACTGAACAAATACGTTACAAGCTTGTTGTTTTTAGTTGGTATGTTATATCTGACTCTTTCGTGACCCCATGAACTGTAGCCTGCCAGGTTCCTCTGTCCATGGAATTTCCCAGGCAAGAATACTGGAGTGGGTTGCCGTGCCCTCCTCCAGAGGATCGATCAGACCCAGGGATTGGACCCAAGTCTCCTGCATTGGCAGGCAGATTATTTACCACTGAGCCACCACAGAAGCCCATGTTAATAGTTTACCAAACTATTTCTGAGCAGAAATGTGTATTACTGGGAAAAGTAATGGAGGAGTTCTTTTTTTTTTTTTTTTTACTATACTTCTATACTGTTTAAATGTTATGCATTTTTTTAATTCAAAATATTCAAATAGGGAGCTTTTAGTAAGGTACAGGCATTAACAATTGATTCAAAGCATCTCATGGAATGGAAATAACTAGTTATTTCATCAACTAGGTACTAGAAGGTTTAAGTAGTAATAAGAAAGTTGATCTCGCTGTTTTTTAAATCATGAGACCAGTATTTGGAAAAGACTTTTTTTAATGCCTTTATCAATAAAACTTCTGATGTCTTGATCCATGGATGATGACAAGCTGTGTTGTACAATCTGCTCTGCCACTTTTCAAAACTTTGGCAAGGACAGTTACTCCTTTCCAAAACAAGTTAGTCCTTTTTTAAGTCTCAAATTCTATGACCCATGAAGTGCTGAGATATAATACTATCACAGTCATGAAATTATTCTCTAGCTTTAAATAAATAATAATTGGAGTACAAGAGATTAGAGTTTTAATTAGTATGAAAAAGGGGGTGTTGTTTAAATGGATGTATGCCATGGGCAATATATGACTACATTATGAAACACTGGTATATTATAAAGGCCCATAGAATTTCATATAAGTGACAATAGAAATTTATTCTTGGTCAGGCTCCTCCTCCTAAGTTGTTGGCTTAGAGATATTGTGTGTTCAGATTAAAAAAAATAAAGGCCGTTGGAACAAGTACATCATTTGTCTTTTTCTACCTAATGCTCCAATTGTAATGGATAGAGTATATTCCTTAGTGCTTGTGGTTTGGTAATACCACTGATTTTCTTTAGTTTTCAGTCAACCCTACTAATAATGTCAGTTGAGATTAAGTATGCCAATTAATTATTTACTTAAAGGACTATATTCAGTAGGCTGCTATGGCTGAGGCTAGCTCTAGAAAATCAGTGGTATTACCAAACCACAAGCATTAAGGAATATACTCTACCCATTACAATTGGAGCATTAGGTAGAAAAAGACAAATGATGTACTTGTTCCAACGGCCTTTATTTTTTTTAATCTGAACACACAATATCTCTAAGCCAACAACTTAGGAGGAGGAGCCTGATCAAGAATAAATTCTATTGTCGTCACTTATATGAAATTCTATGGGCCTTTATAATATGCCAGTGTTTCATAATGTAATCATATATTGCCCATGGCATACATCCATTTAAACAACACCCCTTTTTCATACTAATTAAAACTCTACTCTTACTTGTGCTCCAATTATTTATGTTGAGACATTTGTCTCATTTTACTAAAACCCTCCGCCTATGCTTAAAGAAACATCAGATCAGATCAGATCAGTCGCTCGGTCGTGTCCGACTCTTTGTGACCCCATGAATCGCAGCACACCAGGCCTCCCTGTCCATCACCAACTCCCAGAATTCACCAAGACTCACGTCCATCGAGTCAGCGATGCCATCCAGCCATCTCACCCTCTGTCGTCCCCTTCTCCTGCTGCCCCCAATCCCTCCCAGCATCAGAGTCTTTTCTAGTGAGTCAACTCTTCGCATGAGGTGGCCAAAGTACTGGAGTTTCAGCTTTAGCATCATTCCTTCCAAAGAAATCCCAGGGCTGATCTCCTTCAGAATGGACTGGCTGGATCTCCTTGCAGTCCAAGGGACTCGCAAGAGTCTTCTCCAACACCACAGTTCAAAAGCGTCAATTCTTCAGTGCTCAGCCTTCTTCACAGTCCAACTCTCACATCCATACATGACCACAGGAAAAACCATAGCCTTGACTAGACGAACCTTTGTTGGCGAAGTAATGTCTCTGCTTTTGAATATGCTATCTAGGTTGGTCGTAACTTTTCTTCCAAGGAGTAAGCGTCTTTTAATTTCATGGCTGCAGTCACCATCTGCAGTGATTTTGGAGCCCAGAAAAATAAAGTCTGCCACTGTTTCCCCATCTATTTCCCATGAAGTGATGGGACTGGATGCCATGATCTTCATTTTCTGAATGTTGAGCTTTCAGCCAACTTTTTCACTCTCCACTTTCACTTTCATCAAGAGGCTTTTGAGTTCCTCTTCACTTTCTGCCATAAGGGTGGTATCATCTGCATATCTGAGGTTATTGATATTCCTCCCAGCAATCTTGATCCAGCTTGTGCTTCTTCCAGTGCAGCGTTTCTCATGATGTACTCTGCATAGAAGTTAAATAAACAGGGTGACAGTATGCAGCCTTGACGGACTTCTTTTGCTATTGGGAACCAGTCTGTTGTTTCATGTCCAGTTCTAACTGTTGCTTCCTGACCTGCATACAGATTTCTCAAGAGGCAGATCAGGTGGTCTGGTATTCCCATCTCTTTCAGAGTTTTCCACAGTTTATTGTGATCCACACAGTCAAAGGCTTTGGCATAGTTCATAAAGCAGAAATAGATGTTTTTCTGGAACTCTCTTGCTTTTTCCATGATCCAGCAATTTGATCTCTGGTTCCTCTGCCTTTTCTAAAACCAGCTTGAACATCAGGAAGTTCACGGTTCACATATTGCTGAAGCCTGGTTTGGAGAATTTTGAGCATTACTCTACTAGCGTGTGACATGAGTGCAATCGTGCGGTAGTTTGAGCATTCTTTGGTATTGCCTTTATTTGGGATTGGAATGAAAACTTACCTTTTCCAGGCTTGTGGCCACTGCTGAGTTTTCCAAATTTGCTGACATATTGAGTGAAGCACTTTCACAGCATCATCTTTCAGGATTGGGAATAGCTCAACTGGAATTCCATCACCTCCACTAGCTTTGTTCGTAGTGATGCTCTCTAAGGCCCACTTGACTTCACATTCCAGGATGTCTGGCTCTAGGTCAGTGATCACACCATCGTGATTATCTGGGTTGTGAGGATCTTTTTGTACAGTTCTTCTGTGTATTCTTGCCATCTCTTCTTAATATCTTCTGCTTCTGTTAGGTCCATACCATTTCTGTCCTTTATTGAGCCCACCTTTGCATGAAACCTTCCTTTGGTATCTCTGATTTCCTTGAAGAGATCTCTAGTCTTTCCTATTCTGTTGTTTTCCTCTATTTATTTGCAATGATCGCTGAAGAAGCCTTTCTTATCTCTTGCTATTCTTTGGAACTCTGCATTCAGATGTTTCTATCTTTCCTTTTCTCCTTTTGCTTTTCTCTTCTCTTCTTTTCACAGCTATTTGTAAGGCCTCCCCAGACAGCCATTTTGCTTTTTTGCATTTCTTTTCCATGGGGATGGTCTTGATCCCTGTCACCTGTACAATGTCACGAACCTCATTCCATAGTTCATCAGGCACTCTATCTATCAGATCTAGGTCCTTAAATCTATTTCTCACTTCCACTGTATAATCATAAGGGATTTGATTTAGGTCATACCTGAATGGTCTAGTGGTTTTCCCTAATTGCCTCAAACACATTAGAAATTTGTGGGATTTTGAGCACTGGCAGAGTAAGTTTAAAAACTAGTGAGGATAAGAGTGGGGAATAAGTGGAACCAGGATTCAGTGATCAATCATCTCCAAATTGTATATTCAAGTTTTACATGGGGAATTGCTCACTTATAAGGCTCCCTTATCATTGGCCTGCATCACAATGATACAAATATGTGTTGGGCTCTGAGGTAAAAGAAAATAACTGTTCAGTATACATTTTCAAGTCACCATAAGATCATCAGAAACATTTTTTATTACTTTTAATACTGCCTCTCAGCCTCTCAATCTAAGATGAAAGAATCTCTAAGGGTTTTACCATGACGGCAGGGCTTTTTAAAAAGATGGTTATTAATGCTGTATATAAATTGCAAAGTTGCTAAGCAAGTAGATCTTACATGTTTTTACCTTTTACCATTGTAATAATGCGAGGTGATGGATGTGTAAATTTCACACACTAAACATATCAAATCATCACACTGTACACTTTAAACTTACAATGTTATATGCCAATTATATCTCAATCAGGCTGGAAAAACATGTATAAGAACATGGAAATAAATTATCTGAAATTTAACTAAAATAAGAATAAAGGCCTACAATAAAATGGCAAAGTAAAAACAGACTTAAAAATGTGCTCTACAAGAAAATGACCAAAAGGACCCAAAAAGTGTCAAAAAGGGTAAGGTAATGTGTGTGAGAAAACACATCCTTCATCAGAACTAAAACTATGGGCAGAAGATCAACCAAAAGACTCTGGGGATTGACAGAGATTACCTTTCAAGAGTGAAATTTGTGAGAAGTACAAGGAATTTCATGACTGCCCACTCTACCCCCCATACAAATGTAATAAAACTGTAGCAATCTCCTCCACCTGAACCCCTTTCCTAATAATCAAAGAGCAATAGGTTCCTGTTGGAAAACTAAGACTGAAGTCAAAAAAGCAGGGCGTGTTTTGCTGGAGGCATTTAAAATAAGACTACTCAGACATGCACAGGGAAACCTCTATCCTGGTTAAGTGTGATCTTTTACTATGGCAAGTAGCATCTTGTGTTTTCTGAGGGCACAAGAGCCAAGTTACACTTCACCTTAATTTTTCAGAAATTCTCCAAGCTGAAAAGTGCCCCACCAGAGCTTGCTGAACCCAAGAATCTTACAAAAAAAAAAAAAAAACTTTAACCACACACATGGCCACTTAACTGGAGAATGCAGCTTGCGGCCCTATGTGGTCATGTGGCACCAATGGAATGGAAGTGGAAGGGATGTGTACAACCGCCAGGGCACTTGCATATTTATAAGGGAATTCACTGCCTCCATTCCCATTCTTCCTACTCTCCCCATCAGTAGAGACCAAACTCAACCAGTGTGCTCATGGCACGTGATTAGACAGGTAGACCAATACAAAGGAGTCAGGTGCCCAGGACCCAACTGACCCTCAGGCTCCTCAGCTCTCCCAAATGGAAGGGGCCAGGTCCCGCAGATGGCGTCCAGGTAGACAGCCACTGCTATTAGGTCTGGTCACTGAGGCAGGGATGGGGGGAAAGGTTCACCGCTGCTGCCTCAAGGACTGGGCCTGGCCAGTGGGTGGCCCTGCCGAGGGCTCCGGAGTCCTTCAGGACACAGCCCCAACCCTGTTCTGTTCCCTGAGCTGTCCAGCTCACCTGCTAGCCTGAGGCGGGGTGAGCTGGAGGGCCCTGGGAGAAGGCCAGGATCCACCTCTTACCTCTCTCTCTGCCTGATGACCATCACTCCTTCATTGACAGTCGCTTGCTTGGGGGAGGAGCCCACTGCAGTGCTGACCAATGGGTGAGCAGGCCCACCAACAGTCGCTCACTGACCACTGCTTGCTTGGGGGAGGGGCCCACTGCAGTGCCGACCAGTGGATAAGCAGCACCACTAATGGACTCACAGTAATTGTTGCCTGCTAACAGGGCAGGCACCAACCTCCATGTGCTAACGTCTGTGCACAGCAGTGCTCTATTACATTGTGTCCATTTAGAATAGCATAACAGGATTATTAATAAAGTTTCTTTGCATACACAAAGCATTAAATAACACAATTCTCAAAAATAAAAATTCATTAGGAATACTACAATTGGAAACCTGGCACACCAAATATAAACTGTAAGACCGTTGCCATCTGAGAGTACTGTGTTAGTTAATTAAGATAAATGGAGGTGATCTTTAGCAGGATTTGTCTTGAATGTGCCGAGTCTTCAAAAATACATTTTTAATCAAAAATTGATCCATCTATGGAAAATAAACAATGGGAAACTGATGGATAGTTCATCTGTTTAATGTATAATGGGACTGAGCAATTGACTGATCATGAGGGAAAAAAGCAAAGTTGCCTCACACCTTATTCTGAGCTAAATTCCAACTGGATTCCAATTTTAAATGTAAAAAATAAACCACAAGAGTACCTAGTGGGGAGGAGGAGTTCATCTATATAGCTGTAGGGGTGTGGAAAAGCATCCAGCCCTTCTTTCCATATTACCAACTCCCAACATCCTTCCTGTCATTATGGTTACCCCACCTGTAAGGTTAAAATCGCAAACCAAAATGAGAAAGCAAGAAGAAGGAACAACCAGGCCACTGAATCTTTTATATCCAAAGCTAAGCTCAGATGTGGGGGTGAGTGGCCCTTTCTGCCCTGGAAGCACTGTATGTGACCACTTTTCCAGTGCTCAGTGCCAGCTCCAAATTCTGAGCCTGAAACACTTTCAACCCAAACCCTAGCTCTAAAACAAGCAACAACAAAACAAGCAAGCAAAAACAAAACAATAAAGAGAGCCAAGAACCCAGGAACTATTAGAACACTGAGGATGCTGACACTAAATGTCCCCTTCCTGACTTCTAAAGCCAGCCTGCAACACAAGACGGAAGACTGAACCGTGGCCCAAAGGGTGCTCCATTCTTCCCACGTTACCCTACCAGAGTCTTTTTCAAGAAGATGGGGCATGAGAACAAGCAGTTATCTCTAAAGCGATCTTAAGTTCATATTCTTCAGCAGTGCTGACTCAAGAATTTGACCTTGACATAAAGCCAACTTCACAGACCAATCGTCTCTTCAAAGAACAAGAAAAACCTTGAGTAAAGGTTAAATAAAAAAAGCTTTCCAAATCACCCTCAAGGGAAACAGATCAAGTTGCTATAATAAAGAATAAGGCAATCAACACATTTCAAGAGCCAAAAAAGTATTCTTAGAGATATGAAAGCTTAACCCCAAAGAGACTTACTGTAGCTGTCTAAGATTTGGGGCCAGATATTTATGACTGGCAAATGAAAGCGATAAAATTAACTAATTTTAAAATGCAAGTGTTATAGCTATCCAATCTAATCCACAGTGATAATCCCGAGGTAAAGGACTAGTGCTACTTTATAGATGTTGAACTAAGCCAATGATTCTTCTAAAATGATGAAAGGAGTAAATGTAGAATCAAGATTGAAATCCAAGTCTTCTAACCCCAAGATCAAAGGTTCTGCACCATCTTATAGCACCCTCCCTGGTAGGAAACAACATTTAGGTCAATTTGTAACATCTGAAGGAATCACTAGCACTAGCATTTGGTAAAAAACTGAACTAACTTGGGGCAGTGGCAAAGGAAAAGTCTTCCATTCCTACCATTGTTTTTCATATTCTATAATCCAGAAGCAACTAACACTATTATCCAAGACATTAATTTCTGTAATCAAAAAATGTTATGTGCAAACTCAATTGAGTATTTCTTTTTTAACCCTGATATTAGTGCAGATAAGGCGATACACTTAACATCTACATGGGTAAAAAGTCATCTGGAAAAAAAAAATGCTTTCAAAGTCCTTGGTTTCTCTGGGGTTTTGGGAGTCTGAGTCCCCGTGGCAAAGACTGCCAGAGGTTCCACAATACTTATTTTCCTCTCCTTCCTTAGTAAGAGAACATGGCCCTGTGGGGAAAATGCTATACTTTTCAGCTTTATCTGTGGTTGTGTGACCATACATTCTGAAATATGGCAATTAAGCAAAACTAGGATGAAATTCCATGATGTTTCCTTTTAAAAAGGGGAAATACTATTCTTTGCCTTTCTTCCCACTGCCTGAAATGTGGGCATGATGGCTTGAGCTCAAGCAGCCATTTGGGACAACAAAGTATAAGCCATGCTTTGGCAGATAAAGCAACAAAATAAAAAGAGACTGGATTCTGAAAGATCAGGGGGCCACCATATTAGCTCTAGACTATTTACCTCCAAATATGTTTATAGAAATAATTTTCTACCTGGTTTAAGCTCCTTACACTGGAGAGTAGAATCTAATTCTAACTGATCTAGCACCTATGATTTTTACTGCTTTGCAATGATTTCAAGAATCTCAATTATCTCAGGTCATTAAATTCTCATCTTTAATTTACTTTCTATCTAAAAATAAACTTTCCAAAAGCACACAATATGACCATATCCATGTTATAGAGTAGGGGACTCTGCCGCAATATTAAATAGCATCAAAAAGCCCTACTTTGGGATAGATTATGTATTCTTTGTGCGTGCTAAGTCACTTCAGTTGTGTCTGACTCTGTGTGACCCTATGGACTGCAGCCTGCCAGGCTCCTCTGTCCATGGGGTTCTCCAGGCAAGAATACTGGAGTGGATTGCCATATCATCCTCCAAGGTATTCTTCAGTCACACTCAATGACCTCCATTTATATTCTTTCTACAACACCTAACATATTGCACTGTTTGCCATTACCCCTCTTCTCCCTGTCAACTAGATTAAGAACTCTCACTCCAGTACTCTTGCCTGGAAAATCCCATGGACAGAGGAGCCTGATAGGCTCTTGTCCATGAGGTCGTTAAGAGTCGGACACGACTGAGCGACTTCACTTTCACTTTTCACTTTCATGCATTGGAGAAAGAAATGGCAACCCACTCCAGTGTTCTTGCCTGGAGAATCCCAGGGGTGGGGGAGCCTGTTGGGCTGCCGTCTATGGGGTCGCACAGAGTCGGACACGACTGAAGCGACTTAGCAGCAGCAGCAGCAGCTCACGAGAAATGCCTAGCACAGTGCAGACACTCAGAAAACATTTGTGATCTGATTGAATAACTCAAAACCGGGCCTTTACAATGGGGTTCCTTATCATAACTGGAAATCCTCTTAAAGTATAGTTAGATGTGGTACTGAGTTGTGAATTTATCTAGTGGTTTCCAACCAGGAAATGTTTAAAAATAACAAATCTCTGGATCCCGCCTGCCCAAGATCACTGAATCAGAACCACTGAGGATGGAGTCCAGGCACTTGCAGTGTATACAAACTAGACCTACACTACTTATACAACAACTCACTTCCAAGGAAGGAAGGAAAGGAGAACAATAGAGTAACTTGAAAACCCTCTGTGTTTCAATGTTAGCATATGAAATACAGTGGAAAACTGCCTACTGCCTTTTATTGCCTTATGTTCTACTTCCCCTAGCGTTGGTTTTCCTGCCTCTATAAAATGCTATTGCCATTTTATGAATTTCTTTGAAATAGTTCAAACTATGAAGATAACATTGCTAAAATTCATTTTCTCTAACTCAATATTTCTTCCTTAAAATTCAAAATGTCATCAATTATTAGCTACCATTGTCAAAGCCTCCACATTTAAAAATAAAAGTCGGCATTTAGGTACTTTTTTAATAAGCACATTCCACATTTTATTTTACATATTTAAGTAAAAGTTGCTTCTTCAGTGTTGTCTATAGTCTTCCAATATTTTACTGACTGGTATGGACAGAGAAGGCAATGGCACCCACTCCAGTACTCTTGCCTGGAAAATCCCATGGATGGAGGAGCCTGGTAGGCTGAAGTCCATGGGGTCGCAAAGAGTCGGATATGACTGAGCGACTTCACTTTCACTTTTCACTTTCATGCATTGGAGAAGAAAATGGCAACCCACTCCAGTGTTTTTGCCTGGAGAATCCCAGGGGCAGGGGAGCCTGGTGGGCTGCCGTCTATGGGGTTGCACAGAGTCGGACACGACTGAAGCGACTTAGCAGCACGGACGTAGAAAGCATTTATGGGCCTTTTTTCTCCACCACAAGCTATATGAGTAGCATCGGAAAGATCTTCTAGGAAGTTAATGTGTCTCTTAAAGTATTCATCTGATAGAAAACTCAACATATTATGATAACACAATTAAGAACTATCAATCTGAATAGTTAGAAGTTGGTCTTTTGGAATGAGTTTTCTTTCTTTCAGGCCAGCAATTCTAGTTAAAATGCATCCAGTCCCATCAGTAATCCAATAATAAATTAGTCAGGCCACATTAACAAAGTCTTCAAACTTCTGAATTGCTGGTGATACCTAATACTATTCAAAGTCCCAATCTTTGATTAATCTATTAAAAATAAGCCTGCAAAACTAACAGGAGTCATGGGTGGCCATCTAAATACAATTAACCCAATGGTTGTGTTAGTAAAAATATCATCCTACATTACTATTCAGAATTGTAAGGAAATGAAACACTCTATAGATATTTACATATTCTTCTAAAAGCACTTTACTTGGCTTTATTGTCTTTTATTTCCTCATCTATGGAATGGAGATAATTATACCTATCTCATAGGATGGTGTTTTCCTTAAGATCACATGATTTTTAATATGCTTCTCAAATAATAATCTCAATAAACAGCAGGATAATAATAGTATTATTATATAATTTGCTGCCTTTCTTTTTATAATACCTCAAATTTATTAGTTTGGGTCATCTTAAAATAACTATTTATAAACTTTATGTTCCATCAGATTCCTTATGTAATACCAGCATTGTAGACAAGCTATATTGCAAGTACCAAGGTTAAGAAAAAAGCACTGAAAAAAAAAAGAGTTCTGAATTTTCTCCTCAGCAGACTGAATTTGTCATCAAACTCTCCCAAACCTCAGGACCAGACGGCTTCACGGGTGAATTTTGCTGAACATTTAAAGGAGAACTAACACCAGTGTTTCTCAAACTCACCCCCCTCCCACCCCCCGCCAAAAAAAAATCAGAGAAGGGAATACTCCCAAACTCATTTTATAAGACCAATATTATCTGGATACCAAAACATAGAAAAGGACACTACAAGAAAACTATAGGCCGATATCCCTGAAGAATATAGGTACAAAATTCTCAATAAGATACTAGCAAACCAAATTCAGCAGCACATGAAAACAATCACTTATCAAGTGAGATTTATACCTGGGATGCAATGATGGTTCAACCAACACAAAATTAGTGTGACATATCACATTAACAGAACCACATGATCATCTCAATAGGTACAGAAAAAGCATCTGACAAAAGTCAACATCTATCCATAAAAACTTTTAAATTCGGCATAGAAAGAACACATCCACATAATAAAGGCCATATATGACAAGTTCATAGCTACATGATACTCAGTGATGAAAAGTCAGACACTTTTCCTCTAAGATTAAGAACAAGACAAAAATTCCAACTAACCACTCCTATTCAACACAGTACTCAAGTATTAGCTAGAACAAGCAGGCAAGAAAGAGAAAAACAAAAGAATATCAGAATTGCAAAGGAAAAAGTATAGTCTATTTTTGGATGACATGATTTTAATATATAGAAAATCCTAATGACTCAATCCAAAAAACTGTTAAATACTGTAATTAATGCATCAGTTAAGTTTCAGGGTACAAAATTAATCTGTAACAATCAGTAGCATTTCTATCTACCTACAGCCAACTTTCTGATAAAGAAATAAATCAATCCATTTAAAGTAGCATCAAAAACAATAAAATACTTAGGAATAAATTTAACAAAGGAGGTAAAAGATCTCTTTTCTAAAAATGAGATGTTGATAAAAGAAACTGAAGACACAAATAAACAGAAAGGGTGTTATTTGGATGGTCCACCATTTCTTAAAACCAGATAGGCCCAGGGTCAAATATATGCTCCTCAAAGATCATTTTCTAGTTCCCAGTTATTATATTTCTCTATCAGTCCTATTTCCAATGAGAAAAACCCGTCCAAGTTTCAGATTCATGGCATCCATCACAGTGGCTGGGCCTAACTTCCCTCTCCCTGTTTTACTAAACATGACACATGATCATTTTTCAGTTGACACAGCCACACTCACCTAATTGGGCTTCTTAGAAGGCGCTGCTGACTGTAGAATTTCTAGCAATCATCTAGCCACCAGGAGGAGATGGATCCAATAGGGAGTAAAACAGAACTGAAACGGGGGTACACAAGTAACCTCTGACAACCTCCCTGTACCTCTGAATCCAGACAGCCTGAAGCTACAGTTACCCCTTCATCCTAGGCCAGCTTACAATTTCTGGCTGCAACCAAAAAATTCTCACTAATAAACTCCCCTCAGAGCTTTCCAATGAAGGTAAAGCTATAACCATTCCAACACTTGAAAATCTATTTGCCCATACTTCACAATCTATTAATTATACAAATGAAGCTCTGGATCCAAATCTCTAAAGGCACACAATCTTACAAACTTAAAAATAAGTGCCCTTCACAGTATGAAAAAATATCATCTTGCAAACATGGCTACAAGGAAATATTTAATCATTTAGCTATTTTAAGAACATGTTTCCAAGTATTAACAATAGTAGAATATTATTACCTGCTAAGAGATAGATTCAGAAAGATTTAAAATAGGTGGCAGGCCATTACTGACCATATGACAACTCATTTCTATAAAACTATTATTAGTATCATTAAATTGCCCCACTCAAGTCTTTTGAGAAAGTATGCATTACAGAATATTTCTGAAAATGTGCCACCTAGAAAAACCTAGATTTAGACTGTCATGAATACATGTAATCTAGGATAACTCAATTATTGCTGCAAAGTCGCTTCAGTCATGTCCAACTCTGTGCGACCCCATAGACGGCAGCCCACCAGGCTGCCCCGTCCCTGGGATTCTCCAGGCAAGAACACTGGAGTGGGTTGCCATTTCTTTCTCCAATGCATGAAAGTGAAAAGTGAAAGTGAAGTCTCTGTGTCGTGCCCGACTCTTAGCGACCCCATGGACTGCAGCCTACCAGGCTCCTCCATCCATGGGATTTTCCAGGCAAGAGTACTGGAGTGGGTTGCCATTGCCTTCTCCAACTCAAATGTTAACCTGTTACAAATACAAATACAGCACATTCAAATCAACAACCTGAAATTATCCACCCTCTCTTATTCTCCTCATAAATAGAGACTGTTTTATAAATAAATCCTTGCAGTTAAGATTCATAAAAAATAGGGGATACTGAAAAGGTGTGACAATAAGTGTGTAGTATAAACAGAAAAACACGTATATGAAAACTGAGAGTAAAGTGTTTGAGTTTTCTTATAATACTAAGATTCCATGGCAAGGGTCACTGAATTACAGCCCCTCAGCCAAATCTGGTCTGCTGTCTGTTTTTATTTATCAAGTTTCATTGGACTACATACAGCCATGCCCATTTGTTTGGCTTTGTCTTGGATGCTTTCACGGTACAACAGCAGAGTTGAACAACTGCAAGAGAGTCCACAAAAACTAACATAATTACTATCTATCGGACTCATTATAGAAAAACGTGAGGTCCTCTGCTCTATGGTTCTATTAGATTGGTGCAAAAGTAATTGCGGTTTTGCATTGTTGAACTTTGCCGTTTGATATTAGAATACGTTTCTAAATACAAGTGGTCATGTTATACATCATTTTAATGCACATTTCTCACTTTTTTTTTTTTTTTTTTGCTAATGACTTACTAGTTGTTGTGTATTTTATACTTATTTGAGGCTACAGAAATGACGTTAGACAAAAAGCAAATTCAAACGATTTTTAAAAATTCAAGTTGTAAAGCATCAGAGACAACTTGTAATATCAAAAATGTATTTGGCCCAGGAACTGCTAACGAACACACAGTGCAGTGGTGGTTCAAGAAGTTTAGCAAAGGAGATGAGAGCCCTGAGGATGAGAAGTACAGTGGTCAGCCACTGGAAGGTGACAACGACCAACTGAAAGGATTGAGAAGAAGATCCAAGAGCACTTCCTAAAGCCAAACCTGCACCAAAAAAAAGTAATGGTCACTGGTGGTCTGCTGCCCGTGTGGCCCACTACAGCTTTCTGAATCCCTGGCAAAACCAACATATCAGAGAAGTTCAGCAAATTGACGAGATGCACCGAAAACTGCAGGGCCTGCAGCTGGCAGTGGTCAACAGAAAGGGCTCAGTTCTTCTCCTCAACAATGTCCAACCACATGTTGCACAACCAACACTTCAAAAGTTGAACAAATAGGGCCATAAAGTTTTACCTCAGCCACCATATTCACCTGGCCTCTCCCCAACTGACTACCATTTCTTTACGCATCTCCACAACTTTTTGTAGGAAAAACATTTCCACAACCACCAAGAGGCAGAAAATGCCTTCCAAGAGTTTGTCAAATCCTGAAGCAAGGATTTTTACACTACAAGAATAAACAAACATTTCTCGCTAGCAAAATGTGTTGATTGCAACAGTTACTATTTTGATTAATAAAGATGTGTTTGAGCCTAGGTACATTGGTTCATCGCAGTACACTGATTCATGGTTCAGAACTGCAATTACCTTTGTACCAACTTAATAAGTCTTTATTGACCATTTACTATGCTCTAGGCCACCCACTCCAGTGTTCTTGCCTGGAGAATCCCAGGGGCGGGGGAGCCTGGTGGGCTGCTGTCTATGGGGTTGCACAGAGTCGGACACGACTGAAGCGACTTAGCAGCAGCAGCAGCAGGCCATCAGAATAGAGCTGGTGGGGCACTGTGGCAACAGAAAGATGTATGAAAATAAGAGACAGCCTCTACCTACAGGCAAGAATTTAAAAGAAGATGTAATACACATCAAAGTCCACCTCAGGTGGGCCGTAACTAGGAACTAAATCTCATTCAGATAGAGGAAGGTTCCAAACTCAAATGCTTACTAAGACAATGAGGAGCACAAAAGAAATGGAGAGGGATTCCCATGATGAACCTGAAGGTCTGTGTTCCATCCAAAGGGGGCAGCAGTCACTCACAAATGGAGACTCGCCCTTAATCAGCCTAATCATCTTTCCACAGTTTTCTAAAAGCAGCCAGAGCTGAAATTGTTTGTGGAAATTTTTTTATCTTTAACGTTGACAACATTTTAAGAAATTTTAAGAAACTGTAAATAGTACGAAGGCCTAGCAAAACACATTAGAGGCCAGTAGGCCACAGGTCTGACACAAAGGCTAAGAACTAATGGCGGTCAGAGGAAGGCTGGACAAACGCGGGGTAGAATTTAACCAATGGACAAAAAGCAGGTATCTGAGAAGAGAAGTTAGGTCCAGATCTCTCACTCTTAGATCTGGGATGAGTCATCTTCCCTCTCTAGGCCTCAGTTTCCACAAATAGACAACAGAATTAAGCGACTGGAAGTTCCCTTCATCCATACACATTTGTCCTTCAATAGAGACTTCCTAAAATATTATCCTTAAAAGGGAAAAACTCTAGGTTTCACCCATATCCAGTAATTAACAGAAGACTTCACAAAATAAAAACGCCACCTAACTATACTGTGAATGTTGAGAAATAAGACCAGTCTGCATAAAAATAACTGACAAATGCATGTACTTCATGGTCCTGGGTCATGAGTAGTTTCATGAATTTTTACCAACTTTCTCATGTCAAATATCATTAAAGCAAGGCACACCCAAACAACATCACAACCACACAGAAAGAAAGGGTCTTTATCTGTAAGGAAGTATTAAATAGAACTACTGAACGAAATGAATGTATTTTAATACCACTCCCTAAAATATGGGAAAGAATTCTCTCCTGTCTACACCCAAGAGTTTTTTTTTTTAAGTTGGGATCACAAAATCAAACACAATAAAGGTCAATCTGAGAAATAATCTAGACTAGCAGCAATATCACCACTTCCTGTTATAAAAAGAGCAAAGAGCTTCTGAATCACAGAGGCAATTTAGTAGGAAAACTCTCCAATCAGGCTTTGGAAACTGAGTTCAAGGTGGCCATTATCTGCCTCTGCCCAGCCCTGTCCCTCCCCATCATTTTCCTCTGTTCATGATTTCCCTAATTCCACACATCATTTTAACAAAGAAAAAGGCAGCCATAAAAATGTCATCAGACAGTGAACCATCAGAATTAAAAATTATAGCACTGCTGGTGTTTTTAGTATTTTTACAATTTAAAATTTTGAAATGAAAAATATAATTTCAACTATTGCTACTACTAGTCTCAATGTTAATTTTCAATGCAATCTACTTCTAAAATGAATAAGAAAAATGCTGAGTCCAAATAAATTTTTCTTTATGGATTCAAATTTAATTTGGGAGTAGGAGAATTTTCTTCTGCCTACTTGTAATTATGTTTGAGGTTGCCTTTCATTAACTTCAATCTCCCCCCTGCTGTCTTTCTATAAATATAACTTTCAGATAGCATCCCATCCCTTTACTCAATCTCTCTCAAATAAACTCTCAAAGAAATCTTTAAGTATCTCATATGATCTTCAAAAGAAATGAGTAATTCAGGACACACAAGTAGTCACTGAATCTGAGGAGGAATTATGCAAAAAACTCTCTGGAACAGTCCGTGGTCAACAAAATAGTCATATCTCCGTCTTTTTGAATTAGGCAGATGTTACACTAAATAACAAGTTTTAAATTCTTTCTTCAGATTAAATGAGCAGAGAAGCTCTTTGAATACACAAAATCTTAAATTTTAAAATCTTCTCAAAGAGACAAGGTGATGCAGTAACCAAAAAACTGAACAGAGGCTGGGTGATCTGGGGCCAGGTGCTGAAGCTGCTGACTGGCTATGCCGCAAGTTCTAAAAAGCCTCCTGGGTCCTGAGCAGACATCTCTGGGAAAAGAGGATCTGGATTTATGAAGTCCTTCCATGACTGTTCTATTAATTCTACAATGAAGCCCCTTCTGGTAATACTCTATCAATTCACACGGAACGTAAAAATAGGTCAGATGGACTGTCAACACCGCACTCCTTGGCTCTTCATTTTTATGTCACCCCAGGGAGACATAAAATTGATAAATTGGTAACTGACCAATTTGTAACTGATTACTGTAATTGGCTCAGTAATTGATAGATTTCTAACTTAATCCCTTGCTGCTGCTGCTGCTAAGTCGCTTCAGTCGTGTCCAACTCTGTGCGACCCCATAGACGGCAGCCCACCAGGCTCCCCCGCCCCTGGGATTCTCCAGGCAAGAACACTGGAGTGGGTTGCCATTTCCTTCTTCATAACAATATCCCAGAAACAGTAGGCATGTCCTAGAAAGTTCAGGGATTCTTTGAGGGACCATTTCCTGAGCCAAATCTTATTGTACACTCATTCAAAGTTAACAGATAAACAAGATCTACAAAGATGTTCCCTCATTGTTTTGAAACTAATAAAACTCCCTTCATTTACTCCTATTTTTTTCTCTGTCAGATGAAAATATTTCTCTCCAGATAAACTCCATAAACCCTTCTGCTTTCCCTTATTTACTTTTTATTCTCTAATTTGAAACTAGCTTCTTTAAGATCATTCAGTTCAGTTCAGTCACTCGATCGTGTCCGACTCTTTGTGACCCCATGAACCACAGCACGCCAGGCCTCCCTGTCCATCACTAACTCCCGGAGTCTACCCAAACCCATGTCCATTGAGTCGGAGATGCCATCCAACCATCTCATCCTCTGTCGTCATTATGATCTGCAAATTCTCAAATTCAAGTCTTTTCCTCAATCTTCACTTTCTTGGATTCATCTGACTCTAATTACTCATTCATACAACAAACAAATTTTTCTTGAGTGTGGACAGGCAAAAATCATGCCCGGGGGCACTGCTTATGCCTGCTGCAAAAGACACGAAACCAGTCCTCCAGACCTTACAACCCAGTCATCCAAAAATTTCTAAGATACGAACAGACACTCTTTTCCTTGAAACACTAGAAATGACTGGGCTGGCCAATAAGATGTAAGACTCCAAATGCTGACTGGATGTTGAACAAAGTAACCTAGACCACTGTAAGAGTTACAAGTTAATACGGACATCATTTACCAAATTACCTAATTCTAAAACTTCAGCCTTTGCTTTCCATATCCAATTAGAAATAAGATCCAGGCTGTTCTTTCAAACCTACCTCCCCACCGACTCAATCATTACTGGTCCCAGCATCTCCCTTTTGGCCAATGTTTTTCTCATGTACACACTCCCTCCAGGGAGCAGATCCACTTTCAACACTTAACCACTTTTAAGCTGCCACTCCCAGATCTCTTGCCATAGCTCCAACCTCTCCTCCAAGCTTCAGGCTATCAGAGCAAATACTGCACATATAAAGAGACTTCTCATGGAGGCCTTGAACTGAACATGTCCAAACTAACCTCCTCAAGCTCCTCCTATAAACAAATAAGACTGGTCACATTTATCTCCTAATACATATGTATTTTTTAATCTGCCCCCTTTTCTCTATCCCTGCCACCACAGTCAAATTCAGGTAACTTTTCTCTCATCCCCAATGTCATCACCCAGTTCAGGCACTCAACACATCCCACTTGGCAAATGTTTTCTCCATGAACCCCTAGCTTCTGTCCTCTTGCCACTCCTGTCATTTACATATTCCTGAACACTATGGCCTGAAGAATCTTTCCAAAATATCAGGTGGCCCATTGAATACAGCCTAACGCTCAAATTCTTTGGCCTGAATCCTTGGATTTAGAGTGACCCCAAAGTTCTCTGCGCACTAAAACCAGCTGGGGACCTAAAAAGAGATCTCAGGACTATGTGAAAAACTTTTAGCTGTCTTCATGGAAGAAGATATTCAGATGACATGGGGAAAATTAAACTTGGCAGATAATGGGGGTAGTCACATAGAAAACTTTGTGGTGAATTTCTCCCTATCAGATCTTTACATCCATATCCCCCACATTCCTGTCGGACACACACCCATCAGGACAATCAAGCTGGCTTCCTCTCATTTGGCCTGCCTGCCCTATTTTTGGCTCACCCTGGTGCCTTCTCCTAGTCATATGATTCCATTCAATAGCCTTCCAGCCCCAGCTCTCTTCCTGTGTAATATCTTCATGGACCACTCTCGTCTAGATATCTCATCTTTCTCTACCCAGGCACAGAATTTACCTCATTCTCATTTGGCAATGTATAATATACCATCTACTCTACTGGGTCCCCCTCTACTATTTCAATCCTGTGATAACTGAACCATGATACTTTTTCCCTTGTCTGTATTCATTTTGTCCAATACGATTACAAGGTCTCTGCAGTCAGGGAGCATGTCCTAAGTACTTGTCTTGGAACTCTGCTATCAAGCCTAGAAGAGTGGCTTATATACAGAATGTGTCTGATACAAACCAGTCAACAGTTGAAAAAATCAATAGATGAACTCTGAAACAATCTCCTATATTCTCAGATTACTCATGTCATCCTAAAATAAATGATCAGAGTTAAAAGAGAGATATTCCTATCATCTAGTAGTAGGGCCACACTCTGGTCCTTCTGGAAGCCAGGGAAATCTGTGTATCTGGAAAAAAAAAAATAACACATGGAAGAAAGCTTTTCTTTTAATTCTCCCCATGTCATCTAAGTATCTTCTTCCATGAAGACACTAAAAGTAATATTAGTCTTATAAATGTATTCAAGCAAATTACACCTGGTTTAGATTATAACTGAGTTATATAAGTATTTAAACATGTTTTCTCTGTCCTATTAAATCACTTATCTTCAACAGGGTAACACTGCCTCCCAACGGAGTGCAAGAGGTCCTCTCGCGTGCCTGTGTGCCGAGTCACTTCAGTCACGTCTGACTGTTTGCGACCCTATGAACCTGCCAGGTTCCTGTGTCCATAGGATTCTCCAGGAAAGAATATGGAGTGGGTTGCCATTTCCTTCTCCAGGGGGTCTTCCTGACCCAGGAATTAGACCTGCATCTCTTACATCTCTGGCTTTGGCAGGCAAGTTCTTTACCACTAGTACCACCTGGAAAAGGTTCTTGGGTGGGGGAAAAATATCTCTTTTAACCTACAAAGCAAAGATATATATACAGCACATAAACTCATATACAGTATCTGTGGTATTAAGGGGAAAAAAGTATAAAAAGGCTTTTGGAAAGGGGAAAATAATGAAGAAACTGTTAAGAAATTCTGTTTTTAAACCAAATAGATTGTCTACTAACTTTGCTAAAACTTTACAATTCTCTGTCAGCATCCAAAGACTATACAAATGCCCATGAACAAAATCTAGAAGACAATTTAGAGGAAAAGTATTTCTGTGCTTACATGGTCTCCAAAATTTCTTTTTTATCTTTGATGTTGTTAAATGTCAATTTTTTCCCCTGCTAAAGGGAGGATACCATTGGGTAGACATAAAGGTGAAAAGAGTTTCCTACTAAAAGTGACCTGGAAATTAAGGAATTAAAGCATTTTTTTTTTTTTAAAGAAAAATGCTTTAAGAAATACATTATCAAGTATGTGTGAGAAAGTAGCTAAGACTGAATTAAAATTGAATAGTTATTTATATCGGCTTCCTGTTTAGTCTTTTGACAAAGTTCAGCCCTGTATTTTATAGCCAGCCCTGGATAAGGTTTCCCAGAATAACCCTGATGTGGGGTCTGCTGGTAGGGAGGACCCCAGAACTACATCCTGCAATTCACACCCTATGAACACAGTCTGCTAAACTCAAAAACTTCAAAACAAAAAAATAAAACGTCACTGTCCCATTTCCTCTGCCAAACCCTGCTTTGAAACTCCAAAACACAAAGAGGAGGAGGAAAGGAGAAAAAAAATTAAAACATGTTTAGAAACAAAGGCAGGTTGTGAGAAACTTTGAGTCCTTTTTTTCTTTTTTTTTCAAATTAAGCCATAAATTCCTCTGCACAATCTGCAAAATGGACTACTTGAGACTATGAGAGAAATAAATATCACAGTTTTGACATATTCAGGGTGTGAATGCAACATTTTTACCTAATATCAATATGTGATTCAACTGTTTGTCAGGTTGGGCAGTCATGCAAATGAAGATCTCAAAACAGAGACAAAAAATAAAATGAAAACCTGACAAGAGCAGAACTCCCACAACTGGGGCATCAGAGTTGGTGAATATGAAAGAAAAGCGATAGAAGATGATGGGGCTTTACAGGATAGATGACAAGACTCCCGGCTTTAGAAGTGGGCCCCTGATGCACTTGGGCATATTTGTTAAAAAAAAAAAAAAATGGGGGGGAGGAATAACAAAGGGAATAGAAAGCTGATGGTGAGAAAGTAGTTTTCACCCCTATGGCTACGCCATCAAAGATGGCGATTTTCTAGGAACCCTACAGGAAAAGATAATTTATTATCCATCTCTACATTGCCAACCCCAATGGGCCTGAAAATTTTTACCCCTTTGCTTACTGGATGCTGTTCTGCATTTCCACAATGAAAACCACTTACTGTTTCTAAAAAAATTTTTTTCTCCATTTTTTCCAAGCTGTTAACTCTCTTTCATCTCCTATTTCATTGGCCAGTCCTTCCCCATATCCTTCATGGTCTCTTCCTCCTCAACCATTACTCGCCGTAAGGTCTCCTCTGAGGCTCTTCTAATCGACACACTCCCTCCACCAAGCCTGTCTGCCTCCTACATCCAACCATGACCTTTAAGCTGCTGTCCCTCTTGATCCAGCCCTGGCCACTCTCCCAAGCTTCTCTCACTGCAAATTGTCCCTGTACACATCAGTGTACTTGGACATTCCACAGAGGCCTCAAAATTCAACATGTCCAGAGCTAACCTTCCCAAAACACATTCTTCCTCTTGTATTTTACATTTCAGTTCACAGCACCACCTACCCCAGTTATTGAGTCAGGGAATCCTGCTTAAAACTCACTGATACACACTTTATTATTTTTATGTCTTAGAAATTTCAAGGTCCTTTCTATCCCACACCCAGATTGCCCAAGTACCTCCTCCTAGAGATCTCCCTGGAGGCAAGGAGATCCTCCAGGGAGATCCACCTCCAGGGAGATCTCTTTCCCTCCAGGGAGATTCTAGAGATCTCCCTGCCTCCAAACTTAGCCCTACCCTAAATCCCACAGCTGAAGCCCCTGGATCAGGCTAAAATGCAAAGTGATTGATGGGTTTTGAGGAGGGGAGTGAAACCATTCAACAGATCCCTGATACCTCCCAAGATAATGGCATTAGCAACATATATGTAGCACTTGTTGTCAGGGACTAATCAAAACCCTTGCTGTATATTAAGACTTTAATTCTGTAAGGTTGATGTTATTATCACCCCTATTTTATGAGTGAAGGAACCATGGAACAGAGAAGTTAAGTTACTTTGTAACTTGGGAAAGAAGGTGAGAATTGAAATTAAGAAAACACTTACAGAGTCGGTGCCCTTAGCAATGATGCTCTTCTCCAGGCCTGGAGTCACCTCCCTACAGCCCTCTTTGGCCACTTCCTGTCATGCATCTCTCACCAAGTAATACCAAATTGTCCATGGAGCCTAGTGGCTCAGCAGTAAAGAATCGGCCTGCCAAAGCAAGAGCTGCACGAGACTTGGGTTCAATCTCTGGGTTGGGAAGATCCTCTGGAGAAGGAAATGACAACCCACTCCAGTATTCCTGCCTGGGAAATCCCATGGACAGAGGAGCCTGGCAGGCTAAAGAAAGTGAAAGTCACTCAGTCATGTCTGACTCTTTGCAACCACATGGACTATACAAACCATGAAATTCTCCAGCCCAGAATACTGGAGAGGGTCGCCATTCCCTTCTCCAGGGGCTCTTCCCGACCCAGGAATCGAACCCAGGTGTCTCGAATTGCAGGAGGATTCTTTACCAGCTAAGCCACAAGGGAAGCCCAAGAATATTAGAGTGGGTAGCCTATCCCTTCTCCAGCAGATCTTACCAACCCAGGAATCGAACTGGAGTCTCCTGCATTGCAGGCGGATTCTTTACCAACTGAGCTATCAGGGAATTCCGGGCTACAGTCCATGTAGTCACAAAAGAGTCAGACACCACAGCAATTAAACAACAACAACAACCCTCCACACAGCAAGCTGTGTGTACCTTTGCTTATGCTACTCCTTACAGGGTAACAAGCTTTCCAAAGGTTTTTTACCAGGCAACCTTTAACACATTTCACACCTCAGCTCCATCAGCAGCATCTCCAAACAGCTCTTCCTGAACCTCCAGCCACAATGACCGGCTCCCTCTCTCCCATCACCACCATGTCCCCAACTCTGCCCATACTTCTATATTAGCATTTACATTATCTTGAAATTATTTATGTATCTGTTGCTCCTGGAAACCATCTCTCATTCATCCCTTAATCTATTCCTGATATGTAAGATACACTGAAAAATTGTTAAGATGTGAACTCTGAATGACAACCCCAATAGAATGAAACTAGAGAGTTTACAACATTAAGAATCGTCTTAGGAAAAAAAAAAATCCTTGGTGCCTCTGCTTTTCAGCATTTCATATTTTGCCAATCTATTCATTCAACATTTCCTAATAAACATACATACACATTTCTCAGCAGTTTCACTTGCTCATTTGAAAACCCTACGGATGATATTCTACCTGATAATCAACAGCTTCTCATTACCAATGTTCAAGCAATGGCCACAGGTAACAAATTAATAAAGAACTGCACAAGGGCATGCCCAGCCACTTTGGGACAATCAACATCACTGACGTGTTTGCCAAGAATGCACTCTATCACGAGAACTTAAATGTTTTCTAGTTACGAACTTCAGACTGTTAGCAGGAGGCCACACAGATCACTCAGATCTTCATTCTTCTGTTCGCTGCACAAATAAGAAACTGCAGGCCAAAAAAAAGAGGCCCTGAGTTCCCTATGACTTGCTAGCCACAAAGGTCAGGTGAAAATCTTCCCTCCTTGACTTGTGGTCCAGATTCCAGCTGTATAATTATTTCTCAGGATCTTATGAGTTACAAAAAATGAGATGTTCTAAGTAAGGCCTTCTCCAGGTCAAGAAAAAAATGGCCAAACTAAAGCTAGCTTTTCTTAGATCTAGCAGGAAACCTGGAAGACAATGCAGACTTAAAGAAAAAAAAAAGGTTTTTCATTGTCAAGTGTTTCCACCCTGTTTGTGCTAAGTCACTTCAGTCAGGTCCAACTGCTGAGACCCAACTGTAGCCCCCCACGCTCCTGTGTCCACTGGATTCTCCAGGCAAGAGTACCAGGAGAGAGAAAACACAGCCTTAATTCCATGAGAGAAATGTTGGAAATCTTGAAGAGGAGTAAATGGAAGCCACCCGAGAAAGCTCATGCATCGTCTAATTGCCAGAACTGCTTAAACCTTCCACTTAAGAAGAAAGATCAGCATGTATATTCCTTATATCCTAAACATTAGTCTCATTCATTTTTTGGATACATAACACAAGAAGATTACCAACCCTACTTCAAGAAAGATACTTAGATTTCAATGAAAGATACTTTCATTTCAAAAATGTTAAAAACAGTCCTTTTAGAACACATCCAAAAAACTACTAATTCTTCCTTCAAATCAACTTCTATAATTATTATTTCTTATCCATTCTTAAAAATAAAATTTCTGGTCTACCTTTTTTAGTCTTACTTGTTACAAATGCGCCTTGGCCTCTGAAGTTTGAGAGGTAGAAGATATACAGATAAAGTATGTGTGTGTAAGAGAGGGACAGAGAGGAGAGAGGACTCATTAGAGGGCAGGCATTGTATGAAGTCCTTCACATGTACAGTATCACCTCTTCTAATACTCAGTGGAGGTAGGTGTGCTATTTTCTCCATTTTACAGACAAGGAAACTGAAGCACAGATTAACTAAGTGGCCTCCTCTATCGTTGCTTGGTTTACGCCTGCATCTTCTTCCAGGTTCTTGCAGTAGAATTTCTCCGACGATCCCCGCCCCACACACTCTTTTTGTTGCTGCTTTATAATAATCAGTGCTCTTAGGGCTACCTGATATTCCTGCATTTACTTGTCTGCTTGCTACCTGTGTGTTTCCCCTACTAGAATGTAAGTTCCATGAAGCCAGAAACTGTGTGTGACTCATTAATAAAGCTCAGTGTTTGGCATATACCAGATCCTCCATAAATACTGGCTGGACTTTTCAAAGGCAATGAGTCTGCCTTGCTCATTTCTGAGTGCCTGGCACCGGTTGAGTATTTGTTGAACTAACAAACTGTTCGAAGGAAATAAGTCATGGGATTAGATGAATTCATACCCAAGTCAGGATAACAAGGGAAAAAGGCCGAGCATGGAACCCTGAAGGACTGGTTATACTTAAAGAACGAGTGGCAGAAAAGCACCCAGTGGAGCAGACAAAGAAAAGACAATCGAAGAATTAGGAGGAAAATGAGAACAGCTGTACCATGGAGGCCAAAGAACAGACTGACCGTGTCAAACGCTGGTAAACAGGATGGGGGCTGAAAAGAAGTGGCTGCATGTAAGACTAGCTGGACAGGGGTGGGAAAGCCATGGTCCAGTTGCAATTGGTTAAAGGAGAAGTAGAAGCAGCAACAGACTAATCTTTCAGAGGCAGGTCAGTAAAAGGCAGAGAGAGTTAAGTGAGCAGTGCATGGAAACAATAGGGAAGGTGCTGAAGGCAATAGATAAGGAAAGACTCAAGAAAAATATGAGGATATGAAAATAACAGAGAAAAAAGTCCGAGGTGGGACCAGAAGACAACAGTGAGCCAGTCAGGCAGGGAAGAGAATGGTGAAAGGTAGAAATAGGCAACAATAAACAGAAACACATGGGGGAGAGAAAAACGGAAGGCTTCCTATCTCTAGTTTCTCTGTGAAGGAGTTCGTGAGTCTGCTCACTTCCCCAGCACAAAGGAAGAAGGAACGCTGTTGACGTTCACAGATAATAAGAAAAGATCTTGAATAGCTGCAGGGGAAAGAAGGCCAGCCCTGGTCATCCAAGGAGTGCAGAAGATTGCTCCAGAGCCACAGAGTATCCAGTAGAGCTTGTAAATCATCAATCTGTATCAGAGTCAGCCTGTGGTTTCTGGTGAGCAGAACTTGGCAGTCTTCCAGGAGCAAAACAGACCAGGAGCAGAGTGGCAGGGATTGGGGGCTGGACCTGTAGAGAATATATCTGATGACCATGGGGAGTCCTAGCTGGTCTGGAAAATAAAAGCAGCAGGTGGGGGGTGGGCACTGAAAAAAACTGGACAACAGGGAAGAGACCATGTTTTTGAAATCAAAGGATGAGGAACACATGATTCAATTAAGTAGATACCTGACTTTGCATTCTCTGAAGTGGAAAGAACAAGGTCCAGTAACTTCTGAGGTCCCCAAGCAGAAGAGGGCCTGTGACTCTGGGGGCCTTGGGGAGAGAAATGTAGGGAGATGAGGGTAGCAGGGAAAGGCCAGAGACATCTCAGACGGAGAGCTGGCTAGGGTGACAGAGGGACCCTGGAGATGGAGCAGAGTCCAGAGGCAGTGGGGAGAGACGCACATCGGCTGTGGAACAAACTGGACGTCCCTCCACTGGGCAGGTGCTCCCAGACCATACTGGCCCTGGAGGGCACTAGAATTACAAACGGGCACACAAAAGGTTACTGGGGCCGCGATTCTAGTCTATCTGAAACACAGTTCATTCTCTGAAATGAAACAAATTATAAAACACAAGTGACCTCCAACAGTGACAAAGTTCGCTTAGTTTTACTATACTTGGTAATCTAACTTCAAAGATGTTTTCAACCAAAGGCTGTATTAAATTAAATCATTCTTTTTTCCAAATTATTGACCATGGCTTGAAAAAGCAAAAGAAACCTAACACTGCCAATTTGCACAGAAGCCTAGGAAGTGATTCACTTAAAACCCCCTCCCAATTTAGGCAAGAGAAGAAAAGCAAACAATGATGTAAGGCTTTAATTAGTGCCTCGCACTTTTTATTACAGAACACATACTTCAAAAGTTCTAAGGTGGCCAAAAAGACTCCCAAGCATACTCTGAACTGAAGTAAAAAAGATACACATCTACAGGCTTCTAGCAGACATTTAAGTATTTTCACTTAATTATCCCATACTTCCCTGAGGATGTTTTTTCACATGCATAATCACACATAGGAAAGCCAAACTCCAAAGCAATGGACTATTAACACTGGTCAATACAAAAGTCTGTGATGCTTTCACTGCAGCACCTATAGGTGGTAAAACAAAACCAAGATGTCTGATAAGATGCAACAGAAATTTCTACAGTAAGCTTATCTGCACCCTAATGTTTCAACGTTTTAATGTTTTATATGGTATTTCAAACTTTTTTGGTGTAGAATATTTATTCCATGAAACACTCAAAACTTAGGTCAGTGGGAAACTATTTTAATCAAAGAATTACATTTCTTGTTTTGTACTTACGACTGTGTAAGTAGTACTCAGTATTACACAGTAACATTCCTTTAAGAGAATGCTATCAGGAATGTTATCGGGATCACTTAAGAAGTTTTTCCTAAATACCTTAGACCTACAGACTCAGAAGCTCCAAGGATAAGAATTCCAACTAGTAGATTTTTATTTTAAGCTCCTTGGTGTTGTATGTTTCACTGTGTCTAACCGTGCTTTCCTGGTTAAGAACACCTACAACAAATGAAGTAAGTAAACCCAGAGTGTCCCCAGTCAAGAATATAAGCTACTCTAAAGCAGTGGTTCTCAACCTTGCCTGCACATTAGAATTACCTAGGGGAACATTTAACCCCCAATGTCTCACCCACACCATAAACTGATTATGTCAGAATTTCTTGAGGGTGAGTCTGTTCACCAGCCTTTTTAAAGGCTACTCAAGCACTTCCAACAGTCGGTCAACACTGACAAGGCTCTGAGGCAGCAGAGGGTAACCTCACCCTCTGTTTAAGTGCACACTAATGCCTTATAATTTTATGCAAAGAGCTGGCCCATGCAGCTATCTGATGAATAAGTGAAAAATAGTAACTTATAATTCTCTGAATTTTTCCATATTGGAATAAAACAAATGGTACTCCATGTTATCATCAAAATACAGGCTAGTGTTGAGAAGCTACAGCCCTTGGAAGAACAGGAGCAACTGTTTGGATCCTTCAGCAGATCTCAGAAACCAAACCAAACCAGATGACAAAAGCGCTAAGAAACTCCTGAATGCTCACAAAATCCAACAGAAGAGCTTTCACCATGACGCCAGGCAAAAAATGTAGCAGTTAAGAAAGATTTTCTTTATAGAAGGCTTGCCTCCGTTAAGTCATTTTGTGTAAAGTAACAGTTCATTTCTTCAGATTCTTTCAGTTACAAAAGAGAGAGCATCAGGAAATTTCTAAAGTCCAGGCATTTAGTTGCTTCATGTTGCTCTTTAGAAGGAATATATTTTGCTGCTTAGAAGCTCATCTATGCTCCCTGAACTTGCTGAGGTTCTAGTAAACAAGTCTTCAACAAAGACACCATCCATTTAACTAAGTTCAAGCCTTCTCTACCAGTTTGGCCCCTGACAGGCTCTGTGTCAGGATAAAGGTGAATCAGGATTGGTTAGAGTGACATAAAGGATCGGGGAGCAGGGTCACATCCACTCCCACATGGTACCAAGAACAGTGCCCAAGTGATCAACACTGCTGCTGCTACTGCTAAGTCGCTTCAGTCGTGTCCGACTCTGTTCGACCCCATAGATGGCAGCCCACCAGGCTTCTCCGTCCATGGGATTCTCCAGGCAAGAACACTGGAGTGGGTTGCCATTTCCTTCTCCAGTGCATGAAAGTGGAAAGTGAAAATGAAGTCGCTCAGTCGTGTCTGACTCTTAGCAACCCCATGGACTGCAGCCTACCAGGCTCCTCCATCCATGGGATTTTCCGGGCAACAGTACTGGAGTGGGGTGCCATTGCCTTCTCCAAGTAATCAACACACATCGACATAATTAACACCAGCAGGGGAAGTGGGTAGGATAGTTAAGAACTTATTAAAAATGAAGCATCACCAAACGAAAATCTAAGTTCATTCAACTCAACACAAGCAGGTTCTTTTGCCAAGCCACAAGAGAAAACTGAAGTAGGTTAAATTATAGTTGATTATATAACTGAGATACGGGATCAGTTTCTGTAATGTGTCCTACTTTTATACAAACTGATCCCATATCTCAGTTATATAATCAACTATAACTTAACCTACTTCAGTTTTTTCTTGCCTAGAGAACTCCATGGACAGAGGAGCCTGGCAGGCTGCAGTCCATGGGATCACAAAGAGTTGGACATGACTAAGTGACTAATACAGACAGAGCCAGACAGGACACATTAAAGTAACTGTATCAGTTCAGTTCAGTCACTCAGTCGTGTCCAACTCTTTGGGACCCCATGAATCGCAGCACGCCAGGCCTCCCTGTCCATCACCAACTCCCAGAGTTCACTTAAGGTTAAGCAAACGGTGAGATTATCAACATTTTTCTAAGATGAAAGAACTTCCCCAAATTCTGACAACCCTTAAGCTAAGAGAACTTCCTAAATTTTGGGAAATCATAATCGTTTACGATTACCAACACATGCATTCGTGTGTGCTAAGTCGCTTCAGTTGTGTCTAACTCTTTGTGACCCTGTGGACTGTAGCCCACCAGACTCTTCTGTCCACAGAATTCTCCAGGCAAGAATCCTGAAGTGGGTTGCCATGCCCTCCTCCACAGGATCTTCCCAACCCAGGGACTGAACCCACATCTCTTCCACCTCCCTGCATTAGCAGGCGGGTTCTTTACCACTGGTGCCACCTGGGAAACACATTTGTTAAAAAACAGGTCAATCTAGTACTGGGCAATGGAGACCAGGGGAAAGGCAGGGGGTATAATATAGTCATAAAAAACTAGACTATCATGCACAACTTTTCAACTGAAAAAGTATTTGCTGTTGTCGCCCATGGGTTAAACTAGGGATTGTCAAACTATGTTCCCAAGGAACACTGATGCTCTGAGTCTTGAAGAGAAGTGTTCCACTATCCAAAATAAAGATCCCATGCCAATTAGCAGTAGGGAAAAGTTAACAAGATTGTTCTCAATTTCAAGATGTATTAACCTTGCTAGGTACTTGCTATATATGGGCTTCCCAGGTGGCTCAGTGATAAAGAATGTGCCTGCCAATGCAGGAAAAACAGGTGACATGGATTCAGTCCCTGAGTTGGGAAGATCCCTTCGAGGAGGAAATGGCAACCCAGTCCAGTCCTCTTGCCTGGGAAATCATGGACAGAGGAGCCTGGCGGGCTATAGTCCATGGGGTTGCAAAAGAGTTGGATACGACTTCAGCAACAACAACAACTTGCCATATACAGCATGTCTACACTAGTTTCTATTATATAAGGAATCTGATTTAACATAATTTGTTATTTGAAGCTTACTTTTCCCCAACATTCTGGAGTGTCATAGAAAGAATGTCATAACCTCTAGGGGCTTTGTTACTACCAAGTGATTTTGAGAACCAATTAGAGCAATAGTTTGGAATTTGCATGTTCTTTTCTGACTAATCTTAACATGTAAGTTATAAATGACTTGACAGGAGTAAGGGAACACCATCTAAATTAAAGACCCTCATGATGCTTTTTGCATGAAAGGTTCTTGCAAAATATTTCTGACCTACGTTGCCCAGTTTGGTGCTTGACACACAGTAGGTACTTACTAAAGTGGTTTACTCCTACCAATGGAGATATGTGAATATACACTTATGTCCTTAAGTTACTTGGCCTGCACAGCCTTCCATTCCTCATCTGGAAAAGATCAAGATGGTGGAGGGTGTGGGTAGGATGGGGGGAGTTTATTGTTGTCACAAAACTGTTTGTGCAAAATGTAACAGAAACTTGTGATTTGCAAATCATACTAGTACAGGCTGCTTTTTGCATTAGAGCACATTGTGATCTTCTATTTTGGAAAAGCAATATCTAAGTTGCTTTCCAGTCTTCGACAGCTCTTTGCCTGCCTCTCAAAAGCCTCACCACAGCTGTCATGATTTGCACGTGTTTCTATCATGTCTGTTTAGGGACAGGATCTTGAAAGAAAAGTGAACTGTGATCTTGACTGAGCCAATTATAGACATGGCCTTATAACATTGTTTTCACTATTTCAATCTTCAATTTTAGGAATTTATATTCCCAGAAAAAGACTAGTTATTGACATAGACACATATATAATTACTTTAGATAATTTTCCAAACTCTAATCCAAATCATTTTTCTTATTCTTGCACTTACTCTTTGTTCTAATGGCTGGAAAGCGAAGTGTTAAATTAATTAAACAAGCACGCCATTAGACTGAGGTAGCTTAAATGTCTTAGTAGCCTCCATGTACGATGCTGTGCTTAGTCATTCAGTGGTGTCTAACTCTTTGTGATTCCATGGACTGTAGCCCGCCGGGCAACTCTGTCCATGGGAATTCTCCAGGCAAGAATACTGGAGTGGCTTGCCATGCCCTCCTCCAGAGATGTTTCCATAAGCAAGCCCAAACCTAAGCCAGAAATGCTTTAAAAAAAAAATCCTAAGGTCAGCTGATCATAATCAGCCAACTAGGCTTTCCCCCAAAATACAACCACTTAAACTATAGGCAATCAAATAATTCCCCTGTTTAAATTTATTTCTGCTTCTTCTCTAAAAAAGCCTTCCCCCTTGTTCCTGTTGCTCCTAACTACTTCTAGTTTGGTGCTGCCCAATTCAAATCAGTAATTTCTCAAATAAACTGCTGCTGCTGCTAAGTCGATTCAGTAGTGTCCAACTCTGTGCGACCCCACAGACGGCAGCCCACCAGGCTCCCCCGTCCCTGAGACTCTCCAGGCAAGAACACTGGAGTGGGTTGCCATTTCCTTCTCCAAGTAAAATAACTGGGGAGGGAAAAAAACATTCATATGGTCCCTACCTTTGGCTCAGTAATTTCACACCTAAGGGCTTCCCTGGGGGTCCAGGGATTAAGATCCTGCCCACCCACTGCAGGTGGCTTCCCTGGCGGCTCACACAGTGAGACTCGGGTTCAATGCCTGGGTTGGAAAAATACCCTGGAGAAGGGAATGGCTACCTACTCCAATATCCTTGCCTAAAGAATTCCATGGACAGAGGAGCCTGGCAGGCTACAGTCCATGGGGCTGCAAAGAGCTGGACATGACTGAGTGACTAACACTTTCACTTTCACTTCCACTGCAGGGAGTGTAAGCTGGATCCCGGGTCAGGGAGCAAAGATCCCTCATACTGGGGAGTGGGGACAAAAAATTTAAAAATATTTAAAAAATAATAATTTCACACTTAGGAACTTGTATTATATAACAATTCATAGATGTTTATATTAGAAATGAGTTAAGGCCTACCCTGTCCCTAAGCCCACTAGGTCAATCCCACTCTAGACCAAGGCCCAGTAGACTGACCAGAGCCAAGTGCTTCACCCAGGAGGGACTCAGCCAACACTCAACTTACGACCTAAACTAGAAAAAGAACTGAGCCAAATTCCTCACTATTAGGAATTGCTATTTGGACATTAAATCATTTTCATAGGCTTTGGATCTAAGGAGATATGAGCCAGGGTCAAGGCCAGTTATGGTGTGGACCCAACTTCAACATAAATAATAAATAAGCAGCTAAATTGTTTGACTCATTTTTGTCATAATCATGTATCTAACTACAAATTTTAAAAATGCCAAAATTCTTGGCAAGAAATAACCCAAGTATCTGGTTGCTTGGCAGTGAAGAGGCTACTGGTTTCCTGTTGGTAAAAACCGACCCCCTTTCTAAGCCCACACAAAGTTATGGCCTCCAGCAAAACAGGGATAGGTACTTGTTTTTAGACCACAATTGTTGGTTTCTTCTCTTCCACTGGTTTCTTTTCAGAGCTGTATATAAACACAGGAGTATTGACTTACATTATTTGCTGCCACAACAATAACACCTTGTATTTGCAAAACATACTTAAGTGGAGGTAGGGGAACTGTTTGTAGACATCACTAGGTCAGCCAGACTGTCAGAACCACAGGCTGCTGGTGCTCAGCACACTTTAAAAATCAAGCCATCTTCCTACTGCAGATGGCTACTCACAGAGAGGCATCAAGTTTTCATTTTATTCATGTACTATATTTCTAGCTAGTCCCACTTAAAACAAACAAAAAAAAAGGATTTGATACACTTACAATTAAGGAGAAAATTGGGGTGCTGGGAAAAGAACAATTACAAATAGGTGTACTCTAAGAGCGCTTCCCTTGTGGCTCAGATGGTAAAGAATCTGCCTGCAATGTGGGAGACTTTGATTCCTGGGTTGGGAAGATCCCCTGGAGAAGGGAAAGGCTCCCACTCCAGTATTCTGGCCTGGAGAATTCCTGTATATTCCATGGAGTCGCAAAGAGTCGGACACGACTGAGCCACTTTCACTTCCCTTTCATACTCTAAGAATATCTACCTCCTCTTGGAAGTCCTGGATCACAGACTGAACCTAAATCCAAATGCAATTCCCACTGTCTCTAGAATGTGAAGTGAAGTGAAGTTGCTCAGTCGTGTCTGACTCTTTGCGACCCCATGAACTGTAGCCTACCAGGCTCCATCCAAGAGGTTTTCCAGGCAAGAATAGTGGAGTGAGTTGCCATTTCCTTCTCCAGAGGATCTTCCCGACCCAGGGATCGAACCCGGGTCTCCCTCATTGCAGGCAGACGCTTTACTGTCTAAGCCACCAGGAAAGCCCCTGGTGGGCTTCTAGAATAGCTCTAGAATAGCTCCAGAATATACAAACTCCCACGGCACTTGAACTCTGGCTTAGGCCAAAGTCCCCAAGGCAGCTTAAGATTCTCTCAAACAATGGAAAGGCACTCAGATCAGAAGTGGGGTGAAGGGACAGGGGCTTGAGGTGGAAAGCCCAGGTTCTCTTTAAGAGTCAGGGATCAAGCCAGAGCTGCTGAGAAGCATCAGGACTTCAGCCCCAAAGCACCCACCTAAAGTGCCCATGAGCCAAGATAAGGTGGGGAGAGGGAGGCATCATGGTACAAAAGGAAAGCCATGATGCCAGAAGTAGCTGTCATGGGCTCTGCAGGGAATACAGCTTCTGAGACAATAAAAACCATATAGACCAGTCCCAAGGAGAATGACAACACTGAATTCAGTCCAGGCAGCGACTTTAACCCCCAGTTTCCAGTGAAGACAGTTCCCAACTCCTGCCAAGCTCTGCTCTCAGCTGTGAGTTCAGGACAGAGTGGTCTACAAGTGATAGGGTGATCATACAGAGGGAGCCTAATAGAGTGCACCCAGGCTAGTTGGGAGCCAACCTCACACCCAGCAGGAATGTGAACAAGGAGCAGACAGCCTGCTATGACCAGGGAGTACTCACACATCTGAATAGGTAGGACCACACTCCCCCCACCTCTCCACCTCCAACACACACACACATACTCACACAAACACACTCTTAACCTGAGGGTCGGCTGCTGACAAACAGTTCTGTTATCAATCCCTGATTATTCATGCCAGAGGAATAGATATGTAAGTAAACTAAAAAACCGCTGATCATCCTAAATCATTTCTTTCCAGGATTAAAAATGTGACTTTGCAGCAACTCAATATTTCTGTTGACTCACTTACGTCTCCTCCTTCCCAATACTGATAATAGTTGAAATTCTCTCAAATGAACTGCAAGGGAAATCTAAACATAGGTTAGAGGTGAGTGAGAGAAAGAAAACAGCCCAGCATTTTAACAGGCTTTCATAGTTAAAAGGTTATACATAGGCAAACATTCAAAAATCAACAGTGTATCTTATACACTGCAAGGGAGATAAATGACTACAATAAATTTTCTGTATCACAGAGAGAAAACAAACATATAGAATGACCATGTAATCTGCTCTCTGACAAACTGGACAATCAATAATGAATAGGACCACAGTATGTTCCTACAACATCGTAACATAATTATAACGGTGCCTTTAGTTAACAAAAAGCCTTCTCACTCCAGGTCAGCAACCAGACTATAATATAAGGGAAATACCAAACATTAACCAAAAAAAAAAAAAATCACAGAAAAGACTGTCTCCCCAGAACACCCTTAGAATTTCCACCTCCCTGACTGGTACAAGTGGCTCAGTTAATATACAGGCAAAAGAACGTGGCAAGTGATTTCACACTGCAGAACGAATTCTAGCATTTCCCCAAACGCATCAGCATGTGTTAGCTTTCAAGTTTGACACAGACCTCTGCTCAAGGCCTGGAGGGGAGGAAAGGCCTAATGTGCTATCAGCCCTCCCATCTCGAGATCCCCAGTGTGGCCACATTTAGCATCACCCCTTCCGAATGTGCACCCTGTGTTCTGCACACTTCTTCCTATAATCTTCCCACCCGACCCAGAGCTGCCTCGAATTACAAGACAAACTGCATTTCTCTGCACAGAAAGGAAAGAAGAACAGGTGTGGTTCCTCCAACCCCAATCCCCATGGTCCATCCTTATCTTGGGAGAGCTGGTGCTCTTGCACAACCCACAAAGATTTACTTTGACCATGGTAATTACACAGATACAAGCTATCATTCCCTCTTTCTTTGACATCAGATTCATTACAGTGAATTCCAGAACTCCAAATTGTTTTTTCTAGATATATCTAATGGTCAACACCAAAATCAGATTGATTATATTCTTTGCAGCCAAAGATGGAGAAGCTCTATACAGTCAGCAAAAACAAGACCAGGAGCTGACTGTGGCTCAGACCATGAACTCCTTATTGCCAAATCCAGACTTAAATTGAAGAAAGTAGGGAAAACCACTAGACCATTCAGGTATGACCTAAATCAAATCCCTTATGATTATACAGTGGAAGTGAGAAATAGATTTAAGGGCCTAGATGTGATAGATAGAGTGGCTGATGAACTATGGAATGAGGTTCGTGACATTGTACAGGAGACAGGGATCAAGACCATTCCCATAGAAAAGAAATGCAAACAAGCAAAATGGCTGTCTGGGGAGGCCTTACAAATAGCTGTGAAAAGAAGACAAGCGAAAAGCAAAGGAGAAAAGGAAAGATATAAACATCTGAATGCAGAGTTCCAAAGAATAGCAAGAAGAGATAAGAAAGCCTTCCTCAGTGATCAATGCAAAGAAATAGAGGAAAACAACAGAATGGGAAAGACTAGGGATCTCTTCAAGAATATCAGAGATACCAAAGGAACATTTCATGCAAAGATGAGCTCGATAAAGGACAGAAATGGTATAGACCTAACAGAAGCAGAAGATATTAAGAAGAGGTGGCAAGAATACACAGAAGAACTGTACAAAAAAGATCTTCACGACCCAGATAATCACGAAGGTGTGATCACTGACCTAGAGCCAGACATCCTGGAATGTGAAGTCAAGTGGGCCTTAGAAAGCATCACTATGAACAAAGCTAGTAGAGGTGATGGAATTCCAGATGAGCTTTCATCATCCTGAAAGATGATGCTGTGAAAGTGCTTCACTCAATATGGCAGCAAATTTGGAAAACTCAGCAGTGGCCACAGGACTGGAAAAGGTCAGTTTTCATTCCAATCCCAAAGAAAGGTAACGCCAAAGAATGCTCAAACTACTGCACAATTGCACTCATCTCACACGCTAATAAAGTAATGCTCAAAATTCTCCAAGCCAGGCTTCAGCAATATGTGAACCGTGAACTTCCTGATGTTCAAGCTGGTTTTAGAAAAGGCAGAGGAACCAGAGATCAAATTGCCAACATCCGCTGGATCATGGAAAAAGCAAGAGAGTTCCAGAAAAACATCTATTTCTGCTTTATGAACTATGCCAAAGCCTTTGACTGTGTGGATCACAATAAACTGTGGAAAATTCTGAAAGAGATGGGAATAGCAGACCACCTGATCTGCCTCTTGAGAAATTTGTATGCAGGTCAGGAAGCAACAGTTAGAACTGCACATGGAACAACAGACTGGTTCCAAATAGGAAAAGGACTTCGTCAAGGCTGTATATTGTCACCCTGTTTATTTAACTTATATGCAGAGTACATCCTGAGAAACGCTGGGCTGGAAGAAACACAAGCTGGAATCAAGATTGCCGGGAGAAATATCAATAACCTCAGATATGCAGATGACACCACCCTTATGGCAGAAAGTGAAGAGGAACTAAAATGCCTCTTGATGAAAGTGAAAGAGGAGAGTGAAAAAGTCGGCTTAAAGCTCAACATTCAGAAAACGAAGATCATGGCATCCAGTCCCACCACTTCATGGGAAACAGATGGGGAAACAGTAGAAACTGTGTCAGACTTTATTTTTCTGGGCTCCAAAATCACTGCAGATGGTGACTGCAGCCATGAAATTAAAAGACGCTTACTCTTTGGAAGGAAACTTATGACCAACCTAGATAGCACATTGAAAAGCAGAGACATTACTTTGCCAACAAAGGTTTGTCTAGTCAAGGCTATGGTTTTTCCTGTGGTCATGTATGGATGTGAGAGTTGGACTGTGAAGAAGGCTGAGTGCCAAAGAATTGATGCTTTTGAACTGTGGTGTTGGAGAAGACTCTTGAGAGTCCCTTGGACTGCAAGGAGATCCAACCAGTCCATTCTGAAGGATATTGGCCCTGGGATTTCTTTGGAAGGAATGATGCTAAAGCTGAAACTCCAGTACTTTGGCCACCTCATGGGAAGAGTTGACTCTTTGGAAAAGACCCTGATGCTGGGAGGGATTTGGGGCAGGAGGAGAAGGGGACGACAGAGGATGAGATGGCTGGATGGCATCACTGACTCGATGGACGTGAGTCTGAGTGAACTCCGGGAGTTGGTGATGGACAGGGAGGCCTGGCATGCTGCGATTCATGGGGTTGCAAAGAGTCGGACACGACTGAGCAACTGATGTGATCTGATCTGATCTGACCATCCTCTTTTGAGTCTGGTCTCTCACCTTTGGTGCCCCAGGAAATAAAGACTTGAATAAGACTTAGAAGTTGCACTCATATTAACCCAATTCAAAGACTCTGAATGCTCAAAGTAGACACAAATACCAAAAGAACACAGAGTTCTGGTCAAGCTGACTTACTACTTAATGAAGAAATAAAAATCTTCCTGATTTCAACCCATTTTTTAAAATTTATTTATTTATTTTAATTGGAGGCTAATTACTTTACAATATTGTGATGGTTTTTGCCATACATGGACATGAACCAGCCACGGGTGTACATGTGTCCCCAGTCCTGAACTCTCCCCGCCATCCCATCCCTCTGGGTTGTCCCAGTGTACTGGCTTTGAGTGCCCTGTTTCATGCATCAAACCTGGACTGGTGATCTATATCACATATCATAATATACATGTTTCAATGCTATTCTCTAATCATCCCACCCTTGCCTTCTCCCACAGAGTCCAAAAGTCTGTTCTTTATATCTGTGTCTCTTTTGCTTGCTCTGTCTCACATATAGGGTCATCGTTACCATCTTTCTATATTTTTCCATATATATGTGTTAATATACTGTATTGGTGTTTTTCTTTCTGGCTTACTTCACTTTGTGTAATAGGCTCCAGTTTCATCCACCTCATTAGAACTGATTCAAATGCATTCTTTTTAATGGCTTTCTTATCCATTTGTCTGCCGATGGACATCTAGGTTGCTTCCATGTCCTGGCTATTGTAAACAGTGCTGCAATGAACATTGGGGTACAAGTATCTCTTTCAATTCTGGTTTCCTTGCTGTGTATGCCCAGCAGTGGGATTGCTGGGTCATATCTATTTTCAGTTCTATTTTCAGTTTTTTAAGGAATCTCCACACTGTTCTCCATAGTGGCTGTACTAGTTTACATTCCTACCAAGTGTAAGAGGGTTCCCTTTTCTCCACACCCTCTCCAGCATTTATTGTTTGTAGACTTTTCGATAGCAGCCACCAGTGTGAAATGGTACCTCATTGTCGTTTTGATTTGCATTTCTCTGATACTGAGTAATGTTGAGCATTTTTTCATGTGTTTGTTAAACATCTGTATGTCTTCTTTGAAGAAATGTCTGTTGAGTTCTTTGGCCCATTTTTTGATTGGGTCATTTATTTTTCTGGTATTGAGCTGCATGAGCTGTTTGTGTATTTTTTAGATTAATTCTTTGTCAATAGCTTTATTTGCTATTATTTTCTCCCACTCTGAAGGCTGTCTTTTCACCTTGCTTTTAGTTTCCGTCATTGTGCAAAAGCTTTAAGTTTAATTAGGTCCCATTTGTTTATTTTTGCTTTTATTTCCATTCCTCTAGGAGGCAGGTCTTAGACAATCTCGTTGTGACTTATGTCAGAGAGTGTTTTGCTATGTTTTCCTCTAGGAGTTTTATAGTTTCTGGTCTTACCGTATCAGAAATTTAGAGAAGAGCTAACAAACTGTGGTGTTGGAGAAGACTCTCAAGAGTCCCTTGGACTGCAAGGAGATCCAACCAGTCCATCCTAAAGGAGATCAGTACTTGGTGTTCATTGGAAGGAGTGATGTTGAAGCTGAAACTCCAATACTTTGGCCACCTGATGTGAAGAGCTGACTCATTTGAAAAGACCCTGATGCTGGGAAAGATTGAGGGCAGGAGGAGAAGGGGATGACAGAGGATGAGATGGTTGGATGGCATCACTGACTCAATGGACATGGGTTTGGGTAGACTCCGGGAGTTGGTGATGGACGGGGAGGCCTGGAGTGCTGAGGTTCAAGGGGTTGCAGAGTCGGACACGACTGAGCGACTGAACTGAACACCTATCCTACTCAAACTGTTCCAGAAAACTGCAGAGGAAGGTAAACTCCCAAACTCATTCTATGAGGCCACCATCACCCTAATACCAAAACCAGACAAAGATGCCACATAAAAAAAAAACTACAGGCCAATATCACCGATAAACATAGATGTAAAAATCCTCAATAAAATTCTAGCAAACAGAATCCAACAACATATTAAAAAGATCATACATCATGATTTCAACCCATTTTTGAGAAAATTCTTTATAAAATGCACAGAGTATTTTCCCTGTCTTAGAGGGTCAGGGTACTCTAAACAGGATGAAACTCAGGTCATGGTCAAGCTTGAGATACCAACAATGACTCAAAGGTCATCCTTCTGGACATAGAATCATAGACTTGAATGAAACTTTCTGATGCCATAGTCAAACTTGTTTTAACAAATGGGGATGCCAAGCTCAGAAGTGAAGAAATGTGCCCTCAAGCATATAATCATAACTTTTCCCTATAGTTCCAATCTGAGTCATCAGTTAAGAACATCTCCCTATTCTCCCAAGCTCAGTACCTGGAATGAAGTCCAGTTAATGAGTAAATCCCAGGATTTTCTGCATAGGCCTTGGCAATATGAGCAAAAGAAAAAAGTAAGTTTTGCCTGCTTCTTATCTCACCTCGTGGAGGGTGAGAGGTCATAGGAAGCAAGACTTGCTCATATTTGTTAGGAGCTAGGGGCTGCAGACAGAAAACAGTGTTTCCAAGGTCAGAAGGTAACACCAACATGACTGTTATGGTCTTTGCAGGCCGGGACCGGGGGACGAGAGTCGACGAAGAGAAAGTGATGAAAAGAAGGACATGGGGGACCCAAGTCTCGAGTGAAACAAGGGTGCTTTATTCATGGCAGCGTGTGCTTATATATTGTTATACAAGGAAACTTTAGGCAAAAAATAAAGTTGAGCAAAAACACTGAAATCAGACGTATAACTACAGTAACTAAGAGAGTAACAATCGTCATAGGGCCATAACAACAGTAACTAGGGGAATAACAATTACAGGGCCAGAAGACAATCGATATCCTGATAAATAGGAACATGACTAAGTTTTACAGAAAAGTAAAAGGTTACTGAAAGGAATCCATGTATGCGTTCCATCTCATGACCTCAGTCCTGAGAACTGCATGCAGCTCTGCTCGTTCCTGTTTTCCAGGAACTGATAAGGAACAGAGGGCCCTTGAGAAACAGAAAACAACATATAGGATTCCTTAAAATCAAACGTTCCCTGACACATGACTTCCCTACAGACCCAAGAGCGCCCCACTCTTGGGTGCCACTGGATCATTAACACGAAAGTCTTGCCAACCACATCCATCCTATGTGAGAAGCCTAGACCGTGATGTACTGAAGAAGGTAACACTTTCTTCCTTGCCACCCACACCCATTCATAGACCTCATTTTTAAATGCCTAATGTTTATGGTTCATAACCCAGTTTCCAAATCCAGTTGGACCATGTGAATTAACAAGGTAGATTTGACAAGATGTCCCACCATGTTCAAATTCATCAAGCTAACTCAGAAGGACCTCTGAAAATAATCAGTTGTATGACTGTTGGCATAACTGACACCATCAAGGGCCTGTGCAGTTCTCCTGTCCTTCCACCGACCCTACCTAGGACTGAATTATGTGATTGTTAAGGGCTTTATAGTTAACAGATACTGTTTAAAAAATCATTGGAACCAGGTGACCTGTTAGTTAGCATAGAACCTATGGTTACGGAACCATAGGTTAGCATAGAACCTATGGTTACGGAACCATAGGTTAGCATAGAACCTATGCTCTGTTAGTCTCCAAATAATGATAAAGCCCTTCACTCGCATACTCTAAACACCCACTCAACCATCTTAACTTAGGACTGCATTTCCAGTTTATAAGCACGTACCCCCACATGCTGGGTTAACTATAATACTGTCCCAGTGGCCTCTCAGTAGTGCAGCGTGCAGCTGGGAATGCCTCCAATCATTGTACACCTGATCCAGATCCCATCCTGTAAGTTACCCTGTAAGAAACTGATCCATTGATTACATGGAGCTGCCTGCCTAGTTTTTCTCTCTCAAGCTACCTTCTCAGTTCAGAGGGCACTTTTCATTCTTCCATTCTCCATCAGTAGATCCCACAATGCTCAGGATACTGTCTAACCTCTAGAATCTCGCACTTGACATACAGTGGAGACTCAATAGATATTTGTCAAATTGAACTAGTCCTATGTTGGGTATGGAAATACTGGGACTAAATATGCAAAAACAAACCAGAATTTCAGTAGTCTAGGTTTTAATTTATTACATTTGTAATCATACAGCATATGTACTGAAAATATTCTTAGAGAATATCTAGTCTTTCATACAGCAGAAAACTGAGGCTCAGGACAGGTAAATGAGTATCTCATATTTACCTATTCCACAGGTTACAAAGCTGGATCAATCTTTCTCACATGAGTGTGTGTGACATACACATACACCCATGACCACCACCTCTTTTTGAGGGGAACAGGAAGAGTCATTTGCTCTTATCATCTAGGAATGGATAAGCAAAAATTCCTTATATTCCTATATAAGACTAAAATTGAGGTTTCACATTAATGTGTCTCAGAGGATAATGTGCTATGTTTAAATTAATAGTGTAATAAATTAATACTTACTGTGCTACATTTATCTATGATAACACATATTTTCAATACAAGGTCTTCCCAGAAACTCAGTAAATCAATAAAGGAATATACACTCTGAGATGAATGTTTATATGCATTTTAAGGACCATTTCTGTTCAGGATCTGTTATCTCAACCTCTCTCATTTAAGAAACTTTTTTTCCAACAAACCTTTCTATACACAAAACATCTGTCTCCCACACACAGTCCTAAATGTGGATATTCCTGCCTCTCTTCAACAACCATTTTTTCCCCTAAGACTTAAGCCACCATCAAGCTTCTGGTTTTAATGCTGCTTTACAAATGAGGCTAGACTCATAAGAAGTAGGATTAAGGGTGATTTTTAGTGAGAATCATTCAAATTCATCATTTTCATAAGAGAACAACAAGGCCCAGATTATAAAGTATTTTGCCCAACATTATTCAAGTAAACAGTAGAGCTTAAATCAGAACATACCTTTGAATCCACAAAGCTGCCTGCTTTTATGGCACTGATTTTTAGACTCTCAAAGCACCAATACTGACAAACTGTCTCTTCCCTAAAACATAACCAAACCCCAATTACCTATTTTCATTCCTTTGTTAGTAACCATATTGCTAGTTCATATCCCATGTCTAGACTGCTGTGTTTTATTCTTTCCTCTTGTAACAGCAAACAATTTTCTCCTCTCTATTAAGTAAAATAATGGTAAAGTATACTGATCTTTCCTCCTACAAGCAAAGCTGAGACTCCTTCTTGTATTCTTCATGTGAGCTCATTTAAATGAACATTTTCTGGTTCTAAATCTGTTAAAAGTTTCATCAAAGTTCTATCTTAGCTTACTTCACCCACTTACATAACATTCAGTTTGTTATCTTTTCAAATTAAAAGTTTAGACAGGAAATTAGAGGATGAAATTTAGTGAAATGAACAGGCACTTCCATTTCTCTTGCCGGGTACCAGCAACAGAAAGTAGCATTTGGAAACATAATGGACATAAAGGGAGTCTCTGGGCAGTAAAACTTTTGGCTTATCTTTTCATCTTGGTTGAATTCATGTGATGGGGTGGGAAAACAGGATAACAATATAGCAAATTTTCCACATTGCTGCCTACAATTGTTGGGGAAACATTAAGGCAGAGATTACGGGGCCAATGGCACAGCACTGTTATATGTTTTTCTTTTTAAAACATTAATCATAGGCTAAAGTGATTTATGTATTTGTAAAAAAAATAAAATTACCCCCAAATCATAATATTAATGGCTTTGTGGTAACCCAGCTACAATTAGTAATTGTCATTTTGAGCCTGCACAGATAAAGCTGAAGAATAGTAGCTGAAATGTCCCAGTTAATCTATCATTGTCATTGTTAACAAAACAAGATTAGAGAGCATTCAAATATAATGAAGCAACGTTTAAAATTTTTTCAACCCCCATAGCAATGACAGGAAAATAATCTCAATTTTTAAAAGATAAAGACCGAAGGGAAAAGGCAGTATTTTAATCATGGAGTATAAGATGAATGTATACTTCCTAGCCCATTGTCCAGAACCTGCCAGGCCCCACAGAGAAAGGAAACAGGAAGGTGAACCAAGACACATAATGAACCAATGGGGCAAAGGGTGAAACAGCAATCCTCTATACCTGGAGGCCTTCCAAAATCACATCCATCCATACATTCATTCATCTGACAATTTCTAAAAGCTTACTCTGGGTCAGGCAGTATTCTGAGCAACAGGGATAGATAGTGCAGTGAACCAAGAGAGACAGAGGCCTCTGTCTCCTTTACAAATCTCCAATTCCGACACTGCCTTTAGGCTCTAAGAATGTACTTCCAACATGGTACCTCCAAATCACACATCTAAAGTCAAGATAATCTTCTTTGCTCCCCAAATATTCCTTCTGTGTGTTCCATGTATCAGGCAAAGATATCATCATCTACTCAGTATCTCCTGGCCACTGTTAAGTCACGTTTAAACTCCAACTTGTTGTAATGATCCACACCGATAAATAGAACTGTCAGTCTCTAATAAGGATAAAAAGCTCTCTTAATATCAGATTTTAGAAACATTACTCATTTTTTTAAAACAAAACAAAGGTCCTCTTAATTCTTGGATAATTTTGCTTTTATTCTTTTCTTCTCTATGTATCTTTTCCATATACCAAAACTTAAGGTAACTTTATGCTTAAAAATATTTTATTGATCACTCTATCATGCTTCCCTACAAATAAACTATGTAACTAACATCTTAAATTTCAAACTGACCACAGGTTTTTGCTTTTTGTTGTTGCTGTTGTTGGTTTTGGCCACATTATACAGTTTATGGGATCTTAGTTCCCCAACCAGGGATTGAATTCAGGCCCTGGACAATGAGACCATGGAGTCTTAACCACTGAACCATAAGGGAATTCCCATAAACTGAGCATAGGTTTTAAATGTTTAAAAATGTTTTTTTATGGATTGAGTTCATAAGATTATTATTGGTCCACAATTGATCAAAACAAATATGTAATAAGTATTGATAAATCTATTAAAATATGAAAAGTAAAAATTTTTGGAAATATACATCTTTTAATGGAATGGGTAGGCTATATGTTTCACAGAATATAGAGGATTATTAGTTATTGACAGAATGAGAAATATAGCTCAACAGCAATTCTATTTCTATTTTTCATATTTTTATATACAGATAAGCTTTGAGGGGAGAAGGCAATGGCACCCCACTCCAGTACTCTTGCCTGGAAAATCCCGTGGACAGAAGGGCTTGGTGGGCTGCAGTCCATGGGGTCGCTAGGAGTTGGACACGACTGAGCGACTTCACTTTATTTTTTCACTTACATGCACTGGAGAAGGAAATGGCAACCCACTAAGCTTTGAGGAGCTTATTCTTATAAATAGGTGGGCACAGAAGATTTGCTACAGTGATTTCACTTGATTCTTTCAACTCCTCCTACTCATAAGACAAAAATCATACTTCAACTTACTGATGTTATTTTTAGCGACCCAGCTGGCAATTTGAGTGTATTTGCCTTCAATGTTGTCAAAAGCAAAAAACTAACAATGACTTAACTGGTCATCTTAGACTTATTCACTGTCTTAACACCAACACCATAGTTTGAATTTTCCCTTTGTTTTATGCCCCAGAGGTTTTCATACCTGAAAAAGACTCAGGAGCGAGATCAGTGGCTTCTCTCCTAACTGGAAGGAGTGCAGTTGTGAAAGGGGGGATGTCAGAAGAATTTATACAGACAGACACCAATTTCTTCAACAATCATCTCAATGCCACAAACCTCTTGGAATGTCTTTGTGTATCCCAAGGGCAGGTATTACCAATTCCAACCCACTGATTGGAGCTCTGTTCATTTATTCATTCATTCATTCCACAGATAAGTTCTGAGCACCTGCAACACGTCAGACACTTATCCAGATACCGGAGGTACAACCGTGAACAAAGCAAGTGAGACTCTCTGTCTTCGTGGATCTTTCAAGTGGGAGTGCACGACCTGTGAGATGTGTGATTGGTGCCACATCCAAAGCTGCCTGAGCCTACTGGAGTCTGGGCAAAGCTCTCTGTTCTACCCAACCCAAAGTACCATATACCCATGTAGTCAGCACATACTTATTGAGCATTTACTGCATGCCAGAGCCCTAGCCCAACTCAAACGAATACAGAGGACACAGACTGATTCTCCAACATGCAATAAGCATAAAGCCTCCCATTCATATTCTCTTTGTATAATATTTTAAGTCAATGTTCAAATAAATTTGAGTTCTACATGGCAAAGACCAAATGATCCCCAGAGTCAAGTACATTCTCCTCTATAAACATAATATTAACCTATTGGCTCTGCTTAAAATCTAAAACACAATTGTGTTCCCAAGTCATGGATGTGAGTAAACCATACCCTTCCGAGTGGCTGCATTCTAGAAAAAGTTTTAATCGTTGACAAAATTCCTATCAAGAAAAAAGTACTAGTCCTAAGGACTAAACTAAACGTGTCAAAAAAACAAAGTCAATCACCTTTAAAAAGAGACAACATAGAAATACTCATTTCCTAGGGGGAAATTTTCCATCAACCAGATATACTCTTGTTAAAGACCATCATGTCATTTGCATCAGGAAATATTAAACATTTTAAGTTCCTAAGTTAAATGACTCTAAAGTCTATCAAGAACAGAGCCTCTTCACCTAACCACCAGTTGATAATAACCAAAAGAAACTTTCCAAAGACCTTTATAGAGAACGATCCTCATGTAACTAGCCAATTTTCTACTGTCTCTTTTTTGTTTTGCCTTTTAAATCAGAATATCCACAGTCAAGAAATGAGAAATGTTTTATTTCATATATAAAGCTGAGTTAAGAGAGAAGACAGAATTTCTTCTCCACATGTGAATAATAGACGTGTAGTGACAGCCACTATTTCATACTGTTACGCCTTGAAAGCAAAGGCAGCTAGCAGAGTGAGGAGGAGAATCTATAGAGAACAGGGCACAACCTGAAGGCTAATTCATAACTCTGCCTTCAGCTGCACAACAGCCTAACCAAGAGAACAACCTGGGACAGAGTATATTGTTCATTAACACTGTAACTCAAATGAAGGAAAATGCTCTCTAAGGTTCCATCTAGATCAAAATATTCCAAGTCAAAAAAAAAAAAATCGAAACTTCAGCAAGCTTTCCCTTGCCTGGCTGGAGGGTAATAAAGTGTGCTGGTTGAGGATTTAAAATTCAGCATAAATCCACTCAAATTCAAGCTCCAAATCCTGTCTCCACCACATGGAAAAGATATTTAACCACATTATGCCAAGTTGTCTCTATGAAATCAGGGCAATATTAATAATAGTGCCTTCCTCACAAGACTGTAGAGAGTTAAATAATTTACCTATAAAGGCCTTAGCACTCTTAGTAAGTGCTCAGTAAATGTCAGTCGTGATAATAATGATGGTGATAAAGAGCCATCAGATGCTGGGGATAAAGGGAGAAATAGAGTGACATGGTCACTGCCCTTGCTGAGCTTACAGTGACAGAAAAACTAACAACAAATTCTAAGGCTGTGCAACAGTGACTTTGGCTGGTTAAAGACTCTAGAGTGCAAAGAAAGGGAACACTTAGAAAAGAGTATTTAATCCAGGTGTTGGAGGTCATGGAGGGCTTCCCAGAAGAGGTGACAGCTCATCTTTCTAGGATGAGAGGACAGCATGTACAAAACACTGGAAGTAAAAACAAGAGAACAGACCTGGAGATGAAAGCAGATGAGTATGTCTGAAATACACAGAGGGAGGGAGAAGGAGGGAGGGAGGGAGGGAGGCTGGAGGGAGAAGAAGAAGTATAGAGAAAAGGCTAAATGGATAAGTAGGGCCAGTCCATGAGGGCACCTTATAAACTCTGTTAAAGATTCTGGGCTTTAAGAGCTAAGGGAGGCTGCTGAAAAGTTTACAACATAAGCACATCTGCATTTCACAGACTATGCTGATTAAAGAAGGGAGGATTGAGAGGAGGCAAGACCAGAAAGAGATGACCAGCTAGGAAGAGGCTGCTAGGGTTTTCTAGGCAAAAAAAAAAAAAAAAGGTGGTGCTAGAATCTGGGTAACAGCAGCAAAGAGGAGAGATGAGGAGGATGGGAGAGGTCCCAACCTAGGGAATGATAAGATGATCAGGCAGGAGTCCAGTTCCCGGCGTGGCCACTGGATTGCCTGTTGCTCCAGTCACCCAGAAAGGAAGCACAGGCCGTGAGCAGGTTGGGAGTAGAAAGAGAGTGGGGCTGGCAGAGGTCAGACGCGGTGTGAAGGGCCACCCAAGTGGAGCTGCGCTGGAATCACAAAGGTCTGCAGCAGACAAGTCTTGATGATGAGGGGAAAGGAAACATTCTACATTCCCCAGAAGAATACACCTAAACCAAACAGATTTTATCTTGCTCTTATACAGGCTCCAATTTCTAAAGGTGACTCAAAAAACATGGCAGTCCTGTCCATCTCACACATTTCATGGTGTAACTCTCTTGCTGTATAAATGGAAAACAGGATGAATATTTGTAGCTCTCATCAAGTTTGTTAAACCTTAAACTTTAAATCCCCCTGCCAGGGAAGTCAGGAACATTAGCTAGATATTCTTGTTCTTCTTGAGAATATTATTTTGTTTATTAAAGAAAGCAAACAATCATAAACTCTCACTTCCTAGATTATAATGCATATAACCCTCCACTTATACCCTCCAGAATAAAATTGTCAAAATACAAATGTACACTAACCACGTGTGCATGTGTCTGTGGACAAAAGTATATATAATATGCTGATATTCATAAATAAAATACTAGACTTGATCCTGCAGCATAAAGCCTCAGTTATCCATCTAACTAGAAGCTGAACTTGTCACAATCATGAAATCACACTTGCTGCCACACTATGTGCTCATTCAACACGTGCTCTGGCAATGGCTACAGGCAACCTTCCTCAAAGTGTGTTGCCGTGCCTGAAGCTGAAGCGCAGATCAATCTGCTTCAGCTTATTTCCTTTTAACACAGCAAACTGTCCCCCAATGTATTTCTTTGTAAGACAGCAAACTGTCCAATATCCATTCTCTTCTCCCCTTCAGAAATAGAACCCCCCGAGTCTTAGCTCCTTACCAGAGCCCCCATTTTCAAGTCTCCTCTACAGTGATGCAGTCATGTGACTCAATTTCCAGGACTTAGGAGGTGAGGGAAAGTGTTGTGTAGTACTTCCAGGTCATGCCCATAAAGGAACTACTTGGCCTCCATTTCCTCTTTCCCAAAAAACTAACAGACATAGGAGTGGTGAGCTGTCTTCAACCTGCATAGGAACAGAATAATCTAAGCAATAGAACACACTAGAAGGAGCCTGAGCCATAAAGGACTCATGAAGCAAAGCATAGACTCCAAACTGACTACCAGCTTAGATTCTGATATGAAATAGATCTTTTTACGACCCTGTTATTTTAATCTTTACTAAAACAGCCAAACCAATAACTTAACTGGTTTCTATTCCACTAAAGTCTACTATCATGCTGAATTTCTTTAATTAAGGTGTGGCTCCTTTTGCCTTGGAGCTCTTTATTTATCATGACTGCAGACATTTCAGGATCCCACACAATTTACAATAAATATTTAAGCTGGAGTCTTCAAGGACATGAAAACCAAGTATAGTCATGGTCATATATTAAACCTGCTGCTCTTTAGTTTGTTGCCAGAGCCGGGATTTGCAGATCCCATGTTGGAGAGTGTCAGTCTATCTGGTACATATTTCACTTTGGTGTCTTACAGAACAATAACATCCTAAACCCAGCATCAGGACTTCCCTATCTTGATTTCCTTTCCCTCCAGGAATGATGACAGATTCTACCAAGTTCTCTATACTTCCCTCTTTGGTGTCTGTGATACACAGAACTCTGCTTCCTGTCCCCTCCTCCACAGATGTCCACGTCCTAATCCCCAAAACCTATGAGTATGTTACCTTCCATGGCAAAAAGGGGGGTATCACAGGTTTGATTAAGGATCTTGAGATGGGAAGGTTAGGCTGGATTATCCAGGTGCACCCAATTTAATCACCCTTATAAAAGAGAGACAGGGGAACTAGAGAAGATGTGATGACATAAACAGAGATATGACAAATGAAGCAGAAGTTGAAGTGAAGCCACTGCTGGAAGGGGACCATGAGCCAAGGAACACAAGCGGCCCCTAGAAGCCCCAAAGGTAAGGATCGGATTGTCCTCTAGGGCCTCCAGGAAGGACACAGCCCTGCCAACATCTTGATTTTAGCCCAGTGAGACCCACTTCAGACTTCCCACCTCTAGAACAAAAGAATAAATGTATGTTGTTTTAAATTTGTGGTAATTTGTCTCAGCAGCAATAGGAAACAAACACAGTGTCCTTACCTGTAGCACTATATGTTGCAAAAACTCAAAGTTTAGGACAGGATTTGTGCAGGCTTAAAAAGCTAGTTGTAATAATATATTTTACTAATAGTATCATTAATATTTAATATAAGACTGCTTTGCCATTTATTGTTATCAGGAATGAAAGCTCTTGCAGCCCTCTCCTTAAAAAAAAAAAAAATCCAGAAGTTGAGTATGAGCATTGTGGCAGGTGCAAACATCATAGCTAGACAAAAGGAAAACCACTACTGAGTGAATCTTTACATCAGGAAGAATCTAGATCTCATTTTTACAAGCTCTGTTATAGTTCTAAAGGATGAATGTTTGTTTGCTAGTAAAACAGCATTTGATACTTTCTGCAACGTCAAAAGAATTCAAAGTGGTTTTAAAGTTATTATTATTCATCAAAATTTCTACCTATGCATGGTATTTACTGCTATTATTTAGTTTAAATCGCATTCATCACTAGATTGAACTTGAGTTCATGCAGGAGCTGCTTAAAGAAAGGTGCAACAATCAGCCCATGGGGTCCGTGTGCCTTAAACAGTACCGTCCTGGATGGGGCACGATTAACTGACCCGGCCCCATTCATTTTGCCCTCTGAGATTTTGGTTTTGACCAAGGGGTTCACACTCCAACACGGAAGATGGTTAGATGCTCCAATGACCACTCCAACCCTCACCGAGCTTCTAGCCATCACCAGCTGGTTGTCCACCACTGTGCTTCTGGCTCTGTTAACAATTAGAGACGTCTGGTGGCGACTGCAGGTCCCTTTGTGGGTGTTATGCCTGACATTCCAAAAGGAAGTCCTAAACTATGCCCTAGCATGCCCTCTAGCCCAGAGTTAATCCACACCTGACTGCCAAAGGTTCATTTCAAGATCACATTCTCAAGTATGGCCTGTTGCCATTGCTCGAATTTCATAAAATCATAGACCCACAATTGTAATGCAAACTCTTGGCCTGAGCTTACTTCCTCTTCTTCCTCCTGACCAGAACCCAGTGAGTGTTGTTTAATACTCAGAATAGTCTAGATCCATATAACAAGGCTTCTTTTGTTTCAAAAACTAAATTACCTCTTTGTAAGACATCACCATATCACATTTGTGAGAACATACACTCTGTCCTGTGCTACATGGCACAGGAAAGAGAGTTATCTCCTGGGACCAGATGCTTGGTCTAAAGATTTTTTTCTGCTGTGCACAATTTCAATTCACTTTAGAATTTAGGAGCCCTTACAACTCCATCAGCAACAGTGTGTAAGTTTCCCTACCCATACCTTAAGGTCCCTGCCTAGAAAATTGAGTTAGGATTTTTCTTTAGCTTCCTAAATTAAGACACTCTAAATATGCATCATTTTCTTTCAATGTCTAGAGAAACCTTTATCCACTCCAAACACTGGAGAGAAAAGTGGATGGCATGTAGAGGATATCCTTTGTTGTTTCCAAGTAATGGTTTTGATTAAACTTTGTAATGTTTAAGGTTCAGGATGTCTCCACCTGCACACAACACATTTACTTTGAGACCTTGGAAGTTTTCAGCGTGTCTGTCTTGTACACATTCCATTTTGGTCTTGGCATATTTCAGATTATGGATGCCAAATAAGTAAGATGCATGGCTTTCCTCCTCTTAGTTTTTTAAGAGCTTAATCAGCTGCTTTGGGGGCAATGTTAGAGGCAGATAGAAACAAAAGGTCAACTATCTGACACCATCTCTCATGTCAGACACTCACTTATAATCTTTAGCTTCCTCCTTTACTTTGTTTTACTTAAAACTTAGCATCTGTTTTCAATGGGTACTAATAAGCTTTTCACGTGTAAACTTTATTTACATTTTCCTAAGATTTGTTCCCCTACCTATTTTAGACTGCTTGGGCTGCCATAACAAATTATCATAGAACGGCTGGCTTAAACAACAGGAGCTTCTTACTGTTCTAGAGGTTAGAGGAGATCAGGGTGCTGAAACAGTCGGGTTCTGGCAAGAGCTCTTTCCCCTGCTTACAGGGAGCATGGGCACCAGAGGGGGAACCTGACAACACTGGGACTGCTGATTCAGGAACTGTGCTTAGTCCTTCCTTGATTACCTAGCCTCTGGCCTGGGCCCATGCAGGTGTCCATCTCTGCTTATTTAATGAAACTCTTGCTGTAGACTAATGCTAGGGCAGATGAAAACTGTCCCTAAAGGAGAGTACTGTGGAGTGATTTGTGTTCTCACCCAGAATTCGTATGCTGAAGCCCTAACACCAGCGTGATGGTGTTTGGAGACGGGGCCTTGGGGAGGTAATTAGGTTTACATGCAGTCGTGAGGGGATGGCAGTAGCTCTTAGAAGAGGCATCAGAGAGTTTGCACTCTCCCTTTCTCTGTGCTGAGTCAGGAAGGCAGCCTCCTCCAGATTATTCAACTAGAGAAGCACAGCTGGCCAAGAGCCTCCAGCTGCCACACCTGTAGGTCCACCCATCATGCGTGCTGAGGCTGCACTTTTGCTGGGCTGATACCAGCCAGTGCCTGGGCACACTGGTATGCGCCTGGGAGGTCCAGAGTCAGGCCTTTCCTGCCCATTGCGGGGCTCCTCTCAACAGGCAGCTTTGTTCACAAAGGTCCAGTCAGCCCAAACAAGACTTTATCAGAACCCTGTGCATGCGTGTTCAGTCGCATCCAACTCTTTGTGACCCCATGGACTGTAGCCCACCAGGTTTCTCTGTCCATAGAATTCTCCAGGAAAGAATACTGGAGCGGGTAGCCACTCTCTTCTCCAGGGCATCTTCCCAACCCAGGGATCAACCCCTATCTCCTGTGTCTTCTATATTTGGCAGGCAGATTCTTTATCACTGTGCCACCTGGGAAGCCCCAAGAGACCTGATGCAGCCAAATAAATATTTAAAAAGAAATAAACATCCCTCCATTTCCTGTTTATTCTCAAAACCCCTTCCCTAGCCCTTCAAAGGGAAAAAGTCAAGATACTTTGTTGTTGAATCTTTACACTAGAAAAATCCTTTAATGGTCATCTATCAATACATAGACACAACCCCATATTTCTGAATTATGAAATGGGCTTACAATACTTGAATCAAGTGACAGATGGATGAAAAAAAAATCCAAACATACTAACATTTTCTGTATTTTTGTGTTGTCAAATATACATACAAAAAATATATAAAGCAAATAATATTGTTTAAAGAATAACTCTACAGCCAACTCCATGGGCCCACCATTCAAGTTAAGAAGCAGAATATTAGTAAAACTTTTATTAAGGTCTTTTTTCTTGCCTCCACTCCCCTAGAGCAGAATTTCTCAACCTCAGCACTGCTAACATTTTGGGTCAGATAAGTACTTAAAGTGCTTACCCAGTGTATGGGTAAATGTTGAGAAACACCCCTGGCCTCTTCCAGGAGATGCCAGAATTATGCCACCACCGCCCTCAGTAATACCAACCAAAAATATCTCCAGACATTGCCACATAGATTCTGGAGGGCAAAATCACCCCCTAGTGAGAACTGCTGCCCTAGAGACAATGACATCTGAAACTTGCTTTTCTTTACAGTTTATCTATATGTTGTTGCTGTTGTCAGTCATGTCCAACTCTTCTCAATTCCATGGACAGCAGGACTCCAGGCCTCCCTGACCCTCGCCAGCTCGTGGAGTCTGACCCTTACGTATGCATCCTAGAAACAATGTATTGCTTAGTTTTGCTGTTTTCAGACTTTGTAGAATCAAATCACACTGCCTATATTTTACTGTGACTTTTTAAAATCAACGTTATATTTGTAAAATGTAACCACTGTGTATTATATACTGTAGTTCATATACATTATTTTTAGTTTATAATGTTTGCTACTATATGGTATCCTAGGAAATTAATGAAAACACCACAATTTATTAATCCAATCTATTACTGACAGGCATTTGCATTATTTCTAATATTTTCCTTTTATGGTAACTTCTGCTAGCAACTTTCTCTGCATAGGTCTTCCTATAATTACACAACACTTTCTCTACAGTACATACTGAGGAGTAGATTTGCTTGGGTCACAGAACATTCTGGCACTCAACTTTATTATTTTCCACAGTAGTTGTATAAATCCACACTCTCACCAGCAGCAGAGTACAATTCCCATAGTTCCACGCACTCTGTAGTATTCGGTTCTTGATTTATATTTTCATGACATTTGGTACCACAAAAATACACATTGCTTACCGTGTAAATGCCAATTCTACAGACAGCAAATGAGATCTGGATACATTCAGACATTCTCTACAAGATTAAAATAAGAGATTACAACTAAATGTTTGTCCCATAGAACTGACTTCTCTTGTCTTGCTTCTTTCTCCCCTCATCATCTTCGCTCAAGAGAATCTTTCGTCTTTTGACAAGTGCTTTGTGGGCAAGTGGCTCAATTTCCTCCTCCTGCTTTTTCTAGGCCAGCTCAAATAAAGCAGAGATAATCAAATGTGTGCAACATAGTGCTTTATCATGGGACTGTAAAGCAGATACTTCGATCTCCAATTCAGTAGTATAATTTAAGGAATGTAATTTATTGTACCCGTTTGATTTCATTTCTTTAAATCCTGCTCTAATATCTAATTTTCAATGATTAATTCTCTGACTGCTAGAAGTAGTTTTATAAGCATTTTTTTTTAGTTCAATTCTTACTAGGATCACAGACATCTACAATGTTTATAGAAAAGTAATCTTTGTGGAAAAAAAGGAAAAGCTTGTGGTTGTATTCTAAAAGTTTTGAATGGGCTGGATTTATGAATTTAGCAAGACGACTGAGGTCTTTTGCTTCAGAGTATCAGTGACAGAACTCAGTGGAGAGTTCACAACCTCTCATTCCCTAATCAAGTTCAGACTCCTAAAACTCATCATGTACACTCACAACTCTATGAATAGCAAACATGAGTGTTGATTTATTATCTTTCCTTTAACTGGAGAAATATTTTTCGCACATTAAATTGGTATGTAGTCAAAACAACTAACTTTATACAGTCCAACATTGTTATTATGGTTTATCGTTGGCAAGCAAAAGCTTCTCTGTGAAGCTTATAATGGCCTAAATCTGGCAATCATGGTTGTATCTGCTGCACCAAGGAAGCAGGGACACAAGATCCCCGATTCTCACCGTAGCCCAAAAGTCTTCCAAAGAGGTGTTCCTTCTGAAGGCAAAAAAGTCAATCAAATAGATTCTGCAAAATGATCCAGCCTCTTCAGATGCCCATAAGAAACTAATTCTGTATGACTAAAGGAACTGGTAAGGAAAATACTAAAAGCCAAGACTATCTTGCATGGACATTCAAAATTAAAATTACAGCAATGTAAAAACCAAACTCATGAGATAACTGGTTGTGTGAAGTTCTTAAACTTTAAACTTTCAAAACGTTCCAAACATTCATGGGTGCTATTGTTCAAATGAATGACTAATGACTTAGTATCAGGGATCATTTCTATAATTAGGATATCACTACCATCATGGCCCTATTGGGTTTCTTCATTTTGAATAAAATACACTATGAGAAACACCCCAGGGTAATGCCACTGGCCTCACTGGAGCTGAACGAGTGAATGCTCCTTACCTCACACGTTTATTCTCCCTTTAACCTTTGGCAACTACCCCAATTTTTACTTTTCTACAAAATGAATTATTTAACAACTCTCCCAGTAAACTGGAAAGGTTATTTTCCCCAAGTAAAAGATAATTATCTTATTTTACATCACCTGGAACAAAAGAGTCTATTTCCCCACCGTTCTTCGAACTTGGCACTGTCTTGTGACCAATTTCTCTGTAAGATCCCTGGATCAGCAAGATTGCCTGTAGTTGGAAAAGGCAACCCACTCCAGTATTCTTGCCTGGAGAATGCATGGACAGAGGAGCCTGGTGGGCTACCGTCCCTAGGTAGGGTTTCTAGGGCCGGAGAGTCAGACATGACTGAGCATGCACGCACGTATGTATAAAGTGAAGGATGCACGAATTGAACTGACTCTAAGGACTCGTTTTCTCTTCTACATTTCCTGTTTCTCTTTCCAGTCTGCAGCTGAGACTTCATGTAGTCCCAGTAGCAAACTTGGACTGGGAGGTACCCTGAAAATGAATAATACGGGAAGTGGAGCCCTGGGGTAAGTGAGCCTGGAGATTCAAAGGACACTGGAGCCGCCATGCCAGCCTCCTCTCGACTACGTACCTGAAGCAGAAAGAAACCTCTAACTTGTTTAAAGACCACTGAGCATCTCTCTCAACTGACTAAACTTTATTGGTACAGGGCAACGTTCAGTTTTAACAAACAGCTGTCCCCAGTCCCTTAAACAAAGAGCCCCAGCACTTGTCCTTAGAGCTCTTTTTAAGAGCTTCATCTTTCACAGGGGAAGACATGTTTGTTCTTCAGCTACTAAAAACCTACTTTCCAATCCTTCTTCCTTTTCACACTCCCAAAATGTGTAAGTACTGTTTCTGGGATTGCCAAAATTGTTACCCTTGAAAACCCTCAACCTATTTTGTGTGATTTTTTTTTTTTTTCTGACTAGCCTTACTGCCTCCTTCTCTCTCTCTCTCTACTCTCTAATCCTTACAAATACGGCATTATCCCTGAATATCTGACCTCAGATCAAGCAGCCCATCTACTGCTCAAACTTCAAATTCATTCTAATAGTACTGTTTTTGAGAATAGACTTCTTTAATTAGAGGGAGTCAAATAAAAGAGATATTTAAAAGCACAACCAAACTTTTTTGGGTCATGCTATAGGAACTGGTCATAAATTTTAAATGATTAGTTCATATTCTTTCCCTATATACATGCTCTGTTAGCAAGAACCCATCTTATTTTAACTATTAACCCACAGCTTGGAATGAAAGGTGAGTAATCATCCACAAGGAAACAATGGATCTTTACCTGAGATAAATTCTGACCCAGTAACCTCTATATCAGCATTCTCAAATCTCCATCTAGACTTGCCTGAGGAAGAACTAAAGAGTACTATTTCAAAAGCAGTAATCTTCAGAATAATCTCATCTTCTTTGCTGCCTCATCTGATGAAAGTATGAAAAAGAAGTGCTGTCAAGAGCAAGCCACAGACTGCTTAAACTCTGGTAAGACAGGGCTACAAAAACAAAACAAAGTCTAATCCAGAGAAAGAGAAACTGAATATTCAATTTGAAATTAATACGATTACTTACAGTTTACTGTTGTTTCCCCTAAGAAATTTCAAAAGGAAAGCATGAAAATAAAGGAGAAAAAAACACCTTCAACAAGATGGCAGAAAATACTATACAGTCTGGAGAAAAACTTATTTCAAAGTATAACAAATTTCTGTTCCATCAGGGGATGAAAAAACACACCAATTTTCTTTTTTTAAAAGAGCTGCCTTTAAAATATTTTGATGTACCATGCAAGCCCTCAGTCTGATACAGACCAAGGCAACAGTCATGTTGCTTTATTTTCTCCTCTGTAAATCTGCACATGATGAAAATAAAAGGTTAGTATAGCCAAGTCAATGCTCTGAGCATCAGAAGTGTGTGTTAGAACTGGGGGAAGGAGAACAGTAAGCCACCTTTAAATGAGGCCCACGCCTACATCACCTACTTCCAAGTAAAGCTAAGATCTAGCATTTTCTTTCTTTTTAATTTTTTTTCTTTTTCATTTTTTTAGTATTTTCTCTTGACAGCATCCCAAAACAAGTGGGCTGAAGGCAAAGGTGCGTGACTTGGGAAACCGGAGAGAAGCATGTTCAGTGCGTTCCTAGGTGCGTGGGTTCTCCCAAGCGCTGAGGGGGTGGGATCTTCCAAGTAAAGGTTACATCTGTCATTATGCTGTAGTCACTCCTCCAGACACAGAAACAAACACTCGGGAATGCCACCGACTTCAGAACCAACATCTCCTTCTGTTAGAGCAGTCACTGAAGACATTAACAGTGAATTATTTAACAGCTCCCTTGGCACACGCAAAAGGCTACTTTCCCCACTGGAAATAAATTAACTTTTTTCAAAAACTCAAACTTGTATTTACAAAATAAAATGAATTTTTGTTTACAAAATGTGGAGGAGTTTGCTCTTCAGCCTCTGGTATGGTTTCCTCAGATTAGGAAAAATGATCGTGAAAATCAACCTGGAAAGAAACATTTACATCTAAAGCCAAACTAGCAAAACTGGTCTCTCAGCATTTTCCAAAATGTTTTCAACTGTAACAGTACCACCATCATCCCAACATCATCTCTACTTCCCAAGCAATCTACAACTGTCCGGAGATGAACTACATAAGGGTTTAACCAATAATACAAAGAGGAATCACTGTCCTCACCTGTTAAAAAGTAACAATCTTCAGCACATGATATCTTTGTGAAATTCAGTTGCAAAGATTTGAAAAAAACAATCTAGTAGAAATAATCTCAGGGATTTGAATGGTCATCTAGCAAAAATAATAAAACATAAGCATAAACAGTCATATCAGCACGTCAGCAAAATTTTAGCCAATCTTCAGCAAAGCAGCACTAAAAGTCATGTGTAATATCCAAGGAAGAGCAGAACTTTGGCTCAATTTCAAATAAAGAATATTTCTCTTTCTAAAAATTCTGATGAAAGAGTATTAGGAGTTAAGAAAAAATACCCTTCTAATTTACCACATTATAATAATTAGTTCAGTTTACCTCAGTAGATTTATTCCTTTTACTTTTTATCATAAACTGGGGATAAAGAAAAAAGACATTTAATCCAAGGAAAAAAAAATCTGTTGAACATCACTAATGTGTCAGGCATTACTAGGTGGGCAGATGTTAAATATACAACGACAAATAAGACCAAAGCCTGGTCTTCCAGCTCAGGAAAGAGCAGTCATTTAGCAGACCTGTGATATGATAAACACGCCCAGCAAATTAAGCCGTATGCAATGCACAAAGAGTTTCAAAGAAATACAGTAGGGGCACCCTTACAGGAGTGTCAGAAAGACTTCGTGGAGAAGGACCACTGCCCCCAGTAGTCTTTAAGATTAGGAGTTAGGAGAAAGGGAGTTAACAGAAGAGGAAAAGATCATTCCAGATGAAACTGATAACAGGAGTAAAAGCAAAACTACCACAGGATACACAAGCATTTGAGGGAGACTGGTGTATGTCATAAAGATTCTCCTGTACCTTTAAAATAATCACTTCTCAGTCAGTTATTGATACTGTTGACTGTCTACACTATATAAAATTCATTCATGTTAAGATGCTTAATTTTAAATTTTATTATTTTAAGATTTATCTCTAACTCCCTGCCCGCAGCCCCCCGAAAAAGTTTCATTTGTCAGGGAGCAAGCATGATGGTCAAGTTATAAAGCCTACTCTGCCTCCACACGCTTGCAGATAAAAAGGCCCATAAGCAAGATAACCACAGCTGATTAAATTAGCAGGCTGTCCATTCTCAGCCTTGCCAACAGTCATGTTAGGGCCCAGCAGGAAGAGCTAGGTTAAGCTAAACCAATCCTTCTTACTTTCCAAAATATGAGTGGAAAAGTACTGCGAAAATAAAGCAGTTAGCAGTAGGAATTGAAGCTGAGAGAACACAAAAAACAAAGGTATTAAGTAACTTCATGACCATGAAGAATCAAAGGAACCTAAATGAATGAGCAAGCCAAAAGTATCAATAAAGGAAACTGTACAAAAAAGGTATACAAAGCAAAGGAAAAGAATACCCCTGGAAGTAAAGTCAACAGAAGTGGACCCAAGAGAGACAGGTATGTGAGGAATGGCTGAATGTAGTTGCAAAGAAGTATGTATCCGAGGGAAAACAATGGTATACTCTCCAGGTTCCTCTGCAGACAGGTATAGCAATGTAACAAAGTCCTGGTCAATTAAATATAATCGGAAAGTCCCAAAAGTCTTTTATGAGGGAGCTACACTCTTCTGCCCTTTCTCCATCCTGCTGCCTAGAATACAGTAGTGATGGCAGGAGCTATGGCAGCAGTTTTGAACCATAAGCTTAAGAGTCCACACACAGTGGATAGAAGCATCTCGGGGACCTAATGACTTCTGGGCTTACCTGCCTGAGAAAAATATAATAATAAACATTTATCTTGTCAAAGCCACTGTTTTCCATATGTGGGTTTTTCCAAATATCTTTTGATACTGCTAACAATTCCACAGTGATAAACAGAACAGATTGTGTATCATTTCAATACCTTTGGACCAGGAAATTTTTACACCCCGTTTTACATCCCTGGATATGTTCCAGCGTCTCCTGGTTTATAGTCTATGGGAACCTGAATTGAATCTGTATGCTGCTATTGTATGAAAATTGTATTTATGTTGAATTGGTTCACAGTGCTTTTCAGGTCTACTATATCCTTCTACTTTTCTGTCTATTCTATTAATTTTTGAGACTTCGATACTGAAACTCCAACTAAAAATCTTAATTTATCTACTTAAAAGAAATTATAATATATAGTAGAACTATATGTAACTTCGTTCTGTATTTTCCAAGTTTCCAAAAAATGTGTTATCATACTTTCATAATTTTTTTAAAAAGCCACTATTTTCCAAACAATTCAATCCTAATTTATATAGTGGTGGAGACAATGTCATCTTAACAAGAGAGATAGTCCCTTAAAACAGTTAAATGGAAGTGTGACGTGTTCTGATTTAAGTGGTATTATCCCCAGTTTAGAGATGGGGAAACATACCAGCTAGTAATGTGACAGAACCTGGATTTGAACCCAAATCTTTGGGACTTTTAATCATACTTTTTAATCATTAAGAATAAATGAATGCAAATGAAGTCAAGCAAATTGTAAAGCTGATGCACAAGTATTTTGTGGTTCAACAAATATTCTGACTGCCAGTAAAAATTCATGATGTATGCAATGTCTCTAACCTACTACAAATATTTCTGTCGAGTTCCTGGGATCTTCTAGCCTATTTGGGCAGAAAAGGCTTTTCCCAGCACAAGTATTCTTTCTTTTGGGATAAGGATATATTTTAATGAATTAATTCATTTTAATTGGAGGATAATTACTTCACAATATTGTGTTTTTTGCCAAACATCAACATGAATCAGCCACGGGTGCACATGTGTCCATCCATCCTGAACTCCCCTCGCACTTCCCTTCCCACCCCATCCCATGGGTTGTCCCAGAGCACCTGCTCTGAGTGCTCTGCTTCATGCCCTGAACTTGCACTGGTCATCTATTTCACAGATGGGAATATACATGTCTCAGTGCTACTCTCTCAAATCATCCCACCCTCACCTTCTCCCACACAGTCCAAAAGTCTATTATTTACATCTGTGTCTCTTTTACTGCCTTGCATATGGGATCATTGTTACCATCTTTCTAAATTCCATATATATGCGTTAATATACAGTACGAGAATGGAGAACTTCCAGATGTTCAAGCTAGATTTAGAAAAGGCAGAGGAACCAGAGATCAAACTGCCAACATCTGTTGGATCACAGAAAAAGCAAGAGGTCCAGAAAAACATCTACTTCTGCTTTACTGACTACGCCAAAGCTTTTGACTGTGTGGGTCACAACAAACTGTGTTGTGGAAAATTCTTTAAGAGATGGGAATACCAGAACACCCTACCTGCCTCCTAAGAAATCTGTATGCAGGTCAAGAAGCAACAGTTAGAACCAGACATGGAATAATGGACTAGCTCCAAATCAGTAGTGGAGTACGTCAAGGCCATATACTGTCACCCTGCTATTTAACTTCTATGCAGAGTACATCATGCAAAATGCCAGGCTGGATGAAGAACAAGCTAGAATCAAGACTGCTGGGAGAAAAATCAATAACTTCAGATATGCAGATGACACCACCCTTATGGCAGAAAGTGAAGAGGAACTAAAGAGCCTCTTGATGACAGTGAAAGAGGAGAGTGAAAAAGTTGGCTTAAAACTCAACATTCAAAAAACTAAGATAGATCATGGCATCCAGTCCCATCACTTCATGGCAAATAGATGGGGAAACAATGGAAACAATGACAGACTTTATTTTCTTGTGTTCCAAAATCACTGCAGATGGTGACTGCAGCCATCAAATTAAAAGACGCTTGCTCCTTGGAAGAAAAGTTATGACCAACCTAGACAGTATATTAAAAAACAGAGATATTGCTTTGCCAACAAAGGTCCATCTAGTCAAAGCTATGATTTTTCCAGTAGTCATGTATGGATGTGAGTTGGACCACAGAGAAAGCTGAGTGCTGAAGAGTTGATGCTTTTGAACTGTGGTGTTGGGGAAAACTCTGGAGAGTCCCTTGGACTTCTAAGAGGATGGACAACCAGTCCATCCTAAAGGAAATCAGTCCTGAATATTCGTTGAAAGGACTGATGCTGGAGCTGAAGCTCCAATACTTTGGCCACCTGATGTGAAGAACTGACTCATTGGAAAAGACCCTGATGCTGGGAAAAATTGAACGCAGGAGGAGAAGGGGATGACAGAGGATGAAATGGTTGGATGGCATGATTGACTCAACGGACATGAGTTTGAGCAAGCTCTCGGAGTTGGTGATGGAAATGGAAGTCTGGCGTGCTAAGGTCCGTGGGGTCGCAAAGAGTCAGACATGACTGAGCGACTGAACTGATACTATATTGGTGTTTCTCTTTCTGACTTCATGAAGTCTGTATAATAGACTCCAGTTTCATCCACCTCATTAGAACGGACTCAAATGCATTTTTTTTATAGCTGAGTAATATTCCATTGTGAATATATAACACAACTTCTTATCCATTCGTCTGCCAATGGACATCTAGATTCCAGCACAAGTATTCTACTCTAAGGACCTAGGAAAGGGGATCTGGGCACCAGAAACTGAACACAGGCGCCAGCCGCTTCATGCATGGCAGAAGTCTGCCAAAATTCTGATTGCTACGGAGAGAGACAGACCTCTAAGAGTACAGAGGATTCTGGGAGACCATCAGTGTATTTTTTAAGGTGGTAAGAGGTCTTGCTCACTAACTTTAAGCAGAAGAATTTTCCATAAGCTCAGCCTTAACATTGCAACTTCCAGGCCCCTGATGCTACTAGGATGTTTCATTGCTCCCTGTGGTATGGGTAGGAGCCTTTTGAAAGGCTCAGGGACTTCAGATGGGCAAGATGACAGTATCAGTGTACTGGACATTAATCTCCCTCATTAAGTAAATATGTATCTGTACTGGGCATCTCCTTGGTGCCAGGCAGGGACCTCCTTGCTGAAAACTAAGCAATACACAAGGCTCAGGAGACTGCACTCTAGTCAGGGGTGGCAGGTAAAAGCAAAAATAAACCAAGGTAGATGATGATAGGTACTATGAAAAAAAAAAGAATAGAATGTGCAGGGGACAGTGGATTGGGGGTATTACTAACTATGAAACCAGATGTGGTAATTCTAACAATAAAATAAGGAATCTCAGAAAAACTTTCAGCAACTTAGCTTAGAGAATCCCTGGTATAAGCAAATGCAGTATTCTATCTTGAAAAGTCAGAGCACCTGACACTCAATTCAATAGTCTGTGTGTATTAAGAAGTGACCAGGGAGTCATGAAGAGCACAGCTTTGGGTGTCAGACTTTCTCAAATCAAATCCCAGGCATACAACTTACTATTTGTGGGGCCCTGGGCAAGGTACTTCGGAGAAGGCAATGGCACCCCACTCCAGTACTCTTGCCTGGAAAATCCCATGGACGGAGGAGCCTGGTGGGCTGCAGTTCATGGGGTCACGAAAAGTCGGACACGACTGAGCGACTTCACTTTCACTTTTCACTTTCATGCATTGGAGAAGGAAATGGCAACCCACTCCAGTGTTCTTGCCTGGAGAATCCCAGGGACAGGGGAGTCTGGTGGGCTGCCGTCTGTGGGGTCGCACAGAGTCAGACACGACTGAAGCGACTTAGCAGTAGTAGCAGCAGCAGCAACAGCAGCAGCAGCAGGGCAAGGTACTTAACCTCTAATCATCTTTATTTGTCATTGGTAAAGTGAGGATAACCGTAATACCTATTGTACAGGGTGCTATGAGGATTAAATGAGTTACAAAAGGAAACACAGTAAGTTTCAAATTGGTGTTTATTTTTTTTAATTGAGTGTTTACTGGGTTCCAGGCACACAAATTCCTCTGAGCATCTGTATTAAGGGGCCAAGCGCACTGGGGGCCCCAGGGATGCATTCTCCCATCAGCTTCTCTGCACACTCTGGATTCAGGCCTTATTTCATACCCCTGGTGTCTTCCTGTTGCTTCCACGTTCCAGAACTGTGACTTCTCATTCCAGAACTGTGACTTCTCACAGCAAACACTGAAAACTAGGACGCCAATCCTGAGATTCCCCAAAGAAAGAAATGTTCCCAAAGCAGAGAGCTCGGCTCCCAGCAGTTTACTCACACAAACCTGGCAGCAGAGGCAAAAAGGAAACCTATTTATTTAGCTAGATCTCATATTAGTGTCCAGCCAGGCAACTGCCATCTACATTTAAATCAAAGAGATTTTAGTCTACCTTATCTAAAAGTTTATTATTCAATTATCACATTTTAATATTCAATATTATTAATATTTCATGATATTGTTTTATAATGATAGGTATCCAGTTTTCAATGTATTGCCCACTAGACACTTAGGAGCACCACTGTAGAATTATGCAATTCTGTAACTACACTGTAATAATGTAGAATCATTAGGGAAATTATATATACATATATTTTTAGGGAAATTATATTTTTTAATTCTTCCAAAACATGGACTTTTCCCTGTCTCTCACTTCCTCCTTTACCTTCTCTCTCATTGCCTCTGGATATAATCAAATAAATACAACTTTTTAGCACTGTCCTTCTGGTTAGAAAATCTTAGAAATTATCATTTCAATTCTGTCTTTGAACATTTTAAGCTTCTACCTTGAGCATGATGCCATATATTGTCAAATCTATATATAAAATTCTCAAAATGTTTAAAAATAGTCAAGCCCTTTCACTAGGTCAATAGCTCCATATAACTTATTAAAACTGTACTGCCCATAAAGATACACTGGTTACAGGAGAGTGTGTGGCCAAACTGTTTAAAGGATCAAAAAACCTTTTATTGGTTTATGAATTAGACAATCTAGACTTGCCCTCTGGTTTTTCTGACTAGAAAGGGAAGTGAGAGCTCTGAGTTTAGACCAACCTGGGTTCAAATCATCCAGGGCATAACCTTATAGAACTTACTGAGCCACACTGAACTGCAACAGCTGATTCTTGGGCAAGAAAAGAAAGAAAGACTACCAATACCACTAACCTTACTGGATTACGTAAGCAAGCTTCAAGGGCTTAGCAAAGACAAAGCATTGTCTCAAACTCACTGACACCCAGACCAAGCCGCCCATGTCTACTGCGGGCACATGGACAAGTTTCACCAACAGGTCCTCCTCCTGCCCTGTATCCTCCAGGCTCCTTGCAGCAGCCAGAGCAAGATTTCAAAACACAAATCAGGTCCTTTCACCTCCTGCTTAATCAGGTCCACTGGTAGTTAAAGAGTAATTTTAAATGGAACTCAACTTTGCTACCACAACCTCCCAGCCCTACAGAATCCTGTCCAGCTCCCCTCTGGGTCCTAGCCTCAGGATCAATTTCTTTGAGCTACTCAGCATCTGACACCCATAAACCTGATACTCACATGAACTGCCATACCATTTTCACTTGCTGGAAACAAATGACCCCATTTGAAATGGTTAGGGAACTACTTAGGGTCTTCTGTGAAATCTCAAGGCTACCTGTGCCCAGCTTGGGCTTGCTGAGATCCCACTACTTTTGTTCCCTAAGGACCAGTCTACTTCTCTTTTCAAGAGACACTACTTTTCCTAAGTCTTGTAGATTTTCTCCTTATCTCTATAGTCTGGCTGTTAAGTGGCACAAGCCCTCCCTCCTTTCCTTGCTGTTCACATCCTTGCTTCTCCAAAGGTGTGCACACGGGCCCTTCTGATGCATCTCTTTTACTGTAATTTCTAAAGAGAACAGACATGTTGAATTTATAGTCAGTTTAGACAGCAGGCTGTCTTACCAATGTTAAGTCCTCAACTCCATAAATATGAACTGACTCAATTTATTTAGACATTCTTTATCTTCTCTCAGCAATATTTTGTAGTTTTCAGCAGACAAGTTTATTCTCAAGCGTTTTCTTTTTTGGTGATGTTGTTAATGGAATTGTTTTCTTAATTTTTGGATTGTCTGCCTTAGTATATAGAGATACAATTGATTTTTTAAATATTGATCTTGTATTTTGCAGCTCTGTTAAAAGTGTTTACTAGTTCTGATAGTTGTTATGAATTCCTTAGTATTTTCTACTAAGGATTCATCTGTGAATAAAGTTTTACTTCTTAAAAAAATAAAAATAGATTTAAAAATAAAGAGAACAGACAGAGCTGGGGCAGTTGGCATAAAAATCTAATAAGGCAAGTCCGCAGACTCAGAGCCCTTATTTCTCTGATTGGTTAAGCCTCTTAAATTCCTACCCTCCACCTGGGAGGGTAGATTGATCCAAACTTCTCTTCACTCTCAGGCCAGAAGCTGGAATCACAAACATGGTGAGGAGCTCACCCAAACCCACTCCTTTTGAGAGAATAATCAGCATTTCTGCAGGCAGAGATCCTAATCAGTCAAGTGTTCCTTCAAGATGGTGAATAATTTCTAGTAAAAGCAAATGAAACCATACCTGTTGAAATGGAATGCAGTCAAATATAATGTGATTTAGAAGAAGGGCTATGATTATGTTTTAAGTCACAGGAAGGGGAAAAAAAGACATTTATTAGGGTGCTGGGTGTTTTACATTCTCATTCAATCCTCACAACTAGAGCAAGGCAGGTATTTCTAGATCTAACTATCAGATGGAAAACTGTGGACTACCAGTATGTGGTAAGTAAGTAGCTGAACTCAGATTTCCACCCACATCTGATTCTAAACCTGTGGTTTTCAAGTCTGCTCCCCAGGGAGGATTCCAAAGAGGCAGCTAGATATTCGAGAATTTTTTTTTTTTTAATTTTTGTTATCTTAGAGGCTGAGATGAAAAAATACATACTCAAATGTACTGTACATTAAATTTTAACACACCGGAAAATATCCCACATATTAACTAGGGCTGCCAGAGTGATCTTCTTTTGGCCCGGGCAGTGAGGGTTGGGAGAGGGGGGCTAAAATAAAATCTATATTCTGCCTTCTGGTTGAAGAATAATTTAGAATTGAGCTCCAGTACTTTGGCCACCTGATATGAAGAGCTGACTCATTAGAAAAGACCCTGATGCTGGGAAAGACTGAAGGCAGGAGAAAGGGATGACAGAGGATGGGATGGCTGGATGACACTGACTCAATCAATGGACATGAGTTTGAGCAAGCTCTGAGAGATAGATAAGGATAGAGAAGCCTGGCATGCTGCAGTCCATGGGGTTGCAAACAGTTGGACATGACTGAGCTTCTGAACGACAACAAAATTTTAAAATCTGTAATATTTACAACTATGATTCTATTAGAATCTTGCTTTTCCTTAACATCACACAAAAAAACAAACTGCATAACTGAATGAACTAGAAGATGAACCTTCAGTTCTCATCCATCTAAATGGATCAAAACAAAATTGATCTGAATCTAAATTCAGTTGTTTATCAAAACAACTTAATTGTCCTCACTGATAATATATAATACATATATTAAACATGTAAGTAAATATCAGCATAAATTTGTAAAACTCAAGTATAAAATATCACATCTGTGCTGTATATCTAAGTTCTGCATAAAACTGGTTGGGAAAAAAAGAATTCCAACAATTAAATGAAAAGACATTTGAAATCCACCTCTATACATCACAATGATTTCAAATAACTCATGGTAAAGTGAGGAGAGATTGCTTGATATACTAGGTCCAACTGATAAGTAGGCAGAGACTTAAAAGGAACTCTGCCTCTACTTCATTTTTTATAACATAACGTCCCTGACAGGTGGGGAACAACTTCTACCTTGACACTTCCGATTCAAGGCACATAAATAAATCTTTAAGAAAGTTTCTCCTAACCCTGAACCAGTACCTGCCTTCCTATAATTTTGACCCTCTCATTGCAATCTGCCTGGTGATTCAATACAGGATACTACCCTACATCCTTGTTATAACTGGAGCCACTGATCACACTGTCTCCTTCTTTAGAGGTATCCCACAAGTACAAAATCAAAACTCTGATGTCAATGAAAAATAAAATGAAATACTGCCTCTTTTCAAAGAGACAAATCCTACTTAACCAGTCCAGAGGCTGGCAAACTGCAATCCATGGGCCAAGTCTAGCCCACTGCCCATTTTCACTAATACAGCTTTCTTGTAACCCAGTGACACCCATCTATGTGTTATCTATGGCTACTTTTGTGCAACAATGGCAGAGGTGAGTAGCTGAGCCAGAGACCTTATGGCCTGCAGAATCGAAAATATGTCCTAGCTAGCCCTTTATAGAAAAAGTGTGTCCACTGTGATCTAACCCATCCATCATCCAGTGTTTTCTCACAAGCAAAGAACTGTATTACATTCAATGTTACAGGCTACAGTGCAATCACTGAAAGATTTATCCCTGTAGTATATACGATGCCCAAGTACCTACCAAATTAAGCATTTCTCAGTAAGTATTTGTGGAATGGCTTCTGGGCTGCCTACGCTATGGTTTTTCTGGTAATTATGTATGGATGTGAGAGCTGGACTATAAACAAAGCTGAGCACCAAAGAATTGCTGCTTTTGGACTGTGGTGTTGGAGAAGACTCTTGAGAGTCCCTTGGACTGCAAGGAGATCCAATCAGTCCAACCTAAAGGAAATCAGTCCTGAATATTCATTGAAGGACTGAGGCTGAAGCTGAAGTTCCAATACTTTGGCCACCTGATGTGAAGAACTGACTCACTGGAAAAGACCCTAATGCTGGGAAAGATTGAAGACAGGAGGAGAAGGGGACAACAGAGGATAAGATGGTTGGATGGCATCACTGACTCTATGGACATGAGTTTGAGTAAGCTCTGGGAGTTGGTGATGGACAGGGAGGCCTGGCATGTTGCAGTCCACGGAGTCGCAGAGTCAGACACGACTGAGCAACTGAACTATGGGGCAGATCTAGCCCAGGGTTTGGGCTGCAGCACCAACCTCAGATAACTGTGCCTCCCATCCCCACTACCGCCCTATATGTGACCCATCAGGACCTGCCTCCTCCCTGGAGCTGGCCAAGGGGTTCCTGCTGGACGGGTTCACAACCTACCTGGGCTTCCATGCTACATGCTGCTGAAGATAGTGGGCTCACCTTCTGGAAGCTACATGTTGCCACACTCCACCTTTTGGCTGTTGGCTGCAGAATAGCCTTGAATGGTCTCTGAATGGGCTTCCCTCCTAGCTCAGTTAGTAAAGAATTCACCTGCAATGCAGGAGACCCAGGAATTTCTGCTGGAGTCCATTATGCAATCCTATCTGGCTCATTAAAAATCAGATCGGATTCCTAAAACATGTTTTTCTCCTGTCATTATTCTGCTTAAACCTTCAGGGGCTTCCATGGTTCTTGAGAAAAAGTCTAAATCCCTGGAATCCAAAGGTCTCCTTAATCTCAGTTCAATTCAGTTGCTCAGTCCTGTCTGACTGTTTGCAACCCCAGGGACTGCAGCATGCCAGGCTTTCCTGTCCATCACCAACTCCTAGAGTTTACTCAAATTCATGTCCATAGAGTTGGTGATGCCATCCAACCATCTCAACCTCTGTCGTCCCCTTCTCTTCCTGCCTTCAATCCTTCCCAGCATAAAGGTCTTTTCCAATGAGTCAGCTCTTCACATCAGGTGGCCAAAGTATTGGAACTTCGGCTTCAGCCTCAGTCCTTCAATGAATATTCAGGACTGATTTCCTTTAGGATGGACTGGCTGGATCTCCTAGAAGTCCAAGGGACTCTCGAGAGTATTCCCCAACACCATAGTTCAAAAGCATCAACTCTTTAGCACTCAGCTTTCTCTGCGGTCCAACTCTCACATCCATACATGACTACTGGAAAAACCATAGCTTTGACTAGACAGACCTTTGTCAACAAAGTAATCTCTCTGCTTTTTAATATACTGTCTAGGTTGGTCATAACTTTTCTTCCAAGGAGCAAGGGTCTTTTAATTTCATAGCAGCAGTCACCATCTGCAGTGATTTTGGAGCCCCCCAAAATAAAGTCTGTCACTGTTTCCATTGTTTCCCCATCTATTTGCCATGAAGTGATGGGACTGGATGCCATGATCTTAGTTTTCTGAATGCTGAGTTTTAAGCCAACTTTTTCACTCTTCTTTTTCAATGTCATCAAGAAGCTCTTTAGTTCTTCTTCACTTTCCGCCATAAGGGTGGTGTCATCTGCATATCTGAGGTTACTGATTTTTCTCCCAGCAATTTTGATTCCAGCTTGTGCTTCATCCAGCCCAGCATTTCTCATAATGTACTCTGCATATAAGTTAAACAAGCAGGGTGACAATATACAATGTTGATGTACTCCTCTCCCGATTTGGAACCAGTCTGTTGTTCCATGTCCAGTTCTAACGGTTGCCTCTTGACCTGCATACAGATTTCTCAGGAGGCAGGTCAGGTGATCTCTTCTCTTGAAGAATTCTCCACAGTTTGCTGTGATCCACACAGGAAAAGGCTTTGGCGTAGTCAATGAAGCAGAAATAGATGTTTTTCTGGAACTCTCTTGCTTTTTTGATGATCCAACAGATGTTGGCAATTTAATCTCTGGTTCTTCTGTCTTTTCTAAATCCAGCTTGAACATCTGGAAGTTCACGGTTCACGTACTGTTAGAGGCTGGCTTGGAGAATTTTGAGCATTACTTTGCTTGCGTGTGAGATGAGTGCAATTGTGCGGTAGTTTGAACATTCTTTGGCATTCCCTTTCTTTGGGACTGGACTGAAACCTGACCTTTTCCAGTCCTGTGGCCACTTCTCCCTTAATCTAGCCCCACCCTTCTGTCTGTCCCATTATCTCCATCACACCCAACAGAATCCTCCCTTCTGGCCAGGCCAGCACCCCCTGGTCCTGGGACCAGCAGAACTCTATCCAGTTGCTTTGTCCACATTGTTCTCCACTTGGAGAGCCCCACACAATCTGCCCTTTTCTCTGTATCTGTCTAAATATCACCTTTCTAAGCTCAGCCCAAGTACTTCCTTCTCCTGCTCACGTTTGTCACCTTTTATCTGTATCAAGAACAGCAAATAGGTTTCACTATATATACCAGGCCCAGACAATGGAAAATACACTGCATGGAGAATTCTGAGCCTTCATCCCTGCTCAGAGGGAAAGGGTTCTGTGATCAACAGTGGTTTCTGCCAAAGGCACAAGGGAGAGAAGTGACAAGATATCCGTTACATATCTTTTCCGCCTTTCAGCTGCTGGCTGGAGCTGCCTAGGCTGTACGGCAGCTGCCCTCGCTGGCCCCGTTGCTCCTCACAGGCACTGTCAAGCGTCTCAACCACCGGCCCAACTGCATTCTCCTGGCCATTTTTCTTGTCCACTATGTGCACTGGGCCTTGACTTTCCTGTGTCTGAACCAAGGAGGAAAGTCCGCACCTTTTTACACCTTTCTATTGGCATTTGTGTTCTGCATCTGTAACGGCTACTTGCAGAGTGCACCCCTGAGCCAGTAGGCAGATGACTGGTTCACTGACCCCTGATTTCTAACAAGTTTTGTCTTGTGGTTGACGTGCTTAGTTACTCAGTCGTGTCCGACTCTTGCGATCCCATGAACTGTAGCCCGCCAGGCTTCTCTGTCCATGGGGATTCTCCAGGCAAGAATACTGCAGGGGGTTGCCATGCCCTCCTCTAGGGGATCTTCCCAACCCAGGGATCAAACCCAGGTCTCCTACATTGCATGCAGGTACATTCTTTATCATCTGAGCCAGCAGGGAACCCCAGTGGCTTGTGCTTGATAGGCATACTGATAAACATCCATTCAGATCTTGTTCTAAGGAACTTCTGGAAACCAGGAGAGACTGGATATAAAACACTGAGGCAGGGCTTGTTTGAATACATCATTGTAGTCAACTCTGGACTTGTCGACAGCGCCACTACACCCTCGCCAGCTGGTCCATCCAAGGCTGGGCTTTGGCTCTGTTCACTTTCTGTGTCCTGTTCACCAGGGCTCAGCAGCATCACCAGTGGTATCATAAGAAATCTGAAGATTTCCAAAATACAAAAAAATTATGATTCTGTTTTTAAGTTTGTTGTCAATGGAATCATCTTCAACTTGAAGCTTTTCGATGATGCCTCTCTTGGCATTATATAAATAAACGTGTATCTCTGTAATTTTTCTGCTCCTTCATCCTCTTTAAGATTTGCTCTAAGAGTTCTTTTCCCCTAGCAAATTTGTAAGCTACCTAATAACAATCTAATCAAACTGAAATTGCAGATTAAAGTATGATGCCACATACCAGGTCAGGAATCTGGAACTCTGTAATTGAGGCTGACCCTCCACTGATTTGGGGTTTGCCTCTGTAGACCAAAACATCTCTCTATGCCTTACAAATCCCCCAACAGCAATGGGTTTGAGGTCAAAGGTGATGTCACCCCCTCCCCAGTCCATGAACGCATGTTCCGTCTTTGTGCCTCTCATCCCACTAGGTGGGAGAGACCTGGGTGCCCACAGTGTGCCCATAGCGTCTCACTATTGGGTGCTAGGCAGGCAGAGAAGGTGGGTGTAGAGAAAGGAGGAGCCCAGCGAAGGCTGGTGCAAAAGACTTCTAGCACCTTCTGCAGCCTGGCCCACCAGGTGACCTCACTGGCAGGACAGGGCACTGGGAGCGTACCTGAGGAGCAAGTTGCCGTGTCCCCCACAAAAGTGACTTGTTGGAGGCCCTCAGCTGGGAATTCAAAGGTGCCACAGGGCAGCCCTGCCATCTTGGATCACTCACCATGAGCAATCATGAATTCCTGGCCTGGGATGGTTTCTCTTCCTCCTTCCAGGCAGAGTTATAAAAAATTTTAAGGCACTTTTTAAGTTCCTCTCAATATTGCAAAGCTGTAACTTGAAGCAGAATTTCTTATTTTAGATGCACTCAAAAACTCCACGGAGACAAATGGCAGTAATAAAATGGACTTATTACCAGATATGTTAAAAAAAAAAAAAATCTCCTCACTAGAAGGCTGTTGACTCTCCTGGCCCCTCTGTGGAAATCTAACAAACACATGGAAGAACCCCCTCCTCTCCTGGGACAGCACCGCCTCCACTGCTGCCACATTTACAGAGGTGGGAACTGAGAGGGGAAGTGGAGGGAGCCCACGCTTGCGAACGATGCCTGGTGGCAGAGGCCTTCATGACATCGTGTCCTGGACATTCTCCTGCTGCCACCTTTGTGCAGGAAGCAGGTTCTCCTGCCCCCCCTACACCTCAGGCCCCTCATCAGATCCCTCCATCCTTCTCCTGGCTCACTTTCCTAAACAAGGTTTCCTTCCCCATGAGTCTTCATGCAGAAATTGTATTCTCCGAGTTACAGTTTTCAGAGTCTCTTAAGGTTTTAATTACACAGAAAACCTTCCCTGATGTTTAATAAAAAATGGAACACTTTGGGGGAAAACTTTATGAGCAAATAAACTTTGGCACTTTTTCTGACTGAATAATTACTTGAAACCATAAAACAATAAATATTTAGGATCTCCTCTGAAAACTAACAATTCTGAGCAAGTCCTGACTGATTTGGGCCACTGGGTTCTAGAAGGCACACCTGGCCAGAAAGATACTTGTCCGTGAGTCAGAGATGTTCACTGTGAGTTTTACTTCTGTTAGTGCTTTATTTTTGAGTGACCAAAAGTCTCGGTTAATTCAGGATTTGATGCACAGTTACTACTTCATGGCATGCACTGGATGGCTGACATAGGAAGAGATCTCCATCTATCTTGTCTGCCAGTTTTCTATTTGCTAAAAACTGTAACATAGAAAATCATGACCAATTTGTTATTGGGTTAATTATAATAATCAAGGAGATTAATAAAATTACTATTAAATGAATAAGCATTTGTGGCGTGAGGAAAGTTAGATAGGAAGAGGAACGAGAAGATGGGGAAGGTGTCGGGGAGGGTAGAAATAGGGCTTTACTTTTCCCAAAACTCATCTGGGCATATATCCTTCAAGGAATTACTTTAAACCCCTACAGATCCCTATTCTTCTGTAACTAGGTATTTGAACACAGGGCTGCACATCTGAATTAAAGTGAGGACCTAAAGTCACTATGTTTTGTTTCAAGCAATCAATAGTGACTGAAATGTTGTTTAGTGAAGAAAAATCCTTGCTAATTTTGAAAATCCAAGAAAATGCTACCCACCCTTTTTTAAATTGAAATGTCTTTATTTTGATTTAATCTACACAGAGACTTTCTAAATTGAAGTATAGCTGATATACAATATTATGTAAGTTCAGATCACATCAGTCGCTCAGTCATGTCAGACTCTTTGTGACCCCATGAATCGCAGCACGCCAGGCCTCCCTGTCCATCACCAACTCCCGGAGTTCACTCAGATTCACGTCCATTGAGTCGGTGATGCCATCCAGCCATCTCATGCCCTGTCGTCCCCTTCTCCTCCTGCCCCCAATCCCTCCCAGCATCAGAGTCTTTTCCAATGAGTCAACTCTTCGCATGAGGTGGCCAAAGTACTGGAGTTTCAGCTTTAGCATCATTCCTTCCAAAGAAATCCCAGGGCTGATCTCCTTTAGAATGGACTGGTTGGATCTCCTTGCAGTCCAAGGGACTCTCAAGAGTCTTCTCTAACACCACAGTTCAAAAGCATCAATTCTTTGGCACTCAGCCTTCTTCACAGTCCAACTCTCACATCCATACATGACCACAGGAAAAACCATAGCCTTGACTAGATGAACTTTTGTTGGCAAAGTAATGTCTCTGCTTTTGAATATGGTATTTAGGTTGGTCAAGTTACAGGTGTACAATAAAATGATTCACAAATTTCAAAGATTATACTCTATTTACATAATTATAAAATAATGGCTAAATTTACCAAGTTGTACAATATATGCTTGTAGCTTATACACAATAGTTTGTAACTCTTACTCCCCTACTATCATGCCCCTCCCTCCTTCCCTCTTCCCACTGGTAACCACTAATTCGTTCTTTATATCTGCACGCACCTTTTAAAGAATATTGCTGCTGTTGTTTTAAAATCACTTACACAATAATATAAAAACTGCAGCCTGAGTCCACAAAAATGACAGAGAACAGCTCCTCTTCAGGCTCATGAAGTAATCCTGCCCACAGCCCAGGATCAGCTCACAGGGGCCCTGAAAAAGTCAGGAAACCCAAAGGAAGCCCAGGAATGATGCAATAATCCTGTCTCAATGACCCAGTCTTCAGAACACACATCTTAAACCCAATAAATCATGGGGAAAATCATGTTACACTAAGAAATATTACTGGTGAACACCAGGGATGTACAATATTTCTATGTAAAGTAAAACAGAGAGGAAGAGAACTTCAAACATCACAAGAGGCTTTCTACATCCAGCACAGTAATGTGGAAAAAAAAAAAAAAAGCACATTCAGGAAACATTCAAAATGAAAACATTATCCAATAAATCAGCCCAAGGCTCTGCTGTCTATAACATGCTGCCTCTCAGGAAACACTCATAAGGGAAGAAAAGTTCTCAAAAGCAGAAATTTGACTCTCAACCTGTTTGAGACAAAAGGGAAGTTGAGAGTTCCAAGCAACAGTGCAGTCTACAGTAGGACCTCAGAAAACTTGCCCCCTTAAAGTGAGTTGCCGCATTTGGCCACACTCATGTAACAGCAGAACCAGCCTGTGGCAGGACTTGGGCCACCCTCTGCCATGCCAGGACCTTTCACCCCTACAAATGAGAAACAGCTGCTACTCAACCTATCAATAAGCAGCTGCAATATTTTTTCCCCCCTAAACCTCCTACAAATACAATAGAGAGAGTCAGACCAGAACAGCCCGCTGGAGTTAAGGAAGTGGAAAGACCTTCCTAAAATCTCTCTCCATCCCTCTTATCTGGGAGTAGGATGCACCCCCTCCTCCTGGCAGCCAGATTCTGCCATGTGACCTGAAGCCCTGGCTATAGTTAATTGGATCGAACTGGACCCAGAGCCAAGCTGAGCCAACCAGATTCTCTCCTTCTGGAAATCTGATACTGAGTTATGAGAAACTAAATAGTCTGGTTTGGAGGTTCTTAAATTGGTTTTTTGCCCCCTGGGAACACTGACAATATCTGGAGACATTCTGATATCATGGCTGGGGTGGGGGAGAGGTTGGGTGTTGCCAGCAACAAGGGCACAGAGGCCAGGGATGCGGCTAAACATGCTCCAGTGCACAGAACCAACAAAGAATCAGCAGCTGCAGTATTTTTAACCTAGTTACTCTGCACTATGTTTATTAGGTAGGGGCAGAAAGATTTTTGAAAAGCTGGTATTAGAAAAAGGAATAGAATCAAAATGGGGTCTTTCTGGTGACAATAGTATCTTAAGTTCTTGTTTTATGTAGAAAGTTCCAGTAACAGCAAATATTTATCATGCTCATAGTACTAGGCTCTCTACTGAATGCTTTCATATTAATGGATTTTAACTCAACTCTGAGTGGTAGGTAGTATTATGCCCATTTCGTATATGAGAAAACTGAGGCACAGAGGCCGCACAGCAGGTAAGTGACAGAGTTAGAATGCAAATGCAGGGGGTCTGACTCCAAGGTCAGTGCCCGTAAATATTACTCTGTGCAGCCTCTCAGCCCAACCTCTGACTTAGTAGCCGTCTTGTGTACCCATGTCGGGCTCTGGGGACACAAAGAAGCCCACAGTCCAGCCCTGCACTGTGACACACTGTGTTCGGTCCAGTATCAGAGAACCAAGGCAAGGCTGTAGCTAGCGCATCAGCACCTCTCTGCCAGTGTGCAGTGGGGACCTTGGTGAGCTGGCTGGGGGCTGGATTGCAGGCATGCTTGCCCCCTTGGTCGGGCACCTCTGTGTAGTCAGTGTCCAGTGAGCTTACCCGAGCAGCCCTGGAGGGAGCCTCAATTCAGGCTTGTCAGTGGAAGACTGCAAATAAGAAGACTTAGAGTAGAGTGAGAGGGAAAAGATGAACTTTCCAACCAGAAGTTACGTGTGCAGCACTACACTCTGTGGTCACTTCAGACAGAAGCCAGGCTCACACAGTCTTCGCAGCTTTACTAACAATTCATCCAGATTACTACATGATTGTCTGGACAGGAAGCTGCTCTGACAAACCAGCCCTGAGCAAGTTGCCTTCACAAAACCAAGAAGCTGCCTGAGACTGACCAGCTTTTGGTCTACTGGAAAGATCTGGGCCATCCTCAGTTTCTGGACTCGGCACATTTGACCCCCAATGCTCTGCCTTGGGAGTCTGGTACGGGAAGGTTGGAAGGACCTAAACTGCACGCCGCCTCCTAGGAGACACAGCCCGTGAGAGAGAGTCAGATGCTGACAGACCCCCTTAAAACTGCCCTGTCCCTTGGTCCAGAGGGACCAAGACTCCTTTGGAAGCACTACTGCTCTTGGCAGAAGAGTAGCCTGAGGGCCTCAGGAATCAAGTAACTGAGATATACGTGTATCTGAACACAGGGAGGCCGGCGTGCTGCGATTCATGGGGTCGCAAAGAGTCGGACATGACTGAGCGACTGAACTGAACTGAACAAGGACTCCCTCCTTGCAGCACAACCAACTTAAGCCCACTTTCTCCCATCTGCCTGACCAGGGAGCTGCTACATCAAATTATTCCAGGAAAACATCCACCCAATTCCACCATCTTCCATGTTACAGTTATTCTTATCCCACACTCTGTGGAGGCTCTGTGCCTCCTCAGCAACCCAACCTCTCACAAGTACAGTCCCTCTCCAGCCTCTCCACAGAGCCCTCTTGACATAGTGGTGTTGGTACAGGGGGTGGTTCCGGGGGCGGTGGTAGAAGTTGGGATGGTGGGTAGTTAATGTGCATTAATTACGCAGTATTGGTTAAAAGGGAGGGCTTCCTGGGTTCAAAGCTGAACTCCTCTACACCCACAAAGGCTTCCTAAGTGCCCCCTATGGCCTAACTCAGTCCCTGGAGGTCACCCTGGAGGATGTCCAGAGCCCTCCTTCTCCCCTACTCCTTTCAAGACTCAGGGCAATGAGCTCTAACATCTAGTGCTGTCCGCCTTTCCTTGTCAAGGCGGCCAACCATCCCCTCTTTCACCAAGGATTTCTGAGTCTGCCTCAGCCTCTTGCTCCAGCCCAAGTCCTATCGACTTTGTCAATCACAAGAGCGTGCTACCCAGCACCCTGGGTACATTTCCTCTTCTGCTTCCTAAGCTCCCCATCTTTCCCAAGGCCAACCAGTCACACATTGGAGCCTTCTCTCCAAAAACTACTCTATGTCTGCAATCTTAAATTCATATACCCTACTGTCTCCCACAATGAGTTTTCTCTCTCAGTTTTGTGAACAGTTATTCCAAATAACACCTATAGTTCAGTCCCATCAGCACCACCCGTCCTCTCATCCTCTACTCACCCTTCCTTCCTTTCCACTAACTCGGAGCTCACAGTGGTCTATCACTTCCACCAACCTCTTGCCCATGTCCTAAATTTCCTCTATTCCATTATCCACCCAGTAACTCACCCTGGAAAAAGCCCAACTTTTATCAATCTAACTGTCCACCTCCTTGAAATCTTCCTTTCCAGACAAAGTCTGGAAGAGAAAAAAACAAAAGTACCATAGACATCAGATTTTTGTCATTGTTGGGTCATGGTCTCCACACCACAACCAATGCATCTGTGTCCTGGGCATCACTGCCCTGGTCTTTCATTGCAGCTACTTCAGCTCCAACCCATAGGCAACCATATTTCAGTCACACTCAGCAAGACGACCTCACATTCCACTTCATCGGCATTTAACCATCTCAAGTTCAGCCCCCTTTAGAAAGGAAAGCAGTCCCTCAATGTCCCTAGTCGCCTTCCAGTTCCAGCCCTTGCCTCCTCCTCCATGGTGAAATTTCTAGACAGCCTTGACTACAGCGGTGTCATTTCCCCACTTCCCACTGGGCCTCTGAGAGCCTCTGGCCAAGGTCACCATGCAGCCATCTTCTTCCATGATCTCTGGGCCACGGGAAACACAATTGGCTACTTCCTTCTCCTGGAAAGTCTCCCTTCTCAACCTGTGAGATGCGACACTCTGCAGGTTTTCTCCCAACCTTGCAGCTCTCTTTCTCTCCCAAGATTCCCTTCCTTTTGCTGATCCCACGAAAACCATGTGCCTCATATGTACCGGCCCTGAGATAGACACTAGACTTCCTCGGGTTCTCCCTTCCATACTGAGCACAACCCTCCCTGCGTGAGCTCAGACGTGCCCACGGCTTCAGTTACCATCTAAACGGTTAAGGATGTGAGGTCAGACATTAGTAAGACCTGGGTTCATATTCTGGCTCCATCACATTGCAGGCGTGACATAATTTCTCTAAGTCTCAGTTTCTAATTTCTAAAAAGATAAAGGCAATAAATCATGCATGAAAAATACTTAGCACTGTGCCTTACAATGACAATTTAATAATATAGTTACACACACATATATATGGCTTTCCAGTTGGTGCTAGTGGTAAAAAATCTGCCTGCCTATACGGGAGACGCAAGAGATGCAGGTTTAATCCCTGGGTCAGGAAGATCCCCTGGAGTATGAAATGGCAACCCACTCCAGTATTTTTGCCTGGAAAATCGCATGGACAGAGGAGTCTGGTGGGCTACACAACTCATGGGGTTGCAGAGAGTTGGACATGACTGAGCGCGCGCGCGCACACACACACACACACACACACACACACACACACAGCAAGTAACAATAATGTTACATACTGCTTTTAACTCATCCAAAGCTCACCTCTAAGCTCCCACATAATTCAGATTCTTACACTGAATCTCAATTTGGACTTCCCACAAGCAGTGCAAACTCTGAACTCAAAGCCTTCACTTGCCTCTCCATGTGCTATTCCTTCAAGTGTCACCTACCACAGTACATGACCTGTTTTGCCCCCGTGATGTCTATGGTGGTTCTAAAACATGCCCATAAATCCTTTGACTTCCTGCCACCAAGAGGTGGTGCCTGTCTCCTGCCCTTGTGACTGCCTTGATGAACAAGTGCCATATAAGTGATGCTGCACAACTGCTGAGACCAGGTTAGAAAGACAGTAGCTTCCACCAGTTTCTCCTGATACATGTACTTACTCTGTGAGCCTTCAACCTGGATGTAAGCAGTGCAGCTCCCTGAGGCCTCATGTAGAAAGATACCTGAAGAGAGATGCCCCAGGAGTCCACACTTTCCAATCCCCCAGATTTGCATGTTGCCAGACCAGCATTCTAAGAAGTCTTGAGATGCTCCCAGCCACCATCCGATGGTAACTTAATAAGGAATCCTGAGCAAGAAGAGCCTAATTGAACCCAATTCAACTCCAGATTCATGAGTTTAAAAAATGACTGTTATTAAGCCACTGTTTTAAGGTGGTTTGTTACTCAGTAACAGATAACCAGAACAATGCTCAAATCAAAAACCTGAAAATTATCCCTAAAATCTCCTTTGTTCTCATCTTCTACAGTCAGTTACAAAATCTTGGCAATTCACAGATGTTACCTAAATCCATCTACTTTTCTGCATCCTTCCTGCCTCCATCTGGCTGTGAACACCATTATCTCACTCCTGAATCAGGATAGCATCTTCCAAACTGGGCTTCTGCCTCCCATCCGCTGCCCTTTCCAGCGCTTGTCCACACTGAAGACTGACCTGACCATGTCACCCTAGGCAAACTTTAAAGGTTCCCACGATGTGACCCTAGGTGGACTCTGCAGCAAAGTGTACCCAGCTGTTCCTGACTCTACTCCAGCCACACCAAGCCCTGGGAGTTCCTTAAAGCAATGGGGTTACTCACCCCCAAGTCCTTGCAGGGATGCTGTCCCTTCTGCCTGGCCCTGGCCCTGCCTGTCACTGGGCCAACACTCCTCAACTTCAATGTTGCAGATTAAAAATGACTCCTCTGAAAAGCTCGCTTTGGCCCTCAAGTCCAGGTTAAGACTCCCTTTCATATACTCTATTAGTAACCTGTATTTCCCTCTGAGTAGAATATGTCATTCCAAAACATAATTGCTTAGTTTTCATCTCTACAAGAGTATGAGTTCTTTGAGGGCAAGCCAATGTCTTATTCACTTGTATATCCCTAGTGCCCGGGACAGCACCAGAATACAAAAGGCTTATAAAAAATTAGAGCTGCTTGAATAAATGATAATTATGTAAAGGCAAATTTATGATCACTCACTTAAAGAATTAGAAAGAATGGAAAAACAGACAGCTATTCCAAGAAGGAAACAAGATGATTGAGGAAAACTTTGAAATAAAAGAAACACTTTAGATATCTAATTGATCCCACCTTTTTATAGATGAAGAAATTGAAGGCAGTGACATTGACTGGTTTGCCCAAACCATACATTGAGTTCCCTGTAAAGCAGGAATACCACCAGGTCAACTGACCTCCACAGTACCTCTTCAGCAAGACAGGATTTTCAAGTGAAACCACACAACCGAAGAATATGGCCAACTAATTTCTTCAAATTAAAAAAAAAAAATCTGCCTTATGATCCTCCTATATTATATTGTTCTCATGCCTGAATATATGGAAGTAGCTCTGGGCAACTTTAAATTTCTTTGGGGTACACACACATCAAAATAAATTAATGACTGACAAAGTAAAGACTATTGGTGAGGATACGAAATAACTGGACCTTTTACACTACTGGTATAAGTCTAAGTGGTAAAACTACTTTGGAAAATGTTTGGCAGTATTTAATAAACCTAAACATATGCATGCCCCATGAACCTGAAATTCTACTTTACCCAACAAAAATGCGTTACTTCCCCCAAAACCATAACAAGACTGTTTGTAGCAGCTTTATTCCAAATATCCCCAAAACTGGAAACAATCTAAATGGCCATCAACAATAGAATGAATAGTTTAGTAATAATATTCATACAATACTAATTTGCAATCAGAAAAGAACTGATTTATGCAACATGGATGGATTACACAGGCATACTGAGTAAAAGAAATTACACACAAAAGAACACCTAGCTGTGATTCCATTTATATGAAGTTCAAAGTCAGGTAAAACCAATCTATGTCAATACTGCCTAGGAACGAACACCTAGGCAGGATACCCTAGAGAGCCTTCTGGGTGTTACATATCCACCTGGGGGTGGTTACAAGACACAGGTACATATAAAGTCATCTTCATTACTACTGTTTACTCACTAAGTTGGTCTGACTCTTTGTAACCACATGGACTGTAGCCTGCCAGGTTCCTCTGTCCCTGGGATTTCCCAGGCAAGAATACTCAAGTGGGTTGCCATTTCCTTTTCTGGGGATCTTCCTGACCCAGGGATCGAACCTGCATCTCTTGCATTGGCAGACAGATTCTTTACCACTGAGCCACCGGGGAAACCCATAAACTCATCTAGCTGTACCTTTAAGACTGTACATGTTACTGTGTGTAAATTACACTTCAATTAAAAAGATAATTTGGTGACTAAAAAATGTGATTATAAAAACATAAGTGAACATTCATTTTATGTAACAGCTTATATTCAAAAAGTCCAGTATATACAGTCTCATTCAACCCTCAAAAAAGTCCTTTGTGAAAGTTTTTTTGTAAATAAGATTCTCATTTACTAGTCATAATTACTATCTTAAAAAAATACCTGAATCAGAACAAGAAAAAGGAAATAAAACTTAAGTGATAGTAAAAATTAACTTTAACATTCTTCTGGGGACTAGAAGTCCCAATATAAGTAATTTGCGGAACAGACCAAAAAATAAAAAAACATACTTTACCCAAGGTCAAAAACAAATCTTTTGTGCCCAGCTCTTAAAATGTACAAGAATGTGTTCCTACATAATGTTTAGTTACATTATTTCACAAAAATTGTACTCTGCCATTTTTGGAGAGTAAAAAAATCCTCACAGTGTCACTAAAGCAGGGTTGGGGGGGGGGGGGTGGCAGGGAAGGGGAGGATTGCAGAATCAAGTTCAAGGACATACAGGAGGAGAAAGACTCACTTTTATCTACACTTGCTCCCCACTTCTGTTGATGCCATTATATGGACTCATACCAATCCGTATAGAAATTATAAAGCAATTTTTTTAAAAAAGCACTTTAGCACTAAAAAAAAACATAATCAATAGTCATCAAAGAGGTTTGGATGCTATCTGAATCTTTCAAATGAGGAATTGTGGTTCGAATTAATCTGTCTTAGACCAGGTTCTCAGCATTTGGGTTTTAGAAGTAAGTACATTCTAAATATTAATTCATACATACAAACTTGAGGATGTTTAAGGATTCACATCCTTTTATTCTGACAGGTAATAACACTGAGATAGACAAAGAGATACTGTTGTTCATTATCATGAGAATAGACAGCATATTCTAACATCCACAAAAAGTTGGAAAGATAAAACCTCATATTTTTAAGTCTATAAATTAAACATATGATGACTTTATAACATTCTTGACTTTTCCTTTCTGCTATGGACTGACATTTGGAAAACAGCTTATATCATGCAGGCAATAGGTGGACTTTCTAGGAAATCAAATACAGGGTTTCAAACTTTTCTTCTCTATCACAATAATGAAAACACGTACAGTAAGATTACAGATGTGTTGCCAACCCTCATAACAACTGAGACAGCTGGAGTTACTCCTGACCCTCAGTTTCCTCAACCATAAAACAAAAACCCAAATTCCAGCACCTCAGAGGGTCACTGAAAGGACCAAACAAACGGCGAATGCACATTAAGCACTCTGCAGGATCTAGGGGATTCTCTGGTAGCTCAGCCGGTAAAGAACATGCCTGCAATGCAGGAGACCCCAGTTTGACTCCTGGGTCAGGAAGATCTGCTAGAGAAGGGATAGGCTACCCACTCCAATATTCTTGGTCTTCCCTGGTGGCTCAGCTGGTAAAGAATCCACCTGCAATGCGGGAGACCTGGGTTAGATCCCACAGGATCTAGGGGACTTCCCTGGTGGTGCAGTGGTAAAGAACCCGCTTGCCAATGCAGGAGACAAGGCAGGAAGATCCCATGGAGAAAAAACAGCAACCCAGTCCAGTATTCTTGCCTGGGAAATCCCATGGACAGAGGAGCCTGGTGGACTAGAGTCCACGGAGTCACAAAAAGTTGGATATGACTTGGTGACTGAGCACGCATGCACACAGAACCTAGGACAGAGTAAATTCTCAATCAATCATCATCATTATCACCATTTGACTATTACATAACTTTGATTTAACAAACAGTAGCTGATTATATCCATGCATGGTTTATTACCTTATTTAATCACTAAGTCAAAGCTTTAAAATGTAGATACCTTTTGATTCTACATAAAATCTACTCGAACTTGGTCATAAAAATATCCCAAAGGATTAGAAACACTGCCAGTAATAATCTCCCTTTTTGAGATGCACTGTGAATATTTGCATATTAATGATTATACAGTAAAGAAACCTGTTTGATTCTGTTTGACCTAGTTTCCAAACTTACTTGGCATCAAAATCGCTTTTTGAAACCATAGGACTACTGCTCCTTATAATACACTATCATAAAATATCCAAGAGCTTATAAGGAATGTCCATTGCAGCATTATTTATAACAAATACCAACACTAAAAAATTGAAACTTAGAATAATCAGTGATAAGGTGATAAGTTAATAAAATTATGATTCACTGAAATGCACATAATAAAATTTCATTAAACAATTTATACGACTCATTGTGTGGTACTAAAAACAAGTAAACACACACAATTATGCCTCAAAACCAACACCTTTTCTTTGAGCTTCCCATAAAATCCAAATAAGATCTCTACATATAAAGGCAGAAATGGTAATATCTAAACTAGAAATGTAAAATAAATATCTATTAATACAAAAGGAATATTTATTAATCTTAAAAACATTACAGAAATAAAACAAGTTTCAAGACAATAAGGGTGATATGTTACAATTTTGTTAAAATTATTAACCACAAAGAATACCATATTATTTACACACATATGCAAATATAATAAAAATGCAACAACAACAACAAAAAACCCAAACATGAGAACAGTGCCCACTTGCTTTGGGGTAGTTGTCACCATGGAGAAGGATGAAGAAAGCATGGGAGAGCAGAAGGCTTTCACCTTAAAGTTTCTTTTTTTAAAAAGCAACCAGCATTTTGAAGTTAAAATGGCAAAATACTAACAGCTTTAATCAGGGAGGTAGATACATAGAAGTGCGTTCTCATTTTCTGTACTTTTCGGAACATTTGTATTTATTAAAGATAAAACTGTGAAAGAATCATATTTTGCTTTAGCTCCTGACTCCATGTACAGACTGATCAAGGAACAAGTGCAGGCCTTCTGCACCTCAGCCAATGGTCCTGGGATGGCTCCAGACTGTCAGCTGCTCCACCAGAGGGCCTGGAGAAGCTGCTCTCTTTCGGTGAAAAAAGAACTCTCGAGAATCCCTCTGGGGGAGACATGGCCACAATTGCTAGGGTCAAAGTCCTTGACCCAGAGAGAAGCAATCCAGAAGTCAGAACCATTCCCAACAAATCTGGGTACAAAGGGGCCTGATAAATGAAATGCTCCTGAAAAATCATGTGCATCTGGCTGTGAACCAAAGTGCAGGGCATGCTTATGCACTAGGGTACGGCGGGAGGGTGCAAAAGGTGAGCGAAGTCTCTCACCTTAAGGTATAGACACGTGTACTTCCTCAACTGCGGCACAGCTGTCACTGAGTTCCCAGGGGGCTTCTCACAGGTGATGGCAGCAATTAAGTAACCTCTCAATTTCCAGTCCTGTGTCTGAATCATGGCCCCCTCACTCATCCTCTTAGCTGTTAATTATTACCAGTTACAGCAGTACTGAATAATGCTTACATGCATGGGCTTGGAATCCCCAGGCTAGCTGGTACCCTAGCCCTGACACTCGGTTATGTGATCCCAGCCATTACTCCACCTCACAGAGCCTTAAGTTTCCTCTTATTCTAAGTCAGTATGTCTGTCAGTCAGCAGTATCTAGTCAACAGGACTGCTGGAAGGATTAAATTGGGTAATGCAGGTAAAAACACTCTGCACAGTACATGATATATAGTTCCGTATTCACCCTGCATGAGACTCAATTCCAGTGATAAAAGGATAATCAAGATAGTCAGGGGAAAAAAAAAAAGATAGTCAGGGACCCTACACTGATACAAGTTACAGATTCAGATAATGAAAACATCTGCAAAGCACCCCAAATTAAGAGTTTTAAGATGGCAACCACAGAGCATTCAGCCACACATGGGGGCCCTTCTGAGCCACATGCCCATGAAGCCAGCCCTGCCAGAAGCAAGTGTTCACTTTGCTGATACTCAGAAACGAGGGTCAACAAGAACTGGGTTTCTTAGATTCAACCAAACACCAGAAGCATTTGGGGAGATGCCAGGGGAAGAGCCACAGCATAAGTAAGGAGGCCACAGGCTCCAAAATAAAAGCCCATTTTTAACTCAATTTGTGAGAACTATCAGCATTTGTTAACCAAAATGCAGTTACCAAACTTTCTCTGAAAATCTTTTCTTCCTCGAAAGCAAACCCTTTAGCATCAGGAGACTCTGCCCAACAGAAATTCATAAGCAAAAGGCCACTTGGGCCTAGTGTCTGCTAGGCAAAGCCCCACTTTACTTGTTTAAGGAGCACAGAAGATTTCAATTAAACTGCCAAATAGATCCTGAGTCTCAGGGACCTCTTCAAAAAGACGACTGGGGCTTGTGACTCTGAAGGTGTCCTTGAAGTGACACTAGGGGGCGGAGAACCAAGGTTGCCTGGAAACCCACGTGTGGTTATTTGATAAAACATTAGATGGTGAAGGTCACCTAGGTGCTCAGAGTCAGGAGATCACGGAGTGGAAGGCTCAGGACACGACACAGTTCTCTTTCTATCCAGCCTTCCTTTTAACAGTCATTTAGCAGAGACAAGTCTTTGAGCACAGGGGAACAGCGACCAGCCTGGTCCTGGCCCCTGGTTTCTTGACTGGAGAAGTAACATGGTAATTACATAAAATACACTGTAAAACCTTCAAGTGCATTCCAATAGCTTTAACACCAAGCTGGAAGGAAGGCAGTGAAAAGGGAAGGTTCTGGGACCACAGTCCCAGCTCTATTACTTGTTAGCTGTGTGAACTTGGGGAAATTACAAAACCTCTCTCAGCCTTGGTTTAATGCATTACATGTGGAAAGCATTTACATTATCCAGCACCACAGTATGGGCTCAATAAACGGTAACTATTTTATCCTCATAATACCTATGCTTAACTCCCCCACCCTCAGCATGCCTACAAGAACACAACTTAGGCATCCTTCAGAATGCAAGCTCCCAGAGGACATGAATCAGGTCCCCATATGTGCTCTCTTGGGATTCGTGCTACAAGCCTGGAACCATAGACAGTTGAGAACCAGAGCTAGTGCCTTATATCACAGTTTCTGCCTCACGGTCTCGATATTTTTGAAACTTTTTTGCTAAAAGAACCAGTTATTGTGTTCCCTTTTTATGTTATGATTTAGTAATAAAAGAACACCTATGTGACTGACTAATTCAGCTGCAGTTAAGATTAAAAATATATGGCTTATATTATCACTTTATACATAGAACACATAAGTTATAATGTTCATAGTCATTCACAGTTAAAAAACAGCACACTTCTAAGACCACGGAACATCAGATAAAGTCATAACTGTGCCTTCACTCCTCTTTTAGAATAGGCTCATTTACAACTTAGTAGAACCTCAGAGTTCTGTGCATCGATACACCAAGAGCTTCTGTTCTTGGTTGGTTGATTACTTGGTTTGTATTCTGCAAATAGTGATGGGTTTGTGCTGATCATCTATCTTCTTTCACCTGATCTTCCCTATTGACACACAAATTTTTATATGACAGGTATAGCCTGTGACCAAGAAACAAGGCCAGGTTAACCAACCTATACAGAAAAAGAAATCTAGAACCCTGGCCTTATTAGATCCCAAACCCAACATACAGGTGAAATGATCATTATCTGATCATTAGCAGCTCAAGACGCATTTTTAGATGTCACATTTTCAGGCCCAGCTTTGCATTTCAGTTCACAATGAAACAAAGAAACACACAGAGATAACCTACCAGAGAGCCAAGGCGCACATCACAGGCTGCCTCCTCCCCCTCCTGCGTATCTGTCCACTGCCACAGGCTCCTGCTGAGCCACCCACACCCCTCCAGTCCTACAGCCAAGGCCATCCCAGCGGGGGCTCATCCTCCATGCCTTTCAGGGTCATGCACAAAGCAGGGGTCCCATAAACATTTGTTAGATGGATTAAGGAACATATTTTATTCTTTATAGGTAGTAAACAATCCTCAAGGAAGTCTTGTAACTTCCTGCTTGCTGATGACATTAAATCTCTCCATATACTGAGACTAATTTAAAAGGTAGCCCAATCTTTAAAACTGGGCAGTCACAGTCATTCTATAGGAGGCATAAGAATAGTATGAGCAACATTAGCACAGTATATTAACATTCTACATCTGAAAAGCAACATGCTGTTTATAAATCACTCTCCCTCCATCATCCCATGTAATCATCCCTGGCATTACACAAAGCATACCAAATTTTATTGATGTTATTTTGATCACAGGAGGGGGGGAAGAGGTAAAATTCAAGCCAATCAACATGAGTCAGGACACAAAGAATATTAAACCGAGAAGAATCTAGAAGTTGATTTTGTCCAACCTTCCAGGAAAACCTGGTAGACACGTTTTCCATTATAGCTGAACTATTTTCTCCTTATTCAGAAAGTTCCACACACTGTCTTACTAGTTCTACCTGTCAGAAGAAAAACAGGAAGATGCTGGTACTGCCCACTGGAACAGCAACAGAATCGTCACCTACAGACCTGACAGGTGTGAACATGGCATTTAAAACCCATTCCTAAAATGGGAAAAAGGTATATGGCCTGTCAATACTGAGATTTTTATATTTAAATACTGGAAAACAAATACCTTGATAATCTTAAAGTTAAGAGTAAAAGATACATTCTGCATTCCCCAGAGTAAAATACCTAATCCAAACAGATGTTATCTTGTCTTACTTTAGAAACTGGAGAGAAAAGCTGTCTCTTCTCTCTCATATTCATTCAACAAATAAAGATAGGGTACAGGGTGATACATGTAATTACTGAGGATACATAAATTACCATTATTGTAGTTCCCTAAACTGAAATCAATCAAAACCTTATCCTAAATAGAAAGGCACTATCCCTGGGCTTCACCTTATTTGTCACCTCTAATTCATAGCATTTCCTTCAAGTTAAGAAATCAACAGTAGCCTCTAAGTTCAGAGAGTTTTATCCTCTGCTTTAATATTCACAGTCTTATTTAAACCACCTCTTTCTCTCATTTCTCTTCCTTCCATGTTCTGCAATTAAAAAAGGTTAAGTAATGCCATCCAGCCCAAAGAACAATGGACAATCCATACACACACAGTTCCCTCTTCTTCCAGCAGCAATAAGAAGAAAGTCAAACACCGATTAAAAAGAAAAGAGAAGAAAAGACGGCATACACACTATTCCTGTCAAGTGCATGGAAAGTCCACAAGTGCAGCAAAATCTGAAGGGTCAAACTAGAAGTGAAAGGAGTGCATTTTCTCTGGAAGGTAAGTAAAAGAACTTGGGAACTGATTTTTAAAATATGATGCCAGTCAATGAAATTGATTTTCATTTTTCAGAAACTGGTTTTTAATAAACACCACATAAAAATTATGGAAAAGCAAATGAGTCCATCTGAAAGGCAAGAGGAATGATGTGTGGAACATCATTTTCTCTGAGAACTAAGTCAAATGTAAACACAGAAGACCACCTGCAGAGGCTTTTTCCTTTAATGTTTAAGGATTTCCTTAAGTCTTTTCACAGCGGATACTTGACACACTCATCAGAACTGACTTATTTCCTTTAAGAGTTTTTTCCTCACCACCAATGATTAGCCAAGTGATTTTTATGGGACTGTTTCACTACACTTGTGAATTTTTTAAAAATCATAGCTAAGGTGACAAAATAATGATTTTTTTTAAATAGAAATGCATAGGGTATATGCGGGCGTGGCAGGTAAAACAAAAAAAGCCATGTCAAATTTGGAGCCCATTGATTTTGACACACAACTTAGGAAACCGAGGAAGAAAGAATCTGCTTTTAAGGTAATCTAGAGCACCACAAGCATTCCCCATCAGGAAATTAACCTGAGTAATTAACCAGAGTCTTCCAACTGTTTTCCCCCACTAACAGCTGTAGTGGGTTTGGCACCTTAAAGACAGGTTTACAATGCAATTTGCAACTTTAAAACTCACTCAGCAAATAAAATAGCAAGTTCCTTTTTAGGAACTACTTAACTAAGCATTCAAAATCAGCTTTCATTAGTATAGGTAAGGCAGCCCTTTCCAATTCCATAACCATCCTCAACAAACTTTGGCTTTAATTCTGGCAACTGCAAGACAGAACCTACGAGACAAGCTACAAAATAATCAGTTACTTAATTCAGAAAATAGTCTTTAAGAAACATCTGACAACTCTTTTACCCTACATAGCACTTTGCATTTTAAAGAACCCCCAATCAGATAACCTCCTTAACTGGCTACACTGTGAGCTCCGAATGTCTCTCTATTACAAAGACAGAGGAAGTTACTGACATCAACAAAGGAAGAAAACAGAATTTGAATTCAGTTTTTGACTCCCCTCAATGCACAAGGTCATGTATTAACTGCAGTCACCACCCCTCCCCACAAGCCCATCAAACCAGGAAGATTTAGGGGAAATAAGCCCAAATACAAGATAGCATCACAAAACCAGTCCTTGTCCAGCGTTTCTTGACTATGAACGCATTCACAGTCTTTCTTAGTACAGCATTAGTGTAATTCCTAGAAGGCACTGGCAAATCTCTGCCAGGCCAATCTGCAGGCAGAAACCAACAGCATGTGTTCAACAAGATGACAGGACGGTCAATGTCTTTACCGTTTACTTCAACTCTGCATTGCAACAGGGGTTCTAGACAAAAAGGTAAACCTGGTAATTGTTTAGGATTGAACACAGCCAACATTAATGAGGATCCCTGCGAACACAAACATGCATCTCTGGGGAAATAATTTCTCGAACAATATGCGGTGTTTTGCATAATTATACACACACACACATAAATCAAGTGCATTTTTAAAGTAATGTTCAGCCCCAACACTGAGCTGACACTTTTCCCACCTAAACTTCTCAGCACAAGCCTGGCCTAAAAAGCACAGACAGGGTCCAATCTGTGCACCGGGTAAGAGACAAGCATCCACGGCAGAGACGGCGAGGCAATGAATGCCTGCCTATCCAATCCTTTCTACCCACGCTGCGATGTAGTTTAGTCCCGTCTACTATATGGTAATGTGCTTTTAAAACCTCGCGGCGACCGAGGTCATAGCTTTAGAGATCTAATAACAACCAAATGACCGGAGCTACCGGGCACTTAGTAAGCCATTCCGGTTATGGCTCTTTAATAGTACCTGGAGTTCTGCTAAAGGCAGAGGGGAAAACTCCTGCTTCCTGGGAAAGAAAGTCTCTGCAGGAGTACACAGAGAAGCAAAGAACCGACCACGGGCAAAAGACGCCCCGCCGCCGCTGCCCCATCTCTCGGGGAGCGCCCGTGCGCCCCTCGCCCCACAGAACCGCTGGCCCGGGCCGCACCTTTACCTGTCAGTTCCACCACTCCCTGGGAGCTGCGGTCGCACCGCCTCAGCTGCCACCCCTCCGAGTCCCGGCACAGCTCCAGAGCTGGCCGCGGGAGAAAGAACCCCAAAGGCATCCCATCCCAAAGAAAGAAAGCAAAAAGGCTGTTCCTCCAGGCGGAGGGACATCGGGCACGTTGAGGTCCGAGGGGCGACACGCCACCCCTGTCCCGCACCTACCAGATAATCCATGTACAGAAACGCCTCACTTATCCGGAGATCAGACATCCGGCAGCCTAAAGCATCCGGAACGGCTCCGAACCCGGAAAAAAAAGCAGCGTCTCTGGCTGCGAGCAAGCAGCCCCTGAAAAAGCCAGCAACAACGAAAATAGCCGAGAGAAGACGAGGAGCCGAAGATTACACAAGGGGCGCGGCGATTGGCCGGGCGGGCGGGCAGAAGGAAAGGAGAGCGTTCATTGGCTGTGGCGTCTATAAAAGGCAGGCCACTGCGGGTGGCAGGGGAGAAGCGCGGGAGCGGCCGGGGAGCTGGTTCCTGTGAGGAGGGCGGAGGGGCGGGGGCTAGGGCTGCGAGGGCGGAAGAACAAACCGGGAAGAGCGGAAAATCAGCCGGTGCTGTCGTCGCCGGCGTTCTGTGTGCTTCCGTGGCCTCCGAGTTGGGTAAATCGGAACCGAACAGTGTTCCATAGGAGGAGAGCTGTAGGAAGCTTCCCCTAGTAGGAAGCTCGCGCTGAAACGTGGGAGGTGTAGAAGCCACAGATACTTAATGCCCCTCTCCGGAGCGATTTCCCGAAGGCCCTGTGGCCTTGAGACTGCACGGCTGGGATGACTGGAATGTGTAAGAAGGTACTCTGAACAGGCAAGCCTGTGACTCGGGGGCTGCCCCTCCCCACTTTCAGGATGTGAAGCGAAGGTGGACAGCTCCAGCTTGATGTCCTGGGGGTATACAGAAGCCCCGCCCGCGGCTAGAGCTAACCTGGGAGGTAACCCTCTTATCAGAACGTTAGATTGCCCCCCGGAGAATCTGCTCTTCACCGACGGAAAAGGGCAAGAAAAAAAAGTTAAGGGACTGTGTATAAGTCGGTTGTAGACTCAGGACTCTCGGGAAGCATCAGTTGGTCAGTTCTTTGCGTGTTTTGTGCCCAGTTACACGGTACACCATTCTACTACCCCTGTGGGGAATGAGCAATAGGATGAGAAGCGCTCTGAAAAGACCTGAGTAATAGTGTTTGGGACCCGATGTCATTCTAAGCAGTAAAAGTATCTATCAGCAGCTACATTTGACGTGTGCACCTCCTGGTAAATAATGTGAAAACTGGCACCAGAATTTAAATATTGCATTCGGCGTGGAGGGAAAAAGCAGTTCAGGCTATGAACAACTAAATCTTAAACAAAAAGAGCCTTGAGTGTTCTTATCCTGATTCTTTTCTGATTCGGGCTTTTCTTCCTCCAAGTGTGTGTCTAAATTATACTTATGAAGAAATTACAGTGAGTTTTTGCTATGCAGAAGCTAACGAGACTCAGTAGCATCAAGCCCTCAGATCCAGTTTTGATTGATCTTGGCCTGGTGTTCAGTCAAAAACATGTATGTTAATAAGATTTTTGACGTGGATTCTGGAGGTGATTATCTACTGCAAAACTACAGCACAACTGGTTGAAATTAACTGCAGAAATTAAAGGCCTCTCAAACTTGCTAACAACAGTAATTCAAACAGACAAGAAACGGATCCTTTTTTTTTCTTTCTCTCTATGAATTCAGTTCAGTTCAGTTCACTCAGTCACGTCCAACTCTTTACAATCCCATGAATCGCAGCATGCCAGGCCTGCCTGTCCATCACCAACTCCCGGAGTTCACTGAGACTCACATCCATTGAGTCAGTGATGCCATCCAGCCATCTTATCCTCTGTCGTCCCCTTCTCCTCCTGCCCCCAATCCCTCCCAGCATCAGAGTCTTTTCCAATGAGTCAACTCTTCGCATGAGGTGGCCAAAGTACTGGAGTTTCAGCTTTAGCATCATTCCTTCCAAAGAACACCCAGGGCTGATCTCCATAAGAATGGACTGGTTGGATCTCCTTGCAGTCCAAGGGACTCTCAAGAGTCTTCTCTAACACCACAGTTCAAAAGCATCAATTCTTCGGCGCTCAGCTTTCTTCACAGTCCAACTCTCACATCCATACATAACCACTGGAAAAACCATAGCCTTGATGAGACGGACCTGTGTTGGCAAAGTAATGTCTCTGCTTTTCAATATGCTATCTAGGTTGGTCATAACTTCATATTGCAAATAAGATAAAAGGCTTCAGTTAGCAAAGAAAACTTTCGGTCCATTGTCTTTCTAATAAGTGATGACTTTACTGTCAAGTGAGGCTCTTGAGTGGGCTGTAAGTTTCTATGCAAGGAAAAAGGACCACTCAGGAGCAGTTTGGTTCTACCTTTCTTTAAAAGCTAACTTTAATCAAGAAAAAGAATCCTGAAAAGATCATCAGGATAAAGAAAGTTCATGCTTCCTCTCTAAGAATGAGCAAGCAGGGAAATGAACTTTTCAAGGAAAAGTTCAAGAGACTGCACCATGATTCTCACGCTGTTCCATACCACTTGCATATTCATTCTTTGTGTGCTGTGTGATGTATTAAAAGACTCATACTGGCTTTTGGAAAAGGATCCATGTAAAAACCTGAAGCTTCAGAACTCCATATGGAGCACATTTTCCCAATTATGTGTTAATCTGGGGAGTTAATGTACACCCTTGTGTAGAGGCAGGAGGCTAATTTATATTAGTATAAACAGATAATACACTGCCTGTTACATGAAACTGTGGTCTTACCGGATAGTTGGTAGCAGTAATCACCCCAATGCGTGCTTTTTAAAAAGTGTCGAGATACTAGAATGCATGCATTCAACCTAATCCACTATACACCAAATAACAGGCTGCAATCTTGAGTAAGACATGATCTCATTAAGGTATTACTGCTTTGGTCTCAGTAAAAAGGATGCTTTTCCAGATGCCCAAGAAAACATGGATAAATTTATGAGGCAATCGCATTACTACACAGGTTCTCAAAAAAGAAGTCATCACTGTTGCTTATCAAACTCGGAGAAATTCTTTTGACAGTCTGTACTCCACAATTCCATAAATATGGCTGGCTGGCCAGATTTGGAAGAAATTTTTACTGAAGTGTTACTTGTTAGAAACAAAAGTACAGTTCTGCAGCTTGGTCTCCCAAATTCTGTCATCCAGAATAACCAACATATTAGTGGCTATTCCCATCTTTTTGTTGTTGTTCATTTGTTTGATATAATATATAATAACTTATAGAAGAATACTGTTTACTAGTTTTTTTTTTATCGTACACACTCTGTATATTAAATTCACCATATCATGAAACTCTCCATAAATGTTTAAATGGCTGTAAGGCTATCACATAAATGCACTATGTTAGCAAATCCTCTCTTAGCTACTACTGCTATAAACATTGCAGTGAATGTTTGCATATAAACTCACATCTCTTTAACCTAGAGATAATTTCTAGGCATGGAATTACTGGGACAAAGAGTATATGAACATTTTTAATATTCATTTTTGTACTAACTTCTAGTCTTCTTTCCCCATCCCAGCTGCAAAGCAGGGAGTGCTTATCTTGCTGCATTCTTGCCTTGACTGAGTATATTATTGCTTAATAGCTGAGAGATCATATCTTTCATAAGAATAACAAACCATGGACATTTGTTTTTCAGAAAAAAAGGTGAGGTGTCCAGACACTAAATTCCCCAGAGGTCATCAGACACATTGTTTGCACATTTATTGCCTCCAGTAACTCCTGTGACTTTAAAATTCTCTAAGCTCTTTCCCCTTCAAGTGGTGGTCTTGACACCTCACCTCTAACTTAGCCAAGTCCCCTTTCTCTGCTTCCTAAACCTCAACAAAGTACCACTGTGTCCTAAACAATGAACCTCAGAGTAGGACGCCCCCACATGAAGCTGATAACAGAAATGGATTTCACAAAAGGTAGAAATCACCTTTTCCAAAAAAAAGGATTTGTTGGGTCTTGGAGTATTAAAGCAAGATAAGGCATTTGATGTTTTTGAACTGTGGTATTGGAGAAGACTATTGAGAGTCACTTGGACTGCAAGGAGATCAAACCAGTCCATCCTAAAGGAAATCAGTCCTGAATATTCATTGGAAGGACTGATGATGAAGCGCCAATACTTTGGCCACCTGATGTGAAGAACTGACTCATTGGAAAAGACCCTGATGCTGGGAAAAACTAAAGGCAGGAGGAGAAGGGGATGACAAGAGGATGAGATGGTTGGATGGCATCACAAACTCAATGGACGTGAGTCTGAGCAAGCTCCAGGAGTTGGTGATGGACAGGGAAGTCTGGTGTGCTGCAGTCCCTGGGCTCGTAAAGAGTTGGACATGACTGAGCGACTGAACTGAAAGCATTTAAAATGAAGAATCACTACTTAAAGTGGTAAATAATTATACCAGGAAAAGGTAACTAGACCTCACAAGCAACCACTATTCAAGCACCTAATACTAAGAATCTATGTAAACTTCTCCCCATACCTTCCCAGGTTTATTTAATCTCTTAGACTTAGTATTGCACTGTTGACTGTTTTCATTTCCTACTGACACTGTAACAAGCTGTTTTAGTCACTAAGTCGTGTCTGGCTCTTTGCAACTCCATGGATTGTACCCTGCCAGGCTTCTCTGTCCATGGGATATCCCAGGCAATACTAGAGTGGGTTGCAATTTCCTTCTCCAGGGGATCTTCCCAACCCAGGGATTGAACCCAGGTCTCCAGCATTGCAGGCAGACTCTTCGCCATCTGAGCCACCAGGGAAGCCCTCTTCCTCTCCAACAGAGGGCAAACAGAATGAAAAAACTAACCAATCTGATCACATGAACACAGCCTTGTCTAACTCAATGAAACTATGAGCCATGCGTGTAGGGCCACCCAAAATGGACGGGTCATGGTGGAGAGTTCTGACAAAATGTGGTCCACTGGAGAAGGGAATGGCAAACCACTTCAGTATTCTTGTGAGAACCCCTGAATAGTATGAAAAAGCAGAAAGACAGGACACTGAAACATGAACTCCCCAGGTCAGTAGAAGCCCAATATGCTACTGGACATCAATGGAGAAATAACTTCAGAAAGAATGAAGAGACGGAGCCAAAGCAAAAACAAGACCCAGTTGTGGATGTGACTGGTGATGGAAGTAAACTCCGAGGCTGTAAAGAGGAATATTGCATAGGAACCTGGAATGTTATGTCCTTGAATCAAGGCAAACTGGAAGTGGTTAACCAGGAGATGGCAAGAGTGAACATCGACATTCTAGGAATCAGCGAACTAAAATGGACTGGAATGGGTGAATTTAACTCAGATGACCATTATGTCTACTACTGTGGGCAGGAATCCCTTAGAAGAAATGGAGTAGCCATCATAGTCAACAAAACAGTCCAAAATGCAGTACTTGGATACAATCTCAAAAGCAACAGAATGATCTCTGTTCATTTCCAAGGCAAACCATTCAATATCACAGTAACCCAGGTCTATGCCCCGACCAGTAATGCTGAAAAGGCTGAAGTTGAATGGTTCTACGAAGACCTACAAGACCTTCTAGAGCTAACACACCAAAAAAAGATGTCCTTTTCATTATAGGGGACTGGAATGCAAAAGTAGGAAGTCAAGAAACACCTGGAGTAACAGGTAAATTTGGCCTTGGAGTACAAAATGAATCAGGGCAAAGGCTAACAGAGTTTTGCCAAGAGAACACACTGGTCATAGCAAACACCCTCTTCCAACAACACAAGACTCTACACGTGGACATCACCAAATGGTCAATACCAAAATCAGATTGATTATATTCTTTGCAGCCAAAGATGGAAAAGCTCTAAAACAGTCAGCAAAAACAAGACTGGGACCTGACTGTGGCTCAGATCATGAACTCCTTGTTGCCAGAGTCAGACTGATATTGAAGAAAGTAGGGGAAACCACTAGACCATTCAGGTATGACCTAAATCAAATCCCCTACAATTATACAGTGGAAGTGACAAATAGATTCAAGGGATTAGATCTGATAGACAGAGTGCCTGAAGAACTATGGACTGAGGTTTGTGACATTGTACAGGAGGCAGGGATAAAGACCATCCCCAAGAAAAAGAAATGCAAAAAGGCAAAATGGTTGTCTGAGGAGGCCTTACTAGTAGCTGAGAAAAGAAGAGAAGCTAAAGGCAAAGGAAAAAAAGGAAAGATATCCCATTTGAATTCAGAGTTCCAAAGAATAACACGGAGAGATAAAAAAGCCTTCCTCAGTGATCAATGCAAAGAAATAGAGGGAAACAACAGAATAGGAAAGACTAAAGATCTCTTCAAGAAAATTAGAGATACCAAGGGAACATTTCATGCAAAGACAGGCACAATAAAGGACAGAAATGGTATGGACCTAACAGAAGCAGAAAATATTAAGAAGAGGTGGCAAGAATACACAGTAGAACTACACGAAAAAGATCTTCAGGACCCAGATAACCACGATGGTGTGATCACTCACCTAGAGCTAGACATCCTGGAATGTGAAGTCAAGTGGGTCTTAGGAAGCATCACTACAAACAAAGCTAGTGGAGGTGATGGAATTCCAGCTGAACTATTTCAAATTCTAAAAAATGATGCTGTTAAAGTACTGCACTCAATATGCCAGCAAATTTGGAAAACTCAGCAGTGGCCACACGCCTGGAAAAGGTCAGTTTTCATTCTAGCCCCAAAGAAGGGCAATGGCAAAGAATGCTAGCAAAGAATTCTCCAAACCAGGCTTCAACAGTACATGAACCATGAACTTCCACATGTTTAAGCTGGGTTTAGAAAAGGCAGAGGAACCACAGATCAACTTGCCAACATCCACTGGATCATCGAAAAAGCAAGAGAGTTCCAGAAAAACATCTATTTTTGCTTTATTGACTACGCCAAAGCCTTTGACTGTATGGATCATAACAAACTGTGGGAAATTCTTCAAGAGACGGGACTACCAGACCACCTTACCTGCCTCCTGAGCAGTCAGTATGCAGGTCAAGAAGCAACAGTTAGAACTGGAAATGGAACAACAGACTGGTTCCAAATTGGGAAAGGAATACATCAAGGCTGAATATTGTCACCCTGCTCATTTAACTTCTATACAGAATACATCATGCGAAATGCCGGGCTGTATGAAGCACAAGCTGGAATCAAGATTGCCAGGAGAAATATCAGTAACATCAGATTAGCAGATGATACCACCCTTATGGCAGAAAGTGAAGAGGAACTAAAAAGCCTCTTGATAAAAGTGAAAGAGGAGAGTGAAAAAGCTGGCTTAAAACTCAACATTCAAAACACTAAGATCATGGCATCTGGTCCCATCACTTCATGGCAAATAGATGGGGAAACAGTGGAAACAGTGACAGACTTTATTTTCTTGGGCTCCAAAATCACTGCAGATGGTGACTGCAGCCATGAAATTAAGACACTTGCTCCTTGGAAGAAAAGTTATGACCAACCTGGAGAGCATATTAAAAAGCAGAGACATTACCTTGCTGACAAAGGTCCATCTAGTCAAAGCTATGGTTTTTCCAGTAGTCATGTATGGATGTGAGAGTTGGACCATAAAGAATGTTGACCACTGAAGAATTGATGCTTTTGAACTGTGGTGCTGGAGAAGACTCTTGAGAGTCCCTTGGACTGCAAGGAGATCCAACCAGTCTGTCCTAAAGGAAATCAGTCCTGAATATTCATTGGAAGGACTGATGCTGAAGCTGAAGCTCCAATACTTTGGCCACCTGATGTGAAGAACTGACTCATCTGAAAAGACCCTGATGCTGGAAAAGATAGGAGGCAGGAAGAGAAGGGGATGACAGAGAATGGGATAGTTGGATGGCATCACCAACTTGATGGACATGATTTTGAGCAAGCTCCAGGAGCTGGTGATAGACATTGTGCTGTAGTCCATATGGTTGCAAAGAGTCGGACATGACTGAGCGACTGAACTGACTGTGACTGTATTTAGCGCCTACCCAGATATCCACAATAAGCTTCCCATCTCAAAATACTTAATGTATCACACCTGAAAAGTCACTTTTGCCACATAAGGTAACATTCACAGGTTGCAGGTATTAGAACCTTGTATCTTTGGAGCCATTATTCTATCACACTAATCTTATGCAGAAAACCCAAATACTTCCATGAAAGTCTAAAGTGACAAGCACAATTTACTAACACCTAAGAAACCAGAAAATTTGGAATAAATTCTCAATTTCATAAATTAATTACTTAAAGCTTTTGGATGCAGCCCTATGGTCTTTTCTGACTCTATATCCATCGTCCAGGTACCTCTCATCTGACATTTTAAGTTTATCTTCCCAAAGCATATCATCTTCCTCTATTACGCCTTTTAAAATATAGCCTTGAGATGCAGTTCACATACCGGGGTTCAGGATGGGGAACACATGTATATCTGTGGTGGATTCACATTGATGTATGGCAAAACCAATACAATATTGTAAAGTAATTAACTTCCAATTAAAATAAATAAATTTATATTTAAAAAAGTGGGAAAAAATAAAATGTACAATTAAGTGGTTTTTAGTGTATTTACAGATTTGTACAGCTATCACTAGAGTCAATTTTATAATACTTTCATCACCTGTAAAGAAACTCTGAACCTTTTAGCTATCACCATTCACCTTCTACTCCCTGAAAACCATAATTCACTTTCTGTCTCTATAGATTTCTCTATTCTAGAATTTAATAGGAATGGTATCATGATGTAGTATACAGTCTTTTCTGACTAGTTTTTTTTTTTTTTTTTTTTTACTTTACATAATTTTTTAAAGGTTCATTCATGTTGCAGCATATACATTCCTTTCTATGGTCAAATAATATTCCACTTATGGCTATAGCACCCTTCACTTATCCACTCACCCACTGATGGACAGTTGGTTGTTTCTACATTTCAGCAATCATGAATAATGCTGTTCCTTTATTATACTTTTGGTCTCCACTTTTGATGACATCAATATTAACTTTTCTTCAGACCTAGTCCTCTCATTTCTTTTCCTTCCTTACCAATAGCTAAACTTTCTACTTCACAGTAACATTGTTTTAGACCAGTTTTTCTAGCATTGGTCAAATATGAATGCTATTTCCTTCCTTTAATATTTAATTATGAGTCCTTATAAAGAATTATTTGCTTCTCATTGTCTGATTAGTTCTTCACTCTCCACAACTTTTGAACTCCATTGGTCCATTTTTCTATTCTAGATAGAATGTCAGAAGGATAAAATCTCTGAACATATTTTTTTTTCTGAACATATTTTAACAGTACAATGTTTATGGTGGTTTTAAACCTTCTGTGGGAAGAAATGTCTTAATTTATCTTGCATCACAGAACAGTATGCTAAGTTCTTTGAAATTCACTGAATAACCAAGATCCTAAGCCCTCCTTGGTAACCAAAAAAATTGGGATAGTAAGCCAGAAGAATCAGCTATGTACCTTCAACTGTAACATACTCTTTGTTCTTTGATAGTGATTTCAGAGAGTTAAAAAATGTCCTTTGAAAAACAAAAGTGCTTTGGAGACTGAAATGAGTCACCTGCTTATTCATATTGGAAGATCAATTTTGGCTTTAATAACCAAACCTTAAAAACCAACTACCACTGGATTAGAAGTCCGTTTTAACAAAACAGATAACATCTTTTAATGCTTTGGAATAAAAAATTTTTTTAAAAGGCACATAACATCTTAAAATTTACAAAATTTTACCAAAAAACGAAGTAAGATTCAAACATGAAGAAATAACCATGATAATAACAACTAGCACTAATACATCATTTATATGATGGCTATTATAATAAATGCTTTACTTATCATGGTTTTTGATGGGAATACTTAATGTCATCCAATGTTCATTTTCCCTAAATTGTAACAGGTCCTTAGTGCACCCCAATCTATCAAGAACATATTAGAACATATAGTCTAAGGTGTGTGTGCTAAGTCCCTGCAGTTAAGTCAGTTCAGTTGCTCAGTCGTTTCTGACTCTTTGCGACCCCATAGACTGCAGCATGCCAGGCTTCCCTGTCTATCACCAGTTCCCAGAGCTTGCTCAAACTCATGTCCGTCGAGTCAGTGATGCCATCCAACCATCTCATCCTCTGTCGTCCCCTTCTTTTCAATGAGTCAGTTCTTCAGATCAGGTGGCCAAAGTATTGTCACTTCAGTTGTGTCCAACTCTGTGTGACCATATGGACTGCAGCCTGCCAGGCTCCTCTGTCCATGGGATTCTCCAGGCAAGAATACTGGAGTGAGTTGCCATTGCCTTCTCAGAGGATCTTCCCGTAATGAAATGTAATATTAATTCCCTAGGGACCCTAATAACATTATAAAGATCTAGCCATTTCTTTAAAAAAAAAAAAAATAGAACTTATTTGACAAATTCAGTAAACCAAATTGACCTGCCTTCCCTCGTGATACTTGTCATCTTAAAGGTTCAGTCACAGCTTTTACAGACGCATGCTTGATAATCCATATCATTCTTGTCAGTGATAGACACTGTTTTCATTGTTTCATTTTGCTGAATTTCTTCTCTTCTCAGGTGGCTTTGGAGGAACCATGTTTCATGTTGAACCGTGTTCAACCTCAAGGTTGGGCCCTTGGGGAAGCAAATGCTAAGACTGATTTATAAATACAAAAGGTTTACTAAGATTGATTTCACACCTGTGAAAGAAAAGAACTGCCTCTGGAGAGGGGCGGGGAACCAAAAGAACATTATACATACCTGGCAAAGTCTCTACCAGTCTTACTGGGAACTCCCAAGCAACAGTTGCCCAGTAGAGGAGTTTAAATTGGGCAGAAATGGCTAGACCCTTATACCGCCACTTTGTTTAGTCACTGGGTGGGGCCACCCAAAGAAAGGAGAAGTCCAAGAAAATCACAACCTGGACTCCAAGGCTGAAGCAGAGTCCAGAAGGGCTGACCACTGGAAACTGTCAGCTAATCACACACCAGACAACTGGGGAGTACTTTACTGAATGTTGTATCTCCATGTCAGCCACAAGTGTATGCCTGAACCTCCCTCGACAGCCTGGCTTGGTGCCTTGTCTATAGCTCTTGCGCAATGGAAGACTGCTGGATTGCTAAGTGTATGGACTTCACTGTTTACTACAACCAACCCTGTTGTGTTATTGTGTCACTGCCTGAGCATACCCTGTAGTACCTCCTGAGGTGGTCAGCTGTGAGAGTAGAAAGAAAAATTAACAAGCCCACCTGACACCATGAAACCTCATAGCAAAATCACAGATGAAATAACCTTCCAGATACCACATATTAAGTAGTTGAGGTGAGGAATTTCCTTCCCTAATTCCAGAATATCTCTTTTTCCCTTAGATTGCTGTAGAACTAATAAGACCAATTCCTCCACGTCTATTTGCCAGTAAGAGAATAAAAGATCCACAGAGAGATTTAGAGACACCAATTTAGGAGAGATCAACCATTTTGTAAAACAGACAGTGGAGAGAGAAGTGGCAATTATCATGGCAGAACAGAGGGAGAGCTGACTGACAAATAAGTTCTAGAGTAAAAAAGCCCAGCAAGAAGCAAGCTGATTCCTGTTGCCGAACTCCCACTAGCTCAGGAATAAGAAGCACCTAATTCTAAACTGAGAGACTGAAAACACAGAACAGCTTTGAGTCTTAACAAGCTCCAACCCGCGGATCTGCCTCACTCCATTAAGTCAGAGCACCACCCCACTGGAGTGGAGTGGAGTGAAAGAGCTGAGTGAAAGTTTACTTCTGAGGTTAAACTGGAGAGAGCTTGACCCCAGAGACACTAGATAAAACCTAAAGGCAAAGAGTAAATTCAGTACAGCTGGAAGAAAGCCGAGGCAATCAACAAAAAGATAAGTGACAAGCAGTGGAATGAAGAAAATTAGCCTATCAACATGGAGGCCTAAAAACCAATTAGATTTTTCTAGACATAAACAATGGCCATGGTGGGAAGAAAGTATCAAATAATTCTAGCAAACATTCCATAATCCAGAACATTTCCAGACCAAGAATACCACAAAATGCCCAAAGCAACAAGTGGAAAAAAAGACATTATCATTAAAGAAATAGCAATTTAAAAACCTTCCTAAAGAAGCACCAAATGGCTTACCATCAAGTTCTACCACACATTCTAGCAACAAAATATTCCAACCTCAGAACTATTCCAGCGCTGGTTTCTTCTAAGGCCTCACTCCGTAGCTGGAACATGGCTGCCAGGGGCCTGTGCTCACGCGGTTTCTCCTCTGCGCAGGCACACCCCTGATGTGGGTGGGTCTCTTCCCTGAGTCCTAATCTCCTCTCTTTACCAAGTCTCCATTCACACTGCCATCACCGACTCAATAGACACGAGTTTGAGTAAACTCCGGGAGTTGGTGATGGACAAGGAGGCCTGGTCTGCTGCAGTCCATGGGGTCGAAAAGAGTCAGACATGACTGAGCGACTCAACTGAACTGAACTAATTCAGACTGGATTAGGGTCCACTCCAACCGCCTCGTTTTAACTTAAGGGCTTTATGTGCATATCTAATCACTTCAAGGTACTGGAAGTTAGAATTTGGACATATGAATTTGGGAGTAGGGGTAGGCAAGTCAGCCCATAACAATATTCCCAGTTGAAAATCTAAGAATAAAAGGGAATTTATTCAGATTGTGAAGGTTATTTACAAAAACTTATGCAAACATATTTAAATGATTAAACATTTAAAAGCCTTGGCTTTAAAGTCAGGAAAAAGACAAGGTTGGCAATTATCTTGGCTTCTGTACTACCTTATACTGAACCTCCTGGAGAGAAAGCTGTTTATACAAAAAGCATAAACATAAACAATAAGATGGAAAGAGTAAAGAGCTCATCTGCACATAGTGGTTATGGGGGTAAAACACAAAGCTACATATTAATTATTAAAATAAAAATAAAACCTTGTTAATCCTTGAAAATCTATATAAAGTTATATTCCTAGTTACTTAGCCACAAAGTTAAGAGATGTATTTAAAAATAACCTTTAAAATAGACCTTTTAAAAAACCATTAAGTATTGGAAATGCAAGTGCAAATGAACAGAAATAAATGTTTTAGTCAAAGAGAAATAATAAAATATCCCCTTTAAATCACTAAAAAAAAAAAAAAATGACCTTTTAAAAGCACCTAAGTATAATTCTTACAATTGATACCATCCAGGGTTCCAAAGAGTCGGACACAACTGAGCAACTTCACTTTCACTTTTCCCTTTCATGCATTGGAAAAGGAAATGGCAACCCACTCCAGTGTTCTTGCCTGGAGAATCCCAGAGATGGGGGAGCCTGGTGGGCTGCTGTCTATGGGGTCACACAGAGTCGGACACAACTGAAGTGACTTAGCAGCAGCAGCAGCAGGGTTCCTGGACTCCCTAATCAATAGAAATTGATATGAGGCCAGATAAGAAATTCAGGCAAACATATATTGGGACTCATGCTGCAGTATAAGGGAAGAAAAATAGCAATTCCGTGCGCTCACTCCCTGGGGGTGAGTGTGAGGTGAGCTGGTTTCTTATACGGAGTGAGGTGTGGGTCCAGGGGTTGGGTGGTGGAGGGTAGGTTGGGTGGTTTGCCCACCTCTTTGATGGTGCTGTGTGCAGGGTGCATACATAATATCCTGCTTTGTTCCCAGCTCCTCCCAGCCTGTCTCACAACTATAACATTTTGAGAGAAATTTAAATCTTGCATGTTTATGATCTTCATGAATGGAAAGACTTGTAGAGATGTGACTTCTCAAATTGATTTATAGATTCAAAATAATAACATTCAAAATCACAGGAGACATCATATTTGCTCCTTAACTACCCTTAATCTAAAGAGAGTTCCCTTCTTTTTGTGAGTGAAGCATTAATCCGTATTTATATACTGGCATTTATCATACTGCTTTGTGTATAGTTGTTAACAGTATAGATGCTATGGCCAGTCTGCCTGGGTTTGAATCTTGGCTTTACCTCTTTCTAGTTCTGTGACTTCAGGCATGGTAGGTAACTTTTCTGTAATTTATTTACCCCGTTTTATAGGTAAGGAAACAAATGCCAACATCACTGGGCTATTAGGATTAATAGTTAATGTTATGCACTTAGAACAGTGCCTGGCACATAGTCAGTGTTATGTAACTGTTGGATGACGCTACCGTTTCTGTTCTCTCTCCCACTAGACTGAATTCCTTGAGGAAGGACACAGTGTCTTATTGGTTTGTGCATCCTCAGAGCATACATCAGTGTCTGGCACATGTGTGTGTGTTAGCTTCACAGTTATGTAACCCAAAAGAAATTGGTAATGGGGGGTAGGGGTGGTCCATGTGCCTAAAGTGTGTCATGTTTAAAGAAGCTGAATTCAGTAGCCTAAGGCATTTGAAAGGGGAGATCATTCTCAACTTGAGTATTAAATGCCCAAAGCATGATCAAGAGCAACACTTGTGAAAATACCCTTCTAATTACGTCTTTCCTCTGAGTTATTTAGAAGCCTTTGTCAACAAAATGCCTGAGATTCTTGTAACACACCATTATTTGGGTACTGCATGTGTAAAGGGTTGAGAGGATCAGATTCCTCAGCTTATGGCATCATATACTATTATTACTGGTCCATTCAGGGTCCCTCTCTTGATTTACTCCTGTTATCCCAGTAAAGTGGTTATCACTTCCCAAATAGGCAATTATTCTAATGTTCCTAACATGTAACTCCTACTTTGTCATCTTTCAACTTTCTCCATGATGTCCCTGACTGAACAAACATTTAATGTAATCAGATCCACCAATTTTGGGCCTTAGGGCTGGTGGTTTTGAAATTAAAAAGTTCTTTCCTGCCACATAGGCAAAAGTCTACATCTTCAATGACTTCAAGGCCTTACCTTTCACTTTAGGGTCTTTTATTAATTTTGAATCTATCTTCTGTGTGTGGTGTTAGGTTGAAATGTACCTGTGTTTGTCTAGTTAAGAGGTCTATCTGTTAAACAGCAGTTAATCACTATCTGCTAAACAGCTCATTCCTTCCCCACTGATGGGTGGTGGTATCACCTTTAAACTACATTTAATGCCTCTTAATGACAGCTCTGTCTCTAATTTCTCCTCTGTGTCATTAATCTCTTTATTCTTGAGCCAATACAGAACATGTCTCCTTGGCTTCTTTTTTTCCCTCACAACCATTCCTTTAATGGATGTTGGCTTTGTCCTCTAAACAGCAAAAAAGAATTTTTGGAGAGGAAGGAATAAGGTATTGGATTTGAAAGTTCAGGATTCTCTTTGGCAGGCTGATTGAGTCAGTGAGCACCCGTTTATGTTCCTTCCACATGAATTGACTGTGGCACAACCAGGTCTCCTTTTCTGCTTTTACCTTCCCCCCACCCACTAGTGTGTCTTGCCACTCCATAACAGCCTCCATGGCCTATAATAAAACAAAGGGAAAAAGAAGACGGTTGAGATTTCATTTTTCTTTCAAAATAAGTTATTTTTAAGTTAAATTGTCCAGAAACAGTTACTTTTAAATCAATTACTTAAATCCCAGGTCTTTTTCTTAGAAGGAAAAGAAGACATTGTGAAGAAACCCTACATAAACATTAACTAATTGTTAATTACTTCACTATAAATTAATTAACCTGTATCTAAGGAACTGGGGGCTTCATGAGGGCCAGGTTTTCCAGTGCCTTCCACCCTGTCTGTCATGACTTGTGCCTGCACATTCCTTTTAATGCTGCACACAGACTGATACATCGTAATGCTTTGTATGTGAGAAGTTTTCCTTCAGATTGGAATTTAGTTTCTGTGGTCTTTTTTCGTGCACTCAAGTTGTTTCGAGGACCCAAGATAATGAGAGCTGGAGGAAGAGACAGTACGGCATGCTCTCTGCGGAGGCATCTCATTGAATCACTCTTTGTAAACTCTCAGCTGAGGGACAACCTTCAGTGCTATCTTAAGTGAGTTCTGGGACATGTTTGTTCAATCATGGCCTCTTTTTATCCACTCTGTGCTTGTGTATGTTCTAGCCACATCATGGTTGACCAGTGGAGTGCGTGTAGTGTTTCTGCACCTGCTGGCAGAAACAAGGAAGAATACCACACCAGGTGTTATATCATGTTTTTCTGCTGCTCAGACTGCCTCCAAGGAAGTAGTTCAGAAAACAGAAGGATATTTGAGATTGGTAGACATCATTCTGGCATTATAAAGGGCATCATAACCTTGCAGCCTGAGCGATTTAGCCCCTTTGATTAATAAGCTGAAAGAAACTGTGGGCCAAGGCATAGTATGATTTCTTGGGATTTCAAGGGGTCCAAAGAGCAATGGCTGACTTATACCATCATCATTACATATGGTGGGGCAGTCATTTCATATAATTCTGCTTCTGGTAGCTAAATGGTTAAGCTCAAGCTTCAATAGCATACATGTAGAAGTAAGTTTCAGTCAGGCACTTTATTAGGTGTGTGCCTTCAAGAAGGATCATTCATCTCTGAGACACAGTTTCCCCATCTTTAAAATGGAGATAAAATATAAATAACTGCCTCAAGTTTGCTGTGAGGATTAAATCACAATGCACTGAATACTCAGGTGCAGGCTGTTATCTTTCTCTGTCTTGAAAGTTTTGTGGGAAGCATGTGTATTTCATGAACAGTGCCTTTGACCTGGTCTGAAGAAATAGAAGCATCCTGCTTCTTCCGCCACTGACCATTTAGGATCTCAGGAAAATTACTCAGCTTTGGAGTTGCAATGTCATCTTTAAAATGTTGATGAAATGAAAGAAACTAAGCAAACGGATAAACTAAAGAGCAATGAGGAGGTGACTTTTGCTGATTGTTCTTTGGCTTTCTCTAGTGTGGCTCAAAATAAAATCAAAAGCAGTTGTTAAGCTGTGGAGTCCAGTAAAAGCAGGCTGGCTTTGTGTGCCATGAAGATCAGTATTTTGTGTCATTTATGTGAAAGCAGTCAAGTGCATCAGAAGACCCTAACCTGCAACTCAAACACAGACACATTCTATTTGGCTGCTTGGCCTCACTGGCCCACTTGCATTGGTGAAAACCACGTCTGCACTCCAGAGAGTGAACAAAAACTTGTGTGCTACATAGTGGACATAAGACTGTGTCTCTCTGTGACAGTTGCCCATGCACACAAGTGCAGGATTACTGCACTTCTCTTTGTAACCAATATATCTATTGTGAGCATTGTGTTGAAGTGAAATACTGATAATTATAGGAAAGGGCTGTGTGACTGTTGGAAAAACTACTTTGTCTCAAACTCATAGTAACTTATTTTTATAAATGTCCTCTATGCAAGGTATTACTTTGATAATCTCTAGACTACTAGATTAGTGTTCCAGAGCACATACAAAGTACTAACACATAAGCAATGCTTTAATTCAATTTATCAAGGAAAACTGGGACTTCCCTGATAGCTCAGTTGGTAAAGAATCCTCCTGCAATGGAGGTAGACCCCTGTTTGGTTCAATTCTTGGGTTGAGAAGATACCCTGGAGAAGGGAAAGGCTACCCACCCCAGTATTCTGGCCTGGATAATTCCATGGACTGTATCTACTTTTGTCTTATGCAAATAATCCTCACTGGTCCCCAATTTTTAGGACATATTTAGAAGGAAAAGAAGAAAAGTAGCAAATGTCTCCTGATGCATGATAGCCCTGAATCTTAATTCACTAATGATAAGTGATAACTTAGTTTATACCTTTTCAAAAGTTTTAGAGCCCAGATATGATCCTCTTCAGTAGGAAGGCTGGAGTCTCAGATAACTCCCTCATGTCATAGCATGACAAACAATTTTGTTTTTCCACAGAGGGACACTTCAATAAGCCAACTATTTATTTATAGTGAGAAAAGGAAATTCTAATCATATTGAAACCACGTGTAGCTCTTACTCAAAATTAAGAAACTGAGTCGTACTTTTTTTCTCTCAGTTTTAACATTCTTATGAGAAATCATTCACAGTCATTAGATGCTTGGTTATTGTGATGGGTGGGGCTCTGTTTCTTTGCCAAGATCTCTCAGGAAAAGGCCACAATAACTGGATGTATAGAGGACCGTCAGTCACAGATGCCAGTGGTATTGTTCATAGGGTGTTTTACAGCACAAAGCAATAACAAAATATTCAGCTCTCAGGATATCAAACATCATTTTATGAAAATGATTTGACACACCACAATCCTAAAACTGGATAAATTACTCTCAAAATCTTTAAGAATGTGTGAACCCAAGAAATGCATATGACAGCACAAGTCCATTTCATACAAGAAAGCCTCTATTAAGACTTATTAAGGACCAAAGCCTTGGTCTTGACTCTAGGATAATAGGGTTGGTCACTTTATATGGTTTTTTTTGTCGTTGTTGTATTTTTCAGGGTTGGGGAAGTGACAGTAGTATCCTCAAATCTTACCTTTCCTTGGGGGCTCCATTTGAGTTACTAAAATTTCCTGTTATTTTATATAAAATGCAGCACAGGCTGAGGATAAACAAAACAAAACTAAACTTTGTATCATCGTCTGAAATTCTAAAACCAAAATGGTGACTACTGGGTCATGCAGTTTGTTTCATATCAACAGTGATAGGCTACATTTTATAAAGACTCAAACAGTCCTTATGTTGAGAAAAGCAGGAAGGGCAATCATGACTTGTTTAAACGTGCAGGTTGATAATGAGTGATGTCCCAGCCTTCACAACATCACAGATACAACCCTTGAGACAGAAATAGAAATCTGCTTGTATATGAACAAGATGCTGCTTTTGTAAGGGACAATTTAGGCCATGGTGCATTTTTAGTAAATTAACAGATGTTTTTGATAAATCTGTAACTCAGAAGGGTTCATCAAGTTCACTTGGTTTGACAAGTAAAAAATTAAGCAAGTTAAATCAGTCTCAGGAGAAAGAAATACTGTGTAAGCAATCCATCAAATGACCAAAAGCTAAAGCAATCCCTTAGGAGACAAAATGCTTACCCTACCTGAAAGTGCCTTTGTTCAGAAAGGATTTCTAATGGAAGAACCACAGATATGAAATTTTATATGAAATTGTGATAATTTTCAATTTCCATGTCTCATAAAATAGTTTAATTCTTGATGCATACATTTCATCTGATCCATAGCATCAACTACTTGGGAGAAAACAACAGTTAAATACTAAGATGTGCTGTAGGCTCACCAAAGGTCCATCTCCTGCTTTTAAGAGAATCTTCAGTAACTTGGATTTGGGAAACAAATTCCATGCAAGTTTAAACTCACAATTCACCTATTATTGGCTGGGCAATTTGGAGCAAATTATTTAATTTTTCCATACCTTAATTTTCTCATCTGTTCAATGCTAATAATAAAAACTAGCACCATAGAGTTACTTGGATTAAACTTAACACATGTATAAGCTTTAAAGCACTTCAGATGGTAGGTATATGGTGCATAGTAGTCACTCAAAATTGCCACTCGTATTTGTCAAGGATTAGTTCATATCCTCCTCTAGGAGTTGGGTCCTAGCAGAAGGGTAATTAAGATCTAGACTGCACAATAAAAATAAACTACTTCTGAGGTCTAAAATTCAAACACTGGTAAAGAAGTAGAAGAGGAACTAAAAAGCCTCTTGATGAAGGTGAAAGAGGAGCGTGAAAAAGTTGGCTTAAAGCTCAACATTCAGAAAACAAAGATCATGGCATCCGGTCCCATCACTTCATGGGAAATAGATGGGGAAACAGTGGAAACAGTGTCAGACTTTATTTTTCTGGGCTCCAAAATCACTGCAGATGGTGACTGCAGCCATGAAATTAAAAGACACTTACTCCTTGGAAGGAAAGTTATGACCAACCTAGATAGCATATTCAAAAGCAGAGACATTACTTTGCCAACAAAGGTCCGTCTAGTCAAGGCTATGGTTTTTCCTGTGGTCATGTATGGATGTGAGAGTTGGACTGTGAAGAAGGCTGAGCACCGAAGAATTGATGGTTTTGAACTGTGGTGTTGGAGAAGACTCTTGAGAGTCCCTTGGACTGCAAGGAGATCCAGCCAGTCCATTCTGAAGGAGATCAGCCCTGGGATTTCTTTGGAAGGAATGATGCTAAGGCTGAAACTCCAGTACTTTGGCCACCTCATGCGAAGAGTTGACTCATTGGAAAAGACTGTGATGCTGGGAGGGATTGGGGGCAGGAGGAGAAGGGGACGACAGAGGATGAGATGGCTGGATGGCATCACCGACTCGATGGACATGAATCTGAGTGAACTCTGGGAGTTGGTGATGGACAGGGAGGCCTGGCGTGCTGCGATTCATGGGGTTGCAAAGAGTTGGACACGACTGAGCAACTGAACAGAACTGAAAGAAGTAGAACTCAAAAGATCCTGAGATAGAGAACTTGGTTCAGAGGCAGGTGTGGGACATTCTAAGTGACTTGAGAAGGCAGGATGGAACATGACCTTTAAGACCCAGCATGACTGGAATAGCAAAGTCAGGTTGTGAGCCACCCCGTGCAGATAAGATGTGGCTAGTTGAAAGAGGCTTGGATTCCATGATTGAGGAGATCAGGCTCTGACAGAACCCTATCATAATTTCCTCAGGGGCTGTTCTAAAAATAGTATTGGTTCCAAGAAAACAGGGAAGACTATAAGAGAAGAGTTTAGAAGCAGATAGCTCAGTTAAAAGGTACTGAGGCCAATCTAAGGATGAGTAGATAAGGCTCAAGACCAGGGTAATAAGCGTGAGTAGAAAAAGGCAGCAACTGTTTGTTATGGGGGGGAAAAAAAAAAACACACAAGAGGTGTTTAAGGGATTAAATTGTGGGGAATAAGGAAGAGGGGAGGCAGAGCTGGCTCTGGAATCTTGAGGATGCCTCCATTATCTAATATTGTATCCGGATAAGGGAGTAGCTGGCAGATGGTAGAACACACTCTTGCAGAGCACTGGGCAGGTTAGGAGCTGGCCTTGCCCTTTGTATCTGGAGGATTCAAAATCATCATTTGTGAAACTGAGAGTGAGAAGAGTCTCGACTTCGGAGTATTGCAAGGGACTTTCCTTTGGACTTTTCTGTTGGAGCGACACTCAGTACAGCTGTTTGTAATTAGAACCACCTGAAGGATGAACCGCTCCTGAGGGCTGACACAAGGCAGGACAAGAGCTAGGAATGAGCTTTGGGAAGCAGGATAAAAAGCTTTAAGACCCCGTCCTTGGGGTAGACTTTGGTGCCTATTTTACCTTAATAATTGGACTGAGTATCACTTTGAAAATGAAAGTCGCCTAGTCCTGTCCAATTCTTTTCGACCCCATGGACTATAGTCCATGGAATTCTTCAGGCCAGAATACTGGAGCGGGTAGCCATTCCCTTCTCCAGGGGATCTTCCCAATCCAGGGACTGAACCCAAGTCTCCATTGCAGGAGGATTCTTTTTATTTTTTTTTAAAGATTCAATATTTTTTAATTTATTTTAATTAGAGGCTAATTACTTTACAATATTGTATTGGTTTTGCCATACATCAACATGAATCTGCCACGGGTGTACACATGTTCCCAATCCTGAACCCCCCTCCTACCTCCCTCCCCGTACCATCCCTCTGGGTCATCCCAGTGTACCAGCCCCAAGCATCCTGTATCCTGCATCGAACCTGGACTGGCAATTCATTTCTTATATGATATTATACATGTTTTAATGCCATTCCCAAATCATCCTGCCTCCCTCTCCCACAGAGTCCAAAAGACTATTCTATACATCTGTGTCTCTTTTGCTGTCTCACATACAGGGTTATCATTACCATCTTTCTAAATGCAGGAGGATTCTTTACCAGCTGAGCTAACAGGGATGCCCAAGAATACTGGAATGGGTAGCCTATCCCTTCTCCAGGGTATCTTCCCGACCCAGGGATCAAACTGGGGTCTCCTGCATTGCAGGCAGATTCTTTACCAGTTGAGCTACCAGGGAAGCCCTAGTATCACTTTATATTCTATTAGATGGTATTCCACAAGAGTTAATTCCATTTCCCCCCAGATTTACTGAAAGATAATTGGCATATAGCATTGGGTGAGTTTAAGGTGTACAATGTGATAATTTGGTGCACATATATATTGTGAAATGTTTACCACAATAATGTTAGTTAACACATCCTTTACATCACATAATTATTAATACCATTTTGTTGTTATACACTCTTTCAAATATATTATATAATACTGTATTGTTAACTATAGTCATTATGTTAAACTTCAGAGAAGGCAATGACACCCCACTCCAGTACTCTTGCTTGGAAAATCTCATGGACGGAGGAGTCTGTTAGGCTGTAATCCATGGGGTCGCTAAGAGTCAGACATGACTGAGCGACTTCACTTTGACTTTTCACTTTCATGCATTGGAGGAGGAAATGGCAACCCACTCCAGTGTTCTTGCCTGGAGAATCCCAGGGACGGGGGAGCCTGGTGGGCTGCCGTCTATGGGGTTGCACAGAGTCGGACACGACTGAAGTGACTTAGCATAGCATGCTAAAACTTATAACTGAAAGTTTGTACCATGTAACTAACATCTCATTTCCTCCTCCCCTCAGTTCAGTTCAGTTCCTCAGTGGTGTTCGACTCTTTGTGACCCCATGGACTCAGCACACCAGGCTTCTCTGTTCATCACCAACCCCTGGAGTTTGTTCAAACTCATGTCCATAGAGTCGGTGATTTCATCCAGTCATCTCATCCTCTGTCGTCCCCTTCTCCTTCCGCCTTCAATCTTTTCCAGCATCAGGGTCTTTTCCAATGAGTCAGTTCTTCGAATCAGGTGGCCAAAGTATTGGAACTTTAGCTTCAGCTGAATGGACTGATTCAGAACTGATTTCCTTTAGGATTGACTAGTTTGATCTCCTTGCAGTCTAAGGGACTCTCAAGAGTCTTCTCCAACACCACAGTTCAAAAGCATCAATTCTTCAGCTCTCAGCTTTCTTTCTAGTCCAACTCTCATATCCACACATGACTACTGGAAAAACCATAGCTTTGACTAGATGGGCCTTTGTTGGCATAGTAATGTCTCTGCTTTTTAATATGCTGTCTAGGTGGGTCATAACTTTTCTTCCAAGGAGCAAGCGTCTTTTAATTTCATGGCTGCAGTCACCATCTGCAGTGATTTTGGAGCCCCCAAAAATAAAGCCCTCAGCCCCTGGCAAATACCATTCTATTCTCTGTTTCTGTGAGTTTGATATTTTTAGAGTCCACATATCAGTGAGATCATGCAGTATTTGTCTTTTTCTGTCTGCCTATTTCATTCAGCCTAAAGTCTTCGAGGTCCATTCATGTTGCTATCAATGGTAGAATTTCCTTCTTTTTCATGGCTGAGTAATATTCCATTATGTGTGTGTCATATCCAAAAAATTATTGCCAAGACCAATGTCAAGAAACTTTCCCCCTGTGTTCTTGGAATTTAATGATTTCAGGGCTTATGAGTTAATTCAATTTTAAGTACTTAGAAAGTACTCAAATACAATTTATTGCACCATTATTTATAATAGCTAAGACATGGAAGGAATTTAAGTGTTCACTGATAAATATATAAAGAAAGTGTGATATATACAATGAAATATTATTGATCCATAAAAAAGAGGGAAATCTTGCCATTTCCAACATGGATGGCCCTTGATAGCATTAAACTAAGTGAAATAAGTCAGATGAAGAAAAATAAATATGGTATGATCTCACATATATGTGAAATCTAACCAACTAAACTCCCTCCCCTCCAAAACCCACTGAACTCATAGACACAGAGAACAGTTTGGTGGCTGTCAGAGGCAGGGGATAGGGGTGGGTGAAATGGATGAAGGTGGTCAAAATGTACAAACTTACAGTTATACAATAAACTGAATCATAGAGATGGAATGTACAGCATGATGACTATAATTATAATACTTGTATATTTCTTTGTATAATACTTGTATATTTGCATGTATATTTGAAAGTTGCTAAGGGAGTGGATCTTAAAAGTTCTCATCAAAAGATAAAAAAATTTATAACTATGTGTGGTGATGGATGTTAGCTAAACCTACCATGGCGATCATTGCACAGTATATACAAACAAGGAATCATTATGCTGTACACCAGAAACTAATGTGTTATATGCCAATTATATCCCAATCTTAAAAAAAAAAGTGGAGTAAATGTGCAAATGGAAGAACTTCAGGCCTCAACAATATTTATGCCATAAATACACACACACACAGACACACACACACACACACATACTGCCTATTCTTCTCAATTTTAGGAAGACCATGAAAGAGTAGGAAGAGCCTGAACAGATCAACCTAAAGTCTCTTCCCACTAACAAATTTAAAATTGTTCTGGGTTCCAGTTTCCTTAAAGAAGAGAAAATTGAACAATTTTACAAATGTGGAGTTTGCAATAATTTGTATACTCTTTTGGGGGACACTGTGAAGGAACTTGTGACTGATCCTGCAAATGAACTGCTCCAGCTATATACTGGCTAAAAAATAATTTACCCTCCTGTGTTCACTCTCTGATTCCTCTGCCTACTCCTATCCTGCCATGGCATAGTGTGGCAATGGCTGTATCCCTCCATATTTACTTCTCTTGTTGGCAGTCTCCCTGCCTAGTTCAGCCTTGCATTGGTCTGTAGTAACATTGGTTCTGTCCTTTGTCCCTTCATGCACGGAGATGGTAATGGCTTCCTCTGTAGCTAGTTCTGGTATAGCTTCATCCCTTGTTGATTTACCTAACCCTGCCCACACCAGAGTAAATAGTACCTTCCTTAAACACTCTTTCAAACCCTGAGTCTGGAATCCATGTCTGTCTCTTACCATCTCCAACTCTGATGCTGTGGCTGACTTGCAGAAGAACCTGGCACCTTTCACCACAGAGCTACACATGCCTTTGGCCCAGGATTTGAAGAAGCTGAAGGATCTGGTAGGAGCTGGAAGAAGGGAGTTTATGAAGGCAGGAAAGGCAAGTTCCTATCCAGAGCAGTTATCCATTCCATTGAGAGCAAAGCGCTGCAACTTCTGTGATGGAAGTGATCCAGTGTAATCAATCTGCTCCCAGATGGCTAGCTAGTTCTCCCTTTCCCCTCCTGCCCCCAGGGAATGGTGCCATATCAGGACTTGGCATGGGTTTCTACTGATGGCAGATTGGGCCTCAGCAGCAGCTATAGCCAGATCAGCCTGGTGAGAAGAAATACATGTTGTGATCCATATATAAACTTCATCCCTGTCTAGTTCAGAATTCATTGAGCAAGGAAAACAGTGACTGATAGCCCCAAACAGGCCACCTTGCCCACCTGATTATTAAAGTGCTCTACTTACAAACTTGCTCTTTAGGGAGCACTGGCATGAGACAGGACTATGTTGACACTCTGTGTGCCTATGGTGTGGTCACATCCTCGTTTCCCAGCCGTCTTTGTCAGCAGCCTCCCAATCGTATTCCTTCCCACTGATTATCCATCTAAACCGTTAGCCATGGCCCATAATCTTAGAGAGTACGTCTATACTGCTGGCCATCTTTCCTTCCAAACAAGATGAGCAACCAGATGCATGGCTCTCAGGTCTGCCAGTTGGGAGTCAATCAGAGTTATCTCGGGCAGGAATGTAGTGATGTAATCATTTACTTTGGTGTGGTATTGGAAAATCATGCAGAATAATCTGCATTTTTTTCTTCTTTGCTCAACTATGTTGAGTTCTCCCCCACGAGATTTTAGGTATGTGTTATGAGGAAGAAGGCTGTATGGCAGCCATGGGCATCTGTACCACTTACGTAATTTGTTGTTGTTGTTTAGTTGCTAAGATGTATCCAACTCTTTTGTGACCTCATTGACTGTAGCCTGCCAGGCTCCTCTGTCCATGGAATTTTCCAGACAAGAATACTAGAGTGGGTTGCCATTTTCATCTCCAGGGGATCTCTCTGGACCAGGGATTGAACCCTCATCTCTTGCATTGGCATGCAATTCTTTACCACTGAGCCATCAGGGAAGCCCACTCATGCAATTTACCTGGGTGTTTAAGACCACTCTGACTGAAGAGTCTTCTCCTGAGCTGGGGCATGAGGACTTCTGGAAGTGGCAGGAGTCTTCAGTTCTGAGTTCCTCAGATTACAATGTCCAGTGCTTACCATCCTGATCCTTGGAGGGGTGAGGAATGGGAATGCTTCCTTAGCCATCAACACCCTCTACACCCGCTAAACCCCTGTTGTTATGCAGCCCCTTCCCTTAGTCAAAGCAGAAGTCTATCTTCTGAACTGCTGGTAGAAGAAATTCCCAGCTGCTCTTTGTCACAGTAAAGGTGCTGCGGGTCGGGTGTCTCAGGGGTCTCACTCTGCAGCTGTTTCGCTCTGTCTCTCAGCTCCAAGGAGGAGGAGACTTCAAGCCACATCACAGTGAAATCTCTCAGCCTTGGTTTGTTCTTCAGACATAGCAGTGCTGTCACTCGGCCCTTCTTAGTCTAATTTATGTAGGATCACATTTTGTTTTTGGTTTTGCTTTCATTTTGCAGTATTTGTTGTAGCAAATCCTGACTCGTCTTTACATGAGTCTGACGTGTAGGCGGCTGTTGGGTCTGGCCAGTGGCTGGAGGTGTTGCCTGAATGGACAGAAAATGTTCCCTAAATGGAGAGTGAGGACTGTGTTCCTTATACTGGGGACTGTGAAACTTACACTGAGTTTAGTAGGACTCACTGCCGCAGGAGGGCCTGGTCTGCAGGAGATGGAGATGGCCAAGAGCTGGGCTTGCTGGGATTCTCCTCGTAGAATCTTCTGTCTGTCTTAAGATGCCAAAATGCAGAGCCCTGGATTTGCAAGGTCGGGGGTTGGCTGGTGCGGCAGGTGGAGTGTGAGATGGCTCTGCTGTTAGGTCACTGTCAGGGCCTGCTCCCAGGAAAGATGAGGATAGACTCTGGGAGAACCACTGTCACATTTTCAGCATCCTGGAGTCTTCCCCTCTGACGTCCACTCTTTCTGGACCTGCTAAGTTAGTCTCAATTTGCTTGGCACATTTTCCTTTAAAAAATCCTTGAAAGGGACTGAACAATAATCAGACGGCAGAGACACTATGGCTGTCTAATTTTTAATTAAAAAAAAAAAAACACTTTAAGCATTTTGGTATCTTCCAGATTGTCTGGAGTGCACATGTATTACTTTTGTAACTTCTCCAGGAAGATCTAGTTTCAGCCAGGGCTAGAGTTTAGGCTACAATCAACTTCTTGGCATCAAACACCCCTAGTCTATTTATCTCAATGAAGAATAGGAAAATGTGCCCCATATTTCTTGCCACTGTACCCTCTATGTTCAGATTTCTCCCCAGGAGCCTTGGTTGGTGCATTAATCTTGGTTTATCCCACTATAGAAAGACTGCTTCCATATTAAGTCCTAGTTCCTGTTATCCTATATGTCTTATCACCAAGGTGACTTTGAAAGTAAACCAGACTAAGTCTAAACAGCCCAGGAAAGAGTCATGGCTGACTCCTTCATTACATTCACTTTGATTAAATATCTTGATTGTTGTCACCTGTATAACTTGTAGAACAAAGAACAAAATACTTGAGGCATAATGAGAGGGCCCAGAAAAAAAAAAATCCCATAGATTTAAATTATCACAACATTAATTTTGAAGGAGAGAACTATCGAGAAGGATATAATTATGTCTATTTTTAAAGCTCATGGAAAAATTCTTGCTGCATATGTGGTATGGTAAAACAAAATGCAGGCATGGAAAAATGACTGATTTTAAAAATAGCAAAATACTTGAGAGCCCAGCTTGGAGTCATTAGAGGTAGTACAGCTGGGTCAGTTTATAGGCTTCTGTTTTTAATTTGCATACGTACGCTAGTGCTTGGCCACAGCAGGCAACCCACTGCCTCATCAGACTGATTAACTTTTTATTCACTCCACAGATACCAAAAGGTGTTGGCACTTGAGTCAGGCAGTGCTTGGCATTGTGCTAAGCCTGAAAAGCGAGAAGCCTTTAACACTCCCACACCAAGGAAAGCTCAGAACTTCTGACAATGTTTTCTCAACACGAAACTGAAATTCTTCAGAGTTCTGCTAATGGAAAAGAAACTCCCACCCCCACCACAAGAATAGTGTTAGTGTAATAATATTTCCACTGCCCAGACTGAGTTGAAGGTCCATATTGTGGAGCCCTGAAATGGAAAAACTAAGTAGGGCCCCCCATCTTCAGTCCCATAGAGTGGTAGCTGTGCTTGCTATAGACTGAATGTTTGCATCCCTTCCAAATTCGTGTGTTGAAATCCTAACCTCCAGTGTGGCAGCGTTAGGAGCTGAGGCCTTTGGGAAGAGATTAGGTCACAAGGGTGGAGCCCTCAAGAATGAGATTAGTGCCCTTATAATAAAAGAGATCCCAGAGAACTCCCTCAACCTTTCTGCCATGTGAGAACATTGTGAGAAGATGCTTGTCTACAAACCAGCGAGAGAGCCCTCATCAGACACTGAATTTCCCTGCACTTTGATCTTCTAAGCCTACAGAACTGTGAGAAGCAAACGTTTGTTGTTTAAGCCACCCAGTCTATGGTATTTTGTTACAGTAGCCCAAATGGACTGACAGAACTCAGTGATCTTCTTGGTGAAGGAATCATGGTTTTGTGGTAGAGTGCCAATTATTTATTCAATAAACACAGAACATCCCTGAAGTCTAGGTTCTGATACTGCTGTAAACAGGGTGATGGCTTCCTGGAGAATCTTTTGTCTTGCTTATAAAAATGAGATTAAACATTTAAGTTCTCATCCTCAACAGAATGAAAAAGTAAGAGGAAGTCCAAGATTAAAAGCCAAGTGACTGACAGAGAATTTCAGGGAAAAAATAAAACAGATCAAAGTAGTTAGGAATGGCATCATAGATTGATAGTCGCTCAGTCATGTTTGACTCTTTGTGACCCCATGGACTGTTGTAGTCTGCCAGACTCCTCTGTCCATGGGGACTCTCCAGGCAAGAATACTGGATTGGGTTGCCATGTACCCCTCCAGGGGATCTTCCCAACCCGGGGATCGAACCCAGGTCTCCCATATTGCAGATGGATTCTTTACCATCTGAGCCACCAGGGAAGCCCATGGCATTATAGAATTGGGAGTCAATTCATCACTTACTTAACAGGTATATTTGATGGACTAGACCTTCCAAGGACTCAAAGGTAAATCAATCCCAGATCCTGGCCTCTTGCTACTTAGTTTTGTTGTGTGTCCACTTGAACACACCTGGATTGTAAAATTGAGAGAAGGCAATGGCACCCCACTCCAGTACTCTTGCCTGGAAAATCCCATGGATGGAGGAGCCTGGTGGGCTGCAGGGGGTTGCTAAGAGTCGGACACAACTGAGCGACTTCACTTTCACTTTTCACTTTCATTCATTGGAGAAGGAAATGGCAACCCACTCCAGTGTTCTTGCCTGGAGAATCCCAGGGACAGCGGAGCCTGGTGGGCTGCTGTCTGTGGGGTCGCACAGAGTCAGACACGACTGAAGCGACTTAGCAGTAGCAGCAGCAGCAAGTGTCATAAAGCAGATACAGATAAAATTCTTCCTGTCATAAAACTTTAGATTTAGAAGAGTCCTCAGAAACAGCCTAACCCAATCTCCTCCTTTACAAAAAGAAAACTAAGAGTTTGTCACTTGCCCAACTTATGCTGTTAAGTTTGGGACTGAGCTGGGATTTGGACCCTGGTCTAGACCTTGAAGGACAGGTGGATCCAGGCAGAGGGAAGAGTATGGGCTCAGGCAGGGCTGATGTTCAGTCAAACCAACGCCTTGCCTTCCTGCTGTTGTCTGTTCTTATTGATGGATGTCCCTGTTGACTCGTTAACAATTCTGAATGTCACCCCTGGGCATGGGCACATCTCATGTCCTGCTCAGCTGAATCAGTAACAGAAGGAGACAGAGTTTTTAATAATGAAGTACTAGGAGGCAATTAATCTCTTAGCTCTGATACCGAACTTGAGATAGCACAGCTGTCTCTAAAGATATCACAAATAAAGAAGGGATGAATGTACAAAACAGTCCTATTGTTATGTTATGAAGCAGGGCAAATGAATAAGCAGACTCCAATACCATGACTCAATTTGCCAAGTTCAAGAATTATGTTAGGTGAAGTATTCATAAGTGTTAAAATAAAAAAAGACAAGGAAGTTTCTTTTACTTTTGTGGTCATCAAGACTTTATTCCAGGGAGGAGAGGAAGTTGGGAAGGGTAAGAGATACACAGTAGGCTTCCAGGGTGTGATGATATCTCTTTCTTCAATACTAGTAACTGTTCATTATAATATACATATCTATCTGTTTCTATGCATTATTCCATATGTTCCACTTAATAATAAAAATTTAAGCTGAAGGAGAACAAGGCTTGGTTTCTAATCTAGAGGCAAGGAAAGTAATGTGGAAAGCATCAGGTTCACTGAGCAGTTGCTTGTGTTCAGAACAAAGGAGCCTGGGAACAAAGTCACTGCAATGGCATAAAACTGAGAGCATGAAGATTAGCTTTCAACATCCTTGCGGATATTCCTTGCCAGCCGGTTGTTGACAAGAGCAAAATTGGTTCTTGCCTGACATGAAGCAAAGGGGACGCCTGGTTATTGCATGTCCAACACTCCTTGGAGATACGGCCAACCAGACTTAGAGGAAAAATATACAGTAAAGATTTATAAGAATGAATCATTGATATCCTGGATCATTGCTTTTTTTTTTTTTTTTTGCCATTGTATCATTTTTATGTTCACAGTTCAGTGGCTTTAAGTACATTCATGGTGTTGTGCGATCATCAGCATCATCCATTTCCAGAAAAGTTGTCAGTTTTTAAACAGTAAAATACGGGCAGAGGATCTCAACCTGATATCCTTTTGGACAGAGGGAGGCAGTGGGGAACTTCTAGTGGTCTGAGTACCTCAGAAGGGAGACAGCAGTGATGTGGGGGTAGGGTTGGGGGTGTTTTTCCTAAGACCTGACGGTTTCAACTGGTGTCGTCCAGCTCCTCGCCCGCCACACACACCGATGTTCATGAGCAGCCAGGTGAGGACACCAGATGATCATCAGGCAGCCTTTCTCCAGTGCTGCTGCTGGGCACAGTGCTACAGGATTTCATGGGCTGGTCCCAAAGCAGGGTTGTCCACAGCAGCACGACAGGGAAGGAATTGCTGTGCTTCCTGGTGCCTTGCAGCCCTCACGGAACTCTCTTGTTTGGGGTTTGATTCTGCATAGCTATTCTTTTGATGTATAATCTACAAAATTATTGTAATTTTGGAGCCAGTCATTCAGACCCTCTCAGTATCCAATCGCAGAATCAAAGATGGTCACGGGGCCTGTGAGAGGCAACTCGGCAGGGGAGCTAGGGCTTCTGTCCTGGTCTTAACGTTTCCCACACGGCTGCTGACAACAGACTGATTCTGAGACTGCAGTCCGCCAGCTTGTTTTAAAGTGGGAAAAATGCTGGGATCCTACAATAGTATCCACAGCCCTGAGTTAAAATGTCCCTACAGAACTTATAACCAAGATCATTGTGATACATGGAAATTATATTTATGCCCTTTTATCCATTCTCAACCTCTTCTCACTTCTTCCTTCCCTTCTATGAACCGTGTTCCCACATCTCCATAATTTTTCACCCTCTGGGTTCCCAGGAACATTGCCCTCACCCCTCGGTTTTCACAACTCCCCGTGAGAGTACCCTGGTTAGGACCATATTTCTGAAAAATCATATGATTCATATGGCTATTTTCCTGAATTCCTCTCCACTATCAAAATCCTATACTACCATCCTTAGTTCTAGAGGGACCTATATTGACTTCCCAGGATAATAATTTTATAAACTAATCATGAAAACAGGACTGCATTATAACTTCAGAAAATTCTACACACTTTTACCTTTGTGGGCCCTTTCCTCCATAAAAACATTGAAAATCATATTTCATACCTTCATTGGGAGGAAGATAAAAATAATTCAGATTGAATTATTATTTCTTTCCTGTAACTTTAAGAAAAATGAAAATAAAAACATTTTCATGTGTCTCTGCAGTATTATAAGCCCCAGGGAATAAGCCAGCCTGTTAGTGCAGCCTAAAGATTGGCCAGGTTATACTGACTTATCAGATTGTGCTAGGTTATCACTTAGAATGCTCTTGGTTGTAAAGGGCTTAGACAGTTAAGGTAATTTATAGGCTCACAGGACTGGAAATTTGAAGATGGAGGTGGCTTGAGGCCAGGTGTCTGGTCTTGTGAAGTTTTCATTCTTCAGATAAAGACATAGAGAAAGACCATATCACAGATCTTCCTTTTTACCTGTCTGGTGGTCATTGCCTTTACCATTCATCTTTCTGTCAAAGCTCACCTCCGTGATGGATGGAAGCTGAAAGGCCAGACTTGTGCTTTCTCTCTGGAGGCTAAGTTTCGGCTTTGTTGCTGTTGTTGTTCAGTCACAAAGTCACGTTCGACTCTGCAACCCTATGGACTATAACACGCCAGGCTCCTCTGTCCTCCACCGTCTCCCAGAGTTTGCTCAAATTTGTGTCAGTTGAGTTGGTGATGCTGTCTAACCATCTCATCCTTTGTTGCCCTTTCTTCTGCCTTCAGTCTTTCCCAGCATCAGTGTCTTTTCCAGTTAGTCAGCTCTTCGCAACAGGTGGCCAAAGTGTTGGAGTTTCAGCTTCAGCATCAGTCCTTCCAATGAATATTCAGGGTTGATTCCCTTTAAGATTGACTGGTTTGATCTCCTTGCTGTCCAAGGGACTCTCAAGAGTCTCCTCCAGCATCACAATTCGAAAGCATCAATTCTTCAGTGCTCAGCCTTCTCTGTGGTCCATCTCTCACATCCATACATGACTACTGGAAAAACCATAGTTTTGACTATATGGATATTTGTCATATCCATTGTGAAGTGATGTCTCTGTTTTTTAGTACACTGTCTACCTTTATCATAGATTTTCTCCAAGGAGCAAGTGTCTTAATTTCATGGCGGTGGTTATTGCAACTTTAGTGAAAGTGAGCTGGAGGCTTTTTGGACAGGTTTTCTGCCCCTTAGGTGTGCCCCTTAGAAGTTCCCACATCTTCTATCCTACTTTGTGATATGATGCACTCCTACAGCTGTCCTGAAGTCATGAGACACCACAGGGACAACACTTTCAAGATGGCAGAGCAAAAAGACCCAATTCTGGATTCTTGATGGCATTGTTGAATTACATAACCCACCATGAAACTATCCACCACTGAACGCTTTCATTAAGTAAAAGAATAAACTAAATTATGCAACTTTTAGCTGGATATTCTACAACTTGCTGCTTTTTATAGATAACAAGGAAAATTTACCAGAGATGTGCAGATACTGATAAATGCTGTTGGGACAATAAATATTTTAGAGATTTACTTCAAATTGTATAATTATAGAAGGATCTGTCAAATGATATGAATCTGATGGAGTCAGCAATACAAAGTTCTGGGTGGCAGGGTACTTTAGAGCAAACAGTAATTATTAAAGTCCTAAAAGGGTAATTGTTAGGGTAAGTTTGAAGAATAGACAGAAACACTGACTGGAGTGCAATAAATAAGGGGGTGAGCGACAAGGTGAAGTCAGAGAAGCAACAGAGGCCATTTTGCTTTTTGACTGAAGTTTCAGGAGACAGGTAGTTTTGATATAATGGTACAATTTTGCCTCTGGGGTTGGAGGGGGATATTTTAAGAATATTGAATGATAAAATCTCATTATGCAAGTGACTGCTTAGTGCTCATATTAAATGTGGTGTTCATACCTGTCTATCTCTTTTATACTCACCAACCTTCAACTCCGAAGCTCCTGCTTTTCAGAGAACTATACTCCCCTCCCATAGGGTTAGCATACAAGCAGCTATACTGTATAAAAGAACACTGTCTCCCTGACTGTAGTTGACTGGACCAGGGATGGGTACCTAATCTAAGCTGAGCTAAAGGCCTTTCTCCTGGGGACTTTGGGAACTGGGAGCAAGGGACCAAGTTGGTGCCTTGCAAGTGGCTAAAGTTATAAGGTTTAAAGCTTGAAAGAAAGATGTAGGCATGTCTTGATCATATGGGGAAAAAACCTGGTGTCTCTCCTAAGACGAGGAAATAGGGAAAAAACAACCCTAATGGAATTCAAGTTCTGGTAGCTTTCTAAAGCCTGGCGCCATCTTTCCCATCAGTTTTCAGTTTGGCCATTTATTTGTATACCTTGGTTAATTCTAGGCATACTTTTATGGGGAAGATGATGTCAATAATGTCAAGTGTGGGGTGTTAAAATATAGAATTAGCTGGATAAAGTTGAGGTAGGGAACAATAATGATTCAGAGATCCTGGGCTGGAACATCAGAGTTCCCCGTAGGTAGCAGCAAAGCAATCGATTCATTGCCTACAATCTGAAGGACCATGAGCCTGTAAAGTTTTCAGTAGACCTCAGTATTCAGCATTTATTTTGTTCTCTCTTTAGGAGAACTAACTTCCAATTAAAGCCATGATCTGAGACTATACTATTGCTAAATTGTCTTGCTAAATAGCACCAAATTCTTAACAGCACTCTAAGATCAGGGCCCTAATTTAGAAACTTTGAGGATGTTGAAATCTTATTATTTTCCTCCCTTTGTTTCACTACATCTCTAACTTGTAAATTTGGTCCCACTGCCTGGGACCTTCTACGAAAAAGAAAGTTCCTTTCTTCTACTAACTTTATTATAACTCCAGTTCTCCTTCACCCCTCAATTTTGAGCTCACAACTTAAAAGTTTCCTGAAATTCAGATCTGGATTAGGTATTCCTTTTATGAGCTCTTATAATGATGTTTTTCTAATATCACATAGTGCTATAACCTTTCTCTTGTCTTTCTATAGCACTAAACTCTAAGCTGAGAGTAGGCAGATGGTAGGTGTTTAATGGAGTCTTGAATGAATGGATGAAAAGCTATTGTGAATACCAAAGTAATATAGGCAAAATATTTGGCATGCGACCAATCAATAATTTTTTGTTTCTTATTAGAGCCAACTCATTGGAAAAGAGCCTGATGCTGGGAAAGATAGAAGGCAGGAGGAGAAGGGGATGACAGAGGATGAGATGGTTGGATGGCATCACCGACTCAATGGACATGAGTTTGAGCAAGCTCCAGGAGCTCCAGGAGATGGTGAAGGACAGAGAACCCTGGTGTGCTGCAGTCCATGGGGTCCAAAGAATTGGACATGACTGAGCAACTGAACAACAAAGTTTTCTTTTATGATTCATTAGAATAACCCTAGAAGCTAAGAAGAGTAAGGCATGTTTCAAATTGCACTTCAGTTGGTGGCTTTAGGAGCCACACAGAAAATGAACAGTTTGGTCAACCATCAGAGCAGATGCCCAATAAATTAGAACAGAAGAGCCTGGCTATTTACCTTGGAGAGACTATTGGTCTTGCCCCAAAAATATAGCTTAAATTCAGTTATTAATAAACTGAACATAGAATGAATATATCTATGAAACATTATAATTAAGTTGAATACCCCAAGCGGAAAATGATGTACCAGTGATATTTTAAACTATAATCTAAGCAATTCATTGACACTATTTGTTCTGATAAGATTGTACTTATAAAGTAAATAATTAATAACTTCTATAAATTAGCAATAATCTTTTTATAAACAATATTTCCAGTTATATAAACCATAACAAAATCTAAGAATAAATTTAAGGCATAGAAGCATATAAAAACTATGCAACTTTACGGAGGATCATAAAAATACTTGAATAAATAGAGAAATAGCATATGCTTTTAAAGAATCCGTCAATGTTATAAGATGCTAATTCTCCCCAAATTGTTCCATAACCAGTGAAATTCCAAATAAAATGCCAAAATTTTTTTTATTCACCAGTAACGTAAATACCAAATGTATGTGTAAACGTACAGCTCAATGAATTTTTCATTATTTTTAAACTGGTCTAAGTTCAAAGTTTGCCTGAAATAAAAATGGAGTGAAATATCCCCCAAAATTTCAATGAAGAAAAAGCATTAAATTTTTAGAGCTGCCACTTCAATATAGAAATTGGCAGAAAATAATATAGAAAACTGAAAAACAAGTTCAAGGAATATATACAAGTAAATGTGATAAAAGTAGCATTTCAAATTAATGAGTTAATGAGGGAGTCTCTAAAAGTGATATTTTAAACTACAATCTAAGCAATACGTTGACACTATTTGTGCTGCTAAGACTGTACTTATGAAGTAAAGTAATTAATAGCTTCTATATATTAGCAATAATCTTTTTAAAAACAATACTTCCAATTATATAAACCATAACAAAATCTAAGAATAAATTAAGATGCTAGAATGGTTGTGATATAAGTATCTACTTCACCATCTGAATTTGAAAAATAAATGCAAATAAATGAAATCAGGAAAGAGCAAGATTAATAGGACTTCCCTGGTGGTCCAGCAGTTAAGAATATGCCTGCCAACACAGGGGACAGGGGTTCTAGCCCTGCTCCAGGAAGATCCCACATGCCGCAGAGCAGCTAAGCCCATGCTCCACAACTACCGAGCCAAGTGCCTAGGGCCTGTGCTCTGAAACAAGAGAAGCCACCGCAGGGAGAAGCCTGTGTGCTACAACAAAGAGTATCCCCTGCTTGCAACAACTTGAGAAAGCCTGAGGGCAGCAAGGAAGATCCAGCACAGCCAAAAATAACAATAAATAAATATATTTTTAAAAAGAATAATATATAGCTGAAGACTCAAGATAAACTCAAGATAAACAGGACATTTAAAATAGAAATCACAATGGGAAGATCAATATATTTGTCTACTTACATTTACTACTTCTCTGCAGTGAATACCATAAAGCTAAAAGGCAAATGACCAAATAGGGAAAAGTCTTTGCTATCTTTGTGATATCTGAGCAGATGTCTTTGATAGGAATGTGGTATGCTCTGTGTGGATTCTAGAGTCAGGTTGCTTGGGTTTGAATATGATATATCCCAATAGCCAGCTGTCTTACATTGGGTTTCCTAGATTCTTAAACAGAATATCTAAGGATATTCTCTTCAGTGAAACCTGGAGGAATGAGAGAAGCAGGATACAACAGGAGGAGAATCCAAGCAGAGATGAGCATCCAGGTAAAGTATCACCTCAGCCCAACCTCAGCTCAACCCCACAGGAAGCTCTGGAGCAAACACGGTGCCGTGGAGCTCTCTGGCCTTAAGGCAAGTGGGTAGAGCCTTTGAAGCCCCTCCCCATCAGTCACTGGCTGCAGGCCATCCTGACAGATAGACTCCCTTTGACTGAGGATAATTTTCCAGAGAAGGGTGCAGCTACCGACAACCATAGCTGCTAGGCTCTGGGTACACTAGATGGACAAGTGAGTTGGGGAATACCACTAGAAGGATCTTCTGTAATAACTAAGTCATCCTAATTTACTTACTTAACTCTTAGAAGCTTTTGTTTCTTTGCTTATAATGGCAAAAATTGTATCAATGCCTTAGGGTGCTAGGGGATATGATAAACAGTTTATATTAGGAACTAGCCTAATAAAAGCACTTAAAAGTTAGCATTTAGAGAGATTTACAAGTCTAAACATTCACTAATAAGCTAAGTGGGGAAATTGCAAAGACCCAGCAATGCATGAGCAGAGAAATCCAATTGTCTAAAATATGGAAATGTTTTTCTCACTGTAACTATAGTGCAAATTTAAAATGAATTACCATTTATTTTCTATCAAAGAGACAAAATCAAAGGTAATAGTGCTGGCAAGGTGTCCATGTGGGAATAGAGAGTAATCTCTTACATTCCTATTAGGATCATAAAATGATCAATTGATTTTTGGAGGGCATGTTGGAAATCCATCTGAAGCTTTATAATCATGCATACCTTTCCAAAATGTTCATTCCCTCTCCCAAGAATTTATTTGTAGAAAGCTTGGCCAAATACCTAAAAATATAAAGAGGTTCATAGTATTATTTGAGTACTGAAACACTGGCATTGACCTAAAGAGCTAATAAAATGGAAAGGGATGTATAACAATGTAGTTACTATAGAGAATTATGGTACAAAAATATATTTATTGATAATGAAATAAGTCCAAATTTTAATTAAAAAAAAAACCCATGAATTAAAAGCCTATGTTCAAACATTAAAATTCAATTTTTAAAAATTTGGAATTATATACACTAGTGGTGATTGGCTTTGAGTGATGAATTCTTTTTAACCTTCTTTGTGCTTCTCTGTATCTTTCTGATCTTTCTAGAGTGAATGAGTAACACAACAATAACTCATAAGCCTCAGGCTTCTTAGGAGCTAACGCCTTGGTAGGAGTGCAAATAATCCCTGTTTGAAGATGGCATTGAAGCACAATTTCTAGTTATTGTTGATTTGTTGCTGTTTCTAACAAACATAAGTTCATAAGTTTATGCTTGAATCATACCTAAAGAAAGAATGAAAACCAAAAAGAAATTCAAGCAAACAGATTTCTTTTTCCCCACATAGGTAACCATTTATTTTTCTGATGCATTTGATCCTTGTCTGAGTCAGATAAATAACTTGTTCAAAATGGAATGAGTTAAGGTGCATCCTGAACTTTTTTTTTTTTAATTTAATTTAATTTTTTTGCAAACAGATTTCTAAAACATATAAATACAAATCACTATGAACAAAGCACTCACATTTTTACTCAAGGAAGAGAAAGAGGATCTTTTCTTTAATAGAGTGGTTGGTAAGGGAAACAGCTTTGACTGTGCTTTGAAAGTTGATTTACACTCATTTAATGAATTATTTCTTGAATGCACTCATTTTATTCTGTCCAGAGACACCCTTCACATTTGGCTGATACAGCATACTGTATCAATTAGAACCACCACAGGAAACAGATGGCACAATCAAACAGGGTAACTGAGGAGAGGTTAATGAAGGGACAGTTTACAAAGATGTGGCCAAGGCTCAGGAAAAAGCAGATCAGGGCAAGAACTTCAGAGAGTGGTTATCATCCCTAGGTTGAAAGAGCAAGAGGGAGGAACTGTTATCAGAATCTGGAGAGGGTGACTTGAGAGAAGCAGTACTTGGTGGAACAAAAGGCCCCATCCCATTTATGCAGGGCAGCTGTCCTTCAATTGTTGCCACAGCATCTCAGGCGGTTTCGATGTCAGGGCCCCTCCCTGTCAACGCCAGTGTCCACAGTCATCATGGCGAGAGAAGAGAGAATACAGAGTAATACACACCGGCTCTTCAGTACTGCTGACCAGAAGTGAGGCAGCACTCCTCTCATTTCTTTGGTCAGCGCACATCATGTGGCCTTGCTCAATTGAAAGGGAGTAGGGAGACGATCCTTATAGGCACCCAAAAGAAAGGAGAACTGAAAACACTGGTGAAAAACACAGGCAGTTAGTCATCCCTCTTCTTTTTGATTATGTGCATTTTTCTATATGAGAGACAAACTCCTAACCAACCTTACAATGCTGTCTACAGTTGTGCTGCCCAGTACAGCAGCCACCAGTCACATGTGGCTATTGAGTCCTGGAAACATGAATTGAGATGTGCTCTGTATGTAAAATATACTTAGGATTTCAAAGACTTAACACAGAAAAAGAGAATGAGATAGTTCTTCATTGATTACTATTGATCACATGTTGAAATAATAGGTTTGATATATTGGGTTAAATAAAAACACATTATTAAAATTAATTTTACCTATTTTTATCTTTTAAAATGTGGTTTCTACCTGCTAAGTCGCTTCAGTCGTGTCTGACTCTGTGTGACCCCATGGACTGCAGCCCGCCAGACTCCTCTGTCCTTGTGATTTTCCAGGCAAGAATACTGGAGTGGGTTGCCCTTTCCTTCCCCAGGGTGGTTTCTACAGAATTTTGAATTACATATATTGCTTGTGTTATATTGCTATCCAACAGCCACTGCTCTAGAAAATTCTCTCGGTTCCCAATAGGGTTCCTAATAGAAATTTTAGCTTTGCTAGAATTCTCCATAGACTGAGTCATTACTTTAATTGCCCTTGGAATAAGCAGCTCAGGTTTTTTCTTTTGTTTTAGTGTCTAATTTAAATTTCTTTATAAAAATTTAGAATCAGTTTTTTTCCTCTCCTCCATAAAGGCAAAGCACAGGTGGTTCATAGAGACCATTATTCTATGAGGAATTTTTTATAAGATGTGTTTAAATGTAATTCAGTTCCATTAAAACAAAGGAGCCATTCAGCACAAGCACTGTCTTACTCATTTTGAAGACAGACTATATAGTTTTTTATTTGGAAGAAGGGTACAGAGAAGGTAAATTAACCTTACATTTTTCAATGTATTTACAGCTGAAGTAAGAAGCTCTCAAGTTTTCTTGGAAATTTGGTGCAACAATAACTATTTTATGGCCTGTGCCAAAGATGCCCCCTCTGCCCTTCCAGTCCCCTCCTTTCGCCCTGCACCCAGCTCTCTGCCCTGGAGGCTGACCGGCTTGGTCTGCACCAGGAGGTCAGGAATAAAGAATTCTGGTTGGAGACTGGAAGGAGGCAGGCAAGTGGGCTCCCTCACTGAGTCCCCAGAATTGAGTCACAGAAAGAGCATCACCACCAATAAGGTGGGAAGAAAGGGTTTCAAATAGAAGTTAGAGCTTCTACAGACCATGGGAGGAGCTGGGATGTGAAGGTCTGGAAGGTGAACCAGAGGGTCAGACAAATAATCACAGTCACTTTAGCCAGGTTCACAGCACCACAGAGCTGGCAGAAAAGCCTGAGAAACTGCTGTGTGTGGGAGGTTGTCAAACTGGGATCTGGAAGAGGGAGGTTGTGAAGTCTTGAAAGTTAAAGTCACTCAATCGTGTCCGACTCTTTGCAACCCCATGGACTATATGGTCCATGGAATTCTCCAGGCCAGAATACTGCAGTGCGTAGCCTTTCCCTTCTCCAGGGGATCTTCCCAACCCAGGATCGAACCGGGGTCTCCTGAATGGCAGGCGGATTCTTTACCAACTGAGCTATCAAGGAAGCTTGAAGTCTTGAAAGCTGCTGCCAAGTGCCTGGCAGGGGCCTTGGGTCTGAGTTGGTGAGCAGTGTCACCCATTGGGAATATGGCAATGAAGGCAAAGAGGAGCAATTGGGGCCTGCTGGGGATAGACGTGGCTCTCTGTCACCGTGTCCACCCAACATGACCTTCCAAAAAGTGACGGACTTTCCTTCATGTTCACCTTCCAAATCTTGTGCCTGTTCCTTCCTTGGTCAGCTCTCACCTGGAACCTTCCTGGGATGGGGATTCTGGGTCCCAGCCTTCAACAGGAGCCGAGATACCAAGCTGAGGACTGTCTGGCACAGGCAGACTGTGTCTGAGACTGAGTACTGTGATTGTCTGTAAGAGCCTCCTTTTTGTGATTGCAGATTCCAGTGCTGGCTCTGCTCATCCTTTAGGGGCTCAGAGCGGCGGAAGCTCCACTCCTCTACCCGGGGGTAACTGCCCTGCCCCTTGTGATTCTCTACTTCTCCCCACTCCTTCCAATGATCTTGACCTGAGTGTGCCATCTGCATTCCGTTGTGAACTTGACATCCAGTGCACTGGTATCCTGTGGGAGGGAGGCTATGGCCAAACAAAAAGCCTTTGACTGTCTTGGCCCATAATGAAAGGATACAGAAGAACAACATTTTGAAAAGACATTTACTCAAATCTGGCATCATAAGGCAGAGTTTTATTATTTTCCGTCTGATATTTTATGAAAGCCTTTACAATGTCTTGTAGGAATAGTAAACTCTTTATAGTAGGACTAAGGTAAGAAAGGGAATTATCAGGGTGCATTTTTATATATTTATATAGTTTCTTATATATATATATCATATAGCTTATTATACATACAATATGGGCTTCCCAAGTGGCACTAGTGGTAAAGAACCTGCCTGCCAATGCAGGTAGACATGAGACGCGGGTTCGATCCCTGGGTTGGGAAGATCCCCTGGAGGAGGGCTCAGCAACCCATTCGAGTATTGTTGCCTGAAGAATCCCATGGACAGAGGAGCCTGGCAGGCTGCAGCTTATAGGGTCACACAGTTGGACATGACTGAAGCAACTTAGCATGCATACATATAATATAGATTCTTTGGCAAAGAAATAGCAATATTTCAACCACACATTAAGCTCGACACTCATCAATTATTGGTTTTCTAAATTTTACTTGTACTTCTTTTGCATGAGAATTTGAAAGACTCCTTTGTTTCACTGCCTATACAATGTGGCAGAGAAGGCAATGGCACCCCACTCCAGTACTCTTGCCTGGAAAACCCCATGGACGGAGGAGCCTGGTAGGCTGCAGGCCATGGGGTTGCGAAGAGTCAGACACGACTAAGCGACTTCACTTTCACTTTTCACTTTCATGCATTGGAGAAGGAAATGGCAACCCACTCCAGTGTTCTTGCCTGGAGAATCCCAGGAACAGCGGAGCCTGGTGGGCTGCCATCTACGGGGTTGCACAGAGTTGGACACAACTGAAGTGACTTAGCAGCAGCAGCAGCAACAGCATACAATGTGGGGCTTAGATGAAATTAACTCAACTATTCCTATGCACTCACATTCTTTAAATCTATGATGTTTCAGTCAAGTTTGTGGAATATCAGTGTAGTAAAAGTGTAGAGACTTTTCTGAAGTACTGGAATATCTTGTGAAACAAATTTCAGCTTCCCATCTGACTCAGAAAATCAGACAAATATTTTTATCAATTCCTTTTTAAGTGTGAAAGAGTGCACGTTCCTAAAAGTACCACAGCCTCAGTCAGAGGTCAGCAAACAATAGCACAGGGACCAAATGTAGCCTACCACCTGTTCTCATAAAGTTTTATTGAAACACAGCCATGCTAACTTGTTTACATATTATCTGTGGCCACTGCCTTCTCACTACAGAGAAGAGCTGAGTTGTTGCAATGGAAATTATCTGGCTCACAAAACCTAAAATGTCTGCTATCTAGCTCTTTACAGAAAAATTTTGCCGATTTGTAAGTATCTTTCTTTAAGTAAGATTCCCTATGTTTTTCAGAAATGACGTACCCTAAAATACTAACAGTGGGTGATCTAAGATACAAATAAGTGTACAAAGAAATGTCTGTTTTGAAATGTGAACATTGTAACCGTCCATATGACACTTCTGAGGCAGCCCGGCAGCCCTACCATCTAGTCTCAACTCTGTTCTTAACCAGTAAAACAATCTTGTGCAAGTTACCTGTGTTTTCTCTTAATTGTAAAATCACATAAGATAATATGTGGGACAACTTAGATTTCTATCCAAAAGGAAGGATTAGTAAACATTATATCTGACATGCAGAAAGGGAAAAACTCTAGCTCTATGGCATTAGAAGGTTGGGAAATGCATTATATGGGTATAGAGTTTGAAATGCAATGGTCAGAAAATTATTAAACAGTCATTTTTTCCCCCATTGCCTTCATGAAGCCACTTCTTTAGCATAAACTCTTGAATTTCTCAAGCAGGTGACATATCGGGATGTATACATGGGAGTGAGAAGCAGAATTTAGAATGATGGCAGCCTGGCATCAGTATGCACTGGGATCCTGGCCAGCAAGGTTTCAGGATGTCATCGCTCTCAAGCTACAAAGACCTCTGCTATGGGCGCCATGGAAGAAACCTTCCAGCTGTGGATTCACGGGGACTTGATCTCTAAATGAGGAACAGACAACCTGCTGAGGAATGCCTGTGTTCCTGAAATGTCAAAGCCAGAACTAGAAGGATTTAGATACGCAATGCAGGGGCAAGCCTCAGGAACATACTAAGGCTTTAAAAGCTCATTTTATGTATTTATTTTCAGAACAAAAGGGATTTTAAAAATATATCATCACAAAGAAGTCTAACATCTCTCTTCTGGTTCTGCAGGGTTCAAAGTCCAGTAACTCACTCCTGTTTCTCTGCCTGAGCTGGAGTTTAATAGCTAAGAAGAGAATCTTAATGATTAATCAGCCCATGCACAATTCCAGAACAAGACAGGGATGTTATTGTCATTTTATAGATGAAGAAACCTAGGCCCAGATGTATCAAAACAGCTGTTTGAAGTCATATAATTTTTTGTGCAGAGTGAAAATGAATTTCTGGGTCTCTGATTCCTGCTCAACTCTTCTTCTCTCAAACTACCCTGCTTCTCAAGAACCCAGAACCTGGGAAGACCATGCTGGGTCTGCCTCTGATCCCTTGGCATTGTCGGGAACCTCTCTGTGTCTTTGTTTTCTCTTCTGTAAAAATGGTCAGGATGCCTGCTTACTCTTCCGCATAAGGATGCTGAAGCTCAAATGTGATCACTGACATGAAATTGTGACTCATGGACTTGGCAGGCACTTATTTTCCTATATAAAATCATCCTCTTCTTCCTGTTAACCTAATGTCATTCCAGCAACCGTCTGCCCAGGTGCAGGGAATAAATCATGATTAAACAATGACAGTTGCGGTGGTCCCATTCCCTTATGCCAGTGATTGAACTAGGAATTGTCACGTGACCCAGAATTGGTCAAGAAGACCTAGAGAAAATCCTGGAGAGACGTGTGGAAAACTTTGAGGAAGTCCTGTGCTACCTGATAAAGGTGCAAGTGATGTGAAGAAAAGTTAAGAGTCTTCAAAAAAAAAAAAAGAATGACCTCACATGAGATAGAAGCCATCATGAGTGGAGCCATCACTTGTTCAACAAATATTTATGGTGTACACACCATGCATTAGGCATTGGGAATACAACAGAGAATGGACAGACCAAAATACCTGGCCCAGTGGAGATTATATTTCAGAAACAGGAGACAAAGAAGCTAAGTACAAAATGTAGTTTGTTGGTGATAAGTGTGAAAGAAACAAATGCAGCAGGAATGGAGACATGAGAGATTGAATGGTAGAAAGTTTAGATAGGATGGTGAAGGATGCCCTCACGAAGAAGATAGCTTCTGAATAAAAGGCAGGAGGAAGCAAGGGAGTGAGCTGTGGTGGAACCTGGAGTTAGAGCAGCACTGGCCAAGGGCACAGCCTAGCAACAGAGGGTGGAAGTGTGGTCAGCCGTGTGGAGAGCCAGATCATGTGAAGCCTTGAAGCCACTGTGGATCTTTGGCTCTTACTCTGAGTCACATGGGAATTCATTGGCAGGTTTTAAACAGAGAGACCATGTGATCAGATCTTCATTTTAGCAGGATCGTTCTGGCAGCTCTGTGCAAACAGGCTAGAGGGAAAAGGGCAGAAATGAACCACTTAGGAGGATGTTTTAATAACATAGGTGAGAGCTGTGGGTGGCTTCAGCCACAATGCTGACGTGAAAATGTAAGAAGTGGTCCAGATTCTGGATATATTATGAAGATGGAGTTGGCAGAGTTTCTTAAAGATCAGAATGGGACTTGAAGGAATTAAGAACAACTCTTGAGGTTTCAGTTTGAGCACCTGGAATAAAGAAGCTGTCATCTGCTGAGTGGGAAGGACATGTTTTGAGGACTGTTCAGGAGCTTGTCTTTCATCTTGTTTGAGATGCTTATTAGTTATCAAAATGGACATGTCATGTAGGTCACTGGTTAACAAGTCCAACAAATTAGGCACTAATTAAATGGAAAAAATTCCATAAATGAGTCACAGGTGAGCATCTGTCACTGTGAGAAAAGCAGGATAATGTATTCAAGTCTGAGTTTCCTCATCATTGAAATAGGGACAGCAGCCTGTGTTCTGCAGATTTAATAAGAAGGTATAAATAAAAGTGCCCAGCACTGTGCTTTGAGCAACAAGCAATAGTCCTCCATTCTTCTGCCTAGATGGAGTCATTGAGGAATTAAGCCGCTTGATCTACCAATTAATTTTCTTAGAATATCTGAGCATGATGGGATTAATGATTTACAATTCATAAATTTTGATACAACTCACACCACATAGGACTGGAGTAAAGATTTAATTTTTTTCTATTTTATAGAAGAAGAAACAGATTCAGAAATACAGCAATTTTCCCAGAGTCACACAGCTAGTACCATCTGTGAAGATCAGTTTTTCCATTATTTTTAAACCTAACAAATTGAATGTTTAAGGCTATTCTTGAATATCTTTACTATTTTCTAACACTGATTATAAGACATGAACATTTTCCCTCCACGTTAACAAGTCATTTTTAAGAAGAGGTGTAGAATAGGGAATTCTTATGTATGATAGCAACCAATACAGCAAGTATGAATGTTTCATAATGAATGATGGTAACTCTCTGGGTTCACACCTATTAAATAGATCCTCTTGAAAATTCCTTAGAGATTATCTGATATTTCTACTCTTATGTTGATTTAGAGGGAGAATGGCTTCACTGGTAGCTCAGCTGGTAAAGAATCAGCCTGCAATGCAGGAGATCCCGGTTCAATTCCTCGGTCAGGAAGATCCCCTGGAGAAGGGATAGGATACCTGCTCCAGTATTCATGGGCTTCCCTGGGGGCTCAGACAATAAAGAATTCACCTTCAAATGCAGGAGACCTGGGTTCGATCCGTGGGTTGGGAAGATCCCCTGGAGGAGGACATGGCAACCCACTCCAGTATTCTTGCTGGAGAATTCCATGGACAGAGGAGCCTGGCAGGCCACAGTCCATGGTGGCGCAAAGAGTTGGACACAACTGAGTGACTAAGCACTCACAGAGGGAGAGTTATAAAGCTCTTATTTCGTTGCTTATTGATCAAAGAGATATTATCTAACTGTGGTTTGATCATTCAGTGCTAGGAGCTATGAGAAAAAATTTAATATAAGGACAATGTTACCACACCTCTTGGATTTCAATTTAATCCTGAGTCCGTCCTGAGGTCCAGAGGGCTGTTGGTGCTTTGATAGTCATTACTTGGATTAGGAAATTGTTGTTGAACCGTGCATGACAGGTAAACTGTGACCATGAAGGTAATGGTGGGGATCAGATGCACTCAGAGACTTGTACTCTCAGGCTAAATTATAAAGCAGGCAAAGCATGCAGTGTTCTCTCCTTTCCTCCACCCCCAACCCCATGCACATTTCTGAATCTTCTACAAATCACTTTTACAAAGTGATCTTAATTCTACAAGCATTTAGAACTTCAGCACATTGTTAATAAAATGAAAGAAAATACACAAACCTGGAAGAAAAATATCACAAAGAAGAGTTAAAGTCCTTAAAGGAGAATTCACATATACAAATCCACAAGAAACACTGAAATCCCAAAAGACAAGGAGGCATAAAAGCCTCAAGCCAACAACTGACAGAAAATACATGCTCTAATAAACCGCACAAAATGTTCAGACTCACTACTAACCAACTACAGAGACTTCAAGTGAAATAAACAATCACTTTGCACCTATCAGACTAACCAAGGTTTAAAAAGTATTCAGTGCTACGTCTGGTGAATACGGTATTGGTGGTGGCATATATGGTAAAAACGTTCAGGGAAGCAATTTGGCAACATGCAATGGCAGCACTAACCATGCATGCATCCCTTGGATCCTGTAATTCTATTTTATACACGTTTCCAATCATTTCTATAAATACCTTAAGACTTAAGGAAAAGGATGTTCAGTGAACTTATTTATAAGGAAAAATTGGAAAAGTTAAATATCCATCACTTAAGTTTTAAATCATGTTTTTTGTTGTTGTTTAATCACTAAATTGTGTCCGATTCTTGTAGTTCCATGGACTGTAGCCTGCCAGACTCCTCTGTCTATGGGATTCTCCAGGCAAGCATACTAGAGTGAGTTGCCATTTCCTCCTCCAGGGGATCTTCCCAACCCAGGGTTCAAACCCGAGTCTCCTGTATTGGCACTAAATTATGTTTAACCATATGGTATATTCTATGTCAGGCTTCCTTGGTGGCTCACTGGTAAATAATCCACCTGCCGATGCAGGAGACATGGGTTTGATCCCTGGTCTGGGAAGATCCACTGGAAAAGGAAATGACAACATACACCAGTATTCTTGCCTGGGAAATCCTAGGAAAGCCCATGGACAGAGGAGCCTGGTGGGCTACAGTCCATCGGGTTGCAAAAGCTACTTAGCTACTAAATAACAACGTACTCTGTGTCATCATGGACTGCCTAAGAAAAGCATATAACATAGTGCAGAAATTGATGTTGATAAATTGAGTAAAGGTGGGATATAGGCTATCTTATATAGAAACATTATTTTACATAGGTATTTTATAGATTCAGATATCTTACACAAGATGATCTGACCTATATAAACTATATATGCACTGAAGATTAACTTTTATTGTTTTTCCTTTTCGTGTTTACAGTGACTGATGTTTAGCTGTTTAATAACAGGCAATTGCTTGAGTGTTCTGTGCTGAGTGTTTTACAGACACTGACATTTAAACATTAACCATGGGATGAGATTTTATCTCTTTTTTTTTAATCCTTCAGCACAGATCGCTACAAATGGGATGACTAGGTCCTATCCTTTTCTTTCTTAAACAGCTTTAATGAGGTATATTTTACATTTCATAGAATTCACCCATTTCAAGTGTATAACTCAGTGATTTCTACTAACTTTACTGAAAGGTGCAGTATCACCACCGTCCAGTTATAGCACATTTTATCCCCACAGTAAGATTCCTTGTGCCCATTGGCAGTTAGTCCCCATTCCCACTTCCACGCCCAGATAACCACTGACCTACTTTCTGTTTCTATGCACTTGCCTTTCCTGGACATTTCACATAAATGGAATCATCTAATATGTGGTCCCTTGGTCTTTTGTATCTGCCTCCCGACTACCCTTTGGATAGAATGCCTCTTCTGCCCTTATTTTCAACCTGGCCAATCTCTATTCCTCCTTCAGATCCCACTTGAGCATCACCTGTGAGAGGCTGTCCTCTCTGAGTCTATCCTCTGCCCTCCCTGGAATTAGTCACACTTTCCCCTGAAGAGCTAGTTGTGTAGACACACTCCAATCATGGTGTGTGTCTTGGGAGACACACATGCCAGAGCCATCTTGGAAATTCCTTCAAGGCAAGAACCAGGTTTCCTCTGATCTTTCCTCAATGCAGGATCATTTGTGGCCCTGCATCCCTTCTTGAGCATCTATTAGGTATAGTGTCCCTGGAAGATGACAGGTAACACGTTTTCTCCTCTCAGACCAGGACAGAGGTGCGAGGCCAGTGGGCAAAGTCTGCTCTTGATGTGATCACATGTTTCCCTGGCGTTTAACCTGCTCCCATACAGGTTGCTGTATCAGGAGCAATAATTTTTGTTGCTGCCATCTAGGGCACTTCTGATGTTATTCCCAATGTGCTGTGGCTCCTGACATCCTCTGCTAGGGGAAGGGAGGAAAAGCATAAAATCTGCTTATTAGTCTTTATTCTTTGTCCCCCTTGAAACCAAAGGCTGGGTAGGTGCAGGTCTGGCCTGATCTGGATGTTAGAATTGGGAGAAGCTCCTGGATTGCCTTAGCACCAAGTGCTCTCTTTTGTCCGATTGCTGGCCCAGCCACTCTTGCCCAGGTGCACACAACCACTTGGGTGGGTGGCCACCCCTAGTGATTTTAGCTTACAGAAGAGTAGAAGTATGTGAATCTTGTTGCTGCAGGAAATCCAGTTATTCTCCTAGTTCTAAAATAAAATCTGGCGGATGTTTGTTAGAGACCACATTCTTACTCTTCAAAGGAAGGAAGAAAGATTAAATGTTATTTACATACCTGTAATTGGGATAGGCAGACATGTTGGCTTTGCGATAAGCAATGGTCTGAAGAATTTTGAAGGAGAGGCAATCAAGGAAATTGCAACTCTTTGGGCTCAAACAGAAACATCAATTAGAGAAGAAAGTTGAAACAGAGAGAACGCCTGTCCTCTAATTCAAGGCTGATGGGCTTCCTACGTGTTTTAGACTAGAACAATTCACACTTGGAGAGGGCTCTGAGTTCTTTAACGCTGCAGGTATATTAGGCATAATTAAATATGCAGTCACTTAAGGATGTTAAACTTTTTCCTCTTTCAAAACTCTATGTTAGGGTTTAAAAAATGATAGTGGCCATGGAGTCCCAGCAAAAGGCATTGAATTCTGTCTCTCTGGAAGGGCCTAAAAAATATTGCTGCATCTGAAAGAAAATCCTGTTCAAGTTTAACACTTTGACCAGCTTAGATTGTGGCTCTATTGGAATATTTGAACCCAATACTCAATACGAGATGTGTGCAGGCCTCTTCTTATGGTAAATATCTTCTCCTCTGTTTCAAAATCAGAAAAAAAGAAATCCCATCCTGAGGGCTCCATTCCTGGCATATTTATGCCCCAGGCAGATTGAAAGTGTAAAACAGACTTTTCACAAATGAAGAGGCATCATGCTTTTCAGCCCAGGACAAGAAACTTCAGCTGTTGCCACGACAACTTCAGGATTCTGGCTCCTAGGCTGGCTGCCTGAGAACTGTCTCGGAGCCCCAGCCTCCTGCGCTGTCACTCACTGTCAGACCGAGTGCAAAGGCCCTGGGAGTGAATTCATGGTGAGAACCAGCCTATAAGCTTTTCAGAAACAACGAGACCATCTCCAGATTATCGAAAAAGCAGGTGGAGTCTCTCAGGAGCAAAGTATATATCCATGATTCCTTTTAAAAATAACTGAGTGATACTAGAGTAATGAATATAGTTCATTATACATTTGTCACAACTCATAAAATGTACAACACCCATAAAAAGTGAACGGTTATGTAAACGCTGGACTTTGAGTGATCGTGAGTGGAGCAAATGCACCTGATCGTGAGTGGAGCAAATGTTGATAATGGGGGAGGCGGTGTGGGTGGGGATGGGAGGTATGTGTGAAACCTCTGTATTTACTGCTCAGCTTTGCTGTGAACCTAAAACTGATCTAAACAATAAAAAGTGTATTATACCTAGATGCACACATAAATGGAATCTCTTGGAGGGTGGGGCAAATCCAAAGGGCTTGTGCAGGAGAGTTGCGTCTGTTTGTAGCACAATAAACAAAGAAACACAGTGGGTATCAAAGACCCAAAAAAGTCTCTGTTGCTGAGAAGAACATGGCGCTGCCGTCTGGGGGAGAAAATCATCTGATTCATGCAGGTTAGAAAACTAGCAACCCTGGGACAGACTGTGTTTCTTGTTTATATTCCTGGATGAAATGTGGAAACATGCTGAGATTCGTCAAGGTTACCAAGGAGAGAATATGGCCTTAAGAAAGTTGATGTTTTATATAATGGTCTAATTAATGCTGATATCTGTCCATCTTGGCCCCCTACTTGGAGCCAGGAAACCTTACTCCCCTGAGTCTATCCAGGTTTCAGACCCCAGGGGCTATTGTGTAACCACTGCAGGAGCATCTGTAGCTGCTGCTGTTGATTTAGTGCCCCTCCCCTTCTCTTTTCTCACCTCTGGGAATAGTTTTTGTTGCAACTACTGTTGCCCTTGCAAAGCAATGTGGGTATGTAATGCCAGGGAGTAGAGGGGATAATTGTCAAAGTGAAGATGAGTGGTCCCCCCAACAAAGCAATCATGGGAAACCTGGGGTTAAAGCCACACAGGCTCACATTCTCATCTTGCCACCCAGAGGTCTTTTTTTCCCACTTAAGTGGACCAGTCCAAACCAGTATCTCTGATCCTGACCTTGATAAGCCAAAACCATGACCATGGAGTAAGTACATGTTGATAATAGAGCAGAGCAATTAAAATGTTGGGCTCTTAAATTAGACTGCAAAGGTTGGAAGTTCAGTTCTCCCACTTACTAGCTGTGTGGCCTTGAACTATCTACTTAACTTCTTGGACCTTCAGGTTCTTTATCTGTAAAATGAGGATAATAATAGCACTTATCTCATTGTGAGCTGCTGTGAGAATTAAATGATGTAATCTATGTAAAATGCTCAGAACAGTACCTAGCACACGGCAATCACTGAAGTTGGCTTTTTGTTGTCCTTCTGGCTTTCTGGCTCCCTCTTGTTTAGACCTGGGCATGGCGATCTCATTGCTTGCTATAATGCACTTGGGAATACAAAATTTAAGCCACAAGACAAGGAACAATGTATTCTGGTACAGTGGGTACTAAGTTTCAATTTCATAACACAACTGAAAAAACAAAGTTAATAAAATGGTGATATTTTTCTAGATGCTTGCCACAGCAAAAATATAACACAATAAATTTGAATCTCTTTAACACCAAAGCCTGCTTTGTGAAACATGTTCCATGGCCATGATTAAGATCAAGAAGGTTTAGGTTTTAAAACTCTGTTCTATAGTATTTTTTAAAAAGGATAGTGATAGTAGTAAGTCCTGTTAGAGAACTTTAGCTCAGTTCTCATACTGGTTTTGTTTTCAGATTACAAGGAGGAGGAGATTGTCCTTGACCGACTTCCTTCATACGCTCCTTGTGCCAAGACAGCGCCTAGACAAGCTTATGAGTTGTCTCTGAGCCCAGTGGACTAGTCACTGGGAAACTGTAGCTCTCCCTTTCCTTCCCCCATGTGCTTTCCTTGCCAATCAAGGGGGGGAAATGGCTTCCTAGATCATTATCCACTGGTTTGGGGGTAGAGATGGAGTGGGGTGTCTTAGATTTGAGTCAGTTTTTATATTTGTCCAAGAAGTTGTTATTTTTATTGTGGTATTAGGTGCCTTACAGGTACACATGCTCATGTTGAGTGATACTTGTTTAAAAACTATTTCATTATACTAATCATTCTATAATAATGGTTTAAGATGTTTCTGAAGTTACTAAATGATTAGAAATCAAATCCAACTTATACCTAGGTAAAAGACAATCTTCTGCTGTGCTTCAAAGAAAGTCATTAAAAATAGACATGGAATTATTTATAGCAATGACCAAGAGAAGTTTCTCTGATGATGAAAGTTTCTATTATCTGTGTTGTTCAATATGGTAGCTTCTAGCCACATGTGGGTATTGGGTACCTGAAAAGTGGCTAGTGTGTCTGAGGAGCTCAATTTTTAGTTTTATTTAATCCCAATGAATTTAAATTTTAAAAGCCACATGTGGCTAAGCCTACCATATTGGACAGTATACATTTAAAACATGATTAAAAGTCAGTTGACCTCTTGAAATCTCATTTTCTTAAAGTGCTAAAGGTTTAAATTGTCAATGGTTTTCAACATTGGCTACATAACAAAATTGTTCAACCAGGTTTAAAAGTACTGATACTTGTGTCTCTTATTCCAATATGATTTATTGTGCAGTAGGGCATTAAGACATTTTAAGAACTACCCGAGTAATTCTAAAGCACAGTCAAGGTTAGGAACCACTTCTGACCTACATTGTCTTTAAGTTGTATTCTAGTTTTACATTTAGCTGCAAATTATACCTAAGTTAGAGTTTCTTGATTAAATATTTTAAAACAATATGAGCTTTGATTTTAATTGACAACTACATTGCAGGATAATTCTTTTTTTGATTTTTAGTTTATATTGGACAATAGTTGGTTGACAACATTGTGTTAGTTTCAGGTGTACAGCAAAATGATTCAGTTATACATATACAAATATCTATTCTTTTTCATTTCTTTTCCCTTTAGGCTATTACAAAATATTGAGCAGAACTCCCTGTGCTATACAGTAGGTCCTTGGTGGTTTACCATTTTAAATAATAGCAGTGTTTACATGTCAATCCCAAACCCCCAACCTATCTCTCCCCTCCCCTCCCCTGCCCCCTAGTAACCAAAAGTGCATTCTCTAAGTCTGTGAGTCTGTTTCTCTTTTTTAAATAAGCTCATTTGCATCATATTTTGTAGATTCCATATGCAAATGATATCACATATTTGTCTTTGTCTGACTTACTTCAGTTAGTATGATATACTAAAGTTAGAAGTTTATAAGGCAAATAAGATACTTGTCACTTAAGCTTGATCCATTAGAATATTATATATGGATATATATGCTTTATACAAAGGCTGTCTCTCTTAAAATTCATCTGAAGCTTAATTGTTTGAAAACATCAAGCCAGGTTGATTTGATATAAAAACTCTTCTTTGGAGTTTTTCCTAATTGATACAAATGGTAGTTTCAAGCTATAGACAAGGAGGCGGCTTATGTGTATATACTTGTTTGGGGATCTGATTGCAGCCTTGTGTCAAGGTTTGGCCATCTGCCCATAAACCTGCATGGGGTGACCTCACTGTGTATTCCAAGTTGCAAGTTCATGGAGACCTCAGTGGGAGGTCTTCAGGCAAATCACTTGGAGCACTACATAACAACTGCTGAGTTTGTATCTTCCCTGGGATTAGGAAAACAAAGTTTCTGGCCAAGCCATTCTCTCTCTAAAGTTACTACAGAAATGGCTCCAGGAAGTGTCAGGACTGTTGTTCTCAGGACTTTTAAAGCTTCAAATAAATGTGCATTTCTTCTAGCTAGTATATGCCTCAAACAGTGGGTATTATATACAAAAGTATTCACTTTACAAGAACTATTCAGTTTTAAAACGAAACTCAACTAATTGATATTGCATTTATGTGGGAGAACGGTCTTGCCTGGAAAATTCCCTGGGCAGAGGAGCTACAGTCCACAGGGCTGCAAAATATTAGAGATCAGTAAGAAGATAGAGGGGAGAAGGCTCACTTTACTGGTTTGCTTTTATTTACCATCATTTTCCCCTGGAGAAAGAAATGGCAACCCACTTCAGTATTCTTGCCTGGCGAATCCCATGGACAGAGGAGCTTGGTGGGCTACAGGCCATAGGGTTGCGAAGAGTCAGACACAACGAGCATGCACCATCATTTTAAAATAAGAGAACAGAAAATGGACCAATGGAATAGAACAGAGACTAGGACCAGACTCTGTACGTCTCTATACATCTGACGTAACAGACATGATGCTGCAGATCATGAGAGAAAGGACTGCTTGGTAAAACTTATCAGAAGAATGCTTACCTATACATAAAAATAAAGTAAAATTAGATCCCTACCTCAAATCAATAAAAAGGTCAATTCCAAGAAGATTAAAGGACCAAATGTGGAAAAGTAAAACTTTACAATTAAAAACAAATGTAGGATATAAATTATCCTCCATCCCTTGAGTCAAAAGATAAAACAAAAATGAAATCACTGAAACTTGCCTGCATGAAATTTAAAACATATATTTTAAGAGAGCAAAACCAAGATTTAAAAAAACTCAGATTGGAAAACATATTTCAATATATCGTGATAAACTTGAAGACTCTTTCAAAGCAAAGAGACCTAAAGAAAAATGAGCAAACAAGCTATTATTCACAGAAAAGGGCATCATAGTTGCAAATAAACATGTGAAAAGATGCTCAGCCCCTCCAACAATCAGGAAAATTTATTTTGAAAGTAATATACTATTTCACACCCATCAAATTAGCAAACCGTATAAAGATTGAAAATATCAAGAAAACAATTGGAATTGTCAAACCCTGCTTATGGCAATGAAACTGGCATAACCTCTTTGGAAAGTAATTTGACAATATTTAGGACAGTTGAAGATTTGCATACCCTTTAGTTCAGCAATATGGTTTGCAGCATGTATTCTACAGAAAGTTTTGTACATGTGTGCAAGGAGATATTTATAGAAATATTCATTGCACATTCCTTAAAAAGCAAACATTTAACCAAAACTGCTATAAATTGGAAAAATAATAAGCCAGTTGTAGTATAGTCCTACACTGTAGTGAACTAAAACTGTGGATATTGGACTGCTCTGGTGGTCCAGTGACTGAGAGTCTGCCTGCCAATGCAGGACACAGGTTTGATCCCCGGTCCAGGAAGATCCCACTAAGATTCCTTAGTCACCGAGGGACAACCAAGCCCATGTGCCACAATTACTGAACCTGCTCTCTGGAGTCTGTGTGCCACAACTGCTGAATTCTGTGCGCTCTAGAACCCATGCTCCACAACAGGAGAAGCCACGGCAGTGAGAAGCCCAGGCAATGCAACTAGAGAGGAGCCGCTGCTCACCACAACTAGAGAGAATCTACACACAGCAATGGAGACCCAGCACAGCCAAAAAAAAGGCTTAAAACTGGAGATATCAATATGAACATGTCTCAAATAATGCTGGGTAGAAAACTAGTTACAGAAGGATATCCAATACGCTATTGCAAAATTCGGGCTTAAATTGAAGAAAGTAGGGAAAACCACCAAACCATTCAGCTATGATCTAAATCACATCCCTTATGATTATACAGTGGAGGTGATGAATAGATTCAAGGGATTAGATCTGGTAGACAGAGAGCCTGAAAAACTATGGACAGAAGTTCATAACATTGTACAGAAGGCAGTACCAAAACCATCCCAAAGAAAAACAAGAAGGCAAAGTCGTTGTCTGATGAGGCCTTACAAATAGCTGAGAAAGAAAAATAAACGATCCAATCAAAAAATGGGCCAAAGAACTAAATAGACATTTCTCCAAAGAAGACCTACAGATGGCTAACAAACACATGGAAAGATGCTCAGCATCACTCATTATCAGAGAAATGCAAATCAAAACCACAATGATATACCATCTCACACCAGTCAGAATGGCTGCTATTAAAGTTAAAAAAAAAAATCTACAAACAATAAATGCTGGAGAGGGTGTGGAGAAAAGGGAACCCTCTTACACTGTTGGTGGGAATGCAAACTAGTACAGCCACTATGGAGAACAGTAAGGAGATTCCTTAAAAAACTGGAAATAGAACTGCCATACAACCCAGCAATCCCACTGCTGGGCATACACACCGAGGAAACCAGAATTGAAAGAGATACTTGCACCCCAATGTTCATCGCAGCACTGTTTACAATAGCCAGGACATGGAAGCAACCTAGATGTCCATCAGCAGATGAATGGATAAGAAAGCTGTGGTACATATACACAATGGCGTATTACTCAGCCATTAAAAGAATACATTTGAATCAGTTCTAATGAGCTGGATGAAACTGGAGCCTATTATACAGAGTGAAGTAAGTCAGAAAGAAAAACACCAATACAGTATACTAACGCATATATATGGAATTTAGAAAGATGGTAACAACGACCCCATATGTGAGACACAGCAAAAGAGACACAGATGTAAACAGTCTTTTGGACTCTGTGGGAGAAGGCGAGGGTGGGATGATCTGAGAAAATAGCATTGAAACATGTATATTATCGTATGTGAAACAGATCGCCAGTCCAGGTTCAATGCATGAGACAGGGTGCTCAGGGCTGGTGCACTGGGATGACCCTGAGGGATGGGATGGGGAGGGGGGTGGGAGGGGGGTTCAGGATGGGGAACACATGTACACCCATGGCTGATTCATGTCAATGTATGGCAAAAACCACTACAATATTGTAAAGTAATTAGCCTCCAATTAAAATAAATTAATTCATTTAAAAAAAAGAAAAACAAACAACAACAAAAACCAAATAGCTGAGAAAAGAAGAGAAGTGAAAGGCAAAGGAGAAAGGGGAAGATACACCCATCTGAAAGCAGAGTTTCAAAGAATAGCAAGGAGAGATAAGAAAGCCTTCCTAAGTGAGCAATACAAAGAAATAGAGGAAAACAATAGAAGGGGAAAGACTAGAGATCTCTTCAAGGAAATTACAGATACCAAGAGGGTATTTCATGCAAAGATGGGCACAACAAAGGACAGAAACAGCAAGGACCTAACAGAAGACATTAAGAAGAGGTGGCAAGAATACACAGAACTGTACAAAAAATGTCTTAATGACCTAGATAACTATGATGGTGTGGTCATTCACCTAGAGTCAGACATCCTGGAGCATGAAGTCAAGCGGGCATTAGGAAGCATTACTATGGATGTGATGGGATTCCAGCTGAGCTATTTTAAATCCTAAAAGATGATGCTGTTAAAAGTGCTGCACTCAATATGGCAGCAAATTTGGAAAACTCATCAATGCGCACAGGACTGGAAAAAGTCAATTTTCATTTCAATCCCAAAGAAGGGCAATTTTAAAGAACGTTCAAACTGCCATACAATTGTGCTCATTTCACATGGTATCAAGGTAATGCTCAAAATCCTTCACATTAGGCTTCAATGGTAAATGAACCAAAAACTTTCAGACGTATAAGCTGGATTTAGAAAAGGCAGAGGAACCAGAGATCAAATTGCCAACATCCACTGGATCATAGAAAAAGCAAGAGAGTTCCAGAAAAACATCTACTTCTGCTTCATTGACTGTGCTAAAGCCTTTGACTATATGGATCACAACAAACTGTGGAAAATTCTTAAAGAGATGGGAAAACCAGACCACCTTATCCATCTCTTGAGAAACCTGTATGGAGGTCAAGAAGCAACAGTTAGAACTGGATATGGACTGGTTCAAAATAGGGAAAGGAGTACATCAAGGCTGTATATTGTCACCCTGCTTTTTTAACTTCTATGCAGAATACATCATGCAAAATGCTGGGCTGGAGGAACTGCAAGCTGGAATCAAGATGACCAGGAGAAATATCAACAATCTCAAATGTGGAGATGATACCTCTCTAATGAAAGAAAGCAAAGAGGAATTAAAGAGCCTCTTGATGAGGGTGAAAGAGGAGGGTGAAAAAGCTGGCTTAAAACTCAGCATTCAAAAACTAAGATCATGGCATCTGGTCCCATCACTTCATGGCAAATAGATGGGGAAACAGTGACAGATTTTATTTTCTTGGGCTCCAAAATCACTGTGAATGGTGATGACAGCCATGAAATTAAAAGACACTTGCTCCTTGGAAGAAAAGCTATTACAAACCTAGACAGTGTATTAAAAAGCAGAGACATCACTTTGCTGACAAAGGTCCATCTAGTCAAAGCTAGGGTTTTTCCAGTAGACATGTATGAATATGAGAGTTGGACCAAAGAATTGATGTTTTTGAACTGCACTGCTGGAGAAGAGCTCAAACCAGCCAATCCTAAGGAAATCAACCCTGAATATTCATTGGAAGGACTGATGCTGAAGCTCCAATACTTTCAACATCTGATGTGAAGAGCTAACTGATTGGAAAAGACCCTGATACTGGAAAAGACTGAGGGCAGAAGGAGAAGGGGGTGACAGAGGATGAAATGGTTGGATGGCATCACCAACTCAACGGACATGAGTTTGAACAAACTCCAGGCGATGGTGAAGGACAAGGAAGCCTGGTATCCTGCAGTCCATGGGTCACAAAGACTCAGACGTGACTTAGCAACTGAACAACAATTTTATGTAAGGCTTAAAATAAGCAAAATGATGCTATTTATTGTTTTCAAGGGCTTATATATTTAGATAGTTATAAAATTTTTTTGTTTTACATACTTCAGGGAATAAAATGAGATTCAGGAGAAAAAGATCACAAAGAGTCTAATAAAATATTCAAAATGTTTTATTCATCAAGCAGAATAGTGGGTTCAGTCAAAATGTTTCACCAAGAAATAAAGAACAGTTGGTTATCTTCCAAAGAATACTGACTGACAAGATTTTGGTGATTAAAGGAAAAAATTACAAGTTAAACTCTATGATATCAATACTATAACTAATGTTTAGTAAGTTTATGTGTGCAATAGGTGTGGATCTTGGCCCCAAACTCAGATGAACAGGAAATAATTCTTAATTTTAATAAAGATCAACATCTTTTCTATTTCAGACAATTATTTGGGCCTTGTCATGTATAGGAAAGAGGATGACATTTAGTTTTGGACCTGCTGTATTCTGGAGAGTCTTACTTTTTCTAAGGGAGCTTACATTGTAGAAAGTGACGGGGATTCGAATATGCAAATCCAAAGTATTCCACTTTGGCATAGGGATTATTTTGAGGTACAGGCAATTGAGAAATGACAGGCACCGGATAAGCTCTACCTTCTCCCTTTCTGTCTAAACTTAGGGCATGGATTTCCCTTTGTGAAGTTGTTCTCCTTTCCTCTCTTCTGTACCAGGAAGAAGAGATCCCTCATCACTGGAGACAGCATAGACAACTTGAATCTGCATATACAAACTTTACTGAAATAACCTTCATCTTCACTTAGTTCCCCCTATATAGATTGTCCAAATTTACAGCCCACAGAAGCCCAAACCCCTCTACTTTGTCTTGTCACATCTCTTTAATTTATTGCTCTTGGACATCGTGGTATGTAAGCTCTCATGTCCAATAACTTTACTGGGTGTTTTCACTTCCTCTTTATAAAGCCTTCCCATGCTGCATACATATATTAATTAATATCAAACAAAATTTTTATGCTTTTTCTCCTGCTAATCCATCTTTTGTCAACTTTATTTGCTGGGCCCCAGGTACTAAACATAAGAGGATAGAGGAAAAAGTTTTTTCCCTTCCTCTCCAAAAGGAAAAGGACAGGGGAAAAAAAAAAAAAGTAGCTGCTTAGGCTAATATAGATGGGGAAACAGTGGAAACAGTGTCAGACTTTATTTTTTGGGCTCCAAAATCACTGCAGATGGTGACTGCAGCCATCAAATTAAAAGACGCTTACTCCTTGGAAGAAAAGTTATGACCAACCTAGATAGCATATTCAAAAGCAGAGACATTACTTTGCCAACAAAGGTCTGTCTAGTCAAGGCTATGGTTTCTCCAGTGGTCATGTATGGATGTGAGAGTTGGACTATGAAGAAAGCTGAGTGCCGAAGAATTGATGCTTTTGAACTGTGGTGTTGGAGAAGACTCTTGAGAGTCCCTTGGACTGCAAGGAGATCCAACCAGTCCATTCTGAAGGAGATCAGCCCTGGGTGTTCTTTGGAAGGAATGATGCTAAAGCTGAAACTCCAGTACTTTGGCCACCTCAAGCGAAGAGTTGACTCATTGGAAAAGACTCTGATGCTGGGAGGGATTTGGGGCAGGAGGAGAAGGGGACAACAGAGGATGAGATGGCTGGATGGCATCACTGACTCGATGGACATGAGTCTGAGTGAACTCCAGGAGTTGGTGATGGACAGGGAGGCCTGGTGTGCTGCGATTCATGGGGTCGCAAAGAGTCAGACACGACTGAGCAACTGAACTGAACTGAACTGAAATAGTTATCTGATCAGTAATACTAAAGAACTCATTTAAGAAAAAGTACATATATTGTGAGACAGCTAAAAATATATTTACTTCAACTCTACATCTTATCAGAAACTTTGCTCCTATTAGGTAATAGGTAACCAATGCTAATCGTTAAATCTGAACTAAGTAACAAAGGTTTTGGAAAACAGGTTTGCTATAGACTGAAGCTTATGTCCTTCCCTCATCCCACCAGTTTCATATATTAAATTCTAACAATCAATATGATGATGTTGGAGGTGGTATCTTTGGGAGGTGATTAAGTCATAAGGGTGGAACCTTCCTGCCCTTATAAAAGGTCCCAGAGATTTCCCTTCCCCATCTGTCATGTGAGGTTACAGCAAGAAGACAGCCATCTATAAACTAGGAAATGGGCTCATCAGGTACCAAATCTGCCGGTGTCTTGACCCTGGACTTCCCAGACTCCAGACCTGTGAGAAGTAAATGCCTGTTGTTTTTAAGGCACTATAACTGTTTTGTTATAGCAGCCTGAGCAGACTAAAATATAGATGCATTGCAGTATCTTCAGATCCAGCTAAGGCTGTTAGAACTGTGAGGTCCTCATTCAAGCAGAGCTAAGGGGTGGATGTGGTCTGCTGCGGGCAGACCTCACAAAGATAACTGAGGCCCCAGATCCTAGAAAGTTTTACTGGCTCATCATCCTCTGTGTTGCCTGGTCTCAGCTTGGCTTCTCCATGGGAAGTAGACTTCTGGTTCTCTCTTCTGACTCTCTCTGTTCCCTCTTCTCTAGCCTAACCAAAAAGCCAGAACCAGGTTCATTCTATGGAGTTTAGAATATTTAGGAAGCTTTTGGTACCCCATATTCTCTCTACCCACTTCTTGATATCTACAACTCTTTTATAACAAGGAATACATTCTTTAAATTCAAAACTGGGGATGTCTGTAAAGATCTGGCTAAAACTTCTTACTCAGAGGCTGAAATTTCTTACTCAGCCAACGATTCTCAAAGTATGGTCTCCCGATCAGCAGTACCAGCATCGCTTGGGTACTTGTAAGTAATGCAGGCTTTTGCCATTCCTCCTCCTAGAACTCCTGAATTAGAAACTCTGGAGGCGAGGCCCAGCATGCTAAAATGTTAGCACAACTGAACAATCAAACGAATGACTAAGAACAGAGCTTCCCACACCTTCTGACTCCAACTTAACTGGTGGTGAAGCTGACAGACGAAACAGAAGAGCCTTGGAGCCTGGAAGAGGAGGTGTAAAAGGCACAGAACTTGAGTCCCATGGTGTTCAGGGGGAACCACAGGAAGCTTAAAGGTGCATCCTGTCCTCCGTGGCTGCCCCATGGAACAATGTAGAAGTCAGTACTGCCCCTTGGCAGTATGCTAAATACTTGTTGACTGATTGACTAAGCACTGATGACCTACTGTGTGCCAGGTTCAAGAGAAAACAATGAATAAGTGTGATCCCTGCCTACTCAGAGCTTAGAGTCTAGTGGAAAAGCAAATAAGTAAACAGTTACTCATGTTGTAATTTCTATGAAAGTGTGTTAAGTGCAATGGAAGCTGATGAAGTACTCTTACCGAGGACATGGGGTGTGAGGAAAGTTCTGGAGACCTAAAGCATGAATAGGAGTATGTCAGGGGAAAGCAGTGGTGCTTAGGTTTTAACATTCATTGAATTTTCCTTTTAATAAAGGAGCTGTGTTTCCAGATAACTTTTGAGCTCTATTGTTCCACTCAGAACATTAAAAAAAGCCCAATACGTTGCCTAACTTGTCAACAAGTGAAATATAATGTCCATAACAAAATATATCAGCTTCTGACTTATTCAGGACTTTTGAGGCCATCAGTTTGGCTAGATAACCTTTCATCAGGGAAATCACACTACAAATTTAGATCTGAAATTGTATAGGAAATATCACTCACCAAAGTTACAAAATGTGATGAAATACTACAGAATCTCTTTGCATACAAATTACAAATCACTGTTGCTTGTTTGATCAGTGTTTCAAGAAATAAATGATTGTATCTTTAATTTGTTAAAGGGGATTTTTGTTGAGTGACTTTTGGACATTTACTGAGCGTCTACTACTTGCCAAATGACGAAGGGAGTTGGTAGTTATATAAAAACAGTATTATCAGTAAGGATGAGGCCCAGTGTGTAGCTTAGACACTTAAGCTTCCTTTTAGTTCTCTTCCTATGGCTCTTTTCATGGTAATTTCTTCCAAAGAGAGATTTCCCCCTCAGTGGACATCCTCAGTCAACAGAACACCTTGCTCTGAATCTCTGGGTCTTGTATCTATCAGATGCAACACCCATTTCTAAAGGCCTTTGCTGTACACTGTTGATGATCTCCAAATGAAACATTTATAACTACTTTGTTTGTATCCATCTTTTATATTTCCATTACTATATTATATTACATATTTATTTTTAAATTGCATGTGGGGAGATTTTCTCTACACATTTCAGTATGTATAGTAGGGCTCAACTTCACTAGAAGACAAAAGGAAATCACCTGTCTGTCATTTGAGTATTTTTGTAGAATCACTTTGAAAGTTACAGATACAAATGCAGATATCTGTGTTGTTTCACAAATCATGACCAACTTGATAAAACTCAAACAAAACAATGGATGACAGTTTCTCAGTTCACGTGGTAGTTACATTCTGGGAAATCTGAGTAAATATTAAAGCCACATACAAATGCCTTCTTTCTTTCTTTTTTTGAATGTAAAGGAAAACATAAGTCTTTCACCAAGATAATTATAAACGGGTTTTTCAGCAACAGAAACATTCTCAGGACATTTCAAGTTCCTCTGGGGTTAGTATCTGTTGCATGGGACTATCTCTTAACTACAGGCAGGCTAGCATCCTTGGGCCATGACCCACAATGAAAGACTCCCCAGAGTTTCCAAAATGCTTTCCAGGAGACAATGTAAGTCACCTTCCCCACACACCTTGAGAATTGTTGTTCTAAAATCTAGAATCTATTTGAATGTTATGCTCCCCTTTCTCAACCCAGGCTTGCAGCTAGCTGGGAAAATAGAAAACATCTGAAACTCATTTCACACAGATGTCTTTGACTGCCAACTTTACATCTAGCTTTCTTCCAGGGATAATTTACCTTCTGTTGGAATAAATGCCTGGTCCAAGAGAGAAAAATTGTGTTCTGAAATGGAGCAGCAATTTTTGTCATAGGAATTTTGCCAGCAGAACCTGCCAAGTGGCCTCTTACCATTTGGTCTACCTACTGGGCAGGACACGCAAGGGCCAGAAGGTGGGGTTTTGCACCCTTAAACCAAGACTAGGGGTGTAGGCCTGACCATCTGGGCAGCAGCAGGAGCCTCAGAAAGTTGCTGGCTTCTGGGAGGAAGACCTGAGCCCATGCAAGCTCCCAGAAAGCAAAGCTGTAAACTGTCCCTAAATCTGTGCTCACCATTGGGCCCAGCAGGGCCAGCACACTCAGGTCAGGATAGCTCAGGGAGGAATTAATATTGGGATTGTTTACAAAGGTGTGGACAGGGTGAGGGAACCCCTGGGGCCGGCGGGGAGAGCCCAGGACTCTAAGGACTATTAGTAACCCTCGGCCTGAAGGGGCAATGGAAGGAGGAGCTCCTGAAGCCTGGAAGGAAAAGGTTGCTTGGGGCAGCTGCTTTGAAGACTAGAGTCCTCTGTGGAAGTGTGCAGTCTGTCTAGATGAGCCTACATGGAGGGAGTTGGGGACATCTCCTTCCTCCCTCTGGTCACATCCGAGGATGATGGACCCATTTGAAAGCCCAAGGGCAAGGGAGCCTGTTGTAGTTCATGGAGGTCCACCTCCTGAGCAGCGAGGGGGTGGAGGGCTGACTTGGAGAGCCAATAGCCAGAGATGTGTTGTGCTGGCCATTTGCTAACTTCTTTGATGGATCTGTTGGAATGCTGCTGCTGCTGCTAAGTCAGTTCAGTCGTGTCCGACTCTGTGTGACCCCATAGACGGCAGCCCACCAGGCTCCCCGTCCCTGGGATTCTCCAGGCAAGAACACTGGAGTAGGTTGCCATTTGCTTAGAATGCTAGTATATTGTGAATTGATACTCTTAATCTTTCTGCTTAAAGGTGAATGTATTTGTTGTTGTTTAGTAGCTAAGCTGTGTCTGACTCTTGCTATCTCAAGGACTATAGCCCTCCAGGCTCCTCTGTCCATGGGATTTCTCAATTAAGAATTTTGGAGTAGGTTGCCACTACTTTCTCCAGGGGATCTTCCCAACCCAGGAATCAAATCCACGTCTCTTGTGTCTTCTGCATCGGCAGGCAGATTCTTTACCACTGAAGGGCTTCCCTGGTGGCTCAGCTGGTAAAGAATCTGCCTGCAATGCGGGAGACCTGGGTTCTATCCCTGGGTTGGGAAGATCCCCTGGAGAAGGGAAAGGCTACCCACTCCAGTATTCAGGCCTGGAGAATTCTATGGACAGTCCATGGGGTCACAAAGAGTAGGACACAACTGAGCAACTTTCGCTTTCATCAGGGAAGCCCACTAAAGGTGGATGTGTTAATCCCCCTCTAAGATTCACAGACATGGCCATAGACTGAACTGCCTAGTGTACAATTACTTTCAATAAAGAAAATGGAGAAAATTGTGCTTAAGATTACGGTCGAGAAGACAAGAAGCGGAGTTGGCTACACCCTGGTTCCCACCAATATTTGGCAACTTGGTGTAGAAGAAAGATCACAGACTTTGGAATCAGATCTGGACTGACAGTTGGCTCTGTATGGCCAGCAGAAGGTAAACTTGGTTAAATGCTTCACTTCTGAAGTGTTTTCACTTAGTCTCTTTTTCTGTATAATGCAGATAAAGTGTTAATGAAATCTATCTTACATTGTTATGCAGATTAATAAACATGTGAATGAGAAATGGAATGCATATAAAGCACTTGCAGGTCGTGGGTACCTGAACAACCCTAGACCAGTGGTTCTCAAAGTCTGTATTCAGGTCAGTTGTACCAGCATCACCTGGGGACTTGTAAAGAAATGCAAATTGTTCGGGAGCAGAGCCCAGCAATCTGAAGGTGAGCATGAGAACTATTGTGCTAGACCTGCTCTGAGCTGATAAAGAAGAGGCAGGGCAGGTTTTGCTAGATGTGTTGCACAAGGGACTCCCGAAACTGTTGTCTGAGCCCCTGGGATTGAGCCCTGCAGAGAAACCTATGGTGAGTGTCTCCATTTTTTGCCCTCCAGTCCTTGGGGAAGATCGATGTTTGGAGGAACCCATCTGTCTTTCCTCCACTCTGTCTGCTTCCTTTTCCTCACTCTGATTGTGTGCTTTTTCGTACTCTTAGATTTCCAAAACCATGGAAAGTTGCTTCTGTTTGACTTTTTATGTGATAAGCTGATCTGGGAGAAAGGAAAAATGTCGTTTTCTTTCTGTGACTGGGTCAGTCTAATTCTGAGGTCTAGTGAAGCTCACTGTGGCCACATATCTAAGCCACCTCTGCTATTCCACTTCTACCCACAATAATGTTAATATCTTGATCTCTGCTTAACTTTTGCATGGCAAAAATTGGTTCTGGGAAGGAAGAAAATGAGTTTTTTAAAAAAATAATTATACCCTGTGATAGCCTCCAAAATCATAACATCAGGTATTCACACCCTCCCACGTAATTCCAACGTGTCAGATGTGATGATATGTAGCATCCAACATTAGTTTATAAGTAAGCCAGAAGGAAAAACACCAATACAGTATACTAACGCATATATATGGAATTTAGAAAGATGGTAACAATAACCCTGTGTACGAGACAGCAAAAGAGACACTAATGTATAGAACAGTCTTATGGACTCTGTGGGAGAGGGAGAGGGTGGGAAGATTTGGGAGAATGGCATTGAAACATGTAAAATATCATGTATGAAATGAGATGCCAGTCCAGGTTCGATGCACGATACTGGATGCTTGGGGCTGGTGCACTGGGACGACCCAGAGGGATGGTATGGGGAGGGAGGAGGGAGGAAGGTTCAGGATGGGGAACACATGTATACCTGTGGTGGATTCATTTTGATATTTGGCAAAACTAATACAATTATGTAAAGTTTAAAAATAAAATAAAAAAAAAAAAGACTCTCTCCTAGATCACTGACTTTGTGGGTAGACAGCTGTCATATGGTGAGTAGTCCCAGGGAGAAGCCCATGTGACAAATAGCCACACGAGTGAGCCCCGAAGCAGGAACTTCAGCCCCACTTAAGCCTTCAGAAGACCATAGCCCTGGCTGACAATTTGACTGCAGCCTAATGAGAGACCCTGGGCCAGAATAATGCAGCTAAGCTGCTTCTGGATTCCTGGTCTTCAGAAATTTTGTAGAATAATAAACATTTGCTGCTTTCAGCTGTTAAATTTTGTGAGTATTTTGTTATACTATAATAGATAACTACATAGATTTTAGTACCTGGAAGTGAAATGCTACTGTAACAAACACCTAAAATTTAGGCGTGGCTTAGAATCTGGGCCTTGGACAGGAGCTGAAAGGAGTTTAAAGAATGTATTGGTGAAAGCCTAAAGAGCCTTGAACAGACTGTTAGCAGAATTTTGAGCAGACTCCTCGTTGGGGTTGAAAAGAAAGGGAGGAAAAGCTTGCTGAATTCTGGAGGGCAGTGGATCCTTATCACAGGGGCAGAAAATTTAGCAACTTCATTGTCTTTATCAATGTGGGAGGCAGAAAATGTATCTAATGAACAGGGAGCTGTAACTCAGGAGATATCTAGCCAGAATGTTGACAGTTCACCTGGTTTCTTTTAGCTTTTTATAATAAAATTTAAGAGGAGAGAGATAGGCTAACAGAAGAGCAATTACGCAAAAAGAGCCAGGACTCACCAGTTGTAAAGATGCCAGCCTTTACGAGCAACAAACAATGTTAAAATTAAGGAAGGTCTTCAGAGCAAAGGTCAAACCCAGGGCACCATCGTGATTTAAAGATGAAGCTGAAGGTGTGACTATAAAATCCTTTGTTATGATCTCAGAAAGATCGAAAGTGGCACCTCAGAACTATAGGTTAGTCATGTAAAAGGCTTTCTGAAGTTTTTTAGGGCACGGCTCCCAGATCCTCTCAGATAATAGAGCATCAGGGAGTGGCTACTGCTGTAGTATTCTTGCCTGGAGAACTTCAGTATTCTTGCCTGGAGAACGCCATGGACAGAGGAGCCTGGGGGGCTACAGTCCATGGGGTCACAAAGAGTCGGATATGACTGAGCGACTAACACACCCCCACACCCCCCCCACACACATTGAGTAGCTTAACAGCATTGCTCCTCAGCAGAATCACAAGATGGAAAAAGGGATTATCTCATAGAGATCTCTGAGTATGGCTTTTGTCTAATGCATTGACCTGATAAAATTTCCAGGAGATTTACCATTTTTTAAAGAATTATATCAGCAGAAACATTGACAACTAGAACTAAAAGGAACAGAAAGAGCATAAAATGAAAAGAGGCTTTTCCCCCTCCACCCCCCATTCTACTGCAGGTTTGGAAAATTATTCAGCTGCATACATGTACCAACTTTCATGAAAAAGAATGGATGGTTTGGAAAGTATAAGGAAGAACCACAGAGAATCGTTCCTGGAGAGTCGGACATGACTTAGCGACTGAACAACAACAACAAAAGGAACAGGACTGAGTCCTAAAAAGCTTCCAGTATTTGCCTGGCTAGACGTCAGAGAAGGTGTGGGGACTCCTGCGTGCCTCCCATTTCCTTATGCTTCTAATAGTGATGCCTGTGGTGTTTATCCCATGCCTGTTCACCATTGTGTGTTGGCTGTGAGAAGGGCAAATGACTTATCTCTTTAATTCACAGGTTTTTAGATTAAGAGAAATGATACTCAAGGAACTGAACATTAAGAAATATACCTGAGGAGCCTCACATGAAGCTGGATCTGATTTAGATGTCATGCTTCTGAACTTTGAGTTAATGCTTCAGTGGGATAAGAATGTTAGGAGTCATGGGATGGGATGAGTGTATTATATGTGTGAGGGAAGACATGAGTCTCTGGGACCCAGATGGCAGATGGTCAAGGTGGTCTCCTCCTGGTTTTCAAACCCTTATAGAGCATCCTCCCATACAGTGCCAGGATTCATCTGAGGGAAGCCAGCTACCATATAATGAATAGCCCTACAGAGAATCTCAGGGGATGAGGGACTGAAGCTTGCCAGCAACCACATGAGTAAAGGACTTCCTGGCGGTGGTCCAGGGGCCAAGACTCCATGCTCCCAATACAGGGGGGCCCGGGGTTCAATCCCTGGTCAGGGAGCTAGATCCTGCATGCTACAACTAAAGATTTGGCATGTTGCAGCTAAGGCCCAGCACAGACAAATAATTAAATATTTTTTAAAAAAACCAACCATATATAAGCTTGAGCAGATTCTCTAGCTCTAGTCAAGCTCTTAGAGGTCTTCATCCCTGCACCACCCCACCACCAAAAAAAGTCTTCAGCCCCAGCTGACAGCTTGATTGTAATTTTATGAGTCACAACTAACTCCTGGGTCCCTGGCTCTATAAACTGTGTGAAGACAATACATGTTGTCTTCGGTTCCTAAATTTGGGGGTCATTTTTAATGTAGCAATAGATAATTGAGACACATCTCCAATGCATTCAGTGTGCTTAAACACCAATAAGATCTCACAAAACAGCAATTTTTACGTTTGCTTGGATAATTAGTGTGTATATTTTCAGAACAAGTCCTTCATGTATGAAAGAACAGAAAGGGCTGTTTTTTTTCCTTCAGTAGAACCCCTCTGACAAAAGTAAAAACTTGAACCTGGCAGTATTCCTAGCAGATATTTGCACTCTTATTTTGTACAATTCTAAACAGACAAAATCAACTGGAACATTTTCTTTAATTTAGAAACAGTACCAGTTGAGGTTTTTATTATAATTATTTTGGCCACACCACACAGCTTGCAGGATTTTAGTTTCACTACCAGGGATTAAACCTGGGGCCTCAGCAGTGAGAGTCCTGAGTCCTAACCACTGGGCCACTAGGGAATTTCCCCAGTTGAGTTTTTCTTTTTCTTTTTTTTTTTGGAAGGTTTAATTATTATTATTATTATTTTTATTGAAATGAATCCGCCACAGGTATACATGTGTTCCCCATCCTGAACCCTCCTCCCTCCTCCCTCCCATACCATCCCTCTGGGTCATCCCAGTTGAGTTTTTAATGAAGCTCTTCAGTTGGGCTGGCTTTAATTTTAGCAATATGAATGTTCTTAGAATTTACCCAAAACTCTAAGCTATAAACTCAATTATCTTTCGTTTTTTTTTTTTTTTTCTTTTGAAAGAAAAGCCTAGGAAGTTGGTGGAAATTTTATTCTGTTAGGGTTTAATTTTTGTGAAGTTATCTTTAAACACCCAAATGAGCTCTAGACGTTGAGGATAGAAAGTGTCACTCATAACTTCTATTTGCCCATGTTTTATCAATTGTGCTAAGCTCTTATGTGAATTTTGACACTGTATTTTGCCAGTTACTCTTATAGAGACTGGTGGAAAAACCAATGAATTTTTAAATGATCTGACTGTAGCAAAGAACCTGCCTGCCAATACTGGAGATATAAGAGGCATGGGTTCGATCCCTAGGTCTGGAAGATCCCCTGGAGGGGGGTATGACAACCCACTCCAGTATTCTTGCCTGGAGAATCCCATGGACAGAGAAACCTGGCGGTCTACAGTCCATAGGGTCTCAAAGAGTCGGACACAACTGAAGCATCTTAGCACGCACTCCATAAAGCATATGCACATTCATCATAATTCATCATCTGTCTTTCACATTCTCTTTTCTACCTAGAACTAATTTGTCTAATCAACTGGACATCTTTTGAAAAACAAGCCGTTTCTATGTTTTAAAGCCTTCTCTTCTAGAACGTGTAAGAGCTTGCTCTCAAACTTCTTGAAAACGAGACACCCTCTCTGAGGATAAAAGTCTGGAAGCACTTAATGAGAAACAATTGGAGAGCTGTCTATTCTGTTAGTGCATTCCATGGGAATGTTACACTGTCTGGAAAGAAAGCTCTGCGTGGGTAGCAGTCACTTCTACATGGACAACACCAATAACACCGAATGGCACTTCATTTATTAACACTAAATATCTAGATGATCAACTGCTTTGGAAAAATAAGGACAGTGAGATAGGTTGATATAAACCTAAATAACAAAGATCTTAGTTGGCCAAAAACTTTCCACTCTCATAATTCATACGTATTAATGTAAAACAAAAGCCCCTAAGGGCCAAACTTTCACAATAAAACTATGAATCCTTCCAGGATATAGTCCTGCAATTCAAATATACAATACAGGATTGTTAACTAGAGTTATATACCATACTGTACCTGGGTTCGATCCCTGGGTCGGGAAGATCCTCTGGAGAAGGAAATGGCAACCCACTCCAGTATTCTTGCCTGGAGAATCCCATGGACAGAGGAGCCTGGCGGGCTACAGTCCATGGGGTTGCAAGAGTTGGACACGACTTGGCATCTAAACCACCACCACGTTACACGCTCAGATTTATTTGCAACTGGAAGTTTATACCGTTTGACCATCTCCTCCCATTTCCCCCATCCTCTGTGGTTTCTTCCTGAATATTTTCAGGTATTTTTTATATTAAAAAATATGGTAATATGTGACATCCCTGGGCATGAATAAACACTTCGCTGTTTCTTAGAATTTAAGCCTCCTCCTGACTTTAAAATATATATATATATATATATTTATTTGGCTGCACTGGGTCTTAGCTGCGGCACATGGGATCTTTTAGCTGTGGTATGCACTCTAAACTGCATCATGTGGGATCTAGTTCCCTGACCAGGGATCAAACCCAGACCCCCTAAATGGGAGCATGGAGTCTTAGCCACTGGACCACCAGAGAAGTCCCTCTAGTTTTCTTTTCTTTCTTCGACTTTCTTCACTCATTTCTCTTTTTCTCTTCCTGGACTGCATCATCATCCCTCAGTGGGATCTGTATGGGATGCACTCTGGGTGATGCTGGGTCAGGAGGGACTAAGCAGGAAGGGAGACATCATTAAACAGGCTGGCCCTTCCCTAGGCTCATAGAAGGGAAGGACAGAGTATGAATCTGAGAAGTCTCCCTGGGTTCCCCTGAGTGGGAACCCAAGGGCTGAGCCCCTTGAGTCTTAGGAAAGCTGCCACGAGGAGAGACCAGAGCTCTGTTTTCAGTTTTGCACTGTGCTTTTAAACTTTCCTTGACTCTGACCAAGTGTATATGGATGGCCATATTGGATATTGACAAAGGGCTCTTAGGGTTTCTGATCAGGTTCCTTCTAGAGCATTTTCCTCTGGCAAAAGACTTTTTTGTGAAAAGGATTTCCTTTGGGAAAGCTTTTGCAGCCAGAAGCAATGAAGAGGGCACAAGGTGAGGAGATGGATACTGAGACCCTGGTCGCTGGACTCTGAAGTTACAGTTCCTCTGAGGAGCTACTTCAGGTCCTGGTTTATCACAGAGCAGCAATGGGGATGCTGGGGAAAGCCCCAGGACTGATTTTCAACATACCAGATACTAACTCAAATTACCATCGGGAGCAGCAGGAACTTGGGGCTCTCTGAACTTGGCTCAGCTTGTCTGTAACAGTCAGGACAATGGTGCAGGGTGTGGCTCCGTTTGGGGTTTAACCTGCAGACCAGAGGAAGGAACCATGAAAGGCTGCTTATGTTCCTGTGGTTTGGCAGAGCTGGCGGCTAGGCCATTGGATAAATCACTGGGTGTTTGTTTCGGAATCTCTGCAGTCTGGCTGGCCTGGTTACTTTTGAGCTGCCTGGACGAGAGGTGGTAGGTAGACAATCAAAGCTTGTACTTGGATAATAACAGCCACTATGTTTTCAGTGCCTGCCATGTGTTCAATGACACATTAGGTGCTTTACGCACACAACCTTTGTAACCTTATTGCTAATGGCATTCTCATTTGTGAAAATGAAAAGCCAGGCAGTCCAGAGAAATTTAGTGGTTTGTTCAACATCAGGTTTCTAATAGGGTCAACATTTAACTTTGGTGTACAGGCATGCCTCAGCAACGCTGAAGGTTGGTTCCAGACCACTGCAATCAAGTGAATTTCATGATAAAGTGAGTCACCGTGAAATTTTGGTTTCTCAGTGCATATAAAAATTATGTTTACACTATACTACAATCTATTAAGTGTGTGATAACATTATTTCTATAAAACAATGTTCATATCTTAATTTTAAAATATTTAATTGATGAAAAATGCAAACCATCAGTTGACTCTTCAGAGGATTGTCATCTTTTTGTTTGGTGAAGGGTCTTGCCTCGATGTTGAAGGCTGCCGACTGATCAGGGTGGATTTGCTGAAGGCTGGAGCGGCTGTGGCAATTTCTTACAATATTAATAATATGACAGTGACGTTTGCTGTACCAGTTGACTCTCGCACAAACAATTTCTCTGTGACATGCAATAGTATTTGATGGGATTTTACCCTCAGAAGACCTTCTTTCAGTATTGGAGTCAATCTCTCAAGCCTTGTTGCTGGTTTATCAACTAAGTTTCTGTAATATTGGAATCCTTTGTAGTTATTTCAACAATCTTCACAGCATCTGCACCAAGAATAGATTCCATCTCAAAAAATTCATTTTCTTTGCTCATTTATAAGAAGAAACTCCTCATCTGTTAAAGTTTGATCATGAGATTGCAGCACTTCAATCAAATCTTCGGGCTCTGCTTCTCTGCTATTTCCACCACGTTGGCAGGGGCTTCCTCCAATGAAGTCTTGAACCCCTCAAAGTCATTCATGAGTGTTAGAATCAACTTCTCCAAAATCCTGTTAATGTTAATATTTTGACACCTTCCCATGAATTACAAATGTTCTTAATGGCATATAGAATTGTGAATACTTTCCAGAAGGTTTTCAGTTTACTTTGCTGAGATCCATCAGAGGCATCACTACATCTGTAAGCTAGAACCTTACAAAATGTATTTCTTACATACTAAAAGTTGAAAGTCCAAATGACTCCTTGATCCATGGGCTGCAGAATGGATGCTGTGTTATCAGGCATGAAAACACATTACTCTCATTGTACTTTTCCATCAGAGGTCTTGGGTGACAAGGTACATTGTCAGTGAGCAGTCACATTTTGAAAGGAATCTTTTTTTCTGAGCAGTGGGTCTCAGCAGAGGGCTTAAAATATTCAGTAAACCATACTATAAATAAATGAGTGTCATCCAGGCTTTGTCATTCCCTTCTATTCACAGAGCACAGAAATAATAGATTTAGCACAGTTCTTAAGGGCCATAGGATTGTTAGAATGGTAAGTGAGCACTGCTGTGCTTCCCTGGTGGCTCAGTGGTAAAGAATCCACCTGCCAATGCAGGAGACGCAGGTTCAATCCCTGGGTCAGAAAGATCCCCTGGAGGAGGGCATGGCAACCCACTCCAGTATTCCTGCCTGGAGAATCCCATGGACAGAGAAGCCTGGTGGATTACAGTCCATGGGGTCGCAAAAGAGTCGGACACAACTTAGTGTCTAAACAACAACAGCAATGAGTGAGCATTGGCTTCAGCTTAAAGCCACTGGCTGCATTAGCCCTGACTAAAGAGTCAGTCTATCCTCTCAAGGTTTGAAGCCAGATGTTGACTTCACTTTTCTGGCTATGGTATCTTCTTCCAATATAAGGTTGCTTTGTCTACATTGAAAATCTGTTGCTTATTATAGAACACCTTCATTAACAATCTTCGCTAGATCTTCTGGATAACTAGCTGTGGCTTCTGCACCAGCACTTGCTATTTCATCTTGCACTTCTGTTATGCCGATGGCTTCTTTCCTTCAGTTTCATGAACCAACCTTTGCTACCTTTAGACTTTTCTTCTGCAGCTTCCTCACCTCTCTCAGACTTCATAGAATTGAAGAGAGTTAGGGGCTTGCTCTGGATTAGGCTTTGGCTAAAGGGAATATTATGAATGGTTTGATCTTCTCTCCAGGCAACTAAAACTTTCTCCACATTAGCAATAGGGCTATTTTCCTTTCTTAACATTCATGTGTTCACTGGGCAGACTTTCAATTCCCTTCAAGAACTTTTCTTCTGCATTCACAGCTTTGCTAACTGTTTGGCATAAGAGGCCTAGTTTTTGACCCATCTTGGCTTTCAACATGCCTTCCTCAATAAGATTAACCATTTCTAACTTTTGATTTAAAGTGACTCTTCTTTTACTTGAACACTTAGAGGACACTGTAGAATTATTAATTGGCCTAATTTCAATATCATTGTGTCTCAGGGTATAGGGAGGCCCAAGTAGAGGGAGGGAGATGAGGGAATGGCTGGTTGGTGGAACAGACAGAACACACACAATGTTTATCGGTTAAATTTTATCTTAGATGGGTGGGATTCATGGTGCTCCAAACAATCCCAATAGTAACATCAGAGATCACTGATGGAAGAACACCACAGTAAGTATAATAATAGTGAAAAAGTTTGAAATATTGTGATAATTACCAAAAAGTGACATTAAGTGAGCAAATGCTGTTGGAAAAAATGGCACCGATAGACTTGCTCAATGCAGGTTTACTGCAAACCTTCAGTTTATAAAAATCGCAATGTCTGTGAAGCACAATAAAGTAAGGTATGCCTGAACAGTTATTTTTGCTATAATGCATATGCATTCCTAAATAAACCTCACAGCTGTCAAAAGACCGAGCCAAAAATAGAGCTTAGGGAAAAAATGGAGTTGGTGCTAGAAAATTTTATAATTAGAAACTCAAAAACCCAATAGCTACACAAGCAGAAATGTGAGCATATCCAAATCTCAATGCTTGTACCTGATATCGCAGACAGTCCTCTGAAGCCTTACATTTTGGAGCTCAGGCTTCTTCCTAGGGATGCATGACCTTGGGGCCCTCGCTGCCAGTAGAGAACACTTGCGTCAACATCAGTGATCTGTTTCAGGCTTTTAATATAGAGGAATGCATCCCTGGAGCATCTTCAGCTATACTCACTGCTTCATCAGATAGTTTAATATCATAGAAAACTTAGCAGTTTGAGAAACCACTACTTTATTGAAGGTCCTCACTGTATAGACATACAGGTTTTTACTAAAGTCTTTCTATATTTCTAAGACTTTCTCCCTATATGTAAGAAAGCTCACCCTAATTGCCTCAATCTGTATATTGGCAAAAATCACATATTCACCAAAGTAACTTCTGCATCACATTCTTTACTCCTCAAATTGCCAGTCAATTAGGAGGTATGTTGCATCAAGGAAACAAATACTGTTTCAGGCTGAAAATTCCTGCTTCAAAGCCCCTGAGATTTCTTCCCTGTTCTAGAGAGGCCTCATCGGCCTTGAGGGACATTTACACTGGCTGAAGCATTTCTAACTAAGGACTACTTTTTTTTCTCCTCATACAATTTTCATATCTTGATCAGATCATACCTAACAAAATTAACAGTGGTTTATTCATTTCACTTAATACTCAGCCCATGTTAAAATTTTTTGATGGTCTCAAATGTTTATAGCTGGTTTGTCCAAATTAGAATCCGAAGTCCAAACACTGCACTTGGTTGTTTATTGACTATATTTTTAATTTTATACCTTCTACCCATTTTTAATATAATTCATTTGTTGAAGAAACCCGTTCTCTTATTACAGCATAGCCCACATTTTGAATTTAGCTGATTGCTTTCTCCATATTTATCACTGGTAAACTGGTTGTTTCTCCCCAGGTGTCACAGTGGTAAAGAATCCACCTGCCAAAGCAGGAGATGCAAGAGACTCAGGTTTGATCCCTTGGTAGGGAAAATCCCCTGCAGGAGGACCTGGTAATCGCTCCAATATTCTTGCCTGGAAAATTCCATGGACAGGAGAGCCTGGTGGGCTATAGTTCATGGAGTCACAGAGAGTCGGACACGACTGAGCATGAAAACAGGCAAACAGGTTGTTAGACCCTGAGATTTGGTTTAGTTTCAGGTTCAGTTTTGCTGGTAAGAATGCAGCATAAACCGAACTTTATGGTTCCTATGGCCTCGTGTGTTGAAGCACAATGTTAGTGATGCCAAGGCTGATCAGTGTAATACGAGGTGTCATCTGGATCCCTCCATTATAAAGTCTCCAGCAACTTACAGCACTTCATGATTTATCAACCACTGATCACTCCCTAGATCCACTGTTTCACTGAGATTGAAAAATGGCAAATTTCTATCATTCCTTCTCTTTTTATTAGCTAGAATTCTTTTTGTGAAGAACTGGACCTCATCAACTCTTGGTGGTTTAGTCACTAAGTCCTGTCTGACTCTTCTGCAACTGAAGCCTGCCAGGCTCCTCCGTTCATGGGACTTCCCAGGCAAGAATGCTGGAGTGGGCTGTCCCAGGGGATCTTCCTGACCAAGGGATCCAACCTGTGTCTCCTGCACTGCAGGTGGATTCTTTACCAACTGAGCCACCAGGAAGCCCTCATCTCTTGGATGGGCTGAAACACAGGTCATTCAGGAAAAGTGAAGTCTCGATTCTATCCTTTTATCAATTTTGAGAGCAAAGAGCTGGTAACCCAGATGACTAGAACCAGTGAGTCTTTCTGTGAATGTCATTGTAAACTACTAAATTTTTATACAATGACTTTTTAATCACTGATGTTCTTTTTCGCTCAAATTGTCTCAACTTTGCAGCAGGAGCCTTTTCAGTTTAGTGTTTGTGTGCCTTTGATAAGGCCCCTTCAGAGTCGGAATGTTTCTTTGTTTTCTGGCACAAAATCATATCTGACCCATTTTGTAAATGTCCTGATGTGGACTTGAAATCCACTATTTTCTAAAGGAGCTTCTTTTAGTGGAGAATGGTATCTAAAGATCATATTCTGGTCATTAAAGGCGATATTACTCTTGAACAAGAGCTGGATGCAACTGGATAAATTTTCCAACTATACTGATAAAACTTTTGTAATTCCTTCAAGAGAAAATAGCTTTATTGCCAATCTAAACTCAGTAGTCTTGGCTCCATTTTCTGTATGAAACAAAATTTTTCCTGCTTCTTTGATAATACGAGTCTTAGGAATACAGCTAGGTTTAGCCAGACTGATAGGGAAGTGATAGGAAGTACTAGGAAACTACCTTAAGTTCCAAATGCTCAACTATGAAATTTTGGACTCAAGTTATGCTTCAAATTTTCTTTTTATTTTTGAATATTAACACATTTAAAGAGTAAACATTTGTTCCTTTCTTGGTTGGAACATTAATATATTTTCCATTTTATAGATTATTTTAGCTTCATAGATATTAACTATTTTGATTTTGTTCTTGGTTCAGAAATCTGTTCTTTTTATTTGTGGCAGTCATTTGCAATTCTTCAAATTAGCATGTGAAAAAAATCCAACTCCAACTTTATTAGTAACCAAATGATATGCAAATTAAAACAAGTGCATTTTTCTTACAACAAATTAGCAAAGCCTTAAAAAAATTATTCTTCATTCCAGGAAGATGTACAGTCTCACTTTTTAGACCTGTGCTATTCTTATGATCCCAGAATTTGGTTCTTTTCTTTGTAGGGTGTCTTCTACCTCCTTCTTTTCCAACGCATCACAGCTCCCCTCCCCCAAGCCCTCTCTTCTGACCTGACAGGCTTGAACTATAATCTAAATAGAATTCATGGTTCCACTAGTTCTTTCTGTAAAGGGCCAGATAGTAAATATTTTAGCCTCTGTGGGCTAAGCTGCAAAATAATTGAGACTTATGTAACCATTTAAAATGTAACCATTAAAGAAGTAAAAACCATTTGTATCTTGCAGGGCTGTATAAGAACAGGTGGCCGGCCAGACTTCGCCCTCAGGCTGCAGTTTGCCAACACTGGCTTAGATCCTCCTGTAAGAAAGGAGTAATGCCCAGTCCTGAGGAGTATTATCCAACAACCTTGAGCAGTTAGCTTCTACCTTTGTTGTTGTTGTTTAATTGCTGTGTCATGTCTGACTCTGCAACCCCATAGACTATAGCCTGCCAGGCTCCTCTGTCCATGGGATTCTCCAGGCAAGAAAACCAGAGTGGGTTGCTATTTCCTCCTCCAGGGGATCTTCCTGACCCAGGGATTGAACCTGAATCTCTTGCATTGACAAATGGATTCTTTATCACCTCAACTTGAGCCCTGATGACAGTATGTTTGGTGGCCTCCAGGCAGTAACTGAGCAAGGTGTAGCATCTCACTGACAGCCAGCAAGGAAAAGGGACCTGAGTTCTCTAGCTGCAGGGAACTGAACTAGACCAGCAACCTGAACGAGCTCAGAAGTGGCTGCTTCCCCGGAGCCTGCAGGGAAGAGCCCAGCAGCCACGTGGTCTCACGAGATCTTGAGCAGCCAGCCAGTCGAACTCACCCAAGCTCTTAAATAAAGAAATAGGAGATAATTACCGGGTGTTATTTTCAACCACTAAGTTTGTGGTAATTTGTCATATAGCAATAGCAAATGAATACACTGGGAATTGGTATTTGCAGGGGACAGTCTCTATAACCTAGAGCAGCCTTGAGGGTGGGGTAGGGTGTGAAACCAAGAATGGAGCTGAGAGCAAAGAAGCCAATGACCCAACAGACCACACAGTTTTGTTCATACATCCTTAAAGGCTTTGGCATATATGGATCACTCTGTTTCCTCAGTGATGATGAAGAGCTCATCAACTAGCAAGAGAGGCTTCATTTATGATGACCATATGATGTTAGAAAATTCAGCTAATTTTTGTGAGTCTTACTGGAGAAGGATTTTAATAATTGATGAGGGTCATGTCAGCCTTTTCTTGATACTGGCTCTCTCCTTCTGTTTTGATGTTTGTGATTGAGGAACAGTTACTAAGAGGTGGGGGCTGCAGAAAAAAGCCCAGGACCATACAGACGAACAGCAGTGAGTATTCCTGACGGGAAGCTTGGTAACCAGCTGCTGCTACCTGCAGCAAGGACCTGTGGCAGCACAGGGAGTGATGGGAACAGCCAGAGGTCACTCAGATAACAAAAGACCAGCTCCCAAACGGTGGCTTATAAAAATCCAAACAGAACCTAGAAGTCTCACTGCCTAAGCTTTTAAAATTCCATTGTTTCATCCAGACAGAAGCACTTAGAGGAGCAAAATGGCTTATTTCAGTATACGTGTAGAGAAAGCAATGTCACAATAGAGCAAAGCTTTAAGATCCTGTGATCAAAGATTTGTGAAACTGATGGCTAACACAGAGGAGGATAATAGCCATTTAGAATGCATCTTGAGTGCTCCTATGAGAGGTGCAATCTAATTGTGGTGTAATTGCCAGCTACTGATATTGGTTTTTATTCCTACCGTTTGTGCTATATGAAGTCTCTGTCTGTTGGTGCTAGAACTGTATAGATGACCAGGGCTGGGGTAGGAAACTCTGAGGCAATCATTGAAAGCAAGAAGGCAGATGGAATTGAACATATTGTGTATCAGAAAGTTTAAGCATTTAGTTTCTCTGATAACCAGTTCAAGCCTAATTGTACAGAATTCTGAGACCTCGTTAATGAAATACAGTATAATGTTTATACTATTAGCAGTAATAGTATCATATTGATTATCTGATTTTAGAGTAAATAATTGAAGGGAAAACACTTAGGGTTTACTCTGCTTTATTGTAGCAACGGTTGTCAGGAAAAAGAAAAAGTCTTTTTTTCATTAATCTCTTATTTATGGAAGAATATTGCTAATGAATGTAGAAGTGATGATTGGAATAGAAAAGAATAAGTTTGCAGGATATAATGAAATAATTGATGCAGGCTAGAATCAATAATGAATGCTAAAACTATTAGCAGAAGGACTGAATTGATAGAGAGCTAGGTATTCACTTGGTACAAAAGGACCACCTCGTAGGTGATTTGCTAATAGCAATTGGGGTGGAGTGCTTTTTACAACAGACAAGTATGGCTGTTATCACTTGGTAGTTGAACTTACTATCCAATTGTCCCACAATTAATGAGGTCTCAAGGCTCTGATAATGCCTTATAAATGATATGTTATCACCTGCATTCTAATGAACAGTGTTTAAATGGAAGTTGAATCTGAAGGCTTGATTAGATTCAAGTTAAAGGAATACACAGAGGAGAACAAATTAAGTGACACTACGAGGAAACAACTGGATACATTCAGAATGTGGGACGTGAAGAAAACTGGTCCACTCTCTTTTTAGAAAGTCAATGGCAAGAAAAAAGGAAGGAGCTGCTAGATTAAGAAAATAAAGAGGCATAACCAAGTTCAGTGCAAGATCTTTCATTGGATTTTGGTTTAAAATAATCTTTAAAAACACTTTAAACTAATGGTGACATTTGATTATGGATTATTCCAACGTCAAACAGGGTCCTTGCAGGAAACAAATCACAAACTCAAAGAACTTACTAATGAAGCACTTAATGACAAGACTATTGAGAGGTGTGGTCAGGGCTAAAGGAATCAAAAGGATGCTGAGCTACCCAGGGTTAACAGGGAAGCTATTGCCAGCTACTTTTAGACCTTAATAAGCAAGTGTGGGTGAGTTCCAAGAGCCCAGTCACAGGTGGAGCTAGGGCAGGGGATGATGCTTCACAGAAAATTCAGTAGTAGGTAGTCAATGCCAGACGAGCAACCTGGCAGTGTGGAGCAGAGAAAAGGTATCCCAGCTTATCTCTGCACCATCATCTTCTATTAGTGCTTCTGTTAGCCTCTGGTATCTGTGGGCAACTCCCATTGGCTGAACCCAGTTGGGAGCCTGGCTGTGAAAGTCTGTACAAGTCAGCTTCTTGGGGCTAGGAGCACAGACAGTGGATAATGTGCCTGTAGGTGAGGATCAAAGGGACAATAAGGCACAGCTGGGGAGTAGAGTAGAACATTCTTGTTAATTGTTAGATGATAATAATGCTGGGGTTATATATGAGAATGCCCTGAGTTTGGGGTGTTTTTTTTTTGGTTTAGTTTAGTTTTTTGAAAAGTATTAAGGGAAGAAATGTGATGGTGATATATTTACTTTGAACTGGTTCAACAAGATAGATAAATAGATACTTGAAGCAAATATGGAAACAAGCTCATAGGATTTTCTTCTTTATTGCTACCAGCTTTGTGCTCTCAAGCTCCAATTGTGTCAAGCCTGAAAAGAAACAGTCCTTTCTCTCTATTCCCATACCCAGTATCCGACATATGGTGGATGCCAAAAATTGAATTTCGACCCAGACGTCTCTTTCTCAATGATAATCATATTTCCTGGCTATCCTATATGTATTTCTATTATAAATGCACATATCACAATGATACATTTTGTCTTTCCTACAGTAGGGCAAGTTCCTTGATAGCAAGGGTTTTGTTTTATTCATCCTTGAGCACCTATTGTATGCCTTATGATCTCCTCTAAAATATGATATGATTTGGTCCTATCACTCACAGAAGAAATGCTGTAAGAGGGGACAAGGTTGAAAGAACAGAAAAAGTCGGAACAGAAGTTACATCAGGTGATAGAGCCTTAATATGGATTGAAAGTATGTTTCCCCACCAAATTCACACACTAAAGCCCTAATCTCCAACATGATGCTGTTTGGCTGCTGCGGCTGCTGCTAAGTCGCTTCAGTCGTGTCCGACTCTGTGTGACCCCATAGACGGCAGCCCACCAGGCTCCCCCGTCCCTGGGATTCTCCAGGCAACAACACTGGAGTGGGTTGTCATTTCCTTCTCCAATGCATGAAAGTGAAAAGGGAAAGTGAAGTTGCTCAGTCGTGTCCGACTCTTAGCGACCCCATGGACTGCAGCCCACCAGGCTCCTCCGTCCATGGGATTTTCCAGGCAAGAGTACTGGAGTGGGGTGCCATTGCCTTCTCCGGATGTGCCGGTGCCAGCCGGCAAAGTCGATCAGGTCCCGAGAACGTGCACGGCGGGGCTGAGAAAGGAAACTAAAGCAAGAGACTACAACAAAAATGGGGTCGAGAGGTTCAGACACGTCTCCACGAAGGGATGCAGTCTGACACCAACTTTATTCAGCATCTTATATTTATACAGAGGAGCGTGAGAAAGACAAGACAGTTGACATTTTTTCTTGGTTGACCTATACATCTTACAGTCACAAGAAATCTTGAGAGCATGGGAATGGCACCCTGTTATTATTTCTTACACCAGATAACATTTCCCTCTGCGTGAGAAGTTTGCACAGAACTCCAGGTGTCTGCAGTAAATAAGCGCCTAATCTCTGGGGTGGCGGGACAGAGAGCTATGTTTGCAAGCAAACCCTCAAGGACTGAGGCAGCTCCCAGAGCTTGTGTCCTTCGGACAAAGAACCCCGTTCTCACGGGCAGCTCCCCGCACGGATGCTGTTTGGAAGTGGAGGTAATTAGGTCATGGGGTGGAGCCCTCATGAAGGAATCAGTGCCCTGTGAGAAGAGACATGAGAGAGAGAATCTTTCTTGACCATACAAGGACAGAGCAAGAAGGCGACAATGTGTGGACCAGAAAGAGGATTTTTACCAGATGTACAATCTACCAGCACTTGACCATGGATCTCCCAGTCTCGAGAACAGTGAGAAATACATGTCTGCTGTCCGAGCCACCCAGTGTGCGATATTTTCTTATCGTGGCCTGAGCTGATTAGGACACACCTGACTTACTGTCAAACATGACTGCCACATATGATCAGTTAATCTACATCAAAGGAGGCAAGAATAGACAATGGAGAAAAAAAGTCTCTTCAATAAGTGGTGTTGAAAAACTGGACAACTACATGTAGCAGAATGAAATTAGAACATTCTCTAACACCATATACTTAAATAAACTCAAAGTAGATTAAAGACCTAAATGTAAAACTGGATACTATAAAAACTCCTATAGGAAAACATAGGCAGAACACTCTGACATATATTGCAGAAATATTTTTTTTTATCCATCTCCTAAAGTAGATGAATAAAAGCAAAAATAAACAAACGGGACCTATTTAAATTTTAAAACTCTGGCACAGCAAAAGAAACCATTGCAAAACAATTAGACAACCTACTGAATGGAAAGGTTATTTGCAAACGATATGAGTGATAAAGGATTACTATTCAGCATATACAAACAGCTCATACAACTCCACCCCAAAAAAGCAAACAACCCATTTAAAAATGAACAGAAGATCTGAATAGACATTTTCCCAAAGAAGAGATACAGATTTCATGGCCAACAGCACATGAAAAGATGTTCAGTGTTACTCATTGTCAGGGAAATGCAAACCTAAACCACAGTGAGCTATTGCCTCACACCTGTCAGAATGGCTATTATAAAAAATGTCGGTAAGAACATGGAGAAAAAGGAACCCACATATACTGTTGGTAGGAACGTAAATTAGTGCAGTCATTGTGGAAAGCAGTATGAAGCATTTTGTCCTCAAAAAAAAAAAAAAAGAAGGAAAATAGAACTATTACATGACCCAGCAATTCCACCCCTGGGTATATATCTGAGAAAAACCACTAATTCAAAAAGATACACGCACCCCAAACTTCATAGAAATGTTATTTGCAATTGGCAAGATGTGGAAGCAACCTAAGTGTCCACCAACAGATAAATGGATAAATAAGACATGGGGGGTGTGTGTGTGTGGAATACTACTCAGTCATAAAAAAGAACCTGGCCATTTGCAGCAGCATGAATGGACTTGGAGGGTGTTATGCTCCCAAGTGAAATGTCAGACAAAGACAAATACTGTACGATATCACTTATGTATTACACAGTATGATATATACATAAAATACAACAAGCTAGCAACTAGAACAAAAAGAAGCAGACTCACAGATACAGAGCACAAACTAGCGGTTATCAGTGGAGAAAGGGAAGAGGGACAGGGCACTATGGGGGTGGTGGGGTAAGAGTACAAACTATTAGATATAAAGTAAACTACAGGGGTATATTGTATAATATGAGGAATACAGCTAATATTTTATAATAACTATAATTGGAGTATAATCTTTTAAAATTGTGAATCACTATATTTTACATTTATAATATGTAATATTGTACAGCAACTATAATTTTTAAAAAGTTTAAAACAATAACTTTCATAAAGGAGAGAGAAATCCAAAGGACAGAGCTTCAGAGGGAGAGAGGATGAAGGACAAAGCTTGATTAAATGGATGATTCTCAGTGAAGTTCAGTCTAGGGTCATAGGCTGTGGGAAGGCAAATAACAGCAGGGCCTCCGCTGGAGCTAAAGCCTCCAGGAGATCTGGGATGTCCACTAGTAAGGATGAGCCAGGCAGTGCTCGGTCATCCAGAGCAGTTAGCTCATACGCAGAAGTGAGGCCCAGATGTGAACAGACTTTAGGGTCCAGGAGCCAAAACGAGCAGGTAGAAGAGGCAGAGTGCAGAATCCAGACAGAAAGGCTGACAATGAGATCTGAGATTCTGTACAGGCAGGTTTAAGAGAAAACCAACTATAGACTGATGGAGATTGTCATTTCTGGAAATTCTAGTTAGTGACTCACTCTGAACTCCAACAGCATGATATCACTTGAAAGGTACTTCTGTTATAATTACATACACATTTAATAAGGGCCTAGCTACCCTTTTACACATACTATATAAACTCATACTAATTCCATGAAGGTAGGTATATTATTATGCCTGTGTTTCAGATAAGAAAAATAAGAGGTAAGAATAATTTAGGTTAAGCTGATCCTCTACAGGCTGATCTTACAGAAGAAAGGTATTGGATTACTCCAGATTTCCACGGAAACTGGTCAGGACTGATTGCCTTCACCCATGGGCCATAGGTAAACACAAGTCTTATCCTTTACTCCTTCTTACCAGGAAGAGCTGGTGCCTACCCCACCATGAATGTTGAGGTAACGGATCCTGCCACTGGCTTGTACCGCAGTTCCCTGATCTTGCAGACAGAACAGCTGGTGCTACCCTAATCACCAATGCTGAGCTGGAAGGACAGAGCTGGAGGCAAGAATCTACTCTACCAGACTGCTGCTGTATTCCAGTCCCTGATGACCCAGAGAGGAGCCTGGGCTTTCCTAACCATGCAGCTCGAAAGCTCCACAACCCAGGAATAAGCAGAGGGCCCCTCTCCTGAAATCTGAAATGTAGATCCTCCAGATTGCTGTGCGCTGTCCTAGAGGGAGTAACTAGAGACCCACACACGTAGTCGTTTCCCTGTCTTCTAGTGTTTCCCAGTGGATACTGCTTCAGAAGGCTGGCCATTTGTCCCCACCACCCCACCTCTTTTTTTTTTTTTTTTTTAAGACAAGCTAAAGCATGGAGAAGAATTTTCTAAAATTACACAGCCACTAGGTGGTAGAACTGAGAATTGAACTCAGGCCGTCCAGTCTACCATCTCTTGTGCATGACTTCCACTGGGTTAGGGATGCTTTTGTATTGTATGTCTCTGCATTTCCCCATGATATGTAGCACAAAGACTTGTGCATACTTTCTCATTAAATACTTGAATGACTGTAACAGAGATATGAAATAATAAAAGAGAGAGAGCACTGGTTTAATAAAAAAATCTCTTGTAAAACTAGGCCAGCAAAGTCTCTACACATAGGATACAAATTTTTTGCATTTAACCACTAACTTGTTTTGAAGTTGAATTCAAATTAATAAATGCTATTGCATCTATCAGTTAAATGAAAGACCCAATAAACAACCAACTCTACTTTCCAATAAAGAGGAAACAATCCTTTAAGGAATACAGAGGTCTTGAGAGAGTGTATGATCAATAGGCTTTTAGAGTCTTAAGAGATGATCAGGCAAGAGAGTAAGATAGAATTGGGATAGCTGGCATAAGACTTTCTCACAAATGTGTCTCTCAGTGGATTTAGGAGGAATGATTTGGACAGAAGAAAAGAGAGAAAATTTGCTTACAGGCATAATGAAAAAAAAAAGCACAAACGCAGAAACGAACGCAGAGGTATTGCAGGCCAGTGAGGAAGGATCATGATCTAGATTAGGGAAACATGTCTGCAAACAGTAAGAGAAATTAGAAAAAACATGATATGATATACTATATGGTTTCAAACATTATCAGTGGGTACTTGAGCTAGAAAGTAATATAATGCTCATAAGTATAATGAAAGAAAGCAATTCTTTGGAAAAATTAATCTGGTAGTGATATATACAGTAGAGGAGCTTGGCCAAGGTGACTGAGTAGGAAGACCTTGAGCTTATCCCTCTCATGTGCACACCAAAACTACAAACTTTTTAAAAGCAACTGGACAGGGAGGCCTGGCTTGCTGCGATTCATGGGGTCGCAAAGAGTCGGACACGACTGAGCAACTGAACTGAACTGATTGATGAGAAAAACAGAATCTACCAGAAAAGATCTTCTACAACTAAAGATATAAAACAGCAACCACAATGAGATGAGTAGGAGAGGCAAATTCACATGGATCTAGACAAGATCCATGTCTGCAGAGGGAAACTCACAAATGGGAGAATAATTACAACTGCAGATATTCTCCCAAGGAGCTAGGGGTCTGAGCTGTACATGGGGCCCCCCAGCCTGGGGGTCCTACGAGGGGAATGTGAGCCCTAGGACATTTGACTCTGAAGGCCAGCAGCAGGGCTTATTTTTGGGAGTTGCAGCGGGCTATGGAAAATAGAGGCCTCACTCTGAAAAGATGCGCACAACATCTCGTATGCTCCGGGACTGGGCAGAAACATTAATTTGAAAGGAGCCTGGGTCAGACCTAATTGCTGATCTTGGAGACCCTTGCCCTGGGGACATAGACACTGGCACCAGCCACTCTGGGGAGCTCCTGCTACTACATGGACATGGGTGCAGGCAGGTGCCATTTGCAATCCTCTCTCTAGCTTACTAACCTCAGGATCCAGCCCTGCCATCACCCACCAACCTGTAGGCACCAGTACTTGGGTAAGTCAAGTAACTAGCCAAGGAGGGACACGGTCATGCCCACTAGCAGGCAGGTTGCCTTAAGTCTCCCTTAGCCCACAGCCATCCCTGGACTTGGCCATATCCACCAGAGGCCCAGGACACGATCCATACATATACCACACTGGGAAATCCAGGGTGCAGGCAATAGAGCCAGGATCCCCAGGGCCCTGCAGTCAGAAACCCCAAGACCCAGCTCCACCCACCAGTGGGCAGGCACCAGCCCCAGGACCTGCTGGGCCCCAGACCTTCCCACCAGCATGTGGACACCAGCCCTAGGATGACTGCAATCCACAGCCTGCATTGGCAGGGTTCAGCCCACCCACCAGCAGACCAACACTAGCTCTGAGACACCAGGTGCCTGTCAGCCAGCCATCCTGGTACCCAGCTCCACTCGCCAGTGAGCTGACACAAGCTTTAGGACAGGAGAGAGAGTCCAGAAATAAATTCACACACTTAACAATTAATGTACAGAAAAGAAGGCAAAAGTATACAATGCAGAAAAGCCAGTCTCTTCAATAAGCGGAGCTGGGATGATTAGATAGCTATATGTAAAAGAATGAAATTAGGACAATTTCTCATACCATATAGAGAAATAAACTCAAAATGGATTCTAAAGACCTAAATGTAAGACTGGATACTGTAAAACTCCTAGAGGAAAACATACACCGAGTACTCTTCAACATAAATCATAGTATATCTTTTTGGATCTGTCTGCTAAGGCAAAGGAAATAAAACAAAAATAAACAAATGGGACCTAATTAAACTTAAAATCTTTTTTCACAACAAAGGAAATTATCAACAAAACAAATAGACAAACTACCGAATGGGAGAAAATATTTGCAAATGATAAGACTGCTAAGGGGTCAACAATTGTATAAACAACTCATACAACTCAATATCAAAAAAATCACAAACAACCTGATTAAACAATGGGCAGAAGAACTGAATAGAAATTTTCCTAGAAAAGATATATGGATGGCCAATAAGCAAATAAAAAGATGCTCAATATTGCTAATTACCAGAGAAACGTATATCAAAACCACAATGAGACATCATCTCACAGCTGTCAGAATGGTCATCATCTAAAACACAATTAAATTTGGTGAAGATGTGGAGAAAAGGGAGACCTTGTATACTGTTGGTGGTAATGTAAATTGGGGGAGCCACTGTGGGAAACACCAGGGAAATTCCTCGAAAAGCTAAAAATAGAACCACTGTGTGACCCAGCAACTCCACTCCTGGGTACCTATCTGAAAAACCCCACGAATTCAAAAAGATACCCACACCGAAACATTCATAGCAGCATTATTTACAGTAGCCAAGATGTGGAAACAACCCAAGCATCCATCAACAACCAATGGACAAAGATGTGGTATATATACAGAATGGAATACTACTCAGCCATAAAAAGAATATAATTTTGCCATTTGCAAAAACATGGATGGACCTGGAAGGTATTGTGCTGAATGAAATAAGTCAGACAGAAAGACAAGTACGATATCACTGATCCATGGAATCTAAAAAATAAAATGAATGACTGTAGAAAATACACGTAGATTTCTAGAGAACAAACTGGTGGTTACCAGTGGGGAGGGTGGGTGGGTGGAGGGGCAAGATACAGGTGAGGGATTACAGATACAGACTGCTGTGTATAACGTAAATAACTCACAAGGATATACTATACAACACCAGGAATACAACCAATATTTTGTAAAAACTTTAAATGGAGTATAATCTGTAAAAATATAGAATCACTAAGCTGTACACCTGCAATTAATATTTATATTATAAATCAATTACACTTCAGTTAAACATTTTAATCTAATAAAAGGGTTAAAATGAATTGGAAGGAAGACCATTTAGAAGGGTTTTTGTAGACTTCAACTACATGATATTCTGAACTGACACAGATTTCCTCCCAGTACCAAAACTCAGAAGTAGGGGATCAGATAGTAATGGGTGGTGCGCAATGGTGGTAAAAAAGAACAATATGAGAGATGACATGAAGAACGGGATAAGGGAGGATCAGATTTAAGATGCTAAGGTCCTTAAATGTAGCATGTATAATGGCCTGAAAATACAGTACTAAAAGAATAAAAAGAAAACACATTTTCTAGTCCAGTAGCAGGAATAAAGAAAAGAATACAAGTGGAGGTGAGGAATAGTGCCCTCTGGAACACAACAGGATATGAACCATACTTCCTTATAAGTAATAGAAGTATTAAATACAGGGTAGGATGGACACATCAGTTTCAGAATAGTATATTCTGGAATTTTTTCATACAAGGAGGGAGAGAAGAAAATGGTATTAGGAGAGGGTTGAAAAAGGCTTCATTTCTACCTGTACTATTCTTGGTTTCTTGAAAACACCTGAAGCAAATACCTATATCTCCCTATTAAACCTTAAGAGGAGTACATAGATTCATTTATTAATTACGTGTTGTATAATAAATATTTGAAAAGCTATTGAAGTGAACTTGAATGAACCTGAGGTGAAGGGTCTAGTTTAGCATGGACCAGAGCAGCCTTCTAACCAAACTTACCTTCTGCCCTTCCACCTGTAGCAGAAATCCTCTACATAATATCCGTGAAGCTGAAGCAACAACGAGATAAAAGAGTGCACAAGTCTCAAAGAGATGTACTTTCTCACATTTGTTACTAATGGTTTAAGATTTTTTAAGACAAATAATGCTTTCATGCTCCGTATCATGAAAGACAGAGGTTTGTTCTGTAATCTGTTTATAGTGCCCTCTAGTGGCACCTCCGCACCTCCTCTAATGCAACAGCTTGCTTTACATGTTGCAAGTTTGTATACGTTTTCCAACATAGCCACAAAACACGCATTGGATTTTGTTTTCTTCTTTTAAATTATATTAAGCAGATATATGAGTAATTACAGAGTTATTGGCTTTAATGTTATTGTTCATTAATAATGGATAATTATTTATGAAAGAATCATGCTTTTCTTTTTTGTTGGTTAAATCTATTAAATTTGTATTGGTAAAATGTTAGCAATATAATACTTTAGAAATGTATTTCATGGGAAGTCCCTAGAGAAATGTCAATGCCCTCATTTTCAATAGTATGTTTCAACCTTAAGAAAAATACTGAAATAATTTATATGAAATAGTTCTGATGAGGTTTTCTGTATTTATCAGAGTTGTGGTTGTTCTTTGGTGATATTAGTTGACAGCACTATAGGGTTATCAATCATGATTTCAATTATTATTTAAAACTTGGCTGCAACATTGCTTCTTTAATTTGAATCTAGCATCTTCTTGGCCAGTGTTTTTAAAATGCATATCAGACTTACCAAAGAAGTTTTATTAAAATATAGATGCTCAGGACTTACCCCAGACTTACTGTCTTTACTTAATTTTCTTGACATACTCTTCATAGAGTCTTAGAAAATGCTCGGTGTGTCATTGGCATATTATGTCTTGGTACCTTGTGTCTCAAGATTATTATATGTAAAAATGAGGTTCATCCATTTTTGCAAATCAGATGAAATACGTACTGACCTTGAAAATTGGCTAAATATTGTCCTAATAGACATTTTATCTAAAATGTTTTTTAATTACCTCATTATTTTTATTTTACATGTCACAAAAACAACCAAATTTACTTATAAATTGCAATATATTCTTATTATAAAACTCTCAAAAGACCTTTTACTTTAAAAATCACCAATAATACATTTACCACAGCTGTTGTAAGTCTTTATCATCTACAAATAGATTATTTTACTCTAACGCTTCTTGAAAGTTCTATAATCAGCTACTGATCAGAATTTGTGTCTTCAAACAATGACCGTCTCAGAACCCCACAGAAAAAGACTGTACCAGGTATGTTAATGATACTTCCAAGAATAGACTTTGGGGTGTAGACTTCTGTTGGCATTGCTCAGTCATGTTTTAGTCTATCACTGAGGACTGAGCTGAGATTTCCTGAACTCTTTAGCTAAGAACAGATGGCATCATAAAACTGCTAACTAGAGATACAACAGAAGACTTAATTACCTGGGATGAATGAACTCCTGAAGCATGATGGTGGTTATATGTTTGGAATATTGTTTTAATGCTATACTTTCTGGATATAAAAGGAAGCCCTTCCATCTTTATCTGTATCCCATAACAGTTTAATAGACTTTTCTTTTATAGAGTGAAATAAAACATTTTAAAATGGTATATTATTTCTTGCTGAACTCCCCTCTCCTCTATTACTTAAATTCAGAAGATATTGTTGAATATCCTTACTTTAAACAGCAATAGACTTATTTTCAAAGGCTCAATGAGAATCCAGCTTTCCAGATGAATGGATAAAGAAATTGTGGTACATATATACAATGGAATATTACTCAGCCATAAAAGGGAACACATTTGAGTCCGTTCTAATGAGGCAGGTGAACCTAGAGCCTATTACAGTGAAGTAAGTCAGAAAGAGAAAGATAAATATCATATATTAACACATGTATACGGAATCTAAAAGATGGTACTGATCAACCTGTTTATAGGGAAGCAATGGAGACACATACATAGAGGCTTATGGACACGGGCAGAGGGTAGTAAGGAGACGGTGGGAGAATGGAGAGAGTAGCATGGAAACATATACACTACCCTATGTGAAAAAGATAACCAAGGCGGATTTGTTGTATGATTCAGGGAGCTCAAACCAGGGCTCTATGACAACCTAGAGGAGTGGGAAAGTGTGGGAGGTGAGAGGAAGGTTAAAGAGGGAGGGGACACATGTTTACCTATGGCTGACTCATGTGGTTGTATGACAGAGGCCAATACAATATTGTGAAGCAATTTTCCTTCAATAAAAAATAAGTAAGTTTGGGGGAAAAAAAAAAAACAAGAACAAAAGAATCTGGCTTCCTTTAACCAGCCCATAACTAGAAAAATTAATTATGCAATCAAAGTCTTGCCTGGAATGTCATATTTGGGAGAGATGCCACTTAATCAGATATGACTAAAGACTTTTGGGGAGCTAAAGTCATCTTCTCCCCAAAAACTGGTCTGTTACCTGGCTTAAAGGACTATCCTTTCAGGAGAGTAGGAAAGGTCACTTCTGGGCAGGCCAGGAAGTTTGAGGAATTGGAGGGACCTGAAGAAGAGAGGAATTTGCTCACATTTATAGGTGTTGCCAGTGAAATTTGGAGGAGAGAGATTTTTCAGCTTGGCTAAGAGTCTAACCCAAAGGAAATCAATCTTGAATATTTATTGGAAGGACTGATGATGAAACTGAAAGTCCAATACTTCGGCCACCTGATGCATAGAACTGACTCTGGAAAAGACTCTGATGCTGGGGAAGACTGAAGGTGGAAGGAGAAGGGGACGACAGAGGATGAGATGGCTGGATGGCATCTCTGACTCGATGGACGTGAGTCTGAGTGGACTCTGGGAGTTGGTGATGGACAGGGAGGCCTGGCGTGCTGCAGTTGATGGAGTCGCAAAGAGTCAAACACGACTGAGTGACTGAACTGAAGAGTCTGACCTCCAGGACATCCTTTTAAAAGCCCATCTAAGACTCTTTAAAGAGTCAGACACGACTGAGCGACTTCATACACACACACAAGACTCTTTATGATACTTTTAGGAAAGCAAACTTAGAAGGTCTGTGTGATAAATTAATATATTGGTTGCTCCTATGTACCAATAAATAATCAGGCAAACCTATATGGCTTTTCTTATTGGTCTAGATGCTATCTGTATTTTCTGCATGTTAATATTCTGATTAAATTTTATGGTTAAATATGCTATTACTAGCTCTAGTTATTTTTTTCTGGTCATGAACAGATTATTAAATTTGATCTAATTCTTTATAAATCACTTACTGGACAATTTCTTGGTTCACTATTTAATATGAACTGAGACAGAAAGAAGAATGCAATCTTTAAATCTTCACCGCTTAATTCATCGCTTCCTTTGGCAGGGGGGCAATGCATAATGCATAAGGGAAGATGGACGGTGGTTAGGGGGTTAATGGAGTCTAGGATATCCAAGAACAAAAGCAGAGAAGGTTCTATTTCAGAAATAGGAAACCAGACTCTTGACAGCACATCACTTTCCTTTTTCTCTTCTGCCACAATTGGAGAAAGGAATATTTCCAATTTTACACTTAATTCTGAGAAAACAGTATTGTTGCTCTGTAGGTATGATTTACCCCTAATAATAATGATTTGAGGTAAAATGATAGGTGGTATTATTGCTGCTACTATAATAGGTGGACATTTAATGATTGAATTGCTATTTAATAAGGTATCTGATTTTTATTAAAAAGTAATTATTGATACATAAAAATAATGATTTGAGGTAAATTTAGATTTTTACATATAAAATTATCTATTATTAATTTCATATTTCTATTACTATTTTCTGTCAAATTCCAAAAAAATAGAATTGGAGAAGAACCAGTGTAACTAAGTTTGACTCTGTTCCCTAGGCCTCACAGCATACTTTCGGCCCTGCCAGCCTTAAGTATTTTCACATGTTTTCTTGGTGGTTTTGCTCACTTAAAGCACAATTGGTTCCTTTTAATTGAAGTGTAGTTGACAGATTAGTTTCCGATGTACAACATGATTCAATATTTGTTTACATCAACACAACAGATTTTAATTACTCTTTAGTAGTTCATATTATGTACTAGACTCCAAGGTAAATATATTTTGTTCAGGACAAAACCAATGAAATGACATTTAAATATTTTGAGAACGGAAGCCATACGTTCTGGAGGCATCTGCCCCGGTGGGCTTTCTTCTCCTGGGGCACATGTTCTAGTTCAGGAACTGCAGCCAAGAGGCACGTGATAAGGGCCCTTCTGAAAGGGCCTTTGAACCAGCCCTTACTAGATTAGAATTGGTTTTGTGTGTGCATTTTAAACATATTCTCCCTTATTTATTTTCAAAACTTCTCAAGAATTTCTTCTATCATCATTGCACTTCCAGGCATAGTCCTCTAATCTCAGTGAGGTGGTTGGGTGTATAGAGAGCAGATGCCTCCTGTGTAGCTTGGAATCTAGGACTCCACCCTTCAAATCCCAGCTCCCTACCTGCATGGAAGTTATTTCAATTCTCTGTACCTTGGTTCTCTAATCTAGACAATGGGTTTGGTTATAGTACTTATAGGATTGCTATGAAGATTAAATAAGAGAGCTGCAAATGAAGAGCTTCGTATATGGCAAGCACAAATTGAAGCACTTAGAAATTTGCTGGTATTATTACTGCAAAATTATTTCTAGCCACTGAGAAGACTTCATCCTCTCACAGAGCTCCAAAAGAGGTATAATAGAAATGGAAAACCACACTAGACAAGATTAAAAAAAACGGCATGGCGGTAAATGTTGGGTTTGGAGGTCAGTTATATTTTCTGTGTGCTTGTTAGAAACTGGCAACAAAGTTTTAGAAAAATGAACTTTTGTCTACAGCAATTACAGGGTAACAAGTGATCGGCATTCACTTTTCCCTCTTCAGTGTTAGTGGAGGCTCTGTGCCTGGAAGCTAGAGTGCCCTGTTCCTCCGTGGATTTGCTGTTGCACTCGGCACTCCCACACCCTCTCAGCTGGAGGGAAAACCCTTTTCAGACAGGACCCTGCTGCTGAGGGTCGTGTCACAGTAACTTTGGACCTGACATGGAGTTATCTGCAGCTCTTCCTGGGGTCTCACAGGGGCCTGTTGCCAAGGTAACACTTCTCTCTACCCCGATCCTGCTGCTGTGGCCATCCTTACCAGTTCATCCTCTCCCCACCAGACACCACTACTGTAGCAGCTGGACCCCAAGGGGACACAGATGGTCTGTCAAATTAGGGTTATCCAAAGAGAAGGCAATGGCACCTCACTCCAGTACCCTCGCCTGGAAAATTCCATGGACGGAGGAGCCTGGAAGGCTGCAGTCCATGGGGTTGCTAAGAGTCGGGCACGACAGAGCAACTTCACTTTCACTTTTCACTTTCATGCATTGGAGAAAGAAATGGCAACCCACTCCAGTGTTCTTACCTGGAGAATCCCAGGAACAGGGGAGCCTGGTGGGCTGCCGTCTATGGGGACGCACAGAGTCAGACACGACTGAAGCGACTTAGCAGCAAAGAGAGCAAAGGTGTGGCTCAGACAGTAAAGAATCTGCCTGCAATGCAGGAGACCCAGGTTTGATCCCTGGGTTGGGAAGATCCCCTGGAGAAGGGAATGGCTACTGACTCTAGTATTCTTGCCTGGGGAATTCCATGGACAGAGGATCCTGGTGGGCTACAGTCCATGGGATCGCAGAGTCAGACACAACTAAGAGACTAACTAACACTTTCACTTTCAAAGAGGTCTTGTTTTCAAAAGGACCAAATATATAGGAGTGGGGGATGCATGAGAACCATAGTCCCAGCAGGAAAACCCAGGACTGGCAGCAACAGGGGTTTCCTCCCAGGCCTGATCAGACAAGGGCAGAGGGGTGACTCAAACCGGGAAGGATGAGTCCTGTCCAGCAGGTCCCCTTCAGAGATACAGTGCTGTTTGGTGAGGTGCATAGTCAGCCTGGGTGCCCTCTGGGTGACCTTACAGAGACAGCTGGGGAACCCACACCCCAGCCTTCCTCCCAGCTCCTCCCTCTGATCTCCTGCCTGTTGGCTCTTATTGGTTGAACCCAGAGGGAAGCCCAGGAGCCTGGATGCCTGTTGATGTAATCGCTACTGCTCAGCCTGATGGAGGGGGAAAGATGGAGGGACAATCGAAGACAACTTGGCACATTCGGGAAAGAAATGAGGAAATAAAAAACAACAGGTATTAATTTTAGCACCTTACTTAAAATTGAGCAGGTGGCTGTGTACTGGCCCCACCTGGTATTCTTCATGCTGATTTAGAAGATTTTAGCTTCTGAATCACCCGTGTTGTTGTTGTTCAGTTGCTAAGTCATGTCTGACTCTTGTGACCCCATAGACTGTAGCCTGCTGGGCTCCTGTGTCCATGGGATTCTCCAGGCAAGAATACTAGAGGGTGTTGCCATTTCCTCCTCCAGGAGATCTGCCTGACTCAGGGATTGAACCCATGTCTCTTGTGTATCCTGCTTTGGCAGGTAGATTCGTTACCCCTGGGGTCCCTGGGAAGCCCTCTGAATCACCCAGGGCAGCATTTCTTTTCCCACATAGTAGTCTTGCTCTAAATGACAGTTAAAAAAAAATCATTTGGCCAGGACTACTGCACTCAGTCTTGAGGCTTTCTCCTTTCAGGACTGGATGATGGTCCTTCTAGACTTCCAAGCCCCTGGGCTCAGAGCCTACGTGGGAGCTTCTGGCTCCCTTGCAAGTGTAGCTCCGGCTCTGGCCACCCAGGTTCTGGGCTCTTTTCCAGATCTGCCCCATCTTGTCTCCAATGCCTTCAGATCCTGAGTGGATCGCCTGGCAGCTAGAGCTGATGTCCTTACGTTTGTCTTCACAGTTCTGGTGGCAAAACGCTGACCCCTAGGTCTTCCTCCCATGGCCTTCTGATTCCAGAGGAGCCTCCTCTCTTGGTTGCACTGAACAGCAAGGATCTGCAGGCTGCCTTCTCAGGCAGAGTCAGATCCCACAGTGACTCTCAGTAGCTTATCCAGGGTGCTCCCACATGACCTGGTTTGTCTTATTTCTTTCTATTGCTCCCCCCTCTGCTGCTTTCTGCAACAGGTTTGCAAAAAGCAACCTTCTTTTTTGTTTTAATGTCTGCTGAATGTTTTTGTCCATATCTTCAAAAGATGTTAAGCAACTGCCCATAAACTACAAGACATTAGTTGAGCTGGATTCATCCTTCAGATCAGATCAGATCAGTCGCTCAGTCCTGTCCGACTCTTTGCTACCCCATGAATCGCAGCACGCCAGGCCTCCCTGTCCATCACCAACTCCCGGAATTCACTGAGACTCATGTCCATCGAGTCAGTGATGCCATCCAGCCATCTCATCCTCTGTCGTCCCCTTCTCCTCCTGCCCCCAATCTCTCCCAGCATCAGAGTCTTTTCCAATGAGTCAACTCTTCGCATGAGGTGGCCAAAGTACTGGAGTTTCAGCTTTAGCATCATTCCTTCCAAAGAAATCCCAGGGCTGATCTCCTTCAGAATGGAATGGTTGGATCTCCTTGCAGTCCAAGGGACTCTCAAGAGTATTCTCCAACACCACAGTTCAAAAGCATCAATTCTTTGGCGCTCAGCTATCTTCGCAGTCCAACTCTCACATCTATACATGACCACAGGAAAAACCATAGCCTTGACTAGATGAACCTTTGTTGGCAAAGTAATGTCTCTGCTTTTGAATATGCTACCTAGGTTGGTCATAACTTTCCTTCCAAGGAGTAAGCGTCTTTTAATTTCATGGCTGCAGTCACCATCTGCAGTGATTTTGGAGCCCAGAAAAATAAAGTCTGACACTGTTTCCACTGTTTCCCCATCTATTTCCCATGAAGTGATGGGACCGGATGGCATGATCTTCGTTTTCTGAATGTTGAGTTTTAAGCCAACTTTTCACTCTCCACTTTCACTTTCATCAAGAGGCTTTTTAGTTCCTCTTCACTTTCTGCCATAAGGGTGGTGTCATCTGCATATATGAGGTTATTGATATTTCTCCCAGCAATCTTGATTCCAGCTTGTATTTCTTCCAGTCCAGCGTTTCTCATGATGTACTCTGCATATAAGTTAAATAAACAGGGTGACAATATACAGCCTTGACGAACTCCTTTTCCTATTTGGAACCAGTCTGTTGTTCCATGTCCAGTTCTAACTGTTGCTTCCTGACCTGCATACAAATTTCTCAAGAGGCAGATCAGGTGTTCTGGTATTCCCATCTCTTTCAGAATTTCCCACAGTTAGTTGTGATCCACACAGTCAAAGGCTTTGGCATAGTCAATAAAGCAGAAATAGATGTTTTTCTGGAACTGTCTTGCTTTTTCCATAATCCAGAGGATGTTGGCAATTTGATCTCTGGTTCCTCTGCCTTTTCTAAAACCAGCTTGAACATCAGGAAGTTCACGGTTCACATATTGCTGAAGGATTAGCAAAAGGCCTTTTCTCCTTCTGCCCTGGCCAGGCCCTCCAGGGTCTACTACCTAAGGGCATTTCTTTAAACCACCTCCCTCTCTTTGGAGAGAGGTCTTAGCATCTTTCCCCACTGCTGTCAACTGCAGGCCATTCTGAGCTAGCCAATCTACTACTTTTTCCTGGTCTGTGAAAGGATGTAAGAATTTTTCCAACTGCTGATAAATCTAATGCTGATTCTATTAATCAGCTGCAGGAGGTCTGTGGGACTACAATGTAAAACTTGTGAAATAAAATTCCAGATTTCTGTACATGCTTTCTGTCTTTGGGCTCCCATGAAAGCAGACCCTAAAATGAAGATTTGGAGAGAGGCTATTAATTTGAGAGGTGACCTCAAGAAAAATGGTGAGGGAGTGGGTAAGACAGAGGAGAGGAAAAAAAAAACTAATACATACATGCATTTATGAGCACATTACTGCTGTGGGTGGGGGCTTCCCAGGCAGCACTAACAGTAAAGAACCTGCCTGCCAATGCAGGAGAAGTAAGAGATGTGGGTTTGATCCCTGGGTCTGGAAGATCCCCTGGAGGAGGGCATGGCAACCCACTCCAGTATTCTTGCCTGGAGAATCCCATGGACAGAGGAGCCTGGTGGGCTACAGTCCAGAGGGTTGCAAAAGTCAGACAGGACTGAAGCCACTGAGCATGCACAACTGCTGTGGGTATTGGGGTGTAATCCTCCTGGGGGCCTCTGAGAAACTACACAGAACATACCCCAGAACTGTCCTGCTGAGAGAAGACAAAGTTGCGGTATTTATCTACAGACTCCTGCCCCTCTTCTGTTGAACGTGGATCCCGGGGTGTTAATTTCCTTGCAGCCCTGCATACAGGTTCCCCCTGGTCCAGGGAACATCCTCAGGCCGAGAAGCAGTCTATCAGCACCAGCAGAGCTGTTTGCAGGTGAGTTCTGGGCTGGGCGCTGTCAGCATCGGTTATTGTCTTCTTTCCAAGAAGCACAAACAAGTGTTCTTCTCTAATGCCCAACTTAAAAATATGTAGCACGTTCATCATTTGAAGCTTTGAAAAATAAATATGTTTTCCCCACTTTTCCCACCAGCTGCCTCTCATGCGACCCCATGGACTGCAACATGCCAGGCTCCTCTGTCCTTCATTATCTCCTAGAGGTTGCTCAAACTCAGGTCCATTGAGTCAGTGACGCCATCCAGCCATTGCATCCTCTGCTGCCCTCTTCTCCTTTTGCATATATATATATATATATATATATATATATATATCATGACCACCTGTTCCCTTACTTTAGAGCAGTCCTCAGAGCTTTCTGAAAGACTGTCTCCCAGGTTATAATCCTCAGGTTGGTTCAAATAAAATTTTCCTTTTCTTTCTTTGATTATTGAGTAACTTTTTTGGCCCATGTTAGCATTTAGATGTTGCCAACATTAGTTAGATCATGGAGAAAGCAAAGGAGTTCCAGAAAAACATCTACTTCTGCTTCATTGACTATGCTAAATCCTTCGACTGTGTGGATCACACACTGTGGAAAATTCTTAAAGAGATGGGAATATCAGATCACCTTACCTGTACCCTGAGACACCTGTATGCAGGTCAAGAAGCAACAGTTAGAACGGAATATGGAACAACTGACTGGTTCAAAATTGGGAAAGGAGTACGTCAAGGCTGCATATTGTCACTCTGCTTATTCAACTTATATGCAGAGTACATCATGAGAAATGCTGTTCTGGACGAATCACAAGCTGGAATCAAAACTGCTGAAAGAAATTTAACAACCTCAAATATGTAGATGATACCACTCAAATGGCAGAAGGTGAAGAAGAACTAAAGAGCCTCTTGATGAAGATAAAAGAGGAGAGTAAAAAAGCTGATTTGAAACTCTACAGTCAAAAAACTAACATCATGGCATCTGGTCCCATCACTTCATGGCAACTGAAGGGGAAAATGTGGAAGAAGTGACAGATTTCATTTTCTTAGGCTCCAAAATCACTGTGTACAGTGACTGTAGACATGAAATTAAAAGACGCTTGTGCCTTGGAAGGAAAGCTATGACAAATCTAGACAGTGTATTAAAAAGCAGAGACATCACTTTGACTATACAGACCTTTGCTGGCAAAACTATGGTTTTTCCAGTATTCATGTTCAGATGTGAGTGCTTGTGCTTAGTTGCTTAGTCATGTCCGACTGCTTGCAACCCCGTGGACAAAGTAGCCTGCCAGGCTCCTCTGCCCATGGAATTCTCCAGGCAAGAATACTGGAGTGGGTTGCCATTCCCTTCTCCAGGGGATCTTCCCAATCCAGGTATCAAACCCAGGTCTCCTGCATTGTAGGCAGATTCTTTACCACCTGAGTCACCAGGGAAGCCCCAAATATGAATATGGGGGTACTGAGGATTGAACCCAGGGTCTCATGCATGCCAAGTATGTACTCTACCACTGAGCTATACCCTCAGGCAGACTTGACCATAAAGGAGGCTAAGCACCGAAGAATTGATGCTTTCGAATTATGGGGCTGGAGAAGACTCTTGAGAGTCCCTTAGACTGCAAGGAGATCAAACCAGTCAATTCTAAAGGAAATCAACTCTGAATATTCCAGACTGATTCAGGACAGAATATTTGGAAGGACTGATGCTGAAGCTGAAGCTCCAATACTTTGGCTACCTGAAGTGAAGAGCCGCCTCACTGGAAAAGACCCTGATGATGGGAAAGATTGAAGGTAAAAGGAGAAGGGGTCAGCAGAGGATGAGATGGTTAGATAGCATCACCAACTCAATGAACATGAATTTGAGCAAACTCCAGGACATACTGGAGGACAGAGGAGCTTGGTGTGCTACAGTCCATGGGGTTGCAAAGAGTAAATACACGACTTAGGGACTGAACAACAAATATTTAGATAATAAATGAAAAAAAAAAAAAGGAAAAAAGTGAATTGAAAAGCCAGATGTTGAAATGAAAAGGGACTAAAAGAAAGATTGCCATAGCTGACACAACTTTAGCCCAAGCAGTTTAACTGCAGAGGAAAAGAAGGACAATCAAAACAGGCAAAGTTCCCCTCCACAGGAAATAGGGAGGTGATAGGAAAGAGACATAGGGTTAGGAAACCCTTCAGGGGTCCCATCAAGGGACAGAGTTAGCTGAAGACAGCTTAAATGCCATCTTAAAGGACTCAAAGGAGTCAAAGGACTCAAAGGAATGGATGGAAGGGACAGACAGCCTGCAAGCTGCCACTCATGGGCTTCAGACATTCATGTGTGCTTAAATCAAGCAAGTAAAGCCCAGTAAAAATATCCACTGATGTTCCCACTCCCCAACCAAATGAGAGCAGACATCAAAAATCCAAAGAATTAGATGGGAAAGCCATTGGGTTCCATGCCTCATTTCTTTGTGTTTAATACCTGCTAATTCCAACTCTTTATCCCTCCCTCAACTCTCTTCCCCACTTAATAACCATAAGTTTGTTTTCTATATCTGTGACTCTAAATTCATTTGCACCCTTTTTCTTTGTTGTTGTTCAGTCGATCAGTCGTGTCCAACTCTTTGTGACTCCATGGAATGCAGCATGTCAGGCTTCCCTGTCCTTCACTATCTCCTGGAGTTTGCGCAAACTCATGTCCATTGAGTCGGTGATGCTAACTAACCATCTCATCTTCTGTTGCCCCCTTCTCCTTCTGCCCTCAGTCTTTCCCAGCATCAGGGTCTTTTACGGTGAGTCAGCTCTTCGAATCAGGTGGCCAAAGTATTGGAGCTTCATCCTTAGCGTCAGTCCTTCTAATGAATATTCAGGGTTGATTCTAAGTTCATTTGTACCATTTCTCTGAATTCTGCACATAAGGGATGTTATATATTTGTCTCTCTTATAGACTTCACTCTAATGACAGTCTCCAGGTCCGTTCATGTCACTGTAAATGGTATTACTTGTCCCTTTTTATTGCTGAGTAATATTTTGTTGTACAGACGTACTGCACCTTCTTTGTCCATTCCTCTGTCAATGGACATTCAGGTTGTTTCCATGTTCTGGTTATTGTAAATAGTGCTGCAAAGAGCACCAGGGCACATGCATCTTTTCAACTCACGTTTTTTTTTTTCTTCCCCCCAGATATATGCCCAGGAGTGGGATTGCTGGATCATATGATAGCTCTATTTTTAGCTTTTAAGGAACCTCTATACTATTCTCCACAGTGGCTATACCAATTTATATTCCCACCAACAGTGTAGGAGGGTTGCTTTTTCTCAGTCTCTCTAGCATGTATTTTTTGATGATAGCCATTCTGACCACTGTGTGGTGGTACCTTATTGTAGTTTTGATTTGTATTCCTCTAATAATTAATAAAATTGAGCATCTTTTCATGTGTGTTTTTTTTTTTTTGGCCATCTGCATATCTTTGGAGAAATGTCTATTCAGATCTTCTGCCCATTTTAAAATTTTTTTAATATTAAAATGTATGAGCTATGTGACATTTTGGAGATTAATCCTTTGTCAGTTGCTTCATTTGCAAATATTTTCTCCTATTTTGAGGGTTGTCTTTTCATTTTATTTTGGTTTCCTTTGCTGTGCAAAAGTCAGTTTAATTAAATCCCGTTTGTTTATTTTTGTTTTTATTTTCATTACTTTAGGAAGTGGAATGAAAAAAATCTTGCTGTCATTTATATCAAAGAGTGTTCTGCCTTTGGTTTCCTCTAAGAGTTTTATAGCATCCAGCCTTACATCTAGGTCTTTAATCCATTTTGAGTTTATTTTGGTGTATGGTATTAGGCAGTGTTTCAATTTCATTCTTTTACATGTAGCTGTCCAGTTTTCCCAGCACTATTTATTGTAGAAACTGTCTTTTCTCCATTGTATATTCCTGCTTCTTTTGTTACAGATTAGGTGGCCATAGATGCATGGGTCCTAAGTTAATTTTTTAAATCAAGTTTTTAACTGGTTTGTATCAGAGATACTCACCTCTCTCTCAAATCTACACCTTTTCCTACAGAGAATCTTGTTTGTAGCCCAGGAAGAAAGACAAGTTAGGATGTTAAAGTCCACAGAAGTATGAACTGAAATGTGGGGGGCTAGGAAGGCTTGGGATCGGGGATCCACTTCCCAAGGCTGATTACTGTAGAAACAGGTAACCAGCATTCCAGGGATGACAGAAAGAAGAATATCACAGGGACCCATTTTTCCAAGATGGACAAACTAAAGGATATAAGAAGAAGTGAGGAGAAATGCCTGTTTCATATTATTAACTAAAAGTATACATATATATATTTCATTTAAATACACAGATAACTCACATGTGAAATCTAAAAAATACAACAAACTAGTGAATGTAACTGGAGAAGGCAATGGCACCCCACTCCAGTACTCTTGCCTGGAAAATCCCATGGACGGAGGAGCCTGGAAGACTGCAGTCCAGGGGTTCGCTGAGGGTCGGACACAACTGAGCGACTTCCCTTTCACTTTTCACTTTCATGCATTGGAGAAGGAAATGGCAACCCACTCCAGTGTTCTTGCCTGGAGAATCCCAGGGATGGGGGAGCCTGGTGGGCTGCCGTCTATGAGGTTGCACAGAGTCGGACACGACTGAAGTGACTTAGCAGCAGCAGCAGCAGTGAATGTAACAAAAAAGAAGCAGACTCACAGATAAAACGAACAAACCAGCAGTTACCAGTGGGGAGAGGGAATGGGAGGGGAAGATAGGGGCAGGGGAGTAAGAAGTATAAACCATTATATAAAAAATAAGCTACGAGGATCTATTGCACAGCACAGGGAATAAAGTCAGTATTTAGTAATAATGATAAACATAGTATAGACTAAAAAATTGTGAAATCATTTATATATTTGTATATCAATATATTGTATATCTATATCATACATCTGTAATTTATATAATGCTGTACATCAACTATAGTTCAATAATTTGTTTATACTTATTCATACTTCAATAATAAATAAATACATAAATACACACAGATAAGAGACTGAGGAATTTCCATTGCCAAAAAATTTAAACATGCCGAAACACCAAAACTTGCTGTAACTTGGCCCCCGTTTTCAGATCTTCAAAATACTCTTGCGTTTTATACATCTATGGTTACAGAGTTAACTATCTATTGAAAGTGTGGAGCTTTTCACATCTTAAATAAATGGTGTCATTCTGCACCTATTTTGCAACATATATTTTCATCTAATATTTCTGGAACATTGTTCCATGACTTTCACAATAAAACCCAAACCAAAGTACACCAGAAAATTCAGCATGGTATTCCACAGTATGAATGTGCCATGACAAATGTCTTCAGTTTCCTATTGATAGGCACTTAGACAATTTCCAAGACTTCACTTATCAGTACTGTGGTGAACGTAACTGCATGTGCCTCTTTGTACAAGTGGAACAAGTGTTTCCGCAGGGCAGAGTGTTTTCTATCACATACGATTTCTAGCACAGACAAGCCTGTCTGTAAGGATCTAATTTCTACTCTGTCCCAGTCCAGCTGTGTGTTGACAGTTTACTTAACCCCTCTGGGCCCTCGTTTCCTTATTTCCTCAAATTAGGGTAAAGATAAAATGTCTTCACAGGATTCAAGTGAAGATTAAACTAGCTGATATAACATCCCAAGAACAGTGCCAGAGACATCTTGAGGGCCATAAAGCATTCAGTTCAGTTCAGGTCAGTCGCTCAGTCATGTCTGACTCTTTGCAATCCCACGGACTACAGCACGCCAGGCCTCCCTGTCCATCACCAACTCCTGGAGCTTACTCAAACTCATGGCCATTCAGTCCGTGATGCCATCCAACCATCTCATCCTCTGTCGTCCCCTTCTCTTCCCGCCTTCAATTATTCCTAGCATCAGGAATCATTCAATCATTCCTAGCATCAGCACCCTTTCAAATGAGTCAGTTCTTCGAATCCAGGTGGCCAAAGTATAGGAGTTTTAGTTTTAACATCAGGATGAATATTCAGGACTGATGAATATTCAGGACTTCTGATGAATATTCAGGATTGATTTCCTTTAGGATGGACTGGTTGGATCTCCCTGCATTCCAAGGGACTCTCAAGAGTCTTCTCCAACACCACAGTTTGAAAGCATCAGTTCTTCAGCACTCAGTCTTCTTTATAGTCCAACTCTCACATTCATACATGATCTCTGGAAAAACCATAGCATTGACTAGACGGACCTTTGTTGGCAAAGTAATGTCTCTGCTTTTAATATGCTATCTAGGTTGTTCATAGCTTTTCTTCCAAGGAGCAAGCATCTTTTAATTTCATGGCTCCAGTCACCACCTGTAGTGATTTTGGAGCCCAAGAAAATTCTCATAGTTTCCATTGTTTCCCCATCTATTTGCCATGAAGTGATGGGACCCGATGCCATGATCTTAGTTTTCTGAATGTTGAGCTTTAAGCCACCTTTTTCACTCTCCTTTTTCACTTTCATCAAGAGGCTCTTTAGTTCTTCTTCACTTTCTGCCATAAGGGTGGTGTCATCTGCATATCTGAGGTTATTGATATTTCTCCCGGCAATCTTGACTCCAGCTTGTGTTTCATCCAGCCCAGCATTTCTCATGATGTACTCTGCATATAAGTTAAATAAGCAGGGTGACAATATACAGCCTTGACGTACTCCTTTCCCGATTTGGAACCAGTCTGTTGTTCCATGTCCAGTTCTAACTGTTGCTTCTTGACCTGTATACAGATTTTTCAGGAGGCAGGTAAGGTGGTCTGGTATTCCCATCTCTTTCAGAATTTTCCAGTTTATTGTGATCCACATAATCAAAGGCTTTGGTGTAGTCAATAAAACAGAAGTAGGTGCTTTTCTGGAACTCTCTTGCTTTTTCAATGATCCAGTGGATGTTGGCAATTTGATCTCTGGTTCCTCTGCCTTTTCTAAATCCAGTTTGAACATCTGGAAGTTCATGGTTCATGTATTGTTAAGCCTGGCTTAGAGAATTTTGAGCATTACTTTGCTAGCGTGTGAGATGAGTGCAATTGTGCAGTAGTTTGAACATTCTTTGGCACTGCCTTTCTTTGGGACTAGAATGCAAATTGACCTTTTCCTGTCCTGTGGCCACTGCTGGATTTTCCAAATTTGCTGGCATATTGAGTGTAGCACTTTCACAGCATCATCTTTTAGGATTTGAAATAGCTCAAATGGAATTCCATCACCTCCACTAGCTTTGTTCATAGTCATACTTCCTAAGACACACTTGACTTCGCCTTCCAGGATGTCTGGCTCTAGGTGAGTGATCACACCATCGTGATTATCCAGGTCATGAAGATCTTTTTTCTATAGAACATTAGGTCTTGTTGTCACTGAGATAAATTTACAATTTAAGTAGATGATTCTGCAGAGGTAGTCAGAGACTGGCCGTGCAGGCTCTCGTTGTTCAGCACTCTCAGAAGAACAAAAAATTCCTTCCCCTGACACAAGATGTGAAAGGAGAGGTGGCTACATTTATTTTAACAATATTAATCTGATCTTATTTGCTCTGCAGCCAATATATGCCAGGCCCTTTGTTATCAGACATCTCAATGAATTCTCAAAACAACCCCCAGGATATGCTATCTTATGCCCATTTTACAGATGAGATAAACAAGACCCAGAGTATTGGGAACACTATTTTTCTTCTTTAAACTTACTTTCTCTATGCATTTACACATACCCATACATATATACACACAGAGATATACATGTGTGTACATGTGTGTTGATCTGTGTATGTGAATCAGATCAGATCAGTCGCTCAGTCATGTCCGACTCTTTGCGACCCCATGAATTGCAGCACACCAGGCCTCCCTGTCTATCACCAACTCCCAGAGTTCACTCAGACTCACGTCCATCAAGTCAGTGATGCCATCCAGCCATCTCATCCTCTGTCGTCCCCTTCTCCTCTTGCCCCCAATCCCTCCCAGTATCAGAGTCTTTTCCAATGAGTCAACTCTTCGCATGAGGTGGCCAAAGTACTGGAGTTTCAGCCTTAGCATCATTCCTTCCAAAGAAATCCCAGGGCTGATCTCCTTCAGAATGGACTGGTTGGATCTCCTTGCAGTCCAAGGGACTCTCAAGAGGCTTCTCCAACACCACAGTTCAAAAGCATCAATTCTTCAGCGCTCAGCTTTCTTCACAGTCCAACTCTCACATCCATACATGACCACAGGAAAAACCATAGCCTTGAGTAGACGGACCTTTGTTGGCAAAGTAATGTCTCTGCTTTTGAACATGCTATCTAGGTTGGTCATAACTTTCCTTCCAAGGAGTAAGCGTCTTTTAATTTCATGGCTGCAGTCACCATCTGCAGTGATTTTGGAGCCCAGAAAAATAAAGTCTGACACTGTTTCCACTGTTTCCCCATCTATTTCCCATGAAGTGATGGGACCGGATGCCATGATCTTTGTTTTCCGAATGTTGAGCTTTAAGCCAACTTTTTCACTCTCCATTTTCACCTAAGTGCAATTATAATATGTTACCTGGTAGGTCAGAATTTTTGCGAAAAAAACTCTATTATTTCAGTGTTTCACCCCCACCCCCACAAAGGGAACAGGGATTCTCTGACCTATGTATTTGAGTAAAGAAATACTCACTGGAAAATAGTGAGAACAGAGTGAAGATATCCTTCTACAAGGTCTAACATGACCTAGAACTCTAGCCTTGAGATGGATGGGCTCAATGTGGGGTCTTAGAATTCCTGACTTACCCCTTTGCAGTGCTGTGGGCTGTAAAGCTCTAGTTAAAGCTCAGAGAGGCCAGGACTGAGGTATTAAAGGAGCTCAGGGTTTGCTAGGTTACTGATTTTGTTGTTGTTGTTCAGTTGATAAGCTGTGTCTGACTCTTTGTGACCCCATGGACTGCAGCATACCAGGCTTCCTTGTCCTTCATTATCTCCCAGAGTTTGCTTAGATTCATGTCAATTGAGTCGGTAATGGTATCTAACCATCTCATCCTCTGCTGACCCCTTCTCCTTTTGCCTTCAATCTTTCCCAGCATCAGAGTCTTTTCCAATAAGTCAGCTGTTCATATCAGGTGGCCAGAGTATTGGAGCTTCAGCTTCAGGATGATAGCTAAAAGATATGCTGGGCCTTGAGGCCTCAGAAACAAGCATAGGTTTTCCTGATTTGAAATCCTTGATTCAGACTATCATGAGGATAAGAGGATGAGGCTAGAATTGAGCAATCATGCCTGGAGTCCTCTGTACAGAGGAGCCTGGTGGGCTACAGTCCATGGAGTCACAAAGAGTTGGACATGACTGAGCACACATGTCCTAGAGAAATTCAAGGCTAGATTGCCAGAAGGGACAGACGTCTGTGCAAGGTTGGGTTAATGTTGTAGAACCATGGAGAGGTGGAAGCAGAATTTGCAAGTCTGGGTAGAACACAGTCACCTTCCTTTGGCTTTGCCCCAGAGTGTGGCAGTCACTTGAATCTTCTGCTTCTGTATCCTTTATTTAATCTGCCGGTTCTTAAAGCAAATCTGCTTTTTGAGGGCAGTTCCTTTTGGGCAGTGTAACCTAGAAACCTGACTTAAACAGAATCTCATTTTGTCTGCCGATTGGCCTTCACTGAGGTTCCCTGTTAATTTCTGCTTCCACAGGCCACTGGGATGAAAGTCATTGGGCTCCGGCTGTCATTCCTCTTTGATCACTTAAGAATCCCTCTGTAGAGCTGCTGTTTACCTACTGTGGCTCTTTAATCTTCCAGAGGCAAACATGAATAGAATGATACTTTGTGTGATCTCAGAAATGAATAGATCTTTCCAATATTGTATGAAGAATGATTTCTTTGTTGGCAAAGTAATGTCTCTGCTTTTTAATATATTGTCTAGGTTGAAAAGGCAAAAAGATATGATGGTAGTAAAGCTGGAGAGAATTGATTTGGAGAGGTTCATGGAGGGCTCAGGTTCCGGGCTGTCCTCACCAGTGGCACACTTCCCAGGAGGACTTCAGAGCAGGTTTGGAGCTGGGGCTCTTAGGAGACACAGTTCAGGGTAATGTCCTGCTGACATTCATGCCCGATCTTTTTCATTTCTCTTTTTAATTCTTTTTCACTTATTTTATATATTTCTTTATTTTCACCTGTGCTGGGTGTTTGCTGCCGTGCAGGCTTTTCTCTGGTTGCAGTGAGTGCAGGCTACTCTCTAGCTGCAATGCGTGCGCTTCATTGCAGTGGCTTTTCTTGCTGCGGAGCATCGGTTCTAGGGCACATGGAGCCTAGTTGTGGCTCCTAGGCACTAGAGCACAGGCGCAATAGTTGTGCTGCATGGGTTTAGTTGCTCCACAGCATGTGGGATGTTCCCAGATCAGGGATCGAACCTGTGTTTCCTGCATTGTCAGGCAGATTCTTTACTACTGAGCCACCAAGGGGGAAGCCCTCATTCTTCACTTGATAGATCTCCACAGTTACATTTAGCATAGAATTTCTCTTCCTCATTTCAAAACATGCCTAATTTTCAAAGAATTCCCATTCGTCTTGGAAAAATGGTATTTTTTCTTTTTGCTCCAGTGCATCAGTAGCTGGTCCCTGGCTACTGCCTTTCTTTACTAAAAACTGGTACAACCCAAGTCAAGGATATTTTATTCTGAGTGTTTATCACTAGTCTTCTTTTTCATCATTTGTCTCCTGTGCTTATCTGAGATTTTAAGAAATGAGTCTTTTATCTTCACATAGCCAATGCTTTTCCTGGACCTGGCACATAGTAGGTATTCAATCAGTGTTATGTCACTAAGATACACTGGAATGTTAGAGGCCCCCAAACATGGAAATATATTCTATAGTTTATTTTCTCTGCTGCTCACAGAGCCAATCAAAAAAAGTTTATTTTTAACTGCTTCAATTAAAATTAATTCAATTAAAAAATTCAATTACACCTTTACATTTTTTTTTCCTCTTCTGGTTAATTTAGCAGGAATTCACATTTCCTCCATAGAATAAGAGGATTATTTCAATTAATGTTGATCATCTCTTGCCCTGGCTTCCCTCTTCCACCTTGTCTTGGGGGAATTTTCTTGGTGTTTTTTTATCCCTTTCAGACTTACTGTTGTGGATGGTGGGGGGTTGGGGGTGAGCACTGGTAGAGCTATGTAAGGGGAATAGTTAGGATAGAGATTTTATGGCTCTGACTCTTCCCTCTTTTTGAAGAGGATGTCAAAAAAATCTATTAATTAATTATCCTTGTGACAAAAGAGTAAAAGCCTAGGTTAACTCAAGAGGAGACAAGAAATTTATTAATAGGGTCCCAAGGAAGTCATGGATGTAAAAGAAGTCAGATCTCTGGAAGGAAGTGGAAACAGGTAAAGGGAAAGCAACAATACCAGCCCATCCTCCTGCCCTCTCCTCTAGTCTCTGTATAGACTGGCTTCCTCTTCTCTTCAATCCCCATACATGGCCAAGTATGGCCACTGAGTTAGTTGGGTTCTCTGGGAAGTAGACATTGAGATAGAGTTAGAAGCATAAAAGGCTTGCTGGGATGAAATGCCTGTGAAGAAGAGGAGGAGGAAGGGAGATGGACAGGGAGAGCTTTCACAGCCTGGTGGAGATCTGATACCTATCACAGGAGAGTGAGGGAACAAACAGGATGGAGAGCCTCAGACTGTGATGCAGACATGATGGGCGCTCCAGAGCGAAGATGATCCATAAGAGATGTTCCATGTGGACAGAAGCATCCAGGCTCTAGACACCCCATAGTCCTTAGTCTTGGGGGACAGGGGAGGAAGGAGGGAGTTGTCTGGAACAAGTGGGGCCTCAGCTCAAAAGCCGAACATTCTCACAATTCTCACTCCTGGAAGCCGTCAGCTAGCCCCACGCTTGCATTTCCCAAGTCTACTCCTTTCTTCACTGGGGAACTGAATGGTACGCTTCTGTGGCTGCCACAGCTAACAAAAATCCCAAAGTTTCCTTGTCATTGTAAATAAAAACTGAGAATATTTCTGAAGGTTGTAATAATTTTCTGCTCTTGGTAGCCCTGGGGCCATTGCATCACACTAGGCTTTTCCTCAATCCTCAGCTCTGTAGTAGTCTATTTTTTGAATTCTCCTGAAATCATTTCCTAAGGGGAACGTGACTGACACACGTAAGGCAGCGACTTGGGACAGTGATTTGGAAATCTGGGGAAAAGTTTCAGTGGGTAAATGTCAAGGGGTGTGTGTGTGTTTGAAGGAAGGGTAGGAAGAAGGAGATGCAGGCAGTGAAGTTGTAGATAGGTTCCTTGGAGGTTATAGTCCTGGAGGCAGTAGATTATTGAAGTCTACACTTTTCAGGGGTTGGGAAAAGCAGTGTACAGTGTTGTGAGAAAAGAAACAAATACATTCTATAAAAGCACATGCTGTAACTACTAAGATGTTATCAGAAGGAGGTACTTAAGAGATGGCCAGATTGTTGCAACGAGATGTGGTGACTCAGTAAAGTTAATGTTTTGTAGAAGTAAAGGAAAGCAATGAACCCTTGAGTATGTGCCACTCAAGGAGACAAGCCTGTTGACTTTGCTTCCATCAAGCTTTGAAGCCCATGAACTGGCCATGAGATAGTGCATCTTGCTCTGGGGCTTAGAAAAGACATCTTCAGAACAGCGTCCACTGTGAGCATTCCTGCGGACACACAGAGAGGTAAAGAAACCACTGGGGTTTGTCCTGCCCTTTGACTATTGCTGACCAATTGCTGTGGGTGGTGAGTTGCTATGAATTTTAATTAATACCAACTGGGTCTTACTATCAAAGCACTAAGCATGCCTTCCCCACATGTAGACAACCTACACACCCAGTTTCTCAGCTGTCTCTCTAGTTCCACCTGTGACCAACAAGCTAAGCACTTTATGTGCATACAGGCCACCTTTTATTTTTATGTAAAAGTATTTACAACTGTGTCTACTACCTACTGGATGCTCCATATATGAACTCATTTGGTGTTAAAAGAACCCAATGAGTTGGATACTAAGCTATTAATAGATGTTTAGGTCCTGAGTGGAGTCAGCATTTGAACTCAGGCAACTAATTCTGTAGCTTATGCTCTTGACCATCATGCAACACTGCCTGTCATGAGGTTTGAATGGATGCGCCACATGAGCACTCGAGCAGATTACATCAGTTGGGTAAACCTACATTCTTCCTCCAAAAGGGCCTCCAAAGAGGACTTTCTGAGTCTAGGCCATAAAAATAACACCTTGAGTTTTTTTCAACTACAAGATCTTAGATCTTAGCATATTAAAAGCAGAGACATCACTTTGCCTACAAAGGTCTGTACAGTCAAAGCTGTGGTTTTTCCGATAGTCATGTAAGGATACGAGAGTTGGACCATAAAGAAGACTGAGCACCAAAGAATTGATGCTTTTGAATTATAGTGCTGGAGAAGACTCTTGAGAGTCCTTGGACAGCAAGGAAATCAAACCAGTCAATCCTAAAGGAAATTAACCCCGAATATTCATTGGAAGGACTGATGCTGAAACTGAAGCTCTAACACTTTGGCCAGCTGACGCAAAGAGCTGACTCATTAGAAAGGTTCCTGATGCTAGGAAGGGCAGGAGAAGGGGGTGACAGGATGAGATGGTAGGATGGCATCACCAACTCAATGGACATGAGTTTGAGCAAATTATGGGAGACAGTGAAGGACAGGGAAGCCTGGCATGCTGCAGTCCATGGGGTCGCAAAGAGTCAGACACAACTTAGTGACTGAACAACTGTTCTTAGTTGTTTGCTTTGTAAGCAATATAGAAAGTCTGATCAAGTATATTCCTCTAGAATTCCCATTAGAGCCAGGAAAATAGCATAGGAAGCTACTATGGATTTGAGAAAACCTAAGAAGATTCTTCTGCCCTCAAATATATCTATAATAGCTTGGATTGTGTCTGAAATGCCCCTTCTTGGAGTCAGTCCAGGACTAACTAATCAGGGATTTACTGGGGTCTTGAGCACCAGAATAAATTCCTCAAAGCTCCTTTACTCATATGTGTTTGCTTTTTAAAGATTAACAGGAACCTACTAACACTAGCTCTAGAAATAAAGATAATTTTATCCAAATGATACAAAGTGTTGTTTAACAAAGTATTAACACAAGGGCAAGAAGTGACTTGGGAATCGGTTCTTAGCAATTTTTTGGTTTCTAGGGAAGTCCTAATTCCAAGACAACTATTCTCTCTGAGGCTGCATGAGCACTCTTCTCTGCAGTTCCCCACACAGAAAGGAGAGCAAGTTGGACACAAGGACTGGCCCTCTCTGCCTTGGACCTGTCATGGCAGGAAATGCCTGTTCAATGCCACGCACACCTCGGCCCAAGGGCCGACAAGGGCCTGATGTCTCAGAATCCCAATGCCACGCCCCCTATAGAATCTGATTGGCTCACCTCTTGTCAGGGGTCTACTCTTGGAACACTCACCTGGCCTGGGAATGGGGCCACATGTAGCTGCTAGGCATGAGTGTGAAATGGACAGAAAGGCAGTTGCTAGGGCTGGGAAACAGAGGCACAAAAAAGAAAATGCTTAATGTTTTGGAGAACACTTTGGCAAGCTGAGTAGAAACAGCATCGTACCTAAGTGTGTCTTCTTTTTTCCATCTTTTTTTCTTTTTAACTTGAAAAAGACCTTATAAATTTAGTTAAGTCCTTTTTTCTGTTTTTCCACCTGAGAACTGAGGTCCATGGATGTGATGATGACCTACCTGGGGCTACAAGGCTGGTTAGGACTCCTGGCTTCTGTCTCTGCCACTGACTGCTAATTCTTCACTCTACCCTTTGCTTACGGTCTCCAATCCTACATTTTCTTTAACCTGACATCCTTATCTGACCTTTAAGTTAAACTACATTGTGGAAGAAATAATACCTCTCTCCCCCTGCCAAGAACCATTTGGCAAGCAGTATTTCCTTGCGATTTTCCTCAGGTTAAAAAAGCAGACTTGAGTTTCTCAAGCTTGGTAGTTCAACAACTAAAAAGTAATGTTAATAGTAACAAAGGGCTTAAGAGCAAATTGTGGAAAAAGAATAAAAATCATTTGATCATAGCTGATAAAGACACTCTGGAATGATAGGAAAGCCTTAGTATATCTCTCCCAGGGTCTGGCTTGATCTGAACCTTATCTGTACAGAATTAGTGGCTTGTATAGTTATCTAATAACATCTCACACTTGCCAAGGCCTTGATTAATATTTAAAGAAACATGGGCTTTTAAAATAGCCACTACTGAGTTGAAATGGATCAGTTTCTTTCTCCAAAGAATTCTAATCCTATTGTATATTACAAATAATAATATCTAATATTTATTGAACACTTTCTATGTGCCAGGTTCTAGTCTAAATGTTTTATATCTCTTTGCTAATCCTCACAACAACCCTAAGAGAGATATGTATTTTTCCCATTTTCCTGGCAAAGAAGAAATGAAGCCTTAGAGAGGTTGTGACTTGCCCTAGATCAAACAGATAGTGTGAAGGGCAGAGTGAGGATTCAAATTTAGGTCTTTATTTTCCCTAAAAACTGTTCCTTTAATCACACTCTTTAGGTACATTTATATAGAATCACTGGAGAAGGCAATGGCACCCCACTCCAGTACTCTTGCCTGGAAAATCCCATGGATGGAGGAGTCTGGTAGGCTGCAGTCCATGGGGTCACTAAGAGTTGGACACGACTGAGTGACTTCACTTTCACTTTTCACTTTCATGCATTGGAGAAGGAAATGGCAACCCACTCCAGTGTTCTTGCCTGGAGAATCCCGGGGACGGGGGAGCCTGCTAGGCTGCCATCTATGGGGTCGCACAGAGTCGGACACGACTGAAGTGACTAGCAACAGCAGCATATAGAATCAGCATAGTTTATACTTGACAGTTTTCAATCAGAAAGCAAGGCTTCAAAATTTATTCTTCAAAAATTTCCCAATCCTTATCCCACCTCCCAACCCAATACAAATGATCTAAAAGCTGCAAGGGTTAGGAAGGATAGTGAAATGGGCTCAGTGATAGTGAAATGAGCACCTTTATTTGGAACACAGAGTCAAAAGACAAGAGGAATGAGTTGCTCATTCAGGATTTCAGTTATTAGTATGTCTTATGAGTGTAACTCTAATCTCTGCCACCAGAGGGCAGTTATCTCACAAAAATATGAAACCACTTCTGGCTTCATTTTCAGACTTTCACGTCACAACGACGTCTGGATTTAGTTTTACAGCTCAGTAGAAATTCCGGGATCTCTGCTTCTTTCCAGTCTGAAACTAATATGTCATGTCTTGCTTTTTTGGCCCAGCAACTAAAGGAGCTTAGTATATCTTAGAAACCGCCTCTTCAAATGGGAATGTTAACATGAGCCAAAGACAGCTGCTTGGTTGGTCCTATTTTGGAGGTAGAAACTTTACACCACTCAGTGACAGTCAAAAGCACCCTCTGTGTCCAAGATTTTAGAATATATTCCATTTAAAATATCATCTGGGCTTCAGTAACATGTATTGGCCTAGAAAATTAGATTTATATACTTTTTCATAAGGATTCTAAAGAGTAGCTGAGAAAAAGGATTAAAGTGTTTGACTGACAACAAATAACTTCAAGTGTCCAGTCTGTTTATGATTTAGAGAGATCACCAGGAACACTTCATTTATTGATCACTTAGCACAATGCCTTATAGCGTAAATGCTTTATGGCCAGAATCAGATTCAATCTTACCAATGTCCCTGGGAGGTACATTCTGTTGCTTTTGCAGGTTTTAGAGATGAAGAAATTGAAACATACTCAGGTGAAGCTCCGTGCCAAAGAATACATGCTTAGTCTGTTTTATTAACCACCATGAAGTAGTGGATCTATTGGAGATGAGATGGGCCCAAGTACAGAGCCTTGGCTCCAGGTTCAGGAGTGAGGTCCACTGGTGCTCAGAAAATCCACGTCAGGAAAAGGAGGATGAGGCAAAGGAGGCATGAAGCTACCTGGCTGCTCTCTCTGGCTGCACCACAGGCTCCACCACTAAGTCAAAAGGCACAGCTGCTTGAGCAATGGTTACAGATCATCATTCTATGGCTGGCAAGGATCCCAGGTGCTGTTTTAAGCCAGAACTCAGACAGCTTGGTAGCAACCTAGCTAGAAGGTAGAAGACATAGGAACTAGGATCTATGTCTACAGAAAGAACGGGTAGGCTCCACCTGAGTCTCCTGGACCCAGGCACCAGCTAAGATTCAGAACAACATCCAGGCCTTAAGAGGGCCTGTGGAACCTGGCAGGAAAAAAAGCCTCAAAAGGAGAAACTCGTGGCCAACATTCAGCCTTATGAATTGGGCCAACTCCAAGGGGGGTTGATGCCAACTCTAATTTGGAATCTGGCTGGAGACTCAGAAGGACGGGCAGACTCCCGGTTGTTGGCTATGCCACAGGCTCTGAGAAGGCCAGATTGATGTGAGTCCCTGTGGTAGCGAGCTGAGGCTGTTGATGAGTTGTTGGTTATAATGGGCCTGGAAGCAGAAGCAGGGTCAAGCCTCAAAGTGGGTGCCTTGGTAAACCCAATAGGAGGGACTCAGGGAAGGCAGAGTGAACACAGTAGGGACTCACTCCTGGTCCATCCTCTCAAACCCTCTTAAATGGCTTCTATCTCAAATTGTAAATTCCTTCATGGCCATAAGGCCAACATTCCAGAGCTGACTCCAGCCTCCAAGATGCAGCAAGGTCGAATCAAATTATCATTCAATTATTTTTAGGGTTCCTTCAGGCATGTGTCTATGTTCTAACTCGGTTGTCACTTTTATCTCTTTGCAGACTGCTGATATCATCCACTTCTGTCTCACTACTGCTTCCTTGGATAGCAGAGGCCCTCTGCACTTGTTTCCCCAAAGCCTGGTACAATCTCTGCCTTAATTCTCTCAAAGCCTATTTGACACCAGGCTGAAACACTGAACAAAAACCTTACTCATGATTTGAGGATGGCATAAGAAAATCACTTTGTTTAAAAGGAATATTTAGGATATTGGCCCTTCAGGTCTCAAACTCCATCAACCATGGCCCATCAGGGCCCCTTGCTAACCAGTTCTCTCCTTTCCATCAGACTAATGGTCACTTTTCTTAAGAAAACATTATTAAAACAAAACAAGCCTTCCAGACCTTATGTCAGCCTCTAGTGAATGTGTTCCATCTCCTCCCAACCCAATTCCTTGAAATTGCAACATGCACTCCCCCAATTGCAATTCAACCTTTGCCCGATTTTGCCTCTGACTCTCCCTCATTAAATCAGACACCCTCACTGCTAAGTCTGTGCTTCCATCCTTATTGTTCTTAACCTTTCAGCACTTGACACAAGCCATGCTGTCTTGTCTTGGTACATCTCTTGTTCCTTACCTACTCAACATCTCTCTGCAGCCACAGAAGAAAAACCAGTGGAGACCATCATAGTCTCCTACAGAGGGATAACTCACCCTACAAGGATGATGAACTACCTTGCTTAATAATATAAAAAGTTAAGTAAGTGCTTTCCAAACTGGCTGTAAAATCAATTTAGTGAGTTGCAAGTCTCACTGTTAAGCTAAATGGAATCAAACAGAGACCATCAGAGTGCATTACATGTAGTAAAGCTAAATGTTTTGTACCCAGTATGGGTATATGTGGGCTTTCCAGGTAGCTCAGTGGTAAAGAATCTGCCTGCTAATGCAGGAGCTTTAGGAGATGTGGGTTTGATCCCGGGGTCAGGAAGATATCCCCTGGAGGAGGAAATGGCAACCCACTCAAGTGTTCTTGCCTGGAGAATCCCATGGACAGAGGAGCCTGGCGAGCTACAGTCCATGAGGTCACAAAGAGTTGGACATGACTGAGCATGCACACACGTGTGTGTATGTGTGTTCACTGGTGATGATATGCTTCTTATTGTGGGTATAGTCAGAAAAGAGAAAAGGGCACTGATTCGGGTCTTCGTGAAGTTAACTCCTATATTTCAGAATAGAATCTAAATCTTAATTTGGAAAAAAAACCCTCAGTGGGCCTTTTGACTACAAAGAGAAAGATTAGTGTTTACTCTAAAACAAGAATTCTGGTATCACTCTTAAAGCAACTGGTAGATATTTGAAAACAAAAATGACATACAAATCTCTTCTGATCTGGTCCCTGCTCCCCACCTCTTCAGCCTCATTTCTCCCACTTCCTACTCTGTGGCCTGCGTTGTGGTCACACTGTGTCCTTTGTCCTCCAATCACAGAATTTTCCTCTGGCTCCAGGCCCTGGAACATGTCATTCTGTTGCCAGGAACACTTGAATTCCCAAAGCTCCATTTATCCCCCTCTATCATCTTCTTGTCCAGGCCATGAGATTACTCTTTCTAGGGAACATTCTCAGACTCTAAGCCTTGTTGGTACTGAAATCCCCTCAAAGAGCCCCTGACACCACTGGGGTCTGGATGAGCAATTCATGAAGCCAACTAGGACTGTATCCTCAATTTTTTCTTTATTATTGCTCCAGCCTTCTACCCCCAAAAGTCTTTAAGACATTTTCCACTTGATTTCTCCTCCCTCTCCCCCATGAAATTTTAATTCCACAGATATTCTTTATGACTGTTTATGTACCTGGGCCTTTTGGAAGACCATAATCCATTCCCTAGAGCTAAGATTTGGTATAATCTTAGATAACATGAATTTTTTGTTTGATTGATTTGCTCCATAAGAACCAATTTTTGCCCCCTTGAGGGTGACATCACCTCCATTGAGAATGCATGGAATAGGATAAGAGAAAACTCTATGTGTCCTCTTGACAAGGCTAGGACAAAAATAGTTCACATTCTTTTCTGATGAGAGGCTTATGTCAAATGCTCAAGAGGTTAAGGAAGATAAGGTTAAAGTATAGATTTGGCAATAAGGTTGACTTTGACATCAATCCAGGGCAGAGTTATTTTGCAATAGCACAGAGAGTGATCATTGAACACAGGCTACAAATTCAAGGAGCTGGGCTGGGAAGAGAATAATTAGCTAGGGGGTGACATAAGGCTAGTAGGTGTTGTTTTGGTTTAAAAAGATGGGGTACAACTGACTTTATGCTGATGGAGAGGGGCCTGTGGACAGTGAGGGACTAGAGAACATCAAGAAAGGGGTAAGTGGTTGAACAGAAGCCTAGAGGAGGATAGAAGTGCAGGATTAGGGTCAAAGGGCAGCGGGGGAAACAGCAGAAGTAGAAGCCTTGGGTGTTTGCTCCAGAAATGTGACTACTCCCTTTAAACCTCAGCAACTCAGTGATACAAGCAACATGGAAACATCACTCATATCTAGTCCTCCTCACCTATTTTAGAGATTCTTAAAGGCAAGAAACCATAATTGGATATGTTTTTCTCTGTCCACCCTACCAGCATCTTTCTAGTATTTTTTTTTTAGAGAAGTTTTAGCTTTTTAAATAGACTTTTCTTTTTGGCCTTCCCTGGTGGCCCGTGGTTGGGAACCAATGTAGGGGACATGGGTTTGATTGCGGTCCAGGAAGATTACACAAGCCATGGGGCGATGAGCCCATGTGCCACAACTCCTGAGCCTGCACTCTAGAGCCCATGCTCCACAAAAGAGAAGCCACCTCTGGGAGAAGCCCAAGCACTGCAATGAAGAGCAGCCCTCACTCACCACAGCTAGAGAAAGCTGGAGTGCAGCAATGAAGACCCAGCACAGCAAATCCACAGGCTTACTTTTTACAGCAGTTTTTCAGGACAAAGGTTGGGAGGAGGGGAGGTGAATAGATGGAGCACAAACTATTTTTAGGGCAGTGAAACAACTCTGTATATTACTATTTTGGTGGATACACATGATTATACCTTTGGGCAAATTCATAGAATGTGCAACACAAAGAGTGAAATCTAATGTAAATTATGTATTAATGTAGGTTCACTGATTGTAACAAATGTACCCTCTGGTGGGGATGCTGACAATGGGAGATGCTATGTAAGTGTGGGGGCAGGGGATATATAGAAAATCTATATACTTTCTTCTCAATTTTGCTATGACTTTTTCCAGCAATTTAAAGCCAAATCCTTAGTACCTTATACATTTCCTGCCACTGGTAGTGAGTTCTGTTTTTGACTTACCACTCACAGCAGCATCAGTGAAAACATCTCTCAATATTTTGTGAGCCAGAGGACATTAAGATTTCAAAGAATACATTTTTCCATTGAGGGTCATCAACCTGTAAAATGCAAGTCAAAAAAGCTGTGTGTGAACAACATAATTAAGGCATATTTTAAACTATATACCAAAATATCCACTCAGAGTTTTAGGGTATTATAAAAGAGCTAAAGGAAATTGTTCCCTTCTGTTTTCTAATTTTTAATTTTTTAAAATTTTGTTTTTTAATTTTTTAGACTTTGCTAAGTAAAAGTGTTAGTCACTCAGTCATGTCTGACTTTTTGTGATCCCATGAACGATAGCCCACCAGGCTCCTCTGTCCATGGGATTCTCCAGCCAAGAATATTGGAGTAGGTTGCCATTCCCTTCTCCAGAGGATCCTCTCAACCCAGAGATCAAACCTGAGTCTCTGGCATTGCAGGCAGATTCTTTACCATAAAAAACTAAAACTAAAAACTAGCTAGGTTTATTTTTAATTCTAAGAAAATGGACATGTGTTTTAAGGAAAGGTCTTCTGGAGTCTACCTATTCTAGAGAATACCAACCTCCATGGAGAGGAAGTTTTCTATATTTTAAACCCTCTTGTGTGTATGTTCATTACAAACACACTATAGAAGTTAAAAGCACAAACGTGTTTATAGTGATAAACAAGTCTCCCTCTAGCCCCTGCCTTCTGATCACTCTGCTACCATCCCAGGAGGCAACTTCTGTTCCCCATGACATAACTTTCAGATTATATTTCACAAGCAAATGCCTATTTTAAAAAAAAGACAAATACAGCACATTATATGCTGTTCTGGACTTTCCTTTTGTACTTAACATGTCTTGGAGATCTTGCCATAGCAGTGGATAAAGAGTTACCTCATTCTTTTTCAATCTAAGTTTAATGTTAAGGGGGTTACAGTTAGGAAGTATGTTATTTATTTTTGCCATTTCAACAGCAGAGCTGCAACTAGATTAATCCTTAGTTTTATGGGCTTTAGTGTCAAATAGTTAAAAAGCATTAAGCTTTTTCTCTGCCCTGGAGCTCTATTTTCCTTGCTAAGATTCTCTGTTCTATGCCTTTCAACCCCTTCTGAGGTTGGACATCACTGTCTGGCTCAGTCATTTGATCTAATTTTTCATGAGTCAAATTTAATAAACCCAGATGGCCTGGCTCAGATGTCACTTAAGGATAGAAGATTAAAGGATGAAATGAAAATAAATGTATAGGATAGAGGGCTGAGGGCTTGTTGAATGTTTGAGATTTTAATGTGCCTGTGTGTGTGTAATTGATTCCTAATCAATTTAAAGCTCAAGTCACCTCCCCCTGATTTTGTGCCTGGAGACTAGGATTAGAGCAGACTTAGTTCATACAAATAAATGCTCATCTGTAGATTGTTCTGATCCCTCAGTTCGCTGTAGTTCACAAAGACAGAGCACTCAAATATTTCTCAAATATTGTTTCTGACTCTCTCTTTCTCTCTGGGTAAGCGAGGCCGACACATTTGCCAAGGATAACTGAGAACGTAAGGGCAATCCTTGACTCGGCAGCTCGAGCAGGCTGTGTGCTAAAAGCAACTTCGAAACACACCCTATAAATAGCCGTTCATTGTCAGCAGGAGCGAAAAGACAAGAGGGAGCGTGCGGCACTGTGATTCAGGTCTAATTAAAGGGTTGCTCTCGCGGGGTTATAAGCGAAGAGCAGCTCTCCTCTGATAATCTAGTTGGAAGGCAGCGGCGAAGCTCCACGCGGACATTGGACGGGGAGGACGCTGCTGGATGCCGGCTTTGCCTCCACTATGGCAAAAATCATCCTGAGGCACCTCATCGAGACTCCAGTGCGATACGAGCAGGAATTCGAAGCTCGAGGTCTGGAAGACTGCAGGCTGGATCACGCTTTATATGCACTGCCGGGGCCAACCACGGTGGACCTGGGGAAGGCCAGGGCGGCCCAGGCTCCTCCAGTGGACGCCGCTGAGATGCCGCCCCAGAGAGGCGAATCCCGCTTCCAGGTCCTGCTGGACGTGGTCCAATTCCTCCCCGAAGATATCATCATTCAGACCTTCGAGGGCTGGCTGCTGATAAAAGCTCAACACGGAACCAGAATGGATGAGCACGGCTTCATCTCCAGAAGCTTCACCCGACAGTATAAACTGCCCGACGGCATTGAAACCAAAGATTTGTCGGCGATCCTCTGTCACGATGGAATTCTGGTGGTGGAAGTAAAGGATTCGGCTGGGACCAAGTGACATGGTGTCGAGAGGAAGATTCTAGTTTAGCCCATGGTATCACGGGAATGTGTGTATTATCCACGTTTGAAATGATTTTTATGAAGATTAAAAACACAGACATAATTCCTGGTATGTTGAGGTTGTCTTTGTTATTTTATTACGAAAGGAAAGTTGTTAAATATGTTCCTACAGCTCAGGTTGATGCTATTCTTAACACCTGAAACATTGACAGTTTAGGAGACTGTAGTCTGATAGTAGAAACGATTCAGAATTATTTCTTCCTTACTTCAACAATGCCAGAGAAGCTTGCATTTGTAACAGTTGATGGCAAAAGAGCCACACCAATTTAAGAAATTCTTATCCATTTTATGAAAGTGTTTTATAGTGCTAAAAAGAGCTGTGATCTCCTTCACTTAATGAGCTTTTCTTTTCAGTGTATTTTATTATAGCATAGCTTTGTAAATATAGAATATGAAGGTTAAAAAATAGTACTGGAAAATTGGATCTGAAATATATTTATGAGTCACTACATTTGTTACTGTTTTAAACTTACATTGGAATTTTCAGATATAAATATGATTTTTAAAAGTTCCAAATATGTACCTCATTAAAAAAAAAAAGCTAAGGTGAATCTTAGCTGCAGCATTTTTTAAAGCATAGTGTATGTTCTGTGGATATTTATGAAATATTAAGATGCACTGTCATACCTAAATTAATATGAAGTTTAGGAAACCACTTTGAAAAGTACAATGACTGAATTCAAGAAAATTTAAACTATGCTCTTTAAATGTTACTTAAAATGTTAGATTTCAGAAGATGGCAAAATGCACTGCATCTGTTCTCACTGCATAATCCTTAGCTTTAAATAGCTTGGCAGGCAATGAAAGTTCTGAGGCCTGAGCTTACATGGGTGTCTGAGTTTATACAGAACATTGGCTGCTTCTATTTCCCCCAACTGCTGCTTTGGCCCAAAGGAGCGGCTGAGACATTGGTGGTTAGGAACAATTGCCTTCAACAGCTGGTCTGTGACATTCCAAGGATTTGCTATCTCATTCTCTACATGTGAAGTACTTCTTTGGGGGAAAGTAGCTGCCTTTACCCCGGACCCCATGTGAGGCTGAGGACAAGGCTATGAATAGCAGAGGAATCTGGGTGTGGAAAACATCAGCGTAGCTGCTGACTGCTGATAACCCCCGAGCTCCTCTCGCTTTGTTTGTAGTTTACATGCAGATGCGAGAGGTATGAAACAGTAGAAAAATAAGTCAGAAGCTATACAAGTCGTTTTGAAAACAGAGATGTTGGTTTATAGTTTAAATTGAAAGCATTTTGAAGTTAGGTGTTTATATGAAGTTGGTAATTGTGCATTCAACTCTAGGATCACAAATTTTGTTCTTTGACAAAGTGAATGTCATAGACCAACTCTGCTACATAACAAAGTTAATAGTAATTAATGGATTACATCTACTAATATGACTAGGACTGGGATGCCCTTTGTCCCACATTAGATTATTCTTTTCTATCATTGAGCAGGATAGTGTGAAAACAAGCTAGTATTTTGAGAAACAAACACAAACATCCTCTCGTTGGCCTTGATCTCACTCTAGGTAAGGTCTTCTGAGAAATTTCAGAAAGTGAAGTTCTTAGCATGAGGAGCCACTGATAGGAAATGTTTCCTTTAAAAGTTAAGATTAAACACTTCATTCAATTAGCATTTATTTTTCCTAAGATAAATTTTAAAGTAATACTTTTTTTTTTTTAATTTGGGAGATATACCAAGCACTATAAAAAATAAAAACCATTTATTATTCTTCTACTACGATGAGATAGCTACTTTAAAGTTATAGTTCAGAATTCTCTTATACATAAATACATGTATCACTTTTCTCAAAATTAGGATTATATTTGCAAAGGGTTTGATATCCTGATCGTATTGGTTATTGTCTGTTGCCCTTCCCACCTCCCACCAACCCAGACCATCCTCTGCCCTACTCAGCCCCACTCTGAGCCCAAGCAGGCCCACCCTGATGGGCGTGTCATTCTAGTTTCCAACTGGGTTCAGCCAATAGGAGGCACTGACTGCAGATCAGAGACTGGAGAGAGGAAGTTGGTGGGCAGGAGGGGTGGAAGAGGAGGGCGTTTCATTCTCCACTGCCAGCTTGCTGCAGATGAGGCTCTGGCAGGACCTGCGTTCCCCAGGACTGGAGGTCTGGAGGGACAGCTTCTTTTCCGAGACGTGGACTTGTATCAGACACCAGAATACCAACGCTGTTTCTTCCTTATGCCCCTTCAACACTTGGGGTGGTGATGTCTTCTGCCATTTCCTGTTCCTGGTACTTCACAATTCCCTATTGGTTCCCTTTACTCTGCTTGCTCTCCCATAAATGATTCCTTCATTAAAGACCCTTTCAGGTGATAAAAGAAAATTTCACATATTGAGGTATGAGGAAGTCATTCTGGCTAATACGTGAGTTGACTTGAATTTTAACTGCTAACTAAAACAGCCTGTTTTACACCTGCTTTAATTATTAAAGAAAAGGGCACACTGACCAGAAGTAAAGAATGTCTATATTAAAAATAAAGAGCAAATGAATCCCTTCCTGGGACGCCAGTGCTGCTCCTCCTTCCATGGTAAGACTCCCTTCCTTGGGGCAAAGGCCATACTGACTCACTATGTGAATGCTGACTTGTTTGTCTGAAACCTTGGAGTATGCATGCATGCTAAGTTGCTTCAGTCGTGTCTGACTCTCCACAAACGTATGGCCTGTAGCCTGCCAGGCACCTCTGTCCATTGAATTCTCCAGGCAAAAATATTGGAGTGGGTTGCCATGCCCTTTTCCAGGGGATCTTCCCAACCCAGGGATTGAACCTGAGTCCCCTGCATTACAGGCAGATTCTATACTGTCTGAGCCACTAAAGAAGTTAATGCCTGACTTATTTAATGTTCTTGGTTCTGACAAGATATAAAACTATGTTGACAATCATGTGTCTCTGGAGCAGTTCCTCAGAGCTGAGAGGCTGTCTTCCAGGCGATAGTCCTCAGTTTGGCTCAAATAAAGCTCTTTTTATTTTTTAAAAAATCATTTCTATTCCTATTATAGATTACTTATTGATTATTTTCATCCACACAGGAGATGGAATTCTGACTGGTCTTGTTTGTTTTTGCCAGAACCCTGATTGTTTGACTTCTTAAGTGATTAGAAAAAAAAAATAGTGCATTACTTTTTTTTGCTAGAAAACATTAAGTGATTTGTAATGGTTACACACAATTCCAACACAGATAAACAATAATATTATTTAACCACTCCTTCTCATTACTCATCCCAACAGGAAGCAGATGGCACTGTCAAATTGGAATAATTCAGATTAGAATAATTTATTTATAAAGAGATAAATTACAGAGGAGTGGGCAGGTTGGCCGTGAGCCACAGGCAGCACCCTACCCTGAGGGTAGCAGTGTGGAGCTCTTAGGTTCCCTAGGTCCAAAGGAGTGAGAGGAGGAAGCAGGTCTCAGAAATCAAAAAGAAGTTCAGATAGAGAACTCCAGCTCTGACTTTCATCTTGAGGGACACAGTCAGCCAAGGTGACCTCATATGCACCAGGAAAATAAATACCTTCTCCCTCCAATCTCCTACTGGGGCATCCTATTGGCTGGACGTATCTGGTAGCCAGAGGGCATGGGTGTCCTGTAGATACAGTTCAGCAACCTCCCAGGGCAGAGAGCAAGGTGGAGAAAAGTGGAGGATGACTCCTAGGGACCAGGGGAAAACGCCAGCTCTCCACTAAAGTGAGAACTGTTCTATAGCTTTTAGGAAATCTTTTCTACAAAAAGACTGAGATACTATTTGGGTGCCTTCAAGTTGCAATACAATTTGGCATGTGTAAGCCCAGAATGGTAAAGGTGAGGAAATAGGGAGAAAAAGGCAAGAAAATATGAGAAACAAAGTGATGTGATGTGCTGCCATGCTGGCCACTGTTTCACAATGACCTATAAAGAGACTGCAGCCTCTGGGCAGGGGTGTTGGCTAGGCACCTGGAACTTCTTTAGAAGACCTTCAGGAGGAAATTGAATCTTAGAGCGCTCCACAGGGAATAAAGGAGAGGGAAACTGCCCTGTTCCCTACTATTTCCCGTATCTCATAAGTCAAGTTCCAACTCACAGGGAGTAGACTCTCCTGAACTCTGAGTTGTATCATCCAGCCCCTTAGTGACTGCTCAGAAAATCAGACCCATGCCACACAGTGTGACATTTCATCCATTCTGGGAACAGAAGGATGACTCAACCTGGGTAGGGCTCAGTCAGGGAGAAAAGAGCAGATTCAGGGCTTCTGCCTGAACAGCAGCCACCTAATGAAGTTTAGCAAAGGCTCTGGCAAAGGTGGCAGCAGCATGGCTTGGGAGGCAGGCGACAAGCTTCAGAAAAAAGAAGGCAGAAGGTACACAGGGTTTGTATTCAGAACAGTCTCAGACCCAGAACTGCAGGAAGAGGGTGTCAGGCAAATCACAGTCTTAGAGCATCTACACTGACTTCAAATTATACACTCTAACATCACCTTACATATAATATTATGTATTATATATAATATTATATTATATATATGTTATTATATTATTATATATTATATATAATATTATAACATTACCATATATAATATATATGTGCTGATGTTATATATATTATATATGTATAATATATATGGTGATATTTTATATATATTATATGTATAATACATAAATTATATAATCATAATATAAAATATAATTACATAATATATAAATTAATTAAAAAGACATATCTCTCCATGTATATGATATATGTGATAATTATATATAATTTATATATATTATATATATATTATATTTGTTATATATATATTTGTTTTGGGGTTTGTTTGTCTGTATCTTTTGACCATACTACTCGGCATGCAGGGTCTTAGTTCCCCGACCAAGGATAGAACCCATCCCCCCTGTAGTGGAGGCATAATATCTTAATCACTGGATCACCTCATATTTTGATCTAATTTTTAATCTGCAGTGTAAGTCCCCTTAAACTTCTCCAGGATTTTTCTTTTTCTGCAGATGGTGAACCAGTCCTGAAAGTCCAAAAGTCATTGGAGGTTTTTATCCCACTGACTGCCCTTAGCTTATTTCTCACCTACTTGTGATTATCTGGAAATTGCTATTAATGGTCTTAGCACACCTGACGAGGGATTTTTAAAAAACACAACGACTTCAGGTAAAAAAAAGATCCAGAATACCTAAGAATCATTTACACAAGCTTAACAAAAATATGAGCTTCCCTGGTGGCTAAGCAGTAAAGAATCCGGCTGTCAATGCAAGAGACACAGGTTTGATCACTGGGTCAGGAACAGCCGCAGGAGAAGGAAATGGCAACCCACTCTGGTTTTCTTGCCTGGGAAATCCCATGGGCAGAGGAGCCTGGTGGGCTATAGCCCGTGGAGTCACACTAAACTACAGCTAAACAAAAACATGCTTTTCAATAATAGCCACTGTTCTCTTCAAAGGCTCTCAAATAATTAGTTGGAAACAAGAATTAAAATGTTGATTCAATATGCTGATTTATAGCTTAGACATAATTTGAAAATAACTCTGTTTTAGCAATTGAGTTGGCTAGATGTTCTCCGCAAAATAACAGAACAGTATTTAAATTTGAAAAATGAAGAATTCTAAGTAACTAAATAAATAATTCTAAGTAACTATTTTCTTTTATGTTTCCTCAGCATTGTCTACTATATAAGAGGACGTATATTTGCATGTATATATTTACAAAATCCTGTTTATTAGTGTTTTCTAACTTCAAGGACAAATACAAAAAATATACTGAGGTAATATAAAATGGCTTCTAGAATACCATTCTTTGTAATTTGTTGAGACTTTCTCTATGACCTGGTATGTAGTAATTTTTCTTAAATGCACTATGTATACTTGGAAATAATATCTGTGTATATTTTCTATTTGAGAATATATATGAATAATCTCCTAAGGCAAAGGAAACAAAAGCAAAAAGAAACAAATGGGACCTAATTAAACGTAGAAGCTTTTGCACAGCAAAGGAAATCATCAACAAAATAAAGAGACAATCTATTGAACGGGAGAAAATATCTGCAGATGATACAACTATTAAGGGGTTAATATCCAAAATGTGTAAACAGCTCATGCAACTCAATATAAAAAAACAAAACCCAAACAACCCAGTTAAAAATGGGCAGAAGACCTGAATAGATATTTTTCCAAAGAAGACATACAGATGACCAACAGGCGCATGAAAAGATAATTAACATTGCTAATATCACGGAAATGCAAATCAAAACAATGAGATGTCACCTCCCACTTGTCAGAGACTCTCATCAAAAAGACCACAAATAACAGATGTTGGCGAGGATGTGTCCACTGTTGGTGGGAATGTCAACTGGTGCAGCTGTTGTAGAAAAACAGATGTTCCTCAAAAAAGCTAAAAAGAGAATTACCATATGATACAGCAGTTCCACTCCTGGGTATATATTTGACCAAAACAAAACACTAATTTGAAAAGATGCATGCACCCTAATGTTCATAGCAGCATTATTTACGACAGCAAAGATATAGAAGTAACTTAAGTGTCAATCAACAAATGAGAAGATAAAGAAGATGCGGTATATATACACAATGAAATACCAATCAGCCATTAAAAAAAAGAATGAAATTTTGCAATATGCAATATGGGTGGACATGGTGAATATTGTACTTAGTGAAAGAAGTAAGAGAAGGAAAAATACTGTATATTATCATGTGTATGTGGGATCTAAAAAATATGCCAAAATAATGAATATAATGAAACAGAAACACTTCCTTCTATTATCGAGTAATATATAGTGAGATTGTATAGTAGAGAATGAAAACTTGCACGTATCACATAGCAGTATCCATTTCAAAACATAGCTGAGTAATTAAGGTTTTTATATTTGACATTTCCCCTTGGTTTTCAAAGCTACTTTTTCCAAATAATTTTCATCAGAACTTAAGAACACTTGGGAGCTGCTCTACCTAGTGTTAAAACATACTGTCATGCTACAATAATTAAAATACTCTGTTACTGCACAAGAATAAATGAATCAGTGGAACAGAGTAGGAAACACTGAAAAGAACCCCACTGTAAAAATTTAGTTTGATAATGGCAGTTGATAAAATGAATAGGAATATGATACACATATGTACCTAAGATAACTATATAGGTATCTAGAAAAATTAAATAAAAAGCTTATTCCTATGATACAGTATAATCAAAAGAAAAATTACAAATGCATTTTAGAAGTACTGAATATAAAAATAAAATGGAACTACTAAATGGAAAAAACAAAAACATGCCATAAGTATCCACTGTGTTGGTTATTCTATTGTTCTCTTGTCTTTCTCTGCCCTGTTCTGTGGCCTCAGGGCACTGCTCTCTGATTTCAAGTTCAGTTTACCCAGCTGAAGGCGCCAACAGACAGCAGCCGGCGGAAAGACAGGCAGATTGAAGTATTTTCTTCCCTGCCTCTTGCTGTTTTGATTCCAGGTTGTGGCTGGGATTGCCTCCCTCTGTCAGCAGCTCTGATCAGACTGCCTTTTCTCCTCTGGCTCCAGCCCGTATAGATACTTCTGTTTTCTTTCCCCTGTTCCTTTAGGATCAAGGGAGTAATGACTTCCCATTGTTACTGGTCTCTCAGTTCAGTTCAGTCGCTCAGTCATGTCTGACTCTTTGCAACCCCATGAATCGCAGCACGCAAGGCCTCCCTATCCATCACCAACTCCCGGAGTTCACTCAGACTCACGTGCATCGAGTCAGTGATGCCATCCAGCCATCTCATCCTCTGTCGTCCCCTTCTCCTCCTGCCCCCAATCCCTCCCAGCATCAGAGTCTTTTCCAATGAGTCAACTCTTCGCATGAGGTGGCCAAAGTACTGGAGTTTCAGCTTTAGCATCATTCCTTCCAAAGAAATCCCAGGGCTGATCTCCTTCAGAATGGACTGGTTGGATCTCCTTGCAGTCCAAGGGACTCTCAAGAGTTTTCCCCAACACCACAGTTCAAAAGCATCAATTCTTCGGCACTCAGCCTTCTTCACAGTCCAACTCTCACATCCATACATGACCACAGGAAAAACCATAGCCTTGACTAGACGGACCTTTGTTGGCAAAGTAATGTCTCTGCTTTTGAACATGCTATCCAGGTTGGACATAACTCTCCTTCCAAGGAGTAAGTGTCTTTTAATTTCATGGCTGCAGTCACCATCTGAAGTGATTTTGGAGCCCAGAAAAATAAAGTCTGACACTGTTTCCACTGTTTCCCCATCTATTTCCCATGAAGTGATGGGACGGGATGCCATGATCTTCGTTTTCTGAATGGTGAGCTTTAAGCCAACATTTTCACTCTCCACTTCCACTTTCATCAAGAGGCTTTTTAGTTCCTCTTCACTTTCTGCCATAAGGGTGGTGTCATCTGCATATCTGAGGTTATTGATATTTCTCCTGGCAATCTTGATTCCAGCTTTTGTTTCTTCCAGCCCAACATTTCTCATGATGTACTCTGCATATAAGTTAAATAAGCAGGGTGACAATATACAGCCTTGACGTACTCCTTTTCCTATTTGGAACCAGTGTGTTGTTCCATGTCCAGTTCTAACTGTTGCTTCCTGACCTGCATACAGATTTCTCAAGAGGCAGGTCAGGTGTTCTGGTATTCCCATCTCTTGAGGTATTTTCCACAGTTTATTGTGATCCACATAGTCAAAGGCTTTGGCATAGTCAATAAAGCAGAAATAGATGTTTTTCTGGAACTCTCTTGCTTTTTCCATGATCCAGTGGATGTTGGCAATTTGATCTCTTGTTCCTCTGCCTTTTCTAAAACCAGCTTGAACATCAGGAAGTTCATGGTTCATGTATTGCTGAAGCCTGGCTTGGAGAATTTTGAGCATTACTTTACTAGCATGTGAGATAAGTGCAATTGTGTGGTAGTTTGAGCATTCTTTGGCATTGCCTTTCTTTGGGATTGGATTGAAAACTGACCTTTTCCAGTCCTGTGGCCACTGCTGAGTTTTCCAAATTTGCTGGCATATTGAGTACAGCACTTTACAGCATCATCTTTCAGGATTTGAGATAGCTCAACTGGAATTCCATCACCTCCACTAACTTTGTTCGTAGTGATGCTTTCTAAGGCCCACTTGACTTCACATTCCAGGATGTCTGGCTCTAGGTCAGTGATCACACCATCGTGATTATCTGGGTCATGAAGATCTTTTTTGTACAGTTCTTCTGTGTATTCTTGCTACCTCTTCTTGATATCTTCTGCTTCTCTTAGGTCCATACCATTTGTGTCCTTTATTGAGCCCATCTTTGCATGCAATGTTCCCTTGGTATCTCTAATTTTCTTGAAGAGATCTCTAGTCTTTCCCATTCTGTTGTTTTCCGCTACTTCTTTGCATTGATCGCTGAGGAAGTCTTTCTTATCTCTTCTTGCTGTTCTTTGGAACTCTGCATTCAGATGTTTATACCTTTCCTTTTCTCCTTTGCTTTTCGCTTCGCTTCTTTTCACAGCTATTTGTAAGGCCTTCCCAGACAGCCATTTTGCTTTTTTGCATTTCTTTTCCATGGGGATGGTCTTGATTCCTGTCTCCTGTACAATGTCATGAACCTCATATAGTTCATCAGGCACTCTATCTATCAGATGTAGTCCCTTAAATCTATTTCTCACTTCCACTGTATAATCATAAGGGATTTGATTTAGGTCATACCTGAATAGTCTAGTGTTTTTCCCTACTTTCTTCAATTTCAGTCTGAATCTGGTAATAAGGAGTTCATGATCTGAGCCACAGTCAGCTCCTGGTCTTGTTTTTGTTGACTGTATAGTGTTTCTCCATCTTTGGCTGCAAAGAATATAATCAATTTGATTTCGGTGTTGACCATCTGGTGATGTCCATGTGTAGAGTCTTCTCTTGTGTTGTTGGAAGAGGGTGTTTGCTATGACCAGTGCATTTTCTGGGCAAAACTCTTTGCCCTGCTTCATTCCATATTCCAAGGCCAAATTTGTCTGTTACTCCAGGTGTTTCATGACTTCCTACTTTTGCATTCCAGTCCCCTATAATGAAAAGGACATCTTTTTTGGGCGTTAGTTCTAAAAGGTCTTGTAGGTCTTCATAGAATCGTTCAACTTCAGCTTCTTCAGCATTACTGGTTGGGGCATAGACTTGGATTACTGTGATATTGAATGGTTTGCCTTGGAAACGAACAGAGATCATTCTGTCGTTTTTGAGATTGCATCCAAGTACTGCATTTCGGACTCTTTTGTTGACCATGATGTCTACTCCATTTCTTCTGAGGGATTCCTGCCCAGAGTAGTAGATATAGTGGTCATCTGAGTTAAATTCACCCATTCCAGTCCACTTTAGTTCGCTGATTCCTAGAATGTCTACATTCACTCTTGCCATCTTCTGTTTGACCACTTCCAATTTGCCTTGATTCATGGACCTGACATTCCAGGTTCCTATGCAATATTGCTCTTTACAGCATCGGACCTTGCTTCTATCACCAGTCACATCCACACCTGGGTATTGTTTTTGCTTTTGCTCCATCCCTTCATTCTTTCTGGAGTTATTTCTCCACTGATCTCCAGTAGCATATTGGGCACCTACTGACCTGGGGAGTTCCTCTTTCCGTATCCTATCATTTTGCCTTTTCATACTGTTCATGGCGTTCTCAAGGCAAGAATACTATCCTTAGGTTACCTAGGGGTTTTCCAAAGGTCACTCTTAACATAACAAAAAATGTCTTTTGTCTCTCTCTTTACTTCATAAACTCCAATGGATCCCAGGATGGAATATATGTTTCTTACTAGAAATCTCAATATCACAGTGCCTCATTTTTGTCGGTCCCTCAGCCCTGCCCACATCCATGTAAATACTCATTTTATTATATATTTTTTAAAAATCCAAGCTAAGTATGCTTTTTGTGTCCTTTCACAACTCTGAATGGTGTATCCACCTATATATTCTTCCTCGGGCACAAGAAAGGCCTCTTGTACCCAAGGAACTAAAAAACAACAAAAAATAGGAAAACATAAGAGGAAATTGCAAGGAGATCCAACCAGTCCATCTTAAAGGAAATCAGTCCTGAATATTCATTGGAAGTACTGAAGCTGAAACTCCAATACTTTGGCCACCTAATGCGAAGAACCAAGTCTTTGGAAAAGACCCTGATGCTGGGAAAGATTGAAGGCAGGAGGAGAAGGGGATGACAGAGGATGAGATGGTTGGATGGCATCACCAACGTGATGGATATGAGTTTGAGTTAGGCTCTGGGAGTTGGTGATGGACAGGGAAGCCTGGTGTGCTGCAGTCCATGGAGTTGCAAAGAGTTAGACATGACTGAGTGACTGGACTGAACTGAACTGAAGAAATATTTGCATTTTGGGGGGATTTTGTCTAGTCAATAAGACTAAAAATTATGATGATATTCAGTGTTGCTCAGTATGGTAAACAATACTTTTTGTTGCTGATTTGTAGCATAAATTAGAACAATCTTTCTGCCAGAGAGTATGTTAAGGCTTTTAATATAATTTTAGAAGTAGAAGAGCAAGAATTAAAGAATTTACTCTGTTACAATAAAATTATACAAAATTTGTGAGGCATTCTATAATTTGAAATGTTGAAAATGTAAGAAATTTGTTAAGCAAACTAAAGTCTATTCAAGTTATAAAATACTATCCTGCTAATAAAAATTATTTTCCAGAAAAATACTAACTGAAGTGGAAAAATACTCACTAAATTTAAGGAGGAAAAGCAAGTTACAAAAGGTATACATGGGGGGAGGGGAGAGAGGCTCAGAAGGGAGGGGCTATGAGTATAATTATGGCTGATTCACACTGTTGTACTACAGAGACCAACACATCATTATAAAGCAATCTTCCTCCAATTAAAAAATAAATTTAAGAAAAGGTATATAAATTTTTCACCTTTTTTTTGTGGGGATATCTCTATGTCCAAAAGCTTTTGTTTAGGATGTGATTTTAATGGAAGTATTGTACGTCATAATAAGGATATGCCAAAGCTTATTGTATGCAGAGAAGAATCAAAGTTTAAGTTTCAAAATGCCAAAAGTGGAGAGGGGTCAAGATGGCGGAGTAAGTAGACATGGAGCTCACCTCCTACCATAAATATATCAAAAATATATCTATATGTGGAACAGTTCTCACAGAAAACTAACTGAAAACTTGCAGAAAGCTGGAAGAAAACAACCGAGGCTGCAAGAAAGATTCTTCCACACACACATGGCCATCCCCAGGTCCAGCTGAGTAAATGCTCCAGTCCTGCCCATTCCATGCCATAGCTTTACGCTGGATGTAGGACAGCCAGGTCCTGAGAAAAGACTTAATCTAGAGATGCAGAGGTGACCTGGGAGGTGATTCAGGTGGGGGGGCCGTGGCAGCCATTCTGGCACTCACTCAAACAGCACCACAGAAGTAGCCCAGCCTTCTGACAATGGCACAGCTGCTTCAATTCCTGCAACTGCAATGCTGCAATCTCCAGTCGTGGTAGAGCAAACAAACACTCAAGCCTGCTCACTTCATGCCACAACCTTGTACTAGATCTGGGACAACCACAACAAGGGAGAAGACATGACTTTGGGCTGTGTGTGAGTGGAGGTGCAGACACATACACAGAAAGCACACTGGACCTCTGCAAGTACACAAGCCCCACAGGCTTCAACACCCCCTTCCTCGGGGGTAAAGGGCAAGGCCCCAGTGTGGGGAGAAGGAAAAACACACTTAAAAGGAACAAAACCTGCTCAACCTTCAAGGCTACCACTCCAGCAACTTGGGAGCAGACCCCACTTCTGGTAAGATGGTGAAGCCACTAAACAGAGAGGAAATCCTATCTCACACCTTGTGCAGGTTTTAGCTCCTTCAACACAAGCCACACCCCCTATCAAGGTGATAGTGACCAGCACACCTGAGGAAGGATGTGGCTGGCATTCACATAACATTTCTTGCACCAAAGACACTGGACACATGCAGTCTACAGAGAAATGTTCCCACATAAAAACACCACAATAGATGACTGTTTCACCTATATTTATAGAGACAGTTAAGAAATAATATTCTCAACTGAAAGAGCAAGAGAAAAGCCCCTGAAAAAATAAAAAAAGATAATCAGTCTACCAGACAATGAATTTTAAAAGTTGTTAACAAAATACTTATGAATTAAGAAAGAGAATTTTTATAAGCCCAGATCATTTTAATAAGGAACTAGAAACTATATAGAAGACCCAATCAAAAATAGATAATTCAATTTCTGAGATAAAAAGCACTCTAAGAGCAATGTATAGCAGGCTAAACGACACAGAAGAATGCATAAGTGATCTGGAAGATACAATAATGAAAATCACCCAATCAGAATGGCAAACAGAGAGACAAATGAAAAGAAAGCAATGTAAGAGGGCTATGCTGCTGCTGCTGCTAAGTCACTTCAGTCGTGTCCGACTCTGTGCGACCCCATAGACGGCAGCCCACCAGGCTCTGCCGTCCCTGGGATTCTCCAGGCAAGAACACTGGAGTGGGTTGCCATTTCCTTCTCCAATGCATGAAAGTGGAAAAGTGAAATTGAAGTCGCTCAGTCGTGTCCGACTCTTAGTGAACCCATGGACTGCAGCCTACCAGGCTCCTCTGTCCAGGGGATTTTCCAGGCAGGAGTACTGGAGTGGGGTGCCATTTGATATAAAATGTGCCAACATTTTATATGTGCCAACTCCTATAGGGGTTCCATAGGAGAAAAGAGAGAGAAGGGGGTCAAAAATGTATCTGAAGAAATTATGACTAAAAACTTCCCAAATCTAAAGAAGGAAACAGACACCAGGCACAGGAAGCACAGAGTCCCAGATAGGATGAACCCAAATGACGGCACACCACTACATATCATAATTAAAATGGCTTAAATTAAAGAGAGGATTCTAAAGGCAGCAGTAGAAAAATGAAGAGTCATATACAAGGGAATCCCCATAAGGCTACCAGTTGATTTCTCTGCAGAAACTTTGCAGGCCAGAATGGAGTAGCATGACATATTCAAAGTCCTGAAAGGCAAAAACTTGCAACTTAGGATACTCTACCCAGCACAATTATCATTTAGAATAGGAGAGATAAAGAATTTCTCAGACAAGCAAAAACTAAAAGAATTCAGCAATACTAAACCTATCCTAAAAGAAATGTGGAAGTAAGAATCTATTCAGTTCAGTTCAGTCACGTCCAACTCTGCGACCCCATGAATCGCAGCACACCAGGCCTCCCTGTCCATCACCAACTCCTGGAGTTCACTCAGACTCATGTCCATCGAGTCAGCGATGCCATCCAGCCATCTCCATCCTCTGTCGTCCCCTTCTCCTCCTGCCCCCAACCCATCCCAGCATCAGGGTCTTTTCCAATGAATCAACTCTTCACACGAGGTGGCCAAAGTATTGGAGTTTCAGCTTCAGCATCAGTCCTACCAATGAATACCCAGGACTGATCTCCTTTAGGATGGACTGGTTGGCTCTCCTTGCAGTCCAAGGGATTCTCAAGAGTCTTCTCCAACACCACAGTTCAAAAGCATCAATTCTTTGGCGCTCAGCCTTCTTCACAGTCCAACTCTCACATCCATACATGACCACAGGAAAAACCATAGCCTTGACTAGATGGACCTTTGTTGGCAAAGTAATATCTCTGCTTTTCAATATACTATCTAGGTTGGTCATAATTTTCCTTCCAAGGAGTAAGCGTCTTTTAATTTCATGGCTGCAGTCACCATCTGCAGTGATTTTGGAGCCCAGAAAAATAAAGTCTGACACTGTTTCCACTGTTTCACTGCCTATTTCCCATGAAGTGATGGGACCAGATGCCATGATCTTAGTTTTCTGAATGGTGAGCTTTAAGCCAACTTTTTCACTCTCCTCTTTCACTTTCATCAAGAGGCTTTTTAGTTCCTCTTCACTTTCTGCCATAAGGGTGGTATCATCTGCATACCTGAGGTTATTGATATTTCTCCCGGCAATCTTGATTCCAACTTGTGCTTCTTCCAGCCCAGCATTTCTCATGATGTACTCTGCATATAAGTTAAATAAGCAGGGTGACAATATACAGCCTTGATGTACTCCTTTTCCTATTTGGAACCAGTCTGTTGTTCCATGTCCAGTTCTAACTATTGCTTCCTGACCTGCATATAGGTTTCTCAAGAGGCAAGTCAGGTGTTCTGGTATTCCCATCTCTTTCAGGATTTTCCACAGTTTATTGTGATCCACAGAAAATCTCCCAAATATAGGCAAATATAAAGTAAGGACTGAAGATTACTTAAGCCAATATGTATATTAAAAGACAAAAAATTATAAAAGCAACCATAACTACAATAAGGGCTTCCCTGGTGGTTCAGTGGTAAAGAATCTGTCTGCCAATGCAGGAGACCCAGGTTCGATCCTGGGTCCGGAAGATCCTCTAGAGGAGGAAATGGCAACCCATTCCAGTATTGTTGCCTGGGAAATCCCATGAACAGAGGCACCTGGTGGGCTACAGTCCATGCGGTTGCAAACAAATCCAACATGACTTAGTGACTAAACAACAACAGTAACTATAATCAAGAGTAAAAGGATAATAAGCATTAAGATGTAAAATATAACACTCCAAACACAAGATGTAGGGGAGGGGAGTAAGGAATGTAGATCCTTTAGAATGTGTCATGGCAAATAGATGGGGAAACAGTGGCTGACTTTATTTTTCTGGGCTGTAAAATCACTGCAGATGGTGATTGCAGCCTTGAAATTAAAAGACGCTTACTCCTTGGAAGGAAGGTTATGATCAACCTAGATAGCATATTAAAAAGCAGAGACATTACTTTGTCAACAAAGGTCCATCTAGTCAAGGCTATGGTTTTTCTAGTAGTCACGTATGGATGTGAGAGTTGGATTATAAAGAAAGCTGAGTGCCGAAGAATTGATGCTTTTGAACTGTGGTGTTGGAGAAGACTCTTGAGAGTCCCTTGGACTACAAGGAGATCCAACCAGTCCATTCTAAAGGAGATCAGTCCTGGGTGTTCATTTGTAGGACTGATGTTGAAGCTGAAACTCCAATACTTTGGCCACCTGATGTGAAGAGCTGACTCATTTGAAAAGACCCTGATGCTGGGAAAGATTGAGGGCAGGACAAGAAGGGGACGACAGAGGATGAGATGGCTGAATGGCATCACCGACTCAATGGACATGGGTTAGGGTGGACTCCAGGAGTTGGTGATGGACAGGGAGGCCTGGTGTGCTGTGGTTCATGGGGTCACAAAGAGTCAGACAGGACTGAGTGACTGAACTGAACTGAACTTAAATGATAATCCATTTAAAACAAGTAGATACAATTTTGGGTCAATATATATGAACTCCATGGTAACCACAAATCAGAAACCTACAATAGATACATAAAAACAACAAAAAAAGGAACTCAAGCATACTACAAAAGAAAACTGTTAAACCACAATGAGGGAAACAAAGAAGAATTACAAAAACAACAGGAAAACAAGAAATAAAATGGTAATAAGTATATACTTATCAATAATTAGTTTAAATGTCAATAAACTAAATATTCTGATCAATAGACTTAGGATGACTGGATTAAAAAACAAGATACCCCAATCTGCTATCTATAGGAGACTCACTTCAGGGTGAAAGACACATGCAGACAAAAGTGAGGGAGTGGGAAAAGATATTTAATGCAAACAGAAACAGCAAGAAAACAGTAAGAGCAATACTCATATCAGACAAAACAGACTTTAAAAGGAAGGCTATAACAAAAGATAAAGGAGGCATTATATAATATAAAGTGATCAATACAAGAAGAGGATATTATATTCATTAATATACACGCATCCAACATAGGAGCAAAACAAATACAGACAATAAATGGAAAAATTGACAGGAATACAATTATAGTAGGAGACTTTAATACTTCTCTGAAAATGGACAGCTTTTTCAGACATAAAATCGGTAAGACAACAAAGATCCTAAATGATGCAATAGAATAGTTGGACTGAATTGATATCTATGTGAGGCTACATCCAAAAAACATAAAAGAATACACAGTCTTTTAAAGTGTGTATGGAATATTTTCTAGGATTGACCACATACTGGTACACCAAATAAGCCTCAACAAATTTAAGACCACAGTAATTTTTGGATCACAGCGATACGAAACTAGAAATCAACCACAGAAAGATAAATGGAAAAACTTGCAATGATCAGACTTGCAAATGATCACAAGGAGACTAAACAACATGCTACTAAAAAATCAGTGGGTCAAAGAGGAAATCAGAAAATGCCTTGAGACAAGGAACAATGAAAACACAACTTCCAAAAATCTGTGGGATGCAGCGTAAGTGGTTCTAAAAGGAAAGTTCACAGGGATATAGGCCTTACTCAAAAAAAAAAAAAAAAAGGAAAGAAAAATCTCAAAACAACCTAATCTACCACCTAACAGAATTAGAAAAAGAAGAACAAAGCCAAAAGCCAGCAGAAGGAAAAAAATAATTAAAGGAGGAAATGAATAAAACAGAGATTAAAAAACCAAAAATATTAAAGAAACCAAGAGTTAGTTTTTTGAAAAAATAAAATTGATAAAGCACTAATAGGATTCATCAAGAAAGTCAAAATCAGTAAAATCAGAAATGAAAACAGAGAATCTAGAACCAACACCACAGGAATACAAAGGATCGTAAGAGATTACTATGAACAACTATTTGCCAATAAAATGAACAACCTAGAAGGAATACATGGCCTATCAAGGAGTCAAGAAGAAACAGACAATTTGAACAGATTGATCTTTAGAAGCTAAATCAAATATGTAATAAGACAATATTCCAGGAAACAAAAGTTTAGGAACAGACGGCTTCACAGGGCAATTCTACCAAATACATAAAGAAGAATTTACACCTTCCTTCTCACACTATTCAAAAAAATTGTAGGAGGAAGGAATACTTCCAAATTCACTTTACAAGGCTATTATTCTGATACTCAAACCAAATACACTACCAAAAAAGAAAATTACAGGCCAATATCTTTAATGCGTATAGACATAAACATCCTCAACAAAATATTAGCAAATCAAATCCAACAGTACATAAAAAGGATTATATACCACAATCAAGATAGATTTATTCTCGGGTCACAAGAGTGATTCAATACACGCAAAACTGTTTTATTAATTCAATGAATATGTCCCATCTTTATTCTGTCGAGGTATTCTGAAGAAATCAGAATTTTCAGAACCAACAATCTCAGCAGGATATGATCTATAAGATGCAATAAGCACAAATTTTTAAAAGTCTAGTTTTCAGTGAATTTGAAAACTATTTTCCAATTTGAACTGGAGATGCAGCCCAGAACTTCATTTAAGCTCAGGGTTTATTACTAGGGGAAATCAAATAAGCCATTTTGGTTGAATGGCAGGCTAGAAAACATATCCCTTTCTTCAATTCCCCTTGTGGATATGACTGGATAGGGCAACCACCATCTCATCCTCTTTGAAATGCTACAATGGGGTGGCCATACTCTTCAGAGAAGCTGCCAGGCACATACCATTCTCCCCAAACACTACTTTTCAAAAGGGTGGGATTTCCCTGTGCTCTTGTCTCATCTCCCCAAGCCCAGTATTCTCAAATTCTCCAAGCAACATACAAAGGCTTGGAAAACTCAGTGTGGCTTTAATTTTCTGTTGCTATCGAATGGGATACAATTTCTCATGGAACTGTTTTTGTTGTTGTTTTTTTTTGATTTGCTAGGAAATTTTAAATAGGCTCCTTTGATGCTAAGTTTATAGAAAAACTTTATTCCTGGGACAAGGAAGAAATAATGAAACCTGTAAGGACTGTAACTTCTTGGCAAAAAATAGCTAGGAAAGTAGACCATTTGTTTGGAAGCAAACAAATGGAAACAGATGGGGGTTTGAGTACCAACTCTGTAACTTTCTAGACCAGTCATTTTGGTCAGTTTGCTTAACCCCTCTATGCTTCAGTTTCCTCACCTGTAAAATGGGGGTAATTATAGTACCAATCACATGTGGTTGTTTTGAAGATCAAATCAGATGAAGATGTAGGGTAACAAATAGGCACGGTCCACCCAGACCTAAGTGGTTTCTTGGTAAGACTTTCAGTGCTAAAGCTGAGACATTCCAGGCAGACTAGTATGGTTGGACACACTATAAAAGATCAGGTACTTATACAATGCCTAGTATCCATATATGATAGCCATTATTTTATGTATTACAAACATCTTTGAGAATTTTCTCATGGTCATGTTATATAAGTTAATTAGACACATCTCACTTTATACTTTATAACAAAAGAAGACTCTTGAGAGTCCTTTGGACAACAAGGAGCTTAAACCAGTCAATCCTAAATGAAATCAACCGTGAATATTCACTGGAAGGATTGATGCTGAAGGTGAAGCTCCAATAATTTGGCCACCTGATGCAAAGAGCCTGTTCATTGGAAAAGACCCTGATGCTGGGAAAGACTAAAGGCAGAAGAAGAGGGCAACAGAGAATGAGATGGTGGGATGGCATCACCAATTCAATGGACACGAACCTGGGCAGACTCTGGGAGATGGTGAGGGACAGGGAAGTCTGGCATGCTATAGTCCATGGGGTTGTGAACAATGGGACAGGATTTGGCAACTGAACAACAACCAAAGAAATCAGCCCTGAATATTCATTGGAAGGACTGATGCTGAAGCTGAAGCTCCAATACTTTGGCCACCTGATGTGAAGAGCCAACTCACTGGAAAAGACCCTGATGCTGGGAAAGATTGAGGGCAGGAGGAGAAGCAGGCTACAGATGGTTGGATGCTATCACCAACTCAATGGACAGGAGTTTGAGCAAACTCTGGGAGACAGTGAAGGACAGGGAAACCTGGCGTGCTGCAGTCCATGGGTTGTAAGAGTCGGACATGACTTAGAGACTGAACAACAACAACAATATGACCCCCAAAAATGCTTCATTAGTGGATCATAATTATTGTTCTTTTTAAAGGTCTACTTGGTTATTTCTAAAGTCCTACATTTTTTTTTTTTTGCTTACTGAAGCCAAGTCTTAAGAAAATCTTCACATTGCTCTGTGAAGTAGTATGTAAGTACATATTTCTTCAAAAGTGCATTTGTGGCAAGGTAAGAAGCTTTGTCATGATAAGACTTGTAGAATAACCTTTTTAGTACAATAAATAAAATGTCATTCGTTGCGGGGACATCAAGCATTCGGAGACAATATTCCCATCCAAAACATTTCTATTTAAGACAACCTGCTGAGCATACTTCTTTGTCAATTCTCTCCTACCTGTCAATCTAATTTAGTGACATAAACTTCTCTTTTGTCCTTAATTGCTGGTATTGTAGAGACTAGGCAGGAACTTATCAGGTGACATCAGACTGCAGCAAACTTCTGACTGACCAAAAGCACTTGGGATCACATTGGCATATCAGGGGAAAGGAATACAGTCATTGTTTTCTAAGTTTGTCTGGTTTTGAGTCCCCTGGGAGGGACTCCTATTGAATGTCCAGATTTCTGGGTTCCTCCAATAGAGATACTGATTCAGATGTGAGGTGGAGAGCCCTTCAGCCTGTAATTGATTGGTCCCCTGAGATATTTATGATGGGACAAGTTTGAAAATGGTTCTCAACCAGGGATTGTTACTATGCCTGGGGGCCTCCAAACACTTAATGCCCTGGAACCGAGGATGCCAAGCATCCCACAGTGATTGAGCCAACACAGAACACAAAACAAACCCTGGAAAAGAACGACTGTACAGAATTTTAAATGTAACTCAACAATTCATTTAGGTACTTCATTAATGTCTGTCAAGTTAACAAAATGATTGCTACCCCAAGAAGTTAGATTAAATATAGGCTGACCTAGTAATTTTCCAGCAGATGATAACCTCCCTCTCTTTGAGGGATAAGGGAAAATTACTTTCATACAAGCAATTATTTTTAAACTGATTTATTTCTGTTCCCAGGGTTTCCCTGGTGGCTTAGTTGATAAAGAATCTGCCTGCAATTCGGGAGACCTGGGTTTGATCTGTGGGTTGGAAAGATCCCCTGGAGAAGTAAATGGCAACCCACTCCAGTATTCTTGCCTGGAGAATCCCATGGACAGAGGAGCCTGGTGGGCTACAGTCCATGGGATCACAAAGAGTTGGACACAACTGAGCAATTAACATTTCATTTTCATTTCATTCTTGTTCTTATTTTCTTCAAACATTATACAATGCTATGTTTTACATATAACACCAGGAAAGACTGTACTATTCTTTTCAGAAGGAACATTTTGAAAAAAAAAGAAATAACCACATGTAGAAAGGTATGCTTTCGCAAGTCTTATTCTTCATTCCCTTCCTATTCGACATGGCATACATAGCACTTGCCCTTCTATTTACCTGTTTATTCTTTCTGCAGTGGTTCCCAGGTATAGTTCTCTACACCTGGAAGGTTTCATTTTCCCAGGGTTCTGTCTTCTCCTATTAATATTTTGATTATTCTTGATTTTTTTCTTCCACAAATGCTTTCAGTCCCTCTGCCTCCTTTCTACTTGATAGTACAAGTAGAAATATATGTACTTGTACTCCATCTACTCTTTCATCTTCTCTCTAGCGTTTACACCCTCCTGCCTTCTGACCTAGAGTCTCTAGCGCCTGTATCATTCCTTTGACGTTACCAGCCAGCCACCTGGTGTAGGATGACCAACTGTCCCAGCTTGCCGAGTACTAAAATCCTTAGGTCCCAGGCCAACCAGGATGGCTGATCACTGTGCTTTACCAGTAACCTGGGGAAATAATACATTGACAGGGACGGAGGGAAGAGTAACTGTTTTTGGTAGTACTGTGCTGGCTTACTGTATTTTAAAATTAGTGATTGTTGGAAGAGAATGCAAATACAAATAAAACAAACAGGGGTCAGAAGCAATTTTAATTAGCAAGTCAGATGACTTGAAGGACCAGAGAAACCACGTATGTGAGTAAAAGAGACTGAAGATCAGTGTGAGACTGAGTTGGTCTTTAGAGCCAAAGGTTGTGAAGCTTATGTGCAGCCTGCCCCTGGAGAAAAGAGGACAGTTTTGGCACTGAGATGCTTGAGATGAGTAAAAATTTATGATGTATTCTATTCCAGAATAACTGACAAATTAGGAGGACACATTGACAAAGCAGCAACATGGCTCTTCCTTCTCCTGGGAAGCATTGTGGAGGCTGAGTCTCACAGTTTGAATTGCAGGATCAAGGAATTCCCACTGGGGAGCTGATTGAGAGCTCTCTTAGGGGCTCAGCAGACATCCTTGTGTGGCTTTCTCTAGTGCTCTTGCTCAGAGCTAATTAGAGAAGTTAGGGGTTGTAATTCCTGACCAAAATCAAGCTTCACCACCCATAATTCTACCTTTAAAAGGACCATTCCTCTTTTTACCTTCAGACTGCCTTTGAATGTGCCAGTATCCTTAGTCAAAGGCCATGCTGTGACTCATCTCTACTGCAGTGCTAATTGATGCCCCAGGGTTTGTTTTACTTTCAGGAGTCATAGAAAGATCTGTCACCCCTATACTTCCCCTATGAGAGAGGATTCCCTCTACTCAGTGCACACAATGTGTATGACAAATTGGACAATTCTGAATACATAACTTGTTCTTCCATAATTAATCCATTCTAGTGCAAGGCACATAACTGTGAGATTCTTAACAGATGAAGGGAGTGAAATCCACAGCTCTAAATACTTCTGGGGCAAGACTCAACCATTGTATCTTGCCTTCATTCAGCAAACTGCTTACTGAGCATTTAGTGTGGATTGAGTACTCTGCTTGATGTTGAAGATAAAACAATGAAAATGGTATAATTCTTGACCTCAAGGCACTGATGCTATGGTTTTTAGAAAGTCACATACATATGAATAATAAAGATGACAGGTGCGAGAGTCAAAGCATATTCAGGTTACGAGGATGGTACAAGGAAGGGCATGGTTCATTCTGCCTGGACTGGGGGACGGTGACTGTAGTCATTGTACTGGTTGAGCCTACTAGCTCTGGTGGAGAAGGTCTGTGACTGAGATTGATTTATTCATCATTGATCTCTACTCAAGTAGTACAGCCTAAGGGTCCAGGCCCTGAATGATCCGGCCCCTGACTCCCGCTCCAGCTGTATCTCCCATGCTCTGTTCCCCTTCTGTCATGCTGAGTTAAGGCTTTATCTTGAAAGCAATGGGGACCCAGAGGGGAGGTTTAAGCAGGGCTGTGACAGGGTCAGCTTTGTGTTTTAGAAAGAAAGAAAACTCTGGCTGCAGCGTGAAGGATGGATTAGAGGGGGGAACCTGGAGCTGGGACGATCGCTCAGATTAGCAGTCATTCAGGTGAGAGAAGGCACACGAGAATCACCTGGTAACTGTCCAGGATCCACCCCGGATCATCTGAATCAGAATCTCTGGAGATGGGATCCAGACATTAGTAGTTTTAAACTGCCCCAAGTAGTTCTGGTGAGAAATGTAGTTGAGAATCAGTAGCATACGACGGCTGCAGAATGGAAAGAGGGCATAGATACACAGGCTTTAAAGGCAGAGGAACAAGATCACTAAGTAACAGTGCAGAGGTCATGAAGACAGGGAGGAATTGAACTACTCACAGCTTCCGCTTGGAGTCATTGAAATGAGAGGTAGGGTGACTGACCTTTCCAACTTCCCAGGAGTACGTTGATTTCAGTATGGATGCTTCTTCATCTTAGGGCAGTGATCACCCTACAGGAAGGATAGTGATAACTTTTACCAAAATAGGTAACAGAGATCAGAGTGTGATTGGGAGAAAGATGGTTAACTTTCAACATGGGTGACAGCTGCTAAGTACTGGTGACTAAGGCTGTCCTAAAGCTCACAGCTGAGGATCAAATGAGCTAAATACCCCACATTCTAAATGACTAGAATCACAGCTGTTGGGGCCATCCCCTCCTTAACAGGGTTTGCTAGGAACCAGGAAGTAGAACCAGCACCAACACCTCACACCCTAATATAAGATGAGGTTGAATGGGAGAAGGCTGTTGCCTTTTGTAGAAATACACTACTCATGCAGAACTACTTATCCCCCAGAACAAGGTCAGGGTGGGTCTGGGCTGCTTCTCATCCTCAAAGCTGAGTGAGGGAGCTGACAGGAGGACTGCTCACAGGTGTGAGTCTCTACGGTTGCTGGCCCCTGTCTGGACAGTTATAGGCTCTCTGTCCAGCCCCTGTGCTACCAGGATCGAGGAAAAGTACATTGGGAAGAGATGCTATGGTGGGGGACTGCTGGGTGAAGCGGGGTCGAGACTGTCCCCCTTCAAAGACCGAGAAGTTTGGAAGATGAATCCTATGATACGCCTGAAGACACAGGAGTTGGCTGTGGTGAGTAGATCATGTCTGGAGTGTTGGTCTTACCTGGGAAAGCCCAGCACTGGGCGAGGAGGGATGGGATATGTGGCTGTCAGCTCAGGGGCTGGGCCTGAAGTCAAGAATGGAGCCCTCTCACGAGGCACCCCTAACAGCTAGAGTTGCTGCCCAGGAGCAAATCCTTTGTCAGGCAACTTTGTCAGCCTTCATCTGCCCACGCTAACCACAAGGACAATACAAGGCACTCTCCCTTCTTCAATCCTGTACCCTGACTTTTACCAGCGAGCATCTGATGGATTCATTGCAGAATCCACCTGCAAAGCAGGAGACCCCAGTTTGATTTCTAGGTTGGGAAGATCCGCTGGAGAAGGGATAGGCTACCTACTCCAGTATTCTTGGGCTTCCCTTGTGGCTCAGCTGGTATAGAATCCACCTGTAATGTGGGAGACCTGGGTTCAATCCCTGGGTTGGGAAGATCCTCTGGAGAAGGGAAAGACTACCCACTTGAGTATTCCAGCCTGGAGAATTCCATGGACTGTATAGTCCCTGGGGTCGCAAAGAGTTGGACATGACTGAGCGACTTCACTTTTCATCTGATGGAAAAACATGGGCAGGTGTGTGTGGACCAGACCACAGTCACAGCCCTATCTGCTGCAGGAGAGGAGGTGGAAGAGAAGAGAGACAGTGATTCGATGTGAAACTAGAGCTTTGAAATTAAAATCACTGAGTCTTGGGGAGAGAAGTCATTTTAACAGCTGGAAGTAACTGAGGGAACTAGAAAGTTAGAGCATTGGGCTAAAGTCATTAATTCCATGGAAAATGGAATTTTGACAGCAGTTACTGCCACGCCATGAGCAACTGTGGAGAAGTCAGATAGGGAGAAACTGAAGCCTGCCAACAGCGAAGTGGGCCCTTCAGGTGACCTCAGCCCCACGGGCAACTTGAATGACCTCTTGGGATATTCTGAGACAGAACATAAGGCACTCCTGAATTCCCGATCTCCAGGAATGTGAGATAATAAATGTTGTCTTAAGTTGCCAGTTTTGAGATTATGTGGCCATAGATAAGGAATAAGAGTTGCCCTGAGTTGGGCTGAGGAGGCCAGGGCTGACTTGCTGACAAGTCAGGTACAGACGGCGCCTCAAAGCAGGATCTCTTTGGACAAAGCTGTTTTCTTGCCTGAAGAGGTCAGACAGCTGAAGGTGGTTTTCCAACAGTATTCTCACCAGCTGGGTGATTTAAGGCCTTTGGAGGGTTCTGGGCCACTCATCACAGCATTCACCATAAAGTGTTCAGTTTGGGGCTTCTATGGGCCTCCAGAAAGAAGCTTCTGGAACACAAAAAAGGTGTTGCAAGCTAGGAATCAGAATGAGAGTCTGGGAGTCTACCATGTATCTTTGTTACCACTGTTCTTTCAAATGCTGGGATTTCCTGGGGTTTCATTCTCGACTTTCTCTACATCAAAGCTCTGAGTAGAAAAACCAAGGAGACCAGTGTCTACAAAGCAAGGAGGAGGAGAGACAGAGGAAGAATGTGGTGATTGCTGAACTTAACAGTTGGAGTCTCGGGGATAGAAACAGACGGCAGACTCCAGGGGAGAGACAGAAAATACTTCATGAAGTGTTGTGGCCTGGGATGAGGGGGCGCCCACCACCAGACCCGCAGCAGGGAGAGCAGGGAGGACATGCCATGCTTGGAGAGGGGAGCTCCGTGGAGAAAGCTGTCTGTCAGGAGCTGTGGTCCCGAGAGGGACACAGTGAGCCGAGGATGCTAGACAGGGCCAAGGGAATACACACTGGCTTTACTGTCCTCCTGCCCTCTGGGTTTTCACTAAACCTACCTGGGAGCCAGATGGTCCAAGGAGCCCATTGGTGCAGCTCAGCCAAGTCCGCTCCCTGCTGGCTGCCCCTACCTTGGGCACAAGGAAGGGCGGAAGGGGGTGGAGGGTGGCTGTGCAAGGGCAGAAATAAAGGTGTTGAGCAGATGAGAATTTGATGCACTCAACATCATCTCCCTCTCCCAAGTGATTTAAAATAATTGCAAATGCTCAAGTGCACTGGAGTTTTAAGGATGATATCTGAAAGAAATTACTACTCTCTTCTCCCATAGTATCCTTGATACACTGACAGATCCTCCATAAGGAGGTATCATTCCTAGGGTATTACTTTCCTAGCAAATTATTTTCAGCTCTCTTTCTTGACTGTGAGTCAAGACTGTCCTAGAGTCCAGCAAGACCACTGCAGGTAAACAGGAAAAGGGTACAGGAGAACTTTTTTACAACTGCATGTAAATCTGCAATCATTTCAAAACAAAAGATGCAATTAAAATCACGTTTCTTTATTTATATCCAGCTCATTCCACTTATGATAATTGAACTTAAAGCTTTAAAAGTGATGCAGAATTCCCCAGGAGTTGCTGAGCTAGTTTGTATTCTAATTTCGTTGGAAAGAAAATTTTGAGTCACCTGATCCCTATAATTTGGAACGTGCTTCTCTCAAACACATTGTTGCCGCCTTGAATAAGAAAGAAGAGAGGGGCCTGAGGCCTCAGAATGCCAGTGATCAAAATAGACCGTAATTGAGTCTGCCTCACATGCACACTTGGGCCTAGTTCTTGCACCGATATAGTGACAGAAAATGGCACAGCAGGCTGTGCTCCTACAGATGAATCTTAAAGTCCTTAGGTGCTGTATCTGTGAATCTCGTTTTGTTTTGGTTTTTAGATTGCCAGAGTGAAGGCCATTAACAGGGACAAATCTCCAGTTATAAATAAGCCACAAGAATATAAATATACAGCATAAGAAATACAGTTAATAATATTGTAATAACTTTATATGGGGACAGAGGTTTATCAGACATTATGGCAAACATTTTGTAATATATACAAATGTCAAATCACTATAAGTACACCTGAAGCTAACAATATTGTGCATGAACTCTATTTCCATAATAAAATCTTTAGATGCTATTGGTCTTTCAGAGGTTTTTGGTTAGTGGAATTAACTAGCTTATTTATCATTAGAATAATGTAATAATTAAAAAACCAAATCTATGTCAACAAGCTTATTTGGGGAACAACAGTGGCTCCAAGATTTCAGAGAAGAGGAAATTAAAAACCTGATCCCAGCCGAAGACATTTCTAGACTGAAAGTGCCTGATGTCTAACTCAACTGAAATGAGTGTTTGCGGTATGTGTAGAATAAAGTTTCCTTGTACTTTTCTTTCTTCAGGTTTTTTAGCGCTATGACGTTACATTCACAGACTTAATATGAAATGGCTTGGTAGCCTAAGGTTACAGAACAAAAACACTAACTCTTGGTCCTGTTTTTATAACAACTGTCACTGACAGTGCGTATTCTTTATTCCTTTCCTTGAAGATTAAGGTTTAAGTGGTTTTATCTCCAGGTAGGATGGGTTTCATACAGGATAACTCTGGATACCTTTTTCTATATATAATTGTTTCTGTCAGGACTGAAAATTTATTTTCCATCTCCTCATAGAAAATAAGATAAGCTCCTTATTAATAGCACCTAGGCCAGGAAATGCAAGGGCATTATAATAATTCTAACTTCATTATGGTCTTAGTGAACAGGTGTAGGTTCAGGCCAAAACTGGAAATGAGGGATTATAAAGTGCATACCTCAATCAATTTCCATGAAGTCATTACTTAGTGTGAGATAAATTTAATGCACATCACTGCCAAATGGAGCCGTGTTTGTGGAACAATGGAAAGTCATTACAGCACCACTTCATAGCAGAAATTGTACTATCAAGGCCCACAGATATCACCACTAAAAATGGTTCCTAGACATTTACACTTGATCACCCAAGAAAGAGTAGTTGACGAAGGCTAGCAGAAGGTCAGGTCTAAGGCAAAAACATGGTTCCTTTATGAAAGAAACTGCTTTATCTGTCCCCTTAAATGGTCCTATTAATTGCACCCTTTGAGCAAGTAGGGTGGAGACAAATTCGATTTTGTGGAATTGAAAACAAAGGGTCTAGTACATCCAGATGGCTGTTTTGTCAGACTCTGTTAGCTATAAACACATTTAGAGTTGCTGCTATCATTTATCTTCAACTCCTTGTAACTTCTCATTATCAAAGTGAACTGCGGGGCGGGGGTGGGGTGGGGGGTGGGTGGGGGGCGGATGAAACTTCCTGGGCCTCTTCTCAGTTCAGGAAATCAGTCGGTGGCATCATGGAAATTTTCCTTTTTAATTCAATCCTGATTTAGGTTCAGAGCCTAAATTGAGTCGTTGTTCTGTACTTGTGTGTCCTTGGGGAAGTTACATGACTTTCCTGAGTTTCTATTTCCTCATCCATAGAAGGAAGGTTGTGGGATTCAGAGCTAATGTATCTAAAGCACAGAGAACTTCAGTGCGGCACCATCCTCCTTTAAATGATTTTCCGATAATAAATCTGAGACAGATTGTTAAAACAGCTTTTTCTGGCCTCCTTCCACGTTTGAGACACATGCCGGAAACAAAGCCGAACACTTAATTAGGGCTTGTTTTTTCAGAGATAAAAGACTAGATAGTGCCCTCTAGTGGCAAATAGGCAAAACGCCTGAAGGACATCTATTTTTCACTTGGATTCAGACGAAAAGACGGAAACACAAAGAATGCAAAACTATGGGGTCAAATATAATCAATATTTGGACAGGATTTTAACTATCACACCATCCTATAAAACAATGGAATAAAGGATAGCCTTATCTATTATAAAACAAATGGCAGTTTAATCATCTGAGCAACAAAACAGAGTCAGAAACTATCTTCTTTCTCAGTCATATGTGACCACTTTAATACACTTTTGCATTCCTGACTAGTATTACATAAAGAAATGGTTTCAGTTGTTCAGCGGGATGAATGAACAGACTTCTTTCCGAGTTCATATAGTCATACAGAACTGAACATTTCACAGGATTTCTGGTAGTGTCTGACAGTTTACAGAAAAGGACATGTGCTATAGAATCCTCTCCAATTCTTAGAATTCGCTCTCAGCGCTAGGCATTACAGAACTTCCCTTAGCTGGACATTAATGAAGTTGTTCCCATCTAGCTCCTGAATTCTCGCAATCTCCACATCTACCAACCCTAGTGCCTTTGTAATTCAATCAGGGCAGTGTCAGCAAGTGGTTAAAAGCATGACCTCTGAAGCCAGACAGGGCTTCCCTAACGGCTAGAGCGGTGAAGAATCTGCCTTCAATGCAGGAGACACAGGAGATGCAGGTTCAATCCCTGGGATGGGAAGATCCCCTGGCAGAGGAAATGGCAACCCACCCCAGTATTCTTGCCTGGAAAATCACAGGGACAGAGGAGCTTGGTGGGCTGCAGTCCAAAGAGTTGCACAGGACTGAGCACCCATGCACATACATACTGCAGTCAGCGTGGGTTCAGCTCTATGCCTCAGCTTTCTGAGGAAAACAGGGGTGTTAATACCAGCTGCTTCACAGCATTGTGGCAAGGATTGATTAAGCTCATATGCGGAAAGAAATTAGAACAGATCCTGGAATTATTCTTATTGCCCAGTTCTTAAGTACCCCATCCTTCTCAATATTACAGAAAACGTATCAGAACATCCAGGCCTGGCCCTTGAAGAGTTTATGGTTTACACGGGGGGAAGGCTGTGCTAGAGGGGTGGGCCTTTCCCCACTTCTTGGTTGGCAAGGGGAGGGCTTTTCCTGAAACATATCCAGGGTCACTCATGCCCTTCCCTCCACGAGAAGTGGAGTGACTCAGCTGGAGTGGGGTAACCTTGGGGGCAACCCCATGAGCAAGAGACACATTTTTCTAATGCAGGTACATTAGAGAGTCACTGGACTCTCACTCTACAGCACATCCTCCAACTTAGCTTGGTCAACAATACGGGTGTTGACCGGATTCTGCCAGCCAACCATTTGGTGTAGCTCTCCATTTGTTCAGAATTCAGTCTGAGAACTGGAGAGCTAGTTTTTAAAAATATTTGTTTACTTATCTATTTGTGGCTGAACTGGGTCTTTGTTGCAAGTGGGGGCTACTCTCTAGTTGCATGGGCTTTTTACTGTGATGGCTTCTCCTGTTGCAGAGAACGGCTCTAGGGCATGCCGGCTTCAGTAGTTGTGGCACGCGGGCTTAGCATGCCACATGCTACACCGTGTGTGGAATCTTCCCAGACTAGGGGTTGAACCGTGTCCCTTGCACTGGCAGGTGGTTTTAACCACTGGACCACCAGGGAAGTTCTGGAGACCTATTTATTAAGGCGACCCCCTTGGAGACCCCAACAGAACATACTGACCCATAAAAACAATTTAATGCTAACCTCTATGGTATGGACATACAAACCTGTCCAGAAATGAGAGTCTGGTATAGTCTGAAGCAACAGAAAGAGGTTCATGGAAATGGGACTTACGTTGGCTCTTAAAGAATGGGATAGAATTTGGGTGGGAGGAGGGAGGAAAAAAGAGTCCTGCTAGCAGAGCAAATTTTTCCTAAAACTTGCAGCAATTTGCACTTCTGTGCCATCGGAATAAAATATAAAATAGTGGTTAAAATTAGAAAGTCATTTCCTGTTTGATGACTACATGGTGCTACAGCCAAGCTAGGGCAGAGAAACAGGTGATGTAGTTCCTCAATGCCTGATTTTCCAATCACATGTCACCCAAGTGCCAGGAAAGTTCTAAGGACTTTATACAAACCAATCACTTACTCCATACAGCAACCCTGAGATCCAGATATTATGTTTTCCCCATTTGGTGGCTGAGGATATCCAAGCATATACAATGTCTTGCTGCACAAGACATTACTGCAAACTAGTGGCTTTAAAACAACACATGTTTACTACCCCACAGTGGGTCAGAAATCAGAAGATGGCTCAGCTGGGTCCTCTGTAAGGTGCCATCAAGGTATCAACCAGGGCTCAGTCCTCATCTGGAAGCTTGACTAACCACAATAACACATTTAGTGAAGTTACTCAGTCATATCCGACTCTTTGTGACCCCATGGACTGTAGCCTACTAGGATCCTCCGTCCATTGAATTTTCCATGCAAGAGTACTGGAGTGGGTTGCCATTTCCTTCTCCAGGGGATCTTCCCGACCCAGGTATCGAATCCAGGTCTCCCACATTGCAGGCAGATGCTTTATCATCTGAACCACCAGGGAAGCATAGTAATTTGTTCAGCATCAGTAAGAAATAGAACCAGGACTTGAACCCATGTGGTCTGACCCTAGACACCACTCTCTCACATCTCTCTGCTTTGTGATTTCTCAGTCGGAGAGAGGGGCGTGGGCTGAGCCTTCCTTATGAAGGTGATCAGTAAAGAACCAGCCTGATCAGGGTGAAGGTTTAGACCTTAGAGGCTGCAACAGGAGGCTAAGAGATAGGTGGGGCTGGTCAATCAGTTTAGTTCAGTCCCTCAGTCGGGTCTGACTCTTTGCAACCCCATGGACTTTAGCACGCCAGGCCTCCCTACCATCACCAACTCCCAGAGTTTCCTCAAACACATATCCATTGAATTGGTGATGCCATCCAACAATCTCATCCTCTGTTGTCTCCTTCTCCTCCCGCCTTCAATCTTTCCCAGTATCAGGGTCTTTTCCAATGAGTCAGTTCTTCTCATCAGGTGGCCAAAGTATTGGAATTTCAGCTTCAGCATCAGTCCTTCCAATGAATATTCAGGCCTGATTTTCTTTAGGATGACCTGATTGGATTTCCTTGCAGTCCAAGGGACTCTCTTTCCTTGCAGTCCAAGAGTCTTCTCTAAACACCACAGTTCAAAAGCATCAATTCTTCAGCGCTCAGCTTTCTTTATAGTCCAACTCTCACATCCACACATGATCTCTGGAGAAACCATAGCTTTGACTAGATGGACCTTTGTTGGCAAAGTAATATCTCTGCTTCTTAATATGCTATCTAGGTTGGTCATAACTTTTCTTCCAAGGAGCAAGCGTATTTTAATATCATGGCTGCAGTCACCATCTGCAGTGATTTTGGAACCCCCACAAATAAAGTCTGTCACTGTTTTCACTGTTTCCCCATCTATTTGCCATGAAGTGAAGGGACCAAATGCCATGGCCTTAGTTTTCTAAATGTTGAGTTTTAAGCCAGCTTATTTACTCTCTTTTTTCCCTTTCATCAAGAGGCTCTTTAGTTCTTCTTCACTTTCTGCCATAAGTGTGGTGTCTTCTGCATATCTGAGGTTACTGATATTTCTCCAAGCAATCTTGGTTTCATCTTGTGCTTCCTCCAGCCCAGCATTTCTCATGATGTACTCTGCATATAAGTTAAATAAGTAGGGTGACAATATACAGCCTTGACGTACTCCTTTTCCTATTTGGAACCAGTCTGTTTTTCCATGTCCAGTTCTAACTGTTGCTTCCTGACCTGCATACAGATTTCTCAAGAGGCAGGTCAGGTGGTCTGGTATTTCCATCTCTTTCAGAATTTTCCACAGTTTATTGTGATCCGCACAGTCAAAGGCTTTGGCATAGTCAATAAAGCAGAAATAGATGTTTTTCTGGAACTCTCTTGCTTTTTAGATGAGCCAGTGGATGTTGGCAATTTGATCTCTGGTTCCTCTGCCTTTTCTAAATCCAGCTTGAACATCTGGAAGTTCACAGTTCACGTACTGTTGAAGCCTGGCTTGGAGAATTTTGAGCATTACTTTACTAGTGTGTGAGATGAGTGCAATTGTGCGGTAGTTTGAGCATTCTTTGGCATTGCCTATCTTTGGGATTGGAATGAAAACTGACATTTTCTAGTCTTGTGGCCACTGCTGAGTTTTCCAAATTTGCTGGCATATTGAACATAGCACTTTCACAGCATCATCTTTCAGGATTTGAAATAGGTCATCTGGAATTGCATCACCTGCACTAGCTTTGTTTGCAGTGATGCCCACTTGACTAAGGCCCACTTGACTTCACATTCCAGGATGTCTGGCTCTAGGTGAGTGATCACACCATCATGATTATCTGGGTCATGAAGATCTTTTTTGTATAGTTCTTCTGTGTATTCTTGCCACCTCTTCTTAATATCTTCTGCTTCTGTTAGGTCCATACCATTTCTGTCCTTTATTTTGCCCATCTTTGCATGAAATATTCCTTTGGTATCTCTAATTTTCTTGAAGAGATCACTAGTTTTTCCATTCTATTGTTTTCCTCTATTTCTTTGCATTGATCACTGAGGAAGGCTTTATTATCGCTCCTTGTTATTCTTTGGAACTCTGCATTCAAATGGGTTTATATTTCCTTTTCTCCTTTGCCTTTCGCTTCTCTTCTTTTCACAGCTATTTGTAAGGCCTCCTCAGGCAACCATTTTGCCTTTTTACATTTCTTTTTCTTGGGTCTCTTATACTTCTCCATCAGCGGCAGACAGACTGAAAACCACAATCACAGAAAACTAACCAGTCTGATCACATGGACACAGCCTCGTCTAACTCAATGAAACTATGAGCCATGCTGTGTAGGGCCACCCAAGATGGACACATCACGGTGGAGAGTTCTGACAAAACGTGGTCCACTGGAGAAGGGAATGGCAAACCACTTCAGTATTCTTGCCTTGAGAACCCCATGAACAGTATGAAAAGGCAAAAAGGTAGGACACTGAAAGATATACTCCCCAGGTCGGTAGGTGCCCAATATGCTCCTGGAGATACTGGAGAAATAACTCCAGAAAGAATGAAGAGACAAAACCAAAGCAAAAACAACAGCCAGTTGTGGATATGACTGGTGATAGAAGTAAAGTCTGATGCTGTAAAGACGAATATTGCATAGGAACCTGGAATGTTAGGTCCATGAATCAAGGCAAATTGGAAGCAGTCAAACAGGAGATGGCAAGAGTGAACATTGATATTTTAGGAATCAGCGAGCTAAAATGGACTGGAATGGGTGAATTTAACTCAGATGACCATTATATCTACTACTGTGGGCAAGAATCCCTTAGAAGAAATGGAGTAGCCATCATAGTCAACAAAAGAGTCCGAAAGGCACTACTTGGATGCAATGTCAAAAGCAACAGAATGATGTCTGTTCGTTTCCAAGGCAAACCATTCAATATCACAGCAATCCAAACTGTGCCCCGACTAGAAACGCTGAAGAAGCTGAAGTTGAACAGTTCTATGAAGACCTACAAGACCTTCTAAAACTAACACCCAAAAAAGATGTCCTTTTCATTATAGGGGACTGGAATGCAAAAGTAGGAAGTTAAGAAATACTTGGAGTAACAGGCAAATTTGGCCTTAAAGTACAGAATGAAGCAGGCAAAGGCTAATAGGTTTTGCTAAGAGAACGCACTGGTCATAGCAAACATCCTCTTCCAACAACACAAGAGAAGACTCTACACATAGACATCACCAGATGGTCAATACTGAAATCAGATTGATTATACTCTTTGCAGCCAAAGATGGAGAAGCTCTATACAGTCAGCAAAAACAAGACCGGGAGCTGACTGTGGCTCAGATCATGAACTCCTTATTGCCAAATTCAGACTTAAATTGAAGAAAGTAGGGAAACCACTAGACCATTCAGGTATGACCTACGTCAATCCCTTATGATTATACAGTAGAAGTGAGAAATAAATTCAAGGGATTAGATCTGATGGACAGAGTGCCTGAAGAACTATGGACGGGGGTTCGTGACATTGTACAGGAGGCAGGGCTGGTCAATGGAAGGGTTGAAAAGCCAGGTACCGGAGTTTAGATTCAGAGATAAAAAGAAAAAGGGAGATTAATCCCATGATGTTCCTGCTCAAAAACAATTCTATATTGCTCATCATATTAACTCCAAAGAAGGCTTCAAGGGTTTCAGTTTGGCAAAATGGACATTATGTATTTATGAGGGTACGACAGAAGAAAACTGAAGTGAAAGTGAAAGTCACTCAGTCATGTCTGACTCTTTGTGACCCCATGGACTATACAGTCCATGGAATTCTCCAGGCCAGAATACTGGAGTGGGTAGCCTTTCCCTTCTCCAGGGGATCTTCCCAACCCAAAGATCAAACCAAGGTCTCCCACATTGCAGATGGGTTCTTTACCAGGTGAGCCACCAGGAAAGCCCGAGAATACTGGAGTGGGTAGCCTATCCCTTCTCCAGCAGATTTTCCTGACCCAGGAATAAAACAAGGGTCTCCTGCATTGCAGGCAGATTCTTTCCCAACTGAGCTATGAGGGAAGCCCTGACAGAACAAAACTAGACCCTGATCCTCTGCATCAGCTGGGCCACCGATGGGTAGGGCTTGTGAAACATGTCCTCATTCAGCCTTGCCTTCCAAGCATCTGCCTAGAAGACAAGCAAGGCTGGAAGTATGAGTTTGAGATTTAATATGTTGATATATTTAAGAACTGAAACCATGACATGTGAAGCTCCCTGAAAAATAGATTGTAGAGGAAGCAGAAGAGAAATACTGGTAGAAGAAGGAACATGGGCAGCCCAGGGCTGTGGAAGTCAGTTGACCTGTGCAATGTAAGACTTTCCTGGTCAGCTACTTCAAAGTAGTGGTAGAAGATGAGGACAGGGACAAGGCCAGGAAATTGAATAATGAGTTGAAAATCATAAAGGAGGGGAGATGAAGCTTGGCTTCTTCCCGTACATCATTAGTGCATCAGGTAAGGAAATGGACAGCTGGTTTGTGTGATGCTCCATTCTGTTCACTATTCTCCTGGGGCACTGTTCTTGCTGCTGTTTAGTTGCTAAATCATGTCCCACTCTTTGTGACCTTACAGACTATAGCCCGCCAGGCTCCTCTGTCCATGAGATTTCCAAGGCAAGCATACTGGAGTGGGTTGCCATTTCCTTCTCCAGGGGATCTTCCTGACCTAGGGATCGAACCTGCATCTCCTGCTTGGCAGGCTGAAGGTGAATTCTTTACCATTGAGCCACCTGGGTTTTAAACTAGCTCTGAGGATGCTGGTGATGGTGGTGAACAGGCACTTTTGAGAAGTTTGGCAATAAAAAGAAATCAGGAAAGAGTAGCAGATTTTTTCAAAGATCTTTTAAGATAAAAGGATTTAACAGAATGCCCAACTCATGGTATCATATATGTTTAATTCTTCCTATATAAATGCCATGATTATGTTATCAAGATCTTAGTTTCAGTCCAGACCCCACCAGAAAAGCAGAAACCATCATGACTACTTGAAACTGGGGGATTTAATACATGTAACTTATGTAGGTGATAGAAAAAGTTGAAAAGCCAAATAGAGGACAGTGGGACAACTTAGAAATTAGCAACAGCGGGAAGCCACTTCTTTGCCAAGTCTGTGATTTGCAGGGTCAAAGAGAAGAGGCTGCTTTACTGGACTTTAGAGACCAGTTTGACCTGCAGAAACTGGTAGAGGTGGGCCTGTGGGAAAGTTTGACAAAGAAGAGATGCAACTGTTGCCACAGCATCCTCAGAATGGGGGCAGGAGGAGCCTCTAGCGTTTCAGTTCTCCCATTCCAGTCTCCCTCTAGCTCCTCCCATGACCGAGTCCAGTGGGACATTCACTGACAGGGAGCCTGGGAAATTCATCCAGGAGAGGTCAGGCCCCAGGACACAGAACGAAGCAGGGGACTGGCCAGGGGGAGGGGGCAGCTGAGGGCAAGCACATCCCAGTCCTGACCTGTGCTCATGTAACATCTGGCCCATGGTGGGGATGGTCTCTTCCTTACCAAGGAGCTGAGGCTCATCTGAGGGTGACGTCATTTCTATGAGAAACAATTAGACTCATTCTTCAGCCTCAATTCCAGAAGAATCAAGGCACCTATTGGTGCCTCTCAGGTGGGCACACGGTTTCTCCCAGATGGAGGGAGGCCAGCTGAGAGGTAGAGAGTGAAGGGTCAGGGAGAGGATCCCCCTTTAGAAGCTGTGAGAAACACTGTATTGGGGAGCAGAGTGGGGCAAAGCTGGGTGTGCTGGAGCTGAGTTGTGATAGGAATAGAGACCTCTACCTTGTAAGCCAGAAGGTTTATATGTATCCCATACTTCCTCTTTTATTTTCTTTCTGTGTTTCGATAAATTAAGAAAGACATCTGAAACCCCTACATGTGACGGTGGTATTGAGGAGATGGGTGGGGTGGGTGGAGTTTTGTTCAAGCTTGTGCCACAGCTTTAGAGGGCGGTGGATTCCTGGGGCTGGTGGTCATGGGAGCTGAAGCCCAGGGGGAAGTGAAATCCAGAACAGAAGCTCCAGGCAGAGGGAGGCAGTTGGCTGTGTGCCTGACTATATAACCCTGTGAGACGGTTGGAGAGTATCACCAACTCAATGGACAGGAATTTAAGCAAACTCCAGGAGATAGTGAAGGACAGGGAAGCCTAGCGTGTTGCTGTCCATGGGGTCACAAAGAGGTGGACAGGACTTAGCAAATGAACAACGACAAAGCTTAGTGATTTGGAGTTTTCTTGTTTCATTTTTTTTTTTTTTTGGCCACACCTCCAACTTCCCCAAACAAGGATAGAACCTGTGCTCTATGCAGTGGAAGTGTAGAGTCTTAACCATTGGACTGTCAGAGAAGTTCTATTTGGAGTTTTTTTTAATAGCTAAGAGTTACTGAGCACTAACTCTATGCCCTTTTATATATACTGCCTGTATCAATTAATTTAACCCTAATAACAACCTTATGAGGCAGATTACAGATGGGGAAATCAAGGCTTAAAGGTTAAGTAACTTGCCCTGGGTAAATTGTTGAGCCAGGACTGAATTTTAGGCAGGCTGTTTCCAGAGTCTGCATGTTTAACCACTTTGAGAAAATCTGAGAACATTGAAAAACAAGAGAAGATGTCTCTGGGAAAAGAGGGAAGATTCTGGAAAAGATAAGATGCGGGAGGGAGCTCTTAGAAGAAGATGGGAAGGGCTGGAGAGGAGAGGACAAGTGAGTGGTTCTATGAGAAAGTCTACGCTGCCCTGAGATTACATCAGCCAAGCTGGAACATTGTTGTACAGTCTGTGTCTGACGATTCTAATAGCTGGATTCCCTGTGGATCTGTGGTCTGTTGTGTCTGCTGGTTCTTATTCAGGGCCTTGTCTCCTCATGTTTCTGGCACTCATTGAAAGGTGGAGTTGTACTTTAAAAAATAATTTATGGAAATATTTTTAAGTCTAGGCTTGTGTTAATTATCCTCAAAAAAAGACTTTTGTTTATTTCTGGGAAATGCTGGCAATCTGGGATCAGCTTACTTCAAGTTTAAGGCCTGAGGTTTTTCTGAACCACCAGGTAATGATAAACCATGCCTGGTATGAGCTGGTTTATTTCTGATTTACTGTTTCTCTGGTGGTTGTGGGAGAGGTCTGTGGGGTCTTAGGCCATAGCAAAGGATTACTTACCATGTGTTATTAAAACAATGAGAAAGCAGTGAATGGATTGCTGTACATTTATCACCAGTTGGTTCTGCATTTCCTCTCAGACCTCTGCTTTCTCTTTCGTATCAGCTCTTGTTGATTGTTGATTCTGGGCTGTGGACTGAGGCAGGTGACGAGGGGAAAGGTCAGGGTGGGGTCACAGTCAGTAGACTCGACAGAAATGGTTGAGTGTAAATTCAATGCTTAACTTTTAGAAATACGCCGAACAATCTAAACCCACTCTCTGATTCAGAGAGTCAACATGAGTCCTGAGGGTGCGGTGGGCTGTGACAACTCCCACATCATGAGGAGATAATGAGGTGGGGAGAGGAGGTTAGGTGGTCCTTGCTGAAGCACAAAAGGGCCCAGGTCAGTGGGCTCCCTGACCTTGCTTTTCCAACCAGACCTTCTCTTGGCTGCAAAGGGAGCTTGCCCAGGAGCCGAGGAGGGCAGACTAAGTGCTGTGACTCAAAATTGGAAGGGGTGGGGATGGTCAGGGTCTGGGATTTGATTTTATCCTGTTTTTAAGCTAATAACTTTGCTTTAAAAAGCTAATTTGGGTAAAGAAAATATGGGGTGTATACACACACACACACACATATACACACACAATGGAATATTACTCAGCTGTAAAAAGGAAAAAATGCCATTTGTAGCAATATGAATGGACCTAGACATTATCAAACTAAATGAAGTAAGTCAGAAAAAGAAAGACAAATACCATACGATTTCACTTATATGTGGGATCTAAAAAAAATCATACAAATGAACTTATTTACAAAACAGAAACAGATTCACAGACATAGAAAACAAACTTGTGATTACCAAAGGGAGAAGGTGGGGAGCTGGGGATTGACACACACATACGCACTACCATATATAAAACAGAGAATCAACAAGGACCTACTCTATAGTACAGGGCACTCTACTCAGTATTCCATCATAACCTATATGGGAAAAGAATCGGAAAAAAGAATCAACGCATGTGTATATATCAGTGAATCACTTTGCTGTACACCTGAACTAATGTAACATTGTAAATCAACTATACTTCAATGTGAAATAAAAACTGGCAGAGGGGAGATGGTCATGATCAGGGATTTGATTTTATCCTATTTTAAGCTAACAAATTAGCCTAAGTATTTCATGAATGCTGGTGGAAGACATTGACTTGTGTTTCACAGAGATGGGACTTTACTACCCATGGCATAGCATGGCCACTACCATATTGGCATGGACTCTTCTTGCCACTGGCAAGTCCCTTGGGGGTAACAGAGGGGCCTGGCATGGCCATCTGCAAGGGCAGTGAATGGTGCAACAGAAGATAACCCTGAGCTTGGGAAACCTGCTGTTTAAGAACCAGCAGTGAACAGCCTCCCCTTTGCCCCAGGGGGACACTTGATCTCATTCCTCAAGGTTCCCCTTAGCAAACAACCCTGAGAAATGAACTGGGAAAATCGTGGCCCTGCTTCCACCACATGCCAGCAAAAATGCCCAAGGGCCTTTCAGGTTTCATGGTAAATTCCTTTTCAGACAGAGGTGCTATGGGGGATAACTTAAAACGTGTATAACCTTAAAAAATTCTTGCTTTCCATTTGCAGTCTCTAAACTTGGGGGTGAAAGCCCCAATTGTTCGGGTTCTGCTACTTGTGGGATCCCATCTATCCAGTTAGCACAGCCTCCTCTACTGTTCTCTCCTGAAGTTTGCTGCCTCATTTCAACGCTGTGCATGTTTTCAATCATGTTCTTTGCATGCTCTGCTGATTTTGAAAGCAGTGTGCACAGTGGCATGTTTGCTGATCTTGGCATTAAGAAAGCTGGGTTTGGGTCCAAGCTCTACCATTTGCCAAACAGGAGACCAACATGGCTGTCAGGCAATTCAAAGCTGGGGTAACATAATACCTTGCCTTTGTGTAGTGAAGGACACGTCAAGATGTTCATTTTGAAAGTCTAACTTCTCCCAAAACAAGTTCCGCTGCATTCTTTATCTCACTTAGGGACACCATCTATCTGTCCAGATTCTTATCTTCCATGCCTCTGCCTCAGGCTTGCAAGCTTTACCTTTTAAGTAGTATTGTTCTTTTCATCCTCTACTCTCTCTTCTCACTGACACTGTTCATCTTGATCTTGTTTCACCTGGAATCATTCAATAGTTCCCTCAGGAGCTTCTGGGCTCAGGTTCACTATCCTTCAATAGAACCATCTTACTACTCACTGCCTGGTCTTTTCATTTCGCTCATTTCAAATACCTCTCATCCTTGTCCAGTCAAATCCCCTTACAGCATGCTTTTTCCTTAAGTCCTTCTGTCCCTTACCTTGTATTATTGTTACTTACTTCTTGTATTTCTTAGCTTCCAGCATGGTGTTTTAAATCATTGAGTCTTTGACGTTCTTCCTACCTGGAATGACAATCCTCTCTATCTAAGCCCCATTCCTTTAAAAACTCAGGTCTTCTAATAGCCAATGACATGATACAAGGAAAGGAAATAAGGAGTATAAAATTGGAACTGATATTATAACCCAGGAAAACTCAAAACAATCAACAGAAAAATTACGATAAGCAATAAGAGAATTCAGTAAGGTAGCTTGATCAAAATAGTACCCAGAAACATCCATCAAATGGGAGATGGAATGTTTCAATGTATTATGGTACATCCATATGGTGTGATGTGATGGTGCAGTCAAAGACGACAAGGGCATTTCCTATATCCCAACATGGAAATATTTCTAAGATATGTTGTTTAAAAAAGTTGCTTTACAATGTATATAATATGTCACCTCTGTAAAGAAGGAGGAGGGATAAATATATTTGTGCAAGGAAACTCTGTATGCAGGTCAAGAAGCAACAGTTAGAACTGGACAGATCCACTCACAGTCTGGAACAGACTGGTTCTAAATTGGGAGAGGAGTACATCAAGGCTATATATTGTCACCCTGCTTATTTAACTTATATGCAGAGTACATCATGCAAAATGCCAGGCTGGATGAAGCACAAGCTGGAATCAAGATTGCCAGGAGAAATATCAATAGCCTCAGATATGCAGATGACACCACCCTTATGGCAGAAAGCGAAGAACTAAAGAGCCTCTTAATGAAAGTGAAAGAGGAGAGTGAAAAAACTGGCTTAAAATTCAACATTCAGAAAACTAAAATCATGGCATCTGATCCCATAACTTCATGCCAAAGAGATGGGGAAACAATGGAAACAGTGAGAGCCTTTATTTTTTGGTATCCAAAATCACTGCAGATGGTAACTGCAGCCATGAAATCAAGACACTTGCTCCTTGGAAGAAAAGCTATGACAAACCTAGACAGCATATTATAAAGCAGACACATTACTTTGCCAACAAAGGTCCATCTAGCCAAAGCTATGGTGTTTCCATGTATGGGTGTGAGAGCCAGACCATAACGAAAGCTGAGCACTGAAGAATTGATGCTTTTGAACTGTGGTATTGGAGAAGACTTGAGAGTCCCTTGGACTGCAAGGAGATCAAACCAGTCAATCCTAAAGGAAATCAGTCTTGAATATTCATTGGAAGGACTGATGCTGAAGCTGAAACTCCCAATACTTTGGCCACCTGATGTGAAGAACTAACTCGTTGGAAAAGACCCTGATGGTGGGAAAGATTGAAGGCAGGAGGAGAAGGGGACGACAGAGGATGAGATGGTTGGATGGCATCACTGACTCAATGGACATGAGTCTAAGTAGACTCTGGGAGTTGGTGATGAACAGGGAAGCCTGGTGTGCCACAGTCCATGGGGTTGCAAAGAGTTGGATGCGACTGAGCAACTGAACTCCAAAATCACTACAGATGGTGACTGCAGCCATGAAATTAAAAGATGCTTACTTCTTGGAAGAAAAGTTATGACCAACCTAGATAGCATGTTCAAAAGCAGAGACATTACTTTGCCAACAAAGGTTCGTCTAGTCAAGGCTATGGTTTTTCCTGTGGTCATGTATGGATGTGAGAGTTGGACTGTGAAGAAGGCTGAGCACCAAAAAATTGATGCTTTTGAACTGTGGTGTTGAAGAAGACTCTTGAGAGTCCCTTGGACTGCAAGGAGATCCAACCAGTCCATTCTGAAGGAGATCAGCCCTGGGATTTCTTTGGAAGGAATGATGCTAAAGCTGAAACTCCAGTACTTAGGCCACCTCATGGGAAGAGTTGACTCATTGGAAAAGACTCTGATGCTGGAAGGGATTGGGGGCAGGAGGAGAAGGGGATGACAGAGGGTGAGATGGCTGGATGGCATCACCGACTCGATGGACGTGAGTCTGAGTGAACTCCGGGAGTTGGTGATGGACAGGGAGGCCTTGCGTGCTGCGATTCATGGGGTCGCAAAGAGTCAGATACGACTGAGTGACTGATCTGATCTGATCTGATCTGAGCAACTGAACTGAACTGAACTGAAGGAAACTCTTGAATGATAATAAGAAAGTATAAAAGTTCTTGCTTTGGGGGACTTCCCTGGTGGTCCATTGGTTAAGAATCCGCATTGCAATGCAGAGGACAGGAGTTCAATTCCCAGTCAGGGAAATAAGATCGCACATACTGCATAGCAACTAAGCCCTCGGGCCACAACTACTGAGCCCGTGTGCTCGGGAGCCCATGTGCCACAACTAGAGAGAGTCTGTGTGCCACGACAAAGGATCTCACATGATGCAAGGGAGATCCAGCATGCTGCAACTGGGGCCCAATGCGGCCATATTAATTAATTAACTAAAAGTTTTTGCTTTTGAACAGGGATAGTGGAGAGGGTTGGAAGGAGACAGGACAGTACAGGGGCAAGACTTCCCACCACACACTTTATATTGTTGAGTTTTGAATTAGATGAGCTTATTCAAAAGACTCAAAACAAAAACAAAAAACAAAACCTCAAGCAGTATCCCTGCTCCTTTATGTCTCCTTCACATGAGAGGAAGTCCAGTGCAGTGGCCAGGAGCAGAGGCTTGGTGTCCAACATGTCTGGATCTAATCCCATGCCTCCACTTAAAACAACTTTTTGACTGAGGAAAGTCATGTGTTCTTTGAGTCTCAATTTTCTCCTTATAATTTGGGAATAACAGTCCTCAAAGTAACACTTCTAGATGCATATTGCGATGATGTTTGCAATGTAATTAACATAGTACTTTAAATAAAATCAGCACTTGGCATTTTATACATACATATTGACATATATCTACATAATATACACCCATATATACACACACAGTTAATCCTTGAATAACACGGGGGTGAGGGGTACTGAAACCTCACGCACTCAAAAACCCAAGTACTGCTATCTCTGTTTGAAAAACAAAGGAATTGGTAAATGGCTCATCTAAAGTTGTAACAGTTTAGATAGAATCAGGACTCAAATCCTAGATCTGCTGATTCCAGATACGGTGACCACTAATTGAAAACAAACTTTCCCCCACATTTAAAGATATGTAAAATGGCCAAAAAAAACACACACACCAAATTTATCGTTACCAAAGGGGGTGGTGGAAGGGTAAATTAGGAGTTTAAGATTAGCCATCTGCTATATATAAAATAGATAAACAACAAGTTCCTACCATATAGCACAGTTCAGTTCAGTTCAGTCACTCAGTTGTGCCTGACTCTTTGTGACCCCATGGACTGCAGCATGCCAGGCTTCCCTGTCCATCACCAACTCCCGGAGCTTGTCCATGGAGTCAGTGATGCCATCCAACCATCTCATCCTCTGTCATCCCCTTCTCCTCTTGCCTTCAATCTTTCCCAGCATCAGGGTCTTTTTCAATGAGTCAGTTATTCACATCAAGTGGCCAAAGTATTGCAGTTTCAGCTTCAGTCTTCCCAAGGAATATTCAAGACTGATTTCCTTTAGGATTGACTGGTTTGATCTCCTTGAAGTCCAAAGGACTCTCAAGAGTCTTCTCCAACACCAGAGTTCAAAAGCATCAATTCTTTGGTACTCAGCTTTCTTTATGGTTCAACTCTCACACTCATATATGACCTCTGGAGAAACCATAGCTTTGACTAGATGGATCTTTGTTGGCAAAGTGATGTCTCTGCTTTTTAATATGCTGTCTAGGTTTGTCATAGCTTTTCTTCTAAGGAGCAAGTGTCTTTTAATTTCATGGGTGCAGTCACCATCTGCAGGTATTTTGGAGCCCAAGAAAATAAAGTCTGTCATTGTTTCCATTGTTTCCCCATCTATTTGGTATGAAGTGATGGGATTGGATGCCGTGATCTTAGTTTTCTGAATGTTGAGTTTTAAGCCAGCTCTTTCACTTTCACCAAAAGGCTCTTTAGTTCCTCTTAGCTTTCTGTCATAAGGGTGGTATCATCTGTATATTTGAGGTTATTGACATTTCTTCTGTAAATCTTGATTCCAGGAACAATATTCAGTGTCCTGTAATAAACCATAATGTAAAAGAATATGAAAAAAATATATTTATATAACTGAGTTATTTTGCTGTACATTAGAAACACAACACTGTAAATCAACTTGCATAAAAAATTAAAAAAATAAGGATGTATAAAATGAAAATATAGATACTATATTTTGGGGAGAAAAAATTCAGATATATAAATGGACCCTTGCAGTTCAAATCCATGCTTTTTGAGTCAACTGTACACACACGTGTGCATGCGTGCACACACACACACCTATACATATAAAATACATACATGTATGTTTCAGGAGAAGCATAGTTCATGCTACACAGCTTCTCTTCAACAGGGCACAGACGTTCTCTCTCCAGCCAGGATTTAGGCAGGTAAGAAGTAACTTGGGCTTCAAAACACGTGGCTGCAAACCGGAAGGCAATAGAGCACATGTTGCCCTTAGAAACACGTTACTAGATTCACATGTCTTCAAAATAGGGACATTTTACATCCAAACCAAGATTTCTAGCTTTTTAGAAAAATTAAGGCATATGGAAATACGAGGCCTGTATTACAGCAGACATGTTTCCAAGAGGCAGTGCTGAGTGTCAGCATCCGCTTTAGAAGAAGTGAGCTCCCCTCATTTCACCATAGGGCCCCAACTTCTAGCACTCACCACCCCAGCCCGGACCAGTCCCATTTACACTACTTCTCTGTCTCATGCAGGTATTTAAATCAATGATTTCTCACCTAAAATGTAATTTATCTCTCATACTTCAGCATCTATGTTTCACATTTAAACCATAGGTCTGCTCTGTACCCACCTCAGGTAAATTAGATTAGTGGATTGGCACAGAGTTTTACCCTTGTATTATAAAAAATGGCAACACCCTCCTAGACTGCTGTGCTGTTTAAGTTCTCAGGGAGATAAATGTTCTATTTCAAACATATTCATTTCCCTTCCAACTTACTTCCTCATCTTAGAGACATTTGTAGTGTGTTTTGATAGGTATCTTGGAGGAGTTAAGATATTGTGAAAACTGATCCCGAATAAATTTTCACTTAGGTTTTGTTTGGCTGTGTATCCTTTAAGTTTGCTTATTGGTTTATTTCTCTGAATGTTAGATTTTCCTGCAATTTCTGACGTCCAGGCAAAGGTGGATGAATGTAGTTCTGAAATGACCATGAGATACCTAGACAATCAGAATTAATTGGCGAGAGAGACGGACATGGCTACTCCAGGGAGAGCCACCATGGTTTGAGGAATGCAAAGGCTTCTCTCTACAGGATGACTTTTTTCTTTCCTGAGCTAAAGGATGAAAATGGAAAACTCTTCCTACTTCTATTCAGGAACTGAAACTCACCATATTTCTCCCAAACATCTCCTTTGATTCTCCTACCTAAGTTGGCTAATGGTCTCTTTGTTTATATTTAAATGCTTATATTTCCTATGTTGTTGTTCAGTTGCTAACTCGTGTCCGATTCTCTGAGACCCCATGAACTGCAGCACACCAGGCTTCCCTGTCCTTCACTATCTCCCAGAGTTTGCTCAAACTCATGTCTATTGAGTTAGTGATGCCATCAAACTATCTCATCCTCTGTTTCCCCTTCTACTCTCACCCTCAACCTTTCCCAGCATCAGGGTCTTTTCCAATGAGTTGGCTCTTCCCATCAGGTGGCTAAGGTGGAGCTTCAACTTCAGCATCAGTCCTTCCAATGAATATTCAGGGTTGATTTCCTTTAGGATTTACTGGTTGGATCTCCTTGTGGTCCAAGGGACTCTCAACAGTCTTCTCCAGCACCACAGTTTGAAGCATCAGTTCTTCAGCACTCAGTCTTCTTTATGGTCCACCTCACACAGCCATACATGACTACTGGAAAACCATAGCTTTGACTGTAGAACTATGTATTTTCTGTTTGTTGTAGAGTCACTCAGTCGTGTCTGACTCTTTGTAACCCCACGGACTTCAGCACACCAGGCTTCCCTATCCATCACTAATTTCCGGAGTTTACTCAATCACATGTCCATTGAGTCGGTGATGCCATCCAACCATCCCATCTTCTGTCGTCCCCTTCTCCTCCTGCCTTCAATCTTTCCCAGCATCAGGGTCTTTTCAAATGAGTCAGTTCTTCGCATCAGGTGGCCAGAGTATTGGAGTTTCAGCTTCAACATCAGTCCTTCCAATGAATATTCAGGACTGATTTCTTTTAGGATGGACTGGTTGGATCTCCTTGCAGTCCAAGAGACCCTCAAGAGTCTTCTCCAACACCACAGTTTAAAAGCATCAATTCTTCAGTGTTTGGCTTTCCTTATAGTCCAACTCTCACATCCATACACGACTACTGGAAAAACCATAGCCATGACTAGACGGACCTTTGTTGGCAAAGTAATGTTTCTGCTTTTGAATATGCTGTCTAGGTTGGTCATAATCTTCCTTCCAAGGAGTAAGCGTCTTTTAATTTCATGACTGCAATCACCATCTGCAGTGATTTTGGCGCCCCCCTCCCCACCCCCGCAAAAAAAAATAAAGTCTGTCACTGTTTCCATTGCTTTCCCATCTATTTGCCATGAAGTGATGGGACCAGATGCCATGAACTTAGTTTTCTGAATGTTGAGTTTTAAGCCAACTTTTTCACTCTCCTCTTTCACTTTCATCACGAGACTCTTTAGTTCTTCTTTGCTTTCTGCCATAAGGGTGGTGTCATCTGCATATCTGAGGTTACTGATTTTTCTCCCAGCAATCTTGATTCCAGCTTGTGCTTCTTCCAGCCCAGTATTTCTCATGATGTACTCTGCATAAAAGTTAAATAAGCAGGGTAACAATATACAGCCTTGACGTACTCCTTTCCTGATTTAGATCCAGTCTGTTGTACCGTGCCCAGTTCTAACTGTTGCTTCCCGACCTGCATACAGATTTCTTAAGAGGCAGGTCAGGTGGTCTGGTATTTCCATCTCTTTCAGAATTTTCCACAGTTTATTGTGATCCGCACAGTCAAAGGCTTTAGCATAGTCAATAAAGCAGAAATAGATGTTTTTCTGGAACTCTCTTACTTTTTTGAGGATCCAGCGGATGCCAGCAATTTGATTTCTAGTTCCTCTGTCTTTTCTAAATCCAGCTTGAACATCTGGAAGTTTACAGTTCACATATTATTGAAGCCTGACTTGGAGAATTTTGAGCATTACTTTACTAGTGTGTGAGGTGGGTGCAATTGTGCAGTAGTTTGAGCATTCTTTGGCATTGCCTTTCTTTGGGATTGAAATGAAAACTGACCTTTTCCAGTCCTGTGGCCACTGCTGAGTTTTCCAAATTTGCTGACATATTGAGTGCAGCACTTTCACAGCATCATCTTTCAGGATTTGGAATAGCTCAACTGGAATTCTATCACCTCCACTAGCTTTGTTCGTAGTAATGCATTCTAAGGCCCACTTGACTTCACATTCCAGGATGTCTGGCTCTAGGTCGGTAATCACACCATTGTGATTATCTTGGTCGTGAAGATCTTTTTTGTACAGTTCTTCTGTGTATTCTTGCCACCTCTTCTTAATATCTTCTGCTTCCCTTAGGTCCATACCATTTGTGTCCTTTATCGAGCCCATCTTTGCATGAAATGTTCCTTTGGTATCTCTGATTTTCCTGAAGAGATCTCTAGTCTTTCCCATTCTGTTGTTTTCCTCTATTTCTTTGCATTGATCACCGAAGAAGGCTTTCTTATCTCTTCTTGCTATTCTTTGGAACTCTGCAGTCAGATGTTTATATCTTTCCTGTTCTCCTTTGCTTTTCACTTCTCTTCTTTTCACAGCTATTTGTAAGGCCTCCCCAGACAGCCATTTTGCTTTTTTGCATTTCTGTTCCATGGGGATGGTCTTGATCCCTGTTTCCTGTACAATGTCACGAACCTCATTCCATAGTTCATCAGGCACTCTATCTATCAGATCTAGGCCCTTAAATCTATTTCTCACTTCCACTGTATAATCATAAGGGATTTTATTTAGGTCATACCTGAATGGTCTAGTGGTTTTCCCTACTTTCTTCTATAGGCACCTCAAACTCAATGTCCAAAACTGCACTCTCATCTTCGAAAGCCAAACCTGCTCCCACGTTCGTCTCATCTCAGCAGATGACTCCTCCATCCACTTGGTTGCCCAGGCTCCTCGCAATTCTAAGTTTCACAGGACCGTGTCAGTCTTGGTCACCACTAGCACAGTGAGTGGCCCACACATAGCAGATGTGTATAGGTACAACAAAGGAAGGAGGCAGATTGGGTCCTTAGGTTTCTGACTCCTGTCAATCCTCTTGGAATAAAAGCCATTCTCTACCCTCCTCCTATCCCATTTTGGTCTGAATTGATCAAACCAAGTACTGTTTGCTTTAGAAATACTTCCCTAACTATCATCCCACCTCCCTCCATGATCTGCTAAATGCTATAATTTTCTGCATATGCTCTAGTCATAGTTCATAGCAGATGGCTTCCACGACGAGTTCATCCACCAACTCTCCAAAGGATGAAGTAGGTATCTTCTTTATATCCTACTGCCTATTTGCTTGATGGAAGGAAGCAAAAAAGGAAGGACAAACTGATAGGAATTCTACGTTTAAAAATGAGTATGGGGCTTGGAAGAAGTCTATGGCAGAGACAGATGTGAATTATCCATGGTGATGCCACTGGGGTGATTGCTTCTGCTCTGGAGGATGTGTGAGGGACACATTCTTCCATGTCTGTAGGAGTTGAGATGGAAGGTGGTCTCCAGTAATGAGTAACAAGGACCGGCAAGAATGTCCCTATCTAAAAAACAATTGCTTTGAAGAAGTGCTACTCCAGGGTAGCCAGATCTTCTGATCTCCCTCTCTTTTTTATTTTTTCCCAAAAGAAATCAGAAATAAATATATTTCTGAATGAGAAATCTCCTACATTTTAAATGCTGGTCAAACTAAAGACAGAGAAGGCAAAGGCAACCCACTCCAGTACTCTTGCCTGGAAAATCCCATGGATGGAGGACCCTGGTAGGCTGCAGTCCATGGGGTCGCTAAGAGTTGGACACGACTGAGCGACTTCACTTTCACTTTCATGCATTGGAGAAGGAAACGGCAACCCACTCCAGTGTTCTTGCCTGGAGAATCCCAGGGTTGGGGGAGCCTGGTGGGCTGCTGTCTATGGGGTAGCACGGAGTCGGACATGACTGAAGTGACTTAGCAGCAGCAGCAAACTAAAGAATGTGAAAGTTGCTCAGTTGTGTCCGACTCTTTGCGACCCCACAGACTATACAGTTCATGGAATTCTCCAGACCAGAATACTGGAGTACGTAGCCTATCCCTTCTTCAGGGGATCTTCCCAACCCAGGGATTGAACCCAGGTCTCCTGCATTGCAGGTGACTCTTTACCATCTGAGCCACCAGGGAAGCCCAAGAATACTGGGGTGGGATTGAACCAGGGTCTCCTGCATTGCAGGTGGTTTCTTTACCTGGTCAAGGTAAAGAAAAGGTGGTTTCTTTACCTGACCAGGAAAGCTGGTCAAACTAAACATTAGGCCAGATTCAGGCTTTAGCTTGACAAATTGTAATTTCTAGTACAACATTGAAGAATGTTGACTTTTAAACCATCAGATTGTGGGGAATTCCCTGGTGGTCCAGTGGTTAGGAAGCCATTCTTCCACTGCAGGAGGCATGGGTTCGACCCCTGGTCAGGGAATTAAGATTCTGCATACCACATGGCCAAAACCAAAATGAAACACTATCAATTTTTGTATATATTGAAAATGAGACAGAGGCCACATTTGAAAGGGAAAAATAAAAAAGCAAATGGGGAAATCTATCTATAAGAACACCCTCATCAGTTGATAGCTGAGTTAACTTAGGAAACACATGTTCGAAGAAAATGGAAAATTTATAAAAGGTGTCGTTGAGTTGAATATTGAATCAGGTTCTTGATTTGATTTTGGAGTAGGAATGAGCTGTGTATGAAAGAGGTCCAGTACTGAAAAACGAGGGATTTGTTCAATAGTTTTTTAGGTCCTTGTGTTATATTCAATAACACTGCAGAAGAAGCAAATACCATAGAATCCAAATACAAAAGTGTATCTAAGTCACTGAGCTCTCTGCTTACCTCAGGAATGAATTGCACAATTTGGAAAACTGATTTTAATAAAGAATTGGACTATGTTTACTGCTGCTAAGCTGCTAAGTCGCTTCAGTCGTGTCCGACTCTGTGCGACCCCATAGATGGCAGCCCACCAGGCTCCCATGTCCCTGGGATTCTCCAGGCAAGAACACTGGAGTGGGTTGCCCTTTCCTTCTCCAATGCATGAAAGTGAAAAGTCAAAGTGAAGTCGTTCAGTTGTGTCCGACTCTTCGCGACCCCATGGACTGCAGCCCACCAGGCTCCTCCATTCATGGGATTTTCTAGGCAAGAGTACTGGATTGGGGTGCCATCGCCTTCTCCATGTTTAAAATTATATTAAAATTACTTTTATGCTTTGAATATTATAAAATACCACACGAACTAAGTACTTCATTAAATCCTATTGCAAACCTATGAATTGGGTTGTTTTTATTCTCATTCTTTCACACTAAGAAACAATTGATCAGAAAGGTTTGTTCATTCATTCATTCATGTGACAAATATTTATTTGATTTAATATACTGGGCATACAACGATGAACAAAACAGACAAAAAAATCCCTGCCTTCATGGAACTTATTCTCCTGGTGAAATCAAGTAGTCACAGAGACATAATAATTAGCCTTCCTTTCAGACACAGAGCTGTCCTTGAATCCAGGCCTCCTGTTAAATCTTTTACAAAACATCTAGCAAGTGGTCAGTACTCTTTAGCAGTAGCAATTTTGAGGAGCCAGCAGGGGGCAGACATACGACAATGGTAGTTCTCAGGGCAGCTAAGTAGCCTCTGGCCCTATCCCCAGCTTCATGACCTCAGCAGAGAGCCCTCCATGCCATCTGTGACAGTGAAATTACATCTGCTCTGTTTATGGAAGAGCTTCTGTGAAAATACATCAGCAAATAAGATTTTAAAGGATGAGAGTGCTTGTAAAATCCTATGTATGTATTTGTGTAATGCTTGATACAGTAAATGAAGAGCTTCTAGGTAAATTGTAAATACAGTGTTTTATATAATATTATATAAGTAACCGGATACAAACATAGATTAGCCAGCTGTGAAATTTTCAGCAATCTCAGAAAATGTGGAGTGGTGTTCTAGGTGGTTGAGTTAGCTTTAACGATGTTGCTTTAAAGAGGTGTCATTTGGGACTTCCCTCAGGGTTCAGTGGTTAAAACTCTGCACTCCCACTGCAGGGGGCTTGGGTTTGATCCCTGGTCAGGGAACCAGATTCCACACGCTGCAACTAAGGGTTTGCATGCCGCAGCTAAAGATCCCACATGCTGCAAGGAAGATGGACGATCCCATGTGCCACAACTAAGACCTGCAGCCAAATAAATAAATAAAAATTATGTGTATATATATATATATATATATATATATATATATATATATATATCACATCATCTAGTTGCTCAGTAGTGTCCGACTCTTTGTGACCCCATGGTCTGCCAGGCTCTCTGTCCACGGGATTCTCCAGGCAAGAATACTGCAGTGGGTTGCCAGTTCCTTCTCCAGGGAATCTTCCTGACCCAGGAATCAAACCTGGGTCTCCCACATTGCAGGCAGATTTTTTTTTTCACCATCTGAGCCACCATAAACATATACATATATGGGTTCCCCAGGTGGCGTTAGTGGTAAAGAACCTGCCTGCCAATGCAGGAGAACTAAGAGACGCTTGTTCCATCCCTGGGTTGGGAAGAATTCCTGGAAGAGGTCAAGCAAGCCACTCCAGTATTCTTGCCTGGAAAACACCATGAACAAAGGAGCCTGGTGAGCTACAGTCCATAGGGTTGCAAAGAGTTGGACACAACTGAAGCAACTTAGCACATGCACGTATTTATGTGTGTGAGTGTGTGTGTTCAGTTGCTTCAGCTGTGCTTGCATCTTTGTGATCCCACGGATCGTAGCCCACCTACTCCTTTGTCCATGGGATTTTCCCAGCAAGAACACTGGAGTGCATTCCATGCCCACCTCCAGGGGATCTTCCTAACCCAGGGATCAAACGTGCATCTTTTGCACTGCAGGCAGATTCTTTACCACTGAGCCACTGAGGAAGCCCATAAATACATTTAGCTGTCCTTAGAAACATTTAGTTTCTGCCAGCAGTTGAGAGGCACAGGCAAATAGAGCCAGACACAGGAAGAGCTACTGAGAAGAGCTGACTTCCAGGGAGATAAGAAGTGGACATCCCCTCATTTGTACACTGAACAAATATTTGTGGGTTTCCTACCATGTCTGTTTTGTTCATTGCTGTATTCTTAGTACCTCCAAACAAACTTGCTGCCGTGACTATATTAATGTGTTTATATTAGGTAGTAAGTGCTATGATGAGAAGTAGCACAGGATGAAAGAAGGAGATGGGGAAAGGGGAGGTGATATTTATCAGAGTAACTGAAGACAGCTGCCTCAATAAACAAACCCATGCAATGTCACTAGCTTACCCAACTAAGGTTTTTTTTCCTCTCACAAAATCCAATTGCAGTTGGTGACTCAGGGGACCAAGCTCCCTGCCTCTTACTTACAGGTTCTCCAAGGCAGGAAAAGAAAGGAGCGATGGAAGATTCACGTTGATTTGGAATGAAGTGAAGGTGCAGTATGGTGGCCCTTTGGGGAAAGAGGAACCCAGACAGAGAAAACAGCAAAGAGAGTAAAGCTGAGCAAAGTGGGAAATCAACCACCCTTCTTAGATCTGTAAGAAAAGTGGGGTCACAGGGCAAACTCCCCAAATTGGAGAGACCCACGGGAGAATACAGAGAATCACAACTTCCTAGAGTAGAAACCTCTGCAGGAACCAGGGCTGGATAGGAAAACCTGAACTGTAATTCAGGAATTGCTGAAGGCTTAGTGTGGACAACTCTGAGAGTCACAAACCCCAGGGAGACCCAGTCATCAGGGCATCCCACACATCTGTGAGTTTTACCTCTTGGATCTCTACCACGTGCTCACAGTGAATGTCAAAGAGTTGTTCTGGCAGGGAAAAAGGAACCACTTTGAAATATTCCAGAGCATTCTGTTCTTCTTCACAAGAACTTCCCTCAGGAGAAACTTTCACCAGAGCCTAAGCTGCTTGGGCTTTAATGGAGCCCAGCTAATCTGGGGGCAGGGAAGTGCCCAATTCCAGCACCCTCTAGCCATCTAGCCTCACCTAAGAGAAGCACATGTGAAGTTCACAATCCAGAGACACAACCTCACCAAAAGCTTGGGACCTAATCATAGACTAAAAGGTTTCCCAGCCCCCTACATCTTACTATATATCACTAAAGGCCAATACATCATGCCTGGCAAGCAAGAAAATATTACAAGGCATACTAAAAGGCAAAAATATAGTTGGAATAGAGAAAGATCAAGCATTAGAACCAGATTCGTATATGGCCAGGATGTTGGAATGATCAGATTGGGAAATTAAAACAACTATGATTAAAAAGCTAAGGGCTCTGATGAATAAAGGAGACAGTATACAAGTACTGATGGGCAGTGCAAGCAGAGAAATGGAAATTCGAGGAACTAAAAGAAATGCTAGAGCTCAAAAACACTGTAAAGAAATGAAGAACGCCTTTGATGGACTTATAGTAGATTGCACTTGACTGAAGAAAGGAAAGGGTGCATGGGTACAGCTTGTAGGAGATGAAGCTCTTCATGCCCTTGAACTTGTCTGCTAGGTGGGGCTATTGATGATGCACTGGAAGGGGTAGGGGTTCTTCCTGCCACTTGGGGCCAAGGGGCCGAGCGCCATGCACAACTTGTCCCCATCTTTCCTCTTCCCATGCTTTCCAACATCATACTGGAAGTCCTAGCTAAGGCAATGAAGAATAGGAAAAGTTATACAGTTTGGGAAGGAAGAAATAAAACTGTTTGCAGAGGATATGATTATTTATGCATAAAAATCCAATAGAATCACAACAAATTCCACCCCACTATGAAATCCATAATACATTATAGCAAGGTTGCAGGATGCAAGGATAATATACAAAAGCCAACTGTTTTCCTATACACACTAGCAATGAACAAGTGGAGCTAAAATTAAAAGACAATGCCACTTATACTAGTACCCCCTCAAAGTGAACTACTTAGGCATACATATAACAAAACACGTACAAGATGTACATGGAGAAACTATAAAAACTGAGGAAAGAAATGAAAGAACAATTACACAAATGGAGAGATATTCCATGTTCATGAATAGGAATACTGAATATTGCCAAGCTGTCAATTCTTCCCAGCTTGATCTATAGATCCAATGCAATTCCAATCAAAATCCCAGCAAGTTATTTTGTAGATATCCACTAACTGATTCTCAAGTTTATACAGAGAGGTATAAAACCTGGTATAGCCAACACAAAGTTGAAGGAGAAGAACAAAAGTTAAGACTGCTGAAACTACTCAACTTCAAACCTTACTCTAAAGCTGCAATAATCAGTACAGTGTAGTATTGGTGAAACACAAAACAGACAAATCAGTGAAACAGAGAGCCCAGTAACAGACTCATAAATAGAGTCAACTGACCTTTGACAAAAGAGCAAAGATAGGTTTTTCAATAAATAGTTCTGGAACAACTGGACAGCCACATGCAAAAAAAAAAAAAAAGAATCTAGACATAAATCCTATACCCTTCACAAAAATTAACTCAAATGGATCAGTAACCTAAATGCACAAAATGCAAAATGATAAAAATCCTAGAAAATAACATAGGAGAAAACCTAGGTGACCTTGGGTATGACAATGACTTTTCAGATATAACTTCAAAGGTGCTATCCATGAAAAAAAATAATCGATAAGTTCAACTTCATTAAAATTAAAACTTCTGCTCTGTGAAAGATTATATCAAGAAAATGAGAAGACAAGCCACAGATTGGGAGAAATAGTTGCAAAAGACACAGTTGATAAAGGACTGTTATCCAAAATATTCAAAAGATTCTTCAAAATAAAAAATAAAAAGTAACCCAATTTAAAAATGGGCCAATGTATAGAACAGTCTTTTGGACTCTGTGGGAGAGGGAGACGGTGGGATGATTTGGGAGAATGGCATTGAAACATGTATAATATCATATATGAAACTAGTCGCCAGTCCTGGTTTGATGCACGATACTGGATGCTTGGGGCTGGTGCACTGGGAAGACCCAGAAGGATGGTATGGGGAGGGAGGAGGGAGGAGGGTTCGGGATGGGGAACACATGTATACCTGTGGCGGATTCATTTTGATATATGGCAAAACCAATACAATATTGTAAAGTTAAAAAATAAAATAAAAAAAAATAATAAGGAAACTGGCAAGCTGTTAAAAAAAAATTTTAATGGGCCGAAGACCTTAAGAGACACCTCACTGAAGAAGATATACAGATGGCAAATAAGAGCATGCAAAGATGCTCCATATCATATATTATCAGGGAAGTGCAAATTAAAACAACAATGGCATACCACTACAAGCTTATTCAGTTCAGTTCAGTCGCTCAGTCGTGTCCTACTCTTTGCGACCCTATGAATTGCAGCACGCCAGGCCTCCCTATCCATCACCAACTTCCGGAGTTCACCCAAACTCATGTCCATTGAGTTGGTGATGCTATCCAGCCATCTCATCCTCTGTCATCCCCTTTTCCTCCTGCCCCCAATCCCTCCCAGCATCAGAGTCTTTTCCAATGAGTCAACTTTTTGCATGAGGTGGCCAAAGTATTGGAGTTTCAGCTTTAGCATCATTCCTTCCAAAGAAATCCCAGGGCTGATCTCCTTCAGAATGGACTGGTTGGATCTCCTTGCAGTCCAAGGGACTCTCAAGAGTCTTCTTCAACACCACAGTTCAAAAGCATCAATTCTTCGGTGCTCAGCTATCTTTGCAGTCCAACTCTCACATCTATACATGACCACAGGAAAAACCACAGCCTTGACTAGATGGACCTTTGTTGGCAAAGTAATGTCTCTGCTTTTTAATATGCTGTCTAGGTTGGTCATAACTTTCCTTCCAAGGAGTAAGCGTCTTTTAATTTCATGGCTGCAGTCACCACCTGAAGTGATTTTGGAGCCCAGAAAAATAAAGTCTGACACTGTTTCCACTGTTTCCCCATCTATTTCCCATGAAGTGATGGGATCAGATGCCATAATCTTCATTTTCTGAATGTTGAGCTTTAATCCAACGTTTTCACTCTTCTCTTTCACTTTCATCAAGAGGCTTTTTAGTTCCTCTTCACTTTCTGTCGTAAGGGTGGTGTCATCTGCATATCTGAGGTTATTGAGATTTCTCCTGGTAATCTTGCTTCCAGCTTGTGCTTCTTCCAGCCCAGTGTTTCTCATGATGTACTCTGCATATAAGTTAAATAAGCAGGGTGACAATATACAGCCTTGACAAACTCCTTTTCCTATTTGGAACCAGTCTGTTGTTCCATGTCCAGTTCTAACTGTTGCTTCCTGACCTGCATACAAATTTCTCAAGAGGCAGATCAGGTAGTCTGGTATTCCCATCTCTTTCAGAATTTTCCACAGTTGATTGTGATCCACACAGTCAAAGGCTTTGGCATAGTCAATAAAGCAGAAATAGATGTTTTTCTGGAACTCTCTTGCTTTTTCCACGATCCAGCGGATGTTGGCAATTTGATCTCTGGTTTCTCTGCCTTTTCTAAAACCAGCTTGAACATCAGGAAGTTCACAGTTCACGTATTGCTGAAGCCTGGCTTGGAGAATTTTGAGCATTACTTTACTAGCATGTGAGATGAGTGCAATTGTGCGGTAGTTTGAGCATTCTTTGGCATTGCCTTTCTTTGGGACTGGAATGAAAACTGACCTTTTCCAGTCCTGTGGCCACTGCTGAGTTTTCCAAATTTGCTGGCATATTGAGTGCAGCACTTTCACAGCATCATCTTTCAGGACTTGAAATAGCTCAACTGGAATTCCATCACCTCCACTAGCTTTGTTTGTAGTGATGTTTTTTAAGGCCCACTTGACTTTACATTCCAGGATGTCTGGCTCTAGGTCAGTGATCACACCATCGTGATTATCTGGGTCGTGAAGATCTTTTTGTACAGTTCTTCTGTGTATTCTTGCCACCTCTTCTTAATATCTTCTGTTTCTGTTAGGTCCATACCATTTGTGTCCTTTATCGAGACCATCTTTGCATTAAATATTCCCTTGGTAGCTCTAATTTTCTTGAAGAGATCTCTAGTCTTTCCCATTCTGTTGTTTTCCTCTATTTCTTTGCATTGATAGCTGACGAAGGCTTTCTTATCTCTTCATGCTATTCTTTGGAACTCTGCATTCAGATGTTTATATCTTTACTGTTCTCCTTTGCTTTTCACTTCTCTTTTCACAGCTATTTGTAAGGCTTCCCCAGACAGCCATTTTGCTTTTTTGCATTTCTTTTTCATGGGGATGGTCTTGATCCCTGTCTGCTGTACAATGTCACGAACCTCATTCCACAGTTCATCAGGCACTCTATCTATCAGATGTAGTCCCTTAAATCTATTTCTCGCTTTCACTGTATAATCATAAGGGATTTGATTTACATCATACCTGAATGGTCTAGTCGTTTTCCCTACTTTCTTCAATTTAAGTCTGAATTTGGCAATAAGGAGTTCATGATCTGAGCCACAGTCAGCTCCTGGTCTTGTTTTTGTTGACTGTATAGAGTTTCTCCATCTTTGGCTGCAAAAAATATAATCAATCTGATTTCGGTGTTGACCATCTGGTGATGTCCATGTATAGAGTCTTCTCTTGTGTTGTTGGAAGAGGGTGTTTGCTATGACCAGTGCATTCTCTTGGCAAAACTCTATTAGCCTTTGCCCTGCTTCATTCCGTATTTCCAAGGCCAAATTTGTCTGTTACTCCAGCTGTTTCTTGACTTCCTACTTTTGCATTCCAGTCCCCTATAATGAAAAGGATATCTTTTTTGGGTGTTAGTTCTAAAAGGTCTTGTAGGTCTTCATAGAATCGTTCAACTTCAGCTTCTTCAGCATTACTGGTTGGGGCATAGACTTGGATTACTGTGATATTGAATGGTTTGCCTTGGAAACGAACAGAGATCATTCTGTTGTTTTTGAGATTGCATCCAAGTAGTGCCTTTCGGACTCTTTTGTTGACTATGATGGCCACTCCATTTCTTCTGAGGGATTCCTGCCCGCAGTAGTAGATATAATGGTCATCTGAGTTAAATTCACCCATTCCAGTCCATTTTAGTTCGCTGATTCCTAGAATGTCGACATTCACTCTTGCCATCTTCTGTTTGACCACTTCCAATTTGCCTTGATTCATGGACCTAACATTCCAGGTTCCTATGCAATATTGCTCTTAACAGCATCGGACCTTGCTTCTATCACCAGTCACATCCACAGCTGGTATTGATTTTGCTTATTAGAAGGGCCAAAATCCAGAACACTGATAACACCAAATGAGAGTGAGGATTTGCAGTAACAGGGACTCTCATTAATTGCTGGTGGGAATGCAAAGTTGTACAGTCACTGCAGAAGACCATTGGCATTTTCTTACAAAATTGAACATACTTCAGTAATCACATTACTTGATATTCACCCAAAGGAGTTGCTAACTTACAGCCACACAAAAACCTGCACAGAGATATTTACAGCAGCTTTATTCATAATTGGCAAAACTTGGAAGCAGCCAAGATGCCCTTCAGTAGGTAAGCGGATAAACTGTGGAATACCCGGGCAATGAAATATTATTCAGTGCTAAAAAGAAATGAGCTACCAAGCTATGAAAAGACACAGAGGAATCTTAAATGCATATTACTGAATGAAAGAAGCCAATCTGAAAAGGCTCCATAACATGTTTCCCACTATATGACACACTAGAACAGGCAAAACTTTGGAGCAGAAGAAATATTAGTGTTTACCAAGGATTAGGAGGGAGGGAAGAGGGAAGGGATTAGCAGGCAGAACACAGAGGAGTCTTGGGGCAGTGGAAGTATTCTATATGATAACGTAATGGTGGATACATGTCATTATACATTTGTCCAAACCCATAGAATGTACAACACCGAGTGAATCCTAACAGAAGCTCTGGACTTTGGGTGATGGATGTGTCCATGGGGAGGCTGTGTATGGGGGTGGTAGTAGTGTGGCAGGCTGTATATGGAAAAATCTCTTTACTTTCTGCTCAGTTTTGCTATGAACCTACTACTGCTGTAAAAAAACCAAGTCTACTGAAAAAAAAAAAAAGCAAGCATGCTTGTCTTGTTCCAGAAATAGCAAAGAAACCACTGTGGTTTCTCTCCAGTGGAAGAGAGGGATAGAGAGAGGGGCAGGAACCCAGCCGCCTAGGAAAGAAGTGTGAAAATGTCCTTGTTTGGAGCCATTTAGTATTCTCTAGTGACTTGTTTTTTGAAAAGCATAATGAGATGGAAATAGTTGATGGTTATAATGATGATTCTGTAAATTTAGTTATGAATAATATGCTTCATTTTCTAGAGAAATCTCTTTACAATGTACTACTGTATCTACTTCCTTGAGTGAACATTTATAAGTTTTTAATACTTGAGTATATTTTCTAGCTATCCACAGCCTTTAAGGGGTGGTGTCTTTCCTGCTATTAGGGTGCCATGGAGCTAGGAACCATGTCCCTGTCATTCATGACCCCTAAACATTTGCTCCTGCACTGGTTCCGCAAACAACCTCTGGAATCCAGCAATTCCCCAGCCATGACTCTACAGAGAAGCCCAACCTGTCTATAAATGCCATCCCCTCAAATTTCAGCAACATTCACACCTGAAACAGATTTTCAGTCTTCCTCCCTATTTGAAATCCCAAAGCATTGCAAGTTTCATGCTACTTTAATAACTCTTTAATCTAAAAGGTTAACTACCAGATGAATAGTAAAGGTGAAACAGAATATATTTAACGTAAGTATTTTGGATTAGCTTCTCAGGAGCTAATCAGTAAAATAAATTGTATTCTCGATGTTTCATACCGGTTGACGTCATGATTCTGACCACATCAATTGCTGACATCAAAATTCAGTGACCTCTGTTGCTTGCTGTGAGAACCATCCTAACCCAGAATTTTCAGCTACAAGCGGTGTAATTCAGAAGTTGCTTACTGAACTGAATTAAGGGTTTGTATTAGGGATAAATACTGTGGGAGTAACTCTGGTATACTGGGTTGGTGGTTTTGTGCAGGAAGCTTAGAATTCCACAGCTCTTATAATGATTTGTATACTCTTCTGGCTTGTTTCCCAGATTTGCTTGAAAAGGGTCAGAAGACAGGATGAAATTAATGACATATGAATGCTAACACCCAATTAGAGGTATCTTCAAAGGAATAATTAGGCTAGACTTAATAAGAGGGGATTCTGAGAAGAAAAAGCTTTAGGCAAATTATACTCTGAAAGAAAAGAAGATGTGAAATAAGGCAACTTTAGGAGATTGGAGTTGATTAAAACTTCAGGAAGTGATTTTATCTACTTACCTTAAAAGTAATATAAACATAGTGAGACAAATGAATGGAGAGGGGTGGTCACTGAGTCCAGACTAGGAGCAGGGGTCTGAGCACTGGTACCCTTCCTCCAGCACATATCCGGGGACTGTAATTTTAGGACCCCTATTCTCTTTATGATGGAGAAGGAAACGGCAACCCACTCCAGTATTCTTACCTGGAAAATCCCATGGACAGAGGAGGCTAGTGGGCTACAGTCCATAGGGTCGCTAAGAGTCGGACACGACTGAAGCAATTTAGCATCCTGGTGGCTCAGACGGTAAAGTGTCTGCCTGCAATGCGGGAGACCTGGCTTTGATCCCTGGGTCGGGAAGATCCCCTGGAGAAGGAAATGGCCACCCACTCCAGTACTCTTGCCTAGAAAATTCCATGGATGGAGGAGAGTGGTGGTCTACAGTCCATGGGGTCGTAAAGACTGAGTGACTTCGCTTTCTTTTCTTTCTTTCTTATGAAGGAGGACGAGGTTTTTGCTTTTCAAAATAACAACAGCAGCAGCAACAGCGGCAGCAAACACTTAAACTGTGCTTCCCACCTATAATGCTAGCTCTCCGTTTCATTTTCCTCATCTGTAAATAGGGATTCCACGATTATCAAATCCCCACAACAAATTCCGGAGTGCAAAAAGTGACTTGCTCAAGGTCATACAGGCAGGGATTATCAGAAGACAGATCGACCCCAGTAGCCTGGGGCGGAAGCTTCTCTCATTCAAGCGTTTTAGGAAGGGGAAAGGACACAGGCAAAACGCAAGCTCTCTCAGCACATTTATTTTAGTGTAAACTCTCCAATGCCTCCCTCCGCCGCACCACCCTTAGCCTCTTAATTGCTGAAACGCAGCGCCTTATTACTTTGCTCTTGTCACGCTCCTCTCTTTTTTGACCAAAAACCTCCAGTGGGTAGATGTTAGGGAGCTGCTCCGTCAGTTTACAGCGCCCCTCCCCGCCTCGCGTCTTTCTTAGCGCAATAGCTAACATTCATTGAAAATCCTTCAACAGACGCGTGGGTTTATGTCATTGTATGAGTATTCACTGAGCGCTCAGAGTGGGAACGTTAATCAGCAATGAAAATATTAACTTATTTCTAGGCTATATATTTTTTTTCAACTTAAAAGCCTAAAAAAGAAAAATCTCAGTTCACTTCCGAAAAGAAACCTTCACCCTCAAGCTCTCACCCCTGCGCCTCACTGAACGGCACTGGCCACAAGGGGGCAGTGGCGGCCACGGAGTCGAATCTGGGGATGTGCGCGGCGGCTCGGCCATCGGTTGCTCTCGCCTGGCGCGCGGCTCTCGGCCTTGGATTAGCGCAGCTGGGGACGTGGGAGGCCGCGGGCCCCGCCCCCGACCGGCGGCGGCGGCGGCCCAGCGCGGCAGTCTGCGCTGCAAGCGGAGCGGCGCGGAGGGCGCGACCAGCGGGTGGGGGCCCAGGAGTGTGTACTGCCTTCCGGGCTCCTCTCCGCGCGCTAGGGCGCGGGCACCACCTCGGGCCCCTCGGGCGGTTGCCAGGCTCAGGGCGCCGGGGGTCGGGGGGGCAGCCCATCGGGGTGCCGGGACCATGGCGCTGCGCGCCCGGGCGCTCTACGACTTCAGGTCGGAGAACCCGGGCGAGATCTCACTGCGGGAGCACGAGGTGCTGAGCCTGTGCAGCGAACAGGACATCGAGGGCTGGCTCGAGGGGATCAACAGCCGCGGAGACCGCGGCCTCTTCCCGGCCTCTTACGTGCAGGTGATCCGCGCCCCCGAGCCCGGCCCGGCGGGCGACGGCGGCCCGGGCGCCCCGGCCCGCTACGCCAACGTGCCACCCGGGGGCTTCGAACCCCTGCCTGCCGCGCCGCCCACCTCTTTCAAGCCGCCGCCCGAAGCCTTCCAGCCCCTGCTGCAACCGCAGCAGGCGCCGCCGGTGAGCACCTTCCAGCCGACGGGCGCGGGCTTCTCATACGGCGGGAGCGCCCTGCAGCCGTCGCCGCAGCAGCTCTACGGCGGCGGCGGCTACCAGGCCAGCCAGGGCAGCGACGATGACTGGGATGATGAGTGGGACGACAGCTCCACCGTGGCTGACGAGCCGGGCGCACTGGGGAGCGGCGCTTACCCGGACCTCGACGGCTCGTCGTCTGGGGGCGTCGGCGCTGCTGGCCGCTACCGCCTGTCCACGCGCTCCGACTTGTCGCTGGGCTCCCGCAGCGGCTCTGCGCCCCCGCAGCACCATCCGTCGGGGGCCAAGAGCTCGGCCACCGTGAGCCGTAACCTCAACCGCTTCTCCACCTTCGTCAAGTCTGGCGGGGAGGCTTTCGTGCTGGGTGAGGCATCGGGCTTCGTGAAGGATGGGGACAAGCTGTGCGTGGTGCTGGGCCCCTATGGCCCCGAGTGGCAGGAGAACCCCTATCCCTTCCAGTGCACCATCGACGACCCCACCAAGCAGACCAAGTTCAAGGGCATGAAGAGCTACATCTCGTACAAGCTTGTGCCCACGCACACGCAGGTGCCGGTGCACCGGCGCTACAAGCACTTCGACTGGCTGTATGCGCGCCTGGCCGAGAAGTTCCCGGTCATCTCGGTGCCCCACCTGCCCGAGAAGCAGGCCACCGGCCGCTTCGAGGAGGACTTCATCTCCAAGCGCAGAAAGGGCCTCATCTGGTGGATGAACCACATGGCCAGCCACCCGGTGCTGGCGCAGTGCGACGTCTTCCAGCACTTCCTGACCTGCCCCAGCAGCACCGACGAGAAGGCCTGGAAGCAGGGTAAGAGGAAGGCCGAGAAGGATGAGATGGTGGGCGCCAACTTCTTCCTGACCCTGAGCACGCCCCCCGCCGCCGCCCTCGACCTGCAGGAGGTGGAGAGCAAGATCGAAGGCTTCAAGTGCTTCACCAAGAAGATGGACGACAGCGCGCTGCAGCTCAACCACACAGCCAACGAGTTCGCGCGCAAGCAGGTGACCGGCTTCAAGAAGGAGTACCAGAGGGTGGGGCAGTCCTTCCGCGGCCTCAGCCAGGCCTTTGAGCTGGACCAGCAGGCCTTCTCGGCCGGCCTGAACCAGGCCATCGCCTTCACCGGAGATGCCTACGATGCCATCGGCGAGCTCTTCGCCGAGCAGCCCAGGCAAGACCTGGACCCGGTCATGGACCTGTTGGCGTTGTATCAGGGCCACCTGGCCAACTTCCCCGACATCATCCACGTCCAGAAAGGTAAAGCCTGGCCTTAAGAGCGGACGGTGTGGGATGTGTTGTTCAGGCTGAGAGGGTCATTTTGACAGAAGTCCCATTGTCTGTTTCAGATTAATATCCCACAGGTCGGGATCCCGGCAGGGATGTGGGCAGCCAGGCGGTGCCCCAAGGGTAGGGCAGATGGTGGGCTGGTAGCTTCCTCCTTAAAATATTTCCAGACAGGCTTTTCCAGACAGGCTGCGGGTACTCTCTTCAGAGGAGGTTGAGAGAGCACTTTTGACGACAGTGCTGTCATTTTAGAGTTTGAATAGTTGGGTAATGAGCTTCTGGGATCGGTCATCTTGTGTCTAGGGTAGAATCAGAAGGGGACCCAAGCCATGTTAGGCATCCATTTGAACACTGGCAGTGTCACTTAGCCGTGGGTTTCGGGAAGTGTGGAAATCAGGGGCAAGAGTGGATATCTGCAGATAAAGGTAAGTCCTGCTTTCGCCCCTCTGCTCGTCTCAGCCCCTGCATTGGTAGAGAAATTAGGGTCAGTTCTCTGTAGGTACTACTTAAATGGGGCGGCATAGGAATTTCCTGCACAGGCTTCTTGCTTGCGACCTTTGTGAAATAAGGTAAAACACTCAGCCAAATTTCAGGAAGTTTTAAGAAAATTACTCTCTTTAAGCTTGGTCATTTTGAATTTGGTGTCTACTAACCGACTGAAATTAAGATGTAGAATGTATAGGATCTGAGTATTGTGTCTGAGAGCAGTGTTTCTGGTATCTCAGCGAGTTAGCTGCCCAGCTGTCGGAGCTTGTTTTATTTAGTCGTCGTTAGTGTCCCTAAAGACTGAAGTTTGCAGATTGTTTTCTTAGAAAATAAATTAGAGCAGAATTAGAGCAGTAATTCCTGCCTTAACCTTACTCGCTGGCCTGCATTCTGATAGCCTGCCTGGAGAGAGGGAGAATGGGGAGGGGTTGGAGTGGGGAGGCAGCCTTGCTGAGAAGGTCTTCGGTTCAGTGTGGGGGAGGGGAAGAGGACGTCACTAACCACCTTCCTGAGGGGGTGGAAACCTCCTTGGGCCAGTGCCTCTGGCCCTGGGTAATGAGTCCCTTGCTGCCCTTTCAGGTGGGACTGCTCATTTACAAACAGCCCAGATCTTTAACCTGTTCTTCCTGGTATTAAGCTAAAGTTTGCCTCTCTTAATTCTCTTTCTGTTCCCTGGAAACACACAAAGTAAGTTTCTTCCTTGTCATGTCAGCCCATCAGAACTTTTGGAAAAGCAGCTTCCTTTCCCTCTGCTGCACTCCTGCCTCTTCCGAGTAGGTGACAGGCTTCTAACTCCCCAGAGGGGGGTCCGGCAAACTTGCTGATGCTGGTGTAGTCCCTGCTAAAATGCACTGCCCCAAACATCTGCAATACTAGATTCAGTGGAGAAGAGTAACTTTTTTTGACAATTTACATCTTGTAAGTGCAGTATAAGGTTAAATTAGCTGTTTGGGCAGCCATATCACTATTGACCTGCGTTGAACCTGCATCTTTGTTCCCTGTGACCCCCCTTTTTTGCATAAATTGCTTTGGATTCTTGATATTTTAGTCGGTGCTGGTGCAACTGACTCTTTGAGCCTTTAATGCGGGATCTAACATTTAAATTCCACTGTGTTACATCATTCTGGATCCAGTGCTGGGTATCTTTTTACATGTTTCTGTGAGTTTATGCAGATTGTTGGTAAACAGTTGAAAGGGTGGAGCCAGGTACAGACGCCTGCAGTCACACACAGGTGGCTGGCTACTACAGGGCAGCATCAGTTCATTCAGTGGTTTTACTGTCCACACACTCAGCCTTGCTGAGTGGCTCTGCTGTCGAAGTGATTAGAAAATACTTGATGTTTGCTATAAAGTCTATTTTGAGTTTATATGTAGTCTGTTAAGCCATGTACATAGTTTATTTTTTTTTTTTAACACTAGAACTAAAATCATCTCCTATTGGGATTTGAGAGACTTCATTAAAACCAGTACCATTTTTACATTGTTTAAACAATTCAAGGGCCCTAAACATAATCTTCAGGAACTTCAGAAAGAACATCAGTTGATATTCAACGTGGTTTGTTTCTGCTGTAGCCTTGGTGTGTGATGTACAGGGAGCGTGTGTCCCTGAATAACATGTCTTTAGAATGTACTGCCATTTAAAGCTATAGCGTGCAGTGCATAAAGCTAAAAGCATTTGTTTACAGCCAGCATTTATCAAGGATGCTAGTGTTGGCCGTTTTAGGAATACAGATGAGCTTTAAGCACGGCTGAAGCTTTTTGAACATGTTCTGGATGTTCACATGATTGTATGGAGCAGAAGAAACATCCCCCTCCCACCCCCACTACACAGTTGCTGTTGGGATGAATCTTCATCTCAGCACTTGGGAATTTTGTTTGCAAGTTGTTTTTTCCTTCAGGATCTCAAAACATAATCATATTGTAGACCTTACTGTGACTTTTGAGAGAAGAGTCAAAAAAAAAAGTGAAAATCTTGAAGCAGTTTTGTGCGATCTTTTGTTGTGAGTATTTGGCCCAAAGTTTTTATTAAGTCTTTGTTGTTTCCAGTTAGAGAAAAGTGGTTTTATCCCTTTTACATTTTACATGTTCTAATCATATATTACCCTGGAGAAAAGCTTGGCAACCCACTCCAGTATTCTTGCCTGGAGAATTCCATGGACAGAGGAGCCTGACAGGCTACAGTCAGGATTGCACAGAGTCGGACACGACTGAAGCGACTTAGCACACACGCAATCTTATATTAAGAGACCCACATTCAGTTGAGTCAGAAAAAGATTAGAAAGTACTTTTTGATTACTAAAGCAGTTATGAAGGGGAGTTAATTAGTTCTTTTTCTCCCTTTGTCCTTGGGGGGAGAGGACGGGACCATTAGGCTCCTCTGGAGCCTTTTTCTTATCCAGGAGACTGCTGCCATCAGCCAGCTTTCCCAGAGTTTTGGACCTGAGGTCTTCCATGCTGAGTCTGTAAGCCACACGTAACTCTCTAAGTTAGTTACAGTTCAATAAAATTTTAAAAATTCGGTTCCTTAGTCATACTAGCTATACTTCAGGTGCTTTATAGCCAGCGGTTATCATACTGGACAACAGAGATGAGGCCTGTTTCCTTCCTTGCTCGAGGTTCCCATTGGACCGTGTTGAGCTGGACTGTTGGCCAGAGTTTAACTGTACATCTTGTCATGGGTTTCTCTGGCAAATCGATGATCTTTTCACATACTTCCAGATAGTTTTCTTTTCTCGATCACCTGGCATCCCCTCTCTGTATGGACTTAAGGAATAAAAAATAGGCGGGGAAACAGGTCCTGCTAGATCCTTCTCTACAGAACATCCCGGGTACCCAACCATTGAGTAATACTTGTGCAGTGGGAGGAAGTCCACCGGTTTTGCAGCCTGCCTTCATGCCCCGTTCAGAAAACCCAGCTGGGTTCCGGATGGACATTTGAGGCTCATAAGGAACCATCTCCAGAAAGAGGGTGGGACACGTGAACACCCTGCAGTGTGGTCAGCTGGGGTTCACTGACCATACTTAGCACTGAAGCCACTGCTTAATCATGGTTTTAGCATAAGTGCTTTCTGCAAAAATGAAGAGAGCCTTGTGTTTCCTTCAGCGAAAAGGGAATGTTAGAATTCTGATTTTTTTTTTTTTAATCTACTGATGAAGTCTTAGATAAACAGACCTATTTTGGTTCATGGAGTTCAGTGTAGGAAGAAGGCAGTTTTCTGTAGTCTGAGGTACAGTAGATGGAATTCAGAACTTGAATTTTATTCATATTTTGCTTTGTTGTCACAGGAGCCCCTTAAATTCTTTGTTCATGGATGGTTCATTGATTGCTGATAACCAGCCTACACAGGTCTATCAGTGAGCTTTGTAACCCTGTGCTCTTGATTTTCTTTTCTTGAAATGGCAGCCTCTTATCCCCTTCTCTTCATCGTCCCTGCCTGCTGTATGCTTTTATAATGCCAGTGTTAGTGAGTTTGGTGTGGTGTGTAGAATATATTTCACTATCAGTTTCTTAGCATATTCAATTCTGTTTCCAAAGATACGATTAATCTCTGGTATTTAATGAAGCTTAATCTGTAAGGCAGCGAGTGATGGTAGTTTAAAAGCTTTGGGCTTATCTCTTGGGGAATTCTGTGAAAGGGAAAGACTGTAATGTTAGATGATGAGAAATGTTGGTTTCATCTTTGTTTATGAATCTGGACTAGATAGCCAGAGGCAGTGACTTAAAGGGAAATTGTATTCCAGAGAAAAGGTATAAAAGCATGTAAAGGTGATTGGTTGGTATAGTCTGAGTATGTGAAGTGGGGATGCAGAACCAGACAAATAAACAGGCAGTCCTGTTTTCTGTGCTCGTAAATTAAACACGCAGGGTCTACTTCACTGCCCTCTGTAAATGGTCCAGACGGAGCTTCCTTTTGAACAAAAAACAACCCCAGGACCTCAGGAATGATACACCAGTAGTGAGCCTGTCAGTCTTGTGGGTAGAATTTCACCATTGTGCTTCCTGTCAGCACAGGGAGGGTTGGTCTTCTGTCCCCCAGACATTAATTAAAGATAGCCAGAGTCCCGGCAGGGCACTCGAGGTAAGGCTGGGCCACAGCAAGCCCTTCCCTCTCTGCTCCCCATTCTCCTGTGTCTAAACATAGCCCTGAGATGGTGGTGCCAAAAATACAGAGAAGAGGTCTATTAAGCGGGCTGTTTACAAGCTCATCCTTACTTTGAAACGTCTGGGCTAGCAACTGAGGTCATTCACCGTTTTTGCTTTTGTCTCATCTATAACTGTACCATTTTTCCTCTCCCATCCACTCCTAGTTATTTTTTAAGGAGACTTCAGTTCCAGCCTTAAGATTTGGCCCAATCTATATTTTCTTAGTGGAGACAAATTTGCCTTTGGGGTTTTTGTTTTACATGACTGAATCCCTTGGTTAAAGCATCAGTGTGACTGGCCACTGAATGTCTTGGTCACCATCTAGGTGGGGACACTACTCACATCACCTTGTCATTGGTTTTTCCAACTTCTTTTTTGAGCCGTGAAGCCCTCTACAGAATCCTATCAGGAAGTCTGGTCCGTTAGGCTGGTCACTGTAGAGCCCAGAGGTGGCATGGACCCGAACTGCCACTCACGGTCTTTTGAGGAATCTTGGGCTCAGCTGGACTGTCTGTCCTCTTGAAGTGTCATATGCACAGCCTCCTATCTGGTCATTTTTGAATTTTCAAAGACCGTGTGGAACCTAAACAACCCTTACCAACATGACACTTTTCTTTTCAGGCTAAATAATCTGCTGTCTCTCGAAGTGTTTTTTAAAACTGAAGTTTCATATCAAATTAGACTTAATTTGCTATCTATTTATGATGATCACACACACACACACACAAATAGCACACTAATGCTTAGCTCTGTTTAGAGACACTGTGCCCAGAAGACCTGAACTGTTTGTCATCCCATGTTTACAGAGCACAGACTCGATTTGTGTCAGCAAGAGGGACAGACAGGACTCTGATCCTCATGGAGGTTTTTGTTGTTGTTGCAGTGGGGGTGCAGAGCAAGTCCCATCACAGAGTTTTTTGACTGGTGGCAGGGAAGCTGTGTTCCAGGGTGCTGAGAGTCCCCGGGGCTGTACAGAGCAGATGGGGTTGGTCTGGGTCTGATGGGGGGCTGAGTCAACTCTGGAGCCCCACAGCAGAGTCCGGTCACCATGGGCCAGCCTGACATCTGGGTGACCAGATGTGAGGGGATCCTTGGGCAGCTGTTTTAACCTCTGTGAGCCCCGTTTTCTCCCTGACAGAGGGAACACTTCCTCATAAGGTCATCATGAGGACCAAATGTTACGGTTCTTAGTAGTTGCTCACTAAGCAATTGATTTTGCAAAGTATAAAGATACTTTTAAGATGGGAGATACTCCCCCTTAAAAGACAATTCCAGAGATCTTATCATCCCTTCAGGTGGCCTTTTACCGCCAGAATTGCAGACAAAGTGTAAAACCCCATAGAGTCACAGGTACAATAGTTGAGTGCTGTATTTTAATGCAGCTGTTGTTTTGCACACCAGGAAAAATGGTGACTGGAGTAATCATTGGTGTTATTGGAGCCACCAGTTTGCTGTGGTTCACATTAAGGAGTTTATGTAAATTGTCTCTTGTCAGCCTCTCTCTTCCTCCAGATTCCTGTGTCCTTGCACAAGCGCTGGCGTTTCTGAGCCTCAGTTCTATCACCTGAAACTCTGAGGGTCACGGTTTCCTAGATGTCGTTTTGTTGGTTAACTCTTTTAATAGCATCGCTCCTGCATTGAAAACAAAATATTAAAGAAAAAAACAAAAATAAAATATTCCAAAGTATATAGTGAACATTTTGACCTTGTTTCAGGCTAGTTTCAAGAGCATTCTATTTGTTTATGTGTCTCTGTAATCTAGGGGCATGAAAATCCTTTATCGGTTGGCATGAAAGAAGAGTCACGCACATTTAGTTCAGATCAGCAAACAGGCATCCAGGTCTTCCCCTGCCAGGTGTTGTGAATGTGAAAGTGATGACTCCCTGGCCTTCAGCCTGTGATGAGAGCTCCCAGGTGTGCTGACGCCAAGGCGTGCTGGGTGGCTGGAGCAGCTTTCCTCTGACCCAGATGAGGGTGTAATTAATAGGGCCACCAAAGAGAGAAGGTGTGATGGGCTGTTTTCTCTCCTACAAGCTGTAGTTCACCTTGAGTTCTAAGTACTGTCTCCTCTTCAGACATAGAGCCAGTCTTGTATTGTTGATCTTGCATTTGTAGCTCGGTTAAACTTCAAGGTGGACGACTTTTAGCCCACATGTCATTTCTTCTCCCTTTCCTTGGAACTTTGTATCTCTCACTGTGATGTGACTTTTTTCTTCTGATAAAGAAGTTTTATTTGTTATTTAGCAGGTAGGGAGGCACTGGTTAGGGAGGAGAGCTTAACATCATTCAGTTTATTCATGGGATCCTCTGAAAGGTAAACCTGATTTTATTCAACAAATATTTAAGTGCCCATCAGACACTAGTAAAGATGCTATGGTTGCACCAGAAGTCAAAGCAAAGATCACCACCCTTGTAGAGTTTGCATTCTAGCAGGGTGGAGACACAAAGAAAAAACACACACTGAGTAATTATAATGTGTGTCCAAGTATGATATGTGTTCAGTTCAGTCACTCAGTCATGTCTGACTCTTTGCGACCCCATGGACTGCAGCATGCCAGGCTTCTCTCTCCTTCACCATCACCCAAAGCTTGCTCAAACTCATGTCTATTGAGTTGGTGATGCCATCCAGCCATCTCGTCCTCTGTCATCCCCTTTTCCTCCTGCCTTCAATTTCTCAGCATCAGGGTCTTTTCCAGTGAGTCGCTCTTCGCATCAGGTGGCCAAAGTACTAGAGCTTCAGCTTCGGCATCAGTCCTTCCAGTGAATATTCACGGTTGATTTCTTTCAGGATTCACTGGTTTGATCTCCTTGCAGTCCAAGGGACTCTCGGGGAACCGCACCTGCACCCACAGCAGCCTCTCTGGGTCACCCCTCACGACCCAGGCCGGCCCCCACCTCCAGAGTGCAGTGGGAAAAACACCTCGGTCAGAAAGAATCTGGCGACCGGGCCCCAGGTGTACCCACCACCTGCCTCAACGCCACAGTCTGGGCCTGTCCCCACCTCCAGAGCAGGTCACTGGGGGACCTTGGGGCCGAGGGGAAATGAACGCTCCTAAGGGTGGCACAGAAGTAGGCTAGACCACCAAGCCACAGGCGCTCTGGGCACAGAAGACCCTCTCCATGCCCACCACGGCGGCCCAGCCCAGGTAAGGCTGAGTCAGTTGGTCTCTGCGGCCGGAGGGGCACAGGGCGATACTGGTCGACCTGATGAGGCGACCCAGGAGCTTGAATCTGGAGCGCAGTGACAGTCACCCACCTCATGGTATATGTTAGGGGGGAAATAAATGTGGAACAGAACAAGTGGACTTGCGGAGGCAGGAGGCAGAATGAGGTACGTATTGAAAAGCATGATCATCGAGAAGATGAGATTTAAGGAGGTAAGGGAGTTAACCAAACAGGTATGGGGGGAGAGTTCTTCAGGCAGGAGATACAGCTGGGGTAAAGGTGCTAGCGTGGGTGTGTGCTGGGCCTGCTGAGGAACGGCAGGGAGACAGGTGATGGGTGCTAAGAGAGTCTGAGTGGGAGGGGAGGTCCCAGAAGGTTCGACTTACAGGGCTTCCTAGGTCATTAGGATTTGGAGTGAGAGCCCTAGTTTGACGGGAGCCATTGCAGGTTTTGAGGGAAGGAGTGATATACCAGTAGACCTTTTAACAGACTTACTCCACTTGCTGTGCTAAGAAGAGAATGGGCAGGGATGAGGCAGGGTGGGGAGGTCAAAGGTAGAAGCTGCTGCTGCTGCTCCTGCTAAGTCACTTCAGTCGTGTCCGACTCTGTGTGACCCCATAGATGTAGCTAGGGGCCAGTAAATCTGATAATGTGGCTGAGAGATGATGAGACAGTGAGGTTTCACTCTAGATTTATTTTAAAGATAGAATCAGCAGGTTTTCCTAAAGGAACGGATGTGGCACCTGAGAGGAAGAGGAGACGTCAGAGTGAGTCTGATTTGGGCTTCATCAATGCTAATAATGGAGTTTCCATCAGCTGAGATGAGGAAGGCTGTGAGTGACACAGGGGTGGGGATGGGCTATTAGGATTTGAGTGTAAGCCTTGAGGGTGGACAGGCTCCTGCATTCTGTTCCACATCTCCCCTACCCGGCGCATTCACAGTCAAGCCCCAGGTCAAGTTCCTGTCCTTGGAGTATCCCAGCCCTTTTCTAAGTCGTCTTTGCTGATAGAATGCTGACTGGTGTGCCAGAGACTGTATGTTGCTTGGTTAGTGTGCAGGGATCGTGTTTTTACGTTCCTCAAGTATAAAGTTCCACTATTTCATACATGCATAGTAAGTATTTAATGAATGCTTGTTGAATTAATGAAGTAGGCACTCCAAAGTACTTCTTGGTTAATTTTGAAATAGATTTCTTCTGTAATTTATAGAATGTTTTTGTTTTTCTATTTATGTGATGATGGATAACAGGATTTAAAAGCGTACAGGAAATAAAGATAGGATTTGGATGTGTTTTATGGGTGAAGTCATGAACATGTGAGCAGTTTAAGTCTTAGACTTAAGTATCTACAAAATAACTTTCCAGAATTCACTGGAGTGGGGAGGAGGAGAGGAAGTTTGAAAATGCTTCATTTTATGTGCCAGAAGAATTATGTACCTCATGATTGAACTTTATATTGATTCTTGGTGTTTAAACTCGTGTATCGTATGTTTCTCTCCTCTTTGGTAAGCTTTCATGATACTACTCTTTCCCTGGGGTCCCTTTTGCTTAATTCAAAACATGTGAATTAGAGCCTGTGCATTCAGGGTGTTGAGTGACTTGGATGCACAAACCATTGGGTGTGGGTGTTGGGCAGGAGGTGCCTGCCCTCAGGGAAAATGCAGTTCCGTGAGGGAGGGAGAATGTGTGTGCAGAAAACTGAAATGAGAGGTAGATCTGACTTAGTTCCTATGTAATAATAGTGCGTGAGAGTCCAGGGTTGTGTTAGAGGTTTGAGTGGTAGCATTGGTTTTCCCTTTGAAAGATAGTTGTATTTTGCCTTTTGGAGGAACATCGATGGACAGTGCACGGTTGATCTGGAAATGCTTTAGGATAGGTTTGATAAGCATATAAGAGCTGATAGGCTCCATGCCCAGAGCTTAGGTCACTGAGGGAGGCTGACAGGTGAGTTAGCTGTCACTATACAGTGTGACCCATACAGGCACGGTAGCACATGCCACGGTGTGAAGTAGGACAGAGGAGGTGTGGTTAACTATGCAGAGTTCAAGGGTGGCTCCTCCCTGTCTCAGCTGAAGAAGAGTTTTGAAAAGCAGTTGGGAGTTTGCCTGGTGGGCAGCGCAGGGAAGGGCATTCTGGGCAGAGGGAACCATAAGTACAAAAATCAGGGACTAAACCCGGCTGCCTCTCACATCAGCCTTGGCATGGTTGCAGCTGGACATAGGGCCCCTTCTGGATGCACTGAATCTGAAAGGCGGGAACATGTAGCCTAGACACTGGTGTTCTTAAGAAAGGTCCTCGTGGTTTTGATCCTGGAGGTGATGGAGGGAGCCTCATGGAAGATCAACAGGGGTATTGATGTGATCGGGCCTGCAGTCCTGGTGACGGGTGTGAAGGGTGGCTCGGGGTGGGGCAAGATGGGAAGTTCTTGGAATAGTTCGGGCAAGACATGGTGAAATACTAACCTGAGAGAATGTCTTTGGGGGTGGGGAAGAGGAGACAGAAGGAGGTGTTGGCCAACAGGAGTGGGGGAAGGGGCAGGGAGAATAAAATGCCCTGCACACTGAGCCTGTGGAGCTGCCAGCAAAGATGCCGGAAGATGCATCGGGGTCTGCAGCCAACAGGTCAAACCCACCCAGGTGCCTGTTCATTTATAGCACTTGAGCTTAAGGATGTTTTATATATATATGTATTTTTTTTTTAATGGTTGTATAAGCCTCAATTTTGCCTCAACTTGCAAAGCATCAAATATTTACTGTCTGACCCTTAAAGAAAATGTTTGCTGACCCTTGACTTGGAGGTCAAGCAGGTTAGGGAGTTGATGTATGTGTGGCTGTTGCTACCATTTTTAAGTACTTACTGCGTGAACAGCAGTATTCCGGGCAGTCACATCCATTGCATCTAATTCCATTCAGGGGTGGGTGTGGCAGCAGAGTGGTCGTGAGCCTGGACCTCAACCATATGGGGCTGAGTTCCCACCAGCAGCTTCGCTCAGCCTCAGTTTCTTTGTGTGACACCTGGAATAACCATTTTCTATGGCAAATATGTCTCTAAGCAATAATGATTAGCTGTTGAGTTAGTTTGCCAGGACTGCTGTAACAAATTACCACAAACTGGGTGGCTTAAGAAAAGTATAAGTTTGTTCTCTCCCAGTTCCGGAGTCTAGAAGTCTGACATGAAGACATCGGCAGCGCCGCTCTCCCTCCAAAGGCTGGAGGATCCTTCCAGCTTCTGGTGGTTGCCGGCAATCCTTGCTGTTCTTGGCATGTAGACTCATGGCTCCAGTTTCTGCCTCCATCTTTACCTGGCATTCTCCCTGTGTGCTCATCTCCTTCTTTTAAGGATTCTACCACTTTGGATTTAGGGCCCATTCTTCCAGTATGGCCTTGTGCTTGCATGCTCAGTCACTCAGTCATGTCCGACTCTTTGCAACCCCATGGCCTGTAGCCCACCAAACTCCTCTATCCATGGGATTTCCCAGGCAAGATTACTGAAGTGGGTTGCCATTTCTTCCCCCAGGGATCTTTGATCAAACCTGCGTCTCTTGCATTGGCAGGTGGATTCTTTACCATTGAGCTACCTGGGAAGCCCAATCCAGTGTGACCTCACCCAAACTAATTATGTGGGCAAAGACCCTGTTTCCAAATAAGGTCACAGTTACAGTTTCCAAGTGGATGTGAATTTTTGTGAGGAGATACTGTTCAACCCAGTATAGCTGTTTAACTCCCCAACTGGGTGCCAGGTGAGGCTCAAGGAAGTTGAGTGATTTCCAGAATCACGCAGCTAATAAGGAGACCTAGGATTTGAGTTCACTTTTAGCCCTGACCTGAGGTCAGTACTCTTTATGCTACAATAGGTAGGATGCCTGCTAGAAAATTGTTTTATCCTATAGGCAGTCAGCAGCCACTAAAGGTTTGAAACTGAAGAGTGACTTCTGAACTGTGATAAAAGTAGCAAATGTACATTGAGGGTTTTTGTGCATCAGGCATGGTGCTTTGCACTGGATTATATCTATTTAAACCTCATGGAAGATTTTGAGGTAAATTCTCTCATTATCCCCACTTTGCCGGCAGGAAGGCGGTGAGCCATAGAACCTAACTGTGAGCTCTTGGCATGCGTCCCCCGAGTGCAACCTGGTTCCCAGGAAGCTGCTCCTATTGGCTGAGTACAGACCTGCAGAGGCTTGTTAGTAGACCAGGCTCGAGGCAGGCTTTGAAAGAGCAGGTGAACTGAAGACACCTGTCAGGGAGAGTGGTAGGACTGGTGAGGGGTGGCTCTCTTGAATCTAGAGTTACTGTTTACTTGCTAAGTCATGTCCAACTCTTTTGTGACCCCGTGGACTCTAGCCTATCAGGCTCTCCTATCCATGGGATTTCCCAGGCAAGACTACTGGAGTGGGTTGCCGTTTCCTCCTCCAGTGGATCTTTCCGACCCAGGGATCCAACCCACGTTTCTTGCATCTCCTGCATTGCAGACAGATGCTTTACCACTGAGCCACCAGGGAAGCTTGAGTCTAGAGTTACCTTTGAAGTATTAAGTTTGAGTGACAGAAAGTAGTGATGCCAAGAATAGAAATAGGTAGGTTTAAGAAAAGAAAGATTAGAGGGAAAGAGAAGGAATGGGGCTGAAGGGATCCTTAGAAAATCCCATTTTCTGGACTTTTTATTATATTTCGTTATATTGACATTTGTGATTTTCACAAAAGCCCACCTATTGCCTGCAGTGAGAAATCTTTATAAATGCTAGTAAATGTCAGCATGGGTAATCTATAAGTTTTCATGTGTTTTGAGTTATATTTTATGTCTTTTAAAATACTGTATTTCTATTGGTAGATTGTTTTGACTTCAGTTGTTTATTTATGATTGGTTCAGGAAGTCTAGATGTGGCCAGTGGAAACCTGGTCCCCGCCATTGGCAGAAAGCAGGGACACCCCAGGGCCAAGAGTGTGCTTAAGTTTAAAACTGTTGATTTAGGAATCTTCCCCAAAGTGTAATGATTGTAAAGTGATGTGAAGTGCCGATCATAATGGCCACAGCAAACAGCACTGTAGGAAGCCATTAATGCTGGGCTGCTCACCACTTAGTACCCACTGTAGCTTAAGTAGCAGCTGGTAACGCTGGGGTTTACAATTACATTTCTACAGTTAAAAACTAGATATTATTTGGGAAGAATACTTGAAAGAAAGAAAAAGATCCTTTGAAAACATTGTTCTAACTGTAGTAGTAACAGCAGCCCTCTCAGAAGCGGTCCTGGGAACCACGGATCTGGCTTTGGATGTGTACCTAACATGTCTGTCTCTTTTCTAAAGGGCCAGTGCCACCTCACTCTATTCCTTCCCCCATAGAGAAGGGCCTGTCTGCTTAGCAGCTTCTGTTAGATTTATGTCAGTCTGTGTGCGTGTGTGCTCAGTCGTGTGACTCTCTTACGACTCCATGGGCGATAGCCCACCAGGCTTCTCTGTCCATGGGATTCTCCAGGCAAGAATACTGGAGTGGGTTGCCATTTCCTTCTTCAAGGATCTTCCCAGTCAAAGGATTGCATCTGCATCTCCTGCATTGGCAGGCGAATTCTTTACTACTGCACCACCTCTTAGCTTGGGCCTCCCTTTATCTTCCTAGAAAAAAAGAAACTTAAGGTTTTACATTTGGTTAAAGGTAGTTTCCAAAGTCCATTTTAGTCTTAGGTATAGGTATGTTTTGTTGTATGTCAAAGGTCATTTAAATCCAAAGTGCTTGGCAGCTTGCAAATATCCCTAATGCTGCTTTGTTTGTACAGACCTATACCCATGTGTGTATATCAGGAAACAAAAGGATTAGGAATTAGGAACTACCCACTGTGCACCTCAGGCATCAAGTGTATTCTCTGAATTTTAACCACACTATGGATTCTGTTTTACAGCATCAGTTGTTTTATTCGAGTTTTATTGTATGTTCATGATTATCAAGAATATTCCTTCTACCTTATTTTATTATGATTCTGTGGGTAGAAAACCTTTAAGAAAGAAAATGATACATGTTTTTTAATCTTCAAATTTTGGTCTTTATCTCTCTTCGCTTGGCCATAAGCACATCAACGTTTTCACCATTGTATCCAGAGTCTTCTGAAATAAAAACACTATTTTTACAGTATTCTCTTGAATCTATCACCCTAGTATCTTTATCATGTATTTAACACTTAATATAAGCTGAAACACGAGAACCTTTATTATATATAACATTTCCTAGCTGTGAACAGAACAACCTATGCTACCAAATGAGCCACAAGAGATATAATCATATGATTTCCATCTTCATTTCTGGACAAGGTGAGCTGTATGGATGTATGTACATAGTGAGTAGAAGTAATCCAATGTTTTAAGATGTGGTGCACGTCAGTGAATGTTTTCATTCATACTAAATGTCATCCTTCCTGTACGCTTCTGCTGATTGCTGAATGGAGCTAAAAGAGCTGCTTAATTAGGAAATAATAAGACTTTTACCAGAACAAACAGCTGCTTATTGTATCTTCAGGACCCAAACTTAGAGGCCTGAGTTCTTTAAGGTTCTTTAATTTTTTTCATCATCAAGCAATCAGGTCTTTGTTGTTGTTATTATTATTTTATTTTTTTTTGTAATTTATTATCCTGGTCCTGACCCTCTCTCTTTTTTTTGAATGACTCAAAAGTTCTCATTGTGAATTGAAATTGAAAGTGAATTTTAAATTACTTGTATCTTTGAATTTTGATAGTTCTTGGCTCTAGGGACATTTTGTCCCTTCAAAAAGTTGCTCTCACCGACGAGTTCAGTGGTACTATTTGCACACTCTCAAGTTTATTTACATGGTCCAAATCTGGAGCCCACTTAGTCAGACTTGATGCAGGAATAAATAGAATTGTGAGGGCCTGGAGGCGGTTCGTGCGTGCCTGCTTGGTTGCTCAGTCGTGTCCTACTCTTTGCGACCCCATAGACTGTAGCCCTCCAGGCTCCTCTGTCAATGGGATTTCCTAGGCAAGAATACTGGAGTGGGTTGCCCTTTCCTTCTCCATGGAGGTGATTCATGGGTTGCTTATCCCAACATGAGGCTTCTGGAGGCTTGGTGTGGTGTGGTGCCCTGTGTTCTGGGCCTGGTCCGTGGGGCTTTGAGGTCTCAGGCAGGAGGCAGCCCCAGTTGGGCAGGTACAGGGAACTGCGTGGGTTAGGAAGCAGACCAGATTCACATGTAGCTGACACCTTGTAAAGTTATTTACCTTGCTTAAGCCTCTGTCCACCTCTGAAAACAAAAGAGTCATCCTTGCTTTTCTTTCCAGGTTAAAGATAAAAAAAAAAAACAACAGCTAGACATGCGGAGTACAGACCAGAGCTTTGCATAGAGCAGGTGCTCACATGGGACTGTGTTCCCTGGATGGATAGCCATCCTATCCTGCCCCTTTTATGTAAATGTCAGTCTTTGTTTTGGGAGCTATTTTACTAATAAAAAAAATAAATAAAAAAGTAAATATTGGAGCAGAGAGAGGGGAAGAAGAGTCAACGAGTGGGTGGATGGAAACCGAAAGGAGGGAGGAAAGTTTAGGGGGAAGGAGTTACTGGGGAGTTAGCAGGGACCCAGGGGTGGGTACCAGTGATGGGAGGGTAGGAGCGAAATAGGCCACTTTGGCCAAATTAGCATTTTCTTTCAACATTTCACAAGTACCAGGGAATGAAGAAAAACAGGTCTAGCTCATGCAGCTTCTGTACAGCTGTCCCTGTGCCCTTCAGCCCGTCTCCTGTTCTGTTCCTCACTGCCTGCGTTTTCTGGGCCAGGGCCCCAGGAAGACAAAATCTTGTTAATGTTCTTGGCACATTCATGATTTCAAAATTAAATGAAGCGCTTACTTTTTTCTTCTAATTCTTTTTTTTTTTTTTTTAAGGAAGAAAATGTAGCCTTTGGATCCCTGTTGCTTAGTGACTGAACCTTTTGTATAATTGGTCCGAGGAGGGACAAAGCATAGGAGAATAAGAGATTTGGTTAAGGAAAGGAAGGCAACGTTCAGGTGCAGAGACTAGTGGGTTGGGAGCTTTTGGAGCAGCCAGCAAGCCTAGGGGGTAGGGTGGGGCCTGGGAAGGTGAAGGTGGAGGAGAGGGCCTTAACCAGAGAAACTGAAGGGAGGCCAGATAAACTCAACTGAGTTTAGAGCCTCCCTGGTTAAAATGTCTGAGGCACTGCAGTATGTGAGTGGGTTGGATTTTTTTTTTTTTTTTTTTGCCCCTTTCTGGTTTTGCTGGGTCAGAAGTTGCCAGGGCAGTGCTTTCTTTCTGCAAATCAGAAGGAGATGATACAGCAGGGTTCAGTGTAGTGTAACAGTGTCGGCTAATGTGCTTTATACTTCAGCTCATGGAACCGATCAAAATTGACACATGTAACACAGAATGATCAAATCTGTGAAAACAGGGTTGAGCAGCCGTCGTTGCTTGAGGGCAACAGAGAGCCAGCTGGTTGACTGTCGCTAACTGCCATCCTGTTCTCTTCTGCCCTGGCATCACTGTTCGCTCTCTAGGGCTCAGACATCCCTTCCAGAGCAAGGCAGTCTCTGGCCAAGCCTGAAATCCTACCGCATTTTCTGCATGTATGTGTATTACTTTTTAAATTGCAAGGGAAAAAATAAACATTATATTTTTAAAAAGAAAACTGTGTACAGTTTCCAAACATATTTCCCTAAGCAATTGCTCTCAAAATTTAAAGAAGTGAAGACTGTTCCTGACTGTTGGCTATTCTTCACATGTTCTCTTTGACTAGATGATACCAGAGCTTCAGTGCTCTCATTCTAGAAAAACCAAAATGGCAATGAAATGCTTCCTGAACAGTTTTACTGATGTACATAATTTAATGGCATGCTGTGTAAATAATGTGATGCTTTTGAAAATGGTGCTGACTTCCTGGATTGTAATTGATCTATGAGTTTGAGCCCTTTAAGGTTATAATAATGAACTTAATCATGTGATTGGATTCTTTTATGTGTCATTATTTTGTGTTCCCCACAAGTGTGCATAATATCATTCCTCTAAAATTGAGTGCATGTGGGTTATTAATTAGGATGCTCCTTCTGACCTGAGCATGCTTTAAAATTATGCTCACATTGGTAAAATACCCAGAGCATGGGAGGAGAGGAGTGGGAATGAAGTTAGGACATGAGTTCTGCTGGGTTTGGTGATGGGAAATGGGCAAAATGCCTTTCTCTGAGCCTGAGTAATTTCAATAAGTATCAAAATGAACGCAGTTAGGAATTTTGCATGTACAGAGTCAGCTAAGAATGCCAAAAAAGTCTGGGAGATTTGTTAATAGCAGGTCCTAAAGCAAAGTTGAAATACTGGTTTAGTTTTCCTTTTATGACTCCAAATGTAGAAAGGGAAGGACCCTTTTCAAGAGAGTGGAGCAGAGGCCCTGACTGGAATGTTAAGTGGAGAGTGGCAGGGCTGGCAGGCAGGTAGGAAGGGCAAGTTCTTTGCTAGGAATTAGCTGTGGGACTTTGGGCAAGTCACAGCCTCTTGCTAGAGAGACTGAAAAAAACTGTACCAAAACCTCGTTTAACTTTCACAACCTTATAGCTCATTGAAAAAAAAAAATCGGAGACCCAACTCTGCCCTTCTTACCAAAGGACTCAGTTCTTCCAGCTTCCCCAGTGGTAGTGGTAGAAGTCTGTCATGGTCCTGCTCCATCCTTTGGAATAAAGGTTTAGGCTGATCAGTTCCTGAGTGAACTTTCTATCCTGTGGAAATCCTTTAATAATTTGTCCAACTATTTTAATAGTTAGATTGAGTGCTCAGCTGCAAGTTCCTTCTTAGCCTGGAAGCCTTTTTAGGAGGGGTGACTCTGTATTATGAAAAGACTCTTTGGGGCCCATGGACTGTAGCCCACGAGGCTCCTCTGTCCATGAAATTTTCGAGGCAAGAGTACTGGAGTGGGTTGTCATGCCTTTCTCTAGGGGGTCTTCCCAACCCAAGGATCAAACCCGCATCTCTTATGTCTCCTGCATCGGCAGGCAGGTTCTTTACCACCAGCACCACCTGGGAAGCACATCTCTGTATTCCTTTCTGCCTCCCCGCCACAGAGATTCCCTGGGGAAGAAACACCTGAAATGTGTCCAACTCAGCCCAGTGTCCTGCATGGGAACTAGATTGCTTTTGCCTGTTGGGGAGCACAGTCATGGGTGTGATGGAAATACATTGCCCACGTTCATGAATACCTTTTCCTGTATTTCTAATACCCTTTAAGAATTTATTTTTAGTTGTGTAACTTGGGGAGGCTGCACCATTTTTCATGTATTACCTTCTTGTTATTTTGTCTTGTTATTGGCTATAAGTATCTTAATGAAGAATGTGTTCATTGTTCTGTAATGTCAGCCTCTTCTTACTTAATATCAGAATTTAATGATTGCCTCTATTTTCTTTTCTTGATAAAATCTTATTTTGTCCATATATATCCCCATATAATGTTTGTCTTTTAGCCCGAGAAATAATTTTGTAGTTATGTGCTTGTGTTCCTACTCTGAAATATGTTTCCTTCTGATCCCTCCTATTTTTAATTTTCTTTCACTTTAAAACAGTTGCCCTACCCATGAGTATATTTATGGGTCTTTTGTTTAATCCAGAAGCAACCACTTTTCACCCTAGGCTTTATTTTATAATTTCTCCCCCTTATTGTTTGATTTTCCTTACTGTTACAAAAGCAGGGTGACAGTGTGATGTTTGTGACATCAGAGGCCTGGTAGGGTTAGATTCCTCCTAAATTAGCCACTATCAAAGTACAGCTTTTGGGGGAGGGGAGTTTGGGGGTCAATGGGTACGTGTATGTGTGTGGCTGAGCTCCTTCCCTGTTCACCTGAAGCTATCACAGCATTGTTAATCGGCTCTACCCCAATGCAAAATAAAGTTTAAAAAAAAATACAGGTTTTGAAAACCTTTGCCTGTTTTTGTATTGACTGCGTGATAAAAGTATGTGTTCCTGTTGGTTTTTAGATTCTGGGCCATGTTTCTAGCTTTTATTTACACTCCTCTTGGGTTTGGTACAGCTGAGAGAGTACTTAAAATATGCTGTAATGTTTGTTACAACTCTGCAGCTGGTTACATTGTACCTCTGCAGTTGATTCTTAGCTACAAGTTAATATTTTAAGCTATCCTAGAAGTAACAAGTCTGTAGGGATCTAACCCTGCCCCCAATAGTTTTCTTTCTCCAACTCTTCACTCTTTAGAAGCTAAACCTGGTTGAAAATGTGGCTCTCTCTGCCTTGTGATGTTTAATATTTTAGATTTGGAAATATGGGAAGTGTAGATGTGTGTACAGATAATTCCCAGTTTGAGAACTGGGAAATAAACTGCAAGAATACACCGTCTGTGACAAAACGTAAGTCCTAGTTCTAATAGTAAAACTATTTTACTTATATCTAATGGATGTTTGTAATACATTTCTATTGGAAAAGTATGTTCCCACTTTGACCTTGAGAGAAGCCAGAGTTTAGAAGTGCAGTGGGTAGAAGTGGGGTAGAGGGGAGCTTCAGGGAAACTCCAGAAAGTAGTTCTGTTCATCAATTCCCCAGTGGTTTTTTCTTTTTTTCTGTATACTCTCAGACAGTAAACTAATTAACTTCCATAATTAGCTTATTGAATGATTTGACTTTATCTTTCTCATAAGAAAACACACTGAACCCTTAGTATTTGTTAAAACTGTATGGGAAAAACTAATCAGAGGCTTGTGAGGTGAATATTTAAACGCAGAATGGTTTTCTTCTTGAAGGAAATAATTTTTTAACTGTCAATAATATTTTACAAAAGATAACTTACTTTTGGGGGGGCTTGGGGTTGAAGGTCTGTGGGTTGTCATCCTGAAATGTAACAGCCAGATGCTTAGAGAACTGGATTGCTGTCAACTCGGGAACTCTTTCGATTTTTCAAAAAGTATATTGCTGTCAGCCTGTTTTTTGTTAATCATCTTTCTTCAGAAGGTGGGTCTGGAGGGAAACCAATTTAACTACATTTTAGTTAAAAGACGTTGTGGTTTTAAAATTTGCTCCAAATTCATGGGTCCAATTTTGTGAAGACATAATCTTCCTTGATTACACCGAGCACTCCCTCTTCTACCAGTTTGTACATTTATAGAATGCTGTTCAATACCTATATTTTCTATCTTGTGTAGGTCTTTAATGGTTTCAGGCATGTAAATCTTGTCACCTCAAAAAACAATTCGAGTCCCTAAAATAGGAACCTTGTCTCTTTCTGATAAACATATTTCACCTGTTTCCTTGCTCCTTGCAATCCTGATGCATTATGCTAATAGATTTGAATTGTATTAAGTGCCTTAAACCAAAATTCCAAGTGAAATTGCCCTTTGGGTGCTTCTCTTCAGTGGTTTGTTCTGTTCTTCCTATTTTGCAAAATAATTTTTGGCTGGGCTATCCAGCTGCACTAGAGCAAACAAAGGCAAAGCCCATCCAGGGATTGTATGTTACTATTTTTGGTGATAGTTCTTGACTTATATAATTTTCCAATAGAATCTAAGTCGGTGAGAAGGGGGGAGGTGGGGGGAAGACAAAACCTCCCACCCCCCCACGTAAGTTTGAGTTTAAATTTTCAAAATAATGAAATATGTGCTGCCTTTTCGATTTTTTTTTTGTAGCACCCTAATTGTATGCTTCAAAGATAAGAAAATCAGACATCTTATAAATATTAAAAGGCTTTACAGGCACAATTAATGAATTGAATGAGGCTACTAAGATTCCAGAGGGAAATTTTCAGCACCTATATGGTTTATTTTACATGCTCACAAGGTCTCCTGATGTGCACGTCAGAATAAAAGCCAGGGACCAGCAAGGGAGGTGAAAAGAGAGAAGGAGGGGGCAGGAGCCCCTGCCCTTATCCCCAGCACCCTGCTTACCAGCCCACTGTGCCTTTTTGTCTCTTCAGTCTCCGGTTTCTTTTCTGAATATTTGTGGTGTTTGCTTTGAAGTCAGTTCTGTATTCAGATCCCATCTCTCCCACCTCTTACTGGGTTACTGCTAACTTCGGGCCTCAAAGAATGTGGGTGGCTTTCTCGGTTTCCTTGTTGTAAAACAGCAGTCATGTCTGTAGCAGAGTTGCACAGGGTTAGACTTGGTACACAGAAAGTGCCTTGCATATTTGATGACTGTTTTAGGCAGCTCCCATTTACTGTTATCTCCGCTTATTCCTGCCCCCACCCTGGCACCCTTCGTCCTCAGCACTGCCTGGCACAGAGCAGGTCCTCCAAGCGTTTTCCCTTGTGACATGATTACATTCTCTTGGAAGAAGCCACAGTCAGTTGCCATGCAGAATTCCGTGCTTTGCGGCTCTGTCACTTCACGCCATGGCTGTGCGCTGGCCCTCAGTGTGCTTTCTCAAGGTGTCTTCCTTGAGAGTTCCGGAGGGTGGGGACTTGAACACTTGGTGTGAGCCCCGCCATGTGCATCCCCCTTGCCGGCTCTGTGCTGTCCTTTTGTGTGTGTTAAGTTGCTTCAGTCGTTTCCAACTCTTTGCAACCCCACGGACTGTAGCCCGCCAGGCTCCCCTGTCCATGGGGATTCTCCAGACAAGAATGCTGGAGTGGGTTGCCATGCCCTCCTCCAGGGGATCTTTCCCACCCAGGGATCTAACTCATGTCTCCTGCAGCTTCTGCGTTGCAGGTGGATTCTTTACCGCTGAGTCACTGGGGAAGCCAGGCCCTCCACAAATGCTGGTAAATGAGCTGAGATTATTGCCCCAGAAACCCAACTGTTCAGGGCTCTGTGTTATTTACAAAATAAATTCATAGCTGGGAGAAAAGTGAGTCTTCGATTCACAGATCCTTTTTAGAATGTACACTCAGAAAGCTTGAAGGCGACAAATGCCAAAAGGTCTTTAGGCCTTGGAGAGAGTTAATACTTGTACTGTGTCCAGGAGTTTTGAAAATGTATTCTGATGTGATTCAGGTTGTGAAAACGTCAGGCTTGTTCATTTGTAAATTGGTTTTTACGGATGCATGTCTGCAGGCCTGTGTCATAGAATGTCGTTTCTGAGAAGATGGTGATCTCATCTGGAGGCTGATGAGCTGCAGGTTCGTTGACCTTGGCACCGCTCAGGGCCAGGTTTCTGAGTTCCTCTGTGCTGGACTCCAGTGACTAGAGCAAGTGACCCTTACAGCATATTCCCGGTACCCAGCTGCTTCACGGCTGCACAGGGATCTGTGCAGGGCAGGGCTCCAGTGCCTGTCCTCCATGCTCAATAGCAGGCACCTCGGCCCTGAATCACACGAACAGTCAGATCGCCTGAGACTCTGCTCTCTTAATGCCTTGTTTCAGCTTCCCAGGTGGCTCGGTGGTAAAGAATCCACCTGCCAAGCAGGATACACAGGTTCCTTCCCTGGATCAGAAAGATCTCCTGAGGAAGGAAATAGCAACCCACTCCAATATTCTTGCCTGGGAAATCTCATGGACAGAGGAGCCCAGCGGGCTATAATCCACAGGGTTGCAAAAAGAGAGTCGGACACGACTTAGCAACTAAACAATAACAGCAAGCTCTCTCTCAACCATTTTCAATGTAAATTTCATAGTTTCATATTCTCAGTCATCTTTTAGGTAATTTTTTCTTTTCTTTTTTAGTTTTCTGTCTCATGCTTTCCTAGTTTATTCAACTTCAATTTTTATATATTAACGATGACACTTGTACAAATATAATGAACGTAAGTTCGCTATAAGAAATTATTCTTTGCTGTCTCTAAGGAGGAGGAGCGTTCTCTGTTTAGTGTAGACCACAGGCAGGCAGGTTGCATTGCTTCTTGAGTCTTGTCTGCTGTGGGGGAGATGTTAACAGGGCCATTCAAGGTGATGGCTACTTAGGGGATTGGGTAGGGGTCTTCCTGTAGCCCAGTTAACATGGATGACATCTCCACTGTGTGGTCACGGGGGAAGCAGGGTATTCTCTCTGCTCCAGGGCTCTCCTGCTTTTCAGGTAAAGATTTTTAGAATAAATAAATGAAAATATACAAACATACATACATTTATATCTGTAACATTTGTTGTTGATGAGTTTTAATTTCTCAGGTCTTTGAGTTGTGCAAAAAAACCAAAACAGTCTTTAAGGATTTTATTTAATAGTAGGTTTACTCTATTTTGTAGATTTGAAGAAATTTAGATACAGGGCTTTTCCCCTGTATATTTCACCATTGGCTAAAACAACATTTCCACAACAAAGCTGCTCAGCTTCCCCACTGCCTTCTAAACAGGTTCCCTTTCCCTCCACTTAGCATCATCACATCCTCAGACCAGCAAGCCTGGTGCCCTAAGTGTTTCTCTCGTCTTTCATTGTGGTTCAGTAGAATGGATGCATGTGGGGTCAGGAATCTGGATTCTTGAGCTGGCTGTGCTCAAGTGATTTGAACTTTATCATCACTCATTTTTAAGAACACATGAATAGTCTTTATTTTTCCTACCTCCTATGCATCCTCAGGCTTTTGTGCTTTTTTTTATGACTGTGCTTCTAGGGGAAGATCTGCCCTCCTGTGGCACTTGCGACAGAAACCGTCCTCTCCACCCCACCCCATCCCCAACCCCCCGGCCCGCATCCTCTGGTGACGTTTCTTGGCCGGAGGCTATGACACTTCTGGCTTCATTCCCAGGTGACTGTTAGGGCAAACTCAACACTCACTGATCTTTACAGCCTATAAGGAGAAGGAGGCATATGTTTACTGCACAGGGCCATTATGCTACAGGTATGGATCTGGTAGAATGTGGAGTCAGAATCAGGCATGCCTGCAGTATGCTCCACTTTAGAGATGACCTTCTTAATGTATGTGTATATAGTGGTGTTGGTGGCTCAGACAGAAAAAAAAAATCTTATCTGCAATATGGGAGACCCAGTTTTGATCCCTGGGTTGGAAAGATCCCCTGGAGAAGTGAATGGCTATCCACTCCAGTGTTCATGCCTGGAGAATTCCATGGACAGAGGAGCCTAGAGGGCTAGTCCATGGGGTTGCCAGGAGTTGGATGTGACTGAGTGACTAACACACACACACACATACAGAGTGGTGTTACACTTTGTCCCTTAAGAATGTTAAAATCGCAGAGTTTCTTGGTTTGTCTTTTTAGGAAAAATTCCTTGCAGTTTTTGTCTATAGTATATAATATCTCTGCTATTAGAAGAGATGAAACATACTATTTGGTCAATGGCAAAGGCTAGTTTTGATAAGTGAATTTGTAGCAGTGGAGGTGTTTTCAGAAACTTTACCAGATTTCTTCTTTTTTAATAAATAATTATAGTCACCCCTTTAAATGCCAAGGGACTTCAAAATAGTTCAGGCAAGTATTTATAATGCCCAACATTCTGTTTACTATGTAGCTGTAACACTGGGATACATATGTATTTTTTATTTTTTTATATGTATTTTTTAATTAATTTTTTTTTTAAACCACAGGAGCTCTTACCAAAGTAAAGGAGAGTAGGCGACACGTGGAAGAAGGGAAGATGGAAGTCCAAAAGGCTGATGGCATTCAGGATCGCTGTAACACTATTTCTTTTGCTACTTTGGCTGAAATTCACCACTTCCATCAAATTCGAGTAAGAGACTTTAAATCACAAATGCAGCATTTCTTACAACAACAAATAATATTTTTCCAAAAAGTGACGCAGAAGTTGGAAGAGGCTCTTCACAAATATGATAGTGTTTAATGACTGGACGTTGGATTATGGACTTTTTTTTCAGTTCAAGGATAATTTCTACAGCAGAATACAAACTGCTATCAAAGAACTATTGCCAACTATCAGCAGTGGTACAAGGATGGTTTTGTGTTCAACTGAAACTGGGCTGAATATATAATTATGTAGGAAAGAAGCAGTTAATATGTTTATATAATAGAAACAGTACCACACATTGTAACTAAATTATACTCTGTATGCCTACACTACCATTGTAACTTTTGGAATAATGAGTATACTATTTGCCTTATTGCTTTTTGAAGTATGGGTATTTTAGTGCATACTTTGTAGACCTCAAAACCCATGAAGGGTCTCAAAGAAGCTGGCTGGTTAAAAGCCTGCTGTGGATGCCTTTTTACTCTCATAGATTGGGATTATCTAAATTCAGCCTATTCTCTGTTTACAAACTCCAACTAGAGCAGCTATGCGACTTTGTGCCTTTAGACTCTTGGTTTTTCATTTCTCCACCCCGTACCCTCTTTTTAAAGCAACCACAACTTTTCTGATGGAAAGAGTGAAAGGCCAGTGCACGTAATGACGAACTGCTGGGAACCTCCTGTTGGCGCTGGGGGCAGGGCGGGAGGATCAGCTGTCATCAGCTTGCCCAGCGAGTTTTGTCTCCTGATAGATGCTGGCGAGCACAGCGGAGGGAGCCTCACGTTCACCTTCAGACAGGGTGTCTGTTAGGGAAGAAAATGGTGCCACTCTGCTCCCTTAGATGCTGCAGTAGCTAGTCTCTTCACTCGAGTGTCCTGGAAACTTGACGTGGAGATTTAATCGAACATGTCTTACAACCCGGAGAAGGGGTCTAATCTGTTGGGGACACGAGCACAGAATCAGTGACAATACACACTCGAATTTAATTCTTATGAGAGTTTTCTTTTTTTTCTTTTTTAGCTTGAAATTTTTCTTTTTAATATTCAGTGTGTGTGTGTGTGTGTGTGTGTGTGTGTTTTAATGGATCTACACTGTTAACTGATTGAGACTCCACTGTGATTCACTTGTTTACTTAATCAAAAACTTTTTCAGGGATGTCTATAAAATTCAGTGTTACACGTGATGAAAAGTAATGTTGGTTGATCTAATGAGGGACCAGAAATAATTTCTACTATTCCAAATGCTGATGGAAAAAAGTAATTTTTTTCTTTAAGTATTGATAAGCCCCCAGGACATTTAACCTTAAAAATTACTTTAAGTGTATTCTTTTATTTCTATAAGGGAAATACAAATGGCTGATAAATACCAAAAATATTCAAAAGCAGCTTAATCTAAAAAGCACAAAGAGATTTTGGTTTGAAATACCAGAATCTCAATGTTTTTATAGTTGCCGAGCTCAATAATGTGATTCTTGAGTTTACAGATTGTAAAGCTGTCACTGAAAGGTTAAACTGTCTACTGTTTTTAATGAAGTCAAACTTATGCTGCCTCAGAAATCCCTGGGTATTCAAGTGGTAACGTAGAAGTAAAGAGGTCAGTTTGAAATGTTGGTGAGTCACATTGATTAAAAGAAAAGGGTCAATTTGCAGATAGTCATACAAAGTGAAGGTTATTGAAATGATTTCTCAATAGCACATTTACTCTAAAAAGTAATCTCACATGGGTTGAATTTTTAAGATCAGATTTGATCAAAATTTTATACCTTAGTTAACTTAGAGCCAGATTTAACATCATGTGGCTTTGTCTCTACTACCGACATGTGGAACTGTAACCAAATATATTGTTCTCTAAAAAAATAACTTTTTCCTGTTGATTGCAAGATACAGTTCTATAAATGAAACCCATATATATATATATATGTTAATTTTATTGCAGAAGTTTAGAGATGATAATGATAGCATTTAATTTAAGTTTGAGTCTGTATTGGACAAATAAGCACTATGCTTTTCAAATGATTGGAAAATCATTTTTATTTGCCTCCTTTTTTTGACAGTGGTTTGACTTTTTGTTTGTTTAAGTAAAAATCACTAAACTTGTGCAATGGTAGCATGGAAATTATCTGAGGTGTCTTGTATGATTGTGCTTTGGCCAGGGTGGACATAGTTCAAATTGTAAGAGCTAAAGATAAAAGAGGAAGAAGGTATAGGTTCATGCTGCCTATTTAGAAGAGAACTTTCATTCTTCAGAGCTACATAACATGATAATGCCACTGATTCATAAGGGGTTTAAATTAATTCTATGGGGTAGGACACCAGAATCATTAGTGTTCATTTTCATCTAAGGTTTTTATCTCTCTAACGTTCTTGGTCCTATTGAAACATTTCAGTATACAAAAATACTGCGATGTTAATACCCAAGAGAAAAGCCATCATAATGTGTATGCTGGTCATTTTGATCAGTGTGGTACAATTTTTTAAAAATAAACTATCATGCCCTTCATGCCATTATTTGTCTTTTTTTCTATAATTCATAAGTTTTGATTCAAATACGTATTTAGAACAGGGTGTGCACTTGAGCCTGGCTTTGCTATTTTAATTAGAAACAGTTGTAGTTGTTCATGTGCTGAAACTATAATGCAGCAAGACTGGTTCTGCAGCTGTGCGCTGGGACTCTTACTCTTCTAGGCTCTCTTATCTGAAGGTATGTTTCAAACCTGGAATAAGGGAACACGTTGGAAAGTGAAATGGAAAGCCAGTGCTCACTGGCTTGAATGGAGTTTAACTGGGATTTTCTTGGGCTTCACTAGTACTGTTGTCTTACATTTATTCATAACAATACAGCAGTTTCTTAAATGCCAGTTTTTAATTGTCTTGAATTTTGCTGCTGTTCTCATCATTAAGGACTTGAAAAATGTTTTGGTCTCTCAAATGAAGCATGTAAAGTTTATATATAAACCTTTAAATGTCATTCTTTCCTAAGTTCATTTTTTTCTATTAATTTACTAAGCCAGTTAATGCTTATGCTTTTATTGCATAATGCTTATCCATTTATGCTTTTATTTCCTCAGAATTGAATAACCATGGTTGATACTTTTAAATCCATAGGCATTATCCAGTATTCTCATTTCCAACCTTGTCTTTGGCGGACAGACTAAGTAAAACAGAGTATTATTTATTTCTAGACTAAAAATATCAAATATTGTTTTATTTCCTTCAAAATATTATGATTAGTGCAGATCAGCCATGTTTATCTTTTAAAAAATAAACAAAGGTTGCTTTATTTCTCAGCTTCAATGGAATATTATAATTATTTTTTTCTCCAGTAATCAAGGAGGCATTTATTTAATGTGAAAGACTTAAACAGAAAAATAGAAGACTGAATTCACTGTCTTAAGCGTCCATCTGCAGTTGCCATATAAATTGTTCATGAAATTTTGTACTGTTTGATTAATTTAAATCCGTAAGCCATTTGGAAGTCCCACTGAATATCTGCTTGTGTTAGTAACTTCAGTAACTATTGAACTTATAACAATAAATTGTGAGTGAGGTGTTTTGAAATAGTAGCTACTGTGTGTCTAGCACCTGACACATAGTAGGTGCTTAAGTAGTTACGTGTTTTCTCTGTTGGGAATTGTCACTAATGGTTGCCAGCGGCAAGCCAGCTCCAACTAGCCTAATCCGAAATGTGAAGGGTTGCGATGGGTACAGGGACCTGGAAATCCCACACAGGGCCAAACTCCCCATCTAGAACTAAGCTTGCCATCCATGTGGGGCTTTGTAATCTGTCAGGGTCTTATCTGTATGGGTCTATTTTATTTATTTATTTTCCTGTGGCTTGGCTTTCTCAGCCTCTTCTGATACATCTAAAATGGCCAAGCTATCTTGCAGTTCACAGATTTCCTTAGGCCAGTGGTGGAAACCTGACCCAAGCTGGAGACGTCATCTGTGGCCCAAGATTGGAGGGTGGGACATGAGAAGGAGAAGGTCTCTTAAAGGGTGTTTGAAAGAAGAAAGGAGGCCACAGGAACTAATGTGAAATTCAGCATTTAATTCCTCTTGGTCAGGGTCAGAATTAGCCATGACAAGTTCCCCTTGGTCACAGGTAGAAGCAACACACGATTTTCCACGTGGTAAGTTCTGATGAGTCTGAGGAGTGGTGGAGTAAACTTCTAGGCAGAGTACAGAAGGGTGCTATCAGGCTCCTGGAAAAACCCAACTCGGGGATTTGCCTCTATCCCGAGCCTCTGACTTTGTGGGCAGGTAATCTAGGATTGAGTCATAGCTAAAGCCTTTCTAGGGATCACGAGTTCCTCCTACTTGGTCTTGATTTCTCAATCCCATTATTCCTGTGGCAGAGATAGAGCTTCCAAAAGTGGCTTGTTTTATTAAGTTATGTTTAGCCACTCAGCCATGTCCAACTCTTTTTGGACTGTAGCATGCCAGGCTCTTCTGTCCATGGGATTCTCCAGGCAAGAATACTGGAGTGGGTTGCAATTTCCTTCTTCTTCCCAACCCAGGAATCAAACCTGGGTCTCTTGCATTGCAGGCAGATTCTTTACCTGCTGAGCCATTGAGGAAGTTCCATTTCCTTGGATGAACTTGTACCAGAAGCCAGCGTTACCTGTGAAGCTACCCTAAAAGGAACTTAGAAAGACACAAGATGTGTGACATTCCTTTGCTGTGCATCCCATCAGCATATGTGGAAATGATTTCTAAGTTTGAAGTGGCCAGATGCACCAGATCTTATTTTTCTAGTGGTTTAAATTTTCAGTTACTCCAAGAAATAGCTCTCAGGACTTAGTAATTGCTGAGTTGCTGGACTTCTCTGCCAACATAATGGGGAAGCTGACCCAGCATGTCTGTGAGAAAGAGAATGCATTGGAGCCAGGGGTCATATCCTAGCTCCTACTCTCTGAATGACCTCAGGCAACTCACCAACCCATCTCTGAGCTTCCATTTCCTCCATTGTAAGATAGGCCTACTTAGATTTTATTGAATTATTGACAGTAGTAGATTAACCAGTATGTACAGTCCTTCACCATTCAGCGTATTCCCTCTCTAAATAACAACCATGGGAAGTGATAAAAATTCCAGAAGTAGGTACTTAGTAAATGACAGTAATGTTCCTAAATGCTGTGTGACCTTGAGGTAGTCACTTAACTTCTCTGAGCCAGTTTTCTGTCTGTGAATAGGATAGACTGCTTCACAGAAATTTCAAGAATTGAATGACACATAAAGAGCCCTGAGCCCAGTGCATGGCAAGAGTAAGAATGATAGATGGTGATTATGTGAGAAGGGATGAGATGTTTTAGGGACCTCGTATAAGCTATAAAGAACCCACACCCCAGTCCCTGTCAGACAGGAGTTCCCACTGTCACCTTGTACCTGTCTTGGCCAGCTCTCCCCCATCCAGCTCTGGCTCAGATCTAAACCCCTCTCTAGGTTCCCAGAATCCTAGCACAGCTCTGCCTAACAGCATAATTCATTGCTTCTCGGACTCTAAATTCTTCCTGCTGGGGTGGGCAGGGGCTCAGCTCTCTAGAGATCAGCCCTTGTCCATAAGGCTCCCTACTTGGTTTTAAAGAGTTTAAATACCAGTATGTTTACAAAATTGTCCTGTAGCTCTTACCAAGATGAAGAAGACAGCTCAGAATTCTGCTTTTGTTCACCAAATTAATAACAATTTTATTGATGTCTGCTGTGTTCACACCCTAAAATTATATACTTGAGGCCTAGGATGAACGAAGAAGGGCAACATGCTCTGTGTTCAGTGTCTCAGCCCTGACCTCATGCACATTTAGACACATTTCTAAATGGCTGTCATTGTGTTCATTCTGGGAAGTTGAATTTAATACCTTCGAATGACTTTTGGAGCAACCGTGCTCTGTATCAAAGAAGACATCCATGTAACCAAGTTTGGTTAGACAACTTGGTAGTTCAGCTTTTGTTCAACCTCACAGTTTTAGGAAATGCAAAGTTTTTGTTTTTAATTCAGAATGGTTCACTTGGGGAGAAGAATGTTTTTTAAAAGTTGGAGTATGGTTTAGTATTAGCAAATTAGTTTCAGCTTAAATCCTGCAGTGTTTCAGTGTACCTGCTGATGTGCAGAGTCTGTAGTTTTGATCACTTATGTCCTGGTCTCTGTGAACTCATTTTGAGTCACCTGGAGTAGTGAGGTGCTAGCTGCATATTCAGTAGAAAGCTGCAGCCACGTGAGACCAAGTCCATGTCCTTTATCTGAACCCAAATACCTGTGGGAAAGCAAAGCCTTCCCTTGGGGGAAGCCGGGGGGGGGGGGGGGCGCTTCTTAACAAGTGCTGCTTTTTAATGGCTTCTATTCTACAATCCATGGAAAGAAAATACGACATTTTAGGTATCCATGCTGATAGGTGATCCCATGATAAATTGCACAGTTACCTGAAGGATAACTGTTTTAGATGTTTGATAGAATATCTAAAAAAAAACTAAACATCTAAAAAATGAAATATCTTCATATACTAACATAGAATTTTCTCAAGAAAAATTACATGACAAAAAGAATGTGTTACCCTTTGAGTAAAAGAGGAAATTCTATTTGGTTATACATGCCTGGATTATTTCTGGAAGCAGAGACAAGCAATTGGTGACAAGAGTAATATTGTTTGCTTTGGGGTCTGGGAACTGGATGACAGGGGTGGGAGTGAGTTTTTTTTGTTATATGACTTTTTATATCTTTGAAAGGTTGAATGTATTTTCTATTTTAAAAATAAGGATAAATTTTAAAGTTGACAGAGGTACTAGTCAAAAAAATATATATATATACAAAGGAGGTTAGAGCCACCTCTGAGACCTGGAAGCAGGTTGTCCAGATGTAGAAGGAACAATCTCCTGTGGACAATGGACTCACAATAGTGAGCAAATTAGCCTTTATTGTGATAGTCCTTGTTGAAATGCAACAGCATTACTAAGTATACTGTTACCAGCATGGGTAAAGTAAACTAAAGAGTGAAAGTGAAGTGAAAGTCACTCAGTCATGTCCAGCTCTTTGCGACTCCATGGACTATACGGTCCATGGAATTCTCCAGCCCAGAATACTGGAGTGGGTAGCCTGTCCCTTCTCCAGGGGATCTTACCTACCCAAGAGCCGAACCCGGGTCTCCTGTATTGCAGATGGATTCTTTCCCAACCAAGCTATTAGGTAAGCCAGACTGTGAAGAGAGGTAGGGCCAAACCATAGTCCTGTTTTCTGTAGTCCAGTTTGCTCTCCTGCCTTCCTCTCTGCCCAGTGAAACCTTCCACAATGCGCCCTTGTGTCTGGTCCCTTCCCTGAACCCCTGTCACTTTTGTGATGACATTTAGCAAATAAGCATGCATGGATCCTGGGCTGAGATGGATTTCTTTTTCCTGCTGCTTACATCTAGAGTGTCTGTTATGCTCTAGGTGTGGTACTACTACTGGCCATTAAGTACTTTATCTACAGAACTGACTTAAACAAACCCATTTTGCAAACAAGGATACAGGCTTCTAGACGTTCTGTGATGGTTACACTAACCAGAAAGAGGCAGAGTTGGGATCCGAACCCAGGTCACCTAATTCCAGCGCTGCTTCCAGTGGCTCAGAAATAAAAAACCCGCATGCAGCGTAGGAGCCGCAGGAGATACGGGTTCAATCCCTGGGCTGGGAAGAGTCCCTGGAGGAGGGCATGGCAACCCACTCCAGTATTCTTGCCTGGAGAATCCCCATACACAGAGGAGCCTGGTGGATTACGGTCCATGAGGTTGCAAAGAGTCGGCCATGACTGAGGCGACTTAGCACGCGTGCACTCACCTGACTCCGGGATCACCTAACCCCAGAGCTCGGTCCTCCTGTTTGAGAACAGAGGTGCAACTGCTTGAGCCTAGGAGGAGTAGGTGTGATATTCCCCTTGAGGACCCACCCTGTCCTCCTCCTGGGGGCCCAGCAGGCAGCATGCAGGGCCCAAGCAGTAAATGCGGGAGAGGGGACTGTGCTTAGAGAACAAAAGATGTCTGGGACTGGCCCGGTTCACGAATTACACCAAATTGCATTTTAGGAAAAAAGGAAAGGCCAAAAAAATCTTAGCCTTCTGCATTCACACTACCAGCCTAAGTGGTTAGCCTACTTGTGAGGGCCGTTTTCCACAAAGACAGACCTGTGTTCTGGTTCCAGGAGGAAGGAGCCTGTGGCCGCAGGAGGAGGAGGCTGGGGAATGGCAGTGCAGTCAGCCCAAAGCAGCGATGAGCCATCGTTTTGCCTGTCAAATCCACAAACGCCAGGTTGCTGCTGTGTGTTTTCCCTAAACACAACTGGCAGAGTTTCCCTAAACACAAAGGCACAAGCTGAGCTCCAGAATCAAGAGGAAGACTGGCCTCCTGGCCTCTGAGTGTTGGGGCAGAGGGTCTCATGGGTAAACACTGAGAACTCACTACAATGGAAGCTGTTTGGAGTCTGAAGCCCTAAATAAGATGAGGAAGTCACCACTGCCCTGCTGTGTTTTTTCACTCCTTCAATAGGAAAACTTTGACTGGAACTAGACTACATATCCTCTCCTGCTCTACTCTATGGGAAACCAAACCCTCATCAAAAGGTTGCTGTGAAAATGTAGTCACCCCAACATCATCACTTTTGGAAAGCTTGATGAATCCATTGGCACAGTAGAGATATCCTGGCTGTTTAATATTTACTGAAAGCCTATTTTCTAGGTATTGTGCTAGGCTCTAGGAATATAGCAGTTAACAAAACCAACCAAAATCTCTGCCCTCACGTATTTACATTCTAGTGGGGAAGACATAATAATCCAATGTATTAGTGAAATACGGTATATTTAGATGATGATAAGTGGCATGGATAAAAATAAACTGGGGTGGGGGTGGGGATAAGTAGAGGTGGGAGAATTTGTTATTTTAAATAAAGAGGTCAGGACAGGCCTCCCAACCTGAAGTAAAGACCTGAAGGACTGGAGAGTAAGCCCAGTGGACACCCAGGGGAAGAACATTCCAGAAATTCAACAGCAAATGCAAAGGCCTCAGCATGTTTGAGGATTTGACAGTCAAAATGATGACTGATCACCAAGGGAGGCAGGGTGAGGTGGGAGTGAGAAGTGGGGGGAGGGGTAGAGGTAACACAGGGCTGAGTAGGAGGAGATGAGGCCCAGAGGTGTGGATTCAGGTCATAGGTGGCCATATATAGGCTGTTGTAAGGACTTTCGCTTTTCCTCTGAGATGGGAGCCAATGAAAGGTTTGTGGGAAAAGAGCATGACCTGCCTCATATTTTGACAGGGTGACTTTACCTGCTTGCTGGGAGCAGCAAAAGCAGAAGCAGGGAGACAAGTTGGGAGGCTTTGTGTTAGTCCAGACACAATGGGAGTCGGACATGACTGAAGCGACTTAGCATGCATGCATGTATTAGAGAAGGAAATGGCAACCCAGTCCAGTATTCTTGCCTGGAGAATCCCAGGGATGGAGGAGCCTGGTGGGCTGCCGTCTATGGGGTCGCACAGAGTTGGACACGACGGAAGCGACGCAGCAGCAGCAGCAGCAGCAGACACAGTGGAGGCCACACTAAAATGGAGGCAGTGGGAGATGAGGACAGTTGGGTGGAGACCCCTGACCGGGGTGCTGTGTCCCCACTATGGAACTTATGAAGCACAGGTACAGTGCCTTCCTGGTTTTCTGTGGCTCCATGGCTGATGACCACTCCTTCCAATTAGATAACTTCTTACTCTGTAATTTCACAGTCCGTCTTGCTCTGATTCAAGAGCCATTCATTCTCCTTAGCATGACTCTTCCTATTAAGTATTGATTTTGTAACTAAGCTCTCAGAGAATACCCTATGGAAGTCCCTAGGGGCCCCTTCATCACTGTCCCCAGGTATAAGAACCTGAGAGCTCTGACACAGAATACATGGTTCTGTATGCACACATCTGTATTTCAACAGTAGCTTGACTATCCTGGTCACAGCCTGAGAATCTTGTCTCTCTCTTGGCATGGTGATGTCTGCCTGGTTGCCATGGAGGCTACCTCTGACCAGTACTGGGATCTCCAGCACAGGGGTTGAGGGCCCAGTGCTTGCCTCTCCATCCACCCTGGGAACCTCCCAATTGCTTAGTCAGGATGTTGCCACATGATATTTGCAAACTGAATAGACAACTTTAACAGACTGTTCACAGTCCTTCTCACTATGCATCTGCAAACGCATGAAGATGCATTGCTGTTCATGGTCGGGCCTGCACCATGACCAACACCCGCTGGGCGCCCAGGGTGCCCCTGTGGTACCATTGTCTGTCCTTAGTGAGACTTTTTATTGAAACTTCCTTTGACTCCCATTTGTTCATCTGTGTTTTGTTTTGGTTTTTTACCATTTTCTTTGAATATCACAAATGAATTGATGAAACTTTAAGGGGTTCCTGTGTAGTCTCTCCTACTTTCATTTATGGTATTTTTTGACCCTGGCTTTACATTGGCATCACTTCAAGAGCTTTAAAAAAAAAAAAAAAAATATATATATATAAATGCCTGGACCCCACTCTACCCACTGTAGATCAATTGAGTCGGAATCTAGAAAGTGGGACACAGGCTTCAGCCTGTTTTAAAAGCTCCTCAGATGATTTTGATGCACAACTTGGCTGTCTTTCTTCCAGTCAATATAAACAGGGCCTGGCACCGGCAGGCTGTTGCAGCATCTTATTCACTAGGCTTTCAAATGTACCCTCTACGTGAGGCCTTACAGAGAGTCAGATACAGGGAAGGGATTGAAAGAAGAAACTGTTCATTATATAAATTTCATATCTGTTCCATTCCCAGAACACATGGTCTGTCATGAACTGTGAATTAATACATAATGCTATTTCATTGTGTTTCGTATGTGTTAAAATGAATGATCTGTTAAATATAGAATATACCATAAAATCTTTTTCCTTCTTTAATCCATCAGGGCTTTGGAGAATTAGGAGTGGCTTCGGCCTGCAGAGCAGAGTGCAGGGCAGGGACTTCTGGGAGCCAGGTCTTCCTTTTCCCACCCAAGACTGTGCAGATCCGCTAATTCTCTCTTGAAAGGAAGATTTTTATGATTCTGTCATGAAGGTGGGGAAACTGAGGTTCAGAGAATGTAACAAAGCTAATTATGTGAAAGTCCTTGTGTAGGGTTTTAAAGTTGACTGGTTTTTTCAAATGCCACCTGGATCACACACCCACAGTGGACCTCATACCAACCAGCCTTGTGTAAGCTGTTGCCTCTACTGGGACGGGCTTCCAAGTCTTTGTCTGGCTGAATCTCACGCCTCCTGTGGGACTGGATTCAGGCTTTGCCTCCTCCTGGCAACTGTCCCTGTCCTGCCTTCCCACCCTGACTTCCTGCATGAGAACCTCCTGTGCCCCCAAGGTACCCAGTCTTCCCTCTGCTTTGCCATATCTTGCACTGAATGATATCCTTTTGCTTCTTCTCTTCCTCCTCTAGTCAGCCAGCTTTTCTCTGTATTTTCCAGAGTTTAACAAGTGCTTGGTGTATTTATAGGTCGATTATAAGAAGGAAATTAGACTGGGTGAACCCAGAGTACTATAATCTCAGTGTTGTGTGTTCTATTTGTTATGCATTTACGATTAACTGAAATCTCTTTGCTATATTCTAGAACCTCTGTTCTATTTAAAATTTTTTTTATTTCATTTTTGGCTGCACTGGCTCTTCGTTGCTGTACTCAGACTTTCTCTAGTTGCAGCGAGCTGGGGCTGCTCTCCAGTGGCAGTGCATGGGTTTCTCATTACGGTGGCTTCTCTTGTGGAGCAGAGGCTCTAGGGCATATGGGTTTAGTTGTTCCGCAGCATGTAGAATCTTACCCACCCAGGGATTAAACCCGTGTCCCCTGCACAGGGAGGTGGATTCTTAACCACTGGACCACCAGGGCAGCCCCCTCTTTTCTATTTTAAATTGATGGGCAGGCCCCTGCCAAAAACAGAAAGAGAGAGTACCTCGTGGGGAGCAGCTTGCTCTTTGGTGAAAACCTAACATCCTCAACATCCATGGTAACAATGCAATATTTTGTCAGGCTTTTATTAATGGGTGTGAAGTTTGCTTGGGCTTCCCTTGTGGCTCAGAGGTTAAAGCATCTGCCTGCAATGTGGGAGACCCAAGTTCGATCCCTGGGTCAGGAAGATCCCCTGGAGAAGGAAATGGCAACATATTCCAGTATTCTCGCCTGGAGAATCCCATGGACGGAGGAGCCTGGTAGGCTACAGTCCACAGGGTCGCAGACAGTCGGACACGACTGAGTGACTTCACTTTACTTTACTCACTTTAAATTTGCTTACAATTTTTTTTGGTCACAAATGATGCTGCAGTGAGCTCTTTACTTACTGTATTAATTTCCTATTGTTGTTGTAACAAGGTATCACACACTTGGTAGCTTAAAACAAATATATTGGAACTTCCCTGGTGGTCCAGTGGGTAGAATACAGCCCCGCAATGCAGGGGGCCCAGGTCCGATCCCTGGTTGGGGAACTAGATCCCGCATGCTACAACTAAGGAGTTGAGGAAATAAATAAATAAAAATAAATAAATATATTATCTTACAGTTCTGGAGGTTAGAAAACAAAAATAGATTTCATTGAGCTAAAATTAAAGTATTGGCAGGGCTGCATTTTTTCTATGGCGACTCAAGGGAGAATCCTTTTTCTTGCCTTTTCCAGCTTCTGAATATCACTGCCTTCCTTGCCTCCTGGCTTTCTTCCATCTTCAAAACCAGCAGACATTGAATGAGTCTTTCCCACACCAGCACCGAATCACTCCTATACTGACTCTTTGTGCCACCCACCCCTTATCCACATTTAAATAACCCTTGGGATTTCATTGGGCCCACCTGGTATCGTCCAGGAGCATCTTATATTAAGGCAAGATGATTAGCAACTGTAATTCCATTTGCAACCTTTATTACCTCCTGCCATGAATATGACATACTCACAGGTATTCAGGTTCTAGGGATTAAATTGCTAGGCATCTTTGGGTGACCATTATTTAGCTTAACATAGCCACATCTTTGAACATTTATATGACTGTCTTTGTTGAATAAATTAACTAGAAATGAACTTGCAGAGTTGGGGATTGATGGGAGACACACAAAATTTTTCTTGAATTATTTCGTTTTTTTTTTTTTTTTTTTTCTTGTAGGATCTTAGTTCCCCAACCAGGGATATTGAACGCAGGCCCTTGGCAGTGAAATCCCTGAGTCTTAACCACTAGACTGGGAATTCCTAAGTTCTGAATCTTTAATGTTTAAACATTTGCCAGTCTTACTCTTAAAAGTCAATTAGTACTCCAGAATTTGAAAACTAAGGAAATCTGACATGTACATTTACATTAAGAAGCTGATGAGACACAAAAGTGTTTGTGATCCAAAACTTGATTGAGTTTGCATTTTGAAGGTCTAATGCAAGTGTTTTCTTCATCTACTTAATCTTTGAAACTGTGCTTTGCTTAGGTTAATATTTAAATAATTTTGCATTCTCTAAGTACCATCAGATGATGACTAAAGATGTGGCACAGAATCAATGAGAAGCGAAATACCCTGTGTTGAACATTTTCTTGCTAGCAATTCATAAAATAGAATCCGAATCCACTAGTTTATTAATTTGTTAATTAGTTCATTAGTATTTAATATATTCTTAACGCACACCAGGCACTGCCTGACCTCCAAGAATTTCCAAAGCAGTGAAGGGGATAAGACACAAGTGCTGGTACATGGCAGATGATTTGAGGATGGACTGTACTTGTGTACAATTCATCCACTGAAATTTATATGATCTAACATTATAATAGATTACCTTTATTTTGGAAAACATTATGGTTTTTAGTCAAATAGATAAATGAGCAATATATCGATATAACATGTAGTGGCCAAACTTTTGTCTGAGTATAAAAATTTAAGTCTCAAAGAGTAATCTAAAAATTTGATTATCTGAAATAAGCCAGTCATAAAAAAACAAATTCCACTTAAAAGAGTTACCTAGAGTAGTCAGATTCATAGACATGGAAATTAGATTCGTGGTTGCCAGAGCTGAGGAGAGGGGAAGATGGGACTTGTGTGATGGGTGGAGAGTTTCAGTTTTGCTATTAGATGAAAGGATTTCTGGAGATCAGTGGTAGAACACTGGAAATATACTAAATTCTACTAAACTGTACACTCAAAAATTATTGAGATGGTAAATTTTATGTGTTTTACCCATGATTTTTAAAAATCTAAGAGATGATTATCTACTAAGCAGTCATAGGAGGAAGTTACTGCAAACATTTATTAAGTGCCAACTGTGTTGGGTAAATTCCATGCATCATTTGTTTAATCCTCCCGACAATCCTCTGTGGTAGATATTATTAACTTGCCCAGAGTCACACAAACTGGGATTTGAACTACATTTATCTTTCTCCTGTGTCCTCATGCCTAATCACTCAAGGTGCATGAGTGAGATGAAAGTGATTTACACTGAGAACACTATCCCAAATATTCTCTAAAGTTGTTGTTCAGTCACTAAGTTGTGTCCGATTCTTTGTGACCCCATTGATTGCAGCACGCCAGGCTTCCCTGTCCTTCACTGTCTCCCAGAGTTTGCTCAAACTCATGTCCAATGAGTCAGTGATGCCATCCAGCCATCTCATCCTCTGTCACCCCCTTCTCCTCCTGCCCTTAATCTTTCCCAGCATCAGGGTCTTTTCTGATGAGTCGACTCTTCACATCAGATGGCCAAAGTATTGGAGCTTCAGCTTCATCAGTCCTTCCAATGAATATTCAAGGTTAACTTCCTTTAGGATTCGCTGGTTTGATCTCGTTGTTGTCCAAGGACATGGTAGACATGGTCATATTAAAAGTGACACAGGGCACACACTTACTGAGCTGAAATATAAAATTCCTAGAAACATTCATTGGCTTCCCCAGCTAAGGTTTATCTTACTAATTAATAGGATGTTAATTCCTTTTCTTTCTTCCATCCTTTCATTCTTTCAATATTAGAGGAATGTCTACATCATGGTCACACAGAGCAGTATAATAATAGTATAAATATAATGTATATATATAACTAGAGCTGCCTCTGCCCATATCATTCTTTCATCCAGAGAGGGCTGGGAAAGATCTGTAATGGATGAAGGGCTTGCCCCTCCTGTTCCTCTTCTGACGTGGGCCCTGGATGACATCACATAAAAAGGTATTTCCTGCTTGGTCCTTATCTCGAATGCTGACTAAATTATTAGCCTTACTTCCTTTACTTATGTGTAATGGAATTTAGGAATAAAAGTAAAACCACTTCCTATTGGAGTTTATACTTAGGTCCCTTAAAGTTCATGTACTTGGATGCCTTTTTCGTCTCTGGGAACCATAAAGTTGTTTGATGCAGACAATGAACAAGCCATAAAATGTCATGCTGAAATTCAGTGGGAGTCCTGGATTAACTACTACTCATGTACTAGTGAATGTCTTTCTGACCCCAAAACTTGCTGAAGATTGGAAAGGAGTAAAAGCATGGAGGTTTTAAAATTAATTTTAAAAGACGGCTGTTTAAACTAAATCACCCCCGTGTGGTTCTTGGATGGTGCCCTATGCAGTGTGAGGTAACGGGAAAGGCACCCGGCTTGTATTCTCATTTTGGCAAGAGAATGTGGAACGGCTGATCCCAAAGGGAGGCGTGGCACTGAGTGACAAATCTGTGTGAAATGTAAACCTGCAGGATCCCGATCCCGAAAGGAGAGATGGTGATGTCTGAATTTGTGCTCTTCATTAGGAGACCAGTTGGATATCGAGTAGCCACTACCAAGAGGTGAGCTCTGAGAAGTTTACATTTTATTAGTTATTAATGTCCATATTAAGATGGCTCTATGATAGTCAAGCTAGGAAATCACTAAGCCAATTGTCTCCTTTACCCCTTTTTATGAGCAGAAATTTTCCCTTTGTCTCCTAAAACTTACTTCATTCATTGTCAAATGCTGAAATAGGGTGCTTTTTCTGAAACACATATGGAGAATGTCATTTGTTGAATTCATGGTCTTGAGAATGAAAAATGCTCCGGGTCTTCTGACTATTGACTTTTAAATAGAGCTTGTGTGTCATTATTATTCCCCTTATCAACAGGAAGCAGATATACAAAGGACAAAATCTCATACAAGGCAGCAAGTTTTAAAAATTTATATATTTTTTTCATCAGACCATGATTATTTGGGGGAAGCTTAGCATTCAGTTTGGATTTTTCTGAAATGAGGTTTTTGTTTTTCTGATGATAAAATTAGTACATGATAAGTAATACCTATTAAGTATAGGGAAGTATTACAAAAATAATTGCTCCCATTAATTGAGCAGTTTTCCTTTACCCATGGAACTCCTTGCTAAGTGCTTGGCCTCCATGAGCTCATTCCATCCTAAGAGCCCTTTCCTGACAAAGGTGCTCAGGCAACAAGAGTGAGGAAACTCTCCAGAGGGGCTTAAATCCAGGTCATCTAACTCAAGGAACACAGCTTTATACCTGGGTTGGGAAGATCCCCTGGAGGAGGAAATGGCAACCCACTCCAGTATTATTGCCTGGAAATCCCATGGATAGAGGAGCCTGGAGGGCTACAATCTATAGGGTCACAAAGAGTCAGACACGATTGAAGTGACTTAGCATGCACGCATGCCATCTAACTCCAGAGCCTGTGTTCTTAATGATAATATAATCTTCGCTGTTTGTTTCTGGCCTGTTTTCTAAAAAGATGATAAATATATAGGCAGATCAGTTGTGATATTTAAATATTCTTTATATCATTTGAGTAGAATATGATGGTTATGAGAAGGGACTGGTAAGAAAAGGCACCGTTTCTTATCCTCTGCCTTTTGGATACACGCTCTCAAGCTAGGACTCCACCTGACCCTCTGCTTTGTGATCCGAGCAGTAGTAGCTCTAACCCTGGCAGGACTGGTTTGATCTCTCGGGAGACCCCTTAAGAGCCACTCCTACAGTTTTTTGTATGGATCTGATTCTTTATATTTCCCTTTCTGTTTGAAATAGCTTGAAAAGCTTCTTTTCTAGAGCTGAACCCTGGACTAATAATGACATATCTATTACATGCATTTTATAATACATGAAATTTTTATAATTGAAACGAGATACAAGTTATTTTTTCAGGTTAATATTTTCTCAGAAGTATTGAATAAATTTTACAACGAAGTATTTACTTTTTGGTCTGAGCCACCAGGGAAGCCCCGCTATTCCTTTATATAAATGTAGCATCACTTATCTTCTATTCCTTTATTAATGGACATTTAGATTCTTTTCAGATTTTTACTGTTATAAATGAGTACTTTTTGGACATAGTGCATTCATTTTGTATTGCTGTTATGACAGATTACTGTAGATGTAACGGCTTAAAACAACATGACGTTTGGGAAGCCAGAAGTCCAAAATTACTCTTACTGGGCTGAGTTCCAGGTGTTGGGCAGGACTGCATTCATTCTGGAGGTTCTAGGGGAAGAGTCACTTCCTTGCCTTTTCCTCAGGCTGCCCACATTCCTTGGCTCCTGTACCCTTCCATCTTCAAAGACAACAATGGCTGGTTGAATCCTTCTCATGATGCATCAGTCTGACACTGACTCTCTTGTCCCCTTCTTTTGCTTATTCAACCCTAGTGATTACATTGTGTCTACCTAGGTAATCTATGGTCATCTCTCCATCTCAAAGTCATCTGCTCAGCTCCCTCAGTCTCACCTGCAGCCTGATTCCTCCCTGCCATATAGCATAACATATTCACAAGTTCCAGGAATCAGGATGCGGGGAATCATTTGGGAGAACCAGGATTCTGCCTACCATATGCAGGAATTCTGCTCTGAGGAGTCTATCCAGCCGCAAAAAGCTGAGATGCGGATAAAGGAAAATTTTAAAGGCTTCTGACATGTCAAATATAATTGTACCAACTTATATCCCATTGGAAAGTTTTAAAAATTCCCATCTCATTCTCATCACAGTGCTGCTAGCCTGGAATATTACTGTCTGGCATAGAAGATTAATAAACACAACACCTGCATGTCATGGAAAATTCAAAAGGTACAAAAGAATACACAAAAGAAGTCTCCTGCTTACCTGTATCCTCCAGAGGCTACCACTGATGCGTTTCTTATATATCATTGTAGAGATAATCTGTACATATATAAGCATTCATGTAGAGTGTCTCTCCTTTTTATATACATGGTAATATACTATGCACACTCTTCTGATCTCCTCATAGATTTTTGAATTAGGATTGGTGTGAGTAAATAGATATAATATTATAACGTATATCTCTGATCTAGAATATAATATTTCTGATCTAGAAGTTACTATATGTTCTAAAATAACCACAATTAAGATTTATTTGGGGGCTTTCCTAGTGGTCCAGTGGTTAAGAAACCACCTTGCAATGCAAGAGACACAGGTTCAATTCCTAGGTGGGGACCCGATCTCATGTGCCACAACTAAGACCTGAAGCAGCCAAAATAAATAAACTTTTTTAATGAAAAAGATTTATTTCAGTCAATGATGGGCCATATAGAGACCCTGTCTCTTACTTACAAGCATGAGTGCATTAGGATTCTACTTTTTTGTAGGTGCAAAGGCATATTGAAGGAAATTCAATCTCTGAAGAGACATATGCAACTCCAGCATTAGATCTTAATGCTGTATTTATGCTATGAAAATGCATGGTGTATTCTGTAATGAGAAACCTGTAGCTGTTTCAAGCTACAGAGAAATTTATGGTATAATATATAAAAATGTGAAATAAAAAAGATTTCTCTACTATGAATTCATATTTTCATAAAGAATTATTGTCACCATTATGTAATAATCTCTTTCTGAAACTCTCTGTAACATTCCCCAATTATGGTTTAGAAGGTAATAATTTTAATGGAAGCAATCTATTATTAATATCAAAGAAATTCAACCCAGCTTCCTTATATTCAAATAATAATCATTTATAAAACACAGAGAAAAATATCATTCACGATAGTAGCAAAAGCTTAACATATAGGAAAAAACATTAAACACATCAAAATAAGCTATGAAATTTTATGAGAGTATTATTGATTATAATGAATAAATGGAGAGAGAGAATTTTTTAGAAAGTATAGTCTTAAAAATCATAAAACTTGCCTCTAGTCTCCACATTTAATATAAACACAATCAAAACTCCAGTAAATTTTTGAAGGAAATTATTAAAATGATGCTAAACTTAATCTAGTAATTAAAGTGTGCTATTCTAGAGAAGAAGAGTACAAAAGAAATTTTTTGCCTTCTAGATATTGAGCCTTATTATAAAGTTATAATAATTACCATAGTATGACATGAAGGCAGAATTAAACGGATCAATGGAACAATATGATGTCTAGAAATAGATTTTAATTTTAATGGAAACAAGTAGATGCAAAAGAAGGCCCTCAAATCATTGCAGAAAAGATATCATTATTCATAAATAAATGGGGACAATTTGCTTCTTGTTTAAAAACAAATTTTATATATATATATATATATATATATTTTTTTTTTTTTTGCATTGCAGCACAGGGATATGGGATCTTAGTTCCCTGACAAGCGATCAAATCCATGCCCCCTGCAGCGGAAGCATGAAGTGTTAACCACTGGACCACCAGGGAAGTCCCCAGAAAACAAATTATAATTCCTACAACAAAATAATAAATTCATATATATCAGATTTCTTTACAAAGTGAAGTCACTCAAGTTGTGTCCGACTCTTTGCAACCCCATGGACTGTAGCCTGCCAGGATCCTCCATCCATTGGATTTTCCAGGCAAGAGTACTGGATTGGGTTGCCATTTCCTTCTCCAGGGGATCTTCCTGACCCAGGGATTGAACTGGGGGCTCCCATGTTACAGGCAGACTCCTTAACATCTGAGCCACCAGGGAAGTCCTTTCTTTACAAAACATAAACCATAAACATTTAAGGTGGACATTTACTGGAATTTCTTTTTATAATCTTGAGGAAGGGAATAATTTTGCTTCTTTAGTTTTCTTCTCTTTTAGGATTTTACAAAATACTGTCCACCCCACATTCTTTCTTTAGATTTGTCAAACTTGTGCAAGTACAATCAAATTTTGCTGATTTGGGAACAAAGGTGACTTAGCCTTTAAGCAGAAGTATGGATGCGCGTGTGTGTGCGTGTGTGTGTGTGCGTGCACGCACATGTGGTGGGGAGAGTTGATACTATGCTATGGCCCTCATGAATTGTGTGTGAGGACAAAGTCACTGGGAAAGAATTAGAGTGAGGTTTTTCTGACCCAGGACAGGTTGAGGAGGGGCGGGGTGTGAAAGATCTGTTGGAGCTGTTTGTACAGTGAAGGCAAATCAGCGGGGGACCAGAAACAGCCAGAAGGTGTCCTGTGCATTTTAGAGTAGGCAGATTAGGGACTTTCCCCAGCCCTAACCTGCCTTGGCTGGGAGTTAAAGATGGTTCATTTTGTCCTTACAAAAACATCAGGGCCATGTGATGGGAAGGACAAAAGGATGGCACTGGAAGGATGTGCCTTGCTTTCCACTGCACATCTTACTCTCTTTATAGAAACCAGAGCTGCTTAAGTAGTTCACTCTAAACCACCAGAGTATCTGCTAACGAGCAAGTGGTACAGACAAGATCACAGACTTAGCAGAAGTGGCTATTGGCTGTAAAGAGAGTGATGGCACCCCGGAGGATACTCAGGAAGTATCTCATGTTGGCCCAGCAGCTCAAAGTACCTTGGCGTCCACTTCTTGCCTGGTCTCCTGGGGCTCCCTCCACCCCTGTGGAGACTGCTGGTGTGCCAGCTGTGCCTCGGTCTCTGCGTGGAATGTTCTGTGTTTGTGGGGAATTGCTGCTGGAAGGAAATGTTGGTCCCTGAGTTTGGGAACTTCTTCTGTGTGTAACGAGTGTCTGCCTCCTAATGTACTATTTGCTTTTAAAGTTTCCTTAGAAACCTTGCATATAATACTTAATTCACCCTTGGCTCTGTCCTGACACTTATTGTTTTGTGGAAGTCACAAGGACTGTGCTTTTTAATTGTGGCCTTTTGTTTCTCTCTGCTTTCCCTCAGTCTCCAAAGTGTGACCATTCAAGAGGGCCAAGGCCTCATTTGTCACGCCAAGATTTGTGTCTGTGCTCTTGGCAGGACGTGTTGTTAACCTTTAAGTGCTACATCTCTGGAGAAGAAGGATGTGCTCCAGTGACACACTTGATGTTAGAAATTTTGTTAGCGGTGGTAGAAATAATATCAGCAGGGGACTTCTCTGGTGGTCCAGTAGCTGGCACCCTGAGCTCCCAATGCAGGGGGCCCAGGTTCAACCCCTGGTCAGGGAACTAGATCCCACATGCCGCACTGAGGAGTTGGCACACCATAACTAAACATCCTGCATGCTGCAACCAAGATCCAGTGCAGCCAAATAAATAATTTTTTCTTTTTTTCAGAAAAAAGAAATAACAACAGTATACAAGCCCAGTTCTGTGGCAGGTGTGGGCATCCCTATGCCAAGCCTTGGAGAAGCAGAAGCTATGCCTTTCCCTGCCGCATCACCTGGCCTCCATCATCTAGGCCCTCCATACACACTCCCACTTCTGTTGTTGTCCTGTCCACCTTCTCCCCTCCCCAAACTGCTGCACAACCATTGCCCTCCTCATTCCCAAAGGAGAGAGAGCTTTGGGTCTGAAGGGCAGTGCCCAAGAAACTGCCCCAACCTCTTTTATAGTTCCTGCTTCTTGTATATAACCCAGCCCTGAAGAGACTAGACTTAGTGTGAGTCCCAGAGGACTTAGCTAAAATAAACTTTGATTCCAAAATAATTTGGGTGTTCATAATGGTTAGAGTGCAGAGAGGCCTCAATCATCATCAGTTGTCCTTCATTACTTGTGGCTGAAAACCCCCAGAGTTAAGTGGTATGTTTTTTCTAAATGAAAACTGTTTTCTTTTTTCCTGATTGTCTATATAATATGAAGTCACTGTAAAAACTTCAGAAAATATTGAAAGACGTAAAGAAGAGGGTACCCCCCACCCCCACCCTCAAATGATCTGGTTAAAAATTTTGGGGTCAAAATTTCTAAGCTTTTCCTATGCATGCACATCCATTTATACTTAAAAAAAATGTGACTGTATTATTCATGATGTTTTGTAAACCAAAATGTATTGCCACACAAAACCAATCTAAAACTTAGAGGTATAAAAGAGCAACCATTTATTACAGCTCATGAATTCTTTAGGTGAAGAGTTCAGAGGACAGCGCTGGGATATTTTTCCTCTGCTCCATGAAGTCTAGGACATCAGCTAGGAAAACTCAAATGGCTAGGGGTAACTGGAATATCTGGGGAATGGAAATACCTGGAAGCTTCTTTTTATACTCACAGAGTTAACTCAGTTGTGATTGTCTGTGAGAATACCTGCATGTGACTTCTCTGTGTGGCTTGAGCTTCCTCACGACATGGTAGCCCTCAGGGTAGTTGAAGCTAAAGACTGATCTAATGACTGATGTCTTTATAAGGAGAGAAATTGGAACGAGACACACAGCCACAGAGGGAGCATGCCATGTGAAGATGGAGGCAAATATTGGAGTGATGTATCTATGAGTCAAGGAATATCAAGGATTGCCAGCAGCCACCAGAAACTGGGAAGAGCTGAGGAAGGACCCTCACCTAGAACCTTCAGAGAGCATGTTCCTGCTGATACCTTAGTTTTGGATTTCTGTTCTCTAGAGATGTAAGAGAACATATATCTGTCATTTTAAGCCACCAGAGTTTATAACAAGTACTTTGTTATAGCAGCCCTAGGAACCAAATACAGTTACCCATATTAACATAGATCTGTTGTCATCATTTCATAGGTACACGGTAACCATCAGTTCAGTTCAGTTGCTCAGTCGTGTCCAACTCTTTGTGAACCCGTGAACAGCAGCACTTCAGGCTTCCCTGTCCATCACCAACTCCCGGAGTTTACCCAGACTCATGTCCACTGAGTCAGTGATGCCATCCAACCATCTTATCCTCCGTCGTCCCCTTCTCCTCCTGCCTTCAATCTTTCCCAGCACCAGAGTCTTTTCCAAGGAGTCAGTTCTCATCAGGTGGCCAAAATATTGGAGTTTCAACTTCAACATCAGTCCTTCCAATGAATATTCAGGATTGATTGCCTTTAGCATGGACTGGTTGGATCTCCTTGCAGTCCAAGGGACTCTCAAGAGTCTTCTCCAACACCACGGTTCAAAAGCATCAATTCTTCAGTGCTCAGCTTTCTTTACGGTCCAACTCTCAATCCATACATGACCACTGGAAAAACCATAGCCTTGACTAGACGGACGTTTGTTGGCAAAGTAATGTCTCTGCTTTTGAATATGCTATCTAGGTTGGTCATAACTTTCCTTCAAAGGAATAAGAGTCCTTTTAATTTCATGGCTGCAGGCACCATCTGCAGTGATTTTGGAGTCCCCAGAAATAAAGTCTCTCACTGTTTCCGCTGTTTCCCCATCTATTTGCCATGAAGTGATAGGACCAGATACCATGATCTTAGTTTTCTGAATGTTGAGCTTTAAGCCAACTTTTTCACTCTCCACTTTCACTTTCATCAAGAGGCTCTTTAGTGCCTCTTCACTTTCTGCCATAAGAGTGGTGTCACCTGCATACCTGAGGTTATTGATATTTCACCCGCCAATCTTGAGTTCAGCTTGTGCTTCATCCAGCCCAGCGTTTCTCATGATGTACTCCGCATATAAGTTAAATAAGCAGGGGGACAATATGCAGCCTTGTTGTACTCCTTTCCCTATTTGGAACCAGTCTGTTGGTCAATGTCCAGTTCTAACTGTTACTTCCTGACCTGTATACAGATTTCTCAAGAGACAGGTCAGGTAGTCTTTCAGAATTTTCCACAGTTTGTGGTGATCCACACAGTCAAAGGCTTTGGCATAGTCAATAAAGCAGAAATAGATGTATTTCTGGAACTCTCTTGCTTTTTCGATGATCCACCACATGTTGGCAATTTGATCTCTGGTTCCTCTGACTTTTCTAAAACCAGCTCGAACAACTGGAAGTTCATGGTAAACATACTGTTGAAGCCTGGCTTGGAGAATTTTGAGCATTACCAGCTTGTGAAATGAGTGCAATTGTGTGGTAGTTTGAGCATTCTTTGACATTGCCCTTCTTTGGGACTGGAATGAAAACTGACCTTTTCCAGTCCTGTGACCACTGCTGAGTTTTCCAAATTTGCTGGCATATTGAGTGCAGCACTTTCACAGCATCATCTTTTAGGATTTGAAATAGCTCAACTGGAATTCCATCACCTCCACTAGCTTTGTTCATAGTGATGCTTCCTAAGGCCCACTTGACTTCACATTCCAGGATGTCTGGCTCTAGGTGAGTGATCACACCATCGTGATTATCTGGGTCGTGAATATCTTTTTTGTATAGTTCTTCTGTGTATTCTTGCCACCTCTTTTTAATATCTTCTGCTTCTGTTCAGATATCAGATCAGATATGTCACTACAGTTGTGTCGGACTCTGTGCGACCCCATAGACGGCAGCCCACAAGGCTCCCCCATCCCTGGGATTCTCCAGGCAAGAATACTGGAGTGGGTTGCCATTTCGTTTCTCCAATGCATGACAGTGAAAAGTGAAAGTGAAGCCGCTCAGTCGTGTCTGACTCTAGCGACCCCATGGACTGCAGCCTACCAGGCTCCTCCATCCATGGGGTTTTCTAGGCAAAAGTACTGGAGTGGGGTGCCATTGCCTTCTCCACTGCTTCTGTTAGGTCCATACCATTTCTATCCTTTATCAAGCCCATCTTTGCATGAAATGTTCCTTTGGTATCTCTAATTTTCTTGAAGAGATCTCTAGTCTTTCCCATTCTATTACTTTCCTCTATTTCTTTGTATTGATCACTGAGGAAGGCTTTCTTATATCTCCTTGCTATTCTTTGGAACTCTGCATTCAAATGGGTAAATTTTTGCTTTTCTCCTTTGCTTTTCACTTCTCTTCTTTTTTCAGCTATTTGTAAGGCCTCCTCAGACAGCCATTTTGCTTTTTGCATTTCTTTTTCTTGGGGATGGTCTTGATCCCTGTCTCCTGTACAATGTCATGAACCTCCGTCCATAGTTCATCAGGCACTCTATCAGATCTAACCCCTGAGAAATCCCTTGAGAAATAGATTCAAGGGATTAGATCTGACGGTAACCATAGAATGCTTCAGTTCAGTTCAGTTCAGTTGCTCAGTCACGTCTGACTCTTCGCAACACCATGAATCGCAGCATGCCAGGCCTTCCTGTCCATCACCAACTCCAGGAGTTCACTCAGACTCACGTCCATCGAGTCAGTGATGCCATCCAGCCATCTCATCCTCTGTTGTCCCCTTCTCCTCCTGCCCCAACCCCTCCCAGCATCAGAATCTTTTCCAATAAGTCAGCTCTTCGCATGAGGTGGCCAAAGTATTGGAGTTTCAGCTTTAGCATCATTCCTTCCAAAGAAATCCCAGAGCTGATCTCCTTCAGAATGGACTGGTTGGATCTCCTTGCAGTCCAAGGGACTCTCAAGAGTCTTCTCCAACACCACAGTTCAAAAGCATCAATTCTTCGGCTCTCAGTTTTCTTCACAGTCCAACTCTCACATCCATACATGACCACTGGAAAAACCATAGCCTTGACTAGACGAACCTTTGTTGGCAAAGTAATGTCTCTGCTTTTGAATATGCTATCTAGGTTGGTCATAACTTTCCTTCCAAGGAGTAAGCGTCTTTTAATTTCATGGCTGCAGTCACCATCTGCAGTGATTTTGGATCCCAAAAAATAAAGTCTGACACTGTTTCCACTGTTTCCCCATCTATTTCCCATGAAGTGATGGGACCGGATACCATAATCTTTGTCTTCTGAATGTTGAGCTTTAAGCCAACTTTTTCACTCTCCACTTTCATTTTCATCAAGAGGCTTTTTAGTTCCTCTTCACTTTCTGCCATAAGGGTGGTGTCATCTGCATATCTGAGGTTATTGATATTTCTCCTGGCAATCTTGATTCCAGCTTGTGCTTCTTCCAGCCCAGCATTTCTCATGATGTACTCTGCATAGAAGTTAAATAAGCAGGGTGACAATATACAGCCTTGATGTACTCCTTTTCCTATTTATCATCACTTATTTAATCAATCTTAAATAGGTCTAAGAAATATAGTTCAATAATTAGCATGATATTATCTTCTATACAATAAAGTGGGTGACTCATAACCTCTCTCACAGACTTCATTTCTTTCCTCCACAGGGCCTAGCTTTCATTAAATATCAATTAACTTATAAACACCAACAAGAGAGTACCAGGAAATACAAAGTTGGATCACCTACCCGCATTATATTAAAGGATGCCCAGTGTTAAGGATATTAAAGTTTTCAAGACAGTCCTGTCCCTTCTGGAAACCTTCTTGGTTAGGTGACTGGAGGGACAGGTAAAAACTTCAACCTAACTGAGCACTCCTATAAAACATCAAATATTTTAAAATGAAAGTGATTATAGTACAAAAAGGTTAAATCCCATTGCTCTTACTGATGTGATACTTCCAGTTCCCCAGCCACAAAAGCAGTTTTAAACATCTAAGCCTCTTTGCCAAGCGTTAAGAAATGACTCAGAAATGTAATCCTGGCAGACGACTACGGAAACGTACCCCGCGCATTCTAGACCTTTCCTGCCGCTTCTTTATGGCTCCTGGGTTGGATGAGGCCTCCTGCGTTTTCCTTCTCAAGTTCAGTTCTCTGTTTGTTTCTTGGCTCATTTGTGACTTCCTCTACACAGAAGGGCGGGCATGGGGCAAACCTGGAGAGGAGCCACGGTGCCCCTCCCGGTCTCTGACGGTGCCAAGTCAGAGCAGCAGGCTAAGTGCTTAGCTCTGAAAGTTGCGTGGCTGCAAGCCCTTCCAAGCTCCTCTTTTCCTTTCTTCCACAGACCATGAGTCTTCTCCAAAAGTGCCTGTAGAAAAAAATAAAACCTTTTTTTAACTCTAAGATGCTTGGCAGTGCTTTTTGCCATTTTCTCAAAGTCTTTAGCCGCTCTGAACATAATAGTCTGGATGACTAGAGCGCAACAAAAACTGCTCTGAATTCTTGGTTCAGTATGGAAATCCAAAGAAAACTGTGCTGCTCTCATAGGTGCTCATTTCAGGCTAGCTGATTGGAAGAGCTTGAAATCTTCATGTTTTCTGAATATCTGGGAGGTGGTACCCTCAGGAAATGCCCCCACAGAGATGTCCCCATTTCCTTTGGGACAAATGGACATTGTGTCTACTACAGGACTTCCCTGTAGCTCAGATGGTAAAGAATCTGCCTACGATGCAGGAGACCTGGGTTCATTCCCTGGCTCGGGAAGATCCTCTGGAGAAGGGAATGGCAACCCACTCCAGTATTCTAGCCTGGAAAATCCCAAGGACAGAGGACTCTGGCAGGCTACAGTCCATGGGGTCCCAAAGAGTTGGACACGACTGAGCAACTAACACACGCACACGTATCTGAGTCACCTTGCTGTACAGCAGACATTAACGCAGTAAATCAACTATATTTCACTAAATTTTTTTAAAAAATTAATAAAAAGTAAAAGTCAAGAAAACAAAAAACAAACAAACAAAACAAAGAATGCTTGCTGGCACTGTGATTGCTGCAGAAAGTGCCCCTAGCCAGGCTCCCTGGGTTTTTAAAGTTGTGGTCACTAGTGGAGATGGACAGTTAGTGGCCCAAGTCCTGCAGGGTCAGGTGGCTTTCTTCCTCTACTGGTTGCAAAAGCAGGATGGAGCAGTTTAGGCAGCTTATGTGTTGTGGGGGAGGGGGAGACTGAGGGCACTGCACATTTGCCAGTTCTATCCACCCCACCCGCCCCACAAATGACAGCTGAGTGCTTGTTGGTCTCCTACTGTGCACCACACTCTAGGATTTTCCAGAAAACTAACCTGGCTGGAGGGAAGTCTCTGAATGCCTCCTCAAGATCTAGTTTTCTTCCTTTGCTAATAGAACCCTAATTGTGTGTGTGTGTGTCGAGGGTGAATAGAGAAAAACACCAACCTGTTCAGCGCTAGGTGGTTGATTTATTCATGAGGCCAGCTTCCTCATCCCATAGAGGTGGCTGTGTAACTGTTGAGAAGAATCTTGACCTTAAGGATAACAGGCTACAGTTTTTAAAGCTGGTCACAACAATACTTTCAGCCCTATCTGCTCCAGCACCTTGCCATCCCCAGCTCCTCCAGCTTTGTCACTGCTGGATGAACTGAATGTGGTGGAAGTGCTCCTGAGTGACTTCTGGAGCAGGGTCATGAAAGGTGCGGCTGCCTCCTGGCTCTGGCTCTCTTGGGACACATGCCTTTGGAGTCCTGAGGTGTCCTGTGAAGAATCCAACTACCCTGCAGCCACCGTGCTGGAAGGAAAGACAGGGATGCCCAGTGAACCCGGCTGTCTGAGTCTTCCTAGTCCTGATCCCGAACATCTGAGAGGACCAACCTTAGGATGATTCTAGCCACACACCCCGATGCTTCGAGTCAGTCAATTGAAGCAGTAGATGGGGTGCAGCAGAGATAAGCCAGCTCCCCATGTGTACAGTCCTGACCCATGGAATCCATAAGCATAATGAGTGGTTGGTCCATACCACTAAGTTTAGTGGGGATATATTATGTTACCATAGTGACTGGAGCACAAGGCAACTATGGGATGCAGATATTCCTGAGGCTTGGAGTCCTTGGGACCCCTTTCAGCAGAGTGGCCAGTGGGAATGAAGCCCTTTGAGAGTTTCATGATTCCCCATCTGAACTAGATAGTTGGGTTCGATCACAGTAGACCTCAGCCCCCTGGGGTCATCAGCCTTTACCCTGATGGTATCAGTGAGCACCAAGAACAGAATAGTTTGCTGATGCCTTTTGGCTCCTTCAGCTCCATCCTCCCCTTCTGATCTGCCTGACCTCATGTAATTCATCAGAGTAGAAGTGTGAACCTCAAACATGGCTGAACAATGCAAGGATCATTCCCCTTCCTCCTAATGGGGCCACAGCAGCCCTGGGTCCTGGTGTTTATTTGGTGGGGAACAAGGAGCTATGTTGTTTTAAGTGAAGATTTGATTCTGAGCTTGAGTTTAAACCTCAGTCCTCTAACTCCATCAGATCTTGGCCACGACACCTCAGCAAGTCATTCATCTTCTTAGAAAGCATTTTTCATCTGTAAGAAGAGAGATGAGAAAACCAGCTCAGGGGATACAGAGCAGCATCATAGATCTAGGACTTTGCTTTTGGTAGGGCCTCATTTTTATGGAGAAGAAAATTGGAGCCCAGAGAGATTAAGCAATTTGCTTAATATGCCATAGTCATACAGCTAATTTATGGCAGAGCTAGGATTAGTATTTCAGTCCCTGTTGTTCTTTCAGCTACATTAAGCTGAACAGAGTAACTCAGGAGAAGGGATGCAGGAGACTAAGGTGGATGTAGGGATGAAGTGGGATTCAGTATAAGCTGAGGGCTTGGCATCCCGAAGGCCTGTGAAAACTGAGACAGGGTGGCTGAAGTTGTAAAGGCCAGGAGGAAGGCGGAGGAGTTACCCATAGTTCTTTCCTTCCATCCACTTCTGGGTTTTGTGTGTAGGAGCTAAGGAAGTGGTCGCAGCACCACGTGTGACTGTTGAAACTCCCGTGAATTCTGAGAGCCTGTGGTGTGAAGAACTAAACTAGGTCAGATCCAAGCCTGACACAAAGCAAAAAGAATGCCACAGATTTGCATCTGAGGTTGCAAGTTAGGACACAAAATGCCCTGTTTGCTCCCAGACTGTCTGGGCTCCACCTCCTTCCCATTTGTAATTAAAGCTCTTCAGGAAGGGCTGGGCCCATTGCTTTGGAAAATCAATGTGCTGTTTCTGGAGGTCCCCTAAGTGCCATGCCTCCCAACTTTTCAACCTTAGCCCATGAATCAAGTCTGATGACTTAATTTACTGTTGAAACAAACACATCCATTGCAAAGTGATACATCACAGACATTTCCACTTCTCACTTGCCAGGGTAGTTGCCCCAGAGAAGAAAGGAGAATTAATCCTTTCTCTAAACAAAGACATTCTCCCTGTAGTAAAACCAGAGAAGGAGATAGAATCTGAGATAGAATCTGCTTTAGGCATGCAGATGCCAATCATTTCCTCCCCACCCCCAGGCCCCACAGCAGAGGCCCCAGAGCCCTAACCCACCCTGTCTCCAATGCAGCAGCTGGTCAGCCCTTGCTAAGCCTAGCTGATTCTCCAGCTGTGTGTGTACTTGGGAATGGGAAGCCACAGGCAGTGAGCCGAAGGCCATGGAGACCAGGGAGTTGAAGTTGCATTTTTGACTAATCTCCAGAGAGACCAGAATAAATTAGATGTATAGCAGCAGTAAGAGCTCCTCCTGCCCCAGGGAGAGAGACGGTGATGGAGAGAAGTGACCATTGGACAACCAGGGAAGTCCCTCAAAAGCCTTTTTTTAAAAAAAATTATTAAATTACCTAATGTGCAATGCCAGACACTGTGGGGAGAGTCAAGAATGGTTACATAAGGTAGCTAATTGATCCCTTTGAAATAATCTCCATGTCTTTTGTTCCTTTCATAAGTACACCCACACTCATCTACCATTCTATTTCACTTACCATATTGTTTAAGCAGCTAATTATTTACTAATTATTCAAAGTTTGTTGATCTTAACTCTCTAATTGGACTGAAAATGGCCTCATTTCAAAAAAACATGTCATAAATATTTTTTGCATACCCTAACAGTGCCTGGGTAAGTATCAAATATACTTTAGCCAATAATTACATTATTTTTAATATTTTATTTGCTTAAAATAATAAAGAAACTGATTATAGAATTGGGAACCAATTCAGCTATTTGTTTACTTTAAAAGATGCAAATTTCACTTATTCCCTTCTTCATCCATTTATCAGTCACTCATTCACTTAAGCCATCTGAGTAGCTTGGGTTTAGAGAGCTTGGGAGAAGCTAAAACAATTCAAACTTCCTACAACTCCCCAAGCATAATGTGATATAAGGGCCTGTTTAGTAGGAATACAGAGGAAGGTACCTGTGTGAGGACTTTAGGAATAAAATCCATGACACTTAGAGACTAGAAGGACTGTGGACTAGAAAGGAAAATTAATCAAAGATGAGGAAGAATCTTAGATTGTTCCCAAGAGGACTCACTAGCAAGGTCCTGGGTATGGGTGATGGGGGAATGTGGCTGGCCTTAGCTGTACTGCAAAATGCATCTTCCTCCCTTTCAAGAAATTATTTTTTTTGAAAAACAAAGAAACAGTAGTTTCTAAATGTTGTCCTTCTAACAAGATATGTTTTTGCATTTGCCAGATGGACTCAATATTCATCTGTCAATAATTCATTTGTCCACATGTAGACACATTTAATTATTTAATGAGTTCATACAGTCTGGCTCAGTTTACACTGGCTAGAACACACGCACAGGCACACACGCACACACACACACAGAGTTCCAAGGTAGGCATTTGTTTGATGGGGATGATAAAAACTGGTCAACAAAATAAAAAGCATTTACAGAACACTTCCACAAAGTCCAAGTTTAACAAATATTGTGTATATGTCAGTTGCTCAGTTGTGTCTGACTCTTTGTGACCCTATAGACTGTAGCCTGCCAGGCTCCCCTGTCCATGGAATTCTCCAGGCAAGAATACTGGAGTGGGTTGCCATTCCCTTCTCCAGAGGATATTCCTGACCCAGGGATCAAACCCTGGTCTCCTAAATTGCAGGCAGATTCTTTACCATCTGAGCTATCAGGGAAGCCCTTAACAAATATTCAGTTCAGTTCAGTTCAGTTACTCAGTCGTGTCTGACTCCTTGTGACTCCATGAATTGCAGCATGCCAGGCCTTCCTGTCCATCACCAACTCCAGGAGTTCACTCAGACTCACGTCCATCAAGTCAGTGATGCCATCCAGCCATCTCATCCTCTGTTGTCCCCTTCTCCTCCTGCCCCAACCCCTCCCAGCATCAGAATCTTTTCCAATGAGTCAATTCTTCCCATAAGCAGGCCAAAGTATTGGAGTTTCAGCTTTAGCATCAGTCCTTCCAAAGAACACCCAGGACTTATCTTCTTTAGGATGGACTGGTTGGATCTCCTTGCAGTCCAAGGGACTCTCAAGAGTCTTCTCCAACACCACAGTTCAAAAGCATCAATTCTTCGGTGCTCAGCTTTCTTCACAGTCTAACTCTCACATCCATATATGACCACTGGAAAAACCATACCCTTGACTAGATGGACCTTTGTTGGCAAAGTAATGTCTCTGCTTTTGAATATGCTATCTAGGTTGGTCATAACTTTCCTTCCAAGAAATAAGCATCTTTTAATTTCATGGCTGCAATCACCATCTGCAGTGATTTTGGAGCCCAAAAAAATAAAGTCTGACACTATTTCCACTGTTTCCCCATCTATTTCCCATGAAGTGATGGGACCAGATGCCACTGTCTTAGTTTTCTGAATGTTGAGTTTTAAGCCAACTTTTTCACTCTCCTCTTTCACTTTCAAGAGGCTCTTTAGTTCTTCTTCACTTACTGCCATAAGGGTGGTGTCATCTGCATATCTGAGGTTATTGAGATTTCTCCCGGCAATCTTGATTCCAGCTTGTGCTTCTTCCAGCCCAGCATTTCTCATGATGTACTCGGCATAGAAGTAAAATAAGCAGGGTGACAATATACAGCCTTGACGTACTCCTTTTCCTATTTGGAACCAGTCTGTTGTTCCATGTCCAGTTCTAACTGTTGCTTCCTGACCTGCATATAGATTTCTCAAGAGGCAGATCAGGTGGTCTGGTATTCCCATCTCTTTCAGAATTTTCCACAGTTTATTGTGATCCACACAGTCAAAGGCTTTGGCATAGTCAATAAAGCAGAAATAGATGTTTTTCTGGAACTCTCTTCCTTTTTCCATGATCCAGCGGATGTTGGCAATTTGATCTCTGGTTTCTCTGCCTTTTCTAAAACCAGCTTGAACATCTGGAATTTCATGGTTCACGTATTGCTGAAGCCTGGCTTGGAGAATTTTGAGCATTACTAGCGTGTGAGATGAGTGCAATCAATTGTGCTAACAAACATTACCCTCTGTCATTTCTCCTTATTGTTGTTAAGTTGTTAAGTCGTGTCTGACTCTTTTGTGACCCCCATGGACTATAGCCCACTGAGCTCCCCTGTCCATGGGATTTCCCAGGCAAGAATACTGAAATGAGTTGCCATTTCCTTTTCCAGGGGATCTTCTCAACCAGGGATCAAACCCCAGACTCCTACATTGGCAAGCGGATTCTTTACCACTGAGCCACCAGGGATACCCTTCCCCTTATTAAGTTTGGATTTATATCTGTATTTATGCAGATTTTGAAGGATTTATCCACTTTTGAAGGATTGCTGCATTTAGCAGAGGGTCTCAAAGGTTTATTTTGATAGTACTTATTTAAAAAGTCTAAAATTTATGGATTAAGAAAGAGATGGAATAATTGGCTCTTAAGCAGGACTGCACTTATTCTTTTGCTCTCTCACTTTTGTTAGGAGCTTACTTTTATAATTTATGATTCATGTTCATGATTTTAAAGCTTCTAAGAGCCAAGCACTTCTAGCCGTTAATTATCTTATTCATTTGACATCTAGGTAAAGCACATACCTTCTCTTTGGGTAAAGACAGGGAAAAGATTTTTTAAAAGTGTACCGAGATTTTAAAGCAGTGTATATATTATCTCTAAGTCTCCTTGCAAGTGTAGATTTGCCTGAAAATTATAAATGCAGAAAGAAAAAACATGACCACTTTTTTTCATTTTCTCCAAAAATATCGACTGAGCATATCCTACATGCCGTTATAAAACAATGGTTGAGAAGAGTGAGGCGCTGTCTCTGACTGCAGGGAACTCACGAGCAAGGCATTATGCCAGGGTGGAATTATGATATGTTTCTTGAGGACATTCAAGAACCAATTTCCTCTGACACACTAGGAGACAGCTTAAGACTTTTGACTTTTGCTTTGGGAGAAGTGAAGTGAAGTGAAGTGAAGTTGCTCAGTCGTGTCCGACTCTTAGCGACCCCACGGACTGCACCCTACCTGGCTCCTGCATCCATGGGATTCTCCAGGCAAGAGTACTGGAGTGGGTTGCCATTGCTTTGGGAGGAACTATGCTCAAAAGTGAGCACTGATTAAAAAAAAAAAAATGAAAGGTGCGTACTGACTGTCTTAAGTGGTATGAAGCTGGGGCCAGGGATTCCCCAGGAAAGCGCCATGCAAAGGGCTTAACGGAGGAGAGAGGTAGGACTCAGAAAAGGAAGCGATGAAGCTAGAAAAGCAGAGAGAAAGGATAAAGGTCTATCAAAAAACTGACCCCTAGTCCCAAGAAAGCAGAGGGTCGTTTAAAGGGCATTGTGAGAGATCAAATTAGAATGGCCTGTTCAGCTGACAAAGATTGTGTTGTATCTTACAATTCCATGGCCTTGAGTCCGCTGCAGTTCTCTTCTGTATCCTTTCTGTGCCAAGGCATAACCTGAACAAGCCCTGAATAAAGAGAGTCATATTTGGGAAGACCTAATCTGGTTCCACTGAGTGCAGAAGATCAGAATGAGAAAAACACTAGAGGTGGGGAGCGGGGACTAGTCAGGAACAATTGTCTAGGAAATGAATGAGTGCTTTAGGAATCTGGTTGGGACTGGGGTTTTACCATTTTACTCTGGGGTTATGGATTCTAAAACAAGACCATGCTGAAAGGGAGATTTAAAGAAAATGTCCTGGCTCAGGTTCACTTGAGCATAAATGATGACAAATATCTCCTCGGCTTCTTCCCAGGCTCTCCTCTGTGCTGTGGGTTTACTGCCTGCTCCCAGGGCTCCTTTCTCTATCTCTTGTACCAGAGACTGGGGTGTGTGGGCTCCCTCCTGCTTACCAGCAATCAACAAAGAAAGATACCCTGTCTGGTAAAGGCTAGCGAGGCTTGTGGGCAACTGGCCATTTGGGGATCTCTTGTCCAGATGGAGCCTCCTCCACATGATCTTCCCCATCAGAGTCCTCTGTGTGGGTGGTGGTGGGTGTATTTAACCCAATCTCTCTTTAGTTGCTGTCATAACATAAGGAAACACCCAAGTGCCAATGCCCACTTGGATCTAAAGATGCCAAGTGTGCTGTTAGGGGAGAAACCCAGGGACACCACCACAATCACCTCCAGCTGTCACTACTCACCAGACTGACCTCAGGCCACTGCCAAGGGAGAGGAACTTCAGCTCTTTGTAGAACACCATTCGGGAATCTGAGAGCCAAGAAATCCAACTGTTGTTCAAGTTGCCTGTGAGAGTTTGTGTCTGCCCCCAGCCCAGACCTGGGCACAGGGCCTCCCTAGAAATGGGAAGTAGAGAACTTTGTGGAATAAAACTCAGGTCATGGCTAAAACTCTGTTTTCAAAGCTTTAAAGGCTTCTGGTTTTCTTGTTAAAAATTTTGAAAGTGAACAGGTCCCTGGAGCTAGGCATCCTAATCCTATACCATCTACTATATTTTTTAAAATCTCTCAGGCAGCAGCAGCTGCCTGTGTCTTAAGTTGAAATTATTTGTGACTGAGTCAGAAATCACAAGACATCCTGTGAGCATTAGAAAAGTTCATGACACAAAGTTATATGGTTTCAATGGTAGTGTGTTTTTCTAAAAATTCTATTTATATCATTTTGTTCTAAACATAGAATCTATTTAGAAGTTAAAAAAAAAGAAAACCCAAATACATAACTTACTATCACTGACTTTAAAAGAAACAAACCAGTCATGGTATCTGGTTGTAGGGGGAAAGTGTAGTAACACCATCTAAATTTCTTCTTTCAAATCTCATCTGTCCTTGAGAATTTGGTTCAAGTCCCTTCTTTACAAAGCCTTTCCTTAGTCAGAACAGCCCATAGCTACCTCTTTCTTTTCTGAACTGCTATAAAAATTATAGTCAGTACCATACAATTTAATCCTTCCTTTTGAACCATACCATTCACCATTATATGTGCTGCTCCTGTTTCCCCAACCAGATGGCAAGATATTTTAGAAAGCATAGCTCCTGTTAGGCCTCTTGGTATCTCCTAAAAGCTGAGCATGTTCCCAAAAGCATCATAGGTATTTGATCAACACTTGAAAGAAAGGGGCTTCCCTGGTGGCTCAGAGGTAAAGAATCTGCCTGCAGTGAGGGAGACTTGGGTTTGATCCCTGATTGGGAAGATCCCCTGGAGAAGGGAATGGCTACCCACTCCAGTATTCTTGCCTAGAGAATCCATGCAAAGAGGAGCCTGGTGGGCTACAGTCCATGGGATTCCAAAGAGTCAGACAGGACTGAGCAACTAACATTTTCACTTTTACAATTAAAAGAAAACATTGACGATCTAAGTGGGCCTCCTTTCAGGTGCCAGATCTGGCTCTGGGTCTTACCTGTACTGCAGAGGAAGCTCAGACTCAGTGTGGTCCAGGGCTGGACACGCAGAGGCAGGTCATGATGATGTCAGCTACTCCTTGTTGACAGCCACAAGTGGCAGGGTGACATACTGGTTAAGAACAGTCAGCAAACCTGGGCTCAGATGGTATATTTCCCACTTACTAGCTATGTGGTGGACTTCCCTGGTAGCTCAGCTGGTAAAGAATCCACCTGCGATGCAGGAGACCCCAGTTTGATTCCTAGGTCAGGAAGATCCCCTGAAGAAGGGATAGGCTACCCATTCCAGTATTCTTGGGCTTCCCTGGTGATTCAGATGATAAAGAATCCACCTGCAGTGCGGGAGACCTGAGTTGGAAAGATCCCCTGGAGGAGGGCATGGCGACCGACTCCATGGCAAGAGATTCTACAATGGAGAATAGAGTATTTCCATCATCTTACCTGGAGAATCCCCATGGATAGAGGAGCCTGGTGGGGTGCAGTCCATGGGGTTGCCAAGAGTTGGACAGGACTGAGTGACTAAGCACAGCAGAGCACAGCTATGTGACATTGGACAAGTTACTTTACTAAATTGTATTTTCATTATGCATAAATTAGGAGTAAAAATAGTACTACCTCATAGCATTTTTTGCATGAATAAGATAAGTTATGTTGAACCATATGTCCCACCTCACCAGTTGGGTACGTTGGTAATGTAATTCCACCCACTGGCTCTGAATATGCTACTTGAGGGCCCACTTGTTCAGATTAGGAACACTGATAATCCTATTACTTCCCTGTGGACCCACTTCCAATGACCAGCCTGGAGACTCAGTAGAGCCTACTCAGTCTCAAGGGTCAGCCCTGGATCTTCTTACCTTGCTGGGGTTTCAGGCTTTCAAATGACCTCAGCTGTAGCCATGTCACTGCCAAAGCCTCATGGTGGCAACCTATTACAGGTTGGGTGATGCAGAGCAGCCCCTTCACAGCCACAGTCCTCCCTTTAAGAGCTTCTCAGCCAGTAGGGAGGCTGTTTCTGGGTTCCTGATGTTACAACTTTTTAATAGAATGTCTGTTAATTTCTAGAGTTTACTGTGGATCAAGGGGAATAGTCAATCCGTATATAACCCCCAATGGTGGCTTATGGAGCTAAGAGAGGAAGGGGTGTATGTATGGGTATGTGTGTGTGTGTGTTAGTTGCTCAGTTGTGTCTGACTCTTCACAACCCCGTGGACTGTAGCCCACCAGGCTCCTCTATCCATGGAGTTCTCCAGGCAAGAATACTGGAGTGTGTAGCCATTCCCTTCTCCAGGGTATCTTCCTGGCCTAGGGATTGAATCCCTATCTCCTGCATTGCAGGCAGATTCTTTACCATCTGAGCCACCCAAGAAGCCCAAGAGAGGAGGATACCTAACCTAAAAGTTTGATCCAGTTCAAGGTAAAAAAGCCACAATTTCAGTTTCAGTCAAGTCTTTGTGTAGCTGGGTCCTGGCCATTAGGGGTTCATGGCCTTATTGTTTGAAAGGATTATTAACAGGCCAGCTTTGTGAGCACTGGGGGTCTATGGGGGACAATTTGGGACATGGAAATATCAACAAGAACAACAGCAAAAAGCTGTCTCTAGCTTTTTCACAGTTGGGGAATCATTATACATTGAATGGTACTTAGGAAAGACGTTTCTCTTCTTTAGGATTGAGAGGTTTGTATGTGTGTTCCAATAACTAACCACCAGAATGAGGAGGCCCAGCTTTGGCTCACATGTGCGGGTGGTCTTGGAAGACGGCCAAACCCCCAGTACTAAGGCCCATCCCAGGCCATGCTGTAGAAACGCCTCAGTATGACTTGAGACTGCATTTCCTGCACCAGACAGGCCAGATGGGGCCCGGCACATTTCTCTATGTACCTGAAGTCTTGGCTATTTACTTCTCATGGATAAAATGTGAGAAGGTCAAAAGGTAATTTGATGACCTACATGGTCTGATAATATCAATAACCTCAGATATGCAGATGACACCACCCTTATGGCAGAAAGTGATGAGGAACTAAAAAGCCTCTTGATGAAGGTGAAAGAGGAGAGTGAAAAAGTTGGCTTAAAACTCAACATTTGGAAAACGAAGATCATGGCATCTGGTCCCATCACTTCATGGGAAATAGATGGGGAAACAGTGGAAACAGTGTCAGACTTTATTTTTGGGGGCTCCATAATCACTACAGATGGTGACTACAGCCATGAAATTAAAAGACACTTACTCCTTGGAAGGAAAGTTATAACCAACCTAGATAGCATATTCAAAAGCAGAGACATTACTTTGCCAACAAAGGTCCGTCTAGTCAAGGCTATGGTTTTTCCAGTGGTCATGTATGGATGTGAGAGTTGGACTGTGAAGAAAGCTGAGGGCCAAAGAATTGATGCTTTTGAACTGTGGTGTTGGAGAAGATTCTTGAGAGTCCCTTGGACTGCAAGGAGATCCAACCAGTCCATTCTGAAGGAGATCAGCCCTGGGATTTCTTTGGAAGGACTGATGCTAAAGCTGAAACTCCAGTACTTTGGCCACCTCATGTGAAGAGTTGACTCATTGGAAAAGACTCTGATGCTGGGAGGGATTGGGGGCAGGAGGAGAAGGGGACAACAGAGGATGAGATGGCTGGATGGCATCACTGACTCGATGGACGTGAGTCTGAGTGAACTCCGGGAGTTGGTGATGGACAGGGAGGCCTGGTGTGCTGTGATTCATGGGGTTGCAAGGAGTCGGACAGGACTGCCTGACTGAACTGAACTGAACAAACCGAACATGTTCTGACAAACTTACTGGTTTCTGCTCAGGAGAACTGAGTGGGGAATTGGCCACACAGGGTCAGGCAGCAGAAAGGCTCAAAGGTTGTGTATCTTTTTGTGCTGAGAGGGTGGGGTGGGGTGGGTTGGGAGCCACTGAGGCCTTGGTCTTCTGTCACACTAGCTTCTGTGATCTTGAATAAAGGGACATGGGATTTGCCCTGAAATAGATGACCACTGTGCACAATTTATGGGGCCTGGCTTGTGAAGGATTGATAGGAGAGCATTCCTAGAGTGAGGGACACATTATATGTTAAGGATGTGACTGTAGCAGGAGCATAAACAAAGGTCTCATGACCTAGGACTCTGGAAATGGCCAAGTTTAGTGTCAGGTTATAAGTTCTTTTACACTGCAATGTGCTTTAGCCACTCCTAAGTTTTCTACTGGAGAAGGCAATGGCACCCCACTCCAGGACTCTTGCCTGGAAAATCCCATGGATGGAGGAGCCTGGTGGGCTGCAGTCCATGGGGTCTCGAAGAGTTGGACATGACTGAGCGACTTCACTTTCACTTTTCACTTTCATGCATTGAAGAAGGAAATGGCAACCCACTCCAGTGTTCTTGCCTGGAGAATCCCAGGGATGGGGGAGCCTGGTGGGCTGCCGTCTATGGGGTCGCACAGAGTCGGACACGACTGAAGTGACTTAGCAGCAGCAGCAGCAGCAGCAGCAAGCTTTCTACATCTACAGTCTGGCTGTAAGGAAATAAGGAACATAGCAGGTCAAAAGTTCATCCACGTCACCCCTCAGTGAGGGCAGCAGCAAATCCAGGGAAAGCTAAGGTGGGAAGGAGCTTATGATGGAGAAGAGCAGTGGTGTGGTATGTGAACTGACATATCTGTATGTGGCACAAGTAGAGCAGAGGAAGGGCCCCTTGCTGGGGAAAAAGGAGGGTACACTGTAAGGTTAATGGCGAGCTAATCTGACTCTCTCTGCACAGGGCCTCTTCTAGGGAGGAAGCCCATTTGCCCAACTCCAGGTGGTAGGGTTGAAGCCTCACCCATTCAGGCAAATGTTCCCCTTGAATATCTAAATGTTGGCAGAAGAGCCAGTCAACCTCTACTCTCATAGTGAATTTTTAAAACCTGAGAACTGGGTCTTCCCTGGTGGACCAGTGGTTAAGAATCTGCCTGCTAATGCAGGGGTCATGGGGTCCATCCCTGGTCCAGGAAGATCTCACGTGCCCTGGGGCAGTTAGGCCCATGCACCACCACTGCTGAGCCCATGCGTGCCTGGCGCCCATGCTCTGCAACGAGAGAAGCCATTGCAATGAGAAGCCTGTGCACCAAAACTAGAGAAAGCCTGCATGCAGCAACAAAGACCCAGTGCAGCCAAAAATAAAGAAATAAAAAGAAAAGAAATAGTAATTCTCAAATCTGAGAACCCACTGCCCTACCCTGTCATCAACTTTTGGTCTCGGTCATTGTCATTCATGCGATATTTTTAATAATTTTTAGTCTCAAAAAAACAAAAGGTAATTGTTGATTCTTATGTTAAAATAAGAGTAAGGGGCTTCCCTTGTAGCTCAGTTGCTAAAGGATCTGCCTGCAGTGCAGGAGACCCGGGTTTGATCCCTGGGTTGGGAAGATCTCCTGGAGAAGGAAATGGCAACCCACTCCAGTATCCTTGCCTGGAAAATTTCATGGACAGAGGAGTCTGGTGGGCTGCAGTCCATGGGGTCACAAAGAGTCCGACACAACTGAGCGACTAACACTTATGTTAAAATTAGCATATAAACAAGTGGTTAGGGAAGCAACTAATAGGTAATAACAAGCCTTGTCAAATCAAAGATAAAACCTGTCTGGCCTTTAAAAAAGAGGGTAGCTCTTATCAGAACAAAAGTCTATTCTCCAAAATATTTTCATCTCTGTAGACAGAAGACTGTCGATAACTTCTTTGTTGTTCAGTCACTCAGTCATGTCTGACTCATTGTGACTCCATGGACTGCAGCATGCCAGGCTTCCCTGTCCTTCACCATCTCCCAGAGTTTGCTGAAACTCGTGTCCATTGAGTTGGTGCTGCCATCCAACCATCTCATCCTCTGTCGTTCCCTTCTCCTGCCTTCAATCTTTCCCAGCAAATTCTAAAAGACAAAAAAATCACAAACAAAACTAAAACAATAAAACTCTTATTGTGCTGTCTCTGTGAGGTGCTACTATAAACACTGGACTCTGTGGGCCTTTTGTGTTGGTTTCATCAGTATTCCAACCGATTTTATTGTGCTCTCTTTCAGTCCGTTTAGTGATGAATATTACTGTGGGTAACATCACCACTTATCAAGAAAGAAGGAATACAGCTCCGTGCTTTCCATTCATCTCATAGCCAGAGACAACAAGCTCATCCCTTATAACCATCCTCTAGTTCTTGTGCACACTGATAACCCCCGCTGTTATCTGGCACACAGCCACCTAAGGGACAGTTTGCGTGTCCCTGCCTCCCTTCCAGTTAGGCATGGCCACACGACTTCCTTCTGGCCAGTGGATTAGGAACAAATGTGATGAGTCCATCTACCAGGATGTACCCTAAGGGAAGGAGTATGCCTCCGTTTTCCTCTTCTTTCATGGTAGTGGGTCCCCTTGGACCACGTGTAAGAAGGCAGTCTGTTAGGGATGAAATGCAGCAAAAGCCAGGGAACCTGGGCTTCTGACACCAGCATCCAGTGTCAGAATTTCCCGCACTTCCTTGTTTCACAGCACACTGTCTCAGGAATTCCTTCACAGCGTCCCTAGGCCAAAAAGAAAGGCCTAAAAATAAAAATTCTATTTATTAAGTAATGATATGCAAACAGTTTAGTGTGTACTTAGGTTCTAGCAACATGTACACCATTTGAAAAACCAATACAAATAAATTCAACGAAAAAAAATGTTCTTGGGAATTCCCTGGCAGTCCAGTGGTTAAGACTCAGCACTTTCGCTGCTGTGGGCCAGGGTTCCATCCCTGTGGTAGGGGAACTAAGATCCCACAAGCCACATGCAGTGTGGCCAAAGCAAAAACAAACAAAGTAAGTGTTAGTCGCTCAGTCATGTCCGACTCTTTGTGACCCTATGGACTGTAGCCCGCCAGGCTCCCCTGTCCATCGGATTCTCCAGGCAAGAATACCGGAGTGGGTAGCCATTCCCTTCTCCAGGGGTTCTTTCTCACCCAGGAATTGAACAGGGGTCTCCTGCATTGCAGGGCAATTCTTTACCATCTGAGCCACTGGGGAAGCCCAAACAAACAAAAAAAACCCATGTTATTTGGTTCTTAAATAACCACCATCACTTACTAGTGAGATGTGTGCCCCTGTGGGGCACCACACGACTTCTCAAACCTTAAATTCAGTTTGGGCACCAGTACCATCTTTTACTTGTATTTATCAGCTCAACAAATTACCACCATTCAGGTGGCTTCAAACAACAGAGATTTATTCTCTTATAGTCCTGAAGCCAGAAGTTGGAAATATGGAAGAAGCAGGGTGATGTTCCCTGCAGAGGCTCTGGGGGAATTCTGCTCCTTGTCTCTGACAGCATCTGGTGCTTTCCTGAGCTGGAAGTTGTATCACCCTGATCTCTGCCTGTGGTCACATTTCCTCCTCCTCTCTTTCTTTCCTCTGCATGTCTTTTATAAGGACACCTGTGACTAGGCTTGAGACCGACTCCTGGTTGAGATTCACTGACAAAGACTGAACTGTTGGTCAACTTTATTCCTGTCTCATGTTTATTGGCAGCAGGTGGTACTAAAATCAGGGATAGTTTAACAAGAAATCTCTTGAGGCAGTTGGAAGAAAGAGCAAAGAGAAGGCAACAAGGGACAGTCAGGCTGACCTCACCTCCTGAGCAGCTGCCCTGTTGTCTCAGGCTTGGGGGGAGGGTAGTAGGGGAGGGGAGCCCATGTCCCGGTGCAAGGCCTCATCCTCAGTCCACCATGTATTCAGCTTTGTTCAAGAGTCAAGAATTGTGCAAAGCAACTGCTGTCTCTGGATGCAGCGAGAAGAGTTAAGACACAAACAAACAATCTCCAGAAAACTGAAGGTGAGGAGGAGTGAGAGGGAAACTGTCATTCATCAATGTTCAGAAGAAATCAGTGAGTCACCGCCATGTTCCGTTTTTTGTTTTTCCTTTTGAATGTTAACTTTATTTTGAACTTTTTATTTTATATTCCAATATAGCTGATTAACAATGTTATGATAGTTTCAGGTGAACAGTGAAGGGATTCAGCCATACACGAATTCATTCTCCTCCAAACTTCCCTCCCATCCAGGCTGCCACATAACATTGAGCAAAGTTCCATGTGCTATACAGTAGGATGTCAACTTTGGTTTTGATTTCAAAAAGCAAGATAGATCCTCAGACTTCTCTTAAAGTGTTTTTGCTCCTCTTAACCTACCTCCCACCCCCACCAGTATGCTTGTCAGAGAGATTAAACCAAGAGGGTGGCATTCCCCAATGTGGTGTTTCTACAGTGGGGTCTGTCTTCCCTTCCTGCTTCCCAAAGCTCTTCTTGGCTGCTGGACTGGCCTGTGGTCAAAATAGGGGGTGACCATTAGCTGGGAAGGTCTCTGACCTCTACAGTCCCTTCTCTTTCTTGGGTAATGCAAATAGTACTGCAATTGGTGAAGCCAATTCCAGAATCTTGGTCTTCCTCTTTTAAAATGCAAATGCCTGTGAAAAAGAGGATAAAATCATTTACCCATTTTAAGACTTCTCTTAGGATATTGTTGTTATCCACTCAGTCCTGTCCTACTCTTTGTGACTCCATGGACTGCAGCCCGCCAGGCTTCCCTCTCCTTCACCATCTCCCAGAGTTTGCTGAAACTCATGTCCATTGAGTCAGTGATGCCATCCAACCATTTCATCCTCTGTCATCCCCTTCTCCTACCTTCAATCTTTCCCAGCATCAGGGTCTTTTCCAATGAGTCAGTTCTTCGCATCAGGTGGCCAAAGTATTGGGAGCTTCAGCTTTAGCATTATTCCTTCCAATGAGTATTCAGTGTTGATTTCCTTTAGAATTGACTGATTTGATCTCCTTGCAGTCCAAGAGACTCTCAAGAGTCTTCTTCAACATATATATTTTTTAGGATATAATCCTATTTAAAAAAAAAGAAAAACTGTAGCAAGATGAATGAGGTCATTAGAGGCATATCTGCCTGAGGGCCAGTACTCTTTCTTTCCTCCACTATCTCTACCAAAAAGACCTTTCAGGAATTAAGAAAGCATTTCTGATGGACTTAAAAGGTCCTGGGAGAGGTTCAAAGCCAGCAAGAAAACAAACAAACAAAAGGCCTTTCCTTTGGAACTTTGTTCAGGACTGGCCTGTTTGGCTAATTTGGTTGTTGTTTGCCCTCCTCAGGACAGCAAGTAGGAAAGAGCTCTTCCTTCAACAGTGAGAGATGATGGAGTCTGGTTGATTAAGAAGTGAAGAAGTCAAGGTCACATTTTCTGCTTGCTCTGTCCCATGGCAGTGTAAGCCAGCTGTGGGAGAGTGCTCCAACTTAGGGACCAGATGTCCTGGGTCCTCAGACCTTTCACAGCCACCAACTGCCTGTTTTATGGTCTTAGCAAGTCACAATCTACTTTGTACATCTGTTTTATCTGTAATTGGGACAGATAGCATCTACTCTATCCTCTGTACAGATTTTTATGGGACTGCAACCATCATAGTGAGGAAGTGTAATAGGGACATCTGTGCTCCTTCCCCTCCTGTTTCTGCAGTGTGTCCTGAGTAGTGTGTACTACTCAGTAGTATGAGTGAATCGTAGGAACTGGTGACTGGAAACAGCCACAGATCAGACCCAGATGAGTAGATTGCAAAGGGGTGAACCATGGAAACATCTGTATAGTCAAAGCTATGGTTTTTCCAGTAGTCATGTATAGATGTGAGAGTTGAGAGTTGGACCATAAGGAAGGCTAATTGCCAAAGCATTGACACTTTTGAACTGAGGTGTTGGAGAAGACTCTTGAAAGTCCCTTGGACTGCAAGGAGATCAAACCAGTCAACCCTAAAGGAAATCAACTCTGAATATTCATTGGAAGGACTGATACTGAAGCTAAAGCTCCAAAACTTTAGCCACCTGATGCGAAGAGCTGACTCCTTGGAAAAGACCCTGATGCTGGAAAAGATTGAGGGCTGTAGGAAAAGAGGGTAACTAAGGATAAGATGGTTGGATGACATCACCAACTCAATGGACATGAGTTTCAGCAAACTCTGGGAGATGGCAAAGGAGAAGAAAGCCTGGCATGCTGCAGTCCATGGAGTCCCAAAGAGTTGGGCACAACTGAGTGACTGAACAACAACAATGGAAACATCCCATTATCCATTCATCATTGCTGTATCTGTCAATGTATGTATCAATGCATTCGTTTGACACATATGAAGCGCATACCCAGGACACCCCAGGTACCCTGAGTCCCTTTGTATCTCTGCTCTGGGCCTGTTTGCTACACTGTAGCAGTGCTAAGAGTATGAGGACAGTCTTTGTTTTACCTTTTCCTTCAGGACATTCTGGCAGACTTTTCTGTCCTTATAATTAGACCAGACACTACATGTGGCCTGGGGACAGGAAGAAGCCTGGCCGGGCAGGAGAGTTTTGACCACCCTCCTGTCCTGCTCCTATGAGGTAGCCTTGCTCCAGGACCGTTGCTGCTGCTGCTAAGTCGCTTCAGTCGTGTGTGACTCTGTTCGACCCCAGAGACAGCAGCCCACCAGGATCCCCCATCCCTGGGATTCTCCAGACAAGAGTACTGGAGTGGGTTGCCATTTCCTTCTCCAATGCATGAAAGTGAAAAGTGAAAAAGTGAAGTCACTCAGTTGTGTCCGACTCTTCACGACCCCATGGACTGCAGCCCACCAGGCTCCTCGGTCCATGGATTTTCCAGGATGAGTACTGGAGTGGGGTGCCATCGCCTTCTCCACCAGGACCGTTAGTGACTAGTAACTGGCAGCAGCACCAGAAAGGGGAGGAGTACTCAGGACTGGCAGGGGAGGGGAGCCGGCAGATGAATTTCACCTGGGGCCATCCTGCCACCTGGTTTCCACCTCTGCCTTCTGTCCCTCTTGACCTTGATCTCCTCAGTCTGCTTATTTCCTTCTCACTGATCTGTCAGCTGAAATGTGGTCCACTTCCCTATTCCCTCTTCTGCCTGCTCCAACATGAGATAATAAGAATGACACACGATTGGGAAAAAATTGCAAATTTTTTTTTGCCACATTGCTGGCTTGTGAGATCTTAGTCTCCCAACCAAGGATCAAACCTGGGCCCCAGTAGTGAAAGCCCTAAGCCCTAACCACTGGGCTCTCAGGGAATTCTCTGCAAATTACTTTTTTTTTTTTTTTAGGAAAAAAACAAAAACATATTAGGAACTAGGAATTTGGAGACAGATTTTGGGTGTGGCTGTAAGGCATAATTGGAGTTTTATAAAACTCCCTATTCTTTGTTTGTTAACCAAGTTTCTGAAACTAGCATTTCCATTTGATAGACAGTAATCTTACTCTTCTCACACCCAAGACTCAGTGCTCCCTCAGTGAGCAAAGCTCGCCCCACTAGAATGGCCATCACCTGAGGCAGAGCCCTGGCAGTGATAAAGCCTCAAGAGATCTTTTAATACAGGGAGATGCAGAATTGGAGAGGCGATTGAGGTGTCAACCTATAGGTCAATCTAAAGACAAAGGTTGACTTGAGGCTACCTGTCTGGGAATCATATAGGCAGTAGACTGTGGAGGCTGGGCTCAGGTGAAGGCCAGCGGCTCCAATACAGAGGGTGGGAGGAGCAGGGAAGGTGGTGGGGCCCCTGCGGAAGTGGTTGTGATCTGGCATGCTTCTGGAGCCTGCTGATATTGAGATTCCAGGAGGTTTTTCTTATCCTCTTTTGTCTCAAATTCTGCTGGCTGAAATAAAAAGTGTTCTAATAGTAAAGGGAGCTGGCAGGATTTGGGTAGAAAATCCATGGAAATGGATCCTGGTGCCATTCTCATTTAGTAACCCATTATTATACATAAGGTACAATATGTAGTGTGCATGTGTAATTTATTATATACAGTATGGAGTAGTAAAATACATTATTTACCTGCATGTGGCACGTGTGATCAGAATTACCAGGCTGAGAACTACTTAAAAGTCATTAAATTTTTTATTCCAAAGACTGTTGTTTGAAATTTTGAGAAGTCTTGGGATATCAGAACTTGTATTTTATCTGAACCAAAGACTCCGCCAGCAGGCCTCAATTCTCAGAGGCAGATGATGTAATTTAACAGAGTTTCAGCTGTTCTGCTGCCTTTAGTCCTAGCTCTGGCAAGTGCTTCGGTCCAGAAATCAAAGGGAAAAGGATGAGAGAAGAAGCAAGGCAGAGATGCCTAGGGGGCAACTGGCCTCAGTGGGCCTTTTCTTTTGCTTCCTAAAAAGCCAGAGAAAAGTCTTCCTTTCTTACTAATCATAATCATCAGGCTGAATCTAGAGAACGCAACTGAGAAAATCAAGCTGTAAGCAAATCTTGGGGATTTAAGTCTGTAAGTATTTATTGGGTGTCTTCCGTGTGCTAAGTGCTAAGGTTACATGATGAGACCTAGCCCTGCCCTCAGGTAATTTGTCATTGATTTAAGGGATATGGTGGTGGTTTAGAAACTAAGTCCCATCTGACTCTTATGACGCCATGCACTGTAGCCCACCAGGCTCTTCTCCCATAGGATTTCCCAGACAAGAATATTGCAGTAGGTGCCATTTCCTTCTCCAGGTGATCTTCCCAACCCAGGGATCGAACCTGGGTCTCCTGCATTGCAGGCAGATTCTTTACTAACTGAGCCACCAGGGAGGCTCCTTGATTTAAGAGGAGTAGAGAGTAAAGCAGAGAGAACAGTTGCTGAGGACCTACTTCATTCATTTATTTAACAAAAACTTCTGAGTGTCCACCGTGTGCTTGTCCTAGGCACTAGAGACACAGGGAAAGAAAAGATAGATGTGGTCTATCAACTACATATTGGCACTTGCCAAGAGCACTTGGCCAGGGACTGAACAACAGCAAGAACAAGGGCACTTGCCATCTGCCTCTTTGGAGATTGAGCCCCGTGCTGCTGCAGCTGCCGACCTTCAACGTCCCCTGAGGGGAATTCAGGGTGGAGAGTGAGGCACTCTGTGCTCCAGGGAAACTGGTGGAACAAGTCTTTAGATAGACATTTTCAGGAACTGATTTCATGATCCCAGTCCTCGCATCTCTTCATATCTAGAAAAGCACTAAATCCCTTCAGGGTGACATCAGTGACTAGCAGAAAACCTTTTGTAAAATGAGTACTTGATTGCATTGAACTCCCCCTTCATCAAAATCTTATGTATTGATCTTCCTCCACTGCCTGTTTGGAGCAGTCTCTCAGAGCTATCTGAGGTTAACTTGCGACTCTCACGTTGTGCATTGACAGGTCCTTCCTCTCCTGAAGGTTTTATTCCAGTGGAGCAGACAAACAAATGCATTTTCAAAATGCCATGCTTATAGAGATCTCTTCAAGAAAATTAGAGCTACCAAGGGAACATTTCATGCAAAGATAGGCACAATAAAGGACAGAAATGGTATGGACCTAACTGAAGCAGAAGATATTATGAAGAGGTGGCAAGAATACACAGAAGAACTATACAAAAAAGATCATCACGACCCAGATAACCATGATGGTGTGATCACTCACCCAGAGCCAGACATCCTGGAATGTGAAGTCAAATGGGCCTTAGGAAGCATCACTATGAACAAAGCTAGTGGAGGTGATGGAATTCCAATTGAGCTGACCTTTTTGTTATCAACCCTCAAGTTACAGCATTTGTAGGCATCTTCCTTTTTAGGTTTGCATTCCCCAGAAAGATCCTCTAGTTGACTGGGAGTGTTCTAGAGGTGGTGGGAGAGGCGCCTTAGTCCTGAGTGAAAGTGCTGCACTCAATATGCCAGCAAATATGGAAAACTCAGCAGTAACCACAGGACTGGAAAAGGTTAGTTTTCATTCCAATCCCAAAGAAAGGCAATGCCAAAGAATGCCCAAACTACCGCACAATTGCACTCATTTCACACCCTAGTAAATTAATGCTCAAAATTCTCCAAGCCAGGCTTCAACAGTATGTGAACCATGAACTTTTAGATGTTCAACCTGGTTTTAGAAAAGGTAGAGAAACCAGAGATCAAATTGCCAACATCTGTTGGCTCATTGAACACACTGATCACACACTGATCACAGCCTTTGACTGTGTGGATCCAACAAACTGTGGAAAATTCTGAAAGAGACGGGAATACCAGACCACCTGACCTGCCTCCTGAGAAATCTGAATGCAGGTCAAGAAGCAACAGTTAGAACTGGACATGGAATAACAGACTGGATCCAAATCAGGAAAGGAGTACATCAAGGCTGTGTATTGTCACTCCGCTTATTTAACTTATGTGCAGAGTACATCACGAAAAATGCTGGGCTGGAAGAAGCACAAGCTGGAATCAGGTTGCCAGGAGAAATGTCAATAACCTATGCAGATGACATCACCCTTATGGCAGAAAGCAAAGAAGAACTAAAGAGCCTCTTGATGAAAGTGAAACAGGAGAGTGAAAAAGTTGGCTTAAAACTCAATATTCAGAAAACGAAGATCTGGTCCCATCACTTCATGGCAAATAGATGCGGAAACAGTGAGAGATGTTATTTTTTGGGGTTCCAAAATCATTGCAGATGGTGACTGCAGCCTTGAAATTAAAAGATGCTTGCTCCTTGGAAGAAAAGCTATGACCAAGCTAGATAGCATATTATAAAGCAGAGACATTACTTTCCCAACAAAGGTCCATCTAGTCAAAGCTCTGGTTTTTCCAGTAGTCATGTATGGATGTAAGAGTTGGACTACAAAGAAAGCTGAGCGCCTAATAATTGATGCTTTTGAACTGTGGTGTTGAGGACACTTGAGAGTTCCTTGGACTGTAAAGAGATCCAACCAGTCAATCCTAAAGGAAATCAGTCTTGAATATTCATTGGAAGGACTGATGCTGAAGCTGAAACTCCAATACTTTGGCCACCTAATGCGAAGAACTGACTCACTGGAAAAGACCCTGATGCTGGGAAAGATTGAAGGCAGGAAGAAAAGGGGACGACAGAGGATGAGATGGTTGGATGGCATCACTGACTTGATGGACGTGAGTCTGAGTAAGCTCTGGTAGTTGGTAAAGCACAGGGAGGCCTGGCATGCTGCAGTTCACAGTGTCACAGAGTTAGACACGACTGAGCGACTGAACTGAACTGAACTGAATGCTGACAGTATGACAGTTTTTCAAAAAGTTAAACATAGAATTACCATGTTGTCATTGTTGTTCAGTTGCTCAGTCATTTCCGACTCTTTGTGACCCTATGGACTGCAGCATGCCAGACTTCCCTGTCCCTCACCATCTCCCAGAGTTTGCCCAAGTTCGTATTCATTGCATCTGTGATGCTGTCCAGCCATCTCATCTTCTGATGCCCTCTTCTCCTTCTGTCCTCAATCTTTCCCAGCATCAGGGACTTTTCCAATGAGTCGTCTGTCAAAAATTACCATATGATCCAGCAATTTCACTTCTGGGTATATGCCCCAAAGTATTAAAAGCAGAGATTTAAACAGATATTTATGCAGCTATCTTCATAGCAACATTATTCACAATAGTCAAATGGTGGAAACAACAGTGCCTTTTGCTGCATGAATGCATGAATGTGGTATAATATATATATACAATAGAATATTATTCAATCTTTAAAAGGATGAAGTTCTGACACATGCTACAACATGGAAAAACTTGAAAAACATTATGCTAATTGAAAATAACCCAGACACAAAAGAGTAAATGTTGTATAATGATTCCACTTTATATGAGATAACATAGATTAGGTAAATTAGTAGAGACAGAGTGTGTAATAGGGATTGCCAGGGGTGGGAGGAGAGGGGTAATGGGGAGTTACTGTTTAATTAGTACAGAGGTTCTGTTTGGGAAGATGAATAAAGTCTTGGCAATGGATAGTGATGATCCTTGCGCAACACTATGAATGTGCCTAATGCCACTGAATTGTATAGTTAAAAATAGTTGAAATGGTAAATTGTATATTATGTATATTTTACAGTATGTAAACTAACAGAGAAACAAAAAAATGCCATGTTGATAAATTAAGGAGGGCATGAAGGTGACTAGATATTGACTTCAGGTTGGGTGGCCACCCAACCTGGAGGTACCAATCCACCAGTACCACCCGATCCAAGGAGGTGCCATCTGAGCTAAGATTTGAACATCAAGAATAGAAAGAAAGCAATGGTCAATCAGAAGGAATAGCATACCTAGAAGATAGAAACAACCTATTAGACATGTACACATGCCCCTTCTGAGAGTAACTTCTGTACCTAAGAGGGAAGAAATCAGTCCTGAATATTCATTGGAAGGACTGATGCTGAGGCTCCAATACTTTGGCCACCTGATGCGAAGAACTGACTCCTTGGAAAAGACCCTGATGCTGGGAAAGATTGAAGGCAGGAGGAGAAGGGGACGACAGAGGATGAGATGGTTGGTTGGCATCACCTCCTTAATGGACGTGAGTTTGAGCAAGCTGTGGGACTGGTGATGGACGGGGAAGCCTGGCGTGCTGCAGTCCATGGGGTCGCAAAGAGGTGGACACGACTGAGCAACTGAACTGAAGTGGGAGGACAATGACTAAAATAGAAGTGGGTTTAGGAATACTGTACAAAGAAAAAAAGAATACTGTGCAGAGAAGGAGGAAATGCATTCTGCCTCAGAAAGTTTGAGGTGGATTCATGGAGGCAGCGTTTTACTTGGGACTTAAGTCATAGACAGAGATTCATGGGGAGAAAGGCTGAGGAAAGTGTTCTAGATGGAAGGAGGAGTGTGGGCAAAGACGCAAAGTTGAAGTTTAGACTTTTTTTTAGGTAAGAAGTGGATTTATTCAGATAGAGAGAGAAACACGCCCTACAGACAGAGTGTGGGCCATTGCAGAGGGCGAGTGCAGCCTAGACTCTTTTTTTTTTAAAGAAAAATTTCATTTAAAGCCTTCGGAAAAATGTAGAGCTGTGCTTTTTTGCAACAGAGGCTGTGTACCTGAAATGCAAGCATGTATGAGCCATGTAGCAGTCATACTCCTAGAGGCCAATATTGCTCAAACTACTTAATTTTTCATACAATTTTGTTGCAGAAAGGGGGGCCCGAAAGTGGGCTCTTGTCTAACACTTGGAAATGAATTGTCTGAGGAGACACATGTGCTGACAAAGCAAGAGATTTTATTGGGACGGGGTGCCCAGACAGAGAGCAGTAGAGTAAGGGAAACCAGGAGAACTGCTCTGCCACGTGGCTCACAGTCTCGGGTTTTATGGTAATGGGATTAGTTTTCAGGTTCTTTTTGGCCAGTCATTCTGATTCAGAGTCCTTCCTGGTGGCACATGCATTGCTTAGCCAAGATGGATGTCAGCGAGGATTCTGGGAGGTGGTTGGGCACATGGTGTCACGTTTCAGCCTTTCCCAAAATCTTTAGTTGGTGGTAGCTTGCTGGTTCTGTGTTCCTTACCAGCACCTCCTGTCGTAAAACAACTCATGCAAATGGTAACTATGGTACTTGGCCAGGGTGGGCAGTTTCAGTCAGTGTGCTTCCCCTAACAATTTTAAAATTTGAAAATTTTTAATTGAAAAGCTACTGTTATGTCACAGTAAGCATAGATGTGTTATGGAATGTAATGGGATATTTACATAAATTTTACAGGTATTTCAGGTTTGAGATGGTTGTCTGGCTGCACACAAGACTTTTATCCATGTGTATGTAAATATCTACTTTCCTCTATTTTTATGGAATATTTCATTGAAAAAGTTAGAGAATGACTGAATTGTAGGTGATACCCTTACATAGATAGTTATCAGTTAATTATTTCTTCATGAACATTTTTCTGTTATTAATTCACGTATTGTAAATATGATTGCTAAAAGGTCCCCCTCTCAGTTTTGTCTTGTCTTTCTTTCTCTGTACCTCCAAGTCAGTTCCTCTAAAAGTTTATCCAGTATTTGGTTCCAATGATAATCATGGAGTCTGACCCATGGCTAGCCTTTGCATTGTTGAAGATAAATTTATAAGGACCCGATAGTGGCAGTGGGTGTGTTGGCTCAGTTCAGAGACATTCACTCAGTCATGCTCTTTCTCCCAACCAGGAGAGTCCTATAATCCACATAGACTCCCCATCCATCACACAAGCTTTCCTTATTTTGGCTGTGCCATGTGGTTTGTGGGATCTTAGTTTCTCCATCAGGGATTGAACCCAGGCCCACAGCAGTGGAAGTGCAGAGTCTTAACTGCTGGACTGCCAGGGAATTTGCAATTTAAGCATTTCTAAAATTGAAATACTGTTTTGAGATAATTGTGTATTCACATGCAGTTTTAAGACTCAACACAGAGAGCTATGTACCCACTCCTCAGTCAGTTCAGTCAGTTCAGTCGCTCAGTCATGTCCGACTCTTTGCGACCCCATGAATCGCAGCACGCCAGGCCTCCCTGTCCATCACCAACTCCCGGAGTTCACTCAAACTCAAGTCCATCGAGTCACTTTCTCCTAATGGTAACATTTTGCAAAGCTATTGTATGACATCACAACCAGAGTGCTGACATTGATGCAAGCCATCCATACTTTTCACATTTCCATGCTTTCATTTGTTCTATGCAATTTTTTCACCCATGCTGGTTTGTGTATTCACCATCACAGTGGGGATACTGACAGCTCCAGCACCACAAGGATCCCTCATGTTGCCATGTGCAACCACCATGCCACCTCCCTCAACCCTACCTCCACCCCTCTGTCCTGGCAACCACTAACAAATCTCTTCCCTTTCTGAAACTGCATCATTTCAAAAATGTTATCTAAATAAAAGGAGACAGTGAGTAATCTTCTGAGACTGGCTTTTTTTCTTTGCATGCCGTGTTCTCAGTCTCTAAGTTGTGTTCAACTCCTTGCAACCCCATGGACTGTAGCCCGCCAGGCTCCTCTGTCTATGGGATTTCCCAGGCAAGAATACTAGACTAGGTCATCATCTCCTCCAGGGGATCGTCTTGACCCAGGGATCAAATCTGCCTCTCCTTCATCTCCTGCGTTGGCAGGCAGATTCTTTACCACTGAGTTACCTGGTAACCACACATAATAAAGAGTCTTAACTCCATTTTTTTTTTGGCGGGGGTTGAGGGGTGCTCCAAAGTCATTGCCGATGGTGACTCCAGCCATGAAATTAAAAGACACTTGCTCCTTGGAAGAAAAGCTATGACAAATCTAGACAGCATATTAAAAAGCAGAGACATTACTTTGCCGACAAAGGTCCATCTAGTCATGGCTATGGTTTTTCCAGTAATCATGTATAGATGTGAGAGTTGGACTGTAAAGAAAGCTGAGCGCAGAAGAATTGATGCTTTTGAACTGTGGTGTTGGAGAACTCTTGAGAGTCCCTTGGACTGCAAGGAGATCCAACCCATCAATCCTAAACGAAATCAGTCCTGAATATTCATTGGAAGAACTGATGCTGAAACTGAAACTCCAATGCTTTGGCACTTAATGGGAAGAACTGACTCATTGGAAAAGACCCTGATGCTGGGAAAGATTGAAGGCAGGAGAAGAGGGGGATGACAGAGGATGAGATGGTTGGATGGCATCACTGATGCTATGGACATGAGTCTGAGTGAGCTCCAGGAGTTGGTGATGGACAGGGAGGCCTGACGTGCTGCAGTCCATGGGGTCGCAAAGAGTCGGACACGACTGAGTGACTGAACCGAACTCCATTTTTGGATGTTTGCTGACAGTTTCCTACCTCACCCTTCCCTCTGCCCCTTACATCCTGAAACTAGGCAAGCTGATTAGAAAGCCCAAATTCTTTCCTTTGGTGCTGGTGGGAGATTCCGACCATGTGACCCCTACTGTGTGGGGGATCCCTCACCCCAGCTCCACCCTTATAGATAATAACCACAATAAAAAACCCCAAGCCAGTCTTCTTTCCGGGCCTCCTCAAGTCATTTTTGGGCTGCTTGGTAAGCCCATCTAGCTGACTCTTGATAACCATATTATGTGAGTCATAAATCTTTCATACCCTCTTGATGTGTGTGTAGAGTCATTAGTATCAACGTTTGAACTGCATTTTGGATGGGAGTCCATCTTGTTTCTGCAGGATGGCTACCGCAGCATAATTTCCTGGACATTCATCCAAGTGGTTGCATGTATCAATAGTTCATCCCTTTTTATGGCTGAGTAGCTTTCCACAGTCTGGATGTACCTCAACGTGTTGAAGGACATTGTTTGGTTTTATGTTGTTGTTCAGTTGCTAAGTTGTGTCCAACTCTTTGTGACCCCAAGGACTGCAGCACACCAGGCTCCTCTGTCTTCCACTATCTCCTGGAGTTTGTTCAGATTCATGTCCATTGAGTTGGTGATGCCAGCCAACCATCTCATCCTCTGCTACCTCCTTCTCCTGCTTTTGCCTTCAATCTTTCCCAGCAACAGCATCTTTTCCATTGAGTAGTCTCTTCGCATTGGGTGGCCAAACCTATATTGGTTTTTATAGTTTTTAGCTATTATAAAGTTGCTTTAAACTTCAAGTGTGTGTTTCTGTGTGAACATAAATTTTATTCCTCTAGAATAAATGCCCAGGAATACAACCGATGTTTCATATGATATTTACATGTTTATTTTGTTTTTTTAAGAAATTGCCCAACTATTTTCCAAAGTGATTGTTGCCATTTTACATTCCCACCAGCAATATACAAATGTCTGCATCCTCACCAGCATTTGAGGGTGTCACTATTTTTCATTTTACCCATTCTGATTGGTGTGTGGTGATATGTCTCACAACCCCTGTGATGATATTAATTTCCATAAAAGACTGAAAGAGCATCACATTCCCTCTGTCTGCCCCAACCTACACAAGTATCAAACTCAAGAGGCTTGACTATGGGTTGTTACAATGCCAGGTATAAGGCTGAGTCTCTGGAGCATCCCACCATGAAATATGGATTCTAAGCTTTATCAGACACATTTACCACCAGGAGCCACTATGAACAAGAAGTCTGCTTATACTTATTATTTAGTCATTACTTAACATTGTGATTATTGTTATTATTGCCTGTAGTGAGATATTTCTAATAAGGACCATTCAGGTTATCGTCTTGGTGGAAGAGCAATTGATGAGAGGATTTTTTCCCTAATTTTTCCTCTTGCAAGCTGAGATTTTAAACTTGGGTTTATTAGCAAATGCACTGGGCTTTATGTTTGTCATAAATATGGGAACGCAACATCCACTTAATTTCAAGGGTGCAAGAAATGGTGAAGCCTATTTCTGTTTTCCCAGAGACCTGTGCCATGGGCCCTCTTCCTTCTGTCCCATGGCACTGGCTGTGACAAAGGCTGTCTTTGTTACAGTTTTCACCAGGGCAGACACTGACTCTGGGGAAAGTGATGGAAGCAGTCTGACAACATTTTGCTCGGTCAGTGACATTCCACACACTGGCCCCAGCCACTGGTTTTCCAAACCTGAGGACTCCTGGTCTCAGCACATGGTCAGAGAACTCTGCTCTTCCTTTGATCATCTCACCCCACTGCAAATCTTCCCTTATGGATTTGTTACCGAAAGCCTGGCCTCTCTGACGCTGATGCCAAATTAAATCTCAGAGTTTTAGGTCAAGTATAAAGGATAGCTTTATTGCTTTGCCAGGCAAAGGGAGACACAGAGGGCTTCTGCCTTGAAAACTGTCTGTCTCCCTAGGGAGAATTTGGTGGCGTTTAACAACAGTGATTCAAAGATGGGGTCTCTGATAAGATGTGTGCATTCCCCCCAGGTGGTAAGTCTCCAAATCTTTATGAGCTTCCCTGGTTCCTTTAATTTTGCCTCAGGTGGTTTCTCGGCTGCTCCTCCCTTGATTAGTAACTGTGGACCTCAGGGAAGGTCATGGAGGCTGGAGTCCTGTCCACAAGAAACAGAGGACAGAAAGTCTTCCACCTGGGAACCACACAGGGCCCCGCCTGGTTTCAGATTCAACATTCCTGGCCTTGCCAACTAGTTATTGGGGTAATGTGGAAATTGTTATAATGACTGGAGCTTTTGATGGGGGTTACCATCAAGGGCAGATGGGCTACAGTGTGTCATTCAGGGGCTGTACAGAATTGGGAGGGCTTGGGAGTTGTTGTTCAGGCACTCAGTGGTGTCAGACTCTTTGCAACCCCATGGACTGCAGCATGCCAGGCTTCCCTTTCCTTCACCATCTCCTGGAGCTTGTTCAGACTCAAGTCCATTGAGTTGGTGATGCCGTCCAACCATCTTGCTCTCTGTTGTCCCCGTCTCCTCCTGTCTTCAATCTTTCCCAGCATCAGCGTTTTTTCTAATGAGTCAGGTCTTTGCTTCAGGTAGCCAGAATATTGGAGCTTCAGCTTCAGCATCAGTCCTTCCAATGAATACTCAGGATTGATTTCCTTTAGGATCGACTGGTTTGATCTCCTTGCAGTCCAAGTGACTCTCAAGAGTCTTCTTCAACACCACAGTTCAAAAGTATCAATTCTTCAGTGCTCAGCCTTCTTTATAGTCCAACTTTCATACTGATACATGACTACTGGAAAAACCATAGGTTTGACACTATGGAGCTTTGTCGGTAAAGTAATGTCTCTGCATTTTAATATACTGTTCTAGGTTTGTCAGAGCTTTTCTTCCCAGGAGCAAGCATCTTTTAATTTCATGGCTGCAGTCACCATCTGCAGTGATTTTGGAGCCCAAGAAAATAAAGTCTGTCACTGTTTCATTGTTTCCCCATCTATTTGCCATGAAGTGATGGGACCAGATACCATGATCTTTGTTTCTTGAATGTTGAGTTTTAAGCCAACTTTTTCACTCTCCTTTTTCACATTCATCAAGAGGCTCTTTAGTTCCTCTCTGCTTTCTGCCAAAAGGGTGGTGTCATCTGCATATCTGAGGTTATTGGGTGGGGGAAATTTCTGGCCTTCCTTTGAAAATCCTGCTAGGGTTAATGTAGTTTCCTTAGAAAAAGAGATGTTTCTCCTGCAGGAAACAGTTGCCAAGGGCACTAAGGTTAGATTTGTTCTGACTAAGACAGTGGAAGGCAGCCCTGCCAGCCCACTGGCCATCATGATTTTCAAAGCTTAGATCTGTTATATATATTAATATGAAAATTAAAAAAAACAGGAAGGAAAAAGAGCTTTTGAGCTGTTATCTGTGATTTTCTTGCTGCTTCTGGGGCTAGAAATAGAAAATATTTCTTGTAGTTTTCTCTGGAGACAAGAGAGCCTCACACTGATGAGACCAATAGACAGATAAGAGAGATTTGTGGAATTTAGTAGGGTTGGGGAGCCTCAGGGACTAAACTTTTAGATAAAGGGTTTAGAGTAAGAGTTTTGGCATGTGGTCAATGAATGGTAATCTCTAGTTATAGTGAGATAAGTTACCACTTGTATAACATAGATCTCATTCATTCTAAGAATTCATAAATAAGGAAAAATAATGATACAGGTTTAAAAGACATAGACACTAAAAATAAAATTAACTGACCATTTCCCCTGTACCAAGCACAGTGTTGATCTTCATAACAATCCTTAGAATAAGATATAATTGTCTCTATTTTACAGATTGAGGACACTGAGGGTCAGAGAGATAAAGAAACTTGTCCAAATCACCCTTTCAACCAACCAGTAAATGGCTCTACGAACCCTGGTCTTACTACTTGGATTTTTTATGGAAAGAAACAATATGGATGGAGTGGATATTCAGGGCTCTGGGGACTTCAGTTAGAAAGGCTTGGGAAGAAGGCTGACCTAGTCTAGATCTATGTTGGTCTCACAGTTTGATGACCTATGTTCTGAACCAAAGTTGAACTAGGTAAGAGATTGTTGTCTCACATCTGGATGCCCACCAGATAAAGAACAAACCCTAGAGCAGAGTCTAGATGGTTCTTTGTTGTCTAGTTCTTGGTTATGGTTCTAACCCATCTTCCCCATCATGTTTACCCACCCCTAGTGAGGTATGTAGTTTCTCAAGACTTTGTGTTAGGCTGACGTTGTTTCCCTTTGCTCAGTTTGGTTTAGTTCAGTCGCTCAGTTGTTTCCGACTCTTTGTGACCCCACGGACTGCAGCCCACCAGGCTTCCCTGTCCATCACCAATTCCTGGAGCTTGCTCAACTCATGTCCATCAAGTAGATGATGCCATCCAACCATCTCATCTTCTGTCGTCCCCTTCTCCTGCCTTTAATCTTTCCCAGCATCACAGTCTTTTCCAAGGAGTCAGTTCTTTGCATCAGGTGGCCAGAGTTCTGGAGTTTCATCTTCAGCATCAGTCTTTCCAATGAATATTCAGGACTGATTTTCTTTAGGATTGACTAATTGGATCTCCTTGCAGTCCAAGGGACTCTCAAGTCTTCTCCAACTCCACAGTTCAAAACCATCAATTCTTTGGTGCTCAGCTTTCTTTATAGTCCAACTCTCACATCCATACATGACTACTGGAAAAACCATAGCTTTGACTAGATGGACCTAGTCAAAGCTATGATACCCTGGATCTGCCTGATTGATACATTTCTACCCATTTAAACACAGACAGCTTGGGCCATCTTTTCTATGAAGATATTCTGTCCTTACCCCGTCACTTCCCATCTGCCAGACAGAATTAGTCCCTCCCTTGTCTGTGTCCTCAGAGCCTGGTTGCATGCTTCTGCCAGAGCCCTAGTCCTAAGGGATCTGTTGTTACTAAATTCTTCTGAATATACAGTGCTGTCTTGTACCGGCGCTACCTAGTTTAGGCTCTAACCAAATATTTCTGGACTTTAATCAAGAATGCAAAATCCAAAGGCAAAGAGCTTCTGTTATTCACATCTCCATCAGTATGGGTACTTTGCCAATTAGCATAGTTCATGTCAGAATTTTTTTTTTTTTTTTTGGTGAAATTGGTGGCATTTGATTAACATGATGAAAGTTAGAAATGGAATCTCCTTGAAAATAAAAAGATATTCAAGATAAGCCCATAAGTTCAAATAGTTTAGAAACCTTCCACTCTTGTCTGAGTAGGACATACATATTCAGCTAAAATTACAATCTGCACCCTTAGAATGATCCTCAGGAAAGCCTTTACTTTGTCTTGGGTCCTGTCATGAATTTTGGAGGATTCTGGTTGCCCCATGATGGCTATACTGGTGATAGATTTCTGCCTCAAATACCGGCAATTGTTTTGAGAGAATCTTGCACACAAGGTTATAGAAACTTCTTATTAATAAGTGTCTATAAGAGCAGCAGAATTTTGCCGGTGGCTTGCTTTGATCATAACCAGGTAACAAAGTTGTAGAGGAGAGTAGCTGACATTCTTGGTTTAACAATTCCTAGGTGGCTCACATTTTAATACCAGTAATCCTGCTCAGGTCAGTTTGCAAGACCTACTCACTAGAGTAAGTTTCTCAAGGACAGAAACTCACCTAATTTACTTAAGTATCTGAAATGTTTGAAAATGAAAGGCATCTGGGAGATGGAGTTTAGATGCCAAAATAAGAGCATTTCAGGGGAAAATCGGAGAAGGCAATGGCAACCCACTCCAGTACTCTTGCCTGGAAGATCCCATGGATGGAGGAGCCTGGTAGGCTGCAGTCCATGGGGTCTCTAGGAGTAGACATGACTGAGCGACTTCACTTTTCACTTTCATGCATTGGAGAAGGAAATGGCAACCCACTCCTGTATTCTTGCCTGGAGAATCCCAGGGACGGGGGAGCCTGGTGGGCTGCCTTCTATGGGGTCGCACAGAGTCAGACATGACTGAAGCGACTTAGCAGCAGCAGGGAAAAATGGCAGAGCACAGTTGAACTGAGAAAACACAGGACCCATGATTGCCATACTTAAAGGGCAACTCTCTCCCCAGTGCCTGGTTATGAATTGCACACCCAGTGACTGAGGACCCAAGCAGCTTCCATAGGACACAACTTACAAACTGACTATTAAGATCCATAAAGATCATATTCCCTGAACCCAAAAAATGACTGGGAGATTCTTGAAGCAGGGCTTCCAGCTCAGAATCTCCTGGGGTCCTTGTTGCAAATGCAAATTCCTCGTCACTTTCCAGGCCTCTTGAATAGGCACCTGTTCCTATGGGGTCCAGGTGTCTCAAGTTTTAGCAAATTTTACAGAGATTCTTATCTATTTAATAATAATGAACTTAGCTGTTCATGAGAAATAAGCACTACTACATTGATGAGTCACATTGATTATAAAAACGCATTTTGCTTGGTTCAGAAACATTAAAATGTGGGTGAAATGTGATCTCGGGAACAAAAGCAAAGTAGTATCATGTCTTCCTAGATAATACATTTGTATTTTAACCAGGCCCTTGCCGCCTTAACGAAGATGAGTCTTCTTTTTCTGTCCTCGAGCAGACCAACAGGAGATATTTGAGGGGTGAGGAGTCTCTCCAGGGTCCTTCACATCACATTGAGCTAGTTGTATCTTTGAATTGCAGTGTCCCTTTACCCTGCACCCCATGTCCTTAGACAAGAAGGAGTTTCCTTCATTTTGAGATTTAATATTGAGGCATAGAATGTGAGTAACAACCAAAGCCCCCTTCTAAGAAAGTCAGTGGTCAGGCAAAACATATAAGCAGTGTTCCGACTCTTGATGAAACCGCAAGGCCTCTCTTTCCCGTAGGCTGTCCTACAGAGCCTTTCAACAGATGAGTACCTGACCTAAAGATTCCCTTTCCTTTCCTTTAAAATTCATAAAGGCGTGACAGACAGAACAGAGCAGAGCATGGAGTGCAGATGAATCTATCCACCTGTCATTCTGACATCTCCTGTTTAGTGCCTCAGGGAAATCACACAGGAAAATATCACAAGGGAAAATATAGTATTCTTTAGAAAATATTTCTTTAAAAAGGCCGGAAGGCCATGTGTAAAATAGATAGCCAATGGGAATTTGCTGTATGGTTCAGGGAACTCAAACAGGGGCTCTGTATCAACCTAGAGGGGTGGGATGGGGAGGGAGATGGGAGGGAGGCTCAAAAGGGAGGGGGTATATGTATACCTATGACTGATTCATGTTGAGGTGTGACAGAAGACAACAAAATTCTGTAAAGCAATTATTCTTCAATAAAAAAACTAAATAAAAAAAAAATGGACGGGAGGAATGGTGTACTTCCCCTTCACAAGCAAAACTTTTCGAAATTTCCAGTGTTTTAACTCTTCCAGTCAGTCAGTAGCATGTGTTGAGGATGTCCTATGTGCAAAAGACCAAAATAGACTGTGGGGAGGGTGGATGGGATGGGGGTGCTAAAGAAATATATAGATAATATTGCCTCAAGCTTAAGAAACAGAAGTTCTAGCTTAGGAGACAAAAACATCCCACAAGCAAGATGATTATATCTCTGAGTGAAATTCTGGAAAACATTTGTTCTTATTTCTGTGTGTTAACTTCAGAGAAGGCAATGGCACCCCACTCCAGTACTCTTGCCTGGAAAATCCCATGGACGGAGGAGCCTGGTAGGCTGCAGTCCATTCGGTCGATAAAAGTCGGACACGACTGAGTGACTTCACTTTCACTTTACACTTTCATGCATTGGAGAAGGAAACGGCAACCCACTCCAGTGTTCTTGCCTGGAGAATCCCAGGGGCGGGGGAGCCTGGTGGGCTGCCATCTCTGGGGTCACACAGAGTCGGACACGACTGAAGTGACTTAGCAGCAGCAGCAGCTGTGTATTAATCTGCTAATAACTCTGCCACACAGTTGGATAGGAAATGGCAACTCACTGGAGTAATCTTGCCTGGAAAATCCCATGGACAGAGGAGCCTGGTGCGCTACAGGCCATTGGGGGGTCACAAAGAGTGGGACATGACTGAGTGACTGAGCATGCACAGCTAGGTAAAGTCAGCCATGGAGGAAATGCTCGAGATGAGGTCTATATCAGGCAGAGAGAAGGATCACGGTGGGAACACATTCCAGGTGGAGCATTACAGGTTCAGGTGAAGGTCTGAACTGAACTGACAAGGTGGGAAGAGTGAGCAGGTCAAAGGGCAGCAGGCAGCGGTGGCGTGGATTATGCTCTGGGGGGCACCTTGACCTGGTGCCTTCCCATCCTTTGCCACTCACCAGCTGGGCCACATTGAAGGGATGACCTTCCTGACCTTGTCTCCTTGGTTCTAAAAATGGGATGACTAGATCTGCCTCATAGGGTCAGTGGCCTTGAGAAGGAAAATAACATGCTATGCCAAGTAGCTAATAGACATTAAATAAACAGGCAATTAGCCTTTGAAGTAGCAAATGATTAAATGTGGAACTGGTGAAATGAGAGAAGGAGCTGAGGTCACTGGAAAAAGGAAAGGGAACCCCCACGAACCCCAAATGTTTAAACATTGTAGTGTTTTCCCAGGGGATTAAATCCATACCACTGTAGCCTTTTTTTACTTTTCAGATATTAAACTCTGAAAAAATAAAAACAAAAGCATGACACATTGCTCACCATGGCACAGGTGGAAATACAGAGCAGTCAAAATTACGGACAAAGACAGGTTTCAATTAATAAGCTGACTTCTATTCTGTGGCTGCAGATTCTAAGATTTAATTAGGAAGCAAAGATGAAAAAGACCCCCCCAAAGCAATAGCAATGCCTACATTATTATTTAAGTGAGTGATTTCTAAGGACAAATGGCACATTTGAAAGATTCTATCATCTGACATGGGCTTTTCATGTTAGGGTCCAGTGTACTATGGACACTATATATGACTCTTTTTCCAGGTGGAGGAGAAAAGAAGGCTTAGTCTTTCAGTTTTTCCATCACTGTTTTATAGAGAGCTCTATCAGTCTGAGAAGCAGATGTCACACCCAAATTAGGATGATTTGGAAAGGGCTTATTTGCAGAAGTGTGGTCATAAAGAAGCAGAAGAGATAGTACAGTGGCCCAGGGTGGCCACCAGCAGCTCTCTTTCCATCTCTAGGCCTGTGACTCTGGGGGAGGAAGAGAGTCGTGGGAGTAGTGAACTGCCTTGAGAGAAGATGTAATCTTAGTTAAGGGACAGTCTGCCAGAGGTGACCTTGCAGGAGAAGAGCCAGGGGAACAAATACTGAAGGGGAGCAGAATATGCCTCTTTGTCATAAGGTTTATTTTGAGCTGATTGTCTTGAGAAACAGCAGACACAGAAGTAGGAGTTATCCTTTTGTAAGGAATATTTGCGTTTATGAAGGAACTCTCCATTGTAAAGGTATCTCCCTGTCTCTCTGAAATAGGAAGAGATGGATGATTCTGAATCATAATGGAGAAAGTACCTGCTTAAATCTGTATAACAAACTATACTCTGCTGACCTTATTTTTCTAGGTAACCTCCCAGGACTGGCCTCCTCCCACATCTTTCTTTCTTTTGTCTTTAACTGAAGATGCAATTTAAGCTGGAGTTCTAAGCCACCTTGGAGAGTTATTCCTCTTTCACTGGGTACTCTCATAAGAGTGGGGTGCCATTGCCTTCTCCAACATGATGTATACAAGTTATTAAACTTCTGTTTGTTTCTTCTCTTATTTGTTAATCTGTCTTTTATTACAAGGCAGGCAGAGAAGGGGATGACAGAGGATGAGATGGCTGGATGGCATCACCAACTCAATGGGCATGAGTTTGAGTAAACTCCAGGAGTTGGTAATGGACAGGGAAGCCTGGTGTGCTGCATGCGGTCCATGGGGTTGCAAAGAGTGGAACACAACTGAGCGACTGAACTGAACAAGGGTCTCAGCCAAGAACTTACAAGGATAGAAGAAGGTAAAACTTTGATATATGAACTTTGTGGTGGGTTGGGGGGCATAATTTAATCCATAACAGTTGGCCATAGTGTTCACAGCAACTTTAAATGACTTCTATGAACATATAGGTAATTGGAATAGCTCACTGAACATCCAGAACCTCTCATTTTGATTTTATTACGCATCACATTATTCTTCCAGACATCTTTTTCTGGTATTGGATGTCCATCTCTACCCCTCTGACAATAGGGCCCTTGAGTCATGGAGATTCTGACCTGGTTTGTTGACTTCCAGATATCTTATCCAGTGAACTTCAATCTAATCTGCAGCCTCATTCAGCCTTATAGTTTTCAATTCTTAAACAGCAGCATGCATAAACAAGTTCTCTTTTTACTGGATTTAATTTGAGTTGGGTTTCTGTCATTTGTGTCCCCAACTTCTGACTAGTCCTGACTAGGGATAGAGGGCATTTATTTGTGAGAATTTTGTTCTAGTTAACTAGAAGCAGGAAAAAAAAAAAAATTAGAAATGTCACTCAATTGATATTTGAGGTGAGTTTAATAAAACAGCAATCAGCCTATCTCTATCACTAGCAGATGGGTCTACCCCTTGAAGAGACTGATAGAGCCAGGGAGGAACACAGGGCCCCTGTTTAGTGATCTCTGCAGTCAGTTATGATGTATCTCAACATGGACTTTTACAAAAATATCAAGTACAGCATCACTGTTCACATTTGGCATTCACAGGATCACTTAGGTATCAGGCAAGGATTAATCCTCAATCCCCCAGGCTGGCTTGTTTCCCCACTCTCCTTGTTCTTGATGAGATGGGTGGGTTGCAGCCAGAGGCTCTGGAGAAAACTGGCTTTGTCAATCCTCTAATAAAATGCCTTGAATTTGTTGCCTTGGAGGCTGCAGACAGCTACTCTGCTAAATTATTCACACTGACTTTTACTGGATACCTTCCTCCCATTTCAATTACTTGGGATTTTTAATAGAAAATTGGTTGTGGGAATTTGACCACTCCAACTGCCTGGTAATAATCTGATCTGAATAGTAAACTCAGCATGGATTGATTTGGGGACAAGCCAGAGCATTCTCAAAAGAATTTATGAAGATCGGCCCTCCACTACTGAGAAAGCTAGGAATCTGTTTATACAAAATGAGGATATTTATTGGTGAGAATCTTGTGCTATTTACATAGTAATAGGAAAAATTAGAAGGGTCACCCTTCATCAAGATTGGAGGTCAGTTTTCTAAACTAGCAGTAAGCCTTTTCATAAATGCTTCACCATCGTCTAGTGGGACTATGAAACTGCTCTTGAACATCTGTATTATAATATAAAGAAAGTTTGATGTCCATACACAAGCCATATACATAATGGTTGAAAGCTTGGCTGGTGCTTATTCTGTGTCACATACTGTGCTCTGTTTAAGTTCAGCAGCTCTTTTAATCCTGACAATAATACCATGAGATAATGGCTGTGTTATCCCCATTTTGCAATTTAGAAAACTGAGCCTCTAGGAGATTATGTGATGAGGTGAATTTACATATTAATAGCTTCTAAGTGGTGGTTTGATTTCAGATCCTGGTTCTTCCTAATAAGCTGAAATACTTTACAGTTAGGCCATGTTTGTAGCAGACAAAAGTAAGTATTAAATTCTATCATTAATTTGCTTTTTCACTTTGTGTGTGTGTGTGTAAGTCCCTTTAGTCATGTCTGACTCTTTGCAACCCCATGGACTGTAGACTGCCAGGCTTCTCTGTTCATGGGAATCTCCAAGCAAGAATACTGGAGTATGTTGCCATGCTCTCCTCCAGAGGATCTTCCCAACCTGGGGATGGAACCTGTGTCTCTTACCTCTCCTGCATTATCATAGTCAATAGTAATTGTTCCTTGACTTTTCTTTCATCAAGATCAATACAAGAGATAAAAAAAAAAAAATGATTTTGGATCATCCCAAACACATTGTGTTATATTTCACACGTGGGCTCAGTATTACTTAATTCATATCTGCAGTGCTCACCTCCTGTTGTGAGAACTTGAGATATCTAAATTGAGGGCCTCAACTGTGTATCACAGGTTTGCAGATAAGTCTAGATGGTCAGTGGGGTGGCAAGACTCATCCTTTAGGGCGGAGAGAGTTCTCTACACAAACTTGGCTCAAGGATGAGAAACCAACATCAGGAGAAAGCTCAATTACAAGTTTTGAGATCTGCTCATTTTCCAGATCCCCCAGAATATGTGCCAGAGTCCTTGGGAGATGAAGTAATAAAATGTAAAGAACCAGGGGCCTTTTTACTCATCTCTGTAGGAGCTTGAAAGCAAAAGGCAGTGCTGTACTTCAGTGATGGGATTGTTGGGGCCTATGACACAGAGGCTGGCATGTCTCTGGAATGGGGCAGGTGGGATCTGTTCTAGAGCTAACACTGAGGGAGCAGTCTCCCTAGTAGAGAAGGAATCAGCAGGTTACACACTGCAGCTACAAAAACTTGCAGGATTAACCAACAAGGACCCTACTGTAGAGCACAGGGAACTATACTTAACATTTTGTAGTAACTTATAAGGGAAAAGAATCTGGAAAGGAATCTCTCTTTATCTACCTATCTGTCTGAATCACTGTGCTGTCCACCCAAAACTAACTTATTTTAAATCAACTATACTTCAATAAGGGCTTCTCTGATGGTGCAGTGGTAAAAACTCTGCCTGCCAGTGCAGGAGACTCGGATTCAATCCCTGGGTCAAGAAGATGCTCTGGAGGAGGAAATGGCAACCCATTCCAGTATTCTTGCCTGGAGATTCCCATGGGACAGAGGAGGCTGGCGGGCTACAGTTCATGGGGTCGAAAAAGATTTGTACACAACTGATCTCCCACCCACCCACCCCAACCCTCCCCCAACCCCACACACACTTCAATAAAATTAATGAATTTTTTAAAAAGAACTTGCAGGAAGGATGGTGCGTTCTATTCATAATCCAATCATGTCCACACCTACACTCACTTCATGTACCTAGGAATTTCCTCAGCTACTTGGGAGAATTGAGGCAACTAGACTCCCCAAACATGTGTGAATGGTTTAGAGCTAGAGAAATACTGTCCTGTTGACATTAATGAGATTCTGTTGGTCTTAGGAAATGTAGATCAATGCAAATTAAGAAAATAAACTTTAAAATGTTTTTGAGCTTTTTGTTATTGTTGTTGCAAAATATGCAAAGAAAGACAAATAACACTCTTACCTGGGCCTCTGAGGGAAACCTTGGCTCTTCAAAGATCTCATCTGATACACTATTCTTCTCCACGATTTTAGCATCTGGAACTTTGACTAAAATTAGGTCATACAGACATGTTTTTAAACCTCAGCCATGAATAAGCAAATCTTTAAAAGTTCATTATAAAGAAATATGGTTAGTAAAGATCTCAGTGTTAGTGGAAGGATTACAGCCATCTAGTAGACCATTGAGCAGCTTTTAATCTGAAAACACATTGACTACATCCATCAATGTCATGCTCGTCTTTTTACTAGATCAAACTATCTAAAAATAAATTAATCATGCTACATAGCATCAATTAAATACCACACTCTGCAGAAGCTACGTAAAATAATATACTTTGAATGGTCCTAACGGTACTTGATGTTGAGTTCTCCCAGTATTCAAGTGATCTCCTAGATTCTCTCCACTGTGTGACTTTTCATCATGGGCGATTTAGAGAGACTTGGGCTCCAGTGGATCATCATTAGCAAGGCATCGTCTCCTGAGTACTTTACTCAAGTTTCACTCTTACTGTGATCAAATGCCAGACAGGGGGTTTATTTTCTGCTAGGATACAGAAGTGAGAAGACAAGAATTCCACCCTGCATATCACGTGTTCTGGAGCTCCTGAAGCAATCCAGAGGCTTACAAATACCTTATTTTAGAGCTTCCAGGACATTCTGGGGGCTTCTCAGGTGGTTCAGTGATAAAAGAATCTATCTACCAATGCAGGAGGCAAAGATGCTGATTGGATCCCTGGGTCAGGAAGATCTCCTGGAGAAGAAAATGGCAACCCACTCCAGTATTTTTGCCTGGGAAATCCCATGGATAGAGGAGTCTGGTGGGCTATTGTCCATGGGGTCGAAAAGAGTCAGACACAACTGAGCAACTGAGCACAAGCATGCAGGGTATTTTGGAAGAAAATTTCCAAGACCTCAGTGCCACTGTTTCAAAATCGAACCATAAATTTATGATAGTGTGGCAAAAGATTCATCGAAATGTCAGCTTCTTAGGCTGTTTTTCAATTTCCTGTTTAATGGGAACAAAAACTGTCTTTGTCAACAAGGAGACTTTAAGGCTTATGTAATAATGGAAACTAAAAATCCAGAGCAGACAGGTCTAAAGCAATAGAAAAATTCCACTTAAACTTGATCTCCAGCAGTTTCCATCTCCAGGATGAATGGAGGAAAAAATAGCTGTCAACATTGAGCTCCCTCACCACCCCCAGGACATGTGGCTTTTCAAAGTCTCTTGTGAGCCAAGTCAGTATAGATTGATTCCTGATAGTCATGAGAAAGCCTATCAGTTTTCCCTCTGAGGCTAGGGTGCCAGAAGCTTATATGTTCAATTAAAACAGCCCAAATTGGATGTTATAATGAATATGTATTTTTGAGCACCTGACTTCCTTTGGAGCTATGTCTCATTCAGTCTGAGGCCATGATATTTGTTGAAAAGTTCCCCATCCTGTATTCCTAGGGGTATGTATGTGTGTATAAATTATCTATTGCTGTATAACAAATAACTCAATAAATTAAAAGAATAAACAGTATCTCATAGCTTCTAAGCATCAAGAATTTGAACGTAGCCTATCTTTGCCTCAAGATCTCTCACAAGACCGGGATAATTTGTTAGTCATTGTTAAAATCATCCTAAGGCTCAATTAAGGGGAGATCTGCTTCTAAACTCACCCACAAGGTGGTTGGCAGGGGTTGAGTCCTTGCTGCTCTTGACAGAGCCATCAGTTTCTTGCCAAGTAGTCCTCTTCATAGGGCAGTTCACAATATGGCAGGGCAAGTGAGATGGAAGTAACATAATCTCGTAGGTGACATCCTATTACTTTTACTTAATTCTATCCATTAGAAGTGAGTCCAAGGACTTCCCCTGTGGTCCAGAGGGTAAGAATCCACCTTGCAATGTAGGGACGCAGGTTCAGTTCCTGACTGGGGAACTAAGATCCCACAAGTGGCAGGGCAGCTAAGCACGGGGGCCCGACTACTGAGCCTGATTGCCACACTGAAAGGTCCCACATGCCCCAAGACGTTATGCAGTCAAATAAATAAATAAATATTTTTTTTTAAAGTGAGTCCAGTGTATGCTTAAGAAGGAGAGAATACATGAATTCAGGAAAACTATGAGATAGGAACCAGAGGAGGCCACCCTAGCGGCTGTGTACCACAGGGCTGTGCTGACAATTCTGGGAAATCATGTGACATGTTCTGTTTCTCTGGCTGCAATGATTGGTTCATCAATGGATACTTGATCCAAGTCAAGCCAATGAGACTAACCCTGGAATTCTGGCCAGAACTTTTGGGAAAGAGACCTTCTGTCTCCACTGGTGTTGTTTCTAAGAAATCAGCCTGGACTTCAATGGCTATCTCTGTCACCATCTTGGGAAAGTATCTTGAAAATGAAGCCAAAACAGAGGAAAAAAAAAAAAAACCAGAAGACAAAAGTGAGATATTCCTGGTGTCATTGTTTGAATACCTTGATCTAGATGCATTTAAAGACAATTTTATCCCAAGATTTTCTATTATATGACCCAATAAAAACCTTCTTTTATTTATTTGTTTGGGCAGGATCTTAGTTGCGGCAAGCAGGATCTGTTAATTGAAGCACGGGGGTCAGGTGGTAGGGGGAATCTTTTAGGTGCAGCATGGCATGTGGGAAGTAGTTCCCTGACCAGGGATGGAAACTGGACCCCCTGCACTGGGAATGCAGAATCTTATCTGCTGGGCCACTAGGGAAGTCCCGAAAATCTTCTCTTTTTGCTTAAGCCACTTTGAACTGAGTTTCTGTCACTTGCTCCATACAGTACGAAAAGATACTCTAATTGTTTTTAAAATTCTCTGTCTGGTAAAAAAGAATCAGCAAGATCTTAGAGCTGGGCAGGGATGACAGACCAAGTCACTTTTTGTATTTGTAGTAAATTATTTGCTCAGTACCTTAAATTTATTAGGCCTCGACCAATGAGAAAATTTTAACTCATTTGCCCTAAGTCCATGTCAGCACAACAGCAGATTGAGTAGTTCCCTGTTGCCCTTCAGATGCTCAGTTGGCTCCTTGTGTCTGATTGAACTTGGGTTTGAGAGATAGCACTACTCCAAGTCAATTTTTCTCAACCAGGGTGATTTAACAAGGCTGGAGACATTTTTGGTTGTCACAACTGAAGCGGCAGATTGCTACTGTCATCTAAAGGGGAGGGGTCAGGAATGCTGCTAAGCTTTTTACAATGTGCAGGACTGCCACCTCCCAACAACCCCAACAAAGAAATATCTTACCTAAAATCTCTGTGGTGCTGAGGTTGAGAAATCCTTCTCTAAACCATCTATGGGTAACCTAGCAAATCACACTGAAAGACTGCATTAGCTTGTTCCTGGGTAAATAACACTACAAGAAGGTTCAAGCTTGAAGATGTCAAAACGTGCTCACTCGGAAGAGAGTCTGTCTTTGTCCTGCCTCCCATGGTGGACCCTAAAGCTTGAAAAGTAATACAGCAGAGAGTGTGTTCTTAATGTTTCTTTTAAAACTGTTTAAAAGGATTCCTTCAGTTCAGTTCAGTTGCTCAGTCGTGTCAGACTCTTTGCGACTCCATGAATCACAGCACGCCAGGCCTCCCTGTCCATCACCAACTCCCGGAGTTCACTCAGATTCACGTCCATCGAGTCAGTGATGCCATCCAGCCATCTCATCCTCTGTCGTCCCCTTCTCCTCCTGCCCCAATCCCTCCCAGCATCAGAGTCTTTTCCAATGAGTCAACTTAGGCATGTATTTACATCCTCTGTTCTTTCCTAATAGAAAGATTTCCATTCCAGGGTGATCTGAAATGCTGAGTAAGGAAAGAAAATTACTTTTGATCGCTGATGGGATCTGGTGCCACATCCTGCTTACAGATTCAAATCGATACCAAGATCCTGATTTTAAAGACTAAAGGCCTTTTCCCCTAGCTGGAATATGGGGCAATTAGTATTTTAATCTATGACACTAGGATTTGAATGGAAAAACCAGGACTAAAAACATAATCCTATTCTTTGTACTAGTAAAATATTTAGCTTTTGTATGATCAGATGATGGTTAGGTTCTCTGCTTCTTTCCTTTCCCAGGGATGTGTTTTAAGCCCCATGTAGGATGGCCATGAATAGAGACATGCTTTTTTATTTGCTTACTCACTGATTCAATAAATGTTTGCCTGTTTCCCACAGTGCCTAGCACGCAGTGAGTATTCAATACCCTTTACATCGTGCTTTGTGATAAGGGATTCTTCAATTGCTAATAACATGTTCTCTTGCTCCCTCTTGCAGGCTGAAGGGTTAACAGCTGGTTTCCAAGGTCCCAGGGCTTCCTTGTGCAGTGGTGGCTAGTTGTATCAAGCATCAGAGTGCACATGAGTGAACCAATGGGTCTAGAATCCAGCTAAAGCCCTCCTCCCCAAACTGTGTGCTTGACCCAGAGCTGTGTTCACTAAAGACACTGCCCATTAGCCAAGCCATGTTCTCCATGGAGCTACATTCCTCCAAGAGGAATGCCCTTGACTTCAACAGAATTGAGTGGCCATCATGAGGACTCCTACCTACGTTGCCCTCAGGATGTCTGACAGAGACTTTTCCACCTGCATGCAGATGTCCGTGAGCCCCTTGAGCTTGAGCCTTATTGCAGGTTTCCATTATCTACACCTACAGTCTGGATTCACAGGCAGTGTAATTTTCAACTCAGCAGGGTCTTATTAAATCCTACTACCTGACCATAAAAATATAGCAGGTGCTTATTAGGCCCTGACATATACTGAAATACAAATTACATGGACACTTTGCTAAGAGCATGCACCTGTATTTTTGACTTGAAGCCCATGTTGCCTTTGGTTTTATTGCAGGTTAATCATTTGGAAAATAGAGTTGACACATTGTGATTCCCCTCCTGCAGTTAATTGCTACCTAAGATCCCAAGAAGGTGAGTGAGAAGAAACCACCCTGAATCAAAAGGTGAGGTCTGGGAATTCCCTGGTGGTCCAGTGGTTAAGACTCTGTGCTTCCATCACAAAGGGGTGCAGGTTCGATCCCTTGTCAGGGGAACTAAGACCCCATATGCCAGGCTGAGCAGCTTAAAAAAAAAAAGTGATGTCATCCGTATTGACTCAGATCTAAGAAAGGCACTTGAGGACATTATTAAGCCAACTATTTATTATATTTGACTCCTTAGGAAAACTAAGAAGGGTTTTCCTTCTTAGTGAATGATACCACCAACCACCCCAGTCCTCAAGCTGGAAACCTGGATGTCATCCTTGCCCCTCATTTCTCTCTCCCCTGCAGACTTGAAGAGTGACCAAATTCTGTCACCTCTTTAACAACTCTTTTACCAACTTTGCCTTTTCACCTCAAGACCTCACTGCCTTAGTCTAGTGGTCACCATCTGCTGGCTGGTCTTTTACAGTGAAGTGTAGCCCTGCTTCCAATCCCTTCTCGGGGCAGCTGCCCCAAAGACTGTGAAACTGTAAATCTGATCATGCGTTCCCCAGCCCATGCTGTTCCTTTCCTCTGATGTTCTGTTCTTCACACTTGTGCTTCTGATGAACATCTAGCTCTTCAGCTTTATGAATCATCTCATGTGAGGGTTTTTCTTGCTAACATCTTCTGCTCTCACTTTTCTAGGACTGGCCACTCTTACCTTTGCCCCATGCTGTATCCTGAATACACTTCTTCAGCCCACCCGTGTCCTCCACACTGGAAACTTTTTCAAGGCCAGGATGCCTTCAGCCCATGGTGTCCTAATGGCCACTGGGCACAGCAGTTGCTTATTAAATGCCTGTGGGTTACAAGAATGCTGTTTTGTACTTTGCTGTTCCCAAAGCACTTTGAAAATATTGCCTCACCTAAAACACTTTTTTTTTTTCCTGAGACTTGCATCCTGTCTTTTGAGAAAGTCCCTCAATATCTTTGAACCTAATGCCCTTATGTATCAGGATATAGTCATACTTATTTGTTAATTAAAGTCCATGTTCTACTTCCTGTCTTGAAGCTATCTCTAAAAAAGTGAGAGAAAAATGACCCTTTACATTGTGTTGTGGGTAACTGCACAATTACAAGTGCAAGTGCTTGTGACAAAACTGAAAACTTTGTATCACCATTTAGTTCAGTTCAGTTCAGTCGCTCAGTCGTGTCCGACTCTTTGAGACCCCATGAACTGCAGCACGCCAGGCCTCCCTGTCCATCACCATCTCCCGGAGTTCACTCAAACTCACGTCCATTGAGTCGGTGATGCCATCCAGCCATCTCATCCTCTGTCATCCCCTTCTCCTCCTGCCCTCAATCCCTCCCAGCATCAGTGTCTTTTCCAATGAGTCAACTCTTCGCATGAGGTGGCCAAAGGACTAGAGTTTCAGCTTTAGCATCATTCCTTCCAAAGAAATCCCAGGGCTGATCTCCTTCAGAATGGACTGGTTGGATCTCCTTGCACTAACCAAATTCAAATTTCAGTTTCCACTTTTCCAGTCACTCAGATTCAGGTGTTGTCTGTGTAGAATATCTATCATTGTACTTTTTTGAATGAATTTGTGTACTAAATTATACAGTTTAATAAAGCCAAAGGACCAATGAATTTTTTGTCACTGTATTAGTCTTTCACACAGATAAAGCCATCTATAGTGTGATTATTATAACCACTGTCCCCACGGTGCTGCATTTATCTTTAGTGAGTCTCCTTCTTGCTGAAGCCAGGAGATAATTTGATTAGAACATTGATAAAACAAACAAACAAAAAAAACATTGATAAAATGCTTATTGTGTGTTTTCCACAGCAACTATAGTGATTTGTGTTATCCAAGTTATATAAGGTTTGATTCTCTCTGAGAGAGTTTGTGAATATCTAACCCTTGTAATATATTAGGACTAAAATACTAGTCCAAATTACTGAAAGCTAAGACTAGAAACCAGGAGGATAGAAAGGCAAGATCACTCTCAGTTGTGAGATCAATCCATCCTTGTATGGAGGAAAAGTAGACTTTCCTTTAAGACCGAGTAATAAATAACACCAGTCAACTTTCCCTGTTAAACACCTTAAAATACCTCATTTGATCCTTTAGAAAGCCCCATGAGGTTAGCATTTATAATCATATTTTATAAAGGAAGAAACTTAAGCACACACACACACAAAGCAGAGTCAAAGGAGTGGCAGCAAAAAAAATTTAATTCAGAGAACTGATTTCTGATTCCACTCAGTCAACCCACTCTGTAAATTAGGCAGTGTCTGATGATAGCATTATCAGGTCTTACCTGGACAGATGAATGATTTGCCAAATCTGCTCCAGTTCTGCTGTGCTTTAAGACCCCTAATCCCTGTTCTATGAACATGGCTGGGAGAATTGATGCGCTAGTCTGGATTAGCTCTCCCTCTGAAGTTAGACATTCCCAGTCTGCTTACACAAGATGGATTTGAGTTTTGGAGAAAGGTGCAGTATGTGTTTGGGTTGGGGAGGAGGCAGGTAGCGGGTGGGAAGGGAGACAGTTTGGGAAACCTTGCATCCTCACTGTTCTTCTTAGAGTTTCTTCTCATTTTGAAAGCTGACTTCCCATTTCTTTGTGTCCTTAGTCACTCAGTCTTGTCCGACTCTTTGCGACCTCATGGACTGTAGACCGACAGGCTCCTTTGTGCGTGGGGTTCTCCAGGCAAGAATGCTGGAATGGGTTACCATTCCCTTCTCTAGGGGATCTTCCCAACCTAGGGATCGACCCTAAGTCTCCCATGTCTTCTGCATTGCAGGCAGATTCTTTACTGTCTGAGCCACCAAGGAATCCTACCATTTCTTTAGTCAGTAAAAAACAGTTCTCTGAGGATCCATGGACTCTGCTGGAAGCAAAGTGCCACCTCTGACTGACCATCCTTGAAAGCAGAACCTCATGGCCTTTTGAAAGACATACCAATCAAGACCTGGTGAAGGAAGCAGGGCTCAGACTGCAAATCTATTGCTTCAGAGTCACTGGTGAGCACTTTTTCCAGGCACCCAGAAGAGTACAGGTTCCCAAGCCTCTCTTCATGGGACTTGGAATCCACTGGAAAATCCCACCACCTACAGAGGCAAAAATGAAATTTAGAAAACTAGTAATTCAAAGCAAAACAAAACAACCCATCTCCCTGAGGGTATTTGAATTTAGCTTCTGATGAAAATAAGGCCATTTCAGTGACATCATACAGCCATGTTTATCTTTTCCTACCATCTCTGACTGGAGCCAGCTCAGTGCGTGGCCCTGGCCAAAACTAACAGCTGGGCGTCTTTTGTAGCATTGAGAAGCCACGCTTTTATTTAGTGCTGAGAAATCTCTCTAAGGAATGTTTCACAGAACAGTGCTCAGTGTCCTCCTCTTCTCTAGGGAAACAAGTCCAGGATGGCGTTAAGGGTGATCAGTTATCACAGAGTCAAAGTTCATATCATTAAATCAAGTTATTGTTTCTGTGGATATTTCACTTAGTGTGTGCTTAAAAGGACTCCAGATAAAGCATCGTGACCAATTCCTCTTTCACTTCTCTCTCTGCAAAAAAATAAAAGCTAAATATTGTAATCCACAAGCTTGAATCTATTCTCTTCTATACAAGACTATTATTAATGTAACTTTTATTGAGCCCCTACTGTATTTAAGGCTCAATTTTGGATGTCATGCTAAATGGAAAAGTGAGAAAGACAATCTTTCTCCTCTCTAGAAGATATTGGGAAGATATCACCACATATAAAATATCTGAACAAACCTTGTGATAATCATCACTAGTTGAAGAAACCTCTAGGAGTCAGAGAAACAATCTGAGAGAAGAGATTTGAACTGGACTTAAAAATGTATAGGACTTAAGAGGGATAGGATATATGTATACTTACTGCTGATCCAGGTTTCCTGGCGGCTCAGTGGTAAAAGCATCTGCCTGCCATGTAGGAGACGTGGGTTCCATCATCCATGGGAAGATGCCCTGGAGAAGGACATGGGAACTCACTCCAGTATTCTTGCCTGGGAAATCCCATGGACAGAGGAGATTGGTGGGCTACAGTCCATGGGGCTGCAAAAGAATTGGACTTGATTTAGCAATTAAGCAACAACAACAATAGCTGATTCACATTGTCCCATAGCAGAAACTAACACAACATTGTAAAGCAATTATACTTCAATTAAAAAAAATTTTTTTAAGTGTGCAGGACCTTCCTGAGTAGCTTCAGCAGAGTTGTACATGATTGATTACACTGTATAACACTTGGGGAAACAGCCACATTCACCGTAGCTATTCATTGTCAATGAATGTTGTGGCCTCTAAGTTTTAGCTGCCACTGAACAGGGCCAGCGCAGATACACTGAACATATTAACAGAGACCAGAAAACTTCTCACCTCTACCAGCTCTCCTATTGCACAGAGTGGAGTTAACCAGAGATCCCAAGAAGGCTCACATGTTCTTACTCTAGTCTCTACAAAGGCTGAGTGCAGCTCAGAGTGGAGAAGGAAATGGCAACCCACTCCAGTATTCTTGCCTAGAGAATCCCATGGACAGAGGAGCCTGGTGGGCTGCTGTCCATGGGGTCGTATAGAGTCAGACACGACTGAAGCAACTTAGCATGCATTAAAGCGCTGGAGAAGGAAATGGCAACCCACTCCAGTATTCTTGCCTGGAGAATCCCAGGGACAGAAGAGCCTTGTGGGGTGCCATCTATGGGGTCGCACAGGGTTGGACACGACTGAAGCAATTTAGCAGCAGCAGCAGCAGCAGCAACAGAACAGTCTTGGGAAGATGCTGGTCACTGGTCCAATGGGCACCTGGTCCCTGGAGCACATTCCTCTTGTAGGGTCCTGTGTTTAAATAGACAATCCCCTCCTTTCTCTTTCTACTTCCTGGGCTATGTTTCTTGTAGCTCAGCTTTCCAGAGATGTGCAGAGGCCAGAGGAGTGGATCCAGCCAAAACATGTCCTTGGCAGAGATGCCAAGATAGAGTCTTGAAGAGCAAAGGAAGTCTAGCAGATAACTGGCTTCCTCTGAAGGAATCCAGAGGGTTATGAATACAGCAAGCTGTTGGCACCAGTGGGGGATGGAAACTGGGTCTTGCAAACTGAATCCCAGCTTGTCTGTGTATCTTGGTGGCCTGGAGGCAGTCAAACCTGGCCCCTGTGGAGGGTGAACAAGAGCTGGGTACAGGGTGCCATGGGCGTTCCCTTTCGGTGGTGTGGCCTTTCCCAGGAGCCCAGCCAAACCACAGAGAAGGGGGCTGAGTCACACAGGAAGCTGAACTGTGTGCTCTGACCACCAGAGGGGCTGCTTCAGGCTAAGGAGGGATAAGGAGATTTGTCCTGGTTTCTTTAAAAAGAAAATACACAAGTTCTTTCTATTTAGCCAAGCCTCAGGCAGATAAGAAAAATCCCTTCCAAATTCAGGGCAGTGTCTTTCTGACTGAGGAATCGCTTGGTTTCCTAGCTAAAGAAGCTATAAACTTCAGACCTGGTGAACTTGAAGCTGAGGAAATTTTGGAAGTTTGCTAAGTTTAATGCATGCCCCATGTGTGTCCTTTGCCCTAGATAAGTAAAATCCTGCCTCTAGTTGCAAACCGAAGGACTGGGAAGCTTGCATTTTGTATACCAAGCAGGGGTGGTGGCTTTCAGAAGACGTGAATGAAATTCAAGACATTCACTCACTTCCCCAAACATATTTAGATCCTGAAGCTGAGGCCCTGTGATACTTCAGATACTAAATAGTTCAGTGACTTCAGTGGTCACTGAACGCCTACCTCAGCTAGTTGCGTGATAAATTGTTGCAAGACCCTTTATATCTCTGAGCTTCCGTTTCTGCATTTTCTAAAGGGTAAAATGGACTGATTGAATGCAGTTGGAACTGAGAGTTCATCCGGTTTTGTCTGGGTTGAACACAAGACCCCCACGAGAGCTTCAGGAACAAGTGACAGCATCTGCTTTTATTCTACTGAGGCTTAGTGGTTGAGAACCTAGGCTCTGATGCAAGACCTTCCTGTTTGAAACCAAACTCTGACACTCATTTGCTGTATGATTTGGCAAGTTACTTCATATCTTTATGCCTCAATTTTCCCATCTAAAAAGGAATATAATAATAAGATATTCCTCACAGGTGTTATAATCACATTAAGCACTTAGAATCTCACCTGCATGGTAGAAAGATTCAACAAATGTTGGCATAGTATGCATTTTACATTTTAAAAGTGATCCTTTGGAAGACCTGCCAGCTTAATAGCTGACAGCTTCCCTGGGGCTTGAACATAAATTTTCTACATGTCTTGGGATAGTAAACTACATCCTTTTAGAGTAAAAAAATATTTACCAAGTCTTTACTTGGTACAAAGGTGCAGAGAAAAGGTAAATACTTTGCCTTCATGCAGCCATTAACGGGAGACAGGCATTTTACCATTGGTTTACTTGTCAGGAATCGTACAAAGTACTATGAACAAAGGAAGTTGTTAGTCTTTGGAATCCTTTTCACTTTGCTTTCATGGCAGAATCTCATTTTGATCCTGACAGCAATACTGTGCAAAGCAGGCAATGTTTAGGAGAGTGCTTTTCAATACTCAGTGGCTTGAGGCAATGGCAACCCACTCCAGTATTCTTGCTTGGAGAATCCCATGGACAGAGGAGCCTGGTGGGCTGCAGTACACGGGGTTGCAAAGAGTCGGACACAACTGAGCGACTTAATGTAATGTAATGTAAGAAGCCAAGGGAGGTGAAATGAAAGTAAGGGTCTCCCCGCCCTTCCTCCAAGTACACATGTACACACTTCTTCCAATCAGTATATGTCTATTCTAACTATTTGAACTTCCTCAGGAGGTTGTCATTAAATCAGAGTTCTTCTGGGTATAGAGGGTGGTATTCTCAAGTGGCACAGTGGTAAAGAATCTGCCTGCCAATGCAGCAGACACAAGAGATACAGGTTTGGTCCCTGGGTTGGGAAAATCCCTTGGGGTAGGAAATGGCAACCCACTCTTGTATTTTTGCCTGGAAAATTCCATGGACAGAGGAACCTGGTGGGCTATAGTCCATGGAGCCGCAAAGAGTTTGACATGACTGAGCACAGCAACAGCAATGGAGGAAGAAATCCAGGATCTGTCTCCTTTCTGCAAATTAGGACTTCTGAGGATGGCCTTGGCATAGAACTGGGACTCAGGAAGGGGAGGCAGAGCCTCGGGGCTCTTTCTCATGAAGGTATTTGCTTCCCTTTGGGTTTTATTTACTTTTTTTTTTTTTTAAGATTTAAGCCTGTAAACAATTTAGTTCACAGTTCCAGAGGATAAAGCCATTTCTGAGCACCTACTTCACTCAGAAACTCCACTCAGAATTACACATGTAAAAACCTTCTAACACTGGAGTGAGAATCGGGAATCCAACTCCAGACTGGAATAAAATGCACTGCAATTCTGAAAGATAGATAATATATTTTAACCCATTTTACAAATACACTTTGTTTCAGTTCAGTTCAGTTCAGTCGCTCAGTTGTGTCCAACTCTTTGCGATCCCATGAACCGCAGCACGCCAGGCTTCCATCACCAACTCCTGGAGTCCACCCAAACCCATGTCCACTGAGTTGGTGAAAAAATAAATTATTGACCTGATTCATAAAATAAGCATTTTTAGAATAATTATTGCTTATCAGTGTATTCATTTCAGTGCACTGGCAATTTACTAATTACATTTAGTTTAGAAATTTGCTACAAATAGCATCACAAGCTATTCCACTTTAAATTTTGCAGTTTTAGAGCAGCCAGAAAATAATTTCATAGTGATGAATTTCTGAATTTTTGTGTCCAGATTATCATTTTCTTCCTTATTGATAGTCATAGTGTTTTTGAGAGTCTCAGAAAACATGTGGGTTGATTTGGGCCATTTGGTGGAGAGTATTCTCCAAGTGGGAAGTAGGGCTTATCATAATCAGAAGGCTTAATTATTATCATTAGCATAATAATGGATAAGACTTTTACATCCATCATCTCTTGGCACTAGAATCTAAAATCGACCGTGTAGCCCTGCAGAAGCTCCTTAATTTAAACAAGACACAGAAGCCTTCGTGGTATGAGTAGATGAGATCTCCAGGCACAGGCACAGGGGTCCCTGCTCCTTTCTGAATGTCCTGAGAGATTCTAACATTTCCAGTCTATCTGTCACTTCCCCGTGGGCCTGGAAGACATGCTGTCCCCCATCCATCCAGCCCAGCAAAGACAAAACCCAGCCTTTGTTTTCCCTCTTGTTTTTTTTTTTTTTTTTAATTTTTTAAAATTTTATTTTATTTTTAAACTTTACATAATTGTATTAGTTTTGCCAAATATTAAAATGAATCCGCCACGGGTATACATGTGTCCCCTCTTGTTTTTAATAGACTTCATTTTGAAAATACTGGCATCTGTTCAATGTGAAAAGGGAAAATTTCAGAAAATAAATACAGATGATAAAACAACACAAAAGCTACACAGTCTCTAAAGCACCTGCTTCGGTTCCCAAGTCTCCCGGTAAAATCAGTGCTCTGGTCTTCTGCTCCCGACGTGGAGTGGCACCACATTCCCAGCCCTTTTCCTGGTATTCTCTTTTCTTGTGGTTGCCTTGTTTTATGTTACTGAAATGACCTCATCACACTGGGCTTAGAAGGTCATCAACTGCAACATCTATTTCAGGAATGGAAAATATCCGCCATTGATTGATGAGGGTGGCATATGCAATGGATGCTGTGTGCTCAGCCTGGATCTCCCTTCAGGAATAGGCGCTACTGGGACGGTTAGATGCTGAAGCACTGGGCGAGTGAGTCCTTATGGGAATTACTCTCTACCAATGAGAGCCACAAAAACAAGACCAGGAGCTGACTGTGGCTCAGATCATGAACTCCTTATTGCAAAAGTCAGACTTAAATTGAAGAAAGTAGGGAAAAGCACTAACCCATTCAGATATGACCTAAATCAAGTCCCTTGATTATACAGTGGAAGTGACAAATAGATTCAAGGGATTAGATATGCTAGGCAGAGTATCTAAAGAACTATGGACAGAGGTTTGTAACATTGTACAGGAGGCAGTGATCAAAATCTTCCCCAAGAAAAAGAAATGCAAAAAGGCAAAATGGTTGTCTGAGGAGGTCTTACAAATAGCTGAGAAAAGAAGAGAAGTGAAAGGCAAAGGAGAAAAGGAAAGATATATCCATTTGAATGCAGAGTTCCAAAGAATAGCAAGGAGACATAAGAAAGCCTTCCAAAGTGAGCAATGCAAAGAAACAGAGGAAAACAATAAAATAGGAAAGACTAGAGATCTCTTCAAGAAAATTAGAGATACCAAGGGAACATTGCATGCAAAGATGGGCTCAATAAAGGACAGAAATGGTATGGACCTAACAGAAGCAGAAGATATTAAGAGGTGGCAAGAATACACAGAAGAACTATACAAAAAAGATGTTCATGACCCAGATAACCATGATGGTGTGATCACTCACCTAGAGCCAGACATCCTGGAATGTGAAGTCAAGTGGGCCTTAGGAAGCATCACTATGAACAAAGCTAGTGGAGGTGAAGGAATTCCAGCTGAACTGTTATAAATCCTAAAAGATGATGCTGTGAAAATGCTGCACTCAATATGCCAGAAATTTGGAAAACTCAGCAGTGGCCACAGGACTGGAAAAGGTCGGTTTCATTCCAATCCCAGAAAGGGGCAATGCCAAAAAATGTTCAAACTACCACACAATTGCTTTCACTTCACATGCTAGCAAAGTAATGCTCAAGATTCCCCAAGCTAGGCTTCAACAGTACATGAACCGGGAACTCCCAGATGTACAAGCTGGATTTAGAAAAGGCCAAAAACCAGAAATCAAATTGCCAACATCTGCTGGATCACAGCAAAAGCAAAGAATTCCAGAAAAACATCTATGTCTCCTTCACTGACTACTCTAAAACCTTTGACTGTGTGGATCACAACAAACTATGCAAAATTCTCAAAGAGATGGTAATACCAGACCACCTTACCTGCTTCCCAAAAAGCCTTTATGCAGACCAAGAAGCAACAGTGAGAACTGGGCATGGAACAACAGACTGGTTCAAAATTGGAAAAGGAGTATGTCAAGGCTGTGTGTTGTCACCCTGCTTATTTAACTTATACACAGAGTATATCGTGTGAAATGCCAGGCTGGGTGAAGCACAAGCTGGAATCAAGATTGCTGGGAGAAATACCAATAACTTCAGATATGCAGATGCCACTACCCTTATGGCAGAAAGTGAAAAGGAACTAAAGAGCCTCTTGATGAAGGTGAAAGAGGAGAGTGGAAAAGCTGGCTTAAAACTCAACATTCAGAAAACTAAGATCGTGGCATCTGGTCCCACCACTTCATGGCAAACAGATGAGGAAACAGTGGAAACAGTGAAAGACTTTGTTTTCTTAGGCTCCAAAATCACTGCAGATGGCGACTGCAACGTTGCTTGCTCCTTGGAAGAAAAGTTATGACAAACCTAGACGGCGTATTAAAAAGCAGAAAGATTACTTTTCCAACAAAAGTCCAAATTGTCAAAGCTATGGTTTTTCCAGTAGTCATGTAAGGATGTAAGAGCTGAGCCAGAAAGAAGGCTGGGTGCCGAGAATTGATGCTTTTGAACTGTGGTGTTGGAGAAGATTCTTGAGAGTCCCTTGGACAGCAAGGAGCTCAAACCAGTCAATCCCAAAGAAAATAAACCCTGAATTTTCATTGAAAGGACTGATGCTGAAGCTGAAGCTCCAATACTTTGGCCACCTGATGTGAAAAGCCTGCTACTTCTCCCCTTGCCCTGTCCTGCTGCCTCATCCCTTACAGATGGGTTTCCAGTAGTTCTCCACAGTAAGCTGCCTGCATGCAGACCATCTGACCTGTGGCAGACAAGGCTGACTTTGTGGGTTTAAGATCACAGCCCCATGCTCAGAAGGGCCTCACACTGGCTTAATACTCTCCTCCAGTCATCTTGAAACTCAGCAATTTTTGAATATTGGCCCCTACATTTTCATGCACTGGGCCCTGCAAATTATGTATCCTGTCCCAGTGACGGTGTTCAAGGGAAAATCTACCTGGAGCAGTTATGTTGAGAGGGAATCTGCAGTGTTCCTGGGCTCCGTGGGAGTGAACTCTATGATGGATGGGCTGTGTCACCGTGGGTCTCAGGAGAGGAAGGAGCTGTGTTGGCACTAACTGCTTTCTGCCCCTGATTTACTGAGCAAATCCTAGCCAAGCGAGGGACTTAGCTGAGCGTTTCGGTCCTCTCTGACCGCTCACTTATTTCTCTTCTCTGGTCCAAGGGAAGCCTGGTTTTAGGCTTTCTAGGTCTTCTAGCTTTTGATCACAGCTCAGTCTGGGGCTATGCTCTTCTCCCCAGCCTTTTTCACCAGCAGGCACACTCACACACGGGCCTGCACTAGGATGTGTGTTTCTAAGTCTACCCATTTCAACATTACACTTTCACAACAGAATCATGCCTCACCTGTTGAAGAACTGGACACATGACATTCTGATGAGATCGTCTTAGTGCAGCCATTTTGACTCTGGGACTTTTCAGCTTGGGGAACTGAAATTAATTTCAGTAATTAAACATTCAGTGAAAAAAGCCCTGAGTAATGTGCGAGACAGAAGCATCAGGTCATCTCTCGTTTTCTTTTCTAGTAGCAATTTGACAAAATGACTAAATAAATATGTCCCTTGTTCATATCTCAAGGCCCTACCTTTCCCCATCTCTACTCTGGTTCTCATCCCAAACCTGCCTCCCTTCCCAACCACAATCCTTACTCTTGGAGTTGCGTCAAAAATAAAGACACAAAAATTAGAACAACAGCTTATTACTACTGAGTGAAGTGTCCATCTAAACAGACAACACATCTAATTTTAAACTGGCAAAATATATATAAATATATAAATATATTATATATATATAATTTTTAATTATATATAATTATATAATTTAAAGCCTAGGACATCCCTGGTGGCACAGCAGATAAGAATCTGCCTGCCAATCCAGGGACCTGGGTTTGATCCCTGGTCCAGGAAGATTCCACATGCCGTGAGCAAGTAAGCCTGTGAACCATGACTACTGAACCTGTGCTCTAGAGCCCACAAGCTGCAACAAATGAGCCCCTGTGCTGCTTCTGAGCCCAGTTGCTGCAGCTACTAAAGTTCATGTACCTAGAGCCTGTGCTCCGCAACGAGAGAAGCCACCAACATGAGAAGCCTATGCACTGCAACGAAGAGTAGCCCTGGCTTATCACAACTAGAGAAAGCCCACAGGCAGCAACAAAGATCCAGAGCAATCAAAAATAAATTAATTAATTTAGAAATTAAATCATAATTATATAATTAAAATTATATAATCACTTGAGAGAATACCTGACATGTGTAATAAGCATGTATAACATATTTGTATGCATTATAAATGATATGTAATATATTTACATATAATTACTCAGTTAACCCTCACAACATATTGGTATCAATAAATTGGTACAAAGAGGTTACACAGGCACTTCCTTGATGACTCAGTGGTAACGAATCTGTCTGCCAATGCCGGAGACACAGGTTTGATCCCTGATCCTGGGAGGTCCCACATCCCTTGAAACAACTAAGCCTGAGCACCACAACTCCTGAGCCTGTGCTCTGGAGCCCCAGATCCACAACGAGAAGGCACCACAATGAGAAACTCACGCACTGCAGCTGGAAAGTAGCCCCTACTCTGCTATTAGACAACAGCCTGAGCAGCAGTGAAGACCCAGAACAGCCAAAATTAAATAAATAAATAAATAATGCACTTGATTAAACCTACTAATTGACAGATGTAAATAGAATTCATTGTGGAGCAGCTGACATGTGGCAATTAATAAATTCACTTTGTCCAATCTGGAAAAGACTAAGAAATGAGCAAAACATCTGTGAAGAAGAAACACCATAGCAATATACCTACATGTTCGAGGACTGAGAGAAGAATTTTGAGACTTTTGAGCCCGGAAATGAAATACAAAGTCACAACTATCAGAGAGGAATCTTTTCATAATAATTTTCTTATGAGTTGATCATAAATAAAGCTTTCTTTTTGGCCGCACCATGTGGCAAGTGGGATCTTAATTCCCTGACCAGTGATTGAACCCATGCCCCCTGCATTGAGAGCATGGAGTCTTAACCACTGGACCACCAGGGAAATCCTTGAATAAAGTGTTGATACCAGAACCCTTTAATCAAATGTTGCTCGGGTCCAGAAGAGTGGATTCAGATTCCTAATTGAAAGAAGTTTGCTTATAAATTTAGATTTTGCTGGTTGATACCAGCAATGAGGAATGGAGTGGGGTGGGGTGAGATGGGCTAGGTTCAGGAATAAGGGTAGATAAAAGCTTTAGTACAAACAGTGCATAACAGACAACAGGTTTCAATGAAAATGGTAAATGAAGAGATATGCAGGGGTAGAATAAGGGTCAGGATAGTTGACATCCGGGAGAAATATCAATAACCTCAGATATGCAGATGACACCACCCTTATGGCAGAAAGTGAAGAACTACAGAGCCTCTTGATGAAAGTGAAAGTGGAGAGTGAAAACGTTGGCTTAAAGCTCAACATTCAGAAAACTAAGATCATGGCATCTGGTCCCATCACTTCATGGCAAATAGATGGGGAAACAGTGGAAACAGTGGCTGACTTTATTTTTCTGGGCTCCAAAATCACTGCAGATGGTGACTGCAGCCACAAAATTAAAAGACGCTTACTCCTTGGAAGGAAAGTTATGACCAACCTAGACAGCACATTAAAAAGCAGAGACATTACTTTATCAACAGAAGTCCATCTAGTCAAGGCTATGGTTTTTCCAGTGGTCATGTATGGATGTGAGATTTGGACTATAAAGAAAGCTGAGCACCGAAGAATTGATGCTTTTGAACTGTGGTGTTGGAGAAGACTCTTGAGAGTCCCTTGGACCTCAAGGAGATCCAACCAGTCCATCCTAAAGGAGATAAGTCCTGGGTGTTCATTGGAAGGACTGATGTTGAAGCTGAAACTCCAATACTTTGGCCACCTGATGCGAAGAGCTGACTCATTTGAAAAGACCCTGATGCTGGGAAAGATTGAGGGCAGGAGGAGAAGGGGATGACAGAGGATGAGATGGTTGGGTGGCATCACCGATTCAATGCACAAGAGTTTGAGTAAACTCCTGGAGTTGGTGATGGACAGGGAGGCCTGGCGTGCTGCGGTTCATGGGGTTGCAAAGAGTCGGACACGACTGAGCGACTGAACTGAACTGAGTCATCTTTTTAAAAAAGTAAATCTGTGTCAAAACAGCCTTGTGGAAACACTGTTCTTTGGCTCTGGTCCCTCTAATTACAGAATTATGTGCGGTTATTGTGTAAAGTGCCTAGCATGGTCCCTGGCCCTCTGGAGGGTCTCCACATTCTACATAAACCTTTTTAGTTTTTTGGCTGCACTGGGTCTTCTGCTTTGTCACTCGGGCTTAGTTGCCCTGCGGCATGTGGGATCTTAGTTCCCCTACCAGGGAAAGAACACACATTGGCTTGAGGCATTGGAAGGCAGATTCTTAACCACTGGACTACCAGCAAAGTCCCTACATAACTTTTTTTTAAAATATAAATTTATTTATTTTAATTGGAGGCTAATTATTTTACAATATTGTATTGGTTTTGCCATACATCAACATGAATCCGCCACGGGTGTACATGTGTTCCCCCTCCTGAACCCTACTCCCACCTCCCTCCCCATCCCATCCCTCTGGGTCATCCCAGTGCACCAGCCCCAAGCATCCTGTATCATGCATCAAACCTGGACTGGTGATTCGTTTCGCATATGATAATATACATGTTTCAATGCCATTCTCCCAAATCATCCCACCCTCGCCGTCTCCCACAGAGTCCAAAAGACTGTTCTATACATCTGTGTCTCTTTTGCTGTCTCGCATACAGGGTTATCATTACCATCTTTCTAAATTCCATATATATGCATTAGTATACTGTATTGGTGTTTTTCTTTCTGGCTTACTTCACTCTGTATAATAGGCTCCAGTTTCATCCACCTCATTAGAACTGATTCAAATGTATTCTTTTTAATGGCTGAGTAATACTTCATTGTGTATATGTACCACAGCTTTCTTATCCATTCATCTGCTGATGGACATCTAGGTTGCTTCCATGTCCTGGCTATTATAAACAGTACTGTGATGAACATTGGGGTACATGTGTCTCTTTCAATTCTGGTTTCCTCGGTGTTGTATGCCCACAAGTGGAATTGCTGGGTCATATGGCAGTTCTATTTCCAGTTTTTTAAGGACTCTCCATACTATTCTCCATAGTGGCTATACTAGTTAGCATTCCCACCAACAGTGTAAGAGGGTTCCCTTTTCTCCACACCTACATAACTTTTTTACATCTTCTATTCTACAGCTATCTGCAGAGCCAACCCAACTCAGAGGTGAGAGGCTTGTTCTGATTGGTCTGCTGCTTTACCTTATCCAGCAGGAAATCCTGGACTGCTCTCCAGTTTCTGCAAGACTTATTCCAGTTTTCAAACTGCTGGATTGGAGAGACAAACTGATGTAGTTCCCTATTTTACAAAGTCTGACAAAACTGGCTTTATGATTCTTACACTTGATGTGATTGTCCATTCATCAGCAAGACAGGCTCTCTTTACAATTTTTGACATTCAGTACCTATTGATATTCTAACTCTACATGAAGCTTTTTTGAAGAATGGCTGCTGGATAGATAGTATGTTGACTTTAATGACCTAAAAATATCCCTGCCAGGGTGTATTTTCAGATAAAGTCAGTGATGCCTTCTGAAAGGCTTATGGATTTTGCAAAAACTGTCATTCCCCCCACCCACCTGGCCCATGGTATAGGAAGGTTTAAAATAAAAAGCCTTGGCATTGGGGTCAGACAATCTGAGTTTGTGTGGTGTTATTTTTCTGACATACCAATAAGTTTTATAAACTTACAGAACCACTCTTGAAGCCTCAGTTTTCATGTCTAAAGATGGATATGATTTTACTCCTCATATTTAATGACACATAGGTCAGTTCAATAGTAGTATATGACATCTTTAAAGTGTGGTGAAGAATTTTCCTTTTAGGAGGAAAGCTGTATCTGTAAGACTGACTCTTGGGGTAAAAATTATTGATCGATGACTGGCACTGACAGCTAAAATTTATATGTACTTACTGATGTTCTAGATGAATCACGTCATTTATCTAAATGAATAAGTGTTGCAGAATAGGTATTTTTATTGCCCACCATTATAGATCAGAAAAATAGAAATGTAGATACAGTCAGCAACTTGCCTAAAGTCACCCAGAAAGAATGATAGGAGCTGGGATTTGAACCCTGGCCTCAGCTCTTGACAATCTTTCTCTTTCTTTTCTTTTTTTTTTTTACATTTTGAATATTTAATTGCTCATGCTTTTAAAAATCTTACGTAGAATACTGGCTTTATTCTTTGTGTTGTACAATGTATCCTTGTTGTTTATTTTACATATAATAGTTTGTGCCTCTTAATCCCCTACCCTTTTATTGTCCCCTCCCCACTGGTAACCACTAACTTATATATTATTTATATCTGTGAGTCTGTTTCTTTTTTCTGTTATAATCACTAGTTTTTGCATTTTTAAGATTTCACATGATAAGTGACATCATACAATATTTACCTTTCTCTGTCTGACTTATTTCACTTAGCATAATACCTACCCTGGTGGCTCAGACGGTAAGGAGTCTGCCTACAGTGCAGGAGACCCGGGTTCTACCCCTCGCTTGGGAAGATCCCCTGGGGAAGGAAATGGCAACTCACTCCATTATTCTTGCCTGGAGAACTACATAGACGGAGGAGTCTGGAGGGCTACTGTCCATGGATTGCAAAGAGTTGGACATGACTGGGTAACTGTCACTTCACATCACTCATCTCTTGAGGGTCTGAAGTGTGGCCTCCCCTCCCTACCTGGGGTCAGCTATCAGAGCAGGAAATCTGCCCAGACGTAAGGTCTGTTCTTCAAATATCTTTTTGCCTTTTATTTATTTTTGTAAGACTCATTTTAAACAGTATCTCAATAGAGGGGAATATAATGTGGAGAAAAATCATGTTTACATCTTGGAAAATCTAACTGGAAAGTGAAAATTTTAAAGTCCTGCCATGAGTTTCCTAACTTGGACCTCTTGAGGGTGACAGTGAAAATTTGCTCCCAGGAGTCATGATGGGTTGGCCACCAGAAGCTTTCCTAAGGGGGGAAATAAAACTTTAAAACCAGGAAAGTGGTAGGTGAACATTTTAAAACTCCAGTTTTTTTGCAGGCCTTATCATCTTTAAAAAAAAAAAAAATGAAACAAACAAAAAAACCCCCAAACAAACATTCAGAAAAACTAACACATTAGAATCTATATATATATATTTATATTATATGTAAAATATCTGCCCTTAATTTGTGACTTATTGCTGACATATCATAGGTGCTCAGTAAATACACTTTAAATGAGTAGATGGATGAATGAATTTGGCAAAGCCGACGTCAATACCAGCATTGGCCAAAATAGTAATTTCTAATATTTACTGATGACTTACTATGTAGCAAGTAGCTTAAATATATAGCACACCTCATTCATTCAAACTTTCAAGCAACCCTTGGAAATAAGGGTTATTTTTATTTCAATTTTGCAGATGAGAATACAGGAACCGGAGATATTTCACAACTCACACAAAGTAAATTATACACCCAAGATTTAAACTTGGGCCAATGGCCTGGGGCCTATCCTGAAATCCACCAAGACTGCCCCCCACCCCCACCTCCCAAGAAACAAAGTTCATCTGGGCCTGATTTAGTTTTGCTTAGTTACTCCCAGAGGAGAAGTATTCAGCAGGATTTTTTGAGGGGCCTCTCAGAGGTTAATGATGAGGCTGACCAATGAGGTTATGTAAGGGCAAGATGACGCTGAGCAATGAGTGAGAATGGGCTGGGGGCCAGGCTGAGGACTAAGGGAGTTGTCATTTCCTGCGGCTGAAGGAGGTGGTGCTCCTTTGGCAGAGCTCCTAGGGAGTCCGATTGGAAATAAGCCTTTAATAGTGAATGAAATTGGGAATATGGTGATGATAGGCCTCAGTTTTCAGAATCTAAATTCAATACGAGGTCCAACATGTACCCTGGTAGAATGAGCAGAGGTACAAGAAGCCCAACCTCAAGCATCTCCTTGAATTATAAGGCCCAGCCTTGGGAGAAGAGGGTCACTAATGTCAGTAGAAGTAAGGTCTCTTCTCTTAGGTCCTGGCCCTCTGGGAGGTCCTGGATTGCCCATAACAATCCTGACAAGGTACCTGCCAGCAGGGAGCTGTCTGGATGAACTTTTAAAAAGATTCATAAAGTCTCCTAGTTTCTCCTTGACTGTCATAATGGCAGAAAGGAACTAGTGTTGACAACCCAAGAGAGGGTGCTCCCCAAGCCCTCTGGGATGGTGTGGGATGGGGACGTGTAATTAAAACATAGAAATCGGTCCATCAGAATCAGGTTTATTTTTTTAAAAATCAGGCAAAAATAAAAAGAGTTCCAGAGTCCAATGTGTATCCACCACTCTGCTTTTTGTCGTGAGACTTTATCCAGGAGTTCAACACCACCTTTCTCCTCATCAATGTCAGAGCAGGGCAGCGCCGGTGAGCCCTGCCACAGGTATGGCCTGCACAGAGTCCCCTTTGGCTCAGAATTACTGTTATGTCCTGATATATTATTATAAATAACATTATTATTATATACTGGGATGTCCCCTGTGGCTCCATGGTAAAGAATCCGCCTGCAATACAGGAGACATAGGTTCAATCCCTGGGTTGGGAAGATTCCCTAGAGAAGGAAATCGCTATCTATTCCAGTATTCTTGCCTGGAGAATTCCATGGACAGAGGAGCTGGTGGACTATAGTCCATGGGGTGCAAAAGAGTCAGACACAACTGAGCCACTAAACAACATTATGTATTATAATATGTTACCTATGAAATAATATATATATATAATTTTATTAAATTTACAAAATATAAAATATTATATATAATATTATATATGTATATCGGAGAAGGCAATGGTACCCCACTCCAGTACTCTTGCCTGGAAAATCCCATGGACGGAGGAACCTGGTAGGCTGCAGTCCATGGGGTTGCTAGGAGTCAGACACGACTGAGCGACTTCACTTTCACTTTTCACTTTCATGCATTGGAGAAGGAAATGGCAACCCACTCCAGTGTTCTTGCCTGGAGAATCCCAGGGACAGGGGAGCCTGGTGGGCTGCCATCTATGGGGTCGCACAGAGTCGGACACGAGTGAAGCGACTTAGCAGCAGCAGCAGCAGCATTATATATGTATATATCCCTCAAATCCAGTGGGCATAAAAGAGACCAGAGGCTTTCAGTACTATTTTTTAAAAAGCAGAACTTTTTTTCCTGAATGAAATCATGTCTGGGACCTCAACACAGAAAGTAAAAGGGAGTTCTCTTGAAGCACAGGTCAGGGGTCAGGTGAGGTGGGGAGAAGGGAGTAATAGGCAGGGCTGGAACTGGTGACATCCCAGGAGGGGCACCCCTGAAATAACAACGGAGAATGAAAATTCTCTGAGGGAAGTCTCATCCTTTGTTTTGGACTCCCGCCCTGTATCTTCAGGCCTAGCCCAAGACCTGGCTTGTTCAGTACTTGTTGAATAAAGTGGGGAAGAAGGAAGAAACAGGGGCAGCCACACTGTTCACTGGCAATAGGGCAGGGGCTTCAGGGTGGGCATGAAGAATGAGTTAAAGAATGGGAGAAGCCAGTGGGCAGGTAACAAAACCCATTTTCTATCCACTGTTTGTTATTCTTCCTTCTGTTGCTGATAACTGTACTGAAGTTCATCAACTGGTCATCTGTGCAAGTATTTGTCCCTGAGCCTCAAGTTTTTCTTTTCTTCTTTCCTTTTTCTTTTCTTCTCTGATCTTTCTCTTTCTTTCCTCTCTCTCCCGCCTCCTTCCTTCTCTCCTCCCTTTCTTCTTTCTTTTGAGAACCAGCTCTCTGGATCCTTCACCATCCCAAAATGCCTCTTGGAATTCCTGCCAGGAGTCCCATGAGAAGAATGCAGGGTAGCTGTTCCAAGTCACCGCACCCTTTGAAATGCTCTGATGAAATCCTCACAAGACCCTATGAGGCATTCCCCACCCCCTCATGAGGTATTTTTTTTTTTTTTTTTTTGCCAGATCTTCCAGAAACATTTTAATAAAAATTGGCCATTTCCAAGAAATACCCACTGCATGCCCACCCGGGAAAGGGAACCATAACAAAACAGAAAATTTACTATATGGCTATGATTAAAAGAAAAAAAAAACAAAAAACCTAGCACTCACTCAAGCACACCATCAAAGTCCAACATTAATGTCACATTCTTTCTTACGGGCTATGATTAGGATTCTGAATAGACACTGAAATAATACAAATGCTGAACTATTCAGATCAAAGGACTCTACAGAAGCATCTGTACTCAAAGGCATTCCAGTTTGAAACTCAATTTCAGAATAAGGCATAACAAATGAACACAAGACATACAGAGTAAAAAATGGGGTCATAATTCCCAACATTCTCTGAACCTGATGGAACAAATCTAGGGGTCTTTTTTTTTTTTTTTTTTTCATTAAACAATTGCCAAGACTGGAATCAAAGATAAATAGAAGGCACAACAGTTTTGCTCTGGTTTTGTGTTACTTAGATTTGGAAATTTTTTTTTGTTCTTTTTTCTTTTTTTACAAATACAAATTAAACATGAAAAAAACTCTACTTCAAAAAAAAAAACAGTTCAAGAAAAGCTTATCAGTTGCATTCTAGACATTTAAACCTATCTCACAACTTAAATTCCAATGTCAAAAACAGTAGATTTTAGAACTGTTTTGTGATCATGTTTTAAAAGAAAACTCGAACACCTTTTATTCAGTTTTTAACCACATCAACGAGAATCAAAATTGTCAATTTTTCCAATGGCAATTTCTCCACACCAGAAGATAGTCATGACTCTCAAAGAGGAAAACAATTTGGGTTTCTCCGGTCTTCAAAATGTTTATCAAATCCTGTAGTTCTCACAGGCTTTTGAAATACATAGAAAGTAAGTAAGAAATAGTCCAATGAATGAAACATACCAAATGTCAGTAAGAAGCAAGACACATTCCTTTGGGGAAACTGTTAAAAAAAAAAAAAAAAATCCAGTCTTACATGCAAATAAAGCAAAGAAATTCAGTCTTTTTTTTCTTCTTTAAAGATCCATTTTTCCTAAAATATTCCACAAAATTGGAAGTGAAGGACTAAAAGGTGGGGGGCAGGGGAGAGAAGGAGCACACACCATTAACACAAAAAGTAAAATTGTACAAACTTAAGCAGTTTATGATAGACTAGGATCATATTCCAAGATACCAAGGTTGGCTGAAGAAATTCATCATTCTGTGGGAGCTAGTTTGTACTGCTGCCTGAAGACTGGTGAAGAGCAATTCACTGCCTTGGAGCAATGCTCCTGCCCACTCCAAATCCTGGTTTCTGCACCATGCCTCCACAAGGTGGGCCTCTCATGCCACCACCCAGCCCACCTCGAGGGCCTCCAGGCCCCCGCAGGCGGTTATCCCGGCGGTCCCCTTCACGGGCAGCTCAAGTCTTCTTTTCTTCCACATTCAGATGGACCTCTCCTCTGAACATGATGGGCCTGTTGCTAAGCACCTTCTGAACAGGCTCAGAATCATCAAACACAACAAACCCAAAATTGGATAATTTCCCACCACTGTTAATGCGCAGTTCTACCACATTCCCATAATTTTGAAAAAAGTCTTTAAGCTCTGATTTATCCACCTCATGAGGCAGGTTGCCAATGGAGAGCTGGTGACTGTCAGGGTGTCTCACAATTCTTCGGGGTTCCATATCACCTTGCTCACCAGCCTCACGGACTGGTCTGGGTCCCCTCTGGGGAGGAACATTTATTCGCTGTTCATCATGAGGTATTTTTAAAGTAAACTGTCTGTAGCAAGTTTCTGAGAAATAAAGGTGAACTTTTAAAAATTATTGTCTTCAGAAACGAATATTTCATTTGATGGTATCTAGCTGAGCGACTTCCTTTTCACTTTTCACTTTCATGCATTGGAGAAGGAAATGGCAACCCACTCCAGTGTTCTTGCCTGGAGAATCCCAGGGACAGGGGAGCCTGGTGGGCTTCGGTCTATGGGGTCGCACAGAGTCAGACACGACTGAAGTGACAGCAGCAGCAGCAGCAGTAGCATTCTGAAGGGGTGTGATGAGATTTGCATTGATTCTAGGTGTTCAGAGTTAGTTTTACTAGTTTCTGAGAAATAAATGAATAAGATGAAACCAGTTTACAGCATGGTAAGATTTATCAGTGGGCTTGCAGAATCCTTCAGTTATGTGTAAGTATTTTCTTGGTCTTACTGCCAAAGCTGGAGTGGTGATTTAGCTGGGTAACCTCATATGAGGAGTGTTTGGTTGGCATTTTTTCCTCACCCACCAAATCATATAAAGGATTTTATGCTCCAGGAATGTAGGCATTTTTGTCTCTTTTATTTGCTGTTGTATTCTAGGCACCTAGAACAACACCTTGTAAATGGTACACACTCAATAACTAGTTTATGAAAGTATGAAGCATGCTACTCTGCAAAAGCCTTTGTGAAATTCAGGCCCATGGGCCAAAAGGAATCAGGTATCAACTTCTTTGACTTTCCAAACTTTAAACATTTTTTTTCTTAGCTGTAGATACATTTACCCATCTATTCCACATTCTTTGACATAAACAGGACACAAAGACCAACTTCTAGATCGAACTCAATACAAAAAAACACAAAAAATCCCAAAACTCAATAGAAATGTTCATTCCCTGATAGTATGGAATAGAGGGTCTCAGTGTCCAAGTATAAATATGTCTGCTTAATATTCAAAGTTTTGCACATTGTCACATAATGGTTGTTGTATTTTTAATATCCAGTGATTGCTTTTTGCCATATTTTCTCAATTAAAAATTAAATCACAGTTAAAAATAAATTTGCATTTAATAATTAAGACTACACCAATAGCACTTGAAAAAGAGTAGTATATATGAAAAACATTTGATTTGTAATAATGCTTGACATGTATATAGATCCATGGTGTTGACTAAAATATATAGTCACAACCTTAAAGTAGAGAGTTATTTTATTTGGTGGGAATGTTTAGGACTCAGAACCCAGGAGACAGCATTTCAGTAGCTCTGGGAAAATGGCTAAAAGGAGGTAAAAGGGTGAATCAGGCTATATATATATATATATATATATATATATATATATATATATATCAGTTTGCAACGAAGGGAACAGGCAGTCTGAACATCAAAGATTATAGTGAGGTAAGAAAAATCAGATATTAAGTTAAGGAATTTCAGTGTATGGGAAGTTGCAAGCCTCTGGGCTCACTGAGTTTATTCCTTTCATATGTACCTCAGGTATATGGGGCCAAGTCCTGTTTCCTCGTTCACTTTAAGGGTGGTAGACATGGCAGATGGCTGATTCTTGCGTCAGGCGAATGTATTCTCCTCGGTTCTGTCTCGTCACAACAAAGATTTGGAGTGACGGACATTAAAGCCCTCAGTGCATCCCAGCTCTCGAGTCTTGGACAGACTACGTTATGGCTCTCAGGTCTCAAACAGACGTGTTACAGCGCTTAGACAGATCAGTGTTACAGCTTCGTGTCACAGCTCTATTTTATTTAGAAAATAGCAGGAAAATCCATCCTTGAGGTGTGAGGGCATGCTGACCTAAAGATGCAGGGAGAAGAGAGTGGGGGAGCGTGCCAGCGCATGGGAGAGAGAGCGGGAGGGAGGGAGAGAGAGCGGGAGGGAGGGAGAGAGAGAGAGCCCTTTGGTTCCTCTTTTTATATGCTTTTTCCTCCCCTGGGCCTGCCCTAAGTAAATTGGGCTAGCCGGGAGTGCTGTTCGTTCTACCTGAGGTCTTCACTCGGGTCCTCCTTTGTTCTATTTTTGCAGGCTTTTCCCTTCCTTGTCTTTTAGCCACGGCCATTTTGGACTCCTGTTTGCTATTCTAACCCTAACTTGCATTCCCCCAGCTCCTCAGCAATCGCTGTGGGGGTGGCGGTATCTGTTTGGGGAGCCCTCATTCACATTTGGAGGCCAGAAATCAACGATGGCTGTGACATTTCTTGTATATCAATATGGCAGGGGATAGTTTCATTTCACAGTGGACTACCCTCTTCCCCTCTCCCATCCCCTCCAAATCTATGGTGGAGCGGATATAGATAGATCATATTACATTTACAAATTACAGCTAATTTTGGTTAGTTTACATAAATTATTTTTAAGGAATTAAGTCTTAGCAATACTAGTAGTCTCTGGTGGCTCAGATGGTAAAGCGTCTGTCTACAATACGAGAGACCTGGGTTCGATCCCAGGAAGATTCCCTGGAGAAAGAAATGGCAACCCGCTCCAGTACTCTTGCCTAGAAAATCCCATGGATGGAGGAGCCTGTTGTAGGCTACTGTTCATGGGGTAGCAAAGAGTCGGACACGACTGAGCGACTTCACTTTCACTTTCTAATACTAGTAGTAATAGATGAACACGCTACAGCTATTCACTATCCTAAGAGTGAAATTTTGGAGGAGTAAACTCCTTGAGATAGGAGGAGAAGGGAAGGAAAACAAAAGACAGCCTTTCTCTTTCTGGTTTTCCCCATCATAATTAAGGACACAGCACATGCATCTCAGAGAGCACCGCCCCCACCCCGCCCGGGTCCTCTATTATTGTCTTGAGCCACCGACAGGTGCCATCATTTTACTCACTCAAGAGGCCTCCCTTTCAAGAATATACATTGCTTCTTGGCCTCTGCCTTCTCCTGGAAGTCCTGGGCAAAGGGCCAGGTAAAGAATGTGATTGCTCAGGCAAAAATCAATGGTCTGGCATTTCTTCTCCTTGGGTGACTCCACTCTACTCAAGGAATAAACTGAATTGGCACTAAGCTTGGAAAGCAGCACATCCCCTTTGAATTTACTCCCTGATTTATAAGCCATAACCTCAGGGACAAATAGCTGGAGGGCCTGCCAGTTTATGTGAGCCAGCTGCTCAACTGATGTCACAGTGCTTCCCTGGCATCTGAGAACTTGTGTAAAAAAAGCCCAAACCACACAAAGTATTTAATATTAATGTTATTCCAAAGATGAAGCAGCAAAAGTATGAAGAGTTGATTTCCCCCAACTTTCTTCAAGTTTCAGAGCCTAGTGTGATGATGGCTTCTGTCAAGAAGGGAAGTCAGGGAATATCCAAGGCAGAACTTGCCACAAAGATAACTGACTTTTTATCTGTACCTGAACAGGGTAACGGTATGATCTCTTTAGGAATGGGGTCCATCTGTCAACTACAAATTGGCACTTATCAGTGATTGAACAACAACAAGGGCACTTGCCATCTGCCTCTTTGGAGATTGAGCCCCGTGCTGCTGCAGCTGCCGACCTTCAACGTCCCCTGAGGGGAATTCAGGGTGGAGAGTGAGGCACTCTGTGCTCCAGGGAAACTGGTGGAACAAGTCTTTAGATAGACATTTTCAGGAACTGATTTCATGATCCCAGTCCTTGCATCTCTTCATATCTAGAAAAACACTAAATGCCTTCATGGTGACATCAGCTCCTTGTGCCTGCTGCTGCTGCTAAGTTGCTTCAGTCGTGTCCGACTCTGTGCAACCCTACAGACGGCAGCCCACCAGGCTTCCCCGTCCCTGGGATTCTCCAGGCAAGAACACTGGAGTGGGTTGCCATTTCCTTCTCCAATGCATGAAAGTGAAAAGTGAAAGGGAAGTCGCTCAATCGTGTCTGACTCTTATTGACCCCATGGACTGCAGCCCACCAGGCTCCTCCGTCAATGGGATTTTCCAGGCAAGAGTACTGGAGTGGGGTGCCATTGCCTTCTCCGTGTGACTAGCAGAAAACCTTTTGTAAAGTAAGTACTTGATTGCATTGAACTCCCCTTTCACCAAAATCTTATATATTCACCTTCCCCCACTACCTCTTTGGAGCAGTCTCTCAGAGATATCTGACGTGCTCTCTCCTAGGCTGCAGTCCTCATTTTGCCCCCAATACAACTTAACTCGCAAACTCTCATGTTGTGCAACTTTTTAGTCCACAAGTCCAGAGATTAAATCCATGGATGACTAACAGATCAGATCATATCAGTCGCTCAGTCGTGTCTGACTCTTTGCGACCCCATGAATCGTAGCACGCCAGGCCTCCCTGTCCATTACCAACTCCCGGAGTTCACTGAGACTCACGTCCATCAAGTCAGTGATGCCATCCAGCCATCTCATCCTCTGTCGTCCCCTTCTCCTCCTGCCCCCAATCCCTCCCAGCATCAGAGTCTTGAGGATCCATAATATTCTCATTTGATTCATAGAAGAGGCTGTTACAGTCCATGAGGTCACAGAGTTGGGTTCAACTGAGTACCCACTCAGGATGCGGAGGCTGTTACTTGTTTGCCTGGCCTCCCTTCCCCCTTCTTCCTTACTAACAGAATCTCAGCTGAATGTTATCAGCAGTGCACCCAGCTGAAAAACCACATTTTCAATCCTTCCTTTACACAGGTAACTATGCCATTTTGAGGTGAATATGATACTGTGATACACAGGTAACTATGCCATTTTGGCCAGTGAGATGTAGGTGAATATGATACTGTGATTTATATAAAGAAATATGTTAATATGTTTGGTTCTTGCCTGGGAAATCCCGTGGACAGAGGAGCCTGGTGGCCTACAGTCCATGGGGTCGCAAAGAGTCGGACACGACTGAGCGACTTCACTTTCATTTTCACTTCACTTTTCATCACTATTTCTGGCACAGAGTTCCTAAAACCCCTGAAATTTCCTACGTGATAAGAGCGATAAAGGTGTCTTGATATTCAGAAGAAACTCCCTTCAATGACACCTGAGTTTATTCTAACGAGGTGACTTTTGGACCATACCTAAGTGGTTGCAGGAGAACCAACCCTGTGATTAGAGGGTTGGAACTTTCAGTCCCACCCTGATCTCAGGGGAGGGGAGAAAGGCTGGGCCATTGAATCCATCACAGATAACCAATTATTTAATCAATCATGCCTAAATAATGAAGCTTCCACAACAACTCACAAGGTAGGAGTTTGGAAATCTATTGGTGCAGTGAGCACGTGAAGTGGTAAAATCAGAGTGAAACCATGCAACTCAGATTAGGACTTGAACCCATGGTTTGTTTTTTTTTTTTTTTTTTGCTGTGTTGGGTCTTGGTTGCTGCACATGGGCTTCTCTAGTTGCAGAGAGCGGGAGCTACTTTCTAATTGTAGAGAGTGAGAGCTGCTCTCTAGTTGCAGTGCGTGGGCTTCTCACTGCAGTGGCTTCTCTTGTTGCAGACCATGAGCACATGAGCTCAGTAGTTGTGGAACATAGGCTCTGTAGTTGTGGTGCACAGGGTTATTTGCCTCGTGGCATGTGGGATCTTCCTGGATCAGGGATTGAACCCATGTCTCCTGCATTGCAAGGCAGATTCTTAATCACTAGACCACCAGGGAAGCCCAAATCCATGGCCTTTTCACTGAGGACATACACTTGGTCTTAGGACTTAATGAAGCTTAGGTTCTTGATATCTCATCTCACAGAGAATTCAGTGAGAGACAAAGTGGTAGGTAAGAAGTGGATTTATTTAGAGAGAAACACACTCCATAGAGTGTAGACCAGCTCAGAAAGTGAGAGGCCTAGAAATAAGGCATGGTTAGTTTTTATGGGCTGGGTAATTTCATAGGGAAGCCTGGCATGCTGCAGTCCATGGGGTCGCAAAGAGTCTGAGTGACTGAACAACAACAAAATTTCACAGACTAATGATCAGGAGGATTATTCCAACTATTTTGGGGAAGGGCTGGAGATTTCCAGGAATTGGATCACCTCTCACTTTTTGATCTTTGATGGTCAGCCTCAGAATTATCATGGTGTTGATGGATGTGTCACTTAACTTATGCTAATGTATTACAATGAGTGTATGAGGCTCAAGGTCCACTAGAAATCAAGTCTTTCACCATCTTGGACCTAGTTGGTTCTAACCAGTTTTGGTCATGCTCAAAGACTCTTGAGAGTCCCTTGGACTGCAAGGAGGTCCAACCAGTCCATCCTAAAGGAGATAAGTCCTGGGTGTTCATTGGAAGGACTGATGCTAAAGCTGAAACTTTAGCCTAAATAATGAAGCTTTGGCCACCTCATACAAAGAGTTGACTCATTGGAAAAGACCTTGATGCTGGAAGGGATTGGGGGCAGGAGGAGAAGGGGATGACAGAAGATGAGATGGCTGGATGGCATCACTGACCCGATGGACAAGAATTTGAGTAAACTCCGGAAGTTGGTGATGGACAGGGAGGCCTGGCGTGCTGCGATTCATGGGGTCGCAAAGAGTCAGACACAACTGAGCGACTTAACTGAACTGATGGCTACCCAGTGGAGAAGGAAATGGCAACCCACTCCAGTATTTTTGCCTGGAAAATCCCATGGACAAAGAAGCCTGGCGGGCTACAGTCCATGGGGTCACAAAGAGTTGGACACGACTGAGCGACCAACACACACACACATGGCTACCCAGTGGCTCGGAGATAAAGAATCTGCCAGCAATGCAGGAGACACAGGAAACACAGAGTCAATCCCTGGGTCAGGAAGGTCCCCTGAGGGAGGGCATGGCCATCCACTCCAGTATTCTTGCCCAGAGAATCTTGTGGACAGAGGAGCAAGGCGGGATATAGTCCACAAGGACACAAACAGTTGGACACAACTGAAGCAGCTGAACATGCACACGTGCATGGTTATGTCATTCTTTTAAAGGCTGTGCCCTGCCCGCTTCCTTCCTGTTCAAAGACCAACATAAATCCAACCTGGGTCAGTTTCAAGAGGGCACAGCAATTCCAAGACCCTTTCCCCACATCTTGTCCTACATACGTCTTCCATCTGGCTGTTTCTGAGTACGATCCTTTGTAATAAACTCATAATCTAGTAAGTAAATTGGTTTCCTGAATCATGTGAGCCATTCTAGAAAATTAACTGAACCTGAGGAAGGGGGCATGGGAACCTCCAATTTATAACCAGTTAGTCAGAAGCACAGGTGAAAACCTGGACTTAGGACTGGGATCTGAAGTGTGGGAATCGGGCAGATGAGCAGTATTGTGGGGCCAAGCCCTTACCTTCTAAAATTTGATGCTATCTCCAGATGCATGCTAAGTTGCTTCAGTTGTGTCCGACTCTGTGCGATCCTATGGACTGTAGCCCGCTCGGCTCCTCTTGTCCATGGGATTTCCCAGGCAAGAATACTGGAGTGGGTTGCTGTTTCCTTCTCCAGGGGATCTTCCCAACCCAGGGGTCAAACCTGCATTTCTTGCATCTCCTGTATTGGCAGGCAGGTTCTTTATAACTAATGACACCTGGGAAGCCCCTATCTCCAGGTAGATAGTGTCAAAACCAAGTTAAATTGTAGGACACCCAGCTGGTGGCACAGAATTGCTTGATGTGGGAGGAAAAAAACTCACATGTCTTGTATCAGAAGTGTTATGAGTGTGGTAGTAATGTAAAAGTGAAAGGGAAACACAAGGGAGAAGTGAGTTTTTCCTAAACAGTGAAGGTTATTGATTGGGGCTCTTTCTAAAAACTCTAATATAAGGACTGACCCAGCCATACACCTTTTGGTTCTTGGTTCTTCCTCTTCTCTTCTAACATGATAGCCAGAGTGGCAGCTGCCATCCTGAGACAAGAGGAGACCATGAGGTTGTAAGGCATCTTGTTGTTTAGTTGCTAAGTTATGTCTGACTCTTTGCTACCCCATGGACTGCAGCACGCCAGGATCCTCTGTCATCCATTTTCTCCCAGAGTTTGCTCAAATTCATGTCCATTGAGTCAGTGATGCTATCTATCTCATCCTCTGGTGCCCCTTCACTTCGGTTCTCCGTCTTTCCCAGCATCAGGATCTTTTCCAATGAGTCAGTTCTTTGCATCAGGTGGCCAAAGTATTGGAGCTTCAGCTTCAGCATCAATCCTTCCGGTGAATATTCAGGGTTGATTTCCTTTAGGGTTGACTGGTTTGATCTCCTTGCTGTGCAAAGGACTCTCAAGAGTCTTCTCCAGCACCACTTGAAAGCATCAATTGTAAAAGCACACCTAGGGTAATAAAGCAGATGGAAGAAACGTGGGCCCCTGATAACATAGCAGAACTTCCAAAGCACCCTCAGCCTCTCATTTCTGGACTTCAGGAGAGAATGTAAATTCCACGTGGCTCAATCTTGTGGACCAAGAGCATTGGCATCACCTGAGAACTTGCTAGAAAGGCAGGATCTCAGGCCCCTCCCTGCTGCTGCTGCTGCCAAGTCGCTTCAGTCGTGTCTGACTCTGTGCGACCCCATAGACGGCAGTCCACCAGGCTTCCCCGTCCCTGGGATTCTCTAGGCAAGAACACTGGAGTGGGTTGCCATTCCCTTCTCCAGTGCATGAAAGTGAACAGTGAAAGTGAAGTCGCTCAGTTGTGTCCGACTCTTAGCGACCACATGAACTGCAGCCCACCAGGCTCCTCCATCCATGGGATTTTCCAGGCAAGAGTACTGGAGTGGAATGCCATTGCTTTCTCCGTGGCCCCTCCCTAGTCCAGCTCAATCAGAACCTACATTTAACAAGAGGCTCAGATGCTTTGCATGCACACTGAAGTCGGAGAAACACCAATCTAGATGTAGTTGGTGTACATACCTCAGTTTCTCTGGTTATGAAATATAAAAATAATGCATCCTATGTGCCAGTACTAAAACGTAATTATATAATCATAGGACAGAACTAAAGGGGCCTGAGTTCAAAGAAAGGAAGCTATTGTGTAAATTAACTTATGTTCCAGCTACGGTACTTGGCATCAGAGATATAAAGATACTCTAGCTCTCAAGTTCATAATCTAACAAGGGAGATATGGAAGGCATTGTAATACAATAACTGTTTAGAGGCAACAAGAGAGATGTGCCCAGGTGTTTGGGGAAAACAAATGAGGAGTCTAAGCCTTCCTTCCTAGGCTCTGGAGCAGGTTAGAGAAATTACCAAAGTCATTATGAATCATCTTGCTTCTGTTCCCAGTTTCAGGGCTGTAGAGGCCATCCTTTGTGTACTTAAGTCAGCCTATACCAGCCTCCTTGGGCTGCCCAGGTGGCTCAGTGGTAAAGAATCCGCCTGCCAATGCAGGAGATGCAGGTTTGATCCCTGGATCAGGAAGATCCCCTGGAGAAGGAAATGGCAATCCACTCTGGTATTCTTGCCTGGAGAATCCCATGGATAGAAGAGCCTGGTGGGCTACAGTCCACGGGGTTGCAAAGGGTTGGACACGACAGAGCAACTAAACAACAATAACCAGCAGCCTTTCCACCTCCCTGGAGGAAGAAATGATGCTTAGAAAACACAGATTTTAACACTAATGTCTTCACATTATGCCACCTTTAGTTTCTCAGTTGGTTCCTTGTCATCCTTGGTTCCATTCACAGTTGAGGAAAATGCAGACACTGAATGTGAATGTAATTCTCAGAGTAGGTGACAGATTAAGCCCTTATGAGGGTTTAGCATTCATTGACCGCTGTAATCATCTCAATTTTGTCGATCATTGATTAGCTATTTCTCTTCATGTGTTTTTCCTGCACAATCTGAAGTTAGAAATCCTTTAGATGTTTAGAATATATTTTCCCCCTTCTCTTTATATTTCTTTTTTATATTCTTCATTATATTATTCAAAATGAAATCACATTTTTGGATATTTGTGGTTTGGCTGGCTAGTTGGGAAACTGTTTTCTGGCATTCATTAATGCTTTTCTTTTTCTTTCCATTTAAAGAACATTTACTGGATTTGGTACTTGAAGAAAGAAAGTGCCAGATTAAGAAATGAGATGGAGAATAAATGCCCTATGCTTGCAAAAACTGAGAAAAACTTTTTTCCCTTCCAATTTTTATGGATTTGACAGTACTGGGTGAGGGAACACTGTTTCCAACAAAATCCAAATTTTTATTTCTCTCTCCAAGAGATATGGCTTTAATAGTTTTCTTTTTTCCTGCTGCTTTTTTGAAATGCTTTTCAAAAAAGGATTTTTTTTCTAGGATCTGATTTTCTTCTTCCTTAAAATAGACAAAAATAGCCTTGGTGGTAAATACCATCATGGAAGTGAAACAGACAAAGATTCAGCTTCCCTCATACTCGTGGTCTGTCTACTTCTCTAGACAGTGCCTGCGTTCACAGCTCTCTGTTTCCCATTGCCCTAGGTTAACTGCAACAAGGGGAAGACAAGGAGAACCTTGGGATATTTTTATATTCTCCTCTATCCCGAAGAATTCACAAGCCAGCAAGTATTCAACCAGTGCTAACTAGAGGGTATTGCCAAGCATAACAGACTATACACAAATCAACAAAGCCTCTCTCATATTGCAATCCCAGCAGAAAATGATGCAGCAAAAGCCATCTGCACTCCTTGGTTGCCTGCCACCCAAGTTCTTGTTCCAAGCTATGTATTCAGCCAGTTCGAGGATGCCGCTACCTTTTCCTATGTCCAACAGGAGGTTTACAACCACAGTCCTCTCCACCCAGAATGTGTTATTTGGCTCTATCAAACGCAAGAGGAAGTGCCCTTCCCTGTACAGAAATCCAAACATAGAGTGAAACCACAGCTTGTTTTCAACAGGCCTCCTGTTATGAGCCCTCCCGGCTGCACTGGCCTTTCTGCAAGGGAGCTGGGGACTGGTGGTTCCAAGCAGTGGCCTCTGCCTCTTCCTGAGGATGCCGCTAACGATGGTCTTGAGATCATTAGTCATGAGCTGGATATTCACCAACATGGCTCACTGAACCAGGTCACACTTCATCAGATGTAAAATTCTGATGTGCTATCACATTACTTGTTTGCAAACTGTGCCTTAAACAAATATGCTCATAATATATAAAACAATATAGTTCTCTGAGTTAGTGCATTATTTATAGTATCATTTACTCAATGATTGTTTATTATGTGCCAGGCTCTGGGCTATGTACAGCAGTTACCAGTCAGAAATGAGATGGCATTGCCCTAGGTAGGCTAAGGTAAACCTCTGTCTTACCTCTCTCCACTAAACTACAAGTTCAGTGAGTGTTGACTGGTATATACGGAGTATTGGGGGAATGCGAAAGACAGAATAGTTGGTTCCACTTGTGCAGGAGGGTTGCAGTCAGCACATACAACACCTTTTTGTAAATTAGAGCCTCATCCTCTGGGATCACGTATTTCCTACCCCAGAACATGGAATTTGGCGAGTGGAGTGTAGGCTGGGTTTACCCTACACTCGCCTCCACGACAGGTCCTGATCAGGATAATTTTCTTTAGGGGTGGTGCTTAAACTCAGTCTTGAAAGATATGGAGGTTCTACTGAGAGGACAAGTATAAACAGGCATGACCATGGAGCAAAGCTGAAGCGATATGGCACAGTTATATCTGTGCCACAAAGAGATGTGGCACCACTTGGCACAGTCTGAGAACTACAAGCAGTTGAACTTGGAGGAATGGGGCATAAAAGGAAGCAGAGATAGGCAGAGGCCTAGTTGTAATCCATTTTGTGTTCCAAACTAAGAGGCAAGATCTTTATCTTGAAGGTGGTGGGGCACCACTAAGGGGGTTCCGAGAAAATGAGTGAGATGGTCATGGTACTCATCCTCATGGCAGCTTCAAAATAGGTTGCAAGGATAGAAGATGGGGTAGGAGACCGTGAAATAGTTCAGGAGATCAAGACTGAGTCTGAACTTCCAACAGGCAACACGGATGGAGAGGTGAGCATAGATTTGAGGGAAGAGAAGGTGGTGGAATCTTCAGAACTTGGGAACTGGTTGGATTCTAGAAGATTAAGGAGATCCTGGTGTCAAGGATGAATGGCTCCCAGGCGTCTTGTTTGAGATCCTGGATAGCCGCTAGTACTTTTCACTTAAGAGGGATGCAGGAGCAGGAGATGGAGCTTAACCAGTACCCTCAAAGGAAGGATTCAGGGCACTGTCTTACTAATGGCTACCACCTATTTATGGTACTGCTTTGGCACCAGTAGAGGTGTGGCAGGCAAAGTGCAGAGGAACTTATCAGTTCCTATTTTATGTCACAGATAACTAAGGAACTTTTACCCAGATCAGACTCAGAACTTGAGCTGCCTACTCTGTCATCACATGGAGAAAAATATCCTTCCAAAACTATGGCTCCATTGGCTCTGACCAGTCTGGAGAAGGCAGTGTCTGCCATTGCTCATAGGGGATGGTGGGATGGTGGGTCAGCCTAACATAATCCATCCCCCTGGAAGGGAAGTCTCTGAAGCACATGATTTGACACAAATCAATACCATTGACTTGCCCTACAAAATAGGAACCCCGTACTCTTTAGCAGTAATAAAATATGCTACTCTTCAGCTGCAAGTTATGCATACACTTGTGGACTTAAAAAAGAGGTCAGGACTAAAGTTCATATACTTAATATTTCTTCTTCTAAGTTCTCAATTTAATGGGGGTGTATATTTTTGATCTTATTATTATGGAGGGTCTTAAACATATATGAAAATAGAAAGGATAATATTAATATACCCATCCATTTATCCATCACCCAATTCCAACAATTATTAAGTTATAGCCAGTCTTTTTTTTTTTTTTTTTTTGCCACATCATGTAGCATGTGGGATCTTAGTTCCTAACCAGGGATAAAATCCATGCTACCTACATTGGGAGTACAGATTCGTAACCACTGGACCATCAAGGAAGTCCCTATAGCCAGTCTTGTTTCCTCTATACCCCTGTCAATATCCCCCCATCCCTAGATTATAGACTATTTTGAAGCAAATCTATTGTAGATATAAATATAATACATTTGTAGCATATAAAATATTACATATATTATATTTCTAAAATATATTTTTACATGAGCCTTTTATTTTGGAAGTTTTAAATCCAAAGAATTTAATTTTTTTAATACCCAATTTCCCCTATTATTAAAACTTTACACTAGTAAGTTATATTTGCAATAATTAACAAACCAGCATTGATGCATTACTAACTATAGAGTTCATACTTTATTCAGATTTCCTCTGTTTCTCCCTAACATCCTCTCTCTGTTCCCTGAGCCTTTCAGAGATACATTTCACTCTGCATTTGAAAATCTTTGAGGACTTAGGACTTTGACTCTCCATTTCATTGACTATGTGTAAGTTTTTCAGGTCTAAGAAGCCCGCTGCACATCAAGCATTTATTCCATCTCTTTCTCCTTCCTCTCTCCCTCTCTCACACCCTAATGGGATATGGATGTGTAGCATGCAGGACCATGGTGGCTTAGAAGCACTGGGACCTTCGCTACCCTAGGAGCACTTTAGGCACAGGCCACGATGGAATTAATGCTGGGACAAACCACTGAACAGAGTCTAGGACGATGGGGAAGCAGGGAATTCAGGAAGAAGCAATGTACCTTTAAAAATACATTTGTGAGTTCACCACATTAACTAAGGGCTTCCCTAGTGGCTCAGATGGTAAAGAATCTGTTTGCAATGAGGGAGGCCCAGGTTTGATCCCTGGGTCAGGAAGATCCCCTGGAGGAGGGCATGACTACCTTCTCCAATATCCTTGCCTGGAGAAAGGACATGACAGGGGAGCCTGGTGGGCTACATGGGGTCGCAAAGAGTCATACATGACTGAGCAACTAACACATTCACATTGTTTCACACATTAACTACATAAAATGGAACTAAAGTCACCCAGGCTGTTTGGGTCAATGTCTATGTCGGCTGTTCACGGCTGTGACTCAGAGGCCCTGTGGAGACCTGGGGAGGGGCCTCTGGCTGTTCGCCCCTCCTTGCTGCAAAGCCACCTGGGCAATGGCCATTTGTTCTCTGCTGGCGTCACAGGAAGTCAGTTCTCTTTGGAGGTGTTTGGCCTGAATCAGTGGTGTGTGTATGGTGCCATGTTTCTGATGCAATCAATGCCTGCCTCCAGCCAGCCTGTTGAACAAATCTAAGTGCTTTGGGAGGCTGGCTCAGGGCCAGAATGGCGTCACTGCCCATTAATAGAAGTTGATGGAGCTCAGAAAAGTGCTTTAGGTCTGGCAACAACCTAATTCCTCCTACTCTGTGTCTGCCTCCAGGCAAATATATAGAAAAATCAATTTAGGAAGACTTATTTTCACCACTTTGTGCTAATTTAAGCATTGATTTGCCTAGTTACTGTTGGATTAAAAAAAAAAAGTTTGTGACACATCTTGTTTTTATCCAATTTATGTATTCTTTTATAGGCTCTGCTTCTTTCCAAAAAGAATTTTGAGAATTTGAGATGATTTATCACAAAGGACATTTATTATTAGCATATACACTTCCTCTGTGTTTCCTTGATGATGTTCTACTTATATAAATATAGTTGATGATGTAAGAGCTTATTTATTTATCTATCAAGCATATGGAATACCATTATGGATACATTCAGAGTATACAGAGATTTATATCATATAAAAAGATAACATGAATTATAAATAGATGATAAAGAGAAAAGGAAACAGAACAGAACAGAAAGCATAGCTGGAAAGTAGAAATAAACAGAAATTGACACCATGAAATCCTCCAAATGGGTCACTTATCAGTCAACAAGCCTCAGAAAAGCCATGAATAAAGAGAAAACATGACCATTCGGTAAACCATAGTGGCAATATCTGAAAATAAACTGCATAACTCTTCCTGATACCCAGGTCAGAAAGAAAACACTATGTAATGAGTATCCTCAAAAATATTCTTATTAGAGACTATTGTGGGTTGAGCTGTGTGATCCTCAAATTTATATGTTGAAGTCCTAATGTCCAAGTGTCTCAAAATGTGACTGTATTTGGAGATAGGGTCTTTTAAAAAGTAACTAAAATGAGATCATTAGGGTGTGCCCTTGGGCTTCCCTGGTGGCTCAAACAGTAAAGAACCCGCCTGCAATACAGGAGACCCAGGTTCGATCCCTGGGTTGGGAAGATCCCCTGGAGAAGAGATTTTTGACTGGAAAATTCCATGAACAGAGGAACCTGGAGGGTTACAGTCCATGGGGATACAATGCAAAGAGTCTGACACGACTGAGTGACTAACACACTAATTCAGTATAACTGGTGTCATACAAAGAGGAGATTAAGACATACATAGGCTCAGAGGGAAAAACATGTGAAGACAAGAAGTAGCCAAGGAGAGAGGCCTCTGAAGAAACAAACCTTGCCGGCACTTTGATGTTAGACTTCTGCCCCCCAGAACCGTGAGGAAATAATAATAATAATAATAATAATAATAATAATAATTCTCTTGTTTAAGCTACCCAGTCCACAGCACTTTTGTTATGGCAGCCTTAGCAAAATAATACAGAGACACAGTAAGTGTGTTTCCTAAGGGATATCTCTAATGGCGTCCCTCCTTGCAGGGTGATTACATCACCCCACGGTACAGAGACTCCTCCGTTCCTACCTCCCACTTGAATTCATGTAACTGTGGTGGCAACTTTGATGTTCTTATGTGATCTGGCCATGCTGGCCAGTCTGGCAAGGCAGACAGTCAAGGCAGACAGCTAATCAGTCTGGAGGCAGGCATCTGATCCAAGACAGTGCTATCAGGGCCCTTTCCTGGAATTTTTCTACTGGGAACTGAGAGAACTTAGCATTAGTCAGTCTTCTCTGATGGCAGAAGCTATGAGACGGAAGACTTGTTAGCTGTCAGTGGCCATATTTTCTCCCAGGTGGGAGATGCCAGGCAGAGACAGGCTTAGCATTATTCTACTTTCTAGTTTATTTTTTCATTCAATAATTATTTATGTCACTATGTTCTAGGTACTTGTTCAGTTATTCCTGAAGTTCATTAGCATCTGTGCTTTCCTGGCAACTTAGTTGTTGCTACCCTTTTATTGATTTAATCAACAGTAAAACCCCCCTCCATTATGCCTAAGCCAGAGCAAGTGGATTCCAGTCACTTAAAGCCAAAGTAATATATTGCAATTCCACACATTCTCCCCTCCCCCCAGTCACAGTGAATTGCTGGTAGCTCCTTGAACAAGTCCTGTTGTCTCAGGATTAACAAGCATCAGGTGAGAGATAATCATGTTTCTCAACATAAAAAAAAAGCAAATTTCAAATACTAACTATGCCGATTTCCTTGTTCAACCTGTAAAAATCCATCTTTTTCTCCCAAATATCTGAGCTCAACTGGATGTTCCTCTCCTCTTTCAGATTTGAAAAGAGATTTTCAAATTTGAAAAAATTTGAGATTTTGAGGGGGTGGTTACAGAGGCTTTTACTCACAACTAGGTGACTATGTCAAAGAGTAAGAAGTACCTAAACTCTTTTATAACCTCTCCCAAAGCAGAAAGGATTGGTAGTAACAACATTAAGGGCTTCCCAGGTGGCTCAGTGGTAAAGAACCCACTTGCCAAGCAGGAGACATGGGTTTGATTCCTGAGTTGGGAAGATCCTCTGGAGGAAGAAATGGCAACCCACTCCAGTATTCTTGCCTGGGAAATCCCATGGACAGAGGACCCATGGGGTCGTAAAAGAGTTGGACACGACTAAACAATAGCATTCAGTCATGAACTCAACATTATACGTATTAATGGATTTTTCTCCATCTAGTAAATCATTCTCTGTTCTTTAGTCTTACCGTTAAACAGAAAGTGGGTGCATTATCTTCTATTTCATGGGGAATTTATCTTTTAGGAAAGATGCACAAATTTTTGTGTAATTCATTTATTTTCTCATTTTGTAGATTTTATATTTTTCCCAAGACAGAGTTGAAAAATCGTTAACTCTGTGATGAGGCTTTCAGCCATAAACAGAAAATGGGTACTCAATCAAGTATTTCTTAGTTCAGTTCAGTTCAGTCGCTCAGTCATGTCCAACTCTTTGCGACCCCATGAACCACAGCATGCCAGGCCTCCCTGTCTATCACCAACTCCCAGAGTTCACCCAAACCCATTCCCATTGAGTTGGTGATGCCATCCAACCATCTTATCCTCTGTCATCCCCTCCTCCTCCTGCCCTCAATCTTTCCCAGCATTAGGGTCTTAAGACACCTTCAAATAATTTAATAAATGTTTTCTATTCTGAAAACACCAAAGCCAAAGATCTAATACTTAGAAAAGAATGCTCTTTTGTTTTCATTCAGAAAAGTCCATGTTATCTCTGTTTCTGTAGTGGAAACACAAGATCTTTAGCAACCCAAGTTTAGATTCCACCATTACTTGGTAGAAGGGAACACTTTGCTAAGTAAGTCATTAGACCCAGGGGCCTCAGTTTTTCTCCTCTACAGAATAAGAATTATTTATAAAATTTCTACTTTGCAGTATAATTGTGATGCCAATGATAGTAAATTACTGTCACAAGTGTCTGGCACACTGTAGGCATTCAAGAAATTGCATTATCAGAACTTCCCTGATGGTCCAGTGGTTGAGACTCCACACTTCCAATGCAAGGATGCAGGGCAAGGGTTTTATCCTTGTTCAAGGAACTAAGATCCCACATGCTGCTGTAGGGTAGCCAAAAAAAAAAAAAAGAAAGAAAGAAATTGTATTATCATCCAGTTCAGTATATAATTGCTTATCTCTCATTTTCAATTGCCTTGTACCCTTAGCCTCTAGTCTTTCTTTTATTATTTTCTTTTTATTATTTGATAGATATAATTTCTGGGCTTTTGGTGACATAAAACTATTACCAGGGCATTTTTTGGCTTTCATAAGGAAGCTCGGAGGTAAAGAATTCACCTGCAATGCAGGAGACACAGGAGACTCAGGTTCAACCCCAGGGTCCGGAAGATCCCTTGGAGAAGGAAACAGCAACCCACTCCAGTATTCTTGCTGGGATAGAGGAACGTGGTGGCCTATAGTCTAAGGAGTCACAAAGAGTTGGACACGACTGAGCACACAGCGATGGAATAGAAGGAAGTACAGGTGGGAAAAGGCAGAGAACATCAAATCATTCATTTGTCCATAGACAGTATTTATTTATAGCAAGTCAGCAGTATAAATAGTTCATACCACTAGAACAGCATCAGGTTTTCAAACCAAATTATGCAAGTCAATGCCTTTCAGCTAAAGATTAGCAGGAACACATCTGCTGGGTTTCTTACTTTTTGCTGGGGAGCAGCCTGTGCACCAGTAAGAGAGGGTTAGAAAGGAGTTGCAGGATTTGGGCATATGTTAGGTGACATGCAGAAGGCAAAGGAAACAGGGCCTGTGTGTAGATTGGAAGCTGTCAAAAAGAGGGGGAAAACTACAACTGGGTGTCTTAATAAATCCTATCTAGGAAGAGGGAAGACTGAGGTTATAATTACTAAAGAGCAGTAGTCACTCAGATAAGCAAGAATAGGGGGATATCTGATTATTTTTTGTGATTTGAACAATGTTCATATTTATCACTGTTCAGACATGACAAAGAATGGTCTTTAGTTGGCTCCATCACAGTCAACAGAAGGGCCTTGTCTGAAGCTGATGTTCTGAGAAGTTGTTTGCATTCAACAGTAGAATACATGGCCTATCTGCAAGTGCCAGGTTGCTTCCTAACAACCATGAAATGTTGCTGTATGTGTCAGGCCAGCTTCCATATGTCAGGCTGCTTTTCTCATTCTTGGGTGTTAACATGCTATATAATAGAATTTAGGTGTGGATAACAGGCACTGCTCCATTTTAAGAGAATAGGATTTAATACAGGGAATTGGGTGCTTACAAAATTGTTGGATGAACTGAAATAATGGTTCTGGGCTTAGGATCCAGCAGCAGTTTCAAGAATCACCCCATTGAACTGGTCCTCCAGGGGAGCTGCTAACCACTTAATTCCCCAGCTTCCTGGTTGTCCCTGATAGCTCAGTTGGTAAAGAATCTGCCTGCGATGCAGGAGACCCCGGTTCGATTCCTGGTTCAGGAAGATCTGCTGGAGAAGGGATAGGCTACCCACTCCAGTATTCTGGCCTGGAGAATTCCATGGACTATATAGTCCATGGGGTCGCAAAGAGTCAGACGCGACAGAATGACTTTCACTTCATTTCACTTCACTTCCGGGTTGTAGCAATCGCCACTGAAGTTGTTCGGTCTAAGAATATGTGCTCTTCAGAGATCAGGACACATTGCTGCAAGGCTCAGCTTTGAAAAAACATCATATCTGCTAGGTGAATTCTAACTCATCTGAACCCTGCCTCTTGTCTCTAGCCATGCTGGTGACCAGAGCATGGGTACTTCTGCTACCTTAACCATGGGACAACGCAACTCTTTTGCAGCAACCTTTGTTGACGGAAGCAACACAAATTGCAAACAGCCCATTTTCATTATCATGTCCAATTTCCAGATTTCAAGTCAGCAATCTGATTGCTTGAATCAAATCATATCCAGAACTCTAGCTGCAAGGGAATTTAGGATAGTGTTTGGGTTTTCTAGTCTCTGCAAGAGGAAGGCATATTGGAAGGAGGTTGGAATGGAGGTTGGTTTCCAGGTCAGTTTATTCATCATAAACCCTCACAATAAAGAGGCCTTGGATCTAACCCTAATTCAGTCACTTATTTGCTATGTGAAGTTAGAAAAGCATCATTGCCTTTCTGGGTCTCAGTCTTCATGACCAAGTTAATGTGGTTGATATCCAAGTGTCTTTCTGATTTTAGAATTCTGTGACTCTATTATAAATTATTATATTTTTTAAATATTAAAATATTTTCTTAACTATATCATTTTGAAAAGCATTTTCTATACTTTTTTTTACATAGTTTTTTTTTTTTTTCTCACTATTTGTTGCAAAATAGGAAGTTCACCAAGATGATTGGTGGGCCCAAATATTTTTACCTTCCAGTATTCTTACCTTCCCATATTGACTAGAGCTGGTCCATGTAGCAGGATATTGTGGAAATAGCACTGTAGGACCTAGGGTTGTCATAAGAAAATTGCTGCTTCAACTTTTGCTCCCTCTTGGATGACTTACTCAGGATTAAGCCAGCTGTCATGTCATAAGGACACTTAGCCAAAACTGTGAGGAGATCAGGTGATGAGGACTGAGGCCTCCTGACTACAGCCAGCATTGATTTGCCAGCCATATGAGTAGCCACTCCTAGAACATGAATGTCCCAGCACTGGTCAAGCCTTCACATCACTGTCACCCTGGCCAACATCTGGACAGCGACCTCATGCAAAACTTTTGTTTTGATTTAATTGATTTTATTTTTGGCTGTGCTGGGTCTTCGTTGCTGCCTGCAAGCCTTCTCTGGTTGTGGTGAGTGGAGACCACTCTCTGGTTGTGATGTGCAGGCTTCTCGCTGTGGTGGTTTCTCCTGTTGTGGAGCACGGTCTCCACACGCCAGCCTCAGTGGTTGTGGCACATGGACTTAGTTGCCCCACAGCATGGGGAATCTTCCCAGACCGGGGATTGAACCTGAGTCCCTGCATTGGCAGGCGGGATTCTTAACCATTAGACCACCAGGGAAGTCCTCATGTAAAACTTTGAACCAGAACCATCTGTCTAAACCACTCTCAAATGCCTAACCCACAGAAACTGTGTGAGATAATAAATATTTAATGTCATTTTAAGCCACTAAGTTCTGGAGTAAAGAGTTAAATAGCAACAGAAAACTAATATATTCCCCAATTAGTATGCAAAATAGCATAAGAATTATGGAATTTATTTCTTAATCTCCAACATCAAATTTCACTTGCTTATCCATTTTTTAATATAAACCTTTGAGGTTATATCTCTAGGACTTTGAAGCCATTAAGTGTATAAATCATAATTAAAACTAAATAATCTTTTTCTGAAATTTTAATGCAGTAATGGGTAGACAGGAAAAGAGCTTATTGTTTATACACTAAGTAGCAAATATTTTCTAGGGCTAAATGCCAGGCACTTGAAACTTATCACAGGGTTAATACATTTTTTTGAAAATAAATCTAGTAGAACACAATAAATAGTTAAATGACTCTCACAGCCATCCCAATCAACTCTGCAAAATGACTTTTAATTAGTGAACAAAGTACGTGGTGTCTATCGGTTAACAAGCATTTCAGTATGATAATAAAAGATAAAAGTTGCCTGTAGCTGAATTATTTTTTGTTTCAATCTAAAAGGTCAATAAATTAACTTTTTGCTATTTATGATAGCTTAAAGTTTCATTGAACAAAGAATATTCCAACAAAACTTACTCCATAATTTTTCTCTAAGTTTATTTTTAATTAATGCTCTCTTTTCTGAATTGTGCACCCATGTCTGATAAAAGCATAGTTTCTTAGAATAGTAATCTTCCACTTACTGTTACAAATATGAGTGCATGAGTTTTGGAGACTATATTAACTAGAAGTTTCAGTAACAAGTGCCACAAACTTGTATAAATTAGCTTGAGCAAAAAGAGCAGTTTACCAGACAGTCACGGCATTCTCCTGGAATTCAAGTCACAGCCAGGTCCTGATGGAGCTGGATCCTAGGGCACCGACCAGCCAGGACTGGAAAGCAGCCAGCTCTCCCAGCCTCGCCTCTGCCTCTCTGGGTGCCAGCTTTGTCTTGTGGCAGACTGGCCCTCTCTTTGTAGTGGAAAAAACAGTTGTTGGCACTTGCCGAGTTTTATATTTTTCTGCTTCAGTCACTGGAGACTTGCTCAGTTCAGTTCAGTCGCTCAGTCGTGTCCGATTCTTTGTGACCCCATGAATTGCAGCACGCCAGGCCTCCCTGTCCATCACCAACTCCCGGAGTTCACCCAAACTCATGTCCACCAAGTCGGTGATGCCATCCAGGCATTTCATCCTCTGTCGTCCCCTTCTCTGCCTGTGCCCAATCCCTCCCAGCATCAGAGTCTTTTCCAATGAGTCAACTCTTCCCATGAGGTGGCCAAAGTACTGGAGTTTCAGCTTTAGCATCAGTCCTTCCAAAGAACACCCAGGACTGATCTCCTTTAGAATGGACTGGTTGGATCTCCTTGCAGTCCAAGGGACTCTCAAGAGTCTTCTCCAACACCACAGTTCAAAAGCATCAATTCTTCGGTGCTCAGCTTTCTTCACAGTTCAACTCTCACATTCATACATGGCTACTGGAAAAACCATAGCCTTGACTAGACAGACCTTTGTTGGCAAAGTAACGTCTCTACTTTTGAATATACTATCTAGGTTGGTCATAACTTTCCTTCCAAGGAGTAAGCGTCTTTTAATTTCATGGCTGCAGTCACCATCTGCAGTCATTTTGGAGCCCCAAAAAATAGTCTGACACTGTTTCCACTGTTTTCCCATCTATTTCCCATGAAGTGATGGGACCAGATGCCATGATCTTAGTTTTCTGAATGTTGAGCTTTAAGCCAACTTTTTCACTCTCCTCTTTCACTTTCATCAAGAGGCATTTTAGTTCCTCTTCACTTTCTGCCATGAGGGTGGTGTCATCTGCATATCTGAGGTTATCAATATCTCTGCCAGCAATCTTGATTCCAGCTTGTGCTTCCTCCAGTCCAGCATTTCTCATGATGTACTCTGCATATAAGGTAAATAAGCAGGGTGACAATATACGTACTCCTTTTCCTATTTGGAAGCAGTCTGTTGTTCCATGTCCAGTTCTAACTGTTGCTTCCTGACTTGCATATAGGTTTCTCAAGAGGCAGGTCAGGTGGTCTGGTATTCCCATCTCTTTCAGAATTTTCCACAGTTTGTTGTGATCCATACAGTCAAAGGCTTTGGCATAGTCAATAAAGTAGAAATAGATGTTTTTCTGGAACTCTTGCTTTTTCCATGATCCAGCGGATGTTGGCAATTTGATCTCTGGTTTCTCTGCCTTTTCTAAAACCAGCTTGAACATCAGGAAGTTCACGGTTCACATATTGCTAAAGCCTGGCTTGGAGAATTTTGAGCATTACTTTACTTGTGTGTGAAATGAGTGCAATTGTGCAGTAGTTTGAGCATTCTTTGGCATTGCCTTTCTTTGGGATTGGGATGAAAACTGACCTTTTCCAGTCCTGTGGCCACTGCTGAGTTTTCCAAATTTGCTGGCATATCGAGTGCAGCACTTTCACAGCATCATCTTTCAGGATTTGAAAGAGCTCAACTGGAATTCCATCACCTCCACTAGCTTTGTTCGCAGTGATGCTTTCTAAGGCCAACTTGACTTCACATTCCAGGATGTCTGGCTCTAGGTGAGTGATCACACCATCGTGATTATCTTGGTCGTGAAGATCTTTTTTGTACAGTTCTTCTGTGTATTATTGCCACCTCTTCTTAATAACATCTGCTTCCATTAGGTCCATACCATTTCTGTCCTTTATTGTAGCCATCTTTACATGAAATGTTCCCTTGGTATCTCTAATTTTCTTGAAGAGATCTCTAGTCTTTCCCATTCTGTTGTTTTCCTCTATTTCTTTGCATTGATCACTGAGGAAGGCTTTCTTATTTCTCCTTGCTATTTTTTGGAACTCTGCATTCAGATGCTTATATCTTTCCTTTTCAGCTTTGCTTTTCGCTTCTCTTCTTTTCACAGTTATTTGTAGGGCCTCCCCAGACAGCCATTTTGTTTTTTTGCATTTCTTTTCCATGGGGATGATCTTGATCCCTGTCTCCTGTACAATGTCACAAATCTCCTTCCATAGTTCATCAGAAACTCTATCAGATCTAGGCCCTTAAATCTATTTCTCACTTCCACTGTATAATCATGAGGGATTTAGTTTAGGTCATATCTGAATGATCTAGTGGTTTTCCCTACTTTCTCCAATTTAAGTCTTATTTAGCAATAAGGAGTTTGTGATCTGAGCTAGGTCTTGTTTTTGTTGACTGTATAGAGCTTCTCCATCTTTGGCTGCAAAGAATATAATCAATCTGATTTCGGTGTTGACCATCTGGTGATGTCCATGTGTAGAGTCTTCTCTTGTGTTGTTGGAAGAGGGTGTTTGCTACGAACAGTGAATTTTCTTGGCAAAACTCTGTTAGTCTTTGCCCTGCTTCATTCCGTATTCCAAGGCCAAATTTGCCTGTTACTCCAGCTGTTTCTTGACTTCCTACTTTTGCATTCCAGTCCCCTATAATGAAAAGGACATCTTTTTTGGGTGTTAGTTCTAAAATGTCTTGTAGGTCTTAATAGAACCATTCAACTTCAGCTTCTTCAGTGTTACTGGTTGGGGCATAGACTGGATTACTGTGATATTGAATGGTTTGCCTTGGAAACGAACAGAGATCATTCTGTCGTTTTTGAGATTGCATCCAAGTACTGCATTTCGGACTCTTTTGTTGACAACGATGGCTACTCCTTTTCTTCTAAGGGATTCCTGCCCACTGTAGTAGATATAATGGTCATCTGAGTTAACCCATTCCAGTCCATTTTAGTTCGCTGATTCCTGGAATGTTGACGTTCACTCTTGCCATCTCCTGTTTGACCACTTCCAATTTGCCTTGATTCATGGACCTGACGTCCCAGGTTCCTATGCAATATTGCTCTTTATAGCATTGGACCTTGTTTCTATCACCAGTCACATCCACAACTGGGTATTGTTTTTGATTTGGCTCCATTCCTTCATTCTTTCTGGAGTTATTTCTCCACTGATCTCCAGTAGCATATTGGGCACCTACTGACCTGGGGAGTTTCTCTTTCAGTATCCTATCATTTTGCCTTTTCATACTGTTCATGGGGTTCTCAAGGCAAGAATACTGAAGACTTGCTCCCTGGGTTCAAATGCAAGTTCGCAGTGAATTCGTCAGGATTGGAGTCGTGTTGTTCAACATGGCAGCTCTTGCAGTAGGTGGGGAGGGAGGAAGTTATCCCAGAACAACGGCAAGCGGGAAAGACAACACAACACAATATGCCCCTGTGTGTTAGATTCCTCAAGCTGCTGTAACAAAGCACCACAAACTAGGAGGCTTACACATCAGAAATGTATTGTCTTATGGTTTAAAGTCTGAGTTTTTTGTGTTTGTTTTTGTTCTTTAATTGATGGCTTGTGGAATCTCCCTGGCCAGGGATTGAACTGGGGACTGAGCCCAGGTCCTGGCAGTGAAAGCTTCGAGTCCTAACCACTGGACTGCCAGGAATTCCCCAGGCTGGTTTTTTTCTAAGGACCCTGAGAGAATCTGTTCTGGGCCTCTCTCCAACTTCCAATAGTTTGCTGACAGTCTTTGGCATTCCTTGGCTTGTAGAAAGAAATAAAGAGAGCGCTAAGTCATGTCCAACTCTTGGGATCCCATGAACTGTAGCCTGCCAGGCTCCTCTGTCCATAGGATTCTCCAGGCAAGAATACTGGAGTGGGTTGTCATTTTCTTCTCCAGGGGAACTTCCCAACCCAGGAATTGAATGCAGATCTCCTGCACTGCAGGCAGATGCTTTACCGACTGAGCTATACAGGAGGTAGCACCCTAATCTTGCCTTTATCTCCCTGTGTGTGTTTTGAGTCTAAATTTCCCCTTTTAATAAGGATACCAGTCATACTGGATTAGGGGCCACCCTAATGGAATGACCTCATCTTAACCAATTTCATCTGCAATGACCCTTCTCTCAATGTCACATTCTGAGATACTTGCACATGTAAATTTGGGGAAGGAGAGACCATTATTCAACCTATAACATTCCACTTAGGGCAGCATATTGTGTACACGGTATCTGAGAACAAAGAAAAGCAAGGACACAGAGAAGTAAACCTTGAATTATAAAACCCTTCAAATTTCATCTTCCAAGAAAGAAAGTAGATAATAAACCTGCACCCTGAAAAGGAAGCGGAGGATGTTTTTATGGTGATGAAGTAAGTTTAGACTGGGAGAGATAGAGGTTAATATGAATACCTCATGCCTGTATACTCACTGGACATACGGACCTGCACAGATAACCCCATTTTCTTTCTCAGGTTCATCATCCCTTCAGACCTCCAGTTGCCCAGGATCAGGGGTGGGAAAAGGGGTGCAAAATGGGGCATCAATGGAAACAAACGGAACAAAGAACCCAGTTTCCACTGTCTAGTAAACCCAAACAAGATTGGAAAGTAGGGAGAGGTGGAGAGAGGGAAAAAGTCAAATGCAGCACCCCACTTTCCCCTCCTACCTCCGTGGGGTGCAGTGAGGGGTTTGTAGTTTGGAGTTGAAAGAGTGATGCAGGGAAGAGCCGCTCGTGACTCCACGCTGGATCTGTTTCTCTGACTTTAACCTTTTTCATTGCTTTTGTTATATAACCATACATAATGGCCTGCCTCAAAGAACCCTGCCCGTCTGCCTGAAGAGATGAAGACATCCCAGAAGATATTTGCAAAGTAATCGTCTTTACTTCCTCAACTCCTCCCTTTCTCTGTTCTATGAAAGAACCTGGCATCCAGACCCTAACAAGAATGGCTACCCACTCAAGTATTCTTACCTGGAAAATTCCGTGGACAGAGGAGACTGGTAGGCTATAGTCCATAGGATTGTATATAGTCGGACACAACTGAGTGACTAACACTTTCTCGTTTAGTACTTATTATGTGCCATGTGATAGCCTGAGTGCATTAATCTGCTCAAAAAAATCAGTGGGTCTTACAAATATTATTTCCATATTACAGATAAAAAGACTAATGCTTAGTGAAGTTGAGAAACTTGAACTAAAACCTAAGTGTGGGCGAATTGTATGCTATGTGAATTATTATCTCAATGAAGCTGTTATAAAATAAAATAACATGAAACAAATCTGCTTGATAATAAAACCTATATACCATATATCATAGGCAAAATCTGGCTTAGCTGGGGCAGTTGCTAGTAGCAAGAAAAGTGGATTGCTCTCATTTACATTTTTCTTGTTTAGAAAAGTATAATATATCTCAAGACAGAGATTTATTAATTTGGTTACACAAAGTTCCAAGGCCAGGACCTCCTGTATTCTGGGTGATGTCTTGCATGGAGGGTTACCTTGTCTCCTCAGAGCACAAAGGCCAGATCAAAGCCTGCTTCGCTAATGAGGGGAAAAGGAAAATATGCTATCTATTTAGACATTAATACCCATCACTGTTCAAAACCATGTTTTATGTGATTTTGATGAAATCTTAATTTATTCCCTTGGTTGGAGCCACTGGTACATCTTTGAGGAGGAAATCATTGAATATACTAGGAGAATTCATTCTGTTTTCATATGCCACTAAAGGCAAATAATTTATCACCTTATAAGATTTCTGAAAAAATATTCATACCCATGTTTTCTAAGTTTTTTGTCAATAAATTTACAAGCATGATGACCCCTTTGTTTCATAATTTATGGTAATGGATTCAAGTTTTTAGTTCATTTTATAATATATTCTATTAGAGAAATTACTTGACCTGGGCAGTCAAAGTGGATATTTGTTGAAATGGCAAATTTGAAAGCCTTGTGAGAGTTTTGTTCATAAGCCATGAGATGAATGAAGGCAATATTTCAAAGTCCTTTAATTATCTCAGATGATGTGATAAGGCAAATAATATACTAACTGCCAAAGCAAAGTCATACATTGGGATGAAGTCAGTTGCATATACAATGGATTCCTTTCTCTTGAAAACCATGGTTTAGACACATTTCAGTAACTCTCTTCTTTAGACACAAGCAATGAACCACAGAGAAACCATGAGGTCTGCGATTCTGCAGGGGGCACTTTCAAAAGGCTGACTTGCTGCCATGGAAGGTCACCCAGGGTATTGAGCAAAGCGGAAAATGTAAATTGTCCAACAATGTGTACAGTGTCGACCATTCACAAGGGGAGAAAGATATGATATGGTACATTACAATTTAAAACAATACTATACTTCATTATAAACATAGAAAGGCAATTCTGAGAGCCTAAAGAAGCATTTAACAGTTGTTGCCTATGGAATGAATAAATTGGGGATGACAGTGTTTTTTACATAATATGGTTGAAAAGATTTTGTGGCAAAGATATTAGGAATATTAAAATTAACAAAATAAAAATAAGACAAAAATAGTGAGTTTCTACTCTATAAAGAACAGCAGGCTGGGAAGAGCTGCTAGGTTTGTGCCTTGGAATTGGACCTCAGCAGCCCATCAATCACTTGCTGACCCACCAGCACTTAGCGGACTGCTCTCTGGCTGACGCCATTATGTGCTGGTTGATCCCTGTTGACCCTTGTATCATGCTCTGAGCCATGAGGAGATGACAGCACACTACGCCCACTCCGTATCTGTCTACCTTTCTGACCCAGTAACAATTTCACATTTAAAAGACTAATGGGATGATGCTGGTAGCTACTGTTAGAATGAGTATCCTAGCATTTAAGCAGATATTTAAGCTCACTAAAGCTGAAGGAAGAAATCACAGATGAAAAAGAGATTGAGTCAAAAGAAAAATCATTGCAGTCTTCAGTGTTGTGATAACCAACAAACAAAAAGCAGATTTTGGAAAAGTTAAGTTTTGACCTTCTCCTGAACCTGCTATCCAGTAATCTGGAATACTGAAAACATGTATTCTCAGAGACTTGTAGAATGCTTTTTGATTTATTTTACTTCACTGTAAATAAGTATTAAATGGTATTCTTTTATTTTTTTAAAAAATTGCATTTTCATGTGGGAAAAGAAACATGTGTTCTAAATACTCTGAATTTTCTCACAAATACCACTTCATCCTTAATATTCCACCTCCTTCCAGCTGTAGATTTTATCTACTGGTTGAGAGACAACAAATGGTATAGTTTTAAAAATCAATGTTGATGGATTCCAACATGAAATGAAAAGATGGGTATTTCCAGTGAATGATTTCAAAGGTATTAAAAACAACATTTGACTTTATGTTTTAAAAAATAGAGTATAAAGTTTTGAAAAATTTGGCAAAGCATAGGCTGCAAAGTAGATATATCTACAAGCAAATATATTTGCCAACTGTATTTCCTAGTTGGGATGGTTTGCTGTACCCTGTCTGCTTTCTCAGATGTGACAGGTCCATAGCAGAAGCCTCCTTTCCAAACTACAGTAGAGAAAACTGGACTCTGGAGACGTGGCCTCCTTTCTGTATTTCCATCCCTTAAGAATGCTATGTTTATTCCACTCCAGGGCCTTTGCACTTACTCTTCCTTCTGTTTGGAATGCTCTTTCCTAAGATTTGCAGCTTGCCTTTGTTTCACCATGTAGGTCTGTGATAGGTAGAATCACACCTAGTGTGGGAATGGTACCTAGTGATGCCCACATCCTAATCCTTAGAACCCTACACAGCATAAGGGACTTGGTAAATGTGATTAAGAATCTTGAGAAGATTATCCTGGATTATTTCAGTGGGTCCAAGGTAATCATAAGGGTCCTTTATAAGTGAATGAAGGAGACAGGAGAGTAAGTATCAGAATCAGAGATTTGAAGGTGCAACTCTGCCTTCTGCTGACTTTGAAGTTGCAGGACGAAGCCACAGTAAAGGAATGAGTACACCTTCTAAAGGCTGGTGAAGGCGAGGAACTCGAGCCCTCAGAAGGAGTGCTGCCTTGCTGACAACTTGGTTTTAGCCCAGTTACACCTGTGTTGGACCTCTGACCTCCAGAACTGTGAGACAATAAAGTTGTGTTATTGTTTTAAGTTATTAAGTTTCTGGCAATTCGTTACAGCCGCAGTAGGAAACTAATACAAGGTCTTAACCCAGATGTCAACTCTTAGAGGGAACCTCTTCATGCCTTAACGAAATAGTCACTCTTTACCATACTATTCTCTTTTAGACTCTTCATAGTATACTTATCAGTACCTGAAATATTTTAGACGATAAGCACTTTAAAAGCATTTTTTTCTTTCTATTAGTATATGAACTCTTTAGGGACAGCACTTGCTCATCCAGCAACTCGAATAATATCTGATGCATTGTGGATGCTTATGAAAATGTGTAATGCTCCTTCCTTTACAGTCTTCCTCTCTCCTCCTTTTTAAAAATTCACCTGCGTTGGGTTTTTGTTGCAGTGTTCAGACTTTCTGTAGTTGCGGCTCACAGGCTTAGTTGCTCTGTGGCATGTGGGATCTTAGTTCCCCGAGCAGGGATCAAACCCGCGCCCCCCGTAATGGAAGATGGATTCTTAACCACTGGACCCACCAGGGAAGTCTCACTCCTCTTCCTCTTCTTTTCTAGAATATGCCTGTGGGGAGAGAAAAAAAAATTTTTTTTTTTTTTCATTTTAAATGTTTGTGCTTATTGCAAAACAGTTTGGAGCCATTTCTAAACACTGGATGCTGGGTGGGAGTGAGTCCCCCAGATACCCTCCCCTCTCCTGCTTGTCTTTCTTCCCAAGGTTGGGAATGAGTCAGGCCAAGCAAATTATTCCAGAATTTCATCAGATTTGTTTAAGCCAAGAGGGAGGCTGAAATTTCAAGATTCAGATCTCTAGTAAATTTCCTGAAGGATATAACTTGGGCCTGAGCTTGATGTACTTCCAGATTTGATATTATCGTTCATTTATGACTAATTGGAAGCTCTCCGTGGGCATGTACCATGGAAGAGGTTGGTGGGCGGGGTGAAAAGGCATTTGTCACATACCTGCCCTTGGCCCACAGGATCCTGCCACTCTTGGCCACTGTGGACTTGACTAGCCTTGTCTTTACCCACTTTCGTCCGTATAGGTTATGTTCTCAGGCTCCCCGGAATCCTCACTGCTTCCTGAAATACTGTCTTTTCACACCCTGTGTCTTCCTCATGTTGTGTCTGAGCCTGGAAGGTCTGTCTCCTGGTTCACGTGGCAAAGTCATGGATGTCCTTCAGAGACAGATCTCCTTTTCTGTTCTCTGCCGCATCTCCCCTGGGTAACCTGCATTGACTAACAGCTATTCCAGACATACATAGCCATTGTTGATGTCTTGTGTAGGGACGCTGTCTCGTGCACTCTGGAATCCCTAATGCCTGGCATAGGGACTGACATGGTCATTTGATGGAGGCAGGAATCTCTGTCTTAAATTAGACTGGACCAGAGCCATCCTCATTCATCTCTCTATCTCAGAAAAGTGAGTGTCCCAGTATGCATCAAATATATGTTTAATGACTAGACTTGAGCTAAATGGTATGAGTGGTAGAAACTATTATTCTTATCTTGTAAGATTTTAGTTTGGCACTTAGCTACCTAAAGGGCTTCTCTGGTAGCTCAAATAGTAAAGAATCTGCATTATGGGAAGCCTGGGTCCAAACCCTAGATGGGGAAGATCCCCTGGAGAAGGAAGTGGTAACCTACTCTAGTATTCTTGCCTGGAGAATTCCATGAACAGAGGAGCCTTGCAAACTACAGTGTATGGGGTCACAAAGAGTTGAATATGACTGAGGGACTTACATAACCACTAGCTATCTAAAACATTTCTCAGCTTTACAGCTAGCTGTGGCCAAATGACCAAGATGTGCTTTATGAAATGTGAGCAGATGTGTCATATGGAAACTTCTAAGAAGATTCATCAAGAGAATGACATATGCCCTTTATCTCTTCCTGGGGTCCTGTCCCCATTCTCTTGTCTGGAACATGGATGCCTCTAATCATGCAGTGTCAGAATCCCAGTGTGGTATCCTGGGGCTAGTAATGGTAGAATACTGTTAACACCCCCAACCTGGGACAAAAGAAAGGAATGATCATTGGTATCTGAAAGAAGATGGCTGTGTAGAGAGGGACATTCCTTAGGTGCTGTATTAGGGAGATCATCAACCAGCCTATAGGAAGATAGCTAAGGGAATAAATACCTGACCTCACTTTTCTTCATCCTCAAGTCCCTGTTCCCCATAAACTGAACCAAATGAAAATTTTAAAGCAAGGGAGCCCGTTAATGTAAGGATCTCCATAGGCATAGCAAGTGGAGAAGGATGGAGAGAGGATTTGGCTGGGTAAACAGAAGATATTCAGCACACTTGGATAGATTTCTTTTCCCATTTTAAAAATAAGGGAATAGGATGAATAAAATCTCTACTATTTTTTCTGGTCGTTATATTTGGAGTGGATTTTCTGCATTAATTGGTTTCACTTTTGCAGACCTTTATGCTAAGGCTAAAGAGCAACCACAGTCAGACACTCCAGAGTAGCAGATAGTATGACCAATGTTTCAACTCAAAATCGTATTAGTTGGTGACTAATACGTTAAATGGAAAAGTCAAGAAACAGATCCTGATACATATGAACCATTCATTTTATGACAAAAGTAACACTGTAGAGCAGTGGCAAAAGAATAGTCTTTGTAATAAATCAATTGTATGTCTTTATGGAGAAAATATCTTACCTTGTACCCTATACACAATTCCATACTATTGATCTAAATGTAAAACAAAACAAAAAATAAAATTTCTAGGAAAATATAGGAAAGAATCTTTATGGTATTGCTGTAGAGCAAAAGAATGGATAGAAGATTAGAACAGCACTCCCCAAATAGTCATAAACCTAAGAGAAGGGTTCCTCTTTATCAGTTATTATAAGAATGACTAACATGACATAGTCATGCAATGATGATTTCATAGTTGTCATTACATAATGACAATAACAAGAGCTGGTAAGGATGTGGAACAACTAGAACTCTTATATACTGCTAGCGAGTGTGGAGATTGGTACAGTCACTTGGAAAACTGTTTTCTAGTATCTACTAAAGTTGATCATATATAATAGCTATGACCCAGAACAACTAGGTATATCCACAAAGAAATGCATGCCTATGCTCACTTAAAAAGCAAAGACGTTACTTTGATGACAAAGGTCCATCTAGTCAAAGCTATGGTTTTTCCAGTAGTCATGTATGGATGTGAGAGTTGGACCATAAAGAAGGCTTAGCCTTGAACAATTGGTGCTTTTGAACTGTGGTGTTGGAGAAGACTCACGAGAATCCCTTGAACTGCAAGGAAATCAAACCAGTCCATCCTAAAGGAAATCAGTCCTGAATATTCATTGGAAGGACTGATGCTAAAGCTGAAACTCCAATACTTTGGCCACCTGATGTGAAGAGCTGACTCACTAGCAAAGACTCTGATGCTGGGAAAGAGTGAAGGCAGGAGAAGGGGACAACAAAGGATGAGAAGGTTGGATAGCATCACCAACCCAATGGACATGAGTTAGAGTAAACTCCGGGAGATGGTGAAGGACAGGGAAGCTGGCGTGCTGCAGTCCATGGGGTGGCAAAGAGTCAAACATGACTGTTTGAGTGACTGAGCAACAACAGTGTTCACTTAAAGACATATATATTCAAGAATATTCATAGCAGCATTCTCTTTAAGAGCCAACAATTTAAAACAGCCCAAGTGGATATCAACAATAGAATGGATACATAACTTGTCGTGAAAGTTAAAAGTGTCAGTCGCTCAGCCGTGTCCAACTTTTTGTGACCCTATGGACTATAGCCCGCTAGTGGTATATTCATATAGTGAAGTGTTAGTACAGAGCCATAAAAATGATTAATCACTACCTGCAGCACCGAGGCTGAATTTCATGAAAATTAGACAGAAAAGAATATACTAAATGATTACATTTTCAGACTTTAAAAACAGGCAAAGCAGTAATCAATGGTGTCAGAAAGCCAAGTTATGTTTTCTTTTGGGGAGATCTAGAAACTGGGTGGGGTATGAGGATAAGTAACAGAAGCTAGTAGATTTTCTTTTCTTGATCTTGGTCATGGTTCTACAGGTATGTTAACCTATGGAAGCTCTTTGAATTGGACACTAACTTATGTTTGTTTCTGTAAACAGAGACTTACTACACCAATATGTAAGTATTATCATTTAATACAGCTTTTTTTCTTTTTAAAAAAATAAAAGCAGGGTAGGAACCCAAACACCAGCCCTTTGCTGTTCAACACTAACATAAAGATCAGAACAACAGCATGTCTGTATTGCCACTGAGGAATGAACAGCAGTGAATGATTTCAAACAGGTTTTCTTTGAACAGGTGTTCAAAACCAGAAAGGTTTCTCAAGTCATTTCTAAAGCCAAATTTCACTGTAGTCTGGAGCCCTTGGTATCATGTCAGGAATCATACACAATGAGATCATTTTCTTTTGCCCACATTTCTGTCTGATAAAGAAAATAAATCTATTTGACAGAACAAAGAATTGCCTCAGATGGAAATACGTTGGAGAAAGGGCAGCATTATTCTCAACTCTATATGACTCAGAGAAAAACAATATGAGGTTTAAATAATGAGTTCTCGGTTCTGAGAAAGATTAACACTTTACCTACTCTTTCAGGAATTAGTCCATTTATTAAGTAAATTCCAGCTACTTCCACCAAGTCACTTAAAAAGTGACTTACTAGAAAGACACATCAGCATAAACTAATGATAAAAATAACAATGATAACAAAAACAACCAAAACAAGAGCCATGTTGAAGATGAGGAGCGGGAGGTGGCTTTACCATCAAGTCTCTCTACACCAAATTTACTCCAATTGTGTGCCACATTTCATTGTTATTGCCCTAGTCGTCAAGGTGAAAGAGAAATTTAATAAATTATTAAGCCCTTTTTAAGAAAAAAGAAAGAAAATGAAGGAAGTATGCTAGTCCAACATGAGGAACAAACATTCTCAGCATATTAAGAGAAATTAATTAGGAGATTGTTTATATAATAAGGTTTTAAACATTATAATAAAAACTGTCATGATAGGCAGTTTTATATCTATATGAAAACATTCTTAATTATCTCTGGCAAAAGGCAAAGCCAAAACATTAAATCATGATTTCTTGAAGGCATAGTATAATATATGTGCTCCTAATGATTTAACTCGGAGAAGGCGATGGCACCCCACTCCAGTACTCTTGCCTGGAAAATCCCATGGACGGAGGAGCCTGGTGGGCTGCAATCCATGGGATCGCGAAGAGTTGGACATGACTGAGCGACTTCCCTTTCACTTTTCACTTTCATGCACTGGAGAAGGAAATGGCAGCCCACTCCAGTGTTCTTGCCTGGAGAATCCCAGGGACGGGGGAGCCTGGTGGGCTGCCGTCTGTGGGGTCGCACAGAGTCAGACACAACTGAAGCGACTTAGCAGCAGCAGCAATGATTTAACTTGGCATTGAAGTGATTCTGCAGTGTCCAAGGGGAAGTGATGAATTTGTGTAACCAGTTGCCTTGGCTATACCACTTTGGGGCAAAAGTAAAGTAAGCCAGCAAGGTTTGTCTGGCTCCTCCCTAGCCAACTCTGCAGCATCCCGTCAGCTGTTGTGCCCTCCCATATGGCCCTCTCAGCTACCATGGGACTCCTGCACCCAACTTTCCTCCTCTGTGGCTTCTGGTGGTGATGTGTGTTTAGTGCCACTGGAGACATCAGTGGCACTGAGCTGGGATAGCCCTGCTTCAAAGCCTTTGTTACTGATCTCTCTTGTATGTCTTCCTAGGTTGGGCTGAGGTGGTCTTAGCCCAGTTCCATCCATTCTGGGCTCCAACCCATTTCCCAATCCCAATCAGAAGGCATCGTAACTTCTTCTTGTGCTCTCCTCTGATAAAGTTGCCACTGTGCTTCCAATATGGTCACCTTCTTACTTTTTTACTGTCTCCTCTCCTTCGGGATCTAGTCCCTGGGGGCAAGACCAGAAACATTCTGATTTGGACCAAAGTGTGGGGGTCATCATATTTCAATCTGAATCAAGTTGTATACCAGACTTGATTTCCCTGGAAAACCCTTTCCCAGGGTGGAGGGTGGGGGAACCTCTGCCAGGAATGCCCAGGTACATGTGAAGCCAGGGAAAAACCGATCTGAACTGGAACAGAGGCTCCAGCAGTAACAGCATGTCCCTAATACCATTCCTCCCAATGTTTATGTCTGCTTCTTAGATCTTGTGTGAAGCCAGGCTCTTCCGGAAAGCTCACATTCCTCTTCTGACCTTGCATCATCCCAGAGCAGCAGCTCTATTTAAATAACTATAGTCACAATTGCTTAATGTCTGATTCACCCTGGGCACTTCGGGACCCTATTTCTGCTTTTCACAATCACTCTGCAATGGAAGTGCTGTTATCCAAATTTTAATAAGGAAGAGATTATTGCTGACTCACATTGAAACAGGAGTGAAGGGGACAGGGCACAAACTTAAAAAGAATGACATAGCCCAAGAGCATGACATAAAATGATTAGAACCAAAAAGGACCAAAATGGTGGACAAGTCAACTTTCTCTAGACCTTAAGCCTCAGTATATACTCACTGTGGGCTTCCCTGGTGGCTCAGATGGTAAAGAATCTGCCTGCGATGCCAGAGACCTAGGTTCAATTCCTGGTTGGGAAGATTCCCCTGGAGGAGGGCATGGCAACCCACTCCAGTATTCTTGCCTGGAGAACCCCATGGACAGAGAAGCCTGGTGGGCTACAATCTATGGGGTTGCAAAGAGTCAGACCTGAGTGAGCGACTAAGCATAGCACATTCGCTCATTGTAACACATCAGCAAGCTAAGTGACACATTCATCAGTGCCATGACAGTTCCAAGGTCAAGCATTAAAGGTCAAAAAGTGGGCAGTGGCCCAATTCCTGGAAACTCCCACCCCTTCCGCAAAATAGTTGGAATAATCCTCCCACTCATTAGCCTATGAAATTACTCAGCCCATAAAAACTAAGCATGCCATATTTCGGGGCCTCTTTCTTTCTGAGATGGCCCACACTCTGCCTGTGGAGTGTGTTTCTCTCTAAATAAATCTACTTCTTACCTATTACTTTGTATCTCACTGAATTCTTTCTGTATTGAGACACAAAGAACCTGAGCCTCAGTAAGTCCAGACACTAAGTTAGTGATTCTAATTAAAAGACTGTGTTTTTAAGTCCCAATCTGGATTTTGACTAGCTTCAAGTCTCAATTTGAGGTGCATGGTAATAATATAATAGCTCAATTTTTAATTTTTTGAGGAATTCCCGTACTGTTTTCCACAGTGGCTACACCAAATTACATCCCCACCAACTGTGCACAAGAGTTCCCTTTTCTCCTCATCTTGGACAACACTTGTTATTTGTTGTCTTTTATTAATAGCCATTCTGATGGGTGTGAGGTGATATCTTGTGGTTTTGATTTGCATTTCAAATCACTGATTTGTAGATGGTAACTAGACTTACCATGGTGATCATTTTCAAATGGATAGAAATACCAAGTCACTATGTTGTGTAACGAGAACTACCATAATGCTGTATATCAATTACACTTTAAAATCAACCAAGCAACCAAACAAACAAACTCAAAGAAGAAGAGATCAGATGTTTGGTTAAAGAGGTGGAGATCTGGAGGAGGAATTGAATGAAGGTATTTAAAGGTACAAACTTCCAGTTATAAGATAATAAGTACTAGGGATTTAATGCACAACATGATAAAAACTAAAGTAATACTTCTGTTTGTTATGTGAAAGTTGTTAAGAAAGTAAATCCTGAATTCTCATCATAAGAACATTTTTTCTATGTCCTTAATTTTGTATCTGTATCAGATGATGGATGTTCACTAAACTTACTGTGGCAGTCATTTTATTATGTATATAGGTCAAATCATTATGCTGTATACCTTAAACATATACAGTGCCATATGTTATTGATATCTCAGTAAACTGGAAGAAAAATAAATAAGTAAAATATTATGCACATCAAAATAAATTAATAAAGATGAAGTGGTTAAGTAGTGAGGTTCAGTGACTTGCCCATGGCCATGGTGAGTGAGTGGTGGAGCTATAATTCAATCTCAGATTTGTGGGAAACAAGCCTAGCCTTGTCTTGATGAAAGCAGTTCAGTATCATACAGTCCTTGGAACTAGAACTTTCTTATGAACTGCTCTTTTAAGATGCATTCTAATAATTTAATCTTCTCTGATTAAGAGACAGATTTGCACTCCCAAACAAACAAGACTCCTCCTGAGTCTTGGCATAAAGTCTGTTCCTGGCCCTCTTGCCTTTGCACATCAATTTCATGCCTTGATCATTTTTTAATTGAGGGCAGCTTCCATGTCTATTATGTTAAGTATATATTCTAGGATTGATCAATTAAAATTCCTTCCTTTTGCATGGTTCATCCTTATAGAAAACCTGGGCCTATTCAGGCTGAGAAGGACTCTTCTCCCACTTGTAATATTAGCACCCCTGCCAAAGTCCTTTCCCTGAAATCCACACTTCTTTGTATCTCTCTCTGCCCTTTCCGCACTCCCAGGTCCATTTAGGAATTCCTCACACCTGTCCCTGGGGTAGAGTATGTGACTGTCTTCAGATCATGTGACTGATTAACTCAGCTTAGGTCAGGGATGCCATTCTTGAACTAGATTGAGTCCTAGGATTCTTTATAAGAGTGCTGGGGCAAAGAGACTGTCTCTTCTTTTGTTGGCTGGATCTCAACAAGGAAGCATGTAGCACAGGGAGTTGCTTATGGTCGGTCATCTTATGACTGTGAGAGGATTCAGCCTTAGAATACAGCCAATAACATAGAAGATGGTAGAGAAATAGAAAAGAAACAGTGACTAAGGGACTTCCCTGGTGGTCCAGTGGTTAAGAATCCACCTTGCAAACTGCAGGGGACCTAGGTTCGATACCTGATTGGGGAACTAAGATCCCATATGCTGCAGGGCACCTAAGCCCCCACACTGCAATTACTGAGTCCACAGGCTCTAGAACCTGTGACCTGCAACAAGAAAATTCTGGGTGCCACAGCTAGAGAAAGCCAGTGTGCCACAACATAGAGCGAGTGCAGCCAAAAGAAAAAGAAAAAAAAAAAACAGAGAAAGGAAGAGACTGACTGAGCTCTTGAGAAGCAGCTTGTCTGAAGCAAATCCTCCCGTGGAGTTTTCAATGGTGAGCCAATAAATTTCCTTCCTCATTTGGGCCTGGTTGAGCCAGATATTCTTTTGCTTGCAATACAGGCATCTTAAATGTACATTATTCAACAATGAGTCAAGTTTTTCAAATGTTTCTCTCACTACATAGTGGGCTTCTTGATCCCTAAGAGAAAAGTGGTTGACTGAATGAGTGGGCCACAGAAATAAGGAAAGAGAGACCATTTGTTCATGTGTGTTGAAGACATTTACCAATTCTTCAGGCTTCCCAGGTGCCTCAGTGGTAAAGAATCTGCAAAGAATCTGCCTGACAATACAGGAGCCTCGGGAGATGCTGGTTCAATCTCTGGGTCAGATCCCCTGGAGGAGGGCATGGGAACCCATCCCAGTATTCTTGACTAGAGAATCCCGTGGACAGCAGAGCCTGGCAGGCTACAGTCCATGGGGTCACAAAGAATCGGACATGACTGAGTGGCTGAGCTCACACACTTAGCAACAAAGCACTTGGGAAATGGATGTCCTGGGAGCCCTCTGCAGGGGTGTTGCCAATTCACTCCAGACTCAGAGGAACCTCAACAGCCTTCTGCTCCACAAATAAAATCATGCGGATGAAGATGGTTATGGTTTAATTAGGTGTGGATCTTCCATTCTCTATTTTGTGGCTCTAATGAATTGCTGATGATTTTAGGTGCATTATGAGCACCCCTAGGGATGTCTCAGGTGGCACCAGCGGTAAAGAATCTGCCTGCCAAGGCAGAAGATGTAAGAGACATGGGTTTGATCCCTGGGTGGGGAAGATCCCCTGAGGATGAAATTGCAACCCACTCCAGTGTTCTTGCCTGGAGAATCCCATGGACAGAGGAGCTTGGTGGGCCACAGTCCATAAAATTGCAGAGTCAGACACGACTGAAGTGACCAAGCACACATGCACACACATGAGCATCCCACCCCCCACACCCATCCAAGGCAGCATTTTCAGTCAAGAGTGTCAAAATGAAAAAGTGAAGTTGTCACTGAAGCCCCAGGAGAAAAGTAACTTGTGCAGGGAGAGATTTCTTGCTGTTTCTCTTGGTTTTGCTTACCCGGGCCTTTGCCCCTCCCACCTTCACACCTCAAAAAACCCTCCACTTTTACACCTCTCTTCCCCTTTCACACGCCTCTCCCCCAGCACACACAGAGGAACAGCTTTGCTCTGTGGGAAATGCTGGTCAGGAGGAAATGCCCTGGTTTTGGCCTTTGCTTTCACAGCATCAAAGGTCAGGAGCAGTAAGCACTGTGGAGGAAGCATTGCATGCATAACTTTGAGTTAGCAAATCGGAACTTGGGGTTTTCAGATAGTAGCGAGGAGACAGAAAGTATTGCTTAAGAATCAGATTCTAGGCCTGGCTCTTCCACCATTTTTGAAACACTTGGCAAGTCCTTACACTTCTCTGGACCTTGACTGTTTCAGTAACAACACAGGGAGGTTCTGGATGATGAAATGAGGCAAAATGGCCATTGACACCTCCATATATCCTGCTGGCAAAAAGCAAAAGGACAAAAGCCATTTTTCTAGTTCCTCCAGGGTTTGTCCCACCAACCCCAGTAGCTGCCAGGGGGCTTGCCTCCTGAATCCCTTGTCCCACTCCCATAGATGTTCAACAGCCTCCCCCTCCTCACTCAGGGTCTCATTTCCAAGAGGCTCTTACCTCCTGCCATGCTGTCTCATCCGGGAACAGATAAAAGGAATCTTCATTTGGTACATGCCATGGTCTAATGTTTGTATTCCCCTAGAATTCATATGTTGACATTCTAACCTCCAAAGATGATGGTACTAGGAAGTAGGGGCCTTTGGGACATGCTTAGGTCCTGAGGATGGAGCTGTTATGACTGGCATTAGAACCTTTTAAAAGAGGCTCCAGAAGATGATGAGAAGATACACGAAGTCTGTGACCTAGAATTGGGTCCTCACCTGACCGTACTGGTGCCCCAGTCCCAGATTGCCAGTCCCAGGACCTGTAAGAAATGCATTTCCATTGTTTATAAACGACCCAGTCAGTGGTATTTTATTCTAGCCACCCAAACTGACTAAAGCAGATGCCCAAATTGCAAGAATCACAACTAAAGGACCATGTGAAGTGATGTCACAAAGAATTATACACTAGCAGAAGAGTACTATCCATCCTCCATTCTATCAACAACCATTCACTTGTTAAACAAATATTTAGGTTGAATTCATTCACTCACTCATCATGTGTTACACTGCCAAGATCTTGGGGTTCAAGAGTAAATAAGGTGTGCATGCGTGTGTGCTTAGTCACTTAGTCATGTCCAACTCATTGTGACCCCATGTACTGCAGCCCGCCAAGTTCCTCTGTCTGTGGGGATCCTCCAGGCAAGAATACTGGAGTAGGTGGCCTTTTCCTCCTCCAGGGGATTTTCTCGACCCAGGGATCAAACCCAGGTCTCCTGTGTCTTCTGCATTGCAGGTGGATTCTTTACCCACTGAGCTATTGGGGAAGTCCTCAATAAGGTGTGGACATTCCTTTCTTGTCATTTAGTTTAGTGGTAGATACATATTAATAAGTAGCCATAAAAAACATTATAATTAAATCAAATTTGACAGAGAAGCCATGAAGTGCTACGGCAGTACACAAGAGGGGTAACTGTGTCCCTAGACTTTCCAAAGGAAATGAGGTATAGTAATGAGCAGCAGGAGTTAGCTGAGGGAGAAGGGCTGGGTGAGGGGCTAAAGAGAGTAATCCAGGCAGGAACGGCCTATATGAAAGCCCAAAGGGGAGAGAGGACCCGGTGGATTACAACAGCAGGTGTATGAGGATGGGGTGTAAACTGGGGGGAAGCTTGAATCCTGTGGTAGTAATAAGGCATCTCTGTAGATTCTTGGGGGCTTCCCAGGTGGCTCAGGGGTAAGGAATTTTTGCCTACAAATGCAGGAGCCTCAGGAGATGTGGGTTTGATCCCTGGGTCCGAGGATCCTTTGGAGGAGGAAATGGCAAGCCATTCCGGTATTCCTGCCTGGGAAATCCCATGGACAGAGAAGCCACTGTCCATGGGGTTGGAAAGAGTTGGACACAACTGAGCAACTGAGCACACATGCACTTAGATTCTTGAGCAAGGGAGTAGCACGATAAAAACGCTTTAGGGAAGCAATTAGTCCATTTCCTATATTCAGTGTGCAGCAGAGATGACAGAAACCAGAGGCAGGGAAAGGAGTTAGGGAGTATTGGCAATAAAGAAGACAAGGGCTAGAGTGCCATCCATTAAAATAGAGAATAAAGAACTGAAAGCCAGACTGTCTCTCAGATGAGCCTATGCTGCACCAGGAGAGCTGGAAGAGAACTCTGCTGAGTAATGAATGAGTTCAGGAATTGCCATCCATTGGGTGGAATCTACTCTACATTCACCTGGACTTATTTATCATCCAAAGATCCTTTGGATGTCCAAAGATCCCTTGCATTTCCCAGAGGTTCTTTAGAGACCCCATTAAGCCTGGATGGTTCTATATTGATCTCTTCTGGACAAATGGAAATTTGAAAATCACTAGTATGCTTTTTCATAATGTACATGTTCTGTCCGAAGCCATTGTTCTTGATACTTGTTATTCATAATTTTTGGTATATGTGTATGTCCAGGCCACCATTCTCTCTTGGAAGTTTCTTAGCAATATCCCATCCAAGCCCCTACTAATGACATGATCCCTCTTTTTCTTATATTCTGTTTTCTGTTGTTCTTCCTCTCTACCTAGTTCCAGAACCAAATAAAACCCTTTCTTAGCATCCCTCCCCATTTTTACTCCCTTGAAACTCTTCTCTAGGGTGGAAAAAATTTATTATTGTTATCAAAAACAATCATAATAAAGCATGAAAACTGACTGATGAAGTTTTAGTTCGGTAAAACCTCTTGAGAAACAGAAAACAAAACCAGTCTTTTTCCTTGACTAAAATGACTGTTTGTCATAGGAAATAACAAATCCTGTGCTCTGTGGGAGGAAGGGGACAGAGATGAGGGAGATTGAGGATGTTGAGGCACAGGCCTTGGTCAAAGAATTTATTCAATGAATGTCAAGTTCATAGATTCTTCCACTCATTCTACAAACACAAACTCTGATCTCCAGGAGGAGTATTTAATTTGCCTCCTGAGTTGTTACTTGGCAATACCAACAAAGTTACCACACAAATGATGTCTGGTATCTATCAGCTGGCTTGATTTCCTGAATTACTTGAGTTCTTCAAGTGAACGAGAATCAAAAGGCTCTTGGACTTAGAAGAGGCTTTTAAAATGACTTGAGGTCAATTGCCCAGGAAGATCCCTCCCAAGTGCTGTGAGTATGTTTGGACGTGTCCAGCCTGTCTGTCTTTGGACAACTCTACTAGTAAGCTCTTCCTGATACTGAGCTGATATTAACCACCCCATAGTTTCTCTCTATTGTGTCAAGAAATCCAGCATGGGTTGGGGACTAGGAGGAAACACAGAATTATTCTAACTCCTCTTCTTGTTGGCAATCCTTTGAATATTGGAAGACAGAGTCCAAGTTCTCTGGGTCTACTCTTCTCCAGGGCCCCCCAACTTCTCCATGGAATAGGGTTTTCAGGTTCAAAATTATCTTTGACCTTCCCTCATTAAGAATCTTCACTTTTCCTGCTCTTAAAAATATGCTGCCTAGAACAGAAATTCTGTATTGCCCAAGCATCTGTAGCTTTATCTAAAAAACTAACAAAAATGTTTATATAGTTATGGTAGAGAGCCAAGCCATGCTATCAATAGGGAATTTCCTTTACATTGATTCCAATCTATTATTAATCAGCATCCTTTGTGTAAATCCATCCAAACTATAATTAATCCACTTAGTTTAATTTTTATCTTGTGAATAATTTTCCCTCTTGAACAAAATAATATCATGAAAATTTTCTCAAGTGACTTGGAAAACTCCAAAAACAACAAGGCTGTGGTGTTTTCTTTCTCTGTCTATCCAGGAAACTATCACAGAAGAAAATACGTTCTCTGTGAACTCCTGCAGTTTCCTAGTGATCATAGCTCTTTCATCTATGTGTTTATAACTCACCTTAATGATGCTTGGGAACCTCCCACTGAAGAATAGAAATTTTTATTTTCTAAAAGAATCTTACTCATTAACTAAGGTAATGATAGTAATTGAAGCAGATAAATCCCTCTCAGTGGCTTAACCCAGTAGCATATATTTCTCATGTGAAATCCATAAGGGACATTCCTGATTAGTGAGCGACCTTATTTTCAAACAGTAATTCAAGGCTCTTCGTTCCTTTTCTCTTATAGTTCCATGATTTGCCTAATGCAAAGGATAATGCATAATTAGATAAAAAAAGGTTTCGGTAGAAATAATGAGAATCACAGATTGACGGGGAAGAAAAAAAAACCCACCAAAGAAGCAAGGATGGAAAGATGTGTAGAGGATATGTCATACTCAAAGTACGGTATACAAGGAAGGCTTCTAGATAGGAACCGTGCCTTCACTTGCGGGTTGAGGGTATGTAATGACACAAGGAGGGAGCCAGAAAAATATACATTCTGACCCCTGACCCCTGACTTTCTTCCCACAAGGATCCCCCTTGTCCAAGCAGAACCATTAGCCAAAGGGCAGGGGAGCTCACTGATGCTTTCCCAACAGGTTGGCCTTCAGGACACAAGACAGGAGGAGAAAGGTACAGAGGGAGTATGCAGAGTTAAACAAAAGACAGCAGCACAAAGTAGCACAACCCAACTTATGTTTTGCAGAGATTAATTTGGTAGCGGTGGAAACAAAGATTGGAAAGGGGAGATACTGGAAGCAAAAAGACTCTTAGGGAGGTGAGGGCCAGGACAGGGTGAGGTAGGATAAGAGGCAAGGGCTAAATACTAGAATCAGTGAGTGGTTGGATATGAGAAGCAAGAAAAGAGTTGGAGGAAACTCTAAGGCCATGGTTTTAAAAGGAAAATGGTGAGTTCACTTGGGGACACGTCGAGTATAAATTGCTGTGGGACATCCATATGGAGATGTCCTGAGTCAGCCCAGCCCCATGGGAACTGATTTTATCGTCTGGGTCTGCTGCTTTCTGGAAAGCTCTCACAAATGTCAAGACAGTAAGGCCTGGTCCAAAGTGAAATCATAGGTGCCTATTTAAATCATCTTTTTCTTAACAAAAAATTTCTGAGGAGCAAAAGATATTTTATATGAACTCCATGTCTTTAAGAGTTATTTATTTTGTGCTATATTGAATTGGTTTCCAGAAGATGCATGCTATAGATGACTTCAAGGCAAATTTGCTACCTGAAATGTAAATGGAGCTTAGAAGTGCATGTTGGAGTATCTCGCAGAAGGATGGAACTGAATCAGAGCTTGTAGAAGTTAGCTTTAGTCTCAAATACATGTTTTAAAGCACAGATAGTTTCAGAATTTATTGCTTAAAAACATAAAAATCAATGTAACAGTTCACCAGGCTCAGAATCTTGCTTGCCAAATATTTGTCTAAAATAAAAATCACTTTGATATCATAACAGATCCAATATTCAAACTTATTCTTGACTGAATGTTGAAATCAACTTGTAAGAAATATGAAATATAATTCTAAATTGAACCTAAGTAAACAAATCTGGAATGTAATGTAGGTGGCCTTAATCTGTGGGTAGTCCCACAATTCCATTCATTTATTTAATATTTTTACATTCTACCATCTATAATAATTACCTTCCTAAAGCAATGTGGTTGATTTTAGGTTGAACCATTTTAAATAGAATATGCAACCATTTTTCTATCTTCATATTTATACATTGAAATAAAGTAGTTAGTCTTATAAAAGTTGGCTTAAAGCTCAACATTCAGAAAATTAAGATCATGGCATCTGGTCCCATCACTTCGTGGGAAATAGATGGGGAAACAGTGGAAACAGTGTCAGACTTTATATTTGGGGGTTCCAAAGTCACTGCAGTTGGTGATTGCAGCCATGAAATTAAAAGATGCTTACTCCTTGGAAGAAAAGTTATGACCAACCTAGATAGCATATTCAAAAGCAGAGACATTACTTTGCCAACAAAGTTCCGTCTAGTCAAGGCTATGGTTTTTCCAGTGGTCATGTCATGTATGGATGTGAGAGTTGGACTGTGAAGAAAGCTGAGTGCCGAAGAATTGATGCTTTTGAACTGTGGTGTTGGAGAAGACTCTTGAGGGTCCCTTGGACTGCAAGGAGATCCAACCAGTCCATCCTAAAGGAGATTAGTACTGGGTGTTCATTGGAAAGACTGATGCTGAAGCTGAAACTCCAATACTTTGGCCACCTGATGCGAAGAGTTGACTCATTGGAAAAGACCCTGATGCTGGGAGGGATTGGGGGCAGGAGGAGATGGGGATGACAGAGGATGAGATGGCTGGATGGCATCACCAACTCGATGGACATGAGTTTGGGTGAACTCCAGGAGTTGGTGATGGACAGGGAGGCCTGGCGTGCTGCAATTCATGGGGTTGCAGAGAGTCAGACATGACTGAGCGACTGAACTGAACTGAACTGCAGGCACTGTAATACCAATTACCACAGATCCAAAAAGCACTTCAAAAATACAATGACTTAAAATTGCAGATAAGACTCAGAGTAAAAAAAAAAAAAAAAGACTCAGAATAAAGTAGGCAGCATGTGATATTTAATCATGCATATGATGTCTCACAACTCTAACTGGTGTTATGAACATTTACTCTGACATCATTATCAGTAAGAGAGTCACATTTCAAGGATGGTTGATTTTTCAGGGTCCTCAGTAAATTGGAAGTTGTTCATTTCTTCTAAAGTTTCTTTGAAAATGAAGAAGTATGAGATATTTGGGGGGCCTCAGTTAATGCTGCCTTAATTATCGGCTATTCTAAATAGCATAGGCTGGGCTATGCTGTAATAACAACCCTAAACACTCAGTAGTTTAAAGCAATGTTCATTTCTCATTCAGGCATTACATTCATCACCCTTCAGAAGAGGACTCTGCTCCATATGTGTACTCAGAGAGCTAGGCCAGTAGGCCCTTCACTAACTGGACGTTGCTGATGACGATGACATCAGGAATAATCACTGGTAAACTTCTTAAAGATTTCCAATGAAAAGACGTACATATCACTTCTATTTACATGTCATTGGTCAAAGCAAACCAATGTTTAAAATAACATAGTTTAGACATAAACTCTTTAGACATAAACTGATGGAGGGTAGGTAAGAGTAATACTTCTCATGCCCAGAGAAGGAGAATTGGAAATATTAGTGAAAAGCATCAGGGTCTACCATGTCACCCTTTATTTGAAATTTGCTTTTAGTTTCAAAAGTGAGTTGCCACGTCAAATGCAATTGGAGGGAGCTGAACTTGCTTGCATGTGGGGGTTTCTGGATTGCAAAGACAAAAACAGTTCCAGAATTAACATGAATTTGGTCATCTTGATGTAGATTGGCCTGTCCTGAAATCTACCTGGCAAGGAAAGTTGCAGAGATAGTAGAAGCATAACCCTCGTGAGCAATGGGTTTGTGGCCATCAGATAAGTCAGAGTGAGAAAACATTCCTTTTGGAGGAGTAATCTGCCTTCTAATCCCTCTTCTCCCCAAAGCTGTTCATTCTTGAACATCTCTAGCATTTTTACATTGGGAACGCCTCATATATTTGTTGCTTAGGGAACTACTTCCTGCCAAATGGTTTCAATTTTCTTTTTAACTCCTCATTTTTTGGTATGATATGTATTTAGTTGAGTATAGTTTGGGAGGACATTAATCTGAGCCCTTCTAGTTTCTTATTTTTCAGTTCATTATTTTTATTTTGGATCAGCTGACTTTTTCCTCCTCTGTTTTCACATTTTTTCCCCCTTAAGTGGCTCACAATGTTGATTCTTAGGATTTTTGAAGAATGTAATAACTTGGCATTGACCACACTGTCTCCAGTTGGACCCAAGCACACATTGGTTTCCCTATCACTCTGATTTTTTATTTAAATCTTTTCTGAATCTGGGTAGGGTACAGTTGAAGGGTTTTGTTGTTGTTTGCTGACTTTTTCCTCTTTTTTTAAACAGGCCATCTCCTTTATGGAATAGCTTCTTCCAAATTTTAAACAATCAAGGAAGTCCTTTAAACTGTTCTATAATCTGGAAACATCAGAGCTTGAAAAAAACCTAAGCACTTAGTTTGCTTTGAGGACAGACAGGATGAAAGCTTAACTAGGCAAAGAGAAAAAGCTGGCCTCAGGACAGAGTCTGAGCCAAATCTTTTTCAATGGTTACTTCCACCAATGGGCTATGGAATTGCCAGCTTGCTGACTCTTAGTGATTTCTGGAGAAGAAAGAGGGAAAAAGATGAAACTCTATTCTCATAGAGCTCCTCCTTCCCTCTTCCTAAGGATAAATTATTTAAAAAGCTAGCAGTCCTTTCATTCAGTCAGAGGGAGTATAAATAAAAGCCCACATGCTAATCACCCATAGTTTGAGATTTATAAAGCAAATTAAAGTCTCATTAAAAAATGAATAATTGTATTTTTTTAGAGCAGTTTTAAGTGCACAGCAAAACTGAACACAAAGTACAGAGTTCCCATGTATCCCCACCCCAACCCATGCACAACCTCCCCAACTGTCCACATCCCACACCACAGTGGTGCATTCAATTACTCCTTCACTGAAGGAATATGTCCTTCCTTTCTTTATGCAGATCCAAGTTTCTGACCTGTTATCCTTTTTCTCACCTTAAAGAACTTCGTCTAACATCTTGAAGTCAACTTTACTAGCAAAACAGTCCCTCAATTTTTATTTGAGAAAGTCTTAATTTCTCCTTCACTTTTGAAGGATAATTTTGTAGGGAATAGAATTCAGTGTTGATGGTGTTTTTCTTGGAACATTTTAAATATTTCACTTCACTCTCACACACATATAGCTTCTGGTAAGTCAGATATAGTTCTTAGTTTTGCTTTCCTATAGGTAAGCTGTTATATTTCTCTGGCTTCTTTCAGTAAATTTTTTCTTTAATTTTTTTGGTATTTCAGTATAATGTGCCTGGGCATAGTTTTTTTTGTATTTATTCTTTGGTATTTAGTATATTTTAGTATTTAGTATTTACCCTGAGTTGCGTTTTCTGAGCCTCCTGGATCTGTGGGATGGTGCCTAATATTAATTTGGGATTAATACCTCAGTTACTGCTTCAAATATTTCTTTTTTCCTTCCTTGTCACTCTGGTATTTGTATTATGTGTATGTTACATCTTTTGAGGTTGTTCCATGATTCCTGGAAATTCTGATGATCTGTTTTTCTTTATTTCTTTTCTCTCTTTGCTTTTCAGAGCCCATATTCCAGAATTCTGTGTCTCAACTGCCCACTGATTTCCCTTCATCCCCACTCCTCTAGTGCAGCACACACTCAAGGATAACTCAGCCAGTGCCTGGTGAGGTGTTGGCATCCACATGTCTAGCTTTCCCTTTGGGCACTAAACCTCCTCTCTGTTGTCTTTCCATTTGGAATGTGGCCTGGGAAGCCAGAGTTGTTCAGAAAATGGGTTCCATATATGTGTGAATCTAGGCTCCTTTAGTCAATACTTCAGTGAGCTTAGGTGGTAAAGAATCTGCAATGCAGGAGATTCGGTTTCAATCCTTAGGTCAGGAAGATTCCCTGGAGAAGAAATGGCAACCCACTCCAGTTTTCTTGTCTGGGAAATCCTATGGACAGAGGACCTTGGTGGGCTACAGTCCATGGGGTCACAGAATTGGACACAACTGAGCAACTAAGGCTGTCTCCTTCCAAGGAATCCAGGGCTTCATTTGGACCCATTATAGCTCCTCACACTGTCTTCCTGGCAGAGGCTCTGTAACACCACTTCCTTGAAGAGATGAAGCCAGCTCAAAGCCAATTCAAAGTTCTGAGTGTTTTTTGCCATGTTCCAGTTGAGTCATCCAGGTCAACACAAGGCTATCCCAGCCCAGGATGTTGAAGATGGCATTTTAAGTGCAGCTGGAGATTTCACAAATCCAGAAAATGCTGGAGAAAAGGACTAAGAGAGCAGCCTAGAGTGGGTCATGTGAATAACAGCCCTTCTTGATCGTTGTTCGTGCTTCCCAACCAGCCAGGGACAAACACAGGAGAAGTTCAGTGACCTTCTTAGGGTTTCTCAGCTCAAAATAAAATGGTTGGGCTTCCTGAGGCACATTTTAAAATTTATTTGTTTCTTTAATGACCTATTGACTACCTCCTGTTATTTGAACTGCTACAATTTTCCAGCATTGATCAAATTACAATTGCATAAGAAGAACCATAAGATTATTTTTACAGTCTCAAAGTAGAAAAGAATTTCTTCAATAAGACATGAAAGAATCAACTGTAAAAGTAAATATTATTAATATTTATGGAGGGATCTTTTTGGATATAAATTAAAATTTTTTAGTATAGTCAAGTTTATCAAAGAGAAAACACCAGCTACTGACTGGGAGGGATTAACTGTCCCTCGTAATCACCAAAGGAAATATATCCAGCGCCTAAGAAGAATTCCTATATCAATAGGAAAAAATACTCAAAATATTCAATAGAAAAATAGGCTAAGGATATAAACCAGCAGTATACATATGAGGAACCCAAAATAAGAAATAAACATGAGCAATGCTCCATCTTACTAGAAATCAAGAAAATGCAAATTAAAACAACTGTGAGATCTCGATTCTCCAGAGTATCACCTATACTTGGGAATGTTAAATGTATCCTTCTTTTGTCAGTCTGCTTAGTGTGAAATGGTAACTCTTAGGTAATGCTGGAAGGGTGTGAATTGGTACAACCAATTCGGAGAGTAATTTGATAACATAAAGATGTGTCTACCATTAGACCCATCAATTTTATTCTTTGCATCTACTTCTCAGAGACTCTCTGCATGTATACAAGGAAACACAGGTAAGAAAGTTCATGTGTGGCATGTTCATCATTGTGAAAAGCTGAAAGTACCATAAAGACCCATCAACAGAAGAATGGGTCAGTAAACTGCGATATATTCACACAATGGAAGCTTCTATAGCAGCTGCTGCTGCTAAGTCGCTTCAGTTGTGTCCGACTCTGTGCGACCCCATAGACAGCAGCCCACCAGGCTCCCCCATCCCTGGGATTCTCCAGGCAAGAACACTGGAGTGCTTTGCCATTTCCTTCTCCAATGCATGAAAGTAAAAAGTGAAAGTGAAGTCGCTCAGTCCTGTCCGACTCTTAGCGACCCAAGGGACTGCAGCCCACCAGGCTCCTCTGTCTAATAAGAATGAAATAAAGCTACATGTATCTATAGGTGAGCTTTTCTGATGGCTCAGCAGTAAAGAATCCATCTGTAATGCAGGAGATTCAAGAGACTCAGGTTCAATCCTTGGGTCAGGAAGATCCCTTGGAGAAGGGCACGGCAACCCCCTCCAGTATTCTTGCCTGGGAATCCCATTCACAGAGGAGCCTGTCTTTGCAGTCCATCCGGTTGCAAAGATTTAGACACGTCTGAAGTGAGCGTGCATGCATGTATCTATAGGGACAAATCTCAAAGACTATTGATGAGGAAATCAAGTTTCAGATGGGTAGCATACAGTTGATATCACTCCTATAAAGGTTTTAAGCATGAAAAACCATAGTAAATATTGTTAACAGATGCATATAAAGGTAGTAAAAACATTCTTGAAAAACACAAAATTGAAGATAGTGTAGGCTTCTATGAGGAGCAAAGGAGGAAAATGGTATTGGAAGAGATACACAGGAGGCTTCAACTATATCTGAAATGCTTCTTTTTCCCTTAATGTTTTGCTGCAATTTGTTAAATGGTTTTTTGGGTTTTTTTTAAGTTCTGAAGCAATCTGTATGGTGGATACATAGGTAAAATGTTATTCTCTGTACTTCCTTATAGTTTGAAATATTTCATAGTAATAAAAGAGAAAGAAATATCTCCAGTGACAATGTGTAGATTATTTTGGAGGAGTAAGTCCGGGGAGGAGGAGACCAATTAACCTGGTTGAGAAGCAGTGGCAACAAGATGAGTAATTGTTGTAAAGGGCCCAGATTATGGCAGAGGAGTGGGGATGGAGGGGAAGACACTTCAAAGGTGGAATCAACAGAACTTGGGTATTCATCAAATGTCGGAAATTAGAGAAAAGGAAGAATCAAAGATGACCTGAGAGACTCAAAACTTGTAAGGCGAGTTGGCTGATACTGTTGAGAATACAGGAGGAAGGCAAGCAGGGGTTGGCAGAGTTGGCAGGTTTGAGGGGTTGGGTTTGAGGGGTCCATGTTGGGTTTGAGGAGTCCATGGGTCATTCAAGTACAGTTGCCTGGCAGAATCGTAGGCCTAACCTCGGAAAGGGCGTCAATCAAGTTCAGCCCCATATCTTATATGTGCCCAGGCACTTATGTATTTACCCGTACACATGAGTCAGGAGTTTCTTCACGCTGCCCCTCTTCCTTCTCTGATGGTTTCATGGTCATATCATCTCCCTTCTCTTTGGCCATTACTGGTTTGTATCTCCGTTCCAGTGCCATATACTTTGACTGCTCTTTCTCTCCCCGTCCCTTGACTTCTTGCTGGTATCTCCTGTAGCCAAACCCACCAGAAGCCAGAGGGCAAGGGAGGTTGGTTGATACAGGCTGTAAGAATCAGCCTCCTAGGGCTCAGAGCCGGATAGAGATGTGTGGAGAATTGACCCTTGGTCGGATGTGAGGGGATACCAATGGGGACTAGCTCGGATAGCCATGTTTGGCCCAAGATTGAGAAGATAACTCAATCCCTGTCAGGAGGAGGATGCTATGCTATGACTCCCTCAGCCTAGACTATGTGTCACAGGCCAGGGGAAGAGGCTTATTATCAGAGGTAGGAAATTAGGAAACTTGCTAAACATTGAAAATCTACTACAAAATCCAACTGAATAATTCATTAAAATCATGTATGCAGATGAAGTAGGAAAACCACAGAAGTGCTTACTTTAGAAGAGAATGTAGTGAGGAGAGGAGATGGACCAAGTCAAGGATAGACCCAGCTAAAGTACTGACATTTAGGAAGAACTCCCAGAAGAAGAGATATCCACGGAGTGAGAACAAAGAGCCAGAGTGACAAGAGGAACATGAGAGTGTGGTGTCACTAAAGCTGAGGGAGCAGAGTTTCAAGGAGAAGACAGTCAGGAGTGTAAAATGGGAAACCAATAACACCAGTGGAAGCGTATATGTGGGAAGGGGAAATCGAGGAGGAAACACCTCAGTTAGAGCTTTGGAGGTGACCAAATTCCCTGAAAGGAAAGGAAGAAGAGAGTCATAAGACAATGGTGAAATGATAACATGGATAGTCGGGAAAGAACAGAAAATGTCAACTCAGTACATGCAACCCTAAAACAGCTCTGCGGGGAATAAGATTTGGATTACATCTGATAATTACAGTTGTTTTAAAACAGAAATGAATCCTTATACTACTTTCAATTACATCTTTACGTGGACCCATTAGATTCCAGAGCCTCCCGTAACTTTCTCTGTTTTCAAATTATAGCCCATCAAACTGTCTTTCTAGGGATCCCTAATGATTCAACTGGTAAAGAATCTGCCTGTAATGCAGGAGACCAGGTTTGATCCCTGGGCCAGGAAGATCCCCTGGAGTAGGAAGTGGCAACCCACTCCAATATTCTTGCCTGGACAATTCCATAGACAGAGGACCCTGAAGGGCTACAGTCCATGGAGTCTCGAAGAGTCAGACATGACTGAGAAACTAACACACACACAGAAACTGTTTTTCTAGGGGTAACAAGGAAGTCAGGAGAATACCCACTCAGTGGCAGAGTGAGGCATGGAAGACAAGGGTGGTGACAGAGAACAGCTTGGGTCACACAAAACCCAGACCTCAGTTCGGGTTCTGCCATGACTGCATTGCTAATCACAGGGCCACCCGGCCATGTCCATAGGCCCTTTAGGATTGGACTGGGTGCTCACTAGCACTACTTTCAGCCTGGACTGTCTGTGGCTCTGATCCTGGGGGTCAGAGAGGAAAGCCTCTTAGGGTTCTGTGAGAGCAGCATCACTCAGTCAGCGAGGGTGCTCCAGGGGATAGGTCTAGCAAAGACACCTGAAGCATCCCATCTTCGGTGCTCACAGGAGGCTGTCTGATGGGGAGTCTGTGGGAGGCGCTCTCCTCAAAACTCAGAACAGATTCTAGGGCCCTTCACCAGCTTCTCTTTCCACAGGTCAACCTAGGGCCAAGGTGCCTGCTCTGCTGGGCAGGAAGGAACCCTTAGAAGGCAAGGAGCTGGCTCAATGCCTAGAGCATGTGCTCAGAAAATGGGTAGGGTGTGGACCTTTGCTGGGTGGAAAGTCTGAGGCTGGGTGGTTGTGCTGGGAGCCAGAGCACTTTGGGAGAAGCTGCCAAAATTATTCAGACAAGCACTTGGGGGAATTTCAGTTGTCCCCAAAGTACCTTTTAATTTTAAAACAATCAGGAGGCAGGTCAGAGGGTTTTTCATCACTTGGCAGTGAGTGGTGGTGCCTGGTCTTAGAGAGCCTGTGCTATGTTGTTACAGGCTCCAATTAGGTGTGAGAAGAGGTGGCTGCTGCTGCCAACTGGGGAGGAGCCAGGCAGCTTGTCATCTCTTGTCTCATAAATACAAGGGACTCCAGCACCGAGCCCAGAAAGACCAATGACACCATCCATCATGCAAAACTTTCCAAACACTGGCGGAAGCTCACAGGTCCTGCAGCACCCAAGGGTCTGAGATGACACCACTCAGAGATTTCTGCAAGTAGAGATGCCTGTGACACAGACAATATAAGAAGACAGCCCTTTTCTGAGTTCCACCAAAAGGAGGTATGAAAAGAGAAGTCTATCAGCGACTTTGGAGCAGAGACAGAGTCTCAGGATACAGCAAGGCAAGGAACTTCATATGAAGAGCAGCCCCCAGCACCTTTTCAATAGCCTGTGAGGCCCCACGACTGGGCTGTTGGACCTGGTCCTCACCTCTCTCTAATTCACTCTGTGCACTGTCTTTCCTCCTTGCCTTGTTTTCCCCTTTCATCTCTAAAGCAAAAAGCAAATTTCTCTCCGTGTTCAATGAAGGCTAGTTTTACTTTATTCTTTGAAGTGCTATGGCCAAAACACACCCAGGCCCTCTGGGTTCCCAAAACATTTCCAAATAACAGCTATCAAGATTATAAAAATTTCTTCCATCTCTTAATATAAGGTTCTCAAGCAACTTACAAGTATGGCCTAACAGCAAGTCTTCTCAACCCTGGCTTACATCAAGAGAAAATGAATGTTTTGATACTCGGAGGCAAAGTCAAAATAGAAATGCATTTTCAGCTCCTCAGCTGGGTTCTCGAACACACAGTGTGAATATTGGGGAAAGCCTCCTGAGTAGCTTACAAACATCCAGATCAGAATGTCCCCTCAGACACATGCTTCCAGGGCAGGAGAAATTCCATCTCACCTCCCATCGCTCCTTCTCTCACTTCCTTCCCTCTCAGGAAGGGCAAACCCAACCGCAGGTGACCAAGGCCACAGAGCCAGGGGGCTGTCTCTCCAGCCCTGCAGCTCCCTTTCACCCCCAAGCCACCCTCTGTCTCTTGCCTCTACTGGCAACAAAGCAGATCCTCTGATGTGAGCCCAAAGCACGGCCTCTCAGCGCTGGAGGTCCTTAGCGCAGTGAGGACAGAGCCCCTGCGAGCGGGCAGCATAGGGACAGGACAGGCAAGACCCCAGGACTCACCGACCACCACCTCTTAGCCTGAATTTGAGGAAATGGTGTCACTGTTTTGAAGTCTGTCAAGAGAGTGCCTTAAGTACTTTGATAATTTAAAATCCTAATTGACTTTTTCCTTCACATCAATTGTGGGGAAGTGATACCCTTATCCAGGATGGGGTTACTTCTCTCCCTTTGATCAGCAGCCTGGGGCAAGTCTCTTCTCATAACTCTGGGTTTCAAGTCATCAATTTGCAGCGGATCTTGCAGAATCCTATGGAATGTTAATGTGGGAATGCCTGCATTTCCTGGTTGCTTGTCTTCACCACAAGCCTTTAATTCCCTGGTTCCCCATTCTCCTTTAACCCCATCCCTCCCCAGACCAGTGCAAGCATCTGAAGGTAAATAGATCCATCAAGGGAGCTCATAACCCTAAACATCTCCATGTTATTGAAACCGGTAAAACAGGCTAGTTAAACTTTCCCAACGCTCTTCCCCCAAACCAAAAAATATCCCAGCTCTGTTTGTTTTTAATGTGTCTATTTCACTTGTTAAAAATAGATGTTCCTGGATCTAAGATGTATTACAAAAATAAAACACATTTGTAAAACCGACAAAGGACTTAATGCTGAGAAACTGCATTTCCATCAGTCTGAACAGGACAAGTGCAAGCAAATTCAGTATTAAACTGGTTGCCACAGCTTGATGATGATAATCTCAAAATGCTATGGTTGTGACAAATGGATACAGACTTTCAGTTATAAGGTGAGTAAGGTCTGAAGATGTAATGTGTGATGTAATATGCTGACCAAAGTCGACAAAACTGTATTGTATAATTGAAATTTGCTAAGAGAGTAGAGCTTGAGGAAACTCCAGAAGATAGTGAAGAACAGGGAAGCCTGGTGTGCTGCAGTCCATGGGGTCACGAAGAGTCGGACACGACTTAGTGACTGAACAACAACAACAGAGAATAGAACTTAAATATTTTTACCAAAAAACAAAGTTAAATGTGTGAAGTGATGAATTTGTCAATTAGCTCAAAGAGAGGGAATCCTTTCAGACAGTAAATGTGCATCAAATCATCACGTTGTTCACGTAAATATCACATTTGTCAATTATATCTCAGTAAAGACCCTGATCAGAGAAGGCAATGGCACCCCACTCCAGTACTCTTGCCTGGAAAATCCCATGGATGGAGGAGCCTGGTAGGCTGCAGTCCATGGGGTCACTAAGAGTCGGACATGACTGAGCAACTTCACTTTCACTTTTCACTTTTATGCATTGGAGAAGGAAATGGCAACCCACTCCAGTGTTCTTGCCTGGAGAATCCCAGGGATGGAGGAGCCTGGTGGGCTGCCATCTATGGGGTCGCACAGAGTCGGACATGACTGAAGCGACTTAGCAGCAGCAAAGACCCTGATGCTGGGAGGGATTGGGGGCAGGAGGAGAAGGGGACGACAGAGGATGAGATGGCTGGATGGCATCACTGACTCGATGGACGTGAGTCTGGGTGAACTCCGGGAGTTGGTGATGGATGGGGAGGCCTGGCGTGCTGCGATTCACGGGGTTGCAAAGAGTTGGACACAACTGAGCGACTGAACTGACTGAACTGACAGTTGGGGGGAAAAGGTTATGAATGTGTGCTTGTTTTCACATACAGAATAGTTTAATCTGATCTTCTTCTAAACAATTTTGGGGGTAGAATGGGTGAAGAAAGGAATGAAACTTGTTACTGACCTTGTCCAGTTGGTCTCCAACAAGCCCTGTGTCCTTAGAGCTAACAGAACGAGACTGAGTTTGATTCAGAAGCAAAGTTTTACTCTTTGGTCATGGAGTGGAGAGGTGTTAGCTCATGCTCTGGAGTATAACACTCTCCACAGGCTGCTGTTGGTGGGCTGCTTTATAAGGTTCTCCTCAGCAGGAAGGATGGAGGTCTGCTCCGCTGGTGTGGTGCTCACAGCACTTCAGACTGAGGTGCCACAGCGTGTCTGCACACCATCCGCCAAAGCCATTTTGAACTGGGGTGCCATGGGCAGCACTTCATGCAGCTGAGGAGCTGAGGTGTCAGGATGTCAGGGTCTACGAGGGAAACTCCAATCCGACTTGTTAGGTGCAAGGCCTCTGCACAGAACCCCATGCAGGCAAGTGAAACTAGACTTAACACAAAAGCAGTGGTTAGATCCTCTCACCTGTATTCCCTCTCATTCTCTCTACGGTCCCCAGTGGGCTTTGCCAGTGACACTTTGCCTCTATCAACGCCCTTCTGTTTCCTCAGATCTTCTCTACAAAGTTTATTGTCAAACATGTTGTTCTTTTCAGAATGTGTCATTCAAACCAGACTGATAAAAATAGAAATATGTATCTTTTATTATAAATGAGATTGTTAATTTTGAAAAGTAAAAAAAAAGAATCACTTAGTGATTTTAATTAAAGCAACCACCATCTGGTGGTTTTCTCTGGGAGTCACCAGAGCCAAACCTCTCATAAAATGACCTATAGCTGACCTCCTGTATCCTTATTTTAGAACTATTCTTACAATTCCTACCCAGTTATAGACCCTACTGGCATTAGAGTGGCCCGCTCTTATGAACAGAAAAAAAATCTAGATTCTTAAGAAAACTAAAAATGCAAATATTTTGGATCCATTGAGTGTTCAACTATGATTAGTGACAGGCACTAGTTTCTACCTCTAAGAATCATGACTTTACTGCTCCCTGAAGTCCTTGTCAGATATGCGAAGAACTGGGGGATGAATTTGGTAGGACATGTACTAACTCTTGATGCTCCTCCCAGAGTGATTTCTAAGAAATTTCCAATTAGAACACCTCTGAAGAAGAAATGTTTGCACCTCAGTAAGGCCCAGAGGTTCAAATCAGTGAAGACTCGAGTGACATAGGTTGAGTCCCTGGGTAGCAAACTCAAATGCAGAGACCAGTGTATAGGATGTTTCTGAAGGCCTGCTCTTGGGATTGACAGCTGCAGAAGAAAGGAGAAGAAATCCGGACTGGGCACCAGGAGAAGCTGAGCTTCGATGCTGGATATCTCAGTGGAAGACAATAAACCCTGCACAGAGTTCTGAAGATGGAATCATATTCAGAGGGCCCTTCATTGGGAAGAAGAGGGAAAATACTGTATACCTCCTATTGGATATGGTGTATGGGTACTAGATTATTGGTTATGGGCTCCCCAGGAAAGAGTAAGGATGTGTGTGTGTGTGTGTAGGTCTCTCTTCGGCTGAGGCCTTCCCTGCGGGGACAGACAGCCAAAGGCAGTCTGTCTGTAGCGCTCCCTGTAGGAATAAGTCTTTCATTCCTGAGATCTAAATGGAGCATCACAGCACATTTGATGTTGTGGAAGTGAAGGACTTCCACATTGAATGACGGGGAAGTGAAGGACTTAAGGTGAAAGGAATGGGCTCTGAAAGCTGGTAGAACTGTTCGTTTCTTGCCTTTCAGGGAAATACAAAAGGAAGAATGCACTCAGAGTCAGGCAGTCTTTCACACTACACAAGGTATTTTTTCACAAGGAACACTCTATTGCTTATTTAGCATGGCTAGTGGATATTCTTGGTTTTCCTGAACTGTGATCAAAAAACTATAAATATTTTTATCCAAATCTAGATTCTTTAAAAAAGTGGGGGGCAGGGGGCAGTGAGGGTGGGTGATAATTAGCCTGTTCCTAGAGCACAGCCTTAGAACCCAAAGTGAGGCCAGGAGGCATTCGTCTTTCACAGGTAGTGTCTGGTCACTTTACTTGGGCTAATTCAGGCTTGTCAGGGGCGCAGTTTGGCAATTCATGCAAATTTCTCAATATGTTATGGTACAGCTCTGTTGCATGTAACCGAATATGTTTGGAGGTGTTTGAATGCATTTTATTCATTTGCTTTTACAAAAATTTGGTAGTTCTCATGGCCTTTTTGTAGTTTTTTTTATAGCTTGGAGATCTGTTTATTTTTTTCTAAACAAAAGAAACCATAGATATTTTATAGTGTGTATTTTCTCATTTAATTTTGAAGTCTCTGCGATCTGGTTCATTTCTGCCTATTCTCACTCAAGATGTCTAGTTTATGCAACTAATCATATTTAACCATGTACTGGTCATTATATTCAAAAATAACTTAGGAATGATCCTTCAAGGCTGTGCTTCCTTACACTATTCAGGTGATTGTAAACTCACTCAAGGACTGGTGTACTTCTGGCTTTTCATTTGCCTGAAGGCACAGGCCTCTGGATCCTAGTTCATTATATTTGGTGAAGAAATGAGACTCTCCAGTTTTGGTGGGACCCTGGCCTTGACGTCTTCCTTTTGCTTTTTGAGGCCACCAAAACAGCACCTCGGCTTTGCATATGTCTTCAGATTTGACAATTGCAATTGGGGTTAAAGTAGCTTCCAATGCCCAGTTTACCTCTCTGGATTTGCCTTCTAGATTTTTGCAGATTAAGTCCTCATGATCTTGTTTTCAAGTTTATAAGTTAAAAAAATTAATGATACCCAGTTTTTTTGTTTATTTGTTTTGCTTGGCTTTTCTTTTTCTTTCTTCTTCTTCTTCTAGCTGTTCTCCTTGGAAGGGAGGAAGCCTCTGATATGTCTTATCTGTGGCAAACCCTGTGGCATTCTTTATGAGAATTCAAAGGATATCAGAAGCATCTTATACGGTATCTCAAATTTGCAAGCATATTTTGTTGGTTGAAATTGAGTCAAATAGAGTCAAATATTGGCATTGCATGTTCTAAGAGCTTAAATAAATGTCAAAATTTTTCATTAAGCATGGACCTGATTTTGTAATCACATAAATATAAGATGTTAAATTATAATTTCTCTAAAACTAACAGGGTGTGATACACAAACTTTAAAAAATAAACCTATAGGAATATATGCATCATCAATGACATTTTCATTTTTAAGTTATTTAGAATTTACTGGAGGTGGGATGAACTTTTGATAGGTTATTTGAGGATGAGAAAATTAAAAAGAGGAAGTCAAGTATTTTTTTTTTTTTCAATGCAGGAGAGGCAGTTATTTTCAGTGATAGAAAAAAATTCAGGTCTTCCTTATAATTATTGAGCTAGCACACAGTAATTACGTGAGAAAAGCCTCTCAGAGATAACAATGTAATTTAAACTGTCCAGTTTAGGGTTATTTTCCTTATTTAAAAAGTGCCAAGCACAATAAATGTTGAATAAGTTTCAAAAGAATAATGAACTTTCATCTCTCCCATCAAGATGACTCTAATAGACACATGAGTTTCTTACTTCAGGAACTAGTTACCCACAAATGAACCCTTATGACATAAATGAAACCTGAAACTCTTTAAGTGCTGGATTTATTTCCATGAGGCCAATTTAAATAAAAAAGATTCATTCTCTCAAAAGAATGATTCCGTCTCCCTTGCAATGCTGTGGTTTATAATAGAGTTATTATTAGCTTTGACCACAATTATGTCACTGTGACAACCTCCCCACCTGCTTGGACCAAGAGTGATCTCCCTATCTCTGGAATGCTGGTTGCACTTACTCTTCATACCACTTAACTGGCACTTAGCATTGCTAAATGTTACTTAGCCTTTTATATGCATGGCTATCTTCTCAAGGAGACTGAACCCTTGAAGGACAAGAATCCTGCCACATCAGACCCTGTTAAATAGTTGGTCCCTGAACTGCCTAGTCCCAGAGCTTCTATACAGTATGCTCAATACATGTTTGTTAATGATCATTATGCATCATATTTGACTTGGGTGCGAAATGTATTAATATCTTATTCATTATGTTCCCTCAGATCCTAGCACAACGCCTGACCCAGAATAGAAACTCAAGAAAAGTTTACTGAATGAATGAACAAGTGAATGAAGGGATGAGTCATTAAGTGAAAATATGGTGCTTTATATTATGAACTGAGAAGTTCAGTGTCTATGATATTCTGTCCCTGATCTTCTGCTCTACTTTAAAGGAAGACTATGACCCATTCCCTGGGATTTGGAGAAAACAAGACATTGTGAAACTCTATTTGACCATAATAAGAGACAAGAGTCAAAGTGGTATAAAGAAACAGCTTTAATTATCATACTTCACATCTAAAAAGTATATCCGCACTGGGTTAGCATTGAATAGCTCCTTTGCTAAAGAGAGTATTATTTTCTTAATTAGATGTATTATTCTCTAAGATTCCTTCTAGCTCAGTGTGTTTTGTAGGGAATATATTATAGATTTTGGAGTTTGATGGTTTGAATGTCAAATTCTAGCTTCACTTTTCCCACAGTTGACTTTGAGCAAACCATGCAATCTGCTGACGCTCTGACCCCTTCCCAATTACTCCTGTGTAGACTGAGATGTATAATTCCTGCCCTGTTTCTCAAAGCATAACCTTGAAATTCATTGGGAAAATGCATATTAAAGTACATTAATTATTAAGCTATTCAGATATAAGACATTAATTGATAGTTAAAGAAGATAAATATCTTCCCAAGAGACTATAGGGTTCAGCAAGCTGAGAATTTCCTGAAGGGTGTTTCAGAGAACACCATTGTTTTCACAAATGGTAATAGCCATGACATGACAAAATCATTTCAAACAAGCATGGGAAATTCTATGCTAAACAAAAGTAAGCGTATTCTTTCATTGAAGGACTTATTAGAACTGATAACATGGTCATGTGTTTTGTGATTCTCTATTTCCCAATCTTAATAGACAAGGTATCTTACAGGATTAGGATCCCTGAAGTACAACTTGAGAAAGGCTGAGCTAGTTTAAAGGCCAGATCAAATCTCACAGTACTCTGTCAGTGCTGCCCCAAGTACCCAAATACCAATCTGAGAAATGTTTGTTTCTTATCTCTGGTGAGAAAAAGAGCTTATGAGAGGATATAAATCAACACATGCTTCTTTCATGAGGAAAGTCTTGCTACTAGAAAAAAAAAAAAGTCAGTTATCTGAGCTTTGCTGATTTATTTTGGTGCAGGCTCCTTATCAGCTTGCACAGCAGCAGTGGTCCTGCCCTACTCCTTGAGTAGCATTGCTGCAATTAACTGGATGGGGATGAGACTTTAGTGAACCGTAGAATCAAAAGAAGAAAAGCCCTTTTCATACCTTGCACTTGGTAGCAGATGTGAAGTCTGGTAGCTGTGCAATTCGTTAAGCCCCAGGCTCTCAGACTAGGGGAGTAAGAGAGCAAGTTACCCTTTGATCCTCAGGTAAATTGGCATACTGGGCAAATCTACTCCACTTTCTCATCTAAAGCTAATGTCACACTCACTGGCTCCTACCCTTCGTGATCCCATTAGAGAAATGACTATCTCTGCTAGGATCCTTTCCAGACAGAAGCTGAGCTAACTGGGATGTTCGAAGAACAGGTGAATTAACTTCTCAATGACCCTGTTCAAACACTGAGACAACTTTCTCTGAACACCCTTCCGGGGGGAGTCTCCTTGGGAAACAAGGGACACAGTCAAATGGGGAAAATAGAGGAGAACTTATTGAAGGGATGGTTTACAAAAACGTACTGGATTAAAAGTGACAAACAGAATATTTCCTGCTGTGTAAACAAAGGGTGTCACAGTCATTAGAAACTGCAGCCATCAAGGATGGTGAGCTGGGGAGCCCTGAAGAAACTCAGGAAGGCAAGGATACCCGCCATTCAGTAGCCATCAGAATGTATCCACTCCCTGTGGTGAGCCCTGAAGAAACTCAGGAAGGCAAGGATACCTGCCATTTAGTAGCCATCAGAGTGTATCCACTCCCTATGGTGAGCCCTGAGGAAATTGAGAATGTAAAAACAGGCTACTGGCCCCAGACAAAGGAAAGCAACTTAGCAGCAGCAGCAGCAGCAGACACTTGCATCTTCCCATACATAAAAAAGGGCTAAATTCCCTACGTTGGGATATCTGATTTTCTTTAACTTACAGTAATCTTTTGATGTTCTGACTCCCTGCTCTTTGTTGCAAAACTGTCATATAACCTAGCTTTCCCTCTCGCCTCCTTAGGGTAACTTGGGATGCTGCCCCTCTGACTCAAAGTGCTAAAAATTCTCACCAAATAAAACATAACTCTCAACTTCCAGATTGTGACTGTTTTTTAAGTTCATAAAAGAAGACAGTATCTTCTTTTGCTAGGAAGGAAGGCTGTCTGCCCGACAGGAGCATGGCCCAGGTGGAGGAGCTCAGTCTCTGGTATTTTAACTAAAAGGCCTCACCTGTTTGATTTCTGTCTTATTTTTAAGATAACGTTGATTTCATACTGTTTTCATATACTCAGACTCCCCATTAAACAAACATCCCTGGTAGAAATCTACTGATCTTGACTTGCCAACTACTAAAAGCCCTTTGCTCTTTGGGATTATCACAACATGATTCTGTTGAGGACACATGGATATTAAGTGTCCCAATTAAATGTCTGTGGATTTAGGAGTGAGCCTGTGGATTAGGGCCATTTGAGCAAGTGAAGCACCTGGCTGTGTGGAGAGCAAGGCTAAGTAATTGCTCTCTGTGTATAACCCACAGAGCATTTACTGCAGTTGGCATGATTCTTGGCTGCCATGTTTGACTGGGAGCTACTTGAAAATAGATACTCTGTATTATCTCTCTCTGTTTTACTTCTATTTTTTCCTATGGTCACTGTATGAACAAATGCTGACTTCCTGACAAACTGGCCAAGAATTCTGTATCTCAATGAGTGTTTTTCTTTTAAACAGAATTACCTTTGGAGGCAATGTAACGGTTCTGACAATGTTGTCAATGCTAAAAGATCTTTGTCTATTTCAACCTTATCAGTGATCAACGCAAAGAAATAGAGGAAAACAACAGAATGGGAAAGACTAGGGATCTCTTCAAGAAAATCAGAGATACCAAAGGAACATTTCATGCAGATTCTTTACCACTGAGCTACCTGGGAGTCCCAGTGCATGTTACTAGGAGCATTTAGCTAATCTGCTTTATAATGTTTTGTTCCCATCCCATCTGCTGTGTTCACTGCAGACTGACAGAGTCCAGGAGCCACATCTGAATCTAGGACAAGGCATTGTTTGCTGAGCATCTGGTAGAACTTCCCTATCTTCTGCTTGGTGGAATCCTGGTGACCAGCTCACATTCCAGGAAAGACAAGATCCCATGACACAAATTACAATATCAGAATAACTTTGTTTTCATTCCTGATTATAAACAGCCTGTGTCTTAGTCCATTCAGACTGCTATAACCAAAAAAAAACCATAAACTAGATGGCTTAAAAAAAACCATTTATTACTCACAATTCTGAAAGCTAAGAAATCCAAGATCAATGTGCAGGCAGATGTGGTGTCTGGTTAGAGCTGGCTTCCCTAGACGGCTTTTTTTTTTTTTTTGCTTTGTTTTGTTGCTGTAACCTCAGAGGGCAGAAGAGGCAATGGGGCTCTTGTAGCTTCTTTCATAAGGATGCTAATCCCATTTATAAGGGTTCTCCCCTCAGGACCTGATCACTTCCTAGTGGCTCTACCTCCTAATAGCATCTCCTTGGGGATGTGTGAATTTAAGTTTCACTATGTGAATTTAGGGGGACACAGATATTCACACTGTAGCACCCTGGCTTTTAATAGTTAAGGGAAAAAAGAACAGATTGATCTTTTATTTCCCAGGATCCTGGGGTCTAGGGTAACAGGGAGTCGATCTCAAGGCCTATTTCTGTGGGTGACCTGTTCCCTCTACTCAGACAAAGTCCTTCTTTGTGTTCTTCCTCTGCCTCCCTCCTCGTGGGTCCCCCCTGGAAGGTGAATGTCCTGAATGCTTTATTCATGGCCACGCTGCCTCTTTGAGGAGGCTTCTAAGAAGAACAAGAATCACGGTGGGCTGCTGCTGTCCTAAGGTTGCTGGGGAAGCTTCTGTAGGACTCCCCCAGGCCCCCTGTAGGTGATCACCCCTTTGATGTCACCTGCCTACCAGGCATGACAGCAGAGAGGGGCCAAAGCACAGTACATGCATATAATACTAGTTAAATAGTCCACAAGACCAATTAGCAAACCACGAGTCATTCTTCATGCCCAGCCCATCCTAACTCCCCTGTAGCGACCACATTCAACAATTTTAATGCTTTCTTTTGATATATGCCTTCACATCTCTGAACATGCTTATATTGTTACTTCTCTATACTCCATAATGAATAAACTAAAAAATAAATCAAGATTTAACTTTTTTTCACAGCATCACCACACCACCCCTTTCACAGGCCCATTTCCTATCTCCTTTTACTCTTAAAATAGTTATGTCTAATGTTGAAGATATCAATAGTCAGTGTTTATACAATTATAGCTATGTAAACACTAGTTATGCAGATGACACCACCCTTATGGCAGAAAGTGAAGAGGAACTAAAGAGCCTCTTGATGAAAGTGAAAGAGGAGAGTGAAAAAGTTGGCTTAAAGCTCAACATTCAGAAAACTAAGATCATGGCATCTGGTCCCATCACTTCATGGGAAATAGATGGGGAAACAGTGTCAGACTTTATTTTTTTGGGCTCCAAAATCACTGCAGATGGTGATTGCAGCCATGAAATTAAAAGACGCTTACTCCTTGGAAGGAAAGTTATGACCAACCTAGACAGCATATTAAAAAGCAGAGACGTTACTTTGCCAACAAAGGTCCATCTAGTCAAGGCTATGGTTTTTCCAGTGGTCATGTATGGATGTGAGAGTTGGACTGTGAAAACAGCTGAGCGCCGAAGAATTGATGCTTTTAAACTGTGGTGTTGGAGAAGACTCTTGAGAGTCCCTTGGACTGCAAGGAGATCCAACCAGTCCATTCTAAAAGAGATCAGTCCTGGGTCTTCTTTGGAAGGAATGATGCTAAATCTGAAACTCCAGTACTTTGGCCACCTCATGCGAAGAGTCATTGGAAAAGACTCTGATGCTGGGAGGGATTGGGGGCAGGAGAAGAAGGGGATGACAGAGGATGAGATGGCTGGATGGCATCACCGACTCAATGGACGTGAGTTTGAGTGAACTTCTGGAGTTGGTGATGGACAGGGAGGCCTGGAGTGCTGCAATTCATGGGGTCACAAAGAGTCAGACATGACTGAGCGACTGAACTGAACTGAACTGAAACACTTGTTTATCACTGAGCCAGGTTGGAGACTCTTAGAGCTTTGCCTGTCTTACACGTTTATTTTTTGTTTTCCTAGAAGTCAGTGATTGTCTTTGTTTTGTCATTTGCTTGCTTTTCTGTGTAGTTGTCATTAATTCAGCTCCAAATATTCTGTAGTTTAAAAGTTCTCAATATTTTCAAATATGTCAGATTTCAGTTTTAACTTCTTGAAGATGTATCTCCCAGATAGAACATTCTAACATGCTCTGTGTCATCTTGAGAATGCCTCATCACAATAATCCTACAAATTTCTTTTGCTTCTCTCTTTTGAGGCTTTACATGTTTGAAAATATTTTTATTCTACCCTCACACTAAATTGATAGTTTAGCTGAGTAAGAGATCTCTCACAGTTTTAAAGGGAATTTTCTACTGTCTTTTAACTTCTACTAAGAATCTTTAGCAAGTGAGAGCAATTATAACAGTTAATGCCTTACATGAGAATTATTTTGTTTCTCTGGAAACTGGTGAGCTTTTTCCCCCCTCAATGTTCTGAAATTTAATAATGATGTGCCCTGGTATGTGGATCTACTTTTATCCACTGAACTTTGTATTCAAGGAGACTTTCAATTTATAAACTCATGTCCAAATTTACTTATTCTCTTTATTTCTTTCCCTCAGTCTTTTTCCATTCTCTTTCATAACTCTTATTGAGATGTTAGAGCTCCTGGATGGATTCTAATTTTCATATCTTACTTTCCCATTTTTCTTGACTTGATTTTCAAGTCTTCTAATGAATCTTGCATTTCCACTAACACAGTTTTAACTTCTAAAATCTCTGTCTTATTCTATGATCATCCCATTTCCATGGCATCTTATTCTTATTTTATGAAGTTATAACTTTTTTAATCTCTCAGAGAATATTAATTTCTTAAAGAAAGTCTTCATATCTTTTCATAGTTTCCATTTTTTCCAAGTTGCTTTTGTCTTTTCCTTTTTTTTTTTTTTTTTGGTCAAGAACTGAAAAGAGTCTAAGATTTTACCCCACTTGTAGGCTAACAGGTCAGCCTAGCACAGTTGCAGTGGTGCTGGTCTTAGCACTGCCCTGTGGGAAATTATGCTCAAGAAACTGATGTAAATGCTGAAACTCTGGCTGCAGCATTTCTAGGAGTAACAAAGTCCCTTGTCTCTGACCCAGAAGTCTCATGAATTCTGCCAGCATCCCTGCAACTGTGCTAGGCTGACCTGTTAGCCTACAAGTGGGGTAAAATCTTAGACTCAAATATCTGATGACCCTTGGATTATGTTTACGAACTTCCTTAATGATATAAGCTTAGCTGCCTGAGTTTTGAAAGCTTCTTTCCATTGTGGAAAGAAGTGGAAAGAAGGCTGTGGGGGATAGTGCAATAGGAAAGAAAGTTTCAACATTTAGAATTTAAGCTTCTATGTAACCCCCCTTTTTTGGTATAGTTTCTTTGCTTTCAACTATGCTTAGTGTCCCTCAGCCCAGAGGCCCTTTATTTTATGCTCTGTAAGCTGCAATTGAGCCCATGAAATGTGGGTTGTTCAAACTGAGATGACTTATAAGTGTAAAATACTCTTCAATTTCAAAGACTTAGTACAAAAAAATAAAATATCTCATTAACAATTTTTATCCTGATCATGTACTAAAATAATATTTTTAATACATTGTATTAAATAGGATATATTATTAAAATTATGTTTATATATTTTTTCACTTTAAAAGAAAGTGGCTACTAGAAAATTCTTAGAATCATGACGTTCTTCTTCAGTACTTTTTGGTGATATATAGCACTTTTGGTGACATGTAACTCAGCTAATCAGGGGAAGCCGATTTTCAGGGATATTTAGGTCTTGCATTCACAATTACCCAACAAGTCCTTCTTCTGTAGTAGTATCTTTCTCTTGACCACTCCTAGGAAATCGTGTTTGATTTTAGGGACTCAGGTATTTTGATAGGCCCTGCACAGGATAATCTAGGATAATTGTTCACCAACAGGTCTATAACCTCAGTCACACAAAGTCCATTTTCTAGGTAACATATTCACAGGCTCTAGGAATTAAGGTGTGGATGACTTTGGGTGCCATTATTTTTTCTGCCACATTATCTTTGTGTCCATTTTACCAACGATGAAAACTGAAGCATAGAGCTGTTAAACTCCCTGTTAAATCGGCACAACTAGTATGTCTTAGAGCTGCGTTTTCAACCCAGGCTGTTTAGAATCAGTGCCTATGCTACATCAAGACTTGGATGACCGGCTTATTGTTGTTGTTTAGTCGCTAAGTTGTGTCTGACTCTTTTGCGACCCCATGGACTGTAGCCCACCAGGCTCCTCCATCCATGAAGTTTCCCAGGCAACAATACTGGAGCCGATTGCCATTTCCTTCTCTGTGGGATCTTTCCAACTCAGGGATGAAACCATCGTCCCCTGCACTTGTAGGCAGATTCTTTACCACTGAGCAACCAGGGAAGCCTGGATGACTAGGAGTTAAAAACAAATCAGGGAGACGGGGGGTGGGAGTGTGGGGGTGTGTGAAGAGGTGAATGAGGTCAAAAAGCAGCAGAGGGAAAAGTCATCTTTTGGCAGAGGACTTAAGTATATAAACTGTCTTCCTCTTGAAGGCTTATCTCTAATATTTTTAAACACCTAGATAATGAGAACAGAAGAAACATCCTTTTGTTGCTATTAAGTTGCTTAAATCACATAGAGCCCTTTCATGATGACAAGCATATGGGCTCCAGGAAAACTGGTCACCTGTGGGTCCGTTTGAATTGATAATTCCTGACTCCACTGAACTGGGGACAGAGGGATATGTCCCTTGTGGCTTTCCTAATTCATTAGTTTGATGAAGCCTTTGTTCCAGAGCTGGGAAAAAACTAAGGAAGGATACTCTGAATGTGATTGGTAGAAAACTGGATTGGGAGTCCATTCTTCTAGGTTTTCAATCTGCCACTGACTAGCTGGACTAGGAGCAAGCAGCTCCCTTTCACCTCTCTGAAGACCAGTTTTCTATTTGAAATGAATATATGTTTAGATATTTTTTAAAGTTTTTATTATGAACATTTTTAAAGATTGAACAATAGAAAGGATAATATAAGCATGCATACACTCACCAACTATATTTAATAATAGTTGTTAACATTTCTTCTCTATTTAACTATATATATGTATGTGTGTGTGTGTGTGTGTGTGTAGGTGCTAACATGTTTTTCTGTATTTGTTTAATTATATATATTTGTATATATAAGTGTTAACATTTTTTCTATAGTTGTCTAGCTATACATATTTATATATATACACACACACTCTCACACATGTGTGTATCTATGTGCATGTAGACATTTAATTTTAAAAGTAATCTTCACTGAACTACTTAAAAGTGAGTTGCAAATAGCATGATATTTCACCACTAAATAGTTTAGCATTCCCCCATAAGATGGAATAACCCAACCTAACCACAGTATCATCATCATGCTTGTGGAAATTGATAATTCCCTTAAAATCTTATATCCAATCCATATTCAGATTTCCCCCTTGTCCCTGAAATGTCCTTATAGCTATTTTTTTAAGGAAAAAAAAACAAAACAAAACAGAATTCAAAGTTCATGTTAGTAGGTCTCCTTTAATCTATACCATGATTTGTAAGTAGCATTATTTTCCTGACTTACGCATTCTCATCCTGGACAGTGCTTCACTCTAATGATTCTAAATGGGGAAGGACAGGGTCACCCTTAGATTATGCAGGGGTCTCTCTTTAGGGGTAGGGGAGAACTGAATCAAGGCTGCCTGGGACCCAGGCTGGGCTTGGGACAACTTGCCAGAAGCACTGTTGGCCTAGGCCAGTCCCAGGTCCCAGAAGGGGACTTAACAGATTTGAGGAGGAAGATGCTTCAGGACAAGATGCCGCCTGGAGTGTGAGAGCTGGGACAGGGCCCTTGCCTGTCCAGGCCAAGGGCAGCACTGGAGGCCTGGATGGGATGTGGAGAGAAACATCACTATATAGTGAAGAAGAATAAGTACTATGAGTATAGCTAACATATCCTGGGGTTGCTTTCTCAAGCACCACCATAACAGGTATACCCCATCCCCATGCCCCTTCATTCATTCACCAAGTATTCATTAAGCACCAGGTTTGTGCTAAGCACTGTTCTATGCACCATTCTAGCCCCAAATACCTGTCCTCATAAAACTCATTCTAATGAGGGACAACAATACAGTGAACACAGTGAAGTTGCTCAGTCGTGTCCGACTCTTTGCGACCCCATGGACTGTAGCCTACCAGTCTCCTCCATCCATGGAATTTTCCAGGCAAGAGTACTGGAGTGGGTTGCCATTTCCTTCTCCAGGGGATCTTCCCAACCCAGGGATTGAACCCAGGTCTCCTTCATTGCAGGCAGACGCTTTACCCTCTGAGCTACCAGGGAAGCCCTGGAACAACAATAAATGTAAGTAAACACACACAAACGTACAACACACATATGCACGTTTTTAGAAAATACTTTTATTTATTTGGCTGTGCCAGGTCTTAGTTGTGGTGTCTGGGATCTATTTTAGTTGCAGTGTGTGGGATCTTTAGTTGCAGCATGTGGGATCTAGTTCCCTGACCAGGGATCGAACCCTGGCCTGCTGCATCAGGAGTACAGAGTCTTAGCCATTGGACCACCGGGGAAGTCTCACATACACACAGTTTATAGTGAATAGAGGTAAGGAGTGAAAAATGTGTGGTAGGCATGAAATATGGGAGTGACATGTTACAGTTTCTGATAACGTGTTCGTTATCTGTTGCTGAATAACAAATTACTCCAAAATTTAGTGGCTTGAAACAACAAACATCTATTATCTCAAGGTTTCCAAGGCTCAGGAATCCAGGCATGGCTTAGCTGTGTCCTCAGGCTCAGGCTCTTAAGGCTGTCCTGGGGGTGTTGCCGAAGGCTGCAGTCATTTGGGGCTTGGGTCAGGGAGGAGCCAGTTCCAAGGTCACTCATGAGGTTGTAGGCAAAGTTTTGGTTTCTTGTAAGCTGTTGGACTAAATGCCTTAGCTCCTTATCGCCTCATGGCTAGAGATCTCCCTCAGATCCTTGCCACACCAACCTCTCCACAGGGCAACTCACACCATGGGAGATGCCTTCCAGCAGAGTGAAAATTGAGAGAACAAGAGAGGCCAAGCAAGGAATCCCAGACAGTCTGTGACCTAATCTCAGAAGTGACACTACCCACTCTGAATTCTGTTCCTTAGGGGTGAGTCACTAGGCCAAGTCCACATTCAAAGGCAGGGGATTCTACAGAAGAACGAAGACCAGAGGGTAAGCATCACTGGGGGCCATTTGAGAAGCTGCCTACCACAGCTAGGGTGGCCAATGGAAGCCTCATTGAGGTGGCAATAAAGACAGGAAGTAAGTGAGAGAGGGAGAGGAAGAACAGCATACCTGGAGGAAGAGCACTCCAGGCGGAGTGAACAGAACATGCAGAGTTCTCCAGGCAAGCGCAAGGCTGCTATATTTCTTTCTGTAAAAATTATCACCCGGATGGTTTCCAAGGTTCTTCCTGAGTTTAATATATTTTGATCCTAAATGCACTAATCAATAAGGTCTCTCTATCCAGTGAACACATATCATCTCCCATTTGTTAATTTCTATGCAAGGCCAAGAGTGCCAACAATCCTGAGTTCAACAATCACAAATCAAAGGAAAGCTTCTCAGTCTTGCACGTAGACCCTAAAGCTTTGTTTCTGAGAGGATGGTCTGCAATTTTGATTATCCCTCAGCACTTTCCTTTAAACTCAGAAATTGTCTAGAAATCAAGATGTTCTCAATCTATCAGGAGTTGTTAACCTAGAGTCTGTTCGTAGAGTTCAGAGTGTAGGAACTTGGATGAGGAAAATGTACATCTCTGTTTTTACCAAGCTTTAACTTCTATTTAAAGTTAAAGCTTTAACTTCTGTCCTTCCGTTTTGAGCATCCGTGTGATAACCAGCCTCCCATACGGCCTCCACCTCACTGGTGTTCACACCCCTGTGCAGTCCCCTCCCACAGGGGTCAGGGTTGGTCTGTGTGACCCATGGGATACAGAAGTGATGGCATGCTACTTCTGAGATTAGGTTATAAAAGCAGCTTCATCTTGGACCCTTGCTCTTTCTCCATCACTCACTCTCAGGGAAGCCAGCTGCCATGATTTGAGGATAGGTGACAAGGAAAGGAGACACCCAGCCAAGAGCCGCTGAGGACCTAACACCAGCCATCAGCCACATGAGTGAGCTTGGATGTAGATCTTCTGGTCTTCAGATGACACAGCCCTAGCCAACAGCTTGACTGCAACCTCATGGGAGACTCTGAGTAGGAGCATCCAGAATCTCCTCCTGGATTCCTGACACTCAGAAATGGAGTGCAATGTTATTTGTTATCTGCTGAGTTGTATTATGCAGCAATAGATAACCAATTAAGTAGGCAGCATACAGTCATATTAGCAGTACCTGGGATTTTGTCTTCAATTGAGATCACAGTTACTTTTATATCATAGGCTTCCCAGGTGGCTCAGTGGGTAAAGAGCCCACCTGCCAATGCAGGAGACATAAGTGATGAGGATTCAATCCCTGGGTTGGAAAGATTCCCTGGAGAAGGGCATGACAACCCACTCCAGTGTTCTTGCCTGAAGAATCCCCATGGACAGAGGAGCCTGGCTGGCTACAGTCCATGGGATCACAAAGAGTTGGACACAACTGAAGCACCTTAGCACAAACTTGCATAGTCATTGAAGAGAGAGCCAATATATCATCATGACTCCAAAATTATAGCAGAACATCTTGTATATATTAATAAAGAAGCATGTATCTTACTTTATCACAACTCAATATTTTTATAATTGAATTTCAGTATAATTGGTGTCCTTTAAAATCCTATGTGTGCATTTAACTTTTTGCATTTAAAAATATTTTTCTGAGAAGGGGTCAATAGGTTTCATCAGACAGCTGAAGGGCACAAAAATGTTTAAGGATTCTGGATTTGGGAGTTTGGTTTCTCCCTACTGATGTACAGGGAAACTTGCTACTTCCTACAAATAAGTTCTGCATGGCCAAGAAGGCAGGATCTTCCAGATGCCCGGCTGGCTGTCTACTAGCATGGGATGTACATGGTCAGTGAAACTGGTCTGCTGAAGCCATAATCAGCCAAGGGAGGAGTGGATTCTGCAGCAAACCTGGGCTCCTCCAGCACCAGAAGCTCCTCCTGCCCAGGGTTTGCATCAGACACTGCTCTACCCTTTTTATCTAGTTTCAGAACTGAGTTTTCAGTGGCTGCCAAGCCTGAAGCATGCACAACACAGCAGAATGCTGTCACTGTGCTGACAGCCATGTGAGAGTCAGCACAAAGCGCTGTGTGCTGAGGGGCAGGAGGCCAGGCTCAGCAGAGGCAGCCAGAGGTGGGAACCGTTTGTGGAGCTGCTGTCAGACCATTTCCTCTCCCCTTGACTCTCGGGAGTCCTGGAGGAGAACGGCCCCAGGGGCAGCCTCCCAGCCCTTCCTGCAGAGGGAGGGGCACCAGGACTTTCACTTCCATGATAAGAGTCTTCCTGCTCTTAGAGCTCCTGGGTGACAGAGCTAGAAGAAAGCTGGAGAATGGTGGCCACTCTCTGGTCTCAGTCCCATTTTAGAGATAGGGACACAAGAAAAGAGAAATGTCTTCTCAGGACCACGTGATTCATTTGCCAAGAGGCAGGTCAGAATGTTAGTGTCTTAACAGACTGTCTTGTTGACAGTTGTATTTCTAAGGCCTGGCAGGGGGCTGGACACATAAAAATGTGCTGAAGGAATGAGTGAGCAGAACCCAATCTGGCTCTTCTTTCTAGCCATCGATCGTTTAGACACTTTCACTCAAGAAAATGGAAAAAAACAGTGGACCTGGGTGAACGTCTTCATTTTAATTTTCTCTTTGCGCAAATAAATGATAAATCAATCTCCCATCTCTCTCCCTCCTTTCTTCATTTCAAAATCTAAAAAACGCCCACGTTTTGGCAAGCTCCTAGGTCACAAGAGTGCGATTTGTTGTTCATTTGATAATCCTAGGGTCGTCATTACTTCAGTTTGAAAATGAAGCTATACTCTAGGCTGATATAACACACCTGGCCTGGGGTGAGTGGGAGGGAAGGGGGAGGAAGACCCACTCAATGTGTGAAAATATTAATTGCTCAGTTGTGTCTGACTCTTTGTGAACCCATGGACTGTAGCCCACCAGGCTCCTGTGTCCATGAAATTCTCCAGGCAAGAATACTGGAGTGGGTAGCCATTTCCTTCTCCAGGGCACCTTCCCAACCCAGGGATCTAACCCAAGTCGCTTGCATTTCAGGCAGATTTTTTACTTTCTGAGCCACCAGGGAAGCTTAGCCCTGTCTGAAAAGACCTATATCTCCACTACTGTGCCTTACATGCAGCACAAATAATAAGTGTTCAATAGAGATCTGCTGGCTTGCAGACTGACTGACTGATGAGTGAAAGTGAAAGTACCTACAAGCTGAGCCCTGGTGGCTTCCACAGCCTCCTCCATCTTCTCCTTGCAAAACTGCCAAGTGCTAAGGGCCTAACTGATCCGAGATAGGGCTTATATCTCAAGTGTGCCTTTCTGGGCTCCAGTAATGAGGAGACAGGGGGGCAGGAAGGGTTCTGGATTGCAGGTATGTATACACCCCGCCAATATGTACCTCTCTAGTCAGATAACAGCAGCTGGTGGACTCTATCAAGTCTTGACAGCCAGACTCAAAGCTGTGACATCATGATTTCAAAACTGAGTTTATCTTTTCCATCTGGTGTTGCAGATAGCAGGGACTAGGTCTTGGTGTTACAGAGTCACATTGTCCCTTTCAAATGCTGTCCCTGCCAAAAGTATACCTCATTAACAACAAACAAAAACTTTTAAAATAAATTTCAAAAATATACTCATTTATACACATTTTTTTATCTAGAAATATTTCATGAAAATCAAATAACAAAAAAATCAAACAAGAAAGGAAGTATATTCTATTTTGGCTTGTTTCCTTTTTTCCAGTCTTCTCCAAATACTTGGATACATGCTAAGTTGATGAGTTCATGGATTGGATACTATACATGCTTTGAATTTTTATAAAATCCTTAGGAAATTATACCAGATAAAATTTTTTCCTTCTTGTGATATATTTGAGAAGGAAAGACAGGAGGCAAATGACTCTAAATAGTTAAAGGTATTGTGATTTTAGCAATTCACATCAATAAATATTTGACACTCCACTATACACATAGCATTGAGCAGTGTCTTAGAGAGTCAGAAATGAACACAGTAAATCCCCATAGATAAGGCTCTGTGCCTTGGGATACCTATAATCACAATACACACAATAGATAAAGTGTATGCACAAATAATGATAATGCATGCAAGAAGTCCAAGATGCAATAGAAGACTCCAAACAACATATTTGGAGAGACAAAGAACAATTTTGGTGAATTGAGAGGGTTCCAGAAAATGAAAAGTGAGATGGAGCAGATAGTGAATGTAGGAATATAGAGTTAAGAAAGCGAGGACAAACTAAATGAATAGCAGGAGCAAAAAAGAATTGTTTCTCTCCAAATGGGGAGTCTGAAACTCAGGTCTCCCATTCAGTCAATCAATCAGTCTCTGTCTTTGTCTAATTTATCTCTACTCTCTCTCAGTGGGCTCTAGAGATACAGAGGTTGTAGATTGAGTGCACAAACTTGAGTAGACAGTGCCCGTGTGCTTAGTCGCCAGGCTCCTCTGTCCATGGGATTTTACTGGCAAGAATACTGGAGTGGGTTGCCATTTCCTCCTCCAGGGGATCTTCCTGACCCAGGGATCGAACCCGCATCTCCTTCGTCTCCTGCACTGGAGGCATATTCTTACTACTGAGTCCCTGGGGAAGCCCAGGTAGAGAATGAGGTGAAGGTTAACATTGCCAATGACCAGTGGTTATTTGGAGACCTGAGAAAGATTGAGGATCCTATGACCTCGTTCCTTTCCTCCTTAGAATTTCTCTCCTTACATTCCCTAAGAGATTTTCCATGTTCACGTTTCCTTAATGATAATGATAGATGTCAAGATGAAATAAGGCCAGTAAGTGTATCTGAGTACTGTGCTTTTGCCTTTCAATTAGGCACCTAAGTACATCCACAAATCAACTCTTACTCAGAAGAATGGCTCTGTAGAAGGTATTGTTGTCGTCCTTAATCTCTTAGCCCCCTTCTTTGAAATGACTCTCTGACCTTCTGCCGTTTGCACTTTTTCTTGGCAATTTTTCTTCTACAGTATCTTTCCTGTTTTCTCTCTAGCCATTATGTTATCTATTTTACTGATGAATACTATTTCCTCCCTATCCACCCATTAGCTTACTTCAGCTTTATTTTACTCTTTCTGACTATTGCCTCTTTACAAACTTCCCACACGAGGTCCCCTTTGGCACTTTTCCAGCCATTTTCCTTCTTAACTCCTATTTTGTTCAGAGTTCATAAAAATATATATGTAGTGTATATACAACACCCGTTCCCAAGGGCAAGATTTACAGGAAGCATCTCACAGGCCCCATTCATCAAATTCCACACTGTAACCTGGCCTCAAATGCTTAAGTATTACCCTTTTAATAGCAGATTCTATTTAAAGCTTTTGGAGCAGCGTCCTGAGAATGGAACCTAACTCCCTTTCTCCCTGTCCCTCTCTTCCTTGTCAGCTGTCATAATGTGTGTGAAAAGGCTTTAAGAACATTGAAGCATGTGCTGTGGTTGTTGTCATTGCTGTTATTACAGTGTGTTTGCTTATGTCTTCAGTGAACAAGAATTTATTGAATACCTACTATATGTCAGGCATTGGAGATAAAATGTGAGCAGAAGAGAATGGTCCCAACAAAAAGAAAAAAGGAAAATTACATAGTTCCTATTCTCCTAGGTCTTACAGTCTAGAGAAGAACATGGGTGTCATTTGAATAGTTGTGTGACTAGGTTTATAATTACCACCAGGTTTGATGCCGTAAAGAAAAGGTTTATCATGCCATATAGTAGGGGGTGGGCAACTGATCTCACCTTGGGAGGAGTTGGAGTCACCTGCTACATCCTGGGGGATAATGGGGAGTTAACTGAACCAAAGCAGGTGGTGAGCAGCACCCCAGGTACAGCGCACCTCAAAGTGGGAAGCAGCAGGGTTAGTTGTTTCAGGAACTGGAAGAAGGTCAGTGTGATTGGATGGGAGAAGGGAAGGTCAAGGAGGGATGTGGTCTGTGATGAGATTGAAGGGAAAAAATGGTTGGGCCAAGTTTCATGAGCAACACTTAAGGGTTTAGCTCAGTTCAGAGAGTTATGGGATGACAGTAAAGCATTTAAACAGAAAAAAAAAAATTCCATTCAAAACTTTTCTCTCTGTATACAGTGGAGAATGGATTGTATTGTAGGGAAGAGCAGGGAGTAGTCAATTCAAGGAGTCTGGGTGGAGGGGAGGGGGATGATAGGTGAGAGAGATGGTAGTGATTTAAGCTTAGGTGGTGGCAGCAAAATTGGAAAGAAGTGAGGAGAGTTGAGAAAATACTTTGCATGTAAAATTGTCAGAATGTGGTGAGAAAATGAATGTAGCAGCAGCAGAAGAATGTGAAATCAAGATTTGCTTTTTTAAAACAAGATTTGCTACTAGCTTTTCCACTTGGGCAACTAGATGTTCATGGAATCATTTACTCAGCTCTTCATCCATGCAGTAGTAAGTGAAGCCATTCTGAAAGAGCATCTCTCCCCCACACCTTAACACACAGCCTAAGATTATGAGTGTACAGTGGTCTTGCTGAGCAGCTCTGTTTCACAGTGGCTGAGAAATCCATGATGTTAACTCCAAAGACACTAATGGACAGGAGCCTGAACTTCAGAAATGAGACAGCCTCCATTCAACTACAGATCAGCAACCTGTTAGGCAAGACCTCCTAAACCATAGTCTGGTCCAGTCAGTCCACAAACACCATATGATGCCTGCTCATTGAGCTCTTTCTCAGTCCACAAGCCCCAGTCCCCATTAGAGCCACTGAAGGATCCCAAGTCCATGTCTCATGGTGAACACCTGGTAAATTTCCTGTCCGGAAAATTTCCTACCTCAGAGCCCACATAATAATTTCCTATCTCAGAGTCCCAGTCCCTCCTCTGTTATGACCTAAACCACAAATCCCTCATCCCAAATGCTTTGTAGGACAAGAGTTCATTTGCCTCTCTGCTGGAGCAAAATACAAAAGAACAGGTTGTTGCCGGAGGTGTGATGCCCAATCAAACCTGGACATTTCTCTTTCTGAACTCTAAAAGGTCATTCTTTCATTCTTTTTGGACAATCGAATGGGATTACCTTCAAGAGGATTCTAGTCTGCAAGCATAATAGATCTGCTTACAACTCCATCTCTGTGATTAGAGATGGAAGAAGAAATACCTTGAGTTATTCTCCCAATGCTGCTTGAAGATCCTCTGAACCTCACTTTCTACAGTTCAAAACAAAAACTGTTTAAGTTCATCTTCAGCAAAGCATTCTGCTACACCTGTTACATTGTCAATGACATTGTCAATGAAACTTGCACTGTGAAGAACATATCTAGTTGTCCTCCAAAATCCAGTCTCCCCCTCTACTTAGACGTATGACCAGACTAAATTCTCAGTCCCCACTGTAGTCATGTGACCCTAGGTCCAAGTTCTCTCCCAAGAATGTGAGTCATAGTGATTTGCTCTACTTCCAGGTCTGGACCATAAAATCCTCCCTCTGTTGGCTGATGCTGCATTTGACACTGAAGGTGACTTTGGAATCCACATTTTGAAGATGGCAGAGAAGACAGCAGCCTTGACCCTGAATGATTATAGAGGATAATGGGTTTCCTGACTAAAACACACATACCATGACTATTATATGAGAAAGAAATAAGCTTCTTTTCTTTAAGCTACAAAACTTTTGAAGTGCAACAAGTAAACAGAACATTTTTTGCTCTGAAGTGACTCATTCACTAAACCATGAGCTTCTTAAAGGCAAGGATTACACTACACCTGATTCTTCATTGAATCTATTGCCCCTAGCACAGTGCTTGACAAATAAGAAGCTGTGTAATAAATGTATTTCAAATAAGTGGTATTGTTTAGGAAACATTATGCAATGGGCTTGCAAGTTTGCTCACATGGCAACTCAGTCATACAGAGAGATGTACTTCTAGGCATAATCTTTCTCAAGATGGTTCCCCTGCTTGATAGTTGGGGTTTACAGAAAAAAGAAAGCTAAATGTCCAATCCAGTGAAACTCCTGTCTATTGCCATTCTTAATTAGCCACATTGGATAAAGATTAAACTTTGAAGATAATTGCTCTCATTTATTCTCGCTTGAGTGCTTTCCCAGTGGCTCAGCAGTAAAGAAATCCCTGATTAAAAAAGATCCCCTGGAGAAGGAAGTGGTGATCCACTCCGGTATTTTTGCCTGGGAAATGCTATAGGCAGAGGGGCCTCGTGGGCTATAGTCCGTGGGGTCACAAAAGAATTGGAAACAACTTAGAGACTAGAAAACAAATTCTCACTGGACTTTCTTCCAGATGGCACATCTGTTGTGTTTACATTTGAGTAAAAGGGTCTCAGACCTACCTGATGCCCTCCCAATCCTGGGTGGCCTCGGCTGTGGAAGATCTGATTGTGGTGTGCCATTGCTGAATGTTCTCTCAGTTTAGTCAGAGGCCTGTGTCCACTTCTTGTTGATTTGACTCCCTTGCTTTTTGCAGGTGAGACTTAAACTCTCTGAGTCTCTGTTATGTCCTAGAACCCTGACCCAGACTTTCTAGATTCTCCATCCAAATACTGACCATTTTACTCAGCTGCTCTGTCTCTTGTTTCATGGGGTCCATTGCACAGAAGCCTCTTGCAGGTTCAAAACAGGAAATGATACAAAAGAAATGCAGGACCAGTATGTCTGACAGTTTTCCTCTCCTGCCTTTCCTTCCCTCCCTTTTCCTATGATCACTTGGGCCAAAAAAAGCTAGACTTTTCCTCCTCCTGCACAGCAAACCCTCTTACCCAGTGAACATCATATACCCGGTGAACACATCATAGCAGAAAATGTGTTTGGCCCCAGAACATATTTATTTCTTAGTGTAGAGACATGTGCTCCAGGTATGATTCTAGCTATGTGAAACTAGAGATAAAGTATTTGAGAAATCTTTTCTCTGACATAAATCTGATCTTCAAATATTTTTAGAAAATTCTATATTGTCACCCTACTTATTTAACTTATATTCAGAATACATCAAGTGAAATACCAGGTTGGATAAAGCACAAGCTGGAATCAAAATTGTCGGGAGAAGTATCAATAATCTCAGATACGCAGATGACACTACCCTTATGGCAGAAAGCAAAGAGGAATTAAAGAGCCTCTTGATGAAAGTGAAAGAGGAGAGTGAAAAGCCCGGCTTAAATCTCAACATTTAAAACACTAAAATCATGGCATTCGGTCCCATCACTTCATGGCAAATAGATGGGGAAATAATGGAAACAGTGAGATATTTTATTTTCTTGGGCTCCAAAATGCCTGTAGATGGTGACTGCAGCCGTGAAATTAAAAGACACTTACTCCTTGGAAGAAAAGCTATGACTAACATAGATAGCATATTAAAAAATAGAGACATTACTTTGCCAACAAAGATACATCTAGTCAAAGCTCTGGTTTTTCCAGTAGTCATGTATGGATGTGAGAGTTGGACCATAAAGAAGGCTGACGGCTGAAGAATTGATGCTTTTGAATTGTGATGTTGGAGAAGACCCTTGAGAGTCTCTTGGACTGCAAGGAGATCCAACCAGTCCATTCTAAAGGAAATCAGTCCTGAATATTCATTGGAAGGACAAATGCTGAAGCTGAAGCTTCAATACTTTGGCCACCTGATGTGAAGAACTGGCTCTTCAGAAAAGAACCTGATGCTGGGAAAGATTGAAGGCAGGAGGAGAAGGGGCATGACAGAGGATCAGATGGTTAGATGGCATCACCAACTTGATGAACGAGTTTGAGCAAGCTCTGGGAGTTGGTGATGGACAGGGAAAGCCTGGCATGCTGCAGTCCGTGGGGTCGCAAAGAGTTGGACACATCTGAGCAACAACTGAACTGAATTTTCAAAGTCAGTTGCTAACAAGTTTGTAAGTTTGGTGAAACTCAAGTAAGTAAGTCTCTTAAAAGATAAAATGCAAGTCATGTTCATGCTTCCCACATTAATTTTACACTAAGTCCCCTTCAAAATAATTAAATCATCCTCTAGGAAACAGACAACTTGGTCTGACTAGAGAATCACATATTGGAAATAAAAAAAGGAAACTTCTGTTAAAATTATATCTGACTCCAACTCCATTTGGGGCTTAGAACAACATGAAATGTTACCTTGTAAAAATCAAATCTGTAGAAGGTGAGAGAAACATGATTTCATCTACCACCAATGTCTTTATCAGCTGTGATGTTGACATAGGCGTCTTGCTTAATAACCAGCTGTCTCTCTTAAACTATAGGGAATGCAATTATCTTTTCAAAGAAACCCCACTGGCTCTGACTTCTTCCCAAGTTTGGACAGTGGATGCCCTGAAAATAATGAACGCAGAACACAGACAAGAAACAGCTATTTAGTTCATTAAAGACAACTTGAATAATCACATGACTTGTTTGCCTTTCTCTTGTCAAAAAGAAGTTTACATTTAACATAATTATTCATGTCAGACAATCTAAAGCAGACATCTTAAAGAAGGGAGACTAAAATCTAATAAAGATACTAGTGTGTATTATTCATCCTGACATCATAACAACAAAAGAGCTTTTTTTTTTTAATTGAAGTATATAATGTGAAATCTTCACAACAACCCAATGAGGTAGTCACACTTGTTATTTAACTTCTGTAGGTGAAGAAACTGAGGCTTGGAGAAGTTAAACGTCTTAGTCAAGGCCCACAGGGAGAAAACAAGTAGTAAATGGAGCCGGGACTTGAACCGAAGTCCTTCGCCTCTTAGGTCTGTTTTCATTTCACTCACTATACGCACCATGAGTCCTCGTGTCTGAATGTTATTCCCTCTATTATTATTATTATTATTGGCTGTGCTGGCCTTTGTTGCAGTGCACGGACTTCTCTAGTTGCAGCATGCAGGTTTAGTTGCCCTGCAGCATGTGGGGTCTTAGTTTCCTGACCAGGCATCGAACTCGAGTTCCCTCCATTGCAAGGCAGGATTCTTTACCACTGGACCATCAGAGAAATCCTTGAACATTACTCCTTCTGATTTCCAACATCTGGAGTCTCTTTTTTCTCTCAAGAGATCATGACATTTAATTGGCCAAAGCCCTCAAAAATGGATGGTGGTGCTATGGAGACTTCCTTGATACAGGAATTAGCTTGTTAGTAAATTAAATCAGCCTGTAAAATAATCTTACTCTTACTCTATTACTTTAAGTCATCTGCTTTGTTATGATCCGAGTTTTAGCTTAATGAAAGAAAAAGTTGAATTAAAGTTCTTTTTGTTTTGTTTTTTACTATAACACCAGAGGCATAGGTGGGAGACGTTTGCCATAAGCTTCAAATGGCTCATCTGCCTCATTTGTGTGCAGAACAGACGACTCTAGTCTTTCCAACATTTTTGCAAGAGAACACTAGAATGGAAATATGAAGAGATCTCTTCCCTCCGAGCTTCACAGCTCTGCCAAGCCAGGAGCGATATGGGAGCAACAAAATATAGCAGAAAACTCATTTTTATATTAACCCATCTGTCTGGGTTCTGTTTCTTTTTCTACATAATAGTTTGTAACAGTGTTTACAATATAAACTGTCCAAGACCACAGACCAAACATTAAGAAAAGAAGAGAAAGAGGAAGGAAGAGAAAGAGATATATTTCTGTCTTTAAATACTCTGAAAACCTTTGTAGAGGGAAAGACTCTTCAAACCTTGAGCCTGGCCTTTCCTGCTCATTTTTTTTGCTGAGCCAGGGCAGCTGTGCCTTACTCACACCCTTTCATTTTTCTCTTCTTGTATTTTCTCCAGACAAAGCATCCATTAGTCTCTCTGGTGTGTGTAATCTAAGGAATAATTCTTTTTTTTTATTATTAACTTAAAACATAACCTCTAGCTCATGTCTTCATTATTTGAAACAATTTAACTCTAGAACCCATCAAATAAAGCCACCTAAATTCAACCAGTCATTTGTGAAAGGGCATTAATAAATTTGAATGTTAACTAACCAAAGCTATTTCTTCCACACCCCTGCATCAGGTCTCTCTCTCACTGAAGTGTCTTAGCACTGCCCCATGGACACCTTCCAATTAGCATGGCTTTCTAGAAGCCTTTAGCCAAAGGTTTAAACAGCTTATGTATTATTTTGCACATTAGCGGAGATTAGCTTCAATAATCACAATTCCCATTTGCTGTGGAAGCCTGGCAATTAATTCCCAGAGCAGGCTGAGCACAGGACAATAGGTCCAAAAGTGTCTTTAAAGAAAATATAAATAGGTTTAGTCATAATACAATAATCAAACCAAACATGCCAGTTGGTCTCAACATCTCTCTGTCTTCACTTTTCCAATCCTCAGTTTATATGTTTACTATGAGGACAAACAGATAATTATGAAAATAGAGATTAGCTGTATAGGGATGGGAACAAAACCTAATTGGTATTGAAAAGACAAGGTGGTCAGCACCATGGATCATTACCTGTCAGTTACCATATAGGTCTGGGATTCTGAGGGTTGAGCAGGAGAGCTTGCTTGGGGAAAAGGAAAGGGAACTATAAGGGGAAGGGGAGGTTTCTAAGATTAGCCTATTTCCTGTCTCCAGTCTTTGTACTCATTATTAGTTTTCTCTGTTTAGAACCAAAAAGCAAATGTCCAAAATCCCTCTACTTGACATATCTGTATGACTTACGAGAATATTACCATAATGATGAAGAAACTCTACTTTTCTTCTGAAAAGCGTTTGATAAAAAAGCCGCAAGACTGGCCTCTTACTGGGTGAAGATGAAGAATCTCCTTTTCAGCAACTTACCACCTTTTTACTTAAGAAACCTCCAGGAGTTAAAATTCAGCTGAGCACAACAGATATCCCCTACTGCCATTGACGCTGTAATTGCATTTCCCGGGACACATCTTTCATCATTGTCACAGCAATTTGAGAATCTAAGTAAATCGAGGAAACAGTCATGAGTTGCAATTCAGAAGTCACACTGGTATTATTCTTGCTTCCAAAGCAGCTTATAGGATCAAAGATTAAGAACATGGTTTTTCTAACTTCTGATCGAAAAAGAACCTCAATGATTAAGCTCCACATTAGGAATCAGGTGCAGAGAAATGGAGCTACTGTCTTTTGGAATGGAATCTTTGAGAAGGCCAATCTACATGGTCATTTGGAAGGAACTGAACAGCATTTAGGCCCAGTGTGTATGTGTGCTAAGCGGCATCAGTCGTGTCTGACTCTCTGCAACCCTGCAGACCATAGCCTGCCAGGCTCCTCTGTCCATGGGATTCTCCAGGCAAGAATATTGGAATGGGTTGCCATGCCCTCCTCCAGGGGATCTTCCTGACTCAGGAATCGAACCTGCATCTCTTAACGTCTCCTGCATTGGCAGGCAGTTTCTTTACCACTAGCACCACTTAGGAAGCTCTTAGGCCTAATAAGGCAGATTAAACTTTTATAAATGCTATTATAATTCTCTAATCATTACATTTAGCCAACTGATACGAAGAATTGACTCCTTAGAAAAGACTCCAGTGCTGGGAAAGATTGAACGCAGGAGGACAAGGGGACGACAGAGGATGAGATGGTTGGATGGCATCACCGACTCGATGGACATGAGTTTGAGTAAACTCTGGGAGTTGGTGATGGATAGGGAGGCCTGGCATGCTGCAGTCCATGGGATCACAAAGAGTCAAACATGACTGAGTGACTAAACTGAACTGAATCATTACATTTAATAGTAGGGGACTAGAATCATCCATAGTTTAGGAATTTTAAAAATCTACTATTTAAAGGGTATTGGTCAGCTTGGGCTCTATTACAAAATAGCACAAACTGGAGCTTAGAAAAACAGAAATTTATTTTCTCACACTTAGGGAGGCTGAAATTCTGAGATCAAGGTGCCAGCATGGTCAAGTGTTGGTGAGTGTTCTCTTCTTGTCTTGCAAATGGCCACTGTGTCCTCACATGGCAGAGAGAGCAAGTTCCTCGAAGAGCACTAGTTCCACCAGACCAGAGCCTCACCCTCATGACCTCATCGAACCTTAATTACCTCCCAAAGGTCCCATCTCCAAATACCATCCCACTGGGGATTACAGCCACAACGTGTGAATTTTAGGAGGATATAAGCATTCAGCCTATAACAGAGCAACATGAAATTCAAAATTTGGTCACATGGAATAGTGAGAAAAAAAATTTAATACCTATAGTCTTTAGAACCAAGAATTTATGTGTGCCTCCTTATTTTGTGATTCTAAAATCTACAATTCCATTACCTAGAGACATGTTCATACTTCACATATCTAAATACGGAAGAAAGGAGCTAAACACACAAGAAGCACCATCTGCTGAATCAACCAACTTAATGTTTGGAAACTGAATCATCTCCAAATTATGATTAAAAGAGAGTGCAGAAAAAGGAATGAATAACTCAGCAGCCCAAAATTTAAAGAATATTTGGGCAATTATTTATTCTGTCTCAGCTTCCTCATCTGTAAAATGGAGAGAATACATACCCTATCTATTGTACAAAACTTACGTAAGCGTTAAATGAGATGTTATTGAAAAGTTTGCCTGAATGAGTGGATATTATTGTACTATTAATGTTGCAAATAATTATTTAGTTGCACATATCTTGCATTCTGCTGTATTCAAGAAATGCAAAGCTAAGTAAAACAAGAGTCCCTACCAATAAGGAGATCACCATCTGGTGGCAAAGATGAATCCGTAAACAATGTTAAACAACTGATTAAGGTACAATGTAATAAATGTTATAGTAGAGCTGTGTATGAGATACTATAGAAGTATCACATGCATGCTAAGTCGCTTCAGTTGTGTTAGACTGTGACCCCATGGACTGTAGCCTGCCAGGCTTCTCTGCACATGGAATTTTCCACACAAGAATCCTGGAGTGGCTTAACCCAGGGATTAAACCCCTGTCTCTTGAGACTCGTTCATTGGCAGGAAGGTTCTTTACCAATAGCACCACCTAAGAAGCCAAGGAAATATCACACTGGAGGCTTAATACAGGATTCAGAAACTAGTTATTTGGCATGAACATCTGGCCAACCATTTGATCAGATCTTTCAGTTGGCTCTCAAATTTCTTGCATATGTTCTTCTTGCATGGACTAGATTGGCTGCATGAATTTTTGAAGCTCTACTATTTGAGGCAATTAATGTTTAGGGGATTGTTATGTCCTCAGGATAAACTGAAGCTTTATCGTTGGCTCTTTTTAACCTTGGTAATGTTCTGTACTACTTTGATATAGTCACTTTTTACAACTTTCTGTGGATCTGTTAGCATGGTATATCTTTTTCAATACTTTCACTTTTAACCATTTTATATCTCTATACTTCAAGTGGGATATAATGGATATTTCTTGTTAATCCAAAGTGGCAATCTCTACCTTTTAAAAGGCATGTTTAGACCATTTATAATTAATGTGGTTATTGACATAGTTGAGTTTAAATCTACCACCATGCTATTTGTTTTCCCTTTGTCCCATCTATTCCTTGTTCCCTTTTCCCCTTTTTCTACCTTTTTTGAATTGAATATTTATAATTATTTAATTTTATCTTTTATTGGATAATTAGATGTACTCTAGGGCTTTTGTTTCATAAGTTAGACAAGGCTGTGGTCCTAGTGTGATTAGATTGACTGGTTTCCTGTGAGTATGGTTTCAGTGTGTGTGCCCTCTGATGCCCTTTTGCAACACCTACTGTCTTACTTGGGTTTCTCTTACCTTGGGTGTGGGGTATCTCTTCATGGCTGCTCCAGCAAAGCGCAGCCACCACTCCTTACCTTGGACGAGGGGTATCTCCTCACCTCCGCCCTTCCTGACCTTCAATGTGGGATAGCTCCTCTAGGCCCTCCTGCACCCGCGCAGCCACTGCTCCTTGGACATGCGGTTGGTCCACCCGGGTCATGGTGGAGAGATCTGACAGAATGTGGTCCACTGGAGAAGGGAATGGCAAACCACTTCAGTATTCTTGCCTTGAGAACCCCATGAACAGTATGAAAAGGCAAAATGATAGGATACTGAAAGAGGAACTCCCCAGGTCAGTAGGTACCCAATATGCTACTGGAGATCAGTGGAGAAATAACTCCAGAAAGAATGAAGGGGTGGAGCCAAAGCAAAAACAATACCCAGCTGTGGATGTGACTGGTGATAGAAGCAAGGTCCAATGCTATAAAGAGCAATATTGCATAGGAACATGGAATGTCAGGTCCATGAATCAAGGCAAATTGGAAGTGGTCAGACAAGAGACGGCAAGAGTGAATGTCGACATTCTAGGAATCAGTGAACTCAAATGGACTGGAATGGCTGAATTTAACTCAGATGACCATTATATCTACTACTGTGGGGCAGGAATCCCTCAGAAGAAATGGAGTAGCCATCATGGTCAACAAAAGAGTCTGAAATGCAGTACTTGGATGCAATCTCAAAAACAACAGAATGATCTCTGTTCATTTCCAAGGCAAACCATTCACTATCACAGTAATCCAAGTCTATGCCCCAACCAGTAACACTGAAGAAGCTGAAGTTGAACAGTTCTATGAAGACCTACAAGACCTTTTAGAACTAACACCCAAAAAAGATGTCCTTTTCAATATAGCGGACTGGAATGCAAAAGTAGGAAGTCAAGAAACATCCAGAGTAACAGGCAAATTTGGCCTTCGAATACGGAATGAAGCAGGTCAAAGACTAATAGAGTTTTGCCAAGAAAATGCACTGGTCATAGCAAACACCCTCTTCCAACAACACAAGAGAAGACTCTACACATGGACATCACCAGATGGTCAACACCAAAATCAGATTGATTATATTCTTTGCAGCCAAAGATGGAGAAGCTCTATACAGTAAACAAAAACAAGACCGGGAGCTGACCGTGGCTCAGATCATGAACTCCTTATTACCAAATTCAGACTTAAATTGAAGAAAGTAGGGAAAACCACTAGACCATTCAGGTATGACCTAAATCAAATCCCTTATGATTATACAATGGAAGTGAGAAATAGATTTAAGGGCCTAGATCTGATAGATAGAGTGCCTGATGAACTATGGAATGAGGTTCGTGACATTGTACACTTGACAGGGATCAAGACCATCCCCATGAAAAAGAAATGCAAAAAAGCAAAATGGCTGTCTGGGGAGGACTTACAAATAGCTGTGAAAAGAAGAGAAGCAAAAAGCAAAGGAGAAATGGAAAGATATAAGCATCTGAATGCAGAGTTCCAAAGAACAACAAGGAGAGATAAGAAAGCCTTCTTCAGCGATCAATGCAAAGAAATAGAGGAAAACAACAGAATGGGAAAGACTAGAGATCTCTTCAAGAAAATGAGAGATACCAAGGGAACATTTCATGCAAAGATGGGTTAGATAAAGGACAGAAATGGTATGGACCTAACAGAAGCAGAAGATATCAAGAAGAGGTGGCAAGAATACACAGAAGAACTGTACAAAAAAGATCTTCACGACCAAGATAATCACGATGGTGATTAGATGATGACCTAGAGCCAGACATCCTGGAATGTGAAGTCAAGTGGGCCTTAGAAAGCATCACTACGAACAAAGCTAGTGGAGGTGATGGAATTCCAGTTGAGCTATTTCAAATCCTGAAAAATGATGCTGTGAAAGTGTTGCACTCAATATGCCAGCAAATTCGGAAAACTCAGCAGTGGCCACAGGACCGGAAAAGGTCAGTCTTCATTCCAATCCCAAAGAAAGGCAATGCCAAAGAATGCTCAAACTACTGCACAATTGCACTCATCTCACATGCTAGTAAAGTAATGCTCAAAATTCTCCAAGCCAGGCTTCAGCAATTCATGAACCATGAACTTCCTGATATTCAAGCTGGTTTTAGAAAAGGCAGAGGAACCAGAGATCAAATTGCCAACATCCGCTGGATCATGGAAAAAGCAAGAGAGTTCCAGAAAAACATCTATTTCTGCTTTCTTGACTATGCCAAAGCCTTTGAGTGTATGGATCACAACAAACTGTGGAAAATTCTGAAAGAGATGAGAATACCAGACCACCTGATCTGCCTCCTGAGAAATCTGTATGTAGGTCAGGAAGCAACAGTTAGAACTGGACATGGAACAACATACTGGTTCCAAAGAGGAAAAGGAGTACGTCAAGGCTGTATATTGTCACCCTGCTTATTTAACTTCTATGCAGAGTACATCATGAGAAACGCTGGGCTGGAAGAAACACAAGCTGGAATCAAGATTGCTGGGAGAAATATCAATAACCTAGATATGCAGATGACACCACCCTTATGGCAGAAAGTGAAGAGGAACTAAAAAGCCTCTTGATGAAAGTGAAAGAGGAGAGTGAAAAAGTTGGCTTAAAGCTCAACATTCAGAAAACAAAGATCATTGGATCCAGTCCCATCACGTCATGGGAAATAGATGGGGAAACAGTGGAAACAGTGTCAGACTTTTTGGGGGGCTCCAAAATGACTGCAGATGGTGACTGAAGCCATGAAATTAAAAGACGTTTACTCCTTGGAAGGAAAGTTATGACCAACCTAGAGAGCATATTGAAAAGCAGAGACATTACTTTGCCAACAAAGGTCCTTCTAGTCAAGGGTATGGTTTTTCCAGTGGTCATGTATGGATGTGAGAGTTGGACTGTGAAGAAAGCTGAGCGCTGAAGAATTGATGCTTTTGAACTGTGATGTTGGAGAAGACTCTTGAGAGTCCCTTGGACTGCAAGGAGATCCAACCAGTCCATTCTGAAGGAGATCAGCCCTGGGTGTATTTGGAAGGAATGATGCTAAAGCTGAAACTCCAGTACTTTGGCCACCTCATGTGAAGAGTTGACTCATTGGAAAAGACTCTGATGCTGGGAGGGATTGGGGGCAGGAGGAGAAGGGGACGACAGAGGATGAGATGGTTGGATGGCATCACTGACTCAATGGACGTGAGTCTGAGTGAACTCCGGGAGTTGGTGATGGACAGGGAGGCCTGGTGTGCTGCGATTCACGGGGTCGCAAAGAGTCGGACACGACTGAGTGACTGAACTGAACTGAACTGAGGGCTTTTGTTTTACTGATTACAGTTAAAATTGGTCACTTCAAGTGATATTATACTCACTCACATTTAGTAAGAACCTAACAAAATTATATTTGTTTCTCCCATTCTCTCCTTTGTGCTGTGATTTTTATACATTTTATTTCCATACATGTTATAAACCTCACAAGACATTGTTATTACTTAAAGCAAAAATAGTCAGAATATGTTTCGCTTTAAAAAGCAGGTTATCTTATAAAGAAATCTCAGTAATAAAATAGATTTTATATTTATCCATGTAGCAATCACTTCTGGTGCTCTTCATTCCTTTATAGATCTAGGTTTCTACCTGGTATCATAAAGACTGTCTCAAATTTCTTGTAGTGTTGGTCTGCTGGTGATGAATTCTTTCAGCTTTTGTGTATCTGACAGGTCTTTATTTTGCCTTCAATTGCCAGGGATATACTCACTGACTGAAAAACAAATATAATAGGTTGATAGCATTTCCCCCCAGTGCTTTAAAGATGTTGTTCCAAACAGTATGGAGGCTCATCAAAAAAATAAAAATAAAACTACTATACGACCCAGCAATTCCACCGCTGGGTATATATCCAGTAAAAGTGAAAGCAATAACTCAGAAAGATAGCTGCACCACAGTGTTCACAGTAGCGTTGTTTAAAATAGCCAGGGTATGGAAACAAACTAAATGTTCATCAAAAGATGAATGGATAAGGAAGATGCGGTGTACCTATAGAGCATACTACTACTCAGCCACAAAAAAAATGAAAACTTTCCATTTGCAACAGTATGAATGGACTTGCAGGATATTATGCTTATTGAAGTAAGTCAGACAGAGAAGGATAAATACTGTATGCTGTTATTTACATATGGAACCTAAAAAATAAAACAGGACTGAATATAACAAAAAGGAAACAGAATCCTAGATATTGAAAACACAATCATGGTTACCAGTGAGGAGAGGGAAAGGGGGATGAGCAAGATGGGGGTAGGAGATTAAGAAGTAGAAACTATTCTGTATAAAATAAACTACAAGGATATGTGGTACAGCACAGGGAATATGGCCAATATCTTATGGTAAGTATAAATGGAGTATGATCTTTAAAAATTGTGAATCATTATGTGATATGAAACATATATGACATTGCAAGTCAACTTTATCTCCATTTAAAAAAAAAAGAAAAAAAGGGATGTTTTCCCATTATCTTCTAGTTCACATTATTTCCAAGGAGAAAACTGATGTTATCCTTATTTTTGTTCCTCTGTAACTTGTCTTTTCTCTAGTTGCCTTTATGATTTTCTATCAGTGGACTTAAACAATTGGATTATGGTGTGCCGAGGTAAGATTTAAAGTGAAAGTGTTAGTCACTCAGTCGTGTCCAACTCTTTGTGACTCCATGGACTGTAGCCTACCAGGCTCCTCTGTCCATGGAATTCTCCAGGCAAGAATACTGGAAAGGGTAACCATTCCCTTCTCCAGGGAGGGTCTTCCTGACCCAGGGACTAAACCTCAGTCTCCCACAGTGCAGGCATATTTTTTACCATCTGAGCCACCAGATGACCCAAGGAGATCAAACCAGTCAATCCTAAAGGGAATTAGTCCTGAATGTTCTCTGGAAGGACTGATGTAGAAGCTGAAGCTCCAAAACTTTGGCCACCTGATGAGAAGAACTGACTCATTGTAAAAGACCCTGATGCTGGGAAAGATTGAAGGTGGGAGGAGAAGCGGACGACAGACAATGAGATGGTTGGATGGAATCACCGACTCAATGGATGTGAGTTTGGGCAAACGCCAAGAGATAGTGAAGGACAGGGAAGCCTGGCATGCTACAGTCCATGGGGTCACAGTGTCAGACTCAATTTAGCAACTGAACAACAACAACAGCAAGGAATAGATGTGAGCTTTCCGGGTGGCTGAGTGGAAAAGAATCTGCCTGCAATGTGGGTTCAATCCCTGGGTCAGGAAGATCCCCTGGAGAAGGAAATGAGAACTCACTCCAGTATTCTTGCCTGGGGAATCCTATGGACAAAGGAGCCTGGTGGGCTACAGTCATGGGGTCACAAAGAGTCGGACACAACTTAGTGACTAAACAGTGACGACAAGGTACAAATTCCTTCAGGCTTCATCTGCTTGAGATTTCTAAGTACGTGCTTGATGGTTTTAATCACATTTGGAAAAGGATTGACCATTACTTCTTCAGATAGTTTTTCAGTCTCACTAGCACTCAAATGGAGACTTTCACAATCCATGTATGGTCATTGCCTGAATTTGTCCCACAGTTCAACAACTCTGTTTATTTTGCTTAGTCATATTTCCTGTTTGCTTGTTTGTTTCTTTTTTTAATCTTCTGCAGTGTCAATTCTGCTAGTGATCCCATCTAGTATATTTTTTGTCTGAGGCATTATAATTCTCCTCTAGATTTTCTATAATTTAGGTCTTTTCAAATTTCTTCCATGTCTCTACTTAACATGTTTAATCTTTTTTCCAGCTTCTTGAACATATGAATCACAATCATAATTGTCTTAATGTCCTTATTGATTGGATCTATCACCTGTGTCTTTTCTGGGTCAGTTTGATTGATTTCTCTCCTTATTATGGGTCATATTTTCTTGTTCCCTTTCATGTCTAATAATTTTTTATTAAAACCAGATATTGTGAATTTTACCACATTGACTTCTGGATATTTTTTATTCTTGTAAATGTTATTGAGATTCTTGTAAATGTTATTGGATGCAATTAAGTTCCTTGGAAATTATCTAACCCTTCAGGTCTTACTCTCAAGCTTCCTGGTCTCAACAAGAGCTGCCTGTAGTCTAGGATCAATTTTTCTCTGCTACTGGGGTGAATTTCTTCATAATTCTCTAAATAATATGTTAACTTTGAGGTTTGCACTAGGGCTGTTGCCAAAAGGTACTCTTTTCAGGCCTATGTGAAGTCTGAAGACTATTTTCTCTAATCCTTTCAGGTAGTTCTTCTCCTGATTTTGGGTAGTTTTTTCACGTACACACATTGATTAATACTCAGCTGAATCCTCAAGAAGGCCCTCTTCAGAAACCTGGAGTTGTCTCTGCGCAGCTCTCTTTTTTCCTTAGTTTCTGTGGATCCTGAACTCTGTGTCCTCAATTCACCAAAACATCTGGGCTCTGCCTAGGTTTTATCTCCCTGTGCTGTAGCCATGTAGTAGAAAAAATTGTGAGCAATCTTTGAGTTCATCTTGTTTGTTTGCCATCTCTCAGTGATCATTGTCCTTTGCAGCCTGATGTCCAATATCTTGAGCACTGTTGTTTTATATATTTTGTTCAGATTTTTTCTACTATCTCTGTAGGAGGGTAAGTCTAGTTGCTGTTACCCTGTATTGATCAGAAATGTAAGTCCTTGCAGAATAGATTATAATCCTTTTGATGCAAATAATCATGGTGCCAAACCTTGCCACAGAATTAGAAGACAGAAAACTTGACTTTATTTTACTACCAAAGAACAGAGGAAAGGAAGTTAATCCTCCTTCTCATCCTCTAAGCTTGTACTAATGAGCCGCTGAGCCATCAACAAGTCTGAATGAACAGCTGTTATTATAGTTTCCTAAGAGCTCTGAACTAGTGTTGGGTAGTATTGTTAAGGATTATCATTCTAGTCTTGGGAAGATATCCAGGGACAGCTGGAGTCCCTTTGTGCCCCAAGAAGTACATATAGGAAAAGCGTTCGAGGGGAATATGTTCCAGAGACACTGTCTCCAGCAGTTCATGGACAGGGAGGAAGCCCGTTGGCCAGCTGTATCAGACCAAGTAGCTTCTAAAACTCTAGCCTATTTTAATTTTCCTATCTTAAATGCCGAGACAATGTCTACCCACTTTCCTAACCACAAATGTTTTTCATTTTCTAGTTCTTGTTTAATAAACACTTTGCAAATTAGAGCTTCAGTGTAAAAAGTATTTTGAGCAAATTAAGTGGAACAAAGTGTAGTTTTGGAATGTTATTAATCATACAGGAAGGGACTAGGTAGAATATTAAGAAATCTACAATGTGCTTTGATGAATATTCCTCAATAAAATCACAGTCCTTGTTCAAGACACCTGATATCTTCCTTCTTTGTGTACATTGATTCTTGAAATAATCTCTAACAGCCTCTTTAAACTCTAACATTCTATTTTTCTCAGACATTTTTTAGTCTAATCAACTTATGAGGAACTGAAATATAAAGAAGCAGAGCTTAAGAGAATCTCAGTAGTAGAAAGAACATTAGATTTAAGAACCAAAAAATCTTTTTGAGTCAAGAATCTATACATCTAACTGTGCAAACTCAAGGTGGGGGGGAATCACTTAACCTCTCTAAGTTTCATTACTACCTCTATTTTTTGGTGAATAGATATCAGTCCAGACTCATCTATGATGTGAAAATAAATTAAATAAACATGAAAGCACTTTTGAAGCATAAACTACAATTGCCCAAGGCCACAAAAGAAATTACTAAAAGAACACAAAAGAAATATATATTAAGGATTCTAAACACCAAAACATCTAAACAACATTAACATTTTAACTCAGTTGTTTTTATGACTGCAAAAAAGCATACAAGGCTATAAATTGAGGGATGATATGCTACATTGTGTGGCCTGTGGTATGATGTTCAGTGATATCCCGATGGCCAAATACTTATCAAAGGACAGACAACCAGTGACACCATGGCAGTGACATCATGATGTGATACTGTTCATGACATAATAACCTTTCATCATTTGTATGTTGGGCTGACTATGTAATATTGAGTTGCTACTGTCTAACTCTAGAGTCAGATATAGCTTAGCAACTGAACAACAACTCTACATCATGTGATAAAATCTTGGTTGTGTGATCATTGTTTGGTTTCTGAACATCTTGAACATGCTAGGATCTCCAGGAAATCCGATCTTCTGACTAATATTTTTTTATCCTTAGTCATGCCAGCCTCTGCCCTCACTTTCCATATGACTAAAGCAGAAACGTCTTAATTTTCAACTACAAATGGATCATGAAACACATTTTTCCTACACCTTTTTCCGCTCTCATCCTCCTGACCAGAGTAAATTGGTTGGAAATAAAGGACATGCAAAAAAAGCTAATGTTTGGTCTGAAGAGGGAAAAAGTGAAAGTGATCAGTGTTTCCATTGCTCCTTCTTCACCTGCTGGTGAGGGAGGGATTCTACCCTAGAGTCATGAGGATGTGGAACACGTGATACCCAAGACCAGAAGCTCAATGGCATTTTACTGTCCAGGGAAGGAAGGCACTGTGCCACCAGAGCGGACAGGAGTTGTGCTTGGGAACACAGTGAACCAGCAGGGGCTGGGTAGAGGTGGGTAACGAGAGGGTGAAGTGACTCCTGGTTTTTATAAGCATATGTGATTGGCCTGTTTGAGTAATTCCACAAGCTGCCAGGGAACTGAAGCCTGCTACTCATGGTAAGCAGGCACTGTGCCTCATCCCTGGGATAAGGAGGCTTGTTTGGCTAGGAGAGCCTATCTGAGGGAGCAAAGTGGTTAGGGGGATACAGTGAGGCCACTGGAGGCCCTCCCATCTTAGAGGGCCGCACATAGCATTAATTTTAGGCCTATACCACAATAGAGATTGTATAAACACACTCACCACTGTGGGTAATGAGGCTCATCTCCTGTAACTTTCAGGCCATTCCCATAATCCATCACCTCTTACCCCTGCTCTTAATTCAAACAATAAGTCCTTTCAAAACTGAAGATAAAATTAGGAATGCGGGAAACAATGTTGGGGCTGTTCCCAGCCTTGCTCCCTTGTTTAGAAAACTGTAGAAAGACCAGGGGGCCTCCTTGATGGCCTGCAGCCTGTGGTTGCACTGTCTCCAGAAAGGTTCCTTGTGACTGTTCAGACATGTGACTGTGATTCCTCGCAAGCATACCAGGGGCTGGCCTGGCTCCGTTTACTGAAACAAGGAAACAGTCAATTGTGCTTGTCAGTTGCTGTAGCTGTAACTGGGGACACTAGAAGCCCAGTGATCACACTTAAGGAAAATGCAAAGTCTACAGGTAAATAAGGCATTTGCAGCTATTTATGGAAAAGAAAAAAATTTTAGCAAAATGTATTGAGATTAGTTATAATTAGAGATGCACATAAAAAGAGATATCAGTTCAGTTCAGTCACTCAGTCATGTCTGACTCTTTTCCCTGTCCATCACCAACTCCTAGAGGTTACTCAAACTCATGTCCATCGAGTAGGTGATGCCATCCAGCCATCTCATCCTCTGTTGTCCCCTTCTCCTCCTGCCCCCAATCCCTCCCAGCATCAGAGTCTTTTCCAATGAGTCAACTCTTCACATGAGGTGGCCAAAGTACTGGAGTTTCAGCTTTAGCATCATTCCTTCCAAATACACCCAGGGCTGATCTCCTTCAGAATGGACTGGTTGGATCTCCTTGCAGTCCAAGGGACTCTCAAGAGTCTTCTCCAACACCACAGTTCAAAAGCATCAATTCTTCGGCACTCAGCCTTCTTCACAGTCCAACTCTCACATCCATACATCTCACATCCATACATGACCACAGGAAAAACCATACCCTTGATAGAAGGACCTTTGTAGGCAAAGTAATGTCTCTGCTTTTCAATATGCTGTCTAGGTTGGTCATAACTTTCCTTCCAAGGAGTAAGCGTCTTTTAATTTCATGGCTGCAGTCACCATCTGCAGTGATTTTGGAGCCCCCAAAAATAAAGTCTGACACTGTTTCCACTGTTTCCCCATCTATTTCCCATGACGTGATGGGACCGGATCCCATGACTTTTGTTTTCTGAATGTTGAGCTTTAAGCCAACTTTTTCACTCTCCTCTTTCACTTTCATCAAGAGGCTTTTTAGTTCCTCTTCACTTTCTGCCATAAGGGTGGTGTCATCTGCATATCTGAGGTTATTGATATTTCTCCTGGCAATCTTGATTCCAGTTTGTGCTTCCTCCAGGCCAGCGCTTCTCATGATGTACTCTGCATATAAATTAAATAAGCAGGGTGACAATATACAGCCTTGACGTATTCCTTTTTCTATTTGGAACCAGTCTGTTGTTCCATGTCGGGTTCTAACTGTTGCTTCCTTACCTGCATACAGATTTCTCAGGAGGCAGGTCAGGTGGTCTGGTATTCCCATCTCTTTCAGAATTTTCCACAGTTTATTGTGATCCACACAGTCAAAGGCTTTGGCATAGTCAATAAAGCAGAAATAGATGTTTTTCTGGAACTCTCTTGCTTTTCCCATGATCCAACGGATGTTGGCAATTTGATGTCTGGTTCCTCTGCCTTTTCTAAAACCAGCTTGAACACCTGGAAGTTCACGGTTCACATATTGCTGAAGCCTGGCTTGGAGAATTTTGAGCATTACTTTACTAGCGTCAAATACTGAAAGATGATGCTGTGAAAGTGCTGCATTCAATATGCCAGCAAATTTGGAAAACTCAGCAGTGGCCACAGGACTGGGAAAGGTCAGTTTTCATTCCAATCCCAAAGAAAGGCAATGCCAAAGAATGCTCAAACTACCACACAATTGCACTCATCTCACAAGTTAGTAAAGTAATGCTCAAAACTCTCCAAGCCAGGCTTCAGCAATACATGCACCGTGACTTTCCAGATGTTCAGGCTGTATTTAGAAAAGGCAGAGGAGCCAGAGATCAAATTGTCAACATCCGCCGGATCATGGAAAAAGCAAGAGAGTTCCAGAAAAACATCTATTTCTGTTTTATTGACTATGCCAAAGCCTTTGACTGTGTGGATTACAATAAACTGTGGAAAATTCTGAAAGAGATGGGAATACCAGACCACCTGACCTGCCTCCTGAGAAATCTGTATGCAGGTCAGGAAGCAACAGTTAGAACCGGACATGGAACAACAGACTGGTTCCAAATAGAAAAAGGAGTACGTCAAGGCTGTATATTGTCACCCTGCTTATTTAACTTATATGCAGAGTACATCATGAGAAACGCTGGCCTGGAAGAAACACAAGTTGGAATCACGATTGCTGGAAGAAATATCAATAACCTTAGATATGCAGATGACACCACCCTTATGGCAGAAAGTGAAGAGGAATTAAAAAGCCTCTTGATGAAAGTGAAAGGAGAGTGAAAAAGTTGGCTTAAAGCTCAACATTCAGAAAACGAAGATCATGGCATCCGGTCCCATCACTTCATGGGAAATAGATGGGGAAACAGTAGAAACAGTGTCAGACTTTATTTTTGGGGGCTCCAAAATCACTGCAGATGGTGACTGCAGCCATGAAATTAAAAGACGCTTACTCCTTGGAAGGAAAGTTATGACCAACCTAGACAGCATATTGAAAAGCAGAGACATTACTTTGCCTACAAAGGTCCTTCTATCAAGGGTATGGTTTTTCCAGTGGTCATGTATGGATGTGAGAGTTGGACTGTGAAGAAAGCTGAGCGCTGAAGAATTGATGCTTTTGAACTGTGGTGTTGGAGAAAACTCTTGAGAGTCCCTGGGGCTGCAAGGAGATCCAACCAGTCCATTCTGAAGGAGATCAGCCCTGGGATTTGTTTGGAAGGAATGATGCTAAAGCTGAAACTCCAATACTTTAGCCAACTCATGGGAAGAGTTGACTCATTGGAGAAGACTCTGATGCTGGGAGGGATTGGGGGCAGGAGGAGAAGGGGACAACAGAGGATGAGATGGCTGGATGGCATCACTGACTTGATGGATGTGAGTCTGGGTGAACTCCGGGAGTTGGTAATGGACAGGGAGGCCTGGTGTGCTGGGATTCATGGGGTCGCAAAGAGTCGGACACGACTGAGCAACTGAACTGAACTGAACTTACTAGCGTTTAAGATGAGTATATTATCAGCTAAATGATAACATGGTTATATAAATGATAATAGGCTATGATAGGCTAAAAGACAATAAAATTAGCATCATAATATCTGTGGTATTTACACTGAATTTAAAATACCATAATTAATTGAAAAATTTTTTCTGTTTACAAAAGCAATCATATTGTCTTATTTTTTAATAAGTTTTAAGTGTTAAATGATGACATTTCAAATATACTTCGAAGTATAGAAAATATTAACAGATACTTATGTACAGATCTCCTATATTAACAGATGTTAATATTTCACTTTATTTGAAATGTTTTTCAATTTTCTCTCTTTTTAAAAAAGAAAATATTAAGCACAAATCTTCCACCTCTCTCCCCATAGGTAACTGCTACCCAAAAGATAGTATGTTCCTTTTCACATATATATATTTATACTTATATTATGTTAATATATCCCTTAAATGATGTATATACCATTCTTTTATATGCTTTAAATATTTATATAAATATTAGAAAACATATAGTTTTTTACATTGCCTCTTGTACCTTTCTTTCCTTAGCAACACGTTTTGAGATGAATTCATGTTTATATTTGTAGATCTACTTTGTTCATTTTAGCTTTCTACAGGATTTCATTATATGAGTAAACCAGTTTATAGGCTCAGTGGCCTTCTGTGATATTGTGATTTGTAATAAGAAGTACATATTTGGTCTTTGTCATTGTTTCTGGAGCAGAGCTCCTAAATCATTTGGAATTTCTTAAACATTGAGAACATAAATGTGTCTTTTGTTACATCAGTGAGGTGACTTTTGGAAAGCCTCTCAGGCTGGGTTCAGGCAACTAGGAGAACCAACCTTGTGATTGGAGGGTTGGAACTTTCAGCCCCACCCTCTGACCTCTGGGGAGGGGAGAGGGCCTGGAGGTTGAGTCAATCCCCCAGTGGCCAGTGGTTCAATCAACCATGCCTAGGTAATGAAGCCGTCAATCCCCCAGTGGCCAGTGGTTCAATCAACCATGCCTAGGTAATGAAGCCTTCATTAAAACCCAAGAGGAAAGGGTTTGAGAGCTTCTGGGCTGGTGAACACATGTATGTGGGGAAGAGCAGTGTGTCCAGAGAGCATGGAAACTCCAAGCTTTCTCCCCATACTTGTCTCGTGCATCTCTTCCATCCAGGTGTTCCTGAGTTACATCCTGTAGTAACAAACCAGCGATCTAATGAGCAAAATTTTTCTTTGTGTTCTGTGGGCCACTCTAGCAAATTAATCAAACCTCAGGAGGGGGTTATGGGAACCTCCAACTGAAAATAACTTCTTGGTCATAAGTGCAGGTGACAACCTAGACTTGTGACTAGTGTGTGTATGTATGTATGTGTGTGTAAGGGGAGAGTTCCACACTCCCTTGCTGAGTCTCATACGGTTATTTCCACCAGGAGTTTCTGGAGTGTCTCCTGTCCTGCTCCTCATTTTGGGTCCCCTCAAAGCACAGGAGCTCATCCTTGAATCAGGGGACCCTGACCCCCATGGAAGTCATGTTCCCCTGTCTAGAACCTTGTTTCTTAGATCTACCGCTTTCTAAACTCTGACACTGGAGAGGGAGCAATCCTTCAGTCCTTGCTAAGACCAAGCTGTGTGGTGTTCCATGAGGAAGTGGAAAAACGTTCCCCCTTCTAAACACTGTCCCCCCTGGGCTTGGGTGTTACGCTAGGCATGCCTGAGCCTCACAAGTATGACAAAGCCTCCTAAAACTGACCTGTTTGGTTAATCTTTCTAGTACCTCTCTCCGCGAGGCCCAGCTAGGGAGCAGTCAGCACTTTTCACACTGTCCTCTGTCCTCTCTGCCTCTCCCAGGCTGCTCCCAGCATCTGTGCCGTGACTTCCTCCTGACAGCCCCATTCTCCACACAAAGAAACTTATACAAACACACTTCAGGGGCAGCCAGCCCCACACAACCTGATAGATCTAGATTTCTCTTCAGGTTCAGGCAAGATCCCTGCTCTTTGTACAACACACACACACACACACACACACACACACACCACACCACACCACACCACTCTATATCTCCAGTCTTCAGCTTCTTCCTTTCTACTGGCTCTTTCCCTTTATATTCCCACATGCTTAAAACTTTTCCTTCCTGAACTAAAGCAAGACCTTCATAGACCCATCTTCTCTATAGCTGCTTCTGTCTTTCTCATCCTTCACAGTCCACTTCTGTCTTTTAAGTGAAGTGAAGTCGCTCAGTCGTGTCTGACTCTTTGCGACCCCATGGACTGTAGCCTACTACGCTCCTCTGTCCATGGGATTTTCCAGGCAAGAGTACTAGAGTGGGTTGCTATTTCCTTCTCCATCTTTCTTTTAACTTAGTATTAAAATCTTATGATTGTTACTTCAGCCATATTACTATTATTTAAAATTTTACAGTGAATGTATATTACACTTTAAAAAATTATCATCTCTGTTATGGGTTGAATTGTGTCCACCACTCAGCCCCTAAAAAAGATACCTTTGAATCCTAACCCCTAGTACCCCAGAACATGATCTTATTTGGAGATAAGGTCTTTGCAGAGGTAATCAATTTAAAATGGAGTCATTTAGGGCAGTCCCTAATGCAGTATGACTGTTACTCTTATAAAAAGAGGAACTTTAGACATAGACATATACGTAGGAAATGACATGTGATGATGAAGGCAGAGCTTGGGGTGACACCACAGAAGTTAAGGAACACCGAAGATTTCTGGCAAACCACTAGAAGTTGCGGGAAGCATAGTACAAATTTCTGCTTTAGCCCTCAGAAGGGACTAGTCCTGCTGACACTTTGGTTTCAGACTTACAGCCTCCAGAAGCAAGAGGTTTCTGCTGTTTAAGCCAAGCGGTTTATGGTTCTTTGTTAAAGCAGCCCTAACTTGGATGGAACCAGTCTGTTGTTCCATTTCCATTTCTAACTGTTCTTCCTGACCTGCATACAGATTTCTCAAGAGGCAGGTCAGGTGGTCTGGTATTCTCATCTCTTTCAGAATCTTCCACAATTTATTGTGATCCACACAGTCAAAGGCTTTGACATAGTCAAGAAAGCAGAAATAAATGTTTTTCTAGAACTCTTGCTTTTTCCATGATCCAGCGGATGTTGGCAATTTGATCTCTGGTTCCTCTGGCTTTTCTAAAACCAGCTTGAACATCAGGAAGTTCACGGTTCATGTATTGCTGAGGTCTGGCTTGGAGAATCTTGAGCATTACTTTACTAGCATGTGAGATGAGTGCAATTGTGCGGTAGTTTGAGCATTCTTTGGCATTGCCTTTCTTTGGGATTGGAATGAAAACTGACCTTTCCCAGTCCTGTGGCCACTGCTGAATTTTCCAAATTTGCTGGCATATTGAGTGCAGCACTTTCACAGCATCATCTTTCAGGATTTGAAATAGCTCAACTGGAATTCCATCACCTCCACTAGATTTGTTCATAGTGATGCTTTCTAGGGCCCACTTGACTTCACATTCAAGGATGTCTGGCTCTAGGTCAGTGATCACACCATCGTGATTATCTGTATATTGTTACCCTGCTTATTTAACTTATAAGCAGAGTACATCATGAGAAACGCTGGACTGGAAGAAACACAAGCTGGAATCAAGATTGCCAGGAGAAATATCAATAACCTCAGATATGCAGATGACACCACCCTTATGGCAGAAAGTGAAGAGGAACTAAAAAGCCTCTGGATGAAAGTGAAAGAGGAGAGTGAAAAAGTTGGCTTAAAGCTCAACATTCAGAAAACAAAGATCATGGCATCCGGTCCCATCACTTCATGGGAAATGTATGGGGAAACAGTGGAAACAGTGTCAGATTTTATTTTGGGGGGCTCCAAAATCACTGCAGATGGTGACTGCAGCCATGAAATTAAAAGACGCTTACTCCTTGGAAGGAAAGTTAGGACCAACCTAGATAGCATATTCAAAAGCAGAGACATTACTTTGCCAACAAAGGTCTGTCTTGTCAAGGCTATGGTTTTTCCTGTGGTCATGTATGGATGTGAGAGTTGGACTGTGAAGAAAGCTGAGGGCCGAAGAATTGATGCTTTTGAACTGTGGTGTTGGAGAAGACTCTTGAGAGTCCCTTGGACTGCAAGGAGATCCAACCAGTCCATTCTGAAGGAGATCAGCCCTGGGATTTCTTTGGAAGGAATGATGCTAAAGCTGAAACTCCAGTACTTTGGCCACCTCATGCGAAGAGTTGATTCATTGGAAAAGACTCTGATGCTGGGAGGGATTGGGGGCAGGAGGAAAAGGGGACGACAGAGGATGAGATGGCTGGATGGCATCATTGACTCAATGGACGTGAGTCTGAGTGAACTCCGGGAGTTGGTGATGGACAGGGAGACCTGGCTTGCTGCGATTCATGGGGTCGCAAAGAGTCAGACACGACTGAGTGACTGAACTGAACTGAACTTGGATGGAGTCTCTCACGTGTCTGTCTCCACTGCCTCACCTGCCTCACACTCCTCAGCTCGCTGGGGATTTAACTGATGTCTCTGCCCTCTATTTTGCTGTAGCTTTCTCATCAAAACTACCAACCAACCACCTTCTTGTTGCTGGTTCCAACTGAAAATTCTTCAGCCCTTTCCCAGTCTCTCTGCAACCTTTTACATGTTTATCTCTTTATCTCATCCTTCTTCCTAAAACACTATCTTCTGGTTTTCATGTCACTGCACTCCTGAGTTTTTCTCCTACTTCTCTTCTTTATTAGTACCCTTTGGGTTTTTCCTTCTTTTACCCATTCTTTTGATGGAAAAGTTCCTCAGGGATTTATCTAAAGTCCTCTTATTTTGGCATGTCATTGCCTCTCTCTGAGGCTGGTGCCTAAGTCCAGGTCTTAATCAGATTTAGGTTCAAACGTGGCAAATTTCTACCAGGAGACACATAATGACCAGTTCCTTCTCTCTTTATAGTGCTTGCCGCTATTGAGGAACACAAACAGATTCATTATTTGATTAGAGGTTTGCAAGATAATATCCTTCAGTTCAGTTCAGTCGCTCAGCTGTGTCCGACTCTTTGGGACCCCATGGACTGCAGCACGCCAGACTTCCCTGTCCATCACCAACTCCCAGAGTTTATCCAAACTCACATCCATTGAGTTGGTGATGCCATGCAACCATCTCATCCTCTGTCGTCCCCTACTCCTCCTGCCCTTAATCTTTCCCAGCATCAGGATCTTTTCAAATGAGTCAGCTCTTTGCAGCAGGTGGCCAAAGTAGTAGAGCTTCAGCTTCAACATCAGTCCTTCCAGTGAACACCCAGGTCTGATCTCCTTTAGGATGGACTGGATGGATCTCCTTGCAGTCCAAGGGACTCTCAAGAGTCTTCTCCAATACCACAGTTCAAAAGCACCAGTTCTTCTGCACTCAGCTTTATTTATAGTCCAATTCTTACATCCATACATGACTACCGGAAAAACCGTAGCCTTGACTAGACAGACCTTTGTTGGCAAAGTAATGTCTCTGCTTTTCAATATGCTGTCTAGGTTGGTCATAACTTTCCTTCCAAGGAGTAAGCATCTTTTAATTTCATGGCTGCAATCACCATCTGCAGTGATTTTGGAGCCCAGAAAAATAAAGTCTGACACTGTTTCCCCATCTATTTCCCATGACGTGATGGGACCGGATGCCATAATTTTAGTTTTCTGAATATTGAGATTTAAGCCAACCTTTTCACTCTCTTCTTTCACTTTCATCAGGAGACTCTTTAGTTCTTCTTCACTTTCTGCCATAAGGGTGGTGTCGTCTGCATATCTGAGGTTATTGATAATTCTCCCCGAAATCTTGATCCCAGCTTGTGCTTCCTCCAGCTCAGCATTTCTCATGATGTACTCTTCATATAAGTTAAATAAGCAGGGTGACAATATACAGCCTTGACATACTCCTTTTCCTGTTTTGAACCAGTCTATTGTTCCATGTCCAGTTCTAACAGTTGCTTCCTGATCTGCATACAGATTTCTCAAGAGGCAGGTCAGGTGGTCTGGCATTCCCATCTCTTTCAGAATTTTCCACGGTTTGTTGTGATCCACACAGTCAAAGGCTTTGGCATAGTCAATAAAGCAGAAATAGATGTTTTTCTGGAACTCCTTTGCTTTTGATGATCCACCGGATATTGGCAATTTGATCTCTGGTTCCTCTGCCTTCTCTAAATACAGCTTGAACATCTGGAAGTTCACGGTGCACATATTGCTGAAGCCTGGCTTGAAGAATTTTGAGCATTACTTTGCTAGCTTGTGAGATGAGTGCAACTGTGCAGTAGTTTGAGCATTCTTTGGCATTGCCTTTCTTTGGGATTGGGATGAAAAGTTATCTTTTCCAGTCCTATGGCCACTGCTGAGTTTTCCATGTTTTCTGGCATATTGAGTGCAGCATTTTCACAGCATCATCTTTTAGGATCTGAAACAGTTCAACTGGAATTCTATCACCTCCACTAGCTTTGTTTGTAGTGATGCTTCCTATCATTCTTGTTTTATTAGCTGAAATAATTTGATATGAAGAAACTTTCATTTATCAATTATTTGGTTACTTGAGGAATAATTAATATAGGAAAGGGAAAGTAAATGCCTGATTTCTTTACTGTAAAGTTTTCAAAATAATGAGTTGCTTCCCTTTTTATTATTAGAACCTGCAAAGGTGACAAATGTATATGTTTTTCATTGTGAAATCATAGATTTAGACTTATTTGATGTATTTTAATCTGCTTCAGATGTTCCTTTTTTTTAAATTTTTTAGTTGAAAGATAATTGTTTTACAAAACTTTTCTTCCAGATCTTCTTATTGATGCTAAATGTATTCCCTCTCTTGTCAGTGGGAACCCATCAAGGTAGCTCCTGGATTCCTTTCTTGTTGCCCCAGAGTCTTTGCTTACTTTCTGCTTTGAGGAGATGCTGTAGACTTCTCTTGTAGGTTTTCTGCCCTAGACTTGGTTTCAGTCACTCCCCAAAAAGCCCTCACATTTTCTTTTCTGGGAACATATGAATTTCACAATAAATAAAAGGAAGTTTCTGAGAAGAATGCATTCTTTCAGGAATAAGAGCTGGCTAGAAGATAGGAAAATAGAGTACTTATCTAATTTGCTAATCTTGTTAAGGCCTGAAATGAATGTTGAGAATGAGAGAAGAAATATTATTTAAGTATAAAAAAGGGCAATTTGGTGTTTTTTTGTGCTTTATATTATTATATACTACTCTTAAGTTCTCTTGTTTCAAAACTGCCTTAATTAACTACATTAGGCAAAATTGCCAATCATGCCTGACACAAAGTTTCCTCAAAATGGAATACCACCTTTTTTGCTGGTCTCATAGCATATTGGAATAATGTTTTATAGCTAGGTAAGGTGAGGAGAAAAATTTCTGGCTAGACAAAGCAGAAATGAAGAGTATAATTCTCAGAAGTTTTCTTACAGGGGAAAAATGAACTCTCCTCTGTCTGTTCTTTTCTGTACTGCCTGGAAAGCAGAACCAGTGGCTGGAACTTTAGCAGCCATCTCAGGCCATGAGGTACTAATGCATGTTGAGGATGACAAAGCAACAAAGTAGAAGAATCCTGATTCCTTGATACTGTAGAAATTTTTCTTCTGTAGAGGGCCAGATGGTAAATATTTTCAGCTTTGCAGACCTAAGCTCTTTGTCACAAGTAGTCAATAATGCCCTGTTAGAGTGAAAATGGCCACAGGTAATATATAGTGAATGAATTCCAGTGTGTTTCAATATAAGTTCCAATACCACTTTACTTATGGACACTGACATTGAATCATACAATTTTCATGTCACAAAATTGTACACTTTTTTTGGAAAATGGTATTGTCAACTATTTAGAAATATAAAATCAATTCTTGAAAGTAGGCAGTGGGCCCGCATTAATGGGGGTGGGGTTTGCCAACTGCTATAGCCCACTACGGTTCCAAATTTCTCATCTTTAGGCTTTGTTTATAGGAGAGAGACTTTTATACTGTTTCTGGGAGATGGAGTTTGTTGTGACTCAGCAGAACTAGACTGATCATAAGTAGTTGGTACAGCCCCCAGGGAGCTCCATCTGCACACATCCCATAGCATCCTGCTCCACTTCTGAAGAGTATCCCCTCTTCAGGACTAATATCGCCTGATAGTGCACCTTAGCTAGGCTTGCTCTTCCTTTCTCTCCTGTTTCCCCTACTTTTTACTGGACTTGCTACGTGTTCAGTCATGTCTGACTCTTTGAGACCCCATGGACTGCAGCACATCAGGCTTCCCTGTCCATCACCAACTCCTGGAGCTTGTGCAAACTCATGTCCATTGAGTTGGTGATGCCATCCAACCATCTCACCCTTTGTTGTCCCTTCTCCTCCTGCCTTCTATCTTTTCCAGCATCAGGGTCTTTTCCAATGAATCAGTTCTTCACATCAGGTGGCCAAAGTATTGGAGTTTCAGCTTCAGCATCAGTCTTTCCAATGAATAATCAAGGTTGATTTCCTTTAGGATTAACTGGTTGGATCTCCTTGCAGTCCAAGGGACTCTCAAGAGTTTTCTCCAACACCACAGTTCAAAAGCATCAATTTTTCAGTGCTCAGCTTTCTTTATGGTCCAACTCTCACATCCATACATGGAAAAACCACAGCTTTGACTAGACAGACCTTTGTTGGCAAAGTAATGTCTCTGCTTTTGAATATGCTATCTAGGTTGGTCATAGCTTTTCTTCCAAGGAGCAAGCATCTTTTAATTTCATGCCTTCACTCACCATCTGCAGGTATTTTGGAGCCCAAGAAAATAAAGTCTCTCACTGTTTCCATTATTTCCCCATCTACTTGCCATGAAGTGATGGGATGCCATGAGGCAATGATCTTCATTTTTAGAAGGTTGAGTTTTAAGCCAGCTTTTTCACTCTTCCTTTCTCTCCTGTTTCCTCTACTTTTTACTGGACTCATTATGGGAGCACTTCCTTATGGTCACTTGTAGAAGGACTGGGTTCAGTGTCTGCTTCTGGCAACTCCAGTCTAAGTCTGTAGTCATTGTCATTGCTCAAGGAACACTTACTTCAGGCTTTAATGAAATGAGGAAGTAGTAGCTTGCTCCTTATATAAATATAACCCCAGTTCCAGACATAGCTCTTTCCCAGTATAGCAAATGACTGAGACCAGGGGCTCTGGAGTCAGCATGCTTGCATTAAAATCCTGCCTAGCCTTTCTGAGCCTCAAGATTCCTCATCTTTAAAATGGAGCTAACAAAAAAGTGTACTATTCAGCACAGAATAAATGTTCCATAATAACAGCCAGGACATGGAAGCAACCTAGATGTCCATCAGCAGACGAATGGATAAGAAAGCTGTGGTACATACACAATGGAGTATTATTCAGCCATTAAAAAGAATACATTTGAATCAGTTCTAATGAGGTGGATGAAACTGGAGCCTATTGTACAGAGTGAAGTAAGCCAGAAAGAAAAACACCAATACAGTATACCAACACGCATATATGAAATTTAGGAAGATGGTAACAATGACCCTATATGCGAGATAGCAAAAGAGACACAGATGTATAGAACAGCCTTTTAGACTCTGTGGGAGAAGGTAAGGGTGGGATGATTTGAGAGAATAGCATGGAAACATGTATATTATCATATGCAAAACAGATCGCCAGTCCAGGTTTGATGCATGATACAGGGTGCTCAGGGATGACCTTGAGGGATGGGATGGGGAGGGAGGCGGGAGGGGGCTTCAGGATGGGGAACACATGTACACCCATGGCTGATTCATGTCAATGTATGGCAAAACCAATACAATATTGTAAAGTAATTAGCCTCCAATTAAAATAAAAATAAAATAAAAACAATTAAATTAAACCTGGGAAACATAATAGTAAAAGATTTGGAAAAAAATTAGAAGACTCCAGAAAAAAATCTGTATTTTTCATGAAATAAAAATGGAAATTAATGCTGTAAAAAAATACTCCATAAATGTTAGTTATTATAAATATCAATATTTACAGGTTGTCCAAGGTATTTGGATGTGCTTTTCTTTCTTTCTTTTTTTTTTTTGCATGCTCAGTCGCTAAGTCATATCTAACTCTTTGTGACTCCATGGACTGTCGCTCTCCAGGCCTCTCTGTCCATGGGAATTCTCAGCAAGAATACTGGAGTGGGTGCCATTTCCTTCTGCAGGGGATTTCCTGACCCAGGGATCGAACCGCATCTCCTGTAGGCGAATTCTTTACCACAAAGTCATCAGGCCACATCACTACTACTTGCAAATTCTAAGAGCATTTTCTTTGTAAATAATAAAGAAGCAGTGCTTTCTGCTCCGTGGGAAGCTGAAAACCAAACAAATGTTTTCTTTGTAGGTAATACTGGAAGATCAGTACTTCTAATTATAGTATAAAGATAAAGTAAGGGACACAATCCTGCTCTAAAACTTTAGCGTTAAGTTAGACAAATGGCTGTGTGCTGAAACCAGGCACACCTGAGCCAGAATCCCAACTCCTGGCCATTCACTGGTTCCCCAGAGCTGTTATTACTGATTCACCCAACGGGGCTGCCAGTACTTCTCTCCTAAGGCTATTGTGCAGATTAAACCGCACTGTGCACATAAAGCCCTTAGCTACTCCCTATAACTTCATATGTAGTGGGTACTGGTCTATTATTACCCAGAGCATGATATTCCAGACAGGAAGTGCAGAGATTCCAAATATCACTCAGGTACTTTTGCCCTGAGGACAAACGTGGCAATGGTGCCAGTTCCTGGAAGACTTTGTGGGATCATCACTTAGCTCTTTCCTTGGCCACTGAATTCAGCCTTCTTGGGTCAGTTTGCTCGAAGCCAACCCCACCATGAATGAGAGGGAAAATGAGCAGCTCCTCTGCTGCTGAAATAGAGAAAGAACAAATCTTCTGACATACTTTGTTCTGGTGGCTCCCAGCACGTCTGCACTTCAGCACCAGCCACTCAATGCTTTGTGGGTGTCACTGCACAGCAGGTTTTAAGTGCCAGTATTTGTGCATCCTTTCTGGGGCCCCCCCTGGTGGCGACAGTGCTCACAGAGCCTGCAGAGCAGGCTTCAGAGTCAAAGGGAAAACAAATCCCTTCTGTACAGACCACGAGAACTTCATCAAGGAGCCTTTTTGCTCTGCTTGGGAAGGGAGGAGAATGAAAAATGGGAAAACCACATGCTCCAAGGGATTCAATCAATATTTGCAGGCTGCCTGACTCACCAGCTTGGGCTGACCAAATAAGAACTTGCCATATTTAAGTCTTAAATAAATGATCAATAGTAGGATTGTATTTCCATGAACCAGAGAATTCTAATTTAGTGGCATAGATTTTTTTTTTAATTGAAACTTTTTTTTTTTTTTGCCACATCCAGCAATTGCTATCAGATGCTGAATGTCTGTGGTCACACACTCAGCTTCCTGTTTATAAATGCGCTCTGTTTTCTGTGAGTCAGCGGTTTCTTGTTCTACATGGAGGTATAACCGACCACGTCAGGCCCAGAAGGTCAGACGAACTTTGTGAATGGCCCAGTGTACATGGGCTTCTGTGCATCAGGCCTTGGGGACTGTGCAAACAGATACTTACACTGTATGTGGCCGGACACAAGCTGAAATAATTCTGCCCAGTGAGTTTGGTTTTGCATCTGGTTTGGAGCTGAACTATCATTAAAGATAACTAAAGCCGGATTCTAGTTAAAGTGGAAAGGGCAGATTTTAATCAGTAATATACGATCATAATAGGGAGAAGAATCCAAGTTAACTGAACTGAACTTCAATTTGTTCAGAGGTGACTGGGTGTTTTAACAGCAGAATGACTGGGTGGGGAGGAGGGGTGGTGCTCAGTAGAATCAGGGAAGTGAAAGATCACAGATGCGTGGTTGCTGTAGCTGCCATTAGATCAGCAGCGTCTGTTAGCTGACAGTTATATCAGAGTTAGAATTCTGTCCTCCCACAAAGACTGGGAGACAGAGGCCCTGTTCTTCCTGATGATCACATTGTAAGGAATGGCTTCCAGGTCCTTGAGAAGGACACTCGTGAGTTGTAGGAGACACGTGTGTATCTCAAAGGGACAGAGGAAAGGTTCACAATGGCAATCCCTTTCCAGTAAATGCTCTAAGAAAGGGTGGTCAGGGCTCAGTCTCGGGTGCTAGTAGCTGGAACAGACAGTAAATTCTTGAGTTTCCTCAGGCAAGCACTTTAAGGGCAGCGAGAGTCATTCTGGTAGTGTGGCCTTGAGCTGTCAGAATTTTTTTTTTCAAACTGTTCATTTTAGATTGAAGTTTAGCTGATTAACAATGTGGTGATAGTTTCAAGGACTCAGCCATATATATGCATGTATCCATTCTCCCCCAAACTGCCCTCCCATCCAGGCAGCCACAAAACATCGGGAGGAGTTCCCTGTGCTATACAGTAGGTCTACATGTGGACATACACCATTTTAAATATAGCCGAGTATACATGCCGATCCCAAATTTCCTAACTATCCCTTCCCCCGGCGTGTTCGTGTCTGTTCAGGTTTTTTAGGCCAAGGCTGAGGCCCAGCTGAGAAGAGGGATCAGAGGAGTCCACCTCGAGTCAGTCAAGGAGAGAATCTTTGTCTCTGTGAAGCCCAAGGTCTGTGGTTTGTGCTTTACTACCTCCTCTGGCAACACTATTTCCCTACCTAAAGTCAGGCCTCCTGTCCCCCTCAGTGACCTTCTAGTGGGGTTAGAACTTCACGTGTCTAATCGCCTTAAAGAGCATCTGGGTTCTGGACTTTTCCCACCTCGCTTCCCTCTCCAGCCATGGCCCTGCTGCTCTGTCTACGAATGTGGCTTTTCTTCCTCTCCCTTTACCCCACCGGGTAAGCCAGCTGCATGCCTCCTTCAGAGTTCCATTTATTCTTCCCCTCTTCCCTGGAAAAGCCTTGCCTGATCTCCAAGAGCTGGGTTTGGAATCCCCACAACTTATCACACCGAATTTTAGTGTCTGTTTCAGTATCAGTTTTCCCCAACATTCTGTAAGCTTCAGGAAGGCAGGGACTGGCTTCAGTTCATCCTTATCCCCCAGAACTTAGCAGCAGCAGGTGCTTCATAAATGCTTGCTGAGCAAGCGAGTGGGTACTCCTTGTCCTTTGATGCCTCCTGCCAGGACCCTGTTCTTAGCAGGGTTTGAATCCCAGCTTCATCACTTACTCGGTGTGGGACCTTGCTAAATCACTCTGTACCTAAGTCGTTTCATCAGTAAGATGGGTTCATGACAACATCCACTTCACAGGATTGTTGTGAAGATTTAATGTTATATGTGTACAGTGTTCAGAACAGAATCTAGCACCATGGTAGTGCAAGATTGTTGTTCCTATTGTTCCAAGGATGCAATCTGATACTCTCTGCCAGTGGTTTGTTGAATGAATGGCTGAATGAATTGATAAACATCCAGCATGTCATGTCCTTGCTTCCTCTCCCCTCTGGACAACATTTCCACTTTTGCCTTTACTGCTTCTGTTTTCTAACTCAGAGGAGTAAGCTAGAGGGATCTGGAGCCTTCTCTCACCTAAATAAGGGAGACAAGCCTGTGAAGCGAAAGTATTGCTGTGGCCGTTGTGGAAAATACAGTCTATCATGACCCAGAACCTGAAGAAGAGGGTATAAAGCATTAAACAATGAATTGGAAGAGGCCAGATGAAAAGCTAGATTTCTGCCTTTCTGAGGCAGAAGCTTCCCAATGAGGGAAGAAGATGTAAAGAGTGAGCTATGTGTGTGGCTCCATGAGAAAGGTGGTGAGAACCCTAGCTTCTCCTGAGTAAAAAGCCTGCAGTGAAGGGGGAAAGAAACACAGGACAGGAGGGTACCAGGGCAGAGGGGAGCTGGGTCTTTCTGCCCAGATGTAGTTCAGGAGATGTTGGTCCACAGAAAAGATGCTGCTCCATAAAGAAGCTCTTGACCACCATGGTGACTGAGTGGTAGAATAAGAAAGACTGAATGTAGTGTCTGGGGACATGGGCATTGGGCAGCTGTAGGAAATCCCACCCCACCCCATCCTGACCATGGAGAGCACTGCGAGCTCTCTCAGAAAGTATCTTCTGGGGTCAGGGTAATGTAGCCTTATGCCCAACTGAACTAAGGACCTTAGCAGTGAAGCCCAGCTCATTGATAGCTGTTTCTCATGCCCGTAGAGAAGGCAATGGCACCCCACTCCAGTACTCTTGCCTGGAAAATCCCATGGATGGAGGAGCCTGGTAGGCTACAGTCCATGGGGTCGCGAAGAGTCGGGCACGACTAAGTGACTTCACTTTCACTTTTCACTCTCATGCATTGGAGAAGGAAATGGCAACCCACTCCAGTATTCTTGACTAGAGAATCCCAGGAACAAAGGAGCCTGGTGGGCTGCTGTCTATGGGGTTACACAGGGTCGGACATGACTGAAGCGACTTAGCAGCAGCAGCAGCATGCCCATAATTGTAGCTTTGCAGAGGCAACTGTTCTGAGGTTTGCTTTGCTGTTTTTAAATTAGCAACTGATTTATTAAGGTTTCACATTTAAAAACCTGGCCCTACCTTTAGCTTTTAAGTGAAGTTTGTGAATAAAGTTTGCTGGTCTTGCAAATATTATTCAGGTCATTGTTTTGGGGGAGAAATTTGCTTAATGTTTGGTTCCCTTTATGAAGCTAAACACATTCAAATATTTCAAATGATGTTATATTTTAATATGTTTATTTCCACTTCACGAACTTTCTGCTTTATTTCCACTTCAATTTTCTAACGTCCCAAGAAAAAACAGAACAGTAAGATTTTCACTTAAAAATAATGTTATCATTTCTTAGACTTCTGGCTAAGATCAAGTGTAGAAGTAATACACTAACACTGTCAGTCAACTATACTTCAATAAAATATATATATTAAAAAATAATATATTAAAATCAATTACTCAGTTATAAATTTCAAATTGGAGTTATAAGGCTGATCTTTTATTCTAATAAGCCCAGCTCCTAAACATTATAAACATTTGTATGCATTAATATAAAACATCAATATTATTGCTTGGTATCCTTAAACATTTTTGTATGCAATTCCAAACCTCCCTGTTTCCACTAAGGAGACTACTGTACCTCCCCACACTATATTTAGGGATAACTTTCTCAGTTTGCTTGTCTTTGAATTAGACCAAACTCAGATGACCTGGCCAGGGGCATGAGACCCTGGCGGAATGTATCTTATCCTACTTCTAGTTGCTACCTAATAGATATCACAACTTTAAGAAGATGACCTCTACCCTTTAAGGTCAAATTATAAACTTCCTAATTCTGTGATCTGCTCAAAGAGATTGAGATTCACACTTGGGATTATCGGTTGATTAAAGTCCCTTGAAAAAGACATGTATGTATATTAAGAAGCAAAGAAATGCAAAAACCCAGAGAGGAACTTGCATTCTTTCATATCCATAAGCTCTCCAGACCCTAAGATCATAAAAATGCTCTCTGGATGAATTTTGCACAGCTATCTCAGCTTCTCTGAATTGTCAGTCAGTCCCTGCAGGACCATTCAGCTGACACGGGGAGATGAGGTTTCTCTCTGTACGTGCTGTTCTCTACTGGGGATCGCCATGGAGCCCTGAACCAGGGCCTCTGCTAAGCTGTCCTGTCCAGGAAATTTTGTGTGAATTAGCAAAAGACACCTCTTCTTCCATACAGAACTGCCCCCAGCAAGGGCTCTAACCTGGAGAGTGAACACAAGGAAGGTATTTCAGCCTCATTTGCCTCTGGTTCCAGGTACTTTGTGAAGAGCAAACAATACAGTTGTCCCTGGCAGCCCTACACTGCCTCTCTAATTCCAGAGCTGAAGATCGCTCTTGCACAGGAAGTTAGGAGAAAAGAGTAGCCCACCAGGCTCTTCTGTCCACAGGGATTCTTAATGCCTTCCTCCAGTTCCAACCCACAAGACTGAAAACATCCACAACTGCCAAGTTATCCTGACTAGCAAGCATAATATTTCTTCTACAGGAAAGAAATCTGGGCTCAAAACCCAGGTTCAGTGGCAGGGAGATAAGGTCATCTTTGCAGACTTACCACAAAGGAAGACTTCTAGGATACATTCCTTGCCATTTCCGGACCCGTTTCCACACCTGTGAAGCAGGATAATCTCTACACTAGTGCTTCTCAAGTGTTGTTCTGCATTAGGCCACCCGGGAATCCTGTTGAAATATAGATCCTTTTTAGTGGGGAAGACTCAGAGCCTGGGCTTCTGCACTCCTAGCTCAATTCAGTTCAGTCACTCAGTCTTTGCAACTCCATGGACTACAGCACACCAGGCTTCCCTGTCCATCACCAACTCCCAGAGCTTGTTCAAACTCATGTCCATTGAGTCTGTGATGCCATCCAACTATTTCATCCTTTGTGTCCCCTTCTCCTGCCTTCAATCTTTCCCAGCATCAGGGTCTTTTCTAAGGAGTCAGTTCTTTGCATCAGGCGGCCCAAAGTACTAGAGATTCACCTTCAGCATCAGTTCTTCCAATGAATATTCAGGACTGATTTCCCTTAGGATTGACTGGTTTGATCTTGCAGTCTAAGGGACTCTCAAGAGTCTCCTCCAACACCACAGTTCAAAAGCATCAATTATTCAGCACTCAGCCTTCTTTAAGGTCCAACTCTCACATCCATACATGACTACTGGCAAAACCATAGCTTTGGCTGCTGCTGCTGCTGCTGCTAAGTCACTTCAGTCGTGTCTGACTCTGTGTGACCCCATAGACAGTAGCCCACCAGGCTCCCCCATCCCTGGGATTCTCCAGGCAAGAACACTGGAGTGGGTTGCCATTTCCTTCTCCAATGCATGAAAGTGAAAAGTGAAAGTGAAGTCACTCAGTCATGTCCGACCCTCAGCAACCCCATGGACTGCAGCCCACCAGGCTCCTCCGTCCATGGGGTTTTCCAGGCAAGATGTACTGGAGTGGGGTGCCATTGCCTTCTCCGATAGCTTTGGCTAGATGGACCTTTTTCAGCAAAGTAATGTCAGTTCAGTTCAGTTCAGTTCAGTAGCTCAGTCATGTCCGACTCTTTGCGATGCCGTAGACTGCACCACACCAGGTTTCTCAGTCCATCACTAACTCTGGGAGCTTGCTCAAACTCATGTCCATTGAGTCGGTGATGCCATCCAACCATCTCATCCTCTGTTGTCCCCTTCTCCTCCTGCCTTCAATCTTTCCTAGCATCAGGGTCTTTTCAAATGAGTCAGTTCTTCACATCAGGTGGCAAAAGTATTGGAGTTTCAGCTTCAACATCAGTCCTTCCAATGAATATTCAGGACTGATTTCCTTTAGGATTGACTGGTTGGATCTCCTTGCTGTCCAGGGGACTCTCAAGAGTCTTCTCCAATACCACAGTTCAAAACCATCAGTTCTTCAGTGCTCAACTTTCTTTATAGTCCAACTCTTACATCCATACATGACTACTGGAAAAACCATAGCCTTGACTAGATGGACCTTTGGTAACAAAGTAATGTCTCTGATTTTTAATATGCTCTCTAGGTTGGTCATAGCTTTTCTTCCAAGAAGCAAGCATCTTTTAATTTCATGGCTGCAGTCACCATCTGCAGTGATTTTGGAGCCCAGAAAAATAAAGTCTGTCAGTATTTCCATTGCTTTCCCATCTATTTGCCATGAAGTGATGGGACCAGATGCCATGATCTTAGTTTTCTGAATGTTGAGTTTTAAGCCAACTTTTTCCCTCTCCTCTTTCACTTTTATCAAGAGGCTCTTTAGTTCTTCTTTGTGTTCTGCCATAAGGGTGGTGTCATCTGCATATCTGAGGTTATTGATATTTCTTCTGGCAATCTTAATTCCAGCTTGTGCTTCATCCAGCCCAGCATTTCGCTTGATATACTATGCATATAAGTTAATTATATGCATTGCTAAGTGTTGCTTATTGACCTGCATACAGATTTCTCAGAAGGCAGGTCAGGTGGTCTGGTGTTCGTATCTGTTTAAGAATTTTCCACAGTTTGTTGTGATCCACATAGTCAAAGGCTTTGACATAGTCAATAAAGCAGAAATGGATGTTTTTATGGAACTCTCTTGCTTTTTCAAGGATCCAGCAGATGTTGGCAATTTGATCTCTGGTTCCTCTGCCTTTTCTAAATCCAGCTTGAACATCTGAAAGTTCATGGTTCACATATTGTTGAAGCCTTGCTTGGAGAATTTTGAGCATTACTTTGCTAGCGTGTGAGACGAGTGCAATTGTGTGGTAGTTTGAGCATTCTTTGGCATTGCCTTTCTTTGGGACTGCAACGAAAACTTACCTTTTCCAGTCCTGTGGCCACTGCTGGGGTTTTCCAAATTGTCTCGCATATTGAGTGCAGCACTTTCACAGCATCATCTTTTAGGATTTGAAATAGCTCAACTGGAATTCCATCATCTGCACTAGCTTTGTTCATAGTTATGCTTCCTAAGTCCCTCTTGACTTCACATTCCAGGATGTCTGTCTCTAGGTGAGTGATCACACCATCGTGGTTATCTGGGTTGTGAAGATCTTTTTTGTACAGTTCTCCTGTGTATTCTTGCCACCTCTTCTTAATATCTTCTGCTTCTCTTAGGTCCATACCATTTCCGTCCTTTATTGTGCCCATCTTTGCATGAAATATTCCCTTGATATCACTAATTTTCTTGAAGAAATCTTTCCCATTCTATTGTTTTCCTGTATTTCTTTGCATTGATCACTAAGGAAGGCTTTCTTATCTCTCCTGGCTATTCTTTGGAACTTTGCATTCAAATGGATATAGCTTTCCTTTTCTCCTTTGCCTTTCACTTTTCTTCTTTTCTCAACTATTTGCAAGGCCTCCTCAGACATCCCTTTCACCTCTTTGCATTTCTTTCTCTTGGGGATGATCTTGATCACTGCCTCCTGTACAATGTCATTAACCACCGTCCGTAGTTCTTCAGGCACTCTATCAGATCTAATCCCTTGAATCTACTTTTCACTTTCACTGTATAATCGTAAGAGATTTGATTTAGGTCATACCTGAATGGTCTGTTAGTTTTCCCTACTTTCTTTAATTTAAATCTGAATTTTGCAATAAGGGGTTCATGATCTGAGCTACAGTCAACTCCCGGTTTTGTTTTTGCTGACTGTATAGAGCTTTTCCATCTTTGACTGCAAAGAATATAATCAATCTGATTTTGGTATTGACCATCTGGTGATGTCCATGTGTAAAGTCTTCTCTTGTGTTGTTGGAAGAGGGTGTTTGCTATGATCAGTGCATTCTGTTCGCAAAACTCTGTTAGCCTTTGCCTTGCTTCATTTTGTACTCCAAGGCCAAATTTGCCTGTTACTCCAGGTATCTCTTTACTTCCTAATTTTGCATTCCAGTCCCCTATAATGAAAAGGACATCTTTTTTAGGTGTTAGTTCTAGAAGGTCTTGTGGGTCCTCATAGAACTGTTCAACTTCAGCCTCTTCAGCATTACTGGTTGGGGCATAGACTTGGATTACTGTGATATTAAATGGTTTGCCTTGGAAATGAACAGAGATAATCCTGTCATTTTTGAGATTGCATCCAAGTACTTCATTTCAGACTCTTTTGTTGATTATGATTGCTACTCCATTTCTTCTCAGGGATTCTTGCCCACAGTAGTAGATATAATGGTTATCTGAGTTAAATTCACCCATTCCGGTCCATTTTAGTTCACTGATTCCTAAAATATCGATGTTCACTTTTGCTGTCTTCTGTTTGACCACTTGCCATCTCCTGTTTGACCACTTCTAATTTACCTTGATTCATGGACCTAACATTCCAAATTCCTATGCAATATTGTTCTTTATAGCATCAAACTTTACTTCCATCACAGTCACATCCACAACTGGGTGTTGTTTTCACTTTGGCTCCATCTCTTCGTTCCTTCTGGTGTTATTTCTCTACTTTTCTCCAATAGAATATTGGGCACCTACCAACCTGGGGAGTTCATCTTTCAGTATCATGTCTTTTTTGCCTTTTCGTGCTGTTCACGGGGTTCTCAAGGCAAGAATATTGAAGTGACTTGCCATTCCCTTCTCCAGTGGAGCATGTTTTGTCAGAACTCTCCACCATGACCCGTCTGTCTTGGATGGCCCTACATGGCATGGCTCATAGTTTCATGAGTATTGTAAAGTAATGACTCTGCTCTTTAATATGCTATCTAGGTTTGTCATAGCTTTTCTTCCAAGGAGCAAGCATCTTCTAATTTCATGGCTGCAAGTCACCATCTGCAGTGACTTCGGAGCCCCCCAAAATAAAGCTTCTCACTGTTTCCATCATTTCTCCATCTCTTTGCCATGAAGTGATGGGACCAGATGTCATAACCTTAGTTTTTTGAATGTTAAGTTTTAAGGCAGCTTTTTCACTCTCTTCTTTCACTTTCATCAAGAGGCTCTTTAGTTCATCTTCACTTTCTGCCATAAGGGTGGTGTCATCTACATATATGAGGTTATTGACATTTCTCCCAGCTATGTTGATTCTAGCTGCATTCCTAAGAAGCCCCCAATTGTTGACAGGGCTTCCAGGTCTTGAACTTCACTTTGAGTAGCAAATGAATATGGACAATTCTAAGGCTGCTATTTTATGGTTACGAACTATCTGGTGAGAACAACCACCTAATTGCCTTATGCTGAGGATCAGCACTACAGAGTTAGAGGTGGCTTTTTAGTTAAACTCCATATCTAACAGTTGCAAAGCAGAAATGTTTATATGTATATATTTATATATATATATGTTTTTTTCTTTTTTAAGAAATTTATTTTTAATTGAAGGATAATTTACAATATTGTGTTGGTTTCCACCACACATCAACATGTATTAGCCATAGGTATATATGTCCCATCCATCCCCATCCCACCCCTCTAGGTTGTCACAGAGCCCAATTTGAGTTCCCTGAGTCACACAGCAAGTTCCCACTGACTGCCTATATTACATATGGTAGTGTATATGTTTAATATATTTTTGAAGTCTAGTCCTCCTCTCCATTTTTTCTTGGTGTTCCAACCTCCCCAACCCTAATCCCACTTTTTTAAAAAAAATATATCATTTCACGACATTTGTGGCAAACAGAGAAAAGGACAGTGTTTCCAGAATCAAAGTTGAAAGCATGAGGAAACTTCAATAAAAACATTTTGAGGAGGGTAAAAATGTGTTTTCTGATAAACTTTAAATGATGCTTTTGGAGACTGGGGACGGGGCACTGATGAGTATTTTAGAGAAAACTGGGTAGTTGATGAAACATCTTAATAACACATGACATTAAACACCAAGAACGCATGTCCTGTTATCTGATTCAGAAAGTGTGTTCTGACCCAAATATTTGAAATAGTGGTTGTCTCAGAACACCCATTGCAAAAGGTCCCTGTAAGGTTAGTTTCATAGAAGCTGTGAAAAAAAAAAAAAAAAAAAAAAGCTTTTTTATGAAAAAAGCTTTCATAGAAGCTTTCCCCAGGGGTAGAGGGTGGAAATGCACTGTTCTGTATACAGGCTCCCAGACACATATAGTCACACACACACACACACACACACACATACACACTCTACACTACACACACATACAGCACACTTACACAAAACACCATATAGTTGCACATTTTAAACTGGCAGAAAACTAAAATACTGATCAAAGAATGTCTTCTAATAGAAGCTTCATTTGCTTCCTCACAAAATTGTTAAATCTCTCTTTAGCCCTTTCTCCTGACACCCCAAGTGACCCTGTGTGCCGCCAAGTACCCCAGGCTTCCTTCTGAAAACCTAGACTTGGCTGATGATCCCTGGCAGACTGAGCGGCCAGGGCCAGTTTGCATGCCCACCGTCCCGCTGGCAGCCCTCCGCAGCAGCACTGCAGGAAAAGGCCAGCAGTACAGCTGCACCTCTCCCCCTGCTTTGAGTTTTGTGGGTCTCTGGGCCAGGATTTGGTATTCAAGCTAGTAGGCCCAGGGCATCTTGTGGGGACAAAACCATCCCATAAAAGCTGAGCTGTCTCCAGTCACCACCAAGACAGATCAGAATGTAAGTCATCTGCTCTTTGGCAGTTTTTGTTTAAGTTGCTAAGTCATGTCCAACTATTTGCAACCACTTGGACTGTAGCTCACCAGGCTCCTCTGTCCATGGGGATTCTCCAGGCAAGAATACAGGAGTGGGTTGCCATTTCCTTCTCCAGGGAACCTTCCCCACCCAGGGGTTAAACTTTCATCTCCTGCACTGGCAGGTGAATTCTTTACCACTCAGCCACTAGGAAAGCTGTTATGTAATGATTACTGACACATCCCGCTGGTTTTATCAGCTTCTCAATAATAATGTTGGATCTGACCCACAGGGTGAAATGACCTGGGCCCACATTGCTGAGGGTAGCAGCTCTTAGTCTTTTGATGTGATTCTTGACTGTCTGTCTTTGAATTCCAGCCCACATGTTGGGGGGAAACAATCTTCTGAGCTCAGAGACCCTCTTGTCCCCAAAAGGTGACAACTGTACTGCAGTAACATGTCAAGAGATATTAGTATCCCAACCCTGCATTTTGGGGAGTGATTTGCACAGTGTTTGCTGCAGGGGTGGGGTGGGGAGAGGGTGAATAGGTCTCAACTGGAAACTGTTCACCCTAGGGTTCAGACATGCCTAGACATATCCAGGGAACTTAAACAAAATTGCAAGGAATATCTGGCACATTTTCTTCTCTCCTTCCTTTGCATGAGAGACAAGAACAATTTGGGGTGACTCATGTTATTTGGCTTAACTACAATATATCAGGGTCAAGGGTAGGAAAGGAACTATTTTGAACACAGAAGTGTTGTTTTCACTCAGATTGTCCCATGAGACTAAAGTCCCTGTGAATTCTGACCCGTGTGCTGCGGGGAAGAGCCCTGGGGCCACGATGCATGTAGACTTGTTTGGGAGTCTAGGGCAGCACAGTGTGGGTAGGAGGCTGGGAGCCTTGTGCTGGCGTTTATTAAATGTGTGACACAGAATTCATGTACCTAGATCCTGACACATGGGAAGTGCCCAGTTAAATACTGTTTTTAGTATCATTTTTCCCCCTATCTTCACAATCACCCCATGAGATGGATATATTATTCTCATTTTACAGATTGCAGCAAAGTTAAGACATGCCTGGTGGCTCAGCAGTAAAGAATTTACCTGCAATGCAGGAGATGTGGGTTTGATTCCCCAGATGGGGAAGATCCCCTGAAGATAGAAATGGCAACCTACTCCAGTATTCTTGCCTGGGAAACCCCATGAACAGAGGAGCCTGGTGGCCACAGTCCATGGGGTTGCAAAAGAGTTGGATATGACCTAGCAACTAAACAACAACAACAGCAAGAGGTTAGGCAATGCTCCCACATGATACACTTGATGTGTGCAGAAAAAGATGCTAATTTCTATGCTCCTATCCATCAAGGCAAATTCTGTGGAACTCATAGCAACCTGAACAGTGAACTTTGTTCATCAACGGATTCAAATACATCAAATGGGCTGAAACAGGTATGTGGTCAAGCCAACCAAGGCTGGGAAATACTACCTCTATTCTGGGTGGTCGTAGTCCGGTGATAAATCCAGGGAAATGGAAAAGAAGAGAAAGTGGATGGTGGGGGAAATAGGCAACGTGCCATATAGCCTGAAATAGGATCCTGCCCTCTCTAAGTGCAAAACTAAAGTAAACTTTGGCTTCTCTCTCAGAAGCAAAAGTTGAACAGCTAGAGACCAAAAGTGACCATGAAGAATTCTGTTGGCCTCAAGAAATGTATTTGTATTGTTTAAATATTCCTCTTATTTTCAGTCTTTCCTTTGCAAAAAGTTTAAAATTGATTCTAGAGATAAAACACCAAATGAAATGGAAAATTGTATTTTACAGTAAATCAAGTGGAAACTAATCTCATATCCTAGACCTTTTGTTCTTTTTCTTCTCATTTTTCAAGCAAACTATGAGAAATGGATTGTGTAACTTTGCGGGACTTATTTATTGTTAAACCAGGAAATTCTTGCAAAACTACAGTATTTAAAGGAAGAACATATTACACAAATGCTAAAAAATGAGTATGAAAACATTTCTATTGGGAAGGTAAAATTATGGGAAAGAATGTTTGAGATTTTTAGAGATTTAGGTCAGCATTTAAATAAACATGTTTGTCATGATCTCTTTCCTCTCCAAGTGGGAATCCTTCATCTCTTACTCTAATTTCCCACTGTCCTAAAATGTTTTACCCAATATATTAGTAAGTGTGCCATCTATTTTCTGCTATGAGTCAAATTATACAGGGGGTTGTTTATTCTCCCATAAATCTTCCTTAGGGTCTAGAGGCATTGACATTCACAAATGGGAATAACTGCCCTGGAGTTACTCCTTCGAGACGTTGTGCCACATAGCTGTCCCTTCTATTGCTGTCATCTATTGGGGTCACAAAGAGTCGGACACGACTGAGCGACTGAACTGAACTGAACTGATTAACCCCCTGGTTCCCTCCCAGGTTTCACTGACATCTTCAGCATGTAGCTCATTGTCCTTCCAGCACCAGTCTGGTGTTAGTGACCTCATCCTTGTTGATTTCAAGTGACCACATGGGCAACTCATCCTTCACCTTGCCGTCCATTTCCTGGAACTCCTCAAATACGGTGGCTGACACATTTGTTCCACTTAGTCCACATAATCCCACCACACACTGTGGCTCTTGTCATTTCTTATAATTGTTTTAACCCTGTTAACCTACTATCTCACCCTCAGACAGAACTTCTTATATTTTCAGCTATCTCTTCTCTTCACTCCCTGATCACCTGAACATCAGCCTCATGCAGATCATTAGTCCCTGGATCTCTTTAATCTTCTTCCAGTCTACTAGCACCTTCCTGGCCTCATTCTTAAACTGTTTAACCCCAATTCATCCAGCACCCTTTTACCCACACTCCAGAGTCCTCAAGCCCTGTCCTTCCACTGCCTTGTGTAGAAAATCTGAACAGGGTCACAATCCTCCCATGTGAGTGAGATGGGAAGGGAGTAGAATAAGTACAGATGTGTAAAAGAAACACACCAGGGGGACCAATTTGGAAATGATTGAACTTGTTCCTCTGAAGAAAGTGTTTGCTACCTGTATTGGATGTTAGCCCAGGAAAGGCGTGAACACAAGAGACAGTACCCAGGAAGACGATATGGGCCTTGCTTGGGCAATTCAAGAAGAGTGTGATAAGGGGACTGTTTCCAAAGTTGAGCAGAATACAGGGAAACCACAAGTGATAGCGAAGTGCTGTCAGCTAGCTACAAAGGGCACTTACTATCCTTTGGCCTGAAGGGGCTAAGGGAGGAAGTCCCATGTAGAGCCCCAGAGAAAAAGCTGTGTGAAGAGGGTCATAGCAAGGATTGCAGCCAGATGGCCCACAGGAACCCTACAGGGAAGAAGCAGGGAATGAATGCCTTGACCTCACTCTCCTCCCACCCTCCTCCTTCTTTGCTCAGGCTCTGCATCAGCTGAGCTAACCAGAAGTCAGAGGGTGAGATATATGGGCTCTTGATGTAGCCCATATATCTTATCCTCCCTGGGAACAGAGCAAGGAGGAGAGTCTATATGGAGGTACAAAATGGAAACTTCTCACAGTCACCAAAATCCTAATTGTCCACTTCTTCTCCCTCCTCATGCAGGCAATATTCATGGGGACTCAATATTATATTGTTAATTACCACTAGGCCGTATAACATAATGGATCTGAATAGCTAACACTCTTTGAGGACTTACCATGGGTTGTATACCTGAGTAAGTATGTTCCTAGATTGACTTATTTAATCTTTGCAACAATTCTGAGGTAAGTAAAATTAATTTTCAGAGGTTTATTCTTAAGAAAGAATAAAAGCTGAAAGGATAAAGGATAATTTGCCCAAGTTGCTTCTGAGATAAGTCAGTATTGAAGAAAAAATACTCAGAAAAATGCCTTAGCATATAGTAAGTGCTAGTGGACTTCTCTGATGGTTCAGTGGGTAAAGAATCCACCTGCAATGTAAGAGACACAGGAGACAGACGTTCAATCCCTGGGTCAGGAAGATCCTCTGGCGGAGGGCATGGCAACCCACTCCAGTATTCTTGCCTGGAGAATCCCATGGACAGAGGAGCCTGGTGGGCTACAGTCTATGGGGTTGCAAAGAGTCACACACAATTGAGCACATACACAGAAAAATTTGAGCTGTTATTATTAACATAAAACTATTCTCCTAATAGGTCTTCTCAGGTGGTTCCAGAGTTAAAGAACCCATCTGCCAATGCAGGAGACATAACAGACTTGATCCCTGAGTCTGGAAGATTCCCTGGAGGAAGGCATGGCAACTCACTCCAGTATTCTTTCCTGGAGAATCCCACGGACAGAGGAGCCTGGCAGGTTACAGTCCCCAGGATCACACAGAATCAGACACGACTAAAGCGACTTAGCCTGCCCAAATGCCTTCTCCTAATCACCCTCATCACAGCAGTTCTGTGAGAAGTATTGTTACGATCATTTTCATATGAAGAAAACAAAGCTCGAGCAGGCACATCACCTGCCCCAAGTCTTCTGACAGCAGCCGGGCTTGTTGTGCTGCATCACAGCTTTTGTTCATTGTTCACACTGCCCATCTGTGAGGCGAAGCTCATGGTCTCTTTTCCAGGCTAGTCTTTTGCCAGTCAGATACTGACAGACGAGCATCCTAGTTACATGTCTTTTATTCTCTCTGGAGTTATTCCCAAACTCTGAATGACGTTTTCAGAAAAAGTAAGATGGGTTTTTAGCCACAGAATGCTGTTGATATTTCCTTGATTTTGATTCTAATAGATGCTTAAATCTGCAACACTTGGAAGATTGTTGGTGGCGGGGGTGGGGGGGGCGGCAAACTTTGCTCTTTATTTTACTGGGAAAATGGTAAATATGCCCACTTGGCTCTGATCATAGTAGAAATGAAAAAAAATTTCAACCATGGCCAACCCTCCATAACCTAGATTCTACTTTCTAAGGTGAAATAAGATAATACAGAATGTTCACTCAGATTTGGCCCTTCCAGCCGCAAGAAACTTTCTAGCTGTTGGGACCCAGGACCTCTTGATTTAAAATGCATAGAATTCCTGCTTCTAAAGCCAGTCAAATCCAGCTGGGACATTTTGTTTAACCCTTAGCTAGCCAGGAGAAAACCAGTGCCAAGTCTGGTTCACAACAAGAGCATGCTTATTCTTTGTTGGTACCGACAGCAGGCCTGCTGGACTGTATAGAGATAAGTCTGATATATTTTGAACTCTGTCATCTTGGACAAGGTACTTAACCTTTGCTGGGTCTCAATTCCATTCATTCAACCACTTGTTCAAAGAACTTTTTGACATCTAATTAGATGATAATTATAGAAAGCCAGGTTAGAACCAAATGGAGCCTTTGAGCACAGCTATATAGTTTGTACAAGATGATGACAGAGGCTACAAGATGATGACAGAGGCTATTTCCAGATCTGTTGACAAGTGGGAGATTCCATTATTGAGACAGATTGGTAGGTTTCTGTCTTTCTATCACACAAATTCTCCTGGACCTGTTCTTGCTCCATCATGGCACTCTGAGTGGTGGGGGTGGTGGGGGGGTGGGGGGCGGGTGGGGAACAACAGTGATTAGTTTGCACAAGGTTTCATCTGCCTCCCGATTCCCACCCCCCTGGTCTCTCTGGGCTTTGAAACTTAGCAAGACTCTGACCACCTTCCTTGGAAGAAAAGCTATGACCAACCTAGACAGCATATTAAAAAGCAGAGACATTATTTTGCTAACAAAGTTCTGTCTAGTCAAGGCTATGGTTTTTCTAGTAGTCGTGTATGGATGTGAGAGTTGGACTATAAAGAAAACTGAGCACTGAAGAATTGATGCTTTTGAACTGTGGTGTTGGAGAAGACTCTTGAGAGTCTCTTGGACTGCAAGGAGATCCAACCAGTCCGTTCTAAAGGAGATCAGTCCTGGGTGTTCATTGGAAGGACTGATGCTGAAGCTGAAACTCCAATACTTTGGCCACCTGATGCGAAGAACTGACTCACTGGAAAAGACCCTGATGCTGGGAAAGATTGATGGTGGGAGGAGAAGGGGATGACAGAGGATGAGATTGTTGGATGGCATCACCAATTCTATGGACATGAATTTGAGTAAGCTCTAGGAGTTGGTTATGGATAGGGAAGACTGGCGTGCTGCTGTCCACAGGGCCACAAAGAGTTGGACACAACTGAGTGACTGAACTGAACTGACTGAACTGACCACCCTCCATCATCTCTTCTACTTGCTTGCTAAACATCTCCATAGCAAAATCCCTTCTTCTCAGCAAAGCAAAAGTCAAATGGCAGCTGAGCCAAAACAGTTTGAAGGTACAAGCAAAACCCCATCTCCTTATTCTTTGAATGGCTCATCCCTCTAAACTAAGATACTTCATAACAGATGCTGCTGCTAAGTTGCTTCAGTCGTGTCCGACTCTGTGCGACCCCATGGACTGCAGCCTACCAGGCTTCTCCATCCATGGGATTCTCCAGGCAAGAACACTGGAGTGGGTTGCCATTTCCTTCTCCTCATAACAGATGAATTTTCATTAAAGCATTAACATATTTCTCAAGGGATGTAGAATGTCAATAGGACATCTGAAATGGGGTTCAGAATTAAGAGCTCTGCATGCAACTGAATCTGCTTCAAATTATACTCTGCAAAAGACAAAAATATAGCCCTATGTGTCTAAAAATATTTCTTAGTAGTTGGCCAAAAATGCATTTATTCTTGGATTCATAAAAATGCAGGCCATGTGAAATATGTGGGGGGCATGCACTCTCAAAAAAACCGACCAAAGAAAGAGAACAAAAAGTTAAAATAAACTTTGAAAATCCTTTAGTGAAGGGAAAGAGAGAAGGTGGAAATGGTAAGGCACTGGGGTATGACTGGAAAGAGGAACGGTGAAGATTTGCCCTTGGGGAAGATGACATGTCTGAGGACCCGACTCCCCCTACCCCTCAACTCTCCCCCATACACCCCAGGAAGGTCCTGAGCAGCTGTAGGCCAAGCTCCCCACTCTCATCACTTAGGGGAGACTAGAAAAGCCAGAGTGGAGGGCCCATAACAACCCCAAATATTAGCATTGTGATCAGCATAGTACTTTTCAAAGCATCTAGGATTTGGAACCAGCTTTTTTTTTTTTTTTTTTGCCTCCAATCCAGAGTAAGTCTGACTCTAGGTGAGTGATCACACCATCATGGCTATCCAGGTCATTAAGACCTTTTTTGTACAGTTCTTCAATGTATTCTTGCCACCTCTTCTGCTTCTGTTAGGTCCTTGCCATTTCTGTCCTTGCCATCTTTGCATGAAATATTCCCTTGGCATCTCTCATTTTCTTGAAGAGATCTCTAGTCTTTCCCATCCTATTGTTTTGCTCTATTTCTTTTCATCGTTCACTTAAGAAGGCTTTCTTATCTCTCCTTGCTATTCTCTGGAACAGTGCATTCAGTTGGGTATATCTTTCCCTTCCTCCTCTGCCTTTCACCTCTCTTCTTTTCTCAGTTATTTTTAAGGCCTCCATACTGGGGATGATTTTAGGTGTGGTCACTCACCTAGAGCCAGACATCCTGAGTGTGAAATCAAATGGGCCTTAGGAAGCATTACCACAAATAAAGCTAATGGAGGTGATGGAATTCCAGCTGAGCTATTTCAAATCCTAAAAGATGATGCTGTTAAAGTGCTGCACTCAATATACCAGCAAACTTGGAAAACTCAGCAGTGGCCACAGGAGTCAAAAAAGTCAGTTTTCATTCCAATCCCATAGAAAGGCAATGCCAAAGAATGTTCAAATTACCCTACAATTGTACTCATTTCACATGCTAGCAAGATTATACTAAAAATTTTTCAAGCTAGGCTTCAGCAGTATGTGAATTGAGAAATTCCAGATGTACAAGCTGGATTTAGAAAAGGCAGAGGAACCAGAGATCAAATTGCCAACATCTGTTGGATTATAGAAAAAGCTGCTGCTGCTGCTAAGTCGCTTCAGTCATGTCCGACTCTCTGTGACCCCATAGACACCAGCTCACCAGGCTCCACCGTCCCTGGGATTCTCCAGGCAAGAACACTGGAGCGGGTTGCCATTTCCTTCTCCAATGCATGCAAGTGAAAAGTGAAAGTGAAGTCGCTCAGTCATGTGTGACTCTTTGCGACCCCATGGACTGCAGCCTACCAGGCTCCTCCGTCCATGGGATTTTCCAGGCAAGAGTCCTGGAGTGGGTTTGCATTGCCTTCTCCATAGAAAAAGCAAGGCAATTCAAAAAGAGATCTACTTCTGCTTCATTGATTACGCTAAAGCCTTTGACTGTGTGGATCACAACAAATTGTGGAATATTCTTAAAGAGATGCAAATACCAGACGACCTTACCTGGCTCCTGAGAAACCTGTATGCAGAACAAGAAGCAACAATTAGAACCGGACGTGGAATAATGGACTGGTTCCAAATTGGTAAAGAAGAATGTCAAAGCTGTATATTGTCACCCTGCTTATTTAACTTATATGCAGAATACATCATGTAAAATGCTGGGCTGGATGAAACTCAAGCTGGAATAAAGATTGCTAGGAGAAATATCAACAACCTCAGATATCTAGATGATAGCACATTAATGGCAGAAAGTGAAGAGGAACTAAAAAGCCTCTTAATGAAGGTGAAAGAGGGGAGTAAAAAAGCTGGCTTAAAACTCAACATTCAAAAAACTAAGATCACGGCACCCAGTTCCATCATTTCATGGCAAATAGATGGGAAAAAAGGAAAACAGTGATGGATATCACTTTCTTGGACTCCAAAATTGCTGTGGACTGTGACTGCAGGCACGAAATTAAAAGATGCTTGCTCCTTAGAAGAAAAGCTATGAGCAACCTGGATAGCATATTAAAAAGCAGAGACATTACTTTGCCAACAAAGGTTCATATAGTCAAAGCTATGGTTTTTCCAGTAGTCGTGTACTAACGTGAGAGCTGGACTGTAAAGAAGACTGAGCGCACAAGAATTGATGCTTTTAAACTGTGGTATTTGAGCAGACTATTAAGAGTCCCATGGACTGCAAGGAGATCAAACCTGTCAACTCTGAATATTCATTGGTAGGACAGATGTTGAAGCTGAAGCTCCAACACTTTGCCAACTGATGTGAAGAACAAAGAACTGACTCATTGGAAAAGACCCTGATGCTGGGAAAGATTGAGGGCAAGAGAAGAAGGAGGCGATAGAGAATGAGATGGTTGGATGGCATCACTGATTCAATGGATATGAGTTTGAGCAAGCTCACGGAGATAGTTAAGGACAGGGAAACCTGGTGTGCTGCAGTTTATGGGGTCGCAAAGAGTCAGACACAATTTGATGACTAAACAATAGCAGAAGAGAAAGTCAGTTTTTTACAAAATACAATAAGAAATAAATTGCTGAAAAATTAAATTAAAAGGACAATTAAAATTAGTCCCTATTTTTATTACTAGACTCAAAAACCACAAAACTACATTTCAAAATTATAAAAAGAATTTGACTGTGTAGATCACAACAAACTGTGGAAAATTCTTCAAGAGATGGGAATACCAGACCACATCCCTGCCTCCTGAGAAACCTCTATGCAGGTCAAGAAACAACAATTAGAATCAGACATGGAACAATGGATGGTTCAAAATTGGGAAAGGAGTGGGTCAAGGCTATACACTGTCATCCTGTTTATTTAACTTATATGAAGAGTGTATCATGCAAAATGTCAAGCTGGATGAGCACAAGCTGGAATCAAGATTGCTGGGAGAAATACCAATAACCTCATATATGCAGATGACACCACCCTTACGACAGAAAGTGAAGAGGAATTAGAGAGCTTCTGAAGAAGGTGAAAGAGAAGAGTGGAAAAGCTGGGCTTAAAATTCAACATTCAAAAAGATCATGGCATCCTGTCCCATCACTTCATGGCAAATAGATGGGGAAATAATGACAGACTTTATTTTCTTGGGTTCCAAAATTACTGGGGACCATGAATACAGCCATGAAATTAAAAGATGGTTGCTCCTTAGGAGAAAAGCAATGACAAACCTAGACAGCATATTAAAAAGCAAAGACGTTACTTTGCCAACAAAGGTCCGTCTAGTCAAAGCTATGGTTTTTCCAGTAGTCATGTATGGATGTGAGAGCTGGACAATAAAAAAGGCTGTGTGCTGAAGAATTGATGCTTTTGAACTGTGGTGCTGGAGAAGACTCTTGAGAGTCCCTTGGACTGCAAGGAGATCCAACCAGTCAGTCCTAAAGGAAATCATTCCTGAATATTCATTGGAAGGACTGATGCTGAAGCTGAAGCTCTAATACTTTGGCCACCTTTCCTTTTCCTCTAGGAAAGAAGGGAAAGAAGCAGATAAAAAGGTAGAAGGCCTAGAAGGGTAAGGTGCAGGCCAAGTCCCACAGGGAAGCTCTGGAGACAGTGTAGGTCCCACCTCAGAGTTGTCCTGATCAGGCATGAGGGAGCTGCAGTATTTATACCCCCATAGCTCAGTCACTGGTTACAGGCCTCCCTTGTTCCAATTTTCTATGTGCAGGTGAAGAAAACCCTGGCATCAGCTTGAGGGCTGCCTTCAACCAATGGTCCAGTTTCAGGCTGTTGGGATGAAAGCACCCAGACAGCCTGGCAGAGAAGAACAGTGAAGGACTCATGGGCTGGAATACTGACAGGGCCTCTTACACTAGAGCAGTAATTTCCAAACTTCTTTTTTACTACAATTTTTTAGTAGAAACAAAACTCTTCTTGGAAGTTCAGTAACTAATATTGATAAACAAAGAGTTGCAATGGTTGAAGAAAAGGAGAGTGGACCCTGTCTCCTCCTTAATCCTCACTCCCTCCCTCAGGCTCCAGGCTCCACAGACTTAGAGCTGCCTAGAAGGCTGTGATCATCTGCCTAGGGCTGCCAGAACAAAGCATCACAAAATGGGTAGGTTAAACAATATGCTGAACTGAAGCTCCGATACTTTGACCACCGAATATGAAGCGCCAACTCATTAGAAAAGATCCAGATGCTGGGAAAGATTGAAGGCAGGAGGAGAAGGGGATGACCGAGGACAAGATAGTTGAACAGCATCACCGACTCAATGGACATGAGTTTGAGCAGGCTCTGGGAGATGGTGATGGACAGGGAGGCCTGGCATGCTGCAGTCCATGGGGTTGCAAAGAGTTGGACACAACTCAGCAACTGAACAACAACAAAACAATATAAATGCAATCGCTCAGTGTTCTAGATGCTAAAAATCCAAAATCAAGGTGTCAACAGGATCAGTCTTTCTCTGAAGGCCCTAAAAGGAAGCACCTTCCTTGCCTCTCTCTAGCTTCTGGTGTTGCCAGCAATCCTGGGCACACCCCGATGTCTAAACGGCTGTGTCTTCACATTGTCTTCCTTGTGCACATGTGTGTGCTCGTTTCCTCTTCTCCTCTGTCCATGGGATTTTCCAGGCAATAGTACTGGAGTGGATTGCCATTTCCTTCTCCAGGGGATCTTCCTGACCCAGGGATCGAACCCGGGTCTCCCACATTGTAGACAGATGCTTAACCATCCAAGCCACCAAGGAAGTCCTCTTCTTAGAAGGACATGCTGGATTAGGGCCGATGCAAGAGGGCATCAGAGGGCAAACACACTGAAACCATACTCACAGAAAACTGGTCAATCTAATCACACTAGGACCACAGCCTTGTCTAACTCAATGAAACTAAGCCATGCCCGTGGGGCAACACAAGATGGGCGGGTCATGGTGGAGAGATCTGACAGAATGTGGTCCACTGGAGAAGGGAATGGCAAACCACTTCAGTATTCTTGCCTTGAGAACCCCATGAACAGTATGAAAAGGCAAAATGATAGGATACTGAAAGAGAAACTCCCCAGATCAGTAGGTGCCCAATATGCTACTGGAGATCAGTGGAGAAATAACTCCAGAAAGAATGAAGGGATGGAGCCAAAGCAAAAACAATACCCAGCTGTGGATGTGACTGGTGATAGAAGCAAGGTCCGATGCTGTAAAGAGCAATATTGCATAGGAACCTGGAATGTCAGGTCCATGAATCAAGGCAAATTGGAAGTGGTCAAACAAGAGATGTCAAGAGTAAATGTTGACATTCTAGGAATCAGCGAACTGAAATGGACTAGAATGGGTGAATTTTACTCAGACGACCATTATATCTACTACTGCAGGCAGGAATCCCTCAGAAGAAATGGAGTAGCCATCATGGTCAACAAAAGAGTCTGAAATGCAGTACTTGGATACAATCTCAAAAACGACAGAATGATCTCTGTTCATTTCCAAGGCAAACCATTCGCTATCACAGTAATCCAAGTCTATGCCCCGACCAGTAACACTGAAGAAGCTGAAGTTGAACGGTTCTATGAAGACCTATAAGACCTTTTAGAACTAACACCCCAAAAAGATGTCCTTTTCATTATAGGGGACTGGAATGCAAAAGTAGGAAGTCAAGAAACACCTGGAGTAACAGGCAAATTTGGCCTTGGATTACGGAATGAAGCAGGGCAAAGACTAAAAGAGTTTTGCCAAGAAAACACACTGGTCATAACAAACATCCTCTTCCAACAACACAAGAGAAGACTCTATACATGGACATCACCAGATGGTCAACACTGAAATCAGATTGATTATATTCTTTGCAGCCAAAGATGGAGAAGCTCTATACAGTCAGCAAAAACAAGACTGGGAGCTGACTGTGGCTCAGACCATGAACTCATTATTGCCAAATTCAGACTGAAACTGAAGAAAGTAGGGAAAACCACTAGACCATTCAGGTGTGACCTAAATCAAATCCCTTATGATTATACAGTAGAAGTGAGAAATAGATTTAAGGGTCTAGATCTGATAGATAGAGTGCCTGATGAACTATGGAATGAGGTTCATGACATTGTACAGGAGACAGGGATCAAGATCATCCCCATGGAAAAGAAATGCAAAAAAGCAAAATGGCTGTCTGGGGAGGCCTTATTCACAAATAGCTGTGAAAAGAAGAGAAGCAAAAAGCAAAGGAGCAAAGGAAAGATATAAGCATCTGAATGTAGAGTTTCAAAAAACAGCAAGAAGAGATAAGAAAGCCTTCTTCAGCAATCAATGCAAAGAAATAGAGGAAAACAACAGAATGGGAAAGACTAGAGATCTCTTCAAGAAAATTAGAGATACCAAGGGAACATTGCATGCAAAGATGGGCTCGATAAAGGACAGAAATGGTATGGACCTAACAGAAGCAGAAGATATTAAGAAGAGATGGAAAGAATACACAGAAGAACTGTACAAAAAAGATCTTCACAACCAAGATAATCACAATGGTGTGATCACTAACCTAGAGCCAGACATCCTGGAATGTGAAGTCAAGTGGGCCTTAGAAAGCATCACTACGAACAAAGCTAGTGGAGGTGATGGAATTCCAGTTGAGCTATTTCAAATCCTGAAAGATGATGCTGTGAAAGTGCTGCACTCAATATGCCAGCAAATTTGGAAAACTCAGCAGTGGCCACAGGACTGGGAAAGGTCAGTTTTCATTCCAATCCCAAAGAAAGGCAATGCCAAAGAATGCTCAAACTACCACACAATTGCACTCATCTCACATGCTAGTAAAGTAATGCTCAAAATTCTCCAAGCCAAGCTTCAGCAATATGTGAACCGTGAACTTCCTGATGTTCAAGCTAGTTTTAGAAAAGGCAGAGGAACCAGAGATCAAATTGCCAACATCCGCTGGATCATGGGAAAAGCAAGAGAGTTCCAGAAAAACATCTATTTCTGCTTTCTTGACTATGCCAAAGCCTTTGACTGTGTGGATCACAATAAACTGTGGGAAATTCTGAAATAGATGGGAATACCAGACCACCTGATCTGCTTCTTGAGAAATTTGTATGCAGGTCAGGAAGCAACAGTTAGAACTGGACATGGAACAACAGACTGGTTCCAAATAGGAAAAGGAGTACATCAAGGCTGTATATTGTCACCCTGCTTATTTAACTTCTATGCAGAGTACATCATGAGAAACGCTGGGCTGGAAGAAACACAAGCTGGAATCAAGATTGCCGGGAGAAATATCAATAACCTCAGATATGCAGATGACACCACCCTTATGGCAGAAAGTGAAGAGGAACTAAAAAGCCTCTTGATGAAAGTGAAAGTGGAGAGTGAAAAAGTTGGCTTAAAGCTCAACATTCCGAAAAGGAAGATCATTGCATCTAGTCCCATCACTTCATGGGAAATAGATGGGGAAACAGTGGAAACAGTGTCAGAATTTATTTTTGGGGCTCCACAATCACTGCAGATGGTGACTGCAGCCATGAAATTAAAAGATGCTTACTCCTTGGCAGGAAAGTTATGACCAACCTAGATAGCATATTGAAAAGCAGAGACATTACTTTGCCAACAAAGGTCCGCTAGTCAAGGCTATGGTTTTTCCAGTGGTCATGTATGGATGTGAGAGTTGGACTGTGAAGAAGGCTGAGTGCCAAAGAATTGATGCTTTTGAACTGTGGTGTTGGAGAAGCCTCTTGAGAGTCCCTTGGACTGCAAGGAGATCCAACCGTCCATTCTGAAGATCAGCCCTGGGTGTTATTTGGAAGGAATGATGCTAAAGCTGAAATTCCAGTACTTTGGCCACCTCATGTGAAGAGTTGACTCATTGGAAAAGACTCTGATGTGAGAGGGATTGGGGGCAAGAGGAGAAAGGGATGACAGAGGATGAGATGGCTGGATGGCATCAGTGACTTGATGGACATGAGTTTGAGTAACCTCTAGGAGTTGGTGATGGACAGGGAGGCCTGGCGTGCTGCGATTCACGGGGTCTCAAAGAGTTGGACACAACTGAGCGACTGATCTGATCTGATCTAATGACTTCATTTGAAGCATTAGGGGTTAACACATCAACATATGAATTTATTTATTTATTTTTTTAAACATATGAATTTAGAGAGACATAATTCTGCCCATAATAGACACTATTTCTAAAATCCTTCACATCATTAACCTTCAGTGTCCAGTGTTTCTGTATGAAGTGATTAAGTCTTCTTCAGTGGTATTTGCTGAAGTATTTTAAATGTTAAATTTCGGTGGCTTGAACACTGTTCCTCAGAGTTAGCATCCTTAGTGAATCCCAGGAGCACCGTCAGATAGCTACCTCATTTACATCCAACCCAATAGCCAAGGAAGAAGTCTAGCAGTCAATCATGTGGACTGGGAGAAGCCAAGCGTTATTCATTAACACTAGCAGTATCACAAGAGGCAAGGGGGCAAGAATCTCTTTCATCTCATATGATCTTTAAATCACCGGAGGAGGTGTTCAGGTAGTTTGGAGAGGATGTTATTTCCATCTTTCAGATGAGAAAACTGAAAGTCTGAGCATGGCTTCTCCAAGGCCACATTGGAACCACCCTCCACTACTTACTAGCCAAGCCTGGCACTTCTTTTTTTTTTTTTAACAAAACCAGCTTACTTTGTCTCTTCCAGTTAATAAGAAAAGGCCTTTTACAGAGAGAAGTCTGCAGTTAATGAGGGGAAAATGATATAATATTTTTGACTAAATCAAACATCCCTTTGGAGGAAAAGTAGTTTATATCTTTATATTTGGTTAAAGTGTAAATTGAAATTGCATGAACTTCAATAAGGCTTACCATATACCAAACACTATTCTAAGGGGTTTACACGTATTAATTCTTTTAATCCTCACAAAAGCCATTGGACTAGATACCATAATTATTCACATTTTATGGACGAGGAATTAGAGATGCAGAAAAGGACTAGTTTACTAGAAAATAATTCTTTCCTGCAAGTACTTCAGGGAATCTCAGCTAATAATAACATAAATAACAGTAAAGATATCTTCTATTTATTGTATATTTTACATACAGTTTTCATACTCTATCCTCATAGTAATACTGCAGTAAGTATTTCCAAGTCCCTTTCATAGATGAATAAATGAAATCTCAGAGTTCAAGAAACATGGCCACGATCCCATGGCTTATAGGTGGTAGATCTCAGGCAGGTCTATCCAGTTTCTTGGTTCTACCTTCAGACCCTCCCACACAGTTACTCTGACAAAAGTGGCTTTATCTTATAATTTAAGCCCTCTGGGAGATAGGTGCTAGCCTCAGGCCCCAAATACCTCTGAGACAGTAAGTAATGCATTCCTTTCACAAAATTATAAAATTCTAAGAAATGAGTACTGTAGCTAACCATTCACATACTTTCTAAACACACGTAAATAAGTCATCAGCAACTTTCTAGTTTATTTTTTACACAATAGGCAGCAACAACCTATCAAGTTGGCATCCAAGTATGTGAAATCAGTTATGCTATAATTAACTGAATAACAAGCACAGCCCATTACCTGGTAGATTTTAATATGCTTATAGAGGAAATGATAACATGGCAGTTGCCATAGTAGCAATATGTAAAATAATAAGTAGAACAGTTTCTAGTATATAGTAGGCATGCAATAAATACTATTTAAATGCTTTACGTGTATTTACTCATTTTATTCAAAGATTCTTACAAATACTGAAATAGCTGATGTGGTTATTTTCTTCTTCATTCTCTTCTCAATTCCTTTACTTGCAATGACTTTAGGGCTAGAATTTGGATATTTTCATAAAGTACCTTACCTACTAGGCATCAAGAATGTTCTGAGTAACAGTACTGGAAATGAGGTGGGTGAGGACAGGAGTAGAGATAGAGAGATCTTTGTCTTAATATTTTTGGATGACTTGAATAGTTATTTCTTCTATGTTTTCGTATAATTAGACAGTGGGAAGGCCAAAGGGAAAGGGGTCCAAGTTATTAGGAGAAACATATCCAGCTAAAAGCAATGGGTCAAACTTCATTCGGTCAAAAGCAGGCACAACAATATGGTCAAATGACAGTTTTGTAGAAAATGAATATTCATGACTCCAGAACTCTTTCCCCACTTGGAACAAATCCACCAGGTAAAGAACTGTGATATGCTTAGAAGAAAGAGGCACTCCCAGGTCTCCTTGGTGTGGTCACTGTCTCCTGGAATGGCCGAGGTACCAGCAGGTACCCCAGAGGACACTGTCTCCTTCCCCATCCCAAGTTGCCAGGCGGGCCACTGTGCTTCAGAGTGAGGGATGGTGTAGCAATAGGCTGCATCAGAGAACAATAAAATTAGTGCAAGGAGAGGAAGGAATTCCTGGACTTGACATCTGGCTCCTTGAAAGTCCCTAGGAAACAGTTCTACACTCACTCCCTAGTTTTGCAAGAAGCTAGAGGAATTGAGACTGGTATTCCAGACTTTCTCCCAGGGCCCAATGCTGGCCAGTGTATATTTGATCAAAGTCTTTGGCCTGCTCAAGAGTACCTACTAGTAGAAACCTCAGATTATTTGAAAATTTTGCTAAGGCTAAGCAATGCCCTTCATGAACAAAACAAATTCTTTGACCTTCTAATAGCAGTGGGATTACTACTTCAAAGCTCAGTCTAAATATTAGCAATTGTGACAAAAGTTATTTATGTTTCTTTGAAGATGTATTTAGAAATCTGTAAGATTTTCTTTTTTCTCTTTTTATGCTGAGTGGAATGACTAAGAACACGGTAGGAATCTAACAAACATCATTCAATGATGACTTGCCTACCAAAGGGTTCTGCTTCCCCAGTGAGACTGAAGGAGGAAACAGACAGAACAGGCTCCATTGAAAGCAGGACTCCATCTTGGGCCGGACTGTGGGCTTTGAGCTATATGCCCAGGATCTATGGAAATAACATACCAACTGGAAAACCAGACCCCCCAGATGGAAGACCCCATGGCTTGTACCTAGACTCTCCGTTGCCTAAAACGATACCCTAATTATCTGTGTAACTGAATAGAATCATAAATTCTATTATGCTTATTGGGGTATGACCACAGGCCTATTGATAATTGTCATATGAATCACGGGTTAACTTTGTATGTTTCTTTTCCTTTGTTGAGACTAGTTTCAGGGGACTTGGGGAGGTGGGTTTGGGCACGTACACTTAGGGTATATAAGGTTTTCAAAAATTGGTCGGGGTCCTTGGCTAAGAGGAGACTCTGCCTTGGGCCCGCCAATGTAATAAACTGCACTCCACTATCTGTATTGTCCTTCTGAGTGAGTTTGTTTGCCTGAATGCTTGGGTACAACAAGATGAAGGTCAAGGATCAACATTTATTTCAGAAGAGGCTTCTGGGGAAGGATTTTTCCTGAAATAAGCTGTTCCTGAAGTTAGATCAAGGTGCTGTGTTTTGAAGTATTTACTTATGATAGACAAGAAAACTCAGATGTTTTTCTCTCATAAGACAATATGCAATTCCCTTACCCCTGAATCTGCCTCTACTCCCTTCCTGCCACCAAACCAATAGATAGAATTAAGTCATAACATAATTGGGCTTTCCAGCTTTACATAGCATATCCACAAACTTCCTTCTCTGAAAGTTTTGCTTCCCCTTCCTCTGCTTCCCACAGCAATCTCTGACCTTTTTACTTCACTTCATTAGGTCAACAATTTCCAGGACCTTCTCTGGTTTATTTTGGGTGTATCCTGGAGAAGTGCTCCGAAATCAATAAACTTTCTCTTATCACCTTTGTATTTCACCCTTTGCAGCAATAATGGTCATCATATCTCCAGGTAATGCACGAGTCTTCCCCTGCAGAAACCAGACAGACACTGAAGCAGGCGGTGGCCTAGTGCAAACTCAACTAAGTAGTAGCCCCAGCTGCAGCTACTGTGACATCTACAGTTAGAGCAGATGAGTGTGTTTTCAGGCTCATTGGATGGAGTTAGACATTCTTTTTGATCAGAAAAGGTTAGATGCTTCACATTTATGTGGAATATACAATAGTATGTGTCTACTGTCTTTCCCTAGGTCTGTGTGAACTCTCTCACTCTCTCATAAAAATACAGTCTGGAAAAACCTGGATGTCCCACTGAACTCCATTTGGTCTACTCTGTTGATGGAATCATATTAATCAGACTAGAGGAGCACAGTGGCTGCTTAGTTCATTGGAGGCCTTGGTCAGACACACACACTCTAGAGAATGTGAGATAAATCCTTTGCAGATTCTAGGGAGGGCCACATCAGTAAAATTTTTAGGTTCCCAGTAGGAAATGGCAAACCATTCCAACCCATTCCAGTATTCTTGCCTGGGAAATTCCATGGACAGAAGAGCTTAGTGGGCTACAGGTCATGGGGTCACAAAGAGACACGACTGAGCACAGTACCACCACCAACATTATATAAGTGTTATGATACAAGCAATATGTATCACCTGCTCCAGTACTCTTGCCTGGAAAATCCCATGGACGGAGGAGCCTGGTGGGCTGCGGTCCATGGGGTCGCTACAAGTCGGGCACAACTGAGCGACTTCACTTTCACTTTTCACTTTCCTGCATTGGGGAAGGAAATGGCAATTCACTCCAGTGTTCTTGCCTGGAGAATCCCAGGGATGGAGGAGCCTGGTGGGCTTCCGTCTATGGGGTCGCACTGAGTCAGACACAACTGAAGTGACTTAGCAGCAGTAGCAGCAGCTACTGCAAAGAAGAGAGAGAAGGCAGGGAGAAAGGAAGAAAGGAAGGGAGGGAGGAAGGGACAAAGGAAAAAAGTGAGGTAAGGAGTAAACGGATATCATTATGGAGGAGAAAGAAATTACCCTCCATCCTTCTAGGTTCTTCTGACAGGCCTAAGAATTAAATTGACACAACCAGATTGAAAAGAGAACATCAAACAAAAATTTAATAACACAGACACGGCAGAAACCCAGAAAAACTGAGTCGTTTGCCAAAATGGCTGAAGCCCTCACCTTAAATTCAATCTTCAGCTCAGGGCAAAAGAGCATGCTAAGGGTAGGCGTTTGGGACTTCAAAGGGGAGCAAGACAATTTATGTGGAGATGAAAAAGCAAACGTTTACAAAACAAATGTTTGTCAAGCCAGGCAGAGACAATGGGATACAGAAAGGAGCTTTTACAAACAGACTTTGCTAGGTTCCTCCCTGTCTGCACGCCTAGTTCATACTATAGTTATCTATGGTGATAGTTCCCTCCCAGGAACAGGTCTTCTATCTACATTTTTTAGGCAGTTAGGGGGAAAGTCAAAGGTTTTTCCTGAGGCTTTTGAGTCCAAAAAATAATCAGGCTAAATTAATCCTCATGGAAATGAGACATATTTGAGGGCAGCAAATTTTCTTCCCCTACACCGGATATGATGATAAAACATAGAAGAAAAAAACTCATGTTTAAACTAATGTTTAATGTTGAAAAGATGATACAGACCAGGAAGGCTATCCTGAAGATTATCAGTAGAGAAAATAATCCCTCCCCTTAAAAAAACTCACCAAATGTGGTTTATACATCCTATGGATATTATTCAGCCTTTAAAAAGAAGGAAATTCTGACATATGCTTTAACTTGTATATGCGAAGTGAAATAAGTCTGTCAAAAGGACAAATATTGTATTCCACTTATACAGGATGCCTGAAATAGTCAAATTCCAAGAGACAGGAAGTGGACTGCTAATTACCAAGGCCTTGGGGGAGGGGGGTGGGCAATTTTTGTTTAATGAGTATAGAATTTCCATTTGAAAAGGTGAGGAATTTCTGGAGAAGAATGGCAGTGATGGTTACATGATAGTGTGAATGTTCAGCATTAATGTCATTAAAATGTATACTTAAGATGGTTAAAATGGTAGATTTTTTTGTTATGTAAATGTTACTGTTAGGTAGGTAGAATAGGGAAAAGGAGTTCAAAATGGCGGTGGCTAAAAGACAAGGAAGGTCCGAGGACCAGAGTGAAGACTTCAGGCAGAACAAACAGCACTCCTGGCTAAGCCCAATTTGCATAGGGCAGGCCCAGGTGGAGGAAAAAAATATAAAAGGAGGAGCCGAAGCGCTTTCTCTCGGACTCTCTGTCCCGCGTGCATGCGTGCACGCGCGCACTCTCTCTCTCTCCCTCTCTCTCTCTCCCTCTCTCTCTTTCTCCCTTTCTCTCTCTCTCTCTCTCTCCTGCTATCTTCTAAATAAAATAGAAACACTGATTTGCCTAAGAGCTGTAGCACGGTTTGTCCAAGACCCAAGAGCTGTGACGCACCGAGGGCTTTAATGTCCGTCGCTCCAAATCTTTGTTGTGACGAGACAAAGAACCGAGGAACATACACTCGCATGACATTACCATCATTTTTTTAAAATCTAGAATTTAAACAAAATCTTCCCCAATATTCACATAATTCAACACTCATAAGTTCAGAAAGCAGATCCAGTCCTGCTGAATTCTGAGATGGACTGAGTCTCATCAGTTACCATGTGGATTTAGATGAAAAAACTTTACTTCGGGGAGGGACAGGGCAAAATGTGCCCTCCTTCACTGGCAGTCACTCTCTGAAAGGAAGTAGAGCCTGAGGATGCATTTCATTCTGTGAGCCCCATGATAGAGAGCTGGGGGCCAACGAACTTCACCTTTTTCCTCTTCCCCAAAGCCTGCCTTTCTCAGAGACATAACATCAAAATGTCTGTTGTTTTGTTTTTCCTTTAAAGATGAGCCTTGATGCAGGTGTTTTAATGTCATATCTTAGTCCCTAATCCTGAACCCAGTCTCTTGGCCTCTGGCTCTCATTTAAACTCACTGCAGAGTAAAATTTTTTCTCTTTCTGTGAGAAAGAGCATATTTTAGATATTGCTTTATTTATGATTTCCCCTCTGTGTTTTGAGTTTTCAAAACTGGAGTTTGTTTTTTTTTTAATCAGAAGTCTATACAATTTCTAATTTGAAAAAAATAAGCAACAAGCAATAAAGGTTTACTGAACAGCCCAGAGAACTATAGTCAATATCTTGTAATAACCTATAATGGAAAATAATCTGAAAAGTAATATGTGTGTATATGTATAACTGAATCACCTTGCTGTGCACCTGAAACATTAATAAGTCAACTATTCTTTTTGCAACCCCATGGACTATAGCCTGCTGAGCTCCTCTGTCCATGGAATTCTCTAGGCAAGAATACTGGAGGGGGTTGCTATGCCCTCCTCCAGGGGATCTTCCTGACCCACGAATCGAACTACGGTCTCCTGTATTGTAGGTGGATTCTTTACCAGCTGATCTACCAGTGAAGCCCATTTGTTTAACTGAATCACCTTGCTGTGTACCTGGAACATTGTAAGTTAACTATACTTCAATAAAATAAATATATTAAGGAAAAAAGTTTTTTTTAAATCAAAAGTCTATAAAAAATAATTACACACAATAAACCTTGAGAATATACTCTGGCTAACTCACTGTAAAAAAAAAAAAAAAAAAGTAAAACTGAAAAAAACAATCTTCTAGCTTCCAGAGAGTATACTTTCTTTTGCTAGTGAGGAATTAAGGTTCTGTTTTCAGTTATACAAATTAACCATGACCTTGAGAAGACTGGAATGCAAAAGTAGGAAGTCAAGAAACACCTGGAGTAACAGGCAAATTTGGCCTTGGAATACGGAATGAAGCAGGGCAAAGACTAATAGAGTTTTGCCAAGAAAATGTACTGGTCATAGCAAACACCCTCTTCCAACAACACGACAGAAAACTCTATACATGGACATCACCAGATGGTCAACACCAAAATCAGATTGATTATATTCTTTGCAGCCAAAGATGGAGAAGCTCTATACAGTCAGCAAAAACAAGACCAGGAGCTGACTGTGGCTCAAACCATGAACTCCTTATTGCCAAATTCAGACTGAAATTGAAGAAATTAGGGAAAACCACTAGACCATTCAGGTATGACCTAAATCAAATGCCTTATGATTATACAATGGCAGTGAGAAATAGATTTAAGGGCGTAGATCTGACAGATAGAGTGCTTGGTGAACTACGGAATGAGGTTTGTGACATTGTACAGGAGACAGGGATCAAGACCATCCCCATGGAAAAGAAATGCAAAAAAGCAAAATGGCTGTCTGAGGAGGCCTTACAAATAGCTATGAAAAGAAGAGAAGCAAAAAGCAAAGGAGCAAAGGAAAGATATAAGCATCTGAATGCAGAGTTCCAAAGAATAGCAAGAAGACATAAGAAAGCCTTCTTCGGTGATCAATGCAAAGAAATAGAGGAAAACAACAGAATGGGAAAGACTAGAGATCTCTTCAAGAATATTAGAGATACCAAGGGAATATTTCATGCAAAGATGGGCTCGATAAAGGACAGAAATAGTATGGACCTAACAGAAGCAGAAGATATTAAGAAGAGATGGCAAGAATACACAGAAGAACTGTACAAAAAAGATCTTCATGACCCAGATAATCATGATGGTGTGATCACTGACCTAGAGCCAGACATCCTGGAATGTGAAGTCAAGTGGGCCTTAGAAAGCATCACTATGAACAAAGCTAGTGGAGGTGATGGAATTCCAGTTGAGCTATTCCAAATCCTGAAAGATGATGCTGTGAAAGTGTTGCACTCAATATGCCAGCAAATTTGGAAAACTCAGCAGTGGCCACAGGACTGGAAAAGGTCAGTTTTCATTCCAATCCCAAAGAAAGGCAATGCCAAAGAATGCTCAAACTACCGCACAATTGCACTCATCTCACATGCTAGTAAAGTAATGCTCAAAATTCTCCAAGCCAGGCTTTAGCAATATGTGAACGGTGAACTTCCAGATGTTCAAGCTGGTTTTAGAAAAGGCAGAGGAACCAGAGATCAAATTGCCGACTTCTGCTGGATCATGGAAAAAGCAAGAGAGTTCCAGAAAAACATCTATTTCTGCTTTCTTGACTATGCCAAAGCCTTTGACTGTGTGGATCACAATAAACTGTGGGAAATTCTGAAAGAGATGAGAATACCAGACCAGCAGACCTGCCTCTTGAGAAATCTGTATGCAGGTCAGGAAGCAACAGTTAGAACTGGACATGGAACAACAGACTGGTTCCAAATAGGAAAAGGAGTACGTCAAGGCTGTATATTGTCACCCTGTTTATTTAATTTATATGCAGAGTACATCATGAGAAATGCTGGACTGGAAGAAACACAAGCTGGAATCAAGATTGCCGGGAGAAATATCAACAACCTCAGATATGCAGATGATACCACCCTTATGGCAGAAAGTGAAGAGGAACTAAAAAGCCTCTTGATGAAAGTGAAAGAGGAGAGTGAAAAAGTTGGCTTAAAGCTCAACATTCAGAAAACAAAGATCATGGCATCTGGTCCCATCACTTCATGGGAAATAGATGGGGAAACATGGAAACAGTGGCAGACTTTATTTTTTGGGGCTCCAAAATCACTGCAGATGGTGACTGCAGCCATGAAATTAAAAGACGCTTACTCCTTGGCAGGAAAGTTATGACCAACCTAGATAGCATATTCAAAGGCAGAGACATTACTTTGACAACAAAGGGTCGTTAGTCAAGGCTATGGTTTTTCCTGTGGTCATGTATGGATGTGAGAGTTGGACTGTGAAGAAGGCTGAGCGCCGAAGAATTGATGCTTTTGCACTGTGGTGTTGGAGAAGCCTCTTGAGAGTCCCTTGGACTGCAAAGAGATCCAACCAGTCCATTCTGAAGGAGATCAGCCCTGGGATTTCTTTGGAGGGAATGATGCTGAAGCTGAAACTCCAGTACTTTGGCCACCTCATGCGAAGAGTTGACTCATTGGAAAAGACTCTGATGCTGGGAGGGATTGAGGGCAGGAGGAGAAGGGGACGACAGAGGATGAGATGGCTGGATGGCATCATTGACTCAGTGGACATTCGTCTGAGTGAATTCCGGGAGTTGGTGATTGTCAGGGAGGCCTGGCGTGCTGCTATTCATGGTGTCGCGAAGAGTCAAACACAACTGAGCGACTGAACTGAACTGAACTGAGAAGACAAATGGACAAACTCCTGAATTGCTCAGAGCAAAGCAGGTAGAGGGAAGCTGTGCTGGAAAACAAGCGTTCTTTCTTGAAAGTGATCCCCCATCCCACCCAGAGTGTGGTCTCTTCTTAAACGCCACTGTAGAACCTGTTTCTTAAACCAGCTTTCAAACTCAGTCTCCCAACTTACAAGGTGGAACTTTAACTTGTACCCAAAATCTTCTTTGTAACACTTCTGAAATTTTGGTTTTAAGCTTTACTGAATTGAGAATCATTGCCTAAGTAATAAATCAGAGAAAACAGACATATGTTACCTGGATAATACTAGACTGCTCATGGTGTAGCAAATAGAATTAGTAAAATCAGGATCCTTTTCCATTTGCTGTTTATAATAATGACTCTGGCTTCAATTGTTTATATACATGTATACTTATACACTCATGGGAAATTAACTTATCCTAGAATGATCATACTGAGTGGTGGTATCTATTCATCTTGTCTACCCAGCAACCTTTCACATCTCTTCCTCTTTAGTAACACATCTGCTCCCCTAATCATAATGTTCCAATCGCCAGGCAACAGAGATCAGCTCAATGGACAACTATTTACTTATCAGTCGTATGGTGGTGGTGATTTAGTCACTAAGTCATGTCCAACTTTTGCAGCCCCATGGACCATAGCCCACCAGGTTCCTCTGTCCACGAAATTCTCCAGGTGAGAATACCGGAGTGGGTAGTCATTTCCTTCTCCAGGGGATTTTCCTGACCCCGGGATGAAACCCAGGTCTCCTGCATTGCAGGCAGATTCTTTACCAACTGAACTACCAGGGAAGCACCTTTTGCTGCACAACAAATTTTCAAGATTTTGTGACTTAAAACATAAGTAATGATCTATTATAGCTCATGGGTGCTGTGGGTCAGGAATTTAGACAGGGCAGAGCAGGATGGCTCATCTCTGTTACACAGTCTTTGGGGTCACAGCCGGAAGAACTGAAGTCTAGGGCTGAAATCAGGTGCAGACTCACAAACATCTCTGCATGTTGATGCTGATGTTGCATCTCCATGTGGCCTGGGCTTCCTCACAACATGGAGGCTGGGATCAAAAGATGAGTATCCCAAGAGAGAGAGCGTGGATGCCAGCCATAAAGTGTTTCTGACATCCTTTTGATATTCTTTTGATGTCCTGTCCTCAAGAGTTCCATGTCACCATTTCTAAAGTCCTCTGTTGGTTGGAACCATGACAGTCCCCACCCAAATAGAAGAAAGGGAAATATAGGAACCCCCACCAATCCCTGTCCCCTTCTCTCACTTGGTAGAAGGAGTATCAACTATGTTGTAAGATGCTTATCTAGAATGAAGAATGAATGTATTGATGTGATCATCATCTCTCCAATGAAAACATCATCTGCCATGGTTGGGTATGTGACACGAGCAGAGCCATTCCAAATATTTCCCTAAGAGTGACAGATGCTGAAAGAAAGAAGCTCCCTTTTCTTGGAGTTTCTAAGCAGAAGGGTGTAAATCAAGGGCAGCAGAAGTCAACTTCTCTACCATGTAGAAAAAGTCTAAATGAAAAGCTAAGATCAAGTAACAATAAGGCAAGAAGAGAAAGGATCAGAGAAAAAAAGTTCTGACGGCAATATCACTGCCCTCCAGAATCTAGCACTGAGTGAATGACTGGCATATCGGTGTGGTCAATAATATTTAGTGAAAGAATAAAATGAAAGTCTTAATAATGAACTATTAGCCATGAAAAAGAACAAACTAATGCCATTTGCAGCAACATGGATGGACCTAGAGAGTATCATACTAAGTGAAATAAGTCGGACAGAGAAAGACAAACGCCATATGATATTTCCATTCATTTGTGGAATCTCATTTTAAAACAGATGCCTCTTGAGAAACCTGTATGCAGGTCAGGAAGCAACAGTTAGAACTGGACATGGAACAACAGACTGGTTCCAAATAGGAAAAGGAGTACTTCAAGGCTGTATATTGTCACCCTGCTTATTTAACTTCTATGCAGAGTACATCATGAGAAACGCTGGGCTGGAAGAAGCACAAGCTGGAATTAAGATTGCCAAGAGAAATATCAATAACCTCAGATATGCAGATGACACCACCCTTATGGCAGAAAGTGAAAAAGAACTAAAGAGCCTCTTGATGAAAGTGAAAGAGGAGAGAGGAAGAGCTGGCTTAAAGCTCAAACATTCAGAAAACGAAGATCATGGCATCCGGTCCCATCACTTCACGGCAAACAAATGGGAAAACAGTGGAAACAGTGGCTGACTTTATTTTTCTGGGCTCCAAAATCACTGCAGATGGTAATTGCAGCCATGAAATTAAAAGACGCTTTCTCCTTGGAAGGAAAGTTATGATCAACCTAGACAGCATATTGAAAAGCAGAGACATTACTTTGTCAACAAAGGTCCACCTAGTCAAGGCTATGGTTTTTCCAGTGGTCATGTATGGATGTGAGAGTTGGACTATAAAGAAAGCTGAGCACCGAAGAATTGATGCTTTTGAACTGTGGTGTTGAGAAGCCTCTTGAGAGTCCCTTGGACTGCAAGGAGATCCAACCAGTCCATCCTAAAGGAGATCAGTCTTGAATATTCATTGGAAGGACTGATGCTGAAGCTGAAACTCTAATACTTTGGCCACCTGATGTGAAGAGCTAACTCATTTGAAAAGACCCTGATGCTGGGAAAGATTGAGGGTGGGAAAAGAAGGGGACAACAGAGGATGAGATGGTTGGATGGCATCACTGACTCAATGGACATGGGTTTGGGTGGACTCCCGGAGTTGGTGATGGACAGGGAAGCCTGGTGTGCTGAGGTTCATGGGGTTGCAAAGAGTTGGACATGACTGAGAGACTGAACTGAACTGATACTGATAAATGAACTTTTACAAAATGGAGACAGACTCACAGATTTTGAAAACCAACTCATGGTTACCAAAGGGGAAATGTGGAGTGCGGGATAAATTAGGAGTTTGGAATTAACATACACACATTACTGTTATATAATAGGCAATCAACAAGGACTTACTGTATAGTGTAGGGAACTCTACTCAATATTGTGTAAAAATCTATATGAGAAAAGAATCTGAAAAAGCATGAATATATGTATATGTTTACCTGAATCACTTTATTGTACATTTGAGACTAACAACATTGTAAATCAATAAAATTAAAAAAAAAAAAAACACCTCAGCATTACTTGTTAAAAAAAAAAAAAAAAGAAGTCTTGATAAACAGAACATATTCAAGATATCTAAAACCACTAGAAATGGGAGCTCAAAATTTTGAAGATAACTGACCTATGTTTTTTCCCTGAGGCATGTGGTGATTATCCACATGTATCCCTTCTCCTTGAGGATGGATGAGTCTAATATTACCCAACCTCTGGGACTTCTCTGTTGGTTCAGTGATAAAGAATCCACCTGCCAATGCAGGAGATGTAGTTTCGATCCCTGGTTTGGGAAGATATGTTGGAAAAAGAAATGTCAACCCACTCCAGTATTCTTGCCTGGGAAATCCCATGGACAGAAGAGCTGAGTGGGTATAGTCCATGGGGTCGCAAAGAGTCAGACATGACTCAGTGATTAAACAACTACAAACAAGCCAACCTCCAAGGATGAGACTTTCTATTCTTTCCACCCTCAGCTAGGTACTACCTCTGCAGCTAGAGCACAATTAATTTTAGTGACTATTGCTGCTGGCCAAGGTAGTCTTTCTAGAAAAAACAGCCTTACTCCATTTGTCTACAAATGGGGCATTTATTGCTGTATCCTATAAATCTTCCTACTTTTATATCCTCCAGTCATTTTAAACTGGCTGTCTCCTTACCCATGTGCTACGGATTTCCACTTAGAATTTTTTCCCAGTGATTTTAGAATTCCACCCTTAGGGTGGTTTTGATACACATTTCAGATGAGAAAACTGGCAAATATATGAAACCATCTGCAGGAGAATCACTGTAAAACCTTATAAACTACATAAGGGCTGAGACGCTGCAGTGCCCTCGCTACTGAATTAGAATATTTGGGCTCATTGCATGACAATTATATTTCTAGAGAGCTCCAGAGATGACTCCAATACATATCCAAGAACCACTGGGATTTGCATTGCACTTGGGATAGAGGTAACAAAAGAGGTCCATGTTCCCTCTGTCCCCAAACCTCTAAAACAACTTTTAAAAAATTTGACCATCTATTTATGTATTTACTCATTTATCTTCATTTAGTAGTATTTTATTTTCACTTTTTTTCTTCTGGTTTTGAGATATAACTGACCTACAGCACTGTATAAGTTTGAGGTGTATAGCATAATGGTTTGACTTACGTGCATCATAAAATGATGACAATAAGATTAACAAACATCCATCACTCATACAGATATAAAATTTAAAAAACAGAAAAACATTTCTTGTGAGAATTCTAATGATTTACTCTCATAATAACTTTCAATATATAATATGCAGCCGTGTTAATTGTATTTATCGTGTTGTACATTACATCCCTAATGCTTCTTTATCTTATATCTGGCATTTTGTACATTTCGACCACCTTCATGTAATTATCCAACCCCCACCTCCCTGTAGTAATATAAATTTCTATCTTTCTCTATGAGTTTGTTTATTGAAGTACATTATGTAAGTTTCAGGTGTACAACATAGTGACTCATAATTTTTAAAGTTTACACTCCATTTATGCTGTGCTGTGCTTAGTTGCTCAGCTGTGTCCAACTCTTTGTGACCCCATGGACTGTAGCCCACCAGGCACCTCTGTCCATGGGGATTCTCCAGGCAAGAATACTGGACTGGGTTACCATTCCCTCCTCCAGGGGATCTTCCCAACCTGGGGATCAAATGCAGGTCTCCCGCATTGCAGGCAGATTCTTTACCCTCTGAGCCACCAGGAAAGCCTACAGTCCTTTGATAGTTATTATAAAAACTATAATCCCTGTGCTGTATAACATATGCTTGTAGCTTATTCATATTTACGCAGTTGTTTGTACCTCTTAATTCTAACACCACTTTTGATGTCAAACTCTTAGAAGTACAGTTTACAGGGATTTGGAAGAGATGTTTTACCCCTTCCCACCTGAGCTTCCATTGAAAGGGGCAGATCTCATCATTTATTTCCACAAAGGAAAGTAACCTTCTTCCCCACAGACTGGGGTAGGACACGGAGCTGGGAAGACTGTGTATTGCAGGACCAGTGGGGACAATGGGCTCTCATAAGATCTGTGGCAAATCTGAGTAATTTTGTCCCCGCCCCCCTTCCCTCTACAGGGCCAGCCTTTAGAATCCAATCCTAACGTCCCACATTCCACCAGGGAAGGTAGAATGAAGCCTGAAGCAGATGCATATTAGACAGAAATGCAGCCCTATAGCCAACTTTTCAGAATGTTCCTTAGGAGACACTGGAAGAAAAGCCCTCAGCTGGCCAGCTTGCCCTAATCAGGCAGAGGAGGAAGAAGCATGGAAACTCCAGAGCATAAACTGGAAGAGCATTTCATTTAAAACACTTCAGGCTTCATTTTAATTTCATCTGATTGAAAAAGGGCCAACTGGTAAATAGACAGGTTTTTTTAATTTCCCTCTGAATATGGCCAATGAAACTGTGGATTTGGAATGACTGTAGGGGGCAGTGGGCGTGTTGCAGTTCAACAGGAACAGTTTGCACAGCTGCAAAAGGGAGTTTTCTGTGTGCTTGCTCCAGTCTGAGCAGGAGGGAGGTGAGGGTTTGACGTCAGCAGTGCCTCTGAGCATAGTAACCAGGTCCCACGCCCTCTCCCAGTACTCATGGAGCCCCCCAGCCCACTGTGTCTTCTCCCCTCTAAACACTGAGCTTCTGAAAGGTGCCAGAGTTCTGCCTGTGAAATGGTGGATTCCAGCCTTTGGGCAGGGATGAGAGGCATGTTCTGACACATTGCCAATCTGACTCTGAGAGAACTGAACAGATTTTGTGGTGGCTGGAGTTTTGGCATAAGACTTTTATTTCCATCTTGTACTGCTATGAGCTGATTTAGAAAGTTTCTCTTTCTTAAATAGGAATGTATTTTAGATGTGCAAAATCTGGTTACCATATTCCATGGGCCTATTTGCCTCCAACCAACTTTGAAAACCTACTTTGTCCTAATTGTGCCAACTCTTAAGCCATCCACAATGTTGAGTGTCCCACAAATCCACATCTTGAAAAGCAAAGATGATTAGTCTAAAGCATTTTCTTTTGTGTGGAGATTTTCACATTGACTAGATTGTCAATGATGTTCATGACATCATGGAGATGATTAGGTCTAACTTGGCAGTGGGCGTGGTGGCAAGAAGGGAGCTGTTCCCACTAAATCGTGTTAACAGTATGAGCATACACTTGTCATACTGGTCTCTTAGCTCCCAGTTCATCACTTTTCTGTTATGGTTCTGCCACTAATATTAGTGATCTTACCAAGTTATTTAACCTGCCAGGCACTGAGTTTCCTCATTTGTAAAATGAAGATAATTTCTTCCATTACTAAGTTGTTATAAAATGAAATCGTGGATGTGGAATGTTTTTAATGAGTTCAGAATGCTACATGAATGTTTAAACAAAAAACAGGGATAGAGAAATGGAGATTGTGAGGGAAATTCCAAGAGAAGCCAGGAGTTCAAAACACCATCTGCCAATTGAAGTGCTGACTGAAGGTGATTTCAGATGTCCCAATCCTGCGGAGAAATGAAAGACCCACTTAGACATGTCACAGGAGGGGCAAAAGAAAGATGCTTGGGTGGATATTGCTTTTTTATGGCTTTTAATTCACGGAACTAACAGACCAGGGAATGGAACATGATGTCCGTGCCTGTGGTCCTGCCTGCTCCAGTTCACTCCATCCCCTGCTGCCAGACCAGAAACAACTCTGATCATAGAAGTCAGGAATGCTAGACGGGAAAGGAACTGTGAGGTCATATAAGTCGGTTGATATTGTGTAATTCTCTTATTCTAGACCTAAGTGGCTAGACACCTACAATACCTCAGACAGTTACTATTTCTATGATCCATACCCAGTTTTCTTACTGTTTTCCTTCAGAAGTCCCATGCTCCAGTCAAACTAGAATACAGTTTATTGCCTTAAAATTCTACACTTCTTCACGACCAAAAAAGGCGGGGAGGGAAGTTGACAAAGCAGGAACAACATGGGCAAGAACACAGAGGGTGATACAAATATATTTAGGTGAGGTCAGAGATGTAGACTGGGCTTTGAGTATGATTTAAATAGGGGGAGAAGAAAGGTAAGGAGAATTATGGACACACAGAACTTCAGAGCAAGGGCTCAGAGCCTATTTAGTCCAATGATTTTTAAACTATGTTCTGCAGATTGTTGGGAGTTGTGGGGAATAGTTCCCTCTTCCAACTCCAGGCATCACAGTGAAAGGCAGTGTGGAGTTGGGGTAAGAACAGTATGTGAGAATCTAAACTCTATATTGTTTGTCAATTAAAGTGACATATATTTCTTAATCTGCTCTACTTATAAGCTTTTACAAGAAAAAATGGTTTTGCATCAAAGGCAGACATAGATTATAGAATAAAAGTAATTGAGCTGAAAAGGACCTTTGTCATGACTGGAGACATTTTAGTAAAATAGGAAAACTTCACTTGTATCTCAGTTCTTCTTACCCAGTAGATCTTCTTTGAAGCCTCCCTTTCACAAATTTCCACCTTTCTTCCATTCCTGATTTAATGTTCAAATATAGTGTTTTAAAAAAGGTTGAAAACGTAGATGTAAAAACAAAATTGGTAAAGTAGGGAAATGAGAGAAAAAAAGTAGCTTCCAGATGAGATAAAAAAAGATAAAATAGGATACATTCCACAATGCAAGAATAATTCAGAGATGCTTCTCAGAATGTAGACAAAGTGGGAAAAATTCCTGCATTATTGGACTAATAACTGAATAGGATGGTTGGAGGAATAAGGTATTTGACCAAAGAATTTGAAGAAGATAAAATTTCTCTGTACCATTAAAAATAAATGAATAAAAACTTAATTTAAAAACTATCTTTTATGTCAGTTCAGGCAAACAAGCTAATACAGGGATTTATATAGACACAGACTTAGAGAGGTTATTTGTAAGTGGAATATAGCTATATCTCTATCTATCTATCTATGGAAAATGGGAAGAAGGAGAACCACAATCCTGCAGTGGCTAAAACCAAAACCACATCACAGAAAGTTTATCAGGATGAAAAAGCAGAGGGTTTTGTCCCAGATGAAGGGACAAGATAAAACTCTGGAAAAACAACCAAAATGAAGTGGATGGAGATAGGCAACATTCTAGAAAAAAAATTTAGAATAATGATAGCAAAGATAATCCAAGATCTCAGAAAAAGAATGGAGGCAAAGATTGAAAATATGCAATAAATGTTTACCAAAGACCTAGAGGAACTAAAGAAGAAACAAACAGAGATGAACAATACACTAGAAGGAATCAAAAGCAGAATAATTGATGCAGAAGGACAAAAAAGTGACCTGGAGGACAGAATGGTGGAAATCACTGCTGCAAAACAGAATGTAGGGGGGTAAAATGAAAAAAATGAAGACAGCCTAAGAGACATCTGGGACAACATTGAATGCACCAGCATTCACATTACAGAGGGCCCCAAAGAAGAGAGAGAGAAGGGACCCAAGAATATATTTGAAGAAATAATAGCTAAAAACTTCTCTAACATGGGAAAGGAAATAGTCAACCAACTCCAGGAAGCACAGAAAGTCCCAGATAGGATAAACCCAAGGAGGAACACACCAAGACACATACTAATCAAAATGATGAATATTAAAGACAAAGATAAAATATTAAAATCAACAAGAGAAAAAATGACAAATCACAAGAGAACTCCCATAAGGTTTTCAGTTGATTTTTCAACAGAAACTCTACAAGCCAGAAGAGAATGGCATGATATATTTAAAGTGATGAAAGGGAAGAACCCACAACCAAGAATGCTCTACCCACCAAGACCCTTCTTCAGATTTGATGGAGAAATCATAAAAGCTTTCTAGACAAGCAAAAGAGAATTCAGCACCACCAAACCAGCTTTAAAACAAATCTAAAGGAACTTCCCTAGGCAGAAAACACAAGAGAAGGAAAAGACCTACACAAAATACACCCACAACAATTAAGAAAATGGTAATAGGATCATACATATCAATAATTACCTTAACTATAAAAGGATTAAAAGCACCAACCAAAAAGCATCAACTGGCTGGGCAGATGAGAACATGTGCATGTATGCACTTCCACTTAATGCATCACTCTACTTAACCCCCAAAATTGTATGTAATTATTTTATATTGTTAAGTTGATCATGTTTCCATATGGCTTGCAAGTGCAATTATCTTTTATTTTTTGTCTGACTATTGATTGTGAAAACTGATAAGCATCTTTTACTATTGAAAAAATAAAATAAACAATGTTTTTCTAATTCTGTGATATTTTTAGTGGAGAGAGGAAAGAAGATGGGACTAAATGCCAAGTTCAACTAAAATAGCATGACACTTTCCCCTCACCCTGAAGAAATTTCCTCCCAACCACACACACACACACACAGACTAGTGATATAGCAGTTGCCTTCTCCAGTGATCCAAGACAGAGAAGTAACAATGCCTTTTATGACTTGGCCTCAGAAGTCATGCCATTAGAGTAAATGCTTCTTTTCTTTCTGTGTTCTGAATGAGGATGTACACAAGGCAATTTTTCCAAAATGGACAAGTTTTATATATATCTAACCTTAGCTGTCCCACCCCTGAAGTACCCAGTTTTATATTTAACTCTTTATTCTTTTTAAAGCAAAATGTGGTAGTAGAGAAGAATCTGGGGGAAATTCTTAACAGACACATCACCCTTTCCAAACAATATTTTCAAGTAACTTCTGGTCAGAAGATGAGGGTCATTAAAAAGTACTAGAATTGTCATATTCACAACCAGCAATCCATATTTGTCAAGTAGAAATTTGTCTCTCATCACCAGGGTTGAACACATGCATATTGTTGCTGTTATTCAGTAAGCTAAGAACAAAGCTAGTGGAGGTGATGGAATTCCAGTTGAGCTATTTCAAATCCTAAAAGATGATGCTGTGAAAGTGCTGCACTCAATATGCCAGCAAATTTGGAAAACTCAGCAGTGGACACAGGACTGGAAAAGGTCAATTTTCATTCCAATCCCAAAGAAAGACAATGCCAAAGAATGCTCAAACTACTGCACAATTGCACTCATCTCACACGCTAGTAAAGTAATGCTCAAAATTCTCCAAGCAAGGCTTCAGCAATACATGAACCATAAACTTCCAGATGTTCAAGCTGATTTTAGAAAAGGCAGAGGAACCGGAGACCAAATTGCCAACATCTGCTGGATCATTGAAAACGCAAGAGAGTTCCAGAAAAATATCTGTTTCTGCCAAAGCCTTTGACTGTGTGGATCACAATAAACTGTGGAAAATTCTGAAAGAGATGGGAATACCAGACCAGCTGACCTGGCTCTTGAAAAACCTGTATGCAGGTCAGGAAGCAACAGTTAGAACTTAACATGGAACAACAGACTGGTTCCAAATAGGAAAAGGAGTACGTCAAGGCTGTGTATTGTCACCCTGCTTATTTAACTTCTATGCAGAGTACATCATGAGAAACGCTGGGCTGGAGGAAGCACAAGCTGGAATCAAGATTGCTGGGAGAAATATCAATAACCTCAGATATGCAGATGACACCACCCTTATGGCAGAAAGTGAGGAAGAACTAAACGGCCTCTTGATGAAAGTGAAAGAGGAGAGTGAAAAAGTTGGCTTAAAGCTCAACATTCAGAAAATGAAGATCATGGCGTCTGGTCCCATCACTTCATGGGAAATAGATGGGGAAACAGGGGAAACAATGGAAACAGTGGCTGACTTTATTTTTCTGGGCTCCAAAATGACTGCAGATGGTGACTGCAGCCATGAAATTAAAAGACACTTACTCCTTGGCAGGAAAGTTATGACCAACCTAGACAGCGTATTCAAAAGCAGAGACATTACTTTGTCCACAAAGGTCCGTCTAGTCAAGGCTATGGTTTTTCTAGTAGTCTTGTATGGATGTGAGAGTTGGACTATAAACAAAGCTGAGCAATGAAGAATTGATGCTTTTGAACTGTGGTGTTGGAGAAGACTCTTGAGAGTCTCTTGGACTGCAAGGAGATCCAACCAGTCCATTCTAAAGGAGATCAGTCCTGGGTGTTCATTGGAAGGACTGATGTTGAAGCTGAAACTCCAATACTTTGGCCACCTGATGCAAAGAGCTGACTCATTTGAAAAGACCCTAATGCTGGGAAAGATTGAGGGTGGGAGGAGAAGGGGACAACAGAGGATGAGATGGTTGGATGGCATCACTGACTCAATGGACATGGGTTTGGGTGGACTCCGGGAGTTGGTGATAGACAGGGAGGCCTGGTGTGCTGTGGTTCATGGGGTCTCAAAGAGTCAGACACGACTGAGTGACTGAACTGAACTGAATTGAAGTTGTGTTGACTCTTTGCAACCCCATGGACTGCAGTACACCAGGCCTTCCTGTCCCTCACTATCTCCCAGATTTTGCCCAACTTCATGTCCGTTAAATCGGTGATGTTATCCAACCATCTCATCCTCTGCCACCTTCTTCTCCTTTTGCCTTCAATATTTCCCAGCATCAAGGTCTGTTACAATGAGTCAGCTCTTCACATCAGGTGGCCAAACTATTGGAGCTTCAGCTTCAGCTTCATCATCAGTCCTTCCAGTGAATATTCAGGGTTGATTTCCTTTAGGATTGACTGGTTTGATTTCCTTGCTGTCCAAGAGACTCTCAAGGGTCTTCTCCAGCACCATGGTTTGACATCAATTCTTTGGTGCTCAGCCTTCTTTATGGTCCTATTCTCACATCTATACATGACTACTGGAACGACCATAGCTTTCACTATACAGACATTTGTTGGCAAAGTACTGTCTCTGCTTTTTAATATGCTACCTAGGTCTGTCATAGCTTTTCTTCTGAGGAGCAAGTGTCTTCTAATTTCACGGCTACAGTCATATCTGCAGTGATTTTGGAGCCCAAAAAGAGACAATCTGTCACTGCTTCCACTTTTCCCCCATTTGCCTTGAAGGTATGGGACTGGACGTTATGATCCTAGTTTTTTTAATGTTGAGCTTTAAGCTAGCTTTTCCACTCTCCTCTTTCACCCTCATCAAGAGGCTCTTTAGTTCCTCTTTGCTTTCTGCCATTAGAGTGGTATCATATTTACCCCTGTTACTAAAGATGAGATCTGATCTTACTTACAAAGTTTTAGTTACAATTAGTATCCACAGTGGTACAATTTTAACACCACTGGGTATCAAAAAGGATGACCAAAACATATAGACAAGAGATGGAATATGGTATCTGGACTCCAAATAGTTTCCCAATGAGTCCTGTCTTTTTGTAATTACATCCTTGTGTAATTATCAGGATTTGTCTATGTGACCAGTAGAATATGTCAGAAGTGATAGTGTATAATTTATCAAGCTAGGTCATAAAAGATATTGCTTCTGTCTCTCTTAGATCACTTACCTCGGGAAAAGCCAACTGCTATGCCATGAGGATACTCAAGTGGCTTCTGTGGAGAAGCTCATGGCAAGGAACTGAGGCTCTAGCTAACAGTCTTACTCTCCAGCTCCAGTCAAGTCAGCATCTTAATTATAATGTCATGAGGGATCATGATCCAGAACCATCTAGCTAAGCCGCTCCTGAGTTCCTGACTCATAACAGTTGTGAGGAAATAAACGTTTGTTGTCTTAAGCCACTAAAGTTTGGGGGTAATATGTTATATGCATGCGTGCTAAGTCACTTCAGTTGTGTCTGACTCTTTGCCACCCTATGGACTGCAGCTTGCCAGGCTCCACTGTCCATGGGATTCTCCAAGCAAGAATACTGGAATGGGTCGCCACGCCCTCCTCCAGGGGATCTTCCTGACCCGGAGACTGAACCGAGTCTCTTATGTCTCCTGCATTGGCAGGCGGGTTCTTTACCACTAGTGCCGCCTGGGAAGCACTAATTTGTAAATATAGAGGGGCTACATGCTCAATAAAAAGTATTCTCACTTTGTTTCTGGGATGTGACCCAGAGTAATCTTTAAAATTCATTTTAAAAGGAAAAAGTCATTTACAAAGCCATCTATGAAGGCAGAATAACACATATTCAAAATCTGACAAAAATGGCACACGATAAAGAAAAGTATAGATTAAGTCTCACTTAAAAATGTACAGGCAAATATTCTAAATATTATATGAGAAATGGAATACAGTAATATATTTTAAAAATACATCTTAATCAATTAACTCATCCCAGGAATTTTGGAAAATCAATTAATAGAATTCATTGTATTTTATATTGAATGAAAAAACTATATAATTATCTGGATAAATGTCAAAAGACAGTCAGTGAAATTAAACATCTATTCTTGGTAAAATATACATGTGTGGGCTGTGTACTTAATTGGTATTTAGTTGCTAAGTCGTGTCCGACTCTTGTGATCCCACAGACTGCTCCTCTGTCCATGGGATTCTCCAGACAAGAATACTGGCATGGTTGCCATTTCCTTCTTCAGGGGATCTTTCTGACCCAGGAATCAACCCGGATCTCCTGTATTGCAGGCAGACTCTTTACTGACTGAGCAGTTGCATATACATAAATATAACGAATTTTTAAAACCAGATATAGAAGGAAGTTTCCTTATTTGACAACATTTTGTCAACAGATAACACATACTTAACAGGAACTACTTTTAGTGTTGTACATTCCATCAGAAATAAGGTAAATATGATCATTTATAGTATACATTTTTATGAAGGTTCTAACAAATTCAATAAGACAAGTTGAAATATAAGGAAAGAAGAGACAAGTGGTCATTGTTTGTAATACAATTATATCTCAAAAACAACTAGAACTAATAACAGAGAGTTTAGTAAGACAATTATATAGCAAGATAATATTTAAATATCAAACATTAATATAGCAGAAATAATTTAGGAATTACTAAATATTTATATTTTCCTAAGATGTCCATAAGAAAAAACTTTACTGAAAAACAGGAAGGATTTAAATAAATGGATTTCTATATTGTAATGGACATGGGTTTGGGTGGACTCCAGGAGTTGGTGATAGACAGGGAGGCCTGGCGTGCTGCGGTTCATGGGGTTGCAAAGAGTTGGACACGACTGAGTGACTGAACTGAACTGAACTGAATATTGCATTTCTGTTTAGGAAGATTCAATCTCATATAAATTTCAATTCCTTTTAAATTAATTTATAAATTTACACAATTCTAATAAAGTTCTAATAGCAGTTTGAAAGAATCAAAAAGTTAAAATCAGTTACATTGATTCTAACTTTCATTTGAAAGAATAAATACACAAAAAAATTAATGAGTAGAAATCTGTCCTTCTAAATATCAAGACATACTTTAAAGCCACAGCAATGAAAACACTCTGGGTTTGAATTAAGTATGGAAAAAGAGACCAATGAAACAGAATATAGGGTCTAAGTTAAAATCCACACACATATAATTTGTTTTTATGTTTAAAACCTACAGATGAATTTTAAAATAACTGGAGTATTTTAATGTTTCACATTTCATTATGTAGCATTGAAATGATGGTTATATACTGGGTAAAGAAATATGTTAACTCCATTTTGGAGAAATATTTTTTATATGATGAGAGAATATTCATAAGTTCTTTTGTTTTTACATTTAGAAGTACTTGAAGGAAATGTAGAAAACTTTTATACTTTTGAGGTAGAAAGGGCTTTTGTAAGCATGTCACAAAGCCAGAAACATTAAAGCAGAAAATTAATTTTGTGACTTTTGCTTTTACAGAAGTACATACAATTTTAAATCAAGTCTTTCAATATGAGAAACTAATAAAATGTATTATAAAATATTTTCAATGTATATCACAAAGGTTTAAGATCTATAAAATATATAGAACTTTTATCTATCAGTTATAAAACATAAGCAAAAGAAAAATGGGCAAAAATTCAGCACTCAGTTAGATAAAATACAAATGATTACCACTATCTGAAAAGAAACTGCTTAAATTCAATAATAAACAGAGAAATGCAAATTTTTTAAAGCAAGAGTGAAGATTTATTTAAACCTTTCAGAGCAATTGGAGTGGTAATATTCAGCGTCCAAAGGTATGGCAAAAATGGGTACTCTCATTCTACTTTCTAGTAGTATAAACTGCTGCCACATTTCTAGAAAATAATCTATTAACAATATGAAAGATTTCTTGTACATGCCTTTGAGCTAATATTTCTAATTCTAGTGGTTTATCCTAAAGAAATTATAGGACAGATGTACAAAGATATACTGTATAAAGATGCTTATTGTAGTATTGGTCATAATAAAAGATGAATGGCTATAAGTAAATGTACTGATCATAACAAACACCCTCTTCCAACAACACATGAGAAGACTCTACACATGGACATTACCAGATGGTCAACACCAAAATCAGATTGATTATATTCTTTGCAGCCAAAGGTGGAGAAGCTCTATACAGTCAGCAAAAACAAGACCAGGAGCTGACTGTAGCTCAGATCATGAACTCCTTATTGCCAAATTCAGACTGAAATTGAAGAAAGTAGGGAAAACCACTAGACCATTCAGGTATGACCTAAATCAAATCCCTTATGATTATACAGTGGAAGTGAGAAATAGATTTAAGGGCCTAGATCTGATAGATAGAGCGCCTGATGAACTATGGAATGAGGTTCGTGACATTGTACAGGAGACAGGAATCAAGATCATCCCCATGGAAAACAAATGCAAAAAAGCAAAATGGCTGTCTCGGGAGGCCTTACAAATAGCTGTGAAAACAAGAGAAGCAAAAAGCCAAGGAGCAAAGGAAAGATATAAACATCTGAATGCAGAGTTCCAAAGAATAGCAAGGAGAGATAAGAAAGCCTTCTTCAGCGATCAATGCAAAGAAATAGAGGAAAACAACAGAATGGGAAAGACTAGAGATCTCTTCAAGAAAATGAGAGATACCAAGGGAACATTGCATGCAAAGATGGGCTCGATAAAGGACAGAAATGGTACGGACCTAACAGAAGCAGAAGATATTAAGAAGCGATGGCAAGAATACACAGAAGAACTGTACAAAAAAGATCTTCATGACCCAGACAATCACGATGGTGTGATCACTGACCTAGAGTCAGACATCCTGGAATCAAGTGGGCCTTAGAAAGCATCACTACGAACAAAGCTAGTGGAGGTGATGGAATTCCAGCTGAGCTATTTCAAATCCTAAAAGATGATGCTGTGAAAGTGCTGCACTCAATATGCCAGCAAATTTGGAAAACTCAGCAGTGGCCACAGGACTGGAAAAGGTCAGTTTTCATCCCAATCCCAAAGAAAGGCAATGCCAAAGAATGCTCAAACTACCGCACAATTGCACTCATCTCACACGCTAGTAAAGTAATGCTCAAAATTCTCCAAGCCAGGCTTTAGCAATATCTGAACCGTGAACTTCCTGATGTTCAAGCTGGTTTTAGAAAAGGCAGAGGAACCAGAGATCAAATTGCCAACATCCGCTGGATCATGGGAAAAGCAAGAGAGTTCCAGAAAAACATCTATTTCTGCTTTCTTGACTATGCCATAGCCTTTGACTGTGTGGATCATAATAAACTGTGGAAAATTCTGAAAGAGATGGGAATACCAAAACACCTGATCTGCCTCTTGAGAAATTTGTATGCAGGTCAGGAAGCAACAGTTAGAACTGGACATGGAACAACAGATTGGTTCCAAATAGGAAAAGGAGTACGTCAAGGCTGTATATTGTCACCCTGCTTATTTAACTTCTATGCAGAGTACATCATGAGAAACGCTGGACTGGAAGAAACACAAGCTGGAATCAAGATTTCCGGGAGAAATATCAATAACCTCAGATATACAGATGACGCCACCCGTATGGCAGAAAGTGAAGAGGAACTAAAAAGCCTCTTGATGAAAGTGAAAGAGGAGAGTGAAAAAGTTGGCTTAAAGCTCAACATTCAGAAAACAAAGATCATTGCATCTAGTCCCATCACTTCATGGCAAATAGATGGGGAAACAGTGGAAACAGTGTCAGACTTTATTTTTGGGGCTCCAAAATCACTGCAGATGGTGACTGCAGCCATGAAATTAAAAGATGCTTACTCCTTGGCAGGAAAGTTATGACCAACCTAGATAGCATATTCAAAAGCAGAGACATTACTTTGCCAACAAAGGTCCATCTAGTCAAGGCTATGGTTTTTCCTGTGGTCATGTATGGATGTGAGAGTTGGACTGTGAAGAAGGCTGAGTGCCAAAGAATTGATGCTTTTGAACTGTGGTTTTGGAGAAGCCTCTTGGGAGTCCCTTGGACTGCAAGGAGATCCAATCAGTCCATTCTGAAGGAGATCAGTCCTGGGATTTCTTTGGAAGGAATGATGCTAAAACTGAAACTCCAGTACTTTGGCCACCTCATGTGAAGAGTTGACTCATTGGAAAAGACTCTAATGCTGGGAGCGAATGAGGGCAGGATGAAAAGGGGAGGACAGAAGATGAGATGGCTGGATGGCATCACTGACTCGATGGACGTGAGTCTCAGTGAACTCCAGGAGTTGGTGATGGACAGGGAGGCCTGGCGTGCTGCGATTCATGGGGTCACAAAGAGTCGGACACGACTGAGCGACTGAACTGAACTGAGTCCTATCAATGGAGAGTTAAGTATGTCATTGTCCACCCACATATTTATACACTGCAATTTTTTTTTTTAATGAGGTAGATCCCACTGACATGGAAAAATGTCCCAATACCTTAAAATGAAATAAAAATTAAAGTTACAGAGTAATATATATGTATAGTATGATCCCATTTGGGCTTCCCAGATGGCACTAGTTGTAAAGAACCCACCTGCCAATGCAGGAGACATAAGAGACAAAGGTTTGATCCCTGGGTCAGGAAGATCCCCTAGAGGGGGGCATGGCAACCCACTCCAGTATTCTTGCCAGAATTCCATGGACAGAGGAGCCCTGCAGGTGGGCTACAGTGCATAGGGTTGCAAAGAATCAGACACAACTGAAGCAACTTAGCATGTGTGCATGCATGATCCCATTTACATTTTCTTAAATATGTGGATTTGTGTGCATGCATGCATGCTAAGTCATTTCAGTCCTGTATCTGATTCTCTGTGATCCTATGAACTGCAGCCCGCCAGGCTCCTCAGTCCATGGGTTTCTCTAGGCAAGAATATTGGAATGGATTGCCATGCCCTGTGGATATGTTAGCATAAAAACATGGAAGAATATATGTCAAATTGTTCACTTACCTGTTAGAGATTTAGGACTAGAAAATGACCATTTCTTTCTGTTGTATTACTTTAATCTTTACAGTTGAAACAGATTTTTCAAAAAGATAAACGTCAGGAAAATAAAGTATCTGTGACAATAACTCCTTGGTTTTATGCATAAAATGTTGGGCATTTGCTGGATCTTCTAATTCTTTATTTGCTAATTATTATATCTACCAGAACCTAGTGAAGACTGTCATTATTAATGAAAATGGAAGAGGTCAACCCAGTTACAGGGATTTCTCACTTACTCTGTATGATCAACAACCACACAATCACCGTCCAGCTGTATCACATCCTGTTCTCTGAGAAGAGTCTGCATGCAATGAAACCACTAACTGTGACTTTAAATAGTAAATCTTATCAAAAGCTACCTGAGGTGAGGATATGAAAGTCTGGTCTTGCACCTGCTGACACTGGAATGTGTGACTGTGATCATCTATGGGGGAGTCACTCTGAAATAAAATGCCATCTCTGGAGGGAGAAAGGCACAGGCAACGCAGCTCTCCATCAGTGAACTTCACCACCGTGGGTGTACGGGCTCAGTGGCAGGACACCCAAAACCACCAAGGCCAGCTGGCCAGAATTCAACACTGGGGCCAGCAATCCATGTTTCAATTTGAGGTCCTAGAGCCAATGGCCACCCAGTTATTGCTGCAGAACCAACTGCCTGGCAGAGAGGGGTTTGTTTGGAATCACAGTTGTGCCCACCAAGGGAAAGGGATGTGAATTCTCAGTTCAGAGCTGGGTCCTGAGAGGCCCACTGCAGGTGGGGCATGAACTGGGGTCTGAAGAAGAGGTTTCATAGGGAAGTCTCATTGGCTCAGTTCCTCCTACTAGTTCCGAGGTCACTTGTGAGAGGGGATGCAGCTGGGCTCAGGCTTGAAAAGGCAATGTGGCCACAACCCCACCCTGGTTGTAGAAAGAGAATCAAGAAAGAACACACCAGAGCTACCTAACAGCCTTCGCTATATCCTTGGAAACTTGATTTCCTAGAGTAGGAAGGTACACTCTAGTAGCAACTAGTCTTCTTTCCTCAACTTTGAAATTCCTGCCTTCTCTCAAGCCTCTGCCTCTGAGTTAAGAAAGAGGTGTCCAAGTGATGAGTATCGCATTCCTATTAACTTCCCCCACATGGAGGCCTGCTGTTTCCAAATCTTGCTCCTTATGTCTTGTTCCAGCAAGCTGGTCCAGAAATAGAAGCCTGTTGAGTTGGTAGCGGATACTTGCATCTCAAAGGCAAACTTTTGAAATCTCAGTGGCTTCAGAGAGCTGTGGCTTATTTCATGCTCAGATGAAGTCTCATGTAAGTTGGAAGGCCGTCCTCTGCCTTGCAGCTTTGCCATATGTTCCAGCTGATCTCTGAGTTCTCCTTTGTGAGCACATGAAGAATGGAAAAGGGACACTGACCTGAACTCACTAGCTTGGATGAGGCTCCTCCTCCACTTCTACTCACAGTTCAAGCCAAATGGTCTCGTGATTCCAACCTAACTACAGAGGAAGCTGGAAAGTGTTAGAGGGACACAGGGAATACGCACTGTGCATCAACTGTCTCTGCCACATTCATCATGTTGGAAATGCTTTACGAAATCTCAAAGTGGAAGAGCAGAGCGGTAGAAAGAGCCCTTGAGTGACACTCCAGGCGCAGTGTTCCAGAGCCATTTCTGCCACTGGTTAGCGGAGGGAACCCTCTGCTCTTCTACACTTCAGCATCCTCATCTATAGAAGATGAAGTGGGGTTGCATGTCCAGAGCTATGCCTACATCCAAAGACACAATTCCACAAAGCTTGTGAGGATGGTACATGGATGATCACTGAGCTTTTCACCAAAGATTCCACACAGAGAAAGCCCTGAGGGAGAAAGCTGTGGTGGCTTCTAACCTTCTTCCAGGGCCTGCCCCGCTTGCTGTCATTTACAAGGCTCAGTTCTCAAGGGCCCAAGAGTCATTGAACTCAAACTTTTAGAAGCTCATTGAAAAACAGTAGAGGCCCTTATTTCTAACAAGGTGGGCAACAGATCTCTATTCATATCATTAAAACATGTGCAGGGATGGGGGAATGCATTAGCTAAGAACATGGCCAATGGAGCTAGATGGCCCAAGTTCAAATTGTGGCTCTCATACTGTCATGGTGTGGGTTCTCCAGGAAGCAGACTCTGAGTCAAGGGTTTTAGAATGCTGGAGAGTTATTAGGGAGTGTTCCTGGAATCAACCACTATGGAAGGAAAAGGAAATAAGTAGGACTGGGTTAAGGGAGAAGTTAAGCTGCAGTGTAATCTCAGTGAAGGCCTGAGTCAACCTTTCAGGCTTCTGAAACTGAGATGGACCTTCAGCATTATCCTGAGATGAACTGGGGGTGGGGATTACCTTTGTCTTCCTCTGTTAATCAATCACTGGATACAGGCTGCCCGAAGAAGCAAGTATGGCCCCAGGCTTGATGGTTCTCTTCAGCAAAGGCCTTTCCCAAAAAGGGCTGACAGCTAAGGGCTCTCTGCAGCCACACTCTCAGCAGCTGGAGGTGCGAGTCCTTCACCTCTGAAGAGGGAGCTGAGCAGTACATCTCAACATCCTTATAAGTACTCATTAGTTACATGACCTTGAGCAAATTAGTCTCTTTATACTTTACAAAGGAGAAAAATGAGATACTATTGGAATATGTAGTTCATCGTGCTAGTGCTCGGTCATGTCTGACTCTTTGTGACTCTATGGACTGTAGCCTGCCAGGCTCCTCTGTCCATGGGATTTTCCAGGCAAGAATACTAGAGTGGGTTGCCAATTCCTTCTCCAGGGGACCTTCCTGATCTGGGGATCGAACCCATGTCTCTTGAGTCTCCTGCATTGGCAGGCAGATTCTTTACCACTGAGCCTCCTGGGAAGCACAAACTTCATAGAGTATGATAATTAAACAAGTTAAGACATGTAAGACATTCATGAAGTACTTGCTATGTGCCCAGCACTGTTGCAAATGTTAGTTATCACATGCCTCTCATAAAACTGCACAATAACAAGAATGTTAACATTTGGGGATTAATTGGAACTGTGGAATCTTATGGGAGATGAGAAAAAGGGGAGACGTCCTCACAAAAATCTATCTGTGACCCAGCCCATTGTTGATTCCTCAGAGGCCCAGGCTCTCAGCCAAAATGGTTAGCATGAAAGACTTCAGATCAGTTCTCATTGATTCCTAGGCTTACAAACATAAAAGCTCAAGGAAGTAACTTCACCTCAAAGGTCCTTTTTAATGCTTCTGAATGTGAACAACTCTCACCTCACTCAGTACCACAGAGAAAATGTTCTCTCTCTCCTAAGGAAGGCATGTAAGAGCTCTGCCTTTTGAGCTTAGCCCCCAGATTCTCTGGATTCTTCAAGTAATGGAAGAATGTGTCAGATCTCCTGAAGGAATCCCAGCCTCCACTCTTTCAGGGCTGGAGGAGACACTGCTCAGGGAGGAACTGTCCATGTGGGGACCTAGCCGGCAAAGATTCCGCCCTCATCTGCATTTGGTATGGGCCATTTGTTTAGGAATAAAATTCTGACTTGTGGGGAAAAAAAAGCTAAGGCCAGAGAATATGGAGTCTGCAGGAAACAAAAGGCAAAGGGCATGATGGGATGAGTGTTCAACCTTCCTCGTTGAAGTCAGACAGATACCTGGAAAGGTAATGGGAATTTTCCTTCTAAGGCTGGGAGGGTCTCTCCTTATCTTCTATAAACTATTAATATCCCCATGGCAGTGTGAACTAGCCTCCACTTCTCTTTTTTTAAAATGTGGATGGAAATAAAGAAAGGAAGGTTTCTGTGCTGGATTCGCTTTCTTACTGCCTGCCTCTGAGACTGTTAGTCTAAAAAGTTCAACCAGCTTCTCTCATCCATAGCCTACTTTGCCATCAGGGCGGGTCAGACGGAAATTTGTTCTACATGGAAACCTCCAATTATTTTCCCTTCTTTTCACCAATAAAAAAATTTTTTTTTTCCCTACCCCAACCCAACCACTATTTTCCCTTCCCCTCCTCCAAACCATTCTTCCCCCACCCACTCCTGGACTAGCTGCCAGTGTTGGTTCCAACTCCCTACACATTTCAGTAGAAACAGAACAGTTGTTTTCAATTACATTCCAAAGCACAGGCGAAGGTTTCTGCAAGCAGCTTCCTAGTTCTCAATTGACCGTGGCAATAGCAGCCTCAGAGAAGAAAACTCTTTCCAGGAAGAATGCAGACCTCACTTACTCAGAAAGCAATTTGAGGCTTGTTTTTCCATTGCACACACACACACACACACACACACACACACACACACACACAATTATTGGGGGCTTTCCGGTGTTCTCATAAGGAAGGGTTTCTCAGCAAAGCACTTCATCTAGAAGCAAGTCCATCAGAGAACAGGATGGAGGGGCCATAAGATAGTTTTCTGGCCTCTGGAGCTGGAGGAAATGCAAGAAAAGCAGGTATGAAGGCCAAGGTCTTTCATGACTGGACTGTAAAATGCAGGCCAAAGTGGGGCCCTCACAGTTTGCAAAGCTAAGCTGCTCCTTCATCTGTAACATGAAACAAACCTTGGAGCAGCCAACCTAGGGTAACAGGAGAAAATGAGAAATCAGAGTGTTTTAAGAGCTTGATGATACAAGTCTGGTACTGGGGTTCTAGGCCTGGTTGGGCTACATGCCATCTGTCTTGTACCTTCCTTGTGTTTCTGTAGAGCCATTTCCCCACCCTCTCCACCCTGCTGTCTGTCCGGGAAGGTTGCTGTCTATGGACTAAATCAAAGGCAACCTGGCCCTCTGGTTTCCCATTGGGTTCAGTGGATGGCAGTCAACTGGCAGGAGGTCAGAAGGGAGGAGGCAGGGCTAAGTGTGTGTCCGCACCGCCCCCTCCACCACCCCCCAGCTTTCTCCCTTCCATTCTCTGAGGTTGGCTGCTTCTCACAGCCAGGGAACCTCTCTCTCCAACTCTAGGAACCACTCCTTCCTTTGTCCTTCCGGCCTGAGGGGTTGCGATGGCTACCTGTGGTGGCAGGTCCTGGGTGTACGGAGCCATACTTCTTTTTTCAGAACCCTGTCCACATCTCTGTAGAATCCGTTGTTAACTGCTTCTCAGTGACCCAGTTTGGGTGTGCCTTCTGGGACCTTGAAGGTTTTATTACTAAATTCATTGTTATGATGTTTTTCAAGGCAGGAACTCTGAATTTCCCAGGGCCCCTCAGTATAGTTTCATAGAGGAGAATGATATATGAAAGTGGTGACTTTTCATTCTTCAACATGAAAACTGAGTCCCAGAGAAGTAAGTCATTTATCTGGTCTACATCCCTTAAACCATATTCTGAAGGGGATCTTGGCAGCTACTGGGGAGAGGATGGAGAGGCTGAGAAGGTGACATGAAAGCCCCCACCAAGGCTTCCAGAGCAGCTAAATGTTATCTGTTCAAGAAAATTTTAGGTGGATATTCCAAAATATTCGAGAATAAATATTATCATTGAAGAGCACTGTTTGGTAAGCAGAAGAGCCCATATGTAGACTTTGAAATGAATGCAACTCTGGATGTTATTTTAGTTGTTGTTGTTCAGTCACTAAGTCGTGCCTGACTCTTTGCTACACCACGGACTGCAGCACGCCAGGCTTCCCTGTCCTTTACTATCTCCTGGAGTTTGCTCAAAACTCATGTCCATTGAGTTGATGATGCCATCCAACCATCTCTTCCTCTATCACCCCCTCCTTCTTTTGTCTTCAGTCTTTCCCAGCATCAGGGTCTTTTCCATTGAAAAGACCTTCAGCTCTTCACATCATGTGGCCAAAGTATTGGAGCTTCAGCTTCAGCATCAGTCCTTCCAATGAATATTCAGGGTTGAATTCTGTTAGGATTGATTGGTTTGATCTCCTTGCTGTCCAAGAGGCTCTCAAACGTCTTCTTCAGCACTACAATTTGAAAGCATCAATTCTTCAGTGCTCAGCCTTCTTTATGATCCAACTCTCACATCCATACATGACTATTGGAAAAACCATAACTTTGTCTATACGGACCTTTGTTGGCAAAGTAATGTCTCTGCTTTTTAATATGTTATTTTAGTAGTAGAATGCTTACTCCAATAAGAGCCAAAGAAAGTGCAATAGGAGTATTTTGCAATGCCAGCTCATCATACTGGCATTTTTTTTTTTTGCCAAGTAATTCTCAGTTCAGTTCAGTTCAGTCACTCAGTCGTGTCTGACTCTTTGCAAGTAATTCTACCCCACTGCTAGTCACAGCTAACTGAATTCTAGTGGATACCTGACTTAGGAAGAATGACTGTATAAGTTAGACTGAGAAAGCTCCTTTCTCTTGAGAATTTGAGCCAGGTGGCCCTGGATTGTAGTCAGATGACATTATGACCTGATGCAACAGTCATGTAGTCTGGGGATACAGGAGAGGCTCAGGCTATATGGAGGCTCTGGCTAGTTGAAGCCATGAGGAAATGAAAACTAAGACCCTTGTAGCAGGCACCAGTCCACTGCCAAGGAAATAGAGCAGGTTCATAGAGATCATCTCTCTTGTTTCCTCCATGTGGTCTCTTGTCTCAGTTTATATTTCTCTAGACCTTATGATGCTGGTTATTTTTCCTGCCATTGGGTTCTAAACTTTCTCTCTGAATTTTTACTAACAAATGCCCTTTTCTTGTGCTAGAATGAGAATTGGATAGATAGATAAATGTCTATAGGCATATATACATACATACATAGAGGAGAAAGGACAAACCTTTCTTACAGAAGAATTGCAAATAATATATGAACACGAGCCTTCTCTAGCAGATGGAACTCAACTTCCCTATCTCTAAGTGTGAGCTGGACTTAGGGACTCCCTTCTAAAAAAAAGTATGAAAAAGGAAAAATAGTAGCTTCACAGTGGAGAAATCTATCAGCACTTTAACTAGCTGATCAAAGTTAATATACCAGTGGTAAGTCATGTGGATATCAAGTTCGCCCTGATATTCAACACTTGAAGGGAAGAGACACTTCACCTCCATGCAGTTCTTCCCCCAAATCCATAATTCCAATCAAATAGCGAGAAAACATCAGATAAATTCAACTTGAGAAACATTTTACAAAACAACTGACAGGTTCTCTTAGAAAACAAGGAAAGACTATTAAGAAATTGTCACAGACGAAAGGAGACCCAGGAGACATGACAACCAAAAGGAAGGTGGTCTCCTGAACTGGATCCTGTAAGAAAAAAGGAACCTTAGTGGGAAAGCTGGTGAAATAAAGTCTGTCATTTGGATAATAGTGTTATACCAATGGCAGTTCCTTAGTTTTGACAGAAGTATCGTAGTTATATAAAGATATTAACCTTAGGAGAAGCTGGGTGAGAGTACCTGAGGACACTCTCTACTATGTCTGGAGCTTTTTGTAAATCTATAATTACTTCCAAAAAAATAGAAAAGAAAAAAGATGACTGAGAAGCTCAGTGGATGTCCAGGAGCACCAGAGAACCAGGCATAGCTACAGAGCCAGGATCTGCTGCCAAGCCCACATAGCAGAACTGGCCAACAGACTCCACGGCCCCCTCAGGGCACAGGCTCTGCAGGCTCTACCACCCACACTATAACACCAGGCCCTTTCCTCGCTCACTGCCGCCTCTAGAAACAGATGTGGCTTCCGCTACCACCATCTGTCACCACAATGAAGTCCAGGCAACCCAACTCCTCCCATTGCTGGGCTACACTTGCACAACCACCACAGGGGGGGACTTCAGCACCTGACATTTTGGCTTCTATCCCTCGGTGGGGTTCTACTTCCTAAGATCAGAGGTTTCCCAGACATAGGAAGGAGGTTCCAATGCCCAGTGGCCAGAAAGAAGGACATAGGTCCACTGTGGTGACTGAGTCCATAAAAATGGAGTGGTTAGACAAGGCCCCTGGGAAGAAATAGTATATAGATAGGGCCTTATTAGAGTGAAACTGAATTTGAAATAAAACTCAGCAGCTTCTGGCACTCAGCCCTGTGGTCAAGGCGTGATTCTAACAAATAAAAATGCATGCTTCTCAGGCAAACACTGTATTGAACAAGCAGTACACAGAGTGTCAGCAGAAAACAATTTCATTTTTGTCTTTCACTGTCCCCTTCAATCAGCTCTGTGAGGCCATGTCTGCTGATTTTTATGCCAGAGCATGGAAAGTCCTTAAGAATTCTCTGGTCACTCTTGAGTAATACACACAATTCTAGGGTCACTTCAAGTCATAAATCATAATTTCAGATTTGCTTCCAAATGTGTCTAGTCTTACATAATAGTTGAAATTTCAAATTTGCCTTTAAATTGTGGCTTCTCCCCCTCTGATGCTGTGGGTCTGAAGTCAAGGAAGTAAAGGGTCTGTCTGCTCTCTTATCTGTGCTTCCTCTGGCTTTTATGGTTTCAATCCCTGCAGAGCTGAAGTACACTCAGAGTGAATAGGTCAGGGGAGAAGAAAAGTTTCTACTTACCTGGTACTGTCAAATTTATCTACAGATTCAATGAGACATGTATCAAAATCTTTGCTGCCTTCTTTGAAGAAATTAAAAAACTGATTTTAAAGTTCATATGAAAATTAAGGAGCTCAAAATAGGCAAACCAGTCTTGAAAAAGAATAAAGTTTGAGACCTCACTTCCTAATTTCAAAACTTACTATAAAGCTATAGTAATCAAGACAGGGTGGAACTGGCATAATGGTAGATATAAAAATCAATAGAATAGTATTGAAAAGACAGAAATAATCTCTTACAATCAACTCACTTTTGAAAATGGAGTATAGACAATTAAATGGGGAGCTAATAGTCTCTTCAACACGTGGTGCTAAGATAAGTATACATTCAGTGTAGAATGAAGTTGGACCTACACTTCACACCATATATACTATGTGTAAAAAGGAACTCAAAATGAGTCAAAGATCTAATTTTAAGACCTAAAACTATAAAACTCTTACAAGAAAGCACAAGCATAAATCCTCATGACTTTGAACTAGGAAATGTTTACTTAGATTCTGCACCATAAGTACAAGCAACAGAAGAAATAATAAATTTTTTAGATATCATCAAAATTAAAACATTTTGTGTTTCATAGGACACCACCAAAAAAGTGAAAAGACAGTCCACAGAAAGGGAGAAAAATTTTGTATATCACATGTCTGATAAGGATTACTACCATAATATATAAATATCTCTTACAACACAAGAATAAAAATAAAATGCCATTAACAAAGGATCTGAGTAGATATTTCTCTAAAGAAGACAGACAAATGGCCAATGAGTAAATGAAAAGATGTTCAGTATCATTAGTCATTAGGGAAATGCAAATCAAAACGACAATGAGATAACCACTTTGCACCCAGTGTGATGGCTAAAATCATAAAGGGAAATAATAAGTATTGGTGAGGATGTAGAAAAATTTGAACTCTCACACATTGCTAGCAGGAATGTAAAATGTAGTAGCCACTTTGGAAAAGTATAGCAGTTTCTCAGAAGATTAAACATAGAATTACCATGTTACCTAGCAATTCTACTTTCATTTCAAGAGAAATGAAAACATATCAACACAAACAGATTCATAAATATTCAAAGCATTATTTTTTACAATAGCCAAAAAAGAGGTGGGAACAACCCAAATGTCCATTAACTGATGCATGGATAAATAGCTCAAATGGTGAAGAATCTGCCTGCAATACAGACCAGGGTTTGATCCCTGGGTGGGGAAGATCCTCTGGAGAAGGGAAACAGCAAACCACTCCAGTATTCTTGCTGGAGAATCCCATGAACAGAGAAGCCTGGCAGGCTACAGTCAGTAGAGTCAGACACGACTGAGCAACTAACACACACACACATTCATACACCGAAACATAGACAGCCATAGAAAGGAACTGAAACGTGCTACAACATGATGCACCTTGAAAATATTATGCTAAGTGAAAGATGCCAATCTCAAAGGCTCAAATACTGTATGATTCTATTTAAATGAAATGTCTAGAACAGGCAAATCCATATAGACAGAAAATATATTAGAGCTGGGGGATTTGGGGATAAGTGAAAAGTGATTGCTAATGGGCACAGGGTTTCTTTTTCAAGTGATGAAAATATTCTAAAGTTGATTGTACTAATGGCTGCATAGCTCTGTGAATATACTAGGAACTACTGAATTGTATAATTTGAGTGAATTGTATGGTATGTAAATAATATCTCAATAAAGCTGTAATTTTTTAAAAAGTGCCAGTGTAGTCTGTGCTATGTGAAGACCTGCAATGCTGAAATGAAATGCAGAGGAGTTTTTTTCAAATATTAAAACATGCACTAAATCTTGGTCTTGCTACAAGTTGTGGTGGATAATTTATTGTTTCTGAGATCTAATACAACCAGCAGAGAAACTGTAGTCTAGAGTGAGGGGATTTTCAACTAGAAGGTGGTTTGGGGAAAGCCTAGCTTCTCAGCATGAGGCCAAAACAGCCAAGTCTCCCAACAGCACAAGGCCTCCTGGCTCCCGCTTGCAGGCACACAGCAGTGTCCCAGCAGACCCGGGTCCTTTGGGAAACAGATCCTGGAGGCAAGTAACCCAGAGCATAACTGTGTGCCTAAGGGTTGTGCAAGAGCCAAGACCCTGAGAGGCCACGGTCCTGGGGCACACAATACAAGGACAATGCGAACTATCATCTTAGCCTAGGATTCCTCCAAAGCAAAGGGTCCTCTGTGAGACGGACAGGGCTAATAAACAGGACCAGAAGTATCCATGTCAGTGTAAAACCTTCAGGACATTCTGAGAAGCCTCACAATGCATTTTATAGCTGTTTACCCCTGAGATGAATGGAGGAAGTGCTTTTTTGTCAGCTCCACTTGGCCAATGGCCAAGGGCCATTCTGTGGAGAAGTAACTCTCCCTCCTTCTGGGTTGTGCAAGCCTAAGTTCCCACAGGCATGCTGTGGAGACCGAGGGTAGAAGGTACCAGGCACACCATACACTCATTTTTAGCTGTAAACAAGTTGAGAACAGTGCTTACGAGATGTCTGATGCAACCATCAACTAAGTTCTGTGACGTCTCAGAATCAGCTACAGAATTTTTAAGGTCCAGTGAAACATGAAAATGTGGAGTCTTTATACAAAAATTATTAGAATTTCCAGATAGTGACAGCAGAGCATTAAGCCAAACCCAGGGTTCTTCTGAGAGTGGACCTTGTGTGACTGCACTGGCTGCCCATGGCCAGGAAGCTGGCCTTGTCTGGACTCTAAAGTAGCAAACTACCCTCACCCCAACTCCCATCCTGGCAATACACACACACACACACACACACAACCAGGTACTCCTGACATCCCCATAATAAACACCGACATCAAGGAACTGAATTCCCCTGTCCCTGCCTCTCCCTCAGCTCTGACCACACACCCATAAGCAAGGCCTCTGCAAGGGGGTTCCTGACCCTGGCGTGTGCTAAGATGTTTCCAGGCCCAGGTCAAATCTGGACAAAGGAGAGAATTTTTCATGAAGCTGTTTATTTTTTTTCCATAAGATTCTTTAATATAAGATTTCTTCCTTACTTGAGAAATGAAATTATGGTGATAGTAAACAGCACTTTTTTTTTTTTTTTTTTGGCTATAAAAGGATATTAGTTTTTTTGAGTGTCAGTCCTTTGCAGTTTTGGACTTAAGAAAATTACTGGCTCATGAATACCTGGAAATACTGGGTTGGGAGGAAGAAGAGAAGATAGGTGTTCAAAATCAAGAGGTTGGTTGATGTAAGGATTTGATGCTACTTGGATAGACAGAGAACAGTGCAGGGTATTTTATCAGCAACCCACCATCCCTTACAAGAGAGAGAAACATCAATACCTCCAAACTCAAGTCTGCCCCTTGTGAGTGTTCTTGATGTGCTTTTCCTTCATCCATTTTTCTTGCCAAGGCTCTGTGTAAGGATGAAGGAAAAAGCCCTGTCTGTCAGTCCCTTGGACTGCAAGGAGATCCACCCAGTCCATCCTAAAGGAAATCAATCCTGAATATTCATTGGAAGGACTGATGCTGAAACTGAAAGTCCAATACTTTGGCCACCTGATGCAAAGAACTGACTCATTTGAAAAGACCCTGATGCTGGGAAAGATTGAAGGTTGAGAGGAGAAGGGGATGACAGAGGATGAGATGGTTGGATGACATCACCGACTCAATGGACATGAGTTTGAGTAAACTCCAGGAGTTAGTGATGGACAGGGAGGCCTGGCGTGCTGCAGTCCATGGAGTCGCAAAGAGTTGGACATGACTGAACTACTGAACTGAACTGAACTGTCAGGTAGAGTATGAGCATTTGGAAGCTCTTAAAAACACCTCATCTATCCTTAGATCACCCACCTGGAATTCCACTGCCAGTACTGCACTGCTTTGGGTAGAATATGAGCCTCTGGTTTACTCAAGTGGCTTAATGTGTTAATTCTTTAAATATGCATTAAAACCCTAGGCAAGAAGATTCAGTAGCACTTAGTATAGTGCCTGATGCATTGAAGATACTGCTCACATATGATGATGAGGATATTAACATCAGGTGATTATATCATTAAATCCTAACAAAACCCAGAGAAATAGGTGCTAATATCATCCCCATTTTTTGGCTGAGGAAACTGAAGTTCAGAGAGACTGAATAAGTTACTCAAAGCCACACTGCTTGGGAGCAGAGGGCCAGGATCCAAAACAAATCCAAAGTCTATTGTTAAACCCCCTTGCTATGTCACTAGTCCTGTGAGAACATGAGTGGGGCACCCTGAGGGGCAGTGATGCAAGGTTGGAGGCTGATGCCAACCACAATGAGAAGTGTGGAGGTTGGTGCCAGCAAGCTCCATAATTCTTGCTGCCCCACTGGGTGTGCAGCACTTACCTAGTTCAGTTCAGTTCAGCTGCTCAGTCATGTCCGAGTCTTTGCGACCCCATGAATTGCCTAAGAGGGCTTCAAATGAAAGCATAAGATCCTGTCCTCACCTCTTGTTTCTCTTTGCCCTTCTTTTCTGTACCCTTTTTTCTCCTAGCATTCCTTGTGTGATTCTGGCAGAGCCAATAGAGGAAACAGACCAAAAATTTCCTTTTAGGACAAAATCTTTTCATCTTCAATATCTAGAAGCAGTATCTAGCATTTAGCATCTCACATACAGTAGGTGCCTAATAAATGTTTGCAGATCACTCTGAGAAGGCAGCCTCTTCCAGGTCCCAATGAAATATCCAGTGGTGTTCTTGAGCAGCCTGGCAAAGTCCCTGTCATCCAACATGCCACACAGTGGGCTCCATGCCCACTTTTATTCCCACAAGTCTCCAAAATGAAAGGTTGTTGCTGAACCACAAAGACACCGGGATTCTTGGCCTCCAGAGGAGAACAATTCAACACAGGGCCAGTGACAAGGCTTGATGGCTCAGAGCTTTTGTGTAATAAAGTTTTATTAAAGTATTAAAGAGATAAAGAAAGCTTCTGACATAGACATCAGAAGAGAGCAGAAAGAGTGTCCTCCGCCCCCGCTAGTTTTTAGCCAGATGTTATATAGCTACTAGCAGTCTGCAAATTAGAGAAAGGAAATGTCTCAAAACTCAGAGAATGGCACCAGGCCCTTCACCCACAACATGCATTTTGAGATAACATTGGCACCAGGTGAGTCATCCTGCCCATAAAACGATTGACATGAATCTTGAAGAAAGGCAGATTTCCAAGCAAATATATAGTTTCATTAACACAGATTAGAACAATGCATGAGTTAAACATACTGGTTTGTCAAGCCAGTTCTGAGTTTTAGGCAGAACTGATTTGAAGACCAAGTCTAGGGTAAATGCATAGTACATTAACATAGCTTAAAACAAACTTTTCCGTAAGAAAAATGCTTTGGTTAGCTCCTCAAGGCTTGAGAAAAGTTAAGTTCAGGTGGAGCCAGGTGTCGTCATGGCAACACAGAATTTTAAGAGAAACCTCTTTTTAAATTTGTATAGAGAAGGGGAAAAAATCTAACACTTGTTTGTTTCCTCCTGCTGCGTAAGAGAGAGAGAAAAAAAAAAAAGTCTGACACTTGCAGCCTATTTCCTCTGCTTGGAGACCCCTGGCCTTCCTGCTTGTTACCCTCTCAAAAGCAAACCTCATTATTAATTACAATGACTCTGAAAGATGCAGGAGGTGTGTAGTGCATGCCCCATTCCCAAATTCAGGGCATGTCATCTGATATGGTCCATTTCCTCCCATTACCTACCATCCACCCTCCAAATGTGTCTACTTCAGCTTCAGAAATCTAAACAAACAGTGTCATCTCCACTTAATTAATGCATGACTCTAAGGAAGTACTCCCAAGTGTTTGAACAGCATCTCTTGATGCTGTTTGAGCACGACTGGCTTCCCTGGTGACTCAGATGGTAACGAATCTGCCTACTATGCAGGAGATGTGGGTTCAATCCCTGGGTCAGGAAGACTCCCTGGAAGAAGAAATGGAACCCATTTCAGTATTTTTGCCTGGAAGATTCCATGGACAGAGGAGCCTGGTGGGCTACAGACAATGGGGTTGCAAAAAGTTGGACGCGATTGAGTGACTAACACTTTCACTTTTCTGAAAGGTTAGAATCTGCCAAAGCCTCCAGGTAAGGAAAAATATTAGACCCTCCACTCCCAGTCCACCTCAGAGAAAATATACCTTCTCTTAAGCAAAATTAGCCACTCTTCTGATACTAACCCTTAGTATCCACTTATTAAATCACCAGTCACTTGTTAAAATGAAAGTGAAAGTTGCTCAGTCGCTTCCGACTCTTTGCAATCCCAAGGACTGTAGCCTGCCAGGCTCCTTTGCCCATGGACTTCTCCAGGCCAGAACACTGGAGTGGGTAGCCATTCCTTTCTCCAGGGGATCTCCCAACCCAGGGATCAAACTTAGGTCTCCTGCATTGCAGGCGGATTATTTACCATCTGAGCCACCAGGGAAGCCCAGTCACTTGTTAAGAAGCATTGAATTCATCATGACAGAATTGAGACTATGCAGTTATAGTACTGCATATGGGAGAAACCTTTTCGGACTGATTTAATACTAAACAAGGCTGTGCCAAAATGTTTCATTTCATGTTTTATTTGAGCCAGCACCAAATGATAGGCATTGTTTCCTTTTAATTAAACCCATATGCAAATCGGTAGAATACTCCAGATCCTCTGGAAGAAATCTTTCCAAGCTCTATTTGAATTACTTGATTTATGACTGAGTCTTGACATCTGGATCTCACACGGATGTTCTTATTCTAGCAGGCACACTCACAAACAATATGAATTATCATTTTAAAGCAGTTGTGTGTGTCTTATTCCAAAATGGACACCAAGTTTGTTTGGAGTTGCAGAGTTAACAGGAAAAAGAGGAGGGAAATCAGGCTTTTTTGTTTGGTTTGGCTGGTAGTCCTAGCTCCAGAGACTTTATGGCTGAAGCAAGGAAGAGGCCAACATAGTCATAGAGCCAAGTATGTCCAGCTCTTCCACAAAGAACAGGTATTCTCCTTCCCAGTCAAAGGAGAGCAAAGGCTCACTTACTGTATGCAAAGATGCTCCTTGGCCTTCTCTTTCTATGTACAAACTCAAGCACACATTGCCATTCTGCTTCTGCTGAGTGTCTGACTACTTAGAACAGACCTAAGAACAATCCTATGTTGTACAGTGATCAAACCAACCTTGGATTATGACTCTCATTCCTCCTTTTTTCTAAAGGGATCAAGTACAAAAAACACTTGGGAGGTCTATATAAAATTCAGGAATCCAGAAACTGCAGGAGAGAATCACTTTTGGGAGAAGAGCAGAGAAATCTAGTAGAGGATGAAATGATTAGATAGCATCTCTGACTCAGTGGACATGAATATGAACAAACTCTGGGAGACAGTGGAGGAAAGAGGAGCCTGGTGTGCTGCAGTACATGGGGTCACAAAGAGGTGGGCATGACTTAGTGTCTGAACAACAACAACAAAGAGAAGCCTAGTTCAGCAGCAGTTGTCCATGGCCAGGGATGGTGGCAAAAGCTGTCTGTGGCATACATCTAAGGATCTAAGACAGGGTAGTTGTCTCTAGGCCTACATATGCTATGGTGGTGGTGGTTTAGTTGCTAAGTTGTGTCCAACTCTTGAGACCCCATGGACCATAGCCAGCCAGGCTCCTCTGTCCATGGGATTCTCCAGGCAAGAATACTGGAGTGGGTTGCCATTTCCTTCTCCAGGGAATCTTCCCAACCCAGGAATCGAACCCAGGTCTCCTGCATTGCAGGCAGATTCTTCACCAACTGAGCTACAAGGGAAGCCCCTACATATGCTATACTTCCATTTATTCTGTAGTTTGTGAAATCTGCTTCCACAAGAACAGTTAAAATTGGGTTGGGAGAGAAAAGCAACCTAGAAGAGCAGAAAAGGGAGAAGGTAAGGAAAAAGCCTTTTCTATACGGAACACTTTAGGGGCATCAGACTTTTGGGGACACTCTGACCTCATCTTTACCTTTGTAAATATCCTCCCCCCTCCCCCCTTTTCTCTCTTTTTCTCCTGATGTGTTCCACCTGTTAGTACAAGGAAGCTTTTTTCCTTAGACAAAAGATTATAAAGAAATGAGTCTGGTGAAGTTTTGTTTGGTTTTTAATATTCTCTTTAAAAATGTTCATGTTTGCCTTTAGCCTATCACAATTTCAAACACACTATGGAATTTTTACCCTTCCATTCCATTTTTAGAATACAGTTTTTGCCTAGACTTGGTAATGGATCTATTAATCCTTCACTGGATACAAAGGAAAACTCCACATTTATGACTTTAACCAGGGTTCTCAACTTGGCATTATTGACTTTTGAGGCCAGAAAATTCTTGTACAACGTTGGATATTTAGCAGCATCCTTGGCCTATGCTCGCTAGATGCCATCAGCACCAGCTGTAAAATCCAAAAATGTTTCCTGATACTGCCAAATGTCTCTTAGGAAGAAATTCCTCCCCCCACCCTAGAAACACTGGCTTTAAGAAAATCATTAAAATATGAAAAGGAGATATTAGATACCAATTTGAAAACTCAAAATCTTCATTTCCCAAGTATTTCAATATTTCAATACTTGAAAACTTTTTTAGTAGATTTTATTCATTGCCTGTCTTATGGCCATTTCCCAGCCCTCTGTAATTACATGGTGGGCTGATTCATTGATCTTTTCTTAAAATTTTTTTGGCCCTGCTGAATGGCTTGTGGAATCTCAGTTACCCCAACCAGGGACTGAACTAGGGCCACTGCAGTGAACGCACTGAATCCTTACCACGAGACTACCAGAGAACTCCTGGATTCACTGATCTCTGAGCTGGCAGAATCCTGTCCCAGCTCCGGAAGAGACACCAATCATGCAAATCCCCTTTCCCTTTGCCAGTGGTTGGTCAAGGGATGGGAAACATGTAGCTCGGTTCTAGACAATAAGAGATAAAAGTGGGGGAAATGCTTGGGAAGGCCTCACGATTTTAAAAAATATCAATAAATAACAATAAATAAGATCCTCTCTAGAAAAAGTCTTTCGGCCATCTCTCCTTTTCACCCACTAGGATTTTTGCCTTTGAGTGGGGCTATATTACTTGGAGCTTCAGCAGTTATCTCACAGCCACAAGGAACTAAATAAAAGGCTGAAATGCCAATAGCTTGAGGAAGGTAAAGTAGAAAGAACAAAAGAGCTTCAGTCCTCGATGATGTCTTTGAACTGCTGAACTGGCCTTGGAATATCCACCTTAGGCTGCCTGTTAGTTGAAATAATTCAAAATTTTTATTGCTTAGCTAAACCAACAATCGGCACACTACAGTCTGTGGGTCACATCCAGGAACTAAGAATTGTTCTTACAGTTTTAAAAGGTTGTTAAAAAATAAAAATAAACACCCATATGTGATCCACAAAACCAAAATATTTTTACAATATGGCCCTGTACAGAACAAGTTCGCCAGTCCCCAAGCTAAATCCCACTCATAGCAGATGTCTGATGATTTGCTACCCAAAGCATTTCTAACTAATAGAAGTATTGATGTATCCATTTTATAGCTGTGGAAACTGAAGCTGGGTTGGCCAATTGTAGGCTTGACTAGGCAAGTCAAATACAAATTTGCCATTATTTCAATTCATTGTAAAGTTAAGCCAAATTGAGGCATCACAAAAGCATTAAACCTATTCCTTAGGGCTTCAAATAATGTTTGTACAACAGGTTTGATGTTACAAATCAGAATAGACAAGGCCTCTTGATTAAACATAATGTGTTCAATGAATACCTTCAAAAGGGGCCAGACTGTCCCACTATCTAGAGCACCAAGGCATTTCCTGCATTAGGAAATCAAAGCTGGAGACTCCAAGGAGGAAAAGTCATTACAGAAAAACACCAGAAACAAACTCACAGATACGATCAATTCCCTCTTCTACTTGCTGACACAGTTCCTTCACTTCCTCACTGACTCACTCAGAGAGTGAATCTTCAAGGAAAAACATTCAAAGCCTTCCTCCACTAACTATAGCTCCTGTGTTAATCTGCAGTCAGGTCAGCACGTTCTGTCATGTAAACAGTGACAAAATCTTAAGCACACTCAGAGCACTGGGTCTAGAAGAAGGCACACAAAACTTGTGGACACCCCCTAAGGTGAGTGTTGCACAAAAGTTACAGTGAGCACCTGCCAGCATCTAACCATGGAGCTGAAACTGAGCACCAAGGGGTGGCAGAGCCAGGCTTTTCTCGGTTGATCCAACCAGCATTTCTCTGCCTTGGTATCCCAGGACCTGGCACACAGCAGGCGGTCAGTGAGGAACGAGCGCCCTGAGTCTACACCCAGTACTGCTTGTGCTTTAGTGCTGGGTTGGTTTGTCTGCAGAGCTTGACCATGTCAGGATCCAAATTCATCCATGTCTCCCATGGAGCACATCTTTCTGCTGGCTCGGAAGCTGGAGACTTCTCCATGCGTTCACATGGTGGGGCCCTGAAAAGACTGACTGGAGCACTGCCGGAGCTTCTTGGGAGAGGCGTCACTGTGACGGTGGGAACCGTTGGGCTCCTCTCTGGCCTAGGACCTGCGGTTGTGGGTTCTAGGTTGATCTGGGGCTTAATAAGAGGTGTTGCCTTCTCTGCCTTCCGGCCCAGCAGCCAGACACACGAGGCCACCACGGTTACTATTAGCAGGAAGAGCACCACTGACAGTGGCATTATGACCATCAGAGGGTGACTGCTCTCCCTGGTCTGGGTGGGGGCCCCAGGGCTGGCTCTGGTGGCATCTGGTGACCAAATGACTCTGGTGGGAGAAGCCATGACATCCAGAGTGGGCTCTTCACCACTGTGTCGTCCCCAGGGAGCTGCTTCCGGCCATCTGGTCTGGGTCAGCTTCCCCAGAGTTCCTGTCTGTGTTGTGGGTTCTGAGGAAACCACAGGCTTTTCCTGAGAGACACCGATAGTCACAAGGTTATCAGTGACTAAGAAGGAAACATTGGGGGTAAAAGTCTGCGAAAAAAAGGGGTCAGGTGGCACTATGGTGAAGGGGAGACACCCTGTCGCTGGTTGGACGTGGTCTGCCCTGAGCAGAAACGTGAAAGAGTCACTGAGGCTGTTGGGGCCCGTTAGATTGGCATGCGGCTCAAGAATCAGCAGTCCTTGGTCAATATCCCTCTGAGTGAACAGAGTAGCATCTTCCAAGGCAGTGTCCCAGCCTGCTCTTCGTACAAGTCTGCTGTGGATAGGGGGTTCTGTCACTTCAAATGTGGGATCACTGTTAGTCCTGTTAGCAAGCTCAGTAGCATCAAGGTCCTTTCTTGTCAGCTGATGGGCCACTCTGTTGGCAACTGTCAGGCCTGACGACACCCGCAGTAACGGCTGCACTCTGATGCCCAGTGTTTGTCCTGTCAGGTTGCTTTCTGAGGTAAACAGTGAGAACTGTAGCTGGTCCTCTGAGGCAGTGAGGTTTGTCATGTGGTAAGAGAGCTTTCCTAAATTCAGATCTTCCTGTCCAAAACTGACGACCTCCTGATCTTCAATGAGCAGATGACCATGCTGGAGGGGCCGCATAACCTTGTAAGTGACGTGGGGGCTCCTCCCATTGGTCACTGCTGACAGGTGAGCGCCAGTGATGGTGACACTTGTCTGGCCTTGTGGAAGAAGAAGGTCAGTGAGGTTCACAAGGGTGATGGAGACGGGGATGACATCCAGGTGGAAGAGCTTATAGAGTGGGCGGTGTTGGCCATCGCTGACACTGAAGTAAAACGCCCCAGAGGATGGGCTTCCATCGTGTATGAACCACACCTGAGAGTTATCAATGTCGGCTTGTGTGAAGTGGTGAACGGGTATATGCGGATGGTGCGCCATTGCCAAAAAGCCATTATTAGGATCACGGATGACCACATACCTGATCTCTTCTGGAGGACTGTCTAGATCTTCCACTTTTAGGTTTTCAGGTCCTAAAACGAACCTATTGCCCTGCAGAACTTGCAGTCGAAGCCCTTTTGTCTTTAATTCCGGTGCTTGGTCATTTATAGGAGTGATGGTGATGTTAAACATCTCTTCATGAAAGTCGGCCTCTGGCTTCATGGTGGACTTGCTCTTTTCATTGGGCCAAACAGCAAAGGTAAAGTTATCAGCCAGTGATTCAGAGTCATCGTGAAGGTATGTGACTCCAAATGTATTAATTATATATTGAGAGAAATTGGGTTTTCTCTTGGTAATATTTCTCTCTCCAACCATAAGAGTTCCATGGTGAGGAAGAGATGTAACTTGGAACCAAATTTCGTATAAAGAACGCTGAGATTTGGGCAATTTAAGTAAGAGATTGGACGCATCTAACTTAGATTGGTCAATGAGAACTTTGTCTCCCTCCTTGACAACAGCTCCTGTTAAAAACACATGTAAAGAACAAAGTGGCATTTCATTAGAACTTTCAAATGATCTCACATTTGCCTGTCCCAGTGGATGATCCAAAACACCTTAGTATCTGAATTAGCATTGCTACCCAAGGCATACTAAAAAAATTAATTTTAAATACACACGCCCACACTATGAAGTCAGTATTTCAAGTAAGAGAGTTTTAAACCTTGAGATTCATTTATAACAAGTCCATCTCCTAACTTTCCCACTACTGGACTTTCTCTTACCATAGAAACAGGTATAGCTTTCAGTATCTCTTTCTTTTCAAGAATTTACCCTTTTTGTTATGTTCATTTTCCATCAACAGTTTTCTATCGTGGGCATGGTGAGGTCCCCGTTTGGAAGTACAAATAGGAATTCTTGAAAGCTAATTTTCCATTCTTTCCCCACTGAAACTATTAAGGCTCAGGAGAGGAAAAAGCAGAGGCCCAGAGAAAAAGCATACATAAAGAAATAACACATTTCATAGACATAAAAGTTTTATTTCAAAGATTGATATCATGGCATTGATGATTAAAAAGGGAAAGATTTATTCCCCAAATGTCCCTGTTCTAATAAGTGGAGATAAGGTATTGACTTTATCAGTAGGATAAGGTGGAATTACCTGTATTTGCAAGCAGACGACTCTGCCGGCCAGGTTCGTTAATTTCATACGAAATAGTTATATGAAATTCCTCAGGGCCTAGAGCTGCTGGCGGGGAGGACACTGTGAACGTGAAAGAGTCTTCCGCGGTCCAGCCCATGTTTTCCCAGTCCATATGCTGGTATGATATCAGCTGTTCACTCACCTGGCCAGATATTAAGAAAAATCAGCCCCTGATTTCAGGGATCATATGAGAATAAACATATATCCCAATTGGAAGAGATATATGTTTTTTCAGGGTTTATTCATCCTCAGAGTATTACACATTTCCATGCAAATTTAGGAACGTTAAAAGTGTGGTAACATATTTGTCAAACCTAGGTGATTCTATTACCAAAAGAGAAAGAAAAGCACATTGATTTTGAGATGACTGATGCCTGCGGTATCTATATTATAGCAAGTTTATAATGAACCTTTACTTCCATGTCAGCATCATAACTACCAACTCCCAACCAATCTTGCTTCATATGTATTCCTACTTTTCTGCCCAACAGATTATTTTGAAGCAAAACATAGACATCAAGTAATTTCATCTGTAAATGCTCTAGTAAGTATTAGTAAAAGATTTTTTTTTTCAAATATTCAGTTACCACCCATATGGCATCATTTAATATGGTCCTCTGGTACCTATAGTTCTTACGTATTTGCAGTTATATCTAGAGCTTTAATAAGAATCAGGTTCAATTTTGCAGTAAAAATGTTTTACATGTATATTTCCTCTTGCATTGCATCACAAGGCAAAATAATGTCGGGCTTCTTCTCTTTTGGATATGTTAAGATTGATAGGTGGCTTCAAGTGTTGCCAGACTGATCCAACTATCTTTAAGCTCCCCGTAAGTCTATCAACTAACAGTTTTACGTGCTCATTGATGCACCTGCCTAAACTCATTATTTTCATGGGTTTCCCCAGTGGCTCAGACTGTAAAGAATCCACCCGCAATGCAGGAGACTCAGGTTCGATCCCTAGGTCAGGAAGAACCTCAGGCGAAGGGAATGGCAACCCACTCCAGTATTCTTGTATGGGGAATCCCATGGACAGAGGAGCCTGGCAGGCTACACAATCCATGGGGTCAAAAAGAGTCAGACACAACTGAGAAACTAAGCACATTATTTTCACAGTGACAAAACACTGATATTATTCATCATTCCTTCTTCATTCTTATTTGGAATTCTTCTATAAAAAACTTTCTCTTATCAGCTAGTTGGCTGCACTGATATACAGTACAGGCAAGACAAACAGGATAAGTGTTTTATTCTTTTCCTTGTAATATCATTTTCAGAAGAATGAGTCCCTTGGCTCCACTCTCCAAACACTGACCACTGGTTTTGTTTTATTTGCTTGAGAATCATCATTAATTCATGAATTTTAATATATGGTGTATATCATTCTCTTGCAAGTATAACTCCTACTGATTTTTAAGTTTTCCCATCTTGCTTGAGACAGTTTTCAAGATTTAACCAAAGTCCTTAATGTCTGTGACCTATCACTGTCCTTTTTTTGAAAAGCTTTTTATTTTATATTGGAGTATAGCCAATTATCAATGTTGTGATAGTTTCCGGTGGACAGCAAACTCAATCATACATATACACGTATCCATTCTCTTCCAAACTACCCTCCCATCCAGGCTGTCACATAACACTATCAAGGTCCTTTTTATATCAATTGATGGAGATGGTCCCAACCCAGTATCTTGTTGATACAACTGCCTAAACTCATTATTTTCATGAAAATACCATGAAAATACCATGCGAGCAGCCCTTCCTCCAACAACAGTGACTATAACCAAGAAGGGAAGGCTAGAGATAAAATATTCAACCCTGAATTCCTATAGGTCACATCTTTTTCTGACCTGCTATCTATCACAATATCTGAACTTACAGGTAGGTTCTGCCAAAGTACTTGACTGTCCATGTCAAAAGTTCTGAGGATAAACTATCATATAATTTACAGAGAAATTTTCAACAGTCTGTATTTGGAAATATGGTCTTCCATATCCGTGGGTTCCACACCCAAAGATTCAACCAACCATGGATCAAAAACATTTGGAAAAAAAATTCCATAGAGTTCCAAAAGTCAAAATTGTTATGTGTTACATACTGGCCATGATTTATAAGGCATTTATATTGTATTAAGTATTGTAAGTAATCTAGAAATGATTTAAAGTATATAGAAGAATATGTGCAGGTTATATGCAAATACAATTCCATTTTATATATGGGACTTGAGCATTCTTAGATTTTAGTATCTGCAGTGGTGGGGGATCGGAGAAGGCAATGGCACCCCACTCCAGTACTCTTGCCTGGAAAATCCCATGGGTGGAGGAGCCTGGTAGGCTGCAGTCCATGGGGTCGCTAAGAGCTGCATACAACTGAGCGACTTCACTTTGACTTTTCACTTTCCTGCATTGGAGAAGGAAATGGCAACCCACTCCAGTGTTCTTGCCTGGAGAATCCCAGGGACGGGGGAGCCTGATAGGCTGCCATTTATGGGGTCGCACAGAGTCGGATACGACTGAAGTGACTTAGCAGCAGTGGTGGGGGATATAGGGAGGGATGGTCCTGGAACTAAAATCCTACAGATGTGTAAGAATGACTGTAATGTATTAATTAACAGAGGTGTGGTAATGCATTGCTTTGACTCTCTGCTCATGACAGTGGGTGTATCTAGAACCAGAAAGGCTTTTGGCTAGTGAATTTCATGGAATAAAAGATCTGTGTTCCCAGAGTGGCCAAAACTGCTGATGAGGATTTTTTTGTTTCTCATCCTATTCAAGGATAAAGCAAGTAAGTGCTGTCACTTGGGGATTTTAAGTAGGGAGAAGAAAATATCATCTCTCAACATTTCCTAATTAAAAAAACAAGGTGACTCATGAGAAATTGGACTTTCTCCAAAGATAGTAATTTCTGCTACTAACTAGTAACTGAATACCCTATTAGTTCCTGGGGAATAAGTCAGTTTTATTTAGTAGATCTACCATTTCTATTCCTAGTTTAAGATTTATGACAAAAGGTTAGTTATCAATATATTCCTCCTCCTAGAAGTAGGTGACTGTGCCATGGATTTTAGACCAGAGGATGGTTTCTGAAATGTTTCCATTCTGCTTGAGAAGTATAATATTATAAGGCAAACAAGATCCAGTTTCTTAATATGAAAATTAACAGACTATTAACCAGGAGGAAGGTTTTTGTGGATATGGGTCATTCATGGCCACTGTTTCTTTGGTATGAGTGAAAGTCAGCTTCCCTAAAAAACATATAACAAATTGTTAGAATAATCTAAGATCTTTTGATGTCTATTGTAAGGAAAATGATTTTCCCAAGGAAAGAATGGTTTTCATAGATGGGAAGAATAGACATGAAGGTCAGAAATCTTCTGAAAGAAGTAACTGGCAAAGAGTCTTAAACATAGTTCTGTATTTCAGGTGCCTAATGTAGGAGAGGTCTGTTCTGAGTTCTGTTTTTGAAAGGCATTTTAAGAGTAAGAAATTGTAGATAACAAAGTGACATTTTACACTGGAGAGAGAGAGAGAATGGAATTAGATTCATCTTGAGTGTGTGAGCTTCCAAGACCGAGAACAGGTAACTGAAAGGGCTGAGCTAGAAGTCAAAGGAAGTGAGGGCACCTGTGGAATGTCAACTTGCCAGTCATGCCTTGAAAGAGGATAAGAGGGTTGAGGTGATGTTTAGAAAACAACTTTGGCTTCACCAGCTTTAAAAGTCAGGTTCTAAGGGGTGTGTGTGTGTGAGTTGGTGTATTTGTGAGAGTGCCTGTGTGTGTGTGCATGCTGAGAGAGGGCCAGGAAAGGAAGAATAAGATCAAGACCTTATGAGAAAAAGTGCAGGGTCAACCGGAGGAGAGAAGGTTCTCAGAGAAGATTAGGAATTACTTGTTATCTCAAATAGAAAGCAGCCTTAGGAACAACTTCCAACAGCTCTGCATATTTCCACTGTGTTAAATATAGACAGATAAGCCACTTAGCAAAGTACCTGGGCTCTGGGATTAAGGGGAGGGGAAAGGGGTGTTTTTGTTTCCTATGGATTTAGATTAGCCCAGATATTTTCTCTTTTACAATCTTTCTGGTATGTCATTAGAAACTGAATGGTGTATAATTTCAATATAGAAAGAAAAATAGAAAATCAGAAAAGTCAGGGTTTCCCTGGTGGCTCAGTAGTAAAGAATCCGCCTGCCAATGCAGAAGACACAGGTTCCATCCCTGATCCCGGAACATTCCACATGCTACGGAACAACTAAGCCCGTGCGCCACAACTACTGAGCCTGTGCTCTAGAGCCCTTGAGCCCAACTACGAAGCCCAAGCATCCCAGCTACTGAAGCCTGCGCACCTTAGAGCCCATGCGCTGCAGCAAGGGAAGCCACCGCAGTGAGAAGCCCGTGCTCCACTAGAGAGTAGCCCCGCCTGCCGCAACTAGAGAAAGCCCACACAGCAATGAAGCCCCAACACAGCCAAAACTAAATTACAGGCACCATTATTTTAAAAGAGAAAAGAAAACTCACCATCTGGCAACCAACTAGTAATAAACGCTTCAGGTAAGAATCCTAAAATGACTGCTGAAACTAGTGAGCTAAATTATGATGAGAAACAGGATATTTAGATGGTTCCAAAGCATCTCCTCATAGACACTTACTAATTTTCCCTTCACAGTTGAGAAACCTGAAAAACAGCACCTGACCAAGTGATGAAAGAAAATATCATCAGGGACAGGGCAAAGCGGGCGCCGGGCAGGACACTCTGGGAAGAACCCGGCTTCTCTTGTGGCGCTCTTGCCCCAGACAAGAGGAAACATCAGATAAAACCAAACTGAGGGACTTCCTACAAATAACTGGCCTGTTGGCCACAGAAAACAGCAAGGTCACAAAAGTCAACATGACTGTGGAATGGATCCAGATTAAAGGCGACTAAAGGCTCCTGACACCTATTTGCTATGTTTTGTGCTGTGGGTTTTCCCCTCTGCCATAGAGCACATTCACTGAAACAACTTGTCAAATCTGAGTAAGGTCTATAGATTATAAAACAGCATTACTGTTCATTTCATGTTGTTGAAAATTAAACTGTGGTTATATAAGAGAACGGCCTCTTGTTTTTAGGAACTATACAGAGCTAAAAATAAATGTACTAAATATAGAGGTAAATAAATACAAATATGTTACTAAATATAGTGGTAAGGGGGGCATCATGTCTGTAACTGGTTCTCAAAACTCTCAAAATATCAAAAGTGTGTGTGTGTGTGTGTGTGTGTGTGTGTGTGTATAGGGAGAATGATAAAGGCAGTTAAAAGGCAGTTAAATGCTAACATTTGGTGAATGTGGATGAACAGTATAAGAGAATTCTGTATTCTATTGTGATTTTTTTCTGAGTCTGAAATTATTTCAAAATAAAAAGCTAATATAACAATTTAAAAAAGTAAATCCTGGGGTGTTTTACTATATCAGCTTCAAGAAGGGATCAACAGTGCCTTTTCTCTGATGACTCCGTTTATGTAGAATGGGGCATGTGCCTTGGCACTCTGAAATCAACAAGAGGTTGTAGACTATCCCAGCATGCACCCCACCTCCAAACTGGTCCATTTCTCTAGGACTTTACTGAGGTTGTATTCCTCTCCGAATGGGTGGATATGTGGCTCCAAATCCTAGACCTTCTCAGAGTAGTGCTTTTACTAGAAGGGACACTAGGATAATACCCTTTGGATCTCTGAAATCTAAACATTCTGGATCTCATAGCCTTGATTCCTACAGAACCACAAAGAAAAACATTTATCAGAGACCAAAGAGACAGATTTGGCTGTAAGAAGGCTAGGGATTCTATTGGTTTTTGTGTGATGAGTTAAAGTTTGCAGCTGAGAGGCTCCTGAGATGCTCAAAGAAGTTGGAATTTCAGTAACTCCTCTCCCTCCCCGCAGTGACAGGGCTAGCTGGGAGCAGAGCGGGGGCCAGAACCCAGATGTCCAGGCTTATAGATAAGAGCTCTTTCTTTAGAGCCATATTACTGGCAACTTTTTGCCCCCAACTACTTGAACCATTAACTCTCTTCCTCCAAGAAGGAAAAGGATGTTCACTAATATAAAAATGGAACCACAGGAATGTAGTAAAATATGAACCCTGGATTGATCAGCCGCTGTGAGGTGCTTAGTTACTCAGTTGTGTCTGACTCTGCAACCCCATGGAGTATAGCCCACCAGGCTCCTCTGTCCATGGGATTTCCCAGGTAAGAATATTGGAGTGGGTTGCCATTCCCTTCTCCAGGGGATCTTCCTGACCCAGGGATCTCCTGTGTCTCCTGCATTGGCAGGAAGATTCTTTACACTGAGCCACCGGGGAAGCCAGATTGATCAGACCCAAAGTCAAATATAAATATTACCAACTGCCAGCTCTGTGTCTTTTATGCAAGTCATTTAATCTCACTGAGCATCCATTTATGCATTAAATACAGAATCATATCTGACTTGCAGATATGCATTTGACCTAATTGGTCTTTTGCCATATCAATGTTCAAAATGGCGGGCTTTGGGCATTTCTAGGGCTTTCAAGAAAGGATCTAAGCCCTAACTAAACAATTCCTTACAGATGGAAGGCTATATTCATTTTTTATAGTGAATCATGGCATGAGAATATTAAGCAATCAGAAAGTTCTAAAATATGCCTAAATAAATAAATATTTTCTCATAAAACAAAGGAAATTGTAGGCTGGAATTCTGGCACATATTTTGGAAGCTTACTTTCCGTTGCTTTGTAAATAAACATTAGCTCACCATTCTGTGGGCTTCCCAGGTGGTGGTAGTGGTAAAGATTGAACCTGCTGATGCAGAAAACATAGGAGACATGGGTTCAGCCCTTGAGTCGGGAAGATCCCTTGGAGGAGGAAATGGCAAGCCACTCCAGTATTCTTGCCTGGAGAATCCCATGGACAGAGGATCTTGGTGGGCTACAGTCCGTGGAGTTGCTAAGAGTCGGACACAACTGAAGAGACTTGGCACGCAAGCATGCACCATTCTATACTTGGTGATTCAGTAAATATTTGTTTAACAAACAGATACACTACTTACAAAGTGTTTTACAAATTTTAATTATAAAGTGTACATTTATATCATGAAGCAGTAGAAATAAGGCAATCCAAGACATCTTACCCATTTATTTAATAAAAACACATTGACAGTACCTAACTTTAATTGTGCCCTAAATATATGCCAGGCATTCTGTTTGGCTCATATGTAACTCATTTTATTTTTGTTTTAGGAGGGATTGTTATATTCATTTGACAGATTAAAAAAACAACTGAGGCTCAGAAAATTTAAATAATTCACTAGCCAACAGGTATAAGAACTCAGTTTTTAATTCAGTCTTGTGTGACTCCAGAGTTCATTGTACCTATGTGTGGAAAGCTCAGTGTGTGCTAAGTCACTTCGGTCATGTCTGACTCTGAGATCCCATGGACTGAAGCCCGGCAGGCTCCTCTGTACACAGGAGTCTCCAGGCAAGAATACTGGAGTGGGGGTTGCCATTTCCCCCTCCAGGGGATTTCCTGATTCAGGGATCAAACCCCATCTCTTTCCTCTCCTGCATTGTCAGGTGGGTTCTTTACCACTAGTACCACTCGGGAAGCCCAGAAAGCTCAGTGGCACTATAGTAAGCCAGAAATTCACAAGTTAGGCTCTCTAACCCTAAGGAATTCAGGAATGTTGAAAGTGAATTGGTAGGTATGATTAGGGCAGACAAGTGCCATTTTGGTCTGGCCTGTCTAGGACACAGTCAGTAATCTCACCAAAAAATCTCTATCTTGGGCAGATATTTGTAAGGAAAGGAGACTACAGGAATCCAAACAGCTCAAAAAGATTAAATCTCCAAGGTTCCATGTAGGTTAATAAAAAGTCCTAAAGGCTAAGACTGGGAAAACAACAAGCTCCTGTGCTCCTGAAGGATGATCTCAGAGAAATGACTCCTTTTTGTGAGCCCTTTCTTGTTGCCACCAGGACTGGGACCAACATGCCTGCAGTGAACAGCTAGTTGGGCATAGCTGTTCAAAGGTTCCCAGAAGAGGTCAGAAGTCTGGGGCAGCTCAGGATGAACCAGCTTAGAGGGTGCCCAGGTATCAGGCATGTGTAAGTCCCAGGCATGACTCTCCTTACTGGAAATGGATAGAAGAGGCATTTTAGGAAACTTAAGTTCCTAAATGGTGATATCTGGAAATCTCCAGCTAGAAATGGGCAACTGAAAACCAGGCCCAAACAATTATCCATGCTCCTCTATACTCTACATAAAAATATTACAACAAAAAGCTCTTCATGGGAGCCTAGCAATATATCCATCTACAGCCCTACGTGACAGAGAGGTCCAAATCCACATTTATATGGAAGCAGACTTGCTTCTTTTAAAAAAAAGCAGACTCTTTTTTTCTGGAGAAGGGAATGGCTACCCACTCCAGTATTCTTGCCTGGAGAATTCTTTGGACAGAGGAGCCTGATGGGCTACAGTCCATGGAGTCGCAAATAGTTGGACACAACTGAGCGACTAACACTTTCAGACACAGATTTGGGCTTCCCAGATGGCACTTGTGGTAAAGAACCCACCTACCAATGCAGGAGATGTAAGAGACTTGGGTTTGATCCCTGGGTTGGGAAGATCCTCTGGAGAAGGGCATGGCAACCCACTCCAGCCTGGGAAATCCCATGGACAGAGGAGCCTGGTGGGCTACGGTCCATGGGGCTGCAGAGCCAGACACGGCTGAAGTGACTCAGCACACACGCACAGACGTAGATTTTCATGGGCCTTATACCATTACAAGCATGGAGTCCTTTAATAAAACTACCAAGTGAGATCGTATGGGACACCTCGCTTTTATTCTATATGAACATACTAGGCTAAAAACACCCACCAAAAATATCAGGGCCAAATCTCTTGAACCTGTGAGTGTTACCTTCTATGGCAAAGACTTTGCAGATGTGACTAAGTCAATCTTCCTAAGACGGGAAGGGTATCCTGGATTATTCAGGTGGGCTCGAACTGCAATCACATGAATAAGAGGGATGCAGAGGGCTAAAAGATACAGACAGAAGAGGAGAAGGCAATGTGACCACAAAGACAGAAATTAGAGAGATGCGGCCACATACCAGGAAAGGCTGGCAGCCACCAGGAGCAGGAAGACAGGAGTGGAAGAAGTTCTCCCCTAGTGCCTCCAGAGAGAGCATAGCCCTGCCATTGCCTTGACTTCAGTCCAGTGAAATGGAATTCCAACTTCTGGCCTCCAGAACTATGAGACAGTAAATTTCTGCTGTTTTAAGCCACCAAGTCTGAGGTCATTTATTACAGCAGCTTTAGGAAGTTAATAAAAGGAGAAAAGCTCAACCATGCTCACTGAAATGGGAATTAGTTCTCTCTGCTTTTTTGGTTATTCAAAGCCAGCTTCAAGTTTGAACAATGAATAGGTGGCTAAATGACAATGCAATACAATAATTTCCATGCATGCAAAAATATGCTAGCACATAATTCAGTGAACTGCAAGGGCCAAATCAAAATTGCTAAAACAAGAAACTGGAAAATGTTCAAAATGTCTACTGAGTCTAGTTGCCATTAAGCTTGTCACTGAAGAGACCCCAAGAAAGCAGGGGTCAGGGTGGGGCAAGAGTGATCACTAACACAAAGAAGCTTATCCTTCTCTGCACAGAAAATAAAAGAGCCAAAGTTTAACCATCCCATTGCACTCTCCATTAAGTTATAATAAATTAGCTTCTCTCCTATGGGAAATGCGTTCACAATGTCTTAAAATGTACACGCTGATTTCAGAGTCTAGAAGGGGTTATTAGACAAAACTCATAACCCAGAATCGATTGTATCATTTTCTAAATGTGGACCTGGAATCCTGTATCTGTGCTGAAGCAGCAGGCAGAGATGAAGATGGATGATCTACCCATAACAGCATAATGGCTGAAACGCAATTACTGGGCTTTATGGAAAAGAAAAAAGGCCAGGCGTCATAAACCTCAAAACCAGAACACTTTGCTTTTTAATGATTTCAAATTATCTAAACAAGCACTGGAATGAAAATCACTCAATTAGCCTTGTGCTCTACTAGTCAGAGAATTCTTCAGAGAATTCAATTCTTACTTTGTACATTCTTTGAAATGAACAATAATTTCTCTACGTTTGTAGAAAGGTTTTATTTCATTTTAAAATTTGATGATTCACCTTCTCTGTGTATTTGTATGTTTAATTCTTCAGGATGTAAGATTTTCAGCACAAATTTTTGTGGTTTAGCTATTCGCTCTTGGGCAGTTGTAAAATTACGCAGGTGAAAAACAAGAATGTTACTGTTTATCTTGGTAGGTTGATATGGTATGGTTTGAAAATCATTAATTTATTCCAGGATAAGAAAGTATTTTGAGCTATTAACTAACAAATGTTTTCCCCACAATTACTCTTCCAAAGGGTGATATTAAGCAAGAAATGTCTTGATTTCTTTCATTAGCTATAACCATCCAGAGCCATTAATTTAAATGGTCATTTTTGTTTATCTATCAAAAGCCGGACAGGGTATAGGTTTTACATGCAAATGATACAGTGTTTCTGCCTCCCCTAGCTGAGTGGTAGAGAGCTGGAAAGAATTTATCCTTTAAGGTAAAGGTGTGAAAGAAGACTCAGCCACCACCTGTCTGAAGCCCTCTCCGCATTGGACCCTTAGCAGGTTATGGGCTAGAACTAACTCTTGAAATTAGAAAAAACTAATCTAAAAAGTCAAAAGGCAACTGAAGCCATTATATTACATGAACATGGCTGAACAGCTCTGAGCTCCTTTTATAATGAAAATTGTTTCCTCTGTAACATCTCTTCTCACCAACCAGATTGAAGAGGACTAATCAAAGCACACAATAAGTGTTCAGTTAAGGTCCTTGTTCAGTAATTTCAGGGAAAAGGTTTTAACCATAGTCGCTACCTCCAAAACCTATCCCACCCTCTTTTTTACTTTTTCTGGAGCTGCTGGGGAGGAAACCGAACCATCATAAAATGGCTGAGAATTTGACCAAGGTCCTGTATGACAGAGCCCATAAAACTATTGATTTTATGAAGGGATTCATAATCTATTTGCATGTGAAGAAGAAGACAGGATCTGAAAAGAAGAAAGTCAGGGAGGTAAACAGTAAGTTTCCTTCTCTTCCCAAGTCACAAATCAAAATGTGCATTTTTGAACACACAAGCTAAACAGAATTGGAACGCCTTCACCTAAACACCAATTGCAGTGGATTTTTTGATGATGCTCTACTCTTTTTCAGTACTAATTTTCTTTGTTTTGATGTCAGGACCTTTTTTATTTTTATATTTCTTTAGCTTTTTATTTTATATTGGAGTATAACTGGTTAACAATGTTGTGATAGCTTCAGAGGGACAGCAAAGGGACTCCGCCATACATATCTCAATATTAATGTTCTGCTCTAATGTTTCCTAATTTTATTTTTACAATAAGCATGTATTATATAAAAACTCAAAAAACCCACACACACTGAAAGAGCCAGAGTTAGCATTTGGGTTTATATTCTTGCAGAGTTTCCTTTGCACATTCTCCTCTCCTCCATAAGTACTGATGCTCTTTGTGACTAAAGAAGTGGAAGGGGAGTCAGGGTATTTTGATGAAATTTATTCACAGAAGCTTAGAAACTTAGCCAAACACATCCTGCAAAAAACACCAGGTTTGTTCAGCCGCTCCCAGCTTCTCTGGTGAGGCCTGCCACCGGGTCCTCCTTGCCCTGACCCTCTGGGGTGGGATCCTTGGTGCTGCCCCAGCCTCAGGCCTCAGTCTGCCTCCAGCCTGTGCTCTGCCCAAGGATGCAGTGCTGCTGGATCCAGACAGGAAGCCCCTGACATGGTCCCCAGCCTCCTCTTCTCGTCATCGCTCAGGGAAATGTGTTCCAGAACACCAGGGACTCTTCCACAAAGGGAATCAGTGAGTGGGTGACAGGATGAAGCAAACGCCACTCTCCTCTCACGGCCTCATTTCCATTCATGGAATCACCACAGCCCATTAGGGGAGATGTAGCAGCCAACTCCAGTGTCCCAGAAAATGGCCTGCCCCATGAAATTAGTCCTTTGGCTACCAGAGGAAAGAACTTCTCGCATTTTCAAGGACAAAAGGATAATCACAACAGCCTTAGCTACTATTTATTTAGCATCTGCTACATGTGGGGCAGTGTGCTAAACATTTTGTATTTACTTTCTTGTGTTAATTCATTATAAACTCTAAGAGGAAAGTATGGACTAGCAGATAGGAGCATGACCTATAATCGAGACCCTGAGTTCCAATCCTGACTCTGACACTTGTGAACTGCGTAGCTGCGGGCAAGTGGCTTAACTTCCCTGTGCTTTAGGATCCCAGCCTGCAAAGCAATATAATTAGTAATATAAAAGAAATCTGTGAAACTGCTGCACTCAATATGTCAGCAAATTTGGAAAACTCAGCAGTGGCCACAGGACTAGAAAAGTTCAGCTTTCATTCCAATCCCAAAGAAGGACAATGCCAAAGAATGTTCAAACTACCACACAGTTGTGCTCATTTCACATGCTAGGAAGTAATGCTCAAAATCCTTCAAGCTAGGCTTTAGCAGTATGTGAACCAAGAATATCCAGATATACAAGCTGGGTTTAGAAAAGGCACAAGAACCACAGATCAAATTGCCAACACTTGTGGGATCATGGAGAAAGCAAGGGAATTCCAGAAAAACATCTACTTCTTCATTGACTATGCTAAAGCCTTTAACTGTGAGGATCACAACAGACTGTGGAAAACTCTAAAAGAGATGAGAGTACCAGACCACCTTACCTGCCTCCTGAGAAACCTGTATGTGGGTCAAGAAGCAACAATTAGAACTGGATATGAAACAACGGATTGGTTCAAAATTGGAAAAGGAGTATGTCAAGGCTTTATGTTATCACCCTGATTATTTAACTTCTATGCAGAGTACATCATACAAAATGCCAGGCTGGATAAATCATAAGCTGGAATCAAGACTGCCAGGAGAAATATCAACAACCTCAGATATGCAGGTGATACCACTCTTATGGCAGAAAGTGAAGAGGAACTAAAGAGCTTCTTGATGAGGGTGAAAGAGGAAAGTGAAAAAGCTGGCTTGAAACTCAACATTCAAAAGACCTAAGTCAAGGCAGACAGTCCCATTACTTCATGGCAAATAGAAGGGGGAAAAGGGGAAGCATTGACAGATTTTATTTTCTTGAGCTCCAAAATCACTGCAGACAGCGACTGCAGTCTCGAAATTAAAAGACGCTTGTTCCTCCGAAGAATAGCTATGACAAACCAAGATAGCATATTAAAAAGCAGAGACTTCACTTTGCAGACAAAGGTCCATCTAGTCAAAGCTATGGTTTTTCCAGTAGGCACATACAGATGTGAGAGTTCGACCATAAAGAAAGCTGAGTGCCAAAGAATTGATGCTTTCAAATTGTGGTGCTGGAGAAGACTCTTGAGAGTCCCCTGGACAGCAAGGAGACCAAACCAGTCAATCCTAAAGGAAATCAACCCTGAATATTCATTGGAAGGATTGTTGCTGAAGCTGAAGCTCCAATTCTTTGTTTGGGCACCTGATGCAAAGAGCCGACTCACTGGAAAAGACTCTGATGCTGGGAAAGATTGAAGGCAAAAGGAGAAGGGAGCGACAGAGAATGAGATGGTTAGATAGCATCATTGACTCAATGGACATGAATTTAAGCACACTCTGGGAGACAGTAAAGGTTAGGGAGGCCTGGTGTGCTGCAGCCGCAAAGAGGGGTTGCAGAGTCAGACAAGACTGAGCAACTGAACAATAACACAACTCAGCAGAAAGCTGAGAAAGTTGCCATTCTAATGGCATCCTGGGACATAGGGAATGTTCAAAATGGTTTCAACTGTCATTACTACTATTTCCCCCCATTTTACAGATGAGGAAACTAAGGATTAAAAGATACATTATAACTCACAGAGTTAATCCAGGTCTTCCCACTTCAGAGGCCAAGGCTGTGTCCTCAGTCATAAGTGGTCAGTAGTGGCTCAAGGAGCAGCAAGAAGGCACCCGATTCCTACATGATATGCTCTGTCCACACTCTTATACTGAAGACAGGGAGTATGGGCTGCTGTGCTGAATTCCCACAGACTCTAAAAGTATCTTAGATGCTGTTTTGGGGAAATAGGAATCATCCCAACCGGGAGTTACCTGCATAAAGGCCTGATGCCTGGTACACAACAGAAGGGTCTCCCCATTGTCCTCTGATTCAAAGCACTGGGCAAAGGCCACACTGGCATGTTGGGTGCATGCTCTGGAGAGGAAAGGGCTGTGTGGAGAAGAGGGATGTTCTCCTGGTCCATTCAAGGAGAACACACCTTTCTCTCTGACCACACCTGACTTGTGACGTTGCCCAGGCTGTGCGTCCACACTGCAGCCTGGCCCTGCCTCCACGAGGACCACCAGCTGGGTCTAACACCCCTCATCCCGACACCACTGTGCAGGTGCTTTCCAGCCCTGAGCCCCACGGTAACACACCACCCACAGACAAATACCTGTCACTGATGATACAAACAGCTGCCACTGATGATACCAATCAATCAAGACTTTTTCTGCCCTACTAGTTGGCCTTCTGGGCTTCCCTGGTGGCTCAGACGGTAAAGAATCTCCTCAATGCAGGAGATCTGGGTTTGATCCCTGGGAAGATCCCCAGGAAAAGGGAATGGCAACCCACTCCAGTATTCTTGCCTGGAAAATTCCATGGACAGAGGAGCCGGGTGGGCTACAGTCCATGCGGTTGCAAAAAAGTTGGACATGACTGAGCATGCACGCACTCCAATCTAAATTATTATATATTTGCAATGAAAGCAGTGGAAATTAAAGCTTGAAATGATCACCATCAAAAAATAATTTTTTAAAGAACTAGGGCTAGAGTCAAGGCATCTTAATAGGACTGTCATCATTCTTGCTAGTATTCAAAATACTAGCAAAAAAAAAAAAAAACTAGGCAAGTTTTGATGCCTTTGGGCGCATTAAAAGTTCCCCCTCACAATGTAGTTTTCATCCTTAATTTCTTTTTTCCTTCCTCCAGAGTACAACTGTGAACTAGAGAATTTATACCTCCTCTTTTCAATGTCCCTTTCAGAACTTCTGCTAACCTTATGATCTGTTCCCTTCAATGCATCCCAGACAAAAGCAATTGCAAAGCAAAAGCTAAATTCAATTCTGCTACATCACACTGGAGAAAAATGGCTCAACAGTTAAAGGCAGATTTGTGGTTCACTCTGGCTATTTCCTCTAAACTTGACAAGACTTTTTTATTCCTTAGTCATGTAAAGCTACAGCCAGATCAGCTACCATATCCCTGTTCCCATTGTTTAAGAATGGAAAAAGAAAGTTGAATGACGTGCAACAGTTATATTCAAGAAGACAATTTGGAAACAAAGATTTTTAGAAAATGAAATCACACATAAGCAGTCAGATTCCTAGGTTGCAAAAGTAAAAAAAAAAAAAAATCAAATGACTTGAAGGCTTATACATTTAAATAAAAAGGCACGTACGTAGATGCTGGTGGTGAGAAGTTGGAAACAGATGGCTCTGGGTGCAGATTAAATACACACACACATTTTATACACATACATATTTACATGCATACATACAACTGTAATATATGAAATTATGTATATCAGTTCATATATTAAGCATAAATGTACACAGACATATCCTGCAGGATTTATTCTTGTAACTCTGCTTTGGGTTCCCTTTAAATTCATCTTTAGTGATAAAAGGATTCCCTCTTATTTATTAGACACGAGGTTTGAATTTGCTTGGTGTTTTCCGCCAGTTGTGTTTTATCCTGTGTTCACCACAGTGTCCAGTTTTAAGACCAGCACAGCTGGAATGAGTACCTGCCTGGGCAAAGGGGCACCTCTGCTTGACTTTAACAGGATGAGGACCAGCAGCGAGGGGCCCGCTTTGCACAGACACCGAGCCCAGTCCAGCTGCCCATAAGTACATCAGGACTCACCAGATTCTGCGTAAACACGGAAACGTCCTCCATGCTGTTGTCAGAATTGACACGTAGCAGCCTCCCGAGTCTAGGGGAACGTATGACGATAAAGGTTATAGTTCTGTTTCCTGCACTGTCCACATCGTTGGTCACAGCTCGCAGGTCACGAGATGAAAGGGGCTTCACGGAACCTAAGTGAAGATTAAAACATGCATGTAGAGCATATGAAGGCTATGGTTAATGACTTTTAAAGACCCCTGGGAACTGGAAAACGCGTAGTTATGTACAGGAGACTAGCTAACTTTAACTTGAAATCGGGCTATGAGGAGCTAGTGATCCATGAGGCATCTGTTTGTGGATGTGCTTTGCTACTAGGGCTGGAGATGAAAGGAAAATCCCACAAAAAGACCCCCTCAGCCCCCACAGTCCTGTGTGTCTAACTGATCTCAAGAGAAAGAAGCCATGGCCAGGTGAGTGGCACCCAGCTCAGCTCTGGGCACAGGAAGGGGGAGTCGACGTTGTGCATGGACAGAACAGGAGACAGCCCCCTCCCCGGGAGGACAGGCCCATCCTGGCCTGATGGCAGCTGTAGGTGCTCCATGGAGTGTCCATCTGTGGACACCTGAGGGAGAGGCTGGCTCTGGAACAAATGTGAGAGGTCCCAAAGGACCCCAAGACATGCACGCTGCATGGATAACATGGGGAGGGAAGAGCCTGTGTGGATATCATGGGAAGAAGAACCAGTGTGAGAGGTCAGTGTGCCAATGTGACCTCATTGATAATCAATGGCCAGAGAGACTGGGGGACATGCAGGTTAGAGCAGTGCTTCTCACATGCTCCGTACTGAAGGATCAGTGTTTCCCCCTAAATCCACTGTGGGCCAATAATTTTATAAAACACAATAAAACATTGCAACAATGTCAAATTGCTATAAAATTTTCTAAACACCTCCTTTCACTTTCCATTCTAATCACTTTACAGACCAGAAGGACCACAGCTTGAGGAATACAGGGCTGAAGTACATATCCCTTCACTTTGCACGGGATTAGGGAGTAATCCCAACCTGATAGGATGGCAGATCTGAGAGAGATTCATGCAGTCCACCTGGCCCAGAATTTCACCTTCTCTCTTCTGTTTTAGCCCTCGCTAAAGGGCCTTAGCATCAGGTCTTGCACAGGGGCCTTGCACTAGCTCTTGGAGTAGGCACTCGATAAATTGTTTAACTAAGCCTCCTAAGTGACATCCACTGTGCTTTCATTACTCAGCCATTATAGCCCTGGAGAGTGAGGGCCACCAACTGCAGTATTTAAACCATGTTAGGTGCTTAAAGGCAAGACCTTGACTATAGCTAATACATGGGGAAAGCCAGCTTTCAGTAAGATTTTCAAACATGCAAGGAATGTTCTAAGGCTTTAATTAACTAAGGTTCCCTTTAAAATAGCAGACAACAAAACAAAAAATAAACAAAATTTCCTCCACTCAGCAAAGGAAACCATCAACAAGATGAAAAGGCAACTTGTGGAATGGGAGAAAATACTTGCAAACCACATCTCTGATAAAGGGTTAATATCCAAAATATACAAGGATCTATACAACTTAGTAGAAAAATCCCCAAATAACCCAATTTTAAAATGGGCAAATGACTTAAATAGACATTTTTCCCAAGAAGACTTACAAATAGGCAACAGGTACAAGGAAAGGTGTTCATCAATGCTAACCATCAGGGAAATGCAAGTCAAAACCACAATAAGATATCACCTCATACCTGTCAGGATGCCCATTAACAAAAAGACATGAAGTAACAAATGCTAGTGAGGGATGTGGAGAAAAGAGAACAGAACCCTTGTGCACAGCTGATGGGAATGTAAATTGATGCAGTCACCATGGAAAACAGTACAGAGTTTCCTTAAGAAATTAAAAGTAGAACTACCATATGATCCAGAAATCCCACCTCTGGGTATGCATTCAAAGGAAACAAATTCATTATCTCAAAGGAAAATCTGTACTCCCATGTTTGTTGCAGCATCATTCAAAATAGTCAAGGTATAGAGACAACTTAAATGTCAATCAGTGGATGAATAGATCAAAAAAATGTTGTAAAATGTGATATATATACACATACATACATATATACACACATACATATATATACATATATATGTATATATATACACACACACACATACACATACACTGTGCTGTGCTTAGTTGCTCAGTCATGTCTGACTCTGCGACCTTATGGACTGTAGCCCACCAGGCTCCTCTGTCCATGGGGCTTCTCCAGGCAAGAATACTGGAGTAGGTTGCCACACTTTCCTCCAGGGGATCTTCCCAACCCAAGGATTCAACTCAAGTCTCCCATATTGCAAATGGATTCTTTATTATCTGAGTCACCAGGGAAGCCCAGTTATAATTTGTATGCCCTGCCTAATTTGAAAAGTCAATCTTTAACTCAATCATTTTATTTATTTATTTATTTATTTTATTTTTAAACTTTATAATATTGTATTAGTTTTGCCAAATATGGAAATGAATCCGCCACAGGTATATCTGTGTTCCCCATCCTGAACCCTCCTCCCTCCTCCCCACCCCATACCCTCCCTCTGGGTCGTCCCAGTGCACCAGCCCCAAGCATCCAGTATCGTGCATCGAACCCAGACTGGCGACTCATTTCATACATGATATTATACATGTTTCAATGCCATTCTCCCAAATCTCCCCACCCTCTCCCTCTCCCACAGAGTCCATAAGACTGATCTATACATCAGTGTCTCTTTTGCTGTCTTGTACACAAGGTTATTGTTACCATCTTTCTAAATGCCATATATATGCGTTAGTATACTGTATTGGTGTTTTTCTTTCTGGCTTACTTCACTCTATATAATAGGCTCCAGTTTCATCCACCTCATTAGAACTGATTCAAATGTATTCTTTTTAATGGCTGAGTAATACTCCATTGTGTATATGTACCACTGCTTTCTTTATCCATTCATCTGCTGATGGGCATCTAGGTTGCTTCCGTGTCCTGGCTATTATAAACAGTGCTGCGATGAACATTGGGGTACACGTGTCTCTTTCCCTTCTGGTTTCCTCAGTGTGTATGCCCAGCAGTGGGATTGCTGGATTATAAGGCAGTTCTATTTCCAGTTTTTCAAGGAATCTCCACACTGTTCTCCATAGTGGCTGTACTAGTTTGCATTCCCACCAACAGTGTAAGAGGGTTCCCTTTTCTCCACACCCTCTCCAGCATTTATTGCTTGTAGACTTTTGGATCGCAGCCATTCTGACTGGGGTGAAATGGTACCTCATAGTGGTTTTGATTTGCATTTCTCTGATAATGAGTGATGTTGAGCATCTTTTCATGTGTTTGTCAGCCATCTGTATGTCTTCTTTGGAGAAATGTCTATTTAGTTCTTTGGCCCATTTTTTGATTGGGTCATTTATTTTTCTGGAGTTGAGCTGCAGGAGTTGCTTGTATATTTTTGAGATTAGTTGTTTGTCAGTTGCTTCATTTGCTATTATTTTCTCCCATTCTGAAGGCTGCCTTTTCACCTTGCTAATAGTTTCCTTTGTTGTGCAGAAGCTTTTAAGTTTAATTAGGTCCCATTTGTTTATTTTTGCTTTTATTTCCAATATTCTGGGAGGTGGGTCATAGAGGATCCTGCTGTGATGTATGTCGGAGAGTGTTTTGCCTATGTTCTCCTCTAGGAGTTTTATGGTTTCTGGTCTTACGTTGAGATCTTTAATCCATTTTGAGTTTATTTTTGTGTATGGTGTTAGAAAGTGTTCTAGTTTCATTCTTTTACAAGTGGTTGACCAGTTTTCCCAGCACCACTTGTTAAAGAGATTGTTTTTAATCCATTGTATATTCTTGCCTCCTTTGTCAAAGATAAGGTGTCCATATGTGCGTGGACTTAAATAGGAGGACCTATCTGAGTCACCAAGGAAGCCCAAGAACACTGGAGTGGGTAGCCTATCCCTTCTCCAGGGGATCTTCCCGACCCAGGAATCAAACCTGGGTCTCTTATGTTGCAGGAGGATTCTTTACCAACTGAGCTACACAGTGAACACACACACACACACACACACACACACACACACACTCTGGAATAGTATTTAGCCTTAAAAAAGAAGGAAATCCTGTCATTATGGATGAAGCCAGAGGGCATTAGGCTAATGTGAAACAAGCCAGACAAAGACAAATACTGAATGGTATCACTTATATGTGGAATTTTTTTTAAGTCAAACTCAGAAACAGAGATTGGAAAGTGGTTGCCAGGGGCTGGGGGTGAAGGAAATGGGGGAGAGTTTGGTAAAAGGGTACAAACTTTCAGTTATAAGATAAATAAGGTCTGAAGATCTACTGTACAGCATGGTGATTATAGTAAATAACACTTCATTGTACAATCGATACTTGCTAAGGGAGTAAAAGTGAAAAGAAAAAAGTAAACATAGGAAGAGATGAATGTATTCATTAGCTTGATTTGGGAAGGATCTTTTCACAGTGTACACATATACCAAGTCACATTATATATTTCAGATATCTTACAATTTTTGTCAATTATACCTTTATAAAGCTACCAAACAAAAGACTAAAATAAGATACAATAAAACAAGACAAGATAGACATAATAAAGTAAAATAAAATATCTGAGTTTTCTGGGGATAGGCACTAGGCCCTGGGGTCCCTGAGAGGAGGCAGAAGTACCTGGAAATATAAGCCTCAGGAACACAGTTCTGCCCCAGAGTCAGGACTGCCTTGGTACACACACACACAAGTATGCTTTAATTGCCTCCTGTATTGCTATAGTTCTTGCTGCTGAAAGTCACTGCTACCTTTTAGCTTCTGGAACTGGGGACCCAGGCAATGAGGTCATCCTGGGGAGGCCAAGAAGAATTATTCTGTACATTCAGTCAATGTTACATGAAGTCATAACTAAGGCCCATTCTCTATTACCTGTCAAGCGAGGGTCCCCCCTCTTGTCAGGTGGATTATATCTCTTTTGTATGCAGTCTCTGGCACCCCAACATCCAACTTCTTCTCATCTTCAATTTTTCTTTTGAACTTTTAACACTGTGCTTTCTTAATTATTTCCTTAATGAAATCAGACTCTTATCTTTTCATTTATCCCTTCACCTCAAGGATTATCTTTGGCAGGTGAAGGGGGTGTTGGTGGGAGGGCTCTTTAAAAAAAAAAAAAAAAGTTTTATTTATCTTTAGTTGAAGCATGTGGGATCTAGTTCCCTGACCAGGGACTGAACCTGAGCCTCCTGCACTGGAAGGGCAGAGTCTTAGCCTGACCAGACAGGTCAATTTCAAAAAGTCTTTTTGGGTAGAGGGCCCACCAGAGATGTCCCAGGTCAAGAGTACTTCTTGCCCAGCCAGAGTATATTAATCCCTCATTCCCTCGTCCAGCTTCCTAACCCAGGAGGGTGTCCAGTTCCTAGTCAGCAGTCACCCAGAGCATGCTCAGTCAGCAAGACTAGCTGGCTCCCTGCTGCAAATGCCTGATGAGCATCTCTGACCACGCAGCCCAATTCACCAAGAGCCAAACATCACTTTCCCCCAATCCCACCTTCTTTCATCCAAGCATTGATATTTTCATCAGTTAGCTTCAAGCACTTAATTTGGGCAAGATTTCACTAAAGTCCCACCTAAATTTATATTCTATAGAAGAACTGCCCTACCAGGAGTGTGGTAATAAAAGGGCACTGTAACCATATCTGTTTGGCAAGCTCCCACTCTACATGTACCTCATGGCGATTTCAAAAGCAAGTTGGCATGTTGAAGACTCTAAGTCTTGGAGTAAAGATTTCTTTTTGCCCTTCTTTTAAGTATAGCAGTTCTCAAACATACTCATATCCTATGATGTTTGCTTCATGAAAAACAACCACCACCATAACAGCAAGAGTTTCATGGCCCCTTGGGCTAGGAGGTCTTGTGCATTCCTTCAACGGACATTATCAAATGCTGTGTATGCGACAAGCCCTCTAATAAGGAACGGAGATATACCAGGAAACAGCACAGCCCAGTCCTGCCTTTTCATGTAGATGTCATGATAACTCCTAAGATGTATGTATTTTTTTCCTCATCGCTAAGAAGGGATGATAAGGTTAAGCACCTTGCCTAATGGTTAAATGTAGATCTCACTGACTCTGAAGTCAGTATTGTTAGAAAGTTGGCACTCACTATATTGCCTATATCATACTATTGAGTTGGCAAAAATGTTCATTTTGGTTTTTCTGTAAGATGCTACAACCGAAATGAACTTTTTGGCCAATCCAATACTTTGAGCTCAGTTAAAATGACCCCTGAGTTAGGAAATGTGATGAATGATTCAGGAAATCTGATAGATGCAGCTCTCCACCTTCCAGACACAGCCTGCCTCCTCCCTGGGCTTTGCCTCTGCATCATGCTGTCCTCACTGGTAACCTCTCCCCTCTCTGTTCCCACCATCACAATGCTGCTCACTCTGCAGAGGCAGCTTAAGACCCATCTGGCCAACAAGACCTCCCTCCCCATTGTTGCCTATGGGAAATTTTCCTCCCCCAAACTCAAGGAGTTCACCAGGCTGCACCCTCACTGGACACTTAGGATAATATATTTTGCATGATTACTATACTCCTGAGTGTAAATCTCTTATTTCCCCAACGAGTTAAGTCTTTAATTTTTGCCTTGAGGACTGACAGTCTTTTCTTAAAGCTCTTGGTTATCTCCCACTAAGTCTTACAATATTCAATTCAGTGTTTCAAGACCATCTGACTAAAAGATTTTATAAATCTCTGCTCCAAACCCTTTAGCAACATGCTGTGACTTCCTTCTGCTTTCTTCTCTCCCTCAATTCCCATCATGCAGGACAGATGGCCCATTGGTGAGATATGATTCCCTCCATAGCATAACCAAACCCCAAGGGGACTGAGGTCACACAGTCTGCTATGAATATCCTTCACTGCTCAGTTACTTAACTCTAGGTCTGTGCAAGCTTATATTCCAAACCAGTTTGACAAAACTCTCAAGGTCAACACCCGCCTCTACACTCTTTGTAAAAGAGCCAGGTTTAACTTAGATACACAGAAAGACTAGAACCTAAGGCCACAGTATGTTCCAACATGCTATAACTAAATATAAACACATTCAATGGTGGCATTCAAGGTGAAAAACTGGTTACAAAATTCCTTTCTGGGGAACAATTTTTTCTGAAAGAAATAGAATACATGTATAAGTATACACACACCTATATATGTATGTGTATTTGGCGTGCTGAGATTCATGGGGTCACAGAGAGTCGGACATGACTGAGCAACTGAACTGAACTGATACTTATATACAAAATAATAAAGAAAATATACATTAAGTTTACTTTCTTAGTTGACAACCAAAAAGTCTGTTTAGAACTACAGCTCTTCCTATTTTAAAATAATTGAGTTAAAGATTGACTTTTCAAATTTGGCAGGGCATACAAATTATAACTGGGCTTCCCAGGTGACTCAGTGGTAAAAAATCTGCCTGCAATGCAGGAGATGCCAGTTTGATCCCTGGGTCAGGAAGATCCTTGGAGAAGGAAATGGCAACCCACTCCAGTATTCTTGCCTGGAGAATCTCATGGACAGAGGAGCCTGGCAGGCTACAGTCCATGGGGTCACAAAATAGTCAGATACGACTTAACAACTAAACAGTAACAACAACACAAATTATAACTAACCTTCAAACATTCACTCAGTAAGTATTTTTATAACTATTTTGGCTTACCCTACAAATTCTCACAAGTCTCAAGCCAGGGACGCTTTTTAAGGCAGTATACAAAGGAGGCAGAACAGCATGGCCCAAGTCTGCTGGGGTGATGATGAAAAGCCAATTGGTATGAGCTCAGTGGGAGTGATTGAAAAAAAAAAAATTGACTAATGCTGGGCTATAATATTTTAATAATCCAAGAGAGTAAAACATACAACATTTCCACATAAGCACTGCTGCTTATTAAATTGCTCTGCACCTTTTCCTGGTTGTGTGTATCAATCCATCAATAACATTAAGAAGGGGACAAACGAAGCAGCCACCATGATGGTCTTATTCTCAGGGAGCTGATATTCTAATATAGAGGCAGTCCTGGAACACAGGCACACACAGAAAGAACAGATACTGTGATCCGAGCACAAGGTTTGGGGGTCGTGTCAGCGCTTCGTCTCGAGGCTTACGATTCCTATCAGTTACCTGACTTTGAACCTGCCCACGTCTCAGTTACTTATGTGCCAAATAAAGATGATCAAAATTTGCTTTTAAACACATTATTTTGTTTAAATCTTTATAACAACCCAGTTCAGTAGATTAAAAAGATACAAAACACTATAAAAACACAGGTATCAATAGTATCTATTGATACTGTCCTATAATAGAAATAGATTTTCTCCTATTACAGTTCTATGAAGTCCATAGCTCTATAAAAAGGAATAAACCGTCTCCAATATTTCAGAACATATAGGTCAACTTGAGTCTGACAAGAGCTACAGTAGCTGACAGCTGACACCTGGAGCCACACCAGAGGTGGGACACAGAGAGTCCCCCAACTCCTTCCCCCGCCAAAGGGCTGACTAATAGATGGAGGAGGCAGAGGTCACTCAAGGCCTGCTCTCAGCATCAGGCATCTGTCATCATCACCCCTGCAGCTTTACACAGCATCAGGGACCAATATCCTCAGGAGGCTGCAGCAGAGCCAGACTGAGCAAGACTCAACTATGCCTCTGGAGAGAGGATGAGGCCGTGTGGTCTTCAGAACCACAGCCCACATCCAGGAATTCTGATGCAGAACAGAGGGGCCACTGCTACTTGGGGACATTAGGGTAGGAAGAATGCCAAGAACAACTGGACCAAGGGACCCATAATGTCCATCCCATCTCTAAAATCTATGACTCCCTCATTCTCATTCCACACCCACCCAAGCTCAGATCAAATGTTAAGAATCAACTGATGGAAACGTACACGAAAATTCATCTTCCTTCCTACTGACCAGGGGCTGGAGTTGGATATAAGTCATGGTCTGGGGATAGAGAATGACAGAGAACCAAGAATAACAGACCTAACAGGCTAGGGGGAGCTGGAAGAGGAAACAACTCACTTTGGCATCTGAGGATAATGTAAAGTTCTGGCGGAGGGTTCTTAGATACAGGATGCAGGGAGGCTAGAGTAGGGCAGATGCAGTGCATGTCGGAAAGGGAAAGGGGATGGTTACTCAGGGCTGTGTCCACGGTTACTCTATGTTTTGCAGAGTTCCACAAGGGTGACAAGAGATATTTTAACATGTTTTTTTTTGCTAAATTAATATTCAGTAAAACAGGTGCCAGAAACTTGAAACTTTCTAAGCTACAGTGGCTATAACTCCCCTTGAATCTAATAAAACTGTCTTCAGTCACAAACCAGGGTTTAGCGAGAATAGATGAAAGGTATTTAATCTTTTGCAGCAACCAGATTTACTCTAAGTTTAGACCCTCTTTTTAATAGATGGCTGTATTTTTTTTCCAAAATATTAGGGTGTAGCAGTTTGCTTATTTTTTAAAACACCAAATGACACTCTAATTGCCTTGAAAAAGGATAGAAGCATTGCACTTTTCAGAGAAAAATTACGGAATATAAAAAGGTTTTAGAAGAGAAGAATCCAGGTTAACATATCTTCAGTTAGATTTTGATAAAGATTCTTTTGTGAGCTCAAATGCTTAAGGCACCTAAAAATTTCAAAAAAAAAATTTTTTTTTTGAAAGTTATGAACAGTGATTTTTCTCTAGGTTTATTTAGAGGTATGTAAGCTTTATCTTGGAGAAGGCAATGGCAACCCACTCCAGTACTCTTGCCTGAAAAATCCCATGGACGGAGGAGCCTGGTAGGCTGCAGTCCACGGGGTTGAGAAGAGCTGGACACGACTGAGTGACTTCACTTTCACTTCTCACTTTCATACATTGGAGAAGGAAATGGCAACCCACTCCAGTGTTCTTGCCTGGAGAATCCCAGGGTTGGGGGAGCCTGGTGGGCTGCCGTCTATGGGGTCGCACAGAGGTGGACAGGACTGAAGTGACTTACCAGCAGCAGCAAGCTTTATCTATTTCCTGGTTGCACAATCAAGGTATATCATCTCTTTAAGCCACAAATTCTGCCAACTTGCTGTGAATACATCACCTATCTCACACAGATATAACGATTAAAAGACTAGAACACCACTAGCCCCATGATTGCAGTCCTGGTTGTACTTCAGGACCACCTGAAACTTAAAACAAAATGGTGGCCAGGACCTAGTCCAAAGATTCCCATTCAATTGGTGAGGCTGAGACACTGGTATTTTTTAAAGCTTCACAATGGTTGAGAACAACTGGCTAGAGTAACCATGGAGTGACCATATTATTGAAATGATCAATGTTTATATTTTACTGATAACACTGCTGCTGTTGTTCAGTCGCCAATTCACGTCTGACTCTTTGCAATCCAATGGACTGCAGCATTACTGATAATGTATATCAGTTAAACAAATTATAATACACAGGGTTTTTTAAAATTGTAATGTAAAATGTTATTATTTCCTGTGCCATCTACCTCAGCGCTTTTGGAGGGAAATAACAAGCTTTAAATTTTTTTCCTCCTCTTTCATTACCCTCGCCATTGGGTAAAACCTTGTTCTATCCTTGCAGTGAGGGTTTTGAGTCAGAGATGCTCACTTACATCTCTCCATCTCAGCCAAGCTGAAATTTTTGGCAAAAACCAGTTCAAAGGCTGCAGGGCCTCAAAGTAAGAACCGCTGGTCCCCTGATACACAAGGTTTTTATATTAAAAAAAAAAGAAAACCCCAAGATCTAGATACTCATTACAGAAGCTCTCCTGCTTCTTTAAGGATCCTATATGTGAACCATGAACTTCCAGATGTTCAAGCTGGTTTTAGAAAAGGCAGAGGAACAGAGACCAAATTGCCAACATACGCTGGATCATGGAAAAAGCAAGGGAGTTCCAGAAAAACATCTCTTTCTGCTTTATTGACTATGCCAAAGCCTTTGACTGTGTGGATCACAATAAACTGTGGAAAATTCTGAAAGACATGGGAATACCAGATCACCTGACCTGCCTCTTGAGAAATTTGTATGCAGATCAGGAAGCAACAGTTAGAACTGGACATGGAACAACAGACTGGTTCCAAATAGGAAAAGGAGTACGTCAAGGCTGTATATTGTCACCCTGCTTATTTAACTTCTATGCAAAGTACATCATGAGAAACGCTGGGCTGGAAGAAGCACAAGCTGGAATCAAGATTGCTGGGAGAAATATCAATAACCTCAGATATGCAGATGACACCACCCTTATGGCAGAAAGTGAAAAGGAATTAAAAAGCCTCTTGATGAAAGTGAAAGAGGAGAGTGAAAAAGTTGGCTTAAAACTCAACATTCAGAAAACTAAGATCATGGCATCTGGTCCCATCACTTCATGGCAAATAGATGGGGAAACAGTGGAAACAGTGTCAGACTGTATTTTTTTAGGCTCCAAAATCACTACAGATGGTGATTGCAGCCATAAATTTAAAAGATGCTTACTCCTTGGAAGGAAAGTTATGACCAACCTAGATAGCATATTCAAAAGCAGAGACATTACTTTGCCAGCAAAGGTCAAGGCTATGGTTTTTCCAGTGGTCATGTATGGATGTGAGAGTTGGACTGCGAAGAAGGCTGAGCACTGAAGAATTGATGCGTTTGAACTGTGGTGTTGGAGAAGCCTCTTGAGAGTCCCTTGGACTGCAAGGACATCCAGCCAGTCCATTCTGAAGGAGATCAGCCCTGGGATTTCTTTGGAAGGAATGATGCTAAAGCTGAAACTCCAGGACTTTGGCCACCTCATGCGAAGAGTTGACTCATTGGAAAAGACCCTGATGCTGGGAGGGATTGGGGGCAGGAGGAGAAGGGGACGACAGAGGATGAGATGGCTGGATGGCATCACTGACTCGATGGACGTTGAGTCTCAGTGAACTCCGGGAGTTGGTGATGGACAGGGAGGCCTGGCGTGCTGTGATTCATGGGGTCACAAAGAGGCAGACATGACTGAGCGACTGAACTGAACTGAACTTAAGGCTAGTACAGGAAAAAAGTGTACACGGACCATAAAAACTGCTTCCCCCATTGCCCTTCACCAGCATGCCCTCTTCTGAGGAACAGGAAAGAGGAGGGACGGGGTGGGGGATACCCAGCCTTACTTCTGTTAAATTCCTGCAAAGAGACAATCCTTTTTGGGACTTTGTAACTGTTGTTAAAGTCATTCTATAGTAAAAGATAATACTTTATACCATGCAGGTAGAACTTTCTATATTTATAAAGATATTATATTAAATGATATTTCAATTTATTAATTGAAAAACACTTAAACCCAAACACTCAATGAAGTTAAAATCTTACCTGGGAAGATGCTCAGTCCTCTGTTTACTTCCAAGCTAATGATCAGAGCTCGAGCTGTGATGCTAAAAATTTGTCGTGGTGCAAAGTTCAAACCATCAGTAACCTGAAAATTAAAGCCTCCTGACATTGCTCCTTCAAAAGAAGAAATTACACTCTGGTCAGTCTGGTCATTTTGCAAAAGCCACCCACTTTCACCTTCTCTCCCACCTAATCTCCCTCCAAAGCTACTCCTATCAATTTGAGAGTTAGTTACTACGGTCACCAAGATCAAATCAAATACTGCCAAAACACAAAATGAAAAGAATACCAATAAAGGTCTAAAATGCATATTCCCACCTCATCCTCTCCTGAAAGTAATAAAAGAAAGCAAAGATGTCACCTCCAAGAAATTAAAAAAAAAAATTTCAGACATGTTGATTACCTGTATTTTATTATCTTGGAGTCAATTTATACCAGTAAAAGTAATACAAGGATGCCACACACACATGCATCCCTTAGCAGTTTCTGAACTATTGATAACACTTGATGATAATGAAAATCAAAACTAGAGGGAATTAAATAACACAGCCCCTCCCCCCAAATACTTTCCCATTATTCATCTATCTCTGTTTCCTGCTAAGAGGGGAAAGAGAAAAAATGGAGAAAGACTCAGCCCCAGTTTTGTTAAATTCCTGCAAGAAGACAATTCTACTCTCATACTGCTGTTAAGAGATCAGTGACATCAACAAAGTTATAAATTAACTTATGTGTGAAACAGAAGTTGGGCCGGGCCCCCTATTGATCCTGTTCCCCCGAGTGCTTTACCGGTCTGATTCCCAAAACACCAGGCAAGATCATCACGCAGAGAGCATGACAATCACAGTCCCCTTGCCTTTTGAAATAGTTCATCCAGGAGTAAATGTGCAGCCCACAGGTCTCTGCATCATGTAATGGGTAGAAATGCCCTCCTCGTTGCCCTCAGGGACATGTGGCAAGGAACAAAGGAGGCATGATCAGGATCTGCAATTACCTACAAGCACTCCCTTAATAACATGATTTAATAAAAGGCCGGTTGATGACTTAACCTTCTCTTAAGTCTCTGTTATTTAAGCAAACCCAGAGAGTTCTGACTCCTCAAAATAAAAGGTTACAGCCTTTAAACATTTTTTCCAATACACTGGAGTCACCATATTTTAAAAAAAAACAGAGGAAAAGAATTCTGGGTCTGCTTAATTTAGAACAGAGGCGCACAGCCAAATATTATTTTTGTTTGTTTGCTCCTTTTTACTAGAAATAGCACTTTGAAAGCTGTATTTAATTAAATGTGAAACTATGGAGAAAATGTTTTCTGCTATTAGGCAGTTTGAACATTTCATGAATTCGGTAACAAAATGTAAATGGAATCCAAAGGAATTATAGCAAAACGAATACTAGAATAGTGTACTAGGTACACTGACTAGCATACAAATTATGACCAAAGAGACAGAGGGAGGGAAACATGAAAGTGACCTGTGGATTTTATTGTATAACCTTAGATTCTCCTGACCTAACAGTACTTTCAGAAGGGCAACCTCAAATCATTTATCCCCCCACTTCTTGGCTGTATCGACCTACTTAGGTTGTTATGTGGAATAATGAATTAGATTAATGGCGGAGCACTTTGCAGATATAAATGCTAAGAGAGACTAACTAAACCTAAGCCTTTGTTTGGGGCTGCTGAGGGACAGATGTAGCAGGGAGAACCAGCTGGTTTCAGCAAGTGGCTCATCTGCAGCTGGGCTCCTGCCACTTTGAAGGCTATTACTGCCTCCAGGTCCATTTAGAAAATGTGATGGATTGACTCTCCAAAGAGCTTGACTTTAACTCTCCTTTCTGCTTTTTTAGGAGAAATTATTTTCTCTATTTGCCAAAAGCAAAGATTGACCTGGTAGTTGACAAATCAATCCAAAGAGCTAATTTATATTTCAATCCTTCACTGCAAAGAGTAACTTCAGCTCTTCAAACTACTCTGCCCTTCTATGGGTGGCAGCTACTAGAGAAAGCCCAGCTTTAGAGTCGGACCAGTTATATCTTTCTGGGCCTCAGTTTCTTCATCTCTATAACGAGATCGTTTACTCCCAATCACTCAGAAAACTTTTGCTGATTAAATGAAATGGGTCCTGTCATTGTATCTCCTGCAGTGCCTAGCACATGCCAGACAATCAGTAACTCCTTCCCACTGCACACTGCTTAGTCTTAGAAATTCTAAACTTTCTCTGTGCAAGTCTCTAAAGCAGGTCTCACTATTTTGAACATATGACAATCCTTTCATAGAGATAAAAAACTTCTAGGCCCTTGCCTAATAATACCTGGATTTTTAGTATCTAGTAACCAAAACCACACATAATTGGCAGAAACATCCTATCAATTCAATGCCCCTTTAAATGAATTTTTTTATATTAATGAGAACAACTGCATACAATTAAAAAATAAAACACATGTGGAAAAGATCATTCAGTCTAGAAACAACGCTTTTACACATGTGGGTAGATTTACGATTTTATTGCAATAAAACTAACCCCCAACAGGTCCCCAGGCTACAGGTTTGGAACCACTAGATAAGAGCAGTCACATAGTAAATGCTTTTCAGGTTATCTGGGAATTCTTTGTACTTAACTGCAGAGATAATCAGGAAATTACTACCTTTGAGTTTAGCAGATTTTTATCTTTGTTTTCTTTATTTTCAAAGAAGGTAATTAAAAGTGGCTGGAAAGATACAGCTTTTAGCTTTACCATCATGCACCCCAGGCTCACACTCCTCCTCCCCCCACTTCCTCCTGTGGCTGAGAATGGGCAGCTTGCCCTCTCTGACCACTGTCAAGGGCAGCCAGGAAACAGAGGCCAGCTAGATCACCCCTCCTGCAGATGTACAGTGGTGATGTGGCTTATTGATTTACTGATGACCAGAGGGAAGAAAACAAAGCCTTTTAATATCAGGGTCTCTTAGATTTACAGTTATATCCATTCATTCATCCTTATATTCATTAATTTAATAAATGCATTTGTTGTGTTCACCAATGTATTCCAGCATTTGGAACATTACCCGGCACATAATAGGTATCAATAGGATTTCATTCTTACAACAAATTTTTATTAAGCACCTACTACGTTCCAGTCACTGTTCTTAGGTGCTGAGAATGTAAGAGCAAACAAAAGAAAGATCCTATTCTTCTAGCCCTTATACTCTAGTGGGGAAGACAGACAGCACACAAATGAACGAATCAGTCTATACTAGAACGTAAGGTAGCCAGAATAAGGGATAGCGATAAATGGAAGCGATGTGATTTCAGTGGGCGGTCAGGAAAAAGATCTCTGAGAAGCTTACATTTATCTATTTTATATATAATGGATAAACAATAAGGACTTACTATATGGCATAGGGAACTATATTCAATAACCCATATTGCAATAACCCATAACGGAAAAGAATCTGAAATGTACATATTTCACCTCACATGAGAATGTGAGTAAGCCAAGTATGAGTTATAGGTACCCTCTGATGTTTGCTATTATTGGCCTTACTCAAATGTAAGCTTAAATGTACTGGCCTTACTAAAATGTGTCACTTTTTAAAAAAACTATACAGTCTGCAAGGTTTTTAGATGGCTTGTGGTTTTCCGTCAGCAGCTATTAGGTGTGACTACATGTTAACCTTTGACTGAAACGCACTTTAGTTTCACATTGCTTTTCTCAGTTACCTACCGTTGTGTACAAACACTAGCTGGCCCTCGTTGATCTGAGCCTGGGTGAAGTTCTGAATGCTACGGCCAGGAATGGACTTGAGAGCCAAATGTCCATTGCTGGGTGGAGAGACCAAGTAGGCCAGGTCCTGTGGGGAGGAGTCCCCATCCACTGCACAGAGTTCATCACGGGTAATCTCAGTGACAGAATTCACCCACACCTTAAAAAGAAAGAATCACAGATCTTGTGAGCACAAATTCCAATCACATAACACCAGTAAACTGAATAGCTGTGAGACACCGGCCCCTTGCACAAAGACTTAAAAGAAAAAAAAACTAGAGCAACTCACTCACGTTTTTAAACCATGATGAGTCTTAATTCAAAACAGACATAAAATTAAATGCCAGATGAAATGCAGAGCATGTTGTAGTGTTTATTTAATTTATGAGATTTCAATTAAAAAAACAGGATTCATTGTTATTTATTCAAAACTAATTATTGAAACTGCATATGCATTTATGTAAAGTACAAAAGCAATAAAAGTTGATGGTTACTAAGTACTGTCTGTGTGGCTGGTATATGCTAAGCATTCCATATGGAATCTCAAATAATCACAGAAACTACCCCACAGGATTGACTTAAGGATTTCTATTCATTACTTTAAGAAGCAAATGATTTCATCCGCTTTTAAATATTTGAGGGCAGAACACAAACAATACATTTTTTTTAAATTCTCCTTTATCCTATCCATCTTGCCGGGAAACAAATACCTAGTCCCCATGGCCTTGCAATGTTTACTCTGCTTGTGTGCGTGTGCCGTTGCTTGGTTGTGTCCAAGTCTACAGGACCCCATGGACTGTAGCCTGCCAGGCTCCCCTGTTCATAGGATTTTCCAGGCAAGAATACTGGAGTGGGTTGCCATTTCCTTCTCCAGGGGATCTTCCCAACCCAGGGATCAAACCCAAGTCTCCTGCCTGCATCTCCTGCATTGGCAGGCAGGTTCTTTCCCACTTGAGCCATCTGGGAAGCCCAGGTGAGTGCTTATTGCAGTTGTTTCTGAGTAACAGTCTCTATTTTTCCATTTGTATTTAAAATCTGTTTACATTATTCAACACATCATCCTTTTTTGAACATCTGCTATATCCCAGGCAATGTTCTGGTGCTTGCAATACATCAGTATACAAAAGAGTCCGGTCCTCATGGAGGATACATTCCAACAGCAGAGGATAAAGGGATACAGGGAAAAAATGCTAGGAATAATGAAGAAATAAATGGCACAGTCTGTTAGAGAGTCACAGGCACTATAAACAAATTTTAAATGAAGCAACATGAGATGCTCAGAGGTTAGATAGGAGGCTTATCTGAGGAGAACTGGAAGGAGGTGAGGGAGGATCCATGGGGACACCTGGGGAAGTACAACCAGGAAGAGAGCTCAGCCCTGCTTGCGGGCAAGCCTCGGCCGGCTGCAGAGCAGCAGAGGCCAGCGCGGCGGGGCCAGAACTAGCAAGCTGAAGAGTAGGAGGCGGCACATCGACACGGCCGCCAAGGTCAATCCTGCAGGCTCTTGAAGGCCACCTGGGCTTCACTTGAGTGCAACCAGGAATTACCATGGGGCTTTCAGTGAGTCATAACCTGGGCCAGCTTAGTGGTAACAGACCCCTGTGGCCTTGTGTCAAGGACAGAGTGTGGGAGGCCAAGGATAGAAGCAGGACAACAGTTAGGAGACGCGTGCTATAATCCTGCAGAGAGAAGGGGGGGGGCACTGGAAAGGAGGGAAGAAGCGGGGAAATTCTGGGTGCTGTCGACAGTTTCTAACAAGCTAGGTGTAGTAAGGTGCAGAAGAAGGAAGACGGTGAAAAGGACCTGGTTTGGGTCTCAGCAACTAGAAGGACCAAATCACCATCAACCGAAATGAGGGTAGCTGCGGCAGGCGCAGACCTGGGCAGCAAGAGAAGGCGTTCAGTTTTGAAATCCCCAAAGCCCCAAAAGTCACTTCAGTCGTGTCCGACTCTTTGCGACCCCATGGACTGTGGCCTGCCAGGCTCCTCTGTCCATGGGACTCTCCAGGCAAGAACACTGGAATGGGTTGCTATTTCCTCCTCCAGGGGATCTTCCCGACCCAGGGATTGAACCCGTGTCTCTTCTGTCTCCTGCACTGGCAGGTGGGTCCTTTACCACTGGGGCCACTGAGTTTAAAGTGCTTGCTGAGACATCACATTACATCTCATGGAATCGTGCTGCTTGGGGTTTCTCTAATCCTATGGTCATGTGACATTTCACCAACACTAAAGGCGGCGGCTTTATCACTAAATAGATTTTCACATTTCTCTCTGTATTTATAAAGTCCTCCCACAAAAATACTGTGCATATTTCTAAGCTTATGTGTCATTCTCTGCTCTCTGACAAGAACCTTATCCTCTTCTACACTTGTTACCAACTCTTTAAAAATTCAATCCTAAACTATTTAGGAGGTAATTGCTCTGGTCTAACAGGCTGTTCTCCTCAGTAGAAAATGCAGTTTGTGAAATTAACTATGACTAAACAGAATTTGAGAAAGGGAGATCAGAAACTACACGGGATTTCTACATTTTTCTACCAGAAATGATATGCCACTTTAGCTATGAAACTTTGGGCACATTTCTCAATTTCTCTGTGCCTCAATTTCCTCATTAGTGAAGTAGGCATAATAGAATTATTATGTATAATGAGTGATATAAAGCATGTAAAGTACTCAGAACAAGTTTTACCTGGCACAGAGTAACCATCCAATAAATAATAGCTTTATGTTACTCATCTTTCTTCATCAGATTTGGCTCTGAGAATGGATGTGATTTTTAAATATTACTTAAAAGTCACCTGGAGTATAATATCACTCTTGACACTATTCTTTTTTATTTTTTAACTTAAAAAAAAAATTGGAGTATAGGGACTTAACTGGTGTTCCAGTGGTTAATCACCTTCCAACACAGGGTTTGATCCCTGGTTGGAGAAATGATCCCGTATGCCACGGGTCAACTAAGTCTGCATGCGACAACTACTAAGCCTGTAGGTCACAAGGAAAATCCCCCACCCACACACACACACAAAAATTTAAAAAGAATATTGGAGTCTAGGAGATTTACAATAATGTGTTACTTCCTGGTATACAGCAATGTGATTCAGTTATATATATGTATGTATTTTTCAGATTATTTTCCACTATAGCTTATTATAAGATATTGAACATAGTTCTGTGTGCTATGCAGTAAATCCTCGTTATCTATTACATGTATAGTAGTTTGTATCTGTTAATCCCATACTCTAATTTACCCCGCCCCACTCTTTCCCCTTTGATAACCTGAATTGGCTATTCTACAGTATGCACCGCACATTCTGTTTCATCCCACAGCATTCCTCCAGAATTTGGGATCGTAGTTTGTCTGTTTAATGTTTGTGTTGCCAATAGATGCTCCTATGTCTCGGCATTTGGAATATGCCCACAGAGGATTTTTCAGCCCCAAACTCTAAGAACATCAATTTTAACAGCTACCAGAAATACTAATCAACCTAATGTCAAATTGTAAGTTTTGGCTTTCAGTTAATCCATGAAAAGGCTACAGTTTCTATAAAATATACAAGCTGGACTGCCTAACAAAATTCTAAGCCCAATCATCCTAGTCTTGCACTTTTTACATTTTTAAATCCATATATGAATCTTATCTTCGTTTCCTCAGGAACTTGATCTGGAAATATACTGCCATTTCTCTTCCTGTGACTCGTAGATACTCGTTTTCCCAGTGGTGCACACAAAAGCTGGAGGAAGCATGTTTTCCACTTAGTTACTATTCTGTGAAACAGTTTTGCCCCTCTTGCCTCTAGAATATATCATCTTCCAAAACCCATGTAAAATCTGCCACTCAAAACAAGAGCTAGTAACCTCAGTTCTCCATTTCCACTCAAACAAAATTTGCTTCAGTTAAAAGTCCCATTGCTTTTGATGAGACCTGATGTAATGCCTAGTCTTCGGTAACAGAAACTTCAAATGGGCGGGGACAAGAAAACAAAGTCTCCAAACTTGATTCAGATTGCAGTGTGATCCAAAGCCCAATAAACAATGGCTTAAGGAATAAATATCTGAAAAAATTAACATTTGAACCTGGAATGATGTATTTTTTTAATTCACTTTTAAACAGGATGTTAGATTTAGAAAAATGATCTAATATATCCAAATTATGATCCAAATACTTAAAAACCCAGGCCTTTGTTTTGAGTTTCAAGAGGGATGTGAAATATTTGTGAATGGACTATCTCACTCTTTGATCCTTCCAGGCCTTCAGGCCTCCAAGTCACCGTTTTGGACTTTGCTGCCTTCATTGCTCCACTGTCCATAGCTCTCAGAGATCTTTACAGTGATGGCAAGTGCTTATCAGAAACAAGCAAATAGTTCCATTTTTGGTATCAACAACAACAACAAAACAAAATGTACAGTATCATTGAAAGCAAAAAGTGAAAAATAGAAAAACGAAGCCCCCTTGTGGACACCAATACATTTTATCAAGCATGCATGAAAATCACTGGTCATGCCTGAGTACAAAAGTACTCAGGAGAACATACGTCAGAGGAAAATGCAAAGGATTCACCCCACGCAGTCTAATCAAATTCCAGCTCCAGTTTGGCATGCTGAAATGACCTCCTGTACCACCACTGATTGGTCATGCGCTTCAAAGCAATGTTGTTTAAAGTACTTCAAGAGAAAGGAGTGTGCTTGGAATGCTGGGACTGAGTGGTGAATGCTCAGATTCCTGCCTCTGAACTCCCATCCAGAGTCTGAGATGCCCTCAGCAGTTCTACCCTGTCCGCCTGCTATCTTCTCCCACACAGACTGTAGATGACTCTCCGTGCCACCTCCTCTAAGCTCCGATGATAAGTAAGGAGAGTGAGCGGTCATGTGGGATGGTTTGAAGGTCTTGAGAAAATGCTGTTTGAAAGTCAAAGACAGCAAGAGAATCTGAAGACTCCGATGGTTAATTTTATATGTCAACTTGACTGGGCCACAGGGTACTCAGATATTTGGTCAAATGCTACTCCGCCTGTTTTTACGAGGATGTTTTTGGAGGAGGTAAACATTTAAATGAGCTGAATAACACAGATTCCCCTCTCTCAGGTGTGTGTGTGTGTGTGTGTTAATCACTCAGTCGCCTCCGACTCTGTGTCACCCCATGGACTGTAGCCTGCCAGGCTCCTCTGTCCATGGAATTCTCCAGGCAAGAATACTGGAGTGGGTAGCCATTCCCTTCTTCAGGAGATCTTCCCAACCTAGGGATTGAACCAAGGTCTCCTGCATTGCATGCAGACTCTTTACTGTCTGAGCCACCAGGGAAGCCCCATCTCAGGTGAGAGGGCCTCACCAATCAGCTGAAGGCCTGAGTGGGACAAATTGGCTGATACTTCCCTGAGTAAAGAGTATTCTTTCCTGCCTGACTGCCTTTGAACCAGGAAAGCCTTTACATGGGGCTTCCCTTGTGGCTCAGCTGGTAAGAATCCACCTGCAGTGAGAGAGACCTGGGTTTGATCCCTGGGTTGGGAAGACCCTTGGAGAAGGGAAAGGCTACCCACTCCCATATTCTGGCCCGGCGACTTTCACTTCACTTCACACTATTGGCTCTCCTGCATCTGCAGCCTGCCCCCTTGCCCGTAGATCTTGGGACTTGGAAGCCTTCATGATCACATAAGTCAATTCCTTATAATAAACCAACAAATAAATACACATGCACACTCACCCTATTGGTTCTCTTTCTCTGAAGAATGCTTCATAATACAGAGGCCTTATTAATTCACATTTAGGACTGTTTTTGTCCCAGACTCTGCCACTGTCTAACTTGATTATTTTGGGCAACTCACTTCATTTCTGAAGCTTTCTCTTTTTGAAAATGGAAATAACAGTAAAACTCACTTTATCTACTTCCTCAGGTCCTTGGGCTTCTTAACTATAACCATGAAGGGAGACAGTAGAGCATCACGGTTACAAGTGAAAACTTACATCCTCACCTCTGTCACTACTGTCTACCAGGGGCTCTTCCATTTCTGATCATGTGCAAATGTCTGAGTCTCTCTGTGCCCCAGATTCCTCATCCTTAAAATAAAAACCATATCCCATAGAGTTGTTGAAGATTCGATGAGTAAATAAATACAAAATGCTTAGAACAACGTTAGAAGCAGAATAAGCACAATGTAAGCATCAGCGACTGTTGTTGTTGCTCAGTCGCTCAGTCGTGTCCGACTCTTTGCGACCCCGTGGACTGCAGCACACCAGGCCTCCCTGTCCCTCACCATCTCCCAAAGTTTGCCCAAGTTCATGTCCATTGCATTGGTGATGCCATCCAGCCATCTCATCCTCTGACAGCCTCTTCTCCTTCTGCCGTCAATCTTTCCCAGCATCAGGGAATTTTCCAATGAGTCAGCTGTTCACACCAGATGACCAAAATACTGGAGCTTCAGCTTCAGCATCAGTCCTTCCAACAAATATTCAGGGTTGATTTCCCTTAAGATTGACTGGTTTGATCTCCTTGCTGTCCACAGGACTTTCAGGAGTCTTCTCCAGCACCACAGTTTGAAGGCATCGATTCTTTGGCGCTCTGCCTTCTTTACGGTCCAGCTCTCACAACCATACATGACTACTGGGAAGACCACAGCCTTGACTGTATGGATATTTATCGGCAATGTCTCTGCTTTTCAACCCACTGTCTAGGTGTGTCATAGCTTTCCTGCCAAGAAGCAATAGTCTTCTGATTTCATGGCTGCAGTCAACATCCGCAGTGATTTTAGAGCCCAAGAAAAGGAAATCTGTCACTACTTCCACCTTTTCCCCTTCTGTTTGCCATGAATGGGGCCAGATGCCAAGATCTTAGTTTTTTTTAAGTATTTAGTTTTCAGCCAACTCTTTCACTCTCCTTCACCCTCATCAAGAGGCTCTTTAGTTCTTCGCTTTCTGCCATTAGAGTGGTATCATCCGTGTATCTGGTGTTGTTGATGTTTCTCCCGCCTATCTTGATTCCAGCTTGTAACTCATCCAGCCCAGCGTTTCTCATGATGTGCTCAGCGTATAGGCTAAACAAACAGGGTGACAGCAGACAGCCCTTGTTGTACTCCTTTCTCAATCTTGAACCAATCGGTTGCTCCATTCAGGGTCCCAACTGCTGCTTCTCGACCTGCATTCAAGTTTCTCAGAAGACAGGTAAGATGGTCTGGTATTCCCATCTCTCTAAGAGCTTTCCACAGTTTATGATCCACACAGTCATAGGCTTTAGTGTAGTTGATTAAACAGAGGTAGATGTTTTTCTGGAATATTCTTGCTTTCTCTATGATCCAGCAAATGTTGGCAATTTGATCTCTGGTTCCTCTATCTTTTCTAAACCCAGTTTGGACATCTGGAAGTTCTTGGTTTGCATAATGCTGAAGCCTAGCATGCAAGATTTTAAGCATGACCTTACTAGCACAGGAGATGAGTGCAATTGTTTAATGGTTAGAACATTCTTTAGTACTACCTTTCTTATGATTATGTAAATTACAGTTATTATTACTGCTTCCCATGCTCTGAAATCTAGGAAAAGAAAAATCACTGCCTGAAATAATTCCCTACATTTGAAATTTTCCCTAGAGAGAAGTAACTAGTAACCATAGCTCTGGGGAAATTATTATTTTGTTGGAAAAAGTACTCCCAGAGCTTTACTATTTTGATGAAATGCATACACTTTATATATTAATTTTCAGAAAGTGAACAAGCCTAACATGTGGCACCTCTTTAATTTTATTAAAAGTTGTCAATTTTGGAGAACACTTTGCAATATGTTCAACACACACAGTTTTTCCAGGAAGTTTTCTGTGTTCATTTGTCATTGCTATTACACATTGTCATGGATATGCTAGAGAGATCATACTTCAATAAAAAAAAATATTAGGGGCAAAAATAAAGGATATCTTAGATGTCATAAACTGCCAACACAGGCTCTCAAAATTAGCTGCCTCTTGGCTCTTTTTCATCAGGTCTAAATTATACTGAGATTGATAGCAGACATTATAATTATATCATAAAATTTTAGGGCTCAAGATTTCCTTCTTCTAAAATCTTTAAACTAATTTCATTCACATTATACTATATATAACAGAAAAGGAAGGTTGTCATTATATACTCTGGTCTACATCCCTTTTTTCCCTAATATTTAAAATTTTATAATTTATGATGTTCTTCCTTTTCTGTATATGCCCTCCTCACCATGACTCTGGGCTATAGAGCAGTACCTAAAGTGAATCAGCCATGTTTGCAGACAATGTACCTAGTCTGACCATTCCTGTCTCCCTTCTTGCTGGACGGTACAGGCAGATGGGCAGCAAATGGGCAGGCAGGGCTGAACCAGCAGGCAGGCCTATGATGACAGTGTTCACAGGGAGACTTCAAAGCTGACAGTGACATTCTATGCCCCCTCCCCTGAACACAGAGACTTCTTGCATGTCATACCCCTGATGAAGGGGTATCTGGCAGTGGGGTGGGGTGGGGGGTTGTTACAGGCTGAATTAACTCTGTTACATCCCTCCAGTATCCACTTCCAGGTCCCTGCTAGACAGAAGTTTCTACAAATGAACTTCTAAGACTTGACTCAACCTGTCAAAGGTCAGGTGTTCCTAGGAACAGGAAGAGTAATTTTAAAAAGTGATTTGCCTATATCAAAACATTTAGATTTGCTAGATCAGTGGCATGCAATGTTCTTTAACACCCAAAGAGAGGGATACTTTTTACACAACAACCTAGAACATATATGTGTATTTGTATGTGTGTGTGTTTAAAATGAAGCAAAAGTTTCATATAACAATCCTGCCCTTGCTACACACAGTGCATTCTGATGCTACCTGTTGTATTTGATTCTATTTAATTTGTTTTTAAAATGTTGGTCCTGTTCCATTCAATTAATTTCACAGACTCTGAACAGTCTGAAACCTGGAGTTTTAAAACACTGTACCAGATCATTCACATCATGGATAGCAGAGTGGACTCTGCTCAGACCATCTGGGCTTAAAACTCACTCTCTTACTAACTGTATGACCCTGGTCAAGTAACTTAACCTTTCTGCGCCCAGATCTACTGCAATCCTCATTGTACATCAAGGACTGTGAGCACAATGAATGAGAAGTCACATGTGATACGTCTATAATGGAGCCTGGCAGGGGCTCAATAAATGCTGGCCCACTTCCCCATCTCCTCTGAAGCCTAGTGGAATTAAATGGTCTAGTACAGGGGGTCCTTATGCCCAGCAGTCAGCTCTTACCATGGAACCTAATGGCTGACCACTCTCCTCCCTCCATCTGCTCTGGTCACTCTGAGCTTCTCATGTTCTCAAACACTCCAGACCTGCTACAGACTCACAACTTTTGCTCTAGCTGAATCCTTTGCTTGTGCTCCTAACATTCATATGGTTTCTCTCTCCCCCACCTGAGCCCACTCACCCTGGCTTTTATTCAGAAAAAGTAGGCTTAAGACTGCCTTTCCTTAGGAAGTCCTGTGTGCAAATCGGTACTTGGCTGGCATCTGGGAACTCCGTTATTAAACAGTTTCCTGTACTGATACAAACCTTTTCCTAAAATAATAAGAGTGTGTATCTAAACAGCACAAACAATGTAATTTGCGCTGGACCCCTGCTTTCCTCCTGGGAATCTGGGACTTGGTACATACTAGGTAGAGGGTGCCTGCGTTTATTGAGCTCCAGCCCCCAGTAAACATCTTGGGTACTCAGGATCTAATGATCTTCCCTGGCAGACAGCACTTCCTGCACATCATCACAATTTGCTGCTAGAAGAACTGAGTGCATCCTGTGTGACTTCACTGGGAGAGGACTCTTACAGCCTGACCTCCTTTCCTCTGGACTTCACCCCACGTGCCTTTTCCCTGAGCAGATTTTGCTTCATATATCTCAGTGAAATAAATCTTAGCCATGATTTGACTCTATGCTGAGTTCTATGAGTCCGTGCTAACCGCTAACCAACAAACCTGTAGAGGGCTTGGGAACCCCTGACACAGAGGGCTCTGCTCAAATGTCCCTTCCTTGGTAAGACCTTCCCTCACCATGCTCTCTGCAAGCTCATCATTCTCTGACCCCACGGCTCTCTGTCCCCTTAAGTGCTCTGTGAAAAAATACCGCAGTTCATCACTCTGTTTATCACATACTGTCAAGGTCTTCTCCAATCAACAGAAGCTCCATGGAGCACTTAGATAGTCAAAATTTATTGCCCTTATTACTTGTCAGGGACTGTGCCAGACACTGAGGCCACCACAGGAAAGGGACAGCAAATTCCCTTCCCAATGGAGCTTACGTTTATGGGAGGAGACAAACAATATTTGTTTACTATAAAGGAGAATACAGCAGGGTCAAGGGACAGAGGACGGCACACTGCTCCTTCGGCTGGGTCATCAGGGAAGCATCTATGAGAGGAACATGTCTAGAAGGTTGGGTGACCAGGGTCCAGCTAGGCTTCCAGAGCAGGCAATACACCCATGCTTAAGGAGTCCTGGCACTATTAATATGTTCTGCACCAGATGACTGGTAATCAGTGAAATCTAGAAAGCCTCTAATTCACAATCATCACAATTTAAACAACAACAAAAAAAATCATTTTTTGGCAAATAAGCCTAAACACCTTGATATGGAAAGATGTTCATTGATAGAGCACCATGACCACCATTTACAACTGCAGAAAAAAATTCTTGAAATTTCTTCCATTTTAAAATAATCAAGCAAATCCTACCAGAACGATTTCTACATGTGTACATGACTAGTTAATATGTCTTACAGTCATACCTAGTCACCTCCAGATTTTAGACACACTGACTTTAAAACCAAAACTATTCATATGTTTCCCAGAGAAAAGGTTCCCCCAGTCTAGCCTGGAATGATTCCATCCAACAGAAAATGGAAGCTCAATAGCCCCTTCATCCATCCAAGTGTAGCTTCACCCGGAGAGTGTCAAACAATGTTTACAGTCATAAAAACCACAAGATGTTAGAGCTGGGCGGGACTGTGAGATGATCAAGGAAAACATATACATGCATAAACACTCACACACCCCACCCTGAAACATGCTTATGGTTTTGCTATTGAGGAAGGTGAAGCCCAGAGATGGTTCAGTCGCTAAGTTGTGTCCAACTCTCTGCAACACCATGGACTATAGCACACCATGCTCCTCTGTCCTTCTCTATTTCCCAGAGTTTGCTTAAATTCATGTCCACTGAGTTGGTGATGCTATCTAACCATCTCATTCTCTGCTGACCCCTTCTCCTTTTGCCTTCTATCTTTCCCAGAATCAGGGTCTTTTCCAATGCGTCGGCTCTTCACATCAGGTGACCAAAGTATTGGAATTTCAGCATCAGTCCTTCCAATGAATATTCAGGGTTGATTTCCTTTAGGATTGACTGGTTTGATCTCCTTGCTGTCCAAGGGACTTTCAAGAGTCTTCTCCAGCACCACACTTTGAAAGCATCAATTCTTTGAAAGCTCAGCTGAGGCCCGGGGAAATTTTGCTTAAATTGGGCAGTTTACAAGCTTTCAACTCTGGTCTCCTAACTTTAATCCAGAACTTTCATGGCAGAAATGAGTTTCTTACTAGATAAATAAAAAATAAGTTCAGAAAGAGCCAGTGTCAAATGACTACACAACTCAAAACTGGGAAGTTGCATCTTTCCTGGCCTGGATCCAGGCTATCAAGGGGGACAGGCAGGAATAAAGGCAATGGCCCCTGCTCCCAGCTATTATTATTATTTTTTTGAGAAAAACACTGGAATCAGGGATGGGGCAAGAGGTTTGGGCAAACCACTTGAGCAAGCAAGGTTCCCAGCAGACTATATTTTCCTAATTTTAAGAGAAGACAAAGTCTAGGGTACACTTTTTTCTCCTCACAATTTAATGTTCTGAACATCTTAAATTGACAAGTACATTTAAATATACTAAAGCTATTATTAAGTTGATAGTGCCTCTTACAATTGATGGTACCTCAGAACTGAATGCCAAGCCCACAGCGGGGCTTCAGTTCCTTTCCATAAGGAAGCCTGAGAGTTCACTACCTAATTCCTTGGTCCTCCTCTCTCCCAGGCAACTCTAGCTCTTCTCTTTCTAGAGCCTCGGTCCCTCCCCTGGATCTTTCTCACCCCGCAGTTCAGCATCACTCAGCAAAGTGCTCAGATCCTCTGCCGAGGCTCCTGAGCACACGGAGGTGTCAATACGCCTGCTTCAGACTTATTCCTGTAAGTCCACTTTAGTAGGAACAAGGGGAAGAAAAGCTCTGGAGATTTTTCTTCACTAATAAGACAGCCCTTGATCACAAAGACACACTGGGAGAGCTTGAGTCAGTCATGGGTAAGAGGGGAAGTGGCAGAGCACAGTGGTGAGACAGTCAGGCTTGGGCATGCTCGGCTTCAAGTCCACACCTTCCCTTGAGACTGCTCAGAGCCTCAGCACTCCCATCTATAACAAGGGTATTAATCACAGCAGTTCCTTTGTAGGCTGTGAAAATGACACCAGCATGGAAGATGAACAGTACTCTACTCAGTAATAAATGCAAACTTTTACAACTGTGTTTAATAACGATTGACTCCTACAGTTCATTACACTAACCTACAGCCTACTTCTCAAATCATTTTGCTGAGAGTGGGTCAACAGGTACTAAAATAAGTCTGGAGAGAGGGAGAAAGGAAGCTGAGAACAGAGGGGGAGGCCCACACGGTTGACCGGTTGGAACACATTATCCCCAGGTACCTGGGCAATGACTGGGAAGTCAACTAGAAGATAAAGGAATGGGTTCCAAAGGTCTAAAAACGCCATCATCAATTTTTCACTTAAAATGTAGAGGCTGCATAACGAACAAGCTGTAATAGAATTAAAAGCACTAAAAAAAAAAAAAAAAGCACTAAAAAAGCCTATTTCCAGATCCAATTATTGTGAGCAAATAAAAACAAAAACTCCAGCGATTTTTAACAATGCAAAATTTTCTATTTCGATTAGCCCCTGGTGGGTTCCTGGGTATGCTGGCATAATCATCCAGCTGGTGCTGGAGTATCTTATAAATCAAGGTCAAAGGCTTCTTGTTCCTTATTTCTTTGTTGTTCTCTTTGCTTTCTTCCTGTCCCTCTCTGTCACCTGCCAGGACACCACTCTCCAAAGATCCTTTTTCTCTTGGTGTCAACTACCAGCTAGATATTATGGGTATGTTGCACCAAGTTGTAGCTTGGTGGACTAGATCCTTTGTCACTTAGAAAATAACATTTTAGATGACTGGTTTAGAACAGCACAAGCCAAAATCAACATAATGTCCTGGTATGACTAACCTTTATTTAAAACCAGCTGGAATATGTCAACTATACATACATAGTCATATATCTTATTAACATCAGAAATAATACAAAAGAAAATCAAGCAGGTAGCCCTGTATTATTATGATAAATCCAAAAGCATGGAGCACTTACCTGGAGGATTTTATTGGCTGTTATTACTGGAGCCTCATCATTTACTGATTCAACAGTCACAAAAAGAGTTTGGGGCAAACTCTGTTTTCCAAGCTCTGAGCTATTTGCAAAGATGATGAAACTGTCAAGAAGTGCTTCGCTACCATCATGCACATAGGAAATCAATTCATTTTCTACCTGTAACCAACAAAAAAATTCACCACACTACTGGATATGTAATTTAAAACTATGACAAAAATGCTGTAAGAGAAATCCTGATATTTTATATCTCTTTAAAACACAGAAGCATGTGTTCATCCCATAAAATGTGATTCTGACAATCAGAGCGCAAATTCTGATGCATGGCATAATTTTGATGAAGCACTGCAGCATCCCAAAAGTAAGTTTAAGGATGAACAGAGTGATTGAGCAACATGGGGTAATAAAGAAAATGCTGGACTGGTTCTCACAAGGCCTGAGTTCAAAGGCTATTTCAAACCCTAAAATGTGTTGTAGGTGACACAGTCTTCCCTTTCTTCCAACAGATCACCCATTAAAATTCAGACTCTGCTTGTGTATTTAGACAGACTAATTTTTGAAGTTGTAGAGAATTCAGAATGTTGGACAATTCAGATTATTGGGCTTGGGCTCTTAGTTTGCACCCACTGGTTGGATTTCTGCTCTTTGGGGACACGTGGACCAGTGCAACTATTGCGTGCATCATGCCTGCTCAGACTCTTTAAGTTTCCCCAAACTGCTCTTTTCTGAGCTAAGTATGCATTATTCTCTTAACTGCTCTTTGTATGTGAGGTTACACCTGCTACCTCCTCCTCCTGCAAAATACAATCATTTTTTGGTGCATCTCTTAACAGCTACTAAAAAGCTCCTGAGGACAAAGTATAATGAAATACATTGTAAATAAATTATTTTATCAAGCCAGATTTCTCTCACTGTAATAACCAAAATGCAAATGTTTACTTTTATCCCTGGTTGATTTCATCTTTCTAATTTTCATTCTGAAACGGTTGTCCAATGAATCAGTTATTCCTCTTGGATTTGTGATAGCCACAGATTTACTCAGAATGCCTTTCATGTCTTTAAGACTCTGATGGAAGTATGGATCAAAACCAGACACCAGGAGAATTTTAAAGCTAGACGGGAACTTGGCTTCAGTGAACCTGTGACCCCAAAATACAACAGCAGAGAACTTCCAAAGCCCAACAGGAGTAGTTGAACTTCCAAAAAGTCTCTGGGGTTGTGTTTGTTTTGATAAAATACAGCCAACATTCTTAACAGTTCAACTTTGTCCAGTTCTATGGCGCACTTCCTTTGAGCAAAGACTTTTGATCTCTCAGAGGTGTCTCTGACAAGAGTTGAAAAGTTCACGAACCGTCTCAAGGGAAAGTTGTAGTCACTTGAACACAGGTGCATGAAAGTTTCTTTGGAGTTCCATGGGAAGAGAATTCCAGACCGTAGGCCTGACCACATATTCCTGGAACATACTGTTTTAAGCTATTAAAAAAAAAAATGTGGAAGATGGCACTGATCAGAAGGCAGGAGAAATTCTAACCTAACATGCTTTAGGAAGATAGCATTTAAATAGACATCACCTTCTCTGTATCCTTCCTGCAGAAATACATCATTTCCTCAATGGAGTGGTACTCTCTCAAATTACCACGTAAAATGCCAGTGTGCACGTGCACGTGCTGTCACCTCAGTCGTGTCCACCTCTTTGCGACCCCTTGGACTGTAGCCTGAAGGTTCCTCTGTCCATGGGGATTCTCCAGGCAAGAATACTGCAGTGGGTTGTCATGCTCTCCTCCAGGGGATCTTCCCAATCCAGAGATCAAACTCGCAGCTCTTACATTTCCTGCATTGGCAGGTGGGTTCTTTACCAGCTGAGCCAGCTGGGAAGCCCAAAATGCCAGTTAGTAGGTATTAATCTAAAGGCAAGGAGGGTTTGGTGGGAATGTATCTATTCCTAGTTCTAATGCTAGAAAAACATCTGCTGACTTTCAGGTACTTAATAAACTCGTAGAAAATGTTAAAAGATCAAAAAGCATTTGGTCCCCTGTCACCAGTCATGTTCAGGTAATATTAAGTTCCGCCCTTCACAGCAGGCTTTCCAGGTAGCTCAGTGATAAATAATCCACCTGCCATTGCAGGAGATGTAAGAGACGCGACCCCTGTTTTGACCCCTGGGTTGGGAAGATCCTCTGGAGTAGGAAATGGTAACCCACTCTAGTATTCTTGCCTGGAAAGTTCTGTGGACAGAGGAGCCTGGCGAGCTACAGTCCATGGGGTCACAAAGAGTCGGACATGACTGAGCACACAGAAAAATAACAACGGTTCACATTCTCCCTCCCCCATTGTTCTGAACCTCACTAGGGGTCAAAGATAAAGTCAAAAGCCCTCCCATACTGGACCTCCCTAAATCTCACCTACGGCCCCCCACCCTTGTGTGAAGCTCCACACACTGAGCTCCTCCTGCTCCCCTCACAGAGCTGTTCACTTGCTCTTCCCTCTGCCTGAATGCTCTTCCTCCATATCCACCAAGCTCACTATCCATCACGTCCTCCAGGTGTCTGCTCAAGGCTGCCTCAGGCCCCCAACCACTGTATTTGAAGCTGAGCATCAGCACACACAGACACACAAACACCACTGATGTTCCCAGCACTTCCTATCTCTCTTTCCTGTTCTAGTTTTCTCCATAGCACTAATTTCATTCAATTATTTTATTTATATAAAGTCACTTATTTATTTTATTTATTCTCTCTCTCTGCCTCTTTCTTTCCCCACCAGGAAAAAAGATCCACAAGGGCAGGGCTTGTTGCTGGGTTAATTCACTGCTTTACACTCAATGCTTATAACCAGCATACCTGACACATAATGGACACTCAAAAATTATTCACTGAATGAATGAAGGGCAGAAATGGCCAAGACCACTCCTTCTCTGTCACTGAAGGTGATAGCCACGAGTTGTTAGGTGTCACCATAAGTTAAAATGACCATGTCGCAAACCCTGGAGACCTCAGAAGGCGTAAAAGAAGGGAAAATGTAAAGGTCTTGAGAAATGGAGGATTTCCTGTCACATCAGTAAACAAAGGATGTCACAGTGATGTTCTGGCTCTCCAAATGTGAATTCCTGAGCCTTATGGGCACTCAGGAAGGAGAAGAATACCCACAACCTGGCAGCCATTAGGCTGTAGCCACTCCCCACAGTGAGCTCTGAGCAGCTCAGGATATGAAAGCAGGATACTGGCTCCAGATAGCTGAGGTGTATGTGAAAGGAATGATTCGAGTGAGCCCAGGCTCTTTCATCATCCCATAAATAGAAAAGTGCTAAATTCTTTAGCTTGGTTAATCTGGTTTTACTTCATTAACAATAACCTTTTGATGTTCAGACTACCTGCTCTTTGTCGCAAACGTCTATATAACCTGATTCCTACCCCCACCTCCTTGGAGCAGTTCTCTCAGGGTCACTTGAGATGCTGTCTCCTGGGCTTGAAGTCCCAAAAACTTCCACCAAATAAAACACAACTCTCAACTTTTAGATTGTGACTATTTTTTAAGTCAACAGGGTCACCTGAAGATCAGGAACATATAATCTTGACTGTGACCAAGGCTACGCAGCAACATGGATGCTGTAGGGAACACACACGTGATGCATACGTCAACCAACCACGCTTAAATATACACTTCTCATAATACAAGGCACGGACGGTAAGGAACTGGTTAAGACAGAACCAAAATTTAGTGCTCAGTCTCACCCGGAGTACATGGGGTGAAGAGAATTAAAATTCCATTCACATGAGAGCAGGTGGTTATCTTAGGTGGTTTGTCCAGCCTTTGGGAGGGAAGCTATGATTAAGACATGGTTGCACGGAGTCAGTGAAGAATCACCTCCCCTGGGTCCCCAGTTGAGAGGCACCGAGCTTTTCCACCCTCAGCACTCTCCACTTCTCCCCATGGCTCTGAATACCACCTGATTGAGTCTAACCCTCTTGACGTGTGCCTCAGGGCTCTCCAAAGTTGGCCCCTAAGCACCCTCCAGCACACTCTGTCCATCTGGGAGCCTTGTGAACTATTCCTTGGCCCCTAGAACACCATTCACTTCAATGCCTTCACGTCATTGCCATATAGTCCCCTTTTGCTCGCATTTCTTTGCTTTCTCTCTCCATCTCTATTATCTCCCAGCTCCTTCTCTCTATCCTAAAAGTCTAGCTTAAACTTTATTCCCTCTGAGAAGCCTTCAATTAGAGTCAAATGTGACCATTCTGCACACCCACAGTATCATTGTTAAAGTGCTACATGAAAGACAAGAAGAGTACAGCTTATATTAAAGTTCATGTGCCTAACTCCCCCACAGCAATTCTTGAAGGCAAAAAAATATGTCTACTTATCATGGAAACCTTACACAGTAACTTGAACAGAGTAAGTTTTTAGTAAATGGATTCAAGTCACTTGATGAGGTGAAATCCTTAGAAGCAAAATGAAGCAGCAATATGCATTCTTAGCTAACTGGACAAAGATATCCAAAGATGCTAGATAACTGCTCATGGTTTCCATCCTGAAGACAGTGTGTTCCTAGGAGCTTATAAAGGAAATAATGGGGATCTGAAAGATACTTTGAAATTTTTTTTTTAAATATGGAAATCATTCTTTTATTCATGGTAAGGAAGCAAACTATCACAGTAATAACACTCTAATAACTCACTGAGGATATTTAAGCAATGACTAGATGACCTCTCTATGGAGGTATCATGGAAGGGCTTCCCCATCTGCTGGGAGGTTGGACCAGATATCTTCTAAGGCCCCATCACTTCCCAAAGTCTGTGAATCCAAGTGATAAATAGCCAATTTTTTTCTTATCCAACATATCCAAATCCAAATATATTAACTGAGAGTTATTACCTGTTTCCTGGTAAATTTCATCAGCTTTACTCTTGGAAAATGAGAATTTTCAACATAACCATGTTTCGGTGGTTTGAGTAGAACAAATTCACAGTCAAGTCCCTCAAAATGCTTGCTTGGAATTCTGAAATAGTCTTCTGGAAGTGCCTTGGAGCCACCTTCCTGGACTGTGAAATTTTGTACTGCCAGAGGAATACGTTTAGGGACAATATCCACCAGGATTTCAAGTCTGCTCACAGCTTGGAAGCCACTCATAACATCCAGTATAAAACGGTCCTGTTGTTGGTCAGGCATTGTCTGTACATAATGGATGTAACCATCATCAACATCCTGCTGCGTAAACATCAAAGGGAACTTCTCCTCTGTACCCACGCTACCCTCCTCCGGTAAAGACCTTCGAAGGTATCCATGCACTGGCGGAGTTCTAACAATGAACACTGCCTCTGAAGGAACAGGGTGTTCGTGCACAGCCTTGAGTGCACATTAACAACACAGAAACACAAAAAGAAAAACATTAATCTATGGAAGAGTCAAGACCCTTGATGAACCAAATTTTTTTCTATTAATGTTCACAAATGGCTCAAGTTATAATCCAGGTTAAGACACAGTTTAAGCCTGGGTCTGTTCTGGTAACCATGCTAATATTTCGAATTTCAGTCCTGATCACAAAGACAAAGCAACATTTGAACAGTTACTAATGTATTATCAAGACATTGTCCACAGTGGCAAGAAACCTAGGACTCAGAAAATAGAGCTGAAAGAAATAAAATGGTATCTAGACAAGGTAGTAGAAGAAGTAGCAGTTAAAGCACTAAAATTGCAAGACTTTAAAGGAAAGTCTATTTTTAAACTAGCTCAGCATTTTAAATATACATTTAATTTACTGATTCAGCAAAATTCATCTCAAAACTTTCTGACAGATTTATAGTCCATGAACTATGTACACCCCCTTGTGGTGAAACTTAAATTCTCTAAGATCCTGAAAAATAATTGAGAAAAAAGGTGGTGGGCTCCATATTCTCTTGGTCAAAACTCATTATTCAATAAATTGCTCTAATTTGAATTCATTTCTGCTGCTGCCACTGTTCAGTCGCTCAGTCGTGTCCGACTCTTTGCAACCCCATGGACTGTAACCATCAGGCTCCTCTGTCCACGGTATTCTCCAGGCAAAAATATTGGAGTGGGTTGCCATGCCCTCCTTCAGGGGATCTTCCCGACCCAGGGATCGAACCCAGGTCTCCTATACTTCAGGCAGATTCTTTACCACTCACCCACCAGAAAAGTCCAAATTCATTTCTACTTGATGTTATTGGCTGTATTTAGCAAGCAGGAAAACTCATTTGCAGTCCTGAGGGTAGATTCAGAGTAGCTTGCCTTTGTGGCCAATTGTCATAAATCAATTTACATACCCTGCACAGATTACTCATTCTCCCCTAACTGATCAGCAGGGCTGTGCTGCTAGAGGCTCTCAAGTCGGAGTCTCAGGAAACCAGGCAGCTTCTGGTGTGAAGTCTCACCCCTGGCATTCCCTGGGTCTGGGCCAACTTATCCATCAATTTCAAGAAACTACATAAGGCCACATTCAGAGCTAAAGAAATAAACTGTGTAATATAGTATCCTCATCTGTTTTAGGAATCCTTTTTATGTCAGTTAAATTACACTTTTATGCCCTGCTTCACCACATTACAAATGTAACTCAGATCAAATCAAATATTGGCAGTGTTGCCACGAAAAATGAAAAAAGTAATGACCTCTTCATTGACTATAATATATACATTCCCTCCTCCTCAGGTTATTCTACATTATAAACATATATGCATACTCATGTGATCATGTGCACACAGCTTTAAAATGAAGGGATTTTAGGATTCGTTATATTCCATTTCCAATAGAACAATTAGCAGTATCAAAATCATGGAACCGTCTGGCTTTTCTTCTCAATGGCATCTGCATTTTTAAAAAGTCATTCCAAATACCAGGAGAGAAATCGTCATAAAAATAGCTCTCAGAAGCAAACAAAGAGATCATTTGTCCCTGTGGTTCCAGAGGGGGAGAATGCTAGGAGCTAGGACCACCACCTACCTGAAGCCTTCCTCTGCTCAGTTTTACCGGTTTTCCTTCTTCAACCACAAGAGTCTTGCTGTGCAGAATTCGCGTGTGATGTTGGTGGCTTTCTGAGTCCACCTGCACGTAGACTCCCACATATAAATGTGTATCTTTAACTCGCACCGTTAGGTTGAACATATCGAAGCTGCCACTACCATCATGCCTGTAAATCACACGCCCTTGCTTCAAGTCATGCATGGAAAAAGAGCCAGGCGCTGAGCTGCTGACCAGCACCCTGCCGTGCTTTGGGAGCTGCACAATACGGAATTCGACCTCGTGGTCTGTTCTGACATCTTGGTTTGTGGTGACACTGAGGTTGGCTGTCGTCAGGCTGCTGTCTTTGCCTCTCTGTACGAGCAGCCCCGTGTTGTTGACTACACGGATGTAGGGGTCTGACACGCTGACCTCAAGGAGGGATGATGTGTAGTGGACACCATCCGTCACGAACAACACAAAGCGGGCTGAGTCTGCACCCTGGTGCCTGAAGAGCACGCGTCCTTCCCGCAGGTCCTCTTGCCTGAACTGGTAGAGTTTCTGAGTTGGGTCACTGGCTTGCACCAAGTCCCCGTTTGGGATGCCCCGCCGGATGTAGAGCAACTGCCCATCGTCAAAATCTGAGTCAGGGTCATGGTAGCAGATATCTGAGAGGGTCAACAAGCGCTGGCCGTTCCGCACAACCTGAAAGACCTTATCCACCATGCGTACTGGTTTCTCGTCATTCTTTAACTCCACAGAAACGGTGACTTTGATTTCCATAGACAGATGCTCCATGTCAAGATCCCTGAACGCTCCCTCTTGGACTGGTCCTGCGGTGGAGGCCACAAGGAAGAATTCATCACTCTGGGTCTCAGAGTCATCGTGCTCATATATCAGCTGCTCACCCAGGATGTCTTGATCCATGAAGGCAGTAATGTCGTCCTGATTTCCAGGAGAATCTGAAGAGCGAATCAGTTTCAGCTTCCCGTGTTGCGGACTCTTGGTGACTGTATATTGGAGAGTCCGATTGTCCAAGGTTTGAGCAAATAATTCTGACTTTGTGATTAATTTCCCTTCTCCTTCTTTTACAAGCAATCCTCTGTTTGTTACAATAATGTGCCTCCTCTCTGCTTTAAAGTTGATTCTGAAAGTATAACCTTTTGATTCTGTGTGTTTTGCAACCATCAAGAACCTGAAACTATCTTGTGAATGTTCCCTGGGCCTCTCCTGTGGTTCATAACTTATCTTACCATCTGTAATATTTTGTTGGCTGAAGACTGAGTTTGTCTGTAGAACTTCTGTGCCAAGTAGCAATTTTCCTTTCTTAGGTGGGGTCAGTAACTTAAAATGCAGTTCCCGCTCAGGTACTTCCACTCCCTCTGTCACGGCCTGTAAGTGATCAGAATTCAATACGTGCCTCTTTATTTTACTGATCTCAAGGGCAACATTTTTCAGAAGGGTAAACTTTAGCCACTGTATCGTAATAGGAAACACCAGCTCTTCGCTGCTTTTTCCTTCTATGTCAACTTTAAATTTAAAGTGATCCATAACATTTTCTAGTTGCAAATCTTTGAATGTAGTACAGTACCGGATCTGACTCCGATCAACAGAACGCTGAGAAAAGGTACTGATTTGTTTCCACTGGCCACCTGGCCCTTGCTGCTGAATTTGGCCAAAGCGAGGCGGATAAGTGATAACATAACGGGTGTCCACCTCAGGGCGTTCACCATTAACCTCCACCGACAAGTTGCTCTGAGTAATCAGAACCGAACCACCCTGCTGTACGGCCACACCGGTCCGATTGGCCACTGCCAAGTCCCAAGGAATAGCCATGACCCGCAACACCACCGTACTGCTAACCAGCTCTCCATCATTTGCTCTCAGAAGGATCCGGGAGTTTGGATGGCCCCTGTGCACACAGAAAATGTTGCCATCTCTTAAATCCCCATATGAGAAACCATTAATGGCTCTCCCGGGATCATTGATGTTTTCTAAAAACCCAGCATCTGAATTGAAGTGGCCAAGCACTGAGACACTAAGACTCAAGGAATCTGTGTCTGGGTCTGAAACATGTATGATATTTGGAGTCAGTCGTTTCTTAGAATTCTCAAACACGAGAAGCAAGTTTCCTTCAGGGAGCTTAAGGTTTGGGGGATCATTTACTGGAATGACAACAATGTTAAACACATAAGAAACATGTCCTTGCAGATACAGTGGCACTTCCCTCTTGCTGTTGAAAGAGACTGAAAATGTGAAATAATCCCTAGGTTCTTCTGAACCGTCATGGACATACCAAACGTTCCCCTGCTCCAAATCCAACAGAGTGAAAACCTTCTCCGGTCCTTGCTCGGGGGAAACGTCTAATCGAAGGAACCCATAAACAGGCATCTCCTTTATTTTAAAGAGTATCTGAGACTGATGGATACCCAAATCCTTCAGCTCCATATCCACCTTCATATGCCTTTGTTCCAGTAAGGCTTGCCCACCTTCTTGGACCTCCAAGTTATTCAGGACCAAGAAATAGCTACGCACATCTTGAAGACTAGGCTTGCCCGCCTCAGAGTCAGCAGTGGAAAGGGGAACTTCTGCCAGCAGCAGTTTCTCCGTGGTTGTTGCAGAAGGGTTTTCATTATCACTGCCCTTCATTTTACACCCAGCAGATATATCTTTGGAAACAAAGGCATCCTTTAATGCTCTCTTTTCTGAGTTGGCTTCCAAGCCTCTCAAGCACCCTTTAAAAGAGATTCCTCCAGCAGATTTCCCAGGCACAGAGGCAAGTCCTAACCTCTTAACTTCTTCTCCCTTGTGTCTATCAAGACCTCCCACGAAGAGGGGGCCTGCAGATACAAACAGTTTGCTCTGCAAAGGCAGGTTTGTCCTTACTCTTTGTTCATCCACCATCAGGCCCAGGTATCTTTCAGTGAATCTGAGTTGAATATCGTGCCACTGGTTGTCACTAACCAAGCTAAAAGAAGACAGCTGAGTATCACTCCTATCCCTTCCTACATGAGCCTTCAAAAAACCTTCAACTATTTCCAAAGCGACAAAATCTCCTTCCCTACCTGACTGAAATAAAAGCAAGGCTTGTTGAGTTCCAGTCTGCAAAGCAAATTCCAACAGCCCATCCCGTTGGACCTTCCACTCTGGGAAGGTGACATAGGATCTGGAGCTAAAGAAATTGATGGCTTCATCCTCCCCTGCAAAAAATTCATCACTGCATCCTAGTGACACCTCATAAACTTTCTTAAAACCAGGGTAAGATCTAAGAGAGGAAAGGATCTCCCTCTGGTTAAACACCACATCCTCCATACAGCCACGGAAATTGGGGAGCTGTCCATCGAGATATGAGACTTCAAGTCCACCGTGGCCCGCTATGTAGATTCCATGCTCAAAGTGCAAATTGTGCATCCCACCAGTGATCCGGCCAGTCATCTCATAATGTTTGTCAATAACCAGAGAGACATGATCCTTAACACAGTACAGTTCCACTAAATGCCAAGCCAAGTCATCCACACGAAGTCTTTGCTCAGAAAGACGCACTAGTTCACCTGTCCCCAAATTCACTCTCACCTGAAAGACAAACAATCATAATTAAGCAATCTCATCTCATAGTGTTTTATTCAGAAAACATGGCCATTCACAAAGATAAAGAAAGAGAAACCTAGACATGGAAAGCCCTTCCCACACTTACGGACTACATACTGAAATTAAAATATTTTGAGTTGGAATATTTACGACATGCTTGTAAAATTGGGGAAGATCTCAACCCTTACATGTGGCATCTGATTTTATTCTAGTGAAATAACAATAATCAAGTGTTTTGTTCTCTTTCTCTCACTGTTCTTCCCTCCAGTAATTGAATTATTGTACATTTTTAAAGATTAATAAAAATCTTACCTGTAAGTTTCCTGATAGAATTTCTATTATACAGTAGTCATTTTCCCCAGCTGCAAGAAAAAGTAATCCCTGTGGTTTGCTGGTTTGAAATTTTAATTGAAGAGATAGCTCAGAGGAAACTTCTATGATATTGAGCCCCACGTAGCTTTCACCATAAAAAGATGCTGTAGGAAAAAAAGAAGTCAGTAAACTTATTACACAATGACTGTTACACTTATATTGCCATCTCCCTGCAGGAGAGACCCTGATGAAGACAGCTGCTGTACCCAAGGCCACACCTGCTTCCTGGGGTAGCCCACAGATCTGTCGTGAGGGTATAAACGCTGTGTTCTCTTATTCCAACTCAGGACACTTCTGACAGATCAGTCCCTCTTCAGAACTCTCAAGAGGGCAGAGTCTTCTACTGAAACTGAATTGCAAATCTGCTCCTCTATCTACCCAATTCTGCTTCTTTCCCTTCTAAAGGGGTTAATCCCAAGTCACTGATGGTGAACTGGTGTTATAGTGAAAGGGAACACACTAGCCAGCTCTGAAATATCAACCTATGAGAAATATAGGGCAAGCAGTAGCAATGAGACGGAGAAGGCGATGGCACCCCACTCCAGTACTCTTGCCTGGAAAATCCCATGGACGGAGGAGCCTGGTAGGCTGCAGTCCATGGGGTCGCTACAAGTCGGACACGACTGAGCAACTTCACTTTCACTTTGCTCTTTCATGCATTGGAGAAGGAAATGGCAACCCACTCCAGTGTTCTTGCCTGGAGAATCCCAGGGACGGGGGAGCCTGGTGGGCTGCCTTCTATGGGGTCACACAGAGTCAGACACGAGTGAAGAGACTTAGCAGACTTAGCAGTAGCAATGAGAACAATGGAGTTGGATGTCTATTGATAAGTTTGAATGAAGCTTTGGAAAAAATAAGGAAAAACTAGGAGAGATTAGCTGACAATTACAAGGCAGGTGTGAAGGCCAAAGGGCTTCCCTTGTAGCATATAAAGTCTTTCTCATCTCCTACAGCAGGTGGGCAGGGGAAGTTGAGACTCTCACCCAGAAAATGCCATTGTCAGCTTCAAACAAAGTTCAAGTTCCAATCATATCAGGCTGCCTCTGACAAGTCCAAGGCTTTGTTTGGGAAAGAATGGAAACTTGACTTATGGGATGCGGACATCTGGATTGATGCTGAAATACTCTGTGTCCCTAGATCCCTCTCAACACTCTGATCCTGAAGAAAAGACCCATTCCCCAATTAAAGTGATCCTCCCTTTGCTGAAAGAGGATGCAGAGACCTCTCCCCACAAATAACATGTAACCCCTGAAGACACACCCCCATCTCTCATCCTGACCACTAGACCCAAAACAAAGCCTAAGTCACAACATAACTCTAGTATGGAGACATGACTAGACCCTACAGGAGCTGCAGGACCTATCCAGAAGGTAGTGCCAGCAGCCAGGAAACACACGTGGGACCAAGGATACCTAATCAAGGGGGCAGGAATATAAAGTTAAATAGGCAGAGTTTATAAGAGTTTTGGGGGCACATCCCCAGGGATGCAGGATGTAACCTGCTGGCACAGACGGCTGTAAATGATGTGGACTCACAGCTAAGGTAGATCCTAGAAGCACAGAAAGTGCGATGACCCAGCCTGAGACGCACATGACAGAACTGCCATGACGGATGGATGGTGGAAGCAGAGATTCAAGGGACGGAAGTGGTACATCCAGAATTGAGCATGGACAGGACCAGAAGTCCTGAGCAAGCTGCACGACATGGTGGCCTGGAACTTCATGTCATCACCTTTCTTGCATCAGCACCTTTTCCTCAGCTTGTGAGTCTGGTTGCCCAAGAAGGGAGAAACCCCTTACTGCCAGCTGATGGAAGGACCAAACACCAAAGCCTGGTTCATGGCTGAGTCAGCATCATCATGGGCATGCAGACCGGAAATGGATCCCCACTGCACTACAGCTGCTCTTAGGTGTGGCCATGAAACCACCAGTGTGGGAAAATTCTCCCCAAGGTAAAACTATGGGCAGTACATCTAATCATTTGGTTTATATGGAGCCAGAACGGCTTGAGGTTGGAATAAAGACTGATAGGTAGCAGCAAACAGCCTGGCCAGGTGGGCTTCCTAGGTAACCCAGCCTGCTTCTCCTCTTTGCTCCTACAACACTGTGCATTTGTTTATCCTAGCGTTTGCCTGGATAGATATTCATCTATCTCCTGCACCAGTCCATGAGTTTCCTATGATGAGGGACTACATCTCTTTTGCCTTCTTCTCTCCAATACCTAGCACAGTACCTGGCACCCAGGTGGTATAACAGAATTTTGGTACCCCATTTAGATCTCTTTTAACAGGTTGGTACATCCATCCCCCAGCTGATGAACTCTGTTATCCAGAAATTTAAGTAAAATCATACCCTCTGTCCTGGAGGGCAACCTCTAGCCAGTGACTGACTGAAAGAGGTGTTTTGCTCTTCATATTCCAGAGCTGAGATGAGACCACATCTTTGCTTGGTTTCTTTTCCTGCCCTCTCTGCTTCCATCACTTCCTTAAAGTTCTCTCCTGGTAGCACCCACTCAATTCTTCATTCCCACAAGAATCCTCTCCTAAGCCTCTCTCTCTAGGGAATCCAATCCAAGCTAGGTAGGTATCAGGCAATCATTTATTGAACCAAACTGAACTTAAACAATAAACCTTCATTTTATAGTTGAGTCAAGTCAGGCCTAAAGAAGCTTATGGACTTAGGTAAAGTCAAAGTTAATTTGAAGCAGAGCTAAGACAAAACCTAAGCATAACCAACCACCAAGCCAGCATTTTTTGTTTGTTTTTTTTCACCAAGGTACAAAGTTGATACAGAGATGAACAGAATCTCTTTCAGACTTTCTCAGATATGCGGAAGCATCTTTTTTCCTCATTAAAAACAGCCATTAATAATTAAATTCAATAAAACTAGAATATAGGGACATAGTCATAAAGTTGAAAGAAGCAATTACAAATCCACAAGCTTATCCTTCTGGCTCTCCCGTTACTGAAACCCCCCACTCCAATTTTCGACAGACTTAGAGGGTGTATTGTTAAGTTTTCAAAACCAGGAAATGTTTTCTAAATCATAAAATCTACTGCTGAGAATGACTAAGTAACCTTAATAAACAACATCCCTATATTTTCCCATGTTTCACCTCTGGCACTGAATCAATCCCAGTCTCAGCTGGTGGCTAGAAATTTCCATTGCCTCAAGGGAAAAATAAGGAAGCAGGTTTCAAACTTCTGGCCTGACAGCCTGAAGCCACATACTTCCAAGTCAACCCTAACTTTTGTGGTCCCTAGTAAGTGCCTCAAAATCAGAATAAAAAGCAAGTAAAGCACAAGTAAAACACTTGTGAGAAAAGTAAAGGCAATCTCTACCTGCAGTGAAGGGAAAGGTGTGTGTGGGTATTTTACAGGAGGGTAGCGAATCAAGTTGAACCAACAAGTCAGAGCATCTTCCTGATTTTGTGTCCTTAAATAAATGGTAAAATGTTTTGAATAGAAAGTAAAGTTTCGCCGTGAGGTAAAATACTTTGTGTGGAAGGTTTCTGTAATTTATCCCAGGTAGGTGACTATATGATTCATTTTACCTACTTTAGAATTGGTTTCCATTCCTTCTTTCAAACTATATCTTCCTGGATTTTTGTTTGATTTTGGTTTTACGTTCAAGTTTTTTGGCGTTTCCTGTGCGCCAGGTACTATGAGGGGTTGGTTGGAGAATTAATAAGACAAAGGAACTCCCAATCTATCACAGGAGAAAACTGTTTAGAAAAAAGAGGGTATCCAAGTGATAGTAGAAAGTACTAGAACAGAAGCTTGGCTTGAGCCCAGTGGGATATGAGAGAAGGAGCAATCCATTAAGGTCTCTCCCTGGCAGATGTAAATATCCCATCCCATGTGCATATTCTGTCCACACAGACCGTTTGGTCCTGGGAATTCAATGGCGATTGAGAAAGACTGTATATCAAGCAATTTACAGTTGCCTGATTATTAAGCAGGAAATTCAGACCACAACAGAAGCACTGGGGCTTGTCAAGGAGGGTAGACGGAAGAAAGGTGTTTCAGGCAAGGCACTGGTTTCTAGGAAGAGCTGGTGAGGGGTGGAGGAAAGGAAGAGGAAAGAAGAAAAGTGGGGAGAGAGAGAAGAGAGGAGACTGCAAGGAACCAGAAGCCCAGAGTGGCTGAGCCAGTATAAGGAGTGGGCAGCCAGGACAGAAGCTGCAGAGGCACAAGGGGTTAGGGGGCAAATACCACTGCATCCATTTGAGGCCTTCCCTGAACTTTCAGTTCAAAGTCCATGTGCACAGCCCCCCCGACACACACACACACATACACGCACACACACATGCATGCTTACAAAAGGAGACACCCAGTCCCAGTACCTGACTACTCCCTTCAAGACTCCTACTTGAATCTCTGATTATCTTCTCTATTTGTTTTCTGGGTTATTATTCGGTCCCAACACCACACCACTCCAAACAGAAGGTAAGACTCTGAGGCCAGGAGACTTTGTTGATCTTGATCACAGCTCCACCGTGTACACAGCAGTGCAGGGCACATTAGGCACTCTGTAAATGATGGCTTAGAAGCCAAGCTGAAGAGTTTAGACTATCCGAAGAGGGCCATAAAGGAGTTACATAGGGACACAACATAACCCAGATTGCAATTTAGAAGAGGACCCTGGCTGAAATGCAGAGAATGGACTCAAGGGGCCGGTAGGGTGGGGGGAAGCAAACAGAGGGGAGAGGTAGGCAAGTTAAAGAGATATTTAAAAAGTAGGACTGTCAGGAGAGGAAAAGGGAGAGGCCAAGGGGGCAATCCAGATTTCTGGTTGAGTAGCCAGTTATTAAGTGAGGGAACCTGAGACAGGAGCTTTAGTTTTCCTTTGTTTTGTTGTGTATATATGACAGGAATTTCTCAATAAACGTTTAGGGAGCAAATAACTGACTGATCACCTGGATCCCGACTTACAAGGGTGGGTGACTTACAAGCTATAATAAGAAGGTTGAACCTTATTCTGCAGATAGTAAGGAAGCATTATGGTTTTCAGTTGGAAAAAGACATATCAGTTCTGTGTTTTAGAAAGATCAGTCTGGTGACTCTGCAAGGGCAAAACAAGAATAGGATGGAAATTAACCAGGAAAGTATTTTAAAGAAAGATTTCAGAACTGTTTGTTTTCACTGAAATTAGAATTGTCTTTACATAATACAGTATTTTTGGTAACTTTATATCATAACTTTTTATGTACTGTGTTTCTTCTAAAATGTTCTATAGATGATATGGCATAAGTGTAAAAACTTATTTTTTAAATTAAAATAAAAAACCACCAAAGCAAACTTCTCTGCTAGAATATTTGCATTATACAGATTCCTAAGATGAAGTCCTAAGAGAAGGGCTGAAGTTATAAAACAGCTCTTATTCAGGCTGTATCATTTGAGTGGAATAACTTCAGTTGGAAAGGAAAGCCACATTTTACCCCACAAATGCATCCGTAAGAGCCTTGACAGTGCTTCACCATGGTATTGACGGCCCATACTTCATCAAACTGATGTCGAGTATTTATTCAAGAGATCACTAACTTTATGCACTAGCTCCCCAGGTGGCGCTAGTGATAAAGAACCCACCTGCCAATGCAGGAGATGCAAGAGACGCTGATTCGATCAGTCAGGAAGATCCCCTAGAAGAGGGCATGGCAACCCACTTCAGTATTCTTGCCTGAAGAATCCCATGGACAGAGGAGTCTGGCAGACTACAGTCCATAGAGTCACACAAAGTCTAATACGACCGAAGCAATTTAGCTCACATGCGCACAACTTAATCCACAGCACTCTAAGAAAGAAGAAAGCTTACAAATGTGAAAAAAATTAGCACAAATATCTAACATGCCCTAGAGGACCCAACCTCCTTTATTCACTGAAAGCAAATCCCAATAGGGAAAGTTCCAACAGTCTCTCCCACAAGGGTCAGGTCCACTAACATTTAAGTTAAGAAAGAAAATCAATGAGTGAATAGATATTTGCTCCACGGCTGCAGGCAGGGCAGCTGACCGGGTGTTCACTAGGCTGGGAGGGTGGGACGGGTCCCTGGCTCCATATCTGTATACCAAATGTGTTGCTGACACAGTTGGGAAGGTGGCGGAGAAGCAAGTAGTAGGCCCAAGGCCACTGTGAGGATGGAAATCTTAGGTTTCCAGGAAGAGCTGGAGCGATCCACAGTCCTGGAATCCTGGCTATTGCAGAACACGTCGCACCAGCCTCTCAACTTTCATTCATTCCCCAAACATCGGTCCCCATGCCCACTGTTCAGGTTGCAAGAGAAAACCAGCACTTGCCCTGCCCATACCCCCTCTCAATGGGGCGTTCTCTAGGCCTGCTAAAAATGGTCATAAAGATTGTGTCTCCCACAACTGCAGGGGGAGCTAATCCTGTAGATGTTGTAGATTCCTACAGAAACCCCTAGAATTGAGGTAGTGGTCATCCTGGGCCCCAGCCACCTCGGGCTGAGCTGACAGCTCCCTCCTTAGTGACCGCAGAGCTTATATCCTATCCTGAGTGACACTGAAGACATTTCTGTGTCTGCTCCCCCACTGTCTAGGAGCTCTCTAGGCCCAGCCACAGGCTCTACAGTGAGTGCTGGAGCCAGGCTCGCTCTGCTCATGGACAGAACCTTCTCTAAAGCTCCCAGCTCCCTTGCTCTCTGATGGCACGTGCCTTCTCCTGACAATCAGAATCAAATGGCCCTCGGAACTCTGCTCAATGATATATGGCAGGCTGTATGGGAGGGGAGTTTGGGGGAGAATGGATACATACATATATATGGCTGAGTTCTTTTACTGTCCATCTGAAACTATCACAACACTGTTAATCAGCTATACTCTAACATAAAGGGCTTCCCAGGTGAGGCTAGTGGTAAGAACCTGCCTGCCAATGCAGGAGACATAAGAGACATGGGTTTGATCCCTGGGTGGGAAGATCTCCTGGAGGAGGGCATGGCAACTCACTCCAGTATTCTTGCCTGGAGAATCCCATGAACAGAGGAGCCTGGAGGGCTAGTCCATGGGGTCACAGAGCTGGACATGACTGAAATGACTTAGCACTCATGCATACTCTACTATAAAAAGTTTAAAAACAAACAGAATTAAATAGCCCTTTATATGATCTCTTACTAGTTCAGACACTCCCTCTATAAACTTCCTATTGCTGCTGTTAGGGCTTCCCTGGTGGCTCAGCTGGTAAAGACTCTGCCTGCAATTCGGGAGACCTGGGTTTGATCCCTGGGTTGGGAAGATCCCCTGGAGAAGGAAAAGGCTACCCACTCCAGTATTCTGGCCTGGAGAATTCCATGGACTGTTTAGTCCATGGGGTCACAAAGAGTCAGACACAACTGAACTGCTAACAAACTGCCACTAATTTAACGGCTTAAAATGACACACATTGATTGTCTTAAAGAGTTCTGGAGTTCACTGAGCTAAATCAAAGTGTTTGAATGCCTGCATTCTTTCTGGAAGCTCTGGGGGAAACTCTGTCTCATTGCCTTTTCCAACTTCTAGAGACCATCACATGTCTTGGCTTGTGGCCCCAACCAGATATCATACCACTCTGACCTCTGCTTCCATCACACCATCGCCTTCTTTGATTTTGACCCTCCTGCCCTCCTCTTATGGCACCCCTATGATCACCTTTAGGGCCCGTTGAGATAATTCAAGATAATCTCTCCACCCTCAAAATCCCTAATTTGATAACATCTGCAAAATCCCTCTCACTATGTAAAATAATATAATCCATGTTGAATGAATTAAGACGTGACTACCTCAGCAGGAGTATCTGTAGTATCCCCAATCTGCTTACCAGACAAAGGTGACTTCCTACTGTGATGAGACTCCATGAGGACATAACACCCTGCGTCATATAAACACTGAGAGCAGCATTTATCTAAGCCTTTGTCAGCCATAAATTGACACTTGCCATCTACCTCTACAAGGACTAAATCAGTTGCTACTGCAGCTGCTGATTTTCAACAAAACACCCTCTGCAAGGAGTTCAGGGTAGAGAGTAGAATTGAGGCATTCTGTGCTCTGAGAAAAAGGTCCTCAGATAGTTAGATATTTTCAGGAGACGATTTTATAAGCCCATTTCTTGAGTCTCCTCACATCTAGAAAAGCACTAAAATGCTTCATGGTGACGACTGCTCCTTGTGACTAGCAAAAATCTTCTGTAGAAAATAGGTGCTTGAACACATGCACTCCACCTTCACCAAAATCACGTATATACTGACCTTCCCCACTACCTCTTTGGAGCAGTTTCTCAGAGCTATCTGAAATGCCGTCTCCATGCTGTCTCCTCATTTTGCCCCAAATATAAAACTTAACTTGCAATTCTCACGTTGTGCATTTTTCAGTTGGCATCTTCAATTAGATTCTTCAAAACAACAGCCTGAATCACCCAAGGAAGAAAGATAAACTCACATTACACATCTGGCTAAGCAAGAATATATTCTTCAAAGTGCCTGAAAGCAGCTTTTGGTGAGACCTCAGTATCCGATATTCGTCACACAACTACAGTAGAGGGTGAAGAACAGTATATATGTTAAATTATATGCTATGGAATTCTTCACTCAATGTATGCTCAGTCACTCAGTCATGTCCAGCTCTTTGTGACCCCGTGGACTGTAGCCTGCCAGGCTCCTCTGTCCATGGAATTTTCCAGGCAAGAAAACTGGGGTGGGTTGCCATTTCCTTCTCCAGGGCTTCATTCAGTAAATCTCCTCTATCCATATTCTGTACCTCTCAATGGATATCTAACCTATTGGGTCTTTCTCATGCCCAAGCTAATCGCACAGATGAAGAGACAGGAGAGTCATTACTAGGAGAGAAGGGAAATGAGCATTTATCCAGTAGTTTCCAGGCTGCCATGTCTTGCCTGTGTGGTGGTCTTGCCTGTGTGCGTGATCAGTCACTTCAGTCATGTCCAACTCTTTGTGACCCTATGGGCCGTAGCCCACCAAGCTCCTCAGTCTGTTAGGGGAAGCACACTGGCTGAAACCGCCCACCCTGGCCAGGCACTATAGTAACCGTTTGCATGAGTTGTTTTAGGACAGGAGGTCCTGGTAAGGAACACAGAACTAACAAGCCACCACCAATGGGGAGAGTTCAGGAAAGGTCAAAAGGAGACACCACATGTCTGATCACCTCCCAGAATCCTCCTCTCTGGCATCCATCTTGGCTGAACAAAGCATGCACCACCAGGAAGGACTCTGAGTCAGATGATTGGCTAAAGACGACCTGAAAATTAATTCCATCACCATAAAACCCAAGACTGCGAGCCACAGAACAGTCTTGCTGACTGGCAGAGCAGTTCTCCTGGGTTCCCTTGCCCTACTGCTCTCCACCCGCGTGTCCTTTCCCAATAAAATCTCTTGCTTTGTCAGCAGATGTGTCTCCTCAGACAATTCATTTCCGAGTGTTAGACAAGAGCCCACTTTCCGGCCCTGGAAGGAGTCCCCCTTCCTGCAACAGGTCCATGGGATTCTCCAGGCAAGAATACTGGAGTGAGTTGCCCTGCCTTCCTCCAGGTGATCTTTCCAACCCAGGGATTAAAACCCTGCCCCCACCCCTGTGTCTCCTGCATTACAAATGGATTCTTTGTAAAGAATTCTGAAGAAGCATTTATCATCCCAGTTTTACAAAAGCAACATCAAGACCAAGACAAGTAATTTTCCCCAAGTCACTCTGAGAATAGGTGATGACACCCAGATTAAAGCTCAAATCCACCTAATTCCAAAGCCACAGGCTTCTCATCAACCCACAGGGACCACTCAGATCCCTGGCCGTGACCATCACCACCTCACCTATCCCACAACACCATTCACTGCCCACTCAGATCCCCCTGGCCTGCAGCCATACACCCCTCTCAACCATACACCAAAGCCATAGCCACAGTGGCCTCACACTTGGACTCCAGTACCCTCCGGTTGCTCCCTGCCCACCAGGCAGGAAGAGGCCGGGAAGCAGTCAGAAAAAAGAATCTGGAAGAAGGAAGATGAAGAGGAAAGAGCTCGCAAGTGCCCCAAACGGCAGAACTGACTGCGCAGTGTCAGAGAACTTTGAAGCAGGTCCGCACAGGGGTGAGAGCCAGGCGTGCGCCAGTACAGGGCCGGGTGCTGTACATCACTCCAGAGCTCCTTGCGAAATCGCCTAAAGTGAAGTAAAGAACCATTCCGAACTTAATCCGAAGACTACAAAGACTGGTAAGACCTTTGATTGAGAATGCGTTCTCAAGTCTCGAAGAATGTCTTTTGTTATAAACTGAATTAAATTTCAAGGAGCTAGAGAGGGCGGGAAGGCCCCAGTGGAAGGCCCCAGTGTCCAGCTCAATGATGTCAAAAGTCACTGTGCTTTTACTAGTCATCTTTGACTTCTGAAAGCCGCCAAGGAAATGTAAAGCACCTCCAGCGAACGGGGTCCAGAAAATGTCTGCGGACGTGTGCGGGAACTTAGGGAACGAGAGGGCAGCCACCCACAAAAGAAACTCGGCGAGCAGTTCAAGGCCTCTTGAGGGTCACGAGCAGTCAAGGAAGGGCCTGGGTAGGGGAGGGCTGGAAAGCCTGAGAAGACAGGACAGCAGGAAGCCTTCCGTCTACTCCTCCGAGTGCCGCCGAGAGTCCGGCCCCAAAGCCCAGACCCGAGGCGCAGGGCCCGCCCCCGGGGCTCGCGAACTCGCCGGGACCGGAGGGGCCGGGCCGCGCGGGGCGGGGAGTCGGAAGTTTTCCGCGGAGACGACGCAGCCACTGCGCAGGGCCGAGCGGTCTCCTCCCGGGGCTGCCCGGCTCCCAAGGCCCCGCCTGAGAGTCCAAGTCGCGCTCGCTGCGGGACTGGCCGGGCTGCGGGGTCTCCCGGGGCCCTCGGATCACAGGGGGCTCCCGCCCGCGCCCTCCGCCCCGCTCCCCACCGCCTCCAGCGGGCTCCGCGCGCGGCCGGCCGGGGAAGGGACGGGGAGGGGAAGTGGGGAAGTTGGGGGCGCCTACCTCCAAGCGCCCTGCGAGCCCCGCAGAGCCCCAGGAAGGCGGCGAGCAGGACGAGGCGGCGGGCCCCGAGGCGCCCCATCCCGCTGCAACACCCCGGTAGCGTCTGAGCTACCTGCTTCGGCCCCTCCCCGCCCCCCGCCGGGACACGGAGCCGGACCGGGGGGCGCCGCCCCAACCAGCGCGGGGGCTGGGCCGGGGCGGGGAGAGCCGCAGGCAGCCCGCAGCTGTTGCGCCCCATCACGCTCCGCCTGGCGCCGGGGTGCACGGTGCAGACACGCGGCGGGGCCAGAGCGCCCCGGCAGACTCGGTACGGAGAGAGCACGAGTCGCCCGCCCTGCGCGGCGAGTTCTGCGCTGGAGTTGACTGTGCGTGCGGGCGCTGATGAGAAATGGAGAATGGAGGGGGAAGCATTCCTGGTGGAGGTAGGACCTTACCGAACACGACTTTAAGGTGCCAGAGTGAGCGCCAGCTTATTGCTGAATCCCCAGTGCTGACCTGGTGCATAGACACCGGCAGATGAATAAGAATTAAACACAAACTGAGCGTGTTACTTCCTTCTGGAAATGGAGATTGCACCAAATCTCTAAGGCCCTTCCAGCTTTACCATTCTCACTTTCGAATTCTAAACAAATGGAAATGCTATCCACGAGGAATGTGAGTGTTAGCACAGAGAAGGGTCCCGCCCCAGGCTGACTGTGTCCTAGGAAGAGCTGGAGGTGTAGCTGTGCCTGGGGTTGCAAGGCCAGGCTGAGCCAGGCATGCAGACTTTCTCCTGGCAGGCTCAGGTAACCACAGAAATGTAAATGCACAAGCAGTGCAGAGCAAGATTGCCCAGGGACCCCGAGACTGTCACCAGTGTCCCCAGGGAGCCTCTACTCAAATGCCATCCCTGGTTAAGGACAGAAGCTTGGTTCCTTAAGAGACCTGAGGGCAAATCACGGTTCAGATATTATTAGGTGACCTTGGTCCGTGACTTTGAACAAATGTCTTAATTGTCTCAACTTCTGTCTCCACTCCTGTTCAGTTCAGTTCAGTCGCTCAGTCGTGTCCGACTCTTTGCGACCCCATGAATCGCAGCACGCTAGGCCGGGGAGCTATCCATCACCATCTCCCGGAGTTCACTCAAACTCACGTCCATCCAGTCGGTGATGCCATCCAGCCACCTCATCCTCTGTCGTCCCCTTTTCCTCCTGCCCCCAATCCCTCCCAGCATCAGAGTCTTTGGTAATGATGCCGATCCCATAGGTGGGTTGTGTGGTTATTCCAGCCCCTGAGGACTGAGTGTTGAGCATGGTGTCTGGCTTGTGGTAAGAACTCACTGGGCAGTCTTGTTATACCCAGGACCCCAGCCAGGCCCAGGGGCTTCTCTGACCAGTTTGGAACAACTCTGGCTAGACACACACTCCTGAGAGTGAGCCATCTTTTCTCTTTCCTTCAGGACGGAGGGCCGTCTCATTTTCCTTCCATGGGCTTAGCCATATGTACTATTGAAGACAAAAACAAGACCGGGACCTGACTTGTGGCTCAGATCATGAACTCCTTATTGCAAAATGCAGACTTAAATTGAAGAGAATGGGGGAAAAAATCAGGTAAATCAAATCCCTTATGATTATACAGTGGAAGTGACAGATTCAAGGGATTAGATATGATGAAGTGCCTGAAGAACTATGGATGGAGGTTTGTACAGGGGGCAGTGATCAAGACCATCCCCAAGAAAAAAAATGCAAAAAGGCAAAATGGTTGTCTGAGGAAGCTTTACAAATAGCTGAGAAAAGAAGTGAAAGGCAAAGGAGATAAGGAAAAATATACCCATTTGAGTGCAGAGTTCCAAAGAAGAGCAAGGAGAGATAAGAAAGCCTTCCTCAGTGATCAGTGCAAAGAAATAGAGGAAAACAACAGAATGGGCAAGACTAGAGATCTCTTCAAGAAAATTAGAGATACCAAGGGAACATTTCATGCAAAGATGGGAACAATAAAGGACGGAAACAGTATGGACCTAACAGAAGCAGAAGATATTAAGAAAAGTGGCAAGACTACACAGAAGAACTATACAAAAAAGATCTTAATGACCTAGATAACCATGATGGCGTGATCACTCACCTAGAGCCAGACATCCTGGAATGCAAAGTCAAATGGGCTTTAGGAAGCATCACTATGAATGAAGCTAGTGGAGGTAATGGAATTCCAGTTGGGCTATTTCAAATTGAAAAAGATGATGCTGTGAAAGTGCTGCACTCAACATGCCAGCAAATTTGGAAAACTCAGCAGTGGCCACAGAACTGGAAAATGTCAGTTTTCACTTCAATCTCAAAGAAAGGCAATGTCAAAGAATGTTCAGCTACCACACAATTGGACTCATCTCACACGCTAGTAAATTAATGCTCAAAATTCTCCAAATGAGACTTCAGTAGCACATGAACTGAGAACTTCCAGATGTTCAAGTTGGATTTAGAAAAGGCAGAGGAACCAGAGATCAAATTGCCAACATCTGTTGGATCATAGACAAAGAAAGAGAGTTCTGGAAAAATATCTACTTCTGCTTTGTTGATTATGCCAAAGCCTTTGACTGTGTGGATCACAACAAACTGTGGAAAATTATTCAAGAGATGGGAATACCAGACTACCTCACCTGCCTCCTGAGAAATCTGTATGCAGATCAAGAAGCAGCAGTTATAACCAGATATGAAACAACGGATTGGTTCCAAATAGGGAAAGGAGTATGTCAGGCTATATATTGTCACCCTGCTTACTTAACTTCTATGCAGAGTATGAGAAATGCTGGGCTGGATGAAGCACAAGCTGGAATCAAGATTGCTGGGAGAAATATCAATAACCTCAGACATGCAGATGACACCACCCTTATGGCAGAAATCGAAGAGGAACTAAAGAGCCTCTTGATGATAGTGAAAGAGAGTGAAAAAGTTGGCTTAAAACTCAACATTCAAAAAACTAAATTCATGGTATCCAATCCCATCACTTCATGGAAAATAGATGGGGAAACAATGGAAACAGTGACAGACTTTATTTTCTTGGGCTCCAGAACCACTGCAGATGGTGACTGCAGCCATGAAATTAAAAGACGCTTGCTCCTTGGAAGGAAAGCTATGACCAACCTATGCAACATATTAAAAAGCAGAGACATTACTTTGCCGACAAAGGTCCATCTAGTCAAAGCTATGGTTTTCCCAGTAGTCATGTATGGATGTGAGATTTGGACCACAAAGAAAGCTGAAAGAAAGTGAAAGTGTCAGTCGCTCAGTCATGTTCGACTCTTCGACCACATGGACTGTAGTCTGGCAGGCTCCTCTGTCCACAGGATCTCCAGGCAAGAATACTGGAGTGGGTAGCCATTCCCTTCTCTAGGAGATCTTCCCAACCCAGGGATCGAACCCAGGTCTCCTGCACTGTAGGCAAATTCTTTACCATCTGAGCCACCAGGGAAGCTTTGATGCTTTTGAACTGTGGTGTTGGAGAAGACTCTTGAGAGTCTCTTGGACTTCAAGGAGTTCAAACCAGTCAATCCTAAGGGAAATCAGTCCTAAATGTTCATTGGAAGGAGTGATGCTGAAGCTGAAGCTCCAGTACTTTGGCCACTTGATGCAAAGAACTGACTCATTGGAAAAGACCCGGATGCTGGGAAAGATTGAAGGCAGGAGGAGAAGGGGATGACAGAGGATGAGATGGTTGGTTGGCACCACTGACTCGATGGACATGAGTTTGAGAAAATTCCGGGAAATGGTGAAGGACACGGGGAAGCTGATGTTCTGCAATCCATTGGGTCACGAAGAGTCAGACACGACTAAGCAACTAAACTAAACTGATCTGAACTACTGAAGACGCCGTATGTCATCCATGTTCATAATCTCCAGCATCCCCCACTTCTCCATAGTCAAGCTGATCTTCCTGGGGCTGCAGACCTTGGGCCAGGTTGGTGGGAGTGGTAGTTCTACCTCTAGATGTCTCACGGCTTCCATTTTCTCTCCTATAAAATGCAAAGATTGGTTAAATGATCTGTAAATTCCCTCCAGGTTCAAAATTTTGATTCTGATTTGTCATCTTTGGCATCAGGATAGCTCTGCCATTTAAATAGAGCCCTTTTAATTAGTGCACAAAGAATCACGAAATGTTTGAATTTCTTTACTTCAAGCTGCTGCTGCTACTGCTGCTAAGTCGCTTCAGTCATGTCTGACTCTGTTCGACCCCATAAACGGCACCCCACCAGGCCTCGCCGTCCCTGGGATTCTCCAGGCAAGAACACTGGAGTGGGTTGCCATTTCCTCCTCCAATGCATGAAAGTGAAAAGTGAAAGTGAAGTTGCTGAGTCTTGTCCGACTCTTAGCGACCCCATGGACTGCAGCCTACCAGGCTACTCCGTCCATGGGATTTTCCAGGCAAGAGTACTGGAGTGGGGTGCCATTGATTGCCAGTAAACTTCGAGCATTTAATTTAGAAAAATCATGCAAAGTGTCAAAAAGAGACTAGGAATTATCTCCCTATAGATCACCACTTGCTCCTCTTCTTTAAATTAGTTCTAATCTATCACGTAAGTTCTTCAAAGATTGAATGAAGTCTCCAGCCAATTTCTGTAGCGGTGAAGTTGGCTCTAGAATGATGAGAAATTATCATGCTCACTTGTTATGGAAAGCCCCATGATAAACATCGTGACTCTAAGGATGTTTATAGTGTCTGATCAGGAAACCCACCTATGTAACCCACCTATAGTCACTCAGATCTAACTATCTAGTCATTTTGACTGGCATTCACCTGCTATGCCCCGGCAACATATGAATTATTCTGTTCAGATGTTAACCTGAACACTGTTCTCTGAGGAATGAAGATGTGGAGAACAGAAAATGAATTTAGAGATGGACATTCACTCAACAAATATTCATTGAACTCTTCCAAATGGAAAAGGCGCAGAAAAGATGTCATTCACAGAAATGAATTAGAGCCCCTGTGTCCAAGGAAGTTACAATAGAGAGGAGTTGGGACTTCCCTAGTGGTTCAGTGGTTGACTCTGCACTTCCATTGCAGGGGGCATGGGTTCAATCCCTGTTCAGGGAACTAAGATCCCATTTGGCAAAGCCAAAAACTGAAATAAAATATAAAAATATTGAGAGGAGTATAAGACAAGTATAGCAGTAATTTTAATAAGGGTGCATTAGAAACTGGGCTTCTCTGGAACTGTCCAAGCCAAACATCTTTGATGATGTGACTGGCTTGAGCAGCCATGTCTCATTTACATGACCACCTTCCCTTTGACCCCCACCCCACCATGACTGGGGCAGGGTGGGTTTCTCATCTAAGGAGTGTGGACCCCAGAGAAAAGAGTGTCAAAGCTGATTCCTTCTCAAAACTTTCATCCTAGAAGCATTAAGAATGAAATGATTGGTGGTGATCTCAGACCAGTAAGTCATGTGGAGATGGCACCTTAGTGAGCTCCAGCCATGTCCTCAAAGGTTTGGAGGGACCATGAGTCAGGAGAGGAAGCTGTTTGCCTCTTTCTAGGTCTTTGCAGAGAGAGGATTGGCACCGGGTCCCAGAGAAAAGCTGATTATGAGGGACAGTCAGAAAGACAGACCGTAAGTTGCTGCCCATTGGCTTTCTTAGTCCCATGAAACCCAGATGTACTTCCTGTTTTGTTTCCATGAGATTCTTCTGAGTTCTTTTGATAAATCCACATTTTACTGAGTTAGTATACAACTCTAACTTCACAAATTCACGTGTACATAAATGATAATTTTCTACATTTTTTTAGAACTCAACTTGATTTCTGTTTTGACCTCTCAATTTGCTATGGATGAAAAACTATTTCTCAGTGAATTGAAGTTTTCTCTCCTGCGTTGCCCTGGGTTGTGTTACGTGGTGTTGTGTTGTGTCGAAGTGCCATAGACCTTATGTAGTGGCCAAAACAGGAATGACTGAGAGAAGGGGTGTGGCAGCTCTCTGTTTTTGGATGCCTGCACAAGGACACCCATGATGTTTTGCCATTTACAACAACATGGAGGGACCTGGAGGGCATTTGCTTAATAAAATAATTCAGACAAAGACAAATGCCATACACTATCATATATGTGGACTCCAAACAATAAAGCAAATGAATGAGTATAACAAAACAGAGACAAACACAGATACAGGGAACAAACTAATGGTTACCAGTGGGGAGACAGAAGGCAGAAAGGACAAGAGAAGGCTAAGGGGTTAAGAGGTGTAAACTACAATGTATAACATAGATAAGCTACAAGGATATATGGCAGGATATAGCTGATATTTTATAATAACTATAAATGATGTATGGGGCTTCCCTGGTGGCTCGGTGGTAAAGAATCTGCCCATAATGCAGGAGCTGCAGGAGACCTGGGTTGGATCCCTGGGTCGGGAAGATCCCCTGGAGAAGGATTTGGCAACCTGTGCTAGTATTCTTGCCTGGAGAATCCCATGGAGAGAGGAACCTGATGGGCTACAATCCATAGGGACACAAAGAGTCAGACATGACTTAGCAACTAAACAACAACAATAAATGAAGTATAACCTTTAAAAATTATGAATCACTGTTTTTGTACACCTGTAACCTACATGATATTCTACCTCAGTTAAGAAAAAGAAAGACCTCCTCCAAATAAATAAAAGAAGTTTACTCTGCCACACTAGTTTGTCAGCAAGGAACAGCATCCCATTAGAAGGGCCTTGGGTAGAACAAAAGGCCATATATGATGAACATGAGGGGACCAAGAACCATTTTGGGCACTGGAGCTTGACTTTGAAGCATGGGTCACTGGAGATGGCCTAAGAGCCCAGGAAGAAAGAGGACATGAAGGCCTCAAGATCTGTCTCTGGAGAGGGTGAGGACTGAAGACAGTGGCAGCAAGTTAGTAAAAGGGGTGGGGGATGCTGGTGGTGTAACGAATTTATCTTTACAAGACCTTCATGTTTCGCTTGGTTCTCATTTCATGTTTTGCTGTCAGCAATGAAGAGCTTAACATTGAAGGAATGTAAAACATTTTGAAATAACAGGACTTGATACAATGATGGAGGTCAGGCTCTTTCAAAATTTAAAAAGACTGAGCACCCTGGGCTGGTGGATCTCTGAGGCCCCTGTCAGCTCTTGCAGTCCATGATGCCTTGAACAAATGAACTTTTCTGGAGGCCTTTCAGTAACACAGACCACACAAAGATGACTCTGGTCTGTAGCCATAATGGGAATTCTTGCAACCTTCCCACAACTGGTGAATCCTCTGCTTCCAATGGCCAGATTTTCTTACAAATTATATAAGCAGAGTGGCAATGTACAACCTTGATGAACTCCTTTCTCAATTTTGAACCAGTCCATTGTTCCATGTCAGGTGAGGACAGAATACAGCAGCAACAAGTTCATAAAAAGAGTGGGAGATGCTGGTGCTATAAAGAATTTAGCTTCACTCAGAATCAAGGCTCCATCAGGCCACCGACCAAGAGACAGGGGGTTCATACAGCCAGCTCTGAGTGGTAAGCTGCTCCCCACAAGGCTCCGTGTAGAGTCAAGCCCCACATGGAAGCTCTACACTGAGTCCCAGGGTGGGGGGTATGGCCATTTAATATGTCCGCAAGATGCCTATGGGCTTCGCAACAACTGGAAAATCACCCACTGAACAGCCCCAGGGACTCAGACATAATACCGACAGGCACCAGGCCTCATTAGGGGAAGATGTTTCTGCTAAACTTGCATTTCTAACACAAAGCTGAGTTCTGGTAACCCTAGTGAAAGAAATAAAAGAAGCCACAGGAAACTATTTTTGGCTATCTGAGAACAAAAGTTGATTTTAAATTGTTGAACTCTGCTTCCCCAAGAACAATTGAGTGCTGCGTTTGGCCTCCCTCTTGCACAAGTTACACATGTGGCCGACTCCTTCCTACCTTCACCCCACAGTTGGGTGAGACTTGAAAAAAAACTAAGTGCTAAAAAGATCCCTCAGCCACATGACTCCTCCAGATCCAGAGCACTGAGGGTTTTCAAGTCAGGAATAAAGAGCATCACCAGCTTTTCTGAGCCCCTTCTCTGTCCACCTGCCCTTGACCCCGTGTGTCTGGTGCCATCGCAGGAAGTAGAAACAGCCAGATGTTCTGTATCTTCATATGGTGTTAGTCCAGGTAATGGGCTAGTGACAGCTGACTGTGGAGGAGACTGCAAGTGAGCAGTCTCACAGAGTCACCAAGAGAACCAGGACGTCTTGCTTCATGGAGAATGAGGGAGTCGTCAGTGTTCATCAGGAGGGCTCAACAGTGCTAAAGGCATCTAGAGCAGTGAAGGATAAAGGTCATCCAGTGGTTTTGACCATTGGGATAAAGCTAATGTTTTTTTTCTTTTGGCCATGCTGCACATGTTGCAGGATCTTAGTTCCCCAACCAGGGATTGAACCTGGGGCTCCAGCAGTGAAAGCGTCAAGTGCTAACCACTGGACCACTAGGGAATTCTCCATAAAACTGACCTTGATGAGACTAGCTCAGAGGGAGACAGAAATTGTTCAAGCCTGTATGGATGGGACACAAAGAAGAGGAGACATCACATGCAGATAGCACTTCAAAGGGTTTGATTAGAAGAGCAGGAATGAAATTAGATTACAGGATGAGGCGGTCATAATATCAAGAAAGAGATTTTTAGGATTAGAGTTTGCTTTTAGGTGATGAAAAACAGAAGAAGAGATTGAAGATTACAGGAAAGAGAGGGGAAGCTGGCAGTAGGTCCTGGAAGGAATGGGGTTCACATGTGAGTGGAGGTTTGTCCTAAACGAGAGGAGAGGAGGAGACGGTGAACTTGGGTATATGGCAAGTTTATATGGGTCAGAGCACAGGGAAGTGAGCTTGGTAGCCTTGATTTTCTCTATGAAATGGGATAAAAGATGCCTACTAAGTATAGATGGGTTCAACACAGGTCTGGAAGGTTTGGAATTATCCTTTAAAAAAAAAATTATCTTCCACCTGGCATCCCCTTTGGGAATCATAAGTTTGTTTTCTTTGCCCATGAGTCTACTTCTGTTTTGTAAATAAATTCATCTGTGGCATTTTTAGATTCCGCATGAAGTGACATCACACAATATTTGGAATCATTCTTGATCTGCTCCTCCTTCCCTTTTCTTTGGTTGTGCAAACTTGTTTACAAGTAGGTTGACCATTGCCCGCTCTGTGTTCAAGAGAGTCCTGGTTTACACCTGTTGTCCGGATGTGATTTCTCACAGTATCCATTCACTCTCGACAGTGTCCAAGTTGGAATAATAGTTTAGACAGACAGATAGACAGAGATTCGTGTTTTTTTCAATCTGCACAACTGTGTCATTTTCTCCTGTGGTACAGAGCCCTGCATCCAGACACAAAGCAAAATGTAGAATTGACTATACTATGTTTTAGTATAGGGTTGGGATGTTTCTCTGTTGGTGAAATGGAAGGCTGGGCATTCAAGAGATTCGAAAGTTCTGGGAATTGGACAGCATGGAGATAACGAAAGCCATCTGTGCTGTTTCTGTGAGACACAGGTAAGAAGACGGAAAAGTTTGCAGTTGTAAGCATCTCCCAGAAGAGAAACTGCCTTACAGGGTGCTTTTGACTTGTGCCCGCTTCCAACCCTCTACTACTTCCCTCTCATTTAGTCATTCTGGGAAATAAGACAACAGCCTCGGAGTTTACAATGAAGACTGCACTGTAGGAAGGAGGGGAGGGAAGTGCCTAGAACTTGCATGAACACCACAGCCCACGTCCTTAATACGTTAGCATCAGAGACTTTTTTTTATTGTTGTTGCTGAGTCATTAAGTTATATCCAACTCTTTGGTGATATCGTGGACTGTAGCCTGCCAGCCTCCTCTGTTCATGGGATTCCCCAGGCAAGAATACTGGAGTGGGCTGCTATTTCCTTCTCCAGGGGATATTCCCAACCCAGGGATCGAACCTGCATCCCCTGCATTGGAAGGCGGATTTTTTTACCACTGAGCTGCCAGGGAAGCTCAGACTTTCTTTTACGTACTGATATAACCAAAGGCCTGCCCGCCGCCACCTGAGAATTGCCTTATGCATCAGGAGGGGTGTGGGAATTTTGTGATGCGCAAATGGGACTGGAGGGACTTGTGATAGGATGGGAAGAGGAAATCTGGAGGTTACCAGGGAAGGGGAAATATTGTCGTCCTGAATGGCAAACTCCAAAGGGCCAAATATGGAAGGAATGGCAATTGTGTAGTCAACCATTAGCAACCTTCACTTTACCAGACTTCGCTTTCTTTTTCTAAAGAGCAGTTTATGAAATTTGAAACTCAGAGGGACAATAAAACATCAAGGATGTCTGGAGTGGATTCCTAAGGAAAAGTCAATCCCATAGCAGACAACACCCCGGGTACATTCCGTGCTCTGGACCTTGACACTCCCTGTGTCCTCTGCCAGCGATGCTCCTGTGTCCTCCTGGTCCATCCCTCTCTGTCTGCAGGTCTCTGCTTAAATGCCCTCCAACTAGGGGGGCCTTCTATAGCCACCTGTGGAAAATAGCTCCTCAATCTCACTTCCCCTGCTTTTTCCCCATAGCATTTATCACTGTCTAGTATGTATGTGGATTTATTTCTTGTCTGCCTTCACACACTATAATGTGAACCCTGTGTGGCAGAGACTTGGTTTGGTCCCCTGCAGTAAGCCCACTGTTTGGGCCATCATAGGTTTTTAATTACTGTGTGTTGACTAAATGAAAAAAAAAAAAAAAGTGAATGAGTGGTTACTTTGAGTTTTAATGCAATGTCTGTTTTAATGGATTTTGATAAGTCTTCATGATCAAATGGGAGAGACATTCTATGAGAGTGACTCAATCTTGATTCTTACAATATGAGTAGATGAGTGGCCTCTATCTCCCTTCAGGTAAATCTGTTGGCTAGGTGAGCTATGCTCAGTTTCTTGGGATCAAGGGCAAAAGGCCCTTTAAATATTAATATTTAATATTTAAAGACCAAGAGCAAAACAAAACTCCATGGAGCAGGCAGTATTGTCAAACCCATGTTGCCAATGAAGAAACTGACACTGAGACGTGGAACGGTATTTGTTCAAGATCATCCAGCTGATGAGTCTCAGCCCTAGGATTCAAGTCTTCTGACTTCAAATTCCATCCTGTTCCTGTAGCCCAACATGCCTCTCCTCCTGTAACACAGAAAAGACTTTGGGGGGAGGAGTTATCTCCTTTCACTGCCTCCACTTTCTCACCTCCCAGACTCCTTTTAGCCAACCCAATCTGGCTTCCTCATCTCTGCTCCCCTGCACCTGGTCCTATCCTGATCACTGGTCACCTCATCCAGGGGCATGTCTCCGTTCTCATCTTACCTGATTTTCAGAAGTGTTCAAGGTAAGTACTCCCTCCTTGAAACCCTCCCCTTTCTTGGCCTCCATAAAGCACAGACTGCTGGTCAGCCTCCTACTTCAGTAACCATACCTCCACAGTCTCCTTTACCAGCTCCAAGCCATCTCTACAGGCTGCAAAACCTTAGAGTTCAACCCTGCCTCTTCTTTCTTCTCTAGCTACAATCCCATGGTATTAAGAATCGAACTGGGGTCTCCTGCATTGCAAGCAGATTCTTTACCAGCTGAGCTACCAGGGAAGCCCACTACATGGAAATGACTCACAAATTCACATCTTTGGTTATGAACTTCACCCTGGATTTCAGCCTTACTTTCATTCCAAAAACCTTATTATGGGTTAAATGTGTCTGCCCTTGCCTTCCAAATCCATATGTTGAAATTCTAACCCCAGTGTGATAGTATTTGGAGGTGGAACCTCTAGGAGGTGATTAGGCCAAGAAGCTACAGCTCTCATTTATGTAATTAGTGCACTTACAAGATGAGACATAAGGGCTTTTCCTCTTCTCTGCCATGTGAGGATACAATGAGAAGACAGCTAAGTGCAAACCACAAGGCAAAGCTCTCACCAGACATTGGATCTGCCAGCACTTTCTTCTTAGACTCCTCAGCTTTTGTAACCATGAGAAATAAATGTTTGGTACTTCACTCATCCAGTTTATGCTATTATAGCAGCCCGAGCTAAGACAAGCCTGCTTGCCATCTTCTCTTGAATGTCTAACAGACATCTCAAAATTAACAGGACAAAACTAGAACTCTTTATTTTACCACCACTGCAATCCTATCCCTCATCTCTGTAAATAACACTACCATATATTCAGTGGTTCAAATCCAAACCTTAAGCATCAGTCTTCATTCATCTCTTTCCTTCATATCCAGGGTTCTTCATTTCTACCTCTGAACATGACCTAAATTAACCTGCTTCTCTCCATCTCTCAGTTCAGTTCAGTCACTCAGTCGTGTCCAACTCTTCGCGACCCCATGAATCGCAGCACACCAGGCCTCCCTGTCCATCACCAACTCCCGGAGATCACTCAGACTCACGTCCATCGAGTCAGTGATGCCATCCAGCCATCTCATCCTCTGTCGTCCCCTTCTCCTCCTGCTCCCAATCCCTCCCAGCATCAGAGTCTTTTCCAATGAGTCAACTCTTCACATGAGGTGGCCAAAGTACTGGAGTTTCAGCTTCAGCATCATTCCCTCCAAAGAAATCCCAGGGCTGATCTCCTTCAGAATGGACTGGTTGGATCTCCTTGCAGTCCAAGGGACTCTCAAGAGGCTTCTCCAACACCACAGTTCAAAAGCATCAATTCTTCGGCGCTCAGCCTTCTTCACAGTCCAACTCTCACATCCATACATGACCACAGGAAAAACCATAGCCTTGACTAGACGGACCTTTGTTGGCAAAGTAATGTCTCTGCTTTTGAATATGCTATCTAGGTTGGTCATAACTTTCCTTCCAAGGAGTAAGCGTCTTTTAATTTCATGGCTACAGTCACCATCTGCAGTGATTTTGGAGCCCCAAAAAATAAAGTCTGCCACTGTTTCCACTGTTTCCCCATCTATTTGCCATGAAGTGATGGGACCGGATGCCATGATCTTCGTTTTCTGAATGTTGAGCTTTAAGCCAACTTTTTCACTCTCCTCTTTCACTTTCATCAAGAGGCTTTTTAATTCCTCTTCACTTTCTGCCATAAGGGTGGTGTCATCTGCATATCTGAGGTTATTCATATTTCTCCCGGCAATCTTGATTCCAGCTTGTGTTTCTTCCAGTCCAGTGTTTCTCATGATGTACTCTGCATATAAGTTAAATAAGCAGGGTGATAATATACAGCCTTGACGTACTCCTTTTCCTATCTGCTGCCCTAATCCATGTCACCATTGTCTCTGTCTTATACCCCTAGAGTCTGGAGCAGTGCTTTGTTGACTGGTCCAGACATAGCTGATAGTAAATATAGGGTGAAAAAATGAATATGAACTTTTTTTTCAATTTAGAGTTTATTGGAGAATACTTGCCATCCAGGAGTCATTTCACAGCAGAACTCAGAGACACCCAGGAAAATTTAGAAGTCAGTACGCTCTAATACCCCCAATGCCAATCCTGCCCTTACTCCCATGCGACCCTTCTACTCCTTAGCTGTCTTCATGATGTCTCATAGACAAAACCTACTCAGAAGAAAGTAGATGAAATTTACCCATACAAAAGTGCAGATCGGTGATAATCACTTAAGGACTCATCTCCCAGAGTATTTGGAAGTTCAGTTCAGTTCAGTTGCTCAGTCGTGTTCAACTCTTTGCGACCTCATGGACTGCAGCACACCAGACCTCCCTGTCCATCACCAACTCCCAGAGTCCACCCAAACCCATGTCCATTGAGTCGGTGATGCCATTCAACGATCTCGTCCTCTGTCATCCCCTTTTCCTCCCACCTTCAACCTTACCCAGCATCAAGGTCTTTTCAAATGAGTCAGTTCTTTGCATCAGGTGACCAGAGTACTGGAGTTTCAGCTTCAACATCAGTCCTTCCAATGAACACTCAGGACTGATCTCCTTTAGGATGGACTGGTTGGATCTCCTTGTAGTCCAGGGGACTCTCAAAAGTCTTCTCCAACACCACAGTTCAAAAACATCAATTCTTCAGTGTTCAGCTTTCACTATAGTCCAACTCTCACATCCATACATGACCACTGGAAAAATCAGTCTTGACTAGACAGACCTTTGTTGGCAAAGTAATGTCTCTGCTTTTTAATATGTTGTCTAAGTTGGTCATAACTTTCCTTCCAAGGAGTAAGCATCTTTTAATTTCATGGCTGCAGTCACTATCTGCAGTGATTTTGGAGCCCCCCAAAATAAAGTCTGCCACTGGAAGCAAGGCCTTAAATTGAAGGAAGAAAATATTAAAGCAGACATGAGCCAGTGGGGATTTTCCTCTATTTCCTCTCAGAGACAGCTCTGGAGACTCAGGACCATGTGACGCACTTCCTTTAGCCAAGATTAGATTCAGGATTAGTCCATCAGCACAAGTCACGCACAAGTCCCCTGTAGGCCACAGAGTTACAGGAAGAGTTCCTAAAACCATGGAAGATGGCATTCTGCATGACCTCATGAAAAACACCCGCTTTTCTCTTATTCCTCTAGTCCTGTAACCCCATCATCTCTCTTCTGAGTCAGCAATTGGGTGACAGCTTCTATTTTTATGTCATGGGAGAGAAGGACAGGAATCTAGAGGGAAATCAGACACGAGAACGTATGTTCTGAGGAGTGAATTTTTTTTTCTATTCCCCTTCTACTAATACTTGTTAGAGTGTCTGGATTAAAAGCCACAGTCCTCAGGCCCTGTGCCCTACTGCCCCCATTCCCACAGCTCTGTGTCAGGCATTTTGCTAGAGCATCACAAGGCATCTGCATCTTCAGCTGCTCGGAAAGTGTCATCTGATGAAGCAGAAGCCTAAGACACAGCTCCAACATACCCACAGCATCTGTTCAGGGAGACCACTGCTCTGTGGCCCCTTACTGAGGCTCTCCTAGGCTTCAAGAGATCCTGCTGATGGAGCCTTACTGCATCACTCACTGCACAGATATGGAGGAGCCCAGGGTCCCCCTCCTCAGGAAGCCTGTATTCCCATATGAGACTTCTTAGACAACTGCATGTCCCCAGAGCTGCCATTGAGGGCTACTTGCCCTGCTGTAAATTAGCCCTAAGACCCTTTGGTCATTCAGCAAACTTCCGGTTCTTTTTGGATGGATACCAGAAGCTCAGGGCTGCCTTGGTAGCTCAGATGGTAAAGAATCTGCTTGCAATGCAGGAGACACAGGTTCGATACCTGGGTCAGGAAGATCCCATGGAGAAAGGAATGGCTCCCCACTCCAGTATTCTTGCCTGGAGAATTCCATGGACAGAGGAGCCTGGTGGGCTACAGTCCACAGGATCACAGGATCAGAGTCAGACACAAGCGACTAACACAGCATAACAGAACAACCAGAAGCTGACTCTCCAGTGGTTCTGAGTGGGTGCAGTTAGACTTTCCCTCCACCAGAACGCCACTACCAGGTAGTAGAACAATGAAAGGGACAAATTCCACTGAGAGTTACAATTCAATCCCCAGTTTCTATGTGGCAGAAACCCCACGCTCTGCTCTGGCCACATTATCATGCTCACATAAAAGGCCCAATCCAAGGTGCATGAACGCCCATCTTTGTGGTCAAATACAGTGACAAAGTCCTCCTTATAGCCAGAAGAGGTAGGGACAAAGGGGTTTTAGGTCTGGAAAACAGGTATCAAAGTCCTGGGCTTGTCAGATTCTTAAACATCATTCATTCAAGGTCAGCGAGTCCTATACAATCCTCCCAGTCAAACCTTCTCTCACACCATGAATGCCACTACTTAAAATTATCTCACATTCCTTATACTAATTCACATACCCTCTTAGGTCTTACTTCAGTATGAATACTTTAAAAGCCAAGAGATCAACTTGAGATTTAGATTGCTATTTAGGATTCGCTATAACTAATTAATAATCCTGTGAGTTTCAAAGATGGTTAATCACTCCTGGGATGAAGACTGGAGTTAACTTGTACATAAAAGTCATACCCTTTATACAAATTATTCTAAAGTAAATTAATCCAAAGACAATATTAAATTGACTCTAAAATAGAAGTAAACCCTAATGCTCTCACTCAAGGACACCCCTCATCCTCCTTCCAATATAAATCAACTAGCAATCAATACTTATCTCTCTCTCTCTCGCACACACACACACACACACTTCAATGCCCTTTTCTGTTTGCATTGGAAGAAACTGAGAAAACTGGGCAATAGCTGTGCCCTTTCTTGAAGGCACCTATTTTTCAGGCTCAGCAAAAGTTGGGATTTAGACCATTTACTCTCCATGAAGCATTTCTCAGAAACCATCAAGAACCTGAATACAGGGAGCATGACTGGAAGGTTCAGAAAAACTATTTGGTCTTTGTGTGAGTTTAGGGTTTCAGAGTCTGCTGATGTTGCTGTGGAAATGGCCCACGTGAAACTTGCCCTGGGTGAGCCTAGGACTCTGTGATGGAGGAGCCCCAGCTTCCAGGTAGGCTGTAACACCTGGGCCCGAAATAAAGGCTCTAGGTCCTCCTCCCAGACTCAGTTGCCAAGTGCAGTCCCCACCAGACCACTGTGTGGGGCTCACACTCCCTCCTCATCACTCCCGCACACCTTATACTCTCCTCTCATCAGTCCTCCTTGGTCCTGATGAACTGAGTGCCCTCATATTTATTAATTAGACAGTTAGGTCTAATAGCCTAGATAGCTTCACGGCATCCTGCATAGTGTAGGGGCTTCACAAATACCTTTTTCAGTTTTCTCTATAGCTCATACATTCATTTATTCAATGATGTTTAAACTCAGGGGGAGTATTCAAAGTGACTTCAAAGGGAAATTTCAAGGTGGATTAATTTTCACCTTGAAAATTAATTCTGCTTCATGGGCAGATCTGTTCCAGGTTTCTAGACACCACAGAGTCGGATGTTAGACACAAGGAGAGTTTGTGTTTTTTTCTTTATTAAAGTATAGTTAATTTACAATGTTGTGTTTCTGGAGTACAGCAAAGCGATTATGTTATACATATACATATGTATATGTATGTATATATACACAATTTTCCAGATTCTTTTCCAGTATAGGTTATTACAAGATAATGAATTTAGTTCTCTATGGTATATAGTAGGACCTTGTTTATCTGTTTCCTTTCTTTAGGGGATCTTCCCAACCCAGAGATTGAACCTGGGTCTCCTGCATTGCAGGCGTATTCTTTACCATCTGAGCCACCGGGAAGTCCCTTGGCACACACAGGACCTTGTTTATCTATTTTATATATTGTAGTACATGCTAAGTCGCTTCAGTTGTGTCCGACCCTGTGTGACCCCGTGGACTGTAGCCTGCCAGGCTCCTCTGTCCTTGGGCTTCTCCAGGCAAGAACACTGGAGTCGTTTGCCATGCCCTATTCCAGGGGATCGCATAGAGTCAGACACGACTGAAGTGACTTAGCAGCAGCAGCAGCATTCCGGGGGATCGTCCTGACCTAGAGATCAAAGCTGCATTTCCTATATCTTCTGCATTGGCCAGCAGGTTCTTTACCATTAGTGCCACCTGGGAAGCCATTATATATAGTAGTGTGTATCTGTTAATCCTGAACCCCTAACTTATCCCTTTCCCTGTTTCTCATAAGTTTGTTTTCTATGGCTGTGAAACTGTTTTTTTGTGCTGTAAATAAGTTCATCTGTATCATGTTTTAATATTCCACATTTAAGTGATGTAATATGATATTTGTCTGATGTACTTAATTTAACATGGTAATCTCTAAGTCCATCCACATTGCTACAGATGACATCATTTCATTCTTTTTTATGGATAAGTAACATTAAGGTGATGTATAGATATATCACATCTTCTTTATCCATTTAGCTGTCAGTGGACATTTAGATTGCTTTCACGTCTTGGCTGTTGTAAATAACAGAATGAGAAAACAACAGAATGGGAAAGACTAAAGATCTCTTCAAGAAAATTACAGATACCAGGGAACATTTCATGCAAAGATGGGCACAATAAAGGATGGAAATGGTATGGACCTAACAGAAGCAGAAGATGCTAAGAAGAGGTGGAAAGAAGACGCAGAACTATACAAAAAAGATCTTCATGACCCTGATAATCACAATGGCGTGATCACTCACCCAGAGCCAGACATCCTGGAGTGTGAAGTCAAGTGGGCCTTAAGAAGCATCCCTACAAACAAAGCTCGTGGAGATGATGGAATTCCAGTTGAGCTATTTCAAATCCTAAAAGATGATGCTATGAAAGTGCTGCACTTAATATGCCAGCAAATTTGGAAAACTCAGCAGCAGCCACAGAAGTGGAAAAAGACAGTTTTCAATCCAATCCCAAAGAAAGGCAATGCCAAAGAATGCTCAAACTACCGCACAATTGCACTCATCTCACATTCTAGCAAAGTAATGTTCAAAATTCTCCCAGGCTTCAATAGTACATGAACTGTGAACTTCCAGATGTTCAAGCTGGATTTAGAAAATGCAGAGGAACCAGAGATCAAATTGCCAATATCCATTAGATCATAGAAAAAGGAAGAGAGTTCCATAAAAACATCTATTTCTGCTTTATTGACTATGCCAAAACCTTTGACTGTGTGGATCACAACAAACTGTGGAAAATTCTGAAAGAGATGGGAATACCAGACCACCTGACATGCCTCCAGAGAAATCTGTATGCATGTCAAGAAGCAACAGTTAGAACTGGACATGGAACAACAAACTGGTTCCAAATGGGGAAAGGAGTACTCAAGGCTGTATATTGTCACCCTGCTTATTTAACTTCTATGCAGAGTACATCATGAGAAACACTAGGCTGGATGAAGCACAGCTGGAATCAAGATTTCTGGGAGAAGTATCAATAACCTCAGACATGCAGATGCCACCACCCTTATGCCAGAAAGTGAAGAAGAACTAAAGAGCCTCTTGATGGAAGTGAAAGAGGAGAGTTAAAAAGTTGGCTTAAAACTCAACATTCAGAAAACTAAGATCATGGCTTCTGGTCCCATCACTTCATGGCAAATAGATGGGGAAACAATGAGAAGAGTAAGAGACTATTTTGTGGGGGCTCCAAAATCACTGCAGATGGTGACTGCAGCCATGAAATTAAAAGGCACTCACTCCTTGGAGGGAAAGTTATGACCAACCTAGATAGCATATTGAAAAGCAGAGACATTACTTTGCCAACAAAGGTCCATCTAGTCAAAGCTATGGTTTTTCCAGGAGTCATATATGGATGTAAGAGTTGGACTATAAAGAAAACTGAGCGCTGAAGAATTGATGCTTTTGAACTGTGGTGTTGGAGAAGACTCTTGAGGGTCCCTTGGACTGCAAGGAGATCCAGCCAGTCCATTCTAAAGGAAATCAGTCCTGAATATTCATTGGAAGGACTGATGTTGAAGCTGAAACTCCAATACTTTGGCCACCTGATGTGAAGAGCTGACTCATTTGAAAAGACCCTGATGCTGGGAAAGATTGAGGGCAGGAGGAGAAGGGGTCAACAGAGGATAAGATGGTTGGATGGCATCACCGACTCAATGGACATGAGTTGGTGATGGACAGGGAGGCCTGGTGTGCTGCAGTCCATGGGTTGCAAAGAGTCAGACTAAGCGACTGAACTGAACTGATGAACACTAGGGTCCATGCATTTTTTTAAATTAGAGTTTACATCTTTTCCAGATATGTGCTTAGGAGTGGGATTGCTAGATCATATGGTAACTTCGTTTTTAGTTTTATGAGGAACCTCCATGCAGTTCTTCATAATGTCTGCACCAACGTACATTATCACCAACACTGTAGGAGGGTCCCTTTTCTCCACACCCTTTCCAGCATTTGTTATTTGTAGACCTTTAATAATATCCATTCTGACTGATACGAGGTGATACTTCCTTGTACAATAGCTCTGATTTGCATTTCACTAATAATTAACAATGTTGAGCATTTTTTAAGCCTGTTGGCCATCTGTATGTCTTCTTTGGAGAAATGTTTATCAGATAAAGACAGTTTTAAAGGAATATGGTTCAGCCTGGAAGCTAGTCTACCCCTTTGCAAACTTGTCTTTTGGACAGATAATAAAATAGTAATAATAGCAAAGAACAACTAGTATTTTTTTAGATTGTTTACTTTTTGTCAGGTACTGTTGTAAGTGCTTTACCTATTTAGTCCACATTATAACTTTATGAGATAAATACTATTGACGCCCCCATGCTACAGATCCAGCAGTTCCTAGAATTCTGTTGTTAGAGACTCATTTACTAGACTTAAGCCACATCCTCTTTCAGGCAGTTCTCTCATTTTAAATGTGCATATCCCTCAGCATGATGATGCCCAGAAGTATACCAGATGAAAAAGGGAAGCTTCATGTAAATTAATGGACAAAATGCCTCACCCCCTAGTAGTCTGCTCTCTCTGGTGGAACTGGAGGAGGAGTTTTGAAGAGAGACAGCTGCAGATAAAGAAGGCAGGATGCACATCTGTATCATATCAGACTGGGAGCCCTGTATCTGGGCTTTAACTGAGAAATTGCTGCAGATGTTGGCCAGAGAAACTTTGGTGTCTGTGCAGTTGTTTATTGAGCCCAGGCTAAAGAAAGAGTTTAGGGAAAGAGAATCTGAGCTTTGGAACAATGGTCTGACTGATGTCTAGACCCAACATTCAAGACACAAATGCTTGTCCATAGGAGGGCGATTTTTCCCCTCCCCAGACATTTGGCAATGTCTGGGGATATTTTTTGTCATGACTGGGTCAGGGGAGGGGGCAGTGAGGGCTACTGTCATTTAGTGGTCAGAGGCCAGATATGCTGCGACATGCTATGATGCAGAGGGTGGCTGCCTTGCCTCAAAGACTGGTTAAAAGAGCACCAATGCTAGTACTAAGAGACAAGATTCTGTATCATTTCAATACCTTTCAGTTCAGTTCAGTTGCTCAGTCGCGTCCGACTCTTTGCAACCCCATGAATCGCAGCACACCAGGCCTCCCTGTCCATCACCATCTCCCGGAGTTCACTCAAACTCACGTCCATCAAGTTGGTGATGCCATCCAGCCATCTCATCCTCTGTCGTCCCCTTCTCCTCCTGCCCCCAATCCCTCCCAGTATCAGAGTCTTTTCCAATGAGTCATGAAAATTTTGCACCTTGTTTTATGTCCCTGGATAGGTTCCAGTGTCTCTCAGTTTATAGTCTACGGGACCTTGAGTAGAATTTCTATTCTTACTGTTGTATGAAAATTGTATAAATCTTTATTATGTTGAATTTGTTCATAGTGCTTTTCATGTCTATTATATCCTTCTACTTATACTACAATACCCATTCTATTAATTTTTTTTTGAGAGCTTGGTATTGAAACTCCAACTAAAAATCTTAATTTAGCTACTTGAAAAATAATTGCAATTGTGATATGTAGTAGAACTATATGTAAGCCTGCCCTGTATTTTCCAAGAAGTGAAGTGAGAGTCTCCCAGTCATGTCCAACTCTTTGTGACCCCATGGAAGTCCATGGAATTCTCCAGTCCAGAATACTGTTCCCTTCTCCAGGGGATCTTCCCAACCCAGGGATTGAACCCAGGGTTCCCGCACTGCAGGCTGATTCTTTACCAACTGAGCCACAAGGGAAGCCCAAGAATACTAGAGTGGGTAGCTGATCCCTTCTTTAGCAGACCTTCCCAAACCAGGAATCAAACTGGGGTCTCCTGCATTGCAGGCGGATTCTTTACCAGCTGAGCTACTAGGACTATCAGATCAGATCAGTCGCTCAGTCGTGTCCAACTCTTTGCGACCCCATGAATCACAGCACGCCAGGCCTCCCTGTCCATCACCAGCTCCCGGAGTTCACCCAGACTCACGTCCATCAAGTCAGTGATGCCATCCAGCCATCTCATCCTCTGTTGTCCCCTTCTCCTCCTGCCCCCAATCCCTCCCAGCATCAGAGTCTTTTCCAGTGAGTCAACTCTTCGCATGAGGTGGCCAAAGTACTGGAGTTTCAGCTTTAGCATTATTCCTTCCAAAGAAATCCCAGGGCTGATCTCCTTCAGAATGGAATGGTTGGATCTCCTTGCAGTCCAAGGGACTCTCAAGAGGCTTCTCCAACACCACAGTTCAAAAGCATCAATTCTTCGGCGCTCAGCCTTCTTCACAGTCCAACTCTCACATCCATACATGACCACAGGAAAAACCATAGCCTTGACTAGATGGACCTTTGTTGGCAAAGTAATGTCTCTGCTTTTGAATATGCTATCTAGGTTGGTCATCACTTACCTTCCAAGGAGTAAGCGTCTTTTAATTTCATGGCTGCAGTCACCATCTATAGTGATTTTGGAGCCCCCCAAAATAAAGTCTGCCACTGTTTCCACTGTTTCCCCATCTATTTCCCATGAAGTGGTGGGACCGGATGCCATGATCTTCGTTTTCTGAATGTTGAGCTTTAAGCCTTAAGCCTACTTTTTCACTCTCCTCTTTCACTTTCATCAAGAGGCTTTTTAGTTCCTCTTCACTTTCTGCCATAAGGGTGGTGTCATATGCATATCTGAGGTTATTGATATTTCTCCTGGCAATCTTGATTCCAGCTTGTGTTTCTTCCAGTCCAGCGTTTCTCATGATGTACTCTGCATATAAGTTAAATAAACAGGGTGACAATATACAGCCTTGACGAACTCCTTTTCCTATTTGGAACCAGTCTGTTGTTCCATGTCCAGTTCTAACTGTTGCTTCCTGACCTGCATACAAATTTCTCAAGAGGCAGATCAGGTGTTCTGGTATTCCCATCTCTTTCAGAATTTTCCACAGTTTATTGTGATCCACACAGTCAAAGGCTTCTATATGTAAACTTGCCCTATATTTTCCAAGAATCCTATAAATGTTTTATCATACTTTCATAATTTAAAAAATAAAAAAGAGACAAAAAATTGAAAAAAAAAAAGTATCACCAGGGCTGAGGCTGAGAAACCCTGCAATACATTTGGATCTGCGTCTAAAAATTCTTGTCTGGGCCTCTGGGCAGTGACGACTCACAGGCGCCCTCCAATGGCCAGTACGAATAATGATCCTAAATACCAGTGAGTGTCTCCGAGTCTCAATCCTTTTCCCACTGTGCTCAGCTTTCTTTGAAAGAGCTAGAAGGCCTGTCTTGTCCTTTACGTGGCTGTCCTCATCTCCCAGGCACATGCTTTATGAGAAAGCAAGGAGCGTGAGACCTCTTCCTTCATGATGAAACTCTGCTGATCTTCCAGTCTTGTAACTTTATGGAAACAGCTTGGTGTTGCAAAAGTTAGTTCCTTTCCCAGAAGAGCAAGCAACAAAACCAAGGAACTCTTTCTTTTTTGTGCCAACTAATTACACCTCTATTTGTATTTTCTCTATCTTGGCTCTTTCAACTTCTTTTCATCTCCCAAGTCTGTGTGGACTTGTAATCCCATGATTAGCAGAGTGGTGTCTATTCATTGCTTTCCTGTGAATATTCATGAGGTTAGCTACAATGACAGAATCCTGATGTCTCAGAAGCTGATGAACCTCCTGACTTGTGCATACATCTCAAAGACATTTTGCTGAAATTGATCTTTCATTCTCCAAGCAATGAAGAGATATTAGGAAACCCTTTTCTTTCTTACTCCTATAGTTTTTAAGCTGTTAGATAATTACTTTGACCCTTACCTTGGGTCAAATGCCAAAATTATTGGGAAAGTGTAAGCCTGAGAATCATTCTAGGTTATTCCCCTGACTGACACTGTGTGAAGCAATTTGCCATCCCACACCCCAGATCACGTCTGCATGTGCCAAGCTAGGTCTGCACTGACTGTTGATCAAACCACTCATCCCAATTGAGTGAGGGGAGGGGCAGTGCTTCCTGGCTCTTAGGAAGCTAATTCTTTGGACCAAGTGACTAGTAACACACCCACTCCACAGACACTGGCCCACTCAGCCACAGCCCTTGGCTGGCCTGCCTCTCCTGTTAGCCACGTGACTCCTGTTCCACTGGGGGCTGTGGTAGGTCTGGTGAATGATTTGTCAGCCCCTGGGAAGCTCTGAATCCATCTCCTTAGAATGCCTCAAAGATTCTTTGTTCTAAGTCAGCCTTGAAAAGCAGTGACCAGTAGAGTTCTTTATCCTGCCAGTAACCTGATCACTGACACTTGAGAGGAAACCTAAGAATTCAGGAGCATTATTTACTACCTTGTGAAGTATAAATCATTGTGCTTGCTTGAAACTGCATGTCTGTGAGAGAGAAGGTCAAGGTAGGCTTACGTTCAAATCCTTTACCTATTTTCTCAAGTCTCCTCCCTTGCTCAAGCGTTAACTCAGCACAACCACTGATTCTGGGAGCGAACGAACCCTTCCCGTGAGAATATTCTGAGAAACCATTCGTCAGGCATGCTCTGTCGCATCAATGCACACATCTCCATTCTTTCCTTGTGGCAGCAGGTAGCAAGAAGCATCTCAAGTTCTCCAGGAATCCAAGGTTAATAAGGACGAACTTAGAAGTCATCTTAAAAGAGGATAGACCTAACTGCAGCTTTGTCACTGAAAAAATAATTTCTTGACTTTCTAAAAAGCAAAGCTTGTGCCACTTGAGGGCGCCATTGGGTTTTAAGAAAAGAGCTTTCTGTTACCTTGAAAGAGCCCAGACACATGTCCAACAAGTTCTGCGAAATAAAACTAAATTTAGGTCTCACTTCTAGGAAAAGGAAGGGAAACAGTAATCTACTTTTTATTTTAAAGAGAGATTAACCCAAATTCAGTTAAGTTCTAAACTCCCTTTTACAAAGCTTCCTTTCCCCAGCCAAATGAAATAAAAAGAGATATTGTGTTAAAAGATGCCCTGTGTATTTTTGTAGAAGAGACAGTTGCTTAAGATCAACATTCCAGTGTGAAGTGAGAGAAATAATGGGAACAAATTGCATAATAGGAACCTCCTGGCTTTAAACTGGAGACCTAAGCAATTTGGGTTCCAAGGGGAAAAACTTTGCTTTACTTGGGTGTTTGAAAACTCCCAGAGAAAAGAAAAGCTTACATGTAACCCCAGTTTCCTTATCAGGGTTTGTCTGCCTAATGCAGGTCCCACTTTCAGCTGAGAATACTAGAAATAACAGGGAAAGCTGAAATTTCCAAGCTGGGGCTACAAAGGGCTCCTGTAGGAAGGGACAGGTAAAGGCTCTAAAATGAATTTTTAAATTCAATCGAGTATAAAACAGTGTTAAATGTGGATTTTTCAGAATGAGACATTTACTAGGCAAATAATCTGTAACAGAGCATTAGACAGAACATCATCAATATAAACTGGACTTTCCTCTCCCTGTCTTTCACCAAGCCCAATCTATTCAATCTTTGGTATTCAGTGAGAGCTCCATGGTTTTAATAGAGCCTTCTTTTATTTTTTCAGATAATCATCTCATTGCTTAGATTTTCTCTTGCAACTGTATTGCTCTGAATGTTTTATATATGAATCCAGCCTCTCCCATTGGACTATGCTGCTGCTGCTGCTGCTAAGTCGCTTCAGTCGTGTCTGACTCTGTGTGACCCCACAGACAGCAGCCCACCAGGCTCCCTCGACCTTGGGATTCTCCAGGCAAGAACACTGGAGTGGGTTGCCATTTCCTATAAGACCCTTGAAAACAGAGGACAGATATTATATACTTGTAACTCCTATTGCCCAACCCAGGAACGTTTCAGGCACATGATGCAATACTTTCTAATTTACTGAGTTATCTCAAAAGAAATAAGAAGGTAGGGAAAAAGTTTCTTTCTATTTTCTGGTCTTTAAAGGAAGAGAAGGTGGTTTCTATTGCTGAAAAGGCCTGAGAATGTCAAATATCTAAAAATAAATATGGATTGAAGTTTAAAAACACACGTATACATTACATTCCTTGAGGCTTTTAAGATAAATTACCGCACAGGCAACATAGCAAACCTAGATGTGTTTTAGGAAAACTAATTGAGTATATTATAAAGTTTTATCATAAGAGGAGATACAACATCCAATATGCAGAGTATGTGCTAAGTCATTCAGTCGTGTCCAACTCTTTGTGACCCCATGGACTGTAGACGGCTAGGCTCCTCTGTCCATGGGACTCTCCAGGCAAGAATACTGGAGTGGGTTGCCATGCCCTTCTCCAGGTGATCTTCCCTACCCAGGGATTGAACCTGAGTCTCTTATTTCTCCTTCATTTGCAGGCGGGCTCTTTACCACTAGCACCACCTGGGAAGCTCCCCCGTATGCATTATTGTTTATGAAATGCTGACTCTGCAAGCCACTTTATATTTACTACCTTTAAACTCCAGGAATCTTGCTCAGAGAGAATTAATCAGCTCATCAAAGGCCTGGAATGAATGGGTAGTAGAACTGAGGCTCAAGCTCTGAGCATGTGAATCAGAATTCGTGGTTCTGCACTACAGCAAGTCTAGACTCTCTGGGATGATGACTGTTGATTTTTTCATCAGCAGGCCAAGGACATAGCAAGAGCTGGGATGTAAGAGGGATGTGATATGGCTCAAGCCCACCTCTGCCAACTCAGCATTCATGGGAGCTGTGAGCACCACCGCCAGCCCTGGTGTGATTGAAGTCTGGAGACCCAAGTCTTGGGATGCTGCTGTGTGACCAGCAAGAGGCTTCCTGTCTTGCTACCATCTCATCTCATTATTAGCAAGCCGCCTGGACGGCTGGGTTGCATTCAACCCCTCCTTGCATTTCCAGCAGGGCTTTCTCCATAACAGACATTCAGTATCAGTGGAGTTGAATCTTCAAGAGGGAGACTAGGGAAGTCTAACTTCAGTGCCCCAGTAGGGACTAGCAGTGGATTCAGAGGCAAGGCAGAAAGAGTCTTGAGAATTTATCAACCACTCTGCGTGAATGTGAGGAAGACTTACATGATTCTAAGTTCCTATGTCCAGGGGGGGAAATATTAAGAAGAGAGGTGGTTAGAATGGGATTGGTGTTAGGGGCATGATAAATTTGGAGTGCTAAAAAGTCATCAGGTGGCATTGTCCAGACACAGTTTAAAATTGTGGGAACTGGTACTTGAGAAAGAAGCCAATCAGAGATGTCCATTTGGGATTGTTCTTGCCCATCTTGTTGGCCGTGGCTTATAAATCATCCCCAAATTGATCACTCTTTCCTCTGACACTGTTACCCTGGTCCAAGCCACCCCGATTTTTTACAGATGTGTCTTACCAAGTGTTCTTCTTGTTCAGGCCTTTGGCCTGCTTCTGACCTGCCTGGACATTGCCCAGACTCCATGCCTGCCTGCAAGCACAAGTCAAAGTGAGTGGCCCTTAGAAGTCTTGAGTCCTTGGAAGTCTGGTCAACCCCTCAGGGTCTAACGAAATCCTATGACTCACAAGGTGAAACAAACAGCACTGTAAAAAGGTTAAAGTAAAACCAAAGCTGCATTTTTGCCTGAAAACTGATGATGGGATTATAAGCAGGAGCCCCAGAACTGCAATCTGAAGACTCACCCATGGAGTAGACACACTGCTCAGGACCTTTTCCCAGTGGGGACTGCAGATTGCTATTAATGAGGGACTTCCCAGAGCTATTCATCTCGATGTTGGTCGACCTAATTTTGTGATATCTGTGCTGTTACTGTTTTCTATTGTTTCTATTTTCCTTTTCTTTTAATGATTGTATACTTAAGTTAAATAATCCTCTATTAAATATTGAAATTGTTTATTCTGTGTATGTTGAGTAGTTTCTTTTGTTAACGAATCCTTCAAACCTAAAACAAAAATAAAACTTGCAGTAAAACAACTGGTTTGGCTGTTTGTTTTTGCGACACCCCATCCCTCCCATCTATTCTTACAACAGGCAAGGTGGTCCTTCTGAAACATAATTCGGATCACCTTCAGCTAGAACCCTGCAACGAGTAAAAGCCAAAGTCTTCACAAAGGCTTGCATGACCCCACCTGACGGGTACTCTTAATTCTCAGAACTCGTCTTCCTCTGCTGTCTTCCCTCGTCCTTCAGCTCCAGCAACATCAGCCTTATGGCTGGACCACAAGTCCCACCGGGCTTACTCCTACCCCAGGAACTTTCCCCTGGCCATTTCCTCTGCTTGGAGTGCTTTCCCTCCAATGATCCTCATGGTTCACGCTCTTCCCTCCTTTAGGACTTTGCTCCAATGCCATCTCCACATTAAGACTTCCTCCAGCCTCTCTTGCAAATGACAGTTAACCCCACCCTTCATTGGTTCTCCTTTCCCTGCTTTAGTTTTCTCCCCAGTGCTTATCATCTTCATTTTACATATTTTCTTTGTTTATTAAATTGTTCATTGTTTATCTCTTACCACCAGAAAGTGTCTGTGTGTGTGTTTCAGCAAGCATTAAGAACAGTACCTAGTACATAGTGAGCAGGTAGTAAATATTGGTTGAACAAACACTGAGTTATTGAACCTGTGCATACTATTAGTTGGAGCCATGAGATTGCCAAGGGCAAGAAGTTAAGAAAGGAGAAGAGGTTTGAGAACCAACCTTGGGCACAGAGTTTCACCCAGAGCTATGCAGCTGAACTGGGACATATGCCCATCCACTGACTCCTGGACCAGTCTTTGGCCAAGACACCAAACAGCCTTGCCTCCCAGAGATTTGGAGCCCCAGTAAGATTGACAGAAGTAGAAGAAGAGAGCCCTGGTGATCACATTTCAGGTCCCAGATGCCTGTGAAAAAAAAATAGAGGATTATTTTTCAGTTTGTGGCAATGGGCACCACTAAGGATCCACTGGTTTTGCTTGTGGAGGCTGAACCAAGGATTATTTTATTACCAGTATAGCCTTGTTGCACCCCCAGGAGAAACAACATTTACTTTAAAATAAGGCAGGAATAAAACTAGTCCCCAGATGGTAACTGTCACCCAAACTTTAGTTAATTTATTGAAACATGTTAGTAACTTACTAAATTGTACCCTGGCATCATGAGAAGCCCAATGTACTTTCTCCAGGAACTTTAATTGCCACCAGAGATGTCTAAAAGACTGCAGATTAGTATTGCTTGATGATGTGGTGACTATCCTGTTTCCCTTGGCTTTCTTCTAAAACTCATCTGGTTATTTCCCTGGAAATTTGAATGTATTGTCAAGGTGGTCATGTGTCTTGAGTCATGAAAGGTAGCCCATTGTTCCCTGGCCAAACCCACATGATTATTTCATGAGATGTCAGTCCATCACTGAATCCCTGAAAAACTGGTTCATTGAAAGAGAGCTGTGTAGTTAATTGCCTGTGACCCTCCAGACACAGCTGTCAGGCTCGGTGCTCAGCCAACCAGCAAAATTCCACTGCAAGTATCCTCTGATTAGCTCTGCAGTGAGGCAGGAAATTGGAAAGCCAAAGAGTAGAACCAGATCAGTGGAAAATAATTGCCCATTCATCAGTGAATCTAGACATGAGAAGAACTCCAGAGAGCATCATTAGAAAAATGGCTACATGTTTGCAAACATCAATACCACTTCTACGCGCCAACCTTCATAAATGCAATGACCTTTGATGTGATCATCACGACCACCACCATCATCAATATCCACAGAGGCAGAATGTATTCATTACATTCCCACCATCTGTATAGTGCTGTTCTGACCACCCACCAAACATTGTCCAATGGCCCCAGCCTTTAGATGTTCACTAAATAATCTATGATTGTTGCCTGAAGCCAAAGCTGCTTTTCACAGGGACCAACTTCCACCTGGCTGATATGTTTTGTTGCAATTGTTTTTTAACCTTTTCAATAACACGATTCATGTTTTTATCAGACACAGGCTACTTTGGATTCCCTGACCAAAAGGAGTAATAACATAATTATTTGAATACTATTTTCATGAATATAAGTCAATTTATTCCTCACAATAACTCTTTGAGGGGGCAGGTGTTGTTTTCCTCACTTTATAAATAGTGAAACGACTTCAAATAAGGTATGTGACTCATGGATTTATAATTTTGGATAAGTGGTAGAGTGCATATTTGATGACTGACGGAGAAAATAAAATCTCAGAAAGCCGTAATCTTTTCAAAGATTTGAAAAGAGCAAACCCTTGTAGTCTTAACTTGGAAAGATACAGTGTGTAAGAGAGAGAGAGAGAGAGAGGTGAGCACAATGAGAATGCAACAGAAAGAGAATGAGAATGAGTTCATGTGTGCTAATTCAGAAAGGAGACTGAGCTCAGGGGAATGAGAAACATTTAAGTGCCCGGACAAAAAAAAGACTCATCATAGGATCCCTAGAAGCAGAGTCCAGGGGACTGTGCTGAAAGAAAACATCAAGTGACCTGAGGAGCAGATTAACAATATTGTGATAGTTTCAGATACACAGCAGAGTGGCTCAGCCATACATATACATGTACCCTTTCTCTCTGAAACTCCCCTCTCATCCAGGCTGCCACATAACATTGAGCAGAATTCCCTGTGCTATACAGTAGGTCCTTGCTGGTTATCTGTTTTAAATATAGCAGTGTATACATGTCAATCCCAAACTCCCAAACTATCCCCTCCCCACATCCTTGCCCCCTGGTAATTATAAGTTTGTTCTCAAAGTCTGTGAGTCTGTTACTGTTTTGTAAATAAATTCATCTGTATCATTTCTTTTTAGAGTCCGTGTATAATGGATGTCATATGGTATTTCTCTTTCTCTGTCTGACTTACTTCACTCAGTATGACAATCTCCAAATCTTGAGATACTCATTACCATGGTGAATAAGACTCAGCCCTGCCCTGTAAGAGCATCAGGAAGATGCTTGATAGAAACAACTTAATGTGATAAATCTGCAGTAGACATCTGGGTAAAATGCTTGAGAAACCAAGAGGCAAATAAGATTAATGAGCGCCTCTCAGAGATATTGCCACCAATAAGCCCTTTCATGGATCCTTGAAGGAAATCTCTGGATAAGAAAGCCCTGGGTAAGCTCGTCAACATCTCACCACCCCATACTGAACAGCAAAAGGCTTAGATTCGACAACACTGGAGCTTAGTTCGGATAATACTCCTTGGATGCATCATTAATATCCAAGTGTTTCCTGAGGATAAATACAGGTAAGAATCAATACTCACTGACTCCTGGGCTTCCCTGAAAGCCAAACTCCTCTGGGATTGTTTCCTTTTCTTTTCTTCCTCTTCTGATTCACATTTCCAAAATGGACCAGGGCTATTTTTTTTTTTTTTTCTTATTACCTGTGACTCAGCGCTGATTCATTTCTTCACTATTTTGTATAATTTCCGTTGTTATTCTCTTTAGCTGAATCTTATCGACTTCCTATAATTTTTTGAAGCTTAGATTTCCCTTCCCAGGTCACTTATTCAATTGCTTTAGAAATATGGGATCAAGTTTGAATACTGCTATATAAAATGAAACTTCAGATCTATGAATGTGTGACTCACTCCGGTTGACAAATTAGTTGGTACCCAGGCCCCATCCCCTCGCCTCCTGCTTTCCTTCATGCTCCTACAGCTAAACAGGCACCATTAATGTTTTGTGGGGGGTTGGCATAACTAATTATTACACTGGGAGATTTTTTTAAATGAAAAGAAGGCACTAAAATCATCAATAAGCATTAACTGAGCTACAACATGTATGAAATGGGACCATCCTGGACAAACCAAACTGTAGCATCATCCAATTTGTTACATCTTTGTAGGCATTCCTTGGGCTAGCCGTCATCTTAGCCAGTCAGATGACTCCAGGGCAGTAGAGAAAATATTTTTCCTTTTCTACACAGTTAGGGCTTTCCAAGCAAAGGAAACTAAAATTTGGGTTAAAAAGCAAACTTTGGAAGCTAAAGAGTGTTAGACTGAAAACTGTTAGCTCCCATTTCTAGGGTAACTAAATTTGTCTCTCCAGGAGGCTTGCAGTCTAGGGTAGGGACTCTCCCCTTTACTTCCTAAGACAATTGGTTTCCATTCAAAGGATTGTACATAACAAGAGAGTCAAGGCTTTTCTCCCTCTCTCAGAAGCAGCGTTTCGATTAATTGCTTTTTTCCTGTGTATAGGTCAGACTTTCTTGTTTCTCTGTATGTCTCATACATTTTGTTGAAACCTGGACATTTCCAATAATATAATGTGGCAGCTCTGGAAATCAGATCCCTACTCCCCTCCACCAGGGTTTGTTGTTGCTGCTTGTTGAATTTGTCTTGTGACTTTTCTGAACTAAGTCTATAAAATATGTATTCTTTGTCAAGGATTACCACTGAGGTCTCTGCTGCTGCTGCTGCTGCTGCTGCTGCTGCTGCTGCGTCACTTCAATCGTGTCTGACTGAGGTCTCTACTCAGCTTCATAATCAACTAATGACTGAATGGAGAATTTCTTAAATTCTTAAATGAGTCTCCAATCTTTGCCGAGGGCTTCTGTGTGCAGGTTGAAGTTTGTCTTCCACATTCAACCAGGCAGCGTGTGACTCCGCCTTAGCCTTTACTCCTTACTTATACAGAGCCTCAAGGTCAAACAGAGGTAAGGGCACAGGATCTTCCAGCATCATTCATAAGTGTGTACACGGCCCCACATATGCACATGGCCGTCTAGATTTTTCAGGATGTGTTAGAGCTTTTCAAAGCACCTACGGATAATTCATTCTTCAATGAAGAACACAAATAAGAATTCTGTTCAGGTAATTCATTTAAGCTTGTGTTTAATCTAGTGTTTGTCTTGTTATCCATCACCTGAGGCACCTGTGAAGTACCTGTATTTGTTTCTAAATGTTTTCAACAAATGACCCAGAGAAAGGGTTTTAGCCTTGGGTGCTGCTGCTGCTGCTGCTGCTGCTAAGTCGCTTCAGTGGTGTCCGACTCTGTGCGAACCCATAGATGGCAGCCCACCAGGCTCCCCCGTCCCTGGGATTCTCCAGGCAAGAACACTGGAGTGGGTTGCCATTTCCTTCTCCAATGCATGAAAGTGAAAAGTGAAAGGGAAGTCGCTCAGTTGGGTCCGACTCTAGCGACTCCATGGACTGCAGCCTACCAGGCTCCTCCGTCCATGGGATTTTCCAGGCGAGAGTACTGGAGTGGGGTGCCATTGCCTTCTCCGACCCTTTGGTGAGCTCAAGTCAAATAAAAGTCTTCTGATTAGGGTCTTCCAGGGAACCATAAAGCAAAGCAAGTCATAACAGTTCTTTGGGAATGAGGTTTTGAAAGAGCTCAAGTTCCATTCTGCTGTCTCTAGTACCAGGCATGCAGACTGTGATTTTTCAAGGCTACCACCAAACTAGGGAGCATGGGATGAAAATAGGGCACATTAAATGCCACAAACATCACTTTTCTTACTGAGATTCAGTCATTTTTATCTACTAAATGATCCACAGGTTTCTGTAAGCTTTCAGTTAATTTCTAGATTTCTGAGAAAGTTGATTTTACCCCAAATTCCAGCAAGTTATTTTATAGATATCAACAAGCTGATTCTAAGTTTAGATAAAGAGGCAAAAGACTCAGAATAGCCAACATGTTACTAAATGAGAACAAAATTGAAGGAGAGAGGCTACCTAATTATAAGACTTACTATCAAGTTACCAAGACAGTGGTGTATTGGCAAAATAACAGACAAACAGATCAATGGGATGAAGTAGAGAATCCAGAAATAGACCTATCAACTGACATAAACATAGTCAATTGACCTTTGACAAAGGAGCAACGGCAATACAGTGGACCAAAGACAGTCTCTTCAGTAAATGGTGCTAGAACAACTGGACATCCACAAACAGAAAAGATGGCTCTAGACCCAGACTTTACATCCTTTACAAAAATTAACTCAAAATGGGTCATAGACCTAAATGTAAAAGATGAACTATAAAACTCCTAGAAATAATGTAGAAGAAAACTTAAATGACTTTGCGTATATTGATGCTTTTTAGATACAATGCAAAAGACACAGTCCATGAAAGAAATAACTGACAAGCTGGACTTTGTTAAAATTTAACTGCTTTCTGAAAGATACCATCAAAAGAATTAAACACAAGACACAAACTGGGAGAAAATATTTGCAAAAGACATCTGATAAAGAACTATTATCCAAAATAAACAAAAAACTAAAAATTCAACGATAAGAAAACAAATAATCTGATTTAAAAATGGGTCAATAGTAGCCTTTCAATTTTGTTTATAGTGATCTTAATACTAAAAATATTTTTTATTGAAAGGAGAAATATGTCAATAAGAATGATTGTCATACTATTAGAAAAACAGCAAAAAACATGTGAAAGTGAAAGTCTTAGTCCCTCTGTTGTGTCTGACTCTTTGCAAGCCCATGGACTGCAGCCTGCCAGGCTCCTCTGTCCGTGGGATTCTCCAGGCACGAATACTGGAGTAGGTTGCCATTCCCTTCTCCACAGGATCTTCCTGACCCAGGGATCGAACCCAGTTCTCCTGCTTCTTCTGCATTGCAAGCAGATTCTTTACCATCTGAGCCACGAGGGAAGCTTTAATAAAAGAGAAAATAGAAATAGCTAGTAATAACACTGAAATTTTCTCCCTTATAATTAAAATAGATTTTAAATGACTGGTTAAAAGAATATAATTTTATTAGAAAAATTGAAACGTAATAGTACAAGGAGAAATTGACGATCACCTGAAGATAACCATCATTAATGTAGTGGGGATCATTCTTGAATTTAACTCATTATGCATATACACCTATACAATGAGTATAGGTGAATTTAAATGAGTACTCTATGTACTTTTAAATAAAATATATGGACACCTTAAAAAAGTGGGACAAAAATCTTGCTACCTAACCAAAGAAAATGTCCACACGGCAAATAAGTGTATGAAAAGATACTCCACATCCTGTGTCATGGGGTAATGCAAAGTGAAACAGTGAGATACCACTATATACTATTAGGCTTCCCTGGTGGCTCAGTTGGTAAAGAATCTACCTACTATGCCAGAGACCTGGGTTTGATCCCTGGGTCAGGAATATTCCCTGGCGAAGAGAATGGTTACCCACCCCAGTATTCTCGCCTGGATAATTTCATGGACAGAGAAGCCTGGCAGGCTACAGTCCATGGGATCAAAAAGAGTCAGACACGATGAACACATACATTCATTAGACTGATCATATCCAGAACACTGACAATACCCAATGCTGGTGAGAAGGGAGAGCAACAGGAGGTAGAGCAATATTAATATGCTGCTGCTGCTAAGTCGCTTCAGTCGTGTCCGACTCTGTGCCCCATAGATGGCAGCCCACCAAGCTCCCCCATCCCTGGGATTCTCCAGGCAAGAATACTGGAGTGGGTTGCCATTTCCTTCTCCAATGCATGAAAGTGGAAAGTGAAAATGAAAGTGAAGTCGCTCAGTCGTGTCCGACTCTTCGTGACCCCATGGACTGCAGCCTACCAGGCTTCTCTGCCCATGGGATTTTCCAGGCAAGAGTACTGGAGTGGGGTGCCATTGCCTTCTCCAATATTAATATGAGCAACTCTCAATATTAATACATTGCTGGTGGGAATGGAAAAACATGCAGCCGCTTTGAAAGACGCAGTAGTTTTGTCTTTAGAGGTTTCTCACAAAACTAAACTACCGTAGTCCTCCCTATCTGGGGTTTCTCTTTCTGTTGTTTCAGTTACACATGTTCAACCATGGTCTGAAAATATTACATGGAAAGTTCCAGAAATAAACAATTCCTAATATTTAAAATTTCAGGTCATTTTGAGTAGTGTGATTAAAGCTCGGTCCCACCCAGAACATGAATCATCCCTTTGTCCAGCATATTCTCCGAGCATATCCTGTACATTAGTCATTTAGTAGCCTTCTCAGCTGGGGCTTTCCTGGTGTCTCAGGGGTAAAGAATCTGCCTGCCAATGGAGGAGATGTGGGTTTGATCCTTTGGTCAGGAAGATCACTTGGAGAAGAAAATTGCAACCCACTCTTGCCTGAGAAATTCCATAGACAGAGAAGTCTGGTGGGCTATAGTCCATAGAGTCAAAAAAGAGTTGGACACAAATGAGTAACTAAACAAAAATAAGTCTTCTCAATTATCTCAGCTGCTCTATCACTGTGATTGTATTATTTTACTTAATAATGGCCCCAAAGAACGGGGGTAGTGATGCTGGCAATTTGAATAATATGCTCAAGAGATGCCATAAAGTGCTTCCTTTTACGTGAAAATGTAAAGTGATTTTTAAGTGAAAAGGTGTAAACGCTCAACTTAAGAAAAGAGAAAATATTATGCACTGAGGTTGCTATATGGTAAAAGTGAATCTTCCATCAGTGAAGCTGTGAAGGAAAAAGACATTCATGCTGGGTTTGCTGTTGAACCTCAAACTACAAGTTATGGCTGCAGTGCTTGATAAGTGCTTAGTTAGGATGGAAAAGGCATTAAGTTTTAAGATATTTTGAGAGAAAGAAAGATACATTCACAAAACTTTTATTATAGTATATTGTTATAATTGTCCTAGCTTATTATTAGTTGTCATTAATCTCTTACTGTGCCTAATTTATAAATTAAACTTTATCTTAGGTATGCATGTGTAGGAAAAACAGTATTCACAGGGTTCTGTATTATCCAAGGTTTCAGGCATACACTGGGAGTCTGGGAACACCTCCCCCACAGATAAGAGAAGACTACTGAATTCTTACAATACTATCCAGCAAGCAAATTCCCTGGTATTTAACCAAAGGAATTGGAAATTATGCCCACAGAAAAACCTGTGCACAGATGCTTATAGCAACTTCATTCGTAATTGCAAAAACTTGGAAACAACCATGATGTCCTTCAATAGGTGAATGGATAAATAAACTGTGTTAAACCCAGACAAGAAAATACTATTCAGTATTAAAACGAAATGAGTTATCAGGCCATGAATAGACTTGAAGAAACTGTAAATGCTTTATTACAAAGTGAAGGAAGCCAATCTGAAAAGGTTACCTGCTATATAATTCCAACTATATAACATTCTGGAAAAGACAAAATTATGAGGACAATTTAAAAGTGAACAACAAATTAATAATTCAAGAAAAGTAGTATGCTGACTGAACAAAGTCTACAGATTAGGAATGAACAGCCGAGAGGTAGGTTATAATCTCTAGTGTTATGTGACAGTGGGACATAGTGGGAAACATTTAAATAAGCTTGGATTAGAGCCTTATTACGGGGGGAAAAATGTGGATTTCTAGGCTTGGAAATGTGTGCTTAAATTGATGTACACTGGAAAACCACTGAATATTTCTGAGCAGAAAAGTGGAGTGATATGAATTCAGCTTGTTGTTTGTTGTTCAGTCACTCAGTTAGTCATGACTGACTCTTTGTGACCCCATGGACTGTAACCCACCAGGCTCCTCTGTCCACAGGATTCTCCAGGCAAGAATACTGGAGTGGCTTGCCATTTCCTTCTCCAAAGAGTTCTGCTAGAAAACGACTAATCTAGAGACAGAGTAGAGAATACGTAGGAAAAGTTTCAGGGAAGGAGAGTGGAGGGCAAGTAAACCACTTTTAAGTCTACAGCTGAATTTCAGGTAAGAAATCTTGTGCAGGATTTGGGTAGAAGTTTCAAACAGACATTCAATAGCAAGTTAGCACAAGGCTCAAGAACATGCAGATGCATCAGTACAAATAAAACACTACACTCCTTTTGGGGATAAACCTACATAAGATCCAAGTCACCCTGAAAGTTTAAGCACTAAATGACAAAAACAAGTTGGATGTGAATTGTTAATAAGTTTTGGAGCTGTGCCCCCTGCCCAGCCATGGTGTGGAAAGGCAGGTTTCACTCACTTGACCCTGTCCCCACACAAGTGTACCAAAGAGCCCATGGAAAAGAGCACTAAGGAACCAAGCAAGCTAATGATGAAGCATGATCCCTCTAAGTGAGAAATCAGTAGTGGTGGAGCTGGGAGAGAGATTTCATAAAACTCTTACCTTCTGCATAACCCTATTCTCTTGTTCTGTTGACAAAGTTGATGAAGTTCAGAAGTACCCAAAGAGTCAAGGCAGGTTCCAGTCAGCTGTGAAGCATGATCTTTAGTTCCTTCTCCCAGGATTCTCAGACCCAGAGCTCCCCACACTGAAACGCACCTCAATTTTCTGTGTTCAAGGAATTGTCATCTCAATGCTTTTTCACTTTGCTCTTCTTCAACCTATCCTCTCTCTCCCAAACAACTCACTTGATCTCTGCTCTGTCCTTTCATACTTTGATTCTAGATCACAGGATAAACCAACCAGTGCAGACACTGGTGATGCCCAGGGTCTCGCATCTGCACGGGCAGTGGTCGCCCCATCCGCCGTGCCCACTTCAGGGACTCCTTCCCTGCTATTCTCTGCCTGGGACCTTGTCCTGTGTTTGCTCAGCCTTTGCACTTGGTGTCCTGGGTTGTCCAGAGATCAAACACCCCCCGGGGCAACCCTCACAACCGAAGGATGGATGTCAGAGGAAGTCCTTGGTTTTCACTTAATCCTGATGTGCATTTCTCACAGTTTCTTAGACAATCTTCAGCTAGAAGGAGCCCAGGTTACCAGTAGCAGTAATTCTCTAACATGATTTTCATTGACTTTTCCCCCTTCACTGTCTGACTTGCTCCTCTATCTCCTTCTACCTTCCTGGAATCACACCCCAAGTAAACTGCCTTCATCAGAGTCCTTTTCTAAGGCTCTGCCTTGGGGGAAAACCTAAAAGAGAAATTACATACTCTGTCAACAGGTCATTGTGATTTTAGGCTGCACTCTTTAGATTACACTTGAGTGCTTACAGGTGCCTTCTCTGGAGGAAAAAAAAAAGAATAATTTCTTAATTTTATAAAGGAGTGACAGTTGAGTTGGTGATTTGGGACACAATTATAGAGCATAAAGGAGACACTTTGAAGTATATGGCACCTATAAATACCCCCAAACACAACACATAAACCCATACTTAACTTATGAGGTTTTGCCCCATATGAAGATGAGAATTTCCATACTTAGATCCACAACCACAATGAAACAAATTGAGGTTCCATGCATAAACAAGCTGTATTGTTCATTAAAGATATAAATTACCTCTTTCCATGGGGATCAATTTGAACTACAAATGTGGTAAAGGCTGAGGAAAGTCAAAATTGGCACTACTAAATACAACCATTGATTGATGACCTCCTATGAACCAGAATGGTAAAGCAGCATTCAAAATATGCTTACAATCCCTATAATTTAACTTAAATGGAAAAACTTTTAAATGCCCTAACCATCTTACAATTTTCATGACATCAATGTAAAGAACTCTTGAATTTAATAAAGAAATAAATTGCATTTACATTTAAAATGTATTATACCCAATGCAGGGAGAAAGAGACACTAATGATCAGAGTGTTAGCAAATGTTTCATTTCCCTTTGTGTAAATTTATATTCCTACATTTTACATCAGTTTTTCAATCCTTTAGAATGCTGTGTTATATTTATACACCGAACAGCTGGCATATAAAAAAAACACCATGCCAGGCCCACAGAGATGAGTTGGATATAGTTCTGACCTTCCACGACACTATGGTCTAATAGGAAATTGAGCTAGTACAAAGGATTAGATTTTCAATCAAACTTACATGAATCAGAGATCTTACCCAATATCAAGCTTTATTAATAATTCAAGAATACAAATTTCAGAAAGCAGAGACCAAATAGAGAGAGGTCTGGGCTCTCAAGATATGTGCTTTCAGGCCCAACACCAATAAATCTACTAAGCAAGAGCTGTGGGTTGCCTTACATAGCAGGGAGCATGGGATTATGATATATCTTCTTTGTATACCCAAGAAAATTGTATAGCTGATAAGACATTTTCCAGGGAATCATGCTTCATAAACCTATAGATCCCAGATATGTTTCCCTAGGCAAAACAAAGACATTCTGCTAAGTGAAATCTATAGGGAAAAGATGCTCCTTCTAGGAAATACCATTAGTCTATTTCCCAAAGATCCAGTTACTTTGCTGACAAGGAGATTCAACCAGGTCACCTGCCTTCCTTCCTTCCCTTGGGAGCATCTGCCAGTAACAGGGAGAGAAAATGCATCACAGGCCAGCTGCTTCAATTCCTTCCTCCCCAGGGAGAGAGGATATATGCCCAAATGATGACAAGACCCAGTAGAAATCTGTAACTGTGTTAAGAGATCAGGCAGAGGTTGATAGAGAATTCAGAGGATGGTAGAGCGCTGAAGACTCAGTACTGTCTGTGAGAGCTCAGCATGCACATTTTACAGCATCTGAAATCATGCCTCCTACTTATAAGATTCATATCCAGGGAGCCATAGAGACCAGTTGGGTCCAATATTGGAGGATCTGAAACAACCAAATGGAGATATGAAAGTCCAAAATATTCAAGGGCAGGAGACTGGGGTTAGTAGTTAAGGGGTTGAAAGCTATGGTTTGAAAGGCGTGTGCTGTTAGAGTGTGACGTTCCTTAGGTAACAACTTTAAGAGAGTTGTTCCTTCTCTCCATCTCCCCTTCTTGCTCACTCTCTTACTCTCTCCCTCTGCATACTTTCTTCTCCCCTCCTGCTATTCTCCTTCTCCCTCTTTAATTCAGTATAAGTAGGGGTTGTTGTTTAGCCGCTAAGTCGTGTTGGGCTCTTTTGTGACCCAGGAGACTATAGCCTGCCAGGCTCTTCTGTCAATGGGATTCTCAAGGCAAGAATACTGGAGTGAGTTACTATTTCCTTCTCCAGGAGATCTTCCCAACCCAGAGATTGAACCCATGTCACCTGAGGTAGCAGGTGAATTCTTTACCACTGAGCCACCAGGGAAGCCCAAGAGGTAGGGGTAGGCATAAATAAATATACTTTATGCTGCTGCTAAGTCACTTCAGTCGTGTCCGACTCTGTGTGACCCCATAGATGGCAGCCCACCAGGCTCCCCCGTCCCTGAGATTCTCCAGGCAAGAACACTGGAGTGAGTTGCCATTTCCTTCTCCAATGCATGAAAGTGAAAGTGAAAGTGAAGTTGCTCAGTCGTGTCCAACCCTTAGCGACCCCATGGACTGCAGCCTACCAGGCTCCTCCATCCATGGGATTTTCCAGGCAAGAGTACTGGAGTGGGGTGCCATTGCCTTCTCCGAATATACTTTATACTATATTATAAAAATATTTCTATAATATGGATTCCCTGGTGATTCCCTGGGATTCCCTGGTGGCACAGATGGTAAAGAATCTGCCCGGCATGTGGGAAACCTGGGTTCAATCCCTGGGTCAGGAAGATCCCCTGGAGAAAGAAATGGCAACCACTCCCAGGAAATAGCAACCCACTCCACTGTTCTTGCCTGGAGAATCTCATGGACAGAGGAGCCTGGTGGGCTATACATTCCATGGGGTTTCAAAGAGTCAGGCACAACTGAGCGACTAACACACACACTTATAAATATTTAAATCTACTTCTTACAATACAAACTCTAAATTATATATGTACAGATGTGTTTCTATATAACAATTAATATTGATTTTAGCAAATACTTATTGAATATCCCCTATGTGGTGTCAGGCACTATTCTCAGTTCCTGTGATATATCCATGCACAAAATAAACAAAAGCCCTTCCATTTTGGAGCTTACATTCTATCAGGAGGATATAGATAGCAACCAATAAACATAAATAGCCTATATTGCTTGTTAGGATTCCCTTGGGCTTCCCTTGTGGCTTAGCTGGTAAAGAACCCACCTGCAATGCAGGAAACCTGGGTTCGATCCCTGGATTGGGAAGATCCCCTGGAGAAGGAAAAGTCTACCCACTCCAGTATTCTGGCCTGGAGAATTCCATGGACTGTATAGTCCATGGGATCAAAAAGAGTCAGACAAGACTGAGCAACTTTCACTTTCGTTGCTTATTAGAAAGTCATAAGAACTAAGGAAAAAGGAATAGGACTGCTGAGAGGGAACAGGCTGAAATTTTAAGTAGAGAATTCATCCTGCTATTAGAGGAATAATGGGGTGAAGGCAAGGGGCAGATGATAGAATCTTATAGACCATGTTGAAAGCCTTGGCTTTTCTTCAGTGAGAAAAGGAGAGTCTTTAGAAGGTTTTGAACAGGGTAATTCTGTCATCTGATCTATGTCTGCCATGTTGAGAAGACTGTGGGGCTCAGGAGAAGCAAGGATACCAGTTAAAAGACTATTACAACAAGCCAGACAGGAGATGAGGGTGGGGGGAGCAATGGGGGTGATAAGAAGTGATCAGATACAGATACATTTCAAAGATGCAGCCAACAAACCAGCTTCCCAACTTCCTTGGGAATTGCATTTCCAGACAAAGACAGGGACTCCGGGAACCTTTCTCTGAGCAGAAAGGATGCCTGAGACTGTGCTCCTGTAAATGTTGCCTGGGAGGAGGCGAATATTTTCTCCTATCCCTGCATCTGGCCACAGAGAAGAGGTTGAACATGTGGTGCATGGATTTGCAGGAGGTCCAAACTGGAGAAAACTTGGAGCATGATGTTGAGTATTTCACAAGCCTCCCACATTGACAGGAGGAAACTGGGTTCCAAAGGGACAGCGGCTTGGTCCAGGATCACTCAAGCGCCACGCCTAACTGTCTCCTCCAATTTTATGAGAGCTTGGCCTTTGGATCACACAAGCTTAGACCCAACATCTGGTTTCATCATTTTCAAGTTGTGTTTCCATGGGTTAATTTCCTCAAGCCTCTCTAGACTTCAGCTTTAGCATCTGTAAAATCTAAAATGTATCAGTGTAAAATTGATCATGATGGCAGTCTTTTCCCGAGGTTGTTGAGATGATTACATGTGATCATCATTATGTGAAATAGCCTAGTGCCTAGTAGACAGGGAGGGGGAGCTGTTACTATTAAAATGAGTGGCTGAGCCGAGATTCGAGCAAAGTTGGCACCAATGAGACTTTCTACTATGATATAGTCACTAGAAGCAAGGCCAGCAGGGATTTACAAGGAGTAATTGCCTCTTTCTTTCAAGAACTACACAGGCCCAGTGGGGAGAGGGGTCTTTTCTGTGCATCACTCCCTGATCCTGAGACATCATCGCTGCTGTACACTGTACATCGCTCCACACCTCATCACAAGTGCCAGAAATCTTGTTGGAAGGAGCTGTGGCTGAGGGAGTCATCCTTGGCTGCATCTGAATAGAAACTGAGACACAGAGGAGGCTGTGCTTCCCAGGCGTCCACTATCCACTCCCAGAGGATGAACCTTGTTCAGATGGAGACAAAAATCAAATGCAGCATCAAAGACCAAAGAGGTCAGACTGTGCTTTTTCCTGCCCTGGCAACAGTGAAAGGACCCTTTCATATTTATTGATCCAAAGAATGTTTCCTGAGTGCAAACAGCAAGAGAACATACAAAGGAGGTAGTCCTTTAACAATGGGGTTCTAATCCTTAGATGAACAGTAGAATCATCTGGCAGCTTTGTATAAAAATTCCAGCATACTGCCTCCACTTTAGACTTCCTAAATCTAAATCACTGGAGATGGAGCCTTGGCCTTAATATTTTTCACGTGGTCCAGATGATTCTAATGTACAGCCTAATAGTCTGTATTAGAGAAATAATTTTATAGACCTAATGCTGCCATTGAATGTAAAAGCACCTTTTGGGTCTATGTTAGTTTCTTATTGCTGCTATAACAATTGATTATAAATTCAGTACCTCAAAAAAAAAACAACCAGAAATGTATTATCTTACAGTTCTGGACGTCAAAGAGCTAAAATGGGCCTTAATGAACCAAAGTCAAGGTGCTAGCAGGGTTGCATTCCTTCTGTAGGTTCTGAGGGAGCAATTTGTCTTTCATCTTTTCCAGCATCTAGAAACGACTTCAGTTCCATGGCTTATGGTTCCTTCCTCCATCTTCAAAGCCAGCAGTGCATAGGGTCTTCAAATCTCTTTTTCTCTCTGCTTCCATTATCACATTTACTTCTCTGATGCTTATAAGGACCCTTATCATTACACTGAACCCATCTGTATAATCTAGAATAATCTCTCCATCTCAAGATCTTCAATTTAATCAATTTAATCTCATCTGCAAAATCTATCTTGTCATATAAGGTGATGATCCAAGGATTAAGAGATGAACATCCTTGGGAGTTCCTTATTCTACCTGCCACAGAATCTTTTAAAAATGGAGAAATGGTAGCAGGAAGGTAACCTCAAAGGGAGGTTACCTTTGATTGCACAGCTGGGTAAATTTTTAAATCTGCTTCGACTCTGAGAATAAGTAGTTTTTACCTAGCTACCAATTTACCTAGCAATCAAAGGTAATGAGACTTCCAGAATTACCCTATTACTCAGAAAAAAAGCAGAGAGATTTCAGGTGAGAATTTTGTGCTGACTCTCACCACTGCTCACTCTTTCAATTCTTGCCTCCCACCAAACTCCCCAGTGAAACTTTAGAATTCTCTGCAGGCTATTAGACAAAATCTTTAATGATTTTTATTAGATTTCTACCTAATAGATTCTGAAAAAATCTTTCAGAAGTAGATTCTGGAAAAAAAAATAGAGAATTATGATTCCCTCACTTTCATCAAGAAAAACATCCTTTAAGACTTCCCTGGTAGTCCAGTGGTTAAGAATCCACCTGCCGATGCAGGGGACATGAGTTCAAAGCCTGGCCCAGAAAGATTCTACATGCCATGGAGCAGCTAGGCCCATGCACCACAGCTACTGAGCCTGCACTCTAGAGCAGCAACTACTGAAGCCTGCATTAGAGCCTGTCCTCCACAACAAGGACAAAGAGAAGGCCCTGCTTGCTGAAACTGGGGAAAGCCCGCATGCAGCAGTGAAGACCTAGAGCAACCAAAAATAAATAAATATTTTAAAAAGAAATAAAATAAAAAGAGACAAATAATAAAAAGAGAGGAAAGCCCCTAAACATGGGAGCATGTTGAGCACTTGAAGCCCAGCCATCCATTTCTTTTCTTAGCCTCAACATGCATGCACCATGTATGTATATTTTCAAGTTGACACTACTCTCCAATTGGAAATCCTTTTAAAGAAGAAAGGAGACTGTTATTTCCTCTCTCATTATGGGGATAAAACCTTGCAAACAGGTGTCATGAGGCAGAAACCTTTTCAGAAAATTCTCGAAGATGAGCATCCCATTTTCTCTGCCATTTCTAAACAGCCAGGGGTTGAGGGATTCTCTTCCCCTTGAGGTCCTACCTTGTACTGTTTGCAATTCCAAAGGAGATTTGGGGGTTGACCAAAAAGATCATTTGGGTTTTTCCTTAATATCGTACAGAAAAATTCTAACAAATTTTTTGGCCAACCCAATACTTTAATAGATTACAGATTGTTTTCAGTAGCTGACCTAGACACAGCATCATCACTTCCTGATTATATTGATATGTTTCTATTATTTGCTTATTTGTGTCTCCAGAGACAATTCTTTTTTGTCTTATTGTAAACAGCATAGCAAGGACTCTGTATTAAATCATAATTATTTACCCATGCAGTTCAGGCACCTTTGTCCCTGGGGAATCTGGTGACGTGAATTTACAGGAACGTCAGGGTATTTCTCACCAACAGTTTCCTGTTATTGGTATGCTTTTGTTTAGTTGTGATCTTTTTTTTTTTTTTCTTTTCACTCCTTCGGTTTCTCAAGGGAAAAATAAACAGGCACGTGACAATTATCACAGTCGTGGGATATCATCTGGGGACCTCACGTATGTGTTTTCATCGGGGACTGGGCACTCTGGCAAGGCCAAGCACTGTGGGATTGTCTAGACAGACAATGAGTTATCATTCATTTGTTCTCTTGGTTTTCCCACATGCTTCAGATAGCTATCTTAGTGAATGTGTATTGCATTATGTAGAACTTCCCAGTCTAGAAAGAGCCTGTACAAAAATAGAAAACATTATAAGAGATTTATCAATGAGAAATAATCGATTTTCTGAGTTCTGAAATATAGGAATCCAGTCTGATATTTTCATCTGCCAAATAACAATGGAATTATTCTCATCAATAGAGATGAGAACTCTCATGAGTTGAAGCATCCATGCCAATTAAAGTAGAAAACTCTATTATCTAGTTACTGATTGAGACTACAAAACTTGGAAAGCTTCGACATGTACCTAAGTTTTTCAGTCTTCTTATTACTTTAGTACACATTTATCATGATTTTTAATGTCCATTTGAAATTGAAAAGCAAGAATTCTTATCCTTGAAAACATTCAGGAAAACAGAGCTGGTTTTATAAATCCTCTTCTCTATACCAATATGCTTACAAAACACAAACTGAGAACAGACATGAGCAAGTGACTTTCTGGAGTTTTCTGTTCAATACAGTGGCTGTGAGCCACATACCACTACTTAAATTAATGAAAACTAAATAACAGTAAAATTTCAGTTTCTTTGTCATTCTAGTCACATCTCAGTCACTCAATAGGCATATGTAGCTAGAGGATATTGTATGGACAACCCTGACTATTGAACATTTCTATCAGCAAACAAAGTTCTATTGGACAGTTATGATCTAAGATGGGATTCAACTTGCATCAAAATCCAATAAATAGAAAATTAATACCTTTCGAGGTGAACAGTTACTAGTGGAAATTGCAGCTAAACTTTCCTTAGGTTTGAAAATGATGCACTTTTTTATTTCCTCCAGTGAAAAGAACCCTCTTAAACCTAACATCTTTATATTTCTCTGCCCCCTTAGTTTTTGTTCATTTTCAGAAACAAGTTAATAAAGTCTATAGATCTGGTAAAGCTGAAAAATGAATCAGGAAATATAACAAAGGACTGTGGAAGCATCATCTTGTCCAGGGACAGCAGTGTTTACTGGACCAGCTGATAATTTGCCTGCTGCTTGTTCATTTTCCTTTCCTTCCACTCCTTTAAAACGCCACACTGAAGTGCAGATTTAGGTAGACATCAAAGCACGTGAATATAGAACTCAATTGTTTGGAAATTCCTTTTATGATCTGTTTGCTCTTAGCATCAAGCCCCTTTTATCTGTAGTCTCTCAAATTTTATTACCCATCTCCCCACTCCCAGAATTACCTTCAACCTCTTGATCACTTAAATATGCTAAAGAGATGAACTGGGACAGAGTCTCCAGCTCAGATTTTGAGTCCCGTATCTGCCACTTATCTGGAGCTCTCTGACCTTGAGCAAGTTACTTTTTCCTGAGTGATGAACTTCTCACTCCTACAGAACGAGGGATGCCACTAAGCATATCTGCTCCCCAAGGTTGCTGTGAAGGCCCCACAAGCTGCTGGCTGTGATGTCACCACGTAAGAGGTAGAGTCGGTGCCTATGATCACTGGTTATCTTGCATTATTGGCCCCATGGGAGGCTCTGAAGGTCACAGCACCTGGGAGCCATGTGAAAGGACAAACCAAATCATGGATTCTTTTAGGGTTTTTAGAGTTCCAAGAAAACTAGACTTGCTGATTGGTCACCTCCGGGGATCCTTTGTCAGCATTTTCCATCTTGCTTTAGAGATGAGGAAGTCAATGTTCAACACTAAAATGCTTGTCCAGTTCTCCATAAGTCTTGGCCAGTCAGTGCCATTGGACATTGGACACTGAATTTCCTTATCAGAAATTCCTTATGTTGAATTTATATAATCTAATTAAGTCATCTAATCTGGGTACTGTTTCCAAAACTCTTTCCCATAAGTAATATAAATGCAAGCATAACAGAATAAAAGAACAGAGGGAAACCATCTACCCAAATAAAGTATTTAGAATATAAAGAGCTGATTCTATTTTTCTACTTAAGCTTCACTGGAAGATTCTTTTCCAAGCAAAGAAAAACTTTGCTTTTGTTCTACCCCCTTTGTCCTGGTCATCTCGGATTTGATTCTAGGGAGAAGGATTTCCTTGTTGATGAAAGAATGATTGATTTTTAAGTTCATGAAATGGAACTCCTGCCAGGACTCTACCAGCCAAGGCAGTTAATGCAACAAACCGCTGAGCAGGCTGCCAGTAAGCCCCTGCTGTCCCCCCCACTGTTTGGGGATTCACTTGGTCAGGGTGGTGTGAAAGCTCTGAAACCATCATAGTGCCAAGTTCCCTGTTGGACATTTGAATAGGGCAGTGCTCTGCAGTTTCAACAGTTTCTCTTTTGCAGTGTAAAACTGATCATTTGGAGGTAATTAACCTTGCTAGTCCTCATTTTTTTCATCTGAAAATTGCATGCCTTACCTGGGATACTGTGAAGACTACACACAACATCCTATTTCGCACGTCAGCACGGTGCTGGCAGAAATGCATCAAATGTGAGTGGATCTTATCCTCCCTTTTGTATTTGCATCAATTCAATTTAACCAGTATTTATTCAAAGTCCCAAGACCCAGCTAGCACTGGGAGGGATGCAATGATAAACAAAATGGTCTTCACTCTTGAGTGGTATACACGCTAGGAGGGCTGATGAAACAAGCACATGAATGACTGTAACACAAGGGAAAATATGAGACCTGCATAACAAGGCAACAATCAAACTTCTAAAGAAGCGCAGAGGAAGGAGAAAGTGATTCATGCTGGGGAGATCTCTTAAGATATCATGGAGGACATGGCATGGGCTCTATCTTTTAAAAAAAAATCATAAGAGATCCACTGTGTAGATGAGGAAGAAGGGCATTCTAAGTGAAAAAAATGGAAAGAGCAAAGCATGGAAGGCGAAAGTGAAAGGTTTTAGGAAAGAATGGTTGGCCCAGGGAGTATGAAAAGGGCTGTACATGAGGGGAACTGTGAGAGGTCAAGCTCAAAGAGAAGGCAAGATTGTATGGCCTTGAATGCCATGCAAAGAGTTTAGATCTTGTGACCAGGGCCAGGGTGTCTGCCCTTTTCCTGTCACGGCACACATAGAAAATAACCATGTGTGTACAGCACACTGGAGTGAGTGGATGAGACAACCTTTGGCTAGAGGCCACAGCCTGGAGCTCCCCAAAGGCCAAGGGATCACTATCTCAGCAAACCTATAATTGACTTATAGCACAGCTGGATCCCATGGCACATGGACAAGAAGTGGGGTAGGAGATCTCGGCTCTAATCGATGGGAACTGGGGAGGTTTTCTGAACAGGGGAGCTTACAGTACCAGAACTTAGCATTAAATAGTCAACTTTCCAAGCCATAGGTACATATGTCATGGCTGAAGTCCAGAAATGGTGAACGTCTGCAGAGGAAAAGAAATCATTCTACACTGGATTTCTGTTTAACTTTCTATTTGCAAAGCTCATTGTTCAAATAAAGATACCTGACCCAATGGATATCTTAATATTTGAATTGCCATTCACATCCAACTTCTTATTGGGAAATGCAAGGCTTATGAAATTAAAACATGTTCATGCCTGAATGGCTTAAATCAGCACATTGGCCTTCCAAAATAGGAAGGTTACAGCAATAAACTTGGTAAGTGTTTTTCCTAACTGCAAATCTTTGCTTAAATGTGGTTCTTTGGCTGCAAGATATATTCTCAATTTTTCTGACGTTTTTACTTAGAGAAACTTTAAATATGTACACAAAACTATAAAGGAAATTATAAAGGAAAAAAACTTTGCGAGTAGCCTGAAAGGATTATCCAAGTTTTGCTTTTTTAATTGTTAAATGTTATCCTTAAATGTTAAGTAACTCTTGTGTCTGGCTAGGTTATTGGAAAGTTCTCCAGAATTCCTATGAATATTCAGTCATTTTATTTTTCCTTTATGTCATGTTCCACTTGTATCTTACAGGAAAACCTGATATACATAAATCTAATGAATCAAAGATGGAAAAGAAAATTGAAACCCCAAATTAAAGCAGGAGCAGTCATATTTTATTTTGTCTATATGTTATCTTTAATGATGGAGAAGGCAATGGCACCCCACTCCAGTACTCTTGCCTGGAAAATCCCACAGACAGAGGAGCCTGGTAGGCTGCAGTCCATGGGGTCCTGAAGAGTCAGACACGACTGAGCGACTTCACTTTCACTTTTCACTTTCATGTATTAGAGAAGGAAATGGCAGCCCACTCCAGTGTTCTTGCCTGGAGAATCCCAGGGACAGGGGAGCCTGGTGGACTGCCGTCTATGGGGTCGCACAGAGTCGGACACGACTGAAGTGACTTAGCTTATCTTTAATGAAGATGATGAAAACTAAATTAATATGTGTTAGTCCTGAAAGATAAATAACACATATGACAATCTCTTTTATCTTATTCTCTCTCAAGCTCTCACTTTAATTTTCGTGGAAGGAATTTAAATTCCTACTTAAATGATGCTATCTTTAATTGTTTTATCTCAGATCTCAAAGATAATTTTAAGTGGGTTTGAATTGCTAGACAGAGTTAATATGAGTTGCCAGACTATAAACAAATATACTAATACACACAAACATACAAAGACATAAACATGCATGTTTTGTGTATGTACGTGTATCTATATATGCTGCTGCTGCTAAATCACTTCAGTCATGTCCGACTCTGTGCAACCCCATAGACGGCAGTCCACCAAGCTCCCCCGTCCCTGGGATTCTCCAGGCAAGAACACTGGAGTGGGTTGCCATTTCCTTCTCCAGTGCATGAAAGTGAAAAGTGAAAGTGAAGTTGCTCAGTCATGGCCAACTCTTAGCAACCCCATGGACTGCAGCCTACCAGGCTCCTCCATCCATGGGATTTGCCAGGCAAGAGTACTGGAGTGGGGTGCCATTGCCTTCTCCAATATGTGTATATAAATGTGTATAATTGTTTTGTGCTGGAATCAGCCCCCACTGGCCCAATGAGACCTGAGAATATGTATCTCCTCCCCAACCCCTAGTCCTATGACATCAAATTGGTACCATGAGATAGACCATGGTGGAATATTTATATCATGGAAATCAGAAAACACTATAAAATGAGACTTCCCCCCCCAGAAAGCCTGTTATTAAACATTTGTCAGCATACCTTGAGTGTATATGTATACACATGTGTTTATGCACAAAAATTTGCATCTGTGTATATACATACACAAAGACATATAAGATTAAGTAGCATAAGAAGAGATGAGAGGATATAAGAGAAGAGACTTCATTATCAGGAAAACAAGCGAACACTGACAAGAAGGTGGCAAAGCACAGTGTGTATCCAGGATCACAGAATCTTATGTTTTGGTCAGAGTGAAAAATGTGTGAGGAAGAAAAAAGTGGGAGGTCAGGCTGGAAAGGTTTCTTGGAGACTGGATATAAAAGGCACAGAAAACTGACATACTAGACGCGAAAATTCCCAGCATGTCTTAAGAATGTTACTTGTGTAAGTAATCAGAAAGACAGATTGAAAGGAGCGGACATCAGTCAGAGAACTAGATGTTTGAATTAATGATTTTGAAGGTACTTATGAGTGATTAGATCTGAGGTGGTGGGGCTTCCTTGATGGCTCAGCAGAGAAAAGAAACCGCCTGCAATCAGGAGACACAGGAGATGCCGGTTCGTTCCCTGGGTTGGGAAGTTGGGTAAAGAGAAGGGGAGAAGGCATCGTAGATGAGGGGAGGGCAGAACTGAGAGGCCCTGGTGTTGGAAAGCTCGTCCTCATGGCTAGAAAGTGCCCCAGGATGACAATCCAAAGGAAGCCTATGAGCCAAGAGCCCAAGTCATGAAATGGTGTCATAGTTGAACAGCATGATCTTTAAAGGTGCAGGGGTTTTGCCTCATATTCACAAGCAGAAGAGAAGTACTCCAGGGCATCAGGTTGACAAGATTAGAAGGTGACTATAACCTCTAACTTTCCCAGCCTATATAATTCTAAAGATACCCTCAAGATGCCTTTGATTTTCCAGGTGGTTAATGTTTTTGTGGTCTTCTCTACTTTTTAGGATACTGATTCTCCAACTACTTGTATTAACCCAGCCAGAAAATGAGCTCCTTCTCTGAGTTCCACCACGTAAAACTTTACTCTCCCTAGGGATTTGAGAGCATGATAGACTTTCCTAAAGATTTGGGGCCTGTTTGGAAGCAAGGGAGAACACACTTACAAATAAGCAGCACAAACAATTGCAAATTAAATCATAAGCATCACTGTCTTTGAAATGTCCCCAGGCCAACCCAGCTGTGAGTTGGAGCTTCATGCCACTTCACCTTACCTGGCCTCAGCCTCTCTCCATCTCATTGGTTCCTCTCTCTCTTCTCTTCTCTCATCTCTCAAACCCTATCCAGTCTAAAAAAATATATTATTTTAATTGCTTAGATCAACTTGCTAACATCTCCATTTTCCAAATGGAAGATAGAAAAGATTCACTGGCAGTTGAATAAGTAGCCCAGTATCACTGAGCTGAAATCAGATGACCCTCTCTCTCCTCACCTAGAAAAATAAGAAAATTCCTTTTCTTCTGCATGCAGAGGAATTGTTCTCTCTTCCCTAAAGCTATCAGCCCTTCCAGGTTATAGGGATTCCACATATTTTTGCAGGTTGATTCTTCCCCAAGGGAAATCCTGGTGTCAGATGTTAAAATACAATAGTAATCCTTTATTCCATGTCATCACTCCTATTTGTAACACTATCTCTTACCATTCTTTCATCCTAATCAGGCTAGTAGGTCGCAGTCCTGCAGTGCAGGTAATCAGTGTGCTCTGGCCACATCAAGAACTAGAGAAAAAAGCCAGATTGTACTAAAAAGGTCACAAAGCCTTTACGTAACTATCAGTTACACAATCTTTTAGGAAAAGAGACTCCATATGGCAATTTTCTGTCCAAGTCACTATAATTTTTACCACCGCCACTGAGTGAAACCAAGCTATTATAATCGCCATCACTTATCCGGCCAAAGGCCAGCGTTTGAGCCAAATGAAAGGCAAGCTTGTATGAGCTGGACAGGAGGAAGCCAGCTGATGATGTACGTGAACTCTGCATGAATGCCTATTGGTACACTATCTCAATCAAATCCTTTCTTCAGGCAATCAAGGCTAGAATCACTCATGAGAAAGTGAATGTTCTCAAATGTGTGTGTATAGGCTCAATCATGTCCGACTCTGCAACCCCATGGACTGTAGCCCACCAGGGCCCTCTGTCCATGGGATTATCCCAGCAAGAATATTGGAGCAGGTGGCCATTTCCTCCCCAAGAGGATTTTCCCCACCCAGAGATGGAACCCGTGCCTCCTGCAGCTCCTGCATTGGCAGGCAGATTCTTTAGCACTGCACCATCTGGGAAGTTCTGATATGGCTTTAATGTAACTTTGGCAGTTTCTATCACCTTTTTCACTGATTGCCTTTCTTTCTTACCCCCAACTTGAATCCTCCATCAACCTCCTAAGTTGTTTCTTCTGTTTACTTATAGGGTGTAAGTAAACTTACACCCTGAAAATTTAATTTAGAGCCTAAATTACTGTAGGCTCTTATTATTTTAATAGAAGGCAACAAGGTCTAGGCATCTAAGTTGGGTGGATAATCCAGTGATCAAATCTGTCAAAGTGGTCCTCCAGTTTAACTCAGTTGCTTTGTATCTGCTGCCTAGACTGTTTGAAGATGGCTTCTCTGAAAATGCAAAATTAAGATTTGTATCCAACACCCCACACACAGTCTCTGATCCTCCTCACCCCGCCCCCCCTTTATTTCAGCAACTGAAGAGGCTGCCAGTCCCACTGGGACTCTGAAAAGTTTCTTGAGGTATAATTTCCAGTGCTTCCCCTAAGACCCATACCAAGTACCTCTTACTTCATGGCCTGAGGCTTCTCTATCATAGCAAAGCTGGATGTGGACAGGAGCAAACACAACCTAGAAATGTAGGAGAGGTTACCCCCAGGGATTTCCTGTAACCGATGGAGAATGGAAGCTAATGGATAAGTGCTTCTGACAATTGTGTTGTCTTATAAGAATACTGTTCTGAGATATATTTAGTAAGATTTCTAACAAGGCTGTGACAGAGGACCAATTGCCCCAAACTGGACAACTTGAAAGTGAAAGTGTTAGTTGCTCAGTTGTGTCTGACTCTTTGCGACCCTATGGACTGTAGCCCACAAGGCTCCTCTGTCCATGGGATTCTCCAGACAAGAATACTGGAGTGGGTTGTCATTCCATTCTCCAGGGGATTTTCCTGACCCAGGGATCAAACCCAGATCTCCTGCAATGCAGGCAGATTCTTTACCACAAAGCCATGGACAGAGGACCAATCACCCCAAACCGGACAACTTAACCCTTCTAATAATGCTTTTTCCTGCTTCCTGTTTTCTTCTCTACACCTCTCTCTTACTCTCTGAGAATACTTAAAAATATCTACATGTAAGACTCTACTTCAGGCTCCCCTTTAGGGGAAGTGCATCAGTTGTAAGGCAAAACACTGTACCTCATAACTGGTTTTAGGATAAGAATTTTGTCTTCCCTAATATTATGCTTTCACATGTACAGTGTTCTCAATGAATGGATGTGTGGTGGTACAGGTCCTCAGATCCAGCAGGACAGCTGCTGCCAACTTAGCCCTCAAAGTCTGAGTTACTAGGAAATAGCCCATTAAGAGCTGAGTAATCAGACAATATGAATGAATTGCATCTTCATTACTGTATGAGATGACATATGGTAAGGTATAGTATGGTACGTACAGTTTTTAGTGAATTGAAGAACATTATTTTATTCTTAAAACTATCATTGGTGATATGAAGGGAAGGGATTACAGAAATACTTTCATTTTCACATGAAAGTTTTGAAATAATCCAAAATGTGTATGAATTACGGTATTACTTTTCATATTTGCCCAAGATATCTTTTTTCTACTCCATTATTTTCAATCTTTTTATATCATTTTATTTTAGAGTATGACTTTTGAAAGCAAATAGATTTTGAGTTTTTTTTTTCTAATCTAATAACCTCTATATTTTTAATGGAGGGGAGGAATCCACTTACATTTATTAAACTTACTGGTATATTTGAATTTATTTATTCTATTACCTTTAACATTTTTTTCTAGTCATAAATTCATCCAAAAGGCAGAGATAATTCTTTAAAAGGATGGTAAAGTTTCCTTCAGTCATTCTCTTTTTTTCCTCATTAAGTTTCAAAGTTATTGGCCACATTTTTACTTTTCGTGATTATTAGGTACTTATATTTTTAAAACGATTTAAATATTTCTTCCTGAAGTTATTCTATCCTCATTCTGAACAAATGAAACACCTGAACATACTTGAGTTACTTTTTCAACATTATTTTGTGTTATAATATTGTTGGGGCTTCCTTGGTAGCTCAGTCGGTAAAGAATCTACTTGCAGGAGACCTGGGTTCGACCCCTGGAAAAGGAAACGGGCACCCATTCCAGGATTCTTGCCCAGAGAATTCCAGGGGCAGAGGAGCCTGGTGGATTACAGTCCAAGGGGGTCACAAAGAGTCAGACACGACTGAGCTACAAAACCACCATCACCATAATATTGTCAAAATTTTGTTTTACCCATTTTAAACACACGTACACACATACTCACACATACATGTCATTTTTATGTCAATTTTTACTAAAATTTACCAATGTAAAAAGTTGATTTCTGTGTTTACAGATGTATCTTTAATTCCATGCATTTTATTTGAGTTTGCTCTTCCTTTTGTTGAAGTAAATACAATAACAGTTTTTTCACTATAGATGGTAAATTTCTTTAGTTTTGTATGTCAGAAACTACCATTTTTCATCCTTAGCCTTGAATAAGAGTTTTGGATATAAAAGCTGATTATTTGGATATAAAATTTTGATAATCATTTTTCTTAGAATATTTATGGTTGGTTTTGTTCCAAGTTCTGGTTGTATCTATCGCTGCCAATAAGAAATCTGCCATCAGACTAGTAGCTATTCTTGAGAATAATCTGTCTTTTCATTTTGAAAACTTAATTTTTTTTCTCTTTATTTCTAATGTTCTGCAGTTTCACTGTAGTATATCTCAATGTAGGTTTATTAGTTTCATTTTCACCTTTTGGAGTACATTTTCAATATGAGAACTCATGTTCTTTTTCAGTTTGTCTTTTAACTCTTTATTTACAACTTTTGTACAATTCTTGATCTCTTCTTCTAGAATGCCAATAAAGGAGAGGCTCAGAGTCTCCAATATGGGCACTTCACTGTTCACTAAGGTTTTTATTTGTCTCCAGGTTTCATTGACTGAATTTCTCAGGGTTGTGCTGTGCTTAGTCACTCCGTCATGTCCAGCTCTTTGTAACCCTATGGACTGTAGCCAACCAGGCTCCTCTGTCCATGGGGATTCTCCAGGCAAGACTACTAGAGTGGGTTGCCATGCCCTCCTCCAGGGAATCTTCCCAACCCAGGGATCAAAGCCAGGTCTCCCACATAGCAGGCGGATTCTTTACCAATTGAGCCAGCAGGAAAGTCCAAGAATACTAGAATGGGTAGCTATCTCTTCTCCAGGTGATCTTCCCTAGCTGGGACTTGAACCGGGGTATCCTGCATTGCAGGAGGATTCTTTACCAGCTGAGCTACCAGAGAAGCCCAAATTTCTCAGTATCACCCATTAATTCATAATTTTATCTCTGTATCCAGTCCAAAGTTTACTTCATTTACCAAATATTTTATTTAATAATTATATTTTATATTTCCAAGATTTCTACCTGGCTTTTTAAATCATCTATTCTTAACACATTTCTTTCTGTTCTATTTGCATGTATGTATGTATTTCTGTGTGTAATTTAAAATATCTATTGAGGTCCTCAGGTTTGATAAAATTAACTTCATTTTCAGAAAATTCATCTTCCAATGATTGATTTTATTACATGTTTTTCTTAGCATGTATTTTGGAATTCTGGTGTGCAGGCATAATTCTGAGTGGAAAGTTTTAAGAATCTGTTTGTGGGATTTTTCTCTCTCTCTTCCTTCTCCATGCTCCCTTCCCTATTTAGTGGTTTCATAGCTGACTCCCTCAGGTGCCACTGGCCTTGCACTGAACCTCGCCAGGCACAGAGCTTGCACAAGGATGGTTTTGGAAAGAACTGCAGATCCATCTACCCACCCAAAGGGCATCTTGGTTCATAGGACTACATCAGCAGGATTTCCTTCGTTCAGAAACTTCCCTAAACCACAGCTTCTGGCAGAGGTCTCAACCTCCTTTCATAGCCACAAAACCTCACCCTCTCTTTTCATTTCAGGGGAGTCTGAATCCTGTCCCCTCTCTTTTAAAATACTTTTTTGTTCCCATTATCCTTGTCAAAGCTAAACCTTCAGTTCCAACTCAAAGCTCAAAAAGCTCATAGCTTTAGCCGTGCTCACCACATTCAAATGTCTTCCATTTCATGAGAATTGTTCATGAGGGTATTTATCTTGTTTTCTAATCTGGCTATGTCTTTTTTATTTTCTCAATATATGTGTTTGGCATAGAAGGGATTACTCAAGCATGAACTTCTTGAGCCATTTTGCAAGAAGTTTTTTATTTACTTTTATATGCAAGAATAAAAAATACACTTACTTTTGTTTTAAAGTAATGTAATCCTCTAAGACCTTACCTCTATTTAAAAAACATAAAATGGGAGCTCATTTTAAATTGTGAAAAATAGCTATAATTTTAATGTGTTTTTATTCTGTTAAGCTGTTTGTTATCTCTGGAGTCATTTTTAAGATGTTGGTGGCAATGTGGTTTTACAGTAATTTTGGTTCTTGACTATTAAGTTATAAGTATATTCCATTTTCCAAAAAAACAAACATCCAACATAAGATAAAAAACCATCCTGGCAATATATTCTGTATGGACTAAATACTAGACTGAACACAGTAAGTGTAAAGTTAATGAGTAGTTTGGAGAGCCACAAAAATATATGCCAAGATTCTCCATTTAAACTGTAGGATAGAATATTTGAAATATGCCTATCTATAGATCTTTGGCCCAAACTTTTTAAAAGGCAATTTCTTTGGCAAACACTCCATTTGAAAAATAAAATAAAAAACACTCAAAATATAAAAGTCTTCATCTTTATTGGATCCTAAACATATATAAAATTTTTACATTTTTTTCACTTTGCTAACTCTCACTTTTTGTGCAAAGTGCTAAAACAAACAAGCAAACAAACTCTTAATCTAACAGCAGAATTTTGAACCAATGACACCTGTTCCCTTTTCCATGGAAAATGTTATTCCTCCCCAGGATTATTGCTTTCTCTACTATGGCTGATTGCTCACTCTCCATCTCCCTATTCTGGAATCTTGCTAAAGAAGACTCTGTATTGATTTGCTCAGATACAATAAAATTTAACAGCCTGCAGGGTAGTAACTGGAATATCACTAACAGGCAAATCTGTGGTCATGAAGCACCCCCAAGCCAAACATCCTCGGCACTCCAAATGTCAGGTCACCTCACCCTGACACAGTTTCTGGTTGGGTGTGTTCCTCAGTGGGTCTGCTGGTCAAGGCCACATTTCTACATAGATTATGAACAAATAGTGTGGAAAGGTTCACCTGCAGACTCCTGCCTTCCCAGTAGAGGGGTCACTACTGGCATAAATTTCTACAGAAAGAAGGTGTCTGCCATAAACTGTTGTGTGATTTTACAGACACTATTTAACTCCTCACTGCAAAGTCTGGGACATCTCTGTCCTTGCCCATCTCACAGCCTTGTGTAAGAATCCAAATGCTGTTATATTTAGAAGAGCTTTGAGGACTGAAAGTTCTCTATACATGTAAGGGTACTATTTGTGTTTATCCAGATCTGGATATGAGGTCATCCCATCCCATAATAAACAGCCTGACAGCTCAAACTTCCTGCTGCTGGTACATCATCATCCTCATTGTTTCATTACTGGGCTACAGCTACCTCGAAAAAGCTAACAAACAGTTCTTCACCTTCATTTTGTGTCCATTATGCTGATATACAACTGAGTTCATCATTATACAATTGTGCACAAAATTTTGTACAGTTTATAACTGATGGCTACAGGAGAAAAATCGCCTCCTGTATATCGCACTGAAGAGTTTGCACAATCTGCCTTGAGCCTGCCTCTACAGTTTCACATTTTTTCCTAAAACTTTGTCTTAAATTCCTCCCTCCCCTAGATGTATTAGCTATTAGACCTACTTAATATACCCCAGACATGTCATGATCTCACAAATGTCCATGCTTTTGTATACACTGTTCCCTAAGTCTCAAACTTCTTTGACCTACATAGTTCCTCATCCAACTGCTACATGTCTCAATTTTCCTTCTGTGAGATGCTTCTTGAGTCCGTTGTAGACTGGACACACTTCACTTCAGGGTTTATCCCACTATATTATCCTCTATGTGTAATAGTCTGTCCCCTCTCTCTGTAGATCCAGGATCTGATTCATGAAGGGCAACTAGTAAACTTACTGAATGACTAAATCAGCTGAATTCCTTCATTCAAAACTACTGCTCTTATTGTTCTTATTGCTCATCTAGTACGTGTGAAATGTTGGACCACATATAACAAGGATACAAAATGACTTCTCCTGTCTTTAAAGAGCTTGTATCTGTTCAGAGTGGTAACACATCCAAATCAAGGCAAATCTTCAAACCTGTCTCACTGTCCCAAGTCCTCTCAACAGAGGAATTTTTCTATTTTTACTATGTGGACCCTTCGGATGTTCCATCTCGAGTTTCTTTTACTTGGCCTAAAATTAAATGCAAGTAGTCCTGATGGAATTGTGGTGCCTTTTCTCTGGTTCCTGTCTATTGTTTCCCAAGAGCCCATGAGTATTGTGGTGAGCTGTCTCAATACCCAGGAGATGCCACACAACACTAAAAAATATTTTTTGATTGTGCCTAAATAGCAAACAGCAATGGACTCCCCAGCCATCTTCCTGCCACCTCAGAAGTTGCCTTTAATTCTGAAGAGTGATTTCCGTTTTGCATTTTTCCCTTTCAGATTAATAAAATCCCAAGGACCTGAGCTCTGATGAACTACCTATGGAATTTCCTTTTAGTTTATTTTTTTCCTCAAATTCAAGACATTTTATTTCACTTCCTCTCTGATTTTTTTCCCACAAATATTTTTATCTTTTTTGTAGTTTATCCAAACTTAATAGGCCTGCACACTGGTGATATGGAAAGCTTGGGTTGGCAAAAGATACTTTCTGGTGGTTGAATGCAGATTGCCAAAGAACACCCACGAGGCAGATACATTACAAAAGTAATTCCTCCCAGCTGATGAGCTACACAAAGGCGCCCCCTCCAGGCAGGGGAATTTACAAAAAAGACACCCACTGGGGCAAATGATCACCAAAAGGCAGCCATTGGATCACACTGGCTACAACTCGGTGAGCAGGTGTGGGTTGTGTGAAAACCCCCAGTACCCTCTAGGCGGGCTGCTCATCACAGGTTGAGTTCCCTGGGAAGACAACTCCAAGATGGAGATGAATGAGCAGGTGGTTTATTAGGGAGCACCCTTGGAATAACACCTGTGGGAGGGAAGGGAGGAGGGGGAGAGGAGGGAAGAAAGGGGAGGGAAGGCAAGGGACGGATTAGACAGAGGGAGAAGCTGACCTATGATGCAGTCACCACAGAAACCTCAAGGGAGCCTGCTGGGAGCTTTGAAGCCAAGAAGAGCATTCAGAGCTGTCTAAGGTTGGGGCAAGGGGACTGGGTCTTTAGACTCCCATGTTGGCTAGTCTGTGGATGCAGGCAGCCCCCTCCCCCCTGAAAGACTCTCCCTGGCAGAGTCAGTTGTAAAAGGAAGCTGGCAGCTGAGAGCATAGCTATGTTGGCAGCAAGCCCAGCAAATGGGCACCTGATGGAGACTATGGGCAGATTGCTGGAGTTGCCAGCACAGATCTGCACAACCGTGTTCATCCTTTCAGCTCTGATGGCCCTCCAGCATGGCTCTCCACATTAGCATCTCCTCACCTTGTGTCATGGTGTCAGCAGATTTGTCAGTATGATACAGTCAGACCTGATGTTCTCTGAGATCTTGAGGAGAATGGAAGAAAACGAGGTAAACCCATATGCCACCATCCTTTTCAGCTTTGAGATCTGTTCTTTAGATGGCCCCACCCAGGTACCAAGGACCTATGGAAGGTGCAGTTCTTCCTTACACAGAGAAAAGATGTGTGAATTGAAAGACGGCTCTGGTCACCTCTCATTGCCACTGTCAGCAATAACCAGGCTCTTCCTTTGATCCCTGAATCCTAGTTAACACAGGGCATGGCCAGGGCATGTGAATTCAGCCTTCTCCAGGAGAGGCAGGGTGGTTTTCATGTCTTGCCAAGTGAGGGGTTGGACATGGGGTCTCATAAGAGAGTCTTTGGGTTCTACATGGTGCTTGGTGTTAAGGGTTTGTGTTGAGAAGGTAAATGCCAAAGAAGGAAAGCCTGCTCATACCTGCCATCTCTTCACTAATTGAGAGAGCAGAAGTTCCAGTACCTTTTCCCTTCACCTATCACTGGCGAGCTACTGTCCATGGGGTCACAAGATTCAGACACGACTTAGCAACTAAACAAAAACAACAACAAATCCCTGCTCTTAGTCAACCACACCCTACACTTGTAAAATGTAAGTTGAAGAGAAATCCACAAAAGGAAAACTTTGCTTTATAAAATTTTCCCTGATGAAGCAAACCACCTTAAAACTAAAAATTTAACACACATTAATGTGAAGAAAGCTGAGCGCGAAAGAACTGATGCTTTTGAACTGTGGTGTTGGAGAAGACTCTTGAGAGTCCCTTGGACTGCAAGGAGATCCAACCAGTCCATTCTGAAGGAGATCAGCCCTGGGTGTTATTTGGAAGGAATGATGCTAAAGCTGAAACTCCAGTACTTTAGCAACCTCATGCGAAGAGTTGACTCATTAGAAAAGACTCTGATGCTGTGGGAGGGATTGGGGGCAGGAGGAGAAGGGGACGACAGAGGATAGGATGGCTGGATGGCATCACCGACTTGATGGACGTGAGTTTGAGTGAACTCCAGGAGTTGGTGATGGACAGGGAGGCCTGGCGTGCTGCGATTCATGGGGTCACAAAGAGTCAGACATGACTGAGCTACTGAACTGAACTGAACTGAATTGAATCCTTACTATATGCCAAGCACTGGTCTACTTCCTAGAGATAAATGATGAGAGAAAACAGTTAGATGTAATTTCTATCTTCATGGAGCTTATAGTCTCAGGAAAAAATCTAGTGTGTTCTTAATTGCTAGATAATCGCATCTCATAAATGACTGCAGATAAACTGCATATATTTGGACAGCATATCAGAAAGTAATTTAGCCACATCCCAGTTGTGGATGTGACTGGTGATAGAAGCAAGGTCTGATGCTGTAAAGAGCAATATTGCATAGGAACCTGGAATGTTAGGTCCATGAATCAAGGCAAATTGGAAGTAGTCAAACAGGAGATGGCAAGAGTGAACGCCGACATTCTAGGAATCAGCAAACTAAAATGGACTGGAATGGGTGAATTTAACTCAGATGACCATTTTATCTACTACTGTGGGCAGGAATCCCTTAGAAGAAATGGAGTAGCCATCATAGTCAACAAAAGAGTCCGAAATACAGTACTTGGATGCAATCTTAAAAATGACAGAATGATCTCTGTTCATTTCCAAGGCAAACCATTCAATATCACAGTAATCCAAGTCTATGCCCCAACCAGTAATGCTGAAGAAGCTGAAGTTGAACAGTTCTGTGAAGATCTCCAAGACCTTTTAGAACTAACACCCAAAAAAGATGTCCTTTTCATTATAGGGGACTGGAATGCAAAGGTAAGAAGTCAAGAAACACCTGGGGTAACAGGCAAATTTGGCCTTGGATTACGGAATGAAGCAGGGCAAAGACTGATAGAGTTTTGCCAAGAGAACTCACTGGTCGTAGCAAACACCCTCTTCCAACAACACAAGAGAAGACTCTACACATGGACATCACCAGATGGTCAACACCAAAATCAGATTGATTATATTCTTTGCAGCCAAAGATGGAGAAACTCTATACAGTTAGCAAAAACAAGACTGGGAGCTGACTGTGGCTCAGACCATGAACTCCTTATTGCCAAATTCAGACTTAAATTGAAGAAATTAGGGAAAACCACTAGACCATTCAGGTATGACCTAAATCAAATTCCTTATGATTATACAGTGGAAGTGAGAAATAGATTTAAAGGACTAGATCTGATAGATAGAGTACCTGATGAACTATGGACGGAGGTTCATGACATTGTACAGGAGACAGGGATCAAGACCATCCCCATGGAAAAGAAATGCAAAAAAGCAAAATGGCTGTCTGAGGAGGCCTTACAAATAGCTGTGAAAAGAAGAGAAGCGAAAAGCAAAGAAGAAAAGGAAAGATATAAGCATCTGAATGCAGAGTTCCAAAGAATATCAAGGAAAGATAAGAAAGCCTTCTTCAGCGATCAATGCAAAGAAATAGAGGAAAACAACAGAATGGGAAAGACTAGAGATCTCTTCAAGAAAATTAGAGATACCAAGGGAATATTTCATGCAAAGATGGGCTTGATAAAGGACAAAAATGGTATGGACCTAAAAGAAGCAGAAGATATTAAGAAGAGGTGGCAAGAATACACAGAAGAACTGTACAAAAAAAGATCTTCATTACCCAGATAATCACAATGGTGTGATCACTCACCTAGAGCCAGACATCCTGGAATGTGAAGTCAAGTGGGCCTTAGAAAGCGTCACTACGAACAAAGCTAGTGGAGGTGATGGAATTCCAGTTGAGCTATTCCAAATCCTGAAAGATGATGCTGTGCAAGTGCTGCACTCAATATGCCACCAAATTTGGAAAACTCAGCAGTGGCCACAGGACTGGAAAAGGTCAGTTTTCATTCCAATCCCAAAGAAAGGCAATGCCAAAGAATGCTCAAACTACCGCACAATTGCACTCATTTCTGATGCTAGTAAAGTAATGCTCAAAATTCTCCAAGCCAGGCTTCAGCAATACATGAACTGTGAACTTCCAGATGTTCAAGCTGGTTTTAGGAAAGGCAGAAGAACCAGAGATCAAATTGCCATCATCCGCTGGATCATCAAAAAAGCAAGAGAGTTTCAGAAAAACATCTATTTCTGCTTTATGGACTATGCCAAAGCCTTTCACTGTGTGGATCACAATAAACTGTGGGAAATTCTGAAAGAGATGGGAATACCAGGTCACCTGACCTGCCTCTTGAGAAACCTATATGCAGGTCAGGAAGCAACAGTTAGAACTGGACATGGAACAACAGACTGGTTCCAAATAGGAAAAGGAGTTCGTCAAGGCTGTATATTGTCACCCTGCTTATTTAACTTATACGCAGAGTACATCATGAGAAACGCTGGGCTGGAAGAAGCACAAGCTGGAATCAAGATTGCCGGGAGAAATATCAATAACCTCAGATATGCAGATGACACCACCCTTATGGCAGAAAGTGAAGAGGAATTAAAAAGCCTCTTTAAAGCTCAACATTCAGAAAACAAAGATCATGGCATCTGGTCCCATCACTTCATGGGAAATAGATGGGGAAACAGTGGAAACAGTGTCAGACTTTATTTTGGGGGGCTCCAAAAATCACTGCAGATGGTGATTGCAGCCATGAAATTAAAAGATGCTTACTCCTTGGAAGGAAAGTTATGACCAACCTAGATAGCATATTCAAAAGCAGAGACATTACTTTGCCAACAAAGGTCCGTCTAGTCAAGGCTATGGTTTTTCCAGAGGTCATGTATGGATGTGAGAGTTGGACTGTGAAGAAAGCTGAGCGCCAAAGAATTGATGCTTTTGAACTATGCTGTTGGAGAAGGCTCTTGAGAGTCCCTTGGACTGCAAGGAGATCCAACCAGTCCATTCTAAAGGAAATCAGCCCTGGGTGTTCATTGGAAGGACTGATGCTAAAGCTGAAACTCCAATACTTTGGCCACCTCATGCGAAGAGTTGACTCATTGGAAAAGACTCTGATGCTGGGAGGGATTGGGGGCAGGAGGAGAAGGGGACGACAGAGGATGAGATGGCTGGATGGCATCACCGACTTGATGGATGTGAGTCTGAGTGAACTCCGGGAGTTGGTGATAGACAGGGAGGCCTGGCGTGCTACAATTCATGGGGTCACAAATAATCAGACACGACTGAGCAACTGAACTGAACTGAGGTATCTAGGCAAAGTTTTAAAAAGTGGACAGTTAAAATGAAATTTAAAAAACGACTAAGAGTTAAGTCAGCAAAGAATAGGATCAGGGCATGGAGAAGGCAATGGCACCCCACTCCAGTACTCTTGCCTGAAAAATCCCATGGACAGAGGAGCCTGGTAGGCTGCGGTCCATGGGGTCGGTAAGAGTCGGACATGACTGAGCGACTTCACTTTCACTTTTCACTTTCATGCATTGGAGAAGGAAATGGCAACCCACTCCAGTGTTCTCCTGGAGAATCCCAGGGGCGGGGGAGCCTGGTGGACTGCCGTCTATGGGGTCGCACAGAGTCGGACGTGACTGAAGTGACTTAGCAGCAGCAGCAGCAGGATCAGGGGTACACTATAGAGAAGAGAACAGGATACCCTAAAGCCAGAGTGACTAGAGAGAACCCTAATGACCTAAGTGTAGCCCTGGATTAAGTTAGACCTGAAAATAACCAGAGCTACTTTTCTGGGCTTCCCAGTTAGGAGAACCAACACCTTCCCTTTTTTATTTAAATGATTTTATACTGGGGTTCTGTCACTTACCACCAAAGCATAGTGAAAGAGCACAGTAGATACATTGTCTTCTACAAGATGAATTGATTGGCCTGTTGACCAAACAGACCTTTTCTGTCAAAAATGTGTACTTACACCCTCAGAAACTGTTATATAGTCAACCAATGAGTTTGAGTTCTAGAAATAAAAAGATTATATAGGGTTGGGAAAGAAATTACTGCTAAAACATGGCAATGCCTAGTGCAAATCAAAGTAGTGGAGGAGCCAGAACAGAACCAAACTGCTTGATTTCAAGATCCATCTCTGCCACATACTAGCTGTTGACCCTGGGCAAGTTACCCTACTTCACTGTGCCTCAGTGTACTCATCTGAAAAATGGGTATAAAAACAGTACCTGCCTCATGGGCTTGTTGTGAGGCCTAAACAAATTAATACATATAAAACACTTTAGAACAAGGCTTGTACAGAATAAACATTCAAAAAGTATAAGCCACCATTGGTATTTTTATTATTAATGTCTCTGGGGTCGCACAGAGTCGGACACGACTGAAGCGACTTAGCAGTAGCAGTAGCAGCAGTAAGCAGAAGCCACTTGACAGAAAGGAGAGTGAAGCAGGCATAAACGGTGGAACAAGATGAGGAACAAAGTGACCACAGAGGAAGAGAAAGGAGTTGTCTCTATTTCAGATGTCTCTTTAGCGCCCATAGGAGCAGCCGTACTTTATAAGACGTCTATTTCCTTAAAATAGCCACCCTGACTTCCCTGGCGGTCCAGTGGTCCATGACTCCATGCTTCCACTGCAAGGAGCTTGGGTTCAATCCCTGACTCGAGGAACTAAGATCCATATGCAACATGGCATGGCCAAAAAATAAAATAAAATAAATTAAATAGCTACTCACTCACCCACCAATTTTTTAAAAAAATTTTGAACCACTTTGATTGGATTTCTGTTCCTTGTAATCAAATAAATCTAGACAAAATCATGGCATTTGAAGTACATGGTGCAGGCCAGACCAGGTGACACTTCCATATTCAACACCACTGACAGCTCCCCCAGCAGATCATGTACGTGTACTCTCTCCATCGAAATCCATCTTACTTCTGGGAAAACTATTCAAAAGCAAGTATGTCTCAGATGGCAGGCTCCAGCATGATGTCAGTTGTACGGACACTTGCCCGCGCTAACCAGGAAGCCCTGGCCTGGTCCTACGTTAGGACGAGAAGAGGGAATCCTCTTCATTTCTACCTTAGAAGAGTAGGTAAAAATCACTTCCTTTGTTGGGATCAGGCATCCAGGATTGCCCTGCGAGTCCAAAGTGTTTCTAACATTCTCCTCCCTAAGTTCTATTCATGGAAAACCCTGGCCGGACTCCAGGTCTGTGTTACATTGTTTGTATGGAATGAGGATGTGCTCTGCTTTTTCAGAATAACAAGCCCCTGTTTTCGAGTCATTAAGGAAAAAACTTTTCCCACAGCATAATGAGTAGAGTTCACTTTAACACCCCCAAGATGTGTCATTCCAAAGGACACAAATCAAATGCCCCCTAAAGCCACACACACTCCAGCTCCCTTGTCAGTGAGTAAACAATGTGTCTGAGAAGATTTACCCCAATGCCCTCACACTCTTCCCCAGGAAATGTACTCCCTCTCAGACCTTTACTCCTTACTTCAAAACACGCAGAAACCTAAATAAGGGCAGCCAAGCCAGCACTCAGAGGAAAGAAAATAGACCGTGGAAGAGGTGAAAACATCTGGCCCAGTTTTTTCCACCTGAGTTTTCACCCACCTGAGTTTTCACCCATCAAGGAATCAAAATTCACTTTGATCCTGAATTTCAGAATTACAAGCCTGACATATCAGAGCAGTCTCAGTGACGGCCACCAACCTATAAAGATGGCAATACATAAATATACTCATCTCCCCATCAATTAGAGTATTTATCTGAAAATGGAAAATTAATCTTGCTTGAACAGGAATAGCTAACCATAGTTCATTAATTTTTTATATTTCTTTTTAATTGAAGGATAATTGCTTCATAATATTGCTTTGGTTTCGGTCATATATCAACATGAGTTAGCCATAGGTGTACATATGTCCCCTCCTTCTTAAACCTCCCTTCCATCTCCCACCCTTTCCCACACTTCCAGGTTGTCACGGAACCCAGGTTTGAGTTCCCTGAGTCATACAGCAAATTTCTATTGGCTACCTATTTTGCATACATTAGTGTATATGCTTCCGTGCTACTCTCTGTTCATTTTACCCTTTCCTTCCTCCCCAACACCCATGTCCATAACTCTGTTCTCTATGTCTGTGTCTCCACTGTGTTAGTGTTAGTCGCTCAGCCGTGGCCGACTCTTTGCGACCCCATGGTCTGCAGCTCACCAGGCTTCTGTGTCCATGAGATTTTCCAGGCAAGGATGCTGGAGTGGGTTGCCATTTCCTTCTCCAGGGGATCTTCCCAACCCAGGGATCGAACCCAGGTCTCCTGTATTGCAGGCAGATTCTTTACCAACTGAGCTGGCAAATAGGTTTATCAGTACCATCTTTCTAGATTTCATTAATTCTTTTTTTATTGAGGCATAATCGACATATAACATGGTATTAGTTTCAGGGGTACAACATAATGTTTCAATATTTGCATGCCTTGAGAAACAGTCACCACTGGTTTAGTTAACATTTTTTTCTTGTATTGAGAATTTTACCATCTACTCTCTTAGCAACTTTCAAATACAAATAGTATCATTAACTATAGTCACAGTGCTGTACATTAATCCCCAAGACTTATTTATGTTATAACAGAGACTTTGTACCTTGGCTCAGACAGTGAAGAACCCACTTGCAATGCGGAAGGCCTGAGTTCGATCCCTGGGTCAGGAAGATGCCCTGGAGAAGAGAAAGGCAACCCACTCTAGTACTCTTGCCTGGAGCATCCCATGGACAGAGGAGCCTGGCAGGCTACAGTCCACGGGGTCACAAAGAGTGGACACGACTGAGTGACTTTCACTTTGTACCTGTTTACCACCTTCGCCCATTTTGCCCTCTCCCCAAAGCACTTCTGCATCTGGCAACCACCAATTCATTCTTTTTGTCTATGAGCTTGGTTTTTTCTTGTTATTTTTTAGATCCCATGTATTAGTGGGCTCATACAGTATTTCTCTGACTTATTTCACTTATCATAGTGCCCTTGAGGTTAATCCATGTTGTCACAAATGGCAAGATTTATTTCTTTTTTATGACTGAATAATATTGCATTGTTTATCTACCACATTTCTTTATTCATTCTTTCATTGATGTACACTTAGGGTGCTTCCATGTCCTGGCCATTAATGCTGCAATAAGCTTGAGAGTGCAGATATTTTTACAAGTTAATGTTTTCATTTTCTGCAGACAAATACCCAAGTGGAATTTCTGGCTCTCATCAATTCTTTATTGCCTGAAAACAATTGCACAAACAAAAGAAGACAATGTTGAACAGATGTGGTACTTTACAATGAGTGACAATGATCACAGAGTTAAGAGAAATCTTGCATCTGCTCTGGAAAAAATCCTCAGCCTTGGACACATCAGCTCCCTTGGGTGTGGACACCTCCCCCTGGTTATTGCCTTTACTCACTGTAGGTGTCAGAGTCAGTCTTAACAGGGCACTTCCACCTGCAAAAACCAGGTGTTCTGGTCCCTCAGTGATGCAATCCTGGCTTTTCCTGTTACTTCTGGGTGTCGTGGCCCTCATGAAGACTTAGAGATGGACAAGTGGTGCTTTTCAGGGCCTCAGGACAAGGGGGTGGTCACCTTCCTGAGCATATTTCCTAAAAGTAGCAGCTTCTCGAGATTTTTAATAGGTGTTATGTTGACCTAATTGTTGTAAGACAATGTGGAAAAAACAGTAAAGGAAGCAGCATGGGGAGGCTTATCAAAATACCAGTGATCACTTCTTTAACACTTACTTTGACTTAATTTTAGATTTACAGAAGAGTTTCAAGAATGGAAAATAGTTCTCATATACCCTTCATCCAGATTCCTCAAAGGTTAACATTTTTATCACTTTTACTTTATCATTCCTGCTCTCAATATGTATGCATATTATATGATTTTCCTGTTTGAGCATAAGTTGCAGCTATTTAGGTAGGGTTGAAAGGAAGAGGTTTTTAAAAAATATACAAGATGAAGAACAAAAAGTCACTGATGTTAAATAACTGGATTTTCTTGAAGACAATTTTGTCTTAATGCAATTGTAAATAATAAAGTTTTTTTCCTTTGACATCAAAATATAAAGTCATTTAAGAAAAAAAAAGAAATTAGTGGTTAGATTATAAGATGGGTCAAAGGGTGACTGCTTCCTGCCACACACGACAGCCCTTGCCCCCATGCTGGTGTCATCTGAGCCTGGTCATGCCTCTGCTCCATTCATTGAGAAGCTTCAACTAACCCACGAAGACACTTGAGCAGCACAACCCATGAAGACATTTGGTGCTTCACCCAAGAGTTCTAATAACACAAATGATCTAGAATGGTCCCTATTTCCTAACACCCCAGGACCACAGGGTTAGTTTCTTGGTTCCTGAAAGCACTCTTTCTTCCCCCAGCCCTATTCCTACCTGTTATCTTACACAACTTAGTTATTTATCAAAACAATTCTGCCCAAGTTAATCAACATTTCACTGGCCACACTGAGCTTTGAATGGCTTTGACTACATTCAAAAATGAAATCCAGGCTTCCCTTGTGGCTCAGCTGGTAAAGAATCTGCCTGCAATGCAGGAGACCTGTGTTTGATCCCTGGGTTGGGAAGAACCCCTGAAGAAAGGAAGAGTTACCCACTCCAGTATTCAAAAAAAAAAAAATGATGAAAAATCCACTGGATGGAGGAACATAGCAGTCTACAGTCCCTGGGGTCGCAAAGAGTCAAACATGACTGAGCAACTTCACTAGCCAGCAAAAGTGAAATTCACCTAAAAGGAGGAATGTGTGTCACCACTGAACTCTTCATTAAAACAGGCCACAAAGCCTGAGGGTGATAACCCCAAAAAGGAATCAGAGAAGCGGCACTAGCATAGGAATAGAACAACTGTAGCTCTCTATCCCAGCAAGGATGTCTGTTCACTCCTGTCTCCTGCACCTCCCGAGCTACCCTGCATCCTCCAAACTGACTGACTCAGCAGGTGTTCTGATTTTCCATCTTGTGAGATACGCCATATCCTATCAATGAATTACACTTTTGTTGAGGTTGGCCAAAGTCAGCTTTTTCAGTTTTGTTTTGTTTTGCTTGACAACAACCAAGAACCATAAACAACCACATAGGATTCCATTGTGCACTGGTGTGTTTCAGTTCTGTCTGTCCAATCTCCACTGTATCTCTCTCTCAGTTCAGTTCAGTCACTCAGTCCTGTCCGACTCTTTGTGACCCCATGAATCACAGCACACCAGGCCTCCCTGTCCACCACCAACTCCTGGAGTTCACCCAAACTCATGTCCATCAAGTTGGTGATGCCATCCAGCCATCTCATCCTCTGTCGTCCCCTTCTCCTCCTGCCCCCAATCCCTCCAGCATCAGAGTCTTTTCCAATGAGTCAACTCTTCGCATGAGGTGGCCAAAGTCCTGGAGTTTCAGCTTTAGCATCATTTCTTCCAAAGAACACCCAGGACTGATCTCCTTCAGAATGGACTGGTTGGATGTCCTTGCAGTCCAAGGGACTCTCAAGAGTCTTCTCCAACACCACAGTTCAAAAGCATCAATTCTTCGGCACTCAGCCTTCTTCTAAGTCCAACTCTCACATCCATACATGACCTCTGGAAAAACCATAGCCTTGACTAGACGGACCTTTGTTGGCAAAGTAATGTCTCTGCTTTTGAATATGCTATCTAGGTTGGTCATAACTTTCCTTCCAAGGAGTAAGTGTCTTTTAATTTCATGGCTGCAATCACCATCTGCAGTGATTTTGGAGCCCCCAAAAATAAAGTCTGACACAGTTTCCACTGTTTCCCCATCTATTTCCCATGAAGAGATGGGACCGGATGCCATGATCTTTGTTTTCTGAATGTTGAGCTTTAAGCCAACTTTTTCACTCTCCTCTTTCACTTTCATCAAGAGGCTTTTTAATTCCTCTTCACTTTCTGCCATAAGGCTGGTGTCATCTGCATATCTGAGGTTATTGATATTTCTCCCGGCAATCTTGATTCCAGCTTGTGCTTCTTCCAGCCCAGCGTTTCTCATGATGTACTCTGCATATAAGTTAAATAAGCAGGGTGACAGTATACAGCCTTGACGTACTCCTTTTCCTCTTTGGAACCAGTCTGTTGTTCCATGTCCAGTTCTAACTGTTGCTTCCTGACCTGCATATAGGTTTCTCAAGAAGCAGGTCAGGTGACCTGGTATTCCCATCTCTTTCAGAATTTCCCACAGTTTATTGTGATCCACACAGTCAAAGGCTTTGGCATAGTCCATAAAGCAGAAATAGATGTTTTTCTGGAGCTCTCTTCGTTTTTCCATGATCCAGTGGATGTTGGCAATTTGATCTCTGGCTCCTCTGCCTTTCCTAAAACCAGCTTGAACATCAGGAAGTTCACAGTTCACATATTGCTGAAGCCTGGCTTGGAGAATTTTGAGCATTACTTTACTAGCGTGTGAGATGAGTGCAATTGTGTGGTAGTTTGAGCATTCTTTGGCATTGCCTTTCTTTGGGATTGGAATGAAAACTGACCTTTTCCAGTCCTGTGGCCACTGCTGAGTTTTCCAAATTTGGTGGCATATTGAGTGCAGCACTTGCACAGCATCATCTTTCAGGATTTGGAATAGCTCAACTGGAATTCCATCACCTCCACTAGCTTTGTTCGTAGTGATGCTTTCTAAGGCCCACTTGACTTCACATTCCAGGCTGTCTGGCTCTAGGTCAGTGATCACACCATCGTGATTATCTTGGTTGTGAAGATCTTTTTGTACAGTTCTTCTGTGTATTCTTTCCACTTCTTCTTAATATCTTGTCTCTCTCTAGGGCTCTTTAAAGATGGGGATCATCATCCACTCTGCTTCTGTTGGTGCTATGGAGGATGAATACTTCCCCAATCACATTGCCTGACTGCTCATAGATAAAAGGTGGGCTAAGAGTTGGACGTGACTGAGCGATGTCACTTTCACTTTTCACTTTCATGCATTAGAGAAGGAAATGGCAACCCACTCCAGTGTTCTTGCCTCGAGAATCCCAGGGACGGGGGAGCCTGGTGGATTGCTGTCTATGGGGTTGCACAGAGTCGGACATGACTGAGCGACGCAGCAGCAGCAGCAGCAGCCCTAAACTAGACTTCCTGGACTTTCTCCTTTTTTTAAAAATGACTATATTTTTAAAAGGCATTTTTTAAAAGCTCACATCTTAAATATTTATTGTATTATTTTTGGCTATGCTGCACCTGCTTTTCTGTAGTTACAGAGAGCAGGGGCTACTCTCTAGTTGCTGTGCCTGGGCTTCTCACTGTGGTGGCTTCTCTTGATGAGAAGCAGGGGTCTAGGCCAAATAGTTGCAGCATGGTTAGTTGCAGCTCCCAGGCTCTAGAGCACAGGCTCAATAGTTATGGCACAGGGGCTTAGTTGCCCTGAACCATGGGGGTTCTTCCCGGGTTCAGGGATCAAACTCACATCTCCTTCACTGGCAAGCAGATTCTTTACCACTGAGCCACCAGAGAAGCCCTTCCTTATTTTTTAAACTGAATTTTGCTTTAGTATAAATATATTGAATCAGAGTCCATCTCAAATTCCTCCAGTTTCTGCAAGACATGAAACAATTTCATGAAAATGGGGTTCAAAATCTTCTAATGCCTGGTCTCCAATCCCTCTGCAGCTCTGATTCATTAAATAACTAGAAAGTCAACCATGACCCTGGATTTCCAAGGTTGTTTTCAAACCAAGAATTCTGTTGTTGCCAAGACTAGCGGGGGTTTCTGAACTGGTCAACATTCCTTGAGTTTCCTTTGAGAGGTGAAAAAAAAGCCAGCTTGAAATGCATTATATAAGTGAGAAAGATATGAGCAAGTTAAAGGGAAACTACAAAGGAAGCGGGCCAAGTCCCAAAATAAAAGGCAGGAATAGACAACCAAAAATAGTACACAGGGAAGTGTACCACATCTGTAGGGCTCCCGCGCATTCTCCTGAAGCATTGTCCCTTTTTTTTTCAGGAGCATGCTAATAATTGTTTGGAGACTTAAATAGAACACTATTATTTGTTCTCTAAAAATAGTAACTTCTTTTGTAGAATTGTGAGAGTTTCAGGTGATATTAATTGAGTTTCATTCATTGCTACTCACTTTTCACAGGTATATTCAAGTTTGTTAAGGAGTCAGTTGATTTTCTTCAGTCTATATATTCACTTTTAACAGAACGTGTGAAATATTTTAAATATTTCAGTCTTGCTGCAATTAATCTACATCTGAGATACCCAAAAAGTGAGGGTGGCTTATATAATAGCACTTAAATTATCTGCTTTGTTGGATAAGCTTAAACTAGGCAGACACAGGGGCTTCCCTGTGGTTCAGTGGTAAAGAATCCACCTGCCAATGCAGGAGATGCAGGTTCGGTCCCTGGGTCAGGAAAATCCCCTAGAGAAGGAAATGGCAACTCTCTTCAGTATTCTTGTTTGGGAAATCCCATGGACAGAGGATCCTGGCAGGCTCCACAGTCTGTGGGGTCACAAAAGAGTCAGACACAACTTAGCAACTAAATAACAATACAGGTACAGCGATAGGATAAAATGACATACAGAGGACTTGTGCACAGGTCCTTAGGGCTTTGTACATAAGTCATTACCTACACTCTGCCCAGAAGATACTGGGAAGACATGGTTAAAGAACACATCTGAAGTCGATAATTAGTGAATATCGCAGTGAGCCAATCCTGGCTCACTCAGATCAAAGTACTTCCAGAGTACTTAAGATAACAAAAATAATTTTTAAAATGGCTAACTTTGTATATTTAGCACAAAGCCAGAGAAACCATACTCGTTGCTTACTTTCTCAGTTTTGCTTACTTTTTTTTCTTTTTTTTTTTAATTTTATTTTATTTTTAAACTTTACATAATTGTATTAGTTTTGCCAAATATCAAAATGAATCCGCCACATCCCCATCCTGAACCCTCCTCCCTCCTCCCTCCCCATACCATCCCTCTGGGTCGTCCCAGTGCACTAGCCCCAAGCATCCAGTATCGTGCATCGAACCTGGACTGGCAACTCGTTTCTTACATGATATTTTACATGTTTCAATGTCAATCTCCCAAATCTTCTTACCCTCTCCCTCTCCCACAGAGTTCATAAGACTGTTCTATACATCAGTGTCTCTTTTGCTGTCTCGTACACCGGGTTTTTGAAGACATCAAATTTATATTTAAATTATGAAAATATATAGTACACATCCCACCATTAATATAGGTGCCATTCCTCCTGGGTATAGCGTTTATCTTGATCATTCAGTCAGTTGTCAGATTATTATGGCAATTACTTTTTCCCTTAAGAGAAATATGTTATGATAGATTTTAAGAAAATGAAATCTCATACTAAGAACTGCCTATGTAGAAGTCATTCACAACTTGTTTAATCATCACTTCCAAGTTGTTAATTCCTGTTTTCTCTAGACACAACAGAAACAGGAAATATTTACCAACTTCACAGGTGTCAGGAAATGCTTTAAAAACTCTGGTTGCCTAACCCCCTGTTTAAGCAGACAGCATTTCTGTGCATAGGTGCAGAAGGTATATTGTAATTTACAATGTCTACTATAAGCCAGAGACCTTTATCTATATTTTTTAAGTATTCACTGGATTTGATTCTGTTGGACAAAGATTTGCTCCACAAGAAAAGTGCAATGTATGCTAATGTGCATTGTAGCCTTTCTAGTATTTGTAAGAAAACTACAGTTCTCCACATTTACTTGCTTTGAAATCCTATCTCCCTGTTTAACATAGTACCAGGATGACAAAGTACATCTCAAAACAACTGAACTATAGGAAGATGTTCTTAGTTCACCATGTATGTAATAAACCACTAATTTGTTTTCATTTGTTTAAATTTGCCACAATTTAAATTTTCAAAAATGGAAAGAAATGAAATCTTTTTCTCAATTATAAAGCTAACTGCAAAATTCTAGAAAATGGATAAAATTGTAAAGAATAAAATAAGTATCATTGTTAATATCTCAATTTATATACACTTGTATTTTTTTCACAAAGATCATATTATTTATATAGCACTGTTGCATACTTTTTTAACGTAATACAAAGTGCTCTCAAGCAACCTTCTCTTAATATTCTCACAGGAATCACACATTCTTCCATTGTCTCTGGATAAAATAGAATCTTGACATCCTCGGTATCTACTAAAGGATGCAGGTAGGCAGGTCTCTCTCTGGGATGCACCTGAACACTTTGCATTTCTACAAGTTGAAATAGAAACATACCAAGAGGCTGTTGCATTTTTTTCTCAAACTGGTTTATGCCCGTTATCATGGTTACATAATTTAGATATTAAAAGATCAATAAGCTAGCAGCACAAAAAGAGGATTGTTGTTTCTATAAAAACTAAGGTGAATGTTTCAGTCTAACCTGATGAAGGTATCACTTTAAAAAACAGGTGCAAAGAAGTAGTCATGAAAATCTGGAAGGAGCCTGCATTCCTATTGTGGATTCGACAAGGAAGCCCGCGTGTGCTCCACTGCCAGCCACAGTACCTGACCAAATCCCAACACCAACTACGTTGTCACCCTCTGCTTTGCAGTGAACACGTCAATCACTGCATGAACCTCATCATTTCCAGTGTCTAAATCAGAGTCTGTGCTTGGCTCCACTGTCATTTCTTTAATCAGTACCCTATATATGACCTCTTCACATCTTTCACAATTTTTCAATATTGTAGAAACTGCCACATTAGTCTTAAAAACATTTTTGAAAACTTGAAATTATTTCCTTAGAATAGACTTGGATAATTTTTGCATGAAAGTGTGTATACCTTTTAAAGCCTTTATATGTGTGTGTGTGTGTGTGTGTTGAGGTGTGTACGTACTTTTAAATATGAGATAGGGGCTTCGCTGGTGGCTCAGTGGTAAAGAATCTGCCTGCCAATGCAGGGGATGTGGGTTTGATCCCTGGATCAGGAAGATCCCCTGGAGAAGGAAATGGCCACCCACTCTAGTATTCTTGCCTGGGAAATCTCATGGACAGAGGGAGCCTGGCAGGCTATGGTCCACGGGGTCGCAAAAGAGTTGGACATAACTTATCAACTAAGCAACAAGGCAAACTAAAGATTTTAATGTTTTCATTTCTAAAAATCAATGGTTAACAGTGGTACAATGACACTTTACAATAGCAGAGTTTTTACCACCAAGCATGACATTTTATCCCTGAAATTACTTGGATCTAGGGAGTTTTATATGTAAAATAAAAGATTTACACTAATTCTTAAGGCCCCTCTTCTCAACCCCAATATCTCAGATTTCCACATACTGCTGTATTTTCTAGGGGGGCTTGGAAGTGTATAAATATATCTACTTTACAAAAGTTATGTCTCAAAACTCTATATAAATGGAATTTTCTAAACTGGATTCAAGTAATCACATTAAACTATACCATCACTCCAGAAAGCCTTTATCTCCATCTCTGACTGATAATCACTAGCTTAGAATGCTGTCTCTTTAATCTTGGGGGAGTAGGGGACAGAAGCAAAGAAATACTCTGCTAGTAAGTAGGGTTTCTCTTCTCTAGTTGCAGACTAACTGCTGTTCTGTCCTTCCCAAATGACTTTCAGGAAAAGTGCTCACCTGCATGCAGTTTTCAATGCCCTTCATTCACACTTCTGCATTGACCTCTTCATGGACTTTGCTCAGCTCTGGCCACCAGGGACTCTTCGGGTCTGCTTGATTGTCCCACAACACATGGCACCACTCATCACTCCTCCAGGCCACAGGCTCCTTGATTACTTTCTGAGTCTTTGGTTCTTCCACCTCTACCCTCCCCCCATAATCCTCTACTTGGCCCTCACAAGTCTCCATGATTTAGCTTAAAGTTTCTCTGACATTTCAATCTTCCCAGCAACTTAAATAGTTAAGTATCTTCAAGTAAAACACTAAGTGAACCAAGTGGTGAAGAAATATTGCAACTTATTCTTTCATAAGGCCAGCAATGATAGCTTTTGATAGCCCCTTAGTTTATCTCACTTCTAGGCAAATCTAAATTTCCCTGTATCAGTGATTCTAGAAGTGTGGTCCCTGGATCAGCAGCATCTGCATCACCTGGAAACTTGTTAAAATGGAAAATCCTTGGGCATCACCTCAGATATACCAAATCAGTAATTTGTGCTTTACAAAGGATTCTGATATGCAGAATATCAGATATGCAGGTGAAACTACCCTTTTCACAGAAAGAGAAGAGGAACTAAAGAGCCTTTTGATGAAAGTGAAAGAGGAGAGTGAAAAGCTGGCTTAAAACTCAACATTCATAAAACAAAATCATGGCATCCAGTCTCATCACTTCACGGCAAATAGATGGGGAAACAATGGAAACAGTGACAGACTTTATTTTCTTAGGTTCTGAAACCACCACAGATGGTGATTGCAGCCATGAAATTAAAAGATGCTTGCTCCTTGGAAGAAAAGCTATGACAAATCTAGACAGCATATTGAAAAGCAGAGACATTACTTTGCCAGCAAAGGTTCATCTAGTCAAAGCTACAATTTTTCCAGTAGTCATGTATGGATGTGAGAGTTGGACCGTAAAGAAAGTTGAGTGCTGAAGAATTGATGCTTTTGAACTGTGGTATTTGAGAAGACTCTTGAGAGTCCCTTGGATTGCAAGGAGATCAAACTGGTCAGTCCTAAAGGAAATCAACCCTGAATATTCATTGAAAGGACTGATGCTGAAACTGAAGCTCCAATACTTTGGCCACCTGATGCAAAGAACTGACTCATTGGAAAAGACCCTGATGCTGGAAAAGATTGAAGGCAGGAAGAGAAGGGGATGACAGAGAATGAGATGGTTGGATGGCATCACCAACTTGATGGACATGAGTTTGAGCAAGCTCTGGGAGTTGGTGATGGACAGTTAAGCCTGGTGTGCTGCAGTCCATGGGGTCACAAGAATCAGACATGACTGAGCAACTTAACTGACTGACCGAAGGATTCTGATGCACATTAAATTTTTTAAATTTATTTTTAATTGGAGGATAATTGCTTTACAATATTGTGTTGGTTTTTGCCATATGTCAACATGAATCAGCCATAGGTATACATATGTCTCCTCCCTCTTGAACCTCTCCCACTTCCCACCCCATCCCAGCCCTCTAGGTTGTCACAGAGCACCAGTTTGAGCTCCCTGAGTTATGCAGCAAATTCCCACTGGCTACCTATTTTCCACATGGCAATGGATACATTTCCATACTACTCTCTCAATTCATAGCTCTCTCTCCCTCCCGCACTGTGTCTACAAATCTGTTCTCTTTGTCTGATACACATTCAATTTTGAGAACCACTGCTCTACAACATATACACTCTAAACTCTAGCCTTAATTTAATGACTAATGTTAACTGATTAATAATCAGAAATAATCAATTCACCCTCTAAATATCTGTGTGATATTGAACATCTATGGATTCTTCTCTCCTAGGAAGCTCAGGATAAACGGAAGGGATAATGTGTAGGATGGAAACAACAGTCTTCCCAAATTGCCTCTCGCAGAAAATAATGCTCCAGTCTGGCTACCAAGTGATGTTCCCAGTGCCTGGGGGAGACAAACTCCCTGTCTCTGTTGCCCTGGGAAACCCTATTTGTCATACTCACTGACTCTAACATATGCCCCTGTTTTTTCAATCCCGAAAGGCAGAATAAGTTTGCCATCAGGGAAACAGAGGAGCTGGCAGATGAAAGGAAATGAGAAGCCATCTACTCCCTCAGTAGCTGTGGCTCTGCTGGAGGCAGAAGGCCCATCACCTGCTTCATTCATTCCTCCAACTCTTCCATCTACTCATCCGCCTTTCTTCCCATTTATCCTTCCACCCTCCTGTCTACCCATCCACCCTTTCACTCATCCTAGAAATATTTGTTATGTGGAATATGTGCCAGCTTGGTTTCTCTTCAAAATCAAATGAGGTTGGGCCTCATTGGAGATCACTGAGCCATGGCATTTTCTTTTGCTTCTGGGGTGACTCCCAAGATAGCCTATTGGGATGGAGGAAGAAAATCTCAGAATTTCTATTTATATGTATCTCTTATCCTTTAAAAATTTTTTAGTTTGAGTGTACATTTTATGGCTTCCCTGGTGGCTCAGATGATAAAGCATCTGCCTGCTATGCGGAAGACCAGGGTTTGATCCCTGGGTCAGGAAGATCCCTTGGTGCCGGGAGCCAGCGTGAGGAACTCCGCCTGTGGCAAAGGTCATGAGGAAGGAGGCTCGGCATACGCAAAGGCGGGATGGAACCTCAGGAGTCCCCCTGGAAATTCTCGAGCATCTACCCCCAAAACCAGAATCTGCCTACTTTACTGCTTTGTGCTCTCACCTACACCTCTGACTTTACGGGGGGCTGTCCCCCACCACCTCTCTGAAAAAGAGTTAACTTACAGCTCCAGTAAATAAAGTTCCTGGGCACGACAAGAGTGTCTCAACCTACAAACTCCTTTGGAAGTCCTCTAGCCTGCCTGAATAGGTTCTTCCAGCCACATGTGATTGTTCAGAGCCTCCCAACTGTGAGAGGCATGAGATGTTCTAAACTGTCTAAATACAGATTCCTTTGAGCAGTTAAAAGATTGATTAGAAATTGTATTGGTGAAGGGTTTTTCACTTGTTGGGCCAATGTTTGCTGCTGAAGTTTCCATATCCCTTACCTACTGAGTCCCTGGCAGTGTATTGATTAATATAATTGGTGTATAGGAATGTAAGTAGTAGCTTTAATGTTTGTAACCTTGGACCCTTGAGTTAATTCTTTTTCTTGTTATAGCCCACCACACCTTTGCCCTATAGGAATGCAACTTTATCTAATGCTTTTGGAGGGTGGTACCTGACTTTAGAATAATCACCTTTAGAGAAAAATAAGTTTTCTGAAGAAAGGATCTTAAAATGTTAACAGTCCTCTTGGCCAGAAGATGATGTAATTCACCTAAACTTTTGCATATGGTAAGTTTGCAGGAAGAAAGCCTGGCTTACTGCTAACTCTACCCCTTTCCCCATTATCCTCTATGCACAACTTAAGGTATTAAAAACTACTTTGGAAAATAAAGTGCAGGCCTCGTTCACTGAAACTTGGTCTCCCCATGTCATTTTTTCTCTCACCTTCTGGCTGAATATCCATCTGGGGCGTGGAGGCTCGTCAAGGCTACTAATTTTGCCTGGGCTTCTAAGATCTGACTGGGGAGGCCTTAGTGTCTCCTCTCCTCAGGAGAACAGGAGGATGCCTGCGGCCTACGTAGGTGACGCAAATTCCTTATTTTGGAATTTTATTAGCTTTCCACGTAAACCAAGTTATTCAGCCTCTTTTCTCCACTGAATTTTCTCACTGAGCTATCCTTATTTAACCACTCTTTATATCTTTAATTCTATTGTATCCTGATTGCCGAAGCCGTCTCCCCTTCGAAATCCCTGACTCCTCCGGGGCTGGACCCCAGTATCTTGGAGAAGGAAATGGCAACCCACTCCAGTATTCTTGCCTGGAAAATTCCATGGATGGAGGAGCCTGGTAGGCTACAGTCCATGGGGTTGCAAAGAGTTGGACACGAATGAGCAGTTATATACATTTTATAATGAACATAATGCACTAATACCATACTATGTATACATAAAATATATACATAGTTTATACATAGTTTTGAGCAGTTTTGCATGCTCAAAAACTGCAGTAAAAATATGCAAAATCCAAAGATTTAGGAGACCACTGCTATGAAGAATAAAGTCAGAAGATGACAGAGCAATTTAAGATAGACAGGTACTAGTGTTTGGAATGAAGAAAGCAAAAAGTACTCAGTAGCATGAAGCTGGGTAGCTGGAAAACATGCCTGCAACTAAGACTGGATCAACCCACCTCTGTTTGTGTCTGTGGTCACATATGTGGTTGCTGCAGACTCAGGAGCAGAGGCAAGCCCTGCCCTAGTCTAGCTCGTATTCCACCATTCACTATCCCAAAGGGGCAACTGAACTGTGTCCTGGCCTTCAGTTCAAGACGGCAGATCTTTAAGTAACCTTACCCCTTGAAAGCATATTCTGAAACTTCACTGCACATTGATGAAAGTAAAGGTTTTTGATGCTTTCTGCTTTGCTTAATAATAATATTTATACCTTATATTAATGTAACATTATCTCATTCACATCCAGTTTCTCCCCTCTTTAAAAAAAGAATTAATTTATGCAAACTCAATATTTTTCCTAATGCAAACATAGTTTTTTCAGCACTGTATCAATTCACTTAAAATGTTTCTGTAATTTCCATATAAGACTGAATGAACTTATACTATTCTTTTTTAATTTTATTGAAGTGCAGCTGATTTATACAATGTTGGGTTTAATACTATCCTTGATTTTGATATTCTCAAGCTTCAAAGCTGTATGTTACTCTACTCTTTTATAGGCACTGACGTGTTTGTCTTTGCCTAACTGAAATGCTTGTAACCACTGTCAAACACCAATAGAAGTGTTTTCTTGTTTGTTTTTTGTTTTTTCTCGGTGAAATGTGTTAATATACAAGGACCAACTCTTTTAGGAAGCTGTAAGAAGACAAAGGAAAAATTTTTGACAGAAGATGCTTATCTGTAGGAGAAAATTTACATGAGAAGCCTGTCCTTTAATGTGCATTAATGAGTTATTATTCATTGAATGAATCGTTTAAATATTTTAATGATCAATGAAGTCATGAATGGACTCAGGAGTGACTGTCTTGTTTTTTTTTATTGATCAATCGTAAACTTGTCTTTTTAAAAGAAATCCAAACAGCTTATTCAGCTTACATTAAAAGACCCTCCCACACACACATTCACAACTCTGTAGGCAAACTTCGAGAATAAAATACAGGCAAATAGTGAAATAATCTTAAATAATTCTTCACTCCAAATAAAATTCTTCTGCAAATATTTCCTAACAAAATCTAGTACAACAGTCCTGTTTGTGCTAAGATCCTTCCAAGGGTACTCATAATTCCACTTATCACCCAAGTTTAAAGAAAAAAATACATTAAAATGAACTATATTTTAAAGTTGACATTTCCTGCTAAAATTGACTCTTTTCCAAACTTAATAAAAAGCATTTTCTACTTTAAATTTAAAGCTCATCTAAATCATTGCACTTACTTTTAAATAAATTCCCTCATGTGTTTCGACATTTTATAAATCCATGGGGACTAAATTTTTCCAGGTTTCTCTTATACTTACTGTTAATATTACTATAATTATTGATAACAAATTTACCATGCCTTGGATGTTTGAAAAGCTTAGAGAATTATACTTTTATTCTAACCATTTTAAACAACGATATTATGCTTATTTTCTCAAGAGAGTGATAAACATGGGTATGGAGGATGACTTGTACTAACAAGTGTTTAAAATATATATATAAATATTTACCTTCACACTTCTCCTAAGTGGGCAAAATACTTCCTTACTCTCAATCAGAGGTGGCATTCTTTAAAACCATTTATGGAGTGTGTATTTGCCCTGTACCCAAGAACCATCCCTCAGACGCAGTAAACTGGGAACTACATTAGCCATCCTTTGAAACCTGCCTCAGTTCAAGGCTGCTGCTCAAAGTCCCACAAGCTTCAAAAGTCCCACTTCCTTCAGGGATTGTTTTGTTTTGACTTTTTCCAAAGTGAAAAAAAAAAAATAAAAGCACAAGTAAGTTCTACTGAAGCTACCAAAGGAAGACCTAAATATCATACCCTCCCAGCCTGCACCCCCACCTTCTCTTGCTCTTAATTCTCTCCAGCCCATATCTGGACATTAATGTACATCGAGTCAGAGAGCCATAGACTGGCTGTGGTCTTCAGCTTTGGCTAGCCTTCTCTTTGGCTGATTTCCCTCCAAGTTAAGGTTATCCAAATTGCATCTTTAGTTCTTCACTACGACTAAAAACACATATTTAACAAATCTATATGCATTCAAATATTTAACAAATATCTAAAAGAGTTCAGTCATATGCATTTTATCGATTGTTAGTAGCCTACTTTTTTTTTGTGGACCCACCCTAAATCACACTTGGTCTCCAAAAATCATATGTCCATATGCTATAATACAGAGAATTCCTAAAATGTTGGCTGTGTGTTGAATGATTGTTAAAACAGGGTCTTCTCTCAGAAATCCCACCCAGGATCAGCGTGGATTTAACCACTTCATTACAGGAGATGGGGCATCATTCTCCTTCACAAGTTCTTCTCTCACAGCATTGCCGTCTCCAGATGCCACGTCATGCTCTGGAATTAGAAGGAATACAAATCATGTCCAAATGTTTATAACTCCAAGATTAAGTAAAATTTTGTCTTATTTTTGTATTATAACACATTTACAGTGAAATCTATAATAGATTTGAAAAGTCTATTCCATGTTCACCTACCCTCTACCAATTAGCATTTCCTTGAATTAAACATCTTTGCTCACTTGATGTCACCTGACATTATTCCATACATTTATTTGTCTTTTTTTCCCCCTTGTATTATCTCACTGTACCACTAGAATATCAGCTCTATGACGGCAGGGACTTGTTTTGTTCACTGTTGCAACAGTCCTTGGAACATGGTAGGCACTTAATACTTACCAAATGAGTCAACGGTGTTAAGTATAGATCTCTAAGTAAGATTCTTCACTATCTAATATGGAAGAGGAATTAGCGTACCGATGTGGCTCTAGAATGCAGAAAGCATACCAAAGGGCCTTTTATAAACGTTTATAGCAATAGTCCTTGCTCTACCTAACAAGTTTCTAATATTTAGAATTTTTTAAATGTTTCTGCTTCTAAGAGTAGTGAAGTGTGTTTGCGTCTGCAGTGTACATTCTGAAATTGAATGCTATTAGGAGGTTAGGATGGTCCAGTAGATAAATGCATGTAAATTCACTACCCCCTACAAAAAAAAAAAAAAAGATGCTTGTGAATTTCCAGTCTTGGAAAGTCGGAGAGCTAATTACTAAACAATAAAAACAGCAATGACAAACGAAGACGAGAAACCAGGAAGCCCACTTGCCAAGGATGCTGTGACCAACAGGTAAAAAGTTAGAAAAGACCACTTCATTCAATCAAGGTATAAAAGGCTCCTCCGGAAGTCCCTGTGTTGAGGAACCTTGGCGCCATTTACAAAGACTGGGCCCAAACAGACTTGGGCAGAGATGATGTGAAACTCATGGCAAGGACTGAGGCCCCAACCAAGCCCCGTCCTATAAACAGTAGCACTTAAAGCTCATTAAGTTCCATGTGGAGATGCACAACTGAACAGAAGGGCTCCTGCACATCCTTACCACGAGGTTTTTAGGATATTCTGCACTCCATCCTCAATCTAAGATTTACAAAAGTGAAAGTCATTCAGTTGTGTCCGACTCTTTGAGACCCTATGGACTGTACAGTCCATGGAATTCTCCAGACCAGAATACTGGAGTGGGTAGCTGTTCCCTTCTCCAGGGGATCTTCCCAAACCCAGGGATTGAACCCAAGTCTCCCACATTGCAGGGGGGATTCTTTGCCAGCTAAGCCACCAGGAAGATTTAAGAAGAGGATGCTAATAGTCATCTTTAGTTGCTCCTTTATCAAAGGAAACACCTTAGGTCAGAAAATGCATTTTCCATAAATTTCTAATAAGAATCTTGATATCTAATTGAGTATAGAAATATTTTTTATATAAACCTTAATGTAATTTTCATCCAGCAAAATACAGTTGACCCTTGAACAATGCTGGTATTAGAGGTGCCGACCCCTGAGCAGTGGAAAATCCACCTACCACTATGTCTGCCCCCCAAATAAAGTAACTGGTAAATGACTCACCCAAGGGCAGAAAGCTGAAAGAGTTTCAATAAAAGCAGGACTCCATCCCTAGTTCTTTTGACTCTGTGGACTGTGACCTCTAATTGAAAACAAATGTCCCCCCACACTTAGTTAATTTAAAGATCTGTAAAGCAAAAATATAGGTACTATATCTACTGGGGGTAAAATGTGTGCATAAGTGGACCAAACAGTTCAAATCCATGTTGTTCAAGGGTCCAGAGTATCTTTTTCCGAGGTAACTATACATTGGTCAAGATTTTTGCAGAATCTGCAAGCGAATGAGAGAAAGTGACAAGCTCAAGGGAAAGAGACAGCACACTGGTCCAGAGAAGCAGAAGACGTGCTCCTGTGTGTGCAGCAGGAAGCACTGAGGGGAGAGAAGAGTTCCATCACTGAGGACATTCCAGAGGAGTTCTAGAGCATGGCTCCCAGAAATACACCCCAAAGAGTGACATAGATTCACCAGATTCAATTCTCTCTTGGTGAGAAAGGTCAGGAGCAATCTTAATGAGAGTAGAGGGATTCTGTTAGTAAAGTTGTTCCTTCAGTGTTGTTTGTAGCCTGTGGTTTTAAGAAAGCAAAATAAGACAAAAGAAGCTTCAAGTATTTGAGGCAACTAGCAGTGCTGAAACAATAAGTTTCAAACGTGTGTGCACGCTATGTCGCTTCATTCATGTCTGACTCTTTGCCACCCTTTGGACCATAGCCCACCAGGCTCCTCTGTCCATGAGATTTGTCAGCAGGACTACTGGACTGGGCTACCATTTCCTCCTCCAGGAGAACTTCCCCATGCAGGGACTGAACCCCTGTCTCTTAAGTCTCCTGTATGGGCAGGCAGGTCCTTCATCTGGGAAGCCACTTGGGGAACCTGGCAATTGAACCATTTGAAAAATGTCAGAAGGTAGACTGGAGGTTGCTAGGGGCTGATGAGTGGGGGTAACTACTTGATGGACACTGGTTTTATTTGGAGCTGAGAAAATTTTTCAAAAACTAGATAGAGACTGTGACTTCCTAATGCTGTGAATGTACTAAATGCCACTGAATCATTCATTTAAAAATGGTTAATTTTATGTTAGGTGAATTTCACCTCAATAAAAAATTGTTCAGGACTTAAAACTCAATTTTCTTCCATATTATTTGTCAAAGACTATAGGGACAACTCATAAGTTTTAAAATGTCAATATTGATCTTAATTTCCAGATCAGGTATTCACAAATATATTCATGCAATAGGTGTTTTTTTTTAAGGTTTCACTTTAACGTTTAAGGCCATAGCCACACTTAATAATTCATGTAAAAATACATTTCCCATTTATTTTGAGGTACTTAATTGAACTCACATATAAGAAGGAGGTAAAGCTGAGAAATAAGCACATTTGTCAAATATTTCAAATTTTAATTAATTTGAAGTGTGAAGAACCAGAAACAAGAACTGAAATAAATCTGGATTGTCAACTATTTATATCTAAGGGATAAAAATGTATAGTTTGTGGATACTGGTAGTTGCTGTGGCTACATGTTGCTTTAAATGAGCTACTTCCAATTTAACCATTTATTCTACAAGATAACCAAATATGCACTTACCATCATCTTACAAGCTGTATTTCTCACATTCTAATAACTTGTGTAAGAAAAACATAAGCACTAACAATCAGCATGTGAGTATTATTACATTGTCATTCAAAGGTTTAGAGATGATTCCCAAATTTTAATCATAGATACTGTCTCTTATTCTCTCCAAAATCCACAAAAAGACATGCTTGGAATTATTCCACTTAAATACTTCCATTTGGTTTTTAAAAAGAAATGTTTTATATTTTCTATGTTGGCTCTTAAGCCTTATCCAATAAATTCCTCAGAATACTCTTTCACTGTTAAGTTGGGAGAGAAGTAGCTTTGTCTAGTACACATATAAAACAGATCACCAAAGAATTTAAAGAGCTTTGTATATCTTGGTTATTTTTATTACCTTTTTGGGTAATCAATCATATTTATCCTCACTATACACTGGGTAAACTTTGTGAAAAATTGTACAATCTAAAAATTATTAATGAATCTCTTTGTAACATTGCAGCAAATTTCAACAACCACCTACCTTTCCCGTAAGTAGAATAAAAGAAACAAAATCATTTAAACCAACTTCTTGTTCTACTCATCCATAATTTTTCTTATTCAAACTGAAAATGAGACTATTGTTTCAATGTTTACCTGGGAATCAGTTCTTACCTGTGTGTGATACAAATCTCTGGTTGGTAGCCTTGGCTACTGAATATTGGAAGAAGGGAAACTTCAGGCATTTGCCGGTCACCCTGTTGCATATGCCAGACTGACAGCTGCAAATCTGTTTGCATTCCATCCCGAAGGTGCCGAAGGGACAATCTGAGGACAAAGGGAAGCTTGAGAGAGGGCGCTCTTGATGTACACAAGCTTCCAACTTCACAGTCCTTGTGTGCACAGCCTCAGTAATTGAACAAACCTCATGAATCTTGACTATCAGATAAAGCCCAATTATCCGAAACTCCCAAGCTTTGAAAATATGAAATGTGAATCCCACGCTTAAAGTCACAAATGTGAAATCACACACTAAGACCAGATAATGGATTCCTTAGTTGTAGTGCCTTGCTGTGAAGTTTAGCTGAAGACAGATACACATAACCAATATCTCTGAACTGGTTTTAATTCTATCTACTGTCTGCTTAGAAACCAAAAGGCAGGGTCTCACTGGGCTACCTCTGTGACAGCTCAGTGAAGGTAGGCAATTGAAAAGACATGTGTATCAGCTCCTCACAGAGTTTAAAAGATATGATGCTGTCTTTGAATTCTCTGTAGCCACAGGCAATTTACTGTTCTAAATGTCTAGGAAAGGACTTAAACTAACCAGGGGCTAAGAGGGCTGTCATCTCAGCTCTTCATCAAGTGACCAATCCTCAATCTGCTCCAACTCTTATCAACTTCATTATCTATCAAAACGACAGTACAAGCATATTCAACTCCTCCAGATGTTAAGAGGATTCACTAATAAAGTCCTCTGCAGAGCTAAAATACAATATGCTAAATGAGAAGAAAGCTGAGAATATATTCATATACCTACCCAAATCTGGAAGCTTTTAGAGCTTCGATGTTCCCATACTTAGACTAAAACATACTATATTGAGAAAAAGAGAACAAATTCATCATTAAAAATGCATGTTTTTTATGATGTGAACAGCATCTCAATAGAACAGCCAGCCTGAACAGCCAAGCAGAATAGATGCAGAATATTTATTCTCCTGGCACAAGAATGTCCTTGTAAATGTACAATCACACATGGGTGAAGAAACAAATCGTGAGGCATCTAAGTCTTTGGCAATTTAATATTGTCCACAGAATAATCAAGATGAAATACATTTTTAAAGAGATTTATGACTGCTGTACTCTGCATCCTTCAGATTAGAGAAGCACCTGGTTTTAAACACTAGCCTCTCTGCTGAGAAAAAAAGAAGTCCTTAGAAGCGATACTGAAAAAGCCTCTGGCAGAAAAGCACGCAGGATTAGGATATGACTGTGTCTCCAGTGATACTGAAAACTAAAACTTTAGCCAAATTCTCAGTTGTGCTCCTACTGTATCCCCCAATATACTGAATAGTGCTGGGCAGATAGTAGGTGTTCAATAAATATTGCTATATGGGCAAGGCAATGCAAAATATCTGAATATTTAGAAAACATCCAGATACGCAGCTATAGTACACAGTTTTCACAGAGGTGTTCTGTAAAAAAAGTTGAAGGACAAAATTTTGCCTATAGCAAAATACAATGTCTCTATGTAGCTGTTGAGGTTCACACAGCTTCACTATTTCCAGCAGAAAGAAAAATGTTCGTAACCAGACCCGTTTGCAATCTGAAGGATGTCTAAGAGCTATCCTAAACAGCTTTTTAAAATATATCTTATTAACAGCTACCTCGATCATTCAGTGAATATTGGAGTGCTAAAGACTCCAGATGCCTTACAGCCTGTTTCTTTACCCATATGTAATTGGACATTTACAATCACATATACAGAGTCAGTTTTTATGCCAAGAGAAAAAGCAATACATGGCATATACTTGCTATATAGTAAGTATGATTGCGTTAACCACTTCCTCCCTAATTTCCTTATATGAAGTACTCTTTTCTTGGCCGATAAGCCCTGTAATTTACAGAAATCACAGATCCCACTCAGCTGAAAGAAACGTCTGTGAATGTCCACCAAAGAAAATGTTTCCTCAGTATTCTACTTTTCATTGGTTATAAACAAAAATAAACTAAGCAAAAAACTAAAATTCTCCTTAAAGTTCAACCATCTATTTCCTAATCTTTAGTATGTTTTGTGGCTTAAAAGTTAATCAACTTATATTTTTCTAAAAGAATTCATGAGATTAGCTCAATACTGGATGATTATTATTCATAAAAGCTTACAATTGTATTAAACACATTAAGAATTATTTAGAAACTTAGTCCCTTTAATTTTAAAAGCTTCTTTGTACTATAAAACTGATGTATGGAGCTATCACATATTTACTGAACCTTAATAATAATCCTTAAGGAGATCATGAGGTATCCATAGAGTATTTTTAAATCTTCATTTTTTCATTTCTAAACATTTTAAGCTATAGTCACTAAGTTTGAAATAAATTCTGCAAATGTTGAACTACACTGTTTAGCTATAATTTCAACCTAATAAAGTTTTTCTTTAAATCTTTTTCTTTACAGAGTTCCAATTTTTTTCTTTAGGTGCTATTTTTGCTTGTTTTACACTGTTATTTTTCTAGGTTTGTTTGATACTTCAGGGTATCCTCTTCCAAGAACGTGACTCCTTTTGCTAGATGACTTAAGTCATCCTATTTCACAAAGTGCATTAGTGTGCATCAGAAATACTTGATCATGAGAGGTGCCCTCAACCCTCTTAAGATCAAAGAATAACTAAATCCCAGGGCTAGCCACCACTCCAAGAGGTTATCCAGTGCAGACCTCTGTAATCACTGCCTGTAGAAGAGAGACCACCTACTCCAGCCATAACAGATTACCTGTCAAATTTCTAAAGTCTTCCAGAAAAGGAAGCAACACAATTTTCCATTGCAACTTAAAAAAAAAAAAAAAAAATCTCTTAAACATCATGAGTGAAACGCTGTATTTCTTTCTGGGCTTCCTTGCATGCAGGGTTCAGCCGCAATCTGCAAAGTTATCTTTCTCTCTCCCTATGACAGCACCTGTGGGGGGAACCTGGTCCCTAAACCCACCTGCATTTTCCCTCTTTGCATTAGAAGGAAAGACTCCTCTCTTCCCACGCTGGCTAAAAGCCTGCAGGGTGCCCTAGGCAAGGGGCAAGAAGCAAGGGGTCGCTCTTTACCTTTGCAGATACCAAACTCGTCACCAAAATCATCCTCCTCATTGTAAAACTGACACCTCAGCCCGGGGCCACACTTCACGCCATCCATGCCCGAGACTGTGCGGTAGCAGGTTTCTCCGAGCCCCGCGGCGCACACCCGGCAGCAGCCACAGTCGTCTAGCACTGTCCTCTTACAGCGGGAGCTGCTTTTGCACTGGCTACTGTCACAGCGCTCGGGGCAATCCACCGCGTACTTGCGGCTCCAGACCGCCGCCAGGTGCGCGGGGACCAGCAGCGTGGCCAGCAGCAGGAGGCGCTTCATGTTTCCCGCGGCTCGGGCTCCGCTTCCCGCGGCGGGGTCTCTGCTGGCGGGAAGCCGCCGTACAAAGTGGTAGCTGAGCGTCTGCCTACACGATTATGAGTTTTATACACTGGGTTGCCCGCATGCTTCCCCGTCATCAATTTCCTCAACCCAGCAGCAGCGCTGTCCTCCTGCCAGGCTCTTGTTTTAGTTTATGAAATCCAGGATGAAGGCTGGATTAACACGCTGCTGCCATCCAGGAATTGAAAAGCCTGAGCTGATGTCATCTGTTATGTTTAGATGGTTGTTTTGCATGAGGACTGAAAAACTCGCTCACATCCGTCTCAAGGGCTCAAGGACGTCTGTGAAGGGGGAATAAAGAAGGTTGCACACCCTCCTCCAGGACAGGAATTGTTCTGACACCGGCACATCAGTTGAGGTGTTGCTTTGTCTCAGAGCCTCTGCAGTCAGGAGGAAAATTATATCGATGTGAATCATCGATGTGAACCGAAGACGCTCCTTTTTAAATAAATAAATAAGCATTTGGTATTTCCCTTCAATAAATAGCTATGAGATCATTTGGAAGAAAGGGTTATAGTGTGCCTTTTCAATACTGAGAAGAAAGAAAATATTTTGAAAGGGATTTTTTTTTAAAGACACTCTCTTCCTTCCTCCCACCCCTCTTCAAATGTTTTTTCTAAAACAGCTCATATGACATATATCTAAGTTCATCATGGATGTAGCTGTATTTTCTAGTGAAACGTGGAACTGCCGCAGAGAATTTCCTTTCAGATCAATACAAAAACCACAAGAGGTAAGACGCTGCTGGCACTGCTTCTGGTTTACTCAATTCTGGAAAAACTTACCAGCTGGACTTCTCCTGAGTCAAGACTCACTGGGGAGAAGGCTCATCCATCACCAAGTCTGCTTGTCCAATGACTGAGCCCACTCGGAGCCCTTCCCCTCACCTCCTGGCATTGATCAGAATCCTCACTAAAAACCACCAAACAAGGCAGCCAGCCCAAGGAAATAAATGAGCCAGCAGGCAAATTGGAATGTGGTCCAGGGAGGCAAGTCACAGAAAAGGGAAAACATAACCCATCAGGGAACAAGGTCTACATGCTATGGAGGGTCACAGTGCTTAGATCCCTCCAGGAAAGATCAAGTAGTCCTCTTAGTACATTAACTGGATCAAGGCCTCATTAAGCAAGGTTTGTGGGACAGGAAAAAACAAAGTGAAAGAGGAGAGAGGAGAGTTCTTGCACCAGCTATGTGTTGGATTCTAAGCGGCATCCACCTATCGAAATAGACAAAATCCCACTGTCATCTAGTAAATATACCAATAAGGTTGACAGCTCTCGATTTGTCACCATGTAGTGATAGGCAAGCCACAGGGCTCCTCTCAGCCTCTGCCTCCCTTTTGAGAATTGACGGTATGAATCCAGCTGATCGCTTAAGCTTTTGTCCCTTATAGAAGATAAGGCAGAATTCATTGGATGCAACTTGATGATCAGCTTTCGAAAGTGCAGCTTTAGAAGGATGTAGGAGAAGGCAATGGCACCCCACTCCAGTACTCTTGCCTGGAAAATCCCATGGACGGAGGAGCCTGATGGGCTGCAGTCCATGGGGTCGCTAAGAGTCGGACACGACTGAACGACTTCACTTTCACTTTTCACTTTCACGCATTGGAGAAGGAAATGGCAACCCACTCCAGTGTTCTTGCCTGGAGAATCCCAGGGATGGGGGAGCCTGGTGGGCTGCCGTCTCTGGGGTCGCACAGAGTTGGACACGACTGAAGCGACTTAGCAGCAGCAGCAGCAGCAGGGGACAGAAGGTGCAGGGAACTGAGAACACGGGAAATGAAAGCATGTGACTCAGCTTCCAAATTTCCCAAATTTTTCATGACAATCCAGTTTCAAATATTCTACCTTAATCTCCTAGAACAAAACATAGACTTGGCAAATGGCACACTGATTAATTGTTTTCAATAGTGGGTAACATCCATTGAGTGCATGGTCTGTGCCAAACACTGTTCTGAAGCATTTTACATGTATTAATTCACTTGATCCTCACCACAACGCTATGAACTAGGTACCATTTTCATGCCCATTTTATGAGTGAGGAATCTGAGTCAGAAAGACACTGAATAATTTGTCCAAGATCCCTGTAATGTCAGAGGTTGAACTTGAACCATGTCAGTCTAATGTCAAACTCACATTGCCAATTACAACATGATCATGCTTCCATGGCCGATGGTCTGATGGCCTTGTTCACAATTTAGGCTGATCCTGAGAAAGGTTCTTGTTCAAACTTTGCTGAACTCTATTTTTAAGAAGAGTGGTTAATCAGGATAGTGGTTATTAATAACACCTAACTATTCTATTGATATAAAGCTTATGATGTATCAGACATCATGCTAAGCTCTTTATGGAAGTTACCACACTTAATTTTCAAAGAAACTTCAAGAGCTAAGTGCTATTCTTAGAACCATCTTAGAGATGTGAAAACTGAGGACTCATGGAGTTACGTAACTTGTCCAAGGTCACACAGTTAGCAAATCATAAAAACAGGACTCCAACCCTAAGGCAGACCATCTCCAGAAACTAGGACAAAGATTGTAAAGTCAAAGACATGTAGATTCCAAACAGGTGACCCAAGTGGGTGAGGTGGTAAGCTACACCAGGTGGCATGTGATACAAGGGAGGGGATTTGCCCACCTGCAAGCACATGCCTCCTCTAAGGGGAGCAGCCACTCCCTAGGGTTTGCTGACAGCTGCCATGTAAGAATATGCATTGTGCCCAATCTTCTGATTTCTTTAAAGAGAAGGTAGAATCCAGACTTTTGAATGTACTCCCCTAATTTTTAAATGTTAGCCAGTATTTCATTCAAATTAGAAAACATCATCTGTGCCTTCATTTCTTTTGGACTGGGTCCAGTCTGCACACTAATTTGGTCTAGCTATAAATTTTGGACTCTGTCAGAGTCGGATCCAAATCTCTACTCTGCCACTCACTCCCTAAATATAATTAGTTTAATGTCTCTAGGCCTCCATTTCTACATGGCACACAATGGGCTAATAATACCTTCTTAATAGGGTCAATGTCAAGATTGATAAGTGATGGAAAGTGTCAGTCAAGTAATATGCATTCAATAAACGATGGCTACTCTTCAATTTAAAAATACAGCCATCACAAAATTGGCACTGAGTTTTAAAAAAAAAGTAAGAATCTTCTGATTTTTATAGGAATTTAAAGAAGAAACAACAAAGGCCTTTGAGTGTCCAAATCCCAAGAGTTGATGAGGAAGAAGAGGAGCTCACAGGAAACCAACCACCTTCTGCATTTCTCAAAATTGGTAATACCTTTAGTGAATGATAACAACACGGAAAGAACATATCAAATGAGGATACCAAATTCACAAATAATAGCAAACTGTAACACAATACACAGAAGAGTAAAGAAAATATGCTCAACAGAGCTCACAGATGGTAAAACCAACTCAACAAGTGGTACCTAACAGCTCATTTTGGGGGCTCCTTCAACTCTTTCCAAGACCCCACAAAAACTGTTGGTCCCAGCACAGTCCCTAAGGGATTTTTGTCTAGCTACATTTTTGTCTCTCCCAACCCTGAGCTCAGATCAACCAGTCTTATGAGGAAACTAGCTATGACCATGAAGAGTTAGGAAATCAGAGCATGAGTTAACAAGAAGCCATCTGTAATCTGCAGGGGGGGAAAATAAGATGAAGGCAAAGCTGGTGATGTTGAGGATAGAAGTCCACCTGGCAGGCTTCCTTTGAGGTACAGCCAGCAAATCTCTAACCTTATTGTGTACGTCGGCTGTCAGTGAGGTCAGGAGGAATCACACAAGCTTTCACAGCTCTGAAAATGCAAGTTCAAGCCATGGTGGGTCAAACAGACCACTTCACAATCCAAAGGACAGCATGTGGCCTTCTGCAGTAGGGGCTGGAGACACAATAAAAACCATATAACTATTCAACTCAATACACTTTGTGCATTTAAAATACCATTGTGATTTTTTTTCATTTTTTTTAATTTAAATTTATTTTTAATTGAAATATAATTGCTTTACAATATTATGTTGGTTTCTGTCATATATCAGCATGAATCAGCCACAGTTATACATATGTTTCCTCCTTCTGGAACCTCCATCCTACCTCCCACCCCATCCCACCCCTCTAGATTGTCATAGAGCACTGGATTGGAGCTCCCTGCATCATATGTGATATTATGCCAAGTAGAAAAATAGGCCTAGGTAATGTGTACTGGCATTTTGTGTTTGACATTGCACATTATAATTGCTTGTGATTATATCAAGCATCTTTTCTGGATAGCTAAAGAGAGAAAGGCTCTGAGAATATTCCAAAGCTCATGGTCAATTCAAATTTTATCATGCTTATTATTGTACATGGCACAATGATAATTTCTCACAAACTTCTTTATCAGATAAATTTGATTTAAATTGAGTTACCCGGACTTCCTGGTGGTTCACTGGTTGAGAATCTGCCTTGTAATGTGGGGGACATGGGCTCGATCCCTGGTCGGGGAAGTAAGATCCCACATGCCACTGGGCAACTAAGCCCATGGGCCTCCACTACTGAGCCCACACACCATAACGAAAGATCCTTTGTGCCGCAACCAAGACCCAAAGCAACCAAATAAATAAACATTTTTTTTCATCTAAATTGAGTTACAGAGATAAACTGGAAGATTAATATTGACATATACACACTACTATATGTAAAATGGGCTTCCCTGGTGGCTCAGTGGTAAAGAACCCACCTGTCAATGCAGGAGATGCAGGTTTGATCCCTGGATCAGGAAGATCCCCTGGAGAAGGAAATGGCAACCCACTCCAGTATTCTTGCCTGGAGAATCCCATGGACAGAGGAGCCTAGTGGGCTACAGTCCATGGGGTTACAAAAGAGTCAAATACAACAACTAAACAACAATATATCAAATAGATAACTAGTAAGGACCTACTGTGTAGCACAAGGAACTCTACTCAATACTCTATAATTGCCTATATGGGAAAAGAATTCAAAAATGAGTGACTATATGTGTATGAATAACTGATTCATTTTGTTATACATATGAAACTACACAGCACTGTAAATCAACTATACTCCAATAAAAACTTTTAAATTAAAACAAAGTTTTTTTAATAAAAATAGAATGAATTGCAAAGGTGAAAATTTTGAAGGTGAAAATTTCCAAGGAGCAAGTGGAGGAATGTAAGTGTCTGAGGCTTTTTTCTAGTTTAGTTTTGTTTTTTGTTTTTGGTATCATCTGAAAGTTTTGCTGCTTTGACACCAGCTGATGGCAATTTTGCATGTGTCTGTGGTGAGATCTAGCATATGATTAGAGTTTATACTTAATAAATATGTGAACATAGACAGTTGTTTCCCAGAACCATTTTCAGAGAGCAGTAAGTTAAATATGGCCCCACCATGTTCCCCAGGGGAAGCAAAGTAAGGCCAGGTTCTTGGACAGGGTGGAATGAAGTAGAGATGGCAGAGCATCTGAGGGTGGAATGGGATCTGAGGAGAGAGGTTGGTCCCATCACGTCAGCTCCAACATAGCTAACCAGCTTTGTCCGCCTGACCTGAAGCCTTGAGTCTGGGAGCACCACATTCTGGAGACAGCTCCATCACTACCAAACTATGTGACTTTAGGCAAGTCACCTTAAACCCTGCATCTCTCCTTTCTACCTCAGTAATGAATTAAGAAGACCAAAAGGAGCATTGTGACTATTAAGAAGAGTCTAAATTTCTAAAGATTTGTTTCATTCTTTCAAAACAATCTTATGTCTTGGAGCAAATATTTTCCCAAAAGAAATATCTCTCCAGTTCTCCAATTTTCAATTCTTAATAAAGACAATTTTAATAGCAAAGAGGGATTTGATGTTACAGGCAATTTTCAAAACCTACACCTGCTTAGGGGAGTAAAGAGAAGTGCACTTTTTAAATTTGGCTTCCTGCCTGCAAGGGGCCCTCGGATTGGCCTTAATGAGCAAGCAGGTCAAGGCTGTAGGCAGGTGGGGGACAATCATGGTTGCTCACAGCAAAAAGCCCTGCAAGATCAGCAAGTGTGGGGAAGTTTGAGAAGGTAAGCCCAGGACACCTACAGTTTCTACGGCAAACCTTGACCCTGAATCTCTGGGAACCCCTCAAAGAAACTTGAACACCATATCCAGAGCTCTGATTCCAACGGAGCCCCCTGAGGAAGCAGACACAGAATCAGGTCGTTTTTCTAACCCTGACCAAATCTAGAAACTTTCACTGTGGACTCAAACTGGCAGGATTTCTTTTAAAGTGAGAAAGTCTAGACTCGGGGGCATGTGAGGAGCTCTCACTGCCCAGCTGCCTGTGTCTTTGCCCCCCAATTCTGGAAGGTGCTAATATGAGGAGTCGAACAACTAGCCCTTTCTCCAATCAGGGTTCTGAGTCTATGATCTATCTGTAAGATGTCATACAGTGTCCGTCTGCCTCCAAATATGAACCCACAGCTAGAACCACTGGACACTTTCCGGATACCAGAAGAGAAGCAGTGTGAGTGCCAAAAGCAGCTCTCCACTTGGAGCCAGGAGATCCCAAGTTTGAGTCTAGCTCCACCATCAGTCCTGGTGCAAGACACCAACCAGCTTTTCCTGATGTCATTTTTTCTCAGCAAAATATAAGGGATAGGAACCCTGTTGTCTATTTCTTAAAGCAATGTGGTAAAAGATCAAAGATAATGTAGATGTGAAAACATATTGTCAACTCTAAGTTATCTGTACTGGTGTGAAATATTGTTACTTATTTATAAGATAAATTATATACCAGGAAAGAAAATAAGCCTGGGGCTGTCTACCTCAGACCTCACCCCTTCCTCCATTCTCCTCACCTTCTTCAAGGTGGTACCATTTTTCATTCTCTCAGTCTCACAGAATGATGGTTAAACACCCACTTTCTGGCTTAAAAGGAGCCCACCACTTCTCCCTACAGCCTCACCCCATCCGGAGTGGGATGACTAAACAGCCCACAAACTGCTCTTTTAGACCTAAAGAAGTTTTTTTTAATTGCTAGTTTCCTAAGTGACTAAAGAAATAGTTTAGGCATTGGAGATCATTTACACATTAGAACTATCTGACATAAGAGAAAGTAGGTTTAAAAAGTCATGTTAGAAGTTATTGCTAAGACATTTGGAATCTTCAGTAGGAATTTTGGAAAGACTAGGACTTCTGATTAATACAAGAGTCATAGGAAATGATTCTGCTACTTTGCTTCTCTAACAGCATGGCACTTCCTTCTTCTGACCTTAAACTGATCCCTTCTATAAGCTAATAAAATATTAATAGGACCAGCCTGGCCAGACTCATCAGAATTTATCTCGTGATGAAGAGCCCTAGCTGTTACATGACATATGGGTTGAATAAATAATTGCGTGTTTTATTAAAATGTAAAGGTAAGTACTGGAAAGAGAGAAACAAGAAGCATAACTTCCACACCTTTTATTTAGAATTTTGTAAGGAATTAACAATTTCAGACTCTCTTATCTGGTATAGAAATATGTTGGCTCCTTTCTTCCTAGGATGTTCTCAAACCACACAGTGACCTTTTTTTTTAAGTGTTTTGCTTTCTTTTGGCTACTAAGGAGTTCATGAAGTTTCCAAGCCTACAGTCTGAGAGCTTAATGTACACTAAAGATACTTCAGATAGGAGCTGGTGCATCAAAGCACTGTTTCCCAGACCACCTGCATCAGAACATCCAGGTAGCTTGTCAAAATGTCACAGCCAAGGCTTCTAATTTCATTGGTCTGGGGTAAGCCTAGGCATAAAAATTTTTAACAAGTAAGCCATTTGTTTCTAACAAACTGAAAAATTTGAGAAACTTCTAAACTAATTGTTTCTCCTAAATTACATCCCTTCACGTTAGCAGAATTAGTCCATAATATTTACTCTGGAGATATCTGACAGGAAAAACCTATCTTTGAGGGCTTGACCTATAATTTTTAACTATATTATGCACTACAAATATTTTAGCATATTTTACTAAGACATATATCACATATTAACCTGACTGAAGTTGGGATATGGTCTTTTTAATGTAATTGGCATTGCTTACACACGTTCATCAGAACTAGCAGAAGGAGTGCCAGTCACTTGGAAGAGATTCTCATAGACAAATAGTGAAGCTAGTTTTTAAGAAATGCTGCATTACTGATCATCTCTGTGACATGTAATTCAGAAGGACAAGATATAAATGTAGAGTCATTTAGGAATATTTTAACCAATTTATTGAATTTATTTTCCCTCTTATGAATGTTCAAAAGTTCTAAATGATAGAAATCTATGTCCACGATTTTACAGTTATTGTCATGAGTGTGACAATGCTTCCCTCAGGGGCTCAAGAAATGACATAGGCTCTAAAAAGAAATATGCAAACTTTAGGGACAGTCTCACACACACCAACCCAGGGACAGTGAGACAACCATCCCCACCCCCCAGGTTCCTCCCACCCTGCCGAGGTCTCAGGCAGCCGTGGCTGCAGGTATGCTGGTTTGCTTCACCCTCCTCTAAAGTTAAACACTAGAAACAGCTCTGGCATTGCATCATGAGCACATTAGTGGGAGAGAGTTATAGGATCACTCTCTGCCCTGTGTCTTCTGTCACCTCCATTCCCTCCTGTGCCAAGCCTGCTTCTCTGGTGACTCCTCACTCCACTGTTAGGAATTAAAGGGAGGTAGAAGCAGTAGATTTATTTCACCATATAAAGCAGTGGCTAAAAACATACACTTTGGTGTCAAATCACTTGAATTTGGGCTTCCCTTATAGCTAAGTCGGTAAAGAATACCTATGGCTGATTCATGTTGAGGTTTGACAGAAAACAAAATTCTGTAAAGCAATTATCCTTAAATTAAAAAATAATTTGTTTTTTTAAAGAAGGAAAGAATCTGTCTGCAATGCAGGAGACCCGGGTTCAATCTCTGGGTCTGGAAGATCCCCTGGAGAAGAAAATGGCAACCCACTCCAGTATTCTGGCCTGGAGAATCTCATGGACAGAGGAGCCTGCAGGCTACAGTCCACAGGGTCGTAAGAGTCAGACACGAGTTAGCGACTAAACCACCACCACTTGAATTTAAATCCTGAGCACACAGCTTTTCCACAGTAAAAACTGGAGCATAGCATTTCAATCTCTAAGCCTTGACTTCCCCAGGTACAAACACACATGAGAATAGCTACTTCCTAGGGTTAAACGGACACACCCAGCCAGCACACAGTAAGCAGGGAGCTCTCAAAATATGTTGAGGCCTTGGGCTGGGCCTCCCCCAGACGGCCTCTCCATGACCCCAAGATTTCTGGTCTCTCTGGAGCATCCAAGAGGATGTAAACAGTGGGAAAAGAAGGGGCAGAGAAGATGTCCAGCAAGTTACAGAAGCTCAGGTTCTGTCTCTACCTACTAAACCCTTTGATTCTCTTTACTTCTGGGGGTGGGGGATATGGATGAAGCTTGATTTATACAATAAAAAGTCAATTTAAGCCCAGATTGTTAAAATGGTTTATTTTTATGGACACAATCTCATGCATGTGGAAGGAGTCTTCAGCATTGGTCCAGCGCTCTGGCGGATCTGCAAAATCCACCCTCGAGGCTGAAGGTCAAGACAGCCAGAGTGGGCCTTATTTATAACAGTCCAACAGTTTCCAGGGCAGTGAAACCACAACAAGACTTGGTATAGGATGACTCACAGGGACTCACAGGATCAGAGAAGTCACAGAGGATCAAAGAATGGATGAGCCTTCCAGCTCACTGCCCCTCTGAAACCAAATGGTGCATTTTGCAAGGCTCACTATAATCTGTTCCAACTAATTTTCAGGGATTGAGTCTAGAGGAAGAGTTTGCAGGAGATTTTGTTGCTATAGCCACTTGGATCTCTGACAAAGTGGACTTCAGTGCAACAATAAAGAGCCGATTTCTCACAATACCCACCCCCAAACAAAATGAATGGAAATTGAAACTGTATTGATGCGGAAGGGATTAAAGACATAACTGAACAACTTGCAAAGTGATCAAAAATAAATATGGACATAACTGAGCAACTTGCAATGCACTGCAAATAAATATTACTAATTTATTCAAGGGCACTTAGGTAATTATTTTGTAAAGAACACATCTATTTTGCTTTTCTGGTTGAATTCTTTGTCCCATGATGATGTCTGCCCACCAGCCACAGGTGAGGTGTCACAGTAATGTCACACTTCTAGATGTAGATGAAGTGGGCAACATTCAAGATGAGGCCCACTTTGCAAAACAACATAGATGAGTACCGTACTGTCATCTTGGCCTCATGACACGACATGACATGACAAAATTAAAGGAAATTTTGGCTGGAGAGTTGGGGAACTGGGGGAACTCTCCAAATCTCCTGTGGGAATCTTGGTGCCAACCATACTACTCTATTGGTTCCTGCCTCAGTTTCTTGTAAACAAAGACAGCTGGCAAAGCTGTACACACATACCTGATCTGACAGAGCAGAGTTCACTGGGGAGGTGGGAACCGTCTCCCCATGACCCATCCTAGAGCCACGCATGGAGAGTCAAACAGAGTTAGACTTTGGGCCCCATGATTAGGAGGCCCCAGCTCTTTACCTGATGTAATCAGAGACTTGATGCAAGAGTGACATGGCATGTCAATACCTTAGCTCTGTCCCACCAGCTGGGCATTCACACTGGGGGAGAGGCCGGTCTTTTCTGGCATGATGGGGGCTTTGGGCTTTGAAATACCACAAGCTAGCTGCAGAACTCCCCTCCCAGCATTCATGATTGAGGAAGAACTAGACCATCTCCTAGCACAATTAGCGGCTGACTGGGGCTGATTGACATAAGCACTGGGGCACCAGGTTTCCATGGAGAGAGGCCACCTCTTTCCTAGGGAGGCCAGGCTGCTCACCTCTAACAAATGATCTCTTACCTCTAGCAGGTATACGCTACTTTATTCAGCACATGCCTACTATACATGCTGCCCACCTGGGCCCTGTCTGTGGCCAAAGAAAGAATTCGGAGTTTCCTATAAGAGCTCAAAGGACTATGTGGCTTTTTCTTCCAAGGAGCAAGCGTCTTTTAATTTCATGGCTGCAGTCACCATCTGCAGTGATTTTGGAGCCCCACAAAACAAAGTCTCTTACTCTTCCCATTGTTTCCCCATCTATTTCCCATGAAGTGATGGGACCAGATGCCATGATCTTAGTTTTTTGAATGTTGAGTTTTAAGCCAGCTTTGTCACTCTCCTCTTTCACTTTCATCAAGAGTCTCTTTAGTTCCTCTTTGCTTTCTGCCATAAGGGTGGTGTCATCTGCATATCTGAGGTTATTGATATTTCTCCAGGCAATCTTGATTTCAGCTTGTGCTTCATCCAGCCCAGCATTTCGCATGATGTACTCTGCATAGAAGTTAAATAAGCAGGGTGACAATATACAGCCTTGAGGCACTTCTTTCCCAATTTGGAAATAGTCTGTTGTTCCATGTCTAGTTCAAACTGTTGCTTCTTGACCTGCATCCGGGAGGTTTCTCGGGAGGCAGGTAAGGTGGTCTGGTATTCCCATCTGTTTAAGAATTTTCCGCAGTTTGTTGTGGTCCACACAGTCAAAGGCTTTAGCATAGTCAATGAAGCCGAAGTAGATGTTTTTCTGCTTAATGAAATTAAAAGATGCTTGCTCCTTGGAAGAAAAGCTATGACAAATCTAGACAGCCTATTAAGAAGCAGAGACATTACTTTGCTGACAAAGGTCCATCTAGTCAAAGCTATGGTTTTTCCAGCAGTCATGCATGAATATGAGAGTTGACCGGTGAAGAAAGCTGAGTGCCGAAGAATTGATGCTTTTGAACTGTGGTGTTGGAGAAGACTCTTGAGAGTCCCTTGGACTGCGAGGAGATCAAACCAGTCCATCCTAAAGGAAATCAGTCTTGAATATTTGTTGGAAAGACTGATGCTGAAACTGAAGCTCCAATTCTTTGGCCACCTGATACAAAAAGCTGACTCATTGGAAAAGACCCTGATGCTGGGAAAGATTGAAGGCAGGAGGAGAAAGGGATGACAGAGGATGAGATGGTTGGATGGCATCACCAACTCAATGGATATGAATTTGAGCAAGCTCTGGGAGTTGGTGATGGACAGAGAAGCCTGGTGTGTTGCAGTCCATGGGGTCATAAAGAGTCAGACACAACCGAGTGACTGAACTGAATTGCTGTGGCTTTTTTGGGCATTCCAAGTGGTGCTAGTGGTAAAGAACCTGCCTGCCATTGCAGGAGATGTAAGAACTGTGGGTTCAATCCCTGGGTTGGGAAGATGCCCTGGAGGAGGGCATGGCAACCCAGTCCAGTATTCTTGCCTGGAAAATCCCATAGACAGAGGAGCCTGGCGGGCTACAGTCCATAGAATTGCACAGAATCAGACACAACTGAAGTGACTTAGCATGCACGCGTGTGGTTTATTGCCACTTATCCCACCCACGCCAGATTCAATCTCTGCCTTTTTCCTGCCCTTTCCATCACCCAGGCTCCCTTGCCCTTTGACTTCTGGTTGGGTTTGGCCTCCGGGAGACACCTACAGAGGATCACAGCAGGAGAAAGAGGCCATGGCATTTCCTCCCTCTTCCTTTCCTACTCTGGCCTGCATCTGTGGTGGGGGCGTGATGCATCCCGCCCGCAACTGCCTGCATCCCGCCCGCACCCGCCCGCACCCGCCCCCGCATCCACGCCCGCAGTTCCTGTTAGGCCCCCTCTCCAGAGCTCAGCTCTTGTTGGGCTCTTAGGAGCAGCAGCGGCAGCCTGCATGTCCCTGGGGGCCACCAGTCCCTTGACCCTGCCCTGTGAGTCATCCTTTCACTGAAGTCTCTTCATTCAAATCACCTATGACAGTGTCAATAGTTCAGTCCTGTCTGGCACTTTGTGACCCCAAGGACTGTAGCCTGCAAGGCTCCTCTGTCCCTGGAATTGTCCAGGCAAGAATACTGGAGCAGGTAGCCATTCCCTTCTCCAGGGGATCTTCCCCACCCAGGGATCAAACCCGGGTCTCCTGCACTGCAGCAGATTCTTTACCATCCGAGCCACCAGGGAAGACCCATTGAATCACCTGAGTCAGATTCTGTTTCCTGACAGGATGTGATTGAAACCGATATCTTTCAGCAATAACATCCTGTGATTCTAACACTTGTAGCCCAAGAACACACTTTGATGAAACGACATTCTGAAAGGAGTATATTATGGTACCAGAATTATGGCTTCTAACTCAGGTGGGTTTTCTTCTGCCCTGTGAGAAAGTAACCCTGCCTGGCTATCTCTTTACCTCAAGACTTTATAAAAGGATCTGTCTAATTATATCAAGTTTACTAAGCAGTTACCTTTAAACACACACACATATATGCTATGCTATGCTATGCTAAGTCACTTCAGTCGTGTCTGACTCTGTGCGACTCCATAGACGGCAGCCCACCAGGCTCCCCCGTCCCTGGGATTCTCCAGGCAAGAACACTGGAGTGGGCTGCCATTTCCTTCTCCAATGCATGAAGGTGAAAAGTGAAAGTGAAGTCGCTCAGTCGTATCCGACTCTTACCGACCCCATGGACTGCAGCCTAACAGGCTCCTCCGTCCATGGGATTTTCCAAGCAAGAGTACTGGAGTGGGGTGCCATTGACTTCTCCAACACACATATATAAACATATATAAATACTGAAGTACTATTCCTGGTGACAGTTCAGGTAAAAACTTTGTATTCACTAATGAACTGGATAAAACAGAAAGTTCCCACAGTAGACGTGCCGGAATTGTCCCTTGCCTCTTACATGCATTGTCCACATGCTGATGACCCTTCTGTGTACATTCTGTGTTGATCTTGTTTTGTGTCCAGGACTTGATTCATGGTCTATAAAGTGGATTTCAGCAGGGACTAATCCTTCATTGCTAAATTGCTGTGGAGTCTTGGCTTTGCTCTGACACACTTGGCAAAATACAGGCTGCCTACTTCTCTTATTCCCTGTTTTCCCATTGGAAGAGTAACCTTTATTTAATAAGTTTAAAATATAGTTCAAGATGCCAACTGTTGCCAATGGTTATTATTACGACTTTAAAACTTGAGAATGAAGAGATTTTCCCCCAGAAAATTCTTTTTAAATAAAATACAGGTTTCCCATATGTTGGTTTTTGACCCAGAGATTTTGCATCAATTTTCCTAACCCTTTCCCTCAAGAGGTTTGGCCATTTGGATGCATACAACCTTTCTCATCGCTAGTCTATTTTCTCTCTGAATCTCTTCTGATGCTTTCACAAAATAACATTGCAAGAAAAAAACCTGAAGAATGAACAGTGAGGAGTGTTCTTGATGTCTGGAAGGGAAAACTGACAAGTTCACCAGGAAGGTTTTCCTTCTTCCCTGAATTATAAATTATTGAGAGCTTTTCAGTTGGCACTAGAGGTAAAGAATCCGCCCACCTGCCCATGCAGAAGATATAAGAGACACCGGTTCAATCCCTGGGTGGGGAAGATCCCCTGGAGAAAGGAATGGCAACCCACTCCAGTTCTTCTTGTCTGGAGAACCCCATGGTCAGAGGAGCCTGGCAGGCTATAGTCCATGGGGTGGCAAAGAGTCAGACACGACTGAAGCAACTTAGCATGTATCATCTGGAACACCTTGCCCTTTGATTTAGATCCCACAACAAGCAGCCTTGGCTTTGATTTGAGTCCGTCTCCTTGCATGCAGTCAGCTGGGGCTGCAACTTGCTGGGTTGGATCCTGTCACATTTTTGAGACTTCTAATACCATGAGACTTTATTCCTACAGCAGTTAATAACACAAGGAAAGCATCACTCAGAGAAGGACCTTCTTCCCTAATAGCAGGCTACCCCACTGCCCAGCTTCCTACACCCTTAGTCCACAGTACCTGGAAATGGCTTCTGTGTGTCTGTGTCTGTATCTGTGTGTGTGTTGCTGCAATTGTAAACCGGAAGTCCACACTGCTCCTGCAGTCCTTGCCCTTTTTGTGTTCTTTGCTCCTTCATAGGGGTATTTAAGCGAGTAAATCACTCTCTGATTAAAGTCCAAAGTTTAAAATGTTTTTCTGTCCACCTCCCACACATCCTAATTAAACACACTAGGCAGAAACGCATATGCCCTGGCACATGTAGTGTGACAGTTTGAAACACCCCCCTGGCAGCAGCAGTTCAGGAATGCCCAGCTTCTCAATTACCCAACAATATGCAAAACACAGCAACAAAAAAGTCATTCCTAGAGTAGGCAATGCCTATGTGATGTGACAAGGAATATTCTCTACCACCCCTGATAGCTCATCATTAGAGATGCCTCCTCTGAATATTTAGAGACTTTTTTAAAAAAAATTTAAGAAACATTAAAGAAAATGAGAACATACTATAAAGTAGCAACATCTTAAAATGTTCTTGAGCTATCAGGTGTTTGTGGGTATTTGCTGACAATAAATCCTTGCAGATAAAGACTGTTAAGAGAAGTAGGAATTCTGAGAGTGGAAATGAAAGGTTCCCTGTGGTCAATTTTACCTGCTTCAGAATGTGATCTTGGCCAGTTTGGATACTTCTGGGTTTTGTCAAATTTTATAAAGCATAAACAGAACTAAAAAGACATATTTTCAAACTTCATTTTGTTTATTAAGGGAGAAATGGGCAGAAGAGAACTTTGAAACATGTTCTTTCCTGTTGACACATGTTCAAAGAATGTCTGGAGGAAATACTAAATTAAAAGACAGACTGATTCAACTATTGGCATCAAATCACTTACAATGAAATATGGTTGCTATCTTGAATATAAGAGAAAAGAAAAAGAAGCTTCCCAATGTTATAATTTTGTTGATGAAGACAATGAGCCACTGAACAGCAACAAAACAATGAAAATCTTAATTTAGACTCCATTTTATGTAATTTTTATTTTATCATTGTGAGTCCCTTGGACTGCAAGGAAAATCAAACCAGTAAATGCAAAGAGCTGACTCACTGGAAAAGACCCTGATGCTGGGAAAGATTGAAGGCAAAAGAAGAAGGGGGTGGGAGAGGATGAGAAGGGTAATACCATCACCACCTCAGTGGACATGTGTTTGAGCAAACTCCAAGAGATAGTGGAGGACAGAGGAGCCAGGTGTGCTACAATCCATGGGATTGCAAAGAGTCGGACAAGACTTAGCAACTGAACAATAGCAACCAGTGTTTAGGACTCCATGCTTCTTCTGCATGGGGTCATGGGTTCAATCCCTGGTCCAGGAACTAAAATCCCACACGCTACGGGGTGCAACCAAAAACAAACAAAACACAGTTCATCTATCAACTGCAGGTGTCATACCTCCTTAACCTTCTACTGTGGAACTACCCAACCATACATCTAACTTCCTGTTTGCTTGCTCAGAGTCTACTTAAAGAGTTCTGCTGCACAAAATCACAGGACCCTAGTGGGCTAGCCCACCAGCTCCAAGGGTGGAGGAGCCTGGAGGGCAACAGTCAATGGGGCCTCAAAGGCCTCTGAGGCAACTGAGCAACTGAAGACAATGACTATAAAGACCTTTCACAGCAAAGTGATGTCTCTGTTTTTAAAACACTGTCTAGGTTTGTCAAAGCTTTTTTTTTTTTTTTTTTTAAGAGCAAGTGTCTTTTAATTTCACGGCTGCAGTCACCGTGCACAGTGATTTTGAAGCCCAAGAAAATAAAATCTGTCACTTTTTCCACTTTTCCCCCTTCTATTTGCCATGAAGTGATAAGAACTAATGCCATGATCTCAGTTTTTTGAATGTTGGGTTTTAAGCCAGCCTTTCTACTCTCTTTCACCCTCAACGAAAGGCTCCTTAGTTCTTCACTTTCTGTCCTTAGAGTGGTATCATCTGCATATCTGAGGTTGTTGATATTTCTCCTGGCAATCTTGACTCTAGCTTATGATTCATCCAGCCTGGTATTTCACATGTTAAATAAGCAGAGTGACAGTACACAGCCTTGATGTAATCTTTTCACAAATTTGAACCAGTCTGTTGCTCCATGTCCAGTTCTAACTGTTGCTTCTTGACCTGCATATAGGTTTCTCAGGTAAGGTGGTCTGGTATTCCCATCTCTTGGAGAATTTTCCACAGTTTGTTGTGATCCACACAGTCAAAGGCTTTAGTGTAGTCAATGAAGTAGAAGCAGATATTTTTCTGGAACTCCCTTGCTTTCTCTATGATCCCACAAATGTTGGCAATTGGTCTCTGGTTCCTGTGCTTTTCTAAACCCAGCTTGTAGATCTGGAAGTTCTCAGTTCACATACTGCTGAATCCTTAAAGCTTAAAGGATTTTGAACATAACCTTACTAGCATGTAAAATGAGCACAATTGTATGAAAACCCCTTTGCCATGACAAGGCTGTGATCCGTGAAAGGCCCTAACCACTGGACTGCCAGGGAATACACAATAGGTGGGCCTTGTTAAATGACTATCTTATTCAGACTGGAAAGAGATCAGACATGTCCAAAAGAAAGCTAGTAGATGTGGCTAAATTGCAAGGGCAGTGATTAGAAATTCCGATGAGAATAGGAAGCATGTGTTTTGGACTTTAGAGAAAAGGAGAGGTAAACAAAGGAAGTTGTTCATTCGAAGGAAAAAGGATTGACAAAGTTCAAGATTAAAAGAAAGGGCACAGTCATTACATTGTTGTTAAAACCCATCCACTGACTTGTCAGCCAACAATGAGGATTTAGTTTTAGTAGAGTATGCTTTTGCTGATTTATATCTTCTCAGCTTCATGGTCTTTTTATCAGTACTAGCTATAGTTTTGCCATTAGTACATCAAACTTATTGACTTGCAAAAACATGAAATGTGCTTTATTTTTATTCTGTAATCACCAAGATTTTTTTAAATATTATTTATATGCTAGGTTGTTAGTGAGGAAATGTAACTAAAGCATTATTTTGTTTATACTTATACTGATTTATCCATCATCAAGTTCATTCATTATTACTCTTATCTTCTTTGATAGATCTGTAAGAGCTCTTCATATAGTAAAGATATCATCTTTTGGGGAAATGTTTTGTCATATGCCTTTGGATATTGCCTGTGGTGGTTTTTGCTTTACCAAAGTATTTTACAGACTCTAATGTATTGGTGATTTATTTTATGCTTTCCTCTCTCAAGTCTTATTTTTAACGTATCGTTTCACTTAATGCTCATAATAATTTCATTTTTTTCATAGAAAAATCTCTGATTCACCTGGAATTTATTTGTGATAAAGAATAGGATCGGTATTTAAGTGTCAGTGGTTGTGGGGCAGGAGGGATGTGCTAGAGTGTGTGTGTGTGTGTGTTGTTTGGTTAATCATTCATCTTCGGAAAAAGTATTTTTAACACACAACTGTGTGAGTTTCTAGTTGAATTCATTGTCAGTGAAAAATTAAGGAATATGGAATCAGTTGATTTATTGAGTTTCAGCTTGGCCACGGCATTTATTGTATTAATGAATGAATCCCTTATTAATGAATCTGATCATCTCCACTAAAATACTTACTATTTTACTTGCTTTGACTTTAGTTTATGATTTGTTTAAATAACTGAATTGCTTTCAATATGATAAGAGTACTCATTTTAACAGATCTGTTTCTATTATAAAAATATGAGATGTTCACATCTCATATCACAGCATCTGAGATGTTCAAATATAAATGGAAGTGTTTCATTGTAAGGCTTCCTTTCCTCCACTGACTGCTTCCTTCTTTCCTCTACAATAGTCGTTTATTTCCTCCCTTTCCCTTCCTGCTTTCACATTTCTTCTGGTCTCTGTCATCGAGTTCTTTTCCTGACATCTTTATTTGACTACGTATCGACCCATTTTCTCCCTAAAGCTTCACCAGGGTCATCCAAGCCCTCCATTCCTTTGTTCAAGACCAGTGTTCCTACAGGTCTGTTGCTGGAAGAGAGATCAGGGCTGCAAACCTTTCTTTGGCAGTCCTCCCTGTTGAAAACTTTCACATGTGAAAATCTTTTAGGACAAACTTTGCAGACAGTGTGAGTGATCTGCCTCAGGTCCAGTGACATCACAGGATTTTCAACTCAGTGAAAATGAGCATCAGACGCCATCCTGAAGAAGAAAAGGAAAAGAAGAGGTATCACAAAAGGACAGCTTAAGGCCTGGAGAAAAGATTGAGACAAGGACAGTGTCTGACCAGGCAGTCAGCTCCAGGTGCACTGGGAAATTCCCATTTGCCAAGTTCTCAAGTTGTTTTCATGTGGTTATTCCTTATGCCAAGATCCTGTATTCACCCACTGTACTTCCTATCCACTGCCGTTATTTCAGGGTTGATTTGGAGAAGAGTAAATGAGAAAGAAGTTAAAGGACCATTATGTTCCTTAACTCAATGGTGACTAGGAAACATATTTAACAAAGGAAGATAATTAGTATGTGACATGTTCTGACTAAAGATTAAGGCAGAGAAATATAATACAAATTTACTTCTAGCCTACTTTCATCACCACCATCATTCCACCAAGGGGAGAGAATAGAGCAGTTCTCTAAAGTATTTCAAATGAAGTAGCTTAGGAAAAAGGGCTCCATACGCTCCAACCCAGCTTACCCAGTTTCTCTGCATTGAGATTAAGACCAGGCTCCAAGTCTGAATCAAGGGATACTTTGTTGTCTTTTGCAATTACTCTCAAGTTCATCCATTTTAAAGAATCTCATGGGAGGAACAGCTGTAATCTGAAGTAGGATTTATCTTCTTGGGACCTTCGGATATAATGTCATCATACAGCACCCCAAGAGCCCTCCCTACTGCAATTTTCAAAACTGCCATAGTTTCATCATAATTGTTAGCAGATGCATTTATCAGACTAGCTAAATCATTACTGGACAGAAACCAAGGCCCAGGGGTGATGGTCATAAAGGAAGGACCCAGAAGAATTCTGCCAAATCGTGATCTTGAATGCCTGGGGCAGGGGAAAATTGGATAGCCATGGGAGTCTTGGAAGCCTTGGTGTTGGAAAACTTTTTGAAGGAGGCCAAAAGGGAAGAGATGGGGAGAGCTTGGAAGAGACTTGCTTTGCAGTTGTGTCTACAGAGCAGTATTCAAACTACCCAGGGGGAAGACCAGGTGTGTTTTGGAATTTTGTTTGATGATTTGTTTGGTTTTCATTTCAATTCATTGTGGACTGTACAATAGAAATATGTAGAAAAATTAAAAATTTAAAAGGCATATAAAATGCATGCCCTAGTTTATGATTAGATTGGACAGATATTATATTGCATTTCATGAAATAAAATAAATTAGTATAGTCATGATAAATGGCTGTAACAACTTCTAAACTCTGACTCTCAACTTCTGCCTTCTTCTTGCCTGGAATGGATACTAAATAGGTCATAGACCAGCACAGGTCTGAGGGCCATGCTTTGAGTGACAAAACTTTAGAGGGAGTGGCTAATGAAGTGATAAAAGCCCACTGTGGAGAACCACATGTGGCCTTTGGAGTCTCTAGACAGCTGTTCTATATGAGTCTCTCAAAACATAGAAGGGTCAAGAGAGAAGAGGGATGGAGGAAAACAAAAACCCCAAGCTCAAAATCAGCATCCCCAAAAGCAGCTAATAAGGACAGCTGAACACAACACAGCGAGGAAGCTCAAGGCCGCCGACCCGTGAGCGAGTCCAGCACAAAGCACTGCCTCACACTTGCTCAGCCCAGCACAGCTGCTGCAAAATCCATCCAAAGCAAACACTGCTCTCCCCATAGCAGACTCAACAGAACAAAAACCAACACCCAGAAATAAATTAGATCTCAGAGCTCATCATGTTACACAGCCCACTGTTCTCAAATCCAAGATCCTGAATGGTATAATAAATGATCCCACTGACCCACACATCGGTCTAAAGCCCAAACCAAGTAACTCTTGACTATAAACTGACATGATTCACAGAATTTTCCTGGTCAGCTACAAGAATTATGAGACTGTCCTCCCAATTAAATTACACCTCACCATGTCTAATTGCAGTGTATACAGCTAAATCCTTTTTTCCCTTTGCACAGCCAGCTTGCCTCTTAGAGCATCTAAGCCACAGAACTTCTCAAAGCCCGGCAGGCATGTGGTCAGGTTGAAAGCCACATGCAGCCTGGAGCCAGCACCTAAGGGTTTAAGAACAAACTCTGCCACCTGCCAGCTCGGTACTTTCCATCAAGTCTTTATCAACAAAGCAAGACTAATATCAGCGACTTCCCTGGGAACTGAGTTGAAAATGCCTACCTGCTGGGGTCCAGCCCCGGCTGATCCAGGGTATTTGAAGGAGAGACGGCATAGGCGACCTATTTATTTAAATATTTATCAAAGATATAAAGAGTAATAGGATGAGGATAGCTCAGTGAGGAAATTCAGTGGAGAAAAGAGGCTGAGTAGCTTGGTTTACGTGGGAAACCAATAAAACTTCAAGACAAGAAGTTTGCACCACTTACGTAGGCCGCAGGCGTCCTTCCGTTCTCCCGAAGGAGAGGAGACACTGAGGCCTCCCCGGTCGGATCTTAGAAGCCCAGGCATAATTAGTAAGCATGGTGGATTCCACGCTCCAGATGGAGACTCAGCCAGAGTGAGAGAGAGAGCGACATGGGGAGACCAAGTTTCAGTGAACAAGGCCCGCACTTTATTTTCCAAAGTAGTTTTTATACCTTAAGTTATGCATAGATGATAATGGGGGCAGGGGTAGAGTAAGCCAGGCTTTCTTCCTGCAAACTTATCATATGCAAAAGTTTAGGTGATTTGCATCATCTTCTGGCCCAGAGGCCTGTTAACATTTTAAGACCCTTTCTTCAGAAAACTTATTTTTCTCTAAAGATGATTAGGCAGGCGCCACCCTCCAAAAGCATTGAAGTTGCATTCCTATAGGGCAAAGGTGTGGTGGGCTACAACAAAAAAGAATTAACTCAAGGGTCCAAGGTTACAAACATTAAAGCTACTACTTACATTTCTATACACCCATTATATCAATCAATACACTGCCAAGGACACAGTAGGTAAGGGGTATGGAGACTTAGCAGCAAACATTGGCCCAACAAGTGAAAAACCCTTCACCAATACAATTTCTAATCAATCTTTTAACTGCTCAAAGGACTCTGCATTTAGACAGTTTAGAACATCTCATGCCTCTCACAGTTGGGAGGCTCTGAGCAATCACATGTGGCCGGAAAAACCTAATCAGGCAGGCTAGAGGATTTCCAAAGGAGTTTGTAGGTTGAAACACTGTCACCAGGAATTATGAACTGGAGCTGTAAGCTAACTCTTTTTTCAGAGAGAGGTAGTGGGGGACAGCCCACCATAAAGTCAGAGGTGTAGGTGAAAGCACAAAGCAGAAAGTAGGCAGACTCTGGTTTTGGGGGTAGATGCTCGAGAATTTCCAGGGGGACTCCTGAGGCTCGATCCCGCCTTTGCGTATGCCGAGCCTCCTTCCTCATGACCTTTGCCATGGGCGGAGTTCCTCACGCTGGCTCCCGGCAGTGATAGAATTCTAGGTGAGCTATTCCAGATCCTGAAAGATGATGCTGTGGAAAGTGCTGCACTCAATATGCAATATGCACTCAATATGCAATATGCCGGCTCCCTGCACCTACCAATTTGTAAAAACGTATGTGATGCTAGTCCTTGCTACACAGAAATAAGCAGCTGAGAGATGTTTTTAACCATGCCCCGCTCCACCAGAAATGAAGGAATAAAGTTTTGCCTTTTGCACAGTTCATTTCTTCCTCATAGTTAAATCACTTCCACGTGTCACATGATCTTGCTTAAGTTCCCAACATCATCGTGATAGAGTTGAGGAGCTGGCATCATCACGTCCACTCCACAGCTTGCAAAAGTGGCAAAAAAAATGAGGGCTCCATCGAGGCACACCAACAATGACAAAGATGACTTGAAAAGTAACAGGAACTTAACGGCTATTTCCTTTATTAAGCTTGTGGCTTTTCTTAATCTGGCTTCTGCTTTTCTCACCAGGTCTATGAGACAGGAAGTCACCACTCTGCATTGGGTTTGTTCATTCTTCTTATTTACTATGCAGGAGAGCTTTACTGTTGCTGCATCCTGATAAGGTACAAACAGGATATTTCTCATATTTTGTGCTCTGGTGGTATATTTATTAACATACAACTTATTTTAGATCAGGCAATTGATTTGACCCAGCGTGTATGCTGTGTAACTTTAGGCAAATTACTTAACCTCTCTGAGTCAATTTCTATAATTGTAACACAGATATGGACCTGCCTTTCACACAGACACAAGACATGAAAACATATAAATGATCATGTAAAGAGAATTTTAGGAATATTTAAGACATTTGTTAAATTTAATGGAGAATATGCAAGCATAATAATTATTAGTATTATTCCTACTGTCTTGCTAGAAAACAATTCAGTAGGAGTCTTTTGCAATCTGACAAGAATAATAGCTCTGGATTTCAATTTATTTTTGTAAAAAAATAAAAGGATGCAAATATTTCAGAAGAAAGAAAATAAGATCTGTTAATTAAAGGTTAATTTTGGTCAGTGTTTTTAGAACATGCTTGGGATCTTGTGCGGTGCCTGATTGGCCTGTCTCTATTCATTTAATAACATCTGCCCTAGTGATCAGCACCCAGCATAGACAGAATCTCACAGAAGCTTAAGGCTAATATCTTTTGTAGTAAAGGAGAAAGTATTATAGAAAGGCTGGCAATGCATTTCATCTGTGCCTGGGGAGAGTGACAAAGTGCAGTCCTTGATTTTGAAAAGATATTATTATTAAGACCCTGGATAAACACATGGTCATTTTCAATTAAAAATGAGTAAAATAGAGACTCAGAATTTAAAAATATGTTGCCAATGTTCCCCTTTAATAACATTATGAAATCTCCCAAAAATGTAACTAAAATTTAACCAAATTTGGTCACATTTAGAGAAAATGGCATGTCTAGGAATAAGCTTGCTACAAAACATATGGGTTTCTCTGGATGATATTCAGGCTTTAGCTAAGACTTATTGTAAGGCAACCATGATCTGTGCAAGGTTCCATGTCTCTCTATGTAATAAATCTATGTCCAAATGAAAAATAGAAACTAAATATGATAGGCACCATTTTCTGCCAGGAAAAATAGTAAGTATTACTTTAGAGCAATGAACATCTTTGAATTCTGTCTGCAACTACATTGAGTTCTTATGGTTTGGATAATTTTTATTCTCTCAACATTTATAACATGAGTACTTATACAGATACTGAAAATGGTTAACTCTGGAAATGAGTTCTTTATGGCACACATACCTTGTTTCAAAAAGTCCTAAAAGCATAATTCTGAAACTCCCCAAACTACATACCTTTAATCTTAGGTGTGAAAAACTTTTCACCACCAAAACGCTTGTGGTGAGAAGGCTAAATTTGCAAAATCAAAACTCAACCTTCAGACTCTTCTTCCTTTGCCAATACAGTCAGACTATTTCATCTGGGCTTCTTAAATCTAAGCTACTAACATGACTAAGTTTTCTTCTTTTTTTCTATGTTTCCTACTAGCCGGGACTTACATGACTCCAGAGTGTAAGTATCTCCTATACCTACCACCTGTCAGCATTCAATGAGTTTCTAGTGATTGTGTTATCACATTATAAATGAAAATAATGTTTATATCCATGTAGATCCCAATAAACTATAATGTAGCATGCAATTGTTCATCAGTAAAATCATAATCACTACTGGTGACTGAAGATTTTTTTTTTAATCTTAGAAAATGACATAATGACTATCAAAAGAATTAAGAGAAATAATCCACTTAGATCTCTTCCATTAACTCTTGGTTTTCTTTGGCAGGTTTCAACATGGAGATTATTGGAGGGAGAGAAGTGTCCCCTCACTCCAGGCCGTTTATGGCGTCCATGCAGTATGGCGGCGACCACATCTGCGGGGGAGTGCTGATCCATCCTCAGTGGGTGCTCACAGCAGCCCACTGCCACTTGCGGTGAGTATTACTCGCTCTGTGTTCCCTCAAGTTGCCTAAAGAAGAAGCTGGCCTCTCCCGGGAGAAAATTCGATCTACCCTTGTGCGTGCTAAGTCACTTCAGTCGCGTCTAGCTCTTTGTGATCCCATGGACTGCAGCCCGCCAGGCTTCTCTGACCATGGGATTCTCCAGGCAAGAATACCGGAGTGGGTTGGCATTTCCTCCTCCAGGGGATCTTCCTGACCCAGGGATCAAACCTGCACCTCTTACGTCTCCTGCATTGGCAGGAGGGTTCTTTACCACTAGCACCACCTCGATTTACCCTTAGCTTCTGTGATAACTGACCAATTGGTGGAGTCAATTTTACCATCTCACACATCCTTGATTCTGCCCGAAATTCTACCTTTCTGGGAGATCTAGACAAGCTAATAGACAAATTCAAATCCTTCATGTAATGCCAAGGAACACAGCAACAGTTATAACTGAAGCAGCAATGTTCCTGACCTTGTTAGGGGAAATCAGACATCCTGACTTTGCACCCTGTTTTAAAAATGGGTTATAATAACTGTAGTACATAACTGCTTCATGGGGTTTTGAGGATTAAATATTATCTATTTAAATATTTTAAATACTTAACAGATAAGTTGCAATAGATTGGCTTTGCTTATAGACTTTTAGACCCTTACCTTAACTCCCCTGCTCAATGCCTACCCCAGAGGCCTGAGTTCACAGTTTAGGAATCACAGCTATAAGGGGCAACAATTTCCCTGCTGCTGCTAAGTCACTTCAGTCGTGTCCGACTCTGTGCGACCCCAGAGATGGCAGCGCACCAGGCTCCCCCGTCCCTGGGATTCTCCAGGCAAGAACACTGGAGTGGGTTGCCATTTCCTTCTCCACTGCATGAAAGTGAAAAGTGAAAGCAAAGTCGCTCAGTCATGTCCAACTCTCAGCGACCCCATGGACTGCAGCCTACCAGGCTCCTCCGTCCATGGGATTTTCCAGGCAAGAGTACTGGAGTCGGGTGCCATTGCCTTCTCCTTAGGTGAAAGAAAAGAAAAAGTCTAGATGATTTATACAGAAAAAGAGGAGATGAGTACTTTTCTGGGATACCTAAAATGAAAGTATTTGTAGAGACAGACTATAAGCTCTCACTCTAGGATTCTCTTGCTGTCGTTCGGTAGCTAAGTCGTGTCCCACTCTTTGCAACCCCATGGAATGCAGCACGCCAGGCTTCTCTGTGCCTCAGAGTTTGCTCAAATTCATATCCATTGAGTCAGTGATGCTGTCTAATCATCACATCCTCTGCTGCCCCTTTCTCCTCTTGCCTTCAAACTTCCCCAGCATCAGGGTCTTTCCAATGAGTCAGGTCTTCGCATCAGGTGGCCAAAGTACTGGGAGCTTCAGCTTCAGCGTCCGTCCCTCCAATGAATATTCAGGGTTCATTTCCTGTAGAATTGACTGGTTTGATCTCCTTACAGTCCAAGGGACTGTCCAGAGTCTTCTTACTTCAGCTAAAAATATCCAAAACCCTTCTTGGGATGCTGCAAACATCACCAAAGGAAAAGCAATAGAAAACTACTTTGGTGTTTGTTGTTTTATTTGTTTGTTTTGGTTTGGGGGAGTTGTTTTTTATTTGTATGTTTCTTCTTTATCTTTCTTGCCTGAATAAGCTAAAAAACAAGAAAAGATAAGCCTTCCCCTTTCCTTACAAACATGACGGCACTACACTTAAGAACCTCTTAGCCATAAGCATTTACTCTCTAGGCATCAGTTATATACCTAAATGAAACAACGGAATTGACCTTGCTTTCATATACTGGGGATTTTGTTTGGTGGCCCCCATTTTAATGAGACTATTTGAAGACAAACAAGAAATTTTGAAGCCTGAAAACTGTATGAACCTCTGTTTTATTTCTAAATAGCAAGCCACTAATTTCTGACTTAACATGGCTACTTCATTTAAGCAGGGTTCTCGCTGTCACAGAAATAACACCTGTGTCCACATCACTCTGTCCTTTCTAGGGCATTTGTCCCCTGGGTACCAGTTAGGCAAAGGGTGACCATCGATAAATGTTCATTCAATTTCAAATATGCACACTTCAGATATGCTTGTGGTTACACATTCAAATGAATTATACCCTCCCAGACATGGAGCTTGATTTATTATAAATGCTGAACAAATGCTGGATAGAAAAAAGGGAAATAAATTGGAGAAGAAGGGTTTTTTGGTTTTTGCTAAGCTCTAAAAGCACATTATGTGACATCCTTTGTAAGCCGTAAAGGGCTACCCAAAGGAGAAAAGTGAGAGTGTTAGTCACTCCATCATGTCCGACTCTTTGCGACCCCATGAACTGTAGCCCACCAGGCTTCTCTGTCCATGGAATTCTCCAGGCAAGAATACTGGAGTGGATAGCCAACTACCCAAAGATAAATAGTATTATTAAGTTGAATTCTAAATTTTGGCAAATGAACTTGATTCAGTAGAAATACATTCACAAATTGAAAAATGGGGAAAAAAGAATCTTGGAATTAAAGAAAAAAACAAAACAACATTGCTAAATATTGTTTTAAATGGCTGGAGTTTAAAGGAACTCCAGAATATGTGGCTCAGATTTCCTCTACAGGACACTTGGGTGTAAAAATGTAGGCATATTGGTGCTTGGAAAAATATTAAACTTTATGAAATCCAAAATATTTATGAAATAGTTCAATGGTGGCTTCCCACAAATGTACTCCCAAGTATCCTGTGGGAATAGCTTAGTAACACTAGACCCTTCTCTCAGCAAAATGATGAAGGAGGCCAAATCTGGGGTGTTCTCTTCTCACTACCCATCCACACTAAGTTCTTCACTTAGGCCCCTTTGTTAGTTGCCATGCTAATTATAAAAGGAAACTGGCAAAAAGAAAAAGGTGTCTTATATAATCTTATTTTCAGCATTTCAATTTATCAGAAGCAAAACTCTAACCAAGTCTTGTCTACTGTCTTCCTGAGTCTCTTCCAATGCCTTCTCCCACTGAACACTTGCCCCATCATGTCACCTGCTTAATGAAAGTCACTCCGACTCTTTGCAACCCCATGGACCCCACTATAGTCCATGGAATTCTCCAGGCCAGAATACTGGAGTGGGTAGCCTTTCCCTTCTCCAGGGGATCTTCCCAACTCAGAGATCAAACCCAGGTCTCCCACATTGTGGGTGGATTCTTTACCAGCTGAGCCACAAGGAAAGCCGTGTCACCTACTTAGCCAGCAAATATCATAGATAGAACCCCACCTCCACCCCTTCCACATGCCCTCATTCCATTGCAAATCTCTCAAGGCTCCCATAGTAGAATGGTTACAAATTCAGACCTTGGGTTCAAACTAAGAGAGCTTTAATCCTACTTTCTCTGCATCCTGGAGCCTCCGCTTAGTATCAGTGGGACTTTCTCAAGTTTGTTAATGTGTCTGATTGTCAATTTCCTCATCTGCAAAATGGGGATGATCATCATACCTCCCTCACTGGGCTATGGTGAGGTTTAAATGAGGGAAAATATGTAAAATGCTTAGCACAAAACCTGACACACTAAAATAATTTAATAAATGTTATCTAATGTTATAATGTTATATTGGACATGAATCTGAGCAAACTCCAGGAGACAGTGGAGGACAGAGGAGCCTGGTGTGCTTCAGTCCATGAGGTCGCAGAGTTGGACATGACTTAGCAACTGAACAACAGCATTATATTAATATCTGTGTATCTGTATCTTCCATGGCAATCACTCAGGAACAAATTTCATGATCCAGTCATGTTGATGGAATAAATCGTAATAGCCCGTCTCTGACAGCCTGGTCATTCCCTCCTCTCTTATGCAAAAGACGTCAAAAAATTAGGAAACCTACATTCACTGTCACACCCAGAGGAATGGGTCTAAGCAGAAACACTGCTCAGTGCCAAGGCAGACTGGCAGAGGAAGTAAGAGGCTTGAAGTGACTTGGCATGAGGCTTATAAAGTTGCCATGCAGCCAAACACCTCCAGATGATTCTGAAGCTGGTCTTTGGACCACCCATAGGGAAACACTGTGCTGTGCAAATGAGACGCTGATATTGTTGCTTCTCCTCCATGGGAATTCAAACCTGAATTTAGCTAAGGAGGTGGGATTCTGGGACTCAGGTAATTCCAGGTATCCTGTGGGCAGAAAATATTGACCTTTGTAGTACAGATTACAGTTGAACTGTATCTAGCAATGGAAAATTCAAAAAACATTCGTGGTCTGCTTGAGTTGTTTTTGGTATTCACATGTCCCAGTGGAGACAAAAAGTAAACAAAACACTTCAAAGTCATTAACGGATCAAGGACATTGATAAAAGATGAAGGAAAACCAGACATTTTCTCTGCACCCTTCCCCTAGTCAGAATTCATCTTCCACATCCCACATTCATATCACCCTGCCTTTCCGTGTTAGTTATTTATGTACATACCTGTCTTTTCTATTTTATCAGTAGCCCCAGGGATTTTATATTATCCTTCCCCTCCACAGCTTTGGATTTAGCAGGTACACTGAATTTGAGTTTGAATCAATCCTAGGAAATCCAATCCACATCCTTTGAGAAATTTCATCCCCATCCTGATTTTGCAACAGGCGAATTTTTCAACAAATAGAGCTGAAATTCCCAAAATAAACCAAAATAAACTCTTTTGGTAGAAACCCCAAAGTGTTAACTCCCAGCAGTTAGAGCCCTACCATACACAAACGCATTTAAGCACAGTCATGCACTGATTCCCCAAACCTGAAACAAACTTTTCTTCCTTTTTTTGTATGTTTCTGTGTTCTTTTTAATTTTTGCTAATCTTTATTCATCTATATGTATGTGTGTTTGGGCTTCCCTGGTAGCTCAGCTGATAAAGAATCTGCCTGCAATGCAGAAGACCTGGGTTCAATTCCTGAGTTGGGAAGATTCCCTGGAAGAGAGCATGGCAACCTACGCCAGTATTCTTGCCTGGAGAATCCCCATGGCAGGCTACAGTTCATGGGGTTGCAAAGAGTCGGACATGACTGAGCAACTAAGCACAACACAGCACAGCATATATGTGTGTTTATCAGATATGTGTGTTTTTATTGTAATCTGCCCTGACCCTTTTCCATATGACAATAAAATAGTTACATACAAATAAGTAGAATTCTTTTTTATTACCTTCCTTGTTCCAAAAAAGGATTCAAAGATGGATGTTTCCTGAGAACATGCATAAAAATGGGACATTTTTGTAGAATGCAAATGGTTCCAAAGTGTAGTGAAAGATTAGTCACTCCAGTCATGTCTGACTCTTTGCAACTCCATGGACTGTAGGCTGCCAGGCTCCTCTGTCCATGGGATTTCCCAGGCAAGAATACTGAAGTGGATTGCCATTTCCTTCTCCAGGGGATCTTCCCAACCCAGAGATCAAACCCAGGTATCCTGCATTGCAAGCAGACTCTTTACCATCTCAGCCACCAGAGAAGTCTGGAAACAGCTCGAAGGTGTTGTTGAAAGTTCAAAAATAATTTTCTATTTTCATAATGATGTGAATATAATTTTACTCAACATACAATAAATCAGATCAACTTTTGAAACATTGGCATACTATAATTGTATATGACTGGAGAAGGCAATGGCACCCCACTCCAGTACTCTTGCCTGGAAAATCCCATGGGCAGAGGAGCCTGGCGGGCTGCAGTCCATGGGGTCGCTAAGAGTCAGACACGACTGAGTGACTTCTCTTTTACTTTTCACTTTCATGCATTGGAGAAGGAAATGGCAACCCACTCCAGTGTTCTTGCCTGGAGAATCCCAGGGATGGGGGAGCCTGGTGGGCTGCCGTCTATGGGGTTGCACAGAGTTGGACACGACTGAAGCGACTTAGCAGCAGCAGCAGCAGGGATTTAAAAAAAAATAAACAAAGTATTGTTTCCATCATCTGACTCACCAGTTTTATCCTCTAAATCTCCACCATGGAATTATCTATGGCTACTAACTCTAAAGTACCTTTATTTCAGATGATTTTTCACCTAGAGGAAAGTTTTCCTTTCTTGTCTGAATCATCTTTCTAATTGAGTGGACAGAACATATGAGAATGGATCTTAATTCTGCCTATTGCCCTGAGATAAGATTTAGACATACCAGATTAGCAAGTGTAGAGTTGACTTTGTTGTTGTTTAGTCACTAAGTCATGTCCAACTCTTTGCAACCCCATGGACTGTAGCCCATCAGGCTTCTCCGTCCATGGGATTCTCCAGGCAAGAATACTGGAGTGGGTTGCCATTTCCTTCTCCAGGGGATCTTCCCCACCAAGGAATCTGCATTGGAGGCAGATTCTTTACTCCTGAGCCACCAGGGAAGCCCAGAGTTGAGTCTTTTCCTTTTAGTTATTAAAATATTTAATATTGGGAAGGTGAATAAACTTGAATTCGGTCACTTAGGATTCTCCTTCTTTCCCCCCACAGTACAGCACTAGCTGGGGAATTGGACTGGGATGGATTTGGCCCTTGTTTTCATCCTTTCATTATTGGGCCCATGACCTCTGTCACTCCAGCTAATCCTGCACAGGTTACCTTGAAGCTGGTCCTTATTCCTGTATGTATGTGGCTTCTCCACCATTTCTACTTCCCACTGGAAGATTGGGGAATCATTCTGTGTGTCTATTCTTTTCGCTTTTTTTAGGTTTGCCAAAAGCCAGTCTTCCAAAGTGGTTTTAGGAGCACACTCTCTCTCAAAGAATGAGGCCTCCAAGCAAACATTTGAGATTAAAAAATTCATACGATTCCCAGGATTTGCATTAGCCCCTAAATCAAATGATATTATGCTGGTTAAGGTATGTAGCATTGCATTCCTTCAATTTCTCCAACATACCTCATAGTTCAGTTGTTAAATCATCTAACAAAGCATTTTGTTAGCGTTCTCCCTCTGTTCAAGGTGATGTGTTGTGACATATTCTATTAGGGCTCATTGTACTCCATTTAATGCCTTGAAAGAAAAAAGAATGTATCATAAACACGCCTGGGCTATGTTTATACAAGGAAAAACAGCTCTGATGTTCACATTCGTGGGAGGAGAACATCCCAACAGGCTCAAGGATCCACACTGCAAGCTTTTTCTCCCAATGCTTTTCTCATTAGCAAGTGAAAAGTAAAAGTCACTTATACAACAGAGCCAAGCAAGTGACTTCAGGGACACAGAAGTGAGTTACAACTTAGTCTAGACCATACTAAGTCCAGTCCAAACCCAGTCTAGACCATACTCAAGGGTCCTATCCAGCAGGAAAGAGCCCAGCCCTCAAAGTCATGACCTATGGATGTTATTCCACAGAAAATCATCCAATGCAGAGCAAAGGCCAGTTGGCTTGAGACTGGGCAAAATTCCTGCTCTATGTAAGCTTCCTCCCTGAGCATCACTGAGCTCTAAAGGGAATGAAGAGTGTGTTCAGAAAAGCAACAACCACAAATGCAGCTGCGGGCTACCACCAAAGTAGATTCAAGAAAAAGGACGCCCTCAGAGAACAGAGGGACCACACATACATCGCTCGGACTAATCACAAAATACTACTGGGGACAAACGATCGTTTATTCTCTTTTCAATCTGTCAGCTTCACACGGCCGCAATACTCAACAGACATGTCCAACTGCTCCACCCAAGAGCTAAAAATGATATTAAAGCTGGAACAAAATGCCAGGTTGTTGGCTGGGGAGCCACTGACCCAGAAGGCTTAAGCCTTTCTGATACCCTGCGAGAAGTCACTGTCACTGTTATAAGTCGAAAAACGTGCAACAGCCGAGATTATTACAACCACAGCCCTGTTATAACTAGAACCATGCTATGTGCAGGAGACGCCAGAGGCCAGAAGGATTCCTGTCAGGTAAGAATCCCTCACTCAAACAGGCATTGCAGGGTGCTGAGCTACAGTCAAGCTCTATCGGCACACAGGAGGAGAGGCGTGGCGAGCACAGCATCACAACTCCGCAAAGGCGCTCTCCAATCCTGCACAGCCTTCACTGTGCTTTCTCATCTGCCACTCCAAATAAGCCACAGAACTTGTGAAACACACAGTTAGCACTCATTAATGTTTGTTAAGCAGGGTCATGGACTATATCTGATAACTTCTACAGGCTTCCTCTGAGGGGTACTACCTTCCTTAGAAAGCCTACCAACCCTGAGATCACAAGTGGTGACTAGAAAATAATCTCTCAATCCCTGACCCACCCCAGTTTTAAACTAATCAGTATCTGCATGCACGCTCAGTCACTTCAGTTGTGTCCTACTCTTTGCCACTCTATAGACTGTAGCCCAGCAGGCTCCTCTATCCATGGGGTTATCCAGGCAAGAATACTGGAGTGGGTTACCATGCCCTCCTCCAGGGGATCTTCCAGACCCAAGGATCGAACCCATGTCTTCTGTATATCCTGCACTGCAGGCAAATTCTTTACTGCTGAGCCACAGGGTAAGCCCCTAAACTAATTAATAGAGAGGTCTTATAAAATTCAAATGCAAAAAGCTCAAATGTATATTCAATATTCTGTGTTTCTTAAATAATGTTGACTGCTGACTAAACAGTCATGTTTTTCAAATTCTTTGTTTCTTGAGGCATTAAAAAAAAAAAAAAAAAGGACTTCCCTGGTGGCTCAGTAGGTAAAGAATTCTCCTGCAATGCAGATCAGGTTTAATCCCTGGGTCGGTAGGATCCCCTGGAGAAAGAAATGGCAAGCCACTCCAGTGTTCTTGCCTGGGAAATCCCATGGACAGAGAAACCTGGTGGGCTATAGTCCATGGGGTCTTAAAGAGTCAGACACAGCTGAGCGACTAAACCACCACCATGTTAACAGGTGACGAAGGCTACCTAGCACAGATGGATTACTTAAAAAAAAATTCACATCATACTATATTAAGCATTTTTAAGGGGAGGATCTGATGATCTCAAAGATCATGTGTGACAGTAATACCCCAAGATTGTCACCCCCAAATCTCTATTTTCATGGCCAACCAAGCACAAAGTACTACAGTTTTTGAACTGCATGGCAGCAAAGGCAAAGGCTGCTCTTTAGATTAAAAACCCAGCTCCGTATCTGAAAGGCCAGGCTTCCTTCTCTATTACCTTGTCACTTTCCTTGACAGAACTTTTGTTACATGTTCTGTTATCAGAGTGAGTCCTCAAGAATCTGTTTATTGGGCAAGTATTTACTAAGTGTTGGGTATGTGCAGAGCCCCGTGTTCAATCATATGACAATGGGGAAAAATAATAATAGACAAGGTAGAGTGCTCACCACCAAGACATTTACTCTAATACATTGCTTTTTTCTGTCAGCCTCAATAGCAACTTGATTTCAAACCCATGAGCACCAAAATGAAATTCTTAATTTTAAAATTTCTTTTATTTCAGTGGATTATTTCAAATTTCCTTGTCTCCCATTTCTTAATGAATAAAGCTCAACAATCCCAGCGACTGCTAAAAGACATATACATATACATAGTCTTCGAGACAGGGACATGGACAAAGAGAGGCAGAGAGACAAATGGACAGAACCATTGTTCTCGATGGAGAGAGAGATACAGAGAACCTGTACAGCTCAGGGGCTGTAGCAGGCACTCTGCAGGACACAAAGAAACCAATGACCCAGATTAATAATCATTTGATGGTTATTAACAGTTGATGGTCCAAAAAGTTCAACGTCTTCTTGCCAAATATCTGCCCGTTTTCTTCTTTCCAGGGTGACTCAGGGGGCCCCTTGGTCTGCAAAGGTGCCTTTCATGCCTTAGTTTCTGGAGGTCCCAAATGTGGTGATGCCAAGAAACCTGGAATCTACATCCTATTAACCCGGAAATTCCAAGCTTGGATCAAAAGCAACTTGGCCCCATCTCATGCAGACTAAGACTACAGATGATTTTCTTGGCTCTATCAGCTGCTTGTTTTCATTTTTGTTTCATTAATGTGTTCTACAGGCTAACTTATCTGCACAGGTACTTGAATGTAGTTAAAGTGGAGCACAGTCAAGGTCCACTCCTGACCTGTTAGGACTGATTTTGTTGAGGAATCAAGTTCTTTTTCACATGTACCACTGATGTATTTCTTCTATGCTGCTTTTATTCTGAATAAAATTTAGAATAGACGAGTGTCTATTCATCTTATATGGAAATAAGATACAAAGAATGATATGTCCCGCAACTCAATCTACAACCCCACAAAGTGCAAAAAGATGATTAAAAAAGACAGTTGTGGCATCACCTTCAACCATGTTTATGTTGTTATTTCTGCTGTATCATTCTTAAAGCTGTATTTTTAAAATTATTGGTGTTGTTCAGTTGCTAAGTCATGTCTGAAGAAACACTAAATTCAAACATCCCAGCTCAAGTGAAGGAAAAAATCATCAAGGTTTATACAAATATTTAAATAGTGCTTATTAGTTTTATATCACATTTTCTTCCAAACAGGATTTAAAGCAACATATAAAAATACCTGCAATTAAAAAAATGTGAAATTGTAAACAATTTTCCCTTAAAAAAATAGAAATACCATGTGACCCATCGATTTCACTTTCAAATCTTTGAAGAAAATTAAAACACTACCTCAAAAAGATACATGCACCCCATGTTCATTGCAGTCATCCCTCATGATGCAGAAGTAAAGAATATGCCTGCCAATGCAGGAGACTCAGATCAGGAAGACCCCCTGGAGAAGGAAATGGCAACCCATTCTAGTATTCTTGCCTGGAGAATCCTATAGATTGGTGGATTCCAGTCTATGTGGTTGCAAAGAGTCGGACACAACTTAGCAAGTAAACAACAACATGTTCATTGCAGAACTATTTACAATAGCCAAGACATGGAAACAACTTAAATGGCTATTGATGGGTGATAAATAAAGAAATTGTGGTTTATACACACACACATAATGGAATATTCAGTTCAGTTCAGTTCAGTCGCTCAGTCGTGTCCGACTCTTTGCAACCCCATGAATCACAGCACGCCAGGCCTCCCTGTCCATCACCAACCCCCGGAGTTCACTCAGACTCACGTCCATCGAATCAGTAATGCCATCCAGCTATAAAAAGTAATGAAATCTTGCCATTTTCAAAAACATAGATGGACCTTGAGGGCATTATGCTAAATGAAATGTCAGACAGAGAAATACAAATACTAAATGACCTCTCTTATATGTGGAATCTTAAAAAAAATGATCATAGATACAGAGAACAGATTAGTGGTTGCCAGAGCTGGTGGGTGAGGAGTAAGAGAAATGGGTGAGGAGGGTCAAAAAGTAAATAAATGCAATTAACTAGCTAATTAATTAAAATGAATTTGGTGAAGCAATTGAGACAAAGAGGAAATGAGAGTAAGAAAGAGAAGATGAACATAGGAATGTTGTTAATACTCAGAGTATCACAATTTCCTCCCCACACTTTTGCTAGAAGGAGCCATATTTGGCCTTATGAGTTAATGCAAAGAGATCAACACAATCAGTTATATGAATTACAGTATCCAGGAAATAAAAATACTGTTTTTCCAGAAGTAGAGCCTCTGGTGCTGGAAACAGAACTGTCTTCCATAATCCCCCAAAGGCATCAGGATAACCTGAGAAGATGTTTTGGAATATAGACTGTTCTGGCTCCTTACCTAGAGATTCAGATTGAACAGGGTTGAGGTGGGCCTGGAAATCTGCATTGTTTAAAAGCAATGTAGTTGATTCTAATAAATGCTCAAATTCGAAAGCCACTGATAATGAACATCCTTAATAACATCTTACAAAAAAGAACAATAAGTCTCGTGGCATTTTTTTTTTTTTTTTTTACAAATCCTTCAACATGAATTGACACTTGAAGAGCAAAGCAATTCAGTAGGGGCACTTGAGGGTCTCAGCTGTCCTTGATTGTGGTGGTCCAGTGATTACGGTGATAACAATTTCTATTATGAATGGGTGGTAGCAGAGCATGGGAGCATAATTCAGGCTTCTCCTTCAATGGTCAGCAGCCAAAGGATTCATCTCGGCCTTTACATTTAATCTGGGTTTCAGAAGAGAAATAATGCCCTTTTCCATGTGACGTCATTGAGTTTTCTTACATTCATATAGAAATAGATTATTTTATGCTTGTTTGTTTGTTGTTATGGCTTTTAGAAACATTAACCAGCACTATTTGACTATGAATACTTACAAATGGAAGCACTGTTTTAAAAAACAATCTAATTAAAATTATAGAATTACTTTGAGAAAAAGTAAAAAAAGATTCTTTAAAAATTATATTTTAGCGTCATTTTGATTCATTGAAAGTAAACTGATTATGACCTAGAAATTCAAGACTATATTTCATAAGAGAAAGAGAAGGGGGATTTATAGAAACTCTGGACTCACTGTTAAAAAAATAATTATCCCATCTAAATTTCAAATCCATGGAACATATTGTTGTAAGTCTCTTTAATATAACAAAAGGACTGTTGAGATTTCCTCAGATTGCAGTTGGTGAGTATCCTGATAATTTGTTGCTAAAAATCTGAGAGTTGTGTTTTGATTTTAGACTCCATGCTGTTCACATCCAATAGTCCAACCAGATCAGATTGCCAGAGAGGAAGTTTCTATCAACAACTATGGAAGGTCTGGTGACTCTCAAATTGAAAGATAAACAGTTTATTTTGACCAGCAGCTGATGATGGAGCCCACAATTGAAAAGTATCCCTCATCCTTTCAGGGAAGTAGTATTTTATTAAACATACCAAAACCTTCCCAAAATAGCCTAAAAGAATATGGCATTTTAGTGTGGGGAATTCTGTCTTTGAGGGCTTATTTGATTCCATCTATGGCTTCAAAAACAAGTTGAGAGTCAAAAAGAGGCATATTTTAAAACTGCTCTTATTTAAATTTTTTTAATTCTTTAATTTAAAATTTAAAAATTTTTAGACTGCTCAAGGGTTTTAGGGGAACATATTATGTATTGCCACTCTGAGTTATCCCACCTTCTCCTTTCTCCATGACTATGGACAGAACACATTTGCATTCCTCACAGACACAGGAAAATGCATCATGCTTTATTTTATGTCTATCCAGTTTTAATAAAAAGTGACAGCACTGAAAACAATTAGGTCCAAATATAATCAATATCAATGCAGGTGAGCAATTAAACCGACATAGGACTAGGGAGCAGAGTTAGTCTCTCTCACAGTTTTTGCACAAAATAAATTCCAGCTCACCCTGAAATAATCAGAAGAACAGTACTTCAGAGCTTGATTGTTTCAGAAAGTTATCTCATTATAATGACAGCTGCTCTCAGTCCGTCAGGCCCCTCTTCCTCTTTGACAAAGCTCTCCATCTGAGAAAGGACACACATGTGATGAGGGAGAAAACAGACCGTCCGAGGGCAACATACTCAGATCTCTCAAAAAGCTTACAGTTCCACAAGATCACTGAGACACACGTGAAAGCTACCTAGGCGTTGCCTTATGAGTTCTTTGAGTACCAAGTCATTCTGGCTCAACAGTTGTGTTCCTAGAATAGTGGTCAAGATTCAGCCCTGTTTTCAGGTTTTCACACGTTGACTTCCTGTTAACTGTTTCAGTCTTTTTGCTGAGTCATACCAGTCAACTCTAGACTGACATACCCTCCTCATCACCTTTTATCCTCCACCACAAGAGGGTTATGTTCATTTTCCGGCTTTAACAGTAAATGTCTATGTAACAGCCTATTAGAGGCAGCATATGGGGCTTTACTGAGGCATCTCCTGAGAACTCAGAAGTAAGTAGAATTAAATTGCCCTCTGAGAGTTAAATTTTAACAGAATTAAAATTGTAAACTCCATACGTACTGGGGTAGAGTGGAAATACACAAATCACTCTGAAGAGACAGTGAGGTTCACAAGTCTACAAGACAGGCTGTAATCAGCTTGATAGTGAACATCTCTCAAGAACATCGCAATCAGAAGGAGAGGAGGACATCTGGGGATACAGGGAGACAGGGAGATGAGTCCTTACACCTGCCTTCTGATCCCACAGCAAGCCAATCCTGTCTTTAGCCTAATTCCACTAGGCATTCAGATGATTTATCTGGTCTTTTTCTAATTCCATGCTCACCAAGCAAACTTCTGTGAGCATTTTGCTCCCTGAGACAGTTATTTCTTATTGCAAAATAATAATAAACACTTTGCTTTCCTACATCTATGATTTTTTTTTTACCTTTAAGTTAAGGGTATTTGAATTTCTCTTTAAGACTCATATCTACTTTCAGTGTACTTTAAAAAAAAATCAAGTTTCAATCCCTACAGTAATGAAGATCAACCCTGAATCTTGATAAATTTGCCAACATAATGAGTTTTAACTACCCCGTGAGACATTTCAACAGATCTACAGCCTGCCTTTCCCTCAAAGAGTACTCAGGCCATCCCTGCTCTGGCCACAGATACTCACGTTTGGAGTATCTCTACATACACATTCCCATTGGTACTCTGATCATCCAATAACCCCCAGAAAGTGTTATGGCTTTTTTTACCTGTGTTTTATCTGGTTTCTTCAGTAGCAGGGCCTGCTGATTTGCTACTCAACAGCCATCTCCTTATTCCCTGGTAACACACCTCGAATTTTATTTGGAGTCACAAATGTACACAGTTAAAAGATGGTCTTTTCCAGGCTGTCTCACTGTTAGTAATGGTCCAGGAGATGTAAGTAAAAATCACTGGCTGAAAGCTTCCAGAAAGTTACTTTATTTTTTTCTATTAATTTTTTTAATTTAAATTATTGTTGATTTACAATGTGTGTTAGTTTCAAGTGTACAGCAAAGTGATTGAGTTATACATACACACACAAATGCACATAGAACTTCTTTTTCAGACTCTTGACCATTATAGGTTGTTATAAGACATCGAATATAGGTCCCTATGTTATACGATAGGTTCTAGTTGCTTGCTTATTTCATGTGTAGTAGTGTGTGTATGTTAATCTCAAGCTCCTTTTCTCTTTATAACCATACGTCTGCTTTCTCTGTCTGTGAGTCTATGTCTGGTTTGTAAATGAGTTCATTTGCGTCATTTCCTTTAGGTTTCACATATAAGTGATGTCATATGATATTTGTCTTCCTTTTTCTGACTTATTTCACTTAATATAATAATCTCTAGGTCCATCCATGTTGCTGCAAATGGCATTATTTCATTCTTTCTTATGACCAAGTAACATGCCATGACATATGTATATACCCATCCTCTTTATCCATTTAACTGTCAATGAACGCTTAGGTTGCATCCATGTCTTGGCTACTGTAAATAGTGCTGCTATGAATGCCGAAGTTCAGATACCTTTCAAATTAGAATTATTGTCTTTTCTGGATATGTGCCCAGGAGTAGAATTGCTCGGTCATACGGTAACTCTCATTTTTTGAGGAAGAGTTCTTTAAAGAGGCTGCACCAATTTACACTCCCACCAATAGTGTAGTAGCGTTCCTTTTTCTGTATACTTTCTCTAGCAGTTATTAATTATAGACTTTTTAATGATGGACATTCTGACTGGTGTGAGGTAATACCTCATTGCAGTTTTGATTTGCATTCTCTAATAATTAGCAGTGTTGAGCATCATGTGCCTGTTGGCCATCTGTATATCTTCTTTGGAGAAATGTCTGTTTATGTCTTCTGCCCATTTTTTTATGTTTTTTTACATTAAGCTGTATGAGCTGATTGTATATTTTAGAAATTACTCCCTTGCCAGTAGCATCATTTGCAAATATTTTCTCCCATTTCATAGGTTGTCTTTTCCTTTTGTTTTTGGTTTCCTAAGCTTTTTTTTTTTTAATTTTATTTTATTTTTAAACTTTACATAATTGTATTAGTTTTGCCAAATATCAAAATGAATCCGCCACAGGCATACATGTGTTCCCCATCCTGAACCCTCCTCCCTCCTCCCTCCCCACACCATCCCTCTGGGTCGTCCCAGTGCACCAGCCCCAAGCATCCAGTTTTCATCCAAAACTTATGGGACTCAACAAAAGCAGTTCTAAGCGGGAAGTTTATACTGATACAAGCTTACCTCAGGAAACAAGAAAAATCCCAAACAACATTTGAACCCAAGAACCTGTTTCTTTGAAAGGATAAGCAAAACTAATAAACTTTTAGTCAGGAAGTTCCTTTAAAGAAAGCTGAATCAGCAGGAAGGAGTGTCCTTTTCCCCTTCCTCCTTCCTACTGCCGGGATTGTAAATGTGATGACTAGAACTCCAGCAAAAATCCTGGTACCATGTGGCAAACTTGAATAGAGACCAAGTGTTGGTGACAGCGGAACAGAGAGGAGCCTCTGTACCATTCCTGTACTCTTTACCTGAGAACTTCCTTTACATGAAAGAAAACAACATTTATATTAATCCACTATTATTTGGAACTTTCTGTTACATACATCTTTATGCGTGCGTGCTCAGTCTTGTCCAACTCTTTGTGACCCCATGGACTATAGCCCGCCAGTCTCTTCTGTCCATGGGATTTCCCAGGCAAGAATACTGGAGTGGGTTGCCACTTTCTCATTCAGGGGATCTTCCTGACCCAGAGATCAAACTCATATCTCCTGTGTCTTCTGCATTGGCAGGCAGATTCTTTGCCACTGAGCCACCGCGGAAGTCCATTATACATCCTTGACCAATCCTAATAGATAAAATCAGAAATCTAACATTTCTGTCCCTGGTATATGCTCCAAACAGTGACAAGCATGTGTCTTTATGCCCTTATGCCCATATCCTCAAAACTTCCTAATGATTTTAACCCTATTAAAATAAGAATTGATTCAGAAAAGTAACTTTTAAATGTTATAATCAATAAATCACTTCCTTCTTGTTGTTTCATCCTGTGGCTTAACATGGAAAAAAAAATGCCCTGACTTATTTGAAAAGATATTTTTATCTTAACCACATACTGCTGCATGGCAAACATTCTTGTTCCTACTATAAAAATAATACATGGTACTCAGTCTGTAACACTATTTTCTCCTTTTGTGTATATTTTGTAAGTAGATCTTGTAGAATTGCTTTTTAAGTGCGATGAAAATAATTTTCTCTGACATTTGAGATTATTATTTATTTTATTATTTCACAACTGTTTGAAATAATATAGCAGCTTTTCCATCCGAACTACAAGAGCAACTCCACGGGAAGAACACTGGATATAGTAATGCCATGAATATTAGCCATGTTGTAGAAAACCTAAGCAGGCTCACATGTAGTCATACCAGCCAACAGTGCAGAGTGGCCACGTTAATAACCGATCCAAATACACTTCTGAGTCCTCACTATTGAGCATTCAGAGAGATTCATTCATTCACACAACAAACACTTATCAAGCACCTCTATTAACTGAGCGGGCTTCCCTGATAGATCAGTTGGTAAAGAATCCGCCTGCAATGCAGGAGAACCCAGCTCGATTCCTGGGTCAGGAAGATCCCCTGGAGGCGGGATAGGCTACCCACTCCAGTATTCTGGCCTGGAGAATTCCATGGACTGTATAGTCCATGGACTCGCAAAGAGTCAGACACGTCTGAGCGACTTTCACTATTAACTGAGCACTGTGCTAATCCCTGGAAATACCAAGAAGAAAAGACAATTCCTGCCATGTAGGAACTCAGGGTCTAACAAGCTAACGTGAACATGCAAATAAATATGCTATGTTCCAAAAATTATTATACAAGTGATTTGCATAGAGTAGTCATAATGGCAACATGTATCAATATAAAACACCTGTAATACAAAAATTGTTCTAAAGAAAGCTCAGTCAAGTGTGAGTCATTCAGAATTCCTGCAGGACGATTTCCTCTTAACACTCTTGTCCAGTACAGATGAGGCCTGATTCACTAGCAGTTTGTCAACGATTTCCCAAGGTAGAGGGAAGGAAATATCTAAATCACCAGTTTTGTACTCCCACCTCTGACTAGACAAAAAAAAAAAAAAAGGCTACAGCAATTGCTGTGGTAAAAATCATGTCATTGAAAATAAAGGTGAACTCATTTGCTCTTTGTGAGAACTCAACTCTCTCAGGACCTAACCCAGCATAGAGATATCTACGACTAAGCCATGTGAGCAAACACATCTCCGGAGGAAATAGTACATTTCTCTCAGCTAGAGATGATTCAGCTTGCTCTATGAGTCAGGAATGATTATTTATCTGCCCTTTTAGAAGCATCAATGACCAAGGAAGGGAAGAAAAATTTTCGAACCCCAAGTTGTCATAGGAATTCTTAAGATGGAAGCATCATAAATTTTAGCCTTGCATGTAACCTCTGTTCTCTTAATTATTTTTTTAAAAAAAACTTAACAGAACAACATTAAAACAGAAGTGAGCTAATATATTGGTTTTCATGAGCCACTGCCTTGCTTTGCCACACTGGCACACCTCATAATGTGATCTAACCACATTAACCTGCACAGAATACAGGTTTGTGTTTGCTGAGCTCAGCTGTGTTCAGACAAGGCCTCCATTCTCTTTTCAAGTCTTATCTCTAGATCTGTGCAACTAAAAGTATTATATCTGAAATTAACTATCCAAATCTTAATTAGGAAAAGCATATTTCAAAAATTATTTTGGATGAAAACAGTATAAGCACATAAATCTTATTAGAATTTATGCTGTAGAATTGACTATACTCCTAGCTCCATGAGAGCTGGGACCCATAACTGTTTTGATCACCACTGTAGAGCCAGAATTTACCGTAAGACCTCGCATGTGGTGGTTGCTTAATAAAAATTTGTAAGTATATGGGTGAGTGTGTGGATGAATGGATGGATAAATGGAAAATTTTATTGTAATGGTGAATGATTGAAAAAATGAATGACAAATTGATAAAACTCTACTTTTAGAACATTTTAACAATTATTGTTATAATTAACAATTATATAATTATTGTTAATTATAATTAACAATATAATTATCATATGCTTGAAGTTATTTTTAAAAATTCTTCATAAAGGTGAGGGGTAAGAGGCAGTGAAGTAGGTGACTTAGAAAGTTCAATTATTATTTGATAATTCTTGGAGCACTATGGTAAAAAAAAAAACTATATAAACATTGAATATTATTACCTAATTAAAATTTCAATGAGCCAAACTTTATATTAGACTTGGTAAGTTTTGTCATTACTTTGTAGGAAGGAAAAAAAATGTTGCAAAGGCACTTAGTATGCCTGGTCTGAAAGAGATTACTTTCACAGTTACTTGTTTTGGCCTTGTCATCATTGTCTAAATACTACTCAGCTTTTGGCAATATTGAACTTTAAAGGAGTAAATCATTTCATTAATTTTAATAAGATGCTTGTTCTTGTCAGTTCGTTGCATAAAAGATTTAGAAATGTAATATTTTCCAAATCTGTATAAAATTATACTTTCAAAGGAGCCTGATGAACTTGATGTAATTATTAAAATACTATATTATTAAAATTGTATCAGAATGGATACAACTTGCAAATTTTGTTAATGGTGGTATTGATGCAAGAGATGTCAGACAACTTGCTTCCAGCCCAAATTTGAATTTCCTGATTTTATTTAGGAATTGGTTGTCAAGAAGGTTGAATTCCTGAGTTCCACAGAGAAATGGTTTATTTTGACTTTTCCCCTTTCCCAAGTGTCAATGTGGCTTGCTTATTTCAGGAGGATTCTGTGATACTGTTAATTCTGAATACCTATTCCTTACCTACCCCAGGGAGATTTCCATAGAAATACTAGTAGCTACCTCAGAAAAATAGTCCCTGGGACTTCCCTGGTGCTTCAGTGGTTAAGAAGCTGCCTACAGGGAACATGGTTTTCAAAACTAAGATCCCACGTGCCGCAGAGCAACTAAGCCCCTGTGTCACAGCTACTGAAGCTGGTGTGCCCTAGAGGCTGTGCTCTGCAACAAGAGGGCCATAATGAGAACGCACCACACCACAGCTAGAGAGTAGCCCTCACTCATGGCAGCTAGAGAAAGCCCACAGGCAGCAACGGAGACCCAGCACGGCCAAAATTAAATAAAAGAAAAAACAGCCCTTAAATTTTGGGGTTGAAATTGTGGTTGCAGATGAGGAGAATGGGGAGAGGCAGAAGGAACAAGAGGCATGGGGAGCCCCAGCCAAATGCTGGAAGGCTGCTATCCTGCTCTGGACTTCCCCCAAAGCAGATCCTTAGGGACAGATTTGAATGTGAGGTATCATGATGTATAAAAAATATATATTTGGTCACTCACATAACCAAAGTATATTTCTAATATCTATTTGGTCTTCTCCATGGTTTCTGGCTCACAGATCCCCAAAGTCTTGGAATGCCCTTAGTGATAAGAGCAATGGGAGCATCTTTTGTTACAATATTTGGTCTCCTGTCTTCAGGTCCTGGGGCTTCCCTCATAGCTCAATTGGTAAAGAATCCACCTGCAGTGCAGGAGACCTGGGTTCAATCCCTGGGTTGGGAAGATCCCCTGGAGAAATGAAAGGCTACCCATTCCAGTATTCTGGCCTGGAGAATTCCATGGACTGTTAAGTCCATGGGGTCATAACGAGTTGGATACTACTGAGCGATTTTCACTTTCACTTCAGGTCCTGAAATTGCTTGGGAGCCACAAAGATAAAATGGGCGTCTGTCATACTATTCATAACAAGCACCTTTCCTCCATAATGGAGTTTACATTAATAAGATGACTTTTGGAAAGTACCTAAGGACTGATGAGATGACTTTTGGAAAGTACCTAAGGATTGGGAGCTGGTTTTCAGGGGAACCTACCGTGGGACTTTCAGTTCTGGCTCCTGATTTCTATAGAGGTAAGAGGAGTTGAAATTTGAAATTGAATAGCCAATGATTTAATCAATCATGCTTGTGTAATGAAGCCTCCATAAAAACCTGAAAGGAGGCGGTTCAAAGAGCTTCAAGGCTGGTGAAATAGAGCCCTTCCACATGCCACTGTACCAGCCCTAAATTCCACAGGAACAGAAGCTTCTTTGTTCGGAACCTTGCCTTATTGTATCTCTTCATCTGACTGTGAATTCGTATCCTTTAGTATTCTTTGTAATAAAGCGACAATTCAGTGAGTAAACATGTTTCCTGAATCCAAGAGCCACTCTCAGATATTAAGCAAGGGAGTCATAGGAACTTCTGATTTATAGCAAGTCAGTCAAAAACACAAGTAACAGCCTGGAATTTCAATTCGCATCCAAAGCAAGGGCAGTCTTATGGGACTGAGCCCTTAACCTGTGGAACCTGATGCTCTCTCTGATAGATAGATACCATCAGAATTGAGTTAAATTGTAGGACACCCCAGCTGGTATCAGAGCATTTTTTGGTGACATAAAAGTGAAAAAGAAAGTGAAAGTTGCTCAGTCGTGTCCAACTCTTTGCAACTCCGTGGACTATAGGCTGCCAGTCTCCTCTGTTCATGGAATTCTCCAGGCCAGAATACTGGAGTGGGTAGCTCTTCCCTTCTCCAGGGGATCTTCCCAACCTAGGGATCAAACCCAGGTCTCCTGCATTGCAAGCAGATTCCTTACCATCTGAGCCACCAGTGAGGGAGACCTCTCCATACATACACACTGAAACTGATACCAGAATTTCAGTGTGCAGGTAACCTAGTTAAGAGACACACCAGGAAACCACCAGGATAGTAGAGGAGTGAGAATAAACAGGTAATAAAGGGTACTTTTTTGTGCTGATTACCAGTATGGGCAAGGGAACTCAATTCCATGGGGGAACTGGGAGACAGTGCAGAACACACCTCAGAGTTATTCCAAATGTGGAGCTGGAAGCTGGGGTATTAGCCACCAACTCACCCACTGTCATTGGAGATGTTGGAGAGTTACTCCAGGGTCATTAATGTTCCTGCACTTCCAGACTTCCCTGCTCATGGGCTGAATATACTTTCAGAGCTACAGAATAAAGCACCCTGAGACAGGGTTCAAGGTTTCTGAGAAAGCAGCCCTGGGAATACGGAAGTGACAGCCAGGGGACATGGGCACCAATAGTGTCTATTATAACTGCCTTGGAGGTGTTCATCAGGTTCTTGTCAACAACAAATTGTCACTCACCAAGAGCATTTGCCAGCGGCTGAACAACAACCACAAGGGCATTTGCCATCTGCCTGTGCTGCTGCAGCTGCCAACCTTCAACGCTCCCTGAAGGGAATTCAGGGTGGAAGGTAAGGCACTCTGTGCTCCAGGGAAACTGGTGGAGCAGGTTTTTAGATAGTTAGATATTTTCAGGAACTGATTTCATGGTTCCAATCTTGCATCTCCTCATACCTAGAAAAGCACTAAATCCCTTCATGTGACATCAGCTCCTCAGGACTAATAGAAAACTTTTTATAAAGTAAGTACTTGATTGCATTGAACCCCTCCTTCACCAGAATCTTATATATTGACCTTCCCCTACTGCTGCTTTGGAACAGTTCCTCAGAACTATCTGAGGTGCTATTTCCAGGCTGCAGTCTTCATTTTGCCCTAAATAAAACTTAACTAGTGACTATCACGTTGTGCCAGAGAAGGCAATGGCACCCCACTCCAGCACTCTTGCCTGGAAAACCCCATGGGCAGAGGAGCCTGGTGGGCTGCAGTCCATGCAGTCGCTAAGAGTCAGACACGACTGAGTGACTTCCCTTTCACTTTTCACTTTCCTGCATTGGAGAAGGAAATGGCAACCCACTCCAGTGTTCTTGCCTGGAGAATCCCAGGGACGGGGGAGCCTGGTGGGCCGCCGTCTCTGGGGTTGCACAGAGTCGGACACAACTCAAGCGACTTAGCAGCAGCAGCAGCAGCAGCATCACATTGTGCATCTTTTTAGTTGACATTCCTCAATATTGTTCTTGACTGTGCTTCCTACCATAAAGCCTTGGCTAACTGACTCGCTCTCCCTTGGATGATGAGTGAATTGACAATGAGGTGTATGATGACTTATATGATTACACTTACTACTTCAAGGTAACAATTAATCATAAAACAGTCTTTAACTTCATTAACCAGGGCTGAGACTTTCAGGCACTGTATCAGTTCTAGATTGAAGAAGACTTTTAATATCCTAAGAAATAGTTAACATACTCCAAGGTAGTTTCAGCAAGCAGGCTCTACTTGAAATTACCAAGTGCCTAATGATCTTCTATGCTGTTCTGTGCTTAGTCATTCAGTCGAGTCCGACTCTGAGACTCCAAGGACTGTAGCCCACCAGGCTCCTCTGTTCATGGGGAATCTCCAGGTAAGAATATTGAAGTGGGTTGCCATGCCATCCTCCAGGGGCTCTTCCCAACCCAGAGGTTGAGCTGAGATTGAACCATTGCAGGCAGATTCTTCACCCACTGAGCCACCAGGGAAGCCTAATGATCTTCTACCTAAGTCCTGTTGGTCATGCCCAATGACTGCTACTTGCATGCAGTCTTAGGTCACAGCCAATAGAGACTGAACGGTGCCAGGCCTTGGTCTAAGAGGTTCACTTATACTGATTCAGTGAGTTTTTACAATGACACCATGATGTAGATGCTATAATTATCCTCATTTTTAGATGTTATACAGACACTGATAATTTGTATAAGGTCACACAGGTGGAAAGCAGTAGAACATAGATTCAGTCTCAGATTATCTGACACCAGAGACCACTTATTGTATAAACTCCTTCCTAGAATCTGGCGAGCAAACTCACGCTCTGATATGCAGCTTTCTTCACTACCAAGCACAAGTCACAACTTCCCCTAAGAAGTTTCCTTCAGCCAATCATGTTAACTATTTTAAAGTCATGCACTCCCCTCCCCACCAACACACACATTGCTGGAAGAACTGAGGATTCCACATTGTAGTAAAACATTGTGCTTCCCAGGTGGCTCAGTGGTAAGGAATCCGCCTGCCGATGCAGGAGACACAGGTTCCATCTCTGGGTGGGAAGACCCCTTGGAGAAGGAAATGCAACCTACTCCAGTATTCTTGCCTGGGAAACCCCATGGACAGAGGAGCCTGGCAATCTACAATCTCATGGAGTCGCAAAAGAGTCAGACACGGCTGAGCAACTAAACAACAGCAACAATAGAACATGACTCCAGAGAATTAGTGGTACTTACCATATGGAATTCAAACTAAGACCGAAGAAACACATCAAGGTACCACCCACTCCAGATGTAGTCTGGAGGAAAGGGCACAGAACTCTGGAAACCAGCAAAACGTGAGCTCTGACCCCAGCTCTGCCAGGAGCTCTGCAACCTTGACCAAGTCACTTCATTTCTCTGGGCTTTCATTTTTTTTCATCTGCCACAAATGATTTGGACTAAAAAAGCTATAAGGTTCCTAAGAACCCTAAAAACCCATGACCCAAGTTTCAGAAACGTTTCTCAATTACTAATGCTACATGGAGACAATATTTTAGGTTCTTCTTTATTGAGCAGTTGACACAAGCCTACTGTTGGAGTTCCCTCCCTTTCAGATGCCACATCATTTCCAAGCCACAGCCACAGATGGCTGTTGGGTATCAGTATCAGGGACCAAATTGAAGAAGCAGAACCCTAAACAGCAAGTCAGCAACCACACTAGGCTCCTCACCCCAGTTTCAGTTTCACAGGTTTGGCAGCCCCCGATTTCTCTTACATTAGGGGAGCACACGGAAAAAGTATCTCAGCAAATTCATTTTTCTTTTCATAATAATATTTGTTAGTGTCTAAGGAAATGGGAACCAGATGACAGGTCCTAAACATGGTCAGACGAAGCCTTAATGAACTCAGAAAGTAAACCTTGTATTAAGTAGGTTGTCTCTTTTTTGTTATTAACATTTTAGCATGAATATTTTTGCACATTTGCAAAAGCAGAGAGAGTGCTATAGTGAGTCCTCATGAATCCATCATCCGACTTCAACAATTCTCAGTTTATGGTAAATGTTGTTTCATATCTGTCCCATTCAGTTCCCCCACCTCTGAAATATTTTGAAGTAAATCCCTGTCTATGTCTTGCCACCTATAAATATTGCCATATGTATCTTCAGAAGACAAGGTCTCTCTTCAAAAGCATAGCTATTATTGTGGTTTTTAAAACTTTTTAATTTGAACATTTTAAAATTTAACATTAATTCATTAATGTCAAATTACATCCAGTCAACATTCAAGTGTCACCAATTGTCTAGTTTTTTAAGCAAGCAACTTAGTCAAGTTAATATCCAAATAGCATTCATATATTGAAATTGATTAATATGCCTCTTTGGTCTCTTTGCTAAGTTGCTTCAGTCATGTCTAACTCTTTGTGACCCCATGGACTGTAGCCCTCCGGCTCCTCAATCCATGGGATTCTCCGGGCAAGAATACTGGAGTGGGTTGCCATTTCCTCCTCCAGGGGATCTTTCCAACCCAGGGATAGAACCAGTGTCCCTTACATCTCCTGCACTGGCAGGCAGGTTCTTTTCCACTAGCGCTACCTGGTTTCTTTAAACATATAGTTTTCCTGCCATTATTTTTTCCCCTTGTAATTTAATTGTTGAAGAAACTGGGCCATTTTTCTGGTACAGCTTACCAGAGTGTCTCTTGATTATTACATCTCCACAGAAGATCCCCTGGAGGAGAAACTGGCAACCCACTCCAGTATTCTTGCCTGGAAAACCCCATGGACAGAGGAGCCTGGGGGGCTACAGTGCATAGGGTCTCAAAGAGTAAAGCACAGCTGAAGCAACTCAGCACACACAGCGTCATTTAGCACGTCCTCTCTCTCCATTCTGTTTTCTGTGAATTCGTAATAAGATCTAGAGGCTTGATCAGATCGAGGTTCAGTTTTTATTTCTGTTAGGAACAAAAAGTACCTGTCTTTCTTGTGGTGTTAGCAGTTATTAACCATTGTCTAGATCCATTAATTCACTAGAGTGCTCCTGGCTAGTGGATCAGTCATCATTTCTAGGCCTTTTCTGTAGACATAGATAAGAAGGGAATTTGTATGTTTGCTTTAAAACACACAACCAGTTAACACCAGTACTTACTACGTGAACTTAGGTACACAGGATATGTACTTAAATTCTTGGATTCATAGCTCCTTTTTCTTATTCTGAAATCTCAGTTCTCAACGATACTAAAGGACATTCACTGGTTCTTTCACAAAATATACACATAATCTGTATTTCACAAAATACACATATAATGACAATACACCAAAAATATCATTGCTGAAAACAGTTTAAGGGTTTTTTGGCTTTGTTCTGAAATTGTTTGTTTATTTTGCAGAGCTTTTTTTCCTAGGGTATATCTCACTAAGAATTCACTGACAAAATCCTGCATTATACAGACAGTTAAAAGAGTTTTTATTTGTGTGGTTATGCAACCAACTTTATATACAAATATATTTGTTTCTTATTGCTTTCAATTATTAGAAATTGGTTTTTTAATTGAATTTTGTTTTTAATTATATTGAACATTTATATAGCTTCAAAGTCAAATCTGCAAAACAAATATTCAGAGAAGTGTAACTTTGATCACAGTCTTATTCCTTTCCTTTCTAATAGATAACTATATTCTTATGAAAACTTGTTTATTTATCCTTCTATTTTTATATGATAGCATACTTTGCACATTTCATCCCCCTTGCTTTTCTTGAAGTGAACACAGTATTCCAAAGATTACATCCTAGCATTATACTGAGATAGTCCTTATTTCTTTTACAGCTACATGGTACACCATTGTATAGATATACCAATATTTATTCAATCAGTCCTCTACTGATGGACGCTTGGACTATTTCCAGTCTTTTCCAATTCCAAATAACTCCATAATAAGTAGGATGTCTCTTCTTTCTGTTTTTTTTTTCCTTGTAAGATTCATACAGAGAGTTGAGGGAGAAATTCTCCCTGCCTCTATTCTCAACACTTTGTATTGTCTTCATCTTTATGTCCCTAAAACCTGGTACAGAGTCTGACACATAGTAAATGTTCAATAAACTTTTGCTAAGTAAAAAGCACAATCATTCATGTGTAAAATCTATAAATATACCAGTTAAGTTCATGAATGAAAACTGGGAAATGTTGTTGAGGTAAGTATAAATCCTATAGGTTAGTGAATACTTTATGTATTCAAAGACTTCTTATCTATTGATGAACTGTGAATTTTAAAAACTTCTAGCTAATTTATCATGAGGATCCATTTTTTAAAAGATACTCTCAGTGAATCAGAGAATCTCGTGTTTGCTTTCTGGAATGGTTTTTGATCAAGAGGTTGCAAGTGTTGATAACCAGTGTGAAAGAGAAGAGTCTGGCTTCTGGGTGGTTGTACATGTATACATTGAGTACCACCAAAGGGTTAATGATGATATGGTTTTCTTATTATACTATTATTAATGCTTCTTAATTTTATTATGCTATAATATATTTGTTTCTGTGAAGTCTGTGTTCCCTACCAGAATGTAAGTGCTTTGTGGGCGGAGATCACATGTCTGTCTTGTTCTGAGTTCTATCCTCAATGCCATGCACTAACCCTAACACATGGTAGATATTCAATTAACATTCCATGAGTAAGTAAATGAATCCAAGGTTTTAACAGGAAATACCTCTCTTTGGTGCAAACCAAAAAGATCCTGGGTAGCAAATCTGAGTTTAACCTTTAGTTTTAGCTGTCTTCCTCTGACACGGCTCCAGTGAGAAAAGAAAGGCTGCCACCTCATTCCTGGCAAGTGGAGGTGGAGTCCAGGTTTCCCACTTAGGCTTCACTGATGCCTGAGCAAGGGACCCCTTCATTACACTGGGCTGGGGAGCCAGTTCTGGCTTCCCACGAGATCCCCACTGAAACGTGTCTGCCTTAGAGGGTTAGGACTGCTCACTATTGATCCCCACATGCCCTCTACTGACACCTCATGGGCACGGGCCGCTCACTACCTCTCAGTGGGAATGAAGTCCCAGCTCCCTACTCAGTTTTCTCTGTCACCACTCCAGGTAGGAGGAACTTGAGAAAACTTATTATAGACTGGGTAGAAGTCTAAGATTCCCACCTGGTTTCTGCTGGCATGGCAAGGGACCCAGAGTTTTTTTGTGGAGGTTGACTTGAGTAGTTTTCTTCCCCCCCACAAGCTTTCCATCTTTCTAGGCTGCTCCTTTCCTGGCCCTTTGACTAGAGAGAGCAAGCTTTTGTTGGGGCCTTCTTTTGCCCGCACACATGGGTATTTGCAGGTTGCCAGCTCACTCAGCTACCAGTCTGGGATAATAAAGGCAGAAAGAAAACCTGAAGAACTCACCACTGAGTTCTTTGGATCTCCAGGTCCTAAGCAGTCTGTCTTCTTCTCTCCAACTTTCAGCGTCTCCTTATGCTTGTTTCTTATATAATATCCAAGAAGGAATAGGATAAAGTACGTTTACTATGTCTTCCCAGAAGTGGAATTCTGGCATTGCACCTTTTACTCCTTTTTTCTAACACTGATGTGTTAGGCAGTATTTTATCACTATGACATTGCACGTATCCTCATCTATTTATTTGCTAGATCGATGAGAATTTATTGAATTCTTACCACATGTTCAACACTGAATCAGTCTCTGAAGTTAAAAGGAAGAACAAGATCACATTTTCTCAGTCCACTGGAGGACATAATATAAAATGAAGCAGACTATTTTCCAGTAGTCACATGTGGATGTAAGAGTTGGACCATAAAGAAGGCTGAGCACTGAAGAATTGATACTTTTGAACTGTGGTGTTAGAGAAGAGTCCCTTGGACTGCAAGGAGATCAAACCAATCTTAAAGGAAATTAACCCTGAATATTCATTGGAAGGACTGATGCTGAAGCTGAAGCTCCAATACTTTGGCCACCTGATGCGAATAGCTGACTCATTAGAAAAGACCCTGATGCTGGGAAAGATTGAAGGCAGAAGGAGAAGGGGACGACAGAAGAGATGAGATGGTTGGATAGCATCACTGACTCAATAGACATGAGTTTGAGCAAGCTCCAGGAGATGGTGAAGGATAGGGAAGCCTGGCTTGCCACAGTCCATGTGAGTCTCAAAGAGTCAGACAGGACTGAGTGACTGAACAACAATAATAGTGATCTACACCAGTCCAAGGTCAATGCATGAAATAGGGCACTCAAAGCCAGTGCACTGGAACAACTCTGAGGGGTGGGGTGGGGAGGGAGGTGAGAGGGGGGTTCAGGATGGGGGACACATGTACACGCATGGCTGATTCATGTCAATGTATGGCAAAACCCACTACAATATTGTAAAGTAATTCAGTTCAGTTCAGTTCAGTCACTCAGTCATGTCCAACTCTTTGCAACCCCATGAATCTCAGGACACCAGGCCTCCCTGTCCAACACCAACTCCCAGAGTTTACCCAAACTCATGTACATTGAGTCAGTGATGCCATCCAGCCATCTCATCCTCTGTCGTCCCCTTCTCCTCCTACCCCTAATCCCTCCCTGCATCAGAATCTTTTCCAATGAGTCAGCTCTTCCCGTGAGGTGGCCCAAGTATTGGAGTTTCAGCTTCAGCATCCGTTCTTCCAATGAACACCCAGGACTGATCTCCTTTAGGATGGACTGGTTGGATCTCCTTGCAGTCCAAGGGACTCTCAAGAGTCTTCTCCAACACCACAGTTCAAAAGCATTAATTCTTTGGCGCTCAGATTTCTTCACAGTCCAACTCTCACATCCATACATGACCACTGGAAAAACCATAGCCTTGACTAGACAGATCTTTGTTGGCAACGTAATATCTCTGCTTTTGAATATGCTATCTAGGTTGGTCATAACTTTCCTTTCAAGGAGTAAGTGTCTTTTAATTTCATGGCTGCAATCACCATCTGCTGTGATTTTGGAGCCCAGAAAATATGCTACTTGGAGGCAAACCATTCAATAAAGTAATTAACCTCTAATTAAAATAAATAAATTAAATAATAATAATAATAGTGCTATACAAAGTTCTACAGGAGACCCAGGAGAAGTCAATTCATTGGAATGGGGTAGAGATGAAGGTGGAGTAGGTTCAGGGAAGGTTCCATAGAGGAAGAAGCTATTGAATTAGATTAAAGAATGAGTAGGAGCTTTCCAGGTAGATAAGAGGAAAAAGTTGTTACAGGCAAAATTAACAGCATGAATAAAGGCACAGAGGCAGAAAGTGGGGAACAAGTAGCTCCTTGAAGGAGGAGCATGGGATAGAAGAAAAAAAGTGATGAGTGGAAAATAGATGGGAGAAAGATCATATATCATGTCACAAAAGGCCAGAGCCACAGTTTTTCTCAAGCAAAACTCATGCAGGCTGTACTATATGGATGGCAAAATACACTTCCTGTTCAGATGTGGCAGAACTGAGTCTCCTTCCATGCTTGGTTGTTATGAATTACCCTCTTTATCCAGCCAAAGCACATTTCTGTCAGCAGTTTGTCAGTTCCAGGTTCCCCAGGCATTGCCACAATCATATCCCAAAGAGAGAGGAGCCCTGTGTGTCTCTCAGCCAATTAGTGGTCCACTTGCGCCTGCCAGCAATTTGAAGCCTCAGAAACATTTTCCCATGAAGTTTATTTATGTTGCTGCTGCCCTAAAAACTAAAATGATAGAACAAAAGATCAAGAAAGAAAATAACAATATTAAATGGAAGGAAGACCTTAAACAAAGGCTCCAGACTTAATCTTATTCCTAATGGGAGGCCTGCATATAAAGGAAGTGGGACTGAAATTGACGGGCTTTGGCTGGAACAGCATGTTTGTCTGACAGGCTACAGGATCGGCAGCTGTAATCGACCGGAGGATTTGGCCCTTTGATGACAATCAACAATTCTGTTGGGGACTCTCATGGACAGGCTGTCCCCTATTGTGGTGTGTTTCATGATCCTTTGACCTTAAGCTTTAGTCGCTCTGTTGTGTCCAACTCTTTGTGACCCCATGCGCTGTATCCCAGCAGGCTCCTCTGTCCCTGGGATTCTCCAGGCAAGAATACTGGAGTGGGTTGCCATTTCCTTCTCCAGGGGATCTTCCCCAACCCAGAGAATGAACCCAGGTCTCTTGCATTGCTAGCAGATTCTTTACCATCTGAGCCACCAGGGAAGCCCAGAGTGAAGATATAAGTTAAGACTCATGGTGACCTTAAGGCAGGACCACAAACTTCACTCCTATTAAATTAAGTTTACTACCCATGCTATGAGGGGGCAGAAAACAGAACTTACAGAATGTTTTCCCAAAGCTTTTAGCTAAACTTCTAACTTATGACAATAGATATATAATATATGTAGTTGAGTGTCCAAGTTCATAGTTTAGAAGACGCAAGATAAAGAAAGTATTTATCCCTATTTTTGTATTTATCCTTATTTTTGCTTGAGCTGTTCTTTCTTCCATCTTGGTGTTCCAAGATTCCTTCTTTTTATCATTTCCTTTCTGTTGAGACAACTTCCTCTAAGAACAAACTATCTTAGTTTTCCTTCATCTGAAAATGTCTCGATTTCTTCTTTATTCATGAAAGATATTTTCACTGGATATAAGGTTCTGGGTTGACAATTTTTCTTTTTTTCAGCATTTGAAAAATGTTGTGCTGCCTCCTTCTGGCCTCCATGTTTTCTGACAAGAAATCTTGAGTCATTTGAATTGTTTTTTTCCCCTAAAGGTAAGATGTCATTTCTCTTACACTGTTTTCAAGACTTTTGCTTTGTCTGTAGTTTTAGAAGTCTGACTATGATATGTCTCGATGTAGATTTATTTGGATTTACCATGTTTAGGATTGACTCAGATTTAGATTTATGTCTTTCAGCAGATTTGAGAAGTATTCAGTCATTTTTTCTTTGAAGATTTTTTTCAGGCCCACTTTCTTTCTCCTTTTTCCAGAACTCCTATGACATGAACACTAGATCTTTTTGGTTCCACAGGTTCCTCAAGTTCTGTTCCTTTTCTTTTTTTCCCAGTCTATTTTCTCTCTACTGTTCATATTAGGACATTTCTGTTGTTCTATACTTCAGCTGACTAGTTCTTCCTTTGTCCCAGGTGTGGGGAGGGAAACACTGCCCCTTCTCTAGGGCACCAGCCTGGGCTCTAGGTGGAAACCAAGGCAGAAGATCCTGGGCCTGTGAGTCCCAAGGGCAGCCACACTCAGTAGCCAGTTGACAATCACTCTTCATGTTATAATTCTTTTCTTACCTTTGAATCATCAGTTATATCTTTTTAAAGGATACAGCCTGGCCCAGCAGTTCTATGAAAAATTAAATGAAAGGGTATGTCCACATGTGGCCCAGTGAAATAAAAGAGCAGCAATATGAGGATTTGGGGAAGGGGCATCCAGAACTACATGCACAGTAGCCAGAGGCTAAGCAAAGAGGCACCCAGGTGATGGCAAAGACACAGATGCGGCGGGATGGGGCTTGATGAAGTCACAGCCACCAGTCAATCCCCTAGAATCCTGAAAAGAGGAAGTGGAGGTCCTGCTCTCACTAAGTGGTTGCTAAGTCGATTCAGTCGTGTCCGACTCTGTGTGACCCCATAGACGGCAGCCCACCAGGCTCCCCCATCCCTGGGATTCTCCAGGCAAGAACACTGGAGTGGGTTGCCATTTCCTTCTCCAGTGCATGAAAATGAAAAGTGAAGTCGCTCAGTCGTGTCCGACTCTTCACAACCCCATGGACTGAAGCCTACCAGGCTCCTCTGCCCGTGGGATTTTCCAGGCAAGAGTACTGGAATGGGGTACCATTGCCTTTTCCGTCACTAAGTGGGGATATTCACATTCACATAGAGGCAGGCTTCCCTGGTGGCTCAGATGCTAAAGAATCTGCCTGAAATGCATGAGACCTGGATTCAATCCCTGGGTCGGGAAAATCTCCTGGAGAAGAGAATGACCACCCACTCCAGTATTCTTGCCTGGAGAATTCCATGGACAGAGGAGTCTCACAGGCTGCAGGACTGCAAAGAGTCAAACAGGACTGAGCAACTGAGCATATATACTCAAATGAGTGAGACACAAGAGTTATTCAGTCCACACCCATTATATAGATAAGTAAACTCAGACTTAGGTGTGATAACAGCAGTAACAGCCTTTAATAATAGCAGAGCTGGCATGTGCACCGTGTTGGACTGACCTCAAAATTTATATTATGTTTACTAAAGGAGAAGGGGTGAATTCTTGGGAGATGTGTTGTGAACTTGGCAGACTGTTAGACTCCAAGAATAGAATGAGAGGAAATTTTATGAAGTGGACACTCCAATCATGCTATCTGTGAAGAAGATGCTAAAAGCCTGCAAGTGGAGACCCAGAGGGTTGGGAAGAGGCAGAAATATCTTTGGCCAGAGAGAGCTAAGTCATGTGATCACTGAATGTCGGCAGTCATATGTGTCACTTCAAAAATGATTGTAGTACATTAGGCAGCATCCATTGAATGTACTCAAAGTTCAAAACTTTATAGCGAAACTGAGAAAGTAAAAAAGCACACTGTTCAGCAAGATTGCTGCTTGGCAAGTGTACCCACAAGAGTTTTTATGGCCATGTCTCTGCTTAAACCTAAAACTAGCCATGAACCATAGCTTCAATGTAGACAGAAAATTTCTTTGAGCCACTTAGTGCCCATTAGACTGTGCCAGCGTCCCAGATACACCACTTCCTCTGTGCCTCAGTGTGCTGGTCTGCCGGCAGAAGAGGAAAGCAACCCCACCAAATGCTGCGGTGATGCCTCAGTCTTTGCGATTATCCCAGATCTCACAAGTATGGTGTAAGTGCTGCTGCTGCTGCTGCTGCTAACTAGCTTCAGTCGTGTCCAACTCTGTGTGACCCTATAGACAGCAGCCCACCAGGCTCCCCCGTCCCTGGGATTCTCCAGGCAAGAACACTGGAGTGGGTTGCCATTTCCTTCTCCAATGCATGGAAGTGAAAAGTGAAAGCGAAGTCGTTCAGTTGTGTCCAACTCCTAGAGACCCTATGGACTGCAGCCTACCAGGCTCCTCCGTCCATGGGATTTTCCAGGCAAGAGTTCTGGAGTGGGTTGCCAGTGCCTTCTCTGATGGCATAAGTGCAATGCCCCTGAAAGCAGAGTCAGTGGTGTATTTGTAAATGGTTAGCAACAGGCTAGCCCTTGGGGGAGGAACCCTAATTTATAGTGTTTGCCAACTTCAGCTGCTTTCAAACAACCAGTATGATATCACCAAACATGAAGTTGGGAAGAGATGCAGAGTAGCCTATCATTATACAGCACAGATATGATTGATATAAAACACCTCAAAAGTACAGTCGCTCAGTCGTGTCCAACTCTGCAACCCCATGAATTGCAGCACGCCAGGCCTTCCTGTCTATCACCAACTCCCAGAGTTTACCCAAACTCATGTCCATCAAGTTGGTGATGCCATCCAGCCATCTCATCCTCTGTCATCCCCTTCTCCTCCTGCCCCCAATCCCTCCCAGCATCAGAGTCTTTTCCAATGAGTCAACTCTTCGCATGAGGTGGCCAAAGTACTGGAGTTTCAGCTTTAGCATCATTCCTTCCAAAGAACACCCAGGACTGATTTCCTTTAGAATGGACTGGTTGGATCTCCTTGCAGTCCAAGGGACCCACCCTCAAGAGTCTTCTCCAACACCACAGTTCAAAAGCATCAATTCTTCGACACTCAGCTTTCTTCCCAGTCCAACTCTCACATCCATACATGACCACTGGAAAAACCATAGCTTTGATAGATGGACCTTTGTTGGCAAAGGAATGTCTCTGCTTTTTAATATGCTGTCTAGGTTGGTCATAACTTTCCTTCCAAGGAGTAAGCATCTTTTAATTTCATGGCTGCAATCACCATCTGCAGTGATTTTGGAGCCCCCCCAAAAAAGTCTGACACTGTTTCCCCATTGATTTCCCATGAAGTGATGGAACTAGATGCCATGATCTTCATTTTCTGAATGTTGAGCTTTAAGCCAACTTTTTTAACTCTCCTCTTTCACTTTCATTAAGAGGCTTTTGAGTTCCTCTTCACTTTCTGCCATAAGGGTGGTGTCATCTGCATATCTGAGGTTATTGATATTTCTCCCAGCAATCTTGATTCCAGCTTGTGCTTCCTGCAGCCCAGCGTTTCTCATGATGTACTCTGCATAGAAGTTAGATAAGCAGGGTGACAATATACAGCCTTGACGTACTCCTTTTCCTCTTTGGAACCAGTCTGTTGTTCCATGTCCAGTTCTAACTGTTGCTTCCTGACCTGCATATAGGTTTCTCAAGAGGCAGGTCAGGTGGTCTGGTATTCTCATCTCTTTCAGAATTTTCCACAGTTTATTGTGATCCACACAGTCAAAGGCTTTGGCATTAGTCAATAAAGCAGAAATAGATGTTTTTCAGGAACTCTCTTGCCTTTTTGATGATCCAGCGGATGTTGGCAATTTGATCTCTGGCTCCTCTGCCTTTTCTAAAACCAGCTTGAACATCTGGAAGTCCACGGTTCACATATTGCTGAAGCCTGGCTTGGAGAATTTTGAGCATTACTTTACTAGCGTGTGAGATGAGTGCAATTGTGCGGTAGTTTGAGCATTCTTTGGCATTGCCTTTCTTTGGGATTGGAATGAAAACTGACCTTTTCCAGTCCTGTGGCCACTGCTGAGTTTTCCAAATTTGCTGGCATATTGAGTGCAGCACTTTCACAGCATCAAATTTCAGGATTTGAAATAGCTCAACTGGAATTCCATCACCTCCACTACCTTTGTTCGTAGTGATGCTTTCTAAGGCCCACTTGACTTCACATTCCAGGATGTCTGGCTCTAGGTCAATGATCACACCATTGTGATTATCTGGGTCGTGAAGATCTTTTTGTACAGTTCTTCTGTGTATTCTTGCCACCTCTTCTTAATATCATCTGCTTCTGTTAGGTCCATACAATTTCTGTCCTTTATTGATCCCATCTTTGCATGAAATATTTCCTTGGTATCTCTAATTTTCTTGAAGAGATCTCTACTCTTTCCCATTCTGTTGTTTTCCTCTGTTTCTTTGCATTGATTGCTGAGGAAGGCTTTCTTATCTCCCTTTGCTATTCTTTGGAACTCTGTATTCAGATGCTTATATCTTTCCTTTTCTCCTTTGCTTTTCGCTTCTCTTTTTTCACAGCTATTTGTAAGGCCTCCCCAGACAGCCTTTTGCTTTTTGCATTTCTTTTCCATGGGGATGGTCTTGAACATCATAAAATGATTAAGATGTGATAGATTTAGAGTATTAATTACCCTTATTTTATATAATTTGTTTAATTGCAAGTTTATCTAATTTAATTTTTAATATTGACTGTGTTTAACAACTGGCTTACAAATTTCCTGAAAATTTAACAGTTGGCTCTTGTGAGTTGGTATAAGCCAGAACCAGTATCGTACTGAGCCAATGTTTCCTTTTATGGATAAGTATTGAGTGAAAGGTGAACTTGTAAAAGGATGGGCTTTTACATAGGGGTAAATTATCCAAGGAGGTAACACACACAAAAAAAGAAGCTGTGAAGCAGTCTTAGGGGTTTTGTTTTTACTTTTTACTTATTCTATGTCAGAATAGTTTTGCTCTATCATTTTACTTAATGATTTGTCAAACTGTGACTTCTCTATTGAGCCCTCTGTGGAATATATCAAAGGCCTTCCACATTTCCATCATAATAAAATATAATGGGTACCATCTTTATAGTTTATCTGTCTCATAGACAACATGAATGGGGGACGGAGGATGGATGGGGGAAGATTGTAGTTGAATAAGATGAACTGGTGGTTTAGCACCACTTCACTGCCAATAAACCCTATATTAAATTTAATGTGGCTCTCAAAGATAAAAGAGGCAGACGGGACACATGTAGAAATCAGCAGGATGTGTTAGAGCAGTTAAAGATCAAAGATATGGCTAATCCCTGCCCCTGAGGATTTTGTGCACGGATGTGTCCCCAGTGCCCAACGCACTGCCAAGCAGAGGCACAGTGGTACCTGAGGCTCTCTCACTGGCTGTCGGTTCTCCATCCTTCAGGAGCAAGCTCAGCACCCCCGATGCAAAGAGAGCTGTCTAAAGAAGAAACTGCCAGGCAAAATGAACTTACCCTCTGGAAATTCAGCACCCTGTTGCATTATTCAGAGTTCTAAGGGAGACCTTCTTAGGAATATATATATTGTTGGAAGAGTTACAAAGTTTATAAATTGTAGACTTCCAAACTTCGGAGTTATTAAAGAAAAGTAACTCACTACCACTTATTTTGTAACAACCAAATATCAAACTCAGGTCAGTTTCTCCTTAACTTGATAATGGCCTCACCCATGATGGATTAAGTTTCTCTGAGAAAATCTTCACCTAGGTATACAGGATTGAGTATATTGAAAGTGAAAGTGTTAGTGTCTCAGTCATGTCCAACTCTTTGCAACCCCATGGACTGTAGCCCACCAGGCTCCTCCGTCCACGGAATTCTCCAGACAAGAATACTGGAGTGGGTAGCTATTCCCTTCTCCAAGAGATTTTCCTGAGCCAGGAATCAAACTCAGTTCTGCTTTACTCTGCAGATTCTTTATTGTCTGAGCCACCAGGGAAGCCCTTACAGGATTGCTGACCAACAATTAAATCTAGCCATCATCGGGCCCCAAAGCTTCAGAGGAAATAGTATTTCTTATCAGAAGTTACCTCCTCATAGTCTGCCTTTTCCCCCTGGACAGCATCCCCTTCCTTGAGCTCCTGCCTATAAATTTCATCTGATTTTCACAATTTTAGTGAGTCTGCTGTGAAACATTTAGACTTCCAATAACACTCAAAAAATTAAAAATAACTCCTTGACCACATACTTTTCATGTTCCACAATAAATCCTCACTTAAACATACAGAATATGCAATTTATGGCAAATCACATTGTCACATATCTAAACCTAATTTGCCCAGGAATCCTTAAATCATCTTCCTTCTAGACACTCATGAAACTAACATTTGGAAATAAGAAAGTCAAAGAATGGCCTATCAAACAAAATTTAAAATATTTCCCATTAGAAAGGTATACGACTCAACAGGGTGAAATTTCACAAATGAGACTCTCAGCACAAAAGGAAAAGGCAATAAATATTTCTCTACATATGTAAAGGAAGGAGAACAGAATTTTAAGTCTCACTTAGCTTTTAAGCTGATGCATAGCTGAAGACAATAATATACCCAGGAGCCAGCATGAAGCCATCTTTCCAAGGTGGGACATTGTAGGAAACTGAAACATTAAGTGTAACCTAAGGCATCTGTGAAAGACAAAGCTGTTCTTGGGATAATAGAGACAACACATTTTCAAATATTGAATAGAGCAAGATGACCAAAACCTTGAAATGTTCAAGGAAATTCACTTTTATTACATAATGTAAACAGCTTCACAAGGGAAACACACATAGAATACTTTCAGCAGGAAAAGAAAACTTTTTATATAAATTATAAGCAGTTATGAAGCTTATTTTCACAGAAGCATAATTTTAATCTAGTTACAGTCTTTTCATGTGTCATTATTTTATAAACTCTTCACCATGCAACAACAAAGTCCACCTAGTCATCATTGTAATGACTGTCATAGGCTGGGTTCCTCCAGAACAGATGCTGAGACAGACGTGAATGCAAATAGCTTCTTTAGGAGGTGATTCCAAGAAGCAGTCAGAAAACTGAGCGAGTGAGACAAGGAAAGGTGCCCAGGAGCAGGCTATCACCCCAGGCAACCAGGGGTCAATCACTGGTTCGAGGGCTGTTTCCAGTGGGTGTTAACTCCCCAACGCTTTGAGGCTGCCCTGTTCAAAGCTGAGAAGACCGCAACAGCTGGAGGAAGCTCACAAGTAAAGATCTGTAGCTCTTTCTGCAACTGAAAGTTTTGGGGTAGAGTATATGAGCTGGAAGCCTTGAGGGTGTGTGGCCAGGACCCAGGAGCATCAGACACAAAAATGTGATATCTCATCACGTTGCTGTGTCGTTGTTTTTCTATTTGCTTCAAGAAACACAGATTTAATTGTCCAAGTTTCAGGAAGAAATCAGTCAATGTAACATCCATGTGAAACTTAGAATAGGTACCTGGGGAAACAGATACGTTAAACTGCTTTGTAATCGATGTGCTGGAAAGCTAAGTACATCATTACTATTCAAAAAGTGTTCAATCACTTCACCCTCATTAAGACAATTATTATTTAAAAAAAAACAGAATACAGTAAGTATTGACAAGGATATGGAGAAATTGGAACCCTTGGGCATTACTGGTGGGAATGTAAAATGCAGTTACTATGGAAAACAGTATAAATAATTAAAAAATAGAATTATCCATATAATACAACAATTCCACTTCTGGGTATCTACCAAAAGAATTGAAATCAGGGACTGAAACAGATAATTCTGCACCCATGTTCACGTTAAAAGAAAGAACCCAAGTGCCCATCAGTAGATGATTAGGGAAGTAAAATGTGGTATACACATATAAAGGAATATTATCCAGCCTTGTAAAGGAAGGAAATTCTGACACAAGCCACAACATGGATAAACCTTGAAGATATGCAAAGTTAAATAAGCTGGTTACCAAAATACAAATGTTGTACAGTTCTACTTATATGAGGTATCTGGAGTGTAGGGCTTCCCAGGCGGCTCAGACGGTAAAGATTCTGCCCACAATGCGGGAGACTTGGATTCAATCCCTGGGTTGGGAAGATCCTTGGGAGAAGGGAATGGAAACCCACTCCCGTATTTTTGCCTGGAGAATTCCATGAACAGTGGAGCCTGACAGGCTACCGTCCATGGGGCCACAGAATGTGAGGTACCTAGAGTAGTCAAATTCATAAAGACAGAAAGCAAACCAGTAGTTTCCAGAGGCTGGGGGAACGAGGAGTGGGGAATGACTGTTTAATGGATATAGTGTTTCAATCTAGGAAGAGGGAAAAAGTCCTGACGGTGGATGATACTGGAGGTTGCACAACAATGTGAACATATTTATACCACTGAACTGTACACTTAAAATGGTTATAATGGTAAATGCTATTTTATTTATATTTTACTGCAATATTTTTTAAATCTTGCAAATTTTTAAGTTTTTCTAAATAAAAAATTAACTACTATTCTATGCAGCAGTATTGGTAAATTTTTCCAAGATGTTCATCAATTTTCTCAACATCTTCCAAGCTGTATATACTTAGTTTCTGGAAATTAACATCTGCTGCTGCTAAGTCGCTTCAGTCGTGTCCGACTGTGTGCGACCCCAGAGACGGCAGCCCACCAGGCTCCCCCGTCCCTGGGATTCTCCAGGCAAGAACACTGGAATGGGTTGCCATTTCCTTCTCCAATGCATCAAAATGAAAAGTGAAAGTGAAGTTGCTCAGTCATGTCTGACTCTTAGCGACCCCATGGACTGCAGCCCACCAGGCTCCTCCGTCCATGGGATTTTCCAGGCAAGAGTACTGGAGTGGGGTGCCATTGCCTTCTCCGTATCTTCCTCTAAATGAACAGTAGGTGTCTCCCTTACCCTGAAACACGGACTGCTGCAATTATGTTAGAAGCTTCGGCGATTAAAGCAGCCGTGGTCTTTGCCAGAGCACTGTCAGTCAGTTGTAACTAGGCCCGGGAATCAAGTCACTCTATGGAAACTCCCCTATATGCCAGACTATTGGGCAGTCACCCCAAGAAGCAGAAAGTCGGGCTTCTTACAGGCCCCCCAGGCAGCTGCCCAGCCAGTCACCACCAGAGGTTTTCCCCTATGCCCTGAGCCCAGGGTCCTCTCCACACTTCCTCATAGATTCCCACACTTCATGGAAAAACAGTCACAAGGAAATTGCAAATTGGTATGTATTTGTCCAAGATGACATTCTGAAAATTAATTTTGCAAATTCTCCTCTAGTCTCTGAGTCATTGCCAGGACTTCATGTCTAACTGTCCTCCCACTAAAGAGACAGAAAATGTAGCCGCAAAGTAAATAAATGGATTAGAGTGGGGACAATCCACAGAGAGGGCTTCCTGGTGACTCAGTGGTAAAGAATCTGCCTGCCAACGCAGGAGACACAGGTTCAATCCCTGGGTTGGGAAGATCCCCTGGAGCAGGAAATGGCAACCCATTCTAGTATTCTTGCCTGGGAAATTTCACAGACAGAGGAGCCTGGCAGTCCATGGGGGTTATGAAAGAGTCAGACACAACTTAGCGACTGAATAGTAACAATATCCATAGGGCACTGAGAGAAACAAAGACAAGATCCAGATTTTCTGCAGTTCTCCAGCCTTTGTACACTCAGACTGAGCTGGATTGACCAGCTCCCTCATTTTAGGGAGCTAGTTTTAGATATCACTGTTGTTTAGACGTTGGGCAAACATCACTATCGCTCAGGTATCGCTGTCGTATATACGGCATTACTGCCCAGTGATTAAGAGAATGGGCTCTGGTGTCGGCCGGATCTGCATTCCAGGAGCGCAGTCAATGAGCTCTGTCATTTAACCTCCCTAAGCATCAGTGTATAAAGAGGGTAGTTGAGAAAGCTGCAGGAAATAATCACAGTGGCAGACTTCTGCTTATATATTAGTTAAGGATAATTAGTTCTTTCTTGTAATTCAGCTATATGATAACTGCTGTTCCATCTCACTCTTTAAAAACGGTGCCAGCAACTTAGAGATGAAGCTGGCTCTCCTGGGAGAAATATCTGGCCTGGAGAGAGTCTGTGACTAAACCCTTTTGGAGTCAGAGCCAAGCCTGGGGTGGATCAGCAGAGCCTGGAGCCTCTCTTAACCTATGTTTGTCAGACAAAGACTGAGGGGAGTCACCGTGCTACAGGTCAGCTGGACAAGTCCTACACACACATGGGCAGAAATTTAGCTCATACCCGAGTGGTCTCCAGGAGGACACAGGCTGGAACAGGGGCCAAAAGCCCCTTTCATTTAGAGGTTTCAAAAACAGTAATATCGTTTACAAAGGGGATCATAGATGGACAAAAGGCACGGTTTAGGAACATGTCCTTAGATGGGGACATGTTCTATCAAGTCTCTGATCCAGTGACTCACCACCTTTAAGGGCAATGGTCAGTTCTGGGGTCAGGCAGTCTTGGGCTCAAATTCTGGCTTGTCAACTATTAGTGATGCACCTTTGGACAAGTTATTTACCCAGCCAGGTTTCAATTTCCTCATCCATAAATTGAGAATAAACAATTCCTCTTTCACAACAATAACAGCAAATGGTGCCACTCTGGAGATGTTCCTGTTTAACATCCTGGTAGAATTACCTCATTCACTCTTTTCTCAGCTTGGTTGAAATTTTTCATTTTAACAAAAGACATCCTATGCAGCCCTTTGTTTTCATAATTAGTCAACTTATGGCACACACATATAACTTTCACTCCACACCACCATCCCCCTACACCTCACCCCCATCCCACTGCCTAGGGCACTGTGTGACCCTACCCCATCCCTTTCCAAATGTCAATTAAGAAGATAAAGAGGTCTCAGTCTCCATTTACCCTCAAACACCTTCTTCAGAGGTAACTGAATCTGATCTAATAAAGTAGCCTGGTGGCCAAAACAAAAACAATAACCCAGTACCCAATAATTAGTTCTATTCTCCCAAGCATTAATATGGTTTTCATTCTTCAAACATTCTTACTTTAATAAGATGGGATATGTCTAACTCAAACATGGAGCTACCACTCCCTGCCCAACATCTGTGCTTTCAAGTGGTTCAATTCATGGTCATAAAAATTGTGTCTGTATTGCTTTCAATGAAGCTATAAAAAGTCAATATAGTATACATCTCTTCAAATTCACCCAGACCAAAAATAAAAAATCAGCCATCTCACAGACTATCAATTAGAAAAAAAAAACTCTAAGTGCAAATAGAAACAAGATAAGCATTTGTTTCCCAAGTGGTCCCAGTGGTAAAGAACCCGCATGCCATTGTGGGACATACAAGAGACACAGGGTTTGATCCCTGAGTGGGGAAGATCCCCTGAAGAAGGGAATGGCTATGAACTCCTGTATTCTTGCCTGGAGAATTCCATGTACAGAGGAGTCTGGCGGGCTACAGTCTATGGGGTTGCAAAAAGTCCGACACGACTGAAGGGACTTAGCATGTCAAATGGAGTTTAAAGTTTTTTTTACGTTATAGCTCATTGTAATTGGCCAAACTTTTCTGCTTAGTGATACAGGATATTTGGTAAACTGGCCAAGTTCAACAATACATCTCCCTATGAATGGCAAGAATATACTAAAAGGTCACTCTTCTGTCAAAGCTTCAAATAATACAGAAAGCAGAGGAAAACCATCGAAGTCTCTGTTTTTTTAATGTCCAAAAGTATAAAGAATAATATATGAATCTCTATATATCTATCACCCAGTCCCCATCACCAGTTAATTATCAAATGTTGCCAATTCAAAAACCTTTGAAAGGTAAATTTATACCATCTTATATGTCATCTAAAGTATGCATTTTCACAAAAAATAAAATAGGCACCTGGTTGTTTTAGGGCAGCTGAAAGACTGAATTAAATCTCAGAGAAGGAGAGGAAGGCACTACACGTGCTCTGGTGAAAAGTAAACCTAGGAAGTGTGTTGCCTTGAGCTAAATCCCTGGTCTCCAAGTGCTTAGAGAGGCTGGGGAGGAGGGTTATAAAGTCCTAACCCTCTTTGTTCCTGGGAAACAGGTCTCAGGCAGCTTCAGCCCAGCCAATCTCTGACTCACTGGCAGCAGACCCTCCTCCTCCTGACTCCATCCATTCCCCACGCCAGTCTCAATAAAGAAGAAACCAGTCTCCAGGCGGCATCTGGCCAGGAGTGTGATCTGGAGATGATTCCAGGTTAGCCCAGGAGGTCCAGCAACATTGCTGAGTGCCCTCTATGTGCCAGGTAACACTTCACCGCAGCACTTCTCTGTCCTGACTGCCGCTTTATAATCACCTGGGAAACTTTGGGGGAAATACCTGGGATCACCCCAGACTAAGTATCTCAGCCAGAACCTTTAACACACAGCAGTCCTTCCAACAGTCCAATGAGCTAGGGACCTCTGAGCTCTGAAAGGATGTGGATGTTAAATGGCAGAGCTGGGATTTAAAGGCAAGGCTTTCTTGTTTCCAAACCCTGCTGTCCTCACTGACCACAGCACTGAACATCAGTGTTTCTAAGTCTTTCTTTAGGCCATAAGATCCATTCAGGCAGTAATTCCCAGATCTAGCTCATGGCAGGTACTTTATACGTATCTTAAATTGAATGAATAACTAAATGGATATTTCATGTTCTAGAAATTGAGTAAGAGTTGTATGTCCACGTAATCCAGATCAGTGAAGGCAGGAGAGATAAACTGGGAGATTTATCTATACACACTACTCTATATATACAATAGATAACTAATAAGGACCTACTGTCTAGCACAGGGAGCCCTACTCAATACTCTGTAATGGCCTATATGGGAAAAGAATCAAAAAGAGTGTGGGAGTGTAACAGATTCACTTTGCTGTACACCTGAAACTAACCGCACTGTAAATCAACTACACTCCAATAAAAATTTTAATCAACTATACTTCAGTTTAACTAATGTAAAAAATGAACTTCTTTTTTTAACAAATGTAAAAAATGAACAAATAAATAAATAAATTAGAATAGAAAAAAGAAAGGAAAGAAAACTGCCAAATGAGGGACTTCCTCAAAAAGCTAAACACAGATGACCATACAACTATGCAATTTCACACCTAGGTATATACCCAAATGCAAGGATTCAAACAGATACTTGTACATCAGTGTTCATTGTAGCAGTATTCACAATAGCCAAAAGATGGAGACAACCCAAACGTTTATCAGCAGTGAGTGTGTGTGGGCTCACGCTTTCAGTTGAGTCTGACTCTTTGGACCTGAGTAGACTGTGGTCCACCTGGGTTTTCTACCCATGGAATTTTCCAAGAAAGAATACTGGAGTGGGTTGAAATTTCCTACTACAGGAGATTGTCCCGACCCAGGGATTGAACCTGCAGATCCTGCATTGGCCGCAGATGCTTTACCACTGCGCCACCCAGGAAGCCTGACCATCAACAGGTGAATGGATAAACAATATGTAGCATATACATATTCAGCCATAACAAAGAATGAAATTCTGATATTTACTACAACTGAACTAATCTTAAAGACATCATACTAAGTGAAATAAGCTGAATAAAAGGACAAATATTGTATGATTCCCCTTACATGAAATATCTAGAATAGGCAATTTAATAGAGACAGAAAGTAGATTAGTTTCTGGAGGCTGGAAGGAGAGGAAATAGGGAATTAGTACTTAATGATTATAGTTTCTATTAAAGGTGACCAAAAAGGTTTGGAAATAGATACTGGTAATAGGTTCACAACATTGTGAATATAATTAATGCCACTGAATTGTCATTTCAGATGGTTAAAATGGCAAATTCTATGGTGTATATATATTGGTTTTATATATATGTGTATATATATACATATATATATAACCACAATTTTAAAAATTAATAGTTGTATATTAAAAACCATTGAATTGTAATATTTTAAGTGGGTGAATTGCATGATATGTAAACTGTATCTAAATAAAGTGACTTTAAAAAAGAAACGAAGTGAAGGGGGCTTGTCCCCGTGGTCACAGTAGATACAGCAACGGTGAGGTGGTGAGTGGTCCAGTAGGGTGACATGACACGCAAAGCTGACGGCTGGGGAAGCCGGGGGAGGAAAATGATCTGTAGCTTGATTACCTAGAAAACCTACCACACAGAAACCTCTGACCCTAGACCACATCTAAATGACCGAATTACAACTAGAAAGATTTGGTGGGAACCTCATAAAAGTCTCTTTTCACTCTAAGAGTTCCCTCAAGGTTCACTCTAAGTCCAAAGTTCAAATGATCGAATAAGTTACAATTACCCTCTTGCAGCTGTCCCACTTCAGGGAAATCCCACTCCCACATGTGTCCCGTACTGGGAGGCAAAGGACAGGCTGCCCAGATCCCACGCCATAGGGTAGGAGAAGCAAAGGCGCCCACTTACCGCCACCAGTGGGGTCCCCAGTGTTTCAGATCAGTGAGTCTCAGGCAACTCTAAATCCTACTTTGTGGATCTAATTTGTAAGGCCACTCCCAACTCCTAGCGCCACTCCCAACTGTCAGCTTGAGTTTCCAGAGGCAGAAGTTACGTGCTACCACTTTCTTAGAGATGAGAATACTTGAGAAGGGGGTAGCAGGTGGTGCGGAAAGAGAGGAAAGGAATGTTGAGGAGAAGCACCAATACAAGGGTGAATGGCTGGACTGGAAACTTGGCATCAAGCACAACTGATTGCTCAGACTCTCTTCCAAGAACCATAAGAATTAGTGCTTCAGAGAATACTGATCCATTAGATTCCATCTCCTCCTAGTAAATAGATTTCCTTAAAAGACTTGAAATCTCCTGCACTTCTGCATCGTGCCCTAGATCTCAGCAGCAGTAGTGGATTCCAGTGGTAGGAGGCAAAAGCTGTGCCATGCAGACATGAAGCAAGGTGTTTTCAGGTGGTGCCTGATGTGGTACAAGGCCATGCAGAATTGGTCTCCACAGAGTAAGCTGAGAAGAATAAGTGGCCAAGGTTCATGGATTACATGAGGTCAAGGGGATCTGTGGAGACACACAAGAATTGTCTAATATGGCAATATTTTTGTGATCACTTTCCATGTTATTAATATTTAATTTTTGCACAGAATGGTTGTACAGATTAATTAGAGCCTACATACTCTAATTAGAGCCAATGTACAATATATGTCAAATAATGCTGCCCACCTACTCAAGGATGCTCACATCCTAATGCCTAGAGCCTGGGAATGTGAGTTTACAAAGCAAAGGGAAATTGAGGTTTTAGATAAAATTAACATTGCTAATCAATCCACCTTAAAATAGGGAGCTTATCTGAGTGGGCCCAATGTAGTCACATGCTTGCTGGCTCAGTCGCTAAGTTGTGTCTGATCCTTTGTGACCTCATGGACTGTAGCCCACCAGGCTCCTCTGTCCATGGATTTCCCAGGCAAGAATACTGGAACAGGTTTCCATTTCCTTCTCCAGGGAATCTTCCTTACCCAGGAAATCAAACCCATATCTCCTGCATTGCAGGCAGATTCTTTACCACTAAGCCACTTGGGAAGCCCAGGGTAATCACAGGGGTCCTTAAAACTGGAAGCAGAGGCAGAAGACTCAGTGTCAGAGTGATGCAATGTGAGAAAGACTCCACCGACCACTGATGGCTTTGAAGCTGGAAGCAGGCCACAAGCCAAGGAATGCAAGCAACCTCTTGAAACTGAAGAAGGCAGAGAAATGGATTTTCTTAGAGCATCCAAAAAAGAACGCAGCCCTGTTGACACCTTAGCTCAGGGAGAGCCACATCAGACTTATGACCTACAGAACTATAAAATAATAAATGTCTATTGTTTTAAGTCACTAAGTTTGTGGTAATTTGTTACAGCAACAATGAGAAACTAATACATCTCCGCAATATGTTAAAGTATGACTTGTTGGGTCAAAGATCATGCAAAATTTAGTAATCCCTTTATATGTGTTGCATTCCAGGAAGATAGTAGCAGTTTTAAATGCCATCTACAAAGAGAATTTCCAAAACCAGAGAGTATTTTTGTTTTCTAATTTTTAGTAATTGACAGGCAAAATTTGTACCTAAATGTTTTAAATTCATTCTTATTATTGATTACTTATGATACGTGTTTATTGATTCCTCCATAGATTAGGAATATAGCAGCCATTTTTATTTCTTCTTTTGTAAATTACTTGTTCAAATTCTCTGACCATTTTCCTTTCCAGGTATTCATCTTTTCTTAGTGCTTTATAAAAATAGGCATTTGTGTCACATAGGTTGAAAATGTTTGTAATTTGGCTTTATGCTTGATGTGTCAAGGTACAGAAGGTTCAACTTTCATATCATAAATCAAACTTTTACAGTTTCTGCCTCTGATGTCATATCTCAAAGTCTCTTTCTCCTTTCTACATGTACAAATATTCATCTATATCTTCACTTAGTGCTTTTATAGCTTGAACAATGTGCATTAAGAATATAACTCAGTTTCCCCTCAATGATTACCCAGCAATCTCAACAACAAAAGGATCAACTTACCCACCAGAGTAAGTTTAAAGATGCTATTTCAAAACAATTTCTGATATAGACTTGAATCCTTAGCTTTTTAAAATAAACTCATATTTGAAAGTGAAAAAGTTGCCCCAAAATAGCAATTTTCTATTTAATGTTCTCAATTTGTGTATCACAGTCTCATGGATTCACATTTACCCTTTAAGGTAGGAAAGGTCTAACCCTGAAAGAAATGTCAAACAAGTAAGTAACCACACCATCTCTAAAATAAAGTTATGTTTTCCAGTTATAAAACACCAAAGTCTTTAGCCACAAAGCAGAGAAAGAAAAAAAGAAAAAACCCACATCCTTTGTGTTTCATTATATATTACTATCAGTACCTGAAACTAAATAGTCTCCATATATGAATAACAGGAGCCATGAATATTCCTTTTCCTTTCTCTTTTCCTCCTGCCATTTGTCTCCTTCTAATTCCTGGAGGTAAGACATATTTTCATATGCTTTTCAGTTTTGCTTATAAGAAAATTGAATTTTATATTGGTTTACTTTTTGTTCAATATTGTGTAAAAGTAAAAAAGAAATCATAACTTAATTTCTAATACTATTTCATGTTACTTTTAGTCTTTGCTATTGAAATGGCATATTGCTTTTTAAAATGAAAACATGACCTATTGTGTTTACAGCAAAAATATGAAAGCATAACTATATCTGGAGGGTCTCACAATTCAGGCCAGATCCACAGAGCAAAACTGGCTAGTGAAAAACCAATAAAGCCATTAAACTTGGGATGGATGGATTGTTTATCAACTGGAGAGCTTAGTTACCCTCTGTCTGGTGGCTCAGACAGTAAAGAATCCACCTGCAGTGCAGGAGACTGGGTTCGATCCCTGGGTTGGGAAGATCCCCAGAGAAGGAAATGGCAACCCACTCCAATATTCTTGCCTGGAGAATTCCATGGACAGAGGAGCCTGGTGAACTACAATCCATGGGGTTGCGAAGGGTCAGACACAACAGAGCGACTAACACAACTCATAACTCTCAGATAAATCTTAAAATTTTGGTTTTCAGAATGAATTATGTTTATTTCCAGTAGTAGGAATAGTAAAGAAAGCAATAAATCAATGTAAAATAATCCAATGAACTATATATATATGTGTGTGTCAACATTTAATAAAACTTACAGTTAAGTATATTCTAAGTGTTTGACATACACTCTTCTTATGTATTATTGTTATCAGCCCAATTTACATACAAGGAAACTAAGGCACAAAGAGGTTAAGACAACTTACTAAAGTCATCAGCTAGTAAGTAGTAGGTCTGGGATTTGAACCCAGAGTTCATGTTCTTAACCACACATTATGATATCTTATAGCTCAGTGATACCTTCAGAGCTGGGATTCTTCATGTGGGATCCATGAGCTCCTTCAAGGGCATGAATGGGCACTAAGAAGTCTGTGACTCTCCCAAAGTGAAAGAAAGAAAGTGAAGTCACTCAGTTGTGTCCAACTCTTTGCGACCCCATGGACTGTAGCCTACCAGGCTCCTCCGTCCATGGGATTCCCCAGGCAAGAGTACTGGAGTGGGGTGCCATTTCCTTCTCCAGGGGATCTTCCCAACCCAGGTCTCCCACATTGCAGGCAGACGCTTTAACCTCTGAGCTACCAGGGCAGCCCGTGACTCTCCCAAAACTGTATGCAAATATTCACACGCTTATCTGTGTCTGTACTTTATTCAGATTCTCAAATGGCTCTACATTTCAAAAATAACAAAGGTACTTCAGACAAACAGCTCTTCACAATGGATAGAGTATATTTTTTTTCATGATGAGGAACTGGATTAGAAGACTGCTTTACTATTTATTAGTTGTGTGAACTTGGGCAAGGTAATTGCTCTGTCTAAACTTTACGTTCCTTATCTCTGCATGGGAATAATAACACCCACCTTGCATTGCAGCAAACATCAGAACCAGAGTCTGAAACTTACCAGTGCCTGGTAAATCACAGATGCTTTCACTGTTATTGCTACTATAGTTGTTGCTCTTTCTTCAAATTTAATACAATTTACCAAACCATCATTCCCAACAATAAACTCATCATGGAACACTGAGATTTTTAAGGTCAATAACACAGTGTCCAACCCCAAACTGAGACAATGAAGCCTGTAGTAGGAAATGAACCGCTGAGGAATGGCAGGAAAAGGAGAATGAGGTTTCTCCCCCATCAGCTCTTACTGTATGATATTGGGTAAGTCTTCAATCTTTTTGCTTTTTGAGCGTTAATAAAAGAAATTCTATTGCCTGACAGTTTCTGCCTCCCAGGGATAGGAAGGAGATGGATACTAGGTTAAAGGTGATCTGAATTCTTGAGGAAGAGAAGTAGTGTTTAAATTCAAGATACTATTATCCGAAGCTATCATGGAAAATTGTAAAAATTCCGAACCACCTGGACCACTTTGATCTTCTCTCCCTGGACACAAAGTGCATGTCTAAGCACTCATTCTGGATCTGTTCATTATTATCAGAACTTTCTCAGGGGGACACATAACTCGGTAAGACAGGATTTCACTCTGGATCACTTTTACAGTTTTTCCAGTATCCTGCGAGGGAATTATAGGAGGAAATGAAGTGGCCCCTCACACAAGACGCTACATGGCTCTAATCAAAGGGCTGAAACTCTGTGCAGGGGCTTTAATCAAAGAAAACTGGGTGTTGACAGCCGCTCATTGTGACCTGTAAGTAATTCTGAGTTCCTCTCACTCTCAGACAGTCGGGGGCGGGGCGGGGGCAGAGGCTGTCAGATGACTCTGAAGTCCAAAACCAAAACTAGGTAGGGATGGAGAAGAAAGTGTGCAAGTACATTCAGTGTTATATGCTATTATTATGTTTATCTCTGTAAGCAAAGGCCAGATCCTGTAGAATAAAATTGAAGTGTAAGACTATTTTCTCATAGTATTGTTTTAACTATAAATAGCAATATTATTAACATTTTGAAAATCAAAATGGTGGAAAACAGCACTCCCAATCTTATCAACTTCACATAATCACTGTTACTATTTTGATATATTTTATTTCAGGCTTTTTTCACAAATGTATTTCACATAGTCGAGCAAGTAAAGTGTTCTCTATGATTACAAGTGATTTACTTACTGTGATCTAGTTAGTCTTATCCCATGTTGCTACATATTAGATTGAACCATACATTACTGATATTTAACTGCTTCACTTTCCAAAACAGTCATTTCCTATGGTTCAAACTAATTTTTCCCTAATTGTGATTTGAAAGTCAGAATAATGTTTATCACCTGGATATGCTGCTGTTTTCTTCATCAGTACTTGTTGTTGGTAACTGGAACCTACTATTTCCCTGCTCACTTTAGCATAAATTGCATGAATAAAAGAAAAGATTTAACTAGCCCCCCACATAGAAGATCCAAGGAGATCTGCGCTCTATTGTGTTAAATGAGAATTTATCAAGGGAACTTCAGCACAATGTACACTGTAAAGATCACCATTGGCTTGATTAATAGGCCCACTTAGTGCAAAGTCTGTCCAGCAAATCAAGAAAAGCTTGTGCCCTTCTCTCCCAGATTAGCTATCATTAGGTTCACAAACTACACTTGGGGGCTAGCAGTTTATTTCCTTCTGTGTGTGTGTTTGGATTCAGTTCAGTTCAGTTCAGTCGCTCAGTCGTGTCTGACTCTTTGCGACCTCATGAATTGCAGCACACCAGGCCTCCCTGTCCATCACCAACTCCCAGAGTTCACCCAAACTCATGTCCATCAAGTTGGTGATGCCATCCAGCCATCTCATCCTCTGTCGTCCCCTTCTCCTCCTGCCCACAATCCTTCCCAGCATCAGAGTCTTTTCCAATGAGTCAACTCTTCGCATAAGGTGGCCAAAGTTATGGAGTTTCAACTTCAGCATCAGTCCTTCTAATGAACACCCAGGACTGATCTCCTTTAGGATGGACTGGTTGGATCTCCTTGCAGTCCAAGGGACTCTCGAGTCTTCTCCAACACCACAGTTCAAAAGCATCAATTCTTCGGCGCTCAGCTTTCTTCACAGTCCAACTCTCACATCCATACATGACCACTGGAAAAACCATAGCCTTGACTAGACAGACCTTTGTTGGCAAAGTAATGTCTCTGCTTTTGAATATGCTATCTAGGTTGGTCATAACTTTCCTTCCAAGGAGTAAGTGTCTTTTAATTTCATGGCTGCAATCACCATCTGCAGTGATTTTGGAGCCCAAGAAAATAAAGTCTGACACTGTTTCCACTGTTTCCCCATCTATTTCCCATGAAGTGATGGGACCAAATGCCATGAACTTTGTTTTCTGAATGTTGAGCTCTAAGCCAACTTTTTCACTCTCCTCTTTCACTTTCATCAAGAGGCTTTTGAGTTCCTCTTCACTTTCTGCCATAAGGGTGGTGTCATCTGCATATCTGAGGTTATTGGTATTTCTCCCGGCAATCTTGATTCCAGCTTGTGCTTCTTCCAGTCCAGCATTTCTCATGATGTACTCTGCATGTAAGTTAAATAAGCAGGGTGACAATATACAGCCTTGACGTACTCCTTTTCCTATTTGGAACCAGTCTGTTGTTCCATGTCCAGTTCTAACTGTTGCTTCCTGACCTTCATACAGGTTTCTCAAGAGGCAGGTCAGGTGGTCTGGTATTCCCATCTCTTTCAGAAGTTTCCACAGTTTATTGTGATCCACACAGTCAAAGGCTTTGGCATAGTCAATAAAACAGAAATAGATGTTTTTCTGGAACTCTCTTGCTTTTTCCATGATCCAGTGGATGTTGGCAATTTGATCTGTGGTTCCTCTGCCTTTTCTAAAACCAGCTTGAAGTTTTGTTTTTTGCTTTAGTTCTTTATTTGGCTGCATGGCATCTTTGCTGCATCAAAGAGTATCTTTCATTGTGGCACGCAGACTCTCTAGTTGTGGCATATGGTCTCAGTAGTTGCAATGCACAGGCTTAATTGCTCTGAGGCACGTGGGATCTTAGTTTCCCAACTAGGGATCGAACCTGCATCTCCTGCAAGAGAGATTCTTTTTTTTTTTTTTGCAAGAGAGATTCTTAACCACTGGACAACTAGGGAAGTCCCCTAGATTCAGCTTTAAAATTTCACTATTATGTCAAGATTCATTTCTTCAGTTCTACATATTCAGTTCTAGGCTCTTTTCCATCTTTGTCATCTTTGTGAGGACAAGCAAGTTATACTATCTCCCCCAAAGAAATAAACCCGCTACTTCTGCTCTCATTCTTTGGTTTAGTCTCTAGTCCTTGGGTTGAGTTTCTTCCACTAAGTGTTGATTCCACAAATCCAAGGCAGATGGAGAAACTGGCAGCTCTTCTTTCCTCAGCAGCCCATGTGGTCAGCACCCAAGCACACCTCTCCAGGCCTTGCCAACCCAATGCTCCTGCTGCTGCCAAAAGGCCTGGGATTCCCCTCCTGTTGCTTCTTCCCTGAAAAGATCTGAAGTTGAAGCATCTAAGATAACACATGTCATAGGAGTTTTAGGTAAAACACCTAAAGAAAAAAGCCTCATAAATGCCCCCTAACTTGCTGTGCTTATTTATATATAGAAAACCATGTAAAAGAACTGATCGGATTAATAAATCAAATTCACACTTAATTTCATCTGTTCTGTCACATAAATTATATCATCCTTGCTTTTTCCAGGAAGGGCAATCCTCAAGTTATTCTTGGGGCCCACTCTACATCCCATAAAGAGAAACTTGACCAAGTATTTTCCATTAAAAAGGCAATTCCCTACCCATGCTTTGATCCACAGACATTTGAAGGGGATCTTCAACTACTTCAGGTAAACATGTTTTTTTTTTCAATAACTATTTTGAAATTGCAAAATTTTGAAATTTGATCGGTTTAACCTGAAACCAGTTTTACACACTGGCCTCATAGCCAAGACTGGCTAATGCCAGGATGTAGGTATAAGAAGCACAGCGGGGACCCAACATAATTACACAAATGTTCACCTTCTTGGAAGTCAGTTCAATTTAAAAAATATTGACAAAAGTCCTACTGTGGTAAGACCCGTCAATCCAAAGTGATAATGCCACCAGCAACTCAATTACAGTCAAACCAAGTTGCACTTGTTGACTCTTGCTCAGCAAGGGCGACTGTACACCATTAGGAATCATGGAGTGGCTTGTAAGAGTGTTAGATGGGACTTATCCCAGGATTTGGGCTCATGTCAGATGAGAAGGAGTATTCTAGGAAGTAGGAGTTTGCTCTGAACTGACTATTGTCAGGAAGTGGGGTAATTCTATGATGGAGCACCTCAGTGAATCTTACTTACCTAGGAGGCTAAATCTGTGATTGATAAGAAGCAGCGGCCACTCATTTTAGCCATAGGGGGCATTTGGTCATTTTTGTGGCAGGCAAAATGACCTTACTTTTGCCTGTACTCAAACATGACCGCAAAGTGGCCTGGAGCCTTGCTCCTTTCTTTAGGCTCACCTTGTCTGATATTAAAAGCAAAAGTATTAGTTGCTTAGTTGTGTCCAATTCTTGAGATTCTTGTGACCCTGTGGAGTGTAGCCCACCAGGCTTGTCTGTCCATGGAATTCTCCAGGCAAGAATCCTGGAGTGGGTTGCCATTCCCTTCTCCAAGGGATCTTCCCAACCCAGGGATCAAACCCAGGTCTCTTGCATTGCAGGCAGATTCTTTACTGTCTGAGCCACCAGGGAAGTCCTATCTGATATTGGTGGTCTATAAAAGTGTTCATGATCAGTAGGAAAAGTTGTGGCCCATCTGTAAGTGCCAGTAAGATTTTCTCTCTTCATAAGATAAACAGGTGCTGTTCTCAAAGTGTTCACAGTTTCTAGTGAGAGAGACAGACAAATACATCAACAGTTCTGATCTGGCTGTGATGTATTTGTCTTAGTGATGTATTTGTCATCAGTGATGGAGATCACTAAGAAGGGGGCTCCGAGGGAACACGGGCCGTGTCCAGGCAGTCAGGGAAGCTTTCTTAAAGAAGGTACAGGAGTCAGGAGGCAAAAAAGAGGAAAGGGCCTTCCAGGCAGGAAGTATAAGAGGAGTCTTTAATGGAAAATGCATTTGGAGGAAGAGGGAAGAAAGGGAAGTTATCATGAAATTTAAGAAAGAGGGAACCCAGACATCGTAATGGGAAGAAGTTTGAACTTTATGGGGAAGGAAATGGGAAAGTATTTTAAGCAGGGCAGTGACATGATCAGACTTGTTATTAGGAGGATTACCTGACTGCTATAGAGAAAGTATGATAGAAGAGGCAGAATTGGGCTGTGTGTGCAATTCACACTCTTCCTAAGAGGGTTGAGGAGAAATTTCCCCAGCAAGACTTAAGAGGAAGCTCAAGGAATCCACACGTTCCCATATTAGGAGTAAAGAGAGGACCTAGAGCTTTGTATGCTTATGGCAAACTCCCCACACTCCCTGCCCCCCCGTACTTATCAGTGACCCTCACACTTTCTGCCTTGAGACTCTGGGCCCTGCCTCTCTCTCACCGTCTCCTCTCCTCCCCGATACTCTAATTCCCTCCCGTCCCGCTTCCTGCACGGGGCAGTGTAACTCCCTCTCCCGCCCAGTAGAGGGCGCTACCTGGCCTGCTGCCCTCCTGCCTTTTTCTCCACCTCAGGGCACTTCTGACATATTAAATACTTTAGATTGTTTGTCTGTCTCCCTCAGTGCGATGTCAACTTCAAAGAACAGATATTTTTATCTTTTTATTTCTCCCCTATACCAGGGAGTATAGTGCCTAGTACACGGTAGACCTTCCATAAACATTTCTGAATAATTTTGGATAAGGAATGGAATTAAGCCAGACAGTGGCAAACCCATCAAGGGAAAAGATTCTGAACTCAGGTTTCAAGAAAGTGGTAGCAGTGGTCAAGTCTCCTTTAGGACTTAAATATCTTTACAAGAGTGTGCGGTGAGTAAGGGGTGCGAAGAAGAGTCAGGAAACCCCCTCTCGCCTCTGACACTGTGGCCAGAAAGATGAGGTTGCTGGAGAAATCTTAAAGAGGGTGTCAGGACCTCCCCATGGTTAACCTTCCAGTGTGAAAACCTACTGATGTGCCCATCGCTGGTCTGTGTGCCTGACCCCAGGAGTGCTGTCTACAAGTATATGCATCCTGACTCCAATGCTGATCCATTCATTCAGACCTGAAGTCCTTTCTGGGGGTTCTGCTGCCTCCTTGTCAATCCAACCAGATAACAAGTGTGAAGACTTGCGAGAGTGTGAGCAGGACAGAAAGACAGGTGTTGCACATGGGCATTTGAATTTCTGTGGAAAGAGTTTAAGCGGTGGCCATTTCTTTTTCTAAATTCTAATGGGCGGCGCGGGGGCACATCATCGACTCAGAGGGGGCACTGAGGAAGTAGGGACTGTCTAATGTCAGGAAGTGGGGCCTGAAAGCAATGCAATGATAGGAGTGTGGCAGTGGCCTCTGCTGCTGTGCTCCTGTGTTTTTAGAAGGTCTGCAATACTAGGACTCCCTACAGCTTGAGACAAGAAGGAAAGAACTAGAATTATCTTCCTCTACTCTCTTCTCAACTTCTATCACACTCCCGACTCTCCTGACCTTGAATTTTCAGAAGAAAAAGAGAGAAAGCAAGGTAGTGAGGCAAGAAGAGGGCTTGGCGAATGAAAGAAAAGGGCAAAGTGTGCGTGAGCCCTCGAAGGCAGCGCAAGTGGTTTGCGCTTGCTCAGAAGAGGGGAAGCCACGTTTCCACTGAAGTGGAAAATGACACTGACCCCTTTCCCACCCTGCCCCACTGCACCTGGAGCTCTGGTTTCCTCTCATTGGTCTTAATATCAGTCAGTTCACAAACTTAAGATCACCTGAATAAAATAATGATTGAGCTCTCCAACACAGCTTTTCAGCCACAGAACTGTCAGCCATCACCAATAAAATTTCATCATTGATGGGTCAACTGAAGTTTACTAGACTATCCTAGCAAAACATGCCTGAAAAGGTGTGCTGTGACTTTAAAAAACCAATAACTGATAGTCAATTCGGTTGGAACATGTTTTGATTTTTATTCTTCATAAGAACATGCTAAATAAGCAAGTTATCTATTTAAGTCAGAGCTATTTTCTGGGTTTGGTTATTGTTGTCCTGGCCTTAAACTGCATCTTCTGTCTCTTTTCTAGCTGGAAGGTAAAGCAACTATGACCAAAGCTGTAGGAATACTTCAGCTACCAAGAACAGAAGACGATGTCAAACCCCACACCAAGTGTCATGTGGCAGGATGGGGAAGCACCAAAAAAGACGCATGTCAAATGTCTAATGCCTTGAGAGAAGCCAACGTTACAGTGATAGATAGGAAAATATGCAATGATGCCCAGCACTATAATTTTAATCCAGTTATTGATCTCAGTATGATCTGTGCTGGTGGTAGAAAAGGTGAAGATGATTCATGTGAAGTAAGTAAATTAAAATTTTAACCATTTTGGGCAATGGGAAATCAGGTTAAATAGCATGCCTAAGAAGAACAAGGTGGACTGTTGTTAGTGAAACCTACCATCCAGGGAAACTCCTCTCATTACCAGTGATCAGGATCGCACTTAACCACCACTTATGGTGCTATGGGCTTCCCTGGTGGCTCAGATGGTAAAGAATCCGCCTGCAGTGCAGGAGACCTGGTTTTGATCCCTAGATTAGGAAGATCCCCTGAGGGAGGGCATGACAACCCACTCCAGTATTCTTGCCTGGAGAATCCCCATGGACAGAGGAGCCTGGCAGGCTACAGTCCATGGGGTTGCAAAGAGTTAGACACAATTAAGCAACTAAGCACAGCACAGCACATGGATTCTGTCCCGCTGATCATGACAGCTGGCATTTATCAGATGCCAAGAACTATACTAAGCTGTATACTCTATGCCAGTTGATCCTTAAATAGCCCCATGGGATAGACACTATTATTATCAATCCTATTATATAGATGGGGCTTCCCTGGTGGCTCAGTGGTAAAGAATCCTCCTGCCTTGGGTCAGGAAGATTCCCTGGAGGAGGGCAAGGCAACTCATTCTACTATCTTTGCCTGGGAAATCCCATGGACAGAGGAGCCTGACAAGCTACAGCCTATGGGATCGAAAAAATGTCAGACGCGACTTAGCGACTAAACAACAAATTCTACAGGTGGGGAAATTAAGACATAGAAAGTTACTTAACTTCCCAAGTTAGATAATGGCAGTCAGTAGGGGGGACCTGGACTTGAACCCAGGCCACCTGATGACTCCCAACTCTTGCGTTGTTCTGCCTCTCCATGTGCCAAGAATGGGCTTAAGTAGGGTTCGGCCTTATTTAGAACTCATGTTCCGGAAGTGGTTTGCAGGGTCAGAGAGAATATGAAATGAGAACTGATGAACCCTGGAAAAGAGCCCTAAAATTTGTTTGAACTCTCACAAGTACTCCTTGGTCTGAGATGGCTTACCCTGTGTCCTTCTTCAAAGCAGGATATAATTCAAATCCCATCTCGTGCCTCAGGCAGTCCCAACATCCAGTCTCTTCCCCTAACATCTACTGACCAAGAAAAGGGGATACAGGGCGACTGAGGGAGACAGTTATTTTCACTGTTAAAGGTTTCCTTTGCTACTCTGCCTTTGTTTTACCGATGAAAATAAATTTTGCACATCTCCAGAATTGTCTTTTGCAAAAGGGAAATTATTGGAAAATATTAACAGATCTGTGTAATTGATGCTGAGGGCAGACAATTAATAAAAGAGATATAAATTAGCCTTTAAGGAAAGAGAGAAAATGTGTGAGTGAATGAGTGAATGAATGAATGACTAAAAGGGTGATTAAATATCCTTGGAAAGCACTCCTGTCTAAATTTGTAACTTTCTGTTTCAGGGGGATTCTGGAAGTCCTCTGATATGTGATAATGTTTTCAGAGGTGTCACTTCCTTTGGCAAGTGTGGTAATCCCCAGAAGCCTGGCATCTACATCCTCCTTACCAAAAAACACCTCAACTGGATAAAGAAAACCATTGCAGGAGCCATATAACATTTCTACTTCAAAGTAGAAAATTGAAGTAACCAAGTGAAAGGGTCTTAAACTTGACCTATCCGAAGAAGCATCTTGCAGCCCTCTGAACTTCACATACAAAATGCCGCCTGTCTAAAATAAATTCAGCAATGAAAGAAATGACCTCCTGCTGTCACTCTTCCCCGATCAGCAAAGACTGAGTCATCACATGTTCTCTATCCATGGTGAGAGACGTCCCCTGAGAAAAAGTTCTCCAATTCCGTGACTTTTTGTTCTATTCAGAATTTGGACTCTCACTTTCGAGTTCATTCTTAAAAGGAAGTCAATCTCGAGAAAGTTAGAATATTCTCCTTTCTTCCAAATGAAGATCCAAAATATTTCTGCTCTTAGAAATTCAGAGCCTGATATTGTATTCAGTGTGAGAGTAAAGACAGAGATAAGGAGGGATTATTCACTTCTTACTGTATGCTTCTGCATTGCTTAACTTCTTACCAAAATTCTAATTATGAATACAGTGGGAAAGACTCAGTGTGTGTTTTAGATAGTGGGAAAATTTAGAATTTGAGGTTAGACATAATTCAGGGAAACTCCATCATTTATTAATTACAAGTAGACTAAAATTACATAGATGAGTAGGCTGCAGTCCAGCCAGTACTTTGGTATGTATTTTGCTTTAGCTAGACAATTTATATTTGCAAGCACTAAGCTTAGTTCTATGTTATTCTTGATAGACTGTGCTATATAATAAATAAAGATGGCTTTTTTATTGCCTACCATTTATAATCACATCTTTTTGTTGCACTGTTTCTCCAAAGAGCTAATTTATAAATGCTCATTCTGTAATAATTCTGGCTGACTTATCCAATTTAATTCCTCACACATTTCCTGAGGGCCCACCATGTGCCAGGCATTCTGTCCAGATTTATAAATATTAAGACGTGACCACCACTTTCAACATGTTTGAAGCCTAGTAGGAAGCAAGGAGAAATCCATAAGAATGAGGACATCTGCTTTGGGTTCTAAAGAACACGTAACAGAGTAAGGCTATCTACTGTGTTGAGAAGTGATGGGGGAAAGATAAGCAATATTTCACACTCCCAGAAGCCATCCCAATTATCTCTCAGAGTCTACCTCCGGAGATTTGCGTTATGTTTAGACAGACCAACACAAATGTTGGATTCCCGACTAGAATGCCACAGACATCATAGCAATCTGGTGGGAGGATCACTGGTCTATAGGTCGGACACCGGCTCCATCACCAGACAGTGTAAGACCTTGAGCAGAGTCTCTGCCTCCATTTTCACATCTATAAACTGAAAATCTGTGGAGGGACTTCACTGGTGGCTCAGTGGCAAAGAATTCAAGCTCCCAATGCAGGGAGCCCAGGTTTGATTCCTTGTCAGGGAACTAGATCCCACATGCTGCAACTAAGACTCGGCATAGCCAAATAAAGAAAGAAACAGACATTTCTGTGTATCCAATGAGAAAATTCCAAATACCTACAAGACACTCGGTCCTAAGCAACCTCCCCACTGGTGACACTGAGACAACTTGTACAAAAGTGAACCGTACTGTCCTTAGCAGAAACCCAACTATAGAAGCAATTCATCTGCAGCGCTGATCGGTGGAATAAACAGAGCAACGAACCTGGGCCAGAGGCCCTAACTCCACTCTGCCTCTAACTCACCGCAGGACTCTGAAGAAATCATTCAAGCTCTCTGGCCCCCAGGGTCCTCAATTTGTCATGAGCAGAGTGGCCGATAATCACCCAGATCCAAAAATGTGTAAATAAAATATCCTCTAACGGAGGCCTTTGCACAAACATTAAAAACAATGAACTTACCACAGTGTACAAGGCCCTGCACAAGCTGGCGTCTCTGTACTCACTTCACTCTGGCTATGCCAAGATTCTTTCCTCAGTCACACACACACACACACCAGGATCTGTGCCCTCACACACACTCTCACGTATGTCCCCACCCCCACAGGCACTCACACTCACACCTACTCCCCACTGGGTTTTCTCAGGTTGGCTTTAATGTTGGCTGCTCATCCTCTCAGAGTCAGACCCTCTCTTAGTATTCTCCACTTCAGAACCCAGTTTTGTTCCTTTCAGTTCAGTTTAGTCCCTCAGTCGTGTCTGACTCTTTGCGACCTCATGAACTGCAGCACGCCAGGCCTCCCTGTCCATCACGAACACAACAATTTAAAATAATTTCATATGTTTATAAATTTCTTTCTTAGTAGACTATGCTCCATAAGGCAAAGATTAAATATTTATTCACCTTTATGTCTTATCTCCAGCATTTAGCACTGTGTCTGGCACCTCAGAGGTGTTCAATTAATATTTATGTAGTGCATTAATTAATATGATTCCAGGCCTTGTCCTCAACAGCTGATTCACTTCTCTATGACCATGGAAAGAGGACAGCAAATTCAAATATAAATGCGTATAATAGCATGCATTGCTCTTTTGGAAAATATTAATTCATTGAGTTATGTAGATTTTCCAAGTTCTGACACATTCATTGCACAATATTTTAAAAAAACATTTGTTAATATCACTACCATCTGATTGGGCAAGTCCTTAAGTGTTGGGAAGATGTCAAGCTTGTGAGAGCAGATACAAGTGTTTCTAAAATTCTAATTTTATCGTTAGCAACAAACATTGTCAGTTGTTTTCTCTAAAGTGACAGTTTCACTTCATTCATATTTGAGAAATTGTCATTAAATATCAAAGTCTGAATAATCATATTTTGTCTGTCAGCATTCTTTTTTTCTTAACTTGACTGCAGTATAGTTGATTTACAATGTTGTATTAGCTTCTTCTTGTTTAGTCACTCAGTCATGTCTGACTCTGCGACCCCATGGACTGCAGCACACCAGGCTTCCCCGTCCTTCACTAATCTCCCAGAGTTTGCTCACACTCACGTCCATTGAGTCAGTGATGCCATCCAACCATCTCCTCCTCTGTCGCCACTACTGCATAGCAAAAATGAATCAGCATTCTTTCAGATAAAAAAAGTATTCCATGAAAGAGATAGACCAATTAGCAACTCAAACAATTACACTAGTGTTTTTCATCAAAGCAACCATAGTACTTTAATGTGCAACCAACATGCTTCATACATACATTGCACACTTCCCACATCACAGAGAATATTAAGAAGACATTTACTACAGGGTAAAGTGTCAATTTTTTTTAAATTTTGCTGTTTCTTCATTGAAACTGTTTTTTTCTTCTGAGAGTGTCTGACAATGAATAGAGTGACTATTGGTACAGTCTGATGCTACTGCATTGATTTGTGCTAAGACACCAGCAGTTTTCCCCATCATTGCCTTTGTGACATTAGTGAAAATGTTAACACACAGGTATAGAAACAAGAACATCTTAGCATTATTATGAAAATTAATTTAATCTCACAGACCCCTGAAAAAGTTTCAAGAACACCCAGGGGTCCACCAACCACACTTTGAGAACTACTGGCTTACAATATTGCAAAGGCTCACTCATAACTGGAATAAATTAAACATTTTCCCAAGAGTATAAACAGGTAGCCTTAATTTACAATTTTTTTAATTTATACTTATGGGACTCCCCGGGTGGCACATGAAAAGAAACTCAACATTAGTCACTAGTCATTACAGAAATGCAAATCAAGACCACAATTAGAAACTTCTTCACACTCACTAGAATAGCAATTGTAAAAAATAATACTAATAGCAAATATTGACAATAGGTTAGAAACCTGGAATCTTCATACATTGTTAACGCAATATAAAATGATTCAGCCACTTTAAAAAATAGAAGTTCTTCAAGATGCTAAACACAGCTAAAATATGATAGTCATCCCACTCTTAGGTTTATGCCCCATCCCCAAAATGAAAACATATGTCCTCACAAAAACTTGTACATAAATGCTCACAGCAGCATTGTTCATAATAGGTAAAAAGTAGAAACAACAAAAAGTGTATCAGCTGCTGAGTTGGCAAATAAAATATATTTCCATGTGATGGAACATTATTTGACAACAAAAAGGAATAAAAAGCATCATGCTAAGTGAAAGAAGTCAATCACAGAAGACCACATATTGTGCATTTCCATTTATATGAAATGTCCAAAATAGGCAAGTCTAAGAAGCCAGAAATTAGATTAGAGGTTGTCCAGGGCAGGGGAGTCAGGGAAAGGAGGGTAATGCAGAGTGACTGCTAATGGCTATGAGACTTTCTTGGGGAATGATAAGCATTCTAGAATCAGATTATGGTGATGGTTGCACAACTCAAAATAGCTTAAAAGCCAGTGAATGATACACTTCAAAGTGAACTTGATAGTATGTAAATTATATCTCAAAAGCTGTTAAAAATCATCATGAGGTATTTCCATGGGTGGTCCAGTGCTTAAGAGGCCCACCTGCCAATGCAGGGGGCACGGGTTCCTCCCTGGCCTGGGAAGATCCCACACGCTACAGGATAACTAAGCCTGTGCTCCACAGCTACTGAGCCTTCACTCTAGGGCCTGTGCTCCACAAGAGAAGCCACTGCAAAGAGAAGCTCCTGCAAAACCCCACATGCAGCAAGAAAGCCCTAGCACAGTCAAAAACAAATAAATATCTTTTTAAACATTACCATGTGTCGAGGGAGGGTAAGCATATTCACATTAAAAGAAACAGAACTATCAATGTTTCCTTTAGGAAATTTTCAGTAGCTATAGTCAATTAAAACTTGACATTTTTAGTCTGCATTAAAATTATTCACCAAAACCAGAAGCAGGGTATCCCCCTATTTTACTGAAAATGATTCACCTTTGATGCACCAGTGATAGCTGAGAAAAGGAAACACAGGGGTCTCAGTGGGGTTTCTTTCTAAGGTCATGTGATTTCTGAAAAAGCAAGTTCTGAGTTTGAAAGCCTCAGGGTGTTGGGGATGGCTGGTTAACAGCCAACACCCTGATCAAACACATTACTATTTATGTAGTATAATGACCACATCCTCAGCTCAGAAAAAGAGCTAATGACATTTCTAATAGAAAGCATACCGAATACTCTTCCTTCAGAGACTGAGACTGATCCTTCTTAGAGTTGTTCTCCAATATCGGAACAAAATAGCGATGTCTGACTCCCATTTTCCTTTCTTAGCTAAATCCAGAAAGAAGGAAGGGAGGAAGGAAAGGAAGAAGGAAGAGAGGAAGGGAAGGAGGGAGAGAGGAGAAATTCAGATACTCTCACATGTCTAAAGTGGTAAAATCAAACCGTCAGGGGAAGCACAATCAGAGGACGGCCTGGAAAAAACCAGTGCTCCCTAACCCCACCAGCCTCTGTCCCCACCTGCCAGGTTCCAGATAGGGGCACAACAAATTACCTCCACAAAGTGGAGAAGGAAAATCCAGGCAAGAGCTTATGAATAAATAAGATTCCCTCCTACATTTCCATTTGTCCTTGGCCGATTCATTCTTGCAAAATCCTAGGCAATAACTAAAAAGACATTTGGCTAGTGACCAATTTTTAGGTGACTGATTTTAAATCTCTGATTAAAGACTATAAAGGGCTTTCATTTATGATAGGTAATGGATAGAGAAGATAATGTTGGTGATGATGAAAATTAGAATGCTCAAAATCTCAGCTGAAACGTTTGAGGTCTCTTCTTGTATACTATCTTCTGGTGGCAACAAGGCCCCATAGTCCCTGCCTCCCTCTCCCCACAGAGGTCCTCGCCGAGGGGGGCACACCCACTGGTGAGGAGTGGTTACTCACCATTCTCACTTGTGGGGTTCCTTTCCCTAATGCCTAACTTTGAAATGGGAAAGAAAGAAAAGAAAGGAAACCACATCCTTTGTACTCTCAGTATATAAATAAGAGCTAGTCAAGAACTGAAAACACATTTCACATTGATTGATGTGGGGACACCAGCCACAATGAGGAACTCCTCTACCTTTCTGGCAGCCACTCTCTCAATTGTCGTTTTTCTCCTAATTCCTGAAGGTAAGACTGATCCTTGTCATTTCTACTATAATAAATTAAGTAAAATGGAGTAGACTTTTTGGCAATATTAACTAAGTGTTCTAAGAGGAGATTTTTTTCTGCAAGTCCTAACATTCTTCCTGGGATTCTACATATATCCTTTTTTTTTAAATTTTTATTCATTCATTTACTTGGTTGCACTGGATCTTGGTTGCAACATGTGGGATCTTAGTTCCCAGACCAGGGATTGAACCCGTGCCCCTGCATTGGGAGCACAGAATGTTAACCACTGGGGCATCTGGGAAGTCCCTCTACATGTATCTTTATTTTAGAAGGAAAAATCCTTCTTTCTTCTTTATAATTCCTTTATAAAAGATAATGGAACTACCAGTGCTGCCAATGTGTGGCTTGAAAATTGCCCAAAAGGACTCTGTAAAAACAAGTAATCAAACAGACACAAAGCTCTTAAATTAGGAAAACAAATAGCATCTTTCAGGAAAGGAACAGTGGCACCTCAGCCTTTCCTGCTGCAGAAAATGCATAGACAGTTTTAAAGATAAAATCAGCTGTACTTCAATAATCCATCAGTCTTTAAAAAAAAACCTGACCTAGATGTACCCCCCATGTCAAAATGATTCAAATATTCATCATTATTTCTCTAGGCTAGTATGTCCTTGGGAATACATTAGGACACTGGGACCATCGACTCTTTGGCAGTGCTGCGGTGTTTTGTATCAAGTGTATTCTTTGATGCGCTAAGTAGTAACCAACTAGCCTGATTTTATGTGAGCTGCACAGTCATTAGTTTAAAATGCTGTAATAGTCATGGGATTATCTCTAGAAGGGTAATAGGGTACAATAGCCCCGAGTAGCTCTAGGTATTCCTTAAAATCTTTCTAGGCACCGATAACAACTCTGGGGCTAGGCTGAACTGTGCCAACAAGTGTAGAGCTTGGGTTTTCCCCACAGTCTGGCAGTTTTTGGAGGTGGAAACGGTGGACAAGGGCTGATGGAACCTATCTTACCAAAAATTCCTGAGGAAGATCTCTGCTTTATCTTGCAGCTAAAAATAAGGAGAAATTTTAGAAATAATAAGGTTGCAGGACATTAGAAACAGAAGAATGGACAGAATACTATTAATATAAGCATGGCTTCCCTTGTGGCTAGGACGCTAAAGAATCCACCTGCAGTGCAGGAGACCTGGGTTCGATCCCTGGGTTGGGAAGATCCCCTGAAGGAGGGCATGACAACCCACACCAATATTCTTGCCTGAAGAATCCCCATGGACAGAGGAGCCTGGCAGGCTACAGACCATGGGGTCACAAAGAGTTGGACACGACTGAGCAACTAAGCAGCAGCAAAATATAAGCATGTCCCAGCGACTATGTTAGAACATGTTATTGTTGTTGTTTGTTCCCCCAGTGGGGGAAGCCCATGTCCTATGAAACACTGAAACCAAGTAGATTAAAAAAAAATCCAATCATATCTTTTCTTCAAAGGAAACAGCAAATGCAAATTACTGTTTCCTTCAGTCAGAGAGAGTAGTATCGGTTCCCAAATGGAACAGACACAGCAAAGCATGATTTGATCCTCTAGACAGTTTGTCTCAATCTTTCTACACATTAGAATCCTCTGGAGACTTTGAAACAATATTTACATCTCAGCCCTGGTCCTATCTGATTTTAATTTGATTCTAGGTAGGGACCAAGAATTGCTAGTTTTTAAAGCTTTTCACCTGTTCTAATTCCTCTTCCCGAATCCTAGTTTGCGGGAGATGGGGACTTTTTTCTGTGCTCACCAATCACAGGACTCTGCAAAATGAAGTATTGTACTGAGTTTACAATTTCTACAGCTCAGACAGTCCAAAGATGCATCTTTGGAATCCATCTCTTCATGATATCAATCAGGAAAATTGAGATGTAGGTGAAGTTCTATTTGTTTCGCTAAGTTCCTTATCCTTTTACTTCTAGAGGCTAGGATTTCCCCTTCCCCACTCCCTTCTGGAAATGGGAGCCCTCTGGACACCCATTTTCCCTGCCCCTCTCATCATTTACATCTCATTGTAAATCTGGCAATAAGTTGGCCATATTAATAGAGAAACAGGCACTGTACCCTATTGAGAGAACCATGAGTCCTAGTCAATGGTCAGTAACAATGCTTGAGAAGGATCCAAGAACATCTGGTGTAGGAAGGTGGCGCTGAGAGTATATCAAGAGGGCACAACAACCTTTCAACCAACAGGGATGGTTTGCCTTGTGCTTCCATCTCAGTTCAGTTCAGTCATTCTGTTGTGTCTGACTCTGCGACCACATGAACTGCAGCATGCCAGGCCTCCCTGTCCATCACCAACTGCCGGAGTTCACCCAAACCCATGTCCATTGAGTTGGTGATGCCATCCAACCATCTCATCCTCTGTCGTCCCTTTCTCCTCCTGCCATCAGTAATGTCTCTTCTTTTTAATATGCTGTCTAGGTTGGTCATAACTTTCCTTCCAAGGAGTAAGTGTCTTTTAATTTCGTGGCTGCAGTCACCATCTGCAGTGATTTTGGGCTTCCATTTCACTTTTCTCTAATATTAAATCTCTACTCTTGGTCTATCACCAAGGAAATTTGGCTAAGGCAGAATTCTCTCCTTATAGCATCTTCTCACTTCTCTTCATGGCTTAGATTAAACCATGTGGTTCAGTCTGGAGATTGAAGAAGAGTTTCAGGTGCAAAAGATAGTCTCTCAATTTATGAATGAGAAGGGTATAAATTTCAATAAGGAAAAGACTCATGACTAAAAAACTCATGGGTAGGGTCACAGCTAAAAGGTGCTAATGTCAGTTTGTAAGCTGTGGTGTTTTGCAAGAGCTCGGGGTGAAAAGGCTGGTCTTCAAGCTTGTAGAAGCAACTCTGCTTCCCCCAGATTAATACCTAGCCAGAAAAGGGGAGGGATGGGCAGACACCAGCAGTTCCTGTAGCACCAGTTACAGGTATAAACTCATGCACAGTTGTCTGCCCTTTGCAAGTCCTGAGGCCTGAGGCTAGTGGTTGTGACAGATTTCCAGCCTGATAATCCCTGGACCTGCCAATGGCATGACTTCTGTGGGTGAAAGAGCGAGACCTCTCAGATTCCAACAGAAATGGGATTTACATTCAGGTATCTGATCCGGGCTCTGCCGGTGGCTCCACGGTAAAGAATTCGCCTGCAGTGCAGGAGCTGCAGGCAACACGGGTTCGATCCCTGGGTCGAGAAGATCCCCTGGAGGAAGGCATGGCAACCCACTCCAGTATGCTTGCCTGGAGAATCCCGTGGACAAAAGAGCCTGGCAGGCTACAGTCCATAGGGTTGCAAAGAGTTGAACACGACTGAAGAGACTTAGCAAGCATGCCCACATCTGAAATTGACATGAAGGGGTGGAGTACGCTCTCATCCCTCCTCCTCTCTATGTGGGAAAAGCATGTCTAGCCTTAGAAACGTGATTATAAGTAGAGCTCTTTAGGGTGGTCACTGATATGACTTGTCTTTGTCTTTTGAATAGATCTCTGTGAAAAAATTATTGGAGGAAATCAAGTGACTCCTCATTCAAGACCCTACATGGTGCTACTTCGTGGGAAAAACATCTGTGCCGGAGCTTTGATTGCCAAAGACTGGGTATTGACTGCAGCTCACTGTCCCCTGTAAGTTCTTGGGTTAAAAAAAAAAAAAAAACTTTTGTGGAGACAGTCTAACTTGGAGGAATATAAACAAAGAGAGTAAATATCATTAAAGCCACCGGATCTTCACAGCATTTACATCTTTGGCAGCTTGCTTTAAAACCCCAAAAGGGAGTTGAGGCCAGACTCAGCCCCAGAGAATCAGACCAAACAGGAAGCAGCATCCAGAGCACTTTTGGAAGATCTCCTCTGGAGCCACCAGGCTCAAGAGCTGCAAGTCTTGGCTTCTGGTCTTGACCTGATGATGGTGCAGAAGGGCGAAAATTTTCAGTGTGCCCTCAGGGACCTGAGCAGCTCTGTCAAGTAGAGAAGGCTCCTTTTGAAAACCTTCCTGTTTTCTTAAAACTTCTCACACCTTCAGCCATTTCATAACCATGGTCAACCACAGCCTTCAAACCTCTTTCAGGGCTGGTCTTTTCTTCCCTCCCTAATCAAGCCTCTAAACTTGGGCTGTCCATTATGATAGCCACTATTATGTTGGTTACATGAGTTATCTATAGTTATATACATTTGCATTCACTAAAATTAAATCAAATGACAAATTTAGATCCTCGGTCTCACTGGCCACATTTCAAGGCCTCGGTAGCCTACCTGGGGCTCCATATTGGACAGTGCGGACTTATAGAACATTTCATCATCAAAGTATACTCTACTGAAAGCACTGTTCTAAGGTCTAAGTGAGACTAATATCAGCTGTGTAATGGAAAAACAGCAGTGTGAATACATTGTTGGTGTAGTTTATAACTAAGTTATGAATGATAATGGCCTTCATCATTAATATATCAGAGAGTTTCTCGATTTTATTAACCAAAATGAATCTTCAGCATGGAGTAAGAAAAGGAAGATCCGAAGGGGCCCCCCTTTAGACCACCTTTCCCTCAAATATACATACTCAGTGCCATGCACATAGGGTCTTTCATTAAGCAATCTATTTTTGAAAGTTTGCCCACTTAAGATAAGTTTGTTGTCCTCTTACAAGGATTTCTTCAGTGCACTAGTTCTACAGCTATTGAGTGTCTTTTGCTATTGTTGCTAGACCACTGAGACTTCTGTTTTCCAGTCATCTGCAACTGGATTCTCTATTACAACCAAAGGAAGGTTGAGGGGACAGCAGTATAACTCCAACAAAGATCCCAAGACTTGGCTTAGCTACCATGGAATTCTCTCTTTTTTTTAATACTTATTACATATTTAATTTTTGGCTGTGCTGGGTCTCCTTTGCTGCGAGCAGGCTTTCTCTAGTTGCGGCAAGCGGGAGCTACTCTCCAGTTGCTGTGTGTGGGCTACTCCCTGCAATGGCTTCTCTTGTTGTGGAGCACAGGCTCCAGGGCCCAAGGACTTCTGTAGTCATGGTGCACTGGCCCAGCTGCCCCGCAGCATGTGGAATCCTCCCAGACCAGGGATGCAATCCGCGTCCACTGCACTGGCAGGCAGACTCCAACCACGGGACCATCGAGGAAGTCCCCCATGGAAGTCTCTTATCATTTGATTTTCAATGAGCCAAGTTTAGCTTGTTATAAATAAGCTGCAGGTCAGCATGATGATAATGATAATGATAAATTCATAAACAATTCACTTTTATTCTTAAAAGTGTACATTTTTTTCTGAGTCACAAACAGGTATTTCCACAGCAAGCACATTTATAGATGGGACAATGAAATCGATCAGCCCATAATATGCTTAGCTCCTGTTTTAAAGAGTAAACCAAATTAACAGTATTGTGTCTGTTTTCAGGAACCGGAAATCCCAGATCATTCTTGGGGCTCACTCAATAAGCAAGAAAGAGCCTGAAAAACAGATCGTGTTCGTTAAGAAAGAGTTTCCCTATCCGTACTATGACCCGGACAAACATGAAGGCGATCTTAAACTTCTAAAGGTACAAACCTTTGATTATACTTTTCATTGATTCAAAAGTCATAGAAGCTCCTACAATCTGGCTTCTGACATGGAAATCTTTTTTAGTGGCCTGATAACTGTATAAGAGGGTCCCTGGCAGTTGGGCTAAAACTTAAATTTAAAAAGTGACATTTTTATTATCTTGTTCTGCTAACTCTTTTTGCTTGCCTTCCAACAGCTGAACAAAAAAGCAACACTTAATAAAAACGTGGCTATCCTTCAGCTCCCAAAAAAGGGCAAAGATGTGGAACCAGGAACTGCATGTCGAGTTGCAGGATGGGGACAGTTTCACAATAATTCCCCTGTGTCCGATATTTTGAGAGAAGTCAATGTGACCATCATAGACAGAAAAATCTGCAATGATAAATCACACTATAATCATCATCCTGTGATTGGACTGAATATGATTTGTGCTGGAAGCCTCCGAGGTGGAAAAGACTCCTGCCGTGTAAGTAAAATAAGATCCCAAACTTGAGCTGTTGGGTTAAGTCATGCAGATATAGAGAATGTGACGTCATGCTTTGCATTGGCTTCTACAGGGTCCTAGTGCTTTTTAAAAGAAGTCTGATAAAACTCCAGTCAAATAAATTAATGTTCTCAGCTCAGATGAGTTGTTCATCAAAAATAACAAGTTCACTGCTAGTGCCTGGGTTGAACTACTTGCATATTCTTGATTTTATATCAAAAACCACTAAGAAGCAATTTTTTTTTATCATTTTTCATATTAATGTATATAGATCTAAACTGAAAAAAAATATGTAACACTCAGGAGAGCTGAAGTCAGGGTACATCTAGGGCCTTCTGTACCTTTCCCCATCTTAGCACCCCCTAATAATTTCACTGCCATTTAGCCAGGTAAGTCTGAAATGCCTGCATTCCCAAGACTGACTGAAGATCTTGGAGTAAACTGCATAGCTTCCTAGAGCTGAGCTCGACCTTTGGAAACAACTTCCAAGCACTCCATACCAGAGAACATGCAAGCCTCCCTCTCAGTGTGCCCTGAGAAGGGCTGGGACAGGTCTCTGCTTAAAGATAGGAGTAGAAGAACATATGACTAAGGTTTAAGCCCTGAGCACTGGTTTGTCCCTTCTCACCTCACTGGGATGGAACTGCGCTCTCAGAACCTTTCGTTTGCAGAACTCCAGGTACAAGCCTCAATGACTCTTCATCCAGCAACACCAGTCATCCCTAAAGCCACAACAGGGAAACAGCCAATCAGGTCTCTAGACTTTAAATATCTTTAAATATGCTGATCTAGAGTTCCTTGGGGCTTCCTTTGTGGCTCAGCTGGTGTAGAATCCGCCTGCAATGCAGGAGACCTGGGTTGGATCCCTGGGTTGGGAAGATCCCCTGAAGAAGGGAAAGGCTACCCACTCCAGTATTCTGACCTAGAGAATTCCATGGACTGTATAGTCCATGGAATCACACAGAGTTCCTTGAGAGAATGCAAGGTCACATACCTGGTAGTGCAGTCACAAGAATAAAGCATGACTTACAGCTAACTGAAGCCTCCCTCCTAGTGGAACCAGGCAGCTCTGAAGTGTAATCCCTGACTTCCAGGAGCATCCATCTAGCATCAGATGCTCAAGAGACTTAGGAGGAAGAGCGAAAAATAATGCAAATTCCACAAGAATAGTACTTATCCTCTATTTTGTTCACTGATCTAGTCCTAGTGTCTAGAAGACTGCATGGCACCTGGTAGGTACTCCATGAATATTGACTAAATGAACAATGTTTGCTAGGGAAGAATGGCATTTGTGGGAGTTTGAAGGAATGGACCTCCAAGGTCTAATTTTAATATTCACTGAGCCTATGATAAGGTGATAGACACAAGCTTTACCATGTTATTTTCTCTTCAATGGTTACTGTATTGATGAATTGATGAAGTTTGAGTCTTTCACATTCCATATGCTCTTAAGAAGTATAACTTTGTTCGTTAAATGTTTGTTTCTCATTAAAAAAAAGAGAGAGAGAGAGATTCAAGGGAGCAATTTCTGTTTGAGAAGGTGAAGAACAAGTTGCTTTGGTTTTGTTCCTTTGAGAAGACAACTCCCAGAAGAACCAGAAAACATAGCTTTTATTCTTTGCCTCAATGGCCCATCTGCATTTGACTGTTTTATGCCTTGAGTTACTCAGCATTTTGAGAAAATGACAAAAAGGAGAGTTTCTAAAGCAGAGAGTTTGTCTCAAAATCACTGGATTCCACAAATAATAATTCAAGTTTCATTTCAATTTTCACTGCTTTGTAAACAAATCAAGAAAAAAAGTTGACTATATCATTGAATATTCCTCAACATTTTGGTTTTTTAAGCACTGATCATCAAGTAAGTCAAGGTTGGTCTTAACTTCACGTTAAATGCTTCACATTGAATGGCGTTTCTTCCATGCTGCTAGTGGTCACACTTGATGCTGATCTCCACCATTCCTCTTGTTTTCCCCAAGGGAGATTCTGGAAGCCCTCTGATATGTAAAGACACTTTCAGAGGCATCACTGCCTTTGGCATTCAGGGGAGATGTGGAGACCCTCGAGGGCCCGGCGTCTATACACTTCTTTCAAAGAAACACCTCAACTGGATAGTTAAGACTATGAAGCAAGCAGTTTAAATACTTGTATTTCATTTGCTGTTACTTTTTTAAAAAATTGTCTTGAAGTATAGTTGATTTACAATGTTGTATTAGTTTCAGGTGTACAGCAAAGTGAATCAGAGTTACACATATATCCACTCTTTTTTAGATTCTTTTCCTATATAAGCCATTACAGACTATTAAATAGAGTTCCCTGTGCTATATAGCAGGTTCTTATTAGTTACCTATTTTAAATAAATTGATAGTAGTATGTATATGTCGGTCCCAATCTCTCAATATATCACTCCCCCCATCCCTGATAACCTTAAGTTTGTTTTCTACATCTGTGACTCTACTTTTGTTTCATCAATAAGTTCATTTTACCCTTTTTTTTCGATTCCACATACATGTGATATCATATGATATTTGACCTTCTGTGTCTGACTTACTTCACTCAGTATGACAAGCTCCATCCATATTGCTGCAAATGACATTACTTTGTTCTTTTTTATGGCTGAGTAATATTCCATTGTATATATGTACCACATCTTTATTATCCATTCCTCTGATGGACATTTAGGTTGCTTCCATGTCCTGGTTATTGTTAAGTGGTGCTGCAATGAACATTGGGATGCATATATCTTTTTGAATTATGGTTTTCTTCAGATATACACCCAGTGCTGTCGTTTCTTAATTTCATTATAAATAAAATCAACTTCTATCACTGTACTTGCCTCCTATAACATATAGCAGGCAGATATCCACCAGCAAAGTGGAACAGAGTAATATAGAGACCTTGGGATAATGCAAAGGACAGATCAAGGGACCATGGTCACCTGTGTCATCCATGTGACAAGTGACATGCAAATTTGACTTGAATTATTCACTTCACTGATTCAATGGGCTGGGCCCAGCAGGAGGAACACTAAGGTCAGTCTGTCTAGTAACAAGTACAGTCAAGGGCCCAGCAATTCTGCAAGAAACAGAAGCAGCCAGTCTGGAGCATTTGGATTAAAAGGAAATATTTGCCCTTCACAGGCCATTGTTCCACACCAACACCTGCTTCTCAGATTTATATACAAGAACCTGAGTCCATTGGGAGAAGCAGAAACAGGAAATGTCTTAGAGTATTTTTCAAAGCAGGCAAGAAATGGAAATTACAATTCTAGGGGATATTAACAAGGCACTTAGCTAGAGAAAGTCAGCCTCTTTTCTCAGTAGTTTGAATTTAAGCCTTGGGTTAGCTAGGTGATTTCTTGATTCTCCTCGTCCTTGAGCCTGGGTAGGTACAATCAACATGGTTATGGTGGCTGCCATCTCATACTAGGGAGTGAGTGCTGAATCATGGTCTGAAAGTTTCCTTTGGGAGAGAAACCAAGATGTTCATTCAGCATGCTGAACATAGTGGATAGTCATCAGCCCAGTAGCCGCATCAAGATTATATGAACAGATTCCTTTGATTTCTATCAGTTTGTTTTGGAATATAAATCTTATGTGTGTGTATGTATATATATGTAAACATATACATATAAACACATGGTATGTCCAAACTGAGAACACACAGCAACACTATGAGACAGCTTCTTAAAACAAACGAGGGGACAGAGCTTATAGACTGACCAAAATACTGGCCCACTGGTTTTCAACCATGGCTGCCCATTAGACTTAACAGGCTCTTTAAAATGACCAATGTCTATGCCTCACTTTTAGAAATTTTTATTTAATTTGATGAGAACCAGGACAAAGTGTTCTTTTTATAAGTTTCTCCAATGATTTTAATATGCAGCTGGTGATAAGAACTCTTATATTAGAAATGAAATCTCATGCTGATATCTAAAAGAGATAAGAGAGTTACTAGGATGATATTTTAGATGCGTGTTACAAGCCGTGATTAGGATTTTAATAGCAATAAGAAGGCAGATGGAATATTCTCTACTGGCAACATTTATTACAGATTCTGAAGTTTGCTTAAAAATAGTTGCGTGAAACTCTTGTTCATTGCTGGTGGAAGTGTAAATTGGTAGAGTTTCTTAGGAAAAATGACAATGTCTATTAAAACTGAATAAACACATATGCTATGACTTAATAATTCTTACTCTTGGGTATAGACCAAACAGAAATGAGGGCTTTTCCCCACCAAATACGTGTTTGAGAATGTTCATAGCAACTTTATCCTTGAAAGTTAAAATTAAAAATAAATGTCCATCTATAATAGAAAAACAATTGTTGTATATACAATGGGATATTATACAGCAATTAAAAGACCAAACTATAGTTACATGCAGCAACAGTAACTACTCCCACAAATTTAATGTTGAGTAAAAGAAACCAGACTCCACATAAAAGAATATTTACTGTATTATTACATTTATCTGATGATTGGCAGAAAAAAAAACTAATTCATGGTAGCCAAGGTTGGAATAATGGAGGGGTGTTGACTAAGTGACACAAAGAATCTTCTGGGGTAAAAGAAATGCTCCCATGTTGATCTGGATGATTTACCCATAGATCTTGATCTTAATCTGTTCGTAAATTAAATACATTGAGCTATACACTTAAGATTTATATGCTTTATGTGAATTATTACTCAATAAAAATTTTATACTACACAATTTTTGTAGCTAAAGCTTCTGTTTTGTGTATTGTCTGAGTTCATTTTTTTCTTTACTGAAACCACATTCCAGACTTCCATAAAACTAACAGCAGTAAAAGATATATTGCTGTTTTTCTTAAATGAGAACCTTGTTCACACACCAGTATTAATTGAGAGAAGTAATCTTTGGTCCTTTGGTCATGTCATAGTCTCATGAGATTTTTAAGAGAGATGTAACCATATCAGAATGGTGGGGGACACTGGAAATGGTCTCACCATTTTGCTCCTTTCCCTGCTAAACTTTTTCTAATAGTTTATACTTGGCTAAATAAGATCAAATGAAAGCCATTATCTTAAAAAAGAAGACTGTGCATTACAGGGATGTATCATATTTGCACTTTTTGGTGACCTAAAATTTTGTAAGGTAAGAATCACTAGCACTACCAAGCAGATTTTCTGAGTTTAAAAACAGGGTAAAGAACAGAATACATTGTCAGTTTGTCAGGAGAGTCCCACCACTCCTTGTATTTACTATTCCACTTTTCAATTATCAAGGCTTTTATTTGGTATTACTTTTTTGAAGAGAGATATTAAAGGAGTGTGTGTATATTGGTAAAAGCCATTTATGATAAAGTAAATAAATTAATCAACATATGTTAGTTGACACACACAAAGCATTCCAGAGGACACTAAAAAAATATAACATGTGCTCCCTCAACTCCTCAATATAATTTTGTGAAAGAAATAAGCATGCTAAAGCTTAAATAAACAAAGATTCCCGTACTAATAAAAGATTTTTTAAAACAACTAGAATAGTTATATTAACACAAAGTAGGTGACACAGGCTGATAGATACCAAGAGTTCAAAGCCAGGTAACATTATTTCAAAAACACTTCCTGGAGAAGATAGGACTTAAGTGAAGGTACAGAGCAAAGGAACTGAGGAGCAGGAATTCCAGACTAGATGAGAGCTCCAACAAAGGCATAAGGCAGGAAATCATGACAGCCCAGCGATAACACAGGAGGTGAGTGAGGGTTAATGTTAAAAAGAACAGTGGCTTGATGGAGCTTGAAGAAACCTTAGCAGTTATCAAATCCAAAGCCCTATTTGCAAATGTTGTGGCATACCCAAGGTCACTCAGTAAGTTCATGGCAGAGCCTAGTTAAGTATAGGTCCCCTAACTTCAGATTCTGGGCTCAGGACTCCAAGGTTGAGGTCAAGGGGGATTAGATAATGGGGAGTCACTGAGAGTTTATGAGCAGGGTACTGGGAGGATCAGCACAGTACTTTTAGAAATTAAACCTATCAGTGATGTGGAAACCCACTAAGAATAAAGACAGGAAACCAGATAGAAGGCAATTGCCACAAATTGGTCATCAGGTGTGTAGGACGTTACTGCTGCTGCTGCTGCTGCTGCTGAGTCACTTCAGTTGCATCCGACTCTGTGCAACCCCACAGACGGCAGCCCACCAGGCTCCCCCATCCCTGGGATTCTCCAGGCAAGAACACTGGAGTGGGTTGCCATTTCCTTCTCCAATGCATGAAAGTGAAAAGTGAAAGTGAAGTCACTCAGTCGTGTCTGATTCCTAGCGACCTCATGGACTGCAGCCCACCAGGCTCCTCCGTCCATGGGATTTTCCAGGCAAGAGGACTGGAGTGGGGTGCCATTGCGTTCTCCGAGGACGTTACTTGGGTGAAACAAAAGATAGAGAACAAGGAGTAAACTGAATAATCAGGAGGCTCCCTGAGTGATGGGATGACTAGGGTAAGATGAGATCATGAAGAGAGAAAAGGGAGTCCCAAGGAAGTCCTTGTCAGAGAGGAAATAATCCATATGCTTAATCCATATTAAAGTTACGCAGTCATGTCCGACTCTTTGTGACCCTATGGACTATAGCCCACCAGGTTCCTCTGTCCATGGAATTCTCCAGGCAAGAATACTGGAGTGAGTTGCCATTTCCTTCTCCAGGAGATCTTCCCACCTCAGGTATCGAACCCAGGTCTCCCACACTGCAGGCAGACTCTCTACCAACTGAGCCACCAGGGAAGCCTTATGCTTAACACAGAGGAGCACTTTAATCAGTATTTAAATGAGTAAGTTGTGCTTATTCAAGTGAATAAGTTGTGTTTTTAATGTATTGAGTTTGAGCTAAAGACAGAAAAGGATCTCAATGAAGAAATAACCAAGGGACTTCCCTGGTGGTCCAGTGGTTACGACTTCAAGTTCCCACTGCAAGGGCATGGGTTTGATCCCTGGTCAGGGAACTAAGACCCATGCATGCCATATCATGCAGCCAAAATAGAAAAAAAAATATATATATATATATATATGTATATATATCCAGAGATCTAAGTATAAGGCTGGAGCTTGGGAGAAAAGTGAAGGGGGAAAGAAGAGTTTACAAATTGTTGCAGTAGATATTCTTGTGACTATAGCAGTGAAAATGCATCTCTAACACGGAGGAGACAGAGAAAGAAGAAGAAAAGGGGAGGAGGAAAGCAGAAAGATAAGCACAGAATGAGAGACAACGTCTGGAAGTTGTGGTGGGATGAAACAGAGCAAGTAAAGTAACCTGAGAAAAAGGTCAGGGGAACAGGCATTCACCTCAGGAAAAGCACCATCTTGTTTGAGCCTCATGACAATGCCATGGAGAAGGCAAGGCCAATATCATTATTCTCATGTCAAAATGAGGAAGCTGAAGCCGGGAGGGGCTGAGTGACTAGCAGCAATTCCATATGCAGGCTGTGCCATCCGCTGCAGCAGAAAAGACTCGCATCTGGTCTGGACTCAAAGCCAGGTGTAGCACTCGGCCTCGGTGGTCTGTGGGAAGACAGACAGACAGCTCGTGTTCCACGTGTCAAGGGCTGTTGCCTAGGACTGGGAAGCAACCTAAGCTGGGGGCCATGAATCCCATCCCAGGATAAAGGGCTTCTCCAAACACCTGCCACATTCAGGGCTGGCGCTCCCACTGCACCTTTGCCAAGAAAACAGTCAGCGTGGGCTCTGGGGAACACCCTAAAGTGGCCAAGTTCTGCTTCACTGTTGCCCCTTCAGGGTGTTTCCCCTTGTATTAGATCCCTAGGGCTGCTGTAATAAATTACCACAAGCTGCATGGCTTAAGACAACGGAAATATATTCTCTCACAGGCCAGAAGTCCCAAATTAAGGGGTTGGCAGGGCCGGCTTCCTCTGGAGACTCCATTCCCTGACTCTTCTGGCTCTGGCAGCTGTTGACCATCCCAGAATGGTGGCCACATCACTCCAGTCTCTGCTTCCGTGGTCAAGTCGCCTCCACTTCTGTGTCTGTTCTTCGCTGTGTGCCTCTTATAAGACACTTGCTGTTACATTTAGGGCCCATCCGGATAATCCAGAATGATCTCATCTCAAAATCCTCAACTTTAATTACACCTGCAAAGACCCTTTCACAAAATAAAGTTCCATTCCCAGGTTCCAGGGACTTGACTTGGATAGCTCTGAGGGGACCAGCTTTTAGTTCCCCACAACCTCATACCTTCTACCATTATTAGTTCTATCTTCTCTACTCCACCAATTCCCAGGAATTCCCTTGGCCATGTTCCTACCACACACCCCATCCCTCTTCTTATCCTCCCCTAAAAGTAATCCCTTTAGGATGTTGGTTTCAAGAAGCTAATCAAATAAACTCATGCAGCTTCATGGAAAAGGACACAAAAATCTGTCCCACAAAGCAAACATAAGTCTTTGTGTGAAATTCTGAGGATAATAACCCTCTTTCCAACTGACCATTTCTCAAAGAACATTCTGTGGGACAATAGTTTTATATGAGGTTGTTAGGTATTTAAAAATGAAAAGAGTCTTTAATAATCATGTTAATTTGAGAACTCCAAGTTAAGGAAATTAAACAGGATTCCTTATTTCAAAACTGCTATATGCATTATAGGGCTTCCCTAGTGGCTCAGTAGGTAAAGAATCTGTCTGTAATGCAGGAGACTCAGGTTTGATCCCTGGGTCGGGACGATCCCCTGAAGGAGGAAATGGGAATCCACTCCAGTATTCTTGCCTGGAGAATTTCATGGACAGAGGAGGCTGGTGAGTTACAGTCCATAGGGTTGCAAAGAGTTGGACACAACTGAGAGACTAACACTTTCATATGCATTATAAATATTTGGGAGAAGAGGCTATAATAGGCAGCATTTCTGAAACTTATTTGGTCCTTTTGACTTGAGCATCTTAAAGGACTAATGTTCCTCAGAAAATATTTTGCAAAACCTATCCTAATCCAACAATTCATGATCAAATCTTTACACCAAAATAGACAAAGCTGACTCCATGAAAGAAAGCTGGGACTAGGACAAAGTAGGAAAGAAGGAGGGGGATATGTTTCTGAATAGGTAGGTATTTGGGGGCACAAATAAAATCATATGAGATGGGTGGTCACCCTCTCATAGAGCAGTACAGCTTACAACTCAATTGAGAGCTGGAATTTCAGAAATAATCTTGTTCTCTGACACAAGATTCTCAAGAGCAAAGAGTGTAGCTACACTTTCCACTCCTAAAGGAGACATTGCTTAGATACTTAGGGTTTTTTCCACCTACACACAGAACTCCCAGTGCTCCCCTTCATGCAAACACAGACACACAACACACAGAGACATGTCCCCAAGGATACATGGGATTGGCCCTAGGCATGTTGGTGCATAAAAAATGTTTAAATTCATTGATATAACGCCATCCTTTTAATTTAGAGTTGAAGAAAAACTTTAAGAATATCAAACGCTTTGTTCAAGGTCACACAGCCGGTTAATGACAGAGCCAGAACTGGAATCCAGTTCAAAGCTTTAACTGTTTACCATGCTCCAAACCCAGCACAAAGAAGATATTCTTTTTCTACTAAAGGCCAGTATCCATTATTATGCTGGGAAAGATTGAAGACAAAAGGAGAAGGGGTGGCAGAGGATGAGATGGTTAGATGTCATCACTGTCTCAATGGACATGAATCTGAGCAAACTCTGGGAGATAGTAAAAGACAGAGGAACCTGGCATGCTGCAGCCCATGGGGCTGCAAAGAGTCAGATAGGACTGAGTACGTGTGCGCGCATGCGCACGCACACACACACACACAAGCCATATAAATGAAAAACAACTTAATTTAGTTAGGAAAATATAGATCATTATACCAATGCTTTAAAATTAAATCTAAAAAGAAAATTGTATTCAATAAATATCAGATCAGATCAGATCAGATCAGTCGCTCAGTCGTGTCCGACTCTTTGCGACCCCATGAATCGCAGCACGCCAGGCCTCCCTGTCCATCACCAACTCCCGGAGTTAGTGATAAATACTCATGCATTCTTTATTATGTGCATTAAGATGAAAAGGAAGGAGGGAGAGAAAGTGGAAAAAGGAATAACAGGGGGAAAGTCCCAAATCTTTTATAGAACAGACTTTGAACAATATCTTGACTTAAAAGATGGACAGCTACTTCCAGAACTTGTTAGGAAAATGGCCTTTGGATGGAAACAAAAGCATTATTGAAATACTTCTTTCACATTCACAACAATCTTAGTTTACTAGATAGAGGGAAATGCCACCTTATTTCAAAAATTTCCATCCCCACGTTCCAAGAGAACTGTTGCCGAAAGCATGGAAAGGTTGGTTTTCTTTATGCAGCAACAGCCATAAATGAGCCCATGCATTGATGCATGTGTGATGAACTGATGGAACTTAGTCAAAGGCCAGATCTCACTTATAAGCCAGAAAGTCAGCTACCACTGTTTCAAAGCTTAGAAATTATAGCCTTGGTGGGGTGGAGGTGGGGAGGGGGGTGGAGGGGAGGGTTGGAGGGGAAATTATAAGGCATCTTTCTTCTATAGTCAGGTGGATGAGGACCTCTTTAACTAAAATTTTCCTCCAGAGAATTATGACTGTGGGTAACAGGATGAGAATTACTAAAAGCATGACCATAATTGAAAATAGCTTCTTTCCAGCTTTTTGACCACAATTCATTGTCAAAACTACATTTCATGTGGTGACCCTATACATAGACATGCAAATGTACTGATAACAATGACAAAAGTTTCATAAAATAAAACCCACTTTTCCATTTTTCCATTCTATACCATTCTATTTTTATTTTAATGCTGATCTTGACCCATGATGGAAACACTGACTCACAGTAAAAACACATAGAAGCTGAAGACCTCAGCAGCCACACCATGTGGCATTGCCCACTGAAGGGTGTTCATGAAGCAAGATCTTGAGATGTTCCCATACAAAGATTTCCCAAAGAACTTCAGTTCAGTTCAGTTTAGTCACTCAGTCTTGTCTGACTCTTTGCGACCCCATGAATTGCAGCACGCCAGGCCTCCCTGTCCATCACCAACTCCCAGAGTTTACCCAAACTCATGTGCATCAAGTTGGTGATGCCATTCAGCCATCTCATCCTCTGTCGTCCCCTTCTCTTCCTGCCACCAATCCCTCCCAGCATCAGGGTCTTTTCCAATGAGTCAACTCTTCGCATCAGGTGGCCAAAGTATTGGAGTTTCAGCCTCAGCATCAGTCTTTCCAATGAACACCCAGGACTGGTCTCCTTTAGGATGGACTGGTTGGATCTCCTTGCAGTCCAAGGGATTCTCAACAGTCTTCTCCAACACCACAGTTCAAAAGCATCAATTCTTCGGTGCTCAGCTTTCTTCACAGTCCAACTCTCACATCCATACATGACCACTGGAAAAACCATAGCCTTGACTAGACAGACCTTGGTTGGCAAAGTAATATCTCTGCTTTTTAATATGCTATCTGCTGCTGCTGCTGCTGCTAAGTCACTTCAGTCATGTCTGACTCTGTGTGACCCCATAGACGGCAGCCCACCAAGCTCCCTTGTCCCTGGGATTCCCCAGGCAAAAACACTGGAATGGGTTGCCATTTCCTTCTCCAATGCATGAAAGTGAAAAGTGAAAGTAAAGTCACTCAGTCGTGTCCGACTCTTAGCGACCTCATGGACTGCAGCCTACCAGGCTCCTCTGTCCATGGGGTTTTCCAGGCAAGAGTACTGGAGTGGGGTGCCATTGCCTTCTCCAATATGCTATCTACATTGGTCATAACTTTCCTTCCAAGGAGTAAGCATCTTTTAATTTCATGGCTGCAATCACCATCTGCAGTGATTTTGGAGCCCAAAAAATAAAGTCTGACACTGTTTCCACTCTTTCCCCATCTGTTTCCCATGAAGTGATGGGACCAGATGCCATGACCTTAGTTTTCTGAATGTTGAGCTTTAAGCCAACTTTTTCACTCTCCTCTTTTACTTTCATCAAGAGGCTTTTGAGTTCCTCTTCACTTTCTGCCATAAGGGTGGTGTCATCTGCATATCTGAGGTTATTGATATTTCTCCCGGCAATCTTGATTCCAGCTTGTGCTTCCTCCAGCCCAGTGTTTCTCATGATGTACTCTGCATAGAAGTAAAATAAGCAGAGTGACAATATACAGCCTTGATGTACTCCTTTTCCTATTTGGAACCAGTCTGTTATTCCATGTCCAGTTCTAACTGTTGCTTCCTGACCTGCATATAGGTTTCTCAAGAGGCAGGTCAGGTGGTCTGGTATTCCCACTTCTTGAAGAATCTTCCACAGTTTATTGTGATCCACACAGTCAAAGGCTTTGGCATAGTCAATAAAGCAGAAATAGATGTTTTTCTGGAGCTCTCTTGCTTTTTCCATGATCCAGTGGATGTTGGCAATTTGATCTGTGGTTCCTCTGCCTTTTCTAAAACCAGCTTGAACATCTGGAAGTTCACGGTTCACATACTGCTGAAGCCTGGCTTGGAAACACCAAATGATTCCTCTTGGAGATTCCCAACACACATAATGTATCAAAGGCTTTGAGACATAATTAAGAAAGAAAAACTGTTCTTATTTAACTCAGAATTTCCAAATTTATCTGACCATATGATGTGCATTTGTAAAACAATCTTCCTGCTAAATACTTTGGGGAAATATTCTACATAGAAGAAACTACTGAGTTAGAGATGAAAATTAGTGTCTAAAAGTTCAAAATTAACTGCATCTTCTCTAACCAAAAACATTTTGCAGGAAGGAGGAAGGGTTAAATATACTCTCTGCTGTCTAATATAAAAAAAATTCACAAATCATTAAAACTAAAAAGTATAACTTATTATGACCAGATAAATGAAAAAATAATAAAAGCACTAATACCTTTATTCTGAGCATCAGCAAATTCATGCAAAAGTTATCTATCAGTACTCCCACCTAAGTTTTAAGGCTTGATTTAATATGTTTCCTTAAACTAAAAAGGTCTGGTTACTTGTAATCACTATATGCCAAAGACCACCTCACGCTTCTCCTATACCCATTCTGGCACTGAAGTGGCTCTGTCAAGAGCTGTCTGTATTTTTATTCACCAAGTCACACAGTATAACAGCTGAAGGACAGAAAGTTATTTTGAGGCTAACCAGAGCTCCAGCCAGGCTGAGCAGCAGAAGCAGGAAGACTCTCTGTTGAGGTGTTTTGTCACTGCCAAATAACATTCTCAGAATCTCCAGAGAGTCATGGCATCATCACCACCTAATATCGTATATATTTGACTTTTGTCTATCTTCTCCCACAGAAGTATAGGCTCCATGAGGGCAAGGATATTGTCTGTCTGGTTCACCTGTGTATGCCCAGCACCATCAAAATTGCCTGGTACATAATAGATGCTTAATATTAATAAATAAATGTTGAATAAATACATTTCAGGGATGATCAGAAAATGAGTGGCAAGAGGAAGAAGACAGAATATATAATCAGAGGTCTACAAGAGACTGGATGTCAGTGCCCTGTTCCTTCAATAACCAACACTTCTATTTTCCTCAGCCCCCCTTAATATTTCAGATTGCACACAAAGATAGTTTAAGACTCTTGAGAACAAGGCCCGAGTCTTGTTCTCCATCATGGGGTCTTGCTCTCAAGAAGTAGCCAGTAAGTGTTTACAGAACCACACCAGGAAACAACATCAGTCTGTCTTGAAAGGGCAGAGGCTCCCCCAGAATCTCATGCTCTGGAATGGTCTCCCCGCATGAATAATGTCTCACCCTTTGCATATTTTCTTATCTTCCACACATTTTAGCACTGCTGGTTCTTCTTCCAAATAGGGTAAAATGAGTTACAATGCTAACTCCAGAGTTCAGAAACACAGTTTGAAAACTTCCCACAATTATCACTTCATTATCCCTACACGTATGCAAAAAAAAAAATGACCGTTGTAAGTGATGAACAATCTTAGTCAAATTCAGAAACACTCATCTATCCCTGAGATGTGGTAAGTAGGGTTTTCCCCCCTAATAAAATATATACTTCAAAGAACCAGAAGAAGAAAATCTTCCATTCATGGCTTTTTCCGCCAATAACAGCTTACCTTGCAATAGGTACATGTCATTTTACCTACCTATATACTTACCAAAAAATCCACGTGACCTGGCCAGACCAGGACAGGTCCACATAGTCACATCATTCTTGGGAGAACCTTGGCCAGTTGCAATCTCCTTTGTCTTAGGTAGCCAGGTTAGGGAACAAATCTGTAATAATGATCCCCAAAATAAAGAATTATGGCAATTTCTGATTCATTGAATGCATTTTAAACTAAGTTTAGGCAGTATGTTCTGTCCACATCTACTTCCAGTCTACATATAGGGTTAGGCTATTAGAGGAATTACGTTAGTTCCAGGTAAGTTTATCCCAAAGCAACAAAAAACTAAATGTACAAAGAGACTTAGGCACGATGAACCTATGAATTGAAGTGGACTACGATTATTTTATTTTCTTGAGCTCCAAAGTTACTGCAGCCAGTGACTGTAGCCATTAAATGAAAAGACACTTTCTCCTTGGAAGTAAAGCTATGACAAAACAAGACAGTGTGTTAAAAAGCAGAGACATCACTTTGCCGACAAAGGTCCATATAGTCAAACCTATGGTTTATCCAGTAGTCATGTGTGGATGTGACAGTTGACCATAAAGAAGGCTGAACATCGAAGAATTGATGTTTTCGAATTGTGGTGCTGGAGAAGACTTTTAAGAGACCCTTGGACTGCAAGGAGATTAAACCAGTCAATCCTAAAGGAAATCAACCCTGAATATTCATTAGAAGGACTGATGCTGAAGCTGAAGCTCCAATACTTTGGCCACCTGATACAAAGAACTGACTCATTAGAAAAGACCCTGATGCTGGGAAAGACTGAGGCAGGAGGAGAAGGGGATGACAGAGGATGAGATGGTTGGATGGCATGATCAACTCAAAGGACATGAGTTTGAGGAAACTCAGGGAGTTAGTGATGGACAGGGAAGTCTGGTGTGCTGTGGTCCACGGAGTTGCAGAGTCGGATACAACTTAGCGACTGAACAACAACAGCATGATCACTGTCCAGCCAGACTGTTCCCAATTTTCACAGTTAAAGCAGAGCTGAGAAAGAAAATGGAAAAAAAAAAAAGATACACAAGTTAAATTAACTTGCAACTCACAGGTGAAAAGGGTTTTACAAAAGGAAACTCTTAGGAGCTGAAACTCCTATAGACTCAGCAGCTAAAGAGAGGTGTGTCTGGGTCCTATGCTCTATTGTATATTAGTTTCACAAGATTCTAGAAGATCAGAATGAAGGTGAACTCCAGGAAAGACATTTACCTGTGAGTCTGTGCTTGGGGTTTGGATGCTCTGCCCAGTACTTATGTCCAGGATGTGTAAGCGTCCATCCTTCATTCCTCCTCCAACAGCGAGGACTTCAGTCTGCCAGGGACACCAATCAATGGCCTTTAAAGTTCCAAATAATCACACAGGCAGGTCAGTTTTGGAGGTGAACTCATGAATGAGATGCACACATATAACCAGAGGTTCCAGAGGTGTGCCCCCATGGCAGATCTCCAAAACCTCTGATCCAAAGGCAAGAGCTACTGCCCTCTCCAGAGATTACTTCTCATGGACTAGAAATCACCTATTGTCATCTTCTTCAAATTTAGGTAACAAGTGCAAGTATTTCAAACAGAAAAATTACACAATAATATGTTTGAAAAGCTACATTCAACATATCCTCTGGGGCAAAAAATCTGCTGCTAAAATATTTGACATGTACCTCTAGAATCTGATTACAAAATGCAGTCTTCCTCTGGTTTGTCTACCTGTGTCCTTAGGTTCTAGGTCAGAGAAGAGAACAGAAGAGAACGGAGAGCTATACCTGCTTGCTCGCAACACAAAAAATCTTATGTTTCAAATCCTAATAAAAGGTTGCTGCTACGAGCTGTGAACGACACCAGGATTCGTGTCTTTTGGAAGAGAGGGATTCGATCCAGGGCCAGAGACAAGGCTTGATCACTCAGAGCTTTTGTGTAGCAAAGCTTTACTGAAGTATAAAATAGACAGAGAAAGCTTCTGACATAAACATCAGAAGGGGACAGTATCAGTGCTCCCTTGCTAGCTTTGAGCAAGGTGCTTTGTACCTGTTAGCAACTTGCTAATCAGATAAAGGAACACCTCAAAACTGAGAGAGCTGCACCAGGCCCCTCTCCCACAACATGCATTTGAGATAGCACTGACACAAAGTGAGTCATCCCCAGTCATGAAGCAACTGACATGAATCTTGAAGAAAGGCAGATTTCCAAGCAAATACGTTTCCTTAACATAGCTTAAGAGAATATTTCCATGAATAAGACATACTGGTTTGTTGATCTATTATCAGTTCAAGGTTTGAGTCTTAGGCAAACCAATTTGAAGAAAGACAGTTCAGTTCAGTTCAGTCGCTCAGTTGTGTCCAACTCTTTGCAACCCCATGAATCGCAGTACGCCAGGCCTCCCTGTCCATCACCAACTCCCGGAGTTCACTCAGACTCACGTCCATCGAGTCAGTGATGCCATCCAGCCATCTCATCCTCTGTCGTCCCCTTCTCCTCCTGCCCCCAATCCCTCCCACAGCATCAGAGTCTTTTCCAATGAGTCAACTCTTCGCATGAGGTGGCCAAAGTACTGCAGTTTCAGCTTTAGCATCATTCCCTCCAAAGAAATCCCAGGGCTGATCTCCTTCAGAATGGACTGGTTGGATCTCCTTGCAGTCCAAGGGACTCTCAAGAGTCTTCTCCAACACCACAGTTCAAAAGCATCAATTCTTCGGCACTCAGCCTTCTTCACAGTCCAACTCTCACATCCATACATGACCACTGGAAAAACCATAGCCTTGACTAGACGAACCTTTGTTGGCAAAGTAATGTCTCTGCTTTTGAACATGCTGTCTAGGTTGGACATAACTTTCCTTCCAAGGAGTAAGGGTCTTTTAATTTTATGGCTGCAGTCACCATCTGCAGTGATTTTGAAGCCCAAAAAGTAAAGTCTGACACTGTTTCCACTGTTTCCCCATCTATTTCCCATGAAGTGATGGGACCAGATGCCATGATATTTGTTTTCTGAATATTGAGCTTTAAACCAACTTTTTCACTCACCTCTTTCACTTTCATCAAGAGGCTTTTTAGTTCCTCTTCACTTTCTGCCATAAGGGTGGTGTAATACGCATATCTGAGGTTATTTATATTTCTCCTGGCAATCTTGATTCCAGCTTGTGTTTCTTCCAGTCCAGCGTTTCTCATGATGTACTCTGCATATAAGTTAAACAAGCAGGGTGACAGTATACAGCCTTGACGTACTCCTTTTCCTATTTGGAACCAGTCTGTTGTTCCATGTCCAGTTCTAACTTTTGCTTCCTGACCTGCATACAGATTTCTCAAGAGGCAGATCAGGCGGTCTGCTATTCCCACCTCTTGAAGAATTTTCCACAGTTTATTGTGATCCACACAGTCAAAGGCTTTGGCATAGTCAATAAAGCAGAAATAGATGTTTTTCAGGAACTCTCTTGCTTTTTCCATGATCCAGCAGATGTTGGCAATTTGATCTCTGGTTCCTCTGCCTTTTCTAAAACCAGCTTGAACATCAGGAAGTTCACGGTTCACGTATTGCTGAAGCCTGGCTTGAAGAAAGGCAGATTCCAAGGCAAATGCATAGTTTCATTAACATAGCTTAAGAAAAGCTATGTTAACATTTCCATAAGAAAAATCACACTGTTTAGCTCAAGGCTTGAGAAAAGTTAAGTTCAGGTTGAACCAGGTGTTGCCATGACAAGACAGGATTAGAAGAGAAAAGAAAAAAAACAAAAACAAAAAACTTCTGCCACTTGCAGTTTATTTCCTCCTGCCACCTGGGGACCTCTGGCCTTCCTGCCAAGGCTGTTAACCCTCTCACTAATACAGTTTAGAAAATAAAATTGCCTATTCTTTAGTTATAAATTACTATTGCTAATTCTGATGTTTTCACTTATACAGTTTCCCATGTTTAACATTTTTTCAAAATTATAATTTTTAATTATCCCACAATATTATATCATGTTATTATACTCTAATTAATGTTTGTTCTAATGCTACACTCAGGTTGATTTTTTTTCACTTGTTTTTTGTTCCAAATGGCAATATTTTTTTGGCTGCACCACGTGCAGCTTGTGGGATCTTAGTTTGCCAACAAGGGATCAAACCCGGGTCCCCAGCAGTAGAAGCGCAGAGTCCTAACCACCATACCACCAAGGAATTCCCTGATGTTCATCTTATTTTCATTTGGTTTGCACTGGGTTGGGTTGAGCGTTTTGGAGAAAGTTGTGGGGCGGGAGAGGAGGGGGTTGTATTGTTTGTTTTTATAAACAATACTCTAATGAATATATTCTGGCATATGTCTTTGTTTCCAATATATTATTTTTTAGGTAAATTCCAAGCTTCAGAAGTGCTGACATAGATTTTTCCAAATAGTAGTAACTTTTTACAACACTAGGATCAGATGAGTACACTAATCTCATCCTCAGTTTAAGCTCATTTATCATTAAAAATTAATCTCCCATCCCACTTGCCCATCTAGAACTTTGCCAACATCCTCCATCAATATGTAGAATCTCATTCTCCTCCCTTTGAATGTGGGAGGGCTTGGGACTGGCTTGCAAACAACTGAATGCACCAAAAGTGTCACTACATGGCTTCTGGAATTGGGTCATAAAAGGTGATGCTGTTGCTGGAAGGGGGAACCCTTCCAGGGTCTGAAACTGGGCTCTTATCTAATACTCAGAAATGCATTGTCCGAGGAGACACATGTGCTGACAAAACAAGAGATTTTATTGGGAAAGGGCACCCGGGTGGAGAGCAGTAGGGTAAGGGAACCCAGGAGAACAGCTCTGCCAGTGGCTCATAGTCTCTGTTTTTATGGTGAGGAGATTAGTTTCTGGGTCGTCTTTAGCCAATCATTCTGACTCAAGAGTCCTTCCTGGTGGTGCACACCTTGTTCAGCCAAGATGGATGCCAGAGAGAAGGATTCTGGGAGGTAGTCGGACCTGTGGTGTCTCCTTTTGACCTTTCCTGAACTCTTCCAGTTGGTGGTGGCTTATTAGTTCCGCCTTCCTTACCAGGACCTCCTGTCCTAAAACAACTCATGCAAACGGTTACTATGGTGCCTGGGCAGAGTGGGCGGTTTCAGTCAGTGTGCTTCCCCGAACGAGGCCACTTGCACCTTGCTCTCTGAAGCACTGGCCCTCTTGCCCTGAACCACGAAGTCCACCTCCCTTAAGGCAGCCACGTGGTAAGGAAGCCCATGTGGTAAGACTACCCAAATGATGTAGAGAAGGTCTGAGACCACATGAAGAGGGAAGGATGACTGGCCAGCCAACACTGCCCCAGCTCCTAGCACTTCCAGCTTCAGTCACTGTCTGACTGCAACCTCATGAGAGATCCTGAGCCAGAACTGCTCAGAAGAGCCCTTCCCAAAGTCTGACCCACAGAAACCATAAAAGATAATAAAATAATTATGCTAAGCCAGCCACTAGGACTCAGGGTAATTTGTTACATAATAATAGGTATCAGAATAAATATAATTAGAAACCACAGACAATGAAATATGATTGTAGTTCATACAAGAAAGACAGTGAAGAACTCTAACCAGCCAAACTTCATTCAAACTAAAGACCTTGGCCTTGTATTATGAATAAATGTACAATTTAATTTTGAAATTAAAACTGAGTTGAAATAAAATATTTGTTGAATAAAATAAATTGAAATTAAATATTTACAATATATATGTTCTATATCTTATCTATATCTGCCTTAATTGTCTTTTTCAAATAACCATTCTATTACACCCCTTGCTGGGCTGAATAAGAGAGCTATTTCAGTAAACACAAAATTTTGCATCTAATTTGAAGAGGCTGAGAAATTCTCTTGAGCCTAGGAACCTCAGTTTTATCACAGGATGAATATTAGTATTTTTTATATTTATTAGTAATCATTCTCTTCAGTACCCTATTTCTAATTAGCTTTTACTACAACCAAGCTGTTTTGGCAAAACTAGAAGCTCCATCATGGGCAGAATCACACAGATGTCAACATCTGAAGTCTGCTCTTACATTAATTGGCTAGCCTGCAGTGCCTGTGAGAACATTTACACTAGTGACTGTTTCTATGATTCCCCGGGTAGTAGATGCCACAAGGCCTGACTTGCTCAGGTTTCCAGAAACTCTATTGTCAACTTAAAAAAAAATGCACAGCAGGAAGAGTTGTAAGTTTTACATGGGGCAAAATGAGGATGATAGCCCAGGAGACAGCAGCTCAGATACCTCTGAGAAACTCCTCCAAAGAGGTAGAAGGAAGGTCAGTATATATGTGATCTTGGTGAGTACATACACTCAAGCACCTATTTTCTGCAGAAGGTTTCTGCTAGTCACAAGGAGCAGTCATGACCATGAAGGATTTTAGTGCTTTTCTAGATGTGGGAGATATAAGAATTGGGCTCAAAAAATCAGCTCCTGAACTCTCTGAAGACCTGTTCTGCCTGCTTTCCCCAAGAACACTGTTTCATTTCTGTTCTTCACCCTGAACTCCTTTCACAGTACACTAAGTCGCTTCAGTCATGTCCGACTGTGATCCTGTGGACTGTAGCCTGCCAGGCTCCTCTGTCCATGGGATTCTCCAGGCAAGAATACTGGAGTGGGTAGGCATTCCCTTCTTCAGGGGATCTTCCTGACGTAGGGATCAAACCTGGGTCTCCCACATTGCAGGCAGATTCTTCACCATCTGAGCCACCAGAGAAATCCTTCAGGGGGAATTGAAAATTAGCAGCTGCAGCAGTACATGATTTAATTCTTATAGAGGCAGATGGCAATAGCCAATGGCAAGTGCCAGTTTGTAGTCGACAATATCTTAGTTCAATTCACTGTATTTCTGATACGACATCTAAGAATATAAGCAGCTCCTTGCAGGAAGCAGCTCTCTGCAAGACAGCGTTTGCCTGTCACTTTAGCAAAGCTATATTTTAACTACCCTTTATACCAGATGATCCCATGCTTAACCACCAGCTCAAGCATACCTTTCAAAACTGTTGAATTTCTTACCTTGACTGCTGTAGATTGATGCATGACTTTTAGTGGGGGACCCTGTGCATTTGCACCTGGATCATAGGGCCATATAGTTAGCAGTCCATCACTACAGCCACTGGAAAGCAGCCTGCCACCCGGCGCCCACTTCAGACCACACACAGCTTGTGTGTGTTGAAGAGTTCCAACATGGTGTTGGGCTACCCGAACGTCGTGATGATAAACACGGCCCAGTCTCGATCCACTGCCAAGAGGTAAAGGGGCAGGTTAGGACAGAGAACTTGAGCCCTACTGCTGTATAAGCATAACATGAAGGACTGTTCATACTCCCGAAAAACCCCTTAGGATAGATTCAAAACACAGACATTTCTTGACTTAATAAGAGTGGAGTATTCTGTCTGGGTGATTCTTCTCACAAGTAGATTTGTCTGACAGTTTCAAATCTGGATATTAAAAATATATCCTTTGATAGATATCTCCAATGGCTTCAATATGATACAGACAGGCATGGAAAAAATAAATTTAGAAGATTATCATATTTTCCCAGATAGTAGTTTATGTATTGGACACAGGAAATATTACTTTTCTGGAATTCAATACCTCATATTATCTCAATGAAATGGTGTATATACCATATATATGTTAGACATAGAAACGTATTATTTCCTTTTTCTATTAATCTGCAAATCTACTTGTTCATTCTCTATCATCTAAAAAGATAATAAAACTATTTGCAAGTCACAACAAACCGCAATATGATTCAAAATCACTGGATCCAAATTTGGATCCAAATGATGATAAAGGTCCTATCACTGAAAGATAATGAGTGATACTGATAATAATTTCTGCACTAGTTTTCTCCAAGGAGAAAATAAATAAGTGCCTACAATTATTTCTTGAAATTTCTCAAAGTCCAGTGTCAGATTTTTAAAAAACTACTTAGGCGCAGCCCTGAATAGCATTCTGATGAACTATATAGACTCTGCAGCCAGACCACTTGGTTCAAAGCCTGACTCTTCCCCTTATGCTAACCACGTGACTTTAGGCTGCTGTCTCAGTTTACTCCTCAAAAAAAGAGGGTGCGGGGGATATAAACTACTTTGTAGTATTATTGCAGGGATTAAAACACAGTTATACACAACAAGAGTTAGCACAGTTCCTGGCACAGAGTACTCCAAACATTTTGAAAGTGAAGTCACTTACTCGTGTCCAACTCTTTGCAAACCCATAGGCTGCAGCCTACCAAGTTCCTCCATCCATGGGATTTTCCAGGCAAGAGTACTGGAGTGGGTTGCCATTTCCTTCTCCAGAGGATCTTCCCAATCCAGGGATCAAACCCAGGTCTCCCGCATTACAGGCAGACGCTTTAGCTGCTATTATTTTAAGAAAATATTTTGCTCATATTCCTCATGGATAATGAAACTAAACTTACACAGCGTAGATTGTAAAAGGAACCCAAGTATAGAATTGATTTGGCTGCAACAACGCCTCAGGGTAAGTATTTATTCCTTTACAAGAGCATTTTGCGTAAGTAGTTTTAAGTTAAGCGACTTAGCAGCAGCAGCAGCAGTTTTAAGTTTGGCTATAATCACAAAGTTTTGAAATCTCAATTTACGTCTGAGCTACTGAAAGAAATTATAGAAGGCTCTGAGTTTTATTTAAGAAATACAGTATGAAGATGAATGACTTATTAAATAAATATTTAGACTAATTATGTGGGCTCACAGGAACAAGTCATTTAACTTTTCTAGTCAAAAAGAAGCAGTTAGACAACTAAATCAGTAGTTCTCAAAAGTGAGGAAGCATCAACATCACTTGTGAAATTAGAAATGCATATTATCAGCCCAACATCAGACCTACTGAATCTCAAATTCTCAGAGAGAGGGCAGCAATCTGGGTTTTGAGGAGCATTCGAGGCCATTCTGACACAGGGTCAAGTTTGAGAATCACTGAACTGGTTATTCTATGAGGTTCCTTCCAGCTCTAACCTCTGTGGGTTTGTGAATTGGAATTATGCCCCCAGAAAGCTTAACATATTTCACATTAGTGATACTGACAGCAATAAATACTGATTTCAACAAAATATCCCTCTAGCAAGTATACAGAGCAACTTTCAGCTTAAACAGAGTTTTACATTTTACTTTAACAATCATTTCACCTGTGATTTTGAACCTCACAATCCCAGTACGAGTACACGCTGCAGACACAGAGCCACCATGGTACACGTGGCCACTGGACCACTTATAGCATCAGAAGGTCTGAACAGCTGACAGTTATGGTAGGATTATGACTGTTACTAATCATGTCTGTTTGGTTTTACTTTGGTTTCAAATTTTATAGTTCTGTTCACCTGTAATCAATTGGTGATGCAAACATAATCGGTTCCAATAAGATGCTTCTCACCTGCTGAGGATATAGTGATTCCAGCTTAGAGCCCCAACTACTGACAAATGGCCAAGCATATTTCTCAGTCGCTTTTTAGTGACCACATCCCATAACTGAAAAAAAATGAAAAAGCATGATTAATTAGCATTTTCACAACCCACAATCTTCTCAAAGGGCTAACAGCCAGTTAGTCTTGATACAGCCAGCCCTCGTGCTAAGTGAAAGTTCAGCACCTCTAACCCTAAAGCAGTTTTCAATGCTGTCTCATATTTGGATCATCTCAGGAGCAGAGTTCGGGTGCTAGACATTCTGATTCAATGGTGGGAGTAAGATCCTGGGCGTACGGCATTTATTTTAAAGTTTCTTAGGTGAATTCAGTCAACTGCAAAAGGTTGAGAATCACTATTTGACACTTCTAGTTCCTTCAAACTATGGAAATTCCAAAGCTGGAAATCTACCTACCTACAGTTATCAACAAATAAAATTTGAGTGCCTACACAATTTCTAGGGTCAGGAATTCCATTTACTGCTAAGAGACTCCTTTCCTGCCAGCTAAAAATGATATTCTAACCCATATTAAGAATGAACACTTTGGCATAAGAAGAAATCATGACAGGACCCTCATAGGCTCATTACAGAGATGAAAAAAACAGTAGAGCCATCTGTGGCCCTCCAAAGTCATTGGGCACCCAAGCAATATTGTTTATCTGTTGCTAATAAACAATAATAATAATACATGAGAAATTAGATAGATTGATGAAACTTGCTAAGCTCCCATTTTAGAGAGCCTATTAGAAAAAAATTCACTACTTTTAAGTAACTCTACTTCTGATTTTGGCTTTAGGTAAGAAAGGAGGACTGGAAGATTATCTATTTCAGTTTTAGGATTTCTCTTCAGAGTTCTAAAAACTGGGGATCTCATAAGCCCAACTTTAGTTTGAGAGAAAAAAGTGAGGGGATAAAAGGAAATGTGACACAAAGAAAGATTGTGTGAAAAAACAAAGCAGAGTATGCCTACATCCTCATTAAACAGCATTCAGGGAAGACCCCAGAATGGCATATCCTCTTACGCCCCATAGCTTCAAGTACCGCATCTACTATAAGTTTCTTTATTTTATTAAATAGTCGATCTGTTATTAAAAGTAAATCTTAGGGACTTCCCTAGTGATCCAGTGGTCAAGACTTTGCCTTCCAATGCAGAAGGTATGGGCTTGATCCCTGATCAGGGGGCTAAGATCCTATATGCCTTGCAGCCAAAGAAACAGAACATAAAACAGAAGCAATGCTGTACCAAATTCAATAAAGATTTTTTAAATGGTCCATATAAAAAAAAAAAGCTTTAAAAAAGTCAACTTTGGTTATCCCGCCACTATAGAGAACACACTGTGAGACAGAAACGCTGCCCAGTACTTGTATTTCTCCCTCGCTGGTACCAACAGCCAGGCAGGTCCCCTCTGTCATCCAGGACACAGAAGACACGTAGTTACAAGGGAGACTGAAGTACATATTTTCAATTCTGTTGTGATTATCCCCATTCCAGACGTATACAGAAGATCCAAGGGCTATGGCAATAAGATTTTGAAAATTCCAGTCCAGGATATTCAGATCTATAAGAGAGCATTTCAGATTGGGGTGATTATACAGCCAAATAAAATTATTTTCAAATAAACAACTTTACTTATAGATAGAGGAGAAAGATTAATGATTTCCCCACAGTCAGCTGAAAAACAGAATCATGGATCCAATCAGATCATTAGAAGTTCAAAAATGAAAGCTGGAATAGAATCTTATATCAAGATACACAATAATGCTTATATCAAGATAAGCAATAATGCTTATCATTTATGCTCATATATATTTATTTAGAAGCATTTAAAAAACTTGTCAGTTTCATCTACCATTATAAGTAATACATGGATTTCATCTAACAGATCATTAAAGTTTAAAAGCACGTAATTCTTATGGAAACATCCTTGGACCTAGACTATACAGATGAGAGTTGCCACCATCATTTCTAATCAAAAGACAACCTAGCTACAGTAAATCTAGAAGAGGTGATCTCTGGCTTATTTATGATACCTGGAAGTTCTTAGTATTCTCTATCTTACACTCAAAGAATTACATGAGTGCTCAGAGAAACCGTATTTGTATGACCACATACTAAGCCATATCTGATCTTATTTCTTTTTTTTTTAATTTTATTTAATTTTTAAACTTTACATAATTGTATTAGTTTTGCCAAATATCAAAATGAATCCACCACAGATATACATGTGTGATCTTATTTCTTATAAGACAGAAACTCCTATCCTGATTGACACACATCAATATGAAACTATGAAGCTCACCAGTTCCACTAGAGCAGTCTAAGCTCCCTATAGCTCATCCCTCCCACCGATGCAAACTACAAACTCTAAACAAAATTCAAAAAACAAACAAACACCTGAGAACTCTGGAAAATAAGCAAAAGCAGGTAAATCAAGTTAAGGAAGTAAAAACTTGGGGAGGCAATCCACCCAGGGGTGAGTTTTCCACTTTTCTCCTTACACAGCTTTACACTGATGGTAGGGGGGTGAGGGGAGCAGGCAATCATAGAATAACAGTAGCAGTTCAAACTCCAATAGAAAGCCTACCTTGTTTCTGGTCAAAGAAATCAGAGAAAGGAGCTCGAAGTGGCCAAAGTGTGAGGAGAAAGCCTGGGAAGGGAGAGGACCACAGAAAGGCATCCTCTAATTGTGAGTGTATGAACCCACACACACCTCAGCCTAACCCGAAAGTGTGTAAGTACAAGGAAAAGTTGTATTATCCAATCTAAAAAACATGGAGGAAAATTTTTTTGAACAAACAGACAGAACCTTAGGGATTGGTGGAATAATATCCACAGATTTAAAAGTGAAAGTGAAGTCGCTCAGTCATGTCCCACTCTTTGCAACCCCATGGACTGTAGCCTGCAGGCTCCTCCATCCATGGGATTTTCCAGGCAAGAATACTGGAGTGGGGTGCCATTGCCTTCTCTAGGAGATCTTCCCAACCCAGGGATTGAACCCATGTTTCCTGCATTGTAGGCAGACAACAACATATCTAATGTATATGTAACTGGAGTCAGGTCTTGGAAATAAGAGAACAAGGTTTCAAATGAGTGCTCACCAGAAACCATAGAGGCCAAAAGTCAGTGCAACATCTTTAAAACGCTGAAAATATATCTGGCAAGCCAGAATTCTGTATCAAGCAAATATTTCACAATAAGGGTAAGAGAAGCCTTCAATAAGAGACCTGATCTGTGAATACTAACAGAAGGTTTTTGACTGAAAGTAAGTTATATAGGAGGAACATTTGGCTCTTTGGGAATGGAGGGGAATGTTATAATTGGTAAATATTTGGGAAAATATAAGGACCATTTTTCCCTCACACAAATACGTATGGCTTTTTAAACTAAAACTTTTAACAATGGTGAAATTGTCAATGCACATAGATTTAAAACATAGACAACTAAAGTAATTCTCCAAAAAAAGCTGAGAGTTGGGGAAACACATTACTGCAAGATTTTTACATATTGTATAAAATATGCAGCAGTAATTCTAGGTAGACTCAGAAAATTTAGACTGTATTGCAGTCCCTAAAGCAATAACTAAAAACATAATACAAGGAGATATAGCCAGAAAGCCAACAAATCAACTAACGTAGAATTCAGAAAGAAAAGATGTCTGAGGAATGAGACTTGGTACACTTTGAAATTTAAGAGGCCAAGAGACAGAAGAGGAGGGAAATCAGCAAAAGAAAAAAAAAAAAGACCAAGAAAGAGTTAACAGAAAACAAGGAGGCAAACAAAGACAATGGGATATCAAGGAGAAGTGAGTGACCAATTGTCTCAACTGTGGTTGACAGAGTTAAGTAAATGAGCTCCACAAAGTGATTGTTAGATTTAGCAGTGAAGAATTTTGGGTGATGTTACAAAGAGCAGTTTCAATGGAATGGTGAGATTTAAGAACTGACTAGCAAGGCTTAAAAACAAAATGGGGAGAGAAAATAATAAACTGTGAATTATGGACATCTTTTGACAGCTTTCGCTGTCAAAGGGAGACAAAAGGGGTAATGAAGGGGAAGAGGGAAAAAAAGGTTTTTGTTTGTTTTTCAATATGAGTGGTGTGCTTTTTCAACATCTCTTGAAATGAATTCTTCAGTTTTCATTAGTCATGGCAATAAATTCTCTTAGAGAAGAAGGTATAGGAGAAGAATGATGGGGGAACTGTTCCCTTTAATGATTTTGTGTTTTTCCTGCTCATTCCTCTCTATAAACGTGCCCCAGAACCAAACCTCATCCCTCTGCTCTTTCTCCCTCACCAGAAGAGCTCACCCTAGCTGTCAGCTTCAAACATAGTCATCTGACCTATACTCCAGCCTTTCCTCTCTTTCACCAACCTCATTTATAATGATTTCCCAGAAACTCTTAAATGTCTCACTGTTCCCTCAAATGTAATACTGCAAGAAAAGTCTTCCCTCCTCATACCATTTTTCCTGCTAACTTGTCTTTTCGGTGACACCATCCTTCTCCTGCTTCAAAACTTGGAATAATCTTAACTTAATCCCTCCTCCCATATATTTTTCCTCATGCAGAGAAAACAGTCCCTTACTTTTTGGTAACTCTCCTACTAAATGCATTCTGCATATTCTGCCATGAATTTTCCTTTGATGTTTCACCTAGTTGAGAATTTGCACAACAAATCTAAAAATCTGCTTCAGACTTTGAAATTTCTCTATAATCTGCATCCACCCCCTATCCCCCACTCCCCAAAGTATCCTCCTCATTGCCACTGATTATTATTAATTACCAACGTCCTGCCTTTGTTCATGTTGCTAACATTGCTGAAAATGCTCTGTCTTCTCTTTTCCACTCTTCCAAGCCTACCCATCTTTTTAAGACACATCTCAAGTCTTAGTAGCTCCACAAAGTCTTTCCAGACAATTCCAAAGATCACCAAACTATATACAGTCTTACAGCTTCTTATACCCCACAATGTATTATTTATGTTGTGGCATGTTGGTAGCAGTTCAGTGTGGGTTAGTCTCATTTTCCCAACTAGATCACAAGCTAGAGACATAAGAAGAAACTAGGGACAAACAGCCAACACAGTTGTTTGACTGGTAAGATTTATCCATGTTTAAAATATAAGCATAAGAGTAGGTCATCATCTATACAGTTCATTCTATTACAGTAAAACAAAATGTGTGCTTCTTGTGCCCCACCAATGGGGCACAAGACAAACAATGCCCATTCCTGAACATGAAAATTCTACAATGAAAAACTCACGATAGTAAACATATTTGGATGGTACACCATTTAAGCATGAGGCACAAGGCCATTTGCTTCTTCCAGAATCAAATTTCAAGTTTATGCTACAGCACAGGATACATTCTGTCATTTCAGTGTTTTAATTCATGAGCTAAACAATAACATACAATAGTCATTTCGAAGACCTGTAAGATGAATCTTCACCTCTGGTTGGAGTATGGAATAGTTTATATCACTGAATCTTTGGAAGTATCCATCTCTGACTCCATCTCTGCAGCCTGCAAGAAACAAACAGTTCTACACTATAATCCTGAAAACAAAATATTAATCCTTGCAAATATTAAGAGATATTGGAGTGAACAAGAACGTGGTCATCATGATAAAACTGAATTACAAGCTGCAGCGGGAGGAAAGGAAGAAACAGACTTTAAAAAAAAAAAATATTCAATGACATTTCTAATAAAAAGCACATGAGTACCAGACCTAAATGTAATGACAGAGCTTGTGGGGAGCACACAGAGACACTACATCATGCTTTGAATATTTGTTCTGTCACTTGAGATTTTAAGACCAAAGTAATGGTCATGTATCCATGTGTCTATAATATCAAAAATTCTCTAACAGACCTAAGCTCTGCTCTGAGTCTTTGTCAATAAAACTGTTGATTCATTGATTTTACTCTTTTTCTCACTGTTTTTGTACCACAGCATGCAGTTACTTTAGGCTAGTGTTACCCATGACTATCTGAATTTAAGGTTATATCTTGTGCTCAGTTTTACTTCTCATCAAAAGACCCCACTAAGTCTAAACCACAAGCCACTGTCTTTTCATCTTTCCAACCACCTGGCTTACATCAAACTGAGAATGACATGATCAACAGGAAATGAGCCCACCCAGGTGACTTGTGGTCCCTATGACCACATAGCTTCTGATAAATGAAAGAGAGCTTCACAATGCCACACCAAGAAGCCAGATAGTTACTCATAGACTCAGTGCTAACCATGAAAACCTGCAGTTGTGAGAATTACAAGGTTACTAGAAATATATACCCAAGCACTGCCAATAATTGTTCAAAAAAATCAAGTACAAACTGTTAGTTAAAAATAAATAAATCATGAGACTCTAATGTACAGCATGTTGAAAGTTGCTTAAAAAGTAGATCTTAAAAGTTATCATCACAAGAAAAAAATTCTGTCGCTATATCTGGTGACAGTTGTAAACTAGATTTATTGTGGTGATCATTTGTAATATATACAAATATATCATTAATGTTGCATACCTGAGGCTAATATAACATTCTATATTTTTTTTAAAGTAATACCCAAAGAACCAACAAAAAACTTCTGGAACTAATGGGTGATTATAAAAAGATATAAGATTAATATACAAAAGTCAATTACTTTCCTATATACTAGCAACAAGCTACTGGAACTTTAAAAGCACAATACCATTTACATAAGTCCCCCCAAATTAAATACTTAAATATAAATCCAACAAAATATGTACAAGGTCTGTATAAGGGAAAACTACAAAACACTAATCAAAAAAAAGCTAAATAAATGAAGAGGTATTTCATGTACATGGATAACAAGACTAAACATTATTAACATTAGCTCATCCCACCTTGATTTATAGATACAATGCTCTACAAGTTAAAATCCCAGCAAGTTACTGTGTAAACATTGCCAAGCTGGTTGTAAAGTGTATGTGGAAAAAAGTCAACACAATAAGGACCTCCACTATCTGACTTTAAGACTCACTAAAAAGCTACAGTAATCAAGGAATCACTGATTCAATGGACATGAACTTGGGCAAACCCCAGGAGATGTTGAGGAACAGGGAAGCCTGGTATGCTGCAGTCCATGGGGTTGTGAAGAGTTGGACATGACCTGGCGACTGAATAACAGCAATCAAGATAGTGTAGTATTTGCAAAACAACAAATATATCAGTGGAAGAGAATAGAGATCCCACAAAGAGACCCACAAAAATACAGTCAACTGATCTCTGACGAAGGAGGAAAGGCAATAAAATCGAGAAAATTAGTTTTTTCAACAAATGGTGTTGGAAAAACTGAATATCCACAGACAATCTGGAAAAAAATAACTGAATCACTTTGCTGAACACCTGAAACTAACATAAAGTTGGAAGTCAACTATGCCTCAATTTTTACAAAAATGTATCTAAACACAGACCTATTGGGGGAGAATGGATACATGTATATTCATATGTATCACTGAGTTCCTTGTGGTCCACCTGATACTATCACAACACTGTTAATCAACTGTATGCCAATACAAAACAAAAAGTTTAAAAAAAAAACACAGAACTCAAAAATTAACTCAAAATGGATTGTAGACCTAAAAGTAAAACACAAAGCTATAAAATTACTAGAAAGTAATACAGGAAAAAATCTAGATCTCCTCAGTTTTGGAAATGACGTTTTTTCTTTTACCATGCTGCACAGCTTACAGGATCTTAGGTCCCCAACCAGGGATTGAACTCAGGTCCATGGCAGCGCAAGTGCTGAGTCCTACCCACTGGACTACCAGGGAATTCTCTGGCAGTGACTTTTTAAATATAATACGAAAAGCATGATCCATGAAAGAAATCACTGATATGCTGGATTTCATTAAAATTAGAAACTTCTGCTCTCCACAAGACATGCCTAAAGAGTGAGAAGATAAACCACAGACTGAGAAAAATATTTGCAAAAGACATATGTGATAAACGACTCTTACCCAAAATATACAAAGTAACTCTTAAACCTCAACAACAACAAAACAAAAATTTCAATTTAAAAATGGGCAAAATATCTGAACACCTCACCAAGAAAGATGGTAAATAAGCATAAGAAAAGATGTTCAACATCTTTTTCATTATATTTCATTAGAGAATTGCAAGTTAAAACAATGAGATACCACTACACATCTGTTAGAATAGCCAAAATCTGAAACACTGACCACCACCAAATTCTGTCAAGGATGTGGAACAACAGGAGCTTTTATTCATTGCTGGTGGGAATGCAAAATGATACAGCCACTTTGGAAGATAGGTGGGCAGTTTCATATGAAACTAAATATGCTCTTATCATATAATCCAGCAACTGCACACTTTGATATTTACTCAAGTGAGTAGAAAGCTTATGTCCACAGAGAAACTTTTACACAGATATTTATAGCAGCTTTATTCATAATTGCCAAAACTTGGAAGCAACCAAGATGTCTTTGAATAGGTGAATGCATAAATAAACTGTGGTACATGCAGACAATAGAATATCATTTAGTGCTAGAAAGAAATGAGCTGTCAAGCCATAAGAAGACACGGAGGAAGCTTAAATGCACACTACTCAGTGAAAGAATCCTATATGAAAAGGCTACATACTGTATGATTCCAACTAAATGACATTCTAGGAAAAGTAAAACTATGGAGACAGAGAAAAGTTTGCCAGGGTTAGAGGAAGAGAGAGAGACGAATAGGTGAAGTATAAAAGATTTTTAGAACAGTAAGACTCTTCTATCTGCTGTTATAATGGTGGATACGTATTATTACACATTTGTCAAAATCCATAGAATATATACCACCAAGAGTGAGCCCTAGTGTAAACGATGGACTTTGGATGATAATAGTAGTGTCCATGAGGTTCATCAATGATAACAAATGTACTAATCCAGTGTGGGATGGCGATAGTGGGGAAAGCTGTGCATATGTTAGGGCAAGGTATACACAAGAACCCTGTGTTTTATGTTCAATTTTGCTGTGAATTCAAAACTTCTCTAAAAAAATAGGATGGATAGAGAGATTAATACACACATACAAACACAGAGGTAGATAGATCTCTTAGGATATCAAAATAATAAAGGCATATTCTCTCTGCTTTTATAGAAGGTAGGTGGTACAAGTGGTAAAGAATACGCCTGCAATGCAAGAGACCCACGTTCGATCCTTGGGTCAGGAAGATCCTCTGGAGAAGGGAATGGCTACCCACTCCAGTATTCTTGCCTGGAGAATCCCATGGACAGAGGAGCCTGGTGGTCTACAGTCGAAGAGGTCACAAAGACTTGGCCACGACTGGGAAAATAAGCACACATACAGCATATCATTTCTATTCTACATCACATATTCAGCATGTTACAGAAACATGAACTTGTTACTGATCAGATCAGAAGAAAGTGGGAGAGCTAAGACAAGACATGTCTCCAGATATTTTGCTTTTAAGAAAATACAATCATAAAGAAAAGAATAAAGAAGGAAAGGATATGATTCACTCATTCTTCCAACTGTATATTCCCAAACCACCCAAAAGAATATTCAGCCAGCCTTCAACTTTTGTGCCTATTTCTATGATCTAACTGTTTGTCCCCTTTATACTGCTGGGAAACAAAGGAATGAAAAGCACGCATGCACAAAGTTATCTTCTCCCAAAGGAAATGTAACAGGCAAGTCTCCTTGACATTTATGAATTAATTGAACCACTGGTTCTCTTAAGTTTCTCTCACAGAGCTAGACTCCTAATCAATTATTTTCCAACCATGATAACAATTTCATGAACGACAAAAAGACTTCCAAGATGGAAAGGGGAAGTAAGAAGGAGAACACGTGGAATGCAGGGTAAATGACATTGGGAGCATTAAATGCAGAATGGAAGGAAGACCTTCTAGAAACTGCCACAGGAGCAATATCTCTCCACTGCATGGCTGCAGACCTGCCCTGATGCACTCATGACATCACCACCCAAAGATTTGTACCAGCTTTGGGTCCAATAGGTATATTTACAAGTCACAAGAGGTGCCCACTGGGTTCAATAGGTATACTTGCAAGTCATAGGAGGTGTCCACTGCGAGGTTTCAGAGTCTTATCAAATATAGACAAGGTATAAAGAAATACTTTACATGCACAGTATCTGGATAAAATTTATCCCAGTGATCCATTTTCCTAAAATTAGTTATCTGGCCTATGTGGAATGCATTTCACATTTTAAATCTCCTTGAGAGAATTAAGAATAGAGCCCTACATAGAATGTTCCTTTCAATTAGTCTCTGCTTCCAATAGCTCTCCCTTTCAAATCTTCTTCAGTGTCACCACCAATGATCTCTGTAAAGCAGAGCAACAGATTTGCAGTCCAGTCAGAGGAAGGGTCACATGGGTGTACTTCCTCTGCCTTCTGTTTTCAACCTCACCAGAATGACAGCTAATGACTTTGTAAGGTGTGGAGATATAAGAACAAAGAGTATGGGAGTGAATAGAGCAGCAAGAAGAGATTGCAATAATTTTCTGCAAAATGGGTAAAGGTTTGATAACTAACCAGGAGGAACATGAAAAATGAAACTCGAATGCCTATAGAGGGGCCATGGTAAAGAAAAGTAAGCTGTTTTGTCTTGCAGAAACCCCACAAGGGGTCAGGGCTCAGAGACAGCGAAAGTTTAGAAAGAGATGAGTTGGTTGAAAGATGTCAAGTTCACACACACACACACACCCTGTACACACACCCATACACACATGTGCACAGGTCAAAAGAAACCAGGTTTATTTATTCTCTGAATAAACAAAAAATGACAACCTCTTAACTCAAGAGCATGAGCAAAGATAGATTGTGTGAAAACTGTTACACTGATTTTAGTAGCCCACAATTCTTTAGTTCTATTTCCAGAACACCACACACTTCAGAAAGCTTTAACTCTGAAAGAGTGAAACCAAAACTACTGGGGGAAGGGCTAACCAAAGAAAGACAACTCAGGAAGAACAGCAATACTTTTAAAGCTTTGTATGAAATTTTTCAGAGAAATAAGAGAAAATAGTATGTACATGAATGAAGCATGAACAGGATGCTGGAAAGAGAGAAGGAAGGAAGGAAAGAAGGGGGGAGGGAGGACAGACAGGAAAGAAATGAGGGAGGGAGAGAGGGAGGAGGCAAAGGGAGGAAGGTGAGGGGAGGGAGAGAGGCCTGACGATGTCCAAGAAACTCTAAAATTAAAACTGCTGCTGCTGCTAAGTCACTTCAGTCGTGTCCGACTCTGTGCGATCCCATAGACGGCAGCCCACCAGGCTCTCCGTCCCTGGGATTCTCCAGGCAAGAACACTGGAGTGGGTTGCCATTTCCTTCTCCTATGCATGAAAGTGAAAAGTGAAGTCGCTCAGTCGTGTCCGACTCTTAGCGACCCCATGGACTGCAGCCCACCAGGATCCTCCGTCCATGGGATTTTCCAGGCAAGAGTACTGGAGTGGGGTGCCATTGCCTTCTCCTAGGATAGCCAAAATAAATTTAAATGGCAAGGCTAGTACACAGAGTGAGGGAACCACCTAGAAGTAGAAGGAAAGAAAATGAGATGAAAAATAGAATAGAAAAAATAAGAGAATTAATCCACAAGGAGCAACAATTACAGCCAACATTTCAGAAAGAAAGAAACAAAAATGAAGAAATTACTAAAGAATAATTCAAGAAGCTTTCCAAGAATTAAAAGATACAGGCGTCCAAGACTGAAAGATCCACTAGAGTTTGTCGTTTACAGTGAGGCTTTACTTTTAATATACACGAACCTTTATCATCATGAAATTTTAAAACAGTAACAATAAATTTTTTTCTATATGTATTCAGAGAGAAAAAGCAGGTGGCATAGAAAGGATAGGAAGTTACAGCAATATATGACTGGCTCAGCAGCAACAACGGGTGCTGGGAAAAAATAAAGCAATACCTTTTCCACAAAGTTCTGAGTAAGACTAGCCAAACTATGAATCAAGTGTAAAACCGGAATAAGCACACTTTCAGACCAGCAAACCCAGAAAGAGCACAACATGGCTGCCAGGGAACAGTGGCTCTAGCATCGGAGAGGAGAAGTCCCAGAATTACAGCCGTGGCACTGACCAAGAGAGTGGCCTATTCAGCAGGTTCTGGGTAGGAGGCCACCAAGGAAAACAAGGACCCATGTGGGCAGGTACATGGAAAAGGTTACTGATGGCTTTGGAACAAAGCATGGGAGCGTTTAGGGAACACAGTCATAATATCATAGGTATCTAATAAATGAAAAGAGAAAGCAACTTTTTAATTCCAGGAAAAACAAAGAGTTAAACTAGAAAAGAGGTACAGTTAGAATACACTGTTTGGCTTGTCAGCAAATAATAATTGTATAGTAATATGATATAAATATTAAATACTAATTTTACTTTGTTAAAGTGTAACACAAATAGACTGAGAGAAGTGAATGAAACAGGAGGAGAACTAAGTTCTTACTATGCTAGAAAGTTGTAATTAAGTCTAAAATTATAAAAAAATAAATTAATAGTTTACAAATATTATTCAGAAATTAAATGTAAATACCCGGGGGCATAGCTGGCAGAGCTAAGGTGGTTGCCTCTAGGAAATGGGGAATAGAGGTCGGGGTAGTTAAGACAGAGGATTATGAGAATTATCCAAACTTTATAATTATGCTGATTTTTGTTCTAATGTAAAAATAATATATTTTAAGATAAGGAAGAAATGAAGGATGCGGGGAGAGAGGAGGGTGGGAACACAGGACAGATGGGAAATCTTTGGCCCACACCTTTCCAAGTGCATTGGGATCGCTCACAGAACTGCATGCTCCCATTAACCTGCTGAGCCACGTTCTGGGTTGAAAATAGCTGATTTAAGCATTTCTGAAAATAAACACAAAGAGAATACTTATTCAGAAACATTTGTGTACATCTCAGGTGTGTTACATGGTGCAGAAGTAAAACTGATAATTCACTGGAAAGTTAAAGACTACACACTGTCAGACCAACACTGCAATCATTGCCATTATTTATTAAATAACCACTGTGTAAGGAACAGAGTACTGAACATTTTACTAATATATTATTTCTTTTTTTAATTAATTTTTATTTAAGTATAGTTGCTTTATGGGCTTCCCTGGTGGCACAGTGGTAAAGAATTTGCCTGCCAGTTCAGGAGACGCAAGAGACATACATTCGATCCCTGGATAAGAAAGATCCCCAGGGGAAGGAATTGGCAACCCACTCCAGTATTCTTGCTTGGAGAATTTCATGGACAGAGGAGCCTGGTGGGCTACAGTCCATAGGGTCGCAAAGAGTCAGACACGACTGAGAGACTAAACAACAAAATAGCTTTATAGTGTTGTATTAGTTTCTTCGCGGGGGGCGGTATTAAACTAGTTATCTTAAAGGTCCTTTTCAACTAACTCCTTTTCCCATGAGAAATGGGAACATCAACTCGCAGAGAGGTTAAGTCAATTGTCTAAATTTAAATGAGCACAAAAATCAAGTTGCTATTTCTCTGGGCAAGTATACAATGAGCCCTCCTGACATTCTTATATCTGTGCATGTGTGCTAAGTTGCTTCAGTCCTGTCCAACTCTGTGCAGCCCTATAGACAGGCTTCTCTGTCCATGGAGATTCTCCAGGCAAGAATTCTGGAGTAAGTTGCCATGCCCTCCTCCCAGAGATCTTTCTGACCCAGGGATTAAACCTGTGTCCTTACATCTACCTGCATTGGCTGGCGACTTCTTTACCACCAGAGTCACCTGGGAAGCCCCTTTCTTACATCTAACTTTGATCAAAAACAAAGAGGCAAATTAGTAAAAAGGGGAAAGAAAAGAACTTATTCTAGAAATATAATAGTGAATAGTCAAAATAGAGAAGATTCTTTTTTTCTCCTTCTCAATGATACGTTTAATCACTGGATATCACTTTGATATTTTGGCTTTCTTCCCAGATATTATGTCATATAATAGGCAATGGATGTTTAGGTATTCAAAGTAGAAAAATTAAATATAAAGTAGAGTTTCACAACTGCAGAAATATGGGCAAATAATGCATTGTTGTGGTCTACCAGATACCTTCCCCCTGGCTTCTGATCATCAAAACTATCTTCAGACATGTCAGATGCTCTGTGGGGAGCAAAATCACCCCTGTTTGAGAAGAACTGGTATAAAATACCATTTCTAAATGCCCTGCTGGCCAGTAGCTCAGTGCAACTCTTCACAGATTCATTCTTCAGAATCCCGTAGAGACAACAAAGCTGACCAAAGCATTTCCCAGATAGTGTGCTTGTGCTCCATGCACCCAGGGATACCCTTCGCTGGGTGAGATCTACTATTACTTTAATGAGCAACTTGGCATACAGCTGGCTGGGTATGAGAATTCTGAACATCTCCATAGCTACTCAGCTCTCTCTATGGAAATACCCTCTGGATGACCTCTGAGGACCACAGGAAGACACCTGTTCACCGCCAAGATGAAAGACCTCGCTTTACATCCGCACTGTTTTTGCTGCTATTGGACTCCCAATTAGTCATGACAATAAATGCTCTACATAAAGTAGTAAAACAGCTTCCATTATCCCCTGCCCAGGTTCTCCAGTGAAACTGGGATGATATTCAGGCTGGATAACAATCGCTGTAATGATGGTAACTTGCCCACACTATCGTGACCCCGCCAGCAGAGCCACCAACTTTGCTGCTACCAGTTACCAGACAGCACAAGGGGAAGGAAAAGGGAAGTCCTGGAAGTCAGGGCAGTAAAAACTCCAGTCACCAGTAGAGGGTGGAAAGGACAGTGCTAATAGCCTGGCCTGGGCATGAGTTCAAAAGCACACATAGTTCCCTCAAAGTAACTCCCTGGCCATCTTACCCTTACCCAGCAACAAGCAAATAACAAGTGACGTCACTCAGTCATGTCCGACTCTTTGCGACCTCATGGACTGTAGCCTGCCAGGCTCCTCCATCCATGGGATTTTCCAGGCAAGAATATTGAAGTGATTTGCCATTTCCTCCTCCAAGGGATCTTCCCGACCCATGGATCAAAGCCGGGTCTCCCACACTGCAAGCAGACTCTTTACCATCTGAGCCACCAGGGAAGCCCCAACCAGCAGCAAAGCACCTAGCAGAAGACTTGCTCTAATACAATTGTTTGCAACTGCATATGAGTTCAAATAATTAAATTTCACATTCACAATATTTTATTGTTCCTCCAGCAAAACACATATGCCAAACACAGGAAGCACACATCAAATGACTTTAACTTTGCCTAAATTGAGAATTTATGACATTCCTAGTTCAGTTTTCTAAATGAAACATTGATTCCTTCAGAGGCTCTTCACTGGTTTCAATAAACCTAAAATCATGCTATCGATATTTAATGTGCCCAAAGGACTTAGGGTGGACTATGATATTAGAATCATAATCAATAAGATCCTTAAAATAAAGTTAACTTCGTAGAGAAATTAAAAAAAAAAACACACAAAGACTTAAGGGAAATTTTGAAAAGACCATCTTATAGAGGAGGAGTCAAATCGACCTGCCAAAGGGCAGATCATATTACCACACACTTTCCAAAGAGTTGGGAAAAGACCACACAACACAACTTTGCACCGAGAGGAAACATACATAGTATGCATAATTTTATTCTTTTTTTTTTTTTTTAACCACACTGCTTGGCATGCAAAATCTTAGTTCCCAGGCCAGGGATCAAACCCACACCCCCTGCATTGGACGCCAGGAGTTTTAACCACTGGACCACTGGGGAAGTCCCTCTGTTTTTAATCTTTACCTTTTGGATGGTTAGTCTCATTTTCACTTTTTTGATTGATGCTAATTAAACTTTTTTTGTGTGTTAATTAACAACCCTGTTTCTTTTTGGAAGTGTCCTTCATACACTCATTTTTCCTATCAGGAATCCATCCTTTCCTTATTGATTTGTAAGAGCAGCTAAGCCAGCTTTTATCTCATGTTTGGGACTCAGCTATTTGAGCTTCTCAAGATAAGAAATCTTTGGTTTTCTCTCTTCACCCACCGGGTCTTTTGAAGCAACTTTATCCTTCCAGCCTCTGTTCAGTGCATGAGGGGCCTTGCCAAACTGGAAAGCAGAGTTATTTGTTCCAGAACTTCCTTTGTTGGGGGTCTTCAGTGGTTCCTTGTAGGATCCTGCCAGAAAACATTTAGCTTTGAATTTGGTTTTTAAAGTAATAGCTCAGTTGGTAAAAAATCTGCCTGCAATGCAGGAGACCTGGGTTTGATTCCTGGGTTGGGGAAATGCCCTGGAGAAGGAAATAGCAACCTACTCCAGTATTCTTGCCTGGAGAATCCCATGGATAGAGGAGCCTGGCAGGCTACATACAGTCCATGGGGTTGCAAGAGTTGGACACAACTTAGAGACTAAACCACCACCATAATCTCTTAAACCTTTGGTGGGAGGTCAGCCCTTGGCATGTATAGAACAGAATGTGAATATGTAGGCCCTCATCTCTCCAAAGTCCTAGGCGGGGTGGGGTGGAGGGGCAGCACAGGGTCAAGGGTACTGGGTTCATGAGTGAACACTGGGTGACAAATTCCCTCTGTGGCCTCAGAACCAGGAGGAAATGTCAAGATTAAAGACCTGTCTCCAACTGCAGCAGCAGCAGCAACAGAAACACTTTAACTCTGCATGGAAAGAACGCATTTGCACATTTGAAGAATGGATACAAACAGTTCAAAGCTTAAAATGATGATGAGAAGAGTAGCTGGTTTGCACAGGTGGTGAACATCCTGCCAGGAAGTCACTACGGATGCTTGCCTTTCAGTCACTGATGTTCACTACATGATTATAGCGAAACACTTCACCTCTCCCTCTTCCTAGTGCACAAAGATATAAAACTAGTTTGACAAGGTGACTTTAGTAAAATACTTCCTAAGTTACTGTCATGGAAGAGCCAATGTTGTTTACCTTGTTATTATCCATGTCTATTCTCTTCTCAAGACTGAGAAAGCCCTTTACCAGACTTTTAACTGCAATGAAAACCTTGACAAGTCTTCTTAAGTTAAAAATCTGCTATATCACTTGCTCATCAGAGGAACCAAGGGACAACTGGATTAAGTATTTTGGCCTTTTGCCATGTAACAATCTCTTCTCATTCAGACAAACATGTGCCGGATAAGCTGTCACTGATGTTCCTAGAGCCCAACCCCTCAAGTTCTGGGCCATCCAAAATCTAAGAGGAAGGAGGAATCCAAAATCTAATTTCAACTGCAGAAATGTTCTGCAAATGGAACAACAGACTGGTTCCAAATAGGAAAAGGAGTACATCAAGGCTGTATATTGTCACCCTGCTTGTTTAACTTATATGCAGAGTACATCATGAGAAACGCTGGGTTGGAGGAAGCACAAGCTGGAATGCAAATGACACCACCCTTATGGCAGAAAGTGAAGAAAAACTAAAGAGCCTCTTGATGAAAGTGAAAGTGGAGAGTGAAAAAGTTGGTTTAAAGCTCAACATTCAGAAAACTAAGATCATGGCATCTGGTCCCATCACTTCATGGGAAATAGATGGGAAAACAGTGGGAACAGTGGCTGACTTTATTTTTCTGGGCTCCAAAATCACTGCAGATGGTGACTGCAGCCATGAAATTAAAAGACGCTTACTCCTTGGAAGGAAAGTTATGACCAACCTAGACAGCATATTGAAAAGCAGAGACATTACTTTGTCAACAAAGGTCTGTCCAGTCAAGGCTATGGTTTTTCCAGTGGTCATGTATGGATGTAAGAGTTGGACTATAAAGAAAGCTGAGCACCGAAGAATTGATGCTTTTGAACTGTGGTGTTGGAGAAGACTCTTGAGAGTCTCTTGGACTGCAAGGAGATCCAACCAGTCCATCCTAAAGATCAGTCCTGCGTGTTTATTGGTAGGACTGATGTTGAAGCTGAAACTCCAATACTTTGGCCACCTGATGCGAAGAGCTGACTCATTTGAAAAGACCCTGAGGCTGGGAAAGATTGAGGGCAGGAGGAGAAGGGGATGACAGAGGATGAGATGGTTGGATGGCATCACCAACTCAGTGGACATGGGTTTGGGTGGATTCTGGGAGTTGGTGATGAACAGGGAGGCCTGGCGTGCTGCGGTTCATGGGGTCGCAAAGAGTCAGGCACAACTGAGTGGCTGAACTGAAACTGAACTGAAAGAGGAGAAGAAGCAGGCTCTCTGAACCTCAAATGAGAAAGAAAATGTTGCAGTTGAATGCTAGTACTGACAATCATCCCAGCTATCAACAAAGAGTTCACATCCACTAGCCTAAGGAATCCTGGACCTCTCAGATTTTGTCCACAAAGCATGACAGCAAATGAACCTCTCTACAAACATCCCTTTTAGGACGGGAAGGTCCTCAGTGTTCACCGTTCTGGAACAAAAAGAAAGAAATCCCACCAGCAAAACAGCAAGAAAACAATGTTTTTGATTAATATGCAGTATAAACTTAAATAGAAAATAAAATAGACTTTATTATAAAATTATTTTGTCTGATTATCTCTTAGAATTCTAAATTTCTCATGCAATGCCTTATTTGAAAATAACTAATTAATTAAGGACCTATGAAAGAAAAGGGAGCCACTTTAGTCAGAAATTCCTCTGAAACAATTAGCCAGAAATTCCTCTGAAACAGCATTAAAATCACCCCTCAGTTTAAAATATCTTTCAGAAGATAGCCATTAGGATGACCTTCCTCCAACCCTGTATCTCCTGTTGCTTCAGCCAGCTATTTTCAGTATTGGTACTTACTATTACATGAGAATTTCATTGATTTAAAAAAGATTTGGGCTTCTTCTCAATCTGCAGGACTATGGTGCCTCATTGTGTCTAATGTCATATTTAAAATACAACATACTTTCTTTTGGTTTTGTTTCAGCCCTCCCCTTCCCCTGCTCCCTTGGAAATTTCTTATTCAAAAGGAGAAAAACAGAAAGCAGTTGACTAAATACAACACTAGGTATTTCTGTAAGACAGATTCTCTCAGAAATATATCTTTTTTTAAGATTTCAAAACTGGCTTGTGGCATTTCTATTACCTCACCTGGAGTCAAGGTCTCTTTCTCAGGAGTCATCTTCAGCACAGCTTCTGGGAGGTCAGCAGTTGAATGCTCTTCCCCAAAGGAAAGGGCTGTCACATCCCCAGCTTGGCTCTGCCGCCATCTTGTGGTAATCGGGCTACTGGCAACAGGAACTTCAGCTGATAGTCTCTTTGCCAAGTTGCTGGTGAAGTTAGAGTATGTAGTGTTAACTACATTAAATACCTATTTAATAACAAAAAGATCCATGATTTACAGTACCCTCAATGATACAATCATTAAGATTCCTTAAAAGAGAATTATAAACAACTCATCTAGTACAACACAAAATGTATATGTTGATACATATACACGAAATTTTTAATTTTTGTGATCTGGGAAAATGTTATTTTACATATGCATATAAAATAAACATATGATTACATATTTTAACATAGACACACACACATACTCAGAGCCTCTGCTGAGGGTCTCAAGACACACCAAAGCAATTGAGGGAGTGATTATGCTTATGTTTATTACTATTACATACAAATATAAAATATGAATAACACTATATACTGAGCATATAAGATGCTTACATAAAATCGTAAAATTTCATAAAATCTGAAAATAAACAGCAGTTTTCTAGTCCAATCCATTTCACAGATAAGAAAACTGAGGCCTAACTTGCGCAACTTCTGTCCATCCTTTCTGAGAAACAACAGGAGTTTGGTAGTTACAGATCCTTTAGTGGTGAGCCATGCCCTGGAGCTATGTGGAATTAAAATGAAAATGAATCATTTTTTAACAAAATGACAGGCATATTAGGTTGTGCCTGCTAAGTTGTTTCGGTCGTGTCTAACTCTTTGCAACTCTATTGACTATAGGCCCCCAGGTTCCCCTGTCCATGGGATTTTCCAGGCAAGCCAGGGGATTTTCCTGACTCAGGATGGAACCTGTGTCTCAAGTCTCTTGCATTGGCAGGCAGGTTCTTTACCACTAGAGCCACCTGGGAAGCCCCATGTTAGGTTAATATGCTGTGCTTAGTTGCTCAGTCCTGTCCAACTCTTTATGACTCCATGGACTGTAGCCCACCAGGCTCCTTTATCCATGGGGATTCTCCAGGAAAGAATACTGGAGTGGGTTGCCATGCCCTCCTCCAGGGGATCTTCCCAACCCAGGGATCGAACCCAGGTCTCCCGCATTGCAGGCAGATTCTTACTGTCTGAGCCACCAGGGAAGCCTAAGAATCCTGGAATGGATAGCCTTCTCCAGGGGATCTTCCCAACTCAGGTATCGAATCGGGATCTCCTGCATTGCAGGTGCATTCTTTATCAGCTGAGCTAAAACGGAAGCCCATATTAGGTTAATATTCTTCTATAAAGGGCTCTTACAGAAATTTAGAAAATTTGCCATCCCATTGGAAAAACGAGCATGAGACATAAAAAAGCAGTTCACAAAAGAGATGTAAATGCTCCCAAAATATTCAAGCTCATTTGTAATAAAAAAAAATGCAAATTTAAAACAATAATGAGATGTTAGCAATTTTTTAAAATGACATTTCCTAATGTTGAAGGTTCTAGAAACAAGCACTGGCATGCAGTACTGGTGGAGTGTCAATTAGTATTTGGAAAGGACAATTCGGCAATGTGTGTTAAAAGCCCTTTATTATGTGCGTAACCTCTACTGACCTAGCAATGTCATCTCAAAGAATTCAAGGAAGAAACCAAAGATTGCAGCATCTACTGAGTGCTTACCACTCAATACAAACCCATGTGTTACGAGCTTTATACACATTCATATATAATCCTCAGAAGACTTGGTAAAGCAAGTCTGTTACTTATTCCCATCTTACCAATGATGAAACTGAGGTTCAGAATTTAAGTGAATTGCCTAAGACCACAGTGAGTAAATGGAGATGCTATACCCTAACCTTCTCTGACTCCACAGTCCACACTTTCAACTGAGAACACGAGGATGTGTACTGCAGTATATAAGGGAAAAAGATGAGGGGACTCAGTGTTCACCAGGGGAGAACTGATCAGGCATAGAAGGGAATACCCTGCAGTCATTAGAAACAATGACACACATTAGGGCAATGCAAATCAAAACCGCAGTGAAGCACCACTTCACACTCACTAATATAATCAATAAATTTATCTATCTATAACTGTTGGTGAGTATGTAGAGAAATTAGAATCTTTGTACATTCCTTATGGGATTGCGAAACAGTACAGCTGCTGTGGGAAAAGTTTGGCAGTTCCTCAGAAAGCTAAACCGAGAATCACCATATGACCAGCATTCTACTCCTAGGTATATACTCAAAAGAAATGAAAACAGGTACTCAAACAAATACAGATGTACGGATGTTCATGGTAGTGTTACCAACTCCAAGCTCACTCTGCTCGCTGCCAAACGACAAGCCAATGAATCTGAGAGACGAGGTGTTGAGGAAAGGAAGAGACTTTAATCAGGGAGCCAGCAGACCAAGAAGATGACAGGCTAGCGCCTCAAAATAAACATCTTATCGCGTTCTGGAAGCCAGGTTCTTTTATAGATCAGAGATGGGGGAGGTGAGGAAGCAAAGTAAAAAAGCCGTTAATCTTGCAAACATCTCCTAGAATGGCAAGCCTCAGGCAAGGGATGTGTTAATTTCTCCCTTCCTGCCATCCACAGGTGGACAGGGTTCTGAACAAAGGCACACGTTAGTTTAACAGTCAGGCAGAGGGGCAGGATTCTGAGGCAAACCATTCTGTACGATATAATAATAAATGGACAGGGAAGCCTGGACTGTTGCAGTCCATGGGTTCGCAAAGTCAGACACGACTTAGCAACTGAACTGAACTGAATAATAGCAAAAGCAAAGCAAAGCAAGTTAAAGAAACAATTCTATCATAGAGTCAGAACTGGCTTCCTCCCTGCACCGCTGTATTATTCATATTAGCCAGAAGGTTGAAATGGATAAACAAATTGAGGGCAGAAGTATGTGTGCAATGGAATACATACATATTCCTATACAACAACATATATATATGAATATTACTCATATAAAAAGAAATGAAGAACTCATAAAATGCTACAATGTGGATAAACCTTGAAAATACTATAAGTGAAAAAAGCCAGAAACATATTGTATGATTCCATGTATGTGAAATATCCAAAATAGGTAAACTCCACAGAAACAGAACACAAATTAGTAGTTTCCATGTGTTGGGGGAAGGAGGAAATGGGGAGAAACTGCCTAATGGTTATGGAGTCTTCTTTTTTCTTTTTTTGAGTCATCCTTTGTGATGATGAAATTATTTTGGAAGAAGATAGAGATGGCGGTTGTACAACACTGTGAATGTACTAAAGGCCACTGAATTTTTCATCTGAAAATGTTTATTTTTATGTTTTTATATTTTATGATTTCACTTCAATTTTAAAAACCTTTCAAGTAGAATAAAATTCAATAAAACATGAAAATGCTTACACTCTACTAACAAGTGAAAAAAGGACACTATACAAGAGTATTCCAATATGGTCCCACTTCCTATTTATAAAAGAAAGATAGGAAGAAAGAAAACATGCGAGAACATTTAAGGCAGGGAATATTGGTTTTGTTTGCTTTTTTTAGTGAGTATGTGTGAAAGTGATCATCCTTCCCAACCGCAGACAGGCAGTCATTTCATCTGGCAAGAAGAATTCTCTCCCCAAGGCATCAAAAGGACACCTTCCCCAGAAAAAGAGAAGTCGGGAGCCTGAGGCCTCTGCTGCTCTGAACAGTGTCTATGAACAGTGTCGCTTGGGGTTGATTTTTTTTTTGCCTTTCAATTGTTCTACCCTTGTAATTGTTTTTGAATAGGAACAGGAAAGCTGAAAAGCAGGAAGGAGGGAGCCCGGGAAACATAAATCAGGCATCTCCCACTCAGAAGTCTAGACAAGAGGGCAACAGGGAAGGAACTGGCAGGAGCAGACCCCCAGGGAGAAACGTGGCCCACTCAGATTTTCCTCTTCCTACTTCTGGGTTACTGTCCTCCAAGGAAACCACAGAGTCAACTCAACAACTGGAGAGGCTCAGGTGCAGGCACAGGGAGAATCTCTCTCCGACTGTAAGGCTCGTGTCTCAGCTAACAAAGACAGGGGGCTTCCCTGGCAGCTCAGTGGTCAAGAATCCTCTAGCCAATGCGGGAGACACGGTCAGATCTCTGCTCCAGGAAGATTGCACATACCGCAAAGCAACTAAACCCACGCACCACAACTACTGAGCCTGTGCTCTAGAACCTGGGGGGAGCCACAACAATTGGAGCCCGCTCGCCTTAGAGTCCGTGCTCTGAAACAAGAGAAGGCACTACGATGAGAAGTCCGCAAATGAGAAGTCCGCACACGGCAACTAGAAAGTAGCCCCTGCTCACTGTAACTGGAGAAAAGCCCGTGTGGCAGTGAAGACCCAGCACAGCCAAAAATGAATAATTAAATAATTTTTTTTTAAAAGAAGAAGAAAGTCAGAGGGGCACATTGTCCCTGTTTTAACAGAAATTGAGACTTTTCATCAATTTCCCTATTTCTTAAAGTCTTCAAATGATTCAAAAATTTTCAAATGCCATGGGAAAGCAAGCCTGTGGGCCCTGTTCAGGCTGTGGGTTAGGTCTGCAACCTCTGCAAACACCAGCCAAGCCACCCTCTCCCTTCTTGGTGGCAAGAAAGAGAGCAGCCACCATATTTGAAGATTAATTTGCACCAAACATGATGCTCTTGATCCAGGGTTTTCTTGGAGCCCCAATTTAAATATATAAAAACAAAATAATCCTGAGTTTAGAAGAGGGAAAATAAAGAAGGATTTGAATATGTCAAATTGAATATGAATTGAATATGTCATGTGAATATGAAAAGAATATGTCAGCTAAGAAAAATGATTAAGAAATTTCACACTGACACTGACACTGAGCCATGTTTCTCTGACTTGTCCACTGTTACTCTCACCATACAGTTTCCCCATCTGGGATGCTTTTCAACCGTTCTCTGCAGGAGCAAATTCTAGCCTTGTAGCTGGGGTCAGCCAGAACTCCCCGAAAGTGTTGATTCAGTAGACTGAGTCAAGAGATCCACACTCACCAAAATGGATGGGCACCATCCAATCCACCAGGGGCCCAACTGGAGCAAAAAGACAAAGGAAGGGCAAACTCTCTTGCTTCTTGAACTGAGATGTCCATCTTTTCCTGCCCTCAGATATCAGAGCTCCTGGTTCTTAGACCTTCAGACTCCTTGACTTATATCAGCAGTTCCCTAGTTCTCAGGCCTTTGGACTTGCAATGAATCATACCACCAGCTTTCCTGGTTCTCCAGCTTGCACATGGCAAGGTTATGGGGTTTAGCTCCCATAACCTCATGAATTTCTTATCTATATCTCTACTGGTGTCTGTGTCTATGTCAATGTCAATGTCTATGTCTCTGTAATATATCCTGTTGATTCTGTTTCTCTAGAGAATCCTGATACAATAGTGGCCCCCTAAGATATGCAGGCGGAGAAGGCAATGGCACCCCACTCCAGTACTCTTGCCTGGAAAATCCCATGGACGGAGGAGCCTGGTGGGCTGCAGTTCATGGGGTCGCTACAGGTCAGACACGACTGAGCGACTTCACTTTCACTTTTCACTTTCATGCATTGGAGAAGGAAATGGCAACCCACTCCAGTGTTCTTGCCTGGAGAATCCCAGGGACAGGGGAGCCTGGTGGGCTGCCGTCTATGGGGTCGCACAGAGTTGGACACGACTGAAGCGACTTAGCAGCAGCAGCAGCAAGATATGCAGGTCCTAATCCCTAGAACCTCTGAATGTTCCCTCCTATGACAAAGAGGTTTTGCAGATGTGTTTATCAAGGTCAGGATCTTGAGATGGGGAGATCATCTTGGATTATATGGGTCACCCCTCCCTCTAGAAGAAGGCAGAGGGAGACGTGACCACACACAGAGGAGGAGAAGGCAATGCGACCACAGAGGCAGAGGCTGGAGCATTGCTCAACCAAAAAATTCTGGCTCACCAGAAACTGGAAGAGGCAAGGAACAGCTCCTCCCCTAGTGCCTCTGTAAGAAGCAAGGCCCTGCTGACTCCTTGGCTTCTGCCAGCGAAACTGACTCTGGACCTCTAGCTTCCATAACTGTCAGAGAATACATGTGTGCTGTTTTAAGCCACAGAATTTGTGGTAATTTATTACATCAGTCATTAGCAACTAATACTTAGCACTCCTTATGCTTCCGTGGCTCACTGTGTGTGCTTCCGATAAAGCCAAGCCACATTTTATGAATAATAACAGCATTCATTGAGTGCTCAGTATGTGCCAAGCACTGAGATAAATGCATTAAAGGATTTTTCTTTAAAACTTCAACACAACGCAATGAGATAGGTACAATTATTTCCCCCATTCTCCAGAGCTGGAAAGTGAAGGTTAACAGGCTTGAACAAGATAACTTGAGCAAAGACACAGCGCTGACAAGTAGGAGATCCAGGATTCAGGCCACCGCAGTTGTACACAACACGACAGCCCCTGCAGCATGCAGTGCACAGCCTCATAACCGACCAGGGCAACCTGCGGTTTCAACTCACAAAGCCATTCCGTCTTCAGTCCCCGTGCTTTTAACATCTCTGCTCATGCTGTAGTCTCAGTGTTTGTGTCTCTCCCCTCTTCTCCACAAAATCATATTGAAATCCTAACCCCTAATGGTTGGTGTCAGTAGGTGGGGCCTTTAGGAAGTGAATAGGTCATGAGGGCAAAGTGAAAGCAAAGTTAGTCGCTCAGTCATGTCCAACTCTGCAACTCCATGGGGTGTAGCCCACCAGGCTCCTCTGTCCATGGGATTTTCCAGGTGGGAATACAGGAGTGGGTTGCCATGCCTTTCTCCAGGGGATCTTCCCAACCCAGGGATCGAACCCAGGTCTCCTATACTGGAGACAGAGTCTACCATCTGAACCACCAGGGAAGCTCAGATGGTAAAGAATGGGATTCGTGCCCTTAGAAAAGAGGCCCCACAGAGCTGTCCAGCCGCTTCCACGGGAGGGCACAACAAGAAGTCTGCGGCACAACAAGAAGTCTGCGGCCCAGCAGACAGCCTTCAGCTGGCCACACTGGGACCCTGACCTCAGACTTCCAGCCTCCAAAACTGTGAGAAATAAAATCCTATTGTTTATAAGCTGCCCAGTCTGTGGTGTTTTGTTACAGCAGCCCACACAGACTAAGACAGCTCATATTTCACTTTCCTGATTATTTTTATGTCCTCCTACTATATCAGCAGTTCCTGAAGACCAGAGACTCTGTCTTTCTCTTACTAGCCTCAGATTACAGGATATTTATTGGCATCTAGGAGTGCATGAACAAATGAATGAATCTCTTTCCTCTGAGGCAATTAATCCTGAAAAGGCACAAGGGATTTAAGAAAGAATCTAGAGGCAGGGAAATAAGCTATCTTCTTTCTTTCTTTTCCATTAAGAATGATTTTCAAATTGGACAGCATATAATAAACATTTCTGCAGAAACTGGAGAGTGAGATAAATTAAGCAGTAAGTACTCATCTGAGCATTTTAAATAAGTTCAATCTCTGGGACCAGATAAATGAAACCTCAGAACACTGGCAACACTTCCAGAATGGACACTGATTAGTGATCTATGATGACAAATGAGAAAATGCCCCCCAAATTTAGATAGACAAATGTTTTTCATGGTTTTCCAATAGGAGGAATAAGTCACTAGAAATAAGTAGTTTGCAGACAGCAGTCTGGAAGGCACAAGTCTTACTGGATCCATGTGAGCCTGAATGAATCCCCTGCAATACACTACAGGGGGCTGTCCCTGGCCTAACTCTGCTCAATTTGTTATTAGTGGTCTGAATGGGAATTTATCAAAACTATTTTTCCCAAGTTGAGAAGAAAGTTAAAATATTAAAAATATAAAGCCTGGGACAAAGACCAAAGTCAGCAAAACTCCATTCAATAAGAATATGTGAAAAATCTTCCCATTTAGATTGTTTTCACTGCACAGGCCTAACGTGGGAAAGAACTGATAAGAAGTGAAAATGACAGGCAGTATTAACCAACCACCTCCAGAATATGAGACAACAGCATAACGCCATTACTTTGCTTAAGTAGTGCAATTTTAGCTCTTAGTAAGGGAAAAACAGTGTCCAGGAAAAAAGCAGGCAAGATCTGATTATCTCTGCACGAGTCAGAACTCATCTGGAGAACTGCGGCCAGTCTCAGAACCATTCTTTTAAAAGGAGATGGACAAGCCAGGATTCAAAACTTGATTTTATTTGGAGGAAAGAGACCACAATAATAGGAGACCAGGGAAAACACAGTAACAGAGCGACACACGAATGGGGTGAAGGCACCTGGGGCACCTCGTCCAGAGGGAAGGAGGCCCAAAAGGAACTGTATTCTTTATTTTTTATCGGTTGTGCCACACAGCTGGTGGGATCTTAGTTTTCCCACCAGGATTCGAACACGCATCCCTGCATTGGAAAGTCCTGGAACTGTCTTCTTTAAAGGGAAGCAATTTATGAAATAAAAGAAAACACGTATTTTTATACTGCTCTCCTGTGACAAAACTAGGACCGACCCCGCGAAACTAGGCCCCTGATGCGTGGGAGGAGGCAAATCTATATCCGACACAAATGACTATTCAAAGAGTTAGAACTCAAATCACTGGTAACATTTTGAATATATAGTTCTCAGGCAGCCCCTCCATGAAGGAAGGACATGTGGTTTTTAAGGGCACAGATGAACATTTTTTAAGAGTTATGTATTTTAATGTGTGTTTTTTAATGTTTTAAATTTTTCAAAGTTGATAGAAAGTTTTCCCTTATGAAAATTAATTCGAGTAAAATAAATGACGATTTGAACCAAAAAAAAAAAAAATTAAGTCATTAACAAATGGTATGCAGACAGGGCAAAAATCAGAGATGGTATGCAAACAACTATAGCTTAAGAAACACTGCTGTAGACTGTGGTATTTCATCTTCAATGTTTTTAAACTTTTGTTTCAGGATCTATCTCCTGCTGAGGAAATGCCTGTCGCATAGTTTTAAATGACTCAAGTATTTATTAATAGAGAGGAAGAGGAAGATAAGAAAAATAAGACAAAGAAGGGAAAAGGGATGAATGACTTGATAGTCCAAGCACATCAGTGTGGCTTGTTTACCTTTAGAGTTCACATCATATTGACACTAAATCGGGAGGAATGCAGGGCACCAAGGCCAAAAAATAAATAGGATAGAGAGGTTAAAAATAAGGTCAGGAAGTAACAAAATGAAACAACTAGGAAAATAGAAACAAATACATATCTAGTGATAAATAATCTGACACACAAATATTCAGTGGGCGGGAAAAACTTAGACATCCCAAGGAAAGACATGCTGGTGATGTCAGGATCTTTCTAGAACCCAGTGGCAGAGACAAAAGTAGCAAAGATGACCCAGCAACTCTCCAACATATACCCCCAACCAGCCTTTCTTAGCCTCTGAATGTCCGCCCCTACCACCACCCTCACCACCACAAGCTCAACACAGCAGTCCACAGGACATTTCAAATTCAGGGCCTCAATACTATTTTAGCTTAGTCGTGAAGACCAAAATGTTTATCTTCTCCTTCTTTAACATCCAGTACCTCCTTGTCCTAGGGAGCAACACTACCCAAGCAAAGACTGTCAAGATGAGACATCCTTAATTCTGTCTTGCCAACACCTGCCACTAGGGGCTCCAGAGTGTCTTTAGCATCTATGCCTTCCTTTCTATGTCCCTGACCAAGGTTGCCTTTCTTAATGTTATCGTCTCTGACTTGTTGCTCTGCAGACTCTGACCCCTTCCAGAGAACTTCAGTACACATGGCCAAGGTTTCAGCTGTTCTTCTCCACTCCCTCCCCTCTTCAGACCCTTACAGTGATTTCTTATAAAACTAAATGTCTCCTGATGAATAAAACCCCTTCACCAGAGTGGTGCTGCTGCTGCTGCTGCTAAGTCGCTTCAGTCGTGTCCGACTCTGTGCGACCCCACAGATGGCAGCCCACCAGGCTCTGCCGTCCCTGGGATTCTCCAGGCAAGAACACTGGAGTGGGTTGCCATTTCCTTCTCCAATGCATGAAAGTGAAAGTGAAGTCGCTCAGTAAGTGTCCAACTCTTCGTGACCCCATGGACTACAGCCTACCAGGCTCCTCCGTCGGGGTGTAGTACTGTCATATTCACCAGCAGTCTGACCTTTCACGTTTTCTCCTAAGTAAGCATATTTTGTCTATTACAAAAAAAAAAAGTTTAATGTCTTTAAAATAATTTTGCTTATGAAGTTGAAAGTCCTAAATTCTAATTTTAGCTGTCCCTCTTACTAGTTCTGTGATAATGAGGGAGCTATTAACTTCTTCATATTTCAAAAAATTATTACATAAGGTCTGTAAAGATCTTTATACAACACATGATTCCCTTTAACATAACTATATACATACTTATGTATTAAATATAAAAATTGCTTTCTACAAATGTTATTAGAATCATGTGTAGTATAAAGCTCTTACAAACGTTAAGTCATGTCTTCAGCACTTGGTTATTTGCTTCCTTATAATCATTCCCTAGTTGTTACATGTGTTTTGTGTCCAAACTTGATTCCATACTTGTGTGAAGCTGCCTGCGTCACTTACACTTTATGGTATCTTCTACAGTGCCTGAGTTGATTAATTAACTGAATCAACTGCTTTAGCCCATTCTTAACCCAGTAGCTTCCTTTAACCTTGACCTTCAACTTCATCAATCTCTTCTCCCCCTTTTGGAAGCCTTCCTAGATCTTCTGAAAGAGTGTTGGTGGGTTTTCTAACATATGATCCCCTATGAAGAGAAATTTAAAATGTGGATTTATCTATAATCTGAAAATGGTCTCAGTATTGATAGAACATGTAAGCAATGATGACAGATCCCCAGAAAGCTAAGAGATGATGAAATCAAATATATACAGAGAAAGACTCTGCCAAATGAAAAAAGGAGAAATTGTTAAGATCCGGAATCTGTGTTCACCACTGTCTAGGGTGGAAATTCTCCAAACTGTTGTCTTAAATGTTTGGTTAATCGGCCTGTATGAATACTTATATATCTTAAATATATATCTATATATGTATATATCATGCTCCCAAGCCTTAAGAATCATAAAATTAACAAACCTACTCTGATCTGATTTTGTCCGTGACAAGAGACTTACTTAAGCTTTCAAAATTGTTTCCATATAGAGTGAATTTTCTAGTCAAACTAACATAAAACATCAGGTCTGCACAATTGTTATATTTCTGGTTGTAAAAACTAGCATGGTGGCTTCTACAGCAATTTCTTGCAATAATATTGGCCTTCTTAAGTCCTTTCAGCTTCGGATCACTCAATGGGAGATTCTCAGAAAACAATGGACTAGAAGCTATCATAACGATTTTATTAAAATTACATCACCCTTTGGGGCCGTGGCTGGGAGATGGTCAGTCAACATCCTTTCCAGAGTTCTCCCTCTGTCTCCCGTCTCAAAGCACAGTTATAATAGGATGGATTTACATGATTCAAATTATATCAGGTTCTGTGAATTAAATTTTAAAACTGTTTGCTTAAATAGTCTGAGGAGTTAACGTAGCTGCTGTAGATACAGAGACATGAAATACGTTTAGTGTGGAAGATAAAGGGAAATGAAAGAAGCTTGTTGCTCTGTAAACCAGAAAAAGATTAAGGTCTAAAGTTTCTCAGACTTAAATGTGCTCTTGAGTCATGAGGGGATCTTGTAAAAACACAGACCCTGATTCAAAACAGGCTGGGATGAAATCTGAAACAGGCACCCAGGTGATGGCAGTGCTACAAACAAGGACCAGAGTTGGAGGAGGAAAACCAGAGAATTTAAGCTATAGATAGCAGTGTTCAGATGTAATATAAACACAGGGGCTTTATCTTTTTCAATGACTCAGCTGCTGCTAAGTCACTTCAGTCGTGTCCGACTCTGTGCGACCCCACAGACGGCAGCCACCAGGCTCCCCGGTCCCTGGGATTCTCCAGGCAAGAACACTGGAGTGGGTTCAGAACACCAAAATAATATTATCACAGTTAAGTGATAGAATACATTTTGTGTACATTTTTAGTTTTTACTAGAAATTTTATTTACAAGAGATTAGTTTTCTTTTGTATCCATTCTTATCAGGGGCCAAGAGTGGGAGTGAAGTGGTTTATGGTCTCTGAAGGTTTAGGTGCCTCAGCTGTGGGCATTGCTCAGCTGCCTCCAAACACACACAGCCCAGGAGCAGGGCTGGCAGCCACTTTAGCATTTCCTCTAAATCTCCAGAGATCTAACAGCAATAGGAAGGGACTCTCACAAGCGTCTCAAATCATTCCATGCACTTTCCTAGCACTGTCTGCAAATTCACCACATCATCAACAGTCAGGCCCCCCCCCCCCCGGCAGAACAAAGCAACTTCATTCAAAACTTGCTATGTGTCCTAAACAGGGCATTTTTTAAAATGGCTAAAGGAACCACAGCTTTCAGGATATGCAGCCTTCAATTCCCTTTCCATATTTGCTCCTAAAATTTTCAACAAAGTTAGGCTTCCCATAGAAGGTGGCAGCCACAGAAAAAAATGAAGACAAAAGATGAAACAACTAGATGATACACCCAAGTAGAAAGGTGGGGGGCGGGGAGTTGGGGGAGCAGTGTTTGCCTTTTGTATAGAAATATCTTCCCTGGTAGCTCAGTTGGTTAAGAATCTGCCTGCAATGAAGGAGACCACCAGCAATGCCCGAGACCTGGGTTTGATCCCTGGGTTAGGAAGATCCCCTGGAGAAGGAAATGGCAACCCACTCCAGTATTCTTGCCTGAAAAATTCCATGGACAGAGGAGCCTGGTGGGCTACAGTCCATGGAGTCACAAGAGTCGGGCATGACTTAGCGACTAAATCACCACCACCACCACCTTATTTAATTGTTAAAATCCTGCGTTATTATAGAGTTAAGTTTTTCCCCATCTAGAGTTTGCAGCCCATTGGTGAACCTTAAAATCATTTTGAAATCAAAAGCAGGCTCTTTTAAAAACACAATAGACCAGGATGTGCTGCAGTTCAAAGGGGAAACCTCATTTAATAAAACTTCTCAGTTACACCTGTCTGTGTATGTACTGAGTTATACCATAAAGTGCATTTCTTACTATGCACCATAACCAAAAATTTGAAAACTCACTGAACTATAGTTTGTTTTATAATAGAGGAGGGTTTTTTAAAGACATCATTGTTTTTCATCTGTTTATTTTTACTATATTCACCTGGCTCTGCCTTAGCTGGATGAAGTCAGAGCAAGTAGCTTTTTCAGATATTTCACTGCCCTTTCCACTATAAATTCCTTGAACTTACAGTATGCTTAAGCCATAAGACTTTATATACATATAAATACCAAATTCCTACTGATTAGGTGACATACCAATAGACCAATTTAATTGCCACTCTGAACTACTAGGTATTATACACCCAATCCGCTACATTCAAGCCAACTGCTGGAAGCACTTCACAGCTTTTAAGATACAAGGGCACCATCTTCTGGTGAAATATTTTCTTTGTTGGGCAGATATGAAAGAGCTACCAAAAATGTCATTTTCTGAGCAAAAATGACAATGACATCATATATACATTGATACTTTTAGAGCTTTTTACTTCATTTAGGAGTTTGCTCCATCTCTGAGAAGGCGCTTTCTATTCCCCAGCAGTGACAGGAGCTAGTCTGTCCTTCCTGACTTTCCGTTAAGCGGAGCTGGTTTCAAGTTTCAGCTCCTCCTTGAATTCCAGCTTGCTGAGACTTTCCTCTAGAATCATCCAAAATGGAGCCTCTCACAGCCTACCCTTTGAGATGTTCAGGGCCCAAAGCAAAGGCATTTGCAGTCTTGCTGTCTATGGTTCTGTGCACAGTAATGCTATTCCTCCTACAACTCAAATTCCTAAAGCCTAAAATCAACAGCTTTTATACCTTTGAAGTGAAAGATGCAAATGGAAGGGTGGTTTCTCTGGAAAAGTTTAAAGGCAAAGTAAGTTGCACCTTCTGATTTTTCTGTTGTTTGTCCATGTTCTCTGCTTATTGTCTTAACAGTCCATTTTTTACTGTTATATGTTCATGTTATAATTTAGTCCTCAGAGAAATTAGTATATCACTTTAGCCATCAGTGCTCTCATAGTTTTTATGCTAATTGATAACTGATTATCTTAACTATTTGCTTTAAGATGTTTTAAGTGCTGGATTAATACTTTATATTATTTAGGAAATTCTAATAGTAATGTGATTATGGAGTATGCCATATAATGTGAATATGAAAGTATTAACTCCACAATCTAACAGCATTAAAAAGCACCCTATCAATAATCATATTTTATCTTTTATTTAAAAAAAAAAACTTTCATGAGTACCTAGGGCTTTATTAATGGTTGTGATCTTTCAGAGTTTTAACTCAGGCATTCGGGTTATGATTTTCAGTAGAATTGGGGACATCTACTGTATCGAATAAATTTCATAAAAATATGAAATAACCATCTATCAAAGGTTGTATTCCTCCAAAATGGTTTAGGGTTTTAACTACTTGCAGAATTTTTTTTTAATCTTTTATTTGCTTCACTTTCCGGTTGGATTTTTTTCTTTTTCCGGGAGGTTGCACTAGTTGTAAACGTGGCTAGTGACTGCCAACTCACAGACAGAAATTACTTAGCACTGCAGGAACTGCACAAAGAGTTTGGACCATTCCACTTCAGCGTCTTGGCTTTTCCATGCAATCAGTTTGGAGAATCGGAGCCCCGCCCGAGCAAGGAAGTAGTATCTTTTGCAAGAAATAACTTCGGAGTAACATTCCCCATCTTCCACAAGATTAAGATTCTAGGATCCGAAGCAGAACCTGCATTTAGATTTCTTGTTGGTAAATATCTACCTTGCCTCACCAATTTAATGTTTTTAGTTGCTTTCATTTTTAAAACAAATGTACCAGGACCATACTTTCCTATTTCATTTTAAATGTTTTAGTGGGAAAGTTTTATAAAACTATCAAAGAGCTAGATTCTCATCCTCTGTAACTTTCTAGAAGTTATGCTTTCCTAAAATCAATGTTTTAACTTCTTGGATGGCAAAATAAATCTACTACAGTGTATTTTGTTCCTTATTATTTTCCCAAAGAATATACTTTAAGCTGGCTACACATCTTTTATCAATATTGCTGAGCATTATAAGTTAAACTAATCTTTCTGGTTAATTTTATGTTGCCTTATCTGAGATATTATCCTCAAGGGTGAATAACATCTCAGATTGCCAGGTGGTTTTTGGTAAAATTCAAAATAACACATCCTGATTTTTTTTTGGAGGAGGGTAGTGTAAGGCTACCTCTGTAACTAAGCTAATTATGGAAGTCTATTTAAAGATTTTTTTCAGCATAAAGGGAGTGCAGTATTGTGACTAAGGGCTAAGCTTTAGCCCCAGCATACCTGGGTTGAAATCTCTGCTGTTGCCTTTGCTGTGTGACTCCAGGCATGTAACTTAACTTCTCTGTGTCTGTTTCCTCCTTTGTAAAATGACATCAATAGTATCTACCCCTTAAGATTGTTTGCAGGGTTAAGTGTGTTAATAATAAAAATAAAGTACTTACTTACAGAGCTTCCACTGTGCCAGACCCTATTCTAAAGGACATTCAGCTCATGTCCTCTCATCTAACTTATGTGGATGATTGCCTCAGTCGTTTCCACTGCAGGTAATTTGAATTTTGCTAAAACCATGACCTTAGCCAGGCAATCAATCTTCCAATCCAACAAACTGGCTAATGATATTCTATAATATTTAAGTAAGAAAGCAGAATCTTCCAAAAACACGGTATTCAAATTTCTAGGGAAAGTCAGCATAATACCTAACACCATCAATAACAACGAAAGTGAGGTCTTTATTCCTTTTATTTCCAGGATACACTGAGGTGAAGAAAAGCCAGAGCATGTGTCCGTGTAGTAATCTCTCAATTATAACAGCCAAATACTTGAGCACAATAGCTCCTAGGTTCTTCCCCTTTGTCACTAAAAAAGAAACTCCACTTACCCTGTGTAATCAAAAAGGTAACAGTGATTTAAGGTTTCACTAAAGTTAGATGAAGCTCCAAAGGCAAAGACTATGAAATGATGGCTAAATGAAAATTAGATCTTTTTAAGTTGGCCAAAATAGATGTGATCACAAACAAGATGGCTCTGTACAGGTGTTCAGGTTGTTCACTGAACAGGAATAAGGGGTCACATGGAGGCTGAAACCCAGGCAAATGAAACATATGTGCCTAGGGACTGTTCCCACCTAGAAGGGTATCTTTTTCTAATTCACACAAAGATGAGTGTTATCTTTTAAAATACATTTTCCTTTATAGAAAATGTCTATTGTTCAGAATGATTATAAGAAGACTTTAACCAATAATATGATGCTCCTACCAAGTCAATTATGTTTGAGCTAATCAGCAATACTCCTAATAATGAAATAATCAGTGTAAATCCTTGGCACAGTATGCAAAGTATAGCACACATAAGTAAACATTAGGCTACTTTTTTATTTTTTTAACCTATGCTCCCTTATTGGTTCTTTCCCCAGCATAATAAACAAAGGATCGCCCACCTTTAAAAACTCTAAGCAGTATGTTCCTTCTACCTACCTCATCACTAACATCTTTGAAAGAATAGTTAACATTTGGTTTCTCTGCCTCCCTGTCTCTGCTTTCTTCTTAGAGCACCGTGTTTGATCTCTCATTCCAATGACCCTCCTGAACCTGGTGGGTCTCAGTGCCTATGACTTCTACTCCAGCTCCTTCTCTTCTTTCCAGGTTCCTTTATTCCATCCACCCTTACCTCTACTGATCCTCAGGATTCTGCCACATCCACCTGGGCTCTCCTTACTCTGTCCCCTTTCCCTGGGTGAGCTCTAGCTCCTAAGCTCCAAAGCCTCCTCTTATGGGGTGTCCCACATAACCTGAATCCCCTCATGCACAAAAATGAACTTGTCATCTTCCTCCTAATATCTACTTGCTTTGCCTTGTACCCTATTTTAAGAGCATGAGCTCTTCTAATAGAAAGGACTGGATATCAATCCGGACTCTACCATTCACTAGCTATGCGACCGTGAGTCTAGACCTCCATTTTTCTCATCTGCAAAATGGGGATAATAATAATAGCCAAGCTTTACAGAGTTGCTATACAGATTAAATGAGAGGTCCATTTAAAGCACTAAGCATACATTACTAGGTATATAATAATTATTTATATTTTTCTCATGAAGTGAAGTGAAGTTGCTCAGTCATGTCCAACTCTTTGCAACTGCGTGGACTATACAGTCCATGGAATTCTCCAGGCCAGAATAGTGGAGTGAGTAGCCTTTCCCTTCTCCAGGGGATCTTTCCAACCCAGGGATCAAACCCAGGTCTCCCACACTGGAGGCAGATTCTTCACCAGCTGAGCCACAAGGGAAGCCCATTTTTTCCCTTCATACTAGTCAATAATAATGCACACAAATCCTGTATGATATAAATAGAAAAAAGTTCTACATTTCTTGCCTAAATTAATATGTATCAAAAGGATGTCTACAGTTATTTAGCATTCCTTACTAAGTAATACATAACAATATCAAAAACATACACTTACTATGAAAAATAATCCATACATTCATGTTACCAAAGACCATAGAGCATCACTTTATCTTAAGAAAAAATGTTAAGCAACTGAAAGTTTCAGCTAGTGATAAGGTAAATTTTTTAGTGGTTCAGATCAACAAATCTAGCTGATTTCATTTCATGATTCTAGTTCAGTACAATCTTCAGTGAAATCACCAAGTATATAGACATCTGATTACACAGACTTTGAGTTTGGGTGTTTTGCTTTTTGTTTAGTTTGGTTTTTGAAATAATGACAATTCTAGAACTTGATTCTATAAAGTTGTAATTTATTCAAATACTAATAGAAATGAAAATCTTGACAAAGAATAAAATTTTACTCATGAAAATATATTCTGATATTTTAGATTCTTCAAAGAAGGAACCAAGGTGGAACTTTTGGAAGTATCTGGTCAACCCTGAAGGTCAAGTTGTGAAGACCTGGAGGCCAGAGGAACCCATTGAAGTCATCAGGCCTGAGATAGCAGCTCTGATTAGACAAATGATTATAAAAAAGAAAGAGGATCTATGAAAATGCCATTGAACCATTATATGGCAATAGTCAGAATACAAAAATGTCTCCATGAGGGTTTGGTCCCCTTTTAAATTAACTCTGACAATTAAATATGGAACTGAAGGATAACTTTCCTTTTATGTTATCTTGTTAGTGAGTGGTAATGAATGTCCACAGTATAGATGTTACCTAAAGCAAAAATAAACAGCAGCCAACGACTCTAGATGAAATATATTAAATACTTCATCTGACCACACTAAATAATTCAGAATACCAATGTGCTTCAGTATCCTATTGTTTCACTTGACATTTTCTAGGATTGTACGTGATGGAAATGTCAACACACTAGACCACTGTTTGAATTCAAGATACTGTGTGACATTTCCAGAGTAACTGTAAATGATATTTTTATGTAATAAAAGGCAAAATAAACATTGAAAATGTGAAATATACATAGATTCTAATCCTTATGTTTTTTGTTTCATGTACAGAATTTTGTTTGTTAAGTATAGGGTCATGGTATGTTTTACTATATCCAGCCAGATCAATGTCATTTAGTCACAAGAGTCATGTCTGACTCTTTGCTACCCCATGGACTGTAGCCCACCAGGCTCCTCTGTCCATGGGATTTTTCCAGGTAATAATACTGGAGTGGGTTGCCATTCTCCAATCCAGCCAGATCAGTTCAGTTCAGTTCAGTTCAGTCACTCAGTCGTGTCCGACTCTTTACGACCCCAAGGACTGCAGCACACCAGGCCTCCCTGCCCATCATCAATTCCCAGAGTTTACTCAAACTCATGTCCATTGAGTTGGTGTTGCCATTCAACCATCTCATCCTCTGTCGCCCCCTTCTCCTTCCACCTTCAATCTTTCCCAGCAACAGGGTTTTTTCAAATGAGTCAATTCTTTACATTAGGTGGACAAAGTATTGGCGTTTCAGCCTCAGCATCAGTCCTTCCAATGAATATTCAGGACTGATTTCCTTTAGGATGGCCTGGTTGGATTTCTTTGCAGTCCAAGGGACTCTCAAGAGTCTTCTCCAACACCACAGTTCAAAAGCCTCAATTCTTCAGTGCTCAGCTTTCTTTATATTCCAACTCTCACATCCATACATGACTACTGGAAAAACCATAGCTTTGACTAGATGGAACTTTGTTGGCAAAGTAATGTCTCCACTTTTTAATATGCTAAGTTGGTCATAACTTTTCTTCCAAGGAGCAAGCGTCTTTTAATTTCATAGCTGCAGTCACAATCTGCAGTGATTTTGGAGCCCAAAAAGATATAGTCTCTCACTGTTTGCACTGTTTCCCCATCTATTTGCCATAAAGTGATAGGACCAGATGCCATGATCTTAGTTTTCTGAATGTTGTTTTAAGCCAGCTTTTTCACTCTCTTCTTTCATCAAGAGGCTCTTTAGTTCCTCTTCACTTTCCGCCATAAGGGTGGTGTCATCTGCATGTCTGAGGTTATGGATATTTCTCCCGGCAATCTTGATTTCAGCTTGTGCTTCATCCAGCCCAGCGTTTCTCATGATGTACTCTGCATAGTTGTTTATTAATGACATTATCATTTAATATCAATATAAATGACATAACATTTGAAAAAGGCTTGATCATTTTCAGTATTTCTTATTTTCCAGAAGCAACTCAAATTCCACAATTAAAATATTAACACTTGAGTCAATCTGTATTTCTGAGTGAAAATTCCAAGTGTAAGAAAAAAGCCATAAGTATATGATCATTCAGCTTGATTCTTTCAGGTTAATTTTGGTTAATTCCTTACAGGTTTTGGTTAATTCCTTACAGGTTAATTTTGGTTGCTAATCTGGTCAAACTAGATTAGCCATTTGGAAAGAATTCAATGGTACATCATTCTCATGGCTATAATAAGAAGAATCAACTCCAAACAGTCAAAATGGTTAATGTAAAAAAGGAGTGAGTGTAATTATAGGAGAAACATCAGCAATCACTGAGTCTGTTGAGAATCACAACATATCTTTTCTTCCAAAGTCCTGATCTTTATGTTTTGTCAGCCTTCTAATTACTAACAAAGCAACCTTCGCCCCATGAAATTAATCTTATTTCATAAAGGAATTAAACAGGAATAGTGAATCACTGCAGATGGTGACTGCAGCCATGAAATTAAAAGACGCTTACTCCTTGGAAGGAAAGTTATGACCAACCTAGATAGCATATTCAAAAGCAGAGACATTACTTTGCCAACAAAGGTTCGTCTAGTCAAGGCTATGGTTTTCCCAGTGGTCAGTATGGGTGTGAGAGTTGGACTGTGAAGAAAGCTGAATGCAGAAGAATTGATGCTTTTGAACTGTGGTGTTGGAGAAGACTCTTGAGAGTCCCTTGGACTGCAAGGAGATCCAACCAGTCCATTCTGAAGGAGATCAGCCCTGGGATTTGTTTGGAAGGAATGATGCTAAAGCTGAAACTCCAGTACTTTGGCCACCTCATGCGAAGAGTTGACTCATTGGAAAAGACTCTGATGCTGGGAGGGATTGGGGGCAGGAAGAGAAGGGGACGACAGAGGATGAGATGGCTGGATGGCATCACCGACTCAATGGATGTGAGTCTGAGTGAACTCCGGGAGTTGGTAATGGACAGGGAGGCCTGGCATGCTGCGATTCATGGGGTCACAAAGAGTCGGACACGACTGAGCAACTGAACTGAACTGACTGAGTGGGGGCAAAACAATGTGAAAAAATTTGGCTAAGAAGAAAGACCCAATCTAAATAACTGAATTGACTCTCCAATTCTGACCTGATGAGTGAAAGTGAAGATTCTTTTTCATGATGAAATCAGCAATGCCCACCTGAGTATACAATTCTGCTACAGCACTTACAAGTTCTTAAACCAAATATATCCTGGAATACCTTCTGCTTCAACATATATGTCCAACCCCCAGCTCTGAATGGATTTAGTAAGCTCTCAGGTAGGGGTGGAGTGTGGTTCCCTTCAGGTCAAGGGGATCTACTGGAGTACCTAAAGAATGGCAGTGTGTAAGCAAGCCTGCTTCTCCCTCTCACCAGCAGCAGGGCCTTCAGCCAGGGCACTACTTTTCAGTTTTCTCACCTGTAAATTGGTTATGGTGGGGGTGGGGGGAGTCAAACTGAACAAAAAGCCCCTTCCAAGTTACCAAGGTGTGTCAAGTGATCAGAAATCAATACTAACCTATTGTTGAAGAAATGGAAACCACCTAACCAGTCTATCCATCCTTTGCAAGTGTGCCACCAAAAGCCTTTAAGCAATTTGAATTCTGGGCCTCTAAGCAAAACTTTGTTTAGCCCTCAAGTGCTGCTTCCAGAACATCCTTGCCACATACTCCCACTTATGACTTCCATGAGTTCACAGCAGTGCTGTGAGACTGCTGGGGTGTTTATGCGCTCACATCAGGGTATGTGCAGCACTGCAGAGGCTACACCGACACCCCACTGCCAGACAAACCAGAACTGTCCTGGAGAACACAATTCAGATGTCCATCCTGCCCCAAACCACTAGTTCTCTCCAAAGGCATATAAAGTGGGTTTTTCACTTATGTATCTCCTGATTTGCTTGCCTTATTCAGTCTGCAATCTCCACTAGATTAGACTTCTCTCCTCTCACCACTCTGAGGATGCAGGGAGGGCAGGTGGGGATTTGAATGTGTGACATATGGGTGTCCATTCAGGGTTATGGCATCCAACCAGGCCGTGCTGTGTGCTCAGTCACTTCAGTTGTGTCTGACTTGATGTGACCTATGGACGGTAGGCTGCCAGGCTCCTCTGTCCACAGGATTCTTCAGGCAAGAATACTGGAATGGGTTGCCGTGCTCTCCTCCAGGGGATCTTCCCGACCCAGAAATCAAACCCACATCTCTGGCATCTCCTGCATTGCAGGTGGGTTCTTTACCCACTGAGTCACCTGGGAAGCCTGTCCAACCAGTCTACATGTGGTAAAAGGGAAGAGAGCCATTTGCTCATGTGTTGCTGCCCAGACCTTAAATGTCTCATGAACACTGCCAGCAAACACACAGAGGAAAAAAAATGCATCTTTCCTGAATTGAGCATAAGCTCTATCTCAGCATCAAAAAGTCTGGGACATAAACTGCTACAGGCTGCCTGATTGAGAAGGATAACAGAAAAATAGTAGGTAAAAGAGTATTCAGTAGTTGCTCTTCTGACACAGACAAAATCTATTTTACTTTTAGTGGTTATTAATTCAATGACTTGAAGTTAGTTTCAGTTTGTTTGGGAAGTGGAGAGGAGTACTTCCTACTAACTCCTGATCTTCATCTAATAGCAGCAGAGTGTGCTGTTACGTATAGCAGAGTGTGCTGGAGATTTGAATAAATATGAATTGGCCAGAAATATTCCCTAGAAGTTGTATTTCATTTTTGAAATTTTATACTAATCATAGTGTACCTACAGCATGTATATATGTACATAAATGTAATTCTTAATAACTATAGTTAATCACAATGGTGTGATCACTCACCTAGAGCCAGACATCCTGGAATGTGAAGTCAAGTGGGCCTTAGAAAGCATCACTATGAACAAAGCTAGTGGAGGTGATGGAATTCCAGTTGAGCTATTTCAAATCCTGAAAGATGATGCTGTGAAAGTGCTGCACTCAATATGCCAGCAAATTTGGAAAACTCAGCAGTGGCCACAGGACTGGAAAAGGTCAGTTTTCATTCCAATCCCAAAGAAAGGCAATGCCAAAGAATGCTCAAACTACCACACAATTGCACTCATCTCACATGCTAGTAAAGAAATGCTAAAAATTCTCCCAGCCGAGCTTCAGCAATTCATGAATCATGAACTTCCCAGATGTTCAAGCTGGTTTTAGAAAAGGCAGAGATCAAATTGCCAACATCTGCTGGATCATCGAAAAAGCAAGAGAGTTCCTGAAAAACATCTATTTCTGATTTATTGACTATGCCAAAGCCTTTGACTGTGTGGATCACAATAAACTGTGGAAAATTCTGAAAAAGATGGGAATACCAGACCACTTGACCTGCCTCTTGAGAAACCTATATGCAGGTCAGGAAGCAACAGTTAGAACTGGACATGGAACAACAGACTGGTTCCAAATAGGAACCAGTCAAGGCTGTATATTGTCACCCTGCTTGTTTTCACCCTGCTTGTTTAACTTATATGCAGAGTCCATCATGAGAAAAGCTGGACTGGAAGAAGCACAAGATGGAATCAAGATTGCCGGGAGAAATATCAATAACCTCAGATATGCAGATGACACCACCCTTATGGCAGAAAGTGAAGAGGAACTAAAAATCCTCTTGATGAAAAGTGAAAGAGGAGAGTGAAAAAGTTGGCTTAAAGCTGAACATTCAGAAAACGAAGATCATGGCATCTGGTCCCATCACTTCATGGCAAATAGATGGGGAAACAGTGGAGACAGTGTCAGACTTTATTTTCTGGGGCTCCAAAATCACTGCAGATGGTGACTGCAGCCATGAAATTAAAAGACGCTTACTCCTTGGAAGGAAAGTTATGACCAACCTAGATAGCATATTGAAAAGCAGAGACATTACTTTGCCAACAAAGGTCTGTCTAGTCAAGGCTATGGTTTTTTCCAGTGGTCATGTATGGATGTGAGAGTTGGACTGTGAAGAAAGCTGAGCACTGAAGAATTGATGCTTTTGAACTGTGGTGTTGGAGAAGACTCTTGAGAGTCCCTTGGACTGCGAGGAGATCCAACCAGTCCATTCTAAAGGAGATCAGTCCTGGGTGTTCATTGGAGGGACTGATGCTAAAGCTGAAACTCCAGTACTTTGGCCACCTCATGCAAAGAGTTGACTCATTGGAAAAGACTCTGATGCTGGGAGGGATTGGGAGCAGAAGGAGAAGGGGACTACAGAGGATGAAATGGTTGGATGGCATCACCGACTCAATAGACATGAATTTGAGTGAACTCCGGGAGTTGGTGATGGACAGGGAGGCCTGGTGTGCTGTGATTCATGGGGTCGAAAAGAGTCGAACATGACTGAGCGACTGAACTGAACTGAACTGATAGTATATATGGGCTTCCCTGGTAGCTCAGTAAAGAATCCACCTGCAATGCAGGAGACCCAGGTTCAATCCTTGGGTCAGGAAGATCATCTGGAGAAGGGAATGGCTACCCTCTCCAGTATTCTTGCCTGGGAAATCCCATGGACAGAGGACCCTGGTGGGCTACAGTCTATGGGGTCACAAGAGTCAGACAGGACTTAGTGACTAAACCACCACCATGTAACAAACATACAGTGGTGACTCATGAACGCTTAACAACCAAATCCCTAGTGGAGGAGTTCCAAGTGCGGCATTTCCAATTTCTATGGCGTGAACACTTGCACATAGTCAATTTTAATCTACTAATCGTTTCATAACTGGCTTGTAAAATTTCTGAAAATTTAGCAATCGATTCTCACCAACTAGGACAAGCTGGCTCTAGCCCAAAAAGATTTAAATCAGACTTAATCAGGGTATCATAAGAATCTCCAAAGAGAAAAATCTGAAGCAAAAACATAACATATATACTCCTTCTTGTTATCACATATATACTATTTTGACAGGTTATATATAAATGTGGATGTATATGCAGTTACTGAACTACGAAAAGCTGCTAACATTTTAAGTGTATACTCACACTATAATGACCTAACTGGACTGCAGGTAATTTCAAGTAGGAAAACACTCCAGTAAAAAATAAGAAAAATATATATATACAAAATCTAAGAAGGAAAACAAAAACTACTTGTCTATTTTCTTTAAACATAATGGCTGTTTCAAGACTGCCCATCATGAGCTGGAAAATCCTGAGTGATCCCTGTACAAAATCACGTGTAGTCCTGACAACATTTCCCTTTGAAAGAAAAATGTCAGGTTTGGGTGAAGCTAATATGGTGACACTCTATATTTATCCCTCAGCTTGACTTCATCTTCCCCAGGGAACAATAAAATCCTAACTGTTACACCAAGAAACTAATACATCACACTTCTTTCCATTCTCCACATACCCTCTTCCCTCTGAATAGTTAAGGCCACACTTTGCTGAGGGAAGCCTTCTCTTTTGGGGGCAGGGGCTGCTGGGGGAGGGCAAGTAAAGAGTAGTGAGGAGCTAGGGCATTTTCCAGAGGGAGTGATGGGAAGCAATTACATCCCCAGCACCAATGGGGCTGCCACAAGAGAAAACACCCAAGAAAAAATACTTTGAACCAGTGTTGCCTGCCTCCCTCTTCTTTTTCAACCCTCTTTCCATTCTCTTCCTTTGACATCCCAAGTGTGACCCCTCTCTTCCCTTCTCACTTCTATGGCAAAGTTTTCTTTTTGAATTTATACATACAATCAACTCCTTACCCACTGATCTCATTTATTTTTACTGCACTCCATTCTTTCTTCTTTCTCATGGTCTCAGTAATAAGAACAACTATGTCTTCTGTTTATTCAGTATCAATGTTGGCATTTTATGTCTTGCTCTTTACAAAAATTTTTAAAAAGTGAAACACAAAGGACCAGCCTCCTAAATTTAGTAGGTTTTATTTTTTATCAACAGATCAGTGATTGTCTATAGAAAATAACATATTGAAATTTAACCTTAAAAAAACAAGATGAAAACAATATTTACATGTAAAGGATACTTAAATACAAAGATGCTGAAAATGGAATGATACTAGGCAACAACAAAGAGATAAGATTTAAACGTAGCAAAACACTTAAGAGTCAAATCATAGGTATCTATTTAACCCATGGTTCTAAAAACATTTACATTTAAATAAGAATTTAGATTATTTTACCAATAACTTATAATCCAATGCAATAAAGAATGTGATGTATTTCTCACATCTCATTTAGGGTGAAAATAATTGACCAAACCAGCAAAGTCAGTTCCATGAACTTGCTGCAAATGTCCACACGACCACAGTGTGTCTGGGACCCAGCACAAACCTGAAACTGCTCCATGGGTCAAAATGTGCTCCAAGGGAATGAGAAAATATTTAAAGTTATATTTAATGGTCAGTTCTCCCCCTTCACAAACTAAATCTCATGCTCTTTTCTAAACACTGTATGAGTCTGTGATTTTACAGAAAATGAAGACTGGAGACAAGTCTTCTAAACAATTCACCCCAGCCCCAGCCCCCCTAAATCCCCAATTTTCTTCATATTCAAGTGAAAATGTTTTAGTTGACTGACTCATTTGGCAAGTTACCTAAATTCTTCCTTTAGCTGTATACACACATGGTAACTGAGACCTACTCTAATGTCAAATTAAGAAACTAATCATTCAAAAGGAATATTGAAGACTTAGTTGAAAATTGGAGGAAACATTTTAGTTTTTCCATTCCAAATTGTCATTATATTCTAAATTTTATACTTAAAATATATAATTTCTCAAATACTTTAATACTGTCTACAAGTATGCAGACTCCAGAATATTATCTGAAATTTTTAACATAATTAAGTAATAGTTGATTATTATTGAGTAGTTCCTTCATCATTATAAACTGTTCATTGTATTATAACTAAAAGTCGTAATAAGCATTATGTAAAGAAGGCCCTGGCTCATGGCAAAAAGTACACATACACACACACATATTACTTAGATTTAATTATACCCATTATTGATGCTCATTATACATGCAATAAGATAGCAGTTGCATGTTAGCTGATGGCACTCACATATTCAACCAGCTAACAATACACTGCCAACCCATCACACATAGGTCACCGGTGTACTTCGTTAACAAGAAGAATTTATCCAGAAGCAAGTGGCAGGGCAGTTGTGGCTGCTGAATTGACCCAAAGCAGCCAGCTAACAATACACTGCCTACCTGATTCAGGTCACTGCTGCTCATCATGGCCCATGAAGTCACTGAGGCTAAATTTGTAACATGAAACAGTGGCAGAACTTTCATCTTAATAGTCACATTTTTAAAAACTTATAGACAAAACCTGTTTCTCCAAAAATATTATAAGAAATAAAATCAATATTTTTTCATCTATTCAAAAACTTAAAAAAAGAAAACTTTCAAAATACTTCCACTTAGGTTTATAAACTAAGGCTCAGATATGAAAATATGTTATGGCTTACAAGTGAATTAAGAAAGTTATAATTAACTACAGTTTTTCCAATGACTTTTATTCACAGACCAAAAGGCCAGTCATTTGTATTAAATAGTAAAATACCTAGGAGTCATGGTTATCCAAAATCTGGGCATAAGACAAATCTTCAGCTACGTTCAGGAAAAATAAATATATGAGTATTCAGGGAATTTAAGGAATTAAATGCCATTTGTTTTCTGATACAAAGGATATTAGTCATTACATTCTGAAAGTGCATTCTGAAAGTTATGTGTTGAATTTATTGTGTCACCAATGAAATACAGAAAAATGTGAAGGTCTAGAAAACCCTAAAACTGGTGGATTTGAAACTATAATCGATGCGTAAAGACTAAAGGAATGTGAACTATTTAGAGAGAAAAAAAGTGAATCCCGATAAGGAGGAATCTAAAATCTAAATCATATGCATGCGTGCTAAGTTGTTTCAGCCGTGTCTGACTCTGTGCGACCCTATGGACTGCAGCCCACCAGGCGCCTCTGACCATGGAATTCTCCAGGCAAAAACACTGGAGTGGGTTGCCATTTCCTTCTCCACCGGATCTTCCCGACCTAGGGATCGAATCCGCGTCTCTTTCGTCTCCTGCATTCTTTACCTCTAGTGCCACCTGGGATCCATAAAGTAAAAGAGCTATTTATGTGTAAAAGTTAAGATGAAAATCTTTGGATTTGTTTTATTTTCACACTGATTACAAGAGAAGCTGAAAACCTTTGCGTTCAGACTTTCAAGGTGAAATTTAACTGGATCAACAGTTAAATTACTAAGCTAGGACGGTGAATACAATGGCACCCCACTCCAGTACTCTTGCCTGGAAAATCCCATGGATGGAGGAGCCTGGAAGGCTGCAGTCCATGGGGTCGCTGAGGGTCGGACACGACTGAGCAACTTCACTTTCACTTTTCACTTTCCTGCATTGGAGAAGGAAATGGCAACCCACTCCAGTGTTCTTGCCTGGAGAATCCCAGGGAAGGGGGAGCCTGGTGGGCTGCCGTCTATGGGGTCGCACAGAGTAGGACACGACCGAAGCGACTTGGCAGAAGCAGAAGGACGGTGAATTTATGCACTTCTCCTCTTGACCACAAGATGGCACCATTTCCGGTTCTTTGGAAGGCAAGATTATGAATGCAACAGAGGGGAGTGCAACTAGCAACTGTTAAAAAGAAATTTTAACAGCCAGCTAGAGATGCACTGCCTACCTGACACATTCAAGCTTCATTTTTTTTTTTTTTCTGTAGAGGCAAAAACTGAAAAGTACCATTCAGATACAAATGATTACCGTTATTTGGCAGATATCTTCAATTTCTTACAAAAATGTTTTAGATATAGACTCTGAGGTTAGTGATGATATGAGACGTACAAATTTTCTACATTTTCAGATCATTTCATACGTCCAACAAATATCTTCTTTAGCAAGAATTAGTTTGTTCAAAGTCATATTTAAGACAGAGAGCTCGATTAAGCACTGGACACTCACCTTGGGAGAAACTTGACCTCTCCTCTGCTTCATGTCTTTGTCGAGCACCCGCATGACATCCTCCTTTGAAAATATAGGCAACATATTGGAATACAAACTATTTAGAAAAATCATAATATGAGGTGTGAATGTTTCTAGAGCCTCCGCTTGTCAAATTACATTCACTTTTAAAGCAAACAACCATCTCCAGAATATAAATTACACAATTCAATATTAGATTTAGAGTTCTGAACCACCTCTTGGTCCTAGACAGGTATTACAAACAGTAACTTCGACAAGAAACCCCTTTAGGAAGTTGGGGCGAAGAAACAGAGGGGCGTTACTCACCCACAGAATCTCTTCTTCAGTGCGGACCCTCCTCCGGGCGGCGCGCTCCAGTTTCCACTCCATCTCTGGAGGCGTTTGTCCTGCTGGCTCGAGTGTAGCCTCTCCTCGACCGCTTTTGGTTTTGTCCCCCAAGAATAAGCCAGTCTTGACGCTTAATCGTCAAACCCCAAGTCTAAGCCAGTCTTGACCCTTAATCGTCAAACCTCTGGAGTCTTGTCCCCTAGGACGATCATATTTCACTCCTAACCTCCATTTTCCTCCCACTCCTCCCACCTCTCTTAGAGCTTGGTCCCCAGAGTACCGTTTAAAAAGCCTGCTGGGCGGCCGCCGGAGCGGGAATTCCCCTACCCGACTTCTCATTGGCCAGAACTGCGGTGACGTCAGACTCCGGGAGGGATTCCCCCTGCCCGCGCCTGGGTCCTCCCTCCCTCCCGGCCGCGGCCCCGCCCCGCAGCCTCCAGCTCTTTGTCCGCGGAGGCGCGCTCCGAAGCGCCAAGCTTTGCCGCGAGCCGTGGCGGGTCTGAGCTGCGGCGGGCGCGGAGGGCTGGAGAGCCGCAGGAGGCGAAGGGGTTGGCGGGCAAAGAAGCGGGTTCTGTGAATTAACGTTCTTTCCATACTAGAAACAAAAATGTTTCGTAATAACGGGCCCTGCACCCTTTTCCTCGGCCCCCACTTATTCTCCAGCCCCATCATGCTGCCTTTGAGGCATCGGAGGGGTACAGTAACTCTGGCCGCCTCTGTTTGGGCGATAATCACCGTTGTGTAAGCAACTGAGTTTAGGCGTGTTCCCCCAACGTGTTCATCAGCTCTCCCTCCTTATTCAAACTGACTGGAAAATGTGGCAAGATTTCTATGGTAATAAGAAAGGGGGGAGCACTGACGTTTTTATTCAAGAAATTCTCCTTTGCTCTAAGTGGTCAGCTTCTCTCACTTGATCTTATGAGCTTTCTTCCCAAACAACGGTTATTGAGTTGGTGAAAAAGCCTGTGACCTGATAAGGAGTGAAGACCCAGCAAGAGAGCTTCGGAGACTAGGGAATATGTGATAAAGAAGAGGATGATATTGGGGGTTGAAGGAGGGGCTTGGGGAAAAACGAAAAGGAGCCAGATGGGCTGTGCAGCCTCAGCTGCCACACCTGAGCTGCCAGGCTGGCAGGAGAGGAGAGCTGTCCATATGGCAGGAGGGGAAACCGTCTGGGAAACCTCTGACAGTCTGAAAGCCTGCTCCCCACTCCCCTTATCACCTACCTCCTCCCTGCCCCCCCCCCCGCAACTGACAATGGACTTGAAAGTGTTAGTCACTCAGTTGTGTCAGACTCTTTGTGACCCCATGGACTGTAGTCCACCAAGCTCTTCTGTCCATGGAATTCTCCAGGCAAGCATACTGGAGTGGGTTGCCATTCCCTTCTCCAGGGGATCTTTTCCCTCTAATACAACATATGAGTTTATCCATTTGAGGGGGTGGGGAGAGTTAACAGATATGATGATAGTCAAAAAGGTCAGTGATTTTTAAAAAAAATCTAAACTCAGTCTCCTGCTTTCCTCCACACTGAAAGCAAGAGAAACAGCACCAAGGCTAAGACCCAATCTTAAGACAATTTTCTATCCACAATGATAAAGGTTAGGGGAAATGCTGCACAGGGTAACAATCTTCAAATGAGATTCATCAAAATTCTTGCTAGTCAAATAACCCTTGGATTAAAAGATCTCTAAACTTCACCCACAAGAATTCTACTTTCCTTTCAGTGCATTCAAAGGATACTCATTCCAACTTCCAGTAAATCCTTTCAGCAAACAAGGAGGCTAAATAAAGTGAAATATCATTGGATAAGAGTCAGATGTACTGTGGATTTAAAAGATTAGTTTTCAATACCAACTAAAAATAGCAATACATTGGAAATAGTATTAAAGGCTTTTTATCTTTGGTCTATTTTAAATACCATTTTACATTTACCCATTTATAAGAATGGGTACAAACTTGGGAGTAACAACCAATTCAGTTAATGAGCTTATAAATACATATAAATTGTGATTTTAGACCCCATGTTTTTTACAAGTACTAAGGATAGCAAATTATTCATTTAGAATTCAGTTTTCTATGAGTAATACCTTCATAAATTCCATTGTAGCCACTAATTCCATGGTATATCTCACAGCCTCCAAATACCTTTTCCCCCTAATGTAAAGTAGAAAAATATTAGTCAAAATTTTCCTTTTAAAAGCTATTGTGCATTTTAAATATTCAGATTGAAATTTAACTTCAGGATAATGGAAACAGAAAAATCACCATTTAGCAAATATCACACTATCCCAGTCAGAAACCATGAATGCTAAAATTGGTGTGAATATGATGAGGATGTTTTCTTCCTATGATTAAATACAAAAAGAAAAATTATGACTTTTCATTGGACAAACCTGGCAGACACTACCTTCACTAAGTAATCTCACCATTAATGACACATAAACCTCATGTGCCTCTTGATGTTGTGTACTTGGAAGGGGACAACATTACTTCTGTGATATTCTTGCCCCCCAAAATTGTAACTTCAATAATGAGAAAATACTAAATAAACCCAAATTGAAGGACATTTCAAAATAATTGGCCAGTAGTACTCTTCAAAAGTGTCAGACAGGTAGAAAGACTGAGAAACTGCCACAGGTCAGAAGAAACTAATTAGACATGACAATTAAATGCATTATGAGATCCTGGATTGAAATCTAGACGGGCGGGGGCGGGGCGGGGAGGGGGGGGGGCGCGGCGGGGGGGGCGCCGGTGACGAAAGTACATTTGTTGGATACTTGTGGAAATGTGAATAATATCTTGTTGATTAGTTAATAGAGTAATAGTAATGCTAATTTCCTGGCTATAATCATTTATTATTGGTATGTTTAAATAATGTTTAATGTTAATATTTAGGGAAGTTGAGTGAAGGACATAATGGGATTCTATCCACCATTTTTGTAACTTTTTCTAAGCCAAATTAGTTCAAAATGAAACCTTAAAATTTTTTTTAATTAAACATCATGTGGTTATACAAATAGAAAAAAACTACGGTACAACTGTTTAGGAAATATATATCTATATATACATACTCTATAAACATTTTATCTTAACTTTTTGTCAAATATGTTTTACGAATAACGGGCTAATTCAAATGTTCAGGGCCTGTGTAATTTACTATCCTCAAAATATCTTTAGGAGTGGATTTTGAAGATAGATTTGTAATAATGAGAAAGGCTGTGAGGAAGATCCCTTGGCAAAGGCCAGAGTCCACCTCGAAGGATGTGGAATAAGAAGGTGACGGGGAAAACAGGTGGTTTAGAGAGGCACAGAGAAGGGCGAGAGAGGGAAGAAGCTTTTCCGGGCTCATCTCTTGCTGGTGCTCTGAGTCTGAGCAGGGTTCTACCGATGGGAAGGAAAAGGATATCCAAGCTTCCCAAACGCAGCGGGTTTTGTTACTTACATGATCACATTTTCACTCTAAATAATAACAACGTTCACTATCTCAGAAATGTACAATATACAAAGTAAGCTCCCTTCACCCGCTCTCCCAAGCTACTATTCCTTTCCTCAAAGCATCGTCAAACCTTTTCCAACGTATTTACAGACTTACACATAAATAATCCGGCTCTGTGAAGCTTTCTACATAGATGGGATCTTACTATGCTTATCTGTTTCGCAACTTGCTTGTTCTACTTCACTGATTTCAACTGCTTTCCCAGAAACGCAAACCAGAGAGCTCCCCCGCCCCAATTCCAACGGTCTGTTGGCGCGGCGCTCGGACCGCGGCTCCTCCCGCGCGGCTGGAGGCTGGTAGCGCGTCCACAACCCAGCTCGCGCTCCAGCGCCCGCGCGCCCGCCCCACCCGCCCTGCGCGCGCGCCTTACGGGACAGGAGGGACGGTTGGTGTTTGCGCCAACGGTCCGGGGACACAAGCCACGCCGGGTGAGGGGAAAGCCTGCGTGGGGCCGGAGAGGAGGGGGACGGTGGGTGTGCGGGTGCGAGACTGGATGAAGACGGACTTCAGATCTCTCCATTATGGAGGAGGAGTGAGGGGAAAGGGAGGAAACTAATAAACTCTCCGAGAGTGCTTTCTCCCCAAAATACATAGCTTAAAATAGGGCGGGGGAAGAAATCAGTGTATCCCCTTATAATTCTGACTATGAGTAGGACTCTAAAAACGTAACCTGTGAAGGTTCTAGCTCTGTAAAAGCGTCAATCAGAAGAGTAGCCAGTAGAGTCCGTCACCTCTGGTTACACGACATTTTTCAATTAGCAGTAAAAGTACATGCATGTTGTCCCGTTACTGAATGATTTCTTAAGAGTCTGTCCCTTTAAAATGTTTTTCGCCATCCATACCCCAGTTAATGACGATGGAGAGTAAAGTCTGCAGCTGAAAGCATAAAAATCATATCCCTTCCCCTCCAACCACTTAACTCATTTCCCCCTTCTCTTTCTCGGCAGGGTAGCTCTTACATAGGGTATTAAGTTATTTCCCCACGAATTTAAGGGATGGAAAGTTAACTATCAAGCCAAAATGAGAACAAATCTGTATAAAACACAACAGATGAAGTCAGGCATATGAACATGATACCCCCTCAAAGAAAAGAGGGCTCATAAAGGCTCTAGATCTGAAAATTCTTTTATTAGATATCCTACCAGCACTTCAAATACAACATAATCCAAAACAGAATTGAGAATCTTTCCCTATTCCCATCCTCCCCAAATGACCTCTTCTTTTTGTTTGCACCTTGTTCCCAATATTGCTATCTTCCTTGTGGAGCAAAGTCAAAGTCACCCTTAACTCTCCCTTTATCATGTACTGAAATCTGCTATCAAAGACAGGTTTTTTCCTCTGTAGTGTTGATTCCATCTGTCCTCCTTTTGAAGATTACAAGAACCTAACTGATAATTCAACCTCTAGTCTACTCCACCTCCCTTCATGTCACATGTTTATTTGTACCCAGCAAGTACCATGCACTAGGCAAAGCAGTGGAGACCCAGAGACAAAGCTTTTAAAGGCAGTAAGCATCATCTTGAGCTAATCATATTTCTCCCTTGCCCCAAATCCCTGAAAGGATCTTCTTTACACACAGAATTAAGCTCTAAATTTTCTAGCTCAAATACAAGTCCTCTGTGATTTTAACATCTCTTTACCTTTCTTGCATCATCTCCCACAATTCCACCAAAATATCTCTAGTCCTCCATGCTGTGGGTAAGGCCCAGCACTGTCCTGCCTCCAGGCCTTTGCTGAGGGAGCCTCACCTTAGAGCTCTTTTTCCCTATCTTCTCCTGGCAATCTGATCATAAAATTTCAGTTCCCATTTCCCAAAAGCCTTCTCAGATCTTCTTAGATGGAATTTTTTCTTCTCCTTATGTTCCCATAGCATATCTTTTGTACTGCTTGTCTACTTAATTCCAGCTTTTACATATAAGTATGTGTGTGTGTTCCCCACTGTATTGTAACCTTCAAGTATTCAAGAATCTTGCTTTTTCATCTCTGTGTCCTCTTTAGAGAATAGCTCACTGCCTTGCACGTAGTAAACTTTGTACATCGTTGTCATTCAGTAAATGTTTGCTGAATTGATTTGCAGATTTGAGATTAGGATCTTTCCCAAATCATGGAACTAGGATTTGTTGTTGTTGTTTAGTCCATAAGTCATGTCTGACTCTTTGTTGCCCCATGGACTATAGCCCAGGCTCTTCTGCGCCCGTGAGATTTCCCAGGCAAAAATACTGGAGGGTGTTGCTATCTCCTTCTCCAGCGGATCTTCCCAACCCAGGGATTGAACACCAGTTACCTGCTTAGCAGGCAGATTCTTTACCACTGAGTCACCTGGGAACTAGGACAATAGAGCCACAAAAGAAAGACCTTCCTGCTGCTGCTGCTAAGTCGCTTCAGTCGTGTCCGACTCTGTGGGATTTTCTCTGGCCCTCTGTCCACGGGATTTTCCAGGCAAGAGTACTGGAGTGGGTTGCCATTGCCTTCTCCTAAAGACCTTCCTACTACTTGCTAATTGTGTGACTTGAAAATGTTATTTGGCCCCTGTTAAGTCTCAAGTTCCTCATCTGCAAAATGTGATAATTATTTTCTACTGTACCGATTTATGATGAGAATGAAGAGAAATCATATAAGGCCTCTAAGATAATAATTTTTTTCTTTTGAGATAAAGTAATGGCACTTAGCTGTCTAACTTAAAAGAGTGTTTGAATAATACATCTCTATAAAGCACTTGTCAAGAGAAGACTATCCTTGGGCCCAGAGCCTACACATAATAGATGTCTGACACATAGCAGATGGTCAATAAATATTATGTGAGTGAATACATTCTAAAATTCCAACCTCATTATCTAAATAGAAATATCCTAAATCAAAAGGAATCCATGTGGCTTCTCTGGTTTGATGATTATATCATTAGAATACTCATATATTCCAATTCTGTGCTCACCATGCAACCTTTTGATTTAAGACTTAAGCTCAAGTTTGAGAAAAACTACCCCTGACAGGGACCTGCCCTACTCTAGACAGTTACATATCTACAATTGGAAATGAACTGAATTCTGATTTATCCTCCAGATTTGAGCTAGGGTAATGTAAATTAGTACCTCATAATTGTTCTGAATTGAGAACATTTCTGGAGAAGTAGAATAGAAACTGGATGGGTGAAAGGACAGTGGACTTCTAGTGCAAGCTAGACACTCTTGTCCTGCCATTAACTTGCAGTGTGATTTTAGCCAAGTTACTCCTCTCCCAAAAGTCTGATTACTTATAAAATTAGGAGTTCTAATATTCTTTCCACCTCTGTATCATCAGATCAGATCAGATCAGTCGCTCAGTCCTGTCCGACTCTTTGTGACCCCATGAATCGTAGCACGCCAGGCCTCCCTGTCCATCACCAACTCCCAGAGTTCACTCAGACTCACGTCCATCGAGTCAGTGATGCCATCCAGCCGTCTCATCCTCTGTCGTCCCCTTCTCCTCCTGCCCCCAATCCCTCCCAGCATCAGAGTCTTTTCCAATGAGTCAACTCTTCGCATGAGGTGGCCAAAGTACTGGAGTTTCAGCTTTAGCATCATTCCTTCCAAACAAATCCCAGGGCTGATCTCCTTCAGAATGGACTGGTTGGATCTCCTTGCAGTCCAAGGGACTCTCAAGAGTCTTCTCCAACACCACAGTTCAAAAGCATCAATTCTTTGGCGCTCAGCCTTCTTCACAGTCCAACTCTCACATCCATACATGACCACAGGAAAAACCATAGCCTTGACTAGATGAACCTTTGTTGGCAAAGTAATGTCTCTGCTTTTCAATATGCTATCTAGGTTGGTCATAACTTTCCTTCCAAGGAGTAAGCATCTTTTAATTTCATGGCTGCAGTCACCATCTGCAGTCATTTTGGAGCCCAGAAAAATAAAGTCTGACACTGTTTCCACTGTTTCCCTATCTATTTCCCATGAAGTGATGGGACCAGATGCCATGATCTTTGTTTTCTGAATGTTGAACTTTAAGCCAACTTTTTCACTCACCTCTTTCACTTTCATCAAGAGGCTTTTGAGTTCCTCTTCACTTTCTGCCATAAGGGTGGTGTCATCTGCATATCTGAGGTTATTGATATTTCTCCCGGCAATCTTGATTCCAGCTTGTGTTTCTTCCAGTCCAGCGTTTCTCATGATGTACTCTGCATAGAAGTTAGATAAGCAGGGTGACAATATACAGCCTTGATGTACTCTGTATCATACTGTTCACCAATTAACAACTAAAGTAGGCACTAACAACTTGGTAACACTGCTTTAAGTCACAACTAGAGCAGAGACATTACTTTGCCAACAAAGGTCCCATCTAGTCAAAGCTATGGTTTTTCCAGTAGTCAAGTACGGATGTGAGAGTTCGACTATAAAGAAAGCTAAGAGCCAAAAAATTGATGCTTTTGAACTGTGGTGTTGGAGAAGACTCTTGAGAGTCCCTTGGACTGCAAGGAGATCCAACCAGTCAATCCTAAAGGAAATCAGTCCTGAATATTCATTGGAGGGACTGATGCTAAAGCTGAAATTTCAATACTTTGGCCACTTGATGTGAAGAACTGACTCATTGGAAAAGACCCTGATGCTGGGTAAGACTAAAGGCAGGAGGCGAAGGGGACGACAGAGGATGAGATGAGATGGTTGGATGGCATTACCAACTCAATGGACATGAGTTTGAGCAAGTTCTGGGAGTTGGTGATGGACAGGGAAGCCTGGCCTGCTGCAGTCCATGGGATCGAAAAGAGTCTGACACGGCTGAGCAGCTGAACTGAACTGAGTCATCATCTCGCCGTTTCTGACCATGCAACTCGAATGCCAATAAACTGATTAGGACTAGAAACCCTAACATTTATCTTGGAAGACATTCCCCCATGGGTCTCTTATATTCCTGCATGTCTTGTTGAATATGTTAAGGATGGGATGCAAAGTCTGAATGAATGACTGGTAAACCATTTCTCAGAATTTGCAAAAAGCAGTCTTGAGGTATGGGGTAACCTCTCCATCTGGAACAAAGAACAGGCTTTCTTCTGCTCACTGTAAAAGAAACAGATTCCCCAACTAAGTTTCCCTCTTCTCTAATGCAACCTACTGTGGGGAAAGGCATCTATTTGGACCCTTCACATCATCCCTGTGGGATTTGGGGACAAGGTGAATTGATGTAAATATGATGTTCATGCCTCTTGCTGTGTTGTGAATAACAAAGTCCTTTGTTCTTAAGAAAAAATTATAGCTATGTGTGGCAATAGATGGGGCTTCCCTGGTAGCTCAGCTGGTAAAGAATCTGCTGCAATGCGGGAGACCTGGATTCGATCCCTGGGTTGGGAAGATCCCCTGGAGGAGGGCATGGCAACCCACTCCAGTATTCTTGCCTTGGAGAATCCCCATGGACAGAGGAGCCTGGCGGGATACAGTCCATGAGGTTGCAAAGAGTCGGATATGACTTAGTGACTAAGCACACACAGCATAGCATGGTGACAGATGTCAACTAGATTTATTGTGGTGTTCATCTCCCAACATATACAAATACCAAATCATGTTGTACACCTGAAGCTAATATAATATTATATGTCAGTTATACTTCAACAAAAAAATTTTTAATTAAAATCTTTTGTCTCTGACAGCACCCATGCAACAGTAATAGGCTAATTTATCAGATTTAAATAGGATAAAATAAAATTGAAGACCTATACCCTTAAGTGATAAGTTAATATGAGGGCAGAAAACCAAGTTTCATATAACCATAGATTTTTTATGTTTGCTCTTCTGTGTCATTTTCATAGTCCAAGTTCAAGACATCTGCAGATGGCTGGAAACTTAGATGTTAGAGAAATTTAGTTAGCCCATAGTGTACTAACAAGATCAAAATTATTATTTCAATCTCTGCACAATTTAGTTTACTAGATTTATTTTTTAATTTTATAAATATTTGGATACCTACATTAGAAGTCAGTTAACACAAATGTGACAGATAAAAATTTTAAAGGCTCAACAATACAATGCATTAAAAATTTGCATTCTAAATAGATGAAACTTGTTCTATGGTTAAAATTTTCAATATAATTCCAGCTAAGCCATTATATCCTCTTATAATCCTAATTAAAATAATGTGTTTAAAGGACCAACCTGGCCTATTATACTCTAAATCTTCCGATTTAAGTTTTTAATTTTATTTATTACATACATTTTAGTAAGAATGAAGTAGGTTACACTCAACAAAAGCATTCTACTTGATTTATTTTTGTTTAAAATTCTGTATTGTTCTACTTAACAAATTAAGGCATCTCCAGAGACTAAAGCTTGGTCTTCCTTTGTCTTCTTCGTTTTCCTTTTTCTTAGTAGCTACTATTGGTTCATTCTTAGTAAGCTTTTGAAATGTTTAAATAGCATGCTGATAATCAGTTGAGAAGCAGGGCAAGACCTAAAATTTGAAGTTTTTGCCAATTTCTGTGTTGTAAATATTTCTACCATTGCCTCTTTCAGGTTACCAACATGACATGCAGCAATGGGAAGAGGAGAGCACTGCAGATAAGCTCCAGCCCACCACTGCGAGGGTTTCCTCTTAACACCATACCTACTCTCCACGGGTAATCTCAACCTTGTTCATGGTGTCAGTTACCTATACCTAATCCAGACAAACAAGCTTCACAAGCACCTCAGACTTTTACTAAGAGCAGACTAAAGACCTTCCCCCAAAATCTTGGCCTCCTCCAATATTCACTGACTCAGTGAATGTGCTGTAATCCATCCAGTGATATAAGCCAGCATCCTTGATATCTCATTCCTTTTCTTTGTTTTATCCACTACCAGATCCAGTCAATTTTACCTCCTAAATTTTACTCACTTTTCACAACCATCTTCTTAGTCTGAGGTACCATAAATTCTTTTTTTAATTGAAAAAAAAAAGATGATAAAATCACAAGAGTAAACTAAATGTGAAAAAAGCTTAAAAATTACAATGAATTTGATGCTCTTTCCCTAACTGGATGTATTTGCATTGAAAACATACAGATAGTTTGGAATTTTAATCTTTAAATGATCCTTTTCATTCATTCTCTTAGAAAAAGCACATGTAAGTTTTAAGAGGTCTTGTTCTGCTAATATCAAGAAATGAATAAAGCAATTTATGGATCATCTGCAACCTAACAAAGTGAAACCTGGGACATAGAAGTGAATGTGGCTCAGTTGTGTCCAACTCTTTACGACCCCCATGTACTGTATGGTCCATGGAATTCTCCAGGCCAGAATACAGGACATAGAAGATGAGAGAAAAAGGCTAAAGGTTTCCAAAGGAAGAGATGATGGAAAGTCTGGGATTTGAAGTCCTGTGGTTCAAATCTATTATGAGACTATGACAAGAACCCACCATTCTGAGATGTCTTCAGCAAAGTGTGTGAGCATCTTCCTCTAACCAAGCTCTTGCTACAAATCTGTAGAGATGCAGCCATCAGTGATAATACCTCTGGCCCTAACAATAGCCAGGACTGTCTGGCTATTCTCCCATATCCTTTCTTCTTCTCTAACCCATTTTTTGTTATAGTAAAGTCAGAGTGATCCCTTTTAAGGAGAGATCATGTCACTCCTCTGCTTAAGTCTTCCTAAGACCAGAATCTTCACAAGGCCAAAAGTTCCTCTATGATCTGGCCTCTGCTTTTCTCTCCAGCCTCACCTGGAACCATACACCCCTTTGCATTGTATTTGCAGTAACCTTTCCTTTTCTTAAAGAAACCATATTCCTTTCATCTTGAGATTTTCATATATTTCATTCCTCCTAATGCCCCTAGGCATTATGTACATATGTATATATGTACATAAATGTAATTCTTAATAACTATAGTTAATCACGATGGTGTGATCACTCACCTAGAGCCAGACATCCTGGAATGTGAAGTCAAGTGGGCCTTAGAAAGCATCACTATGAACAAAGCTAGTGGAGGTGATGGAATTCCAGTTGAGCTATTTCAAATCCTGAAAGATGATGCTGTGAAAGTGCTGCACTCAATATGCAGGCAAATTTGGAAAACTCAGCAGTGGCCACAGGACTGGAAAAGGTCAGTTTTCATTCCAATCCCAAAGAAAGGCAATGCCAAAGAATGCTCAAACTACCGCACAATTGCACTCATCTCACATGCTAGTAAAGTAATGCTCAAAATTCTCCAAGCCAGGCTTCAGCAATATGTGAACCGTGAACTTCCTGATGTTCAAGCTGGTTTTAGAAAAGGCAGAGGAACCAGAGATCAAATTGCCAACATCCGCTGGATCATGGAAAAAGCAAGAGAGTTCCAGAAAAACATCTCTTTCTGCTTTATTGACTATGCAAAGCCTTTGACTGTGTGGATCACCATAAACTGTGGAAAATTCTGAAAGAGATGGAAATACCAGATCACCTGACCTGCCTCTTGAGAAATCTGTATGCAGGTCAGGAAGCAACAGTTAGAACTGGACATGGAACAACAGACTGGTTCCAAATAGGAAAAGGAGTTCATCAAGGCTGTATATTGTCACCCTGCTTATCTAACTTCTATGCAGAGTACATCATGAGAAACGCTGGACTGGAAGAAACACAAGCTGGAATCAAGATTGCCAGGAGAAATATCAATAACCTCAGATATGCAGATGACACCACCCTTATGGCAGAAAGTGAAGAGGAACTCAAAAGCCTCTTGATGAAAGTGAAAGAGGTGAGTGAACAAGTTGGCTTAAAGTTCAACATTCAGAAAACAAAGATCATGGCATCTGGTCCCATCACTTCATGGGAAATAGATGGGGAAACAGTGGAAACAGTGTCAGACTTTATTTTTCTGGGCTCCAAAATGACTGCAGATGGTGACTGCAGCCATAAAATTAAAAGATGCTTACTCCTTGGAAGGAAAGTTATGACCAACCTAGATAGCATATTCAAAAGCAGAGACATTACTTTGCCAACAAAGGTTCGTCTAGTCAAGGCTATGGTTTTTCCTGTGGTCATGTATGGATGTGAGAGTTGGACTGTGAAGAAGGCTGAGCGCCAAAGAATTGATGCTTTTGAACTGTGGTGTTGGAGAAGACTCTTGAGAGTCCCTTGGACTGCAAGGACATCCAACCAGTCCATTCTGAAGGAGATCAGCCCTGGGATTTGTTTGGAAGGAATGATGCTAAAGCTGAAACTCCAGTACTTTGGCCACCTCATGTGAAGAGTTGACTCATTGGAAAAGACTCTGATGCTGGGAGGGATTGGGGGCAGGAGGAGAAGGGGACGACAGAGGATGAGATGGCTGGATGGCATCACTGACTCGATGGACGTGAGTCTGAGTGAACTCTGGGAGTTGGTGATGGACAGGGAGGCCTGGCGTGCTACGATTCATGGGGTCGCAAAGAGTCGGACAGGACTGGGCGACTGAACTGAACTGAATGCCCCTCCTCCTCAACCTAGTTAATTTCTTCCCTGATTCCAGAGTTCAAACATAACTTCCTTTCTTAACTTTTCAAATTATATCCTAACCCCTAATTTTTGATGCCAGAGCACCCTCTTCTTCTGATTAGGATTTATCATAATTCACCCCACTTCGAAGGAAGTGGTAAATATATGAGATTCAGCTACAGGAGATCTTGGACAAGATCTCTTATTTAATTTCTCTTGTCCAGGAGACTTTGGACAAGATCTCGGCTTCAATTTTCCCAAATATAAAGCAAAGTTTAAATTAAAGCCTCTACCTTAGGTACATAGCTCTGATTTCTATGATTCCAAGTAAAGGTTATTCCAGGAGGTTGTATAATGTAGATATTAAGAAACTGGACTCTGGAGTCACCTTAGTTCCAATACCACCCTCTTCTTTATAATAATTTATATATTATGATCTAAGTATGATGTTCTGAAAGAAAATAAGTTAGAAACATTCACATTCCCTTTCTAATCAATTTTTTAAATGCCCCACATCAAAATTTTAAAACTCTGCATTGAACACAGCCAGGCAGAAAAAAATCAGACATTCTCATAATAATGGATTAAATTAAAACTAACATTGTCTTTATTATGCCTAATCATCAGGTATTTGACGTAGCTCAAATCAATAAGAATGCATTTGCACTAAATTAAAATGAAATTTTTTCCTGAAGGTGGCACTGTGAACAAGGAAAAGTAATAAATCCACTAAATTTTTCAGGACTACAGGACTATATTATTAGGTTAAAAAAAAAAAAGCAACATAATATGCATCCTGGTACCTTTGACTTCTAACTTGCCATTTTCTTTTCACTTTGATTCTTTAAATTCATTGTTAATTGTAGGTGTACCCATTAGCTTTTTGAGTAAGTTTTTAAATTGGTATTTCCTTAATAAAAAAACAACTAATAGCTGAAATTTATTGAATGCTAACTATATTCAGCCACTGTACTACAAACTTCAGCAGTGAATTAAAGGAAGGAGGTTTTGGTTTGGTTTGGTCTGTACCACGCAGCATGTGGGATCTTGGTTCTCCTACTAGGGATCGAACCTGTGCTTCCTTGCAGGGGGAACCTAGATTCTTAACCACTGGACCACGAGGGAAGTCCCAGGAGCTCTTCTAAAGTAATATTTAACTCACACAGCTCCAACCTACTTGATTTTGCTAGGGAATTGAAGCATTTATAAACTTGTTTCTCTGCTTACCGCCTCCCGCTCCGGGACAACACGTAAGGAGACGAGGTAGGATGTTTGTCTTTATTCACAGGAGATTTGACTAAATAAGAGCCTTTACTTTGTTACCTGCTGCCAAATAAAAGTGAAGATCTCATCAAGGACATTTTCTGTTTCCTGTTGTTAAACACCAGTTGACATGCACCAGAATCAGACCTATTTTATAGCAAGGTACAAGCCACCTAAATTATTTTGTCATCCAGTGTAGGAAGGTGTGAGTCCTAAAACCTAAAAGTTTACTGTTACCTTACTGCCAAGAAGCTAGTACAATTTTAGAACAACCTTCAAAGTTTAAGAGCATAATTTGAGTACATGGATTGGCTGTGTGCCACAGGGGCTACCATTCTTAATTTTTCTTGAGGTTTTATAGCTTTATCTCCTAGATATTAGTTTTTCAAATTGCTCAGAAAACTTCAATTGTCTCACTATTATGGAAAACTTGCCCCTCAGCTGAAGCACAAGACTGTTAGACCATCACACTTAAATGAAACACTTCCAACTATACTTATCCAATGAGTAAATATACCTGTGTAAATACAGAAGCATTTAGTTAACATTTCAAACAGTTCAAATTAGCAACTTGGTCATAATTTCAACACAATTATGTTTACATTTCAGTAATACTATACACAATGACCTGATTTACTAGAGTAAGGCAGAGGAAAAGCTTCTTAAATTCTTCACGGGACTAGGAAACACACAATAGCATACAGAGTCTCATGGCTGGCAATTCCTTTAAACACTGACAAAAATCAGCATAGTTACTGTAGGCAGGACTAAACTCTGGCTGCTCTCTAGTTCTCTGAGAGATCATGGTTATGTTCAACTCCTGCTCAATAGACAGCACACACTACAGGGTAAACAGAGAACTGAGTTCATTTCTACCCTTGGAGAGCTCTTGGACTAAAAGTGAAAAGGAAACAAGCACAGTAATAGTTTTAATATTGACAGTCTGCAAGAGGGGACACATGAAAATGCAAGGTGTTGTGGGATATTCATTTATATAAATATATTGTCATCTGTAAGCTTCCTAAGATTAAATAATTTCAATTCCTATTTCTCAGTGCTTTGTTTACTGTGCTATTCTGAAGCCTCAGGTTTCAATACTTATCTTAGATTATAGAACTCAAAACTGTCCCACCATTATAAAGGCTGGAAAATCTGAATTTTGGAAGAAATGCCTTACTTCCCTTGATTTCCTACAATTTTGTTCATTTTTGAGAGAATTATAGAAATGAGCGTAATCCCATATATATTTTTAAATATCCAGCCACAGGGTGTTGATTAAATAAGCTATTCCACATATATATAATGAAGTGAAGTCATTAAAATGTTTCAGAGATGAAAATCATGAAAGAATCATCACTGCCATTCAGTTCAGTTGCTCAGTCATGTCCTATTCTTTGCAACCCCATGGTGTGCAGCACACCAAGCTTCCCTGTCCATCAGCAACTCCCAGAGCTTGTTCAAACTCATGTTCATTGAGTCAGTGATGCCATCCAACTATCTCATCCTCTGTCATCCCCTTCTCCTCCTGCCTTCAGTCTTAACCAGCATCAGGGTCTTTTCCAATGAGTCAGTTCTTCACATCAGGTGGACAAAGTATGGACCTAACAGAAGCAGATGATATTAAGAGGCAGTGGCAAGAATACACAGAACTATACAAAAAAGATCTTCATGACCCAAATAACCACAGTGGTGTGATCACTCACCTAGAGCCAGACATCCTGGAATGTGAAGTCAAGTGGGCCTTAGGAAGCATCACTGCAAACAAAGCTAGTGGAGGTGATGGAATTCCAGTTGAGCTATTTCAAATCCTAAAAGATGATGCTGTCAAAGTGCTGCACTCAATATGTCAGCAGATTTGGAAAACTCAGTAGTGGCCACAGGACTGGAAAATGTCAGTTTTCACTCCAAAGAAAGGCAATGCCAGAGAATGTTCAAACTACCACACAATTGCACTCATCTCACATGTTAGTAAAGTAATGCTCAAAATTCCCCAAGTCAGGCTTCAACAGTACGTGAACCATAAACTACCAGATGTTCAAGCTGGATTTATAAAAGGCAGAAGAACCAGAAATCAAATTGCCAGCATCTGTTGGGTCATAGAAAAAGCAAGAGAATTCCAGAAAAACATCTACTTCTGCTTTATTGACTATGCCAAAGCCTTTGACTGTGTGGATCATAACAAACTGGAAAATTCTTCAAGAGATCGGAATACCAGACCACCTTACCTGCCTCCTGAGAAATCTGTATACAAGTCATGAAGCAACAGTTAGAATGGGACATGGAACAACAGACTGGTTCCAAATCAGGAAAGGAGTACGTCAAGGCTGTATATTGACATCCTGCTTATTTAACTTCTATGCAGAGTACATCATGTGAAATGCTGGGCTGGATGAAGCACAAACTGGAATCAAGATTTCCAGGAGAAATATCAATAACCTCAGATACACAGATGACACCACCCTTATGGCAGAAAGTGAAGAGGAACTAAAGAGCCTCATGATGAAAGTGAAAGAGGAGAGTGAAAAAGCTGGCTTAAAACTCAACATTCAAAAAACAAAGATCATGGCATCTGGTCTCATCACTTCATGGCAAATAGATGGGGAAACAATGGAAACAGTGAGAGATTTTATTTTTCTGGGTTCCAAAATCACTGCAGATGGTGACTGCAGCCATGAAATAAAAAGATGCTTGCTCCTTGGAAGAAAAACAATGTCCAACCTAGACAGCATATTAAAAAGCAGAGACATTACTTTGCCAACAAAAGTCTGTCTAGTCAAAGCTATGGTTTTTCCCATAGTCCTGTATGGATGTGAGAGTTGGGTCTAAAAGGAAAGCTGAGAGCCGAAAAATTGATGCTTTTGAACTATGGTGTTGGAGAAGACTCTTGAGAGTCCCTTGAACTGCAAGGAGATCCAACCAGTCCATCCTAAAGGAAATCAGTCCTGAATATTCATTGGAAGGACTGATGTTGAAGCTGAAACTCCAATACTTTGTCCACCTGATGTGAAGAACTGACTCATTTGAAAAGACCCTGATGCTGGGAAAGATTGAGAGCAGGAGGAGAAGGGGACGACAGAGGATGGGATGGTTGGATGACATCACCAACTTGATGGACATGAGTTTGAGCAAGCTCCAGGAGTTGGTGGTAGACAGGGAAGCCTGGCGTGCTTCAGACCATGGGGATGCAAAGAATCGGACACGATTGAGTGACTGGGCTGAATTGAACTGTGGAGATGGTGGCAAAACCCTTGAATACACTAAAAAATGTTAAGTTGCACATTTCAAATCAGTGAATTACATAGTATGTAAAATGTATTACAATAATTCTGTTGAAAAAAAAAAAAAGAATCCCTTGGTTCAATCAGCTATTGTTGGTGATGTGGATGATGAGGGCGAGAGTTGGGTGATAGCCTAAACCAAACAGAACCAGTCCTGTGTCCTTAGATCACTTCCCAGAAAAGGGGAGTCATGATGTGCTTGGAAGCAACCCTAAGAGGTATCTTCTACATTAGGAATTTCCATTATAAAGAAATAAATGAAAGAGAAATCCTGAAACCTTGAGGGTTAGGCATGATCTTATAAAAGTGCTCAAAACCATCATTATCCCTCACAGAACAGTGTATCTGTATTTGCTTTAAACCATGGCATGACTTAAAAATAATTGAATTTTCCACATCCTATACCTAAATGCAATTTCTAATTATTACTTGGCTATCCATATAAATCCTAAGTAAATCTGTGGTGTTTCTTTTCCCTTGCATCAGTACAATATGAATAAATGTAAATAATTGTTATGTCTGATTTACATTGTGTTTTGTTAAGCAGCTAAAAGTAAATATTGAAAATAGAAGGAAATGGCAACCCACTCTAGTATTCTTGCCTGAAGAATCCCATGGACAGAGGAGCCTGGCAGGCTACAGTTCATGGGGTCACAAGAGTCGGACGCGACTTAGCGACTAAATCACCACCACCACCATGCAAGTTTGAACAGCTGTTTGCCTAAAGGAAGGCTATAGATCTTAAAGTGCAGGGCTAACTGAATCAAAGCAAATTACTATCCTAAGTATGCAGATTTCCTTACATGGAATGATACTCAATTTTCTTTGTTTGTTTGTTTTGTTGCCACACCTTGCAGCTCCTGGGGATCACTGACCAGGGACTAAACCCTGGTTCCGCACAGTGAAAGTCTTAACCAATGGACCACCAAGGAATTCCCAATGGTACTCAGTTTTAACCATCCTATTTCATGTAAGTTTTCATTACAAATGGTCTTAGATTAATTCTAGATGTAAGTGGCAATACATTATGAACAACTAGATGAAAATAATACACAGGACCTCATAAATGAGTGAATCAAAGTTCACTCCAGGAAGAAAGAGGTACTAGATGAAGATGGATTCGTTAATACGAGAATATATTTTTTTCAAAGAAAAATCTGTTAGGTACTTGGGATGGCAAGAAAAACTCAGTTAACCCAGTGAGTTAGAATAAAAATGTAGAACTTTTAAATAACATTTTTAATAGGGCTTATGGTCACATGATAATACATTTTTAAGCTTTTCAGAATTGTGGGACATTGAGATATGCATAAAATGTTCTCTCTTTTTAAATCAATGCATCTTTTCCCAGGGGACTAAGATGCCTCCAGGACCTGGGCAAGTTTCCTTCTATAACTCAATCTGAGATACCTTGAGGCAGGGAATTCCACTGGGAAGGAAGAATTGGATTCAATTTACTGTTTCTGGATTTCCTCCCCAGGATTGCCTAGAAGAGTTAAGAAACTGTTGTGAATGTCTCCAGCACTCAATAAAATTGCTCTCTAGATCCCTACATTTGACAAGTAGGCTCCAGAATTCAGCCGTGAGCAAGGACACCACATTTGCTCTCCAAATGCAATCTATGCCCACACTTTTGACATTAACGCATACCTATATTTTTACTTCATGGGCAGTTTTCTCCAGTTGGAAGAAGAGAGAAGGAGGAGTTAGATTCCAGTGAGAAGGATTTTATACACCTTGCTGGCTTTGAGATTTAGGGGCCCACATGCAAGAGCCAGAATGACAGCTCTAGGAGTAAAGACAAGTCCCCAGTTTGCAGCAAGCCAGGCAATACAGACACTGGCCCTGCCATCATAAGGAACTGGATTCTGCCAACAATCAGACTGAGTTTGGAAATGGAATCCTCCCAGAGTCTCTAAATAAGAATCCAGCCAACACCTTGATTTCCAAGAAATCCAGAGCAGAGAACCCAGCTTAGCCATCTCTGATCTACAGAACTATGAGATAGTAAGTTTGTGTTGTTTTAAGCACTAACTTTATGGCAATTTGTTACCGCAGCCATAGATAACTAATACAAACAGATAACTATAGTGTTTGTCAGGTAACAGGCACTGTGTCAAGCATTTGAGATGCATCACCTGGATCAGTCTCACAATGTCTATTGTCCTGGTTTCAAAATTGAGCAATAAGACCCAAGTCACCGAACTGGCCAGTCCCCTCAGGACCATGATAGGAATCAACCATCTCTATGTGACTGCAGAACCTTTGACCATTTCTATACAATGGTCCACTGCTGCTATTCAATAATCATGTGTATAGAGGATCCAAGTTTTAAATACACACAAACATACTTATACATTCACATATGTATATATATTAAAAATTTCTGAAAGAAAATATACCAAAATATTCAGAATTGTATCTTTAGATGGTAGGATTATCACTTCTTACTTCATTATGGTTTCCTGTTTATCTGAATTACTTTACAATGAGCATATTCTACTTGCATAACATTTTTATTTCCTTTTTTTTTAGTTAAAAGATGAAGGTGAAAATTTATTAAGGAGAATCCGACCTGAGTACCAATCATTTCTTTCATCTTATTCCCAGAGACTCCCACACTTAAAGACTCATCACATACCCAGGTCTCGGGCTCTAGCTGCAGCCCTCCAAGTGCTTCCGTCCCTTTCAGGCTCCCAGGTCCCCAAAGGAAGGCCAAGAACTATCGTGGGTCCTCTCTGAGGATGGAAGCCCATCTCACTCCCTGATAGGGGGCCCGAGCTCTGGTGTCAGAGTCTAAGGGACACATTTCTCCTGTCTTTTCTCTTCAGGTTTCTCTACATTAGTGACACCAATCAAACCTCTGTGATAGATCCTGTTAGACAGTCTAAGAGCTTTCCCCAACTCCTTTCCCTCTTGCCTACCTGTCACTATAGTGGCTAGGAGAATGAGAAACTAGATTCCCCAGCCTCCCTTGCAAGTAAGGGTAACTGTGCCTCAGGTCTGATTTTGAGACTAGAGTGAAAACCCACCCGGGAGTTTCCTGGGAAATGCTTTTTTGCTTCCTTAAATAAAGAGACAGAAGCAATCTGTGAAGCTTTCTACCCCTCCTTTCTTTTTATCTTTAATGCAGACAAGATGCCTGAAGCTACAGCAACAATCTTGTGATCATGAAACATCAAACATGAAGACAAATGTCTAATAAATTAGTGGAGCATAAACCATAAAGTCTGGTTTGTTGATAGCATCATTAGCAGATGTTAGCAACTCCTGTCTCACCCGATTATGTGTGAAAAAACAAACCCTTATCTTAAAACCCAAATGTGATTACCTCCATTCTTATCTCAACTGCCTGCTACAGACATTAGAGTACTGGTGCTCTTTTCTGTTAGATGCAGAAATGAGAGAGAGAACTGGGAGAGGGGAGGAGAAAGAAGTAATTGGAGAAAATCCGTTTGTGTTTTCCACATATAGATTGCTTCATGTCCCTAATTTTGTCCTGTCCCATAAAATCCTATGCTGAAACCGAGACATCATGCTTATCACTTATGACACAGATTACAGCCCACAGCATCTATTTTAAGGAGGAGACAGTAAGATTGACATTTAAATTCAGTCATGTGACCTACAGAATCATCCAGCCAATGATTCTACTTATATTTTGATTCAAATAAATTTTTTCATGAATAACTGATAAAATGGAATGCCATTTTATTCCTGTAGCAAACTAAAGGCCATGGGAGTAGTCTGTCTACTTGAAGTGCCAGGACTAAGAAGATACATTGTCTGGACACTTTAACAAAATAAAACCAATTACAAGTCTATTATGTAAATTGTCTGTTATGTCAGATGAGTAATTCTAAATAAATGGGATAAAATATTCCTATCTGAAAAAAGCTTTTGTTGGTTGGTCTAAGTTCTATAATCTATGATCATTGTTGACTTTTAATACTACAGATGGAAGCTTCAAATCAACACACTTTTATTTCTTATTCTCTTAGAAACATTGATAGTTGGGAAAAATCTCCATTATACAGTCAGTCCTCAACAAACAGGGTCTTAACTACATGTCTTTGAGAGAGAAAGTTTCTCATGTTTTAAGCTTTGTGAACTTGTGTTAGTCAGAGTTCATGTCACTCATTCCTGTGATATATCATTTTGTTGCATTTCAACAGGAGATTAAAATTAAACAACACTGGCAAAGTGAGCAATCAAAGAAATGAAACTTATTTCAATGATGTCATGTTAAGTGGCCAGTTGGAATTTTCACATATTGCTTTAAATTATAAACAGTGAAAATCAGTGTGAACTGCAAGGTATATTGATTTTCATTTGTTAAGCGAACAATGTGACTTGCACATGAACTATTTTTATGCATTTGAATCTTTGTTATTGAAATTTAGTCTCTTGTTCTTTCAACTATTTTTATACAATTTTTCAAAGTTATTTTCCATTTACCATTATTACAAAAGATTGACTTTATTCTCAGTGTCGTATAATCCTTGAGGCTGTCTTACACCCGAAAGTTTGTAGCTCCCTTCCCCCCACCTCTTTATTCCCTCTCTCCTACTAGTTTGTCTCTGTATCTGTAAGTCTGCTTCTTTATTGTTGTATTCATTAGTTTGTTGTATTTTTTTAGATTCCACATGTAAGTGATATCATACAATATTTGTCTTTCTCTGTCTGATCTGTTTCACTTAGCATAATGCCCTCCAAGTCCATCCATGCTGTTGCAGATGGCAAAACTTTATTCTTTTTAATGGCTGAATAGTGTTCCATTTGGAGAAGGCAATGGCACCCCACTCCAGTACTCTTGCCTGGAAAATCCCATGGACCGAGCCTGGTAGGCTGCAGTCCATGAAGTCGCTAAGAGTCGGACACAACTGAGCGACTTCACTTTCACTTTTCACTTTCATGCATTGGAGAAGGAAATGGCAACCCACTCCAGTGTTCTTGCCTGGAGAATCCCAGGGACGGGGGAGCCTGGTGGGCTGCCGTCTATGGGGTCGCACAGAGTCAGACACGACTGAATCGATTTAGCAGCAGCAGCAGCAGTGTTCCGTTAGGGGCTTCCCTAGTGGTTCAGATGGTAAAGAATATGCCTGTAATGCAGAAGACCTGGGTTCAATCCCTGGGTCGGGACGATCCCCTAGAGAAGGAAATGGCAACCCACTCCAGTATTCTTGCCTGGAGAATTCCATGGACAGAGGAGCCTGGCCAGCTACAGTCCATAGGGTTGCAAAGAGTCAGACACAACCGAGTATTCCATTGTATACACGCTCTCACATTTTCTCTATCCAACACTTACGTTGTTTCCATGTCTTGCCAATTGTAAATAACGCTGCTGTGAAAAATAGGCTGCATGAATCTTTTTCAGTTAGTGTTTTGGGGTTTTAAAAGCATATTCAAGAGTGGCTGGGTCATATGGTAGTTCTATTTGTAGTTTCTGAGAAACTTCCATACTGGTTTCCATAGTGTGTGAGTTAGTCACTCAGATGTGTCTGACTGTTTGTGACCCCGTGGTCTGTAGCCCACCAGACTCTTCTGTCCATGGAATTCTCCAGGCAAGTATATCGGAGTGGGTTGCCATTTCCTTCTCCAGGGGTTTCCATAGTGATTGTACCAATTTACATTCCCACTAACAGAACACAAGGATTCTCTTTTCTCCACATCCTCCCAGATTTGTTATTTGTATTCTTTTTGATGATAGCCATTCTGACAGGTGTGAGGTAATATCTCATTATGGTTCTGATTTCCATTTCTCTGTTGATTAGTGATGTTAAGCATCTTCTAATGTTCATATTGGTTGTCTACATTTCCTCTGGAAAATGCACAATATATTCAGTTCTTCTGCTCATTTTTTTCTTCCTAATTTCTTATTACCATAGAAGTAACATAACACATTCCTACCCATTTTTTAATCAGGTTACTTGTTTTTCTTGATGTTGAGTTATATGAGCTGTTTATATACATTGGATATTAATTCCTTATTGGTCATATCATTACTCCAAATAATTTTAAATTCTTTAAGTATCATTGTACTATCTAGTTATCCTTTAGGTTATATATAGACACAAAAATATCATTAGTTAATATTATAAATTAATGACATTATAATCCTTCAACTGAAGTGTTACATATTATTCTTCTATGTGAACTTTGAGTTAATTAGGAGAATTAGGACTAGGTCCTGATCCCTCTGCGCATGTTTAAGGGTCCGTTGAATTGAGCTTCTTTAACACATTTCATAAATAATTTTATTCAGACTCTTCATGCTTATTTTCAACATCAAATCCTTCATTCAAGGTATTTAATTCATCACTGAAGCTACCTTCTGTGTTACTTAACATCATTTGTCAAAGTACATTATTGTCACTTCCAACTTTTTGAAATACAGCCCTTTTTTGAATGTAAGATAAGATTTTTATTATTAAAAACTTAATCCTAAATCACAAGAATTATTTTCATGCCATCAGGTCAGCTGGTTTTTGTTTGTTTTAATCTTTTTGAAAGTTATCTTTAAAAAATTTCTTTACAACAGTGGTCCTAGGTCCAAGCATCAACATCACCTTGCAACTTGTAAGAAATTGTCATTCTCAGACTTTACCCAGATTCACTAAATCAGAAACTCTGGGGAGGTCCCAGCAAACTGGGTTTTAATAAGCCCTGTAAGTGATTCTGTGGAAAAGGGAATGGAAACCTACTCCAGTGTTCTTGCCTTGGAAATCCCAAGGACAGAGGAGCCTGATGGGCTACAGTCCATAGGGTCGCAAAGAGTTGGACAGGACTTAAGCGACTTAGCATGCAGCAGCATAGCTGATTCTGATACATGCTACAGTTTAAGAACCACTACTTTACAACAACATCTAACTGTTGCAAATATGAAGTCATTTCCTTAAAAATAATTTAGCTAAAGTGTGTGTGCCTCTTTTTTCAAACTGATTGTGCTGCTATAGAAAGTGTTCGAGAAACACTCCAACCATGTTATCTAAAATAATGATTCTGGTTACATCCTATCCCTAAACTCTGCTTTATTTTCTGTATAACAAGGTCTTGGTTTTGTTCATGATTGACTCCCCAACATCTTGAATGGTGTCTGGTCCTATTTGAAATGAAATTATTGTGATAATTTCAGGCTAACATGTCTTCATGATCTAGGCTAGATCACACAGCTGAACATAAGCTCAAAGAATCATGGAGAAAATGGCTAAGATTTGGTTCAAAGCTGTTCTCACTGATGTTTTCTACTAAACCAGCAACAAGCAGTAACAAGAATTCATACCATGGAAGGAACATAAGGACATATATTAGTGGGCACAGCTCCCTTCACTGCTAATATAAGCACTCAGTCATTGGGTGGTTAACATCCCAAAGAAGTAAGGAAAACACCAGGTCAAGGAAGCTGTGGTGTGTGGGCTCATTCAGCTCAGGGAAGGGCCCCAAACCACCGACCACCTTACACGGAATTCTTGATAAGCCTTATAATTTTTTAAATTCGAGGCATAAGACAAGTAGAAAAATACATATAGTTTTTTAACTTTTCTGTCATTGAAGCTAATGCATTATGAAAATACTAATTGAGTGGAGAGGAAAAGAACTTTTAACAAGCTGACTGTTTCTCGAAACAAGTTAAAGCGTTTTGTTTTTGTTTTGTTTCCTCTGATGCTGAACTGCAGTGACTTCATATTTAAGCTGATACAAAGAATTCTGAACCATCCAGTATATTTTTTGAGTCCGTTTGTTAGACAAAGTATGAGGAAATGTGCTCTGTCACCTTTTTGTTTGTTTTCCAAATGGCCATTTCAGTGTAGATAACAGTACACAGGATAAACTGGAGAAGCAGGTTCTGCCACCCCGCCCAGCTCACCTGTTTGTTACCTGATCACTCCATTCAGAATAGCATTCAGGTGGCAGAACCAGCTATGTGGTGTAACAGGGTTGGAAACATGCCCAGGCTGAGCCCCCAAAGACAAGAAGTAGCCCTCATGATGAGGACTGTGGAGGTGGGGACAAATCACTGCTTGACATACTCCACTCACAAAATTTCACAACAGAATAGGAAAAGGAATGGCACTCAAAAGGGAATAAACAAAAGGCAAAGTGAAGGCATCGGTAACACCCCCATTTTTCTTAGAAGATGAAGCCAAGAAATATGAAACATGAATGTGTACCCTAGTTATATCCATGGAATTCAAATAAATAGTTTTACCAAGATTTCCACACTTGATTTCTACCAAAAAAAATAAAAATGAACACGTTAAAATACATTCTTTTTCATGTGGGATATGCCATTTTCTTTAAATGTTTTTTACTAAGAAAGCTTGCTTTTTCTGTGGTTATTCTGTTTAGACAAGTAAAACTATATTATTCATATAAATATTTATCATAAATCTTACAAAATTATAAGAATAATCATTACAAACAAATGTGTTTAGCACCTGTTTTTGCTAAAACCCATTGACTCAGAATCTGCACTTACCTGTTCTATTGCTTGCCCTGAGACAAGTGATTAGAAATTCTTAATCCTAACCTCTCCTAATTTTTTATTCCTTCAGCTACAATGAAAAGTTTCAATAGTAGCGAAATTAAATGTTCTTCATGGATCAAGGGAAATGAGTGATGTATTGAAACTGTTCACCCAAAGACCTGGCTTCTGGACCTACAATCTTTGAAAAAAGTAGTGAGAACACTCAGAAGGTTCGCATGACACCTGTGATTGTAGAAAATTACTTAATTTCTTCCAATCTCCTTTTGCTTCCTGTAGAAGTAGGGCATTATGTAATTAAGAACAGCTAAGATCATGACTGCAGCCATGAAATTAAAAGATGCTTAGTCCTTGGGACAAAAGTTATGACCAACCTAGATAGCATATTCAAAAGCAGAGACATTACTTTGCCAACAAAGGTTCCTCTAGTCAAGGCTATGGTTTGTATGGATGTGAGAGTTGGACTGTGAAGAAAGCTGAGCGCTGAAGAATTGATGCTTTTGAACTGTGGTGTTGGAGAGGACTCTTGAGAGCCCCTTGGACTGCAAGGAGATCCAACCAGTCCATTCTAAAGGAGATCAGGCCTGGGTGTTCCTTGGAAGGAATAGAAAACTAAAGCTGAAACTCCAGTACTTTGGCCACCTCATGCGAAGAGTTGACTCATTGGAAAAGACTCTGATGCTGGGAGGGATTGGGGGCAGGAGGAGAAGGGGACGACAGAGGATGAGATGGATGGATGGCATCACCGACGTGATGGACGTGAGTTTGAGTGAACTCCGGGAGTTGGTGATGGACAGGGAGGCCTGGCGTGTTGCGATTCATGGGGTAGGAAAGAGTCGGACACGACTGAGTGACTGAACTAAATTGAAGTGGTTTTTAGGTCCCCTTCCAGCTCTGAAAAGTACATAATTCAAAGCTGCTAAAAATAAATACTTTTAAATTGACTGATATATGCACACACACACATACACACGGTTTCGCTGTGAAAAGGGGAGGGACTATACAGTATTTTACAGAACTTTACAGTGCATCAGTATCAAAACGTTTTACGTTCTTGTTCCTGGAAAAAAAAAAGTTTCAGGGTGGTATCGATCCTGCAGAGGGAGTTCTGAGAAACCAGGTTTCAGCTACCCGCGTTTAGCTTCCAGGCGCTTCAATCTGCATAGAGGCAGTGTTTCGGAGGACCTCATACCAGCTCAACTGGGGATCCAGCGGAATTTGTAACCCCCGTTGGCGGTCCGGATGGTGAAGGCATTGCCCTGGGGGAAAGCAAGGGTGCGGATGGTGCTGTGGCTGCGGATGGGGGTGCTAAAGGAGCCGCCCTCCTCGAGCTCACTGTGGCTCAGGTTCAGCGTGCTCAGGCTGCAGTCTGTGCGCAGCCCCGGGAAGGCGCCGTGCAGGTTCCCGGGCCTGCGGTCCAGGCTCTGGGGCTCGGGCTGCAGCCGGAGCCTCTTGGGATCGCGGCTCTGCAGAGCTTCATCGCAGCGCTCGGAAATCTCCCTCAGAACGGCGTCCACTTCCGCGCAATCCTGTCCCGCAGCGCTGAACAACTCCTCCAGGCTCCTTTTGGCCGTCGCCTTGAGCAGGAAGGGCTCGGCTGCCGCCCCGGGATCCCGGGAATGGGTGATCATCAGCTTCTACAAGAGATGAGGAGGAGCGCCGCCCTGGGACCAGCCAGACTCGCCTCTGATTGGCTCTCGAAGGAGGCCTGGGCTAACTTCCAACAGCGCGACTCGGCAGACCCCTGCAAGTGACTCAGAGAGCTGCCAGCGGTCCTCTCCTTCCCTCGACCCTCTCCGAGTCCCAACACTGGGAGCAGGGTGGGGGTGAAGGGTACACAGGAGTATTTCCGACTTATGCAGTGTTCTACACGCCCGCGCCCCACTTACATCCAGCACCGAGGCCAGGTGCCGGGTCCGACTGGCTAGTTCCTTCAGTTGCAAATTGCGCTCCTTCAGGGAGGCGATTTCCTCCTGTTTCTGGGTCAGCGTCGCGTGCAGCTGCAGGAGGGGACCCAAACATCGAGTTGTAGGCTCCCGTGCTCTCTCTCGTCTGTACACTCGGCAGGAACTGAACCCAGATCCTCACGTCTAATCAGAAACTTGGGGGCCCAAGAACGTTTACACTGGTGAGAATAATCAGTTTTTATTACAAAGCACTTAGAATGTTTCTCAGTAAATCCTCCGTATAGTCATGAGGAGTGCTGACTTGGGCAACAGGCAGATACAGATTCTGCCTCCGAAGTTCAATCTTCTTGTACCTCAGTTTCCTTATCTGCAAAGTGAGGCTGGTAAGAGTATCTAGCTCAATGTCTGTGGGTATTAAATGAGGAAAAGTAAATGGGTAAGCGCAATACTAGGCATATGGCCCTCAATAAATATTGGTGGCCCTAATAAAAATCCGGTGGGTAGGATTTCTCCCACTTAGGGACGTTGTAAACTGAGCCAGTGGAGGAATAGCAGCTACTTGGACTGATCCACTGGTTCTAACGTGCCAACGGGGCACATTTCTGCACCTGCAGCCTCCACTTCGTCCCCGAGCACCATGCCCTGCCCCTAACCCAGGATTCCTAAACGCCAGCCCAGTGTCCCTACTTGATTATTCTCGATGAGCGCGTCCCCCAATGCCCTCTGGTTCTGGTCGGCCACCTCCTTCCAGTACTGCTCTGGTGGGGGCACTTCAGGTGGGCTCAGCGGCGGGGAGAGACGGGGACCAAATGGCAGGACGTCGCTAGGAGAGAACGGGAGATCTCCACCCGCCAGGGAAGGCGACATCAAAGAGGATGAGTCTGATGAAGAGGAAGAGAGGGAGCTGGGTTTGCAGCCTCAGACTCGCGCCTGGCTAACTACAGGGGCAAAATGTCACGATGGGTGTAGGGTTTATATAGAGATTTTTCTTTATTGATAAATCAACCCTCACTCTGCAATCCCCACGATTCCCAGGCCCTTCTTGATATCCTGTACACTTTCAGCAGGTGCTCAATAAATGCCTGTTGAGACGCTCTACACTGAACCTCCACAGTGGCCGGGGCAAACTTGTCTGAAGTCACCCAAATCCACTACTCCGCATACTCCTGTCACCCAGGCTCTTCCTAGCCACGTCACAGCTTAAGGCTGGGCTCTCTTCCAGAAGTTGCACTGGCAAGTGGAGAAAAGGCTATCTATAGCGATCCAGCGATTCATCTTCACCATAAGGAAAAGGGAGGGGATCCCCTAAATATGGAAGAGCCTGACACTTTGATGAGTTGCTGGCGAGTTGTTAATAGGTACACAGTTTACCACCTTCAGGGCCACGAAATTCGAACTTGTAGGATTTGAGGGGTGGAAGACACCCCCGCTTTAATTTTACTGCAGAAACTGCACTTGCCTGCAATGAGATTATCCACAGTGTCTCTGAAATCCTGCAGATCGAAGTCCGCTGCCGTTTGCAGGGAATGGCTCTGAAATAAACCAGAGGTGAAAACTAGTTAATGTTAAGCCTGGGGGGTCTAGAACACTTCCTAGACGGTCAGTTAACCTCTGGGACTCGGTGGCAGGTCTAAGCCCAAACGCATTCACAGTGGAAACTTATACCTGAAAATCAAAGTCCCGCCTGAGGCGCGGAATCCAGGAGGCTTGCACTGCCATGGTGGGGAGAGGGACACTCCAAGTGGGGACCCTGCTTCGAGGGTCCTGCCAGGCGCTGAAACTGTGTTCAGCTCACCTCCGCCGCCTAGTGAGGCCGCAGACCTCCAGCTCAGACTTACCTCTCACAGACCAAGGGGCCACAGCTCTAAGAGCTGGGAGCACGGTGTGCAAACACTCCGTCCTTGCTCCCAAGATCTGCCAGCGTGCAGGGGCATCCAAAACAGTAACTCCAGGCCACATAACCCGAGAAGGCTCAATCACAGCTAAACCACCCGTCCCCACCAAGAAAAGGAAAAGGTCGGCTAAGACATGATGGGCTAAGGATGCTATGTGGAAAGTGCCTCTGTTCAGCATGCAGCCGGCGTGGTCCCTATTGCTGTTTTGCTTCTCAAAAAGTTGGAGTTGACTTTTCCCCGTCCAGTGTGATGCACCTCTAACATTGTGGACTGGACGCTCTCCTGGGTTCCTGCAATGTGTCTGGGTGAGTGAAACCAAAGGGTACGGTAAATGCTGGCTGCCAGGAAATTTCTTATTCCCTTAATTCACGGACAGAGCTGACAAAACTCTTATACGTTGATTTTCTCTGTTAATTCTCACAGCAGTTCAGGAAGCTAGCAGAGATCAAGAAGTGATTCCTCCCCTGATGGAGAAGCTGAACTCAGAGAAATCGAGTTGCCCAAGCACCCAACTTTGAAATAGTGAAACTGGAGCTTCTGCTCCAGAATGCTGGTGCCTATTTCAAATCCTCTTTCCTCTACCCCTCGTTGCCTCTAGCTTTTATTTCTTTCTTTTTTTTTTTTAGGAAAGCCTGGCTTCCAATGATGAGCTCGGGGAAGGGGAAGGGGAAGAGGTCCCTAAAGGGGCATGATCTGAGATGCGTCCAATACGCCCACCAGAAATATCTGTTCTAATGATCTTTGTTCTATCATCTTTTTTTTTTTTTTTAATTCCTCTGGGTTAATCTTACTCGTCTCCCAAAAGCCCATCTTAACCATTCAGATACTTCTGAGAAGAGGAGCTTAATCTGAAGTTGAAGTGTGAAAGTGAAAGTCACTCAGTTGTGTCCCGCTCTTTGCAATTCCATGGACTACACAGTCCATGGAATTCTCCAGGCCAGAATAAGTCAGAGCTTAATCTGACTCTAACTTCAAAGAATGTACAAGTTATCCATTTCCTTCAGGGAGGAGAAGTCTAGCACCAATTGAAATCTGAGATTGTAAAGGGAAGGCAGCTTAGCAAGGAAGGACTGAGGGCCCCAGACAGATCCTGAAGCACAGATTCTTCCCTGGTTGAAAGAGTCAGAAATGAGGCATTTTCCAAGGGCTAAAATGTCTCCCTCTTAGTAGAGAAAAGCTCTTACCACAAGAAGACTGGAGGCCACCTAAGGGAATGGTGCCCAGGAAATGCTTTCTCCTGTGCTATCCCAGGTCTTGGCCCATTCTGGACCCCAAACACTTCTAGAGCACTTCCTCTGTGTCCACTTTCCCCAACAGGAAGGAGAAATATAACCAGAGTGTGTACTGGCCAGAGGGTTCCCCTGGAGAGTCTTCCTCTGGGGATGTATCTCCTTCTGCACCAGCTCTGCCTTCCCCAGGACAACTGCTGGATCTCTTGGGCCATCTGGCAAGAGCTCTGCCCTTAAAACTCTCTGAAACTCAAAGGAGACATGGGCTGACTTTGGTTCGGTTCGTGGGCTCTGGTTTGTGGGCTTAATCTTTGGTGCATGCTGTGCCAAATCGCTTTAGTCGTGCCTGACTCTGTGTGACACTATGGACTGTAGCTTGCCAGATTCCTCTGTCTATGGAATTCTCCAGGCAAGAATACTGGAGTGGGTTGCCATTTCCTCCTCCAGGGGATCTTCCTGACCCAGAGGTTGAACCTGAGTCTCTTATGTCTCCTGCATTGGCAGGCGGGTTCTTTGCCACTAGTGCCACAATCCTAGGTAGTTCAATGATATTTCTGTGGTTACTCTGTTACTATCTTCCCAATTAGATAAAAGCCTGGCACTTCTCCAACACAAACAGCAGGGGGAAAAAAAACTAAAACAGAACATGATGTCAAATTTAAGTTCTGTATATATAAGCCAAAATTCAGCAAAAGCCTGCTTTTTCTCTTGCAAAATAAACATGTTGGAGTAAGGGAGTTATGTAACCCTCCGGGTCAGTTGAATGATGCTCCTGTATTGTCTTTTTTTTTTTTTTTTTAATCTGAGCATCCAGACTCTAAGAGAACAAGAGAATAAATAGCTTCTGCAGGGCAACGCCCACTTTTCCTGCCTTCCTAGTCTCTACTCTCAGTGGCCACCTACCCCAAGTCTCCCTGGGCTCTGGCCCAATTCTAAGAGGCACTTAGACCCTGGGACACTTTGTTCCACCATCCCAATCACAGTTCTAGGAGGTGGTCATATCCTCTGGAGAGTTCTATACTCTCATGTCCCCAGCACCTGCTGCCAGGAACCTGGAACTGGCTCTTCTTGTAGGTGCCATCTACCTAGGACCTCCTGTCCTTCTGGGCACTTCATATCCCATCAGTGAGCCAGGCTTCTGGTCTCAGCCCTGGTGAGTGGTAGGAATGAGATGGAAGTGAGAGGATAGGTTTTCTTGGGGGAAATGCCTCTTTCCCCCATGGGAGTGACCGTAGCCTTTGCAGAGGGTGAAAAGGACTTTTATAAAGTGCCCATCTGCTGAAGGGCCATCTCTGTAGAGAACAACGTTTTCAGTCAGATTTCTTCAAATCCTTTGTTACTCTTCCGGCTTCCTCCAAATGTAAATTCTCTTCGTTTTTTCCGGTCTTGATGGAGAAGTTATTCTCCAATCTCCACACTCCTTAGACATCCAGGGAATGAAAATAGTTAATGAATGACCCGGAAAGGCATGTTGGAAGGACAGAGAGGACGCGCTGATCTGGTGCCCAGAGCGCAACTGTGCTCCCAACCACCCACCTGATCTCTCGGTGTGCAACCTCCGAGTTGCTCTACCGCAGCTCCAAGGAATAGATGGGGAGGAGAACGGGAGACCCGTCTGGCAGGGGAGCCCTCCCTGTGCAGAGTTGGTCAAAACAGCTCTGAGAATGGAGCCACCGTTAACATACTAGGAGGGAGGAGGAAGTTCCTATTCTCGCGGTTCGGATTCCTGCAGGACATCTCTCCCTGCTATCCAGGTGTTCCTGTGCTCCCCTCCCCAAACGGCTCTTTAAGGAAACTCGGGAAATAGAACTTTGGGCTGAGAGGCAGGGGGCATTCCACCAGGGGAAGTACCTGTGAGGCGGCTGAGTCACCACCAGGCGGCGGGTCGGACCCAAGAAACGAGGAGCAGTCAGCGAGGTCCTGCAGGTCTATGGTGGTGAGCGCTGCGCGGCGAGAACCCGACACACGCGCCGGGCGGACCCTGAGCCTCCCGCAAGGGCTAGCCGCGGGCATCGCCGCCAGACATTCCGAAACCCCAGGCTCTTTTGAGCCTCGCGCGCCCCACCCACCCGACTTGGGGAACTCGAGGGGTCGAGCAGGGACCACCGTGCTCACCTGGCAGTGCAGGGGTCTCGGCGTCTGGGGGATCCTCGTACACCGATACCCGGTTGCAGCCGCTGCTACCGGGAAAGAACTTCCGCGGAGGAGCGAACTAGCCGGGCACAGAAACGGTGAGCGCGGGTCAGCCCTGGGGCCGGGAGCGTGCAGACCCCGCCCGGCCCCGGCCCGTTGGCCCCACCTTCCTCTCCGGCTTCCCGGGCTTGCTGATGGGCCGGCCTCGCGGATCCAGCATCCTGTTGGGGCAAATGCTGTCGAAGGCCCGGCGACCCGCCGCGGTCGCCCCGCACTCCTGCATCCTGCCTCCGGGTCCGCTTCAGGCCCGGAGCCCCGCGCCGACTTCTCGGAGGCGGCGGCCCGGGCCGGGATGGCGACTCTACACCCAGCGCTCGGGAGGCTCTGAGGCCGGCCAGAAGTCGGGGAGGCGCGTGGTCGGGGTGGGGCAAAGGAACTACAGTGGAGGTGAGGAGGGAGGGCTCGGTGGAGAGGGGGGGACGCCGCGCGGGAGGGGCGGCTCGCGCCGGAGCGCCAGAGGTGGCGCCTTCAGCCCCGGACAATCTGCACTTTGGCGGAGGCGTTAAACCCAACCTGGCAACGCGGCTTCCCCCGGGAACTGGAGCGCGGGGCCGAGGCCCGCGAGCGCCCTTTAGGCTGGCATTGGCGCCGCAGCCTCCCGGCCGCGCCAGACAAGAGAGAAGGGGAGGACATCCCTTACTGGTCCCTAACGCTGGGTACAGCCTTCCCGCCTACGGACGGCGGGAATGGGAAAGTCAACGATTCTGATTTCATTTTCTTCCTCCCCCAGCCACAAGGCACGAAACAAACTTGGAGCGTCCATCGCCAAAGCCAGAGCCCAGCATTTGCCCCGCCATGTATGTAGGATTTGGTGGGGATGTAGAATTCCAGCGGGGACTCCCCAGAATAACCCCAGATTACGGAAGGGCTGGAGGAGAGCCGTCTTGGTGCTGACTTGACTTTGTCTGAAGCCTAGAGCCCTTCTCCAGACCCGTACCCCGCACTTTCTCAGGCAGCAGCACCTGAACATAGACTTTACAACAGAGGGTCGCATGTCTCTACAGCCCCAAATCCCCTAAAACCCAGGTCTCTCCCACGGAAGCCCCAGCCACCTCTCCAAGCACTTGGCCACTTTTCGTACAACCTGCTTCGACTGCTCTGCGGGAGTCTTGGCTCCTCTTTCCCAAGCTGGAAGCCTCTCCCAGGAAGGGGCATCTTCAGCTGCTTGGGTGAGAGGTCTCTCTCAGGACCACTCTTACATCCATCCAACTTGAACAATCATCTGAAGTTGAAATCTTTATGACCCTCCATTGGGCGCCTTGTTGATGTCTTATACCTCACAGGAGTAATGCAAGATCCTCTTTTAAAGGGCATGATACTCTTCTATTTGCACCTGTTATCTGGATTCCTACACAAGATTGCCCTAACAGAGATGGAAAGCAACCTAATGATATAATTAGAAGAGACTTAGAGACTGACCCACCTATAGATGCAGGAACCCAGTGAGGTCAGCCAGATAGAGGTGGTGTGGTATTGCTGATGGTGAGGAAAAAGCTCTGGCTTTAGGGTCGGAACCCAGGCTCCGCCAGATCCATGAACCCTAGTTCTTTTGAAAAACCATTAAACCAAAACACTAACTTCAAGAGAGTTGCTGTGAAGATGAGACTGTTTATGTAATGTGACTGGCACTTGGTGTGGATAAATTAATGCTGTTTTGAGAAGCCTTTTCAGCTGCATTTCCAGCCTCCCACAGCCTGTTGCCCAATTTGTCTCCTACTTCCTCTGGTTCCCAAGTGGCCTAGCCACTAGCTAGTCCATTCCCAGTTCCTATCCTTAATGACTTCCCAGTTTGTAAAAGGATTGGGGAAGCTCTTAGCTGAGTTTCGGGGAGATCTCTACATATCCCAAGATCCAAAACAGGCCCATTTTCTATCATGAGTTCCAAGCTGGCGTAGAAAAATAAGGGTATTCTATTTTAATATGTGCAATAGATTTTCTGTGGCAATGGGTGCTGGAATAGCATGATTATCCTGGTCTCGATGATTTCTGGCACCAAATCACCCATATCAGTCTCAGCTGAGTGATGGAGTAAATGCTGGTGAAGACAATTGCTCAAGTCATTCTTTTGCAGAGATACCCAACCCCTAACACTCGGGCTTAGGGGTCCAGATATATTGGAACTTGGAAGAGATGGTATGATTTTTCTCCTCCTCCTTTTCACCATCACAGACCAGCTTTTCCTCAAACAGCTTGGGGATTACCACTTCCCTTTCCCTGAGCCAAGGAGAAAGTTCCTGGAAAGCACAGCATATCAACCTATCAGGAGAGAAGAGGTCCCAGACGCCTAACGCCTAACGTCAGGTGCTCCTCTCTCTAGAGTGTACATTGGTGCCTAAGAAGAGCAAGGAAGTGTCTCTAAATATGTTTTGAGTTTGCTTTTTATTTATACCATTTGTCATACATTCAGATTTATTCTAAATGCAGTAGAATGACAGTCTATTCCCCCCAACTTGATTTTTTCTACCATATAGAAAATTTGAAAAACAATGAACAATGGTAGCATTAACATTTTCCTATATTTGCTTTATCTCTATTTTGTTTTCTTTCTGTGTAACCTCCCTTCCCATCATTGTGTAGGCTGCACCAGCCTTCTTGAAGATTTGCTATGTACCAGGCAAGACCTGTGCTGAGGGGCGTGTAGAGAACATCTCATTAAATCTATACCTCAACACTTCCAGGTAAGTGTTACCGTTATTCTCCTTTTTACAAGAGAGACTTAAGCACAGATATATGACTTGCTTAAAGTCACCCAGCAAATTGATCTCAGAGCCCAGATGTTTAACCACTACTTTATATTACCTAATAAGAATCTAGTTTAAGCTTCAAAACAGCCCTGGTGACAGTTGGCCTTTGGATTCAAGTTAAGAAATTTGCAGGAGGCTACAGATTCAGGGCCTACAGCAGATTCCCAACAGTGAGGATGAAGATGGTGGGACAGCTGTGGAGTCAGAACTCCAGCAAGCCTCTGTCCCATTTTTTAAACTCGCTTTTCCGTCTGTAAAATGACTCCTGCAACATGACCAGAGGCAGGGACTGTACTGGCTCTCCAAATACATTCTCCATAGTCCCTATTGAATGGAGGGTATTGAGCAGATCACTTGTCCCACATCTGCCTTGGGAAGAGACTTTTTTGAGCATTTTCAGAAACCTGTAAGTGAGAGAAATTGAGTGTTGTGGCAAAGGGTGGAACTCTGGATTCAGACCCCTGCTTTCAAATCCTGGCTGCTCCACTGTTGTTCAGCCTCTCTGTGGCCGTGTCCTTCTCTGAAAAATGGGATAATAGACTCCGCCTATTGTTGGAGGCATTGAGACAACAAACGCTGAACACTGTGCCTGGTACATGTAAGCGCTGTTACTATTGTAATATTGTTACTGTGGGTTCACATGTAGCAGGTATAAGACAAGCGGTGCGATGGCAGGATAAATGGATCCAATTTGTAGTGGCCACCACTGCCTGCAAAGCCTTCATTTTTCCTTATCTGGCATTTACCAGGGTAGCTCTCTTACTTGCTAGTGGCACTGCCTGGTCCCAAAGTTTGTCAGTTTGGCGTCTCCAGGCACCAGCAGTGTGCTTTTCGCCCTCCCCCTCCCACCCCCATAAACAACATGGGCTGCAGTGCATTTTCAGTCTCACACCCCACCACACCCTTTGAATCTCTAGGAGTAAGCAGTCTTCAACTTCCTAACAAGAGGGTCCCTGGTTTCAGGCCAACAAGTGAACCTGACTCGCCTTGTAACTGGCTACAGAAACCTCAAGGGACCTGGTGTTTCCAAACAGAGATGCCCCAAGGGAGGAAGGTGCTCTCCTTAGTTACTGACCACCTCTATTCTCGCCTTGCTTTCACCTTCCCTCTTCCGGACAAATGCTTGCATTTGTAGTATTCAGATAAACCACCAAGACAGCCTGTTTATTGAGGAGAGATTTGCTTTTCTCTCCTGTGCTCTTAGCAAAACAATGAGATACTACTACCTTACACTATACAACCTGCAGGATGACCTGGAGACTAAGTGGGACCCCTGAAAGCCCCTCGTTGGGTCAGTACTGTACTCTTTCAGCGCAATGGGAAAGGTCCAACAGCCAAGAGGGGATCAAAGGAGACCAAGGGTCTACTTTATTTCAAGCTCGAGGACAGGCAGCACTTCTCTCGGATCTGGAGGGGCAACATATGAGTCAGGGAGGTTCCGTTTATGGCCACCAGAAGCTGCAGCTTGCCCAGGCAGTCCTGCAGCGCCGCCTCAGGGTGCCCGCCCAGGCGCAAGTCCATGGGGCGAGGGAGCTGCAGCATACGGTCGGCCAGCGCCAGGCAACAGATGGCCAGCAGGGAGGGGGTGTAGCTGGTGAAAGCGTAGTCAGCCAGGCTCAGCTCCGCCACCCCGCGCGCCAAGGCTTGCGCTTCCAGGGCTTCGGAGACCTCGGCCTGCCCGGCCTCCACGCGCGCGTGCGTGAAATGCTCCAGGAAGAAGCTGATGGTGGGAGCGCCCAGGCTGAAATGCAGTTTGTGCAGCACGATGCATTCGAGGTTGCAGAGCTGCTGCCTGGAGAAGGCACCGCAGCACAGGGCCAGAAGCTGCTTCACGCGAGGCGGGTGCACCTCCACCTATAACACAAAGACACTCAGCCCTAGTTGTGCAGCATCCGGGGCCAAAGCCCTCCCCCGCCCCAGGCGAACCAGGACTCCCCCCATCCCTTCCAGAGAGATATGTGGGGGCTTCCTCTCTCCATACTTCCACTGTAGTTGTCTGGGGTATATTTTCTGCGCAGTTTCTCTAATTACCGTCGCGCAGAAAACAGGTTTGAGAAATTTGGCAGATTTCCACCCCCACCCCCCCACCGCCCCCCGCCCCGCGACTAGAATAGAGAGGCTACGGAGAGCTGTGGAGACTTGGCTTTTTTCTTTGGGTACTGAGTGAAAGGATTGTTCGTTTGGCCGGGGCGGGGCGGGGGGTAGTTGTGAAGTTAAGGTTGTGGGGTAGGTAAATGTGCAAACCTCTGCCAAAATGAGTTCAGGGAGCCTAGCGTTCAGTCTAGTGCACTGGAGAGCCAGAGACCCCATGAGGAGGTACCTGTTTGCAAGCGATGAGCAGAGAAGTGACCCCGAGCAGCTGGAAGCAGTCTGCAGCCACGGGCGTGGTGCTAAGGAAGCGGTCCAGAGTGTTCACTGTCAGGCACAGCGACTCGAAGGAAAGGCCGAACTGGCGGTGCACGGGGATTAGCCAGCTGAGCAGCTTACAGCGGGACTCCGCCGTCACCTGCCAGAGGGAGGAAGGAGGCGGACCCGCTGAGCCTAGGGCTCAGAGGGACTGTGGAAGGGTCAGGGCACCAAGACCCGGAGCGTCCCCGGAGGGAGGCGAAAAACAAAGGAAAAGGCCAGAGGTGCTGGAAACTGGGAAACAGGTGCGCAGCGCCGCTGAGGAGAGCACAGGCGGGGCTGGGCGCCGGGACGCCTGGATTCATGCCTGGCGCTGTGCCCAGTGCGGATACACGTTACCTCGTGTAATCCTCTCAGCAATTCAAAGGGTCCCCACACTTGGCAAATGAAGAAGCAAGCTTCAGATTGTTAAGTAACTTGCCGGGGTGGGTAGGAGTCCGGACTCGAACCTAGAAACTGTCGTAACTCCTCTGCATTCTACCGGGTCCCTGCTATCCAGTTTGGAGACCTCGGGTCTGTCACTGAGGCCGTCCAGGCCCCCCTTTTCTCCATCTGTAAAATGAGGCTGATGGCCCGGCCCTTCAAATCTCTTTCTCGCTCCGACCCGGGCGGAGGGAGGGAGAGAAGCAGGGCTGGCGAGGGCCGGGGCGCCGCGGAGGGCGGACAGAACAGGAAAAGAAAGAGCCCGGGAGAGGAGGAGGAGCGGTGGCGGAGAGCTGGCTCCGCCAGCACCTCACTTGTGGCTGCCGCGCCAGCGACTCCCGCGGGTGGAAGCGGCCTTCCCGCGCCTTGCGGAAGGCGTAGCAGCTCTGACCGTAGTCGCGGAAGGTTTGCAGATCAAGCTGCGCCAGCTGCTGGGCGGCACCCGGCGCGGGGCTGCAGTCTCGCGCGGCGGGGCTATCTGTGCCATCCGAGCCGGAGCTGGGGGACTCGAACAGGTCGCAAACGCCAGAGTCTCCCGGGAGTGGGCTTATGTTAAGCGGCTGCAGCGGCTGCTTCCTTCGTAGGCGTGGGCGCCGGCTCTTCTTCACTGGGGCGCGGAGGTTCCGGGCGTCCTGCCTCGCAGCCCAGGCGGCGGGGCTCATGGGGCTGGTGGGACTGGTGGGGCCGGGGGTCACCATAATGAAGTCGGACGGCCGTTCTATGACTCCCGGGCTGCGGAGAAAGTGGACCCGCGCGCCCGGGAGTGCAGATACCAGTCCAGACTCGCCGCCAGCCCGTAAGTACTCGGCCTGCGCGTTACCTCGGCCACACCCCTGGCCTCTCACTGGCTGAGCCGAGAGCCCCACGGAACCCGCGCTTTCCCGGCTAAACACCCGCTCGCGAGCGCGCAGCTGGCACATTTAGCCTCCTGCGTCTGCACCGGGGAGGGGTAGCTACCGCGGGCCGAGCGCTCTCGCCTTGTGCCCCCGGCCCCCAGCGCATCCCTTGTTACCTGAGCAACTGCACCCGGCTGCCGGCGGGATTTGCCCGCGCCGCGTGGGGTAGGAGTAGAGGCGGGGCGGCGGTGAGGCCAAGTCAACGCAGAATCCAGCTGAGGGGCTCTACTGTGCGCCCCGGAAAAAGATTTCCCCGAGGGCATCTCCTCAACTTGACCAGATGGTCTCGACACGTGCGAGCACCTTCTATGCTGTCTCTAATCCAGGTCGGTAATTTTGTAAAGGTCACACTTCCCAGCTCCAAACGAAGCCTCCAGCTAGAATTCTGTCAGCACAGAAGTTTTCTTCAGTGACTCATACAAGCAATAATGATAATTCAATTGCTTTTGTGATTTTCGTTTTAGGCAGGCCCGAGTAGTCAGTATCTCTCCTTTCGCCGGGCCGGGAAGCAGAGCTTCCGAAGGTTCCTGGGCGCTGCTGCTGTATCTCCAGGGGCCAGTTCAGCCAGTCAGCCAGCAGGTATTCGCGCTCCTAACAGAAGACTGCCCGAGGAACCTCCAGCAGCGCGTCCACCGGCCCTGGAATACTTTCTGCGTATTTTCTCCCCAAATCAAGTAAGCTGCAGCAGTTTAAGAACTGCGTATTCTCTGGGGGTTGCATTTCTAGCTTTATTGAATTGCTCACAGCCTGTTAGGTTTTAGATCATTAACTTCTGACCCTCTGCCCCTGGAGGCCCAATCTTTCTTGGTTATAACGTGCTTCCCGTTTCTTCTCCTTCAAAATGGAAGTTTTCTTTGAGGAAGCTTCCTTCAGAAGCTTAGAGAAGAACTGAGGTTGGGGAGGCTAGGAGCGTCCTGGCGAGAAAGACTGGATTAGACGGCAGCTTCTTGTCCTGGTAGAGAGGACAGTGCTTCTCTGGCCTGAGTGAATCTTCTTAAGGGGCTCAGATCCTTTGGGACAAGAGGCACAAATAGCATCTAGTCAGCCTTACAGGCATCTCCCAGTGGCAGAAAGCCTGCATACCCTCTGGCTGATGAATTTTGCAGAGTGCTTCAAGAGATGAGTTACTAGGTGCTGTATTGAGAGCAGATTCTGCCATTTTCATTCCAGAAGAAAGCTAACAGATATATGTAATCAAAGTGTAAATCCTTGTTCCCAGAAATATGTGGGGTGATGTCTTCTAGAGATTCAGGTAAAAGAAAAGGGACAGGTTTCAGGTTCTGGTCAGTGTTACTCCTATTTCCTAGCAAGGTCTTTAGTCTTCAGACCTAAATAGTGTCATTTATAACATGAGAGATTAGTTAAGACTTGCATTTCAAAATGCAGATGCCAGGCCTCTTGTCTCCTCTCAGGCTGTTGTTGGGGAATCTTTTTTAGAAGGAGCAATTAAATCTTTGGAGAGGAGTCAGGTATCAGACTTCTTCTTTGAGAGGGTGTCTAGGAGAAGAGGAAGAACAGACAGATTCTGATTCTTTACATTGGCCCAGATGGCCATGTGGTACGGGGGGAAGAGCACATGGTCCTAGGGTCAAAATGGTTGCTCCCTTTTATTGGTCATCTTGGACCAGTTGCTTACCTTCTCAGAGCCTCTGTTTCCCCATCTGTTAGATGTGGGTATTAATACTTGCCTTAAAAGTCAAGTGAGGAATTCCCTGGTGGTCCAGTGGTTAGGACTCTGCTATTGTTCTGCTGGGGCCCTGGGTTCAATCCCTGGTCAGGGAACTAAAATCACGCAAAAGTCATGTGATGTCACAAAAAAAGAAAAAGAAAAGAAAGAAAAACAAAAACATTTGAGACTTTCCTGGTGGTCCAGTGGTTAAGACTTCACCTTCTAATGCAGGTGCGGGTTCGATCCCTGGTCAGGGAACTAAGATCCCAAAGGCCCTGCAGCCAGAAAACTGAAACCAAAACAATATTGTAACAAATTCAATAAAGACTTTACAAGGGGTCCACATAAACAAACAAACAAACAAACAAACACAACAACAACTGACAAAAAAGAGTCAAGTGAAAAAGGTGTGAAAACGCAGTCCTTTTTTGAATATAAAATAGTAGGGTCATCTTAAAACTGTCCTTGGGGAGTCAGTACTATCACACTGGCAATACTCTGAAAAGCAGTACCACCATTTTATCCACCTGAGGACATGAAATTAATGGTACTTGTTGAAATGCTTTGTCCTCCTAGAGAGTTTGCCTGTTATTAGAGTTAACTGGTAATAGGGGGTGCCTGAGCTTTGGCCTGATGGCTGTATTCCTCAGGCCATGCCTGCCTGCCAGGCATGTATTTGTGGATACCTGCCGTGCCTGGTCCAGAACAATGAGCAAGGCTGCCCAGGCCCTGCCCTCACAGATTCCACACTCTATCGGGGTAACAAAACCACTTGTCTTCTTTTAAAATTACTAAAGTGTAGTAAGGGTGACATTAGAGGATCGCCTGTGTGTGAGGTGGACAGATGAAATACAGGACTCCCAGTTAAATTCGAATGTCAGATGAATAAATGTGTAGTGTGTCTCAAATATTGCATTGTACATAGTTATACTGAGAAATTGTTCGTTCTTTATCCAAAATCCAAATATTGCATGGGGTTTACTTATGCTAGAAGAGTATTTGTTGTTTAACTGACATTCAATTTTAACCGGACCTTCTAACCTCTGGCAGTCCTGCCTGGAGCTGTGGAAGCCCATGGTAGAAACAACTGGTCTGGACTGGAAAGGTTTCCCAAAGCAAGTGGTGGTTAGGCAAAGATAGAAGGATGCGGGTGGAAAGAAGATAGAAGGGAGATTTGGCCGCAAGTATTTCAAATAGAGAAGCAGGATGTGGGAAGGTCTGGAAGAATGATTCTGGAGACATTCTCAGGCCTATCAGATGCAGAATGGCTGGAACACAGAGTTGGGGGGAAGGGAAGAGAATAGGGGAGATAAGAGATAGTAGCTAATATTTATATAAAACTTTTTATGTGCCAGGTACTGTGTTGTGTGCATGCTCTCTCTCTGTATCTATCTATCTATATATGCATATATAATACTTACTCTTCAAAACGCTATGAGATAGAGTATATTATTATCCTCATTTTACAGAGAAGAAAAACTGAAGCATAGACAGGAAGGATCATGAAGATAGTAAATGGCAGAACTAGGATTCAAATGGAGACAGCCTAACTCTTTGCTCCGTAATCACAATGCTCTACTCCTTCAGTGGGCTTCCCTGGTGGTAAACAATCCGCCTGCAGTGCAGGAGAGACGGGTTTGATCCCTGGGTTGGAAAGATCCCCTGGAAATGCCAAGGAAATGGCAAGGCACTCTAGTATTCTTGCCTGGGAAATCCCATGGACAGAGGAATCCTGGCAGGCTACAGTCCACAGGGTTATAAAAGAGCCAGACACGACTTCGCAACTAAACAACTACAACTTCAATAGCAAGATCATGCAATTCCTTGTAGTCTACGTTAAATGTTTAGACTTTACCTGGAGCGAAGCCACTGAAGGTGCTTGACCAAGGAAGAGACATGATCTGCCTTTTGTTTTAGAAAAATATTATTCTGATGTGTGGGAAATGGATTGGAGGAAGCGAAACTGGAGGCCTTTAGGTACAGTAATTGTAGTTCAAGCTGAGGGTGTTCTATTTTTCCTATGAAGAGTCTCTAAAATTAATTTCTGCTTGTTAATCTTTCTGGGACCTGGGCCCAGTACATCTTAAGGGCATTAGGTAAATCTAAATTACTTTAAAAACGTAAAACCTAATTAAACCCAGGCTGCTATGATGAAAACTGCTTAGCCAAGATTTGACCCTGCTTATTTTCAGGTGTTGTTTATGAAATTTGCAAGTGAGTATTAATATAATGGAACCAATCTTATCTTTTTTTTTTTTCATTTTAGCTTCCATCAAAGCCCCTAACCTCACACTGCCCCAGGTCTAGGATGGGAGACTGAAGGGGGAAGATGGCATTTCCTGGCAATACCTTGTTTCAGCAAACAAAGCAAGTGGGTTGCTACTTAGATATGGACAACTTTGTTAGCACCTCACATGAGTCTTAAACTCAGTTTTGATGTCACTAAAAATATTCTCCAGGCAAGAATACTGGAGAGGGTTGCCATTTCCTTTTCCAGGGGATCTTCCCGACCCAGGGATCGAACCCGTGTCTCTCATGTCTCCTGAGTTGGCAGGTAGGTTCTTCACCACTAGCACCACCTGGGAAGCCTTAAAAATATTGGCTTAAGACTATTTTCTATTCATGTATGTAAGTGCCCAAATTGAGAAGTATTTAAGGTACTTGAAACCAGACAAGTTTTGCTGGTATTTAGTAAACAAAGGGCAGGAATTTTCAGCACCTTTTAAAAAATCCAGACATTTTACTAACACGTCTAAATGTCCACACCTGTTACCTGCCTTCTTGGTGCTTTGCCAGTTACCAGTTCATTAAGGGTTTAGTACACATGCTCAAGTGCTTCTTTCCTCGTGCATGCATGTACTCTTTCTCCCAATCCACATCCATCTGTGGCAATCGGCCCCGCACAGGTGGTAGCATATAATGGTTAATAGCTTTGATTCTGGAGTCCAACTCGTTGGATTTGAAGCCTTGGTATGCAGTGCACAAACTCTGTAAAGAGGGGCAAGTTATTCAAAACCTCTTTATTCCTCAGCTTCCACAGCTGTTAAAAAAAAATGAGGTAGTCAATTCTAGTGTGATTTCAATTCTTTTAAATGTTGGGATTTATTTTGTAGCCGGAATGTGATCTATCTTAGTATGTATTCTATGGGAATTTGAAAATAATGTGTATTTTGCTGTTATTGGTTTTATTGTTCTATCAATGTAGATTCTGTGTTTGATGGTGTTATGGAATTCTATATCCTTGCTTATTTTCTAATTGTTTTATCATTTGGTAATGAAGTGTTAAAGTCTCTTAAAAAAAAGTGGTAGTAAGAGTATCCCAATACTTAAGTTCAATACTGTGGCCACTTGATGCAAAGAGCCAACTCACTTAAAAAGACCCTGATGTGAAAGACTGAAGGCAAACGGAGAAGAGGGTGGCAGAGGATGAGACGATTAGAGCATCACTGACTCAATGGACATGAATTTGAGCAAACTCTGGGAGATAGTGGAGGACACACAAGTCTGGTTTTCCACGGTTCTTGAGGCCACAGAATCGTACACAACTTAGCGACTGAACAACAATATGTATTAATACTACATTCTTTTGTTCCATCATTATCATTAAAAATAAATAACATGACATTTGCCACTTAAATAATTTTAAGCATTAAAAAAATTGTTGTGAGAATGAGGTAAAGCATATAATGTGCTCATGTAGTGCTCAATATGAGTTACCTGATGGTATAATTATGAATTTTCCTAGCTAAAGTATGTGGGTTATTTTGCCATCCAGGTTGGCTGAAGAAAATAAAACATGTCATTCAGTGTGTTGATACATATATGTATTACATATATATACTATCTCATATATAGCTGACCTATATGTTGATGTATGTTTATAGTTGCAAGGGGCAAGGAGGCTGCTATTCCTATTACAGTTCCACTGGACTTCATTTGAAATCTGAGGCTGATCTTTGAAGTGCTGAATTAGAGATATAACCCTCTAAATAAGCATCACCTTGGATAACATTTAAGAAGTTTTCTTCTGTAAAGTGTATGTCATTTTGCCACATACGAGAAGGAAGATGTAATATTGAGGTGGGTGGTCTCTAGCAGCAGCCTGTGCTTGCAGGACCTGAGTCAGAAGTGGGCATTGAGAAAAACTGAAAGAGTAGTATAAATCTGTTTTTTAAATGGCATTTTTCATACACAGATGAATGGAAAGTTACAAAGCGGGGCCCTTAGGAGAGGCCTGAAAGGTGGCGATAGCTGTCATATGTGGACATTAGACAAGAGCGGGTAAGAATAAGACAAGGCCTGGGTATTCTGGGAGCAAAGTTGTATTGCTTCATATATGGGGCTTTTGTTTTGGATCTTGGATTATATCAGCAAACAGAACTGACAGACATCCCTGCCTTTGTGGAGCTTATACAGGATGGCGGTGCAAGGAGAGACAAACGGTATAGGGACGGGGGCATTAAGAGTTGCAGGATTAAACAACTTGGTCACATAAAGCTCACTGGGAAGCTTGGAGCAGAGACCTCTAAGAAGTGGGTGGTCGGTCAGAGGGGAATAGAGGGGAAAGCACCCTAGCCAGATAGGATAGCTGGTGCAAAAGGCCCTGAGGTATGAGCAAGTCCCACGTGAGGAGGATTAGCGAAGAGCCCAGTGTAACTGGAGTTGGGGTGAGGGGATGAGCAGGTGAAGTAAAACTGGGAATAGAGCCACGTCCTGTAAGACCCTGTTATTGCCAACATGCACTGAGTTCTCATGCTTTGTTAGGTTGAACTTCTATTTGTTGTAGCATTTAACCATTGCCTGAACTGTATGAGCTAGGTACAGTTCCTGTCCCCATTTTCCAGATGAGAGAATCTTTAGAGAGGTTAAGGAGCTTGCTTAAAGATTCACAACTAGTAATGGAATACCAGGCCTTAAACCCAAGTCTGCGACTCTAGATTGGACATTCATCCTGATGCTGTTCTATATTTATTTATTGTTTGTTTCCTTATTTGTTTTAAAGATTTTTTTGATGTGGACCATTTTTTTTAAAGTCTCTATTAAATTTGTTACATTATTGCTTCTGTTTTGTGTTTTGGTGGTGGTTTGTTTTTGGCCACAAGGCTTGTGGGATCTTAGCTCTCTAACTGGGGTCGAACCCGCACCCCCTCATTGGAAGGCAAAATCTCAACTCCTGGACTGCCAGGGAACTCCCTGTTCTATATTTACTAAGCACTAAGGGAGAACTTAGAGCAAACTCTGGGAGATAGGAAAGGATAGGGAAGCCTGCTGTGCTGCAGGGCACGGGGTCGCAAAGATACAGCTTGGCGACTGAACAACAATAAGGGAGAACTAGGAGAAGGCAATGGCACCCCACTCCAGTACTCTTGCCTGGGAAATCTCATGAACGGAGGAGTCTGGTAGGCTACAGTCCATGGGATCTCGAAGAGTCGGACTCGACTGAGCGACTTCACTTTCACTTTTCACTTTCATGCATTGGGGAAGAAAATGGCAACCCACTCCAGTATTGTTGCCTGGAGAATCCCAGGGACAGGAGCCTAGTGGGCTGCGGTCTATGGGGTTGCACAGAGTCAGACACGACTGATGTGACTTAGCAGCAGCAGCAGGGCTTCCTAGGTGGCTCAGTGATAAAGAATTGACCTGCCAATGCAGAAGACACAGGTTCAATCCCCAAGTTGGGAAAGTCTCCTGGAGAAGAAAATGTCAATCCACTCCAGTATTCTTACCTGGAAAATCCCATGGACAGAGAAGCCTGGTGGGTTATAATCAGCGAGGTCACAAAAGAGTTGGACATGACTGAGCGAAAAAACAACAACAAACGAAGAACTAAGAGAAGACTTTGAATGCACCCTGGGCCGCTGCTCTAAAGGAGAGCTTCCTTCTCTCCAGTGGGGCATCCTGTGTTAACATAAGCTCAGGTTTCTCTGTTGGATAGGGCAGATCTATCATATCTCTTCTTTCTCTACCACACAGAAAACAAAGAGGGTAGCAATTAGTGTCTTCAGTCCCTGGGGAAACAACCACCTGTCCCAAAAGTAAAGCAAAGCTGGTCCTGTTGAAAAGCAACAAAGAGGAAGGCTGAAGGGCACAGTATGCAGTGCACCTACTTGGATGTCAAATCACAGGCTGCAGATCGAAATAGAGCAGCTGGTGAAGGCCACCTCATCACATGTTTCTCAGAATTTATGAGAAAAGGCACCAAGGGCCTGCAGGTAACAAAGGCACTCAGCGTGCAGCAGGTTAGGCTGCCCTGTTGGGAGCACCGGCCAGTCTCTGAGTGAGTTCAGCTATGCAGATTTGAAATGAATGGACCACGTGGATGGATTTTCTCCCCATGTGGCAGGTCTGGGTGTAAAAGTTATATCCCTCAGGAAAAATGTTTTCTACTACTTTTGGTGAAACTGACAAATTTTCATTTTTATTTGGCATTATAATCTGCATTTCTGTATGTTGATTATGTCTGCTGTTTATGTATCAGCTTCGAGGTATACACGTGTGAATCATTTATGGAAAATCTGGCTTTTGTTCCGGACATTGTGCTCTCAATGTGTTCCAGACATTTTGTCTGCAGACGTTGTGTCCTATATAGTAACATCAGCTTGTAACTTGAGGATAAACAACAAGGTCCTAATGTATAGCACAGGGAATCATACTCAGGATCCTGTGATAAACCATAATGGAAAAGAATATTTAAAAAGAATGTATATGTGTAAAAAAATTTGTAATGCAAAGACCAGTTAGAGGTTGTCTTTTTGGTGATATGTTCAATACAAGTTTCACATAGAACTGTGAAAACTGTTTTTCTCCAAAGTAACATGTTTAGAGAACTTGCCTAACTTATTTTGGAGATATACAGTCATTCTTAAGTAGCTAGGTTTTCCAGGAAGAGGAGAGACGGTAGCATGTACTCTTTCCTCTAATATGGCTGATACTGACCAGAAATGCTTTTCAGCTCATCTCCCAGTGTTCATTCAGTGTATGCCCTGAGCCTGGCCTCATGCTTTCTCATTAATAACATTTATTATGTGCTTCTCATTAGAAAAGTAATGCATGTTTATTGCAGTACAATTAGAAAAATCTCATAATGAATAGAGAATTTTATGATTACAATTTTATAAGAGAAAACACTGACATTACAGTATATATCTTTCAGTTACTTGTATGTAAACATCTAAACACATACATACAATACATAATATGTTTTTTTTTTACCAAGATAAACATTATTTTAATGGAATATTATTTAAAAATAAAAATTAACACCAAAAAGTTCATAATGAACAAAATAAAAAAATTTTAACAGTATCAGATAGCATAGGTGTGACTGATTTCCTTGGGCCTCAGGCTCTAATATATGGTCCAGAGAAACATTCCAGTAAGACAGTTTACTTAAGAAGATATCTTCTCCCAAAGCTTTTATTTATTTATTTTTTTTAGGTTACACAAAGTGAGAAAGCTTTTTTTATTGGAGATTCTCATAAAACTTCTAACATAGCAAAATACTTCTGAGACTTTCAGAAGATGATATGGCATGCATGATTTCCAAAACACATAATATGTTTTTATATGTACTTTTTATTAACAAAATCAAGCTCTTCATACATATATGTGTGTGTATATATATACACACACACTAGGATATACTATGTTAGTAAAGTTCAGTCGCTCAGTTGTATCCAACTCTTTGTGACCCCATGAACCACAGCACAAGGGGCCTCCCTGTCCATCATCAACTCCGGGAGTCCACCCAAACCCATGTCCATTGAGTCGGTGATGCCATCCAGCCATCTCATCCTCTGTTGTCCCCTTCTCCTCCTGCCCTCAATCTTTCCCAGCATCAGAGTCTTTTCAAATGACTCAGCTCTTCGCATCAGGTGGCCAAAGGAATGGAGTTTCAGCTTCAACATCAGTCCTTCCAATGAACACCCAGGACTGATCTCCTTTAGAATGGACTGGTTGGATCTCCTTGCAGTCCAGAGGACTCTCAAGAGTCTTCTCCAACACCACAGTTCAAAAGTATCAGTTCTTCGGCGCTCAGTTTTCCTTATAGTCCAACTCTCACATCCATACATGACCACTGGAAAAACCATAGCCTTGACTAGACGGACCTTTGTTGACAAAATAATGTCTCTGCTTTTCATATATATATATATATATATATATATAGAGAGAGAGAGAGAGAGAGAGAGAGAGAGAGAGAGATTTCAATGTTGACCATCTGGTGATGTCTATGTATAGAGTCTTCTCTAATGTTGTTGGAAGAGGCTGTTTGTTAAGACCAGTGCATTTTCTTGGCAAAACTCTATTAGTCTTTGCCCTGCTACATTGCGTATTCCAAGGCCAAATTTGCCTGTTACTCCAGGTGTTTCTTGACTTCCTACTTTTGCATTCCAGTCCCCTATAATGAAAAGGACATCTTTTTTGGATGTTAGTTCTAAAAGGTCTTGTAGGTCTTCATAGAACCGTTCAACTTCAGCTTCTTCAGTGTTACTGGTTGGGGCATAGACTTGGATTACTGTGATAGTGAATGGTTTGCCTTGGAAACGAACAGAGATCATTCTGTCGTTTTTGAGATTGCATCCAAGTACTGCATTTCGGACTCTTTTGTTGACCATGATGGCCACTCCATTTCTTCTGAGGGATTCCTGCCCGCAGTAGTAGACATAATGGTCATCTGAGTTAAATTCACCCATTCCAGTCCATTTCAGTTCGCTGATTCCTAGACTGTCGACATTCATTCTTGCCATCTCTTGTTTGACCACTTCCAATTTGCCGTGCTTCATGGACCTGACATTCCAGGTTCCTATGCAATATTGCTCTTTACAGCATCGGACCTTGCTTCTATCACCAGTCACATCCACAGCTGGGTATTGTTTTTGCTTTGACTCCATCCCTTCATTCTTTCTGGAGTTATTTCTCCACTGATCTCCAGTAGCATATTGGGCATCTACTGACCTGGGGAGTTCCTCTTTCAGTATCCTATCATTTTGCCTTTTCATACTGTTCATGGGGTTCTCAAGGCAAGAATACTGAAGTGGTTTGCTGTTCCCTTCTCCAGTGGACCACATTCTGTCAAATCTCTCCACCATGACCCGCCCGTCTTGGGTTGCCCCACGGGCATGGCTTAGTTTCATTGAGTTAGACAAGGCTGTGGTCCTAGTGTGATTAGATTGACTAGTTTTTTGTGAGTATGGTTTCAGTGTGTTTGCCCTCTGATGCCCTCTTGCAACACCTACCGTCTTACTTGGGTTTCTCTTACTTTGGGCATGGGGTATCTCTTCACGGCTGCTCCAGCAAAGCGCAGCTATTGCTCCTTACCTTGGACGAGGGGTATCTCCTCACCGTGGCCCTTCCTGACCTTCAATGTGGGATAGCTCTTCTAGGCCCTCCTGCGCTGGCGCAGCCATGGCTCCTTGGACGTGGGGTTGGTCCTCCCAGCCACCACCCTTGGCCTCGGGCTTAGGGGCGTGGGGTAGCTCCTCCCGGCCGGAGCTGACTGTGGCTCAGACCATGAACTCCTTATTGCCAAATTCAGACTTATATTGAAGAAAGTAGGGAAAACCACTAGACCATTCAGGTATGACCTAAATCAAATCCCTTATGATTATACAGTGGAAGTGAGAAATAGATTTAAGGGCCTAGATCTGATAGATAGAGTGCCTGATGAACTATGGAATGAGGTTCATGACATTGTACAGGAGACAGGGATCAAGACCATTCCCATAGAAAAGAAATGCAAAAAAGCAAAATGGCTGTCTGGGGAGGCCTTACAAATAGCTGTGAAAAGAAGAGAAGCGAAAAGCAAAGGAGCAAAGGAAAGATATAAGCATCTGAATTCAGAGTTCCAAAGAATAGTAAGAAGAGATAAGAAAGCCTTCCTCAGTGATCAATGCAAAGAAATAAGAGGAAAACAACAGAATGGGAAAGACTAGGGATCTCTTCAAGAAAATCAGAGATACCAAAGGAATATTTCATGCAAAGATGAGCTCGATAAAGGACAGAAATGGTATGGACCTAACAGAAGCAGAAGATATTAAGAAGAGTTGGCAAGAATACAGCGAAGAACTGTACAAAAAAGATCTTCACGACCCAGATAATCACGATGGTGTGATCACTCACCTAGAGCCAGACATCCTGGAATGTGAAGTCAAGTGGGCCTTAGGAAGCATCACTACGAACAAAGCTAGTGGAGGTGATGGAATTACAGGTGAGCTATTCCAAATCCTGAAAGATGATGCTGTGAAAGTGCTGCACTCAATATGCAGGCAAATTTGGAAAACTCAGCAGTGGCCACAGGACTGGAAAAGGTCAGTTTTCATTCCAATCCCAAAGAAAGGCAATACCAAAGAATGCTCAAACTTTGGCATTGTTTGAGCTGCACAATTGCACTCATCTCACATGCTAGTAAAGTAATGCTCAAAATTCTCCAAGCCAGGCTTCAGCAATATGTGAACCATGAATTTCCAGATGTTCAAACTGGTTTTAGAAAAGGCAGAGGAACCAGAGATCAAATTGGCAACATCCACTGGATCATGGGAAAAGCAAGAGAGTTCCAGAAAAACATCTCTTTCTGCTTTATTGACTATGCAAAGCCTTTGACTGTGTGGATCACAATAAACTGTGGAAAATTCTGAAAGAGATGGGAATACCAGAACACCTGATCTGCCTCTTGAGAAATCTGTATGCAGGTCAGGAAGCAACAGTTAGAACTGGACATGGAACAACAGACTGGTTCCAAATAGGAAAAGGAGTTCATCAAGGCTGTATATTGTCACCCTGTTTACTTAACTTCTATGCAGAGTACATCATGAGAAACGCTGGACTGGAAGAAACACAAGCTGGAATCAAGATTGCTGGGAGAAATATCAATAACCTCAGATATGCAGATGACACCACCCTTATGGCAGAAAGTGAAGAGGAACTAAAAAGCCTCTTGATGAAAGTGAAAGTGGAGAGAGAAAAAGTTGGCTTAAAGCTCAACATTCAGAAAATGAAGATCATGGCATCTGGTCCCACCACTTCATGGGAAATAGATGGGGAAACAGTGGAAACAGTGTCAGACTTTATTTTTCTGGGCTCCAAAATGACTGCAGATGGTGACTGCAGCCATGAAATTAAAAGACGCTTACTCCTTGGAAGGAAAGTTATGACCAACCTAGATAGCATATTCAAAAGCAGAGACATTACTTTGCCAACAAAGGTTCGTCTAGTTAAGGCTATGGTTTTTCCTGTGGTCATGTATGGATGTGAGAGTTGGAGTGTTAAGAAGGCTGAGCGCTGAAGAATTGATGCTTTTGCACTGTGGTGTTGGAGAAGACTCTTGAGAGTCCCTTGGACTGCAAGGAGATCCAACCAATCCATTCTGAAGGAGATCAGCCCTGGGATTTCTTTGGAAGGACTGATGCTGAAGCTGAAACTCCAGTACTTTGGCCACCTCATGCGAAGAGTTGACTCATTGGAAAAGACTCTGATGCTGGGAGGGATTGGGGGCAGGAGGAGAAGGGGACGACAGAGGATGAGATGGCTGGATGGCATCACTGACTCAATGGACGTGAGTCTGAGTGAACTCCGGGAGTTGGTGATGGACAGGGAGGCCTGGCGTGCTGCGACTCATGGGGTCACAGAGTCGGACACAACTGAGCGACTGATCTGATCTGAGAGAGAGAGAGAGAGAGAGAGAGCTTGGTATCCTAATGTATTCATTGTCCTAACAACTAAATCTGCTCTTAATGACTTAACAGAAAAAAGCTTAGCTTCTTGCTTTTAGCATAGTCCTTACAGATCAGGCAGCTGTTCTGGTCAGCTTTCCTCCAACCCTATAGTACAGATAGATTGATCAGAGCTGCTTCTGCTTTGCCAGACACCATCTCTGGAGCTCTGTGCTTCCAGCCATGTGTTTAGGAGAGTGAGCTTAACAAATTTGCAGTGGTTTTTTACTGCCTAAGACTAGAATGTGATGCATCATTTTGGCTCAAATTTCCACTGATGAGAAATCTAATCATATGATCCCAACCTAACCCAAAGGAGGCTGGTCTATAAGCTATTTCTTTGTAAGCTCGGAAAAAGGAAGCAGTGCAGCCCACATATATTGTCTGTGTCCCATCACATAACATGGTGTCATGGCATTTTCCTCCAAATCATGAAATATTCATCAAGATCATGATTTTTAATGGCCTTAGAGTTTCCCTTCAAATGGATATAGCATTCTTCACTTAGTTAAGCATTCCAGGATGTTGCGTGTACAATGACATACAGCTCTCACTCCAAAGTGATTTCCTGAAACCAACTAACCTTAGGTTTTGGACATTTAGTGTGTTGGCATTTATTTAGATAAGATACTCATGTTAGAGATGCAAAAGAAAATTTCTCTCTACCTTAGCACAAACTTACAGTTCAAAACCGTAAACAGAAGGGCAAAGCTACTTTCTATATCCCCAAGTGTCCCATCTCTTCTGTGTATAGAGTGTTGCCCTACACCCTCCCATTTTCCTCTACTATCATTTCTCTTCATTCACACCCTTTTATTTTCTTCTTTCATATGCAAATTTCCACCCCCCACCCCCCCCACCCCCGCCAACCCCACTCCCCAAACCAACTCAAGGGGCTTCCCTGGTGGCTCAGACAGTAAAAAGTCATCCTGTAATGCAGACCAGGATCAATCCGATCCCTGGGTTGGGAAGATCCCCCTAGAAAAGGGAATGGCAACCCACTCCAGTATTCTTGCCTTGAAAATCCCATGAATAGAGGAGCCTGGTGGGCTATAGTCAATGAGGTCAGGAAGAGTCAGACACGACTAAGCGACTGAGCACACATGCCAGATCAACTCATCTTAAGTTATGCTGCTTGATGTTCCCCCTTTTGTGCTATATTTCATCTCCCTCCCCAATCCCTCTCAACCCTCTTCCCCTCCAGGGATGCCAGGGCTCTGCCCAACAGTATTACCACTCCCCTTATGCCTTTGTCCACAGGGACTTAGGATGAAGGGATATAATGTTAACTAGCTGAGAAAGAGAAAGGACTTGTGTAACCAAGCAAAATTGGACTTGCTTAATACCTCTCAACAGACTGTGGTTTGAGGTAAATTAATAATTCTGTTTTACAATTAAATGTGAAATATGTGGGTCTCCACCAGTCTCTAAATTCTTATACATAGAAATTAAGGAACCCCTGTGACCTTTTAGTAGGATATTGATCATTTGTTTTGGAATACTTTATCTCATAATGACTGTATGCCAAAATCCATACAGCTTTTGAATATATTAAATTGGCCTACTAAAAGGTGTCAATTGAAAGAAAGGCACAACCCAGAAGTTGAGAATTATGTTTTATTCAGGGATGTTACTGAGGAATATAGCCCAGAAACAGCCTCTCAGATAGCTCTGAGGAATTGTTTTAAAGACGTATGGAAAGAGCCAGGAGTTTTTGCTTCACAGAAAAACATGTAGTCTAATATATAAAAAGATGACTGCTAATTACAAAAGAACACATATCTCAGATTAATAATTTTAGTGCTTTTCTGTGTATCTCTCTCTCTCTTCAGTTGCTAAGTTGTGTTTGACTCTTGCAACCCCACGGACTGTAGCCTGCCAGGCTCCTCTGTCCATGGGATTCTCCAGGCAAGAATACTGGAGTGGGTTTTCATTTCCCTCTCTGTTTCTATGTATGGGAAGATGCAAGAGTTTGAGCTCATTGAAATTGTTCCTTTGATAGCCATCGTAACCATCTAGGGCCAGTATCCCGTTTTTCTCCATCCTAAACTCCCTTCAGGGTACACTGAGGAGGGCAGTAAGGCAGTTGGGGTGGGGCTGCAGCAGCTGATGGCTTGATGGCGCAACACTCCTTGTTTTCTGAAATAGCAGACAACATTTTCTTTTTGTCCACATAGGAAAACCCAGTGGATGGACATGGACAGACAATCCTGATTCTGTCTGGCTTTTACTTCAGAGGGTCCAGATACCCGCATTGGACCCACAGTTGCCACACTCACCTGACCCTTTTCTCTTCTGTTATCTAGAGGCTAGAATAGAATCTTTTACAAACATATCAACTAGAAAACTGAGGGGAAAATATATACAGAGAATTGATGTTGTGAAACTAGGAACAGATGCATTTACACAGCACTGATTCCTTCTTCTACAGATTCTAGTCTAAAGCTCTACTACTGACTATTTGTGTGACTTTGTCTTGACCTGGTTTTGGGGACTCTTGACTGGATAGAATTTTAATTTGGTACCATTGTTTACTCTAGTAAAATTCCAATTTACTCCTAGATTATATCTTACCGTTTTCCAGGTATGTGAGGTCTCTACGCTAGACTGAATTTTACTTGTTAGCTACCATACCCATGAATACTGTTATATAGCAATTCTCTTTCTGTATGGCCTCAGAAATTCACAACCTGAATATCAGAGCTACCCAAACCTAACTTTAAAATCTCTTTCCTTACTCCTTTCAATAGTTCTTTACGACTGTCACCCCAGAAGCCCTGCCCTTATTGGTGGACCTATTTTCCTTGGCCTTGTGTGTGGTTTGTCTAAATTAATATGACTGTGACAGTAACGAATCTGCCTGCAATGTAGGAGACCTGGGTTCAGCTTCTGGGTCGGGAAGATCCCCTGGAGAAGGGAATGGCTACCCACTCCAGTATTCTTGCCTGGAGAATTCCATGGATGGAGGAGCCTGGTGGGCTACAGTCCATGGGATTGCAAAGAGTTGGACACAACTGAACAACTAACACTTTCACTTTCACCAGCTAGTTCTTAAGGGTGGTACTTTGGTGAAGTTGTTCTCTGTATCTCTGATTCTTACTTGACGCTTGGATTGGTCTCTCTAGTGCCTGAGTGGCATGGGCTGAGTTGACCGGGCTCTGTTCATTGGAATCTGCCTTTTGTATGTTGTTGTTGTTCAGTTGCTAAGTCATGTAGGACTCTTTTTGACTCCATGAACTGCAGCATGCCAGGCTTTGGGGTCCTTCATATCTCCTGGAGTTTGCTCAAACTCGTCCTTTGAGGCACTGATGCCATCCAGCTATCTCATCTCCTGTTGCCCCCTTCTTTTCTGGCCCTCAGTCTTTCCCAGCATCAGGGTCGTTTCCAATGAGTCCGCTCTTCACATCTGATGGCCAAAGTATTGGAGCTTCAACTTCAGCATCAGTCCTTCCATTGGATATCCAGAGTTGAATTCCTTTAGAATTGACTGGCTTGATCTCCTTGTAGTCCAAGGGACTCTCAAGAGTTTTCTCCAACACCACAGTTCCAAAGCATCAATTCTTCAGTGCTCAGACTTCTTTATGGTCCCGCTCTCACATGCTTACATGACTACTGGAAAAATCTTAGCTTTGACTATATGGACCTTTGTTGGCAAAGTGATGTCTCTGCTTTTTAATACGCTGTCTAGGTTTGTCATAGCTTTTCTTCCAAGGAGCAAGTGTCTTTTAATTTCAGGGCAGCAATCTCTGTCTACAGTTGATTTTGGAGCCCAAGAAAGTAAAGTCTGTCACTGTTTCCATTTTTTCCCCATCTATTTGCCATGAAGTGATGGGTCCAGATGCCATGATCTTAGTTTCCTGAATGTTGAGTTTTAAGCTAGCTTTTTCACTTTCCTCTTTTACCTTCATCAAGAGGCTCTTTAGTTCCTCTTTGCTTTCTGACATTTGGGTGGTGTTATCTGCATATCTGAGGTTATTGATATTTCTCCTGGCAGTCTTGATTGCAGCTTGTGCTTCATCCAGTCTGGCATTTCACATGATGTACTCTGCATATAAGTTAAATAAGCAGGGTGACAGCATATAGCCTTGACATACCCCTTTCTCAATTTGGAAGCCATCTTTTGTTCCATATCTGGTTCTAACTGTTGCTTCTTGACCTGCATATAGGTTTCTCAGGAGGCAGGAAACGTGGTCTGGTATTCCCATCTCTTGAAGAATTTTCCACAGTTTGTTGTGATCCACACAGTCAAAAGCTTTAGTGTAGTCAATGAAGCAGAAGTATATGTTTTTCTGGTATTCCCTTGCTTCATCTTCATCTCTGTGTTCCTGCCATGTTGATTGTTTGGCCTGAGGCATTCCAGCACAGGAGCCTACAGGCTGTGGGGTGGGGCCAGTCTTGGCCTCAGATGACTGTGTCTAGGACAGTTCACACCAATGAATACTCCCTAGTACCTCTGCCACCGGTGTCCTTGCCCAAACAGTGAGTCACAGCTGCCTCCTGCTTCCCCAAGAGACCCTCCAAGATCAGCAAGTAGGTCTGGTCCAGGCTGCTATGCACTGTTTTTTTCCCCCCAGGTCCTGGTGTTGATAGGAGCTTGTGTGCATCCTCCAAGAGTGGAGTCTCTGTTTTCCCCAGTCCTGTGGAGTTCTTGTGATCAAGTCCTGCTGGCCTTCAAAGCCAGATGCTCTGGGGGCTCTTCTTCCCAGTGTCAGACCCCCAGACTGGGGAACCTGATGTGTGTGGCCCCAGATTTTCACTCCTGTGGGAGAACCTCTGCGATATAATTGTTTTCCACAAAGTCTTGTGGATCTTAAAAGTTCTCATCATAAGAAAGAACAAAAAGGAATAAAAAAAGAAAAAAAAGGAAAAAAATTTTTATAGCCATAGTGATAAATATTAACAAGACTTATTGTGGTGATCATTTTGCAGTGTGCAGTTGACCCTTCAGCATTGTAGGGTTGGGGCACCAACCCTTCCCCTTCCTGCCATGCTACTGAAAATCATAGATAACTTTACTAATAGCCCACTGTTGATTGGGAGCCTTATTGATGATGTCAACAATCGATTAACATATTTTGTATGTTATATTATATACTATATTTTTACAGTAAAACAAGATAACAAAAATGTTCTTAAGAAAGCCATAAAGAAGACAAAATAGATTTAGAGTCTGTTTCACTCTAAGATCCCAAGGTCGTGTGTATATATGCATGCTCAGTTGTGTCTCTTTGAGATCCTATGGACAGCCATGAAATTAAGATGCTTGCTCCTTGGAAGAAAATCTATGACAGACCTAGACAGCATATTAAAAAGGAGAGACATTACTTCGCCAACAAAGGTTCGTCTAGTCAAAGCTATGATTTTTACAGTAGTCATGTATGGATGTCAGAGTTGGACCATAAAGAAGGTTGAATACCAAAGAATTGTTGCTTTTGAACTGTGGTGTTGGAGAAGACTCTTGAGAGTCCCTTGGACTGCAAGGAGATCAAACCAGTCAATCCTAAAGGAAATCAGTCCTGAATATGCATTGGAAGGACTGATGCTGAAGCTGAAGCTCTAATACTTTGGCCACCTGATGCAAAGAACTGACTCATTGGAAAGACCCTGATGCTGGAAAGGATTGAAGGCAGGAGGAGAAGGGGACGACAGGATGAGATGGTTGGATGACATCACCGACTCAATGGACGAGTTTGAGCAAGCTCTGGCAGTTGGTGATGGACAGAGAAGCCTGGCATGCTGCAGTCCATGGAGTCGCAAAGAGCTGGACATGACTTAGCAACTGAACTGACTGGACTGTAGCCCACCAGGCTCCTCTGTCCATGGAATTTTCCAGGCCAAGAATACTGGAGTGGGTTGCCGTTTCCTCCTCCAGCAGACCTTCCTGACCTAGAGATCGAACTAGCATCTCTTGCGTCTTTTGCATTGGCAGGCAGATTCTTTACCACTGAGCCACCTGGGAAGCCCAACACCAAGGTCACTTGAATGCAAAAAAACCTTTTATTAACTTAAGTTGCTTATCTCCTCAAGTCCCTAAGCATTTCTGGGTAGGTTAAGCCAAAAAGCTTTTTCAAGTTGTTCTCTATATTCTTCTTTAGTTCTTTCTTGGGCTCCTTCCAATGGTAATATTATCCTCAACCTCAGCTAGTTATTTATCTGCAAATCAGTGAAGGTCTTCTTTTATCCTAAAGTATCTCATTCTTCAACCTCTTAGGCTTTCTGTTTCTTCATCACATCTGTAAGGAGTATTTTTCATTTGGTGCCCTACCTTTTAGTTTGTAATCATTCTCTAAAAATCCTTTGTGGGAATGGATTTGGTAGCTTTGTGACTGTGCAGGCAAGAGTTTTGAACACAGCAGTCCTGGGGTTACTGTCTTTAGAAGGGTCTGTTTGCAGGGCTGGCTCTTGGCTGGAGCCTGAGAATTTGGTTTTTGAAAAGTTGCTTGCATTTCAGATAACGCTTTTTTTCTGCTTGAGGCACTGAATGCCTGCTTTCCTTCTGGGAGTCTGGAATTTTGATAGTTATGATTTTGGTCTTTGTGCCTGTAACCAGCCCTCAGTAAAATCCTTGGACTTTGAGTCTCCAACAAACTTCTCTGGGCAGAGACATTGCACAACACGGAGAAAGCCTTTTGGTAGATTCCTCCAGACTCCCTGTGAAGTGTCTTCCCCTGGCTGATCCTATTGTATCTTTCTCTATCACAGCAGTCCTCCAAGTACCTTTAGCAAACCACTGAATGTGTAGGTGGCTGTGGGACCTCTCAGTGTCCTTCCTTGCCAGCCTTAATTCAAACACTGCTCTCAAAAGCGGGACCTGCTTATGAAATCTGGAAGTCTTTTCTTAGTCCATAACGTCTGTTGACAATACCCTTGCTTCCCAGAAACTCCTTCCTGGACTTTGGCAAGAATGCCTGATGCTGCCCCTCCTCATACCTCATTCATCTTCAGCAGACATTTATTGAATGCCTGTATGTGCCACAGCCAGTATACAGTAGCACGGGAAAGCAGTCAAATGCAGTCTGTGGTCCTGTGGGAGAAGACAGAAGGCAGATGGTACCTTCTGAGAAGAGTATGTGTGTTGAGTGATTAAAAGGGGGAGCTACACTTCAGCAGGGTCATCAGTGAGGAAGTCAGTAGGGTGGTATGTGAAGATAGCAAAGGAGCAGGATAGTCTGTGTGGTAAAGAACCAGAACAAAGAACATGTATATATAATTAAAAAGCAACTTGGCATCTTCTGGGATTCCGAAGGAGCCTGGTGTGGCTGGAGCACTGCAAGAAGAGGTAGAGAGGAGAGGAGTTGGAAGGTAGCGAGATCCAAATCACTTAAAGCTTTGTAGGCATGTTTTGAAGTTCATACTTTAAGGGCAGTGGGAGGCCAAGCAAGGGTTGAATCAGCCAAGCAACAGATAACTTTTTCAAAAGATCATTCTTACAGTTGCAGGGAAGATGGATTAGAGAGAGGTAAGAAGGGGAGGGCCAAATTTGTAGATTACTAGTGATGTAGGTGAAAGATGATGGTGATGTGGGTCTGCGTTATGGCTGAGGAGATGGAAAGGAGTGAGTGGATTTTGAAATATGTTCTGTAAGATTTTAACATCACTTATCTTCTATCTGCCCTCTCCTTTGGTGGTTATCTTCTTCATTCCCACATTGTTAACTATCACCTCTGTGTGAAAAACTCTATGATCTTAATCCGGATGTGAGCTACTGTTTTCACATTTTCCAAGGAATGGTTACATTTCAGAAATGTAAATGGCTTCAGAGCCATAATTCTTCTGCCTCTTACTATCAGCCTGATCTTGGACCAGTTATTTCACTTCCTCAGGCCTGTTTCCTCATCTGTAAAATGCAGATAATGCACTACCTACCTCATAGGGCTGTTGTGGAGATTCAATAAGTGAGTATACAAAGAACATTTGGGCACTAGCATGCACACACAAAGTAGTCTATTAACATTAGTTCCACCAGCACAACTTCACAATTTCTATGTCCTTGTATTTCACAAGTTGAACTGCCTCCAGCACCCTATCTAGCTCTTCCATTTAACATTTTCATTTCTATTAATGGCACTGGAGAGGGATTCCTAACCAGTCACATTTGACTCCTTGCTGTCAATTCACTTCTCACACTGCAAGCAGAAACCTAAAATGAGAGATTGCTACTATTTTTACTTTCATCTGCACATAAAGTGAAAGTTACAGCTTCTTTTATTCATTCATCAACAAATACACTTGCCCCTTGGCCAACATAGGTCTGAACTGTGTGGGTTCACTTACAGAGATTTTTTTCAATAAATATATTGGAAAATTTTTTGACATTTGTGACAATTTTAAAAACCTGCTGCTAAGCCATGAAGCCTAGAAATATTTTTTAAAAAATTAAGAAAAAGTTAGGTATGTCATGAATGTATAAAATGTATGTTAGATATAACATAGAAAAGTGAAAGTGAAAAGCGTTCAGTCGTGTCTGACTCTTTGTGACCCCATAGACTATACAGTCCATGCAATTCTCCAGTTTGACTCTTTGTGACCCCATGGACTATACACAGAGTACTGGAGTGGGTAGCTGGTCCCTTCTCCAGGGGATCTTCCCAACCCAGGTCTCCTGCATTGCAGGCAGATTCTTTACCAGCTAAGCCACCAGGGAAGCCCTGATAGAAAATACATGTTAATCAGCTGTATGGCTTCTGGGCAACAGTAGGCTAGAAGTTAAGTTTTGCGGGAGTCAAAAGTTACACACAAATTTTTGACTTCGTGGAGAGTTGGTACCACTGTATGGACAGTCAACTATAGTCACTAAGTACCTACTCAATTCTAATCTTTTGTCCTTCAGATACAATTTTTGCCATTTGGTCTACACAAAAATATATCTGAAGTTCCTAGAAGAACTGTACAAAAAAGAGCTTCACAACTAAGATAATCATGATGGTGTGATCACTCACCTAGAGCCAGATATCCTGGAATGTGAAGTCAAGTGGGCCTTAGAAAGCATCACTATGAACAAAGCTAGTGGAGGTGATGGAATTCCAGTTGAGCTATTTCAAATCCTGAAAGATGATGCTGTGAAAGTGCTGCACTCAATATGCAGGCAAATTTGGAAAACTCAGCAGTGGCCACAAGACTGGAAAAGGTCAGTTTTCCAAACCATTCCAATCCCAAAGAAAGGCAATGCCAAAGAATGCTCAAACTACTGCACAACTGCACTCATCTCACACGCTAGTAAAGTAATGCTCAAAATTCTCCAAGCCAGGCTTCAGCAATAAATGAACTACGAACTTCCAGATGTTCAAGCTGGTTTTAGAAAAGGCAGAGGAATCAGAGATCAAATTGCCAACATCCAGTGGATCATGGAAAAAGCAAGAGAGTTCCAGAAAAACATCTATTTCTGCTTTATTGACTATGCCAAAGCCTTTGACTGTGTGGATCACAATAAACTGTGGACAATTCTGAAAGAGATGGGAATACCAGAACACCTGACCTGCCTCTTGAGAAACCTATATGCAGGTCAGGAAGCAACAGTTAGAACTGGACATGGAACAACAGACTGGTTCCAAATACGAAAAGGAATACGTCAAGGCTGTATATTGTCACCCTGCTTATTTAACTTCTATGCAGAGTACATCATGAGAAACGCTGGGCTGGAAAAAGCACAAGCTGGAATCAAGATTGCCGGGAGAAATATCAATAACCTCAGATATGCAGATGATACCACCCTTATGGCAGAAAGTGAAGAGGAACTAAAAAGCCTCTTGAGGAAAGTGAAAGAGGAGAGCGAAAAAGTTGGCTTAAAGCTCAACGTTTCAAAAATGAAGATCATGGCATCTGGTCCCATCACTTCATGGGAAATAGATGGGGAAACAGTGGAAACGGTGTCAGACTATTTTTTTGGGCTCCAAAATCACTGCAGATGGTGACTGCAGCCATGAAATTAAAAGACGCTTACTCCTTGGAAGGAAAGTTATGACCAACCTAGATAGCATATTGAAAAGCAGAGACATTACTTTGCCAACAAAGGTTCATCTAGTCAAGGCTATGGTTTTTCCTGTGGTCATGTATGGATGTGAGAGTTGGACTGTGAAGAAGGCTGAGCGCCAAAGAATTGATGCTTTTGCACTGTGGTGTTGGAGAAGACTCTTGAGAGTCCCTTGGACTGCAAGGAGATCCAATCAGTCCATTCTAAAGGAGATTAGTCCTGGGTGTTCATTGGAAGGACTGATGCTGAAGCTGAAACTCCAATACTTTGGCCACCTCATGGGAAGAGTTGACTCAGTGGAAAAGACCCCAATGCTGGGAGGGATTGGGGGCAGGAGAAGGGGACGACAGAGGATGAGATGGCTGGATGACATCACTGACTCGATGGACATGAGTTTGAGTGAAGTCCAGGAGTTGGTGATGGACAGGGAGGCCTGGCGTGCTGTGATTCATGGGGTCGCAAGGAGTCGGACACAACTGAGTGACTGAACTGAACTGATCTGAAACAATCTTGACAGAAAATGGAAAATTCCTCAACATAATCAAGACGGAGTTTCAAAAATCGTAAGTGAAACAAAGAAAACCACTGAAAAATATCTAAGTATGCTTTAGTGTCTAAAGTTACTGACCTTATCAATTCTATTATCGGTACAAAAAAGATTCAAGAGCAGTGATATCAAAGCTTATGACTGAGGAAAATGGTGCAAATGGTGTCACCTGTGTTGACTGTAGCATTATCCATTGCTGCCTATCCTCCTACAGTACTCTGTCTGTGCTTTAGTGAATGCTACTGATACAGATGGCATCTATTAATAATGTATACCTTATTTAGATTTTGACTTTTCCTATCAAGTATTAAACAACTCAAGTTGTATGTTTTTGTGAAAATTTAATTACCACTGGTTTTGGAGCTCATTTTCTCCTCTGGGAGAAAGACCTTTAGACCTTTTCCTCCTCAAGGTTTGAACTCTCTAGACATCAAGGACTGATAAGAGGATGAGGTGGGTCCACAGGGAATCACAGTAGTAGGTTACGATACTACAGACACAGGCTTTGCCCGTAAGGCACATGATGATGAATACCACATGGATGATACCAAAGAATTTATTGTAAATGTAGTGGCAAATACACTGAGAATAGCTATCATTAAAAAGAAATTAGAAAATTACACATGTTTAAAGTATGTGCTTTTTTCCACCACCTTTACATTATATGACTAGTACCAACATTTAAGTACTGAAATACTTAATGGGATGGTCCATTTTCACATAATTTCATGACTCTCTTCAAAGCAGTGGATCATGAATTGCAGTTTCAATTATTATTCTCTGTTTTTATCAATTCAGTAATGATCTGGAGAATCTTGTCATCTGGATGGAAGAAGAAAAAACCAATGAATAAATTCATCACTGACTAATTTTTCAGTGTATACACATGTAAACCACAGGTATACTTCATTAAAAGATTCTTTTAAATTAGAATACAGAGTTAACACCAGCAATATTCACTTATAAAACTAGAGATGCCTCTATTATTTCTTAAAAATTCTATTCAGACAGTATATTTCCTAACTTTTTCACCTAGTTCAAGTCTACTTTTTGACTCATCCATGCACTTCAGAATTAGCCAGGATGCCAACAGTATGGGCAAGGAATAAAGCACTCTTTATCTCTTTTTCCATGTATAGTTCAAAGGAAACAAAAAATTTACCAGGGAAGTGCGCTAGGAGAAGTGTGGATGGCAAAGTGACAGACCGCTCTACATAACAAAGGAATCAAACACCAATTAATTGGACAAACAGACTAAACAGGGGCTACATTATTTGTTAGAGGTTTTCACAGCTGCCTCTGCTTTTATTTATTTTTTTTTCTGCCTCTGCTTTTAATCAGTTGGTCTGATATTGTGACTTCATAACTACTTTCTGAATAGTTGTAATTATCAGGACTCCAAGACTGAAATTCTTATCTTATTAGACACTTCAATAAGAAAATGGTTTACGTTTCAATGACTGCAATGGAGAAGTCTGATAACTGGGCCCATGGTCTGACACTCAGGCTCTTGGAGGCTATAGTGGCGTTAAATAAAAAGGAGTGAGGGAAGAAAGTTCACTGGCTGCAAGGCGAACATGACAGGTCTAGAAAGAACTATGATTTTCAGTCTGAGGAACAGTATAGTAGAAAATACAAGAGCAACTTCAGTTATTTCTTTTTCAAAAGGTTGGTGTCCCTTAGATCCCAACTTCTCTTACTCTAAAGTCCAGAAAGAGAGGACACTAATGTACTTCATCCTCCCTGAAGTCAAAAATACATGCCTCATCAGAGGGCAGGTTCCACTTTTCCTGTTATGGCAAAGATAAACATTGAAAGCATTTTAAAATTGATTTTTCTTTATTTAAAAGTTGAGGTTCAACCTGTCCTTAATATAATGTATTTTTTGTTGTTGTTGTTTTAGGCTGTTTTGTAGTGCACAGAGTTCCTCAAGGGAAGAGCCCACTTCTCTTAATATGTCAAGACCTGATTTAAGTTTCCAGCAGTACAGGAAAACTAACACAGTTAAATGCTTATTCATTCACCTTCAGTTATGGAAATTAATAAAGTGTGAGACTTCAGGGCAGTAGCACTAGACCAGCAGCTCCCCAACTTGCCTACCTACTAGAATTAATTGGGATATTTGTTAAATATAATCACATTGAACAAATTGATCAATTCTTATCATTAAAAACAAGAAAATGAAACTGATATGATGAAATGGGAAGGATATAGCACCAACCAAAAAATATTCTTTTCCTAAAAACCAGATTCTAATCAAGTCATTAGATACACTACTAGTTTTCAGGAAATATAGAGAATGTGTATGTATGTTAGTTGCTCAGTCATGTCCAACTCTTTATGACCCCATGGACTGTAGCCCACTAAGCTCCTCTGTCCATGGAATTTTCCAGGCAAGAAGACTGAAGGGGGCTGCCATGCCCTTCTCCAGGGGATCTTCCCGACCGAGGGATCAAACCCATGTTTGCAGAAAATATAGGCAACAGAGAAACATTAAATCAAAGCATGAAGATGCAACTGCCCAAATCCTAAATGTAAGAAATTCTACCAGAAAAACAACCTAGTTTATTAAAAATAATTGCATTTAAAAATGGGGATGGTAGTACAGGGGAAGTGTTACAGATGAAAGGATTATAAAACAGCAATATGGCCATAGGCTTCTCCCATAGAGGAGATTCAGTATGCCTGAGGTAGGTCTTTGGACCATATTTATATATATTTAACAGCTGCCAGGATAACTCTGATGATTTGGCAAGTCTGGGAAACACTATACCAGACTACCCTGGAGGAGGGCATGGCAACCCACTCCAATGTTCTTGCCTGGAGAATCCCCATGGACAGAGCAACCTGGTGGGTTACAGTCTACGGGGTTGCAGAGAGTCAGACACGACTGAGTGACTAAGCACAGCAAAGCACATACCAGACTAAGTGGCAACTCAGGTATCCCCTGCAGATTTCTGTTGAAGGATTACAGACTAACAGCTCTACATTTGGGAGACTGGTAGAGAAAACATATTGAGAACCTCAGAGAAAGTTTCTCTTTCTTAGAGTCAGACACTTACTTTCAAGAGACATCTTAGGGTTTTCAAGTTTTTTTCTTAAAACAGAATCAATGAGAACTCGTAGCTGCTTGAAAATGACAGCTATCTTAACAGGTGCCTGTTGAGAGATGACAAATTGAACATTAATCCTAGGAGTGTGAATGCGTTTAGAAAAAATCAAGGTAAGCATATATGCCTTACAATGTGCTTTAACACATATTGACTTAAATATAAAATGTTATGGGAAAAATAAATTACCTTCTGCAGCTAAGAGACATAAACTTCAATTTCCTTATTAAGTACCCATAAACTTGATACCTCTTTCCAGAGTATAGCAACCATTTTGCAATTGTTTTCTTCTCTTGTATCAACTCTATGGGAGTGAAGACTACAGTTTTGTTTTTGTGCTTTTTGATTTTATTGCTCAAAAATGCTTCATTTTTTAATTAGCTTTCTGACTCTGTGTTGTGCTTTCAACAATTTCACAACGATCTTCTGCTCCTCGATAAGGAAAGCACGCTTATCCTGTTGTGGACACATTTAGCACATATAGAACCATCATAGGCCCAGCTGATTGTGTTTTTTCATTTTAGACAACCTCATAAGAACTTCAGGTCTCACAGCATGAACTCCTTGAAATCGGCCTGGGCACAGCCCACATGTGGATTCTGGTGCTTTCCCAACCTTCTCGGTATAAAGGCAAACAATACCATTACCAGGGATTTGGGACAGCCTGGTTTTGTTAGAGGCTGTATTGTAGGACGGCCTCCGACGGTAGGTCAGACACTGGACCATCCTGAATACCTCTAGATATCGTCCCCGGAAGAGGAAGAAAGAGGACTACAGGTTTTAAAATGTAATTTTTAAAATAGCTTTACTAAGGAATAATTTATAGATCATAAAAATTTACTGTGTACAACTCAATGATTTTTAATGAACTTATAGAGTTGTACAGCCATCACCACAATCCAGTTACAGAACACTATCACCATCTCCCCCTCTTTGTGAGAAGTGCACATATTTTTTAAACTGCCTTTAAAATTTACATCTCCAGTCTTAGACAAACAGCTATCATGGTATATCAGAGCAGAATGTATTAGATTTGCTTAAAGTGGTCAATGTTGATAAGTTATAGAGACATAAACTTATTGTTGGTAGCACACTGGTTGGTCTAATTTTTCCAGAGGAGAATTTTAACAGTATGAATTAAATGAATGTGTCTTTTTATAGGTGGCATGATATAGCAGGAGCACAAGTCTGAGGATCATATAGTTCTAGGTTTAAACCTTGCTCTACCATTAACAATCCATGTAAGCTATTTAACTCTAACTCAGCTTAAGTGCCTCGTCAATAGAAAGAAATCATCTAACAAGGTTGTTAGGGTATTAAATTAGGATGATCCATGTAAAATTAACTACTGAAGTCCACCACATGGCAAATCATTATTACTGACAATAAATGCAATATGCAATTAGGAATATAGCTTGATTTTAAAATTAAGCAGGTTTAAAACCATACAGGCAAGATAAAATATGGACGTCTTCTATTTAAGTCAAACCATAGGAAGAAATTATGCAAACTCCAAAAAAAAAAAAAAAGAAAAAAAAATCTATCTCAATGGTATTGGCAGTAAAATTTTAAGATCAGTTGTAGCATGTACCTGAAAATAGATCCAGCCATCAACAGAGATAAGGCGTTCCCGATGCTGAACTTCTATATCACCACCAAAAAGTAAAACTGGAAAAGGGGTTATTAGGGTAGTTTCCCTCAAATACACTCGGGCATATCGTATCTGTATTAAAAAAAAACCAAAAAAGACACTTCATAGCCTAAAAAAATAAAAAATTCATTTTCTGTTTCATGTAAGCATTTTTCTATAATTTGCTACTATTTTAAATTGTTTTATAAAGCTACATGTCTACATTATGTTGCACAATTTCTTTTATAATAATCACAGTCACCACCTGTGTATTTATACTATTAAAAGGATTTCAAACATTAATTATAAGGCTGAATTGTATACCTTGAACATAAAGTATGAAAAAGTAGTGTTATGCTAATACTGTTAAATAATTAGTGGAAAGATAAAATTATGATTAAGTTTCAAAGTGCCTGGTTTCTACAGCAAGGTTTAGCAATGACCATTAGTCAGGAATTTGTCATGTTTTACATATTTAAGTTTGCTGACAGCTGGGATTTACTCAAGCCAGTGCTTGAAATTATGGATCTTTATTAATTTAATGGGCTATGATTCAAAAGGTTGACTGTTTTAATCTACAAATATTTGCTATTAAGTCATCTTAGGTTGCATTGTGTCTCAGACTGCTGTAACATCACGTTTAGTTCTATCCCATTCCATATCCCCCTTATTTGGAGATGTAGAAAAAAGACATGTTTATATTTTTGTTGAGAAACCATGAACATCTTGATTTCAAATATGAACAAACATGAACAGCTCAGTTTAAGAACCAAATATACTATTTGGTAGGCATCCAAATTTGTTATGACTGACTTCTAGAATAATGTCCCGAATACTGGAATTTAAGAATGAGCACTTTACCTTCTCCTGGTATAAAAGCCATCCATAAATCTGCAAATCTCGATTAACTGAGGATGGATGTACTTGTGCTTTGCCTTGGGCTGTCTCCACAATGCAAGCCAATTTTTCTGTAATATCAACTGATTTTGTGTAGATTATCTTTCCCACATTGTCATACAGTCCAGCAGTAAGTACAGCTTTAAGAAGGGCAATTTCTTGGAAGGAAAGGGTCTGTGTGGCTCTGTTTCCTTCGAAGCTATTAGAAGTTGTAGATGATAAAAATCCTGCTGCTTTAACCAACTTGATTAACTCCTGCTTTACATCCTAGATTGGTTTGTTAAAAAGAAACACGATCATAATCAGTTAAAGAAGGTGCCAAACAACCTTGTACTTTATATTACTGTTTCCTATCAAAATGGACAGGATTCCAAAAAGCTAAAAAGAGAATTACCACATGATCTAGCAATCTCAATCCCGGGCATATATCCAGAAAAAAATGAAAACACTAATTCAAAAAGATACATGAACTCCAATGTTCACAGATGTTTACAATAGCCAAGACATGAAAGAAACCCAAATGTCCATCAACAGACAAATGGAGAAAGATGATAATACACACACACACACACACAATGGGATATTATTCAGCACAAAAAGAATGAATTTTTGCCTTTTGCTACAAAGTAGATGGACCTGGAGGGCATTATGCTAAGTGAAATAAGTCAGACAGACAAAGAAAAATACTATATGTTATCACTTATATGTGGACTCTAAAAAAAATAAAATTAGTGAATATAACACAAAAAAGAAACACAAACATAGAGAACACATTAGTGGCCACCAGTAGGGAGAGGGAAGGAGTGAGGGGCAAGGTAGGGATAGGTGGCTGAGAGGTACAATCTACTATGTGTAAAATAATTAAGTTACAAGGATATGTTGCCAGCACATGGAATATACCCAATAAAACCCAATATTCTGCAGTTAACCATAATGGACTATCATCTTTAAAATTTGTGAATCACTATGTATATACCTGAAATTAATATTATAAACCAACTACATGCCAATTAAAAAAAACTTGCAGAATTTGGCATGCTAAAATGTTTCATTTCTAACCTTATTATATTAACATTTGTCAAATATTTTCCTAATCCATCATATTACTAAGTAAAACCAGCAGCATGAAGTATATATCTCTGTGCGTTCTTGTTTTGTTTTTTTTTTTTATATTTTTTTGGCCACATCTCATGGAATGTGGGATCTTAGTTCCCTGACCAGGGATCAAATCCATGACCCCTGCATTGGAAGCACAGAATGCCGACCACTGGACTGCCAGGGAAGTCCTTGTGCATTATTCTTTGAATAAATAATACTTTATTAGTTTAGCAAACTCTTTAGGCATTTCATTAACGTATCAGTTTATTTTCAGTTTAACACAGCCAATACTTTGAGGAAATGTTTTAATATATTACTATTCCTCAAGTTCCATAAATATATAATAAAACTTTAGTAAAAATGAAAAAAAAACCTGCCACTTGCAGCAACGGTGATGGACTGACAGTATGCTAGTGAAGTGAGGCAGAGAAAGACAAACACTGTGTGCTATCACTGAACTGTGGGACCTGAAATAAACAAACGCATACAGCAAAACAGAAACGGCCGCACAGATAGAACAAACAAGTGGCACCACTGGAGGAAGGCAAAGGGGGCGGAGCAAGACAGGGATATGGAATTAAGCGGCACACACCAGTCTGTATAAAACAGACAGGCAACTAGGATATATTGTACATCACAGGAATTATAGTCAGTATTTTACAATCACTTCTAATGGAGTATAATCTAGAAAATTATTGAATCACTGTGCTGTATGCCTATTATATTATAAATCAACCATATTTCAATTAACATACGAATGTCTAATAAGTGAAAGCAATAAAAATGTGCCTGAATGTATTTTCATTCAGTATATCTACTTTAACAGTAGCTCTGCTTTCAATAGTTTTACTCAATAAGGATGGGCTCATAGAGACACTGAGGAAGAACTACAGAGGACTCTGATCCTAGACTGCGAGAACCTTCTTCACTTGTCTCTGGGAAACAATTTCCTGAAGAACTCTGACCATGTTTATTAATGGCAACCATCTAAACTTGTTGCTTAAAATCTTTTTTTACCTTTAGTAATGCCAATCAGCTAAAATACCACAGGGAGGATAAGTATTTTTTTTTAAAAATCCAATTTTATTTTTTTGCCTTTTTTTTTTTTAAATTGGAGGCTAATTACTTTACATGGGTTTGGGTGGACTCCGGGAGTTGGTGATGGACAGGGAGGCCTGGTGTGCCGCAGTGCTGCAGTTCATGGGGTCGCAAAGAGTCAGACACGACTGAGCGACTGAACTGAACTGAACTGAATTACTTCACAATATTGTGGTGGTTTTTGCCATATATTCACATGAATCAGCCATGGGTGTACATGTGTTCCCCATCCTGACCCTCCCTCCTACCTCCCTCCCCATCCCATCCCTAAGGGTCATCCTGGTGTACCAGCCCTGAGCGCCCTGTCTCATGCATCAAGCCTGGACTGGCGATCTATTTCACATATGATAATATACATGTTTCAATGCTATTCTCTCAAATCATCCCACCCTTGCCTTCTCCCACAGAGTCCAAAAGTCTGTTCTTTATATCTGTGTCTCTTTTGCTGTCTCGCAAGGATGAGCATTTTTAAAGTAGACAGGATACAAGTGATTAAAAGATGAAGTTTACATTTAGGATTTCCTTGAGTTTTCTGGTTTGGGACTTAAGGGACTTCAATTCCAGGAGAAGAAAAATCAGACAGACAGTTGCTGTAATACCACCAGACTGGTAAAGAACTGAAAACCCTGTAGCCTAGGGGAGGTGAAGACAAGGCTGATAGAAGGGAGTGGGGGGCAACTTGAAGGTCTGGAGGAAGTGGAGTGCAGACAAAGGAGCGTTGCTTATCTCTCCCTATCTTGAACCCAAGCCAGACAACCTTTTAAAATATGAGCATAGAATAGGGGAATTATGTGAGAGGTTAAGTTTATTTTCTGAATGCTTTTATAGCACGTCTGCTCTAAACACCATTTCCCTTTAAATGCTGTACTACACTTGAGACGTATCAACCGATTTTAATGTGTGGACCTTGTGTGGATCATGATTTGAACTAGCTGTAAAAAAAAAAATATGAAAAATCAGGGATATTTACACACTGTATAGTTGATGATATAAAGGAATTATTTTTCAAGGCATGATAATGCTAAAGAAAAAAACAAGTCCTATACTTCAGAGATATATAACAACCTGACATCTGGGATTTGCTTCAAGATCATCTAGAGGGCAGAGAGTGGATTAAGGGGAGTATAAGTAAAACAAGACTGAGCACATGTTTTTTTTTGTGTGTGTGTGTAATAAAGTTTTATTAAAGTATAAAGGAGATAGAGAAAGCTTCTGACATAGGCATCAGAAGGGGGTAGAAAGAGTACCCCTGAGCACATGTTGATAACTATGAAGTGTGAAGTAAGTACACAGGAAGTTTACTATACTATTGTCACGTTTATGTATAGTTGAAAATTTCCATGATAATTCAAAGTAACAACTGATTTTCAGAGCTGAGAAAAACTGTAGCATATCCCCAATTCAATTTCTTTTTTTAAAATGAGAAACTGAGACTAAATTAACCTTCTCCAAGCTTGAGCTGTTGAATAGACAACTATCCTAATTCCCAAACTAGTTATTTCTATGAAATCATATTGCATCTTTGACCACTTCCTGAATATAATATGATTGTTAAACACTATTTTGGAAGCAAAGTTTTAACCACTGAACAGCCAAGGAAGTCCCTGTTAAATACTATTTTGAATAACCATGTAATACAGGTTACCTGTTGTGGTAAACAAAACAAAAAAATCACAAATTTATTAATTTAGCAAATGTTTATTAAACACTATGTGTCAAGCACTATCCTAGGCATTTCTTTTCCCAACATAATCCCACTGGTCCACCATATGACCCTAAATTAAGACAGCTGCATTAAGACTTACCTCTAGGGTTAACAGTGATGTTCTATTAAGAAAGTTCTTCCGGCAATATGCTATTTCAGAACGATAGCCTCCTTCCTGCCGTGCTTTTTTCCATCTACGTAAGAAAAATGACCAAAGTTTAATGTTTCCAAACTCTCACTTTCAGAGGTACTAACCATAGCTTTAATTATATTATAATCATGTAAAATGAGGAAGGGCCTTGCCTGTTTTAAGAGCTAGCCAATTTCAACTACAATACAGGTATTTTTTGCTTATGTATAACAGTAAATTAATAACTTCAAATATAAGGTAATATACACATAGTAATACAAAGTACATTGTTCTTAAAGTTTAGGATTATAAAAATACAAATCTCTAAAATAATTATACCTGACAGATGAAGTAACTAATACTAAATTTAAACCTTAAATGTATTTTTAATAAAAGTCAAAGATAAATTTTTTAAATAGTTAATACCCCCAGGTTTGACCTACTGACAAAACCCAGATTATTTCTTTACCCCAGGTATGCATTGTAGATCGTCAGATGATCTGAATCTGCCATGGCCAAGGCTGATTTTGCAAGATCTGCTTCATCTTTTCGACCAATTGGTGTGATAAAAGGAGACTTCTCTGTCATAACTGCAGCTAATGTTGCCTGCCCATAAATAAACAAAAAAATTTAACCTTAAAGAGGTACACACTGAAAGCTGATTTGTATTGTAATAGAAAGCAAATCATAAAACAACTGCACTTTCAAGTTGCATGCTTCTTCTTTTGAATTTACTGTGTTCTATAATAGCTAGCATTTTCGTTTTAGTTAGTTACTTTTAGTTTCATTTTATGGAATTTAAAAAATCTATCATTTACTTTTATATTATCTTTGTGAGACAGGGAAGTAATAGCAACAGAATCAGGATTTTAAAAAATGAGTATTTGTGCAAGAGACTGATAGTCTGTCACACAGTTAAAAGAAATTCCTTAATCACAGATCAGAGATCTTGACTCTGAGTCTGAATTTCCATTGCCTACAATGCTCCTTAAATATTAAATTCTTAAATAATCTGGACTATATATCAACCCATTTGTTGTTGCTGCAGCTTTTCAGATCAACTATCATGGCAGTAGATATTTCTTGGACTCAACACAATTCTGGTATATATTTCTGATACTAGGGGGAAAAAAAAAAGACTAGAGTAAGTTATACTCTCCCCATTTTGATTTCAAACAGCCTTATTTGTAGTCCCAGAAAAGGCTACAACTTGATAAAGTTGGAATGGCAAAGCAGGCAAGAGATTCAGAGAGAGGCAAAAAGTTTGTTAATTCTGAGATAATTTGAGAAAACAGAATTGCTGGTAATTGCTAGCTCAGAGAAAACCCAGAAAAAGGGAAGGAAGTTTTGATTCTAAAGTGTGGAGTTCAAAACCGTCAATGAATCCATCTACTATGTGAATCATCTACTATATATATATATATATATACACACACACACACACACACACACACACACACACAGAAAGAATTAAGTAAATATTTCAAGTGGGATGTTTGATAGCACAAGTCTACAAGCCAAAACCCTTTTACAAAATAATACCCACAATACACAAGAGTATATGGGTAAAGATACTTTCTTGTATATAAATATAAAAAGTTAAATATTCAAAAATTTTCATTAAGCATTCAGATTTTCTGGCTTTAATGTTAGTATGCTGCTTCTGCTGCTAAGTTGCTTCAGTCATGTCCGACTCTGAGTGACGCCATAGATGGCAGCCCACCAGGCTTCTCCGTCCCTGGGATTCTCCAGGCAAGAACACTGGAGTGGGTTGCCATGTCCTTCTCCAATGCATGAAAGTGAAAAGTGAAAGGGAAGTCGCTCAGTCGTGCCCGACCCTTCACATCCCCATGGACTGCAGCCCACCAGGCTCCTCCGTCCATGGGATTTTCCAGGCAAGAGTACTGGAGTAGGGTGCCATTGCCTTCTCTGTAATGTTAGTATAGACACTCTATTTAGTTAAAAATTTTTTCCCAACTTAATACCTCCCCAAGCAAAATGATATTTACAGTGAAGAAGCAGCAGTGTTGCCTGTCTTACCACTGGATCCAGGCAGCCAAAAATGGCGCCAAAAATAAGCATCTTGCCAATCTTGACATTCACAGGCAGAGCTGCAAGGTGCTGGCCCAGTGGGGTCAGTTTAGGCTCGTTTAGTTCACAAGCTCCAATTTTTCGGAGTAAATTCATTGCATTGCTGATTACTTGAAGCTGAGGAGGATCTAAAGCTTTGGAGAGGAAATCTTCAGGAGAACCAAGATTGCATTTCTGCAGATTGAAAAAGTGATAAATTGGATGTGATCAGAAAAAATTTAAAAAAAGATGGTCAAACTGGAACTAAATTTAAGTAAAATTTTAAGCAAAGAGGAGATTTTTCCAGTTGCATATTTTTAGTTTCTTCATTCCTGATTTTTATAGAACCAAAAAATCTAAGAACTGAAGGATATTTTAGATCTTTCATACCAGGAAGCCTTTGGTCTAGTTCAGGACTTTTCAAGACCAGCTCTGTTGTTAGTGGGCCCAGATAATTCTTTGTTTTAGGGGACTGTGCTGTTCACTGTAGAGTGTTCAGCAGCATCCCTGGTCTTGACCCACTAGATGTCCATAGCATGGTCTCCCTCTCCCCTCAGTTCTGACAACTAAAAATGTCTCCTGACATTCCAGGCTTTCCCTGGTAAGCAATATTATCCCCAGTTGAGAACCAGGTTCTGGGCTATGAGTCTGTATTTTAATTTCTTAAAGTATGAGTGCCTATGGCAGATTTAAAGCACAGTGAGTTACTTACAAAATACGGGGGAAGGGGGAATTTCTTAGAGCAGAGTAAATAAAATACTTGAAAATCTAGTGCAACAGAAGGTAAGATAAATTTAGGTCTTCTTTTTCTTTTTTCTTAGAAAGGGGTGGAGAACAAAAGTTCATCTAAATTCCCTTGGGATTACCATAATATGAAGACATAATTCCTCCAAAGGCACACGCAAGATTTCAGGGACAGAATAGTCCATAAAGCCTTCAAATCTGAAAAATAAGGTAATATAATCCTAAACACATATTATCAGAAATGCCACGCTGGTTTGTGTGTTTTTAATCTCCAGGCTATGCCATACCTTTCTCTTGTGTACATGCGGAAACAGAAGCCATCTCTGACCCGCCCAGCTCTCCCCTGGCGCTGCAGAGCACTGGCTTTGCTGACAAATGTCTCAACCAAAGAACTCATCTGACTGCTCTCATGGTACCTAGAAAAATGTTTTAGGAGATAATATGTAGATAACCAACTTAAATCAAAATCTAAAAACAAAAAGGGAAGTATTTGATTCTAAAGTTGAAGATTAGAATGCCTATTAATTATGCAATAAGAATTCTTTGAAAAAGTGAGAAATTCTGCTGTGAACATCACAATTCAAAGCACCTTTCACAAAATACAGTTCAACCCTGAAAACACTTCCTCTAAAGGTACAGTTAAAAAAAATCAGGAGTATATTTTGTACTGGACAGTCATACTCATTTCCAAATATTGCTAAAGTTTTCTAAGATTAGGGACAGTGTATATAGATTAGAATAGACCACAAAGATGATCTCCCTTATTTGTTAAATATAAACATCAAAACATTTATAAAGCAATAATCTTTCTGTTATTTAACAGTTAAAGTCATCTACTATGCTCCAATTACTGTACTACGTACTTTCAATTTATGAAATTTTAATTTTCCCACTTACATATGAGGAGAATACTGATAATTGTAACTGATGTCATATTACTTGCTCAAGACTATAGATCAGAGATTTATAATCTAACTCTGATTCTAAAACCCATGCTTTTTATAATCCCACAAATAATGCTTTTGTAAAACAATTTATTTTACAAACTAACTGATAAGTATTTATGTCTGAACGTTTTCTTAGCACTTTCCTATCAGTAGCAGTACACTGATATTACTTATGGGAAAACCGATGACATCAATTTTGACGTTTATTCTCAGACATTTAAAACTTCCCTACAGCTTCTCTGAAACCTTTTGTTTTGGACAGAATTAGGACATTTGAGATGTTCCCCATGTGATTCTGAGATCTAGTGCTTGTTTTGGCAGTACATGTACTGACTGGGATGGTTCTGTGATGTCTCCTAACAATTCAAGAGTCCCAAGCCCTTTTCAAGTTAAATATGTTTTGATTTGGGAGGAAAATGCAAACTTACTTATTTTCTTTCGTTCTTCCAGTATCAATTACAAATACAACATCTGGAATAGTGATACCTGTCTCTGCAATATTTGTTGCCAAAACAATCTGAAAACACAAAGCCAAAACATTTAGGTAACAACTTTCAGCCATGTGCCATCACTTAAAAATTCTTTAGTTTAGCCAATGCATTTTAAAAAGTGAATTCCAATTATTCTTTACAAAAATTCACAATCTAATTGCTATTGCTGTGTAACTTAAATTTGCTCTAATTAATTTTATCACCTCATTAATTATTAAAGTATTTCCAACAGAAATACTTTTAGTCCCTTAATTCTAGTCAGTCATTTTAAAAATGATACACATAGAATGGGAAAGTGGGTCAGAGAATGGAGACTGCTCAGCAGAAACTTTACAATTATTAGGGAATACTTTCTTTAGTAAGGAGAACTGGTGGGTTGTTGCCCCGGCTCTGCTACTTATTAGCTTTGCGACCTGGGCAAGTCATTTTACCTCTCTGGTCTCAAATTAGGAGGTAGAAATATATTTCTTAGGTCCCTTTCTAGCTCAAAAGTTCTTAATGGTGATGGCTGAATAGCCCATCTTCTTGTGTGTGTGTTTTTTTCTTCTGTTGAGTCTTTGGAGGTGAAACATTTAGGAAACTCTAGGTCAGTTCACTATGTTATCACTCTATCTCAATACTGAATGCTTGCTTTTCTTATCCTTCATCCTAGGAAAGAGAACCCAGATTATTAAGACTTAGATAGGACCTAGGTGATCAAAGTGTTTAGAGGTGGTGGAATTCTTTTCTTCAGACAAAATCTTTCAGAGAAGCCCAAATGTTACAGATCAGAGCATAACCTATGAACCCCTGGATTTTTCAGAGCACAGTTAGAAAATCATAAATTTAATTCAACCCCTTTTAAAGATGAGAAAGTAAGGCTGAGTAGGTTGTCAAAGGCCACAGACATGGCAGCAGCTTCGGGACAAGAATCTGAGAAACTTTTTCCAAGTATCTCTTCATTCAGAATCCTGAAGACAGGAGACAATGAAAATACCTTAAGATTGTTTCCTAACCTAATGTTCTCTGTGTTGCAAAAATGATCAGGGATGAATAGATTATAGAGAACAAAAAAAAAGAATCCTCCCAGGGTTTAAGTAGCTTCTGACATCAAACATCCTTTGTGTTCTCTTCTTGAAGGAATAGTAGTGACTTTTTCTTCTCAAAAGCAACAATAATGCCATGTTTTTAAACTGCTGCTGCTGCTGCTAAGTCGCTTCAGTCGTGTCCGACTCTGTGCGACCCCATAGACGTCTGGCAGCCCACCAGGTTCCCCCATCCCTGGGATTCTCCAGGCAAGAACACTGGAGTGGGTTGCCATTTCCTTCTCCAGTGCATGAAAGTGAAAAGTCAAAGTGAAGTCGCTCAGTCGTGTCCGACTCTCAGCGACCCCATGGACTGCAGCCTTCCAGGCTCCTCCATCCATGGGATTTTCCAGGCAAGAGTACTGGAGTGGGGTGCCATTGCCTTCTCCTACCACTCCTCTAAAGTTATTGATAACACATAATATAAACACCTAACATAATATAAATATAATTGAATTTTAATATTGGGTTCATTTTTGATGATATTAGACTGTGGAGCATCTGGAATCTGCCATGTATAGGGCACTTAATAACTGTCTTTGATGATAGGGAGTCATTTTCATGAACTGTTCTCAGGTGGATCACATATAAATTTGATGTACTGAGTTTTACCTTCCTGACTCCTTGAGGAGGAAGTGTGAATGCTGCAGCTTGATCTTGAGTTGAAAGAATAGAATGCAGAGCTATCACTTTATATCTGAAAGTTAAAATCATAGTTCTTAGCAAGAGTTTCTCTTTAGAAGACACTGCAAAGAATAACAAAATTTATTTGCAAATAGGAAGCAATTTAAAAATGTTTTATTATGAAAAATTTTAAACACACACAAAAGTTCTGAGAATCATATATATATACTCATTGATGAGAAAAAATTTAATATGAATTATATGAATGTAGGGTTTAAAGAATTTTAAAAAATATATTCTGATGCCAAAGTGATAATGATAACAGCAGTAATAAACTATATGAAAACAAACACAGTAAAGAGCCAGCTCAGTCTGTGTGGATGATAAGCTGCAGTGCTGTTGGGGTTTTGCACCATCCCACGGGGTGGGGAGGGGAGTCACCATCTTATTCTTAACTACAAGTTTCCCTCTGCTAAATCATATTAAGAAAATAAAACAAATGTAGAAAAAGTACCTAAAATTTTTAGTAGATAAAATGCTATAACAGAAAGTTAAAATAAGAATTGCTTTGTCATGGACAATTTTAAATAAAGGTGAAAAGACTTTGAAAGCTCTGATCAAGAATTTTAATGTACAAAACACTGCTCTATTTTAAAACTACCAGGAATATAATGAAGATCTGTAGTTACCGTTCTGAAAAAAATCTTCTGTCAGTTGATAAGAGATCATACAACTGTTGAATATGAGCAAGGCCTGGTAAAAAGATCAGTACTGCTCCTTCAACATTTTTGAACTGAGGACTTCTGTCTGAAATTTTTTGAAAGATACAGTATTCAAAAATAAGGAACAGCATATAAAATATTAATAAAACATCGCCAGTTAGTAGAAAAGTTTTATCAAAACAAATGGAGACACATTAGAAATAGGTACATACCTAAATATGTAAGAAGTTCCAAAATGAGATCCAGGTTGATTTTATGAGGATTCATGTAGAGAATAGCATGCTGTGTGCGACTGCTATACTTTTGGTAAAATGGATTTAAATCAGCACTTGTTCCAGTCTGAACTGGGATGTATTCCTAAAAGAAACATAATAGGAAAAACCTGAACAAAAATATGAAGTAAAGACAAAGAAGGAAAAAACGAGCTACTTGCGTTTATTTAAATCTATATTTTTCTGTCACCATTATTTCATTAAAATATAGCAAGAATACAATTTTTAACAGTATTAAAGTATGATAAAATTTCATCTCTATCCTATTAATTTCACCCAGCCCCCTGAAGTACAGCAAAACTTTTAATCTTGGCATGTAAACACTTAAAGAAATGAAGAAAAACAGAATAATGGCTGCACTGTTCTGTGGCAACTGAAAAGCAGGCCAAGAGGTCGTGATAACTTTACTAAGTAATTTACACCTGCCTCATTCTAGATTCTACTTTGGTTGCTGAGTTCCAACTATCTCCTTTGAAATACTATCTTTAATTTTTTGACGTCTTTCTTTTGTTTCTAATCTCTGTTTCTACAGTTTTAAGAAGATTTTAGTTTTTGCTTCCTTGATTTATCTGCTTAATTAAAAGATTAACTAAATTTGTCCATTAGATGAATGAAATATTGTAGATACAGTGAAAACATGTAAATAGTACCACTGGTCAAAATGCAGGAGCATAGCTTTTGTGATATTCCTAAAATTATGTCATTCAGACTAAACTAACTCTCTATGAAGAACTGTGCTTCCCTGGATGGCTAATGCCAGCACAAAGGCTCTTAAGAAAACCAGTGGCAGGGATCTAGACTCTGGGCCTGCGCCAGCCAATTTAAGGTGTTGAGATAAAGCAAATATCATAAACCAAACAGTAAGTAAAAACAGTAAAAGAGTCAATAAAACAAAGATTAAAGAAATTATCTTTAAAATTTGCTCATAATCGTATCTGTTATTCCTCTAACAAAATGTATTTGAATGCACTGTGCCAGCCACATGACTTTAAAACTCTTATGGTAGTTTGTGCCTTGGACATCATCCTCAGATGTCTTTTAAAATGTTTTCTTCTTACCTGATACTTTTTTATTCCCCCTGCTTTGGTTGTAACATTAATGGTTATTTCTTCTTCCTCCTCCAGAAATTTCTGACAATATTCTGAGTCTTTCTCCAGTACAAAGCCTGTTTCCTCTATTATATCTTCAAGATGAAAAACCTGCACAGATGAAGGCATATCAACAGTGAGCTCAAATTCATTTCAGTAAATATCATCTTAAAGAGAACAAGGGATTGCTAGCTTCCTGAATGTTACCACATGCTAATTAGAATATTATGAAAAAAAATTTTTTCTGCATTATTTGGGAATGAAGAACTTGCCTGATATAGATGTGTATCTGTCCCTAGCAGTTCTAGGACAAAGTACATTATGATGTATATTTTTTACATGTGAAAATCAATTTAAAGATTGTTTATCAGCTGAACCAAAAGGGCAAACATTGAGAATAGAAGAAAGCTTCAAAGACAAATCCCCCTCAATTTGAGGGATGGGTGGAAAGTTCAGTTCAGTTGCATCCAACTCTTTGCGACCCCACGGACTGCAGTACGCCAGAATTCCCTGTCCATCACCAACTCCTGAAGCTTACTCAAACTCATGTCCATCGAGTCGGTGATGCCATCCAACCATCTCATCCTCGTTTGTCCCATTCTCCTCCCGCCTTCAGTCTTACCCAGCATCAGGGTCTTTTCCAATGAGTCAGTTCTTCACATCAGGTGGACAAAGTGCTGGAATTTCAGCTTCAGCATCAGTCCTTCCAATGAATATTCAGGACTGATTTCCTTTAGGATGGACTGGTTGGATGTCCTTGCAGTCCAAGGGACTCTCAAGAGTCTTCTCCAACACCACAGTTCAAAAGCATCAATTCTTCAGCGCTCAGCCGTCTTTATACTCCAACTCTCATATCCGACTTCCACATGGTGGAAAAGCAGTTCCTTATTGTTAGGCAGTGACCCCAATCTGGATGTAGATTTGGCTTTGCTATAGAACTGTGTTTTATGCTGTGTACCTGAGGTATGTCATTCAGCACAATCCTTCCAGTCCACCCATGCTTAGTCAAGGCAGCTCAACTATCTGATTCCCAAGGCCAGCTCCAGGTCCTCTCTTGGCTTGCATTACCTTAGGAATAGTTCTAGACTCAGACTTAAGGGGGAGAAGGCAATGGCACCCCACTCCAGTACTCTTGCCTGGAAAATCCCATGGACAGAGGAGCCTGGTAGGCTGCAGTCCATGGGGCTGCTAGGAGTCGGACACGACTGAGCGACTTCCCTTTCACTTTCATGCATTGGAGAAGGCAATGGCAACCCACTCCAGTGTTCTTGCCTGGAGGATCCCAGGGATGGGGGAGCCTGCTGGGCTGCCATCTATGGGGTTGCACAGAGTCAGACACGACTGAAGCGACTTAGTAGCAGCAGCAAACTTAAGGGCCTATCTTCTGGGGACACTCACTGGTGGGCACGTAGTTTCTGTTTACATAGGCATTATTAAAAAAACTTACCTCAACAGGATAACTTCTTCCGGAAATTCTCAGAATAGGGCAGTGTGTGAAATAGGTAGAAAACTTTTCACAGTCTACAGTGGCACTCATGAGAATCAAATGTAAATCAGAACGTTTCTGTAAAATTTCCTTCAAGATAATTAGTAGGAAGTCTGACTGGACACTTCTCTCATGAACCTAGTATAAAGAGAATTAAAAAAAACAGTCATATATAAGGTCTGTGTGTGTTATTTGCTCAGTCGTGTTCAACTCTTTGCAACCCCATGGGCTGTAGCCCACCAGGCTCCTCTGTCCATGGAATTCTCCAGGCAAAAATACTGGAGGGGTTGCCATTTCCTTCTCCAGGGAATCTTTCCAACCAAAGGATCATCCTCAGGTCTCCTGCATTGCAGGCAGATTCTTTAACATTTGAGCCACCAGGGAAGCCCTTACATAATAAGGTCTATTAAGAAGTTAAAACAATCAGACCTTCAAATCTACTAAAAGTTAATCAATATTTACATACAGTCAATACATAGAGAAGGTGAGAGAAGCTGTGTTTCAAATGAGGTAGATCTTCCAAACTGAAAATAAAGTCACCCTCTTTAAAACTGAAGTCAGTAAAAATCAGCATATAATGAACAAGATTAGCTATGATAGTAAGACTCTTACCTTAGGAGATAGTCTATAACTGTTCAGCTGATAAGATTAAAGTATCTCCCAAATTTCACTCAGAAGCCAGTGTAATGCTTAAAAGCTCTGCCACTAATATATAATTGAACAGACACAAAACTGCAGCAAGACAGATCGTTTATACACTTTTCTGCAAAGGGGGAATTATTTTAGTATGAATCTGACAGGTTCTATCAACTGCCTAAAAAATGGGTTTTATGCTTTTCGAACAGATGCATTTTAGGGATGAGCACTGTAAACTTGCTAAAGAGCATTAAAACATGGGATGTTGTCAGAACTTAGTATCTGCTGGATGTACTAGTCTATATTGCCATTTGCTGTACTGGATTTATTTCTACCCCATTTTATTTCTTGAGATTTAAAGCAGCATACAAAAGATAGAATACATTGAGATAACAAAAACTAAAACAGGTTTGATCAACAAAAATTAAAATAGGTTTGATCATTTTGCGTGGAAGGGAGGCAATAGTGGTTAAATGTTCAGACTCTGGAATTGCTTGCTTAGGCTTAATTCTTCTTGGCTTGATCAATTAAAATATGACTTTGGGAAAGTTATTCAAATATCCCTGGGCCTATTTCTTCTCCTATAAAACAATACAAATTTCATAGAGTGATTGGCTATCAGAGGAGATCAACAAATAGTACTCAGCATTGTGCTAGATGCTGGGGAATAATGACTGAAATAGTCATTTCAGAGTTTATAGCCTTATAATTGGATTCTGTATAGGATGGCTTGAAATTATATATGAAGGGCAACTATTTTGGTTTTTTTTCAGTCTAATATTCTTTTTTGGTTTTGTTTTATATATATATATTTTATATATGTTTATATATATATATTTTTTATTGGAGTTATAGTTGATTTACAATGTTGTATTAGTTCCTGCTGTACAGCAAGGGGTAGCTAATTCAGGTGGTCAGGAAGGCTGCTAAGAGGGAATTGATATCTATGTGAGAACTGAAATGAGTTTTTAAAAAAGGAGGAAAGAACAGTATGAAAAAGGGAGAGAAGTGGTCATGGGACATAACTTGTGCAAAATCATGGAGGACAGTGGGATCATACTACATTTCAAGAAATGATGCAACAAAAATAATGCCTTGAGCATGAGATGAGGAATGGGCAAGAGACAGAGAGGGTGAGGTGCTCAGTAATCTGTTCATATGAGGTCTCGTAAACTCTGTTAAGAAGCTGAGACTTTATCCTAATGAGTCAGGATAGTGAGTAAGATATTTTAAAGTAGGGGCATCATGTGGTTTGAACTTTGTTTTAAAAAAGGTAACTCTAGCTATAATGTGAAGAATGTAGAAGAGAACAAAACAGAAAGTAGGCAGTTTAATTAGAAGCTTATTAAGTAATTAAATAACATAATGGTAGCATATATGAGGGCAATGCCAGTAAATACAGAGAGAAGTATATGAATGAGAGAAGTATTCAAAAAAATTCAACAAAGTCCAGGTGACCTGATTTAGAGGATATGCAAGAAAGAAGGAATAATTTTGGATATTTTTACTTTACTGGTTTGATCAGGATATTATCTGAAGCTTGAGAGAAATATTTTCTGATAGATGAAACAGATCTGGGGAACCTCCTCAAATAGATGGTAATTCATACAGGTATCATTTTTTAAAATTTATTTTTTGCTGCACTGCTCTGCATGTGGGAACTTAGTTCCTCAAGCAGGGATTGAACCTGTGTCCCTGCAGTGGAAGCATGGAGTCTTAATCACTGGATTGCCAGGGAAGTCCCCAAATATTGATTTTTTAAAAAAGAAAATTTTAAATGAGGATAAGACATAAAATGTATACTTTATTAAGTACATTTTAGAGAGGTGGGCAAAAAGATTGGCTGTAAACATAACAGCTGCCAGAGGAAAAGCTGCATAACTCTCACACTGACCATAAACTAAAACAAATCACACAACTATTCCTAATAAGAAAGTCAGAGTATCATCCTAAACATCTTTATAAAGAAGCTCCTGAATAATATAATGAGTTCTGTCCCAGCATCTCTTTCATCATTATATTTAACATGATAATGAATTTCACTGGGTTTTCTCTTATTGTACTGTTCAGTAAGAGGCTGAGAGTATCACACTGAAGCACAGTTCAGTAAATCAGGTCTACAGACTGCTATTAATACTACAAAACCATCAAAGAACAGCTCCCTGCAGTTGGTCTAACTTTTAAATTAGGATTCATTCTGATATATATTTACTAAACAGACTTCCCTGGTGATTCAGACAGTAAAGAATCTGCCTGCAATGAGGGAGACCTGGATTTGATCTCTGGATTGGGAAGATCTCCTGGAGAAGGGAATGGCAACCCACTCCAGTACTCTGGCCTGGAGAATTCCATGGACAGAGGAGCCTGGCGGGCTACAGCTCATGGGGTCTCAAAGAGTTGGACACAACTGAGTGACTCACACATACACAGTTTTTTGATAATTTGGAGTGCCCAGAAAAACTACTGGCTGATGCAAATATTTCATCTTAACTAACAGAAAAAAATTCTCATTATAAACAGACAAATTAGCATTGTAAGTTGATTCTTGATGATACTGCTAAAATCCAGGTATTAACAAACATGGCTACACCCATCACTGCCAGGAGCAGTTACCCATGCTAAGTCACTTCCGTCGTGTCCGACTCTGTGTGACCCCATAGACAGCAGCCCACCAGGCTTCCCCGTCCCTGGGATTCTCGTCAAGAACACTGGAGTGGGTTGCCATTTCCTTCTCCAATGAATGAAAGTGAAAAGAGAAAGTGAAGTCGCTCAGTTGTGTCCGACTCTTAGCGACCCCATGGACTGAAGCCTACCAGGCTCCTCCATCCATGGGATTTTCCAGGCAAGAGTACTGGAGTGGGGTGCCATTGCCTTCTCCGAAGTTACCCATGGGCATGCTCAATTGAGCTGCCATACATCCTCTTTCTTTCTCTTGAATTTCTATCACTTACCTATTACCGAAATATTGTATTTAAAAACATCTTAAGCTGAACTAGTACAACAACAGGAAAATGGTTAAATAAATTATGGGATATCCAAATAACACACTTCTATAAAGCTATTAAAAATGGTATTTTTGCAGACTAATGATGTGAGAGAATTATAAAGTGAATATACAAACTATAAAAAAATACATATATAAATGTACAAATGGCAACATTAATTTTTTTCTGAATCATGAGACTACAGATAATTTTTATTTTCATTTTTGTATCTCTCTATACTTCTAATACTTACTAACCAAAAGGAGGAAAATAACCCAGTAATCTATACTTAATATATTAATTAAAAATCTGTTAATTAAATCTATTAATTAAAAATCAAAGAATGATTGAACTTTCACTAATGCCTTCTGAACTTGGTGAATTAAATTCATAAAAACTTTACATCAGGGAAAATTGAAAAAAAATTTTAAATAACTAAAATGCTATATATATAATTTCTTCAAAAAATTATGTACAAAGCAAATCAGTTTAACACACACTAACTGATAAGAGATGTCTGCAGCCGGCTTCCCTAGGCTTGAACCCCTAGCTGCAGAACTTACTGACTGTATGAACTTGAGTAAGCTATATAAACTCTGTGTGCCTCAGTTTCCTCAACTTTAAAATAGGGATAATAATATCTATTTCTTTTGATTAAATGAAGGATTGCTGGAAGGATTAAATGAAGTTGTATACATGAAGTCCTTAGAATAGCCCCTGGCATACAGCAAATGTTCTACAGTATTTGTTAAATGTATCAATTAGCATGAGACCTGTTTGTTAGAGGAAATTAACTAATTACATGTAAAGTGCTTGGCATTTAGTAAAAATGAAAAAAATGTTACCTAGTATTAGAAGTAACATCTTTTTAACACAAAAATGTTTAGAATCATTTCCTGAACATACAGCGATAGAATCTACTCACCTCATCTACAATAACATGAGACACATTTGTTAGGAGACCATCTTCTTGAAGTTTTCTTAGCAGAACCCCTGTTGTACAATAGAGTAACCTGGTAGATTCACTAGCACGAGACTCCATCCGGATCTGATATCCACACAAAGAATTCTGAAGGGAAAACACAGAGCCAAGACTGGATTCTCACAAATGATCTGGGAAATAAGCTTTAGAGACTGAAGTACAGGTGCTGGCCCTGCTCCTATATGGAGCAGTCTAAGTAAATCTGTTTAGTGCCATTTATTACTTTCCTATGTTTTCAATTATACCAAACTATAAAATTTGTTTTGGCAACTTAAACAAGAAAAAACTTTTTTCAGAATTTTCAAACAAAAAGCTGTTCTCCTGCTTTGAGTACCATTAACATGATTATGGAAATATTAATAGATTTAATCAATTTCTTATGAAATTATCTTGGAGCAAAATATTGAGGTGCTTAGGAACAGAATTTTAGATCTGCTCCTACAACTTAAGTCTACTCTTCTATCAAGATCTCATAAAAGCTGCAACCATTAAAAACCAGTGGTGCCTGATGAGAATCCTGAAGTCACTTCTATTTCCATCACATTTTCTTTCTTACTCCTTCAGTCATTCCTTTGCTGTGTTTGTAAACATGTCTGTCATCCCCTTAATTTAAATTCCTTATAAGACAGAAATTGTGCCCTTTGTCCCCTTACATGTCATAAGAGAATCCAGAAAAATTTGCACATAAAATTTTAATGAAGGCTTATCTAACTTAAAGATAAACAAAAATGTTAAGTACCTATCTAGAAAGAACAATTCAAAGCATAATTAAATTGAATTACATGAACTTGTAATTCATTATATTTGGTTCTAAACCAATTTTATTAATTTCTACATTTTGCAGTCACTCTGGTTAAGGTTTGGCCAGTTTTGTGTACACTTTTATCCCCAAACACAGGACAACAGGTATTTTAAGTTCCTTTTTCTATTTTTTTTTTTATATATAGGATTTGAAAATAGTCTGATATAGTCTTCTATATTGTTTTTTGCTTCTGTTCATTGAGCTAATGAAAATCATTCAGGAATATATCCTACAGAAAAGATTTCCAGATACTGAGATATCTGGTATTACAATTTACCTGTATGTATTTATATTCTTTGAATGGTCAACTTAGTAACGTAATATATTGGAGTACTCAGTTATTAAAGTGAATATATTTTTCCTTTTACATGAGAATTTTAATGATAATTACTTACAATCCTTTTCCTATAAAGGAGAGTGGCATATCATACCTATCAAAGAAAACATGAAAAGCACTTGAGATGTGCTATTGAACAAACAGTATTGGTCAAAATTCATATATGGTACAGGTTCCATTTGGATCCCAAGAGCACAGGTAAGTAATGTCATATCATCATTCTCTGAGGTAGAGTTGAACAACATTTTACCTTTCCTCCAGGTCCATTTTCACAGCCCAATTCATCACACACTCTTGTGGCTAGACTCACTGCTGAGATTCTTCGGGGCTGGGTGCAGACGATGTTACATTTAGTTGTTCCCCACTCATTCAGGAGCAGATCTTCTAAGAGAAAATGTGGCACTTGAGTACTTTTACCACTCCCTGTTTCACCTGCCACCACCACAACCCGGTGCCTTTTGAGAGTTTCAACAACTGAACTCCTGTGTTTAAACACAGGTAACTGTTGCCTTTCCTTTAGAAGTCTCTGGTACTTAGGTGTGCTTTGCAACTTTCTAAAGAGGTTTCTAACAGGTTCCAAATCTTCCACCTTTTCTGATTCCAAGGACAGTGCAGAAAAATCCTCATCAGAAACTAAATTTTCCCAAGATTCCTCAGGATCTTCAGAGTTTTCTCTCTTATTTTCAGAATGCTGTTGTTGCTGTTGCTGCTGCTGTTTCAGTTTATTCAGAAGTTTGGCAATAAAAAGGTCACGTGGTTTATTGGTTTCCATTTTATTTAATTCTTCCTTTTTCTTTTCCGCATCACTCCATTCTAGCCAAACATCTCGGTAAGTAGGAGGAAGCAACTGATGAACTGACTATAAAGGAAAAAAATAGTAATACGTTGTGTTGACTAATTACTGGATACCAAAATTCAATAGGTTAGAAATGAAAAGAATAGCTATTGCTTCTTAAAATAGCTCTTAAACTAGTAGGTTACTACCGTATTTTAGTAAAAGATATACAGCATATCTGGAGTAGGAAATGGCAACCTGCTCCAGTATTTTTGCCTGGAAAATTCTATGGCCAGAGGAGGCTAGTGGGCTATATATAGTCCATGGGGTCACAAAGAGTAGACATGACTGAGCGCACACATACATGCATATGATGCAAATCTATAAACAGCATATATATTCAGGCTTCTGGACTTACTAGCTGTGTGACCTTGGGCAAGTAACAACTTCTTGGTGTCTTTAGTTTCTAAATTTGTAAAATGGGGCTAATAATTATACCTCCTTTATATGCATACTCTGAGGTAAACTTTCAGTTAATCAAACACAATGCTTATTCTATGCTATGCTAAGTCACTTCAGTCGTGTCCAACTCTGTGGGACCCCATAGACAGCAGCCCACCAGGCTCCGTCTGTAGCCTACCTGGCTCCTCCCTCCATGGGATTCTCCAGGCAAGAACACTAGAGTGGGTTGCCATTTCCTTCTCCAATGCATGAAAGTGAAAAGTGAAAGTGAAGTCGCTCAGTCGTGTCCGCCGCTTAGCAACCCCATGGATTGCAGCCTAACAGGCTCCTCCGTTCATGGGATTTTCCAAGCAAGAGTACTGGAGTGGGGTGCCATTGCCTTCTCCGAGTGCTTATTCTCGAACACAATAAACTATTAAACACATGTTTATTATTTATTCCTATAGTGGTGCTATTTCCCTGGTGGCTCAGAGGTTAAAGCGTCTGCCGGGAATGTGGGAGACCTGGGTTCGATCCCTGGGTCGGGAAGATCCCCTGGAGAAGGAAATGGCAACCCACTCCAGTACTCTTGCCTGGAGAATCCCATGGAGGGAGGAGCCAGGTAGGCTACAGTCCATGGGGTCACAAAGAGTCAGACATGACTGAGTCACTTCACTTCACTTCATAGTGGTGCTATTTAAATATGCAGATGATCCACAAAGCATTTCTCAAAGTCCCCGCTGAGATTCCATTTGTATATTACAAGTCAAAGTATTTTACTTTGAACTCCATTGGATGGAATCTAAGTTATCCTGCCTCTGTTTTATTAAGAGCCCACAATTATTTTTGAAACATTGACAGTCATTTCCATCAATTAAGCTTACCTTATGATACCTTATTTTGCAAAACAAGGGAAATAAAGACATTAAGAACTTTTACTGAGAGAAAATGGAAAAGAATTATTATTTGGAATTCCACTTAATCAGTGTCTAAATTTTCAGTAGTTCTAATTCACCAGGAAGAAAGATATACACGTTTATTACAAAGAGAAAATGTTGACAATACTCCCAACCAAAAAAAAAGAGCATAGTGTTCTCTTAAAAGTGCTCTCTTCAGTAATACTTATTTTCATCCTTCCTTAAACTGGAAGCTTTAGTCGATATAACCTAAAAGTGAAAACTGGAACCAATGTCTTGTATTTTAAAGTCGAGAGACAATATAACGTTAAAGGAAAACAATTGTTTAAAAACTCTCCTTAATTCAATCACTCTAGCACAGTTTTTTAATCTTTAAATCAGTGTAGCTTGCAAAGCTGGACCAAATGGTTCAGTGCCTCTGGTCCAAGGAGAGAAAGCTTGAACTATGTTTGGAGATGAGACAAAGTCAAAATTATAAATAAGCAAGAAACAAGGACTACTCAGAAGCAGCATTCAGTGAAGAGAAAACTGGCACAAAGGGCCACGATTAAATACTACCTTCCACATGCAGATAGTTTTATGTTGACAAAATACACCCATTACTCCACAAATGAATTTTGAGACACTTGGATCTATAAAAACTTACCTGCCCTTTCACTAAACGATAAAGAGCTAAAGTAGCTCCCAGGTGCTGAGCCTGCATACCGTCCTCTGTTAAGATCGTAGGGCACACGACCAGGACATCATCTTCAGACTTGATTACCCTCACCCTAAAAGAAGCCAAAGACATTTTAAAATAAAATTGATGAAGTAAAAATGGTCAGAATCCCATTAACACTGAACTGTAGTTTACGTTATTTATATTAAATATTCTCACAGAAAACACTATATTAATACTAGCTAATGATTTATAGGCACTATCAACCTAGAGATGTGGAACCAGCTTCCTGAACACCTACTTAACTCATAAGAAAAAAAGTATCTTCATCTTAGATTTTTCTAAAAGTTCACTCAGTTAACCAAAAACATACCTACATTTCCAGTATCTACCTACTGCAACTTTTTCAAAGGAAGGATTTGGACTCTTGGGAAGATTCTTCCTGACCCAATCGATCAGAAACTGTTTGGGAGATTTTCCAGTCCAGCTTCGAGCAGTATAGTCAAAATTTCTTACATCATGAGGTTCTTTCTTTTTCTCTAAAATGACAAAGATTGGTTCTTTAAAAATGCTTATGTAGTAATACAGAATATCTTTTGAAGGATTAAAGTTCTCTCACTTTTGGGAACAGATTTTTTTTAAGAGAATAGGTGAGAAAAGGACGGACAGACCTGATTCGAGCAAGGGAAAGGCTGGCCTAAAAGGAGATAATAGGATGAGCAAAGTCATGGAGCCATGAAACAATATATGTTTTAAGAATGATACAGCTGTAGTACATAGCTGGGAGAATAAGGTGGAAAGGCAGACTGTGGCAGAATGCAAAGGATCGTCAGTGCCATAATAGAAGGTTTGAACTTGTTAACTGATTAACATTTTTAACCAGAAACTCATATTTTGATCTGTGTTACAGAAAGATAATTCTGGCAGGAGTCTGAACTGGAGAGAGATGAGGCTGAAGCCAGATGTTGGTAATCACAAAATGCTAAACAAATTATTATAATTATTACTTTTCCAAGAAAGTATGTGGAAGTGTAACTTTACTGCCATCTTTTGTAGTTTGTTGGAATACAAAGTTAATACAATTTCTCAATTATATAGTCCTTGATGTTTTACTATTTACAAATTACACTTTGGAACACTCTCCCTTCATTTTACCTTTTTCTTCTTCAGGAGCAGCTGCAGACTTTTCAAATAAATTAAAGTTCAAAGCACTTTCTCCTTCTGTGACTACAGGAGGCTTCTTTCTTTCATTCTGTTGGTATGAAATCTTTATGGCTGGATTGAATACTGGATGATCTTCTAAAGTTTCCATTTCTACCAAAAAAAATGATGCTTATTTTGTTTTTATTCATATTTGTTTTTCATGCCTTTTTACTCTGCAATTTTTTTTAAAAAACATTGCTTCTTTTTCCTTCCTACTAGGAATTTGTGCTAGAAGTTCAAGGCAATTTATTTTCACATTATATACTAACATTTTTAGAACAAATCACTTAACAGATGTAGAAGGCCAGGAAAAACATCTTCACTAAAAGTAAATTCTCATGGAATTATATTCACCTCTCCTTCTTGAGTGGAGATAGTGTTTTATGGTGTACACTTCAGGTTAACTAACTATGGCTGTAGGCCAAATCCAGCCCCGCTACCTATTTCCATATGGTCTGTGAGCTAAGGATGATTTTTACATCTTTAACTGGTTGAAAAAGATAAAAGGAAGAAATATTTGGTGCCATGTGAAAATTATATGAAATTTCAGCATCCATAGACTTTTGTGAAAACATAACCATTTGCTTATGTCTTGTATATGGCTGCTTTTATGCTGTGGTAGCAGAGTTGAGTAATCATAACAACCTGTAAAACTTAAATTTACTATTTGGCTTGTTGCAAAAGTTTGCCAACCCCAAGTGTAAACTGTTAGGAAAGAGAAGACATACAAAAAAGAGGCAACTACCATCCTAGGAAAGCCAATAAAAAAGACTTATTAATACATCTAAGAATTTTAAAGTGTTTACCTCTTTGAAATTTCCTTATTTTCTCTTGAGCCTCTCTTTGGCCTTGCTTGTTCTTTTCTAGTTTAAAGGCAGCTGCTTGCTCTTTTGCATCCAGAAGTTTAGCTGCAAGGTGCAAGTACCTTTCATTCTGGTGTTCCAAATAAGATGATGACAAAGAAACGAAGAGCAAGATTAGTTTATCTACTGGCAATGTATTGTATCAAAACCTGTTATCTTTTGATCTTATTCTTCGGTCCAACAAATCTTTTAGCAATTTTTCATAGAGAAATAATACAAACGCGCAAATCTGTAGGTACACAGATGTTCACTGCAGTAGTGATTGAAAAGGAAAACTGGAAATCAAGGGTGGTATGCTCTACAGAGAAAACTAGTCATTGGGGGGAAAAGTCAAGAAGCAATAGAATGAGGGTAATGCAAAGAACTGACTCACTAGAAAAGACCCTGATGCTGGGAAAGATTGAAGGTGGGAAGAGAAGGGGGCGACAGAGGATGAGATGGTTGGTTGGTATCACTGACTCAATGGACATGAGTTTGAGTAAGCTTTGGGAGTTGGTGATGGGACAGGGAAGCCTGGCGTGTTGCAGTCCACAGGGTTGCAAAGAGTCGGACATGATGAGCAACTGAACTGAATTGAATCCAAATGGAGAAACTTACTTGACATGTTAAATAAAATAAGCAAACTATGGAATAAAATGTAAGTATGAGCTCATTTCTGTAAAAAGAAAAGTTACTTTTACACGTTTTATAAATATATGGATTTAAAGGACTGCATATGCAATAGTACAAGACACTCGCAGCCATAAAACCAAAATAAAACCGAAGCAACGTTGTAACAAATTCAATAAAGACTTTATATAAAAAACAAAAATACACTTTTCTGAAAGCTGCTGCTGCTAAGTCACTTCAGTCGTATCTGACTCTGTGCGACCCCATAGATGGCAGCCCACCAGGCTCCTCCGTCCATGGGATTTTCCAGGCAAGAACACTGGAGTGGGTTGCCATTGCCTTCTCCATTTCTGAAAGCTACCTTCCTATAATCTCTATCTTATGGAAGACAGTCAGGGACATTACAAAAAAAAAGGCCTCTGGAGAAAATGTGTATTATAAAATTTAACTCTGCTGAGCAAAAACCAAACAGAGAGCTAACCTCAAATTACTGGTTTTTCCTTTAGGTTAGGTTAATAAGAGATGGGAAGCATCAAAGCTCTGGGTAGAGAAGAGGGCATTAGCAGTGCTGCTATAAGACACAACCACTGAGTCGAGGGGAAAAGACACAACTAAGGAAGCACAATTCTGGGACCATTCTGTGTAGAAGCCGTCAGCAATAGAGTATAACAGACAGAAGGATTGGCTATCACCTCAATTTCACCCAAACCACACTCATTCTTTCAATCTTTCCTATCTGTGGCACTGATACCACCATCCCTCTGCTTACGAATCTCTTGCAGTCTTTGGCTTCTTAATTTATTGAACAAATCAGCAATTTCTATTGATTCTTCCTTTAAATGTTTCTCTTCTAAGTTCCAATTTGGGGACCTCCCTGGTTGTCCAGGGGCTTCCCTGGTAGCTCAGTTGGTAAAGAATCTGCCTGCAAATCAGGAAACCCCAGTTCAATTTCTGGGTTGGGATGATCCCCTAGAGAAGGAATAAGCTACCCACTCCAGTATTCTTGGGCTTCCCTGGTGGCTCAGATGTTAAAAAATCCACCTGCAATGTGGGAGACTGGGTTTGATCCCTGGCTTGGGAAGATCCCCATGGCAGCCCACTCCAGTATTCTTGCCTGGAGAATTCCATGAATAGAGGAGCCTGGCGGGCTACACTCCATGGTGTCGCGGAGAGTTGGTCACAACTGAGCGACTTCGACTTCACTGGCTGTCCAGAGGCTAGAACTCTGCACTTCTGCAGCAGGGGGCACAGGCTCAATCCTGGTCAGGGAAGCTCTGCATGCTGTGCAGTGTGCTCCCACCTCTCCTCCCAAAACTATACAAATTCCACTTTGGGACTTTATTATTTCACACCTGAGCAAGTGCAAGACTTACCAAATGGCCTCCCTACCCTTTGCAAATCACATTAATCACTACTAAATTCGACCTAGAAAGTCAAATTCTTGTGGGTTACCTGCCTCCACACAGTTAGCGAGCCTTCATAATTAATAGGGAAAGTTCTTTTTTTTTTTTTTAAATTTTATTTATTTATTTGGCTGCTCCGGGTCCCAGTTGCAGCACGTGGGATCCAGCTCCCTGACCAGGGATTGAACCTGGGCCCCCTGCACTGAGAGCTCAGAGTCTTAGCCACTGGACCACCAGGGAAGTCCAGGAAAGTTCTTGAATTCATTTTCTGGGCATCAAAATTTTCTAGTCTCAGTTGAACTCACCTGTTTACTCCTATTTGCTAGTACTCACACATTTTATCCTGATTATGGTTTAATATGCAAAGGTCCTTTGCACAATTCCACTTCTGTACCCTTATTCACACTATTTCACCCATCTGGGCCATTTTCCCATTCCTTGTTGCCTATGCATACTTCATGCATCCTTCAAATCCCACTTCTTTTCAGTAAGGCTGACCAAATGCTCCAATTAGAAGAGACCTCTTTTTCTGAACCTCAAAATAACGTGTACTATCATAAATTGTTTTTGTTTTGTTACTTTAATACAGGCACATGCTTAAAAAAAAAACTCAAGAGGATACAGAAGAGTATAACCCACCCACTAACCCCAGCCCTACTCACTAGTAATAGCTTCTTGTGTATTTCTCCAGATGTCTCCTTTGCATACAAAAGGATGCAAATATATGTGTGTGTGAGTGTGTGTATGTATTCTTTTACTCAGCTGAGTTCATCATACTACACATCCTGTTGTACAACTTCCTTTCTTCCATTCTTAATCAACTTTATAAAGGTATTGAAAACATACCCATTTTAAGTGAATAAGTGAATGTGTTTGATAAATGTATAAATCCACATAACCATTATCATAAAGACATAAATCACTGCCATCATCCCCAAAAGTTTCCCCATCATGCCTAACAGTCAATCTCCTTCCTCCATCCGTGGGCTCAGACAACCACTGATCTGGTTTCCCTTACTAGAGATTGATTTTGCATAGATGACTTTTCTAGAATTTAATATAATGAAATTGTTCAGCATCTACTTATTTGTGAGTTTCCTTCTTATATAATGATTTCTAAAGCTGCTTACAGTGTTTGGCTGTTATTAATAAAACTGCTATGAATATTTGTGTACAAGCTTTTTTTTTTTTATGACATTTTCATTTTTATTGAGTAAATACCTAGGAATGAAATTGTTAGGTCATATGGTAAATGTATGGCTAACTTCATAAGAAAGTGACAGTTTTCCAAAGTAGTTGTACTCCTACAATCAGCGTAGGAGTGTTCGGTTGCTTCATATCCTCCCAACACTTGTTATTGCTGCTTCTGCTGTTAAGTCACTTCAGTCGTGTCCAACTCTGTGCAACCCCACAGACGGCAGCCCATCAGGCTCCACCGTCCCTGGGATTCTCCAGGCAAGAACACTGGAGTGGGTTGCCATTTCCTTCTCCACTGAATGAAAGTGAAAAGTGAAAGTGAAGTCGCTCACTTAGAAGTCGTGTCCGACTCCTAGCGACCCCATGGATTGTAGCCTACCAGGTTCCTCCGTCCATGGGACTTTCCAGGCAAGAGTACTGGAGTGGGGTGCCATCGCCTTCTCCGACACTTCGTATTACTGATCTTTTAATTTTAGCCATTTTGATAGATGTATAGTAGTATTTCATTGCAGTTTTCATTTTCATTTTTCCCACAACTAGCAATGTTGAAGTTATTTTTACATGTTTATTGGACATCCAAATATCTGCTTTTATAAAATGCTTGTTGTCCTTTTACAACTTCTTTATAAATTCTAGATAGAAGTCTTTAATCAGATATATATATTGTTATTTTCTTCCTACAACTTGATTTTTTTCACTTAATCTAATATTTTTAGTTTATCTTATGATATGTAGGTTTTCTCTGTCCAGGCAAAGGCTTTCCTTTATAAAATAATGTGCTTTTTAAATTATCTGAATAATTTAGCATACTCTTAACACTTAATCATTTAAAAATATTTGGCGACTGTCTCTTTAGATGTGGGAGTGATGCAATAACATTTACTGAATGGTTATTTTGTGTCGTGTTTTCCCCTAAGTGTTGCATTATTTAACTCTCACATAAACCCTTAGAGATAACTATTTCTTCAATTTACAAATGAGGAAACTAAGTATTAGAAAACTTAGATATTTTGCGAGGAACATCCAACTAGAAGATCAATGCAAATTTCTACTCACAGGGTCAAATTTTTCCTCTTCTAAACTTTTAGAAGTCTCACTCTTTTCTTCATTTTGTTGTTCAGCATATCGCAAAATCCATTCTTTCATATTTACTTCCAATTTTTTTTCATCCTTTTTTGGCTAGAAAAAAAAAACAACAAATATCTGAAAAATCAAAATTAGAAAAAGATGTCAAAACTATCATCAAGTGTCACTGCTTTTATAATTTCTTTACACTCAGAAACAGTAGACACGTAAGTCTCAAAAATCATAGTGAAGGACAAATGAGTGGAACTCAACACTACTTTGTAAGTCTAAACTTACATAGTTCAAAGAATCCATTTACATAAAGAGGCAAAAAACTGACAGAACTGTGAAAAACCTGTATTATTCCTTAACAGTGGTTTTGTGCAGATGCTGTTTCCACAAATTTTTTTTTTAAGCTTTACTGAGGTCTGATACATTAACAATTGTACATATTATTGTGATTTAAACTATTTTATATATATATATATATATATATATACCCTCATCATTTTGATGAGTTTGGACATATGCTTATATCATGGATGCTAAAGCTGAAGCTCCAATACTTTGGCCACCTGATGTGAAGAACTGACTCATTGGAAAAGACCCTAATGCTGGGAAAGACTGAAGGCGGGAGAAGGGGATGACAGATGATGAGATGGATGGATGGCATCACCGACTCAAAGGACATGAGTTTGAGCAAGCTCTGGAAGTTGGTGATGGACAAGGAAGCCTGTTGTGCTGCAGTCCATGGGGTTGCAAAGAGCTGGACATGACTAAGCGACTGAACTGACTGATACACCCATGATACCATTACTACAACCAAGGTACTAAATGTACCTGTTACTTTCAAAAATTCTTGAGCGTTCCTTTGTGTGTGTGTGTGTGTGTGTGTGTGTATTGCTGTGGGGAGAGGCATGGTTGTGGTAAGAAAGCTTAACAAGAGATCTATCCTCTTAACATATTTTAAAGTACACAATACTGTTCTGTTGACTACAGGCACTATGTTGAACAGCAGATATCTAGAATTTATTGATATTGCATAACTGAAATTTTATTACCATTATGCAACATTTCCCCATTTGCCCCTTCTCCATTTAGCCCCTGGTAACTACCATTCTGTTTCTATGAACATGACTATTTTAGGTACTTCATGTAAGTGACATCATGTAATATTTGTCTTTCTGTGACTGGCTTATTTAACTCAGCATAATGTTCTCTAGGTTCACCCAGGTTCATAGATGTTTCATGATACGCACAGTATTTGTGTGTAATGCCCTAAGGAAGTACACCTTCCAGTATTAATGCCTTTCTGTAACCCCCTTCCACGAAGATTTTGAATTGGCCACATGACTTGCTTCAGCCAATGTGACATCAGCAACAGTGATACAAGCAGAGGCTTGATAAAAATTTGTACACTGGTGTTTACTATCTTGAGATACTTGCTCTTGGAAGCCAGATGTCAAGTAAGAAGTCTGACCATTCTAATATCAAAATGTAAGGGGAAACCTAAACTAATCATGTGGAGACAGAGATGCCTTGCTAGCAAGATCCCAGCTGAGGCTCTAGTCATGTGAGTAAATAAACCATTTTGGATCTTCTAGCCTGAGGAGATACCTCTTGGATCAGACAAACTGCCTAGCTGAGCTCAGTCCAAACTGCAAAATCATAAGGAATAAAATGTTGGTTTAAGTCACTTCATTTTCGGGTGGTTTGTTATGTAGCAATAGATAATTGAAATGACAATGCTAATGAATTTGCCAAACCCATTAGACATTTTCAATGAGTAAAAACATAACGGCAACCTAATACTTATACTCTTATGAACTGTTACACATGTTTCACTCGATTTTATACTTTAAATGTTGAATTCTTAAATTACCATGATCTTAGGATCTTCTTCCCGCTTTTTGGTTTTAGGTTGCAATGGAGGTGAAATAGTGGCTTGCGTTTGAGGATACTGGAATTTTGGCCTACTTTTAGGTTGTTGCTCTTCAAATTCCTGACTGAATCCTTCAGGAAGCGCATCTTAAGAGAAATTGGGATAAAAATAATGTACATGATACAGAAAACATACAAATACTTATTAAACACATGCATAAAACCTGTCTAGACAAAGAGCACTTAACTTTCTTCTACTGTTCATCTTCTAGGAATAGAAATCCTACAATGAAAGTTGTTTTATTATCAAACCAGTGGGAACACTCTCTAGACGATAACCAGCCCACCTCAGTTTGGCCATTGCACCCTCAAAGTGCTAGACGCCTAAATTTTCATAAGAAAATCTTAACTCTCCCCTCCTCCTTGGTTGCATGTGGTAGCAGCCTTAATCAGTCATAGAAGCAATTCACATTCCAGAATCTTGCCAAAGATTACAGCCTGAACCCTGTGCTTAATTAAATATTATTTACCCAAAGCAAGATAGCCCTAATTTCTAAACCAAAACCAGGTACACAGCCTGACAGGTTATAGACAGTTAAGAATATGCTGTATAATGTGCACTGTAAAATGGCCATTAACAACTGAAAGCAACACATACAAAAATAATTTTTTCTTGCACAGACTATAATCCTTAAGAAGAATACACCAAAAAGACCAGAAAAAGGGTAAGAATATTTTAAAAATAATTATAACACAGTGAAAAAAAATTTAAGTGCAAACCAAAAGCTTGCTACAAATATCATAAACACAAATTATTTCAAAAGGTTTTATAAACTGAAAGAATGTTATGATAATACTGCTTACCATCTGAAAGGTTTAAACAGAGCCAATCCAAGGCAGAATGAAGATCACCACCATGTAAGAGTGTGTTAGTCATGGCATCTTCAATGTCCTTAGTTTTAAACGAAAATGCTTGTAAAGCCATGTATAAATCCTATGGAAGGGAAATGTGAAAAAGCCATTCTGTCAATTTTCTGTTTTTTCATTACTAAGTGTATTCTCCCATTCATTTTAAAACAGAAATTCTGACACAAATTATAACTTCAAAAGTATCTTTTTCTCTTTTTTTCCAGTTTGAAGAATTATTTTATTTGAGAACTAGAGAATTTGAGAACTACAGAAAAATAAAAAACGACCAGGAGAAATTGCTCATATTCTCTCTATCCAAAGATACTGTCTGCAATGCAATGTGGGTCCTTCAGTCATTTTTTTGTGATTTTTTTAAAAACAAATTTTATTTAACATTGTAACTAAGCATCTTCCCAAATTATTAGAAATTGTTCATCACTTGTAATAGTTACAGAATATTCCACTGGATAGATATACCATAATCTTGAGAGTCCCCTGGACTGCAAGGAGATCCAACTAGTCCATTTTGAAGGAGATCAGCACTGGGATTTGTTTGGAAGGAATGATGCTAAAGCTGAAACTCCAGTACTTTGGCCACCTCATGCGAAGAGTTGACTCATTGGAAAAGACTCTGATGCTGGGAGGGATTGGGGGCAGGAGAAGGGGACGACAGAAGATGAGATGGCTGGATGGCATCACTGACTCGATGGACGTGAGTCTCAGTGAATTCCGGGAGTTGGTGATGGACAGGGAGGCCTGGTGTGCTGCGATTTACGGGGTCGAAAAGAGTAGGACACGACTGAACTGAACTATACATTTTCCTACTGGTGCTCACTTGGAATGTTTTCTTTTTCTTAAATCATAAGCCGTGCTTCAATGAACGTGTTCATATAAAAAGTAAAGCTTTTTAATGTACTTTCTAAAACATTTTTAGATCTGGGCAAGACTGGGTTGAAATTCAGACTTTTTATTTTGAAAGTGAAAAGTGAAAAGCTCAGTCGTGTCCAACTCTTTTGACCCCATGGATTATAGCCCATGGAATTTTCCAGGCAAGAGTACTGGAGTGAGTTGCCATTTCCTTCTCCAGGGATCAAAACCAGGTCTCCCACATTGCAGGCAGAGGCTTTACGTCTAAGCCACCAGGGAAGCCCTTTTTACTTTGCTAGTAATTAACAACCTCAGGCTATAATTTATATAATCCTTCTAAGCCTCAATTTCTTCATTTGAAAAATGGGGCAAAATACCTTCCAGCATTGGTGTGTCAGAGAAAATGTAAGCAAAGTGCCCACTACAAGTCCAACAGCATTTGGGGGATGTAATTTTCATATCACTATTTTAATGTGTACGCTTACATTTGGCACTTCTTCCTCATTTTTGCAGATGGAACTAATCTACATGAAATTTCAATGGAAGTTGAAAAGTCAAGGGAACACTCTTACATTGCTGGTGGGAATGTAAACTGAAACAGCCACTATGGAAGATGGTACGCAGACTCCTTAAAAAGCTAGGATAAAACCACCATATGACCCAGCAATCCTACTCTTAGGCATATACCCTGAGGAAAACAAAACTGAAAAAGACACATGTATCCCAGTGTTCACTGCAGCACTATTTACAACAGCTAGAACACGGAAACAACCTTGATGTCCACTGACAGAAGAATGGATAAAGAAGCTGTTACATATATACAATGGAATACTACTCAGCCATAAAAAGGAATGCATTTTAATCTGTTCTAATGAGGTGGATGAAACTAGAGCCCATTATACAGAGCAAAGTAAGTCAGAGAAATATAAATATCGTTACTGACACATATATATGGAATCTGAAGAGATGGCACCGATGAATTTATTTTCAGGGCAGCAAAGGAGAAAGAGACAAAGAGAATGGACCTATGGACAAGGTGGAAGGAGAGGAGGGAAAAGGTGAGATATATGGAGAGAGTAACACAGAAATTTACAATATCATGTGTAAAACAAATAGAAGATGGGAATTTGCTGTATGACTCAGGAAACTCAAACAGGGGCTCTGTCACAGGCTGAAGGGCGGAGTCGGGAGGGAAATGGGAGGGAGGTCTGGGAGAGAGGGGACATGGGTGTATCTATGGCTGATTCTTGTTGATGTATGACAGAAAACCACAAAATTCTGTAAAGCAATTATCCTTCAATTAAAAAAAAATTTTTTTTTAATGCTCCACTAAAAATAAGTAACTTTAAAAAAAGGTTTGCAAAATACCTGTAATTTTTTGGCAGTAAGTCTTCCAGAAATCACTCCCTTGTTATTATTTTGCTTTTTGTGTTCATTTATCACTCCAATAATTTTTTGCTCTAGTTTGTTATTAATTACCACCTATTGAGACCAAAAAGATAGCATCAATTAGAAGATGAATTACTAAATAACATTTAATAATTAAATAATTAGAAGGAATCCGTTTTCTATATCCCAGAATTTCAGCTGAAATCAGATACAGCGATTATACTGGAATACCATTCATTGGATCACATTCCTATCACATATTTTAAGAAAAAATGAGGTATGGTAAAAACAACATCTGGCAAGACAAAAATCCTTTTACAAAGCCTCTTTAAGCCATGTATCTCATGACAATGTCCTTGGACCACCCTTATGTTGCCACCACAGAGACAGATTCCTAAGCCTTATTAAACATACTGAATCTGAATCCTTGGGGAAAGAACCCAGAAATGTGCCTTAACATAAAGCAGCCTAAGCACATCTGCCTGAAAGAATGGATGCGACGCTAAAAGAGGGGCAAATCAATTAAAGTAAAAACTTGTATTAACATAAATTGTACTATTAGATTACACACACTATTTTCGCTTCTACTGTTTGTCTTCAATTTTTTTCCTACTGGCCATTCTATCTTCTGTTGTTTCCATATACTTAACCTAAGATTACATAACAATCTACCCTCAAATATATCTTCCTTTGGTCACATCTTTAATGAATGCTCACTATGAGCAATGCACAAAAACATACTTTAGGAATTCAGTCTAGCACAAGAAACATATAGAAAAAGAAACTGTAATCCAGCATGTCATTATTAAGAAGACATAAGAAGGGGAAGTAGAGCTTTCTAGCCAGAGAGCCTATGGACAAAAGTCTGGAGTCATAAAATCTTATGGGATTTAGGGGAACAATGAGATGTGAACTGAAATTTTAAGTGGAGCAGAGTAATGGAGAAGGCTGGAAAGGTATTCCAAGTCAGATCTGAAGGGATGTGTATGCTAGACTTAGAAGTTTGGACCTTACCCAGCTCTTCCTTAATTTCTTAGAGGCTCTCAACAGATGACTTAATTTTATCATAAAAGTACTTTTATCATTTACTTTTTACCATAAAAAGTATGATTTACTTTTTATTTCGTATAGATGAATAATTATTGTACTGTTCACAAAATTTAAAATATCCCATCATTTACTTACATTTAAGAGTACAAATTTTTTTTTTAAGTAACATTTCTTGGAATGACTCAAAACATGGGTACTCACTTTCAAAATAGATTTATCCAGATTTGCAGGACCACCAGAATCATTTGCAGAATTAAAACTGTAAATTTTCGGACCTATACATAACAGACAATAAACAGGTAATTTAATGATCAATATCCATTACACTATTTTAATTTTTGTCTAAAGATCACTAAATATTAAATATTTGATCTCAACTCTTTCTTTTCCACTTTACCAAATAACCCAATACAGAAGTCAGCAATACTGCTCAATTTTTGAAAACATTTTACTGTTTAGCATTCTCTAGGTTAACTAGTTTCTCACAGAGTGCAATGCTTCAGCACTTAGCTGAAGGAAGACCTCTTAGAGGATATTTGATTCCTGGCAGAGAAGATGGGTAACTTTGAAGAGAAAAAGGAACTGGGAGCACCTATCATGTCTCCTGCTGAGTACAAGGTTGCTGTATCAGTGTCCAAGGCTGCTGAAACAAATCATCATGGACTTGGTGGCTGAATACACAAACATTCTCTCACAATTCTGGATGCCAGAAGTCCAAAATCAAGGTGTTGGTAGGACCATACTTCATCTGATGGCCCTACATAACTCTTTTTTCTTGCTTCTTCTGGCGATCCCAGGTGTTTCCTGGCTTGTCTGTCTTGCTCCTAAAATGGGCCTTCACATGGCCTTATTCCTTTTGTCTGTGTCCAAATCTTCCTCTCCTTTCTCTGGACCCTAGTCACTGGGCTTAGGGCTCTCCCTAAATCCAGGATGATTTCATCTTGAGATCCTTAACCATAACATCTGCAATGATCTTCTTTCCAAAAAAGATCATATTCTGAGGTTCCAGGTAGACGTGAGCGTTTGGGTGAATACTACTGAATCCACTATAGTTGTCAAATCTGTTCCAGTCAATAAAAATACTATATGTTATCAGTCTTCTAACAATGACTAACCAGGAGGGAATAAATTTTATTTTCAAACTTTGGTCTCATGACCTCCTTCTCTCTTAAAAATTACTGAAGATCCCAAGTACTTTTTGTTTATGTGGGTTATAATAGTGATATTTATCACATATTGATAAAAGAGAAAATTTTAAAAACATTAATTCATTGAAAATAAATTTTACTATGTGTTAAAATAAGTATTACTTTTATGAAAAGTTTTTTACTAGATAAAAAAAACTGTTTTCTACTTTTGCAAATCTCTTAATGTCTAGCTTCTGCATTTAATCTTCTGTAAAATCGCACATCAAGTAGTCACTGTACATTAGTGAGAATATATAAATGAAAATGACAAATAACATTTTAGATTATGAATATAGTTTGATCTCATTAAGCCTCAGCTAGAAAGGTGTCAATAATTCCCCAGGATCCCCGAGCACACTTTTGAGAACCACAACTATATAAAAATCATCCTAGAATTGTACAAAACCTAGTTACTCTTTGTTTTCAGTTAGAGAAACCTAACATTTTTTCACTTAGAGAAACCTAACATTAAAGAGTTGCTTATTATAATTTTAAATTCAAGGATTTTAGTCTCTGTTGACTTACATTGGGTTGTTCATTTTAAGACACTAGTAAATATGTTAAAAGATAGTAAGAATTCTGGTATAGTATGGTTTTCCTCATCTTCTGGTCTCAGACTTTACCTTAATCCTAGTAACCTTGTTCATAAACTAATGTCAATGGTAATAAAGTACATATCAGCAGTCTTTAATCATTTCTGGGGGTCTTACCAGTTGTAGTAAATTCATTCATAAATTTAGCATACTAATCAATCCCTAAACCCATGCAAAGGCAACCCACCTCCCTCCCCCTACCACACACACACCCAACCATTAACCTTTTCTATAGATGGATGTTTCATTACCAAGAGAATACTGAGAAACAGTTCAAGGTTGACGTGTTACTGTCAGAGGTAAGACTGTAAATTCCTTTAGTAACTTTTGCTTTATTTTCTTTCTTGTTTTGGCAATGCCACACCACTTGCAGGATCTTAGTTTCCTCATCAATAATTGAACTCTGCAGTGAAAATGCCAAGTTCTATTCACTGGACCATCAGGAGATTCTGGATTGGTTTTGTTTTTTAGTGAATTGAAGATTGCAGTCAGTTCTCATTTGTCTCCTCCAACCATTGCACCTAAAACATCCAATCATCACTTGCTTGAGGTCAGTTTATACTGCAAACTTCCAGAGGGCAAATAAAAGAAGATCTAAGTCCCCAGAACATCAAGAGGGGAATGAACATTCATACTGCTGTGCATTCCCTGAGTGTCAGTCAGGGTCTCTGAAAATGGTGTGCTTTCATTTTAATCAATACTCTGAGAAACTGAAGTAATAATGAGATCATGCCAGGGATAATACCAATTAAATCAAGTTAACCAGTAAGGCCCTTTCATTTTCAAATTCTTCCTAAAACATGCTAACAAATGTTTTTTAATCAATACGAATAAAAAGTCCAAAATTTGAGGTGCATTTTAAAACAATCTGAAACAAGTCCTTCTAAAATGTATTTATACTTCCTGCCATAATACTACTACAATAAGCAAAATTCAAAGCATTTCATGATGTAATATTTATTATGAATATCTATTATTGTGCCAAGAGGCTTGCAGAGCCTACCCAATTCTCTGAGACTCTTAATTTGGTCTCCTCTCCTATCAGCTAGCCAACTTTCAGAATAGAAACCTAACAGCTCCCCAGTCCCAAATTCTGTTACTTAGGAAGGAGTGATGGCACCAGAAGAAAATAGATACCAAAACTTGGACATGAGTAACCCTATTTTCAAATACAATCCTAAGTCAACAGGCCATGGAATAAAAATGGTCCCCATTCTTTTGCCAAGTAACCTGCATAAGATGTATGACAGTTACCTTTTTTGCTGTTTAGAAACCCTTCTCCAAGTTTTGGTTTTGTTTCAGAAGAAGGGAGTTACTGGAAATTTGACTAGAAATAAGGAAGTTAGTGTGCAGTACGTATCTTCAAGGCAAATGCACTAAGGATTTCAATTTATAATGACTACACATGGACAATGGAACTTATGTAACTGGCTCTCAGAAATACTTATTAAAGCTGAAGCACAGAAAAACTAAGTAATTTCCTCAAGAGGACTCAGTGAGGAAGAAGAGGCAACAGCCAGAATCAGTTTCCTGTTGCCCAATACTCTTAGAATATATTCCTTTTACACAGTATTGCATTTTACATCATACAGTGATTGTAACCATCTACCATCACTGAGACATTCACTGTGAGATGCTGATGCTAGTGATCGGTGGATTGAGGCACCCTGGCTCCCTTCTGCAAGAGCATCCAAATCAGCCAAGAGATGCAGTCAGGAATAAGACCCAGTCTTGTCCTCACAGTGCTTTTCTCATGAAGTAATTAAGCAACTAATTATCCAAGTAAGCTATAAAGAGGAACTACAGAGTATCTGGAGAATAAATGAGAGCTAGCTGACATAATCGAAGCAGTCAGGCTGTCTGAGGAAGTCCACAGAGCCACTGCTACCTGACTAATCCTAGCTAAGGTCTCTTCCCCATTTAATACCAACACCAGTCCCGGCTCTTTCACCCCACCCACACAGACTGTCTTCCTGCTTCATTTCAAGCTCCCATCTTAGGGCCTTCACCTTTGTTCCCTAAGCCTCACTCTCTCCAGATGTAGCTGGTTGCTACAAATCATCTCAGCAGGTTTCCTCAGAAAAGCCATCTCTGTTCTAAATCAGACCGCACCACTGATTTATTCTTTACCAAGACACTGTTTTCTTTGATGGCACTTTTTCTGTTTTATTTTGGTGACCTTAAAAAATATTTATAATGGCTTTCAAGACATCAGTCTTATTTCCCTCTTAAGATTTTAAGTCTCAACTAGGTTTAATACTTTTCATAAACACAAGCCTTATGGTTGTAAGTAGCCTCCACCAACCTTCAGTGATATAAGCAGTAATCTCAGTCTGTTCTGTTCTTATGGTATCCTCTGTACCTCAAATCTTGCCTGGCACATAGCAGCTCTTCAAGAATTATTTGATAAACAAAAGAAATGAAAAAACAGAAGTGGAAGAACACCTAGAAGTGTGCCAAGAACTATGCTGTAGCACTAGTCAATTTCTACCTGTAGATGAGAGTTCAGTTTTGAGGACATATGCTATGTACAATTCTTCAAATTGTTTGAAAAGACAGAGAGAGATGGAAGGGGAGGAAAATACTAACATTTACATTAGGAACAAAAAAGAGTTTAGAGATAATTTTTTCTGTGTATTTTGTCACTTTTTCTTCCAAGTAAGCCTATTATATATAATATAAAAATATCCAAACAGAAAAAAGAAAACAAAATCATGTGGCAATCATATTTTATTTATCTGCTATATATACAGATATTGATTTATGGTTACATAAAATTCTCTACAAATTTGGTAGATAACCTCTCATGTTCTCTCGATTTTTTGGTCTTAATAATTTCTCTGATTTGTCCTTGTCACTTATCCAAGAAATTTTTTGGATGACTATATTCAGAACATTTAAGTAGAGATTGAGGGATATTAATACATATCCACGAAACAGTTCTTACCTCCTATAATTTTGTAGGACAGATAAAATATGTAATTCCTCAGATCTAAATATCAAAAAGAATGATTCAAACAATGATACACGAGCTGTGGAATAGGAAGAATTTAAAAAGTAGTTGCTATCTGAGGTGGGTATTACAGGATTCTGGTAGATAGTGTTGGGGATAGAAGCCATTCCATAAGAGAAAATGGCAAGAATCAACACAAGGAGGCAGAAAGCCAACAGCTGAATTTGGGGCAGTGAAAACACAGAGAAAGTGTTACAGGTGAATACCAGAATTAGTTTCCCTGGTGGCTCAGTAGTAAAAAATCTGCCTGCAAAGCAGGAGATGCAGGAGACCTGGGTTCAGTCCTGGGTTGGGAAGATCTCCTGGAGGAGGAATGGCAACCCACTCCAGTATTCTTGCCTGAAAAATGCCATGGACAGAGAAGTCTGGTGGGCTATAGTCCACAGGCTCACAAAGAGTTGGACATGACGGAGCATACACACACAATACAGGAACTAGTAAAAAGGCTAGAAAGGGTGGTCTTAGATACAAGCTGAATCGTTGGTACTTTATCACAATGTCAGTAAAAATGCTGTAGAACAACTTGGGAAGTGATATAACCAATGCAGTGATTCTGAAGATCAATCCAATACTTCATGCAGGACAGACTGGAGGAGGAAAAAAGAGCACAGCTAGGGAGATCCATTAGAAGGCTGTGCCATACTCCACAAATTCATGAGTGCCTAAAATGAGGTGTGAATAGTATAAATCAAAAGTGAAAAGGGGCATACATGGAAGACAAATAAACAAAGACTATATGGAGCTTGAGAACTGACTGGATGTGAAGAAGAAAGGAAGGCATTAAAATATAACTACTGACATTGAATAAAGAGGAATATGGAAAAACAGAAACAAAGAAGTCACAGGAGAAGCTAGGTTGGGAGGGAGTAATTAGCCATGTTATTAAATCTGACATGCTCACAAAATAGGGCCAGATCTCCAAATCAGTGTAGAAATGGCTGACTTAAGCTTGGAATAAAGACCACGACTGGACGTGCTGATTGAGGAGTCACCTACACAGGAGAAGATAGAAGTAACGGAAGTAGATGAGTTCTTCTGGAAGAGCTGGAGAGGGAATCATACTGTAAGACTGACACATTCAGCAAGTGTCACATTTTGGGTTTGGGGGACTGGGAAGCCAAAGAACACAACAAATGACTATTAGAAAGTTCAAAGAACTCAGAGCAATAGCACGAAAAGGAAGAGACTGATTCACAGAGTAAAAGTGCCACAGAATAGTCCAGAAAAAATACTATGCATTTCTAATTGCAGGCATAGCAATTCTGTAGTTAAAAACTTATGATAAGTTGCAGGACAAAGAATTATTATTCATTTTCTAAGTGAAAGTTTGTTACCTGCCTACTTCAGTCTCATCTCCTTTCCTCTTTAGGCAATGCTTACATTCTGAGTATCTCAAAGGCCCATGCTCTTTCCTGACTCAAGATCTTGGCATGTAGTGTTCCTTCCTGCACAGAAATACTATTCTCCCCATTTTTCATGGAGTTAATACCAATCCATCCCCCCAATACCATCACTTTCTCAAAGACACCATCCAATACTCCTCTTTTTTCCCAGTAAAAATCAGATTACCCTGTAAAATTCTCTTTCCTAGCGACACTTAACAATCACAAAGCAATGTCTGTGTCACTATTGCCATTACACTGGCAAGCTCCAAGAGTGGTGATTTATCTATTTTGCTCATCCCATACACGGAGGTTTTCAATACATATTTGTTGGACGAATATTTCTGCAAGAACAAGCAAATACGCTAAGCAGAAAAAAATAGCGTATTAATTGTCCATCTTTTGAAACCAGCTGTAAAAGAGGTCTGTTGATCTGCAGCCAGAACTGGCAATCTCCAAGATGAATTATCAAACCAAAATGCACAAGAAGCAAAAACGCATTGCTGCGATAAAGATCGCTGACAATTTTTATACCAGATTATACCCATATGCATTGGAGAAGGAAATGGCAACCCACTCCAGTGTTCTTGCCTGGAGAATCCCAGGGACGGCGGAGCCTGGTGGACTGCCGTCTATGGGGTCGCACAGAGTTGGACACGACTGAAGCGACTTAGCAGTAGCAGTAGCAATACCCATAATCGGGGTGTAAGCGCTGAAATTCTTATTAAGTACTGATTTTTCCATAACACGTGGAAACGCTACATCGTGGCTGAAAATGGTCTGAGAAGCAAGGAGAAAAAGGGTCTGGCTCTGGGAGGTTAACAACTCCACACACTACTCTTTGCATTCGCCTCGCTAGAGGGTGGCTCAGGACCGATCCCTGCAGAAACGAGAGCTAATGCAAATTTTTTTTTTGTTTCTTCTCAAGGCAAATGGAGGTTAGGTGGGGGGACGCTACCGTCGGAACTCTGGAGGCCCGAACAGCCTACACTAATCTAAAACAAGGCTACCAGATGGGGAGACAGTAGCTCTGGGTGTGAAATAAATTTTAAGATCGAGGGTCTGCCCACGTGCTAAAGCTTCTCCCTCGGGACTGGCAGTTGAAGCTCCGGAGGAGTCCGGGGCCTGACCGTTCATACCTTGCTTGACCCGGGGCTCCCTGGTGCTGGCAGCGGCGGCTGGGGCCGGCCTGGACACAGGCTTCTTGTTTTGGGCCTCCCCGGTAGCTCCGGCCTCGGAGGATTTGGCTCTGGAAGCAGACACGGCAGCCCGGACCGCCGCGGCCCCCGGCGTCTTGTGTTTCTTGTTCTTGCCACCCATGTTGCAGCTGTGGCAGAAGACCTCTCCCTATCCAGCTACCGGCACCACTCCCGTACGGCCTCCAAAAGATCTTCACATTCCCCCTTTCCCAAGCCGCCACCTTGCGCCCTCAATCCGGGCTTCTCGGGCCTGGACGACCGCTGCTTCGTAATTGGTCGGGCTCGCCAAGATCCCGCCTCCTCTCCGCCCCAGGTGTCCGCGGCGTGCCGGGAATCCTGGCCGAGGTCCCTTCTTAGCCACGGATGTGTTCTTCCGCCAGTGGGAAAGGAAAGATCAGAGGAGAAAAAGGAAGCGGGGAAGAAGTCTCGGCGACTGCGTTACTCCACTAATTTTATCACCCGCGGGCCCCCGTTGAGGCTTCTCGCAGCCTCACTGTCGTCACTGTCGGTGCGGTCGCGGAGCATTGTGGGTAGGAAGGAAATTGGGTCTCGCCGCTACGAAAGATGGCTGACGCTTTCGGGGATGAGCTGTTCAGCGTGTTCGAGGACGACTCGACCACGGCTCCTGGAGCCAAAAAAGACAAGGAGAAGGGGAAGTGGAAGGGGCCTCCAGGGTCTGCAGAAAAGGCCGGGTAAGGAAGATGATCCCAGTGTTAAAGGAAGAAAATCGTACTGTCTTTTGAAGACCTCGAGAAGTGGGGTGGGTGTAGGGTGTTCATGATAGGAGTAGGGAAGTGAAGGGGGTTGAGAAAAATGAAGAGGAAGGAAGAATGTTGGTTTGAGGACGCTGGGTCTTGGCGTTTCCCGGTGACCGCAGGCAGCGTGGGCTCCTGGCCCTGCAATTCCCTGATGCCGGCATGAGGCCTGACTCTGCGCCTGCCTGAGTCTACCCGGGGGGTCGTGAGGGCATGGCAGCTTTTTCTTAGCTTCCGCACCCGCAGCACCAGCACCAACTGGGCACAGAGCCTTTAATACACGAAACGAACCACCAGTTGCGTAAAGGGTTAAGAGGCTTAGAAACTGTGACTTGGAGAGGACAGGGCAAATAGCAGCAGAAGGGAGAGAAATTCAGTCTCCAAGCTGGAGTTTTCTTGCCCATAATGAGATGATAGCGCCAATCACTAGGGTTTTGGTGAAGATTAAATGAGATAGTATGTGTAAAGCGCCTAACAGTGCTTAGCATATATTGGATTCTTAGTGGCTGGCTTTCTTTGATTTCATTAAGAAAAACTAAAAAATTACTGGTCCCTGAAACGTCAATTAAAATAAGATGATTCCTTAGTAATGAACAAAATTTACTCTTGACATTGGAGGAAGATACCCAGTAGATGCTTGAGTTAAGTTAGACATAATTTTACTTTCAAGGAATTTTTATTTGAAGTAAGGAAGTGGAACAGATACATATTTTGAAGAGTAGGAGATTGGAATATAATAAGCTATTATGTACACTGAAGTGCTATTAAAGTTCAGAAAAGTGGTATCTGTTTGTGGTGTCCAGAGAGATTTACATGCAAGAAGCTATCCTAAGTTGAGGAAATGATTCCTTATTGATGCTGAGATTTTTTTTTTTTTTTTGGTAGCACGGATTGGCCTAGAGGAAGTGTTTGCTTAGGACTACAAGAGATAAAGCAGAGGATATAAATTGGTTTTAGATTATGAGGAGCCTTGAATAACAGGCAGATGACTTTTGATTTTATTTTTAAAAAAACCCAGTGTGTGTGGGGGGGTGCGCCCATTGAACATGTAACTTGGTAACTGGAGAAGTAGAGTGTTAGTTTAGATAAATTAATTTGGTAGCATTTGTTGATATGTTTAAAGAGGAAAGGCACTGATAGTAAAAGTAAATTAAAAAGTATTTAAATTGTCTAATTATGAGATTATAAGGACTTCAGCTCAGGAGGTGACAGAAGGAAGGAAAAAGATATAAAATGTTGTAAAGGAAAAAATTGACAGGCTTAATTTAAGGAGAACAATGGAAAGGGGGGTCAAAAGAGATGTTTTGAATTTGGATATCAGGAAGAAGAAAAATAGGGAAATTTATAGGTGATTTTGATTTGAAAATTAATTTGGCTCAAGGCAAAGTGAATTGATGATAGTGTATCCGTATTGAAGCAGTCCATTGGGCAGTTTTAATTTGGATTTGAAGTAATACCAGAACTGAAGGTATGTATCTGGATGTTACTTGAATTGGTACTGTTTGAAGTGAAGATTTCTCTGGGAATGTGTAGTTTTCATACACATGACAGAGATTATAGGGACATCAGAACAATCAAAGAATGTGAAATGTCACATGTAAGAAAGAATGACAGAAAGGAGAAAAAAAATAGTCTTCCTCTGTCATTAAGTTAGAGGGTTTAGTAGTTTTGGATAACTTTTCAGGGAAAATGAAGAAGGACAGATTTTTGGTTTTTTCCCAAACAGAAGTAATTAATTTCTGTAGTTTGAATGGGCAACTATGATGTTATGAAGATGCATGCATGCGTGCTCAGTTGCTAAGCAGTGTCCCACTCTTTGAGACCCAATGGACTATAGCCCGCCAGGCTCCTCTGTCCATGGGTGTCTCCAGGCAAGAATACTGAAGTGGGTTGCCCTGCTCTCCAGGGGATCTTCCCCACCCAGGGATTGACCCCATGTCACTTATGTCTCCTGGATTGGCAGGTGGGTTCTTTACCACTAGCACTGCCTGAGAGGCCCCTGTTACATCCCTAAAGTCCTTTATTTTACAAGTCTCTTTTTCCCTTATGCTGTTGATTTCTTCTGGAAGCGTAGATGAGAGGAGAATCCAGCTCATTTGTCCTGTATAGTTTTCCACATCCTGAAATTGCTCTTATACTATCATTTAACTAGCTTCTCTATTCTCAATTATTTACTACAAACTGTCCTTATATTTAGAGCTGAACTATCCAATGTATAGTAGTCCTCACCCCTTATCTGGAGGAGAAGGCCCCGACAGAGAGTGAGATGGTTGGATAGCATCACCGACTCAATGGACATGAGTTTGAGCAAACTCCAGGAGATGGTGAAGGACAGGGAAGCCTAGCATGCTGCAGTCCATGGGGACATGGCTTAGCAACTGAACAATCCCTTATCTGAGTGGGATAGGTTCCAAGAGCTCCAGAGGATGCCTGAAACCTTGGAGAGTACCAAAACATGTATGTAGTATTTTTTTTTTTAATGTAATACTATCTTTGAAAGCATAATTTATAAATTAGACATGATAAGAGATTAAAATTATTAATAATAAATTATATCAATCTATAAGTTGAAAACTTTCACCTTTTCACTTAAAGTAAGCACTTGACAGCTTCTCTTTGGCTCTCAAAATTGCCAACATCACTACTTTTGCAGCTTGGGGCCATTATTGAGTAAAACAAGAATTACTTAAACACAAGCACTGCCATGCCAGTTCAGTGATCTGAGAACTTAGACACTAAGTGACTACAAGCTGGATGCTGTGGGCATAGGGATGATTCGTGTCCCATGTGGGATGGAGCAGGAATGCACAAGATTTCAGCGTGCTGCTCAGAAAGATGTCCAGTTTAAAACTTACAGATAATTTACCTCTGTAATTTTCCATTTAATATTTTTGGACCTCAGTTGACCCAGGGCAACTGAAGCCTTGGAAAGCAAAAACACAGATAAGGGGAGACTGCAGTAATAGCTACTACCTACCAGTAGCTGTTGAGCACTTAAATGTAGCTAATCAGAATTGAGATGTGTTGTAAATTGAAAATATACACTGTATTTTGATGACTTGATATAAAAAATATCCAGTAGTTCATTTTTATTTTTATATATTGAAATTTTAATATGTAGTATATTTGAAGTTAAATATATTAAAATTGGCTTCTTTTGAAGTTATTTTTATATGGTTACTAGAAATTTAAAGTTATGTCAGTAATTGCATGTATATATCTTAAACAGTACTGATGTAGAGACTTGATTAGCTTCAGATTCAGTTGTTTAGATAAGAATACAATATTAAAGAATAATAAAAGTCTTCTGAAGGAAAATATTCCACCATGAAATTAGGTTTTAAACTTGTCAAAGTTATAGGAACTATATTTCTTTGTTTTATAGTTATCATCAACTGTTAGTAGGTTTTTATTACAATGGTTTGGTTGATGCTTACTAATTCAGACCGAATAATAAAATGTTAAAATTAGAGGAATCATAATTATCATTTAAATGTCTTCTTTTACTGAAAGCCAAAGATATTAATGGCTTGTCCAAAGGAGATTCATGTAAGTAATATGGGATAACTATGAATACCTATTCCACTAAATTGAGAGTGAGATGTTTTACGTATGTCAGGTTTTGCTAAGCATCAAAGAATAAACTTCGTTATAGAAAGATTATAGCGTATAGATCAATACTAGTATTCATTGGTTCTTAAAAAAAAAAAAAAACTTTTCTATTGAAATAAAACATGTAAGAAAGGTGTGGAAGTCATGGGACAGATTTTTATAAAGTGAACATGCCAGTGTAACCCCATTTGGGATGAAAAGTAGAATATTGTAGAAATCCCTCCTCTTTTTCCCCCCAGAAAAGTGACTAACATGATAACCACATGTGTTACTTTTTTTTTTTTTCCTGTTTGTAGATATAATGTAAATGGATTCATATATGTTATTTTGTGTCGAGCTTTTGCTCAACATTGTAAAATTCTTAACTGTAGCTCCAGCAGTACTTTTCAAAGTATGATTAAGTTTTGATGTGGGGTCAGAGGAATATTCCCAGTTATCTGAAAAGTCTGCTCCTTTTCAACTACATCAGATTGGATTTTTCTTCATATACTTAAGCCAAAAACCATATCACAAGTTGAAATAGATGAGAGTCCAGCTGTCTTCTATTAAGCTAGACATTAAAGGCACTTGGAGTAATAGAAAACATTGCCATTATTCTCATTTAAATCTTTTTGGGGAAATAACTTATTTTCTGTCAAAAATGTTATTTATGTTAACTTCTAATAGGTCAGTTATGCCTCAGCATTGCCTTGTGCTCAGTCTTATCCAACTCTTTGCGACCCCATGGACTGGAACCTTCCAGGCTCCTTTGTTGATGGGATTTTCCAGGCAAAAATACTGGAGTGGGTTGCCATTTCCTCCTCCAGGTGATCTTTCGCATCCAGGGATTGAACCCACGTCTCCTTTGTCTCTTTGCATTGAAGGCGGATTCCTTACCCACTGACCCATTGGGGAAGCCCTAACTTCTAATAGTTATTGGCCATTTTAAAATGAATAACTTAAAATTTTTTCAGTTTTAATAGTTAATATGGTAACTATCAATAGATATGACTACATAAACAAAATTCCTTTGAATACTGAATAACTTTTAGACTGGAAAAGGATTCTGAGATCAAAAATTTAAGAGTCTGTGATACTGTATAGTCTGATTTCCATTTTCCTGTAATTGTTTCTGAGCTTCTTTTCATATGCTTATTGGTGATTTGGATATCCTCTTATAAAGGGCCTGTTCTAGTCTTTTGCTCATTTTTAAATTGGGTTATCTTTTTAAATTTGTAGTATTCCAGTACTTTAGATTTATTTGCCTTTTGTTATATGTGTGTTTTTTCCCACTTTGTCTTTCCTCTTTTTTTTAATTAATTTATTTTAATTGGAGGCTAATTACAGTATTGTAGTGGTTTTTGCCGTACATAGACATGAATCAGACATGGGTGTACATGTGTCCCCCATCCTGAGCCCCCCTCCCACCTCTCTCCCCACCTCTTTCCTCTCTTAATAGTACCTTTTGATTTACAGAAGCACTTAGTTTCAATGCAGTCCAATTCATCAGAATTACGTTTTGATTAATAATTTTATGTCATTTAATAAAGCATAAAGATAGTTTTCTTGTTTTATCTTCTAGAGGCTTTGTTGTTTTTGCCTTTTACAACTAGATCTAGTATCTATATTGATTTTTGTGTAAATGAGCAGAAGGGTCAGATTGAATTACCCTATGGATGTCTAGTCTACCAAGCACTGTTGATTGTCACTACTTTTAACCGGTAAATCCAACCACATAAAAATTTTTTTCTCCAAAATACTGATATTATGCCATTAGAAAAACATTAAATGTTTATTGAAAGTGCTCATGTAAATGTATAACAATGTTTTATAACTTTTAAGAATATTGTGTTAGTAGTTATGTTAATGTGATAATGTGAGTTGCAAAATATTTTAAAAACAATTTCCAAGAAAATATGAAATGAAAAACAAGTAATGTTCAGTTTTATTAGTTAAAATTAGAGTATTCTGGGCTTTAGCCAGTTTTGGTTTGTAACATCTATTTATGTGACTTTTTCTGGTAATAGTGTATATATTTTACAAAGATAATATTTTATGGGAGTTGCTCTTAAAGTAACAAGTGCTGTTTCAGAATTCATTCTAACTTGTTTGCTTTTCAGAAAATGTTTTGATGGTAAATTACAATCAGAGTCAACTAATATTGGAAAAAACAAGAGAGATGCAGACTTCGAGGGTGCTGATGAACCTATTTTTGGAAAGAAACCCAGGGTGGAAGAGTCAATAACTGAAGATTTAAGGTAGTATTTCCACTATCATAAATGTTGGTAACTCCGGATGGGTAGTTATTTGAAGTTTTGAAAGTTGCTTATATGTTGTTACTTCATGAATGTGTTTGTTGACATAGAGAGATAAAGGTAAATATTCTTTATATATTCAAATAGACATATAACTAGAATGTTTATCTGTGTTTGGGGAAATGGAAAACAGTATAGAAAAGAAAGATTTTTAATATTTTTGAATCCAATTTTAAGAAAGAGGATCACTGGAAGTGTGGGATAAAAGGAAAGAATAAAACTGACTTGAGAAGGAGCATTAGGAGGAATTAAATTTTCACTCTTGCATGCAGCAGTAGAGTGGCTATGAATCTTAAAACTGCTGTCAATGAGGGAGACCCATGGGTATCTGAGGTTGAAATAGTTGATGTTTCTCTCATTTCAGAAGTTGAAACTTTCTAGATATTGATGCTGGTTTCTTAGATTGACCTGTTTCCTATTGTTATGATCATCCTGACTTTGCTTTTCCCTCCTCCTTTGCCGTATTCTAGCTTGGCACTACAGTGGAAAATTTACTCCAGTGGTTTTTTTGTTTGTTTGTTTTTTTAACCAGTTAGCTGTTGTTGTAACTAGCAAAAGTAGGTACTATAGATGGTGATAGATGTGTCCCTGAAACATTTAAGCTGCACTGTTTGTCCAAGCTAGTGGAATAGGTTACAAAATAATATTGACAATTTAAAATCATTGTTGCGTCTTGTAGTAACCCTTGAGTTTTACCCAAAGTATGATTATTGATTTAAAGTAAAAAATCAAAAGTATAGTCAGTGAGAGGATAATAAATCTTGTGCAGAAATACATCTATTTTTCTTTAATTTATTCACAGTCATGTCCTTTAAGAGTCTAAACAGAACCTAGATGAGTAAAACCTAGGATTCTGCTGAGACTAAGGAACACTTAAAAATTATAACAACATCTGTATTAGGCTAGTTTATTTTATACTTTCTATCATATAATGGTTTTTATAAGCATCTTTGTGTTTTGAAGTAATGATGATGCTTTGTAGAGGTACTTTTTATTTAAAATAGTCACTGGAACTAAGTTAACATAATTCTTTGAATAATTACGTGGAGTCTATTTGTTTTGTATTTGTAATAAGAGATGCTAGCTGATCATTTTGAATTCTCAGCCTATATAATTCTCAGTAATTTATCAATATTTTAATGTAATTTTAATAATTTTTTTTTTTAAGTTTGGCTGACCTGATGCCCAGAGTCAAGGTACAGTCAGTTGAAACTGTCGAAGGGTGTACACATGAGGTAAGCACAAACAGTGTGTGATTAAGTTGGTGGTGTAAGTGGGATTTTGCTTTGGATTATCTAGTCTGGTGAGCAAGGGGTTTAGCCTCAGGGCTTTGGAAACAATTAGTAGCTTTTCTGCAGAGTACACAGTCTAGTGGAAGGAGCTGGGGCTTTGTATTCACATACTGGCAGTGCTTTTCCTAACTGCTGCTGCTAAGTCGCTTCAGTCGTGTCCCACTCTGTGCGACCCCGTAGACGGCAGCCCACCAGGCTCCCCGTCCCTGGGGTTCTCCAGGCAAGAACACTGGAGTGGGTTGCCATTTCCTTCTCCAGTGCATGAAAGTGAAAAGTGAAAGTGAAGTCGCTCAGTCGTGTCCAACTCTGTGCGACCTTATGGACTGCAGCCTACCAGGGCTCCTCTGTCCATGGGATTCTCCAGGCAAGAGTACTGGACTGCGGTGCTATTGCCTTCTCCGTTTCCTAACTACAGTCTTGGGTAAATTTCTTAACCTCTGATGTCAGTTTTCTAATTTTTAAATTTAGAATAATAAGATTTACATCATGGGGTTGTTCTGAAGATTATATAAGAAAATTAGGTAAGATACCCAGCACAGAGTATGTATTTAGTACATGTTCATTCCCATGCTCCTGAAGTCAAGTAATAGTGATGTTTTACAGGTCCTGTGCTTTTTTCATCTTGCTCTGACAACCGATACATTGCAGTTTCATGGTTTCGCCACTAGATGGTGGTCAAGGATAGCTTGTGGTAACCCTTTATCACTGAGAGTTTATGAGCCGAAAGGACATGAGGAAATTGTAGCACTAGTTCTTCCTATTAAGCCCCCTTGCCTTTACCATGTAACCTGAGGAGTTATTACTACAGATAGTTGGGAAATCTTACTAGAAGTCTTTATTGAATAAGCAAAATAATTCCAGGTTAACGAAAATTGCTTTTGATGTAGATTTGGAGCCTTTTTTTTTTTAATACTTATTTTTTTAATTGAAATTTGCTTACATTCCTTTAGAATAGCACTTAGTTTGGTGGGTATAATATCCATTAGATCATACATTTAACACTTACGTGAGACCCTCTTTGAAGCTGTGGTCTTAAAAAGATGGGAAAGAAAAGCCAAACACAAATTTAGCTCTCAGGAGGTCAAAGGTTCCTTCTGTCCTCCTTCATGATTATCCTCAAACCCCACATCCTGTTATCTCCTCTCACTTTTTTAGCCGGTCACCTTACCTTTCACTTTATCTAGGGGTTCAAAGATACCGAGTTGGAGTCACATCCACTCCAAGGAAAAGGCACTGCCCTGTTTAGGCTGAGGAGGGCTGCTCCGGCAGTGTGCTTGGTCGTATCTTATCCTGCCTCCACAAAGACTTGGATTACTCCGTTTTCCCTTGACTGTTTTTAGTGTTTCCTTTTCTGTTTTCCTTTTCTTATCAGCATACGAATATTTAAAATCTTCTCTTTTGTTATATATTTTCCTTTTAACTACTGTGTTGTTTTCTTCATCACCATTGTAGTTACTCGTTTAGTACCTATCTTTTGAACGCCAGGCACATTTTATTACTGACTGAATATAAAGAGAAACACCACACACACACACACAAATATATATATATGGAGTCCGTTTTTTTCAGAGGTGTTATTGATTGCTCTGCTTAGAAAATCCCTGCTCGACTTCCTAGCCTCCAGTCATCTTTTAGTCTACTGTAGTTAGGTTTCTTCTTTCTCCATGTCTTTCGAACTATTCTGGCAAAAATCGCCAGTAACTGATTGCTAAGTCTATTTGATTTTTGATTTTTCTGTTGGTTTTCTTTTTTCTGACTCCTTAGTCCCTGTAGGTTTCTCCTCTCCCTATCTGTCTTATGTTAGTGTTACACTGTTTTCAGAGATTAAAAATAAAACTGATTCTTATACATGTGAAAACACAATTTGTTGTTGTTGCTATTAAATCTCAGAGATGTTAAAATCTTAATTGCTTTGTGTTAATGTTTTTTGTTCATGTCATAGCGAGTATCAAGGAGAAATGTGAGGGAAGTGAAATTGGATCATACCATGATTGAGGATCTAGTCCCAAGATTTTCAGATTCAGAAATTTGATTTTGTCAGTGTGCCAGCGATTGTGCTCTTTAGAACAGTCACTTTGGTACTCATGGTATAGTGTAGCAAAAGAAGGACATTTCCTAAAATTAATGGATAAGTAATCCTCTTACTATCAAACTACCTGGGAATCAGAAGCTACTTAGAAGTTTCTTAGAGTCATAAAAGTAGAATATGTAGTCTTAAGGAAAAGATTGATGAAAACTATTCCTGTCCCCCAGAAAGGTTCATTCACTAATAAAAACACCTCTTGAATTTACCCTTTTGTAGTGTGTACTGGATAAGCTTCCAAACTCTGCCCCTTTGTAGATTCCATTTAGAGTGTCACATTTCTTTTAATACATTCATTATATTAGATATTTTACATTAGGTTTCATAATTTATTGTTTCACTTAATTATAGTCAGGTTCCACTTACCGCTTTTTGAAATGCTGCACACATCATCTTGATTGCAATTGAATTGCACGTTTACCAACAACCTCTCAATATTTCTAAGACAGCTAATCTTATCTCATAATTGTTTGTTGAAATTTTGCTCTTAGAAATGATTTCTGACTTCTTTGTGTACCTTACTTTGCCCTTATTATTTATACACTACTTGGCTTAAGTCTTGGGAATTTAGGTATATTGTGAACTGCTCTGCAGATCTTAATCTTCACTAGAGGAAAATTAATTTCCTGTTCCAGGGAATACTTTATTCTATATAGTTTTCTTTCATATAGTGGCATCCCTTTTTATGTCCATTCAGCTTTTTTGAGCATTCATTAATGTCAAGAAGTATATTAGATACAGAATATACAAAGATAGCTGAGATAAGTCCTAGAACTTAATAAAGTTTCTTTTGGGAGGTAGACTTAAATGCTTTTGATTACATAACTATTAGGTAAACACTTTTTTGGAATGTTGTAACATTTGCATTTGCCTTGTTCTTGAAGATGGTTATTTAATTTTGTAGTGTCTAAGACTGTCAGCAACACTTTAGTTCATCACCTTTATTTTTCAAACCATCTTTAATTATGGTATGCTGAATGCATCAATTCTTGAATGGTAAATTTTTTTTTTTAAACATCAGGTTGCACTTCCTGCAGATGAAGATTATCTACCACTTAAACCTCGAGTTGGAAAAGCTGCAAAGGTTTGTACCTTGAGCGGTACAGTTGGTACAGTTGTGTGAGTCTGTTTTCCTAAAAATCTTAAAGGTAAACTTTAAAATGAGATTTTTATATTTCTGTGTGTGTTTGTGTGTATGTGTATGTAGATACACACTCTGAAGCTTCCACTTGAAGTCAGATATGGTGAGAACCAAATCAGTAAACAACCATACTGAAAACCAAGCATCATGTGATAAGATTTTTAAGCATAATTCTCAGCCATTTCAAAGAATCTAATGAAAAGTATCAATCTTTCTCTAGAAAAAAATGCATATGTACAGTATGTTTTGCATACAGTTCTGGAGCCTAACAAGCTTCTAATGAAACTTAAACTCTAATGCTGATACTAAATGTATTTTGAATCGCTGATAGACTATAAAAGAGTAGTGTAGGTTTTCCAAGTCATTTTCTTTAAGTAAAAATGGCAGTACTGTGCGGTAAACTTGAATTTTTAAAGTCTGATAGATATATTATTCTGCCTCTGATGAGTGAACTTCATTGAGGACTTGACTTTTCAGACTCTCAGTGTTCCCAGCTGGGAAAGAAAACTACACCTATGTTAGGAGTTGCTGTGGAGATTAATATGTGGGAAATGTGTTCCACAGTGCCTCCCATAAAGCATGTTCTTAATATATGGTAATAATCATGTTGTAATTAGTATATGTGTAAGCATAATAATTGAAAGATTAGACAGCAGAAATAACATATTCTGTCTCATTAAAGTTTTCTTTTTAGTTCTTCCTAATTTTCTCTAGTGGACAGAATGTTTCCCAAGTAGACTCATAAATGCTTCCATAATGCTTCTGGGGGTAGCATCTCTTGGTTTTAAGTATGTTCTGATGTGGCAAGGTATCTTCATACATATATTAATTTTTTTTATAGGAATATCCATTCATTCTTGATGCTTTTCAAAGAGAAGCCATTCAGTGTGTTGATAATAATCAGTCTGTTTTAGTATCTGCACATACATCAGCAGGAAAAACTGTTTGCGCTGAGTGAGTAGCTTTCTTTTTAAATGGGATTTTAGAACTGTTAATATTTGCTGGGTACATTTAGGTGCTCTTGTGTTGGGTGCATAAATGTCTATAAATACTATATCGTCTTGTTATCATTATGTAATGTCCTTTATCATTATGTAATGTCCTTCTTTGTATGTTGTTACAGTTTTAAAGTTAATTTTGTTTTATGTAAGTGTAGCTACAGAGACTTTCTTTTGGTTTCTGTTTGCATGGAATATCTTTTTCCATTCCTTCACTTTTAAGACTGTGTGTCCTGCATCTGAAGTGAGTCTCCTATACGCAGCATATGAATGGCTCTTGTTTTTTTTAATCCATTCAACCATTCTGTCTTTTGATTGAAGAATTAGTCCATTTACATTTTATTATTGGTAAGTGTGTATGTACTGCCATTTTGCTAATTGTTTTCTGGCTGTTTTGCAGTTTCCCTCTGTTCCTTTTTTCTTCTCTTGCTCTCTTTGTAGTTTTAAAATAGAATCTTAAGATAGCTTTGTTTCTTACCATACTCTTTAAAAAGTTTAAATTTTCTCTATTTGGTTTCTGTAAGTAAATTTAGACTTTTTATTTCCTTTCTTATTACTCTGGGCTTTATTTGATCTTTTTCTAGTTTTTTAAAGAAAGCAGGTGAGGTCATTGATTTCAGACCTTTCCTTTTCTAATATAGACATTTAGTGCTATAAATATCCCATCAGTCATGAATATTGGTCATGATTCACTAATTCTGTGTTCATTTTTTCTGTGTTTCATTTCAGGTCTTTTCTCATGCTCTATCTTCAGATTCATTAATCTTTGCTTCTGCATCACCTAATCTGTCCTTAATCCTTTTCAGTGAGACATGAATAGTTTTCTTTGCTAGAAGTTCATTTGTATGTGTGTTTAGTGTTTTCCACATGTCTACTTAACTTTCCTCCAGCTTCTTGAACAACAGAATACAGTTTAAAAACTGTTTAAATATTCCTTCTTAGTATTACTTTCATCTGTGTTATTTCCTGATCTGTTTCAATTAATTGACTTTTCCCACCATTATAAATCAGTGTTTTCCTGCTGCTTTACATACTGCTCTGATGTGATGTTTGGCTGTTTTTAATTTCATCACTGACTTTTGGCAGTTTAATTATGACGTGCCTTTACATAATTCTTCTCATATTTCTTATGCTTGAATTTGTTTGGCTTCTCAGGTTGTAGGTTTGTTTGTTTTCATCAGATTTGGAAAAATTTCAACTACTTTTTCCTTAAAATAGTACCCTTTTTAGTACTCAGAGGACCTCACTTAAACTTGTGTTAGTCATTTTAAGTTGTCTCAGAGCTCACTGATACTTATTATTTTTTGTTTATTCTCTGTGTTTCATTTTGGACAGCTTTAAGTTTATTCTTGTTTTTTTTTTGCAATGTCTAATTTGATTTTAATTCTATCCAGTTTATTTCATCTCAGATTTAGATTTTTCGTGCTAAAATTTTGGTTCGTGTCTTTCAATATTTTTAGTATTTCTTTTAAGCATGCTATTTAATCTTTCCTCAGTTTTCTTGAATATATAGAATACAGTTATACTGTAATGGTAATTTTCTGTGTCCTCATTTACTGATTCTGTTTTCTGTCTCATTTTTGGATGCCTTTTCATTTATTTTTACTTCTTATTTGTTATATTTGCCTCCCTATATTTTTTAATTCACAAGACATTGTGAATTTTACCTTCTTGGGTGATGACTATTTTGCATTTCTATTAATATTCTTGAGCTTTGTTGTGGGATGCAGTTACTTGGAGAAAAATATAGTTCTTCCAAGGCTTTTATGATTTTAGGCAGGACTAGAGAAGCATTTAACTTAAGGCTACTTTTCTCCACTTTTTAATATATTTCTTGATATTCTAGCCAGTATCTTATGAATTACGAATTTTTCCACCATGGCTAGTGGGAACCTCAGTTACTCCCAGCTCTGAAGATTGTATCATTTTTTTAGTTCCACTCCATTTGGTGGTTTTTTCCCATTGCTTCAAGTTGTTTCCTAACACTTATTCACTGATTATTACTTATTTAAAGACACCAGAATGTTCAGCAGATGTTCAGAGCTTTCCCTTTGTCTACCTCTTTCCTCTCTGGTTATTTTGAGCTGCAGTGTAGCTGCCATGGCTTCCCCAGACTCCCACTGTCCGCTTAACTTCCGAAAACCTTCAAGGTTCATCTCCTGAAACTGTGACTTGGAAACTCTGTGGACAATAATCTGAGATTATGTCATTTACTTCCCTCTTCTCAGGGATTACTCTGTGATTATTCAGTATGTGAAATCATTGTTTCACATATTTTATCCTATTTTGCAGTTGTTACAGGTGGGTAGGTAAACCCAGTCCTTGTTACTCCATGCTGAAAATAAGTAGATATTTTCTGTATTATTTTTAATACATGGTCTCTATTACTATAGTAGTTCTCTTAGCTAATGTGTAAAATAAATATGTATTGTTTGTGTTTTAAGTTTTTTGATAGGTGTTATATTTTCTTCTAAAATGTATGTAAAGACCATTGTTCTAGAGTCTTACTACTTAAGAGTATGGTCCTAGACCAGATGCATGCATATCACCTACTAGCTAAATTAGGCAAAAATCTCACACCCCACCCTAGAACTGCTGAATCATAATCTGCATGTTAACAAGATCACCAGTTGATGCATACATCTGTTAAAGTTTGAGAGGAACTGGGCCATTCTGAAAGTGGGTTCTGCTCTTTAATGTGGATGGGATTTTGCAGTCTATTGCAGATAGACTTCTGTGGGTTAACTTGTTTTTCCTTAATATGTGCAACTGTCTCCAATATCTAGTTCATTGATGTCTTGACCACGTACCCATTAATCAGTCATTCCCCATTCCCTTAGCTCCAGTTTCTTTCAGCCACCAGTCTGCTTTCTGTTTGTATGAATTTACCTTTTCTGGGTATTTTATTTAAATAGAATCATATGATATATGGCTTTTTGTTTATGTTTTATTTCACTAAGGATGATGATTTTAAGATTCATCTGTGTTGTGGTATACATCAGAATTGAGTTCCTTTTTATGGCTAATATTTTGTGACTGATTAATTATATAGTATGATATACCACATTTTGTTTATCCATTCATCAGTTAATAGATGTATGAGTGTTTCCAATTTTTTGGCTATTATGAATGATGCTTTTAGAAATGTTTATGTACCAGTGTTTGTTTGAACACATCTTTTTCCTTATCTTCAGTATATACTTAGGAATGGAATTGGTCATGTTTGATTCTGTGTTTAATTTTTTGAGGGATCACCAAACTGTTTTCCATAGCAGCTGCATCGCTTTATTTTCCCGTAGTTATATGAGGGTTTCAGTTTCTCCATGTCTTTGCCAACACTTGTTACTACCTTTTTTAAAAAATTGATTATGTAGTAAATTTATTTTATGATTGTTTTAAATAAAAACTTTTTAAATGTGGATTTTCAGCGTAATATAGGTTAGTCAGAATAAGACAGAACATTCTGCAAGGTGAACTAGTTGGGTTTCTGAAAAGAATTCCAGAAACAAAAAAGCACAATAATGTTACTTGTTTCTAGATAAGATTAATGTTCTGTGGGTATTGGTAGTGATATAATCCTATATAGTGTTCACTATTCTAATTTCCAATATGTGAAGTTTATTTTTAAATAATTTTTCTTTCAGTTTTATTGAGATAAAACTGACACAAAGCACTGTATAAGTTCAAAGATTGCAGCATAATGATCTGACTTAACGTGCATCCTAAAATGACTATAATTAATGATGGCTTGGTAAACATTCATCATTTTGTATAGGTACAGAACTAAATAGAAAACTTTTTTTCTTCTGATGAGAAAAGAACTCATTTAACTTTTTTATATAACTCTTAGCAGTGTTAACTATGTTTATCATATTGTGCATTACATCTCTACTATTTAGAAATGGAAGTTTCTACCTTTTGACCATCTTCATCCCATTTCCCGCCTGCCCCCACATCTGGTAACCACGGATCTGATCTTTTTCTGTAAATTCATTTGTTTTGAAGTATAATTGACCTGAAACACTGTGTTATTTCCTATTACACACCATAGTGATTTGATATTCCTATACATTTCAAGATGGTCGCCATGGTAAGTCTGTTTACACTATGTCACCATAAAAAGATATATAATTATTAGACTAGATTCTCACACTATATCTTTCATACCTATGACTCATTTATTTTATAGCTGCAAGTTTATACCTCTTAAGGTTCCTCACCTGTTTTTTTCCTCCCCTCGCTACCCTCCTCTCTGGTGATTACCTGTTGGTTTTCTGTATCTATAACTATTTCTGTTTTATGTTTGTTCATTTATTTTTTATATTCCACATATAAATAAAACAATATAATATTTGTCTTTTTCTGACTTATTTCACTTAGCACAATGCTCTCTGAGGCCATCTGTGTTGTTGCAAATGGCAAGATTTCATTCTTTTTTATTACTTAATAATATTCCACACATATACATATACCACATCCATTCATCTGTTGATGACACTTGGGTTACTTTTGTATTTTGACAATTGTAAATGATGCTGCAGTGAACATAGGGGCATGCATATTTTTTCTTACCAGTGTTTTTGTTTTCTTTGGATAAATACCCAGGAGTGGAATTGCTGGATCATATGACAGTTTTATTTTTAATATTTTGAGGATTCTCCATACTGTTTTCCATGTTGACTGCACCAGTATACATTCCTACCAGTAGAACACAAGGATTCCCTTTTCTCCACATCCTTACCAACACTTGTTACTTCTTGCCTTTTGGATAATAGTCATTCTGTTAGTTGTGAGTGTGATATCTCGTGTTTTGATTTGTGTTTCCTTGATGACTAATGATACTGAGCGTTTTTTAGTATGCTCATTGGCCTTCTGAATGTCTTTGGAGGAGTGTCTGCTTAAGTTCTTTTTTACTTGCTCATTAGATTGTTTGCCTTGTTTAGTTGTGATAGTTGTTTTGTATTCTGATACTAGTTCCTTGTCAGATATATGATTTGCAAACATTTTCTCTTTTTAAAGTATAAGTCATCCTTTTACTTTAAGCGTATTTTTTGAGGGACAAATGTCTTTAATTTGACCAAGTGCAATTTGTCTGTTTTCTTTTCATGTTATTTTAAACAAAGCATTGCCTAATCCAAGACCACAAAGATTTATGCCTATATTTTCTTCTAAGAATTTTATAATTTTAGGTATTAGTTCTTTGATCCTTTTTGAGGTTTTACATTTCTGTATAATTTATAAGGTAAAGGTTCAACTTCATTTTTTTCATGTGGCTATCCAGTTGCCTCAGAACCATTTGTTGAAAGACTATTTTCTCCCCTCAATCTTGGCACCTTTTCAGAAGTCAGTTTTTGTTCACAGGTTAACTCTTAATAATTTATAATATATTTTATTTCTTCATCATGGAGAAATTACAGCTTTCCTGTTGAACAGCTGAATTAAGTGTTCTTAACAATGATCGCATGAAGAGTGAAGAAGATCATAAAGGAAAAAAAAGATAAAAATTGCACCAATCACCCTGTTCAGCAGTGCCTTTACTTTGGCATAGTGGTGGATATTTTTCATGAGTTTTGGAATATCGTCCTTCAGATAGTCAGAGCCTGAGTACTGTATATTAGTCTTTTTAGATCTTGGCTGAGGTGTAACTCAAAAGTTTTCTTTTTGTAGGGGAGTTAGAGGAGTGCAGCTTTGGATCTTAGATTATCATCGAAACAGTATCAGCCAATTGCAGAGTAGTCTAATCTGTTAGATTCAGACGCATTGTGGTCCAGTATTACCTAGTTCTGTCCAGTGGAATGGGACTGATTTTTTTTATTGTCCATTCCTTTTTAGAGGTACTGAAGTCAGAAGCTTGTTTCCTCCTAAGGCACAAATTATAGCTCTGACTATTTTTGGTTCAGTTATTTTATCTCACTTTGAGAAGTGTACAGGTGTATAGTAGTTGGTGCATTATCCATTTGAAGCCAGCATATACAGACGTTAGAATTCTGGGCATTAGTGTAACTTTGCTTTAGTTTTTGCTACTAAAGCATAGAGATTTTCAGTATAGGAAATTTTCCAGTGTATGTTAAAACCTGCTTTCGTAGTCTTGGGTTCAGTTCAGTCCAGTCGCTCAGTCGTGTCTGACTCTCTGAGACACCATGGACTGCAGAATGCCAGGCTTCCCTGTCCATCACCAGCTCCTGAAGGATGCTCAAACTCATGTCCATTGAGTCAGTGATGCCATCCAACCACCTCATCCTCTGTCGTCCCCTTCTCCACCCACCTTCAGTTTTTCCCAGTATCAGGGTCTTTTCCAGTGAGTCAGTTCTTTGCATCAGGTGGCCAAAGTATTGGGAGTTTCAGCCTCAGCGTTAGTCCTTCCGTGAATATTTGGGACTGATTTCCTTTAGGACGGACTGGTTCGATCTCTTTGCAGTTCAAGGGACTCTCAAGAGTTTTCTCCAACACCACAATTCAAAAGCATCAATTCAGCTTTCTTTATAGTCCCAGCTCTCACATCCATACATGACTACTGGAAAAACCATGGCTTTGACTAGACGGACTTTTGTTGGCAAAGTAATGTCTCTGCTTTTTAATATGCTGTCTAGGTTGGTCATAGTTTTTATTGCAAGGAGCAAGCGTCTTTTAATTTCATGGCTCCAGTCACCATCTGCAGTGATTTTGGAGCCCAAGAAAGTAAAGTCTGTCACTGTTTCCATTGTTTCCCCATCTGTTAGCCATGAAGTGATGGGCCTGGATGCCATGATCTTAGTTTTCTGAATGTTGAATTTTAAGCCAACTTTTTCATTCCACTCTTTCACTTTCATGAAGAGGCTCTTTAGTTCCTCTTTGCTTTCTGCCATAAGGGTGGTGTCATCTGCGTATCTGAGGTTATTAGTATTTTTCCAGGCAATCTTGATTCCAGCTAGTGCTTCATCCAGCCCAGCATTTCACATGACGTACTCTGCATATAAGTTAAATAAGCAGGGTGACAATATTCAGCCTTGATGTACTCCTTTCCCAATTTGGAACCAGTCTGTTCCATGTCCACTTCTAACTGTTGCTTCTTGACCTGCATACAGATTTCTCAGGAGGCAGGTAAGGTGGTCTGGTATTCCTATCTCTCGAAGAATTTTCCACAGTTTGTTGTGATCCACACAGTCAGAGGCTTACTCTGAGTTAGGAGACTGTAAAGAGATTTTAAGAAATTCACCAGGGTTATAGACACTTTTGAAAGCTCTTGAGTCCTGCTGTGGAAAACAGTCTAGTAGGTGTTCAAAAAGATACTTATAGAATTACTGTACAACTCAGCAGTTCCACTCCTAGGCGTATTACGCCAAAGAATTGAAAACAAATACACAGATTCTTATAGATGAAGGTTCACAGCAGTACTGTTCACAATAATGAAAAAAAGGTAGAAACAACCCAAAGTCCATCAGTGGATGAATAGATAAATAAATCTGGTGTATCTGTACAATGAAATAGTACTCAGCTATGGCAGCATTGAGATACTGATGCATGCTACAGTGTGGATGAACCTCAGAAACGTTCTGCTGAGTAAAAGAAGCCAGACTCAGTAGGTCACATATTATTTGATTCCGTTTGTGTAGAATATTTCAGGTAAATTCTTAGAGAGAGAGCAGATTGGTGGAGGCCAGGGAATATTTAGAGGAGGGGAGCAGAAAGTAGCTGCTTAATGAATATGGGGTTTTTGGAGGGACGAGAATTATGTTAAGAATCAGATAGAGGTGGTAGTTGCACAGCGTAGTGAATGTGCTAAAATCCACTCAGTTGTGCACTTTAAAACAGTTATAGGTTTTATGAATTTTACCTCAATAGAAACCTCCAATGAAGTGTATATTTGTATGTACGTACCAGATTTTGTGATTTCAGTGAGTGGTTCATGGATCTCAGATAAAAATTTCCCCTAGGAATTCAAGAACTCAAGGTAAACTCCAATGTTAGCTGATAACTATAACAAGTACATTTTCATTTATAAGTCTGATGCTAGATTAATATATTGGGACCAGGTTGTTTACCTAGGTAATTGAGTAGCTTTCCTGACCCTGTTTATTTTTTTATTCTATGTAAAGCTTTTTTTAAAAGCATTAGCTTTATTATTATATAATTTAAATATTATGAAATCCACCCATTTAATAAATTTGTACAGTTGTGCAACCCTCAGCAGTTTTAGGGTGCTGTCCCTAGTTTTCTTATGAGTGTGTGCATTCACCCTGCCTCCATCTCCAGTGCTGGCGCTGATTGGCTTTGCCTAAGTAGTTTTGCCTTTTCTAGAAGTTTCATATAAATGAAATCATGTAATATGGAGTCTTTTGTGTCTTTTTCTGTTTAAAATAACACTTAGAGGTTCATTCATATGGCATATATCATTAGTTCTTTTCTTTTTATTGATAAGTCATGTTGCGTTTTATGGATACATGACATTTTGTTTATTCCGTTGATAGAAATTTGAATTGTTTTGCATTTTTGACCATTCTAAGTAATTCTGACATGAACATACATATACAGGTCTTTATGTAGACACGTTTTTATTTCTCTTGGGTAGATAGATACTTAGATTAGATACTTAGTAATTGTTGGATTTTATGGCAAATGTATATTTAACGATTCAGTAAATGACCAGACTGTTTTCCAAAGTGGCTGTACCATTTTGTATTCCTGTCGTAATGGATAAGGAATCTTATGTTTCTCTTATATCCTGTTTCTCTTATGTCCTAACCACCTCTTGGCATAATCTTTTTTGATTATACCTGTTTTAGTGTGGATATCTAATGATGTTCCACAGTGGTTTTAAATTTCTTTGATGACTAATAAAATGTTAAGTATCATTTCATTTGCTTATCACCCATTTGTATATCTTAAATAAAATATCTATTTCAGTCTTTGCTGATTTTTAAAATTGAATTGTTTGTCTTATTGCATCATAAATAATTCTTTAAATTATCTTAATGGTATCATTTGTAGCACAAAAGATCTTAAATTTGATGTTCAACTTCTCATATATTTTCTTTTATGGATTGATCATGCTTTTGATATCAATACTTAAGACATTTATGCCTATCCCAATATCACAAATATTTTCCCTTTTATTTTCTTCTTGAAGTTTATAGTATTAGCCATTCCACTTAAAGCTGTGATTTCCTTTGAATTAATTTTTATGTATGATGTGAGGTAAAGGTGGGGTTTAAATTAACCTTTTTGTATGTGGATAATTGTTCCAGTTGAAAAAAATGATGATTTTCCCACTGAATTGTCTTTGAATTGAATTGACTGTTGAAATCCTAGTGAACTGACCATAAATGTATAGGTTTGGCTTTGAACTTGCTGTTCTGTTTATTTCTGTGTCTATCCTTATACCAGTCCATGCTATCTTGATTACCATAGCTTTAAAGTATGTATAAAACTTAGGTAATTAGAGTCCTCTAACTTTATTCTTAAAATTGTTTGGGCTCTTCTAGGTCCTTTTTGTTCCTCAATAAAAATTTAAATTAGTGTATTAATTTCTACCCAAAACGACTACTTGCATTTTTATGCTGATTGTGTTGTATAGATTAATTTGGGGAGAATTTTCATTTTAACATTATTATAGACTCTTCCAGTCCATTAGCATGGTATATTATTTATTATTCACATCTTCTTTAATTTCTCTCAGCAATATTTTGTAGTTTGTGTACAGATTTTATATATCTTCCTCTTTTTTAACACATTTTTTCTTAAATCTCTAAGTATTTTATTGCTTTGTGCTGTTGCAAATGACATTCTTAAGTTCATATTTGGGTTGCTAATGGCTTGTGAAGTACAGTTTATTTTTATGTGTTAGTATTTTATATTGTCACTTTGTTAATAAACTGGCTTACTAACAAGTTATAGTAACTTTGCACATTCCATAAGATTTTCTACATAGTTGGTCATATTGTCTGTGAATAAAGACAGTTTTTTCTGCTTCTTGCTGATGTTTTATCCCATCTGTTTTGTTTTCTTATTGCATTGGCAAAATCCAGTGGAAATCCTTGGATGTTCCTGATCTTAAATGAATAACATTCAGTGTTTCACCATGAAGTGTAATTTAACTAGCTTTTTCCTAGGTTCCTTTTATCAGGTTGAGTAAGTTCCTTTCTATTCTTAATTGGGAACAAATGAAAGAATTAAAAAAACACCCATTTGAATGGCTGTTACAAAAAGATAAGAGATGACGAGTGTTAGCAAGTATGTAAAGAACAGGAAACCCTTGTGCAATTTTGTGGAAATATAAATTGGTACAGTTACTGTGGAAAACAGGGTGGTGATTTCTTAAAAATTAAAAATAGAATATAATTCAGCAATCCCACTTCTGGGTATGTATCTAAAGGAAATGAAGCCAGTATCTTGAAGCAATGTCTGCATTCCCATTATTCACAATACCCAAGACAAGGAAAGCTTTGTCTATCAGCAGATGGGTGGATGAAGAAAATGTAGTTTCTGTCTGTCTATATCCATATACATACACACACACAGAGTCAGTCACAATGGAATATTATTTAGCCATCAAAGAAGGAAATCCTGCTGTTTGTGACAGCATGAATGGACCTTGAGAGCATTATGTTAAGTCAGATAAGTCAGAGAAAGACAAACACTTGTGATCTCAGATGTGGAATCTAAAAAAGTTGAATTTATTGAAACAGAGTTGAATGGTAGTTTCCAGGGACTGAGATGGGCAGGGTGGGGGAAGTAGGAAGATGGTGGTGAAACGAAACAAACTTCTGGGTATAAGATGAGTAGTTCTGGGTATCTAACATAGAGCATGGTGATTACAGTTAACAGTACTGTATTATATACTTGAAAGTTCCTAAGAGGGTAGATCTTAAATGCTCTCACCAGAAAAAAAAGGTAATTAATGAGGTGATAAGGATGTAAATTAAGCTTATTGAGGTAATCATTTCACAATATATATGTGTATCAAATTTTACAGTATATAGTTTAAACTTCCATAATGTTATAGATCATTAAATCTTAATAAAACTGGGGAAAATAAGTGTATTGAGGATTAAAAAAGAAGCATTGTATTTTATTAAATCCTTTTTCCATCTGTAGAGGCAAGGATATGGTGTTTGCTTTTTATTCTTTTAAAGTGGTACATTACAAATTTCCTGTTGTTAAACCATCCTTATATTCTCGGAAGAAACCTAGATGTTTATGGCAGTTGATCATTTTATATAATGTTGCCGGTTTCAGTTTACTCATATTTTGTTCTGGAATTTCTTTGAATCTTCATGAGAGATGTGGATATGTAGTTTTCGTTGTTTTTTTTTTTTTAACAAGATCTTTGTCTTTTTTTTTTTTTTTCATCTGAAATTCATATTTATCGGGGTATCTTGTATTTTTTTAATTAATTTATTTTAATTGGAGGCTAATTACTTTACAATATTGTAGTGGTTTTTGCCATACATTGACATGAATCAGCCATGGGTGTACATATGTCCCCCATCCTGAACCTCCTTCCCACCTCCCTCCCCATCCCATCCCTCAGGGTCATCCCAGTGCACCGGGCCTGAGTGCCCTGTCTCTTACATCAAACCTGGACTGGCAGTCTGTTTCACATATGGTAATATACATGTTTCAAAGCTATTCTGTCAAATCACATCCCACCCTTGCCTTCTCCCACAGAGTTCAAAAATCTGTTCTTTACATCTGTGTCTCTTTTGCTGTCTCACATATAGGGTCATCGTTACCATCTTTCTGAATTCCATATATATACGTTAATATACTGTATTGGTGTTTTACTTCACCCTGTATAATAGGCTCCAGTTTCTTCATTAGAACTGATTGAAATGCATTCTTTTTAATAGCTGAGTCTAGTTTTGATATCATGTTAATACTGACTTCGTAATGTAAGTTGAGAAGTGACCCTCCTGGTCTGTTTTCTCTAAGAGTTTGTGTAGGTTTGGTTTTTTCTCTTTAAATGTTTGACAGAACTTATTAATGAAGCCATCTGAACTACCTAGGCTTTTCTTTATGAGACAGTAAAAGTGAAAGTTGCTTAATCATGTCCGACTCTTTGCAGTCCCATGGACTGTAGCCTGCCATGCTCCTCTGTCCGTAGAATTCTCCAGGCCAGTATACTGGAGTGATCAGCCATTCCCTTCTCCAGGGGATCTTCCTGACTCAGGGATCAGACCCAGGTCTCCCACATTGCAGGCAAATTCCTTACTGTCTGAGTCACTAAGGAAGCCCAAGAATACTGGAGTAGGTAGCCTGTCCCTTCTCCAGCAGTTCTTCCTGACCCATGACTCAAAGCAGGGTTTCCTGCATTGCAGGTGGATTCTTAACTAGCTGAGCTACCAGGAAAGCCCTTCTTTATGGGAAGATTTTTAAATTTCAAGCTCAGTTTCCTTTCTTGTTGAGTCAGTTTTGGTAATCTGTGTCTTCCAAGGAGTTTCTTGAGGTGGAATTAGATTGATTTTAGATTATTCTTCCTTTCTAATATTCATGTTTAAAACTTTAATTTTCCCTCTTATTACTGCTTTATATGCATCCTATAAATTTTGAGTTTTCAATTTAATTCATTCTTTAGTTTCTCTTTATTTCCTCTTATCTTTATCTTTCAAGTATTTGTTAGTTTTTCCATACATCTTTCTATTTTGGGGTTTCTAATTCAACTTCTTTGTGGTTGAAAAAGATACTTTATAATTTCAATAATTTGATTTAATGATTGATGTGGCTGTATTTATATTTGCCTTTTGTTTTTTAGTAATGTCTCGTGTTTTTACAGCCTTCTATTATATTTAACAAATATTTTTTAGTATACCATTTTAATTCCTTTAATTTTTTTTAACCTTTGAATTACATGTTTAGTGATTATTCTCACAGCCACAATCTCTATAAAATATTGGTAGCCTTATTTCTTCTTGTCTGTGCTATTTTTGCTACCTATATATTTCAACTATATATGCTGTGTGTGCATGTGTGCTCAGTCACTCAGTCATGTCCAACTCGCAGCCTCATGGACTGTAAGCCCACTAGGCTCCTCTGTCCATGGAATTTTTCCAGTCAAGAGTACTGGAGCAGGTTGCCATTTCCTGCCCAGGGATCTTCTCAACCTAGGGATCAAACTTGGGTCTCCTATATTGCAGGTGGATTCTTTGCCACTGTGCTACCTGCTATAAATCCAGTATAATACAATGTTAAAATAATGTTTTTGCTTTAAATAATCTTTTATGTTTTAAAAAATACTAATTGAATAAAAGAGAAGTATGTAAAGTCTTACATTTACCCACATATTTATTATTTTAAGCTCTATTCTTTTCTCTGGATTCTGGTTAAAGAATTTTTTAAAAATATTTCTTGTATGGTTGATGTTTTAGCAGTGAATTCCCTCAATTTTTATTTGAAAATGTCTTTGTTTTGCTTTTATTTTTGAAAGGATAATGCCACTGAATATATAGTTCTTGACTGACAATTTTTTTCTTTTGAATATTGGATAGTCATTCTACTGTTTGACTATTGGATAGTCATTCTATTGTTTCATTCTACTCCATTTTTTCCCATCAGAAGTAAGCCTTAATTATGGTGGTGGTCTCTTGTATGTTTTGAGTTGTTTTTCTTTTGCTGCTTTGAAGACTTTCTTTTTGTCTTTGTCAGTCAGCAGTATGTTTCTAGATATGATTCCAAAGTTTTTCCTGCTTTGGTTCATTGTGTCCATTGGATCTATGAAGTGAAGTTGCTCAGTCCGTGTCTGATTCTTTGCGACCCCATGGACTGTAGCCTAACAGGCTTCTCCATTCATGGGATTTTCCAGGCAAGAATACTGGAGTGGGTTGCCATTTCCTTCTCCAGGAGATCTTCCCAACCCAGGGATTGAACCCAGGTCTCCCGCGTTGTAGGCAGACGCTTTACCATCTGAGCCACCAGGGAAGGACCTGTAGATTAATATTTTTTAAAAAACAAGTTTAGAAGTTTTTTATTGTTATTTTTTTAAAAAAATGTTTGTTTTGTCTCTTTCTCAGTTTGGTACTTCTGTTGAAACACACAGGGCTTCCCAGGTGGCACTAGTGGTAAAGAATCTGCCTGACAATGCAGGAGACACAGAGACGTGGGTTTGACCCCTGGGTTGGGACGATCCCCTGGAATAGGAAATGACAGCCCACTCAGGTGTTTTTGCCTGGAAAATTCCATGGGCAGAGGATCCTGGCAGGCTACAGTCCATGGGGCCATAAAGAGTCAGACTCGACTGAGTGCACACACACACATACATTGGAACACTTGAGGTTGTCCCACTAATCTTTGACTGTCTGTCTGTTTTTCTTCTGTTTCTTTCTTTCTTTAGCTTTGATAATTTCTATTGATTTATCTTCATATTTACAAATTCTTTCTTCTGCCTTCTCATATCTGTTCTTGAGCCATCTAGTGGATTTTTCATTTCATAATTGTATTTTATTTTACTTTTCATCTATAAAGTTTTCATTTGGTTTTGTTGTTGTAGTTTCAGTTCTCTATTGAGATTGCCCCTTTGAATCACTGTCCTGTGTCCTTTAATTCTTAGAATATGGTTTCCTTGCATTTTTTGGACATGTCTTTTACAGCTTCTTTGAAGTCTTTGTTTGATAAGTCCAACATCTGGGCCCACTCAGTTTCTCATGACTGCTTCTTTTTCTTAAGTGTTGATCACACTTTCCTGTTTCTCTTTATGACTTCTCGTTTTTTACAGCATCTGTATATTCTTTTCTCTTTGATGTATATTTCTTACTATTCATATTTCACCATGTTTGGACAACTTTTGATTTTTTAATTATTTCACTCTTTGGGGGCATGATCAGGATGAACATTGTTTTTGTCTCCTGAAATCTGTCATAAGCCTATTGTTGGTAGGAACTGTATCTTAAATAAGGAACATGTACCACAGTGCTAAGTTTAGTCCTCATTTCATGGTGTGTATTTAAATATTTAACTCAATTGAATTTTCTTTGAAAAAGAAAAACTATCTTGTAGTGCATTAATCTTTATGAAAGAACTATTGGAACTTGGTACAATTTCTAGTCAGGGACAGAGTTGATAACTAATATAAGTGCAAAGTGGATATATATGATTAACTTATTTGTGAAACTCAAAAACAACTCATTTTCCAGTGTTTATTAAATATTTATAGTCTTTAGGTAAAAACTGACAGGTAGAGGCTCTGTCACCCCACTCCAGTACTCTTGCCTGGAAAATTCCGTGGACGGGGGAGCCTGGTAGGCTACAGTCCATAGGGTCGTTGGGAGTTGGACACGACTGAGCGACACTTTCACTTTTCACTTTCCTGCATTGGAGAAGGAAATGCCAACCCACTCCAGTGTTCTTGCCTGGAGAATCCCAGGGACGGGGAGCCTGGTGGGCTGCCGTCTATGGGGTCGCACAGAGTCGGACACGACTGAAGCGACTTAGCAGCAGCAGCAGCAGCAGAGGCTCTGTAAACTTTTAGAGGTCCATCTGCAGAGCCAAAGGTATTTTGCTTCCAAGAAATAGGGTAGCTATTAGTAATTCATTGATATTAGTAATTAAATTACATTAACTCCAAGACACCAGAGTTAAAAATGTTTTTTGTTCATTTAGACCACTGTTCTTCAGATTTGTCATGATTATTATTGTAGTTTGTTGAAAGTGAATAGAATAAGACATTAATATTTTACAGAGTCTTCAGATAATGAGGAAAAATTTGGACACAATTTATATATTAATATAATTTATAAAATCACATACTTCTAAAGAGTTTTTTGTAAACAGTTTATTCTTACTTATTTTCACATTTTTAGATATGCCATTGCATTGGCGCTAAGAGAAAAACAACGTGTAATATTTACTAGCCCAATTAAGGCCCTGAGTAACCAGAAATACCGTGAAATGTATGAAGAATTTCAAGATGTTGGTCTGATGACTGGAGATGTTACTATTAATCCTACAGCATCCTGTCTTGTTATGACCACAGAGGTAATTTATATGATGTCTCATCTAATTTTTACTTTTTAATTTAATTAATGTGATTCATCAGTTAAAACAGCTAATGTTTTATTACTTGCTCTATACAGGTAAAAGGCAATACTTTCTGAGTATATTTACTTGAAAGGGGTAGTAGAGTTTATCTTACAACAAATTGTTTCAGTTTAGTTGTAAATTTCCATTATTTCTGTCATCATATAATAAAGTTGCATGAAGTATTTTTAAAGGATATTGTCAGTGACATGATAATAGTTTGATGATTTTATATAGTTTCAATGATTGGACCTTTGAATAAGTTGTGGGACCTTCTTTATTAATTTTTTTTTTCTTTTGCATCTGAGTGTTGATACAAATAGATAAATAGTTTTTTAAAAAATGCCCAGTTATGTTTAGCTTCTTCCCATAATCACAGTTAAGTTTTGCATATACTTATGATGGACGTGAGTCTCAGTGAACTCCGGGAGTTGGTGATGGACAGGGAGGCCCGGCGTGCTGTGATTCATGGGGTCGCAGAGTCGGACACGACTGAGCGACTTATCTGATCTGATCTGATCTGATAGCATCTTACATTTTGGACACTTAGCTGTCTTTACTAAGTACTTTTCTACATGCTTGAATTACTAGAGAGCATAAATTAGCTTCTGGTTTTAGAGTCAGCCGAAAGCATTGCTCATGTTCATCTTGATCCCCAAGATAAGTTTATTTTCCATTTTCAAAACTTTCTTCCATCCATAGAAAAATTTCTTTAACTCAGAAATCTGAAGAACAGTTGCTAGGAAGTATTCATGTTGTTAAGATGAGGTAGAAAAAATCAGTAGCAGTATGAGATTCGTTGTGTTAGATAGAAGATGATTTTAAGTTACTTTTGTTTCCTAGCAAGTGTAGGTCTTGAGTGAAGTGCTTTACATAAAAAGGATGTAGCTTCATATTCAAGGTATATGGATATGGAGTTGATAGTAATTCTCTCCATGGATTATATATGATTACTAACTTGAGAAGCAAAGGAGTATTATATACTTAAGACATGTAACGGTCTAAAATTATTTTAATGTTTCTGTTAAAAAAGAATATACAAAATTTCTTATTAGAAGAGTTTTTGGTATGTCAGAATCCTGCTAAATCTTCTACTTCTATTTTAGATTTTGAGAAGTATGCTGTACAGAGGTTCTGAAGTTATGCGAGAAGTTGCCTGGGTCATTTTTGATGAAATTCATTACATGAGAGATTCAGGTATATTCTGTAGTGTTATTGAGATGTGTGCCGTGTTATTTAGGAATGAAATTAGGAATTTTGAACAAGTTATCTTACTTATTAGAGTTGTAGTAAACTAAATTTTGGATAACATGATATAGTTTTTCTGGTTGGACCTCATTCAGTTACAGCTTCTTGAATAGTAACAATTTCTGGGTGAGAAAATGCAACTTCAGATTTTAAAATGAAATTAAAATTAGTTTGCTTTTAATAGAGAGTTCTCTAATATATCTAATATTAAAGAATTTCCAAAACTGCTGGCCTACGGAGTTAACTTTCTTGATTTTTATCAATTTATTTTAGTTTTTTAAAAAAACTAAGAAATGCATGTTTATGATTTAAACAATGAGAATTATGAGATAAAAATGAACAACAACAAAAAAAAATCTCTTAACCTGAACTATTGCACTACTATAATGGAAAAGTAAGTATACTTGGGATTTTAGGTAGAACGTGGCAGAAATTAACATATTTAAAAGTTAAATGTTTAATATGTACACACTTGAAGCTTAGTTTTTATTTGGCTAAAGCACTGAGTTAACCTGTATTTATAGGAAAAATAATACAATTTAAAGAAATCATTTACCCTTTGTAAAATTTTACTCTTACTAAATTCAAAAGATTAAATTATAAAGTTATTTTTGTTTTTAAATTATGAATCTTTTATTGATTTGTTCATTTGGAAGGAAATTCTCAAATGGATTTTCCTGTTTGTTTTTTACATTTGAATAAAAGTGACTTATAGTTTTGTTGTTTATCAGATCCTTTCATCTCTAGAAATCATGAGGGTAATTTAGATGAAAGGCACTGTGGTATAGTAATAGTGTTTCTTTGAAATCTGTTCTGTGACCTTCTGTAAGCCAATAACTTCTGCTTCTCTAAGTGAGATGGAAATACTGTTTCCATTGTCCTGGGATTCTTGTTAGACTGAACAGGATTCAATTTGGAGCTGCTTTTTTTGCAGGCGGTTATTTCAGAGTACACTGTGTTTATGGTGGTCTAGTCTACTAACTTTCTACTAGATGCAGTTCATGGTTAGAAAGTAGTTTACAGTAAGGATCTGTGGCTAAAAATATCTTTGCATAAAGTGATCTGCATTTCTGATAATTGAGCATGAGAGAAAATGATAAAGTGACATTGAATTCCAAGGTATATTTGTATTTTTCAGAGCGTGGTGTCGTATGGGAAGAAACTATTATTTTGCTTCCTGATAACGTTCACTATGTCTTTCTTTCGGCTACTATTCCAAATGCCCGACAGTTTGCTGAGTGGATTTGCCACTTACATAAACAGGTATTTTCTTCCTCTTTTTTGATGTTTTCAATACTTAAATATTACAAGTTTGCCTTTCTTTTTTTTTAAATTTTATTTTATTTTTAAACTTTACAATATTGTATTAGTTTTGCCAAATATCGAAATGAATCCGCCACAGGTATACCTGTGTTCCCCATCCTGAACCCTCCTCCCTCCTCCCTCCCCATACCCTCCCTCTGGGTCGTCCCAGTGCACCAGCCCTAAGCATCCAGTATCGTGTATCGAACCTGGACTGGCGACTCGTTTCATACATGATATTATACATGTTTCACTGCTATTCTCCCAAATCTCCCTACCCTCTCCCTCTCCCACAGAGTCCATAAGACTGATCTATACATCAGTGTCTCTTTTGCTGTCTCGTACACAAAGTTATTGTTACCATCTTTCTAAATTCCATATATATGCGTTAGTATACTGTATTGGTGTTTTTCTTTCTGGCTTACTTTGCCTTTCTATATCCTATACTTTGTTCCTAATGCTACCTAGAATAAATAAGACATTTTAATGTAAATCTACTTTTCAAAGCAAGCAAGCTTATCAAAATCAACTAAGTTTTTATACGTGTGAATTTCTGAATCCAACTCAAACCCAGTACATCAAAATCTCTGAGAGTAGGATCCTGGGTCATGAAATTTTTAACTTTCAGAAGCTCCCAAATTGATCCTGATGACTTGCCAGGTTTGTAAACTACTGCATCTCCTTATACAGGGAGCCATGAGTACTAGTAGAAAATTTCCTCTAAGACCTTGGTACCAGAAGAAAAGCTGGGCCTCTCTTGAGAGTGTGGGCTTGCCTTGTGGCTCAGCTGGTAAAGAATCTGCCTGCAATGCGGGAGACCTGGGTTTGATCCCTGGGTTGGGAGGATCCCCTGGAGAAGGGAAAGGCTACCCACTCTAGTATTCTGGCCTGGAGAATTCCATGGACTATAGTCTATGGGGTCGCAAAGAGTGGACAGGACTGAGCAACTTTGACTTCACTTCTTGAGAGTGTGATTTGATTTTTCTCATGTAAACGCAGACTTTTTATTGACTGCGTTTCCTTTTTGCTTTTCTAGTTCAATTTTAGGAGCATTAAAGGACCTTATGACAAGCATTTGTTCATGTATTCTTTATTTGATTTTTCTGCCCTTATTTTTCCTTTATACCAGAAGGTTCACAAATTTATTTTTATCCATTTATTACCTCTTTAGTGGTATTTTTGTAACACCCATGTTGCTCCTGTAGGATAGAATCTCAGTGAATCTTGTGGAATAGATCAACCTCTTGTTTTAGTAAAGCTGTAAAAAGTCTCTGTGGGATCGAGAAGTCCCATTTTACCTCAGTACATTCTGTGTTGCCATACTGCTGCTGCTGCTGCTAAGTCACATCAGTCCTGTCCGATTCTGTGCGACTCCATAGACGGCAGCCCACCAGGCTCCTCCGTCCCTGGGAATAGAAGTCTTCCTTAATTACAGCATCATAGGTCTGAAGTATATGAAATCATTATGGAAACTCTAATCATGTATTTGTCCTTGATTTTAATTTTCTTTGTTTTTACAGCCTTGTCACGTAATTTACACAGATTATCGGCCTACTCCATTACAGCACTATATTTTTCCAGCCGGGGGAGATGGCCTGCACCTTGTGGTTGATGAAAATGTAAGGGAGTAATTATCATTCTTATTCTTTAATATCACATAACTGCTTATACTCACTTTTCTTTAAACTAGAGAAGAACTGTTTTTTTTTTTTCCCTAGTTTTATAGTCCAAAGTTATTGTTGATTTTCTTTGTATATGTATTTTTATTTCAAAAATTATGTTTAAGATGCATATTTTTTAAATGCATGAATTAGATTCCCCTCCTTTTCCAGTATTTTTAAATGCCTTGAAAATAAGGGGCTCTGTACATGTTTCAGATATCTTATGGTTTTGCTTTTTCTAGTTTTATTATTAAATTATTTATTTGAGGAAGCTTTGTTTTGAGGTAAAAAAAAGTTTGGATTATGATTAAGTATTAGTGAAGTTATATAGAAAAATATTTGTGATGCTAGGGTGACTTCAGAGAAGATAATTTTAATACTGCAATGCAAGTACTTCGAGATGCTGGTGATTTGGCAAAAGGAGATCAGAAGGGGAGAAAAGGAGGAACAAAAGGTAACTTAGAACTTTGTTTTTGAGAATTTTTTATGAAAATTGTATTTTCAAATTACATTTTTTAAATAACATTTTTCCCCCTCTGGAAGCTACATAGATGTCTAGATAGTATGTGATAAAATTGAATGAGTAGAAATTTATGTCTTTTCTACTTGACATTTGTTGAGAGATAGTTCATTTTACAATTGACCTGTTAAATTATGCAATTCAGTGGTTATTAGTATAGTCAAAGAATTATGCAGCTGTCATCACAGTCAATTTTTTTAATTGAAATACAATTCACATACTATTGAAGTCACCATTTTTTAAGGGTGCAATTAAGTGGGTTTTAGTATAGTCACAAAGTTCTGCAACTACTTTGTAATTCTAGAACATTTTCATTAACTCAGAAAGAAACCCCATACCCATTCGTGGTCATTGTTTATTTTCTCCCAACCTCTTCTCTACCCCTCAACCTTAAATAATCACTAATCTAGTTTCTATTTCTGTTTTCCTTTTGTAGACATTTCATATAAATGGAATCATGATATGTGCAGTCTTTTGCATCTGGCTTCCTTCAGTTAGCTTTCTTTTCCCAAGTTTATCTATGTTATAGCATATATCAATACATCATTCCTTTTTATTGTCAAATAATATTCCATTTTATGATTTTATGACAAATATCTATTCAAATTTTTGATGCATTCAAAAATTAGATTTTCTTTTTGTTGTTGAATAGTAAGGATTCTTTATATATTCTGGATACTAGGCCTTTATCAGATATCTGATTTGTAAATATTTTCTCCCATTCTGTAAGTTAAGAGTATCTTTATTGCTGGTGTCTATTGAAGTACAAAAGTTTTAAATTTTGATGAAATCTAGTTTCCTGATTTTTTTCCTTTTGTTGCTTGTGCTTTTGCTATCATATCTTAAGAATGCTTTGCCTTACCCAACATCATGAAGATTTACTCCCACATATATAGAAGAGTTTTGTAGTTTTACAATGAAGTCTGTGGTCCATTTTGAGTTAATTTTTCATCATAGTTTATGTACTTTTTTTGCAGGTCCATCAAACGTATTCAAGATTGTGAAGATGATTATGGAAAGAAATTTTCAACCTGTTATTATTTTCAGTTTTAGTAAGAAAGATTGTGAAGCTTATGCACTTCAAATGACCAAATTAGATTTCAACACAGGTACTGTATAATTTCAGTATTGCTTTGATGCCATGTGGAAGTGAATGTAAATATATTTCTGGTAAGACAGCAATTGTGTATTGCTGAGATTTGCAGTTCACCTCACAGTTACGGCAGTAATTCTATCACATTTGTAAAAGCTTTAAGGCTCAATTTACCATTTCTTTTCCTTTCTTCTGTCTTTTTTTGGAAGATAAGTATATATCTATATATAAAATATTTGTTCTACATGAAATCCAAAGAACCCTACTAAGAAGTATTAGACTCATGCTCATGCCTTCTTATACTTTATTGCCATAGCTCTTTGGTTACTGTGGTTTTCTATCTGATTGCTTAAGGTTAGTCTCTTGGTCAGACTATCTTCTGTTATGTTTCATTCTTCTGGAAATCCAAACCAGGAAGACCTGCCCCTGTACCTAACTGTGGCATAATTTTTGAAAAAAGTAGAAAAACTGATAGCAAGTCAACTTATTATTCCCACATATTAACTGTAAATGTAACTACTTAAATATCCTAGGCAAAAATTGCTGCATGCTGAATATCAACCCAGTTGTCATTTACTTCAGCCTTTTACATATCTAATCCTATACTGCTAAGTCACTTCAGTCGTGTCCGACTCTGTGCGACCCCATAGACGGCAGCCCACCAGGCTCCCCCATCCCTGGGATTCTCCAGGCGAGAACACTGCAGTGGGTTGCTATTTCCTTCTCCAGTGCATGAAAGTGAAAAGTGAAAGTGAAGTCGCTCAGTCATGTCTGACTCTTAGCGACCCCATGGACTGCAGCCTACTAGGCTCCTCCATCCATGGGATTTTCCAAGCAAGAGTACTGGAGTGGGGTGCCATTGCCTTCTTCAATCCTATACAGTGAGAAGTAAATAATATTTTCAGTCATCCAAAATCAGATTTCAGTTTTCTTGTTTTCTCTATCAAGGCGTAGAACTAATCCCATGTATTTTTAAAAATTGGCTGCACTGGATCTTCTTTCCTGCACACGGGCTTTTCTCTAGCTGTAGTGAGCAAGGGCTACTCTGTAGTTGGAGTGTGCAGGCTTCTCACTGCAGTTGCTCCTCTTGCTGTGGGTCGCAGGCTCTAGGCATTCGAGCTGCAGTAGTTGCGGCACACAGGCTTAGTTGCTCCGCAGCACGTTGGCTCTTAGTTCACTGGGTGGATTCTTAACCACTGGACCACTAGGGAAGTCCCGATCCCATGCATTTTAAAGCTAATTTTTACTTATCCATGGGTAAAAATAACATGGCAGATAACCCATATGCCCACCTAAAGCCAATATTTTTTGTTTTTCTTACTGAGTCAGTTGCTCTACTTAGAAATATTTTCTTATCACTACCAGTGCTGCATGTGCTGTTGCAGGGTTTTGTATTGATTAAGTCAACAAATATTTTTTGGCTGTTAACTTAATAGTCACTGTAAAGAAGGCAGTATAAATGGTTAAGAGTATAGGCTTTGAAATTGTTGATCTAACAGTTAATACCAGTGCTCATTATTTGCTGTATGTCTCACTTTTCTCAATAGTGAGTAATAATAATTCCCATGTCCTGCAATTTTTTCACTTAAATATTGCATGTATATAGTTAGTGTAGTTATTGTTACTGCTTTTATAAGAAAGCACTTTTATTCATGGACTAGCTGCTACATCTGTTTTTAAAGGCAGTGAATTTTATTTAATAATTATGTGATAAATTTGATGTGCTTTTTCTTCTGTCTTAAATCCTGAGTCATTACTTTTACTCTTCATGACACTGTTCTTTGCAGTGTGTGAAATTTGGTATCACCAACTCACTTAGATGTTTATATACCGTTGAATTTTCTCTCCTAGATGAGGAAAAGAAGATGGTTGAAGAAGTTTTCAGTAATGCAATTGACTGCTTGTCTGATGAAGATAAAAAGCTCCCTCAGGTGTGTTTAATGTCATTAAGTAGAGTGTGGATATTAACAGAGAGTATATATTCACTTTGTAGTTCATGGTTTTGTTACTGTGTTACATATTGCACTGTTTGCACACTTCAGTAAATATGTTGCATTGTGCACTGAAATGATACCTTAAGTTTTATTTTGAACTTCGAAGATGGTGACAGAAGGAAAGATTTGCTGCCTTGAAGAAACTTTTCTCTGAAAGCTAGCATGGTCTGGAAATTACTGCTTCTGTTCCTAATACTACAAAATTTTTAAATGCTAATTTTAAGTCAGTCAGTTTCTTAATTCATAAGGGTAGCAGACACAATAAAGTACACCTAATGAAAATCATATTTAGTGAAAAACTTGATTTCTGCTTTTCTTTAGTTAATTAAAGTGGTTTTTTCTTTTGGCTTCCCTGGTGGCTCAGATGGTAAGGAGTCTGTCTGCAGTGTGGGAGACCTGGGTTCAATCCCTGGGTCGGGAAGGTCTCCTGGAGAAGGAAATGGCAACCCACTCCAGTATCCTTGCCTGGAAAATCCCATGGACAGAGGAGCTTGGCAGGCTACAGTCCATGGGGTCCCAAAGAGTCGGACATGACTGAGCGACTTCACTTTCACTTTTCTTTTGCCTGTAAGAATTGTCTTAGGAGTTCTAAAATATACTCATGCCTCGTTGCCACTCCAGAGTTTCTGATTTAATTATCTCGTGTGCCCTGATTATTAGAATCTTTCAGAAACTCTTGTTCTAATGTGCATCCAATCCTGAGAACTAATTTTTTAGTCCAACCTAATACTGTGTGAAAGTTTTATTTTGTGAAAAGAAAAATTGGAAGGTCATACTCTACAAATGATTGCTTTGATTTGTGTGGTCTTTACAATAAGACTGCACTGCTTGTTTCTTGGTATTTAAAATAGTATTTAACTTACAGAATCTTACTGTGATTTTTCTTTCCAGCTGAGTTAATAGTATCTAAGGGCTGAGCCATGTCTTTATATATCCTTGTCATTCTAGCACACTTCTTTTCTTGGTTTTATTTTGAGAGAAGAGCTCCTTTGGATTTATTATTAGTTAGAAACATAGAATATTGATGGCAGAGACCTCTGTGAAGTATGTTGTCTGTTTTCTTGGGGAAGGACTGCCTGACAAGTAATGCCTTTGTGGAGTGGCCAACAGCCCTTGTCTGAAAAGGGCTTGGGCATCTTGGGGCACATGTGTGTGCCCATCGCAGCCTTCACTGATGAGTCACACTGGCCCGTGAAGTCTAATTAAAAAATTTAATGGCATTGAATAGTGTTAATGAGATGGACCTCTAGAGTAATTTATTTGTTTTAAGATAAAGTACAGGTGCTAGTGGTAAAGAGCCTGCTGCCCAAGCAGGAGACATGAGAGACATAGGTTTGATCCCTGGGTTGGGAAGATCCCCCGGAGGAGAGCATGGCAACCCACTCAAGTATTCTTGCCTAGAAAATCCCATGGACAGAGAAGCCTGGTAGACTACGGTCCATGGGGTCGTGAAGGAGTTGGACACGACTTCACGACTAACAACCAAATATTTATGTTAAATATGCTTTATAGTTATTTATCCCCTTTTGGTTTGAGTTGGCCAGTATTTTTTGTTTATTTTGCACAGATACGCACTTTGCCATTTAATAACCATTAATTTTTTAGGAGGAGATGAAGTGATGCTGGAAAGTTTGAATGAGGAAGCAAAACATTTATAAAGTTTATTTAAAACATATTTATATTAAAGCTGTGGCAGAGTTACATTGTGTTTTGTATTTAATAATCTGGGAATATAGGTTTGGTTTTTGCTTTTTTCTGAAAAAGTTGTATAATGTTTCTTTTAACAGGATTCTTTCTTGATTACTTACTTTGCTTTACTTGGTTAGTTTCACATTTTAAAAGTTCTTTTCCTCACATCTTTTAAAAAATATAATTTAATCCAATTGTAGGTTGAAAATGTACTTCCTCTCTTGAAACGGGGGATTGGTATTCACCATGGTGGTTTACTTCCTATTTTGAAAGAAACTATAGAAATTCTCTTTTCTGAAGGATTAATAAAGGTATGATTTTATTTTTACTATTATGCCCTAAAGTTGTGTTTTGTGGGCAGTTTGAAAATTATCAAGAACACTGTTCATAGGCAACTTTGTTTTTGTTATTGTTGTTGTTTTTAAGTAAGTTGAATGGAATGACTTGGGTGATGAACTTGATTTTTGTGTGCAGTATTACGCTTCATAAGTTTGGGACTATATGTAGAAGTCATTTGTTTCATTTTCTAGTCTTTATTGATTTGGCTGCACTGGGTCTTAGCTGCCACATGAGGGATCTTTGGCTGTGGCATGTAGGGTCTCTTAGTTGCAGCAGGTGAAGTCTTGGTTGTGGCATGTTGGATCTAGAGTCTTAGCCACTGTGCCTGCCACCAGATAAGTCCCTCTTTTCCTAGTCTTAAAGTAAGAAATGGTATCATTACTGAATACAGTGTAGAATTTTCCAGGTGTTGTTTAATGATCACAGCTAGAGTTGATTCTGTAAGTGAACTCCTTTCTTTATACAGATTAAAAGGGCTAGTTTAGAGAAAACAAGGAGAGTTGCCAGTTAGACTTGTGAAAGAGCTATTTAGGATGTTCTCATTCAAATTGAAGAGAGTGTAACTTAATTTTTAATATTATGTCAATACCTGTACCCAGTAACAGACTATTGAAAATGGAAAACAACTCCAAAATGTTGTCATAAACCTTTATATGACTCAAATTATTTTATGTTTAAAACTCAAATTAGAGATTTGTCATGAGAACTTTAGTACTAAATAGGATATTTAAAAGAAATTTATTCACCCTAAAAAGACCATACTTGAAGTATTTTAGATAAAGAATTGGTCACTATTTATAACTGGGTCCTGGTAAGGACCTGTTGATGTTCTTACATAGATTGCATATTTTGTTTAGGTCCATTTTAAGAAATCTTTTAAGTATAGTGTAGAAGTCAAATCGAGTAACTGTACATAAAGTAAAACATTAAAGACCCCCATTGCCCTTCACTTCCCAGAAATATCTACTAGGATACATAGAAATAATACTTGATTTAATTTTTATACAAAAGTGATTATATTACCTATATTATTCAATTTTGTCATATGCATTGCTTTTCATTCATTTTAATAATTGAATAGCATTCTGTTGAGTTGATGACATAAAGTTTTTTTTTTTTATCTCGTTAGCTATTGATGACAGTTTAGATTATTTAATAGTACTTCAGTGACTTAATTTGTACACATACCTTAATTTCTACACATACCTTTGTGTGCTTTCTGTTGGTAAAGTCTTAAATGTGAACTGAAAGTGCCGCCAATTTTGAAAGGTGTCTCTAAAACCACTGAATCATCAAGGAAGAAGCCAGGAAATCTTAATATGCTTAGGAAAATATTGTACAGCCTAATAATGCCTTGTCCATTAGGCCGGTAATAGTCTCTCCAAGTTACCACCTCTGGAATTAAAGAAAGACTGTTTTCCCTGAATTAAAAATTTTGGGGGTGGGGGTGTAAGGTACATTAAATATAATATAAATTTATAGTAATATATATAATTATATGTAAATTTAATAATTTGAGTATAAAATACTAAAATATACCTGGAGTAGCATGTCTTATTTTTGTATCATTTCATTAGCAACTAATGGAGAAGGAAACAGCAACCCACTCCAATATTCTTGCCTGGAGAATTTCATGGACAGAGGAGCCTGGCGGGCTATAGTCCATGGAGTTGCAAAGAGTTGGACACAACTGAGCAACTCACGCACACACATACACACACACACACACAAGCAACTAATTTTAAAAATTAATGATTTATTTATACTTGAATATGAGACTAGTTTTTCAAGTTTAAAATATGTGTTTAATTGTATAATTATTCATTCATTTAGGCCTTATTTGCCACTGAGACTTTTGCTATGGGGATTAACATGCCAGCTAGAACTGTTTTATTTACAAATGCCCGAAAATTTGATGGGAAGGATTTCCGATGGGTAAGTAAAATAATTCATATATTGAAGTAACTTGAAGGTGTTCCAAATCACCTAAGATGATTTTGGCTCACATAGCCTTTGAGATTTTCAGTTCTAAATACTTAAGAATTTGTATGTGAGCTAATAATTCATTAAGATTAAGTTTTCAAATTCATTCTATCACTGTTTTTTAGTCAAAAATTACTTTTGGTGAAAGAGTTTGGTGATAAGTGTGCAAATGAGCCATGACTGTTGTAATGCATTTTAAATATATCTAGAATTTTTATTTCTTAAAGTTTGTTATTTAAAACACCTCTGCTATAGTAGATACAATTGTAGCTCACTGTTTGCACAAATGTCTTTTCTAAAGCAAAAGTTGGGATCATGAGTGAAATGGTGAATCTGAGTAAAAAATAAATCCTTAATTCAGAGGCAAGTAACCCCTTCTTACTAAACCTAAACTATGGGCTTAGAACTATGGTAAATGCTGAGGATGTTAAATTTAACACAAAACCAAACCAATTTCTACTGTGAAGTGACGTAGTGCAGGTGAAAGTTATTTCGTGGACCTTGAGAAGTACATACAGGAAGAATAAAACACAAGAAAACAGTCACTTGTATATAAGGGGTCAGGAAAGATTTCATAAAGAAGGCAATCCTAAAACTGAGCAACAAACAGCAGATGGGTATTTCCCAGGCAGTCAGTGGAGCATCACAAGAGTGAAAAGCAGGTGGAGGAAGAGAGATTTCTAGTTTTGAATATTTAATGCAAACCAAAAATTCATATAATGTGGCATTTGGAGCAAATTATTAGCTATTCCTTTAGTTCTTAATGATTTTTTTCTGCTTAAAGAAATATCTGGCAGTAGTTGCTAATCACCAGTACACTGAAAAATCTCTTGGTAGATTTCTAAAGGCAAAGCATTTTTCTTGATTTGTTTTGAAGTGTGTTGGATGCTAAACAGAAGAGAAATGTAAGTATACGGAGTCAGTACCATTTCTTTTTAGAAATTTTTACATAGCGTTCAAAAGCTTTATGTAACTTGTGACTTTTTAAACTGAAAGAAGACTAATTCATGTAGAATACAATTTTTAATGGTAAAGTGGATAAAGTCTTCCATGTTTTATATTTTAAGTTACTATACATTTTTAAATTCTTCATAATTTATCGGTTTAAAAGTAGTTAGTTCTTTGAATAAAATTAATGCTACAAGAAAATAAATAAGTCTTTTGTTACTTTACATACTCCTTGGCCTCCATTGGACCCCAGAGAAGGATATGGAGTCATGAGGGTAGTTGAATTTTAAAAAGGGACTTTTTCTTGATGATTCAGGAACATAATTATAAAATCTAAAGAGCATAATTTTAGATTATGTAATGCCCTTTAGCCCTGTTGAGATTTATCAGACTGCCATTTTGAAGTGTTCTTTTCTAATCTTAAGGTTGGTCTCAAGTTGTTAGGTTTGTTTCTACTGCTATCAGTAATATGCCTTCTAGTAGTATAGTAGTTCATAACCCTTCCTGAGCCAAACATTTTTTGAAAGTCTGGAAATGCTGCACCCTTTGCACAGGAGAAGAGTATGTGTGCTTACAGATAAAACTGCCCGGTGTTCAGTTGGTTCAGTTTTACCCTGGCAGACTGTGTGTGGGAGACTTACTAACCTTTCTCCTTTAGGTAGTTCTTAGTGATGAATGGCCTCTTTTGGATGCCAGGGATATACCCTGAGAAAATAGAAATTGTGCTTTATGTGTGTGTTAATTTTTATATTAATCCCATTTGGAAATTAAGAACATTTATGATCAAGTCAGAATTGATATTTAGTAGATTTGGGGTCATTGTTTGCTTTCTTAAACTTTGCTGTTTTCCAGAATATCTAGCTTAAAGATATTTTTTGCACCAGTTAATTAACCAGTATTTCCTTACAGCCATTTGATCATTACGGAGCTAAAATTTTGCAACATTATTAAGTATTGCTTTTTTGTCTTTTTACATAAATCTTTCCTAAAAGTTCATGTTTTTAATCTTGTTTCTTTTCTTCAAATGTATAGCTTGTGCTTGTGTATTTTATGATAAGACAAATCTTAAGAATATGTTTTTTAGCAGATTTTCTCCTAAACTTTGATTATTTTCATTCAGATTTCCTCTGGTGAATATATTCAGATGTCTGGTCGTGCTGGAAGGAGGGGAATGGATGATAGAGGAATTGTAATTCTTATGGTAGATGAAAAGATGAGCCCAACGATTGGAAAACAACTACTTAAGGTAACAAAAGTTCGTCTAGTCAAGGCTATGGTTTTTCCTGTGGTCATGTATGGATGTGAGAGTTGGACTGTGAAGAAGGCTGAGCGCCGAAGAATTGATGCTTTTGAACTGTGGTGTTGGAGAAGGCTCTTGAGAGTCCCTTGGACTGCAAGGACATCCAACCAGTCCATTCTGAAGGAGATCAGCCCTGGGATTTCTTTGGAAGGAATGATGCTAAAGCTGAAACTCCAGTACTTTGGCCACCTCATGTGAAGAGCTGACTCACATTGGAAAAGACTGATGCTGGGAGAGATTGGGGGCAGGAGGAGAAGGGGACGACAGAGGATGAGATGGCTGGATGGCATCACCGACTCGATGGACATGAGTCTGAGTGAACTCTGGGAGTTGGTGATGGACAGGGAGGCCTGGCGTGCTGCAGTTCATGGGGTCACAAAAGTCGGACACGACTGAGCGACTGAACTGAACTGATGCAGGATTTGTCTTTCCGTGATAGGCTTATTTCATTTAGCATAATGTTCTTAGAGTTCATCTGTGTTGTTGCATATTGCAGAATTTTCTTCCTTAAGTCTGAATAGTATTCTGTTAGGTGTATTTAATGACTGTATATATTTTACAGTCATCCTTGGTATTCTCAGGGGATTGGTTTTAAGGACCCCCCCCCATAGCAGAATACCAAAATCCAAGGATGTTCATGTCTCTTATAAATGTCATAGTATTTGCATATACCCTGTATACATCTTTTTCTTTAAATCATCTCTAGGTTTTAGTATGGAATACAGTGTTAATGTTATTTAAATAGCTGTAAATACAATGTAAATAGTTGTTGGTGCTGCATGGCACATTCAAGTATTACTTTTTGTAACTTTCTGCAATTTTTTTCCCAAGTATTTTCAATCCACAGTTGATTGACTCCTCAGATAGGGAACCTGAGGATACTGAGAGCAGGCTGTATAGCCATATTTTTTAGTATCCAAATTAGAATACTGTAATAGTGAAATAAGGGAGTATTAATGATTATGCCAATATATCATGTGTAAGTTGGGGTTATCCTGGGGTCACTGGATGCAGTGTTACAATGCTGCTGCTGCTAAGGCGCTTCAGTTGTGTCGGACTCTGGGACCCCATAGACAGCAGCCCACCAGGCTCCCCCGTCCCTGGGATTCTCCAGGCAAGAACACTGGAGTGGGTTGCCATTTCCTTCTCCAGTGCATGAAAGGAAAACGTGAAAGTGAAGTTGCTTAGTTGTGTCCGACTCTTAGCGACCCCATGGACTGCAGGCCTACCGGGCTCCTCTGTCCATGGGATTTTCCTGGCAAGAGTACTGGAGTGGTTTGCTATTGCCTTCTCTGGTTACAATGCTATGTTGAGTTTAATGTGATGGAGAATTCAGATAGGTGTATTCTGTAACAGCTGGAATATAAAAGAAGAGCTTGAGGTTGGAAATAATCTCTTATAATATTGAAGCATCAAATTTCTTAAAGGTAGTAAGAGTAGAAAAGAAAAAGAATAATAAAAAGTTGGGCTGTTTGCAAAATTACAAAGTAGATGGAAGTTGACTTTCATTCCTCTTTCTGAATAATGTGGTTTTCATATAATTCCACATTTCCCTTTGGCTCTATTTTCTAGGAAAGTGGATACAAGTTAAGGTTTTTAGGGACTTACTAACCCCCTACGGTAAATGGCTCTTGATTTTTCAGGAATTAAGGAATATGATCATTTGAGACTGTTGAAAGTTCTACTCCTTGTCATAAAATCCTGTATGCGTATATTTATAATTCTGAATGCAATAAGGCTGGCTTATGGATTGCAGTTTAAAAGTTCCCGAATACCTTAAGAGTATTTGCATATTTTGCTATGCCATTTAGGGATATAAATGTTTTGTGACACTTCTAAGTATTCTTGCGTGTGTCTTCAAGAAGTTGGTCATTTCTCCTATACAACTACATAATCATTTTCAATCTTAGAAAGTATTTGCATTTAGAAAATAATATTCCTGAAGAAACATTGTAAGAAAGGTTTAGATCTTTAGAAAGTATTTTGGATATAAACCATATTGCAAATTAAGGTCACACTATTTTGTGATAAATGTTTTATTTTGCCTGGCCCTTCTTTGGTAATAGCTACAGTTAGGGAGAGAAAGAGGAATTGTCAAAGTGTGGATAATGACCTATAAATTTGGGGGAAATACTAGAAAGTTTTATGTCATTCTAGGAAACTGAGAGTTTCAAGATAGCTCATTTTTATCCGAAATAAATTTAGTATGCTCTGTCAACATAGGCTAGGCTATGCTACTATAACAAACCTAAATCTCAGTAACTTAAAGGTTTGTTTCTCTTAACCTGTTCATCGCAGGTTTACAAAGGAGACTCAGCTTATTATTGGTTATGGATTCAAGCTGATAGAGAAACCACTGTTTTGAATATTAGCAGTCACTGTGCCAGGAGGGAAAATACAGCTTTTCACACCGTCAATTAAATATTTGGCCAGAAAGTGATGTATCACTACACTCGATTTGCCCTCCACACTGAGGGCAAAATGTGTAATCCTGTCAAGTGCCTAGAAGGCAGACAGCTAAATGTATTTGGCCAGTAGTATATTAACTAATACTGTCTTATTTAGTTATTTTTACCCCCCTTCACTTTCCCAAAAAGCTACTCTTTAACAACTTTGTATGGGTCATTTAAAAGAAGGAACTGAGTATGTTTCTATAGTATTCTTTAATGTAGACTAAATTATTAAGCAGTTTGAAGTTAAAATGTTTGTGTGAATTTATTTGAAAAACCTATAGCATTAACATGTTTTTTTCTCTCTTAGGGCTCAGCTGATCCTCTAAATAGTGCTTTCCATTTGACGTACAACATGGTTTTGAACTTACTACGAGTAGAAGAAATTAATCCTGAGTACATGTTGGAAAAATCCTTCTACCAGTTTCAGCATTATAGAGCAATTCCAGGAGTAGTAGAGAGTAAGTATAAAATTACTGTAATAGCTTTATTTAGCTAGGGGAGACTAAATAGCAAGGTTGATGTGTTGTTGACTGCTTTGGCCCTTGGTATTTTTCTGGTAAGCCAAGAATTGGTCCTTACATAAAAGTACAGTAATGTTCCACCTGGAAAATTTTGAAATGAAAGTAAGAAAACCCTGTCAGAACATGATGCTGGTGCTAATTCAAATGTAGTATACTTTATTGTTACAGACATATCACATGGTAACTCATTTGTGAATAATGATATCAAAAAATTAAGATAATGCTTTCTAAAGTCCAAAAGTAAGTGCTCTGTGGGTAATTATGTTCAAGCACAGTTCTGTGTTGAGTATTCTGTGTTGAGTGTTGATCCTTATTTTAGAAGATATGGCTGATCATCATTTAGAGCTGATTAAAATCTAAAATAGAAGAAAGATTTAAAATGCTGGTTTGGGTAAATCTTGTAAAAATAATGCATAGTCATAAAGAAAAAAATACAAATTATGCAAAAGATACAAAGGCAATTGAAGCTCAGTTGTGATCTCACAGTCAGCCACACACAGCCAACTGTTAACACTTTGGGTTCTCCCTTTTTTTTTCAAACATATTTTTCATACTCTTTTTCAAAGTCAGATTTAACAATGCCTTGGTAATAACAGCAATGCTATTTATAATATCAATTGTTAAACATTTACCATATGCCTAGCATTTTGTTAAATGCTTTACATTCACTGACTCACTCATTCTGGCTTTTAAAAGTTAATTTCAAGTATCCTTTGAAAGTGTAGTTTTTAATGACTACATAATTTCACTTTGTAAATGTCCTGTGAGTTATTTAATAGGCAACAATACCTTTTCATCAAAAGTAGGTAGGACACTACCACTCAATTTTCATGTAGCTAAAAGTAGACAAAAGTATAATAATGTGCCTTAAAAAAGTGAAGAAGACTCTGAACATTCAACTAAGTTAAATTCACATTTTTTTTTTTACCCTTGCCTAGATGAGAGATCATAACTCCTCTTAATTTCTCACATCTTAATTAAGAGCAGCTTCTTCATTACAAACTATAGCTCTGGAACAAGCTTTGACATCATTTTACAGCTATAAAAGAAATAAGGCATAAGAGAAGTTATCAGTATATTAGGTTACACATTTGATTGGTGACAGGTTTGAGATTAGAATCTTGGTCCTGTTCCTAACTAAGCCATGCTGTTTTTATTAAAGCATGGATTGTCCCTTTTTGATTATAAGAGTAGATGTTGTAACTTACCTCAGAGAAGGCAATGGCAACCCACTCCAGTACTCTTGCCTGGAAAATCCCATGGATGGAAGAGCCTGGTGGGCTGCAGTCCATGGGGTCGCTAAGAGTCGGACATGACTGAGCGACTTCACTTTCACTTTTCACTTTGATGCATTGGAGAAGGAAATGGCAACCCACTCCAGTACTCTTGCCTGGAAAATCCCATGGATGGAAGAGCCTGGTGGGCTGCCGTCTATGGGGTCACACAGAGTCGGACACGACTGAAGCGACTTAGCAGCAGCAGTAGCAGTAACTTACCTGCCAAACATGGATGAAAAAACACTTGAGCTGACTTATTTTAAGAATTGTCTGTGTGTGTTGCTCGATCGTGTCCAGCTCTTTGTGACCCTATGGACAATATAGCCCACGAGGCTCCTCTGTTCATGGGATTCTCCAGGCAAGAATACTGGAGTGGGTTGCCATTTCCTTTTCTAGCAGATCTTCCCAACCCAGGGATCGAACTTGGGTCTCCTGCATTGCAGGCAGATTCTTTACCATCTGAGCCACCAGGGAAGCCCTTTCTTAAATTTCCAGAAGCAAAGCCATTGACTGAATCTTTAAAACACATCATATAAAATTAATCACAAATATATAATTTTAGATCACTTTACATTTTATTGGGTTGGCCAGAAAGTTTGTTCAGTTTTCCATGAGACATTGCAGGAAAACTCAAATGAACTTTTTAGCCAATAATTTCTTGTTAAGTATTTAATACAGTTTGTCTTGATAATAAGCCACAGCCTTAGCAAGGAGAAAGGATGATTCTTGTATCAAAGAATTGTGATTTTAAAGGAGCTATAAATCTGCCTTCATGCAAAAAATAATATGTGATAATAGAATTAAAAAATCAACAGAATTTAAGTACAGCGTGGATTTGGGTTTAAATTAAGGAGGTATTGAAATTAGATTGATACTGAAGAAGGAAAGTCATTAATTTTACTTTAGTTTATAGAAATTTCACATGGCTGTTGTTGAATCAAGTATGTAGTTACAAGCCACCTTAAATATTTTCACTAAAAAGAATGAAACTTTAAAATACTCCTCCAAGGCAGTTGCCACTATCATTCATGATTAAGATAATTATGCATACACATACAGCCAGAAAGACTGAATAACCAAAAGAAATAGGGTGTACCTTGATGCACGCACTTTTGCTTTTTTCCCTTCTTTATAAAAATAGTATATTTGAACAGTTATTAAATTACTTAAAAAAAATTGAAATATAGTTGATTTATATAATATTGTGTTAGTTTTAGGTGTACAGCAAAGTGATTTGGTTATACACACATGTATTTGTATAAATCTATATTCTTTTTTAAAAAATTCTTTTCCATTATAGTTTATTACAGGTTACTGAATATAGTTCCCTGTGCTATATAGTAAAACTCTGTTGTTTATTTTTTATATGGTAGTGTGCCTCTGTTAATCCCTTGCTCCCAATTTTTCCCTCCCCAACCCTTGCTATTTGGTAAAGTTTGGTAAATTACTTTCTAAACTTTACCTTCTATTATTCTTTTGTAATTCCATAGAAAATATCCCAGATATAATAGAGGACAGTGGCAGAATTCTCCAAGTATTTTCTCAATTATGTTGGTGGAAACGTAATTGTGGTTTTGCTTTGTTGAACTTTGCTGTTTGGTATTGGAATACATTCTTAAATAAATGTGGTTATTTATATTCCTAAATATTCAGATTTAATTTTAACCTTTTTGTTTATTCATTAATAGATAATGTTATGGTTAAATAGCAAGAGCTGTGGAGTTAGACCTGGGTTTAAATCCAGACTGCCTCAGCCTTGATGTTGTGTTGTGCTTAGTCACTTAGTTGTGTCTGACTCTTGTGACCCATGGACTGTAGCCCACCAGGCTCCTCTGTTCATGGGAGTCTCCAGGCAAGAATACTGGACTGGGTTGCCATTTCCTTCTCCAGGGGATCTTCCTGACCCAGGAATCGAACCTAGGTCTCCTGCTTTGCAGGCAGACTCTTTACCAATTGAGCTACCAGCCTTAGTTTGCTTTTTTATGCAATTGGAATAATACCTAGTTCATTCAACTCATGAAAATTAAATAAGATCATTTATGTTAAATGCTCAGTAAATGCCTATTTTATTAGTGTTAGTAATGCCATAGATCAGTAAAGCCATTTAAACCTTTCATAAAATTTCCTCAGTACTGGGGGTAGCATTTCATTTCTCCATCTCTCACAGCTCCATCTATTGCACATTTTATATGATACAAATATATATTTTTGGAACCACCATCTCTCTCCCTCAAAAGGGGAAAATTGGTTGGAAATTGTCCTAAGAGTTATGGGCATATCTCACATGCTGTTTCCTAAGATACTGAGGCTTTCTTATGGGAGTACACTGCAGGGAAACCAGCTTATACCAAGATTCCTCTACTTTTTGATTGGCTAGAAAGAGATAGTGTCCTTAATTCGGGAAAAAGCAGGCTGCACCTAAATTAACTTCCTAGAGTGATATGTAGCCGTAGTTAGAGTCCTATGTACAAAACACATGTGATTTCTTAAAATGTCTCTCCAACTTTTGATTCCTTAGTTAAGTAGTCTGAGAACAGAAATGCTTTGGAGTGGAGGATGGGGGCCTCAGGCAGTCTTTGTGTGTGTCATCTTTCCATAAACAACCCCTGTTAGTGCTTATTTAGTATTCTACTGGTACCTGCAGTGTTACTTTGTAACTTTTGGTAGGGCAGCAAGATTAGCATCTCAGTGTATAGTTTTCCTTCTCATAGAACCTCTTATTGACTTCAGCCCACCAATTTTTTTAAATCATATCTTTTTCTGATTATGTTTACTGCTGTAACATGTGTTAAGAATAGCCTTCTATTCTCAAGTGAAAGGAACATGATTCTTGTAAGAAGTAGGGCAGTTCATTAAAAATAACCAGGATGATGCAGTATGCCTCAGAGGGTGTCAAAGACCAGAAGTTAGAGGTCGAAAGAAAAAAGAAAAGAAAAAAGAAAAGTAAAAAAAAATCCAAAGAGCATGTCTCAATACTTATGTAGACTTTTGCAGCATCTTGACTCTGGTATCACTAAAAATAAGCAATTAATAAAAATAAATAGGCTTAGAGGAGGAGGAAGTAGTCTTCAAACTCTGGGTCTTCTTACACATCTAGTCTCCAGCCCACTTTATAAATGTCTAAATGTGTTTTTCTTAAATTGTGGTGCTCGAAGGTAAATCGTATATTCTGCGTGGGGTCTGGCCAGGGACAATAGAAATGTTGTTACTGCTCTTTTTGATTTTTCTAAGAAAGAAGTCCAGTGCAAGAAGAACGATAGAGAAGAGTGTTGACCCAGGGATTAATTTTTGGCTATGCTGCGTCTGTTGCTACTCAGACTTGTTCTTTAGTTGTGGCAAGCAGGGGCTCCTCTTTGGTTGTGGTGCATGGGCTCTCATTGCTGTGGCTTCTCTTGTTGCAGAGATGGGCTCTAGGTGCATGGCTTCAGTAGTTGTGGCATGTGAGCTCAGTAGCTGTGGCTCGCAGGCTTTAGGGCACAGGCTCAGTAGTTGTAGCGTGTGTCATTAGTTGCTCTGCTGTATGTGGGATCTTCCTGGACCAGGGATCGAACCCGTGTCTTGTGCATTGGTAGGCGGATTCTTCACCACTTAACCATCAGGGAAGCCCCTGTGTCAGTTGACTTTTAACAAGTGCTGCTAGGACAGTAGGATAGCCACATGCAGTAAAGTGAATTTGGACCCCTACTCCACACCATAACTGAAAATGGATGGAAGTCTTGAATAGCTGAAACCTTAAAACTCTTTGAAGAAAATATACGTATAAATCCTTATAAACTTCTGTTTCCCAGTGGATTCTTACATAAGACACCAGAAGTACAAACAACAAAAGAAAAATTGAATAAATAGGATTTTGTCTAAATTTTGAAACATTTGCACTTCAGCATACACCAGCAGTAATAGAAAGAAAACCCAAGAAGTAGAAGAAAATACTTGCAAATCATGCATCTGATAAGAGTCTGGTATGTAGAATATATAAAGAGCACTTAGAACTCAGCAACAAAAAGCAAATAATCTAATTTTCAAATGGACAAAAGATTTGAATAGACATTACTCCAATAAAAACACATAAGTACATGTAAAGATGCTCAACATTATTAGTCATTAAGGAAATGCATATAATAACCACATTGAGATACCACTTCACACTCACTAGGATGGGTTTTTTGTTGTTGTTGTTTTTTTAAGTAATTGACAAAATGGTGTGATCACTGTAGAAAATAGTTTAGCACTGGTTCGATCCCTGGGTTGAGAAGATCCCCTGGAGGAGGGCATGGCAACCCACTCCAGTATTCTTGCCTAGAGAATTCCCACGGACAGAGGAACCTGGTGGGGTCACAAGGAATCAGACACGACTGAACAACTAAGCACAGCAGAGCAAGTTAAGTATAGAATTACCATAAGACCCAGTGGTGCCATCTACTCACGGGTATACATAAGCAAAAGAGTTGGAAATATGTTCAAACAAAAATTGGTGTGTGGAAGTTTATAGGAACATTACAGCCAAAAGGTAGAAATAGTCCAAATGCCCATCAACTGTGAAACAAAATGGTATACCCATACAGAGTGATGCTATTTCACCATTAAAGAGTGAAGTACTGATACATGCTACAACATGGATGATCTTTGAGAAAAGAAAGTGAAAGTGAAGTCGCTCAGTCGTGTCCGACTCTTTGCAACCCCCATGGACTGTAGCCTACAGGCTTCTCCATCCATGGGATTTTCCAGGCAAGAGTACTCGAGTAGATTGCTGTTTCCTTCTCCAGGGCATCTTCCCGACCCAGGGATTGAACCCAGCTCTCCCGCATTGTAGGCAGATGCATAACTGTCTAAGCCACCAGGGAAGTCAGATCTTTGAGAACATTATGCTAAGTTACGGAAGCCAAAGACAGAAGCCACACGATATATGATTCCTTATATATAGAATATCTGGCCTAGGTAAATTCATGCAAACAGAAAGGTTGCTGGGGTCTAGGGGAAGGAGAGAATGAGTGTTTGCTAAAAGGGTATGGAATTTTCTTTTGGGGTAGTGAAAATATTCTAAAACTACTTGACAGTGATGGTTTCATATATTGTGAGTGACATACATGTCATTAATGGTAAATTTTATGTTATGTGTGTTTTATGCCAATAAAAATACTGTTTGTTCACAGTGGAAATGAGCAAGGAAGGTGGGGCTGCACTAGGTGAAAGATGGCATCATAGATGTTTAGATTAACTAAAAGAACAATTGCTGAAAGGCTAGTGTTTTAGCCACTGACTGAGTAGAGAGAACTAGTTAAATTTGTTGTCTTCTGTTTTAGAGACGTAGTACCAGGTGATGGTGGAAGCCTAATGAAATTAGCAAAATGGATTTTTTGCAGAGTCAAAGCGCCATATTAAAAGATCCAAAATAGTGCTATTCAATATAACTTTCTGTGGAAATATTCTGTGCTATTCAAGTAGAGAAGTCAACACCCACATATAACTGTTGAGCATTCTAAATGGTACCAGTGTGACTGAAGGACTATTAAAGAGAAGGGAGAAACTAAGCAGCATGCTTTATGGGTGTTTCTGTATCTTTTCCTTAAAGCTTTTAATCTGTGCAATATGTAGTAGTACAGTCCCTACAATTATAGTAGTCAAAGATGTATCCTTGGTATAATCTACATAAGATGTATTTTTTGATACTGTATATGTGTTTTATTTATAGAGGTAAAGAACTCAGAAGAACAGTATAATAAAATAGTAATACCAAATGAAGAAAGTGTGGTCATCTACTACAAGATTAGACAGCAGCTTGCCAAATTGGGTAAAGAAATTGAAGAATACATTCACAAACCAAAATATTGCTTACCCTTTCTACAGCCAGGTCGTTTGGTAAAGGTATGTCATTTTTATTATAGAATTTTCAATATTTAGTATTTTTTAGATAAAGTAAAGTAGGTAGATGCTTCCTGCTACAGTAGTTGATCTGTATTAATTTTATTGTTTAACCTGTTTCACATGATACTGATTAAGGAAGGAGGGGTCATTTGAAGGCCTTTTAATCTCTACTGGTTTTCATTTGGGGGAGTATAAACTGAAGTAGACAGTTTGGGAATTAATATGAAATATTTCTAGTTAAGAAATGCTGTTCAAGAATAAGGCAGTTTTAAGACCTGGATGAATTCATTAGTTATCAAAGATTTCACATATATTCCAAACAAATATAAGATACCACTTTTTCAGTTTTTTGCCAACTGAAAGATTCCTGTTGCTTCCTGGAAAGCCTGTGAAATTTGGCAGTGATTTCTTTCTGTAGTGTCAGTGTCTTTTTTTTTTTTTTTTTTTTTAATTTAACAGGGGTCTTTAAAAAAAATTCTATCAGGAAAACTGAGAATGTTTTATTAGCTATAATGTGGGCATGACATCTAAATTGCCTTTTAACATAAACACTCCTTTTGTACTTGCTTTACTTTCTTTTCAGGTGAAGAATGAAGGAGATGATTTTGGTTGGGGTGTAGTGGTGAATTTCTCAAAGAAATCAAATGTTAAGGTAAACTGTTGTCCTGAAAGTAGAATTGTATATAAATTTTTAGTGAAATGTTTTTTCAGGGTCAGAAAATCAATCAGATTAAAAATAGCATTACCTTAAGAGAAGCTATAATAAAGTCTATATAAAGTCTATATAAGGAATTAATTTTTCAATTAATCATAGATTTTATCCTTAAAGTGATATGGTTATCTTCCTAACACTACCACAAATTTTAATTTCATGACTGTTTTACATTTTTTCTCTGAGTTCACCAGTCCTTTTTTATACATTTCCTATAAATTGAATATTAGAAAAAATTAGCATCTGACACTGAAAATTAGAATTTCGATTTGGGTATATATCAGAGACTAAAAAGCAAGACCTTAGGAAAGCTGGTCAATTTTAATTATTCTCTTTAATACATATGAAGGCAATAATAAAGTTGATTTTGGTCATTATTTATTTAAATACTTTGAAAATGTCACTTACACATAAAATCAAGGATAATTTTAATAATGTTAGAAGAATAATCACCTCAATTAAATCAGCCTTCCTGTCTATTATATTTTCTTTACTAGTTATAGGCACCGACTAAACAGGTGCCAGTAAGTGACCTCAGGCAAGACAGTTTGTATCTCCATGCCTATTTTTCCTTATTTTTAGAATGAAAGGTTTGCATAAGGTGACATTTACAGTGTTTTAAGGTTGAGCATTTCAAGAGTTTGTTATCATTAACTTATTAATCCCACCTTTGTGTAAAGGTAATTGAGAATTAAGTTTTGGAATTGAAAGTTAGTTCTGAAATATGTAAAGGGAATTTGAGATACTGATGCCATTTATTGTGGAGAAATAAAATTCCTAGTTTTGTGGTAGGTGTTCTGATTAATGGTCTATAGTTAATCCTACTGAATAGCTTCTTAAGGATATTTAGTTTACTAGTACCATCTTCATAGATTACTTTCATTAGCAATTATTAATTTACAAAAATTTTTTTCAAAGTATTGTCACACTCATCGTCTCATTTTATTCTAATTTATGGAGCATTCATTGACTACAGACACAGAATCCCTATACTTACTTATTTGGTGAACATAGCAAATAGTGAAAATAACATGGCAATATATGAAATAACTTCAGTAAAGACAGAAACAGAGTGCATTTGGAGCAGGAGGAGGAAGATATTTTGGGTGAGCTGTTTGAGATGGCACCTGAGGAGGAAGAGAATTTTTGAAGTTTTAAACAGAACCTTAAACACTGAGTAGAATATCATTTCATGGATATTCACTGGTGGAAGTAGTATGCAGCAGGGGCAGAAAACTTCAGATTAAGGGAAGGAGAAAAATCAAAGTATTGAGATTAATCACCAAAAGTACTTAAAATACAGATTTTAAGTATGTTGGGTCTGGATTTAAACATTTGAAGGCAGTAGCAGGGCATTGAAGGTTAATTGGTTGATTGATTTGCTTGGCTTTTTTTTTTCTTTCAGTTTTATTGAGATAGTTTATATATAGCATTATATAAATTTAAGGTGTACAACATAATGATTTGACTTACATACATCATGAAATGATTATCACAATACATTAAGTGAACACCCATCATCGCATGTTGAAACATTAAAAAAGTTTTTAAACTTTTCCATGTGATGAGAATTCTTAGGATTTACTCTCAACTTTCATTTATAACCTATAGCACTGTTTATTATATATATCATGTTGTACATTATGTCCCTAATATTTATCTTACAACTATAAGTTTGTATTTTTTTATTACTGTCATCTCATTCCTCCTTCCCTCAACCTTGCCACTGATAACCCAAAATCTGATTTCTTTCTCTGTGAGTTTGTTTTTGAAGCATAATTAACCCACAACAGTATTAGTTCCTGTTACACAACATGATATATTTCTATACATTTCAAAGTGTTCACCTTGATACTTTTAGTTGTCACCATGAAAAGATATAGGCTGTATTGCCCACACTGTACAGTTCATGCCTATGAGTTATTTATTTTATAACTGAAAATTTGTATCTCTTAATCTCCCTCACCTACTTCTTTCCTCCCCCTCCTCCCCTGTCCTCTGACAACCATCTTCTCTCTGTATCAGTGACTTTGTTACCATTTGGTTATGTTTGTTGATTAGTTTTGTTTTTCATATTCCACAGTTAAGTGAAATCATCCCATATTTGTCATTCCCTACCTGGCGTATCTATCTCATTTAGCATAACTCCTTCCAGGTCCATCCATGTTGCTGCAAATGGGAAGACTCATTCTTTTTTGTGTTTGTGTGTGTGAGAGACATCTTTATCCTTTCCTCTATCAGTGGACTCTTGGCTTGCTTCTACATTTTGACTGTTGTAAGATATACAGTAATGCTGCAAAGAATGTAGGGGTGCATGCACATTTCCTTTTGGATAATGGTGTTTTTGTTTTCTTCAAATAAATACTCAGGAACAAAATTGCTGGGTCATTTGGTAGTTATATGTTTACCTTTTTGAGGAACTGTCATACTGTTTTCCATAGTGGCTGCACCAATTTACATTCCCACCAACAGTGCACAAGGGTTCCCTTTTTTCCACAAGTTCTTATTTCTTGCCAGTTTGATAATAGCTATTCTGTCAGATGTGAGATGATACCTCATTGTGGTTTTGATTTGCATTACCCTGATAATTAGTGATGTTGAGCATCTTTTCATGTACCCAGTGGCCATGTGTATGTCGTCTTTGGAAAAATGTCTACTCAGCTCCTCTACCATTTTTTAGTTATATTTTTTGTTTGTTTGTTTTGATATCAAGTTGTACGTTCTTTAGTCACTAAGTTGTGTCTGACTCTGAGACCCCGTGGACTCGCGTGTAGTTCATCTCACTTGCATGTAGTTTGCTGGGCTCCTCTGTCCATAGCATTTCCCAAGCAAGAATACTAGAGTTGGTTGCTATTTCTTTCTCCAGGGGATCTTCCTGACCTAGGGATAGAATCTGCATCTCCTGCTTGGCAGGAGGATTCTTCATCATTTGCAGATATCTTTCACCATTCAGTAGGTGATCTTTAAGTTTTGTTGATAGTTTCCTTCACTGAGCAAAACCCTTTCAGTTTGATGTAGCCCCATTTTTAAAAATTTTTGCTTTTATTTCCCTTGCCTGAAGAGATAGGTCTGAAAAAATGTTACTAAGACCAGTGTTAAAGACTTCACTGCCTGTGTTTTATTCTGGCAGTTTTATGGTTTCATACCTTACATTTAAGTCTTTAACACATTTTGAGTTTATTTTTGTGCATAGTACAAGAAAGTAGTCTGGTTTGATTCTTCTACATATAGCTGTCCAGTTTTCCCAACACCATTTGTTGAGGAGACTGTCTTTCCCCTCATTGTATATTCTTGCCTCTTTTGTTGTAGATTAATTAATTGCCAGTATAAGTGTGGGTCCATTTCTGAACTCTCTTCTGTTCCATTGATCTGTGCCCTCCATGCTGTTTTGATGACTGTAGCTTTGTAGTATAGTTTTGAATCGGAGTGTGTAAGATTGTTTTAGTTATTTGGGGTCTTCTGTGTATCCATATGGCTCACATCGTAAAGAATCTGCAGGAAACCTGGGTTCTCTCCCTGAGTTGGGAAGATCCAAGGGCATGGCAACGCACTCCAGTATTCTTGCCTGGAGAATCTCATGGTCAGAAGAACCTGGCAGGCTACAGTCATGTCAGTTGTGTCTGACTCTTTGCAACCCCATGGACTATACAGTCCACGGAATTCTCCAGGCCAGAATACTGGAGTGGGTAGCTTTCCCTTCTCCAGGGGATCTTCCCAACCCAGGGGTCAAACCCAGGTCTCCTGCATTGCAGGCAGATTCTTTACCAGCTGAGCCACAAGGGAAGCCCTCACTTTACCAGGTAGGAAATAGCTAAAAGTGAAGTGAAAGTGTTATTCGCTCAGTCGGGTCTGACTCTGCCTGCCAGTCTTCTCTGTCCATGGAATCCTCTAGGCAAGACTACTGGAGTGGATTGCCATTCCCTTCTCCAGTAACTTCCCTGGTGGCTCAGTTGGTAAAGAATCTGCCTGCAATGTGGGAGACCTGGGTTTGATCCTTGGGTCAGGAAGATCCACTTGAGAAGGAAATGGCAACCCACTTCAGTATTCTTGCCTGGAAAATCCCATGGATGGAGGAGCCTGGCAGGCTACAGTCCATGGGGTCGCAAAGAGTCGGACACGACTGAGTGGCTTCACTTTCACTTTAATGAAGATAATGGTGACCTCCCTCAAAAGATCCCATGCATGTACTGCTACACTCAGTGCCCCCAACCCTGCAGCAGGCCACCACCTACCCACGCCTCTGCTGGAGACTCCTGGACACCCACAGGGAAGTCCAGGACAGTGTCTTGTGGGGTCATTGCTCCTTTCTCCTGGGCCCTTTCCTGTTGTTCAAGCTGGATTTAGAAAAGGCAGAGGAACCAGAGATCAAATTGCCAGCATCCGCTGGATCAAAAAAGCACGAGAGTTCCAGAAAAACATCTATTTCTGCTCTATTGACTACGCCAAAGCCTTTGACTGTGTGGATCACAGTAAACTGAAAAATTCTGAAAGAGATAAGAATACCAGACCACCTGACCTGCCTCTTGAGAAATCTGTATGCAGGTCAGGAAGCAACAGTTAGAACTGGACATGGAACAACAGACTGGTTCCAAATAGGAAAAGGAGTACGTCAAGGCTGTATATTGTCATCCTGCTTATTTAACTTATATGCAGAGTACATCATGAGAAACGCTGGGCTGGATGAAGCACAAGCTAGAATCAAGATTGCTGGGAGAAATATCAATAACCTCAGATATGCAGATGACACCACCCTTATGGCAGAAAGTGAAGAAGAACTAAAGAGCCTCTTGATGAAAGTGAAAGAGAATGAAAAAGTGGACTTAAAGCTCAACTTTCAGAAAACAAAGTTCATGGCATCCGATTCATCACTTCATGGCGAATAGATGGAGAAACAGTGGCAGACTTTATTTTCTTGGGCTCCAAAATTACTGCCAATGGTGACTGGAGCCATGAAATTAAAACACTTTCTCCTTGGAAGAAAAATTATGACCAACCTAGACAGCATATTAAAAAGCAGAGACGTTACTTTGCCAACAAAGGTTTGTCTAGTCAAGGCTGTGGTTTTTCCAGTTGTCATGTAGGGATGTGAGAGTTAGACTATAAAGAAAGCTGAGTGCTGAAGAATTGATGTTTTTGAACTGTAGTGTTAGAGAAGACTCTTGAGAGTCTCCTGGACAACAAGGAGATCCAACCAGTCCATTCTAAACGAGATTAGTCCTGGATGTTCATTGGAAGGACTGGTGTTGAAGCTGAAACTCTAATACTTTGGCCATCTGATGCGAAGAGTTCACTCATTTGAGAAGACCCTGATGCTGGGAAAGACTAAGGAGGGAGAAGGGGATGACACAGGATGAGATGGTTGGATGGCATCACCGACTCAATGGACATGAGTTTGAGTAAACTCCGGGAGTTGGTGATGGACAGGGAGGCCTCGCGTGCTGCAGTCCATGTGGTTGCAAAAAGTTGGACACAACTGAGCAACTGAACTGAACTGAGTCAGTTCAAGGAAAATAGCAAGCCCGTCTTCCACAACATTAACCAGTCCAATCTTACTGAGTGTCTTTTAACTGAGCAAAGTCTTCTTAGTGTCTTTCAATTGAGGGTAACCCACTCAGTGTCTAAAGTGAGTAAAAATCTTCCCAGTATCGTTCAGCTGAGTTTCAAACATAACCTACTCCTCCAAAGAAGAATTTATTACCAAATATCTTGACTCCAAGAAGGGAGACAGACCCAGTTGACCTCTGCTAGTACCAAGACTCTGGTTCTTCATGAAATTCAGACAAAGGAGAGAAGTCCTTTACTCCAAGTCTGTTTGTTGGTCACCAAAACTGCCATCAGGAAAAAACATGCATACCCTGAAAGTTGAGAATTATGTTTAATATGGCAGACTTACAGAGGACTTAAGGCAAAGAAACGACCTCAGATAGCTTTGAGGGATTGTTTTGAAGAGGGAAGGGTGGAGTCAGATACATAGAAAGTTTTTGTAAATGAAAACTAATTAGTCAGAGCTACTGCTGTTAATTAAAGAAAACCAGACACCTTCAGTTAATGAATTTAACACTTCTCTGTGTTTGGGAAGATGCAAGAGTCTGGGCTTATTCATATTGTTCCTTTGATATGCACCTTAACTGTCCTGTTTTTCTCTGTCCTGAATCCCCTCAGAGTGAACCATTGGGGTGGGGTGGCTGCAGAGGCTGATAGGTTGCTGGCTGACAGCCTGTTTTGTCTTAATCCTGAGTTCCCCTCAGGATCCACCATCAGGGGTGGCTGCAGTCGGTAATGGATGCACCGTTCTTGTTTTCTCATTTGGCTGGTGACATGACATTCTTTGTCCGCAGAGAGAAAATGCATACTTCAGAAGAAAATACTTTAAAGCATTTTAAGGAGATAAAAATGTATCATCAATATTTTGTGTTGTTTCTTTACATTCTACAATCTTGATTATCAAAAGTATATTTCTCTTATGTGAAGGATGATATTATAAATCTATCTTTATCAGATAGAAAACGTTTGCTGAGAAAAGCTTTATCATCTTAGGAAATAAATGTAACAGCAAGTTTTCATTTAATGCTGCAAAAAAGGAGGCTTGGAATGATTTTCCATACTCGTACTTGAGAATATCTCTGTAATGTTGTAAGTGGTTTTGGTAGCTCAGCATACCCTGTCTTTGCTTTGTATCTATACTACACTGAAAATTGTTTTAAAACTCCTTTAAAAATAATCATATTTGAAAAAAAAAACAAGCTGAGACAAAACTAGTTTCCCTTTTGAATTGGAAAACGGTTTATGCTTTCTTTGAAGAAATTTGTGCTCAGGTTTAATTGATTATGATTATACTTTTGATTTGTTTTGGAGATATATTTTACTGTTCTTAGGCAAATTCATAGGTTAGTACAGAAATAGGTTGTAGGCATGAAGTAATGGGTATTTCTTGACAATTTTTGCATAAGTCTGTGCAGGAGGGATAGGAGGAGATTGAGTAATCACTTCTTTCCCTGTTCCCCTCTCAATCAAAGTAACTACCCCTTGTGGGGAAGCTACCTGTATTTTTGGTGGGAATGTAAATTTGTGCAGCCCCTGTGGAAGGCGGCATGGAGGTTCATCAAAAACTAAAAGCAGAGTTGCCATGTTGTGCTGTGCTTAGTCGCTCAGTTGTGTCCACCTCTTTGTGACCCCATGGACACATGGGAGCCCGCCAGGCTCCTCTCTCCATGGGGATTCTCTAGGCAAGAGTGCTGGAGTGAGTTGCCATGCCTCTCTCCAGTGGATCTTTCCAACCCAGGGATTGAATCAAGGTCTCCCACATTGGAGGCGGACTCTTTACCATCTGAGCCACCAGGAAAGCCCAAGAATACTGAATACCAAAGTTGCCATATGATCCAGCAATCTGACTCCCATCATATATCTGGACAAAGCTATAATTCCAAAAGATACATGCACCCCTGTGTTCATTATTCACAATAGCCAAGACTTAGAAACAGTCTAAATTTCCATCAACAAATAAATGAATAGAGAAGATGTGATACATGTATACTATGGAATACTGTTCAGCCATAAAAAGAATGAAATAATGCCCTTCACAGCAGCATGAATGGAACTAGAGATTATCATACTAATGAGTCAAAAAGAGAGAGACAAACATGATATCATTTATATGTGGAATCTAATATATGACCCAAGTTAATCTATCTAAAACAGATACAGACTCACAGAAATAGAGACCAGACTTGTAGTTGCCAAGAGGGAGAGAGGTAGAGGAGGGATGGAATGGCAGTTTGGGATTAGCAGGTGCAAGCTATTAATATAGAATGGATAAACAACAAGGTCCTACTATGTGGCACAGGGAACTATATCCAATATCTTGTGGTAAACCATGATGGAAAAGAATATAAAAAGAGTGCACTGTATGTATAACTGAATTGTTTAGCAGAAATGAATACAGCTTTGTAAATGTTGTAAACTGTGAAAGTGAAAGTTGCTCAGTCGTGTCTGACTCCTTGCAACCCCATGGACTGTAGCCTGCCAGGCACCTCTGTCCATGGAATTCTCTAGATAAGAATACTGGAGTAGGTAGCCATTCCCTTCTCCAGGGGATCTTCCCAACCCAGGGATCGAACCCAGGTTTCCTGCATTGCAGGTGGATTCTTTACCATCTGAGGCACCAGGGAAGCTATAAACTGTACTTCAATGAAAAAAATAACTTCTCTATTTACCTAATTTTATACAAAAGAGATTATTCAAATATTGAATCAAAAACTAAAATAATCTACTTTCATTGTATTTTTCATCTTGTTTAATTAGAATTATTTGAAGATATATATTTATTTTCTGATACTGATCATTCTTTTGGTTTCATTTTCTAATTCTAGCATAAATTGCGGAGAAGGCAATGGCACCCACTCCAGTACTCTTGCCTAGAAAATCCCATGGGCAGAGGAGCCTGGAAGGCTGCAGTCCATGGGGTTGCTGAGGGTCGGACACGACCGAGCGACTTCACTTTCACTTTTCACTTTCATGCATTGGAGAAGGAATGGCAACCCGCTCCAGTGTTCTTGCCTGGAGAATCCCAGGGATGGGGAGTCGGACACGACTGAAGTGACTTAGTAGCAGCAGCAGCATAAATTGAATTATAATAATAAGCTTATTATTATATCATTAGAAACTTAACAATGGCATATCAGGTGACAGTAATCATACTATTTAAATTCATATCAGGTAATTCCTCTGTTTTCTCATGCTCCATGTTGAAGAATGAAAAGAGACAGGCTTCATTTCATGAAGGAAACATTGTTTATATGCCAGTCATAGTGCTAAATGCAAGAACATAATTACTGTACACATGGAACTTGTAATTGTGTGCCAGTTTTTGAAAATTAATAAACTTTTATCCCTATTTTTTTTTCTAGCCTAATTCTGGTGAACTGGATCCGTTATATGTAGTAGAAGTACTTCTGCGCTGTAGCAAAGAGAGCTTGAAAAATTCAGCTACTGAGGCTGCAAAGCCAGCTAAACCTGATGAGAAAGGAGAGATGCAGGTTTGTACTTTACTTCATTTCTAGATTTCAGATATTTATAATCACTGGATTTCCTGAATGTGATTAGAATAAACACTCTCATGATTTCTAAATTGGAAGTTTTCAAGGTTTCTTAAAGCCATCTAAAAACCAGTAGGATGATTAATCCCTTTATCAAATTATGGCAGGATAATTAGTGACATAGTGAAGGATAAAGAGAATTTAATAATGAAGCTGGAATTTACCTGGGCTAAAAAGATGTTTATCATTAATTTGTGATTGTTTCATTTTACACTTTATTCCATCCATACTCTTTTTTTTTTGCATTCCTATGAAAATAATGACTGAAAATAGCCAGTCTTTTGAAAATAAGTTCTAAGTTTCCTTAAAATAATTTAATTTACATGTCCTTTTAATTAAGTGCAAAGCATTCAGTTTGCCACATTAGAAACCCATATTGAATGTCTCCTATTTTATTTTAAAATAAATAATATAGAGTAATTGTAAGTAAACCTAATTGAGGACTTTTCAAGTATCTTTTTGTAGACCAACATACTGAAATTTTGTTATTTTTAAACATTGCTTTAAGTACGTGGTACATTGGCTAGGTCTTTGAAGGAAGGTCATTGTAATGATACTTGTCATAATAGGCATTGGTTTGTGGAAAGTAAAATTGGCCACTGCAGCATCATAGTCTGCTGCTTTGGATTGATGAAATGAATGTGAGACTCAGAGTTGATAGTATTAGAAAGACTATACTGTTAAACATTTCAAAATAATCATTTAAAAGCCTAGTGTTATCTATAATTTTGAATACCAGCTAGGTTTTGGTCTTTGTTCCTTACTCTTATTTGTTCTCTAGAATTCCACCACCATTGAAACTTATATGATTTAGTTTTCCCTAACATTTATCAATTGACTGCTTGCCTAAAATTAGGCTAAAATTCTCCCAATCTAGCATATATTCATTGTAGCCAAAGGAATCTTTTAAGTTGCTGCAACTTGGAATGGCAAATATATGGCGTACATCCCAGCATTCTCCTTCTCTCCTGGCATACACTGATAATAATTCATGGTTCCCTTTTACATTCAAAGCTTAGACTCTTTCTAAGAAAATGATCTGTTGAGTAATTCATTGGAGTTAGTATTTTAGGTGAAAACTGTTTGCTGTCTACTGTGTTCTAGGCCCAGATTTTATTAAGCATGCGCATGTGTACCTGTTTTACTTAAAGATAACGAGAAACTTTGCAGCTCTTAATAATACGATTTCATTCAGTTCAGTTGACAATCCCTACAGAAAAGCCTTCACTGAACCCTGGGCAAACTGAGTGTCTTTCCTCTGCTGAAAAAACATTTTCTATTCAGTTTACTTTAGCATGTCTTACTAAGGAAATTAAGGTGGACACGCGTAAGCATGAATTGCATCAGTACACGTAGTCTCTGACTTTAAGGGGTTTAGAGATACGGAGGGAGCATTTTGTGCTCAAAGAGGTGACTTATCGAAGGTGTGTGCATGTTGTAAGCTTATAAAAGAAGTAATGAAATTTAGGCAAATTTTTAGGAATGTTAGGACTTTTTAAAGATACATCTGCATTCCAAGATAGGAAGCAGCATGTGCAGAGCACAGAATAGCCCTCTTTAAAAATAACTCCTAGTTTTTCTGTCTGATGTGGTTGAATGACAGAGGCATAGAATGAAACAGGAAGGAAAAGTATACCTTAAGAAGTGGAATACATATATAATATTATTTGCTTTTGTAAATTATTATTTTCAGTAGGACTCCTGGATATAGGCAAATAATGCCATAGGCAGTTTGTAAGGAAATCTCATCTCTCAACTACAGTGATTGTATAGCACTATTTAGGGTTGGTTTGAATCTATTTCCTTTACATGAAATATGAGGAGGAAATGGGATTTCCATAGTTAGCTTTCCCTTCTCTAATTTTAAGTGTATGTAATGCCAAATTTAACTTTTCATCAGCATTTGTGTAAGACTTTGTAAAGTGGCTATTTCTTTTGCCTGTGAAATAAATCTTGAATTTATTTTTCCAGAAAAAATAAGATGCCTTAGAATATAGCTAGCTTTGGGTAGTAGTTGATTAGTAGAGGTTAACACTTTCAACAGTGTATTCTAAAAATTACTTTTATCACTGTTGCTTTGTCAGCTTCAGTGTGATGATGAGGGAAGGGTATTCTTGTCAGGAGAATGCATGGAGGAAGATTTGAAAATAGTTGGTTTTCAAGATTATGTCTAACAGAGTCATTCTGGCCCATCCAGAGATTACATGAATATTTCATGGCCATCTACACTTAAATAGTTTTCCCTTCATTTGTAGTGCTGTAGTACTTTTAGATATTAAAAAAGCACCAATTACTGAGGATGCAAAAATGAATGAAGTACGGATTCTGTTGAGGGAATCACTTATTTTTATGTACCATTTGTTAGCCTGTTTCTTAAAGCTTTGAATTTGTTTTTACGTCTTAAATATAGTTCTAGGGACTTCCCTGATAGTCCCGTGGCTGGGACTCTGGGCTTCCAGTGCAGGGGGCCCGTGTTTGATGCCTGGTCAGGAAACTGGATCCTACATGCTGTGACTAACAGCTGGTGCAGCCAAATAAATAAATATATTTAAAACAAAATAATAGTTTCTATTAAGGTATAAGCTTCCACAGTGGTTACTATCCACTTATTATACCTGCCACATAATGTAAATGCAGTTTTCTTATAAGGATTCAAAGTATATTTAAGAAATGGCAGAATTTGAAAATGTGCAGTGTTAATTGTTATATGTATATAACTTTTCTGTTGGTAGGTTGTTCCAGTTTTGGTGCATCTCCTGTCTGCTATCAGCAGTGTTAGACTTTACATCCCTAAAGACCTTCGACCACTGGACAATAGACAGAGTGTTCTAAAATCAATACAGGTATACACATTAATTTTATAAATTAAATATAAATTGTATGTAAATATATATAGATTGTATAACAAGGAAATTGATATGCTTTTAAATATATTGCTTTCTTTCAGAAAAACTATAAACACTGCCAATAGTGGCAGTTATTTTTAAGAAACATAGTGGCAGCAGATCTACATGTAGATTGCCCTCTCTTTGAATCTACCAACAAGTGAGTCTAAAGGAGGGCTCACAAAGTAGAACGTGACCACTGCTGTATGTTAAATACATTTTCTTTACTGGTTATGAATGAAAGTAACTATAGAGTGTGTTAAAAGTTTTTATATATAAAATTATGTGCCTGGACTTTTGATTAATACATGGATAAAATAGTCTTATGGAAAATTATTAGTTGGTTAGTAAATACATATTTGAAGAGCATTTACTATGTAGCAAAGGCCATATACTAAAATCTGAGAAAACTGGATGCTTTTTGTGTAGAGTAGGAATTTTTAAGCTGTGGTCCATATGTGGGCTTCTTAAAATGAATAATTCTCTTAACAATTTTACAAAAAGTTTTGTGGGTAACCTTTTTTTTAAATTTCTAACTGACCAAATCCTATCTTACGTTTAAGGCCTATCTAAGACCCTGAAAGTCTTCCAATGGGATATCAGACTGTAATAACCTCTCTTCTCTGAATTCACATGTTCATTATATTTAATAGTTAAATCATGTTAGGGAAAAAAAATGTAGCAATGAGGATCTGGATCCCTTAAAAAGTTTGTCTTTTTAAGTCTTTCGACTCAGTACCACGCTCCCTAAGAATCAGCCCAAAGAAGTAATCAGAAAATTGAAAAAAATTTACACTTGAGATGTTCAATTCAGGATTCTTTATAATGGCAGGAAGTTATAGCAGTAAATGTACAGGAATGGGTTTTATCAATAAGTTGTGCCACATCCAGAACTTAACTAAACTCTAAATATTAGAAGTATTGTGCATAGGAAAAACATAAAAGGAAATACTGATTTAGCTTAGTCTTAACTAATATTATCTGTGAGGTGAAAAATGAATTTTAAATATTTTGTTTCAGGAAGTTCAGAAACGTTTTCCTGATGGTGTTCCCTTATTAGACCCTATTGATGACATGGGCATTCAGGATCAAGGACTGAAAAAAGTTATCCAGAAAGTAGAGGCCTTTGAGCATCGAATGTATTCTCATCCTCTTCACAATGATCCAAATTTGGAAACTGTGTATACACTTTGTGAAAAAAAAGCACAGGTATGGCAGAAACATTTTTATCATAGAATTCTATGTATTTCACTATATGAGAGAGTATATATATTTTTTCATTTTATTTTTCTATTGGTTTCATCAGCTAAAGCAGGAGGATGTCTAGCTATCAATTCTTACTAGCAAAAAAAAAGTTGATCACTTTAATTGAGATATCATTCAAATAGCATAACATTCATCCCTTTAAAGCATACCATTTAGTGGTTGTTAGTGTATTCACAGTATGGTCTGCAACTATAACCACTATCTAACTGCAGAACATTCTCATTACCCACAAAAGAAACCTCATCCCTATTAGCAGTCACTCCCCATTTCCCTACCCTCCAGTCCCTGGCAGCTGCAGATCTCATTTTTGCCTTATGGATTTGCCTGTTGTGGAGCTTTCATGTAAATAATAAAATATGTGGCCTCTGTGTTTGCCTTCTTAGTTAACGTCTTCAAGATTCATCCATATTGTAGCATGAATTTGTATTTTATTCCTTTTTATAGCTGAAAAATATTGCCTTATATATGTGTTATACCACATTCTGTTTACCATTCATCAGCTGATGAGCATTTGGAGTTTTTCCATTTCTTGGCTGCTATGAATAATAGTGCTATGAACATTTGTGTACAGTTTTTATGTGGACATATGTTTCCATTTCCCTTAGATGGAATTGGGTTGAATTGTGGGTCCTAGAGGAGCTCTGTGTTTAACTTTTTGAGAAACTGCCAAACTGTGTTCCAAAGTGCTGCACCATTTATGTTCTCAGCAGCAGTAAAGTCCAGTTTCTCCACATCCTCCCCAACATTTGTTATCGTCTGCATTTTTAATTATAGCTGGTCTAGTGCTATAAAGTAGTAGTTCACCTTTTTAGAGTAACTAGCTGTGTTCTCCAACCAGTTAAAGCATTCTTATAAGCCATTCTGAATAATGAATTTGGAAAAAGCTTGTTGAAGTGAACACATTTCTTTCCACTATCCACTTCTCTTCAACTAGAATCTCTTGTATATCCAAATAGCATTTTCTCCTTGAAGTTTATCACTCTTTGCTTTTGTGCTTTTTCAGCTTTTATCACATGCCACTCTTCCTGTGTTTGTCTTTCTGTCTCACAAACTAGATTTTAAGCTCCTTAGGCTCAGGTGTTTCATTTTAGCTTACTTATACTCTTTCATATCTCTCATAATGATCTGTTTTTATGAAGTAGATGCCTGGTATTTATTCAATAAATAATGTGAGTAGAAACTTCTTTGCCTAATAAAGTAATGTATTCAGCTCATAGTTTTAACAGCACTGCCCCTTCCTAGCTTTTTGTGAACTAACGTGATGTGGCCTGTGCTGTGTTGGGCACAGCAAGTATGTTCTCAGTGAACATGTAGCATATATACTATGCTGTGGCCCACCGTGAAGGTTTCCTCTCAAAATGAGGAAACTGAGACATTAAAAGCTTGAGCATGCTCAGAGTGTGCTAGTATGATCCTAGCCTGCCCATCTCTCACCAGGACCTTGCAGCTCCCTCCCTGCGTCCAGTTACTCCCTACACCAGAGAATCAACTTTAATAGTTTCAACACAAGAACAAAGAGACCTGAGTTTGGTTGAGTGATAACTGAAGAGTATCTGTGGATAACGTGACTTGAAGCCCCAGAGAAAGGGATTATCTGAGCTACTCAAATATAACAAAAAGACCCTAGTGTCTGGCTAAAAGTCTGGCTAAATGAACTTGTTATAAAGACTGCAGTACATGCAAAAAGTGCTTATGCGGGAGCATTAAGCTCTAGAAGTAAGACCTGAAACTGATGTGGGCTGTGTTTTTACTTTTGCTGAGTAGTGTCATACACCAGAAAAGACTGAAAGGAAAACCACAGCTTGTTGTGAGATTATAGTAGGTATCTCTCCTGTTCCCCCTTACTTATACTGCAAGAAAACTATGAAGAGTTAACAATTTTATGACGTTCTAGAGAGTGCAAGATAAACTTAGCATTCCTTAGCCCTGCCTAGGAAGCCCTTCAGAATCTGACTGCTCAACTGTCAACATTTTAAGTCCTCCTACCCTCTGACCCAGCTTTCTACAAAGTGAGGCAATATGAGGATGTTCTTGTATCGTTGTTTGAAAAAGCAAGTGAATATAAACCACCTCTGTGTTCATCAGTAGAAAGTTAGATACATGAATTATGAATATCCACACAGTGGGTATCAAAATGACCCTTAAAAAGAATGAGGTAACTGTATATGTACTTTTTGGAAAAGAAATCCTGATTGTATTAAGTGGGAAAGGAAGCTGATCACACTTTTGTGGGGAAAACTGCTGTACCTGTGTATTCATGTATTTACAGACATGGATAATCTATTCTGTGTTCTTTGAAGGTATGTAGAAAAAGATCTAGAACAGCATCATGCAGTATATAATACAAGCTTCTCACATAAAAGTCTTTAGTACACACTTTTTTTAAAAATGAAAAACAGGTGAAATTAATTTTAATGAGATTTTTTTTTTGTTTAACTCAGTATATCCAGAATACATTTCAACATGTAATCAGTATAAAAATTACTGAGGTAAAAATCTTAAATAGTAGACTCTCTTCTACCAACCTGTAAGCTTTGTATGCCTCTGGGTATTTAGAACAGTCTTCTATGCTAATAACATAGGCATGTCTTCAATTAAAGAAACTTCAGAAGATAATTTTTTTTTCTGATAGGCCTAATAAACATGCCAGGCGGCACAGAGGTAGCATGTTAGGTAACGTATAAAGCATTCCTTCTTATCCTCCTAGCACTGGGACATGTCAGTTCATAGCAATGTAAACAATTGCTAAGAGTTTAAATTCTGGAGTCCAAATCCCATCAATCCCAAGCTTGGGTTTGAATCCCATCTTTTATTACTCTCTCTTTCTCTGTGATCTTGACCAGTTTACTTGGTAATCTCTCTCTGCCTCAGTTTTCTCATTTGTAAAATGCACGTTTATGTCTGCTATAAGAATTAAATGAAATAATGTAAAGCACTTGAAGAATCAGGATTCATAGTTAGCTGTCAATAAATTCAATTACTGACCACCGTCGTTGCCTTTAACTTCTCCTCAGTTGAAGCTTAATAAAGCATCTGCAAAATACGAGTCTGAATTTCAGCTTCTCAGTTCCTAAACCTTCTATCAATGTTTTTCTGAACTTCAAGCCTCCACTTTAGGATCCCAGTGTTTTCTTGCTTTGTACTGTCATCTCCGTCACAGTTGATGGGTATATAACATCTATGCTGCTGCTGCTAAGTCACTTCAGTCGTGTCCGACTCTGTGCAACCCCATAGACGGCAGCCCACCAGGCTCCCCCGTCCCTGGGATTCTCCAGGCAAGAACACTGGAGTGGGTTGCCATTTCCTTCTCCTATAATATCTATATGTATTATTAATTCCATTAATCTACAGATTAATGGAATTTTAAAACACATTTAATCTAAAATATGACCTCAAAATAACATTTTCCTTTTAAGCTTTCATCTCTGTCTACAGAATAAAGACTTATTTTCTTTGCTAAATCCTTTTCCAGCTTTTAGGCAGATTTTTATGCAATTTGAGGGCTTAAAAGAAATTGAGTTGCCCCTAATTCCGTAAGGATGAAAAGTTGGAGCTGATTTGATTGCTACCTCAGATAACATCATCATTCTTGTATAATATCCTGGAATAGTAAGAAACTGCTATGTTCCTCTCCACCCCTCCCCCAATATAATATTTTTTGATTCATTTCATGAGTAAATGTAATTTTTATTCTGTTTACTTTATCATTGAACTTCTTTTTACTTTTGTATGCCTTAGATTGCAATAGACATTAAATCCGCAAAGCGAGAACTAAAGAAAGCAAGAACTGTCCTACAAATGGATGAGCTCAAATGTCGCAAACGTGTTTTAAGGAGGTTGGGATTTGCTACATCTTCTGATGTCATAGAGATGAAAGGACGAGTAGCTTGTGAGATAAGCAGGTAATACCTGGTTGTTCTAGAAAACTGATTCTAAAGTAGAATACTGATTTTAAAAGAGGGCTGTTAATCTTTTGGAAAAAGAACTGTTTTAAAAATAATAAAGTTTGTTTGTTACTTTTCACATTAAAATACAGGTTTTGGCCATGAAGTTGAGAAATTAGGGAGAATAAAAATCTTGGATCTTACTAATTAATGCAGAAACCATTAGTATCTTCATGTTTCCTTTTTCTTTATTTTACAGCACTGTGGAATTTTTATGTAACTGTAGTCTTAGTTTACACATGAATTTTTATTTTAATTTTTTTGTAGTTACTAACAGTTTCCCACCTTGAAACTAAAATCATTGTCCTCTTTTATGTAAAGTTTTGGGCTAACGTAGCATATTATATGCCACAGCTTAAAATCAGATATAATCTTTTGTATATTAGATATCAGCTGTTTATTTTGGTAATCTTCTACCACATTACAAATGACCTTAAAGCTAAATGACTTAAAGCAGAAGTCATTTCATTCTCTCTGATTGTTTCTGTGGGTCAGAAATTCTAAGACTGGCCCATAAGATGGTTCTGGCTCAGGATCCCTTGTGACTGCCATCATTTTGAAGATATTTTGCCATAGTCAGTTATTCTCTGTGAGTCCATAAAAGACATCTCAAAATAGTTTTTATGTACTCACCAAGGCCCTAATGTATGGGGTCAGAAAATTACAAGCCTTTGTAAATGCTTTTGGACATTCCTGATGAAGACTTACTCATATCGTTCTTGTGGATCATCTAGTTCAGATACGACTTCAGATGTCTGCAGGGGCCAAGATTCTGTGGTAAACAGAACAGTTGTAGGCCACCAAAAGGAGGCAGCAACTACCCAACCCCAATTAGTTATTAAAAAATAATGTGATATCAGAGTCTAAGTTAGAAAAGTCAGATATCTAGTTTCTTTCTTTCTTTCTTTTTTTTTTTTTGGTGAAATCTCTTGATTTTTAAATGTTCACAAAATATTTCAGAATTATGTTTTTAGGTTCCTATGCAAGCTAAATATAAAACACTTCGTGTTAGATTTGGCCCACACGCTTGTACTGAATAGCTTTCCTTTAACCTTGATAAAATTAAGCTTTCCTGCTTTGTAATTAAAGAAACCTAGGCAGTATAAAGTTAATAATTTATGCAAGATTAAATTTAGACTATAACATCGATCTGCTTATTTAAATGCCGAGATTAATGTTATTGGAATTATTTCTTTGTGATGTTATATAGTACTCAATAATTGAATTATTAAATTGATAGCAATTTAATTTTATTTTAAATTATTAATATAAATTTAATATATTATTAAATAATTGATTTATTTCTCGGGTATCTGCAGCTAGATTTAGTCTTGGGAGAAAGAATATTTAGAGAGATAAAGATAAAAATATCACATATCAAAGCGCATTACTTTCCCCCTGCTTTGCCTCTCCTTCTGATCTGTCTTGGAGAATAAAATCACTGCAGGCAAAAGCTGAGGAGTCATCCTAGAATCCTTCTCACCCTTCCTACTCTCTTTGCACATCTTCATGATTGTTTTCTCCTATCTCTGTGCTGTTTTAACTGTTCCCAGTAACTGAAGTGCATCCCTTTTATAAGTTTCTGCAACCCATCCTTTATTCTCTTGCTTTCAGAATTTTCTTTCCAAAGCATAAATCCTAGCATGTCATTCTTCGGTAAAAGTCTGTCAATGATTCTCTGTTGCTTTTAAAATAAATTCCATAATTGAGTATATTCTTGCCCTTTCCTGTGTATCCCTTCTGTTGCCACATCCCACACATGTTTCTTTCATTTAGCATGACCTTTCCATCACTCCCCATTCCTACATGTTTTTTTCAAGATCTTCTGAAGCTTGCTTTGCGTTTCTTCAGATTGATTTTAGTCTCAACTTTTTTTTTTTTTTTGCATAATTGCCTATACAAACCTCTACTAAATTGCTGTCATGTGCTTATTATCTTTCCCATCTGCCTCTCCCACATTAGACTATAGAAGTAGTCTTATTTGTATTTTTGTCCTTTTGTTTTTTCTGTTAGGAACTTAACTCTGTTTATCATTAGGAACCCATATTTAGCTTTTGACTTTTGTTTTTGATTAGTTATTACCGTAAAGCTAGATGGTTTGTGACTTTTAGAAATCTTAGGAAGTTTGCAAAATGTGTGTCTGCTATGGATACATTCTAATTAAGATTTCTAATAAAGTTGTTTTTCATTTTCTATTTTTTAAAGTTATTTGTAAAAAATAATTCAAATTTAATTGAGCTACAAACAATGTAAAAGGTCCTTAAACCTAGGTAATAAATGCTAATGGCTAATTTTTATGGTATTTTGAGAGTCAAGAAAACATTATTTATTTACATGAATATCTGTTTTGGTGTTTGCTAGGATGAGCTCTTTATATGAGACACCCATTTCACATTTACTATTGATTTATTCATAAATATGAAGACCTGCCATTTCCTTAGTTAGACAAGTCTTAATTTAAAACTGTATCTTAAGGATGTGTGGCTATATATATGTGTTTTTGTATTCTGATATTTGGAGTTTCTTTTTTTTTTGTGGTGGTACAGTGCTGATGAGCTCCTTCTAACTGAGATGATGTTTAATGGCCTTTTCAATGACCTATCTGCAGAGCAAGCAACAGCACTACTGAGCTGCTTTGTGTTTCAAGAGAATGTGAGTTTATGTATTTAGCACATCTTATTTATTAATTTGCATTTTATAGTTTAATTTTAATATTATGGATTTTTAAATTATAAAATGACTTTCATATTTTCATATTAATAGTTATATTATCAGAAAAGAATAAACTAGAATTTTATTTATAGACAATCATTGTTAGTCAGATTCTAAGTTATAAATTTGTTCCATAACCCAGTGCATTATTTGAAGGTCTGTGTTAGTCAGACAGTCCTAGAAGAAAAAATGAAAATTAGGCAAACTAGTGAAAATGAAGAGAGTGAGACTGAATTAATACGCCTCTTCTCAGTTTTGGAGAGTAACTATGAGGCAGCTGATTATATCAATAGTAACAGCTGAAATCTTTGATTTCATAGGCAAGATTTGAGGTAATGGCCATAAGATTCTCATCAATAATCTTTTCAAGTGAGTAGACTTTGAAGTTAGTTGACTTTCAGCAACTTTTAAGAAATAAAAATGAAGTGCTAGGTGGACCATGAGAACACTAATCATCCATTGTGCTCAGTCGCATCTGATTCTTTACAAACCAGTGGACTGTAGCCCACCAGGCTCCTCTGTCCATGGAATTTTCCAGGCAGGAATACTGGAGTGGGTTGCCATTTCCTACTTCAGAGGATCTTCTCGACCCCAGGGATCAAACCTGCGTCTCCTGCATCGGCAGGTAGAATCTTTACCACTGCATCACCTGGGAAGCCCCTTGAAGTGAAGTCAGTGAAGTGAAGTCGCTCAGTCGTGTCCGACTCTTTGCAATCCCATGGACTGTAGCCTACCAGGCTCCTCCGTCCCTGGGATTCTCCAGAAGCCCCTTACTTTAATTCAAAAGCCAGTGTTTGTTTAAAAGAGTAAAATACATGTTTCACATTTCAAATTCAAGATTTTATTCATTGTGTATAAAATTGATGAAGTAAGATTAAGACAAGGACATTCGCCTTCTAAAAATAACGTTATGTAAATTTTTAGATGACCTTTTATCATATATTTAAAATTTTATCATATATTTAAATTTTTTAAAAAGTAAATTGTGTAAGACAAATTTGTTTTTGCAATTCTGCCATTGATCTATTTATCCAGTAACTATTTCCTTATTAATCAGATCAGTTACATAACTTCTTGAAATAGGTGTGGGCACGTTTCTTTAAGCTCTCTGATTGCGGATTAGCATTACTACTATAGTGGCAATGACAACAAGTAGGACACTAATTGAAAAATGATTTATGCTCTCCTAAGAATGCTGTGCACTTATGAAGTAATTTAATCTGCCTGTGAGGAATGCATTTTTTTATGAAATATTATGTTAGGCTGTTTTCCTTAGGTTCAAAATCTTACTACATTAATTTCTGAGATAATTGTTAAGAACGTTTGTCAGATTTTCTTTGAACAGATCTAAGGTTTACAGATTGTTTGGGGGTTGATGATCTTCTGCCATGGCAGACTTTGTCTTCTGGCTAATGTCTTATACTCTGTTGTGTTTTTTGTTTTTCATTTGGCACAACAAAAATCCTGTCTTTTGAGAGGCCAAGTGTGTTACCTCTTCACAGGAGTTGGGCTTCACCAAACCATAGTTTTTAAATCTTGGGGCAGGATGTCACTGTGTGTGGTAAAGATTTGTTCAGTGAAGCCACACTCTGCTGTATGTGCTGTCATCATGCTTCCCGTGGTGCCGTCAACAGCAAAATGGATCATTGTGTTGAAAGTAACACGGAATGTCGTTGATACTTTTAAAAGTATTTTCTAGCCAGAGAAGAAGGTAAATATAGTAAGATATTGGTTATCAATGCTGATAATTTCTATTTTAAAATGTGTTATTTCTAAAACTGTGCCCTTATTTTTATATCATTAGAAGTAATATAGAATTACACAGTCTTTATAATGTAAATAACAAGTGTCTTTCAGATGCTTATTAATCACCCACTGCATGCACTGCAGAGACCAAGACCCGAGAGAGACAACAGAATTTTTTGCTTTCATGATACTTTCGTGTATGCTAGTCAATGAAGATAAAGAAATCAAGAACAGACATATTATGTCAGAAGGATGAGGGGTTTGGAGAAAAGTGAAGCAAAGGAGGCAAATAGAAATCATTTGGGGGGGCTGCATTTACTATTTTAAATAAGGTGATTAGAAAAAGCCTCACTGATAGAGTAAAATTTGAATCAAGACCTAAAGGAGAGACGGGGCAAACTGCATGTACCTGGTGGGAACGTATTGGTAAAGTGACAGACACTTAACTTACTTATATCATGACCAGTGCCTTCTGCTTATAATGACCAGGAGAGAGGAGAGCAGTAACTGGTGACCAGGGGATGGATGCAATATCAAAGATATTTACAGTCTTTCGTACTTTTCACTAAACTGAGATACTGAGTTCATTCTGGCCATTTTGCTTTCTCATTACTTATCATAATTTTTTTGTTTTAATAGGAATAACACAGAACCTGGTTCATAATTTATTATATAATATATACCTGATACAAATCAAAACCAAGTCCTATATAAATACTGATGCTTAAAGGCAGATCTGTTACAACTAGCCTGTAGTTTGGTTTCTTACTTAATTTACCTATAATTACTTTAAATCCTGTCTCACACATACATACATACATTTCTTGCAATAATTTTTTGTATAGTAAGTCTACCTTTGTCAAAATTAATTGTTCCTTAATATTAGATTAGTACAAAAGTAATTACCGTTTTGGACCCTGAATTTTAAATCATTATAACTAGGCTCAAGTTCATCTTTATTAACCAAAATAGGAACCATTACAATTAACATATTTGTGCCAATGAGAAATAAGTTTGTTTATTCCTGTAGCATAGAAATCCATGCTTTGGGATTTGATGAACTCATGGGAAGCATTTTTTGCATCTTGCTGGTTGTGGAAGCATTTTCCCTTCAAAAAGTTGTAGACATGCTTGAAGAAGTGGTAGTGAGTTGGTGAGAGGTCAGGTGAATATGGCAGGTGAGGCCAAACTTCTTTCAGCTTTTGAAGCGTTGGTTGTGCAACATGCAGTCAAACGTGATTGTGGAGAAGAATTGGGCCCTTTCCGTTGACCAGTACCTGCTGCAGGCATTGCAATTTTGGGTACACCAGATGTAATGGTTTCGCCAGGATTCAGAAAGCTCTCATGGATCACACGAACAGCAGACCACCAAACAGTGACCATGATCCTTTTCTTGGAGCAAGTCTGGGTTTGGGAAGTGCCTTAGAGCTTTTTCTACATCCACCCAGTGAGCTAGTTGTCTCTGACTGTCGTGTAAAATCCACTTTTCGTTGCACATCACAATCCAGTCGAGAAATGGTACATGGTTGTTGAGTAGACTAAGAGAAGATGACACCTCAAAATGACGAATATTTTGATTTTCGATCAGCTCATGAGGTACCCACTTATCGAGCTTGTTCACCCTTTCACTTTCCTTCAAGTGCCACATGAGCGTGGGATGGTCACTGTTGAGTTCTTGGGCAGCTTCTTGTGTAGGTGGAAGAGGGTCGGCTTCAGTGGTCCTCTCAGGTGGTTGTCGTCACTTCTGATGGTCAGTCGCTGCTCTCTTCATCTGCAGGGCTCTCGTCGTCTTTGCCAGACTTCCTGAACTAGCACTGCACTGTATGTTCATTAGCAGTTCCTGGGTGAAATGCATTGTTGATGTTGCGAGTTGTCTGCACTGCTTTATCACTCCTTTTGAACTTGAATAAGAAATTTGCTTGAATTTGCTTTTTGTCTAACATTATTTCCATAGTCTAAAATACAAATAAAATAAACAGCAAGTAATAATTCATTAGCAAAAAGCTTTATAAAGCAAGAAATGAGCATTAAAATGATGTATAACAGAACCACATTTGACTAGTATTCCAATATCAAATGGCATAATTCAACAATGCAAAACTGAAATTTCTTTTATACCAACCTAATAATATCTTTATACTAATCACAAGTCTGTAGGGTTTGAGTGCCTTAGAATGTTAAGAACGGAGAAGGCAATGGCACCCCACTCCAGTACTCTTGCCTGGAAAATCCCATGGACGGAGGAGCCTGGTGGGCTGCAGTCCATGGGGTCGCTAAGAGTTGGACACGACTGAGCGACTTCACTTTTACTTTTCACTTTCCTGCATTGGAGAAGGAAATGGCAACCCACTCCAGTGTTCTTGCCTGTAGAATCCCAGGGACGGGGGAGCCTGGTGGGCTGCCGTCTATGGGGTCACATAGAGTCAGACACGACTGAAGTGACTTAGCAGCAGAGTGTTAAGAAACCAACACACAGAATTGAAGCAGCTTGTCCATGTTAATTTGATTGGTTAGTAATAGACCTTAAACTCTTAATTTTTCTAATTGAAAAATTGATGGACTTTGCAGTAATAGAAAGAGAACAGTAAGAACAGTGAAACTCATTTAAATTTTTGTCTTCAAACAGGCTTCCCTAGTGGCTCAGATGGGTAAAGAATCTGCCTGCAGTGCAGGAGACCTGGGTTCAGTCCCTGGGTTGGGAAAATCTCCTGAAGAAGGGAATGGCAACCCACTCCAGTGTTGTTTCCTGGAGAATTCCATGGACAGAGTAGCCTGGTGGGCTACAAGGCTACAGTCCCTGGGGTTGCAAAGAGTAGGACATGACTAAGCAGCTAACACTTTTCAAAGTGGTTAGAGAGTTAGAAATACCTAGGTAAGATTAAAATTGAAGGCATTACTTCCAATGTAGTTTATACAAGATTTTTAGTTTTCACAGGTTAAAAGTTGCCTAGAAGTCAAACTGTTTAAAAAATCAAAATATGATATAACAGTTTATAAATGTTGATGTAACTAAACTACTATGCATGTTTACAATATTTGCTCCTTCAGTTCCATTTATGGTCACAAAAAATAGCTAATTTAGCACACTTTGAAAATTTAGGAGTGTAGTATTTTCCTTTGAAATGTAAAAGAATAGTATAATTCAGGATGACATGAGTGATAATTTTGCTGACATAATTAAGTTAATTAGAAACTTTAAATGCTAATGACTGAGGTCTTATCATTTGAAATGAACAGAAATCATAAAAGCTTTGTTTTGTTTGTAAAAGTAAATAGTATATAATGCATTTTAAACTTGAGTTTTGTATATAATCTTCCCTTTCTTTTATAGTCTAGTGAGATGCCCAAATTAACAGAGCAGTTAGCAGGACCACTTCGTCAAATGCAGGTAAGATTTTTTTGAACTACATATTTTAAGAATAGTATATTGTGAAATAAACATTTGTGACAGTCTAATCATAGACCACCTGACCAGCCTCTTGAGAAACCTATATGCAGGTCAGGAAGCAACAGTTAGAACTGGACATGGAACAACAGACTGGTTCCAAATAGGAAAAGGAGTATGTCAAGGCTATATGTTGTCACCCTGCTTATTTAACTTATATGCAGAGTACATCATGAGAAATGCTGGGCTGGAAGAAGCAAAAGCTGGAATCAAGATTGCCGGGAGAAATATCAATAACCTTAGGTATGCAGATGATACCACCCTTAAGGCAGAAAGTGAAGAGGAACTAAAAAGCCTCTTGATGAAAGTGAAAGAGGAGAGTGAAAAAGTTGGCTTAAAGCTCAACATTCAGAAAACTAAGATCATGGCATCTGGTCCCATCAGTTCCTGGGAAATAGATGGGGAAACAGTGTCAGACTTTATTTTTGGGGGCTCCAAAATCAACCAGATGGTGACTGCAGCCATGAAATTAAAAGACGCTTACTCCTTGGAAGGATAGTTATGACCAACCTAGATAGCATATTGAAAAGCAGAGACATTACCTTGTCAACAAAGGTCCATCTAGTCAAGGCTATGGTTTTTCCAGTAGTCATGTATGGATGTGAGAGTTGGACTGTGAAGAAAGCTGAGTGGCGAAGAATTGATGCTTTTGAACTGTGGTGTTGGAGAAGACTCTTGAGAGTCCCTTGGACTGCAAGGACGTCCAACCAGTCCATCCTAAAGGAGATCAGTCCTGGGTGTTCATTGGAAGGACTGATGCTGAGGCTGAAACTCCAGTACTTTGGCCACCTCATGCGAAGAGTTGACTCATTGGAAAAGACTCTGATGCTGGGAGGGATTGGGGGCAGGAGGAGAAGAGGACAACAGAGGATGAGATGGCTGGATGGCATTACGGACTTGATGGACATGAGTTTGTGTGGACTCCCAGAATTGGTGATGGACAGGGAGGCCAGGCGTGCTGCGATTCATGGGGTCGCAAAGAGTCGGACACGACTGAGCAACTGAACTGAACTGAACTGAACTGAATCATAGTACTTTTCATTCCACAGAGACAGCTTCCTTCCAATTAAATATATCATTTGATGTTAGTTTTGTCACTTAATACTATTTTGATAACATCATTTGTAATTTTTATTTTAAAAATGAAACCATCTCCCTCACCAAAATAATAAATTATATAGAGTTGCTTTGAGTACAGATTTACCATTGTATAGTATAGATAAACTGTATCAGCAATTCAGTGCATGCACTGTTTTCCTTGATGTTAAGAATGGCATCTTGATAGATAGAGTTAGTTCAATTTGTTTTACATTTTTCTATCCTCGTTTATAATAAATTTTAAAATCAGGTTTTAAGATTATCTCTGGATCCTCAAAGGCATATGTTTTTGAAACCAGGGACCAGTTTTATGGAAGACAAATTTTTCACCATCAGAGTGAGGTGGGAAGATGGTTTGGGGATAATTTTACATTTAGTGTGCACTTTCAGTTCAGTTCAGTTGCTCAGTCATGTCCGACTCTTTGCGACCCCATGAATCGCAGCATGCCAGGCCTCCCTGTCCATCACCATCTCCCGGAGTTCACTCAGACTCACGTCCATCGAGTCCGTAATGCCATCCAGCCATCTCATCCTCTGTCGTCCTCTTCTCCTCCTGCCCCCAATCCCTCCCAGCATCAGAGTCTTTTCCAATGAGTCAGCTCTTTGCATGAGGTGGCCAAAGTATTGGAGTTTCAGCTTCAGCATCATTCCTTCCAAAGAACACCTAGGACTGATCCCCTTCAGAATGGACTGGTTGGATCTCCTTGCAGTCCAAGGGACTCTCAAGAGTCTTCTCCAACACCACAGTTCAAAAGCATCAATTCTATAGCACTCAGCCTTCTTCACAGTCCAACTCTTGCATCCATACATGACCACAGGAAAAACCATAGCCTTGACTAGACGGACCTTTGTTGGCAAAGTAATGTCTCTGCTTTTCAATATGCTATCTAGGTTGGTCATAACTTTTCTTCCAAGAAGCAAGCGTCTTTTAATTTAATGGCTGTGGTTACCATCTGCAGTGATTTTGGAGCCCCCCAAAATAAAGTCTGACACTGTTCCCACTGTTTCCCCATCTATTTGCCATGAAGTGATGGGACCAGATGCCATGATCTTCGTTTTCTGAATGTTGAGCTTTAAGCCAACTTTTTCACTCTCCTCTTTCACTTTCATCAAGCAGATGATACCACCCTTATGGCAGAAAGTGTGCACTTTACTTCTGTTATTTTTAATCAGCTCCACCTCTTAGATCCCAGAGTTTGGGGACCCTTGGTTCATAATAATGAATTGGTGTCTTTTATTATTTCTTAGGAGGAATGATTTTGTCTACCACTGTAAGACAGTGCAATAGAGGAATGAAGAGTGAATCATAAAAATGATCTCTTTAATGGAATATTTAGCACTTTTTCATGTTACTAAGAAGTTTAAACTCCAGAACTAGTGAAGTCTTCATAGGCCTGGGGGTTTTTGACCCTTTCAGTTACCAGGAGAAAAGAATGACTACCTTCTTATTGTCAGGAAAAGAAAATCTTAAAATGTACCTTTTTTAAAGCTTTGTTGCAGAAAAACATCATTTTGCCATAGGATTTTTGTTTCTCTAAGGCTGTTCTGTTAGGATTCTTGCCTAGAGAATCCTGTGGACGGAGGAGCCTGGTGGGCTTCTGTCCATAGGGTCGCACAGAGTTGGACACGACTGAAGCGACTTAGCACTTAGCAGCAAGGCTGTTTTGTTACTGTTGGCTTTGTTTTGTTAATGAAACAGATTAGTTAAATGTCACTCTTGAATAGTTTTAATGAGTTTTGGTTATTGTACAAAAGGTATTACTGGGTGAAAATCATACTCTTGATTTGTTTTTTTCTAATATAGTGAGAAAGCTTTGCTGTTTGTTTACTGAACAATGGGTCAGGCAGTGTGGCTACTCAGAAGCAGAACATCCAGATTGTAGGCATATTACTACCAAGGAAGAAAAAGGAAACTTGTAGAATACCGGCTTTGGAAGCCTAAAAAGAAAGTGATATGGGAGATCATAAGTAAGAAATTTGAAGCATATCTTTTCTTTTCAAAGGAATGTGCTAAAAGAATTGCAAAAGTTTCAGCAGAAGCCAAATTGGAAATTGATGAGGAGACTTACCTAAGCTCATTTAAACCTCACTTGATGGATGTAGTGTACACCTGGGCGACCGGCGCCACATTTGCCCACATCTGCAAAATGACGGATGTCTTTGAAGGTATGGTTGAGTGTTCTATATATATACTTCTTTCTGATATAAGAAATATACTTAGAATGACATTGACTTACCAAAAAGAATATTATATTATTTTTAATTTTGGATAATAAAAGGAAATCTTCTGCCCATGTAGGGGTTTCCCTGGTGGCTCAGTGGTAAAGAATCCGCCTGCAATGCAGGAGACCTCTTGCAATGCAAGAGATGCAGGTTCAATCCCTGGGCTGGGAAGATCCCCTGGAAAAGGAAATGGCAACCTTCTCCAGTATCCTTGCCTGGGAAATCTCATGAACAGAGGAGCCTGGCGGGCTGCATGCAGTCCATGGGGTAACCAAAGAGTCTGATTCGGTTTAGTGACTAAACAACAACAACCTAATGGCTTGCTATATAATTCCACCAAATAATAGCAGAGCTGAAAATGCTGTCCATTGCATACAAAATCAAATAGGTACTTAATTTAACTGAAGAAAAATTTTAAATGAAAAAGTAAAGGTAAAGGAAATACAAAAGGAGTAATTATAAGTGAATTATAAGAAGCAAATAATAGGCACAATATATAAAGAAAGCCATATTTAGAAATTCTATAATCATTGCAAAAATATTAGCTTATGTAGATATATATAGTGGTAAATTCTGTATACATTGAACTTTCTTAAAAATGAAAATAAATGAGCTTGGACTTCATAGCGATTAATGTAAGATACTTAAAATATTATTATTTCTTATCTATTTATTTTGAGATAAATTATTTTTAACATACCCTGAATTATATGCTTTTCACCCGATACTATTGAAGACTGACTAATAGATTACTGAGTTTATGAATCAGTGATTTTTGTAATGCATAGATTAAACATCACAAAATCAGCTGTGAGCCTTTACTTCACTGCATTGAATTTTATGGGTTTTAAGGTTTTAAATATGAAGATCCCCTGGAGAAGGGAAAAGCTACTCACTCCAGTATTCTGGCCTGGAGAATTCCACGGACTGTATAGTCCAGGGGATCACAAAGAGTCAGACACGACTGAGTGACCGTCAACTTTCATTTTTAAATTAATTGTGTGCTGTTTTAGTCCTTTCCCTAAAGTTTATTTCTAAACTTCCATTAAATGGTCATTAGTATTATGGTCCCAGAATCTTTCTGTGAATACTGTACTCTGTTATGAGGATGGTGATTATTTATTAGGTAAACAGTGTGCCAGGCATTGTGCTATAATCAGCATTTTATATACTTTAAATCTAATCACCAGTGGCACATCTGAGTAGATACTATTTGCACTTTGCACAAGGAGACTGATTTAGAAAAGGTAAATAATTTGGCCAAGGTCGTAGAGATGTACCACATGACGACAGTATGTTTGAATTCTGGACTCTGTGACTGCCCGCCACATGGTAGTTGATTACTTCATCTAAAAACCGTAATACCTCATCTTTGAGTTTTGGATCACCAAGAGGATTCTTAAATACTGCCTAGAATTGTGCCATCTCCATCCTCTGAAAATGCTGTAGGGATGGTCAGAAGGCCTGTCATAACTGATGGTGTGAGAAGAGGAACACGTGACACCCTCACCTCACTTAACCCACAGAAACCCAGGGGGTGTATGACAGTTTGTGTGTTTCAGAGATACAAAGGCAATCAGGTACAGGATCACCACTCTTCAGTATAACTTCTTTTTGGAAGATAGGAATGAAACCGTGACTGTTCTGTGCCCAGATTCTAGAATTACTAATATGCTAGCTCATATTTGTATATCTGCTTCTCTGAGAAGGTAGGCACAGCGGCATGAAACAGTAGTGGTGCATTGTGTGGTTTATTTGTTTAAGAGAAATGAAGGAACAGTAGACCTAGAAATAGAGGAAGCCTTGTAAAATTATCTTTATAGATTATTTTTCTATTCTTTGTACTTAAGTGGGAAAGTTATCACGGTATGGAAGATAAATTGTAAAGTGTTAAAATTGAAGGTAGTTTGTATTTCTGCCACCTATGAGTTGATGTTTTCCCCCACATATGAGCAATTCCTGAAATCGGTATTTTTACCTCTTTTCAATTCCTTGGGGCTCTTTTGATGTCACAGTTTGCTCATGAAATCTAAGATTGAAAATTAAGGGATTCATAACTATAACTTGAAATTGGGTCTAATATCAACACAGTTTTCATGGCACCATTATGTCAGCTCTACCTTTTCTTTCTAAAACTAGAATAGACTATATATTGGCTCATAAAATATGTAATTAAACAGCAAAAAAAAAATACTGAGAACCTTGGGATATTAGGATATTATTTCCTTTCTCTGGCATACTGTGTCTCCTTGCCACAACCTTTTTTTTAAAAAAACTGTGGTGGTGTTTACTTTATCCACTTCAGAATAGCCATTCTCTCCTCGTCTTGTTACGGCACATGCTTGATACAATTGGAAAAGTACTATAATCACAGCTCTACCCCTAGTATAGTGTGTCTTGACTTTTATAGGCAGAAAATGACTACATTGGAACTTTTCAGTGTGCTGTGGTCAAGTGTCCAATCATGTCATGAGCCTCAGAGGTAGTTTTAAGAACTTTTCAAACATTAGCTGGAGCTAGTTAACCTTGAATGGTGGGTACTATTTATTTGCCTGTACAAACGCGGTACGGTGCTCTTCCCTGTGCAGGACGGATTTGCTTTCCTTTAAGCACATGCCGTCAGGAAAGCTGCTGTGACAGATCATCATGGGAAACTGCTCGCTGCAGTGCTGACGTCTGTCAGGGGTTTCTAAGCAAATGCTCTTTTGTGCCTTCCCACTCTCTGCCCCGCCACAAGTTCTTTTCACGTGCCTTTCAACTAGCATAGCTTTACCCTTCCCTAGGAGAGGATACATCAGTGTCATAAGGGATTTTCCAGCTGGGTTGTTTTTTTTTACATTTGCTAATAGAGTAGCATTTTATTAGTATGTATCTTTTCTCTATTTAACTTTTGGCACAATTTTAGTACTAAATGACTTAAGAATTAGCACCTGATTCTTACTCTTTTGATGAATAATTAACTGAGACCCTAGTGGGACCAGGAATTGTGCTGCGTGCAGTACAGGCAATAGTCTCTGCCCTCCCAGAATGTTTTCAGCCTGAGCTGGGATCTAATATGGTAAATGATTGCAGGAAAGTGTATTTATGATTCTAATCTCAGGCCTCAGTAACCACTTAGATAGGAGGTATTAGATTTAGGGCATGAACTGGAGGAACCACTTTTGGGAATGCCAGCAAGTTGGAGGTAGAAATAAATACCTCTCCAGGTAAAGAAATGTGTTGATTTCTTCTATCCTCAACTAGAATGTTTTGTTCAAGAACCACATGAGCCTGATGTTTGTAAAACTGCCCTCACGCTTGTGTGCTCAAATGTCCTTCAATCGGGTGGATAGCTAAATTGTGTTTTATTCATACAGTGGAACAGTATTCAGCTAGAAAAAGGAGTGAAGGACTGATTCGTGATAGTATATGAACTTGAAACACTTTAAGGTTCTAAGTGAAAGGAGGCAGACACAGAAGCCACCTACTGGATAATTTCATTTATGTGAAATGTCCAGAATAGGCAAAGCTAGAGAGAGACAGAAGTAGATTTGTGGTTACCATGGACTGGTGGTGGGTGTGACTGCTTAATGGACTTGGGTTTCTTTTGGGTTTGATAAAAAGATTCTAAAATTAAATAGTGGTTATGGTTGTACAACTCTGAATATACTAAAACCCACTGAATTTGTGCACTTATTTAAAAGGGTGAATTTGTGTTTGTATTGACTCTACCGGATCTTAGCTATGGACACTCGGGGGTCTTTGTTGAGTGGGGCGGGGGGATCTCTCATTGCAGCATATGGATTCTGAGTTGTGGTGCTGCGGCTCTGTAGTCATGGCCCTGGGACTCAGTAGTCGTGGCGCTGGGGCTCGGTAGTCGTGGTGTTGGGGCTTTGTTATAACCCTGGGGCTCAGTAGTTGCAGCTCATGAACTTAGTTGCTCTACAGCATATGTGATCTTAGTTCCCCCACCAGGGATCCAACCATGTCCCTTGACTACAAGGGAAGTCCCCAAAGGGTGAATTTTATGCCATGTGAATTATTATCTAAGTGTGCATTCTTCCAGAATGGTGATATAAACCTAAGTATAAAAAAGGGGTAGTGACGCTGGGGCACATGCTTTAAAGTGGTAGATTTTGTGTGTATTTTACTACAGTTTCATTACTATTAAGGATTCAGTTTTACTTTCCACTCTGGCAAAACCAGAAAAAAGGTTCGTAATAAACCATTTGGTTGTTAGTGTGTGTTTTTGTTTCTGGTCAGCTTCAGATAGCCTGGGAGGAAGGGTGATGGCCTTTTATCTCTTGTCTTACACTTAATCTAGGTGGTCATAATTGATGAGGCAGAAAGATTTCTAAAACTGGGAGTAAGGAGAAGCCTTGGATTACGGAGAACTGTAGTAGGTAGGAAGTGTACTGGGAGATTCACCTCTTCCCAGGAGTCTTCATGAGTCTCCATCAGGAATAAATAGCCCTTATGCTGCATGCAGCTGTGAACGGTGTGTGTGCACACAAGGTGATTTCTTGACAAGACTGAGGCCGACTGCCACAGCCATTGTTTGTGCAACCCTGTGTCTCCTGGCCTCACTTCTTAATTGTTCTCATCTCATCTGAAACTGTCAGAACTCAGTTTTCCAGAAATTGAGTTGGTGTGAGCTATATCTGGCTATATCTGAAGTAAATATATATTTACTTCATATGTTTGGTCTCTGATAGCTTTTGCAGATTCTGGCTGTTAACATGCTGCTGCTGCTGCTGCTGCTAAGTCGCTTCAGTCGTGTCCGACTCTGTGCGGCCCCATAGACGGCAGCCCACCAGGCTCCTCCATCCCTGGGATTCTCCAGGCAAGAGTAAAGGAATGGAGTGCCATTGCCTTCTCCACTATTAACATGAGTTTCTCAATTTGCAGAAATACCTAAACAATATCAGGTTATCTATGTTTCCCGGGACACATTTGAATTCAGTCAAAACAATATTTGTGAGCACAGGCAGCTGACTGGCAGCCTGCACAGCAAACATTTATGAAGGGCTCCATTTCAGTTCCAAATGGCCTGCGGAATCCATTCTTTGCTTTTTGAAGTGCTGTGTATTTACATTTTTAACCATTACCTAATTTTATTTTCTTCAAATAGAAGTGTTGGCAAAACACACATTTACTGTCTAGTTGCACGGGTAATCTGATGTTCTTTACGTTCTCCGTTCCAGCCCCCCGACCCTTTAGACACCCAGTGTTATTGCGATTGGATTTCCTCTTTCAATGCAAAGCAGTACTAGAGCTCAGCATTCTTTGCACTGAGAACAGAAATAACAAATAGAGCCAGCATTTATTGAGTTCCTATTGTATTACTGCCACTTACTAAGCACCCTGCATACATTATTTCATTCATTTCTCATAATAACCCCATTTAGGTTTAAGAATTATTATTATCTCCACTTTATAGGTGAGTAAACTTGAAGATTTTCACAGGTTAATAGAGAAGATTTGAAAGGAAAAGAATGAATTCACTTTGTGAAACTGTTGAGTTTGAGGTGTCTGTAATATGTGTGGGTGATCAACTTTTTGTTGATCCAGTAATAGCATCTAGGTAGAATTAATAGCATTGTTTTGTTTTTGTAACAGCTGTTTTTTATAATTGTGGCCTAGAAGTGAGTAACTTTCACTTAAGTAAAAAATGTTACAGCAAAAATGAGTGACGTGCTAATGACTGAACTTCATGAAATAGTATCTTTAAAGCTAAAACTTAGGGTCCACAAATGATTATCCTGGTACAGAAATATCAGACCATCCAGAACCTTATGTTTGAATCAGGGCTGAAACAGACTCACCAGGGCTCCTATTGGCATTTGAATGAATGGTATTAGATTTGGGGGCAGTAGAGGAGCACTCTTCCTCCTGGGATGCAGGGGGTCAGGGATAGGCTCCTCACCTGCCCACAGGACTGCAGCCCTTGTTATTATGTTGCTTGTGCCTGCACAGGGGTGCCAGTAAAGGGCAGTAAGAGCTGAAACACACATCCAGGGGAAGAGATAAAAGTAGGTGCTGTCCATTTATCAAGTCATGAATTTACCAGTGGGTCTAGGGGATGCCACCTTCTGACCCCACAGTGGCTAGTGGCCAACCTGGCAGCTTCCTGTTCTTAGGGAATAGGCTAATACTCTTACCTGTATTTGTAAAGTGGTTGAAGGTCTGAGATTCTTCTTCCAGGAACTCTTAGCCTCACAGTTTAAAAGGGAAGCCATTGCTCTAAAGGGTGAACCTGAAAGTCATTAACCCCTCTAGGGTTTCTTGTTTGTTAAGATGGTGGTAGGATGTTGGAAGTAGCCAATGACATAGTCTCCTCCTACTTGGGAACATCTTTTGTGAAATCATTTTTGTTGTTGTTGTTAAAGGTTACTAGTAAAAGCAGCAGCAAGTCTGTTTTTCATTTGTTCAGTTAATTTTCAAAATCTTAATATAGCTTATTGGTGTTAGAATCAGTTGTCTCAGTAACAGAAAGTAAATGCCCAGGTAGGTATGCTTCCTCATTCTCTTGGAGACCTGCTATGAAGGGGCCCCACTACTGCTTAGAACTTCCCTTCTGAGCCACAGTTCTCTTTCTAGTCATGTAAAGAGAATTAGGATGCAACTGAGATTCTTGTGTTTCTGTCTGCCATTATATGTACCTCCAGGTGGATCAGTCTAGTAATTCATTCTCTAATCCTGTACTTCAGTAGCAGAGTTCTCCTGGACAAAAATTGTATCATTTGGTGTCTTCAGAAGCCATAGTCTGTAACCTCAGGATCACATTAAACTTTCCTAGTAATAGATGTAGCCCCAGCAGAGGAGGAGGAGATTGTTGTGCACCAGCTCTGTACCTGACACTTGGAACATTCTGCCTCATTTAGTTTATAGTGTTTCCCTAGCTCGCTAATACAGTCCCTCAGGCAGTAGATGGCACATCTGAATCGTAATCCCTCGTCTTCCTCTCCACAGACTGTGGTCTCTGGCTCTGAGGCTCGTCTTACAGGCGATTCCAGATCCTCACTGCTCTCCTTGCACACCTTCCTCACTTGTGCCAGCTTTGTGGATGATCACTTCTGCTTCAGAGGACAGGCAGGTGCCAGTAGGCTGTCTTAAGCTAGAAACTCATGTGCATATCTCTTGTCCCTTACTCTCTCCTCTTCAGTGGAAGTCGTCGATTCCAGGGCCGCCTTCCACTCTTCTGCACCCTCTTCGTTTTGAATCCCATCCTTTCTGCTGCCACTTTGGTAGTTTGTATTTCTCATCCACATCTTCTCCAGTTACCAGCATAACATACCGTGTTTAAGAGCAAGAGCTTTAGGAGTTAAATCTCCACTGTTTTTCTCCCTTGGGCACATTGGACCATAATGTGGAGGGCATTAAAAGGTAAAAAGAGCCCTGAACACAGTACAATGAGTGTTTTACAAGATACATGTTAATAAATTATTCCAGTGTTACAAGGCACTGGCACCCCATTCCAGTTCTCTTGCCTGGAAAATCACATGGATGGAGGAGCCTGGTGGGCTGCCGTCCATGGGGCCGCTAAGAGTCAGACACGACTGAGCAACTTCACTTTCACTTTTCACTTTCATGCATTGGAGAAGGAAATGGCAACCCACTCCAGTGTTCTTGCCTGGAGAATCCCAGGGACGGGGAGCCTGGTGGGCTGCCGTCTATGGGGTCGCACAGAGTCGGACACGACTGAAGCGATGTAGCAGTAGCAGTGTTACAAGGAGTTAAATAAGAACCTGAAGTGTGAGGTCACAGCTTGCATACCAGAGAGAACTGATACTCCTCTGTATTTCAGGCATTAAAACTAAAATCCAAGAGTTTTCAACTTAGGTAGTACTTAGAGAAAGAATCCGGAGGCTCCTCCTCGTGCAAGCCTGACGGAAGTGCAAGTGTGTTTACAACTTCACCTTTGATGCAAACACTTGTCTCGGGGAGTCAAATCCCAATGGGAAGGGACTGATCGCCTCTTCTATGCTTCATTGAGGATACACTGTGTGAGGAAATTATTGCTGAAAGAGCCTGTTTAAGGTCCAGAAGAATGATCGATTGCACCTTTAAAATGAAAATCTGCTTCTGTTATTCCCTTCCTTAAACATTCTCCATTGCGTTCTCTTCAGAGGGTAGTATCCAGAGGCCGTGGTAGGCCACGCCCAGGGCCCACTGTGGTCTGTTGGGCATTTCTGCATTGCCTTGGTGGTCTTGCCTTGTCACTGCCTGACAGTGACCTTATGCATAAAGGACCCAAATCATATGTCACCTTTGCCGCCCTTCACCCATGTTGTTCTGTCCTCTGTTCCCAGGGCATTTTGTGTACTTCTGTAAGAGCAAGTGTCAACACATTATAATAAATCCACGCCTCTCTCTACCATTAGGCAAAGACGGGAATTAAACTCTTCATCCTTGTGGCCTTCCTGGTGCCTAGCAGTCACTAGTCAAGTTTACTACTGATTTACTGCAGTACAAGTTCCTCAGAGGACTGTTGGTTAATCATCCCATGTTCGCCTTCCTTGTGTCTTAACAAAAGTTCTGCTTTTCCTGATTATTTACACTTTACAAGTGATTTGTTTGCTTTTCTGTCCAGGCAGCATAATTCGTTGTATGAGGCGCCTGGAAGAACTACTTCGACAAATGTGTCAAGCAGCAAAAGCCATTGGAAACACTGAGCTGGAAAATAAATTTGCAGAAGGTCAGTATCCAGCCCATAAGGTTTTTCTAGTAATTTTTGCAAATCCTGTTGAGATTTGACCTCTTGACCACAACCTAGGAGAACATTTCCAGATATTCTTCACTGGATTGCCATGGCAGGCCACCTAGTAGCATTCAAAGAAAATATCAGTGTGTGTTGGAAACAGTTTGTAAATGAATATAGATAAAATCTCAAAATATTTATTGTGCACTTATTGTGTGCCAGGCATTGGTTTAAGCACCAGGGAATACAGCAGTGAACAAAAAAGACACAAACCCCTGCCTTCATGGCGCTCACATTCTAGTGCAGGGGGTGGACAGTAAACAAGTCAACAATTAAAATACATCAGGTAGTGATACAAACGAAGGAAGAGACAACAGAGAATTGAGAGATGGATATGATGGCCTAGAGCCCCTCCATATATACTTGATGTACTGGAGCAACAGGCCTGTGTGGCTGGAGCACAGTGAACAGTGAATCGAACAGCAGGGGTTGGAAGAAGAAAAGAATGGTCCTGTAGGCCCTAGCACTCAGCTTTTTCCTCTGAGGTGATCGGAGGTTTTGAGCACAGGAGTGGTGTGCTCGGGCATGGGTTTCACCAGGCAGTTCTTGCTGGTGCATTGTAGGCAAGTCTGTAGATTAGCTCGGTGGAAGCAGGAAAACCAACTCGGGAAAGGCTGGCTACATCATGGCGGTAGTGCCGGGGAGGCACACGCGCTTGCACATAACTTCACGCCATCTGTCTGCTGGCCGAGAAAAAGGACTGAAAGCACCAAGAATAGAGACACGGTGCTGCTCTGAGTTGGTTGACCACAGTCAAACCTACTGATTTTGCTATCTACTTAGTGTTCTAAGAAGTTTGCAGAAACTGGCTTACGTTATCAACATTGTTAAATAGAGCAGACCTATTGAATCACTGTGGGTTTAAGTCTAGTTTTGTAAAGTTTCAAACAGTTTGTCCTGCCTTAGCCCAGAAAGAATTTCACATGGTAACTGAAATATAGTGCCTTCCATTGTAGGCTGAAAATTCATGCTTTGGGGTAACTAACTTCTTTTGACAGCTTATTCTTTCCAAGTCTTTAAAAATAATTTTGGACACCCCTAGCCCCGCCACACATGGGGTACTGTAGAGTCAGGATTCATAAGAACAGGGGTCTGGTTTCGAAGTTTCCCGTTTCTCAGAAATGGCTATGAACTCCTCCTCTAGGTGTCTTTCAGACCAGCAAGGTTTTGTATTTTCTGAATTGCCTTCTCCCCAATTTAATGTGAGTTGTTAAAAAACCCCAGTGGATGGGCATTACGTTCTTTGTGGTCTTGAAAATTTACATCATATTTTCTTTTCCCTTAGGAATCACCAAAATCAAGAGAGATATTGTGTTTGCCGCCAGCCTCTACTTATAAACAGTCAGCTAAGGAATGTGGAATTATAAATTGTTCTCCACCTGTCTGATTACAATCAACTACAAATGCCTATAAGTATTGATTTGGTTTTCCCATCTCAAGACAGTTGTCCTGAAACATTTTAATATGTATTATATTTAAATCAAGCATCATTCTAAGAAAGCATATTACATACACATTTGTACATAAGCGTTACATTTTTTAATAAAACAATGTACAGGTGGGGCATTGTTTAGTGAAAGGCCGTTGAAATTTTTTAAAATGAACTTAGAGCTATTAGATAACCGTTGTGTTAACTGTAACTATATACACACAGGTAAAGTAGGCATCCAGGAGGTACAGTAGCAGCAGTCCCTTAAAGGCTTGTACACCGGGAAGAAAGACGCATCCTCTTGCCTTCTGGTTGCAATCATTTTTCTTTAGAAAGCAGGCCAGCTTCATCTGGGCACTGTGCCACCTTCAAGGCTGGTGACTGTTTCGATAGTGATTCCCCGTCGTCGGTGTTTCGTGTAGAGTTGTATGAGAATCCTCCTCTTTTCTTTCTTTAAAAGGAGAACTTCGCTTTTTGAAGAAATCTGATACATATACAGCCTATGTAGAACAGATAACATTTAGAATGGGGCAGAGTATCAAATGATAAAATTTTAAATAAGTTGAAAAACCATAACAAAAATTGCAATAAGCAGTGTTCAAAAAATAAAAGGATATGCATTACAGGGTAAAAGTTAAGGGTACTAATAAATTAGTGGCTGGGCTTCCCGGTGGCTCAGTGGTAAAGAACCTGCCTGCAAAGCAAGAGATGCAGGTCCACTCTCTGGGTCAGGAAGGGCCCCTGAAGAAGGCAGTAGCTACTCAGGCCACTATTCTTGCCTGGGAAATCCCATGGACAAGAAGAGCCTGGCAGGCTAGAGTCCATGGGGTCACAGAGAGACAGACATGACTCAGTGACTGAGCAGCAACAACAAATTAGCAGCTAACAGGCATTTTTGTTAAAGACATTCTGAGAGTTGCTTTGTTATGTCTTGGGCAAAAAGCTTCACTCTGCCAGCCAGCCCTTAATGAAAAAAAAAGTGTCGTTCTTCATGTAAATTATTTTCAACTTATACCAAAAAGAAAACTGTATACCCAGGGCTTTTTACTATTTTAAAAAAAAAAAAAACTTAGTAAATTTTTTTAATAACTTCTGCAGAAAGTAAATAACCTAGGTATTATTTCCTGTCTGTCCTAAAATGACTTTTAATAACATTGGGGTCCTTACCCAGTAGCAATTATTGAGCCATATTCTCTGCCTTAACATAGTTTTCTCATTGGAACCTTTTTTTCTACTTATTTGTCCAAGTGTTTGTCAATTTCAAGATGTAGGCTGCTACCATGGATACTTACAACTAATATTGCAACCAGAGCTCCTTGAATGAGTCCAGTCAACACATCACTCCAGTGGTGTTTGTAATCAGAAACTCGAGAAAGGCCCACATAAATGGATGCAGCAACAAGACCAAATTGCAGTGTAGGGCGTAAAAGTCTTGCCCAGTCTCCCTTCATTCTGGCTTGAAGGTAAAGCTAATAGAAAAGATAGGGGGAAAAAAAGTTTAGTATACCAACCGAAGACTATATTTTATATTAAATATCATATTTCTAAAAGATTGATGTTTTAAATGATAGCATTAAGTATTAATGATCATTAATCAGTGTTATATATGGAAGAAGGCTTTAGGCAAGCATTCTTGTACTCATGAATACCTAAAAATTAGTCCCAAAATAAAACGAAAATACACATTGCCCTAGTAACAGTTTACAAGAATTTATTACCTGTCTAGTGCTCTAGTTAGACCACTCTCCAAATTATAAACAAGGTAAGCGTCTCTGTGTGTATAACCTAGGATTTCAGGGGCTGCTCCTTCCCTTCCATTTTGAGTTACAGTGGTCATTAATTCAGTCTTGGGATCAACTGCTACTGCTCTGAGCACAGGTTGCCTTACCCTGGGCCAGGCTACTGTATTTTCTGCCTGTTTAGGAACTAAGTTTGCTTAATTCACCCAAACAATTTACTTGAGAGTTCCTCTAGCCTCAAATTATTTAACATGAGTGACTGAGACTAAATAAGTATTTATAAGTAAATACAATAATCTGCCTAAGTAAATAATACAGTCTGTAGTTTAGTCCTGATCCAGTAAGAGTATTCTTTCAATAGCACCTGTACCCTTTAAAGTTCTAGGATTTTTCCATACACTATCAGACCTGAGAATCTCCCCTTTGCTGTGTCAGCCTGCCCTTGACTTTGGTGCATCCCCAAAGACTGTAATAAAGAACAAATTTGGAATAGTTTCCTATGAACATCTTTTAGCAAATATGGTCTTTTTTCCCCCTAACTTCTATCTAATAATATAATTCTTAATATTCATTTTAAAAACTCTGTTCAATAATTTATGGCTTATCAGATCAGATCAGTCGCTCAGTCGTGTCCGACTCTTCGCGACCCCATGAATCACAGCACTTACTTAAATGCAGTCTGCAGAAAACAATTTATGTGGCTGTGCCCACTGACCCTGCCTATTTAAAGTAGATAGGTAAGTCCATTCCTAGTTCTCTGGGCACTGCTGTGCATGTTCAGTTCTTAGCACCTGGCAAAGACACAGAGGTGGTCTAACTTTATCAAGTACTTTATAGTATAAACATCTAATCCTAAAAGAGCATACCAGTTGTTTAACTGAGTTGAACTAATTAATAGGCTGAAGTGCTTTTGGCTTTCTGCAGAGCTCCTCTCCCCTTTTTGGTTTGCTGCTGTTGAAGCTATAAACAAGTACAGAGTAAGAGGCTTGTCTCAAGATTCTGGAGGTGGCTAGATACTTGGTTCTAGATGGGGCAAAGTTACTTAGCATGTGCTAGGCTGAAGCCAGTTAGGTACCACAGCCGTGCCAGATAAGATTCACCTCATTAGTTCTACCTGGAAATTTTTTGTTCATTTTAAGGAAAACAATTCTTTAACTACGAGCCAAGTTTTATATGTTATTATCCAAAAGTTTAGTTGTCTCTCTTCTAGTTCCTGTTAAGCTATCTTTCCAGATGATGGTTAAAGGCATCAGCTATTTAGACTATAAAAACATGTACTTAGGAATTACAAATACTTGACACGAATGCAGACGTATTAGGGAGAACTGCACCCATCCCTGCTAGGAACACAGTTAAAAAACAACTCTCAAATGGACTTAGGGATTTATTTTATACTTCCAACATAAAGGAAACTCAGGACTTTCAAGGTTCTTCCTCAGTTAGGATTCTAAAATCCCTCTGTTTCTTCCAAAGAATTCTGACTTTGACTTTAGGTAGCCCACACACATATGTTAAGTAAGTATTATTTTGCCCCAATCTCTTCCTCAACATCCCTGTGAAAATAACATTCGCTTATGGATCAATAACCAAACACACTGCAGTATACTCTAGGTGAGATCTTCCGCCTCTAAGTACCTAATTAAATAAGAGTCTGTGTTCATCTCTTGTGGGAACTAATGGCCATGGCTTGAGTAAAGGCTCTTGTTACAGAACAATTCTCAGCTCTTGAGTGAGACTGGCTAATTGAATGGGCTTCCTGTTTGCCTGTTTTGTATCTCTGGGTCCAAGGCACTTGATGTAGCAAAAGCCAGGCACCACCTCTAGCCCTGCTCTTCCCTGTGAGGACTTTGGTTTCAGTAGACCCTCAAGAGGTAAACACACTGACTTTGTTGAAACTTGGGTCACCTGAGTTGCATGGTTGACATGCCCTGAACTCCAGACCTTGACAACTGACCTCCTGTGTTGCCAGCCGAAAGTCTGTCCTACATAAGCAGGTCCAAGAAAGCGTACAATGCTGACTTTCTGGGGGCTCCACTTTCTAAGCCTTTCTCAGGTTCCACAGTGCAGATCTTTTAAGCTCCCACCCTCGAGAGGCACTAGAGATTCAGCTTCCTCCTACCACTCATTTAACGCTTTCCAAAATCTTTACCTCTTGCTTATTGTCTCCTTTTCCATTCTTTGACTTTGTGGATTTATATATCTTTTTCTATTCTACTCCTTGTCTTTTGACAGGGGAGAGGAAAGCATATATGTTCCTTTAAAAACAAGTCTCTATTCCTCCATCTTTCTCTGTCTCCGAGAAACTGAATATCTGATATATCTCAGCACTGCTGTATCAGAACTAGATAGGGGGACTGCTCATGCTTTAATGCCAGAGTTGAGAATAAAAAGGCTTTGTAACCTTTGTTGCCTTTGCAACCTCCACTCTTCCCCTTCTCCCTACACACGCATATGTTAATCACATATGTACAAGAAGGAAAGCATTCAATTGCTTATATCTTAAGATTTAGAACTTCCAGAACTCCATATCCAGTGCTGTGTATGGTACCAGACTGGCTGGCTCAGTGGCAGCATCTACAATTTTCAAATTTCCCCAGTGGGGGAAACTGCCAATCCACAGACAAACCGAAGGGCACCACATAGCCCTGACTGTGAGAGGGCACACAGTATGACCTGCAGCAGACTTGGCCCGGAAATCTGCTGGGCTGCATCTGCTCTCGGGTTTATTTATGAAGGAACTGTTTAGTTTTCACAAGTTGTAGAAACGGTACCTAACAGATACATGATGGGCTGCTGGCAAACAAAAGCTATGGTTAGACAAGAACGAGCCATTTAATAGAAAATGGAGAAGAGTGGCAGCCACACTGGAAAAAACCAGGTGGCCAGGGAGACAAGTGGAAATTCAACTTCCTGGTGAAGTAGAAGGTCACAACTAGAAATAAAAGACAAGCTTCTGGCAGGACAAAAGCAACCTGCAGCACTTCACTAAGGTGCTCCCCAGAAGCAGAGGCTTCACACTGTGATACTGCAGGTTCAGGAAGCCCCATGGCAGGACAGCAGAGGGACAGAGGATGAAACATGCAGCTACCAGTTCTGTCAGCAGAGCAACCCACAAAACTCCAGACAGCAAAGGAAGACTTGTTGACATAAAAAGGCAGGCTGAAAACAGGGGCTACCTGGAGAAGGAGATGGTGTCCACTCCACTCTTGCCTGGAAAATCCCATGGAGAGGAGCCTGGAGGGCTACAGTCCATGGCCATGAAGAATTGGAAACGATTTCGCAGCTAAACAACAACAACAAAACCTTGTTTTCTTTGGAATCCTAACTCTAATAATCAGAATTAAACCTGCTGTCATGCTTTCTGTGGCAGGTTGATACCCTACTACTGCTGTCATCAGTGGTATTTCTGATGCTGTTTTTAAGTGACATGTTGAAACAAATAGCAGTCAGAGTTCCCTGGTGAAATGCCTTTGGGTCAAGATTTGGTCAGATCTTTGTTCTGGGCTCCAGGTGACTTCCCTGATGGCTCAGTTGGTAAAGAATCTGCAATGCAGGAGACACAAGAGATGGGGTTCCATCCCTGAGTTGGGAAGATCCTCTGGAGAAGGAAATGGCAACCCAGTATTTTTGCCTGGGAAATCTCATGGGCAGAGGAGCCTGGCAGACTGCAGTCCGTGGAGTCGGAAGGATCAGACACAATTTGGCAACTAACCCACCACAAGCACCACCAGGTGGCTAAGGAATGTAGGCAGGATCCCTTCCCACAACCGGTCAGCAGCCCCACTGTGTGAGCTGGTTACAACTGTCTTGGGGGGACTTCCCTGGTGGTCCAGTGGCTAAGACGGAGTCAATCAAGAGCTCAGAGCCAATCTGGTACAGCCACTGCGTGTGCAGAGCCTAGTTCAGTCAGCAGAAACTAGTCAGAAGAGACCTTATGACTCGACCAGTATCCTCCATTAAAGGATCTAGTTATACAATCTCATTTTAAAAATTCAATTAAACTGCTGAATAAGGTATTTTTTGAAGCCAGTTTGTTTCTGCCTTTCCTCAATTGACTGTAACATGTAACTCCTAAATGCTGTTGCCTCATAAAGTCTCTTACTACAGGCACATCTGTATTAAGCCATACCTGGAGATGTGGCTTTGGTTTCAGACCACTGCAATAAAGTGAATATCATAGTAGCGCAAGTCTCATGAATTTTCTGGTTTCCCAGTGTATATACAAGTTATGTTTACACTATGCTGTATAGTCCATTAATGTGCAGTGGCATTTTGTCTAAAAAAAAAGTACATACCTTAATTTAAAAATATATTATTACTAAAAAGTACTAACAATCATCTGAGCCTTCAAGTAAGTTGCAATTCTTTTGCAACACTAATATGAAAGACCACAAATGACCATAACAAATAAAACAGTAATGAAAAAGTCTGAAATATTTTGAGAATTACTAAAATGTGACACAGAGACAAAAAGTGAGCAAATGCTGTTGGAAAAATGGCTCCAATAGACTTCCCTGCAGGGTTGCCACAAACCTTCAATTTACATGATAAAGTGAAGCACAATAAAACGAGGTATTCCTATATTTTACTCTTAAAATAAGAGGGTCCCTCCACCCAAATTTCAACTAGAGTCAAGGGATTATTTTCACATTTTTAAAGTTATTTGAAATGTGATCATATGGACCACAGTCTTGTCTAACTCAATGAAACTATGAGCCATGCTGCGTAGGGCCACCCAAGATGGATGGATCATGGTGGAGAGTTCTGAGAAAACGTGGTCCACTGGAGCAGGGAATAGCAAACCACCTCAGTATTCTTGCCTTGAGAACCCCACGGACAGTATGAAAGGTCAAGAAGCAACAGTTAGAACTGGACGTGGAACAACAGACTGGTTCCAAATTGGGAAAGGAATACATCAAGGCTGTATATTGTCACCCTGCTTATTTAACTTATATGCAGAGTACATCATGTGAAATGCCGGGCTGGAAGAAGCACAAGCTGGAATCAAGATTGCCAGGAGAAATACCAATAACCTCTAATACAGGTAACACCACCCTTATGGCAGAAAGTGAAGAAGAACTAAAGAGCCTCTTGAAAGTAAGAGAGGAGAGTGAAAAAGCTGGTTAAAAGCTCAACATTGAAAAAACTAAGATCATGGCCTCTGGTCCCATTACTTCATGGCGAATAGATGGGGAAACAATGGAAACAAAGACAGTTTTTAGGGGCTCCAAAATCACTGCAGATGGTGACTGCACCCATGAAATTAAAAGATGCTTGTTCCTTGGGGGAAAAGTTATGACCAACCTAGACAGCATATTAAAAAGCAGGGACATTTACTTTGCCAACAAAGGTCTGTCTAGTCAAAGCTACAGTTTTTCCAGTAGTCATATATGGATGTGAGAGTTGGACTATAAAGAAAGCTGAGCACCGAAGAACTGATGCTTTTGAATTGGGGTGTTGGAGAAGACTCCTGCGAGTCCTTTGGACTGCAAGGAGATCCAGTCAGTCCACCCTAAAGGAGATCAGTCCTGAATATTCATTGGAAGGCCTGATGCTGAAGCTGAAACCCCCAATACTTTGGCCACCTGACGCAAAGAACTGACTCATTTGAAAAGACCCTGATGCTGGGAAAGATTGAAGGCAGGAGGAGAAAGGATGACAGAAGATGAGATGGTTGGATGGCATCAACGACTCGATGGACATGGGTTTGGGCAAGCTCCAGGAGTTGGTGATGGACAGGGAGGCCTGGCGTGCTCCTGCCCATTGGGTGGCAAAGAGTCAGACACAACTGAGTGACTGAACTGACTGATTTGAAAAAAAAAAAAAAATGCAGCTGAGATTGCACCTGGTTTACAGAGCCTAAATATTACATGACCTATAACAAAATATTTGCCAACCCCTGAACTAGACTAACAACAGCATGCTCAACACAAAGAAATACACCTTGGCCTAAGACCATGCCAAGTACACTGTTGTTCCACCTTCATGTGATGAGAGACCTGGCCAGAAGAGCACTGAAAGGCATGCCTTAGTTTTCTTTAGGATTCACAAAATTCCTAAAGTTAAACCTCAAATCCCTCCTTAAATTGGGCGGGTAAGCACTACCTGAGCACAGCGCGGGGCAAGGCCCAGATGTGAGGCAGTCTGACAGGGAGGGAAACCAAGCTGAAACATAACACACTGAGAGGTACTTCAGTTCCCACTGGAGTAATTTATACACAAAGTTCATAACAGCAGTGATATAAATAACCGTAGTAATTTACAAACAAACTTCTATAACAGCAGTGATATAAGCAATCTAGGGTGACAGTCTCCCTATGACAGTGCTGGGGAAAACTGTATATTCCTTACTGTACTGAAAAAAGTACGGTTTCAGCCCATGCCTGTTTTCCTGAACAATCAAGTAAATTTGGAATCTGGCATTTGGCAAAAGTCAAGGGAAGTCAGAGTCAATTGCACATCAATTGACTATATGGAAAGAAGCCCTGCCCTTTGCTCCTACCAACCTAGGTGTTTTTCAGGGGGCTAACTCCTAGCACTGTAGGGTGTGCTGGAGAAGAACGATGGTCAGGTATTTTAAGGGACATTTTTAACTAGGAGTTAATTTCTGGGTATCAGGAATCGACAGGGAAGTTTTGGCTATCAAAGACTATCCTCAGGATTTAAATGACTACATCTTCCAAATCTGACCCATGATGCCAAGATGCCTAGGAGAACAAGATGAGTCATTGCCTAAGGAATGTGTGTGTGGCAGGGGGCAGGAGGGTAGGTAGTGGTTAAGTGATGTATATAAATATGAAAGCTGGAAAGCAAGGAGACATCCATGTATTCAGGGGCTGAAATAAAAGCTAGAGCCTACATCTACATCAAGTCAGTTTTTCCACTGCTCAGAGTCGGTGAAACCCGTGCGTGGCTGCTGTAGCCTGCCTGCTTCTCCAGAGTTCTTGGTCTATGATAGAATTTGTTGTTGCATTATACCTGTAAATCTAAATGGCTCATACAGATCCAATTACCAAACTAGAGTTGAGGTAATTTGCCCTCTGCTGTTGCTGCTGCTGCTGCTAAGTCCATTCAGTCGTGTCCGACTCTGTGCAACCCCATAGACGGCAGCCCACCAGCCTCCCCTGTCCCAGGGGATTCTCCGGGCAAGAACACTGGAGTGGGTTGCCATTTCCTTCTCCAATGCATGAAAGTGAAAAGTGAAAGTGAAGTCGCTCAGTCATGTCCGACTCTTAGCGACCCCATGGACTGCAGCCTACCAGGTTCCTCTGCCCATGGGATTTTCCAGGCAAGAGTACTGGAGTGGGGTGCCATTGCCTTCTACGAATTTGCACTCTGCATATATCTTTATTTGCCTCTTCGTTTGTTCCTGAGTGTCCACAGGGAAGGCTAGCCATCAAGGCCCTCTCTAGTTTTATCCTCCATACATTAATTTCATATTTCACAAAAAAAGCTCATTAAGTGTTTCTGTTTGAGCAAATATTCAGATATTTTAAGGTCAAAGGAGCAAAGAAGAGCAAAAATAATTTTAAGGTCTAGAGTATGATACATCTGAGAATATTCTTTGAAATTAAAGACTGGGTTGAAGTTACATGTTACATCTTACTTTCAGAGATCTGTATCACCTGACCTTCAAAATAACTGGACTAGGGTTCAGCTCAAGAAATCAACAAAGCAAGGGAGCCTGATTAACAAGAGATTCCCAGAGAGCTTATAGACCTTAGCAGCTCCTCCCAAGGCCCCTATTTCCCCATTTGTGAAAGGGGTGGCAGTCATCCCTCTTCTGTGTCATGGGGGCTATCAGAAAGACAAAACAGAGTAATGTAAAAGCAAATCATCTTCAGTATCAACCAACCTCAGATTCTTAGGTCTCTCTCATGAAGAAGGACTTAAAGATAATGACACACGAGTGAGTAACAAACCACAAAAGCAGCCCTGGTGGTGTCTGGCGCTGGGGCATACAAACATTCAAAAGCCAGTCACTGTAGTCACAAACTCTGCTTTAGGGAAAGTTCTCAGGATATGTTAATAGCTCCAGCCTTTCCCTTCTCCCCTGGTCCCACGCCCTATTTAAAAAGAGAGAGGAAAAAAAAAAAATGGTGGCTCCCTTTAGGAAAAATGGTAGCTTTTCCTAGTAAGATAAATGAACTGAACAGTATTTGTTGTTACTACCATCAAATAGCTCTTCCCTAATAGCTCAGTTGGTAAAGAATCTGCCTACAATGCAAGAGACCCTGGTTCAATTCCTGGATTGGGAAGATCCCCTGGAAAAGGGATAGGCTACCCACTCCAATATTCTTGGGCTTCCCTTGTGGCTCAGCTGGTAAAGAATCTGCCTGCAGTGCTGGAAGGTTGGGTTCAATCCCTGGGTTGGGAAGATCCCCTGGAGAAGGGAAAGGCTACCCACTCCAGTGGCCTAAAGAATTCCATGGACTGAACAGTCCATGGGGTCACAAAGGGTCGGACATGACTGAGCAACTTTGACTTTCGCCATCAAGTAAGTCACATTTCCCATGGCACAATTTCAAAAACATTTGGGTATTTTTTAAAAAGGAAGTTCTGAATTTTGTTGAATTGCTACAGTTTCTTCCTCACAAAATTAACACATGAGGAAAGCCTTGCAATTTCCAGAGATGTTTAAGAAGCCAAAAATTAGCGTTATTGAAAAGGTTTTGAAGTTGTAGATTTGAATTTTATGTAACACATCTGTAATTTTTACATGTTATAAATTTTATGCTTTTAATTTCTGGAGTTTGTTTTTTTCAAATAAAAAGATTCTGGTAAAACTGATACTAAATTCTTCCTAAATGAAACCAACCAACTTCCAGTGGGGAATCTTAACAATACACATCATGAATCTTTCCACATCATAGATTTAATTATTATACAGTACTTGTGATCTTAGGGGAAAGGGTAACTGAAAACAGCCAGACAACAGCAAATTTACACAGCACAACTATATAAAAGTCCACTTACAAAGAAAAATTACAGCTGATCTGTAAGGATAGAGATCTCCTTTTCCCACCAAATTCTGATAATTTTATACATAAAGAGACAGAGGATTGATAAAAAATAAGTCAGTTAAATTGACCTTTGAAAACCCCTTGTAGTGCCCTAAAGCCTGGTCTTCCACTAATTGCTCTCGATACACATTCATCTCTAGTTTTATATGCAAAATATGGGTGCCAGTCTTCTCTAACTCTTCACTGCCGACTTTGTATAATACAAGTGCAACTAAAATTGCTCCTGCAGGCTGTACTGATGACAAGCTCCTGAAGCGGAAACCTTTCTAGTCCATGGAAAGCAGTCTGGGCAATGTTTCCCCAAGTGGAAGGAAAATAAGACTTGCTCAGATGAGAGCAACAGAGCTGCCATCACATCCAATAATCACAATTCCTCACCCCAGCAGCCCCCCACGCAGGGAAAGCCAGGCCACTCAGCACCCACACTGTGCAAATGAGGCCAGGACTCCGGCTCAGGGAGAGGCTACAAGGAGCAGCAGCACCACCTTGGCTTGGATTTCAGAGCAGTGACCTGCTGAGATGACACAGGAGCTGTCTGTATATTCCAGAAAACCTCTTCAGAAAACATGGCCCAGAGTAAGGGGACATGTCACCTAATTCTTAGCACCAGACTTGCAGACCTGATGATCTGTTTAGGATTCTACCACTGTCAGAAAAGTGACAAGTAGCTTTGACCACTTGTCTGCTTCAAGAGTAAAGATTCCCTCTTATCCTGAAGGTTGCCAATTTGCAGCTTGCTATACAATGCACCTGTCTGCTTCTTCTAGATGAAGGACAAAGTCATTTCAAACAATTTTAACTGGCCTTGGCAGAGTACAGGCAGCCATCCATTCTTCTTCTGAACTTAGTGCAACAAGCAGTGGCTTCCAGTTGACTTGGGCAGTTAGGCCAATGAGAATGTCAGAGGCATTCGCACAGGAGAAAACACCAAACCCGAATATATGAAGTGCCCGCACACATAACCCACCACCAACAGACCCAAAGTACTTACTGCCACGAACATCATGCAGTACATGGAGAATGAAGAGTGGCCCGAATAAAAGGAGAGTCTAGAAGAGAAAGAAGAGAAACATTAATCTTTCCTCCTAGAGACTGAGAATATTTTTTATTTCATAAATCTCACTTTCCCATTGTATATAGCTCCCTCCCCTTACCTTTGAGGGTGGGGCGGGAGGACAGTTAAACAGGAGCTTTAAATGAGTCCTAGGAGGGTCTTGTGTGGATCACAATAAAATGTGGAAAATTCTGAAAGATGGGAATACCAGACCACCTGACCTGCCTCTTGAGAAACCTGTATGCAGGTCAGGAAGCAACAATTAGAACTGGACATGGAACAACAGACTGGTTCCAAATAGGAAAAGGAGTACGTCAAGGCTGTATATTGTCACCCTGCTTATTTAACTTATATGCAGAATACATCATGAGAAATGCTGGGCTGGAAGAAGCACAAGCTGGAATCAAGATTGCCAGGAGAAATACCAATAACCTCAGATATGCAGATGACACCACCCTTATGGCAGAAAGTGAAGAGGAACTAAAAAGCCTCTTGATGAAAGTGAGAGAGGAGAGTGAAAAAGTTGGCTTAAAGCTCAACATTCAGAAAACGAAGATCATGGCATCTGGCCCCATCACTTCATGGGAAATAAATGGGGAAACAGTGGAAACAGTGTCAGACTTTATTTTTGGGGCTCCAAAATCACTGCAGATGGTGACTGCAGCCATGAAATTAAAAGACGCTTACTCCTTGGAAGGAAAGTTATGACCAACCTAGATAGCATATTCAAAAGCAGAGACATTACTTTGCCAACAAAGGTCCATCTAGTCAAGGCTATAGTTTTTCCAGTAGTCATGTATGGATGTGAGAGTTGGACTGTGAAGAAAGCTGATTGCCGAAGAATTGATGCTTTTGAACTGTGGCGTTGGAGAAGACTCTTGAGAGTCCCTTGGACTGCAAGGAGATCCAACCAGTCCATTCTAGAGGAGATCAGTCCTGGGTGTTCTTTGGAAGGAATGATGCTAAAGCTGAAACTCCAATACTTTGGCCACCTCATGTGAAGAGCTGACTCATTGGAAAAGACTCTGATGCTGGGAGGGATTGGGGGCAGGAGGAGAAGGGGACGACAGAGGATGAGATGGCTGGATGGCATCACCGACTTGATAATCGTGAGTTTGAGTGAACTCCGGGAGTTGGTGATGGACAGGGAGGCCTGGCGTGCTGCGATTCATGGCGTTGCAAAGAGTCAGACACGACTGAGACTGAGGGACTGAACTGAACTGAGGAGGGTCTGAGGTCTGATTGCTACACGGTATCATTTTATTGATACTTTCAGGACGGGTAGTGAGTCACTGACAAATTTGCCAAGCCATTTCTAAAGGAAAACGTGACAAGCTATACCAGCGTAAATGGCCTGAGTTTCTCACATAAAAACTTACATGACCATAATTTAAGTTTTATTTTCCACTTGAAGGTTGTGTCCCTGAATAGCAGTAATAAATACTTTCTTTGGAACACTCACAAGTTGAGTACTTTAAAAAATAATAATTTTAAAGTGATATTTTAGCATCTTGCCTTAGATTTCCCACAAGATTAAATGCTTTTGCTTGACATTTATTTTTAAATTGTGCACTGATAGTCCTGTACCAGATTAACCATGTCTTTCAACATTATATTCTATAAACATCTAGGTATCATCTTTCTACCTAAAAATGACAGAATGCTTACAAAATTTAATTTTATTGCACTTAAGAATAAAATCACAAGGAACAGGTTCTGAAGTATTTTACTTATTATGCCCTACTTGGTTCAAAAGGAATTTGTTTCCCCCAATACATAAAGGAGAAAAGACTCCTAAAACACATGCCAACTAAGATTTATGTAATCAAACTTGATAATTATTCTGGGTTTAATATACATAAAACAAAGAATATAAATCACTTTTAGCCTTCCCAACCACTTGGCTGTCAAGAGATAAATTTTCATATTTCATACAAAACTAATTGGTTAAGTCCCTAGGAGATACAGCATCTTATTATGTCCATAATTCACAAATGAACAAATAATTATATGGGCACTTTAATAAAATCCAAAGAGTAGTCAAAATGTAGACTGTTTTCATCATAGTGACCTCAGCTGAAATTCTGTCCCTGGTCTAAGAACCTGCTTTGTTCTTGAAGTTTTAACCAATCTTAGACTCACTTTAATATAGCCAATCTGATGAAATTACATACATACATTAACAATTTAAGCTAGTTCTCCATCAAAGTTTAGGAAAGACTTTTCAAAAAGAAAATTTACAGAGATAAGAATATATTCTGAAATGCAGCTGTTTTCATCAGCTCTCTGGCCTGGTCTACTAAACAATGAGCAAGTAGATTAGTCTTGACTATGTAACTTACTGTGAATGGGATTCTATTTCAAATGGCAAATTTAAGATGATTTTTTTCCTATATACGTCAGCCAGGTCATCCCTTTCTCCTGGGAGAGCTCATTAAACTTGGTCTAAACCTCAATATCATAGCCTTAAGAGTGTTCATTCACAGCCATCCACCCACCCTGCGCCCACAGGGTCTGAGCTCCTACTCCTCAATTCACCACTCTTCCATCTCTGTATTTCAACAATGACATCAGTGTTCAGCCTTATAAAATGCAAAGACAACCAAATCCAGCTTTTATCAGTCATCAGAAGCAATCAACTCACACAAGGTGCTTCTTAATTTTTTAATGGAATTTACTAAATATTCTGGGGCTCATGGGAAGACTAACTCACAAACAACCTCCTAATCATCTCACGGCTCTTCCCCTACCACCTGACTTTCTTCCTGTCTTCTTCCTAAGTCACAAAACAATTACAACTTTGGTTATGCTTTCAGTTTGAAAATTTTTTGCGTTTGCATTACGCTTGAATGATGATACCTAACTACAGAATATCTAGGCTGATGACTTTTTTTCCTTATCACTTTGAGTATATCATACTATCTTCTGGCTTCTACTTTTGCTTTAAAATGAGCTGCCTTTCTGGGTTATGTGTCTTTTCTCTGTAATTGCTTCCTCTACTGCCACAGTCTTCAATATTCTGCAGTTTTGCTATCATGTTTATAAGTATGAATTTCCTTTGATTTACCTGATTTAGTATTCGTTGGCTTCCTATGTCTGAGGATTTGTACACGTCACCAATTCTAGATCAGTCTCAGTTATTACACCTTTGAATTATGTATCCTCCATCCTATTTTCCAAGATTGCGATTCAACATCTTAGATATTTCCATTCTGTCCCTCCATATCTCTTAAACTTTTCTATTTTTAATCTTGGTCTCTTCAGGTTTATCTTCCCTCCCTTTACTGTGTCTAGTCTGTTTAATCTGTTTTTTCATTCAAATTACTATGTGTGTATCATTTATAGGTCTTTTTGGATCATCTGCAAATCTGGTGAATTTTGGTTCTCATCATCCTGCATCATATTCTCAATCTTACTTGCTCCTATACAGCAGATATGTTGATTTATTTCCTATAGAGTAATTCTAGTATCTGAATCTTTGAGATAAACTCTAATACAGTTTGTTTATATAGTTTGTTTTTCTGCTGACTCTCATATTAGATAAGAGCTCATATTCTTGGGACTCTCAATCTGAGGACTCTTAAAAGTATTGGTTGAAAGAGCATTCTTCCAGATATATGTGTTCTCCTCTGCTAGATTCACTATCAGTCCACTTCAATTTTTTTCTCTAAGCCACACAGATAGTACGAATTCTGACTCCAGAAGAGTATGAGTGTGGTATTATGGTTAAGGATTCTTCTTGATGGGTTTCTTCTGGGAGGATGTTTCCCTTTGGGAATCCTTATATTATCCACAGTATATTATATTATATATAATCCTTATATTATCTGTCTTTCTTCACTGCTCAGCCTTTATCTCCTGTGCCATGTTCAGAGACTGTCACAATTCAGGCTTTAGGTGACCAGGAATTGGCAAGTACTTTCAGAGCACACTTCACATCTATAGCATTAACTGACTCCAGCCTTATAAAAATTCCTTTACTCTTCCACCAGCTCAGCTATTTATTTAAAAGATTTCTATGTGTTTTAAATTTATATATTTTTAGTATATAAAGCAAACACGTGCATATGTATACTGTGACATATCATCTACATGTTTAGTGGAGGGCTTCCCAGGTGGCACTAGTGTTAAAGAATCCGCTTGCAAAGCAGGAGACACAAGAGACGTAGGTTTGATCCCTGGGTTGGGAATATCCCCTAGAAGAGGAAATGGCAACCCACTCCAGTATTCTTGCCTGGAAAATCCCATGGACAGAGAAGCCTGGTGGACTACAGGCGGCCACAAAGAACTGGACATGACTGAACACATGCATGTGTTTAGTTGAGTTGTATCAGTAAGCATTTCTAATCCTACATGTTGCCAGAAATAGAAGCAATCTTTTTTAAAATCTTTGTTTTTAAAACAAGACTTAGAACTAATAAAATGTTATCTAAAATAAACTGCTCTACTAGGAGAGACAACAGTTTGGCAACAGTTTGTTTTAATTTATAAACATTATAAAATTTAATTTACAAAATTAAATTATATCATTAATATAATTATTTATTAATAATAGTGATGTTATATTAATTATATATTAATAAATATTATAATTAATATGTTAATTTAATTTCTAAAAATTAATTTATTTGTTTTTAATTATAAAGTGGCCAGCATTCACAGAAGTTGCCAATTATTACTATTCTACCAGTTCACTGAGTATGCCAAAGTGACTCCATTGCAAATTAGGAGAACTTCCTTTTTTCTCCAAAAATCATCCTGAAATCAATTCCTAAAGCATTCGAAAGATGAAAGATTCTCAAAGACTGTTAATGGTTACAAGCCATTGAGTACCATCTATGTTCAGGTACTTATTAATACACAGTATTTCCACTCTACAAAAACACCGATAACAGGAACTATCAAACTATTTTACACACAGAGAAAACTGAACCTACCAGAAGTTCAACAACTAACTCAAAAGTTGTATCACTTTGAGATTTAAATCTGAATCTTCCCAACTCTTTCCCACCATGCCATGATTCCACTCCCGTAAATGGCAGGCAAGCCAGCAGCAGCATTAATCCTGCCATCTCCAGGCAGTGAGCACCCATCAGAAGAAACAGGACTCCCTGCTTATCAAGGCAACACGTGTGAAGTAAAGTGACACTTACATGATCTGTGATAAAATAAATATTGTTTATGTGTAAATAATCATCTTAAGCAAATACTAATGTGTGCTTTGTATGTTCTAAAGCTCAAATAAAAGTAAGTCAAATTGCAAAATGAGGCATTTTCTCCAAATAGTATTTCCTGATTATACAGTTTACATAACAGCATATTATGGACATGCTTAGCTTGAAGGACATGTTAAATTTCCCTTCAGTGATAACCTTTAAACATGGACTGATCCTGTAAAACAGTTAAGCTATGTCCCAACCAACTACACATAGAAGGAATGGACTCTTAATGACCAATTTCCCCAGTATTTTATTTCTAAAGGGTTTTTTCCAACCAGTAACTTTTAATAAATGCTTAAGCAATGAGATATCAAGTTATTATCTTAAAAAAATTCACACCTAAGATACTTTGCCATTCAAGTGGGTTATGAAGGTAAAATGAGTACTTTTATATTGAATTGAAAAAGCTCACACTTGTTGGAGAGGGGTCTGGCAACATCTATCTAAATGTATCTATCTATATATAAAAGCAGCATATTTCTTGACCCAGTAATTCTACCTCAAGGCATCACGGCATCCTAGAGAAACAGCAGGAGCACAAAGATGTCTGCTACAACACTGCTGGCAACTCAAGGACCCAAGAGAACAATCCTATCACTAATTTTCTGAACACAGATCAGCTAAAAAGTAACTATGTAAACCAACAAGAGTATTTTAAAGGGTCATTTATGTAAACCACATCAAACTGTATTTCACATTTAATATAAAACTACACAGAAAATGACAGAAAGGATACACAAACTGTTAACAGTGGCTCTGGGGAAAGTTATCACATGGAGACTGAAAAACAAAACCTTTTCTATTTTACAGTACACAACCTGTTATTATACGGATAACATATATATGAAAAATATTTTTTCAATGGTAATCAAAGTATCTTCGATGTGTATGCTATAAATTTCCTACAAACCTCTTCCCCACTACACACCCCCCCCCCACCCCCAAACTCCTCTTCCTGATTAACAGTTTCCGTGAGAGCTGCTCTGCCAAGTGAGCTACTACTTGGAGAACAAAAGCGATCAGACTGTCCTACAGAGTATCTCTCCTCTAAAGTGTACAAAGACAAGGATAAAAGTAATAAATGGTGAAGGAACACAGATGATCCCAACCAAGCTTATTTTAAATAAAATACAACAAAAACTAATGTTAATTCATCTTATATCCTTGAAGCACCCAGATTGATAACTTATTTCATGAGCAGTGAAAACCCTGTCATACATTCTTTGAATTATTTTTACAATGATTTTAATATATTTCTATATAAAGCTGTTGCTACATTATATGGAGTCAGTTTTAGCCAAGCCACTTTATGCATAAAAGTGACAGGCCTATCTGACATAAGTCACATGTGACTATTCAATTTTACTCAGTATTAAAGCATCAAATTGGAGAAGGCAATGGCACCCCACTCCAGTACTCTTGCCTGGAAAATCCCATGGACGGAGGAGCCTGGTAGGCTGCAATCCATGGGGTTGCTGAGAGTCGGACACGACTGAGCGACTTCACTTTCACTTTTCACTATCATGCATTGGAGAAGGAAATGGCAACCCACTCCAGTGTTTTTGCCTGGAGAATCCCAGGGACAGGGGAGCCTGGTGGGCTGCCATCTATGGGGTCGCACAGAGTCAGACACAACTGAAGCGACTTAGCAACAGCAGCAGCAAAGCATCAAATACCACTGCCCAGCCACTAGCATCAGTTAATCATATACTGAACAATCAATATTATATCATGAACCTTAAAGAAGAGAAACTAGCAGGACCATGGAAAATGAAAAAGAGGGAGGAAAAAAGTAGGACACAATTGGTACACGTATAGGGTATTTTTAACTCTTGATTTAATGAACCATTTGATGACTAAAAACAAACAATCATGTGTCATGTGTTTAGGGAAGAATACTGCAAAAAGCAGGAGTCTGGACAGTAGGAAGTGGCTAAGAACCTCCAAGATAAAGGAATGCAGAACTGTGTGTGTCTTGAAAGTCAGATGATTGCAAGAGGTTCCAAACTCTCAGCAGGGAAATTGTGTGACTCAAGCAACACGAGGAGAGAGCAGGTGTGACAGAGGGCAAAACATGCATAGCTATACTAACTAGGAGAAGAGAGCTCACAAGTTTTCTTTGACATGGGGGAAAATTCATGACTACATGCAGAAAACTCCAAATTACCAAAGGCATCTTATATAAGACAGTTACAAAGGAAACAACAGGGAAGTGGTAGATTAAGCAAAGGAAACACTGAAGTTCACCAATGCAGCAACTAACAATGCCTTGCCTGCCAAGCCCGTCTTTAGAGGGAGGTCACCATTATCTTCATTATTTCCACCATAGTTTGCTACTGCTGCTGCTGCTAAGTTGCTTCAGTCATGTCCAACTCTGTGTGACCCCACAGATGACAGCCCACCAGGCTCCCCCATCCCTGGGATTCTCCAGGCAAGAACACTGGAGTGGGGTGCCATTTCCTTCTCCAATGCATGAAAGTGAAAAGTGAAAGTGAAGCCGCTCAGTCATTGGCCCCAGGTAAATAGAAGGGAGGGAACACAGCTCCACCCATCAACAGAAAATTGGATTAATGATTTACTGAGCATGGCCCCTCAGAACAAGACCCAGTATTCCCCTCAATCAGTCTCTCCAATCAGGAAGCTTTCATAAGCCTCTTATCCTTCTCCATCAGAGGGCAGACAGACTGAAAACCACAATCACAGAAAACTAAACAATCTAATCACATGGACACAGCCTTGTCTAACTCAATGAAACTATGAGCCATGCTGTGTAGGGCCACCCAAGACGGATGGGTCATGGTGGAGTTCTGACAAAATGTGGTCCACTGGAGAAGGGAATGGCGAACCAATTCAGTTTTCTTGCCTTGAGAACTCCATGAACAGTATGAAAAGGCAAAAAGATAGGACACTGAAAGAGGAACTCCCTAGGAAGGTAGGTGCCCAATATGCTACTGGAGATCAGTGGAGAAATAACTCCAGAAAGAATGAAGAGAGGGAGCCAAAGCAAAAACAACACCCAGTTGTGGATGTGACTGGTGATGAAGTCAGGTCCAATGCTGTAAAGAGCAATATTGCATAGGAACCTGGAATGTTAGGTCCATGAGTCAAAGCAAATTGGAAGTGATCAAACAGGAGATGGCAGGAGTAAACAGTGACATTTTAGGAATCAGCAAACTAAAATGGACTGGAACAGGCAAATTTAACTCAGATGACCATTATATCTACTACTGTGGGCAAGAATCTCAGAAGAAATAGAGTAGCCATCACAGTCAACAAAAGAGTCCAAAATGCATTACTTGGATGCAATCTCAAAACAACAGAATGATCTCTGTTCATTTCCAAGGTAAACCATTCAATATCACAGTAATCCAAGTCTATGCCCCAACCAGTAATGCTGAAGAAGCTGAAGTTGAACAGTTCTATGAAGACCTAAAAGACCTTCTAGAATTAACACCCAAAAAAGATGTCCTTTTCATTATAGGGGACTGGATTGCAAAAGTAGGAAGTCAAGAAACACCTGGAGTAATAGGCAAATTTGGCCTTGGAGTACAAAATAAAGCAGGGCAAAGACTAATAGAGTTCTGCCAAGAGAATGTGCTTGTCATAGCAAACACCCTCTTCCAACAACACTAGAGAAAACTCTACACATGAACATCATCAGATGGTAAACACCAAAATCAGATTGATTATATTCTTTGCAGCCAAAGATGGAGAAGCTCTATACATTCAGCAAAAACAAGACCAGGAGCTGACTGTGGCTCAGATCACAAACTTCTAATTGCCAAATTCAGACTTAAATTGAAGAAAGAAGGGAAAACAACTAGACCTTTCAGGTATGACCCAAAATCCCTAACGATTATACAGTGAAAGTGAGAAATAGAATTAAGGGACTAGATCTGATAGACAGAGTGTGTAATGAACTATGGACAGAGGTTTGTGACACTGTATAGGAGACAGGGCTCAAGACCATCCCCAAGGAAAAAAAAAGCAAAAAAGCAAAATGGCTGTCTGAGGAGGCCTTACAAATAGCTGTGAAAAGAAAAGAAGCAAAAAGCAAAGGAGAACAGGAAAGATATACCCATTTGCATTCAGAGTTCCAAAGAATAGCAAGGAGAGATAAGAAAGCCTTCCTCAGCCATCAATGCAAAGAAATAGAGGAAAACAATAGAAAGGGAAAGACTAGAAATATCTTCAAGAAAATCAGAGATACCAAGGAAACATTTCATGCAAAGACGGGATCAATAAAAGACAGAAATGGTATGGCCCTAATAGAAGCAGAAGATATTAAGAAGAGGTGGCAAGAATACACAGAAGAACTATACAAAAAAGATCTTTATAACCCAGATAATCACGATGGTGTGATCACTCACCTAGAGCCAGACATCCTGGAATGTGAAGTCAAGTGGGCCTTAGGATGCATCACTATGAACAAAGCTAGTGGAGGTGATGGAATTCCAGTTGAGCTATTCCACATCCTGAAATTTGATGCTGTGAAAGTGCTGCACTCAATATGGCAGCAAATTTGGAAAACTCAGCAGTGGCCACAGGATTGGAAAAGGTCAGTTTTCATTCTAATCCCAAAGAAAGGCAATGTCAAAGAATGCTCAAACTACCACACAAATGCACTCATCTCACACGCTAGTAAAGTAATGCTCAAAATTCTCCAAGCCAAGGCTTCAGCAGTATGTGAGTCATGAACTTCCAGATGTTCAAGCTGGTTTTAGAAAAGGCAGAGATCAAAATTCAAATTGCCAATATCCGTTGGTTCATAGAAAAAGCAAGAAAAACATCTACTTCTGCTTTATTGACTATGCCAAAGCCTTTGTGTGGATCAGAATAAACTGTGGAAAATTCTCAAAGAGATGGGAATACCAGACCACCTGACCTGCCTCCTGAGAAATCTGTATTCAGGTCAGGAAGCAACAGTTAGAACTGGACATGGAACAACAGACTAGTTCCCAATAGGAAAAGGAGTACGTCAAGGCTGTATACTGTCACCCTGCTTATTTAACTTATATGCAAAGTACATCATGAGAAATGCGGGGCTGGATGAAGTACAAGCTGGAATCAAGATTGCTGGGAGAAATATCAATAACCTCAGATATGCAGATGACACCACCCTTAAGGCAGAAAGTGAAGAGGAACTAAAGAGCCTCTTGATGAAAGTGAAAGAGGAGAGTGAAAATGTTGGCTTAAATCTCAACATTCATAACACAAAGATCATGGCATCCAGTCCCATCACTTCATGGCAAATAGATGGGGAAACAGGGGAAACAAAAGTGGCTGACTTTATTTTGAGGCTCCAAAATCACTGCAGATGGTGACTGCAGCCATGAAATTAAAAGACGCTTACTCCTTAGAAGGAAAGTTATGACCAACCTAGACAGCATATTGAAAAGCAGAGACATTACTTTGCCAACAAAGATTCATCTAGTCAAGGCTATGGTTTTTCCAGTAGTCACATATGGATGTGAGAGTTGAACTATACAGAAAGCTGAGTGCCAAAGAACTGATGCTTTTGAATTGTGTTGGAGAAGACTCTTGAGAGTCCCTTGGACTGCAAGGAGATCAAACCAGTCCATCCTAAAGGAGATCAGTCCTGAATGTCCATTGGAAGGACTGATGCTGAAGCTGAAACTCCAATACTTTGGCCACCTGATGCAAAGAGCTGACTCATTTGAAAAGACCTTGATGCTGGGAAAGATTGAAGGCAAGAGGAGAAGAGGACAACAGAGGATGAGATGGTTGGATGGCATCACCGACTCGATGGACATGAGTTTGAGTAAACTCCAGGAGTTGGTGATGGAAAGGGAGGCCTGGCATGCTACAGTCTATGGGGTTGCAAAGAGATGGACATTACTCAGTGATTGAACTGAACTGCCAATCCCCTTTTTAAAACACGTTGAACAAGGATACCACTTGCTAAAAGGGAAAAGATCTCAGAGTAAGACGGTAGGAAGAGACACTTCTAAATCACTTTCAGCTGTTTATCTTTTTTAACAGGCAGGATTGCTACGTAGAGGCAAAATTTCTATTTTAAGCCCTCTTCCCAAAAGACAACACCAAGGCCAAGAAAGTCTATTAGCACCTACCTAGTATGCTCCGCTTCCAACCCTAACACAGACCATGAAATCACCACTAACTCTTGGTCACCAGGGCCAAGAAGGACAAGTCTCAAGACATTAATAAAACTATCTTTAGGTTTGCACCAATGAAAACTTTAGATATGAGCTGAAGCAGACACTTTCAGCAGCAAGAGAAGTGGTAAAGGCCCACAAAGATGTAAAATTGTTAGACCCCAAAAGGAAGCTGGCCAGAGAGGTCACTCTTGGTGCTTTTAGATTAGACCTAATGATATCAGTAGAGCTCATGCTACAGGACTGGCAAGAGTTCCACTTACAGAAACCTTTCTACATAATGCAGAAAGCAGATAAGTCACATTTCCTTTAGTATTTCAAGTCCTTCTGCTGTTAAGAGAAAAGAAAATGATATCAGTTCCTATAATGCCCATTTTAGTGTATATTTAGATTAAAATTAAGTGGAGGAATGCTAAATATTTTTTACAAGTATAAAAACAGAATTACTCTCCTGTTTCAAATCCTTCATGAGCACAAATTACTGAACATAGAATAACAGACCCTTCATAACCTCAGATATGCAGATGACACCACCCTTATGGCAGAAAGTGAAGAGGAACTCAAAAGCCTCTTGATGAAAGTGAAAGTGGAGAGTGAAAAAGTTGGCTTAAAGCTCAACATTCAGAAAATGAAGATCTTGGCATCCGGTCCCACCACTTCATGGGAAATAGATGGGGAAACAGTGGAAACAGTGTCAGACTTTATTTTTTGGGCTCCAAAATCACTACAGATGGTGACTGCAGCCATGAAATTAAAAGACGCTTACTCCTTGGAAGGAAAGTTATGACCAACCTGGATAGCATATTCAAAAGCAGACACATTACTTTGCCAACAAAGGTTTGTCTAGTCAAGGCTATGGTTTTTCCTGTGGTCATGCATGGATGTGAGAGTTGGACTGTGAAGAAGGCTGATTGCCGAAGAATTGATGCTTTTGAACTGTGGTGTTGGAGAAGACTCTTGAGAGTCTCTTGGACTGCAAGGAGATCCAACCAGTCCATTCTAAAGGAGATCAGCCCTGGGATTTCTTTGGAAGGAATGATGCTAAAGCTGAAACTCCAGTACTTTGGCCACCTCATGCGAAGAGTTGACTCACTGGAAAAGACTCTGATGCTGGGAGGGGTTGGGGGCAGGAGGAGAAGGGGATGACAGAGGATGAGATGGCTGGATGGCATCACTGACTCGATGGACGTGAGTCTGAGTGAACTCTGGGAGTTGGTGATGGACAGGGAGGCCTGGCGTGCTGTGATTCATGGGGTTGCAAAGAGTTGGACACAACTGAGCGACTGATCTGATCTGATCTGATCTGATCATAAGCCCCACCAGTCTCTCATCTGCTACCAAAGTACTTAAAATTCCCAATGCACACCATGTTTCATGCTCTCTCTGCTTATTCATCCTCTGCCTGGAACAGGCTTCCCACTTTTCTTTAATAATTACTATATAAGAGCCACTCATTTCCTCCAAGAAACCTTTCTTACACAGCTGCTGCTGCTGCTAAGTCGCTTCAGTCGTGTCCGACTCTGTGTGACCCCATAGATGGCAGCCCACCAGGCTCCCCTGTCCCTGAGATTCTCTAGGCAAAAACACTGGAGTGGGTTGCCATTTCCTTCTGCAATGCATGAAAATGAAAAGTGAAGTCGCTAGTCTGTAGTTATTGCCCTTTCTTTCACCACAAAGGACCGACCAACAACACTCAATGAATAAATCTGTCTTAGCACCAACCTTCTTAGAGTAAAATCATCTATAACTATACCTTCTTCCTCTAATATAGTAGATGGGTAGAGGTGGAATAAGACATTTTAAATAGGAATTTTGTATTTTTTTATTACATAAGATACGTTCATAAAAATTCAGAAGGTACAGCTAAACAAAAGAAAAACTGCTGGCAAACTCCCATCCTCCCTGGCTGAGATCCCATCTTAATTCATCTTGTATCTCTAACATCCAACAGCAATATCAAGCACAGAATAAGTTCTCAATTTATTTTTTTAAGCTAAAGTAGAACTTAATTTCTTGAATAATCATTTTGATTTAGTTATCCCAGAAAATATTAAATTCACATACTTCATATTTTAAGGACTTCCCTGGTAGCTCAGATGATAAACCGTCTACTTACAATGCAGGAGACCTGGTTTCAATCCTTTGGTCAGGAAGATCTCCTGGGGAAGGAAATGGCAACCCACTCCAGTATTCTTGCCTGGAAAATCCCATGGGCGGAGGAGCCCGGTAGGCTACAGTCCATGGGGTCGCAAAGAGTCAGATACATCTGAGCAACTTCACTTTCACTTTCTTTAGTATTTTAAACATTACATACAACTCCACCTTTTCTGCCCATCACCCCCCAACCCATCATGCACCAAGAATAAGGTATCACTTTAGTGGCTCCATTAAGAAGTATACTTTAACTATCTTGTGTTTTGACAGTTGTAAAATACATAAAAATAAAACTAAGGAAGGTAAGTTATCTTTGCATGATAACTGTATCATGTAATTAAAAACTAAGCTTAGCGTGTGGGCTTCCCTGGTGCCACAGAGGTAAAGCATCTGCCTGGCAATGCAGGAGATGCCCAAGACTCAGGTTAGATCCCTTGATTGGGAAGATCCCCTGGAGAAGGAAATGGCAACCTGCTCTGGTATTCTTGCCTGGAAAGTCCATGGAAGAGGAGCCTGGAGTGCTACAGTCATGGAATTCCAAAGAGTTGGACACGACTGAGTGCATGTGTGCGTGTGTACACACACAGCTTAGTCTATGCCAATAAACCATGGCAAGCCACATGAGATAAATTATGATTTTTACAGCATGCCCTCTGCTGTGTTTTCCCTTACAGTGATTAGGATTCTGATCTTATCATCAATGTTCAGGAGAATTAGGAGTTTCAGTGTCAGTGTTACGAGCTTAAACATGCAGTACCTAATGCATGTTTCCCAACACATCTGGCAAAGATTTTAACAATGCATATAAAATGTCCAGAAACCTTTTTTACATTATGATCAAAGGCAATCAGATTAGCGGAGCAAATGATACCCACAATGATGAAGTGACAGGTATATTCTGTTGTAAATTTAAAAAAAAAAATTAAGTTTTTTAAAAGCATTCTCAAAGCAAAAGTAAGTGGCCAAAGCCCAAAGCAAAATGACAAGGGATGACAAATAAGGGAAATGGTCTTAGGTATTGTCCAAATGCTACTTTCCATTACCTATATGAAGACTTTTCTCAGTTTTTAAAAGACTCATTTCTATCCTTCAATAAAACAAAATCTTGAACATTGCCCAACTTCTTCATAAGTTTCCAAACATTAACTCAAAAGCCAAACATTGCAGCTGCAATAGATTACATAAAAGAAAAAGAAAAATTTACCCAATCCTGTGATCTTTCTCTCTCAAGAAAAATGGTTTAAGCTCTTTTATTATACAAATGAATAGTAATAATATTATTAGATGTTATCTGGTATCTTTCCAAACCTCACTCTCCCAAAAGAGAATTAAAAAACCCACAGCAACACAACCATTTCTGTTTGCTTACTCAACAGAGAATGGTGTCATAAGGAAGTCAAGATCCAGGTACCTAGTGGTCATTTATTACTGACTGGTCCCCTGGTGGCTCAGATGGTAAAGCATCTGTCTATCAATGTGGGAGACCTGGGTTCGATCCCTAGGTTGGGAAGATTCCCTGGAGAAGGAAACAGCAACCCACTCCAGTACTCTTGCCTAGAAAATCCTATGGACAGAGGAGCCTGGTGCAGACTACTGTCCATGGGGTCACAAAGAGTTGGACATGACTGAGCTATTTCACTTCACTTCATTTCAGTAACCTCTTAGGAAATTAGCTGGTCCAGGTGAGATGAGTTGCCATTTTGGTACAGCAGTCACAAGACAGAGCAAGGTTTGCTCCTAAAACTAATGTATGGAGGCATTACTTGGTGATCTTGTTCAAGATGGAGAATTTACAGGTAGGGCCAATGGTGGGATGCAAGATTCTGTTGTCTAACAAGCTCTCAGGTGATACCCAGTCTGCTAGTCAGAGCAGAGAACCACACTATGAATGGCAAAGGGAGAGAAATGAGAAGAAAAGTAATTCTGACCTTGAGTAGGAATACACTTGGGCTTCCCTGGTAGCTCAGATGGTAGAGAATCTGCCTGCAATGCAGAAGATCTGAGTCTGATCTCTGGGTTGAGAAGATCCCCTGGAGAGGGGAATGGCTACCCACTCCAGTATTCTTGCCTGGAGAATCTGATGGACAGAGGAGCCTTGGATGGCTTACAGACCATGGAGTTGCAAACGGTGGGACACAACTGAGCAACTAGCATTTTCACATTTTTTTAGGAATACACTTAGGATTAAGTCAACAGTGTGGACACTTTATGAAGATAGCCACATCCAAGAGAATGATGATGCTTTTCGTGTTTTCCATCTTCTCATTACAAAAGTTACTTAAAATAGAAAAATACTTTGTTTTATTTAAAAAATCATCACTCTAATGCAGATTTCAATTCTTTGAATATGTAGCTAAAAAAAAAAAAAACATACATTAGGCTCATTTTGCTGTTCACAAACTCAAATTCCTTCCTCTCAATAAAAATACTTATTTGCTATTAGACAAAAATATCCAAGGGTATTGTTCACATTTATTTTGAATGAAAACTTACACTTGATCACTTGATCCATGGGGTTTATCATTATATTTTAATCTGGAAAAACTTCTCACTAATACATCTATAAAACTGTTTTTCACATTTTAAATGGGGCAATGTGGCATTCAAGGGTTCTAAGGAAAAGGTACACAGCATCAACATGATGTAATCAGTTGATATGTTGATATGATTTAGTAGCCTTTTAACATTTAAGATAAAGCACTGGTTGATTTATTAAAACCCAAGGATATCTTTCATCTTAATATATCCACTGCTAAGACCTACATTCTAATTCAAAAACTGAGAAGAAAATCCAAGGGATAATTAAAAAACCACAAAAAGCTGAAGTATTTGTTAATACTAATTCTTTAAACAGTCATTTAAAAGAGAGGAAGGGAATTCAATGAAATGTCAAACATCTAAAACTGAAGAGTATTTGCTAGTATGGTGTGTGGTGGGGAAAGGATTTTTGATTGTTTTTAAAATAACTTATGGTACACAAATATTCATCAATACGTACTGGCAGGATATCACAGAAAGTGAAGACAGGCTCTTATCTTTGCAAACTTGCACCTTAGCCAAAACAGATTCACACCTAGACTCAACTCACTCTGCCTCTCAGGAAAAAGAATCAAGCACCAAGTTAAATCTAAGGGGGGAGAATCTTTTGCTTTTATTGCCAAATTAAAATTATATGGAATGTATGAATGCAACACAGGCTAAATCAGAAGTTTGCATGAAATGTATGGAGTTATTTAATTAGGTATCAGTTATTAATTAGGGATCATTTTCATTTTCTAGAAAAGTTCAAGATCTCCTTTACAAAGTACCAAAGCACACCAAAAATGAAACAGATTATACCAAAAGTCTAATAAAACATGGCTTGTACACTCTTAAGTAGCCAGCCTTTAATCATGTTGCTCCCTGGGCCTGAGACATACTCCATCCCAATTCTACACATTCAAACCTTACTCATCCTCCAAAATGCCTTCTCTAGAAGAAGTATAACCCTCCTCTGATTTCATATAGCATTTTATTTTCACTCCTTTAAGGCATGAATCACTTTCTATTACCCATAAAATCTCCAAACAAGTCTCAGCTCCTACGTAGTGGGTGCCACAAGAGCAACAGGCACACCTTATTAGTAGCTCCTACACTAACTAGGACTTAAGAGGAATAGGTATTAGTTCAATTTAGTACCTTCCTGTTATATATTGAAGCAGTGGTTCAGAGATCAGCAGCCAAGGCACCATCTGGGAACATTTTTTTAGAAATGCCAATTCCTGGGCCCCACCCCAGACCCAATGAATGAATCAGAAACTCCGAGGGTGAGGCCTAGCAATCTGTATTTTAACAAACTGTCCACATGATTCCAATGTGGTTAATATGTGAGAAACATGGGGGCAAAAAGAGTCAGGGTGGTATGGGGGTGAAAAAGCGGTCACCGCTACAACCAAGACTATTAGGCACTGCTGTTCAGAACAGAGGAGGTGGAAACAGATATTGGTCTTGAAGTCATCCCCTATTAAATGCACTGATAGCTAAGGCCCTTAGAGTGAAGGATCTTTTAAAATTATCCTTTCTTTCATTCTATATGTTGATATTTCCATACAGATATGACTAAAAAAAAGGCTGTCTAGTTTACTGATACACACATGTATAAACAACACAGATCAGCTTGAATAGAATAAATGAATCATTTTGAAGGCATAAAGGCTTATCCAGTGATGTTTACAATTAGGCTACACAGAAGAAGTCATTCTCTCAAAATATAAGGCAGGTTTTACCAGGTACTCAGAGAAGGCAATGGCACCCCACTCCAGTACTCTTGCCTGGAGAATCCCATGGACGGAGGAGCCTGGTAGGCTGCATGCAGTCCATGGGGTCGCTAGGAGTCGGACACGACTAAACGACTTCACTTTCACTTTTCACTATCATGCATTGGAGAAGGAAATGGCAACCCACTCCAGTGTTCTTGCCTGGAGAATCCCAGGGACGGGGGAGCCTGGTGGGCTGCCATCTATGGGGTCGCACAGAGTCGGACACGACTGAAGCAACTTAGCAGCAGCAGCAGCAGTTACCAGGTACTTGGTACCACAGCCAATCAGTCTAGTTATAATGGTTTTTCACTATTATAGAAGGCACACCCTCCAACTTCAAGTTTATTTACTTGCATGCGGGCTGCATTAAAAAGAGAAAAGGAAATTTATTTCTCCCACTCGACCAAATATATTCCAATTAAACATCTAAGCAATAAAAGCTGCTGTAATTCAAACAGAAATAACTTTGTATTGAATATCTGATTCATACAGCCAGAGATTAGACACTCAGAACTGATCAGGAACACTGAGCTTATGCTTAAACAAATGTAATTTAAATAAAAGCTAGAAAAAGAAAGTTGAATCTCTCAAAGAAGCCAATAGTTTCTATACTGTAATATCATAAATAGGCCTGCTCACCGTGCACATCTTACATTCACTCCACCTAACAGGGTAAATATCAGCTCTCACAACCTGAGATAGCAGGTGTCATACAAAGTCATATTCCCATATCCAAGTGACATAAAGCAGTTGTTCTCAAAGTGCAGTCCCAAGATCAACAGAAGCAGCAACAGCTGGGAACTTATTAGAAATACTAATTTTCAGACCCGATCCCAACCTTCTGAATCCAACACTTTGAAGATGAAGCCCCAGAAATCTGTTTTAAACAAACTTTCCAGGTGAATCTAATGAACCATTAATGTGAGGTGCCCATTGATTCTCCAAAGAGAATTCTGACCTGTGAGGGGAGCTACAGGTTTAAACTACCTGGGCTCATTAGGAATTTGTTTCAGAAACTGAGAGTAATGCTATTATCATTAACATAAGCAATGGAACTTAAATGTCCTACTGTTCCAAGTGTTAAGTCCCTTTTATTTCACAGTAAATTCACAGGTATTGATTTTAAACAGTGACTAGGACTCTCTGGCTATTACAACTAATAAATATTCTATTATAGGCCATTATGTTCTCACTTTTATGTTTAGGACCCAATGGCCACTGCAAATGAAGCCTAGTAAAAATCCTGAGACATCAGTGATATCAGAGAGCAAAAGAGCATACACATGAGCAGAAAGGGTGGAGGGAAAAAGAGAAAAAGAAACAAGAGAACAAATGGGGAAAAAAATCAAGACCAAAAACCAAAATTGCAAGAGGATACTCTCATCCTAAGATGTAATTCTGACTCATTTATAATCAACAAAAATGACTCATTCCGGGTGCCTATGTTCCCTTCTCTCCGTCAAACATTATAATTTTATAATTAAAAACTTACATGGGGCAGGCTGTGGCGATAAATAAATTAAAAGAGCAGACTATACCATAATCTTAATAAACATATAGGCAATTCTAGACTGAAATGTTTTTCCATTCTTGGCATCCTGACTTTAAAATTCAAGAGAAAACAGAATAGGAAAGTCTGTATCCAACCAAACTATGTTCCACAACAGAATAGCAATGCAAGCCACAGTTATGTTCCAATGTTATACGGCTCTGAAACGATCAACAACCAATTCATTCTGGAAACACTGATGGAAATCACATTTTTCTCATAAGATACAGTCTTCTTAAAATTTCATCTATATGTCTGGTTTTCCCTTATCCTTGTTTCAGAATCTCAAAACTTACTAACAGAAGTTCTTCACTGAAAACTACAGATAATAATCATGTGTAATATACATAGCTTTGCAATTTGAGTTATCCAGATATTTATATTGTTTTGTAAGATGGCTTTCCTGACTCTTACATAACTGCATATGGGTTGATGTAGAAATGTTAAGTGATGATGGGTGAAAAACCCAAGTGTACTTAAGTCAAAAGTTCAATCAGAGTAACAGTACATGTTGGCCAATTTGGGTACACTAGAAAGAGACAGAGAGTATGACACATATGGGCTGGAAAATGTAGTTCTTTTTATACCATTTAAACTAATTATATTATTTCTAATTTTGCCCAAATGGTTGCGTAAGAAAGAAAAATTTCTCAGTAAGATAGGTCATAATCAAAGTTTGAGTTAAGATTTATATACCTGAACCTGAAAAACAATATATGTGTGAAGAATTTGTGTCCTTTAAGAGTCATTTACAGACTTCCCTGGTGGTCCACGAATTAAGAATCTGCCTTGCAATGCAGGGGACACGAGTTCAATCCCTGGTCCAGGAAGATCACACATGCTACTGGGCAATTAAGCCCATGCCACAGCTACTGAGCCTGCGCTCTGGACTTGTGAGCCACAACAACTGAGCCCCCATGTTTTGACTACTGAAGCACCCTAGGGCCTGTGCTCCACAAGAGAAGCTACCACAATGAAAACCCCACGTACTGCAACTAAAGAGTAGCCTCTGCTCTCCACAACTAAACAAAGCCCAAAAAAAGCAATGAAGACTCAGCACAGCCAAAAATAAATAAAAACATTTTTTTAAAGAATCATTTACAAAAACATTTTCTGGAGATCAAACCAGTCAATCCTAAAGAAAATCAACCCTGAATATTCACTGGAAGGACTGATGATGCAGCTGAAGCTTCAAAACTTTGGCCACCTGATGCAAAGAGCCGACTCATTGGAAAAGACCGTGACACTGGGAAAGACTGAGCACAGGAGAAGGGGATGATAGAGGATAAGATGGTTGGATGGCATCTCCGACTCAAAGGACATGAGTTTGAGAAACCTTGGGAGTTGGTGATGGACAGGGAGACCATCTGGGAGACAGTGGAGGACAGAGGAGCCTGGCGTGCTGCTGTCCAAGGGGTCACATGGACACGACTTGGCAACTGACCAACAACAGGAACAATCAAAAAGCAGGGATTCTTCACACTAGTTTATAAAGTATAAACTGACTTACATACTTTAAGTACCCAGCAAACACACTTTAAATTCAAGGATTCAAATGAACTGAATGTTTTATTTATGGGAAGTATATACTATCCAAACAATAAACAATATAGCCAGGAGACTGGCTATATATTATTATCAGACAAAATAGACTTAAAGCAAAGGATGTTTCTAGAAACAAAGAGAGACAGTTCATACGGAAAAGGGTACATACCATATGAAAAAAACAGAAATGTTATACACTGAACAACAGAATCACAAATATATGAAACAAAAGCTAACAAAAATGAAAGAACAAAAGCAATCAACAATTACAGTTAGAGATTTCAAATTCCTAAGAATAACTGACAAAACATCTCCGCAGAAAATTCATACAGACATATATCAAAGGGTCAATTACAGAAAGATATGCAAAGAGCTGACTCATTTGAAAAGACCCTGATGCTGAGAAAGATTGAAGGCAGGTGGAGAAGCAGACGACAGAGGATAAGATGGTTAGATGGTATCACCAACTCAATGGACAAGAGTTTGAGTAACCTTGGGAGTTGGTGATGGACAGGGAGGCCTCGAGTGCTGCAGTCCATGGGGTCGCAAAAAGTCAGACACGACTGAGCGACTGAACTGAACTGAAATAACTCACTGATCAAAGAGGAAAACACAAAAGAAATTAGAAAATAATTTTAGTTAAAAAAAATGAAGTTACAATATATAATAATCTGTGATACAGCTAATGATCTAGGTTTTTACCTTATGAAACTACAAAAAAAAAGAAGAGGAAATAAAACTGAAAGCAAGCAGAACAGCAGAAATAGATGAAATCAAATACAGAAAAACGATAAAGTCAACAACCCCAAAAGAAACCAATAAAACTAATAAAAAGAGTAATAAAACCGATAAAACTTCTGGCCAGACCACTCAAGAAAAAAAGAGATTAAGACAAAAATTATCGATGACAGGAATGTAGGAAGGGTTAGCTCTACACTTCTTACAAACAATAAAAGGCAATAAGGAAAGAGAAACTGTGAACAACTTGATGTCAACAAACTTGATAATTTAGATAAAATTTACAAATCTCTTAAAAGACAAATGATGACAGTTCACCTAAGAAAGAGATAACTTGAATAATCCTCATCCACTTTAAAAAATAAAACCATAGTTTACAACATTCCTACAAAGAAAATTTCAAGTCTAAGTGTATTTAGTGGTGAATTCTACCTAACATTTAATACCAAATGTTGATACCAAATCTAGCCAAAAACTTCAAAAGAAAACTACAGACAAGTAATATTCATGAACACAGAAGTAAAAATCATTAACATAACATTAGCAAATTGAGTCCAGTTAATACAAAAAGTATAATATACCATGACCATGTGAAGTTTATCCCAGGAATGAAAAGTTGCTTTAATAGTCCAAGATGAAAAGGATACACTATTTTAAGAGAAAAAAGAAAAGCAGTATGACCTCAACAGCCATAGAAAAAGCATCTGATTAAACACACATTTATGACAAAAATCTAATAAAGCGCATCTACCAAAAACATACTGGTACTATATTTAATGGTGAAAGACTGAGTGCTTTCTACCTAAGGTCAGAACAAGACAAGCATACCTTCTCTCACCACTTCTTTCAACATTGTATTAGCAGTCTTAGCCAGTATAATACAGTAAGGAAAAGAAATAAAAAGCAATATAGAAAAGGAAAAAAAGAAAAACAACACTGTTTATTCACAGACAATATTAAGAGGAACAGAGAAAATCTTGAGGAATCTATACAAGAAGTTACATTAGCAAGTTTAAAGGATAAAAGGCCAGATAAAACCATATAAAAGACTTTTTGTTTATTTTAAATACAACTAGAAATCAATTTAAATGTTTTTTTAAAAACCTTTCATAATCACATCAAGAAATCTTAAAAATTAGTGACACATTTAAGCAAAATGTATGCAAGACACGGACACCAAAATCTTAAAACTACTGCTAAAAGAAACAAAAGAACATCAAAAAAATGGGAAGATAATATCATATTCATGGATTAGAGGACTTAATATCAAAACGGCAATTCTTTACAAACTGTCAAATTAGAAGTAACCTCTATCAAAATAAAGGCTTCCCTCATAGCTCAGTCAGTAAAGAATCTGCCTGCAATTCAGGAGACCCAGCTTTGATTCCTGGGTTGGGAAGATCCCCTGCAGAAGGAAATGGCAACCCACTCCAGTAATCTTGCCTGGAGAATCCCATGGACAGAGAGTTCTGGCAGGCTATGTCCATGGCGTCACAAGAGTCAGACATGACTTAGCAACTAAAGTGAAAGCGAAAAGTGAAGTCACTCAGTCGTGTCCTACTCTTTGTGACCCCATGGACTGTAGCCTGCCAGGCTCCTCCGTCCATGGGATTTCCCAGACAAGAATACTGGAGTGGGTTGCCATTTCCTTCTCCAATAGCGACTAAAGCATTACCATTAAAATAAGCTTCCTCTTCTCCAACCAAGCCACTTTATCCCTTCCAACCCAATTCCTTCACTGTATATTCTGGAATTCTATACTGTATGTGATATGTGTGTGTTGGGGGGAGGGGTTCCCTGTTGGCTCAGTGGTAAAGAATCTGCCTGTAATGCAGGAGATGCAAGTTTGATCCCTAAGTCAGGAAGATTCCTTGGAGGAGGGCATGGCAACCCACTCCAGTATTCTTGCCAAGACAGTTAAAGTTCTCTTTACTTCCTTGTGTCTTCAAACTCTTCGCTGAAGCTCACTACATCTACTAGTCATCAAAGAGCCTTTCCCTAAGACAGTACTTGGCTCTACATCTCTATCAAAGCAGAGAATGATATATCCATATCCTATACCTTAAGAGTCCACTGTTGGTCTTGATTATCTTCATCTTTCTTCACAGCCATTACTGGACCAGTCTTTCCCTCTTATAAAAATAAAAACGTTGCTTACCTAAGCTCAAATCAAAATACCACCTTCCACTATCTACTTCTCAACCAGTTTCCACTTAAGTCACTTTCCCCACTTCATTAAGACATTATACCCATATCAGTCCTCGTATCATCACCTCAGAGCCTGTCATTCAACAACCTGTTTATTCTTTGGCCTTGTTAACAACAGGGAGGTTCTCTTCCATTGTCAGTTCAGTTCAGTAGCTCAGTCATGTGTGACTCTTTGCGACTCCATGGACTACAGCACACCAGGCTTCCCTATCCATCACCAACCCCCAGAGCTTGCTCAAACTCATGTCCATTAAGTCAGTGATGCCATGCAACCATCTCATCCTCTGTTGTCCCCTTCTCCTCCCACCTTCAATCTTTCCCAGCATCAGGGTCTTTTCAAATGAGTCAGTTCTTTGCATCAGGTGACCAAAGTATTGGAGTTTCAGCTTCAGCATCAGTCCTTCCAATGAATATTCAGGACTGATTTCCTTTAGGATGGACTGGTTGGATCTCCTTGCAGTCCAAGGGACTCTCAAGAGTCTTCTCCAACACCACAGTTCAAAAGCATCAATTCTTTGGCACTCAGCTTTCTTCATAGTCCAATTCTCATATCCATAAATGATTACTGGAAAAACCATAGCTTTGACTATATGGACCTTTGTTGGCAAAGTAATGTCTTTGCTTTTTAATATGCTGTCTAGGTTGCTCATAGCTTTCTTCCAAGGAGCAAGGGTGTTTTAATTACATGGCTTCCATTGTCAATATTTGTTTATTGTAAATCTTTCCTGCTAGACTAAGCTCCATGAAGACAGAAATCAGAGCTGTCTTGTTCACTGCTGAATTCCAAGCACACAGCATAATGCATACTATTAAATAAAGTGTTTTTTCATCTCCATTAAATGGAAATATTGAGGACCACTAGCAAGCCTGTTTTGGAGAAGGAAATGGCACCCCACTCCAGTATTCTTGCCTAGAGAATCACATGGACAGAGGAGCCTGGTGGGCTGCTGTCCATAGGGTTGCACAGAGTCAGACACAACTGAAGCGACTCGGCACGCATGCATGCATTGGAGAAGGAAATGGCAATCCACTCCAGTGTTCTTGCCTGGAGAATCCCAGGGACAGAGGAGCCTGGTGGGCTGCCGTCTATGGGGTCGCACAGAGTCGGACACGACTGAAGCAACTTAGCAGCAGCAGGCCTGTTTGACTTACAAAGGAACTAACAAGGACAATAATGTGTCTGGGAATCATTTACAAAACACAATCAGAGGATGTTTTTCTGAGAGAAAGTATTTGTTGGATGAATAAATAAAGGAAAATGGTAATAGCTATCTTAAAATCAAGAAGATCAAACATAGAATAAGTAAGATTGACAATTCTGAGATTTGGGGTGAGGAACTGGCTCTGCTACTTATTAGTGGCTTTTTTGTCTTTTTAAAAGAATTTTATTATTGGAGTATATTTGCTTTGCAATGTTGTGTTAGTTTCTCCTATATAACAAAGTGAACCAGCTATATGGTACACATATAGCTATATGGTATACATATAGCTGATCCCCTCCCTCTTGAGCTTCCCTCCCAACTGCCCACGCATCCCATAGAGCACCAAGCTGAGTTTCCTCTACTATAAAGTATCTTTACTCTAGTTAACTATTTTACACATAGTAGTGTATTTACATTAGTGCGGCTTTATTCAATGTTACTGGGCCTTTGTCTGCTCATCCATAAATTGAAGGCATTAGACCTTTTGGGTTCCAAATATTCTCTTTCATCCATGTCTAATAGCACTCCCAATGTAGAAAGTAGCCCAAGTGTGCAATAAGAAAGCAATCTGAGGTCCCAGATCTATCAATATATGAATGAAATTAACTTAAAAAAAAAAAAACATACTCTAAGAATACTAAGAGATCTAGCAGAGCTCCATTACATAGTTGAACTAGATCAAAAGTAAGCAAACTATATAACCCATAGGGCGGCCACTATCTATGTAGTAAATAAAGTTTCATTGAAACATAGATACACTGGTTTGTTCAAGGACTGTCTATGATTCTTTTTTTCTGTTACAAAGGCAGAGTTGAACAGTAGCCAACCAATGGCCCACAAAGCCTAAAATATTTATTATCTGGCATCTTAAGAAAAAGTTTGCTGATCCTGGACCATCTGATCTAAAGGGTTCATTTTACATTATTATACACTGAAGATGAAAAGAATTGCATTAAAATGCTCTTAAACAGAGTACTGGGATAAAACAGGAAAAAAGAGTAAGTAGAGAAAATAGATCAAACATGATTTCAATTCACCTCCCAGTGATTATACTTACTAGCTTCTCTCTCTTTAAGCTACCGGATAGCTCATCTTCCAATCACTGAAACCTGGTATTTCAGGAATGCACAAGATAAAACAAGCATTAAAAATTTAACACGCACCTGCCCTCCTTCACTTTTTGTGCATTCCCTCGGCATATGTAGTTTTCAATGTAACCATCACTGCAGTTGACTTTTGACCAGTCTGGGTCACAAACATCCAAGAAGTGAGGCCGCAGTCTGCCTATCGAATACTTGGCAATATCAGTCAGGGACTGACTAGCAGCTGCACCAAATAAAAATGTTCCAATGGCTTTGTAAATAGTGGCTATGTAGTTATTCCTGATAAAGGAATTCGAGTGCAAGAGGCTAAAATAAACAGACAGGGTTTCTCCAACAATCATCTGGAAAAAAAAAAAAAAAAACAGAAAAATAATGTTAAAGCAGCATCCAGGCACATCAAACAAAGTATAGAGAAGAAAATGGTAAATCACAATAAAATGTTTGTTTTAAAAATACCTCCCTCTCTTTTTCCTTTTCAAATGGAGAACTTAGGATTCCTAATTCTAGACCACAAAAAAGGTGTCCTCAATTGATACTGCTCACAGAGCATTGACAAAGCCTAAATAATTCCAAAGTCTGCCTTGAAACAATAAGGCCTTACTTCTTGTATTCAAATAAACCGAGCCTTAATAAGTAGACAATGATGTACCATGGAGTATAAAAACAATGGCTTTTCAAAGAATACAAACTTTCTGATTAGAATATCCCTTACATAAGCACTTTTACCTCAGAGTCTGCATTTGCATCAGACATTACTTTGAACCAAAAATATTCATCATGTTAAAAAAGGTAAAACATTTTTAAGAGAAAAAGCTAATCTAATAAAAGCAGGGATCTAACACTGAGGTTAAAGGGTACAGAGGGCAGAGATCAGCTGACAAGATCTCCCAGTCCTGCCTCTCCAGGAAACCTTTAGGGCTGGCTTTCTTAACAAGTCTCATTAAAAGACCAAATACACACTTGATGTTCTCCTTCAAGAAAATATTTCAAGTGACTCCTTCCTCTTTATTTTTCACTGACTTTGTAAAATGCGAATCATAGCCTTCTCAGATACTAGTAGTGTGTGTGTGTAAGTGCAAACCAGTATAATGGGTTTAAAGGCATAAAATGGTTTTCAAGTACTTTACAAATTCACAGACCAATATCCTAAGAAATCTGAAAAAATACTGAATGGCAACCTTATAAAAAAATAATAAGCCACACTCTAGCTACCTGAGACCAAAATAAACACTTAAAACAAAAAATTCTGCTTGCTAATTTATATTGGGCATGGATATAAATCACAAAGTTGTTTCACTTAAAGAGTTTCACTGCTTCATCTTAAATTTATATAAACAATTTTACAAAGCATTCAAACATTTCCATTTAGCAACTATTAATTGTCTTTGGGGGTGAGATAAATGGTTGTCTCCCAAAAAGGATTTCAAGAACCTGATATCAAAAATTCTTTCTTCATCTGGCTCAATGGCTCCTAGAATTCCATAATTACAATGTTGTAACTTTGACAACTAGACTATGAACTCTACAAAACCATGAATTTTTAGTTGAATAGAAAGCTACCACCACCACAGAGGCCTAAAACAGCTGGTGGTCAATACATTTCAATTCAAGGTGCTACCTCTTGGGTAAAAAGTAAACATTCTTAAATATATTAAACCCCATAGGAATATATTCCTCGTTATAATCCTTAATGTGGATGACTTAATCAAGCCTTTGCTGAGCACAGGTCTCACAGGAGAGGAAAACCACATTCACTTCTGGGGATACCATACCTCCACAAGTGTGCTTAGGGTACTCCCTGGTGACTGTCCTAGAGGCCTTGAATTAAAGTATATTACATCTCCTCAGGCCATTAAGGTGTTCCAGCAACTGCCTTGATAGATAAGCAGCAAGACAAGATATCTCTAATGTTTTGTTATGGAGATGACCTTCGATAATTTGAAATATATACCAAGTATACTAGTCAACCACAATTTGAGCAGTGAAACTTACACTTTTCAGCTGTCAGTTCTTCTTGTGTAAGCACTCAACTACTGGCTAAAAACAAATATTAATTTTTGTGAGTCTTCCTAGTCATAATGATCATTGTTTAGGGCCACCTAGACTCTGGTTCTTGCCACTGATGACTGAAAATCAATTCACTAATAACATTCAGTGTACTGGACACAGATTAAAAGTTGACCTACAGATGTAGAACATGCTGAAACTTAACCCTTAACACTTAACCCTTAATTCTTAACCCTTAACCTTATTCTGAAACTTAACCCTTAACCTCAGAGGGACTCTAAATCTAACAAATGCTAGGTCAAAGTACATCATTTTTTTTTTTTTATTATGTATGCCATCTATTGAGAGAAATAGATAACAGAGATATTCTAAATCAAATGCAGGGAGATGTCTGTGCCTTCCACCAACACATGACAGCCATATTTTCATTTCATTTTAAAACCTTATCTTGCCCTTTGAGCCATTTAGGCCAACTCAGCCTCTGGTGAAGTTCACACTTAAACTAACTGCTCTAATCGTAAAGCTGGGATTGCTTGTCAAACATTATTTAATCAGATTAAGGATAAATTATTAAAGTACTAAAGATGATGTTTGGGGGAGTAGAACAAAATACTTTTTAAGATCAAAGCTAGTAGCTATCTAAATCAGAAGGATTTAATCATTTAAAACCTATGTACCAGAGTATTTTCTCACCATCTTTATATCTCTGTCAACCAATATAATTTTATATGTCTCTACGCTGTCACTCTAGTTCTGTGTCTTCCACTCAGGACCCACCTTCCTAAAAGAATAGTCTAAAATCACTCACTGCCATACTTCCACTCCTTCCTAAATATCTCTAAATACCTCTAAACCCTTTATTCTACTGAATAGCTCTCCAAAAAGTCAAAATGGTCTCATCAGATCAAAGAGATTTTTATCAACCCAAATCTTAACTTCCCAGTAGTATATGACATCACTGACCATTTTGTCCTTATTGAACTTCTCCCTTGGCTTCTGTGATACTATATTAATTCTGATTCTTTACCAGGTTCCCTCAATCACTCATATATTTGTGGATCACTTGCAAGTCACATCAAAGGCCTGGTTTGAAGTCCCAATCATAGTCCTGATTTTTTTAAAGAAATGATTTACTTTCTAGAAAACAAAATTAAACATAAACAAGTCTAACCATGTGCTACCTGAAAGAAGTTGAGTTAGTGAATAATCTGAAATTATGTTAAATTAGTACATAAAACCACTGCCAGTGTGTGTCTTTGTTGATATAGTTGAAATGAAAAAAGTACTTGTACAGCACTTTTAAATAGTCTGTTCTTTTTACACTCAACTTAGACTTCCCTTGTAACTCAGTCAGTAAAGAATCTGCCTGCAATACAGGAGCCCCGGGTTCGATCCTTGGGTTGGGAAGATCCACTGGAGAAGGAAATGGCAACCCATTCCAGTATTCTTGCCTAGAGAATCCCATGGATAGAGGAGCCTGGCAGACTGCAGTCCATGGGGTTTCAAGAGTCAGACACAACATAAACCACCACCACACTCAACTTACTTGCTATTTTGTAAATATAAAGATAACCTTTTCACAGGTGACGGTGAAATAATCAAAACTTCCAAGTGAATAAAATATACATAACAAGTTTTTCCTAACTGAGTGTCTATGGATCCTGCACTTGCTATGCAGGCTGCACAGCACCCTGTCCTTTGGCAGGCTTCTGGTCTGTAGCAGATTTCTGTAGTTTTGCTCGGGCAGCATCCTTCTTACTGAGACACAAACAAAAGTAGAATTGAAAGACAAGTACATTTGTAGTAGCATTTGAGTACTTGAATCTTGTCTAAAATCAGCTATTATTTGCAGAAAAGTCCTGCTACAATTTTTATATGTAAAGAACTGTTAATCTCTCAGAAATATACACTTAAAAAAGAGTCTACTCGTACTCCCTCTTTAATAGAAGGATCATAGGCTTTCTTTCTTTTCATATTAAAAACTTGGTGTAAAGATGTGTCTAGATTAAATGGGCCACTGATTTTTTAAAACTTCACTATATTGTAGGCGAGTCACCAATATTACTATATAATCACTCCAGTTTCATTCCAGCACCTAGTACATGCCAGTGTCCATGGCAACGGCAAGGATAACAAGATGAACAAGGCACCATCTCTGCCTTAAGGAGCTCACAGTGTTACAAAACAAACACTTGTATAGCAGAGATGTTCTTTTATTAATTATACACCACAAATTAGGAATTGATTAACTTTTAGTACTAATAAGGAGCTGTGATTATTCTGCAATCAGACATTAAATTTCTAAATCCAGAAGTTTTGCTTTGTTTTTTAATAAACTTCAGAACAGACAAGATATATCTTTTTGGCTATTTATCTTTTTGGCCTATCTTCTGGATGAGACCATATTATCTGCTTTTAGCATAAATCTTATTTCTAAAATTACAAGATATATAGCATAAAATTAAAGTCATAGAATCTCTGAGTCAAGAGATAATAAAAATCATCTAGTCAAATCACTTGAAATCTTCTCCCCAACCAGAGCACATTCTCTAGACATTCTCACCTGAAATCCTAGAAAACAGTAATTATTAGTTTTAATACCAGTAAAAATGCTTTCATATTCACTGTTAATTATGTATAGAACTTAGGCTTTTCTCCCCTATTTCTGCCATTATCTAAAAATTCTTTAAACTAAATATGGGTTAAATGAAGCCTTTTAACATCTGTTAGTAATTTTTCTTTTCTAGAACTCAGTAACTAGAGTCAGTTCATAAACAGTCTCAATAAATCATAAAATAATATCCTAAGTATAAAGTATGCTAAAAATACATTGATACAGTATTCATCTATTGTATTATTACTCAAACAATAGCAAATTAGAGCTAAAAAAAAAATCAGTGACTTGGAAAAGATTAGCATAAAACCATACGTATTTAGTAAGGTTCTTGTAATTATACACTGTTACTCTTTTAGCCCCACTTAAAATAGCTGAGATTATTTTGATCAAATAACATAAAAAGTTAAAACACATGTTTTAGAGGGTTATACATTTAATCATTAACAGCTAACATAAAATTAAAGCCAACTGCCCAAAAGTGATAAACTTGGAAAAGTGGATTTAACTTACAACGATAATACTGAATGGAATGATTATTCCACCTAATAACGGGTAAGGTATGGTGTCTTCTTTGTAAGGGTACTTGATGGACTCATCATTACAGAATAATCCTCGTTGGAAGGGGGTATGCCTTGAAGTAAGAATTGCAAAAGGCAATCCAGCTAGCAAAAGGAATAAATGAAAATATCATTAAAAAGGAATATCAAAACTAATTAATGGCAATAATTATCCCAGAGATCATCTTTAAAAATATGTTTGCCATGAAAACAGTAAGAGCACATGGAAAAAGAAAATGCAGCAACACATGCAACAGAAGTTAGAAAAATTACAGCTTAGGGTAAAGATTTTTTTTCTACAAAAACAATGCCTTCAAGTCCTCTATTAAACCAGTTTAACCAAGAAAAACTTCTTCTCTTTGTTTCTACCCAAATACACTAACCTGATTTTAGAGGAAGTAAAATCTCTTCTCATGCTCTTGTTGTCATTTAATCAAAGGGTTTTCAACACTATTTTCAAACCACTTTGTCAGGATCTTTTCTTCCAAAAGAAAAGCAGCATTCTGACGTTCTCCAGTTTATCTTGATATTACTACCATATCACAAGTCATGGTCACTGGCTAAGTTATCAGAGTATCTAAAGATTATCCGCTCATTTCTGTACTGTCTACAGCAAGTTTAGAACTGCTATGAAAAGGAGTGTGAACTTAAACCAGGTTTCTAAAGAAAAAATGGACAATGAAGTCAAGCGCAAAAGCACCTAAAAGAGCTCTCTCTTTTGTCTTCATCAAGATCATGCCTCACACTCATCACCTAAGATGTCTAAACTTTTACCTAAATGTGAACTTTAAGAATTCAGTCCTCCTTTATTTCATCACTGCATCGAACATCCCGATTAAAACGGCAGCATACTGACTAGGACTGCTTTCTAAGAGAGCTTAGCAGAAACCCTCAGTGTGAGTTCTGCTTCAGGATTTTCCCAAGGATGGACCCATTCACCCAGCAGTAATACCATAACCATTTAGCTAACTCACTGGACATTCAAGTGTTCTTTCCATGAAGCACCAAGTCTTGACAACCATTTACAGTTCTCATCAACTCCGCTAAGCCCTAAAGACTCAAAGACAACCAAGCTTCTGACACTCTGCCTAATGCATAGACTACAAATACCAAATGAACTGCCTGATGCGTCGACTACAAACATCAAATGTGTTCAATCTTCAAGGGTCAAATGAAAAGGGGAAGCCTGTTCCTGGTTCTTTTTATTTATCTTTCTATTTTTCATTAAACTCTGAATATATGAACCAAAGTTTATTTCTTTGTGTTAACCAATTTGTCATGCTATTAACCCACTAGGAGTCTTTATGATGTGAGAAGTGACCAAGCAGGCAGAGTAGGAAGACCATAAGCTTGTGAGCTCCTTCTGCAGGCACAGCAAAATTACGATTATTTACAGAGCAACTACCCATAAGAGTGAACTGAAAATTATCAGGAAAGATCTTTTAAAGCTAAAGATATAAAGAAGAAATCACAAGATAAGCAGAAAGGGTGAAGTATGGTCATCACCGATATTTCCAGGGTATACAACCCACAAATGGGAGAATAAATTACAACTGCAGAAGTCCTCCCCAAGGAGCAAAGTGTCCTAGCTCCACATCAGGCCCCTCAGCCCAGGGGTCTGCACCAGAAAGAACTCCCCTCCCACTGCCCAGACTGTTTGGCTCTGAAAGCCAGTAGAGCTTCCTTTTTGGAGAATCAGAGAGTTGTGGGAAATAGAGACTTAAGTCTTAAGAGAGCACACACAAAATCTTATATGTTCCAAGATCCAGGGCAGAAGCAGTAATTTAAATGGAACTTGTGTAGGACCTACTTGCTCATCCTTAAGAGCCTCCCAGAGAGGCAGAAGGCAACTGAAACTCACTCTGAGAACAAAGATGCTGGCAGCAGCCATTCTGGAAAACTCATTCCACCACCAAGACACAGGTGTTGTTAAGTGTCACTTTAGAATCCTCCCTCTAACCAATCAGTGAGAGACCAGGCCTGTCTACCAAATAACACCAGCCCTGGGATGCACCAGGCCAGGAAGCTAGGTGGGCAGGATCACCAGCAGGCTGACGCTATAGAGAACTCCCTGAGCCCCCAGCCAATTCAGGACATGACCCCACCCACTATAGGACCCAGGACCCAGCCCCACCTACAAGCGGGCCACCATAGCACTGGGACCACTGGAAACCACACACACACACACACACACACACACACACACACACACACAGAGCTAGTCATCTGACCCAGCCCCATCTACCAGTGAGCCAGCACTAGTCCCAGTCCTGGCTCACACACCGGGTGTCAGGCACCAGCCCCAAGATCTGTGAGACCCCAACTCCACCCACCTGTGGCAGACACCACCCTTGAGACACCCAAAGCCCTGCAGTCACAAACCCTGGGCCCAGGAATGCCCACAGAGGGGCCAACGCTAGCTGCAGAAACTTCAGGCCCCACAGCAAAAGACTCCAGGACCTCATTCTGCCCAACAGTGGGCCAGCACCAGCCCCATGTCCTTTTGGGCCCCCACACCAGCCACCAAGCCCCAGAACCACCACAACCCCCCACAGCAAGTTGTGTAAAGTCCTGGCCCACCCACTAGTAGTCTGGCACCACCCTGGACACCCAGGGCCCTGGTCCGCCCAACAGCAGGCCAACACCAGCTCCAGGACACCTTAAGCCTCTGAGCCAGCCATGTCAGGATCCAGCTCCAACCACCTGCAGGCCAATACCAGGACTGGAGGCCACATAGCCAGCCAAGCCATGACCGAGCCCCACTCACCACCCAACCTCACCCACCAGCAGCTGGTAGCCTTCTCATAAGACAGGGTCTGGCAATCAGTGTGACCAGGCCAACCACACACACCAGTAAGACAGCCACAGCTGTCAATCAGGCACAAGAAACAGCCCTATGCAGCCCACATAGAGGGTAGCATTAAACATACAGCTCTGGTGATTAGAGGGGAGTCCGCTGCTGGGCCGTGTAGGACATTTCCTACATAAAGCCACGTCTCCAAGATCAGGAGATGTAACCAACCTACCAAATACACAAAAATATAAACAGTGAATTAGGCGAACTGAGGTGACAGAGAAATACATTCCAAATAAAGAAATAAGATAAAACCCTAGAAAAAGAACTAAGTGAAGATAAGCAATCTACACCCCCCCCCACTGCCAAAAAAAAGAATTTAAGGTAATGATCAGAAAGATGCTTGAAGTACTTGGGAGAAGAATGGAAGAACAGAATGAGAAGTTAGAAGTTTTTTTTACAGAGTTGGAAATATAAGAACCAAACAGAGCTGAAAAATACAATAACTGAAATAAAAAATACTCTAGAAGTAATCAACTGTAGATTAGATGATACAGAGGAACTGGCAGACAGAATTATGGAAATCAGTGAAGGTGAACAGAAATTAAAAAAAAAGAGGACAGTTTAAGAGACCTCTGGGAAAACATCCAAGTCCAGGAAGCACAGAGAGTCTCAAACAGGATCAACCTAAAAAGAATCACAACAAGAACATTATAATTAAAATGGTAAAAGTTAAAAATAAAGAGAGAAAATTGAAAGCACTATAGTAAAAGCAACAAGTTACATACAAGGGAACCCCCATACAGCTGTCAGCTAATGTCTCGGCAGAAACTCTACAGGCCAGAAGAGAGCGACATGATGTATTTAAAGTGATGAAAAGTAAAAACCTAAAACAAAGAATACTCTACCCAGCAAGGCTTTCACTCATATTTGAAACAGAGCTCAAAAGTTTTACAGACAACCAAAAGCTAAAAGAGTTCAACACGAAAAGAACTCAACTCAACATCAGTTTCTACAGGAAACCAGCTTTACAAGAAATATTAAAGGGACTTCTATAAGTGGAAAAGAAAAAGCAACAATCAGAAAAATGAAAACTATGAAAGAAAAAGGGGCTTCCCCGATGGCTCAGTAGTAAAGAATCTGTCTGCAATGCAGGAGACGCAGATGAGGGTTCAATCCTTGGGTCAGGAAGGTACCATAGAAGAGGAAATGGCAACCTGCTCCAGTATTCTTGCCTGGAAAATTCATGGACAAAGGAGCAAAGAGTTGGATACGACTGAGTGACTGAGCACACACGCATACATAAAAGGAAAATTCTCATTGGTAAAGGCAATATACAGTAAAGGTGGTAAATCAACCATGTTTATAAAGCTAGTAGGGAGGTTAAAAGACAAAAGTAGTGAAGTCATCTATAGCCAAGATAAGTAAAGGGATACACAAATCCGAAGAATATAAAATATGACATCACAAACGTTAAGGGGGTGGATAATAAAAATGAAAGGTGGTTAAAATGCATTCAAACTTAACAGATCAGCAACTTAATCCTGGTAACCACAAACCAAAAATATATAATAAATACACGAGAGAAAAGAGTCCAAATATAATACTACAGGTAGGCATCAAATCACGAAGAAAGAGAACTAAAGAAGAAAGAAACAAATAAGGACCACAAAAACAACACCCAAACAATTAATGGAATGTCAATAAGTACATGTGCTGCGTGTTAGTCGCTCAGTCGTGTCTGACTGACTCTTTCTGACCCCATGGACTGTAGCCTGCCAGAATCCTCTCTCAATGGGGTTCTCCAAGCAAGAATACTTGAGTGGGTTGCCATTTCCTCCTCCAGGGGATCATCCTGACCCTGGGATCAAACCTACCTCACTTACCTCTCCTGTATTGCCAGGCAGGTTTTTTACCACTAGCACTACCTGGGAAGTCCAATAAGTACCCACATATCAATAATTACTTTAGATATAACTCCTTCAATCAATAGACAAACTATTGATACATAGAAAAAGAAGATCTATATACACACTGCCTACTCTTCAGATCTAAAGACACAGATTAAAAATGAAGACAGGCTCTTCAATACATGGTGCTGGGAAAACTGGATAGCTGAACTAAAAAGAATCAGTTCGGTTCAGTCGCTCAGTCGTGTCCGACTCTTTGTAGCCCCGTGAACTGCAGCATGCCAGGCCTCCCTGTCTATCAACAACTCCACAGAATGTGGTCCATTGGAAAAGGGAATGGCAAAACACTGCAGCATTCTTGCCTTGAGAACCCCATGAACAGTATGAAAAAGCAAAAAGATAGGACACTGAAAGATGAACTCCCCAGGTCGGTAGATGTTCAATATGCTACTGGAGATCAGTGGAGAAGTAACTCCAGAAAGAATGAAGGGATGGAGCCAAAGCAAAACAACACCCAGCTGTGGATGTAACTGGTGATAGAAGCAAGGTTCGATGCTATAAAGAGCAATATTGCATAGGAACCTGGAATGTTAGGTCCATGAATCAAGGCAAATTGGAAGTGGTCAAACAGGCAATGGCAAGGGTGAACGTCGACATTCTAGTAATCAGTGAACTAAGATGGACTGGAATGAGTGAATTTAACTCAGATGACCATTATATCTACTACTGAGGGGAGGAATCCCTTAGAAGAAATGGAGTAGCCATCACAGTCAACAAGAGTCCAAAATGCAGTACTTGGATGCAATCTCAAAAACAACAGAATGATCTCTGTTCGTTTCCAAGGCAAACTATTCAATATCATGGTAATCCAAGTCTATGCCCTGACCAGTAACGCTGAAGAAGCTGAAGCTGAATGCTTCTATGAAGACCTACAAGACCTTTTAGAATTAACACCCCAAAAAGATGTCCTTTTCATGATAGGGCACTGGAATGCAAAAGTAGGAAGTCAAGAAACACCTGGAGTAACAGGCAAATTTAGCCTTGCAGTACAAAATAAAGCAGAGTAAAGGCTAATAGAGTTTTGCCAAGAAAACGCACTGGTCATAGCAAACACCCTCTTCCAACAACACGAGAGAAGACTCTACATGTGGACATCACCAGATGGTCAACACCAAAATCAGATTAATTATATTCTTTGCAGCCAAAGATGGAGAGCCTCTATACAGTCAGCAAAAACAAGACTGGGAGCTGACTGTGGCTCAGATCATGAACTCCTTATTGTCAAATTCAGACTTAAATTGAAGAAAGTAGGGAAAACCACTAGATCATTCAGGTATGACCTAAATCAAATCCCTTATGATTATACAGTGGAAGTGAGAAATAGATTTAAGGGACTAGATCTGATAGAGTTCCTGATGAACTATGGATGGAGGTTCATGACACTGTACATGAGACAGGGATCAAGACCATCCCCAAGAAAAAGAAATGCAAAAAAGCAAAATGGCTATCTGAGGAGGCCTTACAAATAGCTGTGAAAAGAAGAGAAGCAAAAAGCAAAGGAGAAAAGGAAAGATATACCCATTTGAATGCAGAGTTCCAAAGAATAGCAAGGAGAGATAATAAAGCCTTCCTCGGTGATCAGTGCAAAGAAATAGAGGAAAACAACAGAATAAGAAAGACTAAAGATCTCTTCAAGAAAATTAGAGATACCAAGGGAACATTTCATGCAAATATGGGCTCGATAAAGGACAGAAATGGTATGGACCTAACAGAAGCAGAAGATATTAAGAAGAGGTGGCAAGAATACACAGAAGAATTGTACAAAAAAGATCTTCACGACCCAGATAATCACAATGGTGTGATCCATTGTGATCACTCACCTAGAGCCAGACATTCTGGAATGTGAAGTCAAGTGGGCCTTAGGAAGTACCACTACAAACAAAACTAGTGGAGGTGATGGAATTCAGTTGAGCTATTTCAAATCCTGAAAGATGATGCTGTGAAAGTGCTGCACTCAATATGCCAGCAAATTTGGAAAACTCAACAGTGGCCACAGGACTGGAAAAGGTCAGTTTTCATTCCAATCCCAAAGGAAGGCAATGCCAAAGAATGCTCAAACTACCGCACAACTGCACTCATCTTACACGCTAATCCCTGGAGAAGGAAATGGCAACCCACTCCAGTATTCTTGCCTGGAGAATCCCATGGATGGAGGAGCCTGGTAGGCTGCAGTCCATGGGGTTGCAAAGAGTCGGACATGACTGAGCGACTTCACTTTCACTTTACATGCTAGTAAAGTCATGCTCAAAATTCTCCAAGCCAGGCTTCAGCAATATGTGAACTGTGAACTTCCAGATGTTCAAGCTGGTTTTAGAAAAGGCAGAGGAACCAGAGATCAAATTGCCAACATTTTCACTTTCATGCGTTGGAGAAGGAAATGGCAACCCACTCCAGTGTTCTTGCCTGGAGAATCCCAGGGACAGGGGAGCCTGGTGGGCTGCTGTCTATGGGGTCGCACAGAGTCGGACACAACTGAAGTGACGCAGCAGCAGCAGCAGCTGGATCACCGAAAAAGCAAGAGAGTTCCAGAAAAACATCTATTTCTGCTTTATTGGCTTGACTGTGTGGATCACAATAAACTGTGGAAAAAAGAATCAAACTCACACCAAAAGAATGCTCTCTCACACCATGCACAAAACAATAAAAATGGATTAAAGACTTAAGTGTCAGACCTGAAATCATAACACTTCTAGAAGAAAACATAGGCAGTAAGCTCTTTGACATCAGTCTTAGCAACATTTTTTTGGATATGTCTCCTCAGGCAAGGGAGACAAAAGCAAAAATAAACAGGACTACATAAAACTGAAAAGCTTTGCGTAACAAAGGAAACTATCAACAAACAAAAAGTCCACCTACCGAATGGGACAAGGTATTTGCAAATGCTATACCTGGTAAGGGGTTAATATATAAAGTATACAACTCAACATCAAAAAAAAAAAAAAATCTGATTTTAAAATGCCAGAGGATCTGAACAGACATTTTTCCAAAAGATGTATGGATGGCCAACAGACACATTGAAAAGATGCTCAACATCACTAATCATCTGAGAAATACAAATCAAAACCACAATGAGGACATTCTTCGTGGTACAGTGGATAAGAATCCGCCTGCAATGCAGAGGACATGGGTTCACTCCCTGGGAAATGGGTTCAATTCCCATTTTCCCATGGGAAAATTCCACATGCCTCGGAGCAACTGAGCCTGTGCACTGAGCCTGTGCACCACAACTACTGAAGCTAGCACGCCTAGAGCACGTGCTCCTCAACAGGCGAAGTCACCTCAGTGAAAGGCCACAGGGAAGAAGAGCCCCCACTTGCCTCAACTAGAAAAACCCAATGCAAAAGCACTGAAGACACAGTGCAGCCAAAAATAAAATATATAAATAGAATTTTTTTTAAAGATGCTCACAAGGTTCCCAAAGCTATATTTCTAGTAAATGCAACATTAAAAAAAAAAATTAAACTAGAGCTGACTTTGCTAACCATCCCTTATACTACTTATCATATCTGAATTCAGGTTATACTCAGATTTACCAAATAGTCTGCATGCAGAGGGAGGGGTGAAATTCCCAAGTCTTTAATACAAATACCACAGTTTGCAGCATAAATTTTTGCACTTAGCAGTACACACTATGGAGGTTAATACTTAGATCTATAATTTTAATTGCTGCCAGCTGTAAGTAATAATTAAATGCTCATCCTTCAACCAATAACCATACTCTTGGCTTAATAAGCAAATTTATTTCATATTTACAAAGAACCACCACTTCTAGAATTCATTTAACTTATACATAATAATGGAAACTTGCAATGTCTACAATGCATATTTCTGAATTGGTTGAAGGTTCAATTAGCACTTCTCTTAGAGGAAGAAATGATATGCAGTAAAGAAATTAAATCCATATGATTAAATGTCCAAAACTCAGTAGGCCTTATTTTGAAGAAAAATGTGTATTAATAGACCCAACTGTATTGAAATATGTTCTTAATCATATCCATTAACATTGTTTTTTTCCCTTGGACCATAAAAGAAATTATTCTTAGATGTAGAAAAAAAACTATGGCAAACAAAATCACAAACAAGTATAGTTAGTCCATTTTTAAAAACAGGAATATTCAAGTGGGCAAATATTAAGTGAATCTCTAGTGCAAGGAATTCTGTGAGAGCATACAAGGAATACAAAATTGAATAAGGCACAGTACATAATGTCAGCAGAGAATAAACAGATGCAAAGAGCTATGAAGTTTCAAAAGAGAACAAGAACTGGTGAAGCTCTAAGTGGTGATGTTCAAAAAGATGCTGGTTATCAGAGTCAGAATCTCAATAGAAGGCGTCTGGTATAGAGACAGAGATCTGGGAATATAAAGTATCCCTGAAGCCAAAAAAGAAAAAGAAACTGTGAAGACGGACATGAAATAAAAAGAACTGAAAAGGGAGGCATGAGGCAACAGCAATATTAAAGGGATGAGCACAGCAAGAGGATCCACTGAGGCAGCAGCCTTGGTGGGCTGGGAGGGAAAGTCAGGAGACAGCAGTATCATTGAGGCCAAGTCTGAAGGCTGCATTTCAGGAGGTGGTGATTGGTCCACAGTGTCCAATGGGTTTTCAACTGCCAGACTTAGTAAAAGTGGTTTCAATAAGGAAGAAGGGATGGAAACCAGATCACAGAGGTTTTAACGAGGAATAATTAAAAAAAAGAGCATGAATCTACCACAAATGCACACTATCCTTCTGAGAGTTTAAGAGACTATATTACAGAAGGCCTCAGAAATATTTTAAACTAATACTAATATTTGCAATCTCTCATATAAACCCATGAGATGTATTACAAAGTCACTTGTTGTTTAGTCACTATGTCTGACTTTTGTGATTCCATGGACCATAGTCCACTAGGCTTCGGTCTGTGGGATTTCCTAGGCAAGAATAGTGGAGTGGGTTGTTATTTCCTTCTTCAGGAAATAACACACAGAGCTCAAACCTGCGTCTCCTGCACTAGCAGGCGGATTCTTTACCACCAAGCCACCAGTGAAGCCCAGATATGACAAAACCTAAGATTAAAAAAAAGCTTGTTAGGTTTTGCATAGTTTCATTTTCACTAAATAACTAAACGTGAATGCAGACCACACCCTCCCCCACCAAGAAGGATGGAGAGGAAGACTAAATCACCAGTTGTTCACTGACCCACTTAGGGCTGAAAATGATGAGCTAGTCCAGAGTCCTGCTCTGGAAAATCTGGAACTGGAACAAAGACTGACTCAGAGCTGGCAAACAGCACTGGTCCATGCACAAGAAAGACTGGCTGCAGAAGAGGTTGAGACAAAGCAGGTCTCCAAAGAAAACTGAAGTGCCTAGTCTGACTGGAGACTGAGAAAAGGTGAAAGCAGCTTTGGTTCCCCGCTACCAAAGGGCTGCACTGATCTTGCTATTTAGGGGTTGTTAAAGCACCTTGTATGCTTTCAACAAAAGTCAATTTTTCTTAAGCTGGTCATAGAAGGATCTGCTCCTTGCAACCAACAAAGCCTAACAATTATAACCATTCCCCCTACTTTGAGAGCATGTAGGTTATTGTTTGATTGCCCTATATAAAGCTATAATGAACATTTCTAAAAACCAATCCTTTTTTGCATTTCTAATTATTTCCTTAGAATATATTTTCATGTGAGATTATAGGCCAAAGGATATAAACATTAAGGTCCTTGATAAGCTATTCAGAAAAGTTGTTTTAACCACCAATTTATTCTACCAGCATAGTATACAAATGTGTAGATCAATGCAAAAATTTAAAGATATGTGATGCTATCTTTGACATTTACTGTAGATTTTAGGGCAAAAATGGAGGGTTCCATTTACTCTTTTACCTCTTCAAATCAAATACACTTTTCCTTTTACCTGAAAGATTACATTTCTAAAACAATCCCTTTTCATTTGTCAAATGACTGCATTTGTCATGTAATGTTTCTCTTAATACTTTAGTTTATAAAATTCATTTTCATTTCCTTTTAAAAAACAATTGAGGTACAATTTATATACCAAAAAATTCATCCACTCTAAATACATAATTCAATGATATTGGTAAATGTATAGGGTTGTGCAACCATCAGCACAATTCAGTTTTAGAACATTTCCATTACCCAAAAAATTCCCATGAGCCCATCTGCATTCCACCCTTGTTCCCACCACCAACCGCAGGCAACCACTCATCTGTTTTCTGTACCTACACAGATTTGTCTTTTCTGAACATTTCATAAAAATGGAATCATACAATGTGTGGTATTTTGCTAGTGGTTTATATCATTTGTTGTTGTTACTGTTCAGTCGCTAAGTCATGTCTGACTCTTTGCAACCCCGTGGACTGCAGCACGCCAAACTTCCTTGTCCTTCACTATCTCCCAAAGTGTGTTCAAACTCATGTCCATTCAGTTGGTGATGCCCTCCAACCATCTCATCCTCTGTCGCCCCTTTCTCATCCTACCCTTGATCTTTACTTTTGAGGTTCATCCATCTTGTAACATGTATTTTTTTTCTTTTTATTGCCAAACAGTATGGTATTATATGTATACATTACATTTGGTTTACCCAGTCACCAGTTAATGGATATTTGGGTTGTTTTCAGTTTTTGTCTATTATGACTAGTATCTCTAAAAACATTCATGTACACGTCTTTGTGTGGACATTATTTTCATTTCAAATGAGTAGACTCCCAAGAGTGGAATGCCTGGGTCATGTGGTAAGTTTATGTCTAACTTTTTAAGAAATTGCCAAACTGCTGTACCACTTTATATTCCTACATTCAGCTTTTTAATATGCCTAAGTGGCTAATCATATTAGCCCATTTAAGAATTAGATTCTATTCCAAGTAAACTCACACTCGCCCACAAATAAATATAGCCTTCCACCTTCTGTAAGTGAATATTTGTAATGGTTCAAAAGAGAGGTGGTGATATGTAACTCATTGTTTCCTCAAACTAAATACCACAAGAATACTTCTCCATCCTTTTACCAGAGACAGGAAAAGACAACATAAGATCACAGTCACACAACATCTTCTTCAACTTCCTCTTGCACAAATAATCAGGATCTTGAAACCATAATATTAATGCTAACAACTGTGTTAAAAAGATTGGGGACAGAATGTCTAGCAAAACTGAGAAACTATGGTTAAAAACTTTTTTACATGTGAAGGGAACTCTTCCCCTGAAAACTACACAAATGCCTCCAGAAATATTTTTAAGTTTCATCCATGGTATAGCATAGATTGGCATTTTGTTCCTTTTTATTGCAGAACAGTATTCCATTATGTATACATAAAACCTATCAGTTGTCCAGGAGAGAGTGGTATGCAGCTGTAGAGTCATTAATAGCAAATATTTGAGGGTTCCATTGCCTCAGAGCTAACAGCAGTAGGCAACAGCCTGAGAAATCCTGACACAAAGATGTTAGGCATCTCCAGATTTGCTGCAAAGTCTGGTACCACACCTCAACAGCCTGGGAAGATGGAAACACCCTACTAGGAGACCAAAAGACCTCAAACAGACCACAATGGACGACGGCCATTTGTGAACTATATGACAGATCATATTCTTTTCCTAATGCATGAACAAGAAGGGAAGGATATAGAGAGAGACCAAAAACCAAAAGAACCCAAAGGTACAAGTCAAACAGTAGGATAATGTGTCTATGATTATCTTTCCCATCTGACTGTTCCCCTAGGCTAAGCAGGTATGTGAGGGGGGTTGTGTATTTAGTCTACCTTCTCTATTAGGTCATTTGTTTATTTACCAATGGGGAAAATTCCAAGTAGAAAAAAAGTCAATTTTGAAAATCCAAGTTGTCAAAAGATACTAGAGGCTACCTAAAAAATAATCGTATTTAATAAGACAGTAAAAAGAATATGGCAATGGCTTATTTTTTTCTCCTGCTTATATTTAAAAGAATGAAATTGTGGTGACTATTCAAGAAAACCTGTGAAGTTACTCTGCCCCATTCATGCATGAATTGAAATGCACTAGGGTACATGGGGGTATGTGATAAAATGCAGTTCAGGAAACAGAAGGAATGGACCAGAAACAAAAATAATTACTGAACTACACCAAACAAACAAGAGCCATAAAGGGAGAATTGAGATAAGTGTTAAAAGAAAGAAAATTGGGACTACTGCATTCTTCTATCACACAGCACAAACGCATTTCTTCAGTTGTAAACACTTAACAGCATCACTGTATATACAACATACACTCAAATCACATGTAGTGCTTTTATGAGTGTGTTTCATTAATATTAATCTTCACTACAGGCAGGGTTTTTAAAACAGAAGAATAATTATTTTCAACCTGCTTAACAATTTATAACTAAAATAAACTGAAGCCAGAACATTTTTTCTATTTGTAAATTCTATCACCATATCCTGGGTTTCCCAGGTGGCACTAGTGGCAAAGAATCTGCCTGGCAATGCAGGAAATGCAGGAGACCTGGGTTCGATTCCTGGGTGGGAAAGATCCCCTGGAGGAGGTCATGACAACCCACTCAAGTACTCTTGCCTGGAGAATCCCATGGACAGAGGTGCCTGGCGGGCTACAGTCCACAGGGTCGCAAAGAGTCAGACATGACTGAAGCGACTTAGCACACAAGCACACATCACCATATCTGAAAGGAAAAACTCTGAAACAGTTTAACATTAACTACATTTGACCACAATTCAATATATAGACCAAAAGGTTAAGGAACTCAATCCATAACCAAAGTCTTAAGAATGTAGGAAACTTAAGATGTAAAAATAACTGTTATTTTTGTCAACATTAAGGGACATTGTAATTCAACTAGAGAAAGTAAGATCTCAAAGAGATTTCTCTATCTTTGGCATTTTCTCTATAAAGAAGCAATCATTCAATTCAATTATTTAACAATTAACTGAATTCCTACTACTCTGTTCAAGATATAGGCTTGAGTTGGGGAGGGACTTATAGGTAATGGTACAGGTCTTACCGTGGTCAAATTTGGATTTATTTTGAAAGTAGCATCAGCTGGACTTCCCTGGTGGCTCAGACGGTAAAGTGTCTGTCTACAATGCGGGAGACCCGGGTTCAATCCCTGGGTTGGGAAGATCCCCTGGAGGAGGAAATGGCAATCCACTCCAGGACTATTGCCTGGAAAATCCCATGGACAGAGGAGCCTGGTAGGCTACAGTCCATGGGGTTGCAAAGAGTTGGACACGACTGAGCGACTTCACTATAGTCACTATAGCATCAGCTGCATTTGCTATGGATGAGTTGAATATGTACATATAGTAGTTATTGGTGAAGATGCAAGCAGGTCAGTTACCATCTGCAGTGATTTAGGAGCCCAAGAAAAGAAAGTCTCTCACCGTTTCCATTGTTTCCCCATCTATTTGCCATGAAGTGATGGACCAGATGCCATTATCTTCATTTTCTGAATGTTGAGCTTTAAGCCAACTTTTTCACTCTCCTCTTTCACTTTCATCAAGAGGCTCTTTAGTTGTTCTTCACTTTCTGCCATAAGGGTGGTATTATCTGCATATCTAAGGTACTGATATTTCTCCTGGCAATCTTGATTCCAGCTTGTGCTTCCTCCAGCCCAGCATTTCTCATGATATACTCTGCATACAAGTTAAACAAGCAGGGTGACAAAATACAGCCTTGACATACTCCCTTCCCAATTTGGAACCAGTCTGTTGTTCCATGTCCAGTTCCAACTGTTGCTTCTTGACCTGCATATGGATTTCTCAGGAAGGCAGGTCAGGTGGTCTGGTATTCCCAGCTCTTTAAGAATTTTCCACAGTATGTTGTGATCCACACAGTCAAAGGCTTTGGCATAGTCAATAAGGCAGAAGTAGATGTTTTTCTGGAACTCTGTTGCTTTTTCTATGATCCAACGGATATTGGCAATTTGATTTCTGGTTCCTCTGCATTTTCAAAATCCAGCTTGAACATCTGGAAGTTCACAGTTCACATACTGTTGAAGCCTGGCTTGGAGAATTTTGAGCATTATTTTACTAGCATGTGAGATGAGTGTAATTGTGAGGTAGTCTGAGCATTCTTTGGCATTGACTTTCTTTGGGGTTGGAATGAAAACTGACCTTTTCCAGTCCTGTGGCCACTGCTGAGTTTTCCAAATTTGCTGGCATATTGAGTACAGCACTTTCACAGCATCATCTTTTAGGATTTGAAATAGCTCAACTGGAATTCTATCACCTCCACTAGCTCTGTTCATAGTGATGCTTTCTAAGGCCCACTTGACTTCACATTCCAGGATGTCTGGCTCTGGGTGAGTGATCATACCATTGTGGTATGATCTCTGTCATGAAGATCTTTTTAACTATAGTTCTGTGTATTCTTGCTACCTCTTCTTAATATCTTCTGCTTCTGTTAGGTCCATACCATTTCTGTCCTTTATTGTGCCCATCTTTGCATGATATGTTCCCTTGGTATCTCTAATTTTCTTAAAGAGATCTCTAGTCTTTCCCATTCTATTATCTTCCTCTACTTTTTTTTGCACTGATCTCTGAGAAAGGCTTTCTTATCTCTCCTTGCTATTCTTTGGAACTCTGCATTCAAATGGGAATTTGACTCATTCGTAACTTACAACAATGAAAAGAAAACCAAAACAAAAGAATTCACTGGATTTACCTACTTTAAGCAAAACAGACCCACACCACAATGAAGACAATGAGGGCCTGTCAAAAAGAATGTAAATAGACTTGGTGGAGTTAAAATCCCAACTTGGCCTCTTAGTAACTAAAAAAAAGAATTACCTAGCAACCTCAGAGAGTGGTTACGAGGAAAGAATCTATAACACAGTAGTACTTCAGACACAAAAGACACTCAATAAATGACAGAACAAACACAGCCTTCCAATACCACATATGCAAAAATTCTAAACCAGTGAGTACTCAATTATAATCTTAGAGAACAAGCAAAATTTTATAGGTACCTTCATAGTTGCTCCTTCCATCTCCCTGTCCAACGATTTCTTTCTGGATCCCACAGAACAGTTACTCTCCACATTGAAAACAGGAAATCTGCTGCTAAAATAATACCCGGGCATACTCCCCCAACTTACAGAGAAATTAATTTGAAAGAAATCTCATTTTTCTCTCAAACGTTGCTAGCTTCTAAGAGGATGCTTTTAGGTATATCAGAAGACTAACACTCAAGTATAAGAATGTATCTGATTGAAAACATGCTTATTTAACTAAATATATGATTGGTGCAAATGTGCTTCAAAAATACAACATCCTTTATTGAGAAAATCAGTGAATCATTAGACCCCATACTTAATGTCCTGCCAGTGACCTCTGCTTATATTCCCCTAGATTTAATAAGATCCCAAACTAAATCACCTCTCATACCAGTCCAGCCCTCTAAGCCAAGACAGCCTTTGGAAAGTCTGATTAAAAAAGATTCCTCACTGCTGCTCACTGGAAGCTCAGATGGTAAAGAATCTGTGCACAAACAGGAGACTGGGTTCAACCCCTGGGTCAGGAAGATCCCCTGGAGAAGGGAATGGCAACTCACTCCAGTATTCTTGCCTGGAGAATTCCATGGACAGAGGAGCCTGGAGGGCTACAGTCCTTGGGGTTGCAAAGAGTTGGACACTACTGAGCGACTAACAACACTCAACCAGCTACATTCCCTGGTGACAGAGAGGCAGCAACTGGGAACTGCCTTCTGAAAGCAGGTTACCTTAATCCCACACTTTGAACTGGTGTTGACCGTTCAGAATCCAAAAACAGATGTAAGAACACAAAAGATTTTATTTCTGCGAGTAAATAGCATTTTGTTTCTTGTCATGTTAGAAACACAGGTTCATGATAAAACAGTAAGTGGCCATTTTTAAAATGTTACCTCATTCTCACTCTAAATGTGGAAGGGTAAAGATAATTGACAAAAGTGGTGGAGAGCTTTATAAAATTCTTATTTAAAGATGGAGCCCACAATAATTTGGCTAGAATATTAAGTTATTTTCCAGAAAGCCAGATAGGCAATATAAGCTCTTAGTAACTACAAGGGAACACCAAGATGTTCTTTACAGGATAATACTTTTGTTCATACGCCACAATTATTGAATAAGGTAGTAAAAAAAAAAAAAAAATTCACTGTACTGCACTGGACATGTTTATTTTTTATGGCTTACATCACTAACCCTGCACTCCATTCACAAATGAGTTTAGTTTCACATAAACAGTTCTAAGTCTACACTTTTAACTTTAGGATTTTCAAATATTTGTTTAAAGTAACTAGATAATAGGACTAAGTAATAAACAATGTTAAATCAGCTTTCATTAAAAGGCCTGCAATCCCTTATTTTAAAACCCAAAGACCTCAAAACCCTAGTTCTTTTACAACATTTTGGGACCAAAACCTAACCTGAACTTACCTAATGGCAAAACTTAACCTGAACAGATGAATGCCTTAGCCTTTATTTACCCCACTTATTTTGACTAGTCTTACTTCACTATTTAAAAATTAACATCTTTGATATACGGTACTGTTCTAAACCCTGCTGAAGGCATTATATAAGGTGTGTGAATCATATAACCTTTCAAAAATTCAAAAAATTCCGACTAAAAGAGTTCTGGATAATGGATGGTGAACCTGTATTTAGACAAAATCTTCACTGTTAAAAGATCCTTATGAATTCAACTCATTATTTTTCAGAGAGCCAAAAGAAGTTAATGGATTATATAGGTCTATTACATAATAAAACTTGAAATGGTAATGGTCCTTTACAAAAAATGAACTAAATGATATCCCACATGTATTTTTTTTTAATTATAAGATTGTGACAAGATTTCAGTTGCCTCTTTGCTTTTTTCATTATAAAAACTGAAAACTTACACTGAATTTATAAGTACTATCATGTTTTCTAAATTTAAGTCTTCACTAGATACATATTGTCATGGAGAAGGTAATGGCACCCCACTTCAGTACTCTTGCCTGGAAAATCCCACGGACAGAGGAGCCTGGTAGGCTGCAGTCCATGGGGTCACGAAGAGTCAGACATGACTGAGGGACTTCACTTTCACTTTCATGCACTGGAGAAGGAAATGGCAACCCACTCCAGTATTCTTGCCTGGAGAACCCCAGGGACAAGGGAGCCTGGTGGGCTGCCGTCTATGGGGTCGCACAGAGTTGGACATGACTGAAGCGACTTAGCAGCAGCAGATACTGTCAAACACTTTCATAAAATGAGTTAACAGGTGAAACATATGAAGCAAAGCCCTGAAATTTTACTTTTTATATCTTATCAAGTAATCTTATTTCTAGCAACAATGTATCAATTATTCACTATGAGGATAATTCCTTGTAGCAATCATTACTAATATTATTTAGACAAAGAGCACTGACATTTCACCAAACATTGTGAACATAATTTTTTTCTTTTCAAAAATTTTAAGATTAATATACTTTTATTTCTTAAAGTAATTTTAGGTTTACTTTAAAAACTGAGCCAGAAGTAAAAGATATACTCCCTCTCTACAACTACCACCCTTAGTGTCCTCTATTTCAAAAAATTTTTATTGGTATGGTATATTTGTTATAAATGATAACCAATATTGATACATAAACTAAACTGCACAGTTTACAATTAAAGGTTGTTCTTTGTATTGTACAGTCCTGTTCAGTTCAGTTCAGTCACTCAGTCGTGTCCGACTCTTTGCGACCCCGTGAATTGCAGCACGCCAGGCCTCCCTGTCTATCACCAACTCCGGGATTTCACCCAAACCCACGTCAATCGAGTCAGTGATGCCATCCAGCCATCTCATGCTCTGTCGTCCCCTTCTCCTCCTGCCCTCAATCTCTCCCAGCATCAGAGTCTTTTCCAATGAGTCAACTCTTTGCACGAGGTGGCCAAAGTACTGGAGTTTCAGCTTCAGCATCAGTCCTTCCAAAGAACACTCAGGACCGATCTCCTTTAGAATGGACTGGCTGGATCTCCTTGTAGTCCAGGGGACTCTCAAGAGTCTTCTCCAACACCACAGTTCAAAAGCATCAATTCTTCGGCATTCAGCTTTCTTCACAGTCCAACTTTCACATCCTTACATGACCACTGGAAAAACTATAGCCTTGACTAGACAGACCTTTGTTGGCAAAGTAATGTCTCTGCTTTTGTTATAACAAATATGTAATTATAATTGTAATCCATCATTACAATATATGGAACAGTTTCCTTCCCTAAAAATCCTCTGTACTCCAACTGTTCATTCTTCCTCTGTCCTCCCACCAACTCCTAGTAACCACTGATTTTATTATCTCCATAGTCTTGCCTTTTCCAGAAAGTCATATGGTTGTTATTATACACTAGGTAGCCTTTTCAGATTGGCTTCTTTCATTTAGCAATATGTATTTAAGGTTCTTCCATGTCTTTTTATGGCTGGATAGCTGATTTCTTTTTAGCACTGAGTAATATTCCATTGTATGGAGGTACCAGAGTTTATCTATTCACCTATTAAAGGACATCTCAGTTGCTTTCAGGCTTTGGCAACTATGAATAAAGCCACTATAAACATCACATGCTGGCTTTTATACAGACATAAGTTTTCAACTCATTTGGGTAAATATGCAGGAGCTTGAGTTCTATAGTAAGACTATGTTTAGTTTTGTAAGAAACTGCAAAATGTCTTTCAACATGGCTTTACATTCCCCTAGTAATGATTGAGAACTGCTGCTCCACATCCTTACAGCATTTGCTGTTGTCACTGTTTTGGATTTTAGCCATTATAATAAATGTACAGAGGAAACTCACTGTTGTTTTAATTTACAACTCTTTAAAGAAATAGGATATGGGGCATTTTTTACATGCCTCTTGGCCATTTCTATATTTTCTGCATTAAGGTGTCTACTGAGATCTTTTCCCCACATTTTGACTGGATTGTTTGTTTCTGTTGTGCTTTAAGAGTTCCATTATCAGATATATGTTTTAAAAACATTTTCTTCCAGTGTGTAGCTTTATACAGAGCAGAATTTTTTAATTTTAATATTTTAATTAAGTACAATTTATTATTTCTTTCATGGACCATACTTTTGTCTAAAAACTCACTGACAAATCCAAGCTGCAAATTCACTTTTAACTACAAAAAATTTTCAAGAAAATGTCATCAGTTCAACCGATTCATTAGGACCTAAAAAGGTAGAGTATATAACATCCCCAGCGAGAGTTTTTAAAATAGTATTTATGAAAGAGGAAAATTAATGTATGAAATATCAACACAATGTCTTCACTTTTACCTAAAGTATGACAGATGACATGCCCAAAATAAGTCATACTGAATACTCTACTTTCAAACTTGCTGGTCCACAACAGAAAAACACAGACATTATCAGACTAGTATTTTCATGTACTCAGAGATGAAAGGTTTATTTTTTTAAAAAAAGAAACATTTTGCCTATGCTATAAAAAAGGAATTAATGAAAAAGATAAATTTGACCTTTTCATATGTTTTAACATAACTGTATGTTAATCTCATTGCATGCATCAAAAATATATTTGGTCATTTTGCCAGTTCAATATTTAACAAATTTAAAAATTATGTCAATTCTGCTTTAAAAAGTAGTAATAGTAGAGGTGTAACTCTGGCTGCAAGTTTAGAGTTTGGGTGGATTCTGGGAGTTGGTGATGGACAGGGAGGCTTGGCGTGCTGCAGTTCACGGGGTTGCAAAGAGTTGGACACGACTGAGTGACTGAACTGAACTAAAGAAGACTTAATTCCTGGTGGGAGGCAAAATGAACATTTTCATTTCAATTATCTCCTTATCACATATAATTCACTAGAAAGAGATTTTAGAGGATCTCAAAAATCAGAATTCCCATCCAGGAGTAATATTTAATCCATTCAAATCCTGCAGATTTGTCAAGATACATGCAGTAGAAAAGTCAGAAGATAATGTCCACTAATTTAATAAAGCTATACTCAGTGAAGCAGTTCTTGGACCACTTAACCTCAGCAAAGGTATTCCATAACATTCCCAGAAACTATTTTTAAAAAGAAAATTTCATGAGCAGATATTTCCCCCTATGAATCCTTTTAAAAGCCATAGCATTTGGAAATGCAGTGGAATTTGGTAAGCTTGGCTAATGTGAAACTAACTGAGCTTTAGTTTTCACTATTGGCAGTATATATTCAATATTTACATAACTTCTCTTTCTTTTAGGTTCATCCAATATATTAAATTTTATCAAAATATTTTTAAGTGTTCTGTAAAATGGATATACAACAAATACTTAATATGTCAAATTTACACATTATCTCTTCCAAAGGTAGTATAAAAAGTTGTTTTAAACAAAGAAAATGTCTGTGATTATAACAAATTACTTAGGGATGCATCTTATACTACTTCATTTTGTGACAGTTACATAGAGAAAGAGTGCTGGAATACATGAACTGATTAAAGCAGACCTTTTCATAACAATGCAGGAAAAAGTACAGTTCCACATCGGAATAAATAAACAAGGAAATAAAATTTTTTCCAACCTAAGAAATGAAGCTCCTTAACACCGTCTTTCATTCTAATAGACATTCTCCCATATTTTAAGATACCTTTAATCATGATTACATATTCAGTATATACTATCCCATTCTTTTCAAAATAGCTTTTGAAAAGCTATTTTAATGAGGCATCTGATGCTAAGACATGACTTGAAGACACACTGTATTTCCAAAGACTTAATCTGAATTTTCATGGTAGTAATTATTATTAAACATAATTGACAATCTTATTCCATTTCCCATTTAATGGAATTAAATATTTCTATCTGTATTTATTAAACACCCATTACATACCAAGCAATGTGCCTGGCACTAAGGATACAAATGGAGCAAAACAGACCATTCCTACCCTAGCAAAGCTTACTGCCTTGTGCTGACTGGGAGTAAACTGGGAAAAGGCAGCACAGCACTTATGTCAACATGGAAACAAAGGAGCTGAACTCTTCAAGTGTGGGCAACAGGCCCTTTTGATACCAGTGTTTTGGACTAGTACAGGAAAGGTGGCACAAGAGACTTGCCACGCCATAAAACCCAAAAAACACCACTGTCCTCCTACAGTACAGGGCACTTACGGTCACTTTTGCCATATACAGCACTTTAAAGAAAGAAAGACAGAAAGTGAAGTCACTCAGTCGTGTCTGACTCCTTGAGACCCCAAAGACTGTAGCCCACCAGGTTTCTCCGTTCATGGAATTTTCCAGGCAAGAGTACTGGAGTGGGTTGTTGCCATTTCCTTCTCCAGGGGATCTTCCTGACTCAGATCAAACCTGGGTCTCCCGCACTGCAGGCAGACGTTTTACCGTCTGAGCCACCAGGGAAGCCCTTATACAACACTTTACTTATAGATTATTTTTACAGTTTATTAAAAAAAAACACACATTAACCCATCCATTCTTTCTTCTTCATAGCAATTTTTTTTTTTGCCATCTAAGTAGCTACTCAAAAAAGTAAAAATTGGGCCTAATCTACCTCCTTTGGGACAGTCACCTAAAGAAATATGATTTTTTCAAACTATATGCCAAAAACAAAGAACTTGAGAAAAATTCAAATATCTATAGTAAATGATCTCCTTCATCTTCCTAAACATTGCCAAATCTCAAATTTTACAGATATAGGATAAAATAATTCAACCCCCAAACTTATCCTGAATTGTCTTTTCCCTCAGACATTAATAAAGAGAGTAAAGTGATTTTTAAAAATTAATCTGAAAGCAATTAGAATACCAAAAAGAGGAAAATATTTCTTTGAAAATAGGGGGTGGGGGGAGCCAGTCTGTCCTACTGTGGAAAAACAAGGCTTCAGAGTCTGCTAAGACAATAAAAAAAATTAAGTCAACTACCTGGGGAAGGCAAGTGACAAGAGACAGTGATTAAAAGAGAAGTATGGCATGATCTCTGCTGGACGGTTCAAGACACTCAAGGAGGTAAACCTTCACTTTGCTTCTTCTCATCTAATTCCAGCTCACACAGAGAGACATACGGTAAAGTGCAGAAATCAGAGACAAGGATAAAGAAAGTAAGCACAATACCTTAAGTGCCAGTCTTAAGCTAGTCTGTGAAATTTAACCTAGAAGGAAAGTTTCCAGTTGCCTAACATAATGAAACCCAATATTAACTTACAAACTGATGACCTTTCTAAAATACAGTACAACTTTAAAAAGTGATATAGTTTTGATATATTCTGAGGACTTGCTTTTGCACATGTATTAACACTCTTTCTGATGAGCTGTTTTCTCAAATTTAACAAATAAATCTCTCTCCTTTTTTATGGGCTCAATTTCCATTTAATATGATAAAACAAACTTAATCTTAGTTTCAGCTCTGCCATAAAATAGCTTACTGGGCTTGAGCAAGTATCTGGGTTTAAGTTTCTTTACTTGTATACTGAAAAGGGTTGATTCAAATGACTTAAATGAATTCTTCATTCTAAAATAATCATTCTATAATTCCTTATGATGGCATCGAGTTGTCTGGGGCAATATCTCTCTTTAACTGGAGAAATACTGCCCTGGACTGAAGCAGTGGGTATATTCTTCAAGTAATCACTTACCACATCAACACCGGTGAAGACAATACTATGGATTTACCCCCACCCCAACTCGATCACTTCATACAGTCTCCAGCACAACAAACCCATCACTACCTACTTATTAATTTACTTACAGAGGAAATGGGTAAACCAAGTCCCACTGTGCTGAGGACAGTGGTTGTGATGGTACCGTCATGGTACGGATACTGGATGCTGTTGTCTTTACAGAAAAAGCCTCTCTGAAATGGATCTATTTGGCCCAAATTTAGAACAGCCATAGGCATGGAAGCTGTTAGGGAAGGGAAAAAAAGATACACGTGGTTAAATTCAATTCACTTCATTAGGAAGTAAAGTCTACTGAATGGGATGCAAATTTTAACTATATTTTGCCATTTCTGAAAAAGGATCACTATTCCATTATATCAAAGACTCAGGAAGGAGGCAACCATGCAGCATTAGCTTGTCCGTATCAGCCCCACCTTTATCAAGTTTAAATTCTCTTATTTGCGTTGACCTCTGATTTTAGGGACAGTCAATAAAAGAAACCCCCAGGGAAGAGAGAAAAGATACAAAATTTTGTTTCATATTAAAATTTAAATTAACAGGGGTAGAAAAAATAGAAACTGTAAGGACAGAAACAAGCCCTTTATTTTCCAAAAACAAATTAAAGATGGTTTTTATTAGCCCTGGCAGGACTCCAAAATCACTTTAACAAGCTATATAGGAATAATGTTCATTTGAAAATTTTCACCCAAATAAAATGAAAGACCAAAGAGAAGTTAAATAAAGTTAGTAGCTTCTTAGCATGTTTAAATTTATCACACTTTTAGGCTTTGTTTTATACAATTTAAACATTTAAGCATCTATTTACTATATCCTTGACACAAGGCTATGCCATAATAGAGGGAACAATAGTGTAAAACAGGCACTCAGTTCAAGAACCTAAATTGTACATGTGGAAACAGAATGCATACTCAAGAAATAGTTTTGAAACTAATAACACTAAGACAGATTTTTGAGGGATGATTAAATTGTTTTATATCTTGATTGTGATGGTAATTCCACAACTCTAAACATTTGTCAACACTCATAGAACTGTACCCAAAAAAGTAAATTTTACTGTACGTAAATTTTAAAAGGAACACCATAAAAAAAAAAGATTAATTTCTAAAGTGGTATAAAAGGCCCTATAGGAATTCAGAGGTCAACGTGAACTGGAATAGTCAGAAAAGACTATTAAAGAACAGGCAACTAAGTTGAACTTAAAACAGCACATAAATCACAGGCAACAGGAAGGGACTCAGGAAAGCACTTAGTAGTAGAGGGATGCAAGGGCAGCATGACATCACACCAACAAGAGCACAGAGAACCAGAGAGAAGTTCCCAAGGTACATAACATTTTATAACAAATGTGTACTGCGTGCTCACACATGCCAGGCACTAGGCTCTAAAGATTAACTTGATTAATCTTAAAGATAATTTCACTTCCCCCTTTTTTCACATAAAATTTTTATGAGGCTTTAAGAAATGGGGGAACTTGCTGGAACTAGTAAGTATCAGAACCAAGATTACAGCACAGGCTGTCTGTTCCTAGAGTCAGTATACATATAGTGCCTCCCATGGAGGCCAGTGATGGGCTAAATTAACAGAATTCTGACAAGGAAGATGACTTAAGTGAAGGGGAACTATCCTTTGAAAAAGTTTGTTCAATATAAAATATATGCTGTGTTCATAATAAAATCTCAATGCTAATGAAACAAAATCTTCGTTTATGCAGATTACTCATAATTCTGCAACTGTGTGGTTTTTCATGGGAGGAAGACAGGTTGAGATGTGGGGGTTTAAAAAAAGAATCATGTTTTTAAAATACTGGCCTAAAAAAGGATTTGTCCTGGAGGAAATAAAATATCACTGTCCTCTTTTGTACAGGGTTAGTAACAGGGTAAAATAAGAGGTTTTAAAAATTAACTTAAAAAATTAGAAAAGGGAGCATTAATACAGCTTTGAAATAATCTACTAATTAAATGATAAGCAGTGTGCTGACAGTGAAAATAGAAAAAGATGCATGGAAGAGTATTTTGAATATCGAAATGACTTGACTTGAGGACTCATCACAATTGTTGAGGCAGACCTGAAGATGATACTTCAGGCTTCAGAAGTAAGGAGAATGACAGTCCCATTGACAAAAATGTGAAGTTGGATGGGGAGCTGGTTTATGATGAAAGAAAATTAGTTGAGTACTGAAAATATTGCCTTTGAGGTGACAAAGGCACCTTCTTAAATGCTCAGCCTCATCTAGCCCTTAAAGCTCTGATCAACTGAACCATTTGTTGTTGATGGAACATACTATGTTTTCAAAACTTTAGGTATCTACGTATATGTTCAGCCTTCTGGTGGGGATATCTGTCCTCTCGTTTCAAGTCCAAGCCAGGCACTCCCTACTTATCTGTCCCATGGCACCTTGGACACACATACATTACACAGTATTTTAAATTACTTTTTGCATTCTGTCAACAACTTGAAGGCAAAGACTATATCACCCTTGTATCCCCTGACCAGGCATACAGATGGATTTTAATAAAAATTTACTGAATGGCTACGGGAACATAATACAGGATGAAGATGAGAAGTAGAGAGAGATTTGCAAATTGTTAGCAAACTGTTGGTAACTTAAGCCAGGAGAATGAAACAGCTCTCAGAAAGCCTAAAGTCAAGACTAATAAAGATTTAAAAAAAAAAAAAATCAGGTAGGGACTAATAATCATAGTGAAATCATGAAAAGAGACTGCAGGAGAGATAGGAAGAAAAGATGATTACACACTCTAGATGGCAGGGGCTATTGTCTGTCTCGTTCAGCAGAATACATTGGCCATTCTTTAAGCACAAGAATGAAAAGAGAAGTCAATGTTGTTATACAAAAGCCAATGAAAGTAGCTTAGAGTATCAAGTCTATATCTAGGTAAATGTAGGATTTTAAAGCTAAGACTGAGGATGAGAACTGAGTAAAGACAATGAGGTCTGAGGAAAAAGATTGTCATATTTAACTCTGTGAGAGTATCTTATACCACCTCCATTAACACAACAATATCATTATGAGGAAAATTCAATAATGAGTTTCAATATTGAGTTGTCATTGTCTAAGTACGAATCTCTTTCTTCAAGTTTAAATATATCACAATGACTTCCTCTACTGCTCATATGATTTATATACATAAACACGCATATGCATGCATACTCCAATGGACTGAAGTGCTTCTGCCCCCTGCCAAATTCTTATGTAGAAGTTCTAACCTCGAATTTTACTATAATTGGAGATAGGATTTTTAGGAGGTAATTTAGTTAAATGAGGTTATAAAGGTAGGGTCCTAATCCAATAAGATTGGTGGCTTTTTAAAAAAAGGAAGAGAGAGATCTCTTTCCACATGCACACATCTAAAGAAAGGCCGTGTGCGGATACAAGAAAGTGGCCATCTGCAAGCCAGGAAGAGAGAGCCCTGACCATGCTTGCACCCTGATCTCAGGATCCCAGCCTTTAGAACTCTGAGAAGAAAGTTTTCTGTTGTTACGCCACCGAGTTTATCGTGTTTTGTTATGGCAGCCCAAGCAGACTAAGACACACACATACACACAGGATAGCCATCCCCCTAGAGTACTCGACTCTAAAAAGCAATGACATATTTCTATCTATACAGAAATTAATTTCAATGGTAGTTTTTTAGGGTAGTAATAGAGTTCTGTATCAAAGGTAGTGTTATAGGAAGATTCTTTTCAAAATAAACTCTTTCAGAGGACATATACTCCTTCCTTAATATATAAAGGCTATAGAAACATTTTTTGACCCTAATCATAACTCTAGAATATTTTTTTCTTAATTAAAATTCTCTTAAGAGAAGTCACTTTTTTAAATCTCAATTCTGCTAATAAACACATTTGTTAGCCACTGTATGTCTGCTGTTAGTGCATCTCTTCTAAGCTATATTGAGGAAGACAAATAAATGAATACCTACATTCTCCTCCAATTAAGTAATAACTGAAATAGCTCCCATTTTATATACAGTACATATTTTCTTAAAGACAGGTTTTACAAAACAATCCAATGGAATCAATCTAAAATGCATTTTAAAGAGAATTATAGTTAATTTCTAGTATGCTGAAGCAAAGGTAAAGAAAAACAAGTTCTAAGTTAACTTTTTGAAAAGAATGAAATATAAATCTAGATGTTATTAAAATGACTATACTGACTTCAGTACCCACTACCTTCACCCATTTTCTCAGTTTCAGACATCTAAATAAATTATGCTATACCACAGGCACATTGAAGTGTCCATCCTCTTGAAGATCTCACTTTATTCACTCAGACATTTCAATTCCTGTTACATGACAGTCATGGTGCCAGGAAAGGAAAAAAAAAAAAAGACTAAAAAAGGCAAGGAGGAACTTCCCTGATGGTTCAGTGATTAAGACTACACTTGAGGTGTGGATTTGATCCCTGGCTGGGGAACTAATAAGGTCCCACATGCCATGTGCAGTGAAGAAAACCTTCTTTTTAATCCAGTTTAAAAAAAAAAAGAAAACAGAAAAATTAAAAAAGAGAAGGAATGAAAAAGACCTCACCAAAAAATTTTTAATAAGAGAGAGAGAAGTGCTACTGGAAAATAACACAGCTGTAACTGCAAACAGAACTGAAGCTTAGATGACTGTGACAATGCAGCAGTCAGGATCCCAGCAGTAAACTGGGGAACTTAAGAAGAGCTTAATAAGGGACTATATACAAGGTATGGAGGGTGTGGGTAAAGCTAAGCGATCATATTAATACAACCTCCTGAAGGGGCAACCATTCGTAGGCCTAAAAGGTTCGGAGAGCTATGACCTCTGGGAGGGCCAACATGACAGGATTTGGCAAGAGAATGCCAGGAGAAAAAACACACCCCTCTCTTCTTCCAGTGCTTCCCCGCATCAAACCCATCTAGAAGCCAGAGGGCAAAGTGAGTTTCCAAGTACTGAGGACAAGGCAGACAATGATGAGAGCAGATCCACACAAGGAAAAAGAAGCTATCTAGAACCTAAAGGCAGACGATAAGACCAGTCAGGGTCTCAGCATGGAATACAGAGTAAAAGTAGATAACTCGGGAGAGGTTTTAATAAAAGGACTATTCACAGAATCTATATTGAGACTATGTATTAAGAAGTTTGGACTTTATTCTGTGGGTGACAGGAAACACCCAGCCCAATCTGTGCCTTAGTGGGGGAAAAGACTCATAAAAATTGTATAAAGGAAAAAGAAGTGTGGATTTAGAATAGAAGGAAAGTCCAGAGGCAAGAAATACAAGTGTATATAACATGTTGAGGGTTGAAATAAAGAAATAACAGTGGGAATAGAAGAAGAGACAGTTCTAAAAATGTTTAGGAGATTTTTCCTACAGAACTATATGGACTGTGTCTCTGTGTATACATGGATGTGTATACGGCATACATGGATGTGTATACTGTATACATGGATGTGTGTCTCTTCTCTTACATACATATACATACACCCCTATCTTCAGCCTTTGGACTCTCTACAGAATACAGTTTTCAGTTTTCCTTCACCCTGAGTAGATTACTATCTCATAGCCTTCCCTCCACAATCCCGCTTATAGTAAGCACTTCAAGGAATGTACACTGAATGAATAAACAAGCAAGCAAAAGCCTCTGTGGCACATAATAATTCTGTATAATTATAAACTTAGGTCTTGAAAAGTTTTAAGTTATTTTTCTCTCCACAAAGACCCAAGTTAAAACAAACAAACCAAGAAAAGAACAAAAAGCAAAGAAACAAAATTGGATAACAATCTTAAGTCCAAGAACATGCTAGGGAAGCACTTCTAATTCTATAGTCTAACAATTATTTCTCAAGCTTGTTTTCCACTGGGAACAGAGAGTGCTAACAAAGATAAAAAGACTGATATACCCATGTTAACTATATAAGGAATTTATGATTCAGTAACTCCTGGAATCCTGGAGGCAATTTCTGTATAGTCCAGCGTTATCTCCAAGCAAAGCTTCAGACATGGCTACTGCAGAAGCATTTCTATCAACAGCACCCCTTACTCTTTTCTCAATGAAAAAAGGAGTTGGGGCCCCAATTCAATCCTCTTTACTGATCTACCCCAAACTGATGTCTATAAATTCCCTGCAGGAAAGCAGAAGTAAAATGAAACCACGAGTAAAAATCAATAATACTTCAAAATAGGACTTTACAAATAATTAACAATCAGCTCTACATCCATCTTTTCCTAATCTCTTCTCTAGAACCTCTAGAAACTATCAGACCTGAAATTTCATCACAAAGCACACAGTAACATATGCTACTCCATAACGGAAGTGCTCAATTCCCAACCTCAGCACCCATTCTGTACACCTTCACAGTTAGCAAAGGACTTCATTCCAAGACTCCCATGCAAAATGTTGTCACATACTGTACAACTTTACAGTGAATACTACAGGATAAATCATAATGTAGTCTCTTAACCACCAGTAAATCTTTGCTCTTACAGAAGCACCTAAAATAATTGGGGCAGCCTAGCTTACAAGACTCTTAAATAGCAACCTTGCTAGTCTTGTAGTAATTTATAAACCTGAATGGAAACTAACATGTATTGAGCACATATGATAGATCACTATCATGCTAAAGCAGCTGCACATACACTACAATTGTATATTATCTTTACACAAAGCATAGTTATACTTCAGATGTCCTACTATACAATCTGCAAAAATTTTTAAACCCAATCAGTAGCATGAGTATGAATCATATACACAGAAATATATGTGTATGTACATACACTGTTTAGTAGGCAAAATCTCTAAAAACACTGTATTTAGTGTAATTTCACTTATATAAAATAAATTACTTGCATTTATGTTCAAATATACATTGGAAAGCCTAGAAGAATACACAACCAACTTTTCAGTAGTTATCTCCAGATGGTATTAATACAAATTAGGTAGAAATCTCATTTTCTACTATATTTGCTTCCATGTTTGAATATTCATAATAAAACAAAAGATCATGATCATTGATTTTGAACTTTAAAAAATGCTTAATCCACACCTTTTTCATTGTGCTTCCTAAAATTTCTATACATGCAACTTAACTGAAAAAGTCCTATCTATGGTATAGAGATTGTATGAAACCAGGGCAAAGAAAAAAGCCTATTTTTCTAGTCTGTTAAACACAAAAAATAAAGTAACAGTAACAAAGTAACAGAAATTATCTTTTGGCTTTTATGCCTGATTGACAGGTTCTCAGAAAAGTAGCCCTACAGTGAAATTAGTACTTCTGGGGTTTTTCCTATCTTGCAACTTTTGAGAGCTATGACGATTTACCACATGTGAAGTAGGTAAATCATAACAGCTGTAAGTTTAATATCTCCTAAAAAGTGTACAAAACAAATTTCCAAAGTTTGTGACATCAGAAATTTGTTTTTGAGAGTGAAAAAGTTGGCTTAAAGCTCAACATTCAGAAAACGAAGATCATGGCATTCAGTCCCATCACTTCATGGCAAATAGATGGGGAAACAGTGGAAACAGTGTCAGACTTTATTTTTCTGGGCTCCAAAATCACTGCAGATGGTGACTGCAGCCATGAAATTAAAAGACGCTTACTCCTTGGAAGGAAAGTTATGTCCAACCTAGATAGCATATTCAAAAGCAGAGACATTACTTTGCCAACAAAGGTTCGTCTAGTCAAGGCTATGGTTTTTCCTGTGGTCATGTATGGACGTGAGAGTTGGACTGTGAAGAAGGCTGAGCGCCGAAGAATTGATGCTTTTGAACTGTGGTGTTGGAGAAGACTCTTGAGAGTCCCTTGGACTGCAAGGAGATCCAACCAGTCCATTCTAGAGGAGATCAGTCCTGGGTGTTCTTTGGAAGGAATGATGCTAAAGCTGAAACTCCAGTACTTTGGCCACCTCATGCAAAGAGTTGACTCATTGGAAAAGACTCTGATGCTGGGAGGGATTGGGGGCAAGAGGAGAAGGGGATGACAGAGGATGAGATGGCTGGATGGCATCACTGACTCGATGGATGTGAGTCTCAGTGAACTCTGGGAGTTGGTGATGGACAGGGAGGCCTGACGTTCTGTGATTCACGGGGTTGCAAAGAGTAGGACACGACTGAGCGACTGATCTGATCTGATCTTTTAAATTATGAAATATGCAAAGGAATATTACTTTAGTGGGTCTTTCAAGTTTCACATTTTTAGAAAAGCTCAAAATTGATTAAGTTTTAATAAAAACCATTAGTCTGATGGAGGAGAGAAGAAACAATTTCATTTAGGGTAAGGTTCAACACAATTTTCTGTGGTGACGAAAACGTCCAATATAATGTACTGTCCAATACAGTTGCTACTAGTCACGCATGGCTAATAAGCACTTGCTTTGTGGCTGCTGAGAATGAAGGACTGATTTTTAATTTTATTTTAATGGCCAACCTAGACAGCATATTAAAAAGCAGAGACATTACTTTGCCAGCAAAGGTCCATCTAGGCAAGGCTATGGTTTTTCCAGTGGTCACGTATGGATGTGAGAGTTGGACTATAAAGAAAGCTGAGCACTGAAGAATTGATGCTTTGAACTGTGGTGTTGGTGAAGACTCTTGAGAGTCCCTTGGACAGCAAGGAGATTCAACCAGTCCATCCTAAAGGAAATCAGTCTTGAGTGTTCACTGGAAGGACTGATGTTGAAGCTGAAACTCCAATACTTTGGCCACCTGATGCGAAGAACTGACTCATCTGAAAAGACCGTGAAGCTGGCAAAGATTGAAGGTGGGAGGAGAAGAGGACAACAGAGGATGAGATGGTTGGATGGCATCTCCGACTCAATGGACAAGAATTTGAGTAAACTCTGGGAGTTGGCGATAGACAGGCCTGGCGTGCTGCAGTCCATGGGGTCACAAAGAGTCGGACACAACTGAGCGACTGAACTGAACTGAACTGAACTTCATCCTAAATAGCTACATATAATTAGAGGCTTTATAATGGATAATGCAGATTTAGGGGGTTAAAGATAAACTGAGGTTGAGAGCCAACAAATTTTACTAAGACTTAATACACAGCAAACCTAACTTTGATTCCCTAACTTAAAAGGAAACAATTATGAAGTACTTGAGTAAACATAGATTTAACTGTGAGCTAATGGTCAGAATAAAATTCCCCCACAAAAATACTCTTGGCTTGCTTCCTTTAAAGAACCTATCCCTGTTGCATTCCTCAAATTTTAGAACCCTGAATTGGTTTCTCTCTCCAGGCAACTAGCCTTCTTAGACGGGGAAGAAAGAGGGCCAGTCAAGTAATGTGGGGGTACTCTCCTACCCTTCACCAACCTCCAATCTTCCCACTCTTCTGTCCTGGAGTAAGAAGGTCCTTAATCTCTAAGCCAGCAGAGTGCCTTATTGTCTCTGGATGCCCAAAGTCTGCCTTTATAGCATTCCACCTTCATGGCAGCTACCAACTGTGGCATCACCAATTCAATGGACATGAATTTGAGCAAACTCCGGAAGATAGTGAAGGGCAGGGAAGCCTGGTGTGCTGCAGTCCATGGAGTCACAAAGACTTGGACACAACTGAGCGAATGAACAACAACAACCAACTGCTTATTACCTCCAGAATTATTCCTACTCTTAGTGGAGGCCATGAACACTCAGCTTAGCTGTATAAAAATACGACTACTCAAAGACATTTAAGTTTTGGTAATTCATTCCAAGTCGTACAATATTTATGCTTATAAAATACCATATAGTTTTAAATTTCACTTCACTAAAAGCTAAATTCTGTTCTTAGTATACCGCCTGACCATCTACTTCTAACCTAAGGAATTATCAGGAACACTATCTATCTCTCAAGAGGGTAATAATCACTACTGTTAGAACAGGAAAAAACAGAATTCTTTCCTGGCAGGTTTCTCAATTTATCCCACATAGTGAGGTCTCTAAAGTAGCAGTTCTTTAACTTCTTGGGGTTCCCAGACTCCTTTAAGTTTTTAATGAAAACACAAGAACTTCTGCCATATAGTTTTACAACCTGTACACTGACATACCAAAAAGGTCATCTATGGACACTTCTATTATAAAGGTATAAGAAACATAATAAAAATAATACTGTAAAGGCCACAGACCTAAGTGATCAGTAGAATATGACCTCAGAAAAGCTAGAATTAATTCAACCTGATATTACTATATCTTCCCTTAATTTTCTTTCCTCTTCTCCTCCTTCCAATTTTACCCTCTTCCCATCACCCCTCTTTGCTCTTAACAGTTCATTTCCTTATTTGGCTATATTATAGAACTAAAGTCATTTATGGCAGAAAGTGAAGAGGAACTAAAAAGCCTCTTGATGAAAGTGAAAGAAGAGAGTGAAAAAGTTGGCTTAAAGCTCAACATTCAGAAAATGAAGATCATGGCATCTGGTCCCATCACTTCATAGCAAATAGATGGAGAAACAGTGGAAACAGTGTCAGACTTTATTTTTTAGGCTCCAAAATCACTGCAGATGGTGACTACAGCCATGAAATTAAAAGACGCTTACTCCTTGGAAGGAAAGTTATGACCAACCTAGATAGCATATTCAAAAGCAGAGACATTACTTTGCCAACAAAGGTCCGTCTAGTCAAGGCTATGGTTTTTCCAGTTGTCATGTATGGATGCGAGAGTTGGACTGTGAAGAAAGCTGATTGCTGAAGAATTGATGCTTTTGAACTGTGGTGTTGGAGAAGACTCTTGAGAGTCCCTTGGACTGCAAGGAGATCCAACCAGTCCATTCTAGAGGAGATCAGTCCTGGGTGTTCTTTGGAAGGAATGATGCTAAAGCTGAAACTCCAGTACTTTGGCCACCTCGTGCGAAGAGTTGACTCACTGGAAAAGACTCTGATGCTGGGAGGGATTGGGGGCAGGAGGAGAAGGGGACGACAGAGGATGAGATGGCTGGATGGCAACACCGACTCGATGGACGTGAGTTTGAGTGAACTCTGGGAGTTGGTGATGGACAGGGAGGCCTGGCATGCTGCAATTCATGGGGTCGCAAACAGTCGGACACGACTGAGTGACTGAACTGAACTGAACTGATTCCAATGTTATGTTTCCTGTTCTAATTTCAAAAGTCAAAGTTTATTTCTTTAAAGAAAAGAAAAAACATTTGTTGAATACCAACTATTTGCCAGGTATTTGTCTATATTCTATCTAACAATCCACGATGGGGAGAGTATCCTCCAAATCTGTATGTTTGAAAATTTACAAGTCACTAAATCAGAGAAAAGTCAAGATATAAATCACAAAACAGTTGGGTACGAATGAAAATATGGCAAGTAAAAATTTAAAGTATAGTTAAAATACTACACGTGAAAATGTAGTTTTAGATTTATGTATTAAAAATTAATGAAACAAACATTCAACACAATAACTTTTAAAAGCTCAAGAAAGTGGAAAAATATAGGACAGAAATTAATGAAACAGAACAAGGAAAAATCAAATCAATAAAACCAAATGAGATTTTACAGATTAATGAAATAATCAGGCTTGCTAAAGTTTAACAAAAGAAAAACAAATACAGCAAATTATTAAAAATTTCAAACAGCACTAACTATATCTTAGAACTAAATTTTAACAGAAACTCATGGATGTTAAGCAACTCACCCAAGAGTACAAAGATCTTGGGTGTGTACTAGGACAGGTACTAGAATTACAGTTGGTAAATAGGGAAGTCAGAATTTTGACAAAAAGTTCCTCTTCTTTTCATATCATACCACCTCTCTTAGAATAACTATCAGGGTCTCAGTCTCCTTACAAATGAAAAAGAATGACATTTCTTAGGTCTCTTTTCAATCCATGATTCTATGAGCTTAAGCTGGTCTGTATATAAACAGTTTATTTCCTTATGTTGGTTCGATTGGGGGTGAAGGCAGAGTTGCTCTGTGTGACCAAGAATACATCTCAATCTACTACACTGAACCATCCTAATGTGTAAGTGCACTTTGCAAAACTTGAAAGAAACCTCAGCAAAACTTACAAGAAAAATAAACAGCGAACTTACAAGAAAAATAAACAGTGAGGTAACTGCTTCTAGGAGCTGATGCTTTACCAAAAAGGTAATGGATAAAACCCATATGTAAGAAATATTCTCCCTTCCAAAAACAAAATCCAACATATGTAAATTTAACCATGTTTGTTCATTGCCCTACATGTACATTTGGGTCTAACAAATAAGTCTACAGTTACTTTTGTGAAACTTGCTTCAACAAACCCTTTCATTTTCTCCTTTTAGCAGTCCAAGGTTAAAAGTAAATAAAATTTTTTGGGCTTTTTACTACTTAGTGTTACCTGAGCAGTTTTTAGAAAGTTCTATTCATTCCAAATTTAAGGAATGTTCTTTATTTGGTGTCCAATTCAGTTTGAATAAAATACATTTTGGAGAGAAAAACATGCAATATTTTTCTTGCTTTCTTTGGAAACAGGTGTTGCACATCTTTCCAGAATCACATGAAAACTCTTCCTGCAAATTGACAGGAGTTGTGTGTTATTTTTAAACAAAAAGGGTTCTCTTCTCCTCCTCTATAAAGGTAAAGAAAGTTTTTCAAAATTTTACCAACTTGAACAAGTGAAACTAGGAAGTATGCCAGGTAAGACAGTCTGTTTCCTCTGCATATCAAATGCTGAGACTCCTTGATTCATATTCCAGATCATTTGACAAATGTTTCACATCTAGCTCACAGCTAGACATTCATATCTGGCACTCAAGAGAGAATGCAGACTAGAGATGAATATCTGAAATTTCAATTATAAAAGGGATAGCTGAAGCCATGAGATCTTACTAAGATCAGAAAAAGTGGCAAGAACAATAATCTAAAGAAAAAAGAGACAGCTAACTAATAACCCACCTAGGTGGCGCTATTGGTAAAGAACATGCCTGCCAATGCGGGAGACAAAAGAAACGCAAGTTGGATCCCTGGGTTGAGAAGATCCACTAGAGAAGGGCATGGCAACTCACTCCAGTATCCTTGTCTGGAGAATCCCAAGGATGGACGAGCCTGGCAAGCTACATTCCATAGGGTCGCAGAGAGTCGGACACAACCGAAGTGACTTAGCACACACGCATGCCAATTAATGAGGAATGAACTACCAGGTAAGTAGGATAAAGAACATGAAAGAACAGTGTCAAGGAAAATGAGGAGGGGCACTTCTCAAAAACGCCAGTAATGTTTTTACTTAACTCCCTGACAGTATGCTAGGTTTCTTTTAATCACTTTAAAAGGTAAATGTTATTACATCATTTTGAAGATGAAGAAACTGGCCCAAGGGAACTTAGGTTGCAGGATTGTGACTCAAAACCCACGTCAATGAGGCCATGAGCCTTTTGGGTTCAGATGGTCTTGACAATTACAGATGCCACTTAAAAAGAAGCAGAGCAGAAAAGGAACACACAAGTGGTAACTGATGAACCATGACAGAAGAACTGCAGTACTCTGAGTGAAAACAGAAAGACTGAAAGAATTAGAGAAAGAGAGTAAGTAATTGGGTAAAAAAACTTTTAAATGTCTTGTGATATAAAAGGAAGGAAAGGGGAGAATTTGGTCTACACCTTGAAGGATAAATAGAGCAAAAGAAGGGTGATGATTTTTTTGCTCTTGTCTATGGTGCAAAAGATGTGACAGTGAGCTGATGCAGTGAAATGCAGGTAGTGGGAGAGGAGAACTTGAGAATGAGGATGAATGGCTGGAGCTGAATCCACAGGAGATGAAAGGAAATGTAAACATACTGAGCTGCTGCTGCTAAGTCACTTCAGCCGTGTCCGACCCCATAGACGGCAGCCCACCAGGCTCCCCCGTCCCTGGGATTCTCCAGGCAAGAACACTGGAGTGGGTTGCCATTTCCTTCTCTAGTGCAGGAAAGTGAAAAGTAAAAGTGGAGTCGCTCAGTCATGTCCGACCCTCAGCAACCCCATGGACTTCAGCCTTCCATGCTCCTCCGTCCATGGGATTTTCCAGGCAAGAGTACTGGAGTGGGGTGCCATTGCCTTCTCCAAAACATACTGAGACAACTCATCAAAAGCAGGGTTATACTTGTGGCTGATTCATGACATTGTATGGCAGAAACCAGCACAATATTGTAAAGCAATTATCCTCCAATTAAATATAAATTTTTTTTAAAAAGGGTTGGTTACTGTTAGGGTTTTTGTGTTGTTGTTGTTTTTTTTAATGTTTCCTATTTGATTTGTATTGCTCTGCAATGTAATCAGGTTCTGGTTACTCTTGGGACACCACATTCAGTATTAGTACACTCCCCTTGGCCCTTTGGCCTTGATGGAAACATGTGACAAAGGAAGAAAGGGAGCTGAAACAGTGTGAGCACCTCTGTGGATCTGATACCATACCAAACACTTAACAATAATTTTCATTTAATCCTTACAATACTAGAACACAAGCTCCAAAAAGGCAAAAATTTCTTTTGTTCTCTGATATACCTCAAGCACCTAAGACAGTTCTTAGTACAAGGTTGGCCCTCAACAAATATTTAGTGAATTAACAAAGAGTCACCATGCTATTACTATCCCCATTTTAAAGATGAGAGGATGACTCAAAGAGGATAAGTAACATAATTAAAGTCATACACATAATAAGGGTGAAATTAAAAATATTTAACAACTAGTACACACCAGCACGGTCATTCAGAACAGATGCCAGCTGGTGCTAGAGGAGCTGGGTTCTGCTTCAACCTTTTAGTTGTAGAATCTTGGGTAGGTCCATGGGAGGGTTGTGGGTGAGGGAAGGTAAGACTCAGATGTATACTGTCTACCAGTTTTGATAGTAAGTGATGCGTCCAGGACTCAAACACACACTTATCTGACTAAAGCCTTCTAAATGAAGTAGGAAATGGTACCATTTGCAAAAAAATGAGGAGAGTAGGAGATAACTGGAGTTTAATAGAGTAGAAAAACAGTCACAACAACTGCAATGGGAAACAAATAAAAACTGATAACTGAGCTCAATCTGTTGCCAGACAATTAGGGAAAAAAAAAAAAAAAGATAGTCCAACTGTGGTAGGGTAAAGTGCAAGGAGGAATAAGAGAAATATGAATGGGCAGAGCAAAAGTACAGGATGAAGATTTTCAATTCCAGGTAATTAATTTGGATATGCTTCAGTAAGAAATGAAAAATCAACACTGGCTTTGAGCAAGAAAAGACTTGATGGAAGTTGTACCTCAAGATGAGTTTGTGCGAGGTAGAGAGTGAGAAGGTGAAGAGCGGGAAGCCACGTGGGAGGGGTCCGTGGTCGAGAGCACTATATATTTGGGTGTGATTCACAGAGATGGCACTCAAAGTATCCAGGGGCAAGAGTTCAAAGAACAGTGCACCCTCAACTTTTAGAAATACCTACATTCTGGTCACTGGCTTGTAGTCACTACCTCTCTGTGGCTGACATGGTTTTACTATAAAAAGTACTTAGTTATCGTTTTGGTTTTCTGTTTAAGTTGAAACAAAAGGGAGAAAGTACAGTTTAGATATAAGTGACATTTACCAAACAAAGTTTTACTCTTTGTGGTTTTCTGTCAATAATTACCTATAATATCCTCAACCTTGGAGTCTCTTAGTTCATTAAGACACCTAAAATAAATTTGTGTATGTATTTAAACAGCTTTTTAAAAAATCCAAGACAACTATATGGGCAGGTTATTTTAATATATACCCTGAGATTTCTGCACAAAAAACAAGTTAGCCTATTTATTTATACACTAACAAAAATAAAAAGGAGAAGTTGGTCACCTGTTGTTACTGCCCCAGAAAGGCACACAGTGCCAACTGGCCAGGAACAACATTCATTCCTTCCACTCTCTCCTAGTAACAGCTGTTCTCTTTTTTTCTTCAAGCTGGCAAAGGTCACATTCAGTAGCAAACTTTCCATGCAGATTTCTACATGCAAAAAGCAAGGAGAAGGCTGACGTAACAGGGTGTGGGAAGAGACAGCTGATTTTGTTCTATTTTAATTTCTCCTGGGCATTTACCAGGAATATATTTTGGGCTTCTTTGATATCTGGAGCTATAACTATTAATCATTTTTCAGCAAAAAAAAAAAAAAAAGCATTCTGTTTACATGAAACTGGACTTGAAGATGATATAAGCAAATTTTGAAGTAGGCAAAAAACTATAGCAAAATTGTACAGTAATATTTACATCATTAATGGCTGCCTAATTAAAATGCATTAGGCTAAGTGAAGAGGCCAAATTCAAAAGACTGCATACTGTATGACTCCATTTACTACATGGCATTATATGACATGCCATTTATATGACTTTATAGGATGGAGAACAGACTAGTGCTTGTCAGAGGTGCAGAATGGTGGGAGGAGCTGACTAAAAAAAAGAAATATGAGGGAATTTAGGGCGGCAACAGACTAGTTCTGTATCTTGATTGTGTGGTGGTTACATAACCCTAAATTTTAAATTGTCGACAATTCACAGAACTGTATCCCCAAAGAGTGAATTTTACTATATACACTTTTTTTAATGTTAGCTTAAGCCTCACATCACCTCTCTCTACTCCTTTTTTCAAATCTCTTCCACAAGCTCCAAACAATAACCCCACCCCCTCCACCCAGCTAACACCTACTTGCCATTCCAGCTTCTTTCTATTCAGTTCCTCCTGGAATCTTTCCTTTGGTGTGGCAGGGTGGGGTCCTAAACAGAGCTGAGGCTTTGTAGTCAGATACACCTAGTTGGGCTTACTTTTGGCATTCTCCCAGTTACTACTTGAGTGAACATGGGCAAATTAACTAGCTCAGTTTCCTCATGCAGTGAATGCAAATAAATAGAATTTATGTACCTCCCTGTTGTAAACAAATTAAATGCTATTCCCTGATCTTTCTCCTCTGCCTACTGCCTTCAGAATCACTTTCTGAGTTTCACAGACCTGATACTTACATAAAATTATCACAACACTTAACTCATGTACTGAAATTATTTATCTCTGGCAAATAAAATGGCTCGGTATCTCTCTGACTCCTAAACTCACAGAGGCCAGCATGTTCACTGACAGATAGTTAAATTGTTTGAAGAATATTGTGTCAACCTGATCTGGTCTTACTGTTAAAGAAGGAAATACTGGAAGAGAGAGAATCAGGAAGAAAAGGCTAGAACACCCTGAGACAGTCTGGGGTGGATGACTCAAGAAGGTTTTCCAAAATATCTACTAAGGTGTTACATACTGAACTACAGCACAAAAACTGCAGATAACCTAAATATTTAAAAACAGAGGTAAAGAGGGTTATGCCAAAAACAATGAAATACCACATAACCATTGAAGGTAACTTCGTAGAAGACTATGTCAAAAAGAGTACACGAAGTAACATCTCAACTTTTTTTTAGAGCACCGGTTTTTAAAAAAGTGTTAAGTTCATAAATATAAAAAGATACATAACCAAAATGTTAAAAGGCGTCATCTCTCAGTGGTAGTGAGATTAGTAATGATATTTATTTTCTTTTCTGGGCGTTTCAGAGTTTACCAATTTATTACATGTTAATTCTAGAAAATTTGGAAACCACAGAATAATTATTTTAAAAGAAAAAACTAATCTAGATTTCACTAATGATGCTATTCCATGTCCAAGACTCAGATGTCCAAAAACGGGGGTAAAATACATTATGCTGAATCCATATAGTAACATCATGTATTTCCAAAGTAAAATAGATTATAAACTATATACCTTTGGGAAAGAAACAAGATATGAGCAGTTCCTCTATTGAGAAAGTTTTTTAACTTGGAAGATCTATGAACAGATATACAGGAATATTTCATCAAATATTAACTACTGTATCTTTCTTTGAAAGTTTATTAAGAGACAACAAATTTCAGAAGACAATATAACATAGTGAATCAAGGAGAAAGTTCCTCCTTGAAACACAGTGTCTATAGAATTTATTTAGTCTTTAGCTTAAAAAAATGACACGTGCCTGCTTAGTCGTTCAGTTGTGTCCAACTCTCTGTGACCCCATAGACTACAGCCCGTCAGGCTCCTCTGTCCATGAGATTTTCCAGGTAAGAATACTGGAGTGGGTTGTCATTTCCTTCTCCAGGGGATCTTCCCCATGGGATCACAAACTACACCCCCCCCCAACCCCATATCCTGCACTGCCAGATGATTCTCTACCATTGAGCCACCTGGGAAACCCAAAGAAATTATGAACTGTAGGGATTTATCCAGGTATTATTTAAGTTTGTAAGACAAAGCATCCCACATTCAGGTGAGAACACCTGATTAAGTTATTTCTCTCTCTGAACCAACGAGACTTCCAGTCTCAGAAATCCCATCCACAAACTTCGCTTAACCAACGAAATCTCCTTTTTCAGCAACTAGGCAACCGACAATTTCTCCCATTCAGCAGGAAGGCCTATATTCCAAAGAATAAAAGTGTGTGTTTACTATTAATATTATAGTGATTCTTGAATAAAACTAACAAGCTCTAATGCCTTTATAGAATTTCTAGAATTGTTATCATCTAAAAAAGTATATACATAAATGCTTCTTTAGAGACTATGGATGGTGGTGGCTGGTGGGCAGATTTTAAATTCTTTAAGGAGACTGCATTAGCAACTGAACTTGTAGAAAAAATATCTGACAAACTTGATTTCACCATTTTGGTACAAATACGTGTAAGAAGTACTTAACGAATCAAAACTACATGGTATTTGGCAGAAACCAACACAACACTGTAAAGCAATTATCCTTCAATTAAAAATAAATTTTAAAAAAATCAAAACTACAGATGAAAAAGTTTAAACAACCGAACAAAATCCAGACCTAAGATCTCAACTGCTTTTAAGAGTTCACGTGCCCCTACCAATTAAAAAAATGTACTGTGTATTTAAATCTTAATTTATATGGATCCATCATGTCTACTCTGAAATTATGCCAAATGGCAAGGTTCCAGAAACTAAAATAAAGTTATACTAAGGTGTGTCTCAGAAGGAAAACATAAAAACTCTAACTTTGGCAGGAAGTGACCAAAGTAGCATATCTAAATTAGTAAGCTTTGTTTAAAACACATGTGCTTTTTAAAAAAAAAAAAGGCACACAAGCCAAAAAGTTTTGTAAAATTCTTTTTTTAATAGTTACGATGACTGCAGCAGCAAATCGTATATCCATCTTCCCAAAAATCTATGTTTCTACCACTCAAGTTAAATTTTATACAGAAGATAAAAGTTATCTTTTGTATAATTTTATACAGAAGATAAAAGCTGCAAGAAGGAAGAACTCCCACAAACTATTCCTTTCAGGCCAAGAGCAAACATGCAATGCTGAAACTACACACTAAACAGCAGCTACCATGGGAAATAAGAAAGAAAGACAGGCAGGTAACAGTTTGTTGACTGCCTACTAATTCTTATTTATTACTAACAAATCTGTGAAGTAGACAGTAGTCTCTCCATTATTCAAGTGAAGAAACTGAAGTTCAACAAGACTAATAAGCATCTGTGTGACCCAAAGCAAGAATGCCTAATAGAAATAGTACATGTGTGCTCAGTCATGTCCAACTCTTTGTGACCCCATGGACTGTAGCCCACCAGGCTCCTCTGTCCACAGGATTATCCTGGCAAGAATACTGGAGTGGGCTGCTATTTCCTGCTCCAGGGTATATAGCTGACCCAGGGATTGAACTGGCGTCTTCAGCAGCTCCTACAGCAAAGCAGAATTTTGAAACCAGTCTACCAGGCTTCATATACCAAATTCCACCGTATCTGGTTAACAATTACTTTGGAAAGCATGGATATCAAATAATCCATTGTTCTCAGTAAAGACGGTTCTATAAGAGGAATTCAACTATTCCTATACCATTGGCCTAAAAACGGTTCCTTTATCTAGCAAGATCATTCTTCCCTCACCTGGCGTATCACAAGAAACCATGACAACCTACTATCCCAGACTACTAGCTACTACACTCTCCTTTCTAATTCCAACTTTTTAAAAAGAACTACCAATACCCACAAATTTCCACTTCACCAATTACTCACTTCTCAGCCCACCACGATTTAAAAATGGCTTTACATAAAGTTATCAGTGACCTTAGTGTAACTAAACCAAATGGATACTTTCCAGGTGTTACCTTACCTTTCAGGAGGATGTAGACATTGTTACCACGCTCTTCTTGAGGCACTCTCTTCACTTGGCTTTCCAGAAACAGTCTTCTGGTTTTTTAAAGTGTCCTCTCCCTCTCAGTCTTGGCCTTTTTTTATTTCTTCCAACCAATCTGAAGCTCAGTCCTAAACCTGTTTTTTTTTTCAATTTATAACTTCTTCCTGAGATTTCATCAATTCTCATGACTTCAATTACCATGAATATGCCCAGGACTCTGAAAAGTCAGACAGTTCCTCTGAGCTTTAGATCCATTTATCCAAACAAGGACCAGATACTCCTTCTTGGAAACTTCAAAACTTCACGTAACATGGTGAAAACCAAACTCACTATCTCATCTCCATCCCCATTCCCATTTCAAATGGGTTCTCTCCTAGGGCTCCCCAGTTTAGTTATTATAGAAATCTATCCAATTATACAAGCCAGAACTTTCAAAACTATCTTTGATATTTCTCTCTCTCTGACTCTCCATTTTTCCTATGTCACCAAAACTGGTCCATTTTCTCTCCCAGATACTTCACAAATCCCTCAACCTTCCTCCATCTCTACCAGCACCTCTTTACTTTCACTACCATTATCTCATTTGGACCCCTGAGACAGCTTCCTAACTGATCTCCCCGCTGCTGCTGCTGCTGCTAAGTTGCTTCAGTCGTGTCCGACTCTGTGCGACCCCATAGATGGCAGCCCACCAGGCTCCCCCATCCCTGGGATTCTCCAGGCAAGAACACTGGAGTGGGTTGCCATTTCCTTCTCCAATGCATGAAAGTGAAAAGTAAAAGTGAAGTCGCTCAGTCGTGTCTGACTCTTTGCAACCCCATGGACTGCAGCCCGCCAGGCTCCTCCATCCATGGAATTTTCCAGGCAAGAGTACTGGAGTGGGGTGCCATTGCCTTCTCTGACTGATCTCCCTAAATCCATTCTTTTCCAGCTCCAATCTATTATTCCACCCTGCAGCCAAAGTCATCATTTTAAAAAGCTACCCTATCCTTCTTATTCAAAATCCTGTTTATAAACTCTCATAGTACCCAAACCTCTCCTTCAGAGCACTTAATGGTTCATTTTTATATTTATTTGTGTGATTATATGCATCTCCACTGCCCACAACAGAACTAAGCACACAATATGTGTAAGAACGAATACTACCAGAATAAACAAATGCCTACTACATAATGGACACTGCATCACAGCCAACAAGAACGTACAGATGAAGACCCAGTCCTTTTCAGATAAAGAAACTGAAGTTGTGAACTTGGGTGATTCACCCTAGTAGGTGATCAGACCTGTACCTTTCCAGTGTCCATATTCTTTAAATTTTATGCATCCTATGAATACAAAATAATTTTGTAAAACTTTTATACATTAAAAAAAATAAATGGGACTAGTATCTTGATAAAATAAAAAATATTTTAATAAAGTTCTGTTGAAATTGCAAGGTAACACCCTACATTTAAACTGCAACAGTTCATTTCTCTCTTATTTTTGAGTAATTAGTTTGCACAGATATGATGCTAGCCCCCTTAAACAAGTACCATTCACACCCTTTATTATAGAAAGTATTAATAAGTTTTTATCTCCTATAACATAAACACCTTCTTCTGAATTATATTCAGATAATACACTAAAATATGTTTATAGCTAGCCCCTATCTGAGCTATAACATTTCTGTCACAACTCTATTTGATATATCTGACAGTTCAAAATTTCAAACCCCTCTGCTTTTAATTTATAAAACATTCAACCAAGTTACGCCATCTTCCAATCTCAATATTTTATTCTTTTTAAAATTTTATTGATTGATTGACAGGTAAATGGATTGACTGATTTTTGCCACACTGGGCAGCTTGTGGGATCTTAGTTCCCTGATCAGAGATCAAATCCATATCATGGCAGTGAAAGTGCCAAGTCCTGGGAATTCCCTGGTGGTCCAGTGGCTAAGACTCCATGCCCCCAGTGCAGGGGGTCTGGGCTTGATCCCTGGTCAGGAAACTAGATCCCGCATGCTGCAACTAAAGATCCTGGGTGCCACAATGATCAAAGATCCAGTGTGGCCGCAACTAAGACCCAGGACAGCCAAATAAATAAATATTTTAAAAGAGAAAGAAAGAAAGCACTGACTCCTAACTACTGGACCACCAGGGAATTCCCCTCCAATCTCAGTATTTCATTCTTAATTATGAGAAGTCTGAGGACATGAAGCAAGGGTAACTATAACAAAATTTTTTCAGCAATCTGTTCTCTTTCCCTAGTAAATTCTAAACATAGGTTGAATTATCGTTGACCAACCTAAACAACAAATTCTTTACTTCAGGAAATTTAAACCATTGTAAATGTGACCCTTAGATTTATCCAACTAAAAATCAGAATCTCCACTATAATCTCTTTACTGGGAAGCACTTCTTTACTTATTCTAGGCCTCGTGAGGCACCGTCATGATTAACCCTATTGTCCTGCTTTCTCTCAAGGAAGCTTCATCCTTTCCTAACTTCCTCTTGCAAGGTAAAAACGGACTATAGCAATATTCACTTCTTCATTTAAAAAAATTTTTCTTTTCTTCACTTTACTCTTTGCCTCCCTTTTTATCAGAAGAAATTAAGTTAGCCAAAGCCAAGATCAGGGCTGTCACAACTACTGAATAGCTCAATGCTTTTAAGTATAAGCTTTAAATTATTAGCAAACAAAAATATGATTCTTAAATAGGACTCAACTTCAATAGTTCTTGTAACTTTGGCCATAGTATTTTACTTCTGGTGTATATATTTCCAATTGGTGGTAGGTTTCCAGGGTTATTGGGCAGATGAAATCCCTTAACTGTTCAACGGAAGCTATATGCCAATGCCCTACAGAGTAATGCATCATTCTGCCAGCCAACGCTACACAGAAACATTAAGGTCTCACCACTCCAATCACTAACTGACTAACAAACTACAAGACTAGTACTGAGGAAAACAGAAACATAATCTCAGATAATGTAATTATTTTATTTCAAAGAACATCTCTCTCCTATTTCCTATTAAATATTCTGCAAGTCACTGGAATAGAATAGAGCACAGGCAAATACAAAGTTAGAAGAGATTTCCCTGGTATTTCAGATGTTTGCCAAAAGATTTTGACAGTCTTAGCTGAAGATAAACTGCTACTGATACAGATGACAATCTCCTGATATTAAGCAGACTAGATCTAACCTAGTCTAACTGTGATTTATTTTTGTATTTTTTTTTAATTTAATGGCAGTTGAACGTCCTTTTTCATCTTTTTTAAAACTGAAAATCTCCCTTCACTGAAATTTCAGTGAGTCTGACCAAATCATATTCTGCTTTGGCTTCTCAAGGTGGCATATGTCACCACTTCTAACAGTATGGCTGACATAAGAGTATCCAACTAGTTTCAAGATTTCGTAAGTTCTTTGGTCACTGATAAAGTCATATGCCTATGTGTGGCAAAAAAGAAACTCAAGCAGGGGCCCTACATTATTTGTATCAGGGACCATTTTTCCTATGTCACTACTTTCTGAATACTTCAGTCAGCCTTCAGATTTTTCCTGTTTTCTGCTGACAACATTCCCTTCATGACCTGGCTAGATCAATAACAGATCTCCTACAAGTGTGCTGCCTTGCTCAAAATGCCCCGTTTACCCTGCGTTCTTTGTTTTCCTACCCTAGTGTCAAATGCCCAAATATGTTCTGCAGCTATTGACTCTCCTTAATAAGAAAGTTTGCTTACCATTATGACCCAGAGAGATAGATAAGGCAGACATTATTCTCATTATAATTTACACATGAGTAAACGAAAAAGCCTATGTGATCAGAGAGAACAGCAGAAGCAAAACTAGAATGTGACTTAAAAGCCAACCACTTTCACTACCAGATCACACTTTGAACCCTTTAAATAAATTACATAAACAAAATTGTTATTCAGTGAAAAATCATCCACAATGTCAAATCCTAAGCAAGGCGGGGAAGTCTAATGCAAAAAACTTATCTTCTTAAAAGATAATTTATTCATTGTTAGATTTGGTTAGTAATTAAATTACAGTCAATGGCAGAACTTAGAATCTCACTCATATTCATATAGATATCCAACACTAGCTATAAAGTTGAGTATTACCCATAACTTGCCTAACAAGTTTTGATAACATCATAATGTAAGAGACCTCTTCTCCAACTAGGCCACTGGGTTAGACATAGACAACATATGAGAAGGAGCATATTCAAAATTTCTTTCTCTTATCAATGCCATTTTTTAAAAATATAAAATATAATAAATGTCACTTGCTTCTGCTACACTGTATAACTATACTAGGTATATTTTCCAATCAATTAGGATGTCATTTGAAAAACTGTTTAAATAGGCTTTTTAAAGAAAAATATTGTAAATATATAATATTAAAACATAAAATATTATAAAAGTATTAATTTTAATTACATTTAGCCATACATTTAATTATAGAGTCATACTGCCTTTATGATATGGAAGGCTATCCTAAAATTAGGCCTATGCCAGAACACTGCAGGTGGATGTGACCACTATAAACATTTATTTCTTAAACTTCATGGAAAGAAAACAAGGAAAAATTCTTACTGATCAAGAGAAGTTATGAAAAGAACCTGTTATGTTTAGCTGTACTGCAGCCATACTTCAGCCTCAACTGCAAGTTATTAGGTTCTGACTAGCTCATATTCAAGAAATAAAATATTCATGCTTTAAAACGTGAGTACCAAGAGAAGTTACCATTACCCAAATCATGCCATTTCCACTTCACACACACCTTTGTTTATTACTATTTCACTCAACTACAGATATTCATATTGGTACCTTGTCTATGAGCTGTGGAAATACTGCTCACCTAGAAGTAAAATGATAAGATCTCAGTGAGGTATCTGATTCCAGAAAGAAACAGGTTAGGAGTAATCAGAACATCTCCCATAGTGATCTGGGCATGAAAAACTGAAATATGAACCAGGTCCCAATTCAAATGCTATTTAAACTGAAGCTAGAACTACACTAAACAATGTCCCAAAAGAAAACTCACCAGTACATGGTATCAAATTTAAACAACAGACGGGATCAGTGGCCAAATTGGGTTATTATCTTAATAGTGATAATGATACAACGGGACAGACCAGGACTATGTTAAACACTTCACATACACTCTCTCACATTATCTCATCTAATTTCACAGCACTATGAGGAAGACACTATTATCATTATCTTTTTCCTCATTAGGTGACAAGACTTATGGAGAGGTGAAACAACCTGCCCAATGTCACACAGTTAATAGCAGAGTTAAATTCCAACCCCCAGAAGAGTGACTGACTCAAGTATCTTGCCTACTCATTCATGTAAAAAATATCTGAATGCCTAACATGTATTACACGCTTTCTAAGCACTCATATCGGAGAAGGCAATGGCACCCCACTCCAGTACTCTTGCCTGGAAAATCCCATGGATGGAGGAGCCTGTTGGGCTACAGTCCATGGGATCGCTAAGAGTCAGACATGACTGAGTGACTTCACTTTCAGTTTTCACTTTCATGCATTGGAGAAGGAAATGGCAACCCACTCCAGTGTTCTTGCCTGGAGAATCCCAGGGACGGGGGCGCCTGGTGGGCTGCCGTCTATGGGATTGCACAGAGTCGGACACAACTGAAGCGACTTTGCAGCAGCAGCAGCAGCAAGCACTCATATTACAGTGTTTCCACCCAGTAATAAAGATGGATTCTGAACTATCCACTAGAGAAGGGACAGGATACCCACTCCAGTATTCTTGTGCTTCCCTAGTAGCTCAGCTGGTAAAGAATCCGCCTGCAATGCGGGAGACCTGGGTTCAATCCCTGGGTTGGGAAGATCCCCTGGAGAAGGTAATGGCTACCCACTCCAGTATTCTAGCCTGGAGAATTCCATTGACTATACAGTCCATGGGGTTGCAAAGGGTCAGACATGACTCATTTCACCACTTCAGAACTATCTATAGGAATTATTTCCAGAATTTAGCCCTAACCAAAAGTGTAACGGGGAGCCTGGTGGGCTGCCGTCTATGGGGTCGCACAGAGTCAGACATGACTGAAGTGACTTAGCAGCAGCAGCAATGTTCCCCAAGGTTTACAGTATCCTGGCTGGAAAGTAAAAGTGAAGATCTCAGGAGCAATTGTCCTGAAATTCACACAGACTTCATTAAAATACCTGCTTCTCTCCCCTTACAGCATCTGTGTACCCCTTGGGGACAGAGACCCTGTCTCACTCACTCTTAGTACCCAAGTGCTCTGACATAGGCACTCAGCTTACCATATGGTATTGTCATTGTTTGTTACGAGTCTGTTTTCCAGAGTAAGCAAGAAGCTACTTGAGATCCATGTTTTATTTTTTCACCCATTTTTGTATCACCAGTGCTAGGGCATACAACAAGCCTATTACTTCACAGTTTTGTGATGATTTCATGAGTTACGTAAAACATTTACCACAGGCTCATTTATGCATTGAATAAGGAATAGTTTTCTTCTTATTTACCTCTCAAGCACCTACGAAGTCAAGCCCTCTTTTCCTGCTGACGTAAATGAACCAAAAGGCAAGGCAGAACCTGGCTTAACAAGCTGCCAATTAACTCAAGAGCTCATCCGCTACACATTTCCTATATGTCATTTTCCTAGGCACCCCACCCTGAAAAACAGACACAGGAAACATTTCCAAGAAGTGACAACTGAGAACTAAACCATGAGGTTCTAACTATATCTACTGGAATGAGTTACCAAAGGTGACTCTAAACTCTACACACGTGATTCACATGACACGCAATAAAGTACAAAGGTCTTCCTTTCCTGGGTAAAATGGCCTATAACAACAGTGCTATTTGGAGAAAAAAATCTATGAGTATATTAGTGATCTGGCTTTCCAGATGGCACGGTGGTAAAGAACCCACCTGCTAATGCAGGAGACACAGGAGATGTGGGTTTGATCCCTGCATTGGGAAGGTCCCGTGGAGAAGGAAATGGCAACTCACTCCAATATTCTTGCCTAGAGAATCCCCATGGACAGAGGACCCTGGCAGACTATAGTCCAAGGGGTTGTAAAAGAGTCAGACACAACTAAGCGACTAAACAACAACAAACTTTACTGATCAGGGCAAATCGGTTATATCTTCCAGTATGATATACCCTCCGAGCAAACTCTTAGTAGTTATTAGGAGTTTGATTTATGAAAAATTAAAGTGCCTGCTTTGGACAGCAGATACATGCTCAAAACATAAGCAGAAACTGACTATGAAGCCACATTATATGGAATAAAGATAGTCATAAAAGATTTAGCCCACCTAAAATAATCACTGCTTTTACAGCCAATTAATTCCCTCAGTCCCTCATTTCTTACCCTCTTCATTTCTCAATCTGGACAGTCAATCTGAATTCAAAAGTTGTAACTCTTAAAAATGCATTTCCCAATTCCCAACCATGCCACTTCTTACCTGGATTCCATTGGCAGTTTCTCAGCTACCTGAGGCCTTAGTTCCACCATCAACAGAATGAAGATAACTAAGCTATCCTCCCTGAGCAGGTTTTGATAGACCTCATAGCCACACACAGACATAGAGCACTAAATGTCAGTTATTATTATTATCCACTTTGACATTTAGAAATAAGCTGCAATAGTTACTATTAAGAACACTAGGATACATACTGTATTCCCGCCACACTGGCCTCTTTTCTGTTACAAATGCCCTTTGCCCCTCAACACCTGCTCTTTCCTATGCCTGGAATCATCTTCTTTCAGCTCCTCCATGACCAACTTACTTTCATTCTTAAATCTGAATTTAAATATGCCTTCCTCAGAGAAGCCTTCCCTGAGATTATGACCCTGACCCCTCAATATCTCACTCTCTTCTAACCTTGCTTACATTCTTTCATGGCATTCACAAATATCTGTAACTATTAGTATAGAGACCTTACTTATCTTTTTCACAATGAAGTTTACAACTCCTAGCATTGTAAATATTAAGCACGCATGTGTGTGTGTGTGTGTGTGTGTGTGTGCTTAGCCATGTCCAACTCTTTGTGACCCCATGGACTGCAGCAATGCCAGGCTCCTTTGTCCGTGGAATTTTCCAGGCAAGAATATTGGAGCGGGTTTCCATTTCCGTCTCCAAGGAATTTTCCCACCCAGGGATTGAACCTGAGTCTCCTGCATCTTCTGCATTGGCAGATGGGTTCTTTACCAGCTGGGCCATCAGTGAAGCCCCATTAAGCACATAATAGCTGATAAACAAGTGAACGATGTTGCAACGTCAAATATTTTAAAACTTAACATTGTATTCCTAAAGGAAATCAATATTAATATTCATTGGAAGGACTGATGTTGAAGTTGAAGCCCCAATACTTTGGCCACCTGATGCAAAGAGCCGACTCATTAGAAAAGGCCCTGATGCTGGGAAAGATTGAGAACAGGAGGAGAAGGGGGTGAAAGAGGATAAGATGGTTGGATGGCATCACCAATCCAATGGACATGAGTTTGAGAAAACTCTGGGAAATAGTGAAGGACCGGGAAGCCTGGTGTGCTTCAGTCTTGAGGTCACAAAGAGTCAGGCACGACTTAGCAACTGAGCAATAACACTCTATTAAACACAACATAAAAAATAAAAGATAGTATCAGGTTAACATATGTCAAAATACATAGCTGAGGTAATTCCCTAGAGATCCAGTAGTTAGGCCTCCATACTTCCATTGCAGGGGGCCGGCGTACGATCCCTGGTCAGGGAACTAGGATCCCACAACCAACACAGCACAGCCAATAAATAAATATCTGATTGAAAAAACAGAAGTAAGAAGGAGATGGGGTATGAAGAGGTATTACACAATAGTCTTTTCTTTGATGCCTGCTTAACCATAGGTAGGAAATCAAACAACAGAATTCATACAAATGAGGGAATACAATTAGGGTCATTCAAAAATTTTAGGAATATTAAGTCTACTTTTTATATGGTGACTCAATCAATTCCAAGGCCTGGACAATAAAAATAGTGAAGGTGACCGACCAGAGTCTGGCTAACTCCATTTTCTTAAGCTGAAATTCAGGACTTAACCACTGTATAAAGTAACAGTTTTTCCATCTGTTTAGTTACACTCTACCACAGACTATACAGATCATTTTCCAACATAGCTGGGATTACCACTACCTGAAGATCATATATGTGGTTTTTACACATGACTGATAAGACACTACTATTTCAAGATGTTCTGTAAGCTTCAAAGACATTCCATGAGTATTCACAGGGAACAGTTTGAAGTTTGTGTTTTTGTCCCTAATACAAAACTATGTTGATGTTATTTTTACTAAAATAATGATGTTTTAATTATTGCAGGATTATAGAGGATTACTTTTATTTGATAATCATCTTATGCACACGAGTGCAAGGCCTACTCTAAGACCTTTATATTTTCACTCATTTAAGCCTCACAACAACCATACAAGGTAGGTACTTTATCATTACACAGCTGACACAACAGACACACACAGAGGAAATCTGCCTACGGTTGCACAGCTAGTAAATGGAGGAACTGGAATTGAACCTACACAGTTTGGATCCAGAGTCCATCACTAGACTATGCTGTCTATCTAATGTTTTAAAGAAAAATCAATAGTTCATAAAGTCATAACCAATGTTAGATTAGTTTCAGTTAAGTAAAACTGAAACAACTCAGTCTGAGCCATCTGGGCTTTAAATCAAGACAGCAAGGTTGAAGGCCGAAGGAAAGCAGGAAGGAAAAAGTGAAAACGGAAAATAAGGTACGTAGAAACAGAAGGACTTCCCAAGTAGCAGTGGTAAAGAATCCACCTGCCAACACAGGAGATGCAGGAGACTCAGGTTTGATCCCTAGGTCAGGAAAATCCTCTGGAGAAGGAAATGGCAACCTGCTGCAGTATTATTGCCTGAAAAATTATGGACAGAGGAGCCTGGTGGGCTACAGTCCATGGGGTCACAAAGAGTAGGACATGACTGAGCACACACACATACAGCAAAAAGGAGGGACAAAAAGAAAGAAAAGAGTTACTTGTAACCACTGTTCATAATATCTGAATGAATCCTTTTTCAGAAAGAAAATAAGGGACAAGACAGTGCCTATATAATCCCTAACTAGCTTATTACACAGACTGTATATTTCCATCCTAAATGCTGAATTAAACCAGTAATTTAGGAGGAAATAACATTTCAAATTCCTTTGCAGAGGGGAATTCCCTGTTGTTCCAGTGACTAGGACTCCGGGCTCTCATTACCAAGGGTCCGGGTTCAATCCCTGGTCTAGAAACTAAAATCCCACAAGCCATGGGGCAAAAAAAATAAATAAATAAAAATTAAAAAAAAACACAAAAAACGTTTCTCGGGACTTCCCTGGAGGTCCAGTAGTTAACAACACTCCATGCTGCCAAGGCAGGAGGGCCTGGGTTCGATCCCTTGATGGGGAACTAGATCCTACATGCCAGAGCAACCAAAAAAAAAAACAACACATAAAAAACCTAAAGCTACATGTTAACTAGTTCTCTTAAAATGTAGGTTTTAGTAACTTTCTACCAGCTTCTTTTTAAGTCAGATAAACAGTAACAATTTAAACTTTAATTTCTTATCAAAAGTAATTAGAATAATTTCACAAACTGAGTAACACATAGGGAACTTTGGTAGAATTCAGCCAAAAATGACTAAGCAAGAAAGATATTAACAAAGATTATGGCATGTCCATGAGTTTCCAAAAGGGATTTAATTCAAATAGAATATAAAGGAAAAAATTACTTTTCACAAAAGCTATAGAGGGGAATGTTTTCTGAATATTTCCATACTCTCATCCAAGCAAGGTAAATTCAAGTTTAAAGTCAACTGTATAAAGCCAACTAGAGCCAAATACTATCAGTTTCTTCCAGGCCTCTGCTTTTGTTCCAAACTAGCCATTTAAAGGTAGAAAAAGTCTTGCAAGAGGAGGCCAGTCTGACCCAAGAATATGCCAGTTTGACAAATTTTTGTTCATTTTTTGAGATTCCTTCCCCCTCTCAATGGCTGGGAGAAAAGACAAAAGTTATATAAAACAGAGAAACAAACAGTAAACTTTAAGCAGAAGCAAAAGAAGTTAGCTTAATAGAAGTAAACAGAAATTGAAATGGCAAGTAATCAGGATAGTACTATGTCCTATTTATTTACTTACTTATTTACCTCTTTGGTATCTAACAGAATTCCCAGCATCTACTAGATAATAAAACAAATGTGTGGGTGAATTCACCCAATAATGAGTAAATGAACAAATAAATGTTAGGAGAAAAAGGAAGGCTGCAGACTTTCAGCAAAGGAGACTCTTTCATTAAATATCTGACTTTCCCTTAAGAAAGTGGCCCAAACTGAGATCAGGAAAAGGAGCACTCCTATGGGTAATACTTAAGGGGCAGAATGAGATCAGCATAATTACTGAAGAAGAATAAGTAATGGGATTCCACAATCACCTGGGGCTTCCCAAGTGGCACTAGTGTTAAAGAACCTGCCTGCCATTGCAGGAGACAGAAGAGACTCGGGTTTAATCCCTGAGTCAGAAGATCCCCTGGAGGAGGGCATGGCAACACATTCCAGTATTCTTGCCTGGAGAACCTGCATGGACAGAGAAGCCTGGCAGCCTATAGTCCATTAGGGTAGCAAAGAGTCGGACACGACGAAAGCAACTTGGAACGCACACACAACCACCTAGTATGGCTGCCAGTGTTCTCTGCTACCAGATTTTCCCCTAAATTTACTGACTGATTTGGCATAAAGGTGATACCATGTTTGCAGTATGTTGAGGAAACCATGACCCCCTCCCTTCTAAGAAAACCAATGTTGGAGCCCATGAGTTCCTGTTATCATCTGCTTTTATGGGCCAATGTAATTGCTGTCAAGTGCAGAAAGGGAAGTCACCTCAGATCTGTTTTGGACATAACATGAGTATTATCAGTAGCGCCCTGGCAAAAAACAGCACACCCAAATAAAGTATTTAAATAAGAATTTTATGAAGGAACCATCTTCAAAGGTATAGGTAGGATTTACGGAAAGCAGCAGGGAATGGTACCAGCAACATCATCTCTAGGCTAAACGGGCAAGTAGAGGGTTACCAAAACCCAGAAAGATCTGTAACTATAGCTGGCTGGCACAGATGGCCACTGAATAGAAGCTGTGACCTACTCACAAAACACAAAATAGCTCTGGCAACGCAAATCCAGCAGGAAGAAACTGGGTCTTCCAGGCTTCCTGCTGTTGTCCCATTGGTCAAAGTCAACCAGAAACAAAAAGCAACAGCCTAGTTGCAGTTCACAGCACTAGCCTCCCAGAGCATAGCGCAGGGTGGAGAAAAGATCTAGAGGAGCCAAAAAAGAAGGCACAATATAGAAAGATATTCCAAATGACTGCTACCCAGCAAAACTCAGGCACATAAAAAGGTTCTGCCAGTTCCACCTAAAACTTCCAGGCATCACGAGATACCTGCAAAAAAGTCATACACACAGCTACTTACTTGGGCTCCCATTGCCCTGTACTAAGCTGAGAAGAAAAAAAAGAAGATTCTAAGAGTACTCCTGGGGTAACATTTGTCATTTCTGCATCTCTAGACAAAAACAGACAACCCATTTATCTATGATAGATCATTTATAGCACAAATCTTTTTTCTGTACTCAAAGAGCATCTATTCCATACCTTTATTATTACATTTATCATGATGTAGTATAACCTCTTGTTTGTTTCTCCCTCATTAGACCCTAAGCTCCTTGAGGGCACAGACTTTCTAATTCATCTTTATCTTTAGCACCTAACATGAACTTGGAACAGAGTTAGCCTTCAATCAATGTGCACTGAATCAATTCATTGACAGCCTAATGCCAGAGTGCATAAAATCTAAAATGACTCTCAGCAATTAAGTTTTATTTAGGACGTGGTTTAACACAATGAGCAAAACACAGCTTTCACATCAGCCCACTACGATTCTCTGTACAGCAGCTTTTCTTGTGTGCTCAGGTGATATTTATAGCCTTTTCTACAATCATAGAACTCATTATCAAAGGAGCCAGAGAAAGCTGGCAAGACCACACTCCATCTCAGAAAGGAATCAAATACACATCATCTCTCAAAATTCTCACTCTTTTTCCAAGAAGAGACCAGATCCACTGAAGGAAGTAATAATTTGGGTATATTATATGGAGGAAATCATGTTTCATAGTGGTGGTAATACTGACTTGGGACAGAAATGCTTTTACACGTGTGTAAGCATGCACACACCCGCCCCCTTACATACAGGCATGTTTATCATTTAAACAGACATCACTTTCTGTAATATTATAAAATAGCCATGTAACACAATCACATGACATCATCATATTAAATGGATACACTGCATGATGTTGGGTGATCATTAACAGAACCTGGAACATATTCACATTATAATTAAGAACCACTTTCACATAACCCTGTACTTATGATCTGCTTGATCATCTTTCTGTTGCTACAGTCAACTTTTACCTGTAGTTCTCCAAAGAAAAAGAAAAAACTTAATGCCAAGTTGACAACCCTCTTTGAGCTACCACTATTTTAAAGGCCGCCAGCCTCCTATCGTCAGTAAGATGAATAAAAATAAAACTTTAAATGACCCTTAAAGGTGACTTTTTGGCAGTCCAGTGGTTAAGACTCTGCGCTTCAACGGCAAGGGGTACAGATTCAATCCCTGGTTGGGGAACTAAGATCCTGCATGCTGTGCAGCTCAGCCATAAAGTTTCAAAATAAATAAAATAAAATGACTCATAGACCCCACTAGAAAGGTGAGTTTTTTAATAAAAATATATAATCTCCCAAAACTCAGCATGAAAATACTTTGTATCTCTAGAATCACTGTTCTCCTTCACTGTTGTTTATAACAGAATATTGATGCTACTAAATCTAATGTCATCTTATATACCAAATTAAAATAAGCCAGTATTTCACTTTCTATTTAGGAAAAGGGAATTCTGAGCTTATCTTGACAATACACTTAATTATTTTAAAATTCTAGCAATACAAAAACAGAAAAAATCTTTTTTTCAAATAGATCAGGTATCTGATACTGATACTTAATGCATAAGTCTCCTAAACAAGCTTTTTCCAAAACCAAAGATTTTAAAATCAGAAATAACAATTTTATCTTTTATTGAGAGTCATCATAAATTCTGCAGCTGTCAGGCCAAGTTAGCAATAAAATTACTCTTAATTCTATTGGACAGTTATGGGATGCTTGCAGCATATTGAAAACAGACTACAAAACCCCACAATTTTATAAAGTTGTACTGCAATAGTTCCCTCAAATATACATGAATTAAAATAAACAAAACATAGATTTAGTATATGGCTCTGTGTTTAATAACATTGATCTACCTAAGAGCAGTATTATGTTTCATCCATCCTGGTTCAGTGCTTGGCCCAAAGAGAAAACGCATTTGTTTCAAAAATTAGTAACTGCATAAGGTAGGAAAAATGGGAACTTTATATATAACTCTGACAGTACAGTATGTGGCAATAATAGGATAATATCCAATATATTAGAATTTTAAAAATCACTTCTGACTCAACATTTTCCTCTCCCCTCACTGAAACATAAATGAAATTTAACAAAGCTCCACAAACACTGAGTATAAATTTAAATACATTTTAAAATATAACACATTTACCAAGGTAAACTTTTCATTGCCAATAAATCTGAATATAATTAATGTAATTATGAATATGTCCGGACATCTGAAAGGATCACTTGTATTTTTATAAAAATAGTGTTCCAAAATCGTGTTTCCCTTTCCTAAACGGAATTTCTAAAATTCACTGTGGGGCTATATAGGAAATGTCCTGGTAAACAATAAAGATGTTTCATAAGCAAGACTTTTCCTCAAAAAACAGGTAACAGAATTTATAAAACTTCGGCAAGACTACAAGCACCTAAATGGTCAGGTTTGAGGCAGGGGAGACGGTACTGGATTAAAAGCGGAGGAAGTTTCCTCTCACCGAAAAGCCATTATGCAGACCTAAGTCTAGGATGCTAAAGTCACAGCTCTCCAACGCTGAGAGCTCGCCAATACTATTACTTCGATACTCAAACATGAGGACTACCCGAACATTGAGCAGGTCTTCTGGTAAGTATTTTTTTTCCAAAACGTATAAATAGTTCAAAGATACTGCCTTACACAATACATATGAAGACGGTGAAAATCTCTCCTTCCAATGCCTAGCCCTTACCCAGATGACTTCGATTCTTTTTCGTCAAAAGAGCAACTGGCGACCAGAAGCCCTACGACTGAACTCTTCAGTCAGAAAGACAACGCCAAATTCGCTGCAGCCAAAGAAACGTCCAGTGCTCCTTGTGGGCTCTCACAGGAGATGGAAACCTACACGATGACGAGGTCTGTGCAGAGAAGGAAACAGCAGGTCTGGGGCACACCACGCCAACCCCATCCCCCTCAAAAGTAAGCTTCTTCAAACCTATAGGCAGAAACCTGGCATCATCACACCCACTTACAGCCTGACAATTTACAAGCCGGTAACACCTTCTAATTAGGAGCGTTCTAACCTTTTATAGACGAAAACTTAAAACTGCTTCCCACAAGGAAGATAAACCTGGCACTGGCGCCAGTTACTGAGAATTCCCAGTGCATCAAAACCCTCCGGTTTTGTCACCAAACCTGATGAGCCAGTGACCACCAAGCTTCCCTACATCAGCGAGGGGAGGACCCCACCCTCTCTGCGGGGAGTGAAATGGGAAACAGAGGACAGGAGAGCAAGGGATGGAGCGCAGAGGCGTGAACAGCATCCAAGCAGGGTGGGCTCAGCGCACCGGCGGGCAATAGAAAGGCAGACTGACAGCAGCGGCCACGCGGGGATGCGGGCTGCGAAGCAGGGTCCCCGGGCTGCGGAAGCCGCCCCAGCGTCTAGCCGGGCAAGGCTCGCGCGTCAGGCACACGCCCCCCACGCCCGTCCGCGATTCCCGGCGAGTCACCTCCCAGCGGACACACGCCCGCACCCCACCGATGCACCCCACCCCGGGCTCGCGCGCACACGCCCCTCGGGCCGGCGGCGCGTACGTACCCAGCAACACGCAGAGCACATCGAGGGCCACGTACGGCAGCCGCGTCTTGTCAAACATGGTCTCCGCACGGATGGCAGAGGAGGCACCCGATTCAGGAGACCGGGCCGGGGACTGGCGACGGCTCCTCCCAGCCAGGGGAGAGCTGCTAGGGCTGACGGGGACCCCCGCGGCGTTCTGACGGGCAGCAATGGCGCCCACGACCCCTCCCCTCACAGCTCCCGCAAGCACTGGGTCCGGGCCGAGACGCTCGTGTGCCAGCCGCGGCGGCTCCGTAGCCTCAGGCCCTCCTCGGTCGGCCCTGGCCCGCCCTGGCTGTTGGCTGTCCACAGCCAGGCACCCTCTCCAACAGGCGGGGCGTCCGGACTCGTGCTTTAAGGATGGGGACCGGTAGGCCCCTCCCGCGGGGCAGCGCGGGACCTGCCTGCGCGCGGCCTCGCGGGCTGAGGGAGCGCAGCGGCGGCGGCGGGGCGGCCAGTGAGGGGCACGGGGCGGGGCCGGGAAACCCCGGCTCGGGCGCGTCAGCCAATCGGCGCCTCCGGTCCCGACCTGCGGAGCCCGCCCCTCAAGTGGGACGCGCGGCGGACGGGCGGAGCGTGGGGGCACCTCCCGTGCAGTGCGAGGGACGCTGTTCAGACACGCTTTCTGCTGGTGTCGCCGAACCTGGCCTTCTGATCTCTGGCCACCGGTCGTTGGTGCTTCGGAGAAAGAACTGGACCCACCCCCACCCCGGTTGCCTGCCAGCTCTCCTCATCCATGGGGATTGGGTAATAAAGAGAAACGGGGTTGTCAATGACAGTCTCTCTCTCCTTGTCTGAACTTTAGTGAGGCTCCTCCCAGCCCTCTACTCACCTAGGCCTCCATTGAGGCCTTCGAATCTGGCCGGGCAGAGTCCCGTATTGGCGTGAATTCTGCTAAGTCATCCTTGCACCTTTAGTATCTGGTTACCTTGCCTATGCTATCAGATTCGTTTATATATAAAGTCCGTTAGTATATAAGTCCTCGGACCTGCCTTTAAGCAAGCATCCCGCTATCCTTAATGTTTTGTCTTAATTTCTCATCCACTAACCCCCTCACTCTTGTTTGTTGGCTATAATAAATTTCCTGGTGTCTTTGCTGTATTCGAGGTTGAGCACAATTTCTTTCTCCTGTTGCAAGTTATGATCCCCTATTGAAATAGTTTTAAATAGACTGTACCTCACCATTTTAACAAGTATCAGAAATGAGTTTATTTCACTCACCCCTCATTCCCGTAGGACCCTAGCAAAGTAACCTGTAACATCAGGATGTTGATAATCCCTGCTGTGTGTTCTAGTCAAGAAGTGTGAAGCCTGGAAAAAAATAAATATGAAAGTGTTTTCCAAAAGATTAAACCCTCTACATATGTTAACCATTGGTAACTTTCCTCCACATTCATATCTTACCTTCATCAAAGACGTTAGACAAATTGAAAACTGTACTTAACTGCTTTGGACTTTATCCACAGAAGTGTACAGGTGGCACACAAAAGGGGCGGGGATTACACCTGGGAGCCCTGGCAACACTTCATAGGAGGGTGATAGTTACATTGTTCTTTCCTGTCTCTCCCCCACATCAACAGCCATTTTCTTAGGTGAGAAGATAATGAACAAGACAGTATGTTTTGCCTTTTGGAGGAGTTACAAATAATAGCTTTAAAAATAAATCAACAGGGAATTAATTTCCTGGCAGTCCAGTGATTAGGGCTCCACACTCACTGACCAGGGTCTGGGTTTAATCCCTGGATGGGGAACTTAGACCCCACAAGTTGCTGAGTGTGGCAAAAAAAAAAAAAAAATCAACAAAGTCCACTAAAATGCATTGTCATGCCCTGTGATTTTAAAAGGGATGTGCACTTGCGCATATAAGCAGTAAGTCCTCAGTTGAAAGAATGATTAAGAAATGTCATTTTGTTTTGGGAAGTGGGAGGTTTTGTTAGATTTGGGAAGGAATGTGATTTGTTTTGGTTTATTTTCACGATTAGTTTCTAGTGTGATCACTGGAATTGAGAATGAGTTAAATAACCTTGAAATGATAGTGAAAATAACAAAAAGGAGATAATTATTATATAGTGACATCATTAACACCCTCTTGGGGTAGGTTCTAGTGTGTCCCTGGATTGGACATAAAACCTTAGAGATTTTCTTAAATGTTTAACAAAAATTTGTCCTGGAATCTGTATTTTTCTCTGTGTAATACAGGCATCAAATATAAAAGCAAAGTAGAGTGCACTTGGGAAGAATAGTCCTGAAGAATCTCTGAAGAAATGAGAAACTAATTTCCTTTCTTCTTGTATTACTACTACTACTACTACTAAGTCACTTCAGTCATGTCCGACTCTGTGCGACCCCAGAGACGGCAGCCCACCAGGCTTCCCCGTCCCTGGGACTCTCCAGGCAAGAACACTGGAGTGGGTTGCCATTTCCTTCTCCAATGCAGGAAAGTGAAAAGTGAAAGGGAAGTCGCTCAGTCATGTCCTACTCTTAGCAACCCCATGGACTGCAGCCTACCAGGCTCCTCCATCCATGGGATTCTCCAGGCAACAGTACTGGAGTGGGGTGCCATTGCCTTCTCCTCTTGTATTACTAAGCATTTTGAAAAGGAGACTGTAATCTGCACCGTCCATTTCACTTTCTCTTTAAATATTTGTGTATTCTCTCTTCTGTCCCCACTCCTTTCCTTGCTCTATTCTTTAACATAATGTTATTGGTAAGTTTCCTGTCTTTTCCAACAGTACTTGCTTCTTTTTATTTTATAAAGTTTCTGCAAAGTGAATGATATTCACCTTGTAAAATTTAACGAATAAATTCCCTTAGAGTATTTGTATGTAATTATGTCCTTTCTCCCCACTTGGACTGAATCAAATATAATTTTTATTATACTCAAGAAGCTTTGTGAAACTAAAACAATAAAAAATGTAAATGTCTGGTTCCCTGGTACATGTGTCTCCCCCATCCAAAAAGCTTTACAATCTGCTATAATCTTTTTTGTACTTATTGTCAAAACTATTTGTTATTAAAATTTTTTATTATGTAATCTCTGATACATAGATATACCTATAAGTAAGTTATAAAACATAATAGTGGATGACTGGAATCCACTACTCAATGCCTAGAGCACTGTGGTATCACTGAATCTATCTATGTGTTCAATCCCTTTCTTGTACTCTACTTCAGGTGAGGTAACCACTATCCTGAATTTTGTGTTTATCTTGTTCTTTGTTTTTTTCATGTGGAAAAACACATGGCCACATGTGTACATGTCACTTTGTATAGCTATCTTATATTTTATCTTTTAAAAACATATGCCATATATGTAGTCTTTTGCCCTTGATTTTTTTCACTCATTTCTTATACCGATTGATGTTGCTGCAATCATTGCAAGTATATCATATAAATGTATCATTCTATTCATTCTTCTGACAACGGCCACCTGGGTTATTGCCATTCTTGCTATTACAAATAATGCTGCTGTGAACATTCACCTACATGTCTCCTATGTGGAAAGTTGTGGAACTACTTTCATGGGGTTTACAAGCATCCAACTTCACTAGAAAATCCCAAATTGTATTACTAAGCATTATACCATCTTACCTATCCCTCACCAGTGGTAGATACGACTCCATATTTATATCAACACTTAAAATTTTGAGAGTTCTTAATTTTTGGTAATTTAATAGATGCAGTGTCTATTTCAATGTAGTCTTATTTTACATTTCCATGATCACTAATGTGGTTGGGCACCTTTTCCTAAATTTATTTACCAAAAATATTTCCTCTTCTGTCAATTACCTAATCATGTTTTTGCCTATTTTTCTATTAGATTTTTTTTCTTATTTTTATCAAACTATAGAAGTTCTTTGTATATTCTTGATAGCAATTCTTTGTGTTGTAAATTTTTCCTTCCAATATGTGGCTTGTCATTTCATGTCCTTTATGAGCAGCTATGTGCCAGAGTTATTGTAAATGTAATGTAAGCAGAGGTCTACTGGAAGATTTCTGTGAAATTTTTTACTTTCCTGACCAAAGAAAAACACTGGTTTTCCTTCCCTCTTCTTTCTGCTTTCCTTGAACAGTATTTGAGTTACAGCAGCCACCTTGTGATCATGAGGGAAAGGTGAAGAAGAGAAACGCTGGTCTTTTTAATCTTGAGCTACTAAAACAACCAGCAACTTGGCTACCTCCAGATATTTTCTGATGTAAGGGAAAAATTATTGCTTAAGTCTCAAATATTCACAAGTGATACAAGGCTCAAGTACTTTGATTACTATTTCTGAGAAATCACATATCATATTACTCTAAGAAAACCTTTTACTTGAGCTAATTAATTGAATTTTTGGTCCTTGAAACCACAAAGTCCTGAAAAAAAAAAAAAAAACAGTTCGAGTAGCTGGAATGGATGTTGAAGAATGGTTTGAGCATAGAGGCAAAACAAGTGACATATTCTGAAGTCTTTGAATAGGAAAGGCAGTGAAACAAGGAACTCACATTGAGGACTAGTGGAAGATAAGGTTCTAGGACTTCCCTACTGGTGCAGCAGATAAGAATCTGCCTGCCAAAGAGTTTGATCCCTGGTCCAGGAAGATTCCGTATGCTGCAGAGCAACTAATCCCATGCGCCATAACTGAGCATGGGCTCTAGAGCCTGCCAGCTGCAACTGCTGAGGCTGCGTTCTGCAACTACGGAAGACTGTACACCCAGAGCCTGTGCTTCACAAGAGAAGCCACCGCACTGAGAAGCCGCACAGTGCAACTCAAGCAGCCCCCACTCACCACAACTAAAGACAGCCCTCACAAAGCAGCGAAGACTCAGCACAGCCAAAAATAAATAATTTTTTTAATTATATAAAAAAAGAAGATAAGGTTCTAGAAGATAGGTTAAAGCACTTTGTAGCTTTAAAGTGTGTCTGGAAGCAAAAAAACTGTTTAAAATATATAGCAGTGTGCTGAAAACCGTCATTCAAAACAAGTAATCTAGTAGTGAGAGAAAGTCATAATTTCTACAGTGGGTTGTAAATTCAAGACGAATAAACTTTATTTTGTAAATAATAAACTTTATTTTGTAAATCATGTTATTTAGTTTCAGGTCCTTTTTGTGTTTATTTCCATTTTGTTTTCTCCTGTGGTTCCCAAAATCTTGTTTATGGCTCCCAGCCCTTTCTTAGCTTTGCTGCAGAGTACTAAAGGGAAAGTCTTCTGTTATAATTGAGCCAGTCTACCAATGTAAGAAAAAGTCATTGTGAGAGTATTTATCTCCATAAAAGGAGGTGAATCCCTAGGATCAGAGTTGGAAGCCTAATGGGTGGACAAACCAACTCCACCAAGATTTTCTTTTACAGAGACTCCTTCAGTGTCAAGCTTGGAGGGCCTGTTTTCTGTTTATTTTCTCAGATGACAGTATTCCTTAACAGGCTTATGGTAATCAAATATTAAAATGTAAATGCAACTGTCTGATCTAGGCAGACATGCAATACATATTGTTTCTAAAACATTTCTGTGAATCCACATCTATTATTTTTGCTTCCCTACCACCCACTCAACCCCAAATCAACCATGGTTCTCTAATCTATTAATAACAAGGAAATGAACCTGATCTCGCATGACTTGTTCTTGGCTCAGATGTTCACCACTTCCCTTCTCTAGGATGCTCACAAATTATTTCTTCAATGATCCCTTAAAAATATATATCACCAGAGATAAAGTTAAATTCTTATAAAATATCTGTACCCTCAAAGGTATCGTATATATTTTTCTTTAAAAAAAAATCTTGGGTAGGATTGCCATCCAGTTACTGGTCTTTAAACAGAATCCACCTTCTTTAGCTGTTTTGGACATCAAGAAAATTCTCCCTTCTCTCACCTTTTAACTGCTTTTCTGTTCACAACCACCAATTTGTGCTTTGTTAAATCTCATGCTTCTATTGATATAACTAGTTAACTCCTTTAAAGCAAAGTGTGTAAGCCTTCTTCAGCTCTGTATCCCCAGCTCCTAGAGCTACACTTGGCACAATGAAGTCACACATAAGTTTTTATGTTAAATTGCTTGAATAAACAAATGAACAGAGAACAAAAAGTAAGCAAGAGTTTAGGAAAGACGCAAGCTATGCCTCCCATGCTTTCTGTTATTTAAGCTTGTCTGAGGATGGAGGTGGGTTATAGGATTAATTTTCCTGCCACTATTCTTACAGGTTCCTGACACCTCTCTATAAGTAATTTTTTGGGTCCTCGATAATGTGAACTACAGTTGACCTTTGAACAATTCAGCGGTTAGGGGAGCTGATCCTCCCCTGAAAACCCAAGAATAACTCTACTGTCAACCCTACTTATCCTAGGTTCAACATCCATGAATTTTACCGAATGGGAATCATGTAGTGCTAAAATCAAGTATGAATTTAGTGGGAAAAAACAAGTAGAAGTGGACCCCAGCAGTTCAAACCCTCATTGTTCAAGGTTGAACTGTTCTTTAAAAAGTGAATCTATCCCCTTCCTCTAATTAGAAAAATGTAATACTAATATTTTCCCTGATATAGTCAGTTTTATGGTATTTAAAAGTCCTAAAAAGTCACATGAGACAAACACCTATCCTTATGTCTAAATTACCAGTCAGTTCAGTCGCTCAGTCATATCCAACTCTATGACCCCATGGACTGTATTATGCCAGGCTTCCCTGTCCATTGCCATCTCCAGGAGTTTCCTCAAACTCATGTCCATTGAGTCAGTGATACCATCCAACCGTCTCATCCTCTATCGTCCGCTTCTCCTCCTGTCTTCAATCTTTCCCAGCACCAGGGTCTTTTCTAAGGAGTCAGCTCTTCACATCAGGTGGCCAAATATTGGAGCTTCAGCTTCAGCATCAGTTCTTGCAATGAATATTCGGAACTGATTTCCTTTAGGGTTGACTGGTTTGATCTCCTTGCAGTCCAAGGGACTCTCAGGAGTCTTCTCCAACACCACAGTTCAAAAGTATCAATTCTTTGGCACTCAGCTTTCTTTAGTGTCCAACTCTCACTTTCATACATGACTACTGGAAAAACCATAGCTTTGACTAGATGGACCTTTGCATCAAAGTAATGTCTCTGCTTTTTAATATGCTGTCTAGGTTGGTCATAGCTTTTCTTCCAAGGAGCAAGCGTCTTTGAATTTCATGGCTGCAGTCACCATCTGCAGTGATTTTGGAGCCCAGAAAAAGAAAGTCTCTCACTGTTTCCATAGTTTCCCCATGTATTTGCCATGAAGTGATAGGACCAGATGCTATGATCTTAGTTTTTTGAATGTTGAGTTTTCTAAGTAAACCAGACAAAGACAAATATTATATGATATCACTTATATGTGGAATCTAAAAAAAATGATACAAATGAACTTATATCCAAAACAGAAATAGACCCACAGACATAGAAAACAAACTTATGGTGACCAAAGGGGAACAGGGGGAGGAATAAATTAGGAGTTTGGGATTCACAGATACACACTTGTTGTTCAGTAACTCAGTTCTGTCCGACTCTTTGTGACCCCATGGACTGTGGCACACCAGGCTTCCCTGTCCTTCACCATCTCCTGGAGTTTGCTCAAACTCATATCCATTGAGTCGGTGATGCCAACCAACCATCTCATCCTCTGTCGTCCCCTTCTGCCTTCAATCTTTCCCAGCATCAGGGTCCTTTCTAAGGAGTCAGTTCTTCGCATCAGATGGTGAAAGTATCGGAGCCTCAGTTTCAGCATCAGTCCTTCTGATGAATAATCAGGACTGATTTCCTTTAGGATTGACTGGTTTGATCTCCTGACAGCCCAAGGGACTCAAGAGTCTTACACAACATCACAGTTCAAAAGCATTAATTCTTTGGTGCTAAGCCTTCTTTATGGTCCAACTTTCACATCCATACATGACTACTGGAAAAACCATAGTCTTCCTCATTAAGATCAGAGTCAGAATAGTGCACTGGGACGACCCAGAGGGATGGTATGGGGAGGGAGGAGGGAGGAGGGTTCAGGATGGGGAACACATGTATACCTGTGGCGGATTCATTTTGATATTTGGCAAAACTAATACAATTATGTAAAGTTTAAAAATAAAATCAATCAATGAAAAAAAAAAAAAAGAAATGCATTTCTAGGAACTTCTTAACCTTCAGAGCCAACTTTCCTTATTTGAATAACAAATTTCATTTAACTTACCTTTGGATTTTTAAAACTCTGTGTGTGTTAGTTGCTCAGTTGTGTCCAACTCTTTGTGGACTGTAGCCTGCCAGGTTCCTCTGTCCATGGAATTCTCCAGACAAGAATACTGGAGTGAATTGCCATATCATTCTCCAGAGGATCTTCCCAACCCAGAGATCGAACTCTGGTCACCTGCGATGCAGGCAGATTCTTACCATTTGAGCTACAGGGAAGTCCAGAAACAATATTCTTTGTTAAATCTATGGCAATGATACTCAGACTTTACACATTAGAATCATCTGCAGCATTGCTTAAATACACAAGTTCCCTCCCCAACTCCCAGAGATTCTATTCTAGGAGATAACTCAAGCATTGTTTTATCATGTTTAACAAGTGCCCCAGGAGATTCTGAATTTGAAACCCCATCAGAATTTGAAAACCTCTGGTCTAATTGGTCCACATTTTCACTCTCCTGACAAATTTTAATAAAAAGAATTACTTTTCTTCAAAGTAATTGCTATACACTAAGACTAGATTTCGGAGAAGGCAATGGCACCCCACTCCAGTACTCTTGCCTGGAAAATCCCATGGACAGAGGAGCCTGGTGGGCTGCTGTCCGTGGGGTAACTAAGAGTCGGATACGACTGAGCGACTTCACTTTCACTTTCATGCATTGGAGAAGGAAATGACAACCCACTCCAGTGTTCTTGCCTGGAGAATCCCAGGGACGGGGGAGCCTGGTGGGCTGCCGTCTATGGTGTTGCACAGAGTCGGACACGACTGAATCGACTTAGCAGCAGCAGCAGCAAGACTAGATTGAAACATAGTGATTAAACATCTGGGCTCAAGAATCAGGTTCACTCAATACACTTGAGCAAATTACTTCAACCTTGCTATGCACCAGTTCCTTATTTGTCAGATGAGAATGGTAACAACAGTACCTCCCTCTTAGATTTGTTGTGAGGATTAAATGAGATGATACATCGAGAACTTTTAGCATAGTGCCAAAGCATATAGTAGGTGCTCAATAAATGTTGGATGTTATTATTCAAAGATTCCTATCATTTAATCAGAATCAGGTTAATAATGTATATCCTATTAACCTTATATAATCACGATGGTGTGATCACTCACCTAGAGTCAGACATCCTGGAATGTGAAGTCAAATAGGCCTTAGGAAGCATTACTGCGAACAAAGCTAGTGGAGGTGATGGAATTCCAGTTGAGCTATTTCAAATCCTAAAAGATGATGCTGTCAAAGTGCTGCACTCAATATGCCAGCAAATTTGGAAAACTCAGCAGTGGCCACAGGACTGGAAAAGGTCAGTTTTCCTTCCAATCCCAAAGAAAGGCAATGCCAAAGAATGCTCAAACTAACACACAATTCTGCTCATCTCACATGTTAGTAAAGTAATGCTCAAAATTCTCCAAGCCAGGCTTCAGCAATACGTGAACTGTGAACTTCCAGATGTTCAAGCTCGTTTTAGAAAAGGCAGAGGAACCAGGGATCAAATTGCCAACATCCACTGGATCATGGAAAAAGCAAGAGAGTTCCAGAAAAACGTCTACTTCTGCTTTATTAACTATGGCAAAGCCTTTGACTGTGTGGATCACAATAAATTGTGGAAAATTCTTCAAGAGATGGGAATACCAGACCACCTGACCTGCCCCTTGACATCTGTATGCAGGTCAGGTAGTGACACTTAGAACTGGACATGGAACAACAGACTAGTTCCAAATCAGGAAAGGAGTACGTCAAGGCTGTATATTGTCACCCTGCTTATTTAACTTATATGCAGAGTACATCATGAAAACTGCTGGGCTGGATGAAGCACAAGCTGGAATCAAGATTGCCGGGAGAAATATCAATAACCTCAGATATGCAGATGACACCACCCTTATGGCAGAAAGTGAAGAAGAACTAAAGAGCCTCCTGATGAAATTGAAAGAGGAAAGTGAAAAAGTTGGCCTAAAGCTCAACACTCAGAAAACAAAGATCATGGCATCTGGTGCATCACTTCATGGCAAATAGATGTGGAAGCAGCAGTTGACTTTATTTTGGGGGGGCTCCAAAATCACTGCAGATGGTGACTGCAGCCTTGAAATGAAAAGATGCTTCCTCCTTGGAAGGAAAGTTATGACCAACCTAGACAGCATATTAAAAAGCAGAGACATTACTTTGCCAACAAAATCTGTCTAGTCCAAGCTATGGTTTTTCCAATAGTCATGTTTGGATGTGGGAGTTGGACTATAAAGAAAGCTGAGTGCCGAAGAATTGATGCTTTTGAACTGTGGTGTTGGAGAAGACTCTTGAGAGTCCCTTGGACTGCAAGGAGATCCAACCAGTCAATCCTAAAGGAGATCAGTCCTGAGTGTTCATTGGAAGGACTGATGTTGAAGCTGAAACTCTTAATACTTTGGCCATCTGATGCGAAGAGCTGACTCATTTGAAAAGACCCTGATGCTGGGAAAGATTGAAGGCAGGAGGAGAAGGGGAACATAGAGGATAGATGGTTGGATGGGGTCACCGACTCAATGGACATGGGTTTGGGTGGACTCTGGGAGTTGGTGATGGACAGGGAGGCCTGGTGTGCTGCAGTCCATAGAGTCGCAAAGAGTTGGATATGACTGAGCAACTGAACTAACTGACTGAAGGACAACGTCCTGGGGCACTCCAAAGTCCTGAGGCACTCAAATCTCCAACTCCTTTGCAATTGTGTTAAATTCAATGTTTATGAATTTTGCTGTGAAATGCATCTATAGATAGCACTTCCCAAACTTTCAAGTGGGGAGGGGGGTGGCAGTGAGGGTGGGGGTCTGTGACACGAGTCTGAGCTCTAGAACCTTGCTGCTGAAATGGTGCCCTCGACTGGGAATGTCCTCATTACCTGCTGCTTTCAGAAAGGCACACTTAGATGCCACTCCAGACCTACTGAGTCAAAATCTGCATTTCAAATGATCCCAAGTGATTCCTGTGCATGTTAGTGTCTGAGAAGCACTGCTCTAGAGGTTCCCAGGTTTCCTTGATAATTGAATATGCAGATTATCTGATGTCTTTTTTGAAATTCTGATTTATTAAATCGGGTAACTTTTAAAATTACTCTGGGTGATTGTTATATTTAGGGAGGAAACACTGCTGTCAAAAAAGAAGCTATCGGCAAGTTAAGAATTTGTGAGATAATTGGTTTGTAGCTGGACCAGCCTCACTGCACCAGATTCTTCCTCCTGTGTACCAGAGCTAAGTTAATAATTTAGCTGCTTCAAATCTCAGAAGCTTCCCAGTTCCTATCCATGTGAATTCTTGTGATAGATCCCTTTGTTTTCTCCAGCTTGAGTCTATATACCTAGCTTCAAAACAGGCCTAGCAATGCCACAAATTACATTGATGGGGTTTTTTGAGGGGGTGGGTTTTTTTTTTTTTTAATTGAAATCTAGTTGACATACAATGTTATATTAGTCTCAGGTATACAGCATTGTGATTCCACATTTAAATACATTATGAAATGATCACCATGATAAATCTAATAATCATCTGTGCCCATACAAAGTTATTAAAATTTATTGACTACATTCCCTTTGCTATATATTATATCCTTGTGACATACTTACTTTATAACTGGAAATTTTTACCTCTTACTCTCCTTCACCTATTTTGCCCACATCTCTTCTTCCTCCCTCTGGTGACCACCAGTTTCTCTATATCTATGAGTCTGTTTCTCTTTTGTTTTGTTTGTTCATTTGGGGTTTTTTTGTTTGTTTTTTATGTTCCACCTGTAAGTGAAATGATGTCATATTTGTCTTTCTCTGTCTTACTTTTTCACTTAGCATAATACCCTGTAGGTCCATTACCTTAGGGTTTTTTAAAATATTTGATACATATATAGAATATTTGTAATATGTGCAAATTGTAAAGCATGAGAAAATAAACACCTTAGAACTCACTACACAACATGAGAGTTAAAACATTTCCAATATTGTTGAAGTTACCTGGGTGTTCCTTCCCAATCCCCAACCCCCAGCCTGTTCCATTTTCTACCCCCACTAACCCATAGGTAACTGCATTTTAAATGTTGTCTTTATCATTATCTTTATTTAAAAGAAAATCAAGACTTTACCACATATTTCCCTGGTCAATATTTTACATGTTTTGAGCTTTATATAAACAGTATCATATTGTGTACACTTGTAAGTGGGGATTTGCTTTTCACTCTGTTGTTTCTACTGCTTATTCATTGTCACTAATGGATAAACTTCTCTTTATGTAAACATGCCACTCATTATTAATCCATTCACTTACTAACAGACATCTGGATGTTTTCCTTTGGACTTTTAAAATGCACTTATAAAGTACACTTATGAATAGTCTTGTATATGTTTCCTGGTGCTCTTTTGCAGGAGTATCTTTAGAGCGTTTAATTGGACTGGAATTGCTAGGTATTGTGGTAGGCTGACAATGGTCCCCAAAGATATGTTCACATCCTAATCGCCCAAACCTGTGACTGTTACTGTATATATTTATAGAAGAAGCATCTTTGAAGAAGTGATTAAATTAAGGGCCTTGAGATCAGAAAATCACCCTAGATCATCCAGGTGGGTTCTTCTAAGTGGGAGGCAAAAGGAGATTTGACTCCAAGACAGCAGAGAAGATGCCCTGTCAACACATTGACTCAGTCCAGTGAAACCTGAACTGTGAACTTTGGACTTCTGGTCTCCACAGCTGTGTGAGATAAATTTCTGTTGTTTTAAGCCATCAAGTTTGTAGTGATTTAATAGGAAACTAACAATATATTCAGCATTACAAGGTAAAGCCAAACAGTTTTCAATGAAAATTAGCAAGTATCCAGAAGGTATGATGTGTCAAAGTCATGTATCAAATATTAGCTCTAGAAGTGTTAATAGTTCCAATATTCCTACATAGGAGGATTCAGGAAGTGTGCCTTAAACTTGTGCTTACATAACACTTCCAAAACAACTGAGAAAAAAAAAATCAAAGGTCTTATCAGAGAACATGGGTAGAGAGTGTAGATTGCCAATGATTGATACACTCTCAGAGTATTATTTGGCATGCTTGCTAATAACAATGGAGTTCTTTTGTTTGGCTATATTATTCTCTTATTGTTGGAGACCTTGGAAAGGTCATCTTCTTGGCCCCAGGTCAGGGAGGCATAACCAGTTCTCAGATGTGTGAATGTGGTTTTAGAATTGCTGGCAGGCCATGTGTTTACTTGAATGATTTCCCTATTTATGAAGTCACTTTTGTTGTTATACCAAGGGCAGGTGTATATTGGAGCATTTCCTGACCTCTGTACCTTGCAGAAACAGCACTTCTTTTCATGACAGAGCCTCCAAGGACAATGAAGGGGTTGAACTGTAGATAAGCCCTCTGTGCCCTTTACTCCTTGCATATCTGTGTTGAGTCAATACAATTATAAACTCCCAGTCTTGCCAAACTTCTGATATTCAAGGATATTTGTTACTGCTGCTGACAGTGGTAGTTCACAAAGGGTTAAAGCGTGAGATTTTTTTTCAAAAATTGCATTTCTAACAGTAGGAAAAAGGAAGGTGTGTTAGTTTTCTGCTGCTGTTGTTACAAATTACCACCAACTCGTGGCTTAAAACAACACAAATTTCTTATCTTAAAGTTCTACAGGTCAGAATTCCAGTTTGTCTCACTGGGCTAAAATCATAGTACTGGCAGGGCTGTGCTCCTTTCTGGAGGATCTGGGGAGATACATTTCTTGGGCTTCTTCTACTTCTAAAGGCTGCCCATATTCCTCCTCCTCAAAGCTGGCAACATTGCAGCTCTCTGAACATTCTTCTAATAGTTATATTTCCCTCTGACCATATCTGGGAGAGGTTCTGAAATTTCAAGGACACCTGTGATTTTAGTTTGGGCTCACTCATATAACCCAGGAAAATTCACTTCTCAACGTTCCTCATTTAATTACACCTGAAAAGTCCTTTTTGTCATATAAAATTACATATTTACAGGTTCTAGTAATGAAGACATTATCTTTGAAGGGGTTAGATTTGCTTAAACAGGGAAATAGAGAACAAATGCCATGTTTATTTCGCTGCAGGTACTATAGACACATAAGCCATATAAGCAAATTGTTGTGCAGAGGACCCATTAGAGCATTTCATTCCATTTACAGATTTTTTTATTACAGTATAATCTATGTGCATAAAAGTTCATATATTACCCGAGTATAGATGGATACAATTTTTATAAATGAACACTTCCTTATAAACTATACCTTCAAATGGTACAGAATACTGACCTCATTTTAGAAATTTTGCAGAAATTCTAACTGGTCTAACTTCTGGTGCTGTAAGTTTTATATGTATTTCAGCTTCATATCAATGGAATTAGATGATATGTACTCTCAAAATCAATGAACTATCTTAATATCATGGAATTGTTTGATATAGACTTCTACTCAACATAATTTTTGTGAGATCCATTCATTTGTTGCATGTAGTTATAAATCATTCTCATTGCTGTAGAGTTTTCTGTTGTAAATATATTTACACAATTTATTTATCCTTTGTATTGTTTATAGGCACTTGGAGAGATTATAAGTCTGGGGCTATCCTGACATGTGCCGCTAGAAACATTGTTGTGCATGTCTTTTGGTGAACATATGAACACATTTCTATTGGATTATACCTCAACAAGGCATGCATATGTCCAGTCTTAAGTGAATATTGCCAAAACAGTTTTCCAAAATGTTTTTTACCATTCCTACCAGGAATGTAAGAGAATTCCGGTTATTCCACATCCTCATCAGTACTTTTTCTTTATATCCTATCTTTTTCTTTTTCCGTTTTTGATGCCTATCTTTTTATTTATAGACATTCTTGTGGCTATGTAGAGGTTATGGTTTGGATTTACATTTCCTTAATAACAAATGAAGTTGATAACTTTTTATGTCAGAGAAGGCAATGGCACCCCACTCCAGTACTCTTGCCTGGAAAATCCCATGGACGGAGGAACCTGGTAGGCTGCAGGCCATGGGGTCGAGAGGAGTCGGACACGACTGAGCAACTTCACTTTCACTTTTCACTTTCAGGCATTGGAGAAGGAAATGGCAACCCACTCCAGTGTTCTTGCCTGGAGAATCCCAGGGACGGGGGAGCCTGGTGGGCTGGCATCTATGGGGTTGCACAGAGTCAGACATGACTGAAGCAACTTAGCAGCAGCAGCAGCAGCAACTTTTTATGTACTTATCAGACACAATTATATTCTCTTTTATGCAGTGTCTATTCAACTCTTTTGTTCATTTTTTCTGTTGAGTCGTCTTTTTCTTATAGATTTTTAGGGGGTCTTAGTATTTCTGGAAATAATCTCTTTGTTGATGCAGTATTATTATTTATAAGAAATACATATATGATCATTCAGATGAGCAAAATATATGTTCTGTATGTATTTGGTCTTCATCCATAGTTCATAGCTCACAGCTCCCAAAACCCTTGGAATTTCCTAAGCATTGAGAATGGTAAAGTGAATGAGGTGACTTTGGGAAGCACTAATAGATGCCAAGAGAACCAATCTTGTGATTAGAGGATTAGAACTTTAGTTCCCACCACCCATGCCCCACTTTTGGGAGAGGGGCTAGAGGTTGAGTCAATTGCCATAACCAATTATTTAATCAACCATGCCTCTGTAATACAGCTTCTATAAAAACTCAAAAGAATAGGTTTTAGAGAGCTTCTGGGTTGGTGAACACATGGAGATTTGGGAAGAGTGGTCCCCTTGGAGAGAGCATGGAAGCTCTGTGTCCCTTTCCCACTCCTTATCCTATACATCTTCCATTTGGATGTTCACTTGTATCCTCATCACCTCCTTTTCTAATAAACTGGTAGTCCAGAAGTAAAATGTTTCTCTGAGTTCTGTGAGCTATTCTAACCAATTAATCAAAACTGAGGAAGGGAGAGTGGGAACCTCTGATTACCAGCCAATTGGTCAGAAGAACAGGTAACAAAAAACCTGGACTTGTAATGGGCATCCAGAGTTGCAAGGGATTGTTGGAAACTTCCATTTGCACAGCCAGTTGGATAGAAGGACAGGAAAACTGGGTACGTTACTAATTGCCTAAAGCAGAGGGTAGTCTTGTGGGACTGAACCCTTTACCTGTGGAATACGATTCTAACTCCAGGTAGATAGTGTCAGAATTGCTTTGAATTCTCAAACAACCTGGGGGCATTCCAGAACTGGTTGTTGGTATGGGAAGCCTACACACACACACACACACACACACACAGATTGGCATTGATCTGGGAAGTCCTTTTCAGTTGGATATATCAGTTGATTGTCTTTTGAGAAGCAGAAATTCTTAATTTTCATGCAATCCAGACCAATGTGTCAATTTCTCCCTTTATGGTTAGCATTTTTGCTGTTCTTTATTAAAAAAAATACTTTGCTTTATATTTTAATTTTAACCTTGTTTTCTTTCTCAACTTAAAGCTGCTGAGGCTCTGATGTAGAAGGCCTGTCCCCCAAATAACTGGGCTGGATCACTGATGTTGCAAAGATTAGCCTAAGGAACTTCCCATGAGACTTCTTTTTTCATTGCCAGACCCTAGTGTCCCTTGTACCCGTTCCTCATTGCACCAAATTAGAAATGTTACAGAACCTTGCTTAATACACAAAATACAGATTTTACAAAGGAGTCTGGTACCCAAAATGAAGTTACTAATGATTATCATTAGAATAATAATAAAAGTAATAATAATAGTTAAAGAAAAGATAAATGCTCATTCTTTTAGAAATATATGGATAACAAAAAGAAAAAAGATTTAAAAATCAATCATAATTCAATACGCCCAAAACAAATACAATTAGTATTTTATAACCTTTAGATAACTTTGTATAGGGACAGTTGCTGGAAAAGCCCCTGATGCTGGGAAAGATTGAGGGCAGGTAGAGAAGAGAGCAACAGAGGATGAGATGGTTGGATGGTATCACTGACTCAATGGACATGAGTTTGAGCATATGCAGGAGATAGGGAAGGACAGGGAGCCTAGCATGCTGCAGTGTTGGGGTCCTTTAATGGACCAGAACCTGGTGGTCTGGAGTCAATGATAAGAAAATGAAAGAGAGAGAGAGAGAAAGAAAGACAGACACGGGGACCCCAATCAACAATGGTATAATTGGCCATAAACATTAATTTCCCTGATTTAGCTTGACATTTATCTCAATAAACAGGAGTATATTTAAAGTCTTTATAAGTAAACCCCTTACATTTTAACTTTTGTCTTTTTCTTAGAGTTTTGGTAGTATTGACATGGTTTCTATAAAAGGACAGGGCAGTAAACAGTCCAAGCAATGTATGGAAGTTTCTTTTTGGAGGCAGGACAAAAGCCCATGTTTGTCGACTAACTTTAATACATAATTTTGTCAGGCCCATGCATAAAGGAAGGATTTCATAGCCTAGAGAAATGTTAGTCTTCCTTCTTTCTCAGGATGAGAGGGCCCCTCCAAGCTCCAAGGAGGGGGCATATGTGTTGAGTCACTAGTGGATACGATTGGTCCTATATCTGTCCGTTCTATAACCTACAATAAAAGGGGGGGGGGGGGTTAGGTATACAAGCCCAATAAGTGTGATCAATCAAGTCAGCCTGAGCGGGGGAAGCAAAAGCAAGCAAAGCAAGCATAGCGACAAAAATATTTTCAGGATTCCAAGGCATTCCCTGTTGAGAAATCAGATTTTCAGCTTGATTAGTAAGGGTTTTTATCTGTCTCCAAGTAGGGAGATCATAAGTTTGATGACACTGAGTGAGGCATTTTTTGGAAAATTTTAAAGCCACCATGGCTTGTATTGGACTTTTTTCCTCTTGGGGTTTTTGTTGCGTATTGTGAAACAGGCATTGAAGTTGATGTCATTTTGTTTTAAGAATCTCACAGACTGGAACAGAAATAAAGCTATATTAACAATAGTTATAGGCTTAAAGAATATATTGCGTTAGAATCTAGTAAAGTCTGCTCTGGATAAGGAAGATAAAAGTGTTCCTGTGTACTCCAGGAAATAGGGAAGGACAGGGAGCCTAGCGTGCTGCGGCCCATGGGGTTGTAAAGAGTCAGACATGACTTAGCAACTGAACAACAAGAGACAGTTACTAGGCTTATCATGGTGATCATCTCATAAAGTATGCAAACGTCAAGTCACTATATGCTAGTAGATCTGAAGCTAACATAACATCAACATTGTACAAGCTAACATTGTACATCAACATTTAAACTTTATAATATTTATTTGTTTGGGTGCTCAGGGTCTTAGTTGTGGCATGTGGTATCTTTAGTTGCGGCATGTGGGATTTAGTTTCCTGACCAGGGATTGAACCCAGGTCCCCAGCATTGGAAGTACAGAGTCTTAGCCACTGGATCATCAGAGAAGTCTCAACATTTTAATAATTTTTGACTTAAAAAGTATATGTCCTAGTTATTTAGTGATAGTGGTTACATGAAAATTTTGATTTCATGGAATTTTAATAAATAAAACTTATTAAATGTTCCAACTTACATTGAAAAATTAACCCATTAATCTCAATATGTTCTGCTTTCTCCTAAATCTTGCTATCCCAATAACACCAGCATTTCAGTTTCATCGGAGCGTTAACACTTTCTACAAAACTGTGCATGCTTAGTCACTCAGTTGTGTCCAACTCTTTATGACCCCATGGACTGTAGCCCACTAGGCTCCTTTGTCCATGGGATTTTTCAGACAAGAATACTGGAGTAGATTGCCATTTCCTTCTCTAGGGGATCTTCCTGACCCACGGACTGAACCTGCATCTCCTGTGTCTCCTGCATTGCAGGCGGATTCTTTACCTGCTGAGCCAAAATTGTGGTAGAAACTTGATGTAACAGGAGTCTGATATTTTGTACCTCATTAACATGCATTTTTTTTTTTTTGCCAGAGATACTGACAAATATTCATTGCCAGGTAGATAAAATAAATTCTTAGTTTATAGTCTTGGTTTTCTAGTTTTTAAAAAACTTAACTTAATCTCTAAAAGATACTATACAGTTCCAGGAGAAAAAAAGTATGGGTGCTTAAAAATAAAAATCAATAGCTTTGGAAAAATAAGCTTTCATTTTTTTTTCATGCCAGAAGTTTTGTTGGATAGGGGTGAAAAGCATCTTTTTCTAATTTTTCACTCCTATAGTCAGTAAATTTATTTTGAATACTATTCATTTGTTTGGTTGCACTGGGTATTCATTGCTGCACATGGACTTTGTCTAGCTGGGATGAGCCAGCCTACTCATCTTTGTGCTGCACAGGCTTCTCATTGCAGTGGTTTGTCTTGTTGCGTTGTGGGGCACAGGCTCTAGTCCTGCAGGCTTCAATAGTTGTGGTGCATGGGCTTAGCTGCCCTGTGGCATGTGGAATCTTCCTGGACCAGGGACTGAGCCTGTGTTCCCTGCCTTGGCAGGTGGATTCTTTTCCACTGGACCACAAGGGATATCCCCCATCAGTAAATATTGATTAAGCAGTTACTACATCCTAGACAGTCCAGTGATATGGTTTCCAGAAGACACTGCGCCTTGGTGACTTATTTTGAAGATCACAAGATACAGTCTGTGGGGAGGCAGCAAGCCTTATCACACATTTGGAAAATTCTGAGGAATACACCCTAGGGCCCTAGCCCATGATTGAGGCCCTGTCTGCTTTATTCTTCACCACCTACTCTGGAACTATATCACTTTTATCTACTTAAGGAGTGACTGGAGGCCTGGTTCTGAACCCTAGCTTGTTCTGTGGATGGGGTCTTATATCAACCAGGATCCAATAAAGAAAACAGAAACTGTTCAGAGTATTTTATTTTATTTTTATTTATTTTTAATTGAAGGATAATTGTTTTACAGTATTGTGTTGGTTTCTACCAAAAATCAACGTGAATCAGCCATAGGTTTACCTGTATCCCCTCCCACTTGAACACCCTTCCCATCTCCCTCCTCATCCCACCTCTCTAGGTTGTTACAGAGCCCCAGTTTGAGTTCCCTGAGTCATACAACAAATTCCCATTGGCTATCTATTTTACAGATGGTAATATATGTTTCCATGTTACCGTTCAGAGTATTTTAAATAAAGAGAATTTAAGAAATAGAACTGGTTACACGGCTGATGGAGTAGTTGAGAAATTAATATGGAATTTAAAGCATTCCAGATATTAGCAGCAGCAGAAGGAAGGCACTTCCACTTCAAACCTGAAGGTATGGAAATGGAAAATAGTATGATTAGAGACTGGGGGCTGGAGTCAACTTGTGGAAACAAGAACCACAGTGGGCCTGTCTGTTGGAAGCTGAAATGGTGAAGAAAACACAGTCGCAGTTAGAGGAGGCTAAGACGGGGATAAGGGAAAAAATGCCCTGGCTTCTTCCTTCTGCCCTCTAGACTCATGCCAATATCTCTCACTGACTAATCCCACTGGGAAGTCAGATTATAGGTGCCTGGGAAACAGCCCGCAGGAACAAGATATCCTGCTGTACCAAGCAGAGCAGAGAAAGAGTTGAAGAGGAGATCTGATAACAAGTAGCTCAGAACTGGTATAGGACTGGTTTGAGCATCTTGGATGCCAGATGCTTACCTGTCTTATAGTTTACTCTCAGCTGAACTCTGCACACTAGCCCTCCAGAGTTCCCTAGTATCTCTTGCTGGAACTCCCTATTGCCAATTTCTTGCTCAAGTGCACATTGGAATCACCTGGAGACCAGATGATTCCTGGGCTTCTCCCCAGACATTGAGGAAGAATTTTTGGAAGTGAAGTAGAAAAATTAACATGTTTAACACTTCAAGATGATTCTGATGTAGGTGGTCTGTGGAGTTTTTTTTTTTTTTTTATCAGTGCTTAAAGATGAGGCTATTCTAGTCCAAATTTCTATATTCTCCAAGTTTTCTCTTCTCCTACTAGAACAAAACCTATTGTGCTGAGGTGGACTAGCCTCCAAGTAAACATACACTATTTAATATATATAAACAGACTGAACACAGTATAGTCAAGTACTATACCCCAAGGTGGGTGACTCACAAAGGGAGGATCACCACGATTGCAGAAACTCTCTCTAAAGAGCAATGGGTCTGAGCACTACATTGGGTTCTCAGATCCAAGGATTCTGCATGGAGAACACAAGTCCCTAGAATGTCTGGCACTGAAGGCCAGCAGGGTTTGTGTACAGGAGAGCCAGAGGGCTCTGGGAAGCCAAGAGTTCTTTCTTAAAGGATACACACAAAACTGCACAAGCTCTCAGACTCAGCACAGAGGCAGTAATTTGGAAGAAATCTGAGTCAAACTCACTTGCTTAACTTGGAGCCTTCTGGAGAGATGGAAGGCAACTAGGACTGCCCGTGGGGACACAAACACTGGCAGCAACCATTTTTAGGAGCACATTCTGCCACAAGGACACTGGTGCTGGCAAGGGCCATTTTGGATCTCTCTTACTAGGCTATTGGGTTGGGGTCTTACCCACCCACCCATTGATGAGCACCAGTCCTGGAAGCCCCTGTGCCAAGCAGCCAGTGCCCCAGAACAAATCCCAACCCACCAGTGGGCTGGCACCAGCCTCAGGACGCTGTGGACCCCATAACCAACTCTCCCAAGACCTGACCTCAGACATCAACAAGCTGTCAACCTTCACACTTGGCAAGGCCTGGCAACCACCTGGGCCAGGGGCAGCCCCACGTACTAGCATGCCCACAGAAGTTGGCTACAGCACAACAGAAAGGTCTATGCAGCACATAGAGAGGGCACTACTAGAGCATATAGCTCTGGTGTCCTAAGGGTGCCCTAGGACTTCTACATAAGGCCACTTCTCCAAAATCAGGACACATAACCCACCTACCGTACAGTAACCCATAGAAATGAAAATAGAAAATCGGGCAAAATGAAATGACAGAGGAATGCATTCTAAATGAATGAATAAGATAAAACCCCAGAAGAAGAACTAAGCAAAGTGGAGATAAGAACTGACAAAGAGTTCAAGGCAATTATCATGCAGATGATCAATGAACTCAGGAGAAGAATGAATGAACACAGTAAGAAGTATATTACAAGATATTAAAAGAACCAATCAGAGTTGAAGAATACAGTACTGAAGTTGTTTTCTTTAAAATTTAAAAATACTATTTTTTAATGACCCAGCAGGAATCAACAGTAGATTAGATGATAAAGAGGAATGGATCAGTGAACTGGAAGACAAAGTAGTGGAACTCACCCAAGTTAAACAAAAGAAAAAAAATTTTTAATGAGCATAATTTAAGAGATCTCTAAGATCACATCAAGCATACTAAAATTTGCATTATAGGAGTCCTAGAAGGAGGCAAGAGAGAAAGGAGCAGGAAACTTACCTTAAAAAATAATAGCTGAAATAATTTCCCTAATCTGGGAAAGGAAACAGACCTCCAGGACCAAGAAGCACAGAGAGTCCTAAACAAGGTCAACCCAAAGAGATCTACATCAAGACACAGTAAAATTAAAATGGCAAAAATTAAAGATAAAGAGAGAATCTTAAAACAAGCAAAGAAAAAGCAACTAGTTAAACACAGGGCAATTCCCATAAGATTATGAGTTTACTTTTTTTTTTTTTTTTCCAGTCGCCCTGCACAGCTTGAGGGATTTTAACTGTGGCCCCTGCAGTAGAAGCTCAAAGTTCTAACTTTTGGACCACTAGGGAACTTCCAAGACTATGAGCTTACTTTTCAGCAGAAATTTTGCAGGCCAGAAGGGAGTGACTCAGTATATTTAAAGTGACGAAGAGAGGGTTGGGGGAAACAACAGCAATAATGCTCTAACTGGTAAGGTATCATGCAGAGACAAAAGTTTTACAGACAAACAAAAGCTGAAAGAGTTTAGCACCAATCTGGCTTTATACCGCCAAACTGGCTTCACAAAAAAACATTAAAACATTACAGGGACTTCTCTAAGTGGAAAAGAAAAGACCAAAACTACAAATAAGAAAATTATGAAAGGAGAAAAGAAATCTCAGTGATAAAGGCAGATATACAGTACATGTAGATCAACCAAGCACTTATAAAGCTAACAGGAAAGTCAAAAGACAAAAGTAGTAAAATCATATGATCATCTCAGTAGATGCAGAAAAATCTTCTGACAAATTTTTACATTCATTTATGATAAAAAAAAAACTCTCCACAAAGTGGGTATACATGGAATATACCTCAACATAATAAAGGCCATAGATGACAAACCCATACCTAACATCATTGTCAGTGGTTAAAAGCTGAAAGCATTCCCTCCAAGATCAGGAATAAAACAAGGGTGTCCACTCCTGCTCATTTTATTCAACATAGTATTGAAAGTCCCAGCCATGGCAATCAGAGAAGAAAATGAAATAAAGAAATTCAAATTGGAAAAGAAGAAGTAAAACTTTCACTGTTTGCAGATGGCATGATACTATACACAGAAAATCCTAAAGATACCACCAAAAAACTATTGGAACTAATAAATGAATTCAATAAGGTTGTGCAATACAAAATTAATATACAGAAATTTGCATGTATATATACTAACAACTATCAGAAAGAGAAACTAAGAAAAACAATCCCATTTTCAATTGCATCAAAAAGAATAAAATACTTAGGACTAAATCTAACCAAGGAGGTAAAAGACATGTACTCAGAAAACTATAAGGCATTTATGAAGAAATTGAAAATGATACAAGCAAATGGAAAGATACATTGTGCTCATAGATTGGAAAATTTAATATTATTTAAATGACCATGCTACCCAAGGCAATCTACAGATTCAATGCAATTCTTATCAAAATCTCTACCAGATTTTTTTTTTTTTTTAGTTTTTATGACTTTTCTTAAATCCTTATGAAACAGAATACAAAATACTGGCAATGACAGTTGGTGTAAAGGAAAATTTCTGTGCTGTATCAGTTCACCTGGTACAGTGGAGTTAAAGTGCTTGGATGGTTTTTCCCACACTTTAAAACAATTAGAGCTCTTTTTTTTTTTTCTTCTTTTTTACACATCTTTACATTGAAGCACTCCAGGGCCCTCTTCTCCCAGTGCCCCAGTCACCATAATAGTTTTGACCAGTCCTCCAGCTCTCACTGTTGATGTGATACAGGAAGGAAGTGGTTGTCCCACCTTTGGGGGGAAAAAAAAACTGCTCATAGCTCAGCTTTCCCAAATAAAATGGCCAGGTGACTGAAGCCATGGTATGTTTCTCTCCACCTGAAGTTCTGTCCTCTTGCCCAGCAGAAAGGATGCATCTGCCCAGTAAGAAGGATGCATTCCCAGGTGGGGCTCAGGCTTAGCCAGATCCAAAGCCACAAGGAAGTGAGGCACAGGCCACAGAGGTCAGCAGATGGGAGACTGCAGGATGTTACATGTTATTTTCCTTCTCAGGTAGCAGCACCATCTTCCCAGCAGGGGTATTCCCAGCCCAAGGACCACATTCACAGAAAAAGAACAGATTATTATAAAATTTATATGGAAATACAAAAGACTCCAAATAGCAAAATGATCTTGAGAAAGAAGAAGAAAGCTGGAGATATGGTACTGGCACAAAAAAAAAAAAAACAAAAAAAAAAAACCAGACATATGGGTCAATGGAACAGAATAGAGAGCCCAGAAATAAATCCATGTTTATATGGTCAATTAAGCTACAACAAAGGAAGTAAGACTATACAATGGGGAAAAGACAGCCTCTTCGGCAAGTGGTGTTGGAAAAACGGGACCACTACCTGCAAGGAACTCAGACTGGACTTTTTCACATTGTATACAAAAATAAGCTCAAACGAATTAAAGACTTAAATATAAGACCTGAAGCCATAAAACTGCTAGAAGAAAACCAGACACCAGGCTTAGAAAGTTTTTTGGATTTGTCTCTTTATTCAAGGGAAACAAAAGTAAAAATAAGTAAATGGCATAACATCAAACTAAAAAACTTTCGGCACAGCAAAGGAAAACTATCAACAAAACAAAAAAGCAGCCTGCTGAATGGGAAAAGACATTTGCAAAGGACAAATCTGATAACAAATCTATACAAAAAACTAGTAAAACTCAACATCAAAAAGGCAAACAGTCCAATGAAAAAATGGGCAGAGGACCTGAATAGACATTTTTTCAAAGATATGCAGAGGGTCAGCAGACATGTGAAGAGATGCTCAACATCTCTAGTCATTACAGGGCTGCAGATCAAAACCACAATGAGATACTGCTTCACACCTGATATCAAAAAGAAGGAAGTGTTGATAGGATGTAGAGAAAAGAGAACCCTTGTGCCCTCTTTGTAGAATTGTAAGTTGGTATAGCTACGATGCTAAAGCTGAAACTCCAGTACTTTGGCCACCTGATGCGAAGAGTTGACTCATTGGAAAAGACTCTGATGCTGGGAGGGATTGGGGGCAGGAGGAGAAGGGGACAACAGACGATGAGATGGCTGGATGGCATCACTGACTCGATGGACGTGAGTCTCAGTGAACTCCGGGAGTTGGTGATGGACAGGGAGGCCTGGCGTGCTGTGATTCATGGGGTTGCAAAGAGTCGGACATGACTGAGCGACTGATCTGATCTGATCTGATCTGATCTGATAGCTACTATGGAACAGTATGAAAGTTCCTCAAAAAATTAAAAGTAGAACTATCACATGATTCAGCAATCTCACTTCTGAGTATTTACCCAAAGGAAAAAAAGACACTAATTCTAAAAGATGTATACACCAATGTTCATTGCAGCATTATTAAAAAACAGCCAAGATAGAGAAGCAACCTGAATGTCCACTAACAGATGAATGATAAAGAAAATGTGGCATATATATATACAATTTTTTTGGTAGAGTTCCAGAGAATACCAAGGAGAGATAAGAAAGACTTCTTAGTGAACTCTGAAAAGAAATAGAGGAAAACAATAGAACAGAAAAGACTAGAGGTGTCTTCAAGAAAATGAGATATCAAGGGAACAATTTATGCAAGGATGGGCACAAAAAAAGACAGAAATGGTAAGGACCTAACAGAAACAGAAGAGATTAAGAAGAGGTGGCAAGAATGCACACAAGAATACACTATACAAAAAAGTTCTTAATGACTCCTATAACCATGATGGTGTGGTCATTCACCTAGAGCCAGACATACTGGAGTGTGAGGTCAAGTGGGCCTTAAGAAGCATTAATATGAACAAAGCTAGTGGACCTGATAGAATTCCAGCTGAGATATTTCAAATTCTAAAAGATGATGCTGTGAAAGTGCTGCACTCAATATGCCAACAAATTTGGAAAACTCAGCAGTGGCCACAGAACTGGAAAAGGTCAGTTTTCATTCCAATCCCAAAGAATGTTCACACCACCATACAATTGTGCTCATTTTACATGATAGTAAGGTAATGCTCAAAATCCTTCAAACTAGGATTCAGCAGGATGTGAACCAAGAAATTCCAGATGTTTAAACTGGATTTAGAAAAGGCAGAGGAACCAAAGATCAAATTGCCAACATTTGTTAAATCATAGAGAAAGCAAGGGAATTCCAGAAAAACATCTACTTCTGCTTCATTAACTATGCTAAAGCCTTTGAATGTGTGGATCACAACAAACTGTGGAAAATCCTTAAAGAAATGGAAATGCCAGACCACCTTACCTGCCTCCTGAGAAATCTGTATGCGGGTCAAAAAGCAACAGTTAGGACGGGACATGAAACAACAGACTGGTTCCAAATTGGGAAAGGAGTGCATCAAGGCTGTATATTGTCACCCTGTTTGTTTAACTTATATGCAGAGTACATCATGCAAAATGCTGGGCTGGATGAAGCACAAGCTGGAATCAAGATTGCCGGGAGAAATATCAACAACCTCAGATATGCAGATGATATCACTCTAATGCCAGAAAGCAAAGAGGAATTAAAGAACCTCTTGATGAGGGTGAAAGAGAAGAGTGAAAAAGCTGGCTTTAAAGGTCAACATTCATTGGTCTATATTTCTGTTTTTGTGTCAGTACCATACTGTCTTGATGACTGTAGCTTTGTAGTATAATCTCAAGTAGGAAGGTTGATTCCTTCAGCTCCATTCCTCTTTCTCAAGACTGCTTTGGCTATTTGGAGTCTTTTGTGTTTCCATATGAATTGTGAAAATTTTTGTTCTAGTTCTGTGAAAAATGCCATTGGTCATTGATAGGGATCACATTGAATCTTTAGATTGCATTTGGTAGTATAGTCACTTTCACAATATCTTCCTACCCAGGAACATGGAATATCTCTCCATCCGTATATGTCATCTTTGATTTCTTTATTGGTGTCTTATAATTTTCTGTATATAGTTTTCTGTCTCTGTAGGTAGGTTTATTCCTAGATATTTTATTCCTTTTGTTGTAATGGTGAATGGGATTGATTCCTTAATTTCCCTTTCTGATTTTTCATTGTTAGTATATAAGAATGCAAATGATTTCTGTGTATTGATTTTGTATCCTGTGACTGCTAAATTCACTGATTAGCACTGGAAATTTTCTGATAGTATCTTTAGGGTTTTCTATGTATCGTATCAAGTCATCTGCAAACAGTGAGAGCTTTTTTTCTGAGAGCTTCTTTTCTGATCTGGATTCCTTTTATTTCTTTTTCTTCTCTGATTGCTGTAGCTAGGAATTCAAAAACTATGTTACATAATTGTGGTGAGAGTGGACACCTTTGTCTTGTTCCTGATCTTAGGGGAAATACTTTCAGTTTTTCACCATTGAGAATAATGTTTGCTGTGGGCTTATCATATATGGCCTTTACTATGTTGAGGTAGGTTCCTTCTATGCCCATTTTTTGAAGAGTTTTAATCATAAATGGGTGCTGAATTTTGTCAAAGGCTTTTTCTGCATCTGTTGAGATTATCATATGGTTTTTATCTTTCAATTTGTTAATATGGTATATCACATTGATTGATTTGTATATATTAAAGAATCCTGGCATCAACTTGATCATGGTGTACGAGCTTTTAAATGTGTTGTTGAATTCTGTTTGCTAGAATTTTGTTGAGGATTTTTGCAACTCTGTTCGTCAGTGACATTGGTCTGTGGTCTTCTTTTTGTTGTTGTTGTCTTTGTCTGATTTTGGTATCAGGGTGATGCTGGCCTCATAGAATGGAATAAGATAGAAAGCCCAGAAATAAACCCACACACTTATGGGTACTTTATTTTTGACAAAGGAGGCAAGAATATACAATGGGGCAAAGATAGCCTCTTCTATAAGTGGTGCTGGGAAAACTGGACAGCTACATGTAAAAGAATGAAATTGGAACACTTCCTAACACCATACACAAAGATAAACTCAAAATGGATTAAAGACCTAATGTAATTACCAGAAACTATAAAAGTCTTAGAGGAAAACATAGGCAGAACACTCGATGACAAAAATCAAAGCAAGATCCTCTATGACCCACCTTCTAGAGTAATGGAAATAGAAACAAAAGTAAACAAGTGGGACCTAATTAAACTAAAAAGCTTTTGCATAGCAAAGGAAACTATAAGCAAGGTGAAAAGACAATCCTCAGAATGGGAGAATATAATAGCAAATGAAACAACTGACAAAAGATTAATTTCCAAAATATATAAGCAGCTCATATAACTCAATACCAGAAAAACAAACAACCCAATCAAAAAGTGGGAAAACGACCTAAACAGACATTTTTCCAAAGAAGACACACAGATGGCTAACAAACACATGAAAGGCTGCTCAACATCGTTCATCATTCAGTTCAAATCAGTCGCTCAGATATGTTCGACTCTTTGCAACCCCATGAACCGCAGCACACCAGGCCTCCCTGTCCATCACCAACTCCCAGAGTCCACCTAAACCCATGACCATCGAGTCGGTGATGCCATCCAGCCATCTCATCTTCTGTCGTCCCCTCTCCTCCTGCCCCCAATCCTTCCCAGCATCAGGGTCTTTTACAATGAGTCAGCTCTTCGCATGAGGTGGCCAAAGTATTGGAGTTTCAGCTTCAACATCAGTCCTTCCAAAGAACATCCAGGACTGATCTCCTTTAGGATGGACTGGTTGGATCTCCTTGCAGTCCAAGGGACTCTCAAGAGTCTTCTCCAACACCACAGTTCAAAAGCATCAATTCTTCGGCACTCAGCTTTCTTCACAGTCCAACTCTCACATTCATACATGACTACTGGAATAACCATAGCCTTGACTAGACAGACCTTTGTTGACAAGGTAATGTCTCTGCTTTTCAATATGCTATCTAGGTTGGTCATAACTTTCCTTCCAAGGAGTAAGCGTCTTTTAATTTCATGGCTGCAGTCACCATCTGCAGTGATTTTGGAGCCCCCAAAAATAAAGTCTGACACTGTTCCCACTGTTTCCCCATGTATTTGCCATGAAGTGATGGGACTGGATGCCACGGTCTTAGTTTTCTGAATGTTGAGCTTTAGGCCAACTTTTTCACTTTCCTCTTTCAATTTCATCAAGAGGCTCTTTAGTTCCTCTTCAATTTCTGCCATAAGGGTGGTGTCATTTGCATATCTGAGGTTATTGCTATTTCTCCCAGCAATCTTGATTCCAGCTTGTGCTTCTTCCAGCCCAGCGTTTCTCATGATGTACTCTGCATATAAGTTAAATAAGCAGGGTGACAATATACAGCCTTGATCTACTCCTTTTCCTATTTGGAACCAGTCTGTTGTTCCATGTCCAGTTCTAATTGTTACTTCCTAATCTGCATACAGGTTTCTCAAGAGGCAGGTCAGGTGGTCTGGTACTCCCACCTCTTAGAGCAATGCAAATCAAAACTACAATGAGATATCACATCATACCAGTCAGAATATCCATCATCAAAAAGTCTACAAACAATAAATGCTGGAGAGGATGTGAAGAAAAGGGAACCCTCTTGCATTGTTGGTAGGAATGTAAATTGATACAGCCACTATGGAAGATAGTATGGAGATTCCTTAAAAAGCTAGGAATAAAACCATCATATGACCCAGAAATCCCACTCCTAGGCTTATACCCCTAGGAAACCAAAACTGAAAAATACACATGCACCCCAATGTTCATTGCAGCACTATTTACAATAGCTAGAACATGGAAATAACCTGGATGTCATCAGCAGATGAATGGATAAAGAAGTTGTGGTGCAAATACACAATGGAATATTACTCAGCCTTAAAAAGAAACACATTTGAGTCAGTTATACTGAGGTGGATGAACCTAGAGCCTATTATACAGAGTGAAGTAGGTCAGAAAGAGAAAGACAGATATTATAAACTAATGCATATATATCGAATCTAGAAAGATGGTACTGATGAATTTATTTTCAAGGCAGCAGTGGAGAAACAGACATAGAGAACAGATGTATGGGCATGGGGAGAGGGGAGGAGAGGGTGAGATATATGGAGAGAGTAACATGGAAACTTACATTACTACATGTAAAATGGATAGCCAATAGGAATTTGCTGTATGTCTCAGGGAACTCAACCTAGAGGGGTAGGCTGGGGAGGAAGATGGGAGGGAGGTTCAAGAGGCAGGGGACATTGGTATACCTATGGCTGATTCATGTTGATTTTTAACAGAAAACAAAATTCTGTAAAGCAGTTATTCTTCAATTAAAAAATAAATTAATTAAACAAAAACTCAACATTCAAAAAACTAAGATCATAGCATCTGGTCCCATCACTTCATGACAAACGGAAGGGGGAAAACTGGGAACTGTGACAGATTTTATTTTCTTGGGCTCCAAAGTCACTGTAGATGGTGATGACAGCCATAAAATTAAAAGACACTTGCTCCTTGGAAGAAAAACTATGACAAACCTAGACAGTATATTAAAATGCAGAGATATCACTTTGCTGACAAATGTCCATATAATCAAAGCTATTTTTTTTTCCAGTAGTCATGTATAGATGTGAGAGTTGGACCATAAAGAAGGCTGAGCACCAAAGAATTGCTGCTTTAGAATTATGGTGCTGTAGGAGACTCTTGAGAATTCCTTAGATTGCATGACAATCAAACCAGTCAATCTTAAAGGAAATCAATCCTGAATATTCTCTAGAAAGACTGATGCTAAAGCTGAATCTCCAATACTTTGACCACCTGATGTGAAGAGCTGACACTTTTGAAAAGACCCCTATGCTGGAAAAGATTGAGGGCAGAAGGAGAAGGGAGTGAAAGAAGATGAGTTGGTTGGATAGTATCACTGACTCAAAGGACATGAGTTTGAGCAAGCTTGGAGATAGTGAAGGACAGGGAAACCTGGTGTGCTGCAGTCCACGGGGTCACAAAAAGTTGGACGTGACTTAGAGACTAAACAACAGCAACAAATACATACAATGGAACATTACTCAGCCATTACACAATGAAATCTTTCCATTTGCCACAACACGGATGGTCAACACCGAAATCAGATTGATTATATTCTTTGCAGGCAAAGATGGAGAAGCTCTATACAGTCAGCAAAAACAAGACAAGGAGAGGACTGTGGCTCAGATCATGAACTCCTTATGGCAAATTCAGACTTAAATTGAAGGAAGTGGGGAAAACCACTAGACCATTCAGGTATAACCTAAATCAAATCCCTTATGATTATACAGTGGAAGTGAGAAATAGATTTAAGGGCCTATATCTGATAGACAGAGTGCCTGATAAACTATGGACGGAGGTTCGTGACATTGTACATGAGACAGGGATCAAGACCATCCCCATGGAACAGAAATGAAAAAACCAAAATGGCTGTCTGAGGAGGCCTTATAAATAGCTGTGAAAAGAAGAGAAGTGAAAAGCAAAGGAGAAAAGGACAGATATAAGCATCTGAATGCAGAGTTCCAAAGAATAGCAAGGAGAGATAAGGCCTTCTTCAGCGATCAATGCAAAGAAATAGAGGAAAACAACAGAATGGGAAAGAATAGAGATCTCGTCAAGAAAATTAGAGATACCAAGGGAACATTTCATGCACAGATGGGCTCGATAAAGGACAGAAATGGTATGGACCTAACAGAAGCAGAAGATATTAAGAAGAGGTGGCAAGAATACACAGAAGAACTGTACAAAAAAGGGCTTCATGACCAAGATAATCACGATGGTGTGATTACTCACCTAGAGCCAGACATCCTGGAATGTGAAGTCAAATGGGCCTTAGGATGCATCACTATGAACAAAGCTAGTGGAGGTGATGAAATTCCAGTTGAGCTATTTCAAATCCTAAAAGATGATGCTGTGAAAGTGCTGCACTCAATATGCCAGCAAATTTGGAAAACTCAGCAGTGGCCACAGGACTGGAAAAGGTCAGTTTTCATTCCAATCCCAAAGAAAGGCAATGCCAAAGAATGCTCAAACTACCACACAGTTGCACTCATCTCACACGCTAGTAAAGTAATGCTCAAAATTCTCCAAGCCAGGCTTCAGCAATATGTGAACCATGAACTTCTAGATGTTCAATCTGGTTTTAGAAAAGGCAAAGGAACCAGAGATCAAATTGCCAACATCCACTGGATCATGGAAAAAGCAAGAGAGTTCCAGAAAAACATCTACTTCTGCTTTATTGACTATGCCAAAGCCTTTGACTGTGTGGATCACAATAAACTGTGGAAAATTCTGAAAGAGATGGGAATATCAGACCACCTGACCTGCCTCTTGAGAAACCTATATGCAGGTCAGGAAGCAACAGTTAGAACTGGACATGGAACAACAGACTGGTTCCAAATAGGAAAAGGAGTAGATCAAGGCTGTATATTGTCACCCTGCTTATGTAACTTATTTGCAGAGTACATCATGAGAAACGCTGGGCGGGAAGTAGCACAAGCTGGAATCAAGATTGGCAGGAGAAATAGCAATAACCTCAGATATGCAGGTGACACCATCCTTATGGCAGAAAGTGAAGAGGAACTAAAAAGCCTCTTGATGAAAGTGAAAGAGGAGAGTGAGAAAGTTGGCTTAAAGCTCAACATTCAGAAAACTAAGATCGTGGCATCTGGTCCCATCACTTTATGGGAAATAGATGGGGAAAGAGTGGAAACAATGTCAGACTTTATTTTTGGGGGCTCCAAAATCACTGCAGATGGTGACTGCAGCCATGAAATTAAAAGACGCTTACTCCTTGGAAGGAAAGTTATGACCAACCTAGATAGCATGTTGAAAAGCAGAGATATTACTCTGCCAACTAAGGTCCGTCTAGTCAAGGTTATCGTTTTTCCAGTGGTCATGTATGGCTGTGAGAGTTGGACTGTGACGAAAGCTGAGCACTGAAGAATTGATGCTTTTGAACTGCGGTGCTGGAGAAGACTCTTGAGAGTCCCTTGGACTGCAAGGAGATCCAACCAGTCCATCCTAAAGGAGATTAGTCCTGGATGTTCATTGGAAGGACTGGATGCTGAAGCTGAAAATCCAGTACTTTGGCCACCTCATGCAAAGAGCTGACTCATTGGAAAAGACCCTGATGCTGGGAGGGATTGGGGGCAGGAGAAGAAGGGGACGACAGAAGATGAGATGGCTGGATGGCATCACCAACTCGATGGACATGAGTTTGAGTGAACTCTGGGAGTTGGTGATGGACAGGGAGGCCTGGTGTGCTGCGGTTCATGGGGTCACAAAGAGTCAGACACGACTGAGCGACTGAACTGACTGAATTGAACTGGATGGATATAGGGGTGTTATGGTAAGTGAAATAAGTCAGATAAAGACAAATACCATATGATCTCTCTTATACATGGAATCTAAATAACATAACAAACAAAACAATGAAAAGACTCAAAGAGAACTGGTGGTTGCCAGGGGGGGAGGGGTGTGTTTCAAGGAGATTAAGTGATAAAAATCTCCAGTTATAAAATATATAAACCACAGGGATGTAGTATACAACAGAAGCAGTATGACCATTAATATTGTAATAACTTTGCATGGGGAAAAATGGTTACTAGACTTACTGTGGTGATCTTTTCATAATGTATGCAAATATCAAATCCCTATGTAGCACACCTGAAACTAACATAATATATAGTACATCAACTATATTTCAGTTAAAAAAAATGAGAAATGAGATTCCAAAAGATAGAGTAGGGAATGGTTTAGGAGTCTAACATTAGTTAAATTCCAGTTATTAGATAATAAATGACCTCTGATTATATTTGAACTCAAGATTTGGGTTTTAAAAATTGTATCTACCTATATGTTTTTATATAAGAAGAACTTTTAGTACAGTAAGAATGAAAAATTATATAAGATTATTCTAAACCTTAATTAATAACTCAAGAAAGCCTAAGTGAAGGGAATATTAAAATTATACTGGATTGTGTTCATTTCAAATTTGTTAGAAACTTGAAATATGATACTAAGTACAAACAGCATATTTGAAATGGTGATATGATTGGAAGTGCTAGACAATTTAGTTAAAATAAGCCTAATAAAAAAAAACAGAACATTTTCTGAAAACCACACAGGAAATAGTGTACTCTGATTGAAGCTTGTCAGTTTATAAGAAAAAGGTTGGACTTTCTAAGAAAAAGGTTGGACCCCTTCTTGATTAAATTCAAGTTAAGGAGCAAACCAGACACATCCATCCCTTTCACAAGGAGTTCACAGATGGTCTGTTAGATTCTAAAATGTTCTGTTAGTTTCTGCTAATATCTATTGGCCAGAAATGGGTCATATTGCCAGTGTCATATTGCCACCTTAGCTGCTAAGAGTCTAGGAAAGTCGTATTATTAATTAAAAGTACTACTTCCCTGAGTGGTGGTGGTGAAATGGAGCTCTATTTTTAAGAAAGGAGAGAAACTATCTGTTTTGTAACAATGTTACAAAATGTTTACTGTATGTTAGAGTGTTTATCAGAATATGTCTGTAGTGTTAAGCCAGCTGTTTGAGTGAGCCTAATTATGTGCATTAAGGTCAATAAAGTTAGTTATAAATTCCCTTAATAAATATTGTTTCTTGGGAAAAAAGAGAATTGTTTTTTTGTTTGTTTTTTTTTTTGGCAGATTTGGGCCTTCTCCTTATCAATATCTCATCTATTACTATGTTTCATTTCTTGCTTATTTCAGACCCAACTGTTGTATAAGAATGTACCTCAAGGACCATAGTACTGGGGAAAAGAGAAGGCTGAAGAAGTGAAACTCAGCCTGGATCTAGCTTGGGCCTGAGCAAATTTTTTCTTTAATGTTTTACATATTAGTTTTCTGTATAAACTTTTATTTGAAAAAAGTGTTCTATTTACTCATTTTTAAAAATCCTGGATTATGGACAGTGCTTTACAAAGAACAGATTAATAAAAGTTTCCAGAATTGCATGGTCTAATACATTTGATGTTTCTGGGAATCAGGCTCTTAAAAGAGGTGTAATTTAAGGCAATTTGGACACATAGGTTTGAACAGGCTCATTAGTCTTTTCACTATTGTGTTCATTAATGACCATGGTATGAAACTATCTGATACCTGTTAACCAGGGACATTGCATGCACAAGCCAGGGGATGAGGAACCAGGGCAGCAAAGATTACGATCAGCAAACACTGTGGTTTCCTAGGTTAACTACTAAAGAACTGTTTTAGCCTCCTCTGGCTCTGACACGACTATTTTAAAGAGTATTTTATTGAAGTATTAGCACATGCAGACTAGTATATGCAGGAGGGACGGAAAAACAATATGACTATATTTTAAAGAGACTTTTGCTAAAATCTTAGGTGGCTTAGATTTGCTGTCAAGAAATATTTTTTCATCTTTGAAATATTGGCTTATTCCCTGAGTACAATTATGGAATGTGCCATTTTATATCTTTTTTCCTATCTTTACAGGTATAGAGAAGATTTTAAAGTTGCTCATGTATTTTTTGGCCTCAAATAAGACATGTTTTATAAGCCATATTGAGTTTCACACAAGATGTTGTTAAAGTCAGTCACTAGAATTAAAGTTAAAAACAGTGAGGGGTAAGTGTCCCATGTATACAGTATTCATATGGTTAGAAGTAAGAATTCATTTGGTAAGAGATTTTGCAGCCATTGAAACGATATTTGCAAAGTTAATGTGGAATCATGAAATGATATAATCTTTAATGGAAGTGAAGGACATAATTATATATGATGCAATTATTATTTTACTTTAAAATATATGTTCAATGTCCCTTGATCCAACAATTCTATTTCCTAAATAGATGTGCAAAGATAAATAGACAAGGATGTTTACTCCATTTTTTACAATATCAAAAAATTGGAAACAAATCTTTATCAGTAGAGATTACATAAAATATACCATGGTACATCATTCAATAAGATACTAAATAGTCATTTTTTAAATGGAGTAGATACATATATCTGGACTTTGATATTGTTGTCTGGATAGTGTTTGTGAAAAAAAGGAAATGATAGAACAGAATATATAGTATAAGCCATTTGGTAAAAAATTGTCATTGTATATAATAAATGATGTGTAGTAGATATATATTAGAGACTGTATGTATATATCAATTAATTTATGAATTATATGTCTACATAATATATATATATAATCTTTATATAGACTTGATATTATAAAGTATTGTGGATTGGGACTTTAGGAAATGTTAGTTTCTCCTTCATTTCTTATTTTAATTAATTAGTCAATTAGTTTGCCTGTGCTGGGTCTTCGTTGCTGTGCGGGCTTTTTTTCTAGTTGCAGCGAGTGAAGCTACTCTCTAGTTGCTGTGTGTGGGCTTCTCACTGCGGTGGCTTCTCTTGTCCTGGAGTGTTGGTAACTAAGTTGCTTGAGCTTCAGTAATTGCAGCACATGGGCTCAGTGGTTGCGACTCCCCGGCTCTAGAGCACAGGCTCAGCAGTTGCGGAGCACAGGCTTGGTTGCTCCATGGCACGTGGGATCTTCCCAGACCAGAGACTGAACCCACACCTCCTGCATTGACAGGTGGATTCCTTACCACTGAACCACCAAGGAAGCCCTCTCCTTTACTTTTTATGTTAATTGTTTGTAGAAAGTATGATGATTGATAATATAATGCTATACATATGATTTATAATACAAAATACATAAAATTTCTGCCTAGAAAAAGATGTTACAATAATTGTTTCTAGTTTGGGAACCATGAAAGGTTTTTAAAATTGTTTTGTGCTCTAATAAATTCTATTCCATGTGTATATGTGTACTTTTTCTTTCTTTTTGTTTTTTGGCCGTGCTGGGCAGATTGTGGGATCTTAATTCCCAGACTAGGGATCAAACTTGTGCCCCCTGCAGTAGAAGTGTGGAGTCTTAACCACTGGACTGCCAGGGAATCCTTTTAATTTTTTAAAAAGGAAGAAAGTAGGGAGGCAGGGAAGGAGTTGTTAGGGATTAGATTAGGTCATTTAAACACCTAAACATCTTCTATCTCCAATTTATTCTCTTTTGTCACTGACAATGTTGTGTTTTCAGGATGCAAATGCAAAATGTGCAATTAGATGGATTAGGCTATTTAAGAAGGCCAAAGTGGCAGGGTCAGGGGTGGCGGGTGGGGGTGGTGGTGCTGCAGAGTGGACAGCATCAGGGATAGATCCACTGATTGCTTTTGCTGGAGGTTTTCCACCACATGTGTTCTTACCACTGTATTAATCATACAAACTGCTGACAGTGGAATTCCTCATAGCAGAGGCCACTTGCTCCAGGGGCACAAATTCTCCATTTGCTGCTAAGGAAGCATCAATGCATCTGACTCCAAGCTAGAGTCAATTTTAAACAAATAGTGGCTTTAAGTTTTCTAGAGCATTAGAGTCCTGAGGCAATAAGTTCTTCAACCATATGACATCAGCTTATTTCTCAGAAGAACTCCCAGCTGAGTTTTTCTCAGAAATGTTGACCATCTGAGGCAAAGATGAAGACACCAGTTCCTCCCCTCAGAAATTCCTTTTCTGGTAAACTCTCTTGTGGGCAGATTTTAATATGCCAAGAGTATGGAGCAGACTTCAGATGTCCTAGAATGTGAATTCCATAGGTCATGGTTCATAAATGGACTATGGTACCACCCACGGGAAACTGCAACCAGGATCTCTATTTTTCCAGCACCTACAGCTCTGCTGACTTTCCACCTTTCTAAGAAACGAGGGATGGGGGCCAGGGATCAACAAATGGCAGCCAGATCAAAATTCCAAGTCACTAACCAAAACCACAGCAGGTGAGGTTTGCCTCAAAACCAGAAGCACAACCAGATTTATGGCATGGGAGTCACCAAACAGCAGTACTGTTTTGCAAGGAGCTTGCTGATGGAAATAATTTCATCGATGGAAAATCATCACATTGCTTCACTTCTTTGCAGTTGTGTTTTTAATTGGTGTGCCCAAAGGCTTTGTGGCAGGAGTTGCAGAATACATAAATAAGGTCATTTCATGACATAAAGTCTTTTCAAACGCCAAAAGTCGGAAAGGAAAGAAGAGTTGATTCAAATGCCACAGAGACAAAAATGTGTTTTTCTGGGACAAAGGAAAATGAATGATTTAAGTTTGTGGCAAATTTTAGTCTCCTTCCTGCACACACAGAGACAATCTTTTTTAAAAATTCTATTCAGCACTTGGGTACAAGCACAGGGTGTACCCAGGAAGTTCAAATGTTGGTTATCGTTATTAATACCCTTGTTTTCCTCACTTGCTTATTGCCAAGTAAAACAAGGAATTAAGCACAAGCTGCAGCAGCAAGCCGACCCCGAGTGTCCTAGATAGGAAAGGCCCCATCAGCCTTTCCGTTTCCTATAGGGCAGGGTTCCTGCTCTTGTAAGGATGGCGCCTTGGAGAAGATTACCAAGGGTGTCATACTGGCTACTGTCTCATTTCTCCGGATAAAAGGGTTTCCTACACTTCCCTGGATATGATGGAAACAGGAACAAATGCTCCCTAGAAGATGGTTCCTTGTTCAGTAGTCAGAATAAAAAGAGATCCTGAAGGATGCTCTTATCTCAGTGGCTGTGTTTTCTCTCTGGAAATGCAACCTCCATCTGGGGCCAGGTGTGGTTTTGTGTTGTTTTCTCTGGCAGGAGGGGGGTTGTGGAGGGGGCGTTGCAGACTTCTCCTATCTTTGTAGACAGTTCACAATCAGTTTTGAGACTGGAGGCTAAAGGAGAGATGCTGTGCTCCCAGAGGCATGCAGTTTTCAGTTAAAGTGGCCAAAGGAATGTCCCAGCCAGGCGTTTCTACCAACGAGGCAAGCTAAGGGATTCTTTCTACTTTTTGGAACTTCACTGAACTGTGGAAGGAAGAAATGAGTATGGTTTCATTTTTTCCCTCCTTCTTTTTTTAAAAGCTGAAACAGGAGCAGAATTGTAGCTGTCACAAACTGACTAAAAATTTTTTTTTTTTTTAACAGTACCAAAGTCTTTAAAATCCTTGGAACACTGGTGAGAATTAATGTTTTTGTTGGGACCTTTACATTAGTGTGCAAGTTACATGTGCATGGTGCCAGCCGCTGCCCAGAGGCTCCACATCTGAGGAGAGTGGGGAGAGCGAACCATTCTAGCCATGGTCTGGAATAACTTAACACTGCAGCGAAAAAGTCTTCAGCTCAACAGTCTGAAAGTGGATGAATCAGAATGAGGTTTGCAGCAAGCCCAAGAATGCCCTTGACATTCAAACCATGCCTGACATTCTAGCCTCCCTGACTGCGACATGTAATTCTACTCTTTCTACACCCCTCTGTGGACTGTCTATGCAAAGTCAGAATTCAGCTCGTAGGCCTTAAAACCCTGTGAGGATTCTGTTTCTTAGAGATTAGCCTAAGACCCAGTTGCAGAGGATTGATTTCCACCCTCTCCCTAACAGAAGCCACCAAATTTTTAAATATATAGAAAAAAGGAGCCCATGTGACTTGAAAAGTTTACTTTAATCAGATTAATGCCAGGATGACTTAGCATTTATCCAGTAATTGGTTCCCAAACTGAAGCTTTTTTTTTTTTTTTAATGAATCTATGGATCAGTTTACTGGAATGTTCACTAGGTGCTGTTCTGCATTTGTAAAATATTAACTTTTCATAGCACAGTTGAGCAAACTTACATACAGGGTGACTCGGGAAAGTCAATCAGAGTATGACTGTAAAGGTCATTACCTGACTTAGAAAAATAACAAAAGGTGAATCAGCAAGGTCATCTTTCATGTGGGAAATATGGTTGGCTGTTATTGTCAAAGTGTAATATTTAGAAAGTGAAAAACATGGCCCTCAATACAAATATTTAAGTGAGCATGTGCCAAATGTTTATTTACCTTATTGGTTGGGGAGCCATCAAGATGGTAAAACTAGTTCATAAGAGAATTCAAGAAGCTAAGTATATGTAGTTTAGGAAAGAAAGAATCTAGGAATAAGATTGCTATAATTTTTTTTTTTTAATGGGGATGTAAAATGATGCAACCACTTTGGAAGACAGTTTAGCAGTTTCTCATAAAGCTAAATATACCCTCACCATATGTCGACTGAAAAGAATGCACAACCTAAAAGCTGAGAGTTGTTTTATTTGGCGAACATACTGAAAAACTAAAACTTAGGAAACAGCCTCTCAGAGAGCTCTGGAGGACTGTTTCAAAGAGGTAAGGAAGGAACCAGAATATAGGTATCTTTGAAAAAACAAACACAGGTAGTCTAACATCAAAAGTTTACTGATAATTAAAGAAAAAAACCGGACATCTCAAAATAATTTAGTTTCTTTAGAACTAAAAGAATTTAGTTCTTTTCTGTGTAGGGGAAGAATGTGAGAGTCTGGGCTTAATGAAAGTATTCCTTTGATATATGTCTTAACAAGATGCTTATCAGGGCAAGTATTTTGTTTTTCTCTTTCCTGAATGCCCTCAGGGTGCACCATCAAGAGTGGCTGCAGTGGCAGATAGCTTGTTGGGTGCAACATCATTTGTTTTATGTTATGGCAGGTACCATTCTTTGTCCACATATATGATTTGGCAGTTGCAAATGAGTTGAGAACTTACGTCCACATAAAAATCTGCATGCAAATATTTAGAGAAACTTTATTCGTAAATGCTAAAAGCAGGAAGCAACCAAGATATCCCCCAGTAGGTAAATGGACAAATGAATTGTGATATATTCATGCAATAGGTATTATTTGGCAATAAAAGAAATGACCTCAAATGACATGGAAAAACCTTGAGATCATAGCACTAAGTGAAATTAGCCAGGCTGAAAATACTACACAGTGTAAGATTCCAGCTCCATGACATTCTGGAAAAGGTAAAACTGTAGAGACAGTAAATAGGTCAGTGGTTGCCAGGGGTTTGGTGGGGGGATGGTGGTGGTGGTGGTCAGGGTTGAACAGGTGAAGCAGGGGAGATTTTTAGGGAAGCAAACTTTTCTTCATGATACTGTAATGGTGGGTATATAACATCATGCATTTGTTAAGTCTCATAGAACTGTACAACACAAAGAGTAATAATGTAAACTATAGACTTTAGTTAATAATATATCAATATTGGTTCATCAGTTATAACAAATATTCCACACTAATGCAAAATGTTATGAATAGGAAAGACAATGGAGGTGAGGTGAAGAGGAAAGAACAGTATGTTGAACTGTCTGTATTATCTGTTTAATTTATCTGTGAATCTGAAGTTTCTAAGAAAAAAAATTTGTTCTTTAAAACTTGTTTAATGCCCTTAGGGTAATAAAACCATAACTTCTGAGCTTCCTTTTTCTATCCAACAGAAATTATTTATGATTCTACTCTAGAAAAATCATTTGACACAATCTTCTACAAGTTTATGTCTAATTTCACAGAGCAATTATTGCCCTTAGCAATAATAAGTTCAACAAAAGTGCATTTCTCTGGAGTATGTGAGTAGGCCTGTGACAATGCCAGAGTGATACTGAAGGGACAGACATACAGTCATCCTTTTGCCTTATTTTTAAAGCTTTGAATATTTTTTCTTAACATTATAACATGTCCTATTTGTTAGAGGAAAATTTTTGCACATTTTTTTGTCAATCTTGCAAATACATTTCCAAATTATGAGTTAGTTGTACCTTTCAGGGTCCAATCAGGAATCAGAACAATTATTTTAACAGAGAGAATTTAAAGAATTATTTATCAAGTGCTGAACAAAGAGAGAGCATTGAGGTATTACAGAAGTAAGTAACTTCAGGACATGATTATCATGCCTAGGACTGGAGGAACAAAGCATAGAGGCTGGATTATTAAAAGCTGACCCCATGGAGGTGGCACCTGAAGATCTAAAATGCCTTCAGAACTCAGAGGAGGGATCCAGAGGAGTCAGGAGCCAGATTTCTGGGAGGGGGTGGGATGGATCTTATGGCTTCACTGAGTGGGTGCAATGTCTCTAGTGCTAGGAATGCAAACAACTTGTAAACTGGAATCCACTAGAAGGAACTGCCACTGCCAAGATGAAAAGCTGTTTCCAGGGTGATGCTGATAGGAAGAGGAAACAAACAATAAGGAGCCAGTAACTTGTCCCCTTAGAGCTTCCATTGGCAGAACCAATCAGGGGGCCCACTGGCAAGGGAGAATTGTGGTTTGTATCACAAAGCAGTGAACAAAAGGGTGAGTTTGAGGCTGAGAAAATAGTTTAACAAGCAACACACTGCTCTAACTGCGCTCAGTTGTGTCCGACTCTTTACAATCCCATGGACTATAGACTGACAGGCTCCTCAGTCCATGGGATTTTCCAGGCAAGAATACTGGAGTGGGTTGCCATGCCCTCCTGCAGGAGATCTTCCCGACCTGGGGATCAAACCTGTGTCTCCTGTCTCTCCTGCATTGGAGGATTCTTTACTGCTTGAGCTGTTGGGGGAAGTCCTACACTAACTGGGACACTTGTAATCAACATGACTGTTGTGAAAAAGCTTGAGTTTTGAGGTCAGACGAACTTGATTTTGAATCTTGCTAAAATGTTCTACTAGTGTGTTAGTTTGGAGAAGGAAATGGCACCCCACTCCAGTGTTCTTGCCTGGAAAATCCCAGGGACGGGGGAGCCTGGGGGCTGCCGTCTATGGGGTCAGCAGTGTGTTAGTTTGGGCAAATTCTGTACTATATTTAATGTCTCTAAGACTTCATCAGAGCGCGGGCGGCTGCGACGGCGCGCTGAGCGCGGGCGGCTGCGACGGCGCGCTGAGCGCGGGCGGCTGCGACGGCGCGCTGAGCGCGGGCGGCTGCGACGGCGCGCTGAGCGCGGGCGGCTGCGACGGCGCGCTGAGCGCGGGCGGCTGCGACGGCGCGCTGAGCGCGGGCGGCTGCGACGGCGCGCTGAGCGCGGGCGAGAGGAACTACCCCACATCCGAGGTCAGGGGCAGCCGCCGAGAGTGCCAGGCTGTGACGGCGCAGGAACGGTCAAGACGAGCTACCCCACGTCCGAGGTCAGGGGCGGCAGCCAAGAGGAGCTATCCTGCGTCTGAGGTCAGGGGCAGCGACCGAGAGGAGCTACCCCGTGTCCAAGGTCCGGGCGGCAGTCAAGAGGAGCTACCCCACGTCTGAGGTCAGGGGCAGCGGCCGAGAGTGCCAGGCTTCGACGGTGCAGGAACGGCCGAGAGGAGCTACCCCGCGTTCGAGGTCAGGGGTGGCGGCCGAGAGTGCCAGGCTTCGATGGTGCAGGAACGGCCGAGAGGAGCTACCCCGGTTTCGAGGTCAGGGGCAGCAGCCGAGAGGAGCTACCCCGTGTCCGAGGTCAGGGGCGGTGGCCGAGAGTGCCAGGCTTCGATGGTGCAGGAATGGCCGAGAGGAGCTACCCCATGTCCGAGGTAAGGAGCGGCAGCCGAGAGGAGCTACCCCACGTCCGAGGTCAGGGGCGGCGGCCGAGAGTGCCAGGCTGCGACAGAGTAGGAGCAGCCGAGAGGCGCTACCCCATGTCCGAGGTCAGAGGCGGCAGCTGAGAGGAACTACCCCACGTCCGAGGTCAGGGGCGGCAGCCGAGAGGAGCTACCCTGTGTCCGAGGTCAGGGGCGGCAGCTGAGAGGAGCTACCCCGCGTCCGAGGTCAGGGGCGCAGCCGAGAGTGCCAGGCTGTGACAGCACAGGAGCAGCGGAGAGGAGCTACCCCACAGGAGCTATCCCATGTCTGAGGTCAGGGGCGGCAGCCGGGAGGAGTTACCCCACGTCCAAGGAGCTGTGACTGTGTGGGCACAGGAGGGCCTAGAGGAACTATTCCACATTCAGGGTCAGGAGGGGCGGCGGTGAGGAGATACCCCTCGTCCAAGGTAAGAGAAACCCAAGTAAGACCGTAGGTGTTGTAAGAGGACATCAGGTGGCAGACACACTGAAACCATAATCACAGAAAACTAGTCAATCTAATCACACTAGGACCACAGCCTTGTCTAACTCAATGAAACTATGAGCCATGCCCGTGTGGGGCCACCCAAGATGGGCGGGTCATGGTGGAGAGGTCTGACAGAATGTGGTCCACTGGAGAAGGGAATGGCAAACCACCTCAGTATTCTTGCCTTGAGAACCCCATGAACAGTATGAAAAGACAAAATGATAGGATACTGAAAGAGGAACTCCCCAGGTCAGTAGGGGCCCAATATGCTACTGGAGATCAGTGAAGAAATAACTCCAGAAAGAATGAATGGATGGAGCCAAAGCAAAAACAATACCCAGCTGTGGATGTGACTGGTGATAGAAGCAAGGTCCGATGCTGTAAAGAGCAATATTGCATAGGAACCTGGAATGTTAGGTCCATGAATCAAGGCAAATTGGAAGAGGTCAAACAGGAGATGGCAAGAGTGAACATCGACATTCTAGGAATCAGCGAACTCAAATGGACTGGAATGGGTGAATTTAACTCAGATGACCATTATATCTACTACTGCGGGCAGTAATACCTTAGAAGAAATGGAGTAGCCATCATGGTCAACAAAAGAGTCTGAAATGCAGTACTTGGATGCAATCTCAAAAATGACAGAATGATCTCTGTTCATTTCCAAGGCAAACCATTCACTATCACAGTAATCCAAGTCTATGCCCCAACCAATAACGCTGAAGAAGCTGAAGTTGAACAGTTCTATGAATACCTACAAGACCTTTTAGAATTAACACCCCAAAAAGATGTCCTTTTCATTATAGGGGACTGGAATGCAAAAGTAGGAAGTCAAGAAACAGCTGGAGTAACAGGCAAATTTGGCCTTGGAATACGGAATGAAGCAGGGCAAAGACTAATAGAGTTTTGCCAAGAAAATGCACTGGTCATAGCAAACACCCTCTTCCAACAACACAAGAGAAGACTCTACACATGGACATCACCAGATGGTCAACACCGAAATCAGATTGATTATATTCTTTGCAGCCAAAGATGGAGAAGCTCTATACATTCAACAAAAACAAGACCAGGAGCTGATTGTGGCTCAGACCATGAACTCCTTATTGCCAAATTCAGACTTAAATTGAAGAAAGTGGGGAAAACCACAAGACCATTCAGGTATGACCTAAATCAAATCCTTTATGATTATACAGTGGAAGTGAGAAATAGATTTAAGGGCCTAAATCTGATAGATAGAGTGCCTGATGAACTATGGAATAAGGGTCATGACATTGTACAGGAGAAAGGGATCAAGACCATCCCCATGGAAAAGAAATGCAAAAAAGCAAAATGGCTGTCTGAGGAGGCCTTACAAATAACTGTGAAAAGAAGAGAAGCGAAAAGCAAAGGAGCAAAGGAAAGATATAAGCATGTGAATGCAGAGTTCCAAAGAATACCGAGAAAAGGTAAGAAAGCCCTCCTCAGCGATCAGTGCAAAGAAATAGAGGAAAACAACAGAATGGGAAAGACTAGAGATCGCTTCAAGAAAATTAGAGATACCAAGGGAACATTTCATGCAAAGATGGGCTTGATAAAGGACAGAAATGGTATGGACCTAACAGAAGCAGAAGATATTAAGAAGAGGTGGCAAGAATACACAGAAGAACTGCACAAAAAAGATCTTCACGTCCCAGATAATCACGATGGTGTGATCACTGACCTAGAGCCAGACATCCTGGAATGTGAAGTCAATTGGGCCTTTGGAAGCATCACTATGAACAAAGCTAGTGGAAGTGATGGAATTCCAGTTGAGCTATTCCAAATCCTAAAAGATGATGCTGTGAAAGTGCTGCACTCAATATGCCAGCAAATTTGGAAAACTCAGCAGTGGCCACAGGACTGGAAAAGGTCAGTTTTCATTCCAATCCCAAAGAAAGGCAATGCCAAAGAATGCTCAAACTACTGCACAATTGCACTCATCTCACATACTAGTAAAGTAATGCTCAAAATTCTCCAAGCCAGGCTTCAGCAATATGTGAACCGTGAACTTCCTGATGTTCAAGCTGGTTTTAGAAAAGGCAGAGGAACCAGAGATCAAATTGCCAACATCCACTGGATCATGGAAAGAGCAAGAGAGTTCCAGAAAAACATTTATTTCTGCTTTATTGACTATGCCAAAGCCTTTGACTGTGTGGATCACAATAAACTGTGGAAAATTCTCAAAGAGATGGGAATACCAGACCACCTGATCTGCCTCTTGAGAAATCTATATGCAGGTCAGGAAGCAACAGTTAGAACTGGACATGGAACAACAACTGGTTCCAAGTAGGAAAAGGAGTACGTCAAGGCTGTATATTGTCACCCTGGTTATTTAACTTATTTGCAGAATACATCATGAGAAATGCTGGGCTGGAAGAAACACAAGCTGGAATCAAGATTGCCAGGAGAAATATCAATAACCTCAGATATGCAGATGACACCACCCTTATGGCACAAAGTGAAAAGGAACTAAAAAGCCTCTTGAAGAAAGTGAAAGTGGAGAGTGAAAAAGTTGGCTTAAAGCTCAACATTCAGAAGACGAAGATCATGGCATCTGGTCCCATCATTCCATGGGAAATAGATGGGGAAACAGTGGAAACAGTGTCAGACTTTATTTTGGGGGGCTCCAAAATCACTACAGATGGTGACTGCACCCATGAAATTAAAAGACGCTTACTCCTTGGAAGAAAAGTTATGACCAACCTAGGTAGCATATTCAAAAGCAGAGACATTACTTTGCCAACAAAGGTCCGTCTAGTCAAGGCTATGGTTTTTCCTGTGCTCATGTATGGATGTGAGAGTTGGACTGTGAAGAAAACTGAGCACTGTAGAATTGATGCTTTTGAAGTGTGGTGTTGGAGAAGACTCTTGAGAGTCCCTTGGACTGCAAGGAGATCCAGCCAGTCCGTTCTAAAGGCGATCAGCCCTGGGATTTCTTTGGAAGGAATGATGTTAAAGCTGAAACTCCAGTACTTTGGCCACCTCATGCGAAGACTTGACTCACTGGAAAAGACTCTGATGCTGGGAGGGATTGGGGGCAGGAGGAGAAGGGGACGACAGAGGATGAGATGGCTGGATGGCATCACTGACTCGATGGACGTGAATCTGAGTGAACTCCGGGAGTTGGTGATGGACAGGGAGGCCTGGCGTGCTGCGATTCATGGCGTCGCAAAGAGTCAGACATGACTGAGCGACTGAACTGAAGACTTCATTTCCTCATATAAAAGTAGGGACACGAAAACTTATCTCAAGGGGCTTTTGTGAGCATGAAATAAGATCATGTATATAAATTACCTAGTGTAGGGGCAGAGTCAGGATTCAGCCCCCAAAACTAAATGATAAATAAAAAAATAACACAGTTTGGTGGATAGGAGGGAAGCCTGTGTGGTTATGAAAAGGCAGCATAGGGAATTCTTGTGTGATGCAACTGTGTGTGTGGTGATGCAATTGTGTGTATTTTGACTGTGTGGTGGATACACAAAACTACATTGATGTAAGCTTAAACACACACACACACACACATACGTGCTGAAGTCCAGGTAGAACTGGATTGTATCAATATCAGTATCCAGGTTGTTGTATTATAGTTTTAGAACATGTTACCACTGGGGGACACTGGGCAAAGTGTACACAAGATCTCACTGTGTTATTTCTTACAGTTTCATATGGGCCTACAATTACTTCGATTAAAATTTCAATTAATAATAATAACACATATTGTCACTGATGCTGAGACCACCTTCTATGATGCCCTTATATTAACTGCAAAATGAGGACAATATCTCCTGGGGGTATATTCATGCTGTACTCAGCATTTTAAACGATGTTTCTAAGGACATGAGAATGAATAGTTTGAGGTTTTGATCCCAATGGATTTAACTTTATTATCATAGGTAAAAGCTACAAAAGGAGATCAAAGTGGAGCTGGTATTGCCAAGAGAATGCTCTTAAATGGAGCTCTTAAGGAAATGTGACTTGGGCAACATATCAGCTTAGTTGGAATCTGAAGTTTTGACCTGATATCAGAAACACTGGTTAGAAACTCAAAATACTTAGCGGACCTTCATCCTAAAACACCTTGGCTACCTGATGCAAAGAACTGACTCATTGGAAAAGACCCTGATGCTGGGGAAAATTGAAGGCGGGAGGAGAAGGGGATGACAGAGGATAAGATGGTTGGGTGGCATCACCAACTCAATGGACATGAGTTTGAGCAAGCTCCAGGAGTTGGTGATGGACAGGGAAGCCTGGCGTGCTGCAGTCCATGGGGTCACAAAGAGTTGGGTACAACTGAGCGACTGAACTGAACTGACCCAAAAATACCTCTTGACGTAAATAACTTATCAGACCCCTACTTTAAATTACCTAGCGATTCCTTAAGGGCGAATATTTTCTTGTCAAAGTTGATCGTAATTCTCTTCAGGCAACTTTTAGCAACCTTGTGACTTTTTGGCTTTATAAGTTCGGACTCTTTCTCTTCCTGGGAACATTCCTTCAGTGTTACCCAAATCTGTGTCTCCCAAACTGCAATTCCTAAGATCCCAAACAAACTCTTTTCTGATTTGCAGCCTCGTGCATCATCATCATTACCATTACTTGGTTGGCAAATCTTTATTACCTTCAAATGATATCTGGGCTCTACACAACTTAATAAATTGGATACTTTGTAAGATTTGGTACAATATCCCAAAACTTAAATGCAAAGCTTGGAGCAACACAAATTGTTTAGTCTCTATCAAACAATTACTGAAAGTGAAACAACTGAAATGTGTTCCAAATTACCAAAAAAAATGTTCTTTCTGGTCCAAATCATCCAGAAACTTTACTGAAATTCTCTTCTGTGTTTGGACACAGCCAGTAAACTAAGCTTAGTCATCGTTTTGAATGTCAAGATGAAGTGACATTTCAAAGAACTCAACTGGTCCCACAGATAAGAAAGTTTTTAAAAGTATATGTCGAAAAGATCTTGCCAAACAGCTGAAGTAATAGATGAAACCCAGCTGGTTTCCTGCAGAGCTTTATCGTCTCATTCTGTGGATTCGTTCTTATGCAAGTTGTGGGGAATTTATTTGGATTGGGCTATTTTCCTGCTGTGTGCTTGTGGTTGAAATAATAAGTTGTTCTGAATCAGTTGCCACTTCTCTAAGGCTCTCCTGTGATTAAAGACATATCTGAATGGATTTCTTTGCTTATGTCAGGCTTACTGACCCAAAAAGTGACTGAGAAAAGTGATAAATACACAGGGCAGGTTTTAATGGCCAGACAAAAACAGAATTATTCTGAGAACTCATTACTTATCTCTACTGTGACAGATGTTAATGTGGTATCTGTCTTTTCTTCAGACTTGGAGCATCTCTCCCAATTCTATAAGTGTCAGAAGTCAAGAAGAGAGAAAAAAATAATGATAAACCCCTTTCTCTGTGGCTTCATATCACAGTCCCATCTCATCCTTTGTGTGTGTGTGTGTGTGTGTGTGTGTGTGTGTGCACTCAGTCATGTCTGACTTTATGCGATCCCATGGACTGTAGCCTGTCAGACTTCTCTGTCCATGAAATTCTCCAGGCAAGAATACTGGAGGGGGTTGCCATTCCCTTCTCCAGGTTATCTTCCCTGGTTCTGGGACTGAACCTGCATTTCCTGCATTGGCAGGTGGATTCTTTACTGCTGAGCTACCAGGGAAGCTGATCTCATTTCACAGTCAACTGCAAATTTATGATGAATCATGCTCCAGGATGCCATAGAATTCTACCACTGAAATATAGTTAATTGCTCGGATTAAAATGGCTTTTCTAAAAAGGGGGGGGGGGAAATCCCACCAAACTCTTTCATTGGATTTATCGAATTAGTGACTTGTTTTGAACTCTAAACAATGGCATACTATTATTGTACTCTGAACAGAGTGGGTGTTCCACAAATCCTTGTTAATTATCAGAGATAAGAAGTGAGAAGAAAAAAATCTGCACATGAGACTATTCCAGTTGGAATTTGATGAAGACTTGTGGCTTAAACAGATTCCAACTCTCTTCTTTGAAAATATGTTTCTATTAATGCTATCGTTTTAATTAAATATATTCTCTCTGTACAGCAAGAGCTATAAATTATATCTCAGAATTTCCCAAGATATCTTACAATTGTGACATGAGGTCAAACCACCAAAAAGACAATGGAGTGAATTGATGAACAGAGGAGGAAATTGCATGCGTGTCTGGGCTTCTTCCTCTCAGGCTCCCACAAGCTCTACTGAGAAGAGGCTGCCAATGGAGCACAAAGGTTTGCCCTTTGCTGCAAATAACTGTGCTATTCTGAGGGCATCAAGGACTCACAAGGCAATGAAGCAGTGTGTTTGTGAGCTGAATTAAGTCATAAACAATTTAAGATTCCAGCAAGGAAGTTTCCAGTGGATCCTGCAAATCAGGATGAAATCAGTATTAGGTGAATGCTTTTATAGAACAATATGTGCTGAGAGTGAACAGAGAGCAGGAATTCATGATGGCATTTCTGGGTCTGAATCCCACAGAGACAAGCTAGTTTGGCCCTGATACAAGCGTGCAGATTTCTATTTCTAGTCAACTGTGTCACCAAGGACAGTTGTTAGGCAAGGGAGAAAGGAGGAAGAAATCCACACACAGCCATCACCCCTGGAAAACTGCGTATAAGCCGAGCAGGTGTTTTTATAGTCAAAAGACAGAATGTTAATTAATAATCAGAAAGTTAATGCAAAATTATCTCAAATTAATCTTTTTTCTACTATTGGGATCGTAACATTCTAGGCCATGCCAGGATATAAAGTTGGTGGAGACGATTGTTGTTATGGTTGTTTTTCTAGTCAGCTTATTTCCTGATGCTCCTATTTTTGCTAATGGTACTGTCACCAACTCAATGGACATGAATTTGAGTAAGCTCCATGAGTTGGTGAGGGACAGGGAAGCCTGGTGTGCTGCAGTCCATGGGGTCGCTAAGAGTTGGACATGACTGAGTGAGCAACTGAACTGAACTGAACCATCATTTACCTGTCATCCTGCCTAAAACCTCAAAGACTCAGCTTAAACTCCTCCAATAATCACCACCTGTGTGTGTGTGTGTGTGTGTATGCTCAGTCATGTCTGACTCTTTGTGACCCCATGGATTGTAGCCTGCCAGGCTCCTCTCTCCATGAAATTTTCCAGGCAAGAATACTGGAGTGGGTTCTGTTTCCCATTCCAGGGGATCTTCCTGACCCAGGGATCAAACCCACGTCTCTTGCGTCTCCTGCACTGGCAGGTGGATTCTTTACCATTGTGCCACCTAGGAAGCTCCCAGGTGCCACATGTAGTTAAACAATGCAGTCAGTCTATGATTTTTTGCTTCTTGTGTGGATTGCTCTGACCTCTCCAGCCAAATGTTATACTCAGTACTGGGTTGCTCTGAATTTTGAAGAACCTTTTTTTTATCACACTTACATTCAGTTTAAAGCTTCATTGTTTGACACTGTGGCAGAGAATTATGGAATTCAGGCTGTGGTCAGTTATTGATCATCATCCACTGATCTATACATTTTAGAACCTGTTGGGTTCTATATAGTAAATGACTTCAGTACATGATGCAATTTGACTTAGGTGAAAAGTACTGAAGTATGGAATATTTTGCAGAGAGGAGTTTAATAGACTGATTTGTACTTTGCTATTCAAAGTGCAGTCCACAGTCTAGCGTTGTTTCATCCAGAGCTTGTCAGGAATGTACATTCTTGGGTACTCCCCTGGCCTCATTATTAGCATTGGCATGTTAACAAGGTTCCCCTCAGGATATGTGAACAGTAAAGGCTGGGAAGCTCTAGGACAACCCCTATCTTGAGGTACAGAATGACTGTACGACAGAATGAAAACAAAGAGGCAGGGTGCGATAGTAGAAATCATGCTGAAACAGAAACCAGAAGTTGTGTGTTCCATGTCTGTCTACCAGTTGGGATCCTGGAAAAAAATCACTTAACCATCCTGGGCCTCATTTTCTGATCTTTCAAATGGGAATGATATCTCCCTGCTATGTCATGGTGGTTGGGAGGTTTGGGGGGAAATGTCAAAGTGGTTTAAAAATCATGTAAGTTTTTTTAAATTTATATATTTTAAAATTACTTTTCTTGGGATCACACAGCTGGTTTTAGCTCTCCTGAATTCTAGTCCAGTTACTACAGAATCTAGAAGGCCCTTGGCACTGCAAGAAGCAGTGCTGGAATAATCTTTTAAGAAAAGAATTTAATAATTCATCTCAAGAGTGTTTAAATGTGTTAAACCCCCACAGCCCTGTAGTTTCTCTACTGGGAAACTAGCTTATGGAAATAATTGAAAACAGATGAAGAATTTTAAATAATTATGTTCACTGCAAATTTACTTATTATAGGAAAAAACCCCTGCAAATCTAAATGTCCAACCATAGGGAATGGTCAAATACACTGTAGGATATCACAGGACAGTATGTCATGCAGCTATTAAAATTTTTGTCTGAAAAGAGTTTTCAAGAATGTGAAAAATGTTTGATATAATATTGAAACAAAAAGGAGGTAGGTCATAAAGTTTATAAGTATGATCTCAACTATGTTAAAAAAAACATGTGTGTAGGGAAAAGGCTACAAGGAAACAGGAAAATATTAACTGTACTTTCTTCTGAGCTGCAGCATGTTTTGTTCTGCTCTTTATTTTGAGGGGCTTCCCTGGTGGCTCAGACAGTAAAGAATATGGCTGCAGTGTGGGAGACCTGGGTTCGACCCCTGGGTTGGGAAGATCCCCTGAAGAAGGGAAAGGCTACCCACTCCAGGATTCTGGCCTGGAGAATTCTATGGACAGACAAGCCTGGCAGGCTACATCCCATGTGTCAGCCCTAAGAGTTGGACATGACTGAGTGACTTTCATTTTTTTACAATGATATTGAGTGATTTTGATCAGTGTACGTGGACATGCCTAAAATAGATTAAGAAAAGTGATAGTTTCTCTAATGATTGTGCAATGGAAGTGAAGTTTTTTTGTTGTTGTTGGTTAATAACTGTGGCTACCTTTAAAACAATTTTTTCTGTCTTTGTCTTTCTCTCTTCCTTTCTCTCTGAATAGAGCACCTGTGCACAAGTTAAAAAAATTTGAGGTGGTTCCTGCAGTACAATTAGAGAAACTATATAGTAAATCTCTCTCGTATGCCATCCCTTAAGCCAATTCTCCTCCCCAGATACAACCACTAGTATCAGCTTCTTCTGTTTCCTTCCAGAACGCATGTACACATTTCTCCCCAAATAGTAAACTATAGATTGCTCTGCACCTCTTCTTTTGAAACTTTTTCGTTTTAAAAGAATTTTAACCTTCAGAAAAGTTACAAGACTAGTAAGATGAACTCTTGTATTCCTTCCACCTAGACTCATCAATTAACATTTTTCCACAATTATATTTTCTTTATATATATATATATATATATATATATTCTGATTATTTGTTACTATTATTATTGCTGAACCATTTCAGAGTGAATGGCAGACATCTTCATCCCTAAATACCTGTTTGTGTATCTCCTAAGAATAAGGACAATTCAGTTTTCCTTTATTATTAGTTTTGACTCTGCCTCCAAACTCATGCATAACCCCAAGTTGAAATTCCCAGGAAGCAGCACTTGTCTAGAAAGCTGTATGAGAAGTCAGTTTTGTTTTCTTTCTTCCCTCCGAATAAGTCTCAGTTATCTCCACAGCTTGTAGGCCGAATGCTTGGGGATCTTAGCAAGTACTTGGCCTATCAATTGTTCTTTAATAAGCATTGCTTCCTCTAATGGACTGGGTATATACTAGGCCTTTCATCATTGGTTCTCTGCTTTACTTATTCATTAGAGTCTAGATGGTACCAGTGGATGTATTGGGAAGCCATGGATGTCATCCAAGACAGACCTAGATCTATGTTGTCCATGAGGCTAGAGAGCACCATCTATGCTCTTCTGAAGACCCACTCATATGATATGGGACTCCTCAGATGACAAACTGGTCTACTTGATTTTGTTCTCTGCCTCCAGACCCATCCTGACATTTGTGGAACCCAGGGCAAAAATACAAATGTAGGCTTACATACAATGTTTTCTAAATATTGAAAATTAGAAATTACACCAACATACTGTACAAAGCATATTTTATCCTCTTTCCTTTATAATCATACCTTCGTATTGGCCTGGAAGGCTGGCTTCAAGTTTGGCATTATCAGAATTCTTAGAGTTCCACACCAAAAAAATATGGAAAACCAGCCTCTGATCTGCTTACTATTCTTTGCACCCCTTTCCCAACTCACGACCCATTCCTGGGATTCTTGCACAAACACGTCTTGCAGACAACCCAGTCACCCATCCCTTCATAGAAAAATATCACTTGACTCGGAAAGTGTACACCACCAGCTCAGTGATCTCTGGAGGTCATATTTAGGGAAGAGGTCTGTGGCAAATGCAAGGGCCTGTTCCAGTTCCCAGATGCTTAGCGCATGGTCTAGAAGTGGGTGAGCTTGGCTCCTTGGATTTCTGGCCCTGTGGGCAGGATGGTGGCCAGAGGAGGACCACAGCTCAGCCCCTAGATCTTGTGGCTCAGGAAATGCCCCTTGACCGGACCTAAGGCAGTACCATCTGGCTCCTTGCCTATTTAGTACCTCATCATGCAGTATGTTGCTGAAGAACTCCCCGTGACTTGGCTTTGTGTATATTCTTTGAAAAAATGTTGACAATTTGTTGAGTTTTCTTGGTGGCAAGCTTCTACAAGGACTTTGCCATCTTCAGACTTTTCCAGCAAGATATGTAAAACTACGAAATACTTTATGCTTACTTTCATGTCTGTGTGTTTCAGTAACAAATGGATTCATAGATGTTTGTTGTTGTTCTAAATAAATACATTTATTTCCTTTTTCTTATATAAAAGTAATGTATGCTTACAGTTTAAAAAAATCCAGACATTTCTTAAAGGTAAAAAAAGAATGCAAAAAAATACTTATAATCTTACCATTTAGGAAGAACCACAACTTATATTTTGGTAGATAGCCTTCTAAACTTTCTTTTGTGGATACACATATACATGATTTTTATACAAAGATGAGATTATTCATGCAGTTTAGTGATGTCCTTTTCCTTTTCCACTTCAATAAATATAAATTTGCTTCATCATTTGTAGTGACTATAGAACATCTACTATATCTGTTTATTCAATAAATATTCATATATATACCTGTCACTGAGCTAGAATCTTCAAATACAGTCCTAGGTAAGTAAGTCTTTGAAAACACAAACTTACCATAATTCATTAAGTTAACCTCCTATAGCTGAACAGTAAAGTTCTTCTTTAGCCATTATAAAAAGAGTTATGATAAATATCCTGTACATACATTTTTGTGCCCTTCCCTGAATAGATCCTTAGAATAAATTCCTAGAAGTATTAATTGCTTGATCAAAAATAAATAGTATTTTAAATATTGATCCAAATGCAGATTGACTTACTTTCAGAGAAGTTGTTACAGTCAACATCTCATCCATAGCACATACTGTTCCATGTTCTTGCCAACACCAGGTATTAGTAATTTAAAAATTTTTTGCCAATCTAGTAAGCAAAAATTAAAATAAGTGTTATTTCCTTCTCTTTTGTAAACTAACATTTCACATCCTTAACCTTGAGATGTTCGTCTTTTTCTTAGTGATTTGTAAAAGCTATTATGTACATTCTGGGAATTGTCATGTATTTTACAAATACTTGTCAATTTTTTTTGTCTGTCTTTGAACATGGTTGTGGTATTTTAGCCATATTGAAGTTATTTTTTTCCCAAATAGAACTAGCCATAACTTTTAATAGTGATCTTTTAATAGTTTTAAAACTCTTTAATAGTTTATTGAGTGGGAAGAGTTTGAAGTGATTAGGTTCCAGGCCTTTGGGTGCAGAAACACCAATATAAGCATGTAGATCTCTTGTTGAATTTTTGGCAGAGTGAAGTGAAGCCCTCAGGAACATAGGAAAGGAACAGTAGAATGACTTGAAATCTTCTTTTGCGTGGGGCAGCTGTAGTGTCTGTTGGGTGGGAGACGCAAGCTAAGTGGTTTAAAGAGGTAACAACCAGTTTGGCTGTAAGAAGCCTGAGGAGGAAGATGGGGTGAGAGAGAGAAAGAGATGTGGTGGCTGTGGTGAGAAGTGGAAATTTGGGGAAAGAAAAAGAGGTTTACAGATAATTTTGGGGAAGTTTGTTGGTATGATAGCCAGTTCTCACAAAACCTGTAGAATACAAACTGCATTACTCATCTTACTTTGAAGTTGGGCTTGGACATATTTTTGGATACAAAAGTGGAAGATGGACCCCAAGGCAGCTGTTGCTGAGCCCAGTGCCAGCCCAAGGCACCCAGTATGTTTAGGGTCCCTGGTGTGGTCATGCTGAGGTTGACTCCCCAACCCTCAATCCATTGCTACATAATTAATCCAAGTCGCTCATGGTAACTGCTCCCTCACTCGGACTCTGTTGAAGAATTTGTGCCAATGAGATACCAGGGAAGGCTTGCTGGGGCTTTCAGAAAGAGAAGAAAGTGTTTCTCTTCTTGAAAAGGAACAGGAAAACATGTCCCAGGTTGTGTAGCCTCAAAGGGAATTTGCCTTAGGGAGAAGCTCAACAGGTAGTTAGCAGAGAGACGGGGAGAAGCTGGGGCCTAAAGACATTGTCAAGCCACTGAACCCAGCAACCCTGAAGTCTGCCCACCCTGTCACATGAGGTAATAAATAACTTCAAACCTGTGGTAGTCAACCTCTGTTACTTGCAGCTGAAAACATTCTCACACACACAGTAAAGTCTAAATAAGCTAGAGCCCTGGCAGACTGCTGAATTCCTGAACAGATTATTAGCCTGGACTCAGAACAGACCAGATGTTTAGATTGGACCTGAACTAGTTTAGCTCCCAGAACATGCTGTGTTCTCTTTCCAGCTCAGGGTCCTTGCGTATGCGCTTTCCTCTTTCTCCTCACTCTGCTTTTTGTGTCCCTGACTTGGGCTCAACTGCAGGCCTCTAGTAGGGAGCAAGGGCCCAGAAAGATTTCTTTGGCCTGTCACATTTGAGTGGTTGCTCCTTCCCTGTACTCCCACGGAGCCGTGTGCTGTATTGAATTGCCTGAATCTCCCAGAGAAGGCAGGGATATATCTGTGTTGGTCACAGATTGGATGAAACTTGAAAGTACATTAAGTAGAAGAAGGCACAAAAGACCACATGTTGTATGATTTTATTTTCTTTGTTTATAAGAAATCTCTAGAACAAGCAAATCCGTAAAGGCAGAAAGTAGATTTGCTGTTGCCAGGGGCTGAAGGGAAGGGAAATGGGGAGTGACTCCTGTTTGGTATGAGATTTCTTTTGGGGATGATAAGAATGTTCTGGAATTAGATGGTGGTTATGGTTGCAGATAGCTGTGAATATACTAAAAACCACTGAATTGTATGCTTTGAAGACGGGGGAGGTGGAAATTCCCTGGCAGTCCAGTGGTTAGGACTCCTTGATTTCACTGCAGGGGGCGTGAGTTTGATGCCTGGTTGGCCAAATGAGATCCTGCAGGGCTAATATAAAGGGCAGGGGGAGGGAGGTTATGCTTTGTGAATTGCGTCTGAATTAAAGAAAGCACCTCCCCACTATTTTCCTGTTTTAGATGATGAAAGCAGCTAAAAGAAAATGAAAAATATATACTCATTTGTTTAGTGAAATACTTAGAATTTTACAGTAAAAAATGTCATCCTAATTGTAGTATGTTAGTACTTCATTCCTTTGTGTGGCTGAATAATATTCTATTGCATGCATATATCACATTTTATTTATCCATTCTCAGTTGATGGGTAGTTGTGTTTCCACCTTCAGGCTATGCTGAATAATGCTGCTATGAACATTAGTAGACATGTTGTTTTGTGAACATATGTTTTCAGTTCTTATAGGTGCACACCTAGAAGTGGAATTGTTGGGTCAAATGGTAACTCCCTGTTCAGCTTCTTTGAGGAACTGCCAGGCTGATTTCCAAAGAGGCTGCATTGTTTTCCATTCCCACCAGCAATGTGTGAGGGTTCCAATCGCTCCACATCCTAGTAAAGATCCATCTGAGTAAATTTCATTTAGGCAAACAAAATGCTGACCTGGAGAAACAGGAATGATACACCTCATATGTAGCTAATGTGCATGAGTCAAATAATCAGTAATGACCCCGCCAATCTGCCTTTTAACATCCAAGAGCTCATGAAGAAAAGGCAAAAGAAAGGCAAATGACTAACTTGGGAATGAATGATTGATGTTATCTGTTAATTTTTTTTAAAAGCATACATACTAGCTAAAGAGTCTGCAGTAAACTTGAAAGTTTTACAGCAATGGCCTTAGCTTAAGCTTAAGCCATCCCCTGCTGGGGTTCAGATGTGTCTGGGCCTGTTTGGTGAACTGAGCTGCCAGAAACTGATTTTTAAGAGGAAGAATAAACTTGGGAAAGAGAACTAATTTAAGAGGAGAGAGACTTAAACAGAAAAGCTTGTTAAGCTTTTGTTAGGAGGCATAGTTCCAAAAACATAGGACTCCCCAAACCCTGGTCTTACCTCCATGTACCCAGGATTGAGTCCCAGAAGAAAAAGGCCTGTATGTAAAATCTGAAAGCTTGATTTCCATGGTTTGACTGTTTGTGTCCTCTTAAAATTCTTATGTTGAAATCCTAACTCCACCATGTGATGGTAGTAGGAGGTGAGGATTTGAGGAGGTGATTAGGTCATGAGCTTGGAGCCCATTTGGTCATGAATGGGCTTAGTGCGCTTACAAAAGACCCCTCACAGAGTTCCCTAGCCACCTGTGTCATGTGACAGCAAGAAGTCAGAAGTCTGTAGTGCTAAAGAGGGCCCTCCCCAGAACCCAACCAGGGTGGCACTCTGATCTTGGACTGAAAGCCTCCAGAATTGTGACAAATTTTTGTTTTTATAAGCCACCTTCCCAGGTGGCACTAGTAGTAAAGAACCCCCTTGCCAAAGCCAGAGATGTTAAGAGACATGGGTTTGATCCCTGGGTTGGGAAGATCCCCTGGAGGAGGGCACGGCAACCTACTCCAGTATTCTTGCCTGGAGAATCCCATGGACAGAGGAGCCTGGTGGGCTATGGTCCATAGGGTGGCAAAGAGTTGGATACCACTGAAGTGACTTAGCACACATTAGCCATCTAGTCTGTGGTATTTCTGTTGTGGCAACCTAAGTGGACTAAGATAATTATTCTCATCAAAAACTCGAAGACCCTGGATGAAAGGTATTACTGCCTTAATATTTCATTCATATAGATATGTTACATAAAAGGGAGGAGACCTTCCCCCATTTTGTCCCCAAACTTCATGACATCCAGAACAGTCCTCTCTATGTTGGTACACTGAGGCCCCTGTGTATTAGAGGTGGTGGCAGTGGCAATGTGCCCGAAGGAGTTGTTGGCTGAGGATGTTGGAGGCAAGCTTGAGGCATCTTCACACATTTGCCTGGGGAGTGTGGGCTGGGCAGTTTATATCACTGGGGAGGGACAGGGCAGAGGAAGAGAGTGATGGCAGCCCATGGTGGTTCCGAGCTTTTTGATGAGTCCAGGTGAGATGCTCTCTGGGGATTCCCAGAAGGGACCCTGGTGGGGACTAGAGGTGAGGCTAGGAACAGGAGACATATGGATCATCACTATTTGTATTTTCAGAGTACACAGCAATCTGGCCAGCGTGGCCTAGGGAAATACAGTCTAACCGCTATTGGAAAAAAAAAAAAAAGGGAAAATAAGTAGGTAACAGAGGAATGAGCCAAATTTGAAATGAATGGCTAAAAACACATTGTTCTTTTGGGATGACTGGTAATCTTGTAAAATAATAATTTTTCCACCCCAAGAGTCTGCTATTGTGATAGCTGATGTAATAAAGCTGTTTAGTGGCCTTTCCCACCATAGGTTGCTGTGTTGTTCTCACATCTGCGAACTTTCCATTGCTTCAGAGTCAAACTTTCCCACAGTTTTCTATCTGTTGACGTCTGAGGTTATAGATGAAAATGTAACTAGCGGTCAATGGCAGGAAAAGTAAGTGGCTGATAGAGTGTGTAATAATAAAAAAATGAAGCAAGTTCAATTTGATCCAAGATGTTGAGTTAACACAAAGCCAGTGCAATAGAACTGGCGAAGGTAGCCACATCCTGGGTTCTCCCATCTCATGAGGGAGGTAAGGGAAACATGCGTCAGTGCTGCCTTCTTGACCCCAAGGGAATGAGACCTTGTGATCACACCTGTATGTTTCTAGGAGGATGACATACAGTAAATTCAGGCCAGTGCTCTGTTTTGAAGATATCATGCATTATTATCAGACTCATTTTCCATCAAAGGACACTTCCCAACTTTTAACAAAGAGATATTGGGTTGGCCAACAATTCGGTCGAATTTTTCCATGAGATGTTATGGAAAAATTCGAATGAGCATTTTGGCCACCCGTACAACTCTCACTCCATGAAGTTCTTGAACAAGTTTGGGGGAGGAGTGGGGAGGTGTTGTTGGAGGAATACCTGATGAATCATGATCAGAGAAGCATATTCCCTGTGTGCGTGGGTCAAGGGCAATAGAGCCCAAGCACCCCTGGGCTTGACTGGGGAGGGGCCATGTAGCTCCACAGTCCCCACAAAAAATCAGACAGGCTGAGTTTTGATCTCTTTTAGGTATTGGTTCTTGTCTAAAATGTATATTTGAATGTAGGGATTTGCTACCAAAGAAAGGCAAAAGAGAGGGCGTGAGAGAGAGAGATTAAAATTGAAAGAAGCCCCTTGTGCAAATGTTATAGTTTCTCAGGAGGGGCCTTCTCCTGGTTGAATCCTGTATGTTAATCACAGTCACAGCAAACTCGGTTGCTGTTTTCCTTACTCACACCGGGAATTCATCTGCTCCTGGCTCCCAGCACACAGTCTTGGCAATACTCTCATGGCTGCTTTGTTTCTGAGCCGCGTGGTGGAAACTGAGCAGAGCCCTTGGCTGGAGCCGTCACATCAACCCCTGGCTGACCTTCCAAACTGTACATCTCCACGTAAAGGGGAAGGAGGCTCAGGAGCCCCGGAGAGGAGAGGGCTGACTGGTCCCGTCCAGAACCGGGGAAGCTCTGCTCAGGACAGCGGAGTTTACCAGAGTCAAGGAAGAGACACCAGCGATTCCTCTAGGGGTCAGAAAACTTATGGAAATGCCAAAAGATGACAAATCCAGAGGGCTTGGAAATTTGGTCACTTTTGCACTCAGCTCCCTGACCTTTGGAAATGACGCATCGCAGTATTGAGTCCAAAACCAGCTTTGATTGATTTTTGTCTTCAGCTCTGCAGTCAGGCGTTTTAAGACACTGTAGAGAGGTCTCCTAATGTTTTCCACACATCATAATGGCATAAAACCAGGAGAGGAATAGTGACAGCCAGAAAGAATTACAAATAGGAATAGAAGACAAAAAAAATGTGTGTGTTTGTGTAAGGGTGGGGGGACTTAGGGGGACATCTGTGGGCTTAATAAGTAACTTAATCTGACAATGCAAAACTTAACCAGTTAAGAGCAAACACAACCAGTGAGGCCTCTGCCTCTTAAGGAGCGCTTACCCCTTCCTCGGACTTTTGGGCTCTTGAGCTAGCAACAGGCAGACATGGCAGTTTCTGCTGGCTTCAGTTCTGTCTGGCCTCTGGAACAACGGCCAAGCACTTGATCATTCAGCATTCCCCGGTCCTGAGCTTCCAAAGGCTACACGTGGCATTATTGGGAGCTCTTTGTTATTAGTGGGCCTGGAATTTGCCTGCTGCACCCACATCTGGCCCCCAGATGGTGGGATTGACCCAGGTGTGCACTAAGCTGTAGGTTCCCTGTGATTATGGTCAGTCTGCCTACCTAATCTTTTGCCTGGTCTCTGATTTTTTTTTTTTAATTTGTTTTTTAATGTTTGCATTAAAAATATTTTTAATTGAAGGATAATTACAATATTGTGTTGGTTTCTGTCACGCATCAACATGGATCAGCCATAGGTATTATACGTATGTCCCCTCCCTCTGGAGCCTCCCCAGCTTTCTCACTGGGACAAGATCTTGGTTCAGAGCTAGCTTGGCTGCCATGCCTGCCCTGGCTCCTGCCAGTCTGCTCATGCCATCTTCTCTCACTGCCTCTCCTCAACCCTACAAAAAAGTTGAGGCAACAGTACAACGGATAGCTATATATCTTTCATTTAGATTTACTAGTTGTTAGTACTTTGCCACACTTGTTTCTCTTTCTTCATCTTCCCATACACACAGACACACACAATTGTCTTTTTCTTTCGGCAGCACACCAATGGCTTGTGGGATCTTAGTTCCCCAACATAGGATTGAACCCATGCCCCCTGTAGTGGAAGTTTGGAATCTTAACTACTGGACCACCAAGGAAGTCCCACATAATTATCTTGATAATATCTTTTATGGCTGTATATTTTCTTCAGTTCAGGATCCAATTAAGGATCACACATTGCATTTAGCTATCATGTTTCTTTAATTTTCTTTAGAACAGGCCTCTCTCTTTAAAAATCTTTCTTTAAAAAAGGTGTTTTTTTGAGTATAGTTGATTTATGATGTTCTGTTCGTTTCAGGTGTACAGAGAAATGAATCATTTACATATATACATATATCTACTCTTTTTAAGATTCTTTCTCCATATAAGTCAGTACAGTATATTGAGAAGAGTTCCCTGTGCTATACAGTAGGTTCTTATTATTTATTTTTTACCTAATAGTGTGTCTTGACTTTGATATTTTTGAAGAGTTCAGGACAGTTGTTTTGTAGAATGTCCACAGTCTGGATGTCTGAGTGTCTCTTCCTGGTTAGATTCAGTGGGGCCACAAGGTCCTTTTTCCATCCTCTGCATTGCTGCACACGCAGCATTTCTGGCAGTAATACCCTCTAGGTCTGACTTCCTCTAGGCGTAGGGCTGTGCCCAGTGTCCACTTGCTTTCTTCTCTACATCACTACACAGAAACCACCTCCCCACCATCCCCGCCAGAGGTGATGCAGCGAGAATGGCTGAGGAGCTTGTGTGCAGGGCAGACCTGGTCTCCCAAGGGCCTGGCAAGGTTGCTGCCACCAGATACCACTCTGACTACTCAGCCCAGTTGGATCAGTTCTAAAGGGAAATAGCTTGAATCTTCTTTGGCTCCCACTTTCATTTGTCACAGATGAGTTCTCAGATATCCTGGGCTCTTAGAACTCTGTCATAGCCCAGTGGTAGTCAGGCTGAGGAAACAAACGGGGCTGAGATCCCACAGAAGCAACATTTTAGAGGTCCCATAGGTCTAAAGGCTCTGGATCTAAACTTTGATATGTGGACAAAACTTCTGTACCCTAGTGGAAACTCCAGGTTGCTGTGATGGGCTTCAGAGACAAGAAGAACCAGGAGAAGTTGGGACCAGACGTCTGGCTGAGTGCAGGGATTTGGCAGATATTAATGTTCTGCCATTAGCAAGGAAACCAAGTTCCTCCTTGGAAAGGAAGCAGGGGTACTATAAGTTCAAAAAGTCAAAGTCAAAACCCAGACCCAGAGCTCACATGGATTGGAGGAGACCTGGAACTAGGGGTTCCTCCAAAGCAGGTAGCCTTTCCTATTATCCTATGCATGCCATGACTGAGCAACATGCTTGATGGATGGGAGACACCCAACCCTTGCTATTGAATGAATGGATGAATAACTAAATTTAGATATAATTTCCAAAGAAGCAAAGTCAAATTTAGTATCCAAGAGTTCGATTTAATTGGGAGGATTTAAGAGTCCGTATCTGAGGGTATAGATGGGGAGAGATAGCAGAATATAGGGGAAAAGGCAATGGCACCCCCCTCCAGTACTCTTGCCTGGAAAATCCCATGGATGGAGGAGCCTGGTAGGCTGCAGTCCATGGGGTCGCTAAGAGTCGGATATGACTGAGCGACTTCACTTTCACTTTTCACTTTCATGCATTGGAGAAGGAAATGGCAACCCACTCCAGTATTCTTGCCTGGAAAATCCCAGGGACGGGGGAGCCTGGTGGGCTGCCGTCTCTGGGGTCACACAGAGTTGGACATGATGAAGTGACTTAGCAGCAGCAGCAGCAGGAGAATGTAGAATTTTGAGAGACATACACTGAGGGTAACTGAGTTGGAAAATGGAGTCGAGCCACAGTAAGTTGTTGAAATGTGTTATAATTCACCCTCGATTCACCTAACTCCAGATTTTTCTTTTATGATGAGCTCATTGGTGTCCTGGTTTTGTTCAGCTACTGTGTAGCCAGGAACGTGCCTGTCCCATCAGGCACATGATCTGCCTCTGAGAAGCTGGGAAGTGGAGCCACAAAGATGATTTTTTCCCCTTCCCTGCCCAGTTACACGTGGCAGAAACAGAAGGTGAGATGTGGACACACTCATACAGTATCCAGGCTTTTCAAACATTATAAAGTGGCATGCAAGCTCACTCTCTAATATCATAAAGCTGGGAGGGAAGTCCAGAAGTGGGAACAGAGAATTTCCATGGAAAGAAAGCTCAGGAAGCTCCTAATAAAACATAGCTTAAACATAAAACTTTGACACTTTATTAAGAAAGGAAAATAGTGAGGGGTTGGTGACTGAGCCATGGACTGCATTCAGCATCTGGAGAGCTGGAAGCTTCCGACGAGACCTGCTAGACTGATACAGGGGCTCTGGAAGATCCCCTAATGGATGTAAGTGCTGTGTAGGGGGAAAAAAAGACTTGTCAGGTGATTCAGAAGAAAAGTATTTTTAAGTTGAGAAGAGTGCAATTGTATTACCATCACCACATTTAGAGATGAATAAAAAAGGCACAGAGAAAGGAAGTGGGCTGTTACTGGGCCTCCCATAACTACAGTTCAGCTCAACTTCCTTATATAGGTTTCTTTTTTGCACACATGCTCCTAGTTTAGGTTTCTAAAATCCATGGCTTTTATTTATAGGTTAAGCACACCCCAATTTTTCTAAATACTGAAGACGATGCTGGCCAGACCTTAATTTGGGTTATCGCCATGCCTAGTCCCCCTCCCTCCTGCTTTCCTGTCTGAGTCCCTTGAGGAACCTAGGTGCCCTCTTCGTTCTCTAAACTTCTGCAACTTTCTTATCCCCTTCTATCCTTCCTTTCTTCTTTCCTTCCTTCTTTCTATCTTTTTTTTTCTTTTCTTTTTTGCCAACGTGTCAGTACAGCCGAGCCCTCCTGATCCCTGTTGGCTGCACAGACGCAGCTCCAGCTCTGTCCTTTTACTGGGGAGCTGATGTCAGCCAGGTTGGATTACAGCCCGGCAGCCGTTCTGCTGCTAATGAACTGGCATGGAGAACAAAACACTGCAACTCTCCTGGAACAGTTTTGTCATCTATAGTTGGAGCGCAGAAAACCTCGGGGTTTGGAAAAGAACAAATGTCACTGGAGTTTGCTTATTTGCCTTTGGGATGTCAGGACCCCCAGTTCACCACACCCTGAAAGTTTATCTGATTACAGAACTCCTGCAAATAACAAAAGGTTAAAGGAAAACCCCACCCTTGTAGCATTTCCCTACTCATTTCCCACCCTCCAGGACTGGCTGGCAGGCTTGGGTCAGGAAAATTTTTATATTTATAGTCCTGTGAATAAGGGGACCAGACTTGGCCACTTCAGAAAGGCTGAGCGAATCTTGGAAAGCTGGGATTGAAAGAATGCTTAAGGAGCATTAAGGCCAATAGTCTCCTCTGAGTATGAGAAACTGAAGCCAGAGAGGTTGCTGAGTGTTAAGGGTTGAATTGTGTCTCCTCAAAGTTCACGTATTGAAGTCCTAACACCCAGGATCTCAGAAAGTAACCTTATTTGCAGATAAAATCTTTACAGACATACAAGTTAAAGTGAGGTAATTGGGGTGGGTATAATCCAATATGAATGGTGTCCTTATAAGGAGGAGAAGTTTGACCTATACAGGGAGAACGCTCTGTGAACAAAGTCTGCAAGCCAAGGAGAGGGGCAGGGAACAGATCCTCATCTCACAGCCTTCAGAGGGCAACAGCCCTGCCAACACTTTGATTTTGGGATTTCTAGCCTCCAGAACTGAGACAATAACTTTTTGTTCTTTAAGCTCAGTTCATGCTACTCTTTTAGAGCAACCCTAGCAAACTCTTGTATCTGAAATCTCAGTTCGAGAATGGCCACACAGGTTTGGTCCTCTAACTCCCTTGTCTAAGGATTCTTTCATCATATTGCCACCTGGATTAGATACATACTATTAAAGTACTGCATTAGAGAAAACAAGAGTACTTTTCAAGAGGGACAGTTTGTCTAAGAATTTGAGGAGCAATGTCTCTGATTGTCCATGCTAGAATCTAGCTGGCAAATCCTTGCTAGAATCTTTATATGTAAATGTGTAAATCATAGGTCATGGTGAAACAATATTTATTCAACCAAAGTGACAATAAAAGGTTTTTAAGGGCTTTCCATTGGTGCTTGTGGTAAAGAACCCGCCTGCCAATGCAGGAGATGTAAGAGACTCAGGTTTGATCCCTGGGTCAGAAAGACCCCCTGGAGAAGGGCACAGCAATCCACTCCGGTATTCTTGCCTGGAGAATCCCATGGACAGAAGAGCCTGGCAGTGTACAGTCCATGGGATCACAGAGTCGGACACGACTGAATCGACTAAGCACGCATCCACGCATGGCAAATACAGATCATTTAGAAGGCAAATGAATTCACAGTTTGTTATCAAAAGTAGCTCAGCATTCCAAGAAACCTTTGTGCTCTTAACAGAGGGAAAGTGAACCAAAATCCAGTCCTGCGCTGGCCCACTCTCAATAACAAAATTTATTTACCTATTTAAGTTTAATCCAATCCCCGGCTGCAGTGTACAAAATTATTTTCTCAGGGCTCCCTTTCCACAAAGCTTCCACAATTTTCTGTGTCTATTTCAGTTTATCTCTTATTTTTCTGTTCCATTTAGAAAACCAGCTCTAAGACAAAGTCTCTCTTTGCCTTTAAGAAAATGTATTTCCATCTCTCATACCTTCTCTTGTTGAAAACACACATCCTACTTACCTTGCATACTGACATGTTTCCTTTATTATTTCTAGTAGCTTTAATTACATATTACAACTTTAACCATTAAAAACTCTCTAGTTAAAACCAACAAGCAGCAAGTAACTGTGAACTGTTTGTCATACCAACATTTCCTGGTTGGCAAAATAACCTCTAGAAACTTACATTGTCTGGTAGCATAGTTTCTTTTCTCAATGTGGTGCCAGACACATGTCTAATAAACCCCAAACATCTTTAGTTTTCCTCTTGTAAGAACACAAAAGTAGACCTGTTTAGCAATTAACGTTCCAGTATATTACTTTATTTGAAATCACCTGGCTATCCCATGAATTCTCTTCATTTAATTTAATTTTAGCAACACTCTAAAGTTTCAAGTTACTGAAAATCTGGAGAAACTATTTTAGATAGACATATCTAAAACATAATTACTTCTGAAGAAATCACCTGAAAACTCTTATCTCATTTACCTTTATTTTATCATATGGAAATAACATACCCAGTTATCATACCAGCGGAATGGCTGATGGCTTGATCACTGAAACAACCCTTATTTGTTGATATGGCAAGTGACATTCTTTGTCCACAATGAAAAGATTGTCACTGTTCTTAGGTTTTGTCTTTTTAATTTAAAAGTGTTTTAAAAATAAATGTTTAAATGCTCATGCTTTTACAAAATACGATTGATTGAAGATACTATGTTTTAAATAATATGCTCATTTGCCAGAATTAAAAGCTGCCAATCATTTGCTGGTGTCTCTCTTACTGGGCAAGGGGTGAGGGGAAAGTGTCATGAAATCCTAAATTCTGGGAGCCACTGATCACAAGCCCACAAGGGTTCTCTTTCCCTCTATTAAGAGCACCAAGTTTTTTTGAATGCTGAGCTACTTTTAATAACAAATTGTGAATTCGTTTGCCTTCTAAATGATCTGTATTTGCTGTGTGTGCATGCGTGCTAAGTCAGTTCAGTTGTGTCCAACTCTCTGTGATCCCATGGACCATATACTGCCAGGCTCTTCTGTCCACGGGATTCTTCGGGCAAGAATACTGGAGTGGGTTGCTGTGCCCTTCTCCAGGGGGTCTTTCTGACCCAGGGATCGAACCTGAGTCTCTTACATCTCCTGCATTGGCAGGTGGGTTCTTTACCATAAGCACCAATGGAAAGCCCTTAAAAACCTTTTATTGTCACTTTAGTTGAATACATAAATATTGTTTTACAGTGACTTATGATCCTGTTTAACCAGGTGTTTTAAAACCTCCTCTAGTAAAATTCTAAATAAAGTTCTTTTGACCTCCAGCTAACTTTGGGATACTCCAAAGGGCCCCTGAAACATCTCAAGAGACATATTAAATTAACTAGGATTATTTTTGTTAAATTACATGAAAACATTGTCAAATAAGTTGCGATAAACTTCTTAGGTTAGATGTCTTTAATATATTACAAAATTTAGAAGGATTCCTAAAAGTCTGATATGTCTTCGTATAATGTTATCAGGCATAATTCTACTTATTACCTTGTAGAAATATCCAAATTCCTTGTCAATTGCATTGTAATCAAATCTTTACTCATGTAATTTTAAGTCTTATTGTTTATAATCATTGTTTTACTCTGATGCTTTTATAAAATGATCTTCAAGAAGATTCATAAAAAGGACTTTTTGATAGTTAGGTTTCTGATAACTTTTTTAGATCATACCACTGAACTGGGTAAGAAATTACAGAACTCTAATGGCGGGACTTCTCTGGTGGTTCAGTGGCTAAGACACTGTGCTCTATGCTGAGGGCCTGGATTCAATCCCTGGTCAGGGAACTAGATTCCCCATGCTGCAACTGAAAGATCCTGCACGCTGCAACTAAGACCCGATGCAGCCAAATAATAAAATAAATAAAACTGTAATGGAAAATCTGATGACTTCATCCAGATCAACAGGAATTAATTACTTAGGACTGATGAACTAATAATATGGTTTATAATTTTATGACTTTTTTTCTGAAATATACTGCCTTTTTTGTTTCCTAGAAAACTTTTCCTCTTATACAAATTATGACCAACAAAAAATTGATGAAGTATACCTTTATAAAAAAGATGATTTATCTTTTTATCTCTACCTGATCATTCCAGAACTTGGCTTCTCCAGCTGCCTGCCCTGTGGACTTAATGGCTTATCGTGACCAGGTTATAACTCGCTATACAAATCGTTGTTTTAATGTGCTCTCTCTTGTTGTTTTCAAACTATTTATGCCATGTGCCTCTTTCTGCTGCACTATGACTTTATTAATGTTGCTAGCTATATTACTTATATCCTGTTTTATAAGACTGTTGCCTCCTACATTACACAATGTGTAATCAGGCCTCCAATAAAATTAATGATGTCTGAAGACAGTTGATCATATATATAACTCTACATAGAGTAATTGTCATAGTGCAAGTCTAGCTGTAAGAGGAGGCAACAAGGGGAAATATTTCTTGGATTATACTAAACTAGTAAGATCCAGAGAATTTTGGGTTGTTAGCACAGAATGGCCCATCAACAGAATTTTCATCTGGTCTAGGAAGACTTTCTAGTGTGTTGGGACAAAATTGCTCATGAAATGCCTACCCAATGTTGTTTGATTTATGACCAAGATGAGGCCCTGTAGACAAAGAATATTGCCTTATCAACAACAGGATGTTGCAACTATTCGGTCATCAGCCACTGCAGCTGCCCCCGGCAGTGTACCCTGAAGGGAGTCAGGATGGAGAAAAGCAAGATACTGGCCCTAGGTAGCCAAGATCAAAGGAATATCATACGAGTAATTTCACTAAGTCCAGACTCTTACATCTTCTCATACATGCTAAGTCCATCAGTCTTGTCGGATTCTTTGGGAACCCATGGACAGTAGCCCACCAGGCTCCTCTGTTCATGGAATTTTCCAGGCAAGAATACTGGAGTGGGTTGCCATTTTCTACTTTATCTTCTCATACATAGTAAAGCACTAAATTCATTAACTTGAGTTGTCTGTTTTAAATTAACAGTAATCGTTTGGTGTTTGACTACCTGTTTTTTGTTTGTTTGTTTTGCCAAAGCTCCTGTGCACTCTGACTCCTCCCTCACTTGTTCAGCACAGTCCCTCAGAACTATCTGAGACTTACGTCCTCAGTCAGTCTGTCCAATAAAACATAATTCACAGCTTATAGGTTGTGATTTTTTTTTTCAGTCAACACCATCAAACTACGTTTGATAATCCTGAAGTGAAATACTTTTTGAAACAAGGTTATATTTACCATTTCTTCAAGTGGAAAAATCACAACATAATATTTTATTTATCACTGCTGCCTCTGGTACAGTTACTGGCACTTGAGCCAACCTGTCCACTGTCCCAGGCTCTTTTAGCAAGCCCAGAACCCCATGGCTTCAGCTAGATGATGTCAGATATGACAGGGATTTTGTGACCCAGGATTCACCACTTCCCTTTATAGCTCCCTTGTCTCTACAAAAACAGAAGAATCTTTCCATCTTTTTAGCGAGTGAAGAATTAAAATTCATTGTTGCTAATAGGAAGCTCCTTAAAATGCTTTGTTTGCTAGTATCAGTTTTCAAAAAGATATGTCCTCCCCCGCTACGAAAGTGATATCTTAGTTTGGGTTCTTCCAGAAGCAGATTCTCAGTCACGGATTAGCGTGCAAGAAGGTTTCTGGAAGGTGATCCTGGTTGGGGGAGGGGGATATAAGACAGTTAGGAAGGGGATCTTGGTAGAGGAAGGGAGATGTGAAACACAGGAGCAGTTCATAGGGAGGAAGCCTTAACGAGCCCACTGCCACTGGGGCAGCTGGGAAGCTCTTGAAAACTGCAGAGTGCCCCTGAGAGTGTTGTAGCACAATTCCCACCTGTCGCTTGGTAAGTGCTGCTCCTGAGGGCATAAATCGCCCAGCACTTGTCACTTGCCTGATGCCCAAGCCACGTGAGTCTGCAGCCAGAGCAAAATCTTTAGGAAGAGTCACAGAAGTCACCTGCTTTAATCATAGCAGAGAATGTAGGTGGGGGACCAAAGGCATCTGCTGTCTGCACTTATGCAACCTCTGAACTCTTGATATGAAATCATATCATGGACCCTCCCCTTTGACAGAAAAAGCAAGAAGAACTATGACTCAGCTGTAAAAGGAAAAAGGAAGGGTCTTCTTCCCCAAAGAGCCACATCCTAATTTCCCACGGGTGGCCGGCCAGACCGCCTTAGATAACTCTTGTCTCAAATCTGTGGGCAAGACCACTGACGCACATCATGATGATAAAATGCATATATTCAAGACAAAAATCTTCCACTAACACCATGGGACTTTTACTAACGATGACCTAGACCAGAGATGGCAAACTGACTACACCTGTGTGTCAACCCTGATCCATTGTTGGTGGCTACCCAGAGAACTGTATTGAGAAGAACTTGGAAAGTGTTCATCTTTCAATCATTTCTGACTCTCTGAGACCCCATGCACTGTAGCCCACCAGGCTCCTCTGTCCATGGAATTCTCCAGGCAAAAATACTGGACTTGGTTTGCCACGTCCTTCTCCAGGAATCTTCCCCACTTAGGGATCAAACCCGGCTCTCCTGCATTGCAGGCAGATTCTTTACTGTCTGAGCCACCAGGGAAGCCTGAAGAGTTCTGAAGCATGGAAAGGAAAAGTGGGTTGATCATGGATTAGGACAGCTGGATACCAGTACATAAGGGTGCAAAAAAAAAAAATCACCAAAAAACTTCAAAATTCCGCAGAGAGAAAGTTGTATTTTGCAGATCTTTTCAGGAACATTATATATGTACATATGCTACAGGAGGGAATATTTTCATAAGACCCTTGGAGGTTGTGTGTGGGTGAGACACACAGTGAAACCTTCAGAAGGCAGCATGCTCTAGTTAAATCATGAGTAGGAATCGGGTCGGAGAGGCAATGGCACCCCACTCCAGTACTCTTGCCTGGAAAATCCCATGGACGGAGGAGCCTGGAAGGCTGCAGTCCATGGGGTCGCTGAGGGTCGAACATGACTGAGTGACTTCACTTTCACTTTTCGCTTTCATGCATTGGAGAAGGAAATGGCAACCCACTCCAGTGTTCTTGCCTGGAGAATCCCAGAGACGGGGGAGCCTGGTGGGCTGCCGTTTATGGGGTCACACAGAGTCGGACACGACTGAAGCGACTTAGCAGCAGCAGAAATCGGTGGGTGGAGACAGTCTACTTTTGTGGGTTTTTTTTTTTTTGGCTGCTTTGTCTTAGTGGCAGCACACGGGCTTCTCTCTAGTTGTGGCGCCTGGGCTTAGTTGGTCTGCAGTGTGTGAAATCTTAGTTCTCCACCAGGGATTGAACCCATATCTCCTGCATTGGGAGATGAATCCTTAACAGCTTGACCACCAGGGAAGCTCCAAGTCTAGATTTTATTGTTGACATGGTAGGCAAAATTACATTTAAAAGTCTTTTAAAATGTCCTAAAGTCACTAGTATCTGGGCCCTCAAAAGCTTAAAGGCTGTACAGCTAAGCCCCCAAATGCATATAGGATACAACTGTTCTACTGTAATACATGATCCTTAACTAGCGCTCCAAGGTGTCCATAGGGTCAGGTCTGGTAAGCTGAAGGCTTTGATTTTGCTGAGTGGTGGTATAACCTGGTGGCTGCCCTTAGCTGCTTTTCTTACACTTCCCACACCTAGTGCTCTGTTCTTCCTCTCATTTTCAGTATTCACAAAATGAATGTTAGGTTCCCAGCTCACATAGTACAGAAAATTACATTTCAGATAGATTAATGAGCTACATGAAACTGACCACAATTATTCTAAAAACTTAAATGGGGGGGGGTGTTTATCTGGTGGTCCAGTGATTACCATTTGGCATTTTCACTGCCATGGCCTGAGTTAAATCCTTAGTCAGGGAACTGAGATTCTTCAAGCCATGTGGCATGACCAAAATAAGAAAAAAAAAAAACTTTGAAAAGTTTGAAAATATCCAGTGTTGGCAAGGATGTGCTGTCATGGGTACAATTTCCTAAGAGGACTATTTCTACTAAAAATTTTACTTAATTTCTGGTTATCTATTCTGAAAAATACTAAGTAAATACTAAGATACCTATACAAAGTTATTCTTTGCAGTATTATTTATAATAGTGAAAAAACCTGGAAATAACCAAGATAGCCCTCAAAGAAATATGGCTAAATAAAGATGCCTCCTTATAGGATGTTACACAACTTTTTAAAAAATGAGGTAAATGTATACACACTGAGAGGGAAACAGTTCTAAGACACATCAAAACTTAGTTGAATTCAGTGTCTTCATGTGTAAGATGGGGAACTTGGACTAAAAAAATCTCTTAGATTCCTTCGTTCTATAAAAAGGGAAGTACATCATATCACTCAAGAATTTTGTGCTCCCCGAAATAGAATTGTGCCCTGTTCAACTTTTTCCCTTGGAAAATCTAAAATTCACAAAACCAATAACTCCCTCTCTACTTTTTCTCCTTTCTCAAGGTTAAATCTTTCTTTCTCAATTCAGATGATCAAACCATCTGAATATCTAAACATCAATAATAGAACTCTGAGAGTAAATATGTTCAGATAGATTTACTAAGCAAGAAAACCCTGAATGCATGGGTTTCATAGATAATACTCCAGAGCCAGCAATTCAACTGTTCACTGTCTACACCTTCTGTGTGCTATTGGTGACATCGATCAACAATGACCTGACTGGCCAGAAGAGGGCTGTGTTTATATGGGGAGGGGAGGCCTATAAAGATGTCACCAATGACTGGGATGTCCTGGACAAAATCGGTTCCAGTTAGAGGGGATTCCAAATTTACATGTGTCAAAAACAATCTCCTAGGAACTGATAACATGGAAAGGATTTCATTTTAAACAAGCAGGAAAGATAACCCAAGGAAGCAGAAGTTTCATTTCCATTCTGACTAGATTTCCATAACCACTTGAGAACCCAGAGTTCCTTTGTTGCCTGGGTAGGAAATCTGCTTAACCTTTCTGGGCCCCAGCTTCCCCATATGGAAAGCAGGTATGGAACTTCTGACTCATCTTTCGGGATCATTTTGAAGAAAGGTGAATATTAGAAAAGGCTTCTGAAAACAGAAGAGGATACATCAATCACTGAAGGAAAACGAGGACATAGAACATAACAATAAATTATCTATTGCCTAAGAAAGTCCTGGATCCAATATAGACAATCATTTTTGTTCTTATTTACAGCCAGAGAGGCCTCTGAAGTTCATTAGAGTCTGGAATTACTTCATACACTGCACTGGAAATTTCAAAGGAAAATTTCAAGAAATTTTAAAGGAAACTTCCAAATCCACTAGCTGGTCTGTTCTTCACTAGATGTCAGCTGGATCATTTACTTTTAAAAATCGGGCTGTATTTTGCACTGGTTGAGCCAAATTCTGCCTCTATCTCTGAGCAGCTCATGCTGCTGTCAGTGTAGCTGTGTGTGGACAGGAGAAGAGAATGTGGCCCATTGTCCTTCCAGATGCAAATTATGGTCCTGATTCAACAAAAAACATCTGTCTTCCACACAGGCCAAGTAAGAACAGACTGTGAAGCCAGACTGATCTTTTGTGACATGGCACCCCACTCTTGCAGGAATTCACATTGTGGTTGGTGATTAGCTAAAAAAAAAAAAAAAAGGATTCTGAGAGGCACATAATTTGTAATTTTTCTGTTTTGAGGACTGTGCCAATGCTAAAATTGCAATTCAATTTTACTTAGAATAAACATAGTTTTTTGAAAGAGAGAAAGGATTTTGAAAGAAGAAACTGTTACTGGTCTGACATGGCAGTACATGACAAAAGTTCATGCTTCATTACATCATTCTCTCTGGACCTTTGGCAAACCGATAACCAATAAAAAGCAGCCTTAGTAATATACCTGATTTCATAACTTTCTGTAGTCACTGATCATTCTTTCATTGAAGGTATGAATGGCTGAGATTAAGTGTTGGTGGACTACATATAGATCACACTCTTCAAATTAATAAAATACATTTGATACCTATCTACTTGTAGAATAATACTATAATCTTATAGTTCTCTATTCTTTGTGTTCCTACCCCTCTCCCAGCATTTCAGCAGCAGTGAGGGCTTCTGTTTTGTATTGCTCCTAATGTAGAGTCTAAGCAGCTAAAATGCAGAGAAAGAAACTGACTCAATGCCTAGCTTTGAGTTTTAAAAACTTGACTTTGACGATCAAGAGGAAATATGGAAGAGGGTGCCCAAGTCACTGCACCATGGTTAGTAATGAGTACTCTAACTGATGGGTTTTTGTTGTTGTTGTTAATAGTAGTGTTAGAAAATGTTTTCTGTCATTTTATGACTATTAGTCATTTATACTTCTTCTTTTGTGAATTATCTATTTTTAAGTTCTTCCCACTTTTGAACTGGAATTTTAGATTTTTCTCCATTATTTACTTCCACGTTGATATGTCGTTATATGTAGCCAATATTTTCCCAGCTTGATATTTATTTTTAAATGTAGCTTATGATTTTTTGATCTGTAGAGTTTAACAATTTATATAATCAAGTATACAGCTTCTTCCCCCCTACCCCCAACCACCATATAATTTCTTCCATGGCTCATAGTTCTTATCCATTCACACCTGAGACAAACATTCACTCATACTTTCTTCTATTTTGTTTGTTGCTTGATTTGTTACAACAAATTCTTTTTCTAGCAGGTATCTTATTCATTCCACTAACAAGTATATCTTGAGTGTCCCATCTGTGTGTGACAAGGTAACAAGATAAAACAGTCAACAAAACACCTAGAGAATCAGTTCAGTTCAGTCGCTCAGTCGTGTCCGACTCTTTGCGACCCCATTAATCGCAGCACACCAGGCCTCCCTGTCCATCACCAACTCCCAGAGTTCACTGAGACTCACGTCCATCAAGTCAGTGATGCCATCCAGCCATCTCATCCTCTGTCGTCCCCTTCTCCTCCTGCCCCCAATCCCTCCCAGCTTCAGAGTCTTTTCCAGTGAGTCAACTCTTCGCATGAGGTGGCCAAAGTACTGGAGTTTCAGCTTTAGCATCATTCCTTCCAAAGAAATCCCAGGGCTGATCTCTTTCAGAATGGACTGGTTGGATCTCCTTGCGGTCCAAGGGACTCAAGAGTCTTCTCCAACACCACAGTTCAAAAGATTCAATTCTTTGGTGCTCAGCCTTCTTCACAGTCCAACTCTCACATCCATACATGACCACAGGAAAAACCATAGCCTTGACTAGATGGACCTTTGTTGGCAAAGTAATGTCTCTGCTTTTGAATATGCTATCTAGGTTGGACATAACTTTCCTTCCAAGGAGTAAATGTCTTTTAATTTTATGGCTGCAGTCACCATCTGCAGTGATTTTGGAGCCCCCCAAAATAAAGTCTGACACTGCTTCCACTGTTTCCCCATCTATTTCCCATGAAGTGATGGGACCAGATGCCATGATCTTCGTTTTCTGAATGTTGAGCTTTAAGCCAACTTTTTCACTCTCCACTTTCACTTTCTTCAAGAGGCTTTTTAGTTCCTTTTCACTTTCTGCCATAAGAGTGGTGTCATCTGCATATCTGAGGTTACTGCTATTTCTCCCGGCAATCTTGATTCCAGCTTGTGTTTCTTCCAGTCCAGCGTTTCTCATGATGTACTCTGCATATAAGTTAAATAAGCAGGGTGACAATATACAGCCTTGACGTACTCCTTTTCCTACTTGGAACCAGTCTGTTGTTTCACGTCCAGTTCTAACTGTTGCTTCCTGACCTGCATACAGATTTCTCAAGAGGCAGGTCAGGTGGTCTGGTATTTCCATCTCTTTCAGAATTTTCCACAGTTTATTGTGATCCACACAATCAAAGACTTTGGCATAGTCAATAAAGCAGAAGTAGATGTTTTTCTGGAACTCTCTTGCTTTTTCAATGATCCAGCGGATGTTGGCAATTTGATCTCTGGTTCCTTTGCCTTTTCTAAAACCAGCTTGAACATCAGGAACTTCACGGTTCACATATTGCTGAAGCCTGGCTTGGAGAATTTTGAGCATTACTTTACTAGCATGTGAGATGAGTGCAATTGTGCAGTAGTTTGAACATTCTTTGGCATTGCCTTTCTTTGGGATTGGAATGAAAACTGACCTTTTCCAGTCCTGTGGCCACTGCTGAGTTTTCCAAATTTGCTGGCATATTGAGTGCAGCACTTTCACAGCATCATCTTTCAGCATTTGAAATAGCTCAACTGGAATTCCATCACCTTCACTAGCTTTGTTCATAGTGATGCTTTCTAAGGCCCACTTGACTTCACATTCCAGGATGTCTGGCTCTAGGTCAGTGATCACACCATCGTGATTATCTGGGACGTGAAGATCTTTTTTGTACAGTTCTTCTGTGTATTCTTGCCACCTCTTTTTAATATCTTCTGCTTCTGTTAGGTCCATACCATCTCTGTCCTTTATCGAGCCCATCTTTGCATGAAATATTCCCTTGGTATATCTAATTTTCTTGAAGAGATCCCTAGTCTTTCCCATTCTGTTGCTTTCCTCTATTTCTTTGCAATGATCTCTGAGGAAGGCTTTCTTATCTCTTCTTTCTGTTCTTTGGAACTCTGCATTCAGATGCTTATATCTTTCTTTTTCTCCTTTGCTTTTCACTTCTCTTCTTTTCACAGCTATTTGTAAGGCCTCCCCAGACAGCTGTTCTGCTTTTTTGCATTTCTTTTCCATGGGGATGGTCTTGATCCCTGTCCTCTGTACAATGTCATGAACCTCCATCCATAGTTCATCAGGCACTCTGTCTATCAGATCTGGGCTCTTAAAGCTATTTCTCACTTCCACTGTATAATCATAAGGGATTTGATTTAGGTCATACCTGAATGGTCTAGTGGTTTTCCCTACTTTCTTCAATTTAAGTCTGAATTTGGTAATAAGGAGTTAGAGAATAACAATAGGCAGTTACCAAACAGTAGAGGAGGGATGGGGAAGGTGGTTTGGCTGCTCTTGGTACAGTTTTTTTCTTCTTCTCTAATTGGAGGATAATTGCTTTACAATATTGTTCTGGTACAGGTTCAAGCCCAGTGAAATTGATCAGGGTTGAGTGCCACTGAAACCTTTCTAAACCTTAGCTGTTTTTTTTTTTTTCCCTCAGAAAATTCCCTTGTGTTAACTTGATAAACTAAAACAACTTCTGCTGCAGGCTAAATCTGATTAATTTAACCATAGAGCACGAACCATGCCCCAGGTACTAGGCAAAAAGCCATCAGAAACAAAGGATCTGAGAGAACTACTTGAGAAGGTCTTACAGAGAAAACAAAATCAACAACAACAACAACAACAACAAAATAACGAAACAACCTTCACCAAGATTTCAAATCAGGATTCAGAGTAGCAGAGCTGTCTGAGGTGATTTAGACTTGGCCTTTGCATAATAAACAATAAAGGAAACAGAACAATCAGTGAATGAGAAAAAAAGGAGAACAGTCTTAACTGTAGTTGAAGAGAGGCTCCGAGTATTTCAAGAGAGTGTCATCACCCAAATTTAACCTGACACTACCTTTGGGCTCAGCATGTGGCCTGGGAGGTGCTGGGTCCAATGGGCAGGAATTAAAACTGCTCTGTGGGAGCATGATTTCCTGCTAGGCCTTGGGCAATGGCCTGACTGGAGGTCCCAGGGCTGGCTTGTCCCTGGAAGCTGTCCCAGTTGGGCAGCTTATTGCTTAGTGTTTCAGAGCTGCTGTGTGCTGGACTTGCTCTCACATTTCATGCTGTCCCCTCCCATGGCACACACAGAATCACCCTTGGACATTCAGTTGTAAGAAATCCCTGGAAAATTGACAAGGGAGGGATGGGGAAACTGCAGCCTGCTGCTGTGATTTGTTGGTGAGTCTGATTGTTAATTTTGTGTCATTTTGGCTAGGCTGTGATGTTAGATATTTGGTCAAACACAGCTGGATGTTTCTGTGAATATCCTTTTAAGATGAGATTAAATCAACAGATTGAATAAAGCAGATCACCCTCCATAAGGTGGTGGTGGTGTTCAGTCACTAAGTCATGTCTGACTCTTTATGATCCCATGGACTGTAGCATGACAGTCTTCCCTGTCCTTCATTATCTCCTGGAGTTTGCTCAAATTCACATCCATTGAGTTGGTAATGCCACCCAACCAAGGTGGGTGGGCCTTATCCAATCAGTTGAAGGACTTAAGAAAAAGACTCACATCCCTTAAGGAAGAGGAAATCCTGCCAACAGACTGCCTTCAGTCTGGAGCTGTACACTCAACACTTTCCTGGGTCTCTAGCCTGCCAGACTGCCCTGCAGATTTTGAATTGCGAGCCTCTACAGTCACATGAATCAATTCTTTAAGTTATCTTCTGATCTGTCTGTCTCCTCTTGGTTCTATTTTTCTGAGAACCCTGACTACCATGGTGAGTAAAGAGCACAAGTAACCCTATTTTGGGCTTAGAATAAGAAAAGAACTGAGGAGTAGTACATCTTTACTTTTTATTTGTATGAGTGAGTGTTGGGTGCTGTTACATCAGACTTTTTGTGACCCCATGGACTGTAGCTTGCCAGGCTCCTCTGTCCATGGGATTCTCCAGGCAAGAATACTGTAGTAGGTTGCCATTTCCTTCTCCAGGGGATCTTCCCAACCCAAGGATCAAACCCACATCTTCTGTGTCTCTTGCATTGGCAGGCAGATTGTTTACCTCTGAGCCATCTGGTAAGCCCTTTTATTTGTATTGTATACATGTTACATAATCATAGTTCATCAAAAGAGTCAGGACTAACTAGGATTAAATAGTCCTGATTTGTATGATGTAATTAAATGCATCAATATTTTGTGTTTCTATGATTTCCAGATGTGTTATCACCCACACTCACTTGAAAACCACTCATCTGACTATACAAACAAAACAAGAATTCTTTCCCCATCTTTCTGCTATGCTTTTCTCCTTAAGTTATACAGCCCCTCGGTAGGAGGAGTCTGGCCAATTCCATCAAGTGGTTTCAGAAATGTAATGATATAATCTTGAAACTGAGCATTTGTACAGTATTTCAGTTTCGTAAGGTGTTTTTATATAGTGTTATATATATTCTTCTAAATAACTACATTAATTAGGTTAAAGAGACGTAATTATTCTAATCACCTCCATTTTGTCAAAGAAGAAACTGAAGACCAAGAAGTATGAATGTGTCATAAAGCTAGTCTATAGAGTGAGACTATGGCAAAGCCAGGATTAGAAACCAGTTCTCCCATGCTTCACATAACACTTTTTCTTACCACCCAAACATGCATATCATCAGGTAAGCAAACTCTTTGCCAGATTAGAGTGCAAACTCTGCATTCTAAAGAGAAAATCTATTGTCAGTGATTTTTGACAATGAGATGAGAGGAAAGGGAAGCTAGGGCAGTGGGAACCATGTTTAGTTAGGACTGAGGATAGCTAGAGAGCTGCAAGTTCAGGAAGTAACTGGTGGGTCATTTCCATTTTTCTTTTTTTTTTTTCATATTTAACATTGTAGCTTTTATTTGACCCAGGATTTACAAAATCAAACGCAAAAAGACAGGAAGGTTCTTTAAGAGTAAGGAATGCTGTTGTTATCTTCACAGGACCATTATACAGTTTTGTATGGTGTCAGGTTCTTTTCCAGACTCTGTTCTCTTTACCTTGATGTATAATTGTATTATTTACAATTTACCATTTCCTCTTTACTATATATGATAGAATACAAGCAAAGGGTTTTCATAAACTGCATGTCCTCTGGAAGTACAATCAGAAGGCTAACTCGTTGCCAGTACCACACTTGTTTACACAATTCCTTCCCCTTTCTTTTTTCTAATTTTGCTAAAAACAAAAAAGAAAAAACACACACACACACAAAAACACCCCCCCTTCCTTAAAACAAAACCAACAAACAAAATCCCTGGGAACTTCCCTGTGGCTAAGACTCTGCACTGGCAGTGCAGAGGTCCTGGGTTCAGTCTCTGGACAGGGAAATAGATGCCACATGCTGCACCTAAGACACCCACGAAGCCAAATAATAAATAAATAAGTACTTTAAAAAAAAAGCAAACGCAATGAAGAACATAAAAGCACCTGGGTTTTGATCAGCATAATACAGTAGTTAAATTTTACTTATTTTCTATTTAGTTTTTAGTAAATATTAAACATTTTTTCTAATAATGCAGGATATAAAAATATAAAATAAGTTGACAGTTAACTTGCCAGAGATTGAAGCACATCAAATGTTAGATATGATAACTAATTCTAAAGAACATTAATAAAAGTTTTAAATAACTAGAATCAAGTACTTAGAATGTATGATTTACAGTAAAAGTCAAATCATAATACAGTAAATTTTAATTTTCCATTTTGCTTTTAGTAAATATTATTTTAAATATTTTTGTAATAATACAGGATATAAAAACATAAAATAAGTTGATAATTAACTTGCCAGAGAGATTGAAACACATCAAAAGCTGGATATGAATTCTAAAGTACATTAATAAAACAGTTTTAAATAACTACAACCTTCAGCTACTTAGAATGTATGATTTAGAATAAAAGTCAAAGATTATTGATGCTATGTTATAAGCTTCCATGTTTGGGGAAAGAAATATGTAAAGGGAGATAATATTCAGCCCTGATGGTATTTCATTCCAAGAGATATTGAATCAAATTAACAACCACAACCACAGCTTTTTGGTTTTGTCTCCCCACAAGCTAAAAGGTGGGGGAATGTAGAAAGTGACTGCTATTATGTATGGGCTTTTTTAAAGGATGATGAAAATATTCTAAAACTGTGGTGATGGTTTTACAAGTTTTTAAATATACCATATAAACTAATGTATTGTACTCTATTTTAAAGGGTGAGTTTTATGGCACATGAATTCACTCAATCACTTTGTTTTTTCTACACGCCCAGGGACACACGGGAAAAAAAAAAAAACTGTAAAGAAAAAAGGAGTTGAATACCACCACGGCCCAGGGAAAGTAAGGAGGATGGTAGCGGGAGGACAGAAGGAAGGAAGGAGAGGGACATGCGTTGCTGACTAGTTCTCCCCTCCTCCGTTCAGTATACATGTGCACACACTTGCACACGTATGCATGTGCACACACATGCACACATACACACACACTGTGATAACCAGTGACAAGCAACTGGCTGCTTTATGTTACGGAAAAAACCATAACTGCTTTGTTTTTTAAAAAGGTCTCCTCCTCTTGTAAATGTTGCCCTTGCTTGCTAAATAGTTGGTATTTGTTGATGAGGTTTTTCCTTCTGCTCTTGCTTTTTGATTTTTAAAAGCAAATTTTAATAACTAGTATACAGTCTGTGTCACATCTTCTCTTTTGTAATTTAAGTCATGCTGTATGGTATCTGTAAAGTCATATTTATTTTATTCTGAAAAATAAAATCTTTCTCAGTGTAAGTATTGTGGTTACCTTGTCAAGTATTTCACAAGTATTACAGGGTTGAACTCTTACAGTCCACGCCTTTTAGGTGTTCTCATGGCTTTCTTTCTTTCTTTTTTTTTTTTTTAGCGTTCTTATTGACTTATAAGGCCGGGAGGACCAACCCCACATCCAAGGAGCAGTGGCTGCGTGGGCACAGGAGGGCCTAGAGGAGCTATCCCACGTTCAAGGTCAGGAAGGGCAGTGGTGAGGAGATACCCCTCGTCCAAGGTAAGGAGCAGCAGCTGTGCTTTGCTGGAGCAGCCCTGAAGAGATACCCCACGCCCCATGTAAGAGAAACCCAAGTAACGGTAGGCGTTGCAAGAGGGCATCAGAGGGCAGACACACCGAAACCATACGCACAGAAAACTAGTCAATCTAATCACGCTAAGACCACAGTCTTGTCTAACTCAATGAAACTAAGACGTGCCCGTGGGGCAACCCAAGACGGGCGGGTCATGGTGGAGAGATCTGACAGAATGTGGTCCACTGGAGAAGAGAATGGCAAACCACTTCAGTATTCTTGCCTTGAGAACCCCATGAACAGTATGAAAAGGCAAATTGATACGATACTGAAAGAACAACTCCCCAGGTCAGTAGGAGCCCAATATGCTACTGGAGATCAGTGGCGAATTAACTCCAGAAAGAATGAAGGGATGGAGCCAAAGCAAAAACAATACCCAGCTGTGGATGTGACTGGTGATAAAAGCAAGGTCTGATGCTGTAAAGAGCAATATTGCATAAGAACCTGGAATGTCAGGTCCATGAATCAAGGCAAATTGGAAGTGGTCAAACAGGAGATGGCAAGAGTGAACGTCGACATTCTAGGAATCAGCGAACTAAAATGGACTGGAATGGATGAATTTAACTCAGATGACCATTATATCTACTACTGCAGGCAGGAATCCCTCAGAAGAAATGGAGTAGCCATCATGGTCAACAAAAGAGTCTGAAATGCAGTACTTGGATGCAATCTCAAAAATGACAGAATGATCTCTGTTCATTTCCAAGGCAAACCATTCAGTATCACAGTAATCCAAGTCTATGCCCCAACCAGTAACGCTGAAGAAGCTGAAGTTGAACGGTTCTATGAAGACCTACAAGACCTTTTAGAACTAACACTCAAAAAAGATGTCCTTTTCATTATAGGGGACTGGAATGCAAAAGTAGGAAGTCAAGAAACAGCTGGAGTAACAGGCAAATTTGGCCTTGGAATACGGAATGAAGCAGGGCAAAGACTAATAGAGTTTTGCCAAGAAAATGCACTGGTCATAGCAAACACCCTCTTCCAACAACACAAGAGAAGACTCTACACATGGACATCACCAGATGGTCAACACCAAAATCAGATTGATTATATTCTTTGCAGCCAAAGATGGAGAAGCTCTATACATTCAACAAAAACAAGACCAGGAGCTGACTGTGGCTCAGATCATGAACTCCTTATTGCCAATTTCAGACTTAAATTGAAGAAAGTAGGGAAAACCACTAGACTATTCAGGTATGACCTAAATCAAATTCCTTATGATTATACAGTGGAAGTGAGAAATAGATTTAAGGGCCTAGATCTGATAGACAGAGTGCCTGATGAACTATGGTCGGAGGTTCGTGACACTGTACAGGAGACAGGGATCAAGACCATCCCCATGGAAAAGAAATGTAAAAAAGAAAATGGCTGTCTGGGGAGGCCTTACAAATAGCTGTGAAAAGAAGAGAAGTGAAAAGCAAAGGAGCAAAGGAAAGATTTAAGCATCTTATTGCAGAGTTCCAAAGAATAGCAAGAAGAGATAAGAAAGCCTTCCTCAGTGATCATTGCAAAGAAATAGAGGAAAACAACAGAATGGGAAAGACTAGAGGTCTCTTCAAGAACATTAGAGATACCAAGGGAATATTTCATGCAAAGATGGGCTCGATAAAGGACAGAAATGGTATGGACCTAACAGAAGCAGAAGATATTAAAAAGAGGTGGCAAGAATACACAGAAGAACTGTACAAAAAAGATCTTCACGTCCCAGATAATCACGATGGTGTGATCACTGACCTAGAGCCAGACATCCTGGAATGTGAAGTCAAGTGGGCCTTAGAAAGCATCACTACGAACAAAGCTAGTGGAGGTGATGGAATTCCAGTTGAACTATTTCAAACGCTGAAAGATGATGCTGTGAAAGTGCTGCACTCAATATGCCAGCAAATTTGGAAAACTCAGCAGTGGCCACAGGACTGGGAAAGGTCAGTTTTCATTCCAATCACAAAGAAAGGCAATGCCAAAGAATGCTCAAACTACTGCACAATTGCACTCATCTCACATGCTAGTAAAGTAATGCTCAAAATTCTCCAAGCCAGGCTTCAGCAATATGTGAACTGTGAACTTCCTGATGTTCAAGCTGGTTTTAGAAAAGGCAGAGGAACCAGAGATCAAATTGCCAACATCCACTGGATCATGGAAAAAGCAAGAGAGTTCCAGAAAAACACCTACTTGTGCTTTGACTATTGACTATGCCAAAGCCTTTGACTGTGTGGATCACAATAGAAAATTCTTCAAGAGATGGGAATACCAGACCACCCGACCTGCCTCTTGAGAAATCTGTATGCAGGTCAGGAAGCAACAGTTAGAACTGGACATGGAACAATAGACTGGTTCCAAATAGAAAAAGGAGTACGTCAAGGCTGTATATTGTCACCTTGCTTATTTAACTTATATGCAGAGTACATCATGAGAAACACTGGACTGGAAGAAACACAAGCTGGAATCAAGATTGCCGCGAGAAATAGCAATAACCTCAGATATGCAGATGACACCACCCTTATGGCAGAAAGTGAAGAGGAACTCAAAAGCCTCTTGATGAAAGTGAAAGTGGAGAGTGAAAAAGTTGGCTTAAAGCTCAACATTAAGAAGATGAAGATCATGGCATCCGGTCCTATCACTTCATGGGAAATAGATGGGGAAACAGTGGAAGCAGTGTCAGACTTTATTTTTCTGGGCTCCAAAATCACTGCAGATGGTGACTGCAACCATGAAATTAAAAGACACTTCCTCCTTGGAAGGAAACTTATGACCAACCTAGATAGCATATTCAAAAGCAGAGACATTACTTTGCCAACAAAGGTCCATCTAGTCAAGGCTATGGTTTTTCCTGTGGTCATGTATGGATGTGAGAGTTGGACTGTGAAGAAAGCTGAGCACCAAAGAATTGATGCTTTTGAAGTGTGGTGTTGGAGAAGACTCTTGAGAGTCCCTTGGACTGCAAGGAGATCCAACCAGTCCATTCTGAAGGAGATCAGCCCTGGGATTTCTTTGGAGGGAATGATGCTGAAGCTGAAACTCCAGTACTTTGGGCACCTCATGTGAAGAGTTGACTCATTGGAAAAGACTCTTATGCTGGGAGGGATTGAGGGCAGGAGGAGAAGGGGATGACAGAGGATGAGATGGCTGGATGGCATCACTGACTCGATGGACGTGAGTCTGAGTGAACTCCGGGAGTTGGTGATGGACGGGGAGGCCTGGCGTGTTGTGATTCCTGGGGTCACAAAGAGTCAGCCAGGACTGAGGGACTGAACTGAATTGAACTGAACTATTGACTCATAAGGGCTTCCCAAGTGGCACTAGTAATAAAGAACTCACCTGCCAATGCAAGAGTCTAAGAGACTTGATGGATGGGAAGATCCCCAGGAGGAGGGCATGACAATCCACTCCCATATTCTTCTAGAGAATCCCATGGATTCTCTTTAGAGAGGAGCCTCGCAGGCTAAGTCCATAGTGTTACCAAAACTAGGACACAACTAAACCAACTCAGCATGACACACCCTGACTCATAGACTCAAGCAGCTTAATTTCAACAAAAAGATGATAGACCTCTATACTTTTATATAGAAGTAGAGGGATTCTGAAAACTAAGTTTCTTTCTTTGTAGCTGAATCTAATTAACTGGCAGTAGGTCCTGTTTCAAAGTCTTAGTCATTTGCCCAACTTTTTATTGCCTGTATATTATATTCTGGGAAGTAGAATCAAAGTCAGGAATTACCAGTTACATAGTCTGAATACAAATGTTAAATAGTTTGAATTGATAGGAAGACTGTCCTTGTGGAAAAGAAAAGCAGTCTCCTTAAGAGAGAGATGGAGAGATAGCTACTTCCCCCTCTTTTCCTAACTGTATCTTGACTTCTGTTTATTGAAGACCCCAAAGTGCAAGCCTGAGTCTCACCTTGTGGCTTATCAGCATCATGGGCTGCACCTGTAGCTCCATTACTGTTCTTCCTTGCTATGGACTGTTCACTGCAAGGTGTCTGGCTACTGCTATCTCTCATTGAAACACGAAAAACACCAAATGATGGTCTTTTCACATCAGATCTTGAAGTATAGTCTAAAGGAAATAGATGTAAAGTGGTGTTTTCGTCTCTCCATGTAAAAGGAGAAAATATGCTTTTGCTATTGTCACCCTGCTTATTTAACTTATATGCAGAGTACATCATGAGAAACACTGGACTGGAAGAAACACAAGCTGGAATCAAGATTGCCGCGAGAAATAGCAATAACCTCAGATATGCAGATGACACCACCCTTATGGCAGAAAGTGAAGAGGAACTCAAAAGCCTCTTGATGAAAGTGAAAGTGGAGAGTGAAAAAGTTGGCTTAAAGCTCAACATTCAGAAAACGAAGATCATGGCATCCGGTCCCATTACTTCATGGGAAACAGATGGGGAAACAGTGGTTGACTTTATTTTGGGGGGCTCCAAAATGACTGCAGATGGTGACTGAAGCCATGAAATTAAAAGACGCTTACTCCTTGGAAGGAAAATTATGTCCAACCTAGATAGCATATTCAAAAGCAGAGACATTACTTTGCCAACAAAGGTCGTCTAGTCAAGGCTGTGGTTTTTCCTGTGGTCATGTATGGATGTGAGAGTTGGACTGTGAAGAAGGCTGAGCACCAAAGAATTGATGCTTTTGAACTGTGGTGTTGGAGAAGACTCTTGAGAGTCCCTTGGACTGCAAGGAGATCCAACCAGTCCATTCTGAAGGAGATCAGCCCTGGGATTTCTTTGGAGGGAATGATGCTGAAGCTGAAACTCCAGTACTTTGGGCACCTCATGTGAAGAGTTGACTCATTGGAAAAGACTCTGATGCTGGAAGGGATTGGGGGCAGGAGGAGAAGGGGACGACAGAGGATGAGATGGCTGGATGGCATCATTGACTTGATGGATGTGAGTCTGGGTGAACTCCGGGAGTTGGTGATGGACAGGGAGGCCTGGCGTGCTGCAATTCACGGGGTCGCAAAGAGTCAGACAGGACTGAGGGACTGAACTGAACTGATAATCAATCATACTTTCGTCTGAAGTTTCAGATAATACTTCAGTAGGTAGTTCTTCTCCTGGAGAAATACTGGAAAGGCTCCAATGGAAATCAATGTCAGTTCCACGCTTTGGTGTGGAGATCCTCTGTGGGGAGGTCCTCTGTGTGAAAATGGATTTGCTCTGTGGATGGCCACGCCTGGCATCAGGAAGGCTGGAGTTATCTTCAAATCCATACACAGTTTGAGGGCCAAGTGTAGACGCTGAAGGAACAGGACTAGATGACTTTGGACTGCCACTGCTTATTGTGATAGTCTACTGCTGTTAGAGGAAATCTTCTCCTGAGGGCTCTCTGGCACCTCAAAGACGTCCTGACTGTAAAATGGAACCTGAAACTCGGAACTGTGTGGCTATTTCTTTTTCCCTCTAGATTTCATCTGTTTGGTGTTCGTTTGCATTATCAGTTTGACAGCCACATGCCTCTCAGGTCCGGCGGAGGGTCCCTGATGGAAATAACTGACTCGCTCTTTTGAGACGCAGGGACGGAGTCGTCATCACTATGAGAAAAAGAACGGCGAAACTGTGGCTGTTTCCTCTTGAGCCTAGCCAAAAGCTGCTTGTTTTCTTCTCTTAATTTATTCCTTTCTGCTGTGAGCTCACACAAAAGCTCACACAAAAAATTTCAGATTTTGTTGTTGGATATCATAAAATTCTTGCTGTGGCGTATTTCTGTACCTTTCGTTTACTGTAGAGCGATCACATACTTTGGCATTTAATTGACCTCACAGGTCATGGATAGTGTCATTCAGGGCTCTCCGTTGCTCCGTCGAATCTTTAATTCTGGATATGGAGCCTGTCCACCTCCCGTCTGACAATCGCTCTTTCCTCAAACTGGTTACTTTACCCTGAAGTCGGCGTGGCTCTCTGGCATGGAGCTCTTTTAGTGTTAGCCAAGTTTTTAAAAAAATCTTCAGAAGACACATCACAGAGGCTAATCTGCATTTTATCTCCTTTGGAAGAGTTCTGCCCGCTTTCGCTGTCTTCTTCACCCACGTCCCTCGCCTTCATCTTGATTCCCCGACTGGGATTGGGAAACAGTGGAGACAGGCACCAGTGGTGGAAGGGCCGCGGACAGAATGACAGTTTAAACTCTTCTACAGATCTGTGAAGCGGCCTCAGGGCACTGCGTGGGCCATTGGGCAGGCAAGAGGACGGATCAAAGATGGCTCGGGGTGGACCGGAGGGCGCGGTTGTGGGGCTGGAAGGAGACACCAGCTTCCTTTTGCCAAGAAGAGCGAATGCACATGGGAGGGAAGATGGTGCCTTCCTCCATTTTTCTATAGACTGAATTTCTAAAGTGTAACAAGAGACTCAAGGCTTTTATTCCTCTTTTCTTCTTCAGTTTGTCAAAATAATTCAAATGGACCCTACTCTGGAAAGTAGTTCCTAATCACCCAGTCAGAATTAACCACTGTCTCTTCTGTGTGGTCATTCATCTTCTATTATAGGACTAATATATATGGCAGAAAGGGAGGAGGAGCTGAAGAACCTCTTGATAAGGGTGAAAGAGGAGACTGAAAAAGCCACCTTAAAACTAAATATTAAAAAAAACTAAGGCCATGGCATCTGGTCCCATCACTTCATGGCAAAAAGAAGGGGAAAGTGGAAAAGTGGAAGCAGTGACAGATTTCCTTTCTTGGGCTCTAAAATCACTGCTGATGGTGACTGCAGCCATGAAATTAGAAGACAATTGCTTCTTGGCAGGAAAGCTATGACAAACCTAGACAGTGTGTAAAAAGCAAAGATGTTACTTTGCCGACAAAGGTCAGTATAGTCAAGGCTATGTTTTTTCCGGTAGTTACCTGTGGTTCTGAGAACTGGACCATAAAGTAGGCAGAGCACAGAAGAACTGATTCTTTCGATCTGTGGTATTGGAGAAGACTCTTGAGAGTCCTTTGGACAGTAAGGGATCAAACTGGTCAATCTTAAGGGAAATCAACCCTGAATACTCATTGGAAGGACTGATGCTGAAGCTGAAGGTCCAATACTTTGGCCGCCTGATGCTAACAAACAACTCACTGGAAAAAACCCTGATGCCGGGAAAGGTTGAAGGCAGAGGAAGCGGCAGCAGAGGATGAGACAGTTGGATGGCCTCACCGATGCAATAGACATGAACTTAGGCAAACTCCAGAAGATGGTGAGGGACAGGGAAGCCTGGTGTGCTACAGTCAATGGGGTTGCGAAGAGTCGGATACAGCTTGGCAACTGAGCAACAATAATATGAGACATGTATGTGTCCCTAACTAGACTGCAACTGTCTTAAGGGCAAGATTGGGTCTTTCTCTGCACACTCATTCAACTGAGATTACAGGCCTCTCTTCTGTTGCAGATAATGTGCCAGAAACAGTGGATACAAAGGTGAACTTCCTTATCTGGATGGTGAAATGTACATGGTGAGTAATTACAATTCTGCTGCTGCTGCTAAGTTGCTTCAGTCGTGTCCAACTCTGTGCGACCCCATAGACGGCAGCCCACCAGGCTCCCCGGTCCCTGGGATTCTCCAGGCAAGAACACTGGAGTGGGTTGCTATTCCCTTTTCCAATGCATGAAAGTGAAAAGTGAAAGTGAAGTCGCTCAGTCGTGTTCGACTCTTAGCGACCCCATGGACTGCAGCCCACTAGGCTCCTGTGTCCATGGGATTTTCCAGGCAAGAGTACTGGAGTGGGGTGCCATTGTCTTCTCTAGTAATTACAATACAATGTGATAAATGCTTCAATAAAAGCATGTGTACAGGATCCCAGTATCCATCTGTTTATGGCAGTGCACATATGTCAATCCCAGTCTCCCAATTCATCCCGCCCCTGCCCTATGTCCACACGTCCATTCATTGTCTACATCTATGTTGCTGCTGCTGCCTGACGACAGGTTCATCTGTACCATTTTTTTAGATTTCACATATATGTGTTAATATATGATATTCATTTTTCTGACTAACTTCATTATAATGCAACATTCTAAAGCAACTATACTCCAATTGAAAAAACATGTGCCAAGTGGAAAGCGCAGAAAGGAGGGCACCTAATCTATTTGGAAGGGAGTTAAAAAGGATGATTTCCAAGCAATGCCCTGAAAAATAAAAATTTGTGAAGTGTACAAAAGAAATAGGGCATGTCAGGCCCAAGGCACAGCATGTACAAAAGCAGATGAAATAACAGCATGACCAGTGACAGAATTAGCAGTTTTGTATGAACTGGTGGAAAGTTGGAAAGGTAGGAAGACTGTAATAAAAAGGACCTTCATTACCAAGCTACAGCATTTCTACTTTATTGTCTAGGTGTCCTTCCCAACCTGCAGCCACAGAGTTGTTTCAAAATTGATAATGTAGACTGCTGCTGCTAAGTCGCTTCAGTCGTGTCGCGTCTGTGTGACCCCATAGACGGCAACCCATCAGGCTCCACCAGCCCTGGGATTCTCCAGGCAAGAACACCGGATGGGGTTGCCATTTCCTTCTCCAATGCATGAAAGTGAAAAGTGAAAGTGAAGTCGCCGACTCTTAGCGACCCCATGGACTGCAGCCCACCAGGCTCCTCCGTCCATGGGATTTTCCTGGCAAGAGTACTGGAGTGGGGTGCCATTGTGACTACATAAGTCTAAAAGATGTGTGAGTGTGTGTGTGTGTGTGCGTGCACGCGCAGGCAGTGGGGAGTGTTGTTTGTAGATGCTGTAATATATTCAAAGCCATATAAGTGGTATAGAAGTTATAGTAGCTTTTTGTATTAATCAATAAACACTAAAGGGACTTCCCTGGTAGTCCAGTGGTTGGGAATCTGCCTTGCAATGCAGGGAACGTGGGTTTGATCCCTCGTTGGGGAACTAAGATCCCACATACTGCAGAGCAACTAAGCCCTGGCACCACAACTAGAGAGTCCGTGTGCCACAACAAAAGATCTTGCACAATGCAACAAAGATGCCACGTGCTGCAACCAAGACCTGATGCAGCCCAATAAAAAAATAAAAATAAAATTTTAAAATACTAAAAACTGAACTGCTATTATGTGAGGGTCCAAAGGGTTTTGTTATTAATATCAAAAGGGAGCCTTAAAGTCATGATAAGTCAGTAAAAAGATATCCTTTTAAGAAAAAAAAACTTTTTTTTCATAATACATGATACATTTAAAAGCTTTAGAAAACACACATAAACAAAACAGGAAGAAACCCAGTAGTCCTAGCACTTGGAGGTACCTGATTCATATTTGTTATATAGATATCCAAAAATGTACACAAATGTTTTAAACTCTATACATATTAAATTGTAATCGCTTCACTTATATTTATAAACATCTTATTGACACATTGCATATGTGCATTTGCATCGTGAAAATAGATACATAGTATTCCATAATTTATCTTCTATTGTTGGATGTTTAGGTTGTTCCTAATTTTCCCATTACAAATAGCAGAGATGAATATCTCTGTGTTTATCCTCCAATTAGGATATACAACCAGAAGGGAGTCCAAGTGTACCAGCATTTTGAGGCTTAGATGCATATTGTCAAATTACCTTCAGAAAATCTGCACCTAATTTTACACCCACCACTGTGTGTGAGTGTTCATTTCCATACCTTTGTCATGATATAATAAAAATAAAATAATAATATTAGTACTTGATAAATAGAAAATATTTTAAGCTACTTTTCTACTACCACGGTTGAACTTAAAAAAAAAAAAAACTGCTTCAAGGGATAATTTACATATCATAAAATTTAACCAATATAAGTTTACAATTCACTGATTTTAGTAATTATACATTTGTGCAACTATTACCACAGTCCTCTTCTAAATCATTTCTATAGTCCTAGAAAATCTCCTCCTCATGGCCATTTAGGGCTTCCCTGGTGGCTGAGTGGTAAAGAATTTGCCAGCCAGTGCAGGAGATGTGGGTTCGATCCCTGGATTGGGAAGATCCCCTGGAGAAGGAAATGGCAACCCACTCCAGCATTCTTGCCTGGGAAATCCCATGGACAGAGGAGCATGGTGGGGCCACAGTCCATGGGGTTGAAGAGTCGGACATGACTTACTGAATAAACCATCACCACCATATAGCCACTTCTAGAGAACCCCTGCTCCCACCCTCAGTCTTAGGCAACTGTGATTTGCTTTCTGTTCCTATAAATTTGCTCTTACTAGACATGTCATATAAATGGAACCATACAGTATGTAGTCTTTCACATCTGGCTTTTTTCAGTTTCATGTTTTTGAGGTTTATCCATTAGCACAGATCAATGTTTCGACCCTGAACTTTTTTTCTCTTCATGTTAACTTGTAGTTGTTCTTCTGAGTCATCTGTTACAAAGGCCCTTGCCCATTTTTCTATGGGGACTGAAGGTTTTTACAGAAGAGGGACATAATCAGGGTCATGTTACATAAAGAGAATTCTGGCAGCACTGGGAAGGATGTCTCTATATTGTATTTCCAAATCTGGGACAATCAATAGGCCTACTGCATTGAATTAGGCTTTATCATCTACAGTAAAGAAGTATAAAATGAACTACAAAAAAGAACTATAAAATTATAAAAGTTTATTTGAATAGTTTCCTTAAAGAGTGTCATAAATTTCTAATTTAGTCTCTAAAAAAATGTTGCAAGTTAATTCTTCAAAGTTGATTTTACTTTATTGTAGTAGAAACAGGTTCTTTGTAGAACAAAGTGAAGTGTAAATAAATGTTGCCTTACCCTAGTGTGCTCTTGGTGGCTTGTTTTCTGCATCAAGAGCCCATAAAATGTTTTTCTCATTTCTAAGATTCATCGACAATTAAGTTCGCAATTTGACAAACATTATCTTTGAAGTCTATTATTTCTGTAAAGTTAAAAGGAACACCCCTCCCCCATGCTCCCCCACCCCTGCAGAACCCTCCCCCAAGTAAAAACTCCCTGATCTAAAAAAGAAAAATGTCCCATTGTGATTCCAAATTAACCATTACTGAATTTGTACCCCATGCTATTTTGCTAAATCCAGTTAGACCCTTCCTGAAACAAAGGCTCAGATCTTATACAAGTTGCAATTCTTAAAGGTAACAGAGACACTGAAAACTTAACATATCAGAGGGCTGAAGCTTTTCTTCATTCCATCTCCTCTGGTCTTCTAAATCCCATCTTCAGAGCTGTCTGAGGATGATTTACCTTACAGCTAAAAAAGTTAAAGCAAGGGATCTTCATTTGTATGGGGTTCTCTGTAGTTTTTATGTTTTTCCTTAAGAGGTAACAACAAATTATATAACCTTCATGTCCCACAAAACCTGGATTTGCTGTATAACCAACAACCTCTATCCCCTATTCCAAAGGTTCTTTGTAAGTTGGTCCTTTACTTCATGGGTTGAGTGTAGATATATTTCTACAAGCCTTCTCTCCTGTGATTTGTAACAGATATCCTTTTAGAAAGTTTGTCATGCAAATCATAAAGTAACAACATACACAATTAGAATCTCATCACTTCAAGAGGTGATGCATGTTTATTCTATGGTCCCTTTCCGTTTTTGTCCACACGCCTACATAGTTCACTTTACAAAGTCCACATGTTTACATGTCCACATGCCTACATAGTTCACTTTACAGCATCGCATTTATTGCACCACTGTTCTATATTCATCTCTTCCAAATGTGTGTGATGTGGCTATGTCACAGTCTTCACCAGAAAGAGGGCAGCAGAAAAGGATCACAGCCTGGTACTTCATGGCACCAAGAAAAAAATGACCAGCTGCCAGAGTTCAGGGCTGGGCAAGAATGCTGACTGTCAGGGCCACATTTGGCTTGTCACCACAGGATACTCCATGCTTAACAGGGCCCGGCATCCGGTTAGTATGTAAATATCAACCAAGGGACTAATTCTGAACCTGACTGATCCAATATTGTTGATTTTGGGGGGGGGGGGGAAAGGGGGGGATGGGGGTTAATGTAACTCCCAAGTAGAAACAAAAAACTTTTAAAAATAGCAATTACTGTTTTTCATTAAAGTGGAATCTGCATCACTAATTCACTGACTAAACAAGTGTATAAAGTGTCTGTTGGGAACAAACACAATTGGATTACTTGGACTATCGTGAGAGACCCAAAGGAGGAAAATTTTGCATAGTGTGCTCTTTCTAAACCCTATCCCAATCCTGTACTTTATGGCCTGAGATGAATGAAGAGAAAGGAGAAAATTTTAATCTTTTAAAAAGACATAGCCTTATTTTTATCTTTGCAGAAGAGTTGAGAAATAATGAAAAAAAATTGGGAACAAAAGGAATTTTAACTTAAAGAAAACAGAGCTCTTTATTGCCTTTAATGGCTCTGTAAGATTATACCAGAAACTGGGCTACCCTTATCTGAAGTGCCACATTCACTGTGAAATGCTCTTAGAGGGAGAAGTCATAACAGTTTATTGTTCAAAAAGGATCATTTTAGGTTTCGGTTAACATAAAGAAGCATATAACTTTTTCTAAGATTTAGAACATGAAGGAGGGTGCTATGTGGCCCGTTGTGAGACACACTTATCGGTCACTTGGATGACCTGATGTGACACATGCAGAGTCACTTGAGAAGTTTGACCCAGCAAAAGATGGACTCCTTCTGTCCTGAGGTCAGTGCTAGTAGGCAATAGCATTTCCCGGCAAAATTCAATTAAACAAAATCCCAGAGTTGTTTTTCATCAAAATAATTTTGATTTAATTTCTTCTTTAATATAAAAGGACAACAAATTACATTTCAGAGAATACTGTTTAGGTTATGAAGTTCCCGTCAGAGCTGTTTTGCAATACATGTTTATATAATCAGAAGTCAAGTCGGCAGTCGACTGTGAAACTGGGGCCAGCCAGGCTGCGTTGTGTGCGTTCCACTTCGGACAACAAACTAATGTACCGTTCTATTGTTTAGGTGTCAGTGAGGTTTGGATTTTGTTTTGGACATTTGAGTTGGGATGAGAAAATGAACCAGCAGCAGCAGCAGATTCTAAAATGCAATAGGTCAGTGCTTTGTAAAGAGAACAAGCAACATCAATACTTCCTGCTCTAATCACTGGGCCCAAACATTTGACATTTTGAATACTGAAATTTAAGTTTTTGGGGAGAAAATTTTATAGAATCTTTCTGTTCATATTGCCCAGTGTATTACTGATTATTTCCCCTATTGATCAATTGTACTTTGCTGTCCAAGATTCACAGAAGTGAACAAGGCAGTGCGAAAAGGCAAAAAGAACAAGAAATAGCGCAGAGAAGCAGTTAAACCTCTTATTTAGAGGCAATTTGCCAAAAGCAATTACGCTTTACAAGATCCCACTTGACAGTGAATGCATCAAAGATCTAAAATCTTGGACAGTTATCCTTGCCGCTTTACCACTCAGCTTCCTTACCTGCCCTCCCTAAGGATCCCAACTGGAAGGGATCTGTTTCTCTTGGTCTGATGGTACCCTGTGTCACAGTTAACTGTAGGCATAGCTCCTTTACTAGACTACAAGTTCCTTTAGGATATCAATGATGTCTTATACATATTTGCCTCCTCCGAAGTACTCAACATTGCAGTGTCGAGGTTCAGGGCAGGCTACCCCAAGATATGGCACAGTGGTACACTGATTATTCTGAAATGAAGTTACTTGAGAAACAGCTGGTAGGAAAAAAAGATATAAAAAACACTCATTTCCTCCTTCTTCATGAAAGCAAGAAGTAAATCTCTCAGGTGAAGGAATCCTCCCTATACCAGGAGGCTAGAAAATATCCTTATCATCAGACTTAGGGAATTCAAGGCTTAAACAAATACCTAAACAAACTTGTTACTTCCTCATTAGTTTGCTATCCTAGCATACATTAAATCTTCACCACTTTCTTTGTCTAAAAATGATATATAAAGAGCTTGCTTTGATCATTTGGGGAATCTTATTTCTATGAGAATTCCACATATGTGAATTAAATAGTTTTGTTTTTTTCTCCTGTTAATCTGTCTTGGGTCAATTTAATTATTAGACCAGTCAAAACAACAAAGAACGATGGGGGGAAATTTCCCCTCCCCTGACAATGTTATTCAATTATGTGTGGAGTAAGTTAAAATGTAGATTAAAAAATTATCCTAATAAACTTCAAATAGAACCAAAAACTCTTCTGTCTCTCCATTTAGAGTTTGCATTGTATTTGCAAAGTATATTTAGGGTAAATAAAGTGAATATTTCCCTCTAAAACAGTCTCTTTTGTGGGTAAGTTTATTCTTTCCTCCACTGCATTCTTTGGGTGTGAAGATGAAACAGGTTTTGGATGAATACCCACACATGTCAGATGTCAAAGCATATTTCTTTGTTTTTTTCTGGCTTAGTATTAGGATACTACATATTCATCCAGAGCCTTTCCAAGGAAGAGCTCTCCAAACACTTAAGTTTTAAAATGTCCTTGATTATGTGTTAACTAAGCTAAATTCAAAGAAACTAAAATAAATCACATCAGAGCAAAAAGTAAAAGAAATTTTAATTAGAAAATTCAAAGAGATGACAGTAGAAAAAGGTCTAAAATTCATTGTAGAATGATTGGAATGGGCCTTATCTCATCATTCTAATGTGTGAGCCAGGACACACAGACTCACACAAAGAATGTTCCAACCAAGCTAATCATCAGGCCAAAGGAGCTGGTTTTGTAAAGAAAAACCTAAGGAGGCAAAGTCACTCAGCATAAATCTAACATAGGGTTTTGGAAGTTCTGAATTAGCAAATCTCTCAAAGAAAACAAAAAGCAAATATCCACATTGGTTTTTAGTTTAATAAATAATATATTCACTTTCATATTCACTTTATTAAATGGGAAAAACATATCAAATCATTTTTTCTATGTGTTAAAACATTCCAGTGTTTTAACTTCATTGAAAAAGGCAATGCAAGTTTGTCTCTCATGTTTTTAAAGACAAGGGAGGAAACGGGATAAACAGGGATCTCTCAAGGTCTGGTTTTTGATTCCTGTGTCTCCAAATGAACAAAACTCTCAAGTCACAAAGATGCTCAGGCACAGACACACTTTCTCCCATCTTATACTCCTGTTCTGAGAGAAGTTAACACAAAGATCCAGATATTTAATGCAGATTTTTCTAATCCTTAGAATCTACCAGCAGTTTTTGCTAAAAACAAACAAAAACTTTAGAAAGACCGTCTCATTCAATAAACATAACTACGTTGAAGAGACTACTAGTGCATATTAAGGTTTATAGAGATGAAATGACATAACTTCCAAGATTGACTTTAGAAAGTTTCAGTGGAAAAGAAAAACTGGGGGATAGGTGAGCAATGGCAAAGTCTTATAATTACTGTACTAAATGTAGGGGATGAGTATATGAGGAATTTGTCATTTTTTTTTCCTACTTTCATGTATGTTGGAGAATTTTCATAAACAGACTTTTTAAAAAAGAGCTTAGGTAATATATGGTGTATTAATGGCTCAGATGGTAAAGACATCTGCCTGCAATGCAGGAGACTCAGGTTGGACACCTGAGTCAGGAAGATCCCTTGGAGAAGGAAATGGCTACCCACTCCAGTATTCTTGCCCAGGAGAATCCCACGAAGATTGGAGCCTGGCAGGCTACAGTCCATGGGGTTGCAAAGAGTCAGACACTACTGAGTACTAATGCTTAGGCAATATAGGTCATCATTGTAGGTACGGGTCTGTGGACTAGACAGAAACCTCTGCTGAAAGAAAGAATAGCTGGTCTTGAATCTGGGGCTCTTTACCAGGTTTAAAAAAACATTTCATCTGTTTTTCTCATAGGAAGGAAATAACAAATTTATGTATTATTTTGGAATTGGGTATTAACACAATACTGTTTAATGTGACCATAAAATCAGAGAAAACTACCTTTTCCAGCTGAACATAGAAGTTTCATTACATGGAAGACACGGATTTGGATTTTGGTTTAACTTTTAGTTTGAAAGGAAAAGAGAAGTTTTAATTACAAGAATTTAGATTCCCTAATCCTTTTCTCAGATCCAAGTAGCTTTTCTTATGGGGATTTAACCTCTACCCTGTCAGTTACTTCTGTGGTGGCTCAAGTGGTAGATAATCTGCCTGCAGAGCAGGAGATCCAGGTTCAATACCTGGGTCAGGAAGATGCCTTGGAGAAGGGAATGGCAACCCACTCCAGTATTCTTGCCTGGAGAATTCCAAAGACAGAGGAGCCTGGCAGGCTACAGTCCACAGGGTTGCAGAGTCAGACACGACTGAGTACCTAACACTTTAACATTGCCAATTACAGAAGTAAGCTGTGTGGGGGTGGTCTCCTTCTGGAGGTCATACTTTAAACAGAAGTAATCCTTTCCTGTGTTGAAGAAATCACTTTCACCCCCTGCAAAGAATATACTTTTAAGGAGGTCTCACTCCTTCTGACTCCTCTCTATTCCCTTAACACCTTATACATCTCTCTCTTCCATGCTTCTTACACTCTTCCTCATTGGTCCAGTCATCAAATTCTATGCAATCTTCAGGGATCCAAAAAAAGCAAAAGAGCCCACTGGATCTTGGAGGGCAACCATACGTGTTCCTATGGAAACTGGGGCTGGGGAACTAGAACTGGATCAGAAACAAAGAGGAGTCAGACTGCAACAAATTCTCCTAGTTCCTTTATTTTGTATAAGTTTCACAACCATGGGGTCTGTATTAACATTGTAGATTTTTTTTTCCTGTTTTAAAAACAGATATTAAGGACTCACATAAGAATTCTACTAACACTGATGTCATGGACACTTTTTAAAAAATGAGGTATTTGGTTTACTGTCCAAAACAGTAAAGGTTTGGGCAAACTGAAGAAATGATCTAGCAAGTAATAAAATGAAACTGAATCACTGAAACAGAAATGGGACCTGGCAATACAGTTGCTGTGACACCCTGAGAACCTTTATTGTAGCCAAAATAAACCTACCCACCTTACGTCTCTAAAAGTAAAACCTAGCATGATTTTTCCTAGAGGCATATGTTTCTACTTGGAAAAGACAGTGAGAATGAAGAGATGAGTGAATATGAGAAAGGTAAAGAGATTAAGACCACTCTTACTGCCCTTTTCCCCACTCTAATAATAATTACTGACTAATGGACCCTTATTTCCTTGTTATCAAATGACCTTAGGAAAATATTTACAGTCAGAGCAAGAACAGCATTTTCAAGTGAATTTATGTGGAACCGTTGTCAAAGTTCAAAATACCATGAAAGATCTTGAGAAGGCAGTTGACTATTTCACATAAAAAACTGTACAATCAGGTTAGCCAGGCCCAAAATAATGATGAAAACGTGAAAGATTAATTTAGGCCACGTGAGACGGTCTTCTTGGTGGAGGGAAATTATATAGATGAGAGATGGATATATGAATACAAAGGCCAGGCCACATGCTGCTCCTGAATACCTGCAGAATAAAAAAGTTTTTAGGTTAATAATCATTCTGCATTTTTCTGATTTACAATTATGGTAAATATAGGTTAATTTAAACCGTCCTCAATTGGATGTTACAATAAAATTATTTTTGATTCATTTGTTGTTGACATAAAGCATCTGAGTTTAAAACTTATTTTACTTGCTAAGTTAATATAAAATACTATTTCCTGTTCATCTTTATAGCATCTGCTTGACAGAGTTTTTTATTCATCTCTCAAGTCTCTGTAGTTCCTCTGTATCTCAGTGATTATGGCTACTTCCTCAGAAACATCTGGAGATAGGCTTCCTATCTTTGATCTTTTATAAACTAATTATAAATTCTGAGTTGTTGAAGGACTGCAAGCATCTGCTTAAGACTGAGAACAGATGAATGTCTTGTTGGTATTCAGCATAATTATCAAAGATAGTAACAAAAATACCTAAACACATGACTGAGGAACCTACACTTACTTCTTTCCTTCCCTATACTTAATTTCCTTATAAACAGCTTAAAGGGAACTTGTAAATCCATTATATTTCACAAGTGTCAGGCTAAAGGTCTCCTCTTTTGTCTTTCGCTACTTTTATAGGAAAGGGTCTTCAAAAAAAGTAACTCAGTCCTGCTTTCTACAAGGTTAAGGAAGAAAAATTGGATCATTATAAATTTCAGTTTTCCATGAGAATCTGAGGTCACAACTTTAATCCCAGTCTACTCAATCTATCACAATATATTTGGAGAATGGATATTAAGCAAAGAGCCATCTGGGATCTAAACTTTCTGACTACAATTGACACTGAAATATGTTCTTGAGTAGAAATGGATTAAGAAAGTTGGGACATAGCCTTGACATATTAGAGACCTTCCAGGTACCCCAAGAAGTTATATGTTACATATTAAAAATAACTTTATTTTGGATAAAAATAAATACAGTGGAAAATTATGAGAAAAAGAGAAGGGGAAGGTACCTAAGGCTAAGGAAAATGGTGCTTCTAGAGTGAGGAATAAGCAAAAGTGGAAGATAAAGAGCCCCTTAACTGACACCAGTGAACTGCACTTGAATGTTAGCAATTTTAAATACTCACTGGAATTTTAAACAATTATATTAAGACAACAACAATAGGAAAAGCATAAAAATAAAGACCAATATGTAAAGGGGCAAAGTTGCCTTACAGGCAGTACCTTATGATTCCTCCTATGTTTGGGTAGAAACAGGCCATGATCACTCCAGCTCCCACAATAAACAGATTAAAAATCAACACGTGGAAAATGCTAAAAGTTGAGAAGAGAGTTTGAAGAAAGAAAAAATATAAAAACAGGCAAATTATAACAATGTGAGAATGAAATTCATTTCTATCATCTCTAAAATGAGAATGTCTTAAACTTGACAATAAAATTACAGCATAAATAGAAGGCAACAGGAGTACTCAATACTGGTGGTGGGACAGTGATATTGGCCCTTTCCTGCAATTATATAACTAGATTAAATTCTGTAGGAGCAAACTGGTCGTGTATATCAGGGTTTACATTCTTTCATCTGTAATTCCATTTGGGTGGAATATCATAAGAAAATTGAAAAACTATTAACATAAAGGTATTTGTAAAAAGAACTGCTGCTTTTGAATTGTAAAAAGAATTGATGCTTTTGAAACTGTAGTGTTGGAGAAGACTCTTAAGAGTCCCTTGGACTGCAAGGAGATCAAACCAGTCAATCCTAAAGGAAATCAGTCCTGAATATTCATTAGAAGGACTGATGCTGAAGCTGAAGCACCAACACTTTGGCCGCTTGATGCGAAGAACTGACTCACTGGAAAAGACCCTGATGCTGGAGGCGGGAGGAGAAGGGGACAATGGAGGATGAGACGGTTGGATGGCATCACCAACTTGATGGACATTGAATTTGAGCAAGTTCCAGGAGTTGGTGATGGACAGGGAAGCCTGGCGTGTTGCAGTCCATGGGGTCTCAAAGAGTTGGACACGACTGAGCGACTGAACTGAACTGATTTGTAAAAAGATAGAAGCATCCTAGAAATATGGCAGGGCAGCAATTTACTTGATGGAAACATTTTAAAATGTTAAAAATATATAATCACTGTTACCTAGATGGTAAAAATCTATCTAGGCAACTTGAGGAAAAAGCTAGTTAGATTTTTACTACACAAGAAAATCTTAAAATGTTTGAAAAAAATATCAGAAAGAAATACACTATAAGGGAGTAGTGATTGTGTTACAATTTGGGATTTGGGGTAGTTTTTCTTCATTTCTACACCTGATAAATTTCGTATGTTTTATAGTATTCCTTTGTAAAGTATTATTTTACTTTTATAATTAGAAAAATAAATTTTATCAAGGGAAAGGCAAAATGGGCAGGTTTTTATTTTTCAGATTTAGTCACGTAAAGCTATTCAGTATTTACCATGAGCAGAATATCAGCTAAGTAAATTGAACTAGATGTTAACAATTCAAGGCTTGTGAAATCAATTTTGGGACAGAAATAATCATATGGTAGATGGAATGTGATGCTTGAGAAATAACTCCATTTCCTCCCAAAATGATCCTTAAAAGTCAAAGTTACATATCAAAGCAATATTTTGAGCCCAAGTTATCAGAGGTTAATTAATCCCTGGGAAAGATTACAGAAAGAATTAAAAATGAGGAAAATTATTTATACAAATAAATGGTTAGTCATATATCTTGATGAATTACAAAGATATTCAGGCTTCTAGATCTTACTATTTATCTAAAAACTCCAACCTTAAAATTGCTTCAGAGCTTTGAGACATTGGCTGGGCCTCTGTTATTTCTGTATTGTAAAAGGAAACAATTTTGTGTATTTTTCCAAAGCAGTGGTTCTCAAAGTGTAACCACGAACCTCAGGGAAGTTTCCAATTCCCTTCCAGGAAGCTCTGAGGTAAAAATTATTTTCCAGTCAGACAAAACATGCTTTGCAAAAGCAATGGTGGGTAAACTGCTGCCCCCTTAGATTGGATAGAGGTAGCTGCAACTATCTCTGTATTCTATACTGTATTCTTTACTGCCAAACATTCTCAAAAAAAAGTTTTATTAAAAATTGTCCTTGATAAAGGACTGAAAATTATTAGTTTTTTAAAATCTCATACTTCGGTGTTGTTTTGTTTGTTTTTGGATGCGCTGGGTCTTCACTGCGACCTGCGGGCTCTTCATTGCAGTGCATGAGCTTTCTCTAGTTGTGGTGCAAAATCTCATACTCTGAACAAACATCTTTTTAATATTCTGTATGATCAAATAGAAAGTATATGATACAGCACATCTGCTGCATGCTGAAGTACAATGGCTGCCTCGAGGAAAAGCACGTGTGCAACTGAACTGGGGGACAACCGTGCTGTTTTTTCCAAAGACCATTTTTAATTGAAAGACAGACAAACTATGTTTCTTTAGATTTGGGTATGTGACAGACATTTTCTTAAAAATAAATGATATGATCTTACCATTTCAAGAAAAACAACTGGTAGTTTGTGTTGCCAATGATAACATTGAGCTTTCAAGTAAAAATTAGAATTTGGAGAGCTGGTATTTGCTACCATGAGAGCGGGACAGTATTGCAATATCTAAGACTTTTATAATGCAACTGGTGGTGATAATAGCGAAAGTGGGGTCTGATAATATATAATGAAATGGGTCAATATTTGGAAGATCTATAGAACTCAGTAAACCAGTATTTTCCAAATGACTAAACCTAATGTTATAAAATCATACATGGGTAGAAGATCCAAATTGTAAGACAAACCAGTGGCTTTTAATGTAACTGAGTTTCAGATTCAACTAACTTTTAAAAACTACCACCTGTCAAGGTTTGGCACAGTAGCAAAGAAAAATACCCACAGTGATCTGGAAAGGCTATTAAAAGTACTTCCTTCTTACTCCAACTATGTGTCCATGGGAGGGTGTATCTTCTTCATATATTTAAATAAAAATTACATATTACAACAGAATGAATGTAGAAAATAGGATAATTCAATGATATACTAGCAAATCAGACATTAAAGAGTTTTGAAATGTAAAAAAATTTTTTGGAAATTGTTCGTTTTCAAAAATATCATTTATATGTAAACAAGTAATGGCTTTATTATTGCTTTTTAAGTAAATTAATAAACATTTTAAAAGTTTGGTTCTAATTTTTCGTGTTAAATATTGATGGATATAACTCACATAAACTAAAGTTCCTGGGGGTCCTCAAATAAACCTTAAGAGTGTAAAGGGGTCCTGAGATCAAAAAGTATGCTCCAAAGTATGCAGTGTGCAGAGTACTTGCAACTGTAGGATAAATGATAATGTGTTCCTGATGGTAGGGGAAGAAATGTAATCTGAATGAAAGAGGGAAATTCCAGACTTTTTCCAAGAAGAGAAAACATTCTAACAGCCAACATTATGCAAAATAACAGCAGAAAACAGGAATAATGCATTTACCTAGAATTTTTTTTTCATCTATGACTTAAAATGTATTTATTAGTAAATACGGCAGGGCATATAAACACAATAGGATTCTTACATTTACTGAAATCCAATGTGAGAACTGTAGTTGCTGCTGTTGTCAAGGCCAGAGGCTTGGTAACTCTTGACGTTGGCTTTTAAAAGTTTTTTGTTTTTAAAACTACATACTTATAACCAATTATTTGTTAAATGAGGGGAAAGACTGCATTACTTTACTTCAAATAAACTGGTTAAGACCACTCGTCTAGTTGGTTACAGCAAGTGTAACTTTTTTCAAATTTTATCCAAAAGCTTTCTTCATTTAAGATAATTTATTCCCAATAAAATAGGTTAGGACTAGGTACTTTTTACTGCTGCTTCTGCTGCTAAGTCGCTTCAGTCGTGTCTGACTCTGTGCGACCCCAGACGGCAGCCCACCAGGCTCCCCCGTCCCTGGGATTCTCCAGGCAAGAACACTGGAGTGGGTTGCCATTTCCTCCTCCAGTGCATGAAAGTGAAAAGTGAAAATGAAGTCGCTCAGTCGTGTCTGACTCTTAGCGACCCCATGGACTGCAGCCCACCAGGCTCCTCTGTCCATGGGATTTTCCAGGCAAAAGTACTGGAGTGGGGTGCCATTGCCTTCTCCAAGGTACTTTTTACTAGAATAATCTATAATAAAACTTAATGTAAGAGAAGGCATTAACCAGGGGCCCACAAGGAAGTTTCAGTAAATAGAAACTTCTCTTGGATAAGGGTGACTAGCTTTGAACAGATTTTTCAAGAGGACTCAAACTCTTTCATCGCCAATAAGAGATTAAAAATTATAGCAATCGTTACAGAAGCAAATAATAATTTAAACTTGCTATGTATCTCACGTTCAATCCTAAACCATTATTGTTTATGTAAAACTGCATGACTGGTAATAAATATACAAGTAAATACCAATAACTAAATGAGTTGCTTCTCATTAGCCATACATTACTAACACAGGTACTACTACATACTACTAACTTCTTGGCAAAGAGTAGATTAATAGCAACTAAATCACAAGATAAATATAGCTGATATCAGAGCTAACATAACTACATGGGCAGGAATTAACTTTAAATCATTCTGGACAAGGGAGCGGCTTCTATTTTTAAAGCACTTCTGGGAAAAGAACACCAAAGGTCTATCCTTAGTAATCGTTTTCATTAGGCAAAGTTTCATAGCAAAAGGATCAGTCACATTTTAAACTGACCTGTTTGCACAGTCATTTGTTGCTTGGCACATCTTGCTGGTCAAGAGAAGAGCCCTTACCTAGGATAAACGTCACCGAAGACATGACCCAGTAGCTGGACGCGAGCCAAGTAGCCTAGAAGTGGATACACAGTCATCATCTGGAACAGCAGGAATATTCTTGCAATGAAGGACAGGATGTCACTGCTAGGGAAGTTGTCTAAAAAGTTCTAATCCAAGAAAGACAATAAAGTAATGTCACAAGTCAAATTCAATATATACAAATTTATAAAATGGAGTTTTTTGCTTATTTTGAACACAGGTGCCACTCAAATTGCATGGTTTTGTGGGCTGGTGCCCGTTCACAAACTATTTGCTAACTATTACTCTTCAATAGCTAAGTACAGAAATTAAAAGTAAGTATTTAGAAACTTAAAGAAATTCGACACTGGCATATTTTTGTTTTACAAAAGTATCAATCTGCAATTTATTTGACATTGAAACAACAACAAATAAGACCTTATTTACCACTGATAGTTTGAGAACTACTGCTCTGTTAGTATATGAGGTTTAAGTATAAATTTGTTTCAATAAATTTAAATAGCTAATTCAATGCTATTTCATTCTCAATAATTCTCTTATTTTTTCTCCTCTGATGCACTGTAGCATTTTTAAAGATTATAGAATAAAGTGAGAGTATATCTATTACTATCACTATTATCTATAGTCTATCAATAAATAGAAAAGAAATTTTTTCTACTTCCTTTCATGATTCTGTTCTCCATTTTCATTTGGCATCTAAGAAAAAGAAAGCCAATCACTCAGATTTTTTTTCCCTTTCAAATACAAATACCACAGATATTCTTATTCCCAAGGGAGTGGGCTTTATATGGGATTTTTCATATCAGGGGAATTTTCAGCAAACATTTGGCTGCCAAAGAACTTTTGGAATCAAGGAAATCAAGAGAACATTTCAAACTATCAAAGGAGCAATAAGTCAAATCTATTTATCTTGAAGAGATGAGAACATTATTACCACTATTATGCTGAAATAACTTTATAATTCATAGGTAATAAATCATATTTTGTACTCCACCACACTCTTAGAGGAATTTCTTCTGACTAGAATGAAAATCACCTGTGAATGCTACTTTCTCTGAGAACTTCTTCAGTTACATAAAACTAGAGATTATGCTATTCCCAGGTTTATGATGGGTCAAATCAAATAATATTATTTATGGCAGCCTTTTAGTAAAAGAATGTTTCTTTTATTCTTTCTGTCTCTTCCTCTCTCTTTTTTTTTTTAATTTTATTTTATTTTTAAACTTTACATAATTGTATTAGTTTTGCCAAATATCAAAATGAATCCGCCACAGGTATACATGTGCTCCCCATCCTGAACCCTCCTCCCTCCCCACACCATCCCTCTGGGTCGTCCCAGTGCACCAGCCCCAAACATCCAGTATGGTGCATCGAACCTGGACTGGCAACTCGTTTCATACATGATATTTTACATGTTTCAATGCCATTCTCCCAAATCTCCCCACCCTCTCCCTCTCCCACAGAGTCCATAAGACTGTTCTATACATCAGTGTCTGTTTTGCTGTCTTGTACACAGGGTTATTGTTACCATCTTTCTAAATTCCATATATATGCGTTAGTATACTGTATTGCTGTTTTTCTTTCTGGCTTACTTCACTCTGTATAATAGGCTAGAAATAGTTTTTCTTTGCTTTTATGCTTGCCACCTAGTACCAAAATGAGTGTCAAATCTATTATCAGGGACTGATGAATTAAGAAACCAGTTTATTCAGGACATTTCCAGATCTGGACTTTAGAAAATCAGGGAACTGAATATAGTCTCTGTGAGGGTTTATAAATTCAAGACTGCTACTAGCATAATTATCCACACACACAGAAAAATAAGAAGCAAATAACAGGAATCATTTATTTGAGTACCACAGGTACCAGCAGACAGAGGGTTTTCTGAGAGACCTTCTAAAATCTATGAAGTATCTATTATGATATTTAATGGAAGAGGAAACTGAAGCTCACAAAGAACGGGGAAGGTGCCTGAATTCCCACATGTATGGTAAATAGAAGAGACTGGATTTAAACCCAGGCCTGTCTGGTAGTATACATTGCTACTGTATCACACTGCTTGCTTTGCAGATATGAAGGTGTAAACAATCACACAGAGAGGGTACACAGTGCCTTACCTGCTCTATACAATCTTTGGATAATGGTGGTGAAGGAAATGAAGCAAAAACCAGGACTCCAATATAGAGATAAGTTAATGTCACCAGCATATAAGCAATGGACAAGTCCCTCACCTGTAAAGAGAATAAAATTCCCACAATGATGAATAAATTTTTAGTATGTCTGAATAGGCTAAATAATAAGTGAAAGTGAAGTGGCTCAGTTGTGTCCGACTCTGCGACCCCATGGACCGTAGCCCACCAGTCTCCTCTGTCCATGGGATTTTCCAGGCAAGAATACTAGAGTGGGTTGCCATTTCCTTCTCCAAAATAATAAGACTGACAAATAAATATAATATTTATTTTTGCTCTCTCTGTGTAAATATATATCTCCTAGGTATCCAGGTTGCTCAGAGACATTTGTTAAAACAAAATTCACAGACTTTACAACTAGTCTGACAACTTTTTAAAAACTATCTGGAGTATGTAGACTAAGTTACCTGTTGGCAGGCTTAGAAAGTTAACATAAATGGTGGTTATCATGAGTGAAATTTGGACTTAATTTTGAAATGCAATTTATTTACCAAATTTTAAAATATTTAACTAAAATATAAAGCTAAGGGACAACAAGAAATCAAGAATAGGCTGCTTTCTGTATGACCTATGGAATTAAAAAAAAATTTTTTTTTCTTTTTAGTGAATTAACTTTGTAGATCATCAAAGCATGCCTAGACCAAAAGAGACTGGTATATATTAAAATATATTTTATAAAGTACAAAAGCTAGTTAAAAAGCAGACAGTAAGCAGGTATTAAGGACAAGCTTAATAAACCTAAACAGTAAACAAAAGGAAATCAAAAGGCAGCTGTTCAAACAGCTGCACAGTGTTATGATTGGAGCCAGTAAACAAATGCAGAACATTAAATAAAGTGGATTGCTTTCTTCCACTGCTGTTCCCACCCTCCCAACCATCCCCATGCAAAGTAAAAAGCTCCAAGATATTTAATGGAGCCAGCTGTCAGATCCAAACAGAACAGATCCCACAGCTCATAAATCTGGTCTCCATCACCACAAAAGTTATGGCCAAACAATTCAGCACAACTAAATTATGGCAATAAGCTTATTCATTTTTCATTTTAAACACAAATTACTTTGAAAGCTAAGAAAACAGATAAGAAAAAAATTATATACAATTTTGCTCTAGTTTGATACCACAGTAAGAAAACTGGACATGTGGTATTAGGAAACGTTTCTGATTTGGGGGAAACGTTTCTCCTTAAATGGGCTACAGCAATAGTAGAGAGTTCTAAACTTAAATGTTGATAAATTCACTTCAAAAGCAAGTAAACAAACAAACTATGAGAAACCCAAAAGTCAAGTCTAAGTTGACAATCAGCTTGAAAACAAAACAGGGATTTCAGTCCCTAAATTAGATGGTAGAGGCTTCCCTGGTGGCTCAGATGCTAAAGAATCTGCCTGCAACACGGGAGATTCGGTTTCGATCCCTGGGTTGGGAAGATCCCCTAGAGAAAGAATGGCTACCTAGTCCAGTATTCTTGCCTGGAAAATCCCACAGACAGAGGAGCCTGGCAGGCTACAGTCCATGGGGTTGCAAAGAGTCAGACACGACTGGGGCGACTAGCACTTTCACTAACACTTTCATTAGGCTATGGAACTACTGGAACCTGGATTATGGAGACTGCTTCCAGCGTTTTAAGAGTTTCTAACTGTGTAGGGGTGAACAAGGGGAAGACGAAAAAACCTCCAGAGAAGTTTCAACGTCTCTTCTCTAGTTCTTGAAGCTCTAGGGCCCATCCCAGGCTAGACTTCAGTCACCCTTTGAGTTGCCCGGTGGTCTTGTGAGGTGTGAACAGAAATGGACCAGGCAACCCCCATATTCATAACAATGGGTAGGTGTCTCACAGAGTGATGTTTGAAAGTCATTCCACCCTCAGCTTACTCAGTATTACTCAAGAAGAAAGAAGTTTTGCAAAACACAAAATCTTGGAAGGCCAAAATGGTTGTGTCAGAGAGCTATGTATCCATATAAAGAGGGACAGCTACCATTTCATGGATAGTCTTTAGTCTGTATACCACCTGATCAGCATATTATTTTGGGCAGGCTTTCTGCAAAGATGTATAGCTTAGGAAACTGGGGAAAATCGGCAAAGATGCAAGGGCTTCCTGATGAGAGAGTTTCCCCCTTCTGCTTCCCTGTTCTTATAGCACTGCATACACATCTGAAATATGGCATCTACTACCCTATATTGTAATCATCATTAATTTTTATTATAAAGGAATCTATATTTATGATATGAGGATATCAACTGGAAAGAAAATATTCTTGCACACTCCAAAGTAGTCAAGGTTAATAGTTCTTCTATTATGTTGGTCTTCTAATTTTTCTATATCCAAGTTGGTCCCTACTACTAGACTATGACATCCCTGAGACAAGGACTGTGTCTTCACCTTTATATCCCCAATGTGTGCATGCGTGCAAAGCCGCTTCAGTTGTGTCTGACTCTGTGTGATCCTATGGACTGCAGCCTGCCAGGCTCCTCTGTCCGTGGGATTCTCCAGGCAAGAATACTGGAATGGATTCCCATGCCTTCTTCCAGGGGCTCTTTCTGACCCAGGGATCGAATCTGCATTTCTTACATCTCTTGCACTGGCAGGTAAGTTCTTTACCACTAGCGCCACCTGGGAAGCCCTATATCCCAATACCCAGGACAATACCTGGCACACAGCAGGAACTCGGTAAATACAGATAAAAATAATCATGTTGTCTACAATTATTAAGTGCTTCTAGGTACTAGGCTCTGTACAAAGCAGAGTACATACATTATCTCATTTAAAGTAGGTATAATCCTTTTCTTCATTTCATAGATAAATAAATTAGTGCAGAGAGGTTACAACACTTGTTCATGGTTACACAGTCAGTAGTTGGTGAAGTCAATATTCAAACCAAAGACTTTTCGGCTCCAAACTACATGCCCTTAGCTACTACAATGGAGAGTTAACCAGTTGAATAATACCTTTGTGTCACAGTTAATAAACAATAGGAAAGAAAACAGTGAAAGAGAGGTACCAAATAACGAGTAACAAAAGATAACAATAAAGTACACATACAGATGCAAGAGAAATAACAATGATTAGAAAAGATCTATTTCTCAGTGATTTAAATGTACATTCAGTAGAACTATGTCAAGAGTTGTAAAATAACTGTTTTCATCTGAAAATACTCTAATGAAAGAAATGATGTTTTAATATAAAAGCAGCTGAGGTTGAGCACGATCCTGGGAAACATGCCACCTATGAATAGCATGCACACATGTGTGCTTTGAACCCAAGCCATCACTATTCTAGGCCTGGAGATATGGCCTCTTAGAAGCCTCTTTAATGGAAAACGGCAGAAAAAAACCCATCTTTTAGAAAATGAGGCTCAAAGTAAAAAATATTTTTAAAAATCAGCACAAATGACCATAAGAACTGGTAAATGTGTCAAGAACCCTGTACATTAATAAAGTAACTTACTCTGCCTCACAAATAAGCAGCAGCTGGCAGGGCTGGCAGTACAGAAGTAATGACAGGAAGGATGCCAAGTGGGGCACAAGTGGGCCTGGGAGCACATTCTGTTTCTCAAAAATGGTTTATAATCTTTCTGTTCCACATACTTTTCATAGTGACTATCCAGCGGAGCATTTACTGAAAAAGAGACAGGCCTACCCCAAACATTTACATAAAAAGTACTGCAGACATACATATAGTTGAGTAAACTACACAAGATTCATAAGAAGAGAAAAGTAAATAACAAGATATGAGCACCTTGAATAGTTTTAAAAGAAGTAAGCAGGGAATAAAACTAAATAAAGATAGGCAAAACAAAACAAGCATGGTATAGCTTCTGATTCAAACATGATGAGGAAATAGGAAGAGGGTGGTCCACAGATCCAAGATGGTTATAGAGCAAATATATTCTGATGATGAGGAATGAGTTGGATGATCTTCAACTCTACAACTTTCTTTGGGGTAAGGTATGTCTTACTAAAGAACAGAAACTATATCTCATTTAGTTACATAGGTAAAAATATGTTTAGTGAAAAGAAAACCTCATGAAATTATGTCAAATTTGGAAAACCTGGAAAATTTGAGCACTACCCCTGTTTAGGAGCCTCACTATTCTTTACAAATGTCTTCAGATCCAAGTACAACTATAGTTTATATAGATGAGAATGAGGCTTTTTCTATTCTTATGTTTTCTTTTCTATTTTCAAAGTTTTTTTCTTTTTTTTTTTTTACTGATCTCTGAATGACTAACCCAAAATCAACATTAAAAATTCCAAGTTCCTGACAAGCTTCACATTTTCTGACTTAAATCTCAAGAAAACATTATATCATGGTATTAACAAAACTTCAGTGACTCAAATTACTTACTGAAACCTCCTTGAATAAATCAAATGACAAAGTTTTCTCAGAATATAGTATGTATTTAGCTTGATTTATACAACGAAAAATGAAAAGTGTTAGTCACTCAGCTGTGTCCGACTCTTTGTGACCCCACAGACTGTAACTCGCCAGACTCCTCTGTCCATGGAATTCTCCAGGTAAGAATACTAGAGTGGATAGCCATTCCCTTCCCCAGGGGATCTTCTAACCCAGGGATTGAACCTGCATCTCCTGCACTGCAGGCAGATTCTTTACTGCTGAGTCACTGGGGAAGCATTTTATACACTGGTTTCAACCGATTAAGACAGTAAGAAGACATCATCCATTTAAACTTTTACTTCTAAGCCTTTAAAAAACTATTTTCCACAAGTGACTAAAGTTGAGCCAAATTTTATTACCTGAACCTCACATACTAGTTCTACAAAATGCTAGTCCCCCAACTCAGTAGAAACAAGAACTCATTTATGGTTGTTTACATATGGAATATAGATTGCAAGGTCCATTGAGTGATATAGTATGAAAGGCAGGACTCTTCCTATGTACTTTGGGGACCATAAGACAGAAATATTTATCTCTCTATTCAGTCTGCTTCTCGCACTGAGGAATGCATACCTTCAGAGAAGCTGATGTGAATTTCAAGAAAAGCTATTCCTCTTAAAAATTTTCAGGACCAAAACTAGGTATAGACAGTCTTCTCTTTTTATGGTAGTATGAGATTGTGTCATGGGGGTTACCTGGTGGCTCAGAAGCTAAGGAATCTGCCTGCAATGCAGGAGACCTGGTTTTGGTCCCTGGCTCGGGAAGATCCCCTGGAAAAGGGAATGGCAAACCACTCTAGTATTCTTGCCTGGAGAATCCCTGTGGACAGAGGAGACTGGTGGGCTGCAATTCCTGGGGTCGCAAAGAGTTGGACACGACTAAGCGACATGAGACTGTGAAAGTGCCCCAACACCTCTTTGAGGAAGATGCCTTTGCAGCTGCAGCACTGTTGGGGTCGGCTGGCTCCTCCCTCATGCTGTTCACTCACTGGGAACAGGTGAGTCAGGAAGGTGCGTTGCAGCCAAGGCTTGCAAATACTGGGGAGATACCTCACCAGGAAGAATTACAGGAAAACACCTCACCGAGGAAGAATTACTCCAACCAGCCACAACATAAAATCTCTGGAGAAGGGGTGTGCGGACTAGATCAGAGGCACAAAGGAAAATAATCTAAAAGTGAAAGGACCAGTTCAGATGCCAATCAAGACTCTGGGAGTCACTAGAAAAAAAACTTCTTGAGGTGAAGGTTTCTAAGGTGCTAAGATTTTCTGAAGTTGATTCCAGATGAGGATCCATAAGTGATTCATTGACTTGTACAGTCCTTCCTGCATTGGCAGGTGGATTCTTTACCAAGGTACCACCTGGGAAGCCCCCAGTTACTACTTTATGCAAGTTGAAATCCTGTGGTAACCTAAATTTGAACCATGTTGTTAGGGGGAGCTGATAAAATCTAACTAAGCCACAAGTAACTGAAATTCATGCATATGGGAACTGTACAAAGTGAAGTCTGCCTGTAACTTAACTCATTGTTTTAAGACTGTTTTCTAGTAAGACAAACTAATTATGAGTACAATAAAAATATACATGAGTGTTTAGGATAAGATATGAGATTCCACTAAAATTGTTTTCTTCACCCCCAGATTCTCAGGTATACAAGGTGTTCTCTCTCATTAAGGGGACTTTGGTGGTGAAGTTTGAGAAACACAGCCTTATGGATAGAATGACCCAAAACATGATAATCCAACTTCACAAAATTGGTTTCTGTGGTACTTGGTTTAAATTAGCATTAGAGATCAGTTGAGTAGGATAGAAAGGTATCCTGGCTGAAACCAAAGTATACACTGTTAACTACATACACTATTCCTGTGATGATACAAAAGATATCTTCCACGTATCTCGAAACTTCCTAAAATTTGTGATTGGCAGCTTAGTTCAAGTGGCAAGTAGTCAGGAAATTTGTGAAGAAGGTGAGACAGATTTAAAAGTAAAAGCCATAAAGTATATTCTCAATTTTTCCTTTACACTCCAAAGTTCCAAATGTTCATTTAGGATAGTAAGATTTTCTTCCTATTCCCTCCAAAGATTTAAAACTGTTTATGACAGAAGTACAATAATATTAAACATTTCTAAAATAAAAACTGAATCTAAAGTGTGAGGGTAATAGAAAAAGAAAAAAACTGCAAAAATACATTTGCCTAGGAAAAGTTATAGAAAATGGTAAGAGACCTTAATTCTTAAGTTTTCCAAAAGTCAAAGCAAAAATAGAAACAAGAATAGTTATATGACCCTTATTATCAAATAATGAGTTCATTAAGGAAATGTTTTCCTAGCCTTGAACAGAGAAAATTTTCTGTCTACTGTCTTTACATAAAGGATGCTGAGCAATTTAACAAAGAATATCTCAATTACAGTTCTTATAAAACAATGAAGCAACATTAAACACATGGCTTTCTTGTATTACTATGAACCCTTGATAAAAGCTGCTTTTAATATTAAAATCTAGTACAGTGATGAGAGAAGAGAGAAAGAAAGAACTAATGTGGTTGAGTTATTTATTGTTCAGAGAGTCTAACTTGTCAATATCATACAAAGAAATCTTGGAGAAGACTTAATATGTTCACATTGCAAGACAAATTTAAAGGCACTAGAAAAAACATGAAGGATATTCTCTCCTGTTAGCAGAAAGATCCACAGTTGCAAAGGGTCAGACATGACTGAGTGACTAACACTTTCACCTTTCAATAATTGTATAGACTCCTATTAGAACTTCATCATGATTTTCGTTTATATGGTTAGAAGCTATCAAGCCGAATTCAAATTTTACTAACAAGGCCACAGGTAACTGGTTAAGTTCTGCTTTCTTTGGGTTTAGTTTGCTCTTTTTTCCCCCAGTGTCTTAAGGTAGAAGGTTAGATTACTGATTTGAGATTTTTTTTTTTAATGTAGGTATTTACAGCCATAAATTTCTCTCTAAGCACAGTTTTAGTGCATCCCATATATTTTGATATATTTTATCTTGTAGTGAACTCCAGGAGTTGGTGATGGACAGGGAGGCCTGGTGTGCTGTGATTCATGGGGTCGCAAAGAGTTGGACATGACTGAGCGACTGATCTGATCTGATCTTCATTTTCAGTAATCTCAAAGTACTTCCCTAATTTTTCTTGTAATTTTTTTCCTTGAACTCATTAGTTACTTAGGAGTATGTTGTTTAATTTCCACATATTTGTCAGTTTCTCAGATTTCTTTCTGGTATTATTTCTAATTTCATTGTGGTCAAAGAACATACTTGGTATGATTTCAGTCCTTTCAAGTGTATTATGACTTGTTCTGTGACTCAGCATATGGTCAGTCTTGGTAAATGTTTCATGTGTTTTTGAAAAGAATGTGAATTCTGCTGTTGTTTAAGACTTTTATAAATGCCTGGTAGGCTGATAGTGTTTTTCATGCTTTTGATATCTTTACTTATTTTCCATTTGCTCCATCAATTATTAAGGGAGGGTTGATGAAATCACTAATTATTAATATACTTGTGGATTTCTCTACTTCTTACAGTTAAGACAGTTGCTGTTTCCTTTACTTGGAAGCTCTGTTACTGGGAGCATACATGTTTAAGATAATTATGTCTTCTTGATGAACTGGTCCTTAAAGATCATCATATAATGTTCCTCTTTATCTTTGGCAATACTCCTTGTTCTGAAGTCTGCTTTGTCTGATATTAAAATAGCCTCTCCATCTCTCTTACGCTTAGTGTCTGCATGATCTCTTTATATGTAAAGTAAGTTTCTTGTAGACAGTATATAATTAGGTTTTGCTTTTAATCAGACTGACAATCTCTTTTAATTGTAGTATTTAGACCATTTTTAATGTAAGTATCAACACAACTGGGTTGAATCTATTATCTTTCTATATGTTTTCTATCCAGTAGTCATATATGGCTGTGAGAGCTGGACCACAAAAAAAGCTGAGCACCAAAGAAATGACTCTTTCGAATTGTGGTGCTGGAGAGAAGACTCATGAGAGACTCTTGGGTTGCAAGGAGATCAAACCAGTCAATCCTAAAGGAAATCAACCCTGAATATTAATTGGAAGGACTGACGTTGAAATTGAAGCTCCGATACTTTGGCTACCTGATGCTAAGAGCTGACTCATTGGGAAAGACCCTGATACTAGGAAAGATTGAAGACAACAGGAAAAGAAGGCGGCAGAGGATAAGTTGATTACGTAGCATTACTAACTCAATAGACATGAATTTGAACAAACTCCAGGAGATAGCGAAGCACAGGGGAGTCTGGCATGCTGCAGTCCATGGGGTTGCAAAGAGTCGGACACAACTTAGTGACTGAACAACAACTCTCTTACACTTAATGTCTGCATGGTATATCTATATTTAAAGTAAGTTTCTTGTAGACAATATATAGCTTTTTTTTTTAGTCAGACTGACAATCTCTTTTAATTGTAGTATTTAGACCATTTTTAATGTAATTATTAATATGACTGAGTTTGAATCTATTGTCTTTCTATTTGTTTTCTATTTGTACCATATATTCTTTGTTTCCTTTTTCTTGTTTTCTTTTAGATCACTTGGGTATTTTTAAAGATCTCACCACTAATGGCTACCAGCTATACATCTTTTTTTTTTTCCTTTTTTTAGTGAGTGCTCTAGAGCAAACTATTATGGCCCATGGATGAAATATGGCCAACTGTCTGTTTTAGTAAATATAATTTTCTTGTAACACAGGCACTACCCACTTGCTTACATATTATTTATAGTTACTTTTCGTGCCACAATAGTAGAGTTGGGTAATTGCAATCCCATGGCCCATAAAGTCTAAGATATTTACCACCTGAACCTTTAAAGAAGAAGTTTGCTGACCATTGTTTTGTGGTTTACATTTAAAAATTAAGGTTTAGTAACAAAAGTCAATTCCTCAGGTAATTACTCACATTATTTTCTTGGTTCTTGTTGTTCTTCAAGAGTGTGATAATACAATTATGAATAAAGAAAGCAAGGGTAAGCACCCCAGTCAGTTGTGGAAACTGAAATCTTATCTCTAGGAGAAAAAGAGAGAAGAAAAAACATGCATTAAAACTGACAACTGGAAAATGAGTACTAGTAGCTGAATAAAATGCCTTTATAAAGTTCCTCAAGGCTAACATTATACTTGAACAAATACTTGAAAAGGGAAAGAAGAGGAACCAAGAAATCATGCCTGTGGGGATACTTTATCATTTTTGGCCAAGCTTGGCAGCATGTGGGATCGAACCCATGCCCCCTGTGTTGGAAGCATGGAGTTGAAACCAGTGAACCACCAGGAAAGTCCATGTGAGGGTACTTTCTATTAGTTGTTTCTGTTTGAGGTCATACAACTAGTATGTTGCAGAGCAAGATCAAATTCAGGGTCTGAACGAAAAATGGGCAGAAGACCTGAATATACGTTTTTCAAAAAAAGATACACAGATAGTCAAAAGGCACATGAAAAAATGATCTACACTGCTAATCAGCAGAGAAATTCAAATTAAAACCAAAATGTGATACTACCTTGCATCTCATACAAAATGGCTATCATCAAAACAGAACTACCATGTTGACCCAGTAATTCCACTACTGGGTATTTATCTGAAGAAAATGAAAACACTAATTTGAAAAGATAATGCATTCCAGTGTTCATAGCAGTTACTCTGAGGTGTTCCAACAATATAGGTTAAAAAAAAAGCCCCATTGAGACAGACCTCAACAGAAAGATACTTTCTAACAAGAAAAAGAATGATCACTTCAGATCAACAGCATTATACTTACATAATTATAACAAAGCTCCAATATTTTAGAAGATGATAAAATTATCACTTGTACATGATAGGCCTACCTCAAGAAATAAGAAAAATCTCAAATAAACATTTTTATACCTAAAGAAACTAGAACAAGAACAAATAAATCCCAAAGTTAAAAGGAAGAGAAATAACAAAGATCAGCAAGAAATAAATGAAATAGGGATTAAAGAGATAATAGAAAAGATCAACAAAACTAAGAGCTGGCTTTTTTTGAAAGATAAAATAGATAAAACTTCAGCTAGATTAACCAAGAAAAAAAAGAGAGGATTCATATAAGTGAAACTACAAAGAGAAGACACCACAACTAATACAACAGAAATACAAAAGATCATGAGACTATGTGAACAATTATACACCAAAACACCAACAAATTGGACAATCTAGAAGGAATGAATAAATTCCTAAAAACATGCAAACTCCCAAGACTGAATCATGAAAAAACAGAAAATCTGAACAGACTAGAGATTGAATTAATAATTAAAACCTTCTCAACAAACAAAAGTCTAGGACTAGATAGCTTCTCTGTGAATTCTACCAATCAAGAATAGTATCCTTCTCAAGCTCTTCTAAAAAATAAAAGAGAAAAACACTTCCAAACTCATTTTACAAAGCCAGAATTAACCTGATACCAAAGCTAGACAAAGACACTACAAGAAAAGAAAATTACAGGCCAATGTCCCTGATGAACACAGATACAAAAATTCTCAATAAAATATTAGCAATCCAAGTTAAACAATTCATTAAAAGGATTACATACCATTATCAAGTGAGATTTATTCCAGGGATGCAAGTGTGGTTCAACATGTACAAATCAATCATTGTAATCAATGATACCACATTCAATCAATCAATACACCACATTAACAAATTAAAGAATGAGAATCATATGATCATTTCAATAGATGCGGAAAAAGCATTTTACAATAAGCTTAAGTCACTCAGTCATGTCTGACTCTGCGATTCCATGGACTATTGTAGCCTGCCAGGCTCCTCTGTCCATGAGATTCTCCAGGCAAGAACACTGGAGTGGGTTGCCATTTCCTTCTCCGGGGGGCTCCTGTAGGGGAAATTAGAATTGGATGCCACAAGTCCAGGGGAGCCTCCTGGGCATGTTCATTATCAGAATGTTCCTCTCCTTTGTAAAGCATTTCTGACGGTTTAGTTGAGAACCATTCAAGGGCCATTGCCCTTCTGATCTTAACATATCTAATATGCACCCCAAAGATCTTTCCCCTGGTACACATGAAATATTTCCCATTTTTATAAGCTTTATAACACCAAAACACAAAAGATGCAGACAAATTCCAAGAAAAACGGCACAGATTCCAGCATCGATGAATATAGATGAACCGATTCCCTGATCCTATAAAACAAATGAACTAATTCCAACTAGGCTACCCACCCCCTCAAGAACTAGCTTCCAAATGAACCAGTTCCAACTGGACCAGTTCCCAAATCAGGTAAATAAATGTACCCTACAAATGAGCTAATATCAACTAGGGTGGGCCTGCCCCATGAGAACTAGTTCTCAACGAACCGGCTCAGAGTAGAGTCCAACAATACCTCCCCTTTGCAAATGGGTACCCAACCAAATTGGCTTGTCCTGTAAAGGAAAAGCCCAGATTGATGGGAAAAAATGTTTGCAGTGTGCACACTGGAGGGACTTACCCTCCAAAATCGAGCCTGAACACCAATTTATGGTATTAACTCTCAAATAACTGGGTATGGAGGGAAAGTACCTCAACATAATAAAGGCCATATATAAGACAAACCCAGAACTAATATCACATTCAATGATGATAAGCTAAAAACTTTTCCTCCAAGAACAGGAATAAGACAAGGATGACTACTCTTGCCATTTTTATCCAACACAGTATTGAAAGTCTTAGAGCAAGAAAAGAAATAAAAGGCATCAAAATTGGAAAGGAAGAAATAAAACTGTCTCCATTTGTTGAGGATATAATACTATATACAGAAAACCCTAAGAATGCCACCAAAAAATTTTTAGAACCAATACACAAAATCAGAAAACTTGGGGGGTATTATTTCAACATACAAAATCTGTTGTGTTTCTATACACTAATAACAAACTATCAGAAAAAGAAATTAAGAAAACAATCCCATTTATAGTAGCATCAAAAAGAATAAAATACCTAGATATAAATTTAGCCAAGGAGTTGAAAGACCTATAAAATCTGTAAGACATGATGAAAGAAATTGAAGACACAAATAAATGGAAAGTGACTCCAAGTTCATGAATCGGAAGAATCAATATTGTTAAAATGTCTATACTACCCAAAACAATCTACACATTCAATGCAATCTCCATCAAAATTTCAATGACATTTTTCACAGAAATAGAACAAACAGTCCTGAAATGTGTATAGAAACATAAAAGACTCCAAACAGCTAAAGCAATCTTGGGAAAGAAGTATGAAGCTGGTGGCATCACACTTCCTGGTTTTAAACTTTATTACAAGATACAGTAATCAAAACAGCATGGTATTGACAAAGAATAGACACATAGATCAGTGGAACAGAGTGCTCAGAAATAAATCCACACACATACAGCTGATTAATTTATGACAAAGAAGTCAAGAATATACAATGGGGGAAGAATAGCCTCTTCAATAAATGCTGTTGGAAAAACCGGGAGACACATGCAAAAGAATGAAACTGGGCCCCCCTATCTTAAACCATACACAAAGATCAACTCTAAATGGATTAAAAACTTGAAAGTAAGACCTGAAACCATAAAACCCTGAGAAGAAAACATGGGCAGGACGGTAAGCTCCATGATACTGATCTTGGCAGTGATATTTTCATTTCACAACAAAAGCAAAGGCAACAAAAACAAAAATAAACAAATGGAACCATATCAGCCTAACAAGCTTCTGCAGAGCAAAGGAAACCACTGACAAAATGAACAGGCAACCTACAAAATGGGAGAAAGTGTTTGCAAATCATGTACTGGATAAACAGCTAATAATCAAAATATATAAATAACTCATATAACTCAATAGCAAGAAAATAAACAATCTGATTGAAAACATGGGCAGAGAACTAAATATGGACATAACCAACTATAGTCAGTCAAAAAACAGACAAAATTAATCTTTGGGGTTAAAAGTTAGAACAGTGGTTATCTCTGCAGGGCAATACCAACTGGTAGGGAGAATGAGATGGATTTCTGGGGTGCTATTAATAGTAATTTCTGATTTTGAACAGGGTGCTGGTTATCTGATTTGTTCAGTTTGTGAAAATTAATCAAGCTGTACACTCGGGAACTGTGCACGTTTATTATAAATGTATGCTATACTTTAATTAAAAAGTTCAAAAGCAAAAACAACAAAAAATGTGGGGTATATACATACTATTTAAAGTACATGTGGTTACAAAATTATGTTTTTCTGGCTGCAGATTAACACAATGCTGCTATCAAATCACCCCATAATCCTTGAAAATCAGTGTCTGAGTCTCTTTTTGAAGTCAGTTTCAAAGCATTTAACAGCTTTTCATTTTAAAAATGTAATCTTAATTGCAGTCTTAAATTGTTAAAAGTTAAACAGTATCACAAGGTTTCTAACAAAAACCAGTTTCATACCTTTCACATTTCCCATCCTGAATCCTGTTTCCCAGAAGCAACTAATTGTAACTTTTTTTTTTTTAGATGTCAAATATTGTTAATTTTGCTTCACTGAGTGCTATATTTTTATATATTCCTTTACAGAATGTTGAAGTTTGTTTAGACAGGCACATACATTACTTTAATATCTCTTCTATCCTTTCAGCATATGTTTTCTCAAACAGCTTTATTGGTATTTAATTCATAGATGATATTTAATTCATATATCATGGTGCAGTGGTAAAGAATCTACTTACCAGTGCAGGAGACCCAGGTATGATCCCTGGGCTGTAAGGATCCCCTAGTGGAGGAAATGACAACCAAATCCAGTATTCCTGCCTGGAAAATTCCATGGGCAGAGGAGCCTGGAGGGCTGCAGTCCATGGGGTTGCAAAGAGTCAGACACAACTGAGTGACTGAGCATGTACACTATCATACCATTCACCCATTTAGTTTACAAACTGGTAGTTTTTAGTATATTCAGAGTTGTATGACCAGCACCAGGATCAATTTACAACAGTTTACAAAGAAACTCCACATTCATTAGCCATCATTCCTCATTTCCACCTAAACCTCCCATCCCTAGTCAATCACTATTCTACTTTTTATCTCTGAAGATTTTCCTATTCTGAATATTTCATATGAAAGGACTCAGTCAATATGTGGACCTTTGAAACTGGGCTCTTTCACTTAGCATATATTCCAGCTTCATTCATGTTGTGGCATTAATTAGTACTTCCTTTCTTTTTATGACCAAATAGTATTCCACTGTATGGATATACTACAATTTATCCATTCATTGATGAACATTTTGGTTGTTTCCCTTTTTGAACTATTGTGAATACTGCTTCACATGCAAGTATTTCTTTCAACACCCTTTTTCAGTTCTTTTAGATACATACCTAGGAGTGGAATTGCATGTTCATATGGTTATTCTGTGTTGAACTTTATAAGGAAGTGCCAAAGTATTTTCCATAGGACTGAACCTTATTACAATTCCACCAGCAATGTATAAGGGTACCAATTTTTCAACATCCTTGCCAACATTTCTTTTCCATTTGTTTAATTATAGCCATCTGAATGGGTGGAAGTGGTATCCCCGTAACTCTTTTAACTATTTAGCATATCTTAAATTTATAATCTATTTTTAAGTAATATGCTTATATTCCTTTTTCTTTAAATTTTAGACATGAGCCATTGATTTTCCACCAGAAGGCTTTAGGACTTTTATATCACGATCACCCTTCACTTCCCCATGTCTTATTCCCCTAATATAATCATAATTCTGATTTTATAAAATCAAAGTTTTCATTTTTATGATTATTATCTGTTATTCACAGTTAAGCTATGGAATCTATTACTATTATTACACTCTTCTTTCTTATATAAAATACTTGTGTTGACCTGTTTTATTGGAAGTCATAGGTGACTTTTTTCCTTTTCGGTTGCCTAATTTTCTAGTTAACACTAATTCTTCCCTAAAATCTCCAAAATAATGGAAAAACTCCACTCTATCTATATAACACATCAATAACCTTTTCCATTTTGTTATTATTATTATTTTTAATGCCTCTTGGAGCCATCTGTCTACCCGCTATAATCTGGGCTGGCTGCTCCCTAGGCCTGCTGCACAGCTGTTTCCTAGGATTTCCCTTCACCATCATTCTGGGAATTTCTTGATAGTCTACTTCTTTTTGGTGAAGCACATTTTGCAGTATTTTCCTGAGAAAGAGTGCATGGAAGGTAAAATTTTGTGAGACTTTCCAAAAATACCTTTATTATATACTCTAACAGTTGGATGAGAGTATGGTGGGCTTTAGGATTTTAGGTCAAAATAATTTATTCTGAGACCTTTGATGACCTTCTATTGTCTTTTTCTTTCAGAGCTGTTGTTAAAAAGTCTGATACTCTTCTGATTCCAGACCTTTTGTACAGACTTGTGCTTAGTCCCTGAAAGCTCCTCTCTTTATCCCTGGTGTTGTGAAATTTCATAATGATATGCTTTGGTGTGGGTCTTATTCACAATGTTTTGGGCCCTTATGTATAGAAACACATGTTCTTCAGTTCTGAGGAAATTTCCTCACCACGTTCTCTTTTCTCTATGGTACTATTTTCAGTTGGATACTGGACCACCTAGATTAATTCTCTATTCCCTCATCTTTTCTGTCCTATATTTTTCCTTTCTTCCTTCCAGTCATCCATCCATCCATCCATCCACATTGTCTAGTCTTTTGAGAAGGTTAGCTTTATCTTCCAAATTTTCTTTGAATTCTTAATTTCTATCCATATTTTATTTCCAATGGTATTCAAATATTGTTTCATGGATATCACTGTCTTTTGTCACTTTGAGGGTGTAATTTTTTAGAATTTTGCTTTTGTTCCCTCATTATTTTCCCTTTAGGTTCCTTTTTTTATCTTTCTTGTTTTATTTTTATGTAAGAGGTTTTCCACAGATATCCAGTGATATTCAGTTATATTAACATTTAAAAGTGAAGCACTAAAAAAAAAAAGCATACTTAGTGGACATCTAAATGGTCTGAGACAAGCAAGGTACCTGCCATTTCTTTGATAGAACCCAAATATCTGAGACTCCAGGTCTTCTTGGGCTTACTGGTTTCTCCTGAAGAGAACCCTCTATTTTCCTATGCTATCAGCATTCTGAGAGGCAAGGTGTAAGAAAAGAGAATTGGAGGGGTAGGAGGTGGGGTTTGGCCTCACCATTCAGCACATATGCTTTCACTTAACCCATTTTCAGAACTGAGTCTTATTCCTACCCTTCTGTTGAGCTTGGCAAACCGAAGTCCAGAGAGTATCTGATTTAGTTTCTTCCATCTCTTGCTAGATTGAAAAGGGAAGGGGGATGGATTATATCTAATTATTACTGATACAAACTTTCAAGGAATTCTCCCATTTTAAGCCCTTCTCCTTATCTTTGCTTTCAGAGTTCCCAAATGTCTCCACATACTGAGGCTTTCAAGGATTGTGTCATTCACATTGGCCCCCTCTCTACAGGTATTTACATTTCAGCTTTCTCTGCTTTGCTGTCAATTACCAACCACGTATCAGCTTTCTAGCTTCTAAAAATCTGTTGCTGTCTCTCGTTTGCTATTGTCTCTTCTGGAGAATTTCTTTGTGCTTGTTTTTTACATTTTTTAAAATATTGTTTTAATGGGATTTGGGAAGGAGTAGATATAAACCCATTTTCTCAGTTATTTATTGAGTACTCACTATATGCTAGAAGTATCATAGGTCTTGGGGATACAATAGAGAAGCATAAAAAGAACAAAGACTATTTCTCAGAGGGTGAACATTCTAGATACCCAGATAAAAATAAATAAATAAATACAGATATTTCATAACATCTGAACTTCCCAAATTCAAGAACCAAACAGATTTAGAAACATTTTTAGGTAAGTCTCTTGTTATCTTAATGTCTGCTACTTTCTATCTGAAACTCGGGAGCCAAGTTGATTAGAATAATGAATATGCCTCAATACTCCAACCAGTCAGAATCAGGAATTTAACATTTAGATAACCAGGGATACTTGCATATAAGATTTGGTAGTGATGACAGTTCTAAAGAAAACAAAGAACAAGAAGGTGTGAGAGGTGGTACAAAGTCAGGGAAAACCTCTCTAACAATACCAATCATGTAGAAACCTGAGAAAAAGGACATTTTATGTACAGGGAATACTGAGTGCAAAGACTCTGAGCTAGGAGCGTGCTTGGCAATTTTGTAGAGCAGCAAGGAAGGCAGTGTTGTGGAGTAGACTGAATGAATGGGAAAGTAATAGGGAATGAAATCAGAGAGAAAGCCAGGAGTCACATTCAACAGGGCCTATAGACAATGACAAAGACTTGCCTCTATTCTGAATAAGATGGGAAACACTAGAGGCTTTTGAAGGTTGTGTCTTAAAAACAAACTCTGTCTGCTAGGTGTGGAATAGACTATGGAGGAGACAAAGTGGAAACAGTGAGGCTAGTTATGAGGCTACTTCAATAATCTGGCTGAGAGAGTAGGAGCTTAACATAGTTCTTTTTTGGTAGAAATGATAATAAATAATCATATTCTCAATTTATTTTGAAAGTAGAAGGTCAGTTGTGCAGATATTGGTGGAAGGAAAGTGGAAAAAAAGAACAGTTAAGTATGACTCCTAAGTGTTTGGCCTGGTCAAGTGGTAAACTGGGGCTACCATTTTCTGAGAATGAGAAGCCTGGGAGAAGAGCAGGTTAAGCAGGCTGGTGGGAGGGGGTGGATGAGGGAGAAAACAATTATTGGATTTTTGTAAATTAAGAATACAAAGTGGACATCCAAGAAGAAGCATATATGAGTATGGGTTTCAGTAGAGAGATCTGAGCTAGAGATAAAATTGGGATTGGTCATCATCTATGATGACAACATATGAAGCCAGGTGACTAGGTGACATTACTTAGGGAATAAAGGTAGAGAGAAGGGGGGTTTGTGTCTAAACCGGATGACTATCATTTAGAGGTCAGAGATAAGAAAAGGAACAGTTATGTAGAAGAGTCAAGAGAGAATAGGGTTTTAGAAGTTAAGTAAATAAAGTGTTTTAAGATGGAAGATGTGGCCAAATGTGCCCCATGCTGCTAATAGGTTGAGTAAGAAGAGGTATGGGATTTGGTCATGGGGTTTGGAAAGATGAAGTCACTGGTCATCAGGCATGGAGTGACTGGAGCAAAAGCCTAACAGAAGTGAGTCCAAGGCAAAATGGAAGAAGTGGAGACAGCACAGACAACTCTTACAAAGTTTTTCTTTAAAAAGAAATAACAGTTACAGGGAATGGGGTTATACGAGTTTTTGTTTTTAGACTGGGAAGCATGTTTGTATACTAGTAGGAATAGTTCAGTAGGAAAAATCTGATAATGCATGGTTAACAAACAAAGGATAACAGCAAAAAGTAAAGTCCTTGAGTAGGCAGGAAAGGATAGAATGAAATACATGAGCAGGTTTTTCTTGTTATTTTTCCAATTACCTGGGAAGAAGTACTGAACTGAAAAATGAATTTTTAGAAACAAGAGTACATAAAGATTCAATTAGACCCAGAAGTTTATGAGAATTCTTCATCAGGACAATAAAGATTCACAGCCTCCAAGTTCTCTGATTTTTAATCAGCTTTTACTGAGAAAGATTTATGACATATTTTCTTTATTGAAAAATTCTTCAATCACAGTAAGTCTCAGAGCCATAAATATTTATAAAAACTCCTTTCAGTCCTCATGATTCTCCTTTCATATCATTTAGAAATGAAGCAAAGTGAAATAAATGGCTTGATAACTACTTAAATATGTTTCTCTTTTCCATCTTCTAAATAACTATTAATACTCTCCCTTTCTTTCATATTTATCTCTAATGTTCTATCATTAGCGGGAACTTTTATCACTAAATCTAAATATAAATCATTATGAATCTACTTTTAGAAAATAGACTATTTTTATTAATCAGTGGAAGAAGTAGCTTAAAGTTGCCATTTTTATCACTATCCAATTTTAAATATAATCTGTGAGAGAAGGATGCCTTTCAAGCCCCAGTGCTTCCTTTATCCTGAATTTAAATAGACTTTTTAGTCTTTGTGGGCTTCTAATAGAAATTTAAAAAATTAAAGTTGATGCAGCCAGATGAACTAAAAATACATAACCATGGTAACATAAACAACGACTTCCAATGATCACCAACTCAGCACACTTGGAAAACTCAAGAATGTTGTAATAAATGAAACAAAGGAAGACAACTCTAATTGTAGGCTTTAGAGACAAACCTGAGAAATTGAATAAAGACTTGAAATCTACACTGCCAGAATCAACAGTTGAAGAATGGAAGGAAAGCAGTCTTCCTAAACCAACAACAGGATTTTGTACTACTTTCTTTTTATCAGTTTTTAAGATACAGGCATAATAGCCACTTGTATTTTCTAGTCTGTCTCCTCATTTAGCATTATCCATTCATTGCTTTGGACTTCCCTGGTAGCTCAGCACATAAAGAATCTGCCTGCAATGTAGAAGACCTGAGTTCGATTCCTGGGTTGGAAGGATTCCCTGGAGAAGGGTTAAGCTACCCACTCCAGTGTTCTTGGGCTTCCCTGGAGGCTCAGATGGTAAAGAATCCTGCCTACAATGCGGGACACCTGAGTCTGATCCTTCGGTTGAAAAGATGCCCTTCTATCATGTTCAAAATACTCTAAATTTGGGTGAAACAAAAAATTGCTATGGGGAAAAAAAAAGAAGAAAAAGAACACTTAATAATCACCATCTTAATTAGCCTGAAAAACATCAACATTAAAAGAAAAAACCCATAAAGGGAACAATGATGTTAATTACCAGCATTTAGTTCAGTTCAGTTGCTCAGTCACGTTCGACTCTTTGCAACCTCATGGAATGCAGTACGCCAGGCTTCCCTGTCCATCACCAACTCTTGAAGCTTGCTCAAACTCACGTCAATTGAATAGGTGATGCCATCCAACCACCTCATCCTCTGTCATCCCTTTCTCCTCCTGCCTTCAATCTCTCCCAGCATCAAGGCCTTTTCCAATGAGTCAATTCATCACATCAGGTGGACAAAGTATTGGAGCTTCAGCTTCAGCATCAGCCCTTCCAATGAATATTCAGGTTTTGATTTCCTTTAGGATTGATTGGTTTGATCTCCTTGCAGTCCAAGGGACTCTCAAGAGTCTTCTAAAACATCACAGTTCAAAAGCAACAGTTCTTCAGCACACAGCTTTCTTTATGGTCCAATGCTCACATCCATACATGACCACTGGAAAAACCATAGCCTTGACTAAACAGTCCTTTGTTGGCAAAGTAATGTCTCTGCTTTAGGTTGGTCATGGCTTTTCTTCCAAGGAGCAAGCATCTTTTGATTTCATGGCTGTAGTCACCATCTGCAGTGATTTTGGAGCACCCAAAATAAGGTCTGTCACTGTTTCCATTGTTTCCCCATCTATTTGCCATGAAGTGATGGGACCAGATGGCATGATCTTCATTTTCTGAATGTTGACCTTTAAGCCAACTTTTTCACTTTCCTCTTTCACCTTCATCAAGAGGCTCTTTAGTTCCTCTTTGCTTTCTGCCATAAGGGTGGTGTTATCTGCATATCTGAGGTTACTGTTATTTCTTCCGGCAATCTTGATTCCAGCTTGTGCTTCATCCAGCCCAGCATTTTGCATGATGTACTCTACATATAAGTTAAATAAGCAGAGTGACAATATACAGCCTTGATGTATTCCTTTCCCAATATGGAACTAGTCCGTTGTACCATGTCCAGTTCTAACTATTCTTTCTTGACCTGCATACAGATCTCTCAGGAGGCAGGTCAGGTGGTCTGGTATTCCCATCTCTTGAAGAATTTTCCAGTTTGTTGTGATCTACACAGTCAAAGGCTTTGGTGTAGTCAATAAAGCAGAAATAGATGCTTTTCTGTAACTCTCTTGCTTTTTCGATGATCCAACGAATGTTGGCAATTTGATCTCTGGCTCTTCTGCCTTTTCTAAAACCAACTTGAACATCTGGAAGCGCTCAGTTCATATACTGTTGAAGCCTGGCTTGGAGAATTTTGAGCATTACTTTGCGAGCATGTGAGATGAGTGCAATTGTGCGGTAGTTTGAACATTCTTTGGCATAACCTTTCTTTGGGATTGGAAAACTGACCTTTTCCAGTCCCGTGACCATTGCTGAGTTTTCCAAATTTGCTGGCATATTGAGTGCAGCACTTTCACAGCATCATCTTTCAGCATTTGAAATAGCTCAACTGGAATTCCATCACCTCCACTAGCTTTGTTCCTAGTGATGCTTCCTAAGGCCCATTTGACTTCACATTCCAGGATGTCTGGCTCTAGGTGAGTGATCGCACCATTGTGGTTATCTGGTCATTAAGACCTTTTTTTTATATTTTTATATAGTTATTCTGTGCATTCTTGCTACCTTTTCTTAATAACTTCTGCTTCGGTTAGGTCCATACTGTTTCTGTCCTTTATTGTGCCCATCCTTCCATGAAATGTTCCCTTGGTATCTCTAATTTTCCTGAAGAGATCTCTAGTGTTCCCATTCTTTGTTTTCCTCTATTTCTTTGCATTGAATCTCTGAGGAAGGCCTTCTCATTTCTCCTTGCTATTAACTCTGCATTTAGATGGGTATGTCTTTACTTTTCCCCTTTGCCTTTAGCTTCTCTTCTTTTCTCAGCTATTTGTAAGGCCTCCTCAGCTAACCATTTTGCATTTCTTTTTCATGGGGATGGTCTTGGTCACCAAGTTCTTGATGTACTGTGTCTATCAGATCTAATTCCTTGAATTTATTTGTCACTTTCACTGTATAATCATAAAGAATTTGATTTTAGATCATGTCTGAATGAACTAGTGGATTTCTCTACTTTCTTCCATTTAAATCTGAATTTTGCAATAAGGAGTTCATGATCTGAGCCACAGTCAGCTCCTGGTCTTGTTTTTGCTGAATGTATAGAGCTTCTCCATCTTTGGCTGCAAAGAATATAATCTGATTTCGGTATTGACCATCTGGTGATGTCCATGTGCAGAGTTGTCTCTTGTCTTGTTGGAAGAGGGTGTTTGCTATGACCAGTGAGTTCTCTTGGCAAAACTCTGTTAGCCTTCGCCCTGCTTCATTTTGTACTCCAAGGCCAAACTTGCCTGTTACTCCAGGTATCTCCTGACTTCCTACTTTTGCATTTCAGTCTCCTATGATAAAGAGGACATCCTTTTTTGGTGTTAGTTCTGGAAGATCTTGTAGGTCTTCATTGAACCATTCAACTTCAGCTTCTTCAGCATTAGTGGTTGGGGCGTAGACTTGGATTACTATGATATTGAATTGTTTACCTTGGAATCGAACAGAGATCATTCTGTCATTTTGAGATTTCACCCAACTACTGCACTTTGGACTCTTTTGTTGATTACGAGGGCTACTCCATTTCTTCTAAGGGATTCTTGGCCACAGTAGCAGATATAATGGTCATCTGAGTTAAATTCTCCCATTCTGGTCCATTTTAGTTCACTGATTCCTAAAATGTCAATGTTCACTCTTGCCATCTCCTGTTTGACCACTTCCAATTTACCTTGATTCATGGATCTAACATTCTGGGTTCCCATGTAATATTGTTCTTTACAGCATCAGACTTTACTTCCATCCCTAGCCACATCCACAACTGGGTGTTGTTTTTGCTTTGGCTCTGTCTCTTCATTCTTTCTGGAGTTATTTCTTCACTCTTCTCCAGTAGCATATTGGGTACCTACTGACCTGGGGAGTTCATCTTTCAGTGACATATCTTTTTGCCTTTTCATACTGTTCATGGGGTTCTCAAGGCAAGAATACTGAAGTGATTTGCCATTCCCTTCTCCAGTGGACCACTTTTGTCAGAACTCTCCACCATGACCCATCTGTCTTGGGTGGCCCTACATGGCATGGCTCATAGTTTCATTGAGTTAGACAAGGCTGTGGTCCATGTGATCAGTTTGCTTAGTTTTCTGTGACTGTGGTTTTCATTCTGTCTGCCCTCTGATGAAAAAGGATAAGATGCTTATGGAAGCTTCCTGATGGGAGAGACTGACTGTGGAGGAAACTGGTTCTTATTCTAATGGGTGGGGCCACGCTCAGGAAATCTTTAATCCAATTTTCTTTTGATGGGTGAGGCTGTGTTCCATCTCTGTTGTTTGGCCTGAGACTCCTAGACACTCAAAGGCAAGTCTGGCTCAGTCTCTTGTGGGCACAATGCTCCTTTTTCCTGGCCCTGGTGTTCATAAGGTTTTGTTTGTGCCCTCTAAGAATCTGTTTCCCCAGTCCTGTGGAAGTTCTGTAATCAAATCCCACTGTCTCCAAAGTCAAATTGCCTGGGGGTTCTCAGTCCCTTTGCCCAATCCTCAAGTTGGGAAATCTGTTGTGGGTCCTAGAACTTTCTTAACACTGCGAGAATTTCTTTGGTATAATCATTCTGCAACAAGATGGAGGAATAGAAGAACGTGTACTCATCTCTTGCAAGAACTCCAAAATTGCAACTTGCTGCAGGAGGAGCCTGGTAGGCTACAGTCCATGGGGTCGCTAGAGTCGGACATGACTGAGCGACTTCACTTTCACTTTTCACTTTCATGCACTGGAGAAGGAAATGGCAACCCACTCCAGTGTTCTTGCCTGGAGAATCCCAGGGATGGGAAGCCTGGTGGGCTGCCGTCTATGGGTCGCACAGAGTTGGACACGACTGAAGCGACTTAGCAGCAGCAGCAGCAGCAGCAGCAGCTGAACAACTATTGACAGGAGAATGTTGGATCCCACCAAAAAAAGATATCCCCATGTCCAAGGGCAAAGGAAAAGCCCCAACAAAATGGCAGGAGGGGCGAAATCGCATTTAGAATTAAACCCCCTACCCACCAGAGATGCTTCCAACTGTATGCACACCAGGACCCAGAGGTCCCACAGAGACTGAGCCAGACCTGCCTTTGAGTGTTTGAGTGTATCCTGTGGAGGCACGAGTCAGCAGTGGCCTGCCACGGGGACAGGGGCTCTGGCTGCAGCAGACCTGGGTCACGTGGCATTACCCACCATAGAACCACCAAGCAGATGACCTACAATTACTAGTATTTCCAGATATATGTATTACTGACTATGTTCTAAGTCTCTAAAATTCTAGGGTTATGCCTTCTCAGAGACGTCTAGAGAATGAGTTCTTGATTTTTCAATTGCGTTGTGACTTTTAACTCCCAAGTAGAAATGACAAAGGGTCCTGGTTATCCCCAACTGCAAGAAAACCAAAGTAATTTCAACTGTATTTCTGGTTTTAGCTTAACAGCATTAATAAAAAGTGCTCATCATCATAAAAACTTCGATTATTTGTTTTATAGTAACAAAAGCTAACAATAGTTAACCAAAGATCACATTATTGTAATTCATTAATTCTTTACTTGGCTGAAATAGCTCACCTGGGACAAAAAATTCTGTTGGCATAAACCAATGAAACTCCAAATGAAATCCCAAGCGAATAGCCTTCCAAGTGACGAGAAAAATCAAGTAGAGAACGGATACTGTGCCTGCAAGGAAAAATTCAGAAACCATTAATCATCTTTGTTTTACAGACTATTTCAAAATCAAATTTTGTTTCTACACTTTCAGCAAAGTTTGGAAAATTAGCATTAGTATTTATGCCCAGGTGAGATCTAAAGAACAGAAACAAACCCCAGAAGATATCAGAAAACAAAGCACAAAACTATGTAGTAGGCCTAAGAAGTTATGAGCCAAATTTAGGTTCTGATACATGTAGAGAGTTTATTATAAGGTTATTATTAAGGTTATTTAGGAAAAAAACAAAACACAAAACTGACTTTTTTCTAATTTGTCTGTGCGGCATGTGGGATCTTCGTTCCCCAACCAGGGATAGAACCTGCACTCCCTGAATTTGGAAGCACGAAGTCTTAACCACTGGACCCCTGGGAAGTCCCTGACTCTTATTCTCTGTATTAAAAGTTAGAGACAGCCAACAAGTTGGGAAAATCTGTCAAAATATTTAGTGTAAGATGGTAGAAAGTAAAGAAAGAAAAGTAGTAAATGTGGATCATAAACTTATTTGAGAAAGGCAGTAAGTCAAATAGTCCATGAATAATCTGATCTAGAATCTAGATGAAGTTTTGGTTGCATAGTACTACTTGCTCCATGGAAAGATTTCAGATTCCATTCACTGTGTGTACAGTGAACACCTACTTTATGCAGGGTAAAGTGGGCATTCAGAATTTCAGGATTTTTTAGTAGGCTGGAAGTTAGAGGATTTAAGGAATTAAGTCCAGTCACTACTGAGCAGAGTCAAGAGATCCAGGATGGTTTTTAGAGGAATTAGATTCTGATTTCTCTAAAGAAGCTATATATAGTTTTAAAAGAGAAAGTTTTGCCATAAGGAGGTAGAGAATAATTTAACCTGGTTAGAAGCCTAGTGATTGTTTTGCCCAATTGAGCAAGTTATTTTGTAAGTTCACAAGCTAACTTTTAAAGATCTGTTCCACAGGAAAGTTGGCCAGCAAATCAGGAAACCACAAATGAGCTCTATAAGCTCTACTGTGGGTTTGGAGGTTAGCTGATTCAGAAAGGATGCATACAAGAGCCTGAAGCTTGCTGCTGCTGCTAAGTCACTTCAGTCGTGTCTGACTCTGTGCGACCCCATAGACGGCAGCCCACCAGGCTCCCCCGTCCCTGGGATTCTCCAGGCAAGAATACTGGAGTGGGTTGCCATTTCCTTCTCCAATGCATGAAAGTGAAAAGTGAAAGTGAAGTCGCTGAAGTCGTGTCTGACTCCTAGCGACCCCATGGACTGCAGCCTACCAGGCTCCTTCATCCATGGGATTTTCCAGGCAAGAGTACTGGAGTGGGTTGCCACTGCCTTCTCCAAAGCCTGAAGCTTATATAACCACAACTCTTCATTTTCTGTGTGTGTCTGTTGTAGTCTCATGGTGAATTTTATTATGAAGCTAAGGTATAGAGAAATATCCTTACTTCCTTCTTTGGTCTTTTGAAAACCCCAAAAGCCATCTCTTTGATGTAATCTAATTTTTTCATTCTCTAGTCTGCCTACCAAGAGACCATATGTACAGGGAGAAGGTGAAATCTTATTATCTATTTAGGTTATCAGTTCTTTGTGAATGATACTCTTGTCTTTAGTTAACCAGATCTGAGCTTTCATCGGGGTTCCTTTTATGAAATTTCTTCAGTGATTTCAGAAATTTCTGAAAAACAGGCCTCACAAAAAGAAGTCTGATCCTTTAAAGAGGCAATAGTGTTGAAAAAAAAGAGTGAGCACTGAGGAACAGAGAAAAACCAGAATAAGCCTAAGGTACTTCAGCTAGAGGACAATATTCCAGGTTCAAAGTCAAGTGATGGGGGCTGTCCTAAGATGGTGGATGAATAGGACAGGGAGACTACTTTCTCCTCTATAAATTCATCAAAAGAACATTTGAACACTGAGTAAATTCCACAAAAATGCTGAATGCTGGCAGGAGACATCAGGCACCCAGAAAAGCAGCCCATTGTCTTCGAAAGGAAGTAGGAAAAAATATAAAAGATAAAAAGAGAGACAAAGAGGTAGGGACGGAGCTCCGTCCCAGGAAGGGAATCTTAAAAAGAGAGAAGTTTCCAAACACCAGGAAACACTCTCACTGCAGAGTCTGTGGCAAGCCTTGGAACCACAGAGGGCAACATAACTGGTAGGAAAAATAAATAATTAAAACCCACAGATTACGTGCCCAATGGTAACTCCCCCAGCAGAGAAGCAGCGCAGACGCCTGCATCCGCCACTAGTATGCGGGGACTGGGCAGGGAGGTGCAGGCTGCATTGCTTAGAGTAAGGACCGGGCCTGAATGCCCCGAGGGCAATCTGAGGGAACTAACTTGGGATAGCAAACCAGACTGTGGGATAGCTACCACACGGAAAAACCCTAAGACGCTGTCAGGCCCGCTCACAAAACAAAGGACTGACTAGAGCTAAGCAAGAAGCCCTAATCTAAGACACGGTCAGGGCCGCTCACAGAACAAAGGACTGAGCAGAGCTAGCCTGCTGCAGGCCGGCCCATCCCCCTCCGGTGACAGGCAGGCGAGGGCAGCCAGAGCCAGAAGGGGGCAATCACGGCCCCAGAGAGGCATTATCTACCAAACTCCAAGCAGGCTTTGTTGCTAACCAAGACTTCTTGTGATTCTGGACGGTCAACATCCACCTGAGAAGGTGCGCTGGTTGTACACCCAGAAAACCAAGCAGCAGGGATAGGGGAGGCAATAAGTCACAGTGACTGCACTCACCAAACACCTGGTCACCTGAGCTGCTGGGACCTGGGAAGGGCACAAAACGCAGGCCCAACTGAGTCTGTGCCTTTGAGGAGTACCCGAGTACCTGAACCTGAGCAGCTTGGATCTCAGACGTACATACAATCCAGGGCCGGCCTCAGACAGTTCCCGGCAGAGCAACCTAGAGCCTAAGCAGTGTAGACAGGAAAAGCACACATGCAGTGAGCGGGGGCAAACCCAGTGTGGCTGAGACACTGTGAGCACACGCCAGTGTTATTTGTTTGCAGCATCCCTCCCTCCCTACAGCGCGACTGAACAAGTGAGCCTAAAAAAGTATCCACCACCGCCCCCTTGCTTCAGGGTGGAAATTAGACACTGAAGAGACCAGCAAACAGAAGAAGCTAAAAGTCACAGGTGCAATAGATTAAAGCCCTGTAGTTAGCACCAACTACATAGGAAGGGACCTACAGATCTTGAGAAATATAAGCTGGATCAAGGAACTATCTGAGAATGAATTGACCCCACACTGCCCACAACACCACCAGAGAAAGTCCTAGATATATTTTTACTATCATTCTTTAATTTTTTTTTATTTTTAAGTCCTCTATTACTCCTTTAATTTTCATTTTTATAACCTACTATTACTTTGCAAAAAAAAGAGACCCTATTTTTTAAAGCAAACTTCATATATATATTTTATGATTTTTGTGACTTTTTCTTTAATATTGAATTTTTGAAAATCCAACCTCTACTCTAGATTTTTAATCTTTGTTTTTTGGTATTTGTTATCAATTTTGTACCTTTAAGAACCCAATCTTCAGTGCCCATTTTTACTAGGGAGCGAGATTACTGGCTTGACTGCTCTCTCCCCCTTTGAACTCTCCTTTTTCTCCACCAGGTCGCCTCTATCTCCTCCCTCCTCCTTCTCTTCTCTACCCAACTCTGTGAATCTGTGTGTTCCAGATGGTGGAGAACACTTAGGGAACTGATTACTGGCTGGATCTGTCTCGTTCCTTTTGATTCCCCCCTTTATCCTCCTGGCCACCTCTGTCTCCTTCCTCCCTCTTTTCTTCTCTGTATAATTCCGTAAATGTCTCTGAGCGGTCCAGACTGTGGAGCACACATAAGGAAGTGATTACTGGCTAGCTTGCCCTCTCCTCTTTTGATTCCACCTCATCTCATCCTGGTCACCTCTATCTCCCTCCTCCCTCTTCTCATCTCCATGTAACTCTGTGAGCCTCTCTGGGTGTCCCTCACTGTGGAGAAACTTTTCATCTTTGACCTAGATGTTTTATCAACGGTGCTGTATAGATGGATAAGTCTTGAGGCTCCTGTAAAAATAAGACTGAAAACCAGAAACAAGAGGCTTAAGTCCAAATCCTGAGAAACCAGAGAACTCCTGACTCCAGGGAACATTAACTGACAGGAGCTCATCAAACACCTCCATACCTACACTGAAACCAAGCACCACCCAAGGGCCAACAAGTTCCAGAGCAAGACATACCACGCAAATTCTCCAGCAACACAGGAACATAGCCCTGAGCTTCAATATACAGGCTGTCCGAAGTCACTCCAAATCCACTGACATCTCATAACTCATTACTGGACACTTCATTACACTCCAGAGAGAAGAAGTCCAGCCCCACCCACCAGAACACCGACATAAGCTTCCTGAATCAGGAAACCTTGACAAGCCACCCATCCAACCCCACCCACAGTGAGGAAACTCCACAATAGAGAGAACTCCACAAACTGCCAGAATACAGAAAGGCCACCCCAAACACAGCAATATAAACAAGATGAAGAGACAGAGGAATACCCAGCAGGTAAAGGAACAGGATAAATGCTTACCAAACCAAACAAAAGAGAAAGAGATAGGGAATCTACCTGATAAAGAATTCTGAATAATGATAGTGAAAATGATCCAAAATCTTGAAAACAAAATGGAATCACAGATAAATAGCCTGGAGACAAGGATTGAGAAGATGCAAGAAAGGTTTAACAAAGACCTAGAAGAAATAAAAGAGAGTCAATATGTAATGAATAATGCAATCAGATCAGATCAGATCAGTCCCTCAGTCGTGTCCGACTCTTTGCGACCCCATGAATCACAGCACACCAGGCCTCCCTGTCCATCACCAACTCCCAGAGTTCACTGAGACTCACGTCCATCGAGTCAGTGATGCCATCCAGCCATCTCATCCTCTGTCGTCCCCTTCTCCTCCTGCCCCCAATCCCTCCCAGCATCAGAGTCTTTTCCAATGAGTCAACTCTTCCCATGAGGTAGCCAAAGTACTGGAGTTTCAGCTTTAGCATCATTCTTCCAAAGAAATCCCAGGGCTGATCTCCTTCAGAATGGACCGGTTGGATCTCCTTGCAGTCCAAGGGACTCTCAAGAGTCTTCTCCAACACCACACTTCAAAAGCATCAATTCTTTGGCACTCAGCCTTCTTCACAGTCCAACTCTCACATCCATACATGACCACAGGAAAAACCAAAGCCTTGACTAGACGAACCTTTGTTGGCAAAGTAATGTCTCTGCTTTTGAATATGCTATCTAGGTTGGTCATAACTTTCCTTCCAAGGAGTAAGCATCTTTTAATTTCATGGCTGCAGTCACCATCTACAGTGATTTTGGAGTCCAGAAAAATAAAGTCTGACACTGTTCCCACTGTTTCCCCATCTATTTCCCATGAAGTGATGGGTCTGGATGCCATGATCTTCATTTTCTGAATGTTGAGCTTTAAGCCAACTTTTTCACTTTCCACTTTCACTTTCATCAAGAGCCTTTTGAGTTCCTCTTCACTTTCTGCCATAAGGGTGGTGTCATCTGCATATCTGAGGTTATTAATATTTCTCCCGGCAATCTTGATTCCAGTTTGTGTTTCTTCCAGTCCAGCGTTTCTCATGATGTACTCTGCATATAAGTTAAATAAACAGGGTGACAATAAACAGCCTTGACGAACTCCTTTTCCTATTTGGAACCAGTCTGTTGTTCCATGTCCAGTTCTAACTGTTGCTTCCTGACCTGCATACAATTTCTCAAGAGGCAGATCAGGTGTTCTGGTATTCCCATCTCTTTCAGAATTTTCCACAGTTTATTGTGATCCACACAGTCAAAGGCTTTGGCATAGTCAATAAAGCAGAAATAGATGTTTCTGGAACTCTCTTGCTTTTTCCATGATCCAGCGGATATTGGCAATTTGATCTCTGGTTCCTCTGCCTTTTCTAAAACCAGCTTGAACCTCAATAAATGATATCAAAAACACTCTGGAGGGAACAAATAATAGAATAATGGAGGCAGAAGATAGGATTAGTGAGGTAGAAGATAGAATGGTAGAAATAAATGAATCAGAGAGGAAAAAGAAAAACGAATTAAAAGAAATGAGGACAATCTCAGAGACCTCTGGGACAATGTTAAACGCCCCAACATTCGAATCATAGGCGTCCCAGAAGAAGACAAAAAGAAAGACCATGAGAAAATACTTGAGGAGATAATAGTTGAAAACTTCCCTAAAATGGGGAAGAAAATAATCACCCAAGTCCAAGAAACCCAGGGTCCCAAACAGGATAAACCCAAGGCGAAACACACCAAGACACATATTAATCAAATTAACAAATATCAAACACAAAGAACAAATATTAAAAGCAGCAAGGGAAAAACAACAAATAACACACAAGGGGATTCCCATAAGGATATCAGCTGATCTTTCAATAGAAACTCTTCAGGCCAGGAGGGAATGGCAGGACATACTTAAAATGATAAAAGAAAATAACCTACAGTCCAGATTACTGTACCCAGCAAGGATCTCATTCAAATATGAAGGAGAAATTAAAAGCTTTACAGACAGGCAAAAGCTGAGAGAATTCAGCACTACCAAACCAGCTCTCCAACAAATGCTAAAAGATCTTCTCTAGACAGGAAACACAAAAAGGGAGTATAAACTTGAACCCAAAACAATAAAGTAAATGGCAACAGGATCATGCTTATCAATAATTACCTTAAATGTAACTGGGTTGAATGCCCCAACCAAAAGACAAAGACTGGCTGAATGGATACAAAAATAAGACCCCTATATATGTTGTCTACAAGAGACCCACCTCAAAATAAGGGACACATACAGACTGAAAGTGAAGGGCTGGAAAAAGATATTCCATGCAAATAGGGACCAAAATAAAGCAGGAGTAGCAATACTCATATCAGATAAAATAGACTTTAAAACAAAGGCTGTGAAAAGAAACAAAGAAGGGCACTACATAATGATCAAAGGATCAATCCAAGAAGATATAACAATTATAAATATATATGCACCCAACATAGGAGCACTGCAATATGTAAGACAAATGCTAACAAGTATGAAAGGGAAATTAACAATAACACAATAATAGTGGGAGAATTTAATACCCCACTCACACCTATGGACTCCACCTATGGATAGATCAACTAAACAGAAAATTAACAAGGAAACACAAACTTTAAATGATACAATAGACCAGTTAGACCTAATTGATATCTATAGGACATTTCACCCCAAAACAATGAATTTCACCTTTATCTTAAGCGTACACGGAACCTTCTCCAGGATAGATCACATTCTGGGCCATAAATCTAGCCTTGGTAAATTCAAAAAAATTGAAATCATTCCAAGCATCTTTTCTGACCACAATGCAGTAAGATTAGATCTCAATTACAGGAGAAAAACTATTAAAAATTCCAACATATGGAGGCTGAACAACACACTGCTGAATAACCAACAAATTACAGAAGAAATCAAAATATGCATAGAAATGAATGAAAATGAAAACACAACAACCCAAAACCTGTGGGACACTGGAAAAGCAGTGCTAAGGCGAAGGTTCATAGCAATACAGGCATAGCCTCAAGAAACAAGAAAAAAGTCAAATAAATAACCTAACTCTACACCTAAAGCAACTAGAAAAGGAAGAAATGAAGAACCCCAGGGTTAGTAAAAGGAAAGAAATCTTAAAAATTAGGGCAGAAATAAATGCAAAAGAAACAAGAGACCATAGCAAAAATCAACAAAGCCAAAAGCTGGTTCTTTGAGAGGATAAATAAAATTGACAAACCATTAGCCAGACTCATCAAGAAACAAAGGGAGAAAAATCAAATCAATAAAATTAGAAATGAAAATGGAGAGATCACAACAGACAACACAGAAATACAAAGGATCATAAGAGACTAATATCAGCAATTATATGCCAATAAAATGGACAACGTGGAAGAAATGGACAAATTCTTAGAAAAGTACAACTTTACAAAACTGAACCAGGAAGAAATAGAAAATCTTAACAGACCCATCACAAGCACGGAAATTGAAACTGTAATCAGAAATCTTATAGCAAACAAAAGCCTAGGTCCAGACGCCTTCACAGCTGAATTCTACCAAAAATTTAGAGACGAGCTAATACCTATCCTACTCAAACTCTTCCAGAAAATTGCAGAGGAAGGTAAACTTCCAAACTCATTCTATGAGGGCACCATCACCCTAATACCAAAACCTGACAAAGATGCCACAAAAAAAGAAAACTACAGGCCAATATCACTGATGAACATAGATGCAATAATCCTTAACAAAATTCTAGCAATCAGAATCCAACAACACATTAAAAAGATCATACATCATGACCAAGTGGGCTTTATCCCAGGGATGCAAGGATTCTTCAATATCCGCAAATCAATGTAATACACCACATTAACAAATTGAAAAATAAATGCCATATGATTATCTCAATAGATGCAGAGAGAGCCTTTGACAAAATTAAACATCCATTTATGATAAAAAAAAAACCAAAACTCTCCAGAAAGCAGGAATAGAAGGAACATACCTCAACATAATAAAAGCTATATATGACAAACCCACAGCAAACATTATCCTCAATGGTGAAAAATTGAAAGCGTTTCCCCTAAAGTCAGGAACAAGACAAGGGTGCCCACTTGCACCACTACTATTCAACATAGTTTTGGAAGTTCTGGCCACAGCAATCAGAGCAGAAAAAGAAATAAAAGGAATCCAAATAGGAAAAGAAGAAGTAAAACTCTCACTTTATGCAGATGACATGATCCTCTACATAGAAAACCCTAAAGACTCCACCAGAAAATTACTAGAGGTAATCAATGAATATAGTAAAGTTGCAGGATATAAAATCAACACAGAGAAATCCCTTGCATTCCTATACACTAATAATGAGAAAATAGAAAGAGAAATTAAGGAAACAATTCCATTCACCATTTCAACGACAAGAATAAAATACTTAGCAATATATCTACCTAAAGAAACAAAGTGAAAGTGAAAGTGAAGTCACATCCATGGGATTCTCCAGGCAAGAATACTGGAGTGGGTTGCCATTTCCTTCTCCAAAACAAAAGACCTATATATAGAAAACTATAAAACAGTGGTGAAAGAAATCAAAGAGGACACTAATAGATGGAGAAATATACCGTGTTCATGGATCAGAAGAACCAATATAGTGAAAATGAGTATACTACCCAAAGCAATTTATAGATTCAATGCAATCCCTATCAAGCTACCAACAGTATTCTTCACAGAGCTAGAACAAATAATTTCACAATTTGTATGGAAATACAAAAAAACCTCGAATAGCCAAAGCAATCTTGAGAAAGAAGAATGGAACTGGAGGAATTAACCTGCCTGACTTCAGGCTCTACTACAAAGCCACAGTCATCAGGACAGTATGGTACTGGCACAAAGACAGAAATATAGATCAGTGGAACAAAACAGAAAGCCCAGAGATAAACCCACACACCTATGGACACCTTATCTTTGACAAAGGAGGCAAGAATATACAATGGAGAAAAGACAATCTCTTTAACAAGTGGTGCTGGGAAAACTGGTCAACCACTTGTAAAAGAATGAAATTAGAACACTTTCTAACACCATACACAAAAATAAACTCAAAATGGATTAAAGATATAAACGTAAGACCAGAAACTATAAAACTCCTAGAGGGGAACATAGGCAAAACACTCTCCAACATAAATCACAGCAGGATCCTCTATGACCCACCTCCCAGAATATTGGAAATGAAAGCAAAAATAAACAAATGGGACCTAATTAAAATTAAAAGCTTCTGCACAACAAAGGAAACTATAAGCAAGGTGAAAAGACAGCCTTCAGAATGGGAGAAAATAATAGCAAATGAAGCAACTGACAAAGAATTAATCTCCAAAATATACAAGCAACTCCTGCAGCTCAATTCCAGAAAAATAAATGACCCAATCAAAAAATGGGCCAAAGAACTAAACAGACATTTCTCCACAGAAGACATACAGATGGCTAACAAACACATGAAAAGATGCTCAACATCACTCATTATCAGAGAAATCAAAACCACAGTGAGGTACCATTTCATGCCAGTCAAAATGGCTGCAATCCAAAAGCCTACAAGCAATAAATGCTGGAGAGGGTGTGGAGAAAAGGGAACCCTCTTACACTGTTGGTGGAAATGCAAAGTAGTATAGCCACTATGGAGAACAGTGTGGAGATGCCTTAAAAAACTGGAAATAGAACTGCCATATGACCCAGCAATCCCACTGCTAGGCATACACACTGAGGAAACCAGAATTGAAAGAGACACGTGTACCCCAATGTTCATCGCAGCACTGTTTATAATAGCCGGGACATGGAAGCAACTTAGATGTCCATCAGCAGACAAATGGATAAGAAAGCTGTGGTACATATATACAATGGAGTATTACTCAGCCATTAAAAAGAATACATTTGAATCAGTTCTAATGAGGTGGATGAAACTGGAGCCTATTATACAGAGTGAAGTAAGCTAGAAAGAAAACACCAATGCAGTATACTAACACATACATATGGAATTTAGAAAGATGGTAACGATAACCCTGTATACGAGACAGCAAAAGAGACACTGCTGTATAGAACAGTCTTTTGGACTCTGTGGGAGAGGGCGAGGGTGGGATGATTTGGGAGAATGGCATTGAAACATGCATAATATCATATGTGAAATGAATTGCCAGTCCAGGTTCAATGCATGATGCTGGATGCTTGGGGCTGGTGCACTTGCATGACCCAGGGATGGGGAAGGAGGTCGGGGGCAGGGGGGCAGTTCAGGATGGGGAACACCTGTACACCCATGGCAGATTCATGTTGATGTATGGCAAAACCAATACAATATTGTAAAGTAATTAGCCTCCAATTAAAATAAATAAATTTATATTAAAAAAAGTGATAATTCTGTGTTTATACTCTTAAATAGAATCTGTACGGAAAAAATATTCCATAATCTCCCTTAGTAAGTTCTAACATTTCCAAACTTTAGAACTGAGAATTCCTATCATATTCACTTTGGATCTCTCCTGCTGAAATCTTTAAGTCTACTGCCACTAGTTGTAGAGGAAATGAGGAATAGTTGTTCAGTAAGGACAGAATGGAAATCCCAGTAACTCATCTTTAAAAGGGACTTGGGCTTGAGATGGCCATCTCTATTTTTCTCTGTGCCAAACTTCATCAAGAAAAGCAAAAACTAGGGCAATATATGTGTGAACAAATTAAACACAGAAGAACAGGCCTGGAAGTTAACTATTTTGCTGGTCAGACCATATTCCCACAGAATTCAGCATGTATTCTACTATACAGAGGCTCTATAACACAGTCCTTGGCTTACCTAGGATGTTAAATTTTGAAAAAAATGAAGGAGATTTGAAATTAAGCAGTGGCAGAAGGAGCCCTATGAGGTAAAAGGGCACTGTCTTGGACTTATTCCACCACTTTTCAAACTGCTGGAGTTCCGAGTTACTAGCATAGAAAATCACAGAGCTGTTGTCAGGATGGCCACCGCTCCTGGCACTTGGACAAATCACTGCAACAAGGAAGTAACAGATCAGAGGAGGCAACAAAAAACAATGAGACTTATACTTGCTCTACCAACCTTAAGTTTTACCATGTATTAAGTTTCTCCTTTTTGGGAAAAAAAATAGAGGGTTATGTTTAGATATATGTGGAGTATTTTCAAATTTTTAAATTATTTATTTAAAAACTTTGAAGTATAGTTGATTTATAATGTTGTGTTAGTTTCAGGTATATAACATAGTGATTCAGATATTATTTTTCAGATTCTTTTCCACTATAGGTTATTACAAGATATTGAATATACTTTTCTGTGCTATATAGTAGGTCCTTGTGGTTTATCTATTTTATATGTAGTTATAATCAGAAAACTTTTACCTATAAATAATTAAAGGTAGAATGTTAGAAAATTTTGAGGTATAGCCTTGATTTCTACTTTCTACTGGAAACTATACAATTATTCTACCAGCTATCCTTCTGTCCCACTGCCAGAGAGAAACTATCAGGTTGGATGATATTTGATCTTATTATTACAATCATATAAGACACATCATTCAAGATAATTGTTCATTTTGCTAATAACCCACACAAAGTCCAGAGAACAGGTTTCTTCTAACATTAAGCAAAATTGATGGGTTTGGAATAAAAAGCGGACACCATTGAAACATTGCCATGGTACTGCCAAAATCTAATAATTGCCTACAGCTTAAGAATCTTGAATCCCAGCAATCCAGAATAATTGTCCTGGATGTTTCTCAGGCCTTAGAGCAGCTGAAAGCCCAGATGATATCCAGAGAACTGGGAAGTGAATAAAATGTATTTTTCCTAACACTGATCTACAAGTGGCAGTGTCTTCTGTTTGCAGAGAGAATACAAATCATTCTCACTGTGCTTCTAAGTTCGTAATAGTACTTTTGCTAATAATCAGCTCTTTGTAAAGAATGTTTAATGCTGTAAAAAAATGCTGAGCAACAATTTTATTCTCTATCTGTTATATGGCATGCCACAAAGCCAAACAGTTTTCTTAGTCAGCACTTTTAACCTGTATTTTTTTCCTTCTATGCTCTGGACAAAAGTAAATTAACTTGAATTTTTCCTGTGCTAATTAACTAGAGTGGTAAAGAACACAGGTTATGGAAGTAAACTGATTGAATAAAGAATCTTCACTGTCACTCTACACACAAATCACTAAATTCTCTGTGCCTTGGGAAGCCCAAGAATACTGGAATGGGTAGCCTATCCCTTTTCTGGGGGACTGTCCCAATTCAGGAATCGAACCAGGGTCTCCTGCACTGCAAGCATATTCTATATCAGCTGAGCTAGCTACCAGGGAAGCCCTCTAGAAAATGAAGAGAACAGTACTACCTTATGAAGTTGCTGTAAAACATTTAGAACAATGCTTGCATACAGTAAGTATCCAATAAATGTCTGCTGTAATTTCTAATGTTTACTGAAATGGATTGCTTGATGCTCTGTTCAATACTTTGTTTAAAATAAACCAAAGAATCAAGAAGTGCTACTATCAACTTAAGATATCACTATGCAAAGTAAACTGACTTTGCTGATAATGCTCTCCAAATTTTTAGTGTAATTCTAATATTCATGAACTCAACAATGAACTGACTCTCTACTCAAGAAATCCTACTAGATAGTAATATACTAGTTTCATCAATTGATATCAGAGTAGCTACAGTAAATGAATTTCAGTTTTAAAACCGGTATGTTTCTTGGGCTTTTGAAAATTCTGAGGTAAGGAACAGGGTTCAAGAGGTATGTGTTTGAATTATATGAATACATTTTAGTATAATTAATGAAAAGTATGTGTGTGTGTATGTGCATTCACAGAAATAATGCTGGTACTTCACTCATTTTCTAGCATTAACAAATGACAGATTAATTAATTTAATTAAGGGGTAAAGTAAGACACTGAACAGCAAACATTGGCATGTATACTTCACAAGAGAAACTCTTGTCTGTCCATTATATCCCAGAGCCTAGAACAGTTTCTGACACATAATAGATTTAATAAATATGCATTGAATGAATTGTCCTCTTAGTGATCAATGTGTACCTCCATCAAAATATCAATTCAGTATCTCTGAAACCTAAACACATAAAAGCTTTAGGTGATGTTAGTTATGCTGTTACTCAGGTTATATTAACTTTTCTATTCATTTTTCCCATTACTGCTATACTGGATAAACACATGGGCTACAAACATTTATTATTTTTTAATTCTCTTTATTTATTTAATGTATTTATTTGGCTGCACTAGGTCTTAGTTGTAGCACATGGGATCTCAGTTCCCTGCCCAGGGATCAAACCCAGGCCCCCTGCACAGGGAACTTGGAGTCTTAGCCACTGGACCACCAGGGAAGTCCCCAAATGTTTATTTTTAATAAATTAATTAAAATAAACTTTTCTAAGAAATTGATTTTTTTGGGGGGAAGCAAATCTTCAATTTATTTTTCCATATTTCCTAGCCTTAGTTCATTATTAGGAAATTTAGGGCACACATTTATATATCTTAAATATTACTAACTAAAATGATCAATGTTTAAAACTAAATTAACAAACTGAGAACAAAGGTCCTAGATTTCTAAAACAATCAGCAGTGATAGAGGTACTTGAAAATATTTATTGATCATAAGCAAATATGGATACTGTGGATGTGAGCTATAACTGTGAACTGTATAACATGAACTAAATATTGTTTAGCTTACATTAACACAAACTTTTGTGAAGCTGTTTTTTTTTTTACCTTACTGGTTATCAACAATTTAATAGTGGCTTAGTTAACCTAAAGATAATGATTTTATGCTGGTCATTTACCTAAAATAAAGTTATAGGTTCTACCTCATATCTTTTTTGAAAAAAGGTGATGAATAAAGAAATAAGGCAAACTTTCAACTCCAAACTACTTACCAGGGTTGCTATCGTTGGTACTCGGTATAGAGTCTGTGTCATTAATGTGATGAATAAAATCTAAAAATTATGAGGAAAGCATAATTTAATACTGAGTGGAAGATGTTAAATCAATCACCCTCTAAATTTTCTTTATCTATAAAAATCTTTTAAGATCTAGTCTGTGGTAGTATTATTTAATACACAGAACAAAGACTACTTCATTATTAACATAACTTCACCTTCTTTTCTCTGCTTTATAGGAACGATGTCATTGGTGTCACAGTCTCATGGTGGAAAATTTTTATGAGTGAAGATTTTAAAAACAAAACAAAAAAACCACCCAGAAGGCTGAAGTTAAAAGTCCTGGAATAAAGATAATGTGTACAATTTCTTATCCTATACTCACACTGATTTATGGAGGTATAGTTATATCTTATATAGTAAAGTTCTAAAACCTGCAAAAGGTGGAAAGCCACTACTCAAGACACCTGAATTTATCTGAAAAAAATCACTTCAAGTTTTGACAAAATATAGAACAGCTTTTATAAAGTGAAAGCTCTATACTAATTATTGATCACAGGTGCCACTAAGTTTTACTAAAAGTAGCAGCAAAATAAAAAGCTAATGCAGATACCTGGACATTCATATCATTCTATAGTAAATGAGAGAATGGGTTAAAAATATGTTTTTTATTTGCCTGAGGGAATTTACTTTATTCTATTTTATGTTAGCCTTTCATAACCTTAGTAAGCATTAAAGAAAGTGATGTAAAACTTAAATAAGATGATAAAAAAAAAAGCTAGATTAGATTTTAAGGTCATAAAGTAAGTTATATTTGTGAATTATTCATCTCCATTATATGCTTCTCAAGATAGAATAAAAGAAGTAATCTATGCTTAGGTTTTTATAATGTCTCCATGGGTTACTAGTGATTCAAGATAGGAAGTTATGGATCTTTACATAATTACATAATTCCTGATGCCAAAGATTTACATAAGGCTAGTAAAAACCCTGACACCAAGTATATTAGGTTGAATAGAATTCTCCCAGATCCATGTCCACCAGGAAACATAAAATGGACCTTATTTGGAAACAGAGTCTGTGCAGACATAATCAAGCTAAGGTTAGGTTATACTGGATTAGGGTACACCCTAAATTCAATGATGGGTGTCTTTAACAAGAACAGGAGATTTTTGGACATAGAGACCCTGGGGGAAGATGGTCATGTGAAGGCAGAGGGTGAAACTGGAGAAATATTACTAAAGTCAAGGAATGCCAAGGACTGGTAGCAGTTGATCATCAGAAACTAGGAAGAAAAAGGAAGGGTTCTTCCCTAAAGGCTTCAGAGGAAGGAGAGGGCCCTACAGACACTTTGATTTCAGACTTCTAGTTTCTAGGACTGTGAGAGAATAAATTTCTCTTATTTTAAGCCAGTTATGGTCATCTGTTGTTATTTCATTGCTAAGGAAGTCAAGAAACACCTGGAGTAACAGGCAAATTTGGCCTTGGAGTACAGAATGAAGCAGGGCAAAGGATAATAGAGTTTTGCCAAGAGAACACACTGGTCATAGCAAACACCCTCTTCCAGTAACACAAGAAGACTCTACACATGGACATCACCACAGATGGCCAATAATGAAATCAGATTATATTCTTTGCAGCCAAACATGAAGAAGCTCTGTACAGTCAGCAAAAACAAGACAGGGAACTAACTGTGGCTCAGATCATGAACTCCTTATTGCCAAATCCAGACTTAAATTGAAGAAAGTAGGGAAAACCACTAGACCATTCAGGTATGACCTAAATCAAATTCCTTACAATTATACAGTGGAAATGAGAAATAGATTTAAGGGACTAGATCCGATAGACAGAGTGCCTGATGAACTATGGAATGAGGTTCGTGACATTGTACAGGAGACAGGGATCAAGACCATCCCAAGAAAAAGAAATGCAAAAAAGCAAAATGGTTAGCTGAGGAGGCCTTACAAATAGCCATGAAAAGAAGAGAAGCAAAAAGCAAAGGAGAAAAGGAAAGATATACTCATTTGAATGCAGAGTTCCAAAGAATAGCAAGGAGTGCTAAGAAAGCCTTCATCAGTGATCAGTGCAAAGAAATAGATAAAAAAAAAAAAAACAACACAACAGAATGGGAAAGACTAGAGATCTCTTCAAGAAAATTAGAGATACCAAGGGAACATTTCATGCAAAGATGGGCTCAATAAAGGACAGAAGTGGTATGGACCTAACAAAAGCAGAAGATATTAAGAAGAGGTGGCAAGAATACACAGAAGAACTGCACAAAAAAGATCTTCACGACCCAGATAATCATGATGGTGTGATCACTGACCTAGAGCCAGACATCCTGGAATGTGAAGTCAAGTGGGCCTTAGAAAGCATCACTTCAAACAAAGCTAGTGGAGGTGATGAAATTCCAGTTGAGTTATTTCAAATCCTAACAGATGATGCTGTAAAAGTGCTACACTTAATATGCTAGCAAATTTGGAAACCTCAGCAGTGGCCACAGGACTGGAAAAGGTCAGTTTTCATTCCAATCCCAAAGAAAGGCAATGCCGAAGAAAGCTCAAACTACTGCACAATTGCACTCATTGCATACGCTAGCAAAGTAATGCTCAAAATTCTCCAAGCCAGGCTTCAGCAATATGTGAACCGTGAACTTCCAGATGTTCAAGCTGGTTTTAGAAAAGGCAGAGGAACCAGAGATCAAATTGCCAACATCCGATGGATCATCAAAAAAGCAAGAGAGTTCCAGAAAAATATCTATTTCTGCTTTATTGACTATGCCAAAACCTTTGACTGTGTGGATCATAATAAACTGTGGAAAATTCTTCAAGAGATAGAATACCAGACCACCTGACCTGCCTCTTGAGAAATCTGTATGCAGGTCAGGAAGCAACAGTTCGAACTGGACATGGAACAACAGACTGGTTCCAAATAGGAAAAGGAATACGTCAAGGCTGTATATTGTCACCCTGCTTGTTTAACTTATATGCAGAGTACATCATGAGAAACGCTGGGCTGGATGAAACACAAGCTGGAATCAAGATTGCCAGGAGAAACAGCAGTAACCTCAGATATGCAGATGACACCACCCTTATGGCAGAAAGTAAAGAAGAACTAGAGTCTCTTGATGAAAGTGAAAGAGGACAGTGAAAAAGTTGGCTTAAAGCTCAACATTCAGAAAACTAAGATCATGGCATCCGGTCCCAGCACTTCATGGCAAATAGATGGGGAAACACTGGAAACAGTGGCTGATTTTATTTTGGGGGGCTCCAAAATCACTGCAGATGGTGCTTGCAGCCATGAAATTAAAAGATGCTTACTCCTTGGAAGGAAAGCCATGACCAACCTAGACAGCATATTAAAAAGTGGAGACATTATTTTGCCAACAAAGGTCCATCTAGTCAAGACCATGGTTTTTCCAGTAGTCATGTATGGATGTGAAAGTTGGACTATAAAGAAAGCTGAGTGCTGAAGAATTGATGCTTTTGAACTGTGGTATTGGAGAAGACTCTTGAGAGTCTCTTGGACTGCAAGGAGATCAAACCAGTCCATCCTAAAGGAGATTAGTCCTGAGTGTTCACTGGAAGGACTGATGTTGAAGCTGAAACTCTAATACTTTGGCCACCTGAGGCCAAGAAAAGATCCTGATGCTGGGAAAGATTGAAGGCAGGAGGAGAAGGGGACGACAGAGGATGAGATAGTTGGATGGCATCACTGACTCAATGGACAGGAGTTTGAGTAAACTCTGGGACTTGGTGATGGACGGGAGGCCTAGTGTGCTGTGGTCCATGGGGTTGCAAAGAGTCGGACACGACTGAGTGACTGAACTGAAGTCATGTGTGCCTCTTTTGCAACATAATGGACTGTAGGCCACCAGCTTTCACTGTCCATGGTCATTGTCCAAGCAAAAGTACTGGAGGGGTTGCCATGCCCTACTCCAGGGTATTTTCCTGACCCAAGGATCAAACCCACATCTCTTATGTCTCCTGCATTGGCAGATAGGTTCTTTACCAGTGTCACCTGGGAAATCCTATATATGTTTGAATGTATATACTAAATATAGATGTATGCATATATATATGAATCATTCAAAAAATAATAACTAGATAGGAAGAAGTTTTCATATTCATGAATGACACAACTATCTAAATAGAAAATCCAAAGTGAATTTACAAAATTATAAGCGATAAGAATTCAACACATTTGTGAGATTCAAGATAAATATTAAAAAATGAACTAGGTTCTCTTATAATGGCAACAAATAACCTGAATTTTTTATAATTAAAAAATACACCACTACTTTCTGGGAAGATGGAAATGTTTCATGAAGGAGGTGTGAGTGACATGGATGTATCCATTTGTCAAAATTATATGGCCAAGATGTGTATATTTTAATTAATGCAAATTCCATATAAAAAAGAGAATAGTATTTATTATGATATAATAATAATATTATATATACTACTTTATATAATAACTATATTAGTTGAGGTGGAGAGTGAGTATAGGTTGAGATCATGTTTTCTAAACGGATACCATTACTTAAGCAGGAAAAAAATTCATTCTTAGGCAATGCAAACAATGCTTAAAACATCTTTTGGAACTTAGAAATATTTTACGTTAATTAGAGAATTTGAAGGAATATATTCACCCAAAAATAAGGTTTTGGGAATTAACATACATTTTATATTTGTGATCAACATAGAAACCATAGAAAACAAACTGAATCAAGTATATCTCCTAGAATCATAAATATTACTTTTTACTTCATTAATTCCAAGTCCAGAATTTAAGACTGAAACCAAAACATTATAGTAGTTATTATATTTGAAAATAATTATGCTAAAGCATATGATATGGATACTTACTAAAAATAAATTTTCCAGTATTAAAAAGAAAATTAGACATAAGCACCCAATACACTATCATTGCTCCAATGAGAGATACCAAGGAGAAAAGGAGACTTGACCACTGCCCAAAGGAGCCAAAATAATATCTGCAGACATCTGGATATTCCCAGGTAGTGGTATCCACTGATGCTAGATAAAATATAAAAGGGGAAAATATAATTAGATGTCAATTATATATTCCATATTCATAATTTGTGTTCTCTAAACTGATTCAAAATATTTAGCAAAAGATTATGGGTGGGTATTTCACCACCAGGCATTAGACCATCTTATGAAATAACAGTAATTAAAACATTAGATACGGCAGATTATCACAACATTGTAAATCAACTATATGTCAATAAAAAAACAAAAACAAAACAAAAAATTATAGAACAAACATATAAGAAGAAGTTAGGCCAATGAAATAGTACAGATAATCTGAGAAGTGGTGGTGGCAGTGGTTTAGTCCCTAAGTTTTGTCTGACTCCTGCGACCCCTTGGACAGAGGAGCCTGGCAGGCTACAGTCTATGGGATTCTCCAGCCAAGAACACTGGAGTGGGTTGCCATTTCCTTCTCCAGGGGATCTTCCCAACCCAGGAATTGAACCCAGATCTCCTGCATTGTAGGTAGATTCTGAGAAGTAGATTAAGGTAACTAATAATAGCAAGTGATAAACCAAGGCTAGAAAATAATCAATATGGGATAGAAGACAATATCCAATATTTGGCATACTTAAAATGGAGAAACGTTTTCTTGAATCATAATTTACATAACATGCCAATTAAAATTTCAGACAATGAGGGAAGTGGGAAAGGTAATAGAGGAGTGAAGGATTAAGAGGAATGAACTATTATGTATAAAATAAGCTACAAGGATCTACTGTATAACATGAGGAATATGGAAAATATTTTATAATAACTATAAATGGAATATAATCTTTAAAAATTGTGAATCACTGTATTGTACACCTGTAACATTTAATATTGTACATTGACTATACTTCAATTAAAAATTTCAGAAAATTAAGTTAAAGAATTTAAAAAATAACTGAAAATTTAGATGACAATATAAAAATAGAAACTGAAAGATTGTTCTTTTCTATCAACTGAAGAAATAGAAACTACAATGGAAAAGATAGCCAGATATAAACAAACTAATATGATACAAAAGCCATTTCAAATATGAATACGAGAGAAACTGACAAGACACAATAAAGGGTTAACTGCCTACTTCATATAAAGAATTTAGGAGATCTATAAGAGCACCAAGGGGCTTGTGGATAAATGGGAAAGGGATATGATGAAATAATACAATTAAGAAAAACATACCACTGCTTGGTAGAGACAAAAAAACTGGAGGCAGAGCCTGGTTTGTTGATTCTCATTTGCTGAGACTGACTGAAATAATATACATCTATTTAGGTCCTAAACTACTTTAAAACAATCTAAAAAGTTATATCCCTGATCTAGAATTTATAGAAATGAGTGGACATGCTGGTACAACTTTGAGAATTGATTATAAAGGACACATTGCTCACATTTTCATATTTACAATTTTCACTTTTAGGAGATGCCAATATCTAGATCTTTTGGTAGGGATAGGTCAAAATGAGTCACAATTAACTGATAAGAATCATAAAATTCTCAATTTAGTTCTGGCAAAGATCTTATTTTTAAAATATGACTTTTTAAATTATTCTTCTGAGGAAATTAGCACCAAAGTAAATGAATTCTGCAAAGTACTAGCCTCTCAGAATTTCAAAGAAAGCCACTAAATTTATTACCATATCAGTTCTGCCAAATGCTATGAATTATGAGAAATAAACCTTTAGGCAGAAAATAGTTAACACACTTGTGAAATGTGTGTTATCACACATCAGTGATCCACCTCAACATCAATTCTTATTAATATCCACATCATTTATTTTTACAATGGTAAATTCTTACATATCATAGATCTTGATTTCACTACTCTGTAGCAGCAATAAAGTGTTAGAAGGCCCATCAGCATGATGACACACATTCCAGTAGTAAACCCAGCCTGTTTAAAAAAATAAAAATATAGAACAACATGTATCATGTCAGAATAAATTAATATGCAACCATATTAAGTTACTCTAAACAATTATCATAAATATCTGACAGCTAATATAAAACTAAGTATAATAATCTATTTCTTTAATAATTTTATGTAGACTTATGAAAACTTGTAAAACTCACAATACAAAGAGAAAAAAATTCTAATACAAAGTGTGCTGAAAATTATATTACCTGTTTTATGCCCCAAGGAATACTTAGTATAGATGTTCCCAGCATGGTATTCCAAATCATAAAACTGAAAGCAGAGTAATAGTAGTAAAACATAAAGTTTGACTCTTCAAATATTTTAATTAAGATAAAAATTAAAATAATCAGTAATTTTTATTTACACATAATTTAAGTTATGCTCCAAAAAGTATTTTAACTCACATGGTTACTAAACTGGTGTTTTTACCATATCCTTCAGTGTAACATTGAAGTTTATAAGCAGAACCCAGTGGGCTATATACGTAGCACTCTTCTGGAGCTGGAACTACATGATCTGGGGCAATCTGGTTAAAAAAAAAAGTAAAGAAATGTTAGAACCAGTAAATGTTCAACACAGGATATTTTCTATACAATAAAGTACCTGACTATAGACACACTTCCAACTATCAGGAACAAATAAACAGTGTGTACCCCTGATTAAAACATAAAAATCACTTTTTAAATATAGTAAGATCTAAAGGAGTAAGAGTTTAAATACTATAAATAATAAACTGTTCATCTCAAATGAGAATGAATTCTTAGAATATGCAATGGTCAAAGTATTTTTCTCTTTACTTTTACGAGACAGGAGGAAGAAGAGCCACAAAGACTGAAATTAAGTAATTCTATGTGGAAAGTACTGGGCTTTAAGTGAGGAGAATTTTAAGAATCAAGTGGGCATCAAATTCCTATGTGAATGTGGTTTTAGAGAAGAGGCAGGCTGGGAACTCAAACTATAAGAAATTGAGGAGTCAAAAGAAGGGTAAGAAAAGAATAAAAAATATAGACTATTCTTTTAAATGCTTTGGTAGTAGAAGAAAAAGGTAAGCTAAAGAGGCTTAAAGTAAAGGCAAGACAAAGATTCTTAAAGACAGGAGATGTAAACAGTAGGGATGGAACCAATAGAGAGAGGTTGAAGACACACAGGAAAAGAATGATTAAATATGTATATATTTCTCATACACATAGCTCCCACTTGACCCCGACACATTTCTTTCTACCTCCCTATTCTGGGAGTTAAAAGAAATATGGTTTCCTGATGGAATTCTGACCATCTCACTGAGAATTGTCCTTTGAGAATATGTAGTCCTTACATATAATATTAAAGACATAAGAACTGACTGGTATAAAGCAAGAATCTTTTGTATCAGTACTTACTACATAAATCTACAACTTTGTGCTAGGTACAATGCTAGGTTTAGTGTTCAAGAAAAAATAATATATGGCTCCTAACTTCAAGAAGTTTAAATTTCAGTTAGAAAACATATAAAACAATTATATAAGGCTATAAGAATAAAAATTAAGTGTTCAATTCTGGAACACAGAAATGACAATAATAATAACAACAATAATGGGGACTGGAATAGTTGGGAAAGACCTCAAGGAAGTGACAGAATATTAGGCTTCAGTAGGTAGACAGGATACGAACTGAAGCAAAAAGACAGAATATCAAATCCTTCTCTTTTTATGCATACAATTTTTGGTGCCTTGTGGGGAAAGAATGTCTTGAATGCCATGCCTGTGGCTTTGTAAACAATTATTTCTTAGAGCTACAAAAGCATATATAGAAATAGGTCTGCCGCCTTCTCTTTACCCTCAGTCCTCTAGGGTCTGAGCTCTGCTGTATTCTACTATGGAGTAAAAGAAAAAAGGGACAGGACCATGTCTGCATCAGGCAGGAGATAAACTATGATATCTACCAGAGCAAGTTCAGAAAAAGTGAAAATCTAAAGCTATCAGGGATAGGATTAAAAAGCTAGAGGATAAGAAATTATTAGGAGATATAGAAAAACTGGGAGATTGGATCCCACACTCTGTCGGTGGGTCTAGGACAGTGCTTTTCAAACTTGAATATTTTTGTGATTCACACAGAAAATTTGTTAAAATACAGATTTTGATTCAGTAGATCTGGACTAAGGGCTGAGAGTCGGCCTTTTTAACATGCTCTCAGTGATGCTGGCCTGTGCAGGCCACACATTTATTAGCAAGCATCTGGGAGATGTTGGTAGTCAAATGATTTACTACCCTTCTCCAATTTAGAATAAAAATATTAAAGTAAGTGGGGAAATTTTCAGAAATAAAAGTTATAACTCTGCAAAGACCTGACACCTGTGGTTTCATATTTCTCTTCCTTTAAAAATCTTTTAAGAAAAATAATTTTGGGATTCTCAGAAAATGAGCATGGATGTATACACACAATCATTAAAATGGTCATATCATATTAATTTTAGGTCACTGTTTATATACTTTGATTAACTAGACTCATCTCTCTGTCAGTTAACAAAAGGGATTCAACTTGGTGTACAGTGCTGACAATTTCCAGGCAAACAACATACACTCAGAGTTAGACTGGCTCAGCTGGTATCTCTGAAGTTTGCTTCTGAGAATACAGCCTCTAGGAGGTCTGAACTAGACCTGGAGATACTGGATTACTTCTACTCCCCAGAGGGCTTAGATAATTCTCATATGGCACTAAGACTTTACCATAACTACTGACGTAAAGACCTAGAATAAGAAAAAGTGAAAAAATTGGGGGAAACAAATGATCCCACCCAGAATGTTTTGAAAGTCCCTACTTTGACTACGCAAAAAGATATCTTAGGAATTCACAAGGCCTAATATGAGACATCTGTGCTCAAGTGACTAGCTCAGTCCTTGCCCCTTGTAAACATCTAGAATGTTGAATTCCCTTCTCCCTTTTTATTATTACCTATAAAAATCATTTTTTTCTCAGAATGTTTCATTCTTCTTTAAACTTTCAAATTTCTGAACATCTCATATGTGGTAATTCTTATAAGCATGAAATTACTTATATAGTTTTGAACCTAAGATAATAATACAGATTTAATAGAAAGATGTAGCCTTCAATCTGATTTTTTACAGTCTCTTCCTATGGGCAGTTTTTACATTTTAAATGATTCAAAAACAAAAGCAGAAAAGAATATGTGACAGTAGGTGGACTGCAAAGCTTAAAATCTTTAATATCTGCTCTTTGACTCTTCCAACCAGTCCATTCTGAAGGAGATCAGCCCTGGGATTTCTTTGGAAGGAATGATGCTAAGGCTGAAACTCCAGTACTTTGGCTACCTCATGCAAAGAGTTGACTCATTGGAAAAGACTCTGATGCTGGGAGGGATTCGGGGCAGGAGGAGAAGGGGACGACAGAGGATGAGATGGCTGGATGGCATCACTGACTCGATGGACGTGAGTCTCAGTGAACTCCGGGAGTTGGTGATGGACAGGGAGGCCTGGCGTGCTGCAATTCATGGGGTCGCAAAGAGCCGGACACAACTGAGCGACTGATCTGATCTGATATGATAAATTTCAGTTTCTCATTCCTATAGAAAATATCTCAAAAATTTTTCCATTATACCTACAAACTTAAAAATTGAATAGACTAAGCACAACTTATTATTTATTTTATTAATCAATGACCTAAACTACTTCAATAGTTCATCCTTCTCAAAGATTTTAGGATTATGGATTAGCAGAATTCAATCTAACAAATCTCTAGGGTGTTGTAAACATAAAGAGATTGTTTCAAATTTCTCTATGCCAGGCTAATAAGAATGAACTAGTCTGAGATGTAAGATGTATTAATTAGTATCTTTGACTTTCCATGATGCCATCCTTGGAATATGGCCAGCAAAAAGTTCAACCACTGGGAGTTGCCCTGACTTATGTTCACTGTTCATTTCAACTTCTTAGACAATTAGCAATGCTTTGCCCCTTACCAGTGCCCTGTCTGCAGGAGCGGTGAGCCGGCTGTAGTAATGAATCCTCTTGTTCATGGCAGAGGCATGGTCGCTAACCCTCTGAATGACATCATTCACACTGACGATGTTTGTGGGCTCTATATAGAAAGGCCTAGAGAAGGGAATATACACTTGACAAAGAACGTTCAGGCAGAAATTCTGGAAGTCAGCCATTGAAGAAAATGACTTCTTGTCCTCCATTAGAAATGGGATGTACCAAGGCAAGGCATTCACTTCTCACTTTTGGTGGGAAAAGAAAATGTCACAAAAGAAGTATTATCCAATGTATAGAATAAAGCTTTTGTTTCATAAAGTTCTTACTTTAAACACACTTTTTTAAACTTAAGGAATTTAGCAACAGAAGAGACATAACAGAAAGAGCTTCAATCAGTTATCTAAAAGACATATAGCAGCTGTCGGTTTTCAACAATGAAACTTAGGCACAGCTTTGAATATTCTCTGAAAAATGTTTGGCATTGAATCAGACAGATTACAGACAAAAACATTCCTCTATTAAAGAGTCTCTACTCCTTTATGGGCCAAAATTACTTCCTATGATAAATACAATTCCTATTTCTTGGTTCATGTACTAAGGATTAGTGATCTCAACCAACTCCCTTATGAAACTTATCCAAAGTACTATCAAATGGAACATCAAGACACTAGAGGTATTTTGTCTCATTCTACTTTTCTTAGATTTCAGTAACATACCATTACATTACTATTTATATGCAATGTTTTCTCCTCATAACTGTGTCCCAATCAACCATAGATTCTGATTTTCAACCATCATGTTCAGTCATTAACCCATTCAGTTCCTTACTGAAACTCTCTCCATTTGCTTTCTTTCCAGCAATAAACTACTTTAAATGGAAAGATCTGCAGGGGTGCATGAAATGACTGTATTCCTCAGATCCCTTGAAGTTACAAATGAATTGTCTCCCAAACTGTATAGAATTTGCTATTTCAGATTGTACATAGATCCAAAATAATAAAGGGGAAAAAAAGCCAAGAGATTTATCACTGGTTCCCTGTAAGTCTTCTACATTCATAGTTCTGAAATAAGCTTAAAATTTCTTAAAGTATGGTAACCATTTTTGGAGACACTGTTAATCTAATCTTGCAGGAAGCACTTGAAAAACCAAGTGACTGGAATTTTAGTTTATGCAATTTTTCCAAATAACTCTGTAATATTAGAGAAGTTAAATTTAGCCTAGTCTCTCTAGTTAGCATACAGTATCTTTGAATCTTTTGTTTATTATTTACTCTCCACCATAGCACCTAAATATGGTGGGTACTTTCTAGTTCAATTCAAAAAACATCTAAGAGCATTTCCTAGAGCAAATAGGTAGATATAGAGATCAATATGATATATTATCTATAGTAAGCATATATTTGCTAAATGAAATCAGTGATGTCAATAAATCTCAAGGGGATACACTGAAAACAAGAGTCAGAGGCCAAATAAACTATCCTTACTTATAAATTTGGTAGCCTGAGATAATTACCACTCTTTTGAAGGCATTAGGTGTTCTAAATAATTTACATCTCTACTGTAGCACTCAGTAGTATTAAAAAAAGCAATACAAAAACATTTATGTCTGGGAGACAGTGAGGGGTCACATTCTACAGGACATTCCCTTCTTGTTTTGTAAGAATGATATCCCACAAAATTAAAAAACAAACTACAGCTTTAAGGCCAACATAAAGCAGAGCTTTAAGCTAATCAATGATAACTAATAGAGACTAATAAGCATGACATTGACAGAAAGAGATGAGAATGTTCTACTCGTAGCTTGTTACTCTGAAAATTCAATGGTATTAATATTTAATACCAAGCACTAAGTTGGCTCGAAGGCCTGTTAAAAAGCAGTCCAGGAAGTGTTCCAATTTCTTGGCTCCTGGCCTCTTACAGAAGTGTTAACTGTACCAGTTTAGTTGGCTTGGGTACTCAGAGAGCAGAATGACTCTGAAAGTTGTTCTTTTTCAACAGTTTTCATCAAGATGCTGAGTGCCTGTTCAAACAAATATTTTGGAATCTTTTCAATGCAGATTCTTTTTAAAAATATACAACTCAGCATATTTTAACTGAATTATTAGAAACATATGCTAAAGCTTCATCTGAGAAAGCAAAAAATATGAATTATATTTCTAAATTGAACTTTTGTTGAATTTGAAAACACTTTTAAAATTGAAACTATACAGAGAATATTCAGAATAAAACATTTTTTGAAACTTTTTCTTTTGAACAGTTTCACATGAATGCTCCCTATCAATGGTACTTCTCATTTGAAATGCAGCTCAACTGTGTCACACTGGAAAGAAATTATAATATTTCAGGCACAAGTTATGTTTATCTCACCTTAAAAATATTTATGGTCATGCTACAGAAAAAAAAATGTTTTTAACATTCAGCAAAATTTTTAAAATATTTAAAAATGTGACTCAAAACCCTGTATTTTCATTTAATACACTTATAAACAAAGAAACCTTATTTTTACCTAACACCTTTTCTAGGTTCCACTCCTTAAATTCCTTAAAAATTTTTGGCTTTTAAATCTGTCTCCACCCTTCTACTGACCAGTTACACTTCTCTGAAATTTACTAACAATTCCATGACTCTTAAGAAGGTTCATTCTCACAATGAAGACTCTTGATTTAAAACTATTTCTTTATTCACATCTCTATGGAAGATGAAACTCTCAAACACCTACCAAATTGGAACTGTTTGTTAGAAAATGAAAAGAGAATCAAGTATTCACAAAAACCCCATGCAAATAAACATTCAAAATAATGAACCCACTGTACTTGTTTCTACCTGTTTGGTAAAACACTGTGTATGCTGGGCAGCTTTTCAAGAAAGAAGACAGAAAAGAAGTTAATCAAGCCATTGTGCCTAGATATTTGCTGCTATAAGAAAAATATTGGTAATTTCTGGCTTATAGACACATTTCTTGCTTCCTCTGATGCCTAAATAACATTCTCTTCCACAAAAACCCTGCCCTATGCTCCAACTTTACTCAATGTCTCCTATTAGGGAAATTAAAATGGAGGAAGTCTTGTTCAGACTTCAGAAGCAGGAGAGCAGGCCTCTGACCCACTTCTGACCTGCCTGGGTACTGCCCGGATTCCATGCCTGCCTGCAAACACAGCAAGTCAGGCGGCGCTTTAGATAAGAGAGCAGGTTTCGAAATTCTTGAGCCCCTGGAGGTCTGGCCAACACCCTGGGGTCTAGCAAAATTCTAGAGGTGAAACAAACAGCATTGTAAAAGTTAAAAAAAGTCAGAGCTGCATTTTTGTGTCTGGAATTATAAGTGGGAGCCCTTGAAACTGCAATCTGAAGTCTCACTCGTGGTTGGATGCACTGCCTGGGACCTTTTCCCAATTGGGACTCCAGATTGCTGTTAATGAGGGACTTCCCAGCACTGTTTAAGTCTGGAGGTCGGCTGGCCTAATTTGGTGCTGTCTCTATTGTTTCTATTTCTCTTCTTTTAATGACTGTATGTTGAAATTAAGTCAAATAATCCCCTATTAACTATTGAAATTGTGTGTGATGAGTGGTTTCTTTAACAAATCCTTTGAACCTAAAAGGAAAGTAAAAATTTCGGTAAAACATCTCCAAAGGTTGAGCCTATATAAGCTCTTCTCTTTTTATTAGGGTTAATTACTTTATTGGTTCTCTAGTTTATGAAATATTGTTTAAGTGCCAACAAAGTATTAAGCACTGTGTTAAATATTAAATAATCAACAGGACATAGAGCCTCAAGGATCACAGTCTACTGGAGAAGAGAGGTAAGTGAGCAATTTCAGTTCAGAGAGGAAAAATAGAAAGAGAAAGTGATTATGAGCAATAATAGGAGCAAAAAGGTTGTGTGATGCTGGGTACGTGCAGAGTACATAGAAGGGGAAACTAAATCATGTCTGGCAGACCACAAGAAAACTATTATTGAAGTGAATCTGAAAAGATACAAAGGAGTTAATCAAGGATGAGGAAAAGAAAAAAAATTGTGCTTTAAAGAATGGAAAAGTATGTAGAAAGAACCCAGAAAGGGAGCAGGATAAATGTTTTAAAACTACAAGTAGTAAGAAGAGAAGTAGTGAGAGACGAGGGAAACCTGGGTTAGTACCTGGAGGACTTCACATGCCAATAGACATAATCCTAAAGGGACAAATTCTCAGTCTTCTTAGTTGATTCCTTCTCAAACCCCCAATCCTTAAATGTCAGGGTAATCCAGAGTTGAATCCATTTTCTCTTCTCTATCTACACTCAGTCTCTTGGTGGACTCATTTAGTCCCATAACTTCAAATATAATGTGCATGCTGATGGCACTCCAACTATTATCTCCAGCCTGAACTCCGATTCACATATCATAACTGCTCTCTGCTACCCCTCTACCACCCCATCTCTAGGATTTGTGTACCACACTAACCCCAGTACCTTCCTCACCATTCCTGACACACTGAAAGCATGCATCTACTTTAGGACCTTTGTTATTACTTTAAACAGAGGCTCTGAAGGCCTTTCTCCTAAATGTTTTCATGGCTTGCTTCTTTACTTCTTTCAAGTCCTTCCTCAAGGTCCCCTTTCTCAATGAGACATTTGGTTATCCTTGTCACCCTACCTAAAATTTCAACCTCTGTTCTCCATCCCTGTCATTTCTTATACCATCTCTGCTTTTCTGCCTTACATTTTCTCTCTAGCATTTATACTATCTAGCATAATATGTACTTTTTATTTACTACTGATTACCTCTAATAAATAAAAGCTTCACGAGAGCAGGGATTTTTGTCAGTTTGGTCACTACTCTATTCCCAGGGCCTAGAACAGTACCTGGCATATCATAGGAGCCCAATAAAATACAGTGAGTAAATACATTTTGAAATCACTTTAGAAATATAGAAGTTGGAAAAAATACTACAAAGATTTCCCATATACACTTCATGCAGGTAAACCCCCAGTGATGACGTCTTATATAACCACAGTATGACCATCAAAACCTATATTGCTTTTATAATCAGAAAAAAAGTTAATCAAAAATCATGAAGATAACGTTTTTAACTTTTCTTTAGTTTAAAAAAATTTTAAATAAATACCTGGGGGAGAAATGATGGAGGGAATAATCAAAGTATCAAAAGCTATAAAAAATGAGAAGCAGCAACCTAAAGGAAAATTAATTTAGTATGGTATCCAAAAGCAAATTAAAGACTTTTCAGGATTAGAGAATGATTGTGTCAAGTGCTACTGCTAAGTCAAATGAGATGAGGACTAGTCTATGAAATGACCACTGGTTACCTGCATGTGAGCAGTTTTGGCGGAGTAGTTAGAGCAAAATCCTGAATGAACTGGGTTCAAGAGAAAAATTTGGTATGGTGAGTACAAATAATCCTTGCAAAGAGTTTTCTGTAAAGAGGAATGAGAGCAATGAAGTGGTAGCTGAAGAGGTAAGTGTAAATACTATAGGAAAATGCTTTAAAAGCATAGAAAATATAAAAATCACCTATAATCCTACAACTGGTTATTAATAACACTTTACCAACTTCCATCTCATGGAAAAAATATAATGACACAGCATAATATGTTCATCAGAATGGTAAAATTTAACAATCTCACAATATCAAGTACTAGTAGGAGGCAGAACAATGGAAACTCTACTGGAAATATAAGCTGGTAAAACCCCTGTGGAAAAGAGTCTGGCACTATCTAGTGAAGTTGAATATGAAAGTGAAAGTGAAGTCGCTCAGTCGTGTCCGACTTTCTGCGACCCCGTGGACTGTAGCCCACCAGGCTCCTCCGTCCACGGGATTCTCCAGGCAAGAGTACTGGAGTGGGTTGCCATTTCCTTCTCCAGGGGATCTTCCTGACCCAGGGATCAGACCCAAGTCTCCCGCACTGCAGGCAGATGCTTTAACCTCTGAGCCACCTGGGAAGCTGAAGTTGAATATACATATACACTGCTGCTGCTGCTGCTACTAAGTCACTTCAGTCGTGTCCGACTCTGTGCGACCCCATATACACTACTACCCATCAAATTTACTCCCTGGGATATATCCTAGAAGAGTTCTTGTATATATATACCAGGAGACACATACAATAATGTCATTCTTTGTAAAAGTCCCACAATGGAAATATCCCAAATGTTCAAAAGTAGAATGAATAAATAAACTGCTGATACTTATAGAATAAAATGCTAGAAACCACTGACAATGAAAGTAGTTATGTACCACTTGGATGAAAACTATAATGCTCAACAAAAGTCACAAAAGAATATACACAGTAGGATCCCATTTACATGAGATGCAAAAACAGGTAAAACTGAATTCAGTATTTAGGGATACATAGACAATAAATAATAAAGAAAAGCAGGAAAATGATCACATAAATGTCATGAGAGTGACTACCTATAGGGAGGCAGAGGGATGTGTTTGGTGAAAGACACACACCTTCAAAATAGCTTCAAAACAGCTGCTGTGCAGCTAATTTCTAGACTTCACTGTTGGTTGGATGGGTGTGGGCTTTATGAATTTTTAAATTGTACATATGTACCATACACTTTTCTGTATACTGTATATAACATATGATTAAAAAGAACTTTAAAAACAGATCTTAAAGTAACATATTCTTTCAAAATTCAGTAATGAGATCAAGAGGGACCCAAAAATTCTTGTGTACCAAACAGAAATTTGCTGGTTATCTTGTGGCAAAATATCTTAAAGATTTGTTAAACTTAAATAAGAATTAGCTACCTTTTTTCTGTAACAAGACAATTGTTCCAATGTTGACCTCTTCTATGATGACTTGTGGCTGTAAAGAGTATGCTACATAGGTACCCAGAAGGTATCCAAAACTAAAATAACTCCCCACATACCTAATCTGTCTCCCTTCAAAGTAAAGATATTGTAACAATGACTGAGAAAGAAGTTGCTTTTTGAAAAGTAATTTATTGCCATTCTGAGTGACGTTTGGGATTCTGGTTCCCTGACCAGGGATCCAACCTGTGTACCCTGTATTGAAAGCTTGGAGTTTTAACCCTGGTCTATCAGGGAAGTCCCTGAAAAAGCAGTTGCTTTTTAAAAAACTCACATTATACAGAAAATATTCTGATAATGGATGTTTAAAAATGTTTCCATTGTTACATGATTTTATTGTTGAAAATAATGTCTGTCACCAATAAAACTCAAAACTGCAATTTTATAGACACGGATTAAAATTTTTCTAATGTTTAAGAACTTCCAAAGAATCTAAATGGTCTTTGAACATGTTATTAACCACACAAAAAAATCAAAGTAAAAATTGTAATAATGAAGCAAATGACAACACCAGTATCTAGGTATTAATTTTATATAATACTAAGTATTAATATCTTCACTAAAAAGTATTCAGAGTATAAAATGGCTAAAAGTCAGTGACATTAAACATTCAATTTATTTCAAACATGAAAATTTACATTTTGCATAAAACAGTATAAAAAACATTATAAAGTTATAATTCCAATGTAAATTATTAGATCTGAGTATATCTAATGATTCTTTCTCCTTTGTATCCTTCTCATCAGAGTACCTTCCAAATGGATATCCCTGAAGTATTTAGCTCCCCTCTAATGTACTTTCAGACCCGTGAGGTAGCTCCTCCATTCTGGCCAAGAAGCTACTGGCTTGTAACAGTTTTGATTTTAATTCCAGTTAACCTGAGAAGGATGATTCTGTTAATTTCTCCCTCCCCTCAGGAAAGAGATTAGCTGCTTTCTGAAGGCTCTCTCTAAACCAGTGTGTTTTTTTAAATTTTTTTCTAAAGGAGAGGAGAGGTGGGAGGATAGACTGGAGAGAGAACCAAGAAAGGTGAACAATGCTACCGGTTGTTTCCAAGTTAACAGTATTAAACCAATAAAAACAGGAGTATTTGGGGCTTTAAAAATATTAATAACAAGGAATACCAGAATACACAAACTAGCACAGCAGTCACTAAATGTGATTGAGTCATATTGAGAAGGATAAAAATTTACCAGGCAAATTTCAACAAAAACTTCCATATATTATTGTAGGATGAGCAAAAATGAATTTCAAATTATCTTGAATTACTATTGTGGCAAGGTGTTAGAAGATTTTCAAAAATAATAAAGCATATTCTATTGTTATTGTTAATATTATAAAGTAAAAATAAAAGTTTTAATGTACTGTTAAGTAAAATTTAAAGTTATTTCTACTGGGATTCCCTGATAGCTCAGTTGGTAAAGAATCTGCCTGCAATGCAGAAGACCTGAGTTCGACCCCTGGGTTGGGAAGATCCCCTGGAGAAGGGAAAGGCTACCCACTCAGTATTCTGGCCTGGAGAATTCCATGGACTGTATATTCATGGAGTCACAAAGAATCAGATACAACTGAGTGACTTTCACTTCTTCAAAGTTAATTCTATCAAGATCATTACATAATTTTTAAATTTCTATTTTTGTGTTTTATAATATACATAATACAGAAGTACACATACAAAAAAATAAAAAATGAAACAAAAAGAAAAAAAAGTACATATACACACATATAAATATATACAGTTCCAATTTTTCAGCTTATTTTTTTTAACTGATAAGGTTGGTATGATAAAAAAGTAAATGCTGATAAATACCTGGCTATGGGTATTTACCTGATAAATACCTGGCTAAGGTTATGGGTTCTTTATTTTAAAATTCTAGGCTGTTACTTAGTCATAAGTAAAAATCTTTCTTAATGACACATGGACAAAGAACTTGACCTGAATATCAATTCTCAGGACTATACAGTTTAATTAAATACAGATGCTGCTAAGAATGAATTTACAAATTCTTTCAGTGCAATTCATGGTTTCAAATTTTGGTTTTTAAAAACCCATAAATTGTTTTAATTCAACTGTGCTGAAATTAAACAATCTCTTCTTTCATGGCTACAAAATGATCAATAACATAAATGTAAGGTTCTTTTTGTTTGTTTTGATTTTAGTATCAGCACTGGAATGAGGCCAAAAGAATTGTATAAATAAACATCAGGAACTTTCAACAAAGTTAAGATGCTAGAAGCACCTGTAAGTATATACAAACATAACAGTTCTTCAGTTTTTCTCTAGGTTGATATAAAACAGTAACACCACCACCACCACCACCCCATCCTATTTTTTACCTAGAAAAAGCAGTTCCAACAGAACACCATGAGTGACATTCTACAAAGTAAGATTGAAGTGAACTCGCTCAGTCGTGTCTGACTTTTTGCAACCCCATGGACTGTAGCCTACCAGGCTTCTCCATTCATGGGATTTTCCAGGCAAGAGTACTGGAGTGGGTTGCCATTTCCTTCTCCAGGGGATCTTCCTGACCCAGGGATCGAACTCAGGTCTCCAGCATTGCAGGCAGACACTTTACCCTCTGAGCCAATGAGGAATGTGAAATTCCCAAGAGGGCACACTCTCCAAGCACATTCTTTCTTTTGCTCATTTTATCAGAATGCTACAGTAAGTCCCAAATTGTCTCAATTTCTTTAACTGCAATAAAGTAAGAGTATTATTAATTTTTGGAAGAAAAGAATGTCTTAATTATAAATTATAACTAAGATATACTTAATTATATCTTAGTTATAATTATTTATATTAATTATAAATAAGTAATAATATAAATTATAGATATTATAGGCTTCAACCCTCAATGTCACACCCATTATTACTCTCCTTCTTACACAAATCTACCAAAAGAATTTCTGGAAGAGAAATAAAATTTCTAGTTTCAAAGCCTAATTACTCCCCATTAAAAAGAAAAAAAGCAGGGGAAAAGAAAATTGCCAGGCCAGAATTTTAACTAAAATTTCCTCAAAAGCTGGAAATGTAATGAAATATTTCAATAAGTATATATATTGAGACAAGTCTTATTTTTGATATATACTTATGATTCTTCAGATGAACACTAGAATTGCTTTCTTCATTACCTTAATTGTTACCTAGTAATTGAAAACACAAAAAATTCATCTACTCTTTAAACAGATTACCAGAGAAAAAGAGCCTTCCTCTTATTCCTCTCCCATAACTTAAGAAAGGAATACTAAGGCGATCAAACCAGTCAATCCTAAAAGAAATCAACCCTGAATATTAATTGGAAGGACTGATGCTAAAGCTCCAATACTTTGGCTGCCTGATGCAAAGAGCCGACTCACTAGAAAAGACCCTGATGCTGGGAAAGATTGAAGGCAGGAGAAGAAGGCAACAGAGGATGAGATGGTTGGAAGGCATCACTGACTCAACGGACATGAATTTAAACAAACTCCAGGACATAGTGAAGGACAGGGAAGCCTGGTGTACTATAGTTCATGGTGTCCCAAAGAGTCGGACACAACTTAGCAAATGAATAACAACAACAACTTATCAAGCTTTAGAAATCTTTATCATGACCCTCAAGAAAGGTAAATGGGGACTTCCCTGGGGATCCAGTGGCTAAGGGCTGCATGCTCCCAGTGCAGGGGGTTTGATGTCTGATCAGGGAACTATATGTGTGGGATCCCACACACTTGCAACTAGAAGTTTGGATGCCACAACTGAAGATCTTGCATGATTCAACTAAAACCTGGTGGAGCTAAATAAGATTAAAAAAAAAGTTAAAAAGACACTAGAAACAAATGGTCTACATAAACTGGCCTTCAACCCAAATGGCAAACACTGTAGTAGCCTGACCAGAATCCACTGTTGCTTGTATGCCATGTTACTTAGCAAACCACTCCCAAAATAACCGAACAGTCTGATAAGGCAACAGTCCAACATGAAATCTGCTGCCAACTGGCTCTTATCAGCTAATTCTACATATAGGAAAGTTTTATAAACAATTTAGTGAAAAAGAAAATAAACAGTGCTAGAAAGGGGATTCTGATACAGGAACTTCCACGCATAGATGGCAGGAGTATAAAGTTGCACAGCCTTTCTAGATAACAATTTGGCTATATAGTAATATATAAAAAAACCTTAATTCTGCTTTCCATCCTTTTATTCTAATAATTATACTTTTGAGACTCTACTAGAAGAAATCAAAATATGGTATAAATATGGCATGTAGAAAGCTGCTAAGCAAAGCATTATTTAAAATAATTAAAATTGTGAACAGCTTAATAGTTAAACATTGTTAAATTATGATATAGTTAAATAAATAATATGCATTTATATAAAATGATATTTAGAAATAATTCTTAATATGGAAAAATGATCATAGCTTTTTGGGGCATTTCAATGATCCTTAAGGATAATTTTTATTGTAAAATTTTTTACAATTCCTTGAAATCTGGTACTTTCCCCTTACTTATTATTCTTAGCCTCAGTCATAATCCCTAGAATTTATGGCTAAATTATCTAAGCTAAAACCCTTAGAAAACCTTGCCAAAGAACTCTAGATGTGCTGCAGAGGCCTAAGGTTCAGGGAGAGGCTGGAGACTGTTTAATTATCTAAAAGGCTCATTAGATTAGAACAACTATTAGAAGCAACTGTGAGGGTGGAGAGAAATTAAGGTGAGTGGACCTTACTTTTTTAACTTTTCCAGAAGTACCAGTCCCTACAGTTGCTTACACCTAAGTCCAGTCCCTCCTTGCAGACCAGAGGTTGTTAGTTACAGCCAGATAGGACAAGTCTGGCCCATAGTCTGTTTTTATCAATAAAGTTTTTATCAGAACACAGCAAGGCCCATGCAGTTACGTGTTGTCTATGGCTGTTTTCATTCTACAATGGCAAAACTGAGTGCATGTACATATATTATTATATATACATATACAATATACATATATATAAATACATATCAAATATTTATAACCTCTCTTTTACTTTTGCTGAGTGTCTATCTCCTTCCCCAGAGTGTCTAGCACCAAAAGGAGCTTAGTGAATGCTTACCGACAAAAGGAAGGGATAGAACAAAAGAAAGGGAGGGAGGAAGTAGACAGCAAGGGACAGAAGCAGAGAAGGAGAAAAAACAGGTAGGCAGGCAGACAACTAAGGAATATTTTGCAGAAGTAACAACAACAAGTAATAAAAATTTAAATTGAAAAAGTTAAAAAAATTAAAATTGTATATAGTATATGATCTCATTAAAACATCATTGAAAAGGATAGGAGAAAATATACTAAAATGCTTTAACAACACTTGCCTCTGTATGATAGGTTTATGTTTCTTTATGCTTTTGTCTTTTTCCAGAACCGTCTCCATACAAGAACAAAACAAAATCTACTCTTAGAGAAAAAAGATAAATTTATCATCCTATAGAAGTACAGTTGACTTAAACACTGTAAGAAAATGGGTTCTTCACTTTGTATATACTATTTTTATCCTATATTATGGGAATGCTATATTTTCTGGATAAGCTGTTTTTTAATAAAAGTCATACACTGTTTATATTGAGGATAATACAGATGTTATATAAGAAAATTAAAATCACCCATTAGAAATAACCAGTTAACAGTCTAGTATATTTTCAGATAAGTATAGACCCACATACATGCACTCTGCACTCAGGTGCACAGAAACATGAAATTAGTTTTACTTGCTTTTGAGCTTTACATAAAGTGTAATAACACAATGTGTGTTTTTCTGTTTAGCTTCTTTCGCCAACATTATCTTTCTGAGGTTCATCCATATTCTTGTTTGCAGCTGTAGATTGTTCATTTTTATAAATGTGTAATATTCCATTACATGAAAATATGATTTATTTAACCATAGCTGGTTGGTGGGTATCCAGGTTGTTTCCAGTTTGGCACTCTTATGAATAACTTTTAATCTATATTTTTGTACATGTCTCTTGGTGAAATGTTTCTATTGATTACAAATAGTGTATACTAAATGCTAGCAGATAATTACAAACTCTCTTGCAAAGTGATTATACTAATTTACACTTAACTCTAGTACTGCATAATCACTCCTATTGTTCTACATCCTTGCCTTGATTTGTTTTCATCATTGACTGATTTCTTACTTTAGGTTACTGTTTTCTGTCTTTTGTTCCCAGATTTTCTATCTGGGCCCTTTTTTAATTCAGCAAACATTTTCTATGAGTTTGGTTCTTTTTTATATTTTTAGCCAGTGCCAAAATTCTCAATCTTATTTCAGTTTCCTTGAACATATTAAAAATAGTCTTTAAAAGTCTGTTTCTGATAACTCCATCAGCTGGATCATCTGTCAGTCTTCATTGTATATCCAAGTCTCCAATTTCTAATCATGTTGGTTTATCTTCTCTGCCTAGCTATTTTTAAGTACCTGGCCTTGTACTTAATGGAATTTTAGTATACAGAAAATAGTATAAATAAGTTGAAGGCTTAGAATAATATTATTTTCTTTAGAAAGGATGTACATTTGCTTTGGGGAACCAATTTAAGACACTTAGCAGACCTAGATTACTTTAATTCAATTTTAGGAACTGAGATGAGTTAAAGTTGAGCTACAGTCTCTGAAAGAAGACCATTCTATTTCCTGTTCACTCATATTTCTAGGCTTTTCAGCTTGAAGTTTGCAGGGGCCTGCCTACTTTTAGTGAGCACTGAATTCCAATTTTTCTCCCTGTGGCCTTGTAAAGCTGTCAAAAGTTCTGTCAATTTAATAGCTTCTCAGCTAATAAACTTAAACTAGAATTGGCAGATACTCTTGAGGAAATGCTGCACTTCCCTTTCTTGGTGCCCTCCTTCTTCGAGATCTAGATCCTACTGTTCTTGTCTTATCAGTTCTCCTATGTCCATAGGCACATTAAAACAATTGGAGGGGTGGTAAGTTTTTCTAGTTATTCTAAGCAGTTGGTTGGTCCAAATTCCTTAGTCTGCCCTTGTCATAAGCAAAATCTCCCTTGTCCTCTTTAATTAAAAAAAAAGTAATAGATTAACAAGACTTCCCTGGCAGTCTGTCTAGTAGGTCTAGTAGCTAAGACTCCACATTTCCATGGCAGGAAGCATGGGTTCAATTCCTGGCTGGGAACTAAGATCCCACATGCTGCATGGCATGGCCAAAGAATTTAAAAATAAGTAAAATAAAAATACTTTATTAAAAATGATAGATTATTAAAATATTAATTCACATACTGTAAAATTTACCCATTTAAATGTGTGATTCAATAGTTTTTAGAACATTCATGGAGTTGTCTCTCAAGCACCAAAACCAATTTTTTGTTTTTTGGCTATGCCATATAGAATGTGGGATCTTAGTTCTCCCATCAGGGGCACCACTTGTGCCCCCTGCAGTGGAAGTGTGGAGTCTTAACCACTGGACTGCCAGGGAAGTCCCACCATAATCAACTTTAGAACTTTTCATCACTCCAAAAAGAAGTTCCATTATTCCCTCTCGCCAGTATCTGCAACCATTAATCTTCTTTCTGTCTCTATTGCCTTTACCTAATTTAGATAGTTCATATAAATTGAATCATATATTTTTTGTGTGTGTGGCCTCTTTTATATAACATGTTTTCAAGGTTCATATATATTGTAGCATATATTGACACTTTAATCCTTTTTTTATGGTCAAATAATATTATGTTGTATGGATATACTACATTTGGTTTATACGTATATCAACTGATGGATATTTGGATTGGTTCCACTTTTGGCTATTATAAATGTTATGGACATTTCTTTATATTTGTTTGGACATATGTTTCAATTCTCTTGGGTATATACCTAGGTGTAGAATTGTTAAGTCAAATGATAATCCTGTATTTAACATTTGTAGGAATTATCACACTGTTTTCAAAAGTGGCTATACCAGTTGCAAAAGAAGTCATGGGTATGAAATGAATAGTATGGGAAACAAAGTCAGTGTAGTATCTTTGTATGGTGACAGATCATAACTAAGCTTATTGAAGTGATCATTTTAAAATGCACAGAAATGTCAAATCACTATGCTGTATAAGAGGAACGAACTGCGTTACAGGTCAATTATACTTCAAAAACAAACAAATTCATAGAAATAAAGACTAAATAGAAATAAAGACTCTACCAGAGGCAGGGTAGAGGAGGAATGGAAGAAGACAGGCAGTGAAAACATATAAACTTTCAGTTACAAAATAAATATGTACTAGGAATATAATGCACAACATGATAAATACAGTTAATACTGCTGTATGTTATATATGAAAGTTGTTAAGAGAGTAAATCCTAAAGTTCTCATTATAAGGAAAAATATTTTTTTCTGTTTTTAAATTTTTGTATCTACATGAGATGATGGATGTATATTAAATTTATTCTGATAATCATTTTATTATGTAAGTCAAATCATTATGATGTACAGCTTAAACTTATAAAGTGCTGGATGTCAATTATATCTCAATAAAACTGGAAGGAATAATGAGTGGCTATATCATGTTTCAATTCCACTAGCAATGTTTAAGGATCATGCCCTCTTTTTAAGCAATTATTTTTAACACCCAAATTAACTAGCCTTAATAAAACAGACCAATTATGTCTCAATAATGCTGAAATAAAATAGAAAATATTTATAAAAATTATTCTCTAACCATAATAAGTGAAGTGAAGTTGCTCAGTCGTGTCTGACTCTTTGTGATCCCATGGACTGTAGCCTACCAGGCTTCTCCTTCCATGGGACTTTTCAGGCAAGAGTACTGGAGTGGGTTGCCATTTCCTTCTCCAGGGGATCTTCCCGACCCAGGGATCGAACCCAGGTCTCCCACATTGTAGGCAGATGTTTTACCCTCTGAGCCAACTATAATAAAGGAGAAACAAAATGAAAGTAACATACTAAAGTAATAACAATTTTAATATATAAGAGCTAGGGTATAACAACACTCAAAGACAGGATGAAGACCAATGGCTACATCAATTTATAATAAATAAGCCAGAATTTAAGAGAAGATTAGAAGCCATTCTATGGAAGAAGTACAATAAAATAAAAAACCAGAGGCATTGGTAGACATAAAAACTAGTGTTAGAATAAATAACAACAAGTCAGATATGAATTTGATAAAAGAGAAATAACCTTAATTGAAGTAGTGATACATGCCAAGTTAAATTATAAGCTAACTGAAATAGAAAAAATGAGGAAGTGTGATGATGTTGCAAATGAATCAAACTTTTTAAAATAAGTATAGCACCAAAGTAATTTTCTATGTCACTTTATAGAAAAGTATTTCTTAGCTTGAAATGTTGAGGCATTCACTTATCTCTTAATATTTAAAAGCCCTTAGAAACTATACTTGGGGACAAAGAAATACAGAATAGATTGCAAGATGAAATCTTAAAACAAGAAGCCATAGGAAAATTATATAGTAGACTTTTGGAGACAATTTGAGATTAAGACTAAAATATAACAGGCAAGACAAAGATATATAATCTCAGTATGTTTCTTTTATATCAATTCCTTATCTTTGGGCTACAGTCATCCATTAGGCTTTTGACAAGATCCCTAAATTTCATGAGCCTCCAACTTAAAATATTTGATTTTGTCTGTTTGTTAAAAGGAGTCTTAATTTCCTTTAATAAGAAAATTGAATGAGTTTGCAATGGGTTTCATCACTTTTGCAGTAATGATATAATTACTTAAGAAAGGAAAATCCAAATGGAGTTGGTATTGCTGAGAGTTTTCTGAAAGGGAGCCAGGAAGCCATTAAGGAAGTATGAGTTATGCAAGTCTCAGCTTGGATGCAGTCTGACCTTTTGACCTGATAAGCAAGTTATTTAGAACATCTGCCAGAAACTCAAGATACTTATCAGACCCTTACCCTAAAATAACCAGTAATTTACATCTAGGACCCCTATCCTAAAACAACTTGTGATTCCTTAAGGATGAATAACAATTCTTTCCAGGCAAGTATTAACAATCTCATGGCTTTCTGTCTTTATAAGGCCCTGACTTTCTCAGAACACTCTTCAGGATTACCCAAATGTGTGTCTCCTGAATTATAATTTTAAGACACCCCCCTCCCCCACCACCATAAACTCTTTTCTTATTTGCAGCCCACTACACTTTTTTGGCGGGGGCGGGGTTGATACACTAAAATCCTTTTCAACTATATACTTGGAGGTGTTATAACACTAAGTAGAACTGAGTAGACAGAGAAAAATGCTAGGCCAACTCTTCATACTCTTTCCTCCCAACAAAACACGCTTGATTGACTGGCCCTAACGAGCACTAGTCATACTCCATTATTAGGCTTCCTCTTTCTTCAGATTTGTCCAAATAATGTTAATGAGGGAAGATGAAAGGGAAGAAAATAAAGAACTAGTTTGCAGGCAAGGGAAGAAACCATCAGATAGGACAGACAGATCTAGGGAAAGAAATGGAAGCACCTCAGAAGAGCAAATATAAATGCAAAAGGACAGTTAAGCAAAGACATCTGGAAAGACTGGCAGAAGTAAAAGAACCTATGAACTAGAGAGAATAAAAAGGTTCCAATGAAACTCAAAATAAGATCCCATTCTAACAAAGTCCATAGTTAGATTTAAAGCATCTCTAAATCCATGGCCAGGATTGCCCTCTTTAAGCATTTAGCAAAAAGAGTTCCATTGGAGAAAAATAATGGTGGAAAGTAGGGAGAAGAGAGGTGAGAGAAGAAGACTAAAGAGGGAGAGAAAAGAAGAGAGGCAAGAAGAAGGGAGAAAGGAGGAAGGAGAGGGAAGGGAACAAAAGATATAATATACAATCAGCAAATTGGTCCTCAGCTCCAGGGCACTGATATGTGGGCATGGTCAAGGGCCCTGGTCCTGCCTATTTAACATGGATGGCAAGTTCCTCAAAATTCAATTACACAGCTCTGGAAACCAACACTCCTGGAAAAACTACTTTACTAGACCTGTATAAATCCCCAACTATGAAACTGAGCCTCAATAATCAAATAATCACTTCCAATCACTATTGTTGGCCTAGGACACATTAATAGATAAACTCTTCACTTTGTTATGTGCTTGCTCACTCTCACCCGGTAGCTCTCTCTCTCTCGGACCACAGATAACAAACAGAGTCAATTCAGGTTGCTATCTAGTGACAGTATTAATGACAGATAAAAGTGAGAGAGGCCAGTTTGCACATGGGCAGACAAATAAACACTTTAAAAAAATAAGGGCCATAAGCATGCTTGGTATCTTTGAAGGGCACCCAGAAGACTGCCTATTTTAAATATCTACCTCTACCCCACTGGCTTACCAGAGTCCTTGAAATGTTATTAGAAAAATCTAATCCTTAGGTTAGGCTTTTATATTTCTAGAATTCTCCTTATTAAAATGCAAATAGTCATGAAAAAGTAACAGACTAGATCTTTGACACATCAGATTGCTTGCCATCATAACATTAATCAGACAACAGAGCTGGCACCAATAGGATAGATAAGCATTAGTGAATAAGGGGAGGAAGAAAAAGTATAATTTACAATGAATTGTTTAGAGGGAATTTTTGAGTGAATTCCCTGAGAAAAACTGGACACACAGAGATGAGTAAGAAAGCTGTAGGTACTGGGAGAAATGCAAGAGGAAACAGAGTTTGAGAAAACTGAAAAAGGGAAGTTCAAATCCCAATTTGGTTTCAGGCTGGCTGGGAGGGTCAACTCCCAAAGGTTATAATCCCAGAGCAGCAGCTGAGCATGAAGCAATCCTGAATACCAGCTCTAATATCTGGTTACCAGAAAGTCTGGGAAAAGCAGCAAAACAAACTCTAAGGCCAGTGACTCCCAATGGCATATAACAAATACAGTATAGGAGATTTCTAAACCTCTCTGTCCCCCTACCCACATTCTTAACCCCAAACCAGGTGAAAAACTAATAAGGGAGGGGAGGGGAGGCATGCAGAGAGAAATATGGATTTGTGTAATTTGCAAAAATTCTCCAAATGATCCAAATGCTTATGATTATGACATGTATGGTTCCTCTACAGTGACAAGCTCCTTCATCTACCTAAGTCTAATCAGATCCCCAGTCCACCAAAATGATAAGCAAGTCCAACACACTTTCAGTCCCAAATATTTCTTAAAATTTTTATGTTTGAACTAGAACATGATTTTGATTGCCACCTAGTGGAAGAGACAGAGTCAACCACAAATTAAACTGAGAATAAGCAATCTAAAAGTATCAAATGTTATTTTTTATATTCTAACAGCTGAAGACAGTTTCCCAAAGTGTGGCTATACGAAAGATGAATTTAGGTAGCACAAGGATAAATGCTATTTTAAGTCCTTTGTATTTACTGCAATGTATATTAGAAAAAAGTATAAATGATACTTCATCATTTCACAAATATGTGAAGATAAGGCTAAATTAACATTAATTTTTTCAAAGTTAATAAAAATACAGTATATCTGAAATTTATGTATATAAAATGAAATAACCCACATTTTAGTAGAAATAACAGTATTTTAAGATATTCCTGTTTTTTCCCCCATCAAATAAGTTCCTGAAATTATTTCACAAGAAAATTAGCATTCAATACTGCTAAACTCCTATAAAAATTTGCCTTCCTTAAAACATGCTTACCTAGACAGTTATCCTATGATTGAAAATAGTTGATTCCCTCTTATTTTGACAAATTTCATTATAGAAAATATACTTCCATTTAATCTAAATGGTTAAATACTCAGAGAACTGTTTAAACTCCTGCCAACCTATTGCAGTGGAATGCACTTTAATGACCTGTGTTGTATCGTCACAGTGGTCAATTATTTATCATAGAATTCAGAGGTTTCAAGAAAGTTCCGAGCATTTAATCAGCATTCATTACTCCTTCTATTCACTGATACTGAAACATACAAGTGAAAATTACAAGATTCATTTCATTATCTTCTCTGATGACCACTTTAAATGACAATGATACATTTCTCAAGTGATAAATTTCATACTGCTCAACCTGCTAAAAAAGACTAAAAAATTAAGTATCTGGAAAATGGAAACAGGATTATCAAGAATAGTTTAAACCAATCCTCTTTCATCTCCTGGACTGGAAACTCCTTAAAGCCTTAAAATCAGCATTTTTTTTGCCATCATAACATTAAACAGACATTACAGCTGGCACCAATAGGATAGATAAATAATAGTGAATAAGGGGAGGAAGAAAAAGTATAATTTATAAAGCATTGTCTAGAGGGGATTTTTGAGTGAATTCCCTGAGAAAAACTGGCACACAGAGATGAGTAAGAAAGCCCTAGGTCCTGGGAGAAATGGAAGAGGAAACAGAGTTTGAGAAAACTGAAAAACAGTTCAAGGAATAGGTGGGGTTGTTGAATAGTTGGGTATTTACCTAACAGTAACTGCCACATGTCCCACCTAAAGCACTCAGCTTCTTTCTGAGGAGACAACACTCTTACAGTTTCCTATTTACTCCCCTGGACTCATTTATATATATTTGCAATATATATAACTTGTTAATGTCTTTACCCAAATGGCAGTATACTATATACACTGACTGCTCTGCACTTAACTTTTTTCATTTAACAAAATAAGTTGAAGACTTGTTCCATTTTGATAGGTAATAAAGTCACTTCCTTCTTTTTAATGGGTGAAAAATATTCCATTGTATCAAGGTGCCATAATTTATCCAGTCCTATAAGAAAAGACATTTTTGTTGTTTTCAATCTTTTGCTATTACAAAGAAACAGTGCATCAAACAACTCTGTACATATACTATTTGACACTGCAAATTAATGTTTAGAAGTGAAACTGCTGGGCCATGTAAACTTTGGCATTGGTTTCTGGCATTTTTTTTGGCGAGGGGCAGATCACATTAATTTTGTGGGTTAAAATTTAAAGAGCATGACACTATATTTTAGAGTCTTCCCTACTGAGAACAGAATATCCCTTTTTGTTACATGTAATACCTTATTAACTAGAACATACATACTTAGTCCTTTCTAAAATATGGAGGCATCTAATAATCCAGGACATCTTTTAATCACTGTCAGCCAGGTGGCAGTCATGAAAGTAACTGCTCCTGGTGGCATGACAGTTCATCTGTGGTCGTTTCAATGATCAAACCATTTAGAGACCATTCACTTTTCACTTTAATGAATTGGAGAAGGAAATGGCAACCCACTCCAGTGTTCTTGCCTGGAGAATCCCAGGGACGGGGGAGCCTGGTGGGCTGCCGTCTATGGGGTTGCACAGAGTCGGACACGACTGAAGCAACTTAGCAGCAGCAGCAGCAAGGAATAAATATGAGCCACAGTGTTGTTAGAAAGCTTTTTGTGACACCTTCTGGTAAGATCAGGCAAGTACAAGCATCAAAACTAAAAAGTGTCAGTGATTTGGAAGAAAATTCTTTCAAGAAATACTACACTATCAATGCTCTTAATCGTAATATGGACAATTTTGTGTGAGCAGGAAAAAATAATGATTTTTGATGACTGCAAGTCAAAAAGTGATTCAGAAGAAGCAGGCTGTATGTGAAGAATCAGATTGTAATATCTTAACTGATATATTTTGTTTATATTTTTGATTTTGTAATCGTACTAGAATTCTAGTAGGTACAAAAATAAAATTCTAAGTTCTAAGAAATTGTTGCATCAGAGGTATGGGCAGCAGTTTATGTTAATTTTATATTAAAAAAAAAAAAAAAGAACAACCAAAATCAGTACAACTTTTAATCAGCATCTCAGATTTGAATAAACATTGTGCTGTTATTTTAGTATTTTAGAGTTTCTCTCATATAGATTTTGCATATTCTTAAGGCTATTCCTATGTATTTTATCTTTTCCTCCATTATATTTTATTATTAGAATGCTATTGATTTTTGAGTATTTTGTAAACAACCACCTTACTGAATTTTTTAATATAAACTGTTATTATAAATTGCATTTATAATAATTTTTCAGTGGATTCTTTTGGATTTTCAAGGTAAGGAATGAAATAAATTTTAAACTCTAATTATCTTAAACTATCTGCTAGAATTTAAACTCAAAGAAGGTAAGGATTATAAATTATTTTTACTGTTCTATTCCCAGCACTTCCCATACTTGTGCTCAGTTGCTCAGTCATGTCCAACTCTTTGCAAACCCATGGACTGTAGCCCGTCAGGATCCTCTGTCCATGGAATTCTCCAGGCAAGAATACTTGAGTGAGTTGCCATTTCCTCCTCCAGGAGATCTTCCCAACCCAGGGATCAAACCTACATCTCCTACATTGGCAGGTGGATTCTTTAACACTGAGCCACTGCGGAAGCCTGACCGCGTAATACATCGCACAGATCAGACAATCAATATGTATTTGTTAAATGAGTTACATGCATATTACTTCATAAAACTTACCTCAGCCATCCCTGACAGAGATACGGAGTTTAGTCTAAAAAGTCAAATATAAGTGAGAAAATGTATTCATATATATTTCCTTTTATATACAAACATACAGACCCTGTAAGAAATTAGATATTTTATAATAAAATCTCTATATATTTGGTTATAATGAGTTCTATTTTAATAACTAAAAGTCTTAATTATAAAATAAATGTTTTATTTTAAACACTTACCTTTTAGATCTTATATCTGATGAATCAAACTGGATATTCATAGGTCCAGGATTTATTTCATGATCTCCCTCAGGGATGAGAAGATGCCTAGAATCACTATCCATATTTGCCATTTTTCTCAGACTGTAAGCACTAAAGAAGTCAGTCCTGTAATAAATCAGAAAAGAGAAATAATTTAAAGTTTAATATAAGAATTATTTTACTACTGATAGGGAATACATTTGCATGTATAAGAAATCAAAAACACAGGAATTTGCTGAAGCTATCTTAATGAGATATATGTCTAAAATACTTATATTATCAGAAACTTGCTAAGTTGAAAAGGAGTTACTACTTATTTTTCAGCTTAATAAAAAAAGAAGCAAGGCAATCCATTTCCAGTAATAAAACAGATTAGGCTATTTGGGCTCATTTTCCTGCAGAAAACAACTGAAAATACTGGATAAAATATTAATTTTTTTTTTTTGAAAATAGGAAAAGCAGGCCATTTGTAGGTGAATTTAAGGAACCTAGAAAAGTAAGTAGCTCAAACAAGTTGGTTCCATTCTAAAGGTATTCGCTGTGCCAGGAGAAACTGTGCTGGGGTTTTCAAGATCTTGTGGAATAGTAGCGAAATAAAAAACAAACCCCAAAATTCATCCAAAGTAAGGAACGAGTATAGTAAGAAATCACCCCCTATCCCTACTTCCCATACAGCTGTGACTACAGAGCGCTTCACCATCAGATTAGGAGTTAACAGGAAGTAATCCCAAGGAGATCCAACCAGTCCATTCTAAAGGAGATCAGTCCTGGGTGTTCTTTGGAAGGAATGATGCTAAAGCTGAAACTCCAGTACTTTGGCCACCTCATGTGAAAAGTTGACTCACTGGAAAAGACTGTGATGCTGGGAGGGATTGGGGGCAAGAGGAGAAGGGGATGACAGAGATTGAGATCGCTGGATGGCATCACCGACTCGATGGACATGAGTTTGAGTAAACTCCGGGAGTTGGTGATGGACAGGGAGGCCTGGCGTGCTGCGATTCATGGGGTCGCAGAGAGTTGGACACAACTGAGAGACCAAACTGAACTGAACTGAATCCCAAAGAAAGGTAATGCCAAAGAATGCTCAAACTACTGCACAATTGCACTCATCTCATACCTAGCAAAGTAATGCTCAAAATTCTCCAAGTCAGGCTTCAACAATATGTGAACTGTGAACTGCCAGATGTTCAAGCTGACTTTAGAAAAGGCAGAGGAACCAGAGATCAAATTGCCAACATCCGCTGGATCATGGAAAAGGCAAGAGAGTTCCAGAAAAACATATATTTCTGCTTTATTGACTATGCCAAAGCCTTTGACTGTGTGGATCAGAATAAACTGTGGAAAATTCTTCAAGAGATGGGAATACCAGACCACCTGACCTGCCTCTTGAGAAACCTATATGCAAGTCAAGAAGCAACAGTTAGAACTGGACATGGAACAACAGACTGGTTCCAAATAGGAAAAGGAGTATGTCAAGGCTGTATATTGTCACCCCGCTTATTTAACTTATATGCACATCATGAGAAATGCTGGGCTGGATGAAGCACAAGCTGGAATCAAGATTGCTGGGAGAAATATCAATAATCTTAGATATGCAGATGACACCACCCTTATGGCAGAAAGCAAAGTAGAACTAAAGAGCCTCTTGATTAAAGTGAAAGAGGAGAGTGAAAAAGTCGGCTTAAAACAACATTCAAATAACAAAGATCATGGCATTTGGTCCCATCACTTCATGGCAAATAGATGGGGAAACAATGGAAACAGAGACTTTATATTCTTGGGTTCCAAAATCACTGCAGATGTTGAATGAAGCCATGAAATTAAAAGACAATTTCCCCTTGGAAGAAAAGCTATGACCAACCTAGACAGCATATTAAAAAGCAGAGACATTACTTTGCCAACAAAGGTCCATGTAGTGAAGCCTATGGTTTTTCCAGTAGTCACATATGGATGTGAGAGTTGGACTATAAAGAAAGCTGAGCACTGAAGAATTGATGCTTTGAACTGTGGTGCTGGAGAAGACTCTTGAGAGTCCCTTGGACTGCAAGGAGATCCAACCAGTCCATCCTAAAGGAGATCAGTCCTGAGTGTTCATTGGAAGGAATGATGCTAAAGCTGAAACTCCAATACTTTGGCCACCTAATGCGAGGAGCTGACTCATTTGAAAAGACCCTGATGCTGGGAAAGATTGGAGGCAGGAGAAGGGGATGACAGAGGATGGTATGGTTGGATGGCATCACCGACTCCATGGACCTGAGTTTGGGTAAACTCCGGGAGTTGGTGATGGACAGGGAGGCCTGGCGTGCTGCGGTCCATGGGGTCGCAAACAGCTGTACACTCTGAGCGACTGAACTGAACTGAACTGAAAAGTGCCTCACTCCCTCACAAGAGAATCGCAAACAAGGTTTCTTGACACTGACCACAGCCTGTGTGTGTGTTTGTATGTGTCTGTGTGTGTGTCTGTGTAGAGGGAGATATTATATACTACAAACTGTACCTCATGGATTTGCAAGGTGATCAAAGAACACTTAAAGCTGTGAACATAATTTCAGGTTACTTGCTTGGTAGAGCTTATAGGTAACTGGCTGAAGCAAATGTAAATCTTTTCTTTGAGGATCCAGAAAACATTGATCCTAGCCCTCAAAAAAGACCTGCAAACAGTTTTTCAAGAACAATGAACAGTACACTGTCAAAATAAACCAGCATATAAAGAAATAAAATGCTATTAGTGAGAACCAGAAGAAACAGCAGAAATAGTTTCACAAAGGTTTCAACCACATTTTTATTATCAGAATAAGATAATAAAACAATTATGATTCCTTCCTTTAAACAAATAAAGGAAAAAGTGGATATTTTCAAAAAGTAACAGCATGTTTGAAAAGGACAGAGTGAACTCTTAGGCCCAGATAAATAACAACAACAACAACAAAATAAAACAAAACATAATAGCCAAAATTTAAAAGTCAATGGGTGTATTTAAAAGTTGAAGAAAGGATGCTGGCAACATGGTAGAATAAAAAACTACCTTCATCTTTTCCCTTCAAAGTACAACCAGTAAAACATCTATAAACACAACAAAACTGCCTCCACCCAACACACTAGGATGCTGGAGAGTTCCATACATCTGTTCATCTAAGAGTGAGCAGACTAGATAGAATATATAGAAGAGGGGGAAACTGAGGGAGGGAGAAACCAAGAGAAGAGTGGCCCTCCAGCTCTAGCAGCTGAAACTGCAGCCCCAAAAGACTGGTTGGCAGCAGGGGAGGTGGGCACACGACTCCTGCCTCAGCAGCCGCCATGAACAAACAGGCCAAGACAGAGAACCTTACAACACTGCACCCAGCATAGGTGCCCCTGCAATCCTGGCTCTTCTCTCTCTTCTCCCTTCCCCTGCAATGTCAGAGCCTGTAATTCAGGAGACCCTGGATATGACGTAAGAGACCACCATCCCGGCTATAGCAGAAGGCAAGGCACCGACAACCCAGGAGGCACAAGAAACAATAATGAGTGCCCAAGGTAACACTGCTAACAGAGGTGATGGAGGATGGAGAGTGAAGATTCAAATATAACTACAGGTAGTTCAGGTAAGAAAAACCAAAAGATTGTGCACCACTTACTGGAAAACAGAAGAAAGGCCTCTAATTTCTAATCTACTGAATCTGTTATAATCAACAAAAAAGGTGTTTGCCACTTGAAAATTGTCTGTGGAGAAACAGCTCATCAGGCACCATGAACCATAGTAACACTGCACTACAAAATGACAATTCTCCAGAAACTAAATGTAAAGTAATGAAATATTGTGACGTAATTGAAACAGATTCAAAATATTTGTCATGAAGAAACTCAACAAACTAAAGAAAACTCAGAAAAGCAGATTCAATAAGCTCAGGAATAAAATTAATGAACAGAAGTAATACTTTAACAAAGAGATTTAAACTCTAAAAATAGAAATAAATGAAAATTCTAGAGCTGAAGAATTCAGTAAATGAAATGAATTACAAAGCAATGGAAATAGAGCAGACTGGATAAAAGACAGAATCAGCAAGCTTGAAGATAGAAATCTAGAAATAATACCAGTAGGAGAGGAAGAGAAATAAGATTTTTTTTTAAGTCAGAAAATTCTACAAGAGCTGACTGACTCTTTTAGGAAGGACAACATTAGGACATTGGGTATCCCAGAAAAGAAAGAAGGGAACAGAGTTTATTTAAAGAAATAATAGCTGAGAATTTCCCAAGCCTGTGGTAAGAATTGGATATACATGGCTATGAAGCTAGGAGAACACCTAATAACCTCAATGCAAAAAGATCTTCTCTAAGATGCATTATATTAAAACTGTCAAAAGGGGCTTCCCTGGTGGCTCAGTGGTAAAGAATCCATCTGCCAGTGCACAAGACATGGGTTCCATCCCTGATCCAGGAAGATCCCACATGCCAAAGAGCTACTAAGCCTGTGCGCCACAACTATTGAGACTGTGCTCTAAATCCCGGGAGCCACAACCACTGAAGCCCACGTGCCCAGGCATGCACGCCACAGTGATGAGAAGCCCTTGTACCACAACTAGAGAGTAGTTCATGCTCGCGGCAGCTAGAGAAAGCCCATGCAGCAATGAAAACCCAATAAAGCCATAAAAAATAACAACAAAAAACTGTCAGAAGTGAGTCACAATGAAAACATTTTAAAGGTAGCAAAGGGAAAAAGGATAATAACCTATAAAGGAAGCTCCATTATACACAGAAAATCCTACACTGCCACCAGAAAACCACCAGATGTCATTGATGAATTCAGTAAAGCTGCAGTATACAAAATTAATATACAGAAATCGGTTGTTAATTCTACACACTAACAATGGACGTGAGGAGAAGGCAATGGCACCCCACTCCAGTACTCTTGCCTGGAAAATCCCATGGACGGAGGAGTCTGGTAGGCTGTAGTCCATGGGGTCCCTAAGAGTTGGACACAACTAAGCGACTTCCTTTTCACTTTTCACTTTCATGCATTGGAGAAGGAAATGGCAACCCACTCCAGTGTTCTTGCCTGGAGAATCCTAGGGGCGGGGGAGCCTGGTGGGCTTCCGTCTATGGGGTCGCACAGAGTCGGACACGACTGAAGCGACTTAGCAGCAGCAGCAACAATGGACGTGAGTCTGAGTGAACTCCGGGAGTTGGTGATGGACAGGGAGGCCTGGCGTGCTGCGATTCATGGGGTCGCAAAGAGTCGGACACGACTGAGTGACTGAACTGAACTGAACAATGAATTACTCAAAAGAGAAATTAAGAAAATAAGTCCATGTACCATTGCATCAAAAAAGAATAAAAAACCTAGAAATGAACTTATCTAAGGAGGCAAAAGACCTGTACTCGGAAAACTACAAGACACTGATGAAAGAAATTGAAAATGACACAAATAGATGAAAAGATACACCATGTTCATGGATTAGAATTAATACTGCTAAAATGACCATACTACCCAAGGCAATCTATAGATTCAATGCAATCACTATTAAAATACCAAGGGCCTTTCTCACAGAACTATAGAAAAATAATTTTAAAATTTGTATGGAAATACAAAAGACCCTGAATAGCCAAAATAATCTTGAGAAAGAGAAGAGTTAAAAGAATAATGTTCTTTGACTTCAGACTATACTACAAAGCTACAAAAACAAATAATAATAAAAATAAAAACTATGACATAGGCACAAAAACAAATAGATCAATTAAACAGGATAGAAAGCACAGAAATAAACCCATGCACTTATAGTCAATTACTCTATGACAAAGGAGGCAAGAATATAAAATGGAGAAAAGAATTTTTTCAAAAAGTGCTCAGAAAACTGGACAACTACATGTAAAAGAATGAAATTAGAACATTTTCTCACACCAAATACAAAAATAAACTCAAAATGGATTAAAGACCTAATATAAGACTGGAAACCATAAAACTCCTAGAGGAAAACATAAGCAGAACATGCTAACATAAATTACAGCAGTATTTTTTTTATCTGTATGCTAAAGCAAAAAGAAGGGGATGACAGAGGACGAGATGGCTGGATGGCACCACTGAATCAATGGACATGAGTTTGAGCAAACTCCGGGAGATGGTGAAGGATGGGGAAGCCTGGTGTGCTGCAGTCCATGGGGTCACAAAGAGTTGGACGTGGCTGAGCAACTGAACAACAAATGCTAAAGCAAAGGAAATAAAAGCAAAAATAAATATGACCTAATCAGAATTAAAGGTTTTGCAGAACACGAAGGAAATCAAAACAGACAAAACAGACAGTGTACTAAATGGGACAAAATATTTGCTAATGGTATGACTGATAAGGGGTCAAAATTCAAAATATATAAACAGCTCATACAACTCAATGAAAAAACCAAACAACCCAATTTAAAAATGGGTGGAAGACCTGAATAGACATTTTATAAAGAAGACATACAGATGGCCAACCAATAAAGATGCTCAATAGCATTAATCATCAGGGAAATTCAAAACCACAATTAGATATCACCTCACACCCATTAGAATGGTTATCATCAAAAAGGTAAGAAACAACAAGTCTTGGTGAGTATGCCAATATAAGGGAACCCTTATATACCGTTGGTGGGAATGTAAATTGGTGTAACCACTGTGGAAAACAGTATGGCTACTTCTCAGAAAAACTAAAAATAGAACTACCATATGACTCATCAATTCCACTTCTGAGTATGTATCCGAAAAAAAAAATGAAAACGTTAATTCAAAAAGATACAGGTACCCCAATGGTTAGAACAGTATTACTTATAACTGCCAAGACATGGAAGCAACCTAAGTGTCCATCAACAGATGAATGAATGGATAAAGAAGATGTGGTACATGTACAATGGAACACTTTGTTGTTTAGTTGCTAAGTTGTGTCTGACTTCTTTGTGACCTAATGGACAGTAGTCCATTAGGCTCCTCTGTTCATGGGATTTCCCAGGCAAGAATATTGGAGTGGTTTGCCATTTCCTTCTCCAAGGGATCTTCCCAACTAAGGGGCTGAACCTGGGTCTCGTGTATTGGCAGGCAGATTCTTAACCACTGCACCAGGGAACTCTATAGATATTTCCTTAGTAAGTAAGTAGGTGTTAGTCGCTCAATCACATCTGACTGTTTGTGACCCCATGGACTATAGCTCACCAGGCTCCTCTGCCCATGGAATTCTCCAGGCAAGAATACTGGAGTGGGTAGCCATTCTCTTCTCCACAGGATCATCCCAATCCAGGGATCAAACCTGGGTCTCTTATGTTGAAGGCAGATTCACTATCTGAGCTACCAGGGAAACCCTAGGCATTTCCTTACTATATCTGACTCTTTGTGACCCCATGGACATATCTGATTCTTTGTGACCCCAGGGACATATCTGACTCTTTGTGACCCCATGTACTATAGCTCACCAGGTTCCTCTGCCCATGGAATTCTCCAGGCAAGAATACTAGAGTAGGTAGCCATTTTCTTCTCCAGGGGATCATCCCAATCCAGGATCCAACCTGAGTCTCCTGCATTGCAGGCAGAATATTTACCACCTGAGTCACCAGGGAAGCCCTAGGTATTTCCTTATGCAGCAATAATCCTTCTAGCAGCAGTGAAACAGAGGAAAAGTCAATAACCAAGTCAGAGTAGGGAAAAAAGTTACCTGCTTAAACAATGGTGGAAATACAGGGTTACACTTCTGACTTATTTTGCTAACCAATGCTCTCCACTGTATTGGTTCCTAAACTAAACTAGGATGTGGCTGAATTTACAAACAGGGTTCTTTTAACTCCCAGAGATGATACTTTCACTGATTATTGAATGTTAGGAAACCAGAAAAGAGGAAAATCTAGAAAGGTTCTTAAATTTCAGTCAGCCTTAACAAAAAGTAGTAATCAGGGTTAAGGAAAATATGAAGGACATTCAGGAATTGACATAAAAGTTCCAGTTTAATCACAAACATCTTTTTTTTTTTCCTGAGCAAATCTGAAATTTGCATTGTCAAATTAGCCTTTTATTCCAAACAAGTAGAAAACTGATATTTCAATGATTTAAAATAAATCATGAATGAGTTCAAAGTTCAAATTCAAAGTCCCCAGTGCCTTTCAGAGATTTATAATATTCAAATAAATATGAAGAATTGTAATAAAATTGATAATTTTCAGTTGCCTCAACTTTAAATTCCCCCAGAAAGCTGTCTCAAAGGAAATTTAGTATCTTTTTTAAAAGTCTTGATGAGAACTATAAGATATCTTAAAATCTGATGAATTAGGTTGAGAGGTGAACTGGAGTTTCATAGCTAACATTACTTAGATGGTAACACAGGATAGTGCTGTCAATGATTGACTAAACAGTTAAATATTCCAAAACATTATTTTTGTCATAGACTAACACTAATACAGGAAATTAAATACACAAAATGACATAAACAGACATATTCACTATTTCATTCAGTCCTCTGACCTTTAAAACAAAGTCCCAGATGCAAGATTAATGTCAAAGATAAGTCATTTAATAATGAGCTCCTAATCATTTAAGATTGGTTTTAGTATGGGGTCCCAAGACCAAAATAGCTTATTAATAACTTGCTTGCTAATACCTATGCTGAAACATTATCTCCATAAAAAGAACATAGAGAACAACAAAAGGAAGCTCCTGTAATGTCTTTTAAAAGGTATTAACTATGAGCATCACCATATTTCAAAGAATGTCAGTCCTTTCCACTCCAGGTTCAGAAACTTCCTTTCACAATTCTTTGAGAAAGCAAATTTATAGTACTGGGTTGGCCAAAAAGTTCCTGCGGTTTTAAAGCAAAAACAGAAGACACATTTTTCATCTCTTTCACCAACAACTTTATTGAACAACATATTAACCAATATGCAGATGAAACTACTGTAATAACAGAAAGTGAAGAGGAACTAAAGAGTTCCTCTTGAGGAGGGTGAAAAGGAAATGAAAAAGCCGACTTAAAACTCAACATTCAAAAAACGAAGATCATGGCATCTGGTCTCATCACTTCATGGCAAGTAGATGGGAAAAAGTGGATGCAGTGGCAGATTTAATTTCCTTGGGCTGCAAAATCATTGTGGACTGTGACTGCAGCCACGAAACTAAGATGTTTGTTCCTTGGAAGGAAAGCTATGACAAACCTAGACAGCATATTAAAAAGCAGGGATTTCGTTTTGCCAACAAAGGTCCATGTAGTCAAAGCTATGATTTTTACAGTAGTATGATACAGATGTGAGAGTTGGATCATAGATAAGGCTGAGCGCCAAAGAACTGAGGCTTTCAATTGTGGTGCTGGAGAACACTCTTGAGAGTCCCTTGGACAGGAAGGAGCTCAAACCAGTCAATCCTAAAGGAAATCAACCCTGAACATTCATTGAAAGGACTGATGCTGAAGGTGAAGCTCCAATACTCTGGCCACCTGATGCAAAGAGCTGACTCATCGCAGAAAAGACCCTGTTGCTGGGAAAGTCTGAAGGCAGGAGGAGAAGGGGCAGCAGAGGATGAGATGGTTAGATGGCATCACAGACTCAATGGACAAGAGCTTGAGGAAACTCCGGGAAATAGTGAAGAACAGGGATGCCTGGCATTCTTCTGTCCAGGAGTCCAGGGGGTTGCAAACAGTGGGACACAACTTAGTGACTGAACAACAACATTCACCATTTTCTTCCACTACCCTCTGACATTTTTCAGGCAATTTTATAATTCCATCTTCCCAAAACTTTTTATCTTTTTGAGCAAGAAACTGTTTCAGGTGCTTCTTACAATCTTCCAGGGAATTGAAAATTTTCCATTAAGAGAATTTTGGAAGGACTGAAATAAATGGAAATCTGAAGATGCAGTGTCTGGTGAATATGGCAGATGAATCAGACCTTCCCAGCCAAGCTGTAACAGTTTTTGTCTGGTCATCAGAGAAATATGCAGTCTTGCGTTATCCTGATGGAAGACTATGTGTTTTCTGTTGACTAATACCAGATTCTTTTCTTTGAGTGCTGCTTTCAGTTGGCCAAATGGAGAGCAGTACTTGCTAGAATTAATAGTTCTGTTTTCCAGAAGGAGCTCATAGTAGAGACTTCCCTTCCAATCCCACCATATATACAACATCATGTTCTCTGAATGGAGATCAACCTTTGGTGTGGTTGGTGGTAGTTCATTTCACTTGCCCCATGATCTCTTCCATTCCACATTACTGTATGGTATCCAATTTTTATTGCCCATCACAATTTGTTTTAAAAATGGAATTTTCATTAAATAGAGGATTGAATGCAGAAATATGGTCAAGGTTTTTTTGCCTAACTTACATGGAACCCAAACATCAAAGCGATTAACACAACCAAGCTGGTGCAAATGATTTTCAGTGCTTAACGTGGATATTCCGAGTATGTTGGCTATTTCCCTCATGATAGAAAGTTGACTGTTTTCAATTAGTGTCTCGATTTGATCACTCTCAACTTCAACTGGTCTACCTGACTGTAGAACATCATCCAACAAGAGATCTCCAGTACCGTACTTCCTTGATGGCTCAATGATTAAAGAGGCCACCTGCCAATGCAGGGGACACAGGCTTGACCCCTGGTCTGGGAAGAGTCCCCATGCCACTGGGTAACTAAGTCCAAGTGCCACAGCTACCAAGACTGTGCTCTAAAGGCTGGGAGGCACAACCACTGAGCCCATGTGCCGAAACTACTGAAGCCTGTGCACCCTAGAGCCTGTGTTCCACAACAAGAGAAGCACCGCAATGAGAAGCCCACGCATTGGAGCTAGACAGTAGCCCCTCCTCTCTGCAACTACAGAAAAGCCCACACAGCAGCAAAGACCTAGCACAGCCAGAAAGAAAGAAAGAAAGCTCCAGTACAAACCACAAACCATTTTTTGTCACATTTGATCAGTCATGCCACCTTCTCTACACACTGCACAAGTCTATTCTTGTGTTTCAGTTGCCTTTTTACCTTTCTTGAAATAATAAAGCATAAAATGCCAAAAGTGTTGCTTTTTTCCTTCCATCTTCAATATTAAAAAAGCTACACAAAAATTCACCAATTTTGATGAATTTTTTTTTTAATGCACACTGATATGACAGCTGTTACAATACAATCTAACAGAACTGTTTCAAATGAAGTTAAAAACAACAAAGCACTACTATAGCACCTTACATAAAACAACCAAATCAAGTTTTTGGCCAACTCAATATATATGCCAAGATGCTAGCAACAATCTGCAATAACAGGCACTGGCTTTTGCCCAAAGAAATGGATTATGAACCCACCATATAAGTATTTATGACTGAGAATTACTATTAACTAATACTTCTGCATATGGTAGAGTTTTAGATTCAGTTTATATTATATTTATATTCAGTTTACCAGGCTGGGGGTTGATAATTTTTTTTCTGTTAATGGCCAGATAGTAAATATTTTAGGCTTTGCCAGCCATACAGTCTGTGCAACTATTCAACTTTGCCTTGTAGCACAAAAGACAATATATAAATGAGCAAGCACAGCTGTATTCCAGTAAAACTACATAAAAAGTAAATACATTTGGCAGTGGGCCAAGTTTGGTCATAGTTTACACACCTATCCAGTACGCCAATATAAAAGCAAACAGGGGAAAAAAAGAAAAGCAAATGGGGGACTTTACCATTGATCCAGTGGCTAAGAATCTGTGTTCCCAATGCAAGAGGCCTGGGTTCAATCCCTGGTCATGGAATTAGATTCCACATGCCACAACTAAAACATCCCACATGCCGCAATTAAGACATAATGCAGCCAAATAAATAAATATTCAAAAAAAAAAAAAGCAAATGGAATCATACCATTAAAAAGGCAGCCTGGTAAAAGCAGTTTTGTTATGTATATGTATGTTCTTTTATGTATTGTAAGTCTATAACTTCTATAAAGTCCAGTAATGGACTTATCCAAACCTCTTCCTTATGAATTGCTTAATGGTCAACCGCCAGGAGCTATAATATTTAAATTCTGATGTGACAGTTGGATCAACAAATCCTTCAAGAGGTGTAAATTTGACGGTGCTGGAAGAGAATGTGGCTTAATAAAGAAACTACCAGTTAAAACAATGCAGTAGCACCAAAGAACCTCTTCTCCCACAATAGGGAACACTATTATAAATGCTCTCAAGTTATGTTTAGGGAGGAAGAAAGAAAGAATACTGGTAAAGGACTTAAATTTAAGTGTATTATAAAATGCTGGCCTGGTAGAGATTTTTAACCTCTTAATGATTTTTTTTTTTACTTTTATGGTTATATCTTCTTTAAAAAAAATAATACTATAAATCATTCATGCATTCCCATCCTCCTATGCTGTTTATCCTTTATTGTAACTATTCAGGGCATTATGAAAATCACAATGAACAGCAACTACTTTTATGTATGTAACTTGAGATATGCAGCATTTAAGATTGAGAGAAGAAATCTAAGGCTAAAGGTTCTCAGAGCTCTAGTGGGCACACAGTGGGAAAGGTGAACTTTATTTTCTTCCAGTCAAAGAATCTATAGCTTACATTTTAGTTTGCTATCGATCTGTCATTTTAACATGTGATGCAAGGAGATTTTTGTTCAAGTTAAAACAAGGTTTCTTTAACCTATTGAAAAGTTTAACGGCTTCCCAGGTGGCCTTAGTGGTAAGGAATCCGCCCGCCAATGCAAGAGAGGGAAGAGACGCTGGTTCAATCCCTGGTTCAGGAAGAGTCCCTGGAGAAGGGCATGACAACCCACTCCAGTATTCTTGTCTGCAGAATCCCACTGAGAGAGAAGCCTGGCGGTTTACAGCCGGCCCATAGGGTCGCAAAGAGTCTGAAACGATTGAAGCGACTTTGCACTCACGCATTGGAGTTTAAAGCCTTTCTTTCCCTTCAGGGGTTGCCTGGTTACCTTGCATATGACAGAGTAAAAAGATAAAAGAAGGGCGAACAGGTTAGAGTTTGCTAATCTACTGATGGCAGCAATAGATTAAGGCAAGGCTTGAGAGTCATGAAAATTAGGTTTCAGTCAAGCTGGTCAATAACTGGTTGGTGGTGAGCGAGTCAATTTCTTCATCTCGGTGTGCCTGACTTTCCTCATCTGGAAAGTCTCAAAGCACTGGATAGCAACTCTCAAAGACCCCTTCTAGCTGTTATTCTAAGACAGGAAGATGTCAAGCCACCTACTATCAGGGCACTGCTGCTACTGCTGCTAAGTCGCTTCAGTCGTGTCCGACTCTGTGCGACCCCATGGACTGCAGCCTACCAGGCTCCTCCGTGGGGTGCCATTGCCTTCAGAACACTAGCTCTCACAATCGAGCCGGGGGTGGAGGTTGGGGAGAAGAGTGACAAGGACTTACTGGTCTGGCCCTCACTCCCCACCCCTCGCCCCCGCCATCTGCGGTTAGGATCACATCAAGGCATCAAAGGGGTTTCCCCCCTACCTCCCCTCTCTAGCTCTCTCCTACTCCCATTCCTATAATTCTGCCAATTCTCCGCCATCCTCCTCTCACCTGGGTGTTCACCCACTGTAACCATGTCTTTTCCTTAAGGCTCCGGCAGACACGACTCCCACAGCCCCTTGAGTTCTCCCAGTCACGGAATGAGTCCCTTGCTTTGCTCGCACCCGAACCCTGCAGGGGCGCGCGCCTCCCCTCCGGACAGGACTCCACGGGCCCCAGCTTTGGCCTCACCGCTCCCGCAAGAAGCCACCGTTCCGGAGCGTTTCCCCAAAGAACTTCCCCGGGTGACAGACCGCTCCGATGCAAGCTCAGTAGTTCAGGCCGCTTCTACCCTGTTCCCTCCGCTCCTTCCCCGGAGGTGAGTTTGCAAAACCCGGAACGTGCTCTACCTGAGCAGGCCAAGCCCAGAAACTCAGAGTGTTTGGCGGGAAGAAGGACACCCCTTCCCCAAGCTTCTCAACTTGCCACAGCGAGGCTTCTCGTCCCCAGGACAGGAAAAGGCAAAGGCCTAGGTCGCGGGGGCCGGCGGGGGATGGAGTTCTCAGAGCACCAAGCCGGCAGCCGCAGTCAAACCTCCCGCCGTCGCGGACTACAACTCCCAGAGGGCTCTGCGACAACCAACACGCCTCCCGCCGCAGAGCCCAACCCTCCTTCTTCAGCTTCGGCTTTTGCTTGGGCTTCGGCTTCAGGAAGACGGGCGGCCGGGGTAGGCAGATCGCTTCCCCCAGCCGCCTGACGTCCGCGCTGGAGTCTGTTGTCTGTCCGAGGCCCTTAAGGCGTCGAAGCGGAGGGACGCGATCTCCTGCAGTCGGTACCACCCCGGAGGCCACTGAGAAAGGGCCGATGTGATATTTCTATCTAGGGCGGACTTCCCACTGTCTCTCATCTCGGGATGTTCTGGCTGATGCTCTGTACTCTCATCACGTGCTTGAACCCTATGGATACCAAGGGAAGCTGGTTTGAAAAATAAATAGTTGGATTGGCACTTTTCCTTCCTTGTCTCGACACTTAGGCTTTTTTTTTTTTTTTTTTTTTTAATTTTTAACGTGTTGGCAAATTACTCACTAGCCGGAAAGGGGATTTGGGAGGATTTTAAACACCCCCTCCTCATCCCTAACAGTTTCTCCCAGAGCCACCCCAAATAAATATATAACTAAGTAAAATTAATGTGCTTGTTATTAAAAGTCAGCTTAAGGTAAGCCTTCTGAAAAGCATATGGTGATACCTAAGCTCTTCCTTGGAGAAGGCAATGGCACCCTACTCCAGTACTTTTGCCTGGAAAATCCCATGGGTGGAGGGGCCTGGTAGGCTGCAGTCCATGGGGTCGCCAAGAGTCAGACACGACTGAGCGACTTCACTTTGACTTTTCACTTTCATGCATTGGAGAAGGAAATGGCAACCCACTCCAGTGTTCTTGCCTGGAGAATCCCAGGGACGGGGGAGCCTGGTGGGCTGCCGTCTATGGGGTCACACAGAGTCGGACACGACTGAAGTGACATAGCAGCAGCAAGCTCTTCTTATATAGGAAGCCGGTGAGTTGTTGTTGTTTTTTTTTTTTTTTGGAAGCAAAACAACCAGCATAAATACAACAATGTAATATGTTAATGGAAAATGAAATAACCCAAATTTAATAAATATCTAATATTGAGTGCCAAGCATTTTACATGCAAAATATCTTTTAAAAATATTTTATTATTTTTGGCTGTGCTGGATCTTTGTTGCTGTGCGGGCTTTCTCTAGTTGTGGAGAGCAGGGCTACTCTTCGTTACAGAGGCTTCTCATTGTGATGCCTTCTCTTGTGGAGGACAGGCTCTAGGTGTGCTGGCTTCAGTATTTGTTGGGCTCAGAAGTTGTGGTGCGTGGGCTTAGTTGCTCTGCAGCATGTGAAATCTTCCCTGACTAGGGATTGAACCTGTGTCCCCTGCATTGACAGTTGGATCATTATCCACTGTACTCTCACATTCAGTATCTCTCTAAGTCTTTACCATGATTCTAGAAGTGTATATTACCACTATTTTACAAATAAGGAAGCCATCCTAGAGAATTTAAGTGAGTTACCCAAGGCACAACAACTATTAAGCAGCAGAAGAGCTGGAAATCAGACTAAGGTCTTATTCCAAAACCTGTGCTCTCAAACACTGCCTCTGGTATTGAGGGTTTGACAAATGCAAGGCAGGTGATGTGATGAACGTTGCCTTTAAGGTGCATGCTAAGTCACTTCAATAGCATCTGATTCTTTGTGACCCTATGGACTGTAGCCCACCAGGCTTCCCTGACCATAAGATCCTCTGGGCAGGAATACTGGAGTGTGTTGCCACGCTCTCCTTGCCTTTAAGGTAGATAAAAGTTATTTTGCTAATGGTATCCTTATTTAAAAACGTTTACAACTGCTCTTTAGATCAACATTACATTCTTCAGATCAACAGTACATTTCTTTTGATAACTCCAGTGACAGCAAAATGTTCTTTTTTCTCTGCTTTTCAAGCTGAGAAAATATTTTTAGGCAAGGCTGAGAAGCGTAAAAGGAAATGGTATAGAATGACATCAGCAAAGATAGCTGAATAGGGAACTTGAAAATTGTCCCTCCCACAAAAGCAATGAATAAGCTGGCAAAACTGTCAGAATCAACTTTTTTGGGTACTCTGAAATCTAATAAAAAAAAAATTACAGCAACCAGGGAAACACTTAAGGAGAGACTGCTGAATTTCGGCAAGAGAGCTCTATGATCATCTCCAGCTTGTCAGTGGCCTTGAAGACAGCAGCCCACATTCCTGGCTTAGGTTGACAGTAACACAGAGGGCAACACAGACCTTATTCTAAAGGATTCCATGGCAGTCCAGTGTTAAGGAGTCCCCAATTTTACTTCTGAGAGCCCCTGTTCAATTGCTGGTGAGGGAGCTAAGATCCCACAGGCAGTGCTGTGAGGGCAAAAAAAAGAAAAAGATAAAGAGTTGTAATTGTGTGTTTTGACCTATCTGGTGGTTCCCTAAAAGTTTGACTCAAGGCTGTCCTGGAGCCTCCCCAGGACTAAGGCAGCTAGCTTCCTAGGCAGTGTTTGTCAAAAGGGTTTAAAATGTATTAGCCACTGCCATCAGGGTACAGTATAACAGATGAGACAAACAATAAGCAGGCCAAAAGCCTGGAAGGAAGAGGCTAGGAGAGCAGATACTTGGGGAATAAGGATTTTGAAAAGCTTCCTCTTATTCTGGGAAATCCAGAAGGCCACATGCCTACCTTGGTCTGGACATATACTCAGAAAAGACCTGAGAAGACCCTGTCAACCTAAGCTCTCACTTCTGGTTGACCTTTAGAGTTGGTGCAAGGAGGAAATGAAGACTACTGCAGAAATGTAAAGTATCTAACTAAGCATTGAAGGAGTGCCCCAGTGACACAACTAATTGGCAAGCAGTGGAAGAGTTTTTTTGAATCTTGAGTATTTATTTTTTGCTTCTAGGCATTTAATAAAGACATCTCTGCTAAATTACTAATTGAATAGTTCTGGAAGTTTTGGCCACAGCAATCAGAGCAGAAAAAGAAATAAAAGGAATCCAAATTGGAAAAGAAGAAGTAAAACTCTGTTTGCAGATGACATGATCCTCTACATAGAAAACCCCAAAGACTCCACCAGAAAATTACTAGAGCTAATCAATGACTACAGTAAAGTTGCAGGATATAAAATTAACAACAGAAAGCCCTTGCATTCCTATACGCTAATAATGAGAAAATAGAAAGAGAAATTAAGGAAACAATTCCATTCACCATTGCAATGAAAAGAATAAAATACTTAGAAATATATCTACCTAAAGAAACTAAAGACCTATATATAGAAAACTATAAAACACTGGTGAGAGAAATCAAAGAGAACAGTAATAGATGGAGAAATATACCATGTTCATGGATTGGAAGAATCAATATAGTGAAAATGAGTATACTACCCAAAGCAATTTATAGATTCAATGCAATCCCTATCAAGCTACCAATGGTATTCTTCACAGAGCTAGAACAAATAATTTCACAATTTGTATGGAAATACAAAAAACCTCGAATAGCCAAAGCTATCTTGAGAAAGAAGAATGGAACTGGAGGAATCAACCTGCCTGACTTCAGGCTCTACTACAAAGCCACAGTCATCAAGACAGTATGGTACTGGCACAAAGACAGAAATATAGATCAATGGAACAAAATAGAAAGCCCAGAGATAAATCCACGCACATATGGACACCTCATCTTTGACAAAGGAGGCAAGAATATACAATGGATTAAAGACAATCTCTTTAACAAGTGGTGCTGGGAAAACTGGTCAACCACTTGTAAAAGAATGAAACTAGAACACTTTCTAACACCATACACAAAAATAAACTCAAAATGGATTAAAGATATAAACGTAAGACCAGAAACTATAAAACTCCTAGAGGAGAACATAGGCAAAACATTCTCCGACATACATCACAGCAGGATCCTCTATGACCCACCTCCCAGAATATTGGAAATAAAAGCAAAAATAAACAAATGGGACCTAATTAAACTTAAAAGCTTCTGCACAACAAAGGAAACTCTAAGCAAGGTGAAAAGACAGCCTTCAGAATGGGAGAAAATAATAGCAGATGAAGCAACTGACAAACAACTAATCTCAAAAATATACAAGCAACTCCTACAGCTCAATTCCAGGAAAGTAAATGACCCAATCAAAAAAATGGGCCAAAGAACTAAATAGACATTTCTCCACAGAAGACATACAGATGGCTAACAAACACATGAAAAGATGCTCAACATCACTCATTATCAGAGAAACGCAAATCAAAACCACTATGAGGTACCATTTCACGCCAGTCAAAATGGCTGCAATCCAAAAGTCTACAAGCAATAAATGCTGGAGAGGGTGTGGAGAAAAGGGAAACCTCTTACACTGTTGGTGGGAATGCAAACTAGTATAGCCACTATGGAGAACAGTGTGGAGATTCCTTAAAAAACTGGAAATAGAACTGCCTTATGACCCAGCAATCCCACTGCTCATACACACTGAGGAAACCAGAATTGAAAGAGACACGTGTACCCCAATGTTCATCACAGCACTGTTTATAATAGCCAGGACATGGAAACAACCTAGATGTCCATCAGCAGATGAATGGATAAGAAAGCTGTGGTACATATACACAATGGAGTATTACTCAGCCATTAAAAAGAATACATTTGAATCAGTTCTAATGAGGTGGATGAAACTGGAGCCTATTATACAGAGTGAAGTAAGCCAGAAAGAAAAACACCAATACAGTATACTAATGCATATATATGGAATTTATAAAGATGGTAACAATAACCCTGTATACGAGACAGCAAAAGAGACACTGATGTATAGAACAGTCTTTTGGACTCTGTGGGAGAGGGCGAGGGTGGGATGATTTGGGAGAATGGCATTGAAACATGTATAATATCATATATGAAACGAGTCGCCAGTCCAGGTTCGATGCACGATACTGGATGCTTGGGGCTGGTGCACTGGGACGACCCAGAGGGATGGTATGGGGAGGGAGGAGGGAGGAGGGTTCAGGATGGGGAACACGTGTATACCTGTGGTGGATTCTTTTTGATATATGGCAAAACCAATACAATATTGTAAAGTTAAAAAATAAAATTAAATTTAAAAAGAGAGAGAAAATATATATAAATAACCAGAAAAAAAAAATTACTAGTTGACCACCAAGCTAATGGAATGGAGTGGTCATGCAGCAAAGAAGGCAGACTTTATAGAATTAGTTAACTGGTAGTTAAATCTCCTTGAAAAAGACCCTGATGCTGGGAAAGATTGAAGGCAAAAGGAGAAGAGGGCAGCAGAGAATGAGATTGTTATTAGATAGCATCACCTACTCAGTGGACATGACTTTGAGCAAACTCTGGGAGACAGTGGAGGACAAAGGAGCCTGGCGTGCTGCAGTATATGGGGTCACAAAGAGTCAGACATGACTTAGCAACTGAACAAGAATGGCAGTTAAGGCTAGAAGCTTGATCATATTTAAGCTTGATTTTTAAAATCAAGTCTTTGTAAGTGGTATTGTGTACTTCCCATCATATTAGAAAGCACATTTCTGGAAGTCTCATTTGCGATGTTAAACTACTCAGTGGGCTCAAATATTTTTTCTTTCAAAATTCTCCTTTAGCTTTTCACCATTCTTTGATACGGAGAAGGCAATGGCAACCCACTCCAGTACTCCTGCTTGGAAAACCCCATGGATGGAGGAGCCTGGTAGGCTGCAGTCCATGGGGTCGCTAAGAGTCAGATGTGACTGAGTGACTTCACTTTCACTTTTCACTTTTCACTTTCATGCATTGGAGAAGGAAATGCCAACCCACTCCAGTGTTCTTGCCTGGAGAATCCCAGGGACAGGGGAGCCTGGTGGGCTGCTGTCCATGGGGTCGAACAGAGTCGGACACAACTGAAGCGATTTAGCAGCAGCAGCAGCAGCAGCCATTGATGATCATCTGCTAGATCAGAGGTTCATGTCACCTTTAGTGTCTGAGTAAGTTTTTCTCCGTGTCCTTGTATCCATTTACTAAGTAGTTAGATCCAAACAAGTTAATATGTGTTTATGCCCTAACAATTTTAACCATTTAAATACATATGTAAATTTAAAGAAAACTATTTTATTTTATTCTTAAAGAACCACAATTGCTTACTAATTGGGTGTATATACCTATTGGGCACTGTGTAACTTCTCAAACCTGGAAATCAGATGGGACATCACTATCTTCATGTCCTGTCCCACACTGGATTTTGCATGACACTTACTTGACATCATAGCAACTGTGGCAAACTCAATTTTCCAAAGATGTGATGTTAGCCAAAAGAATTAGCTTGATCTAATGTTAAAACTGTGAAGCATCTCAAGCTGGTTCACATGGCATCTGACAGATGTTGCTGTGTTTACTAGCATGTGAGATGGGTGCAATTGTACGGTAGTTTGAGCATTCTTTGGCATTGCCTTTCTTTTGTATTGGAATGAAAGCTGACCTTTTCCAGTCCTGTGCCCACTGCTGAGTTTTCCAAATTTGCTGGCATATTGGCACTTTCACAGCATCATCTTTTAGTGTCTAGATTGTTACAAAATTATGCACATCCGCTCAGCCAGCAGAAGCTCAGGGCTTCCAGGTGGCACTAGTTGTAAAGAATCTGCTTGCCAGTACAGGAGATGCAAGAGTTGGAGAGTCAATCTCTAGGTCGGGAAGAGCCCCTAAAGTAGGAAGTGACCACTTACTCCAGTATTCTTGTATCGAAAGTTTCACGGACAGAGGAGCCTGGGGGGTGGCTATAGTCCATGGGGCTACAAAGAGCTGGACACTACTAAGCACACACACACAGCAGAATTCCCATCACACTCAACGTTCCTCAGACAGCTGCCTCAACTCCAGTGAAGTACTTTGGTTAACTGTCCTTCATATAACTCTTTTACCTTGTAATAACCTTACCCTGATTATTTCTCCTCCCTCTGTCACTCATCTAAAGGAAATTCCACTGTGTAATATTTCTTTCTCATGATTCACTGCTGGTTCTTATTTGAAAGGTGACAATGGAAAATATTGTGTTGGGTATGCTATAACAACTCTTTTTGATGCTGTTGAGGCAGCATCTTTATCCATGACTACTTCAGCCCAATACACTAAATTATATGCTCTTACATGGGCTTGTACTTTACGCAAGGACAAAACTGCCAATGTTTATATCGTTAGTAGACATGGTTTTGAAGTAGTTCATGATTTCAGAATGTGGAAACAACATGGCTTCCTTATTCCAGTGGAAGTAAAATTTTAAGTGTTGGTTTTTTAAAAACTGTGTTTTGGACCAAATAATAATCCAGCCTGCTGAAGACTCTAGAATTCCCACTCTTCACTACTATATATGAATTAAACAATTAGTATACTGACAAAATAATAGCCTTCATGAATCAATACATTAACAAGGCTGCAAAAAATGCCTACCTCACTTGTCTCACTTGTCCAAAGTACAAATCTGGGAAGCTGGTTTGTATTGCATCCTGGACAATTTAAACTGCATTGTGGACCATTTGAGGTCTGGCAAGTGGATTTCATACAAGTTCCTCCATTTAATGCATATATGTATGTTTTAGATATGGTCTATATGTTTTCACACTGGACTGAATGAAGCCTTTCTTTGAAGACAGGCTACTACTTCTTCTGTGGTTAAAGTCCTTTTGAAAAAGATCACCCCTACCTGGGGAAGTCTTCTAGAACTATGAGGAGCCCATCTTACTGGCCAGGTGCTTTGACAAGTCTGTGCTGTTTGGCTGGCTTTATATCACTTTCACTGTAGTTACCATCCTTAGTCCTCTGGTTTAGTCTAACGCACAAAGGGTGTTGTTTAGATTCAATTGGCAAAATTCAGAGAGGCCTAAAGTCTTGCTATGATTCCTCTAAATGCCGGGAGCCAGCAAGAGACATTCCACTCGTGACAAAGGTCATGAGGAAGGAGGCTCGGCATACGCAAAGGCGGGATCGAGCCTCAGGAGTCCCCCCATATATTCTCGAGCATCTACCCCCAAAAAACCAGAGTCTGCCTATTTTATTGCTTTGTGCTCTCACCTCTGACTTTACTGGGGGCTGTCCCCTACCACCATCTCGTTCTCTCTGACAAAGAGTTAACTTACAGCTCCAATTAATAAAGTTCCTGGGCAACTAGGAGTGTTTAAATCCAAACCCCTCAGATGGCTCTCTAACTCGCCTGACAAGTTTACCCAGACTCCTACAGCTATGCATACAATTGTTTACAGTCTCCCAGCCTCGAGAGGCAAAGGAAGCTTAAGATATTCAAATAGCTTAGAGCCTCTCAGAGAGTTAGAAACTGTCAGAATAAAACTAGTAAAAGATTTCATTGATGAACCAATGCTTGCTGCTAAGTTTCCACATCCCCTGAATTGTATCCTTGAATATGTATTAATTAATAGTTGGTATGTAGAAAAAATAAGTAGTGGCCTTGGTGTTAGTAACTTTAGACCCTTAAGGTAATAAATTCTTTCCTTTGTTGTAAACCCATTACACATCCGCCCTATAGGAATGCAATTTTATCTTCAGAAGATGGTGCCAAACCTTAAAATAATTACTCTTAGAGAAAATAAGTCTTACGGTTGATAAGTCTTTGTCAAGAGTCATAAAATGTTAATAAGCCTTCTGGCCAGAAGATGATGTAAATCACCTAAACCATTTGTATTCGATAAATTTGTAGGAAAGAAACCCTGGTTTTTTATAAGGATCAAAGACTGCTGATTTTGCATCCCCTATTATCCTCTATGTGTAACTTAGGGTATATAAGCCCCTGTTGAAAATAAAGCTACGGGCCTTGCTCACCAACGCTTGGTCTCCCCATGTCATTCTCCCCCTTAACTTCCAGCTGAGTCTCCATCTGAAGCGTGGATATCCTCTGCAACCATTTATTTGCCTGGGCATCTAAGACCCACTCGAGAAGGTGTCTAAGGTGGGGCACCTTCCGCTATTCGAGAGGGCGCCTGAGGCCTCCGTGGTCAGAGCTAACCTGGTGTCACGGGTTATATTGATTTTCCGCGTAAACCAAGCTACTCAGCTTCTTTTCTCCACTGAATTTTCCTACTGAGCTATCCTCATTCTATTACTCTTTATATCTTTGATAAATAAATAAATAAATAGTCGCCGAAGCCGTCTCTCTTTCGAATACCCCGGATCAGCCGGGGCTGGACCTCGGCATCTAAATCTCACATCCATTCCTTTTGGAATTTATAAACTCTTAAAGATAGTCACAGTATATCCAATGAACTTGGCTCCTGCTTCTTTTGATCCACAACTGATAAAAGGAAAGGAACTCCAGTATTGCAAATGCTTAATGGCTTCTATTAAAAATAACCATGTTTTGGTAGATCAGTCTTTTCAAATGGCACCCTTGGGGGACAAAGACCTTAAGTGTCACAACTTGCAACTTGGAGATTTCATCTATTAGAAACGATACATCCAGAAGAACTCTCTTCAGTCTTGTTGGAAAGCCCTTTATTGAATACTCCAAACAACCCTTGTGCCTCCAGACTTCAAAGAATAGACTCTTGGATTCCTGAGCTACACCTAAAGAAAGCACCAAACCCTGACTGAAACTGCACGTCGTCTGGTGACATGAAAGTGAAGATTTTCCAGAACTGAAGCAGATGACATCTGATGAGACAACTTTCCCTAGATATGTAGACCAGGCCTGTTGGAAGTTTGTTGCCAAACCTTTGATGATGGCATAATGCTTCAGAAGATCTCCGATGTCTATGATTTTGATAACAGGACTTTAGATAAAAAGTGCTTGACAGTCTTCCCTCCTTCCCCTCCTTGTTACTCAAATGTGACATTAATGGGTTTCCAATCTAATGTGAGACACTATGCCCAGTAATGGTCCTTTGTGACACTGAGGGACAAAAAGCTGTTAGAACTAGAAACCCTGACTCTTGATCAGCAATGCTTTCAGAGAAAAATCCTGATCAAAAGGGGAAGATGTAAAAAATTAATGAACAGAAACCTCAGTTAAATAGAGTTGGGAGACCAGAAGGGGGAGCTCTCGTAACCTGTGATGATAATAGAACCCAACAGGAAGAGGAAAGACTCCTTTCCTGACAAGGACTCAGTGAAAAGCCATGAGCTGTTTGTTTTAGTCGTGATATGTATGTTTGTGCACTGGACTGAAGACTTTCCTTGAAGACAGACTACCTCTTCTGTGGCTAAAGTCTTTTTAGAAGTGGTTATCCCTATCTGGGGAACTCCTCTAGAGCTATGAGGAACCCATTTTATTGGGCAGGTACTTTGACAAGCCTTTCTCCTCTCTATAAAAGTGTTCTCCTTCCTTTGCCACGCCAGGACTTGCATGTGGTTTGGGATGGCTGCCGACCCCAAAATGCAGTTCTCTTCTGATCCTGAATAAACAAATCTTTGCTGGAGAAATATTTAGCAGTGTTTTTGTTTCAAGTCAACATTAGTCTATGTGCTAGCATGTGTACTGCTGATGGGTTTGTCATAGTTGCTAAGTTTTTTCAGTGGGCAGAGTATGGAAGTCTTTGTGTTGTAAATTTTTTATTTTATTTTTTTAAGGAGATAATATATCATGAGTTCATACGGATACTTCTAGTTCAAATTTAAGAGTATAGGGTTATTTCTTAACCTCTGCTTTTCTTTTTCAATTTCTTTTCTCTCACACTGAAAAATCTTACTTCTTAAACAATAGTAACTTAATTATGTACCAGTTTATTACTGACAATATGACTACAGAATTGGTGGATTTTATGCAATATTTTTTGCCTTATGATATATCTCACTAGGGACATATGGTCAAATTACTATATTTTAAAGCATTTGAAATACATTTCTGTGTGGTTAAGCCACTAACTAAATACACATTTATTTAAGTGCATTTGTTTTTTTGCATTAACTTTAAAGATTGCCTTTTTAAATTTTGATTTGATTTAGTTTTATAATTTTGTATAACAATCACATGGTTTCACAATCAAATCCACTCATTCAGAGAAGTCTGACATTCTTGTCCTTCTCAACCTATTCTCTCTTAGTCATTTTATAATTTTTGGCTTGTCCTTCCATTAAAAAAAATACAAGCAGATATATCTCTTTAGATATAAGCCAGCATACTTGACCTAACATACTTGACTCCACTAAAGCCTTTGACTTTGTGGATCACAACAACCTGGAAAATTGGTGTTTTTTTTTTTTTTTTCATTTAAATCTTTTTTAGAACATCTTTATTTTTATTTTATAGCATCAGTAATATGTAATCAGGGAGAAGGCAATGGCACCCCACTCCAGTACTGTTGCCTGGAAAATCCCACGGATGGAGGAGCCTGGTAGGCTGCAGTCCATGGGGTCACTAAGAGTCAGACACGACTGAGCAACTTCACTTTCACTTTCCACCTTCATGCATTGGAGAAGGAAATGGCAACCCACTCCAGTGTTCTTGCCTGGAGAATCCCACGGACGGAGAAGCCTGGTAGGCTGCAGTCCATGGGGTCGCACAGAGTCGGACACGACTGAAGCGACTTAGCAGCAGTAGCAGCAGCAATATGTAATCATAATTTTCTGATTTTACAATGCTTCCATTTTTCTTTTTTTTAATTTAAATTTATTTATTTTAATTGGAGGCTAATTACTTTACAATATTGTATTGGTTTTTGCCATACATCAACATGAATCCACCATGAGTGTACACGTGTTCCCAATCCTGAAGCCCCCTCCCACCTCCCTCCCCATACCATCCCTCTGGGTCATCCCAGTGCACCAGCCCCAAGCATCCTGTATCCTGCATCGAACCTGGACTGGCAATTCGTTTCTTATGTGATATTATACATGTTTCAATGCCATTCTCCCAAATCATCCCACCCTCTTCTTAAAGAGATGGGAATACCAGACCACCTTACCTGTCTCCTGAGAAACCTGTATGCAGGACAAGAAGCAACAGTTAGAACTGGACATGGAACAAAAGACTGGTTCAAAATCAAGTATGTCAATGTCAAGGATGTATATTGTCATCCTGCTTATTTAACTTCTGTGCAGAGTACATCATGCGAAATGCCAGGTTGGATGACTCATAAACTGGAACCAAGATTGCCTGGAGAAATATCAACAACCTCAGATACACAAATTGTACCGTTCTAATAGCAAAAAGTGAAGAGGAACTAAAGAACTTCTTGAGGAGGGTGAAAGAAGAGAGTGAGAAGGCTGGCTTAAGATGCAACATTCAAAAAACAAAGATCACAGCATCTGTTCCCATCACTTCATGGCAAATAGATGGGGAAAAAATGGAATTAGTGCCAGATTTTTTCTTTGGCTCCAAAATCACTGCAGACAGTGGCTGCAGCCATGAAATCAAAAGACACTTGCTCCTTGGAAGAAAAGCTGTGACCAACCTAGATAGCATATTAAAAAAAGCAGAGACATCAGTTTGCCAACAAAGGTCCATATAGTAAAAAACTATGGTTTTTCCAGTAATCTTGTAGGGATATGAGAGTTGGACCATAAAGAAAGCTGAGCACCGAAGAATTGATGCTTTCAAATTGTGGTGCTGGAGGAGACTATGAGAGTCCCTTGGACTGCAGAGATCAAACCAGTCAATCCTAAAGTTAATAAACCCTGGATATGCACTGGAAGGACGTTATATTGATACTGAGCCATCAAGAAAACCCCTGGTCACTTCTTTGAGTCTCATATTTTTGTGTGACTCCTGTATGTATGAAATTAAAGTTGTTTTTCTCCTTTCGTTTAATGTCAGTTTAATTATTGGGCCAGCCAAAAAGCCTACAAAGGAAGAAGGGAAAATTTTTCTGCCCCTTCAACTACATAGGTGGATGTTTCAGTCTGCTATTGAGGGATTTTTGACTTATTTCTGGTTAACTTTTAGTTTTGCAGTTAATAACTTTGTGGAAACAGTGACAGACTTTATTTTGGGGGGCTCCAAGATCACCTAAGATGGTGAATGCAGCCATGAAATTAAAAGATGCTTGCTCCTTGAAATAAAAGTTATGACGAATCTGCTGCTGCTGCTGCTGCTAAGTCGCTTCAGTTGTGTCCAACTCTGTGAGACCCCATAGATGGAAGCCCACCAGGCTCCCCGTCCCTGGGATTCTCCAGACAAGAACACTGGAGTGGGTTGCCATTTCCTTCTCCAATGCATGAAAGTGAAAAGTGAAACTGAAGTCGCTCAGTCGTGTCCGACTCTTAGCGACCCCATGGACTACAGCCTACCAGGCTCCTCCGTCCATGGGGTTTTCCAGGCAAGAGTACTAGAGTGGGTTGCCATTGCCTTCTCCATGACAAACCTAGACAGTGTATTAAAAAGCAGACACATTACTTTGCTGACAAAGGTCCGTCTAGTCAAAGCTATGGTTTTTCCAGTAGTCATGTATGGATGTGAGAGTTGGACCATAAAGGAGCTGAATGCCAAAGAATTCATGCTTTTGAATTGTGGTTTTGGAGAAGACTTTTGAGAGTCCCTTGGGCTTCAAGGAGATCAAACCAGTCAATCCTAAATGAAATCGATCCTGCATATTCATTAGAAGGACTGATGCTGAACTGAGGGGCCAATACTTTGGCTATTTGACATGAAGAGCTGACTCATTAGAAAAAACCCTGATGCTGGGAAAGATGGAAGGCAAGAGGAGAAGGAGATGACAGAAGATGTGATGGTTGGATGGCATCATTGATTCAATGGACATGAGTTTGAGCAAGCTCCAGGAGATGGTGAAGGACAGGGAAGCCTGGCGTGCAGCAGTCCATGGGGTTGCAGAGTTGGACACAATTGAGCAACTGAACATCAGATTTGTCCTTTTATATTTTTGTTAGTGTATCTTTGAGATAAATTCTAGAAGTAGGATTACAGGATCCAAGGGTAAATACACATGTGATTTTGCTAGATGTTGTCAAATTCCCTTCCCTCAAGGTTTAGGGCATGGAACATCCCCAACAGTGATATAAGAGGGTGCTTGTTACCTCGAAGCTTCTTGAACAGAGTTCATTATCAACATGTGCACTGAATGTGTCTAATATATACTAAGATATTAAATAAAAACACTAAAATGACTATCAAAATGAAAATTGTCTATGAGTTGCCTAAAATCAGTAGTATGAGTACCACACATTCATAAACACTGCCTTAGCCATTACTTGAAAAATACAGATATTTTGGCCTCTCTGAACCTTGCTTGGTATGCTGAAAACCCTTGTCCAAGTTGCTTTCTTCCTTAGAAGTTTCACTAGTACAAGATGTGCTACCTGTCTGAGACATTATAACCCACTCCACCTCGTTTTTGTGTTGATTTATAGGGCTCCAATCTGCAGTATTTAATTCTTTTTAGCCTATTGTATGGTTATGTACATAATAAAAGATTCTCAAATATTTATAATACTTAAAGATGAACATCTAATTCTCCCCCACATGAGGTAATCCATTTTTGTACTGTTTGTTGTTGTTCAGTCAGTAAGTCGTGTCTGACTCTTTAGTGACCCCGTAGACCGTAGCCCACCAGGCTCCTCTGTCCATGGGATTTCCCAGGCAACAGTACTGGAGTGGGTTGTCATTTCTTTCTCCAGAAAGTCTTTGGACCCAGGGATTGAACCCACGTCTCCTGCATTGGCAAGTAGGTTCTTTACCACTGAACCACCAGAGAAGCCCCATGTACTACTGGTAGATTAAAAGAAATTTTAATAGACTTGACATGGCGCAAGGCACAGTACACACCAATTAAAAAATCATAACTTGAATAATGTGGAGAGAATGCTAAGAACATAAAATCTATATCAGTCATATTTATATGCAGTACTTTGAACTAACTACATTGATTCCAAACTGAGAGACAGCTTTGAGGAAACTCTTGCCCTACCTTATTATAGGGGATTTAGGGAATTTAGAGAAACATTACATAAGCTTTCCAGGGAATCTTTTGAGATAAGAATGTTAAGGTTTAAATTTCATTGGTCATTGCCATTCTTGTCACTAGAATGTTCCTTGAGAAGCTAATTTTACCTGGAACATTTAGCATAATACCTGGCATACAGTAGGTGCTCATTTAAAGCCTCTTTAACTTATGAATGAATCTCTGCCTTTTCCATACATTGTGATTTATTACCACCAGTAACTTAGGATCTGTTAGTGAGAACAAGAAAATAGAATATATTTATACTGGCTTGATTTTCTTGGGACACCCATTAAGGAGCAAGTGTTTACTAAACCGTGCTTGTCTTTTTTTCACTGTTTATGTTCAAGTTTTGAATTGCATGATTTTTATCCATTGTTTATCCTTTACTCAATACTGAACTTTAGTTCTCATCAGAATGCACTTTTTCTTAACTAGGAGCTCTCAAGGATTATATTGTTTCATAAAGAACTATTTCATTGCAATACCTGAAAGCACAAAAATTTCTTCTAGAGTTAATAGCGGAGAATGTTTGCCAAGTGTTTTAAAAAAATATGCTCATTTTAGAAAATATTTCCAAGCTTTCCATTCCTAAAATAAAAAAGCTAGTTGGTTATCATTCTATCTACACAATTTCATATTTTATTTTCACTTAATACATATTTTCCTACAACATAAAAATTTTTGAAAAAACATTCAATTCAAAGTGAGTAAAAATACATCAGAGGACCCTGTGTACAAATTCAGAGCATCAGAAAGAGTGTTGGTAGCTCTCCCCCATACATATACAGTTGAAAGTATAAGATGCCTCAAGAGTACGATGTAAAAATTTTTTAAATAGAAATTTTTAAAATGAAAAAATAAAAATTATAAAAAATATTCTGGTTTCACTTTTGTTAAATGTAATCTTTTAAATTCACCTTGATAATAGTCTGACAAAGTTTGATGCTAACCAAATAAATACTTTTTAAGGATTCAAAGAAAATAAGTATTTTTAATTAAAGAGACCAATAATGATGGTTCTAGAGCTGGCAAGTGTAAAGTGTTCCATAAAGTACTTCAGCCTCTATGCCTGAGTGTCAGACTGTGTTGGGACTTACATTTCTGAACTATTCAGGAATTTATTAAAAGATTCAGAGCATGGAAAATGATGAATATAAAGCCAAAAATAAAAATGGCATTTTCCAGTGGTCTGTTGTTATGCCTTTTGGAAGGATAGGAAAATATGGAAAGATTTCTCTGACTTTTTGTGGGCCAGAACACTAACTGGTTGATGAGTGTAAGTCTGAACTACCTTCGGACACCCTTAGGTTTGGCCAGTAAGTAGGGCTATAAACAGGTGGGTCACAAATCTAATGAACGACCTTCACCAGCACAATTTATTTCTCCTTTCCGGATCAGAGGGTGCCCAAAGAATTTGACCTCTAGCTCTTTAAGACAAGTTACTGTCTTCACAGCCTCCTAGGTATCGGCGTGACAGTCTCATAACTTCGGTCTGGGAAGAAAAAGAAATACACCACCACCCCCCGGCCTCAGCCATACTTTGAGGTACCTGGGAACCCCCTGGATGTGAAGCAAGCGCCTCAGAAATAGAGGCCAACTGCCGCCAGGGACTGCAGTAGGCAAAAAAGGAGAGAAAACTTAAAGAGGTAGGTAGGAGGACGTTTTAATTCCTCTTCTATTTTAAACTTTGACTTGCAGTGCTCACATAGGAAAATTCTATAGCCTCTCCAGATTGAGGACCCCGCACAAGCATCCAGAGAAAGTGACCCACGATCAACCTTGTACCCCCAAGCCTAACGGGCCACTCCGTCCGGAACGTAATGGGTCAGCCGACAGCGGCCTCGAACGCGAACGCGTAGGGTAGGAGAGGCGGGAGATGGGGGCGGGACGACATGGCTGCCTGACGCTGATTGGCTGATGGAGCTCGTCGCCTGGTGCCATTTGTTGTTGGATAAGCGCACCAGACGCAGTCTGCGTCCTGCACGTGCAGCCGTTTAAGCCGCGTCAGCGCCTGTGAGGACCCCGGGAGAGCAAGCCGCGGAGAGGTGAGTAGGCCGCCGGCTCTTTTCCCAGTACAGGAGTCATCCCAACGCTCTGGGCTTCCTAGTAGTAGCTGGACTTCGGGCCAAGTGAAGAACCGTTGGGGTGGGTAGGGGTTTGAAGCTGTCCTTTGGGGTCTTTCTGCTTCCTGCCGGAGAGTCCAGTAGCACGGTGCGTGTCCGAAGTCTGGAGTTGAGGCCTGCAGGAAAGGCGAAGGAGCATTTTTGACCACCTGGTGCTACACCATCCGTGTTCAGAGAACAAGACTCTCAGAACACGGATGGTTGTAGAACTATTCGTGTATACACTTTCTTTCGCGAAACTAGTTGTTTGTTGGAGACATTTGGGCCACCTAATCACCCCTTCCTTCCCTGCCAAACTTCAAGGCCTTGATCCCTGGTCAATCTCCCCCTCCCCGCCAAAGAAACTAAATAAACCCCACGCGAAATGTCGTACCCAGTTTTGAAGGGAGAAACCTTGAGTAGTGTCTGAAAAAGTTCCCCTCCCCCTTAATATTCAGTAAGACGTACTGGGAACCCTTCGGTGAGAAAATAAATTCTGTCAACAGATTTTGGGGAAAAGCCTAGACTTCACCGGAACATGGTGATTGCTAGAGTGATTAGATAAGTGGTTCAACTAATTTTTTAAGGTAAAAAATTGGAAGCGCTCAGTAGTGTCCGACTCTTTGCGACCCCATGGACTAATACAGTCCGTGGAATTCTCCAGGCCAGAATACTGGAGTGGGTAGCCATTCCCTTCTCTAGGGGATCCTCCCAACCCAGGGATCGAATCCAGGTCTCCCACATTGCAGGCGGATTCTTTACCGTCTGAGCCAAAAGGATGAATATAAATTGTCTCTCTCGGTAAGAAACAAAACTTTAATTGCTCTTTTTGCAAAAACTTCTGGGGAGGATCAACAGTTAATTGTGTAGTTTGGAGGTATATATGTGAAAAGATGGTTTATGCTTTTAAAGGTACAACTGTGATCTCTGATTCTGACTGAGCCTAAATGTGCATGTTTGTATTTTTATAAAAACTGAACTGGAAGCCACCATGGGAGATGAAGATTGGGAAGCAGAAATAATCAAACCTCATATATCTTCCTATGTTCCTGTATTTGAGAAGGTAATAAAATTTAAAGTTTGTAGTTATTGAATGCTACAGATTTTATCAAAGTTGAAAATCTCTGTGGTGAGAAAGTTCATCTGTGGTGAGAAGCATGCTGTGCTTCTCCACCTGATTGTTATTAACTGTCTTATAGGGAATGATGAAGCATGCTAAGCCTCAAATAGAAGAAAACAGTCTGACGTAATGTAATAATTAAAATCTAAAACGGGTATAATATTATTAGCAACTTAATTTAAATCTCAGTGATTTAGAACTTATTGTGGGTGAAAGCAAGCTTGTGTTAATGTGGTTGAATGTCTCAGATATAGTTGTATGGAAAATGGAAAAATAAAATTCGTTTTTGGGTGGCAATTTGAATTCTGAAAATTGGTTTTATACAAGCAGGGGTCTCAAGTTGAAAACATTAGGCTGGTTCAGATGGTAACATCAGTTTGATCTTCAGATGTACAAATCTGCAGATCTTTTTCCTCAATAGCTTTTGAAAAGTTACACTGTAATTTAGATGAGGGGGTTATGGAGTGGGTTTTTGGAATTTAGTTTTGACTTTAAGATGATGAACAGAGTCTACTTTGGAAAACTATATTTAATGGATTGCTTTTACATAAATTTTATCTACTTGAAAATGTCTCCAAAGGTCAAATTGTTTTCCTTTTAGGATTTCCAGTTTGTATTTATGTTAGTCAGTTCTGACACTTTCTATTTCAAGTGATATCTTATAGAAATTCTTAATTTACCCCAAAACATAAAATTTAATTCTTTGTCTGTCTTGAATTTGGTCTGTTTGCGTATAAAGTTTAGATTAAAATACCTAAAATGTTAATCTGAATTTATAATGTTTCTTGCTTTGGGACTTGTTTTAGAAATAACATTTTTTTTGTATGTTATCTTTTTATAGTCTTCTTTATGTTACAATATCATAAAAATACTGTAAGACCAAAAGAGGTGAAACATTACCTAACAGTCTCGCTCACTAGCACAAATGCTCTGTTGAGGTTTTAGTAAATTTTCTACTGTATTTCCCAAACACATTTTTATATGGATTATAATGATTGTACATTATAGTAATTTTTTATTTCAGCTTTTTCACTCTTCAGCACTAGCTATCCCGTATTACTAACTTCCTAAAAATAATTTCTTATGGTTATATAGTATTTAATGGACTAGAACTACCATAACATAATTAATTTTCTGTTGGTAGAAATTAAAGTGTTATCTTTGCACTGTAGTATTGTCATGAATATCTACAGTTTATTATTTGGGAGTATTTTTTTCAAAAATTGAATTACTTGGTCAAATAATTTTTTATGGTTCTTTTTTTCCCAGGTTCTTGGTAGATTTGTTCTAATAACACAGTTTAACTCACAAGTACAGATGTTCTTCCATTTGTACCAAAGTCTTTGTCTAATTTTTACTTTTTCTTACTCTGAGATTTTGTCTTAACTAAGTATTATTCAAATGGTATACTGCACTGTAGCATGTTGTGCATGGTTATTGCAAAGGGTGTCTGAAATTGAGGATGGTCAACTGTCAGGCTTCCAGATTTACCTTTTGGGAGTCTTTGTGCTAACATACTTTGTTTCTTGATATTGGTCATACTGATTGAATATTAATTATGTTAATATTTCTACCTTACGATTCCTAGTACATATCTGTGTGGGGCCAATTTGTAGTAAATTTTTTACATTTGTCCACAAACTTAACATCTGATGCTAGATGTGCAGTTAGTAATTTGACCTACTTGACTTGAAGGAACATGATGGCTTTGTTTGCTTGTCTTCGTTGAATAAGCTGTGTAGAAGCTAATGAACATATGACATTTTTATGTAGGAGAAATCTGAGGTCTTTTCTTCAGCCTGTTTTCTTTTAAAGGCACCATTTGATTGGTTGGTCTAATTGGGTTTCTGTTTCAAGAAGTGACTGGGTTTCCCTTTTGTTCAATTTGTATTGGCTGTGACATCATCTTGGATTGGTAATAATATCTGTGATCAGCCTTTTCTTAATTTAAAAAATTGGGAGTATATTTGATTTACAATGTTGTGTTTCTGCTGTACAGCAAAATAGGTCAGTTATACATACACATATATTCATTTTTTATTTTCTATTCTTAATATAGGTCTTTAAAAAGTATTGAATAGAATTCCCTGTGCTATGCAGGAGGTTCTTATTATGTGATAAGCCTTTTCTGAGTGCTTCTAAGGATCCTTCTAAGGAGATTTAGTATTAACACAAACTTACATAATTTTGAACTAACAGGTTGCTCTTCTGGTAGATTTTAGAACTTCCCAATGCTAGTTTTTGAAGTGAATGTACCATGCGGGGATAGAATAATAAAAAAATGTGAGGTTGAGAAATATTTGGTAATCTAGCAGTTACAGTAGTCCAGAAATGGTTAGGCATTTGCACATTGTGTGCACACTTGTTGGGATGAGAGATGAAATGGATGAGCGTGATGACTGTAAAAGTATACTGGGTTTGCTTGCTAGTTGTAATATTTCTTACTAAATGACTGATGAGTCTACACACTCATCTCTTCTGTCTGATCTTTTTGCCATTTTTCTGGTGTATTTCAGAAGGCATATACTCTTGTAATTAAAGTGGAAACTGCTCAAGATAATTAGTCCATCCACAATTATTATTTTGAAATTTATAATGTTTGAAATAATGTTAAGTTTTAAAATTTATAAATTGGTTCACTTGGATGAGTAAAGAGGTTATAAAAGTTTTATAGCTAAGTGTTCTAAAAATAGGTAACGTTAAGACCTAAGACTCATTCAACAAGTTTTTTTGAGCCTTATTAGATGCTGGAGCTAGTGGTGAACATGATAGATAAGGGGCTTGCTGGCATGGATGTTGTATTTTACTGGAGGAGACAGAATAAGCACATTAAAAATCACATACTAATAGTAAAAAGTATTAAATAATAATTTAATAATAGTAATAAGAGAATCAGGAAACTCTCTGTGTGAGGGAGAGAGGAAGAGTATTGGTATGGGTAGATTTAGATCATGTGGAGGGGAAAATATTCCTTGAGACTATGACTCATGAGCCGGAGACCTGAAAGAGTCCCAGTAACACATGATGTGCAAAGATCCTGAAGAGGAAACAAACTTGGGGTATCAGGACAACAGGAAGAAGTACAATGTATTAGTTGTCTATAGATGCTGTAACCAATTATCACAAACTAGATAGCTTACAGTAACAGAAAAATTTCTCTTATAGTTCTGGAGGCCAGAAGTTAGAAACCATGGTCTCAGCAGTGCTATTTTCCTTCAGTAGGCTCTTGGAGAGAATCCATGCTTCTTCCAACTTCTGGTGGTTATAGGCAGCCTTGGCTTGTGGCTGCATCTCTTTCTGTTGTCTTCACTTGGCCTTCTCTGTGTTTGTGTTAATACCCTTGGCCTTTCATAAGGACACTTGTGATGACATTTAGGACCCACTTGGATAATCCAGGGTAATCTCTTCATTTCAAAATTCTTAGTTATATTGGCTAGAACTTTTTTTTTTTTCCAAATAATATAGCACATATTTCAGAAATTAGGGCTTGATATCATTGAGTGGACATTATTCAATCTCCTATAGCTAGTATAGAGCTATTTGAAATCCTAAAAGATGATGCTGTGAAAGTGCTGCACTCAATATGCCAGCAAATTTGGAAAACTCAGCAGTGGCCATAGGACTGGAAAAGGTCAGTTTTCATTCCATTCCCAAAGAAAGGCAATGACAAAAAACTACCACAGAGTTGCACTCATCTCATGCTCTAGCAGAGTAATGCTCAGAATTTTCAAAGCTAGGCTTCAACATAAACTGAGAACTTCCAGATGTTCAAGCTGGATTTAGAAAAGGCAGAGGAACCAGAGATCAAATTGCCAACATCCGCTGGATCATAGCAAAAGCAAGAGAATTCCAAAAAAACACCTACTTCTGCCTCACTGACTATGCTAAAGCTTTTGACTGTGTGGATCACTTCAAACTGTGTAAAATTCTTAAAGAGATGGAAATACCAGACCACCTGACCTGCCTCCTGAGAAACCTGTATGCAAGGCCAGAAGCAACAGTTAGAACTGGACATGAAACAATGGTTTGGTTCCAAATTGGGAAAGGAGTACGTCAACGCTGTATATTGTCACCCTGCTTATTTAACTTATATGCAGAGTACATCATGTGAAATGCCAGGCTGAATGTAGCACAAGCTGGAATCGAGATTCCCAGGAGAAATATCAATAACCTCAGATATGCAGATGATATCAGCCTTATGGTCGAAAGCGAAGAGGAACTAAAGAGCCTCTTGATGAAAATGAATGAGGAGAGTGAAAAGGCTGGCTTAAAATTTAACATTCAAAAAACAAAGATCATGGTATCTGGTCTCATCACTTTGTGGCAAATAGATGGGGAAACAATGGAAACAGTGAGAGACCATTTTTTTTGGGTTCTAGAATCACTGCAGATGGTGACTGCAGCCATGAAATTAAAAGATGCTTGTTCCTTGGAAGAAAAGCTATGACCATCCTAGACAGTATATTAAAAAGTAGAGACATTACTTTGTCAACAAAGGTCCATCTAGACAAAGCTGTGGTTTTTTGAATAGTCATGTATGGGTGTGAAGTTGGACCGTAAAGAAGGCTAAGTGCCAAGGATTGATCCTTTTGAACTGTGATGTTGGAGAAGACTCTTGAGAGTCCCTTGGACTGCTAGGAGATCAAACCTGTCAATCCTAAAGGAAATCAGTCCTGAATATTTTGGCTACCTGATTTGAAGAGCAGACTCATTAGAAAATACCCTGATGCTGGGAAAGACTGATGGCAGGAGGAGACGGGGATGACAGAGGATGAGATGGTTGGATGGCATCATGTGACTCAATGGACATGACTTTGAACAACCTCTGGAAGATGGTAAAGGAGAGGGATGCCTGTTGTGCTGCAGTCCATGGGATCGCAAAGAGTCAGGCATGACTGAGTGAGCAACAACAAATATCGAGTATGGCTAAACTATAGTAAGATGGAAGATTTATAGTAAATGAAATCTGAGAAGGAAAGAGAAAAGGAAGAGAGGGAGAGGACCCTGGAGATAGAGGTGGACATATAGTTGATAGAACTAGATGGGCTGGATATGGGGAATGCAAGAGAGAGTGATGCTAAGTTTTTTTACTGAAGCAAGTAGATAGATGATGGTGCTCTTTATTGAAATGGAGATGATCCAGTTTGGCAGGGAAAAAAATCAAGAATTCTGTATTTGCAGTGTTCAATTTCACATGCCTAAGAAAAGGGTACCCCACTCCAGTACTCTGGCCTGGAAAATCCCATGGATGGAGGAGCCTGGTGGGCTGCAGTCCATGGGGTCGCTAAGAGTCAGACACGACTGAGCGACTTCACTTTCACTTTCCACTTTCATGCATTGGAGGAGGAAATGGCAACCCACTCCAGTATTCCTGGCTGGAGAATCCCAGGGATGGGGGAGCCTGCTGGGCTACCATCTAAGGGGTCGCACAGAGTCGGACACGACTCAAGCGACTTAGCAGCAGCAGCAGCAAGAAAAGATTTAAGTAAGGATACTAGTCAGTAGTTGTTGTTTAGGAGAGGGATCAGAGCTGTAGGTACAAATTTGGGATTTATCTATTTTAATAGGATTTAAATCTGTGAAAGTGGGTAAAGTTGGATGGAATAAAACAGAGAGCTCTGCCATGAACTGTGGGACACTTTGACTTTAAAGGTACGTTAGCTGGGGAGCTGGCAAAGGAGACTGTGGAGGGAATGGCTATGGGGCAAGAGGAAAATCTGGGAAGTATGTGTTCCCTAAGCCAGAGAGGGAAGTAGATAGTCTGTTGTTTCAAATGCTGCTGAGAGCTCTGGCAAGATGAAGCTTAAAAGTAGTAATTTTATTGCATAATATGCTTCCTATAAGCTTTTTGAGTGCAGAGGTGAGGATGGAGGCTAGCAAGAGTAGCTTGAAGGAAATATGGAATGTGAGAAAATAGAGGCAGCAAATGTAGACAAAATTTTTTGCCTACAATGGAGCAGATAAATGCTTATTTCTTATTTATTTCTTATAAAAATTACCTTATTTTTAAGGTAATGAAAAATGTTAAGGATTTTTATGATGAAAGATGAATTCTATTGAAACAAAATTTTTTTTTTTTTCAAAATTTTCCTTAGAATGTATGTGGGATGTTAAATTCCATCTTCTGAAGATTGTTTGGTAATAATAATTTTTCAGTTGTTTGGTACCAGGGTGTTTCATTACTTTTTATCAGTTATATGAAGCTGAATGTTATAACACTTATAAAACTAGCCCCTTTGGGGGCTCTATTCATCCAGTAGTATTTTGGATACTAGAAAAGAGAACGTCTTCAGTGTTTCACTTTAAATCGGGAAAGCTAGATTACTTTTTTTGTTTGTCTTATCGTCTATGGTAATCATAAATTGGAACTTTTTACTGTAGCAGTTATCAAAATCCCAAGCCATTTCAAGGATTTTATTGTATGTTTTTAGTAAGTTAGAAAAATAGTTGAATGTCTTTTGAGCTTTATAAAGGTAGTTTTTAAAGTCAGTGTCTTTTGTAAAAGAAATTTTGGAGCAAAAGTATTACCTGAAGATGTTAATACCTACCTTGGTGCACTCCCTCCAGCTTTAGGTTTATTTAAAGAAACTTATTTGACAAAAAAATCGTAATTTTTCTAATTCAGTCAGTTAATTGAAGTGTTATCTGTAAACTTTAGGTCACTTTTTGTGCTTAAATTATTGAATTTGATTTTGAAGAATTTCAGAGCTCTGTTCAAAAGTTTTGCATTTAGTATCAGAAACTTGTTTGAGAGGAAGCAGACTGTTACATACCTAGATGAATTGAGGATGGCTTTTTTCCAATAAAACTTTATTTATAAAAACTGGTGGCCCACCAGATTTGGCTTGTGGCTATAGTTTGCTGACCATTGTTTTAAGTGATATATTAGTATGCTATACATACAATTTTAAAGTGAAGGTGTTTTAGAGTAGTTAATAAAGGAACATGCAGTGACCCAGGAAATCTTACATTCTTTAATTGTTTTGTTCTGGACAAAACCCAGTTGTTAAAACTTTCTAGTATTTATGAGGTAGATTACTCATTTTTATTATTCAAAGTAGAAAACTAATCTTTTCTTTTTTCTTACAGGATAGGTATTCTTCTGGAGCAAATGGAGACACTTTTAACAGGACTCCGGCTTCATCGTCAGGTATGTGTTAAGGCAAAAATGCAGAACTGTTTTTAGGTTAAGGGCTTCATGCATTGGATGAGAAGCAGACTAGTAGATACCTTGTCAAGGATGTCTTTAAAATTTTCTAGTGAGACATTCCAGAGAAGGCAATGGCAACCCACTGCAGTACTCTTGCCTGGAAAATCCCATGGGCAGAGGAGCCTGGTAGGCTGCCGTCTATGCGGTCGCTAAGACTTGGACATGACTGAGCGACTTCACTTTCACTTTTCACTTCATGCATTGGAGAAGGAAATGGCAACCCATTCCAGTGTTCTTGCCTGGAGAATCCCAGGGATGGGGGAGCCTGCTGGGCTGCCGTCTATGGGGTCGCAGAGTCGGACACGACTGAAGCGACTTAGCAGCGGCAGCAGTGAGACATTCTGGCTTGAATATTTTGGGTTGGGAGCCTCTTAGAATTAAAGGAAGGGAGAGAAGAAAGAGTGTAGTATTACAGAGTGTATCCTTTGATTTAGTGAGTTTGCTGTAAAACCTTTGCCCAGCCTGGAAGTTGCATGTTTGGCTTTCAGGCTGCTATGGGAATTGTCAGGATTCCTGATATGAGGCAGTAGGAGAGTAGACTCAGGTGTTGAAGCAGGTTACAGTGATGGTGACTTGTCAGGATAACAACTATTTAAACCAAACTCATATCAAATTAATATGCATAAATCCCTTGCATTTCTATACACTAACAATGAGAAAATAGATACAGAAATTAAGGAAACAACCCCATTCACCATTATGTCAAAAAGAATAAAATACTTAGGAATAAATTTACCTCAGGAAACAAAAGACCTATATTTAGAAAACTGTAAAACACTGATGACAGAAATCAAAGATGACAGAAATAGATGGAGACATATACCATGTTCATGGATTGGAAGAATCAACATAGTGAAAATGAGTGTACTACCCAAAGCCATCTGTAGATCCAATACAATCCCTATCAAGCCACCAATAGCTTTTTTCACAAAACTAGAACAATTAATTTCATAATTTGTATGGAAACACAAAAAACCTCAAATAGCCAAAGCAATCTTGAGAAAGAAGAATGGAAGTGGAGGAATCAACCTGCCTGACTTCAGACTATACTATAAAGCTACAGTCATCAAGACAGTATGGTACTGGCACAAAAACAGAAATACAGATCAATGGAACAAAATAGAAAGCCCAGAGATAAATCCGTGCACCTGTAGACACCTTATCTTTGACAAAGGAGACAAAAATATACAATGGAGAAAAGACAATCTCTTTAACAGGTGGTGCTGGGAAAACTGGTCAACCACCTATAAAAGAATGAAACTAGAACACCTAACACCATAAACAAAAATAAACTCAAAATAAATTAAAGATCTAAATATAAAACCAGAAACTAAAACTCCTAGAGGAAAACATAGGCAGAACACTCTCTGACATAAATCACAACATGATGCCTCTGTGACCCACCTCCCAGAGTAATGGAAATAAAAGCAAAAATGAACAAATGGGACCTAATTAAACTTAAAAGCTTTTGTACAACGAAGGAAACTATAAGCAAGTTGAAAAGACAGCCTTCAGAATGGGAGAAAATAATAGCAAACAAAGCAACTGACAATCTCAAAAATATACAAGCAGCTCAATACCAGAAAAATAAATGACCCAATCAAAAAATGGGCCAAAGAACTAAACAGACATTTCTCCAAAGAAGACATACAAATGGCTAACAAAGACATGAAAAGATGCTCAGCATCACTTATCAGAGAAATGCAAATCAAAACCACAATGAGGTACCATCTCACGCTGGTCAGAATGGCTGCTATCAAAAAGTCTACGAACAGTAAATGCTGGAGAAGGTGTGGAGAAAAGGGAACCCTCTTACACTGTTGGTAGGAATGCAAACTAGTACAGCAACTATGGAGAACAGTATGGAGATTCCTTAAAAAACTGGAAATAGAACTGCCATATGACCCAGCAGTCCCACTGCTGGGCATACACACTGAGGAAACCAGAATTGAAAGAGACACGTGTACCCCAATGTTCATTGCAACACTGTTTACAGTAGCTAGGACATGGAGGCAACCTAGATGTCCATCCGCAGATGAATGGATAAGAAAGTTGTGATATGTATGCACAATGGAATATTACTCAGCTATAAAAATAACATACTTGAGTCAGTTCTAATGAGGTGGATGAAACTGGAGCCTATACAGAGTGAAGTAAGTCAGAAGGAAAAACACCAATACAGTATATTAATGCATATATATGGTGGAATTCAGAAAGATGGTAACAGTGACCCTATATGTAAGACAGCAAAAGAGACAGATATAAAGTACAGGCTTTTGGACTCTGTGGGAGAAGGCGAGGGTAGGATGATTTTAGAGAATAGCATTGAAACGTGTATATTACCATATGTGAAATAGATGACCAGTCCAAGTCAATGCATGAAACAGGGCACTCAAAGCTGGTGCACTGGGACAACCCAGAGGGATGGGATGGGGAGGTAGGTGGGAGGAGGGTTTGGAACAGGGGGACACTTGTACACTCGTGGCTGATTGATGTCAGTGTATGGCAAAACCCACCACAATATTGTACTTAAATTGATGCTTTTGAACTGTGGTGTTGGAGAAGACTCTTGAGAGTACCTTGGACTGCAAGGAGATCCAACCAGTGCATTCTGAAGGAGATCAGCCCTGGGATTTCTTTGGAAGGAATGATGCTAAAGCTGAAACTCCAGTACTTTGGCCACCTCATGCGAAGAGTTGACTCATTGGAAAAGACTCTGATGCTGGGAGGGATTGGGGGCAGGAGGAGACAGAGGATGAGATGGTTGGATGGCATCATCGACTCGGTGGACGTGAGTTTGAATGAACTCCGGGAGTTGGTAATGGACAGGGAGGCCTGGCTGGCTGCAGTTCATGGGGTTGCAAAGAGTCGGACACGACTGAGCGACTGATCTGATCTGATCCAATTAAATAAATTAATTAAAAAGTAAAATATTTAATTAAAAGATAATATGAGCCTCTTTGGGATCTGAAAACTAACTTAGGGAGGTCCTTGGCAAAGAAGAGAAACAAATCAAGATAAGGGAGCTGTTGTTTTTCCCGTCACTTGTCTCCATTTTGTTCACCTACATTTTTTTATAAAGTTGAAAGATAGCTGGAAGTGGTAGGACCTGGGCTAGAAAATTAAACTCATGACAGTAGTCTTTGATTTTGTTGAAGTTCACAGCAGGCTGATATGCTACTTCTAGTATTTTTTCAATTAAGAAATACATGTAGCAACGAAATTTACTGTATTAACTATTTTTAAATGTACTGTTCAGGTGATATTATGTACCTTCATGTTGCTGTGCAGCCATGACCACCATCTACCTCTGAAACTTTTTCACCTTCCCAAACTGAAATTTCATACCCAGTAAACAATAACTCAACAATCACTCCTCTCCTCAGCTCTTGGCAACCATTGTTTACTTTCTATGAATTTAAGTTACTATGAATTTTCTGAGTCTCTGTGACCTTGAGTAACTACTTCTTTTAAGTCTTACTCTCATGCAAGAAAGGGGCTTTCTTGGTGGCTCAGTGATACAGAATCCACCTGCCAATGCAGGAGATGTGTGTTTGATTCCAAGTCAGGAAAATCCTCTGGAGAAGGAAATGGCAACCCACTCCAGTATTCTTGCTTGGGGAATCCCATGGATAGAGGAGCCTGGTGGGATATACAGCCCACGGAGTTGCAAAAGAGTCGGACGTGACTTTGGGACTAAAACAACAACTAATGTAAGAAAGAGGGCCTGGTGACACCAGGTAGTTTCATTTCTCTCATCAAAAATTTGTGAATGAAGTAAAACATTTTTATAGTTAAGGGAGCTACTGGCTCACTGAAGCCTGTCCTAATGTGAAAAAACCTGTGGAGAGGTAGTTTATAAAATGTAAAAGGTGGTGGGTTGTTGAGAGATTTCGTCAGGTTAAAGCAAATTTAATTCCCATGTTCACCTTAAGTTCAGAGTAATCCTCTTGATAGAAGGAAGTCAAGTTTAGATGAAATATTTTTGTTGTTGTCAAGATACACTTATCTTTTGTAAACTTTTAAATGCAGCAGTTTAATGTAGAATATCCTGATTCTCAAAAGTTTATGAAATTGCTGCCTGCTGAAACCCCAGGAAAAGGCTAATAACCATGTGTAGGTACTTGAAGTATTCAAAGAAGAAAATTGGGTGAAAGTATTCTATACTTAACATATCTATATGCATAGATCATTGTGTAATCAAAAGAAACCTTGTTCTGTGAGGTGTCAAAGATAACTTTCATAAAGGAATGAAAGTTTGAATCTATAGTACATTAAGGTGTAACGTTGTAGTGAAGTCATCAATAAGCTAGATTGAAATGGCCACCAGCTAAAAATGTGGACTTTTCTTAGCATTAGATCTTGAATGTTCAGACTAATGAAGTAAAATCAATAATGAAAAATATAGCTTGCTTATTTACCTTCTGAATAATAAGTACTTTGGTATCTCTATTTTTTTTTTAGTATATTTCTTTTATTTATTTTTTAAATTTAAATTTATTTATTTTAATTAGAGGCTAATTACTTTACAATATTGTATTGGTTTTGCCATACATCAACATGAATCCGCCACGGGTGTACACATGTTCCCAATCCTGAACCCCCCTCCCACCTCCCTCCCCATACCATCCATCTGGGTCATCCCAGTGCACCAGCCCCAAGCATCCTGTATCCTGCATCGAACCTGGACTGGCAATTCGTTTCTTATATGATATTATACATGTTTCAATGCCATTCTCCCAAATCATTCCCCCTCCCTCTTTTTTAATTGATTTCTTTTTCATGAAAATAGATTTTCTTATTACAGAAATACATACCAGGGCAATGAATGCTATCCTAAGTTACTATCTAAATATTCTTATTGCAAAAAAACAAAAAAAAAGAAAAAACTTAAATATAGTGGTGAAAAGAAAGAAAATAATCTGAAATCTTGACTTCCAGGTTTAACCACTTTTGTTAAACTCTGTTTTGTTAAAGTCTGTTGACTCTGATATTTTAGATTTCTTTCTTTTAAAAAAAAAATTTACTTATTTGAGTCTGCTCTGTTGTAGCGTGCGAGCTTCTCTCTAGTTGAGACGTGTAGGCTCAGTAGCTTTTTTGCCCTGTGTCACGTGGGATCTTAGTTCCCCAACCAAGGATCAAACCTGTCACCTCCATTGGAAGGCAGATTCTTTTTATTATTATTATTTATTTTAATTGGAATCTAATTACTTTACAGTATTGTGGTTTTTGCCACACAAAATACCAGACCACCAGGTTCATCTGTATTGCCAATTATTGTAGTTCATTTATAATTATACTCTGTTGTGTGGATATACCATATATTTAATACTCTGTAATACAGTATAGAACACAATATATGTAAAACTCTGTTGTGTGACTGTACCACATATTTGAATTCTTTTTTTAATGTACATTTGAGTTGCTTCCTTTTTTGTTGTTATGAGCAAAGCTACCATGAACATCTCTTATTTTCCCTTGTTTGCTAAATATATGGTTTAGGTTATGAATGGTGTTGAATTGTATTATGTACTTTAATCTGTGGAGATATACTTTTTAATCTGTTAATGTTAATTAATTACCTTTTTAGATGTTCTGATGATAAACACCCTTGCATACTGGAGTAAACTCAACTTGGTCATACTGTTGTACCTGTTCAGTTTACTATTGGGATTGATTTGCTAATATGTATTTTTGAGATTTTATATCTGCCTGCTGCTGCCAAGTTGCTTCAGTCGTGTCCGACTCTGTGCGACCCCATGGACTGCAGCCTACCAGGCTTCTCTGTCCATGGGATTCTCCAGGCAAGAACACTGGAGTGGGTTGCCATTTCCTTCTCCATTTTATATCTACTCATGAGTAAAAGAGGTTTAATTTTCTTCTGTCTTGTCATATCATAATTACTATGGCCTTGTGGAATGAATTGGGGAATAATTCCTCTTTCTATTTTCTGGGAGAATTGTATAATGTTGGAATGATTTGTTCTTTGAGAGTTTGCTAGAACTCACCTGTGAAACTACATTTAAATAGGTTTGATACAGAGATTTGAGTACTGGTTCACTTTCTGTAGGACAGTTTTTGTTTTTGTTTTCTTGAGTCAGTTTTGGTGAATCAGAACTTTGCTGTTTGTCTTTTTTAGATTTCAGATGTAAGTGATATATTTGTCTTCATTTTTCTGACTTGCTTCACTTAGTATGTTATTCTCTGGGTCTGCCTATGTTGCTTCAAATGGCATTATTTGTCTTTTTCTAATGACTGAGCAGTATTCCATTGTGTGTGTGTGTACATATTCTTTGTCCTTTCCTCTGTTGATGGGCATTTAGATTTCTTCCATATCTTGGTTATTGTAAATAGTGCTTCTGTTAACATTGGGGTACATAGGGGTGTATGTATCTTTTCAAATTAGAGTTTTCTCCAGGTATATGCCCAGGAGTGAGATTGCCAGATCATATAGTAACTTAGTTTTTTAAAGAACCTCTGTAACGTATGGAGGTTTTCCATAGTGGCTGCACCAGTTTACATTCCCACCAACAGTGTAGGAGGGTTCCTTTTTCTCCACACTCTCTTCAGGATTTATAATTTTATGACAAACCCACAGCCAACATAGTGGTTTATTTTCAGGACCTTTTAGTGATAGCCATTCTGACTGATATGAGGTTATGCCTCATTGTAGTTTTGATTTGCATTTCTCTGATAGTTAGCAGTGTTGAGCATCTTTTCATGTGCCTGTTGGCTATCTGTATGTCTTCTTTGCAGAAATGTTTGTTTAGGTGTTCAGCCCATTTTGTAATTGGGCTGTTTGTTTCTTTTGTTATTGAGCTGTTTGTACATTTTTGAAATTAATCCCTTCTTGGTCCTTCTCTCAGTCTGTAGTGTGTCTTTTAATTTTTTTTTTTTTATGGTTTCCTTTGGCGTGCAAAAGCCTGTAAGTTTTGATTAGGTCCCATTTGCTAGTTTTTGTTTTTATTTCTGTTGCCTTGGGAGAGTAACCTAGGAGAACATTGGGTAAGATTTATTTCAGAGAATGTTTTGCCTTTCTTCTCTTTTAGGAGTTTTTAATGTGATTTTAAAAAGAATTTTCATTACTTTTCCCTTTCTGATATTTCATTGTACGTGTTAAAAAATGCAACAGATTTCTGTATGGTAATCTTGTATCCTGCTACCTTGCTGATTTTATCAGTTCTAGTAGTTTTTGTGTGGAGTTTTTAGGGTTTTCTATATATATTATCATGCCATCTGCATATAATGACAGTATTACCTCTTCCTTTCCAGTTTGGACATCTTTTATTTTTCTTATCTCATTGCTGTGGCTAGGACTTCCAATACTATGTTGAATGGAAATGGTGAGAGTGGGCATACTTGTTTCAGATTTTAGTAGGAAGGCTTTCAACTTTTTGCTTTTGAGTACTATGTTGGCTGTGGGTTTGTCACAAATAGTTTTTATTATGCTTGGATATGTTCCCTCCATATCCACTTTGGTAAGAATTTTTATCATGAATGGGTGTTGAATTGTAGCAAATGCTTTTTCTGCATCTGTTGAGATGATATGTGGTTTTTGTCTTTTGTCAATATGGTGTATGTGTTGAACCATTCTTTTGACCCTGTGATGAAACCAGCTTAATCATGGTGTATGACTTTTTATGTGTTGGGTTTGATTTGCTAATACTTCCTTGAGAATTTTTGCATCTATATTCACCAGAGGTACTGGCCTGTAATTTTCTTTTTTGGTAATGTCTTTGCCTGGTATCAGGGTGATGGTGATGTCATAGAATCACTTTGGGAGTGTTCCTTCTCAGTCTTACGGAAAAGTTTGAGAAGGATTGGTTCAAGTTTTTCTTTGTATGTTTGGTAGAATTTTCCATTTAAGCCATCCAGTTCTGAACATTTGTAGGGAACTTTCTTTTTTTTTTTTAGTAATATTTTGGTCCCTATACTTTAAAAAATTTTTAATTTAGTTTTTAATTGAAGGATAATTGCTTTATAGAATTGTGTTGGTTTCTGCCCAACATCAACATGCATCAGCTATAGGTATACATATATCCACTCCTATTTGAACCTCCCTCCCAATCCCATTCCTCTAGGTAGTTATAGAGCCCCAGTTTGAGTTCCCTGAGTCATACAGCAAATTCCTATTGACTGTCTATTTTACGTAATGGTAATGTAAGTTTCCATGTTACTGTCTCCATACATCCCACCCTCTCCTTCCTCCCCATATCCATGTCCATAAATCTGTTCTCTATGTCTGTGTCTCCATTGCTGCCCCAAATAATTTCATCAATACCATCTTTCTAGATTCCATGTATATGCATTAGTATAAAATATTTGTTTTTCTCTGTCAAACTTACTTCACACTGTATAATAGACTCTAGGTTCATCCACCTCATTAGAATTGGCTCAAATGTGCTTCTTTCTGTTGCAGGGAGTTTTTAAATTACAGTTTCTATTTCACTTCTAGTGATCAGTCTGTTCAGATTATCTGTTTCTTCTTGCTTCAGTTTTGGTAGGCTGTATGTTTCTAAAAACTTGTCCATTTCTTCTAGATTGTTTAATTTATTGGCATATAATTGTCCATAGTATTCTCTTATGGTTTTTTGTATTTCTGCAGTATTGGTTGGTATTTATCCCCTTTCATTTCTTGTTTTATTTCTGTCCTCTCTCTCTCTTGTTCTTGGTCAGCCTGGCCAGAGATTGTGCACTTTGTTTGTCATTTCAAAAAACCAGGTCTCAGTTTTATTGATTTTTTTTTTCCTATTTCTTAATATCTATTTTAATTTATTTCCTCTTTGATTTTTATTAAATCTCTCTTCCTTCTGACTTTAGCTTTTGTTTGTTCTTCTGTTTCTAATTCTTTAGGTAATAGGTTAGGTTACTTGTTTGAGAGTTTTTCTTGTTTTGTGAGGAAGGCCTGTATCACTGTAAACTTCCCTCAAAGGACTGCTTTTCCTGTATCCCATAGATTTTGTATATAGTTATGTTTTCATTGTCATTTGTCTCAGGGTATTTTTAAAATTTCCTCTTTGATCTCGTTGATCCATTTTTTTTTTCTTAAGTAGCATGTTGTTTAGTCTCTGAATAATCACTTTTTTTCTTGTTTCTCAGTGGTTGATTTCTGACTTCATGCCATTATGGTCAGAAGAGATGTTTAAAATAATTTCTGTCCTTTAAAATTTGTTGAGGCTTATTTTGTATCCTTCAGTTCAGTTCAGTCGCTCAGTTGTGTCCTGACTCTTTGCAACCCGTGAATTGCAGCACCCCAGGCCTCCCTGTCCATCACCAACTCCTGGAGTTCACTCAAACTCACGTCCATTGAGTCAGTGATGCCATCCAGCCATCTCATCCTCTGTCGTCCCCATCTCCTCCTGTCCCCAATCCCTCCCAGCATCAGAGTCTTTTCCAATGAGTCAACTCTTCGCATGAGATGGCCTACTATGGGTCTAACCTAGAGAATGTTTTAATTGAAAAGGATGTGTAATTGAAAAGAATGTGTAGTATGTGTATTTGGGGGATGTAATGTGACTGATTTCAAATCAGGAAAGGAGTACGTCAAGGCTGTATATTGTCACCCTGCTTATTTAACTTACACCCTGCTTATTTAACTTACACCCTGCTTATTTAACTTATATGCAGAGTACATCATGTGAAATGCCAAGCTGGATGAAGCACAAGCTGGAATCAAGATTGCCAGGAGAAATATCAATAACCTCAGATATGCAGATGACACAACCTTATGGCAGAAAGCAAAGAACTAAAGAGCCTCTTGAAAGTGAAAGAGGAGAGTGAAAAAGTTGGCTTAAAACTCAATATTCAGAAAACGAAGATCATGGCATCCAGTCCCATCACTTCATGGCAAATAGATGGGAAAACAGTGGAAACAGTGAGAGCCTTTATTTTGGGGGGCTCCAAAATCACTGCAGATGGTGACTGAAGCCATGAATTAAAAGAGACGCTTGCTCCTTGGAAGGAAAGTTATGACCAACCTAGACAGCATATTAAAAAGCAGAGACATTACTTTGCCAGCAAAGGTCTGTCTGGTCAGAGCCATGGTTTTTCCAGTAGTCATGTATGGATGTGAGAGTTGGACCATAAAGAAAGCTTAGCGCCAAGGATTGATGCTTTTGAACTGTGGTGTCAGACTCACAAAGAGTCTGAGCATGAATGTCCTGAAAATACCAATTAAGTCTAACTGTTCTAATACGTCATTTAGGATCTCTGTTGCCTTATTGATTTTCTGTCTGGAAGATTTGTCTACTGATGTCAGTGAGGTGTTAAAGTCTCTATTATTGTATTCCGATCCATTTCTCCCTTTAGGTCTGTTAGTATTTGTTTTCTATATTTCAGTTCAGTTCAGTTGCTGCTGAGTTGTGTCCGACTCTTTGTGACCCCATGGACTGCAGCATGCCAGGCTTCCCTGTCCATCACCAACTCCCAGAGCTTACTCAAAGTCATGTCCATCGATCAGTGATCCCATCCAACCATCTCATCCTCTGTCATACCCTTCTCCTCCTGTCTTCAATCTTGCTCAGCATCAGGATCTTTTCAAATGTCAGTTCTTCGCATCAAGTGGCCAAAGTATTGGAGTTTCAGCTTCAGCATCCTTCCAATGAATATTCAGGAATGCTTTCCATTAGGATTGACTGGTTGGATCTCCTTGTAGTCCAAGGGACTCTGAAGAGTCTTCTCCAAAACCCCAGTTCAAAAACATCAATTCTTCGGCACTCAGCTTTCTTTATAGCCCAGCTCTTACATCCATACATGACTGCTGGAAAAACCATAGCTTTGACTAGATGGACTTTTGTTGGCAAATTAATGTCTCTGCTTTTTAATATGCTGTCTAGGTTGGTCATTGGCTTTTCTTCCAAGAAACAAACATTTTTTCATTTCATGGCTGCAGTCACCATCTGCCATGATTTTGGAGCCCCCCAAAATAAAGGCTGTCAGTGTTTCCATTATTTCCCCGTCTATTTGCCATGAAGTGATCGGACTGGATGCCATGGTCTTCGTTTTCTGAATATTGAATTTGAAGCCACTTTTTCCACTGTCCTCTTTGATTCTCATCAAGAGGCTCTTTAGTTCTTCTTTGCTTCCTGCCATAAGCGTGGTGTCATCTGCATGTCTTAGGTTATTGATATTTCTCCTGGCAATCTTGATTCCAGCTTGTGCTTCATCCAGCCTGGCATTTCACATGATGTACTCTGCATATAAGTTAAATAAGCAGGGTGACAATATACAGCCTTGATGTACTCTTTTTCCTATTTGGAACCAGTCTTTTGTTCCATGTCCAGTTCTAATTGTTGCTTCTTGACCTGGAAATAGATTTCTCAGGAGACAGGTCAGGTGGTCTGGTATTCCCATCTCATTAAGAATTTTCCATAGTTTGTTGAGATCTACACAGTCAAAGGCTTTGGCCTAGTCAATAAAGCAGAAGTAGATATTTTTCTTGAACTCACATGCTTTTTCAATGATCTTGAGTTATTGGCAATTTGAATATTGGCAATTTGATCTTGGGTTCCTCTGCCTTTTCTAAATCCAGCTTGAACATCTGTAAGTTCATGGTTCATGTACTGTTGAAGCCTGGCTTGGAGAATTTTGAGCATTACTTTGCTAGCATGTGAGATGAGTGCAGTTGTGCAGTAGTTTGAACATTCTTTGGTATTGCCTTTCTTGTGGATTGGAATGAAAATTGACCTTTTCCAGTCCTGTGGCCACTGCTGAGTCTTCAAAATTTGCTGGCATGTTGAGTGCAACACTTTTCACAGCATCATCTTTTAGGATTTTAAATAGCTCAATTGGAATTCCATCACCTCTACTAGCTTTGTTCATAGTGATGCTTCCTAAGGCCCACTTGACTTCACGTTCCAGGATGTCTGGCTCTAGGTGAGTGATTACACCATCGTGATTATCTGGGTCGTGAAGATCTTTTTTGTATAGTTCTGTGTATTTGCCACCTCTTCTTAATATCTCTGCTTCTTTTAGGTCCATACTATTTCTGTCCTTTATCGAGCCCATCTTTGCATGAACTGTTCCCTTTAGTATCACTCATTTTCTTGAAGAGATCTCTAGTCTTGCCCATTCTATTGTTTTCCTCTATCTCTTTGCACTGATCACTGAGGAAGGCTTTCTTCTCTCTCTGTGCTATTCTTTGGAACTCTGCATTCAAATGGGTTTATCTTTCCTTTTCTCCTTTTTCTTTCACTTCTCTTCTCAGCTATTTGTAAGGCCTCCTAAGACAACCATTTTGCCTTTTTCCATTTCTTTTTCTTGGAGATGGTCTTGATCACTGCCTTTTGTACTATGTCAGGAACCTCCATCCATAGTTCTTCAGGCACTCCGTTAGATCTAATCCCTTGAATGTATTTCTCACTTCCACTCTATAATCATAAGGGATTTGATTTAGGTCATACCTGAAGGCTCTAGTGGTTTTCCCTGCTTTCTTCAGTTTCAGTCTGAATTTGGCAGTAACAAGTTTATGATCTGAGCCACAGTCAGCTCCTGGTCTTGTTTTTGCTGACTGTATAGAGTTCTCCATGTTTGTCTGCAAACAGTATAATATTTTTATATACTTATATGTTTTTACATTTATAAGTATTTTAAATATTTAAATATAATTTTAAATATAAAAATTTATATTTATAAATATGTATATATTTATATAAATTTAGATGCTCCTATATTGAGTGCATATGTGTCATTGAATGTAATATCCTCTTCATGTATTGATTCTTTTATCATTATGTAGTGTCTTTCTTTAGCCTTTTTATGGCTTTTGTTTGGATATCTGTTTTGTTTATATGAGTGTTGCATCCCCCACTTTATTGTCATTTTCATTTGCATGAAATACCTTTTTCCATCTCCGTACTTTCCGTCCTTTGTCCTGGAGTGTCTCATTGGTTTCTTAAAAGAACTAGGTTTTGGCTTTATTGAGCCACTATTATATTTCTGTTTCCTCTTGCATTATTTGTTGTTTTTAACATTTTTTTAAAGATATATTTATTTTTATTTATTTATGGCTGTACTGGGTCTTCATTGCTCTGCACAGGCCTTCTCCACTTGTGGTAAGTGGGGGCTACTCTTGATGCAGTGCATGGGCTTCTCATTCCAGTGGTTTCTCTTGTTGTGGACCACAGGCTGTTGATGCATGGGCTTCAGTAGTTGCAACTCATGGGCTCTAGAGCTGGCTCAGTAGTTGTGGCGCACAGGCTTAGTTGTCCCCCCTCATGTGGGATCTTCCTGAACCAGGGATTGAACCTGTGTCTCCTGCATTAGTGGATTCTTTACCACTGAGCCACCAGGGAGGTCTGCTCTTACCTCCTTTTTTTCTCCTTTATTCTTGTGTGATTTATTTTGTTGTTTTTCTAACGTTCTTACTAGTTGAGATGGATGTTTACCTAATTAATTTTCAGTTCTTATTGTATAAAAATTTAATTTCTGATATATATCATTTTATCATACAATTCTAAGTATTTCTAAAGTTCCATTGTAATTTTTCTTCTTTGAACTGTTTTGTATAGAAGTGTTTTAAAAATATATTTCCAAATGTAAGAGAATTTTAAAATTGTATAATTGAGTTACACTATCATATTAATTTTCAGTATATATAGTGATTTGCTATTTTTATAGACTATACACCATACAGAGTTAGTATAAAATATTGACTATATTCCTTATGCTGTATATTACATCCCTGTAGTTCCTTATAACTAGTAGTTTGTACCTCTTACCTCCCCTTCACCTATTTCATACCTTCCTCACCCTTCTCCCATGTGGCAAACCACTACTTCGTTTTCTATATCTGTTCATCTTTTCTGTTTTTGTATATCTGTGGACATGTTTTATTTTTTAGATTCCACATATAAGCAAAAATATACAGTATTTGTCTTCTAGTAACTTTTAATTTGATTGCATTGCACTTACAGAATTTTGTGTATGTGATACTGGTTTTTGAAATTGTTGAATTTACATTTTGGCCTTCCATGTGGTTGGTTTTTATGAACATTCTATTGAAGAATGTCACTTGTTTGATGTTTTTAGTTCTGTGGATTTTTACAGTGTTCTGTGGATGATTGTAATTTATCTGTTCTCCTTTGACTGTTTTTCTTGGCTGTTATAGACAGTGCTTATCAAAACATTTTTATGTGTATCTGTGTTACCGTGTGAGTATATCCACAGGAAAAATTATACTAGTATATTTTCAAAAAGTATTTTCTTTTAAAATTAGGATCAAGATTGATCTAGTTTATAGTTTCAGTGTTGTATATGATTCTGCTTGTTTCCCTATGTCCTTGACTAGTCTTGGTATTAAAAAAAATATTTATTGGAATATAGTTGCTTTACAGTGTTATGTTAGTTTCTACTGTACAGTGAAGTGAACCAGTGATATATATATATATATTTCCACTTGTTTGGATTTCCTTTCCATAGAGCAATGAGTTCCCTATGCTATATAGTAGGATTTTCATTAGTTACCTATTTTACACATAGCATCAATAGTATATATACATGAATCCCAGTCTTCAGTTCATCCTTCCCCCCACCCCTGCCTCTTGGTATCCATATATTTGTTTTCTATGTTTGTGTCTCTATTTCTGCTTTGCAAATGGGTTCATCTGTACCATTTTTCTAGATTCCACATTTATGCATTAATATATGATATTTGTTTTTATGACTATTCATTCTCTATGACAGTCTCTAGGTACATCCATGTCTCTACAAGTGACCCAATTTCATTCCTTTTTATGGCCGAGTAATATTCTATTGTCTGTGTGTACCACATCTTCTTTATTCATTTCCTCTGTTGATGGAACTTTTGCTTGCTTCCCTGTCCTGGCTTTTGTAAATAGTGCTGCGGTGAACATTGGGGTGCATGTGTCCTTATGAATTATGTTTTTCTCTGGGTGTATGCCCAGTGTTGGGATTGCTGGGTCATATGGTCCTTATGTTTTTAGTAGTTTTTAGGAACCTCCATATTGTTCTCCATAGTGCCTGTATCAATTTACCTTCCCACCAACAGTGTAAGAGGATCTCTTTTCTCCCCACACTCTCCAGTATTTGTTGTTTGTAGACTTTTTGATGTTGGCCATCCTGACTTGTGTGAGATGATACCTCATTGTAGTTTTGATTAGCATTTCTCTAATAATTAGTGATGCTGAGCATCTTTTCATGTGTTTGTTGGCCATCTGTATGTTGTCTTTGGAGAAATGTCTGGTCTTCTGGTGGTGGTTTAGTCACTAAGTCATGTCCAAGTCATGTCCAACTCTTGCAACCCCATGGGCTGTAACCTGTCCATGGTATTCTCCAGGCAAGAATACTGAAATAGGTTGCCATTTATTTCTTCAGAGGATCTTCCCAGCCCAGAGATCTAACCTAGGTCTCCTTCATTGCAGGCAGACTCTTTACCAACATAGCTATGAGGAAAGCCCATTTAGGTCTTCTGCTAGATTTGTATTAGCAAACTGTTCAAGTCAGTCATGGTTGGGAAAAGTACATTCTTCTTTTGATTTTCAGTGTCTTTAATTATGACTGAGAGTCAGCATTTTTTTTCTTTTGGAGGACTACCTATTCTTATAGCCCATTTTTCTACTAGTCTACTCATCTTTCTTATTGCTATGTAAAATTCCTCCTATGCCATGTGCACGGCACATTTAGATGGTTTAAAGCTTACTTACCACCAGGATAGTTTTTTGTTATTTTGACTTGCTTCACATGTTACTTACTTTAGAAATGGGTGATGGATCATCTCGAAGAGATCATTTCATGAGAAGTGGATTTGCCTCTGGGAGGAGTTTGGGAAACAGAGGTAAGTATCTTTCTTTAATCATCTATTATAATAGCTGAATAGTGGAATGAATAGAGGCTTTTATGGTTGTTTCAGTTCAGTTCAGTCACTCAGTCGTGTCCTGACTCTTTGCGACCCCATGAATCGCAGCACGCCAGGCCTTCCTGTCCATCACCAACTCCTGGAGTTTACCCAAACTCATGTCCATCGAGTCGGTGATGCCATCCAGCCATTTCATCCTCTGTCGTCACCTTCTCCTCTTGCCCGCAATCCCTCCCAGCATCAGGGTCTTTGCCAATGAGTCAGCTCTTCGCATGAGGTGGCCAAAGTACTGGAGTTTCAGCTTCAACATCATTTCTTCCAAAGAACACCCAGGGCTGATCTCCTTTAGGATGGACTGGTTGGATCTCCTTGCAGTCCCAGGGACTCTCAAGAGTCTTCTCCAACACCACAGTTCAAAAGCATTAATTCTTTGGCTCTCAGCTTTCTTCACAGTCCAACTCTCACATCCATACATGACCACTGGAAAAACCATAGCCTTGACTAGATGGACCTTTGTTGGCAAAGTAATGTCTCTGCTTTTGAATATGCTATCTAGGTTGGTCATAACTTTCCTTCCAAGGAGTAAGTGTCTTTTAATTTCACAGCTGCAGTCACCATCTGCAGTGATTTTGGAACTCCCAGAAATAAAGTCTGCCACTGTTTCCACTGTTTCCCCATCTATTTCCCATGAAGTGATGGGACCAGATGCCATGATCTTAGTTTTCTGAATGTTGAGCTTTATGCCAACTTTTCACTCTCCTCTTCCACTTTCATCAAGAGGCTTCACTTTCATCAAGAGGCTTTTGAGTTCCTCTTCACTTTCTTCCATAAGGGTGGTGTCATCTGCATATCTGAGGTTATTGATATTTCTCCCGGCAATCTTGATTCCAGCTTGTGTTTCTTCCAGTCCAGCGTTTCTCATGATGTACTCTGCATATAAGTTAAACAACCAGGGTGACGATATACAGCCTTGATGTACTCCTTTTCCTATTTGGAACCAGTCTGTTCTTCCATGTCCAGTTCTAACTGTTGCTTCCTGACCTGCATATAGGTTTCTCAAGAGGCAGTTTAGTGCAAGGTAAATCTGATATAACTTGGTGTATAGTAGACTTTGTTGGGATGATGAATTTTTTTTTCAATACCAGTATTCTTTTCACTGTTTTACTTTTTAAGATAGTAGAAAATAGTTGAATTGATTAGATGGGTAGATTGATTAAAGAGAGTTGCTTCCTAGAGCAGCTTCCTAGAGCTTCTGCTTAATGTGTTGATGGTTTTTGTTCCCATTTGGCATGGGAGGAATGAGAGAAACTCCAGAGACTAGAATGTGAAGGACCTCTTTCTTAAGTTTTATGTTTCTCATGAAAATGCAGTATGTGAAACAGTTCTGTTGGCTCGCTAGTATTAAGAGGTTGTTTTTTCAAAATTCAAAGTTTTTATTGTCACTTTTAGAACAACCAGCACTAGATTTGACAGAAAATGACCCAGCAAAATACTTTCCTCCATTCCATTTTTAGATTTGTTGTTAAAATGCTGAAAATATTCTCACTGTATTTTAGTATAGTGCAACAAAATATTATTAGAACCTCAAATGGTCATATGAATTTTTAAATAAATTTCTTTTATGGGATGCCGTAAGCTAAGGTTAATAGTTTTAAATATACATGATACTTATTCTTGAATTTATTAAATGTTAGTTTTTGAAAAACTTTGGTATTTCTATATATTTTTATTCATTGGCAACTGAAAGTTGGTCTATGGTATTTCATTTGCTACTTGGAAAACTTAATTTTTTAAGATAGAGTTAACATAAGTGTGAATTTTATGCTTTGACATATTCTACTAATGAAATTTGTTGAAGATACATATATATTTTTTTGTTTTTAAGCCTGCATATTAAGTAAGAAGCATTAATGTTTTGGACCATGTAGTTGTACTTAGAGAGTCAAGTGTGTATTTTGTTTGCTACTACTAAGAAGTAACAAATACCTTAATATGACACTCAGGGAACTACTTAATATTTGGATATATTTTAAAATCCTAATTTAGAATGATATTTTTTGATACAGACTTCTAAACATTGTTGAATAGAGCCTTTTTAAATGAGAAAACCATCACTGAGATTTTACTATGAATTGTTATATTGTAGATTTAAATACATTAAATTTCTGATCAAAACTCTCTGTGAACATTGATACTTTGAAAAGTTATTTTTGAAAAATCTGAAAAAGGATGAATATATGTATATGTAAACTGAATCACTTTGTATACCTGAAACTAACACAAAATTGTAAATTAACTGTACTCCGATAATATTTAAGAAAAGAAAAAAGTTATCTTTAATACTGCATATAATCCTGGAAATTTATAGAAGAACCACACCTATCCCAAATGATTCAGTTTAACATTCTAGTTCGTTTCAATCTCTATGGTATTTTTTTTCACAACTTGGATATATCTAGTAACGTGGTTCTAAAATTGACTTTTAATTACCTAACATATATATTGACTAGCTTTTTATCTTCTGTGAAGTATGGCCTAAAAAGCCTTAGCTTTCTGAATCACATGCTTTTTTAGAATCTGATAAAAATACTGATAGTTGCATATACACAGTTTTACATGTGGCATTAGGAGTTTCACAGATCTCTTAGCTCCTCTGTATTAGGATATTACAGATGTAGGGAAGATAATTTGTGAAAATAACAAGATAATGATAATTATCCCAGTGATAATTTAAAGTGGCTATTTATAATGTTTTGGGTGCTTAAGTTTATGTTTTAAATAACTGCTGCTTAGCATAGAAACTCTGCCCTCAAAATTCTTAATTTAGTGGTAGAGAAGCACATGGAAAGAAATATTGCTTAAAAAGAGATACACATAGTATGCTGTGGGAATGTGATTGATGAATTGATTACAGTTGGAGGACTGAAGGAGGACTTCACAGAAGAGGTGGGTTTTGAATTAGGCTTTTGAAGAGTGAAAAGAATTTTGCTAGGAAAAATAGGAAAGCAAGGAATGTCATGCTGAAGGAATAGCATGTAGGAAATAGAATATATTAGAAGTTCACAGTGTGGAGTATGGGAAGTTGTTTTATGAGTTAAAATGTTGGGTGTTCAGAGTTGTATCAGTCAGTTCAGTTCAGTTCAGTCGCTCAGTCGTGTCCGACTCTTTGCGACCCCATGAATCACAGCACACCAGGCCTCCCTGTCCATCACCAGCTCCCGGAGTTCACTGAGACTCACGTCCATCGAGTCAGTGATGCCATCCAGCCATCTCATCCTCTGTCATCCCCTTCTCCTCCTGCCCCCAATATCTCAGAGTTATATAGTGGGATATTGCCGGCGTCCAGCCCCGGTGGATCCAGGGAATTTGAAGCGGGGACGGCGTTGGCGAGGATCAGGAAACAACTGCTTAATTAAACTTTAATTAAGGATATAAAGAGTAATGGAGTAAGGATAGCTCAGTGAGGAAATTCAGTGGAGAAAAGAGGCTGAATAATTCAGCCAGAAGGTAAGAGAAAGAACGACATGGTGAGACCAAGTTTCGGTGAACAAGGCCCGCACTTTATTTTCCAAAGTAGTTTTTATAAGTTATGCATAGAGGATAATGGGGGAAGGGGTAGAGTCATGCAGCAAGCCAGGCTTTCTTCCTGCAAACTTATCATATGCAAAAGCTTAGGTGATTTGCATCATCTTCTGGCCCGGAGGCCTGTTAACATTTTAAGACCCTTTCTTCAGAAAACTTATTTTTCTCTAAAGGTGATTGGTCAGGAGCCACCCTCCAAAAGCATTAGATAAAGTTGCATTCCTACAGAGCAAAGGTGTGGTGGGCTATAACAAGAAAAAGAATTAACTCAAGGGTCCCAGGTTACAAACATTAAAGCTACTACTTACACCAATTATATTAATCAATACACTGCCAGGGACACAGCAGGTAAGGGATATGGAAACTTAACAGCAAACATTGGCCCAACAAGTGAAAAACCCTTCACCAATACAATTTCTAATCAATCTTTTAACTACTCAAAGGAATCTGTGTTTAGACAGTTTAGAACATCTCCTGCCTCTCACAGTTGGGAGGCTCTGAACAATCACATGTTGCCGGAAAAAACCTATTCATGCAGGCTAGAGGACTTCCAAAGGAGTTTGTAGGTTAAACACTGTCACACCCAGGAATTATTAACTGGAGCTGTAAGCTAACTCTTTTTCAGAGAGGTAGTGGGGGACAGCCCCCCGTAAAGTCAGAGGTGTAGGTGAAAGCACAAAGCAGAAAGTAGGCAGACTCTGGTTTTGGGTGTAAATGCTCGAAAATTTCCAGGGGGACCCCTGAGGCTCGATCCCACCTTTGAGTATGCCGAGCCTCCTTCCTCATGACCTTTGTCATGGGCAGAGTTCCTCACACTGGCTCCCAGCAGTGATAGAATTCCAGTTGAGCTATTCCAGATCCTGAAAGATGATGCTGTGGAAAGTGCTGCACTCAATATGCAATATGCACTCAATATGCAATATGCCGGCTCCCGGCAGGATATAAAACTAAGAAGGTTGATATAGGGAAATACTATGGAGGAGTGGGAGATAAAAGGAAATGGTATTCTTAGCATTTTTTTGTTATTATATAGCTCTTTCTTAATTCCAATTTTAAAAAGTAGATTGAGAGTGATTTAAGTACTGGAAAAATGAATCGGGACTTCCCTGGTGGTCCAGTGACTTAAGACTCTATGCTGCCAATACCAGGGGCCCTGGTTTGATCCTTGGTCAGGGAACTAGATCCCATATGCTGCAACTAAGAGTTCTCATGATGCAACTAAGACCTGGTGCAGCCAAATAAATAATAAATATATTTTTTAAAAATGAATAAATAATGAATAATTAAAGGACAAGAGTATAGAATTTTCATTAGCAGTGACTTTCACATAGAGGTATGTGATCTATCTAAATAGCTGGATCTATCAAGGTGAGGTTTCAATATATAGAAAATCAGAGTTGAATAGAGTTCAATTGTAGAGTTGAATTTCCTGGTTAAAGTTCTCTAGTAAAATAGCAACTAGTTGAGAGCTGTATTTCAGCAATAGTATATTTACATTTTTAGTTTGGTATAATGTAAGAATTTTTTAAAAAGTTGCAGGTATATTTTAATTTTATAAGTTCCTGTAATACTCTCTCCTCATCCTTGTAAGTTCCCTTACCACACAGATTCATTTAATTCCTAGTTATTGATGACACACTTGATTTTATACTTTAAAAAGTTTTAATTTTATCTGAACTTTTTCAGATCCTGGTGAGTCTAATAAAAGAGAGAATACGTCCACAGTGGGTGGTTTTGGAGTTGGAAAGAGTTTTGGAAACAGAGGTAATCTGCTTATGATGTCTTTCAATTGAAACTTAAGTGACACCTTATAGTCTTTGAGTTCTGTTTCCTTTTAAGTGTGTGCCTTTCCCAAGAATTTATGGAGATCACAAGGGAGTGCTTTCACTTTCCTAATCATAGTTTAGAGCAACACTTTATGCTGCTTTGGATGTGTTTGCTATTCTGTTTAGTTCTCTTGTTTTCCTTTTTAATAGCCATGCTACTTGCTGCAGCATCTCGTCAAATTGCTTTACCCCACAGGTGAACCCCACGTCTTTTCTCCTGTACTTATGATTTCCTTGCCCTGCTTCTGCAACAAGAGATCTATCTTACACTTCCAGGGGTGAACCTGAGTTTCCATCTGTACTTGAACAAAGAACCAGTGGTGGTGGTTTAGTCACTAAGTTGTGTCTGACTCTTGCGACCCCGTGGACTGTAGCCTGCCAGGCTCCTCTGTCCATGGGATTCTCCAGGCAAGAATACTGGAATGGGTTGCCATTTCCTTCTCCAAAAGAACCAGTAGAAGTTTTGAATTTGCATTTTGTTTCTAAAAAAATTTAAAAACTATAAAGTAGAACTTACATGGAGTTTAAGATCAAAACCAATAGTACGTAGATGGAAGACTTCTCAAGCATTTTGGAGACTCAGCACTTGACTTTTCTGGGAAAGGTGTATGGAGGGAAAGGGGCAATTGTAGAGGGCAGTAGAATGTAATCCTTTTCTGAACCAACTTCAAAGATTGCAAATATTTAAATGAATAAAATAACCAAAAAATCTGTTTTGTTATATATAATCTTTTTGTAGGGGCTTTTATTTTGAAATTATATATCTGCTTAAGGAAAAAGTGTTATCCATTCATATATAGAGGCCATATGGCCTCTATATATGGATACTTACTTTTTTATATGCTAATTATATATTAAATGTCTCTGAAGTTTAATGCTGGAACATGAGATTTTGTTGAGCCTGAGATGTTAAATGACTTAATATGTAGACACCTTGCATATAAATTTAATGTCTGTCAAAGAGTAATTGATTGGTCTCTGTACTATTGAAGCTGTAATTTAATATATTTTATTTAAATTAGATCATGATTGATAGACATTGCATATTGACATTTAAGTTACATTATCTGAGTAACTTGTAGTTACCTAGGTACCCTGAGTATCACTTCAGTAAAGATCATTTTATTAAGACTAATATTTTTAAAAATGTATGAAATATTACTGATGGATGCTTTTAAAGTGAACTTTAGAGCTACATCTATATGTTCCAGAGATGCATAGATCTAGACACAAGGTTTTATTCAATGAGAAATTTGAAAGCAGACTTTGGTGAAAGATTGTTTTTAAAATTTTATTAACAGAAGTTGGCAGAATCTCCTTGATACTGAGAAGGGAAAAATGATATGATATTGGATTGTAATTTAGTTGTCCTCCAGCAGATGAGAGTATAATTCATAAAATTCATAAAAATTTGATATTTTGAATAGAAAGTACATAGTGGTTATAATGAGATAGGCACACGCATACCCATGTTTCACTCATGTACATGTGGAGGAATATGTAACATTTTAGGTTATATAAGATTGGCTGGTATTTTAATCTTAAACTGACACAAGGCAGAAGTTGGCATACAATGCATATGCACTCATCACTATTTATATATATAGTTGTATGTGATTTATACAGTTTTAAAGGGACATCATAACTGTCAGTCCCTGTAAGGTGTGTGTTTCTCTGTTTCTCTTTCTTCTGCAGAAGAAATTGGTTTTTGGTCATTTGATTTAGGTAATTGTTTTCAGAAATTTGCGAGTTTAATTTTATGTTTTGTGTAGGTTTTTCAAATAACAAGTTTGAAGAAGGCGATAGCTCTGGTTTCTGGAGAGGTAAGTTCACTGTTTTTTGTAGTGACTTAAGAATTTAGTGTCTAGAATACATGTTAAGGAGAAAATATAATTAAGTATCTTAATCTGTTCCAGCTCTGATTTATTTAAACACAGTTTTATAAAGCAACTATCAGTCAGTTCAGTCGCTCAGTCGTGTCTGGCTCTTTGTGACCCCGTGCACTGCAGCATGCTGGGCTTCCCTGTCCATCACCAACTCCCAGAGCTTGCTAAAACTCATTTCCATCCAGTCAGTGATGCTATCCAACCATCTCATCCTCTGTTGTCCCCTTCTCCTCCTGCCTTCAATCTTTCTCAGCATCAGGGTCTTTTCTAATGAGTCAGTTCTTTGCATCAGGTGGCCAAAGTATTGGAGCTTCAGCATCAGTCCTTCCAATGAACATTCAGAACTGACTTCCTTTAGGATTGACTAGTTTGGTCTCCTTGCAGTCCAAGGGACTCTCAAGAGTCTTCTCCAATTCCACAGTTCAGAAGCATCAATTCTTTGGTGCACTCAGCTTTATTTATGGTCCAACTCATATTCATACATGACTAATGGAGAAACCGTAGCTTTGACTAGATGGACCTTTGTCAGCAAGGTAATGTCTCTGCTTTTTAATATGCTGTCTAGCTTGGTCATAGCTTTTCTTCCAAGGAGTAAGTGTCTTTTAATTTCATGGCTGAAGTCACCATCTGCAGTGATTTTAGAGCCCAAGAAAATAAAGTTTGTCACTGTTTCCATTGTTTCCCCATCTATTTGCCATGAAGTGATGGGACCAGATACCATGATCTTCATTTTTTGAAAGTTGAGTTTTAGGCCAGCTTTTTCACTCTCTTTCACTTTCAATAATAGGCTCTTTAGTTCCTCTCGGCTTTCTGCCATAAGGGTGGCTTCATCTGCATATGCAAGGTTATTGATTTTTCTCCCAGCTGTCTTGATTCCAGCTTGTGCTTCATCCATGAATTCTTCCGGCCAGAATACTGGAGTGGGTAGCCATTCCCTTCTCCATAGGATCTTTCCAACCTAGGTCTCCCTTATTGCAGGCGGATTCTTTACCAGCTGAACCACCACGGAAGCCCCAAAGCAGTATCAGTTCAGTTCAGTTGCTCAATTGTGTCCGACTCTTTGTGACCAAAGCAGTATAGGCAGAGCCTTAACCAAGAATTCAGCCTTCCTAATCTGGGCTGTTGTCATCTATCTTAACTAATCTATGAAGTACAACTTTTGAATGCTGTGTTACCTTAAGAAAAAGAGGATAGTAGAACAAGTCAGGAAACAAAATTTCACTTTATATATAAATACAATTTGGGGCATGTAGGTACTTATTCAGACTCAAATAAGTATTTACAGTGGAAAAGGATTCCTGAGACTGGATCACTGCTAAAATCAAAGACATTTATGTGGTTTGAAGGTACTGACACTCTGGTTTGGAGGAATACAGAAAATGGTGAGAATAGAGTATTGTTAGCAGAAGATAGACTACAATAATTAATAATACTTTCCCAAGAGAACCTGATTGAGGAGATTTGAGTGAGGCCCTGGATCCTGTATTTAAAAGCCTCCCTGCTGACTCTGATGCCTCTTTCATTTGGTAACCACTGATCTATGGAGTCTTTATAACTTCTCTGCACACAGATGTATAGTGTATTTTGTGGTTATTTTTCCCGTATCTTGTGTCCCTTAGCTGGTCCAGTATAGTAATAAGGAGCTCAGATTTTGGAATCAGACACCCGGGATTTGAGACCCAGATCCTTCTCTTCCTGTCAGTTGTATTATTTTAAAAAAGCATGTTTAACTTTGTATTTCTTTTTTTCTGTTTATAAATTGAGGATAATACCCACCTCATAAGGTTTTTGTGAGGATTTAAAAAGTTAAAATAGAATTCATTTAGAAGAGTGTCAGATGGATACTGTTTTATGTGTTATTATTACATTATTTTTCTATAATTAGTAGATTATAACTGATCTTGGGATCATTATCTCATTTTTGTTTGTGCTTAACTTTATTTTTAACTCTACAGAGATTATTTTTTAATAACTTTTTATTTTGAAATCATTTGACTCAAGTTTCAAAAATAGTACAGAAGATTTCCTTCAGCTTGCCTCTAATGTAATTGTACTCCTCACCCAGTTTCTCCTAATGTCATTAGCCTATTTTAATTCCCAGTGTGGTCAAAATAACTGTAAGTTTGTTTGAGGAGAACAGTTGGCCAAAGGTTATGTGAGGTGGGTTTTCTTTCATATATGACAATAAATGTTAGCTACCATCATCATTATTCCAGATGATGATGAATTATTATATCATCAAATAATAATTCCATTATTCCAGATTATTCTAAGAATCTTTCCAGAATTCTTTCTTTCCTCTTCAACCCCCTTGTATGAAATCTTTGCTTCTGAGAAGGTTGTCTTGATGTTAAATGACTCTTTAGGAATATTGTCAATTGTTGATGTCAGCTCAAATAGGAGCCTGCAACAAGAGCTGTGGGTCATTGTTTATTATAAATCAATATTAATTGAGTAGATTAGTACTTTTGTACATAAACAACTGATAGCTTTTAATCTGTCGAGCCACATATGTCATCACTGGGACCTAGTTCTCTGGCACTAAATGTTAGTGATATGTACAAAGATTCCTTGAAACCATCTTGGTATTTTCCAAATATGGGTTTTTTGGAATCTTCTAGAAAGCTTAAAGTTATTACTGAAAGTTATATCAATAAGGTATAATTTTTTAATTTAGAAAAATTGTTCATTCCTGGATATCACTCTGCACATTCAAAATGAATCTCTCTAGGGTGGGTTCTGATAATTTATTTTTAACCAACTTTCCTGATAATTTTTAGTCATCCTTCAGTGTAGTGATCCTCATACTACTATGTATAAACTCTGGTAATGTTACTTAATAATGTCACTAAGGACAGAAAGCCGGGATGTCCCCAAATGCTTCCATTAGGATAGATAGGGAAAAGTTTGCATATATTAAAAAAACACTATAATGCCTCAGGTTTATTAAGAAAGACAATTTACAGATTAATGATGACATTATAAATACAATAGTTATGCATTTCTGAGATCCGTTTGACTACTCAACTGTTCAGATATTTCTGAAACTGTTTCGTGACATTTATGAAATTATTATTTTTTGGCTGTGCTCAGAACTTGACAGATAACATGCTTAACATTTAGTATTTAGGTATATTAGGTGATTTTTAAAAAGAATTGACTGAATAATGTGTTTGTATTTTGTTGTTATGGTGATTTTAAAATTTAAAATTTTGTTCATATGTTAGCTTATGAATATATTTTTTCTCAGTAATTTCTCTTGTGATAGTACTATTTAGATACTACAGTAATATAAATACGGCAATAATTATTTAGATGCTATTCACATGTTAAATTTTTATTCAAGAATCTAGTATTGACTGTGAAGATAATCAAACACGGAACAAAGGGTTTTCCAAGAGAGGCGGTAAGGACCATGTTTTGGAACAACTTGTACTTAAGACAGAAATTAAACTGAAAAATTGATTTTGGAAGAGCTGAAAGAAAAATTCTGGTGGTGAAAACCTTTCAAGAAAAATACTTTGGCATATCCTTTATGCTGTTAATATTTGAGTTAATATTCAGTAGGTGTCTCTCCTTCTGCTTTCTGATGTCACTCGATTTGTCTTTTCCTAAGACCTCCAGAGTGTTCTATGAACTACAAAAGGTGGGACTGTGTGAATCTTGGTCATTCACAGTATAGATAAACTGGGATGTCTTTGTCTCTGAGTAGGAACATTGGAGATATGGGGGAAGGGAGAAGTTGTAGATTAATTACCATACTTGCTAATCCTGCCTCTGCTTGAGGTGAGATGGTATAAAAATTATAGTGCTCAGTTCTGGATTATCTATAGGCAGACATGTTAAAATAGCAACAATATCCACGAAAAACCACAGTGAACTTATAAAATTGCTACAAGTGTGCAAATATATTTATGATAGAACTTTAGTGTTTGGAGCTGCACTAGATACATCATAGTTTTTGCTGCAACTTGGAGATAGCGTTTTCCCTTGCCTATTAGATGATTGGCTCATTGAATAGATCATTGAATAGCAGGCCTTCCTAGTGAAGCTGAGACTTGCTGTGGATTTCACTATAGCCTTGGATGAGTTGTGAGGGGCGGTGGGTAGGAATTTGGTGGTGAATCAGTTCAGTCGCTCAGTTGTGTCTGACTCTTTGCGACCCCATGAATTGCAGCATGCCAGGCCTCCCTGTCCATCACCGACTCCTGGAGTTCATTCAAACTCACGTCCATCGAGTCGGTGATGGCATCCAACCATCTCATCCTCTGTTGTCCCCTTCTCCTCCTGCCCCCAATCCCTCCCAGCATCACAGTCTTTTCCAATGAGTCAGCTCTTTGCATGAGGTGGCCAAAGTACTGGAGTTTCAGCTTTAGCATCATTCCTTCCAAAGAACACCCAGGACTGATCTCCTTTAGAATGGACTAGTTGGATCTCCTTGCAGTCCAAGGGACTCTCAAGAGTCTTTTCCAACACCACAGTTCAAAAGCATCAATTCTTCGGCGCTCAGCTTTCTTCACAGTCCAACTCTCACATCCATATATGACCACTGGAAAAACCATAGCCTTGACTATATGGACCTTTGTTGGCAAAGTAATGTCTCTGCTTTTCAGTATGCTATCTAGGTTGGTCATAACTTTCCTTCCAAGGAGTAAGCGTCTTTTAATTTCACAGCTGCAGTCACCATCTGCAGTGATTTTGGAGCCCAGAAAAATAAAGTCTGCCACTGTTTCCACTGTTTCCCCATCTATTTCCCATGAAGTGATGGGACCAGATGCCATGATCTTTGTTTTCTGAATGTTGAGCTTTAAGCCAACTTTTTCACTCTCCTCTTTCACTTTCATCAAGAAGCTTTTTAGTTCCTCTTCACTTTCTGCATAAGCTGAGTCTTTAATGGCAATTGTAGGGGGCCCTGCAATGATGGGGCGGACATTTAGTTAAGAAATAGACTCGTCTTTTAACATTGCTCTCCTTCCCCCTCTAACAAGGAGTTTTGACACTAATGTTCCTAAAACATAGCTCTTTTGGTTTTCTGCAGAACAGTGGCTATCTTTCTTACTATTCACTTTTCTTTAAATCATTTTAATTCATATTTAAGTGCAGCAATGAAAAGCCAGTTGCAGCTCTTTGTGCTTGATCCTGGCTTATTGACTAGTGTAGGTTGTCTAGTAGGGTGTCCCTGATTGCTATTTTCTTTAGATGTATACATTTGAAGGTAGAAAACTTGTGTGTGACACGGTGGTCACTCAGTAAATACAGATGTGTGTGTAAATAGAACCGTATCTAAGTTTATGTTGAAGTATGATGTCATACAGGAACAGGTTGGTGCATATGTCATAAATGTATACAGCTCAGTGATTTTTCAGTAACTGAAAACACCTGGGTTCTGTGTTTTCCCAAGCACGCAGATCAGGAGTAGAAACTACTAGATCCTCAAAAACCCCTTTCATGCTCATTTTTAGTCATTAGCACTGCCCTTCCAGTTAATCTCTATTCCGACTTCTAGTAGCATAAATTTAAAAAAATTTTGTATTTAATATAAATGGAATCACATAGTATATAATATTTTTGTGGTTAGCTTCTTAATTGTGAGATTGTCTTATTGTTGGTTGCAGTTGAAGATCATTATTGCTATATAGTGTTCTTTTGTTCTCCTGTTCTGCTAATGATGTGTACTTGGATTTTGTACAGTTCTGGACTGTTCTGAAACTACTGCTCTGAACATTCAAGTACATTTCTTTTGGTGACACTTGTTAGTGTTTGTCTTTTTGACTATAGTCATTCTAATGGATATAAAGTGGTATCTCATTATGATTTTTTATAATTGACATATAGTTGATGTATAATATTTTGTAAATTACAGGTATCAAAACATAGTGATTCATACTCCACTTATAGTTATTATGAAATGTTGGCTGTATCCTCTGTATTGCACAACATATCCTTGTATCATTGTGATTTTGATTCGCATTTCCTGATGACTGTGATGTTGAGCAGCTCTCCATGTGTATATTGGTCATTTGTATATACAGATCTTCCAGATAGAAAATCAGTAAGGCAACAGAGATCCTGAATGACGTATTAGAACAGTTAGACTTAACTGATATTTTTAGGACATTCAGTTCAGTTCAGTTGAGTCACTCAGGCTCTCTGCGACCCTGCGGACTGCAGCACACCAGGCTTCCCTGTCCATCACCAACACCCATAGCTTGTTCAAACTCATGTCCATTGAATTGGTGATGCCATCCAACCATCTCATCCTCTGTCGTCCCCTTCTCCTCCCACCTTCAATCTTTCCCAGCATCAGGGTCTTTTCCAACAAATCAGTTCTTCACATCAGGTGGCCAAAGTATTGGAGTTTCAGCTTCAGCATCAGTCCTTCCAATGAGTAGTCAGGAGTTATTTGCTTTAGGATTGACTGGTTTGATCTTGCAGTCCAAGGGACTCTAAAGAGTCTTCTCTAACACCACAGTGTTTATAGGTGTCACTTTTCCTTTTTAGTCATTTTTAGGTTTTGTTCGCAAAGCAAATAGTGGATTTTTAAAAAAAAAATAATACCTTTTATCTATTTATTGGTAAAGTTGAGCATTTATAGGTCAAATACAGCATTTCTCTTTAGTAACTATCTGTTGATGGCTTAAAATATTAAAGTCATTGAATTATGCAAGGCTTAAATTAACTTGGCCACCGTGTCCCCAAGATTTCTTTGTTGGTTTTTGTGTCGTTTGTGTGTTTGTGTTTTAATATTATAGGTTATCAAGACGGAAATGATTCAGAAGCTTTAGGATCATCCAGAAGAGGTGGAAGAGGTAGTTTCCGAGGTTGCCGTGGAGGATTTGGTCGAGGAAGTCCAAGTTAGTAGTGGATTGCAAATAGTGTCCTTCATTTATTAAAGAAATGATTAAAAATAATACCTATCACATATAAGATTGTTATGACTATATGGGGATGGTTTAGTATAGTGGCTGGTACATAATCACTTACGCTATGTAAAATATTATTTTGTAGACACATGTAATTCCTTAGAGATTAAATGAGAATATGTGAATCTTTCTAACAGTTTGTGTGATGCAGTTCTTTAATATTACATGCTGTGAAGCATTTCAGAGCTTTGATAAAGATGGCTGACCTTACAAATAAGTGGCATTCTGATGACTCAGCCTCCCATTATACCTTCTTATACCAGTGTGATTATATACCTAAATTTTTCCAGTCATCTTTCCTTGGTGCTAAGATATTGTCTCCTGAGGTCACTTTTGGAATGCATATCTCTCTTAACAGAGGAGAACAGAATAGTGAAACTAAAAACATAAATGATTTAATAATTTAATAGATGTGTAGCAGATTAGTGAATTGTCACTTTTTTAAAAGTGAAGAGATCCAGAGGGTTGCTGTTTAAGACTGATAAAGTTTGATTTGAGTGCAGTGGGTACCAAGGGATGCTATTCTGGAGAATAAGCAGTAAGATTATGTAATGTGAAATTTTGAGGGACAGTAACAGTGCTGTTTTTCAAAGGTAATTTAATTTGCCTATATCATATTTTGGTGTAGTATTAGCTCTGACTACTTTTATAAGATAATTTTAATAAAATTTTGAGAAAGTAATTTGTAATAGAAGGAAATAATTTATGGAAAAATCCTTCTGTGTGATACTTCAAAAATACTATGATTCCTGTTAAATTTAAATTATTTTATCTTGCATCTTTTTAATTTCTGGTACCATAAATTGATTTTTTTCTGTTTACTGCATGATTTAAAAGTTTTAAAAGGTAACATAATCTAAATTTTTATCTGGAAATCTAGATAGTGATTATGAACAAGATGAGGGGACCCAGCGCTCTGGTGGCATTTTTGGTTCTAGAAGATCAGCATTAAGTGGTGCAGGTGAGAAATAGAATTTATTACTGAATGTGAATCATTTACATTTGCTTCTAGCTCTAGGATTATTGAACCTAATATATATTTTTAAGTATATTAGATTGGCTCATGATTATCTCTGCTTTTTAGATTTGTAGGGAAAAAGAACGTGGACAGTTTTCCCTCCCTCATAAAATTTGTGCTCTGTGAATTATTCCTTCTTTCTTATCTACCAGTTAATTTGAAATATAAATTATACTTTTGGTTAGAAGAAGGAAAATGAAGTTTCCTTTGGTTTCAAAGAAAGGATTCTGAGGGGATTTGAGGAGAAAGTGAAAAAAAAAAAAAAGCATTCTGTTAATGAAAATGTTTAAAAGTAGTTAAATGAACTGTAGTATTAAAAAGAAATGAGCTATCAAGCCTGAAAAGACATGGAGGAGCCTTAAATGTGTACTGTGTGCATGCTAAGTCACTTCAGTTGTGTCAGATTCTTTGCAACCCCATGGACTGTAGCTCACCAGGCTCCTCTGTCCATGGGATTCTCTAGGCAGGAATACTATAGTCGGTTGTCATGCCCTCCTCCAGGGGATCTTGCCAACCCAGGGATTGAACCTGCGTCTCCTGTGACTCCTGCATTGCAGGCAGATTCTTTACTGCTGAGCCACTGGGGAAACTCTAAATATGTGCTACTGAGTGAAAGAAGCCAATCTGAAAAGACCATATACTATATGATTCCAGCTCTGTATGACATTCTGGAAAAGGCAAAACTGTAAGAAGAGGGGTGAAAAAAAATGAGTGGTTGCTAGGGGTTCAGGGAAGGGATGAACAGACAGAGCATTGAGAATTTCTAGGGTAGTGAAGTTACTTTGTATGATACTGTAATGATGGAGACATGCCATGATATACTTTTGCAAACATAAAAAACACTGTGCAGTACCATGAATGAGCTGTAATGTAAACCGTGGACTTTGGGTGATTATGTTGTGCCAGTATAGGTTTATCAGCTGTAACAAAATACCTCTCTTGTGGGAAATGTTGATTATGGGGAGGGGGGGAATATGCAGGTGTTAGGACTGGAAATATCTGGGAAGTCTCTCTATTTTCCCTTTAATGTTTCTGTGAACCTGAAATTGCCCTAAAAAATGAAGTGTTTAAACAAAATGTTCAAATGAGAAAAAGATTTTAGTTAAATATAGAATTAGGAGATGGGTGGATTAAGGGTCTAGGAATCCTGAGAAATTACTCAGATTTCTCAGAAATAGCTATATGTTTTATGTGCTTGAAGAGGAGCTGTGTTTTCTCTGAATATTCTGTGAAACAATGCCTTACAGGTAATGGTGACACTTTCCAAAGCAGAAGTGGTGGTGGAAGTGGACGAGGTGAGTTCTTATTTGGTTTACCTGTAAGTGGTTAAAATGACTGTAGTCCAAGTTTAATTTTTGAAGTTAAAGGTAACTGTTGCTGCTTTTATACACACTTCGAGGAGTATACATTTGCACGGCTAGTTTGGAGAAGTTGTTCTTTTGTTGTTTAGTTGCTATGTTGTGTCTGACTCTTGCAACCCTGTGGACTATAGCCCACCATGCTCGTCTGTCCATGGGATTTTCCAAGCAAGAATACTGGAGTGGGTTGCCATTTCCTTCTCCAGGGGAAGCCAGTTGTTTACTACTACTCTTTAATCCAGCAATTCCATTATATACTGTAGGTATATATGCTTAATACATATAAAAGGATGTTCACTGAAGCTTCATTTATAATAAGTGAAAACTGAAAATCACCTAAAATTCATCAATAAATAACTGTTTAATAAATAGTATAACCATAAAATAGGAGTTACCATGCAAATGTTAAAGACGGAGATGTAATCTGTGTTTACAGATTCTTATATTAAAATAATCTTCCTTATTATGAGATAATTAGCTTGGTATAGGGGGTAAAAAAAATTCAGTATAGATAATTTTATACTATTAAAAAAATCTCAGAGTTAAAAATGCTTAAATTTCATATAAAAGTTAAAATATTTTCCAGACTAGTAAAACAATAAAGCTTGTTTAATATCTCTGAAAAATTCTGAGATCATTATTAGTCTGAGAGCATTCATAGTGGCAACTCCCTTGAACCACTTTTTCCTGCTTCACTCCTTCAAATTCTTGGTTTCTTCGGTGCAGAAAAAGATTATTAATGGCTAAACCATATTTTATACAAATTATTAGATCTTGTTTGAAAAGGGGTTTGAAGACCTATGGACATACAGGATAAGAAAATTAGAGAGTACACATATAAAAATGCTATATGTTAGCCTTTCAAATCTAATGCAGTCCTTATTCTTTTTGTGATAGTATCTGAAAATGGCACAATCAATGACTCCTTGTCTAGAAACCAGAAGGGTAGCATGTGGAGAAGAGTTAACATGATAGGCCTGACTGCTCTTCTTGGAAAGTCCTTCTTACGAGACCCTTCCCTGACTTCTGGGAACTTGGATTTTGGGAGGGGTCTCAACACCCTTAACCCCACAGAGTGGTCCACTGTGCCTAAATGGTTTGTAAAACAATGTGGTTTATAATGAATACCCACTTTTCTTCTGGGAGTTGGGACATTTGGTACATGCCAGGCAGAAGGTGCCTGCCTGCTTTATCAGCCCCTCATAAGAACCCTGGATATTGAATCTCTAATTGATTACTCTGGTAAACATTTTCAGCATGTTGTCACAAGTTGTCCTGTATGACACCAGTGGGAGTGACTCTTGAAATCTTGTACCTTGTCTTCTCTGGCCTTTTCCCCATACCCTTTTTTCCTTTGCTTATTTTGCTCCATATCTTTTCTATGTAATAAGTCACAGCCGTAGTTATGACTGTATTCTAAGTCCTAGCAAATCATAGAACCTATAGGTTATAGTGGGGACATCTCAACAGAGATGGTCTTTTAGTTCCTGTTAGAAAATATATTCCTTTGTTGAGGAGTATAGGAATAGGAAAGAGACATAACAGCTTAAAAAAGAAGTTACTAATATGTTATAACATTGTAACCTGCATAAAGTCAGCATTTTGAATGCTAAGGGAACTTAAAATATTCAGGATTCTATTTATCTTAATTGTCTCAAATATTATTTGTTTGAAGGGACCATCCATGTTTAGAACTTTTTCTTTTTGAAGACAAGCAACAAAAATAAAGATATACATAGTCTTGTATATTGACTGACTGTCACTGTATTTCTTTAATAGGTGGTTACAAAGGTTTAAATGAAGAAGTAATTACAGGCTCTGGAAAGAGTGAGTTTTACTTTAGATAAGGTATTTAATTTTTATAGTGAGTATTGTTTTACCCCTCAATTTTAAAAAACATTTGTCTTTTTTTGGTTTGATTCTTTTTAAGATTCTTGGAAGTCAGAAGCTGAAGGAGGAGAAAGTGGTGACACTCAAGGTATATTAATTTTTGTGTGATCCACATAAATGTATATTACATTTTAATACAAATGCAGACTATTTAAAGAGATAACTTTAAAAAGTTTGAAGTAAAAACTTTAATGGTAAACATTGGGAATTTTTTTGTAATTTTATTTATTTACTTTTGGCTGTGCTGGGTCTTCGTTGCTACACAGGCTTTTCTGTAGTTGCGGAGAGTGAGGGCTCCTCTCTAGTTGCGGTCTTCTCATTGTGGTGGCTTTTCTTGTTGCAGAGCATGGGCTCTAAGGTGCACAGGCTTCAGTAGTTGTGATACATAGGCTCAGTAGTTACAGCTCCTGGGCTCTAGCGCACAGGTTGCACATGGGCTTAGTTGCTCTATGGCATGTGAGATTTTCCTGGGGCAGGGATTGAACTTGTGTTTCCTGCATTTGGCAGGTGAATTCTTTACCAGTGAGCCACCAGGGAAGCCCAGGAATTTGCATGTTGTTTTAAATTTGAGTCTGTTGGTTTTTGTCTGTTTTCTCTTTAATTTTTATTCTAGTCCTTATAATGTAAATTTTATTTTAAATTCTAAGGACCAAAAGTGACCTACATACCACCTCCTCCACCTGAAGATGAGGACTCCATCTTTGCACATTATCAAACAGGCATAAACTTTGACAAATACGATACTATTCTTGTAGAAGTATCTGGACATGATCCACCACCAGCAATTCTGGTCAGTGCAATAATTGTTTCTGTAATGCCTGTGAGGCAAACTTTGTTTTTTAAAAATTTGGTACATTTCTTTAAGTTGATATTAAAAAATACAAAATTTCATCTTTAGTATTCAATATCTTAGGTTGGAAATTTAGAATCATATCTAACATCTGTATTAGAATTAATTGCTGTGTTGAAAGGGAGGGTACTATATTTCCTCCCCACCTCCTCAAACTAGGATGGAAACTTGATTTAAATTTATTAAAAAGGATACTTTTCCTGAAAATTCAATATTTCTGCTTTCTATGTATGTGAGAAAGTGCATCTTAGGGGAGTGATTTTCTAAGGAGTGAGGAGCCCAGAATCCCCTGTTGGTAATGAACCATTTTTATTGATCAGAGTTATTTGTATCTCACAGGTTTTAAGGGGGCTGAACAAGTTTTTAGAGCCATTGTCTATATGGAATATTCCTTAATTCTATCAAGTAATCGCATAAAGGTTCTAGATATTACTTTTGAATATTATATAAAGTAGAATTAACAACTTGAAACTAATTCAAATGGAATATGTTTATGAAATGACTAGTGTATGATACATGGAATTTAACCACTGCCCCCTGATTTTTTTTAGACTTTTGAAGAAGCTAATCTTTGTCAGACACTGAATAACAACATTGCTAAAGCTGGTTATACTAAGCTTACTCCTGTGCAAAAATACAGTATTCCTATTATACAAGGAGGACGAGATTTGATGGCTTGTGCTCAGACGGGCTCTGGAAAGACTGTAAGTCACTTCCCTACTTATATTTTGCCCAGTATTCAAACTGTCACTTTTTGAACTTTGGTTCTTCCCAAGTAGATGATTTTAGTGAACTGTCATAAATACTCATGTTTTTGCATCTGGTTTCTGGTTTTATTGAAGTTTGTGTACTTTTGAAGAAAGAATTTTTAACTATTTCTAGAGTAGTGTTTTGCAGTTCATAGATGTTAAATCTCTAAATGTATTCAGCTCCTTCTGTGGGACTTAATATTAAAAACAAAACAACTGAGAGTCAAAGCACCGAAGGTTATAAGACCTTTGATTATAAGAGCAAGGGAAAAAATAATTTATGTAATGTAAAGTTTTCCCCATCATTTCATGGCAAATAGATGGGAAACAAAAAGTGGAAACAGTGACAGATTTTATTTTCTTGGGCTCCAAAATCACTGTGGATGGTGACTGTAGCCACAAAATTAAAAGATACTTCCTCCTTGGAAGAAAAGCTATGACAAACCTAGACAGCGTAATAAAAAGCAGAAATTTACCACTTTGCTTACAAAGGTCCTTATAGTCAAAGCTAAGGTTTTTCCAATAGTCATGTATGGATGTGAGAGCCTTAAAGAAGGCTGAAAGCCAAAGAATTGATGCTTTCAAACTGTGGTGCTGGAGGAAGCTCTTGAGAGTGCCTTGGACAGCACGGAGATCAAAGCAATCAATCCTAGAAGAAATTCGCCCTGAATATTCACTTGAAGGACTGATGCTGAAGCGCCAGTACTTTGGCTGCCTGATGCAAAGAGCCACCTCATTGGAAAAGACCCTGATGCTGGGAAAGATTAAGGCAGGAGGAGAAGGGGGCGACAGAGGATGAGATGGTTGGATGGCATCACCAACTCAATGGACATGAGTTTGAGCAAACTCCGGGAGATAGTAAAGCAGCCTGACGTACTGTAGTTCATGGGGTCAAAAAGAGTTGGACACAACTTAGTGATTAACAACAACAGTGTGATAGCTATACAGTTTTGGAGTCGAGAATGAGAAATAGCTGTATGTATTGTTGTTGTCTGTGTACAGTACCTGGTCCTTAGTATGAAGTGACCTCTGGTTATGCTAAAAGAACTCTGATGGGACCAAGTTGGTCTTAGGAATAAACTGTGAGATTTGTGAATTAAATAGGGCTCCATGAGATGAACATTAAAGATTGTCATTTCCAGGATCATAGTCTTAACTCATACTATATTAGTCTTAAAAATCCTCCATAGTAGAGGTGAAAGGAAAATAAGTGAAAATAAGCTGTACAATATAGCAGCTAATGTGTGACTTAAATGTGGTTTTGGAGGTAGATTTTAGTGTCTTATTTAATAAGAAAACTGTAGCACAAAGTTTCTCTTGCCATATGTAACTTTTACAAGGGTGATACGTCTAGTAATCCAAATGAATGCTTTCCCAATTTTTGTTCTGCTTTGTGGACCACTTTTGTCATGCATTCTGATTTTATTTCTACCTCAAAAGGAATCATTTAGAATAAATGCTACATTCCTCATTAACCTCTCAAAATAAGTTAATGTTTGTTTATTTAGAATCTTCGGTTGTGTTTTTTTTTTTAAAGCACAAAAGATAGTTTCATAAGATAGATTAACTTTATCAAACATTTTATATTGTATAATATGAACATGATGACCAAAATGTTAGAAACTCATTGAAATAAAAATTATTTCCCTTTGTCATTTTAAATTTATCAAAAAGATGAAAGAAGAAGCTAAAGGATATAAAGACATGAGGAATAGGTTGCCATAGGGAAAAGGATGATGCCCTATAAATTTGTAAGTTATGCAATTTAACTTCTAGGCAGCTTTTCTCTTGCCAATTTTGGCTCATATGATGCGTGATGGAATAACTGCCAGTCGTTTTAAAGAACTGCAGGAACCAGAGTGTATTATTGTAGCACCAACTCGAGAGTTGATCAATCAGATCTATTTGGAAGCCAGAAAATTTTCTTTTGGGTAAGTACATCTGGAATGCCACTCACAAACAAGTTTTTCTTTAGAGAATTATTGTATTTATTTTGGGAAGAACTCAGTACATGAAGAAGAATGCAGTCCTATAATTTAATTTGGTGTTACTTGACTGAAGTTGACTTTTTCATAATCTTATTTATAGAATCTATTTTTAAAAATGCTTATTAAAAATTAGATGATGATAGAAGTAGAATGATAAGACAGTGGACATATTCATGTGTTTTCTGGTAGTTTTTAAGTGTATGTTTAAAAATGAGTTTACGGTGTTCCTAATAATTTTCTATTCCTAATAATTTTCCATGTGTTAATGTTTCTTTAACACATAACTTAGTAAAATGGATAACTGCTTATTTAACAATCAGACCTAATTTTTAATGACTGTAAGATTGTCCATGTGTTTGTATTTTATTTCTCTATTTGGGAGATTTAAGTTGTTTCTAATTTGGGGCTACTATAAATAAAAGCAGTTCTTGCTTTAATGAACAGCTTGCTTATAAACTTTTTCTACTTTTATGTTTTAAGTATTTTATTAGAGTAGATTTAATAGATTTAATGTTAAAGAATATGAAGTTATTTTAAAGCTTGCATTCTACCAGCAGTATTTGAAAATGCTAACTTCACTATACACTTTGCCACTATTTGGTATTATATTAGTTATCTGTTGCTGCTTACCTTAAAACCTAGTTGCTCAAAACAATACATATTATTATCGTACAGTTTCTGAAGGTTAGGAATTGAGGAACAGTTTAGCTGGGTGTTTCTGGCTTGGCATCTCATGAGGTTGCAGACAAGATGTCATTTAGAATTACAGTCATCTGGCTTTATTGGATCTGTCTGTAAGAATGGTCATCTCTAGGAAATGACAGCTGGCTTCACTTAGATTGAAGAGTCAGTGAGAAAGAGCAAGGAGGAGGTTTCTGTGACTTTTTAAGATAGTTGCAGTCACTTTTGCTGTATTCTGTTCATTACTAAGCAGGTCACTAAGTCTAGCTCATACTCAGGACTGTATGATTTGCGAGAACTAGCTCAAAATGAAAATACAAGGTTATTTGTTAAAAAAATTATGATGAATTTTAAAGCAGCAAATAGAATATTAAACCAGGCTCAGGTCTTTTTTAAGCATAGGACTCTGTATGACTGCACAGGTTGTATACCTATGAGGCCAGCCTTGCACACATCTTTGGAGGAGGGGAGTTAGGATCTATATTTAAAGGAAGGTGTATTGAAGATTTTGTGTACGTATTTTAAAATCACTACAACTATCTTCATGTTTTCATTTATTTGGTTATTGAGAGGTTGAACTCCTTTTTGAATGCTTTGTACATTTTTCCTGTGAATTATCCATTTGTTGTCTACCCATTTATCTGTTGGTATATTAGTGTTTTTCTGTACAATTCTTTAGAGCTTTCTATCTAGAACCTTCACCTTTTATTTTGTATAAATCAGTTAATTTGAAATTAGAGGAGAAAAATTAAAATTCTTTTAATGTTAAGCTTGACAGATCTTTTGTAAGAAGTAGATGTACATTGCTTATATCAGTGTTTTATTTCTTAGCCCCATGTACTGTGTTGCTCTTCGAGCTTTTAAATCAAGTAAAAGATAAAAGTTTTTTTTTTTTAAACAATAATGATATTTCAGATAATATGTGTACACAAAATTGTATTAGTATGTGGATATTTGTTGGAACATTTTTGTGGCAAAAAACTGAGAAGTATCTAACTATCTTTAATCCTCCTCTTCAAAGTTTGCGCACTATTACCAGTTTTATGTGAAATAGTATAGAAAGAGCTGGTGCACATGTATGCACTTTAATTCTCCTCTCAACAAATCTTAGCATACTAAGCTTGGTTGCCACCCTTTTAAAAAAAATGGTATATGTTGGAGCTAACACTTACCATAGAACTGTACTCCTCTTTATAGATGCTCAGTTCTTTTGTAAGGAAGGCCTATAATTCTGTTTTTTATTGTTAGACAATTAGATAGTTTTCAGTCTTTTGATACTAAAAATCATGTTAGCAGTGATTATATTACACAGTCATATTTACCCATTTGTGGGGACATATCTGAGGGAAAATCCTATATATGAATTTATTGGGAAAAATAAGTTTTAAAATTTTAATAGAGACTAAAATTGTGAAAGGGATTGTATCAGTTTATCCCCCTGAGTGCCAGTTTCCCTACACTGGCTTAACATGGCATTATCACACTTGAGGGAAGATTTTGTTAGACTTCATTTGTTTTGCTTTTTTGCTTTTAAAAGTAATATTGAACTTAAAGTGTTTAAAAACCATTTGTATTTTTAATGAACATTTGTTCATGTTGTTGGCCCGTTGTGTGGGTGTTGGTTGTGTTTATCATTGTTTTTGAAGAGCTCTATCAGACAAGTTGCAGATATTTTTTTTACTGCAGCTTTTCAACTTTCGGGGAAGAATTGTAAAAGAAATGTTGAATGTATTAGCTCTTTATGTATTTCATTTTACATCTCATTAAAAACAAATGACTAATTTTCAAGCAACTAGAAAATGACATTTATGTTTATTGTCAATAGGACTTGTGTAAGAGCAGTTGTCACATATGGGGGAACCCAGTTGGGGCATTCAATTCGACAAATAGTACAAGGCTGTAATATATTATGTGCTACTCCTGGGAGACTGATGGATGTCATAGGCAAAGAAAAGGTAGGCTCTAGACAGATAACAAAGTTGTGAGATTGACTAGTAATTGTTTTGTTTGGGAAAGAGAGAAACTTGTGTAAAGATATGTATGTTCATTACAGTACCATTTGTATATTAGGCTCCCTTCTGATTCCTTGAATGCTTTCTTATATAAATCTTAATACAAATAAGTAAATAGTATTTTCCATTTTATACTTGGGAAAACAAACTTTTAGTGAGATTATGTAATTTATTTTAATCTCTAAATTAGCTCTAGTAAGTGATAGGGTTAGAATCTGGATCTGATTCCAGAATCCATATCCTAGACCCACTACTCTGGGAGAAAAATGAAATCAATGCTTTTTTCTAGTTTCATGTATGTCTTGAGGAACTCATTTTTTTTTCCTGGAAGAAAACCTTTGTGGCATCAGTAATTTTGTCTCCTGTTTTAAGTGTGAGAGTCATATTATCCAGGATTGTTAAGTTTCTGTCTTTGGAGAGAGATTTTAGGGCTATTTATTTTCAATATTCATATACCACATCATTACATCTCTATATCAGTATTTTCAGTTCACTTTCATGACCCTGCTTTGCTTTTTAAAGACTGTTCTCTAAAGGGATTATTAAAAATATGCTCTTTTTGCAGAAAGGAATTTTTCTTTACTTATTAAGAATATCCAGAGAAATTCACCTTGATTCCCACCTTGTTTCCCATCTTCCATGGGGTAACAAAATCACTTGTTTTCTTTTTGCAAATATGTGCTTTTGTTTTTAGCACTAAGTATTCATGATAGGTAAGAAAAGTTTCCCAGTTGTTCCTGAGTGATTAGAGAATCAGGGATTTATTAAGGGTTTAAAGGAGTTAGAAATAAATTTGTCAGTTATAGGCCATTTGATAATGTCATGCTATTAAGAAATCTTATTTCTTACATTGAAATAGCCTGACTTTATCAGATAATGTAGTCTAGATATGTGCTGTCTAATACAGTAGTCACTAGCTACATGTGGATATTTACATTTTAACTGATATAAAATTAAAAATTTGTTCTTCAGGCATGCTAACTACATTTCAAGTGCTTAATAGCTGCATATGGCTACTGGCTAATAGTGAAGATATAGAATTTTTAAGTAATTACAGAAAGGTCTATTGTGTAATACTGATCTAAATGTTTTGTTTTTTTTCCAGTTTTATGAAATGTTTTATAACATAAGACAAAATTGAGAACTGAAATGAACACTAATACTATTACCTATCCATAACAGTGGTCTCATCATTGTATGCATTGATTTCTAATCTTCATCTTTGAGAATATATTAATAGTTAGACTTGATGAGAATATTTTCATTTAATATATCAACTACTATACTAATTAGTATGCATTCTTTGCTCTAACCCTTGAAAATATCCTAAAAGATTGGTCTCAGACAAGTCAAATACTTAGTTTTGGATGAAGCTGATCGCATGCTGGATATGGGTTTTGGACCAGAGATGAAAAAGTTAATTTCCTGCCCAGGAATGCCATCAAAGGAACAGCGTCAGACCCTTATGTTCAGTGCAACTTTTCCAGAAGAAATTCAAAGGTAAATTTTTTCTTCCTAGAAGTAGCTGCTATGTACTAAAATGCTTTTACAGCAGGAGAACTAATGTGAATATCTTATTCCTGAGAGATTTACTTTTTTAAAAAATTTAGGATTATAACATAGATAGTTTAAAAGTATTTCTAAATTTACTATATTTTACTATATTTTCCCTTGTTTCTTACTTTAATTCCTGGCTTTGCATTAGCATCGCATCTTACTAGAGTGTGTGTGGTTGTGTGAGAGAGAAAATAAGAGCACGTAGCACCTAGCTAGGATTTAGTAAGTGCTTACTAAATAAAAATATTTTTATGGTGGTGCCCCCTCTTCGACCCCAAAGTATAAAACTTAGGGGAATTGCACTTGTATTAGGAAATTTATGTACTAATTGTTGGCAGATATTTGAGTATCATAAATATACTGTGTGTTCTGTGAGTTCTGAGGTTAGCATGACATACTCCTGCTAGAATGGTGACTCTTCTTTCTGCCTGCTAATCCCTTGGCAACAGGGAACCTGAAGTACCCATACAGCAGCTCTAGTTTAAACAGTTCAGTAAAACTCCTGTTTTCTCTGGTGGAACTGTTAAGGGAAGTCGCTCAGTTGTGTCTGACTCTTTGCGACCCCATGAATTGTAGCCTACCAGGCTTCTCCGTCCATGGGATTTTCCAGGCAAGGGTACTGTAGTGGGTTGCCATTTCCTTCTCCAGGGGATATTCCTGATCCAGGAATTGAACCCGGGTCTCCTACATTGCAGGCAGACGCTTTACCTTCTGAGCCACTAGGGAAGCCCCTTTGGGAACCAAGACCTCCAATACTTGTAGTCAGTGCAGTAAGCACAATTTCCTGTGTGGGTCACCGGGAGTCATGGTAAATGGGCCACTCTAGCTTGGATCCTTTGGTTCCCAGACCCATATACTCCATAAAGATCTTTGGTTCCTACTGAATGATTGCTTTACTATCTGCTTTTAAATGTTACAAATTGCCTATTATTCCATCTGAAGTCCATTTTTCGCATTCTGCATATTCCCCGAACCATATCCTTGGCTTGCATTTCTACCTGTATGTTCTCCCAAATTTATTACCTGTAATTTTTTGATTGAAGTATAGTTGACTTACAATATTATATTACTTTCAAGTGTACAACTTAGTAATTTAATATTTTATAGAATATATTCCATACAAAGTTATAAAATGTTAAGTATGTTCCTTATGCTGTACATTCTGTCTTTGTAACTCAATTATTTTATACCTAGCAGATTGTAACTCAATCCTCTTCACCTATTTTACTACTCTCCTGGCCCCCTCCCTTTTGGTGACCATTGGTTTATTCTCAATATCTGAGTCTGTTTGTTTTGTTATATTTGTTCCTTTGTTTTATTTTTTAGATTCCACTTATAAGTGAAAATGTACAGTATTCTTTCTGACTTCTTTTACTAAATATAATTACCTCCAGATTCATCCATGTTATTGAAGATGGCAAAATTTCATTATTTTCTATGGCTGAGTAATATTCCACTGTGTGTGTGTGTGTGTGTGTGTGTGTGTACCACATCTTCTTTATCCATTCATTTGTTGATGGAAACTTAGGTTGTTTTCATATCTTGTCTATTGTAAATAATGCTACTATGAACATTGGGATACATGTATCTTTTCATTTTAGTGATTTCATTTTCTTCAGATATTTACTCAATTGTTTCCTGTGGTAGTTTTATTTTTGAATTTTTTGAAAAATGCCCATTCTGTTTTCTCTAGTGGTTGTACCAGTTTACACTCTCACCATCGGTGCATGTGGATTCTCTTTTCTCCACATCTTGCCAGCCCTTGTTGTTTCTTGTCTTTTTGATAATAGCCATTCTGACAGGTGTGCAGTGATATCTCATAGTAGTTTTGATTTGCCTTTCCCTGATGATTAGTGTTACTGAGCACCTTTTCATGTGCCTATTGGCCATCTGTATGTCTTCTTTGGGAAAATGTCTATTCAGGACCTCTGCCCATTTAAAAAAATTGGGTTGTTTGTCTTATACTATGAAAGAAATCATGAAGAAACCCAAAGACAGTGTACTGATTGGGAGAAGATATTTGTAAACAATATGTTCAATGAGGGGTTAATATTCAAAATACATGAAGAACTTGTATAAGTAAATATCAAAAAACAAACAGCCTGATTATTACCTGTATGTTTAATCTCTCTCCTCAGCTTCAGACTTTTAGATTTAACTCTTCAGGATTATTTTTCCTCTTATATGAATTACCAGTAACTCACGTTCATCAGGTACAAAATTGAACCTCTTCTTCAGCTCCCTCTTTTTTTCTTTCCAGTTTTCCTTGTTGGCTTCAAGGTCTTTCGAAACCAAAGTCATTTGAAGCATGTTGATTCCTCCCTCATACTCCTTTAACTCTGCCCTTCAAAAGTATTCAACTTGGCAGTTATCTCTATAATATTGCAAATTTGTTAGTTTCTTCTTTGTTTACCACCTTATTTTAGGTCCTTTTAAGTTCCCCTCTGCTTATTGATAGTAGCTTTCTAATATGTCTGTAGTTTGACTTTTGGGCTGTTAAAATTGCAAAACTAAGTCTCTTTATCGCCATTTATTTAAAATAAATTCTCCCATGTCTTTCCATTTCCACAGACTAACCAACTTTTAAATGGTTTTATACATGACAATTTTTGCCTCATTTGCCACTTTATTCCTTGGAATGATTTCTGGCTTATTTAGAGTATTTCCTATTGGCTGCTGCTGCTGCTAAGTCTCTTCAGTTGTGTCCGACTCTGTGCGACGCCATAGACGGCAGCCCACCAGGCCCCACCGTCCCTGGGATTCTCCAGGCAAGAACACTGGAGTGGGTTGCCATTTCCTCCTCAAATGCATGAAAGTGAAAAGTGAAAGTGAAGTCGCTCAGTCGTGTCCGACTCTTAGCGACCCCATGGACTGCAGCCTACCAGGCTCCTCCGTCCATGGGATTTTTGGCTACGCAAGCCGAATTCTGTTCCTCTTCATTATTTAATCCTTATTTCTTCTTTCCTTCTGCATAGAGTGCTTTTCCTTAGTCATCACTATTTCATGTTTTTGCTTGCTTCTTCCTTAGATCAAGCTTTAAACTTGAAGACTCTTAATAGACATCATTTCATCCATTTCCTGCCAGTCTTATAAAGGAACCCTCTTTCTTGTGAAAGAAATTATTTAAAACACTTTTCAGTTTTCTTGTAACATAGTAAGGTTCAATCAGTGTTAACTGTTATAGCACTAGCTTACTATAGTAAAGCATTAAATAATTAAAATATGTAAATATTAAACTAAAAATATTTTTAAGTTATAGTAATTGCTTTTTATAGCTATATTTATGCTGAGCAACACAGGCAGAGATCATCATGTTCGTCTTTATACACACTACCTTATACCACATAGGCCAGGTACTGTGTGTCTATATTTTAATACATATATATATATATGTATTTTAATATATATACTTAGTATATATTTTAATGAGTGTAAAGGATGATTGATAATTTTAGATAATGTCAAGGTTTGTGCCTGGATGAAAGGGTTCTTGACTCTAGAAGTAGTATATGAACAAGAAGTTTTTCTTTTATGGTAAGAGAGCAGATGAAGGAAAAGAAGCAACAGTGATTTATTAAGATTCTAGATATGTGGAGTTTGAACTATTTTCTTGATATGCTAGGAAATGACTAGAAAGTAAGAGATTGCTATGTAGGAGAGAGGAGGACTGCTCCATGACCTCCTCTTTTTTCCTCCCAAACTTGCTCTATAATCGGCAGTTCCCCTTCTCCCCACCCCATGTTTCTGTGATCTAAAGCAGGGCTTCTTCATTATATGTTGTCCGTGAGTTGTGTGTGTGTCAGGATGCTGATACCCTCAAACTTTGGGGAGATCATCTGCAGCTTGGTGTGGCCTAGCCCCTAGTCTGTTCACCTGGTCTCATTTTTTTCAACAGTTATGCTCTATAGATATTATCATTTTCTTTGTTTGTCATGATGTGAAAAGCATTGACTTAAGATCTGGTTTGCTCAGAATATTATAGTTCATTTGAAGTACATTAATTTAACAGCTCATATTTTCAGGAACCAACTCTTATAAATAACATATATGAAGGCATTGAATGAAGAACAGAATTTTTGCTGTAGGTTTGCATTTTAATCTTTAATTAAAAAATTCCTGCTTGTTGTAGTCTGATGGTTTAGCATACTTTTGTTGTATACACATTTTATATAGTTTCGTGTGGTCAGGGCTCCACTTGAAATTACTTACCCATCATTTGACACAGACTTTTACATTCGTAATAAGTGTTTTGCAAAATGCTAACATTTTACAATGATACTTGAAAGTAATTCTTGGATGATGTAATATCTACCATCTCTTATTATGACTGTTATAATCTGGTTTATAAATGTTATAATCTGGCTTATAAATGTTGAAGTAACACTTGCAGGAATTCAGTGAATATTATTAGTATTAATGGAAGAGAATAAGTTAAGGAATACTCTTTTGTCTTTCAAGGTTGGCTGGGGAGTTTTTAAAGTCGAATTATTTGTTTGTTGCTGTTGGACAAGTGGGTGGAGCATGTAGAGATGTTCAGCAGACCATTCTTCAAGTTGGCCAGTACTCAAAAAGAGAAAAACTTGTTGAAATTCTACGAAACATAGGTATCTTATGTTGATTATCTTTTGTCATGATTTTGATTTTTACAAAAATTACTTTTAGAAAAGACTTTAAGCATTATTTGGCATGAGTTAAATAAGTTTTCACTGTTTCTTCTTCCTCTAAAATTCTTTTACCAGAAAATCAAATCATAAGAAAATTATAAAGCAGTATAGTTGTTTTTCCTCCATAAATGTTAAAAAAAAAATAGGAAGAGTTTGAGACTTTAACAATGCTTGACCAAAAACTATTCCAGTAGAAATATATATGTTTTTGTTTTAGAAAATAGAAAGGATTAGTAACATATCTTTACCTCAAGCTCTATTTACTCCACTAAAAGTAAGATCTTTGTTGTATTTCTGATTCCCAGTTTTTGCTCTCTAAGGCTTCCTGTATTCATATATTTAAAGAATTTTGGAGCTAGAAGGGACTTTAACGGTCTAATTCTATTCCTTACAATGTTAATGAGAAACTCTATCCCTCCCTTCAAAAAAGCTAGTTTTTATGGAAAGTTGTATTTCTTTGTTTGATTGAGATAGCTTTAGTTTATGCCTGGAAATAAAATTTTATAATATGGCCATTTTAATATTTTTTTTGTTGCCTCACAGGCTAAATGTATCATATGGATCCTTTCTCCTCATCCTCCATTTTAAGTGTCTGTTTCAGTTTGAAGTCAATGTTAGGAATGGGGAATAAAAAGGCAAGAAGCTGTCTAATTTCCAACAATAAGAAGTTGATTTAGAAATGCTTTTAAAAGGCTTCTAGTCTTCAATTTTTTCTGAGTTTTATATAAAAAAAACTTTAAAAACCAAATATTCATCTTGAGTTTGAGAAATGTTATTAGTTTTACTTCATGATCTGTTTCATAGCAGGTACTATTGCATGCAAAATAAAAATAATAATTGTTGTGGGCCATATACTATTCTGATTGTTTTACATGTGTCCACTCATTTAATTCTCAAAACAACCTTCTGAGGGTGGGGTTTGTTACCCTCACTTTAAGGTTGAGGGCACTGAAATACAGAGATGTCAAATAACTTGCCCAGTATAAATTGAAGTTCCAAATGCAACAGGAGATAAGTAATACATGGTTTTGCTGAAGTTAGAGCACATTTCTAGTATAGTTATCTTAAGACTTTTTATATATGAATTTATGGAATGAAGTTTGAAAATAATTCTGCTGAAGATAGTGTTTCAAAAGTTCTGGTTTCCCTTTGGGAAACCTTTGAGGTCAGCATATAAGCACTATTGGTATACTTCTGTATTAATTGAAAGGTTAAATGTTTTGTAGTTCATAATTTATTATTCTTGGTTTCTTTTTGCTTTGCATAGAAATGTTATGCTGTATATCATATTTTACGTATTTTTGTTCATATAAATTTATCTCTTTTTCTAATCATTAACTTAAATCTGGTAGCTTTCCTCTTTTGCTTTTAAAATGTATAGGTTTCATTATTTCATAGTAGTATACCAACTGCCTTTTTCATAATTTTAAATGAACAGGTGTCAAAGATTTTATTGAGCTCATTAATTACAAAGGGAACTAGTAAGATGTTATAGCCAGTTCAGAGGAGAATTCAAAGAACACATTTATGTGTAGGATATCAGGAAGACTAAGATGAATTTATAAATAGATGCAAAATTAATCAGTATCCACAAAGCGTAATAATCTGTTACATTTGAGGGAAGATTTTCATTTATATTTTTATCAATAAGAATCATTTGCATTGCTCTCACTTGCAGTAGAGGTATAAAACCGAGGTAGTAAAAGGTACAGACAACCTTGAAGGGTATGCTAGTCAGTATCAGCTTTGCTCATTTCAGAGTCTTCAACAGTTTTTTCTGACAACCTGTATTCCCACATAGCCACAATAATCTCAGATTATTCTTGATCACAAGAAAGGCTGATCTCATTATGTTTGGCCTATTTTCATAGGTGCAGCAAGACTGTTCCATAACAAAGGCCTCTTCAAGTTTGTTTCACAAATCTAGAGCTGTACAATATTGAACAACTATGAAAGTCACAAAATTAACTTCTAGATAGTTTTCATAAGAAATCTGAGATTGAAGTTGTAAAGGTCTCTGAAGAATAGGAAACTAAGTCTAAAATACTTTTCATATATCATTTACAGTACCTAGAAATTTAAGTGAATTCCTCTCTTCTAATTTCCCCAGATTTTTAATGTAATTGATTCTTGTTTCATTGAATCTGTCTGCAGATTCCATCTGCTTTTGGACTATAAACAGTTCTAGAAATTATCCTCAATCCAGTGATCTTTGCAAGTTGTCAAAATGTCAGTTTCCAGCCTTCTATCTTGAGGCATCAATAGTTTGAAGTGCCTGAAACAGTCCTTTTCCCACAAGACTTGGAGTCTGTTCTTCTTCACTAATGATAGAAATTCTCTGGTTTATAGAAAGTCTTTGGACAAGCATCAAAACAAAACAGAAACTGTCTGTAGTTGACAGAGAATGGTTGTGGTTATTAGTGATCATTGTTAAATACGAAAGATCTGATGAAGGCTGAAAATAAGAATAAATCTACAAACAAATTTGGTTGTATGGAGCAGTGTACCTCCAAGCCTCTGAAATATACAGAAAACCTGTTTAGAGTTCTTTCATAAGTGTCTTGGTCAGTGTTTCTCCTGAAGTTTAAAAAAAATATTATGAACAGCAAGAGAATTTACATAATTCTAGGGACTTCTCATAAAGTAAACAGTTTTGAAATGTATGAATAACATTTTTACCTATGCATTTCAACCTAGGGAAAGCTTAATGTCTTCTGATACAACAGTTCTTACCACACAACTCCTGAAAGTAATAACATTCTATACAAGCTTAATTATTTTTAGCCTCTCTTTTATTTTATATGGTAAAATAAAAAGCCTGTCTTTTCCCTGGGGTTCTCTGAGAAATCTCAGAAGTAGTTTAGGTGGAGTTCTTCTAAATTTATCAGTTCAGTTCAATCGTTCAGTCGTGTCCTACTCTTTGTGACACCATGAACCACAGCATGCCAGGCCTGCCTGTCCATCACCAACTTCTGTAGTCCACCCAAACCCATGTCCATTGAGTTGGTGATGCCATCCAACCATTTCATCCTCTGTCGTCCCCTTCTCCTCCTGCCCTCAATCTTTCCCAGCATCAGGGTCTTTTCCAGTGACTCAGCTCTTCACATCAGGTGTCCAAAGTATTGGAGTTTCAGCTTCAACATTAGTCCTTCCAGTGAACACCCATGACTGATCTCCTTTAGGATGGACTGGTTGGATCTTCTTGCAGTCCCCGGGACTCTCAAGAGTCTTCTCCAAAACCACAGTTCAAAAGCATCAATTCTTCGGCACTCAGCTTTCTTTATAGTCCAACTCTCACATCCATATATGACCACTGGAAAAACTATAGCCTTGACTAGATGGACCTTTGTTGACAAAGTAATGTCTCTGCTTTTTAATATTCTGTCTAGGTTGGTCATAACTTTCCTTCCAAGGAGTAAGCATCTTTTAATTTCATGGCTGCAATCACCATCTGCAGTGATTTTGGAGCCCAGAAAAATAAAGTCAGCCACTGCTTCCACTGTTTCCCCATATATTTGCCACGAAGTGATGGGACCGGATGCCATGATCTTCGTTTTCTGAATGTTGAGCTTTAAGCCAACTTTTTCACTCTAACTTTCATCAAGAGGCTCTTTAGTTCTTCTTCACTTTCTGCCATAAGGATGGTGTCATCTGCATATCTAAGGTTATTGATATTTCTCCCAGAAATCTTGAACCCAGCTTGTGCTTCCTCTAGCCCAGTGTTTCTCATGATGTACTCTGCATATAAGTTAAATAAACAGGGTGACAATATACAGCCTTGATGTACTCCTTTTCCTATTTGGAACCAGTCTGTTGTTCCATGTCCAGTTCTAACTGTTGCTTCCTGACCTGCATATAGGTTTCTCAAGAGGCAGGTCAGGTGGTCTGGTATTCCCATCTCTTTCAGAATTTTCCACAGTTTATTGTGATCCACACAGTCAAAGGCTTTGGCATAGTCAATAAAGCAGAAATAGATGTTTTTCTGGAACTCTCTTGCTTTTTCCATGATCCAGCAGATGTTGGCAATTTGATCTCTGGTTCCTCTGCCTTTTCTAAAACCAGCTTGAACATCTGGAAGTTCATGGTTCACATATTGCTGAAGCCTGGCTTGGAGAATTTTGAGCATTACTTTGCTAGCACGTGAGATGAGTGCAATTGTGCGGTAGTTTGAGCATTCTTTGGCATTGCCTTTCTTTGGGATTGGAATGAAAACTGACCCTTTCCAGTCCTGTGGCCACTGCTGAGTTTTCCAAATTTGCTGGCATATTGAGTGCAGCACTTTCACAGCATCATCTTTGAGGATTTGAAATAGCTCAATTGGAATTCTATCACCTCCACTAGCTTTGCTCGTAGTGATGCTTCCTAAGGCTCACTTGACTTCACATTCCAGGATGTCGGGCTCTAGGTGAGTGATCACACTATCGTGATTATCTTGGTCGTGAAGATCTTTTTTGTACAATTCTTCTTTGTATTCTTGCCACCTCTTCTTAAATTCTTCTGCTTCTGTTAGGTGTAAATTTATAGTCTGATCTTAAAAAAACAAAATCAAAAGTTGTCAGAAGAGAGTTGAACATTTTACTAGTGTAAGATTACTTAGTTCTTAGGTAGTAATTTAATTGAAGTGACAAAGCATTTAAAAATTAGAGTAGAAGGTAACGTGGTTATAAAGAACAATAGATCTTTCATAAAGGTCTTTTTCTCTTTAAACAACCAAAGACATGATAAAGTCAAAAGATTCTCTGCTATATAGGCTGATTATAAGGAAGAGAAAGAAGAACCTTTCATATTGTAAGTAAAAGCATTAAACAGTAAATCAGGAAATAGTTCCATGCTAATTGCTTGAATTTGTTAAAATTTTAACACATTTCATCTTTTTTTGTTGGGGGCGTGGGGGGCTTTCCCAGTGGCTCAGTGGTACACAGGATACCTTCAGTGTAGGATACGCAGGAGATGTGGATTTAATCCCTAGGTCAGGTAGATGCCCCCTGGAGGAAGGCATGGCAGCCCACTCCAGTATTCTTGCCTGGAGAATCCCATGGATAGAGGAGCCTGGCGGGATTCACACTGGGGAACCAGGAAAAGATGAGATCAAGGCTTTAAGCTGCATAGTAGTATTATGTACCTGACTATATCAAATGAATCAGTTTTGGCATTGGGCATCTTGATATATGATCTCCAAAACTATTGAAAGATAATTTTTGACAAAATCATTACTCATTAATAAAATGACTATGTCTCAAGGATATAACTCATTTATTACTGTAGGAATCAGTCATTCTCTTGATTTCCTACCTGGTTTTCTGATATCTGAGATTAAATATCACCTCTAAAACCTTCCTTTTTTGCAGTCCTACTATCTTACTTAGGACATTCTATTCAGTATCTTGCCGGGAGAATTCCAGGGACAGAGGTGCCTGGTGGGCTATAGTCCATGGGGTCACAAAGAATCAATCGGACATGACTGAGCGACTGACACTCATTCCAGTTGTTCAGACACAAAAATATGAGGCATCTTTGATTTCTTTCTCCAGTGTACATATCTGATCTGTCAGCAGAGTCCTCTTGTTTCTGTCTAGCATCAAACTATATCAGAACCCATCAGTTGCTAAGTTAAAACAAAGATCAGATCTACTTCTTGCCTCCAAACCCAATGGCTTCCCTCCTCAAAGTAAAGATCTTTCAGTGGATTTCAGGGCACTTCATGAAATGGCTTCCATCATCCCTCTCCAAATCCTGCTGCTCTCCATTGCTTACCCTATTCTAGCTGCACTTTGCTCATTACTCATCCCCACACGTACCAGACATGGTTCTACCTCATTGCCTTTGTTCTTGATATTCCCTCTGCCTAGAACGTAAAAACCAGATGGGGACCTCTTTTCTGGTTTGTTTGTTTGTTTGTGAGCACGTAAAGAACACCTATACCTTAGAACCTTTATATTTGTTCTTACCTCTGACCTATAATATTGTTTCTTCAGATATCTGAATAGTTCACTTGTTTAGTAATATCTGTCCTCAGATGTCATCTAATTAGAGAAGGTGCATAAACCCATTTGGCCCTTTATTCTGCTAAATTTTTTTCTTTTTTAGACTTAATGCATCATATTTGTTATTTACCTCTCCACAATGAGTGCAGGTGCTTTGTTTTATTTGCTGTGTTTTCAGTATCTAGAATAGATACTGGCATCTACTGGGTGCTAAATGTTTGTTAATAAATGGAGACAGCTGATAGGGACATGGAGGAGTGGGATTACGAAAAGTAACACCTTGTTACTTCTATTCAGGCTATAGATTATTATCTTTCCTCTCTAACATTTTATAGAAAATTTCTTGGTGTGGAAGAGTCTTTGGCTCATGCTTATATTTAAACCAATTAACAAAGCTAACAAGTAAATATTCTTTAATGTGTTAAGACCCTGAGATAATATCTTATATATCTATATATATAAGATACTTTGTGGATTAAGGGGTTTGAATTGAGATAATGTTGAAACATAGAATATTGTAGAGTTTGTCAGCCCTGGGTTGAATGCAATTATTATGAATGCCTCTGGCAGTCAAGGTAAAATAATAGATTCTATAACCATGGGAAGAACAAAGGAATTTATTTATAGAGAGGGAAATGAAGGGCTGGAGCCAAATTTGGAACTGCTAAGAGTTGGCAGGTAGATATCATTTATCTTTCCCTAAGTCTCTACTTACTGGTTGGCCTATGAAGGCAAGGGGCAAGCGGTCATTTTTCTTTTTTTTTTAGTCATAAAGTAGGAAAAAGTCCTTGTCTCTCTATCTTTGACATTTATCCACTCAGGAAATATTTGAATTGCTCTTACCTATCAGGCCTGAGTTTAGGTGCTGGGAATACAGTGGTGAATAAGACAGTTTCCTACTCACCCTATGCTTTTTTTTCTTTTCCTAATTTTGTAGTTTGAATGTTTCATTGTCTTGTAGGTGATGAAAGAACTATGGTCTTTGTTGAAACTAAGAAAAAAGCAGATTTTATTGCCACTTTTCTTTGTCAAGAAAAAATATCAACAACAAGTATTCATGGGTGAGTAGATTATTATGATTTCCTAGTAAGGAGGTAACTTCTATTTGTCATTTGTTAAGAAATGTTGGTATATTTAACTAGTAAAAAATCCTGGAATTAGGATCTCAAGATCTAGCTATTATTCTTCATCTTTAAGTTTTTATAAGAATCAAGTGGCTGGGATGGATGAGTTAGAAGTATCTTAAGTTCCTCATCATGATTATCAAGCAGTCTCACTTAGTCTCTCTAATCCTTAGATCTAGGTGCTTATTCAGCTAATCTATCCAGTGCTTGGTATTTTTTTCACTGGGCCTCAAAAATGTCATAGTAACACAACTTCATTGGCACTTTACTAGGAGATCTAAAATATTAATTGGTGAATATGTAGAATTCCGAGATTATACTTTAAAAAAACCAGGAATTTTTGAGAAAGCATTTGATCAACTAGTTGTGTATTTTTTGTCAAAACTAGAAACAGTTTATTAGTTGGTAAGATTTGATGTTTGTCGCATTTGAGTCTGTATTTTGGCTGTAGGTATTAGCTGTCACCTTCATCTGCAAATGGAGTTAATTGTCCTAACCTCAAAGTATTATTGTGAGAATTAAATGATGACTTACAAGAAATTAGTATAATACTTTGTATGTAAGAAGTAGACACTAATGTTAACTGTTGCTATTTTTGTTTTACTGTTATCCATTGAACTTATCCAAAAAGAAATCTATCCATTGAACTTTAATGGTTGTCTTTAATAATTTTCTTAAGGGCTATTCTAATACATGCTTTGTTTTCTTTCAAGTGATCGTGAACAGAGAGAAAGAGAGCAAGCTCTTGGAGATTTCCGCTGTGGAAAGTGCCCTGTTCTTGTTGCTACTTCAGTAGCTGCCCGAGGGCTGGATATTGAAAATGTTCAGCATGTTATTAATTTTGATCTTCCTTCTACCATTGATGAATATGTTCATCGAATTGGGCGTACTGGTCGTTGTGGAAATACTGGCAGAGCTATTTCCTTTTTTGATCTGGAATCAGATAGCCAGTTAGCACAGCCTCTAGTCAAAGTGCTATCAGATGTAAGTTTTTAATTTTTAAAACTGAATGGATAGTGTTCTTACCTTGTCATTGAAAGCAGACATTTTATATGTATGGATTTTCAGTTCAGTTCAGTTGCTCAGTCGTGTCTGACTCTTTGCAACCCCATGGACTGCAGTATGCCAGGCTTCCCTTTCCATCACCAACTCCCAGAGCTTACTCGAACTCATGTCCATCGAGTTGGTGATGCCATCCAACCGTCTCATCTTCTGTCATCCCCTTCTCCTCCTGCCTTCAATCTTTGCCAGCATCAGGGTCTTTTCCAATGAGTCAGTTCTTTGCATCAGGTGGCCAGAGTATTGGAGCTTCAGCTTCAGCATCAGTCCTTGCGATGAATATTCAGGACTGATTTCCTTTAGGGTTGACTGGTTTGATCTCCTTGTAGTCCAGGAGACTCAAGAGTCTTCTCCAACATCACAGTTCAAAAGCATCAATTCTTCAGCACTCAGTTTTCTTTGAAGTCCACTTCTCACATCCATACATGACTACTGAAGAAACCATAGCTTTGACCAGACAGACCTTTGGTGGCAAAATAATGTCTCTGGTTTTTAATATGCTGTCTAGGTTGGTCATAGCTTTTCTACTTTTCTTCCAAGGAGCAAGCATCTTTTAATTTCATGGCTGTAGTCACCATCTGTAGTGATTTCGGAGCCCCCAAAAATAAAGTCTCTCACTGTTTCCATTGTTTGTCCATCTGTTTGCCCTGAATTGATGGGACCGGATGCCATGATCTTAGTTTTCTGAATGTTGAGCTTTAAGCCAACTTTTTCACTCTCTTCTTTCACTTTCATCAAGAGGCTCTTTAGTTCTTCGCTTTCTGCCATAAGGGTGGTGTCGTCTGCGTATCTCAGGTTATTGATATTTCTCCAGGCAGTCTTGATTCTACCTTGTGCTTCATCCAGCCCAGCATTTCACATGATGTACTCTAAAATCCCACGGGCGGAGGAGCCTGGTAGGCTGCAGTCCATGGGGTCGCTAAGAGTCGGACACGACTGAGTGACTTCACTTTCACTTTTCACTTTCATGCATTGGAGGAGGAAATGGCAACCCACTCCAGTGTTCTTGCCTGGAGAATCCCAGGGACGGGGGAGCCTGGTGGGCTGCCGTCTATGGGGTTGCACAGAGTCGGACACGACTCAAGCGACTTAGCAGCAGCAGCATATAAATTAAATAAGCAGGGTGACAATATACAGCCTTGACATACTCCTTTCCCTATTTGGAACCAGTCTGTTGTTCCATGTCCAGTTCTAACTGTTGCTTCTTGATCTGCATACAGATTTCTCAGGAGGCAGGTCAGGTGGTCTGGTATTCCCATGTCTTGAAGGATTTTCCAGTTTGTTGTGATCCACACAGTCAAAGGCTTTGGTGTAGTCAATAAAGCAGAAGTAGATGTTTTTCTGGAACTGTCTTGCTTTTTTCAAAGGAAAAGTAAACATGTGAATCTTTTGAGACTTTATGCATGTTGTTTATGAAGTTAATTTTTTTTAAGGCTCAACAGGATGTTCCTGCATGGTTAGAAGAAATTGCCTTTAGTACATATGGTCCTGGCTTCAGTGGTAATGCAAGAGGAAATGTGTTTGCATCAGTTGATACTAGAAAGGTTAGTTGAGGGGGAAAATTTAGAAATTGGCTTTTAGTTATTTGCTCTTTGTAAATGTTGTGCTTAATATTGTGAAGTAACTATAACAATAAGTTAAGCCATTATTTTTCATGCCTGGAATATTAATGTTTCTCTAAATATTTTATGTACATATATAGTTTTGGTCTTAAAGGGAAGGAATTTAAGATTTATGCTCAAACACCTTCTTTTCACATTTTAAATTCTAATTTGGGATCTTCTGAGATTTTGTAGTAACTATTTTTTGAATTCTGACCACATTATTAAGTAAGATAAAATAATAGCAGTGTGGTTGCATATCTTTTCTATTGTGTCAGTTTCTAGGCAACATAATTTTTATACAGAAACAGTGGGCATACTGGTCATTAAGTATTTCTGCTTATTCGTTGAAGTGAAGAGCTTTGTTTTTCCAGTTGCCAAAACTATTGGCTTACATTTTTTCTTTAAAAATTCTGTGCAATTTAAACTTCCTAGGTTGATATGGACCTTTTTTCAAATGGATTGGATTCAGTGAGAATGAAATTTTTTGTTTGGGGAAGAAATGGTAGAAAGCTTGAGTCCTTACTATCAGTCTAAGTAGTGTAACTTTAACGATGCATAAAATTAAATGTTTGTTTGTTTGTTTTTTAAGAATTACCACAGCAAGAGCTCTTTGAACACAGCAGGGTTTTCTTCAACACAAGCTCCTAATCCAGTAGACGATGAGTCATGGGATTAAAACGAAAACAACCTGCAAGTTTGTGGTACAGTTTTGATGCAGAGAAGAAAGTAGTTTTGATTTTTGATTTTTTAAAACAGAAGTATGAAACCTTGCATCTCCTATCCTTCTGTTCTTACTCCCACCCTTAAGAAAATCCTTACTGACTAGTTCTGTGAAATGCTAAAAGTTACAACGTTGCGGTTACTAATACAAATGGTGTTAACCAGAAAGATTAAAGCATTCTAAATGTCTTGCCTATTTCTATTGTATTCTTCAAGATTTTAGACATATTTCATGTCTAAATGCCATGTCTTAGTATAGTGTTTATTGATCCCACAGCAAACAGGATTATAGGATACACTTTTGGTTAAAAATTATTGGGTTCTATTTTTACTTATAAGGAGCCTTTAAACAATATGTGTCACTGAAATGTAATGACATGATTTTCATGATAGAAACAGTGAAAGACAAGCTTTTAAAAGCAGTTTTGATTTTATATCATCAGATATGTGATGAACATGCTTTAATGTTTGCAACGTGACCTCTGTACTCAATGATACAACTGTTTGTATTATATTTATAATATACAGACTTCTCCTTAAAAATAAAGGATGAAACTCTTTTCCCCCTAAGATTTCCAACAGCACTTTTAATTTTTCTTGTTACAGATTATAGTTCTCAACTCTTGTATTTTGAAATTTTATTTGAGTCTTGTGAAACCAATGAAGTGAAAAGTCTTATATAAATTGAATATGTATAATATATATTAATACACAGATGCAGTAATGAAAGTCATTCTTTGAGCTCAAACTATATCAACAGAAACAGTGTTGTTCACTCTTGCCATAATTAACTTTTTGATATTTTAATATTGAGGGTGAAAACTTTTTTTCACTTACCATTACATATCTTAAACTTACTGTGTCTACGTGTACCCCGATGTTCATCGCAGCACTGTTTACAATAGCCAGGACACGGAAGCAACCTAGATGTCCATCGGCAGACGAATGGATAAGAAAGCTGTGGTACATGTATACAATGGAATATTACTCAGCTATTAAAAAGAACGCATTTGAATCAGTTCTAATGAGGTGGATGAAACTGGAGCCTATTATACAGAGTGAAGTAAGTCAGAAAAAAAAAACACCAATACAGTATATGAATGCATATATATGGAATTTAGAAAGATGGTAATGATTACCCTATATGCTAGACAGCAAAAGAGACACAGATATAAAGAACAGACTTTTGGACTCTGTGGGAGAAGGCAAGGGTGGGATGATTTGAGAGAATAGCATTGAAACATGTATATTATCATATGTGAAATAGATTGCCAGTCCACGTTCGATGCATGAGACAGGGTTCTCAGGGCTGGTGCACTGGGATGACCCTGAGGGATGGGATGGGGAGGGAGGGTCAGGATGGGGAACACATGTACACCCATGGCTGCTTCATGTGAATGTATGGCAAAAACCACCACGATATTGTAAAGTAATTGGCCTCCAATTAAAATAAAGAATAATAATTTTTATAAAAAAGAGGGAAGAAGGGGAAAAAAAACTTACGTGTCTAGATTGTTAAGAAATTCTTAATAAATCATTAAATAAATGAACCAAAATATTAACATAAAACAAGTTAGACATAAATACAGGGGGACAAAAATAATCAGTTTCAAGTGTTTGTTATTATTCACTTAAAATATCCAAAGCAGCATTTCCTGAACATGTATGTCTTGTTATAGGAATTTGGTTAATAAATGAGGCATCACAAATTAAAAGAGGAATGGAACATTCAACAGATTCTGCTGGGATAACTAGATGCCTACCCCCATGCCATATGAAAAATCAGCCCTGTGTGACATGTAAAAATTACAACTACAAAAAAATACAGTTAAAGATTAAACCTTTGACTTGGGAATGAGAGTTGACATTAAGCTCGAAGGACAGAAATCATGAGGGAAACAATGAATAGATTTGATCACAATAAAATTAGTTGCTTATATAAAAAGGGTAGACAGACAAGGAAAAATATCACTAGGGTAAGCAAATTGCTCTAAGAGTTTATCCAAAGTTAAAGCAAATTGGTCTGTGGAATATTTATAGTAATTGTCCCTAGAAACACAGAGGTGACAAAATTGGAAAAACAGTAAAGGAAAGATAATCAGACTATGTTAACTGGCCCATGCAGAGAACAAATTATATAATGTACACCCTATTGATTTTCAGTTTTAGAACCAACTTGTAGAAAAAACAAGAGGGCTTTGTTACAGAATGCAGATGTTAACTTTGGAAATGGAAATGTATAGTTTACAGATGTTGCGATGTAAAAACAGAAGTAGGGTGCCTTTATCATCTCACAAAGTGTGAAAGCGAAAGCGAAGTTGCTCAGTTGTGTCTGACTCTTAGCGACCCCATGGACTGCAGCCTACCAGGCTCCTCCATCCATGGGATTTTCCAGGCAGGAGTACTGGAGTGGGGTGCCGTTGCCTTCTCCGACAGCCAGGGACTAGACCCCCTTTTAATTTTCCAGTCCGTGTGGTAATGGCCTTGAGATGAACAATACAGAGGGACTATCACTTTTACATGGACATTTCTGGATGCACGTTTAGAAGCAGCACATTACACTAGTTGGCTGCAGTTCTCCTCTCCCTACAAATCAGTGTTTCTGCACCAGTTACGGACCCAGTGGTATTACAACAAGTTATACTAATCAGGGAACATGGCTCTCTGCAGACCTGGGGAAGATTTCCCTCCACAGTAATGAAACACCCTGGAATCTCTCCGTTTAGTAAGGAAAAAAAAATGTTATGCTTAGAAGCATTTGAGATTCTCAAATCTACCTGCTTCTCAGTGTCACCTGTGAGACTCCAAAAACAAAGCCTCCAGGCTTCAAGTGAAAACCAGAAATCCCTGCAGTCTTTTCTAGGAAACTGCAGCTGCAAGGCAGACCTGGTCATAACTGGCAAACTGTTGTCAACATACCGTCCCCCCTCAGACAGAAACTTTGAGACCCCTAAAAGCTGTTCTCCCCTTTATGCTTACACAGCACAAATCTGTGAACTACCTGCACAGTAAAGTTACCAATTTTTTTCTTTTCTCTTTTTATCTACTATAAGATGATGGATGCTAACTAAACTTACTACAGTATTCATTTTACAATACAGTATAAGCAAAACCATATGCTATATGCCCTCTGCTTACACAGTGGTATATATTAACTGCATCTCAATAGAACTGGAAAAAAGTTACCAAGGAAGGGAGAATGAGGTGAGTGGTCTTTACCACAGTCAGTAGACTGTGGGATGTGGAATAGCAATTTAGAAAGGGAGAGGCAGCAATATTGCTCTATTATATAATCCTTCTACAGAATTTTATTTTCTAGTCATATGTGTATCTGTCACTTTGATATTTTTTAAAGAAAATTTTCAAATCTATACTCAGAAATAAGTAAATGAACACTTGGATATTTATAGTTGGTTTGTTATGATGGTAGGATTATGTGTGACTTTCTCTTTACATTTGTTTCAGTAATGCTCTGATGGTAAATTTGATAAATCAAGCATGACTCAAAAAAGTTGTAAGGCAATCAGGCTATGACCAAGAAGCTCTTTGAGGAAATAAAAAAAGAAATGACCTATAAATTCTCTTTGTAAACAAAACTGGAAGAGACAAGACATACAGACAAAACAACTAACGATGCAAACACTTTCATTTAGCCTTTCCCAGAAGTGAGATAACAATATTGTTAAATACATCCTATTTACTTTTTTGTTTGCAGGATCTTAGTTCCCCCAGTGAAGGATCAAACCCAGGTCCTTGGCAGTGAAAGCACAGAATCCTAACCACTGGATTCCTAGGGAATTTCTGTTGCTTATTCTTTTTAACTAAACTTCTCATTTTGACTTGTCTGTACTTTGTGTATTTGTCTAATGGTATCTAATAGTATTAATAACTAATACTGCTGCTGCTGCTGCTAAGTCGCTTCAGTTGTGTCCAACTCTGTGTGACCCCCTAGACAGCAGCCCACCAGGCTCCTCCGTCCCTGGGATTCTCCAGGCAAGAACACTGGAGTGGGTTGCCATTTCCTTCTCCAATGCATGAAAGTGAAAGGTGAAAGTGAAGTCGCTCAGTCGTGTCCGACTCTTAGCGACCCCATGGACTTCAGCCTACCAGGCTCTTCCGTCCATGGGATTTTCCAGGCAAGAGTACTGGAGTGGGGTGCCATTGCCTTCTCCGAATATTTAATACTATCTAGTACTAATATCTAATACTATCTAATAATATCTAATTAGATACTAATAGTATCTAATAGTATTACTACATACCCACATATATAAATAACTATACACTGATAATCCATAGTTCGATTGTCTTTTCTCTTTTTGGGAGAAGAAATATGTGCTTTTCATCATATTATTTTCTGTGTTCAAAGTTAGTGTCTGGAAGCTAGATCCCTAAAGATGTTAATGTTCTTAAATTTTATAATGAGTGGACCTTTAAATTCTAGAGTATTTGGTGTGCTTTGCAGATCATACTTTTCTGACTCTGGGAGTGTATTGTATTTCTTTGATAATTTTTCCTAGATTTTCTTTGTTCTTTATGGAACTCCTGTTGATATTAATCAGATGCTAGAACTACAAAATTAATCTCTAAGTCTTCTGTATTTCATGTTTTTTCATCTTTTTGCTTATGTTTTGGTAGAATACTGTCTTTAAATCTTTTTATTTTTTAGCAATTATATTTTATTTCCAATAGCTGTCTTATTTTCTTTTGTTTTTCCAAATGTTTCTTAGTACTGAATTTTCTACTTCACTAAAGCTTGTTTAATCCCTGGAATTTAACCTGAGAAATCATTTTTCTTTTTTTACATTAAGCATGTGTTTTCCTGCTGCTTGACGTCAGAAATCTTTAGCCTTTATCAACTTTAATTTGTTATGGTATATAGAATGCTGCTGCTGCTAAGTTGCTTCAGTCGTGTCCAACTCTGTGTGACCCCATAGACGGCAGCCTACCAGGCTCCCCTCTCCCTGGGATTCTCCAGGCAAGAACACTGGAGTGGGTTGCCATTTCCTTCTCCAATGCATCAAAGTGAAAAGTGAAAGTGAAGTCTCTCAGTTGTGTCCGACTCTTAGTGACCCCATGGGACTGCAGCCTACCAGGCTTCTCCGCCCATAGGATTTTCCAGGCAAGAGTACTGGAGTGGGTAGCCATTGCCTTCTCCGATACAGAATGCTGGCTTTAGTCAGATTCAGTAATCTGTTCGTTTTTGTGCCTTTCCTGCCAACCACTAGAGTCTAGTGACCTCTCTATCTGTTCATTGAGGCCTTCTCTCAAGTGAGTGCCTAGTCACTTTTCTCAGTTGTGTCCAACTCTCTGCGTCTCCATGGACTGTGTATCCTGTCAGGCTCCTCTGTCCAGGTAATTTTCCAGGCAAGAATACTGGAGTGGGTTGCCATTTCCTATTCTGGGGATCTTCCTGACTGGAATTGAATCTGTGTTTCTCCAGTCTCCTGCATTGAGAGGTGGATTGTTAACCACTAGTGCCACCTGAAAAGGCATAGGTTAAGATGTGAATAATAAAGCTTAGATTTTCTTCCCTTGAATTCTTTGCATTTTAAAGCTTTGCAGAGTCAAAGGTTGTGGCCCAAACTAAAGAAGCTCAAAATGTAGAATGTCAGGCATCAGCTGTACAAATAAAGGTTTGGGAATAGTGGTGATGTTAGAGAGTAAAGATGAAGAGTGGTCCTGATTTCATACTGGGTACATGACCCGTCCAGCCCATCTGTCCGTTAGGGTCTTGGGTAGAGTAGTGATTGTTTTCTGATTTAATTTTTCATCATTGATAATACAGGGCAGCAGCACTGGACAGAAGTTCACCCCTTCTTTACACTTTACACCCCTGGCTTTACATTTTGTGCTGTATAATCTCTTTACTAGTCCCCTAACTGGGGAGAAGAGAGCATTTCATTTTGTTTTGTGTACTCTATTGATTTTAAACTATGTTTAAAATGGCTATGTTAAAAATTTCAGTCACACACCAGTGTGCGTGATGCTGTGGTCAGCACTTAACGTTCAGTGTCGGCTTTAGATTTCCCTGCCATGCCTCATGCAGAACCGGGAACCTAGTACCTCCTTAGGAAAAGCCCAGAATAGACTTGTATTATGTCCCACGATGCTGGTGGTGAGGAAAAGTGCTCTTTTACTATCCGACCAGCAGAGAGCTCAGCCTCGGGGTCAGACAAATGTGAGCAATCAGACAGCTGTGTGTGGCTGTTGTCACCTTGAAACTGCTGGTGCTGGGAAGCAGCTTTGCCTGCATCCCGGCTTGGTCCCTGAGGCAGCTCTGAGCTGGTGGTCCTTCCTTTCCCGAACCAGGGCAGTGCTTTGCTCTGCCCGCTGCCGGGAATGACAGCTACTGAGGGTGTGGGGGCGGCGGGAACCGTCCCCTGGGGCGGAGCCGGAGGTTGGCTTCCTGGGATCCCAGGGACTGGGATAAGCAGATAGGACAGCGTCCCTACTGCTGAGAACTTGCGCTGATCGCATCCAAGTGAGTGTGGGGCGTGCCTGCGTGGTGGGCTGGCGCTGCTGTACTCTTAGGGTTCTCCCTTTAGAATCGCGGTTCCTAATCACTTTAAATCAAGTTGGTTTCCGACTCAAGTTTTTACTTGAAGTTTCAGGGGATTTATCTGTGCTGTGCTTAGGCGTGTGCTTAGATTTCTCTACCTGTGTAAAATCCATCCATAGACACAGCAAAAAGGCCAGGGAACCAAAGATTAAATGACTCCTGCTTTAGAGACAGTTGGTGGTTCCCTGAGGAAATTTCTTGTAAGGAGAGGACTTCGGGGGATGGGGGCGGGCAATAAGGTGAATGTGTGCTGGAACACTACGGATGCTTGAAATTGAAGTGAGCGAATGATTTGTCCTAGAGTTTGGGGTTTGGCAATTTAGGTTAATCCTTTAAGTGCTTCATTAATTGTTTGGCTATAATTTAGGAATTGTCAAATTGTCATAGTAGGGCATTGAAATCTACTTCTCTGTGGGGGATTTTGCATGTAAGAATTCCTTGGAAAAGGTTTTGTTTTTCGTTTTTTCCCTTTTATCAGTGTTTTCTGGATTTGGAATCGTGTTTTTGTAGAATTCTTTTTCAGCATTCAAGAACAAAGCCCAATTTTTTCTTTCCTGTGTATATGAATTTATTATCCCAAAGTCTTGGCTATCTCTATTTAACCTGATTTTCTTCTTAGTTTTGGCAGAGGTTCACCATGTGAGGGATATATTCTCAACAGATACAAAAACAGTTTAAAATACTCAAAAACTTTTATGTATAGGAAGAGACATGCCTGTATAACAAGGTGGGTATGCTGCTTCATATTAAAGAACTAGTTGGAGTAGCCTTAACATTGGTCTTATTTGATGACTTGGGTGGTACCTACCACTATCAGTGATCTGGTTTATCCTTCAGTTTGCTTTTACATAAAAGACAATAGCTGGAGGTTTCTTCATCCAGTGTGCATCCAGTGAAGATGCTACAGTCAGTGCATGCAGTTACAGTAAAATACTTTTAAAAGAGGCAGCCCCGTGAAAGAATGCAGAGTATCATAGCCATATGCTGGTGCCCTTATATTTTAATGTTCATTTTACTCTAATACAAAAAATCCCCTACATACAAAGAAATTCTATTCCAAGAGCACATTTATAAGTCTGATTTGCTTGTAAATCCAACAGAGTTAGCCTAGGTACCCAAGCAGAACAATCGGCTACAGAGGACTGTACTGTATTGGTTTATAATACTTATCACACAAATAATACATTAAAAAACAAAATTAAAACATTTTTAGTCTTACAGTGCAGTACCTTGAAGAGTATAGTAGTACAGTGCAGAAGCTAGCATACAGGAGCTGGCACTGAGTGAACAGGCAAGAAGAGTTACTGACTGGAAGAGGGAAGGGAGATGGGAAATGAGAGACCTGAAGGATCGTCAGCAATAGGAAACAGAGGGCAAGCTGCAGTTTCACTCATGCCTAATGTTGATGGAACGCATGTTTGCATCCTTCAGAGTTAACAATGTGAAGGTTTGTATTAGGGGGCATACTGTATTGAATTAGCTGATATATCAATGATCAATAAAAAGTTTTTTCCTGAGAAGCAGGGATCACATTTGCAACTACAGTGTTTTAGTTGCTTATAAATATCACAGGGATATGAGTGACACTTGTTAATTGACCATTTATCATCTCACTATATCTTCATCTATTAATTGTTTCATCAGTTTTAGGATATTCTGCCACTTGAGATTTTTCATTATAATCTACAGATGCTAATCAGCTAATGTATTTGTGTTAGTTAAATAGCAGGTTCTGACAGTTTTATCTTACCATGTTTGTTCTTCAAGTGGATTATCTTACTATGTTACCAGTTGTATGGGATGATTGAAAGTTTGATTTCAATAATTTATTTCAGTTCTATAGACTGAATTGTTACTGCTGTAGTGCCACAAATTAAAACCATCATTTGAAGTATAGAATGTTTTGGTGCCAAAATCAGTACAGTTCAGTTCAGTCACTCAGTTGTGTCTGACTCTTTGCAACCTCATGGACTATAGCATGCCAGGCTTCCATGTCCATCACCACCGCCCAGAGCTTACTCAAACTCATGTCCGTTGAGTCAGTGATTTCATCCAACCATCTCAACCTCTGTCATCCCCTTCTCCTCCTGCCTTCTATCTTTGCCAGCATCAGAGTCTTTTCAGATGAGTCAGTCCTTTGAGTCAGGTGGCCAGAGTATTGGAGTTTCAGTTACAGTATCAGTCCTTCCAATGAATCAGGACTGATTTCCTTTAGGATGGACTGGTTGGATCTCCTTGCAGTCCAAGGGACTCTCAAGAGTCTTCTCCAACATCACAGTTCAAAAGCATCAATTCTTCAGCACTCAGCTTTCTTTGTGGTCCAACTCTCACATCCATACATGACTACTGGAAAAACCATAGCTTTGACTAGGCAGACTTTTGTTGGCAAAGTAATATCTCTGCTTTTTAATATGCTGTTTAGGTTGATCATAGCTTTTCTTCCAAGGAGCAACTGTCTTTTAATTTCATGGCTGCATTTGCCATCTGCAGTGATTTTGGAGCCCAAGAAAATAAAGTCTCTCACTGTTTCCATTGTTTCTCCATCTATTTGCCATGAAGTGATGGGACCAGATGCCGTGATCTTAGTTTTCTGAATGTTGAGTTTTAAGCCAACTTTTCCATTCTCCTCTTTCACTTTCATCAAAAGGTTCTTTAGTTCTTCGCTTTCTGACATAAGGGTGGTGTCATCTGCATATCTGAAGTTACTGATATTTCTCCTGGCAATGTTGATTTCACCATGTGCTTCTTCATCCAGCCCAGCATTTCACATGATGTACTCTGTATGTAAGTTAAATAAGCAGGGTGACAAACTACATCCTTAACATACTCCCTTCCTGATTTGGAACAAGTCTGTTGTTCCATGTCCAGTTCTAAATGTTGCTTCTTGACCTGCATACAGATTTCTCAGGAGGTAAGTCAGATGGTCTGGTATTCCCATCTCTTTCAGAATTTTCCACAGTTTGTTTTGATCCACACAGTCAAAGGCTTTGGCATAGTCAATAAAGCAGAAGTAGTTGTTTTTCTGAAACTCTCTTGGTTTTTTGATAATCCAGTGGATGTTGAGAATTTGATCTCTGGTTCCTCTGCCTTTTCTAAATCCAGCTTGAACATCTGGAAGTTCACGGTTCACGTACTGTTGAAGCCTGCCTTGAAAAATCAGTACAGTTGATCATAATACAGATACTATGGATAAATTATGTAGCGAGAGTGATGTTACTTACATATTTAAGCTAAGTAACAACAGTCTTCTTGTAGTTTTCTCATTTCTTTTATGTATTGGATAGGAAAGTGAACCCTACTCAAGTCAGAAGACTAAGATTAACCTAAGTTTGAACCTGAGCTCAACATCTTATATTTGTGTGCTTTGGGACAAGTTAACTTTTTAATCATTTTATTAGAAATATGATTTACATATTTTAAAATGCACAAACCTTTAGTATATGGCTTAAATTTTTATTTACATATACTTGAAACCATTGCGTGAATCAAAATGGGTAACATTTCTATTACTGTCTTGCCCCTTTACATTCAACCCCTTTGCCCAGAGGTAACCACTATTATGATATTTATAACCATAAATTTATGTTTGTTCCTGAACTCTATATAAATGGAATCATAAGCTCTCTTTTTTGTTGGTTTTTTCAACATGGTATTCGCGAGATTTCTCCATGTTGTGTGTATCAGTTCTCTCTTATTGTGTGGTGTTCTGTCATATGAATATACTATAAATTGTTTTTCTGATTTCTTGTTGATGGGCATTTGAGTTGTTCCCCGTTTTTTACTATTGTAAATAAAGCTCCTAAGTATATTCTGTAAGTCTTTGGTGAACACAGCTCTCAGTTCTCACAGGTGTGTACGTAGGAGTGAAATTGCTAGATCACAGGGTAGGTATGCGTTTAGCTTTCTTAGTAACAGCAAGAGTTTTCCAAAGTAGTTGAATTATTATTATTATAGCTACCAGCATTGTAGGAAGATTGTTCAATTTGCTTCACATCCTCACCATTATTTGTTATTGCCAGATTAAAAATTTTGGCCATTTACTGTGGTTTTAATTTACGTTTACCTGATGGTTAGTGATGTTGAGCACCTTTTCATGTGCCTGTTGGTCATTTGTTTTATTGTTTCTTCATCTGTTTACATGTCTACCCAATCACAGTCTTGGCAGCAATACACCTGGGAGTCATACAAGGGGGTGGAGAAGAGATGGAATCAAGGGTTGGGGTGTTATCTTACTGCTTCATGATGGCACCAAGAGTTGTGAACTGGTATATTGTTAGCCTTTTGAGTCACTGATTTTATCTACTAGGATGACACTAGCTGCTTTTTAGAAACCCCCAGAACTTCAGTGACTTAACAAGATGGAGATAGGTTTTTGCTCGCCTAACTGTCCAGGGAGGGTGCTCCTGCAAGGTAGGTATTTAGGACTCCAGGCTGCTTCTGTCGTGTGCCTCTGCTATCTTTGGTACATGGTTTCCAAGGACTTTATGCTTCTCTTCATCAAGCCAGGAAAAGGGAAAGAGTGGGGCCAGGGGAGGGCAGAGGTGGACAAGAGGAAGATGTTTATGAACTAGGCAAAGAAATGGCATATAGGTCTCCTTTCCTATTCCGCCGTTGAGAACTTAGTCACATCTAACTGTAAGGAGGCTAGCAAGTGGCAGAGTGGGGCTTTGAACCCAGATATTCTGGCCCAAAAGTCTGTTTGCTGAACCTCCAGTCTAGCCCATCTCCAGCTGCTGTGTGTATGCTCAGTTGCTCAGTCGTGTCTAACTGCGATCCTGTGGACTGTAGCCCACCAGGTTCTTCTGTCCATGGAATTTTCCAGGCAAGAATACTGGAGTGGGGTGCTGTTTTCTACTTCAGGGGGTCTTCCTAACCCAGGGATCAAAACCACGTCTCTTGAGTCTCCTGCATTTGCAGGGTATTCTTTACTGCTGCCTCGCTGGTACGGGAGAGACATATGTGATCAATATATCCCAAATATGATTTCAGTATATAATCAGTATAAAAATTAAGGTATTTAAAATTTTTGTACTGAATGTTTGAAATCCAATATGTATTTTTATAATTGCTTCATATCTCAATTTGGAAGCTGTTTTCATTGGAAATACTTAGTGTTTAGATTTTATAAACTATGATTTTTCCTGTGGTCATGTATGGATGTGAGAGTTGGACTGTGAAGAAGGCTGAGCGCCGAAGAATTGATGCTTTTGAACTGTGGTGTTGGAGACAACTCTTGAGAGTCCCTTGGACTGCAAGGAGATCCAACCAGTCCATTCTGAAGGAGATCAGCCCTGGGATTTCTTTGGAAGGAATGATGCTAAAGCTGAAACTCCAGTACTTTGGCCACCTCATGCGAAGAGTTGACTCATTGGAAAAGACTCTGATGCTGGGAGGGATTGGGGGCAAGAGGAGAAGGGGATGACAGGATGAGATGGCTGGATGGCATGGCTGACTTGATGGACGTGAGTCTGAGTGAACTCCGGGAGTCGATGATGGACAGGGAGGCCTGGTGTGCTGCGATTCATGGGGTCACAAAGAGTCGGACACGACTGAGCGACTGATCTGATCTGACTGAATATAGTAAATTATGATTTACATACCCAATATAGATTCACATACTCAAGTTGTTTCGGATATACTTAAGTTTCCCAATAGCCAAATCAAGTCTCAAGCTTTAGATTGAGTAAAATAAAATTTTAAAAACTCAATTTCTCAGTTGTACTAACTGTGTTTCAAGTGCTCAGTAGCCACATGTGGTTAGTGGCTAAAACTCTTTTAGCAACAGTGCAATTCTAAAGTCTAGACTAAATTCAGACTGTAAGCTCTAGGAAGGCAGACTTCAGCCTGGCACTGAGAAAGTGCTAAAGAAATATTTATGGTTTGAAAATAATGTCATCCTATTCTGAAGTTGGTAAGAGTTGAAAGTGAGGTTTAATAAATAATTTAATTGAGTAGCTGGGAGGAAGCCAGACTTCCAAAGCCAAGTTTTGTCTCAAAAATTTAATTATTCTTAATAAGCATTTAGTGTATGCTTATTATATATAAATATAGCATTTATTTTTATTTATATATTCATTATATAATATACATGTTTTTAAATATATATTTTATATATTATACATAATATATTTTAATTATATATAATATATAAATATATATTCCCTTCTGGAGAAGGGAATGGCAGTCCACTCCAGTATTCTTGCCTGGAGAATTCCATAGACAGAGAAGCCTGGTGGGCTACAGTCAGTGGGGTCTCAAAGAGTCAGACATGACTGAGTGACTAACATAAATACAGCATTTATTTATATATAGCATTTATTATTATTAAATATAGCATTTATACATGCAGTGATTTAGGCTATAATGGCTATACATTTTTGGAGGATGTCTTTTTCTACTCCACTGGCTGGCAGCTCTGGTCAAATTGCATATTAATAGGCACATAGTGGATTAGCTAAACAAATATGGAGGAAAATGTTCAAAGTTGATTTTTCTGCAATTCATTGGTTTGAATTTGGGGAATAGAAACTAAAGGAAAATGAGGTTAAAACAAGGTTCAAATTCTGAAAAATCATACATCCTATTTCATGTTGCTCTGCAGAGGAAACTATTTTGTTGTGTTACAGAGGCATACACATGTAATTTAACAACAACAACAAAAAATGTTTTTTGAAAAAAAAACATGAAAAAAGAACTATATTCTTTGAGAATAGGAGTTCTATATATTAACATCCATATGTTTTTCCCACTAATTATCCAGAGTTTACTAGTTCAGTGCTCTACTCAAGTCACACTTCTTTTGCAAAATCTTCCTTGGTTACTGTACTTAATAGTGCTTCCTCCCATCCCATAACTCATAGACTCAAATATTTTGTTATCCAAATATATATATACAGTGTTGTGAATTGTTTCTCATTTGACTCACGTCATGTCATGTCTAGCTATCTCAACTCAGTCATCTCAGTATTTAACAAGTAACAGTTGCTCAACATGTGCTTGAGTACACCCAAAAATGACAAATGGAAATCCTGACTGACAGACTTCTTAAGAACCTCTGACTGTTCTCATGCTTTGAGTTCAAATTGCTTTTCTGCATTCTGCTTGACTTGAATAGTGACAACAGTTCAGCTGAGCTGGAGAGAGCTAACTGCCCAGTGTTGGAGTACTGCATTAAACAGGTCAAAATGAAAGTGAGTCAAGTCTTTAACCACTTATGGCATTTGTATAGACAGGGGTCTGAACTAAAAGACTCCCTCTGTTCCACTTCTTCCTGTGGAATGGCCTCCTTGTTGAGGGTCGGATGGATCAGCACAGATGTTGGGGGTTGTCTCACTGTTTAGGGAGCCCTGAACAAAAGGCAACTGCAGACTTATGGACCCAGAGGCTGGGAAAAGGAAGAAGGAAAGGCTAGGAGTGGGAAAGTACAGAGTCAGGGTCTAGAAAATTGTCTTCTAGTTTTTTCCCATAAGAAGACTTCCAAATAGAGGTGCCTGGGCCAGAAATGCAGATGTGTATAACAGCACCACCATCCAGGGGGACCTGAATCCTTGTCTGCAACAACTTTCAGAGATGGTAATGCATTGTGTTTTGATTTTGTATCAAATCTGATATGGGGAGGAAACCTTTGATGTGAAGTCCACCAAGGAAAGTCTTTGTAATTGCTTATGGTCAGGCCTAAAAAATTGGTGTTTTCTTGGCTGGGACATGGACTTCTTATTTATGAAATCTGTCCTCAGGACCTCAAACTACCCTTATCTCTCTAGGGTGGACATTTCCCAACATTTTAATATCTTTGAAATCAAGATGTATTTTATAATTGATGTCATCCAGATAACAGTGATCTAATTGATGCTTTGGGATAAAAATCCAAAAAGTACCAGCATACTCAGCCCTAAAAAGGAATGAATTTGAGTCAGTTGTAGTGAAGTGGGTGAAATTAGAGTGAAGTCAGAAAGAGAAAAACAAATGTCATTTATTAGTTCATGGAATCTAGAAAAAAGGCACAGAAGAACTTATTTGCAGGGAAGGAATGGAGCACAGAGCTAGAGAATGGACTGTGGCCATGGGGAAAGTAAGGGTGGGAAGAATTGAGAAAGTAGTGTTGACATATATACACTATCAAATAGTGAGAAGTTACTGGATAGCACAGAAAGCCCAGCCTGGCACTCTGTGATGACCTAGAGGAGTGAGATGTGGGAAGGGAGGGAAATATATATGTGTGTGTATGGTTTGTGTATGTGGTTTAGTCACTAAGTTGTGCCTGACTCTTGTGACCCCATGGACTGTAGGCTCCTCTGTCAATGGGATTTTTCAGTCAAGAATACTGGAGTGGGTTGCCATTTCCTTCTCCAGGGGATCTTCCCAACTTAGGGATCGAACCCGAGTTTCCTGTGTTGCAGGTGGTCTCCTGCATTGCAGGCAGATTCTTTATCGACTGAGCCACCAGGGAAGCCCATGTATTTGTGTGTGTGTGTGTATCAGTTCAGTTCAGTCGCTCAGTTGTGTCCGACTCTTTGTGACCCCGTGAATCGCAGCACGCCAGGCCTCCCTGTCCATCACAAACTCCTGGAGTTCACTCAAACTCACGTGCATTGAGTCAGTGATGCCATCAGCCATCTCATCCTCTGTCGTCCCCTTCTCCTCTTGCCCCCAATCCCTCCCAGCATCAGAGTCTTTTCCAATGAGTCAACTCTTCGTATGAGGTGGCCAAAGTACTGGAGTTTCAGCTTTAGCATCATTCCTTCCAAAGAAATCCCAGGGCTGATTTCCTTCAGAATGACCTTTTCACATCATTGTTTGGCAGAAACCAGCACAACATTGTAGAGCAATTTTCTTCCAATTAAAAAATAAAAGTACTAGCAGATGGAGAGCAAGAAAGCCAAGTAGGAGAATGTGGAGCTCACCTCCCCTGATGAACACATAAAAATACATCTACAGGTGAAGCAATTCTCACAGAAAAACTGGAGACTGGCAGACATATAACCAAGGCTGTTAGATCCAAACTGAGTTGCATAGGAAGGGAAGAGAAGTGGTCAGGTCAGGACCTTTGCCCCTGGGAGAAAGCACAAAAGAGGAGCAGGATTCTGTGGGCTTGGAGAGCCTCCCTGATGAGGAAACAGTTTGAACCATACATTGGGTGTCAATCCCGGGGTCTGACACTGAAAAGACAAGTCCCTTTAGTTGGTGTGAAAATCAGTGAAACTAACAACTGTTAGGAACCTAGGCTTCATTCATGAAGAACATGCACATGCTTGCTTACTCCTGAAACAAGGCAGAGGATGCAGATTGAGGCTGCCTGGAACTTAGTCTGGTTTCCCTCAACCACCCCAGTGCATGACTCAGTCCATGCCAAGCACCCAAGCACCAAAGAATCCAGAACATTAGTAATAAGAATGCTGACTGAACTAAGGAAAAGAATAGATGGACACAATTTTAATAAGGAACTAGGAAATGAATAAAAGAGCCAGTCAGAACTGAAGAATACAGTAGCAAATGAAAAACACACTTGAAGGAGTAAACAGCAGACCAAGGATACAGAAGAACACAAGTGATCCAGAAGACAGAATAAGGGAAATCATGCAATCAGAACAGGAAAAAAAGGGTGGTTCAGGTGGTGAAGAGTCCACCCACAGTGCAGGAGACTCAGGTTCGATCCCTGGGGAAGGAAATAGCTACCCACTCCAGTATTCTTGCCTAGAGAATTCCACAGACAGAGGAGCCTGGGGGGCTACAGTCCATGGGGTTGCATAGACTCGGGCACGACTGAACAACACACACACACATACAAGAAAACAGAAGAACACAAGTGATCTGGAAGACAGCATAAGGGAAATCACCAAGCAGAACAGGAAAAAGAAAAAAAAGGGAACAATTAGGGGACCTGTTGGAAAATAGCAAGTATACTAATATTCACATTATGGGCATCCTAGAAGAAGAGAGAGAAAAATGTGTTGAAAATGTAATTTGACTCAATTGTGGCTTAAAAATGTCTGAATCTGGAGAAGGAAACAGATATCTAGGTATGAGAGTCACAGTGAGTTCCCTAAAATTTATGAACTCAAAGAGACCCATACCAAGATATAATTAAAATAGCAAAATTTAGAATTTTAAAGGCAGCAAGAACAGACTCATGTAAAAGGGAATTCCCATGGTCATCAGCTGATTCTTCGGCAGAAACTTTGTAAGCCAGAATGAAGTGGCATGGTTTATTTAAAGTATTAAAAGGGGAAAAACCTACAATTTAGGATAATCTGCCTGGCAAGATTATAATTCAGAGTTGGAGGAGAAATAACTTCTCAGACAAGTAAAAGTGAAAAGAATTCATCATTGCCACACCAACCCTAAAAGAAATGTTAAAGGATTTTCTATAGGTGGAAAGAAAAGGCTGCAAGAAGAACTTATAGGCAAGGAAAAATCCAATTAATAAAGGCAAATATATAGTAAAGATTGTGAATCAACCACTTAAGTAAGCTTGTGTAAAGATTAAAGATTTAATTAAAGAATTAAATTCTAAAATCAACCATAACTATAATAAACAGTTAAGGGATAAACATGAAGATGTAAAATATGACATCAGAAATACAAAAATGCAGGGGAGAGGAGTAAAAAAATGTAAATCTTTTAGAATGTGTATGAACTAAATGACTACCAGTTTAAAACAATAGATACAGGCCAACATATGTGAACCCCATGGAAACTACAAATCAAAAACCTACAATAGATATGCAAAAACGAGAGAGAAAAGGACGTAAGCATACCGCTGAAGCAATCAAACCATGAGAAAAGAATCTAAAGGAAGAAGAAAACAGAATAACTGCAAAAACAACCAGAAAACAAGTAACAAAGTCACAGTAAGTGTATTTAAATGTCAATAGACCAAATGCTCCAGTCAAAAGACAGGGTGTCTAATTGGATAAAAAATAAGACCCCAAAGCTAAAGACACACATGGAATGAAAGTGAGGTGATGGAAAAGAATACTTCCTGAAAATAAAAATAGCAAGAAAGCTGGGGTAGCAATACTCATATAAAACAAAATAGGCTTTAAAACAAAGACTGTAATAAAAGACAAGGCCATTATATAATAATAAAAGGATCAATACAATAAGAGGATATAACATTTGTTAATGTGTGTGTACCTTATATAGGAGCATCTAAATATATAAAGCAAATATTAACAGACATAAAGGGAGAAATTGATAATAGGTGACTTTAACACCCCCATTTACACTGGTGGACAGATCATCCAGACAGAAAATAAGGAAACAGTAGTAGTAAATGATACATTAGATCAGTTGTGCTGAATAGATATGTATAGGACATTCCGTCCAAAACCAGCAGAATACACATTCTTTTCAAGTGTATATAGAACATTCTCTAGGGTAGATCATATGCTAGGCCACAAGTTTCAACAAATTTAAGAGGATAGAAATTACATCAAGGATCATTTTTGACCACAATAGTATGAAACTAGAAATCAACTGCATTTTAAAAAATGGGGGAAAAAACCCGAACACATAGAGACTAAACAATAAGCTACTAAAAAACCAGTAGCTTAAAAAACCAGAGTCAACAAAGAAATAAAAAAGGAAATCAGAAATTACCTTGAGACAAAAATACAACTTTCCAAAATCTATGAAAGTGAAAGTGTTAGTCGCTCAGTCACTTCCCACTCTTTGCAACCCCATGGACTGTAGCCCACCAGGCTCCTCTGTCCATACAGTTCTCCAGGCAAGAATACTGGAATGGGTAACCATTCCCTTCTGAAGGGATCTTCCCAACCCAGGGACCAAACCCAAGTCTCTTGAATTGCAGGCAGATTCTTTACCACCTGAGTCACCAGAGAAGCCCAAAATCTATGGGACACAGCAAAAACATATCCAGAAGAGAAGTTTATAGCAATGCAGACCAACCTCAGGAGACATGAAAAGTCTCAAACAACCTAACCTACTATCTATAGGAATTAGAAGAACAAAGCCTGAAGTCAGTAGAAGGAAGAAATAGTAAAGATCAATCAGGAAAGGAAATAGAGCCCCCCTAAAGGAAAAAACCAATAGAAAAGATTGATGAAGGTATGAATTGTTTTTTGAAGAAATGAAAAACAGAATTGATTAGGCTTTAGCCAGTTGCCATGTCAGGCTCTTAAACATCTCTACCAGAAATATGTTATTTTTATAATTTTTCCATTTACTTTCAATGTACTGCTAAAACGTTCCTTTCTCTTACTTTCTGGGATCCATTTCCCTTAGGGCACAATTAATGGCTCCTCTTTCCCATTTCCTGTAGCACTTTATACACACCTTTAACAGCACTTGCCACTTTGTTTTACAGTGCCTTGTTTATTCTTGCCTGGAGAATCACATGGACAGACGAGCCTGGTGGGCTATAGTCCACAGGGTCACACGGAGTCGGACACGACTGGAGCAACTTGGCACAGTACAGCACACAGCACTTTGTTTATGAGTCTGTTTTCCCACCTAAGTTGTGAATTTTTCCTAGCTGGGACCTCTGCTTTCCTCACCTTTGTTTCCACACTCTCAAGCATAAGATCTGACACGGAGTTTTGTTTGCGTGCATCAACCTCAAAGTCACAGCCAACAGCAGTGTAACTCACACCTGAACAAAGCTTGTCTAACGCACATATGACCTTCTGCTTAGGACCACTAGACAGCACTTGAGCACTATGCTTGAGGGCCATTTTAAATGGCAAAATCGCCATCAGAAAGCACACGAAAATGTGAAAACGGTGGCACTGAACAGATCATGAAAAGAATGTTTGTATAGTACAAGAGCAGTGTTACTTATTCAACCTCCGCATGGAATGTATGCTTCTTGCCACTGCTCACGTCTGTGAATGACCATGACATAGCTCAAGTACTGATTTGGGGGACACAGTGAATTTTAGAGAGTTGGTGAATTTGCAAATATGAATCTATGGGTAATGAGGATGGATTGTGCCCCCGTAGTGTCTCATCTTCTGAAATTATGAGATTCACGCCACACATCTTGCTTCTTGGTGGCCTCCCTTTTAGGTGTTTTTAGGTTTCAACTCTCTCATGTTTCTTAATTCAGCTGCCACTTGACTCACTTCTCATACTCCAAAACTTTTTGACCTCTCTTATCGCCATGTTTTGTTGTCTCTTCTCCCATTTGTTATGTTTTGTGTGACTTTGTAGCTTTCCTCTACATTTACCATAATTTTCATGGAGTTATCTGATAGAGCAGAGAGAAATGTATATATCCAACCAACCATGGAGTCAGAATTTTATTGTATAGCATCATTAGTCAGGTGTTATATGTATAATAAGTTTACTAAGTATTTGTTGAATAAATTAAAGAACTGCTATTTTTATGCAAAAATTTACCTGTCCTAGATAGTACATTAAAATGGGATTTTTTAGTACCTCATAGTTTACTAGGTAAAAAAAAAAAAAAAACTTTCTCCTCCTTACTTTTGCTAAACTTTCCTACTTAGTAGAACATTGCCTAAGGAAGATGGGAAATAAATTTAAATTAAGACATATATGGGGACATCCCTGGTGGCACAGTGGATAGGAACACCACCAATGCAAGGACATGGGTTCGATCCATGGTCCAGAAAGATTCCACATACCTCAGAGCAATTCAGCCCATAAGCTGCAACTCCTGAGCCTGCCTGCTTCAACTACTGAAGCCCAAGCGCCTTTGCTCTGCAATAAGAGAAGCCACTGCAATGAGAAGGAGTAGCCCTGCAACAAGGAGTAGCCCCTTCTCATCACAACTGCAGAAAGCCCGTGCAGCAACAAAGCGCCAGCACAGCCATAAACGAATAAATAATATGTTTAAAAATTATTAAATAAAAAAACATTCAGCTGGAGAGCTTATCTTATTTTAAAGCTTAGGTTGAGTTTCTTTCCTTTTGCATCATAATTTTTTTCCGTATAGAAGAGATTTCTTTATGATTTTGTCAATTACAAAAAGTTATAAAATTGTAGTGCCTAAAGTAATCCCAGAAACCATCAGATTTCACCTTTGAGTTATAGGATACTGAGAGTCAGGCTGTCTTGGTTCAGTTCCTGGCTCTACTGTTTGCTTTGGACAAGTGTCTTTTCCTGGCCTCTGTGTCCTCATCTATAAGATGAGAGGAAAAATATCACTGATGTCATAGAATTGTTGTGAAGATTGAGATAATTTCAAGTTCGTCGTACTGTGACTGACACGTGGTAAGATCTCCATATATATTTAATTATCATATTAAGCCTCTTAATTAGTAATTTAGCTGGCTTCCAGCCCCCCAGTTTAGTATACTTAATATTGGGTTGGTCAAAACGTTTGTTTTTCTGCAATACTGGATGAAAAACCCAAATGAACTTTTTGGCCACCCCAACACATGCTTAGGAATTATAAATCTCTTTCCAAGTTAGCGACCATTATTTTCTCTCCATCTCCTTCTTTTAAAGATAATTGCATGATGATGTATTTCTGAAGCTAAACATACTCTTCGCATTTCACCCATTACAAATGCAGGTGGCATCTGTAAGGACTTCCTGTATAGAACATTTTAAGTTTAGTCATTCCTTTTAGTTGTTCATGGCACTTTCAGATGGCACTTTTTCCTGTAAAGTTGAGTGGTCGCACAGAAGCAGATTTTTTTAAAGTTACAGTAATGCACTCCACTTCCCAGCATAAGTGGGTTAAGTGCCACCCTGGCTTGGGCTGGGCTTAAAAGCAAAGGAAAAGCCCTTGGACCAGAGAGGAACCACTTGCATAACTGTGTTGATAAATTACAAACCACGCTCCTTGCTCTCACTTGTGCTGTGGAAGACAGAGCACCTTTGATGTGGATCTTTTTAAACAGCAGAACCTCTGTGGGATAGCACCCCACACAGGAAGGTGAGTATCAGGCCACAGAACCTGATAACACAAAAACTTGCGATTTGGTCCCTTCTTCTATTATATGAGGGTTTATTTCTGCTTTCTTCAATAAAGTTGTTGGTCAGAACTTGCTGCATGACTTACTCTGTAGTTAGACTGGTTATTGATGGTACAAGGAATCTAATTTTCTGGCAGTAAATCTTTTTAAAATGCTGGCTCTAGGGTGGGAGATGGTGGAGGACAACGATCAGGGGCTGGGGAAAATATAGGAACGTTAAAGGTTTATCTTTCTGGGAACTTGAGGCTGTAGAAAATTAGACCTAGGAGATTCAGAAGAAAATCCCTGTGTGTAATGGCATTTTGTGGCAGGAGAACTGAGGGAGAGTAAATCACTAATAACTACTGATTGATTTTGATGGAAAGAATCTAGGCTTCAGAATAAGACAAGCATAGGTTTGAATCCGGCTATGGGGTTGCAATGAGTCGGACACAACTAAGCGACTGAACGGAAAAGGAAAGTGAAGTCACTTACAAACTATGGGAGTTTCAGACTGATTACGTGATACTGTGAGCCACAACATCCATATCTGTAAAGCAGGGGTAATAATACCAACTCTGCAGGGATTTTAGGAAATACAGATGTAATTTATGTAATGCAATTAGGACTTTGTAGACTCTTACTATTGCATCATACTTGTGTTTTTACCAGTCTTGCTGCTGGCAGTCTCAAAGTATTCATTGTGTGAAAGCAGCCTGAACCTCAAATGGGTTTATACTCTGAAACTGAATGCAGTTTCCTGAGAACTCTTTTTAAAAATAATTGAGATATAATTAACTTACTAGCTTCAGGTATACAACATACTGATTGAATATCTGTATGTAGTGTGACATGATCACCACATTAAGTCTAGTTAAGGTAACATATATGGTGGCACTAATGGTAAAGAACATGCCAGCCAGTGCAGGAGACGTAAGAGATGTGGGTTCTATCCCTAGGTTGGGAAGATCCCCTGGAGGAAAGTGTGGCAACCCAATATTCTTGCCTGGAGAATCCCCATGGATAGAGGAGCCTGACAGGCCCCAGTCCACAGAGTTGCAAAGAGTTGGCCACGACCGAGGCGGCTTAGCGTGCACACATATCACTATACATAGACAAAACTTTTCTCTTGTGATGAGAGCTTTTAAGGTCTACTGCCATGAAAGTGAAAGTTGCTCAGTCGTCTCCAACTCTTAGATACACCATGGACTACAGAGTCCATGGAATTCTCCAGGCCAGAATACTAGAGTGGGTAGCTGTTCCCGTCTCCAGGGGATCTTCCCAACCTAGGGATCGAACCCAGGTTTTCCACATTGCAGGCGGATTCTTTACCAGCTGAGCCACAAGGGAAGTCCATACATAGTTACAAAACTTTTCTCTTGTGATGAGAGCTTTTAAGGTCTACTGGCCATAGCAACTTTCAAATACACAGTACAGTATTATTAACTAATATTAATATATTAGTCACCATGCTGATAGCTCTTAATCTCATCTTGGATAAGGTACATAAGCATTTCCTCACCCAAAAAGAAAAGATACAGTTAGTTTACTAGGCTGAAATTGCCAATATTTGACTGTTTTAGACTTATGAAAATAGCAATTTTGTATAATTCAACCTAAAAGTATGTTGCTATCCCTAGAATTTACTTATTTGTCCATCCTTTAAAAACCCAATCCCATACTCTGCAAAGTTTGTGGCACAGAATGGGTATCAACACACATTAACTGAGTAAATGTATGAATGAATGAATGAAAGCAGGGTCATATAGCAATATATTTGTGTGCACGCGAAATCAGGTAAAACAGCCTCCAGGACACAGCCTTGAGTGGGAACTGAAGCTCCAAAGGACAGCCTGTGTGTGGGGTGGTGGAGGTGTTTGTGTGTGTGTAATGGGAGATTTCTAGAGAGTAAAACAGCCGTGCTATTGCTTCTGCTTGGGTGATAGGAGACAGAATGTGGAGAGGAAGGGATAGTTTAACATCAGCTGGCAAGAGCCGTGTCTCTTCCTTTGTGTTCTTGTCTCCAGCTGCTGCTGTAGCCAGCAATAATTGGTTGGTTTCACTTCCAGTCATTGTACTCCTAACAGTAGCTACTACTTTAAAGATAAGACACTAAAAATTACTCAAGTGGCATCACTTTATGTTCTGAGTCCTTTGGTTGAGCATGGAATATTCATAGTGTTGTTTGAGAATTCCAGAGCTCCTGTTGTATTCAAATCAGGCACCACTAATGAGAAGGTGTATATTTCTAGGAAGTGCCCCCTTAGTGGGGACAGTTATTCAAAGCTGCTGCATTTTAAAAGTTAGCGCTGATGAGTCAGGCAATGAAGGTAATAGTTGAATGGTTCTCCTGAAGAGCACAGGATAATCTTCGTGAGTTTTCTATAGCCCACAGTCTTGCTGCACCCAGAATTGCTCAGATTTGGGGAGGCTGATTACCTCGTGTAAGACTTCATGAGGCTGGTATGTTAAACAAAGGAGGGTAGTCTTTTCTAATTACTAGAAGGCTTACATCCTTTGTTCAGGATCTGAGCTTCTGCTAAATTATTAATAATCAGAAACAGCTTCACAGAATCAGAGCGATCATGGAAATTTTGGGTTTTGAGATATCTTGCATCAAGGCTGTGGTGAAGTCTAATGATTGTCCTGGTATAGAGTACAGCTGACCCTTGAACAACATGGATTTTAACTGTGTGGGTCTACTTGTAAGTGGTCTTGTTTTCAATAGTAGATACTGTCGTACTCCACTGTTCATGATTGGTTGACTCCAAGGTTGTAGAACCTCAGATGGGGAGGAACTGTGTGTATGGACAGAAGGTATGTGAGTGGATTTCTGACTGTGTAGAGAGCCTATGCTCCTAACTTCGGCATTGCTCAAGGTCAGCTGTATGTCACTCCAGCAATGGAAAACTTCATAATTTCCTTCCATGGATGCTTAGTCACTCAGTTGTGTCCGACTCTTTGTGACCCCATGGACTGTAGCCCGCCAGGCTCCTCTGTCCATGGGATTCTCCAGGCAAGAATAGTGGAGTGGGTTGCCATTTCCTCCTCCAGGGGATCTTCCTGACCCAGGGATCGAAACTGCATCTCCCGTGTGGCTGGCAGATTCTTTACCACTGAGCCATCAGAGAAGCCCAATGAACACAGATGAACACTGCCAACTTTTTTTTCTGTGACCTCTCTTTTCATTCCCATAGTCTCCTTCCATTTAGGATACATTTAGTTGAATAAATTCCTGCAACTAAATGACAGTGTTAATTTTTCAGATCCAACTCTCTCGAGTTTACACCCAGGCTTCCTTGGAAGAAGTTTGGAGTAAACTCAAGTTCTTCAAACATTCTTGATTTACTCCCACAGTTAACTAGGGTCACTTCTGTGCACACATTTTGCTAGTTGAACTCTCAGTTGAACTTATTTCTAAGTTCCTGGGAGGTACCTCACATTTGTTCACTTTTACTACCAATAAGCAGTCATGAGTGGTGGTTCTCTGGTGTGTGAGGGGAAGTGGAAAAGGCACTGGAGGACAAACAGGTGTTAGGGCATTGTCATTCAACAAAGCTTATTGACTTTCCCCAGTCATGAGCTCTTTCCTCTCTTTGGACATTCTGTGCTCTCTCTGCACTATTGTAATTACAGCACTTACCAGGTGATATTTGCTATTACTATCCATGCTGTGTTGCTGCAAGTAGATTAGTGGTTCTCAACCCTTTGTTCTTCTACAGTTTTGTCCCTGGGTATAATTTAGTACTGTTAGTACTGCTGTTTTTTTGTTAAGGCTTTAAAAATTCACAAATAATAGGTGAGTATGCTCACTGTAAAGTAAAGAAGCAATAATTACAATTGATTAAAATATTTTAAGTTCAAAATATTCAATATTTAATATTGATAAGATTTTAAAATGCAAAACCCTGTATTGGAATAACAATATGAGCTTTAGCGCCTATAATTGTTTGTTTATTTAATCATTGAGACTGTCAGCATCATGTCTTTAATAATGTCTTCATGACTGGGCCTCCCTCCCTTTCCAGTATGCTTTTAAAACTTGTAAAGGCATGTATTTTGGCTAAGAACTGGAGAAAATTAAGACAACATTGTGAATAGTTGGATGCTAAAAAGTGCTATTACTGGGAATTCCCTGGTGGTCCAGTGGTTAGGACTCCGAGCTTCCATTGCAGAGGGCATGGATTCTATCTCTGGTCAGAGGACTAAGATCCCACATGCTTCAAGGCCAAAAACTAAATAAATAAATAAAATTCTATTCAAGGCCAAAAAAAAAAATTCTTTTGCTGTTATAATTAATTTTCAAAGAACACATTTATTCTTCATTGAAAAATTTTAAAACTTCCTAAGTTTTATACTCATTTAAATCAAAATGGTTGTTTTGGGAGAGATTAGCCACAGCTCTTGAGTAACAGGCATTAACTATTGCTGTTATGTAACTAGTCTTTTATTGTTTCATAATGGTATTTCTATGGATCCAAGTTCTCACTCAGCTTTATTTTGCCTTAGGCACTTTCAGTTCATTAGGTGTTTCAACTGGTTTGTGTGTGAGAAAATGTTATCCCTGTGGTTTTTGTCCAGAAATGCGGCATTCAACTTTCCCTAAAATGATTCATTTTGCTGAAAACTCTCCTTTTCCCCCCATAATGATATGTCAGCTGAAAATGTAGCATCATTTATTTCTTTCTGAAAGCAAGGTATTGCCTTTACATTTGCTTTAATCCTTAGACTATCTCACCATCTCATCTGGGATGACGTGAGGAGCCAGCAGCCTTGTTATTCTAATTATTCCACAAACAATAGTGAATGTCTACCAGGTACCAGGCACTGCCTTCAACACTCAGGCTTCTCAGAGAGAGAAGCTCCACTCTTCAGAAGCTCCCTATCTGTAGAGAAGCCAGCGGGTAAACTACTAAAGACCATTCTGAGTGCTGTGTGCACAGTACAGATGGCATGGAGGGTGGGTGGGGCACAGAGGCCGACTGGCGGGCTGAGTCCATCTGGGAGTTCAGGGAAGGTGCTTGGAGAAGGCTAGCTTTGAACTGAGTCTGGAAAGATGGATCACTTTGTCAGGAATAGGGAAGAAAGGACATTCTAGACAGAAGGAACCACATGACAAAGCATGGAGATGTGAAATTGCATGGTGCTTTTGGGAAATTACGAGACGTCTTGTTTAGCTGGAGTGCTCAGGAACTGAGGCAGAGACTGGAGGACAGTACTGTTTTTCTGGAGTGTATTCTTGCTGGCTGGTGTACTTTTTGTATTATATAGTAGAATTAACTGTGGACAAAAAATTGACTGGGGTAATGGAATAATCACAGAGGGATCTATGTGATGCTAACCAAATAAATATAACAAAATAGAATGTAATTCAAAATATATAAAATAAAATACCTTTCCTCAAAATTCCCAGAATCTGTTTATCACTAGAAACAGAGCTGTTGAGGAGAGACAGGAAGCAAACTAACTCTTGACTGATGATATTTTCTGTTCTCTTTCCAGGCTCCCTGCATTATTTGGGAACAATGTGGGCCTGGACACTGTGGATGCTCCCTCTACTCTGCAGATTTGGCCTGGCAGGTAGGTCAGCCTGTGCCCTTTTATGGATTATGCGATTCTATTTGCCTTTTTTGGATAAGAGTTGTTAACTTGAGAACAAAGGGGCAGCTGGACATGGGCATTCATGGATGAACAGTGGGGGATTTGTGAGCTCCCTAAATTTGTGTGGGGTTGTATGCGTGTGTTGATGTATACTTATGCATGTGCAAGTTTGGCAAGATGATCTATCATATTTTCAAAGGGAGATATGACCCTTTGAAAGTCAAGATTCACTGTTTTAGAGTAATAGTAGGTGATTATCTTGGTGATTCCTGTGTGAAGTGTGCATTGGTTCATATAGGAAGCACACATAGAAACATATATACATTTTCACACTATTTGCCATAAATTCCAAGGGTATAAAGGGAAATGAAACAACATCACTACACTACAATGATCCAACTCAAAACTATGGGCCTAATGGCCATATAATACCTTGTAGATCTAAGATGTTTTACTTAGATCACATATTATGTTAAAGAAGATAAGACCAGATTAAAAGAAATGGTGATTGAGCACTGGGAATGTAGACAAGGCATGTAGTATAAATATCGGTCTGGTCAGGCTGCTATATAACAAAATACCACAGATTGGATAGCCTAAACAACAGAAGTTTATTTTCTCACAGTTTTGGAGACTGAAAGTCCAAGGTCGAAGTGTCTGCAGAGTTGATTTTCTCTGACACCTTTCTCCTTGACTTGTTGATGACCATCATCTTGCTGCCTCTTCATGTGGTCATCCCTCTGTGTATCTTAATCTCCTTTTATAAGGACACCAGTGAGATTGAATTAGGACACATTGTAAAGGCCCCATTTTAGTTAATACATCCTTATATGCCCTGTTTCCAAATGCAGTCACCTTCTGAGGCACAGCAGAGAGAGGGTAGGGCTTAAACATATGAGATTTGTGGGGAGGGACACAATTCAGCCCATAACGTCTCATAATCGGAGGTCACCCAGAAGGCAGTTGTGATCCAGAGATAATGAGAATGTCTTCCAGACCTCTGGCATGGCCTGGCCCACCTTGCAGGTCCCTGGGGTTATACTTGTGACACTCCAGAGCTTTGTAGGCATTATAGGCAGGGAGGGCCGTGTGTCTCTGTCTCATTCAGTCTCTTTTGGCCATCTCAGAAATCCCCAATTGCTTCCAATTGTCCAATTTAAAGTTCTGCTTATAAGCATCATAACACCTTTCCCCTCAACTTGTCTTTTTCAGTCTTGTATCTCTGTCTTCTCTTACTACCTTTCATTAATACCATTTCCTGTATAACTGACTCTAGTTTCCATACTACTTCCCTTCTAGACAATTTTCCCCTTGGTCTCAGCCTTGCCCTTCTTTTACTTCAAGACACTTTTCACAACAAAATTTAACTTTGCAATGACACCAAAGTGTTATGAGCGTAGAGAGGAAGAAGGGAGATTGCGAAGATCTTTTTAATTTTGAAAAATGTTCTTTTTGCATATAGGAAATTCGCTGATAAGCAAGAACATTCTCCTGGTCCTTCTTAGAGAAAAGTTCTGAATATTGCTGCTTATTTCTAAAAATAGGGGAAATAGTTATTTCTAGAAATGTGGCAATATGTTTATATGCTTTTTCTTAACATGTGGAAGGATACATATGTGTGAGGGGCAAACGTAGCCTTTAGTCATCCACGTGCAAAAAACACATTCTGTTATAGTTTTAAATTTATATAAAAATTGTGAAGATAGTACAGAGAATTTTATATACCCTTTATCCAGTTTCTCTTATTGCTAATATTTTATAATAGCATCATATGCTTGCTGAAATAAAGAAACTGGTATTAACACATGACTATTAAGTACATTCCAGACTTTACTTGATTTCACCAGTTTTTCCTTAATGTTTTCTTTCTATTCTGGGATCCAATTCAGGGTAGCATATTGCACTGAATTGTCCTGTCTCCTTAGTCTCTTCTGGTGGATGACAACTCTTTAGTCTTCCCTTTTTTCTCATGACTGTGGCAGTCTTGAAGAGTTCTGTGAGTACTCCTGGGGTTTTATGAAAAATAGAACAGAGGTAAAATGCCCTCCATTGCTCTATCACAATTATATAATGTTTGTGACAGTCTTTTGATGAAGAGTTTATATTCTAATTAGAGGTAAGTTGAAGAAGACTTAAAATAGGCACACAAGTTGCCAGCAGGTAGGCAGGACAACAGATGTATAAGCCTTGCTACTCGCTGGCAGTTCTTTACATAAGTCAGGGCAGTTCAGATGTATGGGATCCACAAGAAAGCAAAACTGAAGCTATTTGTTGATCTGGTTTTCCTTTTTTATTCCAGTTCCCCTTGGCACCCTCATTTGTGATCAAACAAATCTACAATGCCCTGAGATCATATGCAGAGTTAGGATGTCATGAGAACATAACAAAGAGAAGAGGGAAAATTACTCTTAAATGAATTCCTCTCCCGAGTCCTAAAATCTTGGATTTTCAGACAAGCTATTTTTCACATGAGGCAGGGAAAGTTGTTTATGCAGTGAAAATAAACAAGCCCAAAATCTTAGTGCTTAAGACAACAAAGTCTATATGTCCATCACAGATAAGCAGGACCTAGGCTGATGGAGGCTGTACCAGCCTAAGACTCATTATCTCAACATGGATTTGCAGGGTGTGCAGGGCAGAGGGAGGAGAAAAAGGATAATAATGTAGCAGCGCTTTAGTCTCCTTTCATGTCAGGGGCCAAAGAAGTCACATTGCTATGCCCAATTTCAAGGAAGAAAGGAAATAAAATCTTCCCCTATGTCCAGGAAGGGGAAATACTGATGAGTACTGGAAATGTTCCTGGGCATTCATTTTATTTATCATAAATCTCTTCCATAACACCAACATAGGGGATCAGAATATGCCACCTCAAAATATACCACTTTCGCATAAGGATTTATTTTGGAGTCAATTTATTATTTGGAGTCAAAAGAGAATCAACAGATGCAGAAGTGAAGTCTTTGTGGAACTTCTTTTATTTGTTTAAAAGAAGAAACTTCTTAAAAGTGAGGACTGCTATAAATCTCCTCTCCTGGAGGAGTTTTATGACCATGAGGAAGACAGAAAATCAGTGCCAGGATGGATCTGCACATGTAAACCCTGCTCCATTAGTGTCTCCCATATATTTACCTTTTCACAGTCTGCTACCCTTGAAAACCTAAGTTCATTTTCCTTTGTCCTGTCAGTTCTCTACAGATTTATTGGTTTTGTCTTAAGATGCTTTACCAGCCCAAGTTCTAACCACCCCTTTAAATGACTCTTTATTGAGTTTTTGCCTGTGTAATTTCACTGCATGCATTAATATAATATTTTTCTCTTGTGAATCTGTCTTTTGTCAGTCTGATTTTACAGGGCCCTGGCTGGAGAGCCTAGGAGAGTGAAAGGAAACAGAATTTTTTCCTTCTCTATACCAATATCAAGTGGCCTCTCCAAGAATATTTCTGTCTTGCCGTGTACCAAACAGTGAGAGTAAAACAAATGTTACTCCTTAAAAAAAGCTCAGGTGAAGAGGAAAATCATTTTTAGAACTACTTTCTCTTCTGATATCTGATAACACTGATGGTTCTGGTAACCAGAGGTTGGATTCCCCTCTGACTTATGGTTTTTATAGATATTAATCAAAGCTTCTGAAAGAGCTGAAGAGAGATATTCAAGGAAGCATGGTAAAGACCAGAGTTCACCATGGTTCGATGGGGATATGTTTAGATCCACAAGGATCTATTCCTGTGCTGTGCTATGCTAAGTCACCTCAGTCGTGTCCGAGGCTCCTCTGTCCATCTATTTCTACGCTGGTTTTTGGGTGGCTGTCTTTGGAGTCAGCCTGTGCAAGGCAGACCGAGAATGAAGGTGGAAATAAAATGTGACTGTAGGGGGCCGTAATGAGAAGAGTACAAAACTAAAGACTATTCTGAGTAGACAGGGAAAGACATCTTATTTCTTTGTTTTCCAGCCAATGATCAACTTTGATATCCTGCTAAGAGCTCATGTGCTGGTATGAGTGAAATGGAGGTGGAGGGCAGGCTAGCTTTGGATGACTATTTGTAAGGAAATTGGCCAGAGGACTAAAGACAGACCCACATGTATGCACAAACACACACAGCCAAGATCTCTGAGCCAGAGAGTGAGTCAGTCAGTGTAAAAGCAATGTCCCTGGGGACATTGTTGGCTAACCGTTTGCTCACCCTCTTAGAGGATTTTGCCTGTCCCACTGACAGTTGTGAAGTGTGTATCTGTTAGTATTCTGCTTGCTGTCCTGAGGAATCCTGAGGGAGTGTTTTCAAGCTGTGTGGGCTCTGAGGAATTACTGGGCTAATTGGCCTACCTTCTGATCTCCACTTACCATGTAGTAGTATTTGGTTCAGGTCAGTTAACTTTGGTCCTTTAAGCAGTTGGACTTGGAGATCACCAGCTTTTTCATGGTTTTCAACATGCAAGTAGCATAGATAGCAAGTCATTGACTTAACTGCTGACTAGTGGGTCTTGTCGGGATCAGGCTCATCTGAAGGACTCAGAGGAAGGCTTCTCAGAAAAGAGCTGGAAATGTGGCCATGACATGAAGGCCCCCTTGCTCTGCTTCACTCTTGTTTGTCTCTCCCAGGGGCTGCTTTACCTATGTGGACAATTCTCATTTCTTAGACCACAGTCTCCCACGTTGCAGGCAGGTTCTTTACCATCTGAATCACCAGGGAAACCCATGAGTGAATATACAAATCCCGAAACTCCCAAATCTAAGCAGTGAATACAACCCATTCTGAAACTGTTTGTTACTGACTTCCTATTAGAAGGTGTTACCTCTGGAAGAGTTGAAATGTATGCATTAGTCAGATATGCAGATATATTTTATAACATCCTTATTTTCTAGGAATAAGCTAATCAGTTTTCAAAAAGTCCCTGCTCCCCTGGAAAGCCAGGCAGGGCTGAGGAAGGGGACAGCACAGGCAGCACTTACATTTGTTAGCATTGTCTCTGTTTCTTCTGATTTATAGTGTTTTCCAGCTGATTCAGCCTCTCTGGGGTAACGGTGCACAGTTCCATAGTTTCTGCCTGTCCCCCTACTCCTGCCTAGGGTGGTGTCTGGGTATATGAGTGGGTTTACGTAACTTCAGAGTCCTGTTCTCCTAAATCTGTGTGAGCAAGTCTTTGTTTCCCTCTGGACGTTCTGCTGGGGTCTTATCCCTTCTCTGCTATCTGCTGCCGGGCAGCCAGCTTTGCATGGGCTTTGGGGTATCATTGCCAAACCCACTCCTGAAGTTCATGCCCCAGCTGTTTGCCTGTGGTTGACATCCCCCTGTGCACAGAAGCCTCTTCATCTGAATCCCAGCCCTGATTTACAGCCATATCACCCTGAACGTGCCTGATCTCTTCTGAATCCCAGGCCTGGACCAACCCCACACATCTACACCCGCCCACAGTTCCTCACCCTGAGATACTGGGGACTTCTGAATCCCTGCCTGCTACTCTCACCTGTTCAGAGCTTATGTGAAGATCTTCCCCAGCCCTCTCTCTGCAGTGCTAGGACTTCCATATCATGCTGGAGTTGGTGCTGAGTGGTACATGAGGCTCCGACTAGACTTGCTATGCCTGGTGAAATAGGCCACCAGCCCAAACGACCTTGGTTCTTCAGACTCATGCGTGTTTGTACTGTTGCACCAAGAACTGACATCCGAGTTCTTTGCTCCGTCTTATTTTCACTACCCTGCTCCAATATTTTACTTGCTACAAGTCATGGACTTCTTACTTCTTATCTGGTAGGAACTTCCTTGAATAAAAATATAAGAAGTGTTTTTTAAGTCAAAATCTAGCTGTTTAAAGGGAGTAACTGCAGAGATGGAGTTAGATTCTTTCCATGGCCCTGATAAGGAGAACCTATTATACCTAGTAACTTACCAAGAAATTCAGCTTTCGATTACTCTGTTTTCATCAAACTCGTTAATGCTGGCAGTGTTTATCATGCACTAAAATTATTGTGTTTGTATATTTTTCTAGACCTGCCAGCTAAGCCTGAGAACATTTCTTGCGTCTTCTACTATACGAAAAATTTTACTTGCACCTGGAGTCCAGAGAAAGAAGCTAATTCTATATCATACACAGTCAGGAGAACTTTGTGAGTACGGGAGCTTGTGTGCCGTCAGGGAGAGTAAGGGGAGGAGGCAGAGGCTCCCACTTTAACTCATGACTCAAGTCACTTAGACAGTAAAATGTTTTCTCAATTATAGCTTCTAGATAACCATTATTTGTATCCAGTGGCTGGGGTGATACTTGGTTATTTGCAACCATATTGATAGGATCTACAGCTAAGAGGGTGGGAGGATGCTTGTATAACCATGACACAACATTACCCTGTAGGCCATTTTTGCACTCTATGATAACCATGGAAAATGCTGAGATCCTTTCTGCTTTCAAAATTCCATGATTCTATATTTCTGTATGTTCAGTCTCTGCTCCCTCACCCCTGCCTTTGCAAATCCTTACACAGTGGGCCCCCTCTTCTGGTCTCAGCCTGTTTCATCTCCCACATAGTCCCCAGAGGACTCTAGCAATACCCACCTACTTGATTCCTACCAATATGTGTAGCTGTTTTCATTAAGTTACAGCTTGATAGGGTTTAAGTTATCTATCTAAGAAAATAATTGTAATGAGTTTTCTGAAAACATTGTACACCAATGGCAAAAAATTAAATCTGAAAAATATGAAGAATATAAAAAATCACCCCAAATCCCACCACCAAAGGTAACAATTTTTAATATTTTGATGAAGACCTTTCTAGACACCTTTAAGAAGAGTTATATAAATATGTAATTTCATATTAATGTAATCATTATTTACATAATATGCATCTTGCTTTTTTTCACCATTAATAGAGTACCAGGCATCTTTCCATATCAATAAATATAGTTGTATTAAAAACTATCATTTTAAATTCTATTTATGTAACTACTGTAATTTATTTAACAAATTCTTTTTATTTTTTTCTTTTAAGAATAAGTTCTCAAGGTTAGAATCTGAGATTTTCAAGAGCCTATTCATTATTTCTTACCAATAGGAAATGCATTATATGAGTGTAACTTCTGATGGACTTACAGGGTTCCCAGGGAGGTCTCCATGGTAACTTTTCTCTCTTCTTGAAGGTGAGGAAGGAATCTGGAGAGATAAACATCAATTTCTGGACTATACAGTTCTCAAGAGAGACCCAGAAGGAAGCTACCAAATACATGCTTAACATATTAAATATGCTTATGTTTCTAAACTGCTGTACTAAACTCATGCTGAATCATTTTTTCCTTCAAAGGTGTTATGTACGTGAAAATGATACTTGTAATTCTACAAGTAAAGCTGGTTCTTCATGCTCTTTTTATTCAAGTTTAACACCACCAGATATTTACATTATTCAAGTGGAGGCTAAAAATGCATATGGCATAATTAAATCTGATATAACATATTGGGACTTAACTACCATAAGTAAGTGTCACTTTATATTCTTATGAACTTTTTAATTAAAATATACCCTCTTCTTCTGTTTTTTAAAAGAGATATCTGTAAACTCAAAAGTAGATTCACATCTCAAGCACATAGGTGTATGTTATAGATATATGGAAAATTTGTCTTCTTTTGAAGAAGGAAAAGAGAGGTAGGGCCAGAGGGAAGAAGAAAGGAAGGAAGGAGGGACCTGACCAAAAAAAAAAAAAAATTAATGAGAAACATTTTGCTGGTCCTTGATTTTCTCTTGCAGTTTGTACTATCAATTATATTAGAAGAAACAGTATATTATTGCTCCTGTAGGAGAAAGTAAAACTCTTATTTTTAAAAATATCTCACTGATTGTTGCTTTCAAATTCTTTTTCAAAGAGTCATTTTTACTATTTAATTTTAAAATAACATCGTTTGTGAGAATAATTCACATGTTATAAGATTCACCTTTTTTGTTAATTTATTTATTTTTAACTGGAGGATAATTGCTTTACAATATAGTTTTTGTTTCTGTTTGTCTCTTGAACCTCCATCCCATCTCCCACCCCATAGATTCACCTTTTAAAAATGACAATTCACCAGTTTTTAAAAATTATATTCACAAAGTTATACAAATATCACCAGGATCTAGTTCCAGAAACTTTTCATCACCCCTCAAAGAAACTTCATGCCCATTAGCAGAAATCCTTAATTCTACCTTCCCCTTGGTCTCTGGCAGTCACTAATCTATTTTTCTGTCTTTATGGATTTACTTATTTCTGAAAATTCATATAAATGTAATGATACAGTATAGTCCTTGTATCTTATTTCTTTCACAGCATAATGTTTTCAAGGTTCAATCCATCTTGTAGCATTTATTCCTTTTTATAGCTGAATAATAATCCATCATAGGGACATATCACATTCTGTTTAACCACACATTGGTTGATAGACATTTTAGTTGTTTCCACTTTTTGGTTATGAATGCTGCAATTATGAATATTTGTGTACAAATTTTTGTGTGGATATAGGCTTCAATTCTCTTAGATGTATACCTAATGAAATTGCTGGGTCATATAACTTAGTCTTTAACTTTTTGAGGAAATGCTGAATTTTACCAAAATGGCTGTACCATTTTACATCCCACCAGCAACTTATAAAGTTACCAGCTTCTCCATATCCTCTTCAACACTAGTTATTGCACTTTTTTTTTTTTTTTATTATAACCATCCTAATGGGTATTAGGGGACTTCCCTGGTGGGTATTACATCATACTTCACTGTTCTGATTTGCACTTACCAAATGATTAATGGTATTGAGCATCTTTTCATGTGCTAACTGGCCATTTGTACATCTTCTCTGGAAAAATGTTAATCCATAACCTTTGCCGATTTTACAAATATGTTGTCTTTTTATTATTCAATTTTAAGAGTTCTTTTTGTGAGGGGCTGTAGGGATCAAACCTAAGCCCCTTGCAGTGGAAGAGTGAGTCTTAATCACTTGATTGCCAGGGAAGTTCGAGTTCTTTATATATTCTGGGTATCCTCCTTATAAGATATGTTTTGCACATGTTTTCTTTCTTCCTGTGGGTGATGTTTTCAATTTCTTAATGATATCCTTTGAAACTAAAACATAATTTAATTTTGATGATTTTATTATAATTTATCTATTTTTTCCTTTATTGCTTGTGCTCAGGAGTCAGAACTAATAATCTAGTGCCAAACCTGAGGTCACAAAGATTTCTACTCTGTTTTCTTTTAAAGACCTTTATAGCTTTAGCTCTTACATTTAGTTCTATGATCCTTTCTGAGTTAATTTTTAAACAAAATAACAAACTTTGTATTCCTGAAATAAATCTCACATGGTTGTAAGTGTATAATCCTTTCTATATGTTGCTGAATTTGGATTGATAGTTTTTTTGTTGAGGAGTTTTTCTTCTATCTTCCTAGGGGATATTGGTCTCTTGCTTTCTTTTCTTGTGATATCTTTGTATATTTTTGGCATCATGGAAATATTGGCCTCACAGAATGAGTTGGAAAGTGTTTCCTGGTCCTGTTTTTTGAAAGGGTTACAGGGATCAAGACCATCCCCAAGAAAAAGAAATGCAAAAAAGCAAAATGGCTGTCTGAGGAGGTCTTACAAATAGCTGTGAAAAGAAGAGAAGCGAAAAGCAAAGAAGAAAAGGAAAGATATACTCATTTGAATACAGAGGTCTAAAGAATAGCAAGGAGAGATAAGAAAGCCTTCCTCAGTGATCAATTCAAAGAAATAGAGGAAAACAACAGAATGGGAAAGTCTAGAGATCTCTTCAAGAAAATTAGGGCTATCAAGGGAACATTTCATGCAAAGATGGGCTCAATAAAGGACAGAAATGGTATGGACCTAATAGAAGCAGAAGATATTAAGAAGAGGTGGCAAGAATACACAGAAGAATTGTACAAAAAAGATCTTCATGACCCAGATAATCATGATGGTGTGATCACTCACCTAGAGCCATACATCCTGGAATGTGAAGTCAAGTGAGCCTTAGAAAACATCACTATGAACAAAACTAGTGGAGGTGATGGAATTCCAGTTTAACTATTTCAAATCCTAAAAGATGATACTGTGAAAGTGCTGCACTCAACATGCCAGCAAATTTTGAAGACTCAGCAGTGGCCACAGGACTGGAAAAGGTCAGTTTTCATTCCAATCCCAAAGAAAGGTAATACCAAAGAATGCTCAAACTACTGCACAATTGCATTCATGCATGCATGCATGCATGCATGCATTCACAATTGCAATCACATGCTAGTAAAGTAATGCTCAAAATTCTCCAAGCCAGGCTTCAGCAATACGTGAACTGCGAACTTCCAGATGTTCAAGCTGGTTTTAGAAAAGGCAGAGGAACCAGAGATCAAATTGCTAACATCCGCTGGGTCATCAAAGAAGCAAGAGAGTTCCAGAAAAACATCTATTTCTGCTTTATTGACTATGCCAAAGCCTTTGACTGTGTGGATCACAATAAACTGTGGAAAATTCTGAAAGAGATGGTAATACCAGACCACCTGACCTGCCTCTTGAGAAACCATATGCAGGTCAGGAAGCAACAGTTCGAACTGGACATGGAACAACAGACTGGTTCCAAATAGGAAAAGGAGTTCGTCAAGGCTGTATATTGTCACTCTGCTTATTTAACTTACATGCAGAGTACATCATGAGAAACACTGGGCTGGATGAAGCACAAGCTGGAATCAAGATTGCCGGGAGATATATCAATAACCTCAGGTATGCAGATGACACCACCCTTATGGCAGAAAGTGAAGAAGAACTAAAGAGCCTCTTGATGAAAGTGAAAGAGGAGCGTGAAAAAGGTGGCTTAAAGCTCAACACTCAGAAAACGAAGATCATGGCATCCCGTCCCATCACTTCATGCCAAATAGATGGGGGAACAGTGGAAACAGTGGCTGACTTTATTTTTTGGGCTCCAAAATCACTGCAGATGGTGATTGCTGCCAGGAAATTAAAAGATGCTTACTCCTTGGAAGGAAAGTTATGACCAACCTAGACAGATAGTAAAAAGCAGAGACATTACTTTGTCAACAAAGGTCCATCTAGTCAAGGCTATGGTTTTTCCAGTGGTCATATATGGATGTGAGAGTTGGACTATAAAGAAAGCTGAGCACTGAAGAATTGATGCTTTTGAACTGTGGTGTTGGAGAAGACTCTTGAGAGTCCCTTGGACTGCAAGGAGATCCAACCAATCCATCCTAAAGGAGATCAGTCCTGGGTGTTCATTGGAAGGACTGATGTTGAAGCTGAAACTCCAATACTTTGGCCACCTGATGCGAAGAGCTGACTCATTGGAAAAGACCCTGATGATGGGAAAGTTTGAGGGCAGGAGGAGAAGGGGACTACAGAGAATGAGATGGTTGGATGGCATCACCGATTCAATGGACATGAATTTGGGTAAACTCCAGGAGTTGGTGATGGATATGGAGGCCTGGCATGCTGCGGTTCATGGGGTTGCAAAGAGTCAGACACGACTGAGCAACTGAACTGAACTGAAAGATCAGTGGTAATTGGTCTTTAAACCTTTGGTACATCTCACCAGTGTAGGTATCTGGGCCTCAGATTTTCTTTTTATGAAGTGTTTTGACTTGGGTTTCTTTTTAAAACATTTTTAGGAACTCCCTTTGAAAGGCTTACATTACAATGCTAACATTGGCTCTGCCTCTTGTCGATGGGCCTAAAAGGGGCAAGGTTTTTCACTTTGTAAACACAAACTTTTATTTTATTTTTATCTTTTGGAGAAGGCAATGGCACCCCACTCCAGTACTCTTGCCTGGAAAATCCCATGAACGGAAGAGCCTGGTAGGCTGCAGTCCATGGGGTCGCTAAGAGTCGGACACGACTGAGTGACTTCACTTTCACTTTTCACTTTGATGCATTGGAGAAGGAGATGGCAACCCACTCCAGTGTTCTTGCCTGGAGAATCCCAGGACAGTGGAGCCTGGTGGGCTGCTGTCTATGGGGTCGCACAGAGTCGGACACGACTGAAGCAACTTAGCAGCAGCAGCAGCAGGATCTTAAGGAGATACTTGCATTTCCATGTTCATTACAATATTATTCACAATAGCCAAGATATAGAAACAACCCAAATACCCACCAACAGAGGCATGAATAAATAAATTGTGCTATACACATACACTGCAATTACTGTAGCTATTTTGGAAAGCAAAATGACATTTTGTGGAAAGTAGCCCTAAAAATGTTTATGTTGTTTGTTGTTTAGTCACTAAGTCATGTCCAACTCTTTTGGAACCCAATGGACTCTAGCCTGCCATGCTCCTCTGTCCTTCGGATTCTCCAGGCAAGAATACTGGAGTGGGTTGCCCTTTCCTTCTGCAAGGGATCTTTCCAACCCAGGGATCAAACCCACATCTCCTGCACTGGCAGGTGGATTCTTTACCACTGAACCACCTGGGAAGCCCCAAAATGGTTATACTTTTTAATTTAATCCTTCTGTCCTAGGGGATCTAAGGAAGCCATGAGAGATACACACAAAGATACAACTATTATCCACTTACTTGTTCACTTAACAAATATCTGAAATTTGCTAAGTACCAAGTGTTAATCAAAGGCCTTGTGATTGAGACTCAGCTTCTGTTTTCAGGGGGGCTTTAAAACGAGAAATTGGAAACACTATGTACAGTACACTAATAGAGAAAGTGTCAAATTCTGTTTCTCTATAAGAGAATATTATGAAGCTTTGAAAACATGTTTTGAAAAATTTCAATGCAAAGGGATGTTCGCTGATTCCATAATGTTTTTCATAATGACAAAAGATTTATTTAGCATAACATCAATTTTCTTTTAAAAAGTACAAATTTTTGTATAGGTAAAAGCCTGGAAATACACCAAAATGCTAATAATGATGATCTCTGGTTGATGGCAAGGAGGGCATGGTAACCCACTGCAGTATTCTTGCCTGGGGAATCCCATGGACAGAGGAGCCTTGTGGGCTATAGTCCATGGGATCACAAAGAATCCAATATGACTGAAGTGACTTAGCATGCATGCTGGTTGATAGAATTATGATTGACTTAAAGTTTTTCTTTGTAGTTTTTCTATATTTAAAAAATTGGGGTGGGGGGGACTTCCCTAATGGTCCAGTGGTCAAGACTCTGCCTTCCAATGCAGCGGGTGTGGGTTCAATCCCTGGCCAGGGAACTAGATCCTACAAGCTACAACTATGAATTCTTATGCTGCAACTTAGACCTGGCACAACCAAATAAATAAATTTAAATAAATAATTTTTGAAATGAGCCTATGTTACTTTTATAACACCCCCCCCACCTTTTTCAAGGAGAGATTTAGGGTGAGAATGTTTGTAGTGTTCAGGGGAAATGAAGGTGCTTTCTACTGAGCACTTCTTCATCCTGGGGGTCAAAGACAGAGAGATGGGGAGAATAGACAAGAGGAACCACCCATTCTCTGGTCATGAAGTTTCTTTTTACCTCCCTTCTGTTTGACAAAAGATCTGACCCAGTCGGTAAAAGGCTGATTTGTTAAAAAAAAAAAAAAAAGAAAGAAAGAAAGAAACCCACAGAAATATAGCCTCTCCTCACTGTACATTCTTTTTTGAAGGGGTGGGAGGTAGCAGCATTCTTTATGCCCTGCTTTCCTACTGCCTTTTGCGTACACTAAATCATAGAATATGCACTATGATTTCCTTTGCAATTCTGGGTGGATGTTATTAGCACTTTCTGGTCTTTGTACAAATACAAAAACTGTATAATTTTTATTTTCAGCTAAAATCGAGCCACCTAAGATTTCCAGTGTGAAACCAATTTTGGGCCTCAAACAAATGGTTCAAATAAAATGGACACAGCCCGTGTTGGCACCTAAGTCATCTACTTTAAATTATACACTTCGATTCAGAGCAGTAAATAGTACCCACTGGGTAAGTTATGCCATTATAATGTTTCTAAGAGAATTGTTGACATTTGTTGCCTGGAATCATTTTTTCCATTTTCTACATTTAAGAGAGACAATAGTGAATACTTTTCTCCCCAGTTTCCTATTTGGGCCTTTTAGATTGGAAAAGTGTTTTACTATATGCATCTTTATTTTTGCATTTCATTCTGTTTTGTGTCTAGCTACATTGGTTCTTGAAAGTCTATAGCTTGGGAATTTCCTTTTAAATTGTTCTAAGCTTTGTGATCTATAGCACATATTTAGAAAGTGAACAAAACATAAATATTGCATTTAACAGATTAAGTCAGTGTGCATGTAAAAACCACTGATATAAAAAATAGCATGCTGTAGCCCCCTGCCTACCTTTTTCTGATGACACACTCCTCCTGCCTTTAGAACTCATGATTATCCTAGTTTTCATAGTAATTACTTCTTTGCTTTTTATTATGGTATTACCATGTAAGCCTGCATCCCTAAGCAATGTAGTTGGAGACAGTATATAAATGGAATCCATATATTTTGTATTTTCTTTATGTTTGACTCCTCTCTCTCAATATTGTGCTTCTAAGATCCATTCATGTTTTACAGTGCTGGAGTTTATACATTTTTATCCCAGTGTAGTCTTCTGTTGCATGTACACAATGGAATCATGGCTTTAATTTTCACTTACCTGACTTTTAATGAGATTATATGTCTTTTCATGTATTTATTGGCCACTTGGAATTCTTCTTTGTGAAATATTGATTTAAGCCTTTTGCACACTTTTTTCTGTTGGATGATCTGATTTTTTAATTGACTTACAGGAGTTACTTACATATTCTGTTTATGAGTCTTTCATTTTTTATGTGTCTTGTAAACATCTCTCACTATGCATCATGCCTTTTCACTTTCTTAATGGTAACTTTAGAGGAACAGAACTTCTTAATATGAATAGTGTCAAATTTTATCAACCTTTTCCTTTATATTTATTGTCTTTTGCATCTTGAGAAATATTTTCTTACCACAAAATTCAGAAATAATTATCATATTTCCATAATGCAGTTTGATCTTATATCAACTTTCTATTTCTAACCAACTTACATTATTCACTCTTAGCTTCCAGCCAATTAAATCACTTAAATCTTTGACTTTCCTCTCAACACACAAAAGATTTTCTAGTAAGAACATTTCCACTGTCTTATAACTTATCCCTTTTTAACCTAAAATGCTGATGTTTTATTTCTTCCTATTGAATTTATTCAGGTTGGACTTATCCATCATTTTGGCCTATTGAGAATCTTTATTCTATTACCCAAAGCCTGTAGTTAACTTTCTACTTTATAACTTTTCAATAAACCTTAGAGTTAACTTTTTACTTTTTAATTTTTTTAATATCTTCAGATATGATAACACTTTTATACCTTCATCTAATCATTGATCAAAAAGAATGACTATATCAGAGCCCATCCAAAGATATCAGCCTCTACTTTGAGCTAAAAGAAGCTCATTTACTCAGGCTTCTTTGAATATAGAAGGCCACCACAGTCATTCAGCCTCCTCTTTTCATCTTGGCCATGAGGCCATCACTAGACTGTTTCCTTTAGTGAAGCCCACCGTACTATATCTATTGCATCCTCCACTAGACTAGGACTCTTTCAGAAAAGAAAATTGGTTAAGTTTCACTTGTCTTATATTCAAGTCAAGAGAAATAATGAGTTCACTCTTCCTCTCAGCTTCTTTTCTGTGCCAACTCTGGATCCATTCTCCTAGAACTGACTATAAGAACATAAGACTCACTGATTGGTAGTTTCTGGAACCCAGAAAGGAACCCCTAAGTAGGGCACTCCCCAGCACAACATAAGCTCATCTTCATACCACATATCATGGGCTCAGTGAATCTGAGGAACTTCTGTGTGATCTACTGTCTAGCAACCCTTGGTTTCTTTTGTCTGATCCCAGAGTCCTGTGACTACTTCATAAAATCCAACAAGAAAAATAAGCCAGGATCTATATTCCCCTGGAAAATTACTAAACCATTTACAATACGAAGTGAGGGCAACACATGCAAGCTACTTCAATCCCTAGCATCCTGTAGCCCACCTCTTTGATAAACTTACCTGCATCTGTACTTATCTTTGCCTCCCTCCTTCCAATCCCCTGGAAGGAAGAGGTCCTTCCTCCTGCTAACCTGGAGAAAGTGGGAAGGAGAGTGGAATGTGCAACCAGAATCTCTCTCCTTTCAGTTCTCAACCACAACCAAGTCTAATCAGTTCTAAATCCAACTAAACCAATCCAGTCTTGTCTGGATGGTTCTCATCCCATTGTCAATGGAAAAGGTCTAAATTCTTAACCCTCCAAGGCCTGGCCCCTCTCAACCCCTCCAAACTCACCTTCCATCTTGCTCTCGCTTCTCTAGTGATTCTGAATTGCTAGTTTCCCTTGCGTCATGTCATTTCATTATTCTGTGCTTCTGCCTAGAACAGCTCTCTGCTTTGTACATCTCCTCTTGGCCTAAAGCTTGCTAGATCCACTCGTCTCTCAGAACTCTGGTCTGACGTATTTTCTTCTGGGAGTCTGAGAGAGGTGCTCCTCCTCTGTCATTGCACTTAACATAGTCACTTAAACTCATCTCTCCCCATATTTGATGATAAGTTCCTCAAACACAGAGACCTTGATTTTCATCTTAGTTTTCTCATTGCCTGCCACATATGCTCAATAAATGTTTAATTAAACTAAACCACATAAAAACTAATTTCAAAATCCCAATACGTTCATATAACAAGACTCATATTTGTGTGATGCTAATATATGGGTTTGCTTCCCAGGTGGCTCAATGATAAAGAATCCTACTTGCCAATGTAGGAACTGCAGGACACTTGTTTTCAATTCCTGTGTTGGAAAGATGCCCTGGAGGAGTAATGGCAACCCACTCCAATATTCTTGCTGTGATAATCCCATGGACAGAGGAGTTTGGTGGGCTACAGTCCATGGGATCACAAAGAGTCTGAGACTGAGCACCCATGCACACAATATATGGGTTACAGAGTGCTTTTTTATACTCTAAGCTACTCAATCCTTGCAAATATCCTATAAATTGTTGTTGTTTAGCTAATAAGTTGTGTCTGATTCTTTGAAATCCCATGGACCATAGTCTGCTTGGCTTCTCTTTCCATGTGATTTCCCAGGCAAGAATGTTGTTGTTCAGTTGCTCGGTCGTGTCCGACTCTCTGCAACTCCCTGTGAATGCAGCACACCAGGGTTCCTGGTCCTCCACTATCTCCCAGAGTTTGTTCAAACACATGTCCATGGAGTTGATGATGCCATCCAACCATCTCATCCTCTGTCACCCTCTTCTCCTCCTGTCCTCAGTCTTTCCCAGCATCAGGATTTTTTCCAATGAGTAGGCTTTTCACATCAGGTGGCCAAAGTACTGGAGCTTCAGCTTCAGCATCATTCCTTCTAATGAATATTCAGGGTTGATTTTCTTTCAGATTGACTGGTTTGATCTCCTTGCTGTCCAAGGGACTCTCAAGAGTCTTCTCCAACTCCAGAGTTCAAAAGCATCAATTCTTCGGTGCTCAGCCTTCTTTATGGTCCAACTCTCACATCCATATGTGACTACTGGGAAAACATAAGCAAGAACACTAGTGTGGGTTACCAATTCCTTCTTCAGGAGATGTTCCCAACTCAGGGATTGAAACTGTGTCTCCTCCATTGGAAGGTTGATTCTTTACCACTGAGCCACCTGGGAAACCCCTCCTATAAATAAGATATCACTATTCTTCTTATTGTGGTTGTTGTTTAGTCAGTAAGTTGTGTCTGACTCTTTGTGACCCCGTGGACTGTAGCCCACCAGGCTCCTCCTCCATGGGATTTCCCAGGCAAGAATACTGGAATGAGTTGCTATTTCCTTCTTCTAGGGATCTTCCTGACACAGGGATCAAACCCACATCTCCTGCATTTGCAGGTGAATTCTTAACCACTGAGCCACCAGGGAAGCCCCATTATTATTACAGATTAGTAAATTGCAATGTAGAGTGCTTTGGTCATCTGTCCAAGATTTGTAAGTTACAGAGTTGAGCTCAGGTTTTGTGAGGCCAAGTTCAGTCATTCATTTGCCCATACTTTAACCTCCAAACCACCTTCCCATGGCCGTAGTGTAAAGGGTTTCTACTTTTATAAAAGGGAACCATGTAAACACTCTACCAAAGGATTTCAAGACAGTTTTAAGAATTTGATTTAGGCTTTGCTCCAAAACTTCTGACTCATCTCTTAACACATAAACGCTTGGAATAAGCTAGGACTTGGCACAAAATACAGGTTGTTAGAAACAAAACTGGTGAAGTTAATTAGTGTTTTGGTAGGAGTCCATTGCTTGTACTGAGTTCAGGAAATTTTAGATTTAAGCCTGTATATAGAGGATCAATTGATCTTGGACCCAGTGAGGACCAAAGCCATATAGCCTGGAAAAAAGTCACAGTAAAGAAGCCTTAGAGGAGCACTCTTTGGAAATTTAATTGCATTTTTTACTGCCCTGAGGCTAGGGCTTGAAAGAACAGGTTTGCATAGGTACTGTGAAGAGAGCTTTCTGATTGTGAGGAGAACTAGCAAGAGACCAAGCATGTGCTGAGAGTACTAGCAAAGCAGAAGGAAAATTTTGAGAAATTAAAAATAGAAGAAGAATATTATGTATTTTAAAAAGCATGAAAAGTAAAATAGAATGTCATTAGACTCCCTTGCATGTGTTTTATGGCTTAACACTGTTTTTATTTTGATTTACGCATGGAGAATACCATGTGGTTGACCTTCTCTCAAAGGTCTTAATCTGGTTTTAACTGAGTCCCATAACTGAGGTCAGTTGGGGAGGGTACTTCCCCAGAGATGATGAATTGTCCCAAGATATGTTCCCAACAGCCCTGTTTTACCACTGCAACGTCTCCAGGGGCTTTTGCAGGAAGGTGCTCAGGGAACCTGGGGTTCAGCAGCAAAATTGCCCTCAGGCCTGCATGCTGCTTCCTTGCTCTGATGCCATCTCACTAGACTGGGAGTTCAGAACCATCCTTCTGCAGCTGGGATGCTCAGCTGTTGGCCACATAGGTACATCCTCATTTTGCCCCAGTTTCCTTTAGGCCCAGCACCTACAATTGTGTACCTATTTTCACAGCTGTTGTTGTACACGTAAGCGATATCCGGACTTCCTATTCTTGCCAGATTCTATGGGCTGGTGTGCATCCTCACAAAGTAGTCATGTCTGTAATTACAGTTTATTTTCATTAATAAGCTCAATATAAATGTATATAAACCTACAGCTTAAAGTTCATGCTGTAGCAACAATGATCATGCTCAGTAAGACATAGCTGAATTTCTAGTTTCTTGTGGAGAGTTAAGTCCAGAGGGACTTTTATAGAAAGCAACACGCTCATTTACTAACAAGGAAACTGAGGTCTAGAAAGGGGAGGTGGTTTATTTGCCTCTCCCTGTTCTTCACATTGAGAGAGTGTCAAAATGAATTTATTTATCTAGGATACTGAGATCTTTAGCAACTTGAGTGATCACCCAAAGACCAATCATTTGAAATGGGAAGTTTGAATAAAAGGAAAGAGTCTGAGAGTGAGAGGAATCTGTGCTCCGATCCTAGTTCTGCTGATTATAAATGCTGAGGTAGTCCATAATCACTTAACTTGTCTGGGTTTCATTCATGACATGAGTTTGAATTTAATACTCTCAAGGTGTCTTTTACATGCTGTTCCTTGAGATCTTATCTCTACATATTATTGTCACCTCCAGAAATTAAACTGAGGCCCGTATTGGGTGCCAGGACTCCACTCTGCATCTTCCAGAACAGCAAGATTCACTCACATCCAGTCCAGAGGCAGGAATCTCTACCTCACAAGCTTAGAAACAAGAAAGGGGAGGGGTGGTGGTTCTTGGGGTAACTCACCTCTATTTGATGCTAACAGTCTCCAGGCATGTGTGTAGAAGTTTATTTATGAAAATTTAAAAAGTTGAAATATAATGCTGCTAGTTCAGAAAGGTAAGAGAAGGTTGGGAAGTAAAGAAGAAAAATGGAAAGATAACATGTGGTCTCCCATCCAGCTCAAGGCTGTCTTTGTCTTTTAGATGGAAGTCAACTTCACCAGAAGCGGTAAGAATGAAGAAGAAGCATACAACCTCACAGGGCTGCAGGCTTTTACAGAGTACGTTGTAGCTCTGCAGTGTGTGGTTCACAAGTCAAGGTTCTGGAGTGGCTGGAGTCAAGAAAAGATGGGAGTAACTGTGGAAGAAGGCAAGTTGGTCCCTTGTGGTTTCTTTTTTGCCTGCTCTGGTTTAGGGCAAACTGAACTGAGCCTTTGTGGATTTTGTCAAGTACTTTGCCATACTTGGGAATCATGGAATCCCACAATCCCAGAGCCAGAGAGTCTGTACAGTGCCCCTCCACAGGGCATGCATGGCACATGCTTGAGCCTACAGGATAAGCTGGCCCTCCCCCGATGATGTTAGTGACATTAGCAGCTTTTGCCTTGAAGGCAAAGGACCATATCTTGAATACTTGTATAAAGTTCTTATACTATGCTTGAAGTAGTATAATATTATTTAAAGATGTCCTATGATAAAGATTGATGTTGCAAACCCTGAGCTACTGCTAAAAGGTTTAACTAATGAGAAAAAAGGTCACATCTTTAATTATAGTGAAGGAAGGAAGGAGAAGAGGATTGTACCTTGATTGAATGGTTACCATGAGTCAGGAATGGTAATTAAGAATACTATTGGGTTAGCCAAAATGTTCATTTGAGTTTTTCTATAACCTCTTAGGGAAAAACTGGAATGAACTTTTTGGCCAACCCAATACTTCAAATCTGTGGGCTTCATATAAAATCCAGCCTGGCTGCGGAGTAACTTTGGGCAAGATACACAAACTCTAAGACTCAGTCTCCTTACTAATTTTTCCCCTTTTCCATAATGAACTATAATTTATAAACTTGAGTTAATAGTGGTACCTATTTTTTAGTATTATTTTAAAGATTAAATGAGATAATGTGTTTAGCCCATAATCAACATTCAGTAATTGATAGATTTCCTATTAGTGTTATTAATTCTCCGAAAAGCCCTATGAAATATGTAGAATCACCTCCATTTGCAAGTGAGATAGATGAGATGTTAATTTGTTCAGGGTCACTCAGCATGTTACCATGCTCTATAAATCAGGAGCCTTGCCCAGAGCCTGACCCCAGTAGATGTTCAATAAGTGTTTGATGAATGTGTTAGTTTCCTGTGGCCACTGTAACAAATTGTGGGTATGTGTGTGTGCTCAGTTGTTCAGTCATGTCCGACTCTTTGTGACCCCAGGGACTATAGCATGCCAGCCTCCTCTGTCCATGTAATTTTCCAGGCGAGAATACTGGAGCAGGTTACCATTTCCTACTCCACGGGATCCTCCCAACTCAGAGACTGAACTCTCCTCTCTTGTGTCTCCTGCATTGGCAGGTGGATTCTTTGCCACTGCGCCACCTGGGAAGCCCACATTTTTTTTTTTTTTTTCTCTTCTAGTTCTAGAATTCAAAGGTCCAAAACCAGTTTCATTGGACTAAGGTCAAATGTTGTCACAGTTGGAGATTTTGAAGGGAGAATATATTTTCTTGCCTTTTCTACCTTCTAGTAGCTCCCTGTATTCCTTGGTTTGTGGCCCCTTCCTATGAACAAAGCATATTACTCCAGACTCTGCTTCTGTTATCACATTACCTTTTTCTCCTCTTCTGTGTCAAATCTGTCTGCTTCCTTCTTGTAATGACCATCGTGATAACATTTAGGGCCCACTGGGATAATCCAAGATAATCTCCCCATCTCAAAATCCTAACCCAATCACATGTACAAAGTCCCTTTGGCCATATAAGGTAATGTTTATAGGTGATAGAGATTTGTACTTAGATCTTTGGTGTTTGTTTTTCAACCCACTACAATGAATGAATGACTAATTAAATGAATACCTATCAAGGGCCACACATCTTCTGAAATATGTCAAAGAAACAGAAAAATGCTGATCATTCTAACCTTCTGAGGCTTTAACTGTGTTTGAGACATGTTGGTTCTAGACCATGAATTTGCCCCCACCCCACCTCTGGGCATGATTTCAGGCCCTTCTTAATCAATCTTACAACAAGTCCCTCACTGGTCTTAGGCAACATGTGGGGTCAGCTCCTGTGTTCCCTGGTCTATATGGCAAAAATGTATTCCCCTGGATCCTGGTTGAGTTTCCCATGACAACCAAATTAGTGTTAACAGATATTTGGCATGTTTGCCCATATGATCATATGTCTGGGAATAATCTGGTGCCTTCTGAATTTCGTATCTCCCACTGGAGATGTTCATGCTTAGTCTGGACTACTCACTGGTGGATGTAGTCACAACAAAGATTCATGTGACACACATAAAGGATTGGGCTGGATGGCCTCTGAAGTCCCTTCTTGCTCTGAGATTCTATTAATCTACGGTATTCAGGCATCCAAGCTTCCATGCTCAACTGTAAGAATACAGAGAAAAGTAATAAAAAATTTATAATCATTATGTGTTTATATGCTTAGAACAGTGCCTTACAAATGGTAAGTGCTATATAAATTTTAAATAAATAAAAACACGTGCATGATTAAAACAAAACTAGTCAAGTTGTGGACCTAATGTGAATTTTTGATTAAAATTTATGCCATATTTGGGAGCACTCTATAGACATCATCTCAAATAATCCAATCTTAAAACAAATATACTAGTTTACAAATACCAAACAGCACATAAATTGTACAATATAAAATGGTCCAATGGTTATAATCTGTTGGAGTGCTCAGTTATTGCTGTCTGTGGCTTGGCTGATCCCTGTCTTTTAAAATATTAGGACGAAATGCAAGCAATATCCTTGTGCAAGTTGCCCTCTCCCTCTGCTACACCTTTTAGCAGGCAATCTTGGAGAGTGAGTTCTACCCTGGGATTGACCTTGTTTTGTACAGTTCTCCTCCCTGTAGCTGTCATTCTGCTTAGAGACCTAGCATCATTATGGTTCAGTGTCTTAAGTTCATCACAGTCCAACCACTTGCTAATGTCAATTTAATACACTTCTTTCATTGCTAGAAATTAGATTTACCATTTCAACTGATTTATTATTTCAGCTTGCTTGGCTAAGATTGACCACCAAACACTAGATCCTAGTGTTCTCTGTGCCCTGTGCTAATTAAATAAAATGAACATCTGTTAACATTACCACTGGACAATTTTTGCTTTTCTTAATTTTTTCAGAATCCCAGAAGAAACTAATGAAAATGTACCCACCCCAAGCAAATCCTAATTTATCCTCTTCTAATTCATAAAATATTTCCCTGTTTCACAATGAAATGCCAGCTGTTTTACACACACCACCTCAAACCTTTTCTAATTTGAAAATTTCTGTTTTAAGTAGAATATGAGGTACTCTTCTCTTTTACATTTCAATATATTGATTATTAGGATTATTTACTCACATTTAAGCATATAAATATATACTACATGAAACATGCATACTACATGAAACAGCCAATTCATTAAAAAAGACCCTGTTACTAGGGAAGATTTAAGGCAAAAGGAGAAGAGGGCAGCAGGGGATGAGATGGCTGGATCACATCACCAACTCAGTGGACATGAACTTGGGCACACCTCGGGAGACAGTGAAGGACAGGGAGGCTTGGAGTGCTGCAATCCTTGGGATCACAAAGAGCTGGACATGACTTAGTGACTGAACAGCAACAGGAAACAGATATAATAATATTCAATTCCTGGCTCTGTTACTTAAAAGTTATATTGGGCAATTGTCTCACTTCTTAACACCTCAGAAGAGGAAATAGTAATATTGATGTACCTAATTATAAGCCTGTGGAGGTTAGATGAGATGATTCAGGTAAAATGCTTAGTATGTGACACTTGCTAAAAGTGAGCGATTCTTAGTGTTATCTTCAGCAAAGGCAGTAGAATGTGTCTAAAGTACTGATTGATGGTGACTGTGGGTATTTCCAGATTGTAACTGGAACAACAGAGCAGCAAATTCTTACTACATCTGTCCAAACAGTTGATGCCTTGGAATATGTAAACTCCAATACGTAATTAGAGAAGGAAATGGCAACCCAGTCCAGTATTCCTTGCCTGGAGAATCCCATGGACAGAGGAACCTGGAGAGCTACAGTCCATGGGGTCGCAAGACTCAGACATGACTTAGTGACTAGACCACCACCACAAATATGTGAATATTTTGGCAAATTTGTAAAAGCTTAGTATTATTCTTTCACAAATACAGAATTATTACTTTTCCCCATTTGGTTAAGCTGCATTATTAATTTATTCATTATCAATTTATGATCATGGAAAATTGACTGTAATACTTGTAGAAGAGGGTTTTTCAGATGGCTCAAATGGTAAAGAATCCACCTATGAATGCAGGAGATGCAGGTTCAATCCCTAGGTTGGGAAGATCTCCTGGAGGAGGAAATGGCAACCCACTCCAGTATTCTTGCATGAAAAATTCCATAGACAGAGGAACCTGATGGGCTACAATCCATGGGGTTGCAAAGAGTTGGACACAATTGAGCATGCACACATAATGGTAGAAAATGTAAAAGCTAGCCATTTGTTCTACTAAAAGTTGCGTCTGTAGGAAGTCTACATCAGGAAGACTGTTTCTCTTTGGAACACATCTGCAGGAAATAGTGACCACAATGAAAGGAGAAAATACCTGATTAAATTCATTCATCAGCACTGTCTACCACCTACTAGAACTAAGTGGCTGCCTATGGGGTAAATCTAAGTAGAATTTTACTCTTTCTAATCAATGACTGGAATGATTAATTATTTAATAATCAGTTTATTTTTGTTTCTGTCTATGCTTCAGATGAGTATTTGGAACTGGCTTGTAATGAAAACTTTGCCTTTAGGTTTCTTCTTTCTTATTTTCAATATTATTATCCCAGAGTCTGACTTCCATGTAACTGGAACAGAGAGACTCTGCAAGTAAGAGATGGATTGAGAGTCTTTCCAGTTCTGTGGGTCACCTATGAAGGTCTCATGACTTCGTAGCTTTATGCTGAGAAGAATGTCTTCTGGGAAGAATGCTGTCTTTACTTACAGCTCAGGCTGTAACCTGTTGACAGGCTGAAACCTGTTACTCTGTGTCTGAGAAAGTTGAGTCCTGACTGTCCAGTCTCTTGATTCGGTAATGACCTTTGGGAAAACTCCTGGCAGAGCTTGTATAACAACATTTCAATGGAATGCAGATTGAGTCATATAGAAAGTTTAAATAGTTTCAATTTCCTTGTATGGAACTTACATGGAATTATAGTAGGTCTCATTGGGAGACTTGGAACCTGGCAGTTAGACTGTTACCCACACTTTGGCTTCTGCAGGCGTAGTTGTAGAAATGTCACCCTTCATTGATGACAAGACAGGTCATTGACTTAATTGCCCTTTAGTGCACATTTCTACATTATGAAGTTGTCTTTAATTAGGGTTCAGTATGTAATTTCACTTTAAACACTCAATTACCTGAATTAAGAACAAAAAAGTCCCTAAAAATAGTCTCTCAATACTAAAATAGTTTAGATCTTGGCCTGAGTGGCAGACCCCATTTTTTGGAGACTGAATCACATTCTTTTCATCCATGTGATTTCCTCAAAAAAAGATTTAGTGTTCATCAACTGCAGCTTCAGAGACATTTCCTCAATTTCATAAATTACAGGCCAATAGCCTTCTGAACAGTTCTTTAGAACTCTGCTTTCCTCTCTTGACTAAAGTGTATGTGTCATTCTTTAGTCAGTAGCTCAGCATTTTGAAATTTCAGGCGCATGTCAGAAGGTTCAACTATAAATTACCAGTGGCCCACTTTGTGCCAAAACTCCTTGAGAAAGATATTTGGGAGATACAGTGCAGAGGTCAAGTGTAATAGAAGTTGCTCTCTCTCCTTTTTTTCTTATTTTAAGCTTTGTCCCTGAATAGGTAGATCATCAGAAGCTGACACACTTGAACTGTGCTGTCTTCAGGTCTTGTTTTTCCCTGGAGAAATGCATGGACCTAGCTTTCACATTATGATCTTGCATTTCATAGAAGACAACCATGAGAACTGTACACCTGCCATATTTTTGTACTTTTGTTCAACTGTGATTGCAGACATCAGGTTTTAGGTTATCTTTTGTCTTTTTTGACTGGATCTACAAGATAATTCCATTTATGAATTTAATGCCCATAGCCTGAAAAAACTTGCCTCTTCACAATGATTTCTATGTGTTCTTTATTTCAGTCCATAAGGAATACACAACTAAATTTTATCTTTTTTACTCTTGCCTGGAAGATTAGCATTAAATTTAGAGCTAACAGAGGGGCTTAGGAAAGATTATTTCTCTGCTTCTTTCTTCTTTGATTTTTTTGTTGTGCTTTATAACATTGTAAGTGTGTGGTTTCATCTCTTTGGGGAGTAGATATGGCATAAATTATATATAAAATCTCTTTAGCAGTTATCTATGTTATTCCTAGCTTTCATGTATGTGAATGGTAGAGGGCAGGAGATGTCATATATCAATCCAGATTTGAGTGATAAATTATATTACAGTTGGATCTATTGTCGTTTTATTTTAGCTTACCTTAAGTCATCAGATCCAAGAGCAGTTTTATTTTATTTTTTTAATTTTTGCCGTACATGATTATGGTTTTATTTTTTTCACAAAATACAAAGCTTTTCACCACATTATAGTAGTGTTCTAATACAAGAAAATCCCAACATTTTCATTGCAGGGGAGGAGTGATTTATATATAGGATATTAATGTTATTTTGATCTTAATTTATTTTGATATTAATGTTATAATGATCTTTTGTTATTTTTGACTTTTGGTTGATTCTAGTCCTTCAACCACAGCATGAAGACATCATTGCAACGAAGTCTTCCACTCTCCACATTACTCCTGCTGGCCCCCTCAAGCAAATCCTCCCCAACGGCATTTTCTAAACAGACAGCCTCACTAATCTCACCGTATTCTGCTACAGCTCCCTTCTGTCTCTGCTGAACACCTCACTCTTATTCTTTACAGCTCCACATGGCCTGGATCTATGGAGAGTCCTGAGATCAGACAAAGTGGATGGAAAAAGGCCAGTGCAGCTGTTGTTGAAGGTGACCTCTCTCTGGGTTATTTATTTATAATTCTGTGTAAAAGCCTTGGTCTCTTATACCTCTAAGAAATGTGATCATGGACATTTTACCTCCTTAATTTCCTTCCCTAGAGGCTTTGATGCCCCAAATCTCACAATGATTTCCTATCTCAGAAAAGCCCTGTATGTCATTTTGTAGATGTCCTGAATGTGCAATGCAGACCCTGAGCCTTCTTCTTTGATCTGAAATGTTAACACTTGGAAATGTTAACACCTGAGACAGGTACAAAGTGTAAGTGTCAGTGCAGGAGGCACCTTGACCTTCTGGAGAAAACCGTCGCTGGCTGGCCTTCACTCCAAGGCAATGTAAAATTATATAGCCCCCACCCCCACACTGGAGAAGAGCACTGGCTTGGGGGTGAGCTTACTAGTGTTCCTGAGGTCATTGCACAGGTGCCCCCCAGGGCACTGGGATAGTGGGGTGCAAGGATAGAACAGGGGCCAAGTGGGCCTTTGTAGGATGGAGGCCTCGGAATGAGGAACAAAGGAGGAGCCAGGTTAGTACAGAGGACACGAAAGAGGGGATAAGAGGTGATGGTAGAAAAAAGGATAAAAAAGGAGGGGAAGAAGGAATCAGTAGGAAAGGAAAAGGGCAAACAGAGGGGAAAAAAACAGCCAGAAAATAGGAGAGAGGAGGTGGGGGAAAGAAGAGAGGGAGGAGAGCAGTGAGATGCCCTGATTCTTTGGTGTGTCTCCAGATTTCTCAGGAAATACTCATTGGGTTAGCTCATACTTGCTCAAGTCTGGGCAAGTTTCAAACGCTCTTGAAAATGGGGAAATCACCCTGCTTTTTCCAAATGACATTCCATTCCCAGTTACCTCAGGGTTGGAGCATCCTTCTACCTTTCTCCTCTCCCCACCCCGGGGACGAGAAGGACACCCTCAGTGGCAGCAGACAGGGGAGAACACAGCCTGTGGTGTTGGGAAATCTCCAAGAATTGATCCCAGATGTTGTCGAGTTCTTTCTCAGTCAAGTGAGGAAACGAATTACTCTGTCAACATAGTTCTGAGAAGGAAAGTGAACCAGGGCACATCCTGTGTGTGGCCAGACCCACACAGGTCAAGTTGGCCAACCTGGGAAGTAGGTGAGATGGACTTGGACGTCCTTCTTCTTCTCCCCCTCGCCTGGGGACTGGTCTTCCTTTTGCTTCTGTAGAGTTTTCCAAGAACTAGAGCTGCTTAAAAAAGAATGAGCTAAAATCAGATCGTGGTGATGACTGCACAACTCTTGACTATACTAAAAGCCAGTGAGTTGCACACTAAGTGAATTTTCTGGTATGTGAATTATATCTCAATAAACTATGATTTTATTATAAAAAGAGAATGAGTTATCATGAATTATAAATGCCTCCCAGTCATTAGGAAGATTTTTAACTGACTTCTTACGTCATGGGAGGTGTAAAGGAAATTCTCAAACCAGATAGACAGTGGGAAAAAGTGACTTCTGAAGTCCTTCTGACCTTATAATCAGTCATTCTGCTCATCTCTCTGTGTTATCAGTAACAGAAAGAGAAAAACAGGAAAGCCCTCTAATTCCTGAGAAATATTCAACATACTGATCTCTAGCAAAACATGGACTCAGGTTCAAGGCTGAAAAAAAGAGGTTGGCCTGGAGCCCCTGGGGTCACCTTCATTTCTCACCAAGGATTTGGTCTGGTAGGGTAACCTTGAATGTTCTAGTCCTCTTAGCTGGAATGTCTGGTTGGGGAAGCTAGCTCTCTCCTTGGAGGGGGTGGTATGGAGATAAAAGGACAGGGTACTCTCCAATCCCTGGACATTTCCAGGAAAGAAATGACCCAGGGCCAGAACAGACTTGGGATTGGCTCAGAGGAAATGCCTCAACTTTTAAGTTTTTGCTTCTCTGTCCATTACCAATATCCACTGAATCATAGAAAAAGCAAAAGAATTCCAGAAAAATGTCTGTATCTGTTTCTAGACTACACTAAAGCCTTTGAGTATTTGGATAACAACAAACGATGGAAAATTCTTCAAGAGATGGGAATATTAGACCACCTTACCTGCCTCCTGAGAAACCTGTATGAAGGTCAAGAAGCAACAGTTAGAACTGGACATGGAACAACAGACTGGTTCCAAATTGGGAAAAGAGTGTGTCAAGGCTGTATATTGTCACCCTGCTTATTTAACTGATAGGCAGAGCACATCATGTGAAATGACAGGCTGGATGAAGCACAAGCTGGAATCAAGATTGCCAGAAGAAACATCAGTGAACTCAGATACGCAGATGACACCACCCTTATGGCAGAAAGTGAAGAGGAACTAAAGAGCCTCTCGATGGAAGTGAAAGAGGAGAGTGAAAAAGTTGGTTTAAAACTCAACATTCAGAAAACTAAGATCATGGCATCTGGTCCCATCACTTCATGGCAAATAGATGAGGAAACAATGGAAACAGTGAGAGACTTTATTTTCTTGGGCTCCAAAGAGCCCACTGTGGATGGTGACTGCAGCTATGAAATTAAAAGATGCTTGCTCCTTGGAAGAAAAGCTATGACAAACCTAGACAGTGTATTAAAAAGCAGAGACATTACCTTGCCTACAAATGTCCAGGTAGTCAAAGCTATATTTTTTCCATTAGTTGTGTATGTATGTGAGAGCTAGACAATAAAAAAAGCTGAGCACCGAAAAATTTATGCCTTCGAACTGTGGTGCTGGAGAAGACCCTTGAGAGTCCCTTGGACAGCAAAGAGATCAAACCAGTCCATCCTAAAGAAAATCAACCCTGAATATTCATTGGAAGGACTGATGCTGAAGCTGAAGCTCCAATCCTTTGGCCACCTGATGTGAAGAGCTGACTCACTGGAAAAGACCCTGATGCTGGGAAAGATTGAGGGCAGGAGGAGAAGGGGATGACAGAGGATAAGGTGGTTGAATGGCATCACCGACTCAGTGGATCTGAGTCTGAGCAAACTCTGGGAAGGAGTGGAGGACAGGGAAGCCTGGCGTGCTGCAGTCCGTGGGGTCGCAAAGAGTTGGACATGACTGAGCGACTGAACAACAACCTCTCCCATTTAAGACAGAGAGAAAGATGCTGCCTAAAGGAATAAGGAGTTATTTGCTTGCATTGGTTTGGGCATCATGCTAGTTTAGCTTTGTGGAATTAGACTTCTATCAAGGGTTGATACCAAGAGACCATTTATAAATCACCTCTTATGGCATTTGGAGGGTTGACATGGCACAGGTATGTTACTCATCCCAGAGGGATCATCACAGGGTTATAGTGTAGCACCTAATATTGCCTCCCTTCTCTGATTCCCACCATTCATTACTGTCTCAGTGACTTTCTTTCTTTGCTGTTAGCAGTAAATTTTGTTTCCTTTGTGTTCAGAAGGCAAAAGGAGCCCCAGTCCTGGAGAAAGTTCTTGGTTACAAAATACAGTATTTTCCAGAAAACAATAGTAACCTCACAGAGACAATGAACACTACTAACCAGCAGCCTGAACTGTACCTGGGAAACCAGACCTACTGGGTCCATGTGAGTTCTTATAATTCTCTTGGGGAATCTCCAGAGGCCACCTTGAGGATCCCAGCTATTGATGAAAAGTGTGAGTATGACATAAACTTCTTATTTAGATGCCTAACCCCATCTGATATGCCAAGGAGTTGTCCCTGTCCTCTCAATGGTTGCTGTTTTTTTAGCATCAAAATGAAAATGAAGTAAGGACATTTTAGGTTAAGGTGGGGTGATCATAATCTTCAATGAATTAATGAGCCTCTTGAAATACTTTTCTTTTGGAATAAAGCCTGTGTTGAAAATCAGAGATTTCGTAAATCATACGAGACACAGTCATGAGCCTAGAAGTTCTATGTGCAGCGTGTATTTGTTTTATTCTGAGTGAATATAAGCTGGATTGAGCATTATAAAACTGTCAGATCTGCCATGTTTATCCTCAGTGGCTAAAAGATGTCTTTCGAGATCTTCCCTTCACGTTGCTGACCATATCCCAGTCTTGATCTGTTCCCTCTCCTGTTTTCTTCCTTTTCTCCCTCCCATTTGACTACCTAGTTAGGGATATTTCTGATGTTAATTGTTGTTGTTGTTCAGTTTCTAAGTAGTGTCTGACTCTTTGCGACCCCATGGACTGCCCCATGCCATAGGCTTCCCTGTCCTTCACTTTCTCCCTGGACTTTGTTTGGATTTGTGTTCATTGAGTTGGTGATGCTATCCAACCGTCTCATCCTCTGCCACCCTCTTCTTTTGCCTTCAATCTTTCCCAGCACCAAGGTCTTTTCTAATGAGTTGGCTGTAATGTTTATTCTTGCCAATAATTGCTCATTACACCTTTAATTAAGTAATTTTAAAAACGTTACTTCCATGCAAACTTATATTTTATATCCTGTTTTGGAATAAAAGAGCTTCTTTGAGTCTTATTCAAGGAATTGCAGGCAATCTATTTCCTCTTCCTGGCTTTATTTTCTCTATAGATCTTATTGCTGTTGTTCAGTTGATAAGTCATGTCTGACTCTTTCGCGACTCCATGGGCTGTAGCCCACCAAGTTCCTATATCCATGGGATTTCCCACTCAAGAATACTGGGGTGGGTTGCCATTTCCTTCTCCAGGGGATCTTCCTGATCCAGGGATCGAACCCTCATCTCCTGTGTCTCTGCAACAATGTGCAGGAATGGCAGTGTTGGTTGCAACAGAGGCCTGCAAAACCTAAAATGTTTACTATTTGACCCTTTACAGACCTCTTTGCAGTTCCCAGTCTAAGACATCTAAGAATGTGATGTTTTACAGAATTTTGTTTAACAGAGTCACCTGGAGAATAGTTATAATAATAATTGTAAACTTAACAATCATTAGGTGTAATCATCCAGCATTGTCCATTAGGATATGTCAGACATTGTGCTAAAATGATATGGTTCAATCTAATTTTAGCCTCAAATGACCCATGGGATAGGTGCCATCAGGTTTTCTTTTTAGTTGATGAAGCTGTGATTCAGGAAAGCTTAGTAATTTGCCCAAAGATCTCTCAGGTGGACTCTAAGCGCAGGTCTACATGATTCCAAACTTGTCCAATATATTTTATCCAGAACCGTGGACTTAGTAAAGTGACTTAGAAATCTGATCACAGCTGCTGTGTGACACTGAACGATTATTTTCCTCTGTGGACCCCTATTTTCCTATCTTTCAAATAAAGAATTGGAATAGAAACACCTTCAGGTTCCTTTTGGCCCCAAGACAAGAAGCTCTGCTTGTAGGAGACCTTAGCCAGTAGACAGCTGTGGAGTGGTCTGAGGCAGGACATGGCAAAACATGACCAACTGTCTGAGGAGAAGGTTGGTACTGAGTTGAGGTAGGGTTCAAGTTGGGCTGGGATGGTGGGCAAAGATGAAGCACTTCTAGCATCTGAGAATGGTATTTGATGGGCCCAGAGTGACTGACTTCATGCAAATCATAAGAAATTAACAGCTTTTGCAGTCTAAGTCCCTTTCCTCTTTTCTCAAAAGGAATCTATTTCCTACCACATCTGGGGGTGTATTGTGTTTGGAGAAATTGCCCAAAAAGTGACTATTGAGTGATGGAGGCAATTAGTCGACATTCAGTAGAACAATGACTTGGAAACTTCTTTCAACAACCCTTAATGCTGCCAGGCCCTTTCCTCTTGCTAGGCTGACTTATGGCTTATTCCACATCCTCTGTGGTCCAGAATCTGTGCTTATTTCTTAACTCTTTAGACCTGACTTCTGCTCCTCAGAGTTCCAATGCTGCTAAAGAGAAAGAATGTGTGGTTAGCAACCAACACGCACGTCCATCTTCAAATTGGGATGTTCGTGCAAGTGGTTTATTAATCAGAAAAGGAAGGAAGGCCAGGAAAGAGGAGGAAGAGGAGGCTGAGCCAAAGATGCTGATTGATTTTCCCAGATATTCCCAAGAAAGCACCATAGACTAGGTGACTTCAAACAACAGAAACTCAACTGCCTCATTGTTCTGCAGGCTAGAAGTCTAAAAATGAGGCATTGGCAAGACTGCGCTCCCTCAAAAACTTCCAAGGGAGGATCCTTCCTTTTTATTCCAGCTTCTGGAAGCCCCAGGCTTTTCTTGGCTCGTAGCAGTATAATTCTAATCCAACTCATTCCTCACATGACCAGCTTCCTGTGTGTGTCTGTCTCTGCATTCAAATTCCACTTTTAAGGAGACCAGTCATACTGGGCTAAGGACTCTCATCTTATTTTAGCTACTTACACCTGCTTTCCAAATGAGGTTACATTCTGCAATACCAAGAATATCTTCTGCAGGCACACAATTCAACCCATAATGGTTCGATCTGAGTTGACAGTCCTGGGGAGGGTGGTTCCAGCCTGACCCTGCACAGGAACTCTGAAGTTTGTTACAGCTCAAAGTTATCCTAAGCAGGCAACATATAAAGACAGCAAAAAGGCATCAGAGGGGATCGGTTGGCAGTTTATTCTCTAAGTCGTGTCCAACTCTTGTGACCCCATGGACTATAGCCTGCAGGCCCCTCTGCCCATGGGATTCTCCAGGCAAGAGTACTGGAGTGGGTTGCCATTTCCTTCTCCAGGGGCTCTTCCCAACCCAGGAATTGAACCCGGGTCTCCTGTATTGCAGGCAGATTCTTTACCAACTGAGGCGATCCGGGAACACTAATGTTACCTGCTTCAAGAGGCTGAGTAAGTTTCCAAATGCTCCAATAATGACTTTCAGCTTGACTGAAACAGTGACTAAGGATGCTTAGAGGCTATGAGCAGAGAAGGGCAGGGAGGAGAGAGCTGGAACGCTAGGGCTTCGGTGGGGTTGATTTCCTGGCTCTGTGCTGCTTGCCCCACTCTAGCTTCACAATTTCCCCACGTCTCAGTTGCCCTTCCTCAGAGCTGCCCTTTCAAGTTGACAGATTCTCCAGCCTAGCTTCTAGACCAGATGCTGGAGTCTCTCATAAAGGCCCAGTATGGGGAAAGGACTCCTTCCCATCAACTGTGAGCTTCAAGAACAGAGGCTCCTAAATACATACACAACCCTCTGGGGCTTGTTGTTGTTGTTTTCCTTTTATTTTAAATTAATTTTTATTGGAGTATAGTTGATTTTGGAGGGGGAGCTTCCTTGGTGGCTCAGATGGTAAAGAATCTGACTGCAATGCAGGAGACCTGTGTTCAATCCCTGGGTCAGGAAGATTCCCCTGGAGAAGGAAGTGTCTACCCATTCCAGTGTTGTTGTCTAGGAAAGCCCATGAACAGAGGAGCCTGGGGGGCTACAGTCCATGGAGTCGCAAAGAGTTGGACACGACTTAATGACTAATCTACACACAGCTGCTTTACAGTGTTGTGTTAGTTTCTGCTGTACAGCAAAATGAATCCATTATACATATTCACATATCCCCTCATTTTTAGATTTCCTTCCCATTTCTTTGGCTTCCCTGATAGCTCAGTTGGTAAAGAATCCACCTGCAATGCAGGAGACCCTGGTTTGATTCCTGGGTCGGGAAGATTCCCTGGAGGAGGGATAGGCTACCCACTCTAGTATTCTTGGGCTTCCCTTGTGGCTCAGCTGGTAAAGAATCCACCTGCAATGTAGGAGACCTGGGTTCAATCCCTGGGTTGGGAAGATCCCCTGGAGAAGGGAGCGGCAACCCACTCCAGTATTCTGGTCTGGAGAATTCCATGGCTACAGTCCATTGGGTCCCAAAGAGTTCCCATTTAGGTCACCACAGAGCACTGAATAAAGTTCCTTTTGCCATAGAGTAGGTTCTCATTAGTTATCTATTTTATTTCATAGTAATGTATTTGTTGCATAGGCATAGCAGAATTTAGTACCCACTGGACTCTTATGCCAAATCTCTATACTTGCCTAAGTTTCCAACTTCAAGAGGCATTTTGGCTTTTTTGAGGGACTCCATCTCCCCTTCTGCTCTCATCCAGGACCATCTTTGATGTTTATTTAAACATGCTTCCTGTGGATTCCAATTCTAGAGGCTCAGGGTTGTTGCAGGTGGTGAGGAGTAGAGGAGGGGAAAGCCACATGCTGTGGTCTTCTGAGCCGCACTCCTTCATGCCCTCCTTCTCCTCCTTCCCTTCCCACATCTCCAGTAGTCCTCTCTTCTGCATGTCCAGAACATTTTCAATAAGGGAACTCTCTGATTCTGATTAGATCCCAGGTACTAGGTTTGAAGCCACATGTTCAGCTTTTCTACTAAAGAACACTGTAGGCTGTTTCCTCACCTGTCCTTTTGCTAGGTCTGCGGGGAATAGAGTCATTTACCTGTTGGTCCACATCTAGGTGCTTCAGCTGAGTGTGTCTATCTCCTTCTGCAGCAGATACAATTCTTCCTACCTGAAGATGGGACTGCATAGACAGGTCATATATAGCACCAGTTTAGATGGTCAAAATTTGAAGCCATCACCCTGGTATGATTTTAGGGTCACCAGCTTCCAGCTTCCCAGTCACAAAATTATAGATGCCTGAAATTCTACCTTTAGAGATCCATTCTTTGTCTCAGGCTTACTTTCCTTTTGACTTGCACAGACCCCAGAGCTGCCCAGTAATTCTTAGTCATCAACTGTCTAGTAAGATTCTCTGCTGGCAACAAGCAAATATGGGGAAGATAACAAAAGGCACTTCATCAAATATTAAGAGTAAGGAAAAGGGATACAATAAAAACATTAAAAACAGCATCCTAGTGGAAGGTGGCAGTGGAGATCCTGAACTTTGACCTTCTTTACACTTTGGGCAGTGAACAGATGTAAATGTGGTTGGTGCCTCTGGAGGATGAGTTCGGTGTTGTGAAGCAGTCTTTCCTCTCCTTTCAGTGTTCCACTGCATCGAGGCCATGCACACCTGCCTCACTCAGGACCAGCTGGTGGTGGAGTGGCAAAGCTCTGCTCTGGAGGTCGATACATGGATGGTGGAGTGGGTGCCAGACTTGGACTCAAAGCCCTTGGCCATTTCCTGGGAGTCTGTGTCTCACGCCAGGAACTGGACAATCCAGCAAGGTAGCCAGTGCGGACCCCACAGGTTCTTGCTGTGTAGGATTCACTTTTGTTTTCACCAGTTTTAAAATCCTTAATTTTGGCTTCATACCTGTAAATTGTGAGTAATAGAATTTGACAGGCTAGGGCAAGCTTAGTGACGTGTGCTTCTTGGCATTTCCCAGCAGTGCTGAAATAAGAAGCCGTGAGCATCAGACTAGGCAGCTGACGTGTTTCCAGGCGGAAAGCACCATCTTTGGTGGTGGACACCCACCATCAGAGAGCTCTTCCCAGATACCATGATCATGTGGATGCAATGTGGAAATCATGTGATTGTGTGGAAACACCAGACTTTGTATCCCATCTGTCCTACTCAGGGTGCCTCCTTCAGTTCTGGCTATATGTTTAGGTTCTAGGGCCCTTCCACAAGTGACTGATACAGAGAATAGCCTTCTTTTCAAGAAAGTCCCTGCTCCATATAAGACACATAAGTGAGGCTTCACTCTCCCAGTCCTATCACTCTGACCATTTTTTAATACTTAGAAGCATCTATATGAAGAATTATACTTATGTAGGGAGGCAGACAGACAGAAGAGCTAGAATTTATGGTAGCTGAGTTCTCTAGGGTGATATGCTATTGAAAGAAGAATTAAGTTTATTCTGTGGTGCACCCCGAATGATGTAACAAAATCAGTGATGAAGGAGAGCCTGGATCTCTTACTTCTCCTTTCCTGGGTGGCTCAACCATTTTGTCAGAGTGGTGCAGGTTTGGTTCTAAGAATTGGTTTCAAAATGTTAGAACCAACATAGATATTAGAGACCATCCAACCTAAGTCCCTTATTTTCCAGATGTGGAGACGATAGGGAAATAAAATATCTTCCATAAGTCATAGGTCATAAGTCAGTCTAGCATTCCTTCTTCTATGCTGTGCTCTGCACCTAACGCTTCTTTCTCCCTCCCTCCTTCTCTCTCTTTCCCTCCCGCTGCCCCATTCCCTGTCTACCTCCCCTTTTTCTACAGATGAACTGGAACCTTTCTTGTGCTATAATATCTCTGTGTATCCAATGTTGCAAAACCGAGTGGGCGAGCCATATTCCATCCAGGCTTATGTCAAAGAAGGTGGTATGTATGGACAGGGTTCCACTGGGCAAAGGCAACTCTGGGGCCTGTCCATCCTTTACCCAAGGCTGTGAAGGCCTGCAGCTTGTTCACAGTTGCTTTCGTGCTCATCCGTGCTGCACATTTAGCTTGTAGTAAGCTATGTATACTTATTACCGTTTGTAGTAGTTGACACAGTTGTGGTCAAAGTATGGAGTCACTGAATTTTGAAGCTGTGGTGGACATTAGAGATCATCAAGTCCAAGTCCCTCATCTCACAAAAGCAAGGTTCAGAGAGGTGAACCAACTTGCCCAAAGTCACAAATAAACAGCACTAACAGCTCTATAACCAGAAAAGACCAAGCTAGGGATCCTAAGAGTTAACTGTAACTTGGAGATGCTAAAAAATTATAGTTGATTGTATAGCAATAAGCAAAGGTTTTATTGGTGAACCACTCAGACTTTACTTCTACCTTTTTGGAAGTTAACATCTTCCAGATTCAACCTTAGGAAATAGATCCTGTCACTCAAAGATAGCTCATGGAGGCATAATCTTCAACTGTTTGATAATAGCTATTACACGTATGGATGAGAGAGCTGGGTGCCAAATTAGTGAGAGGTCTATGAGCGAGTACTCTTTCTCTGGTCTTTGACTCTGCTTCTCTTCCTGTTTGAGAGGTATGATTCCAGACAACAGTTTTCTCAAGACAAGTTGATTCATCATTTCCCTACTCTGCCCCGCCTCCCACCCCCAGCACTGATTACAGTTTGAGGACTGGGCAGAGACTTCGTAGGGGAAGGACCTGCTGGGGTGTGATTCGGTATTCATTTGTCTCCCCGTCCTATAAAGTTCCATCAGAAGGTCCCGAGACGAAGGTGGAGAACATTGGTGTGAGGACAGTCACAATTACATGGAAGGAGATTCCCAAGCGTCACAGAAATGGTTTCATCAACAATTACACCATATTTTACCAAGCTGAAGATGGAAAGGAATTCTGTAAGTGAGCTTATAGTCAAGCTGAAAGAACCCTGAGCCCCAGATAGATGCTGCGGTAGACCTGCTATCGGGGTAGATCCTGTGGTGGGTGCCCTTCCATTTTGCAGGAATCACTTAACTTCTTGAGATTCTCTGAAAACAGAGTCAAGGGTGTCCATCTCTTGAGTTTGTAAGAGTCAAATGAGATTGAAATGACTGTACCTGAGAGTCCTGTAGGCACCAGAGAAACTGATACCATTTGTGCCCATCAGGCTGTGAACAGTGGGCCTCCAGGGAGCTTCTTGACCTTTCCTCCAGAATGGGACATGCCTAGATAAAGGCTAGAGGGGACAGACCCTGTTTGGTGGCATTTGCTTCAGTGAAGGACCCTTTACAATGGCTCCTACCGTCCACTGCCTTTTCTTGCATCTACAATATTGCCTGACATCCTCAATTGTGGGCTAGGCCTGGGTTTTTGTTTAGGCTAATTTTTTTTGCTGTTATGGTAAAATACATATAATGTAAATTTTACCACTTCAAACATGTGAAAGTATACAATTTAGTGGCACTAAATATTAAGCATCCATAATGTTGTAACCATAACACTACTTATTTCCACTCCAAACAGAAACCGCGTACCCATCAATTAGTCACTTCCTTACCCTTTTCCCACAGTCCGTGGCAACCAGAAAACTCCTTTCTGTTTCTATGGGTTTACCTATTCTGGATACTTCATATAAACAGAATCATACAATATGTGACTTTTTTTTTTTTTTTTTTTTGCCTGGCTTCTCTCACTTGGCATAATGTGTTTAAAGTTCATCAGTGTTGTAGCATGTATTAGCACCTCATTCCTTTTTATGGCTGAATAATATTTTATTATATCAAGAAACATTTTTTTGTAATCCATTCATCAGTTGATAAAACATTTTAGCCACTATGATTAATGCTGCTGTGAACATTGGTGTATAAATATCTGTTTGAATCTCTGCTTTTAATTCTTTGGGGGTATATACTAGGATTAGAATTGCTGGGTCATTTGGGAATTCTAAGTTAACTTACCGAGGAGCCATCAAGCTGTTTTCCATAGCAGCTACACCAATTTACATTTCCACCAGCAATAAATTAGAGTTCTAATTTCTCTACATCCTTATCAACACTTGTTATTTTCCATTTTTAAAAAGTGTCGCTGTCCTAGTGGGTATGAAATGCTATCTCAATGTGGTTTTTAAAAAATGTATTTATGTTTAACTGAAGGATAATCGCTTTACAACATTGTGTTGGTTTCTGTCAAATGTCAACATGAACCAGCCATATCACTGTGGCTTTGATTTGCACTTCCGTAATAACTAACGATGTAGAGCATCTTTTATATGTGTTTTTGGCCATTTGTATATCTTCTTTAGAAAAAGTCTTTGAATCTCTTTGCTCATTTTTAAATTGGGCTGTTTGTCTTTCAGTTGTTGAGTTGTTAGGGTTTTGTTTTGTTTTGTTTTTTTTAAACATTCTGGATACAAATTCCTTATCAAATGTATGATTTGCAAATATTTTTTCCCATTCTGTGAGTTTTTCACTCTCTTGATAGTGTCTTTTGATGCACAAAAACTTTTAATTTTGATGAAGTCCAGTTTAATCTTTCTGCTGCTTCTGTGCTGGTATCATATTTAAGAAGTCTTTGTCATATTCAAGTCCATATAGATCTACCCTATGTGGTTTTCTAAGCATTTTATGGTTTTAACTCTTATATTTAGGTCTTTGATCCATCTTAATAAGCTAATTTTAATGGATAGAGAGATAGGAGTGTGAGATCGCCAAGCTTGGAAGCACAGGTTCCAGTGCTCTTATTTGAGCTCCAATAAAGAACAGTTTTCACTTGGGTTTGGCTGTGGTGTTTGACTTCTGTATTTTTCCTTTAGCCAAGACAGTCAACTCCAGCATCCTGCAGTATAACCTGGAGTCCCTGACACGAAAGACCTCTTACACTGTTCAGGTCATGGCCAGCACCAGTGCTGGGGGAATTAATGGCACCGGGATAAACTTCAAGACATTGTCAATTAGTGAGTACTCCTTTAGTCCCTGGGAATATCTCCTTGGTATTTCCTTTAGGCCAGTCACAGATGGTGTTTGCCAGGGGCAGGAGGAAGCCAAGTGAAAGGGCGATGTAAGAAGAACCATTTGTTCTCTGACTCACTGGCCTTCCAGGAAAGCATATGAGTGATGGGAGGGAGAGCTGAATTTGGAAAGATGGTTCGTTTTGCTTCTTCCTCAGGGGTGCCCCAGATCGTCATAGACAGGAGGGATCAAGTTAATGCCAACTTTACTGACACTTCAAACCAGCCCCACCTGAAGACTGTCCCCAGTTCACAGTCAATCCCTGTGTGTCAAACAAGGAAAAACCTTGCACCATTGACCCACTTAATGTCACATTTGTGGAGTCTTTTGAGTAAGAAAGTGCATAATATGTTCTAGTAATCAGATTTTATATTAAAAATGGGAGCAAGAAAATTGTAATAAATACAACAATAATGTAAAATATAATATGATTCATATGATGCTTGTGGGGCTATTCAAGAGGGAAAGAAGATGGGCTGAGAAGGGAGATGAAGGAGAAAGAAGGAAGGAAGATGAGAGAAACAGGTTAATTTTTCCAAGTCTTTGAATGACAGGTTTGATTGTAAGGATATACTAACACTGTTCTTACAAATGAAACTTAAAAGTGAAGGAATATTGCAAAATTTCAATAAAAGCTAGAAATAGTCTAAGTATTCTTGGAAGTCCCTTATTTATCATGTTTCCAAGAGAAGAAAAGCAGTTTATGGTTCTAGAAAATGTGGGTACAGTATGTGTTTCTACACAGAAAACACGTTCGTTTTTTATTGACTGAAACATTGTCTTTAGGGACTTCTTTTTTGATATTGCTCTTTAAAATTTTTAAAAATCATGTTATATTTTTACAACACTAGGCACAAATTGCATTATCTGGTGGAATTTCTCTAGGGGTCAACTTGAAGGCAAAAGTCTACCTTGGAGCCTAGAAGTTTCTTACCTTTGGTTCTTATAGATCTCCCTGCTTCTATCTTTGATCCTCTACCATCTGTTTTCCACACAGCAGCCAGAGTTTAAAATCCTAGACGCCCTGCTTAATCCAAACTCCTTCCTATAGCTTTTAGGACCCTTCCTAATCTGTCCCTTCCTGATCTCACCTCCCACCACTTACCATTTATGTTCCCATTTATGCTCCTGAATCTGCTCTTTTTTCTGCCTGGAATGCTTTCCCCAAAATGAACATGGCTCATTCCTTCTCATTATTCACATTACCTCAAATTTCACTTCTCCCAAAAGCCTTCTTTTGCTACCCTATCTAAAGGTGCTAACTCCTATCCTACTTTACCCTAGTTTTTCTCTAATAACAAAAATAATTTTAAAAACACCCATTTTATCTGAAATAATCTTACATTATTTATTGTCTGAATTCTTGTACCAGAATGTAAACTCCATGAGAGTAGGGATTCCTGTGTTTCTTACTGTTTATTTTATTACTCAGAATAGTGTTTGCCAAATTATAAGTGCTCATAAAATGTTTATTAAATGAATGAAATTGGAGGATGAACCTGGGGAACATAATTTGTCAGTATTATTCATGGAGAGGAGAAATGAAATGAATTTGAATTAAATTGAAAGAAAATTGACAAGGAATATGTTGCTAAAACTATTGGTTCATTTCAGTTCCATTCAATCGCTCAGTCGTGTCTGACTCTTTGCGACCCCATGAATCACAGCACGCCAGGCCTCCCTGTCCATCACCAACTCCCAGAGTCAACCCAAACCCGTGTCCATTGAGTTGGTGATGCCATCCAACCATCTCATCCTCTGTCGTCCCCTTCTCCTCCTGCCCTCAATCTTTCCCAGCAGCAGGGTCTTTCCAATGAGTCAGCTCTTCGCATCAGGAGGCCAAAGTATTGGAGTTTCAGCTTCAAAATCAGTCCTACCAATGAACACTCAGGACTGATCTCCTTTAGGATGGACTGGTTGGATCTCCTTGCAGTCCAAGGGACTCTCAAGAGTTTTCTCCAACACCACAGTTCAAAAGCATTAATTCTTTGGTGCTCAGCTTTCTTTATAGTCCAACTCTCACATCCATACATGACCACTGGAAAAGCCATAGCCTTGACTAGACGAACCTTTGTTGGCAAAGTAATGTCTCTGCTTTTTAATATTCTGTCTAGTCATAACTTTCCTTCCAAGGAGTAAGCATCTTTTAATTTCATGGCTGCAATCACTATCTGCAGTGATTTTGAAGCCCAGAAAAATAAAGTCAGCCACTGTTTCCCCTGTTCCCCCATCTATTTGTCATGAAGTAATGGGACTGGATGCCATGATCTTAGTTTTCTGAATGTTGAGCTTTAAGCCAACTTTTTCACTCTTCTCTTTCACATTCATCAAGAGGCTCTTTAGTTCTTCTTCACTTTCTGCCATAAGGGTGGTGTCATCTGTATATCTGAGGTTATTGATATTTCTCCCAGCAATCTTGATTCCAGCTTGTGCTTCCTCCAGCCCAGCATTTCTCATGATGTACTCTGCATAAAACTACTAGAAGGAAATATTAATCTTTGATTTTTGTCAAGAAAGTAAGGAGCTCAGCCTACTATTGACTTTTGTTCTCCTTTTCCCAAAGGTGTCTTTGAGATTTTTCTTGTAATTTCTCTGGTTGGAGGCGGCCTTCTTATTCTCATCATCCTGACGGTGGTATATGGCATCAAAAAACCCAAGTGAGTTTGGAGACAACAATGTGGGCCCTCAAAATCAGGGATGGAAATGGGGTAGAAGGCACAATGGGTGGAAGAGGGCACTCTGCCATTTAGGCATGTTCATTCATTTTTTGGTTTTTCACATAGCTACTGAATTTATCCTGTGCCTTACACTGTGGCACATTGGAATTCTAACTGGAGCAGAGGACCTCTACCCCCCACAGTCCCATGCACCAGGCCTAGGACTTTTTGAAGCCAGGGAAGTGCCAGCTGCCTCACAGGCTTTATCTGCTATGTTCTGCAATTAAGACTAGAGCTGGGGAGAAGATCCTCTCTCTCAGTGTCTAGTGGGGACCACTGGCAGCAGCAAAGGGTCTCCAGGTGGCCAGCTTCTCTTCTAGGTAGAGTGGGGAGTTGGGGCACTGGCTAGCACATGGCCAGCATAGACTGGTCCTTGCTAGTTACACAGTGTTGGAGGGCTGGCTGAAGGCCCTTTGTCCTGCCTGCTCTGGCCACTGTAGGGAAGGAAGCCTGTCTTCAGGGTCTTGTGCTTTCTCTGCCGGGGGGTCTCATTCTGCCCTGAGGGTCACGGGCTCCCTGTCTGGTAGACCTCTCTCTCCAGAACTGCACAATTGTGAGCCTTCTCTGCCAAGCTGCGCTCACGTGTGCATGTGTGCTAAGTCACTTCCGCTGTGTCTGACTCTTTGTGACCCTAGAGACCTAACTAGGGACCATAGCCTGCCAGACTCCACTGTCTATGGGATTCTCCAGGTAAGAATACTGGAGTGGGTTGCCATGCCCACCTCCAGGGGATCTTCCCAGCCCAGGGATTGAACCCACATCTCTAATGACTCCTGCATTGGCAGGTGGGTTCTTTACCACTGACCTCACCTGGGAAGCCCAAGCTGTGCTTAGATATGGTCAAACTAAGTCAACCTCAGTTCCTGTGGATTGTAACTGAATCTTCAGCACAAATTCTTGGACATTTTGCATACCTAAAAGCTCCCAGGTGGTGACGATGCTGCTGGTTGGGAACCACACTTTGAGAATCACTGCTCTAAAATATGGGTATCTTTTATAAGACTTAGAGTGTTACCTTTCTTGGGGAATAAATCTCAAACAAATGGCTCTGTGATAGTGTGATTCCCTGCACCAGGACCAGGGTGTGGAGACACAGTGGCAGGAGAGTGGGAAAGAATAGCTTTGGGGAATAGTCTGGGGAAAGTCTCCCTCCATCACGTCCCACAAATGACTTGCAGTTTCACCCCCCTCCCCCAACAAAGTATTTTGTTTTCTCAGTTTCCCTCAGGAGGCTGTGAGCTTGCCATTATTCAATAGGGAGCCGCACAGTTCCCCACGTGTGTATGCGGGCTCAGTCGTGTCTGATTCTTTGTGACCCCCATGGACTGTAGCCCACTAGGCTGCTTTGTCCATGGAATTTTCCAGGCAAGAATATTGATGTGGGATGCCATTTCCTTCTCCAGGGGATCTTCCCAACTTGAACCTGGGTCTTGCGTCTCCTCCACTGGAAGGCGGGTTAACACTCTTTTGGCTTGGCCATGCAGTACAAGTAAAATGCTTCTTGGACTCACTTCCTGTTTTAAAATCTTCTCTCTTATTAGCAAACTGAAGCACCTGTGTTGGCCTGATGTTCCCAACCCTGCTGAAAGCAGTATAGCCACGTGGTGTGGAGATGATTTCAAGGTAAATGCTCCTGTTTCTATTAAGGAGATTGTGAGCAGGCTGGTTATGGGAGGTGGACAGGATGATGCGGGTGGGGAGCAGTCCTGGGCTGAGATTTGCACAGGGTTCACACAAGGGGAACTCGAGGTTTAAACATCCCAGGGAATGGCTGGCAGGACAAGTGGAATCAGCCTTCCTGGAACAACTTTGACCTCAATCTTTGGACAAGAGGAAAGGGCTTCACCAGGCTCATAGAACCTGGTGTTTGCTGGGCATAGAACTGGTCCTATAAAGGATGCCATAGAAGAAAGACACTGGCCTTACCTTTAAGGACCTGACTGTCCAGTTAGAAAGCAGGAGAGCTGAGCTATAAGGTTGGAGGCTGTTGAAAGAGCAGCCAAGAGCAAATTAATCCAGAAACCACCTGGGGACTGCTTATGTGAGTTTCCATCCAAAGGCTGGGGCAGGGTGCGTCAAATTGTTCTTCTCAGATTGGAGAAGTTGGCAATGGGTATTCTCGTGAGTTATTCATAATAGAAAGTTTCCTTTCACATACATTTTGAAAGTGAAAACTGTTCTGAAATTTTTAAGGTTTAATTTCTTGGTTAAGTAGAAATAAGCCCAATCAAGCATAACCTTTAAATCCTTATTATTGAAGGACTATTTTCAGTATCCCTTGATGCAGGAATTTTTAGTATTAGCCCTTATTTCCACTCAGAAGACTTTTTTTCTTAACATGGACATTAAAATTATATTATTATTTAATTAAATTTTTGTTATTTCTATTTTCTTCTCTCATCATTCATTATTATCCTATTTCATTTTCCACTGATCAAAAGTTATTAAGAGAGTAAATTAATTCATAGGAAGTATTGTCTGATGTCTAAAATGTTTTTTGAATTATCTGTAGCACCCACTTAATCACTCAATATATGCCAGGTATTGAACTAGGCTCTGGGAATGCAAAGAGGTCCGACCCTGCCCCTGCCAGGAAGCCATCTTTGATTTTTCTGGTGACATTGGGGAAGTCATTTGTCTTTATGACTGTGGTTTTTCCATCTGTAAGAGTTTTAATTTTGACGCCTCCATCTCCACTGGGATTTTGTGAACCCATGATTATATGAAAAATAGCTTTGGGTTCCCTAGAAGAAGAAATTATTTGAATATAGTGTGTTCTTCTCAGGAAATGGGCCACTCTTGCCAAGCTCCCGTGGAGGGGACCACTTAGCAGCAGCAGTGCAGAGGTGGGCTTTGGGTGTCCCAAGCCCAGTAGCTTTTGTCTACATTATGTGTGGCCCCCAAATGAATACTGGGGGCGTGTCTCTCTCATTTTCCCAGGGTAAGCTAAATCTGAAGGAGTTTGACGACTCTGTGAACAGAGAAGACGGGATTCTAAAACCATGTTATTCACCCAATGACTTTATTGACAAGCTGGTGGTGAACTTTGAGAATTTTCTGGAAGTGGTTTCCGCTGAGAATCCTGGAAAGGGTTGCGAAAATATCTTGGGAGGAGAAAAGAATGAGTACGTGGCCTCCCCAAACAGGCCTTACTGTCCCACTGTTTCAACCGAGATTCCACCCAGAGGGCCCCAGTGCCTGAGCTCTGGGATGCTAGAGGGGATCTGCCCAGAAACCAGAGAGCGGCTTCTCCCTCCCACCCAGGGCTGTGGGCCAGACCATCTCTGTGAGGAAGGAGCACCAAACCCATACTTGAAAAATTCAGTGACAACCAGAGAATTTCTCGTGTCTGAAAAACTTCCAGAGCAAATCCACAGAGAAGTCTGAGAGCTGCCGTGGCTTGAATCCCGCTGTGTCTCAGTGTGGGTGACACACAGAGCGGGAAGGTACGGCTACAAGAGCTTTCTTGGCATCGTCCCATCCTGCTTGTGTTAGAGAAAGCCTTGCACACCCCCAAACTTGGTTGGTACAGATGTGGAATTTGCTTGAGAAGAAAGGATGCTGACCAGCCTGAGCACTGCAGACGAAGAACAATTTTGTTGTTGTTGTTGTTCAGCTAACAAGCTGTCACTGAGGCCCCTGGCAGATGGACTTAGAGGGACAGTAGACACTGGAGGCAGACATATGTGGCCTTCCCGAGGAATTGGACCTTGGGCACGGCCTGTGCTGGGGCTGCTCCTCACAGCTCCAGGAGAGACTTTCCCCGTTGCCAGAAGACTGTTGTTTAGTTGGCACTTGGGTGACCTGCTGGGAGGCGAGGGGCTCTCCCATCACCTTGACTTCCCTGGCTCTAGGTTCCACTCTGAGGCAGCCATGGCGTCGCTTTAGGTTGCTTTAAATCTCTCTTTCAACACAGAGGCAGCAAGTGGGGTGGCCTTCCAGATGAAGTGCCTGAAACGCTTCATTACCCTCATTAAATCTTAAGTGTCTGCAGCAACAACCAACCCAGGACTCTTGCCCTTGGTCCACTCCACGCCTGCAGTGGGGGATGGAGGAACAAGGGAGGGCCTCAGCAGGGCACTGGGGAAGGGACGCTCGCCTGGGCCAGCAGGTCCGCCCCGCTGTCCAGATCATAGCCCAGCCCGCCAACAGTTTCCAGGGGCCCCTGCTGCCCCTCTGTCTGTACCCAAGCCTGGGAGTTGAAAGGCACTGTAGATGGAAGTGGCTTTTTGACAGGGACTCTGGTCCCTCATGCTGGCCCGGAGCCCAGGAATGCTTACGGAACACATCCTGCAAAGGCCTCTCCCCAGGGCCAGGCAGGGCCTGGGCACGTGGAATGCTTAGCAACCATGCTGCTCCCACACCAGGCTCCTCTGCCTTCACCCGGCAAAGCCGGGAGCCCACAACCTTGACTGGAACCTCTAGCCCAAGGGCTGATGGCAGACCCCTGGGAACTTGCGGCTGGCCCTGGGCTCACACCCTGCACACAGTGGCTTGCTGGTGTTGGCGATGGCTCGTCTGGCCATTGCGGGAGGTTGCTGAGAGCCTGGTGAGGTGGGGGCAGTGGGGCCTGGTGAGCCCAGCATTTGCCAGATAGAGAGGTTGACGGTATTTTCTCCAAGAGTGAGAAGTCTGTGCTTGTGCTCCACAAGCAGTGTCACAGACTTCACAAGCCACTGACTCAGGTGTGCAAAAACATTGCTTTACTTTCCTATAACCAAGATTAATTTCCAGTGCCAGCCCCTGACCTTTAGAAGGAACCACCCCAAGTTAGAGATTTTGAGTTGCCTCGGGTTTGGAGCTCGGGCTCACCTGGGATTTCAATGCCCCGTCCATCCTGGGACTGGCTCTGAGTGCCAGCAGATATTCAGGGGAATGTGAGGTCTGCTGCCTGACCCCAGGCAGGGACGTGCCCTCTTCCCTATCCCTTGCCACTTTCCTCTAATCACTGCGTCCTTATCATGGGCACAAACAAGCATGCTTTCCCAAAGCTGCCTCCTCATTAAGTCTCCCGTGTCTACAGCACCCCCAAATTCCTCAGTCCTGGTTCAGAGAACAGTGACCACTGACAAATCTAGGAATAAAGGATGCCTGGGGCAGGCGCTGGGAGCCTATGGTCCGGGAGCAGAAAGGGACCAAATGAAAGGGATTCTCGGCTGTGGTGGGCGCTCTCTGCCCTGACGCCTCCCTCCCCAACCCTGTTGTTATGTGGGCACTCCTGTGAACTCCCTGTCTCCCAGAACCCCAGACTGGCCCTTTCCACCCACCTCTGATCTCTGGGCTCACAGGAGGCCCTAGCCTGGTACCCCGCATTCCTCTCTCTTCTGAAAAACCCTCTGCTGCCTCCAGCTGAGGGGCAGGGAGTGCCAGTGAGTCCCTCTAGTCTTTTTCTCACACCCTTTTGAACCTAAAGTCCAAGAGTTTGATGGTGAGGAGAGAGAAAAGGTCACAAATCGAAGTGGGTTTCAGGGATGAAGCCATTACCCTTGCTCTCCCTCCTTTAACCATTCGTTAACACCTGAAGCTTCTGATGAATAGCTGGCAAATACCACGCCCTGGAGCTTCCCAGGTGGCAATACGGGTAAAGAACCTGCGTGCCAATGCAGGAGACATAAGAGATGCGGGTTCAATCCCTGGGTCAGGAAGATCCCCTGGAGGAGGGCACAGCAATCCACTCCAGTATTCTTGCCTAGAAAATTCCATGGACAGAAGAGCCTGTCCGGCTTCAGTGCAGTGGGTCGCAAAGAGCTGGGCACGACTGAAGTGACTTTAGCACGCATGCACCACACCCTTGGCCCTTCCTCTGTTTCATTCCCTTTCTCACTTTCCTTCTTGCCGCCTGTCTTCTGCTCCTTTTTCCCCCACCATTCCCAGCAGCTTTGCATCTTTTTAAATGCTTCCTTTTTCCCCCCTCTCCCATTTCTTATTTCTTTTCTTTTTATACCTTTCTCCCCTTTCCATTAGCCCGCTTATAACATCTCCAGATTTACTTCTGCTAGCTTTGAGGGCTAGGAAATTTAGGGCCCTCTGTTTTGTTCTAGATGGCCCAGGGCGGTTTCGCAGGAGTCAGTGTTTCCTGCGAGGAAAGGGGGCAAGTTTCCCAGGAAGGCCAGCAAGCATGCTGAGCAGCACAGCTCTGCAGAGCAGGTCACGGGCCTGGCCTGGGAGAAGCCGGCGCGGGCCATCCTCTCCTGGAATCTGGTCCCGAACTGTCCCTGCTCTAGGGTCCTGCCCTGCCTCTGTGGCTGCAGATGGAGAGGGCCATCTGCGTTTTTTCCTGTTGCTGTCAGAGAGATACTGAGAAGACACAAACAGGACAACTTGTTTTATCAAGCTCATTAAAAACTGATAAAATTCTCCTTAGAGTTTTCTAGGGCTCTGGGAACCATGCAAACAGCTACATTTGTGCCGTTACTAGCCTTTCTTTTACAGTAATATCAGAAAAAAATTTTAAAGACTGGCAGAGAAGTGGTTAGTGGTTCAAAAAAGAGAGATGGTACCTTCATTCTTTCTCTGCAATAAAACACAGAGTAACACCATGTGAGGTGGGGTCCTGGTGGGGATCCTGGTGGGGGTGGGACTTTGAAAGAGGCAGAAGATGGGCAGGTCCCGCCACCCTCAGGGCTGCTCCTGCCTCGTGTGGGGAAAGCCTGTGCTGGTCTGCCCAACACCTGCCAGTTACCCCCCACACCCCCAGTCCCTTCCCCAGGTCTCCAGTGGCTCTTAGCTATTGCTGCTGCAGCAGGCATGCTTCAGCCCAGGTGCCTGCCAACTGGCCCTTGAGCCCAGTCTGGGCTCTGTTTTTGAAGGGCCCATGAGCCAAAAATTATTCTTACATTTTCAAAGACTAGAAAACAAAATTAAATGAAGAATAACATTGAATGATATGTGAAAATTCTACAGAATTCAGTGTCTACTGATGAAACTTAGTTGGGACGCGGTCACACTCATCTTTTATGTATCATCTCCAGCTGCTTTCTGCACACAGAGACAGAACTGAGTAGTTGTGACAGAGTTTCTTCCATAGAGCCTTAAATAGTCACCATCTGGTCCTTTATAGAAAAAGTTTGCTGACCCACCCCTGTGAAGCTGACAGACACAGGGCTCAGACTGCACAAAGCGTTTTAACTTTGAAGTATCCGCTAAGGAAAAACAAAATCAGGCTGTGTCATTCTGGAGGCACATTCTGTGTCATCCTAATTGGATCAGGACAGACCTCTTAAAAGGGCACATACTCCCTGGCTCCCCGCGGCCCTCATGATCTCTGCCTGCCTCTGCCTGTGGCTAAGCTGGAGAGTTGTGGCTTTTTAGCGGGCACTCCAGTGGTTCTCAACCCAGGTCATTTTGTCTCCCATCCTTGACTGTCAGACATTTGGCAATGCCTGAGGGTGCTGCTGGCATCAAGTGGGTAAGAGCCAGCAAAGACAGTGGTCACCCTACAATGCACAGAACAGCCCCCGCAACACAGAATCGTGTGTCTCAAGGCATCAGTGGTGCCGAGGCGAGAAATCCTGACTGAGCTAGCCTCTGCCCTGCATCCATAGCACTGGCCACAGGGCCGCTCAGTGCCCACACAGAGCTCTAGGGGTCTCCCTTTTTTATTTTTTTATAAATTAAATTTTGTTTTGGACTCAACTTTACAACAGCAACAAGAACAAAAACCTCAATGCCAATTATTTATTTCATTCTTAATTCATTTCTGGTATGATCTGTGTCCCTTAAATGAAATACGTTTTCATTTAATTACAAGTGATATATTGATTCAGTTGGAGTCTTCCTTTACTGTCACTTATTATTTCATGTATAAAATCTCATGTATGAATGCAGTTCATAGTGGCCACGCTGAACCTCTCAGTGTACCTGCATATCGTGGTTTGCTAAGGATTGTTTTAAATGTCCTCCTCTTATAGGGAGAAACTTCAGTGAACATTGTTGCACAAAATTTTCGCACCTTTGTCTTTACTCCTTGGGTAGAATTGCTGGGTCAAAGTATTATGGTTATTGCATGACTGTCCCCCCCAAAAAAGCTACACTGATTTGTAATAGTGCCAGACACTGCTATACACTGGATTTTGTCGATTTACTGGGCATGGTCAATGAAACTTCATAGTTATTTGTCTTGCTTAAATCATTGTGAAGCTAAACTTTTCCCGTTTATATTTTACAGCCCACAGACATGTGGGACCCTATCCACATGTCTGATAGCACCCACATGGGGGCTTATGGTTGAAATGGCTCATTATGTTGACCTCACAAACAAAGAATAAAATCACAGTGATCCTTGAGACTGACCAAATTGCCCAAATGACATTCTATTTTCCCGCTGGCCCCTACTTTCTCAAGGCTACGAGACCACTGGATTTCAGACCTCCAGCTACATGTCAGCAGGACTCAGCTACAGGCTAAAAATTCCTTCAGAGAATTTTTCATTGGCAGGGTATAAGAAAGACCCCATCAGAAAGGGAGGACACTGATTCTCCTTAAGGGCCAGTCATCCTCTTGTTTTCCCTCTAATAAATTTCTTTTTCTTGCCTGACTGCCCAGCTTGCTCTCTTTTTCTCCACACTTTCCTTACAATGTCCATCTGTTGACATTAAAAAAATTTTCTAAGCTCCCGAGGGCATTGAGAGACCAGCTGAGCTGCTACAAACTAGAGGCGCTCAGCAGGAGTTTAGAACAATTGATGGACTTTATCCTTCAGTTGACTATTTAAAAATATGGGTTGTGTGGGGCATTTTAAAAGAGAAATTTCACGCTAATGTATTTTGCTAATTGTTTTATGTAGATGCTAATTAGCAACAAGGCCTAATTGTAATCAAAGTATGTGGCATTACCATGCCGTGTGCTCTTGTTGGGGATGCCCCCTTGCTGCTGAGAAAGGGGAGTGACTCCTGCAGGAGAGCAGACAGCCAGCCCATAGGGAGCCACGTGGTGGTGGGGGCGGGGGGCAGGTCCAGGTCCTGCCAAGCTTGAGGGGTGAAATGCCAGCAAGATATCCCGAGGCCTGGACTTAGAGAAAGAAATCAAGACATGCATACCGGAATGCTGATGTCAGGGAGGAACGCTGACCCCCTGAACCAGAGAAGCGCTCTTTGTGGGCTCTGCCTGTCGTCTTTTCCATGGATTATTCGTATGTCGATGTAACACGTAATGCATGTGCATGAAAGTTCATGTGTGTGAAAACACGGTTATTGTAATGAGAATAGCCTTCAGATGCTTTATTGTAAGTGCGTTTATATTTTGATTTTTCAAATAATAAAACAGTAACACCATTTTTAGGTTATGTGTATACGTTCATTTTAAAGTTTTACCCACTCAGATGTTTAAAATAAGACTTCAAAATGTAAAAGACTGCCTTTGTTAGACATGAGGGTGACTGTGGGAAACTCTAGAGCTCAGGTGACCAGGAAGCAGAGGTGGGCAGTTACCCCTGCATGCACACCTCCCACTGTGGAGCCAGCCGGGCCTCAGGCGCGAGCCCTGGCTGTCCTCCCACCTGATTCTTCCTCGTGGCAGCGTTTCAAACTCCTTCCAGCTCCTCAAGCTCCCTGGGATCTCCCCTCACTGCTCCCCTCACATCAGCAGGTGATGTGGCCCCCACGCGTGGAGGCCCGTCTCTCCTGTGACAGTCAGAGGCAGAGGGGACCCCTCGCATCCATCCCTTCCTTGGCCTCTCCTGTACTGTCACCTTCTCCCTCTCCAGCAATTCCTCCCCCTAGGCCTCTGAACAGGCTTCCAAGAGAAGAGGACAGCAAACGTGCCTCCATCTCCCCCTCTGCTGTCTGTGACCCCACGGATCCACTGAACATCAAGGTAGAAAGAGCCTCACCCAGCAGCAGCTTCTCCAAGTGGCTCAACTTCTTCTTTATTTTTATTTTCAATAATGAGAAGATGGAACTGATAAAATGTTCTAGAGGAATAGAAAGAAAGTGCTCTAGGAGCAGACAATTTGGAAACAAAGGCTTCAGACTGGCTTCTTAAGTGTTTAAATATAAGGCACACGTCTGCCCACTGTTGTTGGAGAAGCCCTGGGGTGGGGGGGTTACCTCAGGTTTTGTTCTGTTCGTCACTAAGGTCACTCCTATCTGATGCTTAATGGCACTTACTAAGAGCTTTCTGTGCACTATCCAGCAATTCTCACAATTCTGTGTGGTACTGTTATCCAACTTGCAGAAAGGTGGGTACAATCAATAGGGTAGTGTTATTGTTCAGTCGCTAAGTCGTGTCTGACTCTTTGCAGCCCCAGGGACTGCAGCACGCCAGGCTTCCCTGTCCTTCACCATCTCTTGGAGTTTGCTCAGACTCATGTCCATTGAGTTGGTGATACTATCTAACCGTCTCATCCTGTGCCGCCACCTTCTCCTTTTACCTTCAATCTTTCCCAACAGCAGAGTCTTCTCCAGTGAGTCCTCTCTTCGCATCAGGTGTCCAATGCTGGTGCTTCACCTTCAGCATTGGTCTTTCCAATGAATATCCAGGGTTGATTTCCTTTAGGATTGACTGGTTTGATCTCCTTGTAGTCCAAGGGACACACAGGCTGTGATTCGTGAAGGGGTGAAAGGGTAGTGAAAAAAGTGAAAGTGTTAGTTGCTCGTGACTTTTTGTGACCGCATGGACTATAGCTCGCCAGATTCCTTTGTCCATGGAACTCTTCAGGTAAGAATACTAGAGTGGGTTGCCATGCCTTCCTCCAGGAGGTTTTCCCAACCCAGGGATCAAACTCCCCACATTGCAGGCAGATTCTTTACTATCTGAGCCACCAGGGAAGCCCAATAGAGTAGTACCATTATCCAATTTACAGACAAGGAAATTGAGCTCAGAGAGGCTTCAGGGACTTCGCCAAGATTCTGCAACTGAGGAATGGTGGGTTGGAACTGGGCCACTAATTCCCCTGAGCTTCCCTGCCTCTCTGGCCAATAACAAGTTGGCTCCTGAGGTCAGAGAGAGTTCAAGAGGATTGGATTCTTCAAGGTGCAAAGGGCCCTTGAGACTCTTTTCCTGGTTGGGTCGGGAGACTCTTCCTCTCTCTTTCTCAGTGCCTGCCAGGACCCCTGAGATTGGTTTTTGATCCAGGAGTGAGTGGAGGTGGAGGCAGGCACTATGTCTCCGTTCTCAGAACAGGAAATGACGAGAAGAGAGAAGACCCAAGGGAGCCTGAGCTTCCGGATGGGCTTGGGATGCTGCAGAAGCAAGACAAGATGCCGCAACAGAGTGATAGACTCTGTGAACACCCTGGGCCCTCAAGCAGGACACAGGGAAGTCTGGTGGAAGAGGGGAGTTGGAACAGGGCCCTGCATGTAACTTTCCCTTCCGACTAATTTGCTCTTTCCACTCCTCCCTAATCATTCTTCTGCTCTTTGTTTCTCAGACTCCTCTTAGTTGACTTGCCATTTGAACCTCACAGATCCCGGGGATTGAGTCCCTGGTGGACTGCTTGCTCCACATGCTCTTTGTCATTCACACCAAGCCTTCAGCTGCATCTGTGTCATCCCCAAATTTCCATCTGCACTGAGCCCAGGATCTGCATTTCCAATTGCTCATTGAACATCTCTACTTGAAAAGAACATGTCCAAGGCAAAGAATGTTTATCACCAACCCACCCCTCCTCTTTCAAACCTTGTTTCTCCATTCTCCTACTTGGACAACCTGAAGTCATTGAAGCTCCTTCCTTCCTTGCCATCAGCACCCAGTAGGTCACCGAATCCTTACCCTTTTCTCTACAAAACTCCTCTCCCCTATAAGCCTCTCTACTCTATACACCCAAATCCCATGCCAACCCCTAGCTTGGTCATCTTTGGTCTGGGTCTTTGAGCAGCCTCCTCCCTGGTTTCCCTTGCTGTGGCCCTATTTTCTACACTCAAATCCACCTTCCACGTTACCTCTAGAATGATTTCTGTGCACAGGTCTGGTTCCATCTCTGGCCTACTTCCTAATCCCCAGTTGAATGGTCCACAGGTAACATCCAAACCCCATAGCATAGTAATGGGTAAGGTTCCATTTAAATTATTTGCTCATGTACTACACTTTTAAAGAGTTAACAAATATTATGGCAAATCCTGAAAGATCATGCTGTGAAAGTGCTGCACTCAATATGCCAGCAAATTTGGAAAACCCAGCAGTGGCCACAGGACTGGAAAAGGTCAGTTTTCATTCCAATCCCAAAGAAAGGCAATGCCAAAGAATGCTCAAACTACCACACAATTGCACTTATCCCACATGCTAGTAAAGTAATGCTCAAAATTCTCCAAGCCAGGCTTCAGCAATATGTGAACCGTGAACTTCCAGACGTTCAAGCTGGTTTTAGAAAAGGCAGAGGAACCAGAGATCAAATTGCCAACATCCGCTGGATCATGGAAAAAGCAAGAGAGTTCCAGAAAAACATCTATTTCTGCTTTATTGACTATGCCAAAGCCTTTGACTGTGTGGATCACAATAAACTGTGGAAAATTCTGAAAGAGATGGGAATACCAGAACACCTGACCTGCCTCTTGAGAAATTTGTATGCAGGTCAGGAAGCAACAGTTAGAACTGGACATGGAACAACAGACTGGTTCCAAATAGGAAAAGGAGTTCGTCAAGGCTGTATATTGTCACCCTGTTTATTTAACTTATATGCAGAGTACATCATGAGAAATGCTGGGCTGCAGGAAGCACAAGCTGAGTTCAAGATTGCCGGGAGAAATATCAATAACCTCAGATATGCAGATGACACCACCCTTATGGCAGAAAGTGAAGAGGAACTAAAAAGCCTCTTGATGAAAGTGAAAGAGGAGAGTGAAAAAGTTGGCTTAAAGCTCAACATTCAGAAAATGAAGATCATGGCATCTGGTCCCACCACTTCATGGGAAATAGATGGGGAAACAGTGGAAACAGTGTCAGACTTTATTTTTCTGGGCTCCAAAATCACTACAGATGGTGACTGCAGCCATGAAATTAAAAGACGCTTACTCCTTGGAAGGAAAGTTATGACCAACCTAGATAGCATATTCAAAAGCAGAGACATTACTTTGCCAACAAAGGTTTGTCTAGTCAAGACTATGATTTTTCCTGTGGTCATATGTGGATGTGAGAGTTGGACTGTGAAGAAGGCTGAGTGCCGAAGAATTGATGCTTTTGAACTGTGGTGTTGGAGAAGACTCTTGAGAGTCCCTTGGACTGCAAGGAGATCCAACCAGTGCATTCTGAAGGAGATCAGCCCTGGGATTTCTTTGGAAGGAATGATGCTAAAGCTGAAACTCCAGTACTTTGGCCACCTCATGCGAAGAGTTGACTCATTGGAAAAGACTCTGATGCTGGGAGGGATTGGGGGCAGGAGGAGAAGGGGACGATAGAGGATGAGATGGCTGGATGTCATCACTGACTCAATGGACATGAGTCTGAGTGAACTCCGGGAGTTGGTGATGGACAGGGAGGCCTGGCGTGCTGCGATTCATGGGGTCGCAAAGAGTTGGACATGACTGAGCGACTGATCTGATCTGATCTGATCTGACGGCACCCCACTCCAGTACTCTTGCCTGGAAAATCCCATGGACGGAGGAGCCTGGTAGGCTGTAGTCCATGGGGTCACTAAGAGTCAGACACGACTGAACGACTTCCCTTTCACTTTTCACTTTCATGCATTGGAGGAGGAAATGGCAACCCACTCCAGTACTCTTGTCTGGAGAATCCCATGGACAGAGGATCCTGGTGGGCTGCCATCTATGGGGTCGCACAGAGTCGGACACGACTGAAGCGACTTAGCAGCAGCTGCAGCAGTTTTTTATGGCTTCTGTAACAAATTACCACAAACTTTGTTGTTCAGTCGCTTAGTCGTGTCCGACTCTTTGTGGCCCCATGGACACCAGGCTTCCCTGTCCTTCACCATCTCCTGGAGCTTGCTCAAACTCATGTCCATCAAGTCAGTGATGCCATCCAGCCATCTCATTCTCTGTCATCCCCTTCTCCTTCTGCCTTCAATCTTTCCCAGCATCAAGGTCTTTTCCAATGAGTTGACTCTTCTTATCAGGTGGCCAAGGTATTGGAGCTTCAGCTTCAGCAACAGTCCTCCCAATGAATATTCAGGACTGACTTCCTTTAGGATTGACTGGTTTGATCTTCTTGCAGTCCAAGGGACTCGCAAGAGTCTTCTCCAGCACCATGGTTTGAAGGCATCAATTCTTCAGCACTTAGCTTTTTTTTTTTTTTGTCCAGCTCTCACATCCATACATGACTACTGGAAAAACCATCACCTTGATTAGATGGATGTTTGTCGGCAAAGTAACGTCTCTGCTTTTTAATGTGCTGTCTAGGTTGGTCACCACAAACTTAGTGCCTTTAGTGACATGAACTTATCTTACAGTTCTGTAGGTTAGAAGTTCAATGTCATCTCACAGGGCTAAAATAAAGGTGCCATCGGGGTTGTGCTCCTTCTGTTTCAATGCTTTTTCCAGCTTCTAGAGGCAGCCTTTACTCCTTGGCTTGTGGCCCCCTCTTCCATCTACAAAGCCAGCACCATTGCATCGCTTCGATGGTTCTTCTGGAGTCCTGTCTCCCTCTGCTCCCTGGGGCTGAGCTCAGTCTGAGGTCTGAAGCACATCACTAAAGGCCCAGCCAAAGCTTCACTCTGTGTCTGATTAACTTTGTCTACTTCTTAGTGTTCCTGACCCAGGGACCGGCCTTGTCTGAGACCAGAGTCCCATGGAAGCTAGATACGGACCATGCCTGGTCAGAGACCTGAATAATCTTATTGCCAGCAAAGCTGCCTAGAGTTCCTGGCCTAGATCTGTGAACCAGAGGACTTACTAATGGTCACCCCAGAATTAGACACACTGGGTTATGAGCCCATCTGGACTCCACAGGGCTCACTCTGCAGGGACAGGCCCCTTTTCTATGGGGCAGAGAGCTGACCAGGGTGCATAGTCCTCTGGATGGGCTGGCTCCCAGAAAGATGTACCAAGAAACCAGACTGTGGGCTGCCCCTCGGGGCCCTTGAGAGTCTTGGCCCATCAGAACTGCAAAGACAAGGCCCTGGGAGAGGAGCAAGGGGAGCCCATGCTGGGTCTAAATAAACTTCCACTCAGTTCAGAATTCCAAGTACTAACTTGATGTTTAGGACACGGCAGGGTTCTGTACTCCAAGGAAGCACATCCCAACTAGTGGAAAACCTCTGGTGCTGGGGGGATGAAACCATGGTGTGATATATACACATCTCAGAGTTTCTTTATTCCAGATTTTCCTTCATAGAGATCAACCTGAAGGATAGAAAGAACTCCCCGTTTGCCCTTGCAAATAAATCACAAATATCTACTTAGAAGCTAAGTTGAACATTTTCTCTAGAGGAGTCAGCATGTGTCTAACTCAAGCCCCTCCCAAGACATATTTGATCAGCTAGCCTTTGTTGTCTTCTAGGAAAAAAAAAAAAGAGTTCCAGGAAAAATCTTCTAGGATTGTTAATGCAGATTTTCTGATGGTAAGATAACTGACAATTCCATGAAATCTCAGGGCTGGTGCCAGAGAACACATAATACTTCAAACCAGAGAACGTGCCGTACAAAGGCAGTGTCTCTTGGACCCAAAGCAATATTTTCCACCTCTCCCTGCCAAAACAAGACAAAAACAAAATAAAAAAATACCCCCAAAACAGGCACACAAAAACCAGAAACAAGAAACAAACAAACAACAACAACAACAAAACAAACCCAAAGGAAAAACTTCAAAAGGGAACAATCCTAAGAGAAAACAACAAAATGAAACCCAGGGCTCCTATTATCTGCATCTTGTCCTTTGGGACCCTCTGCCCTTCTTGGCTGGGAGACCCTCATGCAAATGAACTTGGGAGGGTCCCTCCAAGGTCTGCAGTCCCAGGTGATGACAGGGTGGTCCTGGGGACCCATGGCTGTGCTGCCCATGGAGAGTGGATGTGCAGGCCCACAGATGGACACATTCCTGACTTCACGGGTCAGGCAGGCAGTGAGGCTCTGTGAGAGCCTGGGGATAGCAGATGGTGGCATCTGGCATCAGAACCACTACATGTGAGTTGGGACCAAACTTGGGAGATGGGGCAGGGGGCTGCCACCCTCAGGTCTTGTGAATGGTCATGCCAGCTTCCTCCCATTCCTTTCTGGGCAGGGTGCCTGGTAGCTTTCACTGGTGAGGGGCAGTGGGGGGAAGTGACTGATGGTAGTCTCTGGGTGTTTGCATCCCTGTTTCAGTTCAGTTCAGTTCAGTCACTCAGTCATGTCTGACACTTTGTGACCCCATGGACTGCCATGCTTCCTTGCCATGCCACGCTTCCCTGTCCATCACCAACTCCCGGAGCTTACTCAAACTCATGTCCATCGAGTTGGTGATGCCATCCAACCATCTGATCCTCTGTCGTCCCCTTCTCCTCCTGCCTTCAATCTGTCCCAGCATTGGGGTCTTTTCAAATGAGTCAGTTCATTGCATCAGGTGGCCAAAGTATTGAAGTTTCAGCTTCAGCATCAGTCCTTCCAATGAATATTCAAGACCTTTAGGATGGACTGGTTGGATCTCCTTGCAGTCCAAGGGACTCTTAAGAGTCTTCTCCAACACCACAGTTCAAAAGCATCAATTCTTTGGCTGTCAGTTTTCTTTATAGTCCAACTCTCACATCCATATATGACCACTGAAAAAACCGTAGCCTTGACTAGACGAACCTTTATTGGCAAAGTAATGTCTCTGCTTTTTAATATGCTGTCTAGGTTGGTCATAACTTTCCTTCCAAGGAGCAAGCATCTTTTAACTTCATGGCTGCAGTCACCATCCACAGTGATTTTGGAGTCCAGAAAAATAAAGTCTTCCACTGTTTCCCCCTCTATTTGCCATGAAGTGATGGGATTGGATGCCATGATCTTAGTTTTCTGAATGTTGAGTTTTAAGCCAACTTTTTCACTCTCCTCTTTACTTTCATCAAGAGGCTCTTTAGTTCTTCTTCACTTTCTGCCGTAAGGGTGGTGTCATCTGCATATCTGAAATTATTGATATTTCTCCTGGCAATTTTGATTCCAGCTTGTGCTTTATCCAGCCCAGCATTTCTCATGATGTACCCTGCATATAAGTTAAATAAGCAGGGTGACAATATACAGCCTTGATGTACTCCTTTCCCGACTTGGGACCAGTCTGTTGTTCCATGTCCAGTTCTAACTGTTGCTTCTTGACCTGCATACAGATTTCTCAGGAGGCAGGTCAGGTGGTCTGGTATTCCCATCTCTTTCAGAATTTTCCACAGTTTATTGTGATCCACACAGTCAAAGGCTTTGGCATAGTCAATAAAGCAGAAATAGATGCTTTTCTGGAACTCTCTTGCTTTTTTGATGATCCAGTGGATATTGGCAATTTGATCTCTGGTTCCTCTGCCTTTTCTAAAACCAGCTTGAACATCTGGAAGTTCATGGTTCACATACCGTTGAAGCCTGGCTTGGAGAATTTTGAGCATTACTTTGCTATCGTGTGAGATGAGTACAATTGTGCGGTAGTTTGAACATTCTTTGGCATTGCCTTTCTTTGGGATTGGAATGAAAACAGACTTTTTCCAGTCCTGTGGCCACTGCCGAGGCCAAATTTGCTGGCATACTGAGTGCAGCACTTTCACAGCACCATCTTTTAGGATTTTAAATAGTTAAACTGGAATTCCATCACCTCCACTATCTTTGTTCATAGTGATGCTTCCTAAAGCCCACCTGACTTCACATTCCAGGATGTCTGGCTCTAGGTGAGTGATCACACCATCACAGTTATCTGGGTCATGAAGATATTTTTTGCATAATTCTTCTGTGTATTCTTAATATCTTCTGCTTCTGTTAGGTCCACACCATTTCTGTCCTTTATCGAGCCCATCTTTGCATGAAATGTTCCCTTGGTATCCTAATTTTCTTGAAAAGAGCTCTAGTCTTCCCCATTTTATTGTTTTCTCTATTTCTTTGCACTGATCACTGCGGAAGGCTTCCTTATCTCTCCTTGCTATTCTTTGGAACTCTGTATTCAAATGGGTATTTCTTTCCTTTTCTCCTTTGCCTTTTGCATCTTTTCTTTTCTAAGCTATTTGTAAGGCCTTTGCAGACAACCATTTTACCTTTTTGCATTTCTTTTTCTTGGGGATGGTCTTGATCAATGTCTCCTGTACAATGTCATGAACCTCAGTCTATAGTTCTTCAGGCACTCTATCAGATCTAATCCCTTGAATCTATTTGTCACTTCCACTGTGTAATCATAAGGAATTTGTTTTAGGTAATACCTGAATGGTCTAGTGGTTTTCCATACTTTGAAATGTATGAATTTGGCAATAAGGAGTTCATAATCTGAGCCACAGTCAACTCCAGGTCTTGTTTTTGCTGACTGATTAGAGCTTCTCCATCTTTGGCTGCAAAGAATCTGATTTAGGTATTGACCATCTGGCGATGTCCATGTGTAGAGTCTTTTCTTGTGTTGTTGGAATAAGGTGTTTGCTATGACCAGTGTGTTCTCTTGACAGAACTCTACTAGCCTTTGACCTGTTTCGTTTTGTATTCCAAGGCCAAATTTGCCTGTTACTCCAGGTATCTCTTGATTTCCTATTTTGCATTCCAGTCCCCTATAATGAAAAGGACATCTCTTTTGGGTGTTAGTTCTAGAAGATCTCATAGGTCTGCATCGAACCATTAAACTTCAGCATCTTCAGCATTACTGGTTGGGACATGGACTTGGATTATTGTGATATTGAATGGTTTACCTTGGAAACGAACAGAGATCATTCTGCCATTTTTGAGATTGCATCCAAGTACTGCATTTTAGACTCTTTTGTTGACTATGAGGGCTACTCCATTTCTTCTAAGGGATTCTTGCCCACAGTCATAGATATAATGGTCATCTGAGTTAAATTCACCCATTCCAGTCCATTTTAGTTTGTTGATTCCTAAAATGTCGATGTTCACTCTTGCCATCTCCTGTTTGACCACTTCCAATTTACCTTGATTCATGGACCTAACATTCTAGGTTCCTATGCAATATTGTTCTTCACAGCATCAGACTTTACTTCCATCACCAGTCACATCCACAACTGGGTGTTGTCTTTGCTTTGGCTCCATCTCTTCATTCTTTCTAGAGTTATTTTTCCACTGTTCTCCAGTAGTATACTGGGCACCTACTGGGGAGTTCATCTTTCAGTGTCCTATCTTTTTGCTTTTTCATAACTGTTCATGGGGTTCTCAAGGCAAGAATACTGAAGTGGTTTGCCATTCCCTTCTCCAGTGGAACATGTTTTGTCTCTCTCTCTCCACCATGGTTCATCCATTTTGGGTGACCCTACACAGCATGGCTCATAGTTTCATCGAGTAAGATAAGGCTGTGATCCATGTGATCAGATTGGTTAGTTTTCTGTGATTGTGGTTTTCATTCTGTCTGCCCTCTAATGGAGAAGGATAAGAGGCTCATGGAAACTTCCTGATGGTAGAGACTGATGGAGGGAGAAACTGGGTGTTGTTCTGATGGGCAGGGCAATGCTCGGTAAATCTTTAATCCAATTTTCTGTTGTTGGGCGGGGCTGTGTTCCCTCCCTGTTGTTTGACTTGAGACCAAACGATGGTGGAGGTAATGAAGATAATGGTGACCTCCTTCAAAAGGTCCCATGAATGCACTGCTGCACATAGTGTCCCCAACCCTGAAGCAGGCCACTGCCGATCCATACCTCTGCCAGAGACTCCTGGATACTCATGGGCAAGCCTGGGTCAGTCTCTTGTGGGGTCACTGCTCTCCTTTCTCCTGGGTCCTGGCACACACAGGCTTTTGTTTGTGCCCTCCAAGAGTCTGTTTCCCAGTCTGGTGTCAGTTCTGGCAGCTCTATGAGTGGGGTTAATGGTGATCTCCTCAAGAGGGCTTATGCCATACCCAGGTCTACTGCACCCAGAGCCCCTGCCCCTGTAGCAGTCCGCTGCTGACCTGTACCAATGTAGGAGAAACTCAAACACAGTTCTGGCTCAGTCTCTGTGGGGTCTCTGGGTCCTGGTGCACATAAGGTTTTGTTTGAGCCCTCTGCGCATCTCTGGTGTGTATGGGGTTTGATTCTAAATGCAATCTCACCCCTCCTACCATCTTGCTGGGGCTTCTCCTTTGCCCTTGGATGTGGGGTATCTTTTTTTGGTTGGATCCAACATTCTCCTGTCTATGGTTGTTCTTAGCAGTCCAAGATGGTGGAGTAGGATATGCTCTCATCTTCTGTGAGAACTCCAAAATTACAGCTCACATTCCTGTTTATTGATGCCCAAAACTCAGCCTCTGTGCACTGGTGCCGAATCCAATCTCAGAGACAGAGTTTTGGGTGAAGTTGAAAAGAACAGCTTTATTGCTTTGCCAGGCAAAGAGGGAGACAGTCGGCTCCTGGCCTCAAAAACTGTGTGTCCCCACTGAGGAAACCAGAAGGGAAAGAGACACGTGTACCCCAATGTTCATCGCAGCACTGTTTATAATAGCCAGGACATGGAAGCAACCTAGATGTCCATCAGCAGATGAATGGATAAGAAAGCTGTGGTACATATACACAATGAAGTATTACTCAGCCATTAAAAAGAATACATTTGAATCAGTTCTAATGAGGTGGATGAAACTGGAGCCTATTATACAGAGTGAAGTAAGCCAGAAGGAAAAACACCAATACAGTATACTAACGCATATATATGGAATTTAGAAAGATGGTAACGATAACCCTGTATACGGGACGGCGGAAGAGACACTGATGTATAGAACAGTCTTATGGACTCTGTGGGAGAGGGAGAGGGTGGGAAGATTTGGGGGGAAAAAAAAAACACATATAACTTCCAAGCTAATGGAGAGAGATGATAAAGTAATAGAAAATAATCCAAGAAGAAGGAAAGAAGCAAATAAATAACTAAAAAAAAAAAAATTACATTTTCCCCTAAGTGAATTTAAATGAGCTTCTTTGGCTGTTAAACCGTTAATTAAGCTTTTATTTGTATTTGGAGAATATTTGGCATCATTCAGGTAACCTTTCTGTAAATTATGTAGCTTCTGCATTTGTGCTTTTTCTGTTTTAGCTAAAGAAGGCCAACATTCATGAATAGTGAATTTGAGAGTGACCTATTGTTTTCTCCTAATGAGTTAATATTTGATTTCTCAACATTAATTTTTCTTTAAGCCTCAGGCAATTATGGTTAATGGAAAAAATCATATTTTTTCTTCGTGGACCACAAAAACAATTCCTGTCACTGTCAGTGATATGACTGCTGCTTGCTTTCTGCAATCTGGATTTCGAAGACATGCTTCACTTTTATCTGTGGAGTGAGATGTGTGAAGTTGTAGATAACAAGTGCTTAAGATGGCTTTGAACAAAGATGCAAACATAGAAAGACAAAAAAAAAAAAAAAAGAATACATTTGAATCAGTTCTAATTTATTTATTTTAATTGGAGGCTAATTACTTTACAATATTGTAGTGGTTTTTGCCATACATTTACATGAATCAGCCATGGGTGTACATGTGTCCCCCATCCTGAACCCCACCTCCCACATCACTCCCCATCCCATCCTTCAGGGTTGTCCCAGTGCACCAGCTCTGAGTGCCTTGTCTTATGCATCGAACCTGGACTGATGATCTATTTCACATATGGCAATATACATGTTTTAATGCTATTCTCTCATGTCGTCCCACCCTCGCCTTCTCCCACAGAGTCCAAATGTCTGTTCTTTACATCTGTGTCTCTTTTGCTGTCTCACATATAAGGTCATCACTCTTTTAATCACATTTTTAACACTAAATCTCACTACATTTTCCCAAGGATTCTATCTAATTACACACACACACACACACACACACACAAACTGTGTGTCCCGACCTGGGAAGATTTGGTGAGGAGTTTTGTAGCAATAGTTCAAGGGTATGGCTGCTGACAAGATTATGGTGTGTGTACTCCTTTAATCCAGTCTTAGGTGATTTTCTCTGATATGAAAAATGCTGACATCTTTCATTGGCAGGTGGGGGGTGGGGTTAGTTCTATAAAGGGCTCAGAGATACTGTTATGTGTATTCCTTGTGCTAAGTCACTTCAGTCATGTCTGACTCTTTGTGACTATGGACTATAGCCCACCAGTCTCCTCTGTCCAAGGGATTCTCCAGGCAAAAATACTGGAGTGGGTTGCCATGCCCTCCTCCAGGGTTTCTTCAGAGCCCAGGGGTCAAAACCACATTTCTAGTCTCCTGCATTGGCAGGCAGATTCTTTACCATTAAGCCACCTGGGAAGCCCCAGGCAAGCTGATATTGGCCCCCTTTTACAGAACTATTAACTTATTAATGAAGAAAGAAAAGTTAGGTGGTCCATGGTGAGTCTGCAGTATTGCTGAGAATGCCTTAAACATCCTTGGAAACAGTTGGCTGTGATAAAGAGTATGTGTTGTGATAAAGAGAATGTGTTTTATTAAAGAGAATAAAAGCTTTATTACAAAGTACAATTAATATTTCAGGACTACTCAATGCTTTTCAGCTGTGACAGAAGTACTGTACACAGCGGAATGCGTGGGATCTGAGAGATGGCTGTGCCGGCTATTTCAAGCCAAAAATGTCTAAGTGCATGTGAATTACAATGTTTTAAAAAAATATTTTTTTTTGTATATTTGGGTTTTGCAGAGGTATCTTTAATACTGCTGATTCAAAATTTAAGAGAGAAAACATTATCTGTTTGTTTGTCCCCCAAGTGCCTTGCGTGCTCAGTCAAAAGCGACTCTTGTGATCCCATAGACTGTAGCCCACCAGGCTCCTACTGGAGTGGGTTGCCATCTCCTTCTCCAGGAGATCCTCCTGGTCCAGGGATCGAATCTGCATCTCCAGAGTTTCCTGCTTTAGCAGGCAGATTTTTTTTCTTTTTTTAACCTCTGAGCCACCTGGGAAGCCCTAGGGCAGAGGGTGCCTTAGGTTAATTTTCCCAAAGAACATTCTGAGACTCCAGTTCAGGTGTAACAGATCTATTATCAGTGCATTCCCAGGAGGCACTGGGAAAGGTGTGAGGGAAGTTTGATGGGAAAGAGGAAGAAGCCGAGGAGGGTGGGATTTCAGGCACAGTCCCGAGGACAGCAGCCCTCACCTGACCCCAAAGAGGATGCTGGAGGTAAGTGGCTGGGTCCCCAGTGTGTGTCCCCAGCCAAGACAAGGGGCCTGGGCTTTTATGCTTTTAAACCCCTTAGTCATTGCTACAGGCTTCCCCACTGGATGTGCAATTTTCCAGGCATATTTGACTGTGTGTGGAGGCCAAGGACACCAGCTGCCCACCTAAGAGGAGGCACAGAAACAGGGGCAGGAAACAACGCTTGGGACCTTGACCGATGGGGAGATACACTGGCATCCCCGCAGGGCGGCCACATTTAGCAACTAAAAATACAGAGCATGTGTTTATTTAACAAGAACCAGGTATAGGGCTTCCCAGGTGGCGATAGTGGTAAACAACCTGCTTGCCAATGCAGATAGATTTAAGAGAGATGGGTTCGATCCCTGGGTTAGGAAGATCCCCTAAAGGAGGTTATGGCAACCCACTCTAGTATTCTTGCTGGGAGAATCCTATGGGAAGAGGAGACTTGCGGGCTACAGTCCATGGGGTTGCAAAGAGTCAGGCATGACTGAAGTGACTTAGCACGCACCCAGGTTCTATGCCATGTGTGTTGGTCAAAGATGATGTCATTTTAATGTTCCCCTGGCGGCCTGGGCCTGTGAGGGGACACCCCCAGTACTGAGGCTAGAGCTGAGTGTTTGGAGCAGGATCATTGCAGAGGACCTGCTTCGAGCCCGATCCTTGCTTCTTGCTCACCTGTGGCCTTGCCTGAGTTCCTTGGCCTCAGTTTCTTTATTAAAAAAATGGGTGGGGAGAATAGTATCACTGTATTTAATTAAGTGGAGATTAAATGAAGTGAGGATGGTTCTGAGCTGAATTCACTATTTGGCATGTACTAAGTGCCCAGTGAGTAAAAGATATGCTTATTACTTGCCTTAAAAGATTTTTTAAAAACAGTATTTTGAATGTGAGACAGGAAAGTAAATAGTGATAGAAGTTTGAGGAGTGAAGGAGAGGTAAGAAATAGTTCTTGCAGTGGTGAAAGAATAATTTTATATTTGCAGTTGGGTGGACCTCATGCTGGTCCGCCCCAAAATATTTTGCACTAGGAGGAGAGGCAGGCAAGTAGGTGTATCCTGGGTGTGGCCCTCTGGATGAGTTTAGGGAGGGAGAGGCCCCGGTAGGGTCCTGGTGATCCTGGTGTGGGGGAAGGCGGCAACCCTGATAGAAACAGTGGGTGGGGCGTGTGCGTTGTTGAAATGGAGCTTTTCCAGTGGGAATGTTGGAGCAAGTAGGCAGGGGAGGGGAGGCTGTTTGGCTGAAGGGAAGGAGAGGAGAGGAATTGCTCTAGAGATTTTGAGGTTGGGAAACGCGAGAGCCAGCTGGGTTGTCTGCTTCGGGCCTGCGGGCCCTGCCTCAATACTTCCTCCTGTCTTCCTCTCACTCAGGATTCATCAGATGTTGGGAAACAATTACTGATACCCTTTTTTCGGTTAAAAAATTGGAAAAAAAAAAATAACAACTGCATCACCTGTTGACTGAAAAAAGAAAACAAAAACTCAACCGAAGAGTTGAAAATGATGTTTTATTCACTGGTCTTACTGAAGACAGTAGCCCAGGAGACAGGCTCTCAGTTAGCTCTGAGGAACTGCTCCAAGGAGGTAAAGAGGGAACCAGGATATACAGAAATTTTTGCCTCAAAAGCCAAAAAACACCTACATAGTTGAACATCAAAAGATTATCGTGAATCACAAAAACCAGACATCTCGTTAATGAGTCTAAGGCTTTTCTATCTACGCAATTCGAAATTCTGGGCTTTGTATAATCAGTCCTTCGGTATGCATCTTGATTATCTAGGGCCAGTATCCTGTTTTTCTGTTCTGAATTCCCCTCAGGTAGGGAGTGGCGTAATGGCTGATGGCTTTATGGCCATTCTGTTTACTGAAATGACAGGTGACATTCTTACATTCTCAAGCCTGGCCTCTAGCCCAATCTCTTCAGCCTCAATCTTCTCTTTTTACCATGCTGCATATGCAGTTTTGAAGCCAAAATGCATATTTATTTTTAAAATCTCTCCAGTGCGTTCTCTCCCCACTTGACCTCTCCCATATTTTGGTGAAGTACCTACAGTGCCCACTCCATTACCTATCTATATTACCATAATATAGGGGATGTGGGTTCTATCCCTGGTCAGAGAACTAAGATCCCATATGCCTCAGAGCAACTAAGCCTGCATGCCACAACTGGGGAGTCTGTGTGCTGCAATGAAAGATCCTACAGGACCCAACCAAGATCCTCTGTGACAACAAAGACCTGATGCAGCCAAAAATAAATAAATAAAAATAAATGACTTTTTAAAAAGATACCTTGCCTGTGTGTTAGTCTCTCAGTCATGTCTGACTCTTTGTGACCTCATGGACTGTAGCCCACCAGGCTTCTCTGTCCATAGAATTCCCAGGGAAAAATACTGGAGTGGGTTACCATTCCCTTCTCTAGGGGTTCTTCCCAACCCAGGGATCTAAACCATGTCTCCCGCATTTGCAGGTAGATTCTTTCCTGTCTGAGCCACCAGGGAAGCCCTTTAAGATACCAGATTTTCTTTAAAAAAAAATATGGACTGCAAGTAGATATCTGACTACCTAAGCAACACCTCTGAAGTTTAAACATTCAAACTGTTCACATTATTTTCTTCAAGATCTCACTGAGAAATCGGGAGATCATTCTCTATTTGGAGCTGTCTTATTGTTTAGCCTGGAGATAACTCAGAGGCTGGTGTGTGGCTTGGACTTATTTGCCTTTTCTGATGTGTTCCTTTTTAAGGCTAATCCTGCTGCTGCTGCTAAGTCACTTCAGTCATGTCCAACTCTGTGCGACCCCATAGATGGCAGCCCACCAGGCCCCGTCGTCCCTGGGATTCTCCAGGCAAGAACACTGGAGTGGGTTGCCATTTCCTTCTCCAATGCATGAAAGCAAAAAGTGAAAGTGAAGTCGTTCAGTCGTGTCCGACTCCTAGCGACCCCATGGACTGCAGCCCACCAGGCTCCTCCGTCCATGGGATTTTCCAGGCAAGAGTACTGGAGTGGGGTGCCATTGCCTTCTCCCAAGTCTAATCCTAAGCCTATTTCATCTTCCATCCCAGACAATGACCTCTGAGAGCAAGCCTGTCCTCTTTTCTATTAGAACCCTCCTGATTGAGTTTTTCACTCCTGTTTCACTTCATTCGTTCATTTTCTCATTTTCTTTGTCTGCAAGGGTAAGACTGAATAAAATAGTCTGTAAGGATCCATGCTGGCTTTCCTTTTTTTTCTCGAATTTTTGTTTTTTGACTTGCTGAATGTATGTGCTGCTTTTAAACAGCTTTTGCCCTTGGGTAGGGGTGGAAGGGAGTTGGGGATGGAAATCGGCAGAAGCTTTCACATTGGAGGTGGAGAAGAGGGCAGGTTTCTAACTTCCCATGGTTATGCAACTCTGGGTAAAACAGAATCTGAGACACACACTAAAAATTAAAAGAAATTCACTAACGAATTAAAAAGTCTGTTCTGTCTATACATTCATCCAGCTCTTTTTATAAACAAGATTTTTCAAGCACCTATAAATACCAAACACTACGCTAGGTGCCAGAGACTTAGAGACAAGTAAGACAGGGACCCTGCCTCCAGGGGTTTCAGCTCCCTAGTCAGAGAGAGAGATAAACACTGGCATCGATCTGGTCTCAGGACACAGGAGGCCCTTAACTCCATGGGGAAGGAGAGAGGAAGAGAATGGAAAAGGTCTCACCCAGGAAGATATGTGTGAGGCTTTTATTGGTGAGTAGGTAAGAATTTTCCAGTTGAGCTACTTCAAATCCTAAAAGATGATGTTGTGAAAGTGCTGCACTCAATATGCCAGCACATTTGGAAAGCTCAGCAGTGACCACAGGACTGGAAAAGGTCCTTCCAATCCCAAAGAAAGGCAATGCCAAAGAATGCTCAGACTACCGCACAATTGCACTCATCTCACACACTAGCAAAGTAATGCTCAAAATTCTCCAAGCCAGGCTTCAACAGTATGTGAACCATGAATTTACAGGTTTTCAAGCCGGTTTTAGAAAAGACAGAAGAACCAGAGATCAAATTGCAAACATCTGCTGGATCATCAAAAAAGCAAGAGAGTTCCAGAAAAACATCTATTTCTGCTTTATTGACTATGCCAAAGCCTTTGACTGTGTGGATCACAACAAACTGTGGAAAATTCTGAAAGAGATGGGAATACCAGACCACCTGATCTGCCTTTTGAGAACTCTGTATGCAGGTCAGGAAGCAACAGTCAGAACTGGACATGGAACAACAGACTGGTTCCAAATAGGAAAAGGAGTATGTCAAGGCTGTATATTGTCACCCTACTTATATACAGAGTATATCATGAGAAATGCTGGGCTGGATGAAGTACAAGCTGGAATCAAGATTGCCGGGAGAAATGTCAATAACCTCAGATGTGCAGATGACACCACCCTTATGACAGAAAGTGAAGAACTAAAGAGCCTCTTGATGAAAGTAAAGAGGAGAGTGAAAAAGTTGGCTTAAAACTCAACATTCAGAAAACTAAGATCATGGCATCTGATCCTATGGCAAATAGATGGGGAAACAGTGTCAGACTTTATTTTTTGGGCTCCAAAATCACTGCAGATGGTGATTGCAGCCATGAAATTAAAAGACATTTGCTGCTTGGAAAGAAAATTATGACTAACCTGGACAGCATATTAAAAAGCAGAGACATTACTTTGCCAACAAAGGTCCGTCTAGTCAAGGCTATGGTTTTTCCAGTAGTCATGTATGGATGTGAGAGTTGGACTATAAAGAAAGCTGAGTGCCGAAGAATTGATGCTTTTGAACTGTGGTGTTGGAAGACTCGAGAGTCCCTTGGACTGCAAGGAGATCCAACCAGTCCATCCTAAAGGAGATCAGTCCTGAATATTCATTGGAAGGACTGAAGCTGAAGCTGAAACTCCAATACTTTGACCACCTGATGTGAAAAGCAGACTCATTTGAAAAGACCCTGATGCTGGGAAAGATTGAAGGTGGGAGGAGAAGGGGATGACGACAGAGGATGAAGTGGTTGGATGGCATCACCAACTCCATGGACATGAGTTTGAGTGAACTCTGGAAATTGGTGATGGACAGGGAGGCCTGGCATGCTTTAGTCCCTGGGGTCACAAAGAGTCGGACACGACTGAGTGACTGAACTGAAATGAGGTAAGAATTTTCCAGCTGAGCTATGGATTGTGGCCAGGAGACCATTTTAGAAGAAATTATATGCATGGGCCAGGAGATAGGAAGAAACACAATAAGGTCTGGTAACTAGCGAGTGTATACCTGGAGAGTAGGCTGTCTGAAGCTGGAAAAACAGGATCAGAAGATGAAGCCTGGAAAGCAAATGTCGACCTTTTGGTTGGAGCAGCAGTACTCTTGCCTGGCGAATCCCATGGGCGGAGGAGTCTGGTAGGCTGCAGTCCATGGGGTTGCTAGGAGTTGGACACGACTGAGCGATTTCACTTTCACTTTTCACTTTCATGCATTGGAGAAGGAAATGGCAACCCACTCCAGTGTTCTTGCCTGGAGCATCCCAGGGATGGGGGAGCCTGGTGGGCTGCCGTCTATGGGGTCGCACAGAGTCGGACACGACTGAAGCGACTTAGCAGCAGCAGCAGCAGCAGCAGGACCTCAGTGGGCCCTTCCTGCTGCCAATGCTGCCCTCTAGTGGATTAGCTGCAGTTGGGCAGGTACAGCTGGAAAACCACTTTGCAAAAAAGGCCTCTGAAGAGGTTAGGCTGGGAGGTGGTACCTGTGCTTAGCAGCAGACATGTGAAGTTCATGGCAGAACCAACCAGCACAGGAGTGTGATCCGAGCACTCAGGAAAAATGCCCTCCCCTAGATCTTTTGGCCACTGGCTGCAGTTGTCAGGTTCCACCGTTGTTTTTTTAATACAGTAATGAGACTGCATGGGCTTCGCTGGTGGCTCAGATGGTAAAGAATCTATCTGCAATGTGGGAGACCTGGTTTTGATCCCTGGGTTGGGAAGATCTCCTGAAGGAAGGCATGGCAACCCACTCCAGTATTCTTGACTGCAGAATCCTTATGGACAGACGAGCCTGGTGGGCTACAGTCCATGCGGTCACAAAAAGTCGGACATGACTGAGAGACTAAGCATGCACAGTGAGAATGCAGAAGCTGTGTTAACAGGCATCATGCTTGGGAAGGAGGGACGCCTTTACTTCTCTCTTAGGTCTTTCTACGTGTGGCTAGAGCAAATGCGCGTGCTGAGGGTGATCTCCACAAGGCAGCCGTAAGCAGTGGTGTGAAGTGAGATCTTAATTCCCTGACCAGGAATTGAACTGAAGCAGCCTGAACATGAAAACCACAATCAGAGAAAGTGAACCAACATGATCACATGGATCACAGCCTTGTGTAGCTCAGTGAAGCTATGAGCCATGCCATGCAGGGCCACTGAAGATGGATGGGTCATGGTGGGGAGTTCTGACAAAACGTGGTCCTCCGGAGAAAGGAATGGCAAGTGACTTCAGTATCCTTGCCTTGAGAACCCCATGAATAGTGCTAGGCTTCTCAGGCAGCTCTAGTGGTAAAGAACCCACCTTGCCAATTCAGGAGACTTAAGACAACGCAGGTCAGGGAATTAAGAGGATCCGTGGGTCGGGAAGATCCCCTGGAGAAGGAAATGGCAACCCACCCCAATATCTTGCCTGGAGAATCCCATGGAATGAAGAGCACTGTGGGCTCTTCCATAGTATTGCACAGAGTCAGACACGACTGAAGTGACTTAGCACAGCACAGCTCATCCTTGGCTCAAGAACCCCATGAACAGTATGAAAAAGCAAAAAGATTTGACGCCAGAAGATGAGCTCCCCCAGCTTGGTAGTTGTCCAATATGCTACTGGGCAAGAGCAGAGAGATAGCTCCAGAAAGAAAGAAGAGGCTGGTCCAAAGCAGAAAAGACACCCAGCTCTGGATGTGTCTGATAGTGGAAGTCCAATGCTGTACAGAACAATACTGCATAGGAACCTGGAATGTCAGGTCCATAAATCAAGGTAAATCAGAGGTTATCAAGCAGGAGATGGCAAGAGTGAACATTGACATTTTAGGAATCAGCAAACTAAAACGGACTGGAAATGGGTAAATTTAAATCAGATGGCCATTATATCTACTACTGTGGGCAAGAATCCCTTAGAAGAAATGGAATAGTCCTCATAGTCAAGAAGAGTCTGAAATGCAGTACTTGGGTGAAGTCTCAAAAATGACAGAATGATCTCGGTTCATTTCCAAGGCAAACCATTCAACATCACAGTAATCCAAGTCTATGCTCCAACCACTAATGCTAAAGAAGCTGAAGTTGAACAGTTCTATGAAGACCTCCAAGACCTTCTAGAACTAACACCAAAAAAAAAAAAAAAATGTCCTTTTTATCATAGGGGATTGGAATGCAAATGTAGGAAGTCAAGAGATACCTGGAGTAATAGGTAAGTTTGGCCTTGGAGTACAAAGTGAGGCAGGGTAACAACTAACAGAGTTTTGCCAAGAGAACACACAGTCATAGCAAACACCCTCTTCCAACAACACAAGAGAAGACTCTACACATGGACATCAACAGATGGTCAATACTGAAATCAGATTGATTATATTCTTTGCAGTCAAAGATGGAGAAGCTCTATGCAGTCAGCAAAAACAAGACCTGGAGCCGACTGTGGCTCTGATCATGAACTCCTTATTACAAAATTCAGGCTTAAATTGAATTAAGTAGTGTAAACCATAGGCCATCAGGTATGACCTAAATCGAATCCTTTATCATTATTCAGTGGAGGTGATAAACAGATTCAAGGATTAGATGTGGTAGACAGAACACCTGAAGAATTATGGAAGAAGGCTCACAACACAGTACAGGAGGCAGTACCAAAACCATCAAAGAAATTCAAGAAGGCAAAAGGGGTCTGAAGAGGCCTTTGAGAAGATAAATAGCTGAGAAAAGAAGAGAAGTGAAAGGCAAAGGAGAAAGGTAAATATATACCCAACTGAATGCAGAGTTCCAGAGAACAGTCAAGAGAGATAAGAAACCCTTCTTAAGTGAACAATGCAAAGAAAGAGGAAAATAGTAGAATAGGAAGGACTAGAGATCTCTTCAAGAAAACTCGAGATACCACAGAACATTTCATGCAAAGACATACACAATAAAGGACAAGAATAGCAAGGACCTAGCAGAAGCAGAAAATATTAAGAAGCGGTGGCAAGAATCCACAGAACTGTACAAAAAAGGTCTTCATAACCTGGATAACTATGATGGTGCGATCAATCGCCTAGAGTCAGACAACCTGGAGTGTGAAGTCAAGTGGGCATTATGAAGCATTACTATGAACAAGGGCTTCCCTGGTGGCTCAGTTGGTAATGAATCCGCCTGCAATGCAGAATACCTGGGTTCAATCCCTTGGCTGGGAACATCCCCATTCCAGTATGCTTGCCTAGAGAATCCCCATGGACAGAGGAGCCTGGTGGGCTACAGTCCACGGGGTCACAAAGAGTCAGACATGACTGAGCAACAAAGTAGCTAGTGGAGATGATGGAATCCCAGCTGAGCTATTTCAAATCCTAAAAGATGATGCTGTGAAAGTGCTGCACTCAAAATGTCAGCAAATTTGGAAAACTCAGCAGTGGCCACAGGACTGGAAAAGGACAGTTTTCATTCCAATCCCAAAGAAAGGCAATGCCAAAGTATGTTCAAACTACCGCACAATTGCACTAGTTTCACATGCTAGCAAGGTAACGCTCAAAATCTTTCAAGCTAGAGTTTAATAGTATGTGAACCAAGAACTTCCAGATGGAAGCTCTGGACTTAGAAAAACAGAGGAACCAGAGATCAAATTGGCAACATCTGATGGATCATAGTAAAAGCAAGGGAATTCCAGAAAAACATCTACTTCTGCTTCATTGACTACACTAAAGTCTTTGTGTGGATCACAACAAACTGAGGAAAATTCTTAGAGATGGGAACAGCGCTGTGGACAGTGACTGCAGTCAAGAAATTCAGACACTTGCGCCTTGAAAGAAAAGTCATGACAAACCTAGACAGCATATTTAAAAGCACGGACATCACTTTGCCGACAAAAGTTCGTATAATTGGAACTATGGTTTTTCCAGTAGTCACGTAGGGATGTGAGATTTGGATTCTAAAGAAGGCTAAAGAGCGTCAGAATTGATGCTTTCAAACTGTGGTGCTGGAGTAGACTCTTGAGTGTTCCTTGGACAGCAAGGGACAAACCAGTCAATTTGTTGATCAAACCAGTCAATCCTGAAGGAAATCAATGCTGAATATTCATTGGAAGGACTAATGCTAAAGCTGAAGCTCCAATACTTTGGCCACTTATGTGAAGGGTCGACTCATTGGAAATAACCCTGATGCTGGGAAAGATTGAGGGCAAGACAAGAAGGGGGTGACAGTGAGATGGTTGTGTTAGGTAGTTAGAATAGGAAAAAGGAGTCCAAAATAGTGGTGTCTAAAAGCAGAAAAGCCCTCGAAAAGGGAACAAAGGAAAAATCCACAGACCGGAGTGAGAACCTCAGATGAAACAAACATGCCCACTTCCTGGCTAGCCCTCATTTGCATAGCATGTGCGGGGGCAAAGGGGTTGGGGAGGAGAAAAAAACGTATAAAGAAATGGGGAGCCAAGATGGCTTGAGACCTCTCCTTTGGGGTCGGCCTGCCCTCATGCCTCAAGAGTGTACTATCCTTTGTTTATTGAATGAACTCTGAGGTGTAACTGAGCTGTCACACTGGTTCACCATTTCAAATCTTCGTTGAGGCAAGACAGAACCGAGGAAATTATACACTATTCCAACAGTTGGATGGCATCACTGACTCAATGGATCTAAGTTTGAGCAAACTCTGGGAGACAGTGAAGGACAGAGAAGCCTGGTGTGCTGTGGTCCATGACATTGTAAAGAGTTGGACACGACTTAAGAGACTGAATAACAACAAAGCCAGGAATCCTAGCCATCAGACCAACAAAAGCTAGAGGCCAGAAGCTAGTTTTCCCTGGATCTTTGCCCCAGTGAAAAATGCATTTACCACTGAGGCAAACTGTAAATGCAGATATTATACAAAGTTTACTTTTAGAAACATAGCACAACAAGTGGGAGAGCACACAGAGAAATTAAGACAGGTAACGCAGAGATGCACACCCAGAGGGAAAGCATGTGGGTGTCCCCTCTGGTGAGGAGGAGCACAGAAAAGAGGCTGTGCTGTGCTGTCTCTCAGTCCTGTCCGACTCTCCAACTCCATGGACTTGCAGCCCTCAAGGCTCCTCTGTCCATGGGCATTCTCCAGGCAAGAATACTGGAGTGGGTTGCTATGCCCTCCTCCAGGGGATCTTCCCAACCCAGGGACTGAACCCAGGTCTTCTGCATTGCAGGTGAATTCTTTACTGTCTGAGCCCCCAGGGAAGCCCATTGACCTGGAATCACTACATGCTTCCCTTTGCTTCTCCACTTCCTTCTCTATCTCAGGTCTCCTTGCCTCCTTCTCTTCTATACTCTATTGAGTAGCAAGACCATGTTTATCTAGACTTAAACGTGGAAATCTGGAAAACTCAGCAGTGGCCACAGGACTGGAAAAGGTCCGTTTTCATTCCAATCCCAAAGAAAGGTAATACCAAAGAATGCTCAAACTACCACACAACTGCACTCATCTCACACGCTAGTTAAGTAATGCTCAAAATTCTCCAAGCCAGGCTTCAGCAATATGTGAACCGTGAACATCCAGATGTTCAAGCTGGTTTTAGAAAAGGCAGAGGAACCAGAGATTAAAATTGCCAACATCCACTGGATCTTGGACAAAGCAAGAGAGTTTCAGAAAAACACATATTTCTGCTTTATTGACTATGCCAAAGCCTTTGACTGTGTGGATCACAATAAACTGTGGAAAATTCTGAAAGAGATGGGAATACCAGACCACCTGACCTGCCTCTTGAGAAACCTGTATACAGGTCAGGAAGCAACAGTTAGAACTGGACGTGGAACAAGAGACTGGTTCCAAATAGGAAAAGGAGTATGTCAAGGCTGTATATTGTCACCCTGCTTATTTAACTTATATGCAGAGTACATCATGAGAAATGCTGGGCTGGAAGAAGCAAAAGCTGGAATCAAGACTGCCGGGAGAAATATCAATAACCTCAGATATGCAGATGACACCACCCTTATGGCAGAAAGTGAAGAACTAAAGAGCCTCTATGAAAGTGAAAGAAGAGAGTGAAGAAGTTGGCTTGAAGCTCAACATTCAGAAAACTAAGATCATGGCATCCAATCCCATTACTTCATGGCAAATAGATGGGGAACAGTGGAAACAGTGGCTGACTATTTTTCTGAACTCCAAAATCACTGTGGATGGTGACTGCAGCCATGAAATTAAAAGACGCTTGCTCCTTGGAAGCAAAGTTATGACCAACCTAGACAGCATGTTAAAAAGCAGAGACATTACTTTGCCAACAAAGGTCCGTCTAGTCAAGGGTATGGTTTTTCCAGTGGTCATATATGGATGTGACAATTGGACTGTGAAGAAAGCTGAGCGCCAAAGAATTGATGCTTTTGAACTGTGGTGTGTTAGAAGACTCTTGAGAGTCCCTTGGACTGCAAGATCCAACCAATCCATCCTAAAGGAGATCAGTCCTGGGTGTTCATTGGAGGGACTCATGCTGAAGCTGAAACTCCAATACTTTGGCCACCTGATGTGAAGAGCTGACTCATTTGAAAAGACCCCAATGCTGGGAAAGATTGAGGGCAGGAGGAGAAGGGGAAGACAGAGGATGAGGTGGTTGGATGGCATCGCCGACACAATGGACATGGGTTTGGGTGGACTCCGGGAGTTGGTGATGGACAGGGAGGCCTGGCGTACCGCAATTCATGGGGTCGCAGAGTCGGACACGACTGAGCAACTGAACTGAACTGAAACATGGAAAAGACCCTAATGCTGGAAAAGACTGATGGCAGAAGCGGGTGACAAAGGATGAGATGGTTGGATGGCATCACCGACTCAATGAACTTGAGTTTAAGCAAACTCTAGGAGATGTAAAGGACAGGGAAGCCTGGTGTGCTGCAGTACATGGGGTTGCAGAGGTGGAAACGACTTAGCGACTCATCAATGGAACATGTATGTGGGCTTCCCAGGAGGCTCTCTTGGTTAAAGAATCTGCCAACAACGCAGGAGACATGGGTTCAACCTCTGGGTTAGGAAGATGCCCTGGAAAAGGGAATGGATACCCACTCTCGTATTCTCGTCTGGAGAATCCCCATGGACAGAGGAGCCCCGAGGGCTACAGTCCATAGGGTCACAAAGTGTTGGACATGACTGAGCACACGTGCAATGCAAACATGTATTTAAGAGCACAGTTTGTACTATTCTTGTTTGTATTTTGAAAGCACTGAAGGAAGATTGTATATTAAGAAGAATAAAATTTAAACCAGAAGTTAAAATTGTCTCTGGGCCAGGAAAACTGAATGCCTTTTTGGCAGTAGGATGGACTGCACCCGTAATATAAATTAGGATAAGACAAGCAGTATCACAAAGAAGTCATGCTGTAAGAGACCTAACCAAAGATTTACACAAACACATAGCCCCAGGCTGAGATGCTATTTCTACAACCTCTAGTATATGTATGAAAGGATGAAGTTAATTTGTGTGTGGATTTTTCACTCCCTGCATATTTAGATAAAACCACAATGTGAAGTTACAGAAATCTAGTAGTTCAGATTTCCTTCTAGGTGGAAGTAGTACTTTTATACACTATACCCAACAAGCTCAGGGGAGCGGTGGTGGGGCTGGATCAATCGGCTTCACGCCTCAGTGACAAGACTCCAGGAGGGTGTGGGCACACGCAGGCCACAAGGCAGCACAGCACCTGTACTTTCCACGGGCAACCCGCTGAAAAATATCCAACGAGGGGTGAGATGCTGGGATTCTAGAAATCATCTTGTAAATCCAGAAAACTCATAAATGAATTTGCCATCTCCAAGTCTATTCTGTATTTATTAAGGCTGAGGTAGGGTATTGATTTTCTTCTAAATCCTGACCCATTATGTTAAATGAGGAATTCAGAAGCCACAGAACTCTCCAAAAGCACCAAGCTTACACAAAGCCTCAACACCAATAATGATAAAATTACCTTAAATATTATGTGTAATGACATCAAATGGTAGTGACCACACCCAGAAAAAATTTGAGTAAGAATTTATTACATTTACTTAAAGGATTAGAGCTGATATACGAGAGAACATTTAGTTATGTCAACATAAAAACAACAGCTGTGGTTACGATTTGCACATGCAATTCATTCTGCAAAAGTAAAAATACACACTACTCTTTCTAGACAAGCCTTCTATATGAAATTAGAGTAGGTCAAGGTAAAAGAGCAAGTGAACTTGAAAGGATTGCACTTATAATTAAATGGGACATAGCCAGGTATAAAGAGGAGACATAGCTGTATTGCAGTACTAGCAAATTGCACACTTATTTTTAGAGTATACTATTCAACATATATATATATACTAAGACTAAAGAAATGTCAAATATCCACCTTTAAATTATCCCTTTATTTCTGACATGTCACATTTTGATATTCATGTAATAGCATTTGAAATATGTAGTTATCATTGTCAAAGCTTATGTTTAAGGGATAAAAGGTCTGTAACATCTACCACTATTGGCCTCAAATGCACTTTCATCATGATCTATGAAGTGTAAAGAACTGGGTAATTAAGTTAAACTAACCTGCTTTAACTACAAAAAGCCTTTAAAAATTTAGGAACAAATATGTAACAAATGGGCTCATCCAGAGCCACCTTTTCATTTTTAATGCAATGTATATTAGAATATCATGTGAATACACATACAAGTAGAATATACAATGAAAAAAAAATAGATTAACTCCAAAGATCAGTATTTGGATTTGGAAAGTTTTGACTTGCATCTAAATTCTGCTTATAAATAGCCTGAAAGGAACTGCTATCAAGGACCAGTCTAAAGAACTAGGCTGTTAAGTTTGCTGGTTTAAAATTTCTTAAACCTAATATATTGCCATTGTATGGCTTCATATTCTTTTAGTTTACAAAAAAAGTGCAAAAAACTTTTTAAAGTAATCTTAGAGGGCAACAGAATCAAACACAACCTACAACAAAGTTATCCCAATATTTTTAAACAACTGAACTTTTAAGTTTTATGTAGCTTATTATGTTGACATTTTACCCATCTCAACAAACAGAAGTGTAAGGTACAGAAATTTGTTCTTGACACCAGAGGAAGAGATTGATGTGGAATATAATGGAATAGAGGAAGAGCTTTCCTACTTGATTTATAGTTAGTCAATACATGCCAGTTAACAGAAATATTTTAGGGAATGCTACTATATAATTATTCTACTTCTAAATTTATGTCATGATTATTTAACTACTTAACTATGTGAGCAGAAAAAAGACATCTTTTTAAAACTTGTTTGATTGATATTTATAGAGCTATTTTAGATGTTCTACTTCCAATGTGAATTTTCATAAATAAATGTTTTCACAATAAACTAGGGTCACTGGATGACTTCACATGTTAAAAAAAAAATCTCTCATCAAAGAAAAAGGCTGAACTTGAACAACTAGGTGAAGAGCACACGTGAACACAACACACGTGAATGACTCTGCCTTTTCCCTGTTTCTGCTCATGTGTTGGGTATATTCCCCAGCGATGAATGATCCATGTTAAAAAAAGGATTAAACTGTAAGGTTTTAGTAGGTTTGAAATCTGATAGTTTTCCAAGAGTTATTTAGCATCGTGCCTTTATGAAGGATGAGGGTAAGATATCAAAGACACCAGTAATGAATAATCAAATTACAGTAACAACAAATGTAACATATTCTTGATTATTATTTTAATCTTACAAGAGGGTAACTGCATCAAACTTTTGGATACTAGATATTTAATGAGTAATAAACCCACTATCTTAAACACAGTCTAATTTTCACATAAATTAACCTAATTTCTCTGCCGACCTAAAGTATAATTCACATGTATCAAAACAGATTCTTCTACAACATGCCTTATGAAAGTAATTTTGTACTTAGATCAAGTTTCATGACTGCTTTTCTCTTTTGGGGCAAAGACGTATATAAATATTTCCTGAATGAATTTTTGCACAGTATCCAAACATCCATTTAATATGCCTAAAGTGCTTTTGTGGTTAGAGGGCATTCACTCACTGCACCATGTTGTATGTTAAGTTTCAACATCAAATCTACTTATAATGATGTCCTTTCTTAAATAACTGTTCTCATTCCTTTAGATCGTGAGTTCACATTTTATAACTTCCCTCCCGCTATGTATAATCATTACACTAAAATGTTCTTCACAACACTGCTATTTGTTAGGAGGAAGGTCAGAGCTAAACATGGTTATAACAACATGACTACTTATTTTGAGGAAATAAAAAAAATGTAGTAGATATAAATTTGTTGACATTTAGCAAGACCAATCCTTTCCTGATAGGGACCAGCCTTTGATGGCCAACTTAAATGGTGGTGGTGCTATTACCTTGTAGAGTGTGAGTTTGGGGTCTGTCCCTACTTTTCCTCATAATTCTGACAGTCTACCAATCTCTTGTTGGTTTTGCCTAAAGAAGAACTGGATATATCAGAATATAGCATCTGCTCTGTCTCACAAAGAGCATATATGTGAAAGAACTCTGTGAAGTGTTAGGCAAGAATACAAAGGATAAAGCATAACAGGAAATCCACTGTGAACAATACTGATGAGAGAGTAATGAGTAGACTCACATCTCATCTGTAAATGTGCACTAAATTTCCTCAACCTTTTATTCTTCAATAACCTCTGCAAATATTTTCAGTTGCCCTGGCTTCTGTATCTTAAATATGGCAGAGAAACAAACTTACTTGATAGCAGTAGTCAATACATGATCTATTTCTTCTTACTCAGCCCCTGGTTTTAGCCCTGCCTCCTTGTCAAAGGTGGTGGGTAGAGGATAACATGAATGTGAAAGTGAGTTTAGCACTAAACTCTGGAGGCTCAATCACTTTCCCCCTGAAGAACAGAACATATGGGAAGAGGTTTAAAATATTCCTAAATCATCGTGTGGAACTAAGTTCCACCTACCTCAGGACTGGCAGACATTAAATACTATCTCTTCATTAAGTGCCTCTACAATAAGGGTATTTGCTAACTGTGATACTTACTAAGATCAATATGTACATTTTGGGGGTGGTGTTTTGTTTTGGTGAGTATCGCCCAAGTCCTATAACTTATTAGTCTGCTTTAGATACCTACTAGGGAAAAAAACAAACTCAATCTTGGCCTACTGAAAAACAGTGTATTAAGTCAAAACACATTTTAAGGTGAAGATATATTGTATAAAGTGCTTAATCAACCAAATTCTCTGATGTCTTAAAAAGAAGGGTCAATAAAGTTTATATACAGGTATAGAATGTTTGAGATAGTTTGTCATATTCATTCCTAGCTCTTATCCAGACACTCTGCTGAGTTTGTGAAGTGTATCTTCAAAGGCTGTCAATAACAATAGAAAGCAAATGTTTGAAAACTTACTTAATTATTGATTGTCTAATATTCAAAAATTGATATTTTTAGTTTGCTGTGTTAAAACAGAATTCCTTTTCTCCAGCAACTGGCAGTGTCACTACCAATGGAAGAGGACTAATATTTTACTTGTTGGTATGATTATAAATGACCTGAATTTTTTCTGGCAGACAACAAAAGCTGGGCTCGTATTAGCTGCATCATCTGGATTCTTTTTAAATTATGTTGTCAGCTAAAGTAGAGAGTCTAAGACCTTGCTCCTCTAATTTTTGTTAATTCTCTCCCTAAGATTTGATATTCAATGACTATTCTCATTAAAATCAGTATAGCTGTTTATGACTAGCTTTAATTTAAATACCCTCTGTTTTCTAGACAGCAAAACAAAAAGTTTCACTTTATAAATTTTAGATAAGCTTTGTTTTTCTTCAGTGCAAACATCCTGAAACAGCACAAAGTCAGTCAGCTATTCAGAGGATGAAGTCAGTTTATGTAGTGCTTAAAATTGAATCCCAGATATACTGGGATGGAAAAAGCCCATGTGGCAGGACAGTACATTCTTGTCCTTAAGGGCAAATGACCATCTTCAGCGAGTGAAGATCTGAAATCACAGATAAAGTATTTTTAGCTTTACTTTACAGGTACTTCTGAAGATGTAACAGGAACTGTCTTTCACTGAGGCATGTAGCCACCTCGTCTCACAGTCTGTGGTAAGTAACTTTTAGGCATTCCTTCATCAACTGCATCCTCCATCCCAACTGTTTCAAATCTCTCTACTTGTCCCTCAATGCCTGGACCAAAAGCATCCACTGCAGGAACTTCCTGAAACATTTTCATTTTCCCAGATCCATAGGGTTGTGAAATATGATCTGAAATCTGCTGCTGTTTAAGTCTAACAAAATCTTCTTCATTGACTGAGGAAACTTGCTGTGACCTTTCAAAATGCGAAATATCTGGACTGGTTTCATGTTGACTGCAGTTTTGCTTGAAATACCGCTGCCTGGGCAGAATGCCATCACTGCCATCTACATTATCTACCAGCTGTAAATCTTCTGGCCGTTCTTCAGAATCTAACAAGGGCTGGGTGGACTCAGATCTTGAGAAGACTTGGACTGATGGTACCTGGTGTCTATAGCCACTGTGAACCACTGTGGAATATTGGACAGTGCTTGAAGTGTTCTGTGCAGATTCATTTTCATCACTGCTGGAAATGCTTGGCCTAGAAGATGACATGCATGAAGACCCTCCAATACCACTACTGTGTCCTTCAGTATTAACTTTTTCTTTCTTGAATAGGTCCAAAGACTTTAGATCCTCTGGGAAAGGCTTTTTGTCATTTGCTTCTATTTCCACAACACTTACATCAGTGAAATTGCCATCTGGATACATTTGATCTTTTGAATTAAAATGCTAAGAAAGACAGAAAATGAATTATTACCTATGGTACACATTCATTTAGAAAATCTGAAATAATTATATCTAACATATTAGTTAAAGTCACAAAATGCATCTCTGAAACTTCTCAGTAACTTAATAGTGCAAAGATAATCTATATCACTAAGTCACTGCTAACTACTTGAATCATGGATTTTGTGAAATTTGTCTAGAAGGTAAGAATTAGACTGTATTTCCTCAGAATTCCAAATCAATATTGTTGGGGTGTTACGTTTTTATGAACTAACCAACTCAACGGACATAAATTTGAGCAAACCCCAGGAGACAGTGAAGGACAGGGAAGCCTAGTGTGCTGCAGTCCATGGGGTCGCAGAGAGTCGGATACGACTTAGGGACTGAACAACAGTAACAAAAGTCCAGAAGTAATATTTCATTCCTAGTCTAGGCAGCCTAGGATTAACTGGATAGAAGAATGAAGAAAACGTTAAGAAAAATCAAACTCAAGTTTCATAGGTTATGAAGGACTGTCAGAAGTAAAAAATACAAACAATCTTCCCTTTAAGGAAATTTAAGAAATTTATTATAGGCTTCCAGAAGTCATTTAATCATATTAAAATCACAGCCTTTAAATTTGATTTTAATATACAATCTAAAATGCTTAACATAGCTGTATTAAAACACTAGGCTTTCAACTTACAAGTTCAGTCAAATATTTTTAATGTATACTAAATAGAATTAGGAATATAAAGACAAATATGCTATGGTGATAATAAACTCCTAGAATATGCAAGTACTATTTTTAATTTTGACTAAAATTCTAATTTATGTACTATTTTATTTTCATTTACTTTTCAATTCAGCCCGATTATTTTTTGCTTAAACTCTACAAATATATCCCAATATGTGCGTGTATTCTAAGTAGTCAGAAACATTTTATCTTACCCTTGGAGGTGTGTGAGGTGACCACTGGGCAATATGACTCTTTGAAGGATCTGGAACATTAGGCCAGATGTGTTTTTTAATTCTGGAGAGGAAAGAAATACTGCTTATGGAGAACCGCTTGTAATAAACGTGATCATTTAAATCTTAAGAATAAAACCAACTAAACAAAAAATACCTACTGTACTCCAAAGCTAACAAAAACATTTTTCTTGTAACCAATAGAATAAAATACTATTTAAAAATGCATAAGGATCTGAATCTTTATCCTTAAAGAAAAACTGTTTGTTTATGACTAAAGCTGGTAATCAGTATTCAATTTTTTAAAATCTCTGAAATCAAATTCTGCAATAAAAACCACTTAAAAACTTTAGCCAGGGGTACAAAACATTGTGGCACACCTTCTCTGCAAAACAAAACCCCCAAAATGTTCAATTTCCAACCAAAATAATTCCGACAATGATAAATTATCACACTGGTATAAGATAAAATAATATGATTTTTCACAAGGAAGAAAAGGCTAACAGAAAAATAATTAATTCAAGATATCCTTCATCAAAAACCTATTTAAATATGTTTAATATAGTCCCGAGCACAACATCAGACGTTCACAAGTGTATATAAGTACACAGGAAATGAGTCATCTTGAGAATAAGTTCAAATAAAAAATAAAGATGAGTAGTAAGATCCTAACAGATTGTCCAGCAGGAACAACTATGAAATCTGGACATAACAGAAAAAGCAATAGAGTTAACAACCTAAATAAATTGACTAACCAAAAAAAAAGAATTCCTTGAAAGTCACCAATTACTGAAACAGACTGGAAAAGAAAACGTCAATAGCCCTATACTTATAAGAAATTCAATTTGTAATTAAAAATCTCCCTACAAAGAAAAGAGCAGCCCCAGACAGCTTCACTTGTGAATTCCATTAGACATTTAAAGAGGAAATAATACAAACCCTACACAAACTCTCCCAGAAAATTGAGGTAATATGTACTAATTAAGAGGGCATTCATTTGATGAGATAATCAGTATTACCCTGAATCCAAAATTAAACAATGACACCACAAAAAAAGGACAAGTCAATGCCACTTTTTAACATAAAAATACAAAAACTGTTAACACACCGAATCCTGCAAATTCCAAGGAATGCAAGATATAACATCTGAAAATCAATGATAAAATTCACCATATTTATAAAAGGAAAAAAAAAATCATAAGCTCATCTCGACAGATGCAGAAAAAGCATTTGACAGAATTAAATACCCATTCATGACAAAAACTCTTAGCAAAACAGAAATATAAGAACTTCCTCAACTTAGAGCTAATATAACATGCAATAGTGTTAAGAGTGAATGCTCTTTCCCCTAAGATTGGGAAGAATGGGAATATGCTGGCTCTTAACACTTCTATTCAACATTGTACTTACTGAAGGTCTTAGCCAGTAGAATAAGAAAAATAACTAAAAGTATAAAGACTGGAATAACCATCTTTACTTGCAGGCAGCATGACTGTATATGCAGAAAGTCCTATGGAATCTAAAAAGTGACTACAATAAATTTATCAAGATCTCAGTATATAAGATTAATATGCTTAAAAGGATCAATTTTCAATATACCAGCAATGAACAACTAGAAAATAAAAACATGTAAATTCCATTTATAATAGCATAAAAAAAAGTTAGGAAGGAATAAATTTAACACAGCCTGAAGACTGAGAAACATTGCAAAAGGAAACAAGAAATGTACCATGTTCATGTACTGAAAGATGTATGTGACTCATGAACATTTGAACTCATGTTCACACTGCATTTCCCCCTAAACTGATGTAGAGATTCAATAAAATTCCACTAAAAATTCTAACAGATTTTTAAAGGAAATTTATAAGCTGATAATTTTATATGAAAAGGCAAAGAAGCTAGAAAAAATAATTTTGGAAAAAAAAAAAAAAAACTGGAGGAATTCTGCCACCCAGTCTTATTGCAGAGCTATAATAAATCAAGACCATGTGGTATCAGCACCAACAGACATATAGACATATATAACAAAGGAACAGGGTTAAGAGTCCACAAATAGATCTAGACTTATAAGAATAATTGATTTTGGTACAGGCTGAAGACAATTCAACAGGAAAAGACAGTCTTTTTAATAAATAATGCTGGAATGACTAGATATCCATGGAAAAAATTCTTTGACTCTGACTTCACACCGTGCACAGAAATTTATTCTAAAAAGATCACAGCATAGGGTTAAAATCATTAAATTTCTAGAGGAAAACATAGGAGAACATATTTGTGACACTTGGTTAAGCAAAGATTTCATAAAAAGGACATAAAATCAACAACCATTAAAAAATAAAAACCCTAACAAAATGGACTTGATCAAAATTAAACACTTTTGCTTTTCTGAAGTCACAGTTAAGAAACCAAAAAGGCAAGCCACAGTCCAGAATTTGCAAAACATTTGTGACAAAAAGTTTGTAACAAGATATATAAAGAACTCTTAAAGCACAATATGAACAAATCACCCAATTTAAAAATGGGCAGAAGATTTCAAGACATATCACAAAAGAAGATGTAAGGTAGCACATGAAAATATCTATTACTAGTCCTCAGGGAAACAGAAGTTACAGTCACACTGAGATAGCACTATAAACCCCTGAGAAAGAATGGTTAAAATTAAAAACCTTGACAGTACCAAGAACTGGGGATGATATCGAGCAAATGGAACTTTTCACATTGCTGGTGGGAATACAAGATGATATGGCCACTTTGAAAAACAGTTTGACAGTTTCTTATAAAGTTAAATATGCATCCAGTAATCCTGGATTATATGATCCAGCAATCCCACAGCTAAATATTGACTCAAGATAAATGATAATCTATGCCTACACAAAGATATGTATGTGAATGCTCATAATAGCCAAAAATCAAAGAAACAACTTAAATTTTCATAACAGATGTATGGGTTAACAAATTTTGATCTTTCCATACTATAGAATACTATTCAGGAATAAAAAGAAGAAAAATATTAGTATATGCAACAATATGGATAAATCTCAAAAAAGTCAAGTGAAAGACATCATACACAAAAAATTACATGCTACTTGATTCCTATATATGTGAAATCCTAGAAAAGGCAAAAATACGACCACACATGGTTGACTGCTGGGGCCAGGGGCTAAGGGAGAGGACAGACTACAAAACAGAAAGAGGAAGTTTCCAGGGTGATGGAAATGTTCTCCATCCTAAGTGTGGTGGTAGTTAAATATCTACATACAGCTACAAAAATTCATCAAACTGTTCACTTCAAATGGATGAATTTCACTTAATGTAAATTATAGGTCAACAGAAGTGGGGGAAAATGCAAAAATATGAACAAGGGTACTTACAGGTCTCGCTTATTAAAGCAGAATAAAACTCCCAAAAGGGTTGTCAATAGGAATGCTAAGCAAACAGGTACAACAATAGCTTCAATTTCTCCTTGAGCTAAAAAACAAAAAGTGGAAAGAAGGAAAATAATTGTTGACACATATGCTACGGACAAATAATGCAACTTTCCAACCAGATTACTGTTGAAAAGATGAAATACCATCCTTTTTTTTCTTTTTACAACCTTTTCAAACTTACAGGTGTTTCTCTCTTCCCACCCCTCTCCCTTGGTAAATCATACCCTAGTTGCTTATGCCTTAGGTCATGGTAACCTGACCACAAAGTATACATAAAATAGAAGTTGGCTGGGGGAATAAATGGATTAGTTCAGTTTATTGGATAAATAATATACCTGGTAAGAGTTTTCAAACCTAACTATTTATTACATTTATCATCTGCACTCAGCAGAATCTTAGCAAAACTTACTTTTGAGTTCTAGGAGCAAAATTGGAAAAGCTCTAAATGATTTCAATAACTGAACTACAAATGTAACTTTCTATAAGGAATAAAAATGTAAAATTCAGGTAAAATTTTTAATTGTTATTTACTGATATAGGGTAAGAATTTTAGGAGAACCTTAACAGGCACAAGGAGTGGCAGAAGTAAGAATATCATCATCTAAAAAGCAGCAAGCCTCAGATTCCTAAATACCCTCTTTGAATCTGAAAGAGAGCTTAGTAATCAAATGAACCGCTAATTGGGAGAATTTATATTAGAGATTTTTTAATGATTTGGTTGTTTCTGGTAAACTCCTCCAACCCTCCTTCAATTAGTCTTTTACAGGAGAAATGTATCCAAGTAGTACGACAGCTACACATTACTCAGTCTTACGTTCCCACCACACATATCCCTTTGTAAGTAACTTTACATTCTGTGAAGCATAACAGGAACTGAGCAATCAGAGGAATAAACTATAGGTTGGAGAATATTAATTCCTGAATGTGAAGATTCTCATGCACACGACACATCAAATCCAGGCAGACCTGTCCTTTACTGGTGCTGAACTTCCTTCTCAGCTGCCACGCCTTGGGCCTTTCGCTCACGGTGCTCCAGGATGCCTCCTTCTTCCTATCTGTCCACATCTTAACTTCAAAGCTCAAGTGCTGTCTTCTCCACAAAAATCTTTGAAGGTGAAACTTCCAACTACCAGTATCTTTAAATTCTTGCTCTATTTACTAGCAGCATGGCTCAAATGGCTCTCTGTATTGTTTACTTATACTTTATTTCTTCAACTAAGCTATATGGTCCTTGAGGGCAAAGTCAAAGCCATGTGAAGTAGGTATAATGGATCCATAAAACAATAGGTCAGAGGGAAAAGTGGATGAAGCAATATTAAGTATGATCTCAGTTTTGGGAAAAAATGTATGCATAGAAAAGACTAGGAGGATATATAAATATGTTAGAAGATTATTTTGGATGAGGGATTAGGAGTGATTTTTCTTCGTCTTTGTATTTTACTTTATTGTCTAAATTCCTTATAATGAACACTACTTTTGTTAACAGCATACATTTTTAAAGTTAATTACTTTTATTTTTCTAAAGATCATGGCACAAAGTTTTATTTCAAATATTACAGGTATGCCCCCACTTTAAGAAAGTTCCCATTTTACCACTTCACTTTCACAAAAGACTTACACTAATATACTAAAAAGCGTTTTTCATAAATTACATTGTTTTTGCTAACAAAAATAAATTTATAAAAAAAGCTTGTTACTGTATTTAATGTAGGTCTTTCATGAAAATGAAATGGCATAATGCAAACTTGCAAAAGGTGAGAGATACTCTGCTCTAAACCATTTTGGCTTATAAAAGGTTTCAGAGGAATGCTCAACTTCTGGTTAGAGGTGGAAACCTATATTTGTTACATATATATTCTACAACCATGTCACCACAAATCTTATCCCATAGACTATATTCATTATTGGCCATCACAGAAAAGCTCAGGATCTTTCAATATCTATCTTATGTAGTAGTCACTTATCCACTTACCTGCTCATGCAGCAAACATTCAACCAACAAGGAATATGGAGCTTACTATTTATCATTCACTGTGTTGGTGCTTGGATATGACAAAAACAATTACAATAAAATAAGGTAATTTAATAATGATTCAAAATGTAGTAGTTACAGGAAAGAATGCATTTTAAGTCTGCTGTAGGAGGCCACTGCTGCTGCTGCTAAGTCACTTCAGTCGTGTCCGACTCTGTGCAACCCCATAGACGGCAGCCCACCAGGCTCTGCCATCCCTGGGATTCGCCAAGCAAGAACACTGGAGTGGGTTGCCATTTCCTTCTCCAATGCATGAAAGTGAAAAGTGAAAGGGAAGTTGCTCAGTCGTGTCTGATTCTAAGTGACCCCATGGACTGCAGTCCACCAGGCTCTTCCGTCCATGGGATTTTCCAGGCAAGAGTACTGGAGTGGGGTGCCATTGCTTTCTCCGAGGGAGGCCACAGGAATAGCCAGAACAAGAAAAGGTATAGGGGAATGTACTGGGAAAAGACATAAAGGCGGGGAAAATGAAGTTTAGGGTCAAAGAAAGAGATTATAAAAGGGCATGCACAAGCAGTATTTGAAAGCATGAGCAACTGAACTTTAGTTTATGTAAGTGAAAAAAAGAGATGAAGACATTTACTACAACTAACCCTAAACTTCTGGGTTTGGCAAAGAGCTGTGACATGGAACAAAGAAACCTGTTTGGGAAGAGCAGAGAGGGTGGCTGAAGTCTTAAACAGGGACTCTGAAATGGAAGATAAGAAAACAGTGCCAAGAACAGAGCTCTGGAGAATACAGAACATTTAAAAGAGCAGAAAAGGAGACCAAGAAAAAAGTACCACACGAGGAGGAGACTCAGGAGAGTGCTATTAGAAAAATAAACCAAGGGAAGAGACTGTTTCAAGGATGAACAGGCCAATAGGAAGGATCAAATGTTGGCAAGTGTAGGGAAAGAAGATGACTAAAAAGCATGCACTGGACAGGACGAATAAGAGGTCTTCCACGTGTGACAGCAGAGAGGCTTCAGTGGAGTGGTAGGTGGGTGGGAATCTGGTTTCAGCAGGTTAAAAACTGAGCTGGAGGTACGGAAATGAGACTGCAAGCATGGATTAGTCTTTACAGCCTGTGTGTTAGGTGCTCAGTCGTGTCCAACTCTTTGCCATGGACTGTAGCCCGCCAGGCTCCTCTGTCCATGGAATTCTCCAGGCAACCTGCCCATTAAAGGAAGAACAAGAGAAGAGACTATACCCAAGTTTTTTAAAATAGTTGAAATACAACTTTATCCTGATTCTAAATAAAAAGGAGTGGGAATGACAGTAACAAACAAGATTCCACCTCTCAATATAGTCACGTGACTACAGCAGTCTTATATTTGAAACTCAAGGAGGAAACAACTGTGTTCCAAAACGCCTAAATACACAGGTCCAAAAAATGAAGCTTTTTTTTTAAACAGCCACATTCATTCCAAAGCCCATCCATCTCCTTCAGCAACAAAGATTAAGCACATGTTCTGCTTAGCTACGTAATAAAGTGGCAAACACGCTGCACCAGTGACGTTACAGGACAGCTGCCTATATAACTAGACTTCCGACGCTGGGCCCAGCTTCACTTTCTCACAGGTCAGCACTTTCATCTGGGAGAGCAGTCGCGTGAGCAACCTCTAAATCGCGCTTGTACTGTGCTGCCAAGGCTGGGTCCATGACCACCGCTGGCGGGGCAAGAGCAGGCATGGTGACAAACTCCAAGTTGGTGTCTCCGATCAATTATCTAGCAAGCCAGAGGAAGGGCTTTTCAAAGTTGTAGTTACTTTTGGCAGAAATGTCATAGTACTGAAGATTCTTCTTTCGGTGGAAGACAACTGACTTTGCCTTAACCTTCTGTCCTTAATATCCAGTTTGTTGCCACACACACAACTGGGATGTTCTCACACACACATACCAGATCTCTATGCCAGCTAGGCACATTCTTGTAAGTAACTCTTGATGTTACATCAAACATTATAATGGCACACTGACCCTGTATATAATAGCCATCTCTCAGTCCACCAAATTTCTCCTGACCAGCTATATCCCATACACTGAACTTAATCAGTCCTCTGTTGGTATGGAACACAAGATGATGGACCTCAACACCCAAGGTAGCTATATACGTCTCAAATTCACCAGTCAGATGACGTTTCACGAATGTAGTTTTTCCAGTACCACCATCACCAACCAATACAGGTTTGAACTTGGGGTTCTCCTTGGGCAGCCAACGCGATGCTACTTCCAGAAGCGTCTCCATGCCTGTCTGACTAAGTGAGACCATACCCAAGTTTTGCCAGTGAAAAAAATGAACCCATTTAGAAAGATAAACAAATTATTTTGGGATTTATAGAGTACAGGTGAAATTAGAAGCAGTTGAAGGAACAACAGCAAAGTATGGAAAAAATTTTCTGTAGTTTAAAGAAATAACCAAACAACAAAACAAAAATTTTATGAACACATCATTTATATGAATCCAAAGAGAAGGCGATGGCACCCCACTCCAGTACTCTTGCCTGGAAAATCCCATGGGCGGAGGAGCCTGGTAGGCTGCAGTCCATGGGGTCGCTGAGGGTCAGACACAACTGAGCGACTTCCCTTTCACTTTTCACTTTCATGCACTGGAGAAGGAAATGGCAACCCACTCCAGTGTTCTTGCCTGGAGAATCCCAGGGACAGGGGAGCCTGGTGGGCTGCCGACTATGGGGTTGCACAGAGTCGGACACGACTCAAGTGACTTAGCAGCAAAGATGCACTTTAAACAAAATTTTAGCATGTAAGTTAAGCCCATTTTTAGTGTTATTAAATTTTTAAAAGAAAAGACAAAAAAGGAAAACTCAAGCATGATTATTCCTTACCAAACTTTGGTGTAGTAAAAGTGAATTCTGGACCATCCTTTCCACCTTCATCTGTGTAGGCTGCCATTCGTACCATGTACAGAGTGTCACTAGTCAAAGAGGACAGTGTGTATTCTGTGTGGGAAGAATCCACATTCACAGCTGGAAGAAAGCAGTAAGTGCACTTTAACCAACTACTCTTGCATGGTTTGGCCTATATTTGACATTGGGAGAGTACGAAAAAGGAATCAAACCATATTTCACTAGAAAACAATGTATTTTTAGTAGGATCATGAAGGCAACCATAAAGAATATTTTCACGTATCTCTTTTCTGAGCATAAAATGCTACATTAAGATGTAAAAAACACAAGACGACTTAAATTAGTATTTAAAAGCCTAAGAAAAAACACCTGATTCTTAATAACTGATATAGCTTTATTACCGATTTCATTTCCAATGACGGTTCTATAAAATATAGTATAATTTCTGATAAATCCATTCTGAACATCAATAGGAAGGTGGTCCCACTCTAAGACAGCTTCATTTTTCCCCACTTTTTTTGTCCGAACAGTAGGTCCTCTGGAAGGTGCTGAAACAGAATAAGGTATTTACTAACTGAAAAGCATAAGAATTTAGTAAACCATTAGAACTTGGTAAAATTTCATTATCATGGAATTATTTGAACATAATGAGACATACCCTTATTTAAAAAGCAAAAATGTCTTTGTCAGTACAAAATGCAATGGTTTTTCAAAGAAAGTAGGGCCGGACTTACCAGCTTGTTTAAGGTATGCCTTTATATGCTCGGGGCTTCCTGGTCCATCATCATATACTGGAGTAACTGTTATCAAGTAACATTTGCTCTCTACTAGGTTTCCTAAAGTAAGAATAGTAGATTAAGTAGATTAAGATTTTCTTCCTTATAATGAAAAAAAAAATAACTCTATTGCTTAGTTTTACATTATAGTTTCATGACCACTGAATTTTCTTTTATTTATTCATTTATGTTTTTAAAATTGAAGTACAGTTGATATACAATGTTAATTTCAGGTATACTAAATAATAATTTGACATCTGCTTACATTATGAAATGATTACCACTGAACTTTCTTTTAAAACTACAACTTTTTAAGTAAACATTGCCTTTTGTGTACTAGATTCAAGTTTAACAGAGTAAATATTTATGAAAATAAAAGGTTATTTTTATTCACTTACTGGCAATAAATATTTATACTGTCAATAAAAGTAACAAATGACTGCATTTATATTCAGGATTTATCAAATGGGTCTTTCTTATAGTTTGACAATTGTTGTACATTTTACCTAATTGAGAACTGCCTATGAGCAAGATGTCACTAATCAGAGCTAGGGAAAGCACAAATGGCTGTGGTTGGACCGGTGACTGGGGAAAAAGAGAATTAAGTATTATTTCCCACAACAACAGAATTTTAAAAGAAAAAATTATCTTAAATACTTCCTTTCTTTATAATCTTTCCAAATTTACAAAGTAATCTGTCTTTAGCACACAACAACAAAAAAATGTATTTTTGTTTATAAACTGCAGTTTACACCTTCAACAGGAACTTACATTTCCTTAACTGTTTATTCATGAAGTTATATATGCTTCTTTGTCTTCATAAACAGAGTCATTTTCTTAATGATTCAATATTATCAGGAAGATAATTTTTATATTCTGCTTATACAGTGATGTTTTACCAGGCCTACTGAGCTCTGTGGGAATACATGCACAAACTGAAGGTCTCCAGAGCCTTTGCTCTATTGTCCAGCTACTGTCCAGCTAGGGCTTCCCAGGTGGCACCAGCGGTAAAGAATCTGCCTGCCAGTGCAGGAGATGCAAGAGATGGGGGTTCAGTCCCAGGGTGGGGAAGAGCTGGAGGAGGAAATGGCAACCCACCCTGGAGAATTCCATGGATAGAGGAGCCTGGTGTGCTACAGTCCAGGAGGTCGCAGAGTCCGACATGACTGAGCATGTATGCCATCCATGGTCCAGTTATTAGCAATCTATTTCCTCTCTAGCTCTACTTTGCTTTTACTTGGACAAGACTGATAAACTAGACAAGTGGGATTAGTAAAATTATACGTTAAATAATGGGTTGCTGCTGCTGCTGCTAAGTCGCTTCAGTCGTGTCCGACTCTGTGCGACCCCACAGATGGAAGCCCACCAGGCTCCCCGTCCCTGGGATTCTCCAGGCAAGAACACTGGAGTGGGTTGCCATTTCCTTCTCCAATGCGTGAAAGTGAAAAGTGAAAGGGAAGTCGCTCAGTTGTGTCCGGCTCTTAGCGACCCCATGGACTGCAGCCTACCAGGCTCTGCCGTTTCATGGGATTTTCCAGGCAAGAGTACTGGAGTGGGGTGCCATTGCCTTCTTCAAAATAATGGGTTAATGAGGGCCAAACAGCCTATGTTATGAATAAAGCTGTTTATGGCTATATATAAACAGTATATTTTTAACACCTTTCCTGTGGCTAAATGCAAATGGTAGCTAAATTCTAATGGTTATCCTCTTTACACACATACAAACTGAGTGCTTTGTTTTCTTTTTAAAGTTGTTCTATCACTTTAAAGCTACTTGAAAAGTAGTAACTTGCAATGAGAGCAATCCATACTGGAGCGCTTACTTTCTGTCCTTCATCAGTACTTCCAGTTTAAAAGACAAGAAAATCTAAGTTCTGATTCTGCTTCCCTTGTTCAACAGCTATAAAAAGTTAACAAGCCATCCATATGCTCAGGGAAATTTTTCTCATTAAAGGATGAAGTTAAATCAGGTATAGAGAACATACTAGTTAGGAGCAGAGATTGGATTACCTTGTGTTTTTCTTACTTTACAGTTTTGTGAGAATTCCTTTGATGATCAAAACAACAGGAGAGTATTGCAAGAAGATAGTATTAACCCCGCTTAGCATTGGAGAAGGAAATGGCAACCCACTCCAGTATTCTTGCCTGGAGAATCCCAGGGATGGGGAGCCTGGTGGGCTTACGTCTATGGGGTCGCACAGAGTCGGACACGACTGAAGAGACTTAGCAGCAGTAGCAGTCCATAGACAGACCCTGCAGTTCAGTGAGGTTAATAAGTGTGACTTGCTGAGAGTCTCAAATCTAGTAAACAAGAGTTAACTAGTAAGTAACAATGATAAACTGGAAGTCTTTTCAGTGGACCACAAAGCCTACAAAGCAGAAAAGAATAAGTACAAGAAAAATCTGTCTAAAGAACTAGAGAAGACATCGACTTAAGTGTTTCTAGCAAGATATACCTCTTAAATAGGTGCGATGTACAGCACCATCTTCTTGTTGCCAGTCTGGGATACAGGGCGATTTATCAGATAACACACACCACTCAAGTATGTATCTGTTTACAGATTCGTTTGGAGCAGTCCATTCTACCCAAAGCACGTTATCTTTGGGAAATGCTTTAAGATCGGTTATGGGGTGAGTAGCTTTAAAAAAAAACAAAGTATGAATACTGATATGATAAATGAACATTTAAAACTCTGAAGTTCCAACATTTTACATTCATTTTTATAACCATGTGATCTATCTTGCTATCACGTTTTCGTAGCACATAAGATTAAACTGTATTTACATGAATAAAAGCACTAATTTATAAACAGTCAATTTATTTTCAAACGTTAATTCCTTTCCCAAAATTCTGCAAGTATTTTGTGTATATAAGTTGCATTTTCTTCTTCTTTGAAAGCTCCAGATAAAGTTACAGAAAAACAATATATTTAAGTTAAATGTATATAATAGGTTCCTCAAACCTAAAAAATATATTTTTTTAAAAAGACAATCATAAAATGCTTAAACGAACTAAGTAGCTTAGTGCAAAGTTTAAGTGAACCACAAAATGATGGAACAGTTTGGCTGCTGATTGATTTCTAAAAATTTAACCACCATAGATACTGAGAACATAGTCTCAGGATACTGATGTTTTTACAGGAGTCCTGTCCATACCTAACTACCCTTTACCATTCGTAAGTGAGGCTCCATCTTAGGGACAAACCTTGAAAATCCCAGGCAGGGATAGTTAAAACAGACGCGTCTGATTTGCCAACAAGATTTCTTGCTGTCAGAGTTGCTACGTAGCGATCATTTGTGAGGTTTACTGTCAGTTTTGTGTCTTTAACTGTGTAATTTTGTGAATGTGATTTCCACTTTGTGAGAGTCACTTCATAATCCAAAATTTTTCCATTAGCTTCAAAAGGAGGCAATGTCTGTAATAAAACAATTTACTTTTAAAACATATTTCATAAATCTTGAATAAAGGTAATGTTTTTCTTCATGTTCACAAATTCTATTATGTCAAATCTCTGAATATTTAATTGCAAGGGGCTGGCAACCTTACTTTGAACTCACTACTAAAGGGAAACTACTTCACATCGAATGAAGAGTAAAAGCATGGCTTCAGCAAAGAGGGAAAGTAGCACCATTCTGTTAGCTATTAGTTCTTGATACAATTCTTCACTGATGGTATGCTGGCCTAAACTATTTTAAGTCTGAATATTTTTCTTTCTACCTTATTTTAGCATGATCCACTCATGACCATTTATGGAGTGCACAACAACTTTATTTCCTATTACCAGCATACATTCTGACTACCCCAAATGTTAATTATTTTTTATGAGGCACTGAGGAAAGTTCGATAAAACACAGGCCCCTTATAGAACTTTCACAGAATGATGCTGAAATATCTATGAGGTATCACTGGCAGTTTATGAACCTTTTTTTTTTAGTATACATAAAGCTTTGCATTTTTATTAAAGTTATCAAATACTATTTGATACCAAAAATTAAGCCCCATCCATGATACCATATAAAATATATTTATATGAGATAAAAGGATACAGTCAATATTTTTTTCTTACCTTCCATTTGAGTTGTATAGATCTAGTGCCGTGAGCATGAGACGGCTCTATCTTATACCAGAAATTTGGTGCCTTGGATGGTCCTAAAGAAATGATATAAAATTTTTAAAATAAAAGTTTCTATTATAACAAGATAAGCTAAAATCCTAGAAATTATTCTCTTACTTTATTTTTAATATTCTTGCCCTTCAATGATATGGTGTCTTTATTTCTTTCTTTACACCAGCATTTTCCCACCTCAGCATATGTCTTGGACTTCACACCTTTAATCAGGGTGATAGCTTGACAATTTAGATTATATTGCAATTCTTTAGTAATCTTAAAACTGTGAAGGTACAAATATATCCTAAGCAATAACCAAAGATGCATCACTTTCTTATTGCTAAAAGTCAAACTGAAATATATTTAAATACATGTGTACGATCCCTAAATGAATATATTTAAGGATATAAGACAAAATAAATGGAGTAAGCATAGTATTAAGTTTATTACCTTATAGTGGGAGTCAATGTAATGGAATATAATATAAATAAATTCACAGAATTGTTGTAATAATCACCAACCATGTGAAAAAGCACTTTACAAAACATCAAATCTGATTGCTAATTAGGTTTTAAAAATTCAAAAATTTTATAATTGCAAAATATGGCATTAAATAGAATAAAAAACAATCTGAGTAAAATATAAGCAGTGTTGTGCTGACCATGAAGAAGTTAACTACAGTTGGACAAAACAAAGAGGAAAGGCACACCAGGAAGGCTGGGGGAAAACCTGCTGGTACAGGGGCTTTGAACAGATACATACATGAGTACAGTGCAGTATCCCGGAAGAATAAAGAACACAAAGCTATACAGGAAATTTTAGAGGCTAGAAATGGTCAAAAAACTGTGATGTTTTTTAATATCAGATGTTAAAAAAAAACTCTTGCTTCTTTCACTAATTTGAAGAAATGCATAATCCAATTGTTCATAGCTTTTTGGACACCAGGAAATCTCTTTTGATTTGACAAAGGTTATGTGCCATCTCTTCAGAAAATGCACACAAGTAGGAACCCCAATATTTTGTCTACATCTTAAAGTAGTTTAGGAACTCCCCCAAACTGATCAATGTACTTTTAAACTCTTCAAGAATACCAGTTTCAAAATACCTAGCCAAGACAAAGGTATCTGACTCCCAAACCAGCAAGAGTAGATTACTTTCTTTCTTGGCATTTTCCAGAATAAGAGAAAATTTGTGGTGGAGAATGGTACTTTAATTTTCTGCCTTTGACATTCTCAATTCACATAACTTTCATGAAACCTTTGGCAGAGCTCTGTGGAAGTGAAGGGATTTAGGAGATAGGGAAGGTTTCAAAGTCATAGCCGCTGCCACTGACACCTCAAGAGGGTGACCGTGACAAGAAAATGTTTAGAAAAAAATCTGTATTCCATAGGATTATTTCAATTAAAGGCTAACTGCTTTATAATATTGTGTTGGTTTCTGCCATGTATCAATCTGTATAAATCAGCCATAAGTACACACGTCCTTTCCCTCTGGTACCTTGCTCCCACCTCCCACCCCATCCCACTCCTCTGGATTGTCACAGAGCACTGGTTTAAACTCCCTAAGTCATTCAGCCAATCCCCACTGGTGATCTGTTTTCTACATGGTAGCATATATATTTCCATGCTACTCTCTCCATTCGTCCAGCCCTCTCCTTCTCCCTGGTGGCCACAAGTCTGTTCTCTTATGTCTGCATCTCCATTGCTGCCCTGCAGATAGATTCATCAGTACCATCTTTCTAGATTCCATATGTATGTGTTAATATACAACATTTTTCTCTTTCTGACTTATTTCATTCTGTATAATAGGCTCTAGGTTCATTCACCTCATTAGAACGGACTCAAATGTGTTCCTTTTTATGGCCGAGTAATATTCCATTGCATACATGTACCACAGCTTCTTTATCCATTCATCGATGGACATCTAGGTTGCTTCCATGTCCTTGCTACTGTAAATCATGCTGCAATGAACACTGGGGTACGTGTGTCTTTTTCAATAATAGTCTTCTCAGGGTATATGCCAGTAATGGGATTGTTGGGTCATACGGTAGTTTTATTCCTAGTTTTTAAAGGAATCCCCATATTGTCCTCCACAGTGGGCTGTATCAATTTGCATTCCCATCAACAGTGCAAGAGGGTTCCCTTTTCTCCACACCCTCTCCAGCATTTACTGTTTGTAGATTTTTTTGATGATGGCGATTCTGACTGGTATGAGGTGACTTCTCATTGTAATTTTAAATTTTGACTTGCATTCCTCTAATAATGAGTGATGTTAAGCATCTTTGCATGTATTTATCAGCCATCTGTACGTCTTTGGTGAAATGTCTGCTTAGGTCTTCTGCCCACTTTCTGATTGGGTTGTTTTCCTGGTATTGAGTTGCATGAGCTGCTTGGTTATTTTTGAGATTAATCCTTTGTCAGTTGTTTCATTTGCTATTATTTTCCCCCATTCTGAGGGCTGCCTTTTCGCCGTGTTTTTAGTTTCTTTTGCTGTACAAAAACTTTTAATTAGGTCCCACTTGTTTTTATTTCCATTATTTAAGGAAGTAGGTCATAGAGGATCTTGCTTTGATTTATGTTAAAAGAGTGTTTTGCCTATGTTTTCCTCTAAGAGTTTCATAGTTTCTGGTCTTACATTTAGGTCTTTAATTCATTCTGAGTTTATTTTTCTGTATGGTGTTAGGAAGTGTTCCAATTTCATTCTTTTTCAGGTAGTTGTCTAGTTTTCCCAGCACCACTTATTGAAGAGACTATCTTTTCTCCATTGTACATCTTTGCCTCCTTTGTCAAAGATAAGGTGCCCATAGGTGCGTGTGTTTATCTCTAGGCTTTTTATCTTCTTTCATCAGTCTGTATTTCTGTTTTTGTGCCAGTACCATACCGTCATGACAACTGTGTTTGAGTCTCCTTTTCCCAGCCTTTAGGGTTGTATTCCTTCTTCCTTTTGGTTTCTGCCCTTTGTGGGTGAGGTTGTTCCAGTGGTATGCTTTATGTTGGGAAGGACTTGTGCCTGCCTTCTGAGGAGAGGAGGTGAATTTTTTTTCCTCTGATGGGCAGGGCTGTGTAAGGTGGTATTCTCGGGTATCTGTGGGAAGCTGGTCTGCTGATGACTGGGTTTGTTTTTGTTTTGCTTGTTCTTTGGGTGAAGAATCCTGTACTGGGTGCTGCTGGGTCCTGGATACAGGTGGAAGTCTTCATGGGAATTCTCACGGATTAATACTTCGTGGGGTCAGGAGTTCTTTGGCAGTCTAGGGTCCTGGATGCAACCCTCTCACTCCAAAGGCTCAGGGCCTGATTATCTGGCCAGGGAATCAAGACTCCATAAGCCATTTATTATGGCATTAAAGAGGACTGAAACAAACACAGGGCTTCCCAGGTGGCTCAGATGGTAAAGAATTTGCCTTCAATGTAGGAGACCCAGGTTCTATCCCTGGGTCAGGAAGATCCCCTGGAGAAGAGCATGGCAACCCACTCCAGTATTCTTTCCTGGAGAATCCTATGGACACAAGACTCTGGCAGGCTACAGTTTCATGGGGTCACACAGAGTCGGACATGACTGAGTGACTTTCACTTTCACAACACACACACAAAACAGAAAACAAAACAAGAAACAAAAAATGAATCCCAAACAGTAAATACAAAATCAGACAAATGTCAAAGACAAAGGTGCGTGCACACACGCACACGCAGAACAGTCCAAAGAAAAGAAAATATAAGAGAGTGACCTGGTGGTGAACAAAGGAAAGCAAAAATGGTATCGACCAATTAAAAACAAAACACAAATCAGAAAACAAGACGAAGCAGACTGCCAACTGGGGAATAAAGCAAAAAAAGAAAACCAAAACAGACTAATGAACAGGGTGAAAGAAAAGGAAGGCAAAAGATAGAAAAGCAAAGTTAAATAGAAGTATGTTTTTAAAAAGGTTTATATATATTAAAGAATATACCAGGAAAAGAACAACAAGAAAAATAAACAAGCAAAACAATTTTTAAAGAAAAAAACCCATAAAACTGCAAAAAGACAACACAGACGTAGAAGTATATAAAGGAAATATAAAGTGTGATTAAAAAAAAAGTTCTCCAAAGCTTAGAGTTAATAAAATGGACCACCACAGCAATAGGGGAAAAAAAAATCCAGAACCAACTACAGAATGAATCAGAATAATAATAAATGTTTTTCTCTGATCTCAACTGTCAGCATCCTTTCCCTCACTATGAATCACCTCTGCCTCCCTAGGATGCCCTCCAATATCCGGCTGGTCTCTGGACCTGCTGTGGGGACAGCTCAGACTCTATAATCTGGCCCTATTCCTGAATGTTCTTGCCTCCAATGTCCTCCACAGCTGCCAGAGTGAGGCATTTTCTTTTGTGGGAGTTCTCATTCTCCTTTTATATATTCCGTACACACAGAGTCTGCCTACTTGACTGTGTAGGTTTAATCTGCAGCTTGTACAGCTGGTGGAAAGGTGAAAGGTTTTCAATCCTCTTCCTTAGCCACACTGCCCCCACAGTTCAACTGTGGTTTTATCCCTTCCTCTGAATATGAGTCGTCCACAGGAGTCTGCTCCTGAGGCTGCCTTGGAGGACTTGGGTCTGCCTCAGTGAGGACCGGGTGTAGAGGTGCTTCGATTATGGGGACCCTGGCAGTGCCAGGAACGTAGGGGAGCTGGTAGTCACAGGTACAGGAGATATAGTGCTCTTAGGGTTTTTCTAGCCTCTGGCCACTCTGCCCCAGAGAGGATAAAGCATGGAGGTGGTGAGGCTACTTGGATTATGGGGACCTTGGCAGCACAGGGGAGCCTGTGGCCATGGACACAGGAGGTATGTTAGGGTTTTTTCAAGCCTCTGGCAGCTCTGCCCCAGTAGGGATCAAGTGTGCAGGTAGCACAGTTGCTTGGATTGTGAGGACCCTTGAAAGGTTGTTGCTGAGCCATGAAAGACGCAAGGATTCTTGGCCTCCAGAGGAGAGGAATTCAATCCAGGGCCAGTAATGAGGCTTGATCACTCAGAGCTTTTGTATAATAAAGTTTTATTAAAGTATAAAAGAGACAGAAGACTTCTGACATAGACATCAGAAGGGGGCAGAAACAGTGCTCCCTTGCTGGTCTTTAGCAGGAAGTTCTATATATATACCTACTAGCAGGCTACTAATTAGAGAAAGGAAATGTCTCAAAACTTGAGAGAATGGCACCAGACCCCTCACCCACAACATTCATTCTGAGATAACACTGGCACAAGGTAAGTCATCCTGGGCCTTAAAATGATTGACACGAGTCTTGAAGAAACGCAGGTTTCCAAACAAATACATAGTCTCATTAACATAGATTAGGAGAACAATTGTATGAGTAAAACATACCGGTTTGTTGAGCCATTATCGGGGGGGGGGGGGCGCGCGTGTGTGTGTGCGTGCGCGCGTGCACGCGCGCGCATGCGTGCTTAGTCGCTCAGTCATTTCCGACTCTTGCAACCCATTGACTACCTGCCAGGCTCCTTTGTCCATGGGCTTCTCCGGGCAATACTGGAGTGCGTTGCCATTTCCTTCTCCAGGTGATCTTCCCAACCCAGGAATCGAACCCAAGTCTCCTGCATTGCAGGTAGATTCTCTACCAACTAAGCTGTGAGGGAAGCCATATATATATATATATATATATATATACATACACAAAATGTATAATTTTGTATAGAGAAGGAAAAAAAAATCCTGTCACTTGTAGTTTGTTTCCTCCTGCCACTTGAGAGGAAAAATGTCTGACTCATGCAGCCTATTTCCTCCGTCTGGAGACCCCCAGCCTTCCTGCGTGTTACCCTCTCACCCTGGAGGCACAAAGTGCGCAGAGATGCCAGGTGCCTCAGGTGCAGGAGCTGTGGCACTATTACGAGTTTTTTTCTAACCTCTCACGGCCTGTAGCCTCAAAGGGCCTCCCTGGCTGGTCCTTTCCTTGTTTCTTGGCAAAGAAGGCACTCAGAGGTCCCCCCAGGGTGGTGATGAAGTGTGAAAGTGTTAGTCGCTCAATCATGTCTGACTCTGCAATCCATGGACAGTAGCCCACTGTGTTCCTCTATCCATGGAATTCTCCAGGCAAGCATACTGGAGGGGCTTGTCATTCCCTTCTTCAGGCAATCTTCCCAACCCAGGAATTGAACCCGGGTCTCCAGCATAACAGGCAGATACTTTACTGTCTGAGCCACCAGGGAAGCTGGCTGGGGTGCTTCTCTGTTGCTTAGTGTGTCAGGCACTCAAAGGGCCACCCTCTCTGGGTTCTTTCTCTGTTGTTCAGCTGACATGTGGAGACAGAGACACTACAGTGATGGCTCCATCCCCTGCATGTGACTCAGCAGTGTCACCTTACCTCCATGACTACCTGACTTTCCTCCAAAGGCAATCCCCTCTGCAATCTCCTCCCTCACATCCCCAGGGGCCATCTGCAATCAACAGCAGACCTCACCCTGGGATTGCTCCCCAATCCCTACATTTCAGCTCCCAGCCACCACGCATTCCAGAGGACTTGCACTCCTGTCTGGGATACATATGGATGTGGCAAGGATCGTCTGTGTGGTTCTCACTCCATTCAGACTGTCACAGATCAACTGCTGCACTCTCTAACAGCCTCAAATGCTTCCCTGCATCCCAAACAATGCCCCAAATGTGGTGATCTGACCCCTGCTTCAGTTCCCTCACCCTCCAAGTACAGGTCCAGCCTGCTTACTCTCCTCTCTCTCACTTCCTTCTTTGGTCTTGCCAAGTTTTGTGTGGATCTATACATTCGTTTCCAGGGATCAGGGACTCCTGCCTGCTCTCAGCTGGTGTTCTAAAAGATCTTCTGAATCTGAAGATGTATTCCTGAAACATTTGTGGAGGTGTCCACTACTCCTCTGCCATCTTGTCTTCCCCCCTCCATAGGATTATTTCTTGATGGTTATAGATGAAATTAGTAACATCAGATGCTTTGGGGAAGGAATCTTACTTCATATTGTATATCCTTTTATGCCTTTTGGATTCTACCTATATGCCTTGTATTATCATGAAAAACAAAGGGAAAATGAAAATAAACCAACTGATTAAAATGCAATGATACTTTTTCAGGGGCTTATTAAGTACTGATAAAAAAATGAATAAAAACTACAGTACAGCTATCTTTTTGATAGTGAAGGTCTAACGCACATTTTGGTAGGTAATATGATTTTAAAGACTCAGGATATGATCCTCTAGTTAGAGATATTTCGAGACTACTCTCCTTTAATAAAATGTTCTGGATTTACCAACTATTAATGGTTTTCTCATTGTAGCTAAGATACCATTCCACAATTTCCTTTAATTATATTAAATAGATTTGTACTATCAATAATGTATATTAAATTTTATATCTTGAGGTCCTTTAAAAAGTATAAAATATCAGTTTGAATAAAATGATCACAAAAGATGTAATGAAGTCTATATTATTAAAAGTAGATAAAATTTATAGTCAAAATTCAAAAATTTTTTTCTTTATATATTTATTTACTTACTATCTTCATATGTGATACCACTTGCTTCTTCACTCCAGTCACTCCAATATCCTTTACCATCTTCCTTCATACAACGAATCCTAAACACATATTCTGTAAAAGGTTTAAGGTCCTGAACAGTGAATGAAGATCGGGTAGATGATGTATCTTCAGGAGGAACCTGAAAACAAAGCAAATTGACCAACAAAAAAATCCAGAGGTATTTACTACAGATCTTCTAAGTTGCCTAATATTTAGAAGCTAATATATGAAACAAGCCTAATAACTAATGAAAAAAGACTAATTTGACTCAAGCTCTGCAGAGAAATAAATTCAAGTGAAAAAAGCAGTCAAAATTAGTAAAACTTAATAGGTCTGGGAAATATGGAAACAAGTATTATTAATCTTCTCATCCTTTTTTTATTTCTTTCTTCTATGCTCCTATAACACTCATGGTCTTAACAGGAAAAAGAGAAATTCCAATTAAAATTTAATTCAAGGAGGGTTTAATAAAGGAAATATGAGCAGAGTGTAGGAAACCTTATTAGATAGTACAGGCAGTACTCTGGGGCTTAGTGGTGTTACCACCTTTAGAATCAAAGGGAAGAGGGGTGGTACCAGAACCTGGAAGAACAGGGTCACAAAGGGTTAACTTGAGAGAAATAGTGACTTTAGGTTGAGACAGGAAAGCTTTAGGGAGGAAGCAGCGCAAAAAATATGATCTCACTTCTCTCTCTCCTCCCTCTTGCCAAGACCCCTCCACAACCAACAAATAAAATCCATACAGGTCTGCATCCCAAGACAAACAGTAGGTGAAGAAAGGTAGAATACAAATCTAGATGGGCAAAAGGAAGATATTCAGCCCAATTATGAAAAACAAAAGCTATCTTTGTAGATAAACTTGATTTTCAGAAAAAAAGAGTAGACTAAACACAGATTTAGTGATTTCCCTGGTGGCTCAGGCAGTAAAGCGTCTGCCTACAATACAGGAGACCGAGGTTCGATCCCTAGGTCAGGAGGATCCCCTGGAGAAGGAAATGGCAACCTACTTCAGTATTCTTGCCTGGAGAATTTCATGGACAGAGGATCCTGGCAGGCCCCAGTCCATGGGATCGCAAAGAGTAGGACACAACTGAGCAACTTCACTTCACTTCAAACATAAACAACAGGTTCCTTCTACCACTCTGAGATTTCAATATTGAATACAAAATGTGTCAGTCTTTTTTATACAAGTGAATTAAGATTCTATGATATTGAAAAAATTTTGAAGAACTTCTGGTATATATCTTCTCTGTACAATCCTCATGTACAACATGAAGCTAATCCACTTTAGTTTGTTGCTTTTTCTGATTGTATTCTGAGTCCATGTGGAATGGAGGACAGAAGCAGGAAGGTCACGGGCTCAATTCCCTTCGGAGCTCAATTCCCTTCGGAGCTCATTATTGCAACCAGAGAAACAAAGCAAAGGCATACTGTTAATGATAAATGGAGTTACAACAGAGAGTAGTATGCAGATCTCAATGCTATGATGATAACCTTTTAAATTAAAAGCTCCTAGTATTTCTTCTGCTTATAACATCATCTGTTATAAGATGGGTGGTGGTGGTGGTATTCAGTCACTAAGTCGGATCCGACTCTTTGCAACCCCATGGGCTATAGTATACCAGGCTTCCCTGTCCTTCACTATCTCCTGAAGTTTGCTCAAATTCATGTCCACTAAGTCAATGATGCCATCCAATCATCTCATCCTCTGTTACCGCCTTCTCTTCCTGCTTTCAATCTTTCCTAGCATCAGGGTCTTTTCCAGTTGAGTTGGCTCTTCACATCAAGGTGGCCAAAATACTGGAGCTTCAGCTTCAGCATCAGTCCTTCCAATGAATATTCAGGGTTGATTTCCTTTAGGATTGACTGGTTTGATCTCCTTGCAGTTCAAGGGACTCTCAAGAGTCTTCTCCAGCACCACAGTTTGAAAGGATCAATACTTTGGTGCTCAGCCTTCTTTTATGGTCCAACTCTTACATCTGTATGTGACTAGTGGAAAAACTATAGCTTTGACTAGATGGACCTTTGTTAGCAAAATGATGTCTGCTTTTTAATATACTGTCTAGGTTTGTGATAGCTTTTCTTCCAAAGAGCAAGTGTCTTCTAATTTCATGGCTGCAGTCACCATCCACAGTGATTTTGGAGCCTAAGAAAATAAAATCTGCTACTGTTTCCATTTTTTCCCTGTCTATTTGCCATGAAGTGACATGACCAGATGCCATGATCTTAGGTTTATGAATGCTGAGTTTTAAGCCAGCTTGTTCACTCTTCTTTTTCACCTTCATCAACAGGTTCTTAAGTTCCTCTATCTGCATATCTGAGGTGGTTGTTATTTCTCCCAGCAGTCTTGATTTCAGTTGGTGACACATCCAGTCCAGCATTTCACATGATGTGAAAGAAAGTTAAAAGTAAAGTGGTAGTTGCCCAGTCGTGTCCAGCTTTGCGACCCCACGGACTGTAGCCTATCAGGCTCTTCTGTCTATGGAATTCTCCAGGCAAGAATAATGGAGTGGGTTGCCATTCCCTTCTCCAAGGGATCTTCCCAACCCAGGGACTGAACCTGAGTCTGCCATACTGCAAGCAGATTCTTTACCATCTGAGCCACCAGGGAAGCTCAAACGATGTACTCTGCATGTAAGTTAAATAAGCAGGGTGACAATATATAGTCTTGACGTAGTCCTTTCCCAATTTTGAACCAGTCCATTATTCCATGTCCAGTTCTAACTGCTGCTTCTTGACCTACATATAGGCTTCTCAGGAGGCAGGTAAGGTATTCCCATTTCTTTTAAGAATTTTCCACAGTTTGTTGTAATTTTGGGTATACAGTCCTTTTATTTTTCAATCTTACAATCCCTCTATTTCATGGGTTGGCAAACTTATAAAGGGCTAGACTGTAAATACTTTAGGCTGTGGGCCAGATGGTCTCTGTTGCAGTTATTCAACTCTTTCTATGTAGCACAAAAATCATCAGAAAGAATATGTAAACAAATGTTTGTGGCTGTGTTCCAATAAAACTTTATTTACAAAAACAGATGACAGGCTGAATTTGGCCTGCAGATGTAGTTTGTTAATGCCTGCTCTACCTTACCCATATAATCTCTTCATTCTTACTCCTCTACCTAATCTGCTTCCTCTTATCTGTGGCCCTTTCACCTCTCACTAGAAATGCTATTCCCTCTCATTCTGCATCACTTCCATACTTCACTTAAAATCTACTGTGCTGAGCAAAATTGTATTCTCTGTCTGGATGTCTTCCTATTGGTCCTTGCTTGAAATACAGCTCTAGAAGTGTCAAGCAAACTACTTCACATAACCAGAAATTTAAGACATTCAGAAAATGACTGAGACTTTTAGGTTAGTGGGTTAAAGAAAAGACTACTTGAATAAACAGTAACTTTCAATTTACCTGGTTCCAAGTTGAGGCATCTTTGGTCCTATATTGAATGTCATATTTCAGTGTTATAAAACTCTTAAAACGTGAATCAGTCCATGTCAATTTTAAAATACTAGACAGTTCCTTTGAACTGTTGACTGATAAAATATGTGGTGGATTGAGCTTCACTGAAAAATAAAAAAGATCCTAATGTTTACCATGGTTTACTTTTACAACTTCTTACAAAGTCCAATATGCTCTTTATATTTTATTTCATAATATGCTATGCATTTATTCTCACCAAATGAACAAATTTGTCTAAAAAAATGCTATACCATACTACTATAATGGAAGGAAAAGGTTCCTAAAGAAATTCTAGTTCTTTTCCTTGTCAATTTATTACATTTGTTAATATTTTCAGGTTCAGACATTAAGTTAAATAGTGATGACATATGGAATTTATAAAAAGTATAAAAATGAAGCATATACACTATGACTATAATGCTGTAAGATGTTTGATATCTGAATAGATATCAGAGATAATATTAAAAATAAAAACAGCTGTCAGTGTGGTTGGATTATGGATATTTTTCTTTTCCCAAAGTATTTTTAATGTTGATAAAGTTAGTTTGTAGAAGTCACTAAGAAAACAAAAGCTTATTATTTATATATTGAACTCAAAACTAATTTATAAGACACTGTATATTCTAATAAATTCTCAAATTTAGGTTTATAAATACCTTTATCTACAGGATCAAAATTGATATGATCTGAGGTAACCTTCCCAAGGGCGTTCTCTGCTTCTACCCAGACTTCAATGTTGACAAAATACACAGGAGGATAATCAACAGTGCATGAGGTGGGGGTGTCACGTTTTGCTTTACAATCATCAAACTTCTCTGTTGCCCTAAATACAAAAATGGTAAAATCAGTCATTAAAAATGGATTTGAATAAATTAGAGTGAAAAAGGTTACTTGAAAAGAGTTTGATGAGACCCAGATTATCATAGCTTAGAATAAATAAGTTAATTTCAATACATTTAAAACAAACTATTGAACACTAGAAACAAAATCTGTTAAAAATTCACCTGTTTTTCTTTAAAACTGAGTTTGATCTATATCATAAAACACAAGATTATTTTCAAAATTTTACTCCAAGAATATCATATTTAGAATCTTATGCTCTAACCCAATGACCCTTCTTCAAAACTTATTAGTGATATTAGTCCAGTTTTTTTCCTTTCCTTGAACAGAATCTTTACAGTATCAGCAATGTTTTTCTTTAAGCACAGTATGCTTTTTCAAAACACAATATGCTAGGAGGTGATAGAGCAGGGATAGAATTTCTATCCTTCCAGAAAATTCCCTCAGCCCCTTTCCAACCACTCAACCACTTTCTAATTTTCTATTACCATAGAAAGTTTCAAGTGATATGACTAAATTTACTCACATACGTTTAAATCATGCATCAATTAAGAATATATATGCATATGTATGCATATATATATTAAATCAAAACCAAACCAAAACAGGTAACCTTTGGAAGGAGTGGGGAAATAAGGAAAAGGAACAGGGTACGGAGACTTCTATAAACATACTTTGTCTTAGAAATCTGTGTGGATTAATTTATTACTTTATACAATGAAGAAAATTCTTAAAAACCACAAGCAAAATGAAACAGCTCGAAGAAAGGAGATATAGATGTTAGATAGATGAATTAACTAAAAACCTATAGTCTGGATTTTAAATTGGAAATACCAGTACGAGTTCATGATGTATTTTATCTTAAAAACATTTTTGGTTCTTTCCACTAAAAAAAGCCTAGAAACAACAACCCAGTAATTAATTGTATTCCACACTAAGTGGAACCATGACTACTTGGGAATTGGTTGATTCTAGGTCTGGAACAGAAAACATATTAAGATGAACCTGGAACACCTTGTCACTTCAGAAATCAGGAAGGTATCAAAGAACTCATGAAGTTGTGTTAAAAGGATAAGCCAATCTGAAAAGTTCCCACTAACCAAAGATGGGACAATTTAAGTATTAAGAAGAATGACTGTAATGGATTAAAACACATCAAATCAGGAATTCCCAATGGTCCAGTAGCTAAGACTCTGCGCTCCCAATGCAGGTGGTCAGGGTTCCACCCCTGATCTGGGAACTAAATCCCACATGCCGCAACTAAGAGTTCACATGTTGCAACTAAAGAACCTGAATGATGCAAAGAAGATCAAAGATCCTGCATGCTGCAATTAAGACCTGGCGCAGCCAATAAATAACAAGACATCAAATGTTTAAATATGAATTCATAATGAGGAGAAAAATCCCTTACATCTACCTTTGGAATTTGGAAGATGCTGCTGCTGCTACTGCTAAGTCGCTTCAGTCATGTCCGACTCTGTGCGACCCCATAGACGGCAGCCCACCAGGCTCCCCCGGTCCCTGGGATTCTCCAGGCAAGAACACTGGAGTGGGGTGCCATTTCCTTCTCCAATGCGTGAAAGTGAAAAGTGAAAGGGAAGTCGCTCAGTCGTGTAGGGATTAATTAATCTAATTAATGATGTAAATGCTCAAGTGATTAAGGGTGGAAGTATATGGATGTCTAACTCACTCTGAAATTCATTAAAACAAGATGGGTTGGTAGATGGAGACAAGCACAGTAAAATGTTAACTGTAGAATCTAGGTAATGAGTATGTATAAATGTTCACTGTAAAATTCTTTCAACTTTTCTTTATATTTGAAGAAAAAAAACTAAAGGGAAATTCTGTAATACCTGAAACCATTGCTCAAATTTTGATATAAGAAAAACAAAAACAAACATTATATGGTAGTTCCTAATGAAAATATATATAACTACTATGAATTATTTTTGGGGGGGAAAAAACTGATTAAATGTCTAGATCTAATGGAAAGTTTTAGTAAATAAAGGGACAGAAGAATGTGTTAAATAATGTAAACCATTATTTTAACAACTGAACTGCAAAGAAAGAAGGTAGAACCTATGGTTAAGACAGACAAGATGTATGAATTGGCAATATGTGGTGATTACTTAAATCTTGATTTGACAAGTATAAAAATATATACATACATTCATGAGACAACTGGGAAAATTTGAACACTAATTAAAAATGTAACAATATGAGAGTATTTTCAATTATATTTGGATTTTTTTTAAGTGTCCTTATCTTTTCCATAAAAGTACTAAAATATTTATGGATGAGATGATGTTTATTTCTTTAAAACCATCTAAGTGTGGGGTATATATAAAGTAAGACTGGTAATGGGCTGATAACTACTGAAGCTCGGTGATGAGCGTGAGGATTTCTTACACTATTCTTTCAACTTTCATATTTCAGGTGTTCTAAAATAAAAAGTTAAGTAAAACATTTAAAACTTTGCATTTAATAATACTACCTCACAAGATAAAAATTCTACCACAAAGGCAAACTTAATAAATTCAATGTACAACAAATTTAAAATAACTTGCCACTCAGATTTTAAAGTGTAGTTTGTTTCCAGGTATGTTTCCCTTCCAGGATCCCACTGACACATCATTTTCTTTCCTTCATTCACAATGCAACTCAAATTTTTAGGTTTTTCAGGAGGCACTAAAAGGGAAAAATTAGCAATTTTCAAAAAGCTTCATATTCACAAAAAGCATGCAATTTATATACTCCTCTAGACATTTAAGATAACCAAAATCAGACAGAAAAAAACAAAACCAAGAAAAGACATAATGAAAAACTGGTGACTAAAAAACTAATTTCTTTTTTAAGTAAATTCAAACATTTTAGATAGTAACATACATTTTCTATCATACTTGTCATTAATAGGTATGTTTCAAGTTAACTTTCTACACAAAGTCAACTTTCATTTATAGCTGGAAAGCATTATCAACTGACTTCTCAAGTGTATTTTAGAAACTAATACTTAAATGTTAGTAAGAGGCAAGTAAATAGAAGCAAAAATGACTCATTTATATCTCTCCCTTCCCAAACTCTGCTGGAGAGAAAGCAAATGCTAAAATTATAGTGTTAGACGATCCACAAATTTGGCAATCCATTCTTGGATCATAGTAAATTTATTTGTCTACTTCAACATAAAAGCATTCTCCAGTATTGATTCACTTTCTTCAGATAATTGCTTTACACTGTATTTTCTCCACAACTAAGGGATATTGAAAGTTACTATGAGCTCAGTCACAGATTTCAACTCAACATTTTTGGTGGGTATATCTTGTCAAAGTATTTTTCTGGAAAGCTGACAGATGCTTGACTTTCAGGAAAAATATTAAACTTGTGTTACTCCTTAGGCTTTTATATATTTGTAATGCAAATGCAGTTCTACTTCTAAGCTTATTTTTTTTTAAACATTAAAAAGAAAAAACAGTTCAAAACTCACTGAGCTGACAGTTACTGCATTTCAAAAAGACCAAAAGACAATGGACATTAAAGATATAATTCAACAGTCATGACAAAGTCTGAAATAAAGTAAAACAAAACTTACAGCCTGAAATGATTCTGATTCCATAAACACTCCGATTAATCTGTCCAAACATACGAATGTTGCAAGTGAGCAGAGCATTTATTAAAGTTATATTTGGAAATGTGACACTAGATGCTGTTCTGTTTATGACACTATATTGTTCATAAGGAACAGGTACACGGCCTGTTTTCCAGAAAATGTCATTAGCAGTCACATGATAATCATCCATACATTTTTCCTTTAGCACACAAACTGCCGTGAAATTCGAACCAAGTTGTACAACTGAAGATTCAGGGTGGATATGAGCACATGGAACTATAAGTTCACCTGGAAAGGAATAATAACAGAAAATGTAAGAACAGACTGAATTTTTCTGGTACAAAATGACATTCTATATCAGTACAGTTCCTCAATCATCATTAAAATATCTCTAAAGACACAGAAAAAGAAGAAACACAGTGAAAGTTAGTATCACCAGAATTTAATGTCTAAATTTGAAAAGAATTATATCAATTACATGGCAAATGGAACTGGATTTTACCAAAATAAAAAAGACCTATGCAAATTTCAGCCCTTTTTATAACATTCTACCTTGCCTTAGGAAATAGTTTGCCTGCAGGGTGATTCATATTTGCTCTGCCACCAATTCTGTTTCTCAACTCACACTCCGTGTCTAAATAGACCCACCAGAAGACAGGCGATGGTCTCTGCTTCTCGCCAGTCCTGAATGCCTTTGAGGGTGCAGATGGGGACATGCAAAGACAGTATATGTTGTTCATACATCAAAATCAGACAAAAAGTAAAGAGCAAGGGTGTAGCAAAATAAAGACAGGAAGAGTAAAATAATACAACCAAATACACTGGTTTTAACAATAAGTAATGGGATATAATCTCATATTAAAAAACAAAGAACCAAATTATATAAAAAAATAAATTCCTATGACCTACTCCATGTTGATGACATATAAACCCCTCTTTCTGACTCTAATTTCCTGTTTTCAGTGGCTTACAAGATATTTCATAAGTACTTTAAAATGAACATGTCTAAAATTATATGTATCATAGTTCAATTCAGTCACTCAGTCATGTCCAACTCTTTGTGACCCCATGGACTGCACCATGCCAGGCTTCCCTGTCTATCACCAATTCCTGGAGTTTACTCAAACTCATGTCCATTGAGTTGGTGATGCCACCCAACCATCACATCCTCTATTGTCCCCTTCTCCTCTCATCTTCAATCTTTCCCAGCATCAGGGTCTTTTCAAATGAGTCAGTTCTTGGCATCAGGTGGCCAAAATACTGGAGTTTCAGCTTCAGCATCATTCCTTCCAATGAATATTGAGGCCTGATTTCCTTTTGGATGGACTGGTTGGATCTCCTTGCAGTTCATGGGACTCTCAAGAGTCTTCTCCAACACGCACAGTTCAAAAGCATCAATTCTTTGGCACTCAGCTTTCTTTATAGTCCAACTCTCACATCCATACATGACTACTGGAAAAACCACAGCTTTGACTAGATGGATCTTTGTTGGCAAAGTAACGTCTCTGCTTCTCAATAAGCTGTCTAGGTTGGTTATAGCTTTTCTTCCAAGGAGCAAGCATCTTTTAATTTCATGGCTGCAGTCACCATTGTAGTGATTTTGGAGCCCCCGAAAAGAAAGTCTGTCACTGTTTCCACTGTTTCCCCATCTATTTGCCCTGAAGTGATGGGACTGGATGCCATGATCTTAGTTTTCTGAATGTTGAGCTTTAAGCCAACTTCTTCACTCTCCTCTTTCACTTTCATCAAGAGGCTCTTTGTTTCCTCTTCACTTTCTGCAGTATCTGAGATTATTGGTATTTCTCCTGGCAATCTTGATTCCAGCTTGTGCTTCATCCAGCCTAAGCAGGGTGACAGTATACAGCCTTGACGTACTCCTTTCCCGATCTGTAACCAGTCTGTCGTCCATGTCCAGTTCTAACTGTTGCTTCTTGACCTGCATACAGATTGGTCAGGAGGCAGGTCAGGTGGTTTGGTATACCCTTCTCTTGAAGAATTTTTCACAATTTGTTGTGATCCACACAGTCAAAGGCTTTGACATAGTCAATAAAGCAGAAATAAATGTTTTTCTGGAACTCTCTTGCTTTTTCGATGATCCAGCGGTGTTGGCAATTTGATCTCTGGTTCCTCTGCCTTTTCTAAAACCAGCTTGAACATTTGGAAGTTCTCAGTTCACGTACTGGTGAAGCCTGGCTTGGAGAATTTTGAGCATTACTTTGCTAACATGTGAGATGAGTGCAATTGTGCAGTAGTTTGAGCATTCTTTGGCATTGCCTTTCTTTGGGATTGGAATGAAAACTGACCTTTTCCAGTCCTGTGGCCACTGCTGAGTTTTCCAAATTTGCTGGCATATAGAGTGCAGCACTTTAACAGCATCATCTTTCAGGATTTGAAATAGCTCAACTGGAATTCTGTCACCTCCACTAGCTTTGTTTGTAGTGATGCTTCCTAAGGCCCACTTGACTTTGCATTTCAGGATGTCTGGCTCTAGGTGAGTGATCACATCATCATGATTATCTGGGTCATGAAGATCTTTTTTGTACAGTTCTTCTGTGTATTCTTGCCACCTCTTCTTAATATCTTCTGCTTCTGTTAGGTCCATACCATTTCTGTCCTTTATTGTGCCCATCTTTGCCTGAAAATTCCCTTAGTATCTCTAATTTTCTTGAGGAAATCTCTAGTCTTTTTCATTCTATTGTTTTCCTCTATTTCTTTGCATTGATCACTGAGGAAGGCTTTCTTATCTCTCCTTGATATTCTTTGAAACTCTGCATTCAAATGGGTGTATCTTTCCTTTCCTCCTTTGCCTTTCACTTCTCTTCTTTTCATACCTGTTTGTAAGGCCTCTTCAGACAACCATTTTGCCTTTTTGCATTTCTTTTTCTTGGGGATAGTCTTGATCAATGCCTCCTGTACTGTGTCATGAACCTCCATCCATAGTTCATCAGGCACTCTATCAGATCTAATCTCTTGAATCTATTTGTCACTTCCACTGTATAATCTTAAGGGATTTGATTTAGGTCATACCTGAAGGGTCTAGTGGTGTTCCATACTTTCTTCAATTTAAGTCTGAATTTGACAATAAGGAGTGTGCATGATCTTAGCCACAGTCAGCTTCCAGTCTTGTTTTTGCTGACTGTATAGAGCTTCTCCATGTTTGGCTGCAAAGAATATAATCAATCTGATTTCACTACTGACCATCTGGTGATGTCCATGTGTAGAGTCTTCTCTTGTGTTGTTGGAAGACGGTGTTTGCTATGACCAGGGTGTACTCTTGGCAAAACTCTGTTAGCCTTTGCCCTGCTTCATTCTGCACTGCAAGGCCAAATTTGCCTGTTACTCCAGGTGTTTCTTGACTTCCTCCTTTTGCATTCTAGTCCCCTATAATGAAAAGGGCATCTTTTTTTGGTGTTAGTTCTAGAAGGTCTTGTAGGTCTTCATAGAACTGTTCAGCTTCTTCAGTATTACTGGTTGGGCATAGACTATGTATCACAGTCCCTTCCAAACTTATTTTTTCTTCTTCTCACTTCCCTATTGCTGCTGAGACACTACTCCCATCCGGTCGCCTAGGCCAGATAACCTTGCAGTCCTTACTCTCTAATTAGCCTCCTTCCACACTCCCTCGGTCTTTTTGTTTCTATATTCTTAGTACGTATAGCAACCTCTTCTCATCAACCCTATTTTGGCTGCTGGCACTCAGGCTATCGTATTATACCACAATCTGACCTCCTTCTAGTTTATCTTAAACATACAGCTCCCAAAGTTACTGTTCAAAAATGATTATGCCATTTACCTATTTTAAATTATTTAGTGCCTACCTATTACCATCAAGATAAAATGCTCAATACTTGACATGATTCTATCCTCTTTCTCTATTCTCACTATCTAGAAACTTAAGGCAGCTTTCTTGAGTGAATCCCATTTATCAATGGAATTTGAAATTCTAACAGCTTTAATTTATTCACTTGGAAAATGAAGATAATAATGGCTATCTTGAAAGTTTATTGAGATCAGATATTATTAATGGAAAGAATCTACTACAATGCCTGGTCTTCAAAAGGCCTCCAATAAATGGTAGCCTGTCACCACTGCTTGGCTTCCCTGGTGTCTCAGTGGTGAAGAATCTACCTGCCAGTGCAGGAGATGCAGCTTTGCTCCCTGGGTCGAGAGGATCCCCTGGAGAAGGAAATGGCAACCCAGTTTAGTATTCTTGCCCAGGAAATCCCATGGACAGAAGAGCCTGGTGGGCTACCGTCCCTGGCATTGCAAAAGAGTCGGATATGACTTAGTGACTAAACAACAACAAATCATCATTACTACTGCTATCCAGAGACAAGTAATCTAGTCACACTGACTCTGGAAAGGTCTCTCAGAGGTGACTGGTTCTAGCAGTTAAGGTAAAAGATGTATAGAACCAGAGAATCAAAAAACTGACAAAAACCTTGGAGAGAATTTACTTCAATCGTTTATTTTATAAAGAACGCTGAGATACTTTTATGGAGTAAATCTCAAATATCAGACAGATTCTTCCAATTCTCAACTTGGTCCCAGGCTAGACTGCACAAAGGATAAAAGTACTTTTAAAAACTAAACAATTAACTTCTTATTCCATATCTGTCATTAAGCTCATAAGGCCCAGAGTCAAAATGTTTGTTTCAAAGCTTATGCAGCAGCCTGTTTGAGTGGCCTTCCATTACTGATGCATGGCTGTGGCAAGTCCTAGCGCACAAGCTCCTGTCAATGTCCATCCTGTGACAGACTAGTAAGTTACCCTGTGACAATGAGTAAGTCCTTAAAACTCCTCCAATCGCACTTTGTTCCTTGGTAAAATCATTCCTGTTTGACTTTCTCTTTAATAATGAAAAGGAACCTTACCTAGGAAATATACTTCAGAGTACTAAAGAACATGAGATATAGCCAGAGACTAACAATTTTTTATCACACAGAATAAGAAATGCTAGAAACAGGCAAATGTTCCAGTTTTCGAAATGAAGCACAGGCTCACTGAAACCATCCTGTGCCAAATGAAACCTACTTTTACAGGGTTACTAGACTGATTTAAATGGCAACCCACTCCAGTATTCTTGTTTGGAGAATCCCAGGGACGGGGGAGCCTGGTGGGCTGCCGTCTATGGGGTCGCACAGAGTCGGACTCGACTGAAGCGACTTAGCAGCAGCAGCAGGCTGATTTTTTACTACTCTTGATCTATAAAAACAGATATTTTGTAACTTCAAACTAAAACATTTTCACTTGATTGATTACCTACATATAAAAAAATTCACTGACTAAAAAGAGTCAATGAGAGGGAGGCTAAAGGAGTATGCTGAAGTGCCTCCCCTCAAACCTTGGGGTAGACTGTACTTTCCAAAGAAGGTCATACTTATAAATGTATCCCATTCAACATGCTCATCTTACAAAGTGACTAATACTCCTCCAAAGAAATGAGATCTATGTTTCCCTTTTGCTCTCAGATCTTTAAGGGTGCTTATGCCTGCCCCAGCCAACAGAGTGTGCTAAGTGACTTCCAAAGCTAGATCATAAAAAAATACAACTTCTGACTAGCTCTCTTTTTCTCTTGCGACATTTGCCATGGAACCCAGCCACATGTAAGGAAGCCAAGGCCGCAAGGACAGACCACATGTGGTGGTGTAGCCAAGAGCCCCAAAGCCCTGAATCTACAGCCAGCATCAACACCAGACATAATAAGTGAATGAGACTTCAGATGATTCCAGCTACTCATCTCTGAATATTCTAGCTGAGGCCCAGATATCACAGAGAAAAGAAGAATCTGTGTGTCTGACTGAGCCTGTCACACATAAACCATGAGAAATAATAAGTAATGCCATTTTAAGGCATGAAGCTTTAGAGTAATCTGTCTGGCAGCAACAGATAATATAGTCCTGTTATTTTCAACCTTTTTATCAACAACTTAGGGGGAAAACAGACACACACACTTAACAAATCAGCAAAAGATTATAATGGATTGCCCACAATTTGGATAATGTCAGGATTCAAAATTATGCTTAAGGACTAGACTGATAGGCTAATAAATTTGGCAAAAACATCTTCTATTTAGGTTGATAAACAAATATAGAGTGAAGGGGAAATGGCTTAAAAGTAATTGATGTGAAAACAATCTGAGAATTTTCAGTGACTGGTAGATGGCTTAACATAAAACTACAGTGTATCTTAACTGGCAAAAAATTATGCTGCTTTAATAAAAATGATCCTTCAAAAGTAAATAAAATCACTATACTTAGAATATGTCAAGTTCTGATATATTTTTTCCTTAAGTGCATTTTATTCAAACCTTAATAATAAATACATTATTACATTCCTTTTTATAAAGCATACTATGGGCCAGGTACTGCTCAAATGCCTTCTGTGTATTAACTCATTTAAATCTCACAATAACCCTAGAAGTTAGAGACATTACTATCCCCATCTTACAGATCATGAAACCGAGACACAGATTAAGTGATGGCTAAAGTTTCATTGTTGTTAACTAGAATTAAGTGGGATGGTATTATATGTTAAATATGATATGGAAAATCAAGGGAAGAGTCAGGAGAGTAATCAGTGCATACAGATTGGAAGTCAAGTCCTACAAAGAATAATTAGGATAACTAGGTAAATTTAATTTGGGCAAGAGAGGGGTTAAAAAGCATTTCTTCAATACTTGAAGACTTGAACAGTGGAAAAGGAAAGTGGACCTACAACAGAAGCATTTTTAAGATTAATGAGAAAAGTTACAAGGAAGAAAATTTGGGTTTAAGACTAAGGAAAGACTTTTAAATGAGAAAAAATTTCAGCTTAAGGTTTGTATCATTTCCAGTGTTTAAAAAGAGGCTGTGTTCTTGAATTTGAAGAGGGTTTGACTTAGAGCAATGCTTCTCAAATTATCTGGGGTGAAGGATCAGTTTAGGTTTTCTTCACCCAATCCTTTACAGACATATACTTTTGTTTTACATTTGATGAGGCAAATCCATTGATCACATAGCCATAGATATCATGGCTATGTCAAATTGTTAAAAGCGTTTCTAAACATTTATTCTTAATTTCTGTACTCAACTCATTATGGACCAATAATAACCAGTTCTCAGGCTGTGGACCAGTTGGAGCAGTACTGCTCTAAGTGATCTTTCTTCTGGTATCACAATCTCACTGCTGCTCAGTGACATCTTTGGCTATTAAGGAGTGAAGTGCTAAAAGTTAACAAACCTGATTCTGTTTCTTTATTTAAAAAAATTAACAAAATTCCCTTTTTTCCTTCTCAATATTAAACTTACTGTTAGTACAGCTGAACAAGATTTAGGATTACTGAGTGCTTCAACTCAAATTATACAAATTATACTTTGTCAAGAGCATTTTAACTTGAGTCCATTTTTAAGGCAACATCGTTGTTTCAATAATGATCCTAAAGAATAAATATGTAAGCATAATTATATAATTATTCAGCAATACACAAACCTAATTTGTGGGATCGGGAAGTAGGATATCTCATGAACCTTACCTATAGATTCAGTGGTGAGGAAAATAAACAAGGCTTGCACTATCCAAGTTTGCAATGTGAACATCTTGCATAGATATTTCTGTAAAAGACACATGCAATATTATTTTAAATATTTTTACTCTTACTATGCATAATAAAGACACAAGTTCTAAAGCTCTTTTGTTTCCATTGTATAGTTGTTTTCTAAAAGGTGGTAAAATTCTTGTGAGAATGCAGAAAACAAACTGAACTCTTCAGAATATTTTTCTTTATTCCCCCTAATGTTATGGCTACGTAAAATACAGCTGGGAAACATACTTTATACTTTGGTGTTTTTAGTTACTAAGTCATGTCCAACTCTTGTGACCCCATGGACTGGAGCCACTAGGCTCCTGTGTCCATGAGATTTCCCAGGCAAGAATACTGGAGTAGGTTGCCATTTCCTTCTCCAGGGGATCTTCTGGCCCCAGGGATTAAACCCAGGTCTGCATTGCATGCAGATTCTTTACTGACTAAGCCACCAGGGAAGCCCAATTTATACTTTAAGGTCAATTAAAAGAGCAATCCTGTTTCTATATTATGAAGTCTTACATTGCTAGTAAATATTCTGTGAGACTGAAGAGTTCAGAGAGACAAATTTCTACATGGCAAAACCTCTCCATTGGCAAGTTCAAAAGATAATAGCCAAACAGGAAAAAATAAGCTTGTAATTCATAGCCTGACCAAAATTATCCCAATATATGAAGAATGCCTACAAATCATTACAAAAATTCCAACAACTCACCTTCCCTGTTTAGAAGAAAACATGCAAGATGAGCCAAACAGGCAATTTATAGAGAAGGAAACACAAGTAACTGAAACATATGAAATGATACTTTCAACCTCACTCATAATGAGATACAAATTAAAACAAGCCAGACAACAAGGGATTCAATGCAATCCCTATCAAGCTACCAATGGTATTCTTCACAGAGCTAGAACAAATAATTTCACAATTTGTATGGAAATACAAAAAACCTCGAATAGCCAAAGCTATCTTGAGAAAGAAGAATGGAACTGGAGGAATCAACCTACCTGACTTCAGGCTCTATTACAAAGCCACAGTTATCAAGACAGTATGGTACTGGAACAAAGACAGAAATATTGATCAATGGAACAAAATAGAAAGCCCAGAGATAAATCCACGCACATATGGACACCTTATCTTTGACAAAGGAGGCAAGAATATACAATGGATTAAAGACAATCTCTTTAACAAGTGGTGCTGGGAACTCTGGTCAACCACTTGTAGAAGAATGAAACTAGAACACTTTCTAACACCTTACACAAAAATAAACTCAAAATGGATTAAAGATCTCAACGTAAGACCAGAAACTATAAAACTCCTAGAGGAGAACATAGGCAAAACACTCTCCGACATACATCACAGCAGGATCCTCTATGACCCACCTCCCAGAATATTGGAAATAAAAGCAAAAATAAACAAATGGGACCTAATTAAACTTAAAAGCTTCTGCACAACAAAGGAAACTATTAGCAAGGTGAAAAGACAGCCTTCAGAATGGGAGAAAATAATAGCAAATGAAGCAACTGACAAACAACTAATCTCAAAAATATACAAGCAACTCCTACAGCTCAACTCCAGAAAAATAAATGACCCAATCAAAAAATGGGCCAAAGAACTAAACGACATTTCTCCAAAGAAGACATACAGATGGCTAACAAACACATGAAAAGATGCTCAACATCACTCATTATCAGAGAAATGCAAATCAAAACCACTATGAGGTACCATTTCACACCAGTCAGAATGGCTGTGATCCAAAAGTCTACAAGCAATAAATGCTGGAGAGGGTGTGAAGAAAAGGGAACTCTCTTACACTGTTGGTGGGAATGCAAACTAGTACAGCCACTATGGAGAACAGTGTGGAGATTCCTTAAAAAACTGGAAATAGAACTGCCTTATGATCCAGCAATCCCACTGCTGGGCATACACACTGAGGAAACCAAAAGGGAAAGAGACACGTGTACCCCAATGTTCATCGCAGCACTGTTTATAATAGCCAGGACATGGAAGCAACCTAGATGCCCATCAGCAGATGAATGGATAAGAAAGCTGTGGTACATATACACAATGGAGTATTACTCAGCCATTAAAAAGAATACATTTGAATCAGTTCTAATGAGATGGATGAAACTGGAACCTATTATACAGAGTGAAGTAAGCCAGAAAGAAAAACACCAATACAGTATACTAACACATATATATGGAATTTAGAAAGATGGTAACAATAACCCTGTGTTTAAAAAAAAAAACAAAAAACAAGCCAGACGGGAATGTAAGATGATACAAACACTTTGGAAAACAATTTGGCAGTTCTTTACGAATTAAAAGCACATCATAAGACTTAGCATTTCCACTCCTAATAATGTATCCAAGAGAAATAAAAATAAATGTCCACATGAAGACTTATATCCAAACCTACAGCAGTTTTGCTTATAATAGCCCCAAACTAGAAACAATCTAAATGTCAATCAACTGGTGAAAGGATAAACAAATATTCAAACAGTAGTATATCCATACAATAGAATACTACTCAGCAATAAAAGGGGACAAACTAGTGATACAGGCAAGAACATGAACAAATCTCAAAAGCACTATGTTGAATGAAACAAGCCATACAAAACAGGCTATATTCCAAATAGGGAAAGGAGTACATCAAGGCTATATATTGTCACCCTGCTTATTTAACTTATATGCAGAGTACATCATGAGAAACGCTGGGCTGGATAAAGTACAAGCTGGGATCAAGATTGCCAGGAAAAATATCAACAACTTCAGATATACAGATGACACCACCTTTATGATAGAAAGCAAAGAAGAACTAAAGAGCCTCTTGATGAAAGTGGAAAAGGAGAGTGAAAAAGTTGGCTTAAAGCTCAACATTCAGAAAACTTAAGATCATGGCATCCAGTCCCATCACTTCATGGCAAATAGATGCGGAAACAGTGACAGATGTTTATTTTGGGGGGCTCCAAAATCACTGCAGATGGTGACTGCAGCCATGAAATTAAAAGACGCTTGCTCCTTGGAAGAAAAGCTATGACAAACATAGATGGCATAGTAAAAAGCAGAGACATTACTTTGCCAACAAAGGTCCATCTAGTCAAGACTATGGTTTTTCCAGTAGTCATGTATGGATGTGTGAGTTGGACTACAAAGAAAGCTGAGTGCCAAAGAAGTAATGCTTTTGAACTGTGGTGTTGAAGAAGAGTCTTCGGAGTCCCTTGGACTGCAAGGAAATCAAACCAGCCCATCCTACAGGAAATAAGTACTGAATATTCATTGAAAGGACTGATGCTGAAGCTGAAACTCCAATACTTTGGCCACCTGACGCGAAGAACTGACTCATTTGAAAAGACCCTGATGCTGAGAAAGATTGAGGACAGAAGGGGATGACAGAGGATCAGATGGTTGGATGGCATCACCGACACAACTGACATGAGTTTGAGTCAACTCCGGAAGTTGGTGATGCACAGGGAGGCCTGGCGTGCTGCAGTCCATGGGGTCACAAAGAGTTGGACATGAGTAAGCAAGTGAACTGAACTGATACAATGTAAAATTCTATGTATGAGAAATTCAACAAATGGCAAAACTAGAGAAAGGGGAATAGATATACAGGGGCACAAAGGAGCTTGTGGGGACAGAAATGTGCTATGAATTGACTATGGTGGTGATAAGATTTTATACATTTGTCAAAATTTACCAAATTGTGTCAAGAATTGTGAAGGCTCTGAGATTTGATCCTGCTTACAAGTTAACCTGCTAGTTCCATGGATACTGGCAGAAGACACGAGACTCTTGAGTCAGCTACATATGATTTTATTACTCATACCAGGAACACCAGTCAGAATTAACAGCATTTTCCTGTGCCAGTTGCCCAAACCCGAATTCACAGAACACTGTGAAAAGTGTCATGGAACACCTGTACACACAGAGGGTTGTGTTCCAGGAGAGGAAGACTAAGCTTATTGGAAACCTGAATCTTTTAAAATGGCAGGAAGCACACCTGCTGGAGAAGGAAATAGCAACCCACTCCAGTATTCTTGCATGGAAAATCCCATGGATGGAGAAGCCTGGCAGGCTATAGTCCATGGGGTTGCCAAGAGTCAGACACGGCTGAGCAACTAACACACACACACACACACACACACACACACAAGTACACTTGCCCTCTACTTTGGAGGGAAACATGGCATCTGTTTTCCACGGCTGTCAGAAACCTGCTCTTTGCTTTATGAAGAGATACCATTTCTGTCTTTCAATATCCTTGAAAAGACAGTCTGGAAGAAAAGGCAGTTAGAGCTATTGCTCATAAGACATGCAGAAATGCAAGAGACCCAAGGGAAATTGCTTTCTAAATAACTGTACACTAAAAGTTGGTGAATTTTATTGTTTATAAATTGACCTCAATTAAAAACAAACAAAACCTATCCAGATAACACGTCCAGGCAAAAGAAATGAGTGCTAAATTTCTTCAAGAAATGTACAAGAATTTTCACAGAAGTTGTATTCATAAAAGTTGAAAAGTAGAAGCAACCAAACCAAAAATCCACAAGCAGTAGAATAAATTGCAGTATATTCAACTAACTAAATCACAGCAATGAAAAAGGATAAATTAAAGGTACTCACAGCAACATAACTAAATTTCACATATAATACAGAAGAATCCAAATGCAATAAAAGTAGGGTCTATATGATTTCCTTTATATTAAGTTCAAAAACAGGCTAACTTAAATCTATGGGGCTAGGTTCTGACAGTGGTTACTTTTGTGGGGAGGGCAGTGCAAGGACAGAGAGAACGTGCTGGGTTAGTGACTGTGAGCTCTATACTATGATTTGTGGACTTCACTGAATGTAAGTTGTATTTCGTAAAAATAGTAAACAAACAAAATTACTGCAATATTCTCACCTTCAGCACTGGCAAAAAAATTAAAAACTAAAAAGTAATAAGTGTTGTGAAATAGGACATAAAAGCATTCTTCTACACTGATAGTTACAGTGTAAACTAGCATAGCCTTCCCCTCATTCTACACCTAAAATTATGAATTTCATTGTTTGTACATTAGACCTCAGTTAAAAACAAAAACCCTACCTACACAAGGTGTATGGCCAGTGTCGCTCTATCAATCAAAATTAAAGTACACATGTTTGAATCTAATTATTCTACTTGTACTACAGTATCCTATGGATATAAGCAAAACAACACATATACAAAGTTATTCACTATAGCATTCAATTTAATAGGAAAAGGCAGGAGCAACCTAAATGTTTGTGAATAAGGGACTAGTACACTATGACATATACAAATATAGTATACTGTAGTCATAAAAAATGTACAGATATAGACGTGTACAGATAGAAATGTATCTAAAAGACACTGCTAAAGTATAAACAGTGTATTTATTATTCATGGGCAAAGACACAGCAAAAAAGACAAAACACATATTAATTTAAATATGTGCATAACATATCTCAGGAAGGATAAAAATTCAAATACTAGCTGCCACGGGCTGTTTGAGACACTAGACTGGGAGAGAACCTCTATACAGTACAGTCTTTGTACCTTTCCAACTTAGTACCCTGTGGCTTCAGTACTAGAAAGTAAATAAAATTTAAATTAAAAACCACTTAATGTGTTTTTTAAAACTGCGAAGTTTTATCTCTCCCAGATAAAATTACTAACTTCTTGATGAGAACTTCACAGTACTACACATGAAACAGTATTATTTCATGAAATATTAATACTAACTGCACTTTTATAATCCCTAACCAGGTAATAGTCAATCTATAACAAAGCAATTTCATAGTGAATTCTTTAGACTGTCTCAGGTAAAGCTATAAAAAAGAACTAGTTGCAGGATCCCTTTTTTCTACCTGTTTTACTCCTTCACTTCCCAACTTTGAATAGTCCTAGAATAGAAAAATCTACCATGTCATTGAACTGTTCATCAAAGCAACAGAACAAAAAATACATATATATGAGCATGTTGGTAGAGTACTACAAGGGGATTCCCAGGTGGCTCAGTGGTAAAGAATCTGCCTGCCAATGCGGGAGACGTGGGTTCAATCCCTGGGCTGGGAAGATGCTCTGGAGGAGGAAATGGCAACCCACTCCAGTATTCTTGCCTGGATAATCCCATGGACAGAGAAGCCTCTGGGCTATAATACACAGGGTCACAAAGAGTCAGACACCACAGCAACTGAGTTTGCATGCAAAGTACTATGTGGTCATGTCATCCTGACCCACTACCCTAGCAAGTACCTTGTTCACACTGTACAGAGGTTCTATTCTGAAAAAGGGCAATCTTTCTATTTACGCACTATAGTCTCATAACAAAACTCTGAAACAAGAAGTCCCAGTTCATTGTTCTGTGTCCGGTTCTAACTACTGCTTCTTGACCTACATACAGATTTCTCAGGAGGAAGGTAAGTGGTCTCGTATTCCCATCTCTTGAAGAATTTTCCACAGTTTGTTGTGATCCACAGAGTTAAAGGCTTCAGCTTAATCAATAAAGCACAAGTAGATGTTTTTCTCGAATTCTCTTGCTTTTTTGATTTGAGGGATTATCCTGTTTTAAAACTGACAGAATGGTTCAGTTTAGTTGTCGCTCAGTCACATCTGACTCTTTCTGACCCCATGGACTGCAGCAAGCCAGGTTTCCCTGTCCATCACCAACTCTCAGAGCTTACTCAAACTCATGTCCATCGAGTTGGTGATGCCATCCAACCATCTCATCATCTGTCATCCCCTTCTCCTCCTTCCTTCAATCTTTCCCAGCATGAGGGTCTTTTCCAGTGAGTCAGTTCTTCACACCAGGCGGCCAAATTATTGGAGCTTCAGCTTCAGCATCAGTCCTTTCAATGAATATTTAGGATTGATTTCCTTTAGGATTGACTGGTTGGATCTCCTTGCTGTCCAAAGGACACTGAAGAGTCCTCCAACACCACAGTTTAAAAGCCATCAATCCTTCGGCACTCAGCTTTCTTTATGGTCCAACTCTCACATCCATACATGACTACTGGAAAAACCATGACTAGACCTTTGTCGGTAAAGTAATGTCTCTACTTTCTAATATGCTGTCTAGGTTTGTCATAGCTTTTCTTCCTAGGAGTAAGCGTCTTAATTTCATGGCTGAGGCCACCATATGTAGTGATTTTGGAGCTCAAGAAAATAACTGTTTCCATTGTTTTCACATCTATTTGCCATGAAGTGATGCCACTGGATGCCATGATCTTCATTTTTTGATGCTGAGCTTTCTTTAAGCCAACTTTTTCACTCTCTTCTTTCACTTTCATAAAGAGGCTCTTTAGTTCTTCTTTGCTTTCTGCCATAAGGGGTGGTGTCATCTGCATATCTGAGGTTATTGATATTTCTCCTGGCAATCTTGATTCCAGCTGGTGCTTCATCCAGTCCAGAATTTTGCATGAAGTACTCTGCATATAAGTTAAATAAGCAGGGTGACAATATACAGCCTGGATGTACTCCCATCACAATTTGGAACCTGTTCGTTGTTCCATGTCTGGTTCTAACTGTTGCTTCTTAACCTGCAAACAGATTTCTTAAGAGGCAGGTAAGGTGGTCCAGTATTCCCATCTCTTGAAGAGTTTTCCAGTTTGTTGTGATCCACACGGTCAAAGGCTTTAGCATAGTCAATGAAGCAGAAGATGTTTAGTCATTAAGCCGTGTCCAACTCTGCCACCCCATCAGGCTCCTCTGTCCATGGGATTTCCCAGGCAAGAATACTGGAATGGGTTGCCATTCCCTTCTCCAGGGGATCTTCCTGACCCAGGGATCAAAACCATGTCTCCTGCATTAGCAGGAGGATTCTTGTACCACTGAGCCACCAGGGAAGCCCCGAATTAAAGCATATGTATATTATTACAGCAGTATATGTTATGTACCTGCTTCAAAAATGAACTCAAGTTTATTCATTCAACAAATAAATGATGGACAGGGAGGCTTGGCATGCTGTGATTCATGGGGTCGCAAAGAGTTGGACACAACTGAGCGACTGAACTGAACTGATGCTGAGTATGATTCCAGATACTAGGAATATAGAATGGAGCAAAACATACAAGATCCTGCCTCATTTGCTTACACTCTATTTTGCGGACACAAAGAAAGTATTAGTTTCCTAGGGCAGTTGTAACAAAGCACCACAAACTTAAAAAAAAACTTATTCTCTTAAAATTCTGGAGATCAAAAGTCCTTCTGAGACTCTAGATAGATTTCTTCTTCACCTATTCAAAACTTCCGGTGGCAGCTGATAGTTCTTGACATATCTCAGCTTTTTACCTACAGCGCCACAGAGTAAATATTTTGGCTTTTTTGGCACTATTGATAGATGTCTCTTTCCCCATCCTTTATGTTTAGACTGTTTATCTCTTCATATTTAGAGTACTATCTTCTTTGTTGCTGGTGCTTGTTTTGCTTTGGTTTTGTAAGCAGCATGTATTTGTTTCCTGGGTTTTGTTCTCTCTCTCTCTTTTTTTTTTTTTTTTTTTTGCTGCAGGGTGCAGTATGCAGGATCTTAATTCCCTGACCAGGGATGGAAGCTGTACTTCCTGCAGTGGAAGCACAGAGTCTTAACCACTGGACTGCCAAGGAAGTCCCGTCCTTATTTTTGTTAACTGAGCTTTTCTGTGTGTTTTTCACTTGTCACCTTTGGTTGACTTATAATCTATAATTTTTGTTTTGTTATTTTAGAGGTTGCTTCATGGTTTATAATATACATTGTTCCACGGGATCACAGAGACAGACTGAGCGATTAACATTTTCATCTTCATACATCTTAAACGTATCACAATCTTCCAGCATATGATACTGTTATCACCTCATGTAAAGTAAACTCTTAAGAGTAAACATACATTTCTCTTCTCTTGACTTTGTGCTATTTTGGAATGTACAAGCTCCCCAGTCCATGGAATTTTTCAGGAAAGAATACTGGAGTGGGATGCCATTTACTTCTCCAGGGGATCTCAAACCTGCATGTCTTGCATCTCCTGCATTGGCAAGCGGATTATTTACCACTGCACCACCAGAGAAGCCCTCTTAAGGTGGTAAGCTAGTTCAATCACAGGCTCACTTGTTTCCCATCTTGCAAGATCATTGCTTTTCACCACCAAGTGTTGAGTCTCTCGATTATGACTATTCTTTGTATGCTAACAATTACAGAAAACTAACCAAACTGATCACTTGGACCACAGCCTTGTCTAACAATGAAACTATGAGCCATGCCGTGTGGGGCCACCCAAGACAGATGGGTCACAATGGATAGTTCTGACAAAATGTGGTCCACTGGAGAAGGGAATGGCAAACCACTTAAGCATTCTTGCCTTGAGAACCCCATGAACAGTATGAAAAGGCAAAAAGATAGGACACTGAAAGATGAATGCCCCAGGTCAATAGATGCCCAATATGCTACTGCAGAAGAGAGGAAAAATAACTCCAGAAAGAATGAAGAGACGGAGCCAAAGCAAAAACAATGCCCAACTGTGAATGCGACTGGTGATGGAAGGAAAGTCCGATGCTGTGAAGAACAATATTACATAGGAACCTGGAATCTTCGGTTCATGAATCAAAGTACACTGATAGTGGTCAAACAGGAGATGGCAAGAGTGAACATCGACATTTTAGGAATCAGTGAACAAAAATGGTCTGAAATGGGTGAATTTAATTCAGATGGCCATTGTATCTACTACTGTGGGCAAGAATCCCTTAGAAGAAATGGAGTAGCCCTCAGAGTCAACAAAAGAGTCTGAAATGCAGCAGTTGGATGCAATCTCAAAAATGACAGAATGATCTCGGTTCATTTCCAAGGCAAACCATTCAACATCACAGTAATCCAAGTCTATGCCTCAACCACTAATGCCGAAGAAACAAGTTAAACAGTTCTGCTGCTGCTGCTGCTGCTAAGTCACTTCAGTTGTGTCCGACTCTGTGAGACCCCATAGATGGCAGCCTGCCAGGCTCTGCCATCCCTGGGATTCTCCAGGCAAGAACACTGGAGTGGGTTGCCATTTCCTTCTCCAATGCAGGAAAGTGAAAAGTGGAAGTGAAGTCGCTCAGTCGTGTCCGACTCTTTGTGACCCCATGGACTGCAGCCTACCAGGCTCCTCCGTCCATGGGATTTTCCAGGCAAGAGTACTGGAGTGGGGTGCCATTGCCTTCCATGAAGACCTAAAAGACCTTCTTAGAACTAACACCAAAAAAAGATGTCTTTTTCACCATAGTGGACTGGAATGCAAAAGTAGAAAATCAAGAAAAACCTGGAATAACAGGCAAATTTGGCCTTGGAGTACAAAATGAAGCAGGGAAAACACTAACAGAGTTCTGTCAAGAGAAGACACAGGTCATAGCAAACACTCTCTTCCAACAACACAAGAAACAACTCTACACATGGACATCACCAGGTGGTCAATACCGAAATCAGACTGATTATATTCTTTGCAGCCAAAGATGGAGAAGCTCTATACAGTCAGCAAAGACAAGACCAGGAGCTGACTGTAGCTCAGATCATGAACCCCTTATTGCCAAATTCAGACTTAAATTGAAGAAAGTAGGGAAAACCACTACACCATTCACATATGACTTATATCATATCCCTTACTATTATATAGTGAAAGTGACAAATAGATTCAAGGGATTAGGTCTGATAGAGCACCTGAAGAACTATGGACGGAGGTTCATGACATTTGTATAGGAAGTGTTGATCAAAACCATCCCCAAGAAGAATAAATGCAAAAAGGCAAAATGGTTGCCTGAGGAGGCCTTACAAAAAGATGAGTAAAGAAGAGAAGTGAAAGGCAAAGGAGAAAAGGAAAGGTATACCCATTTGAATGCAGAGTTCCAAAGCAAGGAGAGATAAGAAAGACTTCCTTAGTGATCAATGCAAAGAAATAGAGGAAAACAACAGAATGGGAAAGACTAGAGATCCCCTTCAAAAGAATTAGAGATACCAAGGGAACATTTCATGCAAAGATGGGCATAATAAAGGACAGAAATGGTATGGACCTAACAGAAGCAGAAGATATTAAGAAGAGATGGCGAGAATACACAGAACTATACAAAAAAAATCTTAATGACCTAGAAACCACGATGGTGTGATCACTCACCTCACCTAGAGCCAGACATCCTGGAATGCAAAGTCAAGTGGGCCTTACAACGCATCGCTATGAATAAAGCTAGTGGAAGTGATGCAATTCCAGTTGAGCTATTTCAAGTCCTAAAAAATGATGCTGTGAAAGTGCCGTACTCAATATGCCAGCAAATCTGGAAAAATCAGCAGTGGCCACAGGCCGGGAAAAGCTCAGTTTTCATTCCAGTCCCAAAAAAGGCAATGCCAAAGAATGTTCAAACTACCACTCAATTGCACTCATCTCACATGCTAGCAAAGTAATGCTCAAAATTCTCCAAGCCAGGCTTCACCAGTACGTGAACTGAGAACTTCCAGATGTTAAAGCTGGATTTAGAAAAGGCAGAGGAACCAGAGATCAAATTGCTAACATCCGCTGGATCATATAAAAAGTAAGAGAATTCCAGGAAAACAGCTATTTTTGCTTCATTGACTACACTAAAGCCTTTGTCTGTGTGGATCACAACAAATTGTGAAAAATTCTTCAAGAGATGGGAATACCAGACCACCTTATCTGCCTCCTGAACAATCTGTATGTGGGTCAAGCCAAGAGGCAATAGTTAGAACCGGACATAGAACAACAAATTGGTTCCAAATTGAGAAAGGAGTACGTCAAGCCTGTATACTTTCACCCTGGTCATTTAACTTATATGCGGATTACATCATGCAAAATGCCACACAAATGAAGCACCGGCTGGAATCAAGATTGCTGGAAGAAATATCAGTAACCTCAGATAAGCAGATGACACCACCTTTATGGCAGAAAGCAAAGAGGAACTTAAGAGCCTCTTGAGGAAAGTGAAAGAGAAGAGTGAAAAGCTGGTTTAAAACTCAACATTCAAAAAAAAGATCATATCTGGTCCCTTCACTTAATGGCCAACAGATGTGGAAACAATGGAAACAGTGACAGATTTTATTTTGTTGGGCTCCAAAATCACTGTTGATGGTGACCTCAGCTGTGAAATTCAAGGATGCTTGCTCCTTGGAAGAAAAGCTATGACAAATCTAAACAGCATACTAAAAAGCAGAAACATTAGCTTACTGACAAAGGTCTCTCTAGTCATGGTTTTTCCAATAGTCATGTATGGATGTAAGAGTCAGACAATAAAGAAAACTGAGCAGCAAAGGATTGATGCTTTTGAACTGTGGTGTTGGAGAAGACTCTATGAGTTCCTCGGACAGCAAGGAGATCAAACCAGTCCATCCTAAAGGAAATCAATCCTGAATATTTATCGGAAGGACTGATGCTAAAGCCAAAGCTCAAATACTCTGGCCATCTGATATGAAGAACGAACTCACTGGAAAAGACCCTGATGCTGGGAAAGATTGAAGGGAGGAGGAGAAGGAGACGACAGATGATGAGATGGTTGGATGGCATCACCAACTCCATGGACATAAGTTTGTGCAAGCTCTGGGAGCTGGTGATGGACAGGGAAACTTGGCATGCTGCAGTCCATGGGGTCACAAAGAGTTGGACATGACTGAGTGACTGAACTGAAGAAGTATTCTGCCTAAACAACACAAGTATCTTTCAGCACAAGAAAATACACCAATGCTATCCCCTAGATTTATTAAAAGATTAAAAAGAAAACAACACAATCATTGCACTAGATGCCTGAAAAGCAACTCATACTATTCAACAACTATTCACTTAAAATTTTTAAATAACAACAAAGTATTGAAACCTAAAACTGAAAGAGACGGATATTTATCTTGATGAAATAGGTAAGAGGATGGACTCTATAATCAGACTGCCTGTATTAAAATTCTAGATCCTCTATTTTTTGTAAAACATCTTAAGCAAGTTATTTATTAGCTCTAAATTTCATTTTCCCTACCTATAAAAATGAGGATAATACCACCTACTGAAATGTCAGGAGTAAATAAGTCAGCACACACGGACTGTTTGGAATCCATTTGCCTCATACTCAATAAACAGTAACAGCTGTTAGCAGTGTTGCTCTTGCTGTTTCTGCCACAGTACTTTATCAGAAACCTATAGTAAACATCATATTTAAAGATAAAAAGAAGCATTCCTATTAAGGTCAGGCTTCAAACAAGATGCTTTGAGTCATCATTTATTCAACATTGTTATAGCAGCCTTAAAAAATTATAAACTGATAAGATATAAAAATGGAAAAAGAAAAACTTGTAGATGATATGAAAACAAAGGGAATCAATTAACAAACTACTAGGACCACTGAGAGCATAACAGAACAGTTGAACAAAAAGATGATGAAAAAAATACCTCTCCCATACACCGGCAATATCCAGTTAGAAAATGTAATAGAAAACAAAAATCCTATTAACAAGAGCATTTAAAATAATAAAATATATCTAGACAAAACAGTAAAATCAGAGCAATGCAAGAAGTTTATGGAGAAAACTACAAAACTTTACTAAAAATTGTTCATTAGTAAGACCTAAACACCATGGAAAGAAAAATTATATATACACACATATAGACACATCAGTTCTTCACAAACATATTAATACAATTTTAACTTCCAATGTGGTTTACTTTACAAACCAACTTAAAATTTTACATAAAATATTAGAGAACAGCCAGAAGCCAATTTTCAAAAAGAAGAAACAGAAACTTGATGTTACATCTATTAAGACATACTATAAAGTTATAGTAAGTAAAACATGGCATTGGCGTAGAAACAAAAAGTCCAGGAACAGACACAAGTGTGTATGTGTCTGTCTCTGTGTATATAAGAATTTAATATTTTATGGGAAAAAAACTACTGATATCACTGGGGAAATAGAGGAATATTCAATAAATAGCATTGAGACAACTGGTTCCACAAGTGAAAAAATAAAGAGCATATATCCCAGATTGATTAAGGATCTAAATGCAAAACCAAAATTGTAGGACTACTGAAGAAAATACAGAGTATATTTTTGACCTTAGAGTTGGAGAAAGCCTTTTACAAGTTATTACTATAGGGGAACACATGCCACAGAGCATCCAAACAAAAACAGACTGCTAAGAAGACCAATATGAAATGCATTATTCAGAAGTAATGATAAAACCAATCTATCTTAGAGCAAATGGTGAAACTAGTTAATTTGGGTCAAAAGCAAATGAGAATTTACAAGCAGAACTGTCAAATTTTCACAGGGCAACAGATTCATTGTGCTGAAAGGAATGAAGCTCCTTCTATGGATATATATACATTCAGCTTTAAAACAATAATCCATAATATACCACATTTCAAGGGATGGAGCTCTCTTACTCATGTCAACTGGCTAATATTTCTTATGAAATTGCACTAAGATATGATAAATTCAATAAAAAATAAACTATAGCCATTTTAACAATATCACAAACATTCTGAAGCATTTCACATTATCTCCGCTTCCTGCATTTTCATATCTCTCAGTTTCTATGTAACCATATCAGTGGTTGAATTCTTTCCTTTATTCACTTTACTGTCTCATTCACAGCATTCTCTGCTAGGTCTTATTTTCTGGCTATGAATGTACCCAAAAGTATTTGACATCTATTCTTCTTTTAAAATACCAACTTCTTTGAAAATGTATGACTTCACCTGCTATCTTCACACAAAATAATTTCAAATATTCTGAGATCTTCCTTCTAAGTTCAGTTATATATCATCATCTTGGATATTCTGCCTGTTAACTCAAATAAGCTTAATATGTCTAAAAATACATACTCAACACACACATAAATATATAAATGCACCCACTTAAAAAAGAAAAATCATAATGCTTTCTGAAAGTCACTCAGTCCTGTCCGACTCTTTGCAACCCCATGGACTATACAGTCCATGGAATTCTCCAGGCCAGAATACTGGAGTGGGTAGCCTTTCCCTTCTCCAGGGGATCCTTCCAACCCAGGGATCGAACCCAGGTCTCCCGCATCACAGGCGGATTCTTTACCAGCTGAGCCACAAGGGAAGCCCAAGAATACTGGAGTGGGTAGCCTATCCCTTCTCCAAGGTATCTTCCCGACTCAGGAATCAAACCGGGGTCTCCAATATTGCAAGTGGATTCTTTACCAACTGAGCTATCAGGGAATCCTCATCTAAAAACACATCCTTCTTGAATTTTCTACAGTGGGGTCCCTCATTGTCTCTTGCCTATCCATTACATTCTAGCTATTCTCAGTTACAAATCTTATTCAATCTTCTTTCATAATCTTTCCCACTTGTTTTTTCTTTTCTACCCTCTACCATGACCAACTAATTCAGGCACTGATCACCTCAGTTCTTACAAACTGCCTTCTTCCTTCTGGTCTCTTTCTTCCCTCCAACTCATTCTGAATATTATTACTGATGGGTGAAATATCTCTAAACATATTTCAAACTTGTCACTCTTTTCCTCATAGATTTTTAAAGGGTGAATAATAATGCCCAATATTTTAGCTATTTAAGAACTTGAAAATTTGGTTCCAGTGTGCTTGTCCAATTTCTCTTTTTTAATATTTAAATCTATTCTTCAGTTCAGTTCAGTTGCTCAGTCGTGTCCGACTCTTTGCGACCCCATGAATCGCAGCACTCCAGGCCTCCCTGTCCATCACCATCTCCCGGAATTCACCCAAACTCACGTCCATCTTAAGAAAAACCAAAACCCTCTACTCAGATTTTGCCCTCAAGCTCTATGTTTTTCAGAGTGTGCTTCCACAAATGCTATTCCTTGACTCCAGAAATGTCTTTCCCCAAACTCTGCTTTGTATTGTTTATAACTCAGAAGAAACATTATCTCTTCTGTGGAATTCCTCCCCACTCCCATAAACATCTTTACTCCCAAAGCACTTGTATACAGTTCCCTAACAGGATCCACAGCATTTGCATTGTAATTTTTGTTTATATTTTTTACATCCTGAGAATCTAACATACTTTAAAGCACAGACTGTTGCTGTTTAGCTGCTAAGTCATGTATGATTCTTTTGCAACCTCATGGACTGCAGCCTGCCAGGTTCCTCTGTCCATGGGATATTCCAGATAAGCAGACTGGAGTGGGTTGCCATTTCCTTCTCCAGCAGATCTTCAAGACCCAGGGATTGAACTCACATCTCCTGCATTGGCAAGTGGATTCTTCACCACTGAACCAAGAGGGAAGCCCTCTGAAGCACACGGTGGACAATTAAGAGTGGGTTTTAAAAGACCTCCTGGAATGGCCATATTATTCCAGCTGTCACTCAAGTATACTATATGAAGAGGCAGTATACTTACCAGTTTTAGGAGCTCAGATTCTGAAGTCAGGATGTCTAGGTATAAATTCTGGATATACCTCAGAAGATACCACTTCAATGGCAGAAAGCGAAGAGGAACTAAAGAGCCTCCTGATGAAGGTGAGAGTGAAAAAGCTGGCTTAAAACTCAACATTCAAAAACTAAGACCATGGCATCCAGTCCCATCACTTCATGGCAAATAGATGGGGAAAAAGTGGAAACGGTGACAGATTTTATTTTCTTGGGCTCCAAAATCACTACAGACAGTGACTGAAGACATGAAATTAAACGACACTGGCTCCTTGGAAGAAAAGCCATGACAAACCTCAGCAGTGTATTAAAAAGCAAAGACTTCACTTTGTTAACAAAGGTCCATCTAGTCAAAGCCATGGTTTTTCCAGAAGTCATATATGGATGTGAGAGTTGGACCATAAAGAAGGCTGAGCACTGAAGAATTGATCCTTTCAAACTGTGGTGTTGGAGAAGACTCTTGAGAGTCTCTTGGACAGTAAGGAGATTAAACCAGTCCATCCTAAAGGAAATTAACCCTTAATATTCACTGGAAGGACTGATGCTGAAGCAGAAGCTCCAATACTTAGGCCACCTGATGTGAAGAGCTGACTCACTGGAAAAGACCCTGCTGCTAGGAAAGATTGAAGGCAAGAGGAGAAAGAGGTGACAGGGGATGAGATGGTTGGATGGCATCATTGACTCAATGGATATGAGTTTGAGCAAACTCTAGAAGATAGTGAAGGACAGGGAAGCCTGGCTTGCTGCAGTTCACGAGTCTGCAAAGAGTCGGAACCGACTTAGCGAATGAACAATAACCACCACCACTTAATAGCCCTGTGGCACCGGGTGAGTTAATTAAACTCTCTATGCCTTGGCTTCTTTCTTTATTAAAGGGAAATAATAAGATCTACTTTATAAGGTTATGAAGATTAAATGAATTAATATAAGCAAAGTGTTCAAAACAGTGACTGACACAAAATAAGGATTACACACACACTGTACTACTATGATTACTATACCTTGATTATTTTTGACCCTTTCCACATTGACCCCTCTTTGGAATGGGCTCCTTTCATTTTTCCCTTTATCTAAATCTTACCTAGGTTTCACCCACTCCAGTATTCTTGTCTGGAAAATCCCTTGGACAAGAGCCTGGCAAACTACAGTTCACGGGGTCGAAAGAGTCGGACTTAGCAACTAAACCACCACCTACCCAGGTTTCAAAGTTGATGACCTCTGGTAAATCCTTTGATCATTTCAACCCATAAAAGATTACTTCCTAATCTGGATATTTATAGCATCTTCTGTATCACTGTGCATTTAATTAAAACTACCTTGCATCCTTGTTGTTTTTCACAAAATGTCTACCCAATTGCTGTAAACTCTTTGAAGGTCCTAAGGACAATTCATGCACCTTTCTGAGTTCCTACAGTAACTAAGTGCTTAGTACTTGTTATGCAAAATAATAAAGCTCAGTAGAAACTTCAACTCTGATCAAAATGTCTTTGCAATCAAAGAAATGGAGAAGACTGGGAGAACATTCCATGCTTCTCTAAGAGCCAAACTGCAAATGTATTAGCGCCAGGGAATTCTGACTCCCATTAAAATAAGCTGCTCTCAAATAGCTTCTGGGAGGAAAAAAACCCTCCCTGCAGAGGAATTTTGGGGAGTTCTTCCCAAACCAAATTGTAGCAGTGGACCCTCCATGAGAAACGTGTTAGTATGACAAAATGACTGATTGCGAGTGCAGGATTTGGAATTACAGATCTAGGTTTCAAAGGGACACTGAGCTTTAGTTTCCTTCTTTATAAAGTGTGTGTACTGTAACATCAATTTCACGGGTATAAGACAATCGACATCCACCCTAACATTTAACTGAAATGTAAATTCCCTTGGAAAAATTTTAAATAAATTGAAAACATGGTAATTCATAAATAACTGAACACATTTTTCAGTACATAAGAAAATGTATTAAATTAGCCATGTATATTCTAAATTACCTATGAGAAAACTAAACATGTAGAGTCAATAACACAGAATTGGGATGAAGGAAAAATTCTACCACAAAATTCATCTTTTATGACACTTTCTCCATCCAGTAATTTTTTCTTCCACTTGTGATTAAAAACAAGTATTCAAAATTGTCCCCAAAGAGAAATATTTGGAAAGCACAATTTAACCTAATAGCAAGTTGGTTCTATAATTGTAGTATTCCAGTTTACAGTTCAAAAATACTTCAAATAGGAATTAACATGAATTTAAGAAATTATGATAATGGTGAATAGCTCATATGATGATCTGAGTCAGTAATTTCAAATTAAGAGTTGCTCCAACTTGAAGCTGGCAGTCACACAGTCTAAAGGGTTTGTTTACAGTACTGACTAAACCAAACACTCCAATCTTTTAGAATTTCATCCTGGCATCCTAACAATTATTTTAAAGCAGTATAATCGCTGAAATGCCCAATACTACACAAATTAAACCGAAATGGGAAGAAGAAAAGAACAAAAGTGGCAGGTCTTATCTTTAAGCTGAGATTTTGTTCTTTTTCAGTTCGAAAAAATACTGAAAAACAGAACTCTGCTGCTTGGAATGATCTTTAAATTTGGGGGAGGGGTGATAGAATTTTTTTTAAATCCGGCGCCTTTAGGATACAGTGATATGTGGGGTTCATTAGGGCCTGGCTCTGTAAGCAATCAAAAGATGAAAAGAAGCATTAGTGAGGAATTTTAGTACACGGTGTAACTTTCAGCAATGTTGAGGCGTTACAATGATGAAAAGGAAATTAATCTCCGAGATGAAAATGAAGGGTCAAGTGCGGGGCTAATGGAATTTAAGGGAGACAGAAGAGGAACCGAGGGAAACCGGGGACTTGGTAGCCAAAAGGGGTAGAGTCAAGAAAGGCGTTGGAAACTAGAGGCTTAAGAAGGGGTGTGTGTGTGTGTGTGTGTGTGTGTGTGTTTGTGTGTAAGTGAGGCTTTTTTTAGCGTTGGGAAATCTAGGTGATAAACTTGTGGAGATCAAATTCGGAGATGTGGGAACAGGGAGAGAAAGGAATGTGGGGATTTCCAGGCTGGGGTAACAAGAAGTTTGGGGCGCGCGCTGTCGGGGCGCCCCTCTCCCGGAGAAGTATGGCCCCCTCAAGTCCCCCGACCCGGCCGCCCCCACGCAGCCCTCACCCTCCGGCTACACGGCCCTTCAACCCAGCCAAGGCCCCTCCTCACCTCAGGCCGCGGTGACTCGCTCCTCCGCGTCTCCACAGAACACGTCCCACTCGGCGCCTGGCCCGGCCGAGTCCGTCGGCCAGCAGCCGCGGCCCCAAGCTCAGATGCGCCCGGGCCTTCCCCGCGCGGCTCCGCGGGCCTGTCGGCTCCTTGCCCCAGCTCCGGCTAGCTCCCCAGACCTTCCAGCAGACGCGGCACGCGTCCCTCCTCCCGCTGCGGGGCAAGGCGCCCCCTGACCCCGCCCCGCGGCGCCCCGTAACGCCCCGCCCCCGGACTTGGTCCTGGACTCTGTAAGCTGATTGGCCTCTGTGATACCCGGCGCGCTACGGCATTGGCTCAGCTGTAGCCCGAAGGCGAGGAGGCGGTACTCCGAGTGGCTGCTATTCCCGTAACGCGGTTCCTGGCGTCCCGGATTCCGGTGGCTGCGCCCGCGTCGCCTCTCCCAGACTAGATCGAAGGGTTCCCCCACCTCCCCTCTGCGGGCGGAAGGAGCGGAATGTTCCATTTTTCCGTGGAATAACGGGGTCGTGAACTAAAGCTCGGGTGCTACCCGCGCCGTCCGTCCTCACTTCTTGCCGCGGCTCTTTTGGCCTGCGTTCAGTGCCTTCCCCAGGGACCTCGGAGCCGCGAGGGACCGCCGGCTGTCCTTGGGGACTGGGGAAGCGTGGGAGTTCCTCAGGGAACGTGAAGGGCTCAGTGACAATAATTCCATGTGAGGTTACCGCAGATTGTGGCGGCTTCGGTCCAAGTCTTACATAAAAGAACCTTGCCATGATATATATTTTTAAGTTAATAAATATGTTTGGGTGTGATCGATCAGAGAACCTCAGAGTTGGTGACACGCTAAAAAGCTAGTTTTTCTTGCAATTTGTACCTCCCAATCTGTGACAAAAATACCAAATAAAAACAAATTTCATTACAGCCTTTCTCTTTCACACTAGTGGTCTGGAAAATGAACCTTTAGGCTCACTCTGATACATATTTTTTCAAAGTAAGATGAGAAGCTTAAAATATAAATGGTGTGTGTGTGTATCAAGAAACACACCCAAGGCCAGCGCCTTTTGTGAAAGAATGGCAGGCTATTGGAGGGCAATAATGATTTAATAGACTTGAACAAATTATACCCATAAATTAACAATTGTAACGTTCTTCATTATATTGAGGATTCAGATACAGTAAAACACAAAGCAAATTATGATCTCCTAGTTGATCAGATAATTTTTAAAACACAGGAAAGTGGGCCTGTTTTGTGTCTAGCTAAGGGAGTGAGTCTCAGGCCAGCTCAGGGGTTGTGCTGCAGAAGAGACAAAGCTCCATTGTGTGTTTGGTTCTTGCTGCTTCCTGTCATCCTATATCTAACCTCCAGAGAGTGACTGGATTGTATTCTAGTTCAGCCTTTTATGGGTGTATTTATTTTAAAACAAACTTACAAAATGTTAAATGAGGGGGGATAAATTAGGAGTTTTATATGCACACTGCTATATATAAATCAGATAACCAAGGACCTACTGTATAGCACAGGGAACTACAGTCAATATCAACAACCTCAGATATGCAGATGATACCACCCTGAAGGCAGAAAGTTAAGAGGAACTAAAGAGTCTCTTGATGAAAGTGAAAGAGGAGAGTGAAAAAAGCTGGCTTAAAACTCAACATTCAAAAACTAAGATCATGAAAAAAAAAAAAACACTAAAATCATGGCACCCTGTTTCATCACTCCATGGCAAATAAATGGGGAAAAAGTGGAAACAGTGACAGATTTTATTTTCTCGGGGTCCAAAATCACTGTAGATGGTGACTGCAGCCATGAAATTAAAAGACACTTGCTCCTTGGAAGAAAAGCTATGACCAACCTAGACAACATATTAAAAAGCAGAGACATTACTTTGCCAACAAAGGTCCGTCTAGTCAAAGCTATGTTTTTTCCAGTACTCATGTATGGATGTAAGAGGTGGACTATAAAGAAGGCTGAGCGCCAAACTGATGCTGTCAAACTGTGGTGCTGGAGAAGACTCTTCAGAGTCCCTTGGACTGCAAGGAGATCAAACCAGTCAATTCAAAAGGAAATCAGTCCTGAATATTCATTGGAAGGGCTGAAGCTGAAGCTCCGATACTTTGACCACATGATTCGAAGAGCCAACTCATTGGAAAAGACTTTCATGCTGGGAAAGATTGAGGGCAAGAGAAGAGCGGGCGACAGAGGATGAGATGGTTGGATGGCATTACTGACTCAACAGACATGAGTTTGAGCAAACTCAGGGAGATAGTGGAGGACAGGGAAGCCTGGTGTGCTTCTGACCATGGGGTTTCAAAGAGTTGGACACAAGTTAGTGACTGAACACCAACAATAAGGGAAAATAATCTGAAAAAAATAGTATATGTAACTGAATCACTTTGCTATACTCTTGAATCTAACACAACATTGTAAATAAAGTATTATTCAATTAAAAAATTAAAATTAAAAAAAATATTTGGGGCTTAATGGCAACCCACTCCAGTACTCTTGCCTGGAAAATCCCATGGATCAAGGAGCCTGATAGGCTGCCGTCCATGGGGTCTCAAAGAGTTGGACACAACTGAGCGACTTCACTTTCACTTTCCACTTTCATGCATTGGAGAAGGAAATGGCAACCCACTTCAGTGTTCTTTCCTGGAGAATCCCAGGGATGGGGAAGCCTGGTGGGCTGCTGTCCATGGAGTTGCACAGAGTCAGACACGACTGAAGCGACAGCAGCAGCAGCACCAGCTGGTGGGTCAGTGGTAAAGAATTCGCCTGCCAATGCAGGAGATACAGGTTTGATCCCTAATCTGGGATCATCCCACGTACTGCAGAGCAACTGAGTCCGTGTGCCACAACTATTGAGCCTGTGCTCTAGAGCTGGGGAGCCACAATTACTGAGCTCATGTGCTGCAACTAAACTTAAAAATTTCATTTAGATCTAATGGACATTTATTTAGGGGCAATATATACCAGTTAAGTGTATTTTCTGTTTTCAAATTGCATGGGTTTGAATACTGGTGCTACTACCTTCCATGCCTATGAACTTGGGCAGATCTTCTCAGATTCTTCAATCAAATGAGAAGAAAACAGTACTGTCAACTTTAAAAAAGTGTAAAATGTGAGAGTTGCAAGTTAAGTTTAATTTGGGGCAAAATGAAGACAATTGCGCCGGAGAAGGCAATGGCAACCCACTCCAGTACTCTTGCCTGGAAAATCCCATGGATGGAGGAACCTGGTGGGCTGCCGTTTATAGGGTCACACAGAGTCGGACACGACTCTGCAGCAGCAGAAGACAATAGCGCAGGAGACAACACCTCAGATACCTCCGAGAAACTGCTTCAAAGAGGTAGGGGAAAGATCCATACATCCGGGATTTTGGTGAAAGGGGAGTATGTGCACTAAAGCACTTTATTTATTTATTTATTTTTTTTGTAGGTTTCTGCTAGTCACAAGGAGCAGTCATCACCAGGAAGGATTTTAGTGCTTTTCTAGATATGAAGAGATACAAGAATTGGGCTCTTGAAATCAGCTCCTGAAAATACCTAACCATCTGAAGACCTGTCCTGCCAGTTTTTCCCAGAGCACAGAATGCCTCATTTCTGCTCTGACCTCCTGAACTCCTTTCAGGAGGCGTTGAAAATCAGCAGCTGCAGCCGTAAATGATTTAATCTGTGTGGAGATAGATGGCAAATGCCAATTTGTAGTTGACAGTACCAACCTAACAGAATTGCTACCAAGGTTAAATGAACTAAAATACATGAAATGTTTGGCACATAGTAGATGCTCAATAAACATCTGCTGTTATCTTTCTTGAATGTCTACTATGGAAGTGCTTCCTCAACCTTTTTGTTTGTATTGCAGTGTATACTGAAAATGACAATACTTCTTTGGCATAGAAGTAGATAGAGGGAATCAATATCTCACAGCACACTAGCCTGTATTGTACACTAGGCAGGAAAGCAAAGAGCTGAGTTAGTTCTTTTGTGGATATCTTTATATTGGCTAACACTAACCCATAAAAAAACTCACATTTTGTGGGGGAATGGTTAATTTGTGCGCTTCACTCCATGGTGTCTGACTCTGCAACCCCACAGACTATAGCCCGCCAGGCTCTTCTGTCCATGGAGTTTTCCAGGCAAGAATACTGGAGTGGGTTGCCATTTCCTCCTCTGGGGGATCTTCCTGACCCAGGGGTCAAACCGCATCTCCTGCATTGCAGTAGAATTCTTTACTGCCAAGCCATCGTGGAAGCCCTGGGAATGGTTAAAGTCCTTGGCTAAAACAATAAATCAATATTGGAGATAGATTTTTCAGCACAGCAAGAGCTCATCTCCCCTGGGCTGGAATGACATGACTTTGCAAAACCTCTGTAAGGTACTGGTCCTGAAACAACCACTTTCAGGATAAGGATTTGTCATTAGAATGCCCTGTAAAATGCAAAGAAAAGTGGGAAAAAGTGATATAACAATTGAGAACTTTCCATTTGTGCTTTGAGACTTATTCAGGATTTTAGATATATCAGAAGCAGAAGGGGAACCTGTACAGTGAGAGGACAACACGAGAACTTGGAGGCTACTTGAGAGTAAATGAACAAAACTAATGGATAATGCTACAGAACAAACAAAGGTGATAAATTTCAAAGACCAACTGCCTGCCTTGCTATTTGCATAAATCTGGCCCTGCCCAGGTTGGCCATCCACTTCCCTGCCTGTGCCCAACTGTGTTTCTGAAACTCTGTGTCAGCCTTGAACTATCCCCAAGTCCTTCATCGACCCAACGATTTCAGCATCCACGAAAATGACTCATTAGCACCCTGACCTCACAATTTCTCATCTTTCTTTTTTTTCAGTCATCTTCAACTTCACTCTATATCAGGAACCCACACATGTAGCCACACCTTGAGGCCAGTCATCAGATGAAAGTACACTACCTGCAAAATTTTGGATTGTGAGTTTCCCTCTCTACCCACAGCCACCCACCTTCTGCCTCTCTTACTTACTCCCACTGAGTCTGTCATTTGTCCTTAGTGTGACCTCCAATCTTTTTTCTCATAGTTAATCAGTTACTTCCCACCTTCTCTTATCCTCCTAAACTCTGAGAACCCTTTTATCAACCATTTTAGTTGCACTCTCACTAGTATCTTTAATTCCCTTGACCTTCAGCCATGGCACCTTTTCAGTGTTATATCCTAGTTCCCTGAACTGGCAGCTCTATCCCAACACTACTGCAGAGCCTTGTTTCATTATTCCCTGGAAAAACCAGGACTATCATTTTTGAGTATCTTTTGCCTGTCTTCTGAATGCCCAAGAAGAACAATCTTATTCTTTTAAAAGTTTCCCCCCTTCTAAGTTTTTGGTCTTGCTTTTACTAGGTTCAGTCCCCTCAGTTCAGTTCAGTCACTCAGTCGTGTCTGACTCTTTGCGACCCCATGAATTGCAGCACACAAGGCCTCCCTGTCTATCACCAACTCCCAGAGTTCACCTAGACTCACGTCCATCGAGTTGGTGATGCCATCCAGCCATCTCATCCTCTGTTGTCCCTTTCTTCTCCTGCCCTCAATCCCTCCCAGCATCAGGGTCTTTTCCAATGAATCAACTCTTTGCAAGAGGTGGCCCAAGTATTGGAGCTTCAGCATCAGTGCTTCCAGTGAACACCCAGGACTGATCTCCTTTAGGATAGACTGGTTGGACCTCTTTGCAGTCCAAGAGACTCTCAAGAGTCTTCTCCAACACCACAGTTCAGAAGCATCAATTCTTCAGCGCTCAGCTTTCTTCACAGTCCAACTCTCACATCCATACATGAACACAGGAAAAACCATAGCCTTGACTAGACGGACCTTTGTTGGCAAAGTAATGTCTCTGCTTTTGAATATGCAATCTAGGTTGGTCATAACTTTTCTTCCAAGGAGTAAGCGTCTTTTAATTTCATGGCTGCAATCACCATCTGCAGTGATTTTGGAGCCCCCAAAAATAAAGTCTGACACTGTTTCCACTGTTTCCCCATCTATTTCCCATGAAGTGATGGGACTGGATACCATGATCTTTGTTTTCTGAATGTTGAGCTTTAAGCCAACTTTTTCACTCTCCTCTTTCACTTTCATCAAGAAGCTCTTTAGTTCCTCTTCACTTTCTGCCTTAAGGGTGGTGTCATCTGCATATCTGAGGTTATTGATATTTCTCCCAGCAATCTTGATTCCAGCTTGTGCTTCTTCCAGCCCAGCGTTTCTCATGATGTATTCTGCATATAAGTTAAATAAGCAGGGTGACAATATACAGCCTTGAAGTACTCCTTTTCCTATTTGGAACCAGTCTGTTGTTCCATGTCCAGTTCTAACTGTTGCTTCCTGACCTGCATATAGGTTTCTCAAGAGGCAGGTCAAGTGGTCTGGTATTCCCATCTCTTTCAGAACAGTTTATTGTGATCTACACAGTCAAAGGCTTTGGCATAGTCAATAAAGCAGAAATATATGTTTTTCTGGAACTCTCTTGCTTTTTCAATGATCCAGTAGATGTTGGCAATTTGATCTCTGGTTCCTCTGCCTTTTCTTTTCTTCCTTTTTTTTCTTAATTTTATTTTTTAACTTTACAGTATTGTATTGGTTTTGCCATATATCAAAATGAATCCACCACAGGTATACACATTGCCTTTTCTAAAACCAGCTTGAACATCTGGAAGTTCACGGTTCATGTATTGCTGAAGCCTGGCTTGGAGAATTTTGAGCTTTACTTTACTAGCGTGTGAGATGAGTGCAATTGTGCGGTAGTTTGAGCATTCTTTGGCATTGCCTTTCTTTGGGATTGGAATGAAAACTGACCTTTTCCAGTCCTGTGGCCACTGCTGAGTTTCCAAATTTGCTGGCATACTGAGTGCAGCACTTTCACAGCATCATCTTCCAGGATTTGAAATATTCAACTGGAATTCCATCACCCCCACTAGCTTTGTTCATAGTTTTATATTTTTCATTATTAGCATAAAATACCTTGGAAAATTAAAAAATTAAACATCAGCTCAAAGAACTGGAGACAGTATTGCTGTATGTGTTAAAATCTTTGGAACCTAATAGCATCTAATTCACTGAAAAGAATTAAAAGTAATTAATTCAATATATGTTTCAAAATGAAGCTATTTAAGGCACATTGTAATCCACTTAATAAAAGAAGTTTGTAATGAAATATGAACTTAAATCAAGTTTAGGTAAATTTCTAAGCTAGAAAACAGGAAGAATTCATTTTATGGCAATAAAAGTTAGCAACATTACATCTCCATTTCAAAAATGCTACTGAATACAAAGCTACTGTAATGAAAACAGCATGATATTGGCATAAAAACAGACATATGGATCACTGGAACAGAATAGAGAGCCCAGAAATAAACCCACACACCTACAGTCAATTAATCTTTGGCAAAAGAGGCCAGAATATATTAATACAATGAAGATGAGACTGTCTCTTCAGCAAGTGGTGCTGGGAAAGTCTGGGCTTCTCTAGTGGCTCAGACAGTAAAGTTGAACAGCTACATGTAAATCAATCAAGTTAGAACATCCTCACACCGTACACAAAGATTGACTCAAAATCGCTTAAACACTTAAAATATTACTTAAGGATAATATATATTCAGAAATATGAGCATACTATGAGTACAGTTTGAAAAATGTTCACAAACTGAACACAGCCACATAACTTGCATCTAGATCAAGAACCAGAACATGACCAGAACCTCAAAAAGCCCCTCCTCCTCCCTTCTAGTTACTGGAAGGCCACTCATATTATTGGTGACCATATTCAGACTTGTAATACCAGAGTTTTATGACTGTCATTTTAAAATTGAGATGTTAGCAGAAACGTCTTAATGTTATTTCTTATTTGATTTCATTTTAATGAATAACTATAGTAAAGCAAGAGAGTTTGAAATGAAATAAGTACTACTCTGTCGAAGGTCAAACAACACAAATTGAAGCAGAGGGAGTCTAGCTTCTTGTAACTCTGGACTTCTGGGAAACCCTGTCAAATGGCCCTGCGCTGGTTAATAATGTTGTATTACCTTTTTCACAGGGAGCTTGGCTCCAGAGAAGGGAAGGCTAATGCAGGAATGAGCAGCAGTTAGGTTCATACGGTTCCCAGGCACACATATAGGATAAAGAAGTCAGGTATTGGGACCATAGCTTTGGGATGGCCCAGACTGCTTTTGGAACACCATCCTGAGGAGTTGGAGCAGATTTTCTTTTTGCTTACTCTGACAACTCCTACAGAAGAAAAGGCTCTCCTATGTTGGCCCTTGTTTGAAGGAATCCTCCTCAGGTACAAAATACATTCCTTAGCTCCAAGTCTGATACTTATACTAAAACCAGATAGGTGAGAAAGTACCAACATGAATGTTTAAAAATATGTGCTTTGTGGGCTTGTATGGGTCAGAATTCCCAGCCCCTTGGTTAGGATTTGGGTAAAGATATGATACTAATTGCATTAAATGGTGGCTTAGGCAAATGCACGTCTGTTTCCTCAAGGGAAGATGGCAGTGCCTGATGAAAAGGCAAAAATTAAGTAACACTACTTTCTGAGATAACTGGAATGTTCTGAAAACTGTCCATCCTGATTTTTCTTTAGAATTTTAGGGGTTGATCATTTTCCATGATCAACAAATAACAAATGGAATTCTGTTTCAGTGTCCAATTACACTGGAGAGAAAGCTAATCTACCTCATATTTAATTTTATGAGAATCATAATGTTGCTATAAGCAGCATGGTAAGCAGACTTGTAGGGTGAACTCTCTGACCCCCTGCTTCCCAGTGCTCTTGGTGTGATTTTCTTCCCAGGAGTTTAAAGGGATATGTGTGACTATGTTGCATAGATTCTAGTGCCGTCTTACTAGTCTCTTCATTATGGCTTTGAAAAATCAAATTTCCATGTCATGGCCTCTATATTTCTTGAGATTATAGTGCTCATCTTGTGAAGAGACTCTTTATTTCTCCCTTGCCAGCTTTGATGAACAAGCTACCACATAGACAGATCCGTGTGTCAAGGAACAGAGGGTGGCTTCTGGCCAAATGCTAGTACAAAACTGAAGCCTTCAGTCTTACAACCTCAAGGAACTGAGTTCTGCCAACAAAAGCAGATCCTGCCCCAGTCAAATCCCAAATGAGACAGCATCCCCAGCCAACAACTTGATCACTGCCTTTGGAGACCCAAGGAAAAGAATCCAGTCAAGCTGTGCTTGGAATCCAGACCCATAGAAACTGTGAGATAAATGTGTGTTGTTTGAAGGTGCTAAGTTTTTAGTAGAATTCTGTGCGGGCCTGTACTTAAGGGCTCCTGGGACACTTGCTCCAACATAGTATGGCCCTGTGTGGGCCCCTGCTGAGCCAGGAAGGACTGCTCAACCTTCTGCTGCTGGCGCTTGGAGACAAGGACCCTGCTATGTGGCATGGTGACACTTTGGCTATGGGCAATGCAACCTACCAATCTGGTCCCCAGGGACCTGCCCTGGTGGCCGTGATACCCAGTATGACTCAGCTACTTGGAGATCCTCAGGTTGGTATCCTGCAATCAGGATGCAATGTTCCAAGGATGCTTCTGGTATCCTGCAATCAACGCTGCATCAGCTGTGAGCAACTTGGGGCCTGAAGGTTTAGGGGAGGAGCTATTAAGTGCCAAGTACCCCCGAGGTTCCTAGAGAAGGCATGTGGAGACTCCCAGGTAAATGTGAAGGAGGCCACTCTCCCACACTTCTTTTCCTCCAGAGCCTCTGACAAGAGCCCTGCCTCCATTAGAGGCTGGTGTTATCCCACATTAGAAGACTAATACAGCCAGCAAAAGCTGAAAGTTCTTCATGTAAATGTTCATAGTGAGTGTTATTTTTATACATTCAATTCAAGCAGTTCTTAAGTCAATTAGAAGATCTGTATCTGGTGAAGGAAATTATATCAGACAGGAGGCTGCTCTGGTGTCCTAAAGACCCAGAAATTAAGGGGCTCTCAGTTTATTTCAGTTTATTCAGTTTATTTTTTCCATAAATGTTTATTGAGTATCAACTATGTATCAGACACTTAGATTTGGATCTAAACAAGATAGATATTTTTCTTCCCTTAAAATTTAATGAGAGAAAGAGGGATTAAATAAATCATCAATTATAATAAAGTAAGAGAGCTTTCTATATAAGAGCATTCTGGGAATATGTGCATGTCAAGTTGCTTCAGTGTTGTCCGACTCTTTGTGACCTGAGTCCATGGACTGTAGCCTACCAGGCTCCTCTGTCCATGGAATTCTCTAGGCAAGAATACTGCAGTGGGTTGCCATGCCCTCCTCCAGGGGATCTTTCCAACCCAGGGATTGAACCCGTGTCTCCTGTGGCTCCTGCACTGCAGGCGGATTCTTTACGACTGAGCTACCAGGGAAGCCCATTCTGGGAATATTCCTGCACAATACTTCAGGAACTGGGGATTATAGGAACTCTGTACTCTTCTCTACCTCCAATCTCACACCCTCAGACTGTGGTGGGTTAAAGATGGCCACAAATTTTTTTGTGATGAGGTCTATTCCCCCTCCTCTCTCACTGACATAGGCTTGAGTACTGTACTGATTATTCAATAGAATGCAGAGAAAGTGACAATGTGCCAGTTGGGGTGGGCTAGCCTTTTAGAGGAGCTTTCACTTTGGTCTCTGGAAATCTTAAGCTATCTTTATAAGTCCCCCTGCCTTGTTAGACCATATGGAGAGGATTGACGTGACATGGAGAGGGACCAGGCTCCAGGCACAAGTCCTGGCAAGAGGCATGTGAATAAAGCCACCTTAGAACCTTCAAACTGTATCAGCTGCCAGGCAAATATTACTGTGATGCCAATCAGGGCCACATAGAGCAGAAAATCTGCCTTACTGAGTCTTGCTCAAATTTCTCACCCATGAAATTGTGAGACATAGTAAAATGTTTGTTATTTTCAGTCACTAAGTTTTGTTAGGAAGCAGTAAATATCCAGAATGAAACCCTCACATCCAAATGCACAGTGCTGAAAATCTGACCATCTCACTCCTTGAGGGTCTGTCAATGCCTTCCTATTACCTTAGCCCTTTTTGTAAGTCATAAAAGTCCACCTTCACCTGACCTCTACTCACTTCTCTAGCCTTATCTCTAATATAACTCCTGGCCATCACATTACCAATTTGCTAATGGTGCCCAGGCCAGCCTCCAGCATACAATTTCCTGCTTCCATGCCAAGCAAAGATAGCTTATGCTGCTCCCTTGGCCTATCCCTGCCTTCCTCATTCTCTTTATCTAAACTGATCACTTTCCTTCAATATCTTGGGAGTTATATCCTCCTTCCAGAAGTCTTTTCTGACTTCTCCCAGCTCTAGGCCCTGAGAAACTCACAGAAAAAGAATGCAAATAATTCTAGGCATTATCCACTATCTCCTTTTTGCCAGAATAAGCTGACTTCTGCGTCAGTAGGAGAGGGCTTCTGTCCTCAGTCTTGACATGCCCTGGCATCTGTTGAGATAAGCAAATAGCCCGGTGCTTAGGTGTCATCACCCCCACATTAAGCATCTATGGAGATGTCTTTGGCCCAACTGGACTCTTGATATACACTCCATGCCACTTTCCACTTTCATGACTCGTTGTCTCAATTACATAGCCTCTTGGGCCTTCTGTCAGCTAAATTGTGTGCCCTTTTTCGGGGGAGAGGAGCAATTTAACTCTTTGCTTCTGCCCCTCTGGGGCTGCTAGAGATTTAGAAAGGCTGTCTCAGGCTTTCCCTACGTGTGGCACGCTATGTGGTCATCTTTAACTCACCATTGGCACGACCTTGTGCACGAAGAAACATCTACTAGGCTCTTGCCTCCTAGGATTTCATACAGTAACAGGTTCCTGACGGCATCATGAGCCTTCATCATCTTTCCCCATCTTGGAGCCAACCTCAAGGTAAGAGGCATAGCGAAGGACACTTTCTTACACCTTCAGTACCTTGAATTCTCTTGCTTACCCTCATTTATCCACTTCTGTGACCCTCAACTCGGAAAGTCTTTATCTAGTCTGAAGATGGGGATGGATGGGAGCTTGATGTTAGTAGAGGGGCAGTTAAAACTGATCAGCACACACTTTTCCCAAGTCCCTCTGTCTTATAACTGGATCAAGTCTTCTGAACTTGGACGTTAACAGTCTGACAACTTGATTCTCTGCTAATGATGAACTAATTTTTCTAAAGCAATGGGGAAAATTTAGTAAAAGGGGAGTGCAGAGAGAAAAAGCATAATTTGGAATGAATACTAAAATATTGTAAAATACTAGAATAAAGCTTTTAGCTCTTCCAAATCTAGGCTTCCTCTTCTCACATTGTCCCACACAGTCATAGGTGTTGACCTGAATGAAGTCATACTGGATTCACACTGGAATGAAGAGTGTCTACTTCTTTAGTCCAATATCTGCTGTGTGGGTTAAAAGAGGGGAAAGATCAACTAGATGAAAACTTGCTTTCAAGTACCTGCTCCAGGGGGCTTCCCTGGTGGCTCAGCGATAAAGAACCTGCCCGTCAATGCAGGAGACATGGGTTTGATCCCTGTGTTGGGAAGATCCCCTGGAACAGGAAATAGCAACTCACTCTAGTCCAAGGGGTCTACAGTCCATGGAGTTGCAAATGAGTTGGATACGACTTAGCAACTAAACACCACCACCACCTAGGCCAGAGCTTAGAACGGGATATTTTCCCAGGGGTTGATTGACTTGGGACTGAGCCTCAGACGTCATGTAGAAAATTTCCCAGTGACATTCAAGGTAGGCCACACTCTCTATTGTGGTAAATAAAGGGAAACTGAAAAAGCTGCCTAGCACCAGACTTCTTTTGTGGCTCAACCAGTTGTGCATTGTGCAGCTGTGGGAGCGAGGATCCCTGTCACACATCTCTCCCCCTTTGGCTTTCTTCACGTGTTCCTTTCTCTACACTCGATTACCTCTTAACATCATAATCACAAATGTTTTTCCATATCCTGTCTTTTGCTGCGTGTGTGAAGGCAGAACAAGCAATGAAAGAATGAGCAATAGCTCTGAAGTGTTTACCTGGCAGGAGGTGATAAGAAAGCTGTTGTTGTTTGTTATTTAGTCTTCCAGTCATGTCTGACTCTTTTGCAACCCCATGGATTGGTATTTTTCAGGCAAGAATACTGGAATGGATTGCCATTTCCTCTTCCAGGGTGTCTTCCTGAGTTAGAGATGGAACCTGCATCTCCTGCTCGCATCTCCTGCATTGCAGGCAGATTCTTCACCTCTGAGCCACCAGGGAATATCTTTAAATCTCTCTAATGACTAGCTTGTTGTTTTTTTGTTTAGTCACTAAGTTGTGTCTGACTCTTTTTTGAGATGAAAAAGTACAGATGAACTAAATAACCCAACCTGAAATGCAGAAAGCTATTCTAAACCATTTAGACTGTGATTTTGATTTTTTTTTTTTGAAAAAGGTAATTTTTTTCTAGGTAGAAATACTTTATGCTGCATTCTATAACTGATCAGAAACAAATTTTCAATGCCTGAATAACAAGGGTAATCATAACAGTGACCATTTTCTTGAGCATAGCTATGTGACAGGAACTCACCATATTAGGTACTTTATATCCCAATTAATCTTTGCAATAAACCAATGTGGAAACTGTTGTCATTTCCATTTTATATATCAGAAAGCAAAAGCTCTGAGAGTTCAAACAACTGGCCGTGGACACACAGAACTTTATTTGTGGAGACTGAAACCTGAGTCTGTTTTGCTGAAAGTCTATTATTTCATGCTGCTGCATTGTCACCTCACTACATGTCTCACAAATGCTTTCTAATGATTTTCATTATTTTGAGCTGCTGTGCGTGCTCTGTCACTTCAGTCACGTCCGACTGTTTGTGACCCCATGGACTGTAGCCCCCCAGGCTCCTCTGTCCAAGGTTTTCTCCAGGCAAGAATACTGGAGTGGCTTGCCATTTCCTCCTTCAGAGGATCTTCCTGACCCAGGGGTGGAACCCGTGTCTCCTGCATTGCAGGCAGATTTTTACCACTGAGCCACCAGGGGAAACCGTTTTGAGCTTATCAAATTGTATTGAGAGAGGCTTTGGAGAAAAGTCTTTTCTAGCCACAAAGTTTTGTCATGTTGCTCCTTCTAATTCAGGGATGTCATGGCACTAATTTCTATGAGTAAGGTTTACTATGTGTGAAAATCAAAGTGATAATAACAAACATTTAGTGCTTACTATGCACTAGACATTTTCCTAAGTGCTTTATATCTTAATTCTCAATTCTCATGACAAGTCTATGAAATTGGTATGGTTATTATCTCTGTTTTAGAAATGGGAAAACCGAGGGACTTCCCTGGTAGTCTGGTGGCTAAGACTCCATGCTCCTGATGCAGGGGGCCAGGGTTCCATTCCTGGCCAGGGAACTAGATCCCAAATCCCACAACTAAGAGTTTGCATGCTACAACTAAGACCTGGGGCAGCCATTAAATAAATATTAAAAAAAGAAAAAGACTGAGTCTCAGTGGTGAAGCAATTTTCCCAAGATCTCACTGCTGCTAAATGGAGAATCTGGGACTTGAATCCTGAGACTGTGTTCTTGAACACTCTGGAAACAGCTATTTATAAATTATAGTGTATAAAGTTATTTAAGTGAAATCGCTCAGTCGTGTCCAACTCTTTGTGACCCCGTGGACTGTAGCCCACCAGGCTCCTCCGTCCATGGGATTCTCCAGGCAAGAATACTGGAATAGGTTGCCATTTCCTTCTCCAGGGGATCTTCCCAGCCCAGGAATCAAACCCAGGTCTCCTGCATTACAGGCAGATGCTTTAACCTCTGAGCTACCAGGGAAGCCCTTAAAATATGTAGTCAGCATCAATGTCTAGATCAGCTAGGGCTCCTTATCCTGTAAATAACAGAATAACCCAGTACTACTTCTGAGAGAAGTCCAGAGGCTCCAGGAAAACTGATCCAATGGCTCAAATGTTGGCACCACGGATATGTCTTCTCTCTTATCTCGCTACTCTGCTTCCATGGTATAGATAGAGCCTTGGGCTCTACGAAGCGGTCACCTGAGACATTACATGTTTTCATCCTGTGGTGACAAAATACGTGCAAAAGTTCGAAAGTTAACATTACTACACCATTTTAATGGGGAAAGAGTGAAAGCTTGCCTTTCCCCAAAGCTCTGGCAAACATCTCCTCATGTCTAATTGGCTCTAATTAGGTTGCATGTCCACACATAAACCATGACCAAGAGAATGAGCTAAACTGATTAGTTTCAGTTCGCTGGGTCCCACTTATGTAGTTCACACAAGAGACATGTCTAAGAATGAGAGGATGGTTCCCCAAAGCAAATGCAGGGGGTTATTTCATGGAGGGGGAATATATGCTGGGCAGGAAATGGCAATTGCCAATGACACCCATGCTCCTACAGCTGAGAATTATTCATATTTTCTAAGAATATTTTTACTTCCATATACTTTTTGTTTCTTCATCCTACCGTTATAGCCCAAGCAATTTCCTGTATTGTTAGAAGCTCATTCTACTGACTACACTCATCATGTGTTTATTAGCTCTCAGAGATCTTCAAATAAATCCCTCTGATATAGATACTAACAATAGACATAGCTGGAGGGCATACGTATTAGTCGGTCATGTCCAGCTCTTTGTGACTTCATGGACTATAGTCCACCAGGCTCCACTGTCCATGGGATTCTCCAGACAAGAACACCAGAGTGGGTTGCCATGCCCTCCTCCAGGGAATCTTCCTGACCCAGGGATCGAATTCAAATCTCCTGCATCTCCTGCATTGCAGGTGGATTTTTTATCACTAGTGCCAGTTGGGAAGCCCGCCTGGAAGGTATAGTAATTTCAAATTAGCCTGGGTGTGGTCTTGGAAAAAGGCAGCTGCCTGGCTGCTCCCAACTACTCTTTTTTTTTTTTTTTAAACTGAAGTACAGTTGATTTACAATGTTGTTCCAGTCTCTGTTATACATCAAAGTGACTCAGTTTTATACACACACATATATTTTAAAGTATTCTTTTCAATTATAATTTATCCCAGGAGGTTGGATGTGGTTCCCTGTGGTAGAAGGACCTTGTTGATATACATTCTAAATGTAATAGTTTGCATTTATTAACTTCAATTCCTAGTTCATGTCTCTCCCTCTCCCCTGCCTTGGCAACCACAAGTTTCTATGTCTGTGAGCCTGTTTCTCTTTCATAGATAGGTTCATCTGTACCATATTTTAGATTCTACACATGAGCGATATCATATGGTATTTGTCTTTCTCTTTCTGACTTACCTCATTTAGTATGATAATCTCTAGTTGCATCCATGTTGTTGCAAATGGCATTGTTTTCCTTTTTTATGACTGAGTAGTATTCCACTGTGTATATGTACCGCATCTTCTTTATCCCCTCATCTGTCCATGGACATTTAGGTTGTTTCTGTTGACTATTGTGAATAGTGCTGCTATGAACACACTAGGGTGCATGTCTTTTTTTTGAATTATAGTTTGGCCTGTGTATATACCCAAGAGTGGGATTATTGGATCATACGGTAATTCTATTTTTAGTTTTCTGAGGCAACTCCGTACTGTTTTCCATAGTGGCTGCACCAATTTACATTCCTACCAATTTACATTCCTTCCTACAGGGTAGGAAGGTTTCCTTTTCTCCACACCCTCTCCAGCATTTGCATTTGTAGACTTTTTAATGATGGCCATTCTGACTGCTATGAGTTGGTACCTCATTGCAGTTTTTATTAGTATTTCTCTAATAATTAGTGATGTCAAGTATCTTTTCATGTGACTACTACCATCCGTATGTCTTCTTTTGCTCCCCACTACTCTTGCCTCTCCTACAGCCAAGCTTCAAGTCCCTCTTTGCATGGCTTTTGGGGTTTGGTTTGTGAGGGGAGAGGATGAGGAGAATGTAGGTTCTAACTTCCCAGCAGTATTCAGCCTCTTTTGCTTCGTCACCATTATCCCCAACGGAAAAAAACTGTAGACACCAACATATGCTTCTTCATGACCTGAGAAACTCTATAGCTTGAGTAAAAAGACCAAACAGTGTGGAGAAATTAATTAGAATTACGGCAAGTTATGGGTGGAAGGAGCTTCCACTGCATGACTCTGAAAAGCCCCAGCATGGCCCTGGCATCAGTCTCTGAAGACATACAGTATCGCCTCTGTGTCAGGTGTTTTTCACTTTGGTTGGATTTTCACTTGCAAGAGGGCCAATTTCTCTTGGATTTGGACAGAATATTTTAGATCCTGAATTTGTGGGTCCACACTCATTTGTGCTTTTCCCAAGTAGAATAGGCAGGTTGAACTTGTGGATTAACAGTCAGTATGTGCCAAACAAAATATTTTCTTCTTTGAGGCATGTAACAAGTTCCAATATTCTACTTGGACCTTTCACACATAAGGAAATAGGTCACATCATTAACACTGCCTTGGCGGGGGTTGGGGGTGGGTTATATGATAGTATTTGTAAAGCTAACATTCTAGAAGAGTGGGAACTATACAAATATGGAGAACTATTAATCAGTGTTTTGTGCTCTCAGATGACTTGACGCTTTGTGTGTTAGTCTCTAAGCAAAGTTTATAGTGATCACATTATGTGTGATGGTGCAAGGCACTGGCCAAGCAGTGGGCAGCTATTGGCTCTGATTTCTGTTCTGCTGGGCCTGGATAGAAGCAACCAGTTAGGTGAAGAGAGGTAGACAAATGCCTCTCACTCACATGAGGGGCAATTAGTAATGATTTGGTGTTTATATTATGGGTCTGAGAAGAGACAGAAGACCAAACAGCTCTACCACTTCTCAGATCTAGTAACTTTAGGCAAGTCACTAACTTTAGGAAGGTTTCATCTGAACCTCTATTTCCTCATCTGTAAAATGGGAATATAATCTCTTTCCATAAGTTATTATGGCCATATAGAGAACAGTATGGAGGTTCCTTAAAAAACTATAAATAGAAATACCATGTGATCCAACAATCACACTCTTGGGTATATATCTGGAGAAAACCATAATTCAAAAAGATATGTGCAACATTCATTGCAACACTCTTTACAGTAGCCCAGACATGGAAGTAACCTAAATGTCTATCAATAGAAGAATGAATTGAGAAGATGTGGTACATATGTACAATGGAATTTTACTCAGCCATAAAAAAGAATGAAATAATGCCATTTGCAGCACCATGGATGGGTTTAGGGAGTATCATACTAAGTGAACTATGTCAGACAGAGAAAGACAAATATCATATGATATCACTTATGTGTGAAATCTGGGCTTCCCTGGTAGCTCAGCTGGTAAAGAATCCGCCTGCAATGAAGGAGACCCTGGTTTGATTCCTGGGTCAGAAAGATCCACTGCAGAAGGGACAGGCTACCCACTCCAGTATTCTTGGGCTTCCCTGGTGTCTCAGCTGGTAAAGAATCCGCCTGCCATGTGGGAGACCTGGGTTCGATCCCTGAGTTGGGAAGATCCCCTGGAGAAGAGAATGGCTACCCACTCTAGTATTCTGGCCTGGAGAATTCCATGGACTATATAGTCCATGGGGTCGCAAAGAGTTGGACACAACTGAGCAACTTTCACTTTCACTTTCATATGTGAAATGTGAAAAATTATACAGATGAACTTGTTTACAAGCCAGAAACTGACTCGGAGATCCCCAAATCAAATTTATGGTTGCCAAAAGGGAAACTTTGGGAGAAGTGATAATTTAGGAGATCAGGATTAACATATCAGATCAGATCAGATCAGTCACTCCGTCGTGTCCGACTCTTTGCAACCCCATGAATTGCAGCACGCCAGGCCTCCCTGTCCATCACCAACTCCCGGAGTTCACTCAGACTCACTCCCATCGAGTCAGTGATGTCATCCAGCCATCTCATCCTCTGTCATCCCCTTCTCCTCCTGCCCCCAATCCCTCCCAGCATCAGAGTCTTTTCCAATGAGTCAACTCTTTGCATGAAGTGGCCAAAGTACTGAAGTTTCAGCTTTAGCATCATTCCTTCCAAAGAAATCCCAGGGCTGATCACCTTCAGAATGGACTGGTTGGATCTCCTTGCAGTCCAAGGCACTGTCAAGAGTCTTCTCCAACACCACAGTTCAAAAGCATCAATTCTTCGGCACTCAGCCTTCTTCACAGTCCAACTCTCACATCCATACGTGACCACAGGAAAAACCATAGCCTTGACTAGACGAACCTTTGTTGGCAAAGTAATGTCTCTGCTTTTGAATATGCAGGTTGGTCACAACAATATCTAGGTTGGTCATAACCTTCCTTCCAAGGAGTAAGCATCTTTTAATTTCATGGCTGCAGTCACCATCGGTAGTGATTTTGGAGCCCAGAAAAATAAAGTCTGACACTGTTTCCACTGTTTCCCCATCTATTTCCCATGAAGTGGTGGGACCAGATGCCATGATCTTCGTTATACACACTACTATATATAAAATAGATAACTAGTAAGAACCTTGGAGAAGGCAATGGCACCCCACTCCAGTACTCTTGCCTGGAGAATTCCATGGATGCAGGAGCCTGGTAGGCTGCAGTCCTTGGGGTCACTAAAAGTCGGACAAGACTGAGTGACTTCACTTTCACTTCTCACTTCATGCATTGGAGAAGGAAATGGCAACCCACTCCAGTGTTCTTGCCTGGAGAATCCCAGGGATGGGGGAGCCTGGTGGGCTGCCGTCTATGGGGTCGCACAGAGTCGGACACGACTGAAGTGACTTAGCAGCAGCAGCAGTAAGAACCTACTGCAGAGCACAGGAAACTACTCAGTATTTTCTAATAACTTCTATGAGAAAAGAATCTGAAGAAGAATGAGTTTGCATATATATGGGGCTTCCCTGGTGGCTCAGACAGTAAAGAATCTGCCTGCAATGTGGGAGACATGGGTTCAATCCCTGGGTTGGGAAGATCCCCTGGAATAGGGCATGGCTACCCACTCCACTATTTTTGCCTGGAGAATTCCATGGACAGAGGAGCCTGGTAGGCCACAGTCTATGGGGTCACAAAGAGTTGGACAGGATTGAGCGACTAACATTTTCACTTTTTTCACCATATTATATATATATATATATATATATATACACACACACACACATAATTTGCTTTGCTGCATACCTGAAACTAACACATTGTAAATCAACCATATTAAAAAAATTATGAAAATAAAAGTTATTATGAAATCTAAATCAGATTGTATATGTAAAGTTGACTTATGTGGAAAAATATAAATGTTAAGGTGTGTTATTATTGTCATTAAAATTATTATTAAGTTTAACCATTCAAACACTTGCATATTGAATAGTGAACTGTGATAGCTTGGTAGAGATCTGTGGCTTAGGGTCTCAAAATAACAACAAAAACATAAATGTTGGTAATAGTCTCCCATTTTATAAAAACAAACAAATATCTATCCTGATTTTACACATAGACACACAGACACACACACACACACACTGCAATTTGTTTACTTGGTGCCCTTGGTAATGATGTGGTAGTGTAGTTTTTTTTTTTTTTTTTTAATGTTTCTAGTTTTTGCCACCCATTTGCAAAGTAGTCAAGGCAGGATTCTTTCAAATTCCAGGATCATTAACTTTTAAGAATTGGTAAATACCCCAGAAATTTGACTGTACATCCAATCTTATTTCACAAATGAGAAAATTGGGACCTGCTCTGCTTCTAATTAGACCGTGGTTCAAATAAATCGTTAATGGCAGAATTGGGATGATAACCCACAGCCTTAGGCTCTTTCCATTGTCCCAGGTAGGTAAGTAAAGGACCCATTGACGCAGAGCAGTGTGGGTCTGATGTTAAACCCTCAAGTGATCCCATTACATGGAGATACAGAGTCTTTTGTCTATAAATAAATGAGAGTTTTGAGTAACTGGCTGAGCCTGATAGAGGTCAGAGATAGATTGTTCTGATATCATATATTACATCATCTTAAGGATATTGTTTAGGAAACACTGCTGTGTCTATGGGGTCGCACAGAGTCGGACACGATTGAAGCGACTTACCAGCAGCAGCAGCAGCAGCAGCCATAGCATAATTCTTGTTAATTGCTTAGGATAAGAAATTATGCCCACCATTATGAGTTAACCATGCATTATGTGACAGGTATTCTACTTAAGGTAACTTTATCTTTCCACCAATCTGGAAAGTTGATACTAGTTTCCCATTTTACTGAAATCAAAGCTCAGAGAGACTAGGGAGCTTATTCAAGGTGACAGATCTAGTAAATGTCAGACCCAGGATTCTAAGCCAAGTCGGTAAGGCAATGAAACCTAGGTTCTTTATACCACTTAGTATGGACGACTCAGGGACAAAGACTGATTGTCTCATTGATGGCCATATCTTTAGTTCCTAGCTAATTTGAAAACAAAACTTCTGCCCCCAAAATTAGTTGTCCTAAAGCAGAGTTTCTTGCTTAACACAATTCACACTGTTAAAATTCCCTACTTCAAATAAGTGCTTGGAATGTTCCTCGTTACAGTGAATTCACACTGCGCTGACCCCAACTCTCCAAATCTTTCCAAACACTTCACGTTCCTGCCTGGAATTTGAAGGGAAGGAAAAGAATCATTATACCTAGTCACATATGGAAACTTTGGTTTGAATAAACACAAGAAGTAGAGATTTGGGCAAACACTCAAGTTAAATAGGATTTGATTACAGCTTAGGGTTAAAACACAACACAGACTATACAGTCCATGGAGTTCTCCAGGCCAGAATACTGGAGTGGGTAGCCATTCCCTTCTCCAGGGGATCTTCCCAACCCAGGGGTTGAACTCAGATTTCTTACATTGCAGGTGGATTCTTTACCAATTGAGCCACAAGGGAAGCCCTAAAACATGACATTAGACACTTTTTGGATAACTAACTGAACAGACCTGACCCTTGTGTTTCCTGGGAGCAGTACACATACTTGAGTACTGAGCAAAAGATCCTGGAGAGGAAGGTAAGAAAGCTTTTACTATTCTACAATTTGACTTCAATTACCTTACATGTAGAACATACGCATTATGCTTTCCTTTGGAAAACCTCATCCCATGTGACAGGCATATGGGCCGTGAAGTGGGTGGGCAAATGACCAAGGGTCAGAACATCTCTGAGCCCTGGCTCTGTAACTTCCTGACTGTTCAGCTTTTGGAAGAGAAATTCACACAATCTCTCTGAATTTCACTTTCCTAATGGGTAACATGGGACTAACAAAGGCTGCGCCTGGGTACTGCACAGGGATGGTGTGACGGCCAAATGAGACAAAGACCACGAAGAGCTAAGGAGATGTAGGGAGTTAGTAGCAACTGCAGAACTTCCTTGCTTTGTGCATGGCTTCTGGGAGAGGGTAGTGGGTGGGGAGGGGGGGAGGGGGTGGAAGTGTGGTGCTAAGGAGGACATTGGTAGTGTTTACATTCAGATGTTAAACCACAGCCAAGCCTGCTCTCTCTACTGCATGTGAGACTCCAGTTCCTCTCTGCACTGTTCACTCACTGCCTTGTCTGTGAACAGGGAAGTACTAGACCCTTCACATCCCACAACCACAAAGAGCAGGGAAGCCAGCGCTGAGCCACAGAGAGGTTGGGTTCCTAACAATAACTGCTATCTACTATGTGTCAGGCATGATGCCAAGGATTTTACGTACATGATCTTATGTATTGTGCATGTCAGAACATGAGATAGGTATGAGTATTATCCCATTTTATAGACGAGGAAACTGAGAGTCAGAGCAGTCAAATGACTTGCCCAAGATTATAAGCAGACAGCGGTCTTCATTGAGAGTTTAATCCAGGTAGTCTGACTCTAAAACCCACATCCTCAAACACTGAGATGTACTGTCTTCTTAGAAGCCCAAGTAATCTCTACCTTCTCACACCCTTAGCTTCCTGCCACCAAACAAAACCTCACTGGTGGGATCCAGATTCTGAAGAAAGCAAAAGCAGAGAAGGGGGTTGGGTGCTAATGATGATCTAGAAACTGCATTTCTTACTCACCATGTAGAGCTGCATCAGCGCAGTGAAGTCCTGTCCTGGAAGGGTGACCAAGCATTTATCTGGTTACCTGTGTCTTTTTGCTGCTGGAGATTCTGGCTAATAGGCGTCATAAAGTTGTCTAACCCTAGGTTTGGGCCACCACAGGATTAGCATTGTAATTAAGTCAGGGTTTTTCTTTGTTTGGCTGTGCTGGGTCTTGTGGTACACACGGGCTTCTCTCGGTGTGGAGCATGGCTCTAGAGTGCCAGGGCTGAGTAGTTGCAGTGTGCAGGCCTCTCCAGTTGTGGCTTATGGGCTTAGTTATGGCATGTGGGATCTTGGTTCCCCGACCAGGGATAGAACCCGTGACGCCTGCATTGGATGGTGGATTCTCAACCACTGGACCACTAGGGAAGTCGCAAGGCAGGGTTTGATGATGTGGACATAAACCAAGGAATGTCTGTGACCTGGAGATGGGGAACAGTTGCTAACAACAACAATTGTGACAGCAACTGGTGCACACCAACTTTTACCTCCATGGACCAATGGAATCACCATCTGTAGGAAATATTTCCTGAGCATGGCTGGAATGCCACACACAAAGCCAGGTGCCAGGGACTTATAGATAATAAGGCACTTAAACCTAAAAGAAAGTGATAGAAGATAGCATATGATGAAGACAAATCAGTGGCTCAGAAAGTAAGTGGATTCTAAAGACAATTTGGGGTGGGGAAGTCAGGATGAACTTTATGAAGGAGGGAGTGAACTGGACTTTGAAAGAGGAATGAAATCTGACTATGTGAAAATGGGTGGGGATTGAAGGGAGAAAGGTGAGAAAGGATGGCATTGTGGGAGAAGGTTTAGTGCCAAGGTAGGTTCAAGAAAAGTGGGAATGAGCACTAGTGTGTAAGGATGCTTTCTGCTCATTGGGCCAGAAATGGCTTCCACGCATTAATTCTTTAACATAGTCCAGAAGTTGGAGGGGCTTCTGGATGGCTTTATCCAGCAACTAAACAGTGCCAGATTTTCACGTCTCTGCTCTGCAGTTCCCAGTGTCACATTTAACAGTCAGGCAATAGATTTCCTTGTTCATATCCAACAAAAGAATGATTGATTTATCTTTACCCAAAATCTCAAACTAACCTGTTAACTGGCTTTAGGCCTGTCTGTTCCTAAACCCATCATTGAAGGAAATTGAATATTATGAATGGCTTGTATCAGTGGATCTCAAACCTCAATCTGTATTGGACTCACCTGGAGGGCTTATACAAACACGTATTGCCACCCTGTTCTCCCTCAGAGTTTCTGGCTCAGTGGGTCTTGGGTTGGAATTTACATTTCTAACAAGTTGCTGTACGATTAATACTACTTGGTCTGGAACCACACTTTGGGGAGCACTATCTTAGAATGATTATTCATATTGGGGGTGAAGTGGAGGTTGGGGCCTCAATCACAATGTCTCCTATGGATATGGCCACTGAATGCACTCGTTCATCTGGCATACAGTTCCTGTTTACGTCTGTTAAGCCAGTGTGATTATGTCTCCTTTACTCTCAAAAGTGCCCTGGTCACTTTCACATGTAAACTGTATGATTATCTGACTATAAGATATAGTCATATATATATATATATATATAAGATATAGTCAGATATATCTGACTGGCACTGTTTAGTTGCTGGATGAAGCCATTATCTGAAGATGGAGACCTTTCCCTACAAGTGAGCCCAGGCTAGGATCTATCAGGAAACTATGTATTCCAACTGGGAAATCTCTTATTTGTCCTGTATCCAACGATGTAAAGGAGGGGGAAAATCCAACAGTATCAACCATATTTTATACTATTGGGTCCTGACTGATGTGTGGTAGGAGCATTGCTCTTAATTTATTAGGAAACTATCCTCTATTCCGGAGAAGGCAATGGCACCCCCAATCCAGTACTCTTGCCTGGAAAATCCCATGGACGGAGGAAACTGGTGGGCTGCAGTCCATGGGGTTGCTAAGAGTCGGGCACGACAGAGCGACTTCACTTTCACTTTTCACTTTCATGCATTGGAGAAGGAAATGGCAATCCACTCCAGTGTTCTTGCCTGGAGAACCCCAGGGAAGGGGGAGCCTGGTGGGCTGCCGTCTATGGGGTCGCACAGAGTCGGACACGACTGAAGTGACTTAGCAGCAGCAGCAGCATCCTCTATTCATAAAATAAATATAGCTTTTGATACTCTTTTTGCTTAATGTTCTTAACAGTATAACTCATTTTATTAAGCTACATGGTTCAGTTGTGTCCAACTCTTTGAGGCCCAATGGACTGAGGCCCACCAGGCTCCTCTGTCTATGGGGATTCTCCAGGCAAGAATACTGAAGTGGGTTGCCATGCCCTCCTCCAGGGGATCTTCCCAACCCAAGGATCAAACCCGAGTCTCTTTATGTCTGCTGCATTGGCAGGTGGACTCTTTACCACTTTACTAAGCTGTAAGCCATCAATTGCAAATAACTCATTTAATGTCTCATGTTTATTGACTTATAATTTTTATGAAAATGTGAAACATGTATATTAATCTAAAATATTCTATTTTAAAAACTTTGACCATAATGCAGTTCACAGTAAAACAGAGTTCAGAATTAATAAATAGTGTTAGTTGCCAAGTACTTCTGATTCATCCAGAACTAAAAATTTTTGTTGAAAATTTATTACATCTGGCAGTCATAGTAGGAGGCCATGTAATTTCTGGAAGAAAAGCAATGAAAGAATATTCCTGTTTTTCTTTCTTAATCTAGTACACTTTTCTTAGTTTTTTCTACCTAAAGGTTACCAAGACTAGGTTTGGAATGATCTTACATATCAGATAGCTCCCACCTTATTCATAAAATCAGATTTAACCTCGTGAGTTTCTTAAGAAACTGATAGCAAGCAGTGTTTGGGGTGCAGCTTAAGAGTTTACTTAAACCACTTCCTTCAAACCCCACACAAAATCATAAATTCAAGCAAAATCTAGATGAGACTCATAGATATCTCATTGCTCTTTGCAAAACCAAGAATTGTGAAATTTTATTTAATTCAAAATTGTTTGAATTGTGTTGTTCCAAGCCTTTTACTAGACTTTTCTTCTTATGCCAATGTAGCCACTTATGGTTTCAACTCTTTGAGAGGAAGACAACTTGGGGTGAAACTAGTAAAACAGCAATATTATAAAAGTTTAAAGAAGGTAGAAGTTTTGAGTTGGAGAGAGCCTAGCAGTCTTCTTCTCTAAACTGCTGATCGTTTAGGAGTCCCCTCTCTAACATCACTGGGAAAATGGTTCTTTAAACTGAGTTACTGCTTCCAGTGATAGGAAGGCCACAGTCTCAAAGGGTGGGGGATTGGTTTCACTGTTGAAAAGTTTTGCTAGAAAGTTTTCTTACAGTGAGTTACAACTGTGTTGTGCTGTGCTTAGTCGCTCAGTCATATCTGACTCTTTTGACCCCATGGACTGCAGCCCTCCAGGCTCCTCTATACATGGGAATTCTCTAGACAAGAATACTAGAGTGGGTTGCCATGCCCTCCTCCAAGGGATCTTCCCAACCTAGGTCTCCTGCATAACAGGTGGATTCTTTATTACCTGAGCCACCAGGGAAGCCCAAGAATACTGGAATTGGTATCCCTTTCTCCAGGGGATCTTCCCAACCCAGGAATTGAACTGGGGTCTCCTGAATTGCAGGTGGACTCTTTACCAGCTGAGCTACCAGGGAAGCCCCAAATGGGGTGATAAGAGTGGCATTCTAATGTAATAGGACTAGTGGTCTTATAAGGAGAGAGGAAGAAAGAGCTTTCTCTCCATTGCATGCATTGAATGAGAAAAGGCCATGTGGGGACGCAGTGAGAAGACAGCCATCTGCAAGCCACAAGGAGAGCTCTCAACAGAAACTGAATAGACTGGCACTTTGATCTTGAACTTCTAGCCTCCAGAACTGTAAGAAATCAATTTCTGCATTTAAGTCACTCAGTCTACAGTATTTTGTGGCTTCCCAAGTAGCGCTAGTGGTAAAGAACCAATGAAAGAGACATAAGAGACACAGGTTCAATCCCTAGGTCGGGAAGACCCCCCTGGAGGAGGAAATGGTAACTCACTCCAGTATTCTTGCTTGGAGAATCTGATGCCAGAGGTGCCTGTTGGGCTAGAGTCCATAGGATCCCAAAGAGTCAAACACAACTGAAGCAACTTAGCACACACACACTAGAGTATTTTGTTATAGTGACCTGAGCTGACGAAGATATGCTGTACAGACTGCCTTTTCAATACCAGAGGTCTCAGCTATCCTAACACAGTCTTTAAAATGAAGATTCACCATGAGTTCTATTTTACCTAATTTCTGTGCAGCTTGGGTCTGTCTCATTAAAATAAAGTTGTCTAAAAATGAACATAGAATATTCTAAATTCATTCTGACCAGTGAAGTATACATTAAAACATTATTTTCTTTATGCTAGATTGCATGTATTATTGTGGGCCATACAAACGTTGGTTTTGGGTTTTCAGGAACACATTATTTACAACTTAAATTTGTGGCCACCTAAAATCTGCATATTTTTAAAAGTGAGCTTCTTTCTGGGTCCTGTAATCGAATAGGCTCATACCAAGTATGAGATCATATGAAGAAAAATGTAGAAGTTTAAAGAAAAGTGACTCAGTTGACCCTTGAACAACACAGGTTTAAACATTTTCACCCTTCCCACAATAAATAGCACTACATGATCTTCAGTTGATTGAATCTGTGAATGTGGAAATTTGGATGCGGAAGGCTGACTAGAAAGGTAAATTCAGATATCTGAGTGCATGGGTGTCCCTAACCTCCTCATTTTTCAATGGTCAATGGGATTTCACCATATAGCTGTGAATTCCAAGAGCCAATTGGTTTACATAACATGTAAGTCAGTTATATAGTATGTTGGAAAGGGCTAAATTCTATGGAAAACAAGAGAAAGGAAAGCAGAGTAGGAGTTCTGGGGATTACATTCTTCTGGTCAGAGCACAGCAAGAAGCACATGTTCATTAACATGGTTGTTAACTTTTTCTGTTTCTGTTGCCTCAAACTCAGCCATGAATAAATTGATCACTTTGGAAATTTATTATGTATTTCACATATTTAATATCTCTAATGCAGGTTTGTTGTAGACTTTGGTAATTAATTCAGCTTAGGAAATAGTCACTGAGGTATTCATTTAGAGTAACAACTTGTGATTTTATTTATTAGTGATATATCTGATTTTGAAATGCCTTCATTTAGTCAACTGACCCATCATCCATCATTTAGTCAACAAATATTTATGGACTGCTTGTTATGCAGAAGGTTGAATTATATGTACATGTATTAAAGTTATAATTAAAGAATTACAAACTCTAGAATTCCTGGATATTTATAAAGGTAGAATTAGGTGTCTAGAAATATTGTGAAATTAAAAAATGGAAGTATGTTCTAATGCAAAGAATATAGCTGAGGGATGTGAAAGTTGGACTGTGAAGAAAGCTGAGTACCAAAGAATTGATGCTTTTGAACTGTAGTGTTGGAGAAGATTCTTGAGAGTCCCTTGGACTGCAAGGAGATCCAACCAGTCGTGGGTGTTCATTGGAAGGACTGATGCTAAAGCTGAAACTCCAATACTTTGGCCACCTCATGTGAAGAGTTGACTCATTGGAAAAGACTCTGATGCTGGGAGGGATTGGGGGCAGGAGGAGAAGGGGATGACAGAGGATGAGATGGCTGGATGGCATCACTGACTCAATGGACAGGAGTTTGGGTGAACTCTGGGAGTTGGTGATGGACAGGGAGGCCTGGTGTGCTGCAATTCGTGGGGTCGCAAAGAGTCGGACACGACTGAGCGACTGAACTGAACTGATGAGTATTTTTCATTTTTTTGTTTTTACCATTGTGTAAGTCCAGTGTTCTTGCCTGGAGAATCCCAGTGACAGAGGAGCCTGGTGGGAGGCCATCTATGGGGTCGCATAGAGTCGGACATGACTGAACCGACTTAGCAGCAGCAGTAAGAACATGTTGGTTGGTCTTAAAATACGTCCTCTGGTAGATAGATTAGCATGCTTTCCTCATTGTATATGTGGGGAAACTTGAAACACCATGAAGATAGGTATCTTGCACTTAGTCACTCCGGCAGTGTTAGAATGGCAATGGGAAACTGTAGATTTCAGGGTCACTGTCTAGCAACATCTGATTTTGAGTCAGTTAGTGTAAGAGGTCACGTAGCTTTGCCTCCAAGTGTCTCTGGGAGCCAGGGGCCTTTCACTGTAACACTCATTCTGACCTCCCCTGTTTCTGGGGTCCACATTCTCAGTGTCAAAAGGCCTCAGGTAGCAGCAGTTCTCAGGATACTCCAGGTCATCTCTCTTAGCCAATGGGGCCCAGCCTTCCCTCTAGTCCAGATATCAGCAGATACAGAAGGAGGGTGTAGGGGTGAAAGTGGGGCAGGAGGAAAGGCCAGAAGAAGGAAGCAATCATGTTTATTCCAGTTCCTTTATCTTACTGCTACTCCCAGCTTGTAACTTATCCTTCTTCTAATCAATTATAGGAACAACAACAAAAAAACAGGAAAATGAGAATCATAAAAGAATCTAGACAAGTGCCACTGACCATTTAGCTTTTGGGAATGTCATGTTGTTAGGCTGTACCCACAGACCTGCAAGCCTTGTGGTTGCCCAGGCTGGAGGCCGAATAGAGTGTGTAGACAGTGACAGAGACCGCAACAATTTATTGAGGAGGGGATCTTACATGTCTGCAGCAAAAAGTGCTGGAGCAACATGCCACTGTACGACAGACAGTAGGTAGAATGTGGCAGCAATCTTCGCTCTTGGCGTGGTGGAGGGCGGCAGGGAGGAGGCTACTATTTCTAGGAGAAATTGACCTCAGATGGACTCATCAGCTACCCAGGAAACAAGCAGCTGAACGACATCCCTCCCAGCCCTCCAGGTTAATGACCATCACGAGGGCAGATGTTTTCCTTTAGTAAATTAGCAGGTGGAGTCATTCTGGCCTAAGGGTTAAAACAGTCACTCACTGAGGCAGGGGGCACGCATGTTCACATGAGTAGGGTGTTGGTAAGGCAGGGCTGGCTGAGCAGGGGATGGACAAAGAGCAAGAGAACTTTTGGAGTGGCCTGACCCTGCACGTGTTCACACCTTAACTTTTGAACATTGTTATCTGATGATTTTCAATCTGGTTACAAAATGGACAGAAGGCATATTACCCCATGAAGATGTATTAAAAATACCTGAGAAAGAAAATAAAGTGAAAGTGTTAGTTGCTCAATCGTGTCTGACTCTTCAAGACTCCATGGACTGTAACCATTCAGGCTCCTCTTTCCAGGCAAAAATATTGGCTGCTGCTGCTGCTAAGTCGCTTCAGTCATGTCCGACTCTGTGCGACCCCATAGACAGCAGCCCACCAGGCTCCCCCGTCCCTGGGATTCTCCAGGCAAGAATACTGGAGTGGGTTGCCATTTCCTTCTCCAATGCATGAAAGTGAAAAGTGAAAGTGAAGTCGCTTAGTCGTGTCCAACTCATAGCGACCCCATGGACTCTAGCAGCCCACAAGGCTCCTCCGTCCATTCTCCAGGCAAGAGTACTGAAGCAGGTTGCTATTCCCTTCTCCAGGGGATCTTCCTGACCCAGGGATCCAACCTGGGTCTCCTGCATTGCAAGCAGACTCTTTACCATCTGAGCCACCACGGAAGTCCAAAAATACCTGATGGAGTGGTGTTAAACTGGGAATCTCTGCCTTAGACCCTCCCAAGAGGATCTCATGCTAGTGAAGATTCTCAACCCTGGTTGCACTTTATAATTACCTGGGGAATTAAAAACAAAATTTCCCGGCCTGAGGCCCACCTCCAGGTGTTCTGAGTTCTTTGGTCTAAGGTACAATCCTGAATGACATTTTTCAAAAGCGCCAGTGTGCTTTTAATGCACAGCCAGGATCACCGCCCTGGTGATCCCCTGTGGCTGACAGGAGAGCAACCCATCCTCCATGTCCCAAGCCCAGTGTATGAGTGTGGAGAAAAGAACTTGGGGACCATCAGCCCAGTGACTCTTAAACTATAGTTCACACACCAGCAGCATCAGGATCACCTGGGAGCTTTTTGAAAATGCATGTTCTCCGGCTTAACTCCAGACTTCCTAAATTAGAGACTCTCAGGGTGAGGTCCAGAAATCTATGTTTTAAAAAACCCTGCAGATGATTGTGATCTATAGTAAAATTTGAGATCCACTGTTCTAACTTAACCTATAGTATGCTGAACTTGTAATGTGAATACAATTGGGTTGCCAGCATGCGTGCTAAGTCGCTTCAGTCTTGTCAGACTTTTTGCAACCCCATGAACTGTAGCCCTCCAGGCTCCTCTGCCTATGGGATTCTCCAGGCAAGAATACTAGAGTGGGTTAACATGCCCTCCTCCAGGGAATCTTCCCGACCCAGGGATTGAACCCCTGTTTCCTGCAGCTCCTGCATTGAGGGTAGTCTTTACTGCTGAGCCACTGGGGAAGCCCCTAAATGGGTTAGATACCTATTTTTTTCTGATAGAACATTTTAGTTATAAATGAGAATATAGATAAGGCTTTGCTTGGCTAAATAAAGTGTGTCTGTAGAAATCTAAGACAGTAACTGAAGAGGACTCTGCTTTGAGGTATAGGTTCTTTCCCCAAGAAATCACACTGCATAGGCTGACATCTTCTCCCCTGAGCTAAGCTCTTTTTGTATTGACTATGAGCTTATATTTTAACCCATTCAATGTAGGCCCTTCCCTATAATCAAACAATATTTTCAAAGACAATGAAGATCAGCAAACAAAACCCTGCACTTGACAAAAGGTCTGAAAACACTCAAAGTCACGCTGAGCCAAGACATGTCCCTGGGAATCCACTGGGTCCTTGACTACAGCCATCGCGTGATTCGGTCATGCCAGAGCGCTGTGTCACAGTTGGAGCTGAAGAATGATATTTTCTGATCTATTTTGTCCCTCAATGATCCTGTTGGCTCTGAGGGAACCTTTAGATATGAAACTTTGGAGGTGGGAAGTTGTGTGTTTTCGCACATGCTTCATATTCTGTTTTCAGCTTTTGATCTCATCAGTGAGGACTTCAGCAGTGCCCTAAGCAGGAAAACCGTGATATCATTGGAAAAGCCTCCCCACTGACAAACTTTCAGGTTTCTTTGTTGTGGAAGAATGTATTATAGACTGAAACAGGTCTAAGGGATAGGCTGCTTTAGATCACACCTGCTTCATATAGCTTATAAATTCTCGAGAAATAGATCACTCTTACGGGGACTGAAGACATGTTTAAAGTCAGAATCTAATGATTCACTCTAAGATTTCATATCAAGCCACAGGAACTAAAAATGCAACTATATTTCCTAATGCGAAACACAACTTGTAATCTTAATCCATTTAACTTCCTCAAATTGCCATATTACTCAAAACAGCCTATTTCTTCATTGAGCATAGATGAATTTCCTCTGTGGTATCTGTTACAATCTGACCCAGTGATCAGGCTCCCCTGGCCACTTGTGTCTTCTCCTTCAAGGAAGGACATTGAGCAAACAGAAATGGTCTAGTTAAGGGCATGTGCTTGGAATCAGATTACCCTTGTTGAAATCTACCAGCATGGCTTGAAAGCGGTGTACCTTTGGGTGGTTTCTTAGTCTTTTTAAAGCGCAGTTTCCCCACCTATAAAATGAGGAAATAATAGTACCAACCTCATAGTATTAGCAATAGCACAGGGTCTGTTACACAGGAAGTGTTCAATAAATATTACCTCTTATTTGAGTGGCACAGCAAAGTGGTTAAGAACAGGATCTTGAGGCCAAAATGTTTAGTTCAAATCTGAGCTTTGCCACTTACTAGCTGGGTGATCTTGGATATGTTTCCTAACTTCTCTGTGTTTCTATTTCCTTATTTATAAAATAGGAATAGTAATAATGTTATTTCACAGGTTGCTGGAGGATCAAATGAATCACTGCATGTGAAGGGCTTATAACATCAATTGGCATATAGCTGAATTAAGTATTGGCATAAATTTGAATTAAGTATTAGTCCTGTGATATAGGAATCATGACATAGAATTTTTCTCAGTATATAGTAGGGATGAGTCAAGAACCTGCTCTCAGGTAGAATCAGACTAGTATTTTTCTCCTTAACTTCCTTACCTGATGAAGGCTGGCTAATTATCAGAGAGAGAAGTGAAAAGGTAGTCCAGAGGGAACCTGGACAGCACTGCCATCAGGTTTGTCCCTCACATCTGTAGGGCACCAGACAGAGTATATTAATCAGCCCTGCCTGCCATATTTCAACTGCTTAAATGTTATAGATCAAGCAAACCACACCTCATAAATAAACAGATTAGTTCTGGGGATGTAAGGTATATCATGGTGACCATTGTTAACAATACTGTATTACATATTTGGAAGTTAAGAGAGTCAATAGTAAGGTTCTTATCACAAGAAAAAAGCTGTACATATAGGAGGTGATGGATGTTAACTATGCTTATTGCATTAATCATTTCACAGTTTATACATACTTCAAATCATTAAGTTGTAGACCTTAAACTTATACAATGTCATGTGTCAATTATATCTCAATAAAAATGGAAAAATGTTATAGATCAAGCTAGAAAGCTGTTAAGTAAGACATTAACAAAATTCTCCTATCTTGAGAAATATTTCTTTACAACCACTCCTCAGAGTTCCGTGTCAGAACTTGGAGGTAGAAATGGAGCCAGAGTCTAGCCTCTGGCCCAGAGCCTCTTCCATCGCCCAGCTTCTTCCTGTGCCCCGCCTCGGTGTTGAAGGTCTACCCTCCTCATCCCCACTACCACACACAGCTCAGTGTTGAAAGTGTGCTACCTAGCAGTCTTGAGGGAAGTCCCAGGTGGAGTCCTGGATACTAGGAACTCCTTCTAAAGGGAATGTTATACACTAAACATTGTGTCCCCCCCACCCCCGAATTTATATTTTGAAGTCCGGACTTCTAGTATGGCTATATTTGGAGATAGGGCCTCTAATGAAGTGTGTGTGAGTGCTCAGTTGCCCAGTGGTATCTGATTCTTTGTAACCCCATGGACTGTAGCCTGCCAGACTCCTCTGTTTATGGGACTTTCCTGGCAATAATACAGAGTGGGTTGTCATTTCCTCCTCCAGGGGATCTTTTCCAACCCAGGGATCAAACCCATGTTTCCTGTGTCTCTTGAATTGGCAGACAGATTCTTTACCACTGAGCCACCTAGGAAACCTGTAACCTCTATACTGTGAGAAAATACATTTCGATTATTTAAGCCCCCAGTCTGTAGTATTTTATTATGACAGCTGGAGTTGACTAATACAGGGAGTGTGGGGCAGGCTCTTTTTGGGCACATGGGTTGGCCCTGCAGGGTTTTTGATCTGTGTGGAGGAAAAGCAACCAGAGGAGAGCTCTCCAAAAGAGTTCCTCTAAAGAGAGGGCCTCAGGGCAGGAATCTTTTTGAGCCCTAAGCATGGTCCTTCTCAGGGAGAAGTGGAGAATCTATGAATTTCATTTGTACTTAGTCTAGGGAGAGAGACTGAGCCTGGGAGTTTAGGCCAAAATCCAACTCTTTTCGATCCATTATACTGTAGCCCGGAAGCTCCTCTGTCCAGGGGACTTTTCAGGCAAGAACATTGGAATGAGTTGCCATTTCCTCCTCCAGGGGATCTTCCTGACTCAGGGATTAAACTCATGTCTCCTGTTTTGCATGCAGATTCTTTACTGCTGGAGTCACTGGAGAAACCCAAGAACTAAATGGACCTTGGCAATTATGGTCATGGACTTTTCAGCTAGAAATCACCTTAGGGGTCATTTGGCCTTGGTTTTACAATTGGAGAAACTGAGGTCTACAGACTTTCCAGAGTTTGCAGAGAACCTTGCGGAGACTTTGGCTCTCTAAAATCTTGGGCAGACACTCTTTTTAATTATTAGCTCAAGTTTCCTAATTTTTGGATGAACTTCCAGAGGCCTACTAAATTTGCTAGGAGAAGAACTCTGGAGAATGCTTTAAGAGTTCTTGGGCTTCCCTGGTGGCTCAGTGGTGAATCTGCTTGTCTGTGTAGGAGACACAGGTTCAATCCCTGATCCGGGAGGATCCCACATGCCGCAGAGCAACTAAGCCTGTATACCACAACTATTGAGCCTGCCTGCTAGAGCCTGGGAGCCACAACTACTGAGCCCACGTATCACAACTACCGAAGCTTGCTCACCCTAGAGCTTCTGTTGTGCAACAAAAGAAGCTACGCAAAGAGTACACTACAACCAGAGAGTCACCCCGGCTCGCTGCGGCTAGAGAAGAGCCCTCACAGCAACAAAGACTCAGCACAGCCAAAAACAAATACATAAAATTATTTAAAAAAAGAATCCTTGCTTCATTGTAGGCCAGAGCTACTCATGTCTGCTTGACCCAGGGTTGATGAGACAAAAGCATTTGGTTAAAAAACATACATAGCTGCTATGAAATTATTTGCGTTTTTCTTTAAACTTATTAACTTAGGAAAAAGTGCTTAATAAGTTTTTAGGGCAAGACTTTAAATATTTACAGACTGTTATTCACCCGCATTAAGACAAACATATGACTATAGCAAATATGGCCCTTTGAGATTCAAAGGAAATGTTTGTTTACATTAAAAGTCTATTGAGGTCACATGAAGGAAGCACTTTGAAGCTAGGTAGAGGAGGCCAAGATGTAGTTCAGTAAAGGAGCTCAAGTTCTCTCTCATTCCTGAGGGCCTGGGGGCATTGAGAGGGGAACAGGTAGGACCTCAGAAGATCGAGGTTTAGAGAAACATGGTCCAGCACATCTGGAGTTTTATGCAGCTTCTGTCCTTTTTTTGGTGATAGGTAACCTGTTCCATTGATGATAATGACAGTTTTTTGGGTATGGAGAAAGGTATAATTATAATAATAATTTTCATTTACCTAGGGAATTTTTTATATCCAAATGACTCCTACACATTTGAAGGCATTTAAGCTGATTGGCCCTGCACTTTTAGTATTCCTAGTTGGGAAATGACATCATTAAGATTCAGAGACAATAATAAAATGATTGGCCCATAGTCATGCAGCTGAGAAATTTAGAGCTGAGTTCATGTCTTCTGGCGTCAACTCTTCTGTAGGGTGCTATAAAAATACAACGGCCAGAGAGTATGGACATTTCTTATTCAGACCTTAGCTGTGCTCATCAAAGGAAATTGTTTTAAGAAGGTATGCTGATGTATTTTGTTTCCTCCCACTAAGGCTGTAGGGCTTTCCAGGTGGCACAGCGGTAAAGAATCCACCTGCCAACACAAGAGATACAAGAGACGCAAGAGATGCATGTTCAATCCCTGGTTCGGGAAGATCCCCTAGAGAAGGAAATGGCAACTTGCTCCAGTATTCTTGCTGGGAACATCTCATGGACAGAGGAGCCTGGCAGGCTACAGTCCATGGGGTCACGAAGAGACAGATGTGACTGAGCACAAGTACCCCAACAAAAACTGAGGCTGTAAGTTTGTGAGCATCTTTGCTCACATCTTGGGCAGTTCAGGTGGTTCCTCTTCTGACTCCAGGAGGAAAGAGTTGTGGCCTTCTCTCTGCAGCTCTGCTTTTGACAGAAATAATCACTCTGCTGCTGTTTTTAGTTTTGGGTGGATAAGATTGGGAGATACCTCTAACTGGTATGCAGTTTATCTCCTGAAAAGGAGTAAAAGTCATTCATAATGTGCCAAATAATTCTGTTAAAGCACAATCTAATGTTCATTGGCCTTTTACTGATTACAGAAAAAAAAAATCTCATAGATTTATTTGTAGAAAGTTTGCAAGGCACAGAAGAGTATTAAGAGGAAACAGTTCACCTGTAATTCTACCTCTTCGAGATAAACACTGTGAACACCTTGATGTGTTTGCTCAAGTCTTTCTGTTCTGTATTAAAATACCTAGACCATACTATAACATATTATATCTTGCTTTTTAAAATTTAATATTTTAAATTATTGCATTTCCTCATATCACTAAATGTATTTTAAAATCCATATTTATTTTAGTAGATGCTTTCCTGTTGTTGAACACTTTGGCTTGTATCTAAATTTTTCAGTCTTATACATAATTCTATAATAAATATTCTTCATGCAATTCTCTATTTCTAACATTCTTAGAATTTGAATCTGGGAAATGAAATTATTGGAATCAAGAACCACAAATCCTTTTGAGATCCCTGATACTTAGAGTCAAACTGCTTTTCAAAGAGGCATTACCAACTTATTCCACCACCAGTAGCACAGAAGAGTGTTTGTTTCATGATTTCCTCCCAACACTAACTCTTGCCTCATAGGTTAGCACTGGGATCAGGCTCCGGAATCAAACTGTCTAAAACTGAATCTTGACCACATCCTAGCTGTGTGGACTAGGAAGAGTTGCTTGGCTGGGAGGAGCTGCTTAGCTGTACTGTGTCTTAGTTTCTCTTCTATTAAGTGGGCTTAGCAATATTGCTTACTTTGTAGAGTTATTATGACATTTAAATGACGTACATAAACACTCAGAAGAGTACCTAGTACATAGTAAATAACCAATAAATGCTGGTCTATGATCATCAGTAAAATTCCCTTCCAATCTGATATATGAAAACTATCTCATGGTTAAACTGCATTCTTTGATTACTAGTGATGATAAATATTTTTCATGCTTCTTGGCCAATGTGCACGTCTGTGAATTACTATTCCTGTCCACTGACTACTCTCAATTGGGGTTGCAGTTTTCTTGTTACAGATTTTTTTTGGACTTTTCCATGTTAAGGAGATTTACTTCATTCATGTCACTTATACTGCAAATATTTTTTCCCAGTTTGTGATTTCCTTTTAATCTTTATAAATTTTTTGTTATATGAAAGCTTAAATTTCTATGTGGTCAAATATAATGTCATTTTTGACATATTTTTCTACTGCTTTTATACTTAGAAATCCAGCCCTTTGCCCACATTAGTTTATTATACATTCTTTACCATTCATTCATAAATTGGATTTTTTATATTCCAAAGTCTGTTTTGAGATTCACTAAGAGATTCCCTAACAGAAGCAGAAGATATTAAGAAGAGGTGGCAAGAATACACAGAAGAACTATACAAAAAAGATCTTCACGACCCTGATAATCACGGTGTGATCACTCACCTAGAGCCAGACATCCTGGAATATGAAGTCAAGTGGGCCTTAGAAAGCATCACTACGAACAAAGCTAGTGGAGGTGATGGAATTCCAGTTGAGCTCTTTCAAATCCTGAAAGATGATGCTGTGAAAGTGCTGGACTCAATATGCCAGCAAAATTGGAAAACTCAGCAGTGGCCACAGGACTGGAAAAGGTCAGTGTTCATTCCAATCCCAAAGAAAGGCAATGCCAAAGAATGCTCAAACTACCGCACAATTGCACTCATCTCACACACTAGTAAAGTAATGCTCAAAATTCTCCAAGCCAGGCTTCAGCAATACATGAACCGTGAACTTCCAGATGTTCAAGCTGATTTTGGAAAAGGCAGAGGAACCAGAGATCAAATTGCCAACATCTGCTGGATCATGGAAAAAGCAAGAGAGTTCCAGAAAAACATCTATTTCTGCTTTATTGACTCTGCCAAAGCCTTTGACTGTGTGGATCACAATAAACTGGAAAATTCTGAAAGAGATGGGAATACCAGACCACTTGACCTGCCTCTTGAGAAACCTATGTGCTGGTCAGGAAGCAACAGTTAGAACTGGACATGGAACAACAGACTGGTTCCAAATAGGAAAAGGAGTACGTCAAGGCTGTATACTGTCACCCTGCTTATTTAACTTATATGCTGTGTACATTATGAGAAACGCTGGACTGGAAGAAGCACAAGCTGGAATCAAGATTGCCGGGAGAAATATCAATAACCTCAGATATGCAGATGACACCACCCTTATGGCAGAAAGTGAAGAGGAACTAAAGAGCCTCTTGATGAAAGTGAAAGAGGAGAGTGAAAAAGTTGGCTTAAAGCTCAACATTCAGAAAACGAAGATCATGGCATCCGGTCCCATCACTTCATGGGAAATAGATGGGGAAACAGTGGAAACAGTGTCAGACTTTATTGTTTGGGGCTCCAAAATCACTGCAGATGGTGATTGCAGCCATGAAATTAAAAGACGCTTACTCCTTGGAAGGAAAGTTATGACCAACCTAGAGAGCATATTGAAAAGCAGAGACATTACTTTGCCGACAAAGGTTCGTCTAGTCAAGGCTATGGTTTTTCCTGTGGTCATGTATGGATGTGAGAGTTGGACTGTGAACAAAGCTGAGCGCTGAAGAATTGATGCTTTTGAACTGTGGTGTTGGAGAAGACTCTTGAGACTCTTGAGATCTCCTTGGACTGCAAGGAGATCCAACCAGTCCATTCTGAAGGAGATCAGCCCTGGGATTTCTTTGGAAGGAATGATGCTAAAGCTGAAACTCCAATACTTTGGCCACCTCATGCGAAGAGTTGACTCATTGGGAAAGACCCTGATGCTGGGAGGGACTGGGGGCAGGAGGAGAAGGGGACGACAGAGGATGAGGTAGCTGGATGGCATCACTGACTCGATGGGCGTGAGTCTGAGTAAACTCCGGGAGTTGGTGTTGGACAGGGAGGCTTGGCGTGCTGCAATTCATGGGGTTGCAAAGAGTCGGACACGACTGAGTGACTGAACTGAACTGAACTGAACTGAACTGAAAAGATTCCATTTTTGCATCAGTAATACCATGTTTTAATTATTCTAGCTTTATGTTTTAATACCTGATAGCTTTTTTCTTTCAAAAACTTCTTAGATATTCTTTTTCTTTCAATTTATAATTATGTCGACTGAAAAAATACATGCAACCTAAAAGTGTAGAGTTATGTTTTATTTGGTGGAAATTTTTAGAACTGCAAGACTGAGAGATAGCATTTCATTGGCCTGTGAGTACTTCTCTGAGGAGGTGAGAGGTGGATCTAGTTTATATAGAAATTTTGCAGCAAAGGGCAGGTGGCTTAAATGTCAAGATTCTGTAAATTAAAGAAAACCATATATCCCAAGTTAAAGAATTTAGAAACTTTTCTACATAGGGGAAGATGCAAGAGTCTGGGCTCAGTGAAATCATTCCTTTGACACGAACCACTTCCCTGGTGGCTCAGACGATAAAGCGTCTGCCTACAATGTGGGTTCAATCCCTGGGTCGGGAAGGTCACCTGGAGAAGAAAATGGCAACCCACTCCAGTATTCTTGCCTGGAAAATCCCATGGACGGAGGAACTTGGTAGGCTACAGTCCATGGGGACGCAAAGAGTCGGACACGACTGAGCGACTTCACTTTTCACTCACTCAGCTATCTGGGGCTAGTGTCCTGTTTTCACATCCTGAGTTCCCCAAGGCTCACCTTAGGGAGTGGCTGTAGCCTGATGCCTGCTAGATAGCAGGTTTTCTTCTCCTTCCTGGGTTCCTTTAGGGTTCACCCGCTCACACTGCTGCTGCTGCTACTAAGTTGCTTCAGTCGTGTCTGACTCTGTGCGACCCCAGAGATGGCAGCCCACCAGGCTTCTCCATCCCTGGGATTCTCCAGGCAAGAACACTGGAGTGGGTTGCCATTTCCTTCTCCAATGCATGAAAGTGGAGAGTGAAAATGAAAGTGAAGTCGCTCAGTCGTTCCGACTCTTAGAGATCCCATGGACTGCAGCCTACCAGGCTCCTCTGTCCATGGATTTTCCAGACAAGAGTACTGGAGTGGGGTGCCATTGCCTTCCCCACCCACTCACACTGGAGGGCTGCAATTACTGAGGATTGTGAAATCCTTATTTACTGATTTGGCAGGAAATATTTGTTTCTCAGTTATTTTCATGTCATGTTGTAAAGTTCCCATATATGGAAAATATTTTTAATTAGACCAAGATTTAACTCATAAATTAAATCTGCTTTAGACCCATGAACTGTTTCTTGATTTATTACAATTTTAGTTTAAAGTTACACAGGTTTACTGTTTTTGTGGTTGTTTTCATATAGGCCTATACGTTTCTTACTAGGATTATTTCTACAGTTTAAAAAATATTTTTGCATTATAAATTGGATTATTTCTCCCCCTATATTACCTAACTTATTGCAGACATATGAGACATCTACAGATTTCTGGCTGTTTTGCATGACCACTCTGAGGAACTTTCTTAGGAATTTCACAGACTTATGGTTGAAGGCAAAAGGAGAAGGGGGCAACAGAGGATGAGATGGTTAGATAGCACCATTGATTCAATGGACATGATGTGAGCAAACTCTGGGAGATAGTGGAGGACAGGAAGCCTGGCAGGCTGCAGTCCATGGGGTTGGAAAAAGTCAGACATGACGTAGCGACTGAACTACAATGGTTGAGTCAGTTGGATTTTCTTAGTTCATAATCAGACCATCTGGCATAACATTAATGTTTTTCAAATAATTGTATCTTTTTTGTTTCATGGATATTGTTAATTGTCGAAAATGTATGGAAAATGCTATATCTAAAGCAATCTTTTCTTCTCTGTGCTCTCCACTTCTATGACAAATTTGCAGAGGATGAGTTGAGGGTGGGATGAGGAGCAAGGGTGGTGCTTATCTGCTTATCTGGGAAGAGGCAGAGAAGCCCACCTAGCACAATTGCTGTAACCTGAGGGCTGTAAAGAGCAATATTGCATAGGAACCTGGAATGTCAGGTCCATGAATCGAGGCAAATTGGAAGTGGTCAAACAAGAGATGGCAAGAGTGAATGTCGACATTCTAGGAGTCACCGAACTCAAAAGGACTGGAATGGGTGATTTTAACTCAGATGACCATTATATCTACTACTGCGACAGGAATCCCTCAGAAGAAATGGAGTAGCCATCATAGTCAACAAAAGAGTCCGAAATGCAGTACTTGGATGCAATCTCAAAAACGATAGAATGATCTCTGTTCGTTTCCAAGGCAAACCATTCAATATCACAGTAATCCAAGTCTATGCCCCAACCAGTAACACTGAAGTTGAACGGTTCTATGAAGACCTACAAGACCTTTTAGAACTAACACCCAAAAAAGATGTCCTTTTCATTATAGGGGACTGGAATGCAAAAGTAGGAAGTCAAGAAACACCTTGACTTCAGGAGTAACAGGCAAATTTGGCCTTAGAATATGGAATGAAGCAGGGCAAAGACTAATAGAGTTTTGCCAAGAAAATGCACTGGTCATAGCAAACACCCTCTTCCAACAACACAGGAGAAGACTCTATACATGGACATCACCAGATGGTCAACACCAAAATCAGATTGATTATGTTCTTTGCAGCCAAAGATGGAGAAGCTCTATACAGTCAACAAAACAAGACCGGGAGCTGACTGTGGCTCAGATCATGAACTCCTTATTACCAAATGCAGACTTAAATTGAAGAAAGGAGGGAAAACCACTAGACCATTCAGGTTTGACCTAAATCAAATCCCTTATGATTATACAGTGGAAGTGAGAAATAGATTTAAGGGCCTAGATCTGATAGATAGAGTGCCTGATGAGCTATGGAATGAGGTTCGTGACATTGTACAGGAGACAGGGATCAAGACCATTCCGATGGAAAAGAAATGCAAAAAAGCAAAATGGCTGTCTGGGGAGGCCTTACAAATAGCTGTGAAAAGAAGAGAAGCAAAAAGCAAAGGAGAAAAGGAAAGATATAAACATGTGAATGCAGAATCCAAAGACTAGCAAGAAGAGATAAGAAAGCCTTCCTCAGCGATCAATGCAAAGAAATAGAGGAAAACAACAGAATGGGGAAGACTAGAGATCTCTTCAAGAAGATTAGAGATACCAAGGGAATATTTCATGCAAAGATAGGCTCAATAAAGGACAGAAATGGTATGGACCTAACAGAAGCAGAAGATATTAAGAAGAGGTGGCAAGAATACACAGAAGAACTGTACAAAAAAGATCTTCATGACCAAGATAATCATGATGATGTGATCATTGACCTAGAGCCAGACATCCTGGAATGTGAAGTCAAGTGGGCCTTAGAAAGCATCACTTCGAACAAAGCTAGTGGAGGTGATGGAATTGCAGTTGAGCTCTTTCAAATCCTGAAAGATGATGCTGTGAAAGTGCTGGACTCAATATGCCAGCAAAATTGGAAAACTCAGCAGTGGCCACAGGACTGGAAAAGGTCAGTGTTCATTCCAATCCCAAAGAAAGGCAATGCCAAAGAATGCTCAAACTACCGCACAATTGCACTCATCTCACACACTAGTAAAGTAATGCTCAAAATTCTCCAAGCCAGGCTTCAGCAATACATGAACCGTGAACTTCCAGATGTTCAAGCTGATTTTGGAAAAGGCAGAGGAACCAGAGATCAAATTGTCAACAAGCCTGGATCATGGAAAAAGCAAGAGAGTTCCAGAAAAAACATCTATTTCTGCTTTATTGACTATGCCAAAGCCTTTGACTGTGTGGATCACAATAAACTGTGGAAAATTCTGAAAGAGATGGGAATACCAGACCGCTTGACCTGCCTCTTGAGAAACCTACGTCCTGGTCAGGAAGCAACAGTTAGAACTGGACATGGAACAACAGACTGGTTCCAAATAGGAAAAGGAGTACATCGAGCTGTATACTGTCACCCTGCTTATTTAACTTATATGCTGTGTACATCATGAGAAACGCTGGACTGGAAGAAACACAAGCTGGAATCAAGATTGCCAGGAGAAATATCAATAACCTCAGATATGCAGATGACACCACCCTTATGGCAGAAAGTGAAGAGGAACTAAAGAGCCTCTTGATGAAAGTGAAAGAGGAGAGTGAAAAAGTTGGCTTAAAGCTCAACATTCAGAAAACGAAGATCATGGCATCCGGTCCCATCACTTCATGGGAGATAGATGGGGAAACAGTGGAAACAGTGTCAGACTTTATTGTTTGGGGCTCCAAAATCACTGCAGATGGTGATTGCAGCCATGAAATTAAAAGATGCTTACTCCTTGGAAGGAAAGTTATGACCAACCTAGAGAGCATATTGAAAAGCAGAGACATTACTTTGCCAACAAAGGTTCGTCTAGTCAAGGCTATGGTTTTTCCTGTGGTCATGTATGGATGTGAGAGTTGGACTGTGAAGAAGGCTGAGCACCGAAGAATTGATGCTTTTGAACTGTGGTGTTGGAGAAGACTCTTGACAGTGCCTTGGACTGCAAGGAGATCCAACCAGTCCATTCTGAAGGAGATCAGCCCTGAGTGTTCACTGGAAGGAATGATGCTAAAGCTGAAACTCCAATACTTTGGCCACCTCATGGGAAGAGTTGACTCATTGGAAAAGACCCTGATGCTGGGAGGGATTGGGGGCAGGAGGAGAAGGGGACGACAGAGGATGAGATGGCTGGGTGGCATCACTGACTCGATGGACGTGAGTCTGAGTGAAGTCTGGGAGATTGTGATGGACAGGGAGGCCTGGCATGCTGCAATTCATGGGGTCACAAAGAGTTGGACACAACTGAGCGACTGAACTGAACTGAGGGCTGGCGCTTGACCTACTCTTGTCATTGATCCTTTGTTTCCCATTTCTCTGCCTGGAACCTTGCTTTTCCCTCTTCTTATTCCTTGAGGGGAGGATACGGCAGGGGCTGTAGCCTCTGCATCCAGGAAAGAAGTTGCTGACATGCTTCTAGTTCTACTAGGAGCCAGTTCATCTTTGCCCAGGGATAGGACCTTGGACCAGCTCTGAAAGTCCTTCAGTTCAGTTCAGTTGCTCAGTTGTGGCCGACTTTTTTCAATTCCATGAATCGCAGCACGCCAGGCCTCCCTGTCCATCACCAACTCCCAGAGTTCACCAAACTCATGTGCCTCGAGTTGGTGATGCCATCCAGCCATCTCATCCTCTGTCGTCCCCTTCTCCTCCTGCCCCCAATCCCTCCCAGCATCAGAGTCTTTCCCAATGAGTCAACTCTTCACATGAGATGGCCAAAGTATTGGAGTTTCAGCTTCAGCATCAGTCCTTCCAGTGAACACCCAGGACTGATCTCCTTTAGAATGGACTGGTTGGATCTCCTTGCAGTCCAAGGGACTCTCAAGAGTCTTCTCCAACACCACAGTTCAGAAGCATCAATTCTTCAGTGCTCAGCCTTCTTCACAGTCCAACTCTCACATCCATACATGACCACAGGAAAAACCATAGCCTTGACTAGACGAACCTTTGTCGGCAAAGTAATGTCTCTGCTTTTCAATATGCTCTCTAGGTTGGTCATAACTTTCCTTCCAAGGAGTAAGCGTCTTTTAATTTCATGGCTGCAATCACCATCTGCAGTGATTTTGGAGCCCCAAACAATAAAGTCTGACACTGTTTCCACTGTTTCCCCATCTATTTCCCATGAAGTGATGGGACAGGATGCCATGATCTTCATTTTCTGAATGTTGAGCTTTAAGCCAACTTTTTCACTCTCCTCTTTCACTTTCATCAAGAGGCTCTTTAGTTCCTCTTCACTTTCTGCCATAAGGGTGGTGTCATCTGCATATCTGAGGTTATTGATATTTCTCCCAGCAATCTTGATTCCAGCTTGTGTTTCTTCCAGTCCAGCATTTCTCATGATGTACTCTGCATGTAAGTTAAATAAGCAGAGTGACAGTGTACAGCCTTGACGTACTCCTTTTCCTATTTGGAACCAGTCTGTTGTTCTATGTCCAGTTCTAACTATGCTTCCTAACATAGGTTTCTCAAGAGGCAGGTCAGGTAGTCTGGTATTCCCAATAATTCGGAATTCTCCACAGTTTATTGTCATTCAGACAGTCAAAGGCTTTGGCATAGTCAATAAAACAGAAGTAGATGTTTTTCTGGAATTCTCTTGCTTTTTCCATGATCCAGGCTTGTTGACAATTTGATCTCTGGTTCCTCTGCCTTTTCTAAAACCAGCTTGAACATCTGGAAGTTCATGGTTCACGTATAGCTGAAGCCTGGCTTGGAGAATTTTGAGCATTACTTTACTAGCGTATAAGATGAGTGCAATTATGCTCCTGAAAGTGAAAGTGTTAGTCACTCAGTCATGTCTGACTCATTGTAACCCCATGGGTTGTAGCCCACCAGGCTCCTCTGTCCATGGAATTCTTCAGGCAAGAATATTCGAGTGGGTAGCCATTCCCTTCTCCAGGGGACCTTCCTGACACATGGATCAAGATACAAGAGACACACTCTTGTATCTCCTGCATTGGCAGGCAGATTCTTAACCACCTCACCACGTGGGAAGCTCCTGTCCTGATGCAATTCCTCCCTTCTCCCCATCTTTCCTGCTCCCAGCTTCTTATGAACTACCAATAGCACTCACATTGACACTTCCATTAGTTTTCTAAATGGTTCCTCTCCAATCCATTCTCCTCTCAGGGACGTATTTTAAAAACCAAAATCAGAAGTGCACTCCCTTGTTAAAAACTTTCCAGCCCTCATTGTGAAACGGAGCAGAACACTATGGTCTTTGCCACCCCCAACCCCCCATCATGTCCCCATGTACTCTGCCTGCTTTTTGTCTGCAGAAAATTTTAATCAAAGCATAAGTTGAATCAGAGAAGTGAGAAATGCTGAAACAAAGGAAAGCAGTCAAAGGACATGAAATAATAATAATAATAATAATGTCATTAAGCATAGTCAAGGACCTTTAGTTCTCTCTCAAGGGTTACAGAGAATATTCCTGTGAGCTGTCTTGTAGATACCAAAACCCCAGGTGGAGAAGTTAACTCCATGATGACTGGACTATTCCTAGGACGTGAGCTGCCACAGTTCTGAGAATTGACAGCAAAGAAATGGGAAATGAATGGACCCTAAAACTGAAGATTGAGTGTACCTAAAACAATCACGATAATGCTGGTCAGACCACCAATGACCAATTTGAAGATGACTTCGAGATGACTGTGCTGTTTCTATATGTAGCACTCCCCCGCCCCCAGTTTGTCTGTAAAAGGCCTTACCCTCTGCTTGTCAGTTGGGGCGTTGGCCTTTGGACAGTTGTCTGCCACCCTTCTACCCCATAGTTGCCAGCAACTGAAATAAAGCAAACTTTGTTTTCCACCAACCTGGCCTGTTTATTGGCTTTTGAGCAGTGAGCAGCTGGATCCCATGCATATACTCTGTGGCTAACAATGGGGCTTAGAATGAAATGCAAACTCCTGAACATGGTGCCATGTGATTTGGACTATACAGTCCATGGAATTCTCTAGGCCAGAATACTGGAATGGGTAGTCTTTTCTTCTCCAGGGGATCTTCCCAACGCAAGGGTCCCAACCCAGGTCTACCGCATTACAGGTGAATTCTTTACCAGCTAAGCTAAAAGGGAAGCCCTTTCTATCTCTGCTGCTGCTGCTGCTGCTGCTAAGTCGCTTCAGTCGTGTTCAACTCTGTGCGACCCCATAGACGGCAGCCCACCAGGCTCCTCCGTCCCTGGGATTCTCCAGACAAGAACACTGGAGTGGGTTGCCATTTCCTTCTCCAATGTGTGAAAGTGAAAAGTGAAAGTGAAGTTGCTCAGTCATGTCCGACTCGTAGTGACCCCACGGACTGCAGCCTACCAGGCTCTTCCATCCATGGATTCTCCAGGCAAGAGTACTGGAGTGGGGTGCCATCGCCTTCTCCTTTCTAACTCTAATAGCATCTAATACTCTCTTTTCCTGTTCTCTGGGCTCCTGCCACTCTGCTTTCTCTCTTTCTCTAGAGCGCACAAAGGGCATTTTCACCTTGGTTCCTTTGGACTCGCTACTCCTTCTGCCTGGAACATGTTTTTCACTCTAACCCTTGGCATATATTCACCTTCTTATGATTCAGGCCTCATGTGTGTTTGTTAGTCACCCAGTCGTGTCGAGCTATTTGTGACCCCCTGGACTGTAGCCCGCCAGGCTCCTCTGTCCATGAAATTCTCCAGGCAAGAATACTGGAGTAGGTTGCCATTCCCTTCTCAAGAGGATCTTCCCAACCCAGGGATCTAACCCAGGTTTCCTTCATTGCAGGCAGATTCTTTACCATCTGAACCACCAAGGAAGCCCCTCAGGGATCATATCCAATACCAATGTCCCCACACTTCCTGCTCTTAGAGCACCTTGTTTGTGTTCGTCAAGGCACTTATCACAATCTGTAATGATCTTGTTTATTTGTTCACTAATTAATCATGTGTTTGCCACCTGAATTTGGTTTGTTCTGATTACATCAGATTACGTCTGAATCCCTGGTATCCAGAACCATGGCATAGAAAGCACTTGGAAAACACTACTTTGGCCTGTATTATTCCTAGAAAATGATGTCTGCTACCAGGGCTTGCGTGCATTTGGGGGAAATGATTTCATGTAAGATTGGGGGTTGGGGAAGAAAAACAGTGAAGCAGGAGAGCCAATACAAATGTTTGTCCTCAAGCGGCTACTCAGACAGGGGATCGTGGAAACAGGCTTTTGCTGTGGAGCCACATAGAATGTGTCTCAGAACTGTCCATTCAAGGGACAGAGGAAGTGGGTATCTGCCTACTGGATTCTGTTGCAGCTCTGGTCAAGGGCTGTCATTCCAATGGGTACATGTGGGACCAGGTATAAAATTCATGAGGTCTAATGCAAAATGAATTTATAGATCCTTGTTCAAAAAGTAGTAAGAAATTCAAGACAATGAATGATAAAAGAGTCTTAAATCAAGCCTGGGGCCCTTCTGAGCACAGAGCCTGGGACACTGCATAAGCCTCATCACCAAGCTCTCAGGCCCTAGGTGTCTACCTGGGTGCTAAGCAGGTTCTGGCAGGCATCTTCCTGGATGTCAGAGAAGCCCCGGGGGCAGAAGAGTTAGAGAAATGAGGGGAAGCTGAAGGAAGGTGCTTCCAGGTTACACCTGCAAAAAGCAGATTTCCCAGCAGTGACTGGAGGAAAGTGTGGGCTGAGAGGATGTCAGGCTTGGCCACTAGAGGTATCAGATACCAAAAAGAATAAATGAGTTTTGTGTTACTATTGCTCATTGAAATGCACCTAAAATTCCAGAAAACCTAAATAATAATTTTGAGAGTAATCATTCTTATATTTTTGATGTTAATGAATACATTGCTTTTGCTTCACCCTTATGTATGATCTTGGTATTAGTTTAAATGAGATTATTATGTGAGCAAACACCCTATTCCTGGTATTCTATACACTGATTATTAAAATATTAAGTAATAAAATAGTTTTGTTTTCTTCTGTTCTGATTATTTACTGCTGTGTCACAAAGAACCCCCAAATTTAGTGCCTGAAAACAACTTTTTTTTTTTAAAATAGTTTACGATTGTGTGTCAGAAATTTGGGCAGGGTGAGGTGTCAACTTAGTCACAAAGGTCCGTCTAGTCAAGACTATGGTTTTTCCAGTGGTCATGTATGGATGTGAGAGTTGGACTGTGAAGAAAGCTGAGCGCTGAAGAATTGATGCTTTTGAACTGTGGTGTTGGAGAAGACTCTTGAGAGTCCCTTGGACTGCAAGGAGATCCAACCAGTCCATTCTGAAGGAGATCAGCCCTGAGTGTTCTTTGGAAGGAATGATGCTAAAGCTGAAATTCCAATACTTTGGCCACCTCATGCGAAGAGTTGACCCATTGGAAAAGACTCTGATGCTGGGAGGGATTGGGGGCAGGAGGAGAAGGGGACAACAGAGGGTGAGACAGCTGGATGGCATCACTGACTCGATGGACGTGAGTTTGAGTGAACTCTGGGAGATGGTGATTGACAGGGAGGCCTGGCGTGCTGCGATTCATGGGGTCGCAAAGAGTCAGACACACCTGAGCGACTGAACTGAACTGAACTGACTGATTCAACTGTGGGGTGAGCTGGCCTGGAGGGCCCAGGATGGCTTTGCTTACATGTCTGATATCTCAAGCAGGGTTGACTAGAAGTCTGGGCTCAGCAGGGATGGTCAACCAGGGCACCTCCATGTGTCCTCTCCAGCATGGTGATCTCAGGATGCTCAGATTTCTTAGGGTAGCATTTCTTACCCTTAGATGCTCAGATTTCTTACCTTAGAAAGGGTAGCATTTCTCAGATGCTACCCTTCTCAGGGCTTCTTGAGGGTTCGAATGACCCAGGTAACAGCTGCAAGGCTTTTTGTGCCTTAGCCTCAGAAATCATGGAATGTCACTTTTGTCACATTGTATTAATATTTGTTAAGAACATCTCTAAGGCTAGCCAGGATTCAAAAGGAGGGGAATAAACTGATCTTCTCAACTGGAGAAGTGGCAAAGAATTTGTGACCATCTTTAATTTACCACGTTCCTGTTAAGCTTTCCTATACATCACATGGTAGGACAACTGATCCCTTTGGTATGGAACCAGTGGTATCTTCAATTAGGGTTGCCAGATAAAGCACAAATATTGCATGAGACATAGTTATACTAAAATGTATTTGTTGTTTATCTAGGGATCCTTTTTTCCTCCTAAATCTGACAAGTGTATCCTCATTACTTCTAAGTAAACAGCATATCAGGGGCTTCCCAAGTTGTGCCAGTGTAAAGAACTTGCCTGCCAATGCAGGAGACACAAGAGACATGGGTTTGATCCCTGAGTCAGGAAGATCCCCTGGAGAAGGGCATGGCAACCCATCCCAGTATTCTTGCCTAGAGAATCCCATGGACAGAGGAGCATGGCAGGGTACAGTCCATGGGGCCACAAAGAGTCCAACATGACTGAAGCAACTTAGCACGTATGCACAAACAGCATGTGTACTAAAGTATACAGTAGATGCCAGTGTGCCCTCAGAGTAGCCAAGGGAGATGAGCTGAAAATCAAAGAGTGGATCTGTCACATACAGCAAGGCCCAAGGAGCAAACCACATGGGAGGAAAAGCTGGTTTACTTTTATGATAAAATAAAAATTAGCTAGAAGCCTAACTGTTCTTAGACCTAGGTTCGACAAATTGTCTACAGTATAGGAAAGACAATATGCAGCAGTAGTACAAGGTCCAGGCTCCGAAGCTCTTAAAATGTGCTTTAAGCATTAACACAATTTTCTAAGGAGTCCTAGAGGCCAGCTCTGTCCAATAGAACTTTCTGAGATGATGAGAATATTTTAGGTCTATGCTGTCCAGTATGGTAGCCAATAGGCACATGTGGCTATTGAGTGCTGGAAAAGTGAGGAACTGTACTTTAAATTTCTTTTAATTTTAATTAATTGACATCTACATTTAAATTGCCACATGTGGCTAGTGGCTCCTGTATTGTGCCGTGCAGCTATCTACAGTCAATGCTATTTGGTCACTCCATCAACATTAACACAATACATCAAAAGTTCACTTCTCTTTTGTCTCTCTGTGAGCCTCAGGAATTCAGAAAGTTAATCGAAGCTTGCTTACGTTTAAGGCAATAGATTCTAGATCCAGGGAAAAATGTTCCATTTCCCCATCTGTGCCCCAGGTGACACAACTAATTGATCATGGCAATTTTTCCCTTCTGAGCAGAAAAATTTTATCTTTCCCTACAGTTAGGCTCTGTAAAGCCCCTGCTCATTGAGAGGAAGGGCTAATAATGTGTTGAGCATTTTCTAAAGCGTCACCTCAGAATTAAATCCTAGTCATTTCAGCCACACAGATCTGCAACTTCTTCTTTGTGTTAAAAACCCAGATATTATTTCAAATGTGATTGGACATCAGCCTACTCTGAGACAGTCCAGTCATTTAAAGGACAAAGGCGCTCCTTTCCCTCCTCACAGTATTTGCATGAATGGGTGCTCAGTCCCTCGGTTTTGTCTGGTCCTTTTGTGACCTCGTGGACTGTAGCCCACCAGGCTCCTCTGTCCATGGGATTCTCTAGGCAAGAATACAGAAGTGGGTTGCCATTTTCTCCTTCAGGGGATCTTCCTGACTCAGGGATTGAACCCATGTCTCCTGTGTCTCTTGCATTGGCAGGCAGATTCTTTACCACTGAGTCATCAGGGAAGTCCCTCACAATACTTGACAAAATTTTAAATATTGATCTTCTGCTTTTCATTTCACTTTGTTAATCACATATACATAATGGAGGCTGGACATAGGAGAAGAAAAACAAAAGAACATTTCCTAAATGTCTGTGTCAGCACATTGCAAGTTGCAGATATTTGATTTGCAGATATTGATTGCAGATATTTACAGATATTTGATGTCATTTAGCAGCTAGAAGAACCACACTGACAGCGTATAAGAAGCATCTTTAATTTTCCTTTTCTGCTGTACCTCCCAAGAAGTGAATAATTTCTGGCAGAGAATATTTCATTGAATTTACTTATTAATTCATTCATTTATCCCTTCAGTGATATTATTTAAGTATCTATTAAGTGTAAAAGCCAGTGCTAGGGTGCGGCATACAAACAAGGTCCTGGCTTCTAAGTACTCAGGTTCTTGGAGTACAAACTAAGAACGAAGAGCCACGGGAATACAGAGGAGAGTGTGTTTGAGGAGGCAAGAAAGGCTGTAAAGAGAAGGTGACCCTTTTACTGGGTGTTGATGGATGAAAAGGATTCATCAGGCAGCAAAGGAGAGTCTGTGCTCAGTCATTCAGTTGTGTCTGATTCTTTGTGACCACATGGACTGTAGCCCTCCAGGCTCCTCTGCCCTTGGGGATTCTTTAGGCAAGAATACTGGAGTGGGTTGTCATGCCCGCCTCCAGAAGATCTTCCCAACCCAGGGATCAGACTCAGGTCTCCAGCATTGCCGGCAGATTCTTTACCATCTGAGCCACCAGGGAAGCTAGAGAATCTAGACTGGGGTAAAATCATTTATAATAGCATGGAGGTTTAACAAGATCATGCGGCATATTTGAGAAACTGAGCGATTTACCATTACTAAAAGTTCTGCTCTGGAGGCGATGTGTAGTCACTTACAGTGCTGTATTGTAAACTACTTTGCAATTTCATAATGAACTCAAAGTAATCATTTGGTATGTAAGTGAGGCTGTTATGTTTAAGATGCTGTCATGTGAAATACAAGTGTATTATAATATTGCAGTAAAGTCAGAGGGAAAATGACATGCTGCTAATTAGCTATCTGACGTCAAGCAAGTCAGCTTGGTTACTCTAGGTTTTAGTTGCTTCATCTGTAAAATGGAGAGCTCAATATAGAATTTAGACTTCATTGTTTTTCTACTATTCTAAGAAACAATAATTATCCCAAGGACTCATTCTCAGAATGAAGGAAAAAAGAAGATCAATAGGTATTTATTCAATCTGTCTGCATAATCTTATAAGCAAACAACGGAAAGGAGATAAGTCTGTCTTCGGTATAAACTTGCACAAAATGATTAAAATCTGCTAAGACAGTGTTAAGGTGGAAGTTTGGACTCCTGGATGCCAATGGCTGGGGGAGGGGTAAAACATGGTGAGAAAGAACATAATTGTGAGTCTAAGCTGTCCTGTTTGAGGAAGATTTGCCAGACTTGTGCAAAGCAATCAGAAAAAAAGGATGCTGCTATGTTCTATCAATATCTCGTTCTTAAAAAACAAAAGTGATTATTCCTGGAACTCTGATAAGAATGGTTCCAGTACTCAGGTCAGCTGAGGTTCAGCCAGGAAGGCTATTTACTTAATATTGTTGCTGCCTGGATTGAAGAGAAAGAGACACTCTTAGCTTCAAACTCAGCCTAGGCTATAACACATGGAAAAAGGATTCATGTGTTTTCTAGGAAGAAGCAGATGTTATCAATAATAATAATAAAAATAATAATAACTCTATATAGCTGTGCTGTTGTAAGATTCATGTATGAGAACCCATATCACATTCATGTATGATAGATGTCATTTATTCTTTAAATAAAGGTAGTAATGCATTTGCAAATGACCAGATAGTTTAAAAAGATATTTGATTTGTTAAACCTAAATTAGGAGGTGAATTCTCTAAGAACAACCAGGGACTATCTGAAGTTCCCACACCTACAGATTTCATTTCATCCCAACAAATATTCATGACGTGTGTGCCAGGTGCTGTGCTAGACAGTATGTATACACTGAGTGATGAAACGGACACAGACTGGTCCTCCTAGAGCTTAGCATCTAATGGAGGAAACACAATAAAAATAAATGCAATAATAAATATCTCATTAATGCCTAAAGGAAAACAACAGCATGTTACAAGAGACAAAGATGAGGAGAATGTAATTTATGTTGAGGAGCCAGGGAAGTAGATGCTGGCTGCTCTTTTCCTTGCCTGTAAAACAGACTCCATTCAGCTATCAGGGATTTTTCAGAGCAAAATTCTTCTGTAAGCATCCAAGGGATTTAAGTATTAATTCAGGATTTTGTGGTTATCAGTTCAGATCAGTTCAGTCGCTCAGTCGTGTCCAACTCTTTGTGACCCCATGAATCGCAGCACGCCAGGCCTCCCTGTCCATCACCAACTCCCAGAGTTCACTCAAACTCATGTCCATCGAGTCAGTGATGCATCAAGCCATCTCATCCTCTGTCATCCCTTCTCCTCCTGCCCCCAATTCCTCCCAGCATCAGGGTCTTTTCCAATGAGTCAACTCTTCCCATGAGGTGGCCAAAGTATTCAGCTTTAGCATCAGTCCTTCCAATGAACACTCAGTCCTTCCAATGAACACCCAGGACTGATCTCCTTTAGGATGGACTGGTTGGATCTCCTTGCAGTCCAAGGGACTCTCAAGAGTCTTCTCCAACACCACAGTTCAGAAGCATCAATTCTTCGGCACTCAGCTTTCTTCACAGTCCAACTCTCACATCCATACATGACCACTGGAAAAACCATAGCCTTGACTAGACGAACCTTTGTTGGCAAAGTAATGTCTCTGCTTTTCAATATGCTATCTAGGTTGGTCATAACTTTCCTTCCAAGGAGTAAGCGTCTTTTAATTTCATGGCTGCAGTCACCATCTGCAGTGATTTTGGAGCCCAAAAAATAAAGTCTGACACTGTTTCCACTGTTTCCCCATCTATTTCCCATGAAGTGATGGGACCAGATGCCATGATCTTCATTTTCTGAATGTTGAGCTTTAAGCCAACTTTTTCACTCTCCTCTTTCACTTTCATCAAGAGGCTTTTTAGTTCCTCTTCACTTTCTGCCATAAGGGTGGTGTCATCTGCATATCTGAGGTTATTGATATTTCTCCCGGCAATCATGATTCCAGCTTGTGCTTCTTCCAGCCCAGTGTTTCTCATGATGTACTCTGCATATAAGTTAAATAAGCAGGGTGACAATATACAGCCTTGATGTATTTTCCTATTTGGAACTAACTGTTGCTTCCTGACCTGCATATAGGTTTCTCAAGAGGCAGGTCAGGTGGTTTTGTATTCCCATCTCTTTCAGAATTTTCCACAGTTTGTTGTGATCCACACAGTCAAAGACTTTGGCGTAGTCAATAAAGCAGAAATATATGTTTTTCTGGAACTCTCTTGCTTTTTCAGTGATCCAGAGGATGTTGGCAATTTGATCTCCAGTTCCTCTGCCTTTTCTAAAACCAGCTTGAACATCTGGAAGTTGTAGTTCTAAGAATTTTTAAATCTCCACCCTTGACATGTTAGTCAAAAACTGTTTTCACTCATTGCATCTTGACCCACAATAAAAATAGCAACATAATCCATGTCATTCCCTTCAGATCTAGATAAAGTTTCATAAAACCTCCCTCATTCCATGCTCTGTAGAAGTCAAAGTGCATTTCAGTACTTCTGTAAAGCATTGAAAGAGTTTATGATCTCGTGGTCATGGCTTGCCCTGAACTCCTGCTTTTGTTGTTGTTGTTGCTCAATTGCTAAGTCACGTCCGACTCTTTGCAGCCCTATGGATGGCGGCACACCAGGCTTCTTTGTCCTTCGCTGTCTCCTGAGGTTTGTTCAGACTCATGTCCACTGAGTCGGTGATGCTGTCCAACCATCTCATCCTGTATCACCCCTGCTTTGGTAGATGGATTTGGATCATGGAACATATTGCTTTCCTATAAATACAATTTCTGTTCCATGCCATGTTAACTCAGATGTGAAACTCAGCCAGTCTCCTTTATGATCACCACAGAGCCACCATATTTGTATATATGGTAGACTTTTTAAAAAGTTTTGAAAGGGAATGAGATGAAGAAGTTTTAGTCAGGATGAGTCTGCTTAACCACTATAGCAAACCCGTCCCAACTGCAAGAAGTTAACAACAAAAGAAAAGAGGAAAAGGATGAGCCCTTACCTAAGTCATAGTCCAGTGGTTATGGGAAGGGGCCTGACCTACCCAGTCCTTCATCTGGTGGCTCCAGCATCTTCTGGGGCCTTCGCTTCCTCCACCTGATCCTCTGCAGCCCAGGGCAAGGTGTGGAGGATAAGGTGGGAGTTATAGTAGCCAGGCCTGGAGGTGGCCCACATCCTTCCTGCCCACATTCCATTGACTAGAACTAGTGCTGTGGCTGCACCTAACTGCCAGGATGGCTGGGAAATATAGTCTAGTTTTGAACCAAGGAAGAAAAGAAAATGGCTTTGTACAATACCAAATCTGTCTTGGTCAGAGGATTTACACCACAGAGATGCAAATTTTTTCACATTTAATGTTATAGCTCCTAAGTTTTAGAGATTCCTCGGCCTTCTAACTACTAGGGACTTTTAATGCAGTGCTCAGGCTCATGTAGACTTGTTCTCTCACTTGATTCCTTTCATCCATTTCTTTCTTTTAATAACCCAACATTCCTGCTCATTTTTTTTTCTGAAAAGGATTTTTAACTCTCTCTCACTGTCTTATCTCCAAAAGTTCCTGAGGCTCTCAGTGTCCATCTAAATGTCTTATCAAAGAACAGACAATGCTTCATTAGAGAATTCTTTACAGGACATGGATTTGAGGCCTTCTAAAGTACGGTATGACACGTCTGTGCTTCTCATAATGACGTCAATGTATTCTTGGGAATCTGAGGCTTTGTGCCTGGAAATATATGATGCCTTAAGATAAAAATAATCTCTTCTTGTTCAAACAGTACTCCCAGGGACCACGTTTGTGTTGTCCTCTTCCTTTTGGACATTGTTCCCTTGCATCTCATTGCTCTAATATATAGACTAAATCTTAAATGTGACTGGTGAGTGTGTGTGTCCATCTCAATGTACACAAATGTGGTTTGCATCCTTTGTTCCCTCTCTTTTTCTCTTGCAGAGAAAAGCAGAAGAAAGAGGCAGAAAGGAAAACTGTATTAGTGGTCTCCAGCCCTTGGATTATGCTTTCCCTTATCTTTGCTGATTATATGTGTAATAGATGACCTTCTCCCTCTGAAAGTGAAAGTGTTAGTTGCTCAGTGGTGTCTGACTCTTTGCAAACACATGGACTATATAGCCCACCAGTCTCCTCTATCCATGGGATTTCCCAGGCAAGAATGTTGGAGTGGGTTGCCATTCACACACTCCTCCCTACTTAGGTGCTCCGGTTGAAACTGTGGAGGAAGACTCACTACTCACAGTTTGGGGAGGGATCAAATGACTCCTTTGAAGAGAAGGAACTTTTGCCTGAGGACCTGTGAAATAATGAGCTTTTTATGCACTTTCTAGTTGGATGTACTTGGGGCATGGGGTAATAGAGGGAAAGATGTGCAATAGAGCAGTAACATCAGAAAAGTCTGCCGAGCCATCTGGCATCAGGAGAATTTGTCCAACTTGCTTTCTGGAGGTTGTGATAAAATTTATATATATTTCATAACACAAGGGCTTCTAGCGAGGCTTATGGGAAAAGTCAGGGCTGTCTCAAAAGGCAGAGGAACCAGAGATCAAATCGCCAACATTTGTTGGATCATAGAGAAAGTAAGGGAATTCCAGAAAAACATCTATTCCTGCTTCATTGACTATGCTAAAGCCTTTGACTGTGTGGATCACAACAAACTGGAAAATTCTTAAAGCGATGGGAATAGCAGACAACCTTACCTGTCTCCTGAGAAACCTGTTTGCAGGTCAAGAAGCAACAGTTAGAACTGGACATGGAACAATGGACTAGTTCCAAATTGGGAAAGGAGTACAACAAGATTGTATGTTGTCAACCTGATTATTTGACTTTCTATGCAGAGTACATCATGTGAAATGCCAGGCTGGATGAATCACAAGCTGGAATCAAGATTGTCAGGAGAAATATCAACAACCTCAGATATGCAGATGATCTCACTCTCATGGCAGAAAGTGAAAAGGAACTAAAGAGACTCTTGAGGAGGGTGAAAGAGCAAAGTGAAAAAGCTGGCTTAAAACAACGTTAAAAAAAAAACAAAAAACCTAAGATCATGGCATCCAGTTCCATCATTTCATGATAAATAAAAAGGGAAAAGGTGGAAACAGTGACAAATTTTATTTTCTTGGGCTCCAAAATCACTGTGGATAATGACTGCAAACATGAAATTAAAAAATGCATGCTACTTGGAAGGAAAGCTGTGGCAAATCTAGACAGAGTATTAAAAAGCAGAGACATCACTTTGCCGACAAAGGTCTAAATAGTCAAAGCTATAGCTGTTCTAGCAGTCATGTATGGATGTGAGAGTTGGACCATAAAGAAGGCTGAGTGCCAAAGAATTGATGCCTTCATATTGTGGTGCTGGAAAAAAAACTCTTGAGAGTCCCTTGGATTGCAAGGAGTTCTAACTTGTCAACTCTAAAGGAAATCAACCCTGAATATTCATTGGAAGGACTGATGCTAAAGCTGAAGCTCCAATACTTTCACCACTTGATGTGAAGAGCTTGTTTGTTAGAAAAGATCCTGACGCTGGGAAAGATTGAAGGCTGAAAGAGAAGGGGACGACAGAGGATGAGATGGTTGGATGGCATGAGTTTGAACCATCCAACCATCCAAACTAATGGACATGAGTTTGAGCAAACCCAGGGAGACAGTGAATGACAGAGGAGGCTGGCATGCTGCAGTCCATAAGGTTGTGAAGAACTGGATGTGACTTTAGCAACTAAACAATAAACAACAGTACTGTCTCAAACTGCTGGGAGTAAGTTGTAAGTCCTCAGCTTCCTCCCCCAGTACAAAAAAGTTCCAGTTTTGAATGGAAAGGAAACACTTGTAGTTCCATTTCCTCCCAGGCACAAGCAGGTCTAAAAAAAGAAGCGCGCGAACAGAATGCTTCGTTTGCAAAGTGATGAGGAAGCAGAGCAACAGTGGTAACAGAAAAGGTTTGAGGCTAGCGCAAGCAAAAAAGAATTGTAGATTTGGAAACGTACTCTAGTGAGATGGAAACATTAGATAAATCTAACTGTACAGGGAGGGGTTTGGCATTATTTTCTTTCCTTTGAAATTAGCGTTATCTTCCAATCTAAGCATTGACTACTTCTCATTTCTCTTCTCTTATCTGGGAGCTTCCACTTGAATCTTATCCATTTTAAGTAGATGGTTAACTACAGCAGGATAGGGCTTTTTTCTTTTTTTGAACTTTCTGTTCTGTGTTAGTGTACAGCTGCTGGACAATGTTGTGATAGTTTCAGGTGAAGAGCCAGGGATTCAGCCATACACATACTTGTATCCATTCTCCCCCAGACTCCCCTCCATCCAGGCTGACACATAACATTGAGCAGAGTTCCACATGCAGTAGGTCCTTGTTGGTTATCCATTTTAAATACAGCAGTGTGTACATGCCCATCTCAAACTCCTAACTCATATTTTTAAGAAAGGTTCTAAAGTCACTGCATTTGGTGTGGTGATTTCAGTTTGACAAACACTGAAACAGAACAACTGCATAGCCCACGTCTGTGATCTGCTTCACCTGACAGCTTACTTTTATATTTGTCTGTGGAAAATGTCCAGATGCCATGATGACAAACAGAGAGATAGGAAAGTTAAGTTGGCAGGCCCCAGGTGTCCAAAGTATAACTTGACTGGGTTATAGAATAACCAGGTTGTCCAGTATTATCATGCACATGTTCCCCAAACAGGCTGCACCCCATACACATCCAGAAAACTTTAAAATGTTTTCCAATTTATTTTAAAATTTAAAGAGTAAAATTCACTTTTTGGTGTTAAGTTCTCTGGGTTTTGACAAATGCTTTTTACCACCATCACATCACCACCCCTCCCCAAATTCCCTCGTGTTATCTTTTTGTACTCAAAACCCATCCCCACTGTTAAACTCTGGAAAACACTCATCTGTTCTCCATCACTACACTTTTACATTTTCCAGAAAGTCATATAAATGAAATTATAGTATAGAAAGGGAATTCCTTTACTTTGTACAATATACTGGAGATTCATCCTTGTTGTTGCTTTTATCAGAATTTTGTTCCTCTTAATTGCTGAGTCCTATTCTATTATACAGATATACCGCAGTTTGTTTATATACCCTCAGCTCAGAAACATTTAGGTTATTCCCAAATTTGGATGATTACGAATAAAGCTGCTATAACCGTTCGTATGTAGCTCTTTGTGTGGACATACATTTTTATTTCTCTTGGGTAAATATCTAGGAGTGAGATACCTGGAAAGTTCTGAAAAATATTCCTATGTCTGCTGAATTTCAATCCCTTGGGTTTGGGGCCATGGAATATGTCCTTTTAAAATGCTCAGCAGGTGTGACTTCTTAATGGGTATGGAATGTTCATTTAGGGTAAGGAAATGTCTTAAAAGAAATATAGATGCTTTTTGTGCATAGTGAATGTACTAAATGCCATTGAATTGTATACTTAAAATGGTTAATTTTACATTATATGACTTTTGCTTTAGTTTAGAAGAAACTAAAAAAAACGATCCCGAAGTGATTCTAATTTTTGAACGTTCTGATCTTGGGAGGCTGTATGTAGGTAGCTTTCATTTTTAAGATATTTGTACTTGTTAAAGGCTGGTCTCAGGAGAATGTAACTGGATTTTGGGTCCAGGCTTCAACTTGTGAATCTGTAACAAACTGAATCTTCTTTAGAAAGTTCAAGGAGTCTTAACAACTTCTGGTGGTTAGAAGGTAGACTGTAGCTTATGTGCCTTCTTGGAGTTTGCAACAAGTTTGGTTGGACGCAGAATTCTGAGATCATCAGATTTCTGCTCCCATCTAATCATAGCTCCAAGGAATTAGTATGGCCTCGAGCAAATTCACTTTCACTTTTCACTTTCATGCACTGGAAAAGGAAATGGCATCCCACTCCAGTGTTCTTGCCTGGAGAATCCCAGGGACGGGGGAGCCTTGTGGGATGCCGTCTATGGGGTCGCACAGAGTCAAACACATCTGAAGCGACTTAGCAGCAGGAGCAACATTCAAAAAACTAGATCATGGCATCCAGTCCCATCACTTCATGGCAAATAGATGGGGGAGACAATGGAAACAGTGGCAGATTTTATTTTCTTGGGCTCCAAAATCACTGCAGATGGTTACTGCAGCCATAAAATTAAAAGACACTTGCTCCTTGGAAGAAAAGCTATGACCAACCTGCTGCTGTTAAGTCCCTTCAGTCGTGTCTGACTCTGTGTGACCCCATGGGCAGCTCACCAGGCTCCCCCGTCCCTGGGATTCTCCAGGCAAGAACACTGGAGTGGGTTGCCATTTCCTTCTCCAATTCATGAAAGTGAAAAGTGAAAATGAAGTCACTCAGTTGTGTCTGACTCTTAGCTACCCCATGGACTGCAGCCTACCAGGCTCCTCCGTCCATGGGATTTTCCAGGCAAGAGTACTAGAGTGGGGTGCCATTGCCTTCCCGGATGACCAACCCAGACAGCACATTCAAAAGCAGAGACATTACTTTGGTGACAAGGGTCCGTCTAGTCAAAGCTATGGTTTTTCCAGTAGTCATGTATGGATGTGAGAGTTGGACCAAAAAGAAAGCTGAGCGCCGAAGAATTGATGCTTTTGAACTGTGGTGTTGGAGAAGACTTGAGAGTCCCTTGGACTGCAAGGAGACCCAGCCAGTCAATCCTAAAGGATATTATCCTGAATATTCATTGGAAGGACTGATTCTAAAGCTGAAGCTCCAATACGTAAGCCACCTGATGTGAAGAACTGATTCACTGGAAAAAATCCTGATGGTGGGAAAGATTGAAGGCAGGAGGAGAAGGGGACGACAGAGGATGAGATGGTTGGATGGCATCACCGACTCAATGGACATGAGTTTGAGCAAGCTCTGGGAGTTGGTGATGGACAGGAAAGCCTGGCATGCTGCAGTCCATGGGGTCAAAAAGAGTTGGACATGACTGAGGGACTAAATTTACTGGGTCTAGCTTGTACTGAAGTGGAGCAGTGTAGCTGAGATCTTTCTCACCAGAGATTTACCAAGGGGTTGGATCACAAGGATGTTACAGTTTGGTCTTGAACCAGTGAAGAAGATTCAGTGATTGAACTCCCCAGTGTTCAGATTGTATCTGACCATGAGCAAAAACAGGAAATTGTTGTGCTACCATATATACCTTGCCTTCCTGCCTTCCCCTGCTTCCTCAGTCTGAGTCAGGGCTGGAAGCATACACTGCAGACTTGGTCATGGAGGTAAGGAATAATCAGCCAAAAAACCAGCAGTGAAGATAATTTGTTTGGATCGGCTGTTTCTTTATCTCCCTTTTCTGGACTTCTTCCCTACAACTTGGTGCCTTTGCAGACAGACTCCCAGGGTGGAGAGCTCTGTGGCTATCTAACCCAGCGGTCTTTATGTACTAGAACATTTTCTGACTACTTCTATCTCCTCACCCTTATTTTTCCTGTATTCTATCCTCCCTTCAAGGCTAGTGTGAAATTCGAATTAAGGTGTGGAGAGTGGTAGTATCTGAACATATTTGCTCTCTCTCTGCTCTGGGTGATTGATATGTTATTCTCTCCTCATTATCACCTGAAGAAATGAGCAGGGCACGAGTCAGAACACACAGTAGGACTGTTGGTGAAGAAATTTTTTTCGGTCAGGGAAACATTTACATGCATGTTACATAGGAAATTGATCTCAATGTATTCCTCTGTTTAAATAAAAGGTCAAAATTCCAGAGTATTCTGTAGAAGCATAGTTAACTTGCTTATCCACCCATCCCTTCATCCATCCATGCATCCATCTAATAAACAATTATGGACCCCTCCTATGTACACGCTACCGTGTTATATGATACATTATAATATACGTTGGGAAGGAATAGGGAAGAGACAAAGATAAGATAAATAGATGCCTTAAGGCAGTGACTGTCAGGGATTGATCATCTAAGAGAGAATTGGAAAATCTTGGCTGGTACACACAATGATGATCCCTAAGGAAAACAGCACAGCTGCTTCACAGGCTGTAAGGGAGACAAAAAAGCACATAATGACATCTTGGCAAAATGTACCTCAAGGCACATTTCCCAGAGGGCTGTGGTTGCCTGGTCTGCACCCCTCCTTGGTTATAATAGTGGCTAGCAGGCTGTGTTCTGTCATTAGTAACAGCTCCCTTTGTGGGAATAGTGGTGTAATTGCGGACAGAAGTTCATGCTGGGTTCTATTTATAGCCTTTGATGACTCATTAATATGTTACCTTAGCAAAGGCTAGTTCCAGAGCTAGCCGCCTATTACCTTTCAGTCACAAACATTCTCACTGGAATATTCTGATGAAATAAAAAGCAAATTATCTGTAAAATACTCCTAGCAATTTGCACATCAGCCTTTTAATTGGTGTAATATTAGCCACGCTTATATTTGTATTGTAAACTACATTTGTCAAAAGTACCTGCATCTCCTGGTGCTTACCAACAGGTAGATTTTGTGTTAAGGAGAATAAAAAAATTCACGGGTGGTTTTCTAAAGAGTTTAACCAGCAGTTGATCTGGAAAATATGTTAACCAACCTTCAAAAGTATTTCCGTTCCCGGAAGTCTTTGCACCCTCTGTGACTAGGCCCTTTGTGACATTTCCACACACGTGACCTTCGTACTCATCACTTTGACTCCAGCAGAGAAGTCGTGGTTGAGGGTAACTCTAAGTTTGTTGAGATGTTTAAGTAAGACTTTGAAGTTGCAGTGCATTTATCAATTCAGTCTGAAAAACAACCTCTGTGGTTAAGCATGTTAAATCCCCCTGTGCTTTCATAGCAGCTTGGCTAAAGGTTATTACAATGAACACTGGAGGATGAGTGGGAGATAACTTAGACCAGAGCACTGTCACTGAAATGAGTTCAAAGAAGTTACTCATCTTCTATGCATTTTGGCAAAATCTCATAATCAGATGTTATTCTACACTTTGTTAAAAATACAGCCTATACCAAAAACTACCGAAGCCAAGTGCTAGCAAAAATGAAAGCAACTGGAAATTTCATACATTGCTGATGGAAATGCAAATGGTGCAGCCCCTTTGGAAAACAATTTGGCAGTTTCTCATAAAGTGAAACACACACTTAGCCCATACAACGGTCTCAAACTCCTAGGTATTTACTGAAGAGAAATGAAACGCTATGTCCTTGGCAGGTCGTGGCGCATGTGGGAGGAACAGAGTATTCAGGCTGAGCAAACAGCCTCTCCAAGAGCGTGACAAGGTGTAGGAACGGAGGATATGGAGCATGGAGGGTGGGAGAGGAAAGAAGATGAGGCTGGAGACAGCCAGTGTTGAGCTTGGTGGGTCTTTGATCTTTATCCTGAGATTGATGAGCGACTATTAAAATGTCTGAAGCAAGAGGATGACATAACCAGACATGCCTTTTGAAAAGATCAGTCCAGCTGCAGTGCAGAGAACAGGCTGGAGGGAGCTGTGGAGGAGTGTGGGGAGGCAGGCCTTGTCTGAGATAGTTCACAGTGGGTTGGGTTGTGGCCTCGGGGATCTTCTCTTTAACCCTCCAAACCCCTGAGATAGTTTGCACTGATGTCCTTTCGATAACAATAGAAATATTTCTGTTTAGAAATAGCAATATTTCTAATAGAAAGAAGAATGATGAATTGCTTGCTTTAAAAATGTGTTTATTATAAAATATTCAACATAAAAAAGAGAATTTATGTAAAACATTAAGGTAAACATAGAGAACATAATGAAAACTGTGCAAAGCCATCTCCCTGTTTCAGAACCAGAACATTATTGTTATGAAAATCTTCCTTAAACCAGACTCTGCTTAATTTTAAAAAGGGATTGGAAACTCTCCTTGGAATGTGGTGATATCAGGACTTTCTAACAATTAGAGCTTTTAGGCAATAGAAGAAGCTGCTTCAGGAGCCCGTGGGAGGTCAAGAGCAGTCTGTGTGAGAATGCAGAGGAAGGGTTCCCGGGAGCGGAGGGAGGTCGGGTGGATGTGTGCAAACGTGCTCATCCTAAAATCCTCTGCCATGATGCCACAAAGAGAGGAAATAAATGGGAAGAGCAGAGCTTTACAGGGGCATTTAAAACCCTGAAGTATTGGCTTCTTAAAATTAAATGTGGAATTGTAGCTATTTTTTGACGTCCTTTGATTTTGGGAATACATAAGATAGAACCAGGTTTATACACATAGTCCTATACACAGAAATATATGTGGCTGTAATATTTTAAGTTCTTGAGCCCAGAAACAATGGGTTAGGAGCAACATGAGGAACAGGACAGAGTTTTTGAATACAGGGAAAGAGTTGCAGCTCTATTTTCTATCTGTAGCAGGAGGTGGCAGACCATGGCTTTGCGGCCAAATGATGTTTATTTTTGTATGGCTCACAACCTAGGAAGGGTTTTTACATTTTATCTGATTGATTGAACTTTTAAATTTAAGATCATTGCCGACTTACATGCAGTTACAGTATGTGCGTCTATTATTACACAGAAAAAATTAGATATACTGGATTCATCAAAATTAAAACTTGTGTGTGTCAGTGAAAAGGCAACCCACAGAACTGGTGAAAACAATTGCAAATCACATGCCTGATAAGTGATTAATATGCGGGACATATAAAGAATTCTTACAAAGCGAAAACAAAAAAACAAACAATCTATCAAAAAAATGGGGAAAAGACTTACACTGTTCTCCAGAGAAGATAAAAAATGACCAATAAGCACTTGAAAATATGCTCAATATCAATAATCAATTGCCTTATAATCCTAAACAGAATACCATAACCAGCCTAGATGAATCAGGATTCACCCCTGGAAGGGGGAAGAACCCGTGTTTGAGACACATGGTCACCTAATACTTGAACAAAACTAGAATTTTGTTAGCAAAGAAAAATGTGGGGGAATGAATGTTGGGAAGCAACAAAGAGTGTCTGCCATCCTCGCAGTCTGGATGTCTGCAACCTCAGTGGTGGAGTCTGTGAGCCAGGATGTGGGCTTTCACCAGACACCAAATCTGCGGGCACCTTGATCTTGGACTTCCCAGCCTCAAGAACTGTGAGAAACAAAGTTATATTGTTTATAAGCCACCCAGTTTCTGATACTCTGCTATAGCAGCCCACGCTGACTAAGATGCCATCCAGCGCCTCCTTCCATCTAGTCTTGAGGTTTTTTGAACATTGACTTTCCTTTCCTAGGTGACATAACTCAGTAGTAGTCATCTCTCCATTTGTGGGTAGAAATAAAATATTCATGCAGAATCTCAAATTTACCCAGAGCTAACCTACCCCCTCTTTTTAGGAATAGGAGAAAAAGTCTGAGAAATGTACCTCTGACTGAAATAGAGAAAAGAGAGCAATGATATCAGTGAGAGAGCTTCTAGGAGAGTGAAGTCAGACAGGTGGATGATGCTACAGCAGACACTCCTGGGACTGAATACTTACACAAGAGGGGCATATGGGGCAAAAAGGAGAAGGAAATGGCAACCCACTCCAGTATTCTTGCCTAGAGAATCCCAGGGATGGAGGAGCCTGATGGGCTGCTGTCCGTGTGGTCGCACAGAGTCAGACACGACTGAAATGACTTAGCAGCAGCAGCAGCATGGGAGCAAAAAGACATGAGAACTAAAATTTTGCGTAATGGTGAGTGCCTTCCTGTTAGACTCTGTTCTCACTCTGACCTGAATCTGAAATTTTGAGTGATTAGAAGTTTGAATGGGGGCTATTAAATTCAGATTAGTCCAGAGGAAGTCTGTCCTGACAAGAGTTAAAGACCTGTCTCTGCTAATCGGCAGCTTTTCCCACCATCAGGCCTCTCCGTACATCAATCTTTGCCTGCTGCTTCCAGCAGGTCTAGTGTCTCCACAAAGACAGCTGAAGTCTTGAGGCAGGTCCAGTGAGGTTGGGCCTCCTCCTCCGCCAATCAGATCTCTTTCCTGTCTGAATTATAAGTAATGCCATCCTAGGGTCAGGGCACCTTTCACACTCTTTTTCAGACTCTTAAGAACCTTCCCTAAAATTTCGTTTGTATCCATCTGCCCTGAGTGCATTTTATTGATCCCCTGAGCACAATCTGAATCTTGGTAAGCATTCTCAGAGCATTCTGTATCAAGAATTGGAGTGGGGAGAGATCGAGGGTGGAATAAATCCTAAGAGGCACAGATGGGATAGAAACAGGTGTCACCGTTACTGTTCCGTGAGGTTAAGTGACAGACTGCTGGGACAGTGGAAGAGGCACACTTGACACTCTTGGTGAGCAAGCAGAAGTGTGAGTGTGAAGAGAGTAAGTGGGAAGCATCAAGAAGGCTGCTTCACAGCTACGTATTCCTCCTTCAAAATCCTTTTAGTTTTTGATGTGATAAGTAGAGAATTTTTACTACAAATCCTTATGGCTATGATAAAACTATTAACAGAATATTTTGGAAATAATGTTTTATTAATTCATTTTGCTACTCTTTTGAGAAAGGATATATAAACTGAACAGTACAGCATGAATAATAATTAGAAATAAAAGAAGAAGGACAACACAAAACAGAGCCAGGAATGTGACTAAAAATGCACACCATAATTATTAGTCATGACCTGGGTGCAGATTTAACTTCAGGCTGACCAGCAACCAACTCAAAGTGGGAGATGTGACTGGTTATACAGTTTGCATAGTTGATAAGATTAAAAAAAGCCAGTGGCCCAAAATAAGTAAATCATTCTTGGTACTAAGACCAGACAAATTCTTTGGCAAGTCTCCTGGATAGGACGGTGTGAAGTGCTGACATGGATTCTCCATGGAAAAATACTGGACTGGGTTGCCATTTCAGGGGATCTTCTGGACCCAGGATCAAACTCACGTCTCTTATAGCTCCTGCATGGGCAGGTGGGTTCTTTACCACCAGTGCCACTTGGGAAGCCCATATTTTTTAGGAGATACAGCGACAGAATCTTTTAGGCTAGCAAGTTGTACTCAGGGGAAAGATGGGTGGTGGTAGTGGTGGGCTCTTTGAAATATTAGTACATGTTCACAAGTGTGAAAAGCCACCAAATATTGCCAGTATAGGAAATTTCATTGTCTCAGTGAGGAAAAAACACTAATAGTCCATTTTTCTAGAAGAAGGAGAAAGTCCTGCCTTCAGAGCCCTAATATCATTGTTCTTTCTCCAATCTATGGTATGCAACATGTGTACACACACACACACTTATACACACACACACACACACACACACTTCTCAAATTCACATTCCATGCATTGGCTGAATGAGGGAAAGGGTATCCTATAATTGTTTTAAAAATTAAAAAGAAACCACTAATTAAAATTACTGCAAACTGACACTAGGCAATAAATTATAATTAAATATTATCTATTCTTTTGCAACAGTGGAGTCAGATTCTGTGGATACTGAAGCTTATACAACTTTGGGCACTCTTGTTAAGGTAAAGTACATAAAATTATGAAAAAATGGGCATGAAAATAAATAAAGAGAAAGAGAAAATAAATCACAACAAATGACTAGAGCTGTGGAGATTTCAGTGCGTTCTTTCTGAAAGTAGGCAGTTTACCAGAAATGCTTACATAGAAATGGTTCCTCCCTTTTCACCGTCAAGTAACCCCCAGCACTCGCAGGGACCTTTGCAAGTAAAGCTTAACCGACATTAATTTATGGCTTGAGAGAAAATCCTGTTTTTGGTTCCCATCACTAAATCCATCATCTTCCTAGAAGATGAAGCTTCTTCCTTCCTCTGATAATGCAAACGTTGAACTGTTATTGACAAGACCCCAAAGAAATCAATGCCTTTATTTTTTTGAAAATGACTTCATATCCATCTGGAAAAAATAATAGCTCCCAGACTCATTCTTTTTTAAGTGATCCTTTGCCCTCACTCATAGCTCTAAATATGGCTCTTTGGCTGTCATGTGAGAGAATTTCCAGAGAAGTTTTTGGGGCCAAAGAGGAGGAATGTGAGATTGGTTCTGCTCTGTGAGGCAAACAGCAGGAAGCTGGGAAAGTCTTATATCTCTGAATGTGTTTTGTGTACATCTTGTCCTCTCTTCTAATCAATTTTACTTTTGTTTCTTGGATGAAAAGCTGTAAGTTGCCACTGACAAGCTGTGAGAATGTTGACTTCAGTTTTGTAACAAATCAATTGAATGTGGAAAACCAGATGGAAAAAGTCTCCAATCTGAAAAGTGAAAAGTAAAATCTACTTCTAGAAAACTATTGCTTATGACTTGGAGAAAAACTAGAACTATTTTTAAAATGATGCCAGTTTCGCTGACTTTCCTCTCACTTCTTATAATTTTACTCTGGGATTTAAGCAGTGTTAGCATATTTGCCACACAATAGATTTCCTGTAGTAAAGTCATAGGTTGAGTTTATCTGAAGGAAAGCAAGGCCCTCTGATGATTAACACAAAAATTAAATGTGGTCAGATATTTTTTAGAAGTCAGCAGTGCCTGTAGAATCCCAGGGATGGTGGAGCCTGGTAGGCTGCCGTCTATGGGGTCGCACAGAGTTGGACACGACTGAAGCGACTTAGCAGCAGTAGCAGCAGTCAGTTTAATACAGGAAGATCCCTCCTATATGGCCGTGGATCCTTGTGGTAACTGAGCCCCTGGCAGCTGCTTCATGGAAGTGATCTAGTTCAGGTCCCTGGGAAGTGGTGTGGGATGAGCAACTCCTTGGTGGGTGTGAGTACTCAGGGGAGGTAGGGCTCTGAGCTGGGGCTGGAAAGCAAAGCCTGAGGCTCTCTGGGCTGAGAGTTAATTTTCTGGTCCATGGGTCTCTGCACAAATTGGGGAACCCTTTTAGAACTGACACCTTTGATTAGGCAGCCACAGGGCTGCCAACTGGAACATGTCAAACTGATTGACCAATGAGTTTTATAGGAGACTCTGAAAAGGAATGAAATGGGAAACAGTGTACATGAAGGAAAAAAAAAAAAAGAAAAGAAAGAAATTCAAGCTCAAAGTCTGGAGAAGAGACACACACTGTTCTGAAGTATACAACCACATGAACTCTCAATATACACAGACTAGTGTCGAAGAGGTCTGATCTGGATAAAAACTTAAAGAATACATTCATTTTTAGAGTTAAAATAAATTTACTATTTTAAGACCTATTCCTTAACCATTAAATAACTGAGAAAACAACTAGAAATCCTCCTGGGATGGCTTAAATGCCTAAAGGGAAAAAAAAAAAAATCAGTTCAGTTTAGTCACTCAGTCATGTCCGAGTCTTTGTGACCCCATGGACTGCAGCACGCCTGGCCTCCCTGTCCATCACCAACTCCCAGAGCCTTCACAAACTCATGTCCATTGTGTCGGTGATGCCATCTAACCATCTCATCCTCTGTTGTCCCCTTCTCCTCCCACCTTCAATCTTTCCCAGCATCAGGGTCTTTTCCAGTGATTTGGTTCTTTGCATCAGGTGGCCAAAGTATTGGAGTTTCAGCTTCAGCATCAGTCCTTCCAATGAATATTCAGGACTGAGTTCCTTTAGGATTGACTCATTGGATCTCCTTGCAGTCCAAGGGACTCTCAAGAGTCTTCTCCAATACCACAGTTCAAAAGCATCAATTCTTTGGTGCTCAGCTTTCTTTATAGTCCATTTCTCATATCCATACATGACTATTGGAAAAACCATAGCTTTGACTAGGCAGACTTTTGTTGGTAAAGTAATGTCTCTGCTTTTTAATAGGCTGTCTAGGATGGTCATAGCTTTTCTTCCAAGGAGCAAGCGTCTTTTAATTTCATGGCTACAGTCACCACTTGCAGTGATTTTGGAGCCCCCCAAAATAAAGTCTCTCATTGTTTCCATTGTTTCCCCATCTATTTGCCATGAAGTGATGGAACCAGATGCCATGATCTTAGTTTTCTGAATGTTGAGTTTTAAGCCAAACTTTTGCACTCTCCTCTTTCACTTTCATCAAGAAGCTCTGTAGTTCTTTGCTTTCTGCCATAAGGGTGGTGTCATCTGTATATCTGAGGTTATTGATATTTCTCCTGGTAATCACAAAGTTGTGATGAGGCCAATTAACTGTTCTTATCTAAATGTAAGCCAAAATACTTTAAGTACTTGAAAACAGTTGTTTTCCTTTAGAAGTCTAATCATGATTTTGGCATTTGTTTTGTAAATCTTATTTTTCAAAATATTGTAGATTTAGAATATATCTTGAAATTATTCTGCACTTTTTCTTTTTAGCAGGATGAGCAAGAACATGGTCTTATTCCATGTGGAATACATGTAGCAATAATAACAATTATTATAGCAATAATAACATTGATTCCCTTTTTTTTTTTTTTTTTGTATTTACTATGTACCAGCCTCTGTACTGATTTATTTTTGCATATGCTTTTTTTAAAAATCAGGTTTTTTATTTTTATCACATCATGTGGGATCCTACTTCCCTGATCAGGTATTGAATCTGTACCCCCTACAACGGAAGCATAGAATCTTAACCACTGGACTGCCAGGGAAATCCCTGTATATGCTTTTTGAGATTACATTGTTTTTTTAAATTGGTCATCTCCACCCACTAAAAAATGTACAAGAAATTGAAGAACATAGAGTGAGAAGTACCAAAAGTAATTCTGCTTTCTTGTTCCCTAATCTTTCCCCCAGAATCCAGCAGGCTCACCAGTCTCTTCTGTTTGCCTTCCAAGTTATTGTGCCGAGCATTTAAGATATATTATTTCATTTTATCCTCACCACAACCCTATGTAGTAACTATTATTATCATTTTTATTAATAGATGAGGAAACTGAAGCACAGTGCGAACTTGCCCCACACCACAAGTAGGAGAAGCAGGATCAGAATTCACAGCAGTTTCCTCACTACAGTACTTCCTTCCTGCTATCTTCACTCCAGATGGCCTCCAAGCCTGGACTCTACTGTCTCTCTCCTTTACCCTCTTGTCTAAATCCTACTAATCCTTCAGGACCCTGGTCATACTACTTCTACTACTGGCATTTACTGAGTGCTTTCTGTTTACCAGGCCCTTACACAAACACACACAATCTTATTTAATCCTCACTGAGCCCTGTGAGGCATGTGTTATTATTATCCTCACTTAACAGAAGTGAAACTGAGGCTTAGAAAGTCACACAGCTCAGAAGCGGCAGAGGCCAGAGTAACCCAGGACGGTCTGGTTGAGGCTCTTGCCTCCCAGCTCAGACTCGCTCACCCTCACAAAGCTCTCCCCGACCTGCTGTGTTTCACTCCTCTCAGAAAACCCCAACACTTCTCCTCACAAACCAACATGGTATCAGCTAGCAAATCATCCTGTATTATTCTCTGCAACTTAGCATTCTAGAATCTTCTCTTTCAACTTTGCTGTCCACCCCTGGAGAGCAAAGACTATTTTTAATGCTCAGTCAATTATGCTTAGCAAGTGCCTGGTGAACGGTAAGCACACAATACACCATTAGTGTTTTATTATTAAAAAATATCTTAGCTCCCTGTGAGGAGTTGTAGAAATCCTAATGAGATCTTACAAAATAGAAAATGGACTAATGAAAACAAGCTCTTTAAACTTCTGTCTGGAATTGTGTCATCAGCATATTTAACTTTTGAAAAATGAAATCAATGAACACCAGAGAAAGTGAGATGAAAAAAGTCAGTTTAGAGAGTGCAGTGATTCTATCTGTTGGCGAGCAGCAGGACCCTGCAGCCTCCCTCTGCTGGATGGGTCTCCATTCCAAGGGCTTCTCAGAGTGTGGTGCATGTTACCTTCCCTCTGAATGTGGTTCTATTGCTTCTACTGTGCTGTGCTGGTTTTGTTTATTTCTTGTGTGTTTTTAAATATTTATACAACACAGCCTTTAAATACAAGTTTATCTGGTGTTTAACTGAGGACACTGAACTGAGTTCAAACGCTAGAAGATAATCCAACTATATATCCTTCTTTTAGGAAAACCAAAGAGTTTCTACTTTTGGAACCCAGCTGCAGTTTAAGATGCTACAACACTGTACTTTGTATCTAAGGACAAAGATGGTCCCTAGCCAGAAAAACTTCAGATCCTTTTCGTTTACTTGCTCCAATATTGGGCAAATAAATTTGAAAACTACTTTCCACAGTTAAAAAAGATCTCTGTGTGAAATGAGGTTGTTTTTGTTTTGTATTAGTTTGCCTTTTCTCTTTCCAGTGACATTGTCTCAACTTGCAAATTAACCCTCATCATGGGTGAGGCCTTTGCTTAAGAAACTGACAACACCTTCTGATAAGTCAACTTAGCATAAACTTCCAAGTAAAAGGAACCCCTGCTGGGTGGAATATTGGGTTAGAAGTTCTCCAAATTTCCTCCCAAACCTCTCACTCTGTAATGATATTCCAGCAGCCCTAAATTTACTAGAACAAAGTTTTCTGAATACTTGATGGTCTCTTTCCTTTAACCAAGCACATTAGCTGCTCTCCACACCCTTCAGTTCCTTTGGTAGCTGGATCATCAGCTGCACTTTGGGCCACTTTGCAGGGCTGTGGGAACTACTGCTCAGACCTGCAGGGACATATTTAACTTGATGATTTTGGGGTGTGCCCAGTTACTAACTGCTCTTGTCTGCCTTTTGTTAGATCAGTGTAACCACAAGTAGATAGTTAAATTTAAGGAAGATTAAGTGTTATTTGTGAATATTTGTATCCTGGAACCCCAGGCAGGGGTAGAGGTCTACTCTGGAGCCCTCTGAAAGCAGAACAGACTTCTAGACTTTGAGCACAGGGTCTCTAGTCAGAAAAGCAGGACACCAGCACAGTTGTGGAGAAGGCAATGGCAACCCACTCCAGTACTTTTGCCTGGAAAATCCCATGGACGGAGGAGCCTGGTAGGCTACAGTCCATGGGGTCGCTAGTCAGACATGACTGAGTGACTTCACTTTCACTTTTCACTTTAATGCATTGGAGAAGGAAATGGCAACCCACTCCAGTGTTCTTGCCTGGAGAATCCCAGGGATGGCGGAGCCTGGTGGGCTGCCATCTATGGGGTCGCACAGAGTCGGACACGACTGAAGTGACTTAGCAGCAGCAGCAGAATGGTTGAGGAAAACTTGCAGGGGAAGGCTACCAGCCCTTGCCTCGATGTTTGGAGCTGCCTAACAGTCTCCGTGTCTCTTTAAAGCTGTTTTGCATTGTTGTGACTCATTTCTAACTTTGTTGAAAAATGGTTTTCTTGACACACTATCCAGAGACCCTTGGTTAAACTTTCATTCCCCTTCTCAGGGGCATATTACCATGAATGGGCTTAAAAAGCCATATCCTCTGACAATTTCCTTCCCCATACCTTGCTTTCCAGTCTCACAACTCTTGTCCCCCAAATCTGAATGTGCTTTCTTGATAAGCGAGGTGGGCCAGTTATAGGACTGCCCAGTCAGCCTTCCGTTTATCAAGCCTCAGCCCAAGCGTAGCTTCCTTTAGGAGGCCGCCACCCCCTCAAATGCGATTCCCAATTCCCACCCACCTGAGACCATACTCCTCTCTCGCTCACACGGCACCTGCCTGATACATTGATCTGTGTGGGACCTGGTCTGTCTACTTGTCTGCCTTTCACCCTGAGCTGTTACCTCAACAACTGGGTTTTATTCATCCTTCCCCACAGTTCCTGCAAGTAGTGTTTTGGGGGATAATTAACCTGCCTGGGGAGTTTTTCTCTTCTTATTTTCCTCAGCTCTCACATTTTTACACTTTCATACATTTTCATATAAACAGAAAAATAGAACAGTACACAGTGAATACTCATTTATCTAGATGTATCGTTTTACTAATTGCTTACACCTTGCCATATTTACTTCACTTGTTCTTTTTTGCTCAACTATTTCAAAGTGAATTTCAGATTTAATAACATTTTACCCCTAAATACTCATACATCTCTGAAAATAATGACATTTTCTGACAGAACCATAATACCATTTTCACACATATTCATATTATCATACCTAAAAATAGTTCCCAAATGTCACCATTGTCCCCAGAAGATTTCTTAGAATCCACTTCAGGTATACCTTGGTAGGTCCTTGACCAACCAGTTGGAGACATTCAGCTATTATGTTCCTAAATCTCTTTTAACTTTCAACAGTCCCTTCCCCTCTTTCCCATGTTTATGGACTTGTTGAAGAAATCCAGCCAATTCTATCAAAAGTCCTACTTTGTTGGTGTTGTTTAACTTTGCCAGACTTCCGAGGTGAGCTGACCTAAGGAAGAACCACAGGCACCGTTGCAGGAGTCTCCTCCTTGTCAGGGGCCTCCCACTCTATCCTCTTCTTTGTTCTCATCATCTCAGCACGAACCTTTGAGGCATCAAGACTGGAGACTTACCCTGTGCTCTCACGCCTTCTGCTTGGGTGTCCCTTTCCTGTCCTTGCTGTCATCTAATGTGAGCCTTCCAACCAAGCAGGGGTCTGCACAGCTCTCCCATCACTGCCAGCAACAACCACACGAGACCCTGGCACCCATAAAACATGCTGGGGAGAAAGTCTTTGAACCTAGGAATCTTGAGTCCCCATGAATGAATCTTTTCATTATCAGTAGCAGCAACCAGCAGCCACCATTTTGAATGAAGTTCAAGTCTCTCTTTTTATGCTATTCATGGGGTTCTCCAGACAAGAATACTGGAGTGGTTTGCCATTCTGTCCTCCAGTGGACCACATTCTGTCAGAACTCTCTGCTATGACCCATCCATCTTGGGTTGCCCTGAGTGGCATGGCTCATAGCTTTATTGAGTTACTCAAGCTCCTTCACCATGACAAGGCTATGATCCATGAAGGGGCTTCAACTGACTGCTTCAAAATTGGGAAGGGAGTATGACAAGGCTGTATATTGTCATCCTATTTATTTAACTTTTATATAGATCATGCAAAATGCCAGGCCGAATGAATCACAAGCTGGAGTCAAGATTGCCAGGAGAAATATCAACAACCTAAGATATGCAGATGATCTCTAATGGCAGAAAGTGAAGAGGAACTAAAGAGTCCTTTGATGAGGGTGAAAGAGGAGAGTGAAAAACCTGGCTTAAAACTCAACAGTCAAACAAGTAAGATCATGGCATCTGATCCCATCACTTTATGGCAAATAGAAGGGGAAATAGTGGAAGGAGTGACAGATATTATTTTCTTTGGCTCCAAAATCACTGCAGATGGTGACTGCAGTCATGAAATTAAAAGACACTTGCTCGTTGGAAGAAAAATTATGACAAACCTAGACAGCATATTAAAAAGCAGAGAGATGACATTGCTGACAAAGATCCATATAGTCAAAGCTATGACTTTTCCAATAGTCATGTACAGATGTGAGAGTTGGATTATAAAGAAAGCTGAACATTGAAGAACTGATGCTTTCAAATTGTGGTGCTGGAGAAAACTCTTGAGAGTCCCTTGGACTGCGAGGGAGATCAAACCAGTCAATCCTAAAGGAAATCAACCCTGAATATTCATTGGAAGGACTGATGCTGAAGCTCCAATACTTTGGCCATCTAATGGGAAGAGCCAAATTATTGGAAAAGACCCTGATGCTGGGAAAGATTTAAGGCAAAAGGAGAAGAGGCCAGCAGAGGATGAGATGGTTAGATAGCATGACTGTCTCATGGTAATGAGACACGAATTTGAGCAAACTCCAGGATATAGTGAAGGACAGGGAAGCCTGGTGTGCTGCAGTTCATGGGGGTATCAAAGAGTCAGACACGACTGAGTGACAGAACAACAAGCTCTCCTTCAACTTCCATGAAGTCAATGCTGTTTAGTCAGTAAGTCATGTCCAACTCTTATGAGCCCATGAACTGTAGCCCTCCAGGCTCCTCTATCCATGGGGTTTCCCAGGCAAGAAAACTGGAATGGGTTGCCATTTCCTTTTCCACGAAGTCATTAAACCTCTTAAATCCATCCCAGGAGAAGAGCCTGTTTTCTAAGTGATGTCAGGTCTAGTAGTGCCACCACCACTCTCTTGCCCCAGATAGTCTGTCTCCGGGCAGAAAATCATTCCCACTGACTCCTGCTGGCAACAAAGAGATTTCCACTGATTTGATGGAGAAACATGATGGGATTTAGTCTCTGCTGTAAAGTCAATAGACAATTGTCTTGGCTGAGATGCTCCAGCAAATCACCCGGGAAGAGCAGGATCTACTTTCCATTTCAGAGGGATGGGTGGAGGTGGGAAGTGGTGGGCAGCTTGGAGTGGGGAGAAAGAATGAAGTTGGTGGGGAGGCTGGGAATAGCTGTGAGTTTAAATTGGAAGTCCTAGGCCACAGGCAGTGAGAGAACATGAAAATTCAGGCATACAGAGGATTCCTGAAAGTGTTGATCCCTCTTTAGGGGAAGAGAGAAGTGGAGGAGGACAGTCATGGCAGCAGAGGGTGTGGGCTGGAACTCCTGGAGGGACAGTTCCAGTCGGCCTGATATGAATATCTGTTTACTTTGGCTCCATGGAATTTCTAGTTGTTTATTTTTTTAACCAGGAAAAAACTCTCCAACAACTCATATCTAGTGGTGGAGTAGGTCCTGTTTTATTCTTCCTGAACGTGGTAAACTGCCTGATACCAAAGAGGAGAAACAAGAGGACTTTATAATTTCACAGGCTTCCCTGGGAGCTCAGCTGGTAAAGAACCCGCCTGCCAATGCAGGAGATGCAAGAGATCTGAGTTCGACCCCTGGGACAGGAAGATTCCCCTGGAAAGGGAAATAGCAACCCACTCCAGTATTCTTGCCTGGAAAATTCCATTGACAGAGGAGCCTGGTGGGCTACAGTCCATGGGGTTGCAAAGAGCTATGCTTTTACACAAAATTCTCAACTGGGAGATTATAGTTAAACCTTTTCATTTCCTGGCTTTTCCTTTTCCTAACTCTGTTTCCTGTTTTCCCTTTTGCTGTGGTCCTCCCTTCCCTGCCCCCCTACACACAGACACATTCCACTCTCTGGCAAAATCAGAACATTATTTGGTTTTGAAATAGTCACTGCAGAAGTTTATGAAATCTTTTCTCTAGAGGTTTCATGAAGGCGGATCTGAGCCTGTCTCTTTTGCAACAGCTTAGGGAGAGCTGGGGGAGGGTGCTGGTGAGAGATCAGGTGACCCCTCAAGGACTCCCGTCTTTGTGGCACAATAGCAACTTGATCCCCAGAGTAGGGAGAGAGGGCAGGAGCGGTAGAAACTTCTGTGTTCCCTCCTCAAGATCCAGTGGGAGGCTGGGCTTTTTGGCAGGTCACTTGGCCTTCACTTTGCTACATGGTTGATTTGGAAAGCAGATTGCTGAGAACAGCAAGGAAAGCTGGAACCTTGAAAATCGCTTTTATGTGAGGGCCTTCCTAACGCACAATCAGGGATGGATCTGGATCACATGGGCATGCAGAGGGCCCTACCACTTTCTGGTGTCAGCCATGTGGGGCAGAAATTCCCTTTCCTGTGTGAAGCCACGGTGGGAAGTGGGGCCTCGGAGTTTCAAACAGCTTCGGCTTTCTGGAAGTACATTAGGAAGCTGACTAAGTAACTGGAAATCATCACTTGAGCTTTAAAGCAGATTAATACTTTAATTGAAGGCAATGAATACGGAAAACAGTCTAAAGATTTTGCAAAACAACAAAAAGGGTGTTGGTGGGAGAGGGAGGGAGAGAGTGGTTGGAGTTAGTGTCTTTAAGTTCTGGATAATCTGCAGTGTGAGTTTCAGGAAGTTGACTTGGTTGTCTATGTGAATTGCACTGGCCCTTTCTGGACTTCTATCTTTAGATTCTTTCTTCCTGCTCTTTAGCCTCTGCTTCTCTGAGGTCAGCCCCCTACTTCTTCAGTAATTCTTTCCTGGGCCACCAGAGCTTCTTGGGCTTTAGAAAACCCTCCCTTCTCTGTCCTTGCCCAGTGTTCCAGTGACTGAAGGCTCACTGGGCACACAGCAATCATTCCTATGATCTGAGCTAGTGCCCAGGAGTCATCAGGAGCTGTGCTCGTCCCCACGCTGCTCCCTGGAGCTTGGAAGGCATCTCCTGGGCCTACAGCTGTGGCTAGGACATAAGACCTACCTGTTAAAGGAAGGAAAGAGAAGCACTTAATGACAAGTGTTGTTTTGTCTTATTTTCTAGTTATAAGTGAAATCATTATCAGAGAAAACTTTTGACTGTAAAGTTGGCATCTTTCTGTCTCCCAATACACACACACACACACACACACAAAGTTGTTGTTTACTCACTAAGTGAAAGTTGCTCAGTAGTGTCCAACTCTATGTGACCCCATGGACTGCATGCTGCTGCTGCTGCTGCTAAGTTGCTTCAGTCGTGTCCGACTCTGTGCGACCCCCTAGACAGCAGCCCACTAGGCTCCCGGGTCCCTGGGATTCTCCAGGCAAGAACACTGGAGTGGGTTGCCATTTCCTTCTCCTATGCATGAAAGTGAAAAGTGAAAGTGAAGTCGCTCAGTTGTGTCCGACTCTTAGCGACCCCATGGACTGCAGCCTACCAGGCTCCTCCATCCATGGGATTTTCCAGGCAAGAGTACTGCAGTGGGGTGCCATTGCCTTCTCTGATGGATTGCATAGATCCATGGAATTATCCACGACAGAATACTGGAGTGGGTAGCCTTTCCCTTCTCCAGGGGATCTTCCCAACCCAGGGATTGAACCCAGGTATCCCGAATTGTAGGCAGACTCTTTACCAGCTGACCCACAAGGGAAGCCCCAAATCGCTAAGTCACGTCCAACTCTTTTTCAATCCTATGGACAGAGGAGCCTGGCAGGCTACAGCCTGCCAGGCTCCTCTGTCCATGTGATTTCCCAGGCAAGAATACTGGAGTGGGTTGCCGTTTCCTTTTCCAGGGGATCTTCTGGACCCCGGAAATCCAGCTCTCCTGCATTGGCAGACAGATTCTTTACCACTGAGTCACCAGGGAAGCCCAACGTATAATCTATTGGGCAATCTTTCTTTTACTTTGTAAGAGAAAATAAAAGCCACTAGAGAATAACTCCCTCAAAAATCTTGCCACACATCTGCAAGGATACTTATCTTCCTCCTTTCCTTCCATCATAGTTGAAGTGATTGCTCCTTGCCAAGGTCACTGTAAGGTTCTATATTTCTCTTGCAGTCTGATAGACTTTGTTCCACTGCAGATCCCTCCTCTCTCCTGCTGCCTCACTTGCTACCGATTCCTTCCATCAGTATTTAAACAAGCCCAAGTTGTTTAAAGTTATTTCTCCTAGCCTAAAAATAATATCTTCTGCAGCTTCTACATTCCTTTCCAATGTATTAATGATATTTTCACAATTCTATATTCTTTTTCTTTTTTTTTTTTTGAGATCTAGATAAATTTATTGAAACATAAAGGGTGTTAGCAGAGAGGTCATTCAGTGGTATATTACATCATGCCAGATACTTCTATATTTTTGATACTCTGGCATTTGAAGCCTTGCTGACCAGGGAAGGCTTTACTTGCCCCTCCCCCACCCCCACAGGGATAACTAATTCCTAGAGATGTAACACTACTCACCTGAGAGTGTACTTTTTCTATGCAAAGAAACCAGTTCCAGAGCCCATACCCCAACCACCTCCTTTATTGGTTTTCACAGGGTCCTTACATTTGGCCCATTATCCTCCTGCCTTAATCACCCCAGGGCCAGATACCAGAGGACTGGAAACAGCCTCTATGAGAGCCTACTAAAATTTTTTCAACTAACCAATCCTAAACCTTCTTACCCTGTGTTGCTTTTCTTTCCTGTAAAAACCATAATCAAATCTCCTGTCTATGTTTTCCCTCTTTTTCTGCCTCCTGGGGCTTCCCTGTAAGACCCTGTGAGGTCTGGAGCCCTCCTGATCTCACATTACTAGAATAATAATAAAACCTATATTTTAAAACATTCACCTACTTTCTTGTCATTTAATCGCTAAGTTGTGTCCGACTCCTTTGAGACCCCATGGACTATAGCCTGCCAGGCTCCTTTGTCCATGGCGTTTCCCAGGCAAGGATATTGGAGTGGGTTGACGTTTCCTTCTTCAGGGGATCTTCCTGACCCAGGGATCAAACCTGTATCTCCTACCTTGGCAGGCGGGTTCTTTACCACTGGGGAAGTTTACTTCCTTATTGCTTCTCTCTGGCTGCAGTCAAGTGGATTGAAACACGTGTCTATACTCACCATCACCACTTGCTTATCCTTCACTCTGAAATTCTTGAAATCTAGCCTCTGTTCCAACATCCTCTGCTGCTTCTCCTACCCAGACAAGTAATAACACTGTTGATAAACTTTAAGGTTTTTTTTCCCTGACATTATCTGATTTGAGCTTTAAGCATCATCCGACACTAGTGACCACTATCTCCTTGAAACTGTCTTCCCTTGGTTTAGTGATATTCATCTTTTCCACTATAATTTCTTAGAATCCTTTGTGGGTTCTATTTCTGTTCATCATAGAAGACACAGAAAATTCAGTAATGTGCTGTCATCTCCACATGGATATCCTATTGGCATTTTAGATTGGGAACTTCCTAAACTGAGCTCATCATCTCCACCCTTGAGCCTGTCCCCAATGCCCCACCCCTCCCCACCCCACCCTGTGCTCCCTTTCTTAGTACATAGCGACATCATCTTTGAGTTGTCTTAGTCAGAATCCTGATGTCACCCTCAGCTCCTCCCTCCACATACCCCAGATCCAGTCAATCACCAAGACCCATTCATTTTACGTCTTAAATATTTAAAGTCCATTTATTTCTATCTATCCCCAATGCCTCTGTGTTCATTTGAGTTACTATATCTCTCACCTGGTTAATGAAGCAAACTCCCAACTAGTCTCCCTGACTCCATTTTTGTCCTCTTCCTTCCGTCCTTCATATTGCAGCTGGAGCTCTTTCTGTGCATTCGCATCAGGGCATGTACAACCTGCTCTCCCTACTTAACACCATTTTGATGATGCCTCATTATCCTGACGATGTTAGGACAAAGTCCAGATTTCCCTGCATGCCCTTCAAGGACCTTCATCTTGTGCTCTTGGTGAGCCTCCCTGGTCTCTTGCCTCATCGTCCCTACCCCCACCCCATCATACTGAACTGTTTCCAGTATCCTGGATGCCCTTTCTCAACTCCTAGCCTTTGTGCAGTTCCTGGACTCCCTTTCCTTCTCCTGCTACTGCTAAGTCACGTCAGTCGTGTCCAACTCTGTGCGACCCACCAGGCTCCCCCGTCCCTGGGATTCTCTAGGCAAGAACACTGGAGTGGGTTGCCATTTCCTTCTCCAATGCATGAAAGTGAAAAGTGAAAGTGAAGTCGCTCAGTCATGTTTGACTCAGCGACCCCATGGACTGAAGCCTACCAGGCTCCTCCATCCATGGGATTTTCCAGGCGAGAGTACTAGAGTGGGTTGCCATTGCCTTCTCCGTTCCTTCTCCTCTTCCTGGCTAACTCAAGCTTATTTCTTAGATCCCAGGTTAGAGACGTAAGTCCCTAATTAAAGCCTTTTCTGAGTTTCAGGTGCTCCGGGAGGCAATAGAGTCCCTCTACCAAAAATCTCACCGCACTCTATTGTCAGTGCCTGTCTTCTTGCTTGTTTCCCTAATTGTTCCAAGCACCTTGAGGGCAGCCCCATGTCTTCTTAACTGGACCATTTCCAACACCCTGCCCAGTGCTGGCATAAATAGTTGCTAAATAAATGACTGTGATTCCAACCAGTGCTTGTGGACAAGAGTGCTTCAGTGAGGCTGTCTGTCCTGAGAACACTAAGATGATTGTCCTCACACTTTCTTCGTCATCAGGAATAGCATTCATTGAGCACTAATCGTGTGTCATGCAATTTTCCAGGGGTAAGGAAAGAAGCCAAACCACTTCCTTATTCTTCCATTGAAATGACATTTAAATAAACTCACTTTCATTTTTCTTTTCTTTTATTCCAGTGGTGATTAAAGCTGAGATCATTTTTGTAGAGATTGGTGCATAAAACCCCCAAGGACTAATCATTGGCTTGAAGCAACACTGACCTCAGGGTGATGGATTATCCATGATATATTTTGGCCACATGCATATAGCCATTCATTAGATGCCTGGGAATGTCAATGCCAAATCATCACCACTTAAAAATGTGCTTGTTTCGAGACTGTCTTTTAACTTGTTGAGTTGGACCATGTGTTTCCCATCTCTAATAATTAAATGAATAGTGAGCTAATAATCTATCTTTTGGTTTGTTTGTAGGCATGCAATTGCTAATATGTACTGGGGAAAAAGGAGGTCATTGTGGGGACTGATGATGTCATTACTTATGAGTGAGTGGAATTTTTGTTGGTTTACTAGAGCAAACAGATATTTACATGTCTGAGCTTTTGAGCATATCTGGCAGAGGATGAAAAAAACAATGTATCTTGCATTTCTGAACTTGCAGTTGCCAACCCACGAGTCTACCCACATTTGTCATAGAACATTTTGCAAAGGCCTCATAGGAAGAGCCAGGCATTCCTGGACTAAGTTATTCCATTTCTTCTTCATAGAGAAGAAATTGCATTATTTAATGCTTCCTTAAACCACCATTCAGACTAGGGAGAAAAGGTATCTTAGTTCACTTGGGCTGCTGTAAAAAAGTACCAGAGGCAGGGTGGCTTATAACAATAGAAATTTGTTTCTCACGGGTCTGAGGCTGGGAAGTTCAAGATCAAGGTGCCAACAGTTTTGGTGTCTGGTGAGTGCCAGCTTCCTGGATCAGAGATGGCTGTCTTCTCCCTATGTTCTCACACAGTAGATGGTGCAAAGGAGCTCTCTGGGGTCCTTTTATAGGGACACTAATCCCATTCATGAGGGCTCTACTCCCATGACCTAGTCAGGGGTGATGGTATTAGTAAGTGGGGCCTTTTGGAGGTAATTAGTGATTAGGTTAGGAGAGTGAAGCCCTCATGCCTGGAATTAGTGCTCTTGTAAAAGAAACCCCACAGAGCTCCCTGGCGCCTTCCACCATGTGAAGTACCAGTGGGAAGTCACTAGTCTGCAACCCAGAAGAGGGCCCTCACCCAACCATGCTGGCACCCTGATCTCAGATTTCCAGCCCCAAGAATTGTGAGAAATATATTTTTGTTGTTTATAAGCCACCTAGTCTGTGATATTTTGCTATAGCAGCCTGAATGGAACAAGGTAAATGGATCCTGTCCAAGAGAGCTTCCTAGGGTAGAGAAAGGACCCTAAGAGAAAGGCAGGTGATCAGAATCTTGGGGTAGGTAGGGAGATATGGCAATGGAGACAGAGTGAGATAAGCTTTAAGAAGTCCCACTGGGGAAAGAGGCAGCTGCACCACGGCTAGCACCAGAGGGCAGAGGCCGGAGCGCAACTCTATCCGTCTTCCTAGACTGTTTCTTTATTCGTGCCTCCACTCTCTTTCCCTGACTCTGACCCCGAGGGGTCTAAAACTTTGCTAGGGAGTTGGAGAAAAGGTGGATAAAGGAGGAGAGAAGAAGCCAACAACACCTAGTTTTCGGTTGCAGGCTCTCAACCTTGAAGACAACTTGATCTAGAAATTTAGATAAGAATTGGGTTGGAGTTTCGATGTTAAACTGTTCTGAAATTTTAAAATGACAGGCTGTTCTTGGGCCTGGAACACCTACGGGACCTGCTTGAGTTTTTATCTAGGGCCTGAAACAGTGGTCCGTGTTTACTATGGAGTGGTGGGCAAGATGAAAAGTGCTTTCCTGTTCATACTCTGGTATGACGACTCCTTAGAAAAATGGGTTACATACACATTTAGAATGTTGGCTAAAAAAAAATTCAGCTCAATACTTTATGGCCTCTTTTCTTGTGTATGGACATATCACAGATACATAATCATAGACTTACTTGCACAGTTGAAGGACATTTAGAGATATTCTAGTCCAAAGCACTCTGTACATAGGAAAATTGTTTCATTAGGATCTCTTTCAGTTCCAAAGTTCTCTAAGATTTTTTGGTATTGATAATCACTCATAGAAGATGTAGAAACAACACCGCTGTCTTAAGGACATGCATTAGACCGTTGTAAAGCAGAATGAAGTAGCCTCTGGTGTTGGGGAGGCACTCGGGATACCGGTTGGTTCACTGTTTCTGAAAAGAACATAAGGCTGATTGCTTTTTTTTTTTTTTTTTAATGTTGACTGGGGATCTGCCAGCTTAAATAACTACAGTGCTTGACCAAGAGCCCAGCCTGGGAGGCCAAAGACAGAGTCCAAAGATTGCCCTTGTTTTAGACAAGATCATTCCTATTTACCTTCAGAGAATGTTTGGTTCAGAGATTTAGGCTTCCAAGATGTCAGCCTTTCCATAGAGTGTTGGTTCTGCATCCTCGGGTTTTTCTCTCCACTCTAGCAGCAGAGGCCAATCGGGCGGGGGGTCTTTCAAGGACTTTTAGGTAGGAAAAGAGAGCAGTAGGCTATGGCCACACTCCATTAGTCACATTTCCTTCTGAGTTCTCCATTTAACCTCACCAAATTGCCTCTCCCTTACTACTCAGGAATCACTTATGTGTAGAATACGACTGGAAGGAGGTGGGAAGAGAAGGCATCTTCTATTGTAGTTTGGCGAGCATTCCATGGTTGATAGAGCCCTAACGATGCTAGTAGCACTCCCTTTCTCTTAAGCCCTCAGTGGTTTTGAAGAAGCAGCAGTGACTGAGTGGTTAGTCTCAGAGCAGAGAGGCCATTGTCTGGAGGTGGGTTGTGTGTCAGGGTCTTGCATATTCAGACAAACACTGAAAGCAGTAACAAGTGTGTGTGGAACTTCCCTGGAGAAATCCCTTGGGCGATATGAATTGATAGAACCCAGGAGTCCAGCATCTCAATGGCCTGGGGATTGAAGGAGAAGAAGGTTTGAGCAAAAGAGCTCTGTTTCAGCCTTGGGGATTCCCCAGCACAGTTTCAGGTTGACTGTACTAGGAGACTCAGCTTGTACCAGCTCTGGGCTAATAAGCCTTCCTGGCCTGTAAGAACATGCAGGTTTCCCATTTGGGTTGCTGATTACCAAGAATTCTGAAGAAACATTAGTTCTAAAGCAAGGCCAATAACCACTCTGTTGTTTTGCTGATATTTTCCTTTATAGCTATAGATGACAAGGAACTTTTCCAGAAAAAAGAGATTTAACAACAAAAACCTTCCTGCCCTTAGAACAGAATATAATAAAATGACTGAATTAATTGAATGACTACCCATCAGTTTATTCTCTCTTGGAGCCATTTGCTGGATGTGATCTGAATCCAAATACAGTGACCACAGTTCTCGATCCAGGCTGTCTGCACCGGAATCCCAGCCCTGCCACTTGCAGCTGTGTCGCCTTCTTTGTAAAACAGCCATAAGAATGGTACTTACCTTTTCAGGCTGTTGTGAGGGTTAAACAAGATGACTCCTGTAAGTATGTACTGAACTCAGAACAATGGTGGTACCTGGTAAATGCCTGAGGAATATTCAGTGCTGATCATGAATGAGAACACTTAGACCAGATCTGATAAGAGGATGCCAGAGAGCAGTAGCTGTATCACTTCTCCTTTCTTTTATTGTGACTTCAACTACAAATGTCATTTTTTTTTTTTTGGCTGCCCCATGCAGCATGCAGGATCTTAGTTCCCCAACCAGGGCTGGAACCCATGCCCCTTACAGTGGAAGCACAGAGTCTTAACCCCTGGATCACCAAGGAAGTCCCCGAATGTAATTTTATAACATGTTCAGTGTCCTCCACTGACCTCCACCTGCTTCTCCTTTTCTTTTTTGTTCTCTTCTTTGCTGAAATTTTGGGTGGCTATATCTGTCCCTGATTTTTATTCCTTTCTCCTCCACCATGTACCCTCCGGCTGTAAAAGTCTCCTTTATTTATGCCTGACTCTGGCCTCCAGTCCCCTGCCTGCCATCAAATACCTCCTGAAAAGTTCCTTCTAATGAAACCTTGTCTTTATTGCCCACTTAAAGAATCACTCTAAATTAAGTGGAGTGGTGCCCTCAGCTTTTCTATTTCCCCCTCCTTTTATTATTGTATCAATTCTCAGAGGAAACTAGCAGAATCTGGGCTATTAGCAGCAGCAATGCCAGTAATTGGGAATCAGATTCTATGGACTTTCTGGAATATTGAAGGGATAAAGTCAGAAAACAGAACCTAAGATAATTAACAGTGTTCATAATTTCTTTACCTGTATAAATGCAATCTGGAGAATTTGGGTTGGCATCCTCACAGACAATGAGAGTAGGCATTTTGTTTTTTCATAGCTGTAGTTCCCTCACTGGAACAGTGCACCTAATGCATGTTCACAACTTCTTTTTTCCACTTAACTGTTAGCAGCAGAAGGGAATTGGTAAATGGTAAATGAGAACAAGACAGCATTTATTAAAGATTATTCTCTATCACCACTTTTTATGAATTTTTAATTAAAAGAGTAAAGTTATTTTAACAAGTTCTTTTCATCCATCAAAGACACTAGCAAAGTTGGAAGGACTAGCATATTTTATAAAAGCATGTTTTGGGTCTAAATGGCCATTCTTCATCATATTAATTCATTTTCTTTTAAAAATTGTCAGGAAGACATATTCTTCAGATACAGTTTAATTGGAAAAAAGCAATTACTCACATATTCACATTGTTGTTTGTTGTTCAGCTGCTAAGTCATGTCCGATTCTTTGATATCTCATGGACTGCAGCACACCAGGCTCCCTTGTGCTTCACAATCTCCTGGAGTTTGCTCAAATTCATGTCCACTGAGTCAGTAATGTTGTCTAATCATCTCATCCTCTGCTACCTCCTTCTCCTTTTACCCTCAATCTTTCCCAACATCAGGGTCTTTCCCAATGAGTCGGCTCTTCACATCAGTTGGTCAAAGTACTGGAGCTTTATGTTCATGTTGGTGAAATTTTAAAGTAACTAAAATTAGAGCAAAGCATTACATTCTATTATATTATTATGATTTGTAAAATTACCTTTCAAATGTTGAAGATAAAACACACGAGAAGCTTCTTTATGTTTTAAGTTTCATTTCTTGTAAGAACCAGCATTTAACTGAGAACCTGTCAAGAGGTGGATTGTTTTTACCCAATGCTTCATGTCTGTGTGTGCGCATACATTGGTCTGAGCTACACACAGCCAGTTCTCCATTATCAGAAACTGAAAGTTGATGGGTCTAGGCCTCACCTCTTTCTTTCCTTCTCCCCCTTTCAGAGTCCAAGAGCCCAGACACAGGATGGGTAAATGGTTAAGAGAAATGAGAACACAGAAATCTGTTTGTTTTGCTTCTTGTGAGCTGTGGGTGTTACAAGGTTTGAGAGAAGAGAGAGAAAGTAATGGATAACTCATTAAAACACTGCCCATTGATGGAGTACCATCAACAGCTCTCACTTTCGACTAGTGTAATTCTTGTAAAGGAAAATTGGTGGATCGTGTTCTTCCTGCCCCTCCACCCTAAGAAACTCTAATCTCCACTCCTGACTGGGTTCAGGATTGGCTGGCAAAAGGATCAGCTTCATCACCTCCTACCCCAATCTTATTCTTTACTTCCCACAGAGTTTCTGAAGTTGACTCTCTTTCCTGAATAGGTCTACTGATGAAGAAATGTGGTTAAATTAGCATGAAGTATCAGTTTGAGGAAGAAAAAGTCAGCAATGCCAAAACTTTTGATATTGGTGCTGTTTTGTCAAATATGTTTTCTTTTCTGCCTAACCAGTAAGGTTACCACTTTATAAGAACCAGTCCAGATTTCTTCATACTCTGACCCCTTGTACCACCTACAAAAAGACTCTAGTTTTTACTCAAAAAAAAAAAGATTCTGGTTTTTAGTGTCAGGATCTTAAAGCGGTACAATGTTGATACTATGAGTTATCATTTCAGTTTTTCCTTCAAATTTATTTACTCATGTCTAGAGTCTTTTTATTTATTTAGTTTTAGGCTCAGAGAGTGTGACTCTAGGAGGAATAAAAATAGTGAAATAAAGTTGAGACAAGACGTGGTTTTATTAGAAGATAATTTACTGGTTTCAAATCACAAAAAGATAAAGAATCAAAACAGAGAGTATATAGCTCAAATAATAACTGTGTTTTCTCTAAGAAATATAGGAAAATCCTTATCATTTAACGTCATATGAGCTTGTTATATCTTTTATACTTTGTATGTCTGTTTTTTTTTTCCTGCAGCATCTACTCCAATGCAAGCATCAAAGAATGTTTGTTGAAAGAATGAATGGCTATTGATTCACAACAAGCTAAGGCAAAGATAGGGAAACAAGGGAAACAGTGACAGACTTTATTTTCTTGGGCTCCAAAATCACTGCAGATGGTGACTGCAGCCACGAAATTAAAAGACGCTTGCTCCTTGGAAGAAAAGCTATGAGCAACCTAGACAGCCTATTAAAAAGCAGAGACATTCCTTTGCCAACAAAGGTCTGTCTAGTCAAAGCTATGGTTTTTCCAGTAGTCATGTATGGACATGAGAGTTGTACTATAAAGAAAGCTGAGCGCCAAAGAATTGATGCTTTTGAACTGTGGAGTTGGAGAAGACTCTTGAGAGTCTCTTGGACTGCAAGGAGATTCAACCAGTCAATCCTAAAGGAAACAGTCCTGAATATTCATTGAAGGACTGAAGTTGAAGCTGAAACTCCAATACTCTGGCCACCTGATGAGAAGAACCAACTCACTGAAAAAGATCCTGATGCTGGGAAAGATCAAAGGTGGGAGGAGAAGGAGATGACAGAGGATGAGATGGTTGGATGGCATTACCAATGTGATGGACATGAGTTTGAGTAGGCTCCGGGAGTTGATGATGGACAGGGAAACCTGGTGTGCTGCAGTCCATAAGGTTGCAAAGAGTCGGACATGACTGAGCAACTGAACTGAACTGAACCTGAACAGAAAAACTGACTAAATTCATCTGTAAACTGTTAATTAGGCTCACAAGTCATCAGGGAGAGACAGCATTTATTGGAGAATATTCATTCAGGTATGATTTGGCTCAGGATGAATTCTGAGGGGAATCCCATTCTGCTGTGTTGAGTCATTCATGCATGCATATATGACCTGAGTTTCATTAACACTCGGATTAAAGTACATCATATTAAAGGTTATAATTTAATATAGTGAAACCTAGACAAAATCACCAATTAAATGGACATGCACTTGGGCAAACTCTGGGAAATGATGAGGAACAGGGAGGCCTGGCATGCTGCAGTCCATGGGGTCACAAAAAGTCAAATGCAACTCGGTGACTAAACAACAACAGGTAAAATCAGTGTTAGCAAAGAGGTACCCCTGCAGTTCTGCATGCAATCTCTTGCTTCAACAGTGTTTGGACAGAACAGACCAGGGGATGTGTCTTTTCCTAGCCTCTGACCATCCTCCATCCTCTTTTCTAGGCACAACCTTTGGAACCATCTTCTTGTCCATTGTCTGCCTCCATCATCAACTAACACTGGTTTTGAGCTTAGTTCCTTATTGCAGATCAACCATGAGCTACTAGATGTGTCAGAATTATTCCTCTGAGGTGCAGGCCACACCAATGGCCTGGTCAACCTGCATCTGCAAGTCTCCTACATTTACCTCTCTCTACGCATCTATTTTGACCTTGATGACATGGCTGTAGAATCACTTCTTCCATAATTTGGCTTAGGAGATGCTGAGGGCTCCATGAATCTCTTACAGATGCAAAAAACCAATGCCATAGTTTTGCCCTCTTCCAGGAGGTCCCAAGACCTCCTGGTAAAACCCTGAATTCTGTGGAAGCTGCCATGATCCTGGAGAAATACCCAAACCAGGCCCTTTTGGATCTGCATGCCCGGGATCTTCCCAGGTGGCACAGTGTTAAAGAATCCTCCTGCCAATGGAGTAGACATAGGAGCCTCAGGTTGGACCCCTGGGTGGGGAAGATACTCTGGAGTAGAAAATGGCAACCCACTCCAATATTCTTGCTTGGCAATTCCATGGACAGAGGAGGCTGGTGGGCCACAATTTGTGAGGTCACAAAGAGTCAGACACAATTGAGCGACTGAGAACACATTCACATCCTGAGCACACATGCACACTGCACACACATGTGCATAGAGCCTGGCAGACTACAGTCCATGGGGTTGCAAAGAGTCAGACATGATTAAGCAATGGAGCATACATGCACACTGCAGTCAGGAGGCACCTTTGAAACCACCTGAAGCTCTCTCCCAAGTTGTGGACCAGATAGAAACAATTAAGCACTTTGCAGAAGAAACATTTTCTTATGTGCTTTTAATTCTGAAAGATTTCCCCCTTCCCCCAGATGTTATATCCAGTGGTGTACTGGTAAACCACATTTCAAAAAAAAAAAAAAAAATGCATGCCCTGATTTGTAGTGCTTGCCAGTTTTCATGGTGTAAATGTTCCCACCATGGCCAATTTCAAGCCACCAATAGTTGAAAAACCAGTTCACCAAATTCCTGAATGTTAGATTCAACAATCAAATCTTGCGAGCTGGTAAGAGCTAACTCTAGCACATTCATTGAAGCAAAATCTTACTCACTTTGTAAGCCTTTATTAGAATCATACAAAGAGCATTATGGAAGCTTGATCTTTGTCCATAGATGAAGACAGGATATGGCAAAGGGAAGGTGGTGCTTGGTAAGCTCCCTAAGATGGAGATTTAATGGTCTAGCTCTCAAAGTTTGAGGGAAGATATCTTAAATCTCTTCAATTCATTTTTCCTTTGTAATACACCCCCCTCCCACCTTGCCCCAAGTCACTTGTTCGGAGAACACTGGGATTGATTTCGTTGAGCGAACTATTTAGACACATGAGAAGAGTGCCTTGGTTTTCAGCTTTTCTTGAATTCAAAGGTTTGCTTGGCTTTTTCATATAGATCTGACAAAACTCCTCTAATAGGCTCCTTCTAGCTATAAACTATATCGCTGATTGGCTTCACCTTCTGTTTTCTGTTCTCTTACATACTTTGAGAAACCCTGCTTTTGTCATCTAGCTCAGCAGTTTAAGTTATACTTTAAATTGCAGTTGATGTTTGGCTCAATACAATACAAATGGCAGAGGAGGGCTTAGCAGTGAAGTGTCTCTAGTCCCATAGTCCACATACATAATTCCCCAACAAGTGTATTCCTGTTTTAGAAACTTCATAAGTGTGGCATACCTTTGGCATAGCCTCCTTTCTGAATTTATTTATTCAGCCTATCTGTCATTCAAGCAAAGTGGATCTACAGTTAACACTTGTACAAAAAGCCCACCAACCCAGTAATTTTCGCTAAATTAGTTTTTGGAAGATATAGTTCCCCACCCTCCTCATTTTCCTTAGTTTCCTTCAGTAATTACCTGGTTTAACACAGATGTAATTTTTTCCAGTAAACACTTAATTCCAAGGCTCTCATCTCCCTAGAATTAAGCCAATATAAATAGATTTCTGTTACTCCAGCTTATTATCCCTTCCAAGTCTATTAGGTCACAGCTTGACACATAATATGATTTTAGAAAATCTCACTAAATGACTGATTAGAAATATAGCACTTCCTCCCAAAACAAACATAACCATTGATTTTGATTTTGCCCCTCTTTAAACTGTACTGTACTCTTTAAACTGTACTGATACATGTCTTCAAGCAAGTGTATCCTTGTGCCTTAAAGATGGTCTTTTGAAAATAACCCTTTGGAATCCACCATAGGCTTAAATGAGGTAATTAAGATGGAACATATTTGACCGTGTGTGTGTGTGTGTGTGTGTGTGTGTTCAGTTGTTTAGTTGTGTCCAACTCTTTGTGACCTCATGGACCATAGCCTGCCAGGCTTCTGTGTCCATGGGATTTCCCAAGCAAGAATACTGGAGTGGGTTGCCATTTCCTCCTCCAGGGGATCTTGCTGGACCAGGCAGGGATCAAACCTTTGTCTCTTTTGGCTGATGATTTGGCAGGCGGATTCTTTACCACTGAGCCAACTGGGAAGCCCATCAACATGAAATATAACACTCAAGCCAAACACTAAATTAAAGGAACATGATAACAGCTCTCACATGCAGTAGCTAGACTCATTGCTTTCAGGGCAAATTTTATTTTAGAATCAGAAAATTTTATCAGAATCACATACTCCCTAGACATTGAGATAAAAATATTAATACTGGTAGATGAATACTGTCAACAAACTGTAGGTCTCTATCAAAACTTGTTCTTCAGAGCAAATACATTCCCATTCTGACCTCCATTTTAGTCCAACCTTGGTCTTTTGGGCAGCTGAATGAGTTCCAGGATATTTCCAGAGGTCAAATCTAGGAGGTCAGTAAATTGTATGAAAAGCTGAAGAGTTTCCTGTCAGCCATGTTATTCTGGCATAGTTGTTACCAGAAGGACAAAGGTAGCCCTAATATTAATATGTAAAAACCAGGAAATAGCGTGTTAATTATTAAATCTCTGGCGAATGGTAAATCATCTTGCAATTGCTGGTTGTCCACAGACTAGGAAAAATGAGAGCACTATTTACTTTATTGCAGAGCTGGATCTGCAATGTTGCCAAGATATGCTGGTATTAGCTCTGTGACTTTGAGCAAACTATTTAACTTCTCTGTGTTGGTACCTTGTCGGTACTTGGAAAATACAGGTTGTTGTAAGGATCCAAATGAAATAATGTGTGCAAAGTTACTATTTTTATGTGCTTTGCAATAAAGGGGAATATAAGTGGTAGAAGAACAAAAAATAATTTTAGAAGAAAAACTTGCTTGAAAAAAATTAGGCACAAATTGGTGAATATCTCTATCTGATATGGTCAGCAAAATATTGGCTGAGGAATATCCTACACCAAGCAAGCAAATTTATCTACAGGCAAAAGGATAGTTGCTCTATTTAAAGAGGTGGTAATAGGCAGCATGTTACTTCTTTTTAGCTAAGCAAAGATTCTTAAATCAACTTGGATGGAAAGGCCCAACATTAGAAGATTCCATGTGCATATATGTAAGTGCAAGTGTTGGGGGATGTTGGGTTTTATAAAGGGTGTTTTGTTTTCTTTTATTGTTTTGACCTCTTAACTCTCCACTTGGTGATCTCTTAGGGCCTGAGTTTTGGTTAGTGTGGTAATCTTTTGGATAATTCATAAAGAGTTGAATTTCTCCCTTCCTGACGCAAACAGAAGGATTGCATTTCTATATCTGCTTTGAAGTTAGGCATGTCCATATGACTTAATTTAGCAAATAAAATGTGGGAGGAAGTGCTGAGACTCACCTCGGATTTTCTCCATTTTGGTGACTAAGGAAGTGCAAGCTGAAGGGGAATCTACATCAGCCAACTCTGCCAGCTAGAAATGAGACATGTATGGTGAATGAGAAAAAAAAAATATTGTGTTACCCAATGAGATTCTGGAGTTGCTTATTACTGAAGCAGAGACTAGACTATCCTGGCTAGTGGAGGCAGTGTAGGGCCAAGGTATCCACTCATGGATTCACAAGTAGCTAAGTGACACAACTGAATAGCCTGATATTTACAAAGAATGATTATTCAAAGACAAAAATAGCCCCCTCTCCGCACACACACACACACAAAGAAAATCCTTCAGAATCTGTCCTGGGAGCTCTTCCATTTGCACCAGAAACTGCTCTCCCTCTAGCTACTGTCTAGCTTGGGAGGTTGATAGGTTTATTCTTTTATAATCCCTGATACATATAACTATCGTTAGCAAAATGAGACTATGGACTAGTAACTTCTTTCATTATCACTTCTTACATCTCTCTACCTTGCCAACTACCTCTCTATCTCTCTATTTTCTTCCCTTCCTTCTTTCCTAAAGAAAAAAAGATGATTGAGTGCCTAAGTATGTTCCAGTTACTGTACACATTTCTAGATGTGTAAAGCCAAGTTACTATGATTTGGCCTCAAAGGAGCTTCTATCTAGTTAATGGCACAGTCTGACCTCCCTAAATAAATATTAATAATACTAACAGAATAGTAAATATACTACTACAAGCCTGCTGAATAACAGGCAGGCTTGGTAATAACATGGAGTGAGTATGATCTTATATGGCTAAATTTTGAACTTTCAATTAATCCAAAGAATACATAAACCATTTAGTAAGGAGATCTGTAGTTAGTCTTTTTGAAATTTGCTACGTCATAAGTGGGAATATCTTGAGTAGACAGAGACTATTATTTTGAAACAGAAAAAAAAATGATTAAATATGTAGAGTGTTTGAGGAATGCATGAGAAATATCTATTTCATTCCATTGGGTCAAGATGTAGACCTTTCTAACTCACATAATCTTCTCTATTAGAACAAATAATCATATCTGAAAATGACAATAGGTGGAAATAATCTTATAACAAAGAAGATACATAAACATTGTTGAATGATTTCATCTCTAGCCAGGAACTGACAGTGTTGGAAAATATTTTGTAGATGATTGTACACTTAAAAGCCATAAACACTGACTGATGAAAGAAATTTACTGTTTTAATTTTAATTAAGTTTTGTTAACCCAAAGTGGGATTGCAATCAATGTAAATAACACATGTGGAATGTGCTTTCTTTTTTATTCAGCAAAGCATACATTTTTTAAAAACAGAAAATCATTAAAAAGAAAAAATCAGCAAACATGCCACAAAACAAACCAAACATAACTAAGGTTCCCTGCTGATAATATACTGTGACTTTTTATTTAGGCTTGTAGAGGTCACAGAAACTCACAGACTTACAATATATACACAATCAAAGATTCTAAGTGCTTATGCGGAACAAAGAACTTTGAGTTATAAAACCATGAATGGCTTATAGAATGCAATTTACTAGATCAGTCTTTGTTCTTACGAACTAGAGTAATCTTGTTCTTTGACAGTTGAAAATAGATCTTGTCTATATTTTCACAATCAGTGACCCATAGCTAGTTTTCATCTTTGGTGGAACTGGCAGAGTTTTCACTCTCTTCAGCTGGTGGACTGTGTCCCCGCTGGCTTGGAATAGCAGGAAGCACTCGGTTGGTCCGTAGAGGTTCTCCAGACAGAACTGGGAGGAAAGAATAGAAGGAAAGACTTTCAGGGTTTTCTTCTCTTAGGAATGGAATGGTGGTAGAAGAACTGTGTTATATCTGAAGGAATACAGGCGCTTCTAAGAAGTTTTTCTTGCAGAGAGCTTAACTTCAGGAGATAGTCATGTGTATCTGCCTATCAAGCTTACACGTAGTCAGGGATGTTGTGTGTGCATGCTAAGTTGCTTCAGTCGTGTCTGACTCTTTGTCAGCCTCCTCTGTCCATGGGATTCTCCAGGCAAGAATACTGGAGTGGGTTGCCATGCCCATCTCCAGGGGATCTTCCTGACCCAGGGACAGAATCTGCATCTCTTATGTCTCCTGTATCGGCAGGCAGGTTTTTTACCACTGGAGTAACCTAGGAAGCTCCAGTCAGGGAAGTCAGATATGTGCAATACGAGGTGGGGCTGAGTTTGGTGAAAACATGATCAGACTGTGCGTGCCTGGCAAAGTTCTCTTTTCCTTGGGTGGAGCAGCCCTTGAAAGCCAAGTCAGCACAAGGCCCTAAATAAGCCCCAAGATGTTTGTACTGTGCTTTTATGCAAACCTCAAAAGGTTCTCAGGTTTCTTTCAGGACAGGCGCTGTACCTTTCCATTTCTTTTTCATAGAGCTATAGTCGGTCAAAGATCTTTATCTTTTCCTGTCTCCTTAAATTTAATCATGAAAAGCAAAGCTGCTGGGCTCTGCCAAAGAAAATCCCCTCTCTTTGGCTTCTCTAGGCCATACTGGATTTAAGGCTAAGTGACTCTTTCCTTAGATGTCTTTGTGACTACATTTCTGCTTAAAGACAAGGTCAGACTTGAATTTCATTCAGTGATTGAATTCACACCATCCAAAACTCTCTCTTTAGACAAATTAGTAAGGGCAAGGAAAATAATCTGTCAAGAAAGAGGTCTTGGTTTCTGCTACTCAGTCTGTGTGTGACTTTGGACAATCTCCACTTCTCCCTTTCCTTATCTGAAAAAAAAGACAGAGTTGTCCTAAGACCCCATGGTTCTTGGTTTTTAACTAAAAGGTTCTAGAACTCTTGACTTGTCCCATTTGAACTGCCATCTGGGGCAGAAAAGATATATTGGATATTTACTCTGTGCAAATGGTTGCCAAGGATTTTGCATGTGTCATCTCATTTAATCCTCTCAACAATCTTATCAGGTGGCACCACTCTTACAGGCTGAAGGAACTGAAGTAAAGAAAGGGTAAGGGGCTTGTCTTAAATAAAGCAGCTTCTAAATCATCTAATCTCTGCAATTAAGATGATGTAGAGAGTATATGTGTACATGTGCAAGCGAGTGCTTGTGCACGTGTTATAAACCAGTGTGTTGGGATAGGAAGAACAGGAAGAAAGGAAATTAGAATCCAGTGAGTATTATTTGTTTCTTGAAGCAGCTGACTCAGTATCCTGTACCTCTGCAACTTACTGCCTAAATAATAATGGGTGAGTCATGTGACCTCTCTGAATCAGTTTTCTAATCTACACTGTCTCAGAGTACAGACATAAGCATACACAAACTCAGAATTTCTGAGTGTGGGGCCCTGGAATCCATTTTATAACAAGCACCCCAGATAACACTTAGACACAGGCAAACTTGATCACTTGGTGAATAGAATATATTAACAGTTTATATTGTGAGAAGTTTTGTATAAAATAATGCCAAAAGTAAACCTGATGAACATTATACTTGATTATTCCTTTCTGCCAAGGACTGCAGAGCCTGTGAGTACAGAGGTAACACACATTTCTATCTGTCCAACATAGTAAGGAAAACAATGCCAGGAAGCCAGTCTTAGAATAATTTTTGAAGCATTAAAGACATTAAATAGTACATAGCAAAATAAACTTCTGTTATTGTCTTTATAGTCCAAACATAAAAATTCCTCAAGGAAGCAAGTATTTCTTTTAAATAAGCAATACCATTTTGGATGGAGCTTTAAAGACTGTCTCTAGTCTATTTTCCTATAATTTTCAAGTTTTGGTACTTGATGTTCTCTTGGAAAAATGAAAGTAAACCGAAATAACATTTAGTCCTAATAACAGCACTACTATTTGCAAAGGAAGCTGAGGAAGATTGAAAATACTTACATTTTTGGTCTGGTAGGGGAGCTAGGTTGTTCCGAGTATAAGGAAGATCCCTGATTTTGGGTCTGTTTGGGGACAGATGCTGAAAATTTTGTCCTGGGGACAAACATAATTTGCGTCAATCATTTGAGACTCAACCAAGTGCAAATTATAAAATCCAGTGGATTAGAGAATCATACAAGTTGTTATAGATCGTGAAATTTATGATGTTAACAACAAAATAACTACACCATATTCCGTTTCTATCACATGCCAGTCACCATTTAAGTGAAAGGAAAAATGTATCCAAAATCATTTCTTGAGTAAACTAGCTTTAAAAAAATTATAAACAAGCTCAATTAGGGACTTCGCCTGTGGCACAGTGGATAAGAATCCACCTGCTAAGGCAGGGGACATGGGTTTGAATCCTGGTTAGGGAAGACTCCACATGCTCTGCAGCAATCAAGGCTGGGCGCCACAACACTGAGCCTGAGTTCTAGAGCAAACTGAGGCCACACACTCTATGGCCTGGGAATCGCAACTACTGAGCCTGTGTGCTGCAGCTACTGAAACCCACACTTAGAGCCTGTGCTCTGCAACAAGACGAGCTGCTGCAAAGAGAAGCACGCGCACTGCAATGAAGACTAGACCCCACTCGTGGCAACTAGAGAAAACTCCAACAAAGCAACAAACACCCAGTGCAGCCAAAATAAATACAAATTAAAAAACAAAAAACCAAGCTCAGTTGGTCATATACTGCACAAAACTTAAAAGTTTGAAAAATAAAATAGGGTATTAATGTATCGTGTATTCGTGAATCTGTGTTGAAGAGTGGGTGATGAGTAGGACATAATCTTCAAGATCAGTGTTTCTCAGTCCTGGCTGCACTGAGAAATTATCTGAGGAGTTAAAAAAAAAAAAAAAAAGATGCTACTCTGACTAAACACCAACCACATTGATTAAATGAGTATCTCAGGGGCTGGATAGGATGCTAGATTTGTTTCAGCTCCCAGGTGATTCTAATATGAATCCAGGATTGAGAATCATGAGATGGAAGATGAGAGGTGAATGAAAGCATTTTGGAGACCTGGAATATATCATTTAAATGACCAGTAGTGCTATGCTGGAGCTGTGCATACCAATTTTCAGGAATTTTGTGAGATGGTTGACATCACACTTAGTGGCTTGACATCAGCAATGGTGGGAGTACTTACATCAGAGAAATCAACAAGCACTGATTTTTCTCTGAACATTAAACATTTATTAAACACATGCGGACTGGAATGCAAAAGTTAGGAGACTGGGATGCAAAAGTAGGAAGTCAAGAGATAACTGGAGTAACAGGCAAATTTGGCCTTGAAGTACAAAATGAAGAAGGGCAAAGGCTAACAGAGATTTGCCAAGAGAACGTACTGGTCATAGCAAACACCTTCTTTCAACAACACAAGAGAAGACACTACACATGGACATCACCAGATGGTCAATACCAAAATCAGATTGATTATATTCTTTGCAGCCAAAGATGGAGAAGCTCTATACGGTCAACAAAAACAAGACCGGGAGCTAACTGTGACTCGGACCATGAACTCCTTATAGCCAAATTCAAACTTAAATTGAAGAAAGTAGGGAAAAACCACTAGACCATTTAGGTATGACCTAAATCAAATCCCTTACAATTATAGAGTGGAAGTGACAAATAGATTCAAGGGATTACATCCAGAGTGCCTGAAGAACGGACGGAGGTTCATGACATTGTACAGAAGGCAGTGATCAAGATCATCCCCAAGAAAAAGAAACGCAAAAAGGCAAAATGGTTGCCTGAGGCAGGTAGCTGAGAAAAGAAAAGATGCAAAAGGCAAAGGAGAAAAGGAAAGATATACCCATTTGAATGCAGAGTTCCTAAGAACAGCAAGGAGAGATAAGAAAGCCTTCCTCAGTGATCAATGCAAAGAAATAGAGGAAAACATATAGAATGGGAAAGACTAGAGATCTCTTCAAGAAAGTTAGATACCAAGGGATCATTTCATGCAAAGATGGGCTCAATAAGGACAGAAATCGTATGGACCTAACAGAAGCAGAAGATATTAAGAAGAGGTGGCAAGAATACACAGAAGAACTATACAAAAAAGATCTTCATGACCCAGATAACCACGATACTGTGACCACTCACCTACAGCCAGACATCCTGGAATGTGAAGTCAAGTGGGCCTAGGAAGCATTACTACAAACAAAGCTAGTGGAGGTGATGGAATTCCAGTTGAACTATTTCAAATCCTAAAAGATGATGCTGTGAAAGGGCTGCAGTCAATATGCCAACAAATTTGGAAAACTTAGCAGTGGCCACAGGACTGGAAAAGGTCAGTGTTCATTCCAATCCCAAAGAAAAGCAATGCCAAAGAATGCTCAAACTACCACACAATTGCACTCATTGCACACACTAGCAAAGTAATGCTCAAAATTCTCCAAGCCAGGCTTCAATAGTACATGAACCGTGAACTTCCAGATGTTCATGCTGGATTTAGAAAAGACAGAGGAACCAAAGATCAAATTGCCAATATCTGTTGGATCATAGAAAAAGCAAAAGAGTTCCAGAAAAACATCTACTTCTGATCATTGACTATGCCAAAGCCTTTGACTCTGTGGATCACAACAAACTGGAGAATTCTTCAAGAGATGGGAATACCAGACCACCTGACCTGCCTCTTGAGAAGTCTGTATGCAAGTCAAGTAGCAACAGATAGCACTGGACATGGAAGAACAGACTGGTTCCAAATTGGGAAAGGAGTAAGTCAAGGCTGTATACTGTCACCCTGCTTATTTAACTTGTATGCAGAGTACATCATGAGAAATGCCAGGCTGGATTAAGCACAAGCTGGAATCAAGATTGCCGGGAGAAATATCAATAACCTCAGATATGCAGATGACACCACCCTTATGACAGAAAACGAAGAAAAACTAAAGAGCCTCTTGATGAAAATGAAAGAGGAGAATGAAAAAGTTGGCTTAAAACTCAACATTCAGGAAACTAACATCATTGCATCGAGTCCTATCACTCTATGCAAATAGATGGGGAAACAATGGAAACAGTGACAGTATTTATTTTTCTAGGCTCCAAAATCGCCGCAGATGGTGACTGTAGCCATGAAATTAAAAGACGCTTGCTCCTTGGAAGAAAAGCTATGACCAACCTAGACAGCATATTAAAAAGCAGAGACATTACTTTGCCAACAAAGGTCTGTCTAGTCAAAGCTATGGTTTTTCCAGTAGACATGTATGGATATGAAAGTTGGACCATAAAGCAGGCTGAGCACCAAAAATTGATGCTTTTGAACTGTGGTGTTGGAGAAGACTCTTGAGAGTGCCTTGGACTACAAGGATATCAAACCAGTCAATCCTAAAGGAAATCAGTCCTAAATATTCTTTGAAGGGACTGAGGCTGAAGCTGAAGCTCCAATACTTTGACCACCTGATGCAAAGAGCCTACTCATTGGAAAAGACCCTGATGCTGGGTAAGGTTGAAGGCAGGAGAAGGGGATGACAGGCGAGACAGTTGGATAGCATCACTGACTCAATAGACATGAGTTTGAGCAAGGTCTGAGGGATGGTGAAGGACAGGGAAGCCTGGCATGCTGCAGTCCATGAGGTCTCAAAGAGTTGGACACAACTGAGTGAATGAACAAGAACAACAGGATCAGACAGTATTAGGCTTAATTCCCAACTTGAGCAAGTGATGTTCTCTCTTTAAATCTCAACTTCCCCATATGTAAAAAGTGGATAATAGCTTTCTGTCTTTTCCAGTTGTTATAAAGATTAACTAGGAGAACAAAGGTAAAGCATTTAGCTTATAAAGTAAATAATAAACATTAGCAATTATTACAGTGCTACTATGTGGCATTTTTAAATATGATCTCCTAGAGAGTGGGGCATGTATTCATTTGATCTTTTACTTAGCAGTCTAGTAGGAACCTTTTACTTAGCAGTCTAGTAGGAACAAGAGTCACTATAGTGAGGCCCATAGGGTTTAAGTCTTCTGTTTGGGTAAAGCAGTCCTTAGAACAGGGGGAAAAGATCCACCCCCTATCTGCTTCGGTGAGTCCAGTGGTAGATTTTTAGGGGTGGTCATCTGAACAGTGTCATTTGATGAATATTAAGCAAAATTTCCAGTCTCCTGGGTGTACATTTTGCCTTTATATTTTTATTCCTTTGAACTTTGAAGGTTAAATAACCTCATAAGTGAAAGTGAAATAGCTCAGTCCTGTCTGACCCCATGAACTGTAGCCTACAAGGCTCCTCCATCCATGGAATTTTCCAGGCAAGAGTACTGGAGTGGGTTGCCATTTCCTTCTCCAGAGGATCTTCCCTACCCAGGGATGGAACTGGGTCTCCTGCGTTGCAAGCAGATGCTTTTACCATCTGAGCCATGAGGGAAGCTCATAAGCCATTGTTTTAAAAAAAAAATTCCTGAGTAGAATTACAGTAAAACCTGTATCAACTCATATTCGATTATTTATCCATGAACACTGGAGCAGAAATTTGAAAAACCAAAAATGAGATGATAATTACGGGTAACACTATTGAGCACTTACTGTGGTCAAGCACTGGACTAGTTTCTATATATGTAATCTCATTTAATCCTAACAGTCACTTTCCCTTGTGAGAGAGGTACTATCATGCCCAGTCTCCAAATGAGGACACTGTGATTTGGAGGAGTTCTGAATGGAGCTCAAGGTCATATGACAGGAGGTGACAGAATCTGGACCCAACCCAGGTCTGTCTGGACCTAAAATGCACACCATGTTGCCTCCTTAGAGGCCAAAATGGTATAGATAGGATGGGAGAAGTGGCAGAGACGGACTTCAGCAGTGATTTGGGAGGAGGTGGGAGGAGAGTTAAACTTTTTGCCACCCTGACATTTTGCTCAGTTTTGAAGAACAAGGTAGAATGTGCATAGTTTAAAGATCTATCTGTGCTGCGGGAGCTTTCAAGGGGTGTCCAGCCTGTGGAGGATGACCACTGTCTTAGAATAAAAAGGCAGAAAAAATTTTCACAGTTAAATGAGGAAATAGAAGAGAATGAAGATTAATAATAATAACAAATATATTCAGCACTCATCTATTGCAAACTCTTTGCATTCCAGAGACTAGAGTACAAAGAGAAGGCAAGGTGCTCAAAGTGGCTGATGGGAATAGAAACAGATCAAGTACTTTTGAAGGCCATGAGTAGTGCTGTGAAGCTATCACAGAGGAAAGAAGGGCCCAGAGAGATCAGTGTGTCTTGAATCCCACAGACCTTGCTTAAACATCTGCTCTGCCACTTCCTAGCTACCTTATGACCTTAGGCGGGTGGGGTAACCACTCCAATCCTCCAATTTCTTCATCTCTAAAATGGGGATTAAAAACTCCTCTCCTGCAGTGCTGTTGAAGGGGAAGTCTGTGGTTCACTGCCCCTGAGAAGGCTTAACAAGGCAGAGGAAGGATTCTTTCATGATGGATAGTAAAAACGGGCCACACCTCCTACAGCAGTGAGGAGCCTTCTGCATAGGAGGCAAGTTTGGGTTGGTTCTTAAAAGATTGTAGGACTCTATCAAGCACTCAGTGGATGAAAGGTTAAAAGAAAGACAAAACGAAACACGGGCAAAGACGTCGTAGAGTAAAAGGTATGGGTGCCTCAAGAGCTTAGAGATATTCAAGGAACTGTTCAAGGGGAGGGGGCAGGGGGAAAGATTGAAATGGGAGGTGCAGAAGTTGAGAAAGGTAAGTGAGGCCAGGCTACGTTGGGAGGACTTTGCCAGCTGAAGAATCTGGCCTTTGTCCTGTTGCTAAATTGCTTCAGTCGTGTCCGACTCTGTGTGAACCCATAGATGGCAGCCCATCAGGCTCCCCCATCCCTGGGATTCTCCAGGCAAGAACACTGGAGTGGGTTGCCATTTCCTTCTCTAATGCATGAAAGTGAAAAGTGAAAGTGAAGTCGTTCAGTCGTGTCTGACTCTTAGCGACCCCATGGACTGCAGCCTACCAGGCTCCTCCGTCCATGGGATTTTCCAGGCAAGAGTACTAGAGTGGGTTAAACCCATTGCTGATGGGTTTAAACAGTGGTGGTCATGACATCAGACCTATGCAGGGAGGAGAGGGAGTTGTTGCTGGGATAGTCTAGAAAATTCTGGAGAAGAAAGTTCTCTCTTGAGGGAGAAAGGAAGCAAGCACTTTCTTAGGTTCCTTGTGATGACTTGTAAATAACCAGGCTGGTAGCAAATACCACAGAACTCTCTGTTCCATTTTCTCTGAAAGCTGCTTGCAATGAATTAAGCTGATGTGCTCCAAATTCCCTCATTTTGGTTAAGTGCCTTATCCCCCATCCTCTCCATCTAGCCCATTGACAGGTCTCAATAAATGTTAAGCAATAATCATTACAGCTAAATGTTCAGGGTTGCTGAAGTCAGCACAGGATATTAGCTTCCAGGAATTCAAACGGTAGTAATCACTGCTAGCCCATATTATTTCTACTAAACCCAGGGCAGGAAAAGAAAAAATCCAGGGGAGAGAGATGATCCAAGTTCAAGCCAGTGGTGCAGTGGTATGATTTATAGTACCCAATTGCTTTACCACATTAGGTTTTCACATCAAGTATGGGAGCTCAGTGCAGAAATCTGCTGAGTTTCAACCCGCCTAAACTAACAATTTAAACCACTTAAGTGAACTCTCCCAACTGTAGTCTGGAAGTTTCAGTAGTCATTAAAAAAAAAAAAAAAAACTCAAATTGGGTTAAAAATATTTGCAAAAATAAAATCCATAAGGCAGAAATATTTTTCTTTGGGGGAGGATGGTGTAGTTTCTAAGAAAATCACATTGTAAATAATTTGGTAAGCATGCTATCAACTGGACTTTGAGATATAAAGATATAAAGAAATAAGGGAAGCCCTTATTTTGTGGGTTCAATCCCTGGGTCGGGAAGATCCCCTGGAGGAGGAAATAGCAACCCACTCCAGTATTCTTGCTCGGAAAATCCCATGGACAGAGGAGCCTGGCGGGCTACAGTCCATGGGGTTGCAGAGTCAGACATGACTTAGCGACTGAACCACTTCCACACCATTGTATATGTGAGCAGCCCGACTCTTCGTGACCCAGTGGACGGTAACCCACCAGGCTCCCCTGTCCATGGTATTGTCCCTGGCAAGGATACTGAAGTGGGTGGCCATCTCCTCCTCCAGGGGATCTTCCCAACCTAGGGACTGAACCCACATCTACCTGCATTGCAGGTGGATTGTTACCTCTGAGCCACCAGGAGGCTGTGTGGTAACTTCTTAGGAGATCTGGGTTAAAGTTATGAATATGTCACTCATTAGTTGTTAAGACTGAACAAGTTGTTTTAACTTTTCTAGGCTATGTACATTATAACTGGAAAGGCCTTCATGAAACAAAACGGCCCCAGACTGTGTATCCAGAGAGTAGGAAAATTGTAGCTCAGAGAGATGACATGTCTTGCCTTATCCATCAGGGCTCATTCAGGAAAATGGAGACCTCTTTAGGCCTCTGAAAGAGAGGCAATTTCATATGGAAATTTCGTTATACTGATGGTGGAAAAGCTGAGAAGCCAGATGACAAGGTTAAAGGACATCCAGAAATTAACCACAGAAGGAGGATGCAACCACTTCTAGTCTGGAGTATAAGAGAAAAAGCTGGTATTACCAAGGTCCAGAAGCTAGTGGGAGCCAGAACCACAAGTGAGGGGCTGTGTGGAGGAAGTAGGAGGAGTGAAACCCCTACTGGAAATTCCATAGGAAGCAGAGGGACATTGAGGAGAACTACACTGGTTTTCCTCTTTCTCCTGCTCGTACTCTTGCCAATGCCTCCTGGCACTTTAGCAAAAGTACCTGGAGGCAGCTTCCAGGGAGCCTGGGAGGGATAGTTTCCAGAGATACAGAATAGAGTTAGAAGTAAGAGATTAGATCTGAGAGCAAAAAGGCAGTTAAATGTCATCACCTATAGCTTGTGTCTAAGGCACTGGGCTTAGTGTAGGGCCTGGCACATAGTTTTAAAAAAAGCCCACAAATTTGTGTGTATTTGTATAGTACTATGTTAAAGTCACTATTTTAAGTATTATAAATGTATCAATTTATTTAACCTTACTATCAATTCACAACCCTAAAAGTTGGGTATTTTGTCCCATTTTTGACACGAGGAAACAAAGGTTTAGAGAGATTCATTAACAGCAAGTAAAAGAGAGCCAGGGCTTATTGACAAAACAACAACAAAAATGTGACTTTAAAAGACCTCTCGGGGAATTCCCTGGTGGTCCAGTGGTTAGGACTCAGGTCTTTGATTGCTATTGACCCGGGTTCAGTTCTTCTCTGGGGAACTAAGATCCTTTAAGCCATGTGGTAGCCAAAAAAAGAAAAAAAAAAAGAATTTTTCTCTTAACCACTGGATATACTGCCTCTTGATAAATTATAATAATAGACACTCAATAATCATTTAAAGAATGAGTGAAGACTAGGGTCCTTTCCATTTAAAACCCTTATGATTTTCATATGTAAATATGAGAAGAAAATCAATTTAAAGTGAGCTGTATAATCAACTTAGAAAAATCCATGTTCCTGAAAGTTCATTTATAGACTGAAGATTCTTGGGATATTTATCTTATCATGACTCAGTTACCTAGAACGGCTCCTAGTTATAATCAGCACTCAAAAACATTGGTTGAAAAAAATAAAAGCTTTGATCCAGGCACAGCTAATCATTTAACATTCCCTTGGAGAATTCTGCTAGTTCTTTTCTGCTTTCCTGCCCCTAGGGACTTTTCAAGTTACTTCACTGGAAAATTGAAATCAATCCTAAAACCAACTTTATTGAATTTTCTTTTATTTTACAAAATACGGAAAGTTTTAGATGGCACATGTGACAGAATCTATGAATTCTCTATTCAATATCTACTCCCTTATTTCTCTTAGAAATGAAAATCCAGTTTTGGAGGTAGAGTCATGTGATCAACTAAAACACAACAATTCCCAGTCTCCCTTGCAGATAGGCAGTCATGTGACCAAAGTTCTGGCCAATGAGATGGGAGCAGACTCTAGGACTTATGGTCAATAACTTATTACACTTGATCTTAGCCAAAAGGCCTAGAAGCGATGGGAGATAACTTATTAATGGGAGATAATTCAGTTTGGGGACATTCATTTTCCTCTCCCCTCTCTCCTTTCTCCTTCTCTTTCGCCAAAGGATGAAAGCCATAGGTTAAGTTGTAGAGAATACAAATGGAAGGATCATGGTTCACCAAGCACTGGGAACCATAACGTTCAACTTCTTTCATATGAGAGGAATAAACTTCTATGTTGCTTAAACCACTGTTACTTTGGGTTTCTGTTACAACAGATGAACGAATTCTAACTGATAAAGAAAAAACAGCCCCAGGCTGTCCTGGGAACAGAAAAAGAACAAGACTCAAAATTTAAAAAAAAAAAATAAATTTTTTTTTCCCTAAAAAGGAGATATTAGCCAGGACAGGACTAACTCCAGAAAGCAGGCTGAGTCAAGGCCCTGGAGGCCATCAAAGTGTTAAAAGACAGCAAACCAATATCTTTGCTTCCTTACCCCTCCATAGAACACAGGGAAACTACCCACACTCCAGTGCTCTGAGGAGGAAGTAAGACCTTGCGGGAAGTTCTTCTCAGGAAATAGCTGTCAGGTATTTATTCAAATAAATATATTTAAATACAAATGAATATGTATGAGAGAAGTCTTACGCTGCCTCACAGGTTTCAGACACCAGGCACGTGTAAATGAGTGAGGAGAGCCAGGCTCATGCTGCATATTAAATGGGAAGGAATAGTTCTTACCTCTAAAGATATATTGATCTCATCTAGTTCTTAAAATATACATACGCCCTCTTGGTCTTTCACTTTTCTACTTTTGAAAGAAGCATGGGTTCAAGAAACATATCATTTTCCCTCTTAACCCCACTATAAGAAAAGCAACAGAAACTTATTGTTAAAGAACAACAGACACTCCATGGACAGAGACTAGAGAGTGGTGTGGACTGGGCTAAACTGGGGACAGTGATGTCCAAGTGGTGTCCAGAGGGATACTGGTTACTCAGATCTAGCCAATTATTGCCAAAAGGTATTTGTGTTTAGTGTTGCTGGATTTTTCAATTTCTCAAGAGAAGCTAGAAATTTAAACTTTTATGTAAAAACTTCATGATTTTTAAATGTTAGTGATTAATTCACTTCATAACAAAATAAGCTGTTATAGTAATGACCTGATTTTGGCAGCTGTTCTGAAGCCTGCACTTTAGAACAATAGATCTTAGTCTCCACTGTACCTCAGAATCCCCTGTGGGTGATTTTAAAAAATATAAATAAAAGTTTTAGTGTGATATGTTTGTTTAAACAGGTGAAAAGTAGACACATATATATTGCTTGTATGTGTACAAAAATATAGATTCTTTAGTGTGATGTGCTTATTTATTTTAAATGTATATATATATATGTATATATACAAATACTTAAATATGTATAAAATACTTCCGGAAGGACAAGCAAAAAATTAATAACAGTTTGCTTTGGATGAGGGGCTACATAGCTGCAGGCAGACACAGGTAATCTGCCAGGTAATCAATCCTTTGATGTGTTTGGAGTCTTGATCCATAAATGTGTGATATGTTCCCTTTCTACTCATACACGTGGAAGGCATTACTCTTTTCCCTTCTGCCTCACCAAAATTTTGGTTCAGTGGGCCCAGAGTGGGCATTAAACACCTGATTTAAAAGCAAACAGTCACACAAACAAATCAACCCCTTGTAGGTGATATCGGCAAGGATCCCTGCTTAAGAATCCTTGCTGGTGGAAATAATAACATTCCTGCTCCAACCTGCCAGTCACCACACATATTTGGTGGGATGGGATAAGATGAGAAGGCACATGCTTCTACTTGATGACTGTCCTCAGGTTGGAAAAGCAGACTGTTTACATAGCCTGCTGCTGCTGCTGCTAAGTCGCTTCAGTTGTGTCCGACTCTGTGCGACCCCATGGACTGCAGCCTACCAGGCTTCTCCGTCCATGGGATTCTCCAGGCAAGAACACTGGAGTGGGTTGCCATTTCCTTCTCCTTACATAGCCTAGATACCCTGAATCCAGTGGACTAAAGGGAAGTCCTCCAAGCTATCTACTCTCCCTCCTCACTCAGGACTGTATGACATGTTTCTTGTACAGAATCTGTCAGGAATGAGGAAGGACATTACCTGATGAAGGATTATGTAGATGAGGAAGATGTGGGGGCCCTGATACTTCCTGGTGGCCAGATCTGCTGGTGAGCAACCTGTCTAGCAGCTTGTCAGATGAAGACATAGTCCAGGCTTTATAGAACACCGGGTGAGAATCACCTTTCCAAGGGTTATCTAGCAATGCCTGGCAGCCAGTTCTGTTATTCAACAAATCTTGCTCACTTCGGCTTTTCTGAGATCGTTGAGCCGCATGATGAGTACCAGAGCTCAGGCCAGCATGGGAAGTGGCCCCCTGGGAGGCTGTCAGGAAGTTATGGCCCAGGGTGATGGGTGGGAGGCTCTGTGTTCTGATTGGTGGAAGCCCTTTACGGGCCAGAGGCTTCTTTTCTGGCAAGTGATATTTTGAGTTTTCTGAGGTCCTCTTCTTAAAGTCAACCATAGCCACCTGCTCACCAGGCTGCTCTTGGCAGTTGGTATCCACGTTGCTGTCAAAGGTGGTGATGATGTCATCGACTTCCGAGGTGTGCTCCCCCCTGTGCCAGTCCCTGCTGGGGTCCTTCTGATAGGCCCTCTGCTCTTCCTTTCTGTTCTTGCAGAAGATTTGATTGAGCATGCCGAATCGTCCCTCCTTCTTCTGGGGCCTACTGTTCTGGGCAGGAAGGGGTCTAGGAGGCTCTGTTCTATAGGATATAAAACAAGGATGCTCTGTGAGAACAGGAAGTGGCGCAACAGCAGTCATCAAACAACATACCTCCCTCTATTCCATCTCCAGGAAGGAGATCATTCAAAGTCATTCAGCGCCCTCTCAAGTTAAAGGTGATGTGCAAAAGCTACTCACATGCCACCCCCTTCCTTGGCATGGTCAGTCTACTGTCCATAATTAGAATATTTCTTAGTTAGATTTTGCTTGTTCCCTCAGGAACTATCCTTTCAAAATTTGTTTTTGCCAGGGGATCAAGTAAGCTGAAAATACCAAATACCTTCAGGGGTTACTGTTTACTCACTTCTTAAGGCCAGTCAGTAGGAGCGCCAGCTTTAAGTCAAAGAAATAAAGGCCACATGTTGTGTTCAAGCTTTAGCTAGCAGCTGGGTGGAGGCTGCAGAGCTGGGGGAAGGGAGTCTGATTTTTTCAGGTGTTCTCTGTAAAGGCTCCCTGGAGATAAGGGCAGAGCTCTGACATTATCCACCTCAGGAAGCCTGCCCATTTTACAGTTTGTGTGTTATTTGTTTCCTGTTGAGTTTTTACTAAATTTCCTATTGAAAAACACTTAAAATAAAACATACTAAAAGAAGCCAAGGAGAGAAGCTTTTGTCTGGGCTTGGGCTGCAGAACAGGAAGTGTGTATGCCAGAATTTGGGCGTGGCAGCAGAAAAAAAGTGAGCAATGTCCAATGGGCAGGCAAATTCTGCAGGGGAAAAAGATCTGCAGCTGTCCGGCTGGCTCTTCTTGTGTGGAGTTTCCCTGAGGCACTATGCTGTTTTTTTTGCTTGGAAATTTCTGTATTATTCTCTTTTGAGGCCACAATTGATTAGTGCTTTCTGCGGTATGAGTTAATGATGAAACCGGACCTGTGTGCATGCCCTAAAAGCAATATTGCAACATTTCTCTTTGCAGTGAGATATTGTAACCTGTGGTTTGGAAAGTATCACTCCTCATTTTGGCCACATATAATGAAATTTTTTCTTTTTCCAGTAGGTCACACAGTGTATAATTGAATCTTTATTCCTGTGATGAATTTTTGTCTTCCTCCTTTCACCTTCCAAAAGGCTTTATGAAATATGAAACACAGATTCTGCACTCCTGACACTACCAGAGAGAGAACCCCAGATCTCTAGCATTCCTGCAAGTTTTCCCATATAGAATATGTCCCTGTGCTAACTAAAGTAAGTAAATGCTAATGCTACTTTAGCATCTTCTACAATCAATTTCCTTTTCCTAGTAAGGTTGTGATTTTGGCCAGTGGGTCTCAAAGTGTGGTCCATTGAACCCTGGAGGTGAGGTCTCTGACAGGCCTCATGAAGTTAAAACCATATTCATAATAATATCAAGATGTTGTCTTTTTCACTGGACTGCTTTTTACACCAAGCATGCAAGAGAGCAAATGGGCAAAACAATGGGCTCCTTGGCACAAATCAAGGTAGTACTAACAATGCTGCTGCTGCTGTCACTTCAGTCGTGTCCGACTCTGTGCGACCCCAGAGACGGTAGCCCACCAGGCTCCGCCATCCCTGGGATTCTCCAGGCAAGAACACTGGAGTGGGTTGCCATTTCCTTCTCCAATGCATCAAAGTGAAAAGTGAAAGTGAAGTCGCTCAGTCGTGTCCGACTCTTTGAGACCACATGGACTGCAGCCTACCAGGATCCTCGGCCCATGGGATTTGCCAGGCAAAAGTACTGGAGTGGGGTGCCATTGCCTTCTCCAGTAGTAACAATAGACTTTCATTAAAACAAAACTGCCACCTAATTTAATAATGCCCAGTAAAACTTACTCATTTTACTAAATATTGATTCTTGAGATGCTTTTTTTTTTTTCCTGGACAAAATAGAAAGTACTCATAAGCAATTCTGCTATATACTGGCATCACCGACTCAATGGACATGAGTCTGAGCAAACTCTGGGAGGTGGTGAACTACAGGGGAGCCTGGAGTGCTGCAGTGCATGGGTTCACAAAGAGCTGGACGTGACTGAGGGACTAAACAACAACTCTATACTAATACATGATGGATGTTGTGAGGTAAAATATTTGTGGAATTGTTTGAGCTGAACTAGATACTTTTTTCCCCCATGAACCATCATTTCAATGGCTTCTAGGCAAGCTATGGTTATTTGGAGTAGGGCATTTGATTTTTCAAAAATGAACAGAGTGAGTCTGTCATTTCAAGGTAAACAATTGACAGTAATTGTTGCCAATGACAAAAATCTAGCTTTCATGCAAAAATGAGAAATTTTGGAAAATTTGTATGCATACTTTGAGCTTGATAGCTTCCTGATACATAAAACCTTTTCTGATGAGATCAGTGGTGACATTAATAAATGTGATTTTTTTTCTAATGTTGTAAAATGAAATGTATTATTTAATGGAAGATCTTCATAACTAAGCAAACCAATGTTTTTCAAATGACCAATGCAAGATATAAAATCATGCATAGGTATAAGACACATTTAAGGTGCTAGAGAGATGAATGGATTTTAATGTAACAGAATTCAAAAAGTTCACGGATAAGGTGACAAAGTCCACACTGCAACTGATCTTTGGGAAACTATTAGATTGGTACAAAAATAATTGTGATTTCAGACCATAAATTTTAAGTCATTATAACTAGGCTCAAACCCATCATTATTAATCAAAATAACAACCATTAAAATCAACACATTTTTGCCAATGAGAAATAAGTTTGTTTATTCCTGTAGCATAAAAATCCATGCTTTGGGATTCTATGAACCGTTGGAAAGCATCTTCTGCCTCCTGCTGGCTGTGGAAGCATTTCCTCTAGGAAAAGTTGAGATGCTTGAAGTCGTAGTCGGTTGGCAAGAGGTCGGGTGTATACTGCAGATGAGGCTAAACTCTTGTAGCCCAATTCATTCAACTTTTGAAGCGGTGGTTGTGTGACATGTGGTTGGGCATTGTCATAGAGAAAAACTGGGCTCTTTCTGTTGATCAGTGTCGGCTGTAGGCATTGCCATTTTCAGTGAATCTCATTGATTTCCTGAGCGTACGTCTCAGATGTAATGGTTTTATTGGGATTCAGAAAGCTGTCGTGGATCACTAGAGCAGCAGACCACCAAACAGTGACCATGACCCTTTTTTAGTGCATATTTGGGTTTGGGAAGCTGGGATTTCTTTGGAAGGAATGATGCTAAAGCTGAAACTCCAGTATTTTGGCCACCTCACGCGAAGAGTTGACTCATTGGAAAAGACTCTGATGCTGGGAGGGATTGGGGGCAAGAGGAGAAGGGGACGACAGAGGATGAGATGGCTGGATGGCATCACTGACTTGATGGACGTGAGTCTGAGTGAACTCCGGGAGTTGGTGATGGACAGGGAGGCCTGGCATGCTGCGATTCATGGGGTCGCAAAGAGTTGGACATGACTGAGTGACTGATCTGATCTTGGAGCTTCTTCTTGGTCCAACCACTGAGCTGGTCACCACTGGTTGTCATCTGAAATGCACTTTTCTTGCATGTCATAATCTGATCAAGAAATGGTTTCTTGCTGTTGCATAGAATAAAAGAAGATGACACTTCAAGATGACAATTTTTTTTTTTTTAATTTCCTGTCAGCTCATGAGGCATCCAATTATCAAGCTTTTTCACCTTTCCAATTTGCTTCAAATGCCAAATAGCCGTAGAATGGTCAATATTGAATTCTTTGTAACCTCTCATGTAGTTGTAGGATCAGTTTTGATGATGGCTCTCAGTTGCTCATTGTCAACTTCTGATGGTCGACCACTGTGTTCCTTATCTTCAAGGCTCTCATCTCCTTTGCAAAACTTCTTGAACCGCCACTGCACTATACATTCATTAGCTGTTCCTAGCCCAAATGTGTTGTTGATGTTGCAAGTTGTTTCTGCTTCTTTGCAACCCATTTTTAACTCGAATAAAAAAATCGTTCGAATTTGCTTTTTGTCTAACAACGTTTCTATAGTCAAAATAAATATAAAAGAAACAGCAAATAATAAGTCATTAGAAAAAAGACATAAAGTGAGAAATGCACATTAAAATGTTGTATAACATAACCACATTTATTTAAGAATGTATCCCAATATCAAATGGCAAAGTTCAACAGTGTAAAACTGCAATTACTTTTGTACCAACCTAATACTACTTGTCAAGTTTTGGTGTACTATCCGAGGAAAAGTATCCATAGTTATCTGAAAAGTCTATTGAAATACACCTCCCTTTTTTACCTATGTGTCTATGTGAGGCCAGATTATTTTCATACCCTTTAGTCAAAACAGTCATGTTGCAATAGATTGAATGCAGACGCAGATGTGGGAATCCCGCTGTATTCTACTAAACTTCTATAAAGTTATCAAGGAGACTTGAAGAGCAAAGTAAAATAAAGCTGCTCTTTTCATTACACTTTTTCTGGTTGGTTTTGAAGAATAGTTTATTTTTAAGTAAAAATATGGTATTAATCTTAACTTATAATGGATTATTATCACTTTAAATTACTAACTAAATATTTTATCAAAAGTGTCTCAGTTTTAGTTTCATGCCATAAATATTGATAGGTGTAACTCACATAAACAAAAGCTTTTTTGGGTCCTCCATAATTTTTGAGTATAAACGGGTCCTGAGAACAAGGAGTTGGAGAAATGCTGATTTAGGCAAAAGAGCAATTAGCATATTGCTTAAATGGATGTGGAAAGGGAGAAAACAGAAGAGATTAGAGTTCAGTAAATGTTAGGCTGATACATTCAGGCTTACTACTACCATTTTGCTCCACGGATTCAACGACATATCATTGTTAGATGATGGTGTCAACTGAAAAAACATGCACAACATGAGAGTTGTGAGTCACTATTTATTTGGGGGAAAATGAGGATTATAGCCCAAGAGACATCATTTCTGATCACTCTGAGAAACTGCTCAGAGTGGTGAGCAGAGGTGGCTGGGAGGGTTTTGGTGAAGGGGAAGTACATGCAATCAAGCACATACTTTTTGCAGGAGCTTACTACCAGACCACCTGACCTGCCTCTTGAGAAACCTATACACAGGTCAGGAAGCAACAGTTAGAACTGGACATGGAACAACAGACTGGTTCCAAATAGGAAAAGGAGTACATCAAGGCTGTATATTGTCACCCTGCTTATTTAACTTACATGCAGAGTATATCATGAGAAACTCTGGGCTGGAAGAAGCACAAGCTGGAATCAAGATTGCCAGGAGAAATATCAATAACCTCAGATATGCAGATGACACCACCCTTATGGTAGGAAGTGAAGAGGAACTAAAAAGCCTCTTGATGAAAGTGAAAGTGGAGAGTGAAAAAGTTGGCTTAAAGCTCAACATTCAGAAAACAAAGATCATGGCATCCGGTCCCACCACTTCATGGCAAATAGATGGGGAAACAGTGGAAAATTTTACTTTTGGGGGCTCCAAAATCACTGCAGATGGTGACTGCAGCCATGAAATTAAAAGACGCTTACTCCTTGGAAGGAAAGTTATGACCAACTTAGACAGCATAATAAAAAGCAGAGACATTACTTTGCCAACAAAGGTCCGTCTAGTCAAGGCTATGGTTTTTCCTGTGGTCATGTATGGATGTGAGAGTTGGACTGTGAAGAAGGCCAAAGAATTGATGCTTTTGAACTGTGGTGTTGGAGAAGACTCTTGAGAGTCCCTTGGACTGCAAGGAGATCCAACCAGTCCATTCTGAAGATCAGCCCTGGGATTTCTTTGGAAGGAATGATGCTGAAGCTGAAACTCCAGTACTTTGGCCACCTCATGCAAAGAGTTGACTCATTGGAAAAGACCCTGATGCTGGGAGGGATTGGGGGCAGGAGGAGAAGGGGACGACAGAGGATGAGATGGCTGGATGGCATCACCGACTCGATGGATGTGAGTTTGAGTGAACTCCGGGAGATGGTGATGGACAGGGAGGCCTGGCATGCTGCGATTCATGGGGTCACAGAGAGTCAGACGTGACGGAGGAACTGAACTGAACTGGTAGTCATGAGGAACAGTTGTCACCATGAAAGATTTTTGTGCTTTTCTAGATACAAAGAGATGCAAGAATTGGGCTCATAAAATTGGTTCTTGAAAACATCTAACTATCTAGAGACCTGTTCTGTCAGTTATTCTAGAGCACAGAGAGCTTCATTTCTGCTCTCCACCTTGAGCGCCTTTCAGTGGGGGGGGGGGGGGGTGTTGAAAGTCAGCAGCTGCAGCAGCACACTGTTTAATCCTTGTAGAGGTAGATGGCAAGTACCAATTTGTAGTTGGCAATGTCAAACACAATTATTAAGTTATAGATCGTTTTGTGCTGGTTTTGGCAGTTTAGACAATTGCATCCAATTTTATAAATCTTTGAGACGAAGGAAAAAATGAGTGCCTCCTGGTGCGCTCACCTGCTCTCTTGGGAGAGGAGCTTGACACAGTCCGTGTGGCCGCAGTACAGGGCATAGGCCAGGGGCGTGCTCTCATTGATGTCTCGCAGGTTGCTGTCCATTCCCAGCTCCAGCAGTGACTGCACACAGTCTGCTTTCCCTGCAGCTGCAGCCCAGTGCAGAGGTGTCCTGGGGGACCACAGGGGGACAGCACAAGTGTCTGAGTACATGAATGATACAGATGACCTAGCTGACAACAGCTCCTGCTCAAAGTTGGGTCCTGGCAGGACAGACTTGTTGCTACTTACAGTGTGGAAATGGTATGCACTAAATGGGGTTTCAGGGTGATGGTGTATGTGTGCAGAGGCCTCTCCTCTAATTCCGATACTCTGCGGCCTTTCCCCTTCTTTGGTCTTTCTGCGAATTTCCTCAAAAAGGAAGTAGTGGGTCAAAGGATATGAACAATTTGAAGGCTCTTTATACATAGTGCCAGGATTGCCTTCCAAGAAAACTGACTCAATTTTTCCTCCTACCAGCTGCATTCCTACTCCTTCCTAATATGAAGTGTTATCAACATCTTTAAAAATCTTTGCCAACTTGGTAGGCAAAATTAGTACTTCAGTGTTGTTTGAATCTGCATTTCTTTAAATAACATGAGGAAGAACCTTGGAAATACATTTTATTTGACATTTTAGTTTCTTCATTGAAATGAGCCTTAATGCCCTATGTCCATTTTCTATTAGGTTGTTAGCTTTTCTTACTAACTCATATAAGCTTTTAAAATATTTAAGGTATTGGGTTTTTTCTACTTAGGTTTATGAAAACATTTCCTCTAATTTGTTACTTAGCTTTTAATTTTTTTTAGTGGTTTTCCATAAAAATTTTAAGAAATTACCACATTTATTTACCTCTTCATTTTTTATTTGTTTCATGCTTTTATATTTTAGAAAGTTCTTCATTAGCCAGAAGGTAGATACATACTCACCAGTGTTTAAACTTTTGATAAGTGGCAAAACCATCATTTTCTTAAAAAAAAAAAAAAAGCCAGAGACTGGGAGAAAATATTTGCAAATTACACATCCAACAAAGAGAGTATGTAAAGTATTTAAAAACTGAACAATAAAAAAATATATATACACATCGATTTTAAAAACTAGCAAAAGATTGAAGACTTTATCAAAGAAAGTGTGTAATTGGTAAACAAGCACATGAAAAGATGCTCAGTAACATTTTTCATTCAGAGAAATGCAAATTAAAACTACATGGGATACCACTACATACTTATTTAAATGGCTAAATTAAAAAAAAAAAAAAGGCTTTCTATATGTGTATAACTGAGTCACTTTGCTGATAGCGGAGATGGACACAACATTGTAAATCAACTATACTTCAATGAAAAAAAAAAGTTAAAAAAAAAACAAAACCTGGCAATACATGTATGGATGAAGATTCAGGGCAACTGGAACTTTTATACATTTTTTAGAAGCAGCCACACCAGAAAATAGTTTGTCAGTTCCTTCTAAAGTTAAGCATACTTACCATATGGCCAAGCAATCTCATGTCTATATCTATAGCTAGAGAAATGAAAACTGACATTTACACAAAAACTTGTACACAAATGTTTATAGCTGTACTGTTTGTAACCATCCAGAAGTATAAACAAGCCAATATTCTTCAATGGGTGGATAGACAAACTACAATTTATCCACAAAACGGAATACTACTCAGCAGTAAAAAGAATAGCCTACTGGTATATGGAACATAGATATATCTCAAGTGCATTCTACCAGGTGAAATAAAGCAATCTCAAAAGATTACATATTGTATATTTCCATTTGCATGACATTCTGGAAAAGGCAAAACCCAAAAGAGAGAACTAATCCATGGCTGCCAGAGCTTGGAGATGGGGGAAGCCTTGACTATAGAAGGACAATCTGAGTTGGTGTTGGAATTGATGGCATTGTTTTGGATCTGCCTTGTGGTGATTGCATGAATCTATGTATGTGTTAAAATTCATAGAACTATACATCCAGAAAAAGTAAATTTACTGAATGTAAATAAATAGGAAACTAATATTTTATTCTAGATTTATTTGGATTTAAACAAAACTGCACATGTATCTGAATGTGTATTCTGATATGTGTGGTGAGGTGTGGAGCCAATCTGACCATTTTTCCAGTTACATAGCCAGCTTTTCTCAACACCATTTATTAATGCAGTGGGATCAAATTTTAAGATCCTGAACTGTATACATACTTTTCTACCTGTCCCCTTTCCTCCATATAAGGATATGGTTGACTTTATGCCCAACTTGAAGGGAGGGATATAGCAGGGTAGATAAGAGAAATAGTGTCTTCCTGTTTCCAAAAGCCAAGCCCAGAACTGAGAGCAGATGTGGAGCAAAACAGTTCCCCAGCTGTAGAAAGAACTATCAAGGCAAATGGGACAAGAAGGTGATAAGAGCATAAAGGACCACTGGACTCAAGAACAAAGGGGACCTGAACCTTGCTTCTTTGGCAGAGATGCTGGGAAGTAGGTGGTTGGGGATGTCTGTGTGGTGTGTCTGGACAGTGGGACCCTGGGGGGCTAAAGCGGGGAATGGTGATAGATGACATTCCTGTGAATGGGGTTTCCCATGAAGAGAAGGGCTATTCTTCCTGTCAGTCAGTCTGGGAGAGGATCAATCCTGGGGCAGGAAAAGAAGGCATGGGAGGCCTCTCCTTGGCTTCATTCTGGGGCTTGACCCCTGGCAGATGACCACCCCTGGAGAGCCAAGAAGTCTCTCAGACATGGAGGCAGTCTGTGGGTGAGACAGAGAAGGACTCAGTTGGGTCTATCTGTCTGAAGGGGCTCAGGACTTAGTACTGGGAGTGTAGCCATGTTCACTTTTCACTTTCATGCATTGGAGAAGGAAATGGCAACCCACTCCAGTGTTCTTGCCTGGAGAATCCCAGAAACAGAGGAGCCTGGTAGGAGGCCGTCTATGGGGTCGCACAAAGTCGGATATGACTGAAGCGACTCAGCAGCAGCAGCAGCAGCCATGTCCACAGTATGACCAGAGTCCCCATGGGTGACTGTGTCCTTGTCAGCTGCAGTCCATGTCCTTGTCAATCAAGCATCCTCCTCATGTTATGATATGGACAGCAATTTGAGGACACTTAATATAGGACCATGTATTTTTTCAACATTGTCATCAATTGCACTGCCTATTTGAGCTTGTACAAGATATGATTCATTCCATTCTATTTGAGAGGTCTCCAGACAATATTTATTATGAAACAAGATGAGGCACCAGCCATATTATACCCTCCTGATTAGAGAATATATTGCCAATGAATTCAATAGATGGAGGGTTGAACATCAATGCAGTCAGGTTTATCAACACGTGACAATTCTCTTTGGCACATTGTGAAATACTCCTTTATGACAATTGCTGAGTGACTGTACTAATGGTCCCATAACTTCATGGCAAATAGAAGGGGAAACAATTTAAACAGTGAAATACTTTATTTTGGGGGGGCTCCAAAATCACTGCAGATGGTGACTGCAGTCATGAAATTAAAAGATGCTTTCTCCTTGGAAGAAAAGCTATCACCAATCTAGACAGCATATTAAAAAGCAGAAACATTACTTTGCCAACAAAGGTCCATCTAGTCAAAGTTATGGTTTTTCCAGTAGTCATGTATGGATGTGAGAGCTGGACTATGAAGAAAGCTGAGCACTGAAGAATTGATGCTTTTGAACTGTGGTGTTGCAGAAGACTCTTGAGAGTTTCTTGGACTGCAAGGAAATCCAACCAGTCAATCCTAAAGGAAATCAGTCCTGAATATTCATTGGAAGGACTGATGCTGAAGCTGAAACTCCAGTACTTTGGCTACCTGATGAGAAGTGATTCATTGGAAAAGTCCCTGTTGCTGGGAAAGATTGAAGGCAGGAGAAGGGGATGACAAAGGATGAGATGGTTGGATGGTATCATTGAGTCTATGGACAAGAGTTTGAGCAAGCTCTGGGAGGTGGTGATGGACAGGGAAGCCTGGCGTGCTGCAGTCCATGGTGTTGCAAAGAGTCGGACACGACTGAGTGACTGAACTGAACTGAAGAGTGACTATTAATTTCTCTTGAGGCAGGAGGTAGATGGTCCCCAGGGTAAAGTTTAGAGAGTCATTCCCTGTGGACAGAAACTACAAACTATCAATATCAGGACAGCAGAGAGAGGAGGCTGGGCCCTGCCCACACAGAAGATAAGAGCCCACATATTTCTCATTTTTTGAAGTCAGGAGACCTCCCAACTGCACATGCAAAGAAAGGCTTCTTGGAGGTCAAAACAGGAGTGATGCTGATGCCACCCACCCATAGACCTCTTTCATCTTGGCTAAGAGATGTGTGTGTGCACATGGGAGGATCCTGAGATGTAACAGATATGAACTCTGAACCAGGCAAATTAAAATGATTGGCCAAGGAAACCTGGAGGAAATGCCCCATATAAGTAACGTGAACTGCCCTGAGGGTGCAATTCTTCCTCTGAGTCCGCCTGTGTGTCTATCCTCATATACTGTACTCTTTTTCCTCCTAATAAATACTTTACCTATTCCACTACTTTCTATCTTTGTGGGAATTATTTTTCTGCACGTTGAAGGGCCAGGGCCTTGTCCCTGATCTTTGGTCTAGTGGCTAGGATTCAGCTCTCTCACTGCTGCAACCCAACCTCAATCTCTAGCCAGGAACTGAAGCCCTGCTTCAAGCGAGGCAGGCTGAGGCAACCTGAGATCATTCAGAACATCAGCATGGAAGAAGAGGTCCAGAAGGACTCAGGGAAAAAATTATTTTGCAGAAACAAGAGAAGCATAGATAACTTCTAACTAATACACATAAAGCCTTTGCGGGCAATATGTAGTATCCAGTTTCAAGTTATGAAGCTGCAGTCCCTTTCTTATCTCTATGCTTCAGCAGATTGGACTCAGTTATCACAGTAAGGAGCTGGAGAACCAGGGCCCATGATTCAGAAGAAATTCATCAGAGACAAGCAGTGGGCTGAGGAGGCAGTCTCTGAATGACAGGAGATGATAGGTACAAGAATGCAGTGTTGGTAAGGTGTCAGAAGCCAAGGAACCACTTATGGAAAATGCAAACATTCCCTAGATAATTCCCATAAGTATGTAGGGAGGAGAGTTTGATTAAAGACTCTCCTTCCTGAAGATAAATGACTTGGATGCTAAAGGAAAGCATGACTTCATAGACTGGTGAAATTTGGGCCCTTTAAGCTATACAAGCTATTTATGAGTTATGTGTTCTGTACCATCAATCTTAGGCTAGGACCAACATGTTTTAAAATGTCATAGATTTATGATGTGTTTTAATAATTTAGGAGGACTAGTTCCCTCATATTTTCCCTCATCCTCTTTTTTTTTTTATTTTTTAAAATCATTGCCTTATTTTTCTTCCCTTTTCTCAAAAACTTTCTATCTGGAAAAAAAAGACGGGAAGTGAAGCCACAATTGTTGCAAATGCTTCAATACTTAAACCTATGAAAATTTTGAAAAATTCTCTACCGACACAAGCTTACAGTGTCAATGTGAAGGCAGAGCTATCCAGTGCAGGATGCAGAAACTGAAACAAAATGCAGAGCAGGCTGAGCTGAGCTCCGGAGCAGAAACTAGACCCGTCTTGAGATTTTACTTCACTTTGAACCCTTGTAGGGCCCCATCTTTTGCACTTTCTTACTCTCTTTGGATATACTTTCTTCCCTGAGACTGGGGGAACTAAATTTTCTCTCCTAAGCATGGGAGAAATATCAATAACCACAGATAAGCAGATAATACCACCCTTATGGCAGACAGTGAAGAACTAAAGAGCCTCTTGATGAAAGTGAAAGAGGAGAGTGAAAAAGTTGGCTTAAAGCTCAACATTCAGAAAACAAAGATCATGGCATCCAGTCCCATCACTTCAGGGCAAATTGATAGGGAAACAGTGGAAACAATGGCTGACTTTATTTTTTTGGGCTCCAAAATCCCTGCAGATGGTGACTGCAGCCATGAAATTAAAAGACACTTACTCCTTGGAAGGAAAGTTATGACCAATTTAAACAGCGTATTAAAAAGCAGAGACATTACTTTGCCAACAAAGGTCCGTCTAGTCAAGGCTATGGTTTTTCAATGGTCATGTATAGATGTGAAAGTTGGACTGTAAAGAAAGCTGAGCACTGAACAATTGATGCTTTTGAACTGTGGTGTTGGAGAAGACTCTTGAGAGTCCCTGGGACTGCAAGGAAATCCAACCAGTCCATCCTAAAGGAGATCAGTCCTGGGTGTTCATTGGAAGGACTGATGTTGAAGCTCAAACTCCAATACTTTGGCCACCTGATGCAAAGAGCCGACTCATTTGAAAAGACCCTGATGCTGGGAAAGATTGAGGGCAGGTGGAGAAGGGGACGACAGAGGATGAGATGGTTGGATGGCATCACCGACTCAATGGACATGAGTTTGAGTAAACTCTGGGAGTTGGCGATGGACAGGGAGGCTTGGTGTGCTGTGCTCCATGAGGTCACAAAGAGTCGGACACGACTGAGCAACTAAACTGAACTGAACTGAAGCATGTGATAATTCAAGTGGGAAACACTGTATTAGAGCTGCTTCTAGAAGTATTTTGAAGTAGGCAAACTTTTTTCTAGCCCTCTTTTCCTAAATGTGTTCTTTAAAAATGTATATATTTTTCTACTTTTATTTATTTGGCCACATGGCATGTATTCCTTGACCAAAGTTCAACCCACCACCCCCTGCATTGGAAACAAGGTATCCTAACCACCGGACCACCAGGAAAGTCCCCCCGCTGCTGCGGCTGCTGCTAAGTCGCTTCAGTCGTGTCCGACTCTGTGCAACCCCATAGACGGCAGCCCACCAGGCTCCCCCATCCCTGGGATTCTCCAGGCAAGAACCCTGGAGTGGGTTGCCATTTCCCCCTCTAATGCATGAAAGTGAAAAGTGACGTTGCTCAGTCGTGTCCAACTGTTAGCAACCTCATGGACTGCAGCCCACCAGGCTACTCCACCCATGGGATTTTCCAGGCAAGAGTACTGGAGTGGGGTGCCAGTGCCTTACATGTGTTTTTTTCTTCTCTTTTTGGATCATTCACCTTTTCTCTTCATGTAACAAAATCCTTCTACTTTTGTACCTGCTCAAGTTCAATATCTACTCTTCAGAAAAGGTCTACTTTCAATGATTTATATATTAATTTTAATTAAAGTCATCCTGTTAACTGTCTCCAGCTTCTGAGACTTACATGGAACCCAAGATTTCTTTCTCCTGTGTGATAAGGGTTTCAGGTATCAGGAAGTAGTAGGAAGTGCTTCTTGGGGAATCTAAAATCATGGAAGTAGGTGGCTAAATTGCACTTCAATAGAAAAAGGTTTAAAAAAAACTATATATAAGGTACAAGCCTTATACTTGTTTTCAACAGTCTTATTTGTTTTTATATTATTCTTATATTTTCATTGAGTCTATGCCTAACTGAAGCAAAGGTTAGATAAGCATTGTAATTGAAAAATTCTAATAGTTGATTATGGATGAAGGGCCAGTAGGTGAAAAGCTCTACATTTAAAAGACAAGGGTACAAGTTTTCTTTGAGTTACACAAGGCTATGATCCATGTGATCATTTTGGTTAGTTTTCTGTGATTGGGTTTTCATTTTGGAGGCCATGGGATTGTTGTTCTCACTTCTTCTGTCAGCATATTAAAAAGCAAAGACATCACTTTGCCATCAAAGGTCTGTCTAGTCAAAACCCGTAGTCATGTATGGATGTGAGAGTTGGACCATCAAGAAGTCTGAGCATCAAAGAATTGATACTTTACAACTGTGGTGCTGGAAAAGACTCTTAAGAGTCCCTTGGACAGAAAGGAGATCAAACCAGACAATCCTAAAGGAAATTAACTCTGAATACTCAGTGGAAGGACTGAGGCTGAGGCTGAAGCTCTAACACTTTGGCCACCAGATGCGAAGAGCCACCTCAGTGGAAAAGACCATGATGCTGGGAAAAATTGAGGGCAGGAAGAGAAGGGGACAACAGAGGATGAGATGGCTGAATAGCATCACCAACACAATGGACATAAATTTGAGAAAACTGTGGGAAATACTGAAGGACAGAGAAGCCTGGCGTGCTGAAGTCCATGGGGTCGCAAAGAGCTGGACTCAGATTGAACAACAAGTTTTCACTTAGTTGCTAATTACCTCTTAGGCAAGTCTCTTCACCTTTCTGGACTCAGCTTCCTTATCTATGTAAATACATCTTTAATGACTAAAGAAAACCAAAACAGAACCCTGGTAAGGTCATGTCTAGTTCCGAACACAAAGCCTCTATTGTGCTCTTCTCTGGATAGCAAGAGCTTGTTGATTTTATGACATAATCCAGGAATGAAGGAAAAAAATAAGACTTACTGTTAAGAACAAAAAGTGCATATAGCAGGAAGCTGATATACAGAAAGCCTTCTGAGAACAGTTAGCAAAAAGTGGAAAGTCTGACAATACAGTCACAGCGTTTCTCTTCATAACAATGGTTTTTCCTGTCCTGACTAATATAGAGCAGTTTTTATTGTCACAAGCCCAGGTATAAATATTAATATTACTGGCAGTAAGGACACAGTCATATAAGATAACTCCTTAAACATCTTTGTTTTGAGATTAAAATTTGGAAAAGGTGACAGCGTGGCCACGGATACCTGTCGTCCACATCCAGAGCCTGCAGGTTGCACTCAGGGACTCTTGCCAGCTCATTGATAATGTCGCAGAAACCTGCTGCTGCGGCGATGTGCACGCATGTCTTGCCACTCTCATCGTCGTAGTTGATTATGGATGGACCCTGGTGATGGCTCAGAATGATGGAACACAGAATTCTATTTCCACTCTGGAAAAACAGAGTCAAAAAAAGCTCATTATGTATGATCCAGTGCTCTTCCCTGTCTATGCAAATTAAGATAAAAATTCAAAGCAAAAAAAAAAAAAAAATTCAAAACTAACACACACTAAAATAAAATGCATTTTATTAAACCCACCAACTTGTCTCAAGTCCCGGCAGGAGTTTTTGTCTCCTGTAAGAGCTAAGTTGTCTTCCATAATTAGTGAACTAAGGAGGACTTAAGGTATGTGGGTGCTTAGTCCGGTCTGACTCTTTGGATCCTATGGATCCAAATGGCTCCTCTGTCCATGGGATTCTCCAGGCAAGAATACTTGAGTGGGTTGCCATTTCCTCCTCCAGGGGGTCTTCCCCACCCAGGGATCGAACCAGTGTCTCCTGAGTCTCCTGCACTGGCAGGCAGATTCTTTACCATTGATCACCCAGGAAGTCCAGGGAGGAACGTCTACAAGCAATAAATGCTGCAGAGGGTGTGGAGAAAAGGGAACCCTCTTACACTGTTGGTGGGAATGCAAACTAGTACAGCCACTATGGAGAACAGTGTGGAGATTCCTTAAAAAACTGGAAATAGAACTGCCATACGACCCAGCAATCCCACTGCTGGGCATACACACCGAGGAAACCAGAATTGAAAGAGATACATGTACCCCAATGTTCATTGCAGCACTGTTTATAATAGCCAGGACATGGAGGCAACATAGATGTCCATCAGCAGACAATGGATAAGAAAGCTGAGGTACATATACACAATGGAGTATTACTCAGCCATTAAAAAGAATACATTTGAATCCGTTCTAATGAGGTGGATGAAACTGGAGCCTATTATACAGAGTGAAGTAAGCCAGAAAGAAAAACACCAATACAGTATACTAACGAATATATATGGAATTTAGAAAGATGGTAACGACAACCCTGTATGCGAGACAGCAAAAGAGACACAGATGTATAGAACAGTATTTTGGACTCTGTGGGAGAGGGCGAGGGTGGGATGATTTGGGAGAATGGCATTGAAACATGTATATTATCATATGTGAAACAAATCACCAGTCCAGGTTCGATGCATGATACAGGATGGTCGGGGCTGGTGCACTGGGATGACCCAGAGGGATGGGATGGGGAGGGAGGTGGGAGGGGGGTTCAGGATGGGGAACACATGTACACCTGTGGCAGATTCATGTTGATGTATGGCAAAACCAATACAATATTGTAAAGTAATTAGCCTCCAATTAAAATAAATAAATTTATATTAAAAAAAATAAATGTGTGTAATTGACTGACATCAGAGCTAGCATGATGGGTGGGCTACCTAGATAACTTCCTCATTAAATATATGCTTCTTGTATCCTGCTTACTGTAGAGGTTGACCCCTGAGAAGCTGGCAGAATTAATTTTAATATTAACAAAATGACAATGATGAATACTGACTAGTGGCATAATGATGACCAAAATGATCTGGTAATAGTCAAATTGCTAGAAGTTGCATGTAATTTAATTGTCAAAAATCTTTTTTAAACAGAAGTGGGTCATAATTTAGTAGCTAATCAATAAAGAAATAAAACAAGTATGAAAAGGAAAGAGCTTCAGGAAACCATTTAAATCGGATCCCTCTTTCTGTGTAGATCTATAAGTTTTTATCTTATCTTTGGAATGAGATTGCTCTATAGTTTTTTTAGCAACCTGTCCCAACCTTAAAAATCACCAGCTCTTCCAGGAGAGTGTCCTATATCTCTTTAGCTTGAATAAGCAAGTAAGTAAATATTGTGCATGTTATTTTTCACTGGACTGAAAAATACAAAAAAGCACTACATAAGCGCTTCCCAGGTGGTTCTAGTGGTAAAGAAACTGCTTGCTGATTCAGGAGATGCAGGAGACTAAGATTCAATCCCTGGGTTGGGAAGATCCTGGGCACGGCAACCCACTCCAGTCTTCTTGCCTGGAGAATCTTACGGACAAAGGAGCCTGGCAGGCCACATAGTCCATGGGATCACAAAGAGTTGGACATGACTGAAGCAGCTTAGCATGCCTGCACTACATAAGCATTTGCAATTTAAGATAACAATAAATCCTCAAAGGCCAATAAAATAGTCATTCTGTCTCACACTGTGGAAAGGTCTTATCTTTCAGTTTTCTACTGATATTTGAGTAAATATTATAATAATAATAATTCATCTGCATTTTCTCAATGAATCCACAGACACCCTGAATCTCTAGGCGGCAGGTCTTATGGGTAGAATGGAGGTTCCTAGGAGGCATGCTGCTGCTGCTGCTAGGTCGCTTCAGTCGTGTCCAACTCTGTGCTACCCCATAGACGGCAGCCCACCAGGCTCCGCAGTCTCTGGGATTCTCCAGGCAAGAAAATGGGTTGCCATTTCCCTCTCCAATACATGAAAGTGAAAAGTGAAAGTGAAGTTGCTCAGTCATGTCCCACTCTTCGAGACCGCATCGACTACAGCCTACCAAGCTCCTCCGTCCATGGGATTTTCCATGCAAGAGTAGTGGGGTGGGGTGCCATTGCCTTCTCCCCTAGGAGGCATGAGGAGCAGTTTAAAGAAATGGGAGAGGTAAGCTGTAGTTCTGGGGGCCAGGAGCCAGGTCACATGCCAGACTCAGGGTCCCTGGGCTGAAAGGGAGTACTGAACTTTTTAAAAGCTGCAATTCTAATACACTCCAAATGCTGTTCAACAGCCATCTCATAATAAATTTTCCAAGTATGTAACATTTATTTTGGCATTCTTCCCACTTGATTATTTGACCCCAGGGTTGTGTTTTAGAACCTCTGAGTCAGTTTGCACAATTCCGTGGAACAGAACCCATTCATTTTGGCTTTTCCTCTTCCTTTCCCTCCCCTCTCCCTGTTTGCACCAAGAACTCTCCGGATATCCTGTGACTCAGCATGGCTTCTCAGAGAACCACTACACAGTGAACCCTGGAGTGCTTGCCCCCTGTACTGGGGACAGCTGCTGCATGGACCAGTTCTGAAAGCTCTTGCAGGAACAAAGGCTGAGGGCAGCAAAACTCTCAACTTTGAGCCCCAGGAAGAGTGCTGAGTGGTTTTTAAATGCTATAACCATGGCCAGCTACATAATCTGTGGGGCCCAGGAAAAATGTGGAGCCCTCTGCTCACATGCCAGAGGAATGACGTGTTCCTTTCTTCTGTGGTATCTCTTTTGACCTGTCATTAAGATTTTTATTTGCTATTTAGTGTCACACTAGGTCCCTGGAGGAGGGCATGGCAGCTTACTCCTGGGTTGCCTGGAGAATCCCATGGACACAAGAGCCCGGTAGGCTACAGTCCTTAGGGTTGCAGAGTGGAACATTACTGAAGTGACTGAGCGGGCTCGCACTCACACTCCCTTGGGCTGGGCATCCTCCCCGTGAGTGCAAGCCCTCCCAGGTGCCCAGGGCTCTGGTTTGCCGTCGGGATCCTCTCTGAGTCTATCCCCAGAGCCCTGCCGGGGGACTGAGGACACACCCATAACCTAGTCCCTGCCTGCCAACTTTAGCCTTCCCTCCGTCTCACCTTCCCCCTACATCCTCTTCTCCCTCTGTCCTTCCTTTGTCTCACAATGACTTTTAAATAATTTGGATCAATGAGTTCAGTTCCACGGCATGCCTGTCATCAAAAGGTTGCTACAGTGAACACATCTAAGCTTTCATGCCTGCTTTATCAGCTTTTCTAAGATTCTTTCACCTAATGTTACTTAAACATATTTTGAGGTGTCTGACATATGTATATTTAAGACAATCAAGAAGCCCCTCTCCCCTTTTAAGAAGCACTAGCCACTGGAGAAGTAAAATAGAAGCAAAAAAGAGTGTCCACCCAATGAATTGATTTTGTTTACAGTTTCCTGGAAGAGTAAAGGAATTCAGCTTGCCAAAGTGTTTTAAACAGCAAAACAGCCTGTCACGGGTTCTCCTTCTGTGTGGGATGGAGCTTCAAGCACAGACGGAAAAAACAGAACCCGGATCTTACATACTGTCTTCCTCCCTCCTTGCCTGACCCATGCAGGAGCCATTTTGGAAGCAGCCAGCTTAGATGCGGGGTGGGGGTGGGCTGTAGTCTGGCACATCTGAGTGGGCCCCTTCTGACTTCCTGAGCAGACAGTCCCAGTCAGCATTTCCCTTGCGAGCTGGACTCTTACATGGCTTTTCTGGATAAGAGAAATTTCACCCGCTTACCCCTTTCCTCCCAAATGCCTTTGTCCTGAATCTTTCAGACAATTCCTTTGTCTCCAAATCCCACCCTCATTTACATCACCATTGTTTTTATAATAATATCCTCCCAAGAATAATGGTGATGGTGATGTTTACCGAGTGAATGTTCTGTGCCCAGCACGGCCTGTTCCCGCTTGTTTAATCCTGACAACAACTCCGTGGCACGAGTAGCATAAGATAGGTGCTCTTATCATCCTCATATTATAGAGGAGAAATTGGAGGCACAGAGGGATTCTGTCTGTCAGTGAGTTGCTCGGTCGTGTCTGACTCTTTGTGACCCCATAGACTGTAGCCTGCCAGGCTCCTCTGCCCATGGGATTTCCCAGTCTAGAGTACTGGAATGGGTTGCTGTTTCTTTCTCCAGGGCATCTTCCCAACCCAGGGATCGAACCCAGGTCTTCTGCATCACAGGCAGATTCATTGTCCAATGTCACAGCCATGAGGTGGCAAGGCTGGGATTGACTGCAGAGCCCTGACACTTCACTGTTATACTATTTTGTCTTCAGTTAAAGAAATGGTTTATTTATTTGATCCTGCATGTTCACATGGGAGGAATTAAAGTAAAAACTGCTGTTGGTATCAGCAGCATCAGTAGCAGTGAAGTTTGTCTTACCAACTGAGACCTTCTTCCCACATTTGGTGCTTTAAAAGCCTCGCCTAGGACGGTTGCCATGGTGCATCCTCATAAGAATTTGAGAGAGCCCTAGAGGGGTCCCTAGGGCTTCCCTGGTGGCTCAGTGGTAAAGAATCTGCCTGCAATACAGGAGAAGCAGGAGACACGGGTTTGATCCCTGGGTCAAGAAGATTCCCTGGAGAAGGGCATGGCAACCCACTCCAGTATTTTTGCCTGGGAAATCTCATGAACAGAGGAGCCTGGCAGGTTATAGTCCATGGGGTTTTGGAAGAGTTGGACACGACTGAACAACTAAACAACAACAACAAAGAGAGGTCCCTAGTTTATGAATAGAGGCCCCAGCTCAGTGGTCTCCTGCCAACAACATTCTCTTCTTCGCAAACTGAGCTGAACCTCCATCAGGTGGAATCTCCAGGCCTGGGAAGCCTCGGTCACAGACACCAGGAAGCACCAGGAGAGAAGAAATGGGTGTTGCCCACAACGGGCCCTAGGAAAATTGGAGACTGAGTTTCCATTTGGTGGGAATATTTTTCAACAGGGTAAGAATATTGTATAGATCTTATTATGGAGCTCTAGGATTCTGCATTCGGAGAAGGCAATGGAACCCCACTCCAGTACTCTTGCCTGGAAAATCCCATGGATGGAGGAGCCTGGAAGGCTGCAGCCCATGGGGTTGCTGAGGGTCGGACACAACTGAGCGACTTCACTTTCACTTTTCACTTTCATGCATCGGAGAAGGAAATGGCAACCCACTCCAGTGTTCTTGCCTGGAGAATCCCAGGGACGGGGGAGCCTGGTGGGCTGCCGTCTATGGGGTCGCACAGAGTCGGACACGACTGAAGTGACTTAGCAGCGGTAGCAGCAGCAGGATTCTGCATTGGGTGGCCAAATGAGATTGTGGGTTTCTTTTTCTTTTATTGTGTTGTTTTTGTCTGTGGGTAATCCATGAAATTGCCTCCATGTAACCTAAAGGCTGCCGGGAACCACTGAGTCCTAGTCATTTTCTCTTTACACCTCATGAAGGAGAAGAATTCATAAGAAGCCTTGCCAAGAAGAAAGTTAGATTAACGTACAGGAATTTTGTTATCAGAGACTGATAAAAAACAAGATTTCAATATACTTATTGTAGACCCTTTTTATTCTAGTGACTTCCCGAGAAATCTTAGTGCAAGATTTAGGATTAGTTGTTTATTTGTTAACGTGTTGGGGAAATTAGTTCTACGGTGGGTTCTTCAGGAAGGGAACCCCGATCTCCGTCCTTCTCTTGGAAGTAGGAGTCTGTTTGTCACATGACAGTGACTGCACAAAGGAGAGGAAAGGGTTTTAGGTCATGTGGCCCTTTTAAAGGGCTAGGTGGTTTTGTGCTGTGAGAAGAACGCTGGCCCTTAAGTTCATCTGGAGCCAAAATGTGTTAGACTGGAATGGAGCTGGAGGGGAAAACCTACTAGCTTGTGAACCAATAGACTGTGAACACATGAGAGTTGAGGGTTTGTGGCTGACTAGAAGGGAAGTGAAGTGAAAGTCGCTTAGTTGTGTCCAACTCTTTGCAACCCCCATGGACTACACAGTCCATGGAATTTTCTAGGTCAGAATACTGAAGTGGGTAGACTTTCCCTTCTCCAGGGGATCTTCCCAACCCAGGGTTCAAACCCAGGTCTACCACATTGCAGGCAGAACCTTTACCAGCCGAGCCACAAAAGAAGCCCAAGAATACTGGAGTGGGTAGCCTATCCCTTCTCCAGCAGATCTTCCCGACCCAGGAATTGAACTGAGGTCTCCTGCATTGCAGGTGGATTCTTTACCAACTGAGCTATCAGAGAAGCCTGACTAGAAGAGAAAGGTGCCCAATATCCTAGCTTGGAGTCAGGACCCTCTTCATAGTTAGCCCGTTTGGACCCAGGCTTTCTGCTTGGCCTGATACCAGAGTCTTCTGTATCCCAAAACTTGGGGCTGACCCCCCCCCCCGGAGGGCTACTGTAAGATAGAAATGGTGGGGGAGAGGCAATGAGGAACTGTGACCCTCAGCTGCTGAACTACATCATTTCACAGGTGTTCTAATGATTAATATGGAAAACACCCCCACGAAACCTCCTTCCTTGCTGTGGTCATGTGTAGAAACACTGTCTTTCTGCTGAAATGGAGCCTAATAAAGAGTAACTTGTAATAAATATTGGCTGAACATAGCATAAATAAATAAATAAAACAAGCCTTACAAACTATGGGCAAAGCCAACTAGAATTACACCCGTTCTTTTCTTAGCTTTCCTCTCTTTTTCTCACTGTCTCCCACCTTTCACTATCTTTTCACTTCTTTCTTTACTTGTGTTTACTCCTAGGTGAGTTCCTATTTTTCGGCTGTCTACCCATCTCCTTCCCTCTCTGCAGCCAAGCCCTGGGGAGCTGACACATGCAGGTCACTTTAATTTAGGCTATCCTTTAAGATAATTCCATCTTTGCTTCCAAGGTACTGGGAGTTGATTTAGTAAATTTGACTTTCTCTTTGATTATTCTGGGCTTATGTCCTTTAATCAAGCACTGGGAGTTGTGTGGTCTGGGCACCTGTGGGTGTAGGCTGAGCCTGGACAATGGTAACCTCCCTGTGCACTGGTTTTCCACGTGTGAACAGAGGGGTTGCATTAAATGACTTTGTGTGGTCCCTCCCAGCTCTAAGGTTCTTTCATCTATGGTCTGGATCCACTGGCCTATGACATTTATAATTATCCTTTGGCACTCTGAATATATTTAAAGTATATTTATAGAATTTTGACACAATTTAAACAGTGATCACATATCTTGGCCACCACAGGAAGGAGGAGAATTTCATGCTGGACCAAATCAGTCTCAGACACTGGTGGCTTCATGGTTACATTCCAGAGCTCCAGGGGTGTGTGTATAATTTCCTTAATCACATACTGAATGAACAAACATGAAATAGTTGCTTTACATTAGGGCAGTTCTTTTCTTTCTACCCACCCTTGAAAAATGCACTGCAAGAAGAGTACCTACTGAGGAAGCTTCTAAATACATTAGCTAGGATTAGGAGGAAGGAGCTAGAGGTGAGATTTGAGGGGCAGTAGATACTTGGCCCTCTCGCTGGCCTGTCATCATAGTTATCCTAGATTACATATCATTAGGAAAAACTCCTTGATACTAAGGCAATGCATTCCTGGAGGTCTCTATTAAGCTGAAAATGGTATATCACAGAAAGAACCCAATAAAGCACTAATTCCAATTCCAGTGGCTTTCGATGGATAAGCTTGTTGAACTGAATTCAGTGAAAACTTTTTTGGTATTCACAAAGATTCACAAAGGTCTGTTTTGGGTCTTGAGAGACATCTGGATGAGTAAGGCATGTTTACTTAAGCATGTGGTCTAGAAGAGGAGATGTAGGCAACCCACTGATAGTAACACCAGCAATAGAAGGAAGGAAGTACTAGACAGAGGGGAAAATTCTAAAAGGGAGTTCAGCAACGAGGGTAAACTTAGTTGAGCCTTGAGAAATAAGGAGGAACAAGTATAAATTCTGCAGTTAGAAGGGATCAGACAGGGAAGGCAAGAAGAAAAAAGTATTGGGACTTTCTTGATGGTCCAGTGGTTAAGAATCTGCCTTCTAATGCAGGGGATTCGGGTTTAATCCCTGACTGAGGAACTAAGATCCCACATGTGGTGGGGCAAATTAACCTTTGAGCCTCAACTGCTGAGCCAGAACACCATAAAGAAAGATTCTGCATACCACAACTAAGACCTGATACGGCCAAATAAATCAATAAGATTACTGTTAAGTATATACCATTTAAAGTAGAAAGAAATGTTTCACCAAAGGGGAAGAGGATGACCAAGGGGAAGGTTGGATGAATCTTTCTCATGTATTGAGGGGATTATCAATATTCTAGTATGATTGGATTAATGTCTATACAGATTGAAGAGGAAAGGCAGGGAGTAGGGTGGGGTGGGGAGCGGTTGTTCACAGCAGTCAGTGGAAATCAAAGAGTTTGCTCTTTACCAAAAAACAGCACTTGCTGCAGGTTTTTAAGCCAAGAACCAAGGGTGACCATAATTGTTTTGGTGCGGTAACGGTTATGTGAGTACATTCCTTTGTGATTTGTAGAAAGAGCACCTGGCGGTAATGTGAGAATAGAGTAGAGAAAGAAAGCGCTGAAGTAGAAATACAGAGACTGAAACTGTTCCCGTGAGAGATAGGGGAGGCTTGACCTAAGGCAGTGATGGTGGGTGTACTTCATCATCTCCATTTGTTCTTCCTGGTCAACTCCCTTTTTTCAACCTGCTCTCAGCATGTATGAGTTGCATTAAATGGGCTCCTTGGCCCTTTGGCTTCTAGTTGGGATTGTCCAGTGAGTGGCACTGACAGGAGATGGACAGAGGAGGAAATAGTGACTGGGGCATTTATCGTCCAGTTCTCTCCCTGCTAGATCACAAGTTGATTATTCCATCCAGGGCTACAGTTTCTGTCCTGGGCCCTCTCCTACAGCTACAACTTTTGCTGTGTCTTAGTAACCTCTCCCTTCCAGGCTCTTTTAGGCCTAGATTCCCTAATGGCAACCTGTGGTTGTGTGTAAATAGCCTTTTTATGAATCTATGCTCAATTAATCCCATCCAAGTGGGCTGCTTCGTGCTAGGACCCTGATCTATACAGTGGGAATAGAAAAGAGGCAACTGGGAGACCTGAGGTGTGGAAGGAAGAGGTCTTGACAACCACCTGGACGTGAATGATGATAAGGAAGGAGTGTTCATGGGCCACCTGGAGGCCTTTGTCTTGGACTGCTGGGAGGATGGAAATGTGATGGGAAGGAGAGACTGTGGATTCAGTTTGAATGCGTTGACTTTGACACATCCATGGGAAATGATGGGAAGATGCCTGGTAGAGCTGGAAATGTGAGCCTAGTGTCAAGAGAGAGGTCAGTGCTGGATTTTGACCTGAGAAAATTCTGAGTAGATTGGTAGTTGAAGTCGTTGGAACCGATGGACTTTCTGAGGAAAAGAGAATGAAAAAAAGATCTATGATTTCTGCAGTGTTGAGGAGTGAGAGGGAGATGAAGCTGAGAGAGACCTGTGTAGACTCCTGATAAGTGAGTCCCATCACAAACAGGTGGGAACATTCCCTGAAGCGACTGAGATTTCATCAGGGCAGACTGGATGCAGACAGGGACAGGGTTCTGCTCAGTGTTAGCCCAGAGAGAGCCAAGCAGTGGAGTCTCCTGGGCAGATGGGGAAGGTGAATGAGGGCAATGGGCCCACAGGAGGGACCTGAGAAATGAGGGCAGAAGTCAAACATTCTGGGAGTGCCCGCTTGCAAGACAGTGTTAGTTTTTCTGTTGTGTCTGACTCTTTGAGATCCCATGGACTGTAGCCCACCAGGCTCCTCTGTCCATGGGGATTCTCCAGGCCAGAACACTGGAGTGGGTTGCTATTTCATTCTCCAGGGGATCTTCCAGAGCCAGGGACTGAACCCATACCTCTTATGTTTCCTGTATTGGCAGGCGGGTTCTTTACCACTAGCACCACCTGGGAAGGCCTTACTTTCCGGGCCCAGTGTTTCAAATCTTTACTGCTTTGATTACCTGGGTCAAATACAGGGGCTTTATTAACCCAAAGTTCTGTCACTTTAAGTATTGTCTCATATAGTCACAGAGAAAAGCCCTAAGTTCAAATGAAAGGAATAAATGACAACAACAACAGGAAATAGACCTATTCATATGGAAAAACTTCAAGAGGAGCAGAGTGCTGTCCCCATGGTATAAATGAAGAGGATGGCTAAAGAGGCACGTGTAATCCTGGTTTTGGCTGACATTTGGAATTACCCTTGGTCTTCTCTGAAGAGTAAAGGTCAAAGCACATCACTTCTGAATTTTAGTACTAACCACAGGGAGTGAGAGGGTGCATGGTTCCTCCAGAGTAAGATTCTAAATCTTTTGGATCCTCATTGAAGAGTTGAAGAAATAGTGGACACCTTCCTCAGAAAAACGTATGCTAACATCCTCACAGACCCACCCATGCAATATCACATGTGATTATGGGCGTCCTAGAAGGGATCTGTCATGTTAATCTCTCCCCCTTCCCATGCCACATACAAAGTAGGTGCTCGCTAAGCATTTATTAAGTTAATGAGTATGAACATGTGTGAGGCATTATAGTTAGTTTACAAAATCACAGGTCAGAATGAAAATATCTTAGGTAGGAGTAGCTAAGAGGAAATGGCAACCCACTCCAGTGATCTTGCCTGGAGAATCCCAGGGACGGGGGAGCCTGGTGGACTGCCGTCTATGGGGTCGCACAGAGTCGGACACGACTGAAGCAACTTAGCAGCAGCAGCAGCAAGATATGAATTCATTTATCATAGTGGTTTTCAACCCCAGCTGGGCATTACAAGCTCCTAGAGGAAGGGATAAACGTTACAAAAATATTAACACCTGGGTTGCACCCCAAAATAATTGACTGAAAATAGGTGTGGGGCTTGAGTATCAGTATTGCTTAAAAGCTCTTCAGTTGATTCTAATGTGCAAGTGAAGTGAAGTGAAGTCGCTCAGTTGTGTCCAACTCTTTGCGACTCCATGGACTGTAGCCTACCAGGCTCCTCTGTCCATGGGATTTTCCAGGCAGTAGTACTGGAGTGGGTTGCCATTTCCTTCTCCAGGGCATCTTCCCGACCCAGGGATCGAACCCGGGTCTCCTGCATTGCAGACAGACGCTTTACCCTCTGAGCCATCAGGGAAGTCCTAATGTGCAGGTAAGTTCTAATGTGCAGGCAGGATTAAAATCAATGTAGCAGATAAAAACCACACCATTTAGTAGAGAGAAAGATTATGTAGATAGTATGTTAACTAAGCTTTCATAGAGGAAATTGGGAACCGTAATAAAAACTATAATCTCTTCCAGTTACATAGAATGTTACATATCACTTCATGTGCACAGTCTCATTCATACCCCAAAGATACACCAATAGTTAAGCCAAGCAGGCATTGGTGACTTTTCTCAGAACAAATCCGGTTCTGTTAACGCAAACTCAGATCCTCTGAGCTGAGGACATTTTTCTTTTGATTTTGCAAAATTGCCTCTTGGAGGATAAAAACAGGGGTTCCCACCCACAAAGAGCCCAACTCATTAGATCTGGAGTGGGGTCTGGGAATTTGTCATTTTACAAGCACTGCTGATTCAATTGCAAGCCTGCATCCCAAGCAGTAGCTCTAAACTGTGGGTGCAGTGGATGAAGGTGGAGCAGAGGCGGCGTACAGGTAAGAATTCCTTGGGGAGATTTTGTTAAATGCACGTACAGGAGCCCCATCCTAGATCGATGGAATCAGAGAACAGGGGTGATGAGAGTGAAGATACAGAAAATGCTTGATTCCGATACCAAACGTCACCCCAGCTGAGAACCAACACACGTGGGATGTTTCTTGCTTGTTCAGCCATATTGCCCTGGGGCCACTGCTGCAGTGGTGACCCCTGGCCAGAGGACTCGGTGCTGGACAGGGACTGGCATGGGGGGGCGAGGCAGCTGATTAAATACTGAAAGTATGTAGGAGGGTGCTAAGGGCAGGTGGGATGACAAAAACAAGCTTTGTTCATTTCAGAGTTTTGCCAGGGCTGGCCCTGCTACAGAGTAACTGAAGCCAAGCTTGCAAGAACAAAAACAGAGTAGTTTCCAAATCACTTCTATTTCCCCTTGATCTCAGGCCCACATGTCAACCCTGAAAGTGCCAGGTGCCCTTCTCTGCCATGTGTGGCACGTGAAAACACCTAAGTGAAACTACTGTCAGGGCGCATAGAATCAGGGGGATGCTGACCGCAGTTCAGCAGGGGTCCCTTTATAGGGCTGATGGAAATAAACAGTGGGGATGTCTACATCAGGCATCAAAAGACAGAAGAGGCTGGCAGTTTTGTTCAAAGGATGCATAGTACTGCTCTCAAGGACAGAACAGATAACTCTTAATCAATCCCTTTGAAAGATTTCCCTAGACAACACCTTAATAAATGTTACTAATGGTCATTCTTTCACCTCAGTCTCAGTTTTCTTCTCTTTGGGCTGTAGATTTATGTTTTCTCCAGTTATATGTACTGATACAGACTCCCTTTTGGGATAGTGAGGTAGGGTGCCATGAGCCTCTGTTTTCAGGGTTCAGAGTAGAACTCAGGGTCACCTGGAATTATTCTGCTTCAGAGGATTTGGAAGGAAGAAGAGCTTCATGGTCCAAAGACTCTGAAGGGACTTCCTAGTAATTCTTCGAAGAATTATCATGGAGCACTGTGAGCCCTTAGCAAGCACTGCTGGAGAGAGTGAGGTATGTATATATGTGTATTTTGTGTGTGTAATAGCCAAGGTAGGCTCTGCCTGATATTCTGTAACTCCTCCCCCTCTTTACCTTGGCAGGATTTCTTCTCAGCAACTGATGTACCCAAATGCTCCAAAGTGACCGGTCTGCTGTTGCCCCTCTGGGTATGGATGGAGGGAGGAGGGCAGCATGCATATATCCTGCTTGCTCTGTCATACATATAAGTGAAGTGAAGTGAAAGTCACTTAGTCGTGTCCAACTCATTGCAACCCCATGGACTATACAGTCCATGGAATTCTCCAGGCCAGAATACTGGAGTGGGTAGCCTTTCCCTTTTCCAGGGGATCTTCCCAACCCAGGGATCAAACCCATGTCTCCCGCATTGCAGGAAGATTCCTTACCAGCTGAGCCACAAGGGAAGTCCATCATACATATAAAGCCCATATCAATGCTGGGACTGTGCCTTACAGGTCTGACCTACTCAGAACTGTTAACATTGCTTTACACCATTTACACTTGAGACAAGCCCACTGGCTAATTTCTCACCTGGACTGCCCAGTGGAGAGCTGTTTTAAAGTCTTTATCCACAAGGGTGGGGTCTGCCCCCTTCTTCAGCAGCATTTGGGTGTGCTGAGGCCGGTTGTGGAAAGCTGCCCAGTGGAGTGCTGTCATCCCCTGCAAAACCACAGTCAGAGGGGCCGAGATGAGCACAGGCTATTAGGAAGGAAAGTGGAGTACACACTTTCTCCCCAGGCCCGAAGGCATCACCAGATGCATTGGTTGCTGCCTGTCAGTTCACTTGTTCCTTGAATCATTCATTCAACTCCTTGGGTTCCTACTTGATGTCAGGCAAACAGGTGTCAAGGATACTATAGGGAATAAGATCAATGAGATCCATGTCCTCGTGGGAATTCCACTGTGGTAGAGGAAGATAGATAATAAATGCAAATAATAGCACAAACACAAATAATAGTAACACAAACAAGCCAAAGGATTTTCAGGATTGTTGAATGCTATAAAGAATGCACCTGGGGTGCCATGACAGAGTAACCACCGCAGAGGTAGGGACTGTTCTACATGGGCCTCTGGGAGTCGAGGTAAACTGAAGGTAGAGACCAGAGAGCAAGTCACAGAGGCAGACACTTGTGATCAGAGTATGCTGGGATGCCATCTCCCACCACCAGACCAGAACACTGTCTGTTTACTAAAGTATCCCCAGAGACTGACCCAGGCTAGATGAAAAGCAGTTGGATGGATGAATGAATGAATAGGGAGAGGAGGAGAGCCATGCGAGATGCAGCTGGAGAAAGAGGCACAGCTGATCCTTGGAGCATGGGATGGGGAATAACCTATATAAGGCATTTGGATTTTATTCTGAAGTCAATAGAAAGACAGGAAGGATTTTAAGCAGGTGTTAACATGACCTGATTTACACTGTTTAGAAGAAATCACTCCGTGGCAGCCTGGAAATCAGGTCTGGATGAGCCAATCTGGTGAATTCCACCTTCTTTCCTAGCTTAAGGTCACACGTTAGGTATGGTTTCATAATAAAATGAACTTCTGCTGGGAAACATTTGCCAAAAAGAACCAGTAGTATTTGAGAGTGGACTATGAAAAGATGGCCTCTTCTCACTGCATATAGCTCACAATTACATGAAATATATCTGAGATGATTCTAGATTAAGATGCCTGGTAAAGGGAGCAAAGGAAGTGGACAGCTTTCTCTTTTTGCAGTTGTTTCTGCATATAACACAGTGTTACCACCTTGGCCTTCTCTGCCTATCCAAGATGAGCTGAGTGGAGGAGACGGGCTGCAGCCTAGCTAGAAGGGCAGAGCTATTATTATTCCAGATAATACATTAATAATGTTCCAGATAATACATTCCCTGGAGAATTGAATGGCAACCCACTCCAGTATTCTTGCCTGGAGAATCCCATGGACAGAGGAGCCTGGCAGTCTATAGTCCATGGGGTCACAAAGAGTCAGACACGACTGAGTGACTGACACACAGATAATACATGAATATGTATTGCTCTAGAGTTGGTGATGGACAGGGAGGCCTGGCATGCTGTGATTCATGGGGTTGCAAAGAGTCGGACATGATTGAGCGACTGAACTGAACTGAGAGAGCTTTATGAGTTCTTCTGTATATCATCTCAATCCTCCAAATAAGCTTTTGGATTAAATATTGTGGTGAAGTCTGTGGTACTCACCAAATTCTATTTCCTCTTACTCCAGGGCACATACTCAGTCTACATGCCCCAATTTCCCGGCAGATAGGTGCGGCCATGAGACTGAGTCCTGACCATTGCTGTGTGAATAGAAAGGATGGAAGAATGGAAGCCCCCACTCCTCCAAGGCCTGCCTAGAAAATAAAAACTGTGTAGTCTTTTATATATTTTCTTTCCTCACCTGGCAACTGAATAGAGGGGAGGCTAAGTCTCAAGAAGATGCTGGAATCGAGTGATTAAAAAGTCCAGGACCCTGGTTGATGAGGCAGGACAGGGTCACCTCATCAACCAGCACTGAACAATGAAGCAAGCAGGAAAAAGCTTTTATTATGTCGGACACTGAGGTTTCGAGCTTTTGCTACAGCAGTTGGTCAACTCTGAGAGGTGTCACTGTCCTTCCCACTTTATGCAAGAGGAAGTTGAGTTCTAGGGAAGTTCTCAAGCCTGTGACTGAGCACAAAACTGAATCTAGGGTTTGAGGTTTGTGGGGCAGTGAGATTAGAATGTAAGTCCCCTTGACCAGTTCCACATTCTAAATCATTACATTATGGCCTGCTTTCCAGTTTCAAGTGTCATATAAAACTGAGCCTCCAGATACTCTTAAAGATATTTCAAGAAATTGGTTCCATATGGAAAATAATGACCGTCTAACAACAGTGGAACTTCTTGTTCTTATTCCTGCAGCTGAATATTTACTTGGGGTTCAGAATAGCTCAAAGCATTTCAGTGGGTCTTTATTTTTAATTTGGCCCTCTGGAATTAGAAATTTGGACTCCAGGGAATCAGATTCTTTTTATTGTGCAGTGATTACCCCTTTCCCAGAGCTGAGTACGGTTTGCTTTAGAATCATGGGCTTCATTATAAAGTGCCACCAGCTCCAAGACTACAGACATCAGAGACGATTCTGAGTTACTGGAGTATAAGCTCATGAAGGCAGGGCCCTTTTCCGCCCTGGAACCTAGAACGGTGCCAGGCATATTGTAAACGCTCAGCAAAAGCTTATTAAATGAATGAGCGACTTCTTACTCTTCTTGACGGATTTTTTTGCTTTTGTAAAATTTGGCTTTGCTTTCTAAAATCATTCACACAAGAAAGACAGAACATGACTTCGTTATAGAAAATGAACTTGTCTGCTATAATCATTGTTATCAACTGTTCGGTTGAAACCTGTTGAAACCTGTTAGAATTCTTGATGAGTCCTCCAAATGAGGTAGATGGCAATCACTATATGCAGAGAAACTGATTTAGCCAGGTGAGAATTCGGCATGAAATTGTGAATTAATTTAATCCTTGTTAGGACACTGTTAATCCTTGTCTCCTAAAGAGTTTCTAGGCTTTAACAGTTTTTCTCTTAAAGCAACCACCACCCGTCCTTAACTCCCTGTTGAAAAACCAAACAACAACAACAAAAATGAAAACAAAAAAACATCAGCTCCTGCATATTTTAAAAACCAGTGCAAAGGGCTACTACTATTTTTCATATACCTACTTGTGCCAAGTTCATTCACTTCATTGAATCTTTACAACGATCCTGAGAGACAGGTATTTTTAGACTCATTTTACAGGTGAGGAAACTGAAACACAGGGTAAATGATTTCCCTAAGGTCACTGACTGGGTATAAGACAGGTTGGGATTCAAATCGGGGTCCCTCCCACTCTGGAGGAAATTGCTTGTTCCACACATCAAGCTAGTAGATTTCATTTTGGAAATGAACTCAGATACTAGAAAATTTTTTTTCTTTGTGATTTTAGCTGGATTTGGGATCTTCTCACTTGAGAATGGTGATTCTCAAGCATAAGGGTTGCCACCCTGTATTATTATTTATTTCATTTGGCATCACTTCTAGTTTTCTTCTGAAAGTGCAGCTGGCAAATATTTAGTTTAGTAAGCTATTAAAATATATATACATATATATATATATAATCCCTCCCACCCATCCTCTACCTTGGAATTTGGGATCAGTGTTATAAATCACTGTTGATCCTCTGAGTGGCCCCAAGTCAAGACCTGAATTACTCAATTAGTCTCTAAATAATAATACATTATAATATATAATATAAATATGTTGTATATTTATCTTACAATACAAACAGCCTTCAAACATTCATTCAAGTCAAGAGAAATTTCCTGTTGCTATTGTTTTCAGTTGGGCTAATGAGAAATAAAAATACACCCTCTTAGAGTTAGTAATATGAAAACCAAAACTTTCAAAATCAGCTCAAATGCAACTCTTTGTATTGCACAACACACTTTGTTCAGGAACTGTTTTCTACAACTGTGTCCTCCTCCTTTCAGCTTTTTTAACACTGCTAGCACATCCTAGTCGTGTTATGTTAAGACTGGTGGCCATTTAAGGTGCAGACTTCCAGCTTGGCAATTTGTGTCTCCCCTGAGCTGTGACAAGAATTAAGATTTAGCTGTGATGCACTTTAATGGCAGAGGCTGTGGCTTATTCACTACTGATATACCCAAGAACATGGTATGTATTTGAGAAACGTTCACAGGAAGAGTTAATCAGTGAATCGCAGATTATCCAGGTTCCCTTGGATTCACAGGGAGTATAAAACACCAGAGTCTGCTGAATGCAAGCCAGCCACCTGTGTCTAAAGTGTGACGCCCCACCTTGAGGACCCAACTGGGCCTTCAAAGAATCTGAGAGCTGAAAGTCTAGGAGTCTCTGGAAGATATGTTGCAACACATACCCAGATGGCCCTGGTGACAGTAGAATTCTACTTCTTTGAAAAAGAAGGTATGCTGGCTCTGAGTGAAGAGTAACTTACATTCATTTAAGAACATAGCTCTCTAGAAAGTTTTGGAGGGAGATGTTAAGTTTTGGTTGACTTAGGAGCCATTTCGAGATTGTTGATAGAAACAGCTGTGTGTGATAGCTGTTGTGTGCATGGCAGGCTGGCTTTGGAACACACTCTGGTGCACATGAGTAATTCTGTGCCTTGAGCCTGTGCCACCAACATTTCAGTTAAGGGCTTTTAAGTCCTATCGTCTTCTCAGAACTTCTTTCTTTTTTTCCAAAACCACTGTAACTTTTGTGCTTTATGAAGCAGAAATCTGATTCAGTGTTCAGTCGTTTTCTGTTTCAGAACTGCACTTTTAGACCAGCTCCTGCAGATGCTAAAAGGCACAGAGACAGAAACGTGTGATGTGGCTGGCTGCTTCGTTCATCCCGCATCTTGGTGCACCGGGCGATAGAATTCTAGCAGGTGTTTGCGAGATCAGCAAAACAATTCTAGGTCATTTGAAGGATCTAGAAGTTCACAGGAGTCCAGTTTAGCTCTGTGTGACATTTTTATATTCACATACTATTAATTTTGTGACTACCCCTCACAAAAGTTACAGAGGGTCTTCTGTGTACAAAAAAATGGAATAAAGGATATAATTTAAAAGAGTCTAAAAGAACTTCTAAAACAAGATAAGAAATGCAGTAATGAAAGCCATTTTCTTCAAATTTATGTGGGTAAAAACTTACAATTATAGATCACAAAGATTAGTAAGGCATTAGCAAAAAAAGCTTGCATGTAGATATTGCAAATTTCTTCTTTAAAATATTTTGGTATCTGTTTTTCAATATAATTTTTTGTAATGCTATGTATTTTATATTATGTAACTTCAAACATTTTTCTGAGAAGGGATCCACAGCCTTCTCCAGTATGCCAGATGTGTCCATGTCATGAAAATGGACAAGGACTCCTGCCCTAAAATCTACCTTTTTGAAGCTCTCAAATGATATAAAATCTTATTTTTTTGAGAGTAGATTTGGAAATAATTAAAAGTCACAGGGAGTCAAATCTGGTAAATAAAATGAGTCATTCATTGAGTTGAGTCAACACAACAAAGAGGGAAAGGACAATAAAATAAAATCATATGCCTATTTCTTGAATTTAATAATTTAATTCTTTATCTAAATATGTATTTTAGGGACACTCTACTATGTGCAAGTTACTGAACTAGATTCTAGGGATATAGAGATAAAAAAATACATGATCTGCCTCTAGGACCTTATGGGGAAAGGAAGGTCTGAGGAGAGAGGAAGTGAGAGCTCCTAAGTAGCATGGGTCTCTTATTTGTTAAGGTGTTCATTTTTAGAATAAAAATTCTGGTGCATTAAATTTTTTTGACTTTATTATTTTACTTTCTGCCAGCTGTAGAGCAAAAAGATTTCTAAAATCAGGGGCTGTTTCTATTGATTTTGCCTTTTTTTAACAAACAGTCCTTGCTTGTGCTTGAATCTTGGGAATGTTGTAATTAGATTTTATTGCTAAGAATTATATCCAAAGATTCACATCTGTTTTTGCAACTTGGATTTATTTTCTGTGAGTGCTATTGTAATGTAAGTTTGGACTGTCAGGCCACTCATAAAAATCTACTTATACCAGAATGTGCATTAATATAGGATCAACTATCTATTTTAAATACCATGCATCACAATGCTTTTCTGGATAAACGCATTCAAAATTCTAATGCAGATGCCAATATTTTATAGTCCCTCTTCATGGGGTGCTCTTCCTGCCAGAGCTAAAACGAAAGCAGGAGAGGTTAGATTCCAGGAATTTAGCAACTTAATTCTCTGTGGCTGCAACAGACAAGCCCCTCTCTTTGTCAGAGATTCCCCTGAGGTCCCAAAGAACAAAGGCACAGGACATCTGGCCATCTGACCCAGGGTGCGTTTCCCACAGTGTTAAATCCTGCAGTGTGGATAGCTTCCAAACAAGTCACTTTATAATTAAGCAGTGTGGTTAATGAAACAAGAAAAACAAATAGATCGTTGGAATGAGAACAGAGTTCAGAAATGAAACCACATATTAAAAAAAAAAATCTCGTAACAAACTAAAAGAAAATTTAGCATGATGTAGTTATGTCCCTAGGGGTAGGAAAGACCTTTAAAAAGGATACCAAAAACAAAAACAATAATGGACAAGAACGATCATCTTGATTATATCATATTTTAAAATTTCTGTAGAAGAAAAGACATCACAAACAGTTCTAAAATAAAGAATAGACTATGAAAAAGCATTTGCAATTCAATAGCAGACAAAGGATTGGTCGGAATATAAAATAAACTCCTATGGGAACTTCCTCAGCAGTCCAAAGGTTAAGACTCTGCGCTTCCACTGCAGAGGGTACAGGTTTGATCCCTGGTCGGGAAACTAAGATCCTGAAAACCGTGTGGTGTGGTCAAAAAAAAAAAAAAAAAAAATACTCCTATGAATATGTAAGAAAAGGTGAATGGACAAAGGATCTAAATAAACAGGCAATTCACAGAAGATCTAAAAATGCCCACTGTACGTATGAAATTATGCTCGTTTTCATTGGCTATTAGGGAAATGCAAATTAAAACAATAATAAGAAAATCCAACAACAAGAAAACGGTGGTAAGCACGTTTTACACTATGAGTGGAGCTGTAAGTTGATGCAGTTGTTTTGAAGAACAACCACGCATGCATACTAAAAATTGAAATAGGGAACCCTCGTACACTGGTGGTGGGACTGTAAATTGGTGCAGCTACTACAGAAAACAGTATGGAGGGTCCTTAAAAAACTAATAATAGAACTACCATATGATCCAGTAGCTCCATTCCTGGGTATATACATCCAGAAAAAACGAAAACACTTATTTGAAATGACACATGCACCCCAATGTTCATAGCAGTATTTTTTTACAATAGCCAAGACATGGAAGCAATGAGTTCCTATCAATAGATGACTGGATTAAGAAGATGTGGTAATACACACAAAAGATTGAGAAAGCATGTATATACATACTATATATATACACAAAAGAACAATTACCTGGGGGCCAAGGTGGTAGGGTGGAAGTAATCAAGGACTTCTAGTATTGTAATATTTAACTTTTTAAGAAGCAAATGTGTTCATGTATTACTTATTCAAGTAAAAACTAATAGTACAAAAAATGTTTCAAGTCACTGAGCTCAGAACAGGATAGCCTCTAGAGTGACAGTCATCTCTGATATAAAGTGGTACATATTATGTTTTGTTTTACATGAGCAATTAGAGGATGGCTGCAGAAAACATTTTTTTTTTCCTTCTCTCCCCCTCTCCATTCTTTAGTTTCAGTTAACAGTCTGTCTCAATTAAGTTAGATTTCTGTTAATTGATCATTTAATCTTTAAGCATTATTATGACAAGCTTGGGAGTCCTTTAGTTATTCTTGGGAAATAATTTTATTCAAACTCCGTAGGGGATATGTCTTGCTCTTTCGTCTTGTCATCAGGAAGCCATAATGCTTCGCCAGCACTAGCTTACCTTTTCCCTGATTTCTTTTGCCTTTGCTGTTTCGCTTCCTGCTATTTAACAGATGTACAGTGTGTGTGTTTTAACTGTTACTCCTTCATATATAATGGAGACTCTACTTGGAACTCATTGGAAAAGTGATTATGGGGTGGGGGTGGGGCTGAAGGTGACTGCTTATTCAGAACACTGAGAAGCCAAATGCAGGAACTCTACCAAGGTAATAAATGGAAAGGAAAGCCTGGGTTGTGTTCTTTCCATTTCAGAACTATCCTTATTTCCCAATGGCAAAGAGCAATTTAGCCCTTGCAAATTTATATGGATTGGCTCACACCAGCAATATATATGGGCTTCCCTGGTGGCTCAGATAATAAAGACTCTGCCTGCAATGCAGGAGACCCACGTTTGATCCCTGGGTTGGGAAGATCCCTTGGAGAAGGGAGTGGCAACCCACTCCAGTATTCTTGCCTGGAGAATTCCATAGACAGAGGAGCATGGCGGGCTACCATGGGGTCATAAACAGTTAGACATGACTGAGCGACTAACGTGCACACACAGCAACATATATACTAAAGAAAAACACAGGCAAGCATTAGTAGTTGGATTCAGATGGGTTTCAGACATGCTATGATATGGTGTGAAGAGGAAGCTATGACACCGAAGGCAAGTGTCCTTGTTGAGGCATCTGCTCAAAAAAGCCAATAGGTCCAATGCTGGTGTGAGACCAAGAGGAGTCCTCTCTGGGAGGTTGCTTTGCACAAAAAGGAACTACAGACTTTTCCAATATTAACCACATATTGTCTGGAAAGTGTTACAACTACCACTGTTAGAAAGATCTCTGTCTACTTTCATTCTCACCAACCAGCCAGGGGCCTCCCAGGGTGGGGAAAAATAGGGAACTGTCACTTTGCTAGGGGATGTTTAGCTCCACTGAGTTGGGGACAGAAAGTTGGATGTCTATAAGAGAAATTTAACTTTAGGGTGTAAATGACTGAATTTGCCCCCTTTCATTTAATAAGTCCCAGTGTGGGGTGGGGGTGAAGGAAGAAGCTGAAGGTGTAAGAAGTGGTTGGCAAGTTGCCCAAAGTTTAGAAGTTCTTCATCAGCTGACACAGACTGCAAGCCCCCAGGCTCCCTGCTTTCACACGAAGAGCACTTTCTCATCTCTGGTTCTCATTTTTAAAGCAGAAGTTTAAAACAGTGCAATATTCTCTCATGTGGGGTTTTGTTTTAAACTACTGAAGACAAGGGGTAGGTGGAAGCAGCATGTGACCACCAAGTCAGAGAGGTGTCCATCCTCAGACCCAGACTGTGAAGTGGGGACTTTTGATGCGCTCATTAATGCCAAGCCAGTTGGAAGGAGGCCTTTGATTCAAAGGCTCAAGGAAGACAAGAGGTGCAGCCCAGGAGAAATACGAGGTAGGGGCCCAGTCCCTGGTAGGGGGCTCCCTCCCACTCTGTCTATAGCCAGCCGGTCTCCTTGAAAACAGAGTTATTTCACATTTTGGGGCATATACGTTTTCAATACTATCAGGCTTTCTTAAAGTTATCAGACATTCTTAGTAAAGTCAAATTAAGTTTACATTTAAAAATTCCATTAAAAATCAGATATTTAAATCCATTTTAAGAAGCTGGTTAAAGAAATTAACCTGGCTAATAAAAACCAGCCCTGTTTTTGTTTTTTTTTTTTTAATTTAAATAGATATAAGCCCCTTAGTGTCTCTGGGGCAGCTCTGCCTGGTCTGATCTACCCTCCCTCAGGAACTTTGTTGAGAGTGTTGCTCTGTCTTCTTGGACACCTGGCACAGGCTTGCCTTGCAATGTAAAGGAAACAGCAGTTGTGATCATTGGCATTAATAGTGTGGCTTCTGGATGAGGGAGCCTAGAGTTATTATCTATCTGTCATCTTCCACTCAAAGAGAGAGCATCAGCAGCCATCGAAATTTTTGGTTCTCGAGAAGACAGGAAAGAGCAATATTTATTTTTCAATGTCCAAAGGGAAATTACAAAATCTCAGTGGTAGATAAATGCTTAAATACTTAATGCAATAAATCCTACCCGATTAAAAGCTATCCGCAGTGGGATAAATTTCTGCCTGAGAATTAATAATAGAGACACAGGCTTCCCTTTCAGGGTAGAAACACAAATCTGCTCCATCTCCTCCTTGCACCTTTAAGAGAGGAAGCTCTGTGGTTCAGAAAACCCTTCTTCTACTCTAACCTGCACAATGTCCAACAATTTCTTGCAAGGGCAGGCTCACCTCATTGTCCTGGTGATTAATCTCATTGAGGTTTGACTGTTGCACCAGGACTGTTAGGAGCCTGTAAAGAAAAACAGAAGTGTCTTTAAAGAACAGAACCTGTATGAGAACATGACATTAGAAATACAATCTGCTGAAGGCCTCCAAATGACCAGACACCCTTTGCATTTACTAGGGGAGAGATCTATAGGAAAGAAGCCAGGGTGATTGGTAAGAAGGCCCAGGAAGGCAGGTAGGAGGAAGACCTCTGTCTCTTCTCTCCCTTCCTCCCTATCTTAGTGCTTCTGAAGAGTGAAAGGGAATGCAGAAAGCAAATCCTCAGGCTTACCTTATTCACCAGACCTGTACCCCTTTGTGTTCACTCTAAGAAGCAAAGTTGTCTAGTGCTTATTCTTTATTCGTTTTCCATAAACTTCAAGTGCTTTCAAATTGCTTCACCACTTGGAACCTGTGTCATACCTTCTAAATGTACAGGTTATACCTGGAGGCAGTCAGCATTTACAATTTTGCTTATTCTTTCTAAAACACAAAATATCTAAGCATGCAATCGTAGTTATCAGTGTGAAACAACTGCTGATGATTCCCAAGTTCAAATTCTTATCCCACTTGGGCCACATACTTGGTTGACTGAGGTTAACACTCCATCTGTGGGAGAGAAGCAATTGAGTTTAGTACTTAGGAGCCCAGACTCTGAAGCCAGACTGCCTGGGTTCACATTCCAGTTCTGACACTGACCAACTCTGTGACCACAGGCAAGTAACTTAACTTCTCTGTGCTTATGCATCCTCATCTGTAAAATGGGGGGAATGAAAGTGCCTACATTATAGCTCAGGGTGAGGATTAAATGAGTTAATATGCAGACAGCATTTTAGGCATGCCTGGAGCACAGTGTTTTTTCTAGAATACTTAACCCTGGAAGTTTTAGCCCAGGCTCCATCTCAGAATTCCCTGAGGAGATTTTTTAAAAACCACAAATACCTGGGTTGTATATTCAAGGTTTCTGACTCAGTAGGTCTGGAGAGAAGCCCGGCTTCTACTGTTTAAATAAACTGTTCAGGAAATTCTTGTAAACAATCAAATTTGGAAACTACTGAGGACGATGCTGAACGAATTAATCAATGAATATTCATTGTCATAGAATTGTGTCCCTGGCCCCCCAATTTATATGTTAAAGTTCTAACCTAGTGTGTGTGCATGCTCAGCTGCCTTAGTTGTATCCGACTCTTTGCGACCACATGGACTGTAGCCCACCAGGCTCCCCAGTCCATGGAATTCTCCAAGCAAGAATACTGGAGTGGGTTGCCATGCCCTACTCCAGGGGATCTTCCTGACCCAGGGATGGAACCTGAGTCTCTTGTGTCTCTTGCATAGGCAGACAGGTTCTTTACCACTAGTGCTACTTGGGAAGCCCCTCTAAGGCCCCCAGTGCTCTAAAATGTGACTGTATTTGGAGACAGAGCCTTTAAAGAGGTAGCTAAAATGGGGGCTTCCCCGGTGGCTCAGATGGTAAAGAATCCACCTGCAATGCAGGAGACCTGGCTTCAATCCTTGGTTCAGGAAGATCCTCTGCAGGAGAAAATGGGAATCCACTCCAGTACTCTCGCCTGGTGAATTCCATATAGTCCACGGGTTCAAAAGAGTCAGACACAGCTGGGCAACTAACATACACATATACACACATACATACAAGTTAAAATGAAGGATGATTCCAGTGGGCCCTAATCCCATTTGATTAGTGGTGGGCTTCCCTGATGGCTTAGATGGTAAAGAATCTGCCTAAATGCAAGAGACCCAGGTTTGATCCCTGGCTTGGGAGGATCCTCCGGAGAAGGGAATGGCCACCCACTCCAGTATTTTTGCCTGGAGAATCCTATGGACAGAGCAGCCTGGCAGGCTATAGTCCATAGGGTCCCAAAGAATTGGACATGACTGAGTGACTAACACTTTCACTTCACTTTTGCAGTGGAATGACCATTTGGAGAGACAGCAAGAGGATGGTAATTGAAAGCCAAGGAGAGAGTCTCAGAGGAAACCAAACCTATTGGCACTTTGATGTTGGACTACCAGTCTTCAGAGCTGTGAAAAAATAAATTTCTGTTGTTTAAGCCACCCAGCCTGTGGTACTTTGTTACGATCATCCCAACAGCAAACTAAACTCACCAAGACAATAAACTGTTGTCTATGTGGAAACAATTTAAAAATTCAGAAATTATTTTGGAAGAATTATTTGAAGAATAAAATGGCTTGTCTTTCTGCTGAATCAGATTTTCATTGTTGCTCAGCTTAGGTTACACCTAAGGTCCTAAGTATTAAATTGCTTAATACTGATCAGAGGGATTGATCATGCTGCATTCATTACAAAGAGTACTTAAATGGGGATAGACTTCTTCAGTGAGGGTAATATAAACAGGAAGCTTAAGTGGTGGTTGGCTTTTTTTCTTTTTTAATTTTTACAGTGTTGTGTTGGTTTCTGCTCTAAAACAATGTAAATCAGCCATAATTATACATATATTCCCTCCCTTTTGATTCAGTCTCCTTCCCTCCCCTCACCCACCCCTCTAGGTCATCACAGAGCAACGGACTGGGCTCCTTGTGTTAAATCTAGTCTTATCACTGTTTTGGGGGAGCCAGGACAATGCTGTGATTTAAATCTGGTTTCACCACTGTATGACCTTTCTGAGCTTCTGGTCCTCACTGCTGTAAAAAGGATAATAACAGTGATGGTGGTGGTGAGAGTTAAATAATGCAACAGGTGTAAAGTATACAGATTTTAAAGTATACAGATCCTAGTATACAGATTTTAAAGGAACAGTGGCTATGACTGAAAATGGCATATTTATTTTTATTATTTTTTATGAGTGAATATATCTGTACCTTTATTATTATTTTTTTTTACTTTACTATATTGATAAAATAAATGTGCCATATCCTTTCTGAATTCTAGAATTCTTCCATCAGGTGGGAAGATGCTACAAAAATAATTGCATTATAGTTAACATTGTTTTTTATGTTTTCCTTTACAGCTTCTTTATGAGGGGAGGGTAACTGGTGATTATCTTTCTTTCTCTCTTTCTTTTTCTCTTTCTCTCTCCTCCTTTCTCCTCCCCTCCCCCGTTCTCTCTTCTCTTCCCTTCCTCTCTCTCTCTGTGTCTCATTGATGGCCCTGGTCTGATGTCTAGGGTACATCTGGTGTAAGTGCTGAGTGAAGGAGAGTGAGAAGGAGCAGGAGGTTAGTTGTGTCCAGTCTGGTTATCCTTGGCTGACCCTGAGCAGACTGAGATCATCTGCAGTGAGACAGGCTTTTCTGGGGCTGCTCCAGAGCAGCGTGATCACACTGGGAGAAGTGAACTCTACCCAGATGGGAATGGGGGTGGGGAGATCAAGAACTCTTCTCACATCCTGGGTGAGCCTCCAAAGATCACGGGGTGAGCTCTATCCTGGATATTTCTGTTTGCCTCTCAGATCCAGCCTCTGCCCTGCAGATTCCTGCTTTGAAGGCTGACCTCCAACAATGTCATCATGCAGGTCTCCTGCCCTCTGACTTCCATTGGGTTTGGTCAGTGGGAGAACCTGCAGGAGGAAGGAGAGGAGCCACTTCCCTTTCTGCCAAGGACTGTTTTTCCTCTACAAAAGGCCTGGGCTCCTGCCAGGTGGCCCCTCTCCTGCACTCCAATTACAACTACAACACAGTTTCCAGTAAGAGCTTCCTTCCTCACCTCTTGTGAGCTCAGGGTGAAACATTTTCCTGCGTTAGGAGGAGAGTGGGGTGGAGATTGTCACCATCTCTTGTTAGTTGATTTCAAATGTGTTACTCACTCAGTCGTGTCCAGCTCTTTGTGACCCCATGGACTGTAGCACTTCAGGTTCCTCTGTTCATGGAATTCTCCAGGCAAGAATACACCATTCGCTTCTCCAAGGGATCTTGGAGATTGAACCCGGGTTTCCTGCATTGCAGGCAGATTCTTTATCATCTGAGTCACTAGGGAAGCCCTAATTTCAAATAGTCTTTCATTAAACTTTCTTAGTCATCCCTATTTCATGTTTTCCCTGTCATGACTCTGAGTGATATATGCAAATGTATTCCGCTTGCTTCCATTTGATTCCTAAGTCACTAAGACTCATCAATCTTAAAGCTGGTACAGATTTATAGATGAGTATTCTCTCTCTCTCTCTCCCATTTTATGAGAACAAATGACCCAGTGCACTATATTGCTTGCCAAGGCCAGCACACATTGCCTTGGTTATCCAGCTTGGACAGAACCCAGGTGTCTGGTTTCAGCCTGGTGCTTCTATACTGTTCCGTGGTTCAGAGGCAGTCTGCAAAACACTTGTCCCACATCTGTCTTAATGACCAGTGGGCTTGCAGACCTCTTAGTTTTGTTTTCTTAGCGCTCCTGTTATGTGCTAAGCTGACCCAGGAGTATTTATCCCATAACCCCCAAGTCCATCTATTACCACTAGCTAAAACTCTGTCCGTCTCTCAGATCTCCAGCCACAGCATCAGGCCCACCTCCTCCCAGCTGTCAGGACAGCAGACCCAGGTCCCAGCAGACAGGCAGAGTGGGGGTGACGAGAGCACAGAGGCTGGGGCCAGACTGCCTCTGTGAGATCCCCTGCTCCCTCACCAATCAGCCAGACCTTGGACTCGTTAGGAAACTCTCAGTGCGCACATTTTCCTACCTGCAAAATAAACATAACACCTCTTTTCTAAATATCTGTTGTAACTGTAAATGAGTCAATGCCCATAAGGCTCTTAGAATGGACTTTATATACTATAATAAATTCTATATAATGATTGATTTCTTATTACAAAAAGGTCCTACCCCTTATATCTTGGGGTCCCCTGATTGCCATGAGGTGACTTGTTGGCCAGGGAGAGCTCAGTTAGAAGTATCCTGGAAAGAAGGGAGGCTTGTCTCCTGGAGCGTCTCTGTTTTGCTGGCCCCTTGGTCTCACAGTCCTGAAGCTGGCTCAGCCTGGGGATGACTGAGGAAAAGGGTCCCCAAGGCTGCCGTCTGCTCTTGTCCTGGAATCTGCCCAGTGGTGGGAGTAAGCTGCCATGAAATATCCACTGCAGATTAGGATGCATCATCTAGAAACTAGAGAGCAGGACCCCGAAGAAATGATTTCCTTCCTCCCTCTAGCTGCAATCAAGAGAATAAAAAGAGGCAGAGCTGCCGGCACTTTGGCAAGGAAAAAAAAAAAAAATGCTGGTAACCATGGAGACGATGAAAATGACTTTCAGAGAGCCCTGTGACTGCTTTCAGAGGAAATCGCTGCTTGCCTTCCAACTCTAGCATGCACAACATTGTACAAACAGAACTGCATGCTCTTTGCAGCTTTGTTAATGATCATGCCCCTTCTTTCACATCGGCGCCCTCTGAATGTCCTAGCCAAGGAAGCAAGAAGAGCCATGGCGAGCTGAAAGGGAGAAAATTCAGACCTGCTGAGGAGTGGAGTATTCAAAGCAGGAAGGAAACACATGAGATGAAACTTGTGCTCCTTTGCTTTTGTCCATCCAGCGTGCCCTCGTGTTCTTAATGATAGGTCCTTCCTCCCTGCAGGAGCTTAGACTCCCCACTGAGCTATCGCTTGGCTAAGGCTGCACATTGACTGGTTGGTTTGCTAGCGAGTTGTTTCCATCAGAGAACCAAAATCTCTCTGGAGGCAAAGGGCTAATTGAAGTGTCCCCTTGGCTAGTTTACAAGCTGCTTCAGTTTGAGACTTCACCCTAAATAGTCTCCAGCAAGCACCGAGTGGAAGGAGTGTGTGCTGTTTGGAAATCTAGGGGTGAGTAGATTTTAAAAGGAGTCTGAGTGCCTGAGTACAAGTCCACAATGTGGCCAGCACATATGCTTATGATTAGAGGGAAAATATACATGTATGTACACTGACAAAGGCAGAGAAGGGAGTTCCAGAGGAGCTAATGGTTGAGTTTAATGTCCACTGGGTTCTAAAATCTTGCAATGCTCTACGTCCCAAGGTTAAAACAAACGGGAGTGCTGTTCATACCCTGATGAATTCACCGGAAACGTGTGCTCCTGTCAGTGAGTACAGGACTGTGTGTACATGTACCTGTGTGGTTGTATTTTTTGTGGACCTGTGTGTGCTAAGGTGGAAAAGGCCAGGGTGAAGGCTGGTAAGTGGCGGTATCGGGGTTTCATTCTTTAGTGCTGATCAATTGCACCTTTTTATTTCTGTCTTTCATCATCATCAATATCCTCACTCTCATCATCATCGCTAACGCTCAGTGAACACTGACAGTTGATGCTGTTCAGTGCTTTCTCACATATTTTCTCGTTTACCTCTGCCTCCTTACCTAGGAGGTAAGTACTGTATTACTCCTACTTTCTAAAACAGGAAGCTGGACCTTAATATGTTAACTTGCCCAAGATAATCGTGTCTATAAGAGATGGAGCCAGATTCATCCTCAGCCAGTCTGACGCCTGGGCTGGCACTCCTGCCCACCCTTTACCTCCATCCAAAAAAAGGATTTTAGGTGGTTTTCAGATACATATAGTAAGACAAGATCACAAGAGGAAAGTAGGCAGAGAGAAAACGAGGGCAGGATAGAGCACACATAATTATGGTCCTATGAGCATGCCAGAGGTGAGACACAAATTGGGTTTTGAGTTTTCTAAATATATAAAGAGAGAAACCTGATCGTAAGTCACAGTGTCCACATAGTAAAAATAATTCATTGGAAGAAGCACAGGAATTCCTCTTTAGTAGAAATTTTTCTTGTGTGGTTTTTCTGAAAAGATTGTTTTTGGACACAGAACAAAATATTTCCTGACAATCAGACAAAAAGGAGTTCTGTAAGGCTGTTTCTTTTTTTGTTTTGACTACATGGTATGCAGAACTTCTTGGACCAAGGATTGAACCTGTGTCTCCTGCACTGGAAGAGTGGAATCTTATTTACTGGACTACCAGGGAAGTCCCATAAGACTATTTCGCATAAGGCCTCTCAGGGTAGACTGAGGGCTTAATGACAAAGTGTGGCCATTAAAATGAATTCAACAGGATCCACAGCAGTGGACTCCAGGAGCACAGCAGATCCGTTGGGCAGGTTACTTATCTTCACACAAGCATTAGGCAATTAGTTGTCTTCTTGATGCCTTAGTTTTCTCTGTAAAATGGGGATAGAAATATTGCCTACCACATAGAGGTGTGGTAACGGAGAAGGCAATGGCACCCCACTCCAGTACTCTTGCCTGGAAATCCCATGGACGGAGGAGCCTGGTAGGCTGCAGTCCATGGGGTTGCTAAGAGTCGGACATGACTGAGCGACTTCACTTTCACTTTTCACTTTCATGCATTGGAGAAGGAAATGGCAACCCACTCCAGTGTTCTTGCCTGGAGAATCCCAGGGACGGGGGAGCCTGGTAGGCTGCCATCTATGGGGTCGCACAGAGTCAGACATGACTGAAGTGACTTAGCAGCAGCAGCAGAGGTGTGGTAAAGGTTAGATGAGATAGCACATAGAAAGTCCTCAGAATTTTGCTCAGAACATGATAAATAATCAGTGTTGCTTGTCATCATCATGCTTGTTATAACTATAGACCTCTATGCTTCAATGGTCAGACAAGCTGGCCTAAAGTTGTATCCATTTAGAAAATTAAATAGTTGAACAGATTTATATGACTTAATGGAAGGTCACTCCCTTCTGCATTATTATTTTAGAATTAAAAAGTGCCTGTAAGGCAGACTAAGATTTTTTCTTAGAAAGTGATTCTGAGTTCAAGCAGACACATAAATGGGCTATGTTCTTGGGCTATGTTCAAGCCCAAGTTCTTTGGCTTGGTTAGTGTTGCCTTGAAACATTTAAAGCAGATGTTATCAAACTCTTCCACAGCCATAAGATTTCTCAATAAAACAATGATAAAAGTATCTAGTTTTAAGCAATGTAATTCCATAAGAAATCCTTTCAATCAAGCTAGTTTTGAAATGTTCTCTAGGTAACAAAGTCAGCTGATTTGTTATATCGGTTGTACAAAACTAAAGATTGGCCCTTGCCATCTTCCTCTACAAAGATTCAGTCCAAACTGCTGAGATTGCTGACTTAACCCCCTGAAAGGGGTTCAGGGTGGAGATCAGGAATGAGCCACCCCGTGCTCTGGGGAAAAAAAAAACTGGCAGAATAGGCCTGCATGGAGTTAGATATTTTCAGAAGAAGGTTTTATGAGCCCAATTCTTACATCTCTTCATATCTAGAAAAGCACTAAAATCTTTCAGGATAACAACTGCTTCTCATGACTTGCAGTAACCTTCTGCAAAAATACGTGGTTAATGTATGTACTCCCCCTTCACCAAAATCACATAGACACTGACCTTCCCTCTACCTCTTTGCAGTAGTTTCTCAGAGCTATCTGAAATGCTATCTCCTGGGCTATAGTCCTCATTTTGCCCCAAATAAAACTTAATTCACAACTCTTACATTGTATAATTTTCTTCTCTCAATAGTTGTTAAGGTTTAACCCAATTCATTTTTGGATAACATTTATCAGAAATGCTAATTTTGGTTTTGGAACATTTAATCTTACCCTTTGGGTTTTACTACTTACAGCAGCTAGCATTACCATAATTAAAGCAGATTTTATCTTCCAGAATCAGCAAACTGTCCATCTAGGACAATAAAACTATATTATTAGTACAAAGAAAATTTTATTTTTTTGGCTTCAGCTCTTCCAAAGGTGGTGATTGGGTCATTTGGGACAGTTTCATGAGAAGGGGAAACCACAGCTCTGTGTTCTCCCAATTACAGTGATGTAATGTAAGTCCTAGAGAGTCTAGAGTCATAATAAGAACTAGTCTGACAAATCCACAAAAGAGGAAGTATGCTTAGATTGTTTTTGAATATATTATTGCAGTGATTTCAGATGATAAGCCTACTCTATTGACCAAATTGAGGATTTTGATGCAAAGGCTTAGTTCACGCATCAGGTGCAATAGTTTAATGGCAGAGCCAGCTTCGCACCAAAATTCTTGTCCCCCTTTCTTGGATTGGAGTCATTGCCAGGATGTGGATTCTTTCTTGGTCAGGGACTATGTTCCCTAGTGCTCCTTCTGGCCGAATGACTCATCCTTATTAATGGAATGTGAGCAGAAGTGAACTGTGTCATTTACAGGCTGAGATTTTAAAGAAATAAGTGAGGCTTGTCTACTCTCCTCTTACCCTGTCTGCAGGCTGAACAAAAGGATTCTGTGATCCTAGGAAATAATGAAGCCACAAGCTGGCATCTCTGAATCATCTGTGGAGGGGAGCCACCTCCCCTGCTCCCAGTCCAGGAAACCTACATTGGAATAAACTTACATTACGTTAAAATGCTTTCACTTTTTACTTTCATGCATTGGAGAAGGAGATGGCAACCCACTCCAGTGTTCTTGCCTGGAGAATCCCAGGGATGGGGGAGCCTGGTTGGCTTCCGTCTATGGGGTCGTACAGAGTCGGACACGACTGAGCGACTTAGCAGCAGCAGCAGCAAGGCTTCTATGGTGGCTCAGATGGTAAAGAATCTGCCTATAATGTAGGAGACTCAGGTTCAATCCCTGGGTCAGGAAGATCCCCCGGAGTAGGAAATGGCAACCCACTCCAGTATGCTTGCCTGGAGAATTCCATGGACAGAGGAGCCTGGTGGGCTACAGTCCATGGGGTCACAAAGAATTAGACCCCATCTAGGATGGGGAACACATGTATACCTGTGGCGGATTCATTTTGACATTTGGCAAAACTAATACAATTATATAAAGTTTAAAAAAAAAAAAAAAAGAATTGGACACAACTGAGCCACCAACACTTTCACTTTCCCTTTCCCTGGTGGTCTAGCGGTTAAGAATCCACCTGCCAAAGCAGGGGACATGGGTTCGATCTCTGGTCCAGAAACATTCCACATATCGCAGAGCAACTAAGCCCATGAGCCACAACTACTGAGCCTGTACCTTAGAGCTTATCCTCCGAAACAAGAGGAACCACTATGATAACAAGCCCTGAACCGCAACTAGAGTGTAGTCCCTGCTCACCTCAACTAGAGAAAGTTAATGTGCAACAATAGAGACCCAGCACAGCCAAAAAAAAAAAAATATATATATATATATACACTGAAGTCTTGGGGTTTATTTTTTACAACAGCTATGATTACCATAACTAAAGCAGGTGTTCATTTTCCAAAATTAGTTATGTAGATTTTGAAATGACTGCTCTGAGTGAGATAGGTAAAAGGCACCTAAGTGGAGTAAATCAATGCAGAGTAGTCTTTAAAATGATGGCTCAGATGGTAAAGAATCTGCTTGCAATGCAGGAGACCCGGGGTTCGATCCCTGCTTGGGAAATATCCCCTGGAGAAGGGAATGGCTACACAATCCAGTATTCTTGCCTGAAAAATCCCATTGACAGAGGAGCCTGGCAGTCTACAGTCCACGGGGTTGCAGATGTGATTAACACACACACTCTTGGGAAAACAGTTTTTTTGTGACTAAATATTTTTGTGGGTTGTCTGGAAAAGTCATTCTTTTTTCATCAAAAGGTAGTCATCTTTTTCTGATGTCCACAGATTGTTAGCTCTGGCCTTGCTGTTTCTTCTCTAAACTGCCTTGTTTTGTTGGGCTTTGAGTAAATCTTAGTTTTTTATTATTGCTGGATATGATCCAATGATAATAAGAGGCAAGACTTGGTTGGGAATAGTCCTGGAATTTCCCAAGTCCTCTTACTTTAGTGTAAACCAGACTGAAATGAAGAAACCCTATCACCTCTCAACCTGGAAGGGGCTTTGGTCTCCTCAACCCCCACAGGCTTCAGTTTACTTCTGGACACAGGGTGTGGAGGAGACAGCAGAAGGCAGCCCCTGCGATGCTGGCCTACTGCCTAGCTCTGGGATATGAAATTCCTGTCAGAGGTCTGCTCTGTCAGCAAAGGTTCAGGAACTGCCTGGAGTGTTGCTGATTCCATACTGGGAAACTTTGTTATCAAGCTGCTAGGAGGGGCTTTTGAAAGATTGGGGATCCAGGCCACTCAGTACAGAGGACTGTCCGGCAAAGCTTTTTCCTTTGTTGCACAATCATCTTACAAGAAAGTAACTATGTGAGGACTTTCCTTTGCATGGCCTCCAGGATCACACACTCCTGGTTTTCCTGCTAACCCACTGGTTCCCCCCTGCCCTCTCAGCCTCCTTTGCTGGATCTTTGCCTCCTTCCAGCTGTTGACTTAAAAAAATGCACAACATGAGACTTGTGAATTAAGTTTTATTTGGGGGCCAAATGAGGACTGCAGCTGGGGAGAACTCAGGTAGCTCTGAGAAACTACTCCAGAAAAGAAGCGGGGAAGGTCAGCGTATATACAAGATTTTGGGGAGGGGGGAATATATGCAGTCCAGTGCTCATTTTTCCAGAAGGTTTATTCCAGTCTCATGAAGCTTTTGCTAGTCACAAGGAGCAGTCATCGCCATGGAGGATTTTAGTGCTTTTCTAGATATGAGAAGATATAAGAACTGGGCTCATAACATTGCCTCCTGAAAATATCTAACCATCTGAAGACCTGTTCTGCCGGTTTTCCCCTGAGCACAACATGTCTCATTTCTGCTCTGGACTCCTGAACTCCTTTCCTGGTTGTGGGGAGGTAAGGGGTGGGTGGGAGAGGGGTGGGGTTGGGATTTGAAAATCAGCAGCTATAGCAGCACATGATTTAATCTTTATAGAGGTAGATGTGTGCTCAGTTACTCAGTCATGTCCAACTCTTTGTGACCCCATGGATTGTAGCCCACCAGGCTCCTCTGTCCATGGAATTTTCTAGGCAAGAATACTGAAGCGAGTTGCCATTTCCTACTCCAGGGGATATTCCTGACCTAGGGATAAAACCCTCATCTTTTGCATCTCCTACATTGGCAGGTGGATTCTTTATCACTAGTGCCAGTTGGGAAATACCCAGAGATAGATGGCAAGTGCCAGTGACAAGTGCCAATTTGTAGCTGACACCGCCCTTAAATGTTGGCATGACTCTGAGTTCAGGCAGTAATGTTCTCTTACCTTGTTTGATTTCCATCATAGCCCTCATCACTACTTGAAATTATACTATTTATTTGTTTGCTAGTGTGTCACTTAACTCCTTCACCCAAAAGTAAGATCTGTGAAGTCAGAGCCACTGTCTTGCTCAAGTGGGAATCTAGGGCCTAGAGCAATGCTTGGTCCATAATAATCACTCTAAGCATGCAATAAATATTGAATTAATCATTGGCTGACTGAGTGAATGAATATACAAATTCAGATGGTGACACATAGCATTTCTTATTAAATCAGAGACTAGGAGAAAAGGGTTTTATCAAAGTCAAATTGAGAGTGATATTAGAGTTGAGATTATTCCAGGCTATTTTGATTCACTGAGATGTGGTCCTGTGTGCTGCAAATGCCAAAGAAATGGATAGATTTTGTTTTTATTTGCTACAAGGGTTGGATTAGGTGAGCCTCTAATCCAACTTGGATGCATCCCGGTTTGAACGTCGTGTGAACCTGGCTACAGACGTACCTCACGTCGGGCTCAGCGGTGGCAGCGTGCAGTGGCAGACGGCCATTTTTATCTGGGATATTGTGCTTGGCACCATTTCTGAGTAGACTCACACAGCCTTCCAGCCATCCCTGGAAGAGCAAAAGCAATGTTATATAACACAATCCCGCATGACATAGTAACAGAGTCCAACAAACTTTCTCCAGTTTTCTTTCCCTCTCTTCTTTTGGTTTGGCTAAAAACATATTCTATTTGACCTGAAGTGGTTGGTTAAGGCCCATACCTCCCATTCAGACAGCAGAGGACTGAAGGTCTTGAGATGTGGATTCTTGAGTTTTCTGGAGGACATCTGGGGCAGATGGACCCTAGAGTCTTCTGCCTCTGTCTTCCCAATTCTAGGGCCACTCGCTGAGATTCATTCCCCTTTTATACTCAGTTTCCAGAGCCAAAGGTGGCAAGTGATGAGGATGATTAGTCAACTCTAGACCCTTTTGGGCTTAACTTCAAATCATGCTAATTCCAAAACTGGATGCCATTGTCTGATTTCAAAACTGGGCTCCTACGTCATTATTTAATTTAATGTATTTATTTTTGGCTTCCCTGGGTCTCTGTTGCTGCACAAGGGCTTCTCTAGTTGCAGCGAGGGGGGCTACTCTCTAGCTACAGTGTGCAGGCTTCTCAGTGAGGTGGCTTCTCTTGCTGTGGAGCATGGGGTCCAGAGTGGGAGGGCTTCAGCAGTGGTGGAGCTTGGACTCAGCAGTTGTGGTGCATGGGCTTAGTTGCCCATCAGCACGTGGAATCTTCCCACACCAGGGATTGAATCTGTGTCCTCTGATTTGGCAGGAGGATTCTTAACCACTGGACCACCACAGAAGTCCCTAAGTCTTTATGTCCCAGACTTCACTCTATGCCTCAGTTCACCTACATCTGAAATATGGCCCTTCATCCTCTTTTGCAAGTTCTCTTTCTAGAAACCCCAAAGATAATATCTTTGTTACTCTAGTCAGTCTCTTTTCTGATCCCTAGAATTCTAAACTGAGCTCTACTCCAACGGCTGGGGCCCTGTCAGCCACTGACTGCCCTTTCTGTTCTCGAATATGGATCTATTACCAGCACCCTCTTATGTGTTCCCAGTGTTGTTTTATCCACCTCTGAATTCCCCAAGACCTCTCCTGTGAACTCTCTGTTGCCTACAAATTCACCGGATTGAGACCTGATATTGCCACATCTTGATGCTTGACTCCTCCTTGGTTAGCACTTAAAATTGGGTCATTTCTCCACTCTCCCTCTGATTTCAAAGGGAAAATATAACTGCAGGCTAGTCCTTCCTTTCTGTTCATTAATACTTTAAGTAACTGTCCCAACCCTGCTGATAACTGAGCTTGGCTCACATGCCAAGGAGACTACCTCCAACATTCATCCAGAATCACTTGAGTTTCCCACCTAATTATAAATAAGCTTATAAGTAAATTCAGTTATGATTATGAATAATAATATAATAAAACTCTATTTCTTTCCCTGCTTTATTCCATTCTTGTATAGTTAAGCCTCAAGATTACCCAGTAACAAGAGAAAGATTACTGAATATTTTCCCTTGCAATACTGGTAGTAATAAAAATGTTACTAAATGCATGGAAAAGAAAGAAAGCTAATGATAAGACCTTTCAGTTCTGAAAAGTCTAGAAAAAAAAACTTTCAACAAAACACAGTAAAATTCATAGGTTCTAAGATTGAATATGGCTTTGTAGACCTGACCAATAATATCTGAGTGTTAAATAGAGGCAAATAGTTTTCAGTCTTGAGTCATAGTTTACTAAGATATTAAATCTGGTTTTAATTCCTAATGCCTAAATCATCAAGTTCTCTGATTAAAAGGAAAAATATGAGCAGGAGACCAAAAGAAAAGCATACTGGACAAATTTCAGGGTTGCCAAATTTTAGAGTTGCCAAAGTTTTATAGCTTTTGAAAAACAAATCTTCTGATGGAGGAGGATTTTAAGCATTTTTATCATTTTGCAACAGTCCGTGGAACTATGTATGTGGTTTTCTTTTTTTCTTCCTCAGAAAAGAAATCAGAGAACTATTGACTACATCTGAATCTCACGGTCATTATTTAGAACCAAAAAACTGGGTTTTGTACTACTATGTGCTGGGTGACTGCATGTGGTTCTCCTTCAGTTGTGACCAACTTAGGGTATTATTTTTACTACATTTTACAAATGAGGAAAGAGGTGTAAAGAGGTGAAGAAATTTGCCTAGGACTACACCTCTATGGTAAGTTTATTTGTATATTGAGTTTGACTCTGTGACTGAGACAATTTCTGAATGTTCCCTTTGTCAAATTTCTCTTTAATACTTTAATTCAAACATTGCCAGAGAGAGTGGCGGGCTTCACAGTGTAATCGCTAAGACGCTGTCTATTCTCACCTCCAGGGAAACTCAGAAGAGCCAGTGAGGGGCCCTGCCTTGGGCTTCCAACAGAGGTGGTGTCAACAGTAGAGGGTAATGCCGTGCTGTCATGCAGGCATACTTTCCTATGCAACCCTGTAGAATGCGTTCCCAGAAAGAGTAGTATGCAACGGTGGCAACTCGCTAAGCTCACTGCTCACCTCACCGTGATCTAGAGAACTTCTTCCCTGTCTCTTAAGTGGCTATCTAGCCCAAGAAATGTGAAATTTTGAATTTCAGAAGACGTGTGCCTTGATTTCAGTGTATTCTGTTTGCTTGTTGTCGTTGTTTAGTTGCTTAGTCACGTCTGACTCTTTTGCAACCCCATGGACTATAGCCTGTCACCCGTCAGGCTCCTCTGTCCATGGGATTCTCTAGGCAAGAATACTGGAGTGGGTTGCCATTTGCTTCTCCAGGGGATCTTCCCTACCCATGGATCGATCCTGCATCTCCTGCATTGACAGGCGGATTTTTTTTTTTTTTTTTTTTATCACTGAGCCACCAGGGAAGCTCCTAGAGGCTTATTAGGAAGATCCAAAATGACTTAAATCCATGTTACCAATTCTAAGTGATTATATAAATGCTGGAGATGATTAAGGCAAAATTTCTTAACTTCTATTTCTATTGACCAGCTGCACAAATTGAAGATCACTCTTCTGCAAGTGGGGGCCCCGTAACAACACATCTAGTCCACCCCACTCCTTCACACCCGCCACAGATACAGTTGGTACCAGATAGGTTGCCAGGCAGAGACTCGTGCGGCCGTAAGCGTCCTGTGTGTTAATATTGGCTCCCATCTTCAACAGCAGCTTCACTGTGTCCACTTGACGTCCAGAAACCGCATGCATTAAGGGTGTACATCCTGGAATGAGACATTTCAACAGCTTTTAAAAATGTTTGGCTTGTGAAATTTATGAGTCAACTTTATTTGCCTGTTCATTTATTATGCTCTTTGCAGATGAACTACCCTCAACACAAATTCAGCTGTTGAGTTGAAGAGAGATGATGATTCTTGCTGCATTTATATTGGGTTGGCCAAAATTTTTTTTTTTTTTCTATAAGCTGTCTCTAGTAGTGCTTACTTGTTTCTAACTTCATTCTAAACAAATTGTTTGGTTGTACTGTGATAGCTGTCACATCAGCGTGCATTTTAAAAAATTATCAAAATTGGTGAATTTTTGTAGCTATTTTAATATTGAAGATGGAAGAAAAAAACAACATTTTCAGCATATTATGCTTTTTATTTCAACAAAGATAAAAGCGCAACTGAAACTCAAAAAAAGATTTGTGCAGTGTATGGGAAAGGTGCTGTGACTGATCAAACATGTCAAAAGTATTTTGTGAAGTTTCATGCTGGAGATTTCTTGCTGTATGATGTTCCACAGTTGGGTAGACCAGTTGAAGCTGATAACGATCAAACCAAGACATTAACTGAGAACTATCAACATTATACCACACAGAAGGTAGCTGATATATCAAAATATCCAAATCAAGTATGGAAAATCATTTGCACCTGCTTGGTTATGTTAATCACTTTGATGTTTGGATTCCACATAAGTTAAGCAAAAAAACACTTTTGACCGTATTTCTGCATGTGATCCTCTACTTAAACATAACAAAAACATTTTGTTTTTGAAGCAAATTGTGATGGGTAATGACAAGTGGATTCTGTACAATAATGTGGGAACATAAAAGATTATGGGACAAGTGAAATGAACCACCACCAACCACACCACAGGCCAGTCTTCATCCAAAGAAGGTGACATGTATATGGTGGGATAGGAAGGACGTCCTCTATTATGAGCTCCTGGAAAAACCAAACAATTAATTCCAACTAAAGCTCCCAGGGCTTCCCTGGTGGCTCAGATGGTAAAGTGACTGCCTGCAATATGGGAGATCTGGGTTTGATCCCTGGGTCGGCAAGATCTCCTGGAGAAGGAAATGGCAACCCACTCCAGTACTCTTGCCTGGAAAATTCCATGGACTGAGGAGCCTGGTAGGCTACAGTCCATGGGGTTGCAAAGAGTTGGACATGACTGAATGACTTGACTTTCACTTTCTATTGCTCTCAAATAGACCGACTGAAAACAGCACTTGATGAAAAGTGTCTGGAATTAGTCAGCAGAAAATACATAAGAGAGTTTTTATTTAAAAACTGAAGGAAATTTTAGCCAGCCTAATATAAATTATGTATTTTTAGACCCTATTAAATCTTTTGTAATCTTGCTGTAATTGCTTGATTAAAACATTTTGTGCAGATGATAAAGTTTGTTTATTACTACCTTGGGAATCAGCATAATTTGGGACATAACAGGCAGGGTTAAGCCTGAGTTGGTTTGAACAATGCAGAATCTGGAAGTATCTTTAGAAAGCAATGCCAACTAGGCAGACAGGTACAGCACACACTTATTGGAGGTGATTAGTGATACAAAATCACTGCAGATGGTGACTGAAGTCACGAAATTAAAAGATGCTCGCTCCTTGGAAGAAAAGTTATGATGAACCTAGGCAGCATATTAAAAAGCAGAGACATTACTTCTCCAACAAAGGTCCGTCTAGTCAAAGACAAGGTTTTTCCAGTGGTCATGTATGGATGAGAGAGTTGGACTATAAAGAAAGCTGAGCACCGAAGAATTGATGCCTTTGAACTGTGGTGTTGGAGAAGACTCTTGAGCATCCCTTGGACTGAAAGGAGATCCAACCAGTCCATTCTAAAGGAGATCAGTCCTGGGTGTTCATTGGAAGGACTGATACTGAAGCTGAAACTCCAAAGCTTTGGCCACCTGATGCAAAGAACTGACTTATTTGAAAATACTCTGATGCTGGGAAAGATTGAGGGCAGGAGGAGAAGGGGACGACAGAAGATGAGATGGTTGGATGGCATCACCGACTCAATGGACATGAGTCTGAGTAAGCTCCAGGAGTTGGTGATGGACAGGGAAGCCTGGCGTGCTGCAGTCCATGGGGTCGCAAAGAGTCAGACACAACTGAGCGACTGAACTGAATACTCCCCTACTTCATTCTTCTTTTTCAAAATTGTTTTAACTCTCTTAGTTTCTTTGCTTTCTATATAAATTTTATATAATTTTGTCTATATCCACAAAAGATGTCTTACTTGAGTTTGATAGAAATTGCATTAAACTTGTATATGAATTTGGGGAGCATTTCATGTTTACTATATTGAATCTTCTAATCCATGAACATGATCTCTCCATTTATTTTAGATCTTTGATTTCTTTCATAAGCATTTTATAGTTTAGAGTATGTAAGTCTTGAATGTATTTTGTTTTATTCACACCTAAATATTTTTTATTGAGTGGTTTTACTTGGTATTGTGGTTTTAATGTTGATGTCCATGTGTTCATTTCTAGTATATATTAATAGAAATAAATTTGGTTTTGTATATTGATTTTGTATCCTGGGACCTTGCTCAACTCATTAGTTTGAGTTTTTGATAGGTTTTTTAGTATTTTCTATGTAGACAATCAAGTTGTGCAAAGAAAGGAACAGTTTTGTTTTTCAATATGTATGCTTTTTTTTTTTTTTTCTTTTCTTTTCTTGCTTTTTTGCACTGGCTAGAACTCCCAGGGCTATGTTGAATATGAGAAAGAATGAACTTTTTTGCTTTGTTGCCCATCTCAGGGGTAAAGCATTCAGTCTTTCACCAGTAAGTAAAACGTTAGCTCTAGGGTTTTTTGTATATACTATCTATCAAATTGAGGAAGATCCCCTCCACTCCTATCTTTCTGAGAGTTTTTAATAATGAATGTGTGCTAAATTTTGTCAAATGCTTTTTCTGCATCAATTGATATGATCATGTGGGTTTTCTTCTTAGCTGGTTAAAATGATACATTGCTTAATTTTTCAAGTTTTTTTTTTTTTTTTAAGGTCAGGAAGCAACAGTTAGAACTGGACATGGGACAACAGACTGGTTCCAAATAGGAAAAGGAGTACATCAAGGCTGTATATTGTCACCCTGCTTATTTAACTTATTTAACAAGCAATTACAAGTATGCTTGAAACAAACAAACAAACAAAAAATAGAAAGGCTCAGCAAAGAAATAACAGATATAAAGAAGAACCAAATGGAAAATTTTTAAACTGAAAAATACAATAATTACAATTAAAAAGTCAACGGCTAAGCTCAGCAGCAGAATGAGGAAGCAGAGGAAAGGATCAGTGAAGTTGAAAATAGAACAATAGCAATGAGGCAATCTGAACAACTGAAAGAAAAAAGAGTTAAAAGATGAAGAGGAAGACTAAGAAGAAGAAAGAGGAAGAGAAGAAAAACAAAAAGGAGGAGGAGAGGAAGAGGTGACAGCCTCAAGGACCTATAGAACCATAACCAAGAATTTATCATTGGTTTCGCTATCCTAGTATTTCTGGCAAGTAGTTAATCCTTTTTAACCAGTTGACTTGTCCTAAGAGGAGCTTAGAATTCCCTTATCATGACAATAAAATGTTTTGTAAAGTGTGTGGTTGCTCCCTAATTTATCCATGGTAGTTTTTTCATTCATTTGTTTTTTAAAGAATTACTTATACATCTGCTTTGGGGTTAGAAGTTGGAAATGAGAGAAACTAGAGAAAATCAATGAACCAAGAAACTAATTCTTTGAAGAGGTCAATAAAGCTTATAAACCTCTACCAGTAAGGACAAAAGAGAAAATGAAAGAGATCCAAGTTATCACTATCAGGAATAACCCTGCAAAAAAAAAAAAAAATGAATAACCCTGCAGACATTTAAAGGATAATAAGAAAATATAGCAAACAGCTCTACACATGTAATTTGACTATTTAGATGAAATGGAGCAATTCCTCAAAAAAGATAAATGACCACAGTTCGCCCAGTAGGACATTATTTGAATAGTTCTATAACAATGAAGGAACTTAAATTCATAATTTTAAAATTCCCAGAAAAAGACATCATCAGGCCTAGATGATTTCACTGGGGACTTTGAGAAACTTTTAAATAAAATTAACACCAACTCTACACAGTCTCTTTCAGAAGAGGAGGAAACTTTTCTGAGTTATGATTATGAAACTAATATTACTCTGATATCAACATATGACAAAGATGATATAAAAAATAAACCTATAGACCAATACTCCACATGAATACAGATATAGACAGACATCCTTAGCAAAATATCAGCAAATAGGGATTTTTCTAATGGTCCAGTGGTTAAGACTCTGCACTTCCAGTGCAGGGGGCACAAGTTCAATCCCTGATTGGGGAACTAAGATTCTACATGCAGTGAGGTACAGTCAAAAAATAAAAAGTAAATACAAAATTTTAAAAACCAGCAAACAGAATTCAGTAATATATAAAAAAGAATTATATACCATGACCAAATGTGGCTTGTTCTAGGAATGTAAGTCCATTTCAACCCTTGAAAATTTAGGCTTTCCTGGTGGCTCAGTAGTAAAGAATCTGCCTGCCAGTGCAGGAGACATGGGTTCAATCCCTGGTCCAAGAAGATCCCACATGCTATGGAACAACTAAGTCCATGCACCACAACTACTGAGCCTGTGCTCTAGAGCAGCAGCAAGAGAAGCCAGTGCAATGAGAAGCCAGTGCACTGCACCTACAGAATAGCGCCCTCTTGCCACAACTGGAGAAAAGCCCATGCAGCAGTGAAGACCCAGCATAGTCAAAAATCACTTCAGTTCAGTCGCTCAGTCATGTCCGACTCTTTGCGACCCCATGAATCGCAGCACGCCAGGCCTCCCTGTTCATCACCAACTCCTGGAGTTCACTCAGACTCATGTCCATCGAGTCACTGATGCCATCCAGCCATCTCATCCTCTGTCGTCCCCTTCTCCTCTTGCCCCCAATCCCTCCCAGCATCAGTCTTTTCCAATGAGTCAACTCTTCGCATGAGGTGGCCAAAGTACTGGAGTTTCAGCTTTAGCATCATTCCTTCCAAAGAAATCCCAGGGCTGATCTCCTTCAGAATGGACTGGTTCAATCTCCTTGCAGTCCAAGGGACTCTCAAGAGTCTTCCCTAACACCACAGTTCAAAAGCATCAATTCTTTGGCACTCAGCCTTCTTCACAGTCCAACTCTCACATCCATATATGACCACAGGAAAAACCATAGCCTTGACTAGATGGACCTTTGTTGGCAAAGTAATGCCTCTGCTTTTGAATATGCTATCTAGGTTGGTCATAACTTTCCTTCCAAGGAGTAAGCATCTCTTAATTTCATGGCTGCAATCACCATCTGCAGTGATTCTGGAGCCCCCAAAAATAAAGTCTGACATTGTTTCCGCTGTTTCCCCATCTATTTCCCATGAAGTGATGGGACCAGATGCCATGATCTTCGTTTTCTGAATGTTGAGCTTTAAGCCAACTTTTTCACTCTCCACTTTCACTTTCATCAAGAGGCTTTTTAGTTCCTCTTCACTTTCTGCCATAAGGGTGGTGTCATCTGCCTATCTGAGGTTATTGATATTTCTCCCGGCAATCTTGATTCCAGCTTTTGCATTTTTCCATGGTTACTTGAAAATCTTTGCCAGATAATTCTAACATCTGTCATCTCAGTGTTGGCATCTATTGATTGTTTTTTCCCATTTAGTTTGAGGTCTTATTGATACTTGGTATGTCAAGTGATTTTCTTTGAAACTTGGACATTTGGAGTATTGCATTATGAGTTGCCTAAGTCTTGCTTAAATCCTCTATTTTAGCTGTTTTTTTCTGATACTGCTCCAAAGGGGAAATGAAGCGGGGACACCACCTCAGTAGTGCCAGGTAACATTAGAGGTCTAAGTCCCTTACTTAGCCTTAATTGACATCTAAGGGACAAGACTCTTCATTACTGGGTGGTGGTGAGAGTCCTAATTCTGAAGAAGGAATCCCCTGACACTGCCTCAGTGTTGGCGACGTGGGGACTTCATTACCAGGTGAAGGTGGAGGTGCAGGCTCCCAGCTTGGTCTTTGCTAGAATGAATGGGGTTGAGGTTGGTGGGAGTGTTTGGTGGAGTAGACTCATTATTGTCTAAAAGTTTTCTGTCTTGCTACGTGATCCCTTTCTTGGTTCTTTGACTAGAGGGCAGGCTTTTGTTGGGGGCTTTTTTGCTCTCTGTCCATTGACATTTCTACATTGTCAGCTTCTTCAGTTCTAAGTCTTGGAAATTTGGGGCAAAAAGGAAGCCCAGGAAACTCACCACTGTGTCATTCCTTGGGTCTCAAGGTCCTAGCTAGTCTGTCATTTTCTCTCTACCTTCCAGAGTGTTCTTATGTTTATGCTATATACAATATTCAGGATTTTTAGTTGTATTTAGCAGAAAGAATAAAAAAAAAAGTCCTACTTCTGCCCCATCTTCCCAGAAGCAGAAATCCTAGCTCTCTGGCTTTAATAATCACACTTTCCCTAACATCCACTGCTACCAAAAATAGCCTCTTCTTTTCATATACTTCTTCTAATGTCATCTACTTGGCCTATCTACTTTTGTCACTCATACAAAGAAGTTGAAAACAAACTCAGACTGAACAGCTTTATGAGAAGAGTTGATATAAAAGAGTTTGAAGATTTGTGTTCATGATTCTCATTAAATGAAATACTGAGGGAACTGTACATGGTTACAGGCAGGATATTCCTTGACCCTTCAGTATCAAAGTAGCCTTTCAAATATCATTTTATTAACATTGCTCACCTCTGGAGGCCGTTTCTGAAAGGACAGATCAGGATATTCTGTAGGATCCAAAATGAATAAATAGCTCACCTTCACTGTCACAGCATTCTAGGATGGAAGGGTCTTCCCGAATCACAGCAGTCAGAGCACTGACATCTCCATTAGACGCTGCCTGATAAACCATGGTCAGGTCAACTTCTTCAGATGAATCACCTTCATGAATCAAACAGAGACAAACTTAGTATGTGGAGAGAATTCACTGAAAGAGTAACAGCACCCAGGGGGTCACCCACACAAGTGATTCATGAAAATCTCTCTGGCGAATCTAGGCAGAAGGCTGAGTCATACTGATCACACACAACTTAACTACTTCTGAAGAATGGTGGGCCCCAGTGGGCTGCCTTGTAACGTCATCATATATGGGGAGGAGCTTGAGGGAATAGCTGTCCTCTGAGATTTAATGATTCTCTCCAAGCATTCAGACTACTTGAAACCAGTGAGAACAGATTGGAAAGTGGAGCCTTTATCTTGGGTCTGGGTTTCCCTTTTTGATCTGAAATATGTTACTTTCCTTTTCAGTGATTCAGTTTACCCACCTTTGAAGGACATAATGTGCTCCTTATTCTCTGCCCTCTAGATGGGCTCTCTACCCTTTCTTCTTGCTCTGAATCCTGCGAGCTAACATTACTGAGCACATCACCCAGGCCTCCTGGCCCTCAGTGTCCAGGGGCGGCAATGGCAGGAGAAGAGGAGGAGAAAGAGATCGGGCATCTCCTCTTGCCTTCCCCTAGTACAGAGTTTGGCAGCAGCTGCTTCTCTTTCCGCAGGAGGGTCCTTTCCCCAGAACCAGACCTCACTGGGCTCCCAGTGGTAACAAACATTGTCCTTTCTATCCTGCCTCATCTCTGCATGCAGTCCCTTCACAAAAGCCCTTCATTTGAACCGTCTGGGGTTTCATGACATGGTGAATCCAAAAGAAACAGAGCTACATCACACAAACATAGGGAGCAAATGTACAGACACCAATGGGGAGAGGGGGTGGAGGATGAATGGGGAGACTGAGATTCACACGTATACACTATTGATGCTATGTATAAAATGGATAACTAATGAGATGAGAACCTACTGTAGAGCACAGGGAACTGTACTCAGTGCTCTGTGGTGACCTAAATGGGGAGGGAATCCACAAAAGAGGGGATATATGTATGCATATAGCTGATTCACTCTGCTGTATAGAAGAAACTTACACAATATTGTAAAGCAATTGTATTCTAATAAAAGTTTTTTAATTAACAGAAACAGAGCTATATGCATCTCCTTTGAATTTGATGTGTGCTCAGTTGCCCGGTTGTGTCCAATTCTTTGTGGTCCCATGGACTGTAGCCCGCCAGGCTCCTCTCTCCAGGGAGTTTTCCAGGCAAGAATACTGGAGTAGGTTGTCACTTCGTCCTCCAAAGGATCTTCCTGATTCAGGGACTGAACCTCATCTCTTGCATCCCCTGAGCTAGCAGGCAGATTCTTTACCTGTGAGGCCAGTGAAGTCTGGTTCTGGGGAAAGGACCCTCCTGCTGAAAGAGAAGCAGCTGCTGCTAGACTCTGTACTAGGGGAGGGCAAGAGGAAATGCCCCATCTCTTTCTCCTCCTCTTCTTAGCCATTTGGATTATACCTTTTTTGCATGTTTGAACCAACTAATAGTGTTGCCAAAAGTGACAAGAGAACTGTGGGTCGTGACCCCAGGGAAGCAATGGAAGGGCTGAGAGAGAAGTTTTGTTTATGAGGACACCTCTTGTGAAGTGCTGTGCCGAGGCCCCCTACTTCATATCTCCCACACGTGGTCATGGTTCAGGGAAAATATACATGTATTAGAAAAGTTCTTAAAATTGTGTTTTTCTACTAATGTAGACGTTATGCTAGAGACACTTTATAGTTCTAATGGATCTTTAGCTGGCAGTGGTCCTAAACCTTTGGCTTGGTTTCCTTGTCCCAGTACTTCTGGGAAGTCACTAATGACTTTTTAACCAGCTGACCTGTTCCAGGAGAAGCTTGTCACTAAAAATGATTCGCTTGCGACAACAAACTGCCTTGTGAAGTGAGTAGCTGCTCCCTAATTTAACCATGGCAGATTTGTTACTGTAGGAGCTGCTTTCAAAGCCAACTCACATTTGACTGAAGCCTAGGACTGAGTGGTGACGGATGTGAAAGGCAAGTGCCACTTCTGTGTAAGTGTAAGGACTCTGGATCTGCAACAGTGGGGTTCAATTCCTGGTTTGTACTAACCAGCTGTGTAAATTTGGGCCAGTTACACTCTCTGGGTTTTAGTTTCCTTGTCTTCAAGATGGAGATGATGATGATAATAACCATGTACCTCATAAGGTTGCTGTGAGGAATAAATGAGTTAATATTTAACCCTATATGCTTTTAGAACAGGGCATGCTGCTAAGTCACTTCAGTCGTGTCCAACTCTGTGTGACCCCATAGACGGCAGCCCACCAGGCTCCCCCATCCCTGGGATTCTCCAGGCAAGAACACTGGAGTGGGTTGCCATTTCCTCCTCCAATGCATGAAAGTGAAAAGTGAAAGTGAAGTCGTGACCCCATGGATTGCAGCCTACCAGGCTCCTCTGTCCATGGGATTTTCCGGGCAAGAGTACTGGAGTGGGTTGCCATTGCCTTCTCCAAGAACAGGGCATAGTGTGTTGTAAATGCTGTATATACTCGGCTACTACTACTGTTACTGCTTTTTCTTGAGAGTGTGAATGTTTCAAGAACATTTGGAATCTGGGGGATGTAAAGAAAAAGGTCTTTCTGATGATGGCTAGATGAAGGATGCATAGATTGCATAGAACATTCACTCTCTACTAGAAGCCCTCCCAGGAGCACAGACATTATGTGAGGATCGTTCATAATATCTCTGGACACAAGAAACAGGGCCAACACTTAAGCATAAAGATGGGCCTGGTGTCAGGTTGTACGACTTGATACCAAAGATGCTGGAGATGTCACTTCCAAAGGAAGGTCATGGTGGTGGCCTGAGATACATGGTGTTTATAACCTGTTTATATCACATGTATAAATGTGATACATAAATGTGTACTCATCACTGAGTGTAATGAAATCTGAAAGGCACATTCATCACACTGTTATGTACACATAGCTGAGAGAAACAAGGAATGCATTGCCTGATAGAATAGAATTCCAAATAATTTACCAGAAGGATTCTAACAACATTGTATTTAATAGAGATAAACTAAAGGTAATATCTTTTAGTCCATAAAATATTCGGTTGAACTAACTGAATGGTGGTTGAACCTGTCTGGTGGCTCAGATGGTAAAGAATCTGCCTGCAATTTGGGAGACCCAGGTTCGATCCCTGGGTCGGGAAGATACCCGGGAGAAGGAAATGGCAACCCGCTTCAGTATTCTTGCCTGGAAAATCCCAAGGACGGAGGAGCCTGGTGGGCTACAGTCCATGGGGTTGCAAAGAGTCTGACACTACTGAGTGACTAACACTTTCACTTTGAGCCTGTAGTGTTTTTTTGTTGTTGTTAATTTTCGGCTGCCCTGGGTCTTCACTGCCGTGCGAGGGCTTTCTCTAGCTGCAGAGAGCAGGGGCTACTCTCCAGTTGTAGTGCGCGGGCTTCTCATTGCAGTGGATTCTCTTGTACAGCACGGGCTCTAGCCATGCGGGTTTCAGTTAGCTGCTGCCTGGGGGCTCAGCGTCTGCAGCTTGTGGGTTCTAGAGTGCAGGTTCGGTAGTTGTGGCACATGGGCCCAGTTGTCCCGAAGCATGTTCCCAGACAAGGGAACAAATCCGTCTTCCCTGTATTCCAAGGGGGATTCTTAACCAGCAGACTGCAAGGGAAGCCCGAACTTGTAGTTTTTGTTCCTCAACATACCCTGCTGGTGACCTTAACCTTATTATCCTCTATGGACTATCTCCTCTCCTCTTTCAGCCCATGGAGTTAACCAGTTGCTCAGGGCTGGCACATGGGACTGAACTAAGCCAATCAACACCAGCACTATCCTGGCCACAGAGACTGGTTCAGGGATGTGCCCCAGTCAGAGCCCAAGAAAGCCCGTGGGATATTTTGGGATTGCTGGGAGCAAGTTTTGTTCTACCACCCCTGAAGCCAGGAGTTATGGGGGACATCTCATGGATGGAGGGCCTAAGAATGAAGACAAGAGAAGAGAAGAGCTCTAAGAGAAGAAAATAGTTGATACCTGGTGACATTGTTTAAATCCCTGAATCAAGCCATACCTTAAGCCAGCACCATTTTGGGAACATTTACATGAACCAATACATATCTTGTTTTTGCTTAAGTTTTTTGCACAGATTTCATGTATTTGTTTTTCTTTTTAATCACTGAAAGAGTTTAACTGACAAAAGGTTTTTAGTGGTGGCACATTAGAAAAGCACATAGACTTTAGTAGTTGGGCAGTTAACGCTATAGGAATTAACAACATGACAATCAACTAGTAGGTCTCTGGCTGTAGTAATAATAGTCTAGTAACAGAAGTGTAGGAGCTAATGGGTTTTTTCCTTTTTTTTCACCGTGCTGAGCCTTACTTGTAGCACTCAGAATCTTCGTTGCTGCATGCGGGATCTTTTCTGTGGTATGTGGGACCTAGTTCCTAGACTGGGGTCAAACCCAGCCCCTCTTCATTGGGAGCACAGAGTCTTAACCACTGGACCACCAGGGAAGTCTTGGCTTTTTCTCTTCTTAGCCAACTGGTCATTGTCATGCCGAGGTCTGTGGCCCATGGACTAAATGGGTTATAGGCAGGTAGCTGAAGGATATTCAGAGGAGAGTGACCTGAGGATGACTGGACTTTATGTAATAGGATGAACAGCAGAAGGTGATGGCTGTGAGATTCCTTTGTGAGGCCATGTTGGTGGCCTTCATTTATTTGAGGATTTTTTTCAAGTAAAAAAATTGTGGTAAATATTTATAACATAAAGTTTGCATTTTAACATTAAGTGTAGAGTTCATCAGGATGATGTATATTACCACTATCCATCTCCACAATTCTTTTAATCTTCCAAAACTCAAATTCTGTATTCATTAGACAAAAACTCTCCACTCTTCCTTCCCCTCCGTCTCCTGGAAACCATTCCATTTTCTGTCTCTATGAATTTGATCAATCTAGATATCTCATTTAAGTGGAATCAACATTGTCTGTCCTTTTGTTACTGGCTTATTTCACTTAACAGAATGTCCTGGAGATTCACTCACATTGTGGCATGTCTCAGAATTTCCTTCTTTTTAAAGGCTGAATAATCTGTTGTGTGTATGTAACACATTCTGTTTATTCATTCATCTATTGGTGGGCACTTGGGTTGTTTCCACCTTTTGGCTATTGTGAGTAATGCTGCTGCAAACATTGGTATACAAATAATTTTTTTAGATTCTGCTTTCAATTCTTTCAAGTATATACTTAGAAGTGAAATTGCAGGATTACATGGTAATTCTATTTTTAATTTTTTTAAGGAAACACCGTACTGTTTTCCAATGTGGCTCCTACAGTTTATATTCTTACCAACAGTGCTCAAAGGTTCCAGTTTCCCTCGTCTTTACCAACACTTGTTATTTCCTGTTTTTTGCTTCTTGTGTTGGTTTGTTTTAATAATAGCTAGCCTGATGGGTGTGAAGTAATGTTTTGTGGTTTTGATTTGCATTTCCCTATGATTAGTGATGCGGAGCATCTTTTCTTTTTTTTTTTCATGTTTTTTTGGTGTTTGTATATCTTCTCTGGAGTAATATCTAAGTCCTTTGTCCATTTTTCATTGTTTTTTTTTTTTTCTGTTCAGTTGTAGAAATTCTTTTTTATGTTCTTGATATTAACTCCTTATCAGATATATAATTTATATACATTTTCTCCTATTGTGTGGGTTGCCTTACCACTGTTGACAGTGTCTTAATTAAAGCATTTAACTTTAATGTAGTTCAAATTGTCTGTCTGTCATTGTCTGTGCTTTTGTTATTACATCTGAGAAATTATTGCCAAATTCAATATAATTTTCCCTCTACATTTTCTTCTAAGAGTTTTATAGGTTTAGGTCTCATGTTTAGGTCTTTGATCCATTTTAAGGTATTTGTTGTAGATGGTGTTAAGGGTCTGACTTCATCATTTTGCACTTGTCTGTCCAGTTGTTTCTGAATTATTTGTTGAAAAGACAATTCTTCCCTCCACTGAATGGTCTTGGCACCCGTGTTGACTCCTGTTGCCTCCTAAGTTGATCGCAGATGTATGAGATTATTTCTAGACTCAGTTCTATTCCACGGATCCGTATGTCTGTCTCCATGCCAGTACTATACTGTTTTGATTGCTGCAGCTTTACAGTATGGTTTGAAATCAGGAGGTGTGAGACCTCCAACTTTGCTTTGCTTTTGTAAGTTTTTTTTTTTCTTTTTGGTCATTTGGGGTCCTTTGAAATTCCACATGAATTTTAAGATGGATTTTTATACTTCTACAAAAACATCACCAGGATTTGGTTAGGGACTGCATCAAATCTGTAAATCTCTGGGTAGTATTGACATCTTAACAACATTGTCTTTTAATCCATGAAACACAAGACATGTTTCCATTTATTGGTGTCTAATTTCTTTCAACAGGGTTTTATAGTTTTCAATGTGTAAGTCTTTTGCCTTCCTGACTTTTTTTCCTAAGTGTTTTATTCTGCTTGATGCTACTATAAACAGAATTATTTTTCAAAGAGCTTTTAGGCAGAGAAGTTTATGGTTAAACTTTCCTGTGAAATTCCAGCAGTTAGAAATAGCAATGGTGAGAATGACAGAGGGTATTTTAATTGTCAGAGCACTGTAAAAATGTCCTGGGTCACCTCAAGAGGTAGTCGTGAACTTTTGTTGTTAAAGATGTCTATCTTGGCTAGGTGTTCACCAAGGGGGTGTGTTTCAGAAGGAATTCAGACACAGAGAGATGCACAAGGTATGGGGAAGGGAAGATGTGTGAGGCAAAACAGAATGTATTTCAGAATTTCTTCTAGTCCTATGTGTGTGTGCTCAGTCATGTCTAACTCTTATGACCTCACACACTACAGCCCACCAGGCTCCTCTGTCCATGGGATATTTTAGGCAAGAATACTGGAGTGGGTTGCCATTTCCTCTTCCAAGGGATCTTCCCAACCCAAGGATTGAAACTGTGCCTCCTGAATCTCCTGCTTGGCAGGTGGATTCTTTACCACTGGCTCATAAGATAATGTACTAAATTACAAAATGATTAGGAAATAGGAAAGGAACGAACTTCCAAGGAAATTGTGTAGAAACAGTCAATTTAAATTGCAGTCAATGCAAATAATTATGCCTAAACCTGAGATAGTACAAAGAATTTCTGTAGATATGAGGAAGGGTGATTTAGAAATAACAAGTATGACAAGAACAACTGATGGTCCTGATGGAATCTAAAATAGAGGCAAGAAAAATTCTTTTCAGAAGTCACAAAGCCATTTAAGATATGCAGAAGATCTACATAAACAAACGATACATACATTCTTCCTTCTCTCTTTCCTTCTTTCTTTATCCTCTTGTTATCTACTATCTATTTTTTTGTCTGTTTATCTATCAATCAGCTATTTATCATCTGTTTATCTTTTTTTCCATTTAACTTTAGAGGAGGAGCATGATTTGAATGGCTTTTGTCTCTCCAACTGTGTGAGAGTTAAACAGATAGACGTATATATAGATGCATAAATAAAAACTCTATAATTCACAGAGGGAAAGAGACTGAAATAGAGAAAATGGAAAACAGACATTAAAGAATAGAAAGAATGAAGTATGTGAACAGACGTGGTTTAGTCGCTAAGTCGTGTTTGACCCTTGTGACCCCATGGACTGTAGCCCACCAAGTTCCTCTGTCCATAGGATTTTCCAGGCAGGAATACTGGAGTAGCTACCATTTCCTTCTCCAGGGGGTCTTCCTGACCCAGGGATCAAACCCGGGTCTTCTGCGCTGCAGGCAGATTCTTTACCAACTGAGCTACCATGAACAGATGTAGATTATATATTTATAAAAAATTATCTGTATATGTGTATATAAATGAAAAATATAAGACAAGAAGACTATGCATCAAAAATAGAGATAATTTCTTACATATTATTCAGTACTTTCTATATTTTACCAATTCTCCACAATGAATTTATACATTTTGTTGTTGTTTAGTCGTTAAGTCATGTCTGATTCTTTTGAGATCCCATGGACTGTAGCCCTCCAGTCTCCTCTGTCTGTGGGATTTTTCAGGCAAGAATACTGGATTGGGTTGCCATTTCCTTCTCCAGTGGGTCTTCCTGAGCCAGGGATCGAACCCACATCTCTTGAATTGGCAGGTATTGGCAGGTTGATTCTTAACCCCCAAGCCACCTGGGAAGCCCTTAGATATTTTTAATAATCATCAAAATAAACCAAATTTTAAATGATGAGAGAGAAGAGAGTCTTACTAGCTTTATATTAATATTTATATTAATTAGATTATAAATATATTATATTTATATTAGTGTGTTACTACTAGAAGGGTAGACACGGCCTGAGTGACCGCCTGAGTGAGAAAACAAGTCCTTGATATTTGACAAAGTGCTGAGAAAGGAAAGACATACATGTATTTTAAAAATTCCAACCTTTATAAATACCCTAGCAAATTTTTTAAAAAATAGGAAAATATTTTAAATTTTATTAATTTTTACTTAAAATTAAAAGGGTAGATTAAAAAAAAAAGTCATCTGTTTCCCTCATTTTTCATGGTTAAAAACCTTGTAACAGTTTTTTGCATGTGTCATACATTATCTACCGAATTTCAAGGGCCCAGCTTTTTAATAATAGGATTGTAGACATATGACAGTCTGCTAGAAATGTTTTGGATTAGGGGGAAAAAACAAAAAGTCAAAGCTTCTCAGATTTTACACAAATGTGGGTTCTTTCACATAAAGGCTCTGTTCCTGGTTTCTTGTGGACTTCCTTGGAAAAGTCCTTGATGGCATCAGTTACTGAACCTACTTTGTTGGAATTACCCCAAGGTCAGCTTGGCATTTGTTCTGCTTAAATTGAGACTGTTTTGTGGAACAAGGTCAATGTAAAGACAGATCAGGTACTGCAGTTTCAAATGTCCAGACCAGAGGGCGTTGGGAGGATTTCTTGGGTTCATTCTATTCTGAAGATCCCTGGATGGCTAAACCAAGCCTAGAGTCACCAGTGAAGTCAGGCTTCATTTTAGGCAACTATAGAGGCTTCCACAGTTATTTCTTAGATTGTTTTTTTAGAGTGGAATTGATTGCATCTGAAGAACTGAGAGTTATTAATTCATCCATTTACTTAACATCTACCCTAGGTTAGTGAAATTGCAGGTACACAGATTGGAGAGTCACTGCTCCTAAGGAAGCAGGAGGAAGACATGCTCTAATGGGAAAAGGAGTGTGTCGTTTATTATTGAGATACACCAGGCATATTATGGCAGGACTGAGGAAAAATGATTTGAATGAATAGTTTCCTGGGCCTTCTCATAATCCAGACCCATCTATCCTCCTGGAGGATTGTCCTAGGTGCTTTGGGGACAGTTGAGACATTGTCTTTGGGGGGCTACCTGGAGTGATCTGTCCATAAAGTGGTGAGGCCTTTCCACTTTCAGGGAAGATGTCAGGCCTTCATCACACCCCAATGGCTCCATGTAACAATATTGCCACCCACTGGTGATAAGAGTCTCTCTGGGCCTTGACCTGGGCTCTGAGCCAGGATGGTGCCAGTTCTGCTGGATAGAATTAAAAGCCAGCTGGGAATACTCTGGGCATGCAGGAACAAGTTTAAGGTCACTGATACAGTTGCTGGCATTGAACTCAAATGAGTTTCATGTGACTCATCTTATACCTCATGTGACACACAGCATACAGATATGGAAGTGATATAGAAAAATAGTAAGAACCCAGCCTCCAGATTTTGAATCCTAGCACTGCCAGTTTCCTGCTAGCTGTATGATCTTGGGTGAGTTACTTAACTTCTTTTATTCCCGTTCTTCACTTGTCAAATGGGTAAAAACAGTATTTACTTCACAGGGTTGTTTTGGGGAGCTAAATGGGTTCATCCACATAAAGAACAATGCCTGGCACAAAGTATTCAAATTATGTCGATAATCATGTGCTATCACTATTACTACTTTAAAAAGTATGTGTTTACTCATTTGACTGTGGTGGGTCTTTGCTGCTGTGCAGGCTTTCTCTGGCTGCAGGGAGCAGGGGCTTTCTCTAGCTGGGGTGCGTGTGTTTCCCCTTGCGGTGGCTTCTCTCGCTGCAGAGCACAGGGTCTAGGGTGTGTGGGCTCAGTAGTTGTGGCACATAGGCTTAGTTGCCCTACAGCACATGGGACCTTCCCAGACCAGGGATCAAACTCATGTCTCCTGCATTAGCAGGCGAATTCTTAATCACTGAGCCACCAAGGAAGCCCTCACTATTGCTACTTTGATAGGGATAGGAACCTCTGTCTTCTTTCCCCATGAGTCTTGCTCAACAGACTGTAGAGATTTTGTCAGCTGAAACACTGCTATTTTGCCTGTTTTCTCCTTTAGTCCCTCAGGGTGTATTGGCTGAGGTTTTAAGAGTGTTTTATAAAGTGCCAGTCATATGGGAGTACAAAAAAAGAGTTTCTTTCTAACATTTTAAAGAGAAAAATAGCTCCAAGCTTTCTGCATGTACCAGCTGAGAAAAGATATTCAAAGCAACCTTCTTGCTGTGGGAGTGGAAAAGAAGGGATTTCATTCTGTGGGAAGGAAGTCTTGCAACAATATTATCTCAAGGGTAAATATCTGGCCACAATCAGACCTTTCTTCATAACCAAACTTGTGATGCAACACATGTTGTGAATCTCAAAATCACTGTGTTTCTCTGGGTGATTCCTCTGACCTGCGAATTCCATTCCACAGTTAGCATCTCTATTGGACATGGGGTGGGGAGTAGTGCTGGGAAATGGAATTTCCTGTTCTAAGAAGCATGTCTGTGTTGAACTTCAGTAATGATGAATATCTAGAAAGCATTTTCATAAAAGGAACTTCGTTTTAATAATGTGCTCAATTAGTCCAATCGTGTCCGACTCTTTGCAACCCCATGGACTGTAGCCTACCAAGCCGCTCTGCCCATGGGGTTCTCCAGGCAAAATATGCAGTGGGTTGCCATTTCCTTCTCCAGGGGAGTCTTCCCAACCTAAGGATTGAACCTGGGTCTCTTATGTCTCTTGCATTGGCAGGTGAGATCTTTACCACTAGCACCACTTGGGAAGACCCCATTTTAATAATACTAGTTCTTAAAAAGACCTCAACTTTTAACACAGAGGACCTTTAGTGTATGTACAATGAATGAATTGATTGATTGGTATAGTTTTCATGTTCAATGGGCTTTCTCACCCATTAGAGCCTTGTGTAAATCTCACTTACGTCAACAATGTTGTGTCAAGAAGTTCTTTGTAAGTAGGCAAGTATAAGTCTTAAATGACTTTTATGAAGGATTGTGTTAGCCTAGCTGGTTTTTGGAAACTGAATAATCCACATGTTACTTTGACCACTGTACTTTCAGTCTTCCTCATTTTCGCCTGGATCAAACGTATGACACCACTCACCTCTCTTACTTTCAAGAAATGGGAGATGTTCATGTCAGGAATTTGCCATTTTAACCTGGGACTTTGAAAGGTGAGGAATAGGTGAAGAAGCAGAGTTTGTTCAGTTTGGGGAAGAGAAGACTCAGTTGGACAAGAGAGCTGTTTTCAAACATCAGAAAAGCTAGAGGAGAGTTTAGATTTGTGTTCTGCAGATCCAGTGAAAGTTGATCCAGTCACTGAGTTGTGTCTGACTCTTTGTGACCTCATGGACTGTAGCCTGCCAGGTTCCTCTGTCCATGAACTTCTCCAGTCAAGAATACTGGTGGATAGCCATTCCCTTCTCCATAGGATCTTCTTGACCCAGGGTCTCTGGCATTGCAGGTGGATTCTTTAACAGCTGAGCCACCATGGAAGCCCAGAGGGCAGAGCTAGTTATGGTGGATAGAAATTGGCAAAATCAAGACTTTTAATGACTAGAGCTGTTCATAATTGGAAAGGATTATCTTGTGCTGTATGTGTTCTTTCTCACTACCCATGTCTAAGGAGGTTCTTATCAAGCATATCTTGGGTTGCACTTGAGGAGATGTCTGTATTGACTAGAAGGTTGAGCTCTAAGGTTCCCTCTGTGATTGAGATTCTATGTGTCTTTCTCACATCTGTGTAGAACCAAATAATGAATCACTTACTCTTGACGGACAGTGACAATTAGGCTGAAAAGGATTTGGAGAAGTGGGTCTTCCTTGGGTTCTTTAAAATGCATCCTCCTATTGGCCCTCCACTGTGGTCACTTGTAAAACTGCCCCAAGAGCCTTGATAGCCTGAAAATATTTTAAGAAAACAAATGCAGTTTGGGTGATTGGTCCAAGTTTAGAGATTGAATCAATCTCTCTGCAGTCCTTGAGATTCCATGGCTCCTGAAGCCCTGATACAGTTCCCTTCTGTCATCTGGGCTCCTGTGGCTGTCTTCATTGTCTGGACTCTGCTTTCTCCCTCCTCACAATAATCTCATGGATTCCTTAATGTAGTTGAAATGGAATCAAGAATCACTCACTATATTGGGCTTGTCGCTTTATAAAAGGCACAGAATAAAACCCAAACTGGTGAATAATCACCCTTCATGTGACCTCACTAGAATATTGTCAGTATGGCTTTCCTCTTATTGCAGAAAAAATTATCTTGAACATTAGATAGTAGAAGTAGATAGAAAGTGCTGGATACACTGAGTCTGTGTTTATGGGTTAGTCACTCACTTGTGCCTGACGCTTTGTGACTCCATGAACTCTAGCCTGCCAGGCTCCTCTGTTGGAATTCTCCAGGCAAGTATACTGGAGTGGGTTGCCATACCCTTCTCCAATATTGTATATATTGATAAATTGATTTAATTATCATATTATTTTCCAATCGACAAATTGAAGAGAAGTAGATATAGGAAATGAAGTCTCATCCTTCCCAATCCTTAGAAATAGAATTAGGAAAAGAGTCTTCTGCTCCTTTAAATAATTGTATAAAGCATATCACTAGCATTTCAGGTAGAGTTAAACTAAATAAGTAGCTTTCTTCAGCTCTCATATATTATGGGCATATGATTACCTAAGGCTGATTCAAACTGTGCCATCTAGCTGTGAGTATTGTGAAGTCTAAAAAAAGTGACACCACAGCAAAGGAAACCATAAACAAAACAAAAACACAACCTATGGAAAGGGAGAAAATGTTTGCAAATGATGCAACTGGCAAGGGTTTAATTTCCAAAATAAACAAACAGTTCATACAACTCAACAACAACAAAATAAAGAATCAAAAAGGGACCAGATCAAGAGTAATATTAAAAGGATGCAATGACTGGCTTGTCAGGTCCCATATCAGACTGGAGGCAGGCCTAACAGCTGAAGAAGGGTTGATAACTTTTTAAGCTGCTGTATGGTGGCTTGTGTGTATTTCTGGGGAATGATTAATATAATCTCTATTGATCTGAGGATATAGAGATATATTAAGATTGTAACACCCAGTGACTAATAGTCCTTAGCATAGTGCCAGAGTTACATTTTACAAAGAAAATAGAGATCATGCTGATTTTTCATTTGATGTTTTCTCTTTTTTAAACATTTAATGTGTGCTCAGTTGCTCGCTCAGACGTGTCTGACTATTTGTGGCCCCATGGACCATAGTCCACCAGACTTCTCTGCCCATGGAATTTCCCAGGCAAGAATGCTGGAGTGGGGTGCCATTTCCCATTTTAGGGGATCGTCCTGACCTAGGGATTGAACCTGTGTCTCTTGTGTTAACTGTGTTGGCTGGCAGATTTTTTTTTTTTTTACCACTAGTGCTACCTAGGAAGCCCAAACATTTAATTATTGGATCGTAAATATTTTCCTATGCCATAAGGTAAGATTTGAAAATGTTATTTGTAAAATGTGGCATAAAATTCCATTGATTGGACTTAACACTATTGATTTAATTATTCTCTTAATATTAAACATTTAAATCCTTTCACTTTTGGAGGGAATTATTAATTCTGTGGCTATTCCAAATAATACTATTACATTCTTGCACATATGTCTTTCTGTGAATCTTTGATTATTTTCTTTGGACACATTTCTAGAAGTGAACTTATGAAGCAATGAATTTTTGACTCTTTGTCAAATTGCCCTCCTGAAAGGTTGGCCCAACTCACCCTCCCCAAGCAGGGCCTGACAGCAAACATTTCACTTCATTCTTTTTTCACTATTTATTTTTTTAACTGCACGGGCCTTCATTTCTGTATGTGTGCTTTAGCTGTGGAGAATCCGGGCCACTCTCTCGTTGTGGTATGCGGGCTTTTCATCACCGAGCTTCTTTTTTGCAGGGCACAGACTCTAGGGCGTGGGCTTCAGTGGTTGCTGCAAGTGGGCTCAGTAGCTTAAGCACTCGAGCTTAGTGGCCCGGCAATATGTGGGATCTTCCTGGACCAGCAGGGATTGAAACAGCATCCTCTGCATTGCAAGATTCTTAATCTCTGGACCACCAGGGAAGCCCTCGCCTCATTCTTGACACTGCATTATTTTATTTTCTTTTTTTTCAATGCAGGTCTGAAAGAAGGAAACGAGTACATAATTTCCAAAGGTCATTTCTTTTACTGTTCCTGAGAGAGAAGTTTTTCATATATTTATGGCCATTGCATGAATTACTCATAGGTGTCCTTTATGTATTATTTTAAGGCATTTGTCTTTATCTGATTGATTTGAAAGAGCTCTGTTTTCAGTAAGGATATTAACTCTTCATCTGTTATCTAGGCTGCAGTTACTTTTCCCTGTTTGCCACTTAAGTCTTCAGTTTGTTTTGTTGGGTTTTGAAAAATACATTGTCAAAACCTATGGATATTGCATTGATGATTCATTGTTTTTATAATTAGAAAGGTCATAACCCACGGAACCTTGTACTGAAGTGTTAACATTCAGTCGTGTCTGACTCTTTGCGATCCCATGGACTATACAGTCCATGGAATTTTCTAGGCCAGAATATTGGAGTAGGTAGCCTTTCCCTTCTCCAGGGGATCTCCCCAACCCAGGGATCAAGCCCAGGTATCCCACATTGCAGGCAGATTCTTTATCAGCTGAGCCACAAGCGAAGCCCCAGAAAACTGGAGTGGGTAACATATCCCTTCTCCAGCAGATCTTCCTGATCCAGGAATCAAACCGGGCTCTCCTGCATTGCAGGCGGATTCTATACCAACTGAGCTATCAGGGAAACCCTCTGTTAACATTTAAGTATAATTCATATGAAACCTTTTTTTTAATCCTCAAGTGTTTTATATTTTTTTAAGTTTTAAAAAATTTATTTATTTTTACATATGGAACTTTTAAACTTTATTTTTGTGTGCCATAATTACCCTTTCCCCCCAATATCAGATAATTCTCCTTTTCCTCACTTGTTTGTAAGGGCAACCTTACATCTAGTTAACACATAGTTAACACCTTGGAGGAGGCGCCTCCTACAGCCCACTCATTGGAACTGAAGCCTGGAACGCAGGGATCCAAGAACCATTTCTCTGCAGTGGTACACGCATGAATGTGGAAAAGTGGCCAAGTGCACCTCATATAGTCTTGTCTGCCTATAGTCAAGGTTCTTAGCTTGTTTAGTGTTTCCTGTACGGTTTTGAGTTCTAGAATTTTTGCTAGCCTATTTGAAGGAATTAAACTCAGAACAATCCTAAAGTTAGCAAAAACATTGATACAATCACTTCCATGGCACAACAATGTCCCCAGCAACTGTGAAAGCATCCACTGTTATTTGCCTGTCCCCAAGGGGCCTCTGTCACTGTCTGAAGAGCAATCATAATGATGGTCAATGATTATACCATGCTTATTATTACCAGGCTCTGTGCTAAGCCTTTTGTAGAAATCGACTCATTTAATGCTTTGTGGCCCAGCTGCATGGGTCACCTGCAATGCGAGAGACCTGGGTTTGATCCCTGGGTTGGGAAGATCCCCTGGAGAAGGGAAAGGCTACCCATTCCAGTATTCTGGCCTAGAGAATTCCATGGACTGTATAGTCCATGGGGTAGCAAAGAGTCAGACACAACTGAGAGATTTTCACTTTCACTTATGAGAATGATTCCCATTTTATGGATGAGGAAACTGAGGCACCAAGCAGGAAAGTAACTTCCCCAAAGTCACACAGGTAGTAGTGAGCAGTGAAGCTCAGATAAGCCTGCAGGCTGTCAGGCCTGAGACTGGACCCTCTGACCAATGTGCACTATTGTCTGTCACTGCCTGTTGGCTCAGGAGGCAAACCTTCACGTGTTTCAGTGAACTCATGATCTTCCCTGGCGCTGGACAATATTCCACATGCCATTCTCTCTTACTCACAGCAGCCTATACCAAACTGTTCACAAGCTATGTAGCTCCTTGACAGGCATTATTGTGCTGGAGTTTATACTTAAATAAAATCTACACATTAACTGAAAATCGGTAATGCATCTACAAAGAGCTGCTTCTACACCCGAGAGAGAGAGAATTGACATTAGTGATAATAGCATAAAGATTCTAAAATGGGGATTAGCGAATTCTTTTAAAACATTAAGATAAATGTCATATGACCAGGGAACAAATAACATACTGAAACTCAGAAAGAGTGAAATTTTTCTAATTTATTTTCTAAGGCTAATATACACTGCTCAAGACACATGTATACAGGCACCTATGTGGACCCAATTTGTAAATTCTGAATTCTAGGGTTTAAATTAAATTCTGTCAGATTAGATTCAGTTGGATGTTGAAAGAATAATACAACATGACTGGACAGAGTTTATTCTAGAATATAGATGTTTTAAGTTTTCCAGTGCCTATTAATAAGTTATATCACATCAGTATAACAAAGGGGAAATACAGGATTACATAAATATAGAAAGGCATTTAATAAAATTTGATATCTTCTTTAAAACTGCTTAATAACTAGGAATAAAAGATTTCATTCTCAATATGATTACATCTATTTCTAACCAATTACAAACATCACCCCTAATAGTGAAACAATAGAGAAAGAAAGAAGACAAGCTTTATCTAATGCAGTAATGTTGTTATTCAGTTTCTCAGTTGTGTCTGATTCTTTTGTGACCCCATGAACAATAGGTTGCCAAGCTCTGTCCATGAGACTTCTCAGGCAAAAATATTGGAGTGGGTTGCTATTTCCTTCTCCAGGGATCAAACTCACATCTCCTGCATTGGCAGGTGGATTCTTTACCACTGAGCCACCTGGAAAACTCAGTAATATATGAAACAAAAAGAAATGAGATGACAGTCATAAAGAAAGAAGACAATTATCAGAATTTAATCAAGGCTAACTTTTAAAGATGACTCATGTTCTGTGCACTGTCCTAACAGCTTCCTTTAAATTAAGTTATTATTTGTTTCAACAACTTTATGATGTAGGTAGTATCTTTACCCCTGTTAACAGATGAGAGTACTGAAGCAGAGAGAAATTTAATAATTTCCCCAAAGTTGTACCACTATTAAATGTCAGAGCAGGATTTGAAACCAGTCAATCTGGTTTCATCATGTTTAGAATTAATGTTAGCCAGATTTTAAAATAAATATGAAACTAAATAGTTCTCCTCTATTAAATATGAGGAAACTAACTCCTTTCATTGAAAATAACTCATTAAAATGAAAATATAAAATGCCCATTAATAAATATTCAGAATCTAAATAAGGAAAACTACAGAACTAAGAAAAGAGTTGGATTCATGAAGATACGTGCCATGCTTCCAGACAGGTGATCTAAATAGCATAACCAATTTTAATTTTTACACAGATCCATTTTTAAGTTTAATGTCATTTCAATAAAAGTTCCAACAGTTCTTTGTGGGGGGCAGGTGCAGAAAAATGATATTAACTTTCATTTGTGAAAACAAATGGATAACGTTGTATTTTAAAGAAGGGAAAAAACAATATACTTAAGTATTTGCTCACCTTACAGAATCTCTCTGTCAGGATGCATAAGAAACTGCTTACAATGTTTTGCTTCCAGTAGGGCATCTGGATGGCTGGAGGGGTTGGTGTGAGGGGAGATTTTTCGCTATATATTGTTTTATACCTTGAAATCATGTGAATGTATTATTATACCAAAAGAAGAAACAAGCAAAAAGAGGAACCACCCTCATCAAATTGTAAAAAACCAACAAAATTTTTTGAAAAAAGTATTGAGGGAGGATTCTTCTTATCAAATAAAGAAATGTTATGAAACTGTAATAGTTTAAAAAGTAAGATTATGCTTTAAGACTAGATCAGTCCCTAGAACAACATAGAAAGTCTAGAAACCTGCCTGTCACCAGCATGGAAAGTAGAAGCTCACACATAGACCGGCTTGTAAGCAATGGAATGAGTTATGTCTAAAAGGCAAGTCTTAGATTGAGAAGATAGAATCCCATTAAAAGAGGAAAGGGAAAGTAGAAGTACTCCAAGACCTGTGAGCTTTCCTGGTGAATTATTTTCCCTCTGATGTGGTTTTCCTGCTAGGCAAATTCTGCCTTTTCCAATTTCCAAGTAAAAAGGGGTGCTATCAAACATAGACTCTTAGACCACTGGAATAGAATAGAAAGCCCAGAAATAAACCCACTCACTTTCAGTCAGTTAATCCATGACAAAGGAGGAAAGAAAATACATTGGGGAAAAGACAGTCTTCAATAAGTGGTGCTGGGAAAACTGGACAAATACATGTAAAATAGTGAAATTGGAACTTTCTCTAACACCATATACAAAAAACAACAAACAAACAAAAAACCCTCAAAGTGAATTAAAGATCTGAATGTAAGACCGGATACTATAAAATTTCTAGCAGAAAATATAGGCAGAACACTCTTTGCATAAATCGCAGCAATAATTTTTTGGGTCTGTCTCCTAAAGTAAAGGAAATAAGAGCAAAAATTAAACAAATGGGACCTAATTAAACTTAAAAGCTTTTCCACAGCAAAGGAAACCATCAACAAAGTGAAGGCAACCTACTGAATGGGAGAAAATATTTGAAAATGACATGACTGAGGAGGGATTTGTATCCAACATATATAAACATATATAACATTTCATACAATTCAATGTCAAAAAAAAAAAAAAAAACCTGGTTAAAAAATGGGCTGAAGAACTGAGTAGACATTTTTCCAAAGAAGAAATGCAGATGGCCAACAAGTACATGAAAAGATGCATGAAGGTACATGAAGGTTTCTGTAATTCTGGGCCAGGATTAAAGGAAGTCTGCCATGCCAGGACGGTTTTTCAGAGTCACTTCGGCCTGTACTGGCCCATCTCTGGTCCTCACCATCCCATTTTGCTTCTTCAACCAATGTTGCCAGGGCCACTTCAGTTAGTACTAATGCATTCTCTTATCCTAAATAGGAATGTAGGGCCCAATTACCAACATGCTATTGGAATTAGGAACATAGTCAGTGCACAATAAGGAGGAAAGAAAAAGGAATGATAATAAAGAAGATAATCACCATTCTCTCCAGCCCAAAAAGTGTAAGAGAAACTATCTTCCAGGAATCTCAGTATGCAATGAAAAACAAAAGGAAGGCCAACTAAGAAAAACCAAAGTGTGTGCATATTCAAGCGGTGCCAGTAACAGGAGCAGCAGTGTTAGTTCCCCAGACAGAATAATTGGTCCAGAAAGCAGCTTGAGTGAGTGAGTACAGTCGCTTCAGTCATGTCCAACTCTGTGCGACCGCAGAGATGGAAGCCCACCAGGCTCCCCCGTCCTTGGGATTCTCCAGGCAAGAACACTGGAGTGGGTTGCCATTTCCTTCTCCAATGCATCAAAGTGAAAAGTGAAAGGGAAGTCGCTCAGTTGTGTCCAGCTTAAACCAGGTCATTGTTGAGCCGAGCATGAGTACCCCTCAGTCCTTATATGAGATGGATGCACTATGCCAAGATCATTACTCCCACATCAACCAGATGTTAAGGGAGGCACACTTCAAGAGCCTATCGGAGTGAGGACAATTGCCAACATGATGAACGAGGAGCCCCTTATTCCAGCCTAAAATTTGTTTATAAAAGCAATCACACACATACACACACAAAAGAAAAGATATTCAGTATCATTAATCATCAGAGAAATCCAAACTAGAACCACAGTGAGGTATCACTTCACACCCATCACAATGGCCATCATCAAAAAGCACACAAGTAACAAATGTTGTCAGGGATGTAGAGAAAAGGGAACCCTCCTACACTGTTGGTGGGAATGTAAATTGGTGCAGCCACTGTGGAAAACAATATGGAAGTTTCTCAAAAAACTAAAAACAGAGCCATACGATCCAGGAATCCCACTCCTGAGTTTATATTCAAATATAACAAAAACACTAATTCAAAAAGATACATGTACTGAAATAGTCATAGCAGCATTATTTACGATTTCGAAGACCTGAAAGCAATCTAAGTATCCATCAACAAATGAATGGATAAAAAGATGTGGTGTATACATTCAATGGAATACTACTCAGCCACAAAAAGGAATGAAATTTTGCCACTTGTGGCAACATGGATGGACTTGGAGGGCATTAGGCTAAATGAAATAAGTCAGACAGAGAAAGACAAATCGTGTACGATATCATTTACGCGTGGGATCTAAAAGACACAACAAACTAGTGAGTATAATGAAAAAGCAGCAGACTCGTAGATACAGAGAGCAAACCAGTGGTTACCAGTGTGAGGCAGGAGAAATAGGGGAGTCGGAGGTACAAACTATTACATATATGATAGGCTCAAGGATGGAGAAGGCAATGGCACCCCACTCCAGTACTCTTGCCTGGAAAATCCCATGGACGGAGGAGCCTGGTGGGCTGCAGTCCATCGGGTCACTGAGTCAGACACGACTGAGCGACTTCACTTTCACTTTTCACTTTCATGCATTGGAGAAGGAAATGGCAACCCACTCCAGTGTTCTTGCCTGGAGAATCCCAGGGACGGGGGAGCCTGGTGGGCTGCCGTCTATGGGGTCGCACAGGGTCGGACATGACTGAAGCAACTTAGCAGCAGCAGCAGCAGCAGGCTCAAGGATGTACTATACAACATGGGGAATATTGCCAATATTTTGTAATAATTGTGTGTTAGTTTTTCAGTCACGTCCGACTCTTTGTGACTCCGTGAACTATAGCACGTAAGGCTCCTCTGTTCACGGAATTCTCCAGGCAAGAATATTGGAGTGGGTAGCCATTCCCTTCTCCAGCACATCTTCTTGACTCAGGGTTTGAACACAGGTCTCCTGCATTGCAGGCAGATTCTTTACTGTCTGAGCCACCATGGAAATTAACCTTTAAAATTGTATAAAAATTTAAAAATAGTTTTTAGAAAGGAGTACTAGGCTATGACTTCATTATAGAGGGGAAGATAACTTGACTGATGGATGGTCTCTTGAACAGGGAAGACCAGTTGTCCATGTGACCTTAGGGAGATCATTTGTAAGAATCACTAGCATTCACTAAATGATTACTCTGGACCAGGCATGGCTCCAAGTGCTTTGTATGTACTATGCCATTAAATCTTTATAACCATGCTCTGAAGATTGTTATAACCATCTTTATAACAACCCTATAACCACTTCTAGCAGTTGCTGAGTGATTACTATGGGCCAGCAGTGGTTGCAGGAGCCTTGCATGTACTCATTAATCCCGTCTCTATAAACAGTCCTTTGTGGTAGCACTATTTTAATCTACAAGTAGGAAAGTGAGATATAGAGATGTTAAGCCGCTAGGTCATGCGGTAAGCAGCAGCAGCAGCCGTGCCCATTACCAATTTACAGAAGGATAGAATTTGGGTAATAAAGTCTAACTGTTTTTATTTTTCCTTTGTGCTTAGTCTGTTTTCACTTGATCACAGTGGGCCTTGCACAGAGGCCTCATACTGGTACTTGGCACTTCAGAGTTCTTCCTCCCGCCCCTGAGCACAACAGCTCAATTCAAGATGGCAGCAGTGGGCCCTGTGCAGAGAGACACTCCCGGCACTGTGATCTGGAGCCTGAGCCACGCAGCTGTGTGGCTCCCCTGTGAGAGCTCTGCCCGCTGCCTGCTGCTGAGATCCCTATAAAGCAGCCCTGCCTATGGCCTGTGGGGAGAACATGTCCTCCAGAGCAGGGGTCCCCAACCTCTGGAATCTAATGCCTGATGATTCGAGGTGGAGCTGATTAATGATAATAGAAATAAAGTGCACAATAAATGTAATGCCCTTGAATCATCCCCAAACTGTCCCCTGTCTCCTGTGGGTGGAAAAACTGTCTTCTGTGACATTGGTCCCTGGCGCCAAAAATGTTGGGACTGCTGCTCTAGAGCCTGAGCTTGCACCTCTCCATTCTTTGATCAAAGAATAAAATTCTCCTTTACTTCTGAACTAAAGTTAGTCCCATTCTGTTGGCTCCAATGGCACTGGTCAGAAGGACCCTTGCTGGAGCCTGACAGGAAAGGGTCGGTAACAAGAGTGGCAACACTGGGATTTGAACTGTTTGGTTTGACCCCAGTGGCCATTACAGTTCACTCTACTGCACCATAGCTAATCCTTCTGTTTCTGTTTTCACATAGAATTATACGTTCATTGAGTTTCTTTCAGTTCTACAAGTGACTGCTATTCTAAGACAAAACACTTCCAGGATCCTTTCTTCAACTGGTTTTGGCAGTGACCGCCTGAAAGTAGACACGTCTAAGCCCACCTCTAGGCCTCTCCATAGTGGTCATGCTGAGTCAGCCGACTTGCTGCCAAAACTCTAGGACATCATTTTTGAATAGCACTTCCCTGGTGGCTCAGACGGTAAAGCGTCTGCCTGCAATGCGGGAGACCCCGGTTTGATTCCTGGGTCGGGAAGATCCCCTGGAGGAGGAAATGGCAATCCACTGCAGCACTCTTGCCTGGAAAATCCCATGGATGGAGGAGCCTGATAGGCTACAGTCCATGGGGTCGAAAAGAGTTGGACACGATTGACTGACTTCACTTTCACTTTCAAGTATGAATTTCAGATATACATCTCACGGTTCTTAAAAAAATAAGGCTCTTTGTTCCCCAAAGTTGTTTGGGGAGTTGTTTTTTTTAAAACAAACACCAGATTGTGTTCTGATTTACTGTTGTGAATTAGAGAACAGAGAAATGATCTCAGGGTCACCCAGGATCAAAGCTTAAGATGTCAAGGTTAAAATAATTATTTTTCCTCTTTATCAACTGCTGTCTGTGACCTTGATTATAGGATGAGGGTTTACTGAACTATGTCTTGGAGAAATGTTAACCTGTTTTGCACAGAATCAACATATTGAGTAGGAAAATGATAAAGAACCTGATTTCAAAAGTTTCTGTGATGCAAGCCAAGCCCTGACCTTGCAAATTCCCAATTCTTATCACATGAGTTCCACAGCTCATATTCCAGGGTAATTCTCCCCTTTCAGCCTCCTCGTCCTAGGAGGCTGGTATCTTTCTTTGCTCTAAGGGCAGATTGCCATGGATCCAGTCTTACCATGGAGGACGTCAACCTGTCACTAAGCTGAACTCACTGTGCAGAGCTCATTTCAAATGAAAGCCCAGCCCTGGGGAAACTTGAGCAAATTTAGCCACCATCACCTTTATTTTCCTTCGTACTAAGAGTCATGAAGGGGTTGATGGGGTGCGTTATAAGAATGCAGAGAGTATAACTTCATGGCAAGTAAGAGAGTGAAGAGGGCTTGAGGGTCAGAAACTAGAGTTAAAATCGCAACTTTGTTTTTGTCATATGTGGCCTTGGATAAATCATATAACCTCAGGTGGACTAGAAATTGAATCTCTCTCAAGGGCTGTGTTGAGGATCAAGCAAGATGATAGGCATGAAAGTTTCACATGAAAGTATCTGGATGAATAAATGGGAGCTGCTTAATAAGCCAGAGTTATTGTTCTTCTGATTATTGCTACTGGTTAATATTCTTGTCGTGATCTCTGTTTCCCTATAGAAGCTATTCTCCATACCCACATGGAAGATGAATTGCTAGGGTCCATACTGGCAGCTGAGAAGCTGGGAACAGGCTGGGGCCAAGAGAACCTCGGAAGAACAGAGCTCTGTGCTAGTTAAGAGAATACAACACTTTGTATACTGAATTCTTTTTTGTATTGTTGGAATATTTTGAAGAAGGTGACACTAGTTTTACATATAGAAAGAAACCTGAGTATTTAAAGAATTCCATAAGAACCAGCTGATATCTAACAGTGCAACAGCAGTAACCTCAAATAACCTTCTAAAAGAATTTAAATCACCCATGTGGTGCTCTGTCTGCAGATGCATAATCTAATCTAGTTGTGAGGAAGTGTTGACAAACCCACAAGAAGGAACTTGGTATGAAGAAAGAGAGAGAGACTGTAAGTCAAAAATGTCAATGTCATAAAAGACAAAGTCTATAGCAGTATTCTAGACTGGATCTGGCACTGGGTTGGGGCTGGGAGGGGGGCATGCTGTAAAAGACATTATTGGATCAATAGACAAAATTGGAATGCAGGCAGATGAGACAAAAGAGCATACACTCATGTACACACATAAATTCTCATATACATACATACATATAGAGAAAGAGGCAGAGAGAGAGTCAGAAACAGAGAGAGAAACACACAAAGACTGAGAGATGTAGAGACAGACAGAGAAAGAGCTAACAATAAAGTAAATGGGGTACGATGTTAATATTAGGTGAATCTGGTTAAAAGATATACAGTTTTCTTTCTACCATTCTTACAATGTTTAAGTTTAAAACTGTTTTCAAACAAAAGGTTAGAAAAGCATCAGAATGTTATTAAATATTACATGTGTATATTTTTAAATTCTGAGGCCACTTTTAGAAATGGAAATATTTCCCATGTAGACTGGAACATTTCTCTTCATTTCCTCCCCCAATGAACCCAGTAAAATAAGAGTGGCCTCATCAACAAGCAAATGGTATTTAAAGTTTTTACATAGAGAAAACAAACTTGAGGGCCCTTACTAAAAACACGAACCTGTGTATTAGGCTTGTGTGTACTTAGTCACTCAGTCGTGTCTGACTCTTTGAGACCCCAAGGATGTAGCCCACCAGGCTCCTCTGTCCATGGAGATTCTCCAGACAAGAATACTGGAGTGGGTTGCCATGCCCTTTCAGGGATATATTAGGCTGATAAGTATGGTTGGATGTGGTCTTTGTGCAAGACAGTAGAGAGCCCACACCCATTTTTTACACCAATCTTGGGTCTCAGTGTATCTAGACCCTTACCTTCTCACCTTATCCCATATTTGGGGATGACTGAAATGTTCATTATTCTATTATTTTTGTAATAAAACTAGTTACAACTTTGGTGGATTTTCCTTCAGTTTCCTTTAAAATATCCTTGCATCCAAATGGTTACCTCAGCGGGAAAATCCACGAAATCAGTTGCTCAACACAGCTGTAACTAATGAAATGTGAAGTTAATGAACAGAGATGATGAAGATTTTGAATAATATAATGAATGTTAATGAATAGTAGGAAAAGCTCAGTGTGGTGACCCAGCTGACTTCCAGACAAGGGGCTAAGTTGAGGGTTTGCCTTCTGAAGCTGATCTAGCCAAGCTGTGGGACACCATATCAGGGTTGATTCAGGAGATCTGGCTCACCAGGGGGGCCTTTATTCCCTCTGCATACCAGTCCCAGATTCTCCTTCTTGCGATGCATACTCAGGCCAGAGGCCCTATTCTGGAGGACACTGCGGCTGTCCTGTGGTAGAGAATGCTGACAATGACAACACACCCCTCACTCACTGAATCACTGTCGGTTTCCTGGCTCTCTAAGGCTGTGAATAGTAATTGTTTGGATAAGATCAGTCAGGGGCTTCCCTCCAGCTGGGATTCCTTGGTGGCTCAGCTGGTAAAGAATCTGCCTGCAGTGTGGGAGACCTGGGTTTTATCCCTGGGTTGGGAAGATCCTCTGGAGAAGGGAATGGCTACCCACTCCAGTATTCTGGCCTGGAGAATTCCATGGACTGTATAGTTCATGGGGTCGCAAAGAGTCAGACATGACTGAGCAACTTTCACTTTCCCTCTAGCTAGGTCCAACAAAGGAGCCAGGAGTGGACTGATGTATCACATCATTTCCCAGGAGCTGGTGGGTGGGAAAGAGGTTCCTGCGTACTGCAGAGAGACCGCACAAAGGAGGCAGAGGAGGGAGAGGGGCAGGCCTCCTGTTAATACGTTTGCCTGGATTAGGTCTTGAATGGGCAAGAAGATTGGAAAAAGGATTCTTCTTCCATCTCTTCTTCCTTAGGCTCCTCTTTCTTGACCAAGAGAGGGAGAAGGTTGAGTATTTTCCCAAAGATGACAGATAATCTCCTTTTAAAACTCTGGAATGGTCATTTGCCATCAAATCTTCCTTTGTCTGGACCATCAATCTGAAAACCTATCACAAAATTCAGCTCACTGTTCCCGGTTTCATCTCATTCAAGGTCTATGATGAGCCCAAACTGTCCCCTCTCTCTCCAGTCTCCTCTGACTGCCTTTTCTCTACTCCCTCCCCAAGTCCCTGGTAATATTTGCTTATTCTTCCTTTGGAGGCATCTGATTGTCACAGCAGAATTTTAACTTTTGCTTTTCCAGCAAAGCGTATTATCTAGGCACTCTAAGTTCATTTTGTTTAGAGTTCCCATTTTGGATGAAAAGTTGGAAATTAAAACCAGACATCTGTACGTGGGAACATAAAATTCCACAAAACAATGGGATAATAGCTTGCTTGTAAAATCATAGGCTTCATTCATTTTCATTTTTGTTAATGTCTTATTTCTTCATTAAAATATATGGTTGATAAAGGAAGAGTACTGCAGTAGAAAGAAGATGGGTTTTGAAGTATGCAGGTTTAGGTTTGGATCTCAATTTTGCCACTTTATCTCATACTCTTTCCACCCCATCTCCCAAATGCCAAACTTCCTTCTAGCTTAAATAGGAGTGGATTTTACCAAAAACCCAGCGAGGAGGCTGCATACATCTGAGAAGGAACTTGAAATCTGACCTCTTTTCATGCCATAAAGCAGGCTGATTGGGGGCCCTAAAGGTATCTCCATGTCTCAGTCCCTGGGACCAGTGAATATTATTACCTCAGAAGGCAAAAGAGGGGCTATGACCTCACATGTTGAAAGCCTGAGTTCAGGATCTTGAGAGTAGATATTTATCCTGGCATATCTGGGTGGGCCCTAAATGCAATCACATGTGTTGTTATAAGAACCAGGCAGAGCGAGCTCTGAGACACACACACAGAGGAAAAGGCCACGTGAAGACCAGAGGCAGAAGTGATAAGTAACGTGGCTGCATCACTTCAGCCACACTGTGATGAAGCCATCACTGTGGCTGCAGTGATGAAGCCACAAACAGTTAGAAGCTGGAAGGGGCAGGGAAGGATTCTTCCCTGGAGACTCCAGAAGGAGCACACCGCCTGCTGACATCTTGATTTCACACTTCTGGCCTCCAGGACTGGGAGAGATTACATGTCAGTTGTTTGGAGCCACCCAATTTGTGGTAATTTGTTACAGCAGCCCTAGAACATGGACACTCTGCACTAATCTGGGCTGCAGGGCTGAGCTCCTCCCCACATTCTCTCAGCAACCCTACCAGAGAGAAACCTGTGAGGGTGGGGCACTGCCCCGACAGGCCCCTGTGAACACCGTGCTCAGACATTTCTCATAGAGCCAGGAAGGGCTGGGCTGGGCTGGGCTGGGCTGTGCTGGGTGAGGCCCTTGGGAGCACCCTTCTCAATTTGATTTTCTCTCGGAGCCCTGGGTTCCTCCTCATGCAAACGTCTTCAGTTACTTAACTGAAGTCTCAGCTTCAGTAGGAGCCTCTGCATTCTGTAGTAAATGATTTTACTACAGGTCCTTCCTGCGTGTGGGCTCTGAGAGGGAGGGAGCATGTGGGACCAGAGAGATGTTGCCATGGTGAAGACCCAGGCTTCCTCCTCACAGCTTCACAGAGAAAGCCAGAGATGTGGCCTGAACCCCCTTGGTCAGACAGATAACACAATCTTTGAGCTTCTCAGTTACCCTGTGAATGTAGAACACTACCCACATTTTACAGACCAGAAGATCATCAGTGTGTCCAAGTTCACACAACTGGGATGAGGATTGAGACTGGACTAGAGCAAATATCCATCTGTTCCCAAGACCCTGGCATAGGGTTGTCTTATTTACCTCTACCAACGAGAAAAATAGAAAAATGCAGTTGGAAGGACTCCAAATCTACCTGATTTTGATTTGAGCTCTGAAGGTCATTGTGCATGTGTGCGTGCTAAGTCGCTCCAGTCATGTTCAACTCTCTGTGACCCTATGGACTGTAACCTGCCCGGCTCCTTTGTCCATGGGATTCTCCAGGCAGGAATACTGAAGTAGGTTGCCATTTCCTTCTCCATTTTCTTCCCCAGTGAGGGATCAAACCCAGGTCTCTTACGTCTCCTGCATTGGCGGTCAGGTTCTTTACCACGAGAGCCAACTGCAAAGCCCAAAGGTCATTATGCATTAGTATATTCCAGGTGCTCATTGCTGACCATTCTCTGGGCAACCATAGGCCAAAGCTACCCGAGCCCAACCCCCACCTCAAAGTAGCTATTAAGACCAGAGATTGCCTGGAAAAGAAACCTCGTAGTCTGTTGTCTGGATAGTGAACACCTGGGTCTCAGTCCCCTCTGTTACTAATTGTTCAGGTGCTCAGTTGTGTCCTGGAGAAGCCAATGGAAACCCACTCCAGTATTCTTGCCTGGAGAATTCCATGGACAAAGGAGCCTGGAGGGTGACAGTCCATGGGGTCGCGAAGAGTTGGACATGACTGAGTGACTATCACTCACTCACTTAGTCATGTCCAACTCTTTGCAACCCTATAGACTGTCGCCTGCCAGGCTCCTCTATCCATGGGACTCTCCAAGCAAGAATACTGGAGTGGGTTGCCATTTTCTCCTCCGGGGATCTTCCTGACCCAGGGATTGACCTGTGTCTCCTGCATCTCCAACACGCAGGGGGAATCTTTACGATTGATCCACCGGACAAGCCCCCTATTACTACTTAGCTGTGTGCCATTCTCATAAGCGGGCCCACATTTTAACATCTCTGTGCTTCACTTTTCCCATCTGAGAAGTTAGGAGGATAGATGGAATGAGTGCTTCTCCATATTTTTTGTACATTAGAACTTCCTGGGGGGCTTTGTCAGGCCATGTCCCTCACCAGTTAAACTGGAATATCCAGTGATGGGATCCAGGCATAAGCATTTTCAAAAACTGGCTAGGTGATTTTTATATGTGACCAAGTTTTTTGTTTTTTTTTTTTCAATGTTACATTTCATTTAGATAGATCAAGCTGGTTTTAGAAAAGGCAGAGGAACCAGAGATCAAATTGCCAACATCTGCTGGATCATAGAAAAAGCAAGAGAGTTCCAGAAAAACATCTATTTCTGCTTTCTTGACTATGCCAAAGCCTTTGACTCTGTGGATCACAATAAACTGTGGGAAATTCTGAAAGAGATGGGAATACCAGACCACCTGATCTGCCTCTTGAGAAATTTGTATGCAGGTCAGGAAGCAACAGTTCCAACTGGACATGGAACAACAGACTGGTTCCAAATAGGAAAAGGAGTTCGTCAAGGCTGTATATTGTCACCCTGTTTATTTAACTTATATGCAGAGTACATCATGAGAAACGCTGGGCTGGAAGAAACACAAACTGGAATCAAGATTGCCGGGAGAAATATCAATAACCTCAGATATGCAGATGACACCACCCTTATGGCAGAAAGTGAAGAGGAACTCAAAAGCCTCTTGATGAGAGTGAAAGTGGAGAGTGAAAAAGTTGGCTTGAAGCTCAACATTCAGAAAACGAAGATCATGGCATCTGGTCCCACCACTTCATGGGAAATAGATGGGGTAACAGTGGAAACAGTGTCAGACTATTTTTCTGGGCTCCAAAATCACTGCAGATGGTGCCTGCAGCCATGAAATTAAAAGACGCTTACTCCTTGGAAGGAAAGTTATGACCAACCTAGACAGCATATTCAAAAGCAGAGACATTACTTTGCCAACAAAGGTCCATCTAGTCAAGGCTATGGTTTTTCCTATGGTCATGTATGGATGTGAGAGTTGGACTGTGAAGAAGGCTGAGCGCCAAAGAATTGATGCTTTTGAACTGTGGTGTTGGAGAAGACTCTTGAGAGTCCCTTGGACTACAAGGAGATCCAACCAGTCCATTCTGAAGGAGATCAGCCCTGGGATTTCTTTGGAAGGAATGATGCTAAAGCTGAAACTCCAGTACTTTGGCCACCTCATGCGAAGAATTGACTCATTGGAAAAGACTGTGATGCTGGGAGGGATTGGGGGCAGGAGGAGAAGGGGACGACAGAGGATGAGATGGCTGGATGGCATCACCAACTCGAAGGAAATGAGTCTGAGTGAATTCTGGGAGTTGGTGATGGACAGGGAGGCCTAGCGTGATACGATTCATGTGGTCGCAAAGAGTCGGACACGACTGAGTGACTGATCTGATCTGATAATCTCATTGTGATGAGAAAAGAAAGTCAGGTCTTTAATAATCATAATAAAAAATAATAAAAAAGCTTACAAACAGCAATGCACTATTTCCTCCCCAGCTCCTTGCCCCGTTGATGGTTAACAGCTGAAAGAAGATGCAATGACTCAAAATCAAAAATAAAAACAAAATAAAAAAGCAAGCCAACCCCAGGAACAACCCACACTGTCAATGAGTTTCCATACGTAATTCAAACAAACAGTCAAATGTCAACCACTTGTGGAGAACACCATGGATTTCCTTGGTTTTTAATATGTTTTTCTTTTGAAGGTAAAATAAAACAGGACAAAAAGTTATACATAAATGCCAGTTCCATAAAGGCACTGCTGTTGCAGCAGTCTTACACGACTTCTAAGATCTTTCCAGATGTAATGTCTTTTGTCCACATCTGCATGTAAAGCCAGTGGCCACTAGCGTTTTGATTCCCCAGATATCAGGAATTCCAGGAAAATCCTCTACTAAAGCACCAACCACACTCAGCTTTTCAAGAGAAAATCATTTCACCCTGGTTTTACCCAACAATATAATATTTAGAATCTATGCAATTGTCTAAATCTGTTATGACCTTTCATGTTTTTAACATGATAACAGAATTATATGATAACAGGATATATATTTTTATAACAGGATATATATTTTTAACATGATAACAGGATTAACATGATAACAGAACTATTCAGCTATCATTCAGTTAACTGTAATTCTGCGGGTTGCTGTAAATGGTACCCTGGAGTTCTAAAAAAAAATAAAAAATTAATGTAATCTAGTCAACTGGTCTTAACTAAATCCTCATTTGTCCTGAAGACTGCTAAATTTGAGCCAGAGTTAGAGAGGTGAGTTCAGGGTTTAATAATTATAAATATTAATTATAATATTAATAATAATAACAAAAACAGCCACAATTTGAAAGTACTTAATGCACATCACCTGGAGAAGGAAATGGCACCTTACTTCAGTACTCTTGCCTGGAAAATCCCATGGACAGAGGAGCCTGGTGGGCTACACTACATGGGGTTGCAAAGAGTCAGACATGAATGAGCAACTTCAATTTTTTCCTAATGTACATCAGGCAAAGTGACAGATGCTTTTTATACGTTATTTTAGATTCTCACAACAACCTTGCTAGGTAAGCATCATTTCTTCTATTTTACTGCTGAGGCAATTAAGGCCCAGAGAGGTCAGGTAATTTGCTAAGGTCACACAGTAAGAAGTAGTTCTACAATTCCAACCTATTCTGCCCGTGCTCTTTCCACCATACCACAACACCTCTGGAGAGAAATGATTGAGAAATAAAGATGGTAGAATAAAAAAAAAAAAAAAAGAGAAATAAAGATGGAAGTCCCAGGGAAAGAGTTAGCTTACAAGGGGGAGAATCAGGTCTACGGTGGGGAAATAGTCACGAGTTGCTCACATGAAAGGTGCTATAAGAAAATAAATATTATAAATTAACATTTTAACTGTGTTCTGGGCTCAGACTTGTTAGGAGCCACAATACTGGAATAGATGAATTCATTATGAAGGGTTAGTTCTTCATACTCAGTTCTAGCTCCCTCAAATTAATCTTAATAAATAAACCTATTGTGTTCCTGTTTGGATTACGTAATTCAATAATGTCATTTTTTAGCCAGTTTGAGGTCTTTGGATTTCAGCGTATTTTCACTCTTGCTGATTGCCATCAGTAGTACAAAGAAAGGGAAAGGCTGCAGTGGGCACAGCTGTAACAATCACTTTGTCTACAGTGCTCATATCCAAATTCTGTGTGAATCGGCACATTCTGAAGATACACACAAGCATATGCATAAGGTAATTACTCAGAAATCTAAATGTAAATCTGTAACTTGACAAAGCACTGAACTAAAATAATTCACCCATGAAACCAGATGTAGCTTGAAGAATAGGTAGTAAACACACTATGGCCTAGAGCAGGAAAAGGGGGGAAAAAAGAATTTTCTTAATGAGTCTTTCATGGACCACCATTTTCACTGTATAGCCAAAACAATTAAATAATCAAAGGATCTTAGCATTCTGAGGAATACTCAGATGTTATTGCAAGTGGTTTAGGTATCAGATATTTTAAAAAAATCTTCTAAAAATATTTATTACACTTAGAGAATGGAAATTTCTTGTACTTACAGAGAGAAGGTGCATGATTACACATAGGTGTGTATATATATATATGTATACATATATACATACACACACACACACAAACTTCATATGCAGAATGTGCATGCATAAACTGTATGGCTGAATACATGTTTTTTTTTATAAGAATAGGTGAATTTCACAGTAATTTTTTTCCTGTGGAAAATTACCTCCACATTGGAAATTGGGAATCAGAAAAATATATCCTTTCACTGCAAATAATAACATAGTGATAAGTCATTACACAACCTCAGAGGAGATAATGTATCAGCAGCAAGATAAATTTGGGCAGCATCTATTCCTGGAGGGAATTAAGAGATATTTACAAAACTACAGCAATGTGATATTGGGTTAGTAGATTGAAATATATATATGATTTTTTTCTTTTATGTTACTTATTAAATGTATGTATTTTTAAAGATCTGAACAAAAAGCTAATGAGAATAAAGATGGTACTATCTGAAATAACTGGTGCGCTTGAAACCCAATTTTTAAAATTTGTAGGTAGGAGCACTTTAACAAGACTAACAGACCATAAGCTTGTTTTTCCCTTGCAAATGCTGATCAAATGAGAAGTGAACATTTAGAATAGGTTTGTTTCCTATGTGAAATCCTCTTTCCACATCACACACACACACACACACTCTCTCCCTGTAAACTGTAAATCCCTACATTGAACTAAAGATGCAAAGAACCAAAGGATGAGTTAAAGCAGCGTTTTTACCTTTTTGTTGATCAAACACAGATGGAGTACTGAAATCCATGGTTGCCTGTCTCATCATCTACCATCAGAATGGCAAAAAGGATCCAGGTCTCTAGAGAGGAAAAAACACCGTCTCACACGTTACAGTCAACACAACAGTCAGATACAGCAGCCCCTGCCAAGCCCTCTGTTTGAGAATTCAGTGTGCATTAGAGCTGCAGGTCGTTGTCAAGGCAAATAATGAAAATAGGTAAATGTTATTCCTCTAATACCTGACAGGAAAAAGACTTACTTATGGTCTCACTCATCAGCTATCCCCGTGTGTAAGTTATTAAACACTCTCCAGCCCCCAACAAAGAGAGAGAGAAAAAAAGCTCAAACCCTGAAAAATGGTGTTCATGGAGGGCCACCTGCCTTGGATCTGGGCCAGGAAAATACTGGAGGTCACGGAGATTCAGCAGCTGGTGTGTTGCTTTAAACCAAAAGAAATCTCAATGGGTGAGTGAGGATTCACAGGGCCAAACAGAGCATGTGCAGAGCTGCCAATGCAGTCTGGATTCGGCTGTGTTCTTGGGGGAGTGAGAACTGCATTTGGGTCATGTGAGCAGAGTGCCATCTCAATGGAATAGCACGTAAATATTGTAGCAGGAGGCTGCTGCCCATGTGCTGTATGGAGTCGTTACAGGCTTTCCCCACTCATCTCTAGTCTCCCTTCAATTCTGTTCTCCAAATGACAGGGAGGATGGGGGAAGGAAGCGGCGTTTGAAAGGTTGCATTTCAGGGCTCAGATATCCATAACGATAAAATTAAAACAGTGTGCAATCTCAAGGGTGTTTAGAGCAGTATTATACGCGGTGGGGAAAAAAGCCTCAAAATCACCTGAATGTGTATCAATTGAGGAGCAGCTTGGATAAATGGTAGCAAATTCATACTCTAGATTTAAAACTCTGAAGTAAATCTATGTGAATTTATTTGGTAGGATGATTCTATTAACAAATGGAAAAAGTTATATATTTCATTTGTTTACATTTTTATTAAACCAGAAACCACCTACTGTATATATAAATATGTTTATGTATGTTCATAGGAACAGAGGAAGGTGTATGAAGATATACTGTTAACATTGGTTCCCTCAGGGGCTTCCCGGGTAGCTTAGCTGGTAAAGAATCCACCTGCAATGTAGGAGACCCTGGTTCAATTCCTGGGTCAGGAAGATCCCCTGGAGAAGGGATAGGCTACCCACTGCAGTATTCTTGGGCTTCCCTGGTGGCTCAGCTGGTAAGGAATCCGCCTGCAATGTGGGAGACCTGGGTTTGATCCCTGGGTTGGGAAGATCTCCTGGAGAAGGCAACAGATATTCACTCCAGTATCCTGGCCTGGAGAATTCCATGGACTATATAGTCCATAGGGTCACAAAGAGTCAGACACGAGTGAGTGAATTTCACTTTCAGGGGATTGCAATTGCAGTAGGACATTTCTAACTTGTTCTTTTTCTACCTCTGTATTTTTAGGCTTATCATAATAAGCCTATTATTTTATATTTGTTATTAAAAATCTGATATAATAAATTCAAAACAAATAAAGCTCTACATTCAAGACAATCAGATATTTGGAGAAGTCCAACAGTCACATAGAAGATACTCTCGTAAATGCTGTTGATAATGATAATAATTTAAAAATTTTAATTAGTGTGTGACTATAAAAATAAAAGCAGAAACCAACAGTTTTCTTCAATACACAAACTTCTTTCTTATCTCTTGCCTCTCACATTTTCCCCATCAACACAGTGTCTGGCCTCAGTTCCCTGTGACAATACTATGACTTACTCACCTTCCTCATATCAGTCTTCCCCCCGCAAATGCCCTGTGTTCATCTTACTTAAAAAGCAGGCAAAACCTACTTCTTATAAATCATTACCCAAAATGTGCTCCATAGATGCACTTCTTAAATTTCCCAGTGCTGTGTGTTGTTTGTTTGTTTGTTTGTTTTTTGCATTAAATGTGAAAGTCAGACTTTGGGGACTGAAGAGTGAATTGGTGAAGACATTTTGGCATAAGCTAGTGGATATTCTGCTAAGGAGAGATGGCCTAAACTCACCCAACTGACTGAGGTAAAAGGACTTGTGGCTGCTTGGTCCCAAACACTAGAAAGATTAAGGACTTAGATTAACTTCCTTTTAATTCATTTGTTCATTAACTCATCAATGTTTATGGAAAGATTACTATGCTCCAGTTATTTTGACAGGCACTAATGATGCAGCTGTAAGCAAGATAGGAAAGTTTTCCAGGCTCAATGAACTTCACCTTGGGTGTAGCTTCTGCTTCTGGCTACACTGCAGGAATAGGGATTGGATTTACTCTCCAGTTCAAAGAATTAGAAAACTAAGCAAAATATTTGAAATGATATTTTTCAGACAGCAGGCAATGTAGACCAGAGATCCCTGGGAGAAGAGAAGTGAACTGAGTCTGATGAGTCTCGCTGGCTGCTTGGCGAGAATTTTCAGGCTGAGGCACAGGGAGGGTGTGGTGGGTTCAATGGTGCCCCCACCACAAAGATGCATTTGCTTCTTAATTTTCAGAAGCTGTGAATGTGACCTTATTTGAAAAAGGGGTCTTTGCCTATGTAATCAAGTTAAGGAGCTCAAGGTGAACTCATCTTAGATTATCTGTGTGTGCTAAGTCACTTCAGTTGTGTCCAACTCTTTGTGACCCTATGTTTTGCAGCCTGCCAGGCTGCTCTGTCCATGAGATTCTTCAGGCAAGAATACTGGAGTGGGTTGCCGAGCCTTCCTCCAGGGAATCTTCCCGACCCTGGGATCGAACCCTTGTCTCTTACATCTCCTGCATTGGCAGGTGGGTTCTTTACCACTAGCACCACCTGGGAACTCCTAGATTATCTGAGTGGGCCCTGAATTCGACGACAGTTGTCCCTAGAAGAGACAAACGTAGTGAAGTCAAGTGACCAGCGATTGCAGTGATGCAGCCACAGGCCAAGAAGGTACAGTTGAAGCCACTAGAAGCTGAAAGAGGCAGGAACAGATTGCCTGCTAGAGACTTCAGAGATAGTATGGTGCTGTTGACACCTTGATTTTGAACTTCTGGTCTCTAGACCTGTGGGAAAATAAATTTCTATATTCTCAGCCACCAAGTTTGTGCCAATTTGTTGCAGCAGCTTCAAGAAACTAACACAGAAGGGGGCTTCCCAAAATGGGTGCAAGTCTCTATAATGTGACATTTCTGTGCCCATTTATATCATTACCAAAACCAAAAGAAAATACAGACAATTCCATGTTTGTAAAAGGGCTACTTGGGGCTCATTTTAAAGAAAAGTGTCAGAGTATAAAGGACACGAGTTTGTTTTTTTTTAGCTGTGTGATTTGGGCAAATTACATAACTTTTTGAGCCTGTCATAATCTGTGGTATGGGTACCCTACCCCCTAGCTTCCTGTGAGAGTTCTTATTGCTCAGTCCACTTCTCAGGCTGCAGACATAGAGATGATTTTTTTCTGTACAACCAGAGCCAAGTGTAAGATAACATTTGGTTGTTTTTTGTCAAGTGTGTTTTGAATAAGGCCATTATTCAGACATATTCACACACTTTTCACAGATATCGGGTGCCTGTGATTCACTAACCCTTATCTGTAACGTAGGAGGGAAAAGAGGAGGTCTGCGTGACTGTGCAAAATCTGGCTCTGTGCCCCCTCTCCAGATCATCTCTCACTACCCTCCCTCTGTTCTCACATCCGGCCACACTGGTCTCCTTTCTGTTCCTGGGTCATGCCATGCCCTTTCCCAAACTCCCAAAACTTTGCTATTTTTTCCCTTCCCTTGGAATGCTTTTTCCCCAGTTCAAATGTCGCTGTTACATCAAGGCTTTCTCTGACCACGTTTTCTAAAATAGTCTTTCATTCCTTCACCCCATTTGTCACTTCCTTCTTCAGCATGCCACGGTGGATTAACAATGAGGAATACCCTCCCCAGGAAGACAGGCCTTTGCCCATGTACAATATCTCTCTACTCCAGAGCTTCTCTGACTACCTATGGTAAAGGTTGCTGTTGTTCAGTAGCTAAGTCATGTCCAACTTTGCTATCCCATGGACGGCCGCACGCCAGTCTCTCTTCACTATCTTCCAGAGTTTGCCCAAACTCATGCCCAGTGAGTCAGAGATGCTGTCTAACCATCTTATCCTCTATTTCCCCCTTCTCCTTTTGCCTTCACTCTTTCCTAGCATCAGAGTCTTTTCAGAGGAGTTGGCTCTTTGCATTAGGTGGCCAAAAGAGCTTCAGCTTGAGCATCAGTCCTTCCAATGAATATCCAGGGTTAATTTCCTTTAGGATTGACTGTTTGATCTCCTTGCAGTCAAAGGGACTTTTTTTGGTCAGAACTCTTCACTATGACCCGTCTGTCTTGGGTGGTCCTACATAGCATGGCTTATAGCTTCACTGAGTTACTCAAGCCCCTTCACCATGATAAGGCTGTGAGCTATGAAGGGGTGTGGTAGAGAACCAGGTTTTTAAAATTTTCAAACCATCATGAAACTGATGCATTAATAAAATATGATAAAAATAATTTAAAAAGAAAAAATGATTTATAGAAGGCAAGCCCCAATCTTTATTATTAGATTCAACAGGCATTAAGTTATATCAATAAATGTAATCCAAACAAGGAATAATAAAAGAACTTTTTAAATGTACACATTGTTCACTGAAAGTACAGTTAGTCATTAATATGCTGTGCCATCCAATATGGTAGTCACTAGCTGCATATGACTTTTTAAGTTTGATTAAAATTAAATGAAATTTTAAAAAATCATTCCCTCAATCACAGCAGCCACTGTGATGAAATTTTGTCATAATTAAAAACTTTTGTTCTTTAAAAGATGCAGGTCAGAAAATGAAAAGACAAAACACAAACAGGAAGAAAATATTTATAAAACATATCTAATAAAGGATTTGTGTCCAGAATATGGGCTTCCATAGTGGCTCAGTGGATAAAGAATCTTCCTGAAATGCAGGATACTTGGGTTCAATTCTTGGGTCAGGAAGATTCCATGGAGAATGGAATGGCAACCCACTCTAGTATTCTTGCCTGGAGAATCCCATGGACGGAGGAGCCTGGTGGGCTACACTCAATGCAGTTGCAAAGAGTCAGACAAGACTGAACAACTAACACTTCACTTCACTTCATCCAGAATATACAAAGAATTTTCAAGAACAAAGATGTGAACAAAGATGTCACCAAAGAAAATATATAAATGGCAAGTAAGTATATGAAAACATGCTCAGCCTTATTGCTCATTCAGTTCAGTTCAGTTCAGTCACTCAGTCGTGTCCGACTCTGCGACCTCATGAATCGCAGCACGCCAGGCCTCCCTGTCTATCACCAACTCCCGGAGTTCACACAGACTCATGTCCATCGAGTAAGTGATGCCATCCAGCCATCTCATCCTCTGTCGTCCCCTTCGCCTCCTGCCCCCAATCCCTCCCAGCATCAGAGTCTTTTCCAATGAGTCAACTCTTCGCATGAGGTGGCCAAAGTACTGGAGTTTCAGCTTTAGCATCATTCCTTCCAAAGAAATCCCAGGGCTGATCTCCTTCAGAATGCACTGGTTGGATCTCCTTGCAGTCCAAGGGACTCTCAAGAGTCTTCTCCAACACCACAGTTCAAAAGCATCAATTCTTCGGTGCTCAGCCTTCTTCACAGTCCAACTCTTACATCCATACATGACCACTGGAAAAACCATAGCCTTGACTAGACAGACCTTTGTTGGCAAAGTAATGTCTCTGCTTTTGAATATGCTGTCTAGGTTGGTCATAACTTTCCTTCCAAGGAGTAAGCATTTTTTAATTTCATGGCTGCAATCACCATCTGCAGTGATTTTGGAGCCCCCACTGTTTTCCAATCTATTTCCCATGAAGTGGTGGGACCAGATGCCATGATCTTCGTTTTCTGAATGTTGAGCTTCAAGCCAACTTTTTCACTCTCCACTTTCACTCTCATCAAGAGGTTTTTGAGTTCCTCTTCACTTTCTGCCATAAGGGTGGTGTCATCTGCATATCTGAGGTTATTGATATTTCTCCCGGCAATCTTGATTCCAGCTTGTGTTTCTTCCAGTCCAGCGTTTTTCATGATGTACTCTGCATATAAGTTAAATAAACAGGGTGACAATATACAGCCTTGACGAACTCCTTTTCCTATTTGGAACCAGTCTGTTGTTCCATGTCCAGTTGGAACTGTTGCTTCCTGACCTGCATACAGATTTCTCAAGAGGCAGGTCAGGTGGTCTGGTATTCCCATCTCTTTCAGAATTTTCCACAGTTTATTGTGATCCACACAGTCAAAGGCTTTGGCATAGTCAAGAAAGCAGAAATAGATGTTTTTCTGGAACTCTCTTGCTTTTTCTATGATCCAGCGGATGTTGGCAATTTGATCTCTGCTTCCTCTGCGTTTTCTAAAATCAGGAAGTTCACAATTCATATTGCTCATTAGGAAAGGCTAAATCAAAATCACAATGAAATACTACTACACACTTACTGGAATGTCTTTGAAAAGCTAAAAACATACTGTTTGCTGGTGAGGATGCTAGAACTGTGACACATTGCTGATGGGAATGCAAAATAACCCAGCCATTTTAGAAAAGTTTGACTGTTTCTTAAAAAGTAAAGATAAATATGGCCCAGAAATTCAAGTCCCTGGCATTTACTTAAGAAAAATGAAAACATATGTTTTCACAAATACCTATATGTGAATGTTTATAGCATTTTATTTTCACCCCAAACTGGAAACAGCTCAAACATTCAACAACCAGTAAATGAATGAACAAGCTGTGGTACACCTATATCCTGGAATACTACTCAGCAATGAAAAGGAATTGAGTCCTTATACATCAAAGAATGATGGAATATTAAAAACGCACTTGACTGAGTGAATGAAGCCTGATTCAAAACACTACATTCTGCATATCTCCACTTATAAGGAATCCTTGTAAAAGATACAAAGAAAATAGAAATCAGAGGAGTGTTTTCCATAGGGAAGGGAAAAAAGTACAAAGGGACCAGAAAGAACTTCTGCAGTGATAGAATACTCTCTATCTTAATTATGGTGATGGTTATACAATCTCTATTCACTTCACAAACTCAGAGAAGTAAACATTTCAATAGGGTGAATATTGCTAAATCATATCTCAACAAACCTCAAAGAATAAGCAATATAAAATACATTTCTGTAATTTAAATAATAATGTTATCCTAAAATGTTTTAAAACACACTTGAAAAAATTAAAATGAATGAAAATAGCAAGTTTAAAAATAAGTAAGTGTGAAGAAAACATAGGTAGTACTCTCTTTGATAAAGGTCATAGTAATACTTTTTTAGCTCTCTCTCTTCAGGCAAAGGAAACCAAAGTAAAATCAAACAAATGGGACTATCCAAACTAAAAATCTTTTGCACAGTGAAGGAAACTATCAAAAAAGGAAAAGGTTATCCCACTGTATGGGAGAAGATACTTGCAAAAAATATATCCAAGTGATTAATTTCCAAAATATTAAAATAACTCATACAACTTAACATAAAAAAAAAATCAAATAACTTGACTTAAAAATGGCAGAGGATCTGAACAAACATTTTTCCAAAGAAGACATACAGATAGCCAACTGTCACATGAAGGTATTTAATATAACTAATCATCTGCTACTGCTGCTAAGTCACTTCAGTTGTGTCCGACTCTGTGCAACCCCATAGACATCAGCCCACCAGGCTCCCGCATCCCTGGGATTCTCCAGGCAAGAAGACTGGAGTGGGTTGCCATTTCCTTCTCCAATGCATGAAAGTGAAAAGTGAAAGTGAAGTCGCTCAGTCGTGTCCGACTCTTAGCAACCCCATGGACTGCAGCCTACCAGGCTCCTCCATCCATGGGGTTTTCCAGGCAAGAGTACTGGAGTGGGGTGCCATTGCCTTCTCCGAACTAATCATCAGAGAAATGCAAATGAAAACCACAATGAGATATCACCTCACATCTGTCAGAATGCTGCTGCTGCTGCTGCTAAGTCTCTTCAGTTGTGTCCAACCCTGTGCGACCCCATAGACAGCAGCCTACCAGGCTCCCCCGTCCCTGGGATTTTCCTGGCAAGAAGACTGGAGTGGGTTGCCATTTCCTTCTCCAATGCATGAAAGTGAAAAGTGAAAGTGAAGTTGCTCAGTCGTGTCCGACTCTTAGCGACCTCATGGACTGCAGCCTACCAGGCTCCTCCATCCATGGGATTTTCCAGGCATGAGTACTGGAGTGGGGTGCCATTGCCTTCTCCGTCTGTCAGAATGACTACTAGCCAAAGGGCAGTAAGTAACAAATGTTGGTGAGTATGTGTAAGAAAGGAAAATCTTGTGCACTATTGGTGGGAAGGTTAATTGATATAGCCACTGTGGAAAACAGTATGGAGATTCCTTGAAAATGAAAAATAGAGCTACCATCTGTTCAGTTCAGTTCAGTCACTCAGTCGTGTCCAGCTCTTTGCAACCCCATGGACTGCCATATAATCTAGCAATATCACTCTTGAGTATTTATCTGAAGGAAAAAACCTCACTAATTTGAAAAGATACATGTACCCCTGTGTTCATTGCATAGCCAAGGTATAGAACTACCTAAGTGTCCATCAATAGGTGGATGGGTAAAGAAGATATAGATGCAGAATGAAATATCACTTAGCCATAGAAAAAGAACTCTTGTCATTTGAGAGAGCATGATGGACTGGGAGGGTACTGTGCTAAGTTAAATAAGTCATACAGAAGTAGACAAATACTGTACTGATTTCACTTACAAGTGGGATCTAAAAAACAAAACAAATGAACAAACATAATAAAACAGAGACTCATAGACACAGAAAACAAACAGATGGTTGCCAGAGAAGAAAGAAAGAAAAATAAATAAGTGCTTATTTTTCTTATATTTGTGTACACATTTAGATTGTAGTTAACAAACTAAGCTTAAAATATCATGTATTTACCACTACTCTACTGTGTGTGACTTTCCATACCAGTGCGAGAGCACTCAAAATGGTCTACACCACGACTGTGGAGACAAGCCCCTTACCACAGGCTTGGAGGTGTGGCAATGCTTAATTACTGCAGCTATTTCTAAATGGTTATGTTTATAAGTACTCTCAGTTTTTTAGCATATCTTGTATTGAACTGGTGACAAGCCAAGGTCGCACCAGTGGTGGCTCACACTTTGCATAAGTTTGGTTTAAATTTCTCTTCCTTTGACTCTTACCACGATGGTTTCTTCCTACCATCCAGGTCTCAGCTCAGAGAGGCCTTACCCAAACTCTGAATTCTGTGTAAGCTGACTCCTTGCCCAACTCCAATTGCAGTTAATAAAATGTCTTCATTTTCCTTCTGTGACTGTCACTATCTGTAATTACTGTGCATTTCATTATGTCTTCATTATCTGTATCCCTAAGCTGTCTTTCCCCAGACTTCTCAGAGTGTTTCAACGGACTTTTAAATGCCTGAGTCTACATCCTGGACTGAGGGCATTTTTCCAGAATGCTGAAGGCCACTTTGCCAGCTCTGGGGGTTAGGCCAGAAATGCCAGGGAGCTCTTCATTCCCTCCCCCAGTCCAGAGCGGCCCTCAACCAGTGACTCTTGGGAGCTGGTCTATAAGCTCTAACTGCTTTCGGTTTAGATATAATGATTCTGACATGTGCCGTTTCACACCATTTCCCAACATTTCCCTTTACGGATTAAGCTCTGCTGCCACCTGCAATAACTGATTTAATAACATTCTTTTTATGGGCTGCCATCCCCCTCCTGTATGACATCCACCCATCCACCTTTCCTTCTCATATTTCTTGTATTTCTCAATAAGTCACTTGCATTGGAATCATTGTCCCAGGATCTTCTTCTGGGAAAACTCAGATTAAGACATTTCTCCAGTAGAGGATAAACCTCATAAAGACCCTTGTCTACTCTGTCCACTGCGTGACCCCAGTCCAGATGCTGCTGCTGCTGCTGCTAAGTCACTTCAGTCGTGTCCGACTCTGTGCGACCCCATAGATGGCAGCCCACCGGGCTCCCCGTCCCTGGGATTCTCCAGGCAAGAACACTGGAGTGGTGAGGCACAAAGGGAGTGCTAATGAATATTTAGTGAATGAAGGACTTCATTGGTGGACTTCCCTTGCCAAAGTTGATGATTTGTTGTTCACTGACAATGTTGCATTAGAACTCAATTAACCATTGCATATTGGAGTACTTTCTTCCTAAGAACTTTCTGGTGAGTTCTTCTGATAACCTTGACATTTTCCTGTGTAAACAAAAACCCATGTATTTGTGAATTTCAGATGTGCTGCCATGTTTCAATAATATTCTGATAGCGCTGTAAACTGAGGGTGAACTTCCAGAGAGGTTTCAGGTATTCCTACATTTTATTCAGGTGAAACCAGAGCCTTCACCAGGATGAGCTCATGTTAAGGAAGTAGGAGGTACAATGACAGCATGCAGGCAGTGACGGGCCTGGGCATCAGACAGCTCTGAGTTTAAGTTCTACCTTAGCACATTTCTAGCTTTGTGAGACTGAGCAAATTACTTAACCACAGTTATGAATGAGGATAAAAAATATTTATCTCATAGGGTTGTTGTATGGATGACCCCATGGACTGCAGCACCCCAGGCTCTTCTGTCCTCCACTATCTCCCAGAGCTTGCTCAAATTCAAGTCCATTGAGTCAGTGATTAATTACATACTACGACAATAATATTTTAGACATATTGGGTTAAATACAATAAATCACTAAAATTAATTTTACCTTCTTTTTACTTTATGCATGTGTTTACTAGGAAAATTAATATTACACATATGGCCTGCACTTTATTTCTATTGGCCTGTGCTATTTTACAGGATCTTGGAAGAATCTTTAGGAAAGTCTAGTTAGCTGACTGGCTCAGCCATATTTCTTATTGTCAGCAGGACTAATGGGCCACAATTTGAAAGAGGGTAGAGAAGGAGGAAAGGAAACATGGCCATACTGAAGATCGTGGAAGACTGAAGAGCCCAGAGAAGCCAGTATCATCATTTTCATTGTTACCGTCACTATTATGTAACCCAGGAGTTAATCACCCACTCTTCAAGCATCACCTTTCTTTTTTATCAATCTATGGGCTGCCTTGGGCTTCCCTGGTGGCTGAGTGGTAAAAAATTTGGGTTCGATCCCTGAGTTGGGAAGACCCCCTGGAGAAGAACACAGCAACCCACTCCAGTATTCTTGTCTGGAGAATCCCATGGACAGAGGAGCCTGGCGGGCTGCAGTCCATGGGGTTATAAAGAGTCTGACATGACTGAAGTGACTGAGCACACACGCATGCACGCACACATGTATGCACAGGCTGCCTTAGCCTAGGTCTCTGTGGAACTGGAGTTTCTTCTTGGTGATATATTTCTTCTTGCCACTTCTAGCCCCTCATCTCCTTCTCACCTGGAAGCTCCCTGACCTTGATTGAATGCTTCTACGACAACCACACAGTTGGGGATGAAGAAGCAGTGGCTGCTCAAGAATATTCTCAACTGTAGAGAAGAACAGTGGACCACATGATAAAGGAGTCCTTGATGCTGTCCTTGGAGTCAAGGACTTTATAAAGCACTTTAAAATCTGTTCTTTTAAAATCTGGATACTGATCAAAAGCTAATTAAGGCCTATTCTATTAATAGGCAAGTCCATATGAGGTTCCCTGGTGGCGCAGTGGTAATGAATCCACCTGTCAATGCAGGAGATGCAGGTTGGACCCCTGGGTCAGGAAGATCTCCTGGAGAAAGAAATGGAAACCCAATCCAGTACTCTTGCCTGGGAAATCCCATAGACAGAAGGAGCCTGGTGGGCTACAGCCCATAGGGTTGTAAAAGAGTCGGACACAACTTAAGTGACTAAACAACAACAACAAGAAAGCCCATATACTTAAGAATTCCACTGTTTTACTCTGAACTCTATTTTTTATAAAATCCTGGAAGAACACTATTAAAAACTGAGGATGCCTATCACTTTAGATTTCCAACTATACCCAGTTCTCATAAACAACAGTATGAACTCTCTCCCTATAAAATATACTGCATATAAAATATGAGTGTGTGTTATCCTTAGGACAATTCTCATATCGCTTTGGTCTTACTCCTCCAAACAAACATTTAACACATACTATGTGTCAGGGACTCAACATATCAAGAACTCAAAATATTGTCTAATTACAAAGAGAGAATATTCTTTAATTACAAATAGGGTAAGGTTGAAATTGTCTGACAAAAAGACTTGGAAAATTTCAGCCTTACCCTATTTAGCACTCAGTCATACATTACATATGGACACCTCTCTGACTGATATTTGCCTGTGATATAATCAGGTTAGTTTTATACTCTCAACCAAGTTCTACATTCCCAGAAGGCAGTTGAAAGACAGATCTTCTCTCACAGCACCAAAACAATGCTACGCACACAGTCAGTAGCCAGTACCAGATACGGCTTTGCTAAACACTAAATGTTAAGTGCCCAAATGGACAAACCCAACTTTTTGCAAAATGGTGAAGTAGGTGATGGAAGCCTCTGTCTGCAGAGTCAGTATTTCTCTCTGTCCTCTATCCAGTCAGCACAGTCGCATTCCTGGGTAGTGTAGACACCCCATCTCTGGTTTTGTCCTGTTTTCCTTTTATTTTTAGTTTCCAAACTACTATAACCTTTTCTTTCTCACGCACATCATGATGGGAATTTGGTGAGTACTGGGCATTCTAGCATGCTCAAGTTAATCTGTAGAAATGAGTTTATTCATCAATTATATGATAAATATTTAATGAACACTAACTGTGTATCAGACAATGGTCTTGGTGCTAGGGACATGCTGATGACCAAAATAGAGATGAGACCCCCATTTATGAGAAACTTTCAGTTCAGGGATGATTTAGGAGGGCCCTTCTGTGGCTTCCTGGCATTTCAGAGGGCTTGGGTGCTTTTCTTGGTCACCAGATGGCTGGGGAAGTATCTCTGAATGATTGACCCTCCCCATAACTGGGCATGAAGAATGCTCTCCCTTTTATCTCTCTTTTCTATTGACTAATGCTGCTCCTCTGCTCTTTAAGAGACAGGTTTGCTAGCTTACCTTGCCCAGATGAAAAATGTAAAGGAGTTGCTCACCTTGTTATTAGAGCTGGATGTATTTAAGCTAATACTTTGGCCACCTCATGCGAAGAGTTGACTCACTGGAAAAGATTCTGATGCTGAGAAGGATTGGGGGCAGGAGGAGAAGGGGACGACAGAGGATGAGATGGCTGGATGGCATCACCGACTCGATGGACATGAGTTTGGGTGAACTCTGGGAGTTGGTGACAGACAGGGAGGCCTGCTGCTGCTGCTAAGTCGCTTCAGTTGTGTCCAACTCTATGCGACCCCAGAGACGGCAGCCCACCAGGCTCCCCCATCCCTGGGAATCTCCAGGCAAGAACACTGGAGTGGGTTTTGATACTCCAATGCATGAAAGTGAAAAGTGAAAGTGAAGTTGCTCAGTCGTGTCCGACTCTTAGCGATCCCATGGACTGCAGCCTACCAGGCTCCTCCATCCATGGGATTTTCTAGGCAAGAGTACTGGAGCGGGGTGCCATCGCCTTCTCATGGAGGCCTGGTGTGCTGCAATTCATGGGATCGCAAAGAGTCAGACACGACTGAGCTGAACTGAACTGAACTGAAGCTAGTACTGGCTGGTAGGCATTGCTATTATTACCACAGGTGTTCACACATTAGAATAATTTTGGTCTTTTGAAATCTAGAATATATATTTTTGAAATGCTTCTTTCTCTAAACTGCATTTATTTCAATTTTAGATTCCATCTCAACTGGAAAGATTGAGGATTTACATTCAGTTGCATCTGTATTTTGGCTATTCCTCCATTAATACAATGGATTTGGGAAAATACAGAAAATAAAATCTAATACAAACCCAACTCCCGTTGCCTTTAAATATCTGTGGATGTGAACTTGCTGAACATCTCAAAAGTATTTTTTAAAAGTTCTAACTTTGGCCACATATTCTTTCCTTCTATTTTCAACTCATGAATTATTGGCCAAGTTCAAATGAAGCCCTGTGGTTTGAATTAAATTGGCAAGTCATAGGTGGCCTGGCTTCAGCAATCTTAACTGCTCCCCTCCTCCCCTTCCTGGCAGACTCTGGAGTGTTTAGAAGATATTTTTCTTTGCATTAATTTTTCTGAGAGGAAATCCTTGTGAGACATCTAGTTGAACTTGGCTCTCCAAAGTTTCTTGTAGAGTTAGAAAAACAAAAATTTGAGGTTACTAAGCAGGTTAATGGAAGAGAAACCTGTAGCTGTTTTCTTAGAAATGTTGCTAATGAGGCCAAAGTCTCACTCTGTGGAGTCTCTCCGTTTTGTGACCATAGTCTGTGGCCACAAAGGGGACAGGACAAGATCAAGTGCATTGCTGTAACCGTGCCAGTCTCTGCCAACTGCAAGAAGAACATCACACAATGTGAGACCCTCTTGGTAGATGAGAGCCCCGGTATGATCCTGTAGGTAAAGCTTCTTGAATTTTAACAGGCACACATATCACTTGGGAGTTGTCCTAAGATATAGATCCTAATTGAGTAGATCTGGGTAGGAGCCAGAAATTCTGTATTTCTAGCAAGTACCCAGATGATGCTGGTAGTTGGGCCATCCTTTGGTAGCATAGGGCTAGAATACTTTTCAAATACTAAGTAAAATATACACTTATGGGCTTTTGCACAGAGATTTTCTACTGAAGAGTAAAAACCTAGAAATCTAAAGTCCCCAAGGGGTCTCAGAAAATCTATCTGTAATAGAAGTGAACCAAGGTGGAAATTGGTTAAATGACTAGCAATCATTACTGCCTTGAATCTCCATTGCTGTTTTTCAGTAAAGAGTAGGCCCACGGCTAGATGTTATTAGAGCCATACAGTCTGAGCTTCCCTCAGAGTTCTGCTTTGCTCTGGCTCTGTGCACCTGTGTAAATTATTAAACCTCTGAGTATTTTTCCTAATATGTACACTGGAGCTAATAATTGTACCCTCCTTAACAGCTTGTTGTGAGGATGAGATGGGATAACAAAACCAGGTTGTGCTTGAGCCAGTTTCTCCTGGCCCTTTGGAGCTGACTGAAAGATGTTCAGGAATTCTGTGAGGCGTTTGGTAGCTTGAAATTGGCTGTGATGGGAGTATTTACACCAAGGAAACTGGCAAATGCTACAAGTTGTTGGTTTTTTTTTTCCGTTTTTGCACTGATTTACCATCATACCTAAAGGATCTAAAAGAGCTCAATAAATGTTAATTACTACTATCTTAGCTATCTTTTCTGAATTCCTCTAGCACTTGTTTGAAACACATCATTTAGCGCTGGATATTCCACACCAGCTTCCTTCTTAAAATATTCTGAAGTTGAGTTCTCAAGATTTAGAGTCTCTCAAAGGTGTGACCATATTCTGCCACATTCCATGATGAATCAATGCCTTCTATTTCACCTCTCCAATGAAAACATTGAGCACACTTTCAGAATTTTTGGAGTCCATTGCGCCAACAGCTTTGATCCTCTCTACAGGAAACATCAGAATCCAAATTGAACAATCTCAAGGTAGATCCCAGGACACGAATGTCCCTCCTTAGGATGTCCAATGATAAGTATGTGTGAATCAGAACAGACAGGAACAGAATACATATAAGTTCTATCGATTTGTGGCCCCGTCACAGGTTTTCATACATTTGTTTAAATAATTGTAGCTGGTAGATTAATTGGAAAACGAATTACTCTGTCATAGTAAGTGAGGGGTGATTTCCTTTGATGTGTTTGTGCTGACAGCATGATTTTGAATAAAAGGGACCTTAAGAATCAGCCTAGCCATTCCATGTTAAAGTCCTCAACTTTTCTCTCCTATGCCCCTAAATGTCTAGCTCTTTCCCTAGCCTCTCCTTATATCCTTCTGCTAGGCTATCACTAGTTCACCTCATCCTACGTAAAAACTTTCTCTAGAGAAGCAGATTTGCACAACCATTAAAAGTGTGGACTCTGGAGCCTGATTGGTTAGGTTCAAACCCAAGTCTTACAACTTGACACTGTTTAAGCTAGGTCTTATTTTCTAATCTGTGAAATCAGAATATCAGCAAGTTTCTCATAAAATTTTGGAATGAATTAAGTTCACTTAAATATGTCAAGCTCTGAGAGCAACGCTTTTCATAGTAATTCTCTTATTACAGTACATTTACTATTATTATTTCCATCAATCATTCCAACTCTTTTGCAACTTTATCCTTTCCTCTCCTCAAAATTCTTTTTCTTAGCCTACATGTATGCTTACATCTTTCAATTCTTAAAAGCAAGATAACACAATGGAAAGCAAAACTATGATGTTTCTTATATATATATATATATATATATATATATAGACACACACATATATACTTTAACTTGATTTATTATTTATCTATTTTTGGCTGTGCTGGCTCTTTGTTGCTGTGTGGGGCTTCCTCTAGTCACAGTAAGCAGGGGCAACTCTCTAGCTGCAGTGTGCAGGTTTCTCGTCGCAGTGACTTCTCTTGTTGCACAACATGGGCTCTAGGGCGTGTAGGTTTCAGTAGTTGTGGCTCGTGGTCTCTGCAGCGCAGGCCCAGTTGCTGTGGTACTCGGGCTTAGTTGCCCTGTAGCATGTGGAATCCTCCTAGGCCAGGGATTGAACCCATGTCCCCTGGATTGGAAGGCAGATTCTTAACCACTGGACCACCAGGGAAGTCCCAACTGTGATGTTTCTTCAAACAGGTCTATTCTTCCTTTCCTGATGTTCTTTTTGGTGGAGGAAAGTCTACAGTTGCTCTTTCCTTCCTGAGTACCCAAGATCTCCTTGGTCCTTTGCAATTTCAGCTCTACAGCTGCTGAGTACAGGCTCTACTGTGCAGATACTCTGATAACACCTGTTCTTATAGACCTGTTAGGACCTACTTCACCAGTGACCACATTCGGGTTTCCAGTGACTGAGGGAGTTGATTGGGAACACTTGCGATGAAAAACATACAGGCTCAAATAATATTTTACTCAACTCTCAGGGCTATTACCACTTGAGCATCCAGCGTTATTTTGGGGTAGAGGTGGGGCCTTAGTAGTTTAGCCTCGGCTGTGTGGTATAGAAGAAATAATGGTGAACTTTGGGATCACAGGATGTGGGCTCAAGGTCTCCTGCTCTACACGTGGCAGATGCTCTATCAATACTTACTGAACTGAAATGAATTGTTTGCCCAGCAAGGTACTCAGGACTCTTGCCTTCTTATTTTTATGCTAATACACCAGCTGTCCAAGTTGGGTCTGACTCTGACAGAGCCTGAACTGGGGTGGGTGTCCGGGCTTATAACTCAGGCTTCTACGTGCTGGAATGAATATACCCGAGGGCTTTGGAAGGACACTATCTCTGAAGGAGATTAAGGCAGGGGGATGAAGGGTTGATAAAGTTGGCCATAGGACTCAGATCCAACCCTTGAGTAGAGAGATGGGGCTCAGATGGAATCCTCTGCTGCTTGAAGATGGTCTGGCATTTCTCAGGCATGACCTATATATCTTCTCTCTCTCTAACTCTGCCTGTAATCTCTTTTTCCTCTCAGGAGAACTTTAACCCTTGAATTCTCCCTGTCATGAATCGTAAATCAGATTAGAACAAAAAGTTATCTTAACCATAGTCTTTCTACAAACAGAACCAGAGAGCTGATAACTAAACCATTAATCATCAGAGAAAACATTTTTTCTTTTATTTGTAGGAAGAAGAATAAGGAAGTTTGGATTACTGCCTGGTTGGTTGAGGCAACACTGTGATGCATGAATGCAGCATCAACAATCTGATGACATCAAGGGTTTGGGGGTTTCCTTTACATCCTGTCAAAAAGGATGTTTTCACATGAAGTTGTCCCAGATAAGTTTTCAAAGGCTGTGTGTTATCAGTAATCCCTTTTTTGGTTTCACAATATTTTTAGGACACAATTTTTAAAAAATATATTGTCTTCCTCCTGAAAATGATATTAGGGTGAACAGATTTATATTAAGATTACAGAGCAGAAAGTTAAATTTTTAGTTAGTCATTGTGTATTTTATTTGGTCTACATTATGTTAAACAGCTAGTTTGATGGTAGACTTTGGGTCCCTAATATGACCATCTTTTTGGTACCAAGTAAACCCAACTTATATGGTTCTGAGTGAAATAATGCCTGAATCCTTCCTTGGCCTAATTTGTCCTATTTGTCTGTGCGAGATTTGCTAAAGGAGTTATACATGCAGCAACAGATCAGCCTTTAGGCAAGTTTAGCTTGATGGAATATTTCACCTATCTTCAGGACTTAAGCTTCCAGAGCTTATATGCTGACACTTCCCTCTCTTTGCCTCAGGGAAAGAAATTCTATTGAAATCCAAACTGAGAAATGAGGAGAAAAAGGAGAACTCAATTTGCACAACAAAATTTTTAGCAGGGCTAGGTTTAGGGAGACAAAACAGTAATTTTCAAGGGCTGAATCTGAATAAATCTCTGACTCTCCAAACAAGCTAAAGCTTCCCTTTACTCAGTTAAATAAACAAACAAAAATTCTATGGGTTAGGAATATCATTGTTATTTTATTGTCATGTTCTCTTCGTTATAATTCAAGATACAAAAAGCACACTGGGAGAGGTTTTAGCTATTTGCTTGATAGACTGAGCTATGATTGAAGCGATTTTCATTATTAGCCTACTAAAAATATTTGATGGAAACAAGAAGTGATTCTGGTGATCTCTGAATCCCCTTCTGGCAAGGGTAGGCTCCACAAGAGGTAATCAGCCTCTTTAAGTTCTGTTTACATAATTCTGTTTGCATGAGACACATTCTTGTCTATAAAATTCTATGCTTGCCATGGATAAGCAGAGACCCAAATCAGAATTCTTAAGTTCTCTTATTTGGTGAAAAACCAAATAGTTGAGTTAGTGGAGATCATTCATTGAATCCTAATCAATAAGTGAGTATGGGGCACTAGCTGAGTGCTTGGGCTGACTCACTATCCCAATGTGATTTGTAAATTAGCTGCTATTCTCTGACCAACTGCACCCTTAGCCCCCTCAGTCATCAGAAATGAGAAATATATTCTCTTTTTAAAAGTTCAATGTTCTATGCATGGATAGATATAAATTAAGTCTACATTTTGTCTCTGGTGGTCCCTGCCCATCTTTCCTCTTCTGATGTCCTGTTTTCATTTTTATTCACCTCTTCTTCAACTATGGACTTTATTAGAATTTATTTATATCTATAGAATCTATTAGGATAAATGATGAAGATAACAAGTATAGAATTGCAAAGGAAACCAATTATATAGCAATATAGTGAAAAAAGTTTTAAAATGTTTATATAAGCATCTGCTTTGACACATTACATAGCACGATTTAGTAGTAGCTTTGATAACTGTAGTAATTTTGAAGTTGGACTGAACATAACCAGTATTATGAGATATCTACAGGATATATATGATATGAGAATATTTGTGATTTCTGTTGGTGACAGTCACATTGCATCTATTGCCATTGTGGTTTGTGACAAGTAAATGCTGCCTTCAGTTAGAGGTTAGTGAAAATAGTTTTCTATTCAGGTTTTAAGCAACTCCTTAATTCTATCTCCTGGAGAAGGAAATGGCAATCCAGTCCAGTACTATTGCCTGGAAAATCCCATGGACAGAGGAGTCTTGAACCCTAACTTGAGAACTCCAGGGGTTTAAAGGAAAGAACAATCACTTGTGGTTGGAAGACCCCAGAGAGCAGATATTCTATTTTTATAACATTTTTCTTTTACTTTTAATTGTAGTAAAAACATAAAGTTTACTATCTTAACCATTTTGATGTGTAGAGTTTAGTAGTGTTAAGCATACTCACATTGCTATGTAACAAATCTCCAGGACTTTTTCATCTTGCAGAACTTAAACTCTATACCCATTAAACATTAATCCCCACTTCCCCTGCCTCTCAGTCTTTGGCAACCACCGTTCTGTTTTCTTTTTCTATGAACTTAACTGCTTTAAGTACTTGCAATATTTGCCTTATTTCATTTAGTATAAGTTCCTCAAAGTTCACCATGTTGCAGCATGTGACAGGATGGAGCAGATATTGTTGAGACATTTTGCAGTTTTCAGAGAGTACTGGTTTGCTAAGTGATGCACAATGAATTAACCCATGCTTCCACTGGCTCTTTAGTTTCTCCGTTCCATGCACGTTCCCTTACACAATACTAAAGAACGTGAAAGTAGTTTCCAACCATAGGGTAATGGAAAAAGTCTCTTTTTGAAATAGGACATGCTGCTGCTGCTGCTAAGTCGCTTCAGTCGTGTCCGACTATGTGCGATAAGACATCATAAAGATCACCACTTTGAGAACCAGTGACAATGGAGAAGTGCAGTGGGCACTGAGGGGCCAGAGTGACAGTGGACATGTGTGCAAACCGCTTCTCATATCCACAGCTTACCCGATTCCATGTCTCAGTCCCAGACCGTGTAAATGTTGTGTATTTCCACATGCTAGTTCTTCTTGCTGCTCTGTAATAAATAGACTTTCTCACTGCTCAGTAAATAGACATATTCTTGAAATGTTAGCACATCTAATGGGACTAAATTCCCACATCTTGGAGAGGTTATTTTGAAAGATTGTGCAGCCTTGTTTCTCTAAAGTTCCTTCATGAGAAAGCAATGAGAAACCACAACTTTGAATATCATAAAGTGAATTTGAACATATTTCATTAACTGTGTACAGTAATGTTTAAAAACAAGAGCAAGGTTTCTGTTATAGCTTTTTACATTTTGTACTAGGCTGGCAAGGGAACCGATATGACTATAATGGGGTATTAAAATTCATTTCACTGCACTTTCAACAGAAACCTCACTCTTCAAGTTAAACTAGGCTGTTTATAATTACTGACACATACTCTAATTCACTTTCTGTGTTCAGAGCTGTGGTTTTGCAATTGCTTTTTCAAGGAGAAACATTGATATTTTGGGACTACAAGCAACATATGGTATCAAGATGTGGTTTAATTTGCATTTCCCTCATGAGTAATGATGCCGAAAATCTTCTCAGTTGTATGTTGGCCATTTTGATGTTCTCTTTTGTGAAGTACCTGCTCAGGATTCTTGCCCAATTTAAAGATTGTGTTGTCTGTCTTTTCCTTATTCATTTATAGAATTTTTGGAGAAGAGTATATTCTAGATACAAATGCTTTGCCAGGTGTCTGTGTGTGTGTGTGCATGTGTGTGTGTGCATGTGTGTGTGTGCATGTGTGTGTGTGTGCTTGTATGTGTGCATGCACAAGTGTCAGCCTCAAGTTTTCTTTTTTCATTCTCTTAATAGTGTTGTCCATTGAATGGAATATCTTAATTTAATTAAAACCAACTTATCAATATTTTCTTGTGCCCTGTGTAAGAAACTGTGGCCTACCCCCAAGGTCTTGAAGGTATTTCCTATATTTTCTTCTAGAAGCTTTATTGTTTTAGCTTATACTTTTAAGTGATGGTGGTGGTGGTTTAGTCCCTAAGTTATGTCCGACCCTTGCCACCCCATGGACTCCAGCCCACCAGACTCCTCTCTTCATGGGATTTTCCAGGCAAGAATTGTAGTGGGTTGCCATTTCCTTTTCCAGAGAACCTTCCTGACCCAGGGATTGAACCCTTGTGTTGTGTGATGCATTGGAAGGACTGATGCTGACACTGAAGTGCCAATACTTTGGCCACCTGATGCGAAGAGCTGACTCATTAGAAAAGACCCTGATCCTGAGAAAGATTTAAGGCAGGAGAAGAGGGTGACAGAGGATGAGATGGTTGGATGGCATCACTGATGCAATGGACATGAACTTGGGCAAACTCCAGGAGATGGTGAGCAACAGGGAAGCCTGGCATGCTGCAGTCCATGGAGTTGCAAAGAGTCAGACAGGGCTGAGCACCTGCAATGCAGGCAGATTCTTTAGTGCTGAGCCACCAGGGACTTTTAAGTATATGATCCATTTTGAGTTAATTTTTATGTATGGTGTGAGAAAGGGTCAAGTTTCCTTTTTTCCCATATGGATATCCATATGAGCCAGTACCATTTATTCAAAAGACCATCCTTCTTCCGCTGAATTTCTGTAATGCCTTTGTCATAAATCAAGCGATGGTCATATACATGTGGACCTCTTTCTAAACTCTATTCTATTCCATGGTCTATTGTTTATTCTTTACTAAGACCATACTTTTAAAATTAGTCTAGCTTTGATGCTTGGTTAGTTTTTCCTCTTCAAGATTGCCTTAGTTATAATAAGTCCTCTGTATTTCCATATAAGTTTTACAAATAGCTTTCAGATTTCCAGAAATTAAAAAAAAGCTGCTGAGATTTTTATTAGGAGTGCTTTGAATTTATAGATGAATTTGAAGAGTGCTGATAACAACAATCTTATGTCTTTGAATTCCATGTTCATGATATTTTTTTTTTCATTTATTTAGGTCTTCTTTTATTTTCATAGGCAACTTTCTGTAGTTTTCAGTGTGAGTTCCTGGTCATTTTTCATTTGATTTATTCTACATAATTGATGCTTTTGGTGCTTTCAAAATTTTACTATCTAGTTGCTTGCTTCTTTTTAAAATAGAGTTATTTTTCTGTTGAAATTCTTCAACTTTTCTTCTATTTTGACTACCATTTCCTACATTTTCTTGAACATATTAATCATGGTTATTTTAACCCCCCTGTCAGTTAATGTTAATACATAACTTGCCTATAAATCTTTTTCCATTAAACATATTTTTCATTTGGATTTCAGTAATTCAACCTTTAAATTTTTTTATTATATTTCTGCAGGCATTGTAATTTTTGGTTAAATGCCAGATGTCCAAAATGAAAAATTACAGGGACTTTGGATGATATTTTCTTCCAAGGATGTTTTCATCTTGCAGGCAAATAGTCAAGTGTCATAAAAATTTAGTTTTATGCGTTTTGAACTGAACTGAATGCTTCTTGGGCTTATCTATTTTAACTTTTTACTTTGTTTTTTTTTTTATGGATTGGTTTTTATTCTTTTTTAAAAAATTATTTAATTATTTTTGTTTGGCTACACTGGGTCTTCATTGCTGTGCTCGAGCCATCTCTAGATGTGGCGAATAGGGGCTACTCTCTAGTCGCAGAGCATGGGCTTCTCATTGCGGTGGCCTTTCTTTGTCACAGAGTGTGGGCTCTGTGATGTGCCAGCTTCTGTAGTTGTAGAGCGCAGGGCTCAGTACTTGTGACACGTGGGCTTTAGTTGACCCACAACATGCGGAATCTTCCCAGACCAGGGATCCAACCCATGTCTGCCTGCATTGGCAGGCAGATTCTTAACCACTGGCCCTCCAGTGAAGTCCAATTTTTATTCTTAAGGAATGGTTCTTACTCTTAGGGAATGACCCTTCTGAGATTTCAGTTTAAAGCCTGGGATACTTACCAAGACACTCCCCCTTTAGCAAGGCTTTAATTACAACCTTTGCCTCCCTGGTAGAAATCTCTGATCAGCTCTTTAGCTACGCAGGTGCTTTCTTCTCTCTCTCTCTCTCTCTCTCTCTCTCAGTCTCAGGTTGTGAAAGCTCAGCTTAGGAATCCATAACTTTAGGAAACTGCGTATGCAGTTCCCTCTCTTTTTTTCCCTAGGACTTCACTCGCCAATAGCAAACTCTAAACTGCTCCAAACTCTGACTTCTCTGCCTTTTCACCCAGTCTGTTGTTTTCTATATTCCCATTTTTAAATGTGTAAATGTCTTTAGGAAAATAGTTCAGATAAAATGAGGAAAATATGTCAGATAAACATGGGCTTTCCTTGCTGTGTTTGTTTGCTGTCTCTTGCCTTCAGGCAATTGCTTTATGTACTTTGTCTCACATTTAAAGTTGAGTTTGAAGTCAGGGTTAGTATGATGCCAGCTATTCCAGCATAGCTGTGTAATACAGAATGGTTTTTTGTGTGTGAGAGAATTAAACAAAAATTATCTCAAATTCATTTTTCATAAACTCATCCAAGATCTGAGGTTAGGGTGAATGCTAAGTCACTCAGTCACATCTGATTCTTTTTGACCCCATGAACTTCAGCCCACAAGGCTCCTCTGTCCATGGAATTATCCAGGCAAGAATACTGGAGTGGGTTGTCATTCCCTTCTTCAGGGGATTTTTCTGACCCAGGGACCAAACCCATGTCTCCTTTATTGGCAGGCATATTCTTTATCACTAAGCCACAGAGTTGGTTAATTCAATGTCTTGATGACATCATGAAGAACTCAGATACTTTCTTTCTACACTGCCATCTGCATATATCAGTATTGTCTTAAGCTACTTTTCTTGGTTCTCTGAGTCACAGTCGGACACAACATCCAATGGAAGAAAAAGAAAACTTTCCTCTTATGTATCTCTTTTTATTAGCTAGTAATCTTTTCCCAGAAGCCCCCCTGGCAGACCTTATCTCATGAATTATTGAACATAACTAGATCCTTTGTTTCTAGTTATGAGATTCCTCCTGAATCTGTGTACAAGCCACAGACACCTTGGAAGAGACGCACAACTGAAATAAATTTAAACGCTGCCAACAAGAAAGGAGGTTACTGGGTAAATGACCACTGGTGTCTGCTACGCTTAATTTTGCTGAACCTCATTTTCTTTATCTGCAACGTGGGGGTATAATGGTATCTCAGTTATAGGTTGTTATAAGGAATAATACAATAATCCATGGATTATTTCTCCAAAAATTCCCCCAATACCTGTTTTTAAAGTCTCTATCTCACAGACACACATGCCATTAGGATGGCAAGTCCTATCAAAAGTGTACAAAGGCAACTGGTTAAAACAGTTTCTCTCTTCCTTGATGAATCTCTACAGTATTGATAATACCTCATGGCTATCATTTTATTGACTTGGTGTCATATTATACTATAGATACTGTACATATATTTTTTTCTAATCTTACCAACAAAAATATAGTCATGCATGTTCTTGATTCATTTGCTCAATCAACTTGGATTTGATTGCCAGTAATCTCATTTAGTTTCTTTCCAGGTAGCATAGTGGTAAAGAACCTGCCTGCTAATGCAGGAGACACAGGTTCAATCCCAGGGTCAGGAAGATCCCCTAGAGAAGGAAACGGCAGTCCACTCCAGTGTTCTTTCTGGGAAATCCCATGGACAGAGGAGCCTGGAAGGCTACATTCCATGGAGTTGCAGAGTTGGTCATGACTGAGTACACAACACATATACACACACACACACAGTCTCATATACAGACAGTGAAAATGAGGTTTAGAGAGGCTGAATAATGTTCAAAGTGACACAATTAATAAGCGGCCAGATTAGATTTGTGCTTAGGTCTGTCTGACTCCACTCTTTGCAAATCCCTTGTAACTTCCTTTCCTGAAAGCTTCCTGGTATTCTGTTTCACCAAGTTTAATCTATTGAAAAGAGGAGCGGCAGGAGCTGTTGCAGCGTGTCAACTCAGCTCTAAGATCTGCAGGAGAGAACAGTCCGCTGTTAGTTGGTCCACACTGGTCACCAGCTTTCCCTGGAACGCTGGGTTAGTTCTCGTCTGCTCCAGCAGGTGGCAGGTTGGTATCATTCGGTGCTTCCCTTCTTCACTTGTGAGGAAGCAACTAAAGTCGTGAGAAAAATTTTCTTGGAAAACTATAGAAATCAGACTCATAACTTTTTAGTCTGTAGAAAGAGAAGCTTTCTACATGCATTGGCTCTCATGCATGAAGTAAGGGATGAAGTAAACTGCATTTGAATTAACCTTTTTACTTTTGAAAGGTGCTCTCATGTATTTGATACACATCCATCCCAGTTAGAAATGTTAAGATGCTTAAGATAGATAATTGGCAGCTACAGTTCTCAATTCTATGGTTTTATTTGCTTAATTGCCATGAGCTTCCTAAAGCAGAGGGTATGAATTACTTGTCTTTGGGAACACATCAAGCAGAGTGCTGGGTGTTTGTAGAGTACATCAGGGAATGACTTGGAGGAAGACGATCTGGGTTTGATCTTTTGACTTGGTCGTTTCTTATTTGAGAGGCTCTTAGTAAGTCCTTGCTTTCTGAGTTTCAGTTTCCTCTTTGGTAACACACTGATGATAATGATGATGGTGATGATGATAATTCCTAAGGTTTTGTTGTGAGAATAAAAGGTATATGAAAAAGACTTCTTAAGTGTCTGTCAGAGACGGTTATTATTTTTAGGTGACCAGACCAAAGTTGCAAAATATATGAGTGGTTGATACTTTCTCATAGGGATTAGAACATGAAGTGCTTGGAGCCGGAATTTAGGCAGATGTCACTGGGAACATTTCACCTCTGGTTGTCATTTCCCACCTGCAGCTCAAGTACTCATCTTCGTCATCTAACATGGAGATTCACTGAAGTGATCTACTTATTGTCTGTCCTGGCTCCAACTCTACCTTCTTCAACCCAGGTTTCTAAAGGCGTTATTCGAGGAGGTCCTCCCATAACCTAGCTTCAGTGTGCTGTCTCCTGTGACCACCAGGTCCCACGCACTCATGTCCGTGCACACCGCATCTGCAGCAGGCTGACTCCGGGAACCCAGCGTGCTTTGGGCCCATTCACATCTCTGCCTGTGTGACGTCATTCCCTTTCCTTCTTCCCTCCCCATCCCCTCCAACCACACTCACTCTCCACGAATCTCTCTTCCAAGAAGGCTTTCTCTAGCCACATTGATCTCCCCGCTTAGAATTCCCACTGCTCTTATGAGGCAGTACAGATCACCAAATATGTAAAGACATGGTCTTCGGATGTATTCATTCTGGAATCATATCCTGATGAGAATAGTAATAGTCCATAAAGCTGTTTTGAAGATTTAACAAAATAATGTATATAAAGTGTTCAGCACAATACCTGGAACAGAGTAAGCACTCCATACACAGTGATTATTATGATTGTCAGTATTATCACTAGTTTACTTGATATTTCTTTACTGCTTTTTTCGGATTATGTCTCCTCCTCCACCTAGGAATACAGTTAGCTTCTTGTATTCAGGGACCATCTTTTATGTTTCTCTGTGGCCTTGGTGTTGCCTTGTGCTTTCTCCGAACAAGAGAAGTGTGCCACAACTTTTATCGCTCAATCAATCTTACTTCATATTAAGAAGTAAAAGTAATCCTCAAGTTAACTTTTAGCAAAGCTACATAGAGACTGGTTGAAGATGCCATTGCTGCATGCCAAAAATCTCTACAGAGTTTTCACAGTATAATAATAGTATAATAAATTATAATATACATTTATTATAATAATACAATAAATTATATTATTATTATTATTTCTGACTAGACACTGGCCATTCAAAATTCACACAAAGTAGTCTGTATGACTGAAATATATATTTTATTTGAGTCAAAAGATTACTTTCTACACAATTTCACATTATCTGTAGGATAGGGAAGAAGCGAAAAAAGGAGAAAAATATGACAAGTGGACGCTCAGCTGGTAAAGAATCCATCTGCAGTGCGGGAGACATGAGTTTGATCCCTGGGTTGGGAAGATCCCTTGGAGGAGGGTGTGGCAACCCACTCCAGTATTGGGTTTCCCTGGTAGTTCAGCTGGTAAAGAATTTGCCTGCAATGCAGGAGACCTTGTTCGAATCCTGGGTAGGGAAGATCCCCTGGAAAAGGGATAGACTACACACTCCAGTAGTCTTGGGCTTCCCTGGTGGCCCAGACAGTGAAGAATCCACCTGCAATGTGGGAGACCTGGGTTCAATCCCTGGGTCAGGAAGATCCCCTGGAGGAGGGCATGGCAACCCACTCCAGTATTTTTGCTTGGAGAATCCCCATGGACAGAAGAGTCTGGCAGGCTACAGTCCATGGGGTTGAAAAGAGTCGGACATGACTAAGCACACAACAAAATGATACTGATGAGGAATAGGATATTTGCACAGTTTACCAAGAGAGCATCATGAGATTGAGTTGCATGTCTTCTTTCCCCACACCAGCTCTGTGTGGGGAAAGTGACGTGAGCAATGAATATGGCCTAGGTCCAGGATATGGCTGCTTTTCTCTTCTAGTTTTCATGATTCTCCAAAGCAGCACTAAACTACTTTCTCTTTCCCTGGCCAGAGTGGATGTGGTTGCAAAGCTCTTCTCAGTCCCAAATAGAGATGAGTGTACCTGGGTCCCAGGAGACTCAGCTCTATTTCTCAAGCCTGTTTTATCTGTGCTGGGAAACCCTAGGGTGAAATGTCACTTCTCTAGAGAGTTAGGAATCTTTCTCCACAACCAAGTAGCCTGATCTCACACTGGCTCTGAGCCTTACCCTGGGGTCCCTCTGCTGGCTGTGAGAAATAAGAGCAGAAAGCAGTTCTTTGAACTAAGAAACCCTGGATTTTGTTTTTGAATGTAATCCATAGACAAGATTGTTCCTGTTTGGTGGGGGCAATTGTCCTTGAGTTACGATATAAAATGGGGAGAGAAAACTAAGCTAGCAATAGCAACACAAGTTTCCCTCCACGAAGAGGATTAACGATTAGATTCAGGTCTCAATCCCAAAACAAAAATTAATTTACTACAGAGCACTGAAAAATATCTCCTATGAAGAATACCTGTGGTGCACAACTGTAGTTTGTTCAGTGCCTGGCAAGGTCAGAAATCAGTGGCGATTGCTCAGTCTGTGCAGGTAAATGCACTGGAAGGCCCGCTCCTCACCTATAAGCACTTTGCTCTTCCCCAGCTTGCCCAGTCTAATCTATGAGTCCGGTTACCAAGGTACCAGGGTGAGAGGTACCATAGAAATACCAAAGTGAAGGGATGGGATCAGACACCTGAGCGTGCTCAGTAGGTGGAACATCCTGATTATGGACTGGGCTTTGTGGCCCGCTGTCCTGGGATTTTGTTGACTGGCCTGACTTTCTTACAGAAAGTTAGGGCTTGGCCTCTGCTGCTTTGTTGCTGTGGCTGGTTCTTTTGCTCTGTCAGAGGGACCACAAGAAAGCATGTGCTCAGGTGCATACAGAGAATAGGTCACTGAAAGGCTTCTAATAAACAAAGGAGCAAGACCTGGTGTCTGTCATCCAAAGGACCAGAAGGAGAGAAATCAAAACCAGCCACACAGGTAACCTCAAATCTTCTCTTGGTTCATTTTCTGATCAAGTGAAATGAAATCCATATACAATATAAAGTCAGTAGAAATACCTATCATGCCAGAGTAGAAGGAGATGAAGAGGTTTAAAAATGTAAGGAATGCCATTAAGAAACAGATGGCACCAGGTAGCAAATGCTGACCATAGAACAAAAACAGAATTAGCAAGGCACCCATGAGGAGGAATCCTTTGCAGATAGGAACTGGGCAGTGCTCTAAAGAGGCCTTGACCAGCCCGGAGATGCAACACACCTAGCAGCCAGCAGGGGACAGAGGTGCTCTATGTCTTAGAGCTCAGACTGGGTGTACAGTTGGGCACCTTTAACCCCAAGACCTACAAATCCTGCTGAAACTCCCCTAGAGTTCAAACTTCTCTCCGGGAAGAGCAGCACCGTGAAAGCAGGAGGCGGCTGATCTTAGGTGCTTTACCGTAAAGGTTGGCTTTGACTTCAAGAAATTTGCTGATTTTGTATCTTCTTATATTTGCTCTCTTCCCATCCCACTTGCTTCCAACAAGAACCTCTCTGCTGGTTTGGGATAAAGGGCAGTCAGCTCTTTCAAAGTGAAGCCTGTGGATACTCTGAAGCAAGGACTCTAGTCTAGTTTGTCCCTCTTGCTCCTCCCTCTCCCTTTTGGTAACCATGTTTATTTTCTATGTCTGTGAGTCTATTCCTGCTTATATGTATTATTTTTGAGATTCCACATATATATTTTTAGATATCATATAGTACATATATACATATATATGACAGTGAAAGTCGCTCAGTCATGTCCGACTCTGTGATCCCGTAGACCATAGCCCACCAGGCTCCTCTGTCCATGGAATTCTCCAGGCAAGAACACTGGAGTGGGTAGCCATTCCCTTCTCCAGGGGCTCTTCCCAACCCAGGGATGGAACCCAGGTCTCCCACACTGCAGGAGGATTCTTCACCGTTTGAACCAGGGTAGGGCATGTGTGTGTGTGTGTGTGTGTGTGTGTATATATATATTTGTGTGTGTATATACACACACACATAGATACATACATACATACATATGTGTGTGTGTGTGTGTGCTTGCACCAAGTCGCTTAGTCATGTGTGACTCTTTGTGACCCTGTAGGCTGTAGCCTGCCAGGTTTTTCTGTCCACAGGATTCTCCAGGCAGGAATACTGGAGTGGGTCGTCATGCCCTCCTCTAGGGTCTCTTCCTGACCCAGGGATCTAACCTGTGTCCCTTATGTCTACTGCATTGACAGGCAAGTTCTTTACCACTAGTGCCCCCTAGGATCCCAATGTATATGTGTCTGAATCACTTTGCTTTACACCAGAAACTAACATTTTAAATCAACTATATGTCCATAAAGAAAAAAAAGCAGGGAACAAGGAGGATTGAGGAGACAAGTCAATATAATGGGGTAACTAGAGCTAGGTAGCCAGGCTTCTCACTAACAGAAGGGAATATGAATATAGAGACAAAGCTGGAAAAGAGCCGTGTGGTGTAGGATTAGGGTTGGAAGTTTCCCTGGTGACTCAAAGAGTCCACCTGCAATGCGGGAGACCCGGGTTCAATCCCTGGGTTGGGAAGATCCCCTGGAGAAGGAAATGGCTACCTACTCCAGTATTCTTGCCTGGAGAATTCCATGGACAGAGGAGCCTGGGGGGCTACAGTCCATGGGATCAAAAAGAGTTGGACACGACTGAGTGACTAACACTTTCACTTTAGAGTTCTCAGTATGGGGAGTCAGATGCAAAAATAAATACTGATGTACATTTCTGTGTATGTATGCACATCCATATCTTAATAAGCATGCATATACATAAATATAAATATTTCCTAGTGAAAGTGAAAGTCACTCAGTTGTGTCTCACTCTTTGCAACCCATGGACTATACAGTCCATGGAATTCTCCAGGCCAGAATACTGCAGTGGGCAGCCTTTCCCTTCTCCAGATCTTCCCAACCCAGGGACTGAACCCTAGTTTCCCCCGCATTACAGGCAAATTCTTTACCAGCTGAGCCACAGAGAAGCCCATATAGTTCCTAGCTCTGTCCCTGATTGAGCTTGGAAATACTAAAATCCCAGTAATGATGAGCCTGCCTAGAGCCCAGACCTTGGTTTCTGGACACCATTCTCCAATAAAAGGACACCATTCTCCAATAAATCAACCATTCTCCAGAGAACCCTGTGTCTCCAATAAAAGGACACCATTCTCCAATAAATCAACCATTCTCCAGAGAACCCTGTGTCTCCAATAAAAGGACACAGGGTTCTCTGGAGAATGGTTGATTCCAAGGATGAAATAGGAAAAATATAAGGCAAGTTTAGTATATCTCATTATTCTTGATGATAAGCAAGTAATCAAACAGTGAGGGATACATGTCCAAAGGACACAGAAGATAGCTCAGAGGGATGCATCTGGTCCAGACTGGATGAGTTGAGTGTCAAAGAAATCATAATATCAAATTATAGCCTACTGACTACAATAGACATCCATTAATTTATCCTAATGTAAATAAGTAAGTGAACACACAATGGGAAGAGAATATTCCTCCCTATAGTATAATTCTAGCTAACAAATGTGGAAGGAATTAATGGAACTAGAAAAGCATAATTTGAGACAGATAGTGAAATTATTTTAGGCAAAACGTATGAATAGGTACTAAAAGTAGCAGGTGAAAGTCAAATGAAGAATGGCACATTTATGTGGTCTCAAAATAACTTTCCACAAAACACTGATTAACTGGAGAGGGAAAAAGAGTAACTCTAGAGTAGAGAGCCCCGGCAGATACCATACTACTCAAGAGCTCTAAGTTGACATCAACTGGTGACGGAATAGACCAACAGCATGTGTCATATTACGGGATGCAGTGAGAAGATGAGTGTCACATCTGTGATCACCCTGCTAAAACTGGATAATCAGACCTGAATCTAATCAAGAGTAAGCAGCAAACAAATCCAAAGTGAGCCATGTCTTTGAAACAAATCTCTTTGTGTGTGTGTGTGTATACATACCTCAATATGTATAGGTATACAGACAGATATGCTGTTGGTTCTGCTGTTCTTTTGGATCCAGAAGCTTTTGATCATGTAGCTTGCTACTTTTAAGTCTTTGTTCAAACATCTCATTCTCAGAAAGGCTACTCTGATCACTCTACCAAAAATGAAAAATAATGATCTCTCCATTCTATATCCCTGACCCCCTGACCCTACTCCACTTTTTCCCCATAGCAATGTCACTTTTCACATAGTGTGCTGCTATTAATTGTGTTTATTTGCTATCTCTGTCCTCCATCATATAAACGTCATAACGGCAGGTGTTGTAGGACGAATTTACTGGGAAAAAGCTCTGAGATGAGACTGTGTGCAGGGCCATTGCTCTCAGGAACAGGGACCACTGGGGACTGAGGACACAGGACTGGGAGGAGAGTGGGGCTGCCTTTGTAACCTAGGTCTCAGCTAACGCTGGGGGCTGAGGGGGAAGCCCTGAAGCTAGGGCAGTGCTTCAGGGGAGTCCCAAATAGAGACAAAAGGGGCTGGGCCTTTGAATCCACATAGCAACCAGTCATGGGATGTAGGCTGCACCAGGAATGGGCATGATGGTGGGTGACACAACCCCCTTAGGCAGAGGGCAAGTCCTAGGAAGCCTCAGCTGTGGGTCACCTTCCTGCAGCACTCCAGGCAGCTGGGGAATGAGCAGTGTGCTCCTGATGGGGAATCTGGCTGGAGCATCTTGGCAACAGCCACAAAAACAGGATCTTTGTCTATGGCTGCATCCTTATCTCCCAGAACAGGGTCAGAATTAATTGACTGGATGGGTGGATGAATGAATGAAGAGTTCCTTTCTAGAAAGCTCACATGCACAGGTAGGATGTGGCCACCATTCTCAGTGGGCAAGCAGAATGACTAGAGTGTAAAAATAGAAAACAAGCCACCACAATCATGGAAACCTTTCAGACAGTACAGCATTGTAAAAAGAAAAAAAAAAAAGTAGCAAATGGGAGAAGAAAGACACAGGGCTGTTGGAAGGAGTGGCAAGTCTGGGTAGGCATCCAATAAATTTATACTGCAGGGAGTTTCCATGTTGACACGCGGATCCTGAGCAGTTCATTGTAAAACCAGGGTGTGCTGTTACAGGCCCGAGGGGCTGGGGTTAAAGAAAGCATCCTGCTAACACAAGGAACAACTGGCTCCCGTGACAGAATTTTAACAAGCCTTTTCTCATATCTGTTGACTTAGCGCAGGCCAGGGAATTCTTTGAAAGGCAACGAGGCTATAAATCAGCAAGTCCCGTAACGTGCATTCCAGGCAGCACACAAAGGCACCGTGGCTAAGTCTCTAGGAATGCCACGGTGAGTGGCCCTGGTGGTCGTGGGGTTAGACGCTGGGGCTGGGAATAGAAAACACCCAGAAGAGGGGAGCAAGGGAGCACCAGCGAGAGCAGCATGGTATGTTTCTAATATAACATCCAGTACCTGGGCCCAGAGTGCTGCCTAGTGGATACTCAGCACTCAAGGAGTATCTGTTAGATGACTACACGATAGTCAGGTGCCTTGGCTGTGGCCCTGGTTCTGTCTCTCATGGGCTGTGTGACCTTGAGGAAGTCCTTTGACTTCTCTGAACCTTGGTCACCCTGTGTGCAAAATGTTGGGCTCAAACGTGAATGGAATCTTTGGCAGTGACTGACCCATGAGAGTTTTTGAGTCTTAAAAAATATTCAAAGAAGTTTCTGAAGCTGTGGAAAGGAGAGAACAAAGCCTGCATGGCAGAGAGGACCCTGCAGTCTTCTGAGTTAAGACAGGAACCAGGGTTGGCAGAACCTCCCATATCTGCCCTCCCACCCCTACCCCCACCCCAGGGAGAGTCACAGGGGTAGTGGGGGACTGTCGTGTCCACTTCTCCAGGGGACACGCCTCTTCTCCTGCTGCCTAAGGCACAACGATTCCCCTGAAACACTACAGACCCCATCTCCGAGGAAGCCTGACGCCAAGTTGAGGCGGAAAAGGCCGATTCTCTCTGATGCCCCTTGCAACTGCATTATATCTGAGGCAGGTCTCCCAGAGGCCCCAGTAATGACAGGTTCTCACCAAGAAAATGAGAGTTCAAACTCTAGCTTTTCTGCTGCTTGCAAACTTAGCAAGTGACTTGATTTCTCTCTGTGTGTATATACTTCTTGGTGTCCGACTCTTTGAGACCCCATGGACTGTAGCCCGCCAGGCTCCTTTGTCCATGGGATTCTCCAGGCAAGAATACTGGAGTGGGTTACCATGTCCTCCTCCATGGGATCTTCCTGACCTAGGGATTGAACCACATCTCTTGCACTGGCAGTCTCCTGCATTGGCAGGCAGACTCTTTACCACTAGTGCCACCTGGGAAGCTCTAATGGGGCGATCACCCAACAGCACAGGTGTGATCAAGTGGTGGAAGATTCACCAAATCAGCACGTCCGCTTCCCCTCTCCGCCTCTCTCTCTTCTTGCCTTCTTTGTTTTCACCCTCCCTTCTGTGCAAGCCGCCTAGCTAGTCAGAGCAGAATATAAGCAAGGCCAAGGACATGAGTTCACCGTCCACACAGGACCAGAGCCCTGCTCCTTGTCCTGGCCATGTTGGTCCTGAACAGTCAGTGTTCGTGCTCACACTTCCTTATCACAGAGCAAAGGCAGTTTGTCACTGACCAGTATCACTGCCGGCAAATACTATTTACTCAGCAAGGATGCCAAGCATGTTTAATCCCTGACTCATCAGGAGGAGGAATTTGGCACCAGGGGAAATGGGGAGGGGGATGAATGAGATGAAACCCAGTGAGGCAAGAATGTAATTACGTGGGTCAGGTTCTGCCATTGCGGACACAGAGGAAGAGAGAGGTGACGGTTTTTCCCTTAGAAAAGTTGACATGCTGACCCCAACTCTCCCTCTTCTAAAACTGAAGAGAGGGCTATGAGAGGTGTGTGGGGTTGCCCTTCTCTCTCTTGGAGTGGCACCTTATGCTGAACCAGGGTTTCTAAATCCCTAGGCTGGGATCCCTGCAGAGTGCAGACCTCACTGCAAGGGGCCCTCAGGGCCTACGTGTGCACTAAGCAGTATTTGTATGCCGTGCAAGGATAAGTACAAGTGCTCCCGTGGAGGAGGCACGTCATTCTGACTTACATATGGGTCTTTACATTCAAATCAGTTGGAATTTGGACTTTTCAGTCCAGCCAGGCTTGATAGGTGGAGTCTCCACTGCTCCAGATGCTCTCGTCTGCCCCAGCTCTCTCTGCACCCTCAGGTTCAACAGTCCAGCCATGATTATACACCTCATAGCAGGCTTTCCTCTCCACTTGGGGCCCAGGGACCCATGACTGTCTAGGTCTTTCCCTGTAGTATTAACTCCTTATGAGCTGAATCTGGGGGTGGTGGGGGGGCACGTGGCTCCTCCTGGGTGCAGAGGGATGATGGCTCGGGTGGTGACAGTCCATTTCCTTTCTCCACTTTGGTTGATGGCCTCACTAGGCCTACTCCTCTTTTTCCTCCCAGCCCTTTTTTTCTCCATCACTGTCTTATCATCACCCCCTCTTCCCCTTTCTAAGATGCTAAAAATGGTCTTGTCATACTTGTCCCCGTCCCTTGCTTTTCCAAGATCTTGCTTGCTCTTCTAAGTCTTTGACTCTGTATTCAAGCCATGAAGATTCCTCCTCTGCAGCACTGTCAGATGCTTTTAACACCAGCTTGTACTCAGTGAGCCCAGAACATCACTATGGGTCGAGTGGACACCAAGATGCTGTTGAAAACTGAACAGGTTTAAAGCGGGAGAAAGGCATCAGTTGGGCCTTAATGATGTGCCAGGCAATTTACATGGAACATATACTTAGTCCTCACAGCATCCTTCAGAGGTACTTTTACTCCCGTTTTATGGGGGAGCAAATTAAGGCTTACAGAAGTTGAGTACAGAGCTGGGGTCTCAGTGAGCAAATGAGAGTCATAACTTATCCTAGGTCTGGGAATTCTCTGGCAGTAGAGTGGTCAGGACTTTGTGCTCACGCTGCCAGGGCCCAGGTTCAAACCCTGGTCGGCCAAAAAAAAAAAAGAAACTTATCCCAGGTCTGTCTGAGTCTGGAGCTCACCCTTGTTTCTGCACTTCAACCTCTCACTGACTCCACAGTAATCTTCATCGCTACCTCTGGCTGATGCGATTTCATCCTGGCTCTCAGGAAACTCTGATATGTCAGGTTCAAATTTAATCAGAGTACCCTATAAATTATAGTTGGAGAAGCAGAAATAAATATGTCAAGATGATTTATAGGATAATAATGAGACATAAGATCTGATAATTTGACCTGAGTTGAAAGATGCTAAGTGTGTGTGTGTGTGTCAGAGGGAGAGGTGGAGAGAAAGAAAGAAAAAACATATCTAGGAAATTAATAAAAGCATCAGTGTTGGGCCATTGGTCCTGAATGCTGGAGTAAAATGAGACAGCAGCTCAGAAAATTCTTTTAATGAACAGAGACCCTGACTCAGGAGGTATATATGATCCAAGAAGAGGAAAACCTTAAATTCCTCTCAGCTAGTATTTTATTCTAAAGAAATACTGCATATAGTTTATTATTTGTAAGATATATATTGAGTAAGGTTTTTAAGGAGAAACACACATAGACCAACACTCTGTGTTGATCAGTTAGTGAAAATGTTATCAGAGGCTTGCTTGCAGGAACCTGACCCTGAATTTCTCCTAAGAACAATGACTAATAATATTTGCTAATTCAGTTTTTGCAGAGGCTTTATAGAACATAATGATTGTAAATCATGAGAATCGACTATATGTGTGTTTGTTTGCTTGTTTACATTGTCTCTCCCACTAGATAGTACGCTCCACGAGGACAGACCTTGTGTCTGTTTTCCTAACCTCTAGATCCCTGCAGTACCCTGGCACATAACAGGAATCAAAGAAATCCTTTTCTGAAAGAATGAATGGAAGTCAGGAAGAGAATCATGATAGTGTATAATCACATATGTCAAGGGAGCTTTGAGAAGAAGTGCGTAATCATCAATGCAACCCAAGCAGAGGGTTTGTTGGAGTAAGGAGGGGCAAGTATCCAGTTGGCAGACAGGAAGTCATTCATGGCCTTGGGAGATTCCTTTCAGCTGAGGGAGGAGGCAGAAGGCAGATTGCTGTGGTCTGAGGAATAAGCAATGAGGAAGAAGGAAAAATAAATGTAGGCCACATTTTTGAGACATTTGGGTGAGAAGGCATGGGGTTGGCGGAGAGAGATTCGACAGAAGCTAGAGGACCATCTGGCTGAGAGATGGGTCTCTCAGGACTGGAGAAACTCTCCTGTAAGAACACAGAAGTAGCCCTGAGAGAGGAACAGGATGGGGTAGTCATAGAGAGAGGTAGAAAAACAGAATGTGGTTCAGGAGAGAGACTGGACTCTGAACAAGGAGGGAGACCTCAGTTGTACAAACCAGGGCAAAGTGAAAAAGGATGAGTGTGGATGTGAGCATGTTTAGGGTGAAGCAGGCAGGAAGCAGCAAGGGATCTTCCTGACTGCCTCGGTTTTTTTTGGTAGAGTAGGGGACCAGATGCAGTGTTAGAGAAGGAGAAGAAAGGCTCCTGAAGGCTGAGCCTCAGACTTAGAGGCAGTGACTGGGCTCACAGTGGACAAATCAAAGAACTGACGGGCAGAGCGACACTGAAGACCACAGTGCCACAGTGGCCTTAGCAGCCGGGGTCCAAAGTGCAGCCCAGGCAGGATGCAGTGCTGCTGATCTGCTTTGGGGCTTTGTGGGACAAGTGCAGTGGAAGAACTGCAGCACAAGGGGGCTGGCATCTATGAGAGATGAGAAAAGTTCAGACTGGAGCAGCCTGATGGGTGGGAAAAGACAGAGAACAAGGGACTTGTGGTATCCATGAGCTGGAAGAGCAGGGAGGGCGGGATAAGGATGTGATGGGGGATGGCCAGAGGTTCCTAAGGAGCTCTGGGTGGTGACTGAGCCCAGAGTGTTGTCATGTGGGTGAGTGGTCGAAGGTTACTGAGTTCCTGGCCTTAAGAAGATCCAGGGTTGCGAAACCAATGATCCAGCTAGTCTTGTATTAATTTCTTGAATAAACTTCTTTCTTACCTGTGGCTTAAGGCTTTGAGGAGATGACAGTGATGCAAAATACAGTGAGGTTTATTCAGCATCATGTATATGAGGAAAATGGAAATACTACTCTCACAAGTCAGACAAGTAGAAGATAGTCATCCCTTCATACATATCACAAAGCATGATGGATTAAGTGTTTGAAAGCAACTTGAAATAAAGTTGTACATACTTGGAAGTACTGAGGTATGAAAGAAAAAAGTCTAGACTCAGGAAAATGTAGCTAAGTGTTATTCTATCTCTGTCCCTAACTAGTCTTATGATGCTGGGCAGGTTTATCACTCTGGGCCCTAGTTCTCTTAACTGAAAAATTGGGTGGGTGTTGATATCTAAAGTTATTTCTTATTCTAAAAGTCATAGCATTTTATAGTCCTCTGAAAAGTAGTAGTAGTCTTGTTTGTTGTTTTTGTTTTACCAACTGAGTTATGAGGGAAGCCTTGTCTAACTCAATGAAACTATGAGCCATGCCATGTAGAGCCACCCAAGACAGACGGGTCATGGTGGAGAGTTCTGAGAAAACATGGTCCACTGGAGAAGAGAATAGCAAACCACTTCAGTATTCTTGCCTTGAGAACCCCATGAACAGTATTGAAAGGAAAAAAGTTAGGACACTGAAAGGTGAACTCCCCAGGTCAGTAGGTGCCCCATATTCTACTGGGGATTAGTGGAGAAATAACTCTAGAAAGAATGAAGAGACTGAGCCAAAGCAAAAACAAAGTCCAGTTGTGAATGTGACTGGTGATGGAAGTAAAACTGCGATGCTGTAAAGAGCAATATTGCATAGAAGCCTGGAATGTTAGGTCCATGAATCAGGGGAAATTGGAACTGGTCAAACAAGAGATGGCAAGAATAAACATCAACATTTTAGGGATCAGTGAACTAAAATGGACTGGAATGGGTGAATTTAACTCAGACGACCCTTATATCTACTACTATGGCAAGAATCCCTTAGAAGAAATGGCGTAGCCCCCATAGTCAACAAAGGAATCTGAATTGCAGTACTTGGATGCAATCTCAAAAATGACAGAATGATCTCTGTTCGTTTCCAAGGCAAACCATTCAATATCATGGCAATCCAAGTCTATGCCCCAATAATGCTGAAGAAGCTGAACAGTTCTATGAAGACCTACAAGACCTTCTAGAACTAACATTAAAAAAGATATCCTTTTTCATCATAGGGGACTGGAATGTAAAAGTAGGAAATCAAGAGATACCCTACAGTAACAGGCAAATTTGGCCTTGGAGTACAAAAAAAGCAGGTCAAGGGCTAACAGAGTTTTGCCAAGAAAACACACTGGTTATAGCAAACACCCTCTTTCAACAACACAAGAGAAGACTCTATATATAGACATTACCAGATGGTCAATACCGAAATCAGATTGATTATATTCTTTGCAGCCAAAGATGGAGAAGCTGAGAAACTCTACACAGTCAGCAAAAACAAGACCAGGAGCTGACTGTGGCTCAGATCATGAACTCCTTATTGCCAAATTCAGACTTAAATTGAAGAAAGTAGGGAAAACAACTAGACCATTCAGGTATGACCTAAATCAAATCCCTTATCATCATACAGTGGAAGTAACAAATAGATTCGAGGGGTTAGATCCGATAGACGGAGTCCCTGAAGAACTATGGATGGATGTTCGTGACATTGTACAGGAGGCAGTGATCAAGACTATCCCCAAGAAAAAGAAATGCAAAAAGGCAAAATGCTTGTCTGAGGAGGCCTTACAAACAGCTGAGAAAAGAAGAGAAGAGAAAGGCAAAGGAGAAAGGAAAGATATACCCATCTGAATGCAGAGTTCCAAAGAATAGCAAGGGGAGATAAGAAAGCCTTCCTCAGTGATCAATGCAAAGAAATAGAGGAAAACAACAGAATGGGGGAAGACTAGAGATCTCTTCAAGAAAATTAGAGATACCAAGGGAACATTTCATTCAAAGATGGGCTCAATAAACGACAGAAATGGTATGGACCTAACAGAAGCAGAAGACATTAAGAAGAGGTGGCAAGAATACTCAGAAGAACTGTACAAAAGAGATCTTCATGACCCAGAGAACCACGATGGTGTGATCACTCACCTAGAGCCAGACATTCTAGAATGCAAAGTCAAGTGGGCCTTAGGAAGCATCACTACAAACAAAGCTAGTGAGGTGATAGAATTCCAGTTGAGCTATTTCAAATCCTAAAAGACGATGCTGTGAAAGTGCTGCACTCAATATGCCAGCAAATTTGGAAAACTCAGCAGGGGCCGCAGGACTGGAAAAGGTCAGTTTTTATTCCAATCCCAAAGAAAGGCAATGCCAAAGAATTTTCAAACTACTGCACAATTGCACTTATCTCACACGCTACCAAAGTAATGCTCAAAATTCTCCAAGCCAGGTTCCAACAGTATGTGAACCGAGAGCTTGCAGATGTTCATGCTGGATTTAGAAAAGGCAGTGGAACCAGAGATCAAATTGCCAACATCTGTTGGATTATCAAATAAGCAAGAGAGTTCCAGAAAAACATCTACTTCTGTTTTATTGATTATGCCAAAGCTTTGACTGTGTGGATCACAACAAACTGTGGAAAATTCTGAAAGAGATGGGAATACCAGACCACCTGACCTGCCTCCTGAGAAATCTGTATGCAAGTCAAGAAGCAACAGTTAGAACCAGACATGGAACAACAGACTGGTTCCAAATTGGGAAAGGAGTTAAGTCAAGGCTGTATATTTAACTCATATGCAGAGTACATCATGAGAAATGCTCAACTGGATAAAGCACAAGCTGGAATCAAGTTTTCCAGGAGAAATATCAATAACCTCAGATATGCAGATGATACCAAACGTATGGCAAAAGCAAAGACGAATTAAAGAGCCTCTTGATGAAGTGAAAGAGGAGAGTGAAAAAGTTGGCTTAAAGCTCAACATTCAGAAAACTAAGATCATGGCATCCAGTCCCATCACTTCATGGCAAATAGATGGAGAAACAATGGAAACAGTGACAGACTTTATTTTTTTGAGCTCCAAAATTACTGCAAATGGTGACTGCAGCTATGAAATTAAAAGACACTTGTTTCTTGGAAGAAAAATTATGACCAACCTAGACAGCAAGTTGAAAAGCAGAGACATTGATGACAAAGGTCCGTTTAGTCAAAGCTATGGTTTTTCCAGTAGTCACGTATGGATGTGAGAGTTGGACTATAAAGAAAGCTGAGTGCTGAAGAATTGATGCTTTTGAACTGTGGTGTTGGAGAAGACTCTTGAGAGTCCCTTACTGCAAGGAGATCCAACCATTCCATCCTAAGGGAATCAGTCCTGAATATTCATTGGAAGGACTGATGTTGAAGCTGAAACTCCAATACTTTGGCCACCTGATATGAAGAGCTGACTCATTGGAAAAGACCCTGATGCTGGAAAAGACTGAAGGCATGAAGAGAAGGGGCTGACAGAGGGTGAGATGGTTGGATGGCATCACTGACTTGATGGACATGAGTTTGGGTAGCCTCTGGCATTGGTGATAGACAGGGAGGCCTGGCATGCTGTGGTCCGTGGGGTCTCAAAGAGACGGACACAACTGAGTGACTGAACTGAACTGAACTAAACTTCCCCCAGTCCTAAAGAAGGGCATGACGTCTTAGTTGCTGCATGTAGGATCTAGTTTCCTGACAAGGGATCGAACCTAGGCCCCCTGCAGTGGGATTTTTGAGCCAGCCACTTCCCCACCAGGGAAGTCCCAAGGATTCCACCTTTTGGTTTTTCAGATGGTAAAACTAGGACTAAAGAGATAAAGTGATTAAATAAAAGTGAAAGAATTGGGACTAGAAACAAGTCTGATGATCTCAAGACCTTGTGCCTTCCTAAATCTCTAAGGCCCTTTGTGCATAAACTAAGGGAGTAATGCCTGTAAGCAATAATAAAACTGTCTTTGAAGAAGTTTGCTTTCAGATTGGAAGGTACTATGGGAAGGGACTGTATCTCTTTCACTTTCTGCTGTCTTGATTATTTATGCTAATTAGGACCAAGTAAACTTAGTTAAGTGAAAGATACAGTCTGTAAATGCTCTTTAAATAATAGCATCAATCTTCTCCCCAATGACTGTTTGAACAGTTTATTTGGTGGTTCTATATTTAATGTAGGGCTTCCCAGGTGGCAGAGAAGTAAAGAATCTGCCTGTCAATATAGGAGACACAGGTTTGATCCCTGGGTCAGGAAGATCCCCTTGAGAAGGAAATGGCTACCCACTCCAGGATTCTTGCCTGGGAAATCCCATGGACAGAGGAGTCTGGCAGTCCACATAACTTAACAACTAAACAATAACACTTAATGTGGAAATAGAACATGAAAAGCAGCAAAAACACTTGAATCACAGGTTTCAAAACAGTCATAATATCATAAATAACTTCATATCAAAAAAAATCTTGAAGGACATTTTGAAAAATAGAAATGGAATGAGGGTATTGTGGTAAATAAAAATAGAGAAACGGAAGTCCAGATCTATTGTTATCAATGTCTGAAAGAGCTCCGTGTTAGGGAGGAAATTATTCCCTGCTTCCTACTGCTGTTTTTCATATTTACTTATCTTGTTAACTTTATTAAATCCAACAGGAAATAATTTCGGCATCACCGCTAATTTGTTTTGACGTGCCTCAAGAGAGCTATTTTTTCCTTTTAAATGGTGCCTGCTGCTTTCTATCAAACCATGCCCCAACTGAAGGGGCATCTGTTATTGGAATGCCTTTTCAAAAATAACAGTGGAGTCTGAACGTCTGGAAGGTTTACAGTAAAATCTTCTATTTTAGCCCACATTTGTGAGCTCACATTTGTGATGGAATGCTTGGATAGATTTTATTTTTTAAGTCGTTTGAGAAAAATCGTATGTGTGATCATGTTCCTATAGCTGAACTTCATCGGTTAAATCTGGCTTCCTGAGAGTTGAGTAAGGGGCATCCCCACTGGAGGTGTGGCCTGAGGTCTGCTCTGAATGAGTCTACAACCCGCAGGGCAGGGGTACAAGTGGAGTTCCATGATCTTTAATGGAAACTCCTAGCTTCTGCCCAGAGTCAGTTTCTAGTAGCATCTATTTTGAATAACTTTAAGCCAATTTGGTCATCTAACAAATATCTAATGTTCTTTCTATCTAATGATCTGCAAGATCACTTATTCACACCCTCACTACCAGTGAGATTGTTAAAACGAATGGCATAGTAAAATGGGAGTACATTATATGAAAGTGAGTCGTGGATCAAGTTTTGGCAGATGTGTTAATATTTATTCATAAGCATGAGAAACAAATGCAAAGATATTTAAAAGGCAGAATGGGCCAGTCTTAGAAGGTCAGGTTCTTTATGAAGTTATAGATGCAGGGGACTTCCCTGGTGGTCCAGTGACTAACACTCAGTGCTCCCAATACAGGGGACCCACGTTTGATCCCTGATCAGGGAACTAGATCCGACAAGTTGCAACCAAGAGTTGGTACATCAAAACTGAAAGATCCCACGTGCCACAACCAAGACGGAAGATCCCGTGTAATGCAACTAAGGCCTGGCACAGCCAAAGAAATAATTTTTTTTTTTTTTTTAAGATGCAGGACAGAGAAGATGCAGGAAGCTGAAGCTGGGCTAGCCAGATTCTTCCTCCTAACTTATCACTTATCCCTTATGCTAAGTCACAAACCTACTTGAGTGGATTCAGACACACCAAAGTGCTAAGTAACCACTTCTGAAAAGTATTGATTCCTTATTGGAATTATCAGTTGCTAATTAACTACCTCTGAAACTAACCCTAACCCTAACCCTGAAAGGTAGGTTCCTAATGTTAACTAACTGCTGTTAAATTGCTAGACTGGAGTCAATGTGTATCAATACATCATCCCATTGGGAGCTACATACAGCATCATTAGTCTCCCAGGCTCCCAAGCTACACACTGCAGAGGGACACTTACCATGGAAAACTGCCTTATCCATCAACAGACTCACACGTCTAACTGAGTAATCATCTCTCCAGTCTACCTTCTCTTCTCATCTCCAGAGCTATTGACCTAGTTTCAGTCCTCAGGAAATTTCCTTGAAAGACTGTTACAGCCTGCTCACTGCTCCTTTTAACCCTCTCTTCCTATGGTTCATTCTCTTTTATCCTAAAAAAGTCAGACCCTGCCACTTGTAGGCATAAAATCTTTGGAGGACCCCTATGGCACCCCACTCCAGTACTCTTGCCTGGAAATCCCATGGACGGAGGAGCCTGGCAGGCTGCAGTCCATGGGGTCGCTGAGAGTCGGACACGACTGAGCGACTTCACTTTCACTTTTCACTTTCATGAATTGGGGAAGGAAATGGCAACCCACCCCAGAGTTCTTGCCTGGAGAATCCCAGGGATGGGGGAGCCTGGTGGGCTGCCGTCTATGGGGTTGCACAGAGTCGGACACGACTGAAGTGACTCAGCAGCAGTATGGCCTTTTGTGTAATATCCAGTCTCCTTAGCTGACCTCAAGCCACTTCTCCCTAAGGACATCTATGCTCTAGCTATCCTACACTTGTCACAAATGTTGTGACCTGGTTTATCCTTCAGGCCCCTGGTAGGCGCAGGTCCTTCCTCCTCTTATTTCCTGGAAAACATCATTTCTTATGTTAAGGCCTCATTCATGTTGCCTCCTCTGTGACGGGCACAGGAATTGTTCATGCCTTTGTGCTCCCACAGTCCTTTCTGTTTCTATTCATCAGCAGCAGCTATTCTGATGTGTATAATACAGAATGCCCAGTCACTTTTGAACTTCATATAAATAATGAATAATTTGAGTTACTTGTCAGTCCTGTGTAGTATTAGTCGCTCAGTCATGTCTGACACTTTGCAACCCCATGGACTGTAGCCCACCAGGCTCCTCTGTCCATAGAAATTTCCAGGGAAGACTAATGGAACAACTTGCCATTTTCTTCTCCAGGAGATCTTCCCAACCCACAGATTGAACCTGTGTCTCCTGCATTGCAGGCGGATTCTTTACCATTGAGCCACCGGGGAAGCCCAAGGAGAGACTGCACATGTGGTTTCGAACCAGGGACCTTTTGAGCGTTAGGCAAATGAGATAACCACTACACTACAGAAACTGGGAAGCATTATTGGTTATGCACCTTAATTTAAAACTTAACTGAACATCCATTTTTATTTGCTGGGTCTGGTGAGCTTAGCTGCACTGCAGTTCAACTGTTGACTTGTCCTTCACTTTGAGGTACTTGTATTCTAGTGAGAAACTAGACTCTAGGCCTGGCACCAGGCTTCTAGCCAGTACATGTTTCTTGAATAGAAGAAAGAAAAAAGATCAAAAGAGAAATGAATGTCACTGCTTGTCTTTTTCCATTTGGGAAGATTCCAAATAAAAATGCTGGGTGTCTTTATAGGGATAGGTGAGAACGATCCCCACGCTATGCAGTATTTTAGAGTCAAAAACTGTTCCAGAATGAGGGATGGCGAATGGAGGCAGAGTGGATGGATATTTTCTAGTGTGGAAGCCAAAAGTTGTGGCTGGCATATGGAAGCAATAAAAATAATGACAGTGAAATAATGTTAATTATGTGGAATCCGCATCAATACACTTTGAGGGCATCCCTGTTGAATCCTCACAAATCCTCTGAGGAAGTGCTCATTATAAGGCGCTGGAATCTTCTACTCCCCCATTTTTGTACCATGTCAGCTCTGGCTCCACTTCCTTCCCAAAGACCACCTTCCGCTCAACCCCCACCCAGGGAGGCTGACTTGGTAGGAGAACTATTCAAAGCCCCACCTTGTAAATGGAAGGTAATGCATGAAGTTGCCAGGTTTCTCTGAAGGATTTGCATTCATTCCCATTTCTTGTTTGGGAAGCTTCCTCTGCCAATAAGACTTCATTTTTATCTCACTCTTGTAGCCATATAACTGCATTAACCAAAGTTTGCTTTAATGGCTTATGACTCTAGAACATAAAGAAATGTTTCAAGGATGGGGAAGGGGATAATAGCATGCAAGATCCTGTATAGAATGGACCATACAGCACCTCCCCCCCTACACACACCGCCTTTCCCTGAGCCCATGATGGGAGACCATTCAAAACGCCAAGTTGAGTAACAGCCCTTAAATGGACGTTGTTTGGGTATGAATGGATCCCATTGGCTTTAAATGTTTTGTTCCCCACATAATTCCTATTTTAGGCAGATTGGTTACTATAGAGACTAGAGCCGCCTTCATTATGAATGGTCAAGAAAGGACATGGGTAGAGCAGAGGTCTAGGGTCCAAGGTCCAAGTCTTAGCCCAACCACAGACTCACTGTGAGACTGTCCATACTCATCCAATTGCTGCAATCCTGCCTTAACCAAACAGGAGTGAAAAATATCTGTGCTGGACCCCTTTGGAGAGTAATATTCATATACTTTGTCTTAGGGAGTGGGTAAGATGGACGGATTTGGAACGAGGGAGAACGATTCTAACATAAAGTAAATTTAAGAAAATATTGAACTTGGAAGGCTGCTGTTGATCTACTACGCCATCAACTATCAAATGGGAAAGGACTGATTATCACATGTCACTTCTGGTGTTGGTATGTGGATAACAGTGTCTTGGGGGATTTTTTAAAAAGTGTGTGTGTGTACCATATACACCCAACCTCAAATTCCTAAACATAATTTATAAATTTTCAACTCTTTGTAAATGATTTATCCCTATCTTTTAAAAGGAATGATTATATTCTCTAGCACCCCACTGCATGCATTTTGATTTTTCAAACAACTTTTTATTTTTAAGATTTTTGGACATAAAGCTGAGAGGCAAACAGTGCAAAGAATTTCCATGTATCCCTTACCCAGCTTAAACAATTATCTCATATTCTATTTCATCTCACTCATCTTTATGTTTTCTTTTCTACACTATGTTAGAGCAAATCCCAGACAACGTATCATTTTGCTTGTAAAACGTGATAGCTTTTTATTTTCTTTAATAGATAAAAGGTTTTTTTACATAACAACAATGTGCTATTTTCACACGCAGAATAATTGACAATTCCTTAATATTTTCTAGTATTTAATTCATGTTCAATCCCAGGTAATCTCAAAAATACCCTTTTGTAGTCAGTTTGTTGCATTTAGAATTCATGCATGGCCCAAGCATTGTGTTTATGTCTCTTGAGCATCTTTTAATCTTGACCTCCTTTCTCTCTCTATTACGGGCAAGAGCATGTGTGTATGTGTATGTGTGTTGGGCAGGGTTGGGGTTGGGGTGGGAGTTAACATTATCATCACCATTGGTAGTATTTTGCTGAACAATTTGTAAGTTAGTGACATTTTACTCTTAAATATGGGTTTCCCAGGTGGCTCAGTAGTAAAGAATCCTCCTGCCAAGCGGGAGACTCGAGTTTGATCCCTGGGTTGGGAAGATCCCCTGGAGAAGGAAATGGCTACCCTTCCAGTATTCTTTCCTGGAAAATTCCATGGACAGAGGAGCCTGTCAGGCTACAGTCCATGCGATCACAGAGTCGGACATGACTTACTGACAAAACAACAACAATGATCCTTAAATATTTCAATCTATTCCCACTAAGAACAAGGGCATTCTCCTGCAAAGTCCCATTAAAATATCACATTAGGAAATCTAACACCAATACAATGCTATCATCTATTATTCATTCTGTCTTCGTATTTCCTCACTTGTTCTCATAATGCCCTTTGTAGCTTTCTTTTAAAAAATCTAGGAGTGACTATAAAATCAAATGTTGTATTTTGTCTTCATGTCTCTTAGATTTCCTTCAGTCTAGAACATTCATTCCCCAGGTGTTTTTGTCCTTCATGTTGAAAATTTTAGGTGTCTTGGCCAATTATTGGGCAGGATGAAACCTCAGTTTGATTTGCGATTGTTTTTAGTTTTTAGGAGAACTAATGAAACAATTTAGCTCAAAGTTTCCACATGTTGAGGCTGTTTTGCTCCTCCTCTTACTGGTGTGCATTCCCTATCTGACTTCAGGGATGTGTGCCCTGAGAGCAGCACTTATGTCTTGTATTTTTTTTATGTCCTAATGTGGAATAAGACTCAAGTTTATTTTCAGGGGATTTTGCAGGGTCTTAAGGATGCATCTGGACCACTTATTCTTGGTCTTGCTCTTGAGATTCTTCCTTGTTTCAATTCAAAGAACAGCAGTGTGGAAGGGACAGCCTCAATGTATGGAAACTTTGAGCTAAATTATAACGAAGCATGCTACATATGCTCTCCCTAGTTGCTCAGATGGTAAAGCATCTGCCTGCAGTGTAGGAGACTTGGGTTCGATCCCTGGGTTGGGAAGATCCTCTGGAGTAGGACATGGCAACCCTTAAACTCAGCCTGGCCTCTTCCACCTAGAAGTGTGGAGTTTCCCATTCATATCTCACAGTGAGAACAGAAGGCACGTTGATCCTGTGTGGATCTCCAGTCAACAGAGTTGTCTGTGTCCACTCTTGTCCTTTGGCCCCTGGTGCGAACCCTGCTGTAGCCGAGAGGACTGGCTTGTGTTGGTCCTCGATAGCTGTGTATGGCTGGTGTGGATGAACCACAGAACAGCTTATTGTTCATTTTCTGGCCAGATGTCCTGGGGCCACTTAGCAGCTATCAAATTAGGATCTCCTAAAATAATGTTGGAGGTTGGCAGGAGGGCACACTCTGGTAAGGTATGCCATCTCCATGAGGGTCTTTGTGTCCATGCCAGCAGCTTCTTTCCTTCCTTTGCCAGGGATGTGTATTCTGTGGGGCCCTCTCTGCCATCACCAAGGAGACGGTTGGGGCTGGGCAGGGGGTGTGCAGATGGTGCCTCAAGTTTAGTCACTGCTACAAGTCTGCTTGTTTCTTGCCCATATAGCTGTACTTAACCTAGCAGGCCATGTAGTGGAAGATCTGGGAAGAAGAAGGACAGGATAGGAAAAATGCTGTCTGGTAGCACAAACAGTGAATGATTTTGAATCACGAGGAAATCCTACCTCCCCATCCACTCTACCTCAGGTATCATCCTGTGCCAGATTCTGACCGACAACTATGCCCCCCCAAAGGAAAATTGGGTACTTTCCATGGGAACTAGGAGCAAATCTGTACTGTTCATGCTTTTCAGAGTTTTATAGGGGAAATGGAAAAGAACAAAAGGGTGAAGGACAGTAGTGACCTACCACCTCTAGTGACCAGGCATGAAATAGTCATCATTATAATAATGATCATAGTTGCCATACAATGTGCTGTGCTGTGTTTAGTCACTCAGTCATGTCCAAGTCTTTGCAACCTCATGGACTGTAGCCCGCCAGGCTCCTCTGTCCATGGGGATTCTCCAGGCAAGAATACTATAGTGGGTTGCCACGTCCTTCTCCAGGGGATCGTTCCGACCCAGGAACTGAGCCCAGGTCTCCCACATTGCAGGCAGATTCTTTACCATCTCAACAACCAGGGAAGCCCAAGAATACTAGAGTGGGTAGCCTATCCTTTCTGCAGGGAATCTTCCCAGCACAAGGATCAAACCAGGGTCTCCTGCACTGCAGGTGTATTCTTACCAGCTGAGCTACCAGGGAAGCCCATACAACAGTTATTCTATTTAATTCTCCCACACAGTGTTAAGGAGAGATTGCAGTTTCCACAGAAAAGGGGAAGATGCTAAAGCTCAGATTTAGATCTGAGATCAGACAGATTTGCAGCCACTTAGATGATCAGTGGAGGGCTAGGACTTGACCCAGTTTTTTGATAAGTGTCACAAGGAGTTTTCTATAAGTTCTCTCCACAACCTCCAATCTCATCATATCAAATTAGACTTAATATCCAAAGGGCTTCTTCAGAGGACAGAAGACTTGCTTGGCCTAGGATTGTTGATATAGACATCAATACAAAGAATTATGTATCTTCATATAAAAGATTCATGTAAAACTCAATTCATAAAATTAATTCATATAAAACTGAATTATGTATGTGTGTTTGTATGTGTGTGTATAGTATAGGTACATATCTTGTGCTAATGAGTCTAGATGATAGGATGGAGGTATAGAAAGGTGAAACACAACAATAATTGTTTTTAGTATCAGTGCTTTTCCCAAACAACTCATTTCTAGAGCCAGGTCTGCTGAATAGCTGTAGCTGCTGCTGGCTTGAAGGCTATAGTGTCAGAAAATGTAATTGAAAGGGAGGTAAGGGTAGAGGAGAGAAGGATGCTCCTAAGTGTGTGAGGGGAAGCTGCAAAAACCCAGGCTGCCTCTGCGTCTGGCTTTGGGACTCCCAGACCAGCAGAGCTCTGGCTCTTTGCCTGTGTATGGGAGGAGGGAACTTGAAGCTGGGCCAGAGGTCTGGCCAGATCAGAGGCTGAACCCCTGAACTGCTAAGGGAATAGAATATTTTGAGTTTAGAGCCTGGGAAGTTTGTTTAGAAGGACATAGGAAACGAAATATCAGAAAGGAATAGCTAGGGCTATCTTCATTCATGTTAGGCCTGTGTCTTCATGGACTATATTCCCATGCTCCAATCTTTGCAGCTAAAGGATTAAAAATGTCATGTCTTGGTTTTCCACAGCATGCTGAAGCAGTGGTTTTGCCCCAGTGATCATCATCTATATGTTATTGCAGGAGACACTGAGACAATTTGAAATCTCTAGGAGAAAGAAAAGGATGGAGTTTATTTTCCATTCCTTTTCCAAAATAGTGTCCTAGACATCCAAAACATCAGGACGGAATGGAAAGAGGCTCTGGACTCAGAGAGACCATTCAAATCCCAGATTTACCATTTATAAGCTGTGTGACCTTGCTAATTTCCTCAGCCTCTCTGAACCTCAATATCTCCATCTGAAAAATATAAAGAATAATGCCATATAATGGCTTATGAGGGTGGAAAGATATAATGTACGCCAAAAGGGCTAGGCCTGTTCCCAGTACAAAGTGAGAACTGGTTTCCTTCCTCTCTCCACCTCCGATGCTCATCTTTCCCTTTTCCCTTTTACCCAAAATCAGCACTTTAGAAAAGGCATTATTTATATTTTTAATTTCTCCTGAAAGGCTGAGCAAATCTAGCATGTGGATTGGATGATGTGTATGAGATGAGTGTTTATGAGAACTGCACCAGGGGATGGGACATCCTCTTCTATGCAAACAGTTGGCTGCAGCTCAGAAAAGGGGACAGACGGCCCAGCCCAGGTGTACACAGGCCAAGAAAGACCAACAACACTAACAGAAGCCAAGTAATTTCCCCACCAGGCAGAAATTTAAAAAATAGGATATGTTTCCAGACATCTGTTTCTGTTGGGGGTCCTAGCACTGATCCTTGCTTGAGGGTCTGAGTGCCTAATTGCTGGAGGCATCTCAAAAGAAATTTAATCAATGGAGGCAGAAACAAATCAGTTGGCAAGCTAGCCCAAATGAGGTGCCCTCCACTAGAATCCTATAATTGCCTGAGTTGGATTCCCATCAGACAAGATACCCAGTGAAATAGTGGAAAGCTTTTTGTATCTGGAGTGAATAGAGATCTAGTGTAGGAAAATCACTAGAAAACTGAAGAAGGCAAATACAATGCTGAACACTTGACTGTAGCCCTACAGTGAATTTTTGTTTCTGTTCTAAAGTTTTCTCAATAAGCCTGTAATAATTTTCAAAGAGACAGATGATAACAATGACTAGTGGAACAGAGGCAGAGGTAAAGGGGAAAAGTAATATGTGTTCCAAGTTACAGCTGTATGTTTGATAATGCAGATCTGGAACTTTGTGGTTCTGAGATGTAACTGCCTTAAAGTAACACAGCCTTTTCTCTCAGTGTGTGTGTGTGTGTGTGTGTGTGTGTGTGTACGCGCATGTGCATACATGTATATGTGACCAGTAACTGGTCAAAGGCAATTCCAAAGGAGGGGATGTAGAGACTTTTTCAGCAAAGCAGAGCTCTTGAACAAGTTTTTAAAACTCACAAGGTGACCGCTCTGAGCAAGACCCTTACCTGACTGTAGAAGAATTAGTGTGAGGGTGCAGAGCTTTGGAATCAGAGAGCTCACTAGAACCCCAAATCATCCAGTTACCAACTATGTGGCTTTGGGCAAGATTCTTGTCTGAGTTAAGTCATGGGGAGATATAGGATAAGTGTGGGAAGGCTGGACCTGGCTCGAATGGAGGCACTGCTGAAATTGAGTATTGATGTTCTGCTGCCTTCCTCTCAAGTATGAACTGGTTTCTTCCCTGGGCAGGCACTGCTCATAGTCTGCTCGGTGCTGTTTGACCCACGTTGCACTCCCCAATCATATATTAGGTGGATTTGCTTAGTTATTGGGAAAGGCAGGCCCCCTCCTAACCTCAGGAGAGTGAGTCATGGTTACTCTAAGCCCAGGGTAACCCCATCCCCCTTTCCAGTTTAAGGAAGGCTTGAAGCTTTTGTTAAGAATTTTGCTCTCCTAGTAAAAGGCACAGATGTCGCTTGCAAAGCTGTTCTCCTTTCCTTCTATTTTCAAAGTGCAAGTGATGCCTGAAACTGCAGCCGCCATTTTGGGGTCACGATGTAATAAACACAAGGATTAAAAAGTGAATACCCAAAGATGAAGAAACTGGTTGTTACAGATGTAAAGAACAGACTTTTGGACTCAGTGGGAGAAGGAGAGGGTGGGATGATTTGAGAGAATAGCATTGAAATATAAAATAGATAACCAGTGCGAGTTTGATACATAAAGCAGGGCACACAAAGCTGGTGCTCTGGGACAACCTGGAGCAATGGGGTGGGCAGGGAGGTGGGAGATAGGTTCAGGATGGGGGAACCTATGCCGATCCATATTAATGTATGGCAAAACCATCACAATATGGTAAAGTAATTATCCTCCAATTAAAATAAATAAATACACTTTTTAAAAAGAAACTGGTTGTTAGAAGACAGAAAGAACCTGAATTCTTGATGATATGATTGAGCACTTAACTGCTGAACTTCTTATTTGCTGAGATGAATAAATGTCTGTATTTCTTGAATCACCCTTAATTGGATTTTCTGTCATTTGCAACTAAAAGCATTCCTATCTGATATTCCTTCCTTTTGAACAGCATCTCCTTCTGAACTGCTGAAAAGTCAGCACCCTCTCTCATAGCCCAACTGCCATCTTTGTTTTCAACAAGCTTCAAGGGATCCCTGCTAAGGTAATAGCTGGACATAGTGTATGTTTTTATCAAAGAGTATTTATTCCTTTTTAACATAGGATTCCTGGGGCTGGGAAAATTTCATCAGACAAAGGCATAAAGCCATCATGGTAGAATGACAGGTTGTGGAATGGATACTTGGCAGCGGACTGAAGTCTTAATTTCTGTCCCTTCAATCCCAGTGGTATAAGTGACCACCTGGTTTACCTATGTCTGTTTCCCCAGAGACTTGCTCTACCCCATGCACTCAAAGTGTGGTGCACCAGCAGCACTAGCATCACTTGAGGCCTTTAAAAAATGCAACATGCCAGGCCCCACCCAAACCTGTGGAACTGGAGCCTGAATTTTAACAGAAACCTCCAAGTGACTCACAGGCACATTAAAGTTTGAGAAGTGTACCCCAGAAGACAGAATTGCTAGAGTTAGAAAAAGATCAGTTTTCTAGTACCAGGAGAATAGTTGGCAAGGCACAATGTTATAAGGAAAAACTCTCATATTATCTTTTTGTCCAGTTATAGGGATCTGGGGTAAATCACATTTGTTGAATCAGATCAGATCAGATCAGTCGCTCAGTCGTGTCTGACTCTTTGAGACCCCATGAATCGCAGCACGCCAGGCCTCCCTGTCCATCACCAACTCCTGGAGTCCACTGAGACTCACGTCCATGGAGTCAGTGATGCCATCCAGCCATCTCATCCTCTGTCGTCCCCTTCTCCTCCTGCCCCCAATCCCTCCCAGCATCAGAGTCTTTTCCAATGAGTCAACTCTTCGCATGAGGTGGCCAAAGTACTGGAGTTTCAGCTTTAGCATCATTCCTTCCAAAGAAATCCCAGGGCTGATCTCCTTCACAATGGACTGGTTGGATCTCCTTGCAGTCCAAGGGACTCTCAAGAGTCTTCTCCAACACCACAGTTTAAAAGCATCAATTCTTCAGCGCTCAGCCTTCTTCGCAGTCCAACTCTCACATCCATACATGACCACAGGAAAAACCATAGCCTTGACTAGACGGACCTTTGTTGAATAAATAAGTTCAATTCTCTCAGAGTCATCTGAACATGGAGACAAGAACCATCTAGCAAAACTCACTTGTTTCAAGATTACATCTTATTTTTTGAAAGAGACATGAGTTATGTAGAAATCGAGAGATATAACGGAGATAGAAATAGTGGTGCTGTGGTCTAAGGAAGGACGACTGGGGCCCAACATGCCCTCACATTCAGCTCAGTTCAGTTCAGTCGCTCAGTTGTAGGCCCTCAATTAGGTAGCTTCATGTGAGCCTCCACCCCTCCCTCAAAAGCTCAGAATCTCGTTATTGGCAGTGCCTGGTGATCACATGATAAGAATTATCCATATCAATAAAAACAAACCTTAGTTTGCATGAGACTCAAGGATGTAAACAAAATTAATTAAATAAAATATACAACCATCCCATTGGCAGAAAAACTTTCTTTGGCCTGTTTCAGGGAATTTTCTCCATGTGGCAATCTTACGGTAACCCAAGTCATAATCAGAAGTCATCTTACTGATTTATCAGGAGATATCCATAAATCAGGGGCCAGACTTCTTGAAAGTTTCAAAAATCAGTTCATTTTTTAAATGACAGACTTATCTGGGGGGCAAAATCAAAATGAGAAGGATGCTTTGTGTGCATGGAATCATCAGGGAATAAAAAGAAAGGCATATTCCCTCCCCTTATAGAGTACAACCCACATGTTAGGATTTGCTGGTGGGCTGTAACCAGTTGTGAAGTAGTCACCAGCAATTTATAAGTTAAGGTTCTGAAGTCTGCATGTGATGTGATGCTTTGGAAAGCCTCAAGACTACCCTCGGGCTCAATGATTTGCTGGCACTCACAAGACTCAGAAATTGTGATGCTGACAGTTGCGGTTTACTAAAGGGAAAGGATCCAGATTAAAATCCATAGAGAAAAGTGCATGGAAAGAAATCCAGGTGAAACCAGGTACCAGCTGTCAGCTCTCCCCTCCAAGTGGAGTTGCAGGAGGATACACTTTACTTGCCAGCAATTGTGTGTGATAACACATGTGAAGGGCTGCCAAACAGGGATGCTCCCCTGAGTCTTGGTGTCAACGGTGTTTTAACTTAACAGCATTTGAAGGAGGATTGTCAGTCATGGGCTATTGTGAGACAAAAATAATGAGAGGCTGAACTATAGTTGTAGATATGGAAAGAAGAGGCTTACTAGAGACAATTCAGATACAGAATCTATGAGATTAAAGTTTAAGAATTCGGTAAATAGTGACCTGTCAGAGAAAGCAATGGAAAAGAAGTCAAGAGTCACACATATTTCAGAATTTAGAGTACAAGATGACTGGGATGACTGTGTGCTACCACAAGAAACAGGGAAAATGGAAAATGGGTCCTGGAGACAATGAGAAGAGGCACGGGTGGGTGGGGTGGGTCAGAGATAATCCATTAGATTTGGAAATGCTGATTGTGAAATAGAATGTCCAAATGATGTCCATCATGGCATTAAAAAAAAGATCCTGTAGTTGTGAGAGGGTTGAGGTCTGAGAAACCTTAGCATCAAGGTCATGTGGAAATAAATAACATTATCTTGAATAGATACTTTATCCAAAGACCTACAAAGAGCTAATAAGCACATGAAAAGGTACTCAACATTGCTAATTATTAGAGAAATGCAAATCAAACCCACAGCAAGATATCACTTTACACCTGTTAGAATGGCCATTATCAAAAAGTTTACAGATAACAAATGTTGGAGAAAGTATTAGTCCCTCAGTCATGTCTGACTCTTAAGTGACCCCATGGACTGTAGTTCACCAGGCTCCTCTGTCCATGGAACTCTCCAGGCAAGAATACTGTAGTGGATAGCCATTTCCTTTTCCAGGGGATCTTCCCAACCCAGGGATCTAACTTGGGTTTCCTGCATTGCAGGCAGATTTTTTATTGTCTGAGCTACCAGGGAAGAAATGATGGAGAAGATGTGGGAAAATGGAACCCTCCTACACTGCTGGTGGGAATGCAAATTGGTGCAGCCACCATGGAAAACAGTAAGCAGACTCCTTAAAAAGCTACCAATAAAACTACTATATGACCCAGCAATTCCTCTCCTGAGTAGATATTTAGAAAAAATGAAAACACTAATTCAAAAAGATACATGCACCCAAATTTTCACAGCAGCACTGTTTACAATAGCAAGACATAGAAGTAACCTAAACGTCCATTGACAGAGGAATGGATAAAGAAGATATGCTACATATATACAATAGAATATTATTTAGCTATTAAAAATAATGAAAAATGTCATTTGTAGCAACATGGACGGACCTAGAGAGTGTCATACTGAGTGAAGTAAGTCAGACAAAGAAGGAGAAATATTGTATAACATCCCTTATATGTGGAATCTAAAAAGAAATGATACAAATGAACTTACTTATAAAATAGAAAGAGATTTGCAGACTCAGAAAACAAACTTATAGTTGCCGGGGGAAGGGATAGTTAGGGAGTTTGTAAAGGTCATGTACACACTGCTATATTCAAAATGGATAACCAACAAGGACCTACTGTGTAGCATGTGGAACTCTGCTCAATGCTGTGTGCCAGGCTGGACTGGGGGTGGGTGGGCAGGGCTGGGGGAGAAAGGATATATATATATATGTATATGGCTGTGTCACTTTGCTGTTCACCTGGAGCTATCACAACATTGTTAATCGCCTATACCCCAATAAAAAATAAAAAGTTTAGGGAGCGCAAGATGGCGGAGGAGTAGGTGGATGTGGAGTACATCTCTCTCCACAGATACATCAGGAATACACCTTCAGACACAGAAGTGCACGCAGAACAGCAGCTGAGAGAGGAGTAACTGACCAGCAGAATAGAATATATAGAACCACGCAAAACTTGGTAGAATGAAGGAACTAGGGGGAAAAACAGGAGTGTTAGTAGGGGTGGATCTGCCCTCTGCGGGTGGGGGAACTGAAGCATGGGTCTGATCCCCACATCAGGGCAACTGTCTTAGTCGCAGGAGGAACATTTAAGGCTAAGAGTGAAACAGCTGATTGGAAAGAGAATGGAAAGAGAATCAGATAGTCCTTGCCACAATCATACATACCCCAGACAGGGATGCAGGTCCCCTGGAAGGCGCAGTGCCTGGCAGCTGGAGTTTAGGGATTGTGGAGCAATCCCAGGGTGAAGGCTACTGTTGACTGTGAAGAGACTGATCGTGGGGATATGAGAGAGGAGATTGTGGTTGGAACTGCCTGTGGAGGAAAGCTGGGCAGCCATGGAAGCAAGGAGATACTGCTGAGTTATGTGTAGGGGCTGGAGCCATCACTATAGCCCCTCTTAACCCACACACCAGCATTGGCAGCTGAACAATAGAGAGGCTGGCCCATCAAATGCCTGATGCCCAGAACTACAGAGTAGTTCCCCACCCAGGGTGCCCCTTTAAGTGCCTGACACACCAACCTACAGAGTAGGATCCCAGCCAGAAGGACCTCTCTGTGTGCCTGACGCACGGAACAACAGAGAAGGACCCCAGGCAAGGGAGCCCTCTAAGTGCCTGAATGGGCAGATCTGCGAAGAAAGACCGGCCAGAGAGGCCTTCTGATCAACAGCTACAAGAGGCCAGAAAAAAGACTCTGATAGGGCCGTAACTCCTGTGGCGGAGGCAGTCCATGTCCCTGCATAGTTGGTGCCACCAGGGTTCCCGCAGGCCAAGCAGCTGCACCACCTTCACGCTCAACTCTCACTGGGGCAGAGCTGCCACAGGCAAAAAAAGGCTTGCATCTATGCACTCAGGGTCACTTCGGTCATGTCCTGCTCTTTGCAACCCTGTAGACTGTGGTCTGTCAAGCTTCTCTGTCAAGGGCATTCTCCAGGCAAGAATACTGGAGTATATTGGCCAGTACTGGTTGCCATACCCTTCTAGAGCACTATATTTTCTGTTGCCCTAGCTACCAACTCCCCTGAGAACCTGGTGCTGCCAGAACCCCTGCAACCCAAGCAGCTGCATAACCTCCACACCTGGCCCTCACAGGGCCAAACCCAAGTCCTCCAGGGCAGCCTCAAGCAAACACCAGTGGATGACCTACCTGCAAAGGTGAAAATAAAAGCACAATTGAAACCCAAGGGGCAGTGTGGCTAAGGAAGAAGACCCAAAACCTTCCCACCAGCTGAACAAGCTGCAGATTAAATCCACATGATCAACTGGGCAGACTCTATGTCTATGGAAGAGATAAAATGACATTGAGAGTTCCCACAAAAGAAAATGCACTAGTTCTGATAGTTGTGAGCATTGGAGTCAAGAACACACAGGAATAAGACCAGATTAGAATCTGAGCTGCCCCACAACAGGTCCAGAGATCAGCACAGTGTTGGAGGGCATCCTAGGGAGAGATCAAACCCTGAGCCTTTGAAGTGGGAGCACTGACTCCAAGGTCCTAGACTACCAGAGAACTACCAGAACTGGCCCTAGACTACCAGAACCCTAGGGAGTATCAAATAGTGAGAACTCACACAAAGAAAACAACTTGAATACAAGATCCAGCATCACCCAACTACCAGTAACACCCTGTGCAGGATGCCTCATTTAAACAACAAACAAAACAAAAATACAAACCCAATCATCAGCAGACAGGATTACTCAGCCTTGTCCATCAGAGGAAAACAAACAAACAAACAAAAAACTCAGCACAAATCTCACCCTATACAAAGCTTACAAAAACCACTGGACCAACCTTAGAAGAACAGAAATCAAATGGAAGAAAAAATTCAACACTGAAAGGGAAAGGGAGACCTCAAACAAAATAAGTTAAAAAAATAATGGAAAGGCAGAGAAATACTACACAAATGAAGGAACAAATTAGAAACATAGAAGTCCAAATAAATGAAGAGGAAATAGTCAAAATACGTTAAAAGGAATTCAGAATGATGATAGTAAAGATGATCAAAAACCTTGAAAACAAAATGGAGAAAATGCAAGAATCTAGAAGAATTGAAGAATAAACGTACAGAAACAAACAACACGATTACTGAAATTAAAAATACTCTGGAAGGAATCAATAGCAGAATATCTGAAGCAGAAGAAAGAACCAGTGAGCTGCAAGATAAAATGGTGGACATAACTTCTGAAGAGCAGAATAAAGTAAAAAGAATGAAAAGAACTGAGGACAGTCTCAGATACCTCTGGGACAATATCAAATGCACCAATGTTTGAATTATAGGGGTCCCAGAAGAAGAAGAGGAAAAGAAAGGGTATGAGAACATTTCTGAAGAGATTATAGTTGAAAATTTCCCCAACATGGAAAAGGAAATAGTCAATCAAGTCCAAGAGGCACAAAGAGTCCCATACATGATAAACCCAAGGAGAAACACACCAAGACACATTCTAATCAAACTAACAAAGGCCTAACACAAAGAAAGAATATTAAAAGCAGCAAGGGAGAAGCAACAAGTAATATACAAGGGAAACCCCATATGTTTAACAGCTGCTCTTTCAGCAGAAACTCTGCAGGCCAGAAGGGAATGGCAGGATATATTTAAAGTACTGAAATGGAAAAATCTACCACCAAGATTACTGTAGCTGGCAAGGATCTCATTCAAAATTGATGGAGAAATAAAAAGCTTTTCACAGAAGCAAAAGTTAAGAGAATTCAGTACCACCAAACCAGCTTTACAACAAATGTTAAAGGGACTTATACAGTCAAGAAATACAAGACAAGAAAAAAGATCTACAAAATCAACCCCAGACAATCAAGAAAATGGTACTAGGAACATATATATCAATAATTACTTTAAATGTAAATGGATTAAATGCTCCAACCAAAAGACACAGACTGGATGAATGGATACAAAAACAAGACCCATATATATGCTATCTACAAGAAACACACTTCAGACCTAAAGACACATATAGACTTGTAAGAGGAGGGGAAAATATATTCCATGCAAATGGTAAGCAAAAGAAAGCTGGAGTAGCAGTCCTCATATTAGAAAAAAATAGACCTTAAAATAAGGAATATACAAGAGATAGGGAAGAACACTACATAATGACCAAGGGATCAATCCAAGAGGAAGACATAACAATTGTAAATATCTATGCACCCAACATAGGAGCACCTCAATACATAAGACAAACACCAACAGACAAAAAAGGAAAAATTTGTATGACAGTGAAATTGTCTTTAAAGACATAAAAAAAAGTCTTTAATTTAAAGACAGTAACACAATAATAGTAGGAGACTTTAACACCTCACTCACACCATTGGACATACCATCAAAACAGAAAATTAATAAGGAAACAGAAGTCTTAAATGGTATATTAGATGAGATGGATCTCATTGATATCTTCGGGACATTCTATCCAAATGCAGAAGAATACACCTTTTCAAGTGCACATGGGACATTCTCTAGGATAAACCACATCTTGGGTCACAAATCAAACCTCAGTATATTTAAGAAAATTGAAATCATATCAAGCATCTTCTCTGACCACAATGCTATGAGACTAGATATTAATTACAAGAAAAAAAACTGTAAGAAAAACAAACACATGGAGATTAAACAATACATTTCTAAATAACCAATAGGTTACTGAAGAAATCAAAAGGAAATCAAAAACTTCTAGAAACAAATGACAATGAAAACACAACTCAAAACCTATGAGATGCAGCAAAAGCAGTTCTAAGAGGGAAGTTTATAGCAATACAATCTTACCTCTGCTGCTGCTGCTAAGTTGCTTCAGTCGTGTCCAACTCTGTGTGACCCCATAGATGGCAGCCCACCAGGCTGCCTCGTCCCTGGGATTCTCCAGGCAAGAACACTGGAGTGGGTTGCCATGTCCTTCTCCAATGCATGAAAGTGGAAAGTGAAAAGTGAAAGTGAAGTCGCTCAGTCGTATCCGACTCTTCGCAACTCCACGGACTGCAGCGCACCAGGCTCCTCCATCCATGGGATTTTCTAGGCAAGAGTACTGGAGTGGGGTGCCATCACCTTCTCCGAATCTTACCTCTAGAAACAAGAAAAACATCGAATAGACAACCTAACTTTACACCTAAAACAACTGGAAAAAGAAGAACAAAAAGCCCCAAAATTAGTAGAAGGAAAGAAATTATAAAGATCCATGCAGAAATAAATGAAAAAGAAATGAAAGAAACAATAGTAAAGATTAATAAAAGTAAAAGCCAGTTCTTTGAGAAGATAAACAAAATTGACAAACCTTTAGCCAATTTCATCAAGGAAAAAAAGACAGAAGAATCAAATCAACAGAATTAGAAATGAAAAAGGAGAGGTTACAACAAATAATGCAGAAATACAAAGGATTATAATAGAGTATTATGAACAATTATATGGCAATAAAATGGATAACCTTGAAGAAATGGACAGATCCTTAGAAAAGTTCAACCTTCCAAGACTGAACCAGGAAGAAATAGAAATTATGAACAACCCAATTACAAGCACTGAAATTGAAGCTATGATCAAAAATCTCCCCCAAAATGAAAGCCCGGATGGCTTTCACAGGAGAAATCACCAGATGGCTTCACAGGAGAATTCTATCAAACATTCAGAGAAGAGCTAATGCCTATCTTTGTAAAACTCTTTCAAAAAATCAAAGAGGAAGGAACACTTTCAAACTCATTCTACAAGGCCACCATCACACTGATACCAAAACCAGACAAAGGCAACACATAAAAAAAGAAAACTACAGGCCAGTATCACAGATGAACACAGATGCAAAAATCCTCAACAAAATTTTAGCAAACAGAATTCAGCAACACATTAAAAAGATCATACACCATAATCAAGTTGGGCTTATTCCAGGGATGCAAGAATTCTTCCGTGTACACAAATCAATCAATGTGATAACACCATATTAACAAATTGAAAGATAAAACTCATATGATAATCTCAATAGATGCAGAAAAACCTTTGACAAAATTCAGCACCCATTTATGATTAAAACTCTTCAAAAAATGGGCATAGAAGGAACCTACCTCAACATAATAAAGGCCATATATGATAAGTCTACAGCAAACATTATTCTCAATGGTGAAAACCTGAAAGCATTCCCCCTAAGATCAGGAACAAGACAAGGGTGTCCACTTTCACCACTATTATTCAAAATAGTTCTGGAAGTCCTAGCTAAACCAATCAGAGAAGAGAAAGAAATAAAAGGAGTCCAGACTGGAAAAGAAGTAAAGCTCTCACTGTTTGCAGATGACATGATACTGTATGTAGAAAACCCTACAGATAATATCAAAAATTTACTAGAGCTAATCAGTGAATTTAGCAAAGTTGCAGGATACAAAATCAATACACAGAAATCACTTGCATTTCTAAATACTAACAATGAAAAATCAGAAAGAGAAATTAAGGAAGTAATCCCATTCACCATTGCAACAAAAAGAATTAAATATCTAGGAATAAACTTCCCTAAGGAGTCAAAAGAACTGTACACAGAAAAGTATAAGATGCTAATGAAATAAATCAAAGATGACATAAACAGATGGAGAGACATTACATGTTCCTGGGCAGGAAGAATCAATATTGTGAAAAATGACTATACTACCAAATGCAATCTACAGATTCATTGTGATTCCTATCAAATTACCAATGGCATTTTTCACAGAACTAGAACAAAAAATTTCACAATTTGTATGGAAACACAAAAGACCCTGAATAGCCAAAGCAGTCTTGAGAAAGAAGAATGGAGCTGGAGAAATCAATCTTCCTGACTTCAGATTATACTACCAAGCTAGAGTCATCAAGACAGTATGGTACTGGCATAAAAACAGAAATAAAGACCAATGGAACAAGATAGAAAGCCCAGAAATACCCATGCACTTATGGGTACTTTATTTTGACAGAGGAGGCAAGAGTATACAATGGGGGCAAAGACAGCCTCTTCAATAAATGGTGCTGGAGAAACTGGACAGCTACATGTAAAAGAACAAAATTGAACACTTCCTAACACCATAAACAAAGATAAACTCAAAATGGATTAAAGACCTAAATGTAAGACCAGAAGCTATCAAAGTCTTAGAGGAAAACATAGGCAGAACACTCATGACAAAAATCAAAGCAAGATCCTCTATGACCCACCTCCTAGAGTAATGGAAATAAAAACAAAAGTAAACAAGTGGGACCTGATTAAACTTAGAAGCTTTTGCACAGCAAAGGAAACTATAATCAAGGTGAAAAGACAACCCTTAGAATGGGAGAAAATAATAGCAAATGAAACAACTGACAAAGGATTAATTTCCAAAATATACAAGCAGCTCATATAACTTAATATCAGAAAAACAAACAACCCAATCAAAAAGTGGGAAAAAGACCTAAACAGACATTTCTCCAAAGAAGACATACAGATGGCTAACGAACACATGAAAAGATGTTCAACATCACTCATTATTAGAGAAATGCAAATCAAAACTACAATGAGATACCACCTCACACCGGTCAGAATGGCCATCATCAAAAAGTCTACAAACAATAAATGCTGGAGAGGGTGTGGAGAAAAGGGAATGCTCTTGCACTGTTGGTGGGAATATAAACTGATACAGCCACTATGGAAAATGGTATGAGGTTCCTTTAAAAACTAGGAATAAAACCACCATATGACCCAGCGATCCCACTCCTAGGCATATATCCTGAGGAAACCAAAATTGAAAGACACATATATCTCATTGTTCATTGCAGCACTATTTACAGTAGCTAGAACATGTAAGCAACCTAGATGTCCATCTACAGATGAATGAATGGATAAAAGAACTTGTGGCACATATACATAATCGAATATTACTCAGCCATAAAAAGGAACAACTTTGAGTCAGTTCTAATGAGGTGGATGAACCTAGAACTTATTACACAGAGTGAAGTAAGTCAGAAAGAGAAAGATAAATACCATATTCTAATGCAAATATATGAAATCTGAAACAATGATACTGCACAATTTACTTATAGGATATCAATGGAGAAACAGACATAGAGAATAGACTTATGGACATGGGGAGAGGGAAGGAGAGGGTGAGATGTATGGAAAGAGTAACATGTAAACTTACATTTAGTTCAGTTCAGTTCAGTCGCTCAGTTGTGTCCAACTCTTTGCGACCCCATGAATCCCAGCACGCCAGGCCTCCCTGTCCATCACCAACTCCCAGAATTCACTCAGACTCATTTCCTTCGAGTCAGTGATGCCATCCAGCCATCTCATCCTCTGTCATCCCCTTCTCCTCCTGCCCCCAATCCCTCCCAGCATCAGAGTCTTTTCCAATGAGTCAACTCTTCGCATGAGGTGGCCAAAGTACTGGAGTTTCAGCTTTAGCATCAGTCTTTCCAATGAACACCCAGGACTGATCTCCTTTATAATGGACTGGTTGGATCTCCTTGCAGTCCAAGGGACTCTCGAGAGTCTTCTCCAACACCACAGTTCAAAAGCATCAATTCTTCGGCGCTCAGCTTTCTTCACAGTCCAACTCTCACATCCATACATGACCACTGGAAAAACCATAGCCTTAACTAGACAGACCTTTGTTGGCAAAGTAATGTCTCTGCTTTTTAATATGCTGTCTAGGTTGGTCATAACTTCCCTTCCAAGGAGTAAGTGTCTTTTAATTTCATGGCTGCAATCACCATCTGCAGTGATTTTGGAGCCCTCCAAAATAAAGTCTGGCACTGTTTCCACTGTTTCCCAATCTATTTGCCATGAAGTGATGGGACCAGATGCCATGATCTTCGTTTTCTGAATGTTGAGCTTTAAGCCAACTTTTTCACTATGCTCTATGTCAAGGCTGTATATTGTCACCTTGCTTATTTAACTTATATGCAGAGTCGGACACGACTGAGCGACTGAACTGAACTGAGAGTACATCATGAGAAACGTGGGGCTGGAAGAAGCACAAGCTGGAATCAAGATTGCTGGGAGAAATATCAATAACCTCAGATATGCAGATGACACCACCCTTACGGCAGAAAGTGAAGAGGAAACTTACATTACCATATGTGAAATCGATAACCAATGGGAATTTGCTGTATGTCTCAGGAAACTCAAACAGGGGCTCTGTATCAACCTAGAGGGGTGGGATGGGGAGGAAGATGGGAGGGAGGTTCAAAAGGAAGGGGATATATGTATACCTATGGCTGATTCATGTTGAGGTTTGACATAAAATAACAAAATTCTGTAAAGCAATTATCTTTCAATTAAAAAAAAAGTATAAAGTTTGAAAAAAAGAATATGTGATCAACACACGCATGTGCTTACGCATGCATGCACGCGCGCACACACACACACACACACACAATGGACTATTACTCAGCCATAAAAGAGAATGTGGTCCATTGGAGAAGGGAACAGCAAACCACTTCAGTATTCTTGCCTTGAGAACCCCATGAACAGTATGAAAAGGCAAAATGATAGGATACTGAAAGAGGAACTCCCCATGTTGGTGGGTGCCCAATATGCTACTGGAGATCAGTGGAGAAATAACTCCAGAAAGAATGAAGGGATGGAGCCAAAGCAAAAATAATACCCAGTAGTGGATGTGACTGGTGATAGAAGCAAGGTCTGATGCTGTAAAGAGCAATATTGCATAGGAACCTGGAATGTTAGGTCCATGAATGAAGGCAAATTGGAAGTGGTCAAACAGGAGATGGCAAGAGTGAACATTGACATTCTAGGAGTCAGCGAACTAAAATAGACTGGAATGGGTGAATTTAACTCAGATGACCATTATATCTACTACTGTGGGCAGGAATCCCTTAGAAGAAACGGAGTAGCCATCATGGTCAACGAAAGAGTCCAAAATGCAGTACTTGGACGCAATCTCAAAAATGACAGAATGATCTCTGTTCATTTCCAAGGCAAGCCATTCAACATCACAGTAATCCAAGCCTATGCCCCAACCAGTAACGCTGAAGAAGCTGAAGTTGAATGGTTCTATGAAGACTTACAAGACCTTTTAGAATTAACACCCAAACAAGATGTCCTTTTCATTATAGGGGACTAGAATGGAAAAGTAGGAAGTCAAGAAACACATGGAATAACAGGCAAATTTGGCCTTGGAGTACGGAAGCAGGGCAAAGGCTAACAGAGTTTTGCCAAGAGAACGCACTGGTCATAGCAAACACCCTCTTCCAACAACACAAGAGAAGACTCTACACATGGACATCACCAGATGGTCAACACCGAAATCAGATTGATTATATTCTTTGCAGCCAAAGATGGAGAAGCTCTATACAGTCAGCAAAAACAAGACCAGGAGCTGACTGTGGCTCAGATCATGAACTCCTTATTGCCAATTGAAGAAAGTAGGGAAAACCACTAGACCATTCAGGTATGACCTAAATCAAATCCCTTATGATTATACAGTGGAAGTGAGAAATAGATTTAAGGGCCTAGATCTGATGGAGTGCCTGATGAACTATGGATGGAGGTTCATGACATTGTACAGGAGACAGGGATCAAGACCATCCCCATGGAAAAGAAATGCAAAAAAGCAAAATGGCTGTTTGAGGAGGCCTTACAAATAGCTTTGAAAAGAAGAGAAGTGGAAAGCAAAGGAGAAAAGGAAAGATATACCCATCTGAATGCAGAGTTCCAAAGAATAGCAAGGAGAGATAAGAAAGCCTTCCTCAGTGATCAATGCAAAGAAATAGAAGAAAACAACAGAATGGGAAAGACTAGAGATCTCTTCAAGAAAATTAGAGATACCAAGGGAACATTTCATGCAAAGATGGGCTCGATAAAGGACAGAAATGGTATGGACCTAATTGAAGCAGAAGATATTAAGAAGAGGTGGCAAGAATACACAGAAGAACTGTACAAAAAAGATCTTCATGACCCAGATAATCACGATGGTGTGATCACTCACCTAGAGCCAGACATCCTGGGATGTGAAGTCAAGTGGGCCTTAGAAAGCATCACTATGAACAAAGCTAGTGGAGGTGATGGAATTCCAGTTGAGCTATATCAAATCCTGGAAGATGATGCTGTGAAAGTGCTGCACTCAATACGCCAGCAAATTTGGAAAATTCAGCAGTGGCCACAGGACTGGAAAAGGTTAGTTTTCATTCCAATCCCAAAGAAAAGCAATGCCAAAGAATGCTCAAACTACTGCACAATTGTACTCATCTCATATGCTAGTAAAGTAATGCTCAAAATTCTCCAAGCCAGGCTTCAGCAATATGTGAACCATGAACTTCCAGATGTTCAAGCTGGTTTTAAAAAGGCAGAGGAACCAGAGATCAAATTGCCAACATCTGCTGGATCATGGAAAAAGCAAGAGAGTTCCGGAAAAACATCTATTTCTGCTTTATTGACTGTGCCAAAGCCTTTGACTGTGTGGATCAAAATAAACTGTGGAAAATTCTGAAAGAGATGGGAATACCAGACCACCTGACCTGCCTTTTGAGAAACCTATATGCAGGTCAGGAAGCAACAGTTAGAACTGGACATGGAACAACAGACTGGTTCCAAATAGGAAAAGGAGTATATCAAGGCTGTATATTGTCACCCTGCTTATTTAACTTATATGCAGAATACATCAGGAGAGACACTGGGCTGGAAGAAGCACAAGTTGGAATCAAGATTACTGGGAGAAATATCAATAACCTCAGATATGCAGATGACACCACCCTTACGGCAGAAAGTGAAGAGGAGGTAAAGAGCCTCTTGATGAAAATGAAAGAGAGTGAAAAGTTGGCTTAAAGCTCAACATTCAGAAAACAAAGATCATGGCATCTGGTCCCATCACTTCATGGGAAGTAGATGGGGAAACAGTGGAAACAGTGTCAGACTTTATTTTGGGGGGCTCCAAAATCACTGCAGATGGTGATTGCAGCCATGAAATTAAAAGATGCTTACTCCTTGAAAGGAAAGTTATGACCAACCTAGATAGCATATTCAAAAGCAGAGACATTACTTTGCCAACAAAGGTCCATCTAGTCAAGGCTATGGTTTTTCCAGTGGTCATGTATGGATGTGAGAGTTGGACTGTGAAGAAAGCTGAGCACTGAAGAATTGATGCTTTTTGACTGTACTGCAAGGAGATCCAACCAGTCTGAAGGAGATCAGCCCTGGGATTTCCTTGGAAGGAATGATGCTAAAGCTGAAACTCCAGTACTTTGGCCACCTCATGCGAAGAGTTGACTCATTGGAAAAGACTCTGATGCTGGGAGGGATTGGGGACAGGAGGAGAAGGGGATGACAGAGGATGATATGGCTGGATGGCATCACCGACTTGATGGACATTAGTTTGAGTGAACTCTGGGAGTTGGTGATGGACAGGGAGGCCTGGCATGCTGGGACTCATGGGGTCACAAAGAGTCGGACACAGCTGAGTGACTGAACTGAACTGAAAAGAGAATGAAATACTGTCATTTGCAGCAATGTGAATATAAATACTGTATTTATCACTTATATGTTGAATCTAAAAAATAATACAAATGAATGTATATATAAAATAGAAACAGAGTCACAGACAAAACAAACTTGTGGTTACCACAGCAAAGAGAGAAGTGTGAAGGGACAAATCAGGGGTGTGGGATTAAATGAAACAAACTACTATATATCAAATAAATAAGCAACAAGCAATAGATAAGCACAGGGAATTATACTCATTATCTTCTATTAGCCCTGTGTTAAAGAATCTGCCTGCCAATGCAGGAGACACAGGAGACTTGGGTTCAGTTCCTGGGTCAGGAAGATCCCCTGGAGTAGGAAATGGCAATCCACTCCAGTATTCTTGCCTGGAAAATTCCATGGACAGGGGAGCCTGGAGGGCTACAGTTCAAGGGGTCACAAACAGTTGGACGTGATTGAGCATGCATGCAGTATCTTGTAATAACCTTAATGGAATATAATCTGCAAAAATACTGAATAACTATGCTATAGATGTGAAAACTAACACAATATTGTAAATCAACTATACTTCAATTAAAAAAAAAAAGAGAATGAGGTGGGAGAAAGGAGGCTGACCTAAGAAAGAAGTGTGGAGATGCTAGTGTTTAAGTGACAGGCAAGGAAGAGGCATCAGAAGAATTTAGAAGAGAGAAGCAGAAGTGAATTGGGTTGGAAGCCAAGGCAACAAAGGGAGTCCAACATCTGACGTGCCCTTGAGAAGTCAAGCAGGATGTCGGAAAGAGACTGCTGAGCCTGGTTGTCAGCAGAGAAAGCTGATATTTCATGACCTTGAGGGGTATGTTGGGCAGTCTTCAGGGATTAGGGAATAAGTGAGTACTGGGAAAGCCAAGGACAGAGCCTCTCTCCCGCATGCCTCGGGGAGAAGCAGGAACTTGTGTATGGGGGTGGGTGGGTGGGAAAGGCATGGATGTGACACAGGGATAGGCAACCCAAAGCAAAATGCTGACCCAGTGGGCACCCAAAGCTTCAAAGCAAGCTTAGAAAAGCAAGTTCCCCAAAGGCCTTAGATGATGACAAGCTTTTCTTTCTCACGAAGCTGAGGCAGTTCCTTTGATAAGGGCCCTCTCAAAACTGGTGATACTCTGACAGTCCCTCAGAGACCACAGGGAAAAGGATCCCACAATCAATTATCACCCGGGTGCTCCTCACTGGTCATGGAATTTGGCGGGTCCCTATATGCCGCGTTCCAGCTCAGGGTCTGTACTCTTCAGATCCAAGTGTAATTACCACTCTGTTTATTTTATAAAAGATTAATGGTTCCCCCTCCTCATTTCTCAAGAACAGACTTTCGTCTGTATAGAGTGAGTCATTAAGTATATCAGCTCAACTGCTCTGGTTGCAAGATTACAGATATAAAATCATCTGATTTTGACAAAAAACAGCTGCAGCTTTTCTTATTCTCTTGAGTCCACCATCACATGCCGAGAGAGGCAGAGAATGTGACTGGTCAGGTCATATGATAGAGAGACACATGACCTTCACCTTCATCAGCAATCTTCCCAAGGCCCTCCAACAAGTCACCTTTGCTAAGATGTCTCTCAAGGACAGTTTAACTCTATTCAACCTACTCTCAAGAGCTGCTCCCATGAATAAGGTGGAAAATGAAGGATGAGCAGGAAGGGACATTTATGCTCAGAAAGTTTACAATCTACTAATGATACCATAAACAAAACTCACTTAAGAACTAGGACTGATTGTGGTCAAGGTGTTGACCAAAGAGCTTAAGAAGGCAAGCTCAGCCCTCAGGCAAGACTTTCTAAAGGAGGTGGCATTGAAAGTCATCTTAAGGGACACTGATTGTGTGTGTGTGTGTGTGCGCGCGTGTGCGTGCACATGCATGCATGCACATGTACACACAGATGTGCTGGGGTTAATCAGAGGGAAAGCAAAACATTTCAGAAGGTACTTTATTAAATAAACACATGGGTGTAGAGAATTGCCGTGCATGGCTAAGGTGTGGGAAAATCAGAGTTGGAGGAGGCTTTTGGTCCAGAGATTCACAGACTTTGATGCGTGTTAGATATACCCGGGCAACATGTGAGAAATTCACTAGACCAAGCCTTGCCCTTGGGTTTTACAAGCTATGCTGCTGGGACTTGAGGATGTTAATGATTAACCAGGGTCCCATTGCTCATTAATTAGCAGCTGAACTAGTTGGAGAACCTGTTTTCAGGGAAGGACAAGTTCTTTTGTTTGCTTATTTTTTGTTTTTGAAGGGACCTGAGGTGTAAGATTTATGAAGTGAGAAACAAGAGAGAAGACCAAAGGAGCAGGTTGGACTCAAATTATGGAAAAATTGGATTAAAGTGAAAGGAAATCGGAATATTTCTGTCAGCACACAGGGTTACTGAAGATTTCAGAGGGGGAAGTGACATTGTCAAAGTCATCAGAGACGTGATCTAAGAACAAAACTTAGGGTTCACCCTGTTGACTGGAGACAGAATCACACTGGCTTACAAATCTCGTTACTTCCTGTCAGCACGGCCCCCCAACCCTCATCTGAAGCAGGTTCCTCTGGAAGCCCACAGAGGCCAGCTTTTTTTCTCCTTACATAAATCATGAAATATCTGTGAGAAAATATCACTTCATCAAGCATCTTTCAAAACAGCTCATTAAATCCCGGGAATGCAGTCAATGGGAGGAATGCACATTTTCATCTAGCTTCTGGCCGAAGGGCAATACGTACCCATCTTCCTGCCCGACCTCACCTGGACTCCCTCCATGGCAGGAAGAGTAGCCATGAGTCTACGCCTGAGAATAAAGGCAGAGTGGAGGTGGGGGCCCAGACAGTGACCCAGGAGTCAGGTCTACAGATGGTAGGCCTCTCCACAACATGATGGGCAGACGGAGAGCTAGAGGATCACAACTGCGTTGCTCCTGGAGGTCTGGGGGCTGGGGATCTGGGCCCTGTTTATGTCTACCTGGCTTATCAAGAACTGAGGGAGAAGGATGGGAAAGGTAGTGAAATTTGTCCTTCCTTTAGCTCAACAGTTATTTATACTGGGTAACGTGTGTATGTGCATGCTAAGTCCCGTCAGCCGTGTCCGACTCTTTGCGACCCTAGGGACTGTAGCCTGCCAGGCTGCTCTCTCCATGGGATTCTCCAGGCAAGAATACTGGAGTGGGTTTCCATGCCCTCCTGCAGGGGATCTTCCTGACCCAGGGATCGAACCTGCATCTTGTACAGTTCCTGCATCGGCAGGCAGATTCTTTAGCACTAGCGCCACCTGGGAAGCCCAAACTGGGTAATACTGGCATTGGAAAGACAACGACGTGGGCTGCCAAGCAGGGCTGAGATGCTGGTAGTGGGCTTTGATGGTGATGGCCCTGCCTGAAAGCCTCAGGGTGTCTCCCACTGTTCCTGCTGTTGACGTCCGGGCCTCAGTCCACTCAGTGTCACAAGAGGAGGCAGAACCCAGAAGTAAAGAAATTTGGATCTCAAGGCTCATGTAAAACCAACTTTAGCCAATTGCGCAGCCCTTCTGGAACTGTAGTCAGTGAGGATGCCTCAGCCTCCCAACGTGCCCAAACAAGAGTGACAGGAGAAGCTTCCTGTTTTTGTTCTGGAGATGTTCATATTCAGATAAACTCCATACCTAAAGAGTGTGCTGAAAATCTAAGCTCCAGAGATATTACTAGAAGGTCAGGAGTCCATAGCTGTTCCCACGGATGTGTACACAGCCAGTTATGGAGTCACTCCCACAATGAAGCAAGCCTGGAGATCATTGTAGCTCCTTCTCAGAATTCAAATACCTCTTCAAGGGATTGCAAAAAAGTCTTCCATATATTTTGATTCTGGGTGTAAAACTTGTTATGCAGCATGTAACGAGAATTGCTCTTGGAACTGGACTGCTCACAACTTTCATATATGCACATAAAAGCATTGTAAACCGGGTTTTTCTAAGAGAAGGGTGCTCAGAAGGGTGCTCAGTGTGTTTGGTTACTATAGTCTTAGCAGGATTTTCCATTCTTTCATATTACACATTTTATTCTCAGTCACTTCATTACAGCTTAATTTTAAAAACTCCTACCATAGTCCATTAGAGTTTCTGGGAAGTACTTTGGTTCATTGGAATTACAGGCTTCATTCTGACATTCCTCTTCATGGGCTTAAAATGCCTATTTACTTAAAATGCCTTCTTGCATCATGCCTTTTAAATCCTAGAATTACTGGCATATGCTTTTAGAAGAATTGTGTCAGTATTATCAAACTTTTGTTCCCATACCAGTTTGGTTTCATTACCTTATAAGCTATGGGGAGTTTAGTAACATAATTAGATGGATTCTTGGAATATTGATGGTTTTATTCTACCTCATACTAAACCTTTTGGATTTTTTTGACGTCTAAGAATTTTAAGACAGGTTTTGCCAATATTTTTTACATGACCAAGTTATGGAGTGGCTGCCAGCAAGAGACAGTGTTCAGATGCAGATGATATTTGTTCAATATGTCAAGATGAATTTCAAAAGCCGGTTCTTCTCATCTGTCAACATATATTTTGTGTAGAGAAAAAACATGGCCACTGTACAGAACTGTGATTTCAGACCATATAAACAAATGGAAACATGGAGTCACTTCATCACAGCTTTGAATATGTGAAGTTTTAAACTTTACATTAAGGCCCCAAAATACCAATTTCATTTGGTTACAGTGACTATTGATAAAGGCATTAGAATGGGTTTTCAAGGCTAGATGTTAAGGAAAATGTTTCTAAATTGTTTTAAAGTATTACAACAAGACTTAAGTGTGTAGTCCAAATTATCAAAAAATTAAATTAAAGAACTCCATATTTAAAAGTATATGTAAGTAATGTTCAACCTAATGCACTGCTGCTGCTGCTGCTAAGTCACTCCAGTCGTGTCCAACTCTGTGCCACCCAATGGACAGCAGCCCACCAGGCTCCTCTGTCCATGGGATTTTCCAGGCAAGAGTAATGGAGTGAGGTGCCATCGCCTTCTCCGAACCTAATGCACATGCAACATTTATTCTTCCTAATTACTTGACAGATAGCTGCAGTGTTAAACCGTAAACGTGTTTGCTTATTAATGCTACCAAAATGATAATTGCATAACTAGTTTTAGGGGAATTCAGCTACTCTTTCCTGACATCATTTTCAAAATAAAAACTATTTTTCGTAATGCTTTAAGAGATATTACCTGAATGTAAAATTTTCTTTATCATTTACCTTTATAATTCCCATTGAAAAAATTCTAAAATTTTAAAATAAAATTTGTATTTAAAATGAAAGTTCTAAATGCTATATTTTACCTGTAATAATCAGATTTTCTAAGGAAGATTAATTCATTGATAATGACATATTTTAATATTGTAATTTTCTCTGTAGTATGATTAGCAATCATTGAGAATAGACGACTTAAATTGCTTTTTGTTTTGTGGACATCATGCATACAATCCTGCCATCAGCTTTAATGTTCAGATCTTCCTTTTTGTATAATATCATGGACTATCCTGAAGTAGCTATTAAAATAACTCACATGGATTAAAAAAAGGCAACTATTAATACTTGACATCAATAGCTGATCAATGCAGGAATCACCTGCTTCCTTGTATCTTCATCATGTGGAAAATTCCTGTGGCCTCTATTCCATAATTTTTCTCCTTCTTTTTGTCTTCTGGAGGATATAATGTAGTTTCAACTGAAAGATTAAACAAAAACATCCTAAGTGGAAGCACTCCTTATAGAAGAAAGCTCAAGATTGTAATTAAAATTTTGGTGATGCCATTGGATGCCACAGAAGCTATCACCTTCGAACAAAGACAGGTCTAAATAACCCAGAATGAGGAAACTCTTTCTGAAGAATCATCTGCACTATATATCAATCCACCTCCATTTTGTGTGAAAGGTGGAAGGTCAGAGGCCACATACTTTATCTTCACATTGTGTTCAGACAGTGTTTCTCCACAGGCATGTTATTTGGAATGTAATGAAGTTGGTCTGTGTTACCTAGAATCTGCACAATGCAGGACGCTCAGTACCCAAAATGCCAGCAGCTTCCTGAGTCTTGAAAAGCTGAATGAATGTCATGGGCACTGCTGCTCTTGTGTTCCAGAGTGCACTGCTTAAACTATTTCAAAACTATTTGAATCAGCATAACAATTCAAAATATTAGTAACATCTTCACTCTTCAGATGATGAACTGAGGTTTGAAATGGATTGCTGACTTTCCCACATGGCTACTGAGGGGTGCTGCTGGCTCTAACCCCAAGAAACTGACTCTAAATTCAGCTCCTTTCCTAAAACATTGTGCTGCCTTTCAATGCAGGCAGAGACTCAGACTGGATCTCAATACATTAGTAAATACATGCAAATGAACTGTTGATGTTATACTTCTAGCTATCTTCTAAGGAGCCCGGGTCTTTTTACACAGATGACACTTTGTTCTGCGGGTCCTTGGTAGCAGGGTAGAGCTAGGAGCTAAGAGGACCTGGGTTAGTTTGGCTAATGGAGGGAGCAGATCATGGAGCTTCCAGGGACAATGGGGTGGGGAGGCGAATAGGAAAGAGAATTACTCGGACCTAGTCACACCTTTAATAATGCAACATGACCTACCCATGCACTCTTCACCCACGAGTCTCAAACCTTTAGTACAATGTATTACTCATGAAATGCTTAGCGAGTTTTGGGGATAAAATGGCAAAGGGCTGAGAATTACTGCTGGGTCGGAAGAGGCTGATGCAGAGACAGCACATGTGGACTCAGAAGCCAGAGGCAAGAGGAGAGACCAGGAGGGTGTTAGTCACTCAGAATCAGCAGAAATCAGGCAAGGCCTGGGGTTTTCACAGATGTGTGAATTCACCCAGATGTCTCAGACTGAGCGCACCAGGTCACATCTGAATCCTAGGCAATTAAAGTGAGGATCCAAACATTGCTGAGCTATAGGATACTTCCAGGTTTTACAGGGAAGAGAACCAATCTGTGTCAGAAATCACCCAGCTTGAAACTTTCCCAAAGGCAATCTAAAGATTGATCTCCTCTTTTAATAAAATTCACACACTATTTGAAGTGACTGGTCATTTACTTTTCAGACTGGTCAGGACCACGAAAGGAATTCTCTGAATAGAGTTAAAATTGGTGAATGTGAGATGTGATGAAGATCCAGAAATGCTCTGAGGTCTGTTCAGCTAGTATCCCCAGAATGTTCACTTCCATAAGCAGGGAGGAGACAACCATTCCAGGTCGTGCTCTGTAAGTAAACCCAGGATGCTTACGGAACTTTCATGACCAGATCTCATAAAAATGACAAAATGACAGACAATGACTGAATCACATATGGAACAAGGACCAAATGTTAAATATAATTATAATCCAATTATGATTATTATACATTAGGATTCTCATAAAATCATCCAGTTTGTTCTCAATATAAACTTGGTGAAACCTGGCTTGTATTCTTTTGGACACACTAGTCTGTTCTTGTTTTCTTGTTGGAATGTTCTGGTTTGCTGCTTTTTTTGTATTCAAGACCTTATTACTGCTTGAGAAATGTTCCTTATCTTTCAGTTCAGTTCAGTCGCTCAGTCGTGTCCGACTCTTCGCGACCCCATGAATCGCAGCACGCCAGGGCTCCCTGTCCATCACCAACTCCCGGAGTTCATTCAGACTCATGTCCATTGAGTCGGTGATGCCATCCAGCCATCTCATCCTCTGTCGTCCCCTTCTCCTCCTGCCCCCAATCCCTCTCAGCATCAGGGTCTTTTCCAAGGACTCTTATTTTAGCATGTGCACTAATCTCTACGTGAGAAGCAGGAGATGGTGTCCCTGGATGCCTGCACAGCCCTGCAGCTGAGTCTCACTGAGATCTGAATCTGAGTGCTGCCCCCTAGGGGTTCTCTGATGCAGTGCCCTGCAGCCCTGGGGAGGATGCTCATCCACTCTAGGCCAAGGGTCCTGTTCAAGGTCTTCAGCGCTCCACATAGTTCAGAGAGGAGAATAAAAGAAAAACCATTACTGTTGCCAGTAATGCTGATGCTTCTGTGCTGATGCTTCTCAACAGGCCTTTCAATTCCCCCTCATTGTTCTAGTCATCTTTCCAACTTCTTGCCCAAAGCAGGCTCTGGCTTGACCTGTCTCCGACACAATTAGTCAGTGGTTGACCCTCATTTAAATACCAATAAAACTCAGAATGGCATTGTGTTCTTTGAAAATAAACTTGATAAGCCTGATACCTCAAAAGAAATCCTGCAGTGAACCTCTCCTCAAAACTTGGGCAGTGCTTCCCATCACAGCCCGCACAGTGGAAGAACATTCTACCCAGTTTCCACTCTTCCCTCAGTGGCTCCAGATTTCTACTGCAACCTGTTTAGAACCCAATGTTTTATAAGGAAATGGCACAGAAAAGGAGCACAGCTACTGCTCAAGCAGGCAACTCTCAGGGTCCCAGAATTTACATATAAGGATTTAGAAAATATCCTAGAAACCACAGTAGCAGGGTCTTCAGGGACAAGTAAGGCAATCAGAGACCCTTAATTTTAAGGGAAGAAAAATACAATCATAAGTTTACCATCTTTATCTAAATAAACTCTGGATGTTTGAAAGTGGGTCCTTTCTGGACTTTGAAGCGTGGACTTGAAATTTGCATGGAATGGGAATCCATCCAAGCCAATTTGTTGTTGTTCAGTCTGTGAACAACAGACTGTTGTTGTGACCCCATGGACTGCAGCATGCCAGGCTTCCCTGTCCTTCACTATCTCCCTGAGTTTGCTCAAATGCATACCCATTGAGTAGATGATGCCATTCAGCCATCTCATCCTCTATCACCCCCTTCTCTCCTGCCCTCAATCTTTCCCAGCATCAGGGTCTTTTCCAATGAATCCGGTCTTTGCATCAGGTGGCCAAAGTATTGGGGTTTCAGCTTCAGTATCAATTCTTCCAGTGAATATTCAGGGTTGATTTCCTTTAGGATGCACTGGTTGGATCTCCTTGATATCCAAGGGACTCTCAAGAGTCTTTTCCAACACCACAGTTCAAAAGCATCAATTCTTCGGCACTCAGCTTTCTCCACAGTCCAACTCTCACATCCATACATGACCACTGGAAAAATAATAGCTTTGGCTATACAGACATTTGTCAGCTTGCCAGGTATTAATACTTCATTCAGGACATGGCAGTCATTCTTGCAAGAAACTACTAACCAGCCACATTTTTGAATACTAATTTCACCAATTAAAAACTATTTCAAACATTTTCTATGCTAGTCAATTGGCCTCCTGGTGTACATACAGTTAATTTTATTTATGATACTAAGTGACCTAGCAAAGGAAACTATAAACAAAAAACAACCTATGGAATGGAAGAAAATATTTGCAAATGATGTGACCACCAAGGGATTAATTTTCAAAACATACAAATACCACAAACAGCTCAACAACAAAAGAACAAACAAACCATTCAAAAAACAAGCAGACAATCTAAATAGACATTTCTCCAAAGAAGACCTACAGATGTCCAAAGGCATATGAAAGATGATCAACATCCCCAATTATTAGAGAAATGCAAATCAAAACTCAATGATATACCACCTCACACCAGTCAGAATGGCCATTACTTAAATGTTTAAGTGATGTATAACAAATGTTATAGAGGGTGTGGTGAAAAGGGAATCCTCCTACATCATTGGTGGGAATGTAAGTTGGTGTGGCCACTGTGGAAAACAGTGTGGAAATTCCTCAAAAACTAAAAATAACATTGCTGTATGATCCAGCAATCCCAATCCTGGGCATATATCCAGATAAAACTCTAATTCAGAAAGATATTTGCACCCCTATGTTCACAGCAGCACTATTCACAACTGCCAAGGCATAGAAACAACCTAAATGTTCATTGACAGATGAGTGGATGAAGATATGATACACACACACACACACACACTGGAATATTATTCAGCCATAAAAAGGAATGGAATAATGCCATTTGCAGCAATATGAACAGACCCAGAGATTATCATACTAAGTGAAGTAAGTCAGAAAGAGAAGAAAAATGCCATATGAAATCACTTATATGTGAAATCTAAAATATGACACAAATGACTTATCTCCAAAGCAGAAACAGACTCAAAGACAGAGAGAACAGACTTGTGGTTGCCAAGAGGTCCAACATGAGAGAGGGATAGATTGGGAGTTTGGGGTTAGCAGATGCAAACTAGTATATATAGAATACATAAACATCAAGGTCCTACAGCATAGTTAAGGAATTATATTCAATATCCTGTGGTAAACCATAATGGAAAAGAATATAAAAAGAGAATGTGTATTTATGTGTAAGTGAATCACTTTGCTGAACAGCAGAAATCAACACAATATTTTAAATTAATTATACTTTGATGAAATAAATAAGTTACTATCTTAAAGATCTTGATTCTGGCGAGGGTTCTTCACCCATTGGTTAACCACCTTTGGAGGGTAGATTTCCAAAACATGGTATTGACATGTATATCATTATATGTGAAATAGGTCACCAGTCCAGGTTCAATGCATGAGACAGGGTGCTCAGGGCTGGTGCACTGGGATGACCCTGAGGGATGGGATGGGGAGGGAGGTAGGAGGAGGGTTCAGGATGGGGAACACATGTACACCCATGGCTGAGTCATGTCAATATATGGCAAAAACCACTACAATATTGTAAAGTAATTAGCCTCCAATTAAAATAAATAAATTAAAAAAAAATGCTGGCTAACTGCTCTTAGAAGATAGAGTAACTTGTGTATACAACTACATCACAACGCTTATACTGAGGTATAGACAGAGTTGGAAGCAAGAAAAAAAGTCTTGACCAGCTGACTTTTTGCTTTGTGAGTCCTACTTCAGTAGGTACTGAGTCCCATGGAAGGACAGGCTGTCTTTGCTGGAGATTGACTTGTTTTACAAGAAATAAATCTTGATTGTAAAATCTTATTTTACAAGAAATAAAACTTGATTCAGTTCTCCACCTCCACTTTCCTCTGCTGCTGCTGAAAAACTCTAGTAGAGAAACATCTAACAGTGAAGAAGCATAAATTTCAAGTGTGTTATCAAAATTCCATTGATTTACAGAAAAAACGTTACTGGGGAATCCTGGCTGAAAGGTAAAAGTCTAATTGTTTTTAAAAGACATTCTCCCTAAAGTATAAAACTATTGTTTTTGTTGACTCAAATTCTTTGTAAGATATGTCAAGCCTTTTCAAGAACAATATGGAATATAAATAAAACACACACACACAGGTGCATGCACACACACACACACACAACTGTAACTCTAATTGATACTTTAACACAAGGTTATAAATTAAAATCAGGCAACTGAAATCTTAAAATAATTTCACCATAAACTTTATTTTTGAAACTGTCATTCATCAAACACCAAGTAACCTAAACTTTGAGATTAAATCCCTTTCGAAGAACACGATTCAAAGAATCTTTCCCATTTTGAGTCTTTTTTGGAATGAGGCAGGTGTGGAAATATATAAAGTAATAACAACAAAATAATACAATAAAATAGTAAATGAACCAATGCCTCAATCTTATGAAATAGCTCAGCTGACCAACATGCATTTCATTTTGCTAGGCTTTCTTTCAGCAGCTTTGATCTCCTAGATGTTGCATGGCTTCTGAAAAAATGGCAGAAATAAATCAAGGTGCAGTAAAAAAGGTAGCAAAGGCAAGAACAGCTTTCACTAAGCTGAGACATTGGCAGTCTCTGGCATTCATCTAGCTGGTGTTAGGATGATTTTTTTCCAAGCATCAGCTTTTTGAAAGAGACAAACCCCCTAAAGCCAGAGGGGCAAGATCTGCACAGATATGCAGGCTTGTGTGGAGGTGAGTGGAGAAGGCAATGGCACCCCACTCCAGTACTCTTGCCTGGAAAATCCCATGGGTGGAGGAGTCTGGTAGGCTGCAGTCCATGGGGTCGCTAGGAGTCAGACACGACTGAGCGACTTCACTTTCACTTTTCACTTTCATGCATTGGAGAAGGAAATGGCAACCCACTCCAGTACTCTTGCCTGGAGAATCCCAGGGATGGGGGAGCCTGGTTCACTTCCATCTATGGGGTCGCACAGAGTCGGACACGACTGAAGCGACTTAGCAGTAGCAGCAGCAGTGGAGGTGAGTATGGAATAAACTATATTGCCTGAATGATACTGATGAAGGGCCCCAGAAAACCTCTCTGTCCTCAGACTACATCCCTCACTACTCTGGCATGGTTGCCCAAGCTTCAACCATTAAAGACTTTATTTTTTGGTTTTAAGATTGTGATTTTCTAACTCCTTTAAGCTGCCAACATTCTCCCATTTAATAAAAAGTTAGGGGCTTCCCTAGTGGTCTAGAGGTTAAGAGTATGCCTGCCAATACAGGGGACACAGTTTCCATTCCTGGTCAGGGAAGATCCCACATGCTGTTCAGCAACCAAGCCCATGTGCTACAACTGTTAAGGCTGTGCTCTAGAGCCCATGAAGTGCAACTGCTGAAACCTGAGTGCCTAGAGGCTGTGGTCCTCAACAAGAGAAGCCACTGCAATGAGAAGCCCACACAGCAGAAGAAAGCCCACACACAGCCATGAAGACTGAGTGCGGCCAAATATAAAAAAATAAATAAAAATTTAAAAAAAGAAAGAAATCGTTAACAAATTTTATTCAGAGGCCTAATAAAGCAGATATAAAGCAGAGATGCTGTAACTGAAGTAGATGACCCATCCAGTCAGCCCCTTACTCCCTCTGAGACACATCTGCAAACTGCTAAGGCTCATTGAAGGCCACTGAAAAACCACTGGGTTAAAACAGAGCTTCCCAATTGGCATACACAAAAGGATTACACAAGTTGGGAGATACCAAGTCCTTCAGTCCTTACAGGCAGGGCTGACGGGGAGGTGTGGGTAGAACTGTGGCCAAGCCATCTGTGACCCGTTGTCTCTCACTTTAATTTACCTCAGTGGTGGGCTTCACTGGCGGCCCAGTGATAAAGAAACCCCCTGCCAACTGTCGGTTCAGTCCCTGGGTCATGAAGGTCCCCTGGAGAAGGAAATGGCAGCCCAGTCCAGTATGCTTGCCTGGGAAATCCCATGGACAGAGGGGCCTGGCAGGCTACAGTCCATGGGGTCGCTAAAGAGTTGGACACAACGGAGGGACTAAAGAACAAGAACGGGAATGTTATTATCATTTTCTGTTGTGTGCCAGACATGAGAAAAGGTTAGGGGGCACTCGGTTAGGGCACTATGTGCTGACTGAGTTTATCACACCAAATTATTGCTGGTTATTAATACCTTAGCATGCACTTTTCTCTGCTAATTCTCCATGGAAAGGAAACATAGTCAAGCAAATCTGGGTAGGGGAGAAGCTGGAAATATGGGTCGTAAGCCAGGACGCTCTCGGGAAGGAAAGAATTGAGTGGGAGGCCCACAAGAGAAGGCTGGAAGTGGAGTTCTGGATGCCTGGCACCAAAAGGTACGACACTAAGACAAGAGGAAAAGGCCACTCAGGAAGCCCTGGAGGGCTCTAAGAGGAGGTCCTGCTCTCCCACCGCAGGAGGATCAGTCCTGCTCTCAGGCATCAGATTAGATCAGTCGCTCAGTCGTGTCCGACTCTTTGCGACCCCAAGAATCGCAGCACGCCAGGCCTCCCTGTCCATCACCAACTCCCGGAGTTCACTGAGACTCACGTCCATCGAGTCAGTGATGCCATCCAGCCATCTCATCCTCTGTCGTCCCCTTCTTCTCCTGCCCCCAATCCCTCCCAGCATCAGCCCATGGCAATCCTGCACGCAAACACAGACTTTCCTCCAGAGAGAGTTTATTCCTGAGGGTAAATGCTCATTCAGGACACCCAGAGGAGTGTATTATTCACCTGGAAGAAGGTGGACTTGAGTTTCGAAAGAGCGGGTGAGTAATTGCAAGGGGAGGACCCGTCACAGAAGGAGGCAGGCCCTGACAGTCTCTGACTGAATAAACAGTGCCACTTCCCACCTCCTCCCTCCCCAGCATCCCGTCCTCTTCCTGTTTCTCAACTTCTTTTCCCATCACTCTGACTCACAAGTGTCAGCCACAGGAGTGGCTCCCCATCTCCCGGCCCTCAAGAGATCTCATTGTAAGCGGTTTCTTCTTATCCCCGTCCACTTGGTGTTGGGCACCAATCCAGACCCGACCCACTCTTCCAAAGGCGCCCCCTGAGGTGCAGCTTCCTGGCAGGCACCTTCCACAGGCAAAAACGATGTGCCTCAGAGGACCGATGCGCCAAACGGACAATCTGAGGTTTATGGGTTTTCAGCAAGGGGTTCACAAAGCCCTGCCAATTCCCCTTTTGCCATTGGCCAATTCCCTTTCACTGGCTCTCCCTGCCTGTCATCTGCTTTGTCAACCAAATCCCTTTTCATTTTTTCTCAGCTTCATCTTGGACTCAGGCCTAGTAAGGCCTGTCAAGAAGATTCCTAATGTAGGAAGTTTTATCTCTTCCACCACCATCATGAGAGGCGTTGCCTGTCCTTCTGTGACACGTTTCACAGGAAGGCATTCCCGTGTCTGAAGTGGAGCATATTGGACCAAAACACCAAGTGAACAGCTGCACACATTTTTATTTTCAAATGAGAATTTAAATGGAAAGATGCGAAGGAGCAATCCACTGGGGAGGTTGGGGGGAAGGGAGAAACAAATGGAGGAAAAACTAAAACAGGGAATGTCCTTGTACAAAACTGAAAATCTTTAGGGAGAGTCAAAAATTATTCCCCAAATGGCACAGTTGTTTTGGAAAACAGGACGCCTTGAGTTCTGTCTAAATCCTCTCGCCATCCAAGTCCTTCAGGATGTTCTGGGCCTGTCCCAAACTCACTTGCTTTTTTCTCACCAAACTGCTCATTATTTCTCAGCATGATTCTCTCAGCGTTGGTGAAGTATACTTACTATTACTCACACAGAAATTGCTGAGTCCACTGGAGGGACTTTTCGAATTCAGTTTTCTTCTCATGGAATGACCTTGGTGCCTAGATGGGTTTGTTACATCTAACACTTACTGAGGCTTACTAGGTGCCACAGACCTTGCATGACTTACCTTATTTAATTCTCATAACAACTCTTCGAGATAGGTATCATTATTGTTCCCATTTGAGGATAATAACAGATGGGGAAACAGAGCTGAGAGAGTCCGAGCCTTTGGTCAAGGACACAGAGCTATTTACTCAGTGATGGAAACAGAATTCTAAATCAGGTGTGTCTAACCACAGAGCCCAAGCTCTGAACCACAGAAACGCTCACCGTCTCCTCCTTTGTTGAAGCGGTTTAATGTGTATTGAGTTTAACGTTTAAACTATTTGTAGTTTGGGGATAGAAATGCCCGCTCCCCAGCTGGCCTCAGAAAATACAACTCTCAAGCCCACTGCTCTTCAGATCTGCAGAAAAACCAATCTTTCTTAGCAGATCCAGGCAGAGACGAACACTCCCTCAGCTATTAAGCTTCTATGCAAACTGAACGCAGCTTCAGCCAACAAGGTCTGCAGACCCGTCAGCCCCATGTCCTGCAAGGTGGTGGTGTGGCTGGGCTCTGCTTCCTATCCACCAAGATTCAGTGAAGATCCCTCAGGCTGCAGAAGTTCTTCAGGAGGAAAAAAGGAAAATCATTCACTTCTCACCCTTTGGTGCTACTCTGAGTCCGGAGGGTAACACACCAACCTGGAGCTAATCCGCAGCGGCACCATTTTAGACGCCCTCGCAGCCACATCTCAAGGCTCCAGACTGCCGCCGAGAGGACAAGATTCTCTGCTACTCCCTTCAACCAGCTGGCTCAGGAAGCAAGAGGGGGAGGGGTGGTGGAGTGGGAGGGGAGGTGCAGCTTCGGGGAGGGAAGGTGGAGGTTGGGGGGAAGGGAGGGTGGAGTTGGGGGGAAGGGAGGGTGGAGTTGGGGGGAAGGGAGGGTGGAGTTGGGGGGAAGGGAGGGTGGAGTTGGGGTCAGGCGGCTCTTCTTCCTTTCTCATTTTTCTCTCAAAGTATTAGTTCTGTTTCAGAGGCTTCCTTGTCCCCGGATCGCAGCTGTGGTCACCCACTGACCCTTAGTTCACCTCAGATTTCAATAACTGAATTTCAGAGAGGAGGTATTGGAGCTTTAGTGCCTTCCTTCACAGGTCCCTGGGTTTCTCAGGCAAGTTTGCACCCTCCTCTCTCAGAAAAGTTCAAGCAGCACTTCTTAATAGTCTAAAAAAAAAAAAAAAAATCAAGCTTCACTCTGCTACAATCATAATTCAGCTCTCAGGAGAAGCCTAAATACTTCACTATAACTTGGCGTCTGCCACTTAGCTCTTAGATCAATTTTGTCTCCACAAGAAATTTGGAGGCATGAACTTTGTGAGCCTTTCCATGGCTGTTAGTGCTCCTCGGAGCCCAGTAACTGGTGTTCACCAACTAGGGCCCTGGAAGAGCCTCTCTGTTCCTTTTGTCCCTTTCCCATTTCTAGCAATGTTGGGATCAAGGATGAGCAGCCCATTAATATTGGCAAGGCTGTTTGGGCTCTTCAAAGGGGAGATGTCAGAGGCAGGATCCTGGGGGGCTGTAATTATTTTATTCTCAACCACCCTGCAGCCTTTCTGTATCAAACCTCTAATCTGTAATATTATAACGTAGCTGAGTCATATTTCCAATTATCTATCTTCATCTGCATCCCCACGGGACACCAGGGTATAGACTGGAGACTCAGGGTGAGCCTGGGAAGATTCAGAGATTTTAAAAGAAGCTGATTAGCATAGTATTTGGGAGAGATTCTCTTCCCTTCTCTGCTCTGCTTTTATCTGATCCCAATTGGCCTGAGAAGGCCAGCCAGCTCCCAGCCTGCTGGCTGAGCTGCTGCTCCCTGCCTGGGCGGGTAGGGCCGTTGTGCTGAGGGAGAGATGAACTACTTCTTGCTATCCTTTGCAGTCATCCTCCTCTTAGCATACCCACCGTGACAGGGTTTGCACTGCCTCAGCTACAAGGTGTGAGGATGCTCTTCCCCCTTTGGGTACTATGTTTCAAATTCAGTGAACTGTCATGAAGAGGAACAGAGGATAAAAGTTATCAATTCTTAACCAACTTCTGTTGCCAGGCATTTACCGACACTGTCTTTTTTAATCCTCAGGAAAACACTGCAAAGGAGATTTTATTCCATTTCCCTATGTAAAGAATTCAAGACGAACAAGGTTCACCTAGTAAATAACTCATCTAGCAAATGTTGGAGCAGGACTTCAAATCCCAAGTCCATGGTGTTCCCACTACCTGACTCTAATAGTTTGTAATCTGAGGCCTGGGTTATGGCCTTCCCTTGGGGAATTAGCCAAGACAAACTCAGCATGCTTTTCTAATCGATTTATTCTTTTTTCAATCAAAAAACATGAAAAAAGATATGCCTAAGTGTTATATAATATAATTTTCCATTGCAATGGATGATACTAGTTTTAAAATGGAATTAAGCATGACTTTAAGTAATTATCTCACTCATTTTTTCTAAGTATGGTTTTTATCTCACAGTTGAGTAAAACCTGAATTTCTAAGTCATTCTCAGTTTTTTATTTGGAACCTCCTCCTTTTTGTCTATAACGCTAGAATGTTCTGCAGCTTCAGTATCACCATGACGCTGTGAGCATCTCTATAGGAGTTCTTCTGTGATGGTTAAAGGCACAGACTACATGGCCTTCTCTGGTGGCTCTGTACTGGAGAGTCCACCTAGCAATGCAGAAGATACCAGTTCCAGTCCTGGTTCAAGAGGATCCCACATGCCTCAGAGCATGACTGCTTTCTAGTATTTTCGCTCAGCTGCCAGTAGAAGGCAACCCATGTGTCACCCACAGATGTGTGTGTGTGGGGGGCAGTTGAATAGGCCCATCTTTGGGCAGAGGAAGGAATTGGTGTGGATAGTAGCTGGGTATCGCTTAGCATTGCAATGAGACAGGACTCAAAGGAAAGGGAGACCCTTTGGATTCATCTCAGTATTTTATAATAAAAGTCATCATCTGGTCATAATTAAAAAAAAAGTACTCTCTTTGTAGAGAGAGGAGGTATTTCTAATTTCAGAGTCATGAATCCAGTCATAGAAAGAAAACTGCATTTATTATTAGAAGGAAATAAAATGTTAACAGTAGTTATCTCTGAATAGTAAGACTACTATTGTATAAATCATTTAATTTAGTTTTGGGAGCACTTTTTCCATCATTTCCCAAATCTTTGATGGATATATTTTACTTTTACAATATAAAACTTATAAAAAAAGAAAGTTTCAGGAATTACATAAATTGATACCTAAGGTACTTTCCAGCTTGTCTGTTCTCTGTAAACATTTATTCATATCTTGATAACAGTTCTGATGTTTTTCCATCATTTTATTTGATATACTAATGAAGATTGCCAAATGCTTGTCTTAAAGAACTTAATTTCAGGAGCAAAAATCATCACCACTTACTTCTCTTCTCTCATTGTGCCTCTGGCTGAGGCTGTTACTGTCGCTGCACACCAGGAGGGGCCTTGACACCTCCTTTCTTCAAAAAAAAAAATGTATTCTTATTTGGTTGCACCAGGTCTTTGCTGAGGCACATGAGATCTTTGATCTTCATTGCGGCTTGTGGGGGCTTTAAGTTGTGGTATGTGGAATCTAGTTCCCCCACTAGGGATCAAACCTGGGCCCTCCTTCACTGGGAGCATGGAATCTGAGCCACCGGACCATCAGGGAAGCCCCACTGTTACCTCCTTTACCAGGACCATATGCAGTTAGAAGCCTCTGGAGGTTGGCAATGAAGGTTGGAGTGGAGAGACCAGGAATCACTGGGAAACTGGGACAGGGATGGAATCCTGACAAGACTGAGCTCTGCCGTGAGTTCAGTCATCTCATGAGCTGAGGACTGGTGAACCAAAGGTAGATTTCTCAAAAAACATGGAGCCTAAGAGCAGAAAGGCAGAAAGGTCTGTTCCCCATTAGCCCTTGTTCTCTGCATGGTCAGAAGCCAGAGACCACCCCAGAAGGTGTGAGTGGAAGTTCATTTTCCTGCTGACCTTTCGTCTTGAGTCTTTGAGTGATGATGGCTCTGAAACGTGGTAATTAGTGCCAATTGAGGTGATGCCTTTGTGAAGCTGACACCTCTCCATTAGGAAATGGACTGAAGCCAATGGACCAGCTACTCAAGGCGGGGACAAAAAGCTAAAAAATCAGTGCCTGGCCAAACTCTACACAATCAGAGTTTCCCTCCAACCATGCTCTGGTGCACAATGGGAACCTGTGCAAGGATGAAAACGGGAACTCCAAGGTTGAATGCCACCCTAAGCCTTGGCATAGAGACAAAAACAATGACCAGGAAAAAGAGACACAATGGAAGAGAGAATAGGAATGGGGGCAGGCTACTTCAGTATGCTTTTGTGGGGCAAAATAAATCCAGTTAGAAGAGAATAGCATAGAGTAAGCCAAAGGCACTCATCTTAATTCAGTATAAAGCAATTTCCTGATTTTTAATGAGTTCTGTCACTTGCATTCTGTCAAATTTCTTGTCTCCTGTTCTTTTGTTCTTTATTTAATCTCCACAGGTACCCAGAATTCTGCTAAAACTTGGCATCATCAAAGAACAAAAGCTTCACTCACTTATTATAAAAATGTGTTAAGTGTTTTCTTCTTTCTCCTTTAGCCCCAACCAAGCCTTTTTCTACACGTAAACACAAATGATCTTTAAAAGACAAATATGAATGTGTCACTCCCCTGTCTAAACCAATCCCTGGTTTGCTATTGCCGTTGTACTGAAGATAAACATCTAATATCCTCAACGTGTCCTGGCTCTGGAACCCCCACTGGGCCAACCTAGTGCCTCTTCCCCATCACTCTGTACTCTCCTTTGCACCTCTGTGGTCTGGATCTGAATCTTGAAGCAAATTGTTCATATATATATATACACACACACCAACATATATGGAAATGACCAAGTTTGATATATATCTAACCAAGTAAGATGTGTTCCCTGTGACTAGAAAGCTCTTTCCTCTGCACTTTGCCTGGCCCATCTCCCATTTGTATTCTTCCAACACTTGGAATGATAGTTTCAGTTCGCCTCTGCCCATTTAAAGTCATGTTTTCCGTAATATTCTTTCTCATAACGCTATTCTTTCCCTTACTTAATACTTACCATCCTGCTGTGTACATTTCTTTGCCTTTTGTTTCTCCCACTCAGTTGTTAGCTCTAGGATGTAGGGACATATACACTTTATTCCCTGCAGTCCAGCCAGATAGTTTATCTCAACCCTATATATTCTGAGACTCCATCGGTCAGGAATTGGTCAGGGGTGGGGTTTGGACATCAATATTTTTTCATAGTTTCTTGGATGATTCGAGTGTGCAGTGAGGGTGGAGGACTGTTTATTCAATCTACCGTCATCATGTAAGGAAGAAACAAATGAGGCCCAGAGAGGTCATGTGACTTGCTCAAAGTCTTCTAGCTGCTATTAGCGGTGGAAACAAGGACCCAGTTTTTTTCAGAGCCTCGTCTCTGCATACTATGATGTCCTTTCACTTAACATGGAGAAGCTTTCTAAGAGCATAGAGAAAACGTGTGTGCTTAGTCGTTCAGTCATGTCCAGCCCTTTGTGATCCCATGGGCTGTAGCCTACCAGGCTCCTCTGTTAACGGGATTCTCTAGGGAAGAATACTTGAGTGGGTAGCAATTCCCTTCTCCAGGGGATCTTCCCAACCCAAGGATTGAACCCAGGTCTCCTGAATTGCAAGCAGATTCTTGCAAGCAGATCTGAGCCACCAGGGAAGCCCACATAGAGAAAGGTTTCTTTCAATTTTTGGTTTTTGTTAGGAGAACTAACTTGTACCTGTTTACCCGGAACTTGCCTGGTTTTAGCATGTTAAGAGTCAGGGAAATACTATCTACCTCAAGTAGTTGTTGTGAAGCTTAAATGAGCTCATATTTGTAAAGCCCATGACAAAAAGCCTGGTGTGTATGTAGTAGAAGATCAGCTACTGTTAGTTTTTAAATGATACAGAAGTCTTTGGGAACAGACAAGCAAGGTAGAAACTCTCCCTTCCTCCCACCCTCCCTCCCTCTTCGCTTTGTGCTCTTTTTCCTTTCTTAATACAGGTGTAAACATATAAACACAGAAAGGAGATGTCTCTCATGAAGTCTAGCAGTTGTGAGCACACTAAAATACTTTTTTAAACCAGCGCTCATTACTGTCTATCAACTCTGAATGCCACCCAGACATCTTTAGGTCGTGTAATATCTCCCTGCCAAGTGAAAGCATTCATGGTACTCAATCACTAAGCAGCTACTTGAAACAGCTCTCTCAGGGCTTCTCAGTCCCTTGGGCATCCATGCTGTAACCCTGTCACAGTGCCTGTTTCCTGGAATCTGGCTTCTGCAGACTTCCCAGATGTTGATATGCCAGACTAGTTATTTTTCTAAGGCAGTCCTGGAGTCCTCAGGCTACCAGCTGAATTTGATCCATATGGTAGCTCTGGGAATGGCAAGATGCCAATTATGTAGACCATAGGCCATTGATATTGATTTGTTTGTTTATTATCTGCACAGGCCAACTGAGAGATGAAGTTGGAGGCAACTCTGGCATGGTAACTGGGGTGTTCATTTAGTTAGTCTTACCTCACTTGTTCTGGTGGTCTTTGTTTCTTTAGCTAATCCATATTAGAAGTGACAGTTCATTTGTGAAACTGTGAACTCAACAGAAATGCAGAAAATCAGAGAATTTTTGAGGATGGGACTTTGAAGATTAGCTCATCCAACCCCCTTGAGAATATAGTGCATTTAATATTTTGTTTATGTAGCATTGTACAATCCACCAGGAAATTCCTCTAATCTTATCCTTGCCCATTAGTTAGTGACAAGAGGACATAGGGAAGGAAAGAAGCTGCCGATTTTGATGTGGGAGGGCAGTGGGCAGGTGAGGAGAATACATCTTTTGTGATATGACAGCGAGAAGCTCGGCATGAAAGGAAGAGTCTAGGGAGACTGGCAATCAATAAAATCTAACATTCTACAAAGCCATAAAAAAGAATGAACTATTTATATATACTTATCTGATGGCTCAAGTGGAAAAGAATCCACCTGTAATGCAGAAGACCTGGGTTCGATCCCTGGGTTGGGGAGATCCTCTGAAGAAGAGAATGGCTACTCACTTCTAGTATTCTTGCCTGGGAAATCCAATGAACAGAGGCTACAGTCTGTGGGGTTGCAAAGAGTCAGACATGACTGAGTGACTAACACTTTCACTTTCATGTATAAACAGTGATTTTGTATAACAGGGGTAGATATCAAAATAATTATGTTGAGAAGAAGAAGCTAGACAAAAAGAGTACATACTGCATACCATTTATAAACGGTTCTAGAAAATAGAAACTGACCTGTAGTGACGAAAGAGCTCAGGAGTTGCCTGTGACTGTACAACCATTATTCAGTAGGCTCCTGAAGTAGAAAACGTGGCTTCCCTCCTGAACCCTGTGTCTCCTTCCCACTCCCTGTCCCCGCCGGACTCAGCTGGCAGGTCCAATAGAATCTACCTTTTTAATTTTAATAACTTTTTTGATGTGGACCATTTTTATAAGTCTTTATTGAACTTGCTACAATATTGCTTCTGTTTTATGGTTAGGGTTTTTGGCTGGGAGGCATGTGGGATCTTAGCTCTCCAACCAGAAATGGAATGCGCACCCCTGCGTTGCAAGGCAAAGTCTTAAGCACTGGATCGCCGGGGAAGTCCCCAGACTCTACCTTTTTAGTACTATTCACAGTCATCTTTTTCTCTCTATTATCATAGTCACCCTCAGGTCAGAACTTCAGACATCATATAGTAGCAGAGGCTACTCAAGATGAACAGAGGCTACAGTCCATGGGGTTGCAAAGAGTCAGACATGACTGAGTGACTAACACTTTCTTGAGTAGCCTCCAACCAATCTCCTTGCCTATATTTTCTACTTGTTCTAATTTATCCTCTGTCCTATTGTCAGAGTAACTATTAAGTATTTTTTATTTTCTAAACATTAAACTCCCCCAATATAAAACACTTTTAAATTATTCAAAATAAAGAACTATACATGGAATTACAAATACCTATGTGTCTATCACCCAGAATTAAGAACTATTCACATTTTGGAATATCTATTTGGCATATTTTTTAAAAAGAATACTTAAAATGACATCATCTTTGTTTTTTACTCCATCTACTCTGTCGATGCTTCACAGTTTATAACACTGTTATTGATCCCATATATAGGTATGTACTTATTTAGGTCATGTTTTTATGCTTTTGTTAAAATATGTAATCCTGTGTTAAAAGTTAAATAAGTGGTACCTGCAACTTGCTTTATTGCACATTTAAGATTTATGCATTTTGATAGATATAAAGATGAAATCGACTCTATATTGCTATATTATATCATATGAGCAAATCACCCTTTACTCATTATCTTATGAGTGGAACATTTATGTTATTTCCACTAAATAGATTTGAAAGGGTCATTGGTAGGAAAAATAAAGTTGCATCTGATCACCTCCCATAATTCATATAGTCCCCATACCAATGACCTGTTATCCTATCTCATCTGTCTCCACTCTTAAATCTCTCTTCATTCAATCATACAGTCACTTACAGTTTGTCAAACAGCACCACTGGCTGACACCTCCAGGCTGACACCACACATGCTGACCTCCTAGTCTATGAAGGTAGGAAATGGCAACCCACTCCAGTATTCTTGCCTGGAAAATTCCATGGACAGAAGAACCTGGCGGGCCATAGTCCACGGGTGGCAAAGAGTCAGACACAATTGAGTAACTGAGCACACACACACCCCTACGTAAGAAACTTCAGAACAGTACTATAATTCTGGTGTCATTTGTGCCTCTCCCACCTGTGACTATGTCTTACTGTATCCTTGGTACTTAGCATAATGCCTCCAACACAGTAGGCATTCGTAAATAGCTGACGATGGTGGGTGGTGGGTGTGAAAATAAATTTGGAGCCAACTCGCAGGATTCTTCTGGGAAAGCCCCAGGTTTCTGGAGGGGAGTAGAAGACCTCTGGAAGATGTAGAGTGGTCATGAGTCAGGAGAAACAGCACTAGGTAGCAGAGAACACGGGAGGTCGAGCTGCTCACAGACCCCATGGGCATGCCATGCTCAGAAGTGCTGGTTTTCAATCCTGAATGATTTTTCTACTATGATGGGCTCAGAGCCTACATTCAGTTGTTTTTTTTTTTTTTTCCCTAGGTTTTCTGAAAGTTTAGGTTGGGGTGTATGGGAAAAGCTAGCATTTTATAGTCATTGTTAAGATTTTTATTGACTTGAAACTAAGTGTGTGTGATAAAAAATGGTTTAGATGCCAAAAGCATGTCTTCCTTAGGTTCCAAAGAGATGCTCAAGTCAACGTAATTAAATGAAAGAAAATTGAAATAAAACCAGTAGGATATGTCAGGACCTGTACTTGGCACACTGCTTGACTCAGGAAAGAACTGAGAGTTGTTAAAAAGTGACAAGCATCTCTGATAGAACGTCTGTCTACACAAGGAAATCCATTAACCTAGAACATGCAAAGACAGATAATGAAAGATGTGAATATTTGCACTCACACACAAAGTTTGTATCAGCATTTCATCATTGCCTCTCATGAGTGAGTGCTACTTTCTTTATTCTGTTCCTTGTAAATGATTTTGCTCATAATGTTTACAATAAAATGCAGCAGTAATAAAAATGATGAAAGATAAATGGATGAACTTTTAAAAGTAGCTGTATGGAAGATTGTTTATGTTGCATGGCAGGCCATTTTTCATACTAAAAGGGGCTAAATTTGCCTACATAAAACATGATCTTGTTCACTGCTTTTCCTGTAAAGACTACAGCAAATGCATTGCCTTCCCTAAACTCTTTCAGATTCATCCTCTAGTCTTTGTATGTTGGACACTCGATATAAACAATTGGCTTATTGTTAGCCTTAAGTGAAGGTGAACCATTTCTCCTGGGTGATTCCTAATTCCTGGGAAGCCTGATGAGCTATATTTTTAAGGAAAACTCTTAGTCTTCATTTTGGGTCTTGAATGAAGGAGAATAGTGACTTTGAGATCCAACAGACCAGAAATGAAGACCCTTAAGAAAGATTCTGCTTCTTACTATTGTTATAGATTAGAAAGAGTCTCAGATCTGGCCTTTATTTGCTCTTTTCTGGGCTTTTCTTTCTCAAGTTGTAGTCCAAGGAGGAAGAGTTATTGTTTGTTTGCTTCTATATCATCAATCTCTCCCATGTCTCTACACCCCATCCCTCTCCAGCTGACTACTGAAATCTAAAGGTGTTTGTGGGTTATTTTTCTTGCCTCAATTAAGGTCTTTGGTGGGAGAAATCAGAACAGACTTGTTCTATACATGTATGGAGAAGCTCTATACAGTCAGCAAAAACAAGACAGGAAGCTGACTGTGGCTCAGATCATGAACTCCTGATTGTCAAATTCAGACTTAAATTGAAGAAAGTAAGGAAAAACACTAGACCATTCAGGTATGACCTAAATCAAATCCCTTATATCATACAGTGAAAGTGATAAATAGATTCAAGGGATTAGATCTAATAGGCAGAGTGCCTGAAGAACTATAGATGGAGGTTCATGACATTGTATAAGAGGCCATGATCAAGACCATCTCCAAGAAAAAGAAATGAAAAAATGCAAAATGGTTGTCTGAGGAGGCCTTACAAATAGCTGAGAAAAGAAGAGAAGAGAAAGGCAAAGGAGAAAAGGAAAGATATATTCTCATTTGAATGCAGAGTTCCAAAGAATAGCAAGGAGAGATAAGAAAGCCTTCCTCAGTGATCAATGCAAAGAAATAGAGGAAACAATAGAATGGGGAAGACTAGAGAGCTCTTCAAGAAAATGAGAGATACCAAGGGAACATTTCATTCAAAGATGGGCTCAATAAAGGACAGAAATGGTATGGACCTAACAGAGGCAGAAGATATTAAGAAGAGGTGGCAAGAATACATAGAAGAACTATACAAAAAAGATCTTCATGACCCAGATAACCACAATACCGTGATCACTCACTTAGAGCCAGACATCCTGGAATGCAAAGTCAAGTGGGCCTTAGAAAGCATCACTATGAACAAAGTTAGTGGAAGTGATGAAATTCCAGTAGAGCTATTTCAAATCCTAAAAGATGATGCTGTAAAAGTGCTGCACTCAATATGCCAGCAAATTTGGAAAACTCAGCAGTGGCCACAAGACTGGTAAAGTCAGTTTTCATTTCAATCCCAAAGAAAGGCAATGCTAAAGAATGCTCAAACTACCACACAATTGCACTCATCTCACACCCTAGCAAAGTAACGCTCAAAATTCTCCAAGATGGGCTTCAACGGCATGTGAACCGTGAACTTTCAGATGTCATGCTGGATTCAGAAAAGACAGAGGAACCAGAGATCAAATTGCCAACATCCGTTGGATCATTGAAAAAGCAAGAGAGTTCCAGAAAAACATCTATTTCTGCTTTATTGACTATGCCAAAGCCTATGACTGTGTGGGTCACAAGAAACTGTGGAAACTTCTGAAAGAGATGGGAATACCAGACCACCTGACCTGCCTCCAAAGAAATCTGAATTCAGGTCAAGAAGCAACAGTTAGAACTGGACATGGAACAACAGACTGGTTCCAAATTGGGAAAGGAGTTAATTCAAGGCTGTATATTGTCACCCTGTTTATTTATATTTATATATATCATGTGAAATGCCAGGCTGGATGAAACACAAGCTGGAGTCAAGATTGCTGGGAGAAATATCAATAATCCCAGATATGCATATGACACCACCCTTATGGCAGAAAGCGAAGAACTAACGAGCCTCTTGAAGAAAGTGAAAGAGGAGAGTGAAAAAGTTGGCTTAAAACTCAACATTCAAAAAACTAAGATCATGGCACCCGGTCCCATCACTTCATGGCAAATAGACGGGGAAACATGGAAACAGTCATGTGAAAGTGAAAGTGAAGTCGCTCAGTCGTGTCCGACTCTTAGCGACCCCATGGACTGTAGGCCACCAGGCTCCTCCATCCATGGGATTCTCCAGGCAAGAATACTGGAGTGGGTTGCCATTTCTTTCTCCAGGAGATCTTCCGTACCCAGGGATTAAACCCGAATCTCCCGCATTGTAGGCAGACGCTTTACCGTCTGAGTCACCAGGGAAGATAATGGAAACAGTGAGAGACTTTATTTTCTTGGGCTCCAAAATCATGGCCAATGGTGACTGCTGCCATGAAATTAAAATACATTTGCCCCTTGGAAGAAAAGTTATGACCAACTTAGACAGCAAATCAAAAACCAGAGACATTGCTGACAAAGTTCCGTCTAGTCAAAGCTATGGTTTTTCCAGTAGTCATGTATGGATGTGAGAGTTGGACTATAAAGAAAGTTGAGTGCTCAAGAATTGATGCTTTTGAACTGTGGTGTTGGAGAAGACCCTTGAGAGTCCCTTGGACTGCAAGGAGATCCAACTATTCCATCCTGAAGGAAATCAGTCCTGAATATTCATTGGAAAGACTGATGCTGAAGCTGAAACTCCAATACTTTGGCCACCTGATGCAAAGAACTTTCTCACTGGAAAAGACCCTGATGCTGGGAAAGATTGCAGGCAGGAGGAGAAGGGGACGACAGAGGATGAGATGCTGGATGGCATCACCGACTCGATGGACATGAGTTTGAGTAAGCTCCGGGAGTTGGTGGTGTTCAGGGAAGCCTGGAGTGCTGCAGTCCATGGGGTCACAAAGAGTCGGACACGAGTGAGCAACTGAACTGATTACAATCATCATCACAAACTTCATTGCCTTCATAAATAAGAACGTTATCATAGTCTCAATCTCTTACTAATCATTTACTATGTTCCTAGCACTGTCTGAAGACTTTTTCACACATTTTCTCATTCAACACTCACCAGAACTTTATGGAGAAGGTAATAATACTGCTCTCTGACTCCAAATTCATGTTCTTTACCACTGTATCACATGTATGGACACAGCACAAAATACTCTTCACTGTTTGTGGCTTTTAATTTTCGGGAGTTTTTGGTGGCAATTTCTTAATCGCAGACCTAAGTTTATGGCTGCTCAGAAGGATGTTGAAAACATATCCTACGAACTCATGTTAAGTTTATTCTAAGTGAAATATAATTATGAATGTGATCTGCTTTTTTTTTTCCCTCTGAGTAAGCCATTTCAAATAAAATATGCAGTAGTTCTTGCTTTCCCTAAGTGTGACTTGTGGAGAGCTGATTCTCTATAATTTTAATTCTATATTTTCTCTTCAGTTAGTTTTTAAAAAAGTCTTTATTTGCCAGCAAGAATCAAAGGGGGGGTGGAAATCTATGTAATTTTAAGGGCAGATTGCCTTAGATTGATTTTTCATTTTATTCTAATTTTATATTTGAACATAATGTGGTAACCGAATTTTTAGTAATATTCTTCTTGTCAATTAGGAATGAATTATGAATTCCTGTACTCCTTGAAACAGATTTTACAGAAAGAGACTCCACCAATACAAAATCAGTTTGTTTTCTTTTTTAAAAAAAATTTTTATTTATTTATTTTTGGCTATGCTGGGTCTTTGTTGCTGTGTGGATTTTTCCCTAGTTCTGGCGAGCCGGGGCTACTCTCTAGCTGGGGTGTGCAGGTTTTTCACTGTGGTGGCTTCTCTTGCTGTGGAGCATGGGCGCTAGGGTGCGTGGACTTCAGAAATCGTGGCTCACAGGCTCTACAGCACAGGCTCAATAGTGGGGGTGCACAGGCTTAGTTGCCCCAAGGCGTGTGGGATCTTCCTGGATCAGGGATCAAATTTGTGTGCCCTGCATTGACAGGCAGATTCTTTACCATTGAGCCACCAGATAAGCCTGTCAAAGTCAGTTTGAACCCATTTACAATAAAAAAGAAAAATCCTTGAATTATGCACATATTTAACAACAATGTACAATACTTGTTTTGAAAACAGCAAAACATCACTGAGTTAAAATAAAGAAGACTTAATTGAATGGGAGACATGTATTTATTGATTGGCAAGTTCAACATTGTTCAGTTCTAATAGATCTATAACAGAGGTTCAAGGGGTTCAGAGTATATCACCCCAAAACCTGCCTCTCTGGCACGAGATTATTTTGAGCTGAAGGCAGTCAAGAAAAAGCAGATACAGGACAAGCTCACTGCCCTTCCCAATCTGCCTGAAAGCAGATCATAAATTTCCCTTGTGAAGGTGTTCCTCCTACTTTTCCAAACCAGGAAGTTGATAACGACTTCATTCTGTGAGACAAGATGGCACAGAGAGCCTACACAACCCATACAAACTAGTTCATATCGTCCATTATTTTCCCCATATATTTACCTTCTCACAGTTGGCCAACCCTAAAAGTCTAAACCGCTTTTCCTTTGTTTTGTCACCAATATCCCCATCTTTGCCTTGTTCCTTTTACTCTGGTCTCAGAAAAAAACAATAATTGATGAACTTTCTTATTGTCTACTGATAATAAGGCCTCTATGAAAAGTTATGAAAAGCCAAAAAACAGAATAATCAAGGGAAATATAAAACCCACAACTTTCTGAATTATAAAGTGTGGCTTTTTGATCTGATGGTAACAAAATTATAAGACACACAGTTTTTATTTGATCCATGCTTTGTCTCTGATCTGTGTTATCCCGAGGCAATTTCCCAGTACTTAACCACTAATCTAAATTCCTGGACATTGCTTGATATTTTGCCCAGTTTTTAAGACCAGTGCCTTAAACACTAAACCTTTTCATGCTTCAGCCTCCTGTATCTTATAAAGGTCTCCCATCCAAGGTCTTTTTGGAGAGACAAACCTAGTTCACAAATAACCTAAAGTGTAGAGTTGGTTGACACTTCCCATTCCCGGAGATTATGTACCATTGCCAATATGGTATAGTAGTAAGATTAAGTGATTTTAAAATCACACTGCCTGGTTTTAGCTCCTAGCTCCACAACTTTAAACAAATTACTTAACCTCTTCATGCCTCAATTTCTGCATCAGTAAAATGAGAATAATGGTGTTTGCCCTGAAGCCCTACCTTGTAAGGTCATGCTCAGTATCCACTGGGATGATAAACAAAATCTAATTAGGAATCATGAAATATTTGCCACTATTTTGATTATCATTAATTCTTCCTAGCTTTAGGTTATCAGTTCTGCCCATCTTTGACTTAACAAGGAAAAGGCAAGGAGGGGCAACTCCCTTTTAACAATACTCAACTATTTAGGGAGAGGGGCTTACCCTTAGAAGAAGTAGAGAGTAATTTGAATTAAGAGGTAGGTTGCATGATGAGCAAAGAGCAGTATTCCTAGAGATACACTCTTCAGAACTGCACGATAGATAAACTACAGGGATGCCTCCTACCCTCCCCCGCGGCACTTCCTAGCCCATTGTCTAACTCAAGTTTCAAGAGTGAAAATTGAATCCATCTTTTGTTCTTCCCCCTTCCCTCCCCCTACAAAAAAAAAGAAGCAAAGCCTTTTAGATACTTGGAAATTGTGGTTTAGATACTTTACAGATTTTCTTTCTACAAGTAGGTCTTGTTATCATTCCCTTTAATCAAATTTGTAATTCTCCTCTAAACTCTTTCCAAGTACTGCATTTTCTTTGGCACTATGGACACAGCTGGATGTGACATTCTATCAGTACCAACGGTCGACTTAGGGTGATTATGATTAGTAGACTAGTACTGCTTTATGCTACTTTCTTAATAATTGGTCATCTGGTGCCAAATTTAGTCACAGGAATACAGCACTAATGAGTTTCAAACTTTATTTCTAATTCTGCAAGTATTTTGTTCCGATATATATGTACATGGCCAGTATGTTAAATCATTTGAAATATGTCATTATTACAAAGGCTGCTTTCTTATGTTCTTTTATCTTACTATGTTCGAGCGGACGTATCCACTTTTGAGAAAGGAATTCTCCATGGTGAGAATGAACCAGAGGGGTCATAAAACTGCATTCTGCAGTATTTCCCCTATTTGTTATGCATGCCTTGCTGATTTAGAAATTATTCAAGCTTCCAAAAGAGGAAGTGATTTTCAAATAGGAATAGTTAAAATTTTTCTAATGCATTAGTGTTTCTAGCTAGGGTGAATGTGAAAAACAAGAGTTTCAAACATCTAAAAGTTAAGAAAGTGAAGACAGAAAAACTAAAATATAGGAAGGAGAGGGAAGAAGCACTAAAATTTCCATGGCCATTCTGGCTATTCAAAGAGATGGGATTTTAGGTCAACCATAAATATGACAGATAACCTGATGGAAGAAAGGGCCTGAGGCTATGATTGTGGAATGCAGCTATCTCTAACTCCTCCTGTCTGTGCTATTAGAGTACTTTTTGTAGAGGAAAGACTTATTTTCTCTAGCAGTAGAGTTTCTTAATAAAGAGTTTGGATACAAAACGTATGCCCATTTGCAATCTCAGAAAACAAAGTAGGCATGAAAATCTTAGTATTATTTCTTTTTCTACCACTTCAGCATGATGTGAAAAATAATTTTGTTGTTTTTGAGGTTTCACTGCTGCTACTGCTAAGTCACTTCAGTCGTGTCCGACTCTGTGTGACCCCATAGACGGCAACCCACCAGGCTCCCCCGTCCCTGGGATTCTCCAGGCAAGAACACTGGAGTGGGTTGCCATTTACTTCTCCAACGCATGAAAGTGAAAATGAAGTTGCTCAGTAGTGTCCGACTCCTAGTGACCCCATGGACTGCAGCCCACCAGGCTCCTCCGTCCATGGGATTTGCCAGGCAAGAGTACTGGAGTGGGTTGCCATTGCCTTCTCCTAAAGATCAAATTGGGCTAACAATTATCACTATTGACACATAAAAAGGAGAAACTCTACCGACAATCAAGATCAGCTAAGCCCCAATATCTCAAGAGCTTTTTTTTTTTTGGCTGTGCTGGGTCTTCATTGGTGCACATAGGCTTCTCTAGCTGCCAGGAGGGGGTTAGTGAGCGGGCCTAGGTACCTGCAGCAGGTGGGATCTTAGTTCCCCAACCAGGGATCGAGCCTAAGTTCCCCGCGTGAGAAGACAGATTCTTTACCACTGGACCACTGAGGAATGCCCTCAAGGGCTTTTCAAAAGGTTTATTTCTTGGTCTCATCACAATCCAGTGCAAGTCTCTTTAAGGGAAGGCTTGAGGAGGGAGGCCCTCCTCCATGCAGTCCTTTGGGCCCCTGACATGGAGGTTCTGCCATCTTCCATGACCCCGGGGGTACTCCTGGCTCCCCTGCATCTGGCTGGCGGAGAAGAGGAGACACAGTAGAGGACCGAGCCTGGCAGTGCTGGCCACTGCCTTCACCCACATTCTTTGGGGCTAACTTCAAGGGAGACTGGGAAATATAATTCAGCTGCATGCTCAGAAAGAAGAGGAAACAGGTTTGGTGAGCATCTAGGTAGAGTCTGTTATATGATTTAAATTAAAGATCACATATATTAGTGGCAGGAAAGCTGAAGGTTGCCCCTGATTGCAATTCCTTTTGGCTGCAGCAAATCCTTTAAAAGTTCAAGTTAGTTTAAAATTTTGACTATGGAAAGAGTTCACATTAAAAAAAAAAAATCTACTCTTTTGGGGTTCTCTCAAACAATCAGAAATCTAACAGATCTTCTGGCCAGCATTTCTACTTGACAGTAAATGGTGAGAACAAAGCAGCAGCTTCTCCCTTATCCAGTTCACCTTCCAGGCTGTTTCACTCACTGATCTGTCCGGCCCCATAACAAGCTTATACTTGAATTCTCTGGTCTGCATGACGATTTTACCTTTTCTATGTTTTATATCTTGTCATTAATATGTTAATAACAATGACTGCAGTGGATTGATTTGGGCCTGTAGTTATTAATTATGCTTTAGATGGGGGTGACAGCTAGTAACCAACTCAACCTAAAACTCCCCTTCTCTGCAGAAGTAATGGCTAGTGTCCAATTATGAATGAATGGAGATTTATTTTTTTAGTCTAGTCATTTGTTTAGTTATAATTCATATTCTGAATAGGAATAGTAATCTATTAGAAACACTGTAGAATGTGAAACCTTTGCTTTTCATTTCTTCCCAGGATTAATGCTTTTGGGACTTGTAATTTTAAGATTCTTTTTATGGACTAAGAGCCCTCCACAGAAAAGCAGGTCTCAAGCAACAAAATGGTCCTTAGTTTGACAGCAGAACAGTTTACAAGAATATCATCTACTTCAAGGTGTTGAATATTGGCTGTTTGGGAGAGGGGGTGGGGGGGTAGATTTAATACAGCTATTAAAAAAAAAGAAAAAACCTTAAATAAAAAGCAGATTCCAATATGGCTACCCTGTAGTCTTCTGGTTGAACTTGAACTAGTCCCATAATCAAAATTTGGAAAATCAAGTTATATTGAGGGGGTTTGGTGAGGGTGAATTTTAAATGACCAGTATAACTGCTTTGCTTCTTTGGAGAACTCTGCCTATAAATATCTCAGAGTTGAGTGTTAGAAAAGTTTGTACACAATTTTAAAAAGAAGGAACTAGATTATCAAAAGTAAAACTGAACAAATTGTTTGCAAAGAAAATACCTCTTAACACCCTAGACAGCTGAAAAAAAAAATAAACATACCTTAGTCCAATTAACACAGAATGAATGTACAATATTATATGAAGAGTGTTATCTTGTTTGCTTTTTTCTTAACTGAGCAGAGATTAAAGTATTATTTTTAAAAATCACCTGGAGGGTGTTTTAGTGTTTCTGGTAAAATTACTTAAGCACACAATGGCCGTCTTTCTATGCCTTTAGAGTTCACGTGAATTTGGTTACGTAAGTTCCATGGAGAGAAGTTTTCAGTGGATTTAAAAAAAAAAAAAAAAGACCAATGGAAGAAATGACTTTGTTTTTAATTTCTATTATTGATTTGGCTGAGAGTAATAAACTGTTGGTGCAATATTGCAATTGAGTCAGTCCTAGATACCTGGGAATAAAGACAGAATTGTAAGTCTTGGTGAAGACAAAGAAAAATAAGCCCTTGTGAGAGAATATATGAATGGAAAATTTTTAAAAAGTTACCTTGAGAGGGTGTAGTGTGGGATAGGGGGAGCTATCCCTGGAGAAAAAGAGACCTTTGGATGATGAGGGTGAGAGAGTCAGACTGAATAGACCCCAAAACCCCAACTTACTTACCAGGCTCTAAATCCTCACCCAACACTAGGACATGGGAATTATTTTTTGTTGTTGTTGTTTTTGCTTTTTCTTTTATATATTTATATAAACTTTATTTTGTATTGGAGAAGGAAATGGCAACCCACTCCAGTATTCTTGCCTGGAGAATCCCAGGGATGAGGGAGCCTGGTGGGCTGCCGTCTATGGGGTCGCACAGAGTCGGACACGACGGAAGCGACTTAGCAGCAGCAGCAGCAGCATAGCCTTTCAACAATGTTGTGATAGTTTCAGATGAACTGTGAAAGGACTCAGCCATAACACACATGTATCCATTTTCCTCCAAACTCCCCTGTCATCCAGGCTGGCACATAACATTGAGCAGAGTCCCCTCTACTACACAGTATGTCCTTGTTCGTTATCTATTTAAATATAGTAGTGTGTACAAGGACCTGGGCATTATTATCCCTTTGTCCCTGATGAGGAAACTGAAGCTCATATTGATCAATCTGCTCAAAGTCCATTTGAGAGATAATCAGGGCTGCAAGAATTCAAGTTAAAGGCCCCGAGGTACCAAAGTCTGAGTGGAGAAGACCGGGGAGTGAATGCAGAGAAGTAGCACAATGAGAGAGATTCAGGTAGAAAGACAAAGGATGGGGCACTTAGGTTTGAAATGTCGTTCACTGAGTAGATGACTCAAAGAAGGAAGTTTGAAAAGACCTGAGGCAAAGTGCGCTGAAGGATGAAACAATTCTTCCCCCCAGCTCCACAGACTAAATCCAGAAGTATGAGCTTAACTGGCACTTTGGTAACAGAAGGATACATGTTGGACAGGTTCCAATAGAGCAATAAAAACAATCAAGGGAACAGAGATTTATCTGTTGGAAAGATACACAAATATCAGTACCTCGGCTTACTTGAATGGGGAGGAGAGTTCCATAGCTGGCAACTCTTTGAAGTGTGCACAGCACTCAAGGAGTGATTAGCCAGCAGTGGGGGTATACCTGGGAGTTGAAAGTGATGAAATGTGGACAAGAAACCTCTAAACTGATAGCAGAAAATGCTTTTTGGAAAACTTACAGGGTAACTCCTTGAGGCCCCGATACTTTCCACTTTCCTGGACTAACTCCTTTTCTGGGAATCCAAATGTCTCCAGAAGAAACCCCCTTCTTCTCCTATGCATCCCCAGCTGCAGCAGGTGGGACTGTCTGATCTGGACCTCAGGGATGCTGTGCCCAGGAGCGCAGCGGCAGGAAGACCCAAATGGGCTGGACAAGATGACTCATTTTCTTTTCCTCTCTTGGTTATTTCTATGAGTCATACACTTTCATCCGGTGCAAAATATGGAAAGTAATATCAGAAAGCCTAAGATATTGTTATCAAATATTTAATGAAAAGAAAAATCCCTTTTCATATGATCCTTACAAAAATGTTTAGTCTTTTCACTTTGCTGCCATTTCTTTGATTTATCGACATGTAGGAGGTGGGGTGAGGAGACTGGAGGCTGTAAGCAAGACAGAAAGATTAAGGTGACTGGCGCTACTGTTCCGAGGCAGTGATCCAAGCTGCTCACCCTTGAAAGGAAAGGGACATGGTCCAGCTCTTTTCCAATAAGCAAGGACTCATCCCTTGAATAAGCTAGGAGTTATGGTCAACTGAGTATTCTTCAGCTTTGGGTTTCTTGCTTGAGTCTACATGGCTGCAGACAGGATAAGGATAAGGTGGTAGGTGATTTAAGAGCATGGATTTTGACATTAGGTGGTTTTGGATTTGAATTCTGGATCTGGCACATATTAGGCAAAATCCTTGATTGCTCTGAGACTTAGCTGTCAGATCTATAAAATAACAATTATGCTAAAAATAATTGTAATGATAACATGAACATGTCTATTATTGACTGAGCTTCTACTCTGTATCAGATTTTTTAATAGACTTTACATATATTATCTCATGTCATCTTCATAACAACTGTAGATATAGTTACTAATACTGTCATCATTTTACAGGTGTGGAATCTGAGTCACAGAAAGTTGGAGGAACTTGTCCAAGGTCGAGTGATTAGGTCATGGCAGAGGCAACATGATAGCTGCATCCTCAGGTTGTGTAAGGCTCACTAAAGGTAAGGGAGCTGAAAGTACCAGTTTCCACTAAATGTACAACAATGTACACACTTTTTTAAAATAAAGGCAAGGGAGATTTTCCAATTTTTATCTTTTTTAAATCAATGAACGAGTTTCCCTACTATCAGCATCCTTTGTAAGAGTAGTTCCCTGTATTTCTTATTTTTAAACTAAATTATCTAAATTTCATAGCGATTATTTGCAAAAGAGTTGTGAACAACACTTGATCCTAGGCTAACACATATTCTCCAACTGTATTCAAGAATACACTTCTGTTCTCCAATCAACCAAAATAAAGATGCAGTAGAAACCATGGAAACTTTGCTTTCAGTAAACATGTTTACAAATCCAGGAGCATACTTCGGAGCAAAATGTCTTCTGTCTCTCTCTCTCCACACACAGGCACACGCGTGCACAGACACACACACACACACACACAGCCCTCTAATTTGATGTTCAGGGTTATCCACGAAGATGATACTGAGAGTTTTCTTATTCAGCATCTTGGTTGGTGTATTAATCTGTTTGGCTGCCATAAAATAGCATAGACTGGTAACATTAGAAATTTACTTTCTCACAGTTCTGAAGGTTGGAAAGTCTAAGATCAAGTTTCCAACAGGGTTTGGTTTCTGGTGAGGACTGTTTTCCTAGCTTTCAGATGGCTGTCTTCTCATAAAGTCCACACGCAGCCTTTCCTTGGTGCTAGTAAAGTAGAGAAAGAGAGGTCTCTCTCTATTCCTCCTCTTATACTTGATTCAGTTCAGTTCAGTTCAGTCGCTCAGTCGTGTCTGATTCTTCAACCCCATGAATTGCAGCATGCCAGACCTCCCTGTCCATCACCAACCCTCAGAGTTTACTCAAACTCATGTCCATCGAGTCGGTGATGCCATCCAGCCATCTCATCCTCTGTCATCCCCTTCTCCTCCTGTCCCCAATCCCTCCTAGCATCAAGGTCTTTTCCAATGAGCCAGCTCTTTACATGAGGTGGCCAAAGTATTGGAGTTTCAGCTTTAGCATCAGTGCTTCCAATGATCACTCAGGACTGATCTCCTTTAAAATGGACTGGTTGGATCTCCTTGGAGTCCAAGGGACTCTCAAGAGTCTTCTCCAACACCACAGTTCAAGAGCATCAATTCTTCGGCACTCAGCTTTCTTCACAGTTCAACTCTCACATCCATACATGACCACTGGAAAAACTGTAGCCTTGACTAGACAGACTTTTGTTGGCAAAGTAATGTCTCTGCTTTTTAATATACTCTATTAGGACCCTGTAATTATGACCTCACTTAACCTAATCGCCTCCTAAAAGCCCAATCTCCAACCACAATCACATTGGGAGTTAGAGCATCAACATATGAATTTTAGCAATGGGTTAGTCTGGACTGATTTTTACCCTGGGGCCCATGTATATCAGAAATTCATTCATGATTCATTCAATTTTTTTCCTGTGGATTACAGTTATCTCTAGACAAGTTACTGACAAAGGACTGTGAATCAGGTGTTTGGGTAGCCCATGAATAGATTTAATGTAATAGATAGGATCTTGTTAAAGCCGAGTGAAAAGCCATGGAATATAGGGTGGTGGTGTTCTTTCTAAAAATAAGTTTTGGTGGCTATTGTGTTCCTAATACTGAAGGCTTTTCTGAACATAAACAAGAACCTAAAAGTAAAAGTTAGATCTGGAAAGGAAAGGGCCCATTCTGCAGAAGAAACACATTCTTTCCAAATGGTTTGCATAATTTCCTACGTTGCTTTCATGTTACAGAAAACAAACACTTAGGTGTTTGGTGACTATGTACACCAAGTTTCCACATAATCTCTGAAATCTCATTGAGGCTGGGTTAGTTAATTTAGGAAGGCTTGGTAACTTCCTGCCATGTGTCATTCAAAACTTTGGAAAATATGAATATACCATTTTCTTGCCTTTGGACATCATTCCTTACTCCTTTTGGCCATAGGCATGCTCAAATAGTGATGGTATCTTTGTATGTGGGTGGTGATGGGAGGGGTGGGGAAATGGGAGGGGTTGGATTTTTAAAATTGAACTTTTCCAAGTATAAAAGTTCTCATAATATTCAGCTTCTTGAGCTTCAAATAGTACCCATTTATAAGGCTATTGTTTTGAGGGAAGATTTTAAAAATATTTTTTAAAAATCTCTTCTTTAAGAAGCCAAGACTAGGGACCCTACTGGTTCTTCCCATAGGGTAGAAAACCCTCATCTTTTCAGAACACCAAGGCCATGCATTTGCTGCTTTAATGGAAGGTTGATAGGATGCAGGTGATAGGATGCAAGAGAGGGTCCTGCTCCTGATGGGGGTGCAGGAATGGTAGAGAAGAACCAACTGAAAGGACCTTTATGCCCTAGGAGGTATTTGAGTAGGTGGAGGGAACACTGAGGGCAGAGAAGGCTCATGTTTCTACTTGAGGGCTCCAGAAAATATCTAACTGTCTGGCTTTCACTAACCTAGTCTGCAGGACAGAGTGCTCAGGTAGGGGAGGCTCTGAGGTGTGGTGAGGAAAAGCCTGTGAGCCTCCTGGGGCCCTTTGCATGAGGGCCTTTGCAGTAGAGCCAAGGCCTGGATGGAAGATGCTATGGAGACTCGGGGGGCTCAGGGTCTGCAGGCAGTGCTGACAGAGGTGGTCAGTGGTGTGAGGGCACTAGGTCCTGACCAACCTGAGAGAGACCCAGTCACCGGTTCTCTGGCCACAGACCCCCAGGGGGGCAAGGGCCCTGTGTCAGAGACCAGAACAGCAGGGGACCCCCACTGCCAGGCTCTGTCCCTTCCTTTCTACTTTAAGGTCAGGTAAGCCATAGCATTCTCCTCCTCCTAGTCTTCCTTCTAATCTGCCACCTAAGGAGGAAAAGACAGAAGAGGAGGGAGACAGAATAGGAAGGAAAGGAGGAAGTCTTTTGAAAGACTGAGATTTTGTGTCCAAGAATGGAACTGTTTAAAGGCACTGTTTAAACTATAGGCTAAGACTAAGTGTTAAATCAGATAGGACTAAATGTTAAAGTTTTCTTAGCAATACAGTAGCAAGGGTATCACGTCAGATTAGCTACAGACAAAGTAAAGGAGTGGCGCCTTATACCCTATCTGTACTTCTGGACTACAGTGTGAGTGGATTTCACTTCATTTGGTTCTTGTGTCTTGGATGGCGGCGTGTGTGTGTCTTGGGTATGGCAGGAAAGCAATGAACTGAAGTATAGTTTCATTGGGAACATTCTGAGTGATACAGTCATCCCATTAAAATGGAATTTCAGGAAACATCCAAACCCCAAACACTGCAGAAGGTCCAAAACAAACTGATATACACATATGCAATTATGACAGACATTTTAGCACTGAGTAGCCTACTTCTCATTGGATTCTAATGGAAGAGTTGAACTAGATCTCCATGACCTGTGCTCTTCTGAATGCAGCAGCCCATCTCCCAAACGTGATTTGAAAATGTTCTGTAAAGCAAACCTGTCCGCCACTATCACCTCCTCTACCACTACTGGCAGCCAGCCCTTGCTGAACTCTCACTCTGTGCCAAGTATTTATGATCCTCTGCTAAATGCTGTATGTGATTACATTAATTAATCTCTGTAGCAGTCCTGCGAGATGGTGCTGATATCATCTCCATTTTAAAGATGGCAGAATGGAGGCTCAAAGATGAATTAAGTATTTTGTTACAGGCAAGAACTGACTCCATGTTGGATCTGTTTCTTTTACTTTATCATTTGCTTCCTGTTACTTTTGTTTACTGAAAGGATACTGTCCGTATATAATGGCTAGCTTCAGGGAACCCTGCCCCCTGCCTGAATGTTAAACCAGAATACCTTTGTTCAGGACCCTGTCCATCTGTGGATGGCTACAGGAAGGAAGAAATTGACACATCCCTTCCCGGAGGCTGGCCACTCCAGGAGATATTTGCAATATTAATGGTTTTTTAATTTTATTTCCTCACCTCCCCCCATCTCTGTTCTATAAAATACCCTGGCATCCAGACCTCGAAAAGATGGTTATTTTGAGACATTAGTTTGCCATCTTCTCAGTCAGTATTCCTTGCCTCAACACCTTTTCTCTTGGTTAACTGGCCTGTCATATGGCAAGCAAAGTGAGCTTGGACTCAATAATGATTTAAGCTAGAACTCAAGATTATATGTTACTAGTTCCAAAGCCAATGGCTATTTTTGCCACTACACCATGGTACTTTCAAGCTTTTGAAAACAACACTTTTAGAAAACTTTCCAGTATCTCTGAAGTTCAATTTCAGGGGCTTTACTTTTTCTGCTTCCATGTTGGTGTGACTTGATGTTCCCATGTTGATGTGCCAATGGGGTGAGATACAGCTGAAACTTTGTCCACTTCCTTTACCATGATACGTCATCAAGTGAAGTCGCTCAGTCGTGTCTGACTCTGTGACCCCATGGACTGTAGCTCACCAAGCTCCTCCGTCCATGGAATTTTCCAGGCAAGAGTACTGGAGTGGGTTGCCATTTCCTTCTCCAGGGGATCTTCCTGACCCAGGGATCGAACGCAGGTCTCCTGCATTGCAGGCTGACGATTTACCATCTGAGCCACCAGGGAAGCCCATATGTCATCAAAGTCTTGCAAAATACCTGTTGGAGAGAACATGAAGTAGCTTTTTAGAGCCAACATTTATTGAGTGTTTACCACATGCCAGGCCCTATGCTAAGCCAAAATATGTGTTAATTTCTTTACTAATCCCATCAAGTCTGTGAGATACGAACTGTTCTGATCCGCATTTTAGAAATCAGAAAATTGAGGCACACGTTTACATAACTTTGCCCAAGTTAACACAGTAGATTTAACTGTTAAAATGCCAACACTTAGACATGATTCATATATAAGAATCATGCTGGGTCACTCCTGGTGATGTCTAGAAGAAAGCCAGATTTTACCTATCACAGGCCTGAACTGCTTATTATGCCTGTGTGATGGCACACTTCTGTCTGTGCCTGGGTTTAAGGACAAATGTGACACCTACCCACCCCCAGGAAGAGTTGTGAAGTTTCTGACAAGGATCTGCCTTCCTTTTTCTTCCCAGGGCTTCCTTCTTCCACTTAAGATACTCAGGTACCTTCTTGTCCTCATCACTCCTTTCTTCTTTCATAGGACAGGCTCTGGCACCAGACGTTTTGTGGGAATGGCTTCTATTGTTTGGTGAAAATGTTCATTTGGGTTTTTCTCTAAGATGGTATGGAAAAATCTGAATGAACTTTTTGGCTAACCTAATGCTTTGCCTGGAACTTATTCATACAGCAAGACCACACCCGTTTATGTACTTGTGTTTTGTGCCTTTTTTTGGTTGTTGTTTGTTTAAATGATTGTATTGTGAAAGGAATTTTTGGCATCCACGAATGCCTGGGAGATCTTGGGGACATGAGAGCCCATGGGGGATTCTGTAGTCCTGCCCAGGAGCTCATGATTTAGCCTGTTCCTGTAAAAGTCCAGGCATCTCTTCACAGCCCCTGACACTTCCAGGACAGTACGCGGGGATGTGGAGAATCTGTCCAGGGAACATGTGCTTTCCCCTTGCCCAAGACATCTCTCTGGATTGTTCCTCTCTGGCCTCCTACTTCTACTAAGCACATGTCTGGTCCTCTGTCCTGGCAGTCCTTTTGCAATTTAGCATCTCCTCTCTTCCCTCTGCTTCAAGATCTGAGGAGGCATATTTTAATATTTCTGGCATTTTCATCCAGATTTTAGTTAGCAAAGTATTGAATTAATTTTCTCTAATGTACTGAAACACGTCTCTACTTGTGTTGTTCAGTCGCTAAGTCTTGTCTGACTCTGCGATCCCATGAACTGCAGCACTCCAGGCTTCCCTACCTCCCAGAGTTTACTCAAACTCAGGAGAAGGCAATGGCACCCCACTCCAGTACTCTTGCCTGGCAAATCCCATGGACGGAGGAGCCTGGGAGGCTGCAGTCCATGGGGTCGCTAAGAGTTGGACACGACTGAGCGACTTCACTTTCACTTTTCACTTTCATGCATTGGAGAAGGAAATGGCAACCCACTCCAGTGTTCTTGCCTGGAGAATCCCAGGGACGGGGGAGCCTGGTGGGCTGCTGTCTATGGGGTCTCATAGAGTCGGACACAACTGAAGTGACTTAGTAGTAGTAGCAGTAGTATAGGCAGCCTAGGGCAATGGGATAATATCGTTTACAGTGTTGTGAGAAAGAGAGGTGGTAGGAAGAAAGATGGTTAAAGTAATAATTACAGCACAGTTAGCTCTGTCTTATTTTTAAACAAAAGGGCCATTCGGGCACTACTTCCTCATTAGCAAAGGTTTACAGTATTTAATGAATCTTCTCTCTGGGATTATTTTGCACATTTCAAATTTGATATTCAAATGCAAATATATTCAACCCAGCAAAGAGACAGCAAATGTCACTAACTCTCTTCATCTGGTTTGGCCAAATCTCTGACGTGGCAGAGGAGGAATGTGTCAAAATACATTCAGGAAAATGCCTGCTGGCTCCTGTGAACCCAAGTGCTTCCAGTCAAACACTGACAGTGAGGAGCTTTTCCTCTTACAGCAGAAATCAACACAACATTGTAAAGCAACTATGCTTTAATAAAAGTAAATACAATTTAAAAATTTTTTAAAGAAAAAGGAATTTTTTTTCATCTTTACGTATTTCTTTCTTTTTTTTTTCTCCACCTAGGTTATGTAAATTTTGTCAGCCTATTGTAAAGACTGGTATGTTCAGTGGCTCTTCCTGGCTAGAACTCGTCTCTGCCCGCCAGCTCACTGTACAGCCATCTCAGAGGATGAGATGTTTGGATGGCATCACTGACTCAAAGGACATGAGCTTGAGCAGGCTCCAGAAGATGGTGAAGGACAGGGAAGCTTGGCAGGCTGCAGTCCAGGGGGTCACAAAGAGTTGGACACGACTGAACGACTGAAAATCAAGCCCACTCTTCTATGAATCTTCCCAGACCTCTTCGGCTCCCATTCATTTCCTTTTCTTGGGAACTCCACAACACTCACAAAGTAAGCAATTTGTTTTGGCGCTAAATAGAGTACTGATTGGATCTACTATTTCACGTATGGATCTTTCCTCTTTTCAGGGACATAGGTTTCTTAGATGAAGTTACTTTTGTTTTTCCACTAGTAAGTTTCTTATTGGGGTCCTGGTGACTCAGCGGTAAAGAATCCACCTGCAATGCAGGAGACAGGAGTCAGGAAGATTCCCTGGAGAAGGAAATGGAAACCAACTCCAGTATGTTTGCCTGGGAAATCCCATGGACAGAGGAGCCTGGTGGGCTACAGTCCATTGGGTTGCAAAAGAGTTGGACATGACTTAATGACTAAACAACAAGTTTGTTATCTTTTTTAGATTTTAAAATTTTATTTATTTTCACTGAAGTATACTTGCCTATTAGGGAATCTTCTGGTGGTCCAGTGGTTGGGAGTCTATGCTTCCACAGTAGGACGCACGGATTTGATTCCTGGTTAGGGAACTAATATCCTGTGAGACAAGGCCTTCCCCCCAGCAAAAAAAGGAATGCTTATTGTTTTGCCATTTCCTCATGGTGGAAAGCCCCAGCCAGTTAGCAGTTAGCAGTGAGTATCAAAGATATGAGTATCTAGTGCTTTACAGGAGATGACTTCTGGAGATAACATCACAGACAAGACTATTGTGGAACAGGTTGAATCCTGGCACAGTTTACTCCCTCTCTAGTCTCAGACTAATCACTTAACTCTTGCAATGCCACATGTGGAAAATACATTCTGCCTTGTATGCATTGATAAGCCCGTGTTCCATATTCCAGAGATGTGTGGGCTCCTGGCTTTGTGAGTTTGTGCATTCAAGAAACTTTGGGTGAAAAAGCAAAGATATAAACACAAAGGAACCAGTATTAGGGTCATTATATTGACGTTTCTGTATTGTTTCAGGTCAGGGGAGGATGAGACAAGGGCACAGCTTGGGCAATTGACAAGACAGAGCGGTGGGAGCAACGGTGCTGAGTAAACGGTTGTAAATCCCCAATGCTGAACTTTGTTAACATTTTACAGAATGCTTTGTCCCTTTTAAGCAAGCTATAAAGCAAGAGTGAATTCACACAGCCTCCTTGGAGGTCAGTGTGGTGGCTCTATTTATGGGCAGATCACTAATTAATCACAAGCTAATTTGTAGCTTGACGCTCACCAAGCTGAATTTAGAAACTAGGCACCTCTTTGCTTAGCATTCTGGAGGAGACAGCCATTGGTAGAGGTGGCACATAAAAAAAATGATGCTGATTCACCCAGTGCCTGAAAGGAAACTGCAGTTGGTTGAAGGAAAGCTACCCATCTCTGTCGTATCCTTTCAATGATTTAATCTCTGTTCTTTCTGCCTTGTTTTGCATCCCAGCACCATAGGTTTCCAAGGCTTTGACCGTGTTTTCCCAGAAGAGCAGCATATTGTAGATCATGGAGGAAGGAAGTTTATTCTCAAAGGACATGCAACGATGATATGATTGGGGGGTCAGAATTTAAGAATATTAACATTTTGTTGAACATAAATTGCCAAGGAGCTTATTTTGGTAAGGATTTTCAAGGAGAGGTTTTAAACCGTACTCACTGCCGAATATTAAGGGGCAAGATGCCACTAATTCCCAGTAGATTAAAAGCACTGCTGATTTTTCTCAGGGACATTTCCGCTTTGGAAAGGGCGTCAACTCAGAAACAAATTAAATGCTGTCTTTGGGAGGAAATGAAGCCTTAAAGAATTGAAATATTCACCATTAAGAGGGATTTTCTTTAATCCTTGAACTGTGTGTTCTAGAAAGGACTGTGTATTGAGTGGAGGGAGACAGATAAGGAGGATGTGAGGTGAGGAGGAGGATGTATCTCTCAGGAATGTGGCCTCAGGATACGCAAATTGCTACAGAGGAGGAATCTGACAGAGGAACTGAAGAAATGAACTCAATCTCTCTTGAGGTGTCTGAGCCAAAACATGTTTTATGACTTTGATGATAAAAAAAAAAAAAAAACTATATATTTTGAAGGTTGAGATAACAAAGATCAAAGCTACAAAATTTGGATAAAAAGAAGATCACTGTCATGTTTCAAGTTTTGGAAAAGAAATGAGAGAATGACCTTTGAATTACAAGGCTGAAAGCGGATACTTGGGTGTCTCAAAAAAGCAATAAAAAGCAAGAACCTTATAAACCTTTACATAGAAAATTCATCATAGTAATGTTGAATATGCACATGAATTCATGTTGCATGAAAGGAAGTTTAAAGTAAGAGTCTATCATTAATGAAATAGCCACTGTGTGTAGGATTATTTATCTACTGTGTAAAATTAGTAAAATTATTAGATGAAAAATATACTATAAAGATATTGGACTTCTTTCCATCCATTTACTTAAAGAACTACTTTAATATCTATTGTTTAATTATATTCACATCACTCCTGAGAAATTGGTTAGAGCAGGTTTTATCTCCATCTAATTGTCTGGTGAGGCAGAACTCAAGGGAAGATAAGTAGCTCTGTAAGGTCAAACCTAGTTGATAGCATTTCCCAGACCTTAGCCTGTGGACACCCCACTTCCATCAGACCACGAGTTGCGCACAAACCAACTCTTCTGATGTACCCAAACCTGTATACCAAAGTGAAACTTGAAAAAGCCTGAAGTGCAAAGGGAACTAAGAAATACATCCTTGTTCAAATCTTTTCTAGGCTGGCTTCAGGATGTTCAAGTGACTTTCTATGAGGTATTCCTATGAATTGCGAGAGGTCTGAGAGGAGTAGCCCATTAAGTCCCGGCCCACTGGGGATGCCCTTTGATGCATTCATTTGGCTTCAGGAAGCAGAGTCTTCAAGACATGGAATAGAGGCTTTGAAGAACTGTGAGTGAGATGCCCCAAGTTGCCAGATCACTGAGACCAAGCAACTGAGCAGGATTCTAGAGGGTTCAAGAACTCCTGGAGTGGTGTTCAGAGTTTGGTGGGAGGGACACCCAAAATGCAGGGAGGTCAGAAAAGGGGGTTACAGAAGCTCTGAAAAGTGGGTTTTTGGCTTTTTACTTCCACCATTCCTTGAGGGCCATGAGACTATAACAACACAGGTCTTAAGGACAAACTGTGCTGGAATTTGAAAGACCTATATGAGTTATATACCTTCCCTGAATATCCGTGTTCTCATCTATTACATGAACAGGTTAGACTTGGTAATATCTTTCTCACTCCACTATGTAATGGTATCATGAAACTAGTCTTCATTTAGCACCTGGAAAAACTCTGAACTCTTCTTTTTATCCAGAAAGATATTACCTTTATGGTCTGTCTCAGGACTTGTTTCGGGATTTACAACAGTTACTGATGGCCTTTATCAGTTGCCAAGTGTCTGGAGAGTTCTACAGTAGGTGTTGGCATTGTTCTCAGCTAGACAAGTCAGGGAAGAGCTTCAGAGGCTAAGGAGGGACTCTGCAGGAGAAAAGTGACTCAGAAATAAAACTGTTCTCTTCATTCAACTCTCAGTTCCTAAACTGGGCTCCTATTGTGGAAATTAGACCTTTGAGCAGTGTTCCATGTGTTTATTCTACTTGTATCAAAGAGGCTTTCATCTCCCTAGAGCAAATTATTAACACATTCCACCAAAGATGTGAGGGTGGAGGCCTGGCCTTGGAGAAAAAAAAATAATCACATCATAATGAAGAGCTGCCCGAATCATGAACTTAAGAAAAACTAACATAAAAGCCCCTACTTTTAATGACAGTGGTTGGCCAGATGCCAAGGTCCTTGTGCCCAGGGGAGCATGGCAGGCTGATTCCTTGTCTGTAGGCTGACCCTTCTGTGCTCAGGAATTTTCCACTGGAAGGCTGGTGGTGTGGGAGGTGAGGGCCTTTGCAGGATCAGCAGGTTGAGGCACTTATAGCCAGTTGCTTTCACCCTTAGCTGGAAACCAGATTTTGTTAACTGATTGAGCGGTGACTTTTGGTTTCAGGCAGTAAATTTTTACTTCTCGAGATTGTTTGGTGGGGGAGAGGGAGGAGGGGAAAATGAAGAGGAAGCAAACCAAAATAAAAAAATACCCAACAAATCTCAGATACAGCCAAGAGGAGAAGCAGGCATAAAATAAGTGGAGCAATGTTTCAGTCTTGCTAATGGATTACTCCCTAAAGCAAAAGACTGTGGGGAAGTGTTTCTAGACAGAGATTATGTCATTTTCTACAGCAAGTTCACTTGATTTACGGGAGCCATTTGGTGCCCAGGCTTTGAGATATAGCTTGAGTACATGTGGTATAAGTGCCTAGTGCAAAAGAGAATACAAGGAATTATTTACTACTGTTGAAAACCAGGACCCGGGGTCTGACTTTGTTTTCATTTGCTCTTTAAAAAATGTTTCTGAGTAACACCAAAATATATGATACCACAGATCTCATGTCCAGTAATTGTGACAACCAAGATTCGTGAACAGCCACAAATATGTTATTTGACATTAGCAACAGTTTTCTCCATTAGGGGAGGAGCAGAAAGAATAGAGAAAGTGAGAATACAGTGGGACTCGAAATATTTCATCTAACAAATAGCCAGTGTATCCTTGTGTAAAAACAGTGTAAGATGTTTGGCCCTCTGCTTTGCCATGTGAAACCAAGTGTTTGCCTGTGATGTGAAGAGTGACTGCTGGCATGAGTGGAGATGGATGAGTATCTTTAGTGATGGCCCCAAACACTCCCATAACAGGAAGGGAGTTTAAAACTCCTACTCTTTTAACTGTGTCACATACAAGTTTTTCAACTTTGGCTAATCACAAGTGCCATTTGCTCAGTACTTGACTGCTTCAAAATGCTTCTCACAATAGTATCTGTGCTATTGTTAGAATTATTTGCAATTAATGTATTTAGAAACTGAGGCTCAGCATGTGTATACTTTGCCCAGATTTCATTCTCTACCGTCGTTACTCTATGTCGTTGGTTCTCAACAGGGAATAACCCCCCTACTCCCGCCCCTGGAGGGCCTTTAGTAATATCTAAAGACATTCTTGATTATCTCAGCTAAGGAGGAAAGTACCACTGGCATCAAGAGGGTAGAAGCCAGGGATGCTGCTAAACATCTTCTAGAATATATAGGATGCCTACACCCCTGCTGTCACAAAGAATCCTCTGTCCTCAAATGTGAGTAGAACTAAGCATGAGAAAACAGGCTCTACATACTCTCATTTTAAAGTTTCTCTGAGTATCATTTCTGAACTCAGAATGGTCAAACCCGTTATTTCCCAAACCCCATACTCTTAATACTAATTACCTAACAGAGGGCTCAACCTGGTTATTGGGTCTTCCTCAGTAGCCCAGCAGTAAAGAATCCACCTGCAATTCAGGAGCCTTGGGAGATGCAGGTTCAATCCCTGGGTCAGGAAGATCCCCTGGAGGAGGGTATGTCAACCCACTCCAGTATTCTTGCCTAATGAATCCCATGGCCAGAGAAGCCTGGTGGGCTACAGTCTATGGGGTCGCAAAGAGTCAGACATGACTGAAGTGACTTATTTCACACCAGCTAGTTGTTATATGGGAATCTTAAACACAACATGACCAAAATGTCTCTCTTCCTTCCTCTATATTCTGATCTTAATCACAAGCTCTACCATCTAGGATTTCTCAACCTGAAAACATGATGGTCATTCTTGACTTACTCTTTCCTGTTTTCTTTTACTCACCTAGTCCAATCACTCTACAAACCTTTCAAATACACTCGAAACATCTCTTGCAATTGGCTCTCCTCTCCTTATCAGTGACACTGGTTTAGCATTGGTCGTCATCATTTCATGATGAACTCCTGTTGTCTTAGCTGGGTAAACCATACCAGGCACTATTCTCAGTACCCAAGAAGTATCATCGTCCCTATTTTAAAGCTGAGGAAATGAGGTGCATAGAGATAAGTAGTTAGTCAATGAAGGAATCCAGGTTTGAACCCAGGCTGGACTCTGTGCTGTCAACTACCACATTCTTCTATCTCTCCATTTATCATCTAAGACTCAAATACCATCTTTTCCTGCCGCAGTCATGTGCTCCATTTACTCTAAAGAGCTCTTCATTCCTGGAAGTTTCTAGAGTTCTTCACATTTTTGTGCCATTGAAAATGATGTTTCCACCATCTGGAACACCCTTCCTTCCTTCTGGCTATCTTTTTCTCATCCTCTAAGATTCAGGTCCAGTGGTCATGTATGGATGTGAGAGTTGGACTGTGAAGAAAGCCGAAGAATTGATGCTTTTGAACTGTGGTGTGGGAGAAGATTCTTGAGAGTCCCTTGGACTCCAAGGAGATCCAACCAGTCCATTCTAAAGGAGATCAGCCCTGGGATTTCTTTGGAAGGAATGATGCTAAAGCTGAAACTCCAGTACTTTGGCCACCTCATGCGAAGAGTTGACTCATTGAAAAAGACTCTGATGCTGGGAGGGATTGGGGGCAGGAGGAGAAGGGGACAACAGAGGATGAGATGGCTGGATGGCATCACTGACTCGATGGACGTGAGTCTGAGTGAACTCCGGGAGTTGGTGATGGACAGGGAGGCCTTGCATGCTGCAATTCATGGGGTCGCAAAGAGTCGGACACGACTGAGAGACTGAACTGAACTGTACTGAAGATTCAGTTCATATAAGAGCTCTTCAAGGGCAGGAATTAGGTCTTATTCATTATTTTTCATCTCTAGCCCTGTATTTTTATAATAGGTATCTAAATAGTTACAAAATATAAAAATCACTTTCCGCTACTTTCAAATAAAAGTTTCTTTGCAAATATTTTCCAGTGAAAACAGCTCCATCAATATCTTCTTCCTACCTCAAGATGACCAATTAGAAGTTAATGCTTGCATATGGGTGTATACAAAGGTGAGCTTCTTTAAAATATATTAACTATATGAATTCAATATATACATTGTATTGACTACACAAATTCAAAGAACTGGCATCATTAGTGTTCTGAAGATCACCACACATTTCTAAGGTTTGTTTATGGCCCTAAATTTCAGGTTCAATTTGAACACAAATCCCTTCTCTTTATCCTTGTCAAACAATAGCTGGTTATAACAGAGTAATTGGTTTCAAATAATTTATTTCAGAGTATAGAAGAAAACTCAAAAATATGTTTACATTGGAAACTTTTTTCCCAAGTTGACATTACTTTAATGACTTTCCACTTCCTCTCCCCTGTCTCCCAATATCATGTGTAGTTGAAGAAAAGACACAATATGGTGCAAGAATTTAAGGCCATTCTCACTTCTCCTTCCGTCATGACTACCATAGACATATAAGACAAATATATCCTGTCAAGGACTATTTTTGTCATCAGGAAAAATGTGAAATACATTGTAAAAAAAAATCCTTTGGAAAGACCATTAAGACTTTATGCTCGAAACAAAATCTGTTAATCCCCTTCTCTGTTAATCTTCCCAAACCAATAGCAATTGGAAGATAAGGACAAAAGCAGAGGATAAAAAAATAATATTTAGGACTGGGAGAAGTAAGATGCAAGCACTAATCAGGCTGGGCCCCAGACATGATTATACTGTGGACAAAACATTGCTCTAAGGCTAAGAGAGCTAAAATAATTACTGAGATACGGCCTTTGCTCCTCAGAAGATGGGAAAAAGCTCAGTAAACGCCATTCTTTCCTGTAGGTTTCCAGTAACATGAGGGTCAAATCCTGCATTATTTTTTGTTAACATTACATTTTCTATCTTTTTTCTCACCAAATAGGATAACTGTTCAGGATTTACATATTTTGATGTAATGGTTCCAGTAGACTTTCCCCGGGGGATCTTAGCCTTGTCTCTGAAAACCAGTAAATTCCAGGTAGAATTATATTCACTGATACTCTTTCTAAGTGATCCCAAGATATGGATAAAGTAGTCAAAAACACAGTAGTTAACGCATGCTAAATTGTAAACTCAATCTATACCTACCAGGGAAGTGAAAACCCTATTCCTTTGGTTATCTAAGTACCCAATGATTCCCACAACAGTGCCAGCTCTATAAGACAGTGTGTTCTCTTTATATCATTTCTCATATGCCTTTGTGGAAAATTAGGAAGTAAACGTTCTCCTTTGGAGCATAACTCTCTTTCACCCCACAGAATAACTAAAATGGTTATAGAGGCTGCTCACTTCTGGTATTAGCATGTCTTTGCTGGCTACTGTTATTGCCTGGAGAATTGCCTCGTTCTCCTTGCCTCGCTCCACCTTTCTACCACCCACTTCATTTTATTCACTATTTCTTCAATTTCAGTTTAAAATCACTGCCTTTCAGCAGCTGAACAGATAGACTAGGTTAGAGTTTTGGCTTACAGCACACATTCTTAGGGCTGCCCTAGTAGCTTGGAGGCTAAAAGAATCTGCTTGCAATGTGGGGGACCCAGGTTCAATCTCTGGGTTGGGAAGATCCTCTGGAGAAGGAAACGGCTACCCACTCCAGTATTCTTGCCTGGAGAATTCCATGGACAGAGGCTACAGTCCACGGGGTCACATAGAGTCAGACACGACTGAACGACTAACACTACACATTCTTAACCTCAGTTAGATATATTAGAATCACCAGGAGGAGTTTCTACAAACTACTAAACCAAGCCTGCTCTGGATCAATTAAACCTGATTATCTAGGGTGGGTTTGGACATTAATACTTTCAGAAATATCCCCAGGTGATCTTAATGTATAGCCAGCTTGAGAAACTTGTTCTGGAGTGTAACTCTCTGCATATCTCCATAGCAGTTCTGAGTGACTTGCAAATATTAGTTCACTATGTCTTTATTACTGTATCATACAATAAAATGGGAAATTTTGTTCACCAGGAAGTCTCCATGGGAGAGAGAAAACTCATTTTCTGAGTGTGTGTTCCTGTCCCTAGGAGCAAGAGAGGAAAGTTGTTGGTGTGGGTGATATTCCATGGGTCCTCTGGGAGCTCTTCCCTAATCAAAAGTACAGGCTGGTTCTTTTTTAAGCTTACCTTTAGTTGCTAACCTGTGCTTATTTTAAAGTGATTCCATGAAGAAACTGGGCCACATGGATATTAAGTAAACAAATGAATGAATAATCAAGTGTTTGAAGAAGTAATTAACAAATTAATATTTTTTTTTTTTACCACTGATTCAACCTCTAATTTCCACAGTAGTCTCTCTTTATAAAACTGTTTTTAACATACAGTTTTTTTTTTTATGCCTTGCAGGCATTGGCACATACATCTAATTGCCTATTGAAACTTTCCACTTGAAAGTTTAAAAGATGTTTCAGATTTAAAGTCCAAAACTGAGTTTCCGATCCTCGCTCTCCTCAAAGCTGCTCCTACCAGACATTTCCCCACCTCAGCTTCTCTCACCACAGACCTTGAAGTCAGCCTTGATTCTTCTCAACCTCTCTGTCTTTCTCTCCCTCCCCCTCTCTCTCTCCCCTTCCCATTTCTTTCTCTCTTCCTGCCTCTCTCCCCTGCTTCTCTCTCTGTGTCTCCCTCCCTCTCTCTCCTTTTGTCTAATCTAGCTGCTAATGCTAGTGACGGTCACTTCTGCTCTCACAACATATCCCACATCTTAGTACTTCTGGTCACTATCATTGCCTTGCTGTTATTCAGTCACTAAGTCATGTCTGACTCTTTGCAACCCCATGGACTGCAGCATGCCAGGCTCCTTTGTCCTCCACTGTTGCCCAGAGTTTGCTCAAATTTATGTCCATTGAGTTGGTGATGCTATCTCACCACCTCATCCTCTGCCCCCTCTTCTCCTTTTGCCTTCAATCTTTCCAGCATCAGGGTCTTTTCCAATGAGTTGGCTCTTCACATCAGGTGGCTAAAATATTGGAGCTTCAGCATCAATCCTTCCTATGAATATTCAGGGTTGATTTCCTATAGGATTACTGGATCTCCTTGCAGTCCAAGGGACTTTCAAGACTTCTCCAGCATCACAATTCAAAAGCATCAATTCTTTGACCTTCACCCCAGTCTAAATCCGTACTGTCTCTCACCTGCAGTGTTACGACAGTCTCCACCATTGGTGTTTCTGCTTCTGCCCACTTCAGTCAACTCCTGATCTTGCAGCCAGAGGGATCCTGTGTTAAGTCAGATAACATCATTCTTCCACTTAAACTCTCAGAGGCCCCCCATTTCATCAGCAGAAGCCATGTACCTTCAAAAGCTTTAAGACACTGCATAAACTGTTTCTTCATTATTTCACTGTCCTCATTTACTATGAGGCTCCCCTTTGATTTTCTATGCTCTGACCTAGCCACGTTGGCCTCTTCGCTGATCCTCAGATGTCATGTTTCTGCCTCAAGGCCTTTGCACTTGTTGTTTCTTCTGCTGGACACTTTATTCCAAATGTCCACACAATTCATTCCATCGCCTCCCTTGGGGGTTTGCTTACCTGTCACCTTCTCACTCAAGCCTACTCTGACAACCCTACTTAAAATAGCCATGTCCTTGACATTCCCTATACCTTGTTCCTTCTGCATTTCTTCCACAGCACTTCCACCATACTATATGTTCTGTTTATGTGACGGGTCTATTTTCTCCCTCACTCAGTTAGAATGCTTGATCAATGAGAGGAGGAATTTTTGTTTGCTTCTCTGCTTCTTAGAACACTCTGGCATCTGGATGGCTCTCAGAAATATTTAACTAGATTAATGAAATAAAGTACAGAAGATTCTTTCTTGCATGGAAATTCAGAGGTATAGAGAATCATATATTTTCCCTCTTCATCCCCGACTCCCATTCCCTTCTCAGCTTACATTTGCTGCTTATTTCTTAAACCTGAAGTTTATTGGAAGTGGCATGACCAGGGACCACATTCCATTTTCAGTCTGCAGTGTTAGTTCTAGGATTTAGGACACTGCATTTCACTAGTGGCAAATCCACTCCAATCTCTTGTCTATATCTTGAGTATGGATATGCCTGGCATTCTCAGCTCGTGTTAGAACTTGTCTGTTTGAAAAGCCACAACTGAGATCTGAGGTTTAGCATTCTGACCTGAATGTTTAGTCATTCAGTTGTGTCGGACTCTTGTGACCCCAAGGACTGTAGCCCGCTAGGTGTCTCCTCCATGGGATTTCAGAGGCCAGAATACTGGAGTGGGTTGCCATTTCCTTTTCCAGGGGATCTACCCAACCCAGGGATCGAACCCAGATCTCTGCAGGAGGATTGCAGGAGGATTCTTTACCGTCTGTGGCACCAGGGAAGCCCATAACAAATATCCAAATAAATCCATCTGGATTTTTTGAAGTATATTTAATTTATTGCTTTTCACTCAGTGAAGCACTGTGATCAGAATGTGCACTGTTCTCAAAAACACAATTTTCAGAAAAGTATTAATTTGTATATTCTGATTTGCTTCTTATCTGGATAACCCACTGATAGGCTCCATAGGATGGAGAAAGCATAGGTACTAAGTAACTGGAATGGTTTGAGTAAGACCCTGAAGGTATAAGGTACAGGATGAATATGTTTGGGAGGGAAAGCAGGGGCAGGTCAGAAGCTCAGAGTGTAAATCAAGGTTTTTGGAGTAGCCAGGCAAGAACTGGTACTAGACACCAAGCTGGTGCATACGAATCTCTTGGGACACCCAATGTGCAAAGAATCTTATAATCAACTTAGGCCAACCTCTTCATTGAGGAAACTGAGGCCCTAAAAAGAGCAAAGTGCTGGGCAGCAGGACAGGCACCGACTTAGAACAGCTTCTGAGGTTTGCTATCAGCTGGTACAGAGTGGAGACTGCATGCTCTCTAAGGTGGGCACAGAGTGGACAGATGTGAGCGTGGCAGAAGCCTGGCAGGTAGACAGCTCCAGGGAAAGAAAGCACTCTATGTTTCAGACGGCCTAGAGTCGATCTTCCCCGAGGGAAGCTGTCAGCCATAGCCTGGGCTGCTGTTTCCCTCCTTGAGGCTGAGAGTGAGGACAAGAGCAATCCTGCCTTGGGAAGGTTGAGAGCCTTTGGGTGGAACAATGGATGGGGTGGAAACTTTGCCAAGTCAGAGCTGCCTGTTGTCACTGCTTCTGCTGCAGCTGTTCTAGGTGATGAGGCTAATAGGCTGAGTGTGGGTGTGTTCTTTCCTGACACCGACTATGATAATGGCCCTCTTTTTAAATGTTTTGGACTTCATCATCACTCCTTGCAAGTTAGGATTCTTAAATCTTCTATTTTGGGTGACCTCCAGCCAACAACAAGCCCTCCCATCTCTGTACCATTGCCTGATGGCTCTGGTTGGAATCCAACACAGCAGAGGCAGGGGAGGAGACATGCTTTACAAGGGCTAATTTTCCATCCTTGGGGCTCCCTTCAGCCCTCCCTCCACCCCTCACTCTCTCCTACGCCCCAGGCTTGCTTCTCTGCTGCTCCAGCCCCTGATCAGGCACTCTGCTTTGCACTGGGATCTCTGCGCACAGTGTGGCCGAATGGATGAAGGAAGAACAGCTCCTTTATTAACAGAATGTCTCCACAGGTCGAGGTCTCCTCATGTCATCATTTCCCTTTGCAGGCCACTGACTTTGAGGGCCCCTAGCTGTCAAGAGGCTTCTCCAGGAAGACAAAGCAAGCCTGTGCAAGGCCAAGGTCAGCACATAAACATTTGGCATTCTCAGGATGCTCTGGTAACACAACACAATCTGAGCTGGATTTGCTATATCTCTTTCTACTTTATCCTTGTCTTCAAAAGTCTCAAATCAAAACGACACAGCCAAGAAGGAAAAAATGCTGATAGTGGGCTTCAGATGGTTGTAATTACAGAGACATCATTCAGCCGTTTCTAACTTTTTGCAACCCCGTGGACCGTGGCCCACCAGGCTCTTCTGCTCATGGGACTTCCCAGGCAAAAATACTGGAATGGGTTGCCATTTCCTTCTCCAGGGGATCTTCCTGACCCAGGGATTGAACCCATGTCTCCTACATTGCAGGCAGATTCTTTACCATCCGAGCCACCAGGAAAACCAGAACCAACTAACATCTTCTTTTTTCATCTATTGTGACAGATTCCAAGAGAAACCAAAAATGACTCCAAGTTAAAGGCAAGGTTTTTAATGAAATATGAAAGTAGCTGAGATAAATCATGTCAAACAAGAAAGCTAAAAGTCAATGTAGGAAAGTTTTTTAAGCCTATGAAGAGAATTAACCAGACTTTAGGGACGAAGTGAAAAGAAAATGTATCAGTAAAATAATCAAAAGTGAAAGGACGCATTTATTTAGAGAGGTTTTGGGGAGAGACTATTGGATTTCTATCTTTGGTGATATATTGATACATAGATTGAATACAACCTCAGAATAGCTAGCGATCTTGAAAGAGAAGAGCAAAGTTGGAGGACTCACATCCCCCAGTTTCAAAATTTACTACAAGCCTACAGTAATCAAGGCGGTGTGGTACTGGCATAAGGACAGACTTATAAATCAATGGAACAGAACTGCAAGTCCAGCAATAAATCCTTATATTTACACCACAATTTGTTTATCCATCCATCTTTTCATGGGTATTTGGATCCTTTCTGATTTCTGGTTATTACAAATAAGCTGCTATGAATATTTGTATGCAAGTCTTTACTCTCATTTTTCCTAGGAGTGGAATGGTTTTGGTATATGGTAAATATATACTTAACTCTTTTTAAAAATCATTTTTCATATTTTAGTAAAAAGTATACAACATAAAAGTTACCATCTTAACCACTTTAAGTGCACAGTGGAGTAGTGTTAAACATTCATGTTGTTGTAAAATAGTTTACACTTTTTCATCTTGCAAATCTGAACTCTATATCCACTGAGTAACAATTCCCCTTTTCCCCTCCTCACAACCCCTACTATTTTATTTTCTGCTTCCATAAATTTTACTACTTTAGATACCTTTATACAGTATGATTTTTGTGACTGGTTTATTTCACTTAGCACAACGTCTTCAAGTTTCATTCAGGTTGTAGCATATGACAGAATTTCTTTCCTTTTAAGGCCAAATAATACTCCATTGTATGCATATACCACCCTGTGTTTATCCATTCATGTACCCAGGGACGTTTCGCGTCTACCTTTTGGCTAGTATGAAGTAGTGCTGCTATGAACACAGGTGTGTAGCATTTAAAGAAACGGCAAACTATTACCAAAGTGGTTATACTGAATTACGTTCTAACCAGTAATGTAGGAAACTTTTAGTTCTTCTGTATCTTTATCAATATTTGGTACAGCCAGTCCAATTAATTTTAGCTATTTTTGTAGGTGTGCAGTGGTAGCTCACTGTGCTTTCAATTTTCACTTTCCTAACGACTAATGATATTGACGATTTTCCATGTGCTCATTGCTGCCTTTGTATCTTCTTTGGAAAGGTTGAGGACCTTTAGGTGAGACAGCGGATGGGGTGGAAACTCTCCCAAGTCAGAGCTGCTTGTTGTTATTGCTCTGGCAGCAACTATTCTGGACAGTGGTGCTAATGGGATGAATGTGGGTGCATTTCTTCATAATGACTATGACAATGGTCTTCTTTTTCAACATTTTGGACCTTATAATCTATTCAAGTCGCCTGTGCATTTTTTGAAATTGTGTTGTTTATTTTCTTTTTATTGAGTTTGAGAGTTCTTTATATGTTTTTGATACAAATCCTTTATTATATATATTTTAACTATTTTCTTCCAGTTTGTACCCTGACTGTTCATTTTCTTTTTAAAAAATTTTATCATTTATTACATCTTTTTTTGCATTTTTAAAAATAATATTGATTTATTTACTTATGGCTGCGATGGGTCTTCGTTGCTGCATGGGCTTATCTCTGGTTGTGTTGCGTGGGCTTCTCATTGCAGTGGTTTCTCTTGTGGAGCACAGGCTCTAGAGTGTTCGAGCTTCAGTAGTTGTGGTACACGGGCTCGGTAGTTGTGGCTCCTGGGCTCTAGAGCGCAGGCTCAATAGTTGTGGTGCACAGGCTTAGTTGCTCCAAGGCATGTGGAATCTTTCTGGATCAGATATTGAACCTGTATGTCCTGCATTGGCAGGCATATTCTTTATCCCTGAGCCACCAGGGAAGCGCCCATTTTCTTAATGTGTTTTTAAAGAGCACAAGCTTTAGCTTTTATGAAGTTTAAGTTATCAGTGTTTTCTTTTATTGATCATATCTTTGGTGTCATATCCAAAAAATCTTTGCCTAACCGAAGGTCACAAATATCTTTTCTGTGTTTTCTTCTAGAAGTTTTGTACTTGTAAGTTGTACTTTTAAGTCTGTGATCCACTTGAGCTGACTTTTATATATTGTGCAAAATGTGGGTCAAAGTTCATATTTTTTAATGTGACTATTTCAACACTTTTCTCCATTGAATTTTCTTTGTGTCTTTGCTGTCCGTATGTGAGTGGGTTTATTTCTGGACACTCTATTCTGTCTTATTGATCTATCTTGACACCATTGCTACAATATCTTCATACTGTAGCTTTGTAAATCTTGAAATCAGTTAGCATTAGTCTTCCAACTTGTTTTATTTCAAAGTTGCTTTGGCTATTCTAGGTGCTTAGTGCTTTCAAATAAATTTTTGAATTTCAGTCCATTTCTATAAAAGGTCTATTGGAATTTTTATTAGAATCACATTGAATCTGTAGATTATTTTAGGGAGAATGGACATTTTAGTTATAAGGAATCATCTGATGCATGAATACCATACATTTTTCCATTTATTTTGATCTTTAATTTTTCTCACTGATGTTTTGCATGTTTATTGCACAGGTCTTACACATTTTTATCAGATTTATCCTTATGATTCCATATTTTTAGTGGTATTTAAAATTTTTAATTTCCAATTTTTCATTGCTAATTTGGTCTGTTTTTTTAACTTTTAGGTTTGTCTTATTAAGATACTTCTGTCTCCCTTTTCATTACTAAATGTGTAAGCAGCTCAAAAGTGTTTGTTTATTTTGAGAAACTTATTGGCCAAATGCTAGTTGTGAAGGTCTGGGAAAAGAAATATTCACCACAAGCTTTTTTCACTACCTTTGTACAGGCAGAATCTCCTCCCTGTGTCTTTGGATAAGGAGAACACTTCTCTTTGGATACGGAGAACAGCCTCTGCAGTTCTTTTCTGGGGCTTCCTGATTTTCTATGGCTGCAAACAAAACCCACAGAGACTGAGCTCCTGGCACGAATGCTACCAGTTTTCTAATCACTTGGCTTTGGCTGCTGAAGGTCTCAGAGCTTCCTGGCAGGAAGTGGGGCACAGACGGCAGGTGGCCCTGCCAGAGCAGCTGAAAAAGCTCTATTCACAGCAGATTGTATATCCCCAAAGTGCTGTAACAGCACTGCGTACCTGCCAGCCTCAGGGAGGGCTGATTTGGGTAATTTAAGTTTTGTCTTCAAGAATAATCATTAAGAGTTGTCAGCAGCATCCATGATGCTAAAATAAAGAATCATGTCCAGGGAATGGCAGAGAAGATACAAATGGGCGCCCCTGCAGGCATGGAAGGCTAAGAGACTATGGAATCATTTCAAACCAGGACAGCCTGATTCAGGAAGCACTGAATAAGAAAAATGCAAATATGTTCAGTGGAGTTAATGGTGTTCTGAAGACACAGGTGCATGCTAAGTTGCTACAGTCGTGTCCAACTCTTTGTGACCCTGTGAACTGTAGCCTGCTAGGCTCCACTGTCCATGGGATTGTCCAGGCAAGAAAACTGGAGTGGGCTGCCATACCATCCTCCAGGAGATCTTCCTGACCCAGGGATCAAATCCATGTCTCTTACATCTCCTGTATTGGCAGGCACGTTCTTTACCACTAGCGCCACCTGAGAAGCCCCATATACACATCTGCTTACACAGAAATCAAGCCAACTGTATACATACACCTTATAATCCAAAAAGTCATTTGAAGTCTGTCCAGATATTAGGAAGATTCAGTGGTTGACATCCTCTGTCTCTCTTGTTTTGGTTGAGGCTGTTTTTTAACTGGGAAAAACAAAATGAAATTCAGTACTGTTGAATCAGAAAGTTCACTGCAAGAACTTTGACTAAATTTGGTGATGCAGTTAGTGGTTCTATAATTTAATCTCTACTGATAAACCATGGTTAAAGGCGCTGTATAAAAGGGGTTTTCCTCCATGAAACCTTGTTTGGGTGGACCAGGGTGAGTCAAGGGTCATGGCCTGGCTTGTTGAATCACTCAGTTTCTCTCCAGCTGCCTACGAGGCAGCCATCTTGAAAACAGCATAGGGTAAGTTTACCATTAAGGCTGGATTTTTGATATTTGAAAAAACAAAAAATTCATCATAGGTGTGAATTCTTTCCATAGATTAGAACCACATTTGTCAAATGAATTCTAGAACAGGGAAGTTTACAAAAGGACTCCTGGGTGTCCCCACCTGGAATGAAGAATCTGAGACTGTAACTTCCTCTCAGAGGTGCCTGGGTCGGGTCAGTAAGCAAGAAAATTCTTCTGGTCTTTCCCAAATTTTTTCATGAACAATGCACATGGAATAACTCACTATAAGGTTTAATTTATATGAAAGTGTATACAATTAAATTTCAAAATAAATTTCTTAAAATCACATTTGTTTGCTTATTGTTAACGGATCCTAGGAAAACCTTTGCATTTTTTTTCATTAAGTCACAATAATTTAATTAAAAATGCACATTCAGGGGTGGTGGAAAGGAGAGGGTGGGATGAACTGAGAAAGTAGCACTGACATATATACATTACTGTGTGTAAAATCAGAGAAAGCAATGGCACGGCACTCCAGTACTCTTGCCTGGAAAATCCCATGGATGGAGGAGCCTGGTAGGCTGCAGTCCATGGGGTTGGTAAGAGTCGGAAACGACTGAGCGACTTCCCTTTCACTTTTCACGTTCATGCATTGGAGAAGGAAATGGCAACCCACTCCAGTGTTCTTGCCTGGAGAATCCCAGGGACGGGGGAGCCTGGTGGGCTGCCGTCTATGGGGTCGCACAGAGTGGGACACGACTGAAGCGACTTAGCAGCAGCAGCAGCAGCAGTGTGTAAAATAGATAGCTAGAGGCAAGCTGCTGTAGAGCACAAGGCATTCAGCTCAGTGCTGTGTGATGACCTAGAGGAGTGGGATGGGGGTGGGTGTGGAAGGGAGGCTCAAGAGGGAGGGGATACATGTAAACATACAGCTGATTCACATTGTTGTACAACAGAAACTAACATTATAAAGCAATTATTCTCCAATTAAAAAAATTTTTAAATGCACTTTCAAAACAAAACAAAATAAAACATTTAAAGAGCCATATATGATCATTTCAGAGAGGACTACACATCAAGGCCATAAAGACAGCAATGCATTGCTGATGAATTGTCTCTCCCACTGTCCTCCCATTCCAGGCAGGAAGGCTACAGAACACTCTTACCATGCTTAGACATTGGTTGAATGAATAGCAATTACCGGAAGTACAGAAAACCTTAGGCACAGAGTGATGCTGAAAGGATCTAAAGTGTTTCTCAGGGGAGAATAGTGCTTCTATTTGTGAAGATTTGAGAATATGATGGTTCTAAAAATTTAAACACAAGCCCAGAAACTTTCCAGAGTCAACCCTTTAAATTGGGGTTGGGGGGAGAGTATTTACAATAAGCACTGTTGGAAGAATGCTATTAATTAGGAAAGATGGTCTTGGATATTCTGATCTCCTATTGCTGGCAGTTCGTTGGCATTCAGTGTTCTAAAGATCACATTACTTTTCCCTTCAAAGCCTGATTTCGGGAAAGGATCTGGCACGTTCATTCTCCTTGAGTTTCAGTAGTGGAAAGAGTTTATTGTGATACATTAATCTATTTTTCGATCAACATAAAAGGTTTAATATACTGTAATAGCTCTTCTGTTTACTTTTTAATAGGGATTAATGTCTTAATCCAAAGTAATATATTTCTTAACCCAAACCCATAGAATTAAAGACATCAGTTAAAGGATGGAGAGAGTTCATTTTGTAGGGGAAGAATTACTTTATAGCAGAACTAGACTGTTTACTTCACCCATTTTTATTTAAAGCCAGTCGATCATTCAGTAGCGTTTGGCCTTCCTACATAGTAAGAATGGTGACTACAAACAAAGCAAGAGGATTCCTGTAATCAAAATAGGCAATCTCAATGGACCGATGAATTTTACCCTGCACATCTCTCAGTAGCTTGCCCTGTACTCAGGCTTAATTAGGTACTTAAATACCCATCTGTATTTGCAAAGAGGCAAAGTTTAATTGCTTATATCTTTGTCGAAATAAAAATAGCCATTCTGCATTCTTAAGACTAAACAGATTCTTTGCAATAGGTAATATAAATTCTATACTTTAAAAATAATTTATTCTATAAATATAGAAATAAATATAAAAATAATAAATTCTATAATTTAAAAATAATGCTAACCATGTTAGCATTAAAAATTTCATTAAATCATTACCTAATGGAGATAAAAAAGATAGTCTGTAATTTTTAAGAACTGTGTTTATGGACACATTCTCTATTTCACCTTTTCCATTTCTCTCCAAACTGCTTCTATCTAAGCAACTTAACTCTGTCAGTATATGCGTAATTCGCTTCAAGATATGTGTCCAGCAATGCACGTGTTAGAAACAGTCTGGCCCTTTGAATACTGTGAATGTGCCCCATTTCCGCCAGTTTTCCTTTTCAGTGCCTGCGTGTACACTGTGTTGTAGACTCACAAGCTGGCGACCATATACAAGCCTGATCTCCTTGTTTTGTTTTAGATTCAAAATTCCCAACAGGAAAGTAACTATTACAGTAACCAGTCTCAGAGTCTTGTTTACTTTTTTATAAATTCCTAAACTTTTCCTGCTGTAGAAAGTATGCAAGGCTCAGGTTAGGTCAACAACAGAGTCAAGGTTAACTGTGGGAGAGTGACATGGGAAAGAACCCAACTAGTCCAAACATTCAAATATCCATAGACAACTTAGACCAACTTTAACATTACCCATCACCTCAGCACATGTGCATTTAATATATTTTGTTAAAAGACTCTAAGAGTCTTAATATCTGCTTTTTCCTTTTGCTTCAGAGAGGGGATTTCAACACTGTTTTTTCTTACAGCACTGCATTTTCTGCTGGGATAATTCTGTCCTTGGCCTCTGGAACAGCTCATAAATTACATCTCCTGAATTACAGGGTACAACAATTAGCAAAATGGTTTCCTATTCCCCTGGGAAGGCCAGGTGGGAATGGCTACTTACAGAAGTGATGAAGTATAGAACTTCTGCTTTAGGCAAAGAGCCGCAAGGGACTCATGAATTTTTTCCTTTACATTTGGAATTTTGTTTATCTTGGCTCTATTAATTCATATACATATGAGAAAAATGCAGCCCCAAGCTTGTGTCACCAAGGTTAACTGAGCAGAGAGAGATGAGGGCAAGCTTTCAGAGCCGCAGCATCTCTTGGCAGTATATCTATCTGACACAGCCCCTCTGCTGTTCCAAGTCTATTCCTGTGCTTGAACAAGGAATACCTTCACACATGGGAGAGAGTCTGGTAAGAACACATTTGGCCTCACTTCCGCATGTGATTTTCTGTTCAAGGTTTGTCAGGTTAACTTAATCTCAGAGGATTCCAGTGCTTCCATAGTAGAAAGAATTTTTATTATAGCCACATAATTTGGGGAACTGTGAGGCTGAACAAAAAAAAGGTAAATAATTTTCTTTATTGAAAAGCCATCAATAAATATGCTAGCATCCATTGTGATTGTATAAGAGAGGAGGAGGATCATTTCCCACAGACATTTGACTTTGGAAGACTTTTCTTTACTCAGAATATCTCTAAAAAAATCTCACGTTCTGCAAGGAATCAAGCCACAGTCAAATTTTAACTGAAAGCTGTTTCAGTCACTGACACTCCAGCACAGAATCAGGACTTCGATTTTGTTGACCTGGTTGAATTCCATGAGCAATGTCACTTTGGACCACATCCAGAGCCAAATTCAGTGTCCTATCACAAAAAGACTGTCATCAGTCTATGAGATAGGTGTGCACATGTGCTTTTCAAAATCTAAAGCTCATTAAGTAACTTCTAAAGAGTCATTGTTACTTGATATTAAAGTCCCAACAGAATTAAAGATTCATGGGAGAAAGGGAAGTCTGTGGGAAAGCACAGCCGTTGGTAACAGTGACAAATTCCTTGAACTATTAAGGGTGCAACTCCAACTCCCCAGCTTCCTTGAAGGGCCTCTTATGAGGAATGCACCTAAGATTTTGCACGGTATCTTAGGGGTACTATTGTGTTACTACTATGATACCAAAAATTATTTTGATTATTTAAGCAAAAATAATATTTTTAAATATTCAAGGGATGCTAGAATATTTAGGTTGATGTTTTCTTGTACAAAGAGATTAAAACCAGAAAATAACAATTGATATCTCTCGATTTGACTCTGGTCTGGCAAGAGCTTTTATTGGCAGGACTTTGGGGCTGCTTCCTATTTTGTATCCACGTGCTAGAGAAGAAAAAAGGTACTAGAAGGCTGGGACAACCTAGCCAGTCTAAGACCAGGTCAAGCCAATTTTAGTCTTCAGTTCAGTTCAGTTCAGTCGCTCAGTCATGTCCGACTCTTTGCGACCCCATGAATCACACCACGCCAGGCCTCCCTGTCCATCACCAACTCCTGGAGTTCACTCAAACTCACGTCCATCGAGTCAGTGATGCCATCCAGCCATCTCATCCTCTGTCGTCCCCTTGTCCTCCTGCCCCCAATCCCTCCCAGTATCAGAGTCTTTTCCAATGAGTCAACTCTTCGCATGAGGTGGCCAAAGTACTGGAGTTTCAGCTTTAGCATCATTCCTTCCAAAGAACACCCAGGACTGATCTCCTTCAGAATGGACTGGTTGGATCTCCTTGCAGTCCAAGGGACTCTCAAGAGTCTTCTCCAACACCACAGTTCAAAAGCATCAATTCTTTGGCACTCAGCTTCCTTCACAGTCCAACTCTCACATCCATACATGACCACTGGAAAAACCATAGCCTTGACTAGACGAACCTTTGTTGGCAAAGTAATGTCTCTGCTTTTGAATATGCTATCTAGGTTGGTCATAACTTTCCTTCCAAGGAGTAAGCGTCTTTTAAGTTCATGGCTGCAGGCACCATCTGCAGTGACTTTGGAGCCCAGAAAAATAAAGTTTGACACTGTTTCCACTGTTTCCCCATCTATTTCCCATGAAGTGTTGGGACCGGATGCCATGATCTTCGTTTTCTGAACGTTGAGCTTTAAGACAATTTTTTCACTCTCCACTTTCACTTTCATCAAGAGACTTTTTAGTTCCTCTTCACTTTCTGCCATAAGGGTGGTGTCATCTGCATACCTGAGGTTATTGATATTTCTCCCGGCAATCTTGATTCCAACGGAAGGTAGTTAGAGATCATTTAATGCAAACTCCCACATTAGAACATAAGAGATGGAGGCCTATAAAGGTCTCAGGGTATGCCCTCAAAGTGACTTCAGGCCCAGAATATAGTATCTCTGGAAAGCAGACAGTCAACCTGTTTTTCCACCACAGCAATAAACCTCTGTTTCTGATAGAGCATAAACCTAGCTTTGCAGATTTCCCATGGGCTTTTACAATTAAAGAAGCATATACACTTACTATAAATCTTCTTGCTATAAAAGTCAGAGACCAGTTTTATGAAGGAAAAATATGGAAAGATATACAAAAGGTAGCTTTGGCCAGAGATACAAATCAGACAGGAGAAAGCTTGAAGTAATACTCTGATCTGTACACAGATAAGACAGCTCCCTGCTGAGAGTAAACAGACTTCTCAAATGAGTGCCTCTGGGATCGCAGAGTGATGTGCCAGTCCAGAGCAATCTAAGTAACAATCTATTTCTTTGGAGACTTCTGCTTCTGGTGAGGGTAGAGACAGATGGTAAAGACCACCACCCCTTCAATAACAACAAAATAACCCAGACAAAGTAAAAATTATATTTTTCTTCAGGGCAGGGGAAGAGAGGTGGATGCAATGATGCCTTGATAACTCAATCCCAAGAGAAATAAGCCTTTTTTTAATTGAGCAGAGGGTCATGACAGCTTCTATACCTTAGGCATGTACATGTTGTGGGTACAGGCAGAATCTGGGTATAGATGGAGAGATTTTTTATGGATGGAAGGACGTTGGTCAAGCTTTCTGGGACAGTGGGGTCTGGCTAGAAGCACTGGAGTCTGGAAGGTCCCCCAGATGCAAGGACAGAGCACTAGGATCAACATTTCTCCTGACAGTCCCCTCATCATGAGGCTCGCTGAGAAAAAGAGCAGCCGAGGGAGTGATTGGTAAGCAGAGGGATATTGTATAGCTTTCACATTCTGGAGCCCTGCTAGAGCTTAATACAAAGCAAACTAAAAACATCTGAAACTTCACCCAGTCCTCATCCAACTCATCTACTGACAGGTCAAACAGTCAGCAGATGAGATAAGAGAAGTTGGGCTAAATACAGGTAAACTCAATATTGTTAAAGCTATGACCCAGTACAGCCCAAGGAGAAATCTGAATTACCAACTCCATCTTCTGGTTATCATCAGAGAAGAAATTCTTGTACTCTTTAGGAAATAAATAAAACAAAGATATACTTTGATATCTAGTGTGCATTAAATACAATAGCCAAAAATCTATTTAAGAATTATCTTACATGGAAAGAAGTACATGCTGCTGCTGCTGCTGCTGCTGCTGTTGCTGCTAAGTCACTTCAGTTGTGTCTGACTCTGTGTGACCCCAGAGATGGCAGCCCACCCAGGCTCCCCCATCCCTGGGATTCTCCAGGCAAGAACACTGGAGTGGGTTGCCGTTTCCTTCTCCAATGAATGAAAGTGAAAAGGGAAAGTGAAGTTGCTCAGTCCTATCTGACTCTTAGCAACCCCATGGACTGCAGCCTACCAGGCTCCTCCATCCATAGGATTTTCCAGGCAAGAGTACTGGAGTGGGGTGCCATTGCCTTCTCCGAAAGAAGTGCATACATATATGTAATACATATTTAAGAAAAACAGTCATTAGAAACAGATTTGCAGATAATAGTTATTACGGTAAGTAGACAATGACTCTAAAACAGCGATTATAAATATGTTCCATCATTTACTGGAAAAGGTGATTATATTGGGTAAAGAGGTGGAAATTCTTTAGAAATAGAAATAAAAACTTTTTAAAAAGAACCAAAAGGAATTCTGGAGCCAAAAAACTACAGTCCCTGAAAGTTAAAGATCACTGGATAAAATTAACACTAAATGGGACACTGCCCAAGAAAAGATTAATAAACTTGGAAACTAAACAACAGAAATAATTTGAAGTAAAAATGAAAGAAGGAAACAATTGGAAAAAAGAATGTCAATAACCTGTGGATTAATATCAAGGGATCTAATATATTGTAATTAGAGTCCCAACAAAAGTGGAGACAAATAATTGAACTGAAGAAATATTTGAGCTTCCCCAGTGGTTCAGTGGTAAAGAATCAGCTCATCAGTGCAGGAGACATGGGTTCTATCCCTGGTCTGGAAAGTTCCTGCATACAATGGAGCAACTAAGCCCGTGCACCACAACTACTGAGCCTATGCTCTAGATCCCAGGAGCTACAACTACTGAGCCCAAGGGCCACAATGACTGAAGTCCATGACCGTAGAGCCTATGCTCCACAGCAAGAGAAGCCACTGCATTGAGAAGCCCACGCACCCAAACAAAGAGTAGCTCCCGGCCACTGCAACTAGAGAAAGCTGGTGCGGCAACGAAGACCCAGCACAGCCAAAAGAAAGAAACTTTTTAAAAGAAAAGAAAAAATGTGTGAAGAAATAATGGTTGATTACAGCACCATGGATAGACTTGGAGGGCATTGTACTAAGTGAAATAAGACAGAGAAAGCCAAATACTGTATGATAATTGCTTATATGTGCAACCTTAAAAATACAACAAATTAGTGAATATAACATAAAGGAAGCACTCACAGATAGAGAACAAACTAGTGGGAGGACGAAATGGGGGGCAGTATAAGGTGGGGGGCTGGGAGATACAAACCACTGAGCACAAGGTAGGCTGCTGCCAAGTCACGTCAGTTGTGTCCGACTCTGTTCGACCCCATAGACGGCAGCCCACCAGGCTCCATCCCTGGGATTCTCCAGGCAAGAACACTGGAGTGGGTTGCCATTTCCTTCTCCAATGCATGACAGTGAAAAGTGAAAGTGAAGTCGCTCAGTCGTGTCCGACCCTCAGCGACCCCATGGACTGCAGCCTTCCATGCTCCTCCGTCCATGGGGTTTTCCAGGCAAGAGTACTGGAGTGGGGCGCCACTGCCTTCTCCAAGGTAGGCTAAAGGATGCATTATACAATCCAGGGGACATATCCAATATTTTGTAATAACTATAAATGGAAAGTAACTTTTAAAATTGTATAAAAATAAGAAATTTTTAAAAGAATGGCTGAAGACACTTTTAATTTTGAAAAATATCCCACAGATCCAAGAATGGAATCCAAGAAGCTCAACAACCCTCTGATGGGATGATGCAAAGAAAATCATACCTAGGCACACTATAGTCAAATTGCTGAAAACCAAAGAAAAGAAAAAAATGTAGAAAACATTCAGGGAAAAAAAAGACATTACATAAAGAGTAATAGCAATACAAATGGCAATTAATGCCTCATTACAAACAATGTAACTCACAATACAAGGAATAATACCTTTAAGTGCCAAAAAGAAAAAACAAAACCTATTAACCCAGAATTTTGTATCTAGTGAATAGATCATTCAGATGTGAGGGTGAAATTGAAGACATTTTTGGATAAATAAAATCTAAGATAATTTGTCAGAGCATACCTGCACTATTTAAAAAATACTAATTAGAGGTCTTTAGGCTGACGGGAAATGATAACAACTGAAAACTCAGATCTATATAAAGGAGTGAAAATTGCCAGAAAATGATGATTATGTGGGTAAATATAAATCATGTTTTTTCCTCAACTTATTTGAAATACAAGTAACTGTTTTGAAAGCATAAATAATAAAAATGCATTGTGGGGTTTATAAAATATGGGGGAATATATGGCAACAATACATAAAGAATGTGAAGGAATACATAGTAAATTCTTATATGTGAACTGTGTGGATCACAATAAACTGTGGAAAATTGTGAAAGAAATGGGAATACCAGACCACTTGACCTGCCTCTTGAGAAATCTGTATGCAGGTCAGGAAGCAACAGTTAAAACTGGACATGGAACAACAGACTGGTTCCAAATAGGAAAAGGAGTACGTCAAGGCTGTATATTGTCACCCTGCTTATTGAACTTATATGCAGAGTACATCATGAGAAACGCTGGGCTGGAAGAAACACAAGCTGGAATCAAGATTGCTGGGAGAAATATCAATAACCTCAGATATGCAGATGACACCACCCTTATGGCTGAAAGTGAAGAGGAACTAAAAAGCCTTTTGATGAAAGTGAAAGTGAAAGTGGAGAGTGAAAAAGTTGGCTTAAAGCTCAGGATTCAGAAAATGAAGATCATGGCATCCGGTCCCACCAGTTCATGACAAATAGCTGGGGAAACAGTGGAAACAGTGTCAGACTTTATTTTGGGGGGCTCCAAAATCACTGCAGATGGTGACTGCAGCCATGAAATTAAAAGACGCTTACTCCTTGGAAGGAAAGTTATGACCAACCTAGATAGCATATTCAAAAGCAGAGACATTACTTTGTCAACAAAGGTCTGTCTAGTCAAGGCTATGGTTTTTCCTGTGGTCATGTATGGATGTGAGAGTTGGACTGTGAAGAAGGCTGAGCGCCGAAGAATTGATGCTTTTGAACTGTAGTGTTGGAGAAGACTCTTGAGAGTCCCTTGGACTGCAAGGAGATCCAACCAGTCCATTCTGAAGGAGATCAGCCCTTGGATTTCTTTGGAGGGAATGATGCTGAAGCTGAAAGTCCAATACTTTGGCCACCTCATTCGAAGAGTTGACTCATTGGAAAAGACTCTGATACTGGGAGGGAATGGGGGCAGGAGGAGAAGGGGACGACAGAGGATGAGATGGCTGGATGGCATCACTGACTCGATGGATGTGAGTCTGAGTGAACTCCGGGAGTTGGTGATGGACAGGGAGGCCTGGTGTGCTGCGATTAATGGGGTCGCAAAGAGTTGGACACGACTGAGCGACTGAACTGAACTGAACTGAACATAATATTAATTCAATGACAGCTGTTTTTTTTCCCTGTTACAGCCATAGGGAAACTGAAGTTCAGAGGGGCTCTTTGACTGGAACAATGTAATAAAGCAAGTTAGTGATCAAACTTAAGCTAGGAACTATGTCTTCAGATTCTAGTCTATTGCTCTTGAAGCAAAGTTGGGGTTAAGTGAAATATTGGGTCAAAAAAGTTCATTTAGGTTTTTCCATAACATCTTATAGAAAAATCTGAATTAACTTTTTGGCCAACCCAGCATATTCTATGGATGCCTTGTGGTTAATCCAAGGCTTTGTATAACTAAATGGATCTTATTTCTTAGTCTACAAGATTTTCTCTATAATGAGTCAATTTATCTAAGATCCCCCATTTTCCCCAATGAGTCAGCATACTATTTATAAAATGTATAAGGAAAATGGAAATACGCATGGTTCTGCTTCCTTTACAGTTTCTCTCTTCTGTTGTTTCTCCTGAAATCAATTTACCTCCCTCCACCAACTAAATCTGGTTGCCTTCTCTGTTGATCAAGAACAAATAACAAAAAGTAATGTGAGAATAGGGAAGTTTAAGTATAGGGTCTTTGGAAGGGTGTTCATTTAACCAGATGATATAAAAAGAAATGAAAGTCCATTTGCTGTTGTTCAGTCACTAAATCATGTCCAAGTCTTTGTGACCCCATGGACTGCAGCACAGCAGGCTCCCCTGTCCTTCACTATCTCCTGGAGTTTGCTCAAATTCATGCCCATTGAGTTGGTGATGATATCCAACCATCCCATCCTCTGATGCCCTCTTCTCCTTTTGCCTACAATCTTTCCCAGCATCAGGATCTTTTCCAATGAGTAGGCCCTTTGCATCAGGTGGCCAAAGTATTGGAGCTTCAGCTTCAGCATCAGTCCTTCCAGTGAATATTCAGGGTTGATTTCCTTTAGGATTACTAGTTTGCTCTCCTTGCTTTCCAAGGGACTCTCAAGAGTCTTCTCCAGACCACAATTTGAAAGCATCTATTCTTTGGCACTCAGCCTTCTTTACGGTCCAACTCTTACATCCTTACATGATTACCGGAGAAACCATACCTTTGACTATACGGACCTTTGTCGGTAAAATAATGACTCTGCTTTTTAATATGCTGTCCAGGTTTGTCATAGCTTTTCTTAAAGTCCGTTAAGTATAAGAAAATTGTGTCTCTTTGTTTTTCACTGACTGTAATATGAGCTTTTTACCTCCTGGTTTGCATCTAGTGTATCTTGACTATGAAGGAGGATTATGTCATCCTGTCTCGTTGAATCAGATTTTAGCACAGAACAGGATGACCTTCAATAATCATTGGCAAAGAATAAGTAAAAGTGAAATTCATGCCCTCTCAGATATTCCAGATGCTCTCTGCCTGTCAGTCAGCAAACAGCCCTCCATCCAACAGGTCATTTCCAAAACAAAGAACATGGGGGTACCCTTCTTATCAGTTCTCAGCTTTACATGGACCAAGAGGAATCCTTTGAAACCTAGGCTTTAAGAAAAGGCAACTGGGATCTCTTGTCCACCCATATCAGATGACAACCCAACATAACCAGGGTTTCTAGGGCAGAACAATTGTAAACAGCTGCTGCAAGCTTGAGGAAAAGCAGCTAGCTCCATTTTTGTCTTGGTATACAGGGCACTTCTTGCATGGGTTATTTAGAGGTAGCACAGCCTTGCAAACAGATCAGTCCTTCTGGTTGGACCAACATAAGAATTCAGGAGGCAATGGTGGGGAAATATTTCAGGTGTATTAATGGACTGTGCCCAAGAATGGGGTTTAGACATCTCCCATGTTTGTAGAAAATCATGGGAAAGAACCATATGATTTTCCTGGTTCTGCATCGTTCAACAAAGATTGTGACAGAGTAGTCAGACTCATAGAGACAGAAAGTAGATGATGGTTGCCAGTAGCTGGGGGAGAAGGAAATGGGAATCATTGTTTAATGGGGGATGGAGTTTTAGTTTGGGAAGATGAAAAAGTTCTGAAGATGAATGTTGGTGATAGTTGCATAACAATGCAAATGTACTTAATGTCACTGAACTATACACTAAAAAATAGTTTAAATGGTAAATTCTATGATGTATATATGTTGCTACAATTTTTTTTTAAAAGGGAAAAAATCCACTGTGAGTAAGTGAGTTCATTAGCAGTTGGCGCAGTTAGCTTGGAGAAATTGACAGGAGTTCAATATTGTTTTTAACATCTGGCAAACTTTGTATACTTTGTACAGAGATCCCACTGGATCTCTCAGATTCTTTCTCTGTAAACATGCAGGACCCATTTCTGTTTTGGAGGGGAGAAGGTAAGATTGGGAGATAAAAGGATCCAAAAATAAAACTAAATATGATATTAGCATTGATATTCTGTGCCAGGCATTATGCTACTATTTTATCCATAGTTTGTTCAACCCAGGACTGAAAAGACACCTATAGATCTGATTTAAAAAAAAATTCTTTCATAATGCCCCAAGTCCTTTCAATGAACTCAACTGACCTGCTTCAGAATAGTAGGTGTGTTCTGATGGGATTGAAGGTCATGCAGCTGTGAAACAGCTTTAACGTCATTGTAGCTCACTTTCTCAAAATTTGAACCACAAGGGTCTTTTTAAAGAAATAAAACTTTTTTTCTATCCCTGAGAATAAATCCATAGACCCTGGTTTGAGAAACACTGACTTAAACAACTGAAGCCTTCTTCCAGGAAGCTGCCTTGCAGTTGCGAATTACCACTGCAGAAGAGAGTTTTGTTCTCTTAATAGATCACAGTAAAATTTAAGATCATCATTGTATGAAAATCACCAAATTTAAAATTATTTAATTTTCTTATGATTTGTGGGCCTCCCTCACCCTTCAAGAACTCGCTCAAGGACCTACCTCTGTTTGAGAAATACTTCCATTAGAAAGTTTGGGGAATCTCTGACAGGCATGATGGATGGGGAAAAAAGCAGGGAAAATAAAAACGAAAGGTTTTCTTGCATCATACAGCAAATTTCCACTGGCTATCTAATTTTATATATGGTAACTTGTATATGTTTTAATGCTACTCTCTCAGTTCATCTCCCCCCACTCCTCCCCACCCTGCTGTGTCCACAAATCTGTTCTCCATGTCTGTTGGCTCTGTGACAACCTAGAGGGGTGGGATGGAGTGGGATGGAGTGGGAGGTGGGAGGGAGGTTCAAGAGAAGGGGACATATGTATATACCTATGGCTGATTCACGTTGATACAGAAACCAACACAATATGATAAAGCAAGTATCCTCCAGTGAAAAACAAATAAATGTTTTTTAAAAAGACAAAATGGAACAAATCATAAACTATTGGGTTAAATAAAAAATTTTTTCTCAAAAACAAAAAAAGATTTTGGCGGTGGTGGTGATTCTCAGCAAAAACATTTTTTAAAATGAATTTGCTTCCTAAAATGGGAGGTAGGCTTAGGAAATAAATGTGTCTATATGGAGGGAGAAATGCTTTGTAAGTAGTTATTTTATTTTCGGTAGATAGTAGGTGGCTTGACTGGGCACATTCAGCTATTTTAGGAAATGGTGCCCAGTGAAAATATTCTTCTGTAACAAGACTTGGGGTACCTCCATTTCAGCATCCCCATTCTTCTCAAGCAAGCTGATCTGAGGAGATTTATTTGGAAATTGAGAGAAAACTGCCTTGTGGGTATATGAGCTGATTTAGTTGTCCCTGGGGCTATACAGCTGCTAGCCATTTATTGCCTACTTGGTCTATAGACTGGGATTTTTTTTTTTTTTCCCCTTTCCTCTCTGTGGTTCCAACAATAGAAATAATCATTTTTTAAAATGGAAACGAGCCCACTCTTTTTTCATAATCTCAGCTACAAATCTGCTTTTGATTCTGCATGTTTCATTTTGTTCCCTGAAGGATAATTTGGAGATTTGAGTAATTATCCCAAGACTCATAGGAGACTGTCTTTGGAAGGCGGGCAATTCTGCTGTGGTGGAGTCGGCTGCTGTCAAGCATTAACTTCTTAATAATGAAGGCTTTCAGGCCCTCAGCTATTGCACAAAGATGCACTCGAAACCAGCGGCTTGGCGGAGTGTAAACGGACCACTTCTATTCTTCCCCCGGACAAAATAGTCCTCTTGATCTCTGGGCTGGAGCTATTTTTATTTTAGTTCACTCTTTTTTTTTGCCTTTTAACTTGCCCTTGGTGGGCAAGTCTTTCGCTTATATTTTGATCCACTGCTTAATCAGTTGCCTTCCCCGCCCACCCCGCAAGAAGACCTGCAAAAAGACAACGTTTCCATTACCCAGCAACGTGCTCCTCCTTTCAGTATATTTAGAATCTTCCTTTTTTTAGAAGAGCAATGACTCAGCTTCGGAGCTACATGCACATTTGCTCCTCTGATCACAGTACACTTCCTGCTATTAACATGTAATGTCTCTGGCACAGCACTGGGGACAATCATACCTGCAATTAACAACCCAATTAGAATGGATCTTTGCTTGGCAAGCAGGATCCACCAGAAGTTCAAGAACAGTTGCCACCCTCCCCTCTGATTCTCTCTCTGCTTTTCAAGCTCAGAGCAGCAAAATGAACTAGAATTTGTTTTCTGTGCTATTTGCTAAGTCACTTCAGTCGTGTTCGACTCTTTGCGACCCTATGAACTGCAGCCCACCAGGCTCCCCGTCCCTGGGATTCTCCAGGCAAGAACACTGGAGTGGATTGCCATTTCCTTCTCCAATGCAGGAAAGTGAAAAGTGAAAGTGAAGTCGCTCAGTCGTGTCTGACTTTTAGCGACGCCATGGACTGCAGCCTACCAGGCTCCTCCATCCATGGGATTTGCCAGGCAAGAGTACTGGAGTGGGGTGCCATTGCCTTCTCCGTGGTGACACTTTAGAATCAGTAAAGATAATGGTACTACACTGATCGTAATAAAGCTATAAGCGTGGATGGGACCCAAACAGGTCATTTCTTCAACCCTCTGCCTCCACTTAAGTCAGGCCTCAAATCTATCTTCATTTCCCTTAGGCCTTCCTTTTTCTGTGCATAAATGACACAATTTTTTGAGTTGTCGTGGACTTTTTAATTTTCAAAGTTTTAAGAACGGTGTCCAATTCAATGTCCTCATCTAGATTTGCCTTTTGGCCCTGATCTAAAGTAACTGGATCTCTGATAAGTACTTAATGGCCAAGGGGATGCACAAGAAGTGTGAGTCTTGCTCAGGAGCCCAGGGAAGGTACCACATCCCCTGACCACATTAATCAGCCATGCCTGTTACTATAATAAGCTTCTGGAGATATTTTACCAGGATCACAGAAGCAATCTGTGATGCCCAGAGTGGAAGGGAAAAAAAAAAAAAAACCAGCTCAGCTTTATAAATCTTATAGAAAGGAACTTTGCCTCTTTTACAGAATCATTCTTCTTATAATTTGATTTTTTTCGAAACCAGAACAACAGAACATAGAAATAAAGCCTCTGTAACTCAAAATGAATTATGGAAATGTATTTCTCTCTTTCCAGTTGTGTAATTCAATTCAGCATTCTTGTCCTTCAACAAAACCCTTACTATTAGCTGAAAGTATAAGTTTATAATCATTTTTTAAAATTCTTATGGATCTCACCCATGGAATTTGTTTGTTCTTCAATACTATCTTTCCTCTCAGGGACTCATTACTCATTTACACATCTAGAAAGTAAATAATGCACTATTTACTGAAAAAAAAAAAAATGCGGCCTCCAATTCATGGCACCAGGATATGCTTTTTTCCCCTCTTTCTCTCTCTCTCTTTTTTAAACAAGACAAGCATTTGGAAACAGAATACTTTAAAAGGAAAAGATCAGAACTTGTTTTTCAATGAGTTGAGAACAACAGGCACCATTGTAGCCCAAAGCAAGGGTCTTACATACAGTTCAGGGGCTGAAAATCCTTAACAGACTATTATATGTAAGCTCAAGATTTAGATTAAATATTCTTAAGTTCCAGATGGATTCTAATTTCTTGCTTAATGTGTATATCTACTTCCAAATTTAATCATGACTCTTTTTTAAGACCTCTGTACTCTGATAAATTAAAAACACTGGTAATAATCATTTTAACTAGAAATGGGGGCATATTTTCACCACCACAGTTAACACCACAGGGAAAATTCTTCCCAGCATCCTCTGAGTTGGGGTACCAGGGCACAATCTGGTTTCATCGAAAGTGTATGGTCAGGGTCTACTCATCATAGCATCTACTCGGGATCTGCTCATCATAAAGGGCAGCGTGAACCCTGTCTGTGTATGACATCTGTATCAAAAGACAGGCATCCCTGGGCATACAATCATTAATCTTATAAGCCTCTCCTGAGGGCAGATGACTGATTCCACCTGTGCTGATTGAAGCTGGCTACACTGGGCTTCCCTGGAGATGAGAGTAGGAAAACAACTACTGAAGCTGCCAAGTTTTTGTCTCATAGAGGACCAGGGATGAAGCGAAGAATACTATTAATAAGATGAGGGAATATTTATTTCATGCTAGGCTCTGTTTTTCTCACTCTATGTATATGAACACATTCCTAACAGCAATATCAGGGAGGTACATGAATATTCCTATTTTCAGAGGAGGGAATGGAGACACAAAGAATGTAAGCAATTAGCTTGAAACCAAGTAGTCTGACTTCAGAGGAGCATTATTTACAAGGAATATAATATGCCGCTGCTGCTAAGTCGATTCAGTTGTGTCCGACTCTGTGCGACCCCATAGACGGCATCCCACCAGGCTCCCCCGTCCCTGGGATTCTCTCCAGGCAAGAACACTGGAGTGGGTTGCCATTTCCTTCTCCAATGCACGAAAGTGAAAAGTGAAAGGGAAGTCTCTCAGTTGGGTCAGACTCTTAGCGACCCCATGGACTGCAGCCTACCAGGCTCCTCTGTCCATGGGATTCTCCAGGCAAGAGTACTGGAGTGGGGTGCCATTGCCTTCTCCGGAATATAATATGGGGCCTAGGTAATTTAAAATGATCCTCATTCTCATTTTAAAAAGTAAACCAAAACAGATGAAATTAATTTTAATAATATGTTTTCTTTAGTTCCCTGGAAAACGGAATGGCTACCTACTCTGGTACTCTTGCCTGGAGAATTCCATGGAGAGAATTCTACAGTCCATGGGGATGCAAAGAGTCAGACATGACTGAGCTACTAACACACATCCCAGATTTTACTATTTCAGCATGTAACAACATAACTATTAATGAGATATGTGACATTTTTAATGTAACCCTTTGCTATCCACTCTGTATTTTACACGTATAGTACACCTCAGTTTGGAGTAGCCATGTTTCAAGTGTTTGATGCCACACATGGCTAGAGTCTACTATTATTTTTTTTAATATATTTATTTATTTAACTGTTCTGGCTCTTAGTAGGATCTTAGCCACTGGACTGCCAAGGAAGTCCCAGGGTCTACTGTTCTTAAGTCAACTTTCTAAATATTTTCATTTTATGGGTGATGTGCCCTGCCCTGCAGTATTATTACTACTCTCTGTGATTGGAGGCAGCTTCTAAATGCAGAACATAGTAGAGACAGAGATTGGTATGCAGTTTCTGGGAGAAGCGAAGAATGAGATCCCTTGCGTACATTTGGAGTTCCTGTAGAAGTTAGAATAAAGGCTGGCTCTGGGATGCGTCAGGCTCACAGAAGCAGCCCTCAGCACACGCATTGGCCCTGCATCTCCTTCTCAAGCTCCCTGTGGGCTCACTGAAAAGACTCTGCATAAGACAGGGACACAGAAGAGGCTGCCCCTACAGATAGTTCTTGGTGTGGGCACTTAGCGAGGTTAGGCAGGTCCACCCTGGGTGTTTCTGTTGGGAGGGAAATGAGAGCAGGATCTTCAGAAGGCATGTCATGGGCTGTCCCTCTACCAGCAAGAGACGGTTTTGGAGAGAGAAGGATGTTCTGTGGGCTCATTACTGATGGCATGAGAAAGACACAAAGAGAGAGGGGCAGTCTCCAGACTACAAGTCCCAGGGCTGTGTAAGTTACTTATGTTTCCTCTGTCTTTCCCTCTTTCTGATGACAGTTCTCTCTAGGGCTACAGTTTCAGTATCTCTTTTACTCTGTTAACAAATATCATGAAAAACTCACCCACTGTTCTGCCTTCCAGGTGGATTGTAGACAGCTGTCTCTCCTACCCAATCCAGGTGAATGGTAGACGGTGCTCTCTCCCACCTGAGGTCTTGCCTCTGCAGGGAAGCAGATGCTCCAAGTGATCAGGTGGGCTTCCGAAGCCTCGGCAGTGGCCAGGGAACCAGGGTGGTCTCCCTGGTGTCCGTGGTGGCCACGGGTTGTTTAGTGAGTGTCACAGGGCTGTTGAGAGGGTTCCTTCTCATCATAGAGAGTAGGACCTGTTACTGGGAAACCAGCTATTTCACATCCAGGCACACTCCTTCTGTTCTGCTCTGAAGTTGTTTTGGAAACTGCAGTCTTGCCCGCGATAGCCCACGTCCTCAGCCTTGCTCAGGTTTACAGATGGAGGGTCAGAGCAGAAAGGAAAAGAGGATTGGAGTAGGTTTATGTATATATAAACATTTCTGTATTTGTACCCCAAAGAAAGCATTTTACCATAGCAATCACAAGTCAATGTCATTCAAATTTCTTTGACCATAATTCACTGTGAGAAAAACATTTAATTTGGTACAACTACTTTGATATTTACCCGGTGGGGATATGTACATATGTACATATATCTAACAAAAGACACATGCTAGAAAGTTCACAACAGTACTATCTGTAATACTAAAAAACTGGAAACCCAAATATCATCCACAGGAAACTGGTTTAAAAAGTCATGTGTGGTCATACAGTATACAAGAATGAGCAGACTACAGCCACATTGTTCTCTCAAAAATAATGTTGAGTAAAAGAAGCCAGACACAAAGACACAAAAGATTATATGCTACACCATTTTATTTACACAAAGCTCAAAAACAGGCAAAACTAACCTGTGGTTTAGATATCAAGCTACTACATTTTATCTTTCAATCAATGACATGAAGCACACATATAATTGAATCAAAAGGATAATGAAACAATTCTTATTTTTACTGCATGTAGAGAGAGCACTTATTTTTTTCTATTCTGTTTTTCTAAAGCCTAATTTGTTGTTTGTTGTTTAGTCGCTAAGTCATGTCTGACTCTTTTTGTGACCCCATAGACATAGCCCGCCAGGCTCCTCTGTCCATGGGATTTCCCAGGCAAGAATACTGGAGTAAGTTGCCATTTTCTCCTCCAAGGGGATCTTCCCAACCCAGGGATCGAACCCATGTCTCCGACACTGACAGGTGGATTCTTTACCACTGAGCCTTCAGGAAAGCCCAAAGCCTAATGGCCACTCACTAAATGGATTTTATAATATTAAATGAATTGTGACCTGAAAACACTGTTACTAAGACAGGTTAGGCTCTCAGAGTAACCCACAGGCTACCTAATCTCTCTAAACCTGTTTCCTCCTCCATAAAAAGAAGATAATGGTACCCACCTCACAGGGTGGCTGTGAGGATAGGATGAGTTAATGCACCTTAAGCACTTAATGCAATCAATACCTGGCACATGTTCCCACACATGCACACATACACACACAGGCTTGTATTAATATTTTTATTGCCCAACCCTGCCTGGTCTTTCCTTGGGCAAATAAACCTTTTAAATCCCTGCTCAATACCCACTGATCATGTGAACCAATCTTCTAGCAAAGACACAGAGTGACTCACTGCTACAGGGAAGCCAGGTTCCTCGTGATTAGGACTTCTGGCATTTCCACTAGATGTGAGCTTCTTTGGATTGTTTCTGTATTGCCACCCCACGTTCCACTGGACTGTTTTCTGCTTTGGTCTTGTAGGCAGGGCCTGAGATCATCTGGGCATGTACAGTGTAACTGTATTTGTACAATCCTTATTTTCAAAAAGTCATTTTAGCTTGGGAAGTGTTGGCCACTGCAAAGAGCAACTGTCCTATTTGGCCAGGGGGGGTCTGACCAGCCCCCATCGCTTCCTCCAACAACAAGGGCTTTATGCGCTCATGCAAAAAAGACCAGCTGTCAGCTTAAATTTCCCTAATCCAGCCAGATCCCAACTCGGCCAATCAACAGCCCCTATCTGGGGAAGCCCATCTGTGAAATGCAGCAGTCCCCTTACTGGAACGACATGTCATAAAAATTAGTTTGGGCACTAATCTAAGGAAGCTTTGTGCTGAGTCGAGGGACTGCGAGGTCCCCGTCGGTGTCCTCTTTGCCAAAGAGCTGGACCAGATGAGCAGTGCAGAGCTGGAAAACACAGCGAGCACCCCCACCTCTTGCCCCCTCCTATATGATGCTATCCTTGGGGCTGAGGGAGGAAGTCCCCACTTTCCAGAGTCCTTTCCTCCAGGCAGCTGGCTGCTCTGTCACGCAAAGGGGCTAAAAGGATGGGTGGAAGGAAATACACTGCTGGTGGGTTTTGTATGGGTTTGTTGTTGTGGCTGGCTGTTGTTTTCTGTCTGCGAGGTTGCATTACTAACCTTGTTGTTTAACAGATTTGTTTAAAAAGGACACACAAACTCATCTCACTAAGAAAGAATCTTTAAGTGTGAATTGTCTGTCTCACCTCTGGAAGAACAGTTGCTCCCCAAACGTGTTTTTTGAACTACTGAGAAAATAAAAAATTCAGACTTCCATTTTGTGCTGTGCTAAGTCGCTTCAGTTGTGTCCTACTCTTTGTGACCCTATGGACTTAGCCTGCCAGGCTTCTCTGTCCATGGGGTTCTCCAGGAGAAAATACTGGAGTGGGTTGCATTTTGCTGTATGTTAATGGCACAGGTAACATTTTCACCCTCAGCCCACCTATCCTGACCTGTTTGCTTCCTCTCATTGTATACCACACTCTCCCACAACTTTTTCTTTTCTTTTCTTAGACTCTTTCCTCTTTTCAGCCCCATCACAGGACCATGGAGAGACTTGCTGCTGCTGCTGCTGCTGCTAAGTCACTTCAGTCGTGTCTGACTCTGTGCGACCCCATAGACGGCAGCCCACCAGGCTCCCGTCCCTGGTATTCTCCAGGCAAGAACACTGGAGTGGGTTGCCATTTCCTTCTCCAACGCATGAAAGTGAAAAGTGAAAGTGAAGTTGCTCAGTTGTGTCCGACTCCTAGTGACCCCATGGACTGTAGCCCACCAGGCCCCTCCATCCATGGGATTTTCCAGGCAAAAGTACTGGAGTGGGTTGCCATTGCCTTCTCCAGAGAGACTTGAGATGGGTGAATAACAGCTGGGCAGGTGGCAGAACCAAAGCTGGCCTGCAGAGCGGTGCCAGCTCTCCTCTCAGGCCTGCTGTCTGGGGGCAGAAACTGAGGGAGACCTGACTTCAAGGATCCTGCATGGTGGGGTAGGGAATCATTTGCCCACTTGTAAAAATTATTAACCATTCACACTAGAGTATGAACGTTCACAGAAGGCACCGGCATAGCAAGCGTTTGGGACTGCCTGCCCAAATCTAGATGCAGTGTCTGGCAATTTTATTCCCACTACTTCTCCATGCCTGAGTCACGTCTATTCAGCTTTCCAGTGATTCTTATCGAGGTCCTCCTATGGACTCTGCATCGTTCCAGGTGCCTAGGGAAATGCTTCGTCAAAGACAATTCACCAGTCAGGCGGCCTGAAGTGTGCACTAGGCTGACTTTGACCAATTAAAGTGTAAACTTTATAGACAGGCACTCAAAGGATTTGGAGCAGGCCTCTTTACATCCTTAATTGACTGAATAATGTGCTTCATCTGTGGCATTTTAAAAAATCACCACACCGTGGATCACAAATTTTGAATCGTATTTTCAAACAATCACATAGACATTTTCACACTTGTCCATTTTTATGTAGTTTAACTCCTGCTTGAAAATATTTTGGAACTTTTCCTAAAAGTATAGATCTTGTCCTAGAAGTTTAGATGTGTGAATTCTATAGTGGAGTTTGGGGGGAGGGGGGATGGAAATCTATCACATTTTTATATTTTAAAAAACTATAGATTTTTAAAAATGTATCTTTTTCTCATACTAAATAGGAACATTTTATGACATTTTAAATTTTTTAAATTTTAAAGTAATCTTTGGTGTAAAGGGAATCATCTTTCCTCCAAGGCAACATAATTAATCAGATTCCATTTTAGGTCAGCTCTGAGGGATCTAGAGAGTATTTTCTAAGAACTCTGTACACACGTTAAGTTAGACCAAAAGAAATGCAGTCGTGTCTGACTCTTTGTGACCCCATGGACTGTATAGTCCATGGGGATCTTCCCAACCCAACCCATGGGATCTTCCCAACCCAGGGATCGAACCCAGGTCTCCTGCATTGTAGGCAGATTCTTTATTAGCTGAGCCACAAGGGAAGCCCAAAGAAAAGCAATCAATCTGTTATTAATAGTTAAAACCACATGCTTATGCAATTTTACATGGTGAAATTTGTCTATTATACCATTTAACAGCAAGTCATGAAGACTTTCTGGTAGAGGAATACACGGAGAGAGACTATAACACCCTCTAGGCTGAAACTCCAATACTTTGCCCACCTCATGCGAAGAGTGGACTCATTGGAAAAGACTCTGATGCTGGGAGGGATTGGGGGCAAGAGGAGAAGGGGACGACAGAGGATGAGATGGCTGGATGGCATCACTGACTCAATGGACGTGAGTCTGAGTGAACTCCGGGAGTGGGTGATGGACAGGGAGGCCTGGCGTGCTGTGATTCATGGGGTCGCAAAGAGTTGGACACGACTGAGCGACTGAACTGAACTGAAAGCAGTGGTCCCCAACCTTTTTGTCACCAGGGGCTGATTCACTGAAGACAGTTTTTCCATGGGCCAGGGTGGGCCAGAGAGGGGAGGCGGTTATTTTGGGATGATTCAAGTGCACCAATCTAATGCCACCGCTGATCTGACAGGAAGTGCTGATCGGTGGCCCAGAGGTTGGGGACCCCTGCTCTAAAGCAAAATTGAAATGAATTAAAGCAACAGAAAGGGGGTTGAGGAAGAGGAGAGAGCATGGTAGAATAGACACAATGTTAGATCTCAGAATAGAAATCATAGTGAGCTTGAGGGAAGTAGATAAAAAGAAAATTTTATTCATTCATTTACTCATTTGCTTCTTCATCAAATACCACTAAGGGCTCATTAACACAGTACCAAACACTGTACGTGCATGCAGGCATGATCGTAGCTCAGCCATGTCAAACTCTTTGTGATCCCATGGGCTGTTGTCTCTGTCCATGGGATTCTCTAGGCAAGAATGCTGGAGTGGGTTCTAATATTTATCCCAAGCTCATGTGATCCCTTTAAAACTACCTTTCCACTCTTCTCTATTATGTGGGACTCTCTTTCCATCCCAATGAATCCCTTCCTCAACACTTCACAGTCACTCCTAACCTCCTCCTTGGTTTCACCTGTCTTTGCTTCATTATTATGCAGTCCATTTTCCCAAACTCATCCTTCTTTTCCTAATATCATACTCCGGTCCTTGCCTTAAATTAATAAACAATTTGTGTTGAGCTCCAACATGGAGTTGTGAGATTTATTGCACAAAAAGAAGTACAAGATGGTACAAGGAGCTATGATTCATGCTTACAACCCAGAGAATGTGGATAGCATATCAAGGACCAGTTGGCTGCTCCATGCAGTGAGTGTTACAGGAGTTTGCAAGATGGAAAACCACTGGAAGTTTCTTAAGGAACTGAGACTGACGTCTTGAAAACAAGATTAGTGGATGTAAAAGAGAGCAAATATATCCCCAGGGAGTGTGAAAGATGCCCACCCCAAAAAAGCCCACCCCTGTGGCCATCGACTACTTGCTGCTTTGTGAGCACGTCCTGGGTTTAAACCTTCTCTGTGTCTTGAATGTATGCTCTTAAGCACAGACTTGAAAGAACAAGCCCTGGTGGCTCAGTTGGTAAAGAATCTGCCTGCAATGCAGGAGAACTGGGTTCGATTCCTGGGTTGGGAAGATCCCCTGGAGAAGGGAATGGCTACTCACTCTAGTATTCTGGCCTGGAGAATTGCATGGACTGTATAGTCCATGGGGTTGCAAAGAGTCAGATACAACTGGGTTGCTTTCAAAAAAAACAAAGGTGGGTCAGTGTATCTCTCTGGCTTTTCTTTTTTTCTTTGTCCCATTTATTTTAAGCCTTTTGAGAAAAGGCTCAGATCTGATCTTTAGTTTAAAGGGACTGGTGTACTCTGCCTCAGTGACAGATCATGAAAGGACTAGCAGGTTATAAGAATTTAAGGTCCCAGGAATATATTTGTGACAATCAGGTCAGTCCCTGTGAATAGAGAAATAGATGAAAGACTGGAACTGGGCTTTGTACAAAGAAAGTGTTCTAAACATACCAAGTCAGTAAGTATTGATTTATCATACTAGCCATGCTGCTGCTACTGCTGCTGCTAAGTCACTTCAATTGTGTCCGACTCTGTGTGACCCCATAGATGGCAGCCCACCAGGCTCCCCCGTCCCTGGGATTCTCCAGGCAAGAACACTAGAGTGGGTTGCCATTTCCTTCTCCAATGCATGAAAGTGAAAAGGGAAAGTGAAGTCGCTCAGTTGTGTCCGACTCTTAGTGACCCCATGGACTGCAGCCCACCAGGCTCCTCCGTCCATGAGACTTTCCAGGCAAGAGTACTGGAGTGGGGTGCCATTGCCTTCTACAGTATAATTGTTGTTTAGTTGTTCAGTCGTGTCTGACTTTCTGCAACCCTATAGACTGTCCATGGGACAGCCCACCAGGCTTCTCTGTCCGTAGGATTTCCCAGGCAAGAATACTAGAGTGCACTGCCATTTTAATGCAGCCATAGAACGAGAGAGAACAGCAAAACAGGGTCAAGATATGCAGTAAGGGTAAGTCGGGTAATTCAGAAGAAACAGGCTGACTGGGTCCGTAAAGGAGAGGCTGGAGTCCCTGGAGCCTGTTGTGCTGGGGACATGAATGGATGAAGAAACACTGGGGAGGGCATCTGCTCGTGAGGCAGGACTCAGATAATACTGAGTGATGTCACTGGCAGCACATCTGAGAGATCATGGGGCTGTAAGGCTGGTTGGATTCAATTTCCTGTTTAATTTTAGGTTGGTTGCTTTTGTGTTAATATCTACAGCGAGGCAGCTTCTGTGAAGTAAGGGAAATCTCAACAAAGTTTTCCTATTTTTATTGTATTTATGAAGAGTCTCAACCATGAAAAACAACTGCCAGCTAACTCAGCTTAATAAAAATAGAAAAACAGGACTCTTGCCAGGAAAGTCTGTGCATTCTTGCATCTTTCTTTAATATTCATCAAGAAAAATTATCCAGTTGTTAAAAATAAATAAAAAAGACTTCTGTGTGTCCTTTTAATATGCTTGGTTAAGAGTCATCCTACACCCTAGGGGAAGGTAACACTGTCTGTCATAATAATTAGGGCCCAGACTCTATAAAATTATATGTTATAGAAAACTGATACATTGCAAATGGTTTTTAGAAAAAAAGGTAACTCCCATGGCTATGGCTTTGTTGCCTCATTGGACATTAACCAGTTTGATGTCTAAATTGGGGATCTTATTTCAGAGTTTTCCTTTCCACATGTTGGCTCTCATATTCCTCTTTGAGTCAGCTTTGTCATCTCTCTACTTCTATCATTCAGATCAGATCAGATCAAATCAGTCGCTCAGTCGTTTCCTACTCTTTGCGACCCCATGAATCACAGCACGCCAGGCCTCCCTGTCCATCATCAACTCCCGGAGTTCACTCAGACTCACGTCCATCAAGTCAGTGATGCCATCCAGCCATCTCATCCTCTGTCGTCCCCTTCTCCTGCCCCCAATCCCTCCCAGCATCAGTCTTTTCCAGTGAGTCCACTCTTTGCATGAGGTGGCCAAAGTACTGGAGTTTCAGCTTTAGCATCATTCCTTCCAAAGAAATCCCAGGGCTGATCTCCTTCAGAATGGACTGGTTGGATCACCTTGCAGTAAGTTTAATAAATAAAAAGACGGTCACAATTTGTATATTGGTATAAGAGATATGCTTTTAACTTTTTTAAAAATTATAACTTGACAACTCTGAGAAGTCTAACTTGGTATCACAGGTTGAATTTATTGATTAACAAGCACCTGGATTATGATGCGTCTCTAGTCATATTAAGGACTCTCAAACTTTGTAATTAGCATCAGTAATTTTATACGATATATTTTATCCATGTCCACGCACAGAAACATTGGAAAGAGAGAGGAAGAAGAACTAGCATTTGCAAGTCATTGAGCAAGTCTTGAGGAGGGTCAGCAACAGAACCAAATAATTTTCTAATTTGCAAGAAATGTTCTTCCCCTATGCTGCAGAACTGGTCTTCTGCAGAAGCACAAACCCATGCGATTGGGCAATTCTTGCAAGTTGTCAAGTCAGAAAGCATTTCAAATAGAAAGAGGAACTTCAAAAAAAATGTATCCCTGGGGAACAATTATTTTCCCTTCTCCTACTCCAAAAGGATTCATAATTCATTTCAATTGCTTTGGATTTTCATGGCATCATCTTTTTTAAAAATGAAAAATTGAGACCTTATGGAGAGGCATCAAACATAGGAACAAGGGTAATTTTCTTTTGAAGAGGTCTACCTAACTACTTTCAGTGTTTAAGCTCTATAAGTCTTCATTATTGTGGTAGTCCTAAAACATCTGAATTTTTTTCCTTAAAATTAACCTGGAATCAGCCAAAGAACCAACACCAATTACTTTAAGAGATCTATGACAGAACTGAGTTAAGCTCCCCAAATGTCTTATTCCAGTTTTTTAGAACGTGGTGAATTTCTTATGGTGTAAAATTACTGCATAATACAAGTTCAAATTTGCCATGCATACACACACACACACACACACACAAAATTACTGAGTTCCTGCCATATACAAGACATCAGATAGAAAGGTATAAGTTACTTTGTACCTGAAAGGAGCTTACAGTTTAGTTGGAGAGGCAACAACCAAGTAATGCCCTTTTGCAAAAGGACATAAAAATACCCTTTTAATGTAGTTAGAATGTAGTTTCTGTTTTAGCAGATCTTGTTCATCTTGGGGCTGCAACCAATTCAACCATGGTGTGTTTCACAGAGCTTGTGCTCAGTCTCATCTGACTCTTTTCTACCCCATGGACTATATCCTGCCAGGTTCCTCTGTCCACGGAATCTTCCCTGCAAGAATACTGCGGTGGGTTGCTGTTTCCTTCTCCAGAGGTTCTTCCTAACCCAGGGATTGAACCTGAGTTTCATGTGTCTCATGCATTGGCAGGAGGATTTTTTTACCACTGTGCCATTTGGGAAGCCTTAATTTTCTGGCCATGCCCCCATGGCATGTGGGATCTTAATTCCCAAACCAGGGATTGAACTGGCACCCCCTGCACTGGAAGCGCAGTCTTAACCACTGGACCTCTAGGGAAGTCCCCAAACTATGGTATCACTCCTCTAATTAGAGTAAGGTGTGGTACAGTAGTGCGTGTGTGTGTGTGTGTGTGTGTATTCTACTATAGGACCGATTTTTTATAGGGACTATTTGGAAGGTTGGAGAAGGAAATGGCAACCCACTCCAGTATCCTTGCCTGGAAAATCCGACGAAAGGAGAAGCCTGGTAGGCCACAGTCCATGGGGCCGCAAAGAGTCAGACACGACTGAGCGACTTCACTTCTGTTATTTGGAAGGTAAACAGAAAAAAAGGTCAAAGGAAAGAGTCTAAGACTGGTAAATTATCTCACTTGATCATTTATTTAGTAACCATATTCCAGCAACTAATAGATCTTATGAAGGAGGCAAAGCACCAACCAAACACCTGACACACAGTAGGTATTTAATAAACATTCAGTGAGTTAAGTTACAGATATATCAGAAGTGAACTTTGATTTTAGTGAGTTTATAGTGTAGGAGGGAAGCTGCATTTTCTATTTAGTCAAATAATTATAATACCAAGGAGAAAGTGAATTCCATGAAAGAGATATAGATGAAAAACTTAGAGGGCACAGGGGTCAGTTAGTGTACCAGATTACACTTTGGGGATAAAGTGTCTGTGATTTGGACAAGGATGGGTTGGATATTGACTTGTGATGACAAAACAGAGGGACTTTGTAGGTAGAGGAGGAGATTAGCCAAGACTGAGGGGAAGAACAGTGTGAGACCTGAAGAGGTAAACTCAGTTTGGACATTAAAAGATGGTAGAAAAAGAGCTTGAGAAGGTGCAGTAGGTTTAACTATTGATGGTTCTTATTAACTTGTATGCAGAGTACATCATGAGAAACACTGGGCTGGAAGAAGCACAAGCTGGAATCAAGATTGCTGGGAGAAATATAAATAACCTCAGATACGCAGATGATACCACCCTTATGGCAGAAAGTGAAGAGGAACTAAAGAGCCTCTTGATGAAGGTGAAAGAGGAGAGTGAAAAAGTTGGCTTAAAGCTCAACATTCAGAAAACGAACATCGTGGCATCTGGTCCCATCACTTCATGGGAAATAGATGGGGAAACAGTGGAAACAGTGTCAGACTTTATTTTGGGGGGCTCCAAAATCACTGCAGATGGTGACTGCAGCCATGAAATTAAAAGACGCTTACTCCTTGGAAGGAAAGTTATGACCAATCTAGATAGCATATTCAAAAGCAGAGACATTACTTTGCCAACAAAGGTCTGTCTAGTCAAGGCTATGGTTTTTCCAGTGGTCGTGTATGGATGTGAGAGTTGGACTGTGAAGAAAGCTGAGTGCCAAAGAATTGATGCCTTTGAACTGTGGTGTTGGAGAAGACTCTTGAGAGTCCCTTGGACTGCAAGGAGATCCAACCAGTCCATTATAAAGGAGATCAGTCCTGGGTGTTCTTTGGAAGGAATGATGCTAAAGCTGAAACTCCAGTACTTTGGCCACCTCATGCGAAGAGTTGACTCATTGGAAAAGACCCTGATGCTGGGAGGGATTGGGGGATGGAGGAGAAGGGGACGACAGAGAATGAGATGGCTGGATGGCATCACCTACTCGATGGACGTGAGTTTGAGTGAACTCCGGGAGTTGATGATGGACAGGGAGGCCTGGTGTGCTGTAATTCATGGGGTCGCAAAGAGTTGGACACAACTGAGCAACTGAACTGAACTGAACACCACACAGAATTTGAACCCAGAGCTGAAGACAAAGAAATAATACTGAAGATCGTTTCCCTTTTTTGAGTTATAGGCTGCTGCTCCTAGAAGAGGAAAATGTTTGTATTCTAAGCTGGATTCCTTTAAGCAACCTCAGTATGTTTGGCAATATTGGTTTATTTTGGAGTAATCATGTCTTAGAATCTTATGGTTTCTTTGTTCACTTAGAATCACCCTCAGTCCACAGGATTCTCTGATCCAGAATGCTCTGCCCACAAGGGATCCACATCATATCCTTCCGAGAAGGTTGCTGCTGATGTTTTGACTATAAAAGACAGCTGGGGGTGGAGGGGAGAGTCAGTCATCCTTCCTAGTCTTTCCATGGATGAGACACTTCCCCTCTAGCTTGACTCCTTACACTGGGGTCTCTGACCAGATATGATTCTTCAGTGATGGAGGTCAATTGTCTTTCACCCGAGGCTGGCTCACTGTGGATCTCTGCCAGCAGCGTTATTGGAGAGCCCTTGATGCCCTTCAGTTACTGTGCCACACTGATTTACTCTTCTGCTGAGTCTTCTCAAGCCCTTGGTAATGAAATGTTGATTAAAATATCTGATTGAAAGGTGGCAGCAGCTGCATCAATATTAACAACTGTTTCTGAGTACTCACTCACCATGTTCTGAGTTGCTGACAGAATGCAATCACCCAACAAAACTGAGACAAGAACTAATCAGAATCCACATTTACCAAGGAAAAAAGTAAGCCCAGCAATTGATGAACCTTGCCCACAGTAATAGAGAGAGGAACAGTCAATGCCATGGCATTCTTTTTACAACTTTACTTTTTGAAATCGTATTTGTTTATTTTTAGCTGCACTGGGTCTTTGTCGCTGCACAAGGACTTTGTCTAGTTGTGGTGAGCAGGAGCGACTCTCCAGTTGAGGTGGGCAGACTTCTCACAGCTGGGGCTTCTCCTTTTGTGGTACGCGTCTAGGGTACATGCGCACAGTAGTTTCGGTGCACATGGGCTTAGTTGCACCAAGACACGTGGAATCTTCCCAGACCAGGGATTGAACCTGCGTGCCCTGAATTGGTAGATGGATTCTTAACTACTGGACCACCAGGGAAGTCCAGACCATGGCATTCTGATGTGAGAGCTTGGGAAGGTGGCCTCTCTATAGACAGCGTTCTTCTCATTGTTGCCTCTAACCTACCCCTCATTCCCCAATTTAGTTTCACAGGAAGGTGGATTGCACAACTAAAACACCAGCCTGGGCTTTGGGTTCCTCGTCTTAACTGACAGCCAGTTATCATCTGTTTCTCAGGAATGTCTTTTTAGGCCATTGTTTGCATCATTTCAAAACCAGAGAGCTATGTAGTTTCTGTGAGACCCATTCCTGGGAGCTAGAGATTGCAATCCAAGGCTGAAATATGCCTTGATGGTCACTGTCAACTCATTCTTCCCTTTATTATCCACTAGCTTTGGGGGACTTTTAAATCTTTAGATATATCTTAACCCTCTTTCCAAAGCATTTAACATTATCAGATCTTTAAAGAACCTTATCAGATCTTTAAAGTAGTTTCATTCTTTCTTTTTCCTTGACTATCTAAATTTGTACAACTAGAAATGTTTTCTCACACTCAGTCCTTATCCCTCTTGGGATTTCATGGTTTTAGTGGATATTTTTCTGAATTCATCTGATCTTTCCATATATCTCTAGAATTTAGAAGATTGATGCCCAGTAATGTCTACAACTATTCTAGTGGAGACTCTAGCAAGTATGCCCAAAGAAGGAACTCTATGTCTAGAACTAAATTCCTTAGATATGGCATCACATGGTAAATCTAACCTTCCCTGCAGCTCCTCTTCACATCACTGTCCTTAGGATTCACTGTCATTCTCACCTTTCTTCTTTTGCCAAAATAAGATGGTATTTCTTTAGATTTATTCATTGAACTAATTAAATATATCCATGCCCCTAGAGTAGCACATAACTATACACAAAGGGAGCACACTAAATTAGCCATTAGACTGTACAATTGAAAAAAAAAAAGTGGAAAAAAGGAAGAAAAAATTAGAAATATTTCCGCTAAAAGAAGGTCAGATGGAAAGTTGTCATATATCAATTCTGAAGGGTTTTCAAGCTCCTAGTCTGTACCATAAATCCTCTGCTTGATGCATAACACATTTAGAGCAATCGGAATGGGGCTTGGCTTGTTCATGAGATTATAGCCCCAATAAAGAAGGAAAACCTGTGCCGTGCATTTTTATAGTCGATGAAACTCCATTGCAACAGCCCATCTTCTTATATTCCATGCTAGAATAATGGATTGGGTAGATTCTCCAGGATATCTTCCCAACCCAGGGATCGAACCCAGGTCTCCTGCATTGCAGGTGGATTCTTTACCAGCTGAGCCACAATGGAAGCCCAAGAATACCGGAGTGAGTAGCCTATCCCTTTTCCAGCAGATCTTCCCGATCCAGGAAACAAACCAGGGTCTCTTGCATTACAGGTGGATTCTTTACCAACTGGGCTATCAGGGAAGCCCATATTCCATGCCATCTGTGTATTAATCAAATTCCTTCCCTCATTCACTCAGTAAAAAGTTTTACATGGATATTATGTTCCAGAAGCTGTATGCTAATACTACTCAGTTCAAGTTGGCCATCCTTCCATTTTCTAGAACCTCATAGAATCTCAGTATTCTGAAACCCCTTCTAGATAACATAAAAGAAAAAATCAGAAAAAAAGGTCTTTTTATTAATAAAGAGATTTTAAAGATGTTTCATGGTTGGTTCCCATTCATCATAGTATTTAAAATGTCTTAATATTTGGTTGAAGGCTGAGCACTGAAAAATTGATGCTTTCGAACTATGGTGTTGGAGAAGACTTTCAAGAGTCTCTTGGACTGCAAAGAGTTCAAACCAGTCAACTCTAAAGGAAATCAACCCTGCATATTCACCGGAAGGACTGATGCTGAAGCTGAAGCTCCAATACTTTGGCCACCTGATGCAAAGAGCTGATTCACTGGAAAACACCCTGATGCTGGGAAAGGTTGAAGGCAGGAGGAGAAGGGGACAACAGAGGATGAGATGGTTGGATGGCATCACTAACTCAACAGACATGAGTTTGAGCAAGCTCCAGGAGATGGTGAAGGATAGGGAAGCTTGGAGTGCTGCTCTTTGTGACAGGGGTCGCAAAGAATGGGACAAAACTTAGCAACTGAACAACATTTTGTTAGCATTTTTATTAATACATATTTCAAAGGACTTTCAAAAACACTGTATAGTTAAATGTTCACTTTTAGCATTTGAGTTTGGAGTGTTTGAGAAAGTCTTCCTCACTATGAACTCCGTAAGTGCAGAGACTGAATTTTATTATTGTTTATTTCTCTAGAATCTCACCCAAAATTAGGTGTGCAAGCTGGTTTTAGAAAAGGCAGAGGAACCAGAGATCAAATTGCCAACATCCGCTGGATCATCGAAAAAGCAAGAGTTCCAAAACATCTATTTCTGCTTTATTGACTATGCCAAAGCCTTTGACTGTGTGGATCACAATAAACTGGAAAATTCTGAAAGAGATGGGAATACCAGACCACCTGACCTGCCTCTTGAGAAACCTATATGCAGGTCAGGAAGCAACAGTTAGAACTGAACATGGAACAGACTGGTTCCAAATAGGAAAAGGAGTACGTCAAGGCTGTATATTGTCACCCTGCTTATTGAACTTATATGCAGAGTACATCATGAGAAACGCTGGGCTGGAAGAAACACAAGCTGGAATCAAGATTGCTGGGAGAAATATCAATAACCTCAGATATGCAGATGACACCACCCTTATGGCAGAAAGTGAAGAGGAACTAAAAAGCCTCTTGAAGAAAGTGAAAGCGGAGAGTGAAAAAGTTGGCTTAAAGCTCAAGATTCAGAAAACGAACATCATGGCATCTGGTCCCATCACTTCATGGCAAATAGATGGGGAAACAGTGCAAGCAGCATCAGACTTTATTTTTGGGGGCTCCAAAATCACTGCAGATGGTGACTGCAGCCATGAAATTAAAAGACACTTACTCCTTTGAAGGAAAGTTATGACCAACCTAGACAACATATTAAAAAGCAGAGACATTACTTTGACAACAAAGGTCCGTCTAGTCAAGGCTATGGTTTTTCCCATGGTCATGTATGGATGTGAGAGTTGGACTGTGAAGGAAGCTGAGCGCCAAAGAATTAATGCTTTTGAACTGTGGTGTTGGAGAAGACTCTTGAGAGTCCCTTGGACTGCAAGGAGATCCAACCAGTCCATTCTGAAGGAGATCAGCCCTGGGTATTCTTTGGAAGGACTGATGCTGAAGCTGAAACTCCAATACTTTGGCCACCACATGCGAAGAGTTGACTCATTGGAAAAGACCCTGATGCTGGGAGGGATTGGGGGCAGGAGGAGAAGGGGATGACAGAGGATGAGATGGCTGGATGGCATCACCAACTCGATGGACATGAGTTTGGGTAAGCTCTGGAGTTGATGATGGGAGGCCTGGTGTGCTGCAATTCATGGGGTCAAAAAGAGTTGGACACGACTGAGCAACTGAACTGAACTAAAGTGATTTTTGAGTGAATATCTTCACATCAATGTTTGTAAGTTATCTTCCCTACTGATATGTAATGGGAGGCTGTTTCCACTATTTCCTTTTCGTGTGCCCAGCACTGTTGTCATTAGACAAGGCACTTGGCAAGATTTCACCCAGGAAAAATGTCAGGCTGGACTTAGAGCATGAGTAGGGACAATGCCATGTTATCTATCTAGCCACACTACTGCTCCTTGAAGCCAAAAGGTTTCATGTCACCCTTTATGAAAAGTTTGACAAAGATACAAAGTTGCTAGGTGGGACAAATGAGAGAAGTAAAGTTTATGTTGAGGGTGGTAGTTTCACAATGCCAGTTATTAAGGTTTCAGAAATATTAAGGTAGATTTGAACAAACTCAAGATAGATTTGAACAGTAAGATGGCATCTAAAGCAAGTACTTTATTAATATGCCTTCTTCAATTCTCTGCTTTCACAGTGGACTTGGGAATTATTTCCTCAAATTATATATACCAGCTGCGTGGGCTGCTGGTTAAAAACACCAGGTCATTCAATGAGCAGAATGTAAGAAATGACAGAAATAGCTGTCTGGTATCCTGGTCTCTGAAAGAAAACAAGATAAAAAGCCTGGAAGGTACTCAGAAAGCAGAGGTAGATGTGAATTTCAAGAGGGTTAACATCTTGCTATTTCCATCTTTCTCCAACAGAGATCTTAAATAGACTGACTTTCAATTTCCCTAATTATCTGTGAAAACATTCTTAGGAGATAACCCAAGACTTAGAGGTTAAAAATGTGTTCTGTCAATGGAATGTGCATTGGCAGAAAAATGTTACGAGATAATTTTAGGTCCTGGAGCTTAGGTATTATCCTGTGTGATCTTGGAAAATCATCTAATCTCTCTAGATCTCCATTTTCTAACTTCGATGGGAATATTTTAAAATTGGCCCATTTATCTCTTAACATAGATGATGGAGGAGGAGAGCTAATAGAGACCTATTTAAATAGTGTATTTTTCCTTTTTGGACTCCAACTCATCTCTGAGTAGAAGTAGTCAATAAAAAAGGATTGAAAAGTCAGTTACGTAAAAGTTGGTTTCAGACCTAAGAGAAGTCTGCCTCATTTCACAGGCAGCAAGCCTGCTGCTGCTGCTGCTGCTAATTCGCTTCAGTCGTGTCTGACTCTGTGCGACCCCATAGAGGCACACATCCCAAGCTTTTTATTCCTTTTTCTATTTGATTTTGATGAACATCTGTTTGGGTGAGGTAACCTTACATGTTTGCTGTGGTAAAAACACATTGTGAAAATATTGTATTCTTTTATCCTGCCAACATGAGAACCAGAGGGAGGAAGTGAAGATTAGCTGGAATGATTTGTATCAGTAGATGTGAGCCAAGCTACTCAGAATCTTCCCAGTAAGTCCTGAAACCTTCAGTATCTCTATTTTACACACACACTATACTACACATATCTGTATCTATCCATCCATCCAACCATCCATATATACTCTCCTCCTACTATGTGCCAGATGTCTTTTGAAGCTTTCAGGTTATGCAGTTGAATGAGAGATACATGCTTCCTGCTTTCAGAATGCTTACATTCCAATGTGGGGAGAAATCAAATAATGAAGTCAGAAAGTAAATTGTTAAGATAAATTCAAATAATTACATATGCTATGAAAAAACTCATAATAATTAAACAGAGAATAATAGGCAGGTGAGAACTGGGGCTGAGGTTTGACAACTTTAGATACAATAGTCTGACAAGATCTCTCTGAGAAGCTGACACCTGAATTAAAATGTTAATATGTAAATGTACCACACAGGGGACAATCTGGGAAAAGAACTGAAAGAGTAGTTGGAGTGGCTTAGATGAGGGAAATCTGCAGGAAAATGGAGAGATAAACAAGAGCCTGACTATATACTCTATTAACTTGAGATTTATTCTGGAGTGAATAGAAAATTGAGAGCTTCTTTGATGTGCGGGGCAATATCTTTCATCACCTTTGGACAGTTCTCACTCATTACCTCTACAGATGTTTCTTCTGCCCCATTCTTTCTCCTGTCTATCTGTAACACCAACTAAATGTGTATTAGACAACTTGATAATGTCTCACACATCTAGAACATTCTGCTCAGTGTTTTTTCGCCCTTCATTCCGATAATTTCTATTGAACTATCTTCAAATTCACTGATACTTTCTTTTCCTGGGTCCAGTCATGTAAACACATTAAATGAATTCATTTCTGGACTACGTTTTCAGGTCTACAATTTCCACTTGATCCTTTTACAGAGTTTTTATTTCTATGCTGAAGTTCCCTATCTAGCATAAAGTACTTTCCTAAAAAATGTTCATTGAATGAATGAATTGGTTTTGATACCCTGTCAATAAGAAGGATTTTTTAAAATACAGAAAAATAAATTTATTTGAGCATTCAGATGATCATAAATTAGCTATCTTCCACTAAGATTCAATAACTTCTGGTATAAGCAGTTGACAGATATTATTATCTGCATGTTTTGTAAATTTCACCTTACTTTGGGGACAGCTAATGCTACGAAGCATTTTCATATTATTGGGATATTTTTTAAATGGAAGTATGATTGATTTACAATGTTGTATTAGTTTCAGGTATACATATATATGTGTATATATGAATATATGTGTTCTTTCTCAGACTATTTTCTGTTATAGATTATTATAAGATATTAAATATAGTTCCCTGTGCTATACAGTAGGTCCTTGTTATTTATGCATTTTATGTAATAGCCCACCTTTCCCCTTTGGTAACCGTAAGTTTGTTTTCTATGTCTGTGAGTCTGTTTCTGTTTTGTAAATAAGTTCATTTGTATTATATTTTTAGGTTCCACATAAAAGTAATATCATATTTGTCTTTACCTATCTTTCACTTAGTACACCAATATCTAGGTTCATCCACACTGTTGCAAATGACATTATTTCATTCTTTTTTAAGGCTGAGTAACATTCCATTGATTATATGTACTATGTCTTCTTTATCCATTCATCTATCAATGGACATTTAGGTGCTTCCATGTCTTGGCTATTGTAAATAGTGCTGCAATGAACATTGGGGTGTGTGCATCTTTTACAATTACAGTTTTTGTCTTTTCCAGATATATGTAACATAGGTCTGTCTAGTCAAAGCTATCATTTTTCCAGTAGCATGTACGGATGTGAGAGTTGGACTATAAAGAAAGCTGAGCACTGAAGAATTGATGCTTTTGAACTGTGGTGTTGGAGAAGACTTTTAAGAGTCCCTTGAACTGCAAGGAGATCAAACCAGTCCATCCTAAAGGAAATCAGTCCTGAATATTCATTGAAAGGACTGATGTTGAAGCTGAAACTCCAATACTTTGGCCACCTGATGCAAAGAACTGACTCATTGGAAAAGACCCTGAAGCTGCAAAAGATTGAAGGCGGGAGGAGAAGAGGGTGACAGAGGATGAGATGGTTGGATGGCGTCACTGGCTTAATGGACATGAGTTTGAGTAAACTCCGGGGGTTGGTGATGAACAGGGAAGCCTGGCGTGCTGCAGTTCATGGGGTTGCAAAGAGTTGGACACGACTGAGCCACTAAATTGAACTGAGATATATGTCCAAGGATTGTTGGATCACATGTTAGCTTTATTTTTAGTTTTTTTAAGGACCTCCTTACTGTTCTCCATAGTTACTGCACCAATTTACATTCCCACCAATACTGCAGGAGGGTTCCCTTTTCTCTATCCTCTCTCCAACATTCATTAGGTGTAGACTTTTTGACGATGGCCATTATGACTGGTGTGGTGTGGCAATACCTCGTAGTTTTGATTTTCATTTCTCTAATAATTCGTGATGATGAGCACCTTTTCATGTTGAGCATTTGGATGTCATTTTTGAAGAAATGCCTATTTGGGACTTCTCCCCATTTTTTTCACTGACATTTGATTTTTTGATATTGAGTTATATGAGCTATTTGTATATTTTGGGAACTAATCCCTTATCAGTCTCATCATTTGCAAATATTTTCTTTCAGTCTGTAAGTTGTTTTTTTGTTTATGGTTTCCTTTGCTATGGAAAGCTTTTAAGTTTAATTAGGTACCACTTATTTATTTTGGTTTTTATTTCTATTATTTAGGACATGGATCTAAAAACTATTGCTGTGATTTATGTCAATGACTGTTTTGCCTATGCTTTCCTCCAGGAGTTTTATCATATCTAGTCTTACATTTAAATTTTTAATCCATTTTAAATTTATTTTTGTATGTGATGTTACAGAACGTTCTAATTTCATTCTTTTGCATGTAGCTGTTCAGTTCACCCAGCACCACTTACTGAAGAGATCATCTTTTCTCTATTGCGTATTTTTCCCCCTTTGCTGAAGACTATTTCCTCCTTTGTAGGTGTGTGGGTGTATTTCTAGGCTATGTACTCTGTTCCACTGATCTATACATCTGTTTTAATGCCAATACCACACTGTTTTGATTATTGTAGTTTTGTAGTATCAGAGGATTATGCCTTCAGCTTCGTTCTTTTTCCTCAGAATTCCTTTCACAATTCTGGGTCTTTTGTGATTCTACATATGTTTTAGGATTATTTATTCTAGTTCTGTGCAAAATGTCATTGGTAATTTGATAGGAATCACATTAAATCTGTAGATTGCTCTGGGTAGTATGGCCATTATATTAATTGTACTAATTCTTCCAATCCAAGAGCATGGACTACCTTTCTGTTTCTTTAAATCATCTTTATTTTCATCAACGTTTTGTAGTTCTCAACATATAAGTCTTTTGCCTCCTAGGTCAGGTTTAATTTCTAAATTATTTTTTTGGATATGATTTTTAAAAGGATTAAAAAATTTTTTCTCTTTGTGATATTTCATTGTCAGTGTAAAGCAATGCAACAGATTTCTGCATGTATATCTTGTATCCTGCTACTTTGATGAATTCATTTATTAATTTTTGTGTGATTGGTATTTTTGTGTTTCGTCAGCTCACAGGAGTAGACCCACAGGCACATGAACTTTGCTTAATAGTAAAGAACTGTAGAAACCATAATTAATGTCTTCCTTTTGTGAATGCTTTGAATAAAACTAGAATGTCTTTGAGTTCAGTTTTATCCCTAGAAAAGAAGATAAGTCATTCTGTTGGTAAGACATAGAATATGAGCAGATTACACATGATTAAAATTCTTTCTCTCCAGAGAATAGCTATGGAAAGTTTCTCTAAATGGAACAGTGAAAGAGAAATATGATTTTCACTGGGAAAGGAAAATCCCAGAGGTCTGTCCTGCAAAGAACAGCCATTAAAGTGGGAGGAAATTCCAGAATTTAATAGTTCAGATTCAAAAGAAAAGTGAAAGCGAAAAAAATGAAGTTTATATAGTACACTAAATGTTCTGGAGAAGACAACAAAATAGCAAGGCAAGGCTGTAGAATTCTACAATAAGAAAAACATGAATATACATTTTCCAGAAAGCAATAGACTCACATTAGTTCAGAGATAGATGCCTCTGTCAGGGGTCATACATAAAGTTGCAATCATTGCTATGTTTTATTAGTGATTATTAATATTGTGACTAATCCAATGCCACCAGCTGCCCTGAGTGTACTTTAAGTACAGGGAAAAACTGAGAAGAATTTCTTAAGGTGAGAGACACATATTGACATGTATTATGAATCTGCAACAACACTCACACAGGCACAGGCACACTTGCATGATTCACAGGGGTACTAAATTTTATCCTCTCGGCAGATACTGAGACTCTTTCATATTCGCCTGTACTTTCCAGACATTATATAGAGAGACAGACATCTGAATCTGGCCAGTGGCAGGGTTGCCCGGTGATTAATTAGATCAGCGCATGGCTGGGATATGCTGACCTTTCCTGTCCCTGCTAAGCCCAAGGCCTCTGCTCCTGAGTGCTTTCCTCTTTGCAAACTGTAGCAGCGGCATTCTTTTCAAAATGCTTCACAAACTTTACTTCTCATTGCCCTGAGGAGAGGCCTTTATTAGTCTCTCCACTTTACTGACTGGAAAGAACTGATCTGCTTAGGGTCCAGTGGGAATTTAGTGCCCAAACTGGAATTACAACTTCAGAGCCTTTGAATCCAGTCCAGAGCAATGGCCACTTAAGACAAATCTGTCTTGGCTCTTTTTCCCTTCTGCTCTGTCTCTGCAGGGGTAACTCACCCCAAGGATGCATTCTTATCAGTCTGTGAGTTTTGGTTTCGAAATACTTAAGGTATTTTTGATGTTTCAAGTGTATTTGTGCTATTCATGATGTGGACAGAGGTTAACTGTTGATTAAAGTTAAGGAGCTAGTCTGTGCCTGGATTTATATAACCCAGGACAAGCTAAAGTCAGACAGTTGGAGAATGCTAGGTATTAGGGAGTAGGATGTGAAGATTGAAAAAATCCTTATGTATGGCTGATGGGAGAAATATTGTTTTTCCTCACACCTCACTGAGTAGGCCCATGGCTGCATCTCACTGCAAGGCAGTCTTCAAATGTCATCTTCATTTCAGATAGCCACATGTCCAGCTATAATATACGGTACTTTTACTATAGAAGAAGGAGTGAGTAGTACTGGAAGATAACTAGGAATTGCTGCCTCCCAAATTAGAAGGTTTTTTCCCCCAAATTATTACGAATAATGGAGTAAATAACCACAGAGAAAAATGGGGCGGGGATCAGATGAACATGTCATCAAATATTTACTTTTTTGCAGACCTTAGAATTAAAGGGAATATTTAAGATCTTTCATCAACTTTGTTTTATTTTGTCGTTGTTTAGTTGCTCCAGCTCTTTACAACCCCATGGACTGCAGCATGCCAGGCTTCCCTGTCCATCACCATCTCCTGGAGCCTGTCCATTGAGTCGGTGATGCCATCCAACCATCTCATCCTCTGTCGTCCCCTTCTCCTCCTCCTGCTTTATTTTATGTTACTTCATTTTATTTTACATATTTGTGTTCGACCTCAAATAGAGTGTTAATTAAACCATCAGCTCGTTTGGACATTAAAATCATCATCACTCACAACATGCTCGGATCTTGTTTCATTTAAAAAAACGTTAATTTTTTTTTTTGGCTGTGCTGGGTCTTTGTTGTGTGGGCTTTTCTCTAGTTGTAGCTAGCAGGAGCTACACTCGAGTTGCAGTGCGTGGGCTTCTCGCTGCGGTGGCTTCTCTCGTTGCAGAGCACGGAGTCCGTGGCATTTGGGCTTCAGCAGTTGTGGCACGTGGGCTCAGTGGTTGTGGTGCATGGGTTTAGTTGCTTCGAGGCATGGGGGATCCTCCCGGACCAGGGATCAAACCTGTGTCTCCTACGTTGGCAGGCGGATTCTTTACCACGGAGCCAACAGGGAAGCCCTCTCCTTTCATTTTTAAATATCCTCCAGGCAGTCCTTAACAAGCCCATCCCCATTGTAAGCTATACCCTGAATGTGCTTGATACTTATCTTTGAAATTATGTGTCTTTGTAAATTATCTGGTGTTTTTTACATGTATTTTCATTTTATATAAATTATACTGGGGCTTTGGGTCTTTTTAGAATGCCCTCCCCCGTGCTGATCCACACATGCACACAAAATCTTAACATTTTATTCTACTAGCTGTAGGGTATTATCTTCACATTTAGGTCTTTCATTCAACTGGAGTCTCACTTTATATTGGTATAAAGAATGGATCTTGTTTTGCTTTTTTTAATATAGTGACCCAAATTTCCTATTAAACATCACTAAACAATTTTTTTTTTTCTTATTGATCTGGACTAACACCATTATCATAGATCAAGTTCCCTGATACTCTATGGTCTTTCTCTCTCCTCTTAGATCTCCATTCCATTCCATTTGTCTATTTGTCTTGACCTCTTGAACTAGTTTCATTTTTTTAAGACCATATATAGAATACTGTGCTGTGCTTAGTTGCTCTGTCATGTCTGACTCTTTGCGACCCCATGGACTGTAGCCCGCCAGTCTCCTCCGTCTATGGGGATTTTCCAGGCAAGAATACTGGAGTGGGTTGCCATGCCCTCCTCCAGGGGATCTTCCCAACCCAGGGATCAAACCCAGGTCTCCCGCATTGCAGGTGGATTCTTCACAGTCTGAGCCACCAGCGAAGCAGCCATCCCCACCAGCAAAAGCCTTTTCCCCTTTTAACAGGACTATTTAGGTTTCTAAAGTGAAAGTGTTAGTCACTTAGTCATGTCTAACTCTTTGTGACCCCATGGACTGTAGCCTCCCAGGCTCCTCTGTCCATGGGATTTCCCAGGCAAGAATACTGGAGTGGGTAACCATTCCCTTCTCAAGGGGATCTTCCCAACCCAGGGACTGAACCCAGGTCTCCTACAAGTACACACACACATACACGAACACACACACGCACACACACATGCACACACACACACACACACAAAACCCACTCTATGTATACAGTGAAGTATTGTCCTAATGACTGACCGAACTAGACTGACCTGGAAAGTGTGACCTGCAAATGTGATAAATGACTGTGCACCATATAAATGGCAAGAAAATGGGAAACCAGAAGGAAATCAGGGCTCCAGCAACTATCTTCGCCCCCAAGGGTGATGTGTATGATGACTACACCCAATTTCCATGCAAAGAGCGACTTGCCTCTCTGTCCTTCTATACTTCTTGCTCTTTGTCCATAAATGTATTTTTCTTTCTCATAATTGCTCATTCAACCATGTTTCATAAAAGATTTAGAATGTCTTACAAAAAATGCAATTAACCAAGCAAAATATAATAACACCAAAAGGGATGAGAAAAACAAGTCAAGGGAAACATTAAAGTTGTGCCTATTTTATTTGGAGCCCAAGTTAGTTTATGGTAACCTCCATTGACCTTGATCTTCCTTCCATGTGTAGTTTCTCTCTTTCTGGTTTTCACAAGGTTATTCAACTTTTGGGTTTTTTCATTGTGGTATTTAGGTCAAGAAAAGAAAACCTCTGGACAAGAGGAAACAGAGGTTTGGAATAAAGAGCTCTGGGTGGATGGTGGGGGCGGGGGGCGTGATTTCCTAGACCCTGTGCAATTATCTGATACAGATAGAAAAAGTTTAGTAGAAAGAGCAGAGACTGAGACCCAGAAGGCTTGGACTCTTGTCCTACTGACTGGCTGTGACCTTGACTCAAACACAAACTCTTCCTGGTTTATTGCCCTCAGCTCCCAGGGAAGGAGGCTGCCCTAGGTGGTCCCAAGGCCCCACCCACTGCCAACAGTCTCTGATCCTGCATGCGTTTTTTCCTCTAGGGGAATTAATCATCATCTCTCTCCAGAGACATTTTACAACTAACATGCACACCGGGACAGCTATTAGTCCTGTAACTGAGAAAGGTCACTCCCAGAAGGCTAATTAGCCTCCTCTGTTGGTTCAGAATAATTGCTCCATAATATTCACATCACTTTTTTACACTAGGACTTCCTATTCTGTGGTAGGCCTAACAGATGTATCTGATGCATAAAAGAGGAGAAATAGTAAATGCATTCCACAGCTTAGAGGAAATAACTCCCATAAACCGTACTTTCCAGCAAATATCCAAAGAAGCTAGTCACAGAATTAGAGAAGACCGTTGTCATACAACTGTCCTCTGGTGCTCTCATCTTCTTGAGTTATCCCTTTTTATCAACAACCAAATCAACTAACTGCATTGACGGCTGGCATTCAGGCACCTCCCGGTTACACCTGAGATCCATCGGGGAAGAGGCTCTGATTATCCCCTAACATTGCTTCAGAGGCTTTCCTTGGCTCCTCTGTCACCCCAGCTATTTCACTGTGCTCTAGCTTCACTCAAGGTGACCATCACACAGAGTGATCTCAGAGCTTTATCAAGGCTGAGGCATGTCAGAGTGGAATTCATGCCCAGAACACAGGAAATGATTCAGGCCTAGAACTACTCAGAGAACCCACTGGCTGTGTATCATCATAGAGATTCCCTTACTGGCCGTGATGGACTGACTTGTGTCCTCTTAAAATTCACATGCTGAAGCCCTAACTCAAAAATGTGACTGTATTTGGATATAGGACAACCAAAGAAATAATTAAAGTTAATGAGATCCCCAGGATGGGGTTAATGACAGGACTATAAGGAGAGACAACAGACAGCTCGCTTTCTCTCATTCTGTCTCTCTCTCTCTCTCTCTCTAAATTTCTCTCCTTTCTCAATAAGAAAGAGGCCATCTGCAAGCCAGGAAGATGCTCTCACCAGAAACCAAATTGGCTGGCACCTTGATCGTGGACTTCTCAAATGCCAGAACTATGAGAAGATAAATTTCTATTTTTTAAGCCATCAGTGTGCAGCCATTTTTGTTTCGGTGGCCTGAATAGACCAAGACTGGCTTTCTCTCTTCTTGGCCTAAGTCTGTTGAATCTCCCCTTAGAAGAGTCCTTTCTCCTTCACTCCTGGGCCTCTGCTTCTCTCAGCGTGGCCTCCAGGGCCCATGTGGTCTGATCCCTGCTCTCCTCAGCAGCCTCATCTCCCACTTCTCTCTCCTCCACCCAGGCCCTGCAGCCACCCGGGGCCTTGGGTAGTTCCTGGAGAGGCCCACTGGCCCTCCCACCCAGGACTCGTGCACATGGTGCTCCCTCTCACTTCTGTGCCCTGCTCCCTCCTCCTCACCCATCACCTGCTTCACTCCTCTGCTTCATTAGATCTTACATCAGCCAGCATTTCCCAGAGAAAGCCTGGGTTTAGGTCAGCTCCTTTTCTTACATGCTTGTACAGAACCATGTTCTTTTCCTTGTACGCCTTTAGCAACACATTCTTTAATGACATCTCAGGTCTCAGGTGAAAGTCTAAACCAGACCTCGGTAGTTGGATTCCTGTGCTTCCTCTAACCTGAGCTAACTGAAAGGTTAGTAAATATTTTTCCTATTCTTCTGCCTTATGGTATTTCTTTGCATAACCCAGTGCTCCAAATGATCACATTTTAATCATACTGTAGATTTCTGAATTACTGCAGTTCCTAATTATCTAATATTTATGTTCCAAAAGCTACAAAATCGAAATTAAAAGAACATCTTTGCACATCTGGAGAATTTGTTTTTACCTTCCAGTGCTTCTTTAAAACTCTAAACCTTTCATTTTATATACTGAAGAGTTTATATCAACTTGGAAATTTGGCATAAATCATTTAGCATTTTTATTATTATCACTAATTTTTAAAAATCCTTCTTTTTATGAGTACTTTTGCTTTTTTTTTATAAAAGATAGACCAATATACTAAATCTCCATATTCTGTTACTCTCATTACCCATCAAAATCAATTATCTCATGCCAATGTTGTTTTATCTATACTCCAAAAAAAAAAATGTTTTCAAACAGTTTATTTATCTTTAAAACAGGCTGTTTTGCTGTTTTGGATCAAAAATGAGAATACATCTCATAACATCTCTTTCTCTATTAACTGGATATCTGCCCTAGGAAGTAGACAACTTAGACTTATCCCTATAGGTCGAAAGACTGAGAGGACTGTTGCTATGAAGGAAATGGAGTCTGGGCTGACACTCCTGATTGCTTAGCAGACAAACAATCCCCTTTTTGTCCACTCTGCTCAGGTGTTGGGAGTCAAAGTAGCAAGGAAGAGCAACTACTCCCTGGGATAAGGGAAGGCTCAGATTGTGGAAGCCTTTGAGGGTGATTCCACTCCTCTGCACCATGATTAGTGCAGAGGGATCATGTGATCCACTTTGGGCCAATCGGGAGTAAGGGGAAGTATCCTGAGCCTTCTGGGAAAAATTTCCTCCTGACAAATGACAGAAAATACCCTGCTCCTTGTTTTCCGCCTTGCGTGCAGTTGCTGAGGAGGTAGCACTTGGAGTTGTGGCAGCCATGCTGGGACCAGGAGAGGAGAGGGTGCTGATTTACTGAGGAATGAGCAGTGGAATAGGGGAAGACCTGACTCCTTGATGTCCTCATCAGGCCTTGGAAGAGTGTGGAGAGAAAATTCGTGTGTGCTAAGTCACTTGGGTTGTATCCAACTCTTTGCGACCCTATGGACTGTAGCCAGCCAGGCTCCTCTGTCCATGGGATTCTCCAGGCAACAACACTGGAATTGGTTGCTGTGCCCTCCTCCAGGGGATCTTCCTGACCCAGGGATTGAACCAGAGAGAAAATAAGCCCTTCTGTTTAAGCAGCTTTTAGGTAGGTATTCTGTTTCTTGCACTCAAGAGCAAACAAATTGTTAAAGAACCAATACCAGTCTGTTTTGCTTATGCAGATGACCAGTAAACAGCATCTGCTCAAAACTGAGCAAGTGATAGTTACACTGGTATCAATGGGAAAAAGAATGTGGCCTGCCATATCAGTAAACACAGAATGTTGCAACCATCAAGTCACTGTGTCTATCCCAGATGGTGAGCCCTGAGGGAACTCGGAAAGGAGACAAATAGACTTCTGGCTGCCACGCCCTCAGTCCCACAGCCACACCCACCCCCAACAATGCACCCTGAGGAGACGAAGGATGGGAAAGCACAGGATGCTGGCCCCAGATAGCTGAGGTGTGTATCAAAGGAAAGACTTCTGTGAGCCCAGACTTTCATGTCTTTCCATATATAGACAAGCACTAAATTCCTTGAGATATCTGGTTTTCCTTAATTAATAGTATCTTGTGAGGTTCCAACTACCTGGTCTTTGTTGCAAAAACTCCTATGTATCCTGGCTCCTCCCTTACCCCTTTGGAACAGCTTCTTCGATCTATCTGAAAGGCTGTGTCCTGGGCTTAAGTTCTCAGTTTTGTCTGCCAAATTCTCAGCTTTTAGGTTGTGTGTGTGTGTGTGTGTGTGTGTTTAGTTGATAACTTACTCAACATTTACTGAGCACTTACTATGAGCCATGGACTGTACTAGGTACTGGAAACTTAAGTATAAACAAGGAACAATTTCTACTCTGAAAAACTCTTATTTAGTTAAAAAAAAAAAATTAAAGACTTGACATTTCCAGGGGTTATTGTATTTTCTTGGGAAAATAAGACAGTTTGGCCACCAAACAGCTGGATTTAGGGTGGGGAAGGATGCTTGAGAAGTTATAGGACCCAGAAATAATAAAAATCATACTTAGTCACATTCCATAAGGAAGGCTGGTGTCAGAAATAGGCTGATTGGCAAACACAGACATGGCATGATTTCAGAAACTCTGAAAAGTGCTCTTACCACTGAAAAATTCCTCCTGGTACCTAAATTCCGCACCTAGAGACTCACTCCCTTGGATTAAGGATTTGTCTCTTTCTAAATTTCAAGTACCCTGGAGAAGCGACACATTACTATTTCCCCATCATTTAAAAGGAAAATTAGAGCCTTCAGGAGAGTTCTGGGAATTGAAGAAAGGTGAGTAGAAGCGGAGGGAGGAGAAATGGGCCCCCTAAGGAGACTAGGGGACACTGAAGTGACTCACATGTTAGCTCAGGGTCACCTCTGAGCCAGCAGAAATCATCCCCCGAAGGGCAGGTGATCTGAGATTTTTCCATTCCTTCCTTGGCTTTGTTTTTCTTTAGGAAAGGTTTGTAGAAAATTGAGACTCCATCCCAAAAAGTGTGGAATTTTTTACATAAAGATCCCATGGGCCACTCTAGCATGGAAATGAAGTAGGGAAGGGTCAGGAGAGAGAAGCCCTGTCCTGCTACTCATAGTTCTTCCAAACGCATCCCCAGGGAAACAATGGGAAGAAGAGAAGCTCTCTGCCTTGGTGACCCGAAACTGAAAATACATAATTATCCGGAAAATGTAAACAAAAAGTAGGCTACTGAAAGGAAGGCCTAAGAGTGGTTTCTCTGTGCTTGAAGATTCTGGTTGGGCACTTCTAAGTGTCTCAAGATTGCTTGTGGAGCACTGCAAGGTTGTCCTCCCCACCATACTTCCTCCTCCCTGCCCCTGCCCCTTGTCTGCAACCCTCCCTTCCTGGCAATTCCCCTTGTTTCCCAAAGAAGTTCTGCCCGGGGTGTCTACTACAGCTTCTGACTTCCTCCTAGACTGTCTGGTCTACAGAGGGGTTCAGCAGTAAAGATTTCATAATCATGGTCAAACGGAAGTAGAGAGATGAAAAAATGCCCACATGTGTGGATAAGAACAGCATTGACCTTTTTACGTAAAAGTGAAGTTTTGTCTTGTTCAGTCGCTAAGTCATATCCATCTCTTTGCAACCCCATGGACTGCAGCACACTGGGCTTCCCTGTCCTTCACTATCTCCTGGAGTTTGCTCAAATTCATGTCCATTGAGTTGGTGATGCTATCTAACCAACTCATCCTCTACTTACATTGCATATTGTCTTATGCATGCATGTTAAGTCGCTTCAGTGATGTCCAACTCTGTGCGACCCTATGGATTGCAGCCTGCCAGTCTCCTCTGACCATGGGATTCTCCAGACAAGAATACTGGAATAGATTGCTGTACCCTCCTCCAGGAGACCTTCCTGACCCAAGAAACAAACCTGTGTCTGTTAAGTCTAACCTGCCTTGGCAGGCAGGTTCTTTACCACTAGCACCACGTGGGTAGCCCATATTGTCTTATACACCTGAATAATTAATTGTCCTTTTTTCGCCTGTCAGGAAGCTCTAACCCTGGTTATTTATTTCCTACTGTACATATTTCCCACTGGGTTTCTACTATGTGCCAGGTAGCAAGGTGAGCATGGAGGACAAAAGGGTGTGTAGACACAGCCCTGCCTTCTTGAGCGATTTTCATTCTATTGCAGAGGCCACTAAAAGAGTGGGAAAGACTTAGAAATGAGGATTCTTGGAATGCACATCAGGGAAACCCCATAGAATGGGTGATGCACAATTCCCCAAAGAGTGAAGAGGTGACATCTTCAGAAGAAGATGGAAAGAAAGATCAGATGACTAAAACAACAGCCAGCGGCTCTCTACTGCAGTGAGGGGTTGAGATTGTAGATGTGGACAGATGTAGCTGAGACAGCATCCAGCTAGGGAGCTGCTCCAGGGAAGTGGACTAGAGTTAAGGCAGAGCTTGGCTTCCCCAGACTGGGAAGGGGAAGCTGGCAGAGCACGGGGAGGGGGCGGGGGTGGTGGTGCTCCATCCAAGTAGGAGTAAGAAGCCCAAGGAAGGCAGAGATAGGAACGAGCACATCATAGAGGGGGAAATGGAAGAGGCCACACAAGAGAATCCCAGGGCTGGCACTGAGGAGCAGTGGGAAGTAGTGTGGCATGGTAAGTACAGGCTGTAAAATCTATTTCTAATTCAGTCCTTTGGAAAAATTGTATAACTCTTCTTAATTGGGAAACAGTATATGACCACAGTGTCTTTTTAAAAAAAATTGAGATATAGTTGCTTTCCAATGTCATGTTAGTTTCTGCTGTACAACAAAGTGAATCAGCTATATGTATAAATATATCCCCTCCCTCTTAGGCCTCCCTTCAACCCCAGTCTCATCCCACCCATCTAGATCATTACAGAGCACCAAGCTGAGCTTCTGGTGCTCTACAGCAGCTTTCTATTAGCTATCAACTTTACACATGGTAGTGTATATATATGGAGATATGTGTATGAATTTCAATCTCCCAGTTCGTCTCAACCCCTCTTTTCCCTCTGTGTCCACACAAATCTCTCTATATTTGCATCTTGATTCCTGCCCTGCAAATAGGCCCATCTGTACCATTTTTCTAGACTCCACATAATGCGTTAATATACGGTATTTGTTTTTCTCCTTCTGGCTTCACTCTGTATGACAGTCTCTAGGTCCAACTCTATAAATGACCCAATTTTGTTCCTTTTATGGCTGAGTAATATTCCACTGTATATATGTGCCACGTCTTCTTTATCCATTCATATGTCAGTGGACACATAGGTTGCTTCCATGTCCTGACTACTATAAATAGTGCTGCAATGAACATTGGGGTGTGTGTGTCTTTTTGAATTATGGTTTTATCAGGGTGTATGCCCAGTAGTGGGATTGCTGGGTCATATGGTAGCTTTATTTTTAGTCTTTTAAGAAACTTCCATACTGTTCTCTGCAGTAGCTATATCAATTTACATTCCCACCAACAGTGAAAGAGGGTTCCCTTTTCTCCACATCCCCTTCAGATTTATTATTGTATATTTTTTGATGATGGCCATTCTGACTGGGGTGAGATGATACCTCATTGTAGTTTTAATCTGCATTTTCTCTAATAATTAGTGATGCTGAGCATCTTTTCACGTGTTTGTTGTTCATCTGTATGTCTTCTTCAGAAAAGTGTCCATTTAGTTCTTCTGCCCATTTTTTGTCTTAATTGTTGGGTATAGAGGTATTTGTTTTTTATCTGTGATGACTATCTAACAGTATTTATCAGTGATTTCATTCCCACATACCACAGACTGGCAAATAGATGAACAGTCTCATACTTTTATCCTTCCTCTTCGGGACAGCAGAGGGTGAGAGGGGTGGGGAAGCCCAGGAGGAGTAACAGGAGTCCCATTTCAGCCTGGTCTCTGGCTCTAATTAGCCAAGCCCTATCTTTGAGAGATCTGCCTTTTCAAGGCACATAAACAACACTGCCCAAGGCCCCTGAAGGCCATCAAGACATTTTTTAAAGCTGAAAACACATAAAATATGCATATTTTATGAACACTGAGAAAAACATGATGAGAACCAGAACTTTCAGCAAGAAACTCCATTCCAACCTAATGCTAAACTGCCTTTCTAAGAGTTCCTGGATCTCCCCCTCCCCAGGGGAAATTTTCATGAAGTCTGAGTGGGCTTTCCTGCAATATACCTAGAGGTCTGCTCTGGCTTCAGGAGTTCATGAGTTAAGTTCTCTAAGTATGCCTGGGAGAAAGTGGAAGTGTTAGTCTCCCAGTTCTTTATGTTGTTGTTTAGTCTCTAGGTCACATCCGATTCTTTGAGACCCTATGGACTACAGCCTGTCAGGCTCCTCTGTCTATGGAATTTTCCAGGCAAGATTACTGGAGTGGGTAGCCATTCCCTTCTCCAGGGGATCTTTCTGACCCAGGGATCAAACCCAGGTCTTCTGCATTGTAGGCAGATTCTTTACCATCTGAGCCATGAGGGAAAGCCCACGTACCAAGCAACGAGAGAAAATTTGCTCTTAGAAGAAGGAATAATCTAACCCTATGTTTCAATTATAGAGAGTTTTTTCATAATTAAACTGCACAGAGGTGTAACTGTGCTACCTGGAGTGCTGGGTCTATGGGTACATGGTTCTGTTCTTGCCCAGGACTTTCTCATGGCCTAGGGATTTACTAGGTCTCTTGTTATATGCGGTTTAAAGTCAGTTGTATTCTTTAATAGGTTGGAAATGATTTGGGGCATTGAAAGGTGATAGGGACAGTGGAGGCTTTGGGGACCTGAGACGGAAGACAAGGATTTCTCTCAAACTTAGGACACCCTTCATCCTTTAACAATATTAGGTAGGGAGACCAGCAAAAGACTGTTGTGACAACTGTTTCTGAAGCTGACTCTTCCAGTGACTAGCTTAGCAAATCACTTCACCATTCTGGGCCTTGTTCCTCATTGAAAAATTTCCTTTAGACTGAAGAATGCTAAGTTTCCTTCTAGCTCTAGCATGTTCAGATACTGTGATCTTGAAGAAAATCCTAGAGATACTGGTGAGAAAGGGCAGCCCATATCCACTCCACCATGAGCAGGCTCAGAACAGGAGGTATTACCAACTGAGGCATTTTCAGGCAGTGGGAGTTGGTAAGGCTATGAAACAGTTGTAAAGTATTTCTAGATGGTGAAGGTTTAAGAAGGCACCTTGCTTCCTTCCTTAAAATGTCCACCTGATGTTCTTTGTGTGCTGAGACCCACCTGGGCACATCCAGTGTCCAAAGCAGCCACTCCTGAGGCAGCGGGCATCAAAGGCACCTTTTATAGTGCGAGGGCTCCTGAAAGCGTGCCTCTGTTTCCCATCAGCCTGAAGGGCTTGACTTGATACACTCTTTCCTTTCAAAGGCCCATAAACATCTTCTACCTCCCTCTTCCCAGGCCTGACATTATTATAATAAGAAGATTCCCTTTTTGTAATTATCTGCCTCTGACCCTTATGACAAAAAGTGAAGAGGAACTAAAAACCCTCTTGATGAAAGTGAAAGAGGAGACTGAAAGGGTTGGCTTAAAGCTCAACATTCAGAAAACAAAGATCATGGCATCCGGTCCCATCACTTCATGGGAAATAGATGGGGAAACAGTGGAAACAGTGTCAGACTTTATTTTTTGGGGCTCCAAAATCACTGCAGATGGTGACTGCAGCCATGAAATTAAAAGATGCTTACTCCTTGGAAGGAAAGTTATGACCAACCTAGATAGCATATTCAAAAGCAGAGACATTACTTTGCCAACAAAGGCCCGTCTAGTCAAGGCTATGGTTTTTCCTGTGGTCATGTATGGATGTGAGAGTTGGACTGTGAAGAAGGCTGAGCGCCGAAGAATTGATGCTTTTGAACTGTGGTGTTGGAGAAGACTCTTGAGAGTCCCTTGGACTGCAAGGAGATCCAACCAGTCCATTCTGAAGGAGATCAGCCCTGGGATTTCTTTGGAAGGAATGATGCTAAAGCTGAAACTCCAGTACTTTGGCCACCTCATGCAAAGAGTTGACTCATTGGAAAAGACTCTGATGCTGGGAGGGATTGGGAGCAGGAGGAAAAGGGGATGACAGAGGATGAGATGGCTGGATGGCATCACCGACTCGATGGACGTGAGTTTGAGTGAACTCCAGGAGTTGGTGATGGACAGGGAGGCCTGGCATGCTGTGATTCATGGGGTTGCAAAGAGTTGGACATGACTGAGCAACTGAACTGAACTGAACTGACCCCTCTGAAAACCAGGGAAATACTGAAGACCAAGGTCTCAAAGGGCAGCTGTCACTTCAGTGTCAATCCAAAACCTCAACCCCATTTAATTTGTACTAGAATAGGGCAATCATTTTAATCAGTTATCAGGATGAATATAAAGAGAGTCTACCCCACATTTCACTCTACTCACCAATTGCTAAAAAAATATTGCAAGTAGAGGAATAAAATCATAAACCCTGGGTAAACTCTCCCACTCCCTCATAGTTTCCTTATTTAAACTTTTTGACCTTCTTACCAGATCAAATAAGACCTCAGCCTGGGTCTTGGGGGCTTTGCAGGTGGCTCAGTGGTAAAGAATCCACCTGCCAAGGCAGGAGACACATATTTGATCCCTGGGTTGGGAAGATCCCCTGGAGGAGGAAATGGCAAATCACTCCAGTATTCTTGCCTGGAAAATTTCATGGACAGAGGAGCCTGGTGGGCTACAGTCCATGGGGGTCACAAAGAGTCGAACACTACTGAAGCAACTTAGTATGCACACATGTTAGGTCTTGGCTCTTTGAGGGAGAGAAGGCACCTTACCCTGGGCCCATATGTTCCCTTAGTGAAACCCAGTAAATAATCTCCAGTTAGCCACACAGACCAGATGTATCTTCTTTCAAAGGTAGAAGTGTGCACAGGTTTAGGGGCAGTGGTTTGTTAATTCCCCAAAATCACTAGGGTGAGTTTTTATTTTCTATGTGCCTATAATAGTCAATAGTCAATAGTGAAAGTAGCTCAGTCACGTCCGACTCTTTGCAACCCCAGGGACTATACAGTCCATGGAATTCTCCAGGCCAGAATACTGGAGTGGGTAGCCTTTCCATTCTTTAGGGGACCTTCCCAACCCAGGGTCGAACCCAGGTCTCCCACATTGCAGGTGGATTCTTTACCAGCTGAGCCACAAGGGAAGCCCAAGAATACTGGAGTGTGTAGCCTATCCCTTCTCCAGTGGATCTTCCTGACCCAGGAATCAAACTGAGGTCTTCTGCATTACAGGCAGATTCTTTACCAACTGAGCTATCAGGGAAGCCATGCCTATAATAATTAGGCTTAAATATAGGCGAATCCACGGTAGACTGCAGGATCACGGTGGTGGATGCTGGGGAGACATTTTTGAGACTAAACAAAAAGGCCACTGCTCCTGAAAATACTTTCACTGCCTCCAACACTGCTGGGTTGGATGAATCCTCCCTCTTTAAGCCTTTGATCCTCATCACAAAACAATTGCACTTAGGGCATTGTTGAACAGACCTCTGCATATGGGCCAATTCAAGAAAAACAAGAGGCTTAAGAGTCAAATACATAAATATTTTTAAAAAAATACAAACACACAACAGCAACAGAACTTTAAAAAAAATCAGAAAATATAATTTTCTTGCTGCTACTCTTCACAAGAATTTGAGTTTCATCTTACAGCTAAAATCTCAAGAACCACATGATTAGCCTGCACTGCAGAATCTGACTTTAATATTGCACCTTTAAATAAATTTGATTGCAGAGGAAGACATATTTGAAGCAGGCTTATTTCATCTTTCCATATTGACTTCATAAACTACTTGGCTCCTCTCTTTGTGCCCCTAAATTTTGTGCTCTTTCATTGTTAAACACAAATGACTACATAACAACATCTTTACTTCCAAAGAAGTTCTTCTTGGGCCCACTTATTCTGAAATACGTAATTTTTATTAGTTGTTTTTCTTTTCTTGTTGGCAGGCATAGCAGGTATTTAAAAAGTTATTCAGAGAAACAGTCCTCTCAATGCACATCAATGTGAATTATCTTTTTTTATATTTCTCAGATTAACTGAATAGGTTTTCACCACTTGTCTTCTTGTGGAGAGATGCAATGTACCTTTTCAGTTTCATTAATGCTGCCAAATTTCTCTCCATAGTTGTGGTTCCAATATATGTTTGATCTGTATGCATACGTGCTCCTGTTTCCTCACATCTTGGTAATTTTTGTTGTTGTTTGTAATTCCCTGATTACTTGTGAACTGAAGCATCTTTCACATATTTACTGACCATTTATATTGCCTCTTCTGTGAATTGTTAATATCCTTCTCAATTGGTTGTTGTTATTGCTGTGCAGTCTTTAAGTCGTGTCTGACTCTTTGTGACCTCATGGACTGTAGCATGTCAGATTTCCCTGTCCTTCACTATCTCCCTGAGTTTGCTCAAATTCATGTCCACTGAGTCCGTGGTGCCGTGCAACCATCTCATTCCCTGTACCCCGCTTCTCCTCAATCTCTCCCAGCATTGAGGTCTTTTCCAATGAATCGGCTCTTCGTATCAGGTGGCCAAAATATTGGAGCTTCAGTTTCAGCATCAATCCTTCCAATGAATATTCAGGGTTGATTTCTTTTAGGCTAGACTAGTTTGATCTCCTTGCAGTCCAAGTGATGCTCTAAAGTCTTTTCCATCACCACAGTTCAAAAGCATCAAATCTTCAGTGCTCAGCCTTCTTTCTGGTCCAACTTTCACATCCTTACATGACTACTGGAAAAACTATAGCTTTGACTATATGGACCTTTGTAGGCAAAGTAATGTCTCTGCTTTTTAATACACTAAGTTTGTCATAGCTTTTCTTCCAAGGAACAAGTGTCTTTTAATTTCATGGCAGCAGTCACCATCCACAGTGATTTGGAGCCCAAGAAAATAAAATTGGTTACTGTTTCCAATTTTTCTTCATCTATTTGCCATGAAGTGATGGGACTAGATGCCATGATTTTAGTGTCTTGAATGCTGAGTTTTAAGCCAACTTTTTCACTTCCCTCTTTCACACTCATCAAAAGACTCTTTAGTACCTCTTCACTTTCTGCCATTAGCGTGGCCATCTATAGTCTTGATTCCAACTTGTGATTCATCTAGCCCAGCATTTCACATGATGTACTCTGCATGGAAGTTAAATAAGCAGGGTGACAATATATACCCTTGATGTAATCCTTTCCCAATTTTTAACTTGTCCATTGTTCCATCCCTGAAGGAGGGCATGGCAACCCACACCAGTATTCTTGCCTGGAGAACCCCCATGGACAGAGGAGTCTAGTGGGCTACAGTCCATAGGGTTGAAAAGAGTTGGACATGACTGAGTGACCAAGCACACTGTTTCATGTCCAGTTCTAGCTGTTGCTTCTTGACCTGCATACAGGTTCTCAGGAGGTAGGTAAGGTGGTCTCAATTTCCCACAATAAGAATTTTCCATAGTTTGTCGTGATCCACAGAGTCAAAAGCTTTACCATAGCCAATGAAGCAGAAATAGATGTTTTCAATTGGACTGTCTTTTACTTATTAAATTGGAAGGTTTATTTTTATATAGAGTGCAATTATCTTCTTCAGACTATTTCTTCTTTCTTTGTTTAACAGCATCTTTTTTTTTCACAGTTTTTCATTTTTAAAAAGTTCAGGTTTTCCATCTTTCCTATGATCTGTGATTTTTATATGAGATTTACCCCTATTTTGGGCTTCCCTGGTGGCTCAGTGGTAAAGAATCTGCCTGCCAGTAAAGGAGATACAGGTTTGATTCCTGGTCCAGGAGGATCTGACATGCCAGGGAGCAACTAAGCCCTTGAGCCACAACTATTGAGCCTGTGCTCTAGAAGCCAGGAACTGCAACTACTGAGCCCATGTGCTACGGTTACTGAAGCCTAAGTCTCCTAGAGCCCGTGCCCTACAGTAAGAGAAGCCACCACAATGAGAAGCCTGTGCAGTGCAACAAAGACCAGCCACCCCTCTCCACAACTAGAGAAAAGTCTGTACAGAAACAAAGACCCAGCACAGCCAAAACTAGAAAAAGAAATAAAATCACACTAAAAATGAACTTAAAGTAAAAAAGAAAGTTTCTGCTATTTTAATATAACATTCTCTTATGTTTTCTTCTAAAAATTTCAAAGTTTGTCTTTTTTTACATTTAAATCCTAATAAAACTGAAATTTATTTTGTATGTAAGAAGACGTAGAGATCTAATCTTATCTTTTCCATCTCGTTCATTCTTGTTTTTAAATGTGTCTTTTTTTTGTGGTTAGGGTTTTTTTTTTCATGTCCTTAATCACAAAATTATTCATGCTGATCACATTATTGATCAAACTGTTAAGTTATTTGAAGTTCTTAGGTCCTAATTCTGTTGTTTGCTTTGTTCCTAATTCTAACTCTTAGAGGATTGTTTTCTTGATAGTCTAATTTTGGATTGTGAGTTCATCTTCAACAGAACTTCATTTGTGAATCTGGGTAGACGGGCTTTCCTTTTGCTTCTGTATGGTACCCCTGGTATACCACATGCCCAAGACTAATGTTTAACATAATTTCTCATCCAGAGTTTCTAAGCCTGCATAGGTATAAAAATAGTTAGCCTCAAACTTACGAAGTAGGGACTTATGAGTACAAATCATCAGGGAAACTGGTCTCTTCATGGAACTCTGGCAGAGAGACACAAGCTTCCCTATACTAGTTGGTGGGCTTTTTGTGGTTGTCGTTGTTCATTCTTTCACTGAGATACAACCTTTTGGAGTTCAGACTACTCAGAGTTGAGAATATATTTACAGCAAAGACACAGCCACTTGGTAAAGTGATGGGCACATAATTAAATTACCCAAGGGCAACCTTGATTGATGTGCAATGAGCTAAACAAAGATTTTCTGTCTCATAAATTAAGAACTAGTAATTATATTGTCAGAATCCACATCCCGTGGCTGATTGCTAAATTCAGAGAAGGCTTGTCTCTTGGTATAAATGATACCAACATCCACTTTATTGCTTGAAGATTATGTAGTTTATGGTGGAAGGGAGATGTTGGCACTTTTTTGCCATCCTACAGCTCCTCCTTATCCTCCAGGAACCTTCTACCCCATCTGCCATGCCATGATGAAAATGCTACCAGAAACACTCAACAAGAAGTTGCTTAGGATAAACCTGAGAACCTGTGTCCTTGTTTGGGTATGAGAGAGTGTATACAAGCAGGGCTACCCATCCGACTATTTCTCCTGGAGGCACACTCCCTGTTCTCTTAGGAGCTTATTAATCACCTTTATGCTCTCCTGACTCCTAATCACAGGCGTTTCTAGTGTTGTCAAAACACTGCCTGCCTACATCTGTTTTGCTTATTGGCTTGGGTTCCAGGGAATGTTTGTGAGAGAGGGAGAGAACAAGAGATTGACAGTCTTATGTTGACACTGTGGGGCTGTTTGGAAATGAGAACAATCCAGATCTGATGTTGTAATTCCTCCTTTTATGGGCAAAAAAGCAATGTCTCAGCATGAATGAGTATAACTAAACACACAGGGACACACCCGAGACACAGTATGCACTCCCCGGACACTCACCATGTTTTTGCTGTTCCCACTGTAGGACAAAAGGCAGAAGGACAATCTTTGCTTTCCTCTCCCAAGTCTACTACTGTTAATGAAATGAATAAAACATGAAACTTAAAGAGAAAAACATTCCTGACTTATGTATATTCCTTTCATTTTCCCCTCCTTCTTTTCAAGCTGTAATTCTAATTCAGTTCAGTTCAGTTCAGTCGCTTAGTTGTGTCAGACTCTTTGCAACCCCACGGACTGCAGCACGCCAGGCATCCCTGTCCATCACCAACCCCTGGAGTTTATTCAAACTTATATCCATTGAGTCGGCGATGCCATCCAACCATCTCATCCTCTGTCGTCCCCTTCTCCTCTTACCTTCAATCTTTCATCAGGGTCTTTTCAAATGTCAGTTTCAAATGTCAGTTCTTTGCATCAGGTGGCCAAAGTATTGGAGTTTCAGCTTCAACATCAGTCCTTCCAATGAATATTCAGGACTGATTTCCTTTAGGATGCACTGGTTTGATCTCCTTGCAGTCCAAGGGACTCTCAAGAGTCTTCTCCAATGTCACAGTTCAAAAGCATCAATTCTTTGGCGCTCAGCTTTCTTTATAGTCCAACTCTTACATCCATACATGACTACTGGGAAAACCATAGCCTTGACTAGATGGAAGTTTTTTGGCAAAGTAATGTCTCTGCTTTTTAATATGCTATCTAGGTTGGTCATAACTTTTCTTCCAAGGAGTAAGCGTCTTTTAATTTCATGGCTGCAGTCACCATCTGCAGTAATTTTGGAGCCCCCAAAATAAAGTCTGCCACCGTTTCCACTGTTTCCCCATCTATTTCCATGAAGTGATGAGACCAGATGCCATGATCTTAGTTTTCTGAATTCTAATTACCACTCATAATAATAATGGATTCATTTTAACTATATAAGTAATAGATTCTCATTGATAAAAATTAAAACAATAGGGATGACTCAAAACCTTTCTTTGCCTACTCTCCTAACCTACAATGCTCCCCCATTGTGTATCCTTAGTATTCATCCACTATGTATCCTTTTAGACTTTTTCTAAAGCATATACATTCATATATATATATATTCACAAGTAAGAAAGCATATATTTTGTTTGGTGGGAGTTTTTTTTAAGGCATGAATTGTGTCACTTTCTGTACATTGTGCTACAACTAGCTTTTCTCACTTAAGAATATATGCTGAAGACATTTTTCATATCAATACCTATTTATGATCTTATTCTTTTTAATGGAAGCATAAAAAGAATCTTATCCATTCTTCCATGGAGTGGATGTATAGTAGATAATTTGATTATTTTCAAAAGCTGGAAATTTGGATTATTTAAAATTTTTTCACTATTGCAAATAATGCTATGATGAATTCCTTTGTATGTATCTTTTTGGGCACATGTGCCAGTGTTTTGTCTAGCAAAGGTACTGAGAAGTGAAATTTCTGGTTTTAAGGGTAATGCTTTATTATTTAAAACAATAATAAAAACTATGTATGTATGTACATATGAATCTATCTATATAGTCAGCTTGGCTGCCATAACCTAGTATCGTTGACTGAGTGGCTTAAAAAACATTTACTTCTCATATTTCTGGCAGCTGGGAAGTCCAAGATCAAGGTACTGGTAGATTCAATTCCTGATGGGGGCCCTCTTGCTGGTTTGCAGACTGCTGTCTTCTTGCTATGTCCTCATATAGTGGAGAAAGAATGGTCTCTGGTCTCTCTTCCTCTTCTTATAAGGACATTAATTCCATCATGGATACCCCATCCTCATGACCTCATCTAAACCTAAGTATCTCCCCAAAGTCCCACCTCTAAATACCATCATATTGGAGGTTAGAGTTTCAACATATGAATTTTGGGGAGGGACACAAATATTCATTCCATCATCTATCTATTTACCTAAATAGAGAAAAAATTCCTATTAAAAAAACATTTTCAAAGCCAAGATAAAGTAGTCATAAATCTAAAAGCAGTCATATGTCAATTCAAACATATCTATAAAACATTAGATACGAGTGTTCTAAACATACCAATTAAAAGAACAGTAACTGTCAGATTGGATTAAAAGAAAAAAAAGCAAGATTCAACTATATGCTACTTACAAGAAACCTGTTTTAAATCTAAAGACATGTATAAATTAAAAGTAAAGGAAGAGAAGTAAACACTTATCAAACATTAATAAAAAGAAAGTTGAAGTGCCTATATTAATATCATTCAAAGCAAGCTTAAGAACAAGGAATTATTACCAGGGATGAATAGATATTACATTGTAAGAAAGAGGTTGATTCATAAAGACTTTGCAATCATAGATGTGTATGCCCCTAATGAGACAGCTTCAAAATACATGAAAAAAAAACTGACAAAATTGAAAGGAGAAATAGACAAATCTGTAGGCGCTGTTTTTTTAATCACTTTTCTCTCGGTAATCAGTAGAACAAACAGAGAGAAAATTGGGAAAGATGTAGATGACCCAAGTAATACTATCAACCAGCTTGATCTAACATTTCGGTAAAGCATCTACCTACAATGCGGGACATCCGGGTTCAATCCCTGGGTCAGGAAGATCTCCTGGAGAAGGAAATGACAACTCACTCCAGTACTCTTGCCTGGAAAATCCCATGGACAGAGGAGCCTGGTAGGCGACAGTCGATGGGGTCACAAAGAGTCGGACACGACTAAGTGACTTCACTTTCTTTCTTTCTTTCTTTTTCACCTAAAAACAGCAGTTTAAAAATTGAAATCATCGAAGGTATGTTCTCTGACCATGACAGAATTAGATTTTAAAAAATCAACTACAGAAAAATATTTTTTAGGATCCCCCAATAAGTGGAAATTAAACACGTTCTAAATAACATATGAGTCAAAGAAAAAGTCACAAGAGAAACTGGAAAGTATTTTGAATTGAATGAAAAGTAAAACACAATAGATCAAAATTTGTAGGGTGCACCTAAAGGAGTCTTAGAGGTAAAGGTATAGTGGCAGATTCTTACAACAGAAAGGTTATTGGGAAACTCACAGATTGAAAGGAAGGTTGGAGAAACACGACAGGCAAGAGCAAGGGAGGAGACAATATCTCGGCCCACAGCCAATATCCTACTTCCCGCCCATCCTGTGAGAGCACCGTTGCATGTTGTAGGCCACTGACCACCACAGGCTGCCTGAAGCTTTTACCGGCTCTAGAAATTGGCTCTTGTCTGCTACAATGCAGATCCTGGCACACACTTCACACCTCTCCATGATCAGCTCCTTCCAAATGACAGGCTGAGATTTCTTTGGTTTGGTGTTGTTTTTCCTGAGTTAAATAGAAGATTCTCTCTTTCTCCTCTCAAGTGAATGTACTAATATTTTTAAAATTAATTATTAAATAAAAATAACAGTAATCTAAGCAGACTCTTGGCAGAGGTAGCTCTCATACCAGCTATTTTTCTGACCTCAGGCAAACTGTAAACTCTTTTGGACTTAACTTCATTGTCAGTAAACTGTAAAGTTTGGACAAAGTGGTCTCTGAGGCCCAGCTATTGAACTCTGTGATCCTGAGTAATACCCTTGAGATACCTGATACTGCTTTAACCTTGGAGGGCATGGATAACTGTCTTTCACTTCTCCCCAAAGTCTCAAGAGAGACCATGACTTCGAGTTTTACCTTGTCTCTCCACTTATTCTCACCTTCCCAGTACCAAAAGCAGCGTTACGAATAAAGTAGATGCTTAGGAGACTAATTACTGAATATGTAATGTGATACCACCACTGAACGAGGGACTAAATCTGATCTTATCCATCCATCATCCCCAATAATCACCTGCAGGTCCTGCCCACATGTAGGTTCTAGGACATTTATTCCTAAGAAGCTCTACTTATCCTTATGGTTAAGGAATTGAAGCAACCCTCCTGATTCCATTCTCTCTGAAGAAGTTACATAATTTTTATTAATCACCTGGATTATTCTGTATTGTAAAGTATGGTTTATCAGAATAAGTAATTTGCTCCTTAAATTTTTTGTTAGTACATATTCTATAGTCCTTTAAAAGCTTTGGAGCCCTGAAAAACTCAAACCCTTTCATGAAAATCAGGCAAAACCCACTTTAAAGTTTCTCTTCACCATATATGAAAGTATTTTGTAAATGCCACACTTTTCCTGGGCTTTGTCACTGAGGGCAAAATACAGAGCCCTGGGTCATGAGTGGACAATGGGTTATAATGAAGCGGATAACCTTGCAGCATAGTGACAGCAACACAGGCTTTGTAAGGTGGCCCAAGATGCGGATCACACTCTGCCTCACTAGCTGTGTGGCCTCAAGTTAATAACACTTTCTTATCAGGGCTATTAAGAAAATTTAAAAATTGTAGGTAACACTTCTGTCCTATGGTAGTCTTCCAATGATGGTAGTTGTTACTACGATTACCCATGCAGAGTAATGTTGATGAATACCGGAGACATTCTAGAGTAACTGGTATCCAAACGGGACGAAACACGAAGGCGCACTGCGGGAGGGAAGCACAGCCCAGACGAGGTGTAAGGAGCCACTCTCTGATTTCCACAAAGCTGGCTGAGTGGAATCTCCTGACATCAGCTCATCAGACACAATCTCCATGGGCTTTTATCAAAGCCAGTCATGTTTTACTGTAGTCCGCTAAAAAGCTGTTCATTGTCTCCTGACATGATCTCTATGCCAAGAATATTATCGGTCTCTTCATGCAGAGGTACATACAACGCGCTGGATCCTCCTGGAGTGTCTCCTAGTCTTTTATTTCACAAGACCAACAATTCTGCATCCCTTCGTCTCCATCCTAGCTCTGCCTTGGCTTGGGTCGTAATCGCCTGTTTCCTGGACTCTTGCATTGGCTTTATCTCTAGTCTCACTCCCCTACAAGTCATTTTTAATCTTGCTGCCGGGATGATCACTCCACTGCCTCCCTATCATTTGAGGGATAAATCATATTCTTCTGTAGTGCGTATGAACCCCTCTATCATCTCTCCTGCCCACATCCTGCCTAAATACCCATTGCTTCTTGCTGTCCTCCCCCCCTTCACCTTCCCAGTCTCCCAAGAATACTGATCTATCTACGTGTCCTGGAACACTCCATGTTCTGTATGTACATGCAGTTAGTTTCTCCTGACAGGAATGCCCTCTGCTGTTAATAACTTGTTTACCTGAGAACATCTGCTCAGCTTTCTTGAAGCCTTCCCTGACTCCTTCACTTGGCTTAAGGCTCTCCTCCAGAGTCAATCCAGCCTCCAGACAAATGTTGCTAAAACAATTGGCCTATTGCAGTGCACTTGTTCAGCTATTTATACCTCACAATTGAATCATAAGGCCCTTGAAGGCTCTTCAATAACAAGAACTACGTGTGTTTTCATATTTATATCCCAAGGACCTAGCACAACATCTGGCACGGACTATGTGCTCAATAAATGATGAGACCTGTTCATATCGGTTAGGAATGAGTTTGGCTACAGGTGATGGAATACCTGACTAAAAGTAGCTTGAAGAAATAAGGGTTGTTCCCCACAGATAACAAGACTTCTGGAAGCAGATAGTTACTGGGACTTATCTGTTGTCTTATCTGTTTACTGATGCCATCAGAGGCCTTGGCTCTTTCAATCTCCCCCTTCTCAATCTATTCTCAACACAATCTATTCTGACTTCTGCAAAGCCAGAGAGATCTTGTTAAAATGTGAGTCAGACAATATCACACCTCTACTCACAGTCCTCACATGAACATTCAAGGTCCCACACAGGGTGAGTGCCTGCTTTTCTTTTCTCTATAGTACTTACCGCTGTGTGTGACATACTACATCCTTTACTATTGTATATGAATATAATTAACTGTCTTTCTCTCTCATCACCACTAGAACGTAAGCTTCAAGGAAGCAAGGGTGTTTGTGCGTTAGCTCACTTCTGTATCTCTAGCAACAATATCAGTGCCTGGCACATGATAGACACCAAGTATTAGTTTAAATAAATGACTGAATAGATCTTTCTGCTCCACCTCTCTTAGAGTTTTGGCTTGTCTTTGCATTTGTTGCCTCATGGTTACATGATGGCTGCTATCTTCCAGACATCATGCACATGTCCAAAGCAAAAAAGAAGAGGGGGATGGGAAAAGTGGTACCAAACACATGGGTCCCCTTCTATCAGGAAAGCAAAAACTTTCCCAGTGCCAAGATGACTTCAGCTCACATCTTATTGGCTCAGGTAATGTCACAAGTTTCTGCCAGCAGTGAGAGCAGTGAGGAAAGCAAGCAGGTAACCAGGCATGTTGCTATCCTGAACAAAACTGGTAAGAAGATGGGGAGTTGGATATAGGATGAGTAACCAACAGGGTCTGCCACGAAACTGCTGAAGGAAGGACCCACACCTTGGGAACCAAGTGGGAACTATGACACCCTCTCCTCAAATCATCTCTCTGCATCTCATTTTCTCAGATGGCCACAGGAGTAACACCAAAGGGGCAGGCAGCCTGTGGTCTGAGCCCGAGGGAGTGCAACAGAGACACTGGTGTCTGCTTCCTGGAAGCTTACGGGAAGGCTGGCATATAATACTGTTCAAATGATTGCATTACTCAGGCTCACAGGCATGCTTGGCCTTGTTCAGGCAAAGAGCTCCTTCACAGCCTCTAAACTTGGTCACCATAGATTAGCACTGTGCAACCTTTGGGTCCCCAAAAGCACATTGATGAAGAAACCTTGGAAGCTGCTGAATTGCCTGCATATGGACCCAGTCAGGCAGAAATATCATGCAGTATCCTCCAGGCTCTGTGTGTGCTCTTCCAGAAACAAGAGGGTAGGATCAGAACCCCTCTCTGCCTAGTGGGTCTGCACTGCTCTACATCCTCCAAGATGTGATTGAAGCTCATATGAACTTGAGGGAACCACTGTGATGGTGGCTCAGGTCATGGCTTTCATGGCAAGTGTAGCAGAAATGACTTCAGGGAGAACAGACAAGTCTAAAGAAGGTGCCAGGACCTTGAAAGTTAAGGCCTAAGGCAAGGGACTCCTTAGTCATGATGAAATTTCCTTCACTGACTCCAGCTCTCACCTTGATTCCATCATGATAACCATCACCTTGCTCCTCGCCAGGTGAGGGGCTCCATGAGGGCAGTGGTGGTGCACGCATCATTTTGTACCCTTAGCACTTATCACACTGTCTAATGAATACTAAACAGGCACTTGAATAAATGAATGCAAGGTTCTCTGAAAACAGGATATGACAGAAAAATGGGGGAGAGAGACTCAGAGGGAATCCAATGCACCCTGAGGTTGCACAATCCTTCTCCATAGCCTTTGCATTACAGTCTAAAGGTTTTAACTAACTTCATGGCTTAAATACTTAGAAAGATTTTCTTTTCTATTTTTTGTTGAAGAATTGATGCTTTTGAACTGTGACATTGGAGAAGACTCTTGAGAGTCCCTTGGACTGCAAGGAGATCCAACCAGTCCATCCTAAAGGAAATCAGTCCTAAATATTCACTGGAAGTACTGATGCTGAAGTTGAAACTCCAATACTTTGGCCACTTGATGCGAAGAACTGACTCTTGAAAAGACCCTATGCTGGGAAAGATTGAAGGCAGGAGGAGAAGGGAACAACAGAGGATGAGATGGTTGGATGGCATCACTGTGTTAGTGGACATGAGTTTGAGTAAACTCCGGAGTTGGTGATGGACAGGGAAGCCTGGTGTGCTGTAGTCCATGGGTTTGCAAAGAGCTGGACATGACTGAGTGACTGAACTGAACTGAACTGAACAAAAAGAGGGGGAAAAAATGCAAGCTTGTCCATGGGATTTAAAAAATTATCAAATAGTTTAATATCAAGATAGATAATTCACAGCTAAGAAATTCCATGATTCTGTGATTCCACCTCAGATCTTTACTGTGAGAATATTTATCATCAAAAGGATGATAAATTCCTTGAACCAAGGAAGTTTGTTAATGTGATCCCAAATATTTCTCACTAAACATAATTACTTTTAATAAATAAATGCAATATCTTTAGCAGCTAATCATCTTTTCATTGAATTAAAATATCTGTCATCTCAGATGTGGCATCCCGAGGCTGAAAGTCCCCAAAAGAAAGAGGCCATTTTCCCTGCATCACATCCTGGAGTGTTTCCAAAGCTTATAATGGTGGAAAGGAGATCCCTCTTATCTCTGATGCCAGCCAGTAGTATTCTATCCAGACTGTTCCCACACACTCCCAACCAGATGAATTGTATTTCAAGAGAATAGGTCCTTAACCTGTGCACCATCTGATTCAGAATGCTGGCTTTTCCTGGCTTAAGAATTCAGAAAGGAAAAAAGAAAGAAGAGCTATAATTATAATCCCCCCAGCTCCCGCCCCTGTTGTGAGTATCCACAGGCTTGGGAAGTTTGTCAATGTGGTGGAAGAAGATAGTTGCTGCTCAATAGCTGCTGCATTGGATATCCATGTGGCCGCTGCTTCTGCTATTGTTCCCCTCTGCCGTAAGGAAAAGGTGCATGTGAAGTCACTGGCTACACAGGACTGTCCTATGTGATGCGATGCCGTGATTCGGCCGTCTCTCACAGTACAGCTTTTCATTCCAGGATAGTCTATTGTGCTGCTGTTTTGGAAGGAGCTTGGCGTGAGCACAGAAAGTCCATACAGCCACCCACAACTTGATCTACTAGTTGTGAACGGAAACTTTTGAACACGTTCCACCAGCAGCACAATGGTACCATTTACTACTTTATTCTCAGGGGAAAACGTTTGCTGTGTGAATAATACCAGGGACTTATGTAAGCCTCTTCATTTTCAGGGAGCCTTATGGATGTTCAGCAAATTCACACAACACCCTGGTAAGGTAGCAAGGCATTGTCATGCCTTCTTTACAGAGAGAGAACCCAGATCACAGCATCGAATTTTCCCAAGGCCAAGTGGACAATCAGTGGCGTGGACTTTCTCCCAGAGAGACCCATACTCTTCTGCTAGAAAGCAGAATTTCCCACCTACAGAAAAACTCCAGAGGGTTCTATCCTGGATGTAATACTTGAGCATAACTACTTTGCTTGTTGATACATCTCCCAATGTTGCCTTAACTTGGGTTTTGTCCACATGGATGAAAAGGACACAAGACAAGGGGGGGTACTCATATAGGATAGTGGTGAAGGTTTTGGCATTTCTCACTTGCTTTGCCATTGAGGAATTGTCCAATCTATGTTCACAGCATTTGGGGAGAGGAGCTGAGTATTCCTAAAACCTCGTAATAAAAAGCAAAACAATTCTTCCTACAATGTAGGACAGCTTTGTTGATTTCAACTGCTAGTTAAGAAATAGACGGAAAGTTTTCAGTATTAAGTACAGGAATTTGCAAATATTTTCTATAATGAGTTGGACTGGGGCCTCCAAAAAGATACCTCTAAGTCCTAACCCTCAGGACCTGTGATTGTGACTTTATTTGGCAAATCAGTCTTTGTGTGTATAATTAAGGATTTTTAGATGAGATCATCCTGCATTTAGGGTAGGCCTAAATCCAATGACAGGCATCCTTAAAAAAGAAAGGCAGAGAGAGATTTGAGACACAGACATGAAAAGGGGAAGACCACGTGAAGATGGAGGCAGAGACTGGAGGTATCCAGCTATAAGCCAAGGGAACTCTGATGATTGCTGGCAATGCAACGGCTGGATGGCATCACTGACTCAATGGACATGAGTTTGAGCAAACTCCAGGGAATAGAGAAGGACAAGGAAGTCTGGCGTGCTGCAGTCCATGGTGTCGTAATGAGTCGGACACGACTTAGCGACTGAACAACATCGGAAACTTGAAGAAAGCAATGGAATGGGTTCTCCTTCAGATTGCCCAGAAGGAGCCAACTCTGACAACACCTTGATTTCAGTCTTCTGGTCTCCAAGACTGTGAGGGAATAAATTCATGTTGTTTTATACCAACCAGCTCGTGGTAATTGGTTATGGCAGTCTGAGGACACCAGTACACCTCTTCAATTTTTTCTACAGAATCATATGAATTTTAATTCAATTTAGATAAATACATATCATACCATATCTTTGTGTGTGTGTGTGTGTGTGTGTGTGTGTGTGTTAGAGGTCAATGTAGCTCTAAAGTGGTTGATAATTACTCTTCTAGATAAACAACAATAGTGAATGAAGAACTGCGTCATGCTGACTTGCTCTATTGTGAAAGAAGAGAGGTACCATGAAGGGAAGGAGAGTCAAGAATCAGTGGAGTTTTTCTTACTGACTTACTCTACTCTGTAGTATTAATGCACATATATTCCACTCTTCCAATTTATCCTATCCCCCCTCTCTTCCTTGGTGTCCATATGTTTGTTCTCTACATCTGTGTCTCTATTTCTGTTTTGCAAATAGGTTCAAGTGTACTATTTTTCTAGACTCCACATATATGCATTAGTATTACAGAGTGAAGTTACCCTTAATAACAAAATATATTGTTACCCTTAAAAATACATCCCAATATACATTAGGTACAGACAAATACTGGTTGATTCCACTCATTTGAGGTACCTAGAGTAGTCAGATTCAGAGTCAGAAAATATCATAGTAGATGCCAGGGGCCGGCATGAGGGGTGGAGTTTTGGGAACTTAGTGGTTAATGAGGATAGAGTTTCAGTTTAGGAAGGTGAAAAATTCGGGAGATGGATAGTGGTGAGAGTTGCACAACAATGTGAATGTACTTAGTGCCACTGAACTGTGCAGGTAAATATAGTTAAATAGTATGTTTTATGTTTGTGACTTTTACCACACACACACACACACACACACAAATTGAAAAAAAAAGAACCAGTTGAGTGAATTCAAGTTCTAATCACAAAGCAATAGTTTTCATACCTTCTTTTCTCTAGGCCACTGCACCACGGAGCATGCATGGCAAGGTGGAGCACAATATGTCTTTTAATAATCATATGGTTATAATTATTATTAATTTAATACCATATGTTACACAAAATTTAACTATTATAAAAATTCATAATATGGAAAACGAATATGCATATGGTACACATCACCCTGGTTTTCTTCCTCTGAAAATATGTGTGCTCTTTCTCTCTCCCCCTCACCCATCCCACCTCACCCCAACCTACCCGGCCTTTTAAAAACTGGAATGGAGAACAGGTCTTTAAGACAGCTTCTAGTTTTTTGGCCTATTTCATTTTCATGAAAGGAATATTTACTGAGTGTTCTGAGATGTAAGTCTTTTTTCTTGCAAGCCTTGGTCAGGTATAAAACTCTCACTAAATACATCTGACATGAGATTACATTTTTGATTAAAGGACAGATGAATAAGAGGCTTAAAGAATCCACCTGCCAGTGCAAGCAGACTTAAGAGAAGCAGGTTTGATCCCTGGGTTGGGAAGATCCCCTGGAGGAGGATGTGGCAACCCACTCCAGTATTCTTGTCTGGAGAATCCCACAGATAGAGGAGCCTGGCTGGCTACAGTCCATAGGGTTGCAAAGAGTCGGACACAACTGAAGCAACTTAGCACGCATGCACAGATGAGTAAACTTTTTGTCAAGTGTCAGATAGTAAATATTTTAGTTTCTGTAGACGTGAGGTCTCTGTTGTTACTACTCAACTCTGCAGGTACAGTGTGAAAGCAGTTACAAACATGTAAGCATGGCTGTTATAGTATTCTTCTCCTGTGGCACAGCAAATGATCATAAATTTAGTAGCTTAAAACACTCACTTATTATTTCTAATTCAATAGGGTAGAAGTCTGGGTGGGCTTAGCTGAATTTTCCATTTAGGGTCTCACAGGCTGACATGAGAGTGTTGGCTAGATGGGCTTTTATCTGCAGGCTCTGGGGAAGAGTTCACTTCCAAGTTCATGCAGAGTATTGAAAGAACACTAGTTCCTGTTGGTTAGAAGACTGAAGTCTCAGTTGCATTGCTGTATGTTGGCTGGGGCCACGCTCAGCTCTTAGTGCCATCTCTCAGGGCCACCCTTCTGGTCTCCCCTGGTGCTGCTTGCTACACTTTCAGAGTGTGACTCAGAGGTTATACCCTTTCATCAACACAGGGTCCTACCAACTCTTCCACAACTGTGGGTGGGACAAGGGAGGACCACGGGGGCACGGCCCCATCCACAGCTGTGGCACATGGTGATTCTTGCGGCATTTGCACTCACTAGGCTTTCTCCTCTTTTCACTGTTAAAACTCATTTATCAGATCTGCTGGCTATGACTGACCGTCCTCTTTGTCACTACTCCTACCTGACTCACTCTTTATGCTCCCCAGAGCCACTGCTCATGAAGACTGTGGGACTAAACACCCTTGAGTAGGTTCAGAAGGTCTTATAAAATGACAGCATGAAGTCACCTGCAAAGAGCTGCCTCTCTGCTGAACAGGGATTAACTCTGCTGTCTGCGTGCTCAGGTGGGACCTCTGCCCCTACCCCTTGCCCAGGGCACCACCAGGGAAAATGAGGAAGCAGCCTCTGTCCCTCTTCCTCCCCACACAGTTCACAATTGTTTCTTGAGGAACTTCCATATTCTTGAGGGGCTTCCCTTTAGCTCAAATGCAAAAGAATCTGCATGCAAAGCAGGAGATGAGGGTTCAATCCCTGGGTCAGGAAGATCCCCTGGAGAAGGGATTTGCAACCCACTCCAGTATTCTTGCCTGAAGAATGCCAGGGACAGAGCAGCCTGGCAGCCTACAGTCCATGGGGTCATAAAGAGTCAGATACGACTGAGCAACTAACACTTTCACTTTTATTGCAGCCTCCTTCCTGAATACAGCTCAGCAGGCCAGGCCCCTTTCTGAGGCCCCTTGCTGGACTCATTGCCCACAATCCTCTTTCTCTTCCATTTTCCTAGGGCAAACACTTGTCCATGCAATGAAGGCAAAGCCTGTGCTGTTGAAGCCACGGCTGTCTTCACTTGTAACACTTAACTTTCTCTTCCTGACCCTGGATCTCAGGCCCTGAATATGTGGCTCCTACCCTGGCAGGGGGCTCATGTCCCAGCTCAGTCACCTCAAGTTGATACTACTGGAAAGATACAGGGGTTTCCTGTTATTATCTGTGCCCAGAATTGTTCTGAGCCTTAGACATTTTTCTTTTCCTGTTTTATAAACAAAAGTGTTATGTCTGACCACCCAAGAAGATTCTGACATGAGCCACCAAGGCAGATGAGACCTCCACCCCCAAGTGGGTGTCCTCTCTGAAGATTCATGATGCAGATTCACCTCAGCAAAGAGAATTTATCAAACTTTACCTTCTTTGTTTGTATTATGAGAACAGTGGCCTTATTATTGGTTCTCAAGTTATGGCATTCTGTTACAATATGAACTGTTACAATATGAATATGTTTCAAAGTAGACATGTATTTCCTCCTACGAATGCTGATACACATCCCTAGGAGCTTTCTTTCCAGCCTTTAGAAAGCCAATGCTATAGAACATAAGGGGAACAAAAGGGAAGATGGACACCACACAGAGAACAACTCTCTGGGATTTAGACACAAGCAGAGAAGAGTTCCACTGTGAAGCTGCTTTTTCAGATGTTTTCCAAGCTAAACAATGTTCTCAGCAATGGGTAGGTGCTCTATCTCAACATTACACCGTGCCCATTATATTTAAAATGGCACAGCTTGGTATATTATGCTGTATATCTTCTGAAATGAAAAAGCTCTCACCTCCACACCATAAAAGTCCTGCTTAATACATTTCTTGTTTCTTAGGCAATTAAGTCAATCTGACTCTCTTCTGCACCAGGCAATCCATTTTATCACTTGCCATTAGTGGATCCTTGAGGAGCAACATAAAGACCTCCAGTCCACAGAGCCAGTTGCAGGAATATGTGTGAACTCAGACACGCCCAGCCAGTGGCCGGGGAGGGCTCTGCATGTGCATTTTGGGTGTGGGAGTGGACCTGGTGGAATTTTGCCAGAGACACAGAGATGACAGCTAGCAGTGCTCTCTTTTGAACTTGACCATTTAAAAATTTTACCTTTCCTTGAGCAGTATTGAGAGCTAATAAAATATATCATAATCCCAGGGTGTGAACAACCATGAGACTTCCATCACTCCAGCTCAGCAGAGGCAAGGAAAAAAACCATGACAACCTAATTGACATATAAGAACAGGCATCATTCCTCAGGCAACTCAACTCTGCGTGGTCTTGTCTGGTTTGGTACCACAGAGTGCCACTGTTTGGTTTAATACTGCTGATTTGGCCTTTCAGAGGCACATGCAAACACAGGCTAAGACTGTGCCCGTCAGGACTGACCTGAAAGAAAGGCAGAGGAAAAGATGGTGTTACTGACTCCCTTTCATGTTCACAGAATCCTGTGAAAAAGGAGCAGAGAGCTTAGTCGTTGTTTCAAGCCCCTGAATATTACTGTGACCAGGATATGTTGGGTTCTGCTCAGTATTTGATTTGAGTTTCCATTATTTTAGCAGTAAACAAAGTAATATCTTGATGAAGGTGAAAGAGGAGAGGGAAAAAGTTGGCTTGAAATTCAACATTCAAAAAACTAAGATCATGGCATCTGGTCCCTTCATTTCATGACAAATAGATGGGGAAACAATGGAAACAGTGAGAGACTTTATTTTGGGGGGCTCCAAAATCACTGCAGATGGTGACTGCAGCCATGAAATTAAAAGACACTTGCTCCTTGGAAGGAAAGTTATAGCAAACTTAGTGTATTAAAAAGCAGAGACATTACTTTGCTGACAAAGGTCCATATAGTCAAAACTATGGTTTTTCCAGCAGTCATGTATAGATGTGAGAGTTGGACCATTAAGGAGGCTGAGCACTGAAGAACTGACATTGACGCTTTTGAGCTGTGGAATTGGAGAAGTCTCTTGAGAGTCCCTTGGACTGCAAGGAGATCCAAACAGTCCATCCTAAAGGAAATCAACCCTGAATATTCATTGGAAGGACTGATGCTGAGGCTGAAGCTCCAATACTTTGGCCACCTGATGAGAAGAGCTGATTCATTGGACAAGACCCTTATCCTGGGAAAGACTGCAGGCAGGAGGAGAAGGGGGTGACAGAGGATGGGATGGTTGGATGGCACCACTGACTCAATAGACATGAGTTTCAGCAAGCTCCAGGAGATGGTGAAGGACAGGGAAGCCTGTGTGCTGCAGTTTATGGGGCTGCAAAGAGTCAGACACAACTGAAGGACTGAACAACAACAAGACGAAGCAAAAGCTGAGTGAATCACAGGCATTAAAATTTTGAAAGCCTTTCCCAACAGAAAGATAGCTAATAACTTTTTAGCCTACATTTTATATAAGGAAAAACAAATGCTTCAATAAAGTGTCCCAAATTCTTAGAAGAATCAGAGACACCAGTGACTTCAGTGTCTCTGGCCCAGTTTAGCAGTTTCGGCCTTGGCAGCAGTCCCACTGACAGGACAGAGGGCTCTTTGGGAAGACAGAGGCTATTTGAAAGGCGAGTATTATTCATAAATTATCTACAAATGGTCCAATTCCTACAAGTCCCAAGTCGCTTAGATTTTCAGAGGGGAAATTTTAATCACAGATCATTTCAGGTTGATTTTGTATAAGCTGAGGACAATTTTGAGAATTCAAAAGACCAAAAAAAGGCAAAACAGTCTCTCCTGGGACTGCTCAGGAGACTTGTCCTTGCTTGTGATGTGCTAGTTAATTACCATCTGCATTTTGCTTTATAATTCACAAAGCCCTTTTCTCGGACTCTCAGAGGCCTCACCCTCTGCACCTGGCAGGAGCTGCTGAAAACATCCTCCAGGGAGAGAAGCAATGGTTAATTTACTGTTGGAGCATACCTAGCTAGTTAGCTGTTGGCACAGGTTAGGTATTCGAGACTACGTATTAGAGTTCCAATTCTACCTGTCTTCCCTAAGCATTTCCCCACATCAGAAGCTGTGTCTGATCTACAGGTAGCCAACTCCCTGCCTTCTTCCTCTCTCCCTTCCTCCCTCCCTCCTATCCTTTTCCCCTCCTCCCTCTCACTCTTCCCTTCTTCCTTCTATCCTTCCACCCTTCCATCATCCCTTTCATTGTTTCTTCCATTTATCCAATAATTGTTTATTTGGCCTTCACTATGTGCCAGCTGGCTTCCCAAATGGCTCAGTGGTAAAGAATCCACCTGCCAATGCAGGAGACATGGGTTCAATCCCTGGGTTGAAAATACCCCTTGGAGGAGGAAATGGCAACCCACTCCAGTATTCTTGCCCAGAGAATCCTATGAACAGAGAAGCCTGGCAGACTATAGTCCGTGGGGTTGCAAAGAGTCAGACACTACTGAGTACTGAGCACACACACACGTATGTGCCAGCCATGGGATTAGGTGTTAATCAGAGATCAAAACACAGTTCCTTCAGATGACAGTGGAGGAAAAAGTAGGACCTGAACCAAACCCTCCCTTATCAAGCTCATAGATTTTAGCACATGAGAATCCATATAATCAAAGAAAAAATCCTCTACCATCTCTATTTCCACAATGATGAATGTAAGACTCTAGGGAAAGATGATCTGCCTGAGGTTATAAAACTACAAGCAAAGTTGGTGGGGGATTCTTTGTTGGGTCTTTAGACAGAATGGCCATGATTCTTCCGGGTATGTTTTTGGTTTAGTTGAGGAAAACAGAAGAGACAGAGGAATGGTCATGTATTACTAGGCCTATTCAATGAACTGCAGCTGAAGGAATGGCTTTGAATCATAGACAATGTTTGCTCAAAGTAGGCATTTGATGATTTTAGAATAAGTGATCCAGAGGATGGTTAAGAAAGAGTGTTCATCCTTGCCCTGGTTCATTGACTCATATGCATAAAATACATAAAAACAAGCTAAGAAATATTTACCTACAGGAAAAATGACTGATATAGCAAGAAAATCATAGGAATATAGGTATGTTATTCATTTAGAAGGCCAATTGCTGGCCTAATATATAGTTGTAAAATTGATTTACAAATTAATTCTCTAGGATGAATAATACCGTGGTGATTCTAGTAATGTTGATTGCCACAAATGTAAGAATGCAATAATAAACAAAGTAGGACAAAGCTCGGAGAAGGCAATGGCACCCCACTCTAGTACTCATGCCTGGAAAATCCCATGGACGGAGGAGCCTGGTAGGCTGCAGTCCATGGGGTCGCTAAGAGTCGGACATGACTGAGCGACTTCACTTTCACTTATCACTTTCATGCATTGGAGAAGGCAATGGCAACCCACTCCAGTGTTCTTGCCTGGAGAATCCCAAGGACAGGGGAGCCTGGTGGGCTTCCGTCTATGGGGTCGCACAGAGTTGGACACGACTGAAGTGACTTAGCAGCAGCAGCAGCAGGACAAAGCTAGCTAACCCCGAGTCTCTCAGTCTCTAGCATATATTGAAATTACCTCGAGGGTTTGTGAAGACTTGCATGAGGAGGCTCACCCCCAGAGTTTCTGATTCAGGAGGTCTGAGAATTTGCATTTCTAAAAAGATCCCTGGTGGAGTTGAGCTGCTCCTCCATCTGGGACCACAGGGAGAACCCCTGAGTAGAGATGGGCTTGAGAAAGACCATAAACGGTCAAGCAGAGCAAAAAGAACATGACTGAATCAGGGGGCATCTGGTGTCGGGGACTTTGAAAACTACAACTCTTGTGAGGTACAACTCCAAGTGCCAAAGTTAGAAAAGAAAAGACATTTTCTAAAGCAACAAAAAGACATTAAATATTTTTGATGAGAAGCAAGGTGGATCTCAGAGGAGGGCATGGCAACCCACTCCAGTGTTCCTGCTGGGGAATCCCAAGGGACAGAGGAGCCTGGCGGGCTGCAGTCCATAAGGTCACAAGGAGTCAGACAGAACTGAAGTGACTTAGCACATGTGCACGCATGGTGGATCTCACAACCCATGTTTCAGAAAGATAACTCTAATGACAAGGTAAGGGCTCTAGGTCTTTTTGAAAGCAGAAGAATTCGTCTGGGTGGAGTGAGTGAAAGTCACTCAGTCGTGTCCGACTCTTTGCGACCCCATGACTCTATGGTCCATGGAATTCTCCAGGCTAGAATACTGGAGTGGGTAGCCGGGGTCTGTGGCTATTCTGTATAATTTTGATACAGTAAACTAAATGAGATAGAGAAATTAAGTGACATGATGCAAAATAAACTGATATTATGTTTTAAAAATACACTATTATCATATAACAATACTATTGATTTCTTATTAAAATATTTTTAATTTAAGCTCTCTCTCTATATATATATATATATACTTTTCATAAAAATTTTCAAAAATACAAAAAAGAGAAAAGAAAGTTAATAACCCAAACTTCCACACCACCAGGAAAACACTAGTGTATTGTCTTGTGTATTGTCTCCATCTTTTTAATGCACAAGAGAATTTCATTCTCTGTTGTGACCATACTATAGATAAAAGGTTTTCTTCCTATTACTTTACAAAATTTATTTTCTTAAGTCATTGTAAGCTCTTGCTAAACACAATAGTTGCACATGAGTATTCTATAGCAGATACTGATGTTTGCCTATATAACAGTCATATTCCAGATTTTTCCATGCCTGATTTCCAACATTTTTAGGCCAACACTTCTATTATTTGAATTAAGTAAATCTTGACTAGTATTAAAAAAGAATCATGGTAGTTCCTTCTTGCTGGTAGTTGATTTAATGACTGTTACTTTAACAAAGTTTTTATTTTGACAAAGTTTTCCAAGATGGAAGCTGACTGAATAATGATCCCCAAAGTCATAAGATCCTAATCCCTGGACCTGTAAATGTTACATTATTTGGAAGACGGCTCTTTTCAGATGTGATTAATTTAAGCATCTTGAGAGAAGTCAGTTTCACTGAATTATATGGGTGAGCCCTAAATGCCATCACAGGTGTCCTTACAAGAAAGAGGTGGAGCTTACTTCTACTAAATCGCACATGTACTAAAATCGAAACAATACAGAGATTAGCATGGCCCCTGCACAAGGATGTCATGTAAATTTGTGAAGCATTCATATTTTAAACAAGGGGTGGGGCAGGCAAAGGGAGATTTCACTCAGGCACACAGAAGAGAAGGTGATTTGAAAATGGAACAAAGAGAGATTTGAAGGTTGGAGTGATGTGGCCACAAGCTGAGGAATCCTAACAGCCACCAGAAAGTGGAAAAGGAAGGAATGGGCTCTCCCCTAGAACACCCTGAGAGAGTATGGCCCTAATGACACCTTAATTTTGCCTTAGTGATGCTGATTTTGGACTTCTGGTCTCCAGAACTGGTCAGAATACATTTCTGTTGTTTTATGTCACCATGTTTGGTGTCTGCAGGCAACTAACGTAAATCAAACCCTTCTTGAAATGTTCTGTCCCAATTCTGGTTAAATAGACATGGTCTATCAAATGGAAGGGTCCTCCTGGAAAGACTGTCTTACTCTTAAAAGGAAATACATAGTGGGAGGGAGTCTTATTTCTTCTTCCAGATGTTGTTGCCCCTACATACAGCATTAGAACTGGAGCAGCCATTTGTGACTGTGCAGCTGGGACACAAGCCAATGAGCCAAGGATGGGAGAGAAGAAGGATGGGAGAGGAGAAAGATGGGACAAACTTGGGCCTTGGATGACATCATCAGGCTGCTTTAACTAACCAGCCCTGGGACTTCCCTATAATGAGGCTTCTTCTTACATGAGATAATTTTCTTACGTGAATTAACATGGTTTTTAAGGCCTCTTTACTTGGGTTTTCCCTTACTTTGAGCTTAAAGCAACATAACAAATGCATGCATCAAATGGATTATACCGTAATTCAAAAATGGGCAAACTGTGACCCGGCAAACAGCTACCTGGTTTTGTAAATAAAGTTTTATTGGATCCCAGCCTCAACCACAGACCACTGTCTACGCTCTTTAGCACCACAACAGCAAAGTCAGGTAGTTGTGAGAGAGATCAAATGGCTTACAAGCCTAAAATTAGGCTATCTGCTACTGTAAGAAAAAGTTCACAAGCTGCTGCCGTTCTTGAACTCAACTATCCCAACTATCCTTTTATTGTTGGATATTGTTTTTCTACTTTCTCCAAAAATTGTCTTTTTTACACAAGCTTTTAACCTGTCACTTGGGCATATTCCTACATATAAGATTGAGTGTGATCCACAGAGAAAGAGTCAAATAAGAAAATAAATAAGCATGCATGGAAACAATTTACAATAATCTCCTAGATCATCTGGGGCTTCCCCAGTGGCTCAGCCATAAAGAACTCACCTGCAGTGCAGGAGTTGCAGGTTTGATCCCTGGGTCCAGAAGATCCCCTGGAGGAGGGCATGGCAACACACTCCAGTATTCTTACCTGGAGAATCCCATGGACAGAGGAGCCCGGCGGGTCCATAGGCTCCACAGGGTCTCGAACAGCTGGACACCACTGAAGTGACTTAGCATACATGGTTAGATCATCTGTAATCTTATCAAAGTCTGTGAAAGATTGTGATCAATGTGTGAGATAGCATTTTCCACATATAAATAAATATAGGTGATCACAACAACTTAATTTAAAACTGCAGGCTAGTCTAAAAGGATAAGAAAACAAGCTTTTCTTTTCCTATTTTAAGTTTAAATCAGCCAAACCAAACTTCCTCCTGGGTTGAAAGATGTTGGTGGAACTTACATCACAGTGAATGTTATTACAGCTGAGAGAGAAAGGGCCCTGGACCCGGTTTCCAGTAGGCAAGTTTGAAGCACCCACACTTCACAGCTACAGCCTGTGCAGGGGAGATAACTATTGTTCAGCATATAAGGCAGGACTCAAAGTGTGTCGTGTAAATAGAACCAACTGTATACTTACTGATGTTTGACTCCATGCCATTTTTTTCCCTCTTAAAGAGGAAAATGGTCACTTCTTTTTAGAAAGTTCCCCTCAGCTGAGCTGTGCTCTGAAGGCACCTTCCTTAAAGGGATCTGGGGGGCAGGCAGTCCTATAGTTAGAATTGTGGCTGCACAAAAGCAGGTTGCAGCAGGGCGTGACTGACCAAATAACCCTTTGAACTTTGTAAGAAAGTCAAGCTGCAGCTGTCCCAGCCAAACACTTCTACTTTCTTTCCTAGAAGCTGTTTAAGGAGGTCTCTCTTGGTGCAGAAAGAACAAGATGGCTGCAGCGTCTAAATTTTTGTGGGTACTTTCAGGTCGCCCCTGGGACCAAATAAACCAATGAGGTGCATAGTGACCTGAAATATCCTTGAGGATGAACCGCACCTTGTCCGTCTGTCGGAAGGAGCCATCTAGGACGAACCTCGGCAGCCTGGAGAGAGTCCAGAGTTAATAGCCCCTGAAGGCAATTTTCCATAAATGCTTAGGATCTGGTGATACTCCTAACACACACACACAGACACACACACACGGCCAAATGTAGCAAAAAAAAATCACCACCAAATCCTCAGAAAATCACTGATAGTAGTGTCAGACTCAGAATACAAATAATAGAGGCAACTATTCAATTCCATGAGGACTCAACAAGAATCAATATAAGTGCTTTTGGAAAGCGCCCATTTGGAACTTCCAGCCTATTTGGTGCTTTCCAGCCTATTTGGTGCTGCTTTCTTTCCAAAATATCTAATACAGGAGACTTCCACTTCCTTTCCCAAAGAATGCTGGATGAGTGTTAAGTTTTCCGTATCAACCTGGCAAAACAATGAGCCTCCCCTCCTCCGCCTTTTCTTAACTGAGATAGACATTAAAATCTGTGAGTGAAAAAGCACTCATTATATTGAAGGTTTTTAACTCTTGTGAAATATTTAAAGTAAAAATGGGAACTCATAAATAACTAAAAGAAATAAAACTTTTTATTTGAGATATTAGGAAAAGAGCATTTAAAACTTGGGCACCTTTCCTTTAATAACTTAGAAAGATTTTTGTGCGTTTATCTGCTATCTCATTTAAACTTTGATATCAGTTCAATTGCTCAGTTGTCTCCAACTCTTTGAGACCCCATGGACTGCAGCATGCAAGGCCTCCCTGTCCATCACCAACTCCCAGAGCTCGCTCAAACTCATGCCCATTGAGTCAGTGATGCCATCCAAACATCTCGTCCTCTGTCGTCCCCTTCTCCTCCTGCCTTCAATCTTTCCCAGCATCAGGGTCTTTTCCATGAGTCAGTTCTTCGCATCAGGTGGCCAAAGTATTGAAGCTTCAGCTTCAGCATCAGTCCTTCCAATGAACATTCAGGACTGATTTCTTTTAGGATTGGCTAGTTTGATCTCCTTACTGTCCAAGGGACTCAATATACACCCTATAAAATGAGCTAGTCAATAGCTACTGAGGCTGAGGGTGATTAAATGACGTATTAATTTTGCATTGTTTTCTTATTAACCATGTTTGTGATCATTATTAGTCTGTGTTTCTAAGTATTTTAAAACACAGAAAGCTAGAAAATTATTCATTAGTTCATAATGTGAATAAAAAATGTCAGCCAAATAAAGGACCCTGATTTGGCAAGGAGGCATAGATTTTACTATCAAACAGATGTATGTAAGTAGCTAGAGCTTCAGAAAACTTACTTGGCCCTCTGAGCCTCATTTTCTCATCCATGAAATCGCATAGCAATATCTACCAAACAGCACGTTACAAGAATTAGAAATAAAATTCGGGACTTCCTTGGTGGCCCACTGGCTAAGACTCCGAGCTGTCAATGTAGGGGACCTGGATTCAATCCCTGGTCAGGGAACTCCATCCCACATGCCACAACTAAGATCCAGTGAAACCAAATAAAATATGCAAAGCTCCTGGACAATGGTAAAAGCTCTCTCACTGTCAGGTCTAAATGCATATAGAAACGAAAAAACAATAAAGCAAATATTCAGCACACAAATAGATTGGAAATATTGAGAACTAAAGTGTTTTATTTCTTTGTAAAAATGTCATGTAGAGTAATTAGAACAGCGCTTGCCTTCTCGTCATGTAACAAAATACAGAGCAAGTACCTTTTCTATGCCTTGGTAGATTGCCAGTCTCTTTCATAAATTTGGATGTTTCCACCATTTTATCCTTTGTACTTTTAATACCATGATGTATCCAAGAGTCCTTTTAATGTGTGTGCATGGGAGGGAGAGCTAGGGGAGGGATTTTTTTTTTTTTTTTTTTTTGGTGGTGGTGTCACTTCTCCTGAGACATCATCTTTTTTCATTTTCTGCATTTATGGCAATAAATTCCTAAATTCCTTTGGTCTTTGGTCACTTACCAGAGTGGCTCCAATGTCAACATTCCCATGCTCAGCTGGATTTTCTAAACGCAATTTACATTCGATTTGAATTTTCCTTCCTGAATGATCACCTTTTGTTTCTTTCTTCGCTTTCATTTTTGTTGGCAATTCATTCCATTGGTTATCCATTTGTGTAAAATGGCACATAGGTGATCACTGGAAGACAAGGACGCAACCCAACAACACATTTTGCTGTTTGTGGGTAAACGGAATAACAAATGCACAGTTTACCAATACAAATGACCAATCACTAACAGAGTCTGAAAGGAGTGACATGATTGTGATGGTGAGGTGCATATTGAAGAGGTGATGAGCTCCCTAAACATGTGCACTGATGAGCTAGCGGCTCACTTTGTACTTCATGCAACTACCCACAGTTCAGATACCAGGGTGACTGAAATCTGAACCATGTTGCTAGAGGGGACTGGTTTTATTTAACTAAACTCAATTGTGGTGACTGAAATTCACATATACTGAAGTGAAGTGAAGTGAAGCGAAGTTGTTCAGTCGTGTCCAACTCCTTGCGACCCATGAGCCGTAACCTACCAGGAATCCTCCGTCCATGGGATTTTCCAGGCAAGAGTACTGGAGTGGGTTGCCATTTGAGGACTACCTGTATTATCTTTGGGTTTCTCGGCACTGGGACTTGCACACGTGTAACAGTGAAATGGTTGCATATTTTAAAGAAGCCAACATTGATTTTATTTTGCCAAGTTGTTTTTTTCCCCATTGTGTAAAATAGTAGGGTGTGGCCACAGAGAGCATTATTGTTTAATCATTTCATTAACAATCCAGCCCACATATCTTTTCTCCTCACCCCATGGACCTGCTCTTTTAGGATAATTCCATCTCGCTCACCAAGTAGTAGTGAAGGTATTTCCTGTCTTCATGAAAAACACTTCCATCTTCTCCCTGCCCCAGGGAGGAAATGCAGAGAATGCTTATCCTTCACAACAGGATGTAGAGCTGTGTACCTGGGTCCTTCCCCATGTTTCAGATTTAATGCAGTCACAACCCAGGCACAATTCTAAGCAATATGCCATATGTGCAGTCCCCAAGAGAAATCAGAAAAAATCTGCAGGAAGTTAGGCAGGGCGGCAAGCCCCAAAGACATTGACTATTCTTTGCCATAATATTCCACTTCCTTTGTGGTTTTCATGGAATTTAGTATATACCTTGGTGTGGGGGGTGGAGGGCATGGGAGGAGGTTTGAGGAATGTGGAATCTGCATTTGTCTCATCCTGGTGCAGATGTTAAAGTGAGAAAAGGAACATCAGGAGCTAGAGGTGCATGAAAAGGGAAAAGCTAGGGCTGTTAGGATCAGAGTGCATCCTAAGATCATCATGATTGGACAAAAGTGTGTAGTAAGAGGAATGTGTGGCTAATCCTGAATGCAAGTAGTTAATTTGGGTGGTCACGCCAGGAAGACCAGGAGGGTGGGGAGATGAACCATGGGAAGCAAGGAAGCAATACAGAATACGTCAATGAGCTGGTTTCTAACGTGGGAAACCAGGGCTCCATCACCCTGGGGATGGACGTCTGTGGAACCATAGAGAACACATCTCAGGACCGTCTCTCAAGAGACAAGAAAGCTGTCGAAGACAGCTCAGCCTCCTGGTTGAGAACAACTGGTTATCTTTTACATTCTCAGCACTTATGATCTGCCCTGCATGTAGCAGAACACACCCTGAGAGGCCAGGGGGAGGCTAGAGACAGAGTCACAAATGCTTGCAATAAATATTCATCTGAAGTTTATGAAGGTAGGGTATCAACAGTATCCACTGTTGGGCTCTAACTGTGGTCTAGGCACTGTTCTAAGAACTTTGCATGTATTACCTCATGAATACAGACAAACCTACAACAAACTGCAAAGTGGACACTATTATCATCTTTTTATAAATTAGGCACAGAGAAGTAACTTGGCCAAGCTCACAGTCTAGGAAGTTGCAGAGGAAACAATGATAATGAGTATGATAAAGCTTCATGTAACCTCTATACCATATTGCCAACGCCCCCTGCAATGAGTACTTGATTGTCTCTATTTCCTTTATTTTTCCACGGCTTACTGTATGGCTGTGGAATAGCTTCATTTTTTAATAGGATAAGTGAAGAACATTTAGTGGAGCAAGACACTTTACAAGCAGGGTCCCCAAGGTACCAGCCGGCCCTGGACAGGATACCAGAGCTTATATATTAGAAAGAACCATTCTTTTCTTACTGAAGCCACTTTGTTTGGGAACCTTGTCATCACAGTGGCCCAATCTATATCATAACTAGCACACAGGACAATGTCGGAGTTTTAGTTACAGCTCCCAGACACCCAACACAAAAGAAGAAAGGTGGACCCAGCACGGCCTGAGACCTCACACAGGAGGCGCTGAGTTAGCATCTGTGTACTGACGTTCCTGCCCCAGCTGGGCTGGTCGTGCCTGTCTCTTCTCCTGCGTTGACTAAAAGAGGGCTCAGCCTCTTCTAGAATTTCCTCTCCTTGTGCAGGGAGCTCGTACAAGAGACAACACGATTAAGCCCTCCCTGGCTTCTCCACGAGTCACTGCTTGATTCTGAGTCTGCCTCACCAAACCAGGCCTGAGGTCTCCGTGCCCAGAGCTGTCAGCAAACCTCCCACTCCCTGTTTGTGTTGGCTTGTGTCACCCTGCCACGCTGGAGGTGTTGGCTAAAGCTGTTTACTGGCTTCGTTTAAAAACACCTTAAGGTGTTCTTAAAATTCTGCTTTGAGCAGCGATACAGACAGGGACGGCAACGAGGCCAGAAAGTAATGGAGATAAATAGAACATAACAAAATTGTAATGAAATCACAGAGAAAAACACACAGGAACTTCTAAAAAAAAAAAAAGTGGTATGTTATTTAAACCCAGTTTCACACAAACACACACATATACATATATGCATGTGAGTCCTTGTACGTGTGCATGCTCAGTCACTTCAGTCGTGTCCAACTCTTTGCAACCCCATGGACTGTAGCCTGCCAGGCTCCTCTGTCCATGGGATTCTCCAGGCAAGAACCCTGGAATGGGTTGCCATGCCCTCCTCAAGGGGATCTTCCCGACCCAGGAATCGAACCTGTGTCCTTTGAGTCTCCTGCACTGGCAGGTATATTCTTTACCACTAGCGTCACTTGTATATATGCACACATATAAATGTATATGTACACCAGTGTATAATTTCAGGAGATCTTATCATTTTTATGGAGTTCATCTTTCCATCCATACTACAGGCCATGTCCTAGGCTAAGTGCAACTCCACAGCATATACTTTTAGGCTAAAACAACTGAAAAACAGTAGACAAAATATCCATTTAATATGCTTGAAAAATAATAGCGTCTAAAAGCAGATTCTATTGCAACAGCCACACATGAGCTTCCCTGCTGACTTCTGTAGGGCCAGGGAACACGTGACCGTGAGACATGGGCAGAACGAGACCCATACACAGCAAAGGGTTCAAAATTAGCTCACAAGGAATTATCAAACAGCCGAGTTTAAATGGCGCTTGTCCAGTCTCCAGGAAACAAAAACTCAAGGAGGAGAAGATCACAGAGCCAGTTGATGGGAGACTCCAGTCCCATTGCTTGGGTCTTTCACGCTGCACGGCACTCAGTGGTCTCCCTGCTTCAGTATTTCTACTTTATCACAGTTCACTGCACCCTGCACTGGCGGGACACTCCTGAGACTTCCGCTCCCTCCCTCTGCACCACCCTCATATTTCCTAGAGTCAGGTCACTCAGATACCTGACTCACCCAACTCTGACCCACAGGGCCTGCCCACTTGTCTGCCCTGATGTGGGCTGGGATTCGTCAGAAGGGAAAGTAAGGGGGAGGTAGGGAGAAGAGTGTGGCTTGCTCCTCTTGGCAAGTGGGGAAACCCAAGTGACAAGACAGGAGAAGCTGGCTCGGCCTCCGTTCCGCAGCCCAGGAGCAACCTCTAGGCATCAGCATCTCTGCCTCCCACGGTCTGACACACAGCCTCTTTGTTTTGGATTGAAACTATCATCGCTAGAACCTACTGTCTACGTTTTCTTTTTTTCCCAAGAGTTAAATGAATTAAGAAGTGTTTCTGGAAGTCACTTGAAAGGGGGGGTTGTGAGCCAAGAAGGAGTGTGCCGGGTGGGTTCTGCTCTTCTCTGGGCTGACTATAGGAAGGCAGCTTGTTGGAACCAAGGCACTGACACTCTCCAGTCCCCAGATAGGCACAGATTCTCTTATCAGAGTTCCCCACCAAACACCAATATTGATGGGGCACGAGTTCCTTCTATCTGGAAAAGAAGGGTCCTGATCCTGATGAGATGGGAGGGGACAGGGAAGGAGTGTAAACAGTCTTTGCCTTGTGTTCAGATCTGTAGCAGCATCTGTTCCCAACCCTCACTCCAGCAGCATTTCTTAATGTAACATTGGATCATTGCTTACAGAGATTACAATTCCGAAAAACAGCAGCTTGCGATCATGATTACCATTCAGTGGTAGCTCTGGCTTATAACTTTAAAATGTAACCACACTGAAGAAAACACTACAGAAGACAAGAAATGGAGGAGATAAACATGTGGTACGTTAGCATTGGTCTTCGTCTAGTTTTGGTTGTGCTGTTCTTAGATGCTCGGTTGTGTCCGACTCTTTGCGACCCCATGGACTGTAGATTGCCAGGCTTCTCTGTCCATGGGGATTCTCTGGGTGAGAAAATTGGAGTGGGTTGCCACACCCTCTTCCAGGGGATCTTCCCAACCCAGGGATCAAACCCAGGTCTCCTGCATTGCGGGCAGATTCTTTACCACCTGAGCCACCAGGGAAGCCCAAGAAAGTGGGTAGCCTAGCCCTTCTCCAGGGGACCTTCCCAACTCAGGAAGTGAACTGGGGTCTCCTGCATTGCAGATGGATTCTTCACCAGCTGTGCTACCAGGGAAGCCCCTAGTTTTGGTTATATGTTCTCAAAGTACTTCTTAGGGAGAACCAAAGATATGTGAAATGTTTAAAATACCACAGCCCTTAATCCTCTGATTCTTGGCGATGGGGCAGTAGGCTGATCTTCAACCCAGGTATACTTGAAAAATACAGCTAAACCACTGCTTGGGGAACTCCTGAGGGTCAAGGGGCCTTAATTTCCATTGTCTGGTGTCAGCATTAATCTTCATTTTAGAAAAATATCTTAAATCTCCTAGACTTGAAAGAACAGGAACTCTGAAACCAACTCTTCTACTGGGGGCTCCTGATCCTCTCCTCTCAAGCTGTATTTTCATCTTTCCCTGGGAAATCTTTTCCTTTGATTTCTGTCACAATTGCTATGCTGAGCCCAAAAGGAGGTATTAACATTCTGGTCCAAGCCTCAACAAAACCCCTTTCCCTTGAGATATTTGTTGAACAGGAATTGCCTGTCTATGTTTATTTAAACATATTTGCCACATGATTAATGAGCAACGTGAAACGCTTACACCTGAGAATCATTAAACAGGTAATCTCCATTTCCCCTGCTTACCCTGACCTTTCCTCAGCTTACAGGTGCATCAATATACATCCTGTGTCTGTAATACCTTTTATGGTTGTGTTAGTCAGAGGAGGCTAACTCCTTGACAAGAGTAAAATTCCAGCGGCTTAATGCAACATAAATTAATTCTCACTCCTGCCCTAGTCCCATGCAAGGCTGCAGTAAAACTCTGTTCCATGCAGTCACTGGGGGATCCAGGCTCTTTCTTCTTATACAATGTCCCACCTTCTTCTCATTCTTTCCAAGCCTCTTCATTTGCAGAAGAGCAGAGAGAGCACGTGGAAAAGGTGCCATGTTCTCAGGTGAAGCCTGTTCACTCTGATGAGAACTAGTCTTGAGGACCACCTGGTGCATAAGGATTGAGAAGTGCTGTCAATCAGAAACCCTAGAAGGTAGGACCTTGGATGTCAGTGGTGAAGGGTAACAAAGCACCTTTCTAATTCTCCATGAACATATGGAAGCTGCAAACGTGCTTCATCATTTAATAAAGGGCAAGAACAGAGAGGTGTTCTTGGCTTCCCAAAATGCATATAGTTACCAAATCCCTGGGTACATTTAGGTGTCCTTTTTCAGTGACAAATTTCTAAGCCTCCAGAGGCCCCCCTTTCCCCTTTCTTTTGTGATTGTAGTAAAATACGTGAGTGCATGCTCAGACGTTGAGTCGTGTCCACCTCTTCGTGACTCTATGGACTGTAGCCTACCAGGCTCCTCTGTCCATGGGATTTCCCAGGCAAGAATACTGGAGTTGGGTTGCCACTTCCTCCTCCAGGGAAATCTTTCTGACTCTGAGATCAAACCCACATCTGCATCTCCTGCCATTGACTGGCAGATTCTTTATCACTGAGCCACCTGGGAAGCCCCTAGTAAAATACATATAACATTAAAACCTAAAAGCTTAGCCATTTTTAAGTATACAGTTCAGTGTGTGAAGTACATCAACATTATTGTGCTGCTAATACCAAGAACACTTTTCATAACCTCCAGGTAATGTTAACATTCAAGAAAACAAAATCTATGTTCACAATTCCTCATATAAAGAAAGACTACAAACATTTTTAAGAGTTCTGTGACAATAAAGTTGTTTTGGTTTCAGATCAATTTTCAGACTATTGGTCATTATTGAGAAATTTTACCTATGCTTCTATTTGTTTTCATTGTGGTAAAATATATAACTCTGGAGCCAGAGTCAGGCAAGCCTGAAAGAGTCGACATAAATCAGAGAGGCTGTGGAGAGGGGCATAATCAAATTGATGTCTGATACACACCTTGAATAAATTCTTCTCTGATTTTCCCTTGTGATTTTTTTCATAGTCCTTATTTTATAAAATCATAAACTCTGAATTTGAAGGGACCGGCAGAGCCCACCCTGGTTTCTCTGGCATTGCTTGGAATTAGTCTTCTGTATTCAGTTCTTCACTGGGCCTCACCAGCGTGTGGATACAGCGTGATCACAATGTAATTTCACTGCAGTGATCACAATGAATAGGCACCTCTGCTTCCAATCACTTTCAAGTCTCTTCCAGTGGTAAGTCAATAAACAGTGTCCCACATGGGCTCACTGTCCTCTATTCTCCTGCTCTAGATCTCCATCAAAGGGTTGCTCACCACTGCCTCCACTGCTGCTACCTGCTCCGATGGACAATACTGAGATCCTCACCCTGGGCGCCATCACCTAGGAAACACTGCCAGTCTGTGACCTCTCCTGACAGATGAGCTGCTCTCACTGTGATCCAGGCAGGACTAGAGAGCAGGGCTTGCCTCCACATTTATTTGAAGCTGACAAGCCCTCTTCCTGAAGGACTCATCCCCACCCCAGGCAGTGAGCCTGGAGAATAGTCATTGGCTTGACCTCTTTATCCCTCCCTCACTTCCCCTGATAGCTCAGTTGGTAAAGAAGAATCTGCCTGCAATTCAGGAGACCCCTGTTCGATTCCTGGATCAGGAAGATCTGCTGGAAAAGAGATAGGCTACCCACTCCAGTATTCTTGGGTGTCCCTTGTAGCTCAGTTGATAAAGAATCCACCTGCAATGCGGGAGACCTGGGTTGGATTCCTGGGTTGGGAAGATCCCTGGAGAAGGGAAAGGCTACCCACTCCAGTATTCTGGCCTGAAGAACTCCATGGGTCACAAACAGTTGGACACAACTGAGCGACTATCACTTCATTTTTACCTCCAAGAAGCCCCCAGTACTGAATACAAACTTCACCCTTGCTGACTATCTCCTCCTAAAGCAAAGAAGCTCAGGGAGGGAGCTTATGCTCCTAGCCCCATCAGTCCATCATGTAGCCCCCGATACATCTGAATCTCAAGTTCATGTACTTTTCCTTTTTGATCTTCCTGGGGCATCATCATAAGGCTTCCCTGGTAGCTCAGCTGGTAAAGAATCAGCCTGCAGTGCAGGAGATCTGGGTTCGACCCCTGGATTGGGAAGATCCCCTGGAGGAGGGCATGGTAACCCACTCCAGTATTCCTGCCTATAGAATCCCCATGGACAGAGGAGCCTGGTGGTCTACAGTCCATGGGGTCGCAAAGAGTCAGACAAGACTGAGTGATTAAGCACAGGCTTCACACACTGAGGACAGACAAGCTTGTCTTTTTTTCTCACAGCACAAAAACCCACAGCTATTCACTGCCTGACAAAGAATGAATTAAAGAACAAAGATACCCTCCACACAGTTTCCCTGGTTACCTAGCCATTCCAAGACAGGTAGTATAAAGTTGTCGTATTGTTTCCCAAACAATTGTTTTTATATTTGTAGGGATTTTGTTTACACAACTTACTTTGTTGATGTCTTTCCAAATATGAGGCTTTCCAGTTAACTAGAGGTCAATATTCACCAGCTATGTAGAATAAAAAATGTTACCAGATTCCACTGGAATGATCATTTATGTTTTTTACTCAAATAATAATAATAATACTCTTTTTAAAAAGTCCAAACATAAACTGGGCCCAAGCAAGAATGGAGAGTCTGGCAATCAAATACCTGAGCTCTTCACAGTGTTACAATGAATGATTCTTTTATTTCTCTGTTTGCTGGTCTTTTCTAGTCTTGCCTTCCATTTCACAGCTTTGTTAAACATTCAGGTCAAGGTTAGACCAAGGGACTATCTCAGGGTGGGAGGAACTGAATTTAGCCACACAGGGCCTCTCCCCAATGAAAACATTTATCGCCCAGCCAAGGAGTCTGTCTTTAGAGTCCAGTAGAAAAGAAAGGAAGAAAGAAAGAAAAAAATTTCAATTTTGCTTTGCTTTGCCCCAAGCTAACCCTGTTTCAGGTTATCTGGAGGCCGTTCCCTGCAGACGGGAAGGTGTTAGACCTGAATTCTATTTCTAGCATTCACTCTGACTCTCCGTGACCTTATCCTGGCCACGTCTTCAGCTCTGCTCCACCCTCAGCCCCATTCTGACCCTAAACCGCCAGCCTCTGCCACCCTCTCCTTGCTGCAGTGTGGTGTGTAAGACCAGGAAGTCTGTAAAGTCCCCAACTCAGGTGGTTCTGATGGAGCCACTAGAGCCAACCAGCCTAAAGGGATTTCTGGAAATGAGCCTCAAATGCTGGCTTCCTGCACATCTGACATGAAAATTCTAGAACTGATCACTAAGGTATAGACACGGAGATTTGATCTTCCATTATGGTGGAATTCACCAGATTCCTGAATGCCCACAAAATCCCCTCCCAAGGGAATGGCTGTTGTTGTTTAGTCTCTAAGTTGTGTCTGACTCTTTGAGACCTCATGGACTGTAGCCTGCCAGACCCTACCTGTCCCTGGGATTTCCCAGGCAAGAATACTAGAGTGAGTTGCCATTTCTTCTATAGGGGATTCTTCCTGACCTGGGGATCGAGTCTGCGTCTCCTGCGTTGGCAGGCGGATTCTTTCCTGCTGAGCCACCAGGGAAACCCACGGTAGCATTCCATGCCTGGATCCAAGGGGGCTTCCCTGAGCCTCAGCAGGAAAGAATCTGCCTGCCAATGCAGGAGGCTCACGTTCGACCCTTGAGTTGAGAAGATGCCCTGGAGAAGAAATGGCAACTCACTCTAGTATTCTTGCTTGGGAAGTCCCATGGTGGGCTACAGTCCTGTCTCAACTGTGTTGCTGAGTCAGACACAACTGAGTGACTCAACAACAAAGGAATGGCAAACTGCTCTGCACCCATCCTACATTTAGGAATTTAGTCTCATTTCATGGGAGCCATTTACAGCACTGGCACTCATAAATACCTGAGGCAATTAAAAAGCATGATCTTACTGGTAAGGAGAGAACAAAGCGGTCCCTTTTGGAGATGGTTGTCTCAGTGTATTTTGTGGTTTTCACTTTGTATAAACTGTGATTGCACATGATGCTACGGCTGTGTGTTAGAGGCAGCATAGCCTTCCTTGAAAAGGCACAGACTTTGGAGGAGATGAGCTATAGCCAATCCTGACTCTACTTCTTAGGAACTATGTAGCCTTGAACATTTTATTTCATGTCTCAGCCTTAGTTCTATACAATGGGTTTTCTAAATGGAACTAATTCATCATATTTTGAGACAACTGAGAAAGTGCTTGTATAGCGCTTAACACATGTCAATTCTTTGTTGTTTATTAACAATAGTAATAATATTAAGGTTTGCGAAGAAAAATATAGTCACGAATGGTGAGCAAATGGAATTGATTCTAATAACTCCTTTGTGGCCCTAAAGTATCCTGATACATATTCCTATCTTAGCACCTGTAACACTCGTAAACAGAGGTGTTACTTGTTTATAGAGTCACTATTCTGAATCCCCTTCTCTTTCACTGTTGAATCACAATGTTTCCTAGTACCAGTCTTATAGAATCTTTGTTTACTGAATGAAAAGTAAAGTCATAAATTAACGAGGTGTAAGCAAATGATTGAGTATGCTCTGGAAGGGAATATTTAAATCATTAAGCCAAGACAATTGTTTCTTATACACATTATTTCTAGAAAAACAGCATTTTGTTTATTTATTATGAATTTTCCCACTCTCCCCCCCTCCCCCGCCCCCCACACACCTCACCCAGTCTCTCAGGAGGGCCAAGTCCCAGATTCAGAGTATTTTCCCAAAAGTTGTTTAGGTATTAAAAATGTTAAACACAGTCTCTAAAACTGTGGGAGACTTTAGATAGGATGAGTCCATTTTCAATGCTGCTTTGACCTCCAGATGTGGAAGACAGGCATTTCAGAGTGGATGAAAGGAAAGAGAAGTGATAACCCCACAAAAGAGCGACTTATCATGGAAATCACTGCCACTGCTAACTGCTAAGTCACTTCAGTCGTGTCCGACTCTGTGCGACCCCATAGATGGCAGACCACCAGGCTCCCCGTCCCTGGATTCTCCAGGCAAGAACACTGGAGTGGGTTGCCATTTTCTTCTCCAATGCATGAAAGTGAAAAATCAAAGTGAAGTCGCTCAGTCGTACCCGACTCCTAGCGACCCCATGGACTGCAGCCTACCAGGCTCCTCCGTCCAGTCCATGGGATTTTCCAGGCAAGAGTACTGGAGTGGGTTGCCATGGAAATCACTAGGTGTCCGAGAAGTGTACATTTTAAGTTTCTTAAAGTAAGAACCGGAGAAGGCAATGGCACCCCACTCCAGTACTCTTGCCTGGAAAATCCCATGGACAGAGGAGCCTGGTAGGCTGCAGTCCATGGGGTCGCTAGGAGTCGGGTACGACTGAGCGACTTCACTTTGATTTTTCACTTTCATGCATTGGAGAAGGAAATGGCAACCCACTCCAGTGTTCTTGCCTGGAGAATCCCAGGGACGGGGGAGCCTGGTGGTCTGCCATCTATGGGGTCGCACAGAGTCGGACACGACTGAAGCGACTTAGCAGCAGCAGCAGCAAAGTAAGAACTGTGAGCAGGCAGAGAGAAGCAAGTCTCGCCTGGATGCATTTTCTTGTGCTGGCAGTGGGCAGGCACAGCTCGCTGCAGATGCCACAATGCCAGAGACCTCAGTTTACTTTGTAGAATGTTCTCTAATCCATCAGAACCATTGCAGTAGATATTTTGAAAACTAAGAGAATCATCTCCAGCATTTTCCCTCAAATGGGAACTTATTCAAACCATTATTCAAGCTTATTGAAATGAACTTATGCTCCTACCCACAGGATTAGCCACATAATTTATAAATCCTAGTGGAAAGCGGAAAGGCAGAGTCCTTTTCAAAAATTAAGCTTTTTAGGATGATAACAGCACAACACTAACCAAGCATGGGTTCCTCTCTGAGCAAGAGACTGTGCAACCACAAGAGTCAGAGGCCCTAAAACCAGCTCTGGTGGCTTAGGACTATTTAGTAAGTCAAGAACTGGGGATCTCCAATCCAGCCCGACTACTGTCAGGCCTACTGCTGCAGCATTAAACCAGAAGGCAGACACCACCACCACCTCAGCATTAGCCTTCCTCAGACTATCGTACTTCCTCCTAGCCTCCACCGGATAACCAGTTTCATAGTGTTTTTTCTCCTTCAAATCTTTAGTGTCCATAAAGCAGTTCAAGGCTATCTAAGAATAAAAATAAATAATATTCACAAAACTCCAAAACAACAAGAAGAAAACCCCTGTTGGATCTAAAGCCTTACAGAACTGTCTCCCTGGGACTTGCAGTTGGTGCTGAATGATGTGGCTGCTCGGGGGTTGTGTGGGGGCTGGGGCGGGGAGGAAGTAGAAAGGACACAGAGGAAAGCCAAAGAATCTAAGCTGAGGCTGTAAACCCAACCCCAGAGAAAACGCTCTTAGGAGCCACGCCCCCGAGTCCTGCCTCCCACAGTATGCACAAGTAAACTGCTTTCTGGATACAGTCGCTTCAAAACTGGAGGGGGGAATCCCACACCGAAAACAACAGAAACTCAAATGGCTATAATTGCAGAGACAGAAAAGAGAAGCCGAGATGACAGCCAGTAGGGGCGGAATGTCTTTCTCGCTGGTGGATAATTTGATAAGGAACCTGGATTCTGAGCGGCCTCACAATGGCCTATTTATCCGGCTCTCACGCACCACCGGCAGCCCCGGCTGGGAATCACGGGGGTGGCGGCTGTCCCCGGAAAACGGCGGCGCTCGGCACAGGAAAGCCAGCTGATAAACTGATCTGCAGACAACGCTTCTTCCTTCCTGGGAAGTGGCCACAAAGGCAGCCAGCTGACCTCTGCCGAGCGCCGTTCCCTGGCCGAGAAGAGCGGCGAAGGGGGATGGAAAGGAGAGGGAGGCAGGGAATCGCCGGACACCACCCCCACCCCCTCACCCCAACACACAGTTTCATTTGGCAAAAGCATCACAAGGCGTGATTCAAGCCGAGCCCACGCTAGCAAATCTCGGGCTCCGTATCTCTCCCAGCCGGGCGGGGCGGGAAGGGAAGGGAACCGTCCCGGTGCCCTCTCCCACCCCTCCCCGCCCCTCGGCTGCTCGGCTGCAGCCCAAGGCCCTTCCGGCCCCGTAGACTGGGCCCCCGGGCTGGGAACAAGTTTGGTGGCGACTGAACCCATTGGCAAGCCTCTCTCCTACTGTCCCCAGGGGCGGCCCCTCCCTACGGCTTTTGGTCAAAAGCAAAAAGAAACACAGACATTTGTGTCACCCTATTAAGCACCCGGGCTTTGAATCGTGCATCAGGCGCAAAGACTTCTCATCTCCCCTTGGCAGGGTGGCCTGGTAAATACAATAAAAAGCTTTCAGGGAGTTCCTAAAATTTACCCCCTAACTTCCCTGGCCACAGGGAGAACCTTCCTAGTTAACTTCTCTCCCCCTTCCACCCCATCCCTTTCTATCACATGACAACATCTTATTTTCATGTTATCTTTAAAAAAAAAAAAAAAAAAGACAATTAGCAACACTGGCAGGAAATCAGATGGCGGATTCTGAGATGGTCCAGGCGCTCCCCCGGAAGCCCTGTTTTCAGGGGAGTTGACCCAGCAGCTGGTCCCTGCTGCTCTAAGATGTATGCCTTCACTTTTTCACTCCGACACTTGGATTTGAGTCTTGAGGGAGCCCTGGAAAGAGCTGCCTATGGAGGAAATGGTCTGGAAAGGGCAGTCCATGAGACAGCAGAAATCCAGGCGAAGGAGCACCAGCTCTGTGAACTTGGGGACCTCTGCCTGCTGGCTGGGGAGGGGCGTGGCCTCCAGGCTGCAGGTGGGGCAGTCAGCTGGGAGCCAGGATGTCCTTGATCTACTTTCCAAGTTGCACACAGCTCCCACAGAAGGAAGAAAGGGTGAAAGGGGGTCCAATCTTCAGCTGTTACTATGCCCTGGTACAGGAGACACTATCTATGGTGAGCTCACTGACTCCAGAGGGTTCCAAGGAGCCCACATCTCTTGATCCTGGATGCCAGGATCCCCTCTCCAAACCTGTCCTACTCAATATGCTGCCATTAACAGAGCTATGCGGTTCTGGTGCGGTCTCCAGAGGAAATTTCCTCCAGTTTAGCACCTACAGAGAAGCACTTTGGAGAGTGGGATGAGGTATGCCTAAGAGCACAAGGTCTCTGAGTAGACTCCTCTATAAACATGGCTCTACTCCAAGGAACAGAGTTGCTTCTTGACTTGGGAATAAAGAAAGTTGCAGGAAAGATCCCTTGTGCTCTGTGGCCGTTTGGAGACCTAAGTACATTAACCCCGCTGAGTAAGACTTCCGTAACCTATCAGGGACTGCCCTCCAGTTATCCCAAAGAATCCCCAGTCGGCTCCTGGGACCTTTCCAATCCCCCCACACCCCCACAAGATTTCACATACCCTGTGGTTCTGGTGGAGTTCCTAGCAGAGAAAGATGTGACAGCAGTAGCTACTTTTGGTCCGAAATGAACTTCTAGGATTTTTTATACCTGACTACCCACTATGGGACATTGTTACTACAGTGCTTCAGCAAACTGATAAATAAGTAGCTCCTTCATAGGAATAAATTGAGGATCTGTTTGAAATCCAGTAATTCCTGATACGGTTTGGGACAACATAGACAAGTATATGAACTATGGTGACTATTTTCAGAGAAAGGAGATTCTGCATTTGCTGGGTCACAAGTTTTATAATTTATTCTTGAGATCAGTATCTTTGCAGACATCTGGATAAAGTTCATTCATTCCCTGTGTGTGTGTCAGTCACTCACTCAGTCGTGTCTGACTCTTTGCATTCCCATGGATTGTAGCCCACCAGGCTCTTCTGTCCATGGGATTTTCGAGGCAAGAATATAGGAGTGGGTTGCCATTTCCTCCTCTAGGGGATCTTCCCGACCCAGGGATCAAACCTGCGTCTCCTGCATTGCGGGAGGATTCTTTACTGTCTGAGCCACCACACTTGTTTAATATGTTCTCACAGGAACCTGTGGAGAATGGCTGTTCACTGCCTGCCCAGATTCTGTCTCTGACTCTGTTCCCAAACTCAATGAAAAAAAGTCCCTGAGAAGAATGAGCTTGGCACATCCCAACCCCATCACAGTTAATGCCTCGTCCAGAATTCTTTGTCTTTGCCTTATTAGATTGTAAACTTGCCATCCCGACCCCTGATGACTTGCTATTTCTTTGGCTTCCACTCTGCCCTTGAGGACTTCCCTGGTGGCTCAGACAGTGAAGCGTCTGCCTACAATGTGGGAGACACGACTGACCGACTTCACGTTCACGTTCTGCCCTTACCCCTCCGATCTAATGGCAGCATGGAGCTCCCCTGGTCCTGACCCTCCACGCTCTCCCTCAAGTCCTGCTCTTCTAGCTAATACAGTAACTTCCTTGCCCCACCCACTGACCAGTACAACAGGTGCTCCTGGAAGGACTGCCCCCCAAGAGGGGGTTCTGACACACGCTGCCCTTCAATTGCTTTTAATACAACTTCAGACAGCAAATTCCCAGGAGACCTCAAGACTGTGATCAATTAATACCATCAATAAATACACAAGGATAATATGTTACTTTGTCAAGAAAATGATTCAGATTCAAAGCCGTTTACACATAATGGCCTATAAAATGGCCTCCTGTTTCCAGTCCATCCTGTTCAGTGTCTTCTCCCATGTTCCCCCTCCCACTTCCCTAATGATTTAGTAGAATGATCTTTTCCAAGAGCAGAGTTAGTGTCTTATTACAACTAAGAAGCAGCAGAGAGATCTGGTCCCTAAAGCTACTGTTCCTCCAACCCATTGGGCAGTCCTTCCACCTCACTGGCCAATCTGGATCAGAAAAGAGAAAATTTCAACCACCAGAACTATTTTTCAAAACTAAAGTTCTCTACTGAACGTAAAAAGTGTACAACATCTATGGAAAGCAATTTGGTAGTTCCTCAAAAGTTTAAACATAGAGTAACCATATGACCCAGCAATTTCATTCCCAGGTATATACCCAGAAGAACTGAATACAGGTATTCAAACAAATACTTGTATATCCATGCTCACAGCAGCACTACTCGTAGTAGCCAAAGGCGAAAGGAACCAAAATATCCATCAAGTGACAAACAGTAAACAAAACGTAGTGTATACATACATGGAATATAATTCAGTCATAAAACGAAATGAACTACATTCCACAAGATGAATAAACCGCCAAAATTTTATGACAAGTGAAGACAGACCGAAATAAACAGCCATATGTTGTATGATTCCATTCATATGAAATATCCAGGCATGTTAATTAATAGAGATAGAAAGCAGATCAGTAGTTGCCAGGGGTCAAGGAGAAGGGAAGAATGGGAGGTGACTACTTACTGGGTACAGGGTCTCCTTTGGGAGTGATGAAAATGTTTTGGAACTAGATAGAGGTGGTGGCTGTACAACATGTAAATGTCCTAAATACCGCTGAACTGATCACTGTAAAACAGTTAATTTTATATTATATGAATTCTATCTAAAAAGAAAAAAACAAAACTCTTACATCTTTGAAGAATCAGTTTATTCAGGTCCTTTCAAACCCTAATGGTCATTCTCTGAGAAATATAAAACTGAATGGGGAGGTGTTAGGAGGATGAAAATGACAAATGTTTACTCTTCTTCTGTCTGGCTGATCACAATGATGATGGTAGTGTCAATGATGAGAAAGAGGCTTAAAAGGGGCCCCACGGGGCAGGACAATACTGTATTCACAGAACACCTAGAGTAAGACCATATTCTTCAGAGACCTTACACTTTGACCCACCGTGACCCATGGTTTCTTCAGCCTTGCCCAGAGTGAGGGCTGGAAAGAGATGGACCCAGGATCCCCACCCGTGTTTCCACAGTAGCGGAACCAACACGAGTTTGACTGTACCACATGGTCTCCCTAAAACGGTGGTGGGTATTTATCATTATAGCTCTCAGACTGTGAGAAGACCTCCTCCACAGACCTATATATAATAAGAATAGCAGCTAATAGTGAGTATTTAACACTTTCCAGGCACATTCCTATATAATTTACATATGTTAAGTGGTTAATTTCCACCACAGCCCTGTGAGTGCAGCATTGTATTTATCCCCATTTCATAGATGAAGAAAATGAGGGACAGAGAGATGACGGTTATGTCCACGATCCCGCAGCTGTCAGGCAGTGGCATCTGCACCGATGAAGAGAAGGCTGTTTGCTACACAGCTTCTTGCTTGCTTCGTGAGCACCTGAGTGAATACTCTCCGTCCCCCCACTCCCACCCACCACTGTCCCTTGTGGAATTCCACATGTTTCTCCTTTGCTCTTTCAGGGGGATCGTGTCCTCCAACATCTGGCCCTGCTGCCTCTGTGTACCCTGGAGCAGAGGCTTACTGAGTTTCTTTACCAATGTTTCATGCCGTTTCCTACATTAGAGATATAAATATAACAAAACAATAGCTTGTCTTTCGTTTGCCTTTGGTATTGTTTTTGTGATGAGCTCTCTGTGAAAGGACATTGAGACAATATACAAATAACTCTAGCTCTGAAATTAAAGGCTTTTCTTTGCTGCTACAGGAAGTCCAGAGGAGATTTATTCTTTTTCCTGGGGAGAGAGTCTGATTCATAATTTTGCTTTATCTTGGTGCGCCATTTTGCTTTTCTCTTCCTCCCGCTTCTCTCTCCAGAAAACCTAGTAATGCTGAGCCATAAAATCATGGCCCTCCCAAGTCAGTGAATTCAGGGTGCTGGGGACCTCACTGGGGAAAGAGGTCATTCGTCTGAGGAGGGGTTGGAAGTGGCCTCAGTGATAGCTACTCTAATATAGCCACCTCTCCATTCTATAGATGAGGTGCTTGAGCCACAAATGGTAAAGAGACAGTCGTGTCCCTAGCTCATCATAAGATGCAGAACTTAAGGCCTGGCCACACTTCTAGTTTTACATCCAAACTTTTCCCCTGCCGGGCCAACTTCTTCTTCCAAGTTGCCCCTGAAGGCAGGAGAGCATTGTTTAAAGAGTTGGTGGTTGCCAAGCCTTCCTGGAAGAGGTTTGGCCAACAGCAGATATCAGAGGTGGTAGAAACCAGGTCTAGGGACAAGGTTCAAGGCAGGAGGAATAGAGCAAAATGTCTGATGTGCAATCCAATAGACTGTTAATTTGAGACAGGCAGTCCAAAATTCTTGATCATTTCTTAAGATAAATTGTTCTAGAAGTTGTGCAAGACGGCTGAAAGTGCAGAATACAATGTTCCTTCACTGAAAATCCATGTAGTCTTGGCACTGTTCAGGGACCTTTCTGTGCATCATCTCATTTCATTCTTAGAACAATGCAAGTTCTGTGTTCTGATGTAAATTTTATTAATCTCCTTTCACAGAGCAGTCACACAGCCAAAACTGATCATCCATAGAAACTGTTTACTTTAAGAGGCTTTCCACTAAGCCACGTGGCCCCCCCAAATGAGACAGGGAGCTCTTATTGCAGAAGCCTGGACTTCCATGGTGGACTCTTCTTTCCACTTCCAAAAGTAGCTTTAAAACTGTCATTGGTAGGACTTCCCTGGTGGTCCAGTGGTTAAGACTCCATGTTTCTGCTGCAGGGCTTATCAGTTCAATCCCTGGTCAGGGAATCAAGATCCCACATGCTGCATGGCATGTCCAAAATAACCCCCCAAAAACAAACAAAAAACTGTCATTGGTATAGTATTTATTTTGCTAGACTTAGTCCGAAGAAGAGCAATAGGAAGTCCCTGTAAGAGGGTATGGCCCTTCTGACTTCATCCAGAGGCAAGGTCTAGGTCCCTAGGCCATCCAGCAAGCCCTCTGGAAAGGAAGACTGTAGCCTGTCCTCTCCTCCATCCCTAGGTGGGTCATCCAAAAGACGTATCCTAGTAGAGTGGCCCAGAGCTGGAACTCAGACATCACTTTGACTGAGAAAATATCTGCTGATGTTTACTAGCTATGGGGTCTTAGGGAAGATACTTAGCTTTTCTATGCCTCATTTCCCTCATCTGTAAAGTGGGGTAATAATATCACCTGCCTCATAGTATTGTTGAGAGGACTAAACTAGTTGGGCCTAGAGGATTGCCTGGCACACTGTAAGCATACCTATTAATATGCTTTGAGAAGTCGTTTATCCTTAGACGTGGGTGGGACAGAAAAGCAAAAAGAACCCTGGAACCAGCTACCATTTTTACTGAGCACCTAATCTCTTTAGTGGGCTTCACTGGTGGCTCAGTGGTAAAGAAACTGCCTGCCAGTGCAGGAGACACAGTTTGATCCCTGGGTCAGGAAGATCCCCCGGAGAAGGAAATGACAACCCACTCCAGTATTCTTGCCTGGGAAATCCCATGGACAGAGGAGTCTGGCAAGCTACATGGGGTTGCAAAAGAGTGGGACATGACTTAGCAACTAAACAAATTCTTTAGTAGGTATGCTTTATTCTTTGGGCTTCACAGGTGGCGCTAGAGGTAAAGAACAGGCCTGGCAATGCAGGACACTTAAGAGATGCAGGTTCAGTCACTGGGTTGGGAAGATCCCCTGGAGGAGGGCATGGCAACCTACTCAAGTATTCTTGCCTGGAGAATTCCATGGACAGAGGAGCCTGGCAGGCTATGGTCCATAAGGTTGCAAAAAGTCAGACACATTTACTGTTTCTAACCTTTACAGAAACCTTGTTAGGTAAGCATTGTTACCTCCATTTTACAAATGAGGAAACTGAGGCTCCCAAATGTCAAGCAGGTCACACGGCCAGAAAGTGGCCAAGCTGGTATCTGAATCTGTGTCAGACAGGCTACAGGTCTCTCCATTGGCTCAGCTGCTTCCCTAACACTGGGTTAGTAGTTTTAAGCAAAAGCCATCTTTAAACATAATGTTGTCTATTATCTTCATTTTATTTTTTGGTGATAGCTGGGGAGGATGGGATTGGTAGTAAAAAGTAAACAGTGTGACTGTGGTTGAACGCTCCCTTATGAGCCCCTTTGAAAACAAAATTAGGGAAGAAAACACTGCATTTACCAGAGCTGCTGAGGCCAAAGGGTGTCCCTACTGTGCTGCACACCCCCTTTTCGAGAATTTATCTGTGACTCATCCCATGTCTATGATAACTAAGTGGACTGAGACCCATAACCAAGTAAATACACTGTCATGGATTCAAGACCCACCCTCTCAGAAAAGAGGTTCAAAGTAACCTTTATCAAAACCTCTATGTTCTGCAATGTTCTGGTATGGGGAACTGATGATGACAATGATAATAACCATAAATAGCTACGATTTACAGTTTATGAAAGTGCCAGGCCCTATGCTAAGTGCTTTAAATATATTTTTCCCATTTATTCCTTGCAACCATTGTTTATAGCACCCCCAATCCCAGCCTTTCATAGGCTTTCCTGGTGGTTCTGTGTAATCTGCCTGCAATGCAGGAGACACGGGTTCGATCTCTGGGTTCGGAAGATCCCTAAAGAAGGAAATGGCTACCCACTCCAGTATGCTTGCCTGGGGAAATCCCACAGACAGAGAGGCCTGACCATGGGGTTGCAAAGAGTCGGACACGACTTAGCGACTGAAGAGCAGCAACAGTCCTGTACTATGAGGTGTTAGGAAGGGAGAAAGAGAAGTAAATGACTCCTCAAGCTGCTTGCAAATACTGGTCATAGATCAGATTCTGTCAAATACAAGGAAAAGAGTCTTCAACTGGGTTCCTTTAAAGAAAGATGAGGAGAAACTCAAAGGCATGATGCTATTATTTGTGTTGCTTTCTGGGTATGAAAAACAGGAAGAATAACCACCAATACACTAAGGTTCTTTCAAGACGTGAATCATAAACCAGATCAGCAGGTATGGTGAAGGGCTTGTCAGTTTAGCAGCTGTCGCTATACAGGGAGACAAGCGGTTGGTCGGAAGGAAATGCCAACGTTCACCCCCACCACAGCCTCCCTCCCACATGCAGCCATTTTGCACACAGTTTTGCCTTTTCTGCTGTTTATTTTGTTAAGACTCTTAAACCTGTCAGCGAAGCGGTTTCCAGCCCAGTGTGTGTGGTAATAATCTCCCTTTCTAAGAGATAAGCACCCTGAGTGAGGCCAGATTGGAAGACAAACTAACACACCAAAGTTGCTGAGCACACAGGACTCTTTGCTCAGGCTTTATTTGCTTCAGGAAAAAAGGAAACAATGTTCAGCTTGGAGATTTGGGAAGCTCACTTAGATAGGACTGGAAACACCTTGGTGAAAAATGCCAGTGCATGTGGGTATGCCCCAGCTGAACATATGCTTCTTGCAGCAGAGGGGCAAATGGAAAAAATGAGTAGGGAGGATCTGCTGGAGAATTCCAGAGAAAGGACCTTTCTGGCAAACCCAGATTTTATGCAAATGTCTCATATCCTAGGAGACAAATTAAACTTCTACCTTTAGAACAAGGCAGGAATTTACCTCCAGACAATGAAACAAAACAAGGCAGTCAGATGAGAAATGTTCCTTTGTCTTATTTTCTAAAATCAAATGAACTTCTTCTCTCTAGGGCAGGACATTTATTCTTGGCCATAAGGAAGGAGGGTTTCCCAGTGGTGCTAGTTGTAAAGAACACACCTGCCAATGCAGGAGACTTAAGAGACTCAGGTTTGATCTCTGGGTCAGGAAGTTCCCCTGGAGGAGGGAATGGCAATCCACTCCAGAGAGTCCATGGACAGAGGAGCCTGGTGGGCTACAGTCCGCGGGATTGCACAGAGTCAGAGTCGGACTGAGAGACGCAGCAGCAGCAGCATGAGGGGGAAACTCCCTACCAAAGATAATGTACCATCCCTGTGGCCGCGATGTCAACTCTCTATGTCTTGTGCAGCAGCCACCGCCCTCTTCTCTGCTGACAGAGCCCTGATTTCTCTATTCAGGGGCAGCCTCTAGGAGCCTAGAGGGAGCTCCTGAGTAGTGGTAATGCTGCTGTGACCTTTTGGCCAAGACTCCCAAGGTTTTTAGTAATAGGCAGCTCTGATTCCTGAGTGGATTCTGTTCCTAATTCATTTCCTCAGAGGTGAGAAACTGAGTCTGAGGTCGAGGGCTCGACAGGCTTTAAAATGGCATCTGGAAATGTGAAGTAATGGCTTACTTGAACAACTGCCTAAGAGCCTCAGTTCACTGTCTCTGCTTCCTCCTCCCACTTCACTCCTTTCAGCATCTGCACAGCTATACCTGTGTTATACTGATGCATTCTCAGGGCGTCCTCATCCAATCACAAGACTTCTGCCCTCCAAGGACAAGCTAGGGGATGAGGACTTTTTTTTTATTTCAAACTGAATAAAGTGCCCATTTTACCTTGAAAACCTAGCCAGCAAGTAGATTGAAAGGAGGTAAAAAATACCTGGAAAGGTAGATTACAGAGTGAAGGTTCTGTCCCCTCCAGAAGTTTTTCACTACAGTTTAGTTGTCCATGGGCCAGTGAGGCCATTTCTAGGTCTCTGAAATGGTGTTTTGGAAGCAGAGTTGTCCCATGTCAACAAGCATAACATTTCACCTGGAGAGGTTTTTTTTGTTTGTTTGTTTGTTTTGCAGCTGTACTTCTAGTTTTGTTGGTCTGTTTTTAGCATATTTCTGGAGCCCAACTTCTTGCAATTCTAATTCTTGGGGCCTGGGATAGGGCCTGGGGAACCTCCTCTGTGCTCAGCCCAGGAGATTCTGACCTTGGAAGATCCTGGGTCTACTCAGAGATATATTGCTTGGGACTCAGAGCCAGGCATTTAATCTCTTCAAAAGCAGCCTCCACCTCCCTCTCATTATAAGTAGCCTTTTTTTTTTTTTTTTTAAATCAGAGTTAAAATTGCTCAGTCAGAGGTTTTGCCAAAGCACTCAGCAAAAGTATTTGCATTTGCATTTTGTTGATTCCAGAATCTGAAGCATTAAGCAAAGTTTTGAAAAGGAACCTAATATTACTTTTGAGAAGAGATTTTCTCCAGCTACTCCATATTGTGCAGAAACTGAACAGGGCTGGTATTCTCTGGAAGACATTTTTGGGCAGCTTTGTAAACTGTCTGATGTTTTCACTGTTTCTCTCTAGAGCCCGGGAATGACTTGGGGGAGCTCCTCTGTGCAAATGAATAGGTAGCCTTATCTGGTCTTCAGAAGTTCCCTTTCCAGGGAAAACCACTCTGAAGTTGGTTACAGATCAGGGTCTGGATTAGAGGCCCCAGCCGGGCAAGCACTTCTAAATAAACAGAAGGGGTCACATGATTTATCGGGTGATGAGTGTTTGCTGGAAGGCATGTGGTGCGAGGTTACTGTCCAGTCAGGGGCAGAGAAGAGGGGAAAAAAACACAACAGAAAACTCCTACTTGCTTTTGTTTTGAAGGGAAACTCCCCTCCTGTGTGTGTCCTCCCCAGGACACACTGTTTCTGAAGCAAAGCATCCAGGCAAAGACTGACGCTGTTGCTTTCTGTGGCAGCAGAGCTGAGCACACGATGGGGTACTTTGTGGACACCCCGGTCAGCCGCTCATTCATGGCACCTCTCTTCTAGAAGGGGTTTCTTGCCACATGTTTCCTGAGAGTCTTCTCAGATATTGCTGTGTAACAGGTCTTTCCCTTGACCAGGCTGGATTTTCAACTGGTTACCCAAAAAACATTAGCCTGATACTTGAGGATGAATCACCCACTGGACAGACAATCCACTTGCTCCAGGCTTTTTTTTTTTTTTTTGCAGGGGTGGGGTCGGGTGGGGAGGATGGGCTGGGGGCAGTCAGGCTTGCAAGTTAAACAAAAGAGAGGTGATGGGCTGCTTAGACTCTGGTCCAGGGCAGAAGCCTCCCTTGGCCAATTATATCAGGTATTGAGCTGCTTCGCTCTGTACTGGTTTTCTGGAGTTCCGAATGCTGAATGTCCACTCTCAGGGGTCAACTACAGTTCATAAATTCCAGCATAGTGCTCACATCTTTTCTACTGTGGCCTGAAAGTTCCTTATCACATCTGCAAATCAAAGAGAAAAACACCAACAGCCTAATCTAAAAATGGGCAGAAGATAGGAACATACAGGTCAGAGAAAAAGAAATGTAAATGGTGCTTAAGCACTCGAAATGATGCTTTTGTTAAGTCTCATTTCAAGTTATTTCAAAATAAAATGGCATAGTTTTTAAAAAGTTTACTTTCACCCAAGATAAATGCAAAAACTACATGAACTGGAAGAAAGTACAAAGGGGACTTCTAGGTTGTAGGGTCTATGCTGTTTCTTAACTGGGTGTTCGTTAGGTGATGCACTTAATTTGCAAAGACTTATTCAGCTGTACACTAATGATAAATGTACCTTTATGAATAAAGCATATTTCAATTAAGATTTTTAAAAATTGTATTGCAATTCCATTTTTTACCTAGTAGAATGGCAAAGATAAAAATGTTTGATAATAGACTCTATTGACCTGATATGGAGAAATAGGCATTCTCATATATTACTAACAGGAATATAAAATAGCACATTTCGATGGTGGACAAATAGGCTATATTTCGCAAATGTACAGATGCACATATCTTCAGACATACCAATTTCACTTCTAAAATTGATCCTATTCACACCTGCACATAATGACATGAATACAGTGTCATTCTCTACAGTAGTGTTTGTAATACCAGAGGATTAGAAACAACTTAGGTGTTCTCTTTAGGAAAGAGGCTAAACTAATCACTACACACCTATAAAATGGAATATTACCCAGCTGTAAAGGCAAACTTGGAAATTCTTGATGTACCGCAACATAGTAATCTCTAAGACATATTCTTGCATAGAAAGAAAAGCAAGAAATGGGGAAGTGAGTATAACATTCTATCATCTGAATAAATAAGGAGATAATTACATATAACTTTCTTGACATATAAACTATCTCTGGAAGAACATACAAGAAAATTGCAACACAGCTTCCAAGTAGGAGAACTGGGCAGTTGGGGGACAGAATTCAAAGGAAGACTTTTGCTGTATCTCAAATGTACATTTTGAATTATGAATGACATGATAGCATAATCTAGAAAAAATAAATGACATTTAAAATCCAAAGTCTGCGTTTTCTGTTATATGTAATATAATGACATTTTTATTATTACTTGGACTCCACTTTGATATTTTCTTTCTCTCATGTCCTCTTAGTTACAGTCCCATCAAGTCAATGGTTTTTTGGCAGGGGCGGGCAGGGAAAATTCTAACACATTAGATCCATACATCAATCATTATAAGACATATCTTCAGAAACGTTCAAATGGGAAACATGTGGTATCTAGAATGGAGGAAACTGGTTAATCTGCTGTGCCGATTACTCACTTATCAGGCCCCAGACCATGAACTACCATTAAATGGCAATCACTGGCATTTTTTTCACATTTAAAAAGCGTTACTATTTTAAAAAACATTAGGACACACCAAGTATGCAATGTGAATTCCCAGAAAGGGAGGCCTACCTGAAGAGATGCTGATCAACCGAGAGTGAGAGTTGGCTGCAGAGAACACCAAAAAGGTAGGCACGGAAGGAACCCCACATGCCTCTATTTGGCTGAAGTCCAGCCGTAAAGGAGTCACCTCCAAAAATAGGACTAAAGGAACAATTCTATGGCTTTGAGGGTTTAGATGAGTTCCTTTTCTCTGTTTAGCATTAACCCTTTAGCAGAGCCTTTCCAAAGGACAAGTCCCACGGACTCAGTTCCACCCCTGGCTGTACATTTTTTTCTAATCAGTGGCTAATGGAGGCTCACACCTTGCAGTTTCCTCACGTTGAAATATGGTAGCATTAAGGGATTTTCCTCTTCTGTTTTTTTTAAAAAAGTAACCGCTGTGAAGTCGGATGTTGTTGTTTGGTTACTAAGTCGTGTCTGACTCTTTCGTGATCCTATGGACTGTAGCCCACGAGGTTCCTCTTTCCATGGGATTTCCCAGGCAAGAATACTGTAGTGGGTTGCCATTTCTTCCTCGAGGGGATCTTCCCACTCAGGGATCCAACCCAAGTGTCCTGCATCGGCAGGCAGATTCTTTACCACTGAGCCACCAGAGAAGCCTGTAGAGTAGGATACTCCTGATCAGACATATTTCTATCCAGTATGTAGAGTAAGGTCCATAGCATCTTCCAGAGAGGAAAGAAGAATTTTACCCGGAGGGAAGAAAATCAGCTCTCAGTTGCTCTTGGGTGGCTGCTGATGCTGACCAGCCTCCGAACACCCCGGTTCTGCGGCGAGGCCGAGGCCGGAGGACCGCGGATACTGATCCTACTACCCACCAGTTTCTGTGAGTAAGACATCATCACGCCCAGAGCCTTGTTTCGGCTGGATTTCTTTTTGTACTATGAGAGGATTTTCAATTTAAAATAGAACCAGAGGATATGGTCCTTTCACACATGTACCCTCAGAAGAATAGAATTAAAGAACCGAGAGACAGATTTCTGATAAATATCTGATTTACAGAAGACCTATGTTTATCCCCTAACCAATGAGCATGTACCAAAAATCTCTCCTCATCTTCCAGCCAGAGAACTTACTGCTTGGACTCTGGCTGGACTTCCCCCCTTTTATACTGCTTACACATAAATACAGCCCACTCCAAACCCTTAGTGCACCCGCCATAGCTCACACAGCATGCATTTTCTGAATGTCATTTCAACTGTTATTCTCAAATAAATTCAATTTTTGGTCATACAAACTTGTCTCAATTTACCTCTTTATTTAGATTGACAGTACCATCTTCCTTTAGTTACAAGGACCATAAATCAACAATTTTATAGTTGCATTCCACCTATTAGGGACCAGTCACTGTGAAAGTCTCGTTTAAAAGACAAGAACAAAGTTATCTTTACATTGTCTGAAATAGCTAGAAGAAACCTCACAGGTCTCCTGGTCTCTTAACCCTCTATCTGATGAATTCTATCTAAATTTTAAAGGTCACCCTCCCCCTCCAAGGAGCGTCCTAGTTTCTAAAATTTCATAAATAGCTACTCTGGACATTTATTCAAGTAAAAAATTATCTATCCTTACATTAATCCTTATGTTAAGCTTTGTATATACTAGAACTTTCTGTATTGTGATGATGAAGAGTCACTGAACAATATTTTCTAAAATACTGTTTTAGAAACAGTTCTTAACTCAAACTGTTCATTTTATGGACAAGCACACTGCGGCTCAGATCAAAAGGCCAGAGCAGACTTAGGTCAAGACTCTAGGCTTCCTGACTTCCACTCAATGCAACACTCTTATAGGCATACTGGGCTCTTTTTTTTATACATATAAATTGTAAAATCCCTTAACAATTAAGGGATTTAATTGAATTGTTAAATTAAGAACTTAATTGTTAAGTTCCTATTTTGTTATCTAGACTAAAATCTTTTATCTCCTAAACTGCACCTGTTCCCTTCTTTTTTTCTTTTTCAGTATCACTTGCTAGGGTCCGTATAGCTGACCCACTAGTTTTTGGTCTACTATGACTACCATTGCATTTTCTCCTATTCCCCCTTGCTTCCTGAATAGGCTCTCATTTCCTTGTTTCAGGGTAGTCTGTTTATTCTCCCCTCTATTGTATTATCTCCTGCTCCCCACTAATGAGCTTCTTCCTGTTTTTGACAGATGGTTCTCTGTTTTGACAAGGTAAAATTGATCAGCGATTTAAACCCATGTGAAACATCTCTAAGTACAAACTTACTACAGGGAAAGATTTAAATGATGCCGACTTCCTTGCAGATAATCACTTGGAAGGCAATTTTAATAGCCAGATGAATTCTAAATGGGGAGCTCTGTTTAAACTTTGTATTCCATAAATAGAAACAAAGTGCAGACATCCTGCTTCTTGATTTCTTTGGTCATCTGAAACTGTCAGAAGATGCTTTTATTTGTTTTCTTGATTTCTTTTTTCTTCTGCGTGTGAGATAGTGGCTAGAGAGTGTCCATAGCACACCAAGGGCTGGAATGACCCCTCAGTTCTCTGCTGCAGGTAGATGTGCCCTGAGACCTTGGTCAACACCTCACTGCCTTTTAAAGATGGGCCCAGTAGCCTTTCATTCCAATCATCCACACAATTGTGGATTTGATAACTTGACTCCAAAATGAGACACTCCTGACCAAACAGATACTCCCTATGAACTCAGGTGACTTAAGAATCTGAATTTGCATTTTTAAGTTTTTCTCACAGACTCTTTGACTTTCAGAAATAGAAATAGTTAAGATATTATTTAGATTTGGGATTGATAACACGGGGCCCACAGAAAACTCCAAGGTCTGTGAATCGATTCAGAAGTTGTATCAGCCAGGATGGGTTAAATTATGCTGTGAAAACAAACAGTTTCAAAAATCTCAGTAGATTAAAGCCACAGAAGCTTGAACAATAAAAGCTTGTTCATGCCTCATATTAAGTCAAGGTTGATTGGGGCCTTTACACCTAGACCACTGTCATCCTCATTCCTGGACCTGATGGAGGAGCCACCATCAGGAACTTTATAGGCTTCAGTGCAGAAGGCAAAAGAACACTGCTGTTAATTCTTCAACCCAGATGTGTTACCCAGCACGTCTGCTCACACTTCATTGGCTGGTGCCTGGGTTCAGTGGGGTGAAGAAGTGTAATCCTCCTGCAAGAAGGAAAACTACAGTGGAGAACTGTTCACTGCAGGGTCCAGGAATTCTCGAAGTAGCGTGCAAAAGGATGTGTGAATAGGCCTAGGTGACTGTTTCTGGACAGCAGTGGTAGAGTTTTCAGTCTGCCCCATGTTCCCTCTCAAAAAAAACCCCAAAGTTAACCAATGATCCTTATCCAAACTCCTTATTTTACAGATGGGAGAGCTTGAAAGCCAAATCTTTAAACAACTTGCCAAAAACCAAAACAACTTGCCGTGAACTTGCTAAAACAACAGCTAATTGGGAGCAGAACCACCTCTGAGACTATATCAGGGAGAGGCAACACTCCCAGGCACAGCAAAAGGCTCCAGACTGTGTAACCAGCCCTCCACATTCAGATTTAATTTAGAGAGGAAGAAAGAGGTCATGGGAAGGGGCTTTGTTTCCTGTAGGTTTCAAATCCCAAATGGAGGTTGGAAACGGGTAGAGGATCCTCCTTGGAAACTTTTGAAAAATAGCTCATTTGAAGAGATTCCAATGCCAAGAAAAACGTGACCCCTTGTCCTCCCCCACCGCTCGCCTTTCCTTCAGCCCTCTTTCCTCTTGTCAGGTAACCTGGGCGTCCATCACATCCTTCCAGCTTCCTCATGTCTCAGCTTCCCGCTGGGGTCCAACAAAAGGCGTTATCCTGGAAGAACTGGGTTTTCCATCTCTTTTCATAACTCTGTTTCCTTTTCGGAAGACCATGTGTTTTCCTTAATTCATTGTAACTCCCCACCCTGTCACCCCCCCTTTACTTTACCTCACTTTCATCTCAGGCTGGAATATTGCTTAGCTTCCCCAACCAACAGGGTAGGGTTTTACTTTAGCCATTTAAACAAACAAAAGCTCCTCTGACCCTCCAAGCATGAGGACCGAGATTAGGATTCAAGAGAAAACTTGGCAATGTATCTGAATTCTCAATTCTCTTTTCTCTTCCCCTTCACTCAGTATTTTCTGTTTCCCCGTTTTCTATCCCTTTTCCCATTGGATTTGTATTAGGCCATGATGGGGGATCAGGAAAATCAAGTGTGGTGTGGAATGTGGAAGTTATTGACTACCAGGATAGAAGAGGGGAAAATGAGATTTGTTCCTTTAGAGAAGTATTTTTATAAATTGGTTAACTCAAACAACCAGTCTCTGAATAGTTCTAAAATTCGAGGTAATTTGGTACCATATAAAAACACACAGGTGGAGAGTGTGTTGAAACAGAAGATCTAAATTCTGGACTAAAGATCACTCGGGACTTGATCAGTGGATAAAGGAGCATTTCTTCTTTCCTTTTCCTGATGCAGATTTGTCCCTTACGCTAACATAAGCCAGCCTTCAATGTGTGGTTGAGTCCTACTGACTGCAAAGACTGACAAATAAGGGGGTCTTTCTAGTATCCTGGGATTGATAACAAAATCAGAAAAGAGGGAATAAAAAATATCTTTTATATTAATAATAGAATCCAAGACAAAACCCATTCCAACCAATAGACCCATTTTCAACCATTCATCCTAGGGTGGCTCTGTTCAAATTGACTAGTTCATGCTGTCAATATGGCTACAAAAGCAAGAGCTGAGACAATCGGATGAGAATGTGTGGACACGATCTGGGACTGTCCAGGGATGGGTGGACCTCACAGAACAGAGGCCCATAGAGGGTCTTGGGCAAGAGTCAGGATTTGGGAATTTGGACTCAAACTCTGCTTTTACTAGCTGTGGCATCCAAGACAACAACTGAATTGTACTTGACTTTAATTTCCTTACTTTCAAAGTGGTACTGATGGGCTAAATGATTTTGGAAGGACCATTCCAACTCTAAGGTTCTGACTCTAATCAGATGGAAAGACATTTAATGATGGATGTACTTTTGTTGAAACTATAAGACAACTTAGCTGAGATGTTGTAGAAAATAATTAAATAATTTGCTGTTAGTGTTAGTCACTCAGTCGTGTCTGACTTTGCGACCACATGGACTGTAGCCCACCAGGCTCCTCTGTCCATGGAATCCTCCAGGCAAGAATACTGGAGTGGGAAGCCATTCCCTTCTACAGGGAAACCTTTCCAACCCAGGGGTTGAACCTGGGTCTCACACATTGCAGGCAGATTCTTTGGGAGTTATGTTATTGTAATTTCAGCCACCATTAATCCTTTCAGAACTCCCAGTGGGAATATATACATAATAATGATGATGACTATTATTGATATGGCCCCAGTAAATATTAGGAACGTTGAATTTAATGGATGGTTAGACCGGCCACCTTGGAGGCTCTTTCTAAACAAAAATTCCCTATGATTTCAGGATTCTCTATGCGAAATGCTAAACAAGGTTCAGGATCTTTAGCAAAGAGGTACCTGTCTTTGCTTCTTTTTTATTTTTCCCCTCATTTTTAAAACTGAGATTCTCTTGGGGATTTGTATTCTACTGGGAAATACAGTTCTTTCATATTAGGGTCCTGCCTTTAAGACTTCAGTTAACCTAATTACCTCTTGGAAGATCCTATCTTCAAACACACTCACACTGGAGATTAGGGCTTCAACATACAGATTTTTAAGGGGACACAATTCAGTCCATAATATACCCTAACTCCTTAGTCTAAGGTTCCCTCCATAACATGCTGCAAGCCAACAGCAATGGAACGTCAATGCTTTGGGAGAGATTTCAAATAATTATGGTAGTCTTGGATATTCAGAGGCATTTAATATAAGGTAATAAATAACAAGATACAATGTTCTTCCTTGCTCTGATTTTAAGCCATTTCAAGGATGCCTTAAGGGCCCGTCTCTTGGCAGCTTACAGAATTAGTAGAGTTTCTACCAGGAGTTTTGTCTACCAGAAGAGAGGAGGCTAAGACAGGAAAATGTCTATTTCATTAGATATTTGAAGGACTGCCATGAGAAAATAGAACTGGATCACAAATCACAAATATCTGGCATATGTGACATCATTTCCCTTTTTCTACCCTTGGCAGACATTACTTATCAATCATGGCCTTCACCAAAGCCTCAGAATACTCTCACTACAGTACTCTAAATAGTACTATTTTCTGAAAAGAAGTGGTATATAAGGCAAAATAATAAAAATAACATTGTCAGTAGCTAACATTCATAGAGTGCCTAACAAGTGCCAGGTATTGCTCTCAATTCTTTCACATAGAAACCCATTTATTTCTCCCTCATACCCATTCTATGAGGTAGGCACTGATGAAATTCACATTTTCCAGGTGAGGACACTGAGACACAAGTACTCGGTGAAGAGGGGGAGGCATGTGGGTTTGAACTCAGGCCACGGGGCTCCAGAGCCATGATCAGCATTACTCTCCTATAGTGTTCACCCTTCTTGGGTAGAATTTATCCCACATTAATTCCACAAGCTCTCTATCAGATCTAGTCCCTTAAATCTATTTCTCACTTCCACTGTATAATCATAAGGGATTTGATTTAGGTCATACCTGAATGGTCTAGTGGTTTTCCCCACTTTCTTCAATTTAAATCTGAATTTTGCAATAAGGAGTTCATGATCTGAGCCACAGTCAGCTCCTGGTCTTGTTTTTGCTGACTGTATAGAGCTCCCCTATCTTTGGCTGCAAAGAATATAGTCAATCTGATTTCGGTTTTGACCATCTGGTGATGTCCATGTGTAGAGTCTTCTCTTGTGTTGTTGGAAGAGGGTGTTTGCTATGACCAGTGCGTTCTCTTGGCAAAACTCTATTAGCCTTTGCCCTGCTTCATTCCATATTCCAAGGCCAAATTTTCCTGTTACTCCAGGTGTTTCTTGACTTCCTACTTTTGCATTCCAGTCCCCTATAATGAAAAGGACATCTTTTTTGGGTGTTAGTTCTAAAAGGTCTTGTAGGTCTTCATAGAAGCGTTCAACTTCAGCTTCTTCAGCCTTACTCGTTGGGGCATAGGCTTGGATTACTGTGATATTGAATGGTTTGCCTTGGAAATGAACAAAGATCATTCTGTTGTTTTTGAGATTGCATCCAAGTACTGCATTTCAGACTCTTTTGTTGACCATGATGGCTACTCCATTTGTTCTAAGGGATTCCTGCCCGCAGTAGTAGATATAATGGTCATCCGAGTTAAATTCACCCATTCCAGTCCATTTTAGTTTGCTGATTCCTAAAATGTCAATGTTCCCTCTTGCCATCTCCTGTTTGACCACTTCCAATTTGCCATGATTCATGGACCTGACATTCCAGGTTCCTAGGCAATATTGCTCTTTACAGCATTGGACCTTGCTTCTATCACCAGTCACATCCACAGCTGGGTATTGTTTTTGCTTTGGCTCCATCCCTTCATTCTTTCTGGAGTTATTTCTCCACTGATCTCCAGTAGCATATTGGGCACCTCCCAACCCAGGGAGTTACCCTTTCTGTATCCTATCATTTTTCCTTTTCATACTGTTCATGGGGTTCTCAAGGCAAGAATACTGAAGTGGTTTGCCATTCCCTTCTCCAGTGGACCACATTCTGTCAGACTTCTCCAACATGACCCTCCCGTCCTGGGTGGCCCCACACGGCATGGCTTAGTTTCACTGAGTTAGACAAGGCTGTGGTCCGTGTGATCAGATTGGCTAGTTTTCTGTGATTATGGTTTCAGTGTGTCTGGCCTCTGATGCCCTGTCACAACCCTACCATCTTACTTGGGTTTCTCTTACCTTGGACGTAGGGTATCTCTTTCACGGCTGCTCCAGCAAAGCGCAATCACTGCTCCTTATCTTGGACGAGGGGTATCTCCTCACGGCAGCCCCTCCTGACCTTGAACATGGAGTAGCTCCTCTCGGCCCTCCTGCGCCCTCACAGCCTCTGCTCCTTGGACGTGGGGTAGCTCCTCTCAGCCACCAGCCCTGACACTGGGCGCGCGGTAGCAGAAGATATTAAGAAGAGGTGGCAAGAATACACAGAACTGTACCACAAAGAGCTTCATGACCCAGATAATCACGATGGTGTGATCAGTCACCTAGAGCCAGACATCCTGGAATGTGAAGTCAAGTGGGCCTTAGAAAGCATCACTACAAACAAAGCTAGTGGAGGTGATGAAATTCCAGTTGAGCTATTCCAAATCCTGAAAGATGATGCTGTGAAAGTGCTGCACTCAATATGCCAGCAAATTTGGAAAACTCAGCAGTGGCCACAGGACTGGAAAAGGTAAGTTTTCATTCCAATCCCAAAGAAAGGCAATGCCAAAGAATGCTCAAACTACCACACAATTGCACTCATCTCACATGCTAGTAAAGTAATGCTCAAAATTCTCCAAGCCAGGCCTCAGCAATACGTGAACCATGAACTTCCGGATGTTGAAGCTGGTTTTAGAAAAGGCAGAGGAACCAGAGATCAAATTGCCAACATCCTCTGGATCATGGAAAAAGGAAGAGAGTTACAGAAAAACATCTATTTCTGCTTTATTGACTATGCCAAAGCCTTTGACTGTGTGGATCACAATAAACTGTGGAAAATTCTGAAAGAGATGGGAATACCAGACCATCTGACCTGCCTCTTGAGAAACCTATATGCAAGTCAGGAAGCAACAGTTAGAACTGGACATGGAACAACAGACTGGTTCCCAATAGGAAAAGGAGTACGTCAAGCCTGTATATTGTCACCCTGCTTATTTAACTTCTATGCAGAGTACATCACAAGAAACGCTGGGCTGGAAGAGTCACAGGCTGGAATCAAGATTGCTGGGAGAAATATCAATCACAGATGTGCAGATGACACCACCCTTATGGCAGAAAGTGAAGAGAAACTAAAAAGCCTCTGGATGAAAGTGAAACAGGAGAGTAAAAAGTTGGCTTAAAGCTCAACATTCAGAAAACAAAGATCATGGCGTCTGGTCCCATCACTTCATGGTAAATAGATGGGGAAACAGTGTCAGACTTTATTTTTGGGGGCTCCAAAATCACTGCAGATGGTGATTGCAGCCATGAAATTAAAAGATGCTTACTCCTTGAAAGGAAAGTTATGACCAACCTAGATAGCATATTCAAAAGCAGAGACATTACTCTGCCAACAAAGGTCCATCTAGTCAAGGCTATGGTTTTTCCAGTGGTCATGTATGGATGTGAGAGTTGGACTGTGAAGAAAGCTGAGCACAGAAGAATTGATGCTTTTGAACTGTGGTGTTGGAGAAGACTCTTGAGAGTCCCTTAGACTGCAAGGAGATCCAACCAGTCCATTATAAAGGAGATCAGTCCTGGGTGTTCACTGGAAGGAATGATGTAAAGCTGAAACTCCAATACTTTGGCCACCTCATGCAAAGAGTTGACTCATTGGAAAAGACCCTGATGCTGAGAGGGATTAGGGGCAGGAGAAAAAGGGGACGACAGAGGATGAGATGTCTGGACAGCATCACTGACTCGATGGACATGAGTTTGAGTGAACTCCGGGAGTTGGTGGTGGACAGGGAGGCCTGGTGTGCTGCGATTCATGGGGTCACAAAGAGTTGGACACGACTGAGCGACTGAACTGAACTGAATTCCACAAGCAGAACTAGAGCCACTGGGGGAACACTACAGAGTCAGATTTGTTCAACAAAAGAAAATAGCTTTTTAAACAATTGAATTGTTCTAATAATGACATGATCAGATCAGATCAGTCGCTCAGTCGTGTCCTACTCTTTGCGACCCCATGAATCGCAGCACACAGGCCTCCCTGTCCATGACCAACTCCCGGAGTTCACTGAGACTCACGTCCATCGAGTCAGTGATGCCATCCAGCCATCTCATCCTCTGTCGTCCCCTTCTCCTCCTGCCCCCAATTGCTCCCAGCATCAGAGTCTTTTCCAATGAGTCAACTCTTCGCATGAGGTGGCCAAAGTACTGGAGTTTCAGCTTTAGCATCATTCCTTCCAAAGAAATCCCAGGGCTGATCTCCTTCAGAATGGACTGGATGGATCTCCTTCAGAATGGACTGGTTGGATCTCCTTGCAGTCCAAGGGACTCTCAAGAGTCTTCTCCAACACCACAGTTCAAAAGCATCAAGTCTTCGGCGCTCAGCCTTCTTCACAGTCCAACTCTCACATCCATACATGACCACTGGAAAAACCGTAGCCTTGACTAGACGGACCTTTGTTGGCAAAGGAATGTCTGCTTTTGAATATGCTATCTAGGTTGGTCATAACTTTCCTTCCAAGGAGTAAGCGTCTTCTAATTTCATGGCTGCAGTCACCATCTGCAGTGATTTCCGAGCCCCCAAAAATAAAGTCTGACACTGTTTCCACTGTTTCCCCATCTATTTCCCATGAAGTGGTAGGACCGGATGCCATGATCTTCGTTTTCCGAATGTTGAGCTTTAAGCCAACTTTTTCACTCTCCACTTTCACTTTCATCCAGAGGCTTTTTAGTTCCTCTTCACTTTCAGCCATAAGGGTGGTGTCATCTGCATATCTGAGGTTATTGGTATTTCTCCCGGCAATCTTGATTCCAGTTTGTGTTTCTTCCAGTCCAGCGTTCCTCATGATGTACTCTGCATATAAGTTAAATAAACAGGGTGACAATATACAGCCTTGACGAACTCCTTTTCCTATTTGGAACCAGTCTGTTGTTCCACGTCCAGTTCTAACTGTTGCTTCCTGACCTGCATACAAATTTCTCAAGAGGCAGGTCAGGTGGTCTGGTATTCCCATCTCTTTCCACAGTTTATTGTGATCCACACAGTCAAATGCTTTGGCATAGTCAATAAATCAGAAATAGATGTTTTTCTGGAATTCTCTTGCTTTTTCTATGATGCAGCGGATGTTGGCAATTTGATCTCTGGTTCCTCTGCCTTTTCTAAAACCAGCTTGAACATCAGGAAGTTTATGGTTCCCATATTGCTGAAGCCTGGCTTGGAGAATTTTGAGCATTACTTTACTAGCATGTGAGAAGAGTGCAATTGTGCGGTAGTTTGAGCATTCTTTGGCATTGCATTTCTTTGGGATTGGAATGAAAACTGAGCTACCTGAAATATTAGGTGTTCTATCACTGCAGACATACAAGCATAGTTGTAGAACTATGTGTTAGAGTTATTGTACAATGGATTCCTGAGTTGGGTAAAGGGAGGGGTGGTTTGGATACATACCCTTAACTTCCCATCTGGCTCTAAAATTCAAGCGTTTCTTGACTTAAGCTGTGTCAACAAAACTAAATGAAACTCACAAGTGACATCCTTCCTGATTTTTTTCTTTTTTGCCATCTCCCTTAACTCCCAGCATTGTCAAGCACAAAGAATGTCCAGGATTTGAATAAATCACATTGAGTTTTAAAAATAGATACTTGATAGATGGCAGATAAAATCCACCAGTCCCCAAATACAAACACTAGTCTTGAAAAGACAAGATTAAACTCTATAAAACCATTGTTCTTTAATTGAGTTGGTTTATTCATCTTTTTATTATCACTTTTCTGGAGAAAGGATCAAAGTTATAGCAACAGAAAGATAGGGAGGTTTGCTAGTTGTTAATGAAGTTGACAATGTCTTCAAACATTAACTCTCTATCTCTCTTCAGGAATGGCATGCTTCGCAAAGCAAGCATCCTTTTCTGGAATGTGACCTTGGCCATTTCTAGCAGCAGCAGAGAGAAATGCCATCCTTATGAGGTTACCACTTACGATGGGAAAGAGTATTAATGGCAGGTGCCAAATCATTGGAGATGAAGACTCACATATGCAAAATACTAAGGAAACTTCTAATATTTTATATGTCATCCAAAATTTTTACCTGAAAGACTCTTCTATACTTCTGGAAGGCTGGCATTATACCCTAAGCCAGGTGTAAATGGCCAGTGTTATTTTTGCACTGCTCCTGAGACCTCCTGTTTTAAGACAGAGGCCTGACTCTCTCCTTGGCCCAGCTCCAATCCAGACTTTAGATTTACTTCCTGAAACTTCGAGAACAAAACTCAGAGAAGAATCCCTTCTCATTTACTAGCCAGTGTATTTCAGAGGGCTGACCAGTAGAATCAGCTTATCTGACTCCAGTACTGAATCAAGATATATGACCTTGGACAAATCACTTAAGACCTCAGTGTCTCTGTCTCTTATTTTTGGATCTATATATTCAATGCAATCCCAATTTTTAAAAAATCAAGTTATTTTGTAGACAATGAAAAACTGACTCAAAATTTCATATGGAAATGCAAAAGATGTAGAATAGCCAACACAATCCTGGAGAAGAACAATACAATTGGAAGACTGATGCTACCTAACTTCAGATTTTACTGTAAAGCCACAAAAACCAAGACAGTGTAGTAATGGCAAAATACCAGACAAATAAATCAACAGAATAAAGAGCCCAGAAATAGACCCACATAAATATAGTCAACTGATTTTTGACAAAGAAGCAAAGGCGAACAATGGAACAAAGACAGTCTTTTCAACAAATTGTGCTGGAATAACTGGCAACCACATTAAAAAAAAAAAAGAAACCTAGACACAGAACTTACAACCTTCATAAAAATTATCTCAGAATGGATCACAGACCTAAACATAAAACTCAAAACTACAAAACTCCTAGAAGAGGAGAAAACCTAGATGACTTTGAGTATGGCAATGATTTTTTAGATAACACACCAAAGGCCCAATCCATGAACGAAATAATTGATATGCTGGACTCCATCAATATTAAAACTTTGGCTCTTGCAAAAGACAATGTCAAGAGGAGGAGAAGCAAGCCATAGACTGGGAAAAAAAAAATGTTTGCAAACAACAAAGGATTAAATAAAGGATAAAGGATTGTTATCCAAAATTCATATGCCATCAAGGAAATGCAAATTAAAACAAGATACCACTAAACATCTATTAGAATGGCCAAAATCCAGAACACTGACAACACAAAATGCTGGTGAGGATGTGAAGAAACAGGAACTCTTGTTCATTGTTGGTGGGAATGCAAAATGGTAGAGCCATTTAGGAAGACAGTTTGATAACTTCTTACAAAACTATACTTATTCTTACCATACAGTCCAGCAGTTGAGCTCCCTGGTATGTACCCAAAGGAATTTAAAACATGTGTTCACACAAAAACTTACACACAGATGTTCACAGCAGTTTTTTTCATAATTGCCAATACTTGGAAGCAACCAAGATGTTCCTCAATAGATGAATGGATAAGTAAACTGTGATACATCAACGTTGTGGAACATAATTTAGCGCTAAAAAGAAATAATCTAAAAAAAACACAAAAGGACATAGAGGAATCTTTAATGAATATTACTCAGTGGAGGAATAGGAAAAGGAGTATGTCAAGGCTGTATATTGTCACCCTGCTTATTTAACTTATATGCAGAGTACATCATGAGGAACGCTGGGCTGGAAGAGGCACAAGCTGGAATCAAGATTGCCGGGAGAAATATCAATAAACTCAGATATGCAGATGACACCACCCTTATGGCTGAAAGTGAAGAGGAACTCAAAAGCCTCTTGATGAAAGTGAAAGAGGAGAGTGAAAAAGTTGGCTTAAAGCTCAACATTCAAAAAACGAAGATCGTGGCATCCGGTCCCATCACTTCATGGGAAATAGATGGGGAAACAGTGGAAACAGTGTCAGACTTCATCTTTTTGGGCTCCAAAATCACTGCAGATGGTGACTGCAGCCATGAAATTAGAAGATGCTTACTCCTTGGAAGGAAAGTTATGACCAACCTAGATAGTATATTCAAAAGCAGAGACATTACTTTGCCAACAAAGGTCCGTCTAGTCAAGACTGTGGTTTTTCCAGTGGTCATGTATGGATGTGAGAGTTGGACTGTGAAGAAAGCTGAGCGCTGAAGAATTGATGCTTTTGAACTGTAGTGTTGGAGAAGACTCTTGAGAGTCCCTTGGACTGCAAGGAGATCCAACCAGTCCATTCTAAAGAAGATCAGTCCTGGGTGTTCATTGGAAGGAATGATGCTAAAGCTGAAACTCCAATACTTTGGCCACCTCATGGGAAGAGTTGACTCATTGGAAAAGACTCTGATGCTGGGAGCAATTGGGGGCAGGAGGAGAAGGGGACGACAGAGGATGAGATGGCTGGATGGCATCACCGACTCGATGGACATGAGTTTGAGTGAACTCCGGGAGTTGGTGATGGACAGGGAGGCCTGGCGTGCTGTGATTCATGGGGTCGCAAAGAATCAGACACGACTGAGTGACTGAACTGAACTGAAGTGGAAGAAGCCAATCTTAAAAGGCTACATACTGTAGGATTCCAACTATATGGCATTCTGGAAAAGGTAAAACTATGGAGAAGGTAAAAAATTCAGTGTTTTCCAGGGGTTGAGGGTGTGGAAGGGATAGACAAAAGAGAGAATTTTTAGCACAGTGAAAACAGGCTGTATGATACTGTAGTAGTGGATACATGCCATTATACATTTATTCAAACACCAAAGTGACCCGTAACATAAACTATGGACACTGGGTTATTACAACATGTCAGTGGAGGTTTACTGATTGTAACAATGAATGGAGGAGGTTCTTCAGGCATGAAAACAGAGTGTATATGGGAAATCTCTCCACCTTTCCCTCAATTTTGCTATGAACATAAAACTGTTCTAAAAAATGAAGTCTAAAAAGCATGTTAATGCTCAGAGCCTTGCTTAACTTCTCCTTTATTAAAGCCATTAGCTGATGACTACATACCCTTGAGAGAGTCACTGTGATAGGGTGTCAACCTTGAGGTCACAAAGCACTTGGGAACAATTACATTAAAACTAAAGAGAGATTCAGCCTGAAGCCAGGATGCAGCCACAAGAAGCAATGATCAATTCTTATCTTTTTTTTTTTTCCATTCCAATTAGATGTTCTTTATTTGGATTGATTTACAGAACTTTTTTTTCAAATAAGTAACTTGATTGATATTGGAAACCCGGATAATACCCCTGGGTGGGGTTCTCTCACATCAACACGTTTCGTTCATGTATGCTCAGTTGTGTCTGATTCTTTGCAACCGCCTGGACTGTAGCCCACCAGGCTCTTCTGTCCATCGAATTTTCCAGGCAAGAATACTGGAATGAATTCCCATTTTTCACTCCAGATCGACATGTTTAGGTGAGTAAAACTCATATCTAGTAAGTTTGAGAAGTGCTGCTTACTGAACAGTCTCTCTTAGAAATTCATCTTCTGAGGAAAGTAGAGAAACCTTCCAAATTTTAACTGATCTACTAGTTCCCAAACATCTATGGCTACAGATGCCTTATTCCTTATTGTATGTGCATACTCAGTCATGTCTGACTCTGAGACCCCATGGACTACAGCCCGCCAGGCTCCATTGTCCATGGGATTTTCCAGGGAAGAATATTGGAGTGGGTTGCCATTTCCTCCTCCAGGGGATCTTGCCAACCCAGGGAATTGAACCTGTGGCTCCTGCGCCTCCCACATTTGCAGGCAGATTCTTTTACCATGGAGCTACCTGGGAAGTCCTTGTTAATATTTTCTACATGTAGATTCTACAACTAATATGTTGGGAATATTGTGCTAAAAACAGTCTGGAATAAATGATAGTCATTACTCCAAATTTTCTAATTTTGCATAGACACCCCCATACCTTGAGACAAGTCCCAAACTCTTTAGCCTGGTTTTTTAAGGTCCTCCATAGTATCTTCCCAACCTAGTTTTACAGCCTCATTTCCCACTGCTCTTCAATGCCAATTTGCTGCTCTAACAAATCTCTTCTATTCTTTGTTCCATAAATACTTTACATCCAATTCTCCACCCCTATTTGTGTACATCTTCTTTAGGAGGGTGTTGAATTTCATTAGGACTTGTAGAAATATCAGAAGTTCTTAATTAGTCATTTAGCAAATATTTATTGAGTGTTTGTTTAAACATTGTATCTCTTGGGATGCTTTGTTGAAAGCATCATAAATAGGCTCTAGCTAATTTAAGAAGAGGAATTTATTGAAAGGACATTGGGTAACTCAAAGAATTTCTAGGGGTCCAGAGAATAGTCTTGAAGACTGTGCGGCCAGGAATGCTACTATGAATTCCACTGCAGGATTCATCCAGGGAAGACAGCAGAGCCATCACCCTGAGTCTGGACATTACAGCTTATACTGTCAGCTCTGGCAGCAGTAGTTCTTGGATACTGACGCTTGAATCACTGACTCTACTGTCTCCAGGAGTTGGAGTAGTTGCTGCAGTATCCAGTGCTCACCACCAGCCTGGGTTCTGTATGTTCCTTCCTTCCTAACAATTGTAGTTGCAAAGACACCAGCTGATGGGTAGTAGCTGGATCATATGTCTATGTCGGAATTGTAAGGGAGAAATCCAGTGTCTGGAATTTTCAGCTTTAATAAGAGGAACTGGGTTCTGTCACACAAGATAGGGGTTTCCTGAGAGCAATGCGCTTCAGATGAAAGATGGTCAAAAAATAATTATTTACTACAGTTATATGACGGATGAATAGAAAATAAGGGAAAGAAGGGGACTTTTCATACTCCCAAAAGAGTTCACCTAAGTAGACAAGATGAATAGATGAGATTTTTGGAAAATGAGAGGATTTATAAGAGCATAACAAATTGCACTGTTTAATTTAAAAATACTAAAATAACATTGTGGCTTAGAGGGTAAAGTATCTGCCTACAATGTGGGAGACCCAGGTTCGGTCCCTGGGTCAGGAAGATCCTCTGGAGAAGGAAATGGCAACCCACTCCAGGATTCTTGCCTGGAAAATCCCATGGATGGAGGAGTGTTGTAGGCTACAGTCCATGGTGTCGCAGAGAGTCAGACACAACTGAGCGACTTCACTCACTCAAAATAACTTCGAACATAATCAACAGAGTTAAAGAAAAGTGTACTTTACAGCTCCAAGCCACTGCTTTCCCAATAGATCTTTTTCTAGGACAAAATTTATATAAACAAGCTCTGTTTCCACTTGGAATATTTTCACACAGCCTCCCGGCTACACTTTCTAAGTTTATCTAAATAGAGATAAGTTCCTTGGTCACCTAACAGGTACATGGTGCCCAGGACGGAGCCATCTCTAAATCTACATATTTGGTTAAGCAAAAATGCTAGCTTTCTTTCCTTCCTTGGGAAGATAGACTTTCAGGCTAAAGAATCAGGAAACAATACCATGAACTTGGGAATGAGGGTAGGTTCTTGACCTGCAGTCAGCTAGGCAGAGAACATGCCCAGTGTCCTGGGAAACTCAATAACATTCCTCTGCATTGTGTGTTTACCCCTTTCCATGGGGAAGGGCAATGCTAGGCTGCACTGGGGGAGCCACCTCGTGGAATTGAGAGCTGAGTGCTTCTCCTGTGCTATGTTAAGATCACTGCTGCACAGAGCATTGGGAGCTCTGCTCCTGCAGTCAGTCAGTGTCTACTTGAGATTAACAATGGGAGTCGTGTAGGAAAAAATGGGTCTCTTGGCTGCTTACGGGACCTCCAGGGTCAGCAGCCAGGGCCTCCACCCAGAGCAGCCACCTGGCCACAGGTCTTGCTGCTCCTTCCCTTTCTCTTTGATGCCATGCTGCTCTCTGCCTCACATTCTTCACCTTTCTTAGAGTCATTTTGGCTTCTGGAAAGAGGGTGGAAATGAAAACAAAAATAGAGTCAACTAGCATCAACTAGTCAATTAGGAGACAGCTTCACTTCTCCAAAAAGGGAAGATGTGTGCAATACTGTAGAAAGAAAACTGGCTAAATATCCTTCTCTGGTTACTGACTGGGTGACCTCTGGCAAGTTCTTCTTCTTCCACATCATCATCAGTAAAACTGGGTGTTATGAGAAATTGGTTCGAAATTATAACAAGCTATAAAGAACAATGGGTTTCACTGATAGCTCAGCCTGAAAGAACCCACTTGCAATCCAGGAGACACAGGTTACATCCCTGCATCAGGAAGATTCCCTGGATGGGATGGCTACCCACTCCAGTATTCTTGCCTGGGAAATCCCTTGGACAGAGGAGTCTGGTGGGCCACAGTCTATGTGGTCGCAAAAAGTCAGATATGACTTAGCAAGTAGACAACAACATAAAGAACAATAGCTATGCCTGTACCTGCAACTAGGTTGGTTCAGAAATTGTGTTCTTCAGTCCTAAGGAACACAGGAGAGACTGCAGCTCAAGCCGCGAGGAATAGACAGTCTATGGGCTTCTGCTCTGGCCCTTGGCTTTGTTTGTACCCATGAATGTTCCTAAGGAAAAGCCCTTCTATATTTGGATTGGTGGGTACAACCAGAGCAACGGCAGAAAGAGAGGCTGTCATGCAGCCTGGGGACCCACCTCACTATCTTGGATTCCCTCCTTTACACATACACACACACACACACACATACTCTCCAACCCACACATACCTGAGAAATATATAAAATGTGATAATAAATGACTGATGTTCTAATAAGTACAGTACAATGTTGTACTAAGAATAGAGACTCTGGACCTAGATTCCCAGGTTTGGAAATCGTAACTCTGCAAGTGGTTTGCTCTATGACCTTAGCTGTTCAGTCACTCAGCCATGTCCAACTCTTTGTGATCCCATGGACTGCAGCACACCAATCTTCCCTGTCCATCACCATCTCCTGGAGCTTGCTCAAACTCATATCCATTGAGTTGGTGATACTATCTAACCATCTCATCATCTGTCACCCCCTTCTCCTCCTGCCTTCAATCTTTCCTAGCATCAGGGTCTTTTACAGTGAGTCGACTCTCCACATCTGGCCAAAGTATTGGAGCTTCAGCATCAGTCCTTCCAATGAATATTCAGAACTGATTTCCTTTAGGATTGACTGGTTTGATCTCCTTGCAGTCCAAGTGAGTCTCAAGAGTCTTCTCCAGCACCAGACACATTATTTAATCTTTCAGTGCCTCAGTTTTCACATCAACTAGGCTAATTATAGTACTTATCATATAGGGTTATTGTGAGGATTAAATAAATTAATATAGTTATTATTTATCATGAACTAAAATTAGTAAAAGTGAAAACAAAATTATTATTTTAAATATTTTGTTCACATATAAAAACGAATACAGTTGTACTGGAAGTTTCAATAAAAATAAGTTACTGTGTGTATATATATATATGTGTGCATATGTGTATATATATGCACATGATTTTTTGAGTCCTCACCTGAACCTCAAGCTCAGTAGATACTATGACTGACCAATGGCCAGACAGTTTAAATAACACGTCCAGGAGCTAGAAAGTGAGGATCTGGGATTCAAACTCAGGTTTTTCTGACCCCCAAACTCCCCATAATGAATGCTTTCTCTCCCCTGGAAAGTTGCCACCATCACTCAAAATATTCAGAATTCTTCTTTGGGAATTTTCTTCAGAGCTTGGTGACCTTGTTTAGAATTTCTTCAGTACTGGAAATACTTCTTTTCAAAAATAGGTTACCAGAAATTCTCAAAAGTACTTTACTGTCAAGGTGAATAACCCAACTGGGTGATGATATGTTGAGCTAAAAATAAAGTGTGATTAATGTCCTTAGGTGGCTGGTAAATCGGTCCTGGAGACAATCCCCAGAGAAAAGCTGTGAAGTGTTTTTGAAAATTCAGTATTGCATTCCCCAACTCTCATTTGATTACTTTGGTTCCCCCCAAGTAGGGAACCCCATAGACAGGTTTTAACGGTTTGATGGTAACCTCCTGTATGTGGAAGAACACTGATTAAGACAGTCTTAACTTCCAGATGTTCAAGCTGGTTTTAGAAAAGGCAGAGGAGCCAGAGATCAAATTGCCAACATCCGCTGTATCATCGAGAAAGCAAGAGAGTTCCAGAAAAACATCTATTTCTGCTTTATTGACTACGACAAAGCCTTTGATTGCATGGATCACAATAGACTGTGGAAAATTCTGAAAGAGATGGGAATACCAGACCATCTGACCTGCCTCTTGAGAAACCTATATGCAGGTCAGGAAGCAACAGTTAGAACTGGACATGGAATAACAGACTGGTTCCAAATAGGAAAGGGAGTACATCAAGGCTATATATTGTCACCCTGCTTATTTAACTTATATGCAGAATATATCATGAGAAACCCTGGGCAGGAAGAACCACAAGCTGGAATCAAAATTGCTGGGAGAAATATCAATAACCTCAGATATGCAGATGACACCACCCTTATGGCAGAAAGTGAAGAGGAACTCAAAAGCCTCTTGATGAAAGTGAAAGAGGAGAGTGAAAAAGTTGGCTTAAGGCTCAACATTCAGAAAACAAAGATCATGGCATCCGGTCCCATCACTTCATGGGAAATAGATGGGGAAACAGTGGAAACAGTGTCAGACTTTATTTTTGGGGGCTCCAATATCACTGCAGATGGTGACTGCAGCAATGAAATTAAAAGACGCTTACTTCTTGGAAGAAAAGTTATGACCAACCTAGATATTGAAAAACAGAGACATTCCTTTGCCAACAAAGGTTCATCTAGTCAAGGCTATGGTTTTTCCAGTGGTCATGTATGGATGTGAGAGTTGGACTGTGAAGAAAGCTGAGCACTGAAGAATTGATGCTTTTGAACCATGGTGTTGGAGAGTACTCTTGAGAGTCCCTTGGACTGCAAGGAGATCCAACCAGTCCATCCTGAAGGAGATCAGCTCTAGGATTTCTTTGGAAGGAATGATGCTGAAGCTGAAACTCCAGTACTTTGGCCACCTCATGAAAAGAGTTGACTCATTGGAAAAGACTCTGATGCTGGGAGGGATTTGGAGCAGGAGGAAAAGGGGACGACAGAGGATGAGATGGCTGGATGGCATCACTGACTCAATGGACGTGAGTCTGAGTGAACTCCGGAAGTTGGTGATGGACAGGGAGGCCTGGCGTGCTGCGATTCATGGGGTTGCAAAGAGTCGGACACGACTGAGCGACTGAACTGAACTGAACATAAATACAAGTAAGATTTGGGGTCTGTCTTTCCACAGTGATGTTCCCCTGTATGGTCTCCAGGCTCTCCAGGACTCAGGAACATTGTGAAGGTCAGTCTGACACGGGAAGTGGGAGAACAGCGAGCGAGGCACTTTCTCCAACAACATTCTGGGGAGGTGTTATTTCATTTACTCCTTAGAACGTCCCAATTCACTGGGAGGACACTGAAGCCCACAGCAGGGCCCCAACCTACCGCAGGTCACACAGCTGGTTGAACAGAGCAGAGACATGAATGGCTCATGAATCCAGGTTCCCCTCACCCCTTCCTGCGGCCACAGCATGTTCCCACCAGCTCAGCCCCGAACACCTGCATGCTGGGCCCTTTGAAGCAGCCTAGATTCAGAGGCAGAACTGGGTAGGCAGGGATATAATTAAGTAATTATTAAAGCTTGTTCCTGGCTCCTGAAACATGTAAGATACCAGGAGATCATCTCTTTTCTGGAAGTGGTTTACTCAGAGCCCTGAACTCCAATGAGACAGAGCTCTCTGCCACCTCACCCAGCCTCTAAGCTTTCTCCTTCAGAGATGCTGCCGCCACAGGCCACTCTCCCAGAGGAGGCTGCCTGGGAGAGGGTGCATGTCATGTTCATGCCCTTGATACGGTGCTGTACGTTAACTTTTAGCCCAGCCAAATAAGCATGTTAAACAGGGAACCATCCCATTCTTAGTAATTTCTGACATCTCATCTACTCCAGATGAACAAATCTACAGAGAAATGGGGACAGACAGGTATGGGAAAAAATACAAACATAGCTGAGTTTGTATTTTAATTGGAAAAAGTCACAATGTTCCAAGGGAGGGTTGGGAGGGACTTGTAGACAAGAGCACATGGTCAAAAAATTAAGTGATCCAAACCATGTTAACTATTTGATTTGTTCTCTGACCACATAACCTCCAGATTCTTGACTTGTTCCATTCTGCTGGTTCTTTTCACATTATACCTATTATAATTTACCTGCTCAGAAAAAGGCTTTGAAGTCCTGTTAATATATGACTCCAGGAAAATCCATGGTAGGGAGAAAAATTCAGCTCCTCAACCACTCTGAGGAATTTGGCTGTCTAAGGAGGCATTGTTTTAAAACCAAGAACAAGCCAGAGATTACCAAGATCAGGTTTCACTCTTTCCCTCCCAAATCCTGATCCTTAATCCATTAGAGCTAATTTTGCATGATCCCTTTTCTGTATACTCTGGGGCTTGGGGTGGGTTTCTCTTAGACAGAGGAAGTCAGGAAACCTGTTTCAGAGAAAGAGAAGGGGATTCATTTCATAAAGCTGCCAAAAATAAGTTCACGCCGGTAACAGCACGTATGATACGAACCTGCTCATACATGCTGAATAATCATCTGCATGGGAAGTTGCTTATAAAGATGATGACATTTAGGGTTTGGCATCTCAGCAGTTTTACTTTTGATCTTGGAAAACTGCCCAGCGTAACCAAATCTTCCTCAACCTGGCTTGCTTGTCATTTTAATTATTTTGAGGGTCGGGGGCCACTCTGTCTCCTAATTGTGGAGTATCAGAGGCCTATTTTCTGATCTAAAATGAACTCAATGGATGGACCTCAAAATCTGTGATCAAACAGCAACAGCGCAAACTTCAAGATGTTATTTATACTCAAAATCCCAGCCTGCGGCAGATCACGTTTAACAAATTTCAAACCTCTTAAATTGAAGTCTGAAACAGAAATTCAATAAGTTCTTAATTACATTTGCCCCAAAGGTAACAAGGAGTAGGCTCCACTCTTCATGGGCCTCCAGTCAAAGCTGGATTCCCACTCGGCTCAGTCGTTTGGCCCCTGGGTGGGGCTGGCCTCCCTCTCAGGTCTCCTCTTGCCTCCCTCAGAGGCTCCAAGTGGGGCTGAGGACAGAAGGAAATGGGCCTGGAGTTCTCAAGCAGCAGTTCCAGAGGGAGAAGAGGACTCTTTTGTTCTGAGTGGTCCGGGTGGGTGACGGGAGTGGAGAGAGGGAAGCTAGGGAGCCGGGATAGTTGGAGATCTGGATGTTAGAAGGATTAGGATGAGATAGCATGGGGGCCACTAAATGTTTCTTCTGCTCCTCAGAAAGAAGCAATGGACAGACGTTGCTCCCTGAAGACAGACAGGAATTGTGCATCGGGGCTTCAGGAATGACACTGCCACTGAGAAGAGAAGCCCAGTCTAGAAGCAGCATTTGAGCATGGCTCTACCTATCATGGTTGCTCAGTGGTTAAGAACCCACCTGCCAATAATGCAGGAGATGCAGGAGATTTGGGTTCGATCCCTGGGTCGGGAAGATCCCCTGGAGGAGGAAATGGCAACCCACTCCAGTATTCTTGCCTGGAGAATCCCATGGACAGAGGAGCCTGGTGGGCTACAGTCCATGGGATTGCAAAGAGTCAGACACAACCGAAGTGAGTGAGTTTGCAAGCACACACGACTTATCATGAGGCCAAATATAGACCTTTAGTGAAAGACAGAAGATAACACGCCTCTTGCTGATATGAAAAGAAATTTTTAAATCCTTGATGCAATTTTTTTTTTTCCCCTAAAATTGCTGGAGAATCTTGGCACCAAAAGTTTGAGAAACAGCTTTAGTGTTCTCCCATCAGCTGGCAGATGTTTGAGAAAACACTCACCCAGCTCTAGGTCACCCTCTGTGCATGAAGGGGCAGCTTGCTTTGTTGTTGCTACACACTCACTGGCTAGGGTGAACTGATCATGTGAGAATAAGGATTCAGACAGCTGATTCTTGGGCAGCTGGGAGCAGGATTGATCTCAGCAGTGTGTGCTTCTGTGGCTTTAACCTGTTCTCCCTGGCTAGGGTCATAGTTTCCTGTTGCTAAATATTTTGAATATCGCCCCTCATCAAGATTCTGTTACAAAAATCAGAATATGTTAATATTTTGGCCTTTCCATGCATAAATGGTCATAGTCACATATTTGAAAGACAAACTAAGTTGACATTTCCCTCACTTGGCCTTCTAAATACAGCATAGCATGTCTTCAGCAGTCATTCCTCCTCTGAAATGGATTCCACTAAGGTCACCAATGACCTCTTATTTATTAAAATGCCATGGGTACTCTTCAGCCTTCCCATACTTGATTTGGCAGTTAGTAGTGTGATCTTCTCCATCATTTTTGAAACTGTTGCTTATAGCCTGTTATAAACTGGCTTATAAACTGTTGCTTATAACAGTTGTGTCTTATAGCCTCCATGACACTCTATCCCCTGGATTTCCACGTCTCTCTCTGGCTATTCCTTTTAGTCTTCTTCATGACTCTCTTTGCCAGTTCCTGAAGTCTCTTCTCAGTCTATACTCTCTTCTTGGGCCACACCTATAGTTCCAACTGCCACCTATGTGGTGATGGCTACCAAGTCCACGTTTCCAGGCTTCACCTCTCACTCACTATCACTTGCGTTACTGCCTGAAACTGTCTCCCCACCCCACTCCAGTTTGTGAAAAAATTATCCTCTATGACACTGGTCCCTGGTGCCAAAAAGGTTGGGGACCGCTGCTCTAAAAGGTTTTGCTCTGTCCTTTCTCTGGTCACATCCCTAGTCACATGTCAAAGAGTACATAGGGTCAAAGAGATGCAGCCACTATGAGCCTATGTACCCTCTTTCTAGGCTCTGTTTCTGTGCTCAATACTGCAGGTTCCCCATCTAAATGGTCCAAGTCTGCCTAGGAGGGATTCTGCCCCAGATCTGTCCTTCCAAGACTATTGCATCAATGGAAACACATATATAGGGTTGAAGGTGGCTAAGAAGTGGCCGTTTACAGTGGGGAAGGGTGTGGATGGAGGTTGGACATAAGGGTTAGATTGTCCATATACATATGTGCAAAACTGCCTGTGGTTCAAGATGGAGCTGGGGTGTTAGGCTGAGAGAAAGTAGAGGTAGCATGTGGGATTGAGGCCTCTAACTGCATTCTTTTCTCCAGCCTTATAAATATTGGGAGCAAAGTGCTGGTTTCAAAGCATTTTTTACATGCCAATTACCAAGTTAAATGATGAAAATCTAAGGTGAACCAGACATAATCACTGACTTCAAGTAGCTCAGAAACAGAGAAGAAAGGAAACATTATAAAACAAGGTAAAGATCATATTCATAAAGGCATGTTTAAAGAGTTGTGTGATAAGGGAGAATCAAGCCCTTTCAGGTCATATGGGTAGCCTTCCTATATAGGATAATATTTGAACTGGAATTTGAAGTTTGAGAGTAAGTTTGATAAGCTTGAGAGAACCACTGTAAGCAAAGAAAACAGCAAATATCCAAGGAACCATGGTACTGAGTGAGCTGGGAGCACGGGGGAGGTGGCTGGGAAGGTAGCAAGGACTGGCATGAAAGACTTGTGGGATTTTCCAGGGAGCTTGTACTTTATCTGGAAAGCAATGGGGAATCTAAGGATTTAAGAAAGAAGATTAATATGGTCTTATTCACATGTTTGAAAGATTTCTTCTCTAGACTAGACTCTTGAGGCGGGATCTCTTGTTCTCCCCAACCCCTTCTTCCCCTTAAGAATCCAACCACCACTCTGTTGCCAAAATGATCCTACTAAAATACGAACTGAAACTCAAAATGGATTAAAGACATCACTAAAGGTAGGACACTATAAAACTCTTAGAGGAAAGCATAGGCAGAACACTCCTTGACATAAATTGCAACAAGATCTTTTCTGATTCACCTCTTGGAGTAATGAAAAATACAAATAAAATTTTTAAAATGGGACCTATTAATTGTCAAACTTAAAAGCTTTTGCACAGCAAAGGCAACCATAAGCAAACAAACAATAAGACTATCCTCAGAACTGGAGAAAATATTTGCAAACAAAGCAACCAACAAGGGATTAATTTCCAAAATTCATGAACAGCTCATGCAGCTCAATATATATGAAAATAAATAACCACATCAAAAACGGGGTAAGATCTAAACAGACATTTCTCCAAAGATGACATATGGATGGCAAAAAAAAAAACAAACATGAAAGGATGCTCATCATCACTAATTATTAGAGAAATGTAAATCAAAACCAAAGTGAGGCATCACTTCACATGGGTCAGAATGGCCATCATAAAAAAATTTATAAGCAATAAATTCTGGAGAGGGTGTGGAGAAAAGGGAACCCTCCTACACTGTTGATGGGACTATTAATTGGTACAGCCACTAGGGAAAACAGTATGGAGATTCCATAAAAAAAAAAAAAAAACAAACTAAACTAAAAATAGAGCTACTATATGATCCAGCAATCCTACTCCTATGCATATATCTGGATATAAGCATAATTCCAAAGGATGTGTGCACCCTGATGTACATTTCAGCACTATTTCCAATAGCCTGGACATGGAAGCAACCTAAATGTCCATCAGCAGAGGAATGAATAAAGAAGATGTACTACATATATACAATGGAACATTACTCAGCCACAAAAAGGAAGAAAATAGTGCCTTTTGCAGAGACAGGGATGGACCTAGAAACTGCAATACAGAGTGAAATAAGTCAGAAAGGGAAAACCAAATATCATATATCACTTATATGTGGAATCTAGAAAAACGGTACAGATGAACTTACTGGCAAAGCAGAAATAGTGTCATACACATAGAGAACAAACATGATTACCAAGGTGAGGGAGTGGGATTAATTGGAAGATTAAGCTTCACATATGATACCACTATAATGGCAGAGAGTGAAGAGGAACTAAAGAGCCTCTTCATGAGGGTGAAAGAAGAGAGTGAAAAAGCTGACTTGAAACTCAACATTAAAAAAATTAAGATCATGGCATCTAGTCCTATCACTTCATTGCAAATAGATGGAGGGAAAAGAGAAAGCTGTGACAGATTTTATTTTCTTGGGCTTCAAAATCACTGCAGATGGGAACTGTAGCCATGAAATTAAAAGGTGCTTGCACTTTAGAAGGAAAGCTATGACAAACCTAGACAGCACATTAAAAAACAGACATTACTTCACTGACAAAGATCCATGTAGTCAGAGCTATGGTTTTTCCAGTAGTCATGTATAGATCTGAGAGTTGGACCGTAGGGAAGGCTGGGCACCATAGAATTGATGCTGTAAAACTGTGGTGCTGGAGAAGACTCTTGAGAGTCCCTTGGACTGCAAGGAGATCAAACCAGTCAATTCTAAAGGAAATCAACCCTGAATATTCATTGGAAGGACTGATGCTGAAGCTGAAGCCCCAATACTTTGGCTACCTGATGTGAGGAACTGACTCACTAAAAAACACCCTGATGACGGGAAGGACTGAAGGCAAAAGGAGAAGGGGGTGGCAGAGGATTAGATGGTTAGATAACATCACCAACTCAATGGACATGAATTTGAACAAACTCTAAGAGATAGTGGAGGACAGAAGAGCCTGGCATGATGCAGTCCATGGAGTCGCAAAGAGTCAGACAGGACTCAGTCACTGAATAGTAACAATATCACTACTCTGTATAAAACTGGTAACTAATGAGAACCTACTGTATAGCACAGAGAACTCTACTCAATGATCTGTGGTGACCTAAATGGGAATAGAATCTAAAACATAGAGGATATATGTGTACAGTAACTGATTCTCTTTATAGCAGAGACTAACACAACATTATAAAGCAACTAAACTCTAATAAAAACCTTTTTAAACAAATGTAAAATAAAGAAACATCACCGGAGGAAAAAAAAAAAAAAAAAAAATACACTATAAACTGGAAGCTGTCACTCTTTTGCGTCTTCTCATTGCCTAAGGGTTAGAGTACAAAGTCTTCAGCATGGTTTTCAGGACCCTTTATGTCCTGCCTGCCTGCCTTCTCAGTCTAGTCTCTATCACTCTGCCACAGGCTTCTTCTGTCACAGGCTTACGCAGCGACTTGCCCCATCCAGAAGGCACCATGCTCTCCATTTTCTCTGTACCTGTGCCCTTCCCCAGCTCGTCACCCTAAACCACTCCTTATCTTTCAAGCACCCTGGTGTAGTGAAAAGAGCACTGAACTCACATCCAGGCTGATCAGGGTGATATTTCTGGCTCTGCCACATCCCGGCTCTATAATCTCAGGCGGGTCACTTCAATTCTCTGAGTTTTGGCTGTCTCCCCACCTTCAGGGACATAACATCCACTTTTGGTGCCCACTGTGAACACTAAATAAAGTCACATGTCTGGCATGAACTCAGCAGGCTCCTCTTAGGGTGAACCCTCTGGACCTACATGCCTGTGGAACTAAGCCTTTACCCAGAGCTAACCTAAGCTGTACTTGCCTACTTTGTATTCCTGTGTCTGCCTTGATTCTTTGTTCTTACCTCTGGCCTGGTTCTGGTCAATGTTCTTCACACCAAAGGAGATTCTGCTTTCTAAATCCCCAGTCGCTGGCTGACGTCCTGCTCCTAATCCAGGGGATTCTTGAAATCATAATGTTGCCATTTGCACACTGAGCAGACAGACACCGCGACTGCCCCTCTATTTGCAGGCTGATGTTAACACCAATGGAACCAAGCTTAGCGCATCCTTTGGATATAATTTTGTGGCTGTTATTCACCTAAGAAGTTGTCTTAGCTCCTAAACCCAAATTCTGCGTATTTCTAGCTTATTTCCACTTCCTTACCAACTAGCAAAAAAAGTATATACTCCATGATTTATGACTAATAACTAAAGTATTAGTTATCTTCTAAGTCACAATGCTTTAAGACAGAAAAGGCACAATAGGAGTTAACTGGATGTGTGATCAACCAACATGTAATCCAAATAGCCTTGGTTGAGATAACAGAGTGAGACCGAGAAAGAACGTTTCCTTCTTCCATTCACCTCCTCCGTGAGTTGTGGCTGCGCTGCCTTCAGCTCTAGCAACATCTGTCCTAATTTTAGTTTGCGCTAGTCAGCTCAGCCTGTTGTTACAGTTCACTCAGAGAAGCATCCAGTCACGAAACGAGAGAAAGAGCATTGTCCCACTGCCTGGACTGCCCACGGCCAAGAGCGGCTCTGCCAGGGAGCTCTGCTGCGACAGGGTACCAAGGGTAGATGTGGGTGGGAGGTGAGGCAGCTGCTTTGCGGCTCTTGTCATTCTTACTTGACAACTGTTTGTGTTTTAGAAACTCTTGGCGCTGGATTATAACACCCCACCCACTCTGTCTTGGTAACCACCACTTGCCCTCCCTATGAGAGGTCTTGCCAGCTCCGAGATGAGGCAAGGCCACGCTCAGCAGCCCTGGCTGGCTCCTGCTCTGGCACTTGAAGGGCCCTTTCTTGCATCTGGTCAAACCCATAACTTCCTGTAGCCCTAAAAATCAAGTCCTTAGGAGGGGATTCAGGTGTCAAAATGCTACCTCCCCCAGAGATGGGCAATGGGCACAAAAACTCCCTTCTGCTTTTAATCAGTATATTGAATGCTAAGCCGATCCTTCGTCTGTGCGTTGCTGTGAGAGTCCATGGTGTGCTCTACACGGTGCGAACACATTTCTTCTGGCATTTGATAATACATCGCCACTCAAAGGAAATTCCCTTCAGCCTTTCTATTTCACCATCACATATGGCCTTGAGCCAGCCCACCACATGAAACTCCTAGGAGTAGGGTGAAAGAGAAAAAAGAAGCCAGGCCCACTTTGCCCTATAAGCATGACAAAGATCAGGGGATAGGGTACAGAAGTGCACTGAGGGGTTAAATATCCCCATTCACCAGTCTCCCTGTCTTTTGCCTCTATCTCAGATTTGAGGAATTCCCATGTTACTTGTTTAACATCTCTTGAAAACCAGTAATCACTGAGCCACTGCCGTGTGCCAGTGTTGCTAATGCATAGGGTCACCTACGAGCCGTCCCTACTGCCCTAACAATTTCAAAGTTTGTAAGAAAAAAAGAAACATGGCCTCAGAAGGCAATTAATGGAATGAAAAGTTCTAATTATTAAAAATTCTGCATTTGCTTCAAAGACATATTATCTCAGGCCAATGTGATGTAAAGGTTTGAAATTATAGAATTTGTAAGACAAGGCATTAAGTCTGGAATATGGAATTTTTCCAATAGAACACACCTGCATTGGATGAATGTACCCAGATTCAGTGAAAGTCGCTCAGTCGTGCCCAACTTTTTGCAACCCCATGGACTATACAGTCCATGGAATTCTCCAGGCCAGAATACTGTAGTGGGTTGCCGTTCCCTTCTCCAGGGGGTCTTCCCAACCCAGGGATCAAACCCAGGTCTCTTGCATTGCAGGCAGATTCTTTACCATTTGAGCCACCAGGGACACCCAGATTGAAGTGTGATACTGCAGCCCTTGCTCCAGGAGTCAACTTTGTAAAGAGTCAGAGTAGATGGAACCAGTGCTAAGAGCTACTCCAGTCAGAGACCCTCACAAGTTTGATGAAAGGCAAGGGAAAGAGGAAGAGAAGGAAGGGAGCTCACCTTGAAATGGAGATTCCAGGGTCAAGAGAGGTCGATGTAACTTTCTGAGCTATGCCCTCCCTTGGGCCGGGCCAGGTCAGTTTTGCCAAATGTTTTCAACCCAGTGAATGGTCGACTGGCTTTTTCCGTTCCAGCCTGTAGGAATGTGCCTCTGATTTTATAACTGCAGTCAGTAGAACAATGGGATTTGCTTTTGAAATTTTGCTTTTCAGACACTAGTGCTGCAAAACATCTATTTCTACTGGCTTGCCAGTGGAGCTTCTAAAACCAAATTTTTTTTAAGCACTGGATTTTTGGTAAATAACATGCCCAACCTCTCCCTAGAACTGGAACCACGGTTGACACCCTCCACATTCGGAGCTCAAAGCCCTGGCCAAAGACTGTTCTGATTTATTTGTGGATGACAGCCACATTGAGCAAAAGCACAGAGACAAACACACAAACGCAGACCATGAAGTCAAGTTTACCTTTGGGTGCTTGGCCTCAAGTAGGGAGATTAGTACCTGAAAGCTCATTTTCTGCTGGGAGATGGGTCTGCATTTGAATTCGAAATCAACTACATAAGCAAATCATGAAAACTAAACTTACCTTCCTCATCTGTAAAATGGGCGTGTCAATTGTACTAACATTTGATTTTTTGTAAAGATTAAATGAAAAAATGCACAGGAAGTACTTGGCACAGGGAAAGCAAACCATATTGTATACACATAGAACAAAAGGAAACAGAGGACTCTTGGGTCCACCAAATGACTATGGTTCTGTGTGAGGGCAATCCCAAAGGGCTCTGGTTGGCTTTGTTACTTGCCTCTTTCTCACTTCCTCATAGAAAGTGATTCTTACTAATGACTGGCATGTTTTAGAGAAAGAGAGCACAGGAGGGCCCCAAGATATAACTGACCAGGAGACTGGAAACACCACCCTGTGCTTTCTACTAGACTCGGGCTGGTGGTGCACTGTGGCTTTGACTAGGGCAGAGCAAGCTGACCAAGATAATAGCTCCAGCCACTAAATGTCATGTTCTCAGAGGAACATGTGGTCTTTCTCCAAATAATTGGCCAATTAAATTTTAAACCCAGGAGTCTTTTTCTTAAAACATACATATTTTTATGACTGTTTCAAAAATATCCAAGATCTGTAAATACATTATTTATAGCCTTGTAAAAATGGGTGCCAGATAGCAGAAAAGACGGCTGGTTTACTTTGTTTTAGTCTCTCACTGTGGTGGCTTGAGGGGTTCAGAGCTGTTGCTTTCTCTCTGTTGTTAGCAACTAGATATTTTCCAAATAACCAGTTATTCGAATTGAACCTGTTCTTCCTTTTTTTTTTTTTTTAAATACACAGACACACACAGAGTTGTATATACAAAGACAATTTGAATGTCCCCTCCATGGGCAAACATGAGGAGCTGTCACAGATGGAATATTTGTTTCCGGGCTTCAGTTATAGTTAGGTGATCCTGGGCAGAAAATTTAGCTTTTCCGGATCTCAGGTTTCTTAAAAATAAATAAGTAGGTCATCTTAGGCCCACAGATGTGTTTTGTTTGGCCAATATTGTTTTAGAAATGCGAATGACTTTTCTAAGCATTCACTCTCCAGTTCCCACAGTCTTAACCACCCCTAAAATCATCCAGCTGATTGCCTTCTCGTGCTTGCTTCACTTGTTCAGTTCCTGAAAGCATTTGGATCACAGACCCTGAATGAAAAGATCCAGAGGGCTTCCTCTAGCTACGAGACTCTGCTATGCTGATTCTATCTAGTTGCTAAATTGTTTAATCTCTTTGTTGGGAGAGTAAATAAAATTCTCATTCTTTTACAGTTAGGCTTATGACATTATCAGGAACAACTGAAGCGTGGCTCAGACAAAAAAGAAAAACCATTACTTTCTGATAGGAAACTGAAGTTAAATCTCTTTGCAAATATTTTTGAAGACCCTTATTCTTTAACTCTAGATTCTTCAAGGTATCACGTATTTCAAGTAGACAACTCTCTCTCCTTTTTGTATCTGAAACTCTCCCAAAGTTTCTGTTTGTCTTTCTTCCTTCGTTTTTGGCTCTTTCATTAAGGATATTGGGCAAATATTCCTGACAACTTAAGCTCTAGATGTGACAAATAGAGATTTAAATTGTATGATTAACCATCAGATCCACAAAGGGATAACTTGACCTTCCAGTTGCTTTGGGCTTGGAGCCAACAGAAATTGAGTCAGACCTTCATCTTGAATAAAGGCTTGAGGGCCCAAGTCAGATCTAAGAAGGGTAGAAAAGTCTTCACTTGCAGAGTTTTTCTCAAAGAAGGCAACATCCTTCCTGCCAAACCGGGCTTAATGGCTCCAGCATCCAAAGGTTATAGATTTTATTGACCCAATTGGAATTCCATCCTGAGAGCACAATCTGTCCCACTTTGATCTCAGAGGAAATATACGTGAGGCAATGATTTCAATTTTGTATTCATTGCTGAATTGCTACAAATTGGGGACAATTGCCTCAACTTTCCTTGTCTGAATCTCATTCATCATTTATAGCAGAGCCACTGCTCCCAAACTGACCGTGGCCCGGGACAGTGCACAGTCACCTGGGGGTCATATTAAAATGCTGATTCCAATTCAATGGGTATGGAGGAGGCCCTGAGATTCTGCATTCTGATTGCTCCCAGCTGCTGGCTTCTGGTCCATGACCACATTGAGAGAAGGAAGGACTTGGAAAGCTTTGTTCATTTCACTTAGGTGTTTCTTTGCTTCTAAGCGTCAAATTCTGTGCCAGGCTTTGGGAATACTGAGACTCATGGGACACAATCACTTTTCCCCTCAAACTCACCATTTTAAACAGGACACAGACACATAAGTATCTAGTTATGATATATATACTGTCTTTACAATATGTATAACGTCCTGCAGAAGTTAAAGAAGAGAGCTGAGAAATAAAATCATAACTCACAAAGTACAAATACTCCTATCTCTTTGGATTTCCCTTTCTTTTTTTCCTGTGCATGATCCATCAGGAAAACCAGACCTGCAATGGGAACCCAGATCAGACCTCCCTTAAATTAATATTCCCAAAGGTCAAGTTTTAGACAAACTGCATATAAGCAGATACTTTCAAAAGAATTTTCAAAAAGGTAAAATCACATTTCTCAAGCAAGTACAAAACTAATGCATGTCAACTATTTTAGCCAGCTAACTCTGCTTCAAGAGCAGGCCCTGTATATATAAGCAACATTGGGATAAGATTGCTGGGTTAGATACAGAACTGGTTAACATCCAATAGGCCTATAAACTGAACTTTTAGGGTGTTTGTTCTATTGGACAGAAACTACTTGTATCTCTAGCAGATAAAAATCTACATGATAACAGCACTTCTGTAGAGCTGCAAAATATCCCAGACCATAGGAAGCCAAATCTAGCTCTGAAAGAATTCATGGTATTTTCTTTTTCTTATTTTCAAGAAAAAAAATTTTTATTTATTATTTTCTTATTTATTACTTCAGATAAAATTTGTGATTGTACACTCAGCCTCTCAAAAATTATCATGAGGAAGGAGAAGATCCCTCCTTACCTTAATCATACCTATGGATGCTCAAGGATATGAACCTTCCTTTAGTTTGATTGGATTTCATTGCCAGATGAAATAATCTAAGTAATAATAATACATGTCATTTACTGAGGTACTAACTAAATATGTATTTGAGTTTCATTATCTCTCCAATTTTCAGAACAGTTCTTGAAGTAAGTAAAATTGTCCTGATTTAACAGTTGGAGAAATAGTCTCGGGGGGTTAGATGATTTGCTTAAAGACACTCAACTAATGGCAGAACGAGGCTTCAGACACAAACCTACTGTTACAAAAACAAGAAACACTTAAGGAACAAAGGTGAGGCTATAATGCTAGGCAGGAGTAGGTTGGCTTTAGGACCCCTGTGACTTGAAGGTTTTTTTCACAGTGCTTAAAATGTCCAGCATCAAAGTAAATCCTTTGGGTAAAGGCATTGTTTTCACAACTCATGTCAAAAATTAAAAAACACTTGATAGCAAATGAATGGGGAAGTGTACAGATAGCAGTGCCCAAAGTGACAGACATCATGGGATTATGCTTCCAAAGGGAACTGGTATCTCAGACTCCAGGGCCTAGAACAGCAGAAGACTTAAGAGGGCTGGGTTAAAATCCCAGGTAATTTAACATGAAACTGGGGTAAGAACTATCTGGGAGAAGAAGTTTTCAGAATGAATGACTAAGACAGGTTGTTAAAAATTGAGAATTTATGGGCTCCATCCCAGAGTCTCTGATTCAGTAAGCCTGGATGGAGCCTGGGAAAATGCATTTTTTTTTTTTTTTACAAGTGTCTAATCCCTTAGTCTAATAACAAAAGTGAGCATTCAGATCAAAGTATGGTGGCCCTTGCCTATCTGGCCCATGTAGCTTTCCTGTGATAGAGGCTGTCTTCTCCCTCTGCAATCCGCCCCATCCAGCCATTAATCATTATTTATGTCTCGTTTGCCCACTCTATGCAGACTTAAGTGTGCATTCAAATCATCCAGGAATCTCATTAAAACATAGATTGTGCTGCAGCCGGTCTGGGATGGGACCCTAAACCTCTAATAAATTCTCTGGGGAGGCAGGTACTGCTGGGCCTTGACCACACTTCTAGCAGCCAGATTCTCCGTTATTGATTCCTCACTTTGGCTGAGGGCTTCCCAGGTGGCACAGTGGTAAAGAATCTGCCTGCCAATGGGAACTCGGCTCAATTCCTGGTCCAGAAGATTCCACGTGCCCTGGGGCAACTAAGCCTATGTGCCACAACTTCTGAGCCTATGAGCACAACCCAGAAGTGGTGCTGGGCTAGGGCTTCCCTGGTGGCTCAGACGCTAAAGCGTCTGCCTGCAATGCGGGAGACTTGGGTTCGATCCCTGGGTCAGGAAGATCCCCTGGAGAAGGAAATGGCAATCCACTCCAGCACTCTTGCCTGGAAAATCCCATGGATGGAGGAGCCTGGTAGGCTACAGTCCATGGGGTTGCAAAGAGTTGGACACAACTGAGCAACTTCACTTCATGAAGCCTGTGTGCCTAGAGCCTGTGCTGTGCAATAAGAGAAGCCACTGTAATGAGAAGCAGCAGAAATTAACACAACATTGTAAATCTTCAATGGAAGATTCTGGTGTGTTTGGTCCAGACATAATAGTCATTATGTCCTGGCCAAAGCTCCATGATGATGCAGACGACACACAGCGGACTTGAGAAACGCTGCTCCAGGTGGACCAGGGTATACTAGCGACGAGCCTCCTTTGTCTCTTCCCACGAATTTCTCCCTGGATTTCCATTCAAAGACCCTGGCACGCAAACTTGGGCCTTGCAGGAGAAGCAAGGAAAGCCTTTGCAACCAGAGACCTGGCTCCTGCCCGTTGTCCCAGGAAGTTCAAAGACCAAGGGCAGCAGGCATGGTGTTGACTCAGCATTGCTCCCTGAGCAGGCCTTGGATATTGGTGAGTTTAATTTGGCATTTATAGTATTCACAGCCACTTCTCAACCCTTATAATTATATCCCAGCTCTCACTCAGCCTCCTTCAGCTAAGGTTTAAAAGCTAAGAGCTTTCTTAAAACATCCAGCTATTAAAACTTCATGGCCTTTTACAATATGTCAGTTGACAGAGGTATTATGAAACACTGCCTAGTGTAATTAAAATTACACTGCAATTGTCAACACCTATTAATCAAGCACACTGTGTGAAGTGATAGTCAGGATCGCACAGTCTGTTCCCTAGATGGCTAACCAGGTCTGGGGCTTTTCTAATCCATCCCCAAAGCCTGGGGGCCTTGCCATCAGCTGTGAGCTGCAAAGACCAGACACTCGACTAGAAATTGGCCAGCCTGCTAGTGACTCCTGCTCTCATCTTCATCTCCTACAGGAATGCTGGCTTCCTATTACACCTTCCTAGGGGACTTCAGGAACAGCTTGAGCAGGCCAGGTGTTCCATTTCTCCTTTATGGGTCCGGCTACACTGATATAAACAAACCTTGGTTTGTGACTCTCAGTATGACTAAGTATCTAAGATGAGTATGGTCTTGGCTGGCATCCTTGAGAATGTCCTGTCTCCTTGCCACCTATCACTACCAAACTCCTCCAAGAAAAGGTCCCCAGATGCTTCAAGCTCCCCAGCACTGCAAACTGACATCACCACCTCTCTTCTCTGTCCCTTGAATATCACCAATTCCATCCTTGTAGCAGAATCCAGCGTTCTCCCAATCCTCACTCCATAAACTCTGTGTTCAGTTTCATGCTGTTGACCTTGGTTCTTCCTCTAAAGTTCACATCTTGGCAATCCCCTGAGGATCCAGGGGTTAGGGCTCCATGCTCTCACTCACTGCCAATGGCCCAGGTTCAATCCCTAGCCAAGGAACCAAAAACCCACAAGCTGCACAGTGTGGCCAAAATAATTTTTTTAATAAAAATAAAAAACATAAAGCTTGTACTTGACTCCCAGGTCTACATCTAGCCCCTGCCTACCCTTCCTTTTTATCTCATGCCCCCTTCTTCCTCATTCTCCAGGATCCTGTTACCCTGGCCATCTGCCTTCATCTCCACCCTGCCACGCTTTTCCTACCTCAGCATCTTTGCCATGCTCTTCCCTCTTCCAAGAACCCACCCCACTCCTCTTTCAAGGCCAGGTTCTTCTCACCTGCCCACCTCAGCTGAAATGACACCTGCTGAAAGACGTCTTCCTAATTTCCCCTCAAGAAGCATACGCCCCTCCCCCCTCTGAATATTCTCTATCACAGCATCAGCTTATTTCCTTCATCGCTTATATCATTTGTAGTTATTGATTAGTTTCTTTGCTTACTTGATCCTCCTGTCTTTTCCAGTGGATGATAATCTCCATGAGGATAAAGACCATGTCTATCTTGCTTATCAATGAATCTCCAGCAACAGGAGTCAAACTTTCTGACTAACCCACCCTATATCACTTCTCTCCCTTGGCTCTGAAGTGTTTTGTTCCCTGGTCTTGCACTGAACCTCTTTTCCTTCATCTGTCACCTCCATCACTTCTTAAGGGTTATCCTTGGCCCTCATGTCTTCTCAGGGACATGGTTAGTTGATGGACAACCTCCTCTTCAGGTCTAAGAGCTACATCTCCATCCCACTATTCTCTAGCACCTGATAACCACCTTTGATGCCTACCTTCAGACTGTTATATTTGCTGGACATTTCTATCAAGATGGTCAGCTTTTCTACTAAACCAGTCTTTCCTCTTGACTTCATCTCTGGTGATACTATCACCATCTCTTTGATCATTGAGGCTTAGAATCTCAACATCATTTTTGACTCTGGTCCTTTCCCTTCAATCAGATTAAGAGCTACACAATAACTACCTATTTGCTTCTGTCTCTGCTCAGACCCACACAACCTCTTCCCTGGCTTATAGAAATTACCTCTTAACTGTTCTCCCTACCATGATTCATTCTTCTGCCACTAGACTGACATTGACTATCTTCACTGTATTATGTCAGGGCCCAAACTCTTTCAATGTCTCCCTACTGACAACAAGGAGTACTCCAAATTCCTTAACCTGACAATCAGGCCCCTGGTTACCTCCTGTTGGGTCTCTGCTGCTGCTGCTGCTAAGTCGTTTCAGTCGTGTCCGACTCTGTGCGACCCCATAGATGGCAGCCCACCAGGCTCCCCCATCCCTGGGATTCTCCAGGCTAGAACACTGGAGTGGGTTGCCATTTCCTTCTAGCACCACCCAATCTGCAGTTTCCATGTTCTAATCAAATAGTATAGCTTCCTATTTCTTGTTCTCTGAACTTTCTCACTTCAAATTCTTTGCTTCTGCCAATTTCTTCACCTGAAATGCTGTCCTCCATCTTCATTTGACAGATTATTTCAAGAGCCACCTGCAAGGATACAATTGTGAATTTTTTTTTTCTGATTCTGTCCAACAAGAGTGAGTGGTTCCTAATCCTTAATAGTCTGTCTACCTCTTACATCACTTTTCTTTGAATTTTAGTATTTGTATACTTATGTCTCTTTCAGACTGTATTTAAGTTCTCTTAGGATGGAGAAAAAAAAAAAACTATGTCTTAGCTATCACTACTCTCCTGATGTGTACATATATACACACACATGCACAAGGACAGGTTAAGAGTCCTGAATAAGGACTACAAATAATGACTATCCTCAAGGTAGCCTATAGAGAACTCATTGTCACCCATGAAGGGGTGAAGCCAGTTTACATAATACAGATGCCAGAGTAATGCTGTGGCTTGTTTTCTGTAGAGCTTAGACGTTAATCCTAAACTAAATTAAAACAACCCATGTGATTATCCTCCCAGATGTGATTTAACTACATCTTCCTGGCTGAATTCATGGAAAGACATCAGTCTAGATCCAGAAGAAACCACTCCATTTCCCTGAGAGCCTGGATGCAGAGCCTGAGTCAGCACAGACTGACCATCAGTACTGACCGAGTGAGGTTATACAGGCAGGCGTTTCTGTAGCATGACATGGAGTGTTTGCCAAAGAAAGCTGAGGACTTTCACCAGCAGCAAACGGTTCTCTCACCACTCAACTCATGTGGCATTTTTAAATCATTCATCTTTAGGAAACTCAGGCAATATGTCAAGTCACCATTGTAAGTGGCTAGCACTCACTCATAGGGGACACTCAATATTTCTTTAAAGAAAGAATGAATCAATAAGCTTCTGTATTCCTTTCCCACCTGTTTAAAGAAAGAATGAATCAATGAACTTCTCTATTCCTTTCCCACCTGGGCAAGCCTACACATTCTACTACCAGGAAGACATATCTTCTTTGCTACCACTGACACTTCATAGGATACCTCCAATCACTACTGCTTACCCATAAACTTTGTCCAGGAATCTGGCATCATTAAGTCTCCTGCTCCACTGAAAAATTCTACCTCTACCTAGAGCTCCACGTGGAAGGAGTGAAAATAGATATTTAAAATCAAAGAGACCTAGTGCTGCATTCCAGCTCTGTGACCTTACACCTATGCTGTCCAATACGGCAGGCATCAGCCACATGTGGCTACTGAAATCTAAATTAATTTGTGTCAGACCCCATGGACTGTAGCCTGCCAGCCTCCTCTGTTCATGGAATTGTCCAGGCAAGAATACTGGAGTGGGTTTCCATGCCCTCCTCCAGGGGATCTTCCCAAGCCAGGGATCCAACCCATGTCACATGCCTTATAGGCATATTCTTTACCATATGAGCCACCAGGGAAGCCCCTAATTAAAATTAGATAACATTAAAAATGTAGTAGAGTTGACTCATTGGAAAAGACCCTGAAGTTGGGAAAGATTGAAGGCAGGAGGAGGAGGGGATGACAGAGGATGAGATGGTTGGTTGGATGGCATTGCCGACTCAATGGACATGAGCTTGAGCAAATTCCAGGAGATGGTGAAGGACAGGGAAGCCTGATGTGCTACAGTCCATGGGGTCACAGAGTCGGACATGACTGAGCAACTGAACAACAACAGCAAATTGAGTTCCTCGGTAGCACTGGCTGCGTTTGAGGTGCCCAGTAGCCACAGGGGGCTAACGGTTTCCATGCTGGACAGTGCAGAGATAGAATGTTCCCAACACCCCTGAAAGTTCTGTTAGACAGCACTGCCACAGACAAGTGGAGAGGCAATGGCACCCCACTCCAGTACTCTTGCCTGGAAAATCCCATGGATGGAGGAGCCTGGTAGGTTGAAGTCCATGGGGTTGCTAAGAGTCGGACACTACTGAGTGAGTTCACTTTCACTTTTCACTTTCATGCATTGGAGAAAGAAATGGCAACCCACTCCAGTGTTCTTGCCTGGAGAATCCCAGGGACGGGGGAGCCTGGTGGGCTGCCGTCTTTGGGGTCGCACAGAGTCGGACACGACTGAAGCGACTTAGCAGCAGCAGCAGCAGCCACAGACAAGTCTCTTAATCTCTTTGGAGCCTCAATTTACTCATTTGTAAAGAGCAAGTCAGCTGGACTAGATGGTACCTAAGGTTCTTCCCTCCTCTGAAAATTTTGGAAAGTAGAGAATCTAGATGTGTTTCCTTTGAAGCAGTCATTAGAATAGCAGATAGCCTGAGAACAAGGAGAGTCAAAGCTGAACCACTCAATAAGCTCAGGACAGGCCTTGGGGAAAGGGGAGAAGTTGGCTTTGGCACAGGGCCACGTTGGCTTTGGCACAGGGCCACACAGGCTCTGACTGTGCTAGAGCCACATCGGTCTCTCACCCCTGCACCTATACCCCCTCTCAAACCTTTCCCCAGCTTCAGAAATTATATTCAGCTCTTTGAGCCTCCTCTCCAATAGGGAAGAGTTGGCTAATGTGATCAACTAAGTACCATTTCATTTTAGCATTGATGGCTAAACGATCCAAAGTCACAGCTCAGACTACCAGAGGGCAAGAGCACAAGGCAGGATTTAGGAGGGCTCAGAGCTAGCCCTTGAACCGTCACTGCCCAGCTGTGTAACCTTGGACAAATTACCTGCTGGAGCACCCTCTCTTCAAGGGTAACATTATGTAAAGCTATGGAATTCAAGGGCATCCCTGAATCTGAGATTCTAGATTGTAGCATTAGGTTTTCTCAGTGGGGAAGTTGCATTTTCAAGGTAGAAGGAGAAGTCAGCATTTGTCTTTGGAGGGACAAGCTAGCTTGGCCCTGAGAAGATGGGAAGGGTCTCGTGGAAGAGGGCATTCCCCTCCCCCAAAGCCTTAGGCTGGGCAGCACGGAACAATCTGTCCTTGTTCTGACTGAACTCCCTCCTGGTGATGAGTCACACGGCAGAAAGGTGTGCCGGGTGCCCGCCTGCCATGTCTGGTTAATGGAATGCCTTATATGGCACTTGTTTTTCTGACAGGTGATATGTTCCTGGACATGAAGTTCATTTTAAGTCAGTTTTTTGGGTGACGTTCAGACAACGTTTGTTTGGTTTGGTTTTACACAATATTGTCTCAAAGGTAACAGCCTTCCCACTGGGAAGTTTCCTTCTGGACATGTCCAGCTGCCACCGCTTCTAATGCCATAGAAGTCACTCAGATCGAGGGACCAAAGTGAGGGCTGCAGAGTCCCCTTCCCCTCTCACATACATCTCTGTGTTTTCCTGAGAAGAGGGCATCCTCAGGGGCAGGAACGTAGACAACCAAAGCCCTACAGGGTTCCACGTCCAGGATACTGGGCCTCCAACGTGATCTTCCCACCCTTGTGTCCTTCTTCTCATGGCACATGGACTTCTGCAGGACAGAAAGACTTGGCATGTCCATGCTGGCTGAACAAGGACAATGATGAGACGGTATCCTGAAAAAGAGACAGGGTGGGGGGCAGAGCATGGCCCTGCATTCTTGAGACCAGTTCACCCTGCTCACGGACTATACACCAGGCCTTCTGCCTGCCCACCCCCAGTAGAGAATACTGGCCTATCTCAACTGAAGGCCATGATGCTTCAGCCCCTGGCAATAAAGGCTATGAACCTGCCAGATCCTGGAGTTTCCCAGTACCCTGTATGAGGGCCAGTTATGTGTCAGGGCCAGTGCCTTTCCACATAGGCTCTAAGCCTTACAACCACCCTACAAGGCAGGTATTATCTTCCCCACTTTACAGAAGAGGAGAGTGAGGGTCAATAACTGACCTCACCCAAGGCTACACAAGCAGGCAGGTGACTGAGCTGGGACTAGAGCTAGTTCTGACAGGCTTCAGTACCCACACTCTGGTTCCCCAAAGATTGGAGCCCTCCTAAGAGTGCATGAGTTTAAGGGACAGAGATTGAGAAGTTTGAGGAAAAAGCCTAGGAGAGGAGATACATTACATTTTTAAGCTGTTGTAAAAAAAAAAAAAATTATCACAAACTTAGTGGCTTAAAGCAACACATATTTATTCCTTTAGAGTTTTGGAAGCCAGAAGTCTGAAATCAAGGTGTCAGCAGAGCTGGTGTCTTCTGGAGGCCCCAGGGGAGAATCCATTTCTTTGCCTTTTCCAGCTTCTAGAGACCACCTCTTTTCCTTGCTCCCATCACTCTGACCTCTCGTTTCAGTCCTCGACATCTACATCCTCCTGTGACCTTCCTGTCTCCCTCTGATAAGGACCCTTGTGATTACATTAAGGGGCCACTCAGATAACCTGGGATAATCTCCCCTGTCAAAGTCCTTAGCTTAATCACACCTCCAAAGTCTCTCTTGCCAGATAAGGAGACATGTTCACAGGTTCCAGGGATCAGAACATGGACATTGAGAGGGGGAGACGTTTATTCGCTACCACAGAGGATTTCTCATTTACCTTGAGAACTTGGAATAGTTATGAGAAGCTCTTTAGGTCTCTTCCTTCACATCTTCTCAGCTCTCTTCTCTTCCCCTTGGGTAGGAAGCAGGTCCACAGAGATCCCAGGGTCATGAAAGGGTCAGAGCAGAAGACCTCAGCTTCGGGCTCCAGGCACATGTACCCATGTCTTCCTTGTCCCTGCGTGTCACATCTTCCCCATGGGGTGGTGGAGGAGAGTGAAAGGCCAGTGTTATCAGGTAGCTGGTGGCCTTAGGGTTGCTACATTAGCTTTGTCAACCTGGCAAGGCTTCTCACATGGAGGAGTCCCCCATTCTTTTCAAGCTGCCTCCCACTCTCACACTCCTGCTGGGAAAAGAGCACGCGTTTGCTTTAACTACTTAGCATCTTATTGCCCTTGGATAGTGTCCTGTGTCCTTCTGTGATCTATACGAAGCCCTGCAAGATGAAGCTCTTGCCCGCATTTCCCACCTCAGTTCATGCCACTCTCCTCCCCTCCACTGTGTTCTAGCCACATTGAAACGGGTGATAAAGGAGAATGTTTGTGATTTCAGCAGAATCTTTTTTATTTTTATTTTTCCTGGTACTGTTAGGCGCCAGCAGTGGCTGAAGTAGTCAACTTATGTTGGAGGTGGGGTTTCTTTTTTTTGTTTGTTTGGAGGTGGGGTTTCTACAATGTAAAAGCTTTCTTTCAAAACAGAAAGCCTATCTTAACAACAATCCCCCTTACAGAGTTATTATATATATAAACACTACATACTAATATATAAACTAATATCTTTAGGCCACTCAGTGTTGTAACTAGAGGCCATTAGAATGGCTTCTTCCTCCAAAGACTAATGCATATTTTGCAAAACTGCTTTTGCACCAGCATCCAAAAATCTGTGTGGTCAGAAGGTGGTTACTATTACCTTCACTTTATAGATGGGAAAGTGAAAGTCGCTCAGTTGAGTCCAACTCTTTGTGACCCCAGGGGCTGTATAGTCCATGGAATTCTCCAATGGGTAGCCATTCCCTTCTCCAGGGGATCTTCGCAACCAAGGGATTGAACCCAGGTCTCCCATATTACGGGGAAGACTATCTCAATAAAGAAAGTCAAATGACTTTTAAACGGCAGTCCCAAGACAGGACCCAGTCTTTCCTACTCAGAGTAGATTCTTCCCTGCCCTGTATGCTGAGTCTTAGGGCCTTGAAGGTAAATTGGTAAGATACCTTGTAAAGGAGGGCTTCCTTAGTGGCTCAGATGGGAAAGAATCTGCCTGCAGTGCAGGAGTCCATGGGACGCAAAGAGTCAGACATGACTGAGCAATTAACACATATACACACTTGTAAAGGAAGAAAGCAATCAGAGAGGTCTGTAAAATAAGTAGCACAAATTGCTTGCTGTTAATTGGATGCCAATTGAACACAATTTACAAAATATATCATTGGGAGGTTTAGATTAGTTGAGGGAGGTACAAAGTAGAGGGTGAGAACTTCCAGGGAAACATCAGCCTGGTTGACTTACTGCTTTCTGCCCAAACATGCTCTGCTTCCTTCATCCCCTTCTGGGCAATCTACCTGCTTGCCCTTCCAACTCCACACTCTGATCCAGAGGTCAGGAGGCAACAGCTGAGGCCACTGGGAGGTGGGAAGGACAGAAGGGTACCCGAAACCACTTCCTCTCCATCCCCCACTGAGTCCTCACAGCTTTTCTGCAAGTAATTGATTAACCTTGCCCAGGTGGTCTCTGGATTATCAGTAAACTTGGATCAGTTTTCTGTTTGTGCTTTTACTTGTTTCCAATGCTTAGACTGTAGATGAGGGAACGGGCTCTGCTCTTTGGTCAATGGGCTCCAGCTCTATGATCAACTTGGCAGGTCAATCACTTTCTGAATCTTAGTTTTATCATCTGAGCAATAGAAATAATTATAATACCCACCTCTCAGGGTTTATAAAGAGGATTAGTTAAGATAATAATTTAAAGTAGTTTCTCAGTAGAGTTATCATTGAGTTCATTATGCCTACCATCTTGAATATAGTCATACTCACTAGATATGTATTCAATAATTGAATGATACACAAAGTCAAGATAAATCGTGGCATCTGCATTGCACACATGAACTAGAGCTCTGGAACTCAAGTCCTGACATACTACTCTCCTTTCTCAGGGATACTTTTAATCTTCAGGACCCATGTATAATGGTCATTGCAGGGCAAATGTAGATTGGCAGTGATGATCATTAAACTTCCAGGAAGCTCCAGGAACCCTTTTCCTGACCACTCTACAACCATTAATAGGTCTCAAACAATATTTTTAAAATAGTTTCAAATAGCATCCCTAGTGGCTCAGATGGCAAAGAATCTGCCTGCAATGCGGGAGACCTGGGTTTGATTCCTGGATCGGGAAGATCCCCTGGAAGAGGGCATGGCAAACCACTCCAGCATTCTTGCCTGGAAAATCCTCATGGACAGAGGAGCCTGCCGGGGTACAGTCCATGGGGTTGCAAAGAGTCAGACACAACTGAGTGACTAAGAACAAAGGGTATTATTTCATTAAACTGTTTCCTTTCATTTATATGTATTTATGTATATCCATAAATATAGCATACTGAATTTAATGCCATAGAGTTATAGGCTATATAGTTCCTAATGTGGTTTTCAATCCAAAAACTTTGAGAGACATTGTTTTTAGTATGGGCACTGTGGTTGTTCAGTTGCTGTCAGGTCTGACTCTTTGCAACACCATGAACTGCAGCATGCCAGGTTTCCCAGCCCTTCACTGTCTCCCAGAGTTTGTTCAAACTCATATCCATTGAGTCAGTGATTACTGCACAACCTTAGCTGAATCTTTATAGAGCAATAGTTACTGGTGATTGCCCATTTTCATGTCTTTGGGGGGTAATGTATTTTGACAGGAGGAAACAGCAACACTAAATATGATGGCCCAGAGTTTGGAAAAGACTCCTGTTCTCATGCTCCTTGCCTCAGTCACCCCATTTCTTCAGGGAGCAGACTTAATGGTAGGTACATTTTAACCAGTGGAACCATTGACTGATCAATGCCTGAGGAGTTAAGATCAGTGAAACATGTCAATGGCTGCTTGTTGGCACTGCCTCTGCTTGTGTGTGTGGCACAGGTTGGACTTAAGAGAAAGATTACAGAACACGATGTTCTCCTAAATTTCTTGCCCTTAAAACCGTATCTTCAACACAGCTCCTAACATTTCCTGAGTTGTGTGGGAGCACTTGCTGTGCACAAGGAAAGACTCTGAGCAGGAAAAGGAACCCTGTGGGGAGCTAAGAAGCATGCAAGCACCCTCTGAATACCCATACTCTTACAGGAAATTAATTACCTCTCCCAGTAATGTTAATAATCACTCCATACAGTATCCCAACTCAGAGATAAGTACTCATGCTGGTTTGCATTAGACAGAACCTAAGGAAATAATAATACCACTTTTCAGGGATCATGGAGAGGACTCACCAAGTTAATGCAAAATTAAGGGTAGGTGATGATGAGAAAGGATGAAGGCAGCCTTCTCAGGGTAAAGTGCTATGATGCTGTGGAAAGAGCAGAGGCCCTAGAGTCAGAATGCCTGGCATGCAGTTCTAACTCCATCACTAACCACCTATGGGTCTTCTTGACATACCATAACCTCTCTGAGCTTCAGCTTCCCCATCTGTGAAATGCAGGAGTTAGTATAGGTCATGGAACAGAGTAGGGAGAGGGTACAGCAATGTAATTACTAAATCAAATAACTGCTTATTCATTGAAAAATTTATAAGGCAAAATATAGAAAACCCATCAAAATGAGGCAACTCTGAATGAAGCATGATGGGGAATCTAGTTCCTCCTAGATTACTCTTCTGATAGGCAGAATTCTAGGATGGTCCCCAAGATTCCCAGCCCCAGCATATACACACTATCTACTTAGTTATTCAATCAGACACTAATCTGAGTACTGCTGTCAAGGAGTTTGGAGAAGTAGTTAAAATTCTGTGTCTGCGTGCATGCTGAGTTGCTTCAGAAATGTCTGATTCTTTGCAACTCCATGAACTGTAGCCTGTCAGGCTCCTCCATCCATGGGATTCTCCAGGCAAGAATATTAGAGTGGATTGCCATGCTCTCCTCCAGGGAATCTCTCAGACCCAGGGATCAAATCCATATCTCCTTCAGCTCCTACATTGACAGGCAGATTCTTTACCACTGAGCCACCTGGCGTACTGAGCCAGCTGACGTGTGAGTGACATATTATACAGGGCAGGCAGCTGACTGGATGAGGTGGTTTACCTTCCTCCTAAAGCTCTAATCCGAGATGGTCAGATTCTCTTTTGTTCTCCTGGTTACCCCACAAGGAAGGTATTACATTCAGAGACAGCAGTCAGCCCACCTGACCACTCCTAACAAGCAAAGAATGAGAAGACCTTGGCCTAGGAAGCTGGTGGAGCCCATCTGTATCCGTTGGGTTGTTCCCTTTGAATGTTCCCTGACGCAAAGGAGGAAATTCACAAGTGACTCTAAATCTCACAGTGTTCCAATGAAAACAGGAATATTGCCTGTGGAAACACTTCCTGATTCAGAAAAATAGTTATGACCTCTAAGACTCTAGTTACCCCCATCATGTGCCAGTAATCCCTTGGTGGAATTTCTCTTTCAATATGGAGAGACTCCATAATAGAGTCTTAGCTCTGCACTTATTTGCTGTGATTTAGATAAGTTGTACAGCTTCTTAGAGCCTCAGTTTCCTCACTGACAGCTGATAATGAGAGTGCCTTACTAAATAATAGCGCTTACTTCATAGAGTTCTGTTGAAAAGTACACAAGATAAAGCACATGAAAGATCTCATAGGGTGTTCAACAACTATAAATACAGCAGTAATAGTTGCATTTTTATTATCATTTGTCCTTTAACCATTTCCATATTTTAGCTCTATTGGAATCACTTTTTCCTTTCTGGGAAAACTTTAAAATCCTGCCTCTGGCTTGGTATCAGGCCAGCACACTTGTGCTTAGTCGTTCAGTTGTGTCTGACTCTTTGAGACCCCATGGACTAAAGTCCACCAGACTCCTCTAGCCATGGGATTCTCCAGGCAAGAATACTGGAGTCGGTTGCCATGCCTTCCTCCAGGGGATCTTCCCAATCCAGAAATTGAACCCAGGTCTCCTGCACTGCAGGTGGGTTCTTTACCATCTGAGCCACCAGGGAAGCCCAAGAATACTGGAGTGGGTAGCCTATCCCTTCTTCAGAGGATCTTCCTGACCCAGAAATCGAATATAATGCAGGGTCTCCTGCATTGCAGGCAGATTCTTTACCAGCTGAGCTACCAGGGAAACTCACTATTCTGCATACTTATTCCTGCAGAATTCATGGAATATCTATATAATGGCCAAGGCTTTCTTAGTAACGAGTGCCAGTGACCTGCAAGAAATAATTTTTATTCTCTGGAGCTTATATTTTAAATAAAAAAGATATTAAGTGTAATAAGATAAGTTAAAGTCCTTAACAAACTACAAACTGCTATGCAATCTTTAGTATCATTATTATTACTGATATTATTACTATTGTTCATACTATAAGCATCCATAGAGTAATCACAGGATTAGATGTTTAATAAGTATTCTTAGAAGTTAAATGGGTAAATTTCTATGTGAACCTGTGGAGTGGAAAAGATCCCATGTAGGGTAGGCAGGAAAGGCTAGTGTCTGAATTGCTCCTTGAAGGGGTGGGCAGAATTGGGCAGACAGAAGGAAAAGCAGCTCAATAAGATCCTTGATGTTGAGGCTGATCATAGTGTTATCAGGGTGACTAAGAGGTTTGAGGAAGCATCACTGGACAAAGCTAGTGGAGGTGATGGAATTCCAGTTGAGCTATTCCAAATCCTGAAAGATGATGCTGTGAAAGTGCTGCACTCAATATGCCAGCAAATTTGGAAAACTCAACAGTGGCCACAGGACTGGAAGAGGTCAGTTTTCATTCCAATCCCAAAGAAAGGCAACGCCAAAGAATGCTCAAACTACCACACAGTTGCACTCATCACACACGCTAATAAAGCAATGCTCAAAATTCTCCAAGCCAGGCTTCAGCAATACATGAACTGTGAACTTCCAGATGTTCAAGCTGGTTTTAGAAAAGGCAGAGGAACCAGAAATCAAATTGCCAACATCTGCTGGATCATCAAAAAAGCAAGAGAGTTCCAGAAAAACATCTATTTCTGCTTTATTGACTATGCCAAATCCTTTTACTGTATGGATCACAACAAACTGTGGGAAATTCTGAAAGAAATGGGAATACCAGACCATCTGACCTGCCTCTTGAGAAATCTGTATGCAGGTCAGGAAGCAACAGTTAGAACTGGACATGGAACAACTGACTGGTTCCAAATCGGGAAAGGAGTACATCAAGGCTGTATATTGTCACCCTGCTTATTTAACTTATATGCAGAGTACATCATGAGAAACGCTCAAAGCAATGCTCAAATGCTTGATGGACACAAGTTTGAGGAAGGTCTGGGAGTTGGTGATGGACAGGGAAGCCTGGTGTGTTTCAGTCCATGGGATTACAAAGAGTCAGACATGACTGAGTGACTGAACTTAAACTAAATTGAAAATAAAGCCATCAATTTTTTTAAAAAGGTTCAGCAGAAGTTTGTGTTTGAAACACAGGTGATACGAGACCAGAAACAATATAAGAAAAAAACAGTATGTTAAGCCTGAGCCATAGATAGGCTGGCCCTTGCTCTCTCTTGATCCCTCTTCCAGAAAAACATCTACTTCTGTTTCATTGACTATGCTAAAGCCTTTGACTGCATGGATCACAACAAACTGTGGAAAATTCTTAAAGAGATGGGAATACCAAACCACCAAAGCAGTGAGCCCAGAGGTGCTTGGATCTGAACTCAGAGCAAACCTTGGTATAACAGACACACCATGTAAAACTAGAAAAAACTCCTTTAATAATCCAAAATCCCAGCTCGGCTATAACTACCTTCACTGTAGGGTGGATCAGGTTTGTAACCTAAAAAAAATGTGTCAAAGGAAAAGATAGAAATCATTAGAAAATATTTAACGTAATAATACAAAGGCTCATCCATTAATTTTTAAATCAGTTCAGCTCTGTCACTCAGTCGTGTCTGACTCCCTGCCACTCTACGGACTGCAGCACACCAGGCTTCCCTGTCCATCACCAACTCTCGGAGCTTGCTCAGACTCATGTCCATTGAGTCAGACCCCAGGAATATCTCTCATATTGAAAAATGATTTATCTTTATTATATTTCCAAGCACAAAATTGTATTAGAAATTGCATTTCTTTTACCACAATCTGTTTACAGAACCTGAAGATTTCATATCAGTGTGGTCCCAGAATAGCAGCATCGGTATCATCTAAGAACTTGTTAGAAATACAAAGTTTTAGGCTCCATTCTAGAGCTACAGAACAGAAACAGAGGGTGGAGCCCAGCTGTCTGTTTTAACAAGTCTTCCAGGCGATTAACTGCATGATAATGTTTGAGAACCACTTCTCTAGGTCATGTCCTATATATATTTACCAGCCTCACTTGGGAAATGATGTCAATTCAAAGACAAGAGCTACTATGCTATAAAGGGCAGAAGCTATGATGGCAAATAGAGAACACTTCCATCTTCCCCGTCTATGCCAGTCACCACTAATTACCACATTTTTTCACAATGAACCATTGTGGCAGGGGCCTTTAGTGAGTTTTCCACTTAGAAATCTGGGAGGGGACAACCTCACCGAAGTCCCGAACCATTATGGAGTTGGTTAGGGAAGGCTGAAGTAGACTAGAAATTTTACATGGAAGAATTTGGTAAGAGAGAGAACCCAATAGAGCATCTCTGATTCTCCAAGTTTGGGGATTGCATGTAGGAAATCCAGAATTTCCTATTGGCCAAGCTGAAGAACATATGCCAAAAAACTACTGGATCAAACAAAACTTGGAGTTCAAATAAATAAATCCACAAAGTGTCCATACTTCAAATACAGAATTAACGGCAAAGTACCAGATGTTAACATAAGGTCTCAAAAGTCCAGGTGGGATTAGACACATCTGTAGACATTAATACAGGTTGCCAATGACCAGGTGGGTCAGGCACATCTCAGCAGAGATCAGAGAGGATCCTGAGAACAGTTTAGTCCAACAACCCCTCTCCCAACTGCCATGTGCAAGAAGAATAAGCTTCTGCCTACCAGAAGAGAAAAAGGAAGGGTAGAAGGGGGCTGCCTTGAGGAAAGAAAAATGGTCCTGAGGGTTTGAACTGTGACATTGCCCAGTGTTTACTCAAAGGAGACCATTTAAGTTGGGAGACTGAGTCATCCATGAGACTGTGAGCTAGACAGCAATCTTAGATCAGTTGCAGGAAATAAAAGTCAAATTTTGGGGCAAGCATCTAATTTATAACTGTTCATAAAGCCTCTGAAATATATTGTTGTTGTTGTTTTTAATGCTTAGGTGTGTCCCTCTTGGTTCAGCTAGAATTAGTGGGGATAGGAGGCAGAAGCAAAGGTTGGCCCAGCCTTGGAGTTGACGGGCTCCAGGTTGCAACACGAGGTGCCCTTGTCCCACTTCAGAATGCTTCCCCTATAGCCCAAAACGTTTCGACAGTTAGTGCCATTTGTTCCAGTCACATCTCACAGCTGGTAACTGGAGAAGGTGAACATGTGCTTCCAATATTCACTTTTCATAGACTCATTAGGTCAAAGATCATCTGGGCAAACCCTCTCATTTTACTGATGAGGAAACCAAGGTCAAAGAAGCTAAACTAAATGACTCATGAACTGTAGACAAGGCTGGACCCTGAATCCAAATTGCTTCAGCTCCCCATCTATTGCTCTAACATCCCAAGCTGTTCATAAAGCAGAAGTGATCAATTCTATACACTGTAGCCATATTTCAAAACCCAAAGAGTCAAAATATTATCTTTCTTTAAAGCCTCCATTAATGTTTGCTTCCCTTCTTTCTACATTTGTTTTGAGAGATGTGAAAATCTTCCTGATGGAAAGCTATTCTGAGAGAAGCTGAGATGAAGCATTCATGATCTATGGCTGCCAAAGTTAGCTCCTTCACAGCTGTACCAGCACATTGGAGGCTGTGAGGCAGCCAAGCTGTCTTTGGTGCTGTATTAAGAGGTGTAAGGGTCTGGAATTCTGCAAATCAAAAGGGCCTTCTGGATGGCAGCTGCCTCCAGTCTTTGAAGGACCACCCTGGTTTGTCTGAAGGAGAACTTTGCATGACTTTCAAAGAGGGCCAGAATCCAAAGTCTTGATCAGCCTATGAGAATGTCGACACATCTTAGGATTTGGTACATATCTTATTCCTTCTGTCACCTAAAGAATTTTGTCTTTAATTTACATGGGAAGTAAAATGGAAATCAAAGCAACTACCTGGATAATTTAATCCTAAAGCACATGCTTATACTTTAAGTCTCCTGGAATGACTATTCATGAATTGACTCAACTGCAAGTCTTATCTGTTACTGTGAAATACATCTCATGGAGAACTGTGCCTGGCTCAGGGTTCAGATAAAGAAATTTACCTGTAACTCTCATCTCAAGAGTCCAAACCCTCCCAGTCCCTCAGGATGAAGGATTCACCAAATCCCTCCTTTGTGAGAGAATGAGAGAACCATCTCCTTAAATTGCATTAGCAATAATAATTTTATTGTGGGTTGTTTCTTATATGTTTTTTAAACTTTCTCTCCATGCACAGGGTCTCTTCCTCCATAATGATAGCTGGCAGAATAACAAACATGGATACTTTTTTCTTTTAATTCTTGGGGTATGTGCTTGACCCCTATTGGCTCTAACATGAGGGAATCAAATAAATTCGATAAAGTTTACACCAAGTCTTGCTTGTTATCTGCTATTAACTATTTAATTTTTGATTATTTTTGGCATTGAGACAATGCATACCTAGCTCTGGGATAAACTGGTTCTAAAGACATATTTGTTTATCAATTAACATGTTTTAGTGGGACTTCCCTGGTCGTTCAGTAGTTCAGAATCCACTTTGCAATGCAGGGGACATGAGTTCGATCCCTGGTTGGGGAACTAAGATCCCACACACCATGGAGCAACTAAAGTCCATGCACCACAATTACTGAAGCCTGCATGCTCTGGAGCCCCAGCGCAACAACTAGAAGGTCTGTGCACCACAATGAAAGATCCCACAAGACGCAATCAAGATTCCATATGCTGCAACTAAGACTTGATGAAGCCAAAAAAGTACATAAATAATAATATATTAAAAAAACATGTTTTAACTTTTCTAGAATTTGAAAAGTTAAACACGATTATATTTGTCTAATGGTAAAGTTTGCAGGTATTTCAACATCAAAAGTTCCTCAGCAAATGTTTAATACTGCCTTGCTGATGCACCTCTCATTTCAATTTCAAATTCTCATATTGGTCTAAATAAAGCTTTCAAATCTTTATATATTGCTCCTTGTTTTCTACAAAGGAGAAAAGTGCACACATATGCAGAGCCATCTCCTTTCTTTGTCTCTCCTGTCTATGCCTTTACTCTGCTCTTAATGGTGGGTGAGATAGTTATCTTTACTCTCATCTTATTCCAAGTCCTTGGAAAGCAGTTTGAGATGGCTGATCTCTGCTGGAGGTCACAGGGAGGCAAGCGGTATACATCTGCTCTAGAGGGCAGAGGTCCTAGATACAAGGACCCTCATCTGCTCACTTGGATGGTCCTTCCTTACACAGTCAAGGTTTCTGATGGGTACTGTGGAACAGCTGTTAGCTCACAGCCACTAGCAGATGGGCTTCCTGGCATATTTGTGGCTGGTGGGCTGGGTCCTTGGAAGAGATATTACCATGATAGAGAGAAGAGAAAAGAAAAACCACCCTAGGAAATCAGTGCCACCTCCTGCCCCCACAGTGAAGGGTTACACACCACCATCTGTACTGGTGGCAAATAAGCAAGTACATTTCATACAAAAAAGTAACATTCATTCCTGAACTTTCTTCCAGGTTTTTCATGGATGATGTTATTTGTACAACTGAAGTTTTTTTGTTTTTTTTTTTTAACTTTACAATATTGTATTGGTTTTGCCATATAACAAAATGAAATCCCCACTCTGAATAATTTTTCATGAGAATAATATACTTCTAGAACTTTAAGCTAGGAAAGATAGCTCTTATCTAGCTGAGCACTTTCATTTTAACAATAAAAGAAACTAAGTCCAAAATGTTTAGGTGGTTTTCCCAAATTTCTAGACTAGAGGAGCCATGGTTAGAATTAACAGGCTTGTAAGCATAATTCTTTTTAAGAAATGGTTTTAATTATTTTTAAAGCAGTACATGTTGAGAGAGAGGCAGTGTTTGATAGCACAGAGTAGCAGCAGTCTATCTGAGTGGTGTTCAAAAAAGACAACAGGCCCAAATGGAATTGCTTGTGCTAAGCCCCACATCACCAAAGCGGAAAAAAAGAGTTAAAGTGTTAGTCATTCTGTTGTGTCCGACTCTTTACAATGCCACCTACTGTAGCCCACCAGGCTCCTCTGTCCATGACTTCTCCAGGCAAGAATACTGGAGTGAGGAGCCATTCCTTTCTCCAGGGGATCTTCCTGACCCAGGGATCGAAACCAGGTCTCCTGCATTGCAGGTGGATTCTTTACCACTCTGAGCCACCAGGGAAGCCCACAGCACCCAATCAAGACTTCATTACAATTTCAGCTTTCCCAGAAATAGAATCTTAAACCAGTCAGTCGGGAGTCGCCTGATCAACACTAGCTAGCTGCTCTGCCTGATAAGACTCCTGCCATCCCCTACAGGAAAGTAATGTTGCAATAACCAGTTTTTCCCCCTCTGGTATAAGTTCCTTGTTCCTGCTCCTTTTTGCCTATAAGTCTTTCATTTTGTACAGCTTTCTGGAATTTTTTCTATCTGCTAGATTGGACACTACCTGAATCATGGATCATTGACTAACATAAGATCCTTAAATTTTACTTAAAAGCATTGATAGGTTTTGGTGTAAGATCTAATTGCAAGGCTCAGCTCTACTATGCTTTAACCATGTGTCCTTGGGGAACTTACCAGACCTTTCTTACCCTCTGTAAACATTTGGATAATAGTAGCATGGAAGGCAGTTAGTAATATAACCCAGTCCTTCCTCGTAACAGAATTCTGATCCTGGTGACAAGGATAAGGGGACAATTCCTAGGGTCATTAAGGAAGTCTAGGGCAATTTTAATGCATATCAATGCAAATTCCTTACAAATGCTTCTAGTAGTAGCCCTGTCTGGATGGCGGCTTTGAAAATGCTTTTCCACTGGCTCAAGTCTGCTTTCACAACTCTAACTTTTTTCAATTCTCTACCTTCTTTCTCCATATGCTCCAGGCAGGCAGTGAAACCAACCACGGTGGTCCCTTTCTCCTCTCAGTGGGAAGGCTGGTGCAGGCGTGGGCCTGTGAAGCATTGTGTATACTGTCTTGGGAAGTGGGGGCATTCTGGGAAAGGTATATAATGAGAGACACATTGGGAAAGAGACTGGATGCTGCTACCTGTAGATGTGACACAGTGGTCATCTTGAGGCCACAAGCAGAGCTTAAGAATCACCTGCCATGCTGACAATGACAGAAAGTGAAAGTGAAAGTCGCTCAGTTGTGTCCGACTCTTTGCAACCCCATGGACTATACTGTCCATGAAATTCTCTAGGCCAGAATACTGGAGTGGATAGACTTTCCCTTCTCCAGGGGGTCTTCCCAACCTAGGGATCAAACAATGGCAGAGCAAAAAGAAATATCAGATCTTGAGGTTCCTGAGTTTATCATGCCTGGAGGCATTCTAGCCTAGAATTTCTTATTGTCTAAGGTAACACGCTCTGCTGCTTAAGCCAGTCTTGTGTTCCTTATAGCTGAGTGCATCGCAACTAGAACAGTAGTACTTATCATATAAAGTTATTCTGTCTAGTGAATGATAAATGCAGTATGGGAAATAGTATATGACCAAGCACAAAGAAAGAAGGAAATATCAGTTGCACCATTGTTGTGGTTATTATTATAGGAGAATGTCAAGTAAAAATAAATATCTCCCACATTTCCTCATCCTATTCTCTAGCAATAAAAATTTGTTAATAATATTTTACGTATCCTTATGTCAATTCTTAAAAAATGAAAATAAATACTATACATACTGTTTTTGCACTTCTAAGAGTTTTCCTAATAGATACATTGATGCCCAGTTGGAAATTACTTCTAAGCCCCAAGAGTATATTTCACTTTATAATCTTCCAAAGATTTAGAAATACTGCCTTCTAGCTAAAAACATTTGGCTTTTCAAAATCCTCCTAAATGTAGAAAAAAATTCTTAGAAATGGCAAAGAACATAAATAACCACCATCAAGTGCCCTCGTGCACATTAACGGCCAGTTGCTAAGAGCTAGAGCCCGACCACACTGATAGGAGATTTTTGTTGGAACTGAGTTTTACAGTATCTCTGGAAGCAGTTACTCTTTTGGACTGTGTCAATGACTGGATCTCTTTCCAAGGACATGTCATGCTAAGTCAAATGACCATCCAGACAGCCTGCAGCTCTTGTTCTCTAAGGACTATGCACCGTCCCCTGTGGTAACCACATGAGCCACAGAAATTCAACCAAAGTTCAGGAGACCCAAGAGGAAATCACCAACAAGGTGGGTGAGAAAAGGCTGAAATGTCCTCCAAAATTTCCTCCAGAAATGATGGCAATCAGCCAGCATTTCTGACTGATAAATGACACGCAAAAAACAAGGATCCAAGATTTTTCTCAGATCTCTTTCTTTCCTTGGACTTTGTAACAACTATTCCCTCGGAGCTCTATGGGCCACAGGAGCATAAAAAAAAAATGTTTATCCACTGAAAGGAGTAAGGGAAATGATTAAAAATTTCCCCAAAGTTCAAACCTGTCCAAAGACTTCCTGTTTCTAAAATATGGTTTGGGAAGCACTTCTTGATACTTTAATGGGGGGAAATCTGCTATTTGGGTGTAGAAACATGGTACAGTGTGACTTTGGAGTTAAGCCAAAAGTTCTCAACACAGCTTCATTTTAGAACCATACAAGAAAGTTTAAATGCTGACACCAGGACCCAATCCCAGGCTACCAATTAAATTAGAATCTGTGGGACTGGAGTTGAGGCCTATCTAAGTAGGCAGGTTAAGCAGGTGTATGTGAGTTTTCTACGTTTCCCAACTAAGTCCAGGGGTGAGAATTTGCTGAGTTAGGCCCAGAATTAAACCCTGGCTCCCCATCTTCTAAACTGTGTGACTACAGACACATTATTTCTACTGCAGGCCTGTTTCTTCATCTGTAAAGTGGAGGTTACAATAGTATGATAGATTGAATTATGCATGTAGAGGACTTAGCCTAAAACTCGATAGGCCGTGTCAGGTCCATCCTCTCTATACGGTAATGTCACTGCAGCCCCCTGCAGGGTAGGTCTGCACTGGAAGAAAAGAACCAGTAGGTGCTAAAAGCGTTCATTAAGAGAAGTGTCACATTAAGAGAAGTGCCACTTTCTCTTATCTGGCCCATCCACTGGGCTTGTGAATTCCTGGAAGAAAGCAAGTGTCTTGAAATAGCCACTTAAAATGATTGCATTAAAAAGAATTCTGCACTGAGGCAAAAAAAAAAACCTTGCACCTCTTCTCTTCGCTGGCAATCATACAGGAAGATGATGAAAAGGCTACCACGCCCTGCTGCTGTGGACACTGGCCAATCTGTTACAAATGCCATAGGCAGTAAACAGCCTAACACAAAACATGCAGAAAAACAAGGACCCGTGTTCACCTGGCACCAAGCGTGACCAGTGAGGCTCCACTGACACGAGGCCAGGGTTTCCATAAGATGACAACTTTGTATGCTTGTCTCCACCACTACATTTGGATCCCTGGAGCTGGGGACTGTATCTTTTAAGAATGGTGCTATTGTGTGTAATTTGTGCTTAGTTGCTCAGTCTTGTCCAATTCTTTTTGACCCTTTGGACTGTAGCCTGTCAGGGTTTTCTGTCCATGGATTTTTCAGGCAAGAATACTGGAGTGAGGTGCCATTTCCTGCTCTAGGGGATCTTCCCAACCCAGGGATCAAACTCAAGTTTCCTGGGTCTCCTGCATTGCAGAAGCAGATTCTTTACCCACTGAGCCATCAGGGAAGCCCAAGTTACCACTAATTGAATGCCTTCCAAGTACTAGGCATATATACATATACATAATTAAATATTTATAACATTATGGGGCACTTCTATCCCTGACTGTGAGAGGAAAAACCTAAGGCTTAGGAAGAGGAATGACTTTCCCAATTCACATAAATAAAGAGGATGACCAAATCAAAATCAAAATATGTACCTGGCTCTTAAGATTTTTTTTATCTCAGGCCTAAAAAAGTGCCTGGCATACAGAACATCTTAATGTTTGATGAATGAAGCCAGTTGTGTGTGTGTGTTTTTTTTTTTTTTCCCCAGAAGAAAAGCAAAAGAACTCAAAGTCAGAATTCACATCATCTTCATAACCTCTACCAGCCTTTATTGATTTCTTCTGAACCACAGTCAGGAATAAACCCTCCTTAGGGGCAGCTATGGAATTTTTTAATCAACCCAAGAAAAATTAGGATTAGTGACTCATAATTCTATTTGAAATGTAAAGGTAAAATTCACACATGCATACCTGTCTTATCTCCCCAACTTGATTGTAAGCTCCTGAAAATAGAATTATGTATAATACACTGTGCATTATCCCACAAGCCTAAGCAGAAATATGTGTCATCCTTGAGAAATGTTCAAGGGCTGACTAAAATCCTACTGTGAACTTGGCCTCCTCTCAACATTTTTATTCATGTGGAATCAAATTAGAATGAGCATCCAGGATAGCCTAGAAGAGGAGAAATCACAAATGGCAGCATGAGGCATGGATGTAAAGGGCAGAGCAGCCCTCCCAACCTCTAAGCTGTGATGTGGTGGAAATTTTAATCAATTCCATGCCTAAATGTCTGGTCATCTCAAGCACACCTCACAGAGCACCCTCATCCCCACCCCCAGCCTTCTCTTTTGCTGTCTCTGAAAATCCATCTTTGGTTAAGTCAGTTCTCCTGATCCAATAGTGCAGTTCAGTTCAGTTTAGTCGCTCTGTTGTGTCTGACTCTTTGCGATCCCATGGACTGCAGTACCCCAGGCTTCCCTGTCCATCATCACTCCCAGAGCAAGGGGCAAGGGGCAGGAAAAGGAAGCAGTCCATGAACATAGACAAACCTGGAAGCATTGGGTCACAGAGAATTTAAACTTGAAGCTCTTTAGAAAGTACAGAGTTAAGATTCCAATTTCACAGACAAGCCACCTAAGACTTCACATAGAGAACCGATGGCCACACAACCAACAGGTGCCAAGGTGAGAACTCGAGCCCTGGATCCTGGCTCCCAATCCTTGTTCTTTTGACTTCCCTAGGCTATCTCTTTAAAGAGTGAGTAAGGGAAGAGCCTACGGGATGACTGGGAAGGGTTGAGAGGCTGTCCAGAAGTTGGAGTGGTGAGGATGGTGTGGACAAAGAAGCCTAAGTTACTACAGAAGTGGGTCCAGCATGGCCCTCCTGCGGCCAAGATTTCCCCTGCACACACAAGGTCAGATTAAGACTCATTAACTGCTCACTTCAAGAAGACGTATTTTCTGACCATGTGACCCTCACTTTTTTAGCTACTTAAAGGACAGAGTAAGCAGACCAATCATAGTCAGGAAAACGTAAAAATTCAAGTTTTCAGGAATTGGAGGCCTCCTTTTCCATATAATCAAATCTAGAGAGAAAGATAGTAGTTCTTGAATGCTGAACTTCTCAATCAGGAAAAGACATTTATGATGCCAACACACTATCAGGTCTTCTTTACAGCATGATAGCAAGAAAAAAGAAGACCAAATTACTCATGTGAAAATGTGAGATTAATAGCTTCATAAACCTGAAAAGATAATAGCTGCACAGATTATCCACAAGAAAAAGAAAAGACTTTTTTTTTTCCTTAAGCTTCAAGTACTTAAATCTTTTCTTTATGAAGTTATATTCAATTTATATCTTTCTTATATTGCCCCAGAATAGACTTCCCTGGTAAGCTGCGCCAATTTGGGATGTCTTCCTTTAACAAATTTCCTCTTTTATAAATTTTATTTTTGAAATATTTATTTGCTTGGCTTTGCCAGGTCTCAGTTGTGGCACGCAGGATCGTTAGGTGCAGCATGTGAACGCTAAGCCGTGGCATGTGGGATCTAGTTTGCTGACTAGGGATCAAACTCAGGCCCCCCCAGCACTGGAAGTGTGGAGTCTTAGCCACTGGGCCACCAGGGGAGTCCCAACAAATTTCTTCTTACTAGCTAACATGCTTCTCAAGGCAGTTCATTGCCAACACTCTCCTCTCTTAAAGAGTGATGGATAGTAGGAAAACAGCCTCTTCATAGGCACTGCTTCTCATGGTGTGCTGCCTTGCTGCTGAGCCATCAGTCTTCCGTTAAAGCTAGGCCTGAAGGCACCTGAGGCCAAGCATATGGCCAGAGTGGTTGGCCTGATTTGCTGCTGTGAGTGTGCCTAACTGCTGCTGTTTTAGAGGGGAATGAATATCCAAGATGAAGCCCTTGTTAGTACCTGCCTGATCTTGAAAGATCTTGGCCAGCCACGTGTTCTCTTGCTTTTCCAGCAAGACCGGCTTTCATAAATGATCTTGTAATTTTTATCTTCTGGCGCCACCGCTGTCAAACTTTGCAGCATGAATCCATTCATGTTGCAAGAGCCATAACACACCCAGTGAAGCTGGCATTGACCCCTGAACCCATCCATCACAGGTGAACTTCATGCCTTGGTATTCAGTTATAGCACATTCACTCAAATCAAATCCTTCTGACAACTCTTCAGAGTCATCCAGTGAAAAATCAGCTTGTGCGGCGGTCTTGCTCCTAGCCCACTCAGAGCATGACTACTGGAATAGGAATGTAGGGACTCTCAAATCACGTTCATAGAGGTGTTCTTTGATAGATAAGAAAGACCCACATCTGGAATAGGGGAAGCTGGTTCTTTTAGCTAATGGCATTTTTATAACCTCAAGAGAAGGCAGATTATTTTGGATTTGAGGCCAAACTCTTTAAACACTAGATTCTTTTTGTACATACTTTTACTTACGTTCATTTTTTATAGACGGTTTTGTTGTGTTTTGAGTTTAAGCCATGATAAATGACCCTTCTTATGTTTTTCTTCTGCAGATTACATCAATATTAGGCACTTACTATGTGTGAGGCTTTTTGCTTAGAGTTTTAAAAACAAAAATTTATCTTTGGGGATCAGACTCTTGGTCTTTCTAAGCAAGTGCTCTGTCTCTATGGTTTCTCCAAAGGGGCAAAGAGTGTGTGTGTGTGTGTGTGGGCAGGACAGGGAGGGTGCGCTGAGGAAAGGGAGGTGGTGCAGGACAACCTTAGAGACGGCATTTTCAGAGAAAGACCTGGAAACTCCTTTAGAGAACCCTATGCTATTACTGTCCTATTTTGAGTCTAGTCATTTTGCCCTGTTGCACATCAACAACAGAGGGCTTCACATATATGCCGCACTTTCTTTAATTGTTCAGTCTATCCTCTTTCAAGCTTCAAAATAGCGCTTCGGTGATGTGTCCATGTACATATTATTCGAGCCTGTCAGATGTTACAGACCATTCTTTCACTAGATATTCCACACTGTGCTCTTTTCTCTGACTGCCATTTTAGGTCTCAAAGGCTGGATTTTAATCAACAACCCTGATGGTGCCATTGATACTGAGTTCCTCCATGTGCCCTCACCTGCCTCTTTACTGGGCACAGAAGTAAATGCCACGGGTTTTGCAGTCCTATTCAAACCACCACCAAACATGGGATGTCTTGGGCCGTCATTTATCTTTTGAAAGGATGTTCTCAATCTCTGTCTAGATTGGGGAGATGACCAACATGCCCACCTTCCAAGAAGAAATTCTTCTACCTTTATGAATGCTTATTCCCTACCTCAAGCCCCATGCCATTGTTCTTGATGGTCAAAATGCTAGGTAAACCAAGTGTTTTCCAGATATGGACTGCCCTCTCCTCCGTCAAATACTGTGTGTCTAACTCTCAAATCTGAAACCTCCAGAAATATCCCCCTTAGAAAAAACAATTGAAGACCTAGAATATTGTTTTCATTGAGAAGAACTTAAATTTTTATCTGGACCATCAACTTCATCTTATAGATAAGGACACTGAATTCTCCTTGAAAGGACCTTGAATAAAATCTCCAGAGAGTGTTTGGAAATGGGCTCTTAATCTTTGATGGACTTAAATACCTTGGCAAAAAATGTGGAGATGAAAAAAGTTCTAGGCCTTTTCCCATTACTAAGACTTTACTGGATTATAACGACAATAAACAAAACCACTATCTGTGTGGATGGACTGGTCTTCCAGAGATCTCAAAGTGGAATGCTACTAGGGGATTTTTTTTTCTAGACTTTTAATTCAGGAGCTAATACTGTGGTGATTGGAGAGAAAGAAACACATATGCCTGCAATTCCCTAGTACTGTACACAAGGCAATGGCACCCCACTCCAGTACTCTTGCCTGGAAAATCCCATGGATGGAGGAGGCTGGTGGGCTGCAGTCCATGGGGTCACTGAGGGTTGGACATGACTGAGCGACTTCACTTTCAATTTTCACTTTCATGCATTGGAGAAGGAAATGGCAACCCGCTCCAGTGTTCTTGCCTGGAGAATCCCAGGGATGGGGGAGCCTGGTGGGCTGCCATCTATGGGGTTGCACAGAGTCGGACATGACTCAAGTGACTCAGCAGCAGCAGTACAGTGGACCAAACAGCTTCCTTAGGAGTCCTTTTTCTTATAAACTCAAGCATTTGATAAACTTATGGCAAAATCCTCCCTTTTAAACTCAAATCAACGGATGGGGGGAAAAGTAGATGATTAACTAACTAAATAGCTAACTAATGGGTTTTAGGACCAGAATCTTATTGGAAGGATTCAGGGAAGAGTTCCTACATATGAAATTGTTCTCTACAATTTCACAATGAGAGTCCAGAGTGATTTTTCAAAACCTCTCCATACCACTGTAGTTTTAGAATACATTCTGGTTAGCGGAAATAAAATTTGGTATAAACATTTTGGAAAGCAATTGGAAATATGTATCAAGAGCCCTAAAAATATTCATGCAACCTGACTCAGCCAATTTTACTTCTGAGAATCCATCATTAGGAAATTAAGCAAAATACAAAGAAAATTTTTTTATTACAGAAGTATTTACGGAGCCAAAAAGTAGAAAAATTCCCAATGTCTGTTAACAAGGAAATGCCAGTAATATATGGTACAAGCACTCAACTGTCATTACTAAATGTCACAATTATAAAGTTTTTAATTCCATGCAAGAATCTTTATGATGAAATGTTAAGTAAAAAGAGCAGGGTGCAAAGTAAGTGTGTATGTGTTGCCCAACATAGCATATGCATATAAACAGACTTGAAGAAAATACAACAAACTAAATAATATTTATACAATATTTGCAGGTAGGATTTCTTTCATCTTTATTTTACATTTCTACACTTTCTAAATATTCTACCATTAAAGTGTGATTCTCCTAAGAAATTTTATTTTTAAAAATCAAAGAAAAGAGTTAACTCAAACACATGATAAAAAGTATGCAAAGGTTAAGTTACAGCCATTGCTTCATGATTCTGTACTTATTCTATTGAATACATAAATAAATGTAAGAGTGAAGGAATATCTCTACTTGATTTTCAGAATCCACTTGAAGCTATGCCCAGGGAATTATAGATGCTGTCAATGAATCCACTATTTTCCACATACAGTGAAGACAATTATCAACATGCCTAGAATAGCAAGTCTGTCCAGCATCGAGCACAGACCATGCTGTCCACCTGAGCTAATGAGCCACAGTATTAACAGAGAAGTTATTGCTTCAGTTCAGTAAACTTTTAACAAGCATCTACTATGCTTATATTTGGCTGGACTTCCCTGCTACTAAGACAGTAGGAAAGAGCAGACATGAGTCCCCCCTCGGTAATCTGTAAGCGAGACAGACCTACACAGGTAACTCAACCCAGGTGAGCTAAGGGCAGCAGCTGACAAAATGATGTGGGAATACAGAGAAGAAATTGGCACTCCTTTATGGCAGTGCATTTTGTCCATCCCTAGGCAACTAGGTAAAAACAACCCATTTATTCAGTGAAATATCTTTTTCCCACTTATGGAAACTAATATTCTGCAACCATGAGAATATTATGCTTTTACTGTGTTCCGTAATATTTTTCTAACATTTTTATAGGTTCTACAAGGACTTACTTTACCTACATATTCACATATATCCTCAACAGATTCCTTTTAATAAAGGTGAGAACATGTCCCATGTCACCAACTGAGGGACAAGGACAAGAAGACTAAGACAAGGTTTCCACCGAGTCATTTTTCTTCTCATTGTTGAACGCCTCTCTGGAAAACAAAGGCAGAATGGAAGCCTATTCAAAAGTGTTTTGGAATACTTTTCATTCAGGGAACTTTTCTATTGAGGCAATTAGTCTATAAAATCATAAAGCAACTTCTGAGTCTTGATTAAATTAAAAAATAAAGCCAGAGTTGGGGTCAGAAAGGAAGAATCAGACGGTTATTCTAAAGCAAACCTACATCTTCTATCTTGAGATTCTGACTTCCTCTGCTCCCTGACAGTCTCCAGCCTTGGAGAGTGTAGAAGAGGAGGGAACTTGGGAAAGCTGGTATTTATCTGTCTAAGGAGCAGGAAAAGAGCAATGAAAGCTGTCAAAGATCTAGAGTATCATACTCACGTGTCACCTTCTTTTCCCACTTTCCACTCCTTTCTCATGAACAAATATCATATATTAACACACACACACACACACACACATATACATTTATGGAATCTAGAAAAATGGTACTGACGAACCTATTAGCAGGGCAGCAATGGAGAAGCAGACATAGAAAACAGATTTACGGACATGGGCGAGGGGGAAGAAGGAGAGGAGGAGGTGAATGGAGAGAGTAGCATGGAAGCATATACACTACCATACGTAAAATAGATAGCCAATGGAAACATGCTGTATGATTCAAGGAACTCGAACTGGGGCTCTGTAACAACCTAGAGGGTTGGGGCAGGATGGGAGATGAGAGGGAGGTTCAAGAGGAAGGGGGACATATGTATATCTATGGCTAATTCATGCTGATATATGGCAGAAACCAAGCCAATATTGTAAAGCAATTATCATTTAATTAAAAATAAATACATAAGAAAAAATAACTGTCAGTTTAGACACAATGGGATTGAAAAGACTCAGTCTCTTAAGGAGCTGACATTCTAATAGGATAAATCTCAGTTTGTGTAAGTAGCCTTGCAGATCTGTATCCACAAGTAAACAGGACACGACATTCTAAGACACCCACATATTTGGCAAAGCTAATACAATTTTGTAAAGTTTAAAAATAAAATAAAATAAAAAAAAATAAGACACCCACATATTTATTGTTCATAAATATGTCCATAAAGGCTTTTGAAAAGGAAGATAGATCTGGTTTGAGCTGAGGCAAAACATCATGTTTATATTAAATGGAAGTAAAAAATGCTTTATTTAATCCTAGTTTCAAATCAAAGATTCTAAAGGTCTAGCCTTGGTTTCAAGCTAAGCCAAGTTCTGTCATTTTAGGAAATAGGGGGGAAATGGAGTAAAAAGGAGGTCTTTCGTCAGTATAAACACAAGTAAGATGGTGTTGCTTGAACAGGGTTCACTGTGTCAAAATCTGCCCTAAATATTTTAATCCTCTGTGTGTTTGAACGCCTGGGTGGTCTGAGCTCGTAAAGTGGCCTCAGTGAAGACACAGTCCTTCTTCCGTTTCTCAGAGTTGTGAGCAGCCGCTCACTAGCCATGTTGTATAAATGACATAATGGCCAGATAAACCTTAGTGATTCTGCCCAGTAATTACTTTAAAACAACCCAATTAGCTTTCGTCTGATGTTTAGTTAAAACCATGCCCTTGGAAAGGTCGTGTGAAAGACTCAGAAGAAATTAGTGAAGTATCTGATGAAGCCCCAGTTCCCAGAAAGTTATGGAACCTCCAGAACTGAAACCACTCCCTCCTCTCTCAAAACCATGGATGGAGCTTTATCCACCAAAACATTGCTACCTGGTCAGCCCCAGAGCTACCACAGCACTGTGGAAGGAGGTGTAATGATCAGAAAACCCAAAGAACAATCATTAAGTCTGTATCATGCCATCAAAAATAGCCACCCTTGCCTGAGTCTTACACAACCTCAGAGAGGGCCAAGGATTTTCACATCCTGCCCAGGCACAAGTATCAGCATCAGCCTCTGCAACTACCTTACCCCTGAGCTCCATTTCCAGCCCAGGACCTCACTCAGTGCCTTGTTTCTTCACTATGTCTCTGCCGTTCTTCCACATCAGACCCTCCAGAAGGGTCTCTAGGCAAGGAAAGCATGTCCACTCTTCCTCTATGCCTGTTTGATCTTTCCCTCTAATTTCTCCCATTCTCACTCCAGTTAATTGTTCTTGTCTATAATGAGTCACCCTTGCAAGCCTAAAGGCTTTCTATTCTCTTGAGAAAGATAGGTGCTTTCTTTTATGGTTCTCTTCCCTAGAAAAATTCCATTATCCCAATCAGGGGCTGGAAGGTAAAACATAAATTCCTAACAGTCCCCATGGTTACTCTTTAGTAGGATAATATAAGATAAGGTGATAAGCAAGTAGAAACGCAGTTTGCAAAACAATATGGCTGACAGAAGAACTGCAGAAGGTCAGAATCATTTGTAGATGCAAGTCTTCAAAATATTTTAACTATAGTCTTAATGGTTGATTTCCTTTAGGATTGACTGGTTTGACCTCCTTGCAGTCCAAGGGACTCCAGAGCCTTTTCCAGAACCACAGTTTAAAGGCATCAATTCTTTGGCGCTCAGCCTTTTTTATTGCCCAGCTCTCGCAACCAGACATGACTACTGGGGGAAACATAGCTTTGACTATACAGACCTTTGTTGGCAAAGTAATATCTCTGCTTTTTAATACACTGTCTAGGTTTGTTATAGCTTTCCTTCCAAAGAGTAAGTGTCTTTTAATTTCACAGCTACGGTCACTGTCCGCAGGGATTCTGGAGCCCAAGAAAACAGTCTTTCACTGTTTCCATTGTTTCCACATGTATTTGCCATGAAATGATGGGACCAGATGCCATAATCTTCATTTTTTGAATGTTGAGTTTTAAGCCAGCTTTTTCACTCTCCTTTTTCACCTTCATAACCTTGAATATTCATTGGACGGACTGATGCTGATGCTCCAATACTTTGGCCACCTGATGCGAAGAGCCAACTCATTGGAAAAGACCCTGACGCTGGGAAAGATTGAAGGCAGGAAGAGAAGGGAACAACAGAGGGCAAGATGATTGGATGGCATCACCAACTCAAAGGACGTGAGTTTGAGCAAACTCAGGGAGATAGTGAAGGACAGGGAAGCCTGGTACGCTGTAGTCCATGGAGTAAAACAGAGTCAGACATAACTGAGCAACTGAACAAGTCTTAATGGATAAGTCTAAAGCGAATTTTCACACTTTTTATGCCCCCAGTTAAAACCATTAGAACTCATTAGCACCCAAGGCAAAGAACCGTTAATAAAATAATAAATAACTTTGCTTCTATTTCTATTGAAAATGCCAATTATTGACTTAAATTATGCTTTTTTACATACTACCGTAGGCAAAAAGCATTGTTTGAGCCTTGGTCCCTAGTCTAACATCAGTAAAATTTCACCTGACTCTTCTCATGTTCAGAGAACTAAGTTAAAAGCTAAAAGGTAGAATTTGCATATAGGTGGAAACTCACATCCTACTATTTACTTGAGAAACTAGTGATCTTGATAAAGTTTTATTATCTAACCTATCTTAATCTAATGTTTATCTTTAATTATACAAATGAGAACCATTTGCTAGTGCCTAAAAGCAGAATTTGAACAGAAGAGGATACTGAACTTATATTGCCTCCTCTCCTTTTTTCTTTACATTCCCTAGATATTTAATCCTAAGAAATAGTAATTTATCTAGCATAGTCTCCTATATCAGAATTATGCCATGCTCAGTCACTTAGTTGTATCTGACTCTTTTGAGTCCCCATGGACTGTAGCCTGCCAGACTCCTCTGTCTATGGGATTTTCCAGGCAAGAATACTGGAGTGGGTTGCCATTTCTTATACACGGGGATCTTCCCGACCCAAGGATAGAACCCGTGTCTTCTGTGTCTCCTGCATTGGCAGGCAAATTCTTTACCACTGAGCCATATGGGAAGCCTTATATCAGAACTTTGAGGCACCACACAATCACGGAACTAATATATAGCCTCCCAACTTTTAGTTAGTACTCCTACTACAAAAAATTTTAATTATACAAAAGCTGTCATTACCTTGCAATTCCAGTCTTTCCATTGTCCCCACCTCACTTGGGGAGGCTCAAGAGGAAGAGACTATCCTTGGGCTGGATTCTTTCTGGCTTCTGCCTGATGCTCTATCCAGAGGCACTCCTAGCTTTCTTATCTCTCTGGGGACTCATCCATGGGCTTCTCACTCAAGCCTTTTTAAGACCCTTGGGCAGATTTTCTATCTGGGACAATTTTTCAGTTATTTGCTTAGCTATCCATTTCTTATGAAATCCAAACCTTAACAAAGGTTAAGGACCACACTTTGGTTTCTTTTTCTCTGCATCATCGTTTTTCCTGCCCTTATTTTCTTCCCTGGAAACAATGACTGCTATTCCCCATGTTCCTGAAGATTCTCTGTCCTCTGAAAATCTCTAGGATTGAACACTACAACCCCGCCATGAAACTTTCTGTAGTCTAACCCCCCAAACAGTGGACACGATACCAAACCATCAGTCTGTTGCTTCAAGCCAACCAACATGTATACTGGAGACATCCCGACAAGTACACCCTAAATGTCCTCCTGAAGTAAGTCCTTGAGGCCAGTATGCTAGCTCACACAATTCAGCCTTTTCTAAGTGGGACATCCCCAGCAAAGGGCATCCCAACCCACACAATCCCGTTACAAGCTCAGTTCTGAATCATGTGCCTTGACCAGTTTTGGTGCTCCATCCCAGTGTCTCTGGATTCTTACAACAGCCCTCCTTTTCACCCATGCTCTTACTGATATCCTCTGTCCTCCTTTTGAGCGGATACCCAGCCAGCACCATCTTCCTGGCTCAGCCTGACAATTAGGTTGATTCTTCTTTAGCCACACTTGCTGGGTAATGTCTGTCTTGCTTCTCCTGATAACTTGGGACTTTCCTAGGTTAGTGCCACTTTCTAGGTCCAGTAGGTTTCTCCCTAACATAGCAAATGAAATAGAGTAAGAAAATAAAATAAAGGATTCTGAATTTACAAGAGAACAGTTGGGGTTCTCAAATTTAGCACAGTCAGGATCAGGTAACTGGTTGGTTCATTAAATCTTGATAGGAGCAAAAGTACTGAGTACACCAGAGAGCAGCCTTCTAGCTGCTAGAAAGTGGACGATAGTATCCTGTGCAGAGCGAGTGGTGAGTGTCAGGGAAGCTAGTGGGTTTGCTAACTGGAGGTCAGTTGCTTTAGCAAACTCTACTCCAATTCTCAGTTTCTTTATAACAACCAGCAAGATTTACCTTCTAGCCTAAAAAAGAAGAGACAGGAAAGAGCAACGTACGCTGAACAATCAGCTTAACCTGGGCTATTTCCTGGTATGGGGAAGAGGCTTCTTCAGAAGCTCTGTCCCACTCACCCATGACCTAGAACACATTCTGAGAATTATCAGTAACCTCAGCTGAGGTTTTTCCCCAAATGCAGAAGACGCTAGCACAAACAATTTCAATTCGAATTTCAAAGTAGATGGAATGTGAATAATAGAAGTTATATTCTACTAGTATCTTGATAATAGCATTATATGGTTGGACCACTTCACAGTGGTAATTGCAACCTGGTACATTATTCATTCAATATCTGAAATCTTGGAAGAGACCCTACACGGCACAGTCAGGAGGCTTTGAGAGGCTAAAGCCCGCTCTGTTGTTGTTTCAGTGGAGCCAGTCCCAGCATGTTTAAATACTGCTGTTGCCTGCTGGGTGCCAATGTGGTTTCACTAGCAAGTGTGGGCAAGAATATTTTTTAGAAATTGCAAATGATTGCTGCCAAACTGTGAAACCAACTGCTAAATCTATCTACTCCTTTAAAAAAATCCTCTATTCATGTTTAGTGAATCTGTGCAAAGATCCTTCTTGTCAGAAACACAGTTCACTCAAGGACCTTCCTAAGAAACTCCTGTGGGGAGCTTAAACTACAATCAAAACATTAAGTGATCTCTCCGCTCCCCTCCCATCATTCACTTGCAGCCCTGGCAAGTCAACAAGATGGCTTCTCAGGAGCACATCCAGATAAATTAGAGTCCTTAAGAAGACTCAAGTAAAGGTGGACTTTCCAGGAACAACTGTCAACTGAAGGGCATTTATCACTGAAGATGTCTGCTATGGGGGTTTTGATATTTCACCAAAAGAAAAAAAAAACAGGGAGAGAAAGAGAGAGAGAAGAAAGGGAGTGAATTTAGACATGCAGAAGGCCAAATCCACAAGTATTTGTGTGGCTATAAATATTAAAAGTATACATAAATCATGTGCATGGATGCACTACTCTCTCTTCCACCCAGCCCATAACTATACTACTGATTTCTGGAAAGCTAGGACATTTCCGGGCTTCCCTGGTAGCTCAGCTGATAAAGAATCCGCCTGCAATACAGGAGATCCCAGTTCGATTCCTGGGTTGGGAAGATACCCTGGAGAAGGGATAGGCTACCCACTCCAGTGTTTTTGGGCTTCCCTGGGGCCCAGACGGTAAAGAATCTGCCTGCAGTGTGGGAGTCCACTCCAGTATTCTTGCCTGAAGAATCCCCATGGACAGAGGAGCCTGGCGGGCTACATTCCGTGGGGTCCCAGAGTTCCAGTCTGACACGACTGAGTGACTAAGCACAGCACACAGCGCAGGATGTTTTCGTCATGCTCAGCCTTCACCAAGGCTATATATAATGCTCTCCACAGGGCAGCTGCTCAGTAAGTACAGTGGGTAAGGGCAGGGGCTCGGGAGAAGTCTGCCTGAGGCTCAAATCTTTGGCATACAAACCTTAGGCATACAACATACTCTTTCACTTACATCCTTCAGATAAATATGAAGCACTTGGAAGAAGTGACTGGCACATAATAAATGCTAAGTAAATCCTGGTGATTATTAACTAACTATGGCCCGCTGTGCTTTATGTGTGAATGACTGTATACCCCACGGATTCTTAGGAGGAAAGACTTTAAAATGGAAATAGTTCTCAGCTGGTAAAATAGAGACACATTGTATCTTCAAACTCAGGGACATGGAATCATGAAAATTATGTCCCCAGAAGTAACAGATAAATAATATATACCTCCTACAAACTAAGCACCAGAGGGGAAGTGCTGTGGAACTGCAGGTGTGATTGTGGCCAGATAGAAACTACCTTGGCATAGAGAGCAAGAAATCTAAACTGTAGTCTAAATCTGTCCTGAGCAAGCTGTGTGACTTTGGTGTAATCATCGTATCTCTCTAGACCTCAATACTTTCATGGATATAATGAGAAAATTGATCTAGCAGTGTTAGCCAACAGAACATCCTGCTCTGATGGAAAAGTTCTGCATCTGCACTGTCGGGTATGGTAACCACACGTGACTATTGAGCACTTAAAGCACATACAATGCACTGAGGACCTGTGCTTTAATTTTCATTTTATTTATTGATAATTAAAGTGTTTCCTAAGATCTTTTAGATCAAGTATTTTCAAAGACCTTTACTGGTTCTACAATTCTGTGATTCATAGAGCTTCTGTAGGTAAAAATGTGGAAAGCAAGTATTATTATAGTGGATCATAAACCTTATTCAGTCTCTAGAGTCTGTTTACTTGGTGGGTAACTAAAAGCAAATATATGAAAAGAAACCATTAAGAAGTACACAGATCTTGAGAAATTAGAAATGGTCCTGCCTGGAGGGAGAGGAGTACTCCCAATGATCCCTCAATGATATTTTCCAAGTCTTTGATAGTACCAGGTTTGAAATATCTCACCTTCTGAAAAGTAATAACCAATAGCAATTGATGTTTATTGAGTACTGTGGATTAACTCTTTGATTCACAACAATCCTGTGATATAGACATATTATCATTCTTGATTTACAGAGGAAGAAAGTGAGACACAGAAATGTTAAGTAACTTGTCACAAGCTATCCCGCTACAAAATGAATGGATGAGCCAGGATGTGAACTTACACAATTAGCTCCGAAGTCTATCTTTGTAAAAAAAGAAAACAAACTTCTTTTTTTTTTTTTTCTTTTTCTTTTTTTTTTTAATTTCAGGTATACACGTGCTCCCCATCCTGAACCCTCCTCCCTCCCCCTCCCCATACCATCCCCCTGGGCCGTCCCAGCGCACCAGCCCCAAGCATCCAGCATCGTGCACTGAACCTGGACTGGCATCTCGTTTCATACATGACATTTCACATGTTTCAATGCCAATCTCCCAAATCTTCCCTTCCTCTCCCTCTCTTGAGAAAGAAGAATGGAACTGGAGGAATCAACCTACCTGACTTCAGGCTCTACTACAAAGCCACAGTTATCAAGACAGTATGGTACTGGCACAAAGAAAACAAACTTCTTAATGAAGAATAACACATACAGATACAAAACAGTGCTCACAGTTGTATACTTGATGAATTTTCACAACGCGAACACACCCACATCATTTCCAGAAAGTTACTATTATTATGGCTCCATTCAGTCACTGCTCACTCCACCCCAACTGATTTCTAACACCATAGATTAGCAGAGCTTGTACTTTAACCACTGTGTTGTTTATCCCTGAAGATGGTGTTAGAAGATCATATCCTTGTAACCAAGAGAAACAAGCACATACAGCAAGAGAAACAGCTATTAATTAATGGTCTCAACTCCATCAGTAATAAAAATGGGACAGTTCATAGATGACGTTGCTCATTCACTCAGTACATATTTATTAAGCACCTACTATATGGCAACCACTGTTCCAAGCACTGGGTTTTGTCAACTCGGATCAAAATAGACAGGGTTTCTGCCTCATACAATATCTACTTCTTGACCCAGCTCATTAATCAATAGGTAGCTCAGAGTGGAGGAGCCTTACTCAGCGGTCTTGGAGGTGGCCAACAGGCTTGGTGGCAGTGCCAAGGGTAGTGCCAGCACCCCAGAGAAGAGTTGCCCTGACTTTGGTCCCTGTAATTTTAGCAGAATGCCCTTCGAGCTTCCTGGAATTTTGGAAAGGTGACAATTGGAGCTCATTGCATGAGTTTCCACTAAAAATAACTTTATAAACAATTTCTAAATACTGTCTTTATAAGCAAAAACTTAAGAAAAGTCCACAGGCTTAATGTTACCAGAGAGATTACAACATGAGAAGGGAGATGTGGGAATACTGTGTGGACGAGGCAAAAAAAAAAAAAAAAAAAGGCCACCAGGGAACTCCACCCCAGCTGATGAGGAATGATTGCTCTCTGCCGACAGACAACTGAGCAACTCTCACTAATATTTTCCAAAGCAACAAAGACGCTGATGCAACACACTGAAGAGTCCAAGGATATTTCTGACAAATATATTCTAAACCAAAACAACAACAACAGCTTCTATATGCTGCTAAGAGTTGAGCTGCTTCAGTCAATGTGACCTCGGCATATCTTAACTGTGCCTGGCCTCAGTTCAGCAACTGCTCTTTGGCTCAGGGAGACTGTATATGCAATTCAAGTCTTAAACACACTCAAGTCTTGCTTTTTCCAAAGCCCTCTTGATCTTCCCCTTGAAATGCATAGGCTAACATGACCCTCGGGAATTGTGCAAACCTACCAACACACCACGAGGTCAGTTGTTTAGATATTGTTGGGTTTTCTTAATGCTGAGAAAATAGCATGGGAGCCCCGCAGGAACAGTGCCATCACTGTGTTTTTCTTATCCAGCCTCAGTTCTCACACTAGCCGGAGCTCTTGCGTCTACTGTACAATGAAAACATACTGTGGGAACAACTGGAATCGCATCTCAGGGGAGGGGAAGGGATGCGTTATCTGCTGTTACCCAAGTCCGTGCTGTCCAACCGGTCTCACCGATCCTTATGTCAAATCACATAGCTAATGGAGCATGACTGGCCCTGAGGGCCCCACTCTATTTACTGGCCACAGTGAAAGCAAGTGAGCAGTAAACAGGACTTCCAACCACAGAAAGTTATTGGGGCTGTACAGAGCACTCGCAGGGAGACCCAAGTCCGGAGAGGGCAGCTGGTATGCAGCGAACTGGAAGAGTGGCCCTGGGTCTTTCCTGCAAATGAGCGGCAGGGAGACTCCCAAGAGCTTTGCAGTGCCAACGAGGAGCAGTCAGGCTTAAGCAAGAAACTCTACATGGCTCAGGAAGTTCTAACCTGATGGAAAGTCTGAACAAGAGAAAAGTCATCCTTTCAGAAAGAAAGGGTTTGGACATCTAAATCCTTACTCCCAAACTTTCCTTGCATGGGGACCTTAGCTTGAATACAGTGGGACCTGACAATATTCCTGCTCTGGTCTCACGCCTTTGACAAACCATAGTGTGAAAACTGAAGCTTCAATTTAGACTACATGGAGCACACTGAAAGCCACTTTGTAAAAAGCAAAGATCTGTGCAATGATCTGTTCCCTGGGTCCCTTGCACTAACGGCCATTTAAGTTTCTGGAGCCAATAAATGATCATTTCTGCCCCTGTAGCTGAGGGACAGAACTGCAAGGCATATTCTCTTGGTTTTCTCTTCCTATGGCCAAGGTCTCTCTGCCCGGTACCCTGTTCTTTTTCTCAAGGGATTGGAGTTAGATTATCTCATTTATTCATTTATTGACTCAGCATATATTTACTAAATACCTAGTATGTGTCAGGCACTATTTTAGGTGCTGAGGATACAGTAATACAAAAGGGAGCCACCTCCTTCATGGAACTGCCATTCTAATAAAATAGAAAGATTAAAGGCAAACAAATGAGCAGATGCATCATTTAATATCAGGCAGCAATAAGCAACACAGAGAAGAATAAATCAAGCTAAAGAATGGAAAATCATTATCGTTAGGGTGGTCAAAGAAAGCCCATCTCAGCAAATGGCATTTGAGCTAAGACTTAGTGATATGTGAAAGCCCATGGACACCTAGGAGAAAAACTGGTTCAGGGACAGAGTGGTAGTAGAAATAGAAAGTGCAAAAGCTAGAAGCTGGCAACATGCTTGGCATGCAGGAGGAACAGCAAGCAGATCAGTGTGATCGGACTATAAGAAGCAAGGGGAAAGTAATAAAAGGTGGTATCAGAGAGGAAGACAAGTGCCTTATCATGTAAGAACTTTGCATTTCATTCTAGGAGGATGGGAAGCCGTTGGAACACAGATGAGATATGATCTTTATTGCTAAACTTTGTGACTCTCAGTAGCCGCACTCAATCACAGAGTAGGACTGAGAACCAAAGTTCAAGCTGGAGAATAGACAGCCAATAAGATGTAAGAAAAGACATAACAGCTACAGCAATTCCAACAGGTCAAGGCTCAGATGTGACAGCAAGAGCAGGAGGATTCTTTAATACAATTTCCTATCCTCTGTCCCTTCTCTTTGGGAGGTCCCCATTGCTGCTGTTGGGATATGAAGAGATGTTGGGAAACACCCACTCATCCTTTAAGAGTCAACTTAAACACTCTCTCTTCTGTGAAGGACAGGCTGTGTTCCTGTTAACATGGATCACACCGAAATACAAAGAGGTGATCATGGGTAAGAATAAATAATCTAGACTTAGGGGCCATAGGCTAATTTCAATGTACGTTGCTCTTGCTTGTCGGAGTTGGGAAGATACCACACACGGGTGGTGGGAAAGGTAGGTCACTCTGAAGGGAGTACATGCTTCTGTGTCATTCATCAGGGAGTAAGCAACTCCTGGGGTAAGAAGCAGCAAACCCAAGGGGAAAGGGATTTCTTAGGGTCTGAGGAAACTGGGCTAGACTCTCAAGCACAGAGAGGCCTAACCTAGCTCCACTAGATAGGACCAAGCTGACACCGGCCGTTGGGGTTAGTCAGGGAGTTGACCCAGGAAGAAAATGTGCACCTGGGTTTGTGTACGAGTTCTGTCCCTGTTTAGAGTGAAATTAGTGGAAGGAATAAAGTTTCTGCTCTTCAGAGGTGAGGACTGAAGTGAGGGTTGGTCTATCAATGAGCAAGGCATAGAGAAAACAGGAGTGAAGTGAAGTCGCTCAGTCGTGTCCGACTCTTTGTGACCCCATGGATTGTAGCCTACCAGGATCCTCCATCCCTGGGATTTTCCAGCATGCGATACTGGAGTGGGTTGCCATTTCCTTCTCCGGGAGGGCTTCTCGACCCAGGGATTGAACCCAGGTCTCCCACATTGTAGGCAGATGACGCTTTACTGTCTGAGCCACCAGGCAAACTGGCTATTTTGTGTCCCTCGGCTCAAGTGAATGGCTACTTGTTTCAGGGTTGGTGGTTTGGCAACAGCAACAACAGAGCACAGAATGTGGCCCACTTCTTGGATACATAGCTCCAATCCAACATTCACAAATTTCTTCTATGTATCAAAACTAAGTTCTAGATTTATTAGAAAGACATGAGAGCATTCCATAAGATGTAACCCTTCTGAAACAACAAATAACTCTGGAGATACTTGGGGCATTTTAGGGGAAAGAAAATGCTGGGGAAGGCTGGACTTCCCACTTTGGTGGACAAATGCAAGTTTAGGGTTGTTCAGTGTTAGGCCACCGATGTAATATTAGCAGCACCTAACAGCAGCAAGGCTGATCTCACACATTACTTAAGTTTTGGCTGCTTTGTCTCATTACTCGAGAACAGAGAAGCCACGTTATCCACCTTTTTTCTTCTGCAATAAGCAAGGTGACTGGCATGTAGGAAATGTTCAGCAGATGTACAATGAAGAAGTAGATGAATGAATGAATGATGAAGGGGAATTGCGATGGCAGGCACTGGTGGGAAGGGGTGGAGAAGGAGAAAGCCAGGCAGAATTCACCATATGGGAAGGCATGTGTTCAGACCAAATAGTTGTGTGCTTTCCAATACTTTCAACTCTATAAAGGCAGATGCTTCACATGTAAAATCATATGCCAACTTTGATCTTCCAAGATAGGTCTTTCTACATTATCAATAAAGGAAGTGCTTGCCAACCTGTTCTACCACTACAGAAACACAATGGACAGTCACGTACCAAAGAATGGAGGGTTTCATTGAATAAGTATGTTAAATAAAGGAGCTGCTGCTAAGTCACTTCAGTCATGTCCGACTCTGTGTGACCCCATAGACGGCAGCCCACCAGGCTCCCCGTCCCTGGGATTCTCCAGGCAAGAACACTGCAGTGGGTTGCCATTTCCTTCTCCAATGCATGAAAGTGAGAAGTGAAAGTGAAGTTGCTCAGCCGTGTCCAACTCTTAGCGACCCCATGGACTGCAGCCTACCAGGCTCCTCCGTCCATGGGATTTTCCAGGCAAGAGTACTGGAGTGGGGTGCCATCACCTTCCTGCATTATAGACAGTCTTCACCCAGGAAGAGGACAGCAATCATAGCCTAACATATGTGATCCACTGCAATGTCCAAATTGAGGTTAAAACCTAAGAAGCTGCTTGTGTAAGATGAAAGTTGTTAAAATTCCAGAAAAGCAACTAAATTCTGAACTTGCCATTGACTCCATCCAGCAGCTAAAAAGATCATAATTACTATTTTAATAGCTGGTGGGAGCACTGAATTTTTATTTAAGAGACATAAGTTTGAGTCCTGACTCTGCCATCATTTGATTATATGAAACTGGCCAAGTCATTTACCACCCAGAAATTCAGTATCCTCATCTGTAAAAGGGAGATAATAATAGATTACAGTGTTACTATAAACATTAAATAAATTATGTATGTTAAATAACCTTGTGATGTACTGAACATAACATGAAAATAAGTCATTTTGTAATATATTTTTGTTACTAGAATTATAATGAGATAAACCACTATACTTATGTACAACTTATTTACTTAATTTTTGTTACTGAAGAATGTAGCCAAGGAGAAACTTTGAACTTTACACAGGTATGTGTATTCTAGTCAACATGTTATACATGACAGTTCTTGAGGTATTTTCTTTAAATGTCAATAATCAAAGTTACGGCAAATGAAGAGGTCCCTGGGGGAAACATGAAACCTATAAGAGTGAAGAGTAGTTTTATAATTTATTATCTTTCACATTTTGTTTTCCAAATCCACCCCAAAATGTTTGCTCCTTATGGTCATTCAGACTTTGTAAAATATAGCCAGAAGGAAAGACCCTTCCAGGCATGACAAGGTCAGAAACTATAAATATAAAGATGGATAGAGTTGATGACATAAAAATTCCAAATGTTAACAGAGCAAGAAACCAAGCAACAAAATTAATACAGTTGAAAGATATAATACTGGGGTAAAATGTAGCATATGGAAAAGAGAAAGTAGTAAATTCCTGCATTTATAAACATTTTAATTAGACAATTTTAACAATACAATGGAGAAAGTGGTCAAATAGCATAGAAAGATAATTCATGAGAGAAGAAACACAAACGACCAATAAGCAAGAATGCCTAATTTGCCTAGTAATTAAAGGAGTGCAAACTAAAACAAGATGCTATTTTTCACTTATCAGATGGGCAAAGGTTTAAAAGAATGCTAATGCTCATTGCTGGTTAGGGTGTAGGAAGTGGGCACACTCATTAACTGTTGGTGGGAATTAATTTTGGTACAACCTTTCTGGAAGGCAATTTGGCAAGGCCTATAAAAATCTAAAATATGCAAACTCTTTGACCCAACTCTTTCACATCAAGAAATCATGAGACAAACACAAGTACAGACAGGATGTCTGTACAAAGTTATCACTCATGGAGTTATTACAGAAAATTGGAAGCAACTTAAATATCCAGGGGATTATTTTTAATAAATAATGGAACATATGTACGGCAGAATATCAAAAACAGTGATGTTGACCTAGTCATTGACGTGAAAAGATGTCCATAACCAACAGATGAAACATATTACAAAACAGTAAAAACTGTCAATCAGGTTACTGCCAATGGGTGGGATTATGGGTGATATTTATTTTCTATAATTTTCTCAATTGCTCTATTCATGTTTTTATATATCAAGCATGTAACAACTACTTTTTCATTAAAAGAGATAAAATCTACTTCCGAAATATCTTTTTTAAGTAATATAGCTATTCTCACAATACTTGTTTTAGGGCTTCCCTGGTAGTTCATCTGGTAAAGAATCCACCTGCAATTCAGGAGATCTATTCTCACAATACTCATTTTACATCACAATATTTTAAGTATAACTTTCTTTTTCTTAGTAGGTTTCAAATGAGATATATTTGAGATGATACAATATGCTCTCAGTGAAGCGAAGTGAAGTGAAAGTTGCTTAGTCATGTCTGACTCTTTGCAACCCCGTAGACTATACAGTTCATGGAATTCTCCAGGCCAGAATACTGGAGTGGGTAGCCTTTCTCTTCTCCAGGGGATCCTCCCAACCCAGGGATCAAACCCGGGTCTCCCACATTTCAGGCAGATTCTTTACCAGCTGAACCGCAAGGGAAGTCCGAGAATACTGGAGTGGGTAGCCTATCCCTTCTCCTTCGGATCTTCCCAACCTAGGAATCAAACCGGGGTCTCCTGCACTCCATGCGGATTCTTCACCAACTGAGCTATCAGGGGAGCCCAATGTGCTCTCAGATAGAACTTAATTTGTTTTCATCCTCACAATCTGATATGCTGACATAAAAGCTAAAGTAACAAATCATCCTCCTTCCCCAACCCTTCTCTGGGAATTTTTGCTCGCTTTCCTACTTTTCTACTGCTAAGACAAATCACAGCTCCAACTCAAAGAACGCAACTATATGGAATAGGCTTTTCACACACGCTGCTGGTGCCTTCTCTGCCTTCTGCCTGCCTGTCTCCAAGGTGACCACAGGCTCAGGTTTGGAGTTACTCAAAAACAGCAGTATAGTTCCACTTGAAAAAGCAGTCAGGTCAATGGAAAGTGTACTCAGGATGAAAGAGATTAGCTCATATAGCAAACAGAGCATATCATTTAAGCATTCGGGTTCTAGAATAAGACTACACAGATTTAAATTCTGACTTATTAGCTTTGTAATTTTGGCAAATTACTCTAAGACTTCGTTTCCCCATCTATAAAATGAGCACATGAATCTCTTCTTCATAGGATTATTATGAAACTAAAAAAAGAAATCACAACCAAAATACTTGGTGCCTAACATGTAGTTAACACTCAGGAATGGTAGTCATTAAAATTATCATTTGTCTTAAATATCTGTTGTTGTGCAATTATTCTAGTTTCTGTAGGCCAGGTATATGGGAGAGGCTTAGCTGAGTCCTCTGGCTCTGGGTCTCTCACAAGACTGCAGTCAAGGTGTCAGCTGGAACCACAGTCATCTCACAGGTAAATGGGGGAAGGATCCACTTTTACTAAATTGGCAGGATTCAGTTCCTCATGGGCTACGGGGTTTAAGGCTTTAGTTTCTCGGTGAGGTGGGTCTTCAGTTGTCAGAATACAGCAGCTTGCTTCATCAGAGTGAGCAGGTCAGAGAGAAGATGGAGTGACAGCATGAGGGACTGTCACAGGTTTTGATTACTCAATCTTGGATGTGACTGCCTTTCCCTTTTGCCACATTCGGTCCCTTAGAAATAAGTCACTGGGTTCAGCCTACACACAAGGGGAAGTGACTGTACAGGGGAGGAAATAACAAGGAGACAGAGATCAATTAGGGCCATTTCAGAAAATGCCTACCGCATCATTGTATAAGCTTTTCCAAGAAAAGACTAACTTCTGAGATCTATATTGTGTGACTTCTGTAAACTTCTGTAAACCCAGATGAATTGCAAAGTGTCCAACCTGAGTAAGTGGATCAAATATAGAACTATTATCTATGTTTATATGATGATGTGGCAGTTCAAAGAGAGTTCCCACAATGAAGGAACGGTGGGTGCTAGAGAGGTCCTCTTTGGTATTTTTGTTACAAAAACAATGGGAATTTTGTTTGTTTGCTTGTTTGTTTTCCAACTATAACCCAACTCTCCACCCTCTAAGATACTCTATAACCAATTTTTAAAGATATTAGATACTACCTCAGCAAGTGGGATCATTTTCTTCTTAGTGCAAAAAATGGTGGCCCCACATTCAGGATCCACTTAAACCACAGTCTGCCTCTTACTGTCTTCTGGTTTCTAATGGTTCTGGAGTCTTTTTTATCTTCATAATATGCCCCAGGTTGGGCGTACTCCCATTTTCTTTAGTCCTCAAAGCACCAGAATGACTTTCTGTTATTTGATTCAAAGAGCAATTTAGTTCTCTTCAAGTCTTTTGATTCTCTTTCCAGTTTCTGTTTGGAAAGATTATATTTGATTCTGTTTCCAGAAAAAAATCCACAACATTTTTTTAAAAAAGCAATTCTCTCCCTAAAAAGAATTCCATCTTCTGAAAAAAGCAGCCAGTTTGTTAAATTGTGTAATGTTCTTTCTCACTACACAAATTATATTTCATTATTAAATTAATATTCAAAGGTTATGAACTGACTTTACCACAGAAACTCTGAAGGCTAGAAGGGTGTGTCATGATACCTTTAAAGTGATTAAAAAAAAAAAAGGGTAAAAAAAAAACTACAAACAAAAATACTCTACCTGGCATGGCTTTCATTCAGATTAGATAGATCAAAAGTTTTACAAGTGAGCAAAAGCTAAAAAAGTTCAACACCACCAAGCCAGCTTTACAAGAAATGTTAAAGGAATTTCCCTATATGAAAAAGAAAAAGCCACAACTAGAATCATGAAAATTACAGAAAGAAGCAGCTCATTGGTAAAGGCAAAGATAGGTGAAAGGTAATAAATCAGTCATACACAAAGTTAGCAGGAAGATTAAAGACAAAAGTAGTAAAATTACCTATATCTTCAATACGTAGTTAAGGGATACACAAAACAAAGATATAAATATGATGTAAAGACTAGTAATCTTGGGAGGAGAGGAGTAAAAACGCAGCGTTGTTAAAATGTGTTCAAAATTTTAAAATCAGCAACTTAAAATAGTCTCTCTCACTCTCTTTCTCTCTCTCTCTCTCTATATATACCCATATATATATAGGGATTACTATTTTTAAAATGTCATGGTAACCAAAAGCCAAAAATCTTTAAGAGATACACCAAAAAAAAGAGAAAGAAATGCAAGCATAATACTAAAGACAGCTATTAAATCACGATGGAAGAGAACAAAGAGGAAGAAAGAAACAAAAAAGAATTATAAATAAACCTAAAAACAATTTACAAAATGTCAATAAGTTTATACCTATTAATAATTTCTTAAATAAACTAAATTCTCCGATCAAAAGAAACAAAATGACTGAATGGAAATAAAAGTAAGACTCATATCAGTTCAGCTCAGTTCAGTCACTCAGTCATGTCCGACTCTTTGCGACCCCATGGACTGCAGCACGCCAGGGTTCCCTGTCCATTGTCAACTCCCAGAGTTTACTCAAACTCATGTCCATTGAGTTGGTGATGCCATCCAACCATCTCATTTTCTGTCATCCCCTTCTCCCGCCTTCAATCTTTCCCAGCATCAGGGTCTTTTCAAATGAGTCAGTTCTTTGCATCAGGTGGTCAAAGTATTGGAGTTTCAGCTTCAGCATCAGTCCTTCCAATGAATATTCAGGACAGATTTCCTTTAGGACCCATATGTGAAAGTGAAAGTGAAAGTCGCTCAGTCATGTCCGACTCTTTGTGACCCCGTGGACTGTCTCTAGGCCAGAATACTGGAGTGGGTAGCTTTTCCCTTCTCCAGGGGATCTTCCCAACCCAGGGATCAAACCCAGGTCTCCTGCATTGTGGGCAGATTCTTTACCAACTGAGCCATAAGGGAAGCCCATAATAGTGCTGTCTGTAAGAGACTCTCTTCAGATCTAAAGACACACACGCAGACTAAAAGTGAGGGGATGGAAAAAGTTATTCCATGTGAATGGAATTCAAAAGAAAGGCAGGGTAGCAATACTTAGCGTAGACAAAACAGACTTTAAGACAAAGACTATAACAATAGGTAAAGAACGTTACATGCCAATAAAGGGATCAATTCAAGAAGAAGACGTAACACTTGTATTGTGTGTGTGTGTATATATATATGTGTGTGTGTGTACACACACCAAACATAGGAACACAAATACGTAAAGCAAATATTAACAGACATAAAGGGAGAAATTAACACAATAATAGTAGGGAACATCAACACCTCACTTACATCAATAGACAGACCATCCAGACAGAAAATCAATTAGGAAACCCTGGTCTTCAATGACACATTAGACCAAATACACTTAACACATATGTATAGCACATTACATCCCAAAGCAGCAGAATACACATTCTTTTGAAGTGTACATGGAATATTCTCCAGGATAGACCATATTTTAGGCCAGCACATTTAAGAAAACTGAAATAAAATCAAGCTTTTTTTTCTTGCCACGATGCTATGAAGTCCGAAATCAAAAGGGAAAAAAGTGCAAAAACACATAGAGGTTAAACAACTTTCTATTAAAACCTAATGGATCACTGAAGAATTTTTATTTTAATCTGGAGACCTGAAAATGAAAACACAACTCAAAATCTACAGGATGAAGCAAGAACAGTTCTAAGAGGAAAGTTCATAACAATAGAAGCCTACTTCAGGAAATAAGGAAAATCTCAAACAAACAACTTAAATTTACACCTAAAGAAAAAAGAAAAGAAAGAATGAATAAATACCAAAGTTAATAGAAGAAAAGAAATCATAAAGATTAAAGCATAAATAAATTAAATAGAGACTTAAAAATTATCAAAAGGATCAATGAAACTAAAAGCTGGTTCTGTAAAAAGATTTTAAAAAACATTGATAAACCTTTAGTCAGTCTCATCAAGAAAAAGAGAAAGCCCAAATTAATAAATTGAGAAATAAAAAGGGGAAGTTGCAACTAACACCATAGAAATACAAAGGATCATACGAGATTACTATGAATAACATATCCCAATAAAATGGGCAACCTAGAAGAAATGGACACATTCTTAGAAACGTACCATCTCCCAAGACTGAAACAGAAAGAAATAGAAAATATGAACAGAGCAATTACCAGTAATGAAGCCGAATCAGTAATTAAAAAACCCTCAACAAATAAAAGTCCAGGGCCAGTTGGTTTCAGAAGTGACTTCTATCAAACATTTAGAGAAGAGTTAACACCTATCCTTCTCAAACTATTTCCAAAAATCGCAGAGGTAAGAATGCTTCCAAACACTTTCTGTAAGACCAGCAGCACCCTGAAAACCAAAAGATATTAGGACATAAAAACCAAAGATATTAGGAAAAATAAAATTACAGACCAATAATACTACTGATGAACAAAGATATAAAAATTCTCAACAAAATATTAGCAAACCAAATTCAACAATACATTAAAAGAATCATATACCATAATCAAGTGGGATTTATTCCAGTGATGCAAGGATGGTTAAATATTCACAAATCAATCAATGTCATACATCACATTAACAAACTGAGGAATAAAAATCTTATGATCAACCCAATAGAAGCAGAAAAACTTTTGACAAAATTCGACATCCATTTATGATAAAAACTCTCCAGAAAGTCGGTATAGAGGGAACATATCTCAACATAATAAAGGCCATATATGATAATCCTACAGCTTATTATAATACAGATTAATAACACCACACTCAACAGTGAAAAGCTGAAAGCATTTCCTCCAACATCAGGAATGAGACAAAGATACCCTCTCTCACCACTTTTATTCAGCACAGTATTGGAAGTTCCAGTCGTAACAATTACACAAGAAAAAGAAACAAAAGGAATCCAAATTGGAAAGGAAAAAGTAAAACTGTCACTGTTTGCATGTGACATGATACTATATATAATATCTTCAAGACATCACCAGAAAACTATTAGAGTTCATCAGTGAATTAGGCAAAGTCACAGAATACAAAATTAATATACAGAAATACGTTGGCATTTCTATACACTAATGATGAGCTGTCAGAAAGAGAAGTTAAGAAAGTAATCCCATTTACCATGGCATGAAAAAGAATAAAATATCTAGGAATAAATCTAAGGAAGTAATTAAAAAAACTGTACCCAGAAAACTATAAGACATTGATGGAAGAAACTGAAGATGATACAAACACTTGGGAAATTTTACCATGTTCATGGATTAGAAGAATTACTATTGTTTAAATGACCATACTGGAGAGGGCAATGGCAACCTACTCCAGTACTCTTGCCTGGAAAATCCCATGGGCGGAGGAGCCTGGTAGGCTGCAGTCCATGGGGTCGCTAAGAGTAGGACACGACTGAGCGACTTCACTTTCATTTTTCACTTTCATGCATTGGAGAAGGAAATGGCAACCCACTGCAGTGTTCTTGCCTGGAGAATCCCCAGGACGGGGAAGCCTGGTTGGGCTGTCTATGGGGTAGCACAGAGTTGGACACGACTGAAGCGACTTAGCAGCAGCAGCAGACCATACTACCCAATGAAATCTACAGATTCAATGCAATCCTATCCTTTTCATTACAGGGGACTGGAATGCAAAAGTAGGAAGTCAAGAAACACCTGGAGTAACAGGAAAATTTGGCCTTGGAATATGGAATGAAGCAGGGCAAAGGCTAACAGAGTTTTGCCAAGAGAACGCACTGGTCATAGCAAACACCCTTTTCCAACAACACAAGAGAAGACTACATATGGACATCACCAGATGGTCAACACCGAAGTCAGATTGATTATATTCTTTGCAGCCAAAGATGGAGAAGCTCTATACAGTCAGCAAAAACAAGACCGGGAGCTGACTGTGGTTCAGATCATGAACTTCTTATTGCCAAATTCAGACTTAAATTGAAGAAAGTAGGGAAAACCACTAGACCATTCAGGTATGACCTAAATCAAATCCCTTATGATTATACAGTGGAAGTGAGAAATAGATTAAAGGGACTAGATCTGATAGATAGAGTACCTGATGAACTATGGACAGAGGTTCGTGACATTGTACAGGAGACAGGGATCAAGATCCTCCCCATGGAAAATAAATGCAAAAAAGCAAAATGGCTGTCTGAGCAGGTCTTACAAATAGCTGTGAAAAGAGGACAAGTGAAAAGCAAAGGAGAAAAGGAAAGATATTCTCATTTGAATGCAGAGTTCCAAAGAATAGCAAGGAGAGATAAGAAAGCCTTCCTCAGTGATCAATGAAAGGAAATAGAGGAAAACAACAGAATGGGGAAAACTAGAGATCCCTTCCGGAGAAGGCAATGGCATCCCACTCCATTTCTCTGGCCGGGAAAATCCCATGGACGGAGGAGCCTGGTAGGCTGCAGTCCATGGGGTCGCATGGAGTCAGACACGACTGAAGCAACTTAGCAGCAGCAGCAGCAGAGATCTCTTCAAGAAAATTAGAGATACCAAACAGCTTATACAATTGGATATAAAAATTTTTTTAAATGGGCAGAAAATCAGGCACATGAAAAGATAATTCATGATGTTGAGCATCAGAGAAATAAAAATCAGTACTACAATGAGATATCACCTCACATCTGTCAGAATGACCATTATAAAAATGATCACAAATAATAAATACTAACGAGAATGTAGAGACTGAGAATGTGCAGAAAAGGGAACCCTTATACAGTGTTGAAGGGAATATAAATTGTTACAGTATGAAAAACAGTATGGAGGTTTCTCAAAAAAACTAAAAATGGAACTACCATATGATCCAGCAATTCCACTCCTGGGTGTGTAGCTGAAGAAAACAAAAATGCTAATTTGAAAAGATATATGCACCCCAATGTTCAAAGCAGTATTATTTACAATAGCCAAGATATTGAATCAACCTAAATGCCCATCAACAGGTGAGTAGATAAAGAAGAGGTGACATATATATATGTGTGTGTGTAAGTAAATAAGTATTAGTTGCTCAGTTGTGTCCAACTCTTTGTGATCCCATGGACTGTAGTCCACCAGGCTCCTCTGTCTATGGAACTCTCCAGCCAAGAATACTGAAATGGGTAACCATTCCTTCTCCAGGGGATCTTCCCAATCCAGGGATCAAACCCGGGTCTCCTGCATTGCAGGCAGATTCTTTACCGTCTGAGCCAACAAGGAATGTATATATATTAATATACATATACAAACACACATACACAAAGGCATACTATTGGCCGTAAAACAGAATGAAATTTTACTATTTACAACATGGGTGGGCCTGGAGTGTACTATGCTTAGTGAAATAAGTCAGACAGAGAAAGACAAATACAGTATGTTAGCACTTATATGCGGAATCTACAAATAAAACAAATTAATATAATAAAATAGAAGCAGACTCACCGATATAGAGAACTAGCAGTTATCAAATGCAGAGGCGGAAGGAAAGAGAGGCACAACAGGGGTAGATACAAATTACTACTACTATTACAAATTAATAGATACAAACTACTCTGTATAAAACAAATGAGCTACAAGGATATACCTTACAGTGCAGGCAACACAGTCAATATTTTAGAATCAGTACAACTTTAGAATTCTATGGCTTTCAAGAATAGGCAAAACAAGCCCATGGAGATGAAAATAAGAATAAATGTTACCATAGGCTGGGGAAGTTGGGAAGGAACTTTCTGGGGTGCTAAAAATGTTTTATATCTTAATCCAGTGCTGACTGGGCTTCCCTTGTAGCTCAGTTGGTAAAGAATCTGCCTGCAGTGCAGGAGACCCAGGTTCGATTTCTGGGTTGGGAAGATCCCCTGGAGAAGGAAATGGCAACCTACTCCAGTACTCTTGCCTGGAGAATCCCATGGACAGAGGAGCCTGGCAGGCTACAGTCCATGGGATCACAAGAGTCGGACACAATTTAGTGACTAAACCACCGCCACCAGTGGTGGCCACATGGGTAAAAAGTATGTAAAAAGTCTTTGAGATGTACATTGTACATGCCTGCCACTTATAATCTAGAAATTATATCTCAATATGGGTTGGAAATGGAAAAAATATTGAAAATGTTTTTCAAAATTGAAAATAATTTTTCTAGTAAGTCAGAATTTCCCACTCTACTTCCATGGTAGCAGTTTAGTTGAGACCCCATGGACTGTAGCCCACCAGGCTCCTCTTCTGGGATTTCAAGAATATGGAGTGGGTTGCCATTTCCTTCTCCAAGGAATCTTCCTGAACCAGGGATCAAATCTAGATTTCTTACATTGCAGGTGGTCTCCTGCATTGTAGGTGGATTCTTTACCAACTGAGCCACCAAGGAAGCCCTACTTTCATAGACCCCTCCAAAAAACTTCAACATTCTACCATGTCCTGTTTAGATAAGTATATCTTCTGACCTATCCCTCAAAAATCACTTATTCATCTGTTATTTGTGGAGCATTCACTATATCCTCCAAACAGCAGAATTGTATTTGTGGAGCCACAGATGGGAAAACAACCCGTTTATCCCTAGAGTGCATCTGCCCCATGACAGACCTGGGCTTCTGCGTGAAACACAGAAGGAGAGTCAACTCTCAGTCATGTATACAAGTGTCTGGTTGAACTAGAAATGCAGGGGAAGGCATCTCACCTACAGACAGGTGAGTGAGTGTGGAGATGGGAGCGCCTTGCCCCCATTTAATCTCCTGTCCTTTTTGTAATGCGCCTGTCTGACAGAAGATGTGGTGGAGCATGGGAAGAGGGGGAGTTCATCCTGATAAACAAAAGGTTGCCAAACCACCTTCAAAGGTGTTGAGACAATTCAATAGGAATCACTTCTTCCCTTCAGAGTACAAAGAACTGATGGCATCTAGGGGGGTTGTCTAGTGGAGGGCGGGGTCAGAGCCAGTGCTGTAGATACAGGGAGGAAGTTTAGGATGACAGGTTTTCCAAGCACAGCACATGGGAACAGGGGGTGGGGAGAGGGCTTGGTAAGTTCCCAGAGTCTGCACCAGCTGAGGGTTTCTGGTACCACTGTCTTCAAGGAAATTCTAAATACCTTCCAAGCTTTGTATTCTATGAAACAGAACTAGATCCATGCTTTGTTGCCAAAGGCACAAGCAGCCTGTCACTGGTGTTCACCAAGGACAGTCGATACAGTATCCAAAGGAGCCAACGACCAAGTTTCTTTTTTCAGGAATTTTAGGCCTCAATGCAGAGAAGCAGTGTTATGTATAAAATTAGGGTGAATCCCGCTGTATTGTTCCTTGTTCACTGTCTCATTATCCTCAGCTTCTAAAGATGATGATATCTTCTCTTACCTCAAACATTTATAACCTTTCACCAAGAAATACCAAATTTTAAAAATACGTATTCTGGTCATTTTTACAACTGTATATTTTTCTATTTAAACATTTTAGGAGAAACACACACATGTATCCATCAGCTTACAAAAAGAATGTATGCAGAATACCCTAGAGTTTGTTAAAAAGAAAGAGAGAGAAATTATACTAAATACATACCAATTTTAAATAAACATTAATTCCTTTGAAATAGTAACTAGGAAGATACTTATTCCAACAAAACCTCCTCTTTGAAACTATCTCTAGAGCTACTTCATCAGTGGCCTCTAACACAGTGATAGATAAAATAAAATTCATTATTTTATAATTACAACTTTTTTCAGTTAAGAAAGATGTTGGCCCAACTTACAATCAAAACCAAAACCACCCTTAAAAAGCATGATTAAAAAAATATCTGCAATTCAAAAGTGTAATTATTTTTTTAAGTGTGGTAAGCAATGGTGGCATTACAGGAATGTGTGACAAGCCTCCCATGCAATGCTTTAATGGAGACAACAGTCACTTTTTTATAATAAGACTTTTTTTGTGAAATATCTTTTAAAAAGAGAGGGAATTCCATGGTGGTTTAGGGTTCAATCTCTGGTCAGGGAACGAAGATCCCAGAAGCTGTGCTGTGCAGGCAAAAAAAAGGAAAAAGAAACAGAAACCCACATAATTTTCAATCTCATTATAATGTCATCATAATTCTTTCAGTTGAGTATACTCATACATTTGTACCCTATATCATCACTTTTTGAATAAGTCCTTTTTATTTTTTAAAAGATAATTTGTAAATTTTTCCTATTAATAAGTTAACATAAATTAATTGAAGAGATCAAAAAACTCAGACAAGTTTTGAAGAAAGTATAACCACTTATGGTCCCACCAATAAGATTAATTATTTTAAAACAAGCTTTATATATTACCTTAAAAAGGTTAGAATGAAGTTAAGATGGCCCCGATGGTTGAGAAATAACATTCAGGAAAATTTGTATTTATCTTGTAGAAATTGAATACTGGGAGAGAAAATCAAGTTACAGCATTTGGTCTGCAAGTCAGATCTCAAGTTACCAATGTCAGATATATAAGTGCCTTTGGCATTAAGGATTCTTAGCATATCATCTGAATAGTAGTGCCTTTCCTAGCTGAGAAAAGTCATGTCTCACAGAACAGAGGAAGTCAGGGGCTGTTTGTCTTTCCAGGCAAGTTGGCCTGAGTAAAACAGAACAGGAGGTGTTATCAGCCTTGCCCTCTGGAATGTAGAACGGGGCCACTGAAAACTTCCGTCCACCGCATACATGCATGCATGCTAAGTCATCTCAGTCACGTCCAACTCTTTGCAACCCTATGAACTGGAGCCTGCCAGACTCCTTGTCCATGGGATTCTCCAGGCAATACTGGAGTGGGTTGTCATACCTTCCTCCAGGGGATCTTCTCGACACAGGGATAAAACCCATTCTTTTATGTCTCCTGCATTGGCAGGCAGGTTCTTTACCACTAGAGCCACCTGGGAAGCACTTTCAACCACTGTGTACTGTAGTGCCAGCTGCTCAGTCGTGTCCGACTCTTTGTGACCCCACGGACTATAGGCCAACAGGCTCCACTGTCCATGGGATTCTCCAGGCAAGAATACTGGAATGGGTCACCATTTCCTTCTCCACAGGATCTCCCCAACCCAGGGATCAAACCCAGGGCTTCTGCGTTGCAGGCAGATTCTTTATTATCTGAGCTACTGGGAAGTCCAACCACTAGCTATGGCCAAATCCTGCCAACACTCCAGAAAAAAAAAGAAAAGAAACCTACTCTTCTTAAGGGCACCAAAGTTCACCTGTGAAGGCCAAGGTGAAGAAGAAAGCATTCTTGACAAATACCTTCCCGGGTCCTGGAGTCCAAACCTATGTTTACCCATTAATGATTGCACTTGTGAGCCAACAAAGTCTCATGCATCCCCCTGCAACTTCCTGCATGCCCTTGGCCATAGAGATGCTTCTCCCCTGTGTCTCGGTCACTGAGCTGGGTGCTAACGCTATGGACCTGGAGCAGAAAAGGGGCCAATCTGGGCTGGAGAGGCAAGTTCAGGAGATATTAGCATATAATATGGACTGAAGTAATAGACTGAATTATATCCTCAAGGAAGAGCACATAGAGGAAGAGGAGGAAAAGACCCAGACAGAGATCTGAGGAATCCTTAAAGTCTGGCAGGACATGGTGACTGCCAGAATATAGGGGACGAGGAACAGGGGCGTGCACAATGTGGTACTTGTATTTTGAAGGCATACCATGTTATCATCATTTGTTATAAAGTTCTCCTTTATATTGAGTATCTCAGTATAAAGGCTTCGTCCTGTTTATCTTTGGGCCTTTCTTAGTACCCAGCAGGTGCTCAATTGATATCCACAGAAGAGAGAGTAGGAGAAAGAGGAGAGAGAAGGAGAAAATGGCAGAGACGGAATGGGAACTAGAAAGACAGGAAGGAGGAAAGCAAAGAGGTAGTATTTCCACAGAGTCCATGTCCACATTGCCCGTAATAAACTTAGAATGTTGGTGCCTAAATTAAATTCGGAACCAGAAGAGACAGAGCAAGAAGGCTGGATACAGAACATCTGAATGCATGTCCTGCCGAACATACTGTTGCAGATCTCAAAGCCAGCTCCGAGGAACGAGCCTCCAGAACAACGATGAGGAGCCCTGCTCCCACTCAGAAAGTACTGCAGTGTTTCCAGACCTATAAGAGAAAATAGTGTAACTTCAGCAAGGTTGCTGAAGGCTTCTTTATTGGGTGCTTGGGCTGTCTAAAGACAATGCAGTAAAATAGATCTGAGGAGCTCAGCTGGCCTAATACACGGCAGAAAAGACTTGGTAGCAGCCACATGATGTGTGTTTAGAATAACCTGTTCACACTGGTGCACTGGCTTCCAGGACATAAGACTGTGAGGTGCATTATGGAGTGGGCAGAGTGGCTCTGGTTCCCATGGCATTCATACTGCACCCGTGGTGGGGTCCCACAATGATGCCAAATGATAGTTCCCCAAATGACCCTGGTCTGCATCTTTGAAACACGCCTGCTTATTTTCTCCCAATAAAAGATTCTCTCCATTTGACTTTGTAGGTCCTTGAAGCTAATAAATTATGAAACTGCTTGCCTAGAAAAATATTTTTTATGGAAAGAATCAATTGTAATCTAGAGGAAACACTCACTGTCTGAATTCCAACAAACCTGTTCCATGATATGGTTGAGTTCTTGCACTCTGTGCAAAGCCAAGAGACATACCACGAATAGAAACAGTTCAAGGCCCTTGGTCCAGCACTTCTGTCCTGCAAACTCAGCCCTCTGATAGGAAGGTGGGGTGAGAGACAGGGAGGCTCAGAAAAATCTTTTTATCTGACCATACTTGGAACTTTTTGTTTAGTCTGGAGAAACCCAAACGATACAGTTCTTAAGATTCTGTACTTTTTCACTTGCTGTTTGTGTATGCTACATGCACACACACACAAAAAAAACTGTCCAATTACAAAACACATTTCTAGAGCAATTTAAAGTTGACTTGCTAAATAATGAATTACAACAATGTACTGCTTTTCTGTAGTTCCTTTAGAATACAACATTTAGTCTCTGGATACTTACAGGAATTTTCTTGACAACACAGATAATACCCCATTTTTCAAATTAAAAAAAAATTGATAAACAGTCCAGAATAAGCTTATTATTTCTGATGAAGTCCTCATTACCTGTCCAATTTTCCCCTCCAATTTTCATTCCACTCCTCCCCACTCCCAAGAAGGGCACTAGACACCACTCATTTCTTTGCAGTATTCACACACATACAAGCATGGATGCCCGAGGCATTCACCAAATTTTCTCATTTTCTACAATCTTGATGCTCTGGTGTTTGGGGCATTGATCCTAAGAGACTGCCCCTGCTAGTGCTAGCTGTCTCCCAAAGACAGCAAATGACTTCCCCAGAAGCAAGCCTTTAATAAACTAGCCAACCAGTTCAGAATCTACACCCCTAAGCATCACCCTTATCAAATTCTCACACACCAAGCCAATATTTCCCCCCTGCTTTAAATCACACCAGGGCTAGATATCAGAAATCTAGGCACCAACCACTCTTACAACCCAGAATCTACCTAAATTATAAATTATCCAAATTATTCAGTGTACCTTCCCGGCCTCATTCATTCCTCTCTCCCCCTTCCCCCCCCCCCCCACCAAAAAAAAAAAAAACCAGTAAAGGCTCGGGCCATGCTCTGCCCTGCCCTCTCTGCCTCCGGATTCATCCTGCTTCCTGTGTGGCCCTGCATGGCCTGCTGTGCTGGGTCTCATGTTTCCACAGATCTCCAAGTACACAACTCTCTCTTCGTGACAATCATTTGTGTCCGTGTGTCTTACCATACCTGATTTGAACAAACTCCAGGTACATTTTTAACACACCCACATTCTGAGAAAACCCAATAATCTAAGTGCTTTAGAGTTCACTCACTTTTACTAGGCCATCTAAGAAATAGAAGGATAAGGATGAAAAATTCTAGTTCAAGGATCTAATCCCTAGAGCAGAAGGTATCTTCTAAGTCTCAAATTTCATTCTATCTGACAATACAGAACCCTTACTTTGAGTACTAGGCATGTGGACCTAATTGTGTTTTTATGAAACTGTGCAACAGGTACACATGCATTTATGGGCCTCCCAAAACCAGGCATAATAACTCACACAGTTTTGCTTCTGCTATTGCTCCTAACACATGGAAAGATCAGAAGGCGTAAACAATACTGATAGTGACTAAGACCTGGTCACTGAAGTTAGAGTTTGGCTCTGTCGATACCTTGAGCAAGATATTACTCAAGGCTCAATTTCCTCAACTGTAAAACGAGCATAATGACATGACATACCTCGTGGAGAGGGTGAATAGTTAAATGAGAATATATGTAATAAATTTAGCAAAATTCCTAGAAAATAGTACGCCTTCAATCAATATTTTCTACTACCATCACTGTAATGGGTGCTTTAGTGTAATAGTTAAATAGCTTTTAAGACAAAGTCTCTTCTTGTTATGGCAAAATAGCTTGTACCTATCCATCAGTTTACTCAGAAAAAAACAAAACAGAAAGGGAACATTTATTAAGTACCCTATGAAAGCCAGACTCTGAGCTAGACCTTTTGCATTATTAATTTTATCTCATCCTCACAACAACACTATGAAGTAATATCATATCTGTCTTCCAGATGAGGTGACTGAGCCTCAGAAACACCAGTATCCTCAAAATAACCCAACTTGTAAGTAGCGGAGTCAGGATTTGGACAAAATTCTGCCCAGCTCACAAGCCTACTGGTCCTTGTTGCTTCTTGAGTGGAACTTGAATCCAGCATCCCTGGGAAGTTCAACTATTTTAGGGATTCCTGGGAACTGGTAGAAAGCAAGGATGACACAGTGATATGCTCCTTAGCAAAGAGAAAATACTCAAGATCGCCACTGCAAACCAATAACACAGAATAGAGATACAGGCACTGAGGGAAAACATAAAAAGACAAGAGTAGATGAAATAAGAACTGACGGAATTTAGAAAAGAAGTGGAAGAAAAACATTCTAGCATCACAAAAAATGGGCTTCCCTGGTGGCTCAGATGGTAAAGATTCTGCCTGGAATGCAGGAGACTCAGGTTCGATCCCTGGATCAGGAAGATTCCCTGGAGAAGGAAATGGCTACCCGCTCCAGTATTCTTGCCTGGAGAATTCCATGGACAGAGGAGCCTGGCGGGCTGCAGTCTATAGGGTCGCACAGAGTCGAACACAACTGAACTGACTTAGCATGCACACGCATGCATGGTAAGAAAATGAGTAAAACAGCATATTGGAAATAAGCAGATTTTTTTTTTAAGTTTAAAAAAGAAAAAAAAAAAAGATGATGAATACGAAAGAGACTAAATCAGAAAACATGAGCAAAACTGGTATCCCTGAAAAAGAGAATCCAATAATGGAACAGTAAAATATTTCAAGATACAATTCAAAGTGACTTCTGCTCAGGTGGGGGCCCCCCAGGATGAGGGGGTCCTTCTCTAGAGAGTTAGAGCCAACAGAATTCTTTAAATCCAGCTCTACCAGCCAATCCAAGGAGTGTAACATTTTGAATAACAAAATTTATTCTTTGGTTATAAAAGCTAAAGAGGAATTACTTAAATTTACAAATTGAAAGATATATCTTTGTCCCTAGGGGGGGTGAAAAACACAGCACAACTGTTTGGCTACAAAAATTTTTTTAAAGAACCATTTTAGTATCCTGGAAAAATAAACAAACAACCATCAAGTCACTTAACGGAGGTAGAAAAAAAATCAGTGCTAGAAAACAGAAAAGCAAACCCAAAAATTTCCTCAGGAATATAAAGTGTGACCTAAGAATTTTATTATTGACCAACAGAAGTGTAAAATCAATGGGTAAACTTTTCTGAAAATATAAGAGATCATTGGCCATAGCTTTTCATCTGTGAAAGCTACAAGAAACAAATATTACCCAACCAAAAGAATAAAACGTCCTCATTAAAGAATGACTGGTTGTTTTGTGTATTTCATCCAATTAACTGGAAGGAGAACAACTAGAACAAATGTGGGTATTTATTTATACAGTGGAAGGTACAAATCTGGAGCATGTGTATATAATTAATAATATTTTTAAGGTGAAGAAGAGAAGATGTGTGATGATGACTCAACACTGAGTTTTGCTCTTTCTGTTCAGAGTTAAAGACCCCAACCCAGAGTCCAAGGGATGGACCCTGGAAGCCAGGACCTGAGGAGAGTGTTGTAAGTAGCTCTGCCCCAGCAGACTTTGTGGTAAGGCAAGAGAGCTGTGGTTGGAGGGGCCTTAGTGAGGGAATACTGAGGGACTTTCGACAGTGTCCCATGAGAGTGTCACTATTTGGGCAGTTGCTTTCTTAGGTTATTTCCCGAGAAGCCTACCCTGAAATGTGGGTTCCTGTGAAAGTAAGTGATTATCAAAGAGTGCATCAAAGAATCTGCTAAGAGGGTGGGGGAAACCTGACCGGGAAGGAGAAGGGAAGGGACTATGAGATTTCAGGCATAGTCCCACTCTCCCAGGCTACTCCCACTGGGGGCTCTAGACTATAAATTACCTCTCAGAGCTTGTCTGTTTCGCAGCAAGGGGGCTAAGCTTTCGTTATTCTGTTCCATTCAGTCATTGGCTCTCAGGGAAATGTGCTGGCTTAGTCCCTCCGTTGTGTCCAACTCTTGCGACCTCATGGACTGTATGTAGGTAGCCCACCAGGCTCCTCTGTCCATGGGATTTTCCAGGCAAGGCTATCGGAGTGGTTTGCCATTTCCTTCTCCAGGAGATCTTCCCAACCCAGGGATCAAAACTGGGTTTTCTGCACTGCAGGCAGATTCTTTACCAACTAAGCTAACAGGGAAGCCCCACTCAGGGAAAGGGGGATGATATAAAACTCCAGTCTCCCAGGCACACCCACTTCTCTACATCTACAGGTGAAGAGGCTACAGCCCAAAGGTGCTCCTCAAAGAAAAGGTGTAATCCACCCAGTCCACCACCCCTGAAGAGCCAGAGGTCACAAGATGAGCATGGAGGAGCAGCAGAAGAGCAAGGCTAGGAGTTGGTGGAAGGCAGACAACACCCCTGGGAACATCTGAGCCACAGCCAGGCCCCAGCTGGAGAAGGGGAGATGTTTGCATTGGTAACAGAGACTGATGTTTTGATTCCATATTAGTCCAGACTTTTTAGTGAAAGCGAAGCCATCTGTTAACACCAGAAAGTGACAAGAAAAATTAAGGATCTACCGGAGATCTACCAGAGAATTCATCTGTGGGCAGGCAAGAAAACAGGAGAGTAAATTTCAGGAGCCAGGGAACGAGCAGAAATAAAGTTACTGCTTATACCCTACGAACTCTAACTCATTCACCAAACTGCTTACAAATATATGCTAGCCACCTTATAAATATGCTTATAAGTAAAGATATGCAACAAATCAGTAATAACAGCAGTTACCCCAGGGGAAGGAACCAGGTGACTTTGGGGCAGAGGAGTGAAGGAAAAGTCAATTTATGCCTTTGAATTCTGACTACAAACACATATTTTTTAAAAATAAAATCACTTCCATTTAAAATCTTTTAATGAGTATGGAAAATAAAGCAAATAGAAAATTAAATAGGAAGGTAAGCTGGAGTCAGGCAAGAGTTAGTTTACGAAATATATAAGATAAATCTTATCAAGTTGCTGTGGAACGGAAGACAAATCTGGCTCTGGGTTCTTGGCTACCAATGTGAAAAAAGTAACACCACTATTCCCAGCATCTATCAGATGAAAACAAACCACTTGTTCAAGAAAAACAAAGCTATTCCTAGAACTAAGATTAGAATTAAATTTTTCCTATAGGTCTTCTCTTTCGGATCCTAAAAAGGAATGAACAAATTTTCACTAAACTCATTATTATAAACAGGGCAAAATTGATAGACTTGCTAATCTCATGATATTTGTTAGTAATAAGAGCAGAAGGTGATGTTGACCAGGAAAACAATTATCGGCTTCATAGGTGAAGTAATGAAATCACAGCAATTATTTGGCTTTAGTAGGAGAGATGGGAAGAAAATTAAGGGGGCTAACAACACTGAGTCATTAGGCTGCTGCTGCTTGAAATTCATTTAATCTTCCGAGTCAGATAGAACCAACTATGCACCGAGGATTAAATGTCACCACTGTTTGTCTTCAGATAGTACTTGAGTTTTGTGGCATATTCAGTATGTAGTAAATGAATGGTACGAATGCAACACATGAATGGTGCAGAATGTTCACCTGTTTTTCAGTGCAACACAAAGCAAATGTGAATCAGCATTACACAACCTATTAGAGTGGATGAAATAAGAAAGAATGACCATACCAACGTTGTGGAGCAACTGGAACTCTCATACCCTGCTGGTGAGAATGTAAAGTGGTGCAACCACTTCAGAAATTAGTTTGACCTTTTCCTTAAAAGCTATACATACACTTATTTATGATCCAGCCATTCCTAAGGATTTTGCCTAAGAGAAGAGGAAAACTGATCATACAAGACTTGTACACAAATAGTAGCAGCTTTATCTATAATAGCCAAAAACAGGGAGGAACGTGAACGTCAAAACAACAGCTGAATGGATAAACAAATTGCAGTAGAGCCACAAGAGAGTCCCACTTACCAATAGGAAGAAATGAACTATTGGCATATGCAACACCAGTGGTTAGGTGGTTCTCAGGTGGAAGGCATGTTACACTGTTTCACTTCAGCCTCACAGGCACTCTACAAGGTAAATACTGTTCTCTTTCTAGAGCTGAGAAAATGGAAGCTTAGAGAAGGCAAGCAGTTCAGTGGGGTCACTCAGCTGGTGAGTCGCCAGAGGCAGCACGCAGACCAAGCCAGCCTGATGGAAAGTCCTCATACACACTTTGCTCAGCAGGAAGTGCTTTGGGTTCCTTGGACCCAGCAGGCTCTTTGAGATGAGGCAGTACCATTCAGGAGGTGACCTCCTAAAACAAGAAGGGGTCCAGAGAACGAAAAACAATTTTTTTTTTCAAATGATACCCAGGTGACTCACCCTTTCTTGTCACTCTGCTCCAAATTTTCATGTCTTAATCTTGATATATCAGATCTAGGGACCCATTGGAGTGCTCCCCAGGGAGGCTGCCCTTTTGTCTCAAGGCACAGGTCTGTACAAGCAGCAGCTCCACCTGGGCATCTATTACCATAGCAAGCTGCAATTTTATATTCTCTTACTGTTTACTTCTGCCTTAATTACAGGGTGGGGGAAAAGAGCGCCTAAGGTTTGCCAAAAACTTGGGTGATTTTTTCAAGTTCCTTCCTTTCTTTCTAGTTGTTCAAGTCTGTTGGGAAAGGCAAGAAGAACGCTTTTGGAACTGAACTTGCTGATGAGTTGCCAGGGTTTAGAGATCTCTGCAAAGGTCGTTGTTTTCTGTAAAGGTCATTGTCTTTTCATGAAAACCCCGGCGAAGCATGCCAATGCAGGAAAGCCACCAGCTTGCCAAATGTTCAGTGTCCCAGTCACCTGCTCTTCCTGCCCTAGGAAGGATGTGGATGATCTCTGGAGTAAAGGCATCAGATCGGTTTTGTTCCTTTCTTGCTCTTAAATCAGCTGCAAAATGCACAAACAAAGCACACACAGGACTGTTCTCAGAACCCTGTGCTGCTGCCTCGTTAAACGCCAGCAGCTGCTGGGTGTTGCACAGAGCGCGATAAGCAATGTGACATTCGTGGCCATTCACATCCTGAGCCTGGATCATTGTGCTCTCAACGGAATTTCTGAGGTTTCAAGCCCCAGAGAATATCCCACCAGTGAAAACACGGACAGGCGGGTGAGGTCCAGGCAGGGGGTCCTGGGTGGGGTGGGAGGGTACACAGCAGAAGTGGCCAGAAGAATCAAGCAGCCCAATCACGAGTTACTTGCTCTTCGGAAAAGCGACTCTGCTGACAAGAGAATTAGGGCAGGATGATTTTGGCAAGCCGCGTGTTGTGTTAGCTGCACAAACTTTTTCTTTCCTCTTCGGCAGCCTCTTAATAATTGGGTGGGAGCTTCTTTTCACATTTCGTGAAGAGGCAATTCCTGTCAGATGTTTTTCAGAGGGGTTTCCACCTTATGTTTGCCAAACACACACAACTCCAGATGCAACTCTGAGTCTATTCAGTTTGAGAAGATTAGCGGTCGCAGGCATTGGCAGGGTTTTTACTTTCCTGCTGGCCTCATAGTTTCTCACGTAAAGTGAATTTTTACTCTTATCGCTACAACAGATCTTAGTGCAAACTACGAGGGAGAGGAAAGGATCCAGAGAGTCACAAGGGAAACTGGCACCTCCCTGGAAGCTGCCAGACCATGTGAGAGTGTCCTGACGGGAGACATTTCCCTTCCCCCAGGAGGGGCCTCTATTTCACCTCCTTATGGGCAGACACTAACTTCCATTCCCATATGGGGCTTGTTGGAGGAAATTATTTCAATTACTTCCCTTCCATCTTCCTGCCTGTTCCAATAACCTCTGTGTCTCACTATTGCAACTGCAATAATCCAGGCAAGAGATAGTGGTGCTGGGACAGGTGGTAACAGTGGAGGTGGCAAGAGGAGGAAGTTTCTAGATATGAATAGAGAAAGTTGCAGGATTTGCTGATGGACTGGGTTGGCTGAATGCCCTCAGTCTTGAAACTTTTGGTAAAGGGATGATCCCAGCAGTGAGTTCAGAGAGGCATAGGACTGAGCTGTGCATGCTCAGCCCTGTCCGACTCTTTGCAACCCCATGAACTGTAGCCTGCCAGGCTCCTCTGTCCACAGAATTTTCCAGGCAAGAATACTGGAGTAGGTGTCATTTCCTACTCCAGGGGACCTTCCTGACCCAGGGATCAAACCTGCATCTCTGGCGTCTCCCCCACTGGCAGGCGGATTCTTTACCACCCCATCACCTGGTCAGGTTCAGAGATATAAACGCGCCTTAAATTCTGGCACTTGGGCAAGGAGCAGAAGTCCCATTTATTGAGTACCTGCTAAGTGCCAGGTGTGACCTTACCTACTTTTCACAGAGACTTCCTTCTCACAAGTCTTCGCAGTAGGTTTGACTGTTTCCACCCCCATAGGACCTGTGTCTGACCCTAGAAGCTGTCACCCCGAGCCCCTTACAAGGGACAGCCCCAGGGGTGTGCACAGCAGAGTGACTCCGTGAGGATCCATAGGCTCAGCAAGGGCAGGCATCATAGCGAGGGGGCCTGACACCTCCCCTACTGTTCAGCTTTTCAGCAGAGCTCCAGGGTGGAGCTGCAAGACCTGGGTCTGACCCTGCACTGCGCTTCCTCAACGGGATGCAGGATGCAACTGCCGGGGCTGCAGCTGCCAGAGGCAGGAAAGCCAAGCAGGGAAAGGCAGGCAATCCTGTTGACCCTTCCAAACCCCGGATCCAGCTTTCCCATGCTGACAGAGAGGGCCCCATCGGGGCACGGCTGGCAGCCCCCGTAGGCAAAGCCTCCCGAATTCAGAGTTTCCACATGTTGGTCTCCACACCCCAAAACTTTCAGCTAGCCATCCTGGAGGAGTTCCGAGGTCACTGATTCCAGGCCGGCCAGGGCTGTTGGGAGGAAACGGGCCCACTCAACCCAGTGCACCTGCACTGGGCGTAGTGTATTTCTCCTCTGGTTGCCAGAGCAACAGAAACAACAGTGGCTGCCTCAACCCCCTCAACACCACAGCCCAGACGGACCCCGACCAACGGAAGGCAGACTTCGCATCTGAGTTCTCCTATTTTTTTCCCCACATACCTAAAAGTATCTTCTCTGAAACCAAGAACTTACCCAATCCTCATCCTAAGCTGAAACTATTCTCAAAGCTCGGCATTAAAAAAAAAAAAAAGAGACAATTGCCTGGAATCTGCCCCCTCCTCTATTTTGGATTTCTGGCTAGCCTCATAGATTAAGCCCCTAACTCACGCTCCCCACAAACAAGCTTTTCCTGGCATGTCTGGGTTTCTCTGAATCGCAGACACCAGGGATAGAGGGGGAAGCTTGGATCCAGGCTTGGAGCCGAATACCCAACTGGGGGAGTGTCCCCTGGAGGCTCCTCTTCGGAATGACTGTGCAAGATGCTTTTTTCCAAACCCAAGTGAAGTGTGCAGTTTCCCAAGCTGCAGCCACAGCTGCTGACTACAGAGCTCGTACCCCACCACACGTGGGCCTGGCTACTGCCCTTACCAACAAACCCCGGACCCATGTGTGTTTTTTTTCACAGAATTTTTTTTTTTCACAGAAAATTCCTCCTCACAAGTAGGTGCAGTCCTTTATGAGAGGATTAGTGTCTTCATTCCACATGAGGACCCACTTCAAGAGGACAAATGAGTAATAATAATTTATGACACCAACTGACTTCTGTGAAAGTGACTAGGAAATGGACAACTTGTCCTGCCTGTTAATTCACCAATGGACATAATAAGTTCAAGACACACTTGCATGGAAGCAGAGAGATATGGCACCAGCCTCCAAGTCCAAGTGTACAAGGGGCACGACTGGCTTACATGTGCTCTCCCGGCTGCAGAAAGAGAATGGAGACAGGATGCCAGCGTCCTCCGCCCCACCCTGGTCCGTTAGCATCCACCGCAGAAGTACCCTGGAGGAAGAGGAGGTAAAGCACCTCTGCGCTATTTCTTGAGTTCCCTCTGAAATCCCACAAGTTAGATATAGCACTTCCCACACATTACAAATAAGAAAATCCAAGTTCAGAGAGGTCAAGTGACTTGCCTGAGCTCATAGAGCAGGCACATAGCAGGACCAGGACTTGAATCCAGATTTCCTATTTCATGTTTTTCTTCAGTGGCTTATTGAAAGACTTACGGGAGAGGCTCCTTTCCTTAATTATTCCGTGCAGTAAACCAGGGCATATATACCAAGACCTATCTTTTTGATTCTATTTTTAACTGTCTCCAAAATGTACTCTGTACTTTAATAGGCACTTGAATGGGTGAAAAAATAAGAGCAAGCTTTTACTGAAAATCAAATTTTAGTTTCCATTCTGCTCGCAGATTTTTCAGAGAGCATCTCCCGTGCACAAAGCACTTTGGATATTACAATGCCACGTGATACATAGTTCCTCTACTCAGACTTGAGATGGGTTGGGAAGACATGAACCTAAATAACTACCATACGACACAGACATGATTGGTATGTGCCCCAAGAACAGTGCCCTCAGAGTACTGGGAGGTCCAAGGGGGTAAGACATACTGCTGTTTGACATGATCAAGGAAGGGTTCCTGGAGGAGGTGACTTTGAAGCTGAGCCTTATCTGTCACATGATTTTTGTAGACAGAGATTGAAGATTTTAACGTTTAGCAAATATCTGATTGGACTTCAGATTTTTTTAAGTAAAATAAGAATAATATTTCCAGTATCATTCTATAACACGTCCTAGGCAAGGAGCATTTCCCAGATGAGAAATGGAAAGTGGCAGTGTCCAGAGAAATGGAATCCAGCAGCTCAATTCATCTGACTCTATCCTAAGTCCATGCAGAAATGGCTGACAGGTCTCCCCAGACTTTGTGGCACCTTCTCTCCCCTCACTGTGGTTCCTGCCTCCCTGCGACAGCCAGCAAAAACCTTACCACTGTTGTGGCCAGGAATAGGGGTGGGCATCGTGTGTTCATCCCTATTTTTCATTCACCATTCAGAAATCAGCAGGATACTTATTTCCCATGATAGAATAAGGCAGGTCTTATGCAAACTGGTGGTTCCAGGACCATTTGTACCAAGAATAAGGTTTTTCTTCTGTCTTCTATACCAGCCTTGAAACTCTGACTCTTTTTCTTTCATTGTTCTCCTGTATCCATCTTTAATAGAGCAGATGATCACTGAATCCACAAAAGCAGTGTGCTATACTGCAGGAAATCTCAGGGTTCTAACAAGCATGGGATGTGTCTGTCTTGTACTTAATTCTCCCTATCAGGAAAGCCTTTCTCCCTCTTTCCGTTCAACCTAGTTACCTCCTACCCAGTCAAAGGGCACCTCTTCAGGGAAAACTTTTCCCCTTCACACATATATATTGAGGCCAGACTTCCCTATTGTTGTTGTTTAGCCACTAAGTTGTGTCCAACTCTTTTGCAACCCACCAGGCTCCTCTGTCCATGGGATTTCCCAGGCAAGAATACTGGAGTAGGTTGCCATTTCCCTCTCCTGAGGATCTTCCCAACCCAGGGATCGGACCCATGTCTCCTGCATTGGCAGGCAGATTCTTTACTGCTGGGCCACCAGGGAAGCCCCTAGGCGTCCCTACTACCTACTCTCATTTTAATTCCTTCGAATTTTAATCCTTCCTAGTTTGCAGTTACATTAGTGTGAATCTCCTGTAGCAGATCTTAATCCTGAAGGCAGGTATAGCCTAGGATTATCATCATATTTGCCACATGGAAAGTACTCTGTCAATAACTGTGGACCAAGCATCCTAAGGTAGTGATAAGCAGAGTCAGGCAGCACTTGGCTGGAATGCCAGCTCGAAAACTTACTATTTTGACAATTAATTACACTCCCCATATCTCAGCTTCCCCTTCTGCAAAATGAACATAACAATATCTATTTCACAAGGTTATGTTAAGAAAAATATAGATAAAAGCATCTAGCTGGCACTTTGTAAGTGCCCACTCAGTAATATTCATTTCTTTACCTCTCTTGTCACCTAACCAGCTCACCAGGGCTCCCAGGGCATCTTTGACCTTGACCCTCAGCCCACACAAACCTTTCTTCATAAACCCAAAAGTCCACCCTAGAATTCAGATTAAATGTGAATTTAATTCACATTCAGACTTCAGATTAAATCTGAATTCAGGTTAAAAATGTTCTCTGGGGTTATCTGAAGCTGAGTGATGAGTTTCCACTCATCACCTGTGTCTGTCAGGATTCTAAGCCGCAAGCAGCAAAAACCAACTTATTCATTTAAGCAGAAAAGCTATAAAAAGCAAATGGGAAGCTCAGAATTCCTAGGATGGTATGGAATCAGTCTCAAGCTCTCTACCAAGAACAATGCTCCGAGTTGGGCCACAGGGCTATTTCGAAAGTTTATTTTAGTTGCTCTTAGCCTATGGAGAATAAGAGCAATTCCATGTTTACACAGTATGTTAGGCAAGAGGTTTTCCTCTCATGTGGTCACCTATGGCAATGTCTGAAACAGCCAGTCCTGGTGAACATTCTGCTCTTAATGCGGTCCCCAAAATAGTATTCTTTGGGCAAATGAATTTGAGGAAAGTTCCCCTGTGAAAGTCACAAGGCACAATAGCCAATTATAGGCTCTGAGAAGTCATGAGATAATGAAATTTGTTGAATTTTTCAGCCCAACACTTTTGAAGCTTATTTGACTACAAACCACTGCCACATTTTATTGGGGCTCTCACGACACCTCTTGACATCCATACCATGCTGCAACACAGATTCCTTGAGATCTACTCAGAAGATTCTGCAAATTTCCTTTTTGCTGTCTGTCCTGCCTCCCTCAAGAAAGTTATCACAAAGTAAGTGAATCTTGATTGAGCCTAAGATCATGGCATCTAGTCCCATCACTTCATGGCAAATAGTTGGGGAAAAGTGGAAGCAGTGACAGATTTTGTTTTCTTGGGCTCCAAAATCACTGCGGACAGTGACTGCAGCCATGAAATTAAAAGATGCTTGCTCCTTGGAAGGAAAGTTATGACAAACCTAGACAGCATATTAAAAAGCAGAGACATCACTTTGCTGGCAAAGGTTCATATTAGTCAAAGCTACAGTTTTTCCAGTAGTCATGTATGGATGTGCAAGTTGGACCATAAAGAAGGCTGAGCACCGAAGAATTGATGTTTTTGAATTGTGTTGGAGAAGACTCTTGAGAGTCCCTTGGACAGTAAGGAGATCAAAGAAGTCAATCCTAAAGAAAATCAACTCTGAATATTCATTGGAAGGACTGATGCTGAAGCTCCAGTACTTTGGCTACCTGATGCGAAGAGCAAACTCATTGGAAAAGATCTTGACGCTGGAAAAGATTGAGAAGGGGGCAACAGAGAACGAGATGGCTGTATGGCATGACCAAATCAAGGGACAAAAATTTGAGGAAACTCTGGGAGATAGCGGAAGACAGAGGATCCTGGCGTGCTGCAGTCCACGTGGTCACAAAGAGTAGAACACAACTTAGCAACTGAACTACAGAGAAGAGATACATGGATGGTGCAGGGAAGCATAATACTTGCTGCTCCAAGTCCATGGACCAGCAATACCAGCATCACCTGAGAGGTCTGGGAAATGGAGGCTCTCAGGCCCCACCCCAGACCCAAGAAAACAGAATCTGCAGTGAAACAAGATCCCCAGGTGATTCGTCTGCACAGGAAGGTCTGAGTGATACTGACATAGATAACTTCCACACCTGTAAGCTCCAATTCCAAGTAATGAATGTTTAAGGAATTCAATTACCACCCAAATTCCCTCACTAGATAAATGGTGTCTATACCTCCGGGGGATCTGGTTCCTCCCTTTAGCATTTTACAGAGCTCAGCATTCTTTCAAAGGGATTGCCTACACCCTTTGGGATTTCGGGACTTTAAGGAAACCTTAACATTTTGTGGTTTGGCCACAGAGAAACTGAGCTGCCTTCTATGATCTTCTTTAAAACATCCTGTGGGAGGCCCTGGCCCCTGGCACTGAGAGATGTGCCATCCACATCACTGTCTCCAAAAGGTGCTATTGTAGCTAGCTGCAGACCACGTGACACTTAGAAATCCAGCTCTGCAGAGCACAGAGGGAATTCTAAAGAGGCACTTCATTCGTTTTCTGCAAAAACTAGGGTCTCTCAACCACCAGTAGATGTGTTAAGTAATATACTGTTAAGTAAGATGTGTTAAGTAAGATATTAAAAAATATAAAGGTACATTTTTTTTTAATGTAAACTATAAACAGAACCAGTTTTGGCATCTGGAGCTTAGCCTGCCTGACATCTCATTCACCTGCCTTAAATTACAAAACGTCTTACTATTTCCCATAAGGCTCTGCTTTCCTGAGCAAGATTTCAAGGGATTTACAGTAACACAGACCTGGGTTCAAAGACGGGCTCTGCTACTTATTAGTTCAGTGGCCCAAGCATTTTGCTTTACCTCTCTCAGCTGTGGATTCCTTCCTAGAAAAGAGCCATGAGGACCAGTTTCACGGAACTGTTGTGATAAGGACTCCATCAGGTAGTGTGGGGAGCACCAGCACAGTGGCTGCTTTGTGTCAAGGGCTCCAACCTCATTCCATACTGGACCCCCACATAGCCTTTCTCCAAGCCCACTCACAAGTCTCAACTCAAAACCTCCCTGCCCACCACAGTCCTCCAGTCTGACGGGACCACCCTCCTAATCCACAAGCTGTGGGAATAACAGCATGGATCTTCCCTCGCTCCCCAACTACCCCTCCCATTTACGCACACCACAAACTCTACAGCCTTCCTAGAGTTCCCCACCTTCCCAGCACCCCTCTGGGGCTTCTCTGGCCTGTGCTTGGGGAAGGAGATAGAGGGAGCTTGGGAGTAAATGGAAGAGGAAGGGCTGGAAGAGTCCTTTTTCCAGAAATCTACAATCTGGAGTCTATTCCCACTGCTTCAGAGACTAAGGAAGGAAAAGGAAAATTCGGCATGATTTTTTTTAAGTCATGGGGATAACCTTTCTTCTATTTATACTTTGAACTGTAGAAGTTGATTCTACTAACCAATTCTCACACATGGGTACAGATTCTATCTTTGGGGGGGGGGATATTATGATATATAATAAATATATATTTGACCTTCTTCCACAGTTCCCAGCACTGAATTCCTAAAACCCTTGAAATCTCCTAAGTGATGAGAGCTATAATGTGGTCTTTTGTTATGTTACTGTGGTGACCTCACCTAAGGATGGGGGTTGGCTGCCAAGAGGATCAATCAAGTGATTAGAGGGTTGAAACGTTCAGCTCTACCCTCTTTGACCTCCAGGGAGGGGAGAGGGACTGGGGATAGAGTTCAATCGATGACTAATAAATTAATAAAATCAATGGCTAATGATGTAATCAACCATGCCTATGAAATACAGCCTCCATAAAAACCCAAAAGGACATTGTTCAGAAAGCTTCTAGGCAGGTGAACACATAGAGAACCCTACCTTCACCTCCCACCCTCTGACAGACACACACTCATTGGAAATTGGAGTCATTTTAGGGGGGATAAAGAAAAATTACTTGTAAGTCCCTCACTCATCCTTTACAGAGAAGAAACAGAGAAATGACTCCAAGTGACACGTGGAGTGAGATGGGAGAAGACCATAGGCCACCAACTAATATTTGTTCTAGATCTATTTGTGGGCTCACTGTCAGTACCAAGGGAATGCCATTGTTAGTCATCCCAGCAAGAAACAAGTGTTTCCCAGAAAGATAACTTGTTCTGTGGACCAAAAGAATGCACATTAGCAATACTAAAAAGGTGGAAATGACTGATGTTGCTAAATAGCAAGTCATATGCTTAAATGCATTAAGCAGAAAAATACATAAGACTTTTTTCTGAAATATGCTCTGCCAATAACTATATTTTAAATAGTCAACAAAATGATTGTTTAAATTCAACAGTTCTAGGTTTCTTAAAGTACTTGAAGGAGGCCCACTTCCTACATCGAAGGCTCAGGATGGACCCCCAAAGGACTTAATGTAGGTCCCAGATAGGGGATCTATCCATAGCTGCATCTCATGGAGCAACTCAAAGTGTGGCCCACGGACCAGAAAGACTGGCATCAGTGGAGTTATTAGCAATGCAGTCTCAACACAGACACAGAATACAAATTTATGGTTACCAAAGAGGATGGTGGGGTGGGGGGTGGAGAGAAGTTAGGAGTTTGGAATTAACATATACACATGATTACGTATAAAATAGGTAAACACAATGACCTACCGAATAGCAAAGGAAAACTCAATAACTTGTAATAACCAATAATAGAAAAAAAAAATTTTGAAAAAGAATATATATGTATAACTGATTCACTTTGCTGCACACTTGAAACTAACACAACGCTCTAAATTAACTATGCTCCAATTAAAAGAAGAAAAAAGAAATGCAGAGCCTCAGACCCCACCCCAGAATCAAAATCCACATTTTAACAAGATCTGCAGGGATTCAGGTGCTCATTGCAGTTTGAGAAGGGTTGTTTTAGAACATCAGAAGCGTAAGGAATTATCCCAGAGGTCATCCTCTGAGGGACAGTCAGAGGAAGGCAGATTCATTCTGTCACAGCTATAAAACAACTTTAAGAGATAGTGCTTTTTTGAGGCATTACTCAGCAGGGCAGGAGTAAGGCACTTTTTTCAGACACTCTGACACATTCCTACTTTGATAAATCAACAGTCCCAATTTAGAGGTAGACTCTTGGGGCAGGAACAGTCAACCTACATGCCAATATACCCACGGATCCTCACATCCCTTTCAAGAAGCCTACAACAGTGTTCTGTGGTTCGCAAGGCTCATGAGGTAAACTTGTTCTTTACAGCCACACTCACTTAACCCTCAACCATCAGCCATATCATAAAATTGATGTGCCAGAAAATACAATAACAGATTGAGCAACATCAGTGAAATGGAATCATAGGATGAAGGAGGAGGACAGAAATGGAAGGGATATGTTACAACTTCTGTAGGAATCAGGACCAGTAGAATGTGTGGAGTTTTAGGCTTGGGGTAGGGATGAAAAAAAGTAGAAAAGGGTCAACAACAAAAACTGTCCTAATTGGCCTCTGGCTTTTATTGAATAAATTCAAATGTGTTCTTAAGGCCCTTTGACTTTCTGAAAATTTCTGGCAATTTATGATTAGAGTGTTTGATGAAGCAGTTTAGACTGAGCAGAAGAATGTCTATACCGGAACATTTTTATCAGATGTTTAAAAATGCACCCAAAGCTTGTGTGCAACATATAAAAATAGGCATATTTATTTATAACATTGAAAGCAGACCAATTCAATCTGTGTCACCAAGAGCCTGCCTCCAACTGCCTCCTTCTTTATCCCATTTTGCCATTTTGAGAACTGCTAGAAAAATTACAGTAGTGCATTAGCAGGGTTCTACTTCCAAATCCTGCAGTGAGAGAGAGCTAAATGTCACAGAAAAATGGTAAAAGACTGAAAATTCCCTTGTAGAAAGGCTGATGGAAGAGTTCATTTACATGGGAAAAAGAAGTAGAAGGCATGAAAAAGAAAGCCCTTTCAGTGGTACTTGTCCAAATTTTATCTTCTGTCTGCACTCACATATCTTCCACTTTAAAATACTCTGCCCAAATTTTCAGAATAAAATTTAATTCTTCTGCAATCCTGTCTCATCCCCACTGGAAGAAAAAGTGGGCTTCTAGAGCAACAGCCCTGCCCCTGACTTGGATAAGAGGACATACACAATGTATAGTAACCTCTACCATTTGTATGGCCCTTCCCCTTTATGAAGTCCTCTAACATACAACATCTCAAGCCTCTGAAGAAGTATGAATTGTGTTTAATTAAAGCCTGGGTGATGGAAGTGAATAGAAAGTTATTTTGAGGTTGTTCACACATCTTCAGCTCCTCTTATCAAGCTTTCAGAGCTCTATTCTAAACAGTTAGGGGGTGGTAGGAGGCAATTATGTCTCTTCTCTAGCAGCTGCCAGAGATTACTGCCGTCAGAGTAATTATCACCAAATAATTGTTCCCTTTCTTCCTTGCTGATGAGGCAGAATGGGAACACAGACTCATATGAAATAGATTTTATACTTTCTGAATACTAGTTGGATAGCTCAGGTCAGCGGACACCCACTGAAGGATTTCCATGTTGTGTCTTAAAGAAAATTAAAATTCATCTCAGACAAAAGGAAAAACCATCAGATTTCACCTACATGAAGTTAACCAGGTTTCCTGAAGTTGACCGACTGTGGTTTCAGATGGGAAACAAATGCCCATTTTAGGTTAAAATAGACTTCCTCTGCTGAAGATGATTTCGGAAGATGGTAACAAGAGTAGCATTTTCTTACTCTGAACTTTCAGGCAAGTACCTGGTTTACCCCTGTAGTGGTATTTGTGAAAAGACAGTGCTGACAACCCCAGCCCACTCCCTGCCTTTATGACATTCACAGGGAGATTATTAAAATTGTTTACTTGGCTGGGCTCTGGAGCAGTCACGAAGTCCAAATTCTTTAACGGAGTCCTCAAAGTTGTCACAGGACTGAAGATAAGACAGGCTATGATGTGAGTGGACAGTTCTGCAAAGTTGGCAGCATTATTTTCAGGCTCCCATCTACCCCAGAATGCCCTAGACAGCTGTGCGATGAATGTTCCATACAAACAAATACTTATGGGCAATTCAGTACAAATTAGTGGGCCAGAACAAAGCTGAATAGATTATCATCAGAATATTTACATTCTGTGATATAAAGGTGGCCATCTCTTTATTCCCTCATCAAAGTTCTTGATCCTCAATTGCTGTTGTTTGGTTGCTAACTCATGTCCAACTCTGCAACCCCATGGACTGCAGCATGCCAGGCTTCCCTGTCCTTCACCATCTCCTGAAGTTTGCTCAAACTCATGTCCATGGAGTTGGTGAGGCCATCCAATCATCTCATCCTCTGTCACCCACTTCTTCTCCTGCCAACCTCACTCAATAAACCTGCATTATTATTGCCTGATGTGTACCAGACAATGTGGTAGGGACTAGAGCAGGGAGGAGCCTGGGGAAACCAAGATAAGCTCTCTGCCCTCAGTGGGTTCACTGTGGTATTCCTCACTCTTTTCTGACGGAGGCAGACTGGCAATAAGACTTCTGAATTAGCAGTCACAAGATCAGGGTTTGAGGCTTGGGTCCACACTTGCTAGCTATTGACCTCTCCTTGCTTCAGTCTCTTCATCTGTAAATTAATGGTAATGATACGCTGGCAACCTACCTCACAGAATTGTTGTGAAGACCGAATGAAATTAAATCTGAAAAATCATTGCAAAGTATTATGCAAATGTGAGCATTATTATAATCATGGGTCACAGTGAAAGAGCGATTAGAATCCTAAAAACAATGCTACCTCCAACATGAACAATAACAACCACCCACAGCAACTCCCATTTTCTAAGTCCCCTAAAATCAGCACATAGGAAAAGTCAAGTCTGCTTTCCTTTAAAGGCAAGGGTGTATCATAAGTATTTGGGTGACTCTAGTGCAAAGAGCACAGTAGGTGCTCAAATACATTGAAAAAACAAAATTGCCATGTGGTTCCACGGTTAAAATAGACAAAACAGAACCAAAGAGGCCACTCTGGCCACTGCTGGTAGGAAAACGGGGCTCAGAATCATACATCTTAATGGTTATAATTGATCAACTTATCTTCTTATATAATTATGCAACTATGTCAGTAGTAATAGTAAATTCAAAACTATTTTCTGTAGACCAACTATAAGCCAAAGGGTTCCTCCTTGTCTCCCAGCATAACAAGACTCATTGCTAAAAGCTTTGAATGTTGCTTATGTTTCACCAAGATTGTAAAATCATAGTCAGTAGCCTATGAAAAGGGTCTGAGAAAAGTATAGAACCATGACTTCTTAGATAACTGGAAGCTAGCTTCATAGGTATAAAGTTTAAGGAGGAAAAGGATTCAGAGTCTAGATTGGGTAGGCCGCAGCACAGAGACTCAAGACACACATCAATTTCTGGGGCTTTGATTTCCAAAATGATGATAATGGGTGGAGCTGTAGTTGGGGTTCCACTTTTCAGCCTTAGGCAAATAGCTTAAATCTGCTCATCTATGTTTTCCAAATCTGAAGGCAGGAGGAGAAGGGGACGACAGAGGATGAGATGGTTGGATGCCATCACCAACTCGATGCGCATGAGTTTGAGCAAGCTCTAGGAGTTGGTGATGGACAGGGCAGACTGGCTTGCTGCAGTCCATGGGATCACAAACTGAACTGAGCTGAACTGAAAACATATATAACATCTTTCTCAGTATACCACAAACACAACAAAAACAACAAATACCCCTAGGGCCCATGAGAAGTGAATGGGAAAGGGAATTTTAAAAAGTAATACTTATTCACTTAAGCCAGTGCAGAAACTGACAGAGAAAAGTATGGGGAACAGAGTTGGGGAAAAGTACAAGAACTTGGTTGCGGGCAGCAGGAAGCTGGCCTAGAATAAAATTCCCTGCATGTAACTGTGAAACATATACCTCTAGTTAGGGGACTGAGCACAGAATAGACCAAGGATTCTTTATATGGACTTGACAGAAGCAAAAGATATTAAGAAGAGGTGGCAAGAATACACAGAAGAACTATACAAAAAGATCTTCATGACCCAGACAACCATGATGGTATGATCACTCACCTAGAGCCAGACATCCTGGAGTACAAAGTCAAGTGAGTCTTAGGAAGCATCACTATGAACAAAGCTAGTGCAGGTGATGGAATTCCAGCTAAGCTATTTCAAATCCTAAAAGATGCTGTGAAAGAGCTGCACTCAATATGCCAGCAAATTTGGAAAACACAGCAGTGGCCATAGGACTGGAAAAGGTCAGTTTTCATTCCAATCCCAAAGAAAGGCAATGCCAAGGAATCTTCAAACTACTGCACAATTGCACTCATCTCACACACCAGGAAAGTAATTCTCCAAATTCTCCAAAGGAGGCATCAACAGTACGTGAACTTAGAACTTCCAGATGTTCAAGCTGAATTTAGAAAAGGCAGAGGAACCAGAGATCAAATTGCCAACATCCATTGGATCACAGAAAAAGCAAGAGAGTTCCAGAAACACATCTACTTCCACTTCATTGACTACACTAAAGCCTTTTACTGTGTGGATCACAACAAACTGTGGAAAATTCTTCAAGAAATGAGAAAATGAGACCATCTTACCCGTCTCCTGAGAAATCTGTATAAAGGTCAAGAAGCAACAGTTACAACCAGATATGGAACAATGGACTGATTCCAAATTGGGAAAGGAGTATATCAAGGCTGTATATTGTCACCCTGCTTATTTAATTTGTATGCAGAGTACATCATGAGAAATGCTGGACTGGATGAAGCACAAGCTGGAATCAAGAATGCCAGGAAAAATACCAATAACCTCAGATATGCAGATGACATCACCCTTATGGCAGAAAGCAAAGAGTAACTAAAGAGCCTCCTGATGAAAGAGAAAGAGGAAAGTGAAAAAGCTGGCTTAAAACTCAATATTCAAAAAATGAAGATCATGGCATCTGGTCCCATCAGTTCATGGCAAACAGATGGGGAAACAGTGGAAATAGTGACAGACTTTATTTTCTTGGGCTCCAAAGTCACTTCAGATGATGACTGCAGCCACAAAATTAAAAGACGCCTGCTCCTTGGAAGTAAAGTTATGACCAACCTAGACAGCATATTAAAAAGCAGAGACATTACTTTGCCAACAAAGGTCTGTATAGTCAAAGCTATGAATTATTCCAGTATTCATGTATGGATGTGAGAATTGGACAATAAAGAAAGCTGAGCACAGAAGAATTGATGCTTTTAAATTGTGATGTTGGAGAAGACTCTTGAGAGTCCCTTGGACTGTAAGGAGATCTAAACAGTCAATCCCAAGGAAATCAGTCCTGAATATTCATTGGAAGGACTGATGCTGAAGCTGAAGCTCCAATACTTTGGCCACCTGATGCAAAGAACTGACTCACTGGAAAAGATCCTGATGCTGGGAAAGATTGAAGGCAGGAGGAGAAGGGGACAACAGAGGATGAGATGGTTGGATGGCATCACCGACCCAATGGACATAAGTTTGAGCAGCTCCAGGAGTAGGTGATGGACAGGGAGACTTGGCATGCTGCAGTCTATGGGGTTGCAAAGAGTCGGATACGACTAAGTGACTGAACTGAACACCTTATAATAAGTCTGTGTAACCTCCTATGGCCAACAGTCCAGTTAGATGTGTAAAAGAATCTACCACGCCCTGCCATCATAGCGCAAAAATACATCAGAGCATCTGAGAAGAGCTCCCAAAGTGCAGAAACCCAGAGTATGGGTGTGGGTCAGACAAAACAGGTGGCCCACACAGGCTTCTCACTTCCCTTGTTCCAACCCAGCTTACTTTTCCCCTCTACCACTCTCCACAGGACATATTTAAAAAGGAAAAACTATCTTGAAACCAAAGCTATTCACTTACACTTCACTTACACTTCAACAAAGTTGATTGTTTTTTGAGGGAACACAGGAAAAGAAACAGATAAGGAGAAGGGAAAGGAAGCATATAAACAGAACTTGTGTCAGACCCCGAATTGTTTCAAGTAGAAGGACTTTCAGAAATATTCTTACCTCCTCATCTCAGCAGAGGCCAAAACAACTAAATGTGCTGAATCAAAGCTCTGGGCAAAGAATATGCCCGCAGAGGCAGGCCTCTTCTGGCCAGCCCTGAATCCAGCCTCTCCAGACCCAATCATCTTATCTGGGGTCCCAGATCTACTCAGGATGGCTTGTCAACCCCTCGTTTTACAGGTGACGGAAGACACATATGGTGAAGACTTGCCCAAGGCCCCAGATCTGGTGAATTATAACCGAGATCTTCCAATACCATCCACCTGCTCTTGCATGCTCATGAATAATGTTTTGTTTTATTTTTGCCTTAGGAGGGACCTGGCTTCATTTTCCAAAGAAACCAACTCACCAATTACCAAACTGTCAAACCTAGAGGAGGGATTTGCCATTATTTTTCAAATCTGTGCACCGAAAGTACACCTAACACAATACCTTAAAACTGATTCCAGGAACAGATCTTGTAACCAAATAAAGTTTATTCATGAAGGAACACATATGCACACAGCAGATCTGTTCCATTCTGTCTGTTGGTCTTCTCCCTTCTTTTATCACATGTCCCTGGCTCTGGGATTGTGTCACGGCCAGTCATAAGACTAAGGATGTGTTAAGATGTTGTGTTGACAGATACGTAGAAGAACACTAGTTTCACAGTTTGGCCCTATGTTTCAGTTGATACAAGTAACATACACATACTTTTACTAAGAAATAAATATAAAGCAGCCAAAACCAGACAAGTTCTAGATCACTAGGGCTTGACACCCAAGCCTAAGATGGTGTTCCTGGAATGCAGCCCAAGATCCTCTTCTACCCATTGTCCCCCACCCTCTTTGTTGTTCAGTCGCTCAGTCGTGTCTGACTCTGCGACCCCATGGACTGCAGCACGCCAGGCTTCCCTGACCATCACCAACTCCCAGAGCTCGTTCAAACTCATGTCCATTGAGTCGGTAAGACCATCCAATCATCTCGTCCTCTGTCATCCCCTTCTCCTCCCAGTCTTCAATCTTTCCCAGCATCAGGGTCTTTTCCAATGAGCTGGCTCTTTGTATCAGGTGGCCAAAGTATTGGAGCATCAGCCTCAGCATCAGTCCTTCCTATGAATATTCAGGATTGATTTCCTTTAGGATTGACTGGTTTGATCTCCTTACAGTCCAAGGGACTCTCAAATATGGATCAAGTGTCCTCGCCAATCCAGGCTTTAATCCTCCTGTGGCACATGATCAGTGCCTCTTTCTTACTCCTCTCCTGAAGATTTCTGTATTGTGAGTTTGGAAACCCTTTCTTCCACTATATCATGTTCCTCTTCTGGTCATTTTGTCTAAAACAGAGTATGGTTCTATTCCTTAGTGAACCCCTCATGTACTGGTCTAAGCTTGAACTTCTGCTTCTCTACTCTGAGCGCCTCTCTGAGGCATCAACTCTATTTCCTGACCAGAAGTAGAATTTCACTCTCCCCCTGTTCAAAAGCTCCAAAAAGTTTTAGATTCATTCACAGAATCCTGTTTTATGTACCTCTTTATTTTCCTGGGCTCCAAAATCACTGCAGATGGTGACTATAGCCATGAAATTAAAAGACGCTTGCTCCTTGGAAGGAAAGGTATGACAAACCTGTACAGCATGTTAAAAATAAAAAAACACCACTTGACCAAGAAATGTCCATATAGTCAAAGCTATGGTTTTGCCAGTAGTCATGTACGAATGTGAGAATTGGACCATAAAGAAGACTGAGTGCAGAAGAATTAATGCTTTTGAACTGTGATGTTGGAGAAGACTCTTGAGAGTCCCCTGGAAAGCAAGGAGATCACACCAGTCAATCCTAAAGGAAATTGTCCCTGACTATTCACTGGAAAGACTGATGCTGAAGCTGAATCTCCAATACTTTAGTCACCTGATGTGAAGAACCAATTCACTGAATAAAACCCTGATCTTGGGAAAGATTGAAGGCAAAGAAGAAGAAGGTGGCAGAAGATGAGATAGTCAAATAGCAGCACCAACTCAATGGCCATGAATCTGAGCAAACTCTGGCACAGTGAAAGACAGGGGAGCTTGGCATACTGCAGGCCATGAGGTCACAGAGAGAAGAACATGACTTAGAGACTGAAAAAGAGATTATCATTAAATGAAGCAAGTCAGGAAAAGACAAATATCATATGATATCACTTATATCTGGAATCTAAAACCACGATACACATGAACTTCTTTACAAAACAGAAACAGACTCCCAGAAAACAAACTAATGATGACCAAAGGGGGAAGGGGAGGGGAAGGATAAATTAGGAATTTGGGATTAACATATATACACTAGTATATATAACACAGATAAATAAGAAGTACCTACCTACTGCATAGCACAGGGAACTATATTCAGTTTCTTGTAATAACTTATAGTGGAAAAGAATCTGAATTTAAAAATATATAACTGAATCACTTTGCTGTGAAAAGTGATTTAAACTTTTAAATCAAACTTGAAATAAATTTTAAATAAAACCTGAAAAGTTTTAAACCAACTAGGCTTCAATTAAAATAATACATTAAAAAAAACTACAGTCGTATCAGCATTAAAACAGATAGATCAAGGGAACAGAACAGGAAGCCCAGAAATAACCCCATGCCTGTATGGTCAACTAATTTATGAAATGGAAACCAAAAATATACAATGGGTAACGACAGTCTCTTAAAAAAATAATGTTGAGAAAACTGGACACCGCACATAGAAGAATGAAACTGAGCCGCTATCTTACACTATACACAAAAGTTAACTCAAAATGGATTAAATATTTGAATGTAAGACCTGAAACCATAAAACCGCTAGAAGAAAACATAGGTGGTAAACTTCTTAACGTTGGTCTAGGCAATAATTTTTTTGGATTTGACACTGAAAACAAAGACAGCAAAAGCAAAAATAAACAAATGGGACTATATCAAACCAAAAAGCTTCTGCACAGGAAAGGAAACCAACAAGAAGAAAAGAAGAAAATATTTGCAATCACATGTTTGTTAAGGGGTTAATATCCGAAAATGTAAAGAACTAATACAATAGCAAAAGATCTGAATAGACATTTTCCCAAAGACTTTCAGATGAAAAAATGCTAAGTATCACTAATCATTAGGGAAATGCAAATCAAAAACACAATGAGACATTACCTCACACCTGTTAGAATGACTATTATCAAAAAGACAAAATAAGTGTTGGCCAGGATGTGGAGAAAAGGGAATTCTTGTCCTATAAGCGAGAATCTAAATTGGTATGGCTGCTATGGAAAACAGTATGGAAAGTCCTCAGAAAAACTTAAAATGAGCTACAGTATGATCCTGCAATTTCATTCTGGGTATTTACCCGAAGAAAATAAAAGCACTAACTGAAAAAGATATATATACCCCCATGTTCATTATAGAATTGTCTACAATAGCCAAGATATGGAAAAAATGTAAGCGTCCATCAACAAATGAATGGATGAGGAAGATGTGGAGTGCATGTGTGTGTATAAAAGTTGCTGAACTCCTGCCATTTGCAAACTCATGCACGGAATTCAAAAGCACTATGTTAAGGGAAACAAGTGAGACAGAGTAAGACAAATACTGTATGCTGTCATTTATACGTGGAATTTAAAAAGAAAGGACGGAGAAGGCAATGGCACCCCACTCCAGTACTCTTGCCTGGAAAATCCCATGGACGGAGGAGCCTGGTAGGCTGCAGTCCATGGGGTCGCTAAGAGTTGGACACGACTGAGCGACTTCACTTTCACTTTCCCTTTCATGCATTGGAGAAGGAAATGGCAACCCACTCCAGTGTTCTTGCCTGGAGAATCCCAGATGGACTGCCGTCTATGGGGTCACAAAGAGTCGGACACGACTGAAGCGACTTAGCAGCAGCAGCAGCAAAAAGAAAGGAAGTTCATGGCTATAGAGCACAGTTTGGACCGTATGGAAGCTCTATTTTTAGTTTTGGACATACATCAGAGAAAAAAATAGAAAGGATACATACACCCCAATTTTCATTGCAGCACTGTTTACAATAGCCAAGACATGGAAGCAGCCTAAGTGTCCATCGACAGATGAATGAATAAAGATGTGGTACATATATATTGGGTTGGCCAAAAAGTTCATTTGAGTTTTCAATAAGGTTTTATGGAAAAGCCCAAATGAACTTTTTGGCCCATCTAATATAGTGAAATATTACTCAGCCATTAAAAAGAATGAAATAATGCCATTTGCAGCAACATGGATGGGCCTGAAGATTATCATAATAAGTGAAGTAAGTCAGAGAAACACAAATATCACATGATATGGCTTATATGTGGAATCTAAATAAAAAATGCCACAAATGAACTTATTTACAGACTTAGGAAAAGAACTTATGGTTACCAGGAAGGAAGGGTAGGGGGAAAGATTGGGAGTTTGGGCTTTACATGTATATGCTACTATATTTAAAATACAGTAGTGACCTACTGTATAGCACAGGGAACTCTGTTCAATATTCTGTAATAACCTAAACAGGAAAAAATCTTTGAAAATTGATACACATATATGTATAACTGACTCATTTTTCTGTATACCTGAAACTAACACAACATTGTTAATCAACTATGCTCCAATATAAAATAAAAATTGAACAAAAAAGAACAGATTGTGGTTGTCAGAGGTGGGGTGTGGGTGAAATGGGTAAAAGACACCAGAAAGTACAAACTTAACGGTTATAAAATAAACAAATCATGGGAATATAATATATAGCATGGCAACTATAGTTAATAATATTGTATAGCATATATGATGGTTGCTAAGAGAGTAAATATTAAAAGTTCTCGTCAGAAAAAAATTCTGTAACTATGTTTGGTGACAGATGTTATCTAGACTTAGTGTGGTGATCACTTTACGATATATAGAAATATCAAATCATTATGTTGTACATCTGAAACTAACACAAAGTTGTATGTCAAGCATACTTCAATTTAAAAAAAAAAAAAAAAAAAAAACCAGCAACTGCTATTGGGGAACCAGAACTTCCTGCTATAGTACCCTCTGAGAAACTGCATAGAACATTTTTCAGCATGAAGGTAAGGAAGCAGGGTTACTTATCTAGCCAGGCCTGTCCCTCCTTGGCTGAGGGTTGTTCCTCAGGCAATACTCTCGGCACTTGCAGTCTAATCTATCTGCTTTCAAGCTCACATTCATGGCCAGAGAATACCCACAGGCAGAGAGAAGCAGGGGGATGTCCATTTGTACAGGCTGTCCATAGTTGAACCCTGGCGCATCTGCTACAAAGATGGTTGTTGCTGTCACTCAGAGTTCCCCCTTCTGTATGATCTTTCAGAATCCAACTTAATTTAAGATGTATTGAATGCCTACATTCCATAATGTACCAGACTGGACTCAGGTGAGTACAAAGATGTATAAGATACAGTTCTTCCACACATGGAACTGCATATCTGATATATGAGAAAAGCAGACATATAAGTCACCATAGAATAAAGTAGAATATGAGAAATGTTGTATTGGAGCCACAAGCTATGAGAGCTAGAGGAAAATGAGATTCGTGTTGACGAGAGGGAAAAGGCTATCAGTGCAGTTTTCCAAAGCCAAAATATTTTAAGCATATGCTAAATCGACAAACATCCAATTCCCACCAAAAGCAAGAGAAGAAACATTCTTTCACAGGGCCCTACAGCCAGAAAAACAGCAAGAAAATTAGAACCACTTTATCTCAACTCATAGAAGGAAATAAGTCACATACTTCAGTATCGCCCAGTCTTCTAGATACATTTTAAATGAAATCACAACAGCAAGATACTCCTTCTGCTTAATATTTCATTGTCCACTTTTAGTCTGCTGTCATGAGAAGAAACACAGAATTGACAGTCTTCATGAGACTCTCAAGCTCAAGGAATGTGCCCTTCTCCTGTTTTCTCTGCAACAGGCAGTTACTTTCCAGGTCCCTGCTATTGACAGACCATTTTGGAATGAAGCTGAACCAGACCTCAGCAGTTTTCCAAATCCAGGTGAAGAAACTGGCTGACTTCAGCATGAAAGACAAGGGCTGGGGAGCAGAAGGTGGATGGATGAGTCAGCCCCCATTCGTGGAAAGCAGAGGTTTTGTTAGGAGAATCTCAAGCTTTCATTTTGTGGTATTTGGGAGCTTAATTCCTTGCTTCTAATTAGATGTCTGAACTGTAATCACGAAGGTATTTCACAATTAGTTTCTTAGATCTTTAAGAGGTTCTATGAATAACTTAAGTGAGGGGAAGAAGAGGAGCCATGTGGCGAAGGAACAGAAGGGGGCTTCAGGAAGCTGCCTGCTGATTAGGTATCAGAGATGTCACAGCCCAACTCTAATATCCAAATACTATTGATGGAGAAGTGTGAGAATGAAGGCCTGGGGTGGCGGTTCCTTGTTCTTTTTGCCCAGCTCCTGCTTTTCTGACTCTTCTGGCTTTCCTGCTCTAAACCAGAGACTTATAACAGCTGGAAGTTTGGGGACAGAGCTAGAAGCAGCAATTGTACTATCACAACTCAAGTTCTATGTAGCTATGCCCCTGCCACCATCTCAGATGCCAGAGGGCAACAATAGGGAAGACAAGGTTGTATGGCTCTGTGGAAACACAGCAGATTGAATCTGCCCTCTCTAGCTATTACTCCTTCAGTGTCAGCTGAGAACACTGGGGAATACTTGCCAGGATTCTCTTCTTTGATCTCTAACAGAGAGACTCAACAGCATTATCATGCCCAAGCCAGCCACAATCCAACCACTCTATTACCAAAAGGAGATCTTGCCTAATACCACCATATACGATCCAGGAGTACTGAAGACTGTATGTTTTCCAGAGGGAAGAAGAATGCCATATTCAGAAGTTCGAGTCCAAAATAAATTGGGGTCCTGAGCATTTCCCCAAGTGTGCTCTGTGATTCGGCTACACAGCGTTACTTCAGAACCACAACAGAACAATCCCTAGTAAGGATAAGTCCTAGATCGTTGGAGCCAAAACCAAAAAGTCCTAGATTACTGTAGTTTGTGGTCCAAGCCTGGCTTGTCTCCTTTTACGTGCTCTTAAAACATCTTCAGGTGAAGAATAAGAATGGAAATGATAGTATATATGATTTTTGAGGGCCTCCAGACGCCAACTGCTTCAAAGTCATTACTTCATATCACAACCCTGAACAGTAAATATTATTATTCTCTACTTCATAGGTGGGATCAAGAGGTCGAGACTAAGGAGCCTGACCCAAACCATGCAGCTAATAAATGACACAGCCAACTCAGAAACCAGCTCTGACTGACTGCAAAGCTCTTTCCACTCCAATGTGTCCTGTCTGCTAGCCTGTAGCACACCTGATGAAACATGGACAGTTCCCATCTGAGAAATGGGAGTGAGTTGGCTGTCAGGCAGACCTGAATCTGATTCCACAGTCTGCCATAGGAATTTGAGAAAGTTACTGGGATTCAGTTTCCTCATCTGTAAAATGGGGGAAAAAACAGTACTTAACCTCATCAGGTTGTTGAAAGGACTGAATGAGATACTGTTTGTGAGACACTTACCATAGTGTCTAGCACACGGTCATACTTGACAAATCTTGGTGATTATTGTAGTTAGGGTCTGGACTCAGAGCTCCCCAAAGAACTTTAAGTTTTTTTAACTTGGATGCACAGAATTGGGTAAGCTATAATCTTTGATTTATGACACATTCTCATCATTAATCCATGGGTCCTCTTTATTAACTCACATACTTATTTCATACTCAATACCCACAAAACTACCACTCAACATATACAACTGATAGTAACTTATACTCTTTATGCATACTAGGGACTTCATATTTATATAATATGTATGCTTACATATAGCCATGTTGTTGTTGTTTTAGTCACTAAGTCACATCTGACACTTTTGCAGCCCCATGGACTACAGCCCACCAGACTCCTCTGTCCATGGGATTTCCCAGGTAAGAATACTGGAGTTGGTAGCCATTTCCTTCTCCAGGGGATCTTCCAGACCCAGGGATCAAACCTGGGTCTCCTGTATTGCAGGCATATTCTTTACCATTGAGCCGCGTGGGCAGCCCACATGGAGCCGTACATCTAGTCTAAATGTATCAGCACAATGAAAGTACTCAGTGTTCACTGGAAAAATGACAGAATCAATAACTGTAACATTTCTTCATTGATCTCTTGTACAATGTGACTGAGTGTTAAGACAGAAGTCTTTTAGCCTCATCGGACCAGATAATAGATACCACACTCCAAAAGAGATGCGATGCTCGGAATAGAGTTTGCAAAGGCAGTATGTACAGACTAGTTTTTATTAGCCCTTTATCACATTAAGAGCAAACCCCACTCAGTTGAAAGGTGAATGGTCATTTAAGATAGGAGGATTTGGGGAGAGAACAATGGCGGCACTCTGGGTCTCATGCCCATCCCATGGGGTAGGGGTCAGAGTGCTTTCCCTGGACCTGAAGTCAAGAAAAGGGGCATAAGTGGTCCACTTAAGAGACTGACCCATGTGCCCTGAATATGGTTGATGTCTGTCTCAGGGCTGAGACATGTGAAGGGCAAGTAGTAAAGGCTAGCAGGCTGCTGTCACAATGAATAAAGGAGCATGGTTGCATCATGATGGAACAGTGGTCCCAGACACTCAGAGTAGAAGAGACATGAGTGTTCCTTGTGGATTAGATATCAGCCACAAAAGACAGAGATGGCCTGAGATCATCTCACATCCTAGCCAAGAGGGCTGTCTGGAGGGGCAAAGTGATGCCATAGGAAGGCAGGCCATCAAGAGTCCCAAGGTGAGAAACTGTGAGCCAGCAGCAAGAGAACTACAAAGCCACCCCCAGAATGAATAGACCGCAACTGCAGGACTCACAAAGATCCCCCAAAAGAGCTGGCCACAGCCACCTGCAGGCTCTGATACATCTCACAGTGCTGGTTAAGTAAGAACTTTCCTGCTTCCTTCTCTCTTCTCCTTCCCCTACTTCCAACACAGGAAGAGCCAGAGGCAGCCCAGAGAGTGGATGAGAAGGGCTGAGAAACACAAGGCAACACAATGGAGAAGCAAATCTCCTCCTCATCCTCCTCCTCCTCCACTGGAGATCCGCATGTGGGATGGGGCAGCAGTGATAGGGAGATGTCTTACCTTGGAAGGAAATGTACATTTTTCTTACAACATTGGACTGGGCATAATAATTACTAAACTGAGACTGTTTTCTGACTAGGAATGATCAACATACTTGTCCAAGAGGGTCCAGCTTTCTGGATTGGAGAAATTAGCTGTGTTCAAAAGAAATGAAATTAGCTACGTTCTGCATAGGGTTTCCCCAGTGGCGCAATAGTAAAGACTCTGCCTGCTGAGCAGGAGACACAGGTTCGATCCCTGGGTCAAGCAGATTCCCTGAAGAATTAAATGGAAATCCACTCCAGTATTCTTATCTGGAAAATCCCATAGACAGACTGTAGCCTGGCAGGCTACAGTCCATGGGGTTGCAAAGAGTCAAACACGATTTAGCAACTGCATGCGTGCACACACACACACATACACACGTTCTGTGTAAATTCTGTGAGTCCCACTTGCTGAAAGTAATGGTTATAGTTATAGGAGCTCAACTGAAATCTCTAAGGATCAATGTACAGTCCTCTAGACATACCCTGGGTTTATCAAAAATTCTTACCCAAAATGGGATCAGGAGCCCTATTTTGGATCTCTCTCTTCATCTAGGGCAATCAGGAGTTTGAACTGTGCCCAGAAAATGTTGGAAGAGCCTCCAGATTTTCTCCATTGTGACCAGCCTTGAGATGCTCATTAACCATTGAAAAATAAGTGACTGTCCTGCTTCTGTGTCAAGGCTGGATCCTTAATGAAAACTGGAGCCTTCCCCTTAGTGGTCCTACCACCTCTCTGAGCTGCCAGCAACAGGCCGAGCACTGGTTCTCCTACTCTGGAGATGCACTCCAAACCCTGTCACCTTCATGATTTGAGGGGGTTCTCGCTGTTTTTCATGCTTTCAAGCATATTTTGTCTATTCCTTCCCTTCCAGAACTCCTCTGCATAGCGTGCCTCCACGAGCCCTTAAGTATACAACCGTCCTCTTCATCCAAGGTCCACGCTCAAAGGAATAATCGAAAGTGTGAGCCGCTGAGTTGTGTCTGACTCTTGGCGACTCCATGGACTATAACCTGCCAGGCTCCTCTCTCCAGGGGATTCTGGAGGCAAGAATGCTGGAGTGGGTTAGATTGCCATTCTCTTCTCCAGGGGATCTTCACAACCCAGGGATTGAACCTGGGTCTCCTGTATTGCAGGCAGATTCTTTACTGTCTGAGCCACCAAGGAAGCCCTTGTCTATAGCAAATTCTGCTGTGCTCCACTGCTCTCACTTGCCATCTTCTGCAGAGGCCTACCCTGAATGTCAGTTTCACTTGGCCTGGAAGCACCCAGAGCTGGAAGTGCCTGGGAGTTTACATTCCTGCCACCCAGGCCTCATGGCTAATGAATGCCTGATGCAGGAAAGTAAAAGTCCAGCTCTCTTGCCCAGTCCTAGGACAAACTGCAGTATAGTTTAGACTTAAGCACTCCTCTTGGGACCCAGCTAAGGGTGGCTTCTCACTTATTTCTAAAAGCCTTACCTGTCCTGCTTCTCTCCTGGTTTTGCTTCCCTCCCTTCCTGGTTTCTCCTTAGAGCAGTTTATCACTAACCATTTATACAGGAATCCTCTTCTCAGGGTCTGCTTCCTAAACCCACCTAAGACAAAAGGGTAGACCCACTCTGTTTTCCCAAACCTGCTAACTTTATGCTGCAAAAAAGAACTAATCTCTAAGCAGGAAAATAAAAGAATGGAGGTCTCAGGCAGGAGCAGCTCGGTGACCCAGAGCACAATCCAATCCTAAAACGCCTCCTTCCCCTCCAATCTCAGACAGCAAAGAAGTTAGAATGACTTCTTAAGCACTCTTTGAGTGCCTAAACTCAAAGACATTAATCACAAACAAACTTTTATTCAAATTTGTTTTGACTCTCCCTCTTTGTTTTCAAATCTGTTTGGACTGCCAATCTTTCTTTTAGTACCTGAGATTGAATAAACATTCCACTTAAAAGCAGGCATTTTAAATGCTGAATACCTATTGAAAGCTAAGAGACCATAAGGATAAAGGTCAAGATAAGCCTAAAATGAAGTCCCAGTGAAATTCAATACCTGTTTCTTTATATGGAATGGTGCAAAGCTAAGCTGATTGAACTGGATGATAGAGCAGCAGTCCTCAGAAAAATCAACAGAGGTACACTGTGCACCTATTTAAAGGACATCAGCCCATTAAGAAGACCTACGCAGCAGAACTCATGGTCCTAAAACAGATGGGGAAATGGCAACTCCTTAGAAATCCAGAAGTGGAGACCTCTGACTCCTGGCTGGGTCTCACCAATGTGGATGCACTTGCCATTTCCTGATTCCACACTTAGAGAGCACTGATGAGTCACGAAGAACTCAACACGCCCCCTCCTTGACCACTTGGGACAAGTCAGCCAGGACTGTCTTCTGACTGTGCACGAAGGTAGTGTGACCCCCATCACTCCAAGCAACTTTACAGGGAGAAGAGTCAATGACAAAAACGATGACCACATTTTACAGTTCCCCATTTGGTCCTGCCCTCCTTCTCACAAGTTGCTCATTACAATCAGAATCCACATCAGCAAGTACCCAAATTTACTTTGTTTCAACCCTCCCCTGAACCAACTGTGTTAGAATTAGTGGTGGGGCAAGTGCTGATGAAGACTTAGGTTCTAAGAGTTGAAACCACAGCAAAATGTCTTTTTATGTATATTTTCATTTGTTGGGAGGAGCATTAACAGAAATACATTAGGAGGCAAAACAGCTCAGTTGAAATTAGTGCTGGAGCCAGACAGCCAGTTAAAATCCAACAGCAAAGCATTCCAATTGTGAATCCTTGAGCAAAGTTCTTTGACTCTACGGTGCCAGTTTCCTCATTTGTCAGATTAGAATAATATAAGTGGCAACCTCATAACAATAATAAGCTCTAAGTGAGTTAATACTTGAAAAGTCCTTCGGTAAGTTGTTGTTGTTCAGGCACTAAGTCGTGTCCGACCCTGTGTGACCTCATGGACTGCAGCATGCCAAACTTCCCTGTCCTTCACTATCTCCTGGAGTCTGTTCAAACTCTTGTCCAGTGAGTCAATGATGCCATCCAACCATCTTATCCTGTGAAAACACTCACTAAATAGAACCTGTGACTGTTGTTGCAATTGCTGTTATTTATTTCTCTATCATCATAATCATCAGCCAGCACTTCCCTAAGAAAATTTACAAACTTGAATCAATTTCTGTTGCCTATTAATTGAAGTTAAACAAATATCTGCCCTACCACTCAAGTTCCAAGTATCTGAATAAATCTCTCAGATTGTCTCTACAAGTATCTTGATCTAAAAGTCTATTCTATAGAACTCTTAAGCCAAATATCTCTTGCATTCCATTCTATGCAACTCCTCTGATATCTCAGAAATTCAAGGGATTCAAGATAAGAAGTCTCTATTTATACTGGATATTGAACACGCTGTAAGAAAAGCATAGGTCAAATAACTCAATTCAGTGTGTTTCTCTTCTCGCTACACAGAGACTCACTGCTACAGCTTACTAGGTTTAAACAAAACCAGTAATTGAGTACTTTTAGTACTTTCCCTTCTGTTATTCCACCAGGCTAAGGTTATTTTCTGTTACCTGATGTGTAAGAAAAATATGTCCCTCTTCCCTCTTTCATCCTCACCTTCTCTAGTGGGTTCAACGTGCAACCTGAAGAGTATATGTGGTCTCTACTAAATTTCAATACCAATACTCCAACGGGTTTGATACTCAATAGTACTAATACTGCCTAATATTCAAACACTAAAGGAGCATAAACAATGAAGTAAAACATGTGGTCAGGACAGACTTCAGAATTTGCAGGGCTCACTTCACTTCATCCTTATGGCAGAAAGTGAAGAGGAACTAAAAAGCCTCTTGATGAATGTGAAAGTGGAGAGTGAAAAAGTTGGCTTGAAGCTCAACATTCAGAAAACTAAGATAATGGACCATGGCCCTGGTCCCATCACTTCATGGAAATAGATGGGGAAACAGGGGAAACAGCGTCAGACTTTATTTTTGGGGGGCTCCAAAATCACTGCAGATGGTGACTGAAGCCATGAAATTAAAAGACGCTTACTCCTTGGAAGGAAAGTTATGACCAACCTAGATAGCATATTCAAAAGCAGAGACATTACTTTGCCAACAAAGGTCTGTCTAGTCAAGGCTATGGTTTTTCCAGTGGTCATGTATGGATGTGAGAGTTGGACTGTGAAGAAAGCTGAGCACCGAAGAATTGATGCTTTTGAACTGTGGTGTTGGAGAAGACTCTTGACAGTCCCTTGGACTGCAAGGAGATCCAACCAGTCCATTCTAAAGGAGATCAGTCCTAGGTGTTCATTGGAAGGACTGATGTTGAAGCTGAAACTCCAATATTTTGGCCACCTGATGCAAAGAGCTGACTCAGTTGAAAAGACCCTAATGCTGGGAAAGATTGAGGGCAGGAGGAGAAGGGGACAACAGAGGATGAGATGGTTGGATGGCACCACTGACTCAACGGACATGGGTTTGAGCAAAGGACAAGGAAGCTGGCGTGCTGTAGTTCATGGATTCACAAAGAGCTGGACATGACTTAGAGAGACTGAACAGCAACAAGTACAAAATGAAAATGTTGGCCCCTTATTCAAAAATTATTAAAAAATTTCAAGATGATGACAGCAGAGCATCAAACCTAAGTACTGTCTGCAGAAGTCATATGCCCAGTAAGGCCTGATCCTGGTCACAGAGCTGTCACCACCAGCGCTACCACTCTGGCCCAATACTCCTAAAACTGCCATCTCTTGCTTCACTCCAGATCTCTGCTCAAGACAAGAAAATCATTTGCCATCATCCTCCTGTGAGACTTTAGGTGTCACATGCCATTCACTTCATCTGTAGTATCCTGCTCACACAGACTCTAGTCTCTTCAAAGCTTTGTTCAGTACAGTTTAGATGGGGCATGGCAAAGACAGAAGGGGCTACTCTCCCTGCTGACATCAGGGTCCTGGAGTCTGGGCGCAGATAAGGAGGTAGCAGAGACATGGAATGTGCTTCAGGGTGAAGCCTGCAGGGACTCCCAGCACCCCAGAGTTCTCCCTATTTATCTGCACTATTCACTGCCCAGAAGATCTAGTTCTGGTGTGTGCAACTCTAAACAGGTAGGTGACATGTAGCTGTGCTGTTTTGTTTTCACAGGCCTATTTGCATTTTCCCTACTTCCCTACCATTAAGACCTCAATACACACAAGGAAAAAAGACTAGACTTGGAGTCAGAGCCTTGGTGCCTCATCTTGGCTCTCACTAGGTATGTCATCCTGGGCAAGTCACTTGACCTCTCCAAGCTTCAAGTTCCTCACCTATAAAGTGGGGTGATGAACACAGGCTCTGCATACCCCACAGGATTACAGTAATTCTCAAATAAGATACCATATGTGAGTGACCCCCTGAAGCAGGATCTGTGCCCCACCCACTCTTTTTTGTTCTCATCTCTCTAAACATAGCACAGTGTATTCAATAAATGTTGGATGAATCAATAAAAACTGCATAAACAAATCAATTTTGTGAGGGCAAAAACCATTAACTTTCATTTTTAATTCCTATATCAAAAGGTTACCCGAGGTCCTACTGTATAGCACGGGGAACTCTGCTCAATGTTATGTGGCAGCCTGGGTGGGAACGGAGTTTGGAAGAGAATGGATACATGTATATGTACGGCTGAGTCCCTTTGCTGCCCACCTGAAACCATCAGAACATCGTTAATAGGCTATGCTGCTGCTGCTGCTAAGTCGCTTCAGTCGTGTCCAACTCTGTGCAACCCCATAGACTGCAGCGCACCAGGCTCCCCCATCCTGGGATTCTCCAGGCAAGAACACTGGAGGTTAATAGGCTATACTCCAATATAAGATAAAAAGTTAAAAAAAAGGTTACCAGGTAACTTCCAAAGAGTATTCCTTCGTTAATACAAATAATGGTTCCTCTTTCTTTCCCTGGGTTTCAGAACTGTAATGTGAGTACAGTCACTTTAAAATTCTTTCCTGTTTTCCACTCTCTCTAATTACATGGTATCAGGAGCCAAAAGATAGACCATGAGATCCTGAGGTTGCTACAACTTGCAAGTGACGCAAATTATCATTAGCAAACTGCATCTGGAACGGAGTTAAAGCACTTCACCCAAAATGATCCCAGGAGAAACAGCTCACTCTAATGACAGTAAAACCCAAATTCACAGCTTAAGGAACAACATATCGTGACCAACCTGTAGCTGTATTAAAAGCACTCATTATTGCTAGGGCACGTTGTACGGAGACTAAACCAACTGCCCTTATCTGTAATAATTTTTAAAAACTGCTACCAAAGCATTTCACACATGCTGAAAACTCCAGGCTAAATTGGTTGCAAGACATAAGGCCATCAGCACATTCAAAGAAATAGTCTCTGCAATTATCACTAATTAACCAGCCCTAACAGCTGGGAACCAGTTGGAGAGGTTTACACTTGAATGTAAATGAGGGAGGAGGGACCTGTGTAACGAGATGAGGAACATATTTGTTTTGTTTTGACTTCTTTTCAGACATATTTCAGTTTACATAAATATTTGAAGGTTGGATCAGACAGGATTTACAGCACAATGGTATTAGGAATGTCTTTATAAAAACTTGGATATGGCCTAAATTAGTTTTCAAGAAGGAGGGGTAGAGGTGGGAGCAGAAGTTTGATTTTCTTTTTTAATATTTAACTTCACGCCCTGACCAGCACCTCATACCACTTAATAAATCACAGGTAGCTCTGACTTAAAATGAGTGAGGAGCGTTTCCATGGCTTCAATTTTTGCTATAGATTTCAGAAGGAACAGATACTGCCTGGAAAGCATGCCAACCTTTTGACTTAAGCACTGCATGTGTGACCTCTGGTTGACCTTGGGCTCTGGGATTGGAGGGTTAAAGTAGTCTTTTGGCATTTGAGCCTGATTTTTTTTCTTTTTTTCCTCCGAAAGTGTTTAGAGAAATAAGAGAGGGCCCCACCCTATGCAACGGGGCAAGCTGTTTCCTGCAGGAGCAAGAATTCCTGGCTATCTCAGTGCCTTGTGAAAAATACTTCTTCAGGAGAGGAGCTCTTTCTCAAAGGATCTGCTTCTGCTCTGTTTCTCTTTCAGCATCTACTTTTGCAAAGAGTTCTTTTAGAATTAGCACGTTCTTCTGCCTAAACACATGTAAAACAAAGGCAATGCTTGAAATGCCAAATCTATGTGTTCCCAAGGTGAGAGTTGGTCCAAAACAGGAATCTAACTAGTTGAACCTCTCGGAACATGGGCTTTCTTAGTTTTCTTCTGAAGGTTGATAGTTGAGGGGCAGGTGGACTATGGGAAACTTAACCTACATAATCATCTCTTTAATAAACATACACTTTTATTAAGCCTGATGTTTGATTACAGGTATATGTGAAATGAATTAGCCTACTTCTGAGTAAAGTAGGAAAGCCTTCATAAAGAGGTTTTATTGTTTACATTCAATGCAAGGAGAAGTCTGACTCAAAGTACTCAGATTTAATCTTGTTCTGAATTAAAACCGTTCTATTATACTGTAACTACTGGTGCTGTCAGGAAAGGTGAATCCAGGATTTTTGCCAGCCACGGAATCCCTTTATACAAGGAAGGTATACATGTGGCCACGAACACACAAACATGCCTGGTTTATTGGCAGCTGTCCTCAGTGCAGGAAGAAGAGTTTATTTTCCTTTAGGAACCCACACTTGAATAATGTGCTGGTGCCCTAGCTGTTTCATAACTCTCCATGTAATTAAGCAGTTGGCATGACCTTCCAAGGCAAGATAATAATAGGAGTTAAGCAAAGGCAGGGCTTGTACACAAGGACACTTTGGACTGCTCAAACTCACAAAAGCCCTCAAATAAATGCAAAATTCTTTCAAATTCAAAGCATTTTCCCAGTGTAGTGACAGCCCCTCCAACCACCCACACAACCCTGCGTGTGAACATGGTGAAATCTTCTGTAATTCAAGAACGGCAAGGTACAATTCAAAAAGGGGTTGGGGGTGAGGGGGAACAGATGCTGGCTATCATTCCTCAAAGCCACCTCCACTGTCCAGATGAGTTCAAGGATGAATATCAAAGCCAGTCATTTGTAAAAGTAAATCGCTATAGATTGCCAGAAGTAAGCTGGTTTTGAAAAAGAAATGACAATTAAAAAAAAAAAAAACAGAAGCACACATTATATGGCCACTTGACTTTTAGATCTTAAAGTCAAGATCTAATAGAGCAGATTTGCACCTTTCCTGGGGACAGAGTGGCTGTCCCCTGAGTGGTTCAATAAGCAGGCAACAGGTAGGTGGGGTGGCAAATACCCCCCCAAAATGGAAGATGGCTGCCACCAATGCCTTCCCTTCCTGCATGCACATACTGCCTCTCCCATCAAGATGTGTATCCCGATTCTCTCTTTGAAGCTGGCCTTAGTGATTAGCTGGACAATGCTGCTGCTGCTGCTGCTGCTAAGCCGCTTCAGTCGTGTCCAACTCTGTGCGACCCCATAGACGGCAGCCCACCAGGCTCCCCCGTCCCTGGGATTCTCCAGGCAAGAACACTGGAGTGGGCTGCCATTTCCTTCTCCAAGCTGGACAATAGATACAGCAGAAACGAAGTCATATGACTTTTGAGGCTAGTTCATTAGAGCCTGACAATACCCTGAGACTTAAAGAACGCTCATTCGTGTACTAGCCTCCACACTTAAGAGAAGCGCAAACCTCATGAGAAGTCACATGTGGACATCCTGGTAGGCAGTCCCAGCTGGACTCCCAAACAATAGCCAGTACCAGCTGCTGACCACATGGGAAAGCCACCTTGAATGGGCCACCCCAGCCAACATCTACCTGCAACGACATGAATGACCCCAAGCAAGAACTGCCCAGTTGATCCCAGTTAGCTCACAGATACAGATAAGACAGACATAAAAGTATATGCACATATATACATATTTATATATATGAAGAATAATAAAATGACACCCAGGCCCCCTCTACTATACCCTGAGCTTTGAGGGCCCTGTGTTCCCCTTCCTGGTCCCCAGTGCTGAGGTAATGCTACACCAAATAAGCATTAAACATTCTTTTGCTTTCCTTCATAGTTTTACCACATGTGTATTTCCCTAAACAATGTATCAATATATATGTTTAATATAATAATGTTAAATTGTATGTGTGTATTAGTTGCTCAGTCATGTCCGACTCTGTGACCCTATGGACTGTAGCCCCCAAGGCTCCACTGTCCATGGATTCTCCAGGCTAGAATATTGGAATGAATTGCCATTCCCTTCTCCAAAGGATCTTCCCAACCCAGGGATCCAACCCAGGTCACCTGCATTGCAGGCAGATTCTTTACTGTCTGAGCCACCAGAGAAGCCCATATCAATATATATGTTTAATATAATAATTATGTTAAATTGTATATAAATTATAATTATACATGTATTAATCTTTACCTTTATTGTTAGTTTTTTTTTTTGTCTTGTATGTGAAATCTTTCTCTATTCTGAAGTCATATAGTCTGTATTTTTACTGAAAGCTCTTAAATTTTGCCTTTTCATTTCTAAGTCATGAATCTCTTTGAAGAGGAAAGCATTTTCCATTTTTAAATCCATCATAAGGATAACCAATGGTACCCATACTTTTAATTAAATAGTTCTTCCTTGTCTTTGATCTTATACCTAATGAAGATGACATCTTTTAGGAGTCTCCGATTTATGCAGAACTCTTCAATTTATCCTTATCTTGATTAAGCTCCAGTTTTTGCTCCCCTTGAGAACATCTGGCCCATTAAAATCTAGGCAAAATCCACCAGGGATCAGCATAAGGAGATGTTGTACCAGACAGACACACTACTCCAAGGTCACATCCTCCTGTGGAATCACTCTTTCTTCTGTTTCTGGCTTCTAATTATTCTTAGTTTACCAACAGCTGAATCATACTTTATATTCATTTAGGGAATATACTGGCAGTCCAGTGGTTAGGACTCCATGCTTTCACTGCCATGGGCCCAGATTCAAACCCTGGTCAGGAAACTAAGATCTCACAAGCCACACAGTACAGCCAAAAAATTAATAAATAAGTATTTATTTATTGCAGGTGTCAGTACAAGATTTTCTATACTTGCAATTTAAAATGTTGCCCTTACTTTTAAAGCTAAATCAATTGTGTTTTTCCCCCCAGTTTTTTTTTTTACTTCATCTATGAATTTGGTTTCTTTTTCTCTTTTTATGGACTTCCCTGGTGGCTCAGACAGTAAAGCGTCTGCCTACAATGCAGGAGACCCGGGTTCAATCCCTGGGTCGGGAAGATCTCCTGGAGAAGGAAATGGCAATCCACTGCAGTATTCTTGGCCTGGAAAATCCCATGGACAGAGGAGCCTGATAGGCTACAGTCCATGGGGTCACAAAGAGTCAGACACGACTGAGCGACTGGTGGCTCAGATGGTAAGGAATCTGATAATGAAACAGTTCAATCCATGGGTTGGGAAGATCCCCTGGGGAAGGGAATGGGAACACACTCCAGTATTCTTGCCCGCAGAATCCCATGGATGCAGGAGCCTGGTGGGCTATGGCTCTTGTGGTCCCAAAGAGTTGGACACGACTGAGTGACTAACACCCTAGTCTCTTTTTACACTATTATTATTTTTATTCTGATTGGCTGAGTTACATTTTCAAGAAATTTTCCAGGAAGAGTTTGTGAATAATTCCATTCCTGAGAATATTTTGGTACTGGCCTCACATGAGAATGATGCCTCAGCTGGGTGACACTCAACATTCTTTCCCCGATAACATTCTACAGATGGTATTCATTGTCTTCCATCAGAAAATGCTTCTGAAGAATCAGAAATTAGTCAGAACCATTTGACTGCTTTTGTTTTTGTAGTTACAAGTTTATGGAAATGGCGAGAGAATAGGAATAACAGTGACCTGTTTCTGTTTGTGGACATTGTAGAATTTTGTTTTCCTTTACTTAACTTCACCAGAATGCATTTTGAAATGTGGTTATAATTTATTAATTTTTCCTGGACCACCATAAATGCTTTAAATCTAAGGACTCAGATCTTCTTTAATTTTAAGAAAGTTTTCTTCTAGTATATCTTTGAATCTTTTTTTTTTCTCTTTTCTTGTCCATGAATAGTTTTTTTCTGTGTCTTGGATCCCCACTGGCTATTCTTCATATCCATAACTTAATTTCTAATCTCTTGAAACTTCGGCCTTTTCCTTAGCCACTTCTGTGATTTTTCTCAATCCTATCCTTTATGTCACTGATTTTGGTGCTTCACAGTATTAATATTGTTCTTTTATTGCCTTTAATGTAATTTAAATTCCTATAACAAGACAGCAATGCTAGATTGCAGTCATGAATGCTCTATAGCAGAAGTCCCCAACCTTTTTGGTACCAGGGACCAGACTGGTTCCGTGGAAGACAACTTTTCCATGGATGAGGGTGGGGGGAAGGTGTTGGGGTGATTCAAGTGCCTTACATTTATTGTGCATTTGATTTCAATTATTATTATATCAGCTTCACCTCAGATCATCAGGCATTAGATCCTAGAAGTTGGGGACCTCTGCTGTATGGTATTTCAGATTTAGGATGGCCTTAATATAACAATTTCTACCAGGAGTAAAAAGAAAAAGCACAATTGACTTTATTATGAAGGAGGGAAAAGTGTACATACAAAGGGATAAATCGGCATTTGTAATGTCTTTACATGCTCTTATTTTGTCTCTTTTCTTCAAATGTACATTCCATATTGAGAAATAATTTAGGAAAACAGCCAAATATGAGTAAGCTTGGCCACACCCAGAGTGAACTGACAAATTCCTTTCGTATTCTGCAATTCTATAACATAAACTGTTCAGATAGTTTCAAAATCCCACCAATTCCTCTGATGTATTGAGGAAATATTTGTACATCATTTTTTCTTTTGTAATGAAATAACCAGTTTGCTATGAAAATTAAGAGTCCTTAGATAGAATCCTGCACAAAGAATCAAAAGAAAGATTAAATAGTCATAGTGCTTTCCATCCTTAGGGTCTAAATGAAACACAAAGGAACCCAGAAAATCAGAACCTTCTGCATGTGCTGAAATACCCAGACCAGATCACTTCTAATTCCCTTTGGAATATAACAGTATTCACTTTGGATATGAAATAATTTCACAGATTCTAACTTCAATTATTATGGTCTTATGACGGGAACCTCAGGTGCTATGGAAGGAGCTCTCTAAAAATAGTTCATAAACTTAGAGTTGAATAAAGACCAGGCCCCTTATTTATCTCATTTGTCTTTTTCAAAATGCATATAAGAATGTCTATTCAAGGAACTCCTGCCCCTTAAGAGTAGGTGGAACTACTATTGCGAAATTGTCACTTTCAAGGGAAAATTCTGTGGGCAACTTCTTTTATGTCTGGACAAATGAGAGCTGTACAGGAATTTTCTAATTAGTATGTGGTGATGGCTCCATTCAGTAGCCTTGGCACAGGGCTCTGACAAGGACAACACAAGGATTTTCTTAAGTCATTTCTCCAAGTATAAGAAAAGATACATGGAATTAGAATTATTTAACTTAATAAGAAGGAATGATTTAATTTAAAAGGTGAATGCCAAGGGCTAAACTTGCTATTTTGTAATACCTCGTGAGTACAATTCTCTGTGGCCAACAAAGAAGAAAATTAGACCACTGTGGGCAAAAGAGTTGGATTGCAGGGAACTTCCCAATTATAAAGATCAGAGGAGAAATAACTGAAGAAATTACAAAATATAATTACAACAACAGTAGTTATCACTTATTGACTATATTATATATCACTTTTGGGTCTTTGCTTGTGGTCCAGAGGCCAAGACTCTAAGCTCCCAATGTAGGGGGCACAGGTTTGATCCCTGGTCAGGGAACTAAAATCCTGCATATCACATGGCACGGCTGAAACAAACAAGCAAAGAAAATCCTGCTAAGTATATTATATATCACTTTCCTACTTTAAGCACTTTATAGACATTATCTTATTTAATCCTCATAATGGTATTCTATGACCTTACTGTTCCCTTCATTGAACATTATTTATTCCACATTTTTAGAGGGCCTTAGGGTCGCAAAGAGTCAGATACGACTGAAGCAACTTAGCACTTCTATGTGCCTGGCACTGTACTCGGCAGTAGGATTAGAGATTCATAAGACTAGACAAAGTCCCTATACCCAAGAACCTTTTATTCCAGGCAGGAAGGGGAGGTTAACAATAAACAAACAAACAAGAGAAGTAGCTTATAGTAAAAAGTATTATGCAGAGACATTACTTTGTCAACAAAGGTCTATCTAGTCAAGGCTACGGTTTTTTCAGTAGTCATGTATGGATGTGAGAGTTGGACTATAAAGAAAGCTGAATGCTGAAGAACTGATGCTTTTGAACTGTGGTGTTGGAGAAGACTTTTGAGAGTCCCTTGGACTGCAAGGAGATCCAACCAGTCCATTCTAGAGGAGATCAGTCCTGGGTGTTCTTTGGAAGGACTGATGTTGAAGCTGAAACTCCAGTATTTTGGCCACCTGATGCAAAGAGCTGACTCAGTGATGCTGGGAAAGATTGAGGGCAGGAGGAGAAGGGGATGACAGAGGATGAGATGGTTGGATGGCATCACTGACTCAATGGACATGGGTTTGGGTAGACTCTGGCAGTTGGTGATGGACAGGGAGGCCTAGCATGCTGCAGTTCATGGGGTTGCAGAGTTGGACATGACTGAGCAACTGGACTGAACTGAACTGATTATGCAGAGATTAAAAACAAAGGGATAGGGACTTCCATGGGGGTCCAGTGGCTGTCCACTCTCTCAATGTAAGGGTCCTAGGTTCAACCCCTGGTCAGGGAACTAGACTCCACATAAAACTAAGCGTTCACATGCTGCCACTAAAAAAAGACCCACATGCAGCAATGAAGATTGAAGATCCCATGTGCTGTGACTAAGACCCGGCACAGCTAAATAAATAAGCAAATAAATAATTTTTGAAAGAAATAGAAGGATAAAGTGGCTACCAGCTCATCTTGTAAAATAGATAATCAGAAGAGGCATCTCTGAGGAAGTGAAATCTGATTGAAGGAAGGAAGCAGCTAAGAAAAGAGAGGCAGCAAGAACATTGCTGATGGAAAGAGTAGGTAGAGACAAGGACCTAAGGCAGGAACAAATTCAATCACTGGAAGGCCACTGAGACTACAGCACAGCAGATGAGAGTAAACAGCAGAAGATGACCAAGCGAATGTCAAACAATGGGTTATGGGGCTTTCTGAGGGCTAGGGTAAAGACTCTGGATTTTATTCTAAGCCTTGTGAGTAACTCTGGGACAATTTTAAACAAGAGAGTGAAATCATCCTTTTTTTTTTTTCTCTTTCTAAAGCCTTACTTTATCTTCTGTGGAGAGAACGCGCCCCAAGAAGGCAAGAATGGAAGTAGGGAGATTTCTGCAGAGAGATCATCCAGACTTTCCTTGGAAGTAGGAAGAAGCTTCCCCCGGAAAAAAATGAATGCAGGGCACTTGGTCACTTATCTGTTCCATAATTCAGTCACAACTAGAACATATTAAATTCTCCCACCGTACAGAAGCATGGATGGACTTGTAAACTCCCAGGTAATAAATACTGTCTTTTTCCTTTTAAAACTTTTAAGTCTTGGCAGCAATTAACTTACTTACCAACATACCACAATTCCTACCAAAAAGCAAATAAATTTGGGGGAAAAAGTGCATTTTTGCACTATTTTTAGTCATGCAGAAATGCCTTCAATTAGAACTTGACTTGGACCAACTGTTATCTGTGATGCAAGGCTGACTCTATCCAGAAAATATTTTTCTTTTGTTTCTAATAGTGTGTCCCACAAAAATTAATGCACAGGAATTCTTAAGAAACAGTTTATGATACTGGGGAAACTCAGCCTACCAAAGTTATTAGAAAAAAACAAACAGGTTTTAAGGAGGTTATTCCTCAAATTTTGTTGCATAAGGGGAAATTAACAATGTGGCATACAGGATTCGATCCCTTGACTAAGGGGGGAAAAATAAAAGGGATCATGAATCTCCATGCATCTCTCATTTTCTTCCTATAATATTCTCAAGTCAAATGAATGATGTCTAAAGTTTATGTCCTTCCAGTATATGAAATAGGTATTAGAAACACAGGTTTCTGTTCAAGATGGCAACCGGGGAGGATCCTGGGCTCACATCCACTCACAGACATAATGAATTTGCAGCTAAGTATAGAACAAGTGCCTGGGGGAGCAGTGGTTGGGGAGACACTAAAAACTGACTGATTCTATGCATCAGGCAAACAATCGGATGGAATACCCATATGGAAGGGGTAGAAAAGTCTGGGACATAATCTCACCAAAATCCCACCAGCTGTGAGGCAACCCACAGTCAGGAGGGAACTCAAAACCCAGAGCTTCTCCCTGAGGAGGGAACTGTTTGAACCCCACAGCAGTTACCCCAACTTTTAAGACAAGTACCTGAGAGACAAGCCCCAAAACATTTAGCTTTGAAAACCAAAGGTGCCCCAAGGCCCACCAGGTAACAGAAATCTGAGAAAGCACCCTGAAGGGGCTGGCTGTGGGCTCACTCACCCTAGGGCTGATCCAGAGGCGTTCACATTGTGGTGAATGAGGCCCCTTTGCTAATCTCGCCTGAAGGGCAATCATGGAATTCATGGCTGTGGGGCGCCATCTTCAATCCTCACGCTAGTCAGGGAACACCAACTTTTGTTTGTTTGTTGTTGTTGTTTTAATACAAGGCTTTTTTTCTTTCTTTTTGTCCTCTTTTTTTCTGTGGGCGTTTATACACTCCCTCTCTAATTCCAGTTCCAGCGTGGGCGCCATGTCCACACTCCAGGCCGTGAATAGCTCTAGGAGGGGAATATTTACAATGTCTAGGGCCCAGGTTTTGCATCTGCTGGGCAGGGGACACTCCGACTACCTGGTTTTGGTGGCCACGGTGGGCTTGCTTTTCTGGGTCCCAGAGGCTTGCAACAAACGGAAAGACAGTTCTTGGCAGGCTACCACCTCAGGGCACAGTTCAGGCTGCTAACTGAAACAGCAGCCCGGTCTTTTGGTGAGGGAAGCCCATTTGCTTAGCCTGGACCATTGACCTGAGGCGCAAACTTCCTTTTTGCCACACAACAAGAGGCCTGTAGAGTGCCTCTCAGTTCTCGCAGAGGAGAGGCTGTGAGCGCCATCTTTGTTCTCCCTATGCCTTCCTACAGCTTGCTGACATCTCTTTGAAGGGAGCTTATACACTCCACTGTCTGGAGCCCCTTGAAGGTACCTTCCAGATCACCTTCCAGATGGCCTGGGGGCTTATGCTTGGGGGGCCCGCAGGACTGTATATATATTTGCATATTTTAAAAGCTGCTACCCAAGGGTCTGGATTTCCGTCAGCCTGAATCTAGGTGCGTGAATCTAGATGCTCCTGTTTGTTACACTGACAGGTTTTGGCACAACCTCAACTACTGGAGGCCATTAAAAATGAAATAATTGGCTTGGACCATCACAAAGATTTGAGAGACAACCAAGAGCTAGGGCAGTGTTGAATGATGAGGTTCGTTTCCTACTCCTTCCAGACTGGGAGAGGTGCTGTTTTGTCTACTACAGAGAAACCAACACAGAGTCAAGCAAAATGAGGAAATAGGAATATGTTCAAAATGGAAAATCAAGATAAAAATCTCAGGAGGGAAAAAAGCCCTAATGAAACAAAGATAATTATCAGAATTTGGAAAAACAAAGGTAAATAAACCTTTGAATTTTAGTAATTAAATAATTTATTTAATAATTTAATTTTTAAAAGTAATGCAGAAATCCTTGATCTGTTTCTTGCAAAAAGTAGACTGCCCAAATCAAATCTCCTATAGGACATCATTATGTTCTATGTACACATCTGTGTCCACAGACACAATAATTTAGTAGTGGTTTTTTAAAATCAATGTCAATAATAGTAACAGTATTTGTTAAGAACCTCCTACAAGTCAGGCACTGTGTTAGTTGTTTCTAGTTCAGTTCAGTTGCTCAGTCATGTCTGACTCTTTGAGACTCCATGAATCGCAGCACGCCAGGCCTCCCTATCTGTCACCAACTCCCGGAGTTCAAACTCATGTCCATCAAGTCAGTGATGCCATCCAGCCATCTCATCCTCTATCATCCCCTTCTCCTCCTTCCCCCAATCCCTCCAAGCATCAGAGTCTTTTCCAATAAGTCAACTCTTCGCATGAGATGACCAAAGTATTTGAGTTTCAGCTTTAGCATCAGTCCTTCCAATGAACACACAGGAATGATCTCCTTTAGAATGGACTGGTTGGATCTCCTTGCAGTCCAAGGGACTCTCAAGAGTCTTCTCCAACACCACAGTTCAAAAGCATCAATTCTTCGGTGCTCAGCTTTCTTCACAGTCCAACTTTCACATCCATACTTGACCACCGGAAAAACCATAGCCTTGACTAGACGGACCCTTGTTGGCAAAGTAATGTCTCTGCTTTTGAATATGCTATCTAGGTTGGTCATAACTTTCCTTCCAAGGAGTAAGCGTCTTTTAATTTCATGGCTGCAATCACCATCTGCAGTGATTTTGGAGCCCAAAAATAAAGTCTGACACTGTTTCCACTGTTTCCCCATGAAGTGATGGGACCAGACGCCATGATCTTCGTTTTCTGAATGTTGAGCTTTAAGCCAATTTTTTCACTCTCTTCTTTCACTTTCATCAAGAGGCTTTTTAGTTCCTCTTCACTTTCTGCCATAAGGGTGGTGTCATCTGCATATCTGAGGTTATTGATATTTATCCCGGCAATCTTGATTCCAGCTTGTGCTTCCTCCAGTCCAGTGTTTCTCATGATGTACTCTATATATAAGTTAAATAAGCAGGGTGACAATATATAGCCTTGATGTACTCCTTTTCCTGTTTGGAACCAGTCTGTTGTTCCATGTCCAGTTCTAACTGTTGCTTCCTGACCTGCATATAGGTTTCTCAAGAGGCAGGTCAGGTGGTCTGGTATTCCCATCTCTTTCAGAATTTTCCAGTTTATTGTGAGTTGTTTCTAGAGCTTTCCCTAAAAAAAGAAAAATTCTTCTAGAGCTACTGATGACTTGTGTCTCCAAAATCTAAGAAAAGTCTCTATAATACTCTTTGGGGCTCACTAGAAACATTTCCCATTAGGAAATGGCATTTGGTTGTTCTGCTTTTCCACCTAAGAAAGAGTTGAAGGTATTTAGTCTGGATGGAAAGAAGAGCTTCCTAATGCCTAAATTATTAAAAACAGAAATACATGTATTATTTAAATCACACAGAGTTGGCCTCTAACCAAAGAAGAGAAAGGTAAGACATAAACACAGAAAGCATTTAATTCCTTCTTTGTATATGTAAAAGGTATAAATGGTGTACTTTGAAGATAGCAACAGGATCCAAAATTGATGAATCATGTGGTTAATGTCATTATGTAAAACAGCTATGAAAACATTTGAAGCAAAAATAGTATGCTTTCTCTCATACCTGTACAAACATTAAGGGCTTTCCCATGAAGATAATCACTAAATAACAAATAATGCCATTTGTTCTAGTCCTTAGTAATTGCTAAATGTCACATTTACATTATTACTTTTTTCTTTTTTTGTTTTTAAAAGTAGTATTTGCTCATTAAAAGAAAATCTGGGACATTAAGAAGATTAAGATGATAAGAAGGGAAATCACCCATAATCTCACTACTCAGAATTTATGACTTTAATTTTTTCTGGTAGATTCATTCTAGCCTTTTCCTTAAACAAACTTTATCTTTTCTTCACAGTTAAGAAACAACTGCATATACACATTTTTTGAACTTTTTGTTTCAATTAATCTTACGCAATGAGTACTTTCCCAAGTCATTAATAATTCTTCTTACATGTTAGAAGATACAGAATATTACATTTCTAACTAAACCTCTATTTTCAAGCATTTAGGCTGCTTCCAATAATTTCCTATTATGACAAAGCACTAAAAATATAATATTAATGACATCACAACACAGCTCTATAAAAGAGTAAAAGAGCTCCTATTCCATGAAGAGGCAAACAGACATGGTACTTTCCTCCATTAAGCTGGATCATGAAATAATTAAAAGAAAGACAGACTAGAGAGTTCTCTCTGATTGCAACATATTGATTAATAGGGTAGACCGCATCACCAACATGAAAGATGTTCCGTACCTCTTTTTGCCCATCTTTGCTATCTACTATTAATCCCTCCTCTCCAAGAAAACTAGAAGTCTGTTGGCCAGAGGTCTGTTGGCCACAGAAATGGCCCTGTGCACTTTAACCTCAAACCAAATTCCCGAAAGTACCAACATTGATCTAGAATATTTCCTCATCCAGTACCACTGGGTCCCACAACTGCAGCAGTACCATTTGTATTATTTTATATGTAATGGTCTTCCTTGGACTTTTGTATCATTGCCCCACACTGTTGCTTCACATTTACACAACAGCAAAATGAACAAAAGGAGAGAGACTGCCTATTGAAGAAGTCTTTTTACTGGTCTCACCACAGTGCTAATGCTGGAAGCTCCTTTGGCTTCAGTGTCGAAGATTTCACTTGTTAAATCAGTTTGAACATATTTTCCACATGGAAAGGTTTTTTGTTTTTTTTTAAAGACACCTCACCTCCACCCCCACCAAGGTACAGGGGCCACAGGACTTCTCCAAAACAAAAACTGAACCAGGACAACAAAGAAATTGCTTGCTCCTACAACCAGGCTGCTGCTGGAGTATCTGACTCTGTGCGACCCCATGGACTGCAGCCCACCAGGCTCCTCCATCCATGGGATTTTCCAGGCAAGAGTACTGGAGTGGGGTGCCATTGCCTTCTCCGACAACCAGACTAACAGGCACCAAATAACAAGAAGCAGAGTCTACTCTTGGTTGAAGATCAGGAGCAGAGAGAAAAGCCTCTGAGATACAGGAAGGTTTAAAGCTGCAGATGGAGCAAGAACATTGAAAAACTCTTCCAGTAATTCAACCTCCACCGCAAAGTAGTAGAGGAATTTGAAGCTAGTGATATATTGAAGGTAACTACGTTGTTGTTGTTGTTCAGTCACTCAGTCATGTCCAACTTTTTGTGACCCCATGGACTGTAGCACTCCAGGCTTCCCTGTCCTTTGCTATCTCCCAGAGCTTGTTCAAACTCCAGTCCATTGAGTTGGTGATGCCATCCAACCATCTCATCCTCTTTCATCTCCTTCTCCTCCTGCCTTCAATCCTTCCCAGCATCAGGGTCTTTTCAAATGAGTCAGTTCTTCCATCAGGAGGCCAGAGTACTAAAGGCTCAGCTTCAGCATCAGTCCTTTCAATGAATATTCAGGGCTGATTTCCTTTAGTATTGACTGGTTGGATCTTCTTGGAGCGTCTCCAAAGGACGCTCAAGAGTGTTCTCCATCACCACAGTTCAAAAGCATCAGTTCTTCAGTGTTCAGCCTTCTTTATGGTCCAATTCCCACATCCATACATGACTACTGGAAAAACCATAGCTTTGACTAGATAGACCTTTGTTGGCAAAGTAATGTCTCTGCTTTTTAATATGCTGACTAGGTTGGTCATAGCTTTTCTTCCGAAGAGCAAGTGTCTTTTAATTTCATGGCTGCAGTCACCATCTACAGTGATTTTGGAGCCCAAGAAAATAAAGTCTGCCACTGTTTCCACTGCTTCCCCATGGTAACTATAGCAAAACAAAACAAAACAAAACACAAAATCAACTCCTGATTAGACTGAATAACACTATCACCCTCTTCCCCCACTGATGGCCTAACAAAGGAAGTGTCATGTCCATTTCTAGTCATACAAATATTTACCTCAGATCTGTTATATCAGGCAATCAATCAAAATTAGAAAATACACCGAAATATTAAGGATAACAACTCATTTTCAAAACACAAAGCAGCCAACAGAAGAGACTTAGAGATGAACCAGATGTTGCAACTATCAGAGAAGTAATTTAAAATCACTAATTAATATCTTTAAAGGTTCTACTAGAAAAGGTGGACAGCATGAAAATCCAGATGGAAATCTTAAGCAGAGCAATCAATACTATAGGGGGAAAAAATGAAAATGCTAAAAATAAAAAATAATAATAACAGAAAAAGAATGCCTTTAACTGGATGATTAATAAACTCAATAAACCAAAGGAACTAAGTGGAAAAAACATTAGTAAACTTATAAAAATAGTCATTAAAAATTCCCCAAATTTATAAAATGGAATATTATTAGGTCATTAAAAAAGAATGAAACTTTTCCATTTGCAAAATTTTGTTGAACCATGAGGGCATTATGCTAAGTGAAAGAAGTCAGACAGACAAATACAAATCCCATATGATCTCTTTTATATGTGAAATTTTTGAAAAGGAAAAAATACCCTTGTAGATATAAGACAAACAGCATGCCAGTTGTAATTAATAATACTGTTTGTAGTATGGTACTGGCATAAAAACAGATATATAGATCATTTTAATGGGATAGAAAGCCCATAAATAAGCCCATGCCCTTATGGTCAATTATCTACAATAAAGGAGGCAAAGAATATACAATGAAGAAAAGACAGTTTCCTCAATAAGTGGTGCTGGGAAAACTGGACAGCTATTAATACACATAGAAAAGTGAAATTAGAACATTCTCTAACACCATATATAAAGGCAAACTCAAAAATGGATTTATGATGTAAATGTAAGATCAGCTACTATAAAACTCCTAGAGGAAAACATAAGCAGAACACTCTGACAAAAATTGCAGCAATATCTTTTTAGATTCATCTCCTAGGGCAGTGGAAATAAAAACAAACAAACAAAAAACCTATAAAAATAAACAAATGGGGCCTAACTAAAATTTAAAACTCTTGCATAACAAAGGAAACCATTAACAAAAATAAAAAAAACAACCGAAGGACTGGGAGAAAATATGTGCAAATGAAGCAAACAACAAGATTAATCTCCAAAATACACAAAAAGTTCACAGAGCTCAATATCAAAAAACAAACAACCCAATCAAAAAATAAGCAGAAGATCTAAATAGACGTTTCTCCAAAGAAGGCATTCAAATGACCAAAAAGCACATCAATAGATGCCTAACATTAGAGAAATGCTAAACAAAACCACTGTGAGGTATTTCCTCACACTTGTAAGAATGGCCATCATCAAAGTCTACGAACAGTACATCCTGGAGAGGCTGTGAGGGAAAGGGGACTCTCCTACACTTGTTGGTGGAAATGTAAATTGGTATAGCCACTATAGAGAACAGTATGGAGGTTACTTAAAACACTAAAAAATAGAGCTACCATATGATCCAGGAATCCCACGCTGTGGCATATATCCAGAGAAAACCACAATTCGAAAAGATACATGCATGCTCCCCAGTGTTCACTGCAGCACTATTTATAACAGCCAAGACATAGAAGCAACCTAAATGTCCACTGACAGATGAACAGATAAAGAAGATGCAGTACAAATATACAATGGAGTATCACTCAGCCGTTATAAAAGAATGAAATAATGCCATCTGCAACAACATGGATGAACCTAGAGGTTATCATACTAAGTGAAGTAAATCAGACAAAGACAAATATCATATGGTATCACTTATATATGGAATCAAAAAGTGATACAAATGAACTTATTTACGGAACAGAAATAGACTCACAGACATAGAAAATAAACTTGTAGTTACCAAAGGGGATAGTGGAGTGGGGGGAGATAGAAATTAGGAGTTCGAGATTAACATATACACACTACTATATATAAAATAAGTAAGCAACAAGGACCTACTGTAGAGCACACAAACTATACACAATATCTTGTAATAACTTGTAATGGAAAATGATCTGAAAAAGAACGTGTCATGCATATATATATATATATATGAAATCACTTTGCTGTATATTTGAAACTAACACATCACTGTTAATCAACTACACTTCAATATTTTAAAAAAAGAAAAAATAATAATACTGTTTGCATTGAAAGTTACAAACAGAATAGACCTAAAACTCTCATCACAAGAAAATGAAACACTGTAACCATGTGTGGTCATTTCTAAATATATTCAAATATCAAATCATTATATTGTACACCTGAAATGAATATAATATTGTATGTCAATTATACTTTAAAAAAAATGGTTAACTACCCAAACAAAAACAAAGAGACAAAAAGTGAGTGAAGAAAAGCAAAAATTATAGAGCCATCGGAACTATGGGTCTAACTTGTGTAAGGTATAAGAAATATTTGAAGAGATAAAGACTGAGAATTTCCCTCCAGATCATGAAATATATAAGCAACAGGTCTAAGAAGCTCAGAGGATTGCCACCAAAATACATATTAAAATAACAAAGTAAAGAAGAGAAAGAGAAGGAAAACCCATACCACCCACACACATCTAGACCCATCATAATCAAGTGGATTAAAACTAAATATAAAGAGAAAATTTTGAAGACAGTCAAAGAAAAAGGAAACCGTCCATACAGAAGAGAAAAGATAAGAATACCAGAAAGCTTCTTATCTGAAACTATACAAGCCAGAAGAGAGATACCTCTAAGATACTGAGCTGGGCTAGGGGATGGGGGTTGCAGGGGGACAATTAACCCAAAATTTATACCCAGTGAAAACTTACTTCAAAAATGAAAGAGGAAGACTTCTTCAAATATGGAAAAATTAAGTTTGTTACCAGCAGAACTACACTACAGAAAATGTTTAGGGAAGTTCTAAAGACAGAAAAAGATACTAACCTGAGAAACAAGCAGAACCCCAGAAATAGTTAAAATTAAGGTTTTCCTAGCTTCAGGTGGATGAAATTATCTTTAATATAAAAAGTCAATCGAGTAAACTCTGTTGGTGCTCCACCCAGACCCCATTTACTGGGCAGGAGCACCTTCTCCCATGTGCTGGAGGGGGAAAGGCTGCTATCAGCTCACAGCTGCACTTTGCTCTTGAGAATTGTCCTTGACAAGTGGCAACCACTTGGACACAAATATGTGGGAGGTTATGCCTAGCCCTCAAGTGGGCTGCAGCCAAAGACTCACAGATACGGGGGACCAAGAAGACCTGCCTCCTTACCTCAACCTAACTCTGTGGTGCTATTGGTGTTTCAGAGTTCCCTGTTCACGAGCTGAGGCTAGCATTAGCTGAAAGAACATCTTTGTCCAACCTTTTCCCCTGCCTATCCTGTTTCCTTCCCTTTCTGTCAAGTTTCTCCTGAAAACTCTCATTCAGGATTCCCTATCTCAATCTCTAATTCTGAGGACCCTAACCCAAGACACTCAATGTTTCCCCACAAAGCATGATGTTGCTGTAGTTTTTGTACATGCTGTTTATCAAGTTAAGGACTTCCTTTCTATTTCTCATTTCCCGAGGAGTTTATATCAAGAATAGGTGCTATTTTTTTCTGTCAATTTTCCCCACATTTATTCTTATGATCATATGGATTTTTTATCTCTCTCTCTCTCTCTCTTTTTTTTTTTTTGGTTAATGTGATAATTTATGTATTCTTGGAATAAATGAAACTTGGTCATAATGTTTTAAAATGTTTTAAAAAAGAACTTAATAAACTATTAATAGTTTTTAAACATACTTGTAAAATACAAGGATTTTCTTTTGTGTGTGTGTGTGTGTGTTTACAAGTGTTCACCTATAAAGATGATAGGAAGGAAAAAGAGAAGGAGATATTCCAAATACACTTACACCTTCTGAAGTTGCTAACTACAGAACTCCAGGTTGGCAAAAAAAAAAAAAAAAAAAAACCAGCCCTGCCTGCTGGTAAGGGGGCACTGAGAGGGGATGCAAGTTTCCATCAATTGTCTGACTTCTAAAACCAGCTTGTGCTTGAAAAGCCAATGCAACTCTATGCTACAGCCCATGGGCAGATCTTTCTGAGCATCGGAATACACGGCTCAAAAATCTCAGGATTATAAGAGTCGAGAGCATAGAAGGAATCCAAAAAACTGGCATATGGCCTTTCACAGAATAGATTTTCAATAAATATTGGCAGATCAACAGATTTCTGTCACTTTTAGTCATAGAATCCCTTTCTCATCTTTATTTGGTCATTTTAGAAGTTGGAGGAACTTGGACCCAGTTGCTAGAGTCATTTCATCACTAAATCTTTATCTTCATTAATGAGAAAAAAATAGCCATCAACATTCTGACTAGAATATGCATGAGTCTTTACGTATGGACTGATGTCACCAAACAACCCCACCCCTCAAATACACAAGCTCTGGAGTGATGACAAGTTGACTGTGACCCAACAGACCCATTCAGTCTCTCCTGTAATTTGTATTCTTGAGGTGGCTTATCAAGGCTGATACAGTCTTTAACTGTAAGGGTAAAATTTTCCAAGCCTGTTACCCACTCTAAGTGTCTTTTTGCAGTCTCTTCTAAATTCTGCATTCCTCCAATGCTGTGAATGTATCTTGTCTTTCATTCTGTCTTCCCTGGGAAAATCCTAAGGACACAGGAGATTTAGTCAATCCTTACTGAATAAGATATGACTGGCCCATGGACCTCCACACTGGACCTCGGATTCACTAACACCATTCTTTAGCCTGAGGCGCTACTAAAGAATGTATCCATGATGGTACTGAAGACCAAAATCCTTATATACTCTGAAATCATTAGCTTTCTCTAAATTTCTCTCTATGATCCTTCCACTTCTTCATGAGATCCAGTGCCATTAACCTGAAGATCTAGACTGCTAAGAGTACTTTTCAAACAGTTGATCAGCCATGAAATAAATACTCATGAATACTCAGCACCATCTGATTGGTGCTGACTTATGACTTGGTTTTTCAGGGAACTCTCACATGTCTCAGTTTAATCATTTCACCAAAGAAGAGCTTGTGCTGTTTGTCAGCTCAAACCACTGTTGTTAAAAGAAACTGGCCTCTCCCTTACTTTCCCAGATTTGATCTGTTCTTTCCCACCCTTTGTAAAAGTATTTCTCTGAACAATCTTATTCCTGATGCAGCTAGTATTAATTTGCCACCAATAGCTTCTGTTTCTTCTCTTTACCCTGGAATCACTTTAGTTTGAGAGGCAACAATCAATGGAAAATGGCCCCTATCCCTTACATCTTTGGCTTCTAATATTTTACCAGAGTTCTAACCCTAAGCATTTTGTTATAACATTATATCAAGTTACACCAATTAATTTTACTTTAGAGATCATCAGATTATTGGAGGAGGTGAAAGAAACCTCAGTAATTCACTAGTCAACTCCATTTTACCAAAACTGAGCTCCCAATATAAATGCCTTAGACTACGCTTAGCCTTAGCTTCCATGGTGGCTCAGATGGTAAAGAATCTGAAATGGGGAGACCCAGTTTCAATCCCTGGATTAGGAAGATCCCCTGGAGAAGGGAATGGCTACCCACTCCAGTATTCTTGCCTGGAGAATCCCATGGATTGAGGAACCTGGCAGGCTACAATCCACAGGGTCACAAAGAGTCGGACACGACTGAGCAACTAACACTTTCACGTTTAGAGACAGAACTGAGACAAAACATCAAGTGTAGCCCTTTTCTAGAAAGCGCACTGTATTACCCTATGAGCAAGACCAAATCTGAGAAAATGAGCTTGCAGGTTCATGCCCAGCAACACGAAAATTTCCCAACTCTCTGGAAACAATGTGGTAATTTAGGTAAGCGAGATCTCACTATGGGTTTCTTGCCAGAATGAGGTAGCAGGGCTGCCCTGAACAAGGACACCTCCTGGAGATTTTCTTGCTGTGTCCCAAAGACAAAAAGGGTCCGTGACAGATCTTTTTCACGTTCCTGCTTCACTGACAACTCATGAGGCTTCACCGGAAACGGTCCCAAACACCTTATTTCTTTTTTTTTTTTTCCAAACACCTTATTTCTAACAGCATGTTAGAAATCTCCCTGTGCTATTCGTCCTCCCCACCCCAACCTCCTACCCTCTTCTCTGAGAGTGGTTCCACAAAGGGGAAGGCAGAGAGCAGTCACCTCTAAAGTCTGGGATGGGAGCCTGCTAAAAGCTGCCCTGTTTCCAATAAGAAATTGTTTTTTCAGACCTCTGTGTGAACAGAACTTGAAAACTTGAACTTTGAGTTGTGATTTAATACCTGAAATTCCTTTCATTCCATAAGTAAAGATAAGGCTTTCAGGGTAAACAAAGCAGGACTAAGCATTCTCTGGACTCATTAATTCACATAAAGGGATAAATAACTGATATGGGTCATTTCCTAGAACTGGTTTTGGAAAAAGAGGAGGGGAAAGAGAGGTCAAGGGCACTGAAGGAAGAAAAAGAAAGGCAAGAGGCAATGAAGAAAACCTCTGACCCCTTCACCGTCTGCCCTGAACAGCTCTACGTCTAATTGCTTCTTGAACTGTTCTTCACATTTTTTTTCTTTAATCAGCTTTAACCAAAAAGGTAACTGCTACTGGTTTTCAAATGTACAAGGCCGTCTTTAGGTGGCATCTATCTAGACAAAGATGAATGGGAAATAGTTGCTTATAAACAGACATTCTACAAAACATGCATTAATAACATGCCTGCTCTACTGATTATTGTACTCAGGATGGTATTTTATAGTAATTTGGTCCTTCAGCTGGAGAGCTTAAAATGAAAAAGGAATCATATATTTATAAAAAAGAGGAGAAAATCGGTTTTCTGGTCACCCTCTAGAGTGTTGTATGCATTAGAAATCACAAAACCATGAAAGATAAAATCAATGTTTATGTTAAAGAAATTTCCATATTGGTGTGATTGTTTCCATAAATGGAAAAATGGAAGTGGTGATGGTGTTGAGAAAATGATAGCATGCAATCACTTTTTATTTTCCGGGGGAAAAGGAGGCAGAGAAAGAAAAGGAAAAATATAGAAGCAGATAGAGCTTCCATTTACACACTGCCTGGGTTAAAATGTAACTGACAAGATTAACGGCTGCATAATAATTGCTTTTATTGTTAACCATCTGGATGGTGGAATGCAGCAAGTAGATAGGATCTGTGTGCCAGGTGTAATCTTGCTAAAGAAGATGTTCAGGAAGAACTAACTGTGCAGGGAGACCTGCTGATGTTCCCTCTGGTGGGGCATGCCTCTCTGCACTGAGTAAATAGTCTCACTTCAAAATTGCTATATCCACTGTGGCGGAACAGAGCCAGGTGGGCCCAGCCAAACTGCTCCACCTGAGGAAGACAAAGAAAGAAAAACATTCAGGGTCCAGAGAAAGGTCTCCTTTCTGTCCTGTCCAAGATGTAAAACAAACAGCAGTGTTCCTCTTGGCTGTTCCTTGCACTGCCCTGGGATGCGCTGGGAAGCACTCCCCTTTCATCTGCAGATTTACACGGATGTGAAGATACATCCCTCCCGCTCTTTCCTGACCCACTTTCAAAGCTCCTGCTTCTAGCACTTGTCGTTGTGAGTTGAGCAAATAGACAGGACTTTCAGTCATGGATCATAGAGAGGATTTCCACGGAAAGGTACCATGAGTCCACCTGCTCTGCCGCTGATCTTCTCTTGTCTTGCCTCTCACATGGACCAGAGTGATCTGATGGACAAAACAAGGGCTGTGTCATTTCTCCTTATGTGGTTTCATTCTAGTATGGGTCACACATGTTCTCCTTGATTGCCTCAACCTTCATGGGTTTCCTCACTTTCTAACAAATCAAATTCAGATTCCAGACATCCGAGGAGCCTCTGGGATAGGGGAGGCTAGTATTAATGCTTGTCCTCCTGTCCGCTCCACCCTAGCTGACACTGTCTAACTGTGTAGTTTCATAACTTTCCTCCTTCCATCTTGATGTCTTCTTCAACACCCCCTCTGAGTATATTCAAATCTTACTCCTTTGGTGCAAACCATGCTGTATCTCCCTATTCTTCCTTCTTCTACACCTTATACTTTATAATGTTTATCCTTACTGTCATTAATACTTACAGTGTAGTCACTGGTGGGGTGGCTTTCCTTCTTACTAGATAATAAACTCTCTCAAGAGGAGGACTGCACATATTATGTTCTTTGACATATAACTAGCAGTAGGCCAGTAGGTTGTGCTTAGATTAATTGTCAAGTTAATAATTATTTTAATGAATGTAAAGACTAGTTCAGATTTTTCACTTCCTTCACTGACTCAGTCTTCGGCCTCTCCAGCTGAGTATACTATTAGTCATCATTTGAAGTAACTAGTGAATCTCTTGCTTCCTGCTGGCACTATCATTTTCCATGTTTTATCATCGTTATCTAGACCTTAGATTTATCTCCCTTGTTATTCTACAGTTCCTTGAGAGCAGAGGCTCTCATTTATTCTTTAACTTGTTCACAACTCCAGATGAAAGTTTTTCTAGCTGGGACTCAAAAACTGTTAGCTGAGTGGTAAGATAATTTTTTTAAATTTATCTCTCTTTCTGCTTATTTATGTAATGCCCATAGTTCCACAATCTGCACACACATTACTTTTCCTACATTAGAGAAAAAGAAATAAGTAACCAGTCAACAAATCTTTTCAGTTTCAGCCTTGCGGCATACGCTTGTTCCACGGGCATTCCATTCCATCCGGCGAAGTCTTGAATTTCAAGATATGACGGCAGGGCATGAAGAAGCTCTAAGTTTTTGCCAGAAACAACAGAGGAGGGAAAAGGCTGGAGCCGTGGGGGAAATGAAGACAGAAGGATTAAGTACTTGCAACTGATGGTTTAGCTGGAAAAAACAGGGCTCTAAAAAACTCACAGGAGTGATAGGCTTTGAGTTGAAGCCTTTATTCTATATAAACTTGAGCTGAAGTCTTTATCCTGTATTTTCTGTGTGACTTGGGGAAGGTCACTTTTCTCCCTGGATCTGTTTCCATATGGGTGAAAAGGCATGAATGATGCCTATCTTTCAGACTGTTTACAGGATTTCCCTGATGGCCCAGTGCTTAAGACTGCACTTCCAATGCAGAGGGCATGGGTTTGATCCCTGGTTAGGGAACTAAGAGCCCACATGCCTCATAGTGTGGCCAAAAAATTTAAAAACAAACAACCCAACAGATTGCTTATGAGATTCTTACATGAGAAATTTCTCTGCAAGTTCATGAGTGTTTTGCAAGTGGTATTCCTTAAATGGTGGCTGAGGGCCCAGAACTGGAGTGAGACAGCTTGAGAGGGTTTGAGAGATCATACACCGAAGCTTATGTTTCATCTGGAGATTAAGGGGCAGAATCAGCCTAAAGCCCATTTGGGGTGATGGCTGATGCTACTTCATGTTCATCTGATCTAATTAGCATAATGTCATCAGTGTGACATTTTATAGACTGTTAAGAAAAAAAGATGAAAAGAAACCCCAGAATTAAAGCAAGAGAAAGTGCCTAAGCCAGGCACTCTAGTCAGATAACAATACCATTTCTTCTTCCTAAACATGCAACACACTACATTCTCTAGACTCCCTTGCAAATGGGTATGGCCATGTACCAAATTGTAGCCAAACTAATGAAAAACAAAATGATGTTGGTCTTTCCTAGACCAGGCACATGAAGACCTTCCAGCTGTGTTCCTCCATGCTAGTTCCCAATCTAGAGGATGGGTACTCATGCCCAGTGACTTTGGAAGCCACATGTTGAAGATGGTGAAGCCACAAGACAAAGTTGCTCAAGTTCTGCATCACTGCTTGGAGTTTGCAACCTTATCAATCAGGATGTCTGTTTCAGACTTCACATCAGCAAGAGAACAAGTCTATTGGGTTTAAGCCAGTATACATTTGGGGTGAGATTATTACAGCAGCTACATTACATTAATCAATTAATTAATTTGATGTGTGCAGTAATTAATCATTACATTAATTAATAGCATGGGGAGGTAACTGAGGAGCCCTCTGCCTTTTTGAATAGTGAAAGTGAGAATTAAAAGAAGGAGTGGAAACAGCTGAGAGAAAGAAGAGGCTGGCAGATGGTATCTATGGGTAGTCTTTGAAGCTAGGGTCTCAGAATAAATATCAAACTATGGCTTTTAACAAAGCAGGTACTATTGCACATCATGACCCAATCAGTCCATATCTGTCCCTGTTCAGTGACTCCCATCTACTCTATAACCTTGGCCATGGCATTTAACATGTCCTTGACTTTCTATTTATAACCACAAAAGAAAAATACCAATCAAGTTTTTACAGTAGTTTCTCTAAAACTCCAAGTTCCTTCTCTAGCTTTCCCTCTCTCTCTTCCCCAACCTCCAAATAATTTTTAATTGTTTAATGTGGGAAAATGTTTTATGAGAATTGCATTCCTTTCTGAGCCACTGCCTGGGTCATTTAAAAATAAACAATAGACAAAGGGAAACATTAACCTGGGGGACTTTATAATAATACCCTCCAGGGCTGATCCGTGATTGGCTAGGAAGATAAAAGGAGTTAGAAGATTTGTGGCCACCCAAGCTACATAAAAAAGATTCAGCTTTCCTCTCTTCTCCCCAACAGGTATTCCCCAAATGGAGATGATGTCAAATTAATTCTGTGGTCCTGTCAGTTCCTATTATTGCTAAAGTGTTCTCAGATGTTCAGATAAGTCATAGGCCAGTGAACAAATATAGTTACTAAAGGCTAAAATTTGTAGAGACTCTGGAGCCCTTCAAGCAAAGACAAGGTGTAAACAGGATTTATTATAATTACTATTATTATTATTATTTTAAGCACCTTAAGTCTATCATCCAGGACATGCAAACTTAGCTTTTGAGTCTTTGTAGTAAAACTTTAGGCACTTTTCTAGCCCTTATTATAGAACCAATAAGAGATTAAACTAGAAAACAAATCTCCAAATGAGTAGCTATCTTTTAATTAGTAAGCACTCTCCTTCATATAAAATTCCATGCCAGTCTCTAATAGCCACATTTAATACTTACCTAAAGCCTTTCATCTGAAAAGCTCAAAGCACTTCTTACAAATACCAATGCCAATTCACTCAAAATTCCTGTAAGTCAAGGAACTACAATTCCCATCCACAGGATATTTTGGCCTTTGCTAAGGTCTGAGCTCTTCACTCTCCACCCAATGTATCTGTGAGTGACACTCCTTCCCAGATCATAATCTCATCCCCAATGAATGAAGGGGAGAAGTATCCTATCAGAACAAGAAATAGTGGTTTCAGTCACATCGGAGGCAATCAGATGCAAATGAAAGCTCAGATTTGGAGTTAGACCTGACTACAAACCCTGGCTTTAAACAAATCATCTTAACCTCTCTGAGCTTCAGCTTGCTCATCTATAATCACAAGTGTAAGTGATATTACAGTTCTTGGTACACAGTAAATACTCAATAAATACTTCCTTACTGGGGCTTTCCTGGTGGCTCAGATGGTCAAGATTCTGCCTTCAATGTGGGAAACCCAGGTTTCATCCCTGGGTTGGGAAGATCACCTGGAGAAGGGCATGGCGATCCATTCCAGTATTCTGGTCTGGAGAATTCCAGGGACAGAGGAGCCTGGTGGGCTACATTCCATAGGGTTGTAAAGAGTCGGACATGACTAAGTGACTAACACTTACACTTTATTGGTATAAGGGGGCTTCCCAAGTGGTGCAGTGGTTATTAAAAAAATAATCTGAGATGCAAGAGATTCAGGTTCAATCCCTGGGTTGGGAAGATCCCCTGGAGTAGGAAATGGCAACTCACTCCAGTATTCTTGCCTGGAAGAGTCCATGGACAGAGAAGCCTGGCAGGCTCCAGTCCATGGGGTCGCAAAGAGTCGACACAACTGAGCACACACACATACATGCACGCACACAATTGGTATTAAAGTCATATCTTCCTTTATATCCTAATTTCAATGGATCTTTGAAACCAATATTTTATCTGATTAATAGCTTTATGGTAATACTGCTCAGAGTAGGCACTTAGTAAATGCTAGTGTAGTTGTCCTGCTGTGAAAGAAGTCTATATCCAGTGCCCACACTACCCAGGCCAACTTGGGTTTTCCATAAGCACAAGTCCAATATTATCTCACATAAATGCTAATTCATGGGTATGAAAGATCTATTGAAGTGCTGTTTCAGTACACTTGGGTTAATTTTCCAAATCCCATCATATCCTATATTTATAAACAAAGGAGCATACTGTCATGAACTTTATCATCTTGTTAAATACCAAATATGAAGTTATTAGTTACAGAGATTTATTGAAAAAAAATTCTTTTAAAATGGTCTTGTTAGACACTTGAATGTATTACCATGCTTTATGGGGGTTTTTTGGATTATTTTTAGAAGGCAAATGCTTTAGTCCTTTCAACTATTTGAAAACAAAACAGTGCACCTTGAATTATAAAGTGTTACATTCAATATGCCAGCAAATTTGGAAAACTCAGCAGCGGCCACAGGACTGGAAAAGGTCAGTTTTCATTCCAATCCCAAAAAAAGGCAATGCCAAAGAATGCTCAAACTACCACACAATTGTACTCATCTCACATGCTAGTAAAATACCGCTCAAAATTCTCCAAGCCAAGCTTCAACAGTACGTGAACTGTGAACTTCCAGATGTTCAAGCTGAATTTGGAAAAGGCAGAGGAATCAGAGATCAAATTGTCAATATCCTCTGAATCATCAAAAAAGCAAGAAAGTTCCCGAAAAACATCTATTACTGTTTATTGACTATGTCAAAGCCTTTGTGTGGACCACAACAAACTCTGGAAAATTTTTAAAGAGATGGGAATACCAGACCACCTGACCTGCCTCTTGAGAAACCTGTATGCAGGTCAGGAAGCAACAGTTAGAACTGGACATGGAACAACAGACTGGTTCCAAACAGGAAAAGGAGTACATCAAGGCTGTATATTGTCACCCTGCTTATTTAACTTCTATGCAGAATACATGAGAAATGCTGGGCTGGAAGAAGCACAAGCTGGAATCAAGATTGCTGGGAGAAATATTAATAACCTCAGATATGCAGATGACACCATCCTTATGGCAGAAAGTGAAGAAGAACTAAAGAGCTTCTTGATGAAATTGAAAGAGGACAGTGAAAAAGTTGGCCTAAAGCTCAACATTCAGAAAACTAAGATCATGGCATCTGGTCCCATCATTTCATGGCAAATAGATGGGGAAACAGTGGAAATAGTGGCAGACTTTATTTTCTTGGGCTCCAAAATCACTGCAGATGGTGACTGTAGCCATGAAATTAAAAGATGTTTGCTCCTTGGAAGAAAAGTTATGACCAACAAAGCAGAGACATTACTTTACAAACAAAGGTCCATCTAATCAAAGCTATGGTTTTTCCAGTAGTCATGTTTGGATGTGAGACTAGAAAGAAAGCTGAGCGCCAAAGAATTGATGCTTTTGAGCTGTGGTATTGGAGAAGACTCTTGAGAGTCCCTTGGACTGCAAAGAGATCAAACCAGTCCATCCTAAAGGAAATCAGTCCTGAATATTCGTTAGAAGGACTGATGCTGAAGCTGAAACTCCAATACTTTGGCCACCTGATACAAAGAAATGATTCATTGGAAAAGACCCTGATGCTGGGAAAGATTGAGGGTAGGAGAAGGGGACGACAGAGGATAAGATGGTTGGATGGCATCACCAACTCAATGAACATGAGTTTGAGTAAACTCTGGGAGTTGGTGATGGACAGGGAGGCCTGGTGTGCTGTATTCCATGGGGTCACAAAGAGTCAGACATGACTGAGCAACTGAACTGTACTGAACTCTACTGAAATCATAACTCAGCCAAACTATTCATTAGTCATGAGTTATAAAGTAAAAAGTCATCCTTAATCCATGGATTTAAAAAAATTTTTTTAATTTGATAAATTTACTTAGAAGCCCATGATAGTAACATTTCTTACTTAGAACCTCAGCAAATTCAAAACATGGTGTCAACTGACAAAACATACAACCTAAAAGTTGAGAATGTTTTAATCAGGGACATTACTGAGTACTATAGGCCAGGAGACAGCCTCATTAGCTCTGAGTACCTGTTTCAAAGATGTTAGGGGAAAACCAGGATACATAGGAGTTTTTGCTGAAACAAACAAACAAACCTGTAGTCAAATATCAAAAGATGACTGCTAATCACAAAAAAAGCAGACATCTCAAGTTAAAGATTTTAGTGCTTTTCTATGTATGGGAAGTTGCAAGAGTCTGGGCTCATTGAAATTATTCCTCTGAAGACATCTTTACTATATAGGGCCAGCACTCTGGTTTTTCTCCATCCTGAACTCCCCTCATGGCACGCTGGTGTGGGTGGGGAGGGCTGGAAGCTGCAGTAGCTAATTTTTTTTTTAAACTTTTGGCCACACCAAAAGCACGTGAGATCTTACTTCCCAGGCCAGAGATCAAACCTTTGCCCCCTGCAGTGGAAGCATGGAGTTTTAAGCAGTAGACTAAAGAAGTCTTTTTCTTACTTTTTCTTTTTTGTATCTTAATGGTTGGCAACATTCATGTTTACTGGAATGGCAGGTAACATTCTTTGTCCACAATGGTAATGACCAAATAGTAAGGACAGGAGTTGAGGGAACTTGTGAGTAGATAAAACAGATGTTAAACATTCATATATAACAGTCAAGAATTTCATTCAGAAGAGATACTTCAGAGTATCACTCAGAGCTAAGACACCATTACTTTGTTGACAATCCTAATAAGTTTCTTCATTTGATTTCCCCCATTGTCAGTTCATGAAAAGTGGCATGTCAGAAGTGTCCAGACACTAGAAGAAGAAGAGTTCTAACAGCTGGCAGCCAATAAGCCGGCAAATCAACAAGGTCACTTTGAATGTTAACTACTTTTCTGGCACTTTGGCAGATGTTAAGGGACAGAAAAGTAACATTATTATCCTTGCTTTCCATAACTTATACTTTGCTTGAGGGTAGAAAAGAACTCTCCACACAAGAAACAAACAGAAACAAACCATGGAGCACTGACCACAAACTTTCTAAAATTCAGAGAAATCAGCAAGCAAGAAAGTACAAAAATTTCACTGAGGCCAAATCATTTTTTTTAAAACTTTAGAAAAATTAGAGCTGCCCTTTGTCACAAAAGCTGAAAGGACAGAGGTTCATGACATTGTACCGGAGGCAGTGATCAAGACCATCCCCAAGAAAAAGAAATGCAGAAAGGCAAAATGGTTGTCTGAGGAGGCCTTACAAATAGCTGAGGAAAGAAGAGAAGCTAAAAGCAAAGGAGAAAAGGAAAGATATACTCATCTGAATGCAGAGTTCCAAAGAATAGCAAGGAGAGATAAGAAAGCCTTATTCAGTAATCAATGCAATGAAATAGAGGAAAACAATAGAATGGGAAAGACTAGAGATCTCTTTAAGAAAATTAGAGATATCAAGGGAACATTTCATGCAAAGCTGGGTACAATAAAGGATAGAGACGGTATGGACCTAAGAGAAGTGGAAGATATTAAGAAAAGGTGGCAAGAATACACGGAAGTTCTATACACAAAAGATCTTAATGACCCAGATAACCACGGTGGCATGAACACTCACCTAGAGCCAGGCCATCCTGGAATGCAAAGTCAATGGGGGGGTTAGGAAGCATCACTACAAACAAAGCTAGTGGAGGTGATGGAATTCCAGCTGAGCTATTGAAAATCCTAAAAGAAGATGCCGTGAAAGTTCTGCACTCAATATGCCAGCAAACTTGGAAAACTGAGCAATGGCCACAGGACTGGACAAGGTCAGTTTTCATTCCAATCCCAAAGAAAGGCAACACCAAAGAATGCTCAAACTACTACACAATTGCGCTCATCTTACACACTGGCAAAGTAAGGCTCAAAATTCTCCAAAGGAGGCTTCAACAGTACGTGAACCTAGAGCTTCCAGATGTTTAAGCTGAATTTAGAAAAGGCAGAGAAACCAGAGATCAAATTGCCAACATCTGTTGGATCATACAAAAAGCAAGAGAGTTCCAGAAAGACATCTATCTCTGCTTTATTGACTATACCAAAGCCTTTGACTGTGTGGATCACAATAAACTGTGGAAAATTCTTAAAGAGATGGGAATACCAGACCACCTGATCTGCCTCCTGAGAAACGTGTATGCAAGTCAAGAAGCAACCGGACATGGAACAATGGATTGGTTCCAAATTGGGAAAGTAGTACATCACAGTTATACATTTTCACCTTGCTTATTTAACCTATATGCAGAGTACATCATGCAAAATGCCAGGCTGGATGATGCACAAGCTGGAATCAAGACTGCCAGGAGAAACACCAATAACCTCAGATATGCAGATGACACCACACTTATGGCAGAAAGCAAAGAGGAACTGAAGAGCCTCTTGATGAAAGTGAAAGAGGACAGTGAAAAAGCTGGCTTAAAACTCAACATTCAAAAAACAATGATCATGGCATTTGGTCCCATCACTTCATGGCCCATAGATGGGGAAACACTGGAAACAGTGACAGATTTTCTTTTCTTCGACTCCAAAATCACTGCAGATGGTGACTATAGCCATGAAATTAAAAGACGCTTGCTCTTTGGAAGAAAAGCTATGACAAACCTAGACAGCATAGACAGAGACATTACTTTGCCAACAAAGGTCCATCTAATCAAAGCTATGATTTTTCCAGTAGTCATGAATGGATGTGAGAGTTGGACTATAAAGAAAGTTGAATGCCAAAGAACTGATGCTTTGAACTGCGGTATTGGGGAAGACTCTTGAGAGTCCCTTGGACTGCAAGGAGATCCAACCAGTCAATCCTAAAGGAAATGAATATTCATTGGAAGGACTGATGCTGAACCTGAAGCTCCAATATTTTGGCCACCTGATGCAAAGAACTGACTCATTTGAAAATTTCCCACCTGATGCTGGGAAAGATTGAAGGTGGGAGGAGAAGGGGACAACAGAGGACGAGATGGTTGGATGGCATCACTGACTTGATGGACATGAGTTTGAGTAAGGTCTAGGAGTTTATGATAGACAGGGAAGCCTGGCATGCTGCAGTCCATGGGGTCACAAAGAGTCAGACACAATTGAGCAACTTGTCGTAAAACCAAAAACCAAATGTCTGAAAAGTGATGCCTTGAAATCATTGTGGGAGATATTTAAAACATTTTTATTTAAAAAAAAAAGTCTTACTCAGAAGAGAAGATGGAGAGTTTTAGCAAGCTTCAATATCTAAAACAAAATGATTTTTTTTTTTTTTTTTTTGCATATGCCTGGAAAACTGAGTAAGAAGAAGGAAAGAGTGAGATAAAGTTTGGAATGTATGCTGTTAAGTCACTTCAGTCGTGTCCGACTCTGTGTGACCCCATAGATGGCAGCCACCAGGCTCCCCCGTCCTTGGGATTCTCCGGGCAAGAACACTGGAGTGGGTTGCCATTTCCTTCTCCAATGCATGAGAGTGAAAAGTGAAAGTGAAGTCACTCAGTATACTTCAACACAATTGTGTTTTTTTAAAGTCTTTCATTTGTATGCTGCCCTTTAAATGGTTTCAGTGAAACAGTGTGGAGGCAGAGTTGTAATTGTTCAGTTGATCAGTCGTGTCCTTCTCTTTGTGACCCCATTGACTGCAGCATGCCAGGTTCCCTGTCCTTCACCCTCTCCCGGAGCTTGCTCAAATTCATGTCAATTGAGGTGGTGATACCATCCAACCATCCCATCCTCTGTCATTCCCTTCTCCTGCCTTCAATCTTTACCAGCATTAGGGTCTTTTCTAATGAGTTGGCGCTTTGTATCAGGTGGCCAAAGAATTGGAGCTTCAGGTTCAGCATCAGTCCTTCCAGTGAATATTCAGGACTGATTTCCCTTAGGATTGACTGGGTTGATCTCTGCAGAGTAATGGATTCAGTGACCCCTTCCCTTCAGTAGTCCTGGGTTGCTTGACCTGCGTAGGATCAGCTCCCCCGCCCTGCCCCGCCTCGCCCTGCCTCACCCCACCAGCTGGGACAATCCATGGAGAACTCACACCATCCCAGCCGAAGCGCTCTCCATCAAGGAGCTTTACAGATAATATTATCTGTAAGCAGGATTCTGAACAAGAACTTCATTAACTACTCTCCTCGTGACCCAAGTTGGGAAAGAGGGCGAAGTCTGTCTACTAGCATCAGTGGAAAATAGTGATAATAAAGACTGCAGGCTGAAGGTTCTGAAGGAGAGCAAATATACACGCATCAAGTTTGCTGTCTGACTCTTTGGAGATAGATACTGGCTTGGAATTTGAGGGTCACCAACTAACACTTTGACTTTCTCTTTAAGATAACCTGCAAGTCTCTCTCTTACCAACAAGAAAAGCAATACACTTCTAAGAAAAGCATTTAGTTTTAAGCATTAAATGAGTTTATTTTAAATGTTTATGGTATAAATGAGCATATGTGAAAAGTAGTGGAAGTGAAAGTCGTGTCTCACTCTTTGCGACCCCATGGACTGTAACCTTCCAGGTTTCTCTGTCCAAGGAATTCTCTAGGTAAGAAAAATGGAGTGGGTTGCCATTCCCTTTTCCAGGGGATCTTCCTGACTCAAGGATCAAACCCAGGTCTCTCACATTTCAGGCAGATTCTTTACTGTCTGAGCCACCAGGGAAGCCCAAATGAGGATAAACACACATACACACACAGAGACACATATAATGGTGTGGTATTATATACAAGTATAATGATGTGATTTGAGAGGCACCAAGATAATACAAATCTCTCTCCCACCACCAAGAAAAGCGATGCAGTACAGTGGAGAGGATAATGGTTGTCTCTCCTCCAAGTGAAACACAGGCAATAAAAACAAAGTTCTAGGAATTCCCTGGCTGCCCAGTGGTTACTGCTCTGCGCGTCCACTCTTGGGGGCACCAGTTCAATTTCCCTGGTGGGGGAATGAAGATCCTGCATGCCTCGCAGCATGGCCAAAAAATAATAATAATAAACTTTTAAAAAATTTTAAATAAATAAAAACAATAAAGTTCCTACCGGCTAGGCACAACTAATGATATATGTTCCAAGTAAGTGGCTATGTGCAGATCTGTCCTAGATCAAAGACCACAGAGAATAGATTTCAAAAATGGAAGGAATTATATTCTCATTCTTTTGAATGCCATTCACAATGTAACAACTACAAATGTGACTTACTTTTAAATTTAATTTGCGTATCCTTCAGTCTAGATTCTAGACAAACAACAAAGCAGTAGATCAAGCCCAGATTTGTAGCATTTGAGAATTTCTATGGCGCAAAGGCTTCCACCATGGCCAATTTCAAGCTTCGAAATTAACATCACAGAAAAACAGAGTTGGAAAGGGATGAGCAATAGCTCACCTTTCTATAGTGTTTCCACCAGACACATACAATAGATATAAGGAATGTCAAGAGCAGAGATAATAGCAAAGAGCAGTAAAATTATCAGAAAGTGATGAGTTTTACCAATTTACTACCTTTGTGTTTATTTCAATTTTTTCACGAGTTTATATAATTTAATTTTTAACAGTGCTTGTGCTCACAAAATTCCTGAAAATTGAATGATCAGCTCTTGAGAACCAGTACAGCCCCGATTTAGCACACCCCAGTCTCCATTCATTCCTGAGACCCAGCTATATTTCTGTACTTCCCTGGTAGCTCAGATGGTAAAGAATTGGCCTGCAACGCAGGAGACCTGGGTTCGATCCCAGGGTTGGGACAATCCCTTGGAGAAGGAAATGGCAACCCACTCCAGTATTCTTGCCTGGAGAATCCCATGGACAGAGGATCCTGGCGGGCTACAGTCCATGGGGTTGCAAAGAGTCAGACATGACTGAGCGACTTTCACATGAGCTATAGTTCCACTGTGATTTCAGGAGCTGGTAAATGCCCTCATCTGTTCAATCTATACTGACCACGTTGTTTTCCCATCACCTGCAACCAAAAGAATGGAGGTATATTGAAGAGATCCCTGCCAACTAGAGTGGATGGGGACTGCTTTAAGAGGCTACTACCTCTGAAGACCACTATTCCAGTCTACCTCTATGCTGCTGCTTTTTTCTTTATTTTTTAAACTGGACTTTCTATGAAAAATCTGGCCATGCCATGCAATGGTCCCTTTAAATGTCTGCCCCAGATGCAAACTGTTTAATCAGCTGAGCGGAGCCTGCAGACCCCACAGGAGTTTGGGAGGATGTTCACAGCTCACAGCCGCTCCTGCCCTTCCCAGGAGCCCCAGCATCACTTTGTGAAACCACACAGGGTGGAGCCCAGGCTTCTCCCTGGAGAGGAAGTGGCTGCCGGAATGCCAGATGTGCCATTCCCACAGCAGCTGGTGGAGGGCCCGTCTCTCCCAGGGTGAAGAGCCGCCTCTGCAGAGACCAAGCCCCGGAAGTTCGCCAAGTTTCCACAGGCTGAGGAGAACCCAAGCCGCGCAGGGCCCCAGGCAACACAGGATGAGGAATAGAACATTATTCAGGGCTGATGCTCCCACCCACCTCCTTTGTTTCCTTCCTCTAGTGTTTGGAAAACCTGTTTAAAGAGTTATTCCGAGTGTTTTTTTTTTTTTTTCCCCAAGCCTCTAATCTGTCTTCAAAAATATCCTCAAAGAGGAAACAAAGATTGTTTGCTAGCAGTCACCAAGGGTGGAAATGGCCAGGAAAAGTCTTTCCAGTACACCTAGGAAAGAAAGCCACAAATTAGAGCTTGGGAGGGTTGGACAGACTCCAACCAGGTCCATCGGTTAGCAGGGCTCTATGTGTTCTGCTGGTTTTAAAATAAGGAGCAGCTGAAGTCCACAGTGCTCTGTGAAACCTGGGGGAGGGAAGATGAAGCCAGAGGGGAAGGAAACAGGAGAGCAAGGGTGGAGATGTTATGGATGATGGGAAGAGGAGAGAGGGCTGGATGGGAGAATCGGTAGGGAGATCAAGTGTGCAGTTCATCTGAAATCTTGTGTAATGTACATTTTCTCAGGGGGGTTGGGCCGAGCCCTTCAGCTGTGCATCCGAAGTTTATTAAAAACCTGAAATTTCCCGTAATTGGACCTCATTAATAAATTCCTCAGGGTTCCAGGAGGCTCTGAAGAGGTAGAACAAGGGTCTGGACAGATGAGAGCAACAGGAGGTTGTAAGATCCCAGGCTGTGGAGTTAATTCCATTTAATCAGCTTGGAGAAAGTCTGCATTCACAACAACCCCCAGGACGTGCGCTGAGCCCTCCACCCTCTTCAGCAGGGCAAGAGTTTTCCCTCATTCGCGTCTCCCAACTTTTTAACCCCCCTATTTCCAGCCTGGGTAACTAACTGCCTCACAGATTCTACCAGCCAGCTATTAGGGACTAATGCCTCTCTTCTGTTAGGACTCTCACTGTTTCTACAGTAGGGGTGATTCCAGCAGCTGAGCCCATAAGACTGTCACCTCACAGCCTCCTCTGTTTATTTCCCATCCTCCACCGCCCACCACTGCCCTGCTCTGCCACACCCTGCTCCTCCCCTCCCATCTTTATTCCCATCTCTATTCTCAGTTGTTAGCTTGACCCCAGATTTACATGTAATCCCAAACCTTGAATTGAGTACATTAGCACTGGCGCGTCGCCATAATAAATCTTCAGTGGTTAGTAAACGGCAAGACAGCTTGGCTTGTAATAAACCTCTTTTTCCTCTGGTAGAAAAGAGCGTCAGATGCAAAATGTCCAAGAGTCAGATACCTGGGGGAAAAAAAAGAAGGGTGAAGCCAAAGCTGGAAAACCAACTTCTGAATAGCAAAGGACAGAGGTCAAATGCAGGAATTTGGCCAGGGTTCCAAATAGTTCATTCTCATAGCATTCACATCTTGCAAATTTTCCTTCCTCTTTGCATTTCAGTGAGAAATATTATCTAATAAAACCTGCTGTAAGAGGCATAGAAATATCAACCTCCACTCCCAAGGATCATCAATTTCCATCCCCAAGGATACCAAGGCATCAGCAGAGTCATCTTCTGGTAAGAGTCTTCTTCCTGCTTCATAGCTGGTACCTCCTTCTTGCTGTGTCCTCAACAGTGGAAGGGGCTGAAGTCTCTCTTGTGTAAGAGCACTAATATAAGGGCTCTTCCCTCATGACTTAAGTATCTTGCAAAGGCCCACCTCCTAATACCATCACCGTTGGGGTTAGGATTTCGACACGTAATTAGGAGTGGGGACATAAATTTTCACTGGGACTGGGGGCAAGGAAAGAGAGAGGCTTTTATTTATTTATATTTGTCTAAAATTTTTGTTTGTCTTAGTTTTTAAAACATTCATTTTTAAGTCAATAAACAAACAAACTGAACTCTGGCGATACCTCCTGTGCTGGTTGCTAACACTTTTCTGATGCCCCAGATCTCCCCTAGACAAACACAAGGTCCACCTGTTGTTATTGTTCAGTCGCTAAGTTGTGTCCGACTCTTTGTGACCCCATGGACTTCAGCACACCTGGCTTCCCTGTCCTTCGCTATCTCCCAGAGTTTGCTCAAACTCATGTCCATTGAATTGGTGAAGCTATCTCACCATCTTATCCTCTGCTGCTGTCTTCTTTTGCCTTCAATCTTTCCCAGCATCAGGATCTTTTCCAAGGAGTTGACTCTTCGCATCAGGTGGCCAAAGTATTGGAGCTTCAGCTTTGGCATCAGTCCTTCCAATGAAGATTCAGAGTTGATTTTCTCTGGGACTGACTGGTTTGATCTCCATGTAATCCAAAGGACTCTCAAGAGTCTTCTCTAGCACAATTTGAAAGCATCAGTTTTTCGGTGCTCAGCCTCTTTATGGAGGAGGGAATGGCAAACTACTGCAGTATTCTTGCCATGAAAATCCCATGAACATGAAAAATATGAAAAGGTTCACCCAGCCAGTCCCAACTGGCCAGTCCTTCAAACTGAGGAAAACCTTCCATATAGAGATATATCTATAATCAATATATCAGTATAGAGAAAACTCCATATCAGAATAGTTGTCAAAAGACAAAAATTCAAACTTCTGATGGTCCCTTTCCCAATGACTCACTCAGAAACAGTTGAAAAAGGCTTGGTTGCCAGGCAACAAAGTGGGATTTTGGGAATAAGCCGCCACTAGCTCCACCTGCGGAGAAGGCAATGGCACCCCACTCCAGTACTCTTGCCTGGAAAATCCTATGGACGGAGGAGCCTGGTAGGCTGCAGTCCATGGGGTCACGAAGAGTCGGACCCGACTGAGCGACTTCACTTTCACTTTTCACTTTCATGCATTGGAGAAGGAAATGGTAACCCACTCTAGTGTTCTTGCCTAGAGAATCCCAGGGACGGGGGAGCCTGGTGGGCTGCCATCTATGGGGTCTCAGAGTCGGACACGACTGAAGCGACTTAGCAGCAGCAGCAGCAGCTCCACCTGCTTCCTTGAAGCAGGGGCTAGTCTGGGTGGGGACAGGAGCGGGGCACCACGGAGGTTGGTGGGCACAGGGGCCTCTCTCTCTTGTCTATACCACTGTGGGGAAGAGATGAGGAGGCTGAGAATCCTGCTCCAGGATATGATTCCAACTATACGATGTTTTGGAAAAGGCAAAATTATGGAGAAAGTAAAAAGATCAGTGGTTGCTAAGGGTTGGGAGTGGGGATAGGCAGAAAAAGGTGGAGCACAGAGCATGACCCTGTAATGGTGGATACATGTCCTTATACGTTTGTACAAACCTTAGAATCTACACCACCAGGAATGAATTTAAACTATGGACTGTGGGTGACTAGGATGTTTCAATGGAGGTTCATCTGTTGTAACAAATGTACCACTCTGGTGGGAGATGTTGATAATGGAGGAGACTTTGAAGGTGTGGTGGGGGGCGGGGCAGGGAATATATAAGAAATCCCTGCACCTTTCTCTCAAAAAATAAACAAAAGTATTTTATGAGATAGCAAATAATGCTTCACATATGCTTCCCAGGTGGCATAGTGTTAAAGTATCTGCCTCCCAATGAAGAAGACGCAAGAGACAAAGGTTCAATCCCTAGATAAGGAAGATCTCCTGGAGTAGGAAATGGCAACCCACTCCAGTATTCTTGCCCAGAAAATTCCATGGACAGAGGAGCCCAACAGGTTACAGTCCATAGGCTCGCAAAAAGTCAGACACAACTGAACATGCACCTTTTTTAACCTTTTTGATGCTTGTTGGATGCTAACTAAAAGCAAATCCTTCCATAAACATTGCTAATGCATCCCCCAGGAGGAAGAACCGTGCTCATCTCTCACCTGCTTCTTGCGGCCAGGGACACTTCGCCCTCAGGGCTTGGCCAGCTTCCACCTGGAATTTCACTCTTAAATACTTGGTGATGAAGATGGGGGTGCTTTCCTTTTTTTTAACTCCACATATATTTATAACTTAGATTTTTACAAGAATACTTTCATGCACTGCTTCTTTAAAAATAAAATAAAATACCAATATCTTAATTCATCCCACCAACACTGAAATATATACATTTCCATATGTAAAATGGATAGCTAATGGGAAGTTGCTGTATATATAACACAGGGAGCTCAACCTGGTTCTTTGTGACAACCTAGAGGGGTGGGATGGGGTGGGGGGTGGGAGGGAATATCCAGAGGAAGGGGACATATGTATACTTATGACTGATTCAAGTTGTTGCATGACAGAAACCAACACAACATTGTAAATCGATTGCTAAGCTACTGCTAAGTCACTTCAGTCGTGTCCGACTCTGTGCGACCCCATAGACGGCAGCCCACCAGGCTCCCCCGTCCCTGGGATTCTCCAGGCAAGAACACTGGAGTGGGTTCCCATTTCCTTCTCCAATGCATGAAAGTGAAAAGTGAAAGTGAAGTCGCTCAGTCATGTCTGACTCTTAGCGACCCCATGGACTGCAGCCTACCAGGCTCCTCCATCCATGGGATTTTCCAGGCAAGGGTACTGGAGTGGGGTGCCATTGCCTTCTCCATGTAAAGCAATTATCCTCCAATTAAAAATAAACTTTAAAAACTAAAATAAATAGAACTTGGCAGTATTATATTAGTTAAGCCTCTGACTTCAATTATAAACCAGATATCTGCTCAAGCCTTTCTGCTCTCTTAGACTTATTAACCTTGGCTTAAACCTGCCTTCTGAGGCTTGAAATAGGTCCATCCCTTCCCCACAATTGTCCTGCCTCCATCCCTCATTCTCCTCTTTGCCTGGGCCCCACAACCTCCCTGTGCAATGCTTCAATGGAACACCACACCAGGATGTTCTCAGACCCCACTGTCTTCTCTGGTCTCATGATAAACCCAGGAATTTCACAAGGTTAGTAACTCTCTTGGGCACGATGAGAAGGCATAGCTGGTCTCTCCACCATTTTCAGCCCCTGAGGCAGCGGAGTCCACATTCTCTCACTGTCTGCCTTTCTCAGCTCTCTCAGGAACTCTGATGAATCCATTTCTTCCCATTTGAACAGAAACTAACTCCAGCTAGCTTAAACCAAGAGAAGTATGTCATGACGGTACTGGGGGTCTCAGGAAATTTAGACAGACTGTAAGAGGAACTGGGAAGTCTGGGGAGGACCATCTCTGTGTCTCCTCTTTGCTTATACATCTGCATTCTTCTCTCTCTACTGCCCATTTCCTTTGCTTCTCCACCATATGAGGGGATGTGGTTTACCTTAGTAAACCAAGTGTCCAGCTAGAAGAAAGACAAACTGGCTGCCTCAGAATCCCAGTCCCAAATTCCTGGGAAAGAGTGTCAGTTAGTCCCTTGTCTATCACCAGCCAGAAGAAAGAAGGTCTTATAGCAGCAGGTCATGTGAAAGGGGAATTGTTCACAGCTAGGCATCTGGTCCCATCACTTCATGGGAAATAGATGGGGAAACAGTGGAAACAGGGTCAGACTTTATTTTTCTGGGCTCCAAAATCACTGCAGATGGTGATTGCAGCCATGAAATTAAAAGACACTTACTCCTTGGAAGGAAAGTTATGACCAACCTAGATAGCATATTCAAAAGCAGAGACATTACTTTGCCAACAAAGGTCCATCTAGTCAAGGCTATGGTTTTTCCAGTGGTCATGTATGGATGTGAGAGTTGGACTGTGAAGAAAGCTGAGTGCCGAAAAATTGATGCTTTTGAACTGTGGTGTTGGAGAAGACTCTTGAGAGTCCCTTGGACTGCAAGGAGATCCAACCAATCCATTCTAAGGAGATCAGTCCTCGGTGTTCTTTGGAAGGACTGATGCTAAAGCTGAAACTCCAGTACTTTGGCCACCTCATGCGAAGAGTTGACTCATTGGAAAAGACTCTGATACTGGGAGGGATTGGGGGCAGGAGACGGGGACGACAGAGAATGAGATGGCTGGATGGCATCATCGACTCAATGGACAAGAGTTTGGGTGAACTCTGGGAGTTGGTGATAGACAGGGAGGCCTGGCACACTGCTGTTCTGGGGTCGGAAAGAGTCTGACACGACTGAGCGACTGAACTGAACTGAACTGAACTGAGGCACCCTCGGGTGTATATGTATCACAGTCTTACAGAATAGAATAGACAAGTAATATTCTTTCTAGGATTTGAGATTTGATTACGTTTTCAAGAAAGCCATTTTTTCTATTTTTACTGAAGTGGAACAAACCATAGATTTTGAGATGAGATACATTTTCTTTTGAGTCTTAGTCACTTAATAACTGTACAGTGTTGAGACAATCACTTAACCTCTCTGATCCTCAATGCCCTTGATTATGACATGCATTCAGAGGGTGATTGTGGGTGGGGGATGATACCACTTTTCTGAAGTACCTGTTTCACTGTGGGTTCTCAGTAAAGGCTGATTTCTTTTTTTTATTTAGGCTCTTAATAGTGAGAGTAATCCTTGTATAATGTTATCTGTCCATGTCACTCCCCTGCTTAAAGTCTTTCTGGGGCTTCCCATACCCTCAGAATAAAGTCCTATCTCCTGAAGATAATACAAAAAGCCCTGAAAGATCTGCAGTCCACACTATCACTCTCCATCACACTCATGCCAGCTACACTTGCAGTTCCCAGCTCTCATCCTGCTCTCTCTCCTTCCTGGTTCTTCTTCCCACCCAAATCTGAAACTGGGTCTGCCTAATGTCTACTCCTTCTTGGGCACTTTTCCTGGGAAAGTCTTCCTTGGCTATCACTTCCACCCACAAGTCTATACTAAGAATCCCTCCCAAATGCTACTAATCAGGAACTTTCCTCAGCTTCCCTGGGAACCAGCCTACCCAACTTAAAAGTTCTAGCGAGTTTGCATTAGAAAATAGCCCAGTCCACTGCTAATTTCCAGAAGGTTCCACCACTCTCATCCCAACTGACAACAGAGCTGAAAATGACTCCCCAGGACTTCCACCCAGTAGTCTTAGCATTTACCCTGGTGGTTGTTGTTCAGTCACTCAGTCATGTCAGACTCTTTGCAACCCCATGAACTGCAGCACGCTGGGCATTCCTGTCCTTCACCATCTCCCAGAGCTTGCCCAAGTTCATGTCCATTGAGTTGGTGATGTCATCCAATCATTTCATCCTCTGTTGCCCCCTTCTTCTCCTGCTCTCAGTCTTTCCTATCATCATAGTCTCTTCTAATGAGTTGGCTCTTTGCATCAGGTGGCCAAAGTATTAGAGCTTCAGGTTCAGCATCAGTCCTTTCAATGAATATTCAAGGTTGAATTCCTTTAGGATGGACCAGTTTGCTCTCCTTACTGTCCAAGGACTGTCAAGAGTCTTCTCCAGGACCACAGTTCAAAAGTATCAATTCTTCCGTGTTCACCCTTCTTTATGGTTCAATTCTCACATCTATCTACTGGAAAAACCATAGCTTTGACTATACTAACCTTTGTTGGCAAAGTGATGTCTCCGCTTTTTTAACATGCTGACTAGGTTTATCATACCTTTTCTTCCAAGGAACAAGCGTCTTTTAACCTGGAACAACCCTCAAATTACTGGAAGCTTGAGTTAGTTACCCTCTCCCTCACTTCCCCAAATCTATCTCTCCATCCCTTTACTGCTGCTGCTGCTACTGCTAAGTCGCTTCAGTCGTGTTCGACTCTGTTCGACCCCATAGACGGCAGCCCACTAGGCTCCTCTGTCCCTGGGATTCTCCAGGCAAGAATATTGGAGTGGGTTGCCATTTCCTTCTCCAATGCATGAAAGTGAAAAGTGAAAGTGAAGTCACTCAGTCGGGTCCGACTCTTAGTGACCCCATGGACTGCAGCCTACCAGGCTCCTCCATCCATGGGATTTTCCAGGCAAGAGTACTGGAGTGGGGTGCCATTGCCTTCTGCATGGGAGGGCTGCTGCTGCTGCTGCTGCTGCTGCTAAGTCACTTCAGTCTTGTCCGACTCTGTGCGACCCCACAGACGGCAGCGCATCAGGCTCCCCAGTCCTTTACTAGACTGCAGGAAATACTGTTCAGAGAATATTCATCATACCATTCATACACTAGCTTGTCCCTATTCTTCTCAAAGCCTGTTGCTCAAGCCACCACCTCCCTATTATGGATCCTACAAACCTACTCAGCTTCGGACTGAGTCACTCTGGTAAGCAATCTACCTATGTCCTATGGAGCTTCTGGTCAATTACACCCCCTCCAAACCCTTATCATATAACCTGCTGTCATGCCAAGTCCTGTCTCTCCCCATCCCTGGACTTAACAAGTAACTGAAGTTACACAACAAGCCAGGGGCCAAGACCAGAAGTCATTCCAAGATTTATGATCTCTAATCTATCAGGGTTCAGCAATTCATCTCTCCACAGTTCTCTGAACTGATAGCCTTCCATATGTTGATATAACAGCTTAAGTGTGACTGATGTTTACTAAGGGTCTACTCCATGTCAGGTTCTGAGCTAAGCAATATTTTTTCATTTAACCTTACAACAAGGACTTTACAGATGAGGAAACTGAAGTTTAGAGAGATTAAGAAATGTAATCAATAGCCCAATAGAATGGCGGGTTAGCTTAAAGAGCAAAGCAATGTCTTACAAATATGGCAGTTTTGGATTCCCGTATTTCTCCCCTATAATTAGGAGTTTCCTAATTTTAAGCCATTGGTATACAAATGTGACTTCATTTCAACACAGGAGAGAGAGAGAATTCACATCAGTCAAACAAAGTTTGAGGGTCCAGAGAAACAGCCCAGCCCTCAGCTATTCATCTTCTTCAGTGTTCTGGTGCCTTCTTAGAAGATGTAGAGAAGACACAGCTTTTGCTTCACTCATCAACTCCTTTTGTTAACCTGAATGTGATGTAAGAACAGGTTTTGCAACCTTGAAAAGCTTCTACAGACATTTGTTGTCAGTCTTATACAACAACCGCATCTCTGATTAACTTGATTCAGTTCAGTTCAGTTCAGTTCAGTCTCTCGGTCATGTCCGACTCTGTGACCCCATGAATCGCAGCACGCCAGGCCTCCCTGTCCATCACCAACTCCCGGAGTTCACTCAGACTCACGTCCATCGAGTCAGTGATGCCATCCAGCCATCTCATCCTCTGTCGTCCCCTTCTCCTCCTGCCCCCAATCCCTCCCAGCATCAGAGTCTTTTCCAATGAGTCAACTCTTTGCATGAGGTGGCCAAAGTACTGGAGTTTCAGCTTTAGCATCATTCCTTCCAAAGAAATCCCAGGGCTGATCTCCTTCAGAATGGACTGGTTGGATCCCCTTGCAGTCCAAGGGACTCTCAAGAGTCTTCTCCAACACCACAGTTCAAAAGCATCAATTTTTCGGCACTCAGCCTTCTTCACAGTCCAACTCTCACATCCATACATGACCACAGGAAAAACCATAGCCTTGACTAGACGGACCTTTGTTGGCAAAGTAACGTCTCTGCTTTTGAATATGCTATCTAGGTTGGTCATAACTTTCCTTCCAAGGAGTAAGCGTCTTTTAATTTCATGGCTGCAGTGACCATCTGCAGTGATTTTGGAGCCCCAAAAAATAAAGTCTGACACTGTTTCCGCTGTTTCCCCATCTATTTGCCATGAAGTGATGGGACCGGATGCCATGATCTTCGTTTTCTGAATGTTGAGCTTTAAGCCAACTTCTTCACTCTCCACTTTCACTTTCATCAAGAGGCTTTTAAGTTCCTCTTCACTTTCTGCCATAAGGGTGGTGTCATCTGCATATCTGAGGTTATTGCTATTTCTCCCGGCAATCTTGATTCCAGCTTGTGTTTCTTCCAGTCCAGCGTTTCTCATAATGTACTCTGCATAGAAGTTAAATAAGCAGGGTGACAATATACAGCCTTGACGTGCTCCTTTTCCTATTTGGAACCAGTCTGTTGTTCCATGTCCAGTTCTAACTGTTGCTTCCTGACCTGCATACAGATTTCTCAAGAGGCAGGTCAGGTGGTCTGGTATTCTCATCTCTTTCAGAATTTCCCACAGTTTATTGTGATCCATTATTCCCAGTCAATCTGATGTCTGGACTGCAAATTACTGTAAACTCTTGCTTGTTTACTTAACACAATTCCAAAATTTCCCTATATTCCGTTTTTGAAAGGCAATAGTTACTTAGTGTTATAGCTAAACCATGAAATGAGAAACCTGTGTTGGTTGTGTTGCTTCCCATGTAAAGAAGAGCTCCTTAACCTTGTGGCCTTCTGATGACACTGACCAGCTTGACTGGCAGGTAGAGAAGTTGTCAATCATGTCACTATCCTTGTGATCTCTGTAAGATGAATAGATATCTGTCTGCCAGACCTTTCACCCACTTCTGGAACTCAGGGGGACCAGAGGCTATTAGCCAACATGCTGGGCAAAAGCTTCCAATGGAAATTTCTGCTGGTTGAACACGAGCTTGTTCTGAAGCGGGATCAGACATCTGACTGCTGAATGTGTGGCTTCCCAGAAGATTCAGAAACAAGCTTGATGTGGGTATGGGATGGGGACAGGGGAATTCTTGCGGTCTACAGGGCAGAGAAGTGCTCCAAACACAACATTAGGGTTTGGCAAAACCCAGGAACATCATGCCAAGACCTTTTCCCTTCACTTTTAACCCCATATGCATTTCAAAGGGAACTTAATCCTCATTTCAGGAGCAAGTACATATTAGTCATCAGTGGATAGTGATATTAGCAGTAAGGACTCATTCTAAAATGCCCCACTCTTTTTTTTTTTTCCTATCCAATTTCTACGTATCCCTCAGAATCCAATCTCTCCATATTAAGACTTCTCCGTCGAATCTTCCCTGGAGGAGGACCCGACAAACCACTCCAGTGCTCTTGCCTGGAGAAATCCAAGGATGGGAGCCTGGCAGGCTGTAGTCCAAAGGGTCACACAGAGTTGGACACAACCGAAGCAACTTAGCATGCATCGAATCTTCCATGGACACTGTAGGCAAGAGTAACCACTAGTCTATGACAATATAACACTCATTACTGAAAAGGTGGCTCTTGACCATACACAGCCTTATGACATCTTTTGAATTATTTAACTATATGTATATGCATATGTATGTCCACATTCATCTCATAACTTTCAATACACTTAGTCAAAAACTGAGAACCTGCTCCTGCCTGATCTGTGCTTGCTGTTAGGGATGCAGTGGAGCATAGGAAAAGTGGATCTTGGCCCTTCCCTACCTCACCGTGGGGAATCACATCAGTCAGAGTCCAGACAACGGAACACATTCATAATGTTATTTCCAACTGAAAGGGATTTAGTGAAGGGAATGGAGTGCTTACAAAACTGTTGGGAGGACTGACAAGGAAGTCAAGGATGCATCACTGGACCATTTATCTCAACGGTATACAGTTTTAACTCTGATCTTGAACACGGGGAGATGCTGTTACTACTGACACCGCTGTCCCCTCACAACTAACTCGAAGCTGGACACCAGAATTGGTATGCCACGTGTATCCACCACAACCAACTCTAAGATCTCTATGGCCTTGCTCACCAGCAAGAGAGATTTACATGTATTTTCTGAATTTTGGAAAGGAAGGAAGAAGGGGATGAGTATGGCCAAAGACTTCTGTGTTCTACACAGTATAATACAGCAGTCAGGCATGTGCTAAACACAGATGACTGAACTGCCTTCTCTTTCTTGAACCTGGTAGATTTTTTTTTTAATTTATTATTTTTATTGAAGGATAATTGCTTTACAGAATTTTGTTGTTTTCTGTCAATCCTCAACATGAATCAGCCATAGGTATACATATATCCCCTCCCTTTTGAACCTCTCTCCCATCTCCCTCCCCATCCCACCCCTCCAGGCTGATACAGAGCCCCTGTTTGAGTTTCCTGAGCCATACAGCAAATTCCTGTTGGCTATATATTTTACATATGGTAATATAAGTTTCCATGTTCCTCTTTCCATACATCTCACCCTCTCCTCCCCTCTCCCCATGTCCATAAGTCTATGCTCTGTATATGTTTCTCCATAGCTGCCCTGTAAATAAATTCTTCAGTACCATTTTTCTCTGCTAAGTCACTTCAGTCGTGTCCGACCCTGTGAGACCCCATAGACGGCAGCCCACCAGGCTCCCCGTCCCTGGGATTCTCTAGGCAAGAACACTGGAGTGGGTTGCCATTTCTTTCTCCAATGCATGAGAGTGAAAAGTGGAAGTGAAGCCGCTCAGTCGTGTCTGACTCAGCGACCCCGTGGACTGCAGCCCACCAGGTTCCTCTGTCCATGGGATTTTCCAGGCAAGAGTACTGGAGTGGGGTTGCCATTGCCTTCTCCAACCGTTTTTCTAGATTCTGTATATATGCATTAGAACATGATATTTATCTTTCTCTTTCTGACTTACTTCACTCTGTATAATAGGCTCTAGGTTCAGCCACTTCATTAGAACTGACTCATGTGTGTTCCTTTTTATGGCTAATATTCCATTGTGTTTACATACCACTGCTTCTTTATCCATTCATCTGTCAATGGACATCTAGGTTGCTTTCATGTTCTAGCTATTGTAAATAGTGCTACAATGAACATAGGCTTGGAAGTGTTCCTTCCTTTGCAATTTTTTGAAAGAGTTTTAGAAGGCTAGGCACAAGCTCTTCTCTAAATGTTTGATAGAATTCTCCCGTGAAGCCATCTGGTCCTGGGCTTTTGTTTCTTGGGAGATTTTTGATCACAGCTTCAGTTTCAGTGCTTGTAATTGGGTTGTTCATAATTTCTTTTTCCTCCTGGTTCAGTCTTGGAAGATTGAACTTTTCTAAGAATCTGTCCATTTCTTCCAGGTTATCCATTTTATTGCAATACAATTGTTCATAATAGTCTCTTATAATCCTTTGTATTTCTAATAGTCCTTCTTTATTTCTAATTTTATTGATTTGATTCTTTTCTCTTTTTTTCTTGATGAGTCTGGCTAAAGGTTTGTCAATTTTGTTTATCTTCTCAAAGAACCAGCTTTTAATTTTATTAATCTTTACTATTGTTTCATTTCTTTTTCATTTATCTCTGCTCAGATCTCTGATTTTGATTTCTTTCCTTCTACTAATTTGGGGTTTTTTTTTGTTCTTCTTTTTCCAATTGTTTTAGGTGTAAAGTTAGGTTGTCTATTTGATGTTTTTCTTGAGGTAGGATTGTATTGCTATAAACTTCCGTCTTAGAACTGCTTTCGCTGCATCCCGCAAGTTTTGCGTTGTCGTGTTTTCATTGTCATTTGTTTCTAGGAATTTTTTGATTTCCCTTTTCATTTCTTCAGCACCTTGTTGGTTATTTAGAAACATGTTGTTTAATCTCCATGTGTTTGTGTTTCTTAAAGTTATTTTCTTGTAACTGATATCTAGTCTCATAGCGTTGTGGTCAGAGAAGATGCTTGATATGATTTCAATTTTCTTAAATTTACTGAGGTTTGATTTGTGACCCGAATGTGCTCTATCCTGAAGAATGTTCCATGTGCTCTTGAGAAGAAGGTACATTCTTCTGAATTTGGATGGAATGTCCTGAAGATATCAATGAGATTTATCTCATCTAATGTATCATTTAAGACTTGTGTTTCTTTATTAACTGTCTATTTTGATGATCTGTCCCCCGGTGTGAGTGGGGTTTTAAAGTCTCATACTATTATTGCATTCTTGTCAATTTCTCCTTTTATGTCTATTATGGCTACTGCAGCCATGAAATAAAAAGACACTTACTCCTTGGAAGAAAAGTTATGACCAACCTAGACAGCATATTCAAAAGCAGAGACATTACTTTGCCAACAAAGTACTGGTCAGGTACTCCTGCCTGCTCTCAGCTGGTGTCCTGCATGCACGTCTGTCTAAAGATGTATTCCTGACGTATCCATGGAGAGAGATGTACTCCACATCCACCTACTCCTCCACCATTTTGTTCTCTCACGTGGTAGATTTTTAAGTCAAGTAACGGTTTACATTTGACATTTCTCTTTTGGGCTGGATTGGTCTTCCTCTCCCTTACCTTTTTTTTTACTGAAGCTAAAAAAATCTCTATTCATCTTTGAAAATACAGCTCAAGCATGACCTGTTCCTGGAAGTCTTTCTTCTTCTTGCTAACATAAGAACTGGCCACTCTCTCCTTAGGTTCCCCATGCAAGCAAGTGTCGATTCTCATCATGAAGCCTACTCTACTTCTTTGCACTCATACCACCTACTTGTGTAAAGTGTTTAAAGCAATTCTGTGGCATATGGTAGTGACAGAATTAATGATTGCTGAATGGATGGGCAAAGCTGGGGTTTTTACCACAGACCCAAAACATAGGTGGAGATTCCAGTAGTACCTATTACCCCATCTAGTCAAAGAAGAACTAAATAAATGAGTCTTCCTGTTTTCTTCTAGGCTGAAATTTTGGACAGTTTTTGTATATCGTAGCACTGGAACGTGCATACCATGTGCTAAGTCACTTTTGTCGTATCTGACTCTGTGCAACCCTATGGACTATAGCCCACCAGGCTCCTCTGTCCATGCGATTCTCCAGGCAAGAATATTGGAGTGGGTTGCCATGCCCTCTTCCAGGGGATTTTCCCACTCAGGGATCAAATCCACTTCTCTTACATTTCCTGCATCTGCAGGCAGGTGGGTTCTTTACCACTAGGGCCACCCGGGAAGCCCTGGTGGTACAGTGCTTGGGGAATTTGCAAGATACTGTAGCAAAGAACTGAATAAGGGTAGCCTGGGCAAGGAATCAGTTCAGTTCAGTTGCTCAGTCGTGTCTGACTCTTTGCAACCCCATGGACTGCAGCACACCAGGCCTCCCTGTCCAACACCAACTCCCGGATTCTACTCAAACTCATGTCCATTGAGTCAGTGATGCCATCCAACCACCTCATCCTCTGTTGTCCCCTTCTCCTCCCACCTTCAATCTTTCCCAGGATCAGAGTCTTTTCAAATGAGGCAGCTCTTCTCATCAGGTGTCAAAGTATTGGAGTTTCAGCTTCAACATCAGTCCTTCCAATGAATATTCAGGACTGATTTCCTTTAGGATGGACTGGTTGGATCTCCTTGCAGTCCAAGGGACTCTCAAGAGTCTTCTCCAACACCACAGTTCAAAAAGCATCAGTTCTTGGGTGCTCAGCTTTCTTTGTAGTCCAACTCTCACATCCATACATGACTACTGAAAAAATCATAGCCTTGACTAAACGGACCTTTGTTGGCAAAGTAATGTCTCTGATTTGTAATATGCTGTCTAGGTTGGTCATAACTTTCCTTCCAAGGAGTAAGCATCTTTTAATTTCATGGCTGCAGTCACCATCTGCAGTGATTTGGGAGCCCAGAAAAATAAAGTCTGCCACTGTTTCCCCATTTCCCATGAAGTGAGGGGACCAGATGCCATGATCTTAGTTTTCTGAATGTTGAGTTTTAAGCCAGCTTTCTCACTCTCCTCTTTCACTTTCATCAAGAGGCTCTTTAGTTCTTCTTCACTTTCTGCCATAAGGATGTCATCATCTACATATCTGAGGTTATCAATATTTCTCCTGGCAATCTTGAATCCAGCCTGTGCTTCATCCAGTCCAGCATTTCTCATGATATTATAACTGCATATAAGTTAAATAAGCAGGGTGACAATAGATGGGCTTGATGTACTCCTTTTCCTGTTTGGAACCAGTCTGTTGCTCCATATCCAGTTCTAAATGGTGCTTCCTGACTTGCATACCAAGTGCAGATTTCTCAAGAGGCAGGTCAGGTGGTCTGGTATTCTCATATCTTTAAGAATTTTCCAGTTTGTTGTGGTCCACACAGTCAAAGGCTTTGGCATAGTTGATAAAGCAGGAATAGATGTTTCTCTGGAACTCTCTTGCTTTTTCGATGATCCAGCAGATGTTGGCAATTTGATCTCTGGTTCCTCTGCCTTTTCTAAATCCAGCTTGAACATCTGGAAGTTCACAGTTCACATATTGTTGAAGCCTGGCTTGAAGAATTTTGAGAATTACTTTACTACCGTGTGAGATGAGTGCAATTGTGCGGTAGTTTGAGCATTCCTTGGAGTTGCCTTTCTTAGGGATTGGAATAAAAATTGACCTTTTCCAGTCCTGTGACCACTGCTGAGTTTTCCAAATTCACTGGCATATTGAGTGCAGCACTTTCAGAGCATCATCTTTTAGGATTTGAAATAGGTCAACTGGAATTCCATCACTTCCACTGGCTTTGTTTGTAGTGATGCTTACTAAGGCCCATTTGACTTCACATTCCAGGATGTCTGGCTTAGGTGAGTGATCACACCATCATGATTATCTGGGTCATGAAGATCTTTTTTTGTACAGTTCTTCTGTGTATTTTTGCCACCTCTTCTTAATATCTTCTGCTCCTGTTAGGTCCATACCATTTCTGTCCTTTATTGAGCCCATCTTTGCATGAAATATTCCCTTAGTATCTCTGATTTTCTTGAAGAGATCTCTAGTCTTTCCCATTCTATTGTTTTCCTCTATTTCTTTGCATTGATCATTGAAGAAGGCGTTCTTATCTCTCCTTGTTATTCTTAGGAACTCTGTATTCAAATGGGTATCTCTTTCCTTTTCTCCTTTGCTTTTCACTTCTCTTCTTTTCACAGCTATTTGTAAGGCCTTCTCAGACAGCCATTTTTCTTTTTTGTATTTCTTTTTCTTGTGGATGGATTGATCCCTGTCTCCCGTACAATATCATGGACCTCCGTCCATAGTTCATCAGGTACTCTTTCTATCAGATCTAGTCCCTTAAATCAATATCAAAATCAGATTGTTTATATTCTTTGCAGCCAAAGATGGAGAAGCTCTATACAGTCAGTAAAAACAAGATCAGGAGCTGACTGTGGCTCAGATCATGAACTCCATATTACCAAATTCAGACTTAAATTGAAGAAAGTAGGGAAAACCACTAGACCATTGAGGTATGACCTAAATCAAATCCCTTATGATTATACAATAAAAGTGAGAAACAGATTTAAGAACAAGGAATAGGAAGCAGAAAAAAAGTTAGCATTGGTTAGGACTCTCTTAGTTGCAACTAAATGAGTTAACAGAAACTAGTTTACAGAAACTCAACTCAAATGAGACAAAGCAATAAAAATAAATGTTCTGATCAGCATAACTGATAGGTCAGGATGCTGGCTTCAGGCATAGCTGAATCCAGTCTACTCTCCATGTTAGCCGGGGTCTGTCACTCTGGCCCAGTTTTCCTCTGCAGCCTATGGATTTCTCACAGTGACTCTTCCCACATGAAAGCAAAGGTGATCACCACAGTTCCCAACTTGGACTCTACATAGCCAGGACCTCAGTGGAAATGGAGACTATCTTTCCTGATACTTCTCCCAAATGTTTCTGCTCAGGATTGACTCTGTTGTAGCCCAGTCTGGGTCCCAGCTATCCCCACACAAAGCCAGGAGGATAGAAGATCAGGCCAGGGTGCTGTGCCCACCCTGAAACCAGGGAACTTCATGGTCAAATCAATCCCATCAACATCCATGGGCTGAGTGTGGCTCTCAAAGGAAAACTGAGGTGGTGTTTTAAAACAGAGAAATGGAGATGTTGGGCTGGGAAAACAGCACATTTCCTGCAGCGGACATCTAGGACTTTGCTATCTCCAAAGCTATACTCTTCATTTTGAAAGAGACTTTGAGCTATTCTGGGGCTCAAGATTAACAGCCAAACTGGAGATATTCTGGGGGTGCTTCCCTGATGGGCTGCCCAAGGAGACTGGTACAAAACAGAGAAACTTTTTACATCATTTCTAAGTTTCAGTTGAGACTAGGGGGGAGAAGGGGAAAAGCCATCAGTGTGGGGTCTTGAGTAATAAAACAGAGAGTAAGAAGGAAGATGAAAAATGCTTGAGATGTAAATGTGATGAACAACAGGAAATAATTGAAAAGGAAGTGGCTTCCTCTCGTGTGTCAGGCCAGCCTTGGGAAGAACAAGAGAAGCACCTTTTCTGGAGCCTCAGCTGCTCTGCTGCCTTTCCAGCCGCCTCCTTGGAAAGAATGAGGCTTTAACAACCAGCGTGGTATCGGCGCTGGCTTCCACCCAAGCCTGAACAGTGCCCCCATTGAGGGACCCCGGGGCCAGCCCTGGATGCCTCTCCTTTCTCCTGCACCCCCTCAATGGGCCATTTGTGGGGCTAACAAGGACCGGGAGACACACTGCCCATCTTCTGCAAGCCCCCAGCAGCTGCAGGATTCCTCTAAAGGACCCCTGCACATCTCTGCTAAGAGACCAGCAGGATGGATGCTGGGTTCAGAAAGAGGTCCCCAGGAGCCTCCTAGATGGAAGAGAAAAATACTCCTCAGTTCTCCTCTCCCCTCCAGGCCTTTCTCCCATCTCCTGGGATGGTGTTGCTTCACCCTGCAAATATTTGGTATCCTGCCTTCTTGCAGGGTAGACACCCTCCCTATTCCACTCTCCTTGCTGGCTTAGAGAGAGAAGAGAGACAAGGAATGAGCTGAGAGTTTATGATTGCAGCTATGTTCAAATAATCCATCTTTATAGCCCTCTTTGAAGGCGAGATTAAGATGACCTAGAGTGGAAAGGTGGCTAAAAAATTTCTATCAAACACCAAGATCACAGCTACTGTTTGTACTAATCTTATTGATCCCATAACAAGGCAAAGGAAAGGTAGACAGCAATCTATTTCTCCAGCACCCATTAGGTAATGACTGCTATTGTCCTGAGGAAACAGAGCAGCACACTGTCCAGAGTAGGCAGATGAGGATGCATTGTCTGCAATTTCCTACCTCCATGGAATATAAGGATGTGGTTTTATATTTTCATCTAGGCAAGTTGACCTCTGCCTAGATGTCTCCCTCCGGGAGCTTCTTCTTGCATGTAAAAATCTCCCATTCTTGTAACACTGCCTTTGTTTGTAGGCTAAAGCAAGTGTCCATTTGTCCTAAGTTGCTTCCTGTCATGTCCGACTCTTTATGACCATCAGGACTGTAGCCCACCGGGCTCCTCTGTCCATGGGATTCTCTAGGCAAGAATACTAGAGTGGGTTGCCATTTTCCTCTCCAGGAGATCTTCCCAACCCAGGGATCAAACCCACTCTCCTGCACTGGCAGGCAAGTTCTTTACCACTAGCACCACCCGGGAAGCCGAAAAGCAAGTCAGCACGAAACGAAGTGCTCCACACTATTCGGTGGAAATTTATTGAAGTGTCAATTTCTCAAAACCTCAAGTCTTATACGTCATCAATACTGTGGTGGGATGCAGGTGATCCTGTCATTCCCAAAGTAACCGCTGGGATAAAGGGGAGACGGGACAGCTCCAGAGACAAACTTTGCCTACTTAGCAACGGACGGACTCTGAAAGGCAACCTAATGCATCCTCACGCTTCAATCTCCCCACAACCTCCTTGCCAGAAGGTTCATCTCTGGCCTCATTCTGCAGGACCAGGGGGCTTCCCTCTTTCCATGCCAGGGCATTTCACTTTTGAACAAATCTTATTCATCAGAGAATTTTCCTTTATTTTAACCCTCAAAGGATTTCCCTGGCAATCTTCAGACATTGATCCCAGTCTTAGCCCAGGGCCAGACTGTCAAATTCCAGAAAACCCTCACCCTTTCTGATAAATCTTTCCAGACAGCAATCATTCAGGACTCCTCCTGAGGTTTTCCTCTTTGGGCTAAATCATGGCTCCTGAAATTCCTGCAACAGTTTCCCACAGGATAGAGTCACTCGATTTTTGTCTTGGACCCTTTTAAAGACACGGAATTCAGGCAAGGTTTGGCCAGGGTTAAAATAAAGGCCCACCCTTGATAGGAGAATTCTAACTCATGAATGCACTCTAAGAGTTGATGCTTGTCATGTGATACTGCAAGTTCCCACTGAACTTCCTGGGGATAAAACTCATGAGAATTTTCCCATGGACATCTGTTAAGCCAGTCATCTCCAGTCAATTGAATGATTTTAACCTAAGATCTGGGATTCCCTGATGACTCAGATGGTAAAGGATCCACCTGCAATGCAGGAGACCCTGGTTCGATCCCTGGATTGTGAAGATACCCTGAAGGAGGCCATGGCAATCTGCTCCAGTATTTTTGCCTGGAGAATCCCCATGGACAGAAAAGCCTGGCGGGCTGCAGTCCATGGGGTGGCAAAGATTTGGACACAGTTAAGCAACTAAGCACAAACAAGAGCACAACCTAAGATCTAATGTTCATTTCTTATAAAATTTTATCCTTTTTGTCTCAGTCCATCAATCTAACATGTGGACTTCTTTTAGAAATATTGATTCAGATTGTAGCATTTATGTGAGAGTAGTAGAATTTATCCTCAAATGTATGTAATCTACATACATCCAAATGGGTGTCCTCTATTTGCAATCAAATTATTAAGAAAAGCGAAGGCAACACTGACAAGCTCAGATGAATAGTCCTGAACTCAGTGTTAGAGACCTTTCAATGCTGTGTTAATACAAGAAAAATAGATTTCAGGATGCTGAGAACTCACTCCTGCTTTCCAGCCCAGAGACACCTCACATAAAAGAATACTGTACTATTAGACAGAAGGAAGTATTTTTATGTTTTTCTTTAGTTGATTTTGGATAGGGGTGGTCAGTACTGGTTTTATACTATGCAAACATAAGATTCTAAGGATGTAGCAGAAGCAATGGCCCTTTAACCTAGCTTAGGCATTAAGTAGTGGGTCTCTGAGCTTTAAAGATTATGTTTTATTAAAACAGCCTTCTTGCCAAAATCCGATATGCTTCTTTCTAAGATAGATTCCCAAACCAAAGCTTATCCAATCGATATGACAATAAAAGGCTCATCAAAACATTATGCCTGCATTTTCCCAGATTTCTCCAAACCTTTCCCTAAGAGGTGCTATGTTTTCATTTCCCAAGGAAAAAGAGAACCACTCTATAAATTATTTTCAGAAACTACTATGAATTCCACATCCAAAGTTCTTGCAATCATATTTGAATGTTCAGTTAAGGCAGTTCTCAGGGTGGAAGCCTCCCAGGCTGAATGCAGAAACCCCTTCTGGCAAAGTCGTGTGAAAAATGTCTCAATCAGATGCTTTTTCTAAGCCATTCCCAAGCTTCATGTCAAACAGAGGCTGAGTGTGAGCTGAAAGATGGCTGGATAATAGCATGAGAATAAATAAGTCACTTATTTCAGGTTTCTAATGGAAAAGAATTTTCACTGAAAAAGAAATGCACAGATAACTTCAGGTTTTGAACGAGTCCAATCATGGGGTGAAGACCCAAAGGGAAACAAACCCAAGTAATTTTGTTATTTTGGGAGGTCAAGTCCATTGAAATATTAATCCCTTTCCTATAACCACCTATTACAAATAATAAGTTGGATCATAGCTTACCTTGCCACATTTCAGTTTTATCAAGGGAACTTTACTTCTTTCTACACAGAGCTTACCTTTTTCCCTTTCCAAACCCTGCTCAATTTATCAACTGATACTGATACTGTGTGATTAGATTGACTGATTAGTCAATCTAATCACACAGACCACAGCCTTGTCTAACTCAGTGAAACTAAGCCATGCCATGTGGGGCCACCCAAGACGGGTGGGACACGGTGGAGAGGTCTGACAGAATGTGGTCCACTGGAGAAGGGAATGGCAAACCACTTCAGTATTCTTGCCTTGAGAACCCCGTGAACAGTATGAAAAGGCAAAATGATAGGATACTGAAAGAGGAACTCCCCAGGTCAGTAGGTGCCCAATATGCTACTGGAGATCAGTGGAGAAATAACTCCAGAAAGAATGAAGGGATGGAGCCAAAGCAAAAACAATACCCAGTTGTGGATGTGACTGGTGATAGAAGCAAGGTCCAATGCTGTAAAGAGCAATATTGCATCAGATCAGATCAGTCGCTCAGTCGTGTCCGACTCTGCAACCCCATGAATCGCAGCACGCCAGGCCTCGCTGTCCATCACCAACTCCCGGAGTTCACTCAGACTCACATCCATCGAGTCAGTGATGCCATCCAGTCCTCTAATCCTCTGTCGTCCCCTTCGCCTCTTGCCCCCAAACCCTCCCAGCATCAGAGTCTTTTCCAATGAGTCAACTCTTCGCATGAGGTGGCCAAAGTACTGGAGTTTCAGCTTTAGCATCATTCCTTCCAAAGAAATCCCAGGGCTGATCTCCTTTAGAATGGACTGGTTGGATCTCCTTGCAGTCCAAGGGACTCTCAAGAGTCTTCTCCAACACCACTGTTCAAAATCATCAGTTCTTTGGCGCTCAGCCTTTTATTGCATAGGAACCTGGAATGTCAGGTCCATGAATCAAGGCAAATTGGAAGTGGTCAAACAGGAATTGGTAAGAGTGAATGCCGACATTCTAGGAATCAGCAAACTAAAATGGACTGGAATGGGTGAATTTAACTCAGATGACCATTATATCTACTACTGTGGGCAGGAATCCCTTAGAAGAAATGGAGTAGCCATCATGGTCAAAAAAAGAGTCTGAAATGCAGTACTTGGATGCAATCTCAAAAACGACAGAATGATCTCTGTTTGTTTCCAAGGCAAACCATTCAATGTCACAGTAATCCAAGTCTATGCCCCAACCAGTAATGCTGAAGAAGCTGAAGTTGAATGGTTCTATGAAGACCTACAAGATATTTTAGAATTAACACCCAAAAAAGATGTCCTTTTCATTATAGGGGACTGGAATGCAAAAGTAGGAAGTCAAGAAACACCTGGGGTAACAGGCAAATTTGGATGGAATGAAGCAGGGCAAAGGCTAGTAGAGTTTTGCCAAGAGAACGCACTGGTCATAGCAAACACCCTCTTCCAACAACACAAGAGAAGACTCTACACATGGACATCACCAGATGGTCAACACCAAAATCAGAATGATTATATTCTTTGCAGCCAAAGATGGAGAAGCTCTATAAGCAAAAACAAGACTGGGAGCTGACTGTGGCTCAGATCATGAACTCCTTATTGCCAAATTGAGACTTCAATTGAAGAAAGTGGGGAAAACCACTAGACCATTCAGGTATGACCTAAATCAAATCCCTTATTATTATACAGGAGAACTGAGAAATAGGTTTAAGGAACTAGATCTGATAGACAGAGTGCCTGATGAACGATGGACGGAGGTGGTTCGTGACATTGTATAGTAGACAGGGATCAAGACCATCCCCTTGGAAAAGAAATGCAAAAAAGCAAAATGGCTGTCTGGGGAGGCCTTACAAATAGCTGTGAAAAGAAGAGAAGCGAAAAGCAAAGGAGAAAAGGAAAGATATAAGCATCTGAATGCAGAGTTCCAAAGAATAGCAAGAAGACATAAGAAAGCCTTCCTCAGAGATCAATGCAAAGAAATAGAGGAAAACAACAGAATGAGAAAAACTAGAGATCTCTTCAAGAAAATTAGAGATACCAAGGGGACATTTCATGCAAAGATGAGCTCAATAAAGGACAGAAATGGTATGGACCTAACAGGAGCAGAAGATATTAAGAGGTGGCAGGAAGAACTGTACAAAAAAGATCTTCATGACCCAGATAATCACGATGGTGTGATCACTCACCTAGAGACAGACATCCTGGAATGTGAAGTCAAGTGGGCCTTAGAAAGCATCACTACAAACAAAACTAGTGGAGGTGATGGAATGAACCATTTCAAATCCTAAAAGATGATGCTCTGAAAGTGCTGCACTCAACATGCCAGCAAATCTGGAAAACTCAGCAGTGGTCACAGGACTGGAAAAGGTCAGTTTTCATTCCAATCCCAAAGAAAGGCAATGCCAAAGAATGCTCAAACTACCACACAATTGCACTCATCTTACATGCTAGTAAAGTAATGCTCAAAATTCTCCAAGCCAGGCTTCAGCAATACATGAACTGGCAGAGGAACCAGAGATCCAATTGCCAACATCTGCTGGATAATTGAAAAAGCAAGACAGTTCCAGAAAAAGATCTATTTCTGCTTTTTGACTATGCCAAAGCCTTTGACTGTGTGGATCACAAGAAACTGTGGGAAATTCTGAAAGAGATGGGAATATTAGATCACCTGACCTGCCTCTTGAGAAACCTATGTGCAGGTCAGGAAGCAACAGTCAGAACTGGACATGGAACAACAGACTGGTTCCAAATAGGAAAAGGAGCACGTCAAGGCTATATATTGTCACCCTGCTTATTTAACTTCTATGCAGAGTGCATCATGAGAAATGCTGGGCTGGAAGAAGCACAAGCTGGAATCAAGATTGCCGGGAGAAATATCAATAACTTCAGATACGCAGATGACACCACCCTTATGGCAGAAAGTGAAGAGGAACTAAAAAGCCTCTTGATGAAAGTGAAAGAGGAGAGTGAAGAAGTTGGCTTAAAGCTCAACATTCAGAAAACGAAAATCATGGCATCTGGTCCCATCACTTCATGGGAAATAGATGGGGAAACAGTGGAAACAGTGTCAGACTTCATTTTTTGGGGCTCCAACATAACTGCAGATGGTGATTGCAGCCATGAAATTAAAAGACGCTTACTCCTTGGAAGGAAAGTTATGACCAACCTAGATAGCATATTAAGAAGCAGAGACATTACTTTATGAACAAAGGTCCGTCTAGTCAAGGCTATGGTTTTTCCTGTGGTCATGTGAGGATGTGAGAGTTCGACTGTGAAGAAAGCTGAGCACCAAAGAATTGATGCTTTTAAACTGTGGTGTTGGAGAAGACTCTTGAGCGTCCCTTGGACTGCAAGGAAATCCAACCAATCCATTCTAAAGGAGATCAGTCCTGGGTGTTCTTTGGAAGGAATGATGCTAAAGCTGAAACTCCAGTACTTTGGCCACCTCATGCAAAGAGTTTACTCACTGGAAAAGACCCTGATGCTGGGAGGGATTCGGGGCAGGAGGAGAAGGGGACGACAGCGGATGAGATGGCTGGATGGCATCACTGACTCGATGGACATGAGTTTGAGTGAACTCCGGGAGATGGTGATGGACAGCGAGGCCTGGCGTGCTGCGATTCATGGGGTTGCAAAGAGTCAGACACGACTGAGCGACTGACTGAGCTGAACTGAAGTGAACTGATTGATACTGATACTCTTCTCACTCATTTTGTGACAACTCTTCTGGTAAAATCTTACTTCCCTCTTCTAGTTGTAATACCCAGTGTCTTCCCACACAATGTCACCAAATCCATTCCTCACACTATCTCCTCATCCATCCCCTCCTTTGTTTCCCTGTTACTTTCTATTGGGCTTCCCTGATGCAGAATCCGCCTGCAAAGACACAGGAGACACAGGCTTGATCCCTGGGTCAGGAAGATCCCCAGAGGATGGAGTGCATGGCAACCCACTGGAGTGCATGGCAACCCACTCCAGTATTCTTGCCTATCGAATCCCATGGGCAGGGGAGTCTGGCAGGGTACAGTCCAAAGGGTCACAAAGAGCCAGCCATGACTAAACAACTAAGTGCCTCCTGTCGGGATGACATATAACAAGTCCATCCGGCTTTCGGGTTGCTCTTTCTTTTGATATCCAGATATAGTTCTTAGAACTGCAGAAGGGCCAGCCCAATATTTCAGAAAATCAGCTACAGGATGCTTCCCCTGGGGGAGAGCCCGTCACCTCTCTCCTCAAACCCCTGGTCCAGAATCCTCCCAATCAGCCCTGACCCTCTTGTCCACTCTTTACAACCCTTTGTCCTTTGCACACTTGCTGTTCTTGCCTCTTCTCTCCAGTCGCTGTCAACAGAAGTCCATGTTGCATGGACTAATGCTGAAGGTGTGGAAAACTTGGAAAGGAATTATACAGTACATCATAAAGTCTAACTCGGGCGTCACTGCTGCTAATGTCCATTCGTAAGGAATCCTTACCTGGCCAAGTTCCTGGGCATACCCTCAGAATGGAGTCCCAGCTACCACTTCCTCTCTTCCTCACCCACCAAAAGAAAACTCAATCTTCCTCAGTATTATGAAAAAGAAAACAACCCACCAAAACACTACAGTAATTCAGCCATCTTGAAGTACAGGTATGCCTGTAGTCAGGTTTTTTAGTATCATTTTTTTTAATTTAGTAAAAAGTTTTAATGACATAAAAATGCAAAAAGAAATAATGATATAAAAATGCAAAATTACTGGAGCATTATTTATTAAAAGTCAGAGTATGTCAATATGATGTAATAGCATTCAGTTCCTTAAGGTTATTGTGCTATCTCTAAAAGGAGCAGCCTCTGAGCAGGTATTCTCAGCACCTTTCAGTTTAGGAAAATTGCTTATTATGTAATGTTAGAGAAAACTAGGATCCAAATGCTATACAGAGTGTGATTTCAACTCTGTAAAAAATCTGGAAGAAAGCATGCCAGATTATCAATAGGAGTTACAGGAATATGGGTGTTTGCTATTTTATTGCTTCAGTTTTCTGTGCTTTTTAAGCCCGCTGGATAATCACTGTCTTTTAAGACCATGCAGACCACTGAGATTTGCATACACCAACACCTGCCTGACAGATGTAAGACTGTTTTCAGGCTGAGGTTTAACCTAATTCAGAGAAAACATCTCATTCCATAAGACTCAGCTCAGACATCACCTGTGAAGCCCTCTGTGCCCACCCATCTTCCTCCCACTGAGCAACTGGTTGCTTCTTCCACCTCCAAACTATAATACTCTGTACAACCCTTTTTAATACTTCTCACATCTGTATCAGTCAGGGTCTGTATCAGCTTATTACAAAGAAGCAGTATGGAAGGAAATCACAAAAGATAGTGCATCCCCAGGGAACAGGAGGGGCTGGTACCAACTCTAGCCTGAAAGGGTAACAGGAAGGAGTGGTTCTCAGAGCCTGGCAAAGGAATGAGAGGAATTCTTGGCAGGAATTGGAACCAGCCTATAGCAAACCCTCAGGAAAGGAGCAAATTCACTCTCTTGGCTTCTTCCAAAAGTCTACTGGTGTTTGTCAAGGGCCAAATCCAGCTGGAAGCCAAGGAGCAAGAAAGCCCTGTAACGTGACCCGTAGAGGGAAGCCTCCCAGGAAGAAAGCAGAGAGAAAGACGGTGAGTGGACCTGGGTGAGTGGACCTGGAGGGATAAACCAAAGATCCAGTACAGTCACACAATTTTTGATTTACAGGTGTAGCCCCAGTGTCTGTTACCTGAGGTTTCTCTTTCCTTTATATTGCAAAGCATGCAATATTTCAGTGCATGGGCTGAATCTGCAAAGTCCAGACTCCTTCCATTTTCTCTCCAGTGGATTTCAGGGGATGAAGCTTCTCCTGAGCTGGGCCTTACTCCATCCTGCCTGGTTCCTCCATCTGCCCTCCTCTCACTAGACCACTTCCTCCCGTGCTGGACACCACCCTTCTTCCTTCCTCTTTCTCAAAGCAGTATGAATCTGTGGATTATTGTATGTGTCAGACATCTCACTGAGGGGTAGGGGACAGAGTGGGTAGTTGCAGCACAGTGTAAGGAACAACGTCAAATCCTTTCGAAACATTCTTTCATAAATATTTATCAGTCATTCTCTACTATGAAGAATTTCTCATTTGTGCTCACCACCATCTTCCAGGAACCCCATGCCCTCAAGGGCCTTCTCCTTCTCATGAAAAACCTCCAAAACCCTAAACTCTGTAACACTCTTGTCTAAATCTTGAGATATTTTACTGCAATGGTTTTAAAAAGTCAAATTGGATTACTTTCTAAATAAAAAGTTTTATTGGAACCAGGACCAGAATTAGGGTGAGGAAAATGAGATAAGATTATACACTTGCAGGATCAGATTCTCTCTTCCTTTAAAATTTGCACCCTTTGTTCATCATGGACTTTTTTATTTTTTAAGTGTTACATTCTAATAGTATTTATCTTGATCACTAAGTTTTTTGGCATCCCCTTCTTTCCGCATCTAAGGCAAATGTTTCACATCCCTTTGTCCTGACCTTGCCAGTTCAGAAGAAGAGGGAAGGGCTCATCTTTCCACATTAAACATGCCCATTAAAGTGCTTTTCCAAACCAAAAGCTAACTCTTTTCCAAACAGAATTTTGAAAACTGCCAGTCAGTGTGTGTGTGTGTGTGTGTGTGTTGGCCACGCCACGCAGCATGTGAGATCTTAGTTCTCCACCAAGGACCGAACTTGTAAAACAGGGTTGTATTAGAAGCTCAGTGTCTTAACCACTAGACCACCAGGGAAGTCCCCAAACTTCTGCCAAATTTGAGAATAATTTCTTCCTGCTATCCCTCCCCATTAGACCATGAGATCCTCCAAGAAAGAAAATGATAGAAAATGCTGCTTTCCTGTTTCTGTATCCCAAGTGCCTATATTAATAGATGAATTATAAATATTTACTAAATATAGGACCTAGGGCAAAAATTTGTAAGTTAGGTCAGCTTGTTACTTGTTGAATCTATTCAGAGCTTTTCTTTTCCATGCTGAAATGAAAAATCTTAGAAAACTAGCTGGCAAAGTTTTAAAGAGCCTTCAATCTAATCTTTTCATTTCACACATTAGGAGACAGAGGCTTATTTCCATGGTTATATTTGCAAGCAATTAGCCCATGATTTACCAAGAGTCACTAGCATTTCCTACTGTCAGAGTGCCACCCTACCTGAATAATTTTGACAGCCTCCCAGTGGGAAGACAGGAGTAAAAATTTCCAGGAGTTCAGGAAGCCCCCCACCACCATTATAACACTATTATTTCTCCTAATAGAAACCTAAGTACGGGCACGGAAAGTGAAGCTCATCATGTGAACACACACACGAGATGGGAAATGGGAAAATTCCTGCCACAACCTAGTGACCTGAGTCAGAACCAGAGTTTGAGACACAGAAATACAAACATTAAACGAAACTGTTCTATCCAAGCCAGAATCTGTGTTTGCCTGAGGTAAAGGCATGCATGTAAGAGCTACAGAGAGAAGGACACCGGTGCTAAGGAAAGTTTGCTTCTTTACAATGAACTCATTGTGTCAAACTGCTGAGGCACCCAGCAAGCTGACAAGGGTCCCTTCACCCCTGTGCCCAGGACAGGCTGGCCAAAGGACATCTAGGGTGACAAGCCGCAAACAGTCAGCACTAATCTCTTATCCCGGAATAGCCCAAAGAACCCGTCCAACCTGACTGGCTGCCCTTCAGAAACGCCTTTGGAATTCTTTGTTCAGTCTTGCTTGGTTTACACTGGACTGTCTCTCCTGGGACTTCTCTGGTGACCTGATCTCCGGCCACGACAACATCCCCCAAGAGATCCACCAGTCCCCAGATTTGCCCAGCAGGCGACACTAATAAGATCCAATGAGAAGCAATGCATTCAAAACAGACGAGAAATGCATTCACACACAAGTCAGAGTTGCCACAGTCTCTTCTTCCTCACCACATTCCCCAGGCAGAAAAGAGGTCAAACCGACCTTGAAGGAGAAATGGCCTTTTTTGATCAGTTACCATGGCAACACCAGCCTTGTCTCCCTAGGGCACCTGCCCCTGGGGCTTGCACCTGCCAGCTGGTAGCCAGAGTGGCCCAGCAGCCTTAGTTCCCTGACACTGGGCTCATTTCACCAACAAAGGTGGCGGCAGTGCCAGTTGGCTTCATGCTATGGATACCTGCCCACTAAGCATTGGCCTGGACATCGGGGACTTTCACAAAGGCCAGCCAACAGCTGGCAGGCAGGCACCACCAGGTCACTGTCATTCTGGGCTGAATTGGAGACAAAGGCTCTGTCTGTAGCATGGTATCACCCCCGCCCCCCACCCCGCCGCCAACCCCCTGCCCCCGATGTTTTATTTTCAGCTCCACGTCCTTTCCTATGGGAGGACAATGTGGCTGAAGACGCCTTTCTTGGCTTTTTGTTCCTTTAGCATTAACCTGCCTGTGTATGCTGCTAAGGAAAAGCTCCCCTGTCCCATGTCTCATTTTACTGCAAATCAGAAAGTCACCCTCAGCCAGTGGTTCAGATTTGGAGCTGGTAACCCGAAGCCGCATCAGACTTCCCCACCCTGGCTCCACACCAAGGCCTCGGAGGATTTCTTGTCACATGAGGTTAGTGGAGTTTCACATCCTCTAAAGCAAATCTCTGTTGAAACTCTCGAGTCTCACATGGCTTCAGCTCAAAACAACCACCCCACTCAGCTGCTCCCGAACTGTTTCAAGCATCAAATCAAGAGACTTGGGTTCTTGTTCAGCTTAGTCTACATAACCCTGAGCCATCACTGGTCCTCTATCACTTCATATGGAAAATTAAGGGCCAATACAGCTGTCATTAGGGTCCTTTTCAACTCTTTCCTAAAAAAAAACCCTTCATTTTCCCTTTTTCCCTACTACTTTCTAAATATATTGCTAACCTGATTCTCTGAAAATGTGAAAATGAATAGAGATTATTTTAGTTTAAAAAATAAATGGATATACATAACAATATGAATGAATTTCAAAATTTCAGTGAAAGAAGTCTCACGAAAAGTTCTAGAATAAACTCAACTAATTTACGGTAAAAAGAAATAGAGGAAAGCGGTAGCCTCTGGGAGTGAGGTGGGAGCAGGGACTCCCTGGAGAGAGGCCTGAGGAACTTTCTGAGGTGAAGACTATATTTTATATCTGGATAAGGGTTTGGGTCACACAGGTGAAAGCCTTTGTCAAAACTCATAGAATGCTCTTCTTGAGACAGATTGATAGAGGGATGAAGAGATAGGTAATAAAATAATTCTAACAAAATGTTCATTGTAGAATTTAAGTGGGCATATAGGTGTTCACGGTGTAATTCATTCACTTTTCTGTATATTTCAAAATCTTCACAATAAAATATTGGGGGTAGGGGAATATGCTATAACAAATTACAAAATTCCCTTCCCACCCACTCTCTCCCTCTTTCTTGACTGTCTTCTTTTTTCCCACAAACTGAGCCAGTGGAAATGGCAGTATTTACTGACCTGAGTGGACAATTCAACAGAGCTCTGTGATGAGTAATTCTTTTATCACTGCCCATGGCCTTCAAGGAAGGCGGACACAAGTTCTGCACATCCAGAGCCCTTCCTTCCACCTCACCTTCCACAGCACAATGATCAAAATGGGTTTCCTGTGAGGCTGGCTACCCGCCCACATCAGGGGTTGGTCTCTCTTTACCCCGCATGAATCTCTGTTCTGATTTCCAACATCCTAACAGCCTTAGAATGAACACATGGCAATTATGACATTTAATTCCAAATGAAATGGGAACATAACATTTTTAGAATCACTCTGGAGGTATGTCAATTACCAAGAGACAAATTACAAACACATCTTTTACTGGACTCACTATGCTGCTACCCTACCATAAATGGAAATATCATAAATATGTTCCTGAAACACTGACTTTCTTGACCACTTCCCTTTAAGACTCTCAAAACACATTCTTCTTTGTTCCTTCTCAACTTGATTTCTTCTCCCTGAAAATCTTTAAGCCAGACCCACACAAAAGAGCTTATGTTACTAATGTCTTTGCAGACACCATCGGAGACCTAATTCACAGCTAATTTCTTTGAGGGGAAGAAATTAAAGAAAATAAAAAAAATACTAAGAATACAGAGTAAATATACTTCCTCAGGGTAGAATTCATGATTTTTGTCTATTATTCTCATTGGCAAGTTAATAAAATCTGACAGAAATACACATTTATTGAGTATCAGATATGGTCAAGGCCTTGAGTTACCCAAGGGATTAGTTTCTTCACTCCAAACCAGTGTATAGTCTAATCCAGTGGAGGATTTCAAATATAAGCTTATACAAAGCCAAACAGTAAAATATTCAGATACTTATTCCATGCAGCAGTGGAAAAGGTGTCCAAACTGCATAAACAATGAACCAAGGACTGGATGGTGGGAACTCTGGGAATTTAAGAAAGGACCTAACACCTCTGACAGGAGTGGAGGTCAGAGGTCTTACTTATAAGAATTGGATTTCAGCTATGTCTGGAAGAATAGGTAGGATTTGGGAAATGCAAGAAGGGGAAAGACCACCTTGGGAAGGTAAGATTGGTAATTAAAGGGGCACTTCTGTTCTCAGTACTTGAAATCCAAAGCATCATTCCATTTATTTACTTTAAATAAACAAGTAAAGCCATAATATGTCAGATATTGATAAGTGCCATGGACAGGAGGTGTTGACTGAAGGGGTAAGGAGGGTGGTTGCTATGTTTTATATTTAAGATGGTCTTGCTGATAACCTGGGATGAAAGAAATGAGAAGGCAAGTTTTGTTTGTATCTGGAGGAAGCACTTTTCAAGCAGAGAGTCAATAGTGCAAAGACATAAGCAGGAAGAGGATCTACTTGAAACAGCAAGAAAACCAGTGTGGCTACAACAGAATGGGTGCAGGTACAGTGGAAGGGGATGGTGTCTGAAAGTGGCTGGTGCCAATCACGTGAGGTCTTTTAGAGCAATGGAGGGGCTCTGCTTTGTATGGAAGGTGAGATGTCAAGATGTGGAAGGTATGGAACAGAGGAGTGACAGGGTCTGACTTCCATTTAAAAGAATCACACGACATACATGCTGAAAAACAATTGTAGTCTCTTATTGGCTATGACAGTAATCCATGTGAGAGATGATCATGGCTTGAACTATGATGGTAGTGGTCGAGATGGTAAGAAGGAGGAAGATTCTTAGAGGTTCAAGCCATGGGACTTCTTGGTGAATTGGACATGGGGTATGAGGAAAAGAGAAGAATCCATGACTTCGAGCTTCTCCTCTTGAGCAGCTCTTGGGAAGAATTGCTTTTTGCTAAAATGAGAAAGACTATGGGAACAGTGGTTATGGTTTGCAGGGGAGGGGATCATGAATCATGAGTTTAATACCAACTTGTTAGAGTGGAGATGCTTTTTAGGTACCCAATTAATAGATACATCATATTACAGACATCCTATTAGAGATGTGTCTTAAGTATGCAGTTGAATATACAATAGAATTCAGAGCTAAAATCCAGCCTGGAGATCCAAATGTTGATGTTGTTAGCATCTGGATGATATTGAAAGCCAAGAGATCAAATGAGATCATACTGAAGGTGGATAAAAAAATAAAAGAGGAGCCTTGAGACACTTCAGTGTTTGGAGGTCTGTGAGATGAGGAGGAACCAGCAAAGAAAGAGGAGGAAGGGACCAACAGAGATACAAAGATCAGAGACCAGTACCCCAAGTTAGGTGAGCTGTCAGCGCATCCAAAGCTGCCGGCTCTGGATGCAAAATAAATATAATAGGCAAAGCAAAAAGTAGCTACCTGTGTCTCCTGCTGTGACATCTACATGCATGCGTGCTCAGTAGTTCAGTTGTGGCTGACTCTTTGCAGCCCGTGGACTGTAGCCCTCCAGGCTCCTCTGTCCTGGGGATTCTCCAGGCAAGAATACTGGAGTGGGTTGCCATTTCCTCCTCCAGGGGATCTTCCAACCCAGGAATCAAACCTACATCTTCTGCGTCCCTATTACATCCACAGCCTCCTGTTAATAGTAATAACAGAAGAATAGTAATAATCAAGAACTACCACCTATTGAGTGTCAATCAAATTCCAAGGATTGTGCTTTGGCAAATCTTGCTTGCCAACTCTGATAGATAGATAGTAGCTGCTGCTGCTGCTGCTAAGTCGATTCAGTCGTGTCTGACTCTGTGCGACCCCAGAGACGGCAGCCCACCAGGCTACCCCGTCCCTGGGATTCTCCAGGCAAGAACACTGGAGTGGGTTCCCATTTCCTTCTCCAGTGCATGAAAGTGAAAAGTGAAAGGGAAGTCGCTCAGTCGGGTCCGACTCTTAGCGACCCCATGGACTGCAGCCTACCAGGCTCCTCCGTCCATGGGATTTTCCAGGCAAGAGTACTGGAGTGGGGTGCCATTGCCTTCTCCTGATATTAGCTACTTAGGTCATTGTGTTGAGGAGTCTGAGACTGCTTCTTAGCTTAAAGTAAAGGATTGAGTTGCAGGACTTCTCTGGTGGTCCAGAGGTTAAGAATCCACCTTGTCATGCAGGGGACAGGGGTTTGATCCCTGGTCAGGGAGATAAGATCCCACATAAGATCCCACATTCCAGATAAGATGCCACAGAGCAACTAAGCCTGTGCGCCACAACTCCTGAACCCGTGCCCTCTGGAGCCTGTGTGCCACAACTAGAGAACCTGTGTGCTGCAATGAAAGATCCCACATGACATTAAAAACAAAAAAGATTCCTGCCATGGACATTGAAGAACTGGCCTCCTATTTGCCAGTTATTCATGATCCCTGTAATAAGACTTTACATACATTTTCTATAGGGTCCACAACCCTTCAGTGGTGCTGTAATGAACACCATGTTACAAAGGCAGGAACTTAGTTCAGAAAAGTTTATTGCTTGCCCTGAGTTGGCACAGCTAGATATGGCAAAGGGGAGACCTGGCCCAGGTCAGCTGGCCTTTGTCCCACACCGCACTTTCCCTCCCCATAAGAAAAGAGCACAGAATTTCAGATTCCCTCAGGTACACCCCTTCTAATTGAAACCTATGCCACAGAAAGCATATAATGAAAGGTATAAACTTCAAAAGTAATGGTTCCTTCATGCTTATATAGAATATGGTCCAGCTGGACCCATAAACTGATTTAGAGAGAGATGTTTGCAAATTTAAGTGCAAAAGAAAAAGGAACAAAACATGACACAGGAGTAGTCAAAGTGATTTTCGCAGAAGTTTTTTTCAATCTAGGGCAGTTGAAGATGACACAAGTAAGAGCAATCATTAAAAATATGACTATTATTTTGTCTTCATCATTCCCATAGCAACCTAGTAGTATTGCCTGCCAAAAAATAACTCAGTAGGCACCAAGAATTCTCAGCTTCTCTTTTAGCACCAAGCCCTTCCCACAGTCATTTATATTAACATTTGCAAAAGATTTATTTCCCTTTGATTCAAATAATTCCACATTCCCAAGAATATCTGGACTGGAGCATGGCCAGTTGCCTGCAGGGCCTGCAGCCGTCTCCCTGGTCCTGGGTAGCTCCCCGGGTGCGCATGAATGGCTCATTGTTAAAGACAAACCCACTGCAGAAAACACAAAACACAGAAGAGGAATCAGTCTCCTGTTCTGAGGACTAGTCTGGATTTTGAGCAATGAAACTGAGTGGGCGTGGCAAGCACCTAAGGCTGTTGTGCGTCAGTGATAGATGCCTCTCAGCAGGCCTAGGGCTCCTCTGAGATGCTGCCCCAGGTCACCATCAACAACTCATCCAGGAGATTCTGAAGCCAGATCCTTCCATGTAGCCATGCAGAAGGCTGGAGCAGACACAAAACTGAAAGTCATCTTCATCACCCCTCGAAATCTGTTAAGCACCAACTGTAAGCAGGAGGAAACACTATTCAGAGAAAATGGAATGGAGGTCATCTTCCAATGGTGTATATGGCTTGACCTACTGACCAAAAATCCAAGCCAAGTATGACCTTTAGACTCTTATATGATGGAGACTAGGAACCCATATTTTGCTCTGATTTTTGCTATTAGCTTTCTGCATATATTGTTTTCTCTCTCCCAGCTAATAGCACACTTTGGGGAAAGATCCAACTGCCCACTTCAAAGTCTCTTAAAATAGAAGATTAAAAAGTGCTATAATTTTAGCATTTCTTGGAATTGATCAACCTTTCACTAAATTCAATTGCAGACTGGGTTAACTGCTTTCCTGATGTAAACTTTCTACATTTAGACCATGTTTATTATTTCAGAGATATATTGAAAAATGCCACAAGTAATGCTTGATGAGTATAATTTAGTAACTACATGCCTATAGTTCAGATATGGCTATTTTCAAAAAGTTACACTTTCTGATACATATTTAGACTTTTTACTGTCTTTATTTGAGCCATTTCTTTTTTAAATTCACTTATTTTTAATTTTAGGATAATTGCTTTACAATATTGTGTTAGTTTCTGCCATACATCAACATGAATCCAGCCTTAGGTATACATATGTTCCTTCCCTCCTCCTGATTCTCTATCCCACATCCCCCCGCCTCCTGCCATCCCACCCTCTTAGGTTGTCACAGAGCACCAGGCTAAGCTTCCTGTGTTATATAGAAGCTTCCCATTAGCTATCTATTTTAAATATGGTAATGTATATATTTCAATCCTACTTTCTCAATTTGTCCCATCCTCTCCTGCCCCTGCTGTGTCCATAAGTCTGTGGTCTATGTCTGAATCTCTATCCTTGCCTTGCAAATCGGTTCATCAATTCTACATATATGCATTAATATACTATATTTGTTTTTCTCTTTCTGACTTACCTCACTCTATAATAGCCTCTAGGTTCATCCACCTCATTAAAACTGAAGACTACCATATTTCAAGATAAAATTTTCATATCACATTACTTCTCCCAGCTCTCAAAAACCCACCAAAACATATCAGGGAAAAGCAATGAAGTGATCCAGAAACAATAGACTAATTCAGCTATGGTCATAATTCATTTATCTGCAAAAACAATAGCTATATCTGCTCAAGTGAACAACATATCTGACTTTATGCCTTGGAGAAAAATAAACCTAACTTGTTAAAACATGCCTCTCTCTTTCAACTACCCTACTTAACATTCTGCAAATAAGGCAAAAAAAAAAAAAAAAAAAAGACAAGCTATATGGAGTCTAAACTTCTACCCTGTGGACATATCTCCATCTTCATTGAGGCCATTAATATATTAAAAACACTGATGAAGGGCTAGTTGTTGGGTAAAGTCATTTTTCCCTTGACATTTATTATCAGTAGAAAAGTTTTTCTGTTTTAATACCCACATTCTGGCATATAATTACTGTAATAAAGTCTATTTCACTCTGGGTGACTGCTGCCAGTATTATGAAATCATGGCAATGGTTGTAAAAATAAGGGAGGTCACAACCTTTCCACACACACACACACCCACTCTGCAGCTGATATTAAATAGCTTTGGTGGGAAAATGCAGACCTTTAAACTTTCTCTACCAAACTCAATGCATTCTGTATTTAACTTCTTCTTTAAAACGGTTTGTGTTATAAGAATTCAAAAACTGTGTATGGCCATGGGGGGGAGAAAAAGAAGAAGAAGAAACTTACACTTAATTAGTTACTAAGTCCAACTTGGATATAGAACAATAACAACCATTTCTTTGTGCTAACTATTTTTAATGATATGCATTACATGCATCGGCCTGTCTATTGCTCCGACTGTTCCAGCCTCAATCCAGGTTTGCTAGTACGTTGTTGGCAAAGGACAGCATTGGGAAAAGTATCCATTTCGATGTTTTGCATTTTGATAGAGATAATAATGCCTAACAGTATAAATTCCCTCTAAATCCCTAAACCACCACCATGGCTTCCTGACAACGAGACAGTCAACCTCAAAGTACATCAGACACTGTACAAACATCCTCCTTACACCCCCAGCAGTACTCAGTATTTTGATTCACCCTCTCTGGGCTTAACCTGCTCAAATATTTTAATCCAATTGCTTTCAACTATTCTCTTACGTAACTGTTGGATATAATTTCTCAATTCAAGTCAAGCTAATTCAGAATCATAATAAGGACAGATAGGCCCAGAAAGAGTATCTTGTGCATTTAAAAAAATTTTTCCATATGGAATAGGAATTTCTTTAGGGAGGATCTAAGGAAACACTGATTTTAAAAGTAGAGTTTTCGCTTTCCAAATTCAAATAACCTTGAGTAAAGATACTGCTTGGGAGATCAGAAGATCAGGATCTCTCTTTGCTCTTGGAATGGGAAATCCCTAGAAACCATTGTCTTTCAAAGCAACAAAGAGAATATGGATGCAAATAGAATGTTGGAGAACAGCTGTGTTAGACCAACAAGACAGTACCAACAGAGTACCATACAGAGAAAGCCAACCCTGGGACTGCCACTTACCCTGCTTCGATCAGAATTCTGCTGTCATCTGCTTTATTTCCTGGACTTATGTGTCAGGTTTTGTTTAGGGAGGAAGTGAAGTGAAGTGAAGTGAATCCTCTCAGTCATGTCCTACTCTTTGTGACCCCGTGGACTATAGCCCACCAGCCTCCTCCATCAATGGGATTCTCCAGGCAAGAATACTGGAGTGAGTTGCCATTTCCTCCTCCAGGGGATCTTCCCGACCCAGGGATCAAACCCAGGTCTCCCGAATTAGGAAAAGACCTATAATAACCACATTGGAAAACAGTTTGAGGCATGCATACCCTTTGACCAGCAATTCTGCTCCTAGATAAGTCTCCTGGAGAAATCTGTACCTATGTGCCCAGACTGCATGTCTAGGAATGTTCACAGCACTACTGGAACGTTCACAGCACATACAGAGTCATAATGGCTCCAAACCAGAAGCAACTCGTGTCCATCCTTAGGACAATGGATTGATACATTGTGGTGAATTCGTACAATGGAAAACCATACAGCAGTAGAAATTAATAAGCCAGAAATTTGTGCCAAAACCTGGATGAAACTTGCAAACATAAGGCTGTATGAAAAAGGCAAGACACACAAAAAAAACCACATAGAATTATTCCATTTATGTAAAATTTTTAAACCAACAATATTAATCTATACTGTTTAAAGATGTACATACAGGCAATAAAACTCGCTGCTGCTAAGTCGCTTCAGTCGTGTCCGACTCTGTGCAACCCCATAGACGGCAGCCCACCAGGCTCCCCCATCCCTGGGATTCTCTAGGTAAGAACACTGGAGTGGGTTGCCATTTCCTTCTCCAATGCATGAAAGTGAAAAGTGAAAGTGAAGTCGCTCAGTCGTGTCTGACTCTTAGCGACCCCATGGACTGCAGCCTACCAGGCTCCTCCACCCATGAGATTTTCCAGGCAAGAGTACTGGAGTGGGGTGCCATCATCTTCTCCGGGCAATAAAACTTAGGAAGAAGCAAAAAATGATTTTCACAAAAGTCTGAAGACTATTTCCTTTGTGGGATGAGATAAAGTTGTAATCACAACTCAAGATGGGAACTACAGGAAACTTCTGGGATAATAATAATGCTTTGTTCCTCATCCTTCAAAATTTTTCTATATGGATATTTTATCTTTTACTTCAAAATTGGGGAAAAAAAAACCCACCACTCTTAAAAAAAGAGAAGTTTGAAAATTCACTTCTTCATGGCAAAGATAAAGACCTGGAGGTCAGGGAGATTAAGTCAATTGCCCATTTTTTCTGACACCTATCGTGCAGCTCAGTCACAGAGCCTCTTCTCCAGTGCGTTGGGCAGGGGTATACATACATTCTGAAGACAGAGGGCCTGTCATTGCCGCATTCATTTCTTCAGTCCAGTTTGCAAACTGACCCACTCCTTTCCCTCCCTCAGCATCTCTCCTTGTGGGTCCACAGCCAACATCCACCTCGAGCCCCCTGGACAGATGTGTACACGATACATGAATTCACAGATAGATACACACACCCCCTGTACTTGTACCCTCTCTTAGGTCTACCAGGAGTGACGATATTTCATATTTAATCTATATTTAATCTATAACCTATATTTAATCTATAACCTAAAACCTATCATACTTTGCATGTTACAGATATCTAAAACCAAAATAAAGCTTGTTAACTACTAATATTAAATTTAATGCATCTATAGATACTTTTCAAGTTGTTAGTCATTCAGTTGTATCTGACCCTGTGGGATCCCATGGACTGTAGCCTGCTAGATTCCTTTGTGCATGGAATTCTCCAAGCAAGAAAAGTGGAGTAAATTGCCATTTCCTTTTCCAGGGGATCTTTCCAACCCAGGGATCAAACTTGGGTCTCCTGCACTCCAGGCAGATTCTTTACCGTCCAAGCCACTGCTTTTTAAGCATCCCTCCAATAAACTGTGGGAGGGACAGTACAAGTTGTAGTCTTGCCATTTAAGGATTCTTTTCCTGAACTACTTCAGAGCTGCGCAGAATATACTACTTTCATAGTGGAGTTTAAAAAAAAATCTTTATTATCCCCTTTCTTTCTAAAAAAACAATCAGTTGCTGAAAAAATATTTAGCCAGAAATTTTTTAGAAAGTAAAATTGCGAATTAAGAAATTCTAGGGAAGGCATTGCATACAGATACAAATAATAAGATGATTTTAAAGCTTATGCAGGAGTCTATTACTAAATCTCTCTGAGTCAGTGGTATTATTGGATGTTTTTTCATATTTAAAGATTTATTTTCTTACAGCAGTGGGAGCAGTTTTAGGCTCACAGCAAAACCGAGAGGAAGATGCAGAGATTTTCCATTTACTTCCTGTTCCTACAAAAGCATATCCTTCCCCATTATCAACAACCCCCCCCCACACAAGAGTATTCTGTTTGTTACAACTGATAAACCTCCATTGGCACATTATCACCCAAAGCCCATAGTTTATATTAGGGTCTACTCTTGGTGTTGTACAGTCTACGGGTTTGGACAAGTGTGTAATGACATGTATTCATCATTATAGCATTATCACACAGAGTCTTTGCAGTGCCCCAAATATCCCTTGTGATCCACCCATTTATCCCTCCCCTTTCCTTTAACCCCTAGTAATCACTGACCTTTTTATAGTCTCCTTAGTTTTGCCTTTTCTAGAATAGTATATAGTTGCAAGCAAACAGTACACAGCTCTTTTCAGATTGGTTTCTTTCACTTAGATATATTCGTTTCAATTTCTTTCATGTTTTTTCATGGCTTGATAGCTCATTTTTTTTTAGCACTGAATAATATTCTGTTGACTGGATGTACTTCGGTTTATTCATTCATTTACTGAAGGACATCTTAGTTGCTTCCAAGTTTTGGCACTTATGAATAAAGCTGCTATAAACACCCATATGTAGGTTTTTGTGAGGACATATGTTTTCAAATCATGGAGTTAATGCCAAAGAGCACAACTGCTGAATTGTATGGGAAGAGTATGTTTGGTTCAAAAAAAGAAAAAACACCAAACTCTCTTCCAAAGTGACTGTACCATTTTGCATTGAACCAAAAACTTCAGATTTGACAAGGTAAATGTAGAAAAGTGAAGCTTTATCTCATACATGAGGAATTCTAAGATAATTCTCCTAAATACCAGAACTACAGAAGAAGCCAAAAATCCAAGATAGACAATCCCACCAAGCAGAGCAAAAGCACAGAAGGGAAGAACAGGTAAAAACATAGGCAACAGAAGAAAAATATTACATAAGAAAAACCAAATAAAGGGATTGAGGACTTTCCTCTGAATAAACTTGCTGTCCTTCTCAAAGAAGCCCTATGTAAGTCAGAGTTTTCCAGTCACGGATAAATAAGAAGGAACTATCATTTCAAGAAGAACTGGCCATAGGGGGAAAAAACGCTTTTGTCAGAAGAAAGGCAGTATTTCCAATCTTAAACCTTATCAGTAGAAGGACAATGTAACCAAAGACATCTGAAGAAGTCAAAATCCTCTGTGTGTCATGCTGGTACCATGCCAGTAGCAGATAAAGCAAAACAAGAGGCGTGATTGTTTCTCTTTTTTTCTTTGAAACAACCCCATGCACAAAGATTTGGTTTCCACCTTCAGTAGGATGAACTCATTTAGTTAAGATTCCAGACCATACCACTTCTTGAAAAATAATTCTCAGGAAATTTGTTCCCTGGTTCTCTAGTCTGTGCCTGACAGTTCAATCCCCATGATTTACCATGCTGCTCCAGCTCAACAGCCCATGGTGAGAGCCTCTTGGCTTTGAATTCCTGGGACCCATCACTTGTATGAACTCACTGTCACAGAGCACTGCACAGGGGCTTCAGCCTTCCCCAAGCAGGCATGGTTTGTTTCCCCACCCAGATTCAAATGTCATGAGAGACGGACTTCTTGTGCTTTCTTGTGCATCCCCTACCACAGTGCTGAACTCACCACAGAGGCTCAAACCTTCCCCAGTGGTTCATCACTCCATGCAGTCTTCCCACCTGCAGCTCAAAATCACCAGAATTAAATTCCCCTACAGCACCACCCACCATGGGAGTCATGGCTCCCCCGACCTCTGTTCTTCCAATGTCTTCTCTTTCTCTGTTTTACTTTAAAAGCAGATGGTGGACAGAAACAAACATCACATCCAGGTCTGTGAGTGTGCATTTTAGGAAAACAGCAGCTCTCAACACAAGGATACAGAGCAAGTCACCACTAAACTTTAACACACTCTGATGGTAACACAGCTCATAAATGGTGATAAGCATCTGGGCAGGATCACTGTGAACAACAAAGCAAATCAAGGAACAGATTGAAGCTTTCATAGTAATTTGGAATTGGACTCTCAACGCTTTCAGGAGTACTGTTTATTCTGCTCTAATGGGATATATAGATTCCTGAAAATAATCTGGTTTGTCAAAAATTGTGATGTTGAAAAAACTGACTTTGTGGAAGGGGAAGATACGGAGATTAGGATTAAAGTTTCAGTCACAAAAACCAACAGTAGAGAAATTTTCAATTACAAGTACATATTATTATCTTAACCTAAAATGTATATATCCATTGATTAAAGATGACAACCCACACTCAAATGTTTCATTCCACATACTCAGGAATTTCTCAGTCTTTTCCATGTCCTTTAACTTTTATTTTGAATTCTGTGTGTTGAGCTCCTAGTCTTCAATCAAAGAACAAAGGAATATAAACCAAATGGCGGAACAACTCAACAAGGAGATACACAGCAGCGTCTTCCCAGGCTGTGCAGGACCATAACTTTTCTCCCCCTTCTTGGGGTCCTAGTCCCTCAATCACCCACTATAATCAAAGGTAGTAGCATAATGCAACAATGCTCCTTGATTAATAAAATACCTCATATCTAATTTCCATTATGAAAACTCCTAATGTAGGAAAAATGGTTGGACTCCAGGTTCAAAATTAAATTGGGGCTTTTCACATCAATCACTGGCTTCCTGGGGCCACATCCGTAATGTTTCTGCAAGAAGTCTATGGCCATAAAGATAGCCTTGCATGCATGCGTGCTCAGTCTCTTCAGTCAAGTCTGATTCCTTGCAACCCTATGGACTGTAGCCCACCAGGCTCCTCTGTCCATGGGATTCTCCAGGGAAGAATACTAGAGTGGGTTGCCATGCCCTCCTCCAGGGGATCTTCCCAGCCTGGGGATCGAACTCACATCTGCCTGCATCTCCTGAAATGCAGGCAGATTCTTTATCCACCCAGCCACTTGGGCAGCCTGACATTAGCCTTACCCATTCTTAATGAGCCCCTCTAGATTCACTTTTCCCTGGAAATGCAGGAAAAATGGTTATTGCACAATAAACAAAATCCAAAAATGTAGTAGAAAAGGCCACGTGTGTCTCCTTAAGGTATAGGCACTTCTCCACAACAAGAATGATTTTGGAGGTAAGATTGAAGGCGCCGGTAGCCATACCTCCAGGGTAACTCTTCATGTCCTGTGTCTCATTGGGATATGGTTTTTTAAAACAATGTCATCAACAGTGAAAAGTAGCAGATTCCTGAGAAAGGTGGAAATAAATACGTATTAGGGAAAAAAAAGTCATCTGGATTGTCTTCTACAGAATCCACCAAATCCATCCCATCTGGTACTAACATATCAGTCTGAGTTTATTTGGGATTTTGACTAAAAAGCTTATATAAAATTTTGATTAACTCATTCTAAGTCATTGTGATACCCTGGGAAAGTCAAACCTGACTGCTAAGTGCTCTATCTGGATAGTATAATCCATCCCCACACTTTAAGGAAGAGTTGAAAAGCCCCATTTCACAGATGAAATAAATAAGACTTTGCTTAAGAACATGTGCCTGGTAAACTTAGTGGAATCAGGATCAAACCCAGACCCTCTGATTCACCCATATAGGCTTAACCACTACCCTACACTGCCTTTCCTGGATAAACCACAAGAATAAAGGGTAGAAAAGATGATTGGTGATTTCCTGGTGCCCATATCACATCCCCAGGGGCTGGGGGGCTACAGTCCATAGGTTTGCAAAGAGTCAGACATGACTGAAACCACTTAGCACACACACAGCCTTCTTTATGATCTAGCTCTCACATTCATGCGTGACTACTGGAAAAAACCATAGCTTTGACCATACGGACCTTTGTCAGCAAAGTGATGTCTTTGCTTTTTAATATACTGTCTAGTTTTATCATAGCTTTCCTTCCAAGGAGGAAGGAATGGCAAACCACTCCAGTATTCTTGCTATGAGAACCCCTTGAACAGTATGATAAGGCAAAAAAATTTTGTATTAAATTATCCAAAAAGCAGTTCTGGTCCTCATGTTGTCATATGCTGCCCTTTTATACAATCTAGACAAGTCTTGAAGCTTAATTGACAAGTTCTCTTCATCCAAGTAAAACTTTATAAGGCCAAGCCCTTTCTAATTATGTGACTTTAAGGGGCATATCTAGGACCCGATTGGTGACAGTCCCCCTAAATTCCTGAGGGTATGTCTATAGAAGGATCAGTGACAGGATGACGAGAGACACAATGTTCATTCAATCCAACCCTGCTGCTGCTGCTGCCACTAAGTCGCTTCAGTCGTGTCCGACTCTGTGTGACCCCATGGATGGCAGCCCACCAGGCTCCCTCATCCCTGGGATTCTCCATGTTTCCACAAATGAGAAAAGCAAATTGCTCAGAGAGTTGTTGGGCTGTGCAGCATGCCCCTCAGGCACTAAGAACTGGAAGAACAGCCCAGTTGCCCACATTGCACTGCCTTCTCCACAAAAAGCCAACCACGGACAAAACCCAGCCTGAAAAATCCTTCCTGGTCCCTGTCTGCTGTTGCTCTAGAATCAATATGGGATACTGCTTTGTGCAAATATCATAAAGACTCCCATCCTGCCTGTATGAACAGTAATGAAAAAGCCATAGTCCCTCAGAAACATACCATGCAGTCAATGGTATAATCATAGGTAGTAATCATAGGTTTGCAGAGTTTTAGAGCTGAAAGAGGACTGGTGGATGGTTATACATTGCTAGGTGTCATTAAATTGGAAAAACTAGATATTTCTCAAAATAACTAGCAAATTGTTTCTTTTTTTAAAATTTCTCCAAATGTTTTATTTTTCCAGAGAGCAATAAAAATAATTAAGATTTATTGTGTGATTATTATGCTAATTGCCTTAAATGTATTACATATTCCCTACATTGTAGGTAAAATTATCACCTCCTTTAACCCTGATAAGTGTCAGTCACTCAGTCATGTCTGACTCTCTGCAACCCTCTGACTGTACCCCACCAGGCTCCTCTGTCCATGGAATTCTCTAGGCAAGAATACTGAAGTCGGTTGCCATTCCCTTCTCCAGGGGATCTTCCCAACCCAGAGACTGAACCTGGATCTCCTGCATTGCAGGCAGATTCTTTACCTTCTGAGCCACCAGGGAAGGCCCTTAATCCTGAGAGCTGCACCATAAACTCAGAGTAATAAGTTAATATTCAAAAAAAGAAAATCTGTGTATGCAATTCCTCACATAACAAGACATCATAAATGTTTTTTAGAGGTCTGTGACAGTAATGTTATTTTGATTGAAGACTTATTTTCAGTACACTGATTATTACAGGGGAATGTTATTTGTTTGTTTGTTATGATAAAATACACGTAAAACTTACCATTGTCACAAATTTTAAATGTGCCACTTAGTAAATTATATTCATATTGTTGTGCAACCCATTCCAGAACTATTTCATCTTGCAAAACTGAAACTCTGTACCTACTAAACAACTCCCCACCCCCCTCTCCCAGTCTTTGGCAATCACCATTCTACTTTCTGTTTGTGTGACTCTGACCACTTTAGATACCTCAGATAAGTGGAATCATGCAGTATTTGTCTTTTCGTGACTGTCTCGTTTCATGTACCGTCACGTCCTCAAGGTTCATCCAGGTTGTAGCATGTCAGAATTCCTTCCTTTTTGTAGCTGAGTAACATTCCATTTTAAGTATATAACACACACTGTTTATCCATTCACCTGTTATGGACACCTGGATTGATTCTACCTCTTGGCTACTATGAGAACGCTGTTATGAACACAGGGGGTACTAGGAAATTGCTCTGAAGTAAAATAAACTGGTTACATTTTGTGGTGTTAATTCCAGCTCACAGTCATACATTCGCGTTCTCAAGAAAAGCGAACCTCAGTCCCTCTTATCCAGTTATTTACATTTGGAATAAGTTTAGCCTTTTGGCCAGTCATGATCGGGCGTAACCATTCATCTCATCACTCAGAGATGAAGAAATAGGCTCACAGAGGGCTGGCCTTGCAAGATTCATTTTACAAAGTGGTGATAAAGTTCTTTAGGGAGATAATATAAGCATAGTGATTATAAATACAAGTCTGGCATCAGAACTCCAGTTCTATCACTTACCAGCTGTGTGACCTTCAAAAAGTTACCTAACTTCTCTAAGCTTCAGTTCCTAGTCTCTAAAACAGAAGCAGTGATGATAATAATAATAGTCCCTGTGTCCTAGGGTCAAGGTAAGAAATAAATGAAATAATCATGTAAAGAATTCAGTGTAGTGTCTGGCATACAGTAAGTGCTCAAGAGTTGTCAGCCTTTATTCTGTGGTTATAGGTCACCAATCCCCACTCCCTCATTAAAGATGAGGTCCAACAAGATAAAGCACACACTGCTGCCTTGATAAGCACAGAACTCTGGATGGGCAGAGCCCCCTTGTCTGACATGAAAGTGATCAGAGACTGACTACCGTTTTAATCACAGCAGTTTGCTTTATTTCCAAACTTTGATTTAAAAAAATACACCACTTAACCTAAGGTTGACCCTTTTAAGCACACAGGCTTAAAAAAATAAAAGCTAAGAAACAGGAACTGAAAATGTTAAAAAAAAAAAAAAATCTGAGCAAAACCAAGTAAACATCGCAGACATCTTGCTGCTAGAAAAATCCTTGACCCCATAAGTGCGTCTTAAAATCTTGTTCAAAACGTATTTGGTTTTCTTTTGCCTTTGCATCAAATGTGAGTCGTCATAGCCAGCGTGCAAAGATCACTACGTTTAAATAATGATCCCTGCGTTCACTTGGCCTTTTCTCAGGCTGTGCCTCAGCATTCCTGCCTTTGCAATTCCGATGGACTTAGAGTTTAACATACTTGGGCCGTTTGTTGGACTCAAGGCAACTAGGAGCCACATTAGGATAGAATCACAAACTGTCCCTCCATCACCTTACACCTGAGTAATTCCCAGTCCCAGAGAGGAGTCTTCCACCTCCAGCATCCTATCTAAGCCCCAGATCACAGCGCCTTTCTACCCCATTGTATGCTTCCTCTAGCTGTCCACACAACTTGAGGAACCTACCTGGCCCTTCTTTGATCAGATTTACATCCCACAATATTCAGGGTTCATAGTGAGAAACAACAGTAAAGACTTGTTTCTTTCCTGGGTCATGATGCTTTGCTCCTATTCACTGGTGATACCCTCAGGTCAAGAACCACCCAGCACAGAAGTGGCTAGCAACTCTGGCTGTGCATTAGAATTCTCAGCAACACATTTTGGTAAAACTGCAAATACCTGGAGGTCACCCTAGTTCATCTGAAACGGAACTTCCAAGGATAGAGTAGAGAATTCAGCGGTTCTCAGAAGCTCTGCAGGTGGCTGTGATGGGTAGGGAGGTTGAGAATCTCTGCCCTAACCAAAACAGGAAGTCAGATTGCAGCATCAGGCACCATGTGTAAAGATTGGCAACGCTCAAGGTGAAACATAGAACACCTCAAGCCATGTCATGGACCCCAATAAGGGACCCCAATTCATCACTAAAGGGGAAGAGGTCCTTTCCCCAGCTAATCTAGACATCAAACCCACACAACTCATTTCTAACTGCAGCTACTGAAGGCCTGATCCATGCTCCAGTCAACTGCACACCCTGAGTGCTCATCTTATCCAGCCAAACTCTGCTTCCAGTCTATCTGCAGTGACTACACCTGCACAACTAGACTTTACTGAAGAGTAAGTTAAGTAAGAGAGAATTGTATTCAGTAATGGCTCTTCAGTTCATTTCAGTCACTTAGTCGTGTCCGACTCTTTGTGACTCAATGGACTGCAGCATACCAGGCCTCCCTGTCCATCACCAACTCCCAGAGTCCACCCAAACCCATGTCCATTGAGTCAGTGATGCCATCCAACCGTTCATCCTCTGTCGTCCCTTCTCCTCTTACCTTCAATCTTTCCCAGCATCAGGGTCTTTTCAAATGAGTCAGTTCTTTGCAGCAGGTGGCCAAAGTATTGGAGTTTCAGCTTCAGCATCAGTCCTTCCAATGAACACTCAGGACTGATCTCCTTTAGGATGGACTAGTTGGATCTCCTTGCAGTCCAAGGGACTTTCAAGAGTCTTCTCCAACACCACAGTTCAAAAACATCAATTCTTCGGTGCTCAGCCTTCTTTATGGTCCAAATCTCACATCCATACATGACTACTGGAAAAACCATAGCTTTGACTAGATGGACCTTTGTTGGCTGTCTAGGTTGGTCATAACTTTTCTTCCAAGGAGCAAATGTCTTTTAATTTCATGGCTACAGTCACCATCTGCAGTGATCTTGGAGCACCCAAAATAAATTCTGTCACTGTTTCCATTGTTTCCCCTTCTATTTGCCATGAAGTGATGGGATCAGATGCCATGATCTTAGTTTTCTGAATGTTGAGTTTTAAGTCAAACTTTTCACTGTCCTCTTTCACTTTCATCAAGAGGCTCTTTAGTTCATGGCTCTTAGGAGATCACAGAGGCCACCACCAGCGTTCTTTATAAACAACAAGACCAGAGAACATGAAAATGGTCAAGATCTAGAAAGCAGGCAGATCACCGAGCTAGATATCACTCAAGAAAGATGAAATAGGCAGACATGCTGAAAGTGTTCAACAGCAAGATTAAAAAGAGAAGAACATACCTGGAGGCCCATCCTGGTACAATCAGAGTGGCAGACAAAGAATCAAGGCAGAGACTGTAGAAACAGGATGAAGAAGCAGAGTGGCATGGTGGGTACATAATTGGGCTCTGGTAGTAAACTGTGTGGATTGAACCCTGGCTCTGATCCATCATTTGGAACAGGTGAAAAAACAAAACAAAACAAAATAGTCTGAGCCTCAGTTTTCTCATCTGCAAAATGGGATAGTAAGTATGAGGATCAGCATAACAGCTGATACTCAATTAAATGTTAGCAATATCATTGTAAGAAAAGGAGGCAGTTCTTAGGACCCAAGATAGAGGCTTAGTCAAAAGGAAATAAGACAGGGACTTCCTTGGAGGTCCAGTGGTTAAATCTCTGCACTTCCACTACAGGAGGCCTGGGTTCTATCCCTAACTGGGAGCTAAGATCCCTCAGGCTGAGCACAAGACAAAAAAAAAAAAAAAGGAAATAAGACAAAAGGCCTGTTATCCTGTTACAAGTAGGAGCAGACCCTGCAGCAGAAAGAGAAGCCAGGTTACTGTGGTCATGGTGGTAATAGACTAGAGCTCTCAGTTCTAGATTCTTTGTAAAAACAGGGTTGGACCCAGAGCCTTGGGCTGAGTGGACAGTGTGGCCTTAGCTGCAAAGGTTAGAGGAGTGCAGGCAAGGGAGCCAAGCTGATCATTATACCCATCCATGGCTTGGCACAGGTTCAAAACTGAGGGTACTCCCTGGGACTGCTACAGGTTACTTTCCTTTCAATCCACAGGTCCTTCCCCACGTGGCCCTTACCTTCAGGAATTACTTTAAAAAAAAAAAAAAAAACTAGTACTTTCTAACTCCAGCTACAGGTTCCCATTTTAGTTTCTCTAGCACCTCTCCTGTTTTGCTTAGCCTCCCCACCAGCCTTCATTCTAGGCCCTTTAAACAGGCCCACGGAGTGCCCAGAGTCCAAAAGAAGGCTTTCTTCCCTACCCTTTCTCCCCACCCCCACCCGGTCCCACACCCTGCCCACCCCCAACCAGCTGGAGTCTTATTAGCCTCCAACTCCACCCTATAAAGCCTTCATTTAGGAATTCTCATACATATTCCATGTTAATAACACCCACCATCTTCCCTGGAAAGTTCCCATTAGCTTTTCCTTAAGCTCTCAAAATACAGTAAGACTTCACATTCATGTCTTAACACAGAAACCTCTGTCCTGCTGGCTCTTCAGTTCAGTCATTAGGGAGAAGGGAAGCATTTGACAATACTCTGAAAACAAACCACATCAGGAAGTGGATAAATGGGGACCTTTTTCTAAACATGTTTGCTTCTGACCTTGTCCCCTCCAGCCCCCCAAGCTGACATACCCAGGAGACTAGACCCGCACTCTGCTTCTCATTGCAGCACAGAAATATTTGGGGGTCTGTCCCCAGGACAGACCAATAGACCTATTCTCTTCCAGGACAAAGCTTGAGGCTTTAACCCTGTGCAGCCACTTCACAAATTAGTGATAAGGCAGTTATGCTAACATAGCTCAGTCATGTCCGACTCTTTGCAACCCCATGGACTGTAGCCTGCCAGGCTCCTCTGACCATGGGCTTCTCCAGGCAAGAATACTGCAGTGGGTTGCCATTCTCTTCTCCAGGGGATCCTTCTGACCCAGGGATCAAACCCAGCTCTCCTGCATTACAGGCAGATTCTTTACCATCTGAGCCACATGGGAAGGCAGTTATAGATCTGTGGTAGGAGGAACCAAGCTAGAGAGCCCACATGGAGCCATTCGAGAGCATTAGTGTGGCTCAAGATCAACAGGCGTCCATCATAGAAGGTCAGAAACTATAACACAGGTTATAATGCAGAGGTAAAATTTCATAACTACATTTGAAAAACAACACCCATATGCCATATTAATGCTTCTAACAACACATTCTAGAAATGCTCTATCCTTTTACTTTGGGCTGTAAGAATTACCTCCAAGAATCATAGAACTTGAACTTGGGTTCTGGGCCAAACAAAGAATAATCAATGTGAGAGGTTTTTTTATTGAGTGATAAAAAAAAAAAAAAAGATTGTATCAAGGATTGATGTTCCCTTTACAAGGTAAAACAATGTGAGTCCTCATCTAGCAACCATAATTTATATTACTACCTCATTTCAATTAAGATTAGTTTTCAGAAATCCTAGTACATATTAAACTTCTTCATTCCTATGTATTTGTTAAAATATGATCATATATTCAATATAGCTTAACTCCAAAAATTTTAATATTTCCAATATTAAGAATTTAGCACTACATAACCACCTACTGGGAAAATGCCAAAGAACTGATTAAAAGTTCACATTCCTTTTTTCATTTATTAAAACAAAATGACTTGGTATATGATAATAACATCTTTGGGAGATATGTTTTGCTTTCTTTTATGATTCCTACACAGCTGGAAATCAATTTAATTTGCATGATTTCTTGTGCAGTTTCTTCTTTTGTTCTACATTTTTTCTTGATCTCCTGTGCCTCAAAATATTTTACTATCAAAATAGCTGAGCTGCTATTATTTTTGAAAGACTTAATATAGAAGACTTTTAACAGTTACAGGAAGTTGAAGTTGACTTGAAAAGACATTATTGATTTTAATAGATTAATTATAATTTGACAGTGAGAAGCTGGGGAAGGAATTGAAGAGAACAAGAAGAATATGAGAAGAAAGGAGTTTCTTCAATAAAACAATTTTTGTTCATTTTTTAATCCAAAATTGAATCCACTTTTTATTCATTTTCACAATGTTATAAACACATTTTGAGGTGTTATTTTTAGATGTTTTTAATTTGTCTAGTCTAATATACAATCTAAAAATTTTCCATTTAGGGTGTGACAACGCTCAAAAACAAAACCAAAACAAACACTTTTTCCTGTTCTGTATAAGGTGGGTGGATCAAAGAATGTCTGGGCAGATAAGGGAGCTTCAGACTTTGGGCAGCCCGTTACTGAAGAGGATAAAAAGGAGGGTACTTAAAAATCATATCTGTGAACAGTTTCTTGCCCAAAAAGTCAAGACAATTCCCTAAACACTTGTTGGTAAATGTTCAATTCAGTTTGCTACATTTCGCTTCTTGACAGGCTTCAAAGGCTACAGATTTGAAATTGTATTGGGTGAGAAGGTTTTGAAACTCAAGTTCCATTTATCCTTGGCCAAGTCCAGCAGTCGGATTCCTGGGATGCAGACAGGGGAGGGTCAAACTGTTGGAATGGTTTCTGATTATTTCCTCATCATTCAAGCTCCCCAGAGAAGGAGTCAAAAATGGTTGGTGTTTTGTTTTAAGTATGAGTTTAAAATACAACCAAGAAGTTTTTATTTTGTTTTATATTTCAGCAGCCAAGATCAAAGATATTCTGATTCTGTAAATTGAGTCCTACCTTTCTTATTGGGTAACTTCTGTTTGGTTGGTTGGTTGACTGGTTTATGTACTGGGCACATTGACGCTTTGAAAGAAATCTGAGACTTGTTAGAAAGGAAAAAAGGAAAAAGAGATTTTAACTACATGCATTAACTATCTGGGCTTCTCTGATGGTTCAGCAGGTAAAGAATCTGCCTGCAATGCAGGAGATGCAGGAGAAGCATGTTCAATCCCTGGGTTGGGAAGATCTCCTGGAGAAGGGCATGGCAACCCATTCAAGTATTCTTGCCTGGAGAATCCCAAGGACAGCTATCTGTTACTATTATATAACAAATTACCCCCTAAACTTTTGGCTCTAAGCCTTTCAAGGCAAACCATTCAATATCACAGTAATCCAAGTCTATGCCCCAACCAGTAATGCTGAAGAAGCTGAAGTTGAAGGGTTCTATGAAGACCTACAAGACCTTCTAGAACTAACACCCCAAAAAGATGTCCTTTTCATTATAGAGGACAGGAATGCAAAAGTAGGAAGTCAAGAAACACCTGGAGTAACAGGCAAATTTGGCCTTGGTGTACAGAAGGAAGCAGGGCAAAGGCTGCTGGAATTTTGCCAACAGTATGCACTGGTCATAGCAAACACCCTCTTCCAACAACACAAAAGAAGACCCTACACATGGACATTGCCAGCTGGCCAACACCGAAATCAGATTGATTATATTCTTTGCAGCCAAAGATGGAGAAGCTCTATACAGTCAGCAAAAACAAGACCGGGAGCTGACTGTGGCTCAGATCATGAACTCCTTATTGCCAAATTCAGACTTAAATTGAAGAAAGTAGAGAAAAACACTAGACCATTCAGGTATGACTTAAATCCAATCCCTAATGATTATACAGTGGAAGTGAGAAATAGATTTAAGGGACTACATCTGATAGACAGAGTGCCTGATGAACTATGGACAAAGGTTCGTGACATTGTACAGGAGACAGGGATCAAGATCATCCCCAAGAAAAAGAAATGCAAAAAAGCAAAATGGCTGTCTGGGGAGGCCTTACAAATAGCTGTGAAAAGAAGAGAAGCGAAAAGCAAAGGAGAAAAGGAAAGATATAAGCATCTGAATGCACAGTTCCAAAGAATAGCAAGGAAAGATAAGAAAGCCTTCCTCAGCGATCAATGCAAAGAAATAGAGGAAAACAACAGAAAGGGAAAGATTAGAGATTTCTTCAAGAAAATTAGAGATACCAAGGGAACATTTCATGCAAAGATGGGCTCAATAAAGGACAGAAATGGTATGGACCTAGACACAAGCAGAAGATATTAAGAAGAGATGGCAAGAATACACAGAAGAACTGTACAAAAGAAATCTTCATGACCCAGATGATCACGATGGTGTGATCACTGACCTAGAGTCAGACATCCTGGAATGTGAAGTCAAGTGGGCCTTAGGAAGCATCACTATGAACAAAGCTAGTGGAGGTGGTGGAATTCCAGTTGAGCTATTTCAAATCCTAAAAGATGATGCTGTGAAAGTGCTGCACTCAATATGCCAGCAAATCTGGAAAACTCAGCAGTGGCCACAGGACTGGAAAAGGTCAGTTTTCATTCCAATCCCAAAGAAAGGCAATGCCAAAGAATGCTCAAACTACCACACAATTGCACTCATCTCACATGCTAGTAAAGTAATGCTCAAAATTCTCCAAGCCAGGCTTAAGCAGTATGTGAACCGTGAACTTCCTGATGTTCAAGCTGGTTTTAGAAAAGGCAGAGGAACCAGAGATCCAATTGCCAACATCTGCTGGATCATTAAAAAAACAAGAGTTCCAGAAAAACATCTATTTCTGCTTCATAGACTATGCCAAAGCCTTTGACTGTGTGGATCACAATAAACTGTGGAAAATTCTTAAAGAGATGGGAATACCAAACCACCTTACCTGCCTCTTGAGAAACTTGTATACAGGTCAGGAAGCAACAGTTAAAACTGGACATGGAACAGCAGACTGGTTCCAAATAGGAAAAGGGGTACGTCAAGGCTGTATATTGTCACCCTGCTTATTTAACTTATATGCAGAGTACATCATGAGAAACGCTGGACTGGATGAAGCACAAGCTGGAATCAAGATTGCCAGGAGAAATATCAATAACCTCAGATATGCAGATGACACCACCCTTATGGCAGAAAGTGAAGAAGAACTAAAGAGCCTCTTGATGAAAGTGAAAGAGGGGAGTGAAAAAGTTGGCTTAAAGCTCAACATTCAGAAAACGAAGATCATGGCATCTGGTCCCATCACTTCATGGCAAGTAGATGGGGAAACAGTGGAAACAGTGCCAGACTATATTTTTTTTTGGGGGGGGGGCTCCAAAATCACTGCAGATGGTGATTGCAGCCATGAAATTAAAAGACCCTTACTCCTTGGAAGGAAAGTTATGACCAACCTAGACAGCATATTAAAAAGCAGAGACATTACTTTGCCAACAAAGGTCCATCTAGTCAAGGCTATGGTTTTTTCCAGTAGTCATGTATGGATGTGAGAGTTGGACTATAAAGAAAGCTGAGCACTGAAGAATTGATGCTTTTAAACTGTGGTGTTGGAGAAGACTCTTGGGAGTTCCTTGGACTGCAAGGAGATCCAACCAGTCCATCCTAAAGGAGATCAATCCTGGGTGTTCATTGGAAGGACTGATGTTGAAGCTGAAACTCCAATACTTTGGCCACCTGATGCAAAGAGCTGACTCATTTGAAAAGATCCTGAGTTGGGAAAGATTGAAGATGAGAGGAGAAAGGGACAACAGAGGATGAGATGGCTGGATGGCATCACCAACTCAATGGACATGAGTTTGGGTAAACTCCGGGAATTGGTGATGGACAGGGAGGCCTGGGGTGCTGCAGTCCATGGTGTTGCAAAGAGTTGGACATAACTGAGCGACTCAACTGAACTGAACTGAACTGAATAACCATGTATTTTCCCAGATAATTTCTGAGGAAGAAGAGTGAAGAAGCAGTTCACCTGGGGATTCTGTCTCAGAGTCAGTCATGAAAACACCGTCAAGCTGTCAGCCAGGAGTGCAGTCACCTGAAGGCTCAGGGTCCACTTCAAGGTAAGCCACATGGCTGCTGATAGGTTTCAGTTCTTCCTAGGCTATTGGGTGGAAACGTCATCTCCTTACCACATGGGCCTATCCATAAGGCTGCTCACAATAAGGCTTGCTTCCCCCAGAGTAAGTGATCTAAGAGACAGAGGCAGACAGACAAAAAGACGGACCAGGCCCAGGATGGAAGTCACAGCTTTTAGAACCTATCTCAGAAGTGCTATTTCTACACTTGAGCTAAATCTTATTGGTCACAAACAGAACACCCTGGCACATGCTAAGAGAGGCTCACATGCCAGCATGTATACCGGGAGATAGGGATTGTTAGGGGTTGGTTGGCTTGGAGGTGGGCTATCACAGAAGGCAACTAGCAATATCTGCCAAATGTTGACCCCCTCCTTTTTTTTTTTTTGGCTTGCCACGTGAGTTGTGGGATCTTAGTTCCCTCACCCAGGATTGAACCTGGGCCCTCACAATGAGTGCACAGAGCCCTAACTACTGAACCACCAGGGAATTCCTGAGCCCTTAATTTATATTTCATATACCACTATTGATATTCCACACAGCCACTGCACCTGGGACACACAAAAAATGTTTTTTGAATAGGTGAGTTGAGAAATGTACACTTCAGTGTGTACTTACTGTGCCACACTGCCAGCTTTTGGCCAACAATTAGCAATATAACCATTTTATTAGGACTTCAGCATTTCCTTCTGCAATTATTTCATAGGAGTGATTTTCAAATGATGTTCTAAGGGGGCCCAGATGGAGTGCCCAGAAGATACTCCTCAACCCTTTTTGATTCAATCACAGCAGCTCCCCTGAAGTCTATTTTCACATGTTGGCCTTCCTTTGAAAAATAATTCTTTAACTAAAAATGGCGGGGGTGGGAGAGTGTGAAACTAAACCTTTCTTATGCATTTCGCCTATGTTATTTTAAACAAACATTAGAAAATGGAAAAATGAAAATGTGGATAGTGCTAAACAGTACTGTACTCTAAATTTAGAAATCCTTGGGGAAGCCCAAAGCAGTGAACACTGAATGTCAATTCAGTCATTAGGTTTAAGCTGGTTAACTTTGGATTCAACTACACAAAAATTATACACGCAGGGACACACACACAAAAGACAGGGGAAAATATATGCAAAAATCTAGAAGGATGCAATTAAAGATTATGTCTTAAAAATAAGTTCAAATTAATTTTTAAAAATTTTTTCTAGTTCTTGAAGAGTGAGGACCTTCTGAGAACATATGAGCCTATCTTTTGACCTTTATGTCACTTTCCTATTAGTTTGGGGGTACAAATTACATAGAGAGGTAGAATCTTATCTGAATGTCTGTAAATTTTCTGGATTCATCATCTCATATCTAAAATTCCCTACATTTCCATGGCTAGCCAGACCCTAGTCAAATACTGAAAGTGTTTCAAAGGGCCCTTTACAGCCATTGGGCCTTGACCTCATCTTAAGCTAGACAGACTATTTGGATTTCTAGCAAAGTAGCCTTTCTTCACCCAAGTCTCAAAAATCACAAGTCTCTCAAGTTATCTTCTAATTTTGTGTGTTCTATCTTAGCAGAGGGCAAAGGTCATTTGCCTTACCATTAGCTCCAAGTCTCAGTTGATTTTAAAGTACTCATATATCTACACAGTGACTCTAAAATGTCATTAAGGTATATCATATCCTCTTAATTATTCCCATAGAAAGGAACAAGGGAAAAATTAATGAATTAGTCTTGACTTATAAGGGAAACAAAGACCTGAGCTATTGAATTACAGTATCTAAAAGTGAATGTTATGGATTGAATCGTGTCCCCAAAAAGGTATGTTGAAGTCCTAACCCAAACTATGTGACTTTATTTGGAAATAGAGTCACTGCAGATGTAATCATAATGGAGTAGGCTGGGCCCCTAATCCAAAGATAATTTTTTAATCTATTTTGGCTCCAATTATAAAGTTGAGAGACTTCCCATTAAAATCTAGATTCTAGCTTCTCTTAAATAAGAAAATCTTTCAGCAAACTAAAACTCAGGAGGATTCTAGTCCTTCTGCATCTTATCTGCCTTGAATTATAGTTGTTTTTATACCTGCTTTACCCTCTTCCAAGGGCTTTCCTGGTGGCTCAGATAGTAAAGAATTTGCCTGCAATGCAGGAGACCTGGATCTGATCCCTGGGTTGAGAACATCCCCTGGAGAAGGGAATGGCTACCCACTTCAGTATTCTTTCCTGGAGAATTCCGTGGACAGAGGAACCTGGTGGGCTACATACAGTCCATGGGGTCGAAAAGAGTTGGACATGATTGAGCGATTAACATGCACATACCCTCTTTTAAACTTAAATAAATCTCACTTGTCTATTCATCCCCTATCACAGCAGTTGTTTAAACTTTAGCAGACCCCAGAATCACCTGGAAGCCTTATTAAAGCCAACCCACTGGCCCTACCCCAGAGTTTCTGATGCAACAGGTTTGGGGTGAGGCCAGTGATTTGCATTTCTAGAACTTCCCAGGTGACACTGCGGCAGATGGCCCAAGGACTACACTTTGAGAACCACTGCCCTACAACACAGTGTAGGGTCTTGCACATAAAATGGGTTCAATAAATTGCTCAATTATTATAATTATTGTATAGAAATTAAGAGGGGCTTCCCTGGTGGCTCAGATGGTAAAGAATCTGCCTGCAATGCAGGAAACCCAGGTTCAATCCTGGGTCAGGAAGATCCCTTGGAGAAGGAAATGACTACCCATCCAGTATTCTTGCCTGGAGAATTCCACGGACAGAGGAGCACATTCCGCTACAGTCCATGGGGTGGCAAAGAGTCAGACATGACTGAGTAACTAACAGTTTCATTTTCACTTCAGAGATTAAGAGCACATAAATACCATTTGCAACTTCCAATTTCATCACTATGACTTTGCACAAGTTATTGAATTTATTTGTACCTCTAGAGCCCTCCTAGTTTAATTAGAAAAATAATAACACTTGTGTACCCCAAAAGGCTGGTGGCAGTATAAAATGAGTCGATACAGGTAAAATGCTGCAGCTGACCATCAGTGCTCAGTAAACATTAGCTATTATTACTATTTATTAATTCTTTCTTGGTCTGAATGTTTGAAGCCAGAGTCTTCCTCTCATTTTCCTTTATGTAACCACCCCCTGGACCTTCACCATTATCTAAAGCTGTGCCTCACCCATAACAGGCACTGAAAAAACATTTCCTGAACGAATGAAGGAAGAAGCTAACACACATTCAAATTGTGTGGGCTGAATATGTCAGTTAGGACAACCAAGCTGAGTTGACACTTTTCTAGAACCCTTATAATTTTAACACAAAGCCGAATTAAAATGGGTATTCCCCACATTAAAGTGTAAACTCAGAGATGATTGGTAAGTGTAATAATTCCCCAAAGGGGCATTAACAGCTCGCTTTTTGCACACACCCTTGGCGCCAGACACTGTTCCCTGTCCTCTGTGCTCATTCACCCATCGAATCAGACCTTGTTAATGTAAAACCTCAAGTTGATATATCAGTTAGGAATTGCGTTTGACTACTTGTGACAGATACCAAAAATAATGACCTGAACACACAAAGGAATTTTCTCTCCTAAGGAAAGACCAGAGGAGGCAGGTCAGAGCTGGTGTGACAGCTAAACAAAATCTTCAGGGACCAAGGCACCTTCTCTCTTCCTGCTCCACAGCTCAACCCCCAGCTCTGTCTTCAAGGGCACCGTGGTGTCCAGCATGGCTAATTGGGGCAACAGCCTCATATCAGCTTTCCAGGCGGCAGGGAGATGGGAAGGGCCAAAGTATCTGCCCTCCGTTTGCAGAAGGCTTCCTGGAAGTCCCGCAGAATCCTCTGCCCAAGTCCAGTCAGCCGAAACCTGGTCACACGGCCACACCCACCCCAGGGGAAACTCGATCTTTGAGCTGAACCCGTTGCAGCCTTGGGAAGCCAGCTTCTATTAGTAAGGAGACAGGGAGTGCCGGTCTAGAGAGCATTTGCTGTGTGTGTCTGCAACAGCTAACTCATGTACACACACACACACACACACACACACACACTCATACTCTGCATCTTGGGCTCACACTGAACAACAAATCACACGTTCAGAACACGTCTCAAGTTTGTTAGGTAAGTTACCGTGAGGGCAGGTTTCACTCACACATTTCTGCCGTCACTTTTTTAATGAGGCAAAACATGAACCTTAACTATATCTCAGCCTTGGGGAAAGCAGCTGGCTCAGGCTTCCGTCCTGTGCATGTGAGGAGTGTGAATTTGGATCACACACACACACACACACACACACACACACACACACTGTGATGATGCTGGCAGTGGGGATAAAAATAAACACCTCCCAACACCCTCCACACTGTGATCGTAGAATTCAAACCTTGAGCCCGAGGGTGCTGAAAGCAAACAGGAGAATGAACACCCTGTAACATCTCCTTCAAGGAAAGCTGATAGGATCTGCAAAAACAGGAGACATCTTTCAGCCGGAAACTCTCCTTCTCTCTCCCTCTCTCTCCCTCTGTCTTTCTCCTCTCCCCCTCCCCATTATCTAAAATGTATCAGGGTTGCAGTTTTAATTAACTTTGTGACTTAAGTTGTAAAGCACCTGTATGCAAACACCCAAGAGCACCTCCTCCATTGAAACCCTCTAAGCCCGCAGCTAACCTGGATTTCCAGCTTCTCTGTGGTTGGAGCCTTGCAAGGCAGACAAAAACTCCTTTATAAAAGTGCTCGGAAAGAACTGAACCCTGAAACGATAGGGTCTCTGTGCTCTTTGTGCAGCTAGGCAATTTCCCAGCAAGGTTTCAGGTTTTGCAGTTAGCTTTTGTAATGACAATAAAAGAGAGATAGTAACCTTTACAGTGAGTGGCAGCAGCACGCTAACACTAGGCTGTGTGAAAACGGATCACATTACCTGGAGCCTCACATTGCAGCGGGGGGTTATTGTACAAAACTGGGTTCTGTTGTGGGCATCCAGGTAGCCTTTCTTCATTGAGGCAGGCCATTGCACCTGTGTGAAGAGGATTTTTTTTTTTCCATTAAAGGAAAAATTCCCTCCCAGCAGTTCAACTGATATTGAAAGTCACTTGCTAAGTGGATTTGCTGTGGGTTGTGGGTCGGGGAGGGGGGAATGGGCAGAGAGGAAGAAATCTTGCAAGGAGCAGGGCAAGCCTCCATAGGCTAAGTTACTACTAAGTACACTACGAGGCTAACTATACTACATAGGCTAAGTCTCACCACAGGGTGAGACCGCTCAGGGATACCCTTGGTGGCTGTGCGTGACTTTTGGTTACCTGGATTAAGCCGCTGGACTAACAGACTTTGGAAAGTGCTGGTCATCGTCACTTATACTTTCCTGTGATGAGAACAAATGCTATTAAATTAGGAACTGATTGGGATTTACCTGGTCATTTGGTTGTTAGGACTCCATGCTTCCACTGCAGGGGGCATGGGTTACATCCCTGGTCCGGGAACTAAGATCCCGCAGGCTGCAAAGTAGCAAATAGAAAAGAACCGTTTTCAATTCTGAAGACTTTCTTTTAACTTAGTTCGTGGAACATGAGCACTGCATACAATTACACCCTTCCTAATAAATACCAACATTAAAAATCACATTTGCAAGTAGAAAATCGTTCTTTGTGCTGACCTTCTGCTCATATCACTTAAAGAAAATGGTTCTTATCTATCAATATTAATAGGCCTTCTCCACTTCACCGTGGAGGGATTGAAACTGTGGAAGAAGGGGTGGATGTTGGAAATTCAGTGTCAATAAAGGCTGCTCAACTGACAGATGTGTACTGAGGAAGACAGTCATGCAGTCAATATTTATTGTATTGTACACCACTCTAAGACACCATTCTAGGAACTAACTAGACCAGATGCCTACCCTGGTAGAGCTCAAACCAACATTTCTTACTCAGATGCACAGGCAGTTTTCTTCACTAGGCATCGCTGAGGCAGAAAGATCAGTATTAATGCACAGCTGTTAATAATCCTCAGGTGTTTTACCCTCTAGCAAGGGAGATACCAATGCCATGTTGGGAGCTTTAAAGGATACTGTCAGAGCGCAAAAGAGGTTGAATATGCATGTGAAGTGGTCTGAGACTAATAAACTTACAGAGAAAACCAAATGGGTACCAGTTGGGAAGTGGGTGAAGAGTTGCAGAAGGGAGCATGGTAAGATGAGATCAACCCAGGCGGGTAGTTTGGGATTGGCTAACTTTGAATTGGAGGTTTAGGGCTGGCATCCCAGGTCCCTGCCTTGCTGTATAAATTCCTGCCTGGCCCAACAGGCCATCACTGAGGGCCAGAGCCCATCAGGACCCTTTTAACCACATGTATGTGTCCTATTCCATCTCTGAGGCTTCCTAGAGGCTGAAAAGTATGTACCTCAGGGGTCAAAAGCAACCTCAAAGAAGTATTGTGTTTGCCCTGCAAAGTTTCTTTTCTTTTTTTTTGAATCAACATTTCAAAATCAATGGAGATAAAAATTAATTTTTAAAATAAAAAACAATGGTAACTAAAAACAAAGTACCTGTGGCACTAAAATTTAAAAAATGTAAAAACAGGATGGGGGACACATGTACATTACAATATTGTAAAGTAATAGGCCTCCAATTAAAATATATTAGTTTTTTAAAAAAGAAAAAAATCAATGGAGATTTCTGTCCTCTTTAAAAGAAACTAGAAGATATGACAACCCTAGGCCTGAACCATGGAAATTTGAGTCCAGAGCTTAAATTTCTGACCTCCACCTCACCATCCAGGGTAGGCAGGCCTTGCCTTCCCCACACACAGTCCCCACCACTTCCTGCAGCATCATCTACTCTGAAGTCATCCATCAGCTGCCATTTCCTATGAGAGTTACAACACTGGTATTTTATAGCAAAGAAATATCTTCTTTTAATGTCACTGTCAAATATGGGGACATAACAGACCTGAAGGAGTATGTATCAAGGGGGAAAAAAACCCCAAATATCATTTGCTTCATTCTACAATTATTTTTAGAGGACCTATTGTGAGCCAGGTACTGTTTTAAACACTAAAGGTATAGGGGTAGGTGGTGGGAACATGTTCCTTCTGTGTCAAGCTGTTTATTTTTGTGAGAGACAAGCATCAGAAATATAATTGCACTTCAGAGGGTGGTACACAATATGAGAAGATAAACAAGCAAGGATAGGGTACTGGTGGAGGGTCAGTGGCGGGGACAAGGCGGGGAGGTGTGTAGGGACAGATATGTTCATCACAGAAGGCTGCTCCAATGAGGTGACGTTTAAACAGACAGCAGAATGAACTGGAGGAGTGAGCATTGAGATGTATTTCTTTGTGGAAGGGGAAAAAAAAAAATCTTTCACTGTATTTAATATGCAAAGGGTTTTTGTGTCAAAAGAGCCCATGACATTACTATGAAATAAACCAAGGTAAAAATTGCAGAGCAGCACACAGAAAACCTGAGGCCCGGTTTTCAAAAAGCCTGCTTTCTAAATGAAATGATTTTTAAGTTTATATTCAGTTCACTAAAGACAAAAATTCAGTTTGATACTAGTAATCAAATTACTTTTCAATCTTAGCAACCTTATGGAATAGGGAAGAATACCTCCATTCTATAATAGAAAAGTAAGACAGAACAGTTAATAAAAGCCCCTGCTTTTGGCAACATGGTTACTAAGTAGACAAGACAAGGCTAATCTGACTCCAGTCCCAGCATCTTTCCAAGACTAGACCTTTAATACTGTTCCTCCTCTGCAGCACCTGTAACAAGAGCAGAGTGTGAGCAAACATGGGGGCGGAAGTGAGGCAGTACAGAGTTTAGAGGGCCAGAAGGTGTTTTTGAGCATTAGTTCTAGATACAAAGTTTCTTCATGATCTCATGCCATTTTTGAAACAGAAATGCATTTTACATCTGTTCCTTAATGTATCTGTATTCTTTCAATTTGGGTCAAATAAACATACTTCAAGAAGATGTGCTGTTTTGTTTTGTTTTGGTTTTGGCTTTTGCTTTTTTTAAATTGGAGTATAACCAGTCTGATCCCTGGGTGGGGAAATCCCCTGGAGAAAGAAGTGGCAGCCCACTCCAGTATTCTTGCCTGGAAAATCCCATGGACAAAGGAGCCTGGTGGGCTACAGTCCATGGGGTCTCAGAGTCAGACATGATTAAGCAACTAACTAGTACTACTGTAATTGCTTTACAATGCTATGTTACTTTCTGCTGTACAATGAAGTGAACAAGCTATATTATACACATATCCCCTCCCTCTTGGACCCGCCTCCCACCTACCCACCCCCATCCTCCATCTACATCCTCATAGAGAACCAATGTGTCATTTTTACTGCTTAATTTTGCCTGTGTGTGTGCTAAGTCACTTCAGTTGTGTCCGACAATTTTGCAACCTCATGGACTGTAGCCCACCAGGGTTCCTCTGTCCATGGGATTCTCCAAGCAAGAATACTGGAGTGAGTTGCCATGCCCTCCTGCAAGGGATCTTTCCAACCCAGGGATCAAACTCACGTCTCCTGAGGCCCTTGTACTGCAGGCAGATTCTTTACCACTGAGTTACCATATACCATGCCCCAAATGCACTGAGTACCCCAGTTTAGAAAACAGGGCCAGAAGCCCTGCAGAATTAACTAGCAGAACCAGAGCCAGCAGTGACTTGAAGACCCACCAGGGCAACAGACCATAATATTCTACATCAAATGCACAATTTTTAAGATACATAAAAATAATATTTTTTACATCATAATAAGCAAGCATGTATTACAAAGTGGTATTCAAGTATTACACGTTCAGTTTACTTGCTGTAATTTTCAAGATGTTGAGCACATCTGGAGATAAAATAATGCAATCTAAGAAAACTGGGGATGGCAAGATCCAAGAATGAAGTTACTATCATTAAACACAAATCAGTGGATTACTGAGACAAGTTTCCCTTTACTGCATAATGTCATTTTTCATTAAGAATAAAATGCAACGGTATTGCTCTGGAATGTATCACAAAGATGCTGCCAAGGGTTGATGTCTCTGCTCTCTTCTAATCATAAACTATTACATATGGGTTTCTGGGGTTCTATGGATCACACATGCAAAGAACTCTCCCTTGCCTTGTCTTTTAGTCTTTGCATAATTTGCAGGGAGTACTTATCAATTTTTAGCTCATCTGTAATGGAGAGACCCCCTTCCCTGACTTTTCCCTAAAGTGAAGTGAAGTCGCTGTTTGCGACCCCATGGACTGCAGCCTCCCAGGCTCCTCCATCTATGGGATTTTCCAGGCAAGAGTACTGGAGTGGGTTGCCCTTTCTTTCTCCAGAAGATCTTCCCAACTCAGGGACTGAACTCACGTCTCTCGCATTGCAGGCAGACGCTTTACCCTCTAAGCCAGCAGGGAAGCCCTTTTCCCTAAAGGACTCTATTTATACTGCACCTGGTATTTTACCCAATCTCCAAGGAGAAGGATGAACTTGGAAAGAGTCTTTCGTCAACCCATTCATCATGCTTGCAAATGCTGGCGTCAGTGCACATTATTTCCCTCACATTCCAACACATGTTGTTCCAAGGCATCTTTCCGTACCATGTAGGAAAGGGCCCCACATGCCAAGAAACAACCAAGGAATCTGATACTCAATCCAAAGACCTTTGAACAAGATACTGATGTTGGTTTATTTGAACTAAAAGCTTCCAGAAATGAATCCAGGTGTAAGTTAGTAGCGGATTTAGAAGGAAGATGCAGAGCTGTCCTTCCAGGGCCCATGTCAAGGGCGGTGGTTGGGGGAAAGGCTTGTTTCATCTGCAAACCATCTGAGGAAGCAACTGACACGACAGTTATTCTTAAACGCTTTCCTGTGGCCTCTAACCCTCTGCTGCTTCCCTCTGTTCACTTCCTTCGCCTCCTTAGTTCTGTCCTTTAAAAGGACTGATGATGCAAATCGCTTCAGCCCGCACTTGCTCCGTGGCCCTGGGTCAGGCTGTCCTTATCTGTCTTCCCCGTTGCTGGAACTGCCTGTCTAACATCTCCTCTCTCAGGTCTACTCTTCCTACTGCCCCTAGAGCAAACGCAGCAAAGCACGGACCTGGTCCAGTCCCTCTCCTAATTAAAAGTCTCAGAGGCGTCCCGTGCCTGCAGGACATCTCCTTGTCATAGTACCTGGGTTATATTTCTCTTCCATGTCCTGTGGTTCCCTGCTCCCTGTACTCCAGGCCCTACCCTCCCTCCACCTCTCCTGTGCTCCTCCTGGCCTCTCCAAATGCAACCCACCCCCACCTTCTCTCTGCCTGTTTCACTGATGCCTGAATTCCTTCACAATTCAGCTCCCCTCTCTCAAACATCCCCACTCCACCCCAGCTCCACTCAGAGCACCTCAAACGGAGCTCTAACTTAGCAAGTATATTTTAACTTCATTTGTTCTACCACCTCTCCCCGGGTCCCACCATCCGACAGAAGGTAAAAACTGGGTCTTCCTTTAAAATCCCCTCCCTCAGGGGCACTAACTCCCCTCCACATCCAATCTACCCTGTCTTGAAGAAACCCCAAGACTGGGAGCTGAGAGGTGCTGTAACAGGTGCTCAGGATGGGCCCCCAGGAGCAACAACGGGGCCTGTCCAGCACAGCTACAGCAGAAATTGTGTGAGCTGAGGGTGCACGCCAAGGGCATAAGATATGTTTGCTGCAGCCGCTCAGATCTGAGTAACCACGGAAACTCAGAGTAGGAGAGCACCACAGAGGCCCTGGGCCCAGCCTCTCACGTAGGGCAAGGATGCTTTCCCAGATCACTGACAATGGGCAGCTTCTGCTCCTCTCCTCCCTTGACCTAGCAAAGTGTTATCACCAGACAGCTTGCTGCTTGGCATCTCTGCCTGCCTGCCCATTCACTAAGTGGTGTCTGACTCTTTGCGACCCCTTGGACTGTAGCCCACCAGACTCCTTTCTGTCCATGGGATTTCCCAGGCAAAAATACTGGAGTGGGTTGCCATTTCCTTCTCCAGGGGATCTTCCCCACCCAGGGATCAAACCCACATCTCCTGCATTGGCAGGCAGATTCTTCATCACTTTTCATCAAACAAATTGATCTGATTTTAATAATATTTAAAAATTAAATAAAGTAACATTGCGTGCATGCCAAGTTGCTTCAGTCATGTCCAACTCTTTGTGACCCACTGAACTATAGCCCACCAGGCTCTTCTGTCCATGGGATTCTCCAGGCAAGAACAGGGAAGTGGGTTGCCATTTCCCTCTCCAGGGGATCTTCCCGACCCAGGGATCGAACGTATGTCTCTTACATGTCTTGCATTGGCTGGCAGGTTCTTTACTACTAGCGCCACCTGGGAAACCTTGAATGCTTAGTATATGCCAAGTACTATACTCATCTCACACACTAGTAAAGTAATGCTCAAAAGTCTCCAAGCCAGGCTTCAGCAGTACGTGAACTGTGAACTTCAGATGTTCAAGCTGGTTTCAGAAAAGGCAGAGGAACCAGAGATAAAATTGCCAACATCCGCTGGATCATTGAAAAAGCAAGAGAGTTTCAGAAAAACATCTATTTCTGCTTTATTGACTATGCCAAAGCCTTTGACTGTGTGGATCACAATAAACTGTGGAAAATTCTTCAAGAGATGGGAATACCAGACCACCTGACCTGCCTCTTGAGAAACCTATGTGCAGGTCAGGAAGCAACAGTCAGAACTGGACATGCAACAACAGACTGGTTCCAAATAGGAAAGCCAGAACTGGACATGGAACAACAGGCTGGTTCCAAATAGGAAAAGGAGTACGTCAAGGCTATATATTGTCACCCTGCTTATTTAACTTATATGCAGAGTACATCAGGAGAAACGCTGGGCTGCAAGAAGCACATGCCAGAATCAAGACTGCCAGGAGAAATATTAATAACCTCAGATACGCAGATGACACCACCCTTATGGCAGAAAGTGAAGAGGAACTCAAAAGCCTCTTGATGAAAGTGAAAGAGGAGAGTGAAAAAGTTGGCTTAAAGCTCAACAGTCAGAAAACGAAGATCATGGCATCTGGTCCCATCGCTTCATGGGAAATAGATGGGAACACAGTGGAAACCGTGTCAGACTTTACTTTTTTGGGCTCCAAAATCACTGCAAATGGTGATTGCAGCCATGAAATTAAATGACGCTTACTCCTTGGAAGGAAAGTTATGACCAACCTAAATAGCATATTTAAAAGCAGAGATATTATTTTGCCAACAAAGGTCTGTCTAGTCAAGGCTATGGTTTTTCCAGTGATCATGTAGGGATGTGAGAGTTGGACTGTGAAGAAAGCTGAGCGCTGAAGAATTGATGTTTTTGAACTGTGGTGTTGGAGAAGACTCTTGAGGGTCCCTTGGACTGCAAGGAGATCCAACCAGTCCATCCTAAAGGAGATCAGTCCTGGGTGTTCATTGGAAGGACTGATGCTGAAGTTGAAACTCCAATACTTTGGCCACCTCACGCGAAGAGTTGACTCATTGGAAAAGACCCTGATGCTAGGAGGGATTGGGGGTAGGAGGAGAAGGGGATGACAGAGGATGGGATGGCTGGATAGCATCACTGACTTGATGGACATGAGTTTGAGTGAACTCCGGGAGTTGCTGATGGACAGGGAGGCTTGGTGTGCTGTGATTCATGGGGTCGCAAAGAGTCGGACATGACTGATTACTGAACTGAACTGACTATACTAAGAGCTTGGCATGAACTATTTAATCTTCATAAGTACCTTCTCTGGTAAATACAATCATCACTTCTGTCTTCTAGGTGAAGACTGTAGCAGATGCTGCCTGTGCTTGCCCATCCACTCCAGACTCCTCATTTTGGTGCAAGCTGGCAGACTCCCTTGTGCCCACACCTGCATCTCTGGGCCAGAGCTGAGTTTCCTGGACTATATTTGGCCAGAAGTGCCAGAGAATTAACACCGCCTTAGAAGTATCTTTCAACCAATGGTCAAGAGGACCACTCCTCAAGTGGCTTGGCTCTGCAGTGGGTGGTCTACATTGGTTCTCAGAGTTCCCCAGTGGGGCGAAGCTCTGGTCCCACAGTAGTAACACACTTGATAACTCCGTTTTCCTTGGCCATCTTCCCTTCATCTGCTCACTTCCTCATCACCCTACCAGTGTTTTCTGAAGATCACCTACCAATATTTGCATTGAAACTGGGTCTACTTCTGGACAGCCTAATGAAGACAGGGAGCCAAAGCACAGAGATGTAGGGACACGCCCAGGATGATGTCTCACTCCTGGGCCCTCACGTGTCTCCACTAGCCTATACTGCTTTCCCACCCAGACTTCCCACTGGAGAAAGAAATGCCATCTTCTCCTACACGAAGACAGTCCAAGCAGCTCTTAACCTTTCTGCCGTGACTGTTACAAACGTGGTTTCCATGCGCATCACCCCCTCATGAGGCACCCTGTCTAGCTTGAAATTCTCCACTTACAATTAAACATATGAATTTTTTTCTGCTTTAAACCTTTTATAATTCCATCCACATGTTTCTTAATCCTGTGTTATTGTAGAAGCAGAGAATTCTAGTAAGCCATTCAATTTTAACCCTATTTTAATATGAAAAAAACTATTTCTATGTTCAAACTATTTCTATTGTTCAAAAAAAAAAAAAAAAAAGAACTATTTCTATGTTCAAAATAGCATCCAGGTAGGCACAATGTTGAACTGGTTACAATGAATCTTATTAAATATGGCAATACCAGTAATGAGTATGTTCATAAGTTCTTATAGATTTAGCAAGATATAAATATTGAACATTTACTATTTATTCATTAACAAAATAACAATGAACACTCTAATAGACTCCTACTGTGCATCTTATTCAATGTACCCTCATCCAGAAGTCCTGGATTTTCTTCTGATATAACTTCTCTGCTGCTCTGCTGCTAAGTTGCTTCAGTCGTGTCCGACTCTGTGCGACCCCATAGACGGCAGCCCACCAGGCTACCCCATCCCTGGGATTCTCCAGGCAAGAACACTAGAGTGGGTTGCCATTTCCTTCTTCAATGCATGAAAGTGAAAAGTGAAAGTGAAGTCGCTCAGTCATGTTCGACTCCTAGCGACCCCACGGACTGCAGCCCAGCAGGCTCCTCTGTCCATGGGATTTGCCAGGCAAGAGTACTGGAGTGGGTTGCCATTGCCTTCTCCAATAACTTCTCTAGCATCTTCTAAATTGGCTGTAAATAAAAATTCAGGTCTCAGAGATGAACTCAATAGAAAGTACTCCTAGAAGTAAGCACTTCAGAGCAGGTTGTGTAAAACATCTTTAATAAGTTTAAAGTTCTTGAACTGGAATCAATCTAGGTATAAGGAATCAATCTAGATACAGTGTGTGTGTGTGTTAGTCGCTCAGTTGTATCTAACTCTTTGTGACCTGATGGACTGTAGCCCACCAGGCTCCTCTGTCCATGGGATTTTCTAGGCAATAATACTGAAGTGGGTTGCTGTTTCCTTCTCCAGGGGATCTTCCCAACCCAGGGATCAAACCCAGGTCTTCTGCAATGCAGGCAGATTCTTTACCTTCTGAGCCACCAGGGAAGCCCCGGTACAACATAGTCAATGTAAAAAATTGATAACTTCAGGATTTATGTCACAGATTATGAGATGACAGCTTACAGAATATTAGGGTAAGAAGAACATCAGAGAACACCTATTTCGATTTCATCTTTTGCAGAAGTAAGATGATACAAACAGTTAGTGACTTAATCAGAATTAGAACTTGGGTTTCTAAGCTCTCAATTCAGTGCTTAATCTATCATAATCTGTCACATATCCTGAATAATTCACTTTCCATCCATTTACAATAGAGTATATTTACATATGGAGTCACAAATTCATCTCCATGATAATCAGCACCTGGTTTGGTAAATTAAACTAATCCAATTTATGTCTCAGGAATTTAAAATTAGGACCAGAGACTGAGTCAGCGGAGAGAAACTGAACTGAGAGACTATGCTAAATAGTATAGAATTAACACCAGGTGCCGTTTGGGGCCTATACAAAAAGATTAGTGTAAGTTACCACAGGGTCCCAAAAGGATAGAGAGTAGCCTGAGTTTCACTTTCCCAAAGTTTTTGTGGAGTCTGGTGACATTTGGACTTCATGAAGGTTATTTGTATTTTAAGGTAATAGCCCTCAATGAGCTTACTTGAACCAGCTTAAGTAGATTTCCCTTCCTTGTAACAAAAGTCCCTGAGTAGAAGGCTCTTCCCTCTTTTTGCTTCTAAACTAAGCAACTATAAAGGTGAGTGTTGAATAATGGGATAATAAGAATGGCCTTTGGGATCAGCACAAAGGAATGGAATAATGCAAGAGACAGCTGCTGCTGCTAAGTCGCTTCAGTCATGTCTACTGTGCGACCCCATAGACGGCAGCCCACCAGGCCCTGCCGTCCCTGGGATTCTCCAGGCAAGAACAGTGGAGTGGGTTGCCATTTCCTCCTCCAACGCATAAAAGTGAAAGTGAAGTCACTCAGTTGTGTCCGACTCTTAGCGACCCCATGGACTGCAGCCTACCAGGCTCCTCCATCCATGGGATTTTCCAGGCAAGAGTACTGGAGTGGGTTGCTGTTGCCTTCTCCGATGCAAGAGACTAAGTTTAGCCAAATGCCACATGTGGTTAGAGACTGTCATTGTTGGGGGAAAAGAGGCTAAGATCTCCAACTTGTTAAGTCAGTTTAGGGGCAGTCCCTTGATATGACAAATATATAGGTTTTGAGTGGTGCATTTTCTGCCCGCTTCCAAATCTAGACTTACTCTGGTCATTCCAAACCAAATTAACAAAGGAGCCTAATTTGTGAACATGAATTTTCATAAATTGAACTCTCATATGAATTTTCACAATGTGAACTCCCATATTTTAGGGGTGGGTCAGTACTTAAGTCTGGAGCAGGAAATGGCAACCCACTCCAGTATTCTTGCCTGGAAAATTCCAAGGATGGAGGTGTCTGGTGGATTACAGTCCATGGGGGTCGCCAGGGGTCAGATGTAAATGAGCAACTGACCACCCCACACGCATGCACAGTACCTAAGTCAATAGGGCCTCTTCTAATTTCACACTGGTATTATTGGTTTCCTGGACCCCTCAGACAGTCAATACACCTAAACATAATACAGCATTTTAAAAGGTCTTCTACCCAGTAGCATTAAACACAGTTGTATTGGCACTATTTGTTCTCAAACAGCAGCCATTTTCCTACTTCTTTGTTGACAGAATCCTGATTATTCAGGGTTCTGTCAACAAGGTGACCCCATCCCTAGCTCACCAGCTCAAGAAAAAAAAAAAAAAGATGAATTTAAGATAATCATGAAAATGCCATTCCTTTTTCAGTGATTGGTACAGACATGTTCTTGTGTAATCTAGCCAATGAGATAATGGTAACTAATATTTATTGAATGATAGCTATGTGCCCTCCTCCAAGGATTTTACAGGAACTCATTCTTTTTTCTTTCAATACAATTCTATAATATAAGGTCTATATTTGTCCCTACATCATGTCTTTTACTGAGATAATTAGTTTTCTTCATGGTTTAAGTCATTTTGATTTTGATTTTCTATTACTTGTCACAACAAACATTGGAACTAATACTCCAATTCATTTGTTCTCTTCTCTTTAGAATCCCATTTCAACATGTATACAAAGATAGCAAACGGCAATTCTTTCCTTCCTAATTCCTATAAGAGTTTTTTCAGATTTTTTAAATGTGGAACATTTTTAAAGTCTTTATTGAATTTGTTCCAATATTGTTTCTGGTTTTGGTTTTTTGGCTACAAGGCATGTGGGATCTTAACTCCCTGACCAGGGATTGAACCTGCACCCCCTGCATTGGAAGGCAAAGTTTTAACCACTGGACCACCAGGAAGTCTCTATATCATTACTTTGAGTGAAAAAGAGGAGGCAGAGGAGAAAAAGTCTCATTTTCATGTTAGATTTATTATTGTGTGTGTGTGCAAGCTCAGTTGCTTCAGTCATGAATGACTATTTGTGACCTTATGGATTGTATCCTGCCAGGCTCCTCTATCCATGGGATTTTGCAGCCAAGAATACTGGAGTGAGTTGCCATGCCCTCCTATAGGGCATATTCCCGAACCAGGGATCGAATCCACATTCTCTTTATCTCCTGCATTACAGGCAGATTCTTCACCACTGAACCACCAGGGAAGCCCAAGATTTATTATTAGGATACCTTATTATTAGCTTTATTCATGAAAAATCACCTTGTAAGTAAATGAATTTGAAGTACATTTTCAGTACAAATCCTTTCAAAAAGGTGTATAAATAGCTCTTTCCAAGCTTGTACTATTTCACTTAGGAGTATCACTTGCTGAAGCAATGATAGATTCCTCAATTTTTCATCTCAGGACTCTGCATAGTTACTGAGTGAAATCCAGTCTTTTAATTTTTATGATTTTAATTTTTGGACCATTTCAAATTATTTGTTCATTAGTGAACCATTCCCCCATACAATAACATTTTCACTACATGCTTCCTGATACATCGTACATTGGTTACATTTGTACATATTTTTGAAGATATAGGAAAAAGTATGTTTATTTAGTAGATGTATGTAATAGCCATTATATAGGCTCTTGGCTATTACATTCCTAATATTATATTAATAAATTATTATTCATGTGTTTTCTTTTTGCTCTCTGGCCAACAAAAGGCAATTCAATCTGACAACTTTTATATGTTTTATATAAATATTTGAACTACATTGACATAGCTTAATATAGTAGTCGGTAGAACCAAATAACTAGATGTAAATGCTAACTCTGCAATTTACTCTATTTGTAGCACTGGACAAGTTAATATTTTTGTGCCTCTATTTCCTCAGATATAAAATAGGGATGATAATAATAATAATAACTATCTTTTAGGGTTATTGTGAGGATTAAAGGAATACATACAAAGCACTTAGTAAGTTCCTAGCACATAGTAAGGACCCTAAGTGTTCTCATTATTATTATTACCAGGGTTAATCCTAATTAACAGACAACTTGGTTAACAGTGGCTTAAACCATGAGATTCTTTACCAACTGAGCAGATAACACCACTCTAATGGCAGAAAGTGAAGAGGAACTAAAGAGCCTCTTGATGAGGGTGAAGGAGGAGAGTTAAAGGGCCAGCTTAAGACTAAATATTTTAAAAAACTAAGATCATGGGATTTGGCCCCATTACTACATGGCAAATAGAAGGGGAAAAGGTGGAAGTAGTGACAGATTTCCTCTTCTTGGGCTCCAAAATCACTGTGGATGATGACTACAGCCATGAAAAAAGAGGATGATTGCTTCTTGGCAGGAAAGCAATGACAAACCTAGACAGTGTATTGAAAAGCAAAGACATTACTCTGCTGGCAAAGGTCCATATAGTCAAGGCGGTGGTCTTCCCAATGGTCATGAACAGTTGTGAGCGCTGGACCGTGAAAAAGGCAGAACACCAAAGAACTGATGCCTTCAAACTGTGGTGCTGGAGAAGACTCCTGAAAGTCCCTTGGACAGCAAGGAGATCAAACCAGTCAATCTTAAGGGAGATCAACCCTGAATATTCACTGGAAGGACTGATGCTGAAGCTAAAGCTCCAGGATTTTGGTCATCTGATGCTAACAGACGACTCATTGGACAAGTCACTGATGCTGGGAAAGATCAAGGGCAGAATGAGAAGAGGACGTCAGAGGATGAGATGGCTGGACAGCATCACTGATGCAATGAACATGAACTTGGGAAAATTCCTGGAGATGGTGAAGGACAGGGAGACCATGCTATAGTCCACGGAGCCGCTAAGAGTCAGACACAACTGGGTGACTGAACAACAACAACAAAACCATAAGAACACATGTTATTAATATTTACTTAAGAAGTGTGTTGGCCTTGGGGCTGGTTTTTAACTCAAAGATACCATGAAGCAGTCAGGCTCCTCCCATCTTTCTGCATTGCCATTCTCACTGTATTGGCAAAATTTCCCCTCAAAGTCTGCCTCTACTGCTGCCTCAATAGGATGAGGGCAAAATTTTTTAAAAAAATATTCATCTCCTGATGAATATTTATCTTTTCAGAAGAAAAAACGTCTCCCAGAAATAGTCAATATATGTCTTCTTTATGTCTTATTGGCCAGAACTGTGTCACATGACCACTTCTAGACCAATCACTGGGAAAGAATACAATTGCTGTGATTGATTTAGACTAACCATGAGTCACTTTTCTGGGGCTGGGCCTTTTGTTGCCTGATCAAAACCAGGTTTCTATCACCAAGGGGAAAAAAAGAATAACCACTGGGTGTACGACCAATAGTGTGTGTCATCAACAAACATTCATTTGTTGCCTGCTATATGCTCAGCCTGTGCTCCTAATGAAACTGTAGAAACTACCAAAAGAACAATGATATTTTCTTTTCTCCTACTTATTTGACATGTTTAGACTGAAAGCTACTTCTGCTAGGCCCTGCTAAATAACTAAACTAAAGCCTTTAAGGCCAGCTTCCTAATCCACTTACTCTGAGTGGCTTCACTTACTGTCCACACATGTGGTGGATCTTCCTTTTCTTGGTCGAATCTTTGCATTCCATCTCCACTTTTGAGTAGTGATAACCGAAGGACTGAACAAAGAGTGAACGATCCAAAACTCCTTGTTTAGAAGATCTGAGCACCCCAGATACCCAGGGGCAAATTCCATTTGTCTTTTTTCTTCATTATATTAAGGACCTACTATGAGCCAGGCACTTTCATAAATTCTTTCCATTAATTCTCATCCCCAAAACTCCATGAAATGTGTTTCAGGTAGAGGAAAGAGAGATTAATACAGATAAAATGACTTGTGCAAAGCCGTCAGCTAGTAATAGGAAAAATAATTACCCCTTATTGACCATATGCTACATTTGAGCCGTGCACTGTCCTAAATGCCACTCATGAATTCATTCCTTTAGTTCTCTTAACCACCTAGTGAAGTAAGGATTCAACCACAACTGATACTTCCCAAGCACCCTCCTAGATGAAAAAGCTAAGTAAGTTCAAGTTCACCCAACTAGAAAGTGACAGGTATTCTACAAAGCTGGGTCTAATTCAAACACTTCCTGTTAAAGTCACACCCACCCCTACACTGCAGGAAATTGACACCAGGCCTCCTAACTCCTGGGCCTATTCCAAAATCCCTAAATGAGAATGGAAAACTCTGATGTTTTATTCTACCAGTTTGTTCTGTGAAGTGCTCTCCAAGTAGTTCATAATTGGTCCAGTTGTCTAAAACAAAGTTGGGAATTTATCCAAAAGTATTTAGCAAATTAACAACTCCATCTTTCCTTTCTGAGAGCAGATAGGCAAAGCTAGCTGATTCCTGTTGAGTTTAAAAAAAGAGACTCTTGGGGAGACAGATTATCAACATTCATCATGTTTCTGCTTTGCCCTCAAGACCCAGATTAGAGGTTAACATTTGAATTAGGCAAAATCACACAGTTGTGCACTTTACCTACTCTAAATTTTGTTAACTGCTCTGTGTTTTAAAAATAATATGACTAGGGACTCTGCTGTAAACCGTTAAGACCTTTTATGTGCTGTTAGCCCCAGATTAGAGCTTGCCAGGAAAGAGATTTCACAGTTGCTAACTTCTTCAACTTCGCTGAAGGAAGCTTTATATCCCTGAGTATCTATGTTATGTGGCCTTGCTCTGGGAGCCTTCTACTCAAAAGTCAACTGGTGCTATCCATAGAAACATAGAGATCAAAGGATCATTCCTTGACTGTTTGCAATCCTACTAGGGACTTATAAGTAGTGTAGTTTTTGTTTGTTGCTGCTTTGCCTTGGGTACCTAAGTTTTAAATATTCTTTTTGTTTTTGTTCAGCCACTAAGTTGTATCCAACTCTTTTGTATCCAACCCCAGTACTGTAGCCCACCAGGCTCCTCTGTCCATTGGATTTCCCAGGCAAGAATAGTGGAGTGGGTTGCCATTCCTTCTCTAGGGGATCTTCCCAAGCCAGGGATCAATTGACAGGTGGACTCTTTACCACTGAGCCACCACGGAAGCCCAGTGGTATGTCACCAGTCAAAATATTATCAAATCCTGTACCAAAATGCATTTATTTCCATAAAAGTATGAGGTTTTAGATAGCAGAACCTGATAGCTGAACTCTGACACTAACTCCATAGCCCTGTACAGCTGGTCCTCAGTAGCTGGGAAATTGTGTTTTAGGGAAGCACATGTGTGCTGATCAAGCCAACTTATATAAACAACCCACCAAGTTATTAAAAGATGGTATGATATTCCTAGTGACCAAGCTGGTATGATAATCCTAGTGACCAAGATACTTAAGAAGATTCAGAGGCCTGTGTAAAATAAATGATTAAAGAAAACAGTGTAATAAAGTTATATTTACAGTTTTCTTTCATTTGTATACCAAAACAAACACATATATGCACCCTCCAGAAACCATGTCCTGGGTTAGTATCTGGCTTTGCCTTCCTTCACGTCTAGTGGTAGGAGATAGAAGAAAATGCCCCTTCTAAGTATAGAACAATGAAATACAATTAGTGCCATAATGCATGGACCTATAAAGAACATGGGAAATGAGATGAAGAAGCAAGGTTTTTGACCCCTCCCCCAAATCCTTTAAAGATAATTTTCTGGTCTAACAAAGACTTGCTTTGTAAAGAAAAAAATGGGAATTAAGAAGACTTCAGTATCTTCCTTCATTTGTGTGAAGTACTGATATATGTACACTGCCATGTGTAAAATAGATAGTTAGTGGAAAGCTAATGTATAGCACAGGAAGCTCAGCCTGGTGCTTTGGGACAACCTGCTGCTGCTGCTGCTAAGTCGCTTCAGTCGTGTCCGACTCTGTGCGACCCCACAGACAGCAGCCCACCAGGCTCCCCCGTCCCTGGGATTCTCCAGGCAAGAACACTGGAGTGGGTTGCCATTTCCTTCTCTAATGCATGAAAGTGAAAAGTGAAAGGGAAGTTGCTCAGTCGTGTCCGACTCTTAGTAACCCCATGGACTATAGCCTACCAGGCTCCTCCATCCATGGGATTTTCCAGGCAAGAGTACTGGAGTGGGGTGCCATTGCCTTCTCCGTTGGGACAACCTAGAGGAGTGGAATTGGGGCGAGTGGGAGGGACGCTTAAGAGGGAGGGGATGTATGTATACATACAGCTGATCACTTTGTTGTACAGAAGAAACTAACACAACATTGTAAAGCAATTATACTCCAAAAAAAAAAAAAGAGTATATATGTGTATAACTGAGTCAATTTGCTATATAGCAGAAACTGGCACGACAATGTAAATCAACTGTACTTCAACAAAACAAAAACAGAATTCCAGTTCTAAAAAAACAGTTTCCATCATACTTTCTCTCCCACTTACAAGAATTTTTTAAATGATATTCTGGAGAGAAAATGTTATTTATAAAACACCAAAACATGAATAAAATGGCAATAAAAACATACATACCAATAGTTGAAAGTGAAAGTGAAGTTGCTCAGTTGTGTCCGACTCTTTGTGACCCCATGGACTGTAGCCCACCAGGCTCCTCCGTCCATGGGATTCTCCAGGCAAGAGTACTGGAGTGGGGTGCCGTTGCCTTCTCCAGTGGATCTTCCCCACCCAGGGATCGAACCCAGGTCTCCTGCATTGCAGGCAGACGCTTTAACCTCTGAGCCACCAGGGAAGCCTTATCAATAGTTACTAATACTTTAATTAACAATTTAATGTAAATTGACTAAATAATCCAACCAAAAGACACCAAATGGCTGAATGGATACAAAAACAAGATCTGTATATATGCTGCCTACAAGAGATTCACTTTAGATCTAAAGACACACAGAAACTGAAAGTGAAGGGATGGGAAAAGTTATCCCATGCAATGGAAATCAAAAGAAAGCCAGGGCAGTACTTATATCAGACAAAATAGATTTTAAAGTAAAGAATTGCAAGAGACAAAGAAGACATTAATAATGATTAAAAGATTAATCAGAGAAGAATATGAATATATATATACACTCAACATAGGAGCAACCAAATATATAAGCAAATATTAACAGACATAAAGCAAGAAGAAACTGACAGCAACCCAAGAGAAAATGCTTTCTGTAAGGAGCTTAAAATGTGAATAGCATAAAAAAACCTTACAGCTGAGACAGATTTCTAGTCTAGGATCAAAAGCACCACTGCCATAATTAAAATTGTTCTCTAACACAGAGGAACCACAGCCCAGTGCTGCCAACTTACAGCCCTAGTGTTTCAGCTAACCACAAGGAGTTAATAATTATTAAGTGCTAACTATACAGGCTAAGCACCTACATGCATTATCTCTTTTGAAAAATCGTGTTTGGAACAAAGATTTACTTTCATGCCTAGAGCACAGAATCTATGCTAGAGATTATGTTCAAAGAAATTATTTCACCAAAATAATTGTAGTTACTTTATCAGCTGCTTTGCAAACACTGGTTTTTTTTTTTTTTTCTCTAAGATCTTGGCTCAGAAACAAGCCAAAAAAGCATAGCACAGTCCTCTAAACCCAACCTTGAAACTGTCCTTGTCTCAATTTCTTGCTCTTGTTTGAAAAGCCAGACTTGACATAAAAGTACGACTTTACTGGGTGTGACTGGCAGGCCCAGACAGGAGAGGTGCACATTTCTTTTTAGGGATCAGCATTTGGGGCAACTTCAGAGCAATGTCACCGTGTGGCTAGCGTCTGGATCTCAGGGTGAAAGCTGAGAATCTAAATAAGCTGAAAAAGGAAATATCTGCGAACAAAAAAGGGAGACCCGACTGCAGGTTAATGTGGAACAACTGTCAAGTCTGGAGGCCAGTCCAGGCTGAAAGGAGGCTGACGGCCGTGGATCCTGACAGAATCAGACTCGGGTCTTCCAGCGTGCCTGTTGGTGCACCGAGGAAACCAGGAAAGCCTAGGGCAGCACCTCACAAAACCAGCTCAGGAGAGCTGCCCAAAAAGTGGTCCATAGGCAGCCTGTACAGTCAGCAACCCTGAAACAAATATTGCTCACAAATGTAACGCCGGATGGGCCACCTCTCAGGAGCAAATGCCATCTTTCTTCGATTAGTTCAGAAACTTGCCTTCCGGAAATCAGAGAAATCAGCTCTGCAGAGGTTGGATGCCGTGAAAGTTGTGTATGTTTCCGACCCTGTGACCATCTTTTTAATTCTTTTCTCCCCTGCCTGTTCAGTAGCCTTTCTCCTTCCGTGAAAGTATTTTTTTCCTTTGCAATGGGATTTTCATCTTAGGGTTAGATTACATTCATTTTCATTTGTCCTACAGTGTTTTTTCTTTAAAAACATTTCTATAAAAATAAAAGTTGTCTATTATAGAATATACAGGAAAAAAAACACAAAGAAGAAAATTAAAATTATAACTAATCCCACCACCTGATTACCACTGCTAATCTTTGTCTTTATTGAATTCGTCTTTTTTTTAATATAAATTTATTTATTTTAATTGGAGGTTAATTACTTTACAATATTGTATTGGTTTTGCCATACATCAACTCTTTTAATTTTCTTTGTTTGTATGTATATGTGCACATACTTATATTGTGCAAATGTTTGTACATATAGTCAGTTATTTTATAAAATTGGGATCACTCCAAGGTACAGTTTTGTGATCTGCTTTTTTCCACTCAATATGATGGCAGCCTATTCTCAAGTCATTAAATATTCTCTGGAAACACATTTTTTTTAATGACTATAATTACTCTTTCTATTCAGCCATTGACATTGAGCACAGTACATTAAATGGAGTGATATATGGATTGCTCCCCCTTTTTAATGTAACTTTGAACCATTTGTATTTGATTGCACTCATCTTAATGCACTTTCCTATTGTTTTTCAAGATCAGACAATTTAAGTGCAGCCAATTAAATTGAAAATACTAAGACTGAGAACATCAGGAAAGATTTATTGCTGGTATAAACTATCAAGGAAGCCTAAGCCAGCTATATTTCTCAAAACAGCCATATCTACAATCAAATAAAGTTTATCTCCTTTAAATAAGAGATAACTTATTTTTTATGATTTTAGATATTACAGTAGGCTGACTTAGTCAAGTCATGACCTGGGATGGCACTTTGCTAGCTATTGGATGTTGACTTGCAAACATCTGAAACCTTTTATCCCATTAGATGTTACTTGTTAGCATGACACCATCTGGTCATCTAGAAAAATCTGGATAATTGACTGCATTATCAGTAGGACTTAACTTTTGAACAGCTTTTATTCCCAGTGTTTGATTCCTTGTGTTTGGCTTCAACCTGGTTGTTTGGAGCGCACATGAAACATTCTCCCAGAGAAATAGGCTCTAAGTGGTAGCTGACAAGGAACCAGAGGCATAACATGCCACACTCAGTTCAGTTCAGTCGCTCACTCATGTCTGACTCTTTGTGACCCATGGACTGCAGCACACCAGGCTTCCCTGTCCATTACCAACTCCTGGAGCTTGCTCAAACTCATGTCCATCGAGTCAGTGATGCCACGCAGCCATCTCATCCTCTGTCGTCCCCGTCTCCTCCTGCCTTCAATCTTTCCCAGCATCCAGGTCTTTTCAAATGAGTCAGCTCATCGCATCAGGTGGCCAAAGTATTGGAGTTTCAGCTTCAGCATCAGTAATTCCAGTGAATATTCAGGACTGATTTCCTTTAGGATTGACTGGTTGGATCTTCCTGCAGTCTAAGGGACTCTCAAGAGTCTTCTCTAACACCACAGTTCAAAAATATCAATTCATCAGCACTCAACTTTCTTTATAATCCAACTCTCACACCCATACATGACTACTAGAAAAACCACAGCTTTGACTACATGGACCTTTGTTGGCAAAGTAATGTCTCTGCTTTTTAATATGTTATCTAGATTGGTCATAGCTTTTCTTCCAAGGAATAAGCGTCTTTTAATTTCATGGCTGCAGTCACCATCTGCAGTGATTTTGGAGCCCCCCAAAATAAAGTCTGTCCTGTTTCCATTGTTTCCCCATCTATTTGCCATGATGGGACCAGATACCATGATCTTTAATTTTTGAATGTTGAGTTTTAAGCCAACTTTCTCACTCTCTTCTTTCACCTCCATCAAGAGGCTCTTTAGTTACTCTTCACTTTCTGCCGTAAGAGTGGTGTCATCTGTGTATCTGAGGTTATTGATATTTCCCCTGGCAATGTTGATTCCAGCTTGTGCTTCATCCAGCTCAGCATTTCACATGATGTACTCTGCATATAAGTTGAATAAGCAGGGTGACAATATATATTCTTGACGTACTCCTTTCCCAGTTTGGAACCAGTCTATTGTTCCATGTCCAGTTCTAACTGTTGTTTCTTCATCTGCATACAGATTTCTCAGGAGGCAGGCCAGGTGGTCTGGTACTCCCATCTCTTGATAATTTTCCATAGTTTGTTGTGATCCATACAGTCAAAGGCTTTGGCATAGTCAGTAAAGCAGAAGTAGATGTTTTTCTGGAACTCTCTTGCTTTTTCTATGAACCAACAGATGTTGGCAATTTGATCTCTCATCCCTCTGCCTTTTCTAAATCCACCATGAACATGTGGAAGTTCATGCTTCATGTACTGTTGTTGAAGCCTGGTTAGGAGAATTTTGATCATTACTTTGCTAGCATGTGAGATGAGTGCAATTGTGCAGCAGTTTGAACATTTTGGCATTGCCTTTCTTTGTGATTGGAATAAAAACTGACCTTTTCCAGTCCAGTGGCCATTGCTGAGTTTTCCAAATTTGCTGGCATATTGAGTGCAGCACTTTCACACATCTTTTAGGATTTGAAATAGTTCAACTGGAATTCCATCACCTCCACTAATTTTGTTCATAGTGATGCTTCATAAGACCCACTTGACTTCACATTCCAGGATGTCTGGCTCTAGGTGAGTAATCACACTATCATGGTTACCTGGGTCATGAAGATCTTTTTTGTACAGTTCTTCTGTGTATTCTTGCCACCTCATCTTAATATCTTCTGCTTTTTTTAGGTCCATACCATTTCTGTCCTTTATTGAGCCCATCTTTGCATGAAATATCCCTTGGTATCTCTAATTTTCTTAAAGAGATCTCTAGTCTTTCCCATTCTGTTGTTTTCCTCTATTTCTTTGCATTGATTGCTGAGGAAGGCTTTCTTATCTCTCCTTGATATTCTTTGGAACTCTGCATTCAGACGAGAATATTTTTCCTTTTCTCCTTTGCCTTTAGCTTCTCTTCTTTTCTCAGATGTTTGTAAGGCCTCCTCAGACAACCATTTTGTCTTTTTGCATTGATTTTTCTTGGGGATGGTCTTGATCACTGCCTCCTGTACAATGTCACAAACCTCCATCCATATTTCTTCAGGCACTCTATCTATCAGATCTAATCCCTTGAATCTATTTCTCACTTCCACTGTATAATCATAAGGGATTTGATTTAGATCATACCTGAATGATCTAGTGGTTTTCCCTACTTTTCTTCAATTTAAGCCTGAATTTGGCAATAAGGTGTTCATGATCTGAGCCACAGTCAGCTCCTGGTCTTGTTTTTGCTGACTGTATAGAGCTTCTCCATCTTTGGTTGCAAAGAATATAACCAATCTGATTTCATTATTGACCATCTGGTGATGTCCATGTGTAAAGTCTTCTCTTGTGTTGTTGGAAGTGTGTGTTTGCTATGAATAGTTCATTCTCTTGGCAAAACTATTAGTCTTTGCCCTGCTTCATTTTGTACTCCAAGGTCAAACCTTCCCATTACTCCAGGTATCTCTTGACTTCCTACCTTTGTATTCCAGTCCCCTATGATGAAAAGGACATCTTTTTTTGGTGTTAGTTCTAGAAGGTCTTGTAGGTCTTCAAAGAAGAGTTCAACTTCAGCTTCTTCAGCATTACTGGTTGGGGCGTGGACTTGGATTACTGGGATATTGAATGGTTTGCCTTGGAAATGAACAGAGATCATTCTGTCATTTTTGAGATTGCACCGAAGTACTGCATTTCAGGCTCTTTTGTTGACTATGAGGGCTACTCTTCTAAGGGATTTCTTCTAAGGGATTCCTGCCCACAGTAGTAGATATAGTGGTCATCTGAATTAAATTTGCCCATTCCTGTCCATTTTAGTTCACTGATTCCTAAAATGTCGATGTTCAGTCTTGACATCTCCTTTTTGACCACTTTCAATTTCCCTTAATTCATGGACCTAACATTCCAGGTTCTTATGCAATATTCTTTACAGTATCGGACTTTACTTCCATCACCAGTCGTATCCACAACTGGGCATTGTTTTTGCTTTGGCTCCATCTCTTCATTCTTTCTGGAGCTATTTCTCCACTCTTCTCCAGTAGCATATTGGGCACCTACCGACCTGGGGATTTCATCTTTCAGTGTCATATCTTTTTGCCTTATCATACTGTTGATGGGGCTCTCAAGCATGAATATTGAAGTGGTTTGCCAAGGGGTACCATATAACAGTGTAATAATCACACTGCTGCTAAGTTGTTTCAGTCGTGTCCGACTCTGTGCGACCCCATAGATGGCGGCCCACCAGGCTCCCCCATCCCTGGGATTCTCCAGGCAAGAGCACTGGAGTGGGTTGCCATTGCCTTCTCCAAATAATCAGACTGGGAGAACATTAATTCAGAGCACTTTAGTGGGACCACTGACTTTTTTCTCACTTTTCACCCCAACTACCCAGCGGCAGCAGTAAGGATTCCAGAGAGCAATCTCAGAACATTCAAAGAAGCAAAGTCCTGGGGGAAAAAAAATAAAAAAGGCCCACGGGCTCCAGGGAAGTGTGTCTGCTCCTCAGAGCCTTCTCAGTGAGGTTCACCTTCCAGACCCTCTGCTCTGAGCACCTCAGGGTGATCTACCTGCTTCAACTTTCTGCCATTACCATCTGTGGACATTCCTCAAGCTTGACTCCCTACACTTGCCCTCTTTCCAAAAATTTTAAGCCTTACTTTTCCTCTAAAAAATTTAAAATCTTTTTTGAAGTTAGCCTAGGAGTTGGTGCTTCCAAGAATACTAAGAAAAAGTGAAAGCTTCCCTGCCAAGTCCAACCACAATTTTAGCATTCTATAGAAAGACAAGGAGGGCAGCGGTGGTGAGGATACAAAGTGGGATTAGAGAATACAGAGATCTAGAGGAAAACAGGCATCTACATTTCAGAGGAACACTCCATTCCAGTGACCCTCCTGAATATCAGGGCCGCTGGAGAGCAAGAAGGAAGAGTGAAAGGGTGAAGTAGAGACTAGGCTTCTTCCATGAGGGACCTCAGGAATATTAAAGGAGAAATCTATTGGAGAATCAGCTTCCTGTCTTATTTTCCTCCATTTTGCTATTATAATATCACCACTTAAGTGGATAGTAAACAGGGAAATCAACGTTTCCTAAATTCCTACCACTGTCCAGGCACTGGGGCTTTTACAAATGAGGAAACTGAGCCTCAAGGAGGTTAAGTTAGAAACAAAGAGAAGCAGGAAGAGGATGAAGCTCTTAGCAGGAGTGACGCCAAGAAGAGCAAGTTGGAGGACAGAAGGAAGCCCCGGAGAGTGTCAGCTGGGAAGGGGAAATGGCTCTCTGTTCCTGTCTGCCATTCCCTATCCCTGCTTACAATGGGGCTACCATTCCAAAGACCATTCCTACACATGGAATGAAATTAAGGTATGCATCTGTTGATGGGGCTGTATTCTGATTTGGCATCATGTTTACGGCACCATGATATGTTTCGGTTCCTATCAAAAGAAGCTCAGAAAAAATTACTTACAGTTAAATGTTTCCATCCGGGCATTGGTTCCTCCCTCCCTGGTCATCCTGCACTGTCAAACTGAATTTTGTTCCAAGATCCCACTTGAGTCTACAGTCTTTAATTCTGCAAACAAGTTGTGATTTAAACATGAATTCAACTATTTTCAAAATGGATCATGTATGTCTTACTTTCAGTTGTTCTTATGTGAACAGGACTTTTTATTCAACCTGGGACATAACCAAACTCTAAATAGCTAGGTATATCAGTTTAACATTTTAAGCTAATTTGTTTTAAAGCCTTCTAAAAAATCGAAGTTGTAGGGTCTCTCCCTTAGGAGAGTCTTTCCTAATCTCTAGGAAAGTTATCTTTCCTATGATAATTTAGAGCTTTCTCATCTTATTTTGGGGCTTCCCAAGTGGCATTAGTAGTAAAGAACCCACTCACCAATGCAGGAGAGCTAAGAGACAGTTCAATCCCTGGATCGGGAAGATCCCCTGGAGAAGATCATGGCAACCCAGTCCAGTATTCTTATCTGGAGAATCCCATGAACAAAGGAGCCTGGAGGGCTACAGTCCATTGGGTCACAAAGAGTCAGACACAACTGAAGCGACTTAGCCTAGCATAGCATCTTATTTTAATAAATCACTTAGCATTATTCTCACTAATAGGTAATATTAACAACAACAACAAAACCCATTCCTAAGGGAAGGAGATGGACTAGAAAGATCAGACAGGAATTTATATCTTAATAAATATTCTCTGATACTTAGCAAAGTTCATATTTCTTTTCAGTTTAGAACTCAACATTACAAATGTTGTAGAAACAAAAACATGAGCATTCCAGGGAAAGTCTTATTTTTGAAAAGCAGGAAAACACTTGACAACCATGCAGAAAAGAAAAAACCATGCAAACCTTTCAACAGTGAATGAGGAGGAGTGTGAAGTTCCTACCAGCACCAACATCAACAAAAACAGACATTTCAGAAGAGTCTTTGGACTGCCTAGTATATAGAAAAAAATTCCTTGGGTTTCTTCCTGTCCCCACTGTCCCCTAAGCATGGCAAATAAGCAACAGCTTTATTAGCACTACCCTCAGTGAGGGTGCTTCTTCGCACCCTAAGCACACTGGACAACTTTATTGCTGAAGACAAGCAGGGTCTAGCTCCTCAGGCTATAGCCATGCCAAATCCCGGAGGCAAAACAAGATTGCCTTCCTTCTTATGGTGGGATGTAAGATGTCTCTAAGGCTTACAGTTCAGCTTTTACAGCACTTCCCTTGGCCTTCAGAATTACTCTATATTTACAAGGTACAGTTCCTTCATTCCCACAGGCAAATTTATTTGCTAAAACTAGAACAAAAAGTCAAAGTATAACGAGTTCAAAGACTTCAGGTCCAAAGATTTCTGAAAGACTTTGGATTCGATTTCTATTTTGTGCCTTGGGGTTATTATCTATGTGGATTAGGTTATTGTGGATAAGGAGAACTTGTTCATTCTTTTTTAAAAATTATCCTTAAAATTAGATAAGTGTAAAATTGTAACAAGTCAATGCATTTATAGCATATTGGTATGACCTATTATGCTATACCATGCATCATTGCTTTACTTTCCCCATTCAGTCACTAATAATTATGTTTTAAAATAATAAGCCTTACTTTCATCGTATTTACAAAGCACAAGTTTTCAATAACTGTAATTTTTCTTTTTAAAGAGTTACATGATATCTTTCAAATGAGCCTGCATTTTAAAGTATCCAGTTCCATTATTATGATTTCCCTTTATTTTAAGTGTACTTATTTTATAGTATCCTAATTTTCATATTGCCTTAATAAGTTCCCGGGATATACATTTTCCTAATTTTTATTCTGTTTCATCTTGTGATATGTGGTGTGTGTGTATGTGAGTGAATGGATTCTGTATGCTGTGGATTGTAGAAATATACTTATTTATATTTTTTTCTCTAAAGGAAGCCCTAGGGGTTTCATTAGTCTACAGTAAGTTCCTATATCGATTTTTCAGCTTGGTGGTCCCCAAGAAGCAGGTAGGGTAAATTTGAATTTCTAGAAAGAGATGGTTAGACAGCACACCAACTCAATGAACAGGAGTTTGAGCACACTCTGGGAGACAGTGGAGGACATAGGAGCCTGGCATGCTACAGTCCACGGGGTTGCAAGAGTTGGCTACGACTTAGCAACTAAACAACAACGACAAAAACATAGAATTTTAATTTGTCACGAGAAGTATTTTTTCCACCAGGACCCTGGGTACTCCTGAGCTTCCTTGGAGCTTCCCTGGGCCTGTGGGGAATTTTTAAAGTTTACCTTTTACTAGAAGGGAAGGCATCCATAGCCCTGGCTTCAGGCTAGGATCTCAGCAGCCTGGAGTAGCCCAAGGACAGGTCTTTAGACACTGAAACCCTACCATCTCCCTAGGCATTTGGGGCATATATCAAAGTCTAATTCTCTTCTGGGCCATGATGACAGCTCCTCAGGAGCTTATCATCTTAGTTTTGAATTCCCTCTTTTTTTTTTTTTTTTCTGATACCTGGAGATTTCCCCTTCTTCCTTCCAAGTAAAGCTTTTTATTTTTAACATTTTATGTTAAAATTTCTATTTTATTTAAAAAATTTTTATTTTATATTGAAGTACAGTTGATTAACAATGTTGTGTTTCTTTCATGTGTACAGCAAAGTGATTCAGTTATACGTATACTTGTATGGATTCTTTTTCAAATTCTTTTCCCATTTAGGTCATTACAGAATATTGAGCAGAGTTCCCTGTGCTGTACAGTAGATACTTGCTGTTATCTATTTGAAATGTAACAGTGTATACATATCAATCCCAAACTCCCAATCTATTCCCCCCCTGCCACCCTTCTTCCCCAGTAACCATAAATTCTAAGTCTGTGAGTCTGTTTCTGTTTTGTAAATAAGTTCATCTGTATCATTTTTTTGGATTCTGCATGTAAACAATATCGTATATTTTGCTTTCTCTATCTGACTTACTTTACATAGTATGATAATCTCCATCTCTGTTGCTGAAAATGACATTATTTTATTAAAAAAATTCATTATTGTTATGTGTTTTTTGTGTGTACAGAGCTCCTACAATAGCCTGTCATGTTGCTGGAACCAACAATCTGAAAAACCTTTATGTAATTTTCTCATTAACTCATCAGGACAGGGCAGTAAACATATTTCCCCGATTTTAGAGGAGAGTAGAAATTCAGATGTATTAAGCCATTGAGTCAATTCATGATGAAATAAGACTGGTGACAACTAGGCCAGTGTTCTTTCCATTCTGGAATTGTGGCTCAGATCCAGTCTACCAGAGATTCCTAATCAAGGTTGAAGTCTTTCAAACTTTTGGCACTAGAAACTGTCTTCAGGCTCAATAAACAATGCCTTAACACATATATCCTATTGTGTTTCAATTATATCTAAATGCCTTAACACATATATCCTATTGTGTTTCAATTATATCTAAATGCCTTAACACATATATCCTATTGTGTTTCAATTATATCTAAATTTTTTAAGTAATAAAATGTAACTTCATTTAAAAGTAAAACTCCAAGTAAATCTATTTGGTGCCTAATTCAGAGACATTGGCCACATAATCCCAAGGAGATTACATATACGTATATACACATACACATACACACACACACACACACACAGATATATAACACAGGATGATTGTGCAATAGTTCTCATAGTAGCAAAATGTGAGAGAAAACGTAATGACCAATAATAGGGCAATGAATAATGTCCGACTCTTTGCGACCCCATGGACTGTAGCCTATCAGGCTCCTCCATCCATGCGATTTTCCAGGCAAGTGTGCTGGAGTGGATTGCCATTTCCTTCTCCAGGGGATGGTCCCGACCCAGGAAATGAACCCGGGTCTCCCGCATTGCAGGCAGACGCTTTACTGTCTGAGCCACCAGGGAAGCCCAACTATGATATTACTTAGGGGTTAAAAAAAGTGTGGTTCTGCGTAAACTGACATGAAACAACTTTCAAGACAGTGTTGAGTTGCAGCATAATACAGAATGATGTAGTTTGTTAAAAATGCTTATACCACACATAAAAAGCAGTACCAAGTCTTTTTATAGATGCACATCTGTATATGAGAGCAGAGAAAAGTTAAGGGTGGATACAAGCTACGCTACTAATAGCAGTTCCCTCTAGGGAGGGGTCTGGAAATGGAGCTCAGGTCAGAAGATGGAAAGCAGGCTCCATCTTTAGAGGCTGTATAACTGAAATTCATAACCCGTTGTATTTAAGTGCTTTCAAAAAGAGGCCATGTAACTGAACCCACAATAGCTTTTTTTTTTTTTTACATTGTGTTATTTCTCAGTCAAGAGACACTAAAAAGACATATGTTAATCCATGAAAATTGTTGAAGCACTGTGGGCCTCCTAATCACATTACTGGTGACCTCTGTCCCTAGCCACACGCCTCTTTGTGTAATTAATGGTTATGCTAATAAGGCTAGAAAAGCAATCTGGAATTATTGTGAAACTATAAATCCTGGGTACACAAAATCCATGACTAAGGCTAGTAGATCACACTGAAGTGTACATTAAGCAGGAAAGTGTCATGGAAAACAGAAGTAGTTTCTTCAAAAGATTAAAAATAAAGTCACCTGATCCAGAAAACTCACTCCTGGGCATATATCTGGATAAAACTCTAGTTCAACAGGATACATGCACCCCTATGTTCATACCAGCACTATTCACAATAAATAGCCTAGACATGGAAGCAACCTAAGAGTCTACTGACAGATAAATGGATAAAAAAAATATGATATACATGTACAATAGAATCTTATTCAGCTACTAAAAAAAAGAATGAAATAATGCCATTTGCAGCAGCAATCTGGATGGACCTAGAGATTATCATATTAAGTGAAGTAGGTCAGGAAGAGCAAATATCATATGATATCACTTACATATAAAATCTAAAATATGACACATATGAACTTATCTATAAAACAGAAACAGACTCTTAGACATTGAGAACAGACTTGTGGTTGTCAGCAGTGGGATGGGAGGCAGAGGGATGGATTGGGAGTTTGGCATTAGCAGATACAAACTACTATATATAGAATGAATAAACAACAAGGTCCTACCATATAGCACAGGGAACTATATTCAATATCCTGTAATAAACCATAAAGGAAAAGAATAAAAAAAAAGAATGTGTGTGCATGTGTGTATGTGTATAACTGAATCAGTTTGCTGTAGAGCAAAAATTAACACATCAGTAAATCAACTACACTTCAATAAAATAAATTTAAAAGGAAAACAGGAAGTATCATATGAACCTGCTGCTGCTACAGAAGTTAAAACATCACAGGCTCTCACTGTGCAAGCCTGCCTTTACTCCTACATCAAACTATAAAATTGACCAGATACAAAGATCAAGCAACCAAAAAAATTCATGTCTTTCTTGTGTCTTTGCTGTATATTGTTTTCTGTCTTGGGGATCCTTGCTAACTGCTATGGGAGAGGCACACTAGGTGTTTCTAGTACCACTGAGAAAACAGTACTTTTTTTGTTTTCCCCTTAGATTCACTAAGTTTAAAAAAAAAAAAAAAGTAGCCCAAATGTATTGAGATCTCCTTCTGTTACAAATTTCTACAAATACAGGCTGAAAAACCTTTAGGTTCAAATCATTTTTAGCTACTAAAGACCAGGTGGTGTTCCAGGAGGGCTCGTGGTGAAGAGGCCAAGAAAGAAATGGTCAGGGAAGGTGCGTTCTCAAACAGACACTGACTATGAGTTAGCTTCGCAGGTAGTTCAGCGGTAAAGAATCCACCTGCCGATGCAGGAGTTGCAGGAAACGTGGGTTTGATCCCTGGGTCAGGAAGATCCACTGGAAAAGGAAATGGCAATCCACTCCAGTATTCTTGCCTGGAGAATTCCATGGACAGAAGATACTAGCGAGCTACAGTCCATGGGGCCGCAAAGACTCGGACATGACTGAAGCCATTGAGCACCCACACAACAATGATCAGATCAGATCAGATCAGTCGCTCAGTCGTGTCTGACTCTTTGTGACCCCATGAATCACAGCACGCCAGGCCTCCCTGTCCATCACCAACTCCCGGAGTTCACTCAGACTCACGTCCATCGAGTCAGTGATGCCATCCAGCCATCTCATCCTCTGTTGTCCCCTTCTCCTCCTGCCCCCAATCCCTCCCAGCATCAGAGTCTTTTCCAATGAGTCAGCTCTTCGCATGAGGTGGCCAAAGTACTGGAGTTTCAGCTTTAGCATCATTCCTTCCAAAGAAATCCCAGGGCTGATCTCCTTCCGAATGGACTGGTTGGATCTCCTTGAAGTCCAAGGGACTCTCAAGAGTCTTCTCCAACACCACAGTTCAAAAGCATCAATTCTTCGGTGCTCAGCCTTCTTCACAGTCCAACTCTCACATCCATACATGACCACAGCAAAAATCATAGCCTTGACTAGATGAACCTTTGTTGGCAAAGTAATGTCTCTGCTTTTGAATATGCTATCTAGGTTGGTCATAACTTTCCTCCCAAGGAGTAAGCGTCTTCTAATTTCATGGCTGCAGTCACCATCTGCAGTGATTTTGGAGCCCAGAAAAATAAATTCTGACACTGTTTCCACTGTTTCCCCATCTATTTCCCATGAAGTGATGGGACCAGATGCCATGATCTTAGTTTTCTGAATGTTGAGCTTTAAGCCAGCTTTTTCACTCTCCACTTTCACTTTCATCAAGAGGCTTTTGAGTTCCTCTTCACTTTCTGCCATAAGGGTGGTGTCATCTGCATATTTGAGGTTATTGATATTTCTCCCGGCAATCTTGATCCCAGCTTGTGTTTCTTCCAGTCCAGCGTTTCTCATGATGTACTCTGCATATGTTAAATAAGCAGGGTGACAATATACAGCCTTGACGTACTCCTTTTCCTATTTGGAACTAGTCTGTTGTTCCATGTCCAGTTCTAACTGTTGCTTCCTGATCTGCATACAGATTTCTCAAGAGGCAGATCAGGTGTTCTGGTATTCCCATCTCTTTCAGAATTTTCCACAGTTTATTGTGATCCACACAGTCAAAGGCTTTGGCATAGTCAATAAAGCAGAAATAGATGTTTTTCTGGAACTCTCTTGCTTTTTCCATGATCCAGCGGATGTTGGCAATTTGATCTCTGGTTCCTCTGCATTTTCTATATCCAGCTTGAACATCCGGAAGTTCATGGTTCACATATTGCTGAAGCCTGGCTTGGAGAATTTTGAGCATTATTTTACTAGCGTGTGAGATGAGTGCAATTGTGTGGTAGTTTGAGCATTCCTTGGCATTGCCTTTCTTTGGGATTGGAATGAAAACTGACCTTTTCCAGTCCTGTGGCCACTGCTGAGTTTTCCAAATTTGCTGGCATAAAAATGAAAAGATCTAGCATAATATCAATGAAGAAGTCAAAACACTCATGGATGTAAGTACCTCTCAGTGAGGTTTAGACCCATGCTGCTGACCAAAGGCATAACCCAGGGTTTAGGAAAACCAGTTCTTATTCAAAATAAAGTTCAAAAGTCATGGGAGGAATTCTCCAAATGCTTGCTTTAGACGACAATTAATTTTCTATCACTTTTTAAAGAACACATATCCCGATAAAAGAACATTTTCATACAGATTTAAGCACTTTAATCCACTTTCAAATACAATAAAATCATTCCTCAGATATTGGCTGAAAAACACAAAGACTCCAGAGTCTTGTGGAACCATGGAAATATTGAAATGATGGTTTTTAAATAAAGCATTAACTTTAGAAATGCCAACCCAGTAAAGCCCTTAGCTGTTGTTTTTTTTTTTTTTTTTTTCAGTTTCTTCATCATAAACACCACTATACACTTTGTCTACTCAAAATTTAACCAGTTTTAATGTTATCCCTTCAAGTAAGGGTTCATCTGTACTCACTGAAACTTCCTTATAAATCTGAACAGAAGTATCTTAATTTCCCCCTCTAGATAGAACCTTGGTTGAAAGGTTGCAATGAAAAGTTGCATTGCATAGGAAATTAAACTGTGTATTCTCATCCTTCATGTGTGGCTTAGTTGTTCTCAGCTGTGCGTTAAGATCTCCACCTGCCCACCAGGTGGGCAGTTTGGCAGATGTGCTAAAAGTAAACAGAGAGTGAGAATTAGGTCCAACAAGAGCATGTGTTATCACATAAGTCAAAGACCAATAATCACAGGAGTGTTATTTCCACCCAGGCCTTTACAAATCTATTTAATTTTTCCATTTAACAGAGGAGGAAACAAATTACTATGGCTGCCATTAAATAGAGCACTTTGCTTTAATGCATTCTCTAATTCTCAGTGCTACTTTGTGAGGGAGATACTATCCCATTTAGAGATTAGAAAACTGAGACTGAAAGATACTAAGACTTCCTTCAGATCTCCCCTCAAATGTCATCTGTGAGGTGTTTCCTTCTTAAATAGAAATCCCTCCCTGGCACTCCCTTCAATCTCCTCCTCATCTTGCTTTATCTTCTCCCTGCCACTTACTTCCAGCCTGATGCATCATACATTTACATCTTTCTTGTTTGTCTTACCGTTCTTGCTTATAAGCCTCATGGGCTTTACTTTGTTCACAGCTATATCCCCAGCACAGAAGAGTACTAGGCCCATAGTTGGTGGCTAATAAATATTTGTTCAGTGATGAAATTATTAAAGAAACCTAAGGCCACTAAGCTAGTATTTGGTGGACCTAGCACTTGGATCCAGGACTCCATCTCTTGAACATGCACTCTTATGAACATTTTGCTATTATTTGAGGTCACTTCATTTTCTCTAAGGAATCAGCTTATTTCACATCAAGATATTTTGCAGGGATTCCAGGCCATTCTTAATTTTCTCTGGTTACCTCCCTTGCTGTGACTACACTATGAGGATTCTTATTTGAAGGACTCCCAGACAGACTGAGAGGCCTAGATGAGATTCTACACTCAGCTAATGAGAGATCAAATCTCTCTACATCTCACTTCTTTAACAAAGAGCATTCTTTCTGTTCTAGCTCTCACTCTATTATTCTAAATTTTCAGAACAGATATTTACAACGTGCCAAGGACTCCCAAAATGATGGCAAAAGCCTCTAAACCAATTTCAACGAAATTAAAAAATAACTGTGTATGTCTTACATTCCACTTACCCAACCCCCACCACCAAAAAACAAACCCAGAACACCTATTGATAGAAAAATCTGCAAGAAAACACACAAAAATATTAACAGAGGTGGTTTGTGAGACCTGGGATAATTAAAAAAATTTTTTTTACTCTGTACATACTATATTACTTTTATAATGAAAAAAATACACTTTATTTTAAAAATAAATCTAAAAATAAAGATACAGCCAACATAACTCTTAGGGAAAGCAACAAGGGAAAGCAATTCTTATCAAGAAAGCAACAATTCATTTGTTCTATTATTTTTTAAATACCATTATGTGTTAGTCAAGAAGCAATAGTTAGAACCGGACATGGAACAAGGAACTGGTTCCAAATTGGGAAAAGAGTACATCAAGGTCGTATATTGTCACCCTGCTTATTTAACCATATGCACAGTACATCATGCAAAATTCTGGGCTGGATGAAGCACAAGCTGCAATCAAGATTGCTGGGAGAAATATCAATAACCTCAGATGTGCAGATGACACCACTCTTATGGCAGAAAGCAAAGAGGAACTGAAGAGCCTCTTCAATTGAAAGTGAAAGAGGAGAGTGAAAAAGCTGGCTTAAAACCCAACATTCAAAAAAATGAAGATAATGGCATCCGGTCCCACCATTTCATGGCAAATAGATGGTGAAACAATGGAAACAGTGACAGACTTTATTTTCTTGGGCTCCAAAATCACTGCAGATGGTGACTGCAGCCGTGAAATTAAAAGATGCTTGCTCCTTGGAAGAAAAGCTATGACAAACCTAGACACCATATTAAAAAGCAGAGACATTACTTTGCTGACAAAAGTACTTATAGTCAAAGCTACGGTTTTTCCAGTAATCATGTATGGATGTGAGAGCTAAACCATAAAGAAAGCTGAGTGCCAAAGAACTGACACTTTCGAACTGTGGAGTTGAAGAAGACTCTTGGGAGTCCCTTGGACAGCAAGGAGATAAAACCATCAATCCTAAAGGAAATCAATCCTTGCAAGGACTGATGCTGAAACTCCAATACTTTGGTCACCTGATGTGAAGAACTGACTCATTGGAGAAGACCCTGATGCTGGGAAAGATTGACGGCAGGAGGAGAAGGGGATGACAGAAGACGAGATGGTTGGATGATATCACTGACTCAATGGACGTGAGTTTGAGCAAGCTCCAGGAGATGGTGAAGGACGGGGGAGCCTGGAATGCTGCAGTCCACGGGTTTGCAGAGTCAGACACAACTGAGCAACGAACAATGACGACGACAATGTGTTAAGCACTATATTATTCCTCTAAAAAAAAAAAACAGATGATCAGTCTTTATAAAGTTGAAAAACAATGAGTCAATGATTACAAGATTTTATTTCACTTTAAAAAATGGGTTAGATTTAATGAGAAGATAGGAAGAGAGACCTACCCTGACCCTGAAGCATGTGTATTTTCCATAGACACCGTGTAACTGCCGGTTTTCATTCTAATTCAGGCGTGTGTAAGAGTCAACTTAACACTGACTGAACTTTGGGGTAGGCCATGAGTCTTGATCAGAGCCAGGACACTTTTCTAATGAATATAGGGTGGAATTCTCCGTTTGGAATTCTCCCCCTTTCCTTTCTCCCATTATGGTGCTCCCCTTGACCGTCTCACTCTCCTGGTGCCTGGAGTCTCTGCCCTTCTGATATTTTCTTTATCCACCAGGGCCCTCAGTCATGTTGACAGCCAGCGTCTCGGTGCCCACTCCTTCAGATCTGCCATAGCAGAACAACACATCTAACGAGAGAGACAGGGCAAGAAGAAAGCAGCCAGGCTCTTCTGTAGCCACAGTTGATGGACTCATTAATAGTCTTGGTGTTACCTAGTCTTTCAAAAACAATAGGGCAGTAATTAGCTTGGCTTGGCCAGTCAGCCAGCCCACAGTAAAAGGCAATAAAATGGGAATAAATGGAAAGATAGAAAATAAAAGAGGTTTATAAGCAACATACCTTAAAACATTTTATTATCTTTTAAAATGAGAAGGCTTAGACTTTTAATTCCATAATTAATAGCCCATGAAGCTACTTGTCTGGACAGAAGGCATACCATCTTTAAGCACCAGAACGAGACTGCCTAGGAGCGCAGCAAGGCGCAAATTATGAAATTTTTTATAGACAGCAATGATGTCTCAGATCCTCTGATCTTCCTCATGAATATGCTCCCTGAGAGTAATAAGTGTTCTGCTGTCCCTGAAGGAGCCACCTGGACTGGCAGCCTAGGAGCTTCACAGGGCAGTTAGCAAGCAGTTCTTTACCTTTAGTGGAAGCCACAGGGCCTATTCCTGGACTTGGTGCCCACTTCACAAACAACCTTCTCTGCTCTCAGTGTATACACACACACACACACACACACAGACATGGGCTTCCCTGGTGACTCAGAGAGTAAAGAATCTGCCTGCAATGCAGGAGACCCAGATTTGATCCCTGGGTCAGGAAGATCCTCTGGAGAAGGGAATGGCAACCCACTCTAGTATTCTTGCCTGCTGCTGCTGCTGCTGCTGCTAAGTCACTTCAGTCGTGTCCAACTCTGTGCAACCCCATAGACGGCAGCCCACCAGGCTCCCCGTCCCTGGGATTCTCCAGGCAAGAACACTGGAGTGGGTTGCCATTTCCTTCTCCAATGCCTGAAAGTGAAAAGTGAAAGTGAAGTCGCTCAGTTGTGTCCGACTCTTAGCGATGCCATGGACTGCAGCCTACCAGGCTCCTCTTGCCTAGAGAATTCTATAGACAGAGAAGAGCCTGGCAGACTGCAATCCACAGGTTGTAAAGAGTCAGACATGACTGACCGACTATCACTTACACACACACACACACACACACACACACACACACATTTGTGCATATGTGTGTACACCCATATATATATATTTGTGTATATGTGTGTACATCCATATATATATATATATATATATCTGTGTATATGTATGTACTAAGTTGCTTCAGTCATGTCTGACTCTTTTCGACCCTCTGGACCGTAGCCCACCAGGCTCCTCCGTCCATGGGATTCTCCAGGCAAGAATACTGAAGTGGGTTGCCATTCCCTTCTCTAAGATATGTGTATACATATGCATGTATTTCAGTATGTTTCTATAAATATATTGATATATACACACTCACATGCATATATATTAAATATATATAATGAACTAAGCACAAAGCCAAACATAAATGCCACTTTGGTGTACACCAATGCTGGATTTCAATTTATTCAAGTTTTTTCCACGGTCATTCTGACTTGCAGTGTTACAACGGAGAAACCTTAAATGTTTCAGACTAGAAGTGAGACAGTTGGAATCGTCTCACCACCCCTATCTGGTTCATCTCCAAATCTGTTTCCTTATCAGCAAAAATTCCCTGGTGGCTCAGACAGTAAAGCATCTGCCTACAATGTGGGAGAACCGGGTTTGATCCCTGGGTCGGGAAGATCCCCTGGAGAAGGAAATGGCAACCCACTTCAGTGCTCTTGCCTGGAAAATCCCATGGACGGAGGAGCCTGCGGCTACAGTCCATGGGGTGGCAAAGAGTCGGACACAACTGAGCGACTTCACTTTCACTTTTCACTTTCATCAGCAAAAAATAATGTTACTGTTGTTTTTGAGGATGATGGTCCTGGTGGCATTGTCCCCACAGTCTTGTTTGAGAAGGTGCTGCTACTGTGGTATCTTGAGTGGTGCAGGAGCAGTGAGCTATGCTGAGATCCTAATGCCCAGGGAAAACCAAGGGAGGGAGGAGCCTAAGATAAGGGAACATGGCTGGGCAGAAAGTGAGCCCTCAAGGGTAGCAGCCAGCAGCCAGAACTATATTGTGCAAAGGGGCAAGATGACCTCAAACTCAGCACATACCAGTATGCATAATGCTCTGATGCTGAGTGGACATAGCACCTAGAGACCCCAGACCAACAAGTACCAGCACACCAATTTAGGATGTCCTGGTGCAAAGCAGGATCTAGCTCAGAAAAAAAAAAATCTGGAAAGGGTTAAGGAGTACATATTGTCTCCAGTTAATCAAGTTACACTTCAAACCTAATTCCAAGGTTGAAAAGTAAGCATGAGGAGAAAGACCACAGCTCTTACCACAATGCTCAGACCCACTACCATCCCAGGATCAGGGGGAGCCAGGTGTAAGTCAGGAAGAGGAAACAGAATTGCTAATACCCTCCACGCCTTGATCAAGATGGCTCTGGATTGGAATTTATCAGTGGAAGATCCTTGATATTATAACAAATGTGCGGGGGGAGTGTGAAATAGGGAAATGAGGGACTGTCCTGAGATTCATTGAAATTTACCAGTGAAGGTTCTCAGCTCCCCGGCATTAAGTAATTGAAAAGCCCCAATGGGAAAGCAAATGTATTGAGATAAGTACCATGGTTGTTAACATTTGGCATCTACCCTAGCACTGACGGTTAGTAGAAAACTGCTTTTAAATCTTTGTGCTTCCTGAAAGTGAGCATGTGCATGAAAAATCAATACCTCTGAATTCATCAGTGTGTTTCCACTATCAGTAGACAGGGAACATGGCTCCTTGGGGCACAGGCCTGGGAACTGTCTCCTTAGATATCAAGTTTAGCAACAGGGACAACTGTCTTCCAGGTTCTACATGGAACCACCCTCCAAAGCCAGGAGAGAATACTCAAGACTAGGAATTTTATCAAGCTCCAGTCTTGACACTTTCAGGGAACCCAGTGGTTACATCTGATCTTGGCAAGGAATTTCCTAACCAGCTTCTGGATAAATGCTTCAGTTCAGTTCAGTCGCTCGGTTGTGTCTGACTCTTTGCAACCCCCATGAATCACAGCACACCAGGCCTCCCTGTCCATCACCATCTCCCGGAGTTCACTCAGACTCATGTCCATTGAGTCGGTGATGCCATCCAGCCATCTCATCCTCTGTTGTCCCCTTCTCCTCCTGCCCCCAATCCCTCCCAGCATCAGAGTCTTTTCCAATGAGTCAACTCTTCGCATGAGGTGGCCAAAGTACTGGAGTTTCAGCTTTAGCATCATTCCTTCCAAAGAACACCCAGGGCTGATCTTCTTTAGAATGGACTGGCTGAATCTCCTTGCAGTCCAAAGGACTCTCAAGAGTCTTCTCCAACACCACAATTCAAAAGCATCAATTCTTCAGTGCTCAGCTTTCTTCACAGTCCAACTCTCGCATCCTTACATGACCACTGGAAAAACCATAGCCTTGACTAGATGGGCCTTTGTTGGCAAAGTAATGTCTCTGCTTTTCAATATGCTATCTAGGTTGGTCATAACTTTCCTTCCAAGGAGTAAGCATCTTTTAATTTCATGGCTGCAGTCACAATCTGCAGTGATTTTGGAGCCCAAAAAAATAAAGTCAGCCACTGTTTCCACTGTTTCCCCATCTATTTCCCATGAAGTGATGGGACCAGATGCCATGATCTTCGTTTTCTGAATATTGAGCTTAGTTAACCTTATTTTCACTCCGTCTGGGTCAGTGACTAAAAGGTTAGTGGCGTTTTGTTTTAAAACTTCAGGGGAATTTGGTTTCTTGCAAACAGAGCAGCTTGCTCAGGACAATGTTTTTCAGGCTGCTCATGGAATCATCTGGAAACTTAAAAATAAATCATCAGTATCAGGGCTTCACTCCTAGAGATTCTGATTTAATGTGTCTGGGGTAGGCAATATGCCAGGGAATGTTTCAAAAGCTCTTCAGGTGAACCTTAGCCCTTCTCAAACTATTAACGTGCGGCTGAATCCCTCAGGATCTTTCAAAACTCACAGATCCCAACCCAGTAGGTCTAAGGTGGAGCTTCGGATTCTGTATCTTTAAGTATTACCCAGGTGATGCCCAAGCTGTTTTTTCTATAGGCCATATATTGACATGTCAGAAAATGGGGGATAGGGTCAGAAAAGAGGGTTTCACCCTCATTTCCTCCCAGGGGTAGGGGGGTGGGTAGGCGAACTCTTCCTGAGCGAAGCAGACTCCATCTCCACCCCAGATCTGTGGCTTTTTCTTGAACTGTCTGCCAAGTTGAGCAGATGCTCCCAGATCTCAAAGATGACCTTCTGAGTTTGCTATGAAAGTAAGCAATTATCCAAATGCCCAGGAAGGCCTGAAATCAATCAAGGCAACACTAATGGGAATCCAGGAGTCAAGCAGTGAACTTTAAACAACAACAAAAAAATGAATCTGCCTTTGTTTCACTCTGGCTCTGGGCTTGTGGGGAAACTCCATGAGCAGAAGCTTGTGTGGCCCTCACCCCGTCAGATGGTGAGCAGGGGCTGAGAGGGAGGAAGAGGGCCCGCTTGATGCATGGCAGCTTGGCAGGGCTCCCTTCACAGTCCACAGACCTCTGCGGACTAAGCCTTGGCCCCTTTGAGAGGGGACCCGGTGAGGTCCTCCTGCAGTGGGTACCGCTATCTCCTCCGCCTTCACCTTCCTGACCTCCTGTTCTCCTCACGTACCTCCCTGATCAGACACATTGAGCGAGAGAAACTGCAAACCCTGTCTGACCTCCAGGTCTGTGTGATCCTTCAGCCTTACCTCCCAGGATATTCTTGTTTCTCCTCCCAAGCCAGGGGGAGCTGTCTGCTCCACCAGAGCTCTCAGGATGGAATCCCCCACCTGGAAAGTCTCCCTTTCACATTTCCAGTGGCCAAAACACTCCTAATTTCCAAGGTCCCGCTTCAGTCCTATCTTTCTTGTCAATCCTACCCTCAGCTACCAGCCCCTACACCTTCCTGGACACTTCTAGAACCTTCCCTTGCCAGCTACAGCTTCCATTAATACATGCCCTGCTGCTCCCAACTTACTATCTTTTCACAAGAATATGGCATTTCTCCTTCAGCTCATCAGAAACTGGCCGGCAGCACAATGTCTGTACTTTTTTGTACCTCCTGTCCCTGGGGCAGTTCTTTGTAAACAGATGCTCAGTAAGATTTGTCACCTGTTTACAGAGAGCTCACCACAGGGATGAAGCTGAGGTTCCCGGAGGCCAGATTCTCGGTCGTGTACACTGACAGACAAGCCTTCCCACCACTAAGAAAAGCCTCAGCCGCCTCACTGCCTCAGATGCCTCTGAATCCAGGTGTGTTCACCACGAGGTAGCACCAAACCATCCCTCCCCTACATTCCCCCAGGGCCCTGTGCTTCAATCCAGCCCGTCCAGTCCAGGCCAACCCTCGTGCTAGAATGTTCACTCAGCTCAAAAACGGAACCTCGGGCCTACGTGATTTTCACTCTTTGTAAAGAAGTCAAAGGTCTTTGCAGGATCAGGCCCTCGGCTCGTTTCCTCTGGACAGAAAAAATAGGGTGTGGTTGGCAGAAAAGTAGAGACCCTGCCAAACAACCGTCTCGGAGAAAAACCACTCACACAGCTAGAACGAACAGGTATGGCCGCTCCACTAGCCCTGAGCAGAACTCTGCCCCGGTGCAGGGTATACAGAGGAACACCAGCCAGTGCCGACTAGCCTGGAACCACCACCAAACTTTTCAATGGGGGGAAACTTTTCCTAAAAAAAGAAAAAACAACACTGGAAATTACCATGTGATTCTTGGAATGTACCATGGGAATCCTTGGAAAGCAGAACCTTGCTAAGAGGTCTCAGGAATGCCCCAGCGTACTGGCAGCCCTTGACAAACAGCAAAAGAGAAATGGCAGGGCTCAGAGCTCTAAAGAATGTGAAGTAGCTCAGTCGTGTCCGACTCTTTGCAACCCCATGGACACCAGGCTCCTCTGTCCATGGGATTTTCTAGGAAAGAGTACTGGAGTGGGTTGCCTTTTTCTTCTCCAGGGAACTTCCCGACCCAGGGATCGAACCCAGGTCTCCTGCATTGTAGACAGACGCTTTACCGTCTGAGCCAGCAGGGAAGTCTAAGAGCTCTTAAGACTCTAAGGCCCACTCTAAGGCCTGCTTTTTTCTCTCCCAGGACACATGGCCAAGGACACTGCCCTCGCAGGCACAGAGGGCCTGCCTCAGCCAGCTTCTGTGTTGGCCTTGGGTGCTAGACTGTTCTGAGTCCTCCGCCGCCGCCCTCAGGCTCCTCTTTTGTTTCAGTCCGACTTCTCCCGGGTCCCAGTGATCAGGCCTTACAGAGAGGGAAGAGCGTTAGATTCACTCAAGGTGGGGTGGGGGGAGACTTTGCAATTAAATTGCTAATTAAGGAACTACCAACCTGAAGAAGCTAATTTGCACTGACCTATTTAAAATATCTAGCAGCAGATCAGGCAGGCATTGAGGCACAACCCTTTTATGCGTCAGCCAACTGGCTTTCTTTCAGAGCAGCGGCTATCAATAATTCCATGCTGAGGACCATCTGATAGGAAATCAACCGCTGGCCCCTGGAATGCCAGCATTCCCCACTGCTCTGTTTTCCCAGTTGTCAGCTCTGTTTATAAATTGTCCATTTATAGCAAATCCAGCACCTGCTATGAACACCTCATCCTGCCAAGTGTTGGAGTACGTCTCAGAAAGAGGCACTATAGACTTTTTCAGTTCCTTTTAACCTTTTCCCGGTCCGGGAGTTTGATTATTTGCAAAGGAATTCTGAGGGAGGACATACTCTGTACAGAAAAGACTAGATGATCTATTAAAAGTTAGCATTTTGCTCTACTTTAAAAAAAAAAAAAAAAGGACAGCAAAGCATCATTCTCTTGGGATACACAATGCTCTCTTTCTGAACAAGTCTGACATTGGGACACATTTAAAATAACCCCTAAAAAAATTCCTCAGGGTAAAAATGCTCTGGAGAAAACTCAGGGAAGGCTTTCTTTTTAACTCTATTATGTAGCTTTTTAGCTCGCTGTCAGCACAGCCGCTTAGCAGATAATGCTGCCTGCTGCTTGAACCCATTATGTAAAATATATTTTAAAATACCATCTTTGGTGCTGGAAACGCACTATGTGACCTAGAATTTTTTTTTTCCTTGTCAAATTATCCATCTGTAAAGTGCCTAGAATTAATTCTCAAAATTCCACCCCTGCCCCCAACCCCAACATGTTTCTGTTCATTTTGCTCTATGCAAAACAAAATAAAATCTATGGCACAAGTAGAATATTCGTGGAGTGTGGGTTCCTGGTTTCTAAAGGGTTGTGAAGGTCAAACCAGACATGTGTGGATAACCTTGGGGTGGTGGGGCAGCCGGCTTGATGCTTCGGTTTACAGCTTGCCGTGGTAATCCTCCTCAAGCAGAAGATTGTCACCCTTTTAAAGCCCTGAGGGACACCCTGAGGAAGACCACGTGGGCAGAGGCAGCTGGACTCAGGGGGCGCATTCCTAGGCCCCAGCTCTGCCTTCAGCCAAGGAGGCGGACCCATACTTTTAGGAGAGGACTCAAGGGCTTGATGTTTCTTTTCTTTTAAAAACAGAAAAGTTGAGTTATCTGGCTATAAAAGACAACCCAGGCAAGATTATTATTCATGTTCGAGCAAAGTTAGGTGGTCGTGAAATCAGGAGAAACTGAAGTGATTCAAAAATTAGAATCAGAGAGCATGAAATTAAACACCTGTGATACTAGAAATGTTGCTCTGACCCAACGTGTCTTTCTTTGCACAGGGCAAGGTCCTCAGCTTTCCGGAGCATTCCAAAAACTTGTAGCTTTTTGTCGCAGTCCATATAGATTAGGCTAATCTTATATTGCATAGGCATCAATCATTTCCTTCCATAGTGGGATTGTGCTTCATCAGTTACGTGTTACTCCCAGGCAAAGCATCCTTGCTTACTTTTTCGTCACTGGATGGCTATCTGTTTTACCAACCTGGATTCTCTCACTCATCACGAAGTCAAGCCCCCGTTACCGGAGATGATCTCTGAGATGCCCCTGCTGGAGAAAGGAATGTGCAAATTAGGAGACTACAAATCAGTTTGAAAACTCAGTGACTCCTTCCCATAAATCTGTGTCCTTAATATTAAAAATCATTTAGAGGTGCTGAAAAGAAGAGAACTGATCGCTAACAAGAAGCAGCAGCCCTACTCTCTTTGGGGCATGGATTAGTAGTTGAGAGGAGTAACGCAGATCTAAATCCATATTCTGCTACCAAAAATAGAAAAGAGGAAACCTTTGAAAGCAAAGGAGGCCTAAGAATAACCATCAGCAACGAGCTGGAGCGACATGGGCAGGAAGCAAAGCTCAAGTGGCAGTTTGTGCTGCCTTTTTTTTTGTCTCCCTTCCCAGTGGCTTTCACATTCATCCTGTTAAAAAGATAGCTTCCAAAGACAACCCCTCCACACAGACACAGGGGCCTTCAGAGCCTGCCCTTCCGCAGGAGCTCAGAGGTCTGGAGCTCCACATACCTTCCACGAGGCCTTGGCTTGGGTGCTACTTCCCCCCATGAATCACTTCAATCTGTTTAAGGCTGCACAGTGAACCCTTCACAGGCCACGTTCTGCACAGCGTCCTCAGCAGGAAATGGTTGGCTGAGCAAACATTTGTTTCCTGTTTTGCTTTTGATGATTTTACATTTCAACTCAACCTAGCTTTCCTCTTTTTGTTTTTGTAGTAATGAAAATCAACACACCGAACCAACAAAATTGGTTATATCTCATGTGCTTTGAATGATGCTATTAAAAATACACTTGAATATATCTTATAAGAGGTATTGGTTTTAGAAGAGGGCGATGGAGCTTCGGAATGGCCTGGGGACTGCTGGAGAGGCACAGAAGGTAAGAGGGTTACTAGAAGGACGTTGAGGGAGCTTAAAAGCCTGAGGTTGGAAACTAGGGGATGGGGAGAATGCAGATAAAACAGACATTGAGAAGATAGAGCCTCTGCAAGCCATACAACTTGATGCAAATTAGGAGGTGCCCCTTTTGCTGAGCGCCCATAGACCTGTGAGAGCGGGCTGGTTTGGCCAGGTGCCCTTCTGAAAGGCAGGACCTGTGTATAATATATGTGGTGCTCAGGAAAAATGTGTGCAAGAGACTGCAAGGCCCAAAAGAAAAACCGACCAAAAAAAAAAAAAAGTCACTGATGCTTCTGGTAGCATACAGGAAATCCTGTTTTGAATCATAGATCTTTGCTGGTGAGTGTGGGTGGGGGAGGATGGTTGGCAAATTTGATTTCTCCAAACTAGCTATATCAAAATGTGCCAGTGGAGCTTTTTATCCTCTGTCATGTTTTATATGATACATGTATCATTCATCTCACGAGAGCTTTGCGTTCATCACATCTAATGAATAACATCAAGGATTAATACAATTTATATTTGTCAGGATCACAATCCATGCCTAGGCAAAAATTGCTGTAACTGGTTATAATCCGAGCACAGCCCTCAGCCAAGACCTAAAAATACTTGGATTTCACAGGATGAACAGTTGGGGACTCTTTACAGCCTTGATCTCAAAACCCTTGAATGTCTTATTGAAACAACTGGTTAAACTTCAGCCAAACAAAAATACAAAAACCTCCACTCCTCAGATAGATTGCTTTCCCAAGGTCATCGCCCCAATTTGTAATATAATTCCTTATCAAATCTGTCTGGGTTAGGTCCATGAATTGCATCATGGTTAGGAAAACTGAAGTGGGCAAAAATTAAAATTAAAATCTCATAGAAAATAGAGAAGAGAAGAAACAGAACGTGACATTTCATACCTATAACATAATCGGTATGTAGCAATGCACTATTCTCACTTAGAGCATTCAGTGACCACTAGGGAAACATAGAGGTGACACTTTACAGATTTTCTAGCTCCTCAACCACTATCCATGCACCATCTTGTCAAATCCTTGTAACAGTCCTCTGAAGTACGCATGGTTTGTCATCACCTTTTGGTAGATGAGAAAACTGAGAGTTCATACAAGCTGAGAGACTTGCCCAAGACCATCCAAATAGTGAATGACAGGCCAGGCTTCAATTCCAGGCCTTCTGGCTCAAACAAGCAACCTTGCTAATATGCTTTCTAGTTCAAACAGAGGCATTGTCTCTGAAGATGGTCTTCTGCATCATGGACAGGTCTACCTATTTGTGGGATGAAAAACAGCCTGATGTGGGATGGGATCAGCAATGATCCCAAATAAGTTTGTTTTATTTTTTAATCAGATTCCACATATAAGTGATATCATATGATAAATATCTTTCTCTGTCTGACACTTCACATAGTATGATAATCTCTAGGTCCATCCAAGTTGCTGCACACAGCATTATTTCATTCTTTTTTGGCTGAGTAATATTCCATGCACGTGCATGCCACATCTTCTTTATCCATTCCTCTGTCAATGGACATTTAGATTGTTCCCATGGCTTGGCTACTATAAACAGAGTTACTATGAAGACTGGGGTACATGTATCCTTTTGGATTATGGTTTTCTCTGGATATATGCCCAGGAGTGGAGTTGCTGGATTATATAGTAATTCTATTCTTAAGTTTTTTAAGGAACCTCCATACTGTTCTCCATAATGGTTGTACCAATTTACAGTCCCACCAAGAGTGTAGGAGGATTCCCTTTCTCCATACCCTCTCCAGCATTTAAAATTTGTAGACTTTTTGATGATAGCCATTCTGACCAGTGTGAGGTGATTTTAACAGAAAGGTGTTTAATGAAGTTTAAAATGAGTCTTGCAGGGAACCCATGGCTGAGGCTGATTCTAAAGGTGGGTGCATAGTTGATCACTTATTATTTGACCAACCATCCAAGTGAGAGCACAGTCGCGTGTGCCAGCTCAGCATCCAGAACAGTAACTTCATGTTAAAGGCTAAGATTAAGATCCTTCAGTCAGTTCCTCTGCCAAACACATTTTTGGAGAAGTAAGATGATAACTGATATCAGTTGACAACAGTCTCCGAGTTGTCCGTTTCTATAACATCCTCTCTATCTTAATTCAGATTGCTGATTAAAAAAGTATTTTTCAAAATTGAAGATGCCTCTTTAGCCTTTAAAGAGTCTGAAACCCATTTGAGTGGATACAGAATATTGTTATCTCAAGTTGTCTAACAAGTACCGATCTACTTTGGGACATTGTAAGGTCAAGGATGGCAGTGATCCGTTAGAAGGCCTGCTTCCTCAAAGATTTCAGCCGTGAAACCAAACAACGATGACAGATGGTCAGACTCATCTATCATCAGATCTTTACAATAAAAGCATCAGCCCTTAGAATAAATCTAGTGTAAATGACACATACAATCTAACCAAGTAACAAGTGATAGTTCCCATAAGTAGAGCCTTCCTGCTTATCTTCAGTCCTGCGTGTCCAGATTACGTTATTTAAAAATATCATTTCCCAACCTACTCTATGATACCAGTTCCACTTCTAGTTCTTTAACCTAGAAAAATTCTCGTTTTTATGAGATGCATGCAAAAATGTTCATGGCAGTACCGTTTTTGTTTTTTGTTTTTTTTTAAAGTTAGAAACAACCTAACTGGCCCTCATGAGAGAAATGGATTTAAGTGTTTTGACTCAGGGTGAATACAGAAGAATGATAATGAATACAGTGAATGGACTGATGTACACATTTCACCATGGATAAATCTCAGAATATTGTTGAATGAAGAGAAGCAAACTGAAAAAGACTATGTTGAGTGTGCTAATTGTTGTAATTCATTCAGGCTGCTACAACAATATAACCACAGACTGGGTAGCTTACAAACAGCCAAAATGTATTTCTTACAGTTCTGGAGGCTGGAAAGTCCAAGATTATTCTGCCTGCATGACCAGGTTCTGGTAAAGACCTCTTCCAGGTGCCAGATTTCCAAACTTTCACTGTGATCTCACATGGAAGGGGCCAGGGACCTCTCTGGAGCCACTTTAATTCTAGTTGTGAGGGCTCTGCCCTCTAGATGAAATCACTTCCTAAAGCCTCCACCTTCTAATACCATCATCCTGGGAGATTAAGATTTCCATATGCATTTGAGGGAAGTGTCTTGCAAGTACTCAGATCATAGCACTACTATCTAAGCAAAAACTTAAAGCATAAAAAATAAGCTATGAGTACCTACAAACATGAAATAAATGTATCAAAGCATTCATAGAAATTACACACATTGACATCACAAATGCTTATCTCTGGGGAAGGGTGAAAGAGATGAGGAGAGCTTTACTTATACTTCTTTTCATCTTTAGATAGATTTAAAATTCTTTTCACAGTAATCCAAACAGTATGCTACTGGCATAAAGACAGGCATATCAACCAGTAGATTGGAAAAGGAAGCCCAGAAATAAACATCTCTGCCTATTTGGTTAAATAATTTTTAACACAGTTGCCAAAACCACTCAATGAGGGGAAATGATAGTCTTTTCAATGAAGAAAAGGGAAAACTGGATATTTATGTGCAAAAGAATGATGTTGGATTTATACTTTATACTATATATAAAGCTAACTATATAAGATTAACTCCAAATGGATTAAAGACCTAAACACAAGAATGAAAACTACAAAACTCTCAGAAGAAAGTGTGGGGGAAAGCTTCATGGCATCAAATTTAGCAATGACTCCTTGGATATGACATCAAAAGCATAGGCAACTAAAGAAAAGATAAATTATTCTTCATCAAAATTTAAAATTTTGTGTATCAAATAGCACTATCAACAAAGTGCAAAGGCAACTCACAGAATGGGAGAAAATATTTATAACTCATATACTTGATAAGAGATAAATACCTATAAAATATAATGAACGCTTACAAGTCAACAACAAATCCAATTTTAAAATGGGCAAAGGACTTGAATAGATAGTATTCCAAAGAAGATATACTAATGAGCAACAAGCACATAAAAACATATTCAACATCACTAATCATTGCTGCTGCTGTTGCTGCTAAGTTGCTTCAGTCGTGTCCGACTCTGTGCCACCCCGTAAACGGCAGTCCACCAGGCTCCCCCGTCCCTGGGATTCTCCAGGCAAGAACACTGGAGTGGGTTGCCGTTTCCTTCTTCAATGTATGTATGCATGCTAAGTCGCTTCATAGGGGACTGCAAATGAGACAAATGAGATACCACCTCAAATCCATCAGGATGGTTATTTTAAAAAATAAGACAAAACTGTAAATATCAGGGAAAATGCAGAGAAACTGGAACCTGATGCATTCCTGGTAGAAATGTAGGATGGTGCAGCCACTGTGAAAGGCCACATGTTGGCTCCTCAAAAAATTAAACTTAGAATTGTCAAATAATCCAACAATTCCACTTCTAAGTATATCAGTTCAGTTCAGTCGCTCAGTCGTGTCCGACTCTTTGCAACCCCATGAACTGCAGCACGCCAGGCCTCCCTGTCCATCACCAACTCCCAGAGTCCACCCAAACCCATGTCCATTGAGTCGGTGATGCCATCCAACTATCTCATCCTCTGTGGTCCAGTTCTCCTTCTGCCCTCAATCTTTCCCAGCATCAGAGTCTTTTCAAATGAGTCAGCCCTTCACATCAGATGGCCAAAGTATTGGAGTTTCAGCTTCAACATCAGTCCTTCCAATGAACACCCAGGACTGATCTCCTTTAGGATGGACTGGTTGGATCTCCTTGCAGTCCAAGGGACTCTCAAGAGTCTTCTCCAACACCACAGTTCAAAAGCATCAATTCTTCGGCGCTCAGCTTTCTTTTAGTCCAACTCTCACATCCATACATAACTACTGGAAAAACCATAGCCTTGACTAGACGAATCTTTGTTGACAAAGTAATGTCTCTGCTTTTTAATATGCTGTCTAGGTTGGTCATAACTTTCCTTCCAAGGAGTAAGTGTCTTTTAATTTCATGGCTGCAATCACCATCTGCAGTGATTTTGGAGCCCCCCAAAATAAAGTCTGACACTGTTTCCCCATCTATTTCCCATGAAGTAATGGGACCAGATGCCATGATCTTCATTTTCTGAATGTTGAGCTTTAAGCCAACTTTTTCACTCTCCTCTTTCACTTTCATCTAGAGGCTCTTTAGTTCTTCTTCACTTTCTGCCATAAGGGTGGTGTCATCTGCATATCTGAGGTTATTGATATTTCTCCTGGCAGTCTTGATTCCAGCTTGTGCTTCTTCCAGCCTAGCATTTCTCATGATGTACTCTGCATAGAAGTTAAATAAGCAGGGTGACAATATACAGCCTTGACGTCTTCCTTTTCCTATTTGGAACCAGTCTGTTGTTCCATGTCCAGTTCTAACTGTTGCTTCCTGACCTGCACACAGGTTTCTCAAGAGGCAGGTCAGGCAGTCTGGTATTCCCATCTCTGTCAGAATTTTCCACAGTTTATTGTGATCCACACAGTCAATGGCTTTGGCATAGTCAATAAAGCAAAAATGGATGTTTTTCTGGAACTCTCTTGCTTTTTCCATGATCCAGCGGATGTTGGCAATTTGATCTCTGGTTCCTCTGCCTTTTCTAAAACCAGCTTGAACATCTGGGAGTTCACGGTTCACGTATTGCTGAAGCTTGGCTTGGAGAATTTTGAGCATTACTTTACTAGCATGTGAGATGAGTGCAATTGTGCAGCAGTTTGAGCATTCTTTGGCATTGCCTTGTATCCCTCAATAAAAAGCAAAAGCAAGGATTGAACAGTTACTTGCACACTAATGTTCATAACAGCTGAGAGATGGCAACAACCAAATTGTTGATTGACGGACAGATGGATTAAAAAAATGTGTACACACACATAATGGAATATTATTCTGCCTTAAAAAGGAATGAAATTCTGATTCATGCTGCAACATAAGTAGCTCTTGAAAACATAATGCTAAATGAAATAAGCCAGTTACAAAAGGACTAATGTTGTATGATCCCAATTATGTAAGTTACCTAGAAGAACCAAATCATAAAGGAAGATGTTATTGTTATTCATTTGCTAATTCATGTTCAATTCTCTGCCACCCCATGGACTGTAGCATGCCAGGCTTCCCTGTCCTTCACCATCTCCCAGACCTTGCTCAAACTCATGTCCATTGAGCCAGTGATGCCATTCAACCACCTCATCCTCTGTCGCCCCTTCTCCTCCTGCCCTCAGTCTTTCCCAGTATCAGGGTCTTTTCTAATGAGTCAGCTCTTTGCATCAGGTAGCCAAAGTATTAGAGCCTTATCTTCAGTTTTCCAGTGAATATTCAGGATTGATTTCCCTTAGGATTGATTGGTGTGATCTCCTTGCTGTCCAAGAGAGTCTCAGAGTCATACCCAGCACCACAGTTCAAAAGCATGAGTTCTTCTGCCCTCAGCCTTTTCCATGGGCCACCTCTCACATCTGCACATGACTACTGGAAAGACCATAGCTTTGACGATATGGACCTTTATTGGCAAAGTGATGTGCTGTCTAGGTTCGGATGCTGCTGCTACTGCTGCTAAGTCGCTTCAGTCGTATCCGACTCTGTGCGACCCTATGGACAGCAGCCCACCAGGCTCCTCCATCCACAGGATTCTCTAGGCAAGAATACTGGAGTGGGTTGCCATTTCCTTCTCCAGGTGTACAACATAGTAGGTTTGGATAGTGGTTACCAAAGGCCGGGGGAATTGTTGTTTAATGGGTTCAGAATTTCAGTTTGAGAGGAAAAATTCTGGATATGGAAAGTGCTGTTACATAACAATGTAAAGGTACTTAATGTCGCTAACTATACACTCAAAAGGGTTAAACCTACCATTTTTGTGTTATGTATACTTATCACAATAATTTTTTTCTAGTGTGGGAGAGAGATGAATCAAATATGGCAAAATGCTAAAGTTAAAATCTTTTTAAAACTCAGTAGATCTAATGATGGTCTATTACATTAGTTTCTGTGCTTTTCTGTGTATTTGAATTGTCTCAGCTGTTAATTTTTATAAACTTCAAAATAACAGTTTTCTTTAACTTTACAATATTGTATTGGTTTTGCCATATATCAAAATGAATCTGCCACAGGTATACATGTGGGATGGTATGGGGAGGGAGGGGGGAGGAGGGTTCAGGATGGGGAACACATGTATACCTGTGGCGGATTCATTTTGATATATGGCAAAACCAATACAATATTGTAACGTTAAATAAAATTAAATTAAAAAAAATTATTCTGACCCTCACTTGCAGGTAGAATGATGAGAATATATAATAAGGTACGAGAGGCTGAAGGTTGGCTCTCTACTTGATTAGATTCCTGTGATCTAAAACAATGCTTCTCAAATTTAGCATGCATACAAATTACCTAGAGATCTTATTAAAATGCAAATTCTGATTCAGTGGGTCTGGGTCGTGTGCTAAGTCACTTCAGTCATATCTGACTTCTTACGATCCAGTGGGCTGTAGCCTGCCAGGCTCCTCTGTCCATAGAGTTTTCCAAGCAAGAATACTGGACAGGGTTGCCATTTCCTACTCCAGGGGATCTTCCCGACCCAGGAATCAAACCCTGTCTCTTAAGTCTCCTTCACTGGCGGGCAGGTTCTTTACCACTAGTGCCAAATGCAAATTCTGGTTTAGTTGGGCTGAGGTAAGTTTCCATTTCTAAACAGCTTGCAGGTGATGCCGGTTCTGCTGGTCCTCAGATATATTTCGAGTAGCAAGGACAGAAAGAATGATAACATTCTACATACATTATCTTCCATTTAAAAGTTTTCTTAATTATGTACTTCTAGATAGACAATTGAAGCTAGATTTGATTATTCTTAGGTGAAAGATTTGTCATCTTATAATTTGTTTGATAGATTACTGTAAAGCAAAAGTAAACAAACCCTAACAATTATTGAAGATACTTCACAAGGACTACATGTTTAAAAATCCTAAACTGGAAACTTTGACTCAGCTGTCAAAATCTATAATAAATGCATACTTTAGGACATACTAATCCGTCTTCCCCAAACGAGTTGTGAAATAGGAATTGCTTTAGCATACATTTCCACTGATGGCAAGTTACTTCACTTAATTATATGGTCCTTAAACCGGCTCTTTATTTTGTAAATTCCAGGATAATCCTAGGTTGAGAGCTAATAATTTCACCTACCATAAGAAGACTGATTAACTGTCCAGAACTGAAAAAAACCCCAAAAGAAGATTTCTTGCCAGAATTGTTTAGGATCTGTTCTGTCTGGTGGGCTGCTAGGTGCTAATCTAGTTAAGTGAATTAAAGCTTCAGGAGATAATACTCCCAGAATGGGCTTAAATGTGATCCACCCCATTGCCAAAAAGAGATCCTTTGTATCCTCCAGTTAACCATTGGCCTCCTGGACTCCTCTTAAGAACCAAGTGGTGCATGGGTGTGTGCCAAGTCACATCAGTCATGTCCAGCTCTTTGCGACCCTATGGACAGTAGCCCACCAGACTCTTCTGTCCATGGGATTCTCCAGGCAAGAATACTGGAGTAGGTTGCCATGCCCTCCTCCAGAGAGTCTTCCTGACCCAGGGATCAAATTCTCCTTACCTCCCATGTCTCCCGCACTGGCAGTCGGTGTCTTTTCCACTAGCACCACCTGGGAACCCCCAGAATCAAATGGTGAGATTCTCTGAGTGAGTGTAGTTGATTAAGAGTAAGCAAATTCAAGCATAATCATCCCACTATGAGCTTGTTTTCTTTTCAAATCCAGGAAAGTTTTAAATCACGTAAGGCTATGTGTAACATTCACTAATATTTCATCAGCCTGTGCTTTTGGAGGCATGAATTATCTTTAGTCCAAACTGAAAATGTTGACAAATATCCTAGGTCAATGGTTGTTGGCTCTTCCAAACAGAATAATTATAATAATACATATGTACAGCTAACTTTTATGGTGCCCTTCCTCTGTGCCAAGGCTTGTTCTACCCGCTTCACATGAGTTCTCTCATTAAATCCTTATAACAACCCTGTGAGACAGGTATGACTATCATCAACTCACAGTTAAGAAAACGGACTCAAATCACTATGTGGTACACCTGAAACTTATAATATTGTACCAACATGAATTTGAGCAAACTCCAGGAGATAGTGGAGGACAGAGGAGCCTGGCGTGCTGCAGTCCATGAGGTCACAGCTTAGCGACTGAACAACAACCTCAACTCTACCTTTAAAAAAAAAAAAAAACAAACCCACAGAAAACACAGATTCAGAAAATAAAAAATATATATCCAAAGCCACAAAGTAAGTAGCAGTTTCTTTCCACCGTGATGCTCAATTGCTAGTGTTAATTGTAATTGCGAATCCCAGTCATGAATGGTGTCAAACAGGGCTGCACCAAAATACTAAGTAGAACTCCAGTAAGTTGGAAGCATGCCCCTTTCTTACAGCAGTCATTCTCCTCCTGTCTTTATTCATGCTCATTTGGAGCAGTCATTAGAAACATATGGGCCTGCTACTAATTGCTGTCAAAATTTTTTTGATATTTGGCAGAGTCTGCAATATTTAAGTAAAAGTTCACTAGAACCTCAATTGAATTACTCAGCTCAGTTTAGCCACTCAAGGTAGTTAATATTAGGAGGGCTAAAATCTAAGGGTGTGCTGAAGTTTCTTTCTGAAGAATGGCTGGCTATAGTGTGGGCCGGGAAATAAAAAGCTGGGGCTTGGATGGTATCAGCATGTTTTTGTTTCTAAGGCAATTGAATTCCCTTCCAAATGACTTACTTTCTGCACAAAAACTAGGTTCTTCCTTCCTGGGCTTGATACTTCATTGGCAAGTAGAAGAACTCTATATACATGGGAAATATTAATCGTTCAAAAGGAGGTCATGCTGAATCAAGAATCATCTATCCACCTGCCGTGTGAGTGTCAGAGAGCTCACACACTGGGTAGGTTAAAGGAGGAAAGAGCTCAAAAATATTGATAGTATCAAGTCAGAAAACATAAAGCCCAATATATTTCAATCCCATTGTAGTCTTAAATTATAGGTTTTACTGATGGAGTCACTATTTCAAAAAGACATTCCTCAATTAAACATAATTCAGGGGCAATTTGCTTGTCAGAGGCTAATGGCCGACTCTTCTGGATTCACAGAGCACATATTTCTCAGGATCTGAAGGCTCGAAAGATGTATTTATCTTAAGATTAGGGGACCAGGAGGCTTCCTAACAATACAGGAAAATGAGTGATCATTCTTTTCAAATTAGCAATTACAAACATGACCAAAAAATATCAAACAGAAGAAAAGCAATTACAGGGCCTAAAGTTCAGCTCAGTTCAGTTCAGTTCAGTCGCTCAGTCGTGTCCGACTCTTTGTGACCCCATGAATCGCAGCACGCCAGGCCTCCCTGTCCATCACCAACTCCTGGAGTTCACTCAGACTCACGTCCATCGACTCAGTGATGCCATCCAGCCATCTCATCCTCTGTCGTCCCCTTCTCCTCCTGCCCCCAATCCCTCTCAGCATCAGAGTCTTTTCCAATGAGTCAACTCTTCGCATGAGGTGGCCAAAGTACTGGAGTTTCAGCTTCAGCATCATTTCCTCCAAAGAAATCCCAGGGCTGATGTCCTTCAGAATGGACTGGTTGGATCTCCTTGCAGTCCAAGGGACTCTCAAGAGTCTTCTCCAACACCACAGTTCAAAAGCATCAATCTTCGGCACTCAGCCTTCTTCACAGTCCAACTCTCACATCCTCACATGACCACTGGAAAAACCATAGCCTTGACTAGACGGACCTTTGTTGGCCTAAAGTACATTTCCGTTAATTTTCTTTAACCTCACAAATATGGAGAGAAAATGGCAGATAAAAATTGCATCCTGAGAAGAGTCAAAGCTACAGCAAGCAAGGCCATGAGATATGGAACATACTATATTTTTTAGTTTATTTACAGATTGAGCTACCTTAATTACTTCTTTGGGGTTATGCTAAAGGCACTGGTTTATTTAATGAAAAGCAGAGTCAGAAATCATCTCGAGGCCACTCACCACAGATGCGTGAGCAGAGATTGATGGAAATACTGGGTTAATGTACAGGCTCATGGCAGTTTTGCACAGAGCACTGGCCAGTGCTTAACTGATGAGGAAACATAGGAAACACAGATATTGTAAAACAAAGATCATTTATTATTATACTCACCATATTTCCAAACTTCATGATCACCTTGTAAAATTCAACTGATTATTCTAATAGACTATTATTCTAATAGATTATTGGATTAATAGTATTATTAGTAGTATTATTAGAATATTATTAGTATTATTAGATTATTATTAGTATTATTAGATATAATAGATTATTCTAATAGACTATTACTCTAATAGTCTGTTATTCTAATAGACTTGTCAAAAATTTTGGTCTTGGAATCTTTTCGCACTCTTAAATTACTGTAAACCCCAAAGAGCTTGTTTTTAAGCAAGTTATATCTGTCAATATTTACCATGTAAAAATTAAAACAGAAAAATGTTTAATATTTATTCATTAAAAATAAACCCATTATATGTTAATATAAATACTCTTATAGTAAAAAAAAAAAAAAAAACTATTTTCCAAAACAAACAAAAAAATCAGTGAGAAGAGTGGCTTTGTTTCACATTTTTGTCAGTGTTAATGTCTGGCTTAATATAATACAGCTGAGTTCAGAACAACTGTTCTGACACTTTTTGGTTGAAGTAATGAAAAAGTTCCACACTCATTCACAGATACAACTGGAAAAGAGGAACATCAGTAGCTTTTGCTGGTAATTGTAGATATTCCTTTTTTGATATTATAGCATCTGAAGATTAGTTGCAATGTGGAATTTAAAGCTGCATGAATAAACTTTTCATACTGGTACATTAAAATTCATTGATTTTATGCACTTTCATGGATCTCTTACCTATGTTATAATGTAACACTACACATTGTTTAGGAAGTGTTAGTTCACTAAAATTATGCAAATCTTCCAAATTATTAGACATTTCTTTATGCGATAACAAAAATGTACATATTAATATATAGTAACACTGTTCTCATAAAATCTAGACGTTGGGACGCTATCAAGCTCGGTGATGGACACAGTATTAGACTTACAATTTTTGCTTCAAATCTCAGAGTATTTAAAACTTATTTTTAATTGGCAAAGCTCAGATTTTATCATTAGCAAAATACCATTTGTTTTCCTGAAAGTGGCATTTTCCCTTTGTTTACTTTGGAAAATAATGTCAGCCAAATATCCGAATTTGAATATCCATGATTTGTCTGTCAGTCATTCCTTCAAGTAAAAATAGTGTTCCAAAATAAAGTTCTAATCCAAACAATTGCATGCATTCTTTTTTTTTTTTTCCAAGACAACATGCTGTCATTGATGACAGAAGTGCTTCATAAAGCAGGCTTCCCATATCATCACACGGAATATGAAAAAGTCATACTAACTGTATGATGGTGAAGAATGAACACAGCTAGTGCAGTTTGGTGCCACTGCTCTGATTCCTGTTAAGGCACTCTCACCTTTACCCACCACAGCTTTTGTGTCATCAGTGCCAATGTCAATGTGGTTGAAAAGGCAAGTTTTTAATAAAACATTGCTCTGAACTTGCAGACTCCCTGCAGAGTTCTCAGGAACACCCCTAGGGGTTCCAGAGTCACACTTTGAGAACCACCCGAGTGGACTCCAGCCCACATAAATACTTGTCTTGCTTGAATGTGTGTTCTTTAGGGATAATGACTCTGCAGTCCTGTAGCATGTGGTTACCGAGCAGATGTTCTACAAGGAAGAAGACTCGTGATGAGGACCAAATGTTTTATGCTGCAGTGCCACTTTCATTTGAAAAATTGTCACTGTGCTTGTATGTCATTGTCTAAGAGATAGATGACAGTAACCATGAATGTGGGGAGAGGCGAACTGCAGCAGGGAGTCAGGGAGATGAGATTGGAAGGATGTAGGAATCTCAACGACAGACCTAACCTAGTTGATTCAGAGCCGGGGCCTGAGCCCCACATCCGGCAAGCCATAGCAATGCTGGGAGCCTCTGGGAAGGAAGAGAGCCTGGCATCTGGCATTCCAAAGGGCCTCAGGCAAGAGACAGCTGGCATGGAGATTGCTGGATCTGTGTGCCGGGCATTTCCAAAGAGGACGTTGTTAAGCCCTGGGGCTCCTTCCCATCATTGTGGCTTAGTTGGTGGGACTTCTTTGTTCATCATCCTTCTAGATCCCTTTCAACACACACCTCCACGCTCCAGTCCCAAATGGACAATGAAGTTTCAAGAGAGGAACAAAGTAGCTGCTCGCCTCCTCGTACCCCAAACTGGGAACCCATTATCTGAACAGACATCTTGAGGTTGGACATTCTTGGATTCTATCTTGAGGTTAGAATCCAAGAATTCCGGTTTAAAATATCTGTTTCTGATGTGAATCACTTCCTTTGTAATGTTGTGTTTTTAAAACTTGTAATCTTATTATTCAAAAGTGGCATCTTTCTCTCTATGGGTTCTGATGAGATTTTCATTTGGGTAACAAGAAGAAACAGTTGAGGGAATGGGTGTATACAATGTCTTTTGTGAACAGAAAATACTTAAGGGGCACTGTGAAAAGTTATTTTACCAGTGCTACATAATTTTATCCATAAGCAATTCTTCTTATATTTTTAACATCTGTAAGCAATTTCCACTTTATAGATGGAGAAATTGAGGCACCCAGGGCTTAGATGACTTGGATAAATCAGTGGATAAGATATAGATGTGAATACTATCAGCCCAATGTTTTCTCTCCTACGTCAGTGGTTATACCCCCCAAAAAAATTCAGCCCAATTTTTTATACATATTGTTGATTATATCTGAAGTATTAATTAGGAGAGTAATAATGACAGGGAACACTAAGTATCTGTTAGCCACAAGAAAGGAAATAAAAGTTTACAAGAAAAGGTTTTCTATGGTAAAAAAAAAAGCTTAAAAAAATTGTTTTAAAAAGTATATGTGTCCTAAAAAATAAACTCAAATGGATTAAAGACTTAAATGTAAGGCCAGAAACTATAAGCTCTTAGGGGAAAACATAGGTGGTACATTCTCTGACATTGCAGCAAAAGCCTCTCTGACCTACCTCCAGGTATAATGGTAAAAACAAAAATAAACACGTTGGACCTAATTTAAACTTAAAAGTTTTTGCACAGCAAAGTAAACTATAAGCAAAATGAAAACACAACCCTCAGAATGGGAGAAAATGATTGCAAAAGAAGCAACTGACAAAGGATTAACGTCCAAAATATATCAGCTCATATGGCTTGATATCAGAAAAACAAACAACCCAATCAAAAAATGAGCAGAAGACCTAAACAGACATTTCTCCAAAGAAGACATACAGATGGCCAATAAACACAGGCAAAGATGTTCAACATCGTTTATTATTAGAGAACTGCAAATCAAAACTAGAATGAGGTATCACCTCACACTGGTCAGAATGGCCATTATCAAAAAAACCTACAAACATTAAATTCTGGAGAGGGTGTGGAGAAACGGGAATCCTCTTGTACTGCTGGTGGGAATGTAAGCTGATAGCGCCATTATGGAGAGCAGTAGAGAGATTCTTCAAAAAAAAAAGAAAGGAAGAAATCTATCATATGGTCCAGCAATCCCATGGGTATATACCCTAAGAAAACCATAATTCTAAAAGACATTGCTGCTGCTGCTGCAAAGTCTCCTCAGTCGTGTCGGACTCTGTGCGACCCCATAGAGGGCAGCCCACTAGGCTCCTCTGTCCCTGGGATTCTCCAGGCAAGAACACTGGAGTGGGTTTCCATTTCCTTCTCCAATGCATGAAACTGAAAAGTGAAAGTGAAGTTGCTCAGGCGTGCCCGACTCTTAGCAACCCCATGGACTGGAGCCCACCAGGCTCCTCCATCCATGGGATTTTCCAGGCAAGAGTACTGGAGTGGGGTGCCATTGCCTTCTCCATCTAAAAGACACATGTACCCTCAATGTTAATTACAGCAGTATTTACAATAGCCAGGATATAAAACATGCTACTTTGAATTGATCTGTGAACCCAGTGGCTTTGTTCACCCTATCTTTGTTCTATAAAAAGAGCTTCTGTTGGATTTTGATTTATAGTACTAAATATACCCTGACAGAACTAAGCCGAAGCCCCAGTGTTCTTAAGGCTTCATTCAATTAAAGGTAGAAATAAAATTAACCTTCCTGCAGTGCAGATAGCATTCATACTGGGTGGAATATTTTTGGAACAGTGATGCTTTCTGCTGCCTATATTTCTGCTTTTGTCATTGCACTTCCATCTCTCACCCAGGCATTTAGCTCCTTATAGATACCTGAATTATCAATAGCAACTAATTAGCCCTTTATTAGGACATTGTAACACAGTTGTGTCTGTTGATAGCGGTTTCTCTTCACTCGCCCCAGCCTGCCATCTTGCATCCTGCCCTTCATAGGTTCACAAAGGGCAGACAGCAAGCAAAGTTGACTCAATTAAAAAAAAAACAACCCACACTGCTATCAAACCACTTCCAAATGCTTAATCTATTGACAGGGAATCAACAGCATACCCTCAAAAGAATATGTGATTCTTATTCTGTCTTGAATTTGTACAGGGCATTTCTAACAGCAAAAATCAAAGCACTCCTGAAGATATCTTAAATCATCTTAATATTGATTCAGTGCTTTTAGTGTTCCTGACATTATTCTAGCCATTGTGGGGGGTTTAAGGCCTGCTCCCTGCCTTATTGAAGCCTAAAATAGATGCAAGAAAATAATAATTATAGCTTATATGTCAAGACTTATCCCAAAGATATTGTTCTAAATGCTGTGTGTACATTATTGCATTTTCCTCCCAACTATTTTGGTAGGTATTATCAACCCCATTTTACTCGCAAAGAAAATGAGGTTCAGAAAGAGTAAACAATTTACCAAAAAAACTTAAGTGCTTGTGTTATGGCTCAAATTCATGCCTCTTTGATTCTAAAATTACCTATAATGCTACAAAGTGTAAAAACTTAAAATAGTAAAACATCCCCCCCAGATTACAATGAACATATCTAAAATGTTCCTACAACTTTCCAGTCCATAGATAGAAAAAGAAGTCACAGAAATATCAATAATGCACAAATCCTGTTTTGTTTCACTGTACCCAGAGAGTGTCAGGCTGCCCCTTCCCCTATTATTTCCCGAATCTGCAAAAAGAGATGCAATCTCACACATGCCCTCAAACAGCCCTATCAACCAGGGCTCTATAGAACTTGAGGAATTAGAAGTTGACTTTGAAGAACAAGGAGTCATCCCCTTGGTAAAATGAAAGAAAGACTCTCAGCTGGCTATATCAATAGTGTTGAGAGGACACACAAACAATTCCACTAATTTATATTTAATTTTGGAGTGTGCTCAGAGATGGTCACTTACATACACACTCACAGATTGAACCTGGTTTCCCAAATCTCAGTCATTAATAAGGGCATTCATTTCTTTGGAACTTCAATTATAAATAAGAGAAGTTTATGCAAATATGGAATTGGGGAAGATGAGAAGTTTATGCAAATATGGAATGGGGAAGTTTTTTTTTTTTAGGAGGATAGGGAATTTTTGAGCTTGGTTTCTGTTACAAAGAAAATATCATATGTTCACTATACTAATTTATCTTTCTGAACACACAGAAAGAATGCATTGTCTGGCTTCTTCTGCAGACAAGTTGAGAACTGAGGGAATATGGATGAAAATAATTAAGCCATTTGTTACTCTGGTCAGTAAAAACATTTACTTCCATCCTCCAGCCTGCTCTTTCTCCTTCATGGAGGTCTTGGAAACCCCACGTTCAGATACCATAATCAAACAAGGAAAGAAGTCTGAATCCTTGAGTCTTTCACTGGAGAGGACATGCTGAGTAAAGCCTCCTGACCTGAGTTAAACCCCAGCCTGAGCAAGAAATAAATCTTTGTTCCATGAAGCCAGTGAGATTTGGGGAGTTATATTACCAAAGCACTGTTTGATCTATCCTGACTGACTTCGTCCCTTGGAGGAAGTTCCAGGACTCTCAGCAAACTTAGCAAATACCAGCAATGTTTTTCTTCAGGAAATTACTGTTTGATGCTTAGAATAAATAAAAAACTGGGAGAAAGATTGTGGGAGACCTGGAGTCATGTCACCCAAAGATCATTCGGTGCTAAGATGATAAGGGAGGAAAGGGACTAACAGGAACAGTACCACAAAGAAGCACCAAAACTTAACCTGCGTCTGCTGGCAGGTCCGTGGGAGGATATGCAGGACTGGATTCTGAGGTCCTTGATCGAGAGGGCTGAGACATAAAATTGGATAGTGAATGGTACGCTTACTTGGGATTATTTTTCTGAGAAACAGGATTCAACACCTTGAGTGAACCAGGAGATAGTGTAAACTTACTAGTATCTTGGCTCCCAGAAGTTTGGAAAAGGTGGTTGGACATGCTAAGTAAAGTTGAATCCAGAATTACCATGGTGGTTGATGGAGGAAGGGATTAAGAAGCCCAGGGAAGTGGCCATGCTGGAATGGATATATTAAACACAACCAGAAGACTCATTAGAAGATTATCACAGGATGGCCCAAAGAACACACCATCTGTCAAGCCGTGGTGGTAAAGAATCTGCCTACCGATGCAGGAGATTTGGGTTGGATCACTGGGTCGGGAAGATTCCCTGGAGTAGGAAATGGCATTCCACTCCAGTATCCTTGCCTGGAAAATCCATGGACAGAAGAACCTGGTGGGCTACAGTTCATAGGGTTGCAAAAGAGTTAAACGTGACTTAGCGACTGAACAACAAGGATACACTAGCAAAAGGGGTGAAAACTTAGAGGTGGCTCCCCTCGTAGGCCAGGGTTGACCAAGGTAGGAGGTACCATTACAGAACTGAGCTTATTGAGGCAAAGGAAATGAAAGCACCTTAAAACCTGCCATCCAGGCAGAGCCCTTAAATGCCAGAAGCCAGGGGTTTGTGATGACTGCAGGAACCAACGCGGCTCAGAGCAAAACATCCACAGGGCCAAAATCATAGATGAGGGGCAAGGGTACTACTCAGTTTGTATCAGTAGATAATGTTAAGGACAGATGACTGGAGACTGGGGGCACTCGTCCCAGTAAAAAGTCACAGTTCTTGCCCAGTTTCTGGACTTGAGCCACTTTTCAGAACCTACTGATTGAAGATGTGGACAAGTCTCCAGGAAAGAGAACACTGTTACCCTATTAAGAAGGAAGCACAAGCCCTGAGAAGGCTTTTGAGGTTCTTAAGATAGTATATCCCACATCAAGGGATACTTGGTCAGTCCATATATTGGGGGGCCCAAAAAGCTACCCTATTTTTGTGGGGCCCAGAACAGCAGGTCTAGCCTATGATAAAAGTAACCCCGCCACTAACTAGGGCCATGTGATCTGCACACACTATGAGGTTGGAAGTATCCATAATAGGAGAGGATGCCATGTGGAACTGATAACAAGTCTCAGTGGGAGAATTATACTACAGATGTTACAGGTGTTAATCCCTGACTCATGTCTGCTTCTAGGAAATCCAACCTACGGCTGGGGTAAATGGGATATTTCTAACATTGCCCCAGGGTTAGGAGGCAAGACAGAAAGAGAAATTAGGTAAAAACACAAACTTTATAAGAAGCATATATTTTAGGTCTATTTATATATGATGCTTCTGTATTTAGAGGAGAAAAATTACTTGCATAAACAACTCATTACTTCCCCCATGAAACACGTTCTGAAGAATATTGCTAAGATTCGTTCTGTGTACCTTTCATGGAAGGAGGCCACTGTTCTTTAGCTTTCCAAAGTCACACAAGACCCAGCACTCAAGAAACAGCAGCAAAGCCTTACGCTTGTATTCACTGATGAAGGCTGTCAAGGAACTGAAGAACCACAGAATACTGAGGATGGAAAAGATTTTTCAGATATTTTCCCATCTTCCTTTGGAGCTATGGCTTGAGACCTAAGAGGAAATCTATGGGGGTCTTCTAGGAAAGGCTCTTGCCCTAATAAAAAGACTCACAAGACTCACAAGTAACAGTAAATTCTCCTCTTTGATCTGATGGACCTGAACCCTTGGCATACTAAATCACTTCAGTCATGTCCAACTCTGTGCAACCCTATGGACTGTAGCCCACCAGGCTCCTCTGTCCATTAGGGATTCTCCAGGCAAGAATACTGGAATGGATTGCCAAACCCTCCTTCAGGGGATCTTCCCAACCCAGGGATCGAACCCGTGTCTCTTAGGTCTCCTGCATGGACAGGCGGGTTCTTTACTGCTGTCAGGAGAGACATCATTGTGAATATGACAGTGCAGTAAGACAAAGCTGATATCTGTGGATATTTCCTTGAGCTATCGAACCAATCCCTGAAATAAGCATAAGTCCAGATTTTGATTTTAACAGAATATGTTCCTTATTTTAACAGTCATTTTTATACTTGGATACTCTGATTCATGGGCTTCCCTGGTAGCTCAGCTGGTAAAGAATGCCTGCAATGCAGGAGACCCCTGTTCTATTCCTGGGTCAGGAAGATCCCCTGGAGAAGGGATAGGTTACCCTCTCCAGTATTCTTGGGCTTCCCTAGTGGCTCAGATGGTAAAGAATCCATTTTTAATGCAGGACACCCAGGTTCAATTTCTGGGTTGGAAAGATCCCCTGGAGGAGGGCATGGCAACCCACTCCAGTATTCTTGCCTGGAGAATCCCTGTGGACAGAGGAGCCTAGAGGGCTACAGTCAGTGGGCTCACAAAGACTCAGAAAGGACTGAGCGACTAAGCACAGCGCAGCACTCTGATTCATAGCCAAAGCACCCTGATTATGGATTATCTAATAGTTTGGTTTCACAGATCAAGAAACTGAGACGCTGAGTAAGTAACTTGCTCAACACCCACAGTGATTAAGTGACAGGACTACAACTCAAATACAGACGTCCTGATTCTTGGACTAAAGCACTTTGTACCCAACCTTAGAGAACATTCTAGCTGGAATTGAAAGGAAGTGAGATGACTGGAGGGGGCCCTGGTAGTCTTTGAAGGGAAACAAGCCCCGGCACCCAGGGAGAGAGGGCTTCTGCTAGCGAGTGAGGATCCCTTCAGGACAGAATTCCAGCCAGTTGTGAGTGACTCTCCTCCCTGGTTCCTGACCTCTTAGCCCATCCTGTGTTCCCAGAAAGCCAATGAAAAGTAAGCTTTGACAATGTCACTGTCCTAGATACATAAAAATAACATTACTGTACATGACCAAAAGTGAACCAGATTCTCTGAATTTTTTTTTTTCCAACTTCCAAAAATAGTTAGGACTTTCTGCCAAAAAGAATGGGACTTCAATTCCCATGAAAAAACATCACTCCATGGCATTTGCTCCAATGTAGAAATAATTAAATACACTCTGAAGAATGGAATTCTCAGGGCTCTCACCCCACCACCCTATTTTCTAAAAGTAAAGGGTGGGGGGTAGAAATGGGACAACCACAGTGTAGTAAAGAAAGCACTGAACTTGGAATCAAGAACACTGGGCTCTAGCGTGAAGGACACTTTTGCCATTCCTTTCAATCACCCAGTGATTTAATCCTTTCTTTACAGGATTGTGGAATATCTCATTGTGTAAGTTTTAAAAGCCAGATAGTTATTTTCCCAGCCTCCTTTGCAGGTATCATTTTAAGTTCCACTGTGAGGGTTAATCTGATGTGTCAACCTACTGGACCACGGTGTGCCCAGAGATTCAGTTAAGTGATATTCTGGGTGTGTCTGTGAGTATGTGTCTGGGAGAGTGTTTCTGGATGAGATTAACATTTGAGTCAGTAGACTGAGGAAAGCAGATTGATTGCCTTCTACAGTTTGGGAATGCCTCGTCTAATCCCTGGAGGGTCTGAAGAAAGCAAGAAGCAGGTAAGAGAGAATTTGCTCTTTCTGCCTGAGCTTCCTCAAGCTGGGACGCTGGTCTCGTCCTGCTTTTAAATTCAGATTGGAACTTATACCATTGGTTTTCCTGGTTCTTAGGGCTTCAAACTCAGACTGAAACTATACCATCAGCTTTCCTGGGTCTCCAGGCTTGCCAACTGCAGCCTCTGGAACTTCCCAGCCTCCATCACCATGTGAGCCAACTCCTTACAATAAACCATAAACATACAGGAAAGTATATATATATATATATATATATATATATATATATATATACACACACACACACACATATACATGTATACACACACACATATATAAATATATAATATTTTTCCTGTTTCTCTGGCATATCTATATTAATATTATCCACCAGCCCAAAAACACCATCCCCAGATTTTGAACAGAAAGCCAGTGCGTCAGAGGAGGACTTGGAAAGGAGGGTTAGTGAAGAGAAGAGGAGGAAGAGAGAGTTGATTAAACACACCTAGTTGAGATTTGACCTGGAGTCACAGGAAAGCATTGCGTGGTTTTACAAAACGACAAAAGGTGTGGGCTTTTGTTTTCTCTCTCGGTGTTGAGGCCTTGGACCTTGTTGATTCACAAGTCAGACTCTGACTCTCAGCTGGACTGGAACCTCCCTGAGGAGAGAGACTTCAATAACCTCTTCGCCACTCTATCCTCAGCACCTACCTCAGTGCCTGAAGTCCTGTATCTGCTCAAAAAGGTTTGTGAAATGAAGTTTACTTTGTGTAAGACATGTCAGCCATTTCTTGTAAATAGGATCATTTTCTTTTGAGACTGATCAAATCAAACCTTGCTCAATCTAGGAGCTTTAAGGAAACCTCAGGCTAACAGAAGCATAATCATAACCAAAGAGGTTTAGATTTGGCCTAAACTTCAGGATTTACTTTGATTGCAACAAGCCACAACACAAAACATTGCACGTTTCTCTAAGAAGGGTCTAGTGAGTGGTGCCTTGGCCAAAAGGGTGATATCTTCCAGTCATGCACATTCTCATATCTTGTGCCAGGATGCCCTGGGGTATGGGGTAACAGCACCTGCCAGGACCACCTCCAACCAGACACTCTCAGCAGTGGCTCAACTCTCATTCTGGTCTTGCTTATCACATTTTGCTTATGCAATTAAAGGATGAAAGAGGGATCAAAGGAGCAAGCAGATTCTCCCCTTTACAATGTAGCATGTAATCAATCTTTACATTTTTAGTTACTTATTGATATGTTTATTATACTCCAAGAGAATTTTAGTTCATAAGTTAGCAGAAGCCTAAAGTTAGATGTGTACAAAAATTTAAAATGTTGCTCCTTTTGTCACAGTATTATTTCTTCAGGCCAGTGTGTGGGTGTGGTAGTAAAAAAGGCAGGCACACACAGACCCTGGACAGTTCTAAATTGGAATAGAAACTTCTGGGCTGACCCTGGGTGTCCTAAACCGCTTTAAGGTGTAACCAACATGAGCTAAGGCTTCAAGAGCTTGTGTTATGTGCCCATCACCATCTCAGCACTTCATACATATGAACTCAGGTAATCCTCACACATCTCCTCGAGTATGTTACCATCATCATCCCTGTTTTACAGATGAGGCAAGGCAGGCACAAAGCAGTAACTTGCTCAAATTCACACAGCAAGGCAGGGAGGAATCAAGATTTGGACTCACATCTGATTCCAGAGTCTGTGCCCTTTACGCAAGTGAATGCTAACCAGAAAATTCAGTGCCTCCCCCCAGAAATAACATGGTGCATACTTCCAAAAAGATGAACCAGGGCTAAGAATCAGTGAGCAGAGAAGGAGGAACAGAGTTTTTGTTTGTTTGGTTTTAAGTCACAAAAAACTCCATCCCTGGTGGTGTTTACTGCTGACTAAAAAAATAAGATGCTCATAGAAAACATGAAAAGTAACAAAGTATAAAAAATAAAACACATCTCATGTAAATCTGGGTTCTTTCAACCCACCCACGGCTTTCACTCATTCATCTGCCCACCTAGCCAAGTATTCAGTATACTTTTGCCTTGTGCTACACTTGACTCTGTAGAACAAGTGAAATAGAACAAGTCACAAAAACCATGCAATTTTACTTAGTTTAGAAGTAAAAGCAAAGCACGTCTAAGAAATGTCTTCTTGTGTACAGTTTGAGGCAAGCTGCAATTAGAAGTGATACAATGGAGCACAGAGGATTTGAAGGCAGTGAAACTAAGCTGTATGATACCAGGTTATACATTTGGTAAACCCCACAGATGGTTCAACACCAAGCTTGAACCCTGATGTAAACAATGGACTCTGGGCAATTATGATGACTCACTTCTAGGTTTATCAATTGTAACAAATGTGCAACAGGCTGGTGGGAGATGTTGAGAGTGAGGGAGGGGAGGCTTTGCAGACTTGGGAGCAGGGGATATAAAAGCAAGCTCTGTACCTCCTACTCAGTTTTGTGGTAAACATAAAACGGCTCTGAAAAATGAAATTTAAAAAATTAAAAATTAATAGTGTGAAAAAAGTCACACAAATTTAAAACAACGAATGCTTTGTGTTTACTCTGTGCAGTTCTCAGAAACTCTGTGAGTTAACTCATTCAGTCCTCACTACAACCAAACGAAATAAGACTATCTTTAAATCCCCCTCTTATAGATAAGGAAACCCAGGGGCAGAGAAGCTGCACAAGTTACCAACAGTCACAGCCGTTAATAGTGAGTGGAACCAGCCTATGAACTTGAGCAGTGAACTCCAGAAGCCACACTCCTCATTTCTATTGTCTGTTGCCTGCCTCCCAGGAGGTTTGGAAGGCTAAGGATGGAGGGATTACTTCCTGGGATGGGCAGGGGTGGGTGGGGAGGAGGGAAGCTCAAGAGTGCCAAGAGAGGGACAGAGGAGGGATTGAGGCAGGTCAAGAACAAGTCTTCACTTTTCTCCTTCCTGAAGTATTTCAGAGCCTCACAATACCAGAGTGGAATTCTAGATTTCTGGTCATTGGGTGGATGGTTCACACCAAGCAAAATGACAACCTTGCCCAGAAAGGCAGTACTGGCTGTCAAGCCCAGCGCTGACAAGCACTGTGGATGCAGAGTCTTCAGGGCAGAGTAGAAGATCTCTGTCTCAGTTAGTCATTCCTTCCCCTACAGCCCTTTCTATCTCAAATCCCTTCCCAGTGAGGGCTGCCCCAGGACACTGCCCTGCCAGCATTCCCCACACCCTCTTGCCTGGCACCTCTGGCCAGGCTGCAGTTGGGCCCCTGAGGCGTGGACTGGCTGGGGACAGCCCAAGCTGAATCTCAGAGAACGGGAAAGTTCAGTGTTAGCCTGAGGGCTGGCAAGTCACTCAACAGTAACTCCTCATTCTCCATCCCAGTAGAGCCCTCGGCATACATCCAGACCTGCGGAGGAGGGCTGGTCTTAACAGGCCTGCTGCCCTCCACTCATCCTCCTTCAAGGGGCATTAGCAAGATTTCTTCTGACTGAAATTTCTTTCTGCGGAATTTTGTAAGCATTCAGCCACTTCTAACGCTTAAAACACTACCAAACTAAACTTTAGCACGTTTTCAAAAGTGGTGGGTGGTTAACTTAACTCCCAAGAGGGTTGCCATCAGTTCTACTCTCCCCGTAGGCACTGGCCACTCTCCGCCTGGGAGGTGGAATCTAGCTGTACTTACCCTGGGATTGGGGCTGGCCTCTGACTGCTCTGAAGAGAATGGTAGAAATGACATTGTGCCAGCCAGGGCCCTAGCCTTGAAGGAAATGACCGCTTCTCCTCCCACCTCTGGGACCCCGAGTGGGACGAACAAATCCAGGCCACTCCACTTCACTGGACAGGCCACGTGGTGGAGGAGAGTGCAGACATTAGACTCACACATGAGGAAGCTCTGCTGAATGTCCAGCCTGGTGAAGTCTCCCAGTGACTCCAGGCCCAGCCTCCACTTGACTGCGTGAAATCCCAAACAAGAACTGCCAGGTTCAAACCATTCTACCCAGAGACTCCTGAATGATAAATAAATTAAGTTATTCATTTTAGGATCAGTTTGTTACATAGCAACAGATAGCCGAATTATGATCATTCACTTTAACCCAGGAATTTTAAGAACCTAGAAAATATTCTGGAATATAGACCAAGGCTCACAAACAAAGATGTTTAATACTTCATTAATGATCACAAAAAAAGTAGAAAAATGGATAATAGTTAAGTAAATTGTATACGTGATCTATTATGTAGTCATTAAAATAATACCTAAATGTGTTTAATATCATTGTGTTTACAATATACTAACCAAAAAATAAAAAGGAAAAGAACTTGAGTTCCTCAAATTGTAAATACTGTATGACCACATAATATGCGTATAGAGATGATTGGAAGTTAATTTGCCAAAATGTTAGCATTTTTAACTGAGTGTTCTGAAAGAGATGGGAATACCAGAACACCTGATCTGCCTCTTGAGAAATTTGTATGCAGGTCAGGAAGCAACAGTTAGAACTGGACGTGGAACAACAGACTGGTTCCAAATAGGAAAAGGAGTACATCAAGGCTGTGTATTGTCACCCTGCTTATTTAACTTACATGCAGAGTACATCATGCGAAATGGCGGGCTGTACGAAGCAGAAGTTGGAATCAAGACTTCCGGGAGAAATATCGATAACCTCAGATATGCAGATGACACCACCTTTATGGCAGAAGGCGAAGATGAACTAAAGAGCCTCTTGATAAAAAAAAAAAGAAAGTGAAAGAGGAGAGTGAAAAAGCTGGCTTAACACTCAACATTCAGAAAACTAAGATCATGGCATACAGTCCCATCATTCATGGCAAATAGATGGGGAAACAATGGAAACAGTGACAAACTTTATTTGCTTAGGCTCCAAAATCACTGCAGGTGGTGACTGTAGCCATGAAATTAAAAGGTGCTTGCTCCTTGGAAGAAAAGCTATGACCAACCTAGACAACATATTAAAAAGCAGAGACACTACTTTGCCAACAAAGGTCTGTCCAGTCAAGGCTATGGTTTTTCCAGTGGTCACATATGGATGTGAGAGTTGGACTATAAAGAAAGATGAATGCCGAAGAATTGATGCTTTTGAACTGTGGTGTTGGAGAAGACTTGAGAGTCCCTTGGACTGCAAGGACATCCAACCAGTCCATCCTAAAGGAAATCAGCCCTGAATATTCATTGAAAGGGACTGATGCTGAAGCTGAAACTCCAATACTTCGGCCACCTGATGCGAAGAACTGAATCATTGGAAAAGATCCTGATGCTGGAAAGATTGAAGGTGGGAGGAGAAGGGGATGACAGAGGATGAGATGGTTGGATGGCATCACCGACTCAATGGACATGAGTCTGAATAAGCTCCAGGAGTTGGTGATGGACAGGGAAGCCTGGCGTGCTGCAGTCCATGGGGTCACAAAGAGTCGGACATAACTGAACGACTGAACTGAACTAATAAGATTTCCATATGTAAAGGTACATTTTTAAACAGGCTAGGATATTGTAAATGCTGTTGTTTTTATCTTTGTACCTGTTTTGTAAGAACATAAATCTTTAAAACTAAAGTTGACATAATTTTTCTGAGCAATCTCATGGCCTTTAACCCTCTTTCACATACAAGTTTGCAGAGATATGTAAGTACACACAAACAATATAAACACAGGGGCAAACCTACCAGGCCCAAAATGATAGGGTAAAAATTATGACACTTAACAGCAATTCACAAATGAGGAAAGCTGCTATTTATTAACATGAAGGAGAAGACTTCTTGGGGCTCCCTTTTCTCTTACAATAGCAGGCCTTTGTTAGCAGACTTTGAACTTGACACTCATCCACAGTAAGTGAGGCCTGTTATACACAGAGGTTACAGGCAGAGCTATGCCCAGCCAGCCTGCCTAAGTTATCAATAGAACTCCTCCTTCTCTGCCTCAGGCTGGCTCTCTGACCTTGGACAAATGACTTAATTTCTGTAAACTTCCATTTTCTTATCAAAAAAACTGAGGCGAATCTATTAATGACCTCAAAGTGATACTGTGTTGAACTGGGCCGTCCATGTGATGTGCTTAGCACATTCAGTTAATATCTAGGCGGTGGTGAAGTCATTCTTGTTTTCTAGAAAGGGTTGTTACATTTGATTTGACTTGAATCCCAACCAGACAACTGGCATTTAGTCCTTGCCCATATTCTGCTCACCTTATGATGAAAGGTTTTAAAGACTGGAAAATGAAAAAAGCAACAGCAGCCGACCTTATACATTTATAGTATGTATGCTATAATAATGTTCCACAGTTTGTTAGTATTCCATGGCATTAACAGAAATCTTGGAAACAGGAAGAAAGGTTAACGTTCAGGTGTTTACACATTTTATTAGGCATAAGAGTTGGACACGACTGAGCGACTTCACTTTCACTTTTCACTTTCATGCATTGGAGAAGGAAATGGCAACCCACTCCAGTGTTCTTGCCTGGAGAATCCCAGGGACAGAGGAACCTGGTGGGCTGCCATCTATGGGGTCGCACAGAGTTGGACACGACTGAAGTGACTTAGCAGCAGCAGAAGACATAACAACAAGAAGTATTTTACACTTAGAGAAAGGAAGAAAAAGGCAAACAGTTTTTACATGTTTTTAATATGCCAAGCAGCATGCTCAGAGCGGCTACAGAACTAAATTCTCCAGACACATATTATTACACCCATTTTACAAGTGGGAAAATGGAGGCTTAAGGAAATTAAGCAATTTACCCAAGGGCATACAGTTGGTAAATGGGTGACCCAGGATTTGAACCCAGTGTTTGATTCCAAACTTCTGAGCTCAATCACAAGGATAATCTTCCCAGAAAATTCTATGGTGTAGGCATTACCTGCAGTGTTACCCAAGGTTACCTCCTAGGAGGGTCTCCATGCTGAATACACGACATCTTTTCGGAATAGTCACTCCTTCATGGCCCACAGATACTGGGTTGGTGAAAAGTTCATTCGGGTTTTTCCATAAGATGTTATGGAAAGATGTTTTTCCATACATGTTTTCCATAACATCTTATGGAAAAACCCAATGAACTTTTTGGCCAACCTAATACTATTTTCCTGTTCAGAAGCTGATTTCATGGCTCCACATTAAAATTACCGAAAAAGGATTTTAAACAGTCTCCCATTTTCCATGGTTTCCCCTGGTCAACCACGGCCTAAAAATGTTAAACAGAAAATTCCAGAAATAAACACTTCATAAGTTTTAAATTTCACATCATTCTGAATAGCATGATGAAGTCTCGTGCTATCCCACTGCGAACATGAATCAGGCCTTGTCCAGAGTACCCCACCTGGTAGTCACGTAGTAGCCATGTTGGCTATCAGATCAACTCTTGCAGGGTGGCCATGCTTGTGTTGAAGTAACCCTTTACTAATAATGGCCCCAATGCACAAGAATAGTGATGCCGGAAACTCAGATATTCTCTTACTCTGCCTAATTTATGAATTAAACTTTACCATAGATAGGTACGTATAGAAAAAAAAAAAAAACATATATAGGGTTCAGTACTATCCACTGATTCAGGCATCCGTTGGGGGCTTAGAACACATCTCCCATGGATAAACCAGGGTTAATCTCTCTATGGAGGTTCTAATTTACTATGCCCTCCTGGCCCCAGGCCCATCTTGGCCCAACTGAGCCAGCAGAGAGAAGCACTGCCCTCAAGTTTGCCAAGGGCCCCCTCTGCTTCCAAAGGGATGCTCAAGCAGTTTCCCTATCCCCTCAGCTCCTGAGATTTTCCCTCCATCCAGCAGTACCTATGGCTTTTGTCCTTGGTTTGCTCTGCTCTCTCTCTCTCATTGATTCTTTGCTCTGCCACCAGTGACCTTAAATCGCTTTCCTGAATAATCCACTTCCCCCCCTCCACCACCACCCTTTCAAAGTTTCCTAGAAAGCTTTGGTGAAAGTATGTTCTATTTGTTTGTTTCAGTGTGCTTGGGAAACCACTCTCTGTGGAAAAGGAAATTAAAAACAGAGAGAGAGAGAGAGAGAAAAAAAAAAAAAAAAGCTCAAAATCACCATTCATCGTTCCTAGGAACCTACCCTATCAGTGATTTTTAAGAAGAAAGGAAAACTTGTCAAACCTCTCTTGCCTCTAAAATTCGCTGGCAGGGATGCTTCTGGCTTTTAGAAGTGTGTTCTGGATAGGCAGGCTATCTTGGGGGCTGGATGACCCTAAGGAGCGACAGCTTCTGTTTTCTAAAAGTTACATTACTTAGTCTATGGAGCACTCTAAGTACAAGGACCTTATTCCTCAGAGTGTTCAGTTCTTAAAAATCTCAGACCTTTTAACTGCTAGAAAGGAAAAATCACCCTGAATTTTTTTCCCCAGTAAAACAATATTAAAATATGGCTCCAAACTAACAAAACAAGATTTGTCTGCTTTAGATGATGTACCACTGTTGCGTCTTCTGACCACTCCCTCTGGCACGTTCTATATTCACATATGAAATACAATTCTGAAAATACTTCGTTTGACCTACGTAAGTCTTTATCCTCCCATGTTAATTGTTTATCTCCACCTCAATTATCTCACAGAGACATCAGTCAATGTAAAACTTTGACTACTTTTCACTTGATAAACCCACAGAAAGGGGCTTTTATTTGAGATGAATTAACTGTTCTCTCCCCTTCTTCTATGACAGTTTAATATCTACGTGGCCACAAGAAAAGCTTTCAATAGCTCAACCTTCAGCCCTGGCTCTAGTGAGAACCAGGAATAAGAATGATAATCTTGTCTAAGCAACCCGAAACCGATTCCAGCCTCAACAGAAGGTTTTGCAGTTTTGCCTCCCAGAAACGTCCAAGACTTTAGGCAGAATGTGAGAACAGAAACCACGATATTGCAGTACAGGCTTCTCTTAAAAGGATTTTGGCTGATTCATCTGCACCTCATTATTAATTTACCTTTTGCTGCAGCAGAGGCCAAAAGAAAAATGCCCAAGAACCAAATCTCAAAGAGGCCTCACTGAGCAGAAGGAACAGGATTTATCCTGCTGTTTCTGGAAAGCAGTCCCCGATTAGTACAGAAATTAGAACAAGTTGTTCCAGCAACACAAGATTGCTTCTTTACCAAATTGGCTTTTTAAAATCCTGGTTTACAAATTATAGAAGTTCTTATTAACTTTTAAAAGTCACTCAGCATCATTTTTTTTTTTTTTTTGGTACACATAAGCATCTTCTGGAGAAGGCACATTAAAATGTAGGAGATGTGCTCAGTTTTACAGATAATGTGAAATCAGTTGAAATCAGGGTCAGACAACCACATGGTGGACCAGGTTGCTGCAATATTTAAGTACACTTGTTTAAAACTCTTCTAAGAACACAGATATAGATGAGTAAGTGGATACACATTTTAATCCTGGACTGATAATCATGAACGATGACTATGTTTAATTTTCGTTTCACGTTCAGCGTAAAGCTACTCTGTTGAGCTTTCTAACCATATGCTAGTGACAGTTTCTTTATAGTGTAATAAGTATTATGGTCAGTGAGGACCATATGGTCAGTGTCCATTTTAATTCTTCTATATTCTTATGTTCAAAACCAAATACATTCTATTTTTAAATTAAATATCATTTTACCCATTCTATTATTCAAAAAATATTGGGGAAGTGAGAAGCCATCTCAATAAAGTTAGAACTAGTAGAAAAACATTATGCAAGACATGCTCTAGGAATCCAAACAGATTTTCTCCTGTTAGCATATTTAATTCCCTGCCCACTCACGACCAGTAGATTTTAGTTGTATTATGTTCTACTTGTTAAACTTTCTGAAATTAAAAAAAGCACTTCAAGACCCACCAGAATACAGAATTTTTTGAATGCCATCAAGTTATCACATGGTAATATTAATATTTAAGTAGAGCCATAGGAGAGGGGGAAAAAATCTATGGTTTCATGAACTCTACTGCAGGTTTTGAGTAGAGTATGCTGTTCCTCAGAGCTATGGGTACTTTTATATGTCTTTACTTCTTTGTTCCTCACAAAGTATTATTGTTTTATGCTTTCCATTGTCCAGTCCCCCAGAACCTTGACTGAAGAACCAGCAGTCTGTGCGGGGTTTGAATTCACCATTAACACCCAGGGTAACCTCAGTCCACAGAATGTAAGAAGACAAGCGAGGCAATGTTTGTGGAGTCCAGTGGCTGAATCCGTTCCACTCCAGAAGAAATGCCCCGATTGTCCTTCCTAAGCAAAAATTGCCACGATTCCCCATAAACATGCAGTTGTCCGTTGACTGTTATAAATAGACTTTAATACACAACCAGCTGTCTGAGAGAGTTTATAACTGTTGACCAAAGACACAGTGGGGAAGGGAAATGGGAGATTTCCACAAAGCAGGAGAATGGCTTGTCAGCAGTGAGTGAGCTTGTGCACAGATCCCCCATTTAAAATATGTCAGCATGCCTGGATTTGAGCTAAAATTAGGGGACAGCACAATGGGCTTCATGTGGGAGCCTTCAATAGATACTCTATTCTTCTCTCATGGGCACCCTTGAATTCAGGATTGTGAAATAAGTGGCAGTTACCAGCAGACAGCCTGTAAAGTGCTAGTCAAAGGAGATATTTCAGATGATACAAAGCAAGATGCACCAGTTGGGCTGTGATAGAATTAACCTCTGCCCCTAGCTCTTCTCATTTCCGGTACTATTTTTCTTTATATTTTCCAAGATGTCTCTTTTGCCTTCTTTTCCAGCCTCCCCAGATAATCATTCTCTAAGACTGTTCTGAACAGTTTAGTTTAACTAGATGCAATCCTTGGGGCAAAATGGTGTCTCAAAATCTAATGGGGTGTGACAGAATGGGGCCCAGAGCCAGCCTGCTCTGAGTTTTGACCAGCCAGCGAGAGATCACTGGATGTGACTGTGGCTGAAAATGGATGGGCTGCTGTTGCAAAGCTCAGTGAAACTAAGCAGGGAAGGAGAGACATGCCTTCAAGAAACAAAGATGGATATAAAGGGGACAGACAGAAGACAGACACAGAAGTAGAACCCAGAGGGAAAAATGTATGTTTCTTTCCCCTGTAAGATACATAGGAGCAAAGAATGAAGATCATATTTTAGAAGAAAATAGTGCATTGTGTGCATTTTTTAGATATACCTTTTCCCAAAGGTCTGCAAAATATGCTGCAAGACACTGCAATTTCTCTTCATATCCTCAGTTTAATCCCCACCCCCCAAAAAAATTTTTTAAGAAGTATTCTGAATTTTAATTGAAGTATAATTGGTTTTATATTAGATTCAGGCATGATATTAGATTTGATATTTTCTTATGTTACAAAATGATCACCATGATAGGGCTCATTACCATCTGTTATCATACAAAGACAGTACATAGCGTTTTACTATTTCCCCCACACTTTACATTTCATGCTCATGATTCACTTACTTTGCAACTGGAAGTTTGTACCTTTTCATCCACCACTGCCCCACCTTATTTCACTCATTCCCCTCTCAGCACAGCTTCCCCTTTAGCAGCCATAAGTTTGTTTTCTGTATCTATGCCTCTGTTACTGTTTTGCTTGTTCATTCGTTGTTTTGGATTGAATATATGAGTGATATCACACAGTATTTCTTTCTCTGTATGACTTATTTCACTTAGCATAATACCCCTTAGATCTATCTATGACATTGCAAATGGCAAGATTTCATTTCTCATGACTAATATTTCATTGTGTGTATATGTATCCCACATCTTTAGCCACTTGTCTGTGGACACATATGTTGCTTCCATATTATGAGGGTATTATAAATTCTCTTTAGAAAACAAGCCTCTTATGACTGGTGCTCTGTGATGACCTAGAGGGGTGGGTTAGGGGCAGGGTGGGAGGGAGGTTCAAGAGCAAGGGGAAATATGTATACCTGTAGCTGATTCATTTCACTGTACAGCAGAAACTAACACAGCGTTGTAAAGTAACTATATTCCAACTTTTGAAAAAATGATCATAGCACAGTAACGGCATATAACTTTAAATACCTTTTGAGTATCCACCAATGTATTAATACACTTGGTTAATTGGAACTATGTTCCTATGCAAAGGAAGCAGTCTGGCAGGGCACACATCAGGCCTAATGGTAATGACTTTGGGATAGGATTGGTGGTGGAAGGCAGGCCTTTCATTCATAAACTTTACTATTCTTTACATTTATAGCACAAACTACTTCCACAAATGTGTTAGAACTTCACTGGCAGAGGTATGAAAAAAATATCTACCAAACAAGTTAGTATATCTGCTTTACGAAATACCAAGCTCTGAGACAGAGCTTGGAAAAGACAAGAGCCAGAAGCTGTTCTGTCTTCTAGTTGAGTCCCCATCCCAAGCACCCTTTTTCCATATTGCCAACTCCATAAATCATGCTGCGAGGGGCAGGCTGACATGGAAAACTATGACCATCTGCTGAGAACGTGAATGCAGCTATATTAAGATTTCCAACTGTAAGTGATGCATACTCCTCCCCTTTCCTAGAATTTTATAACCGATCAGATAACATTAAGGTACTGAGTAAATGCGGAATGTCAACTTGAACTTTCAGTTTCTCTTCTGCACCAACATCTAACAAGTAATTTTTGCATTTATAGCCACACTGGAGTACTTCCTTATATTTTTGTAGCTAGGTTTCAGAACCTAAAACCAGAAGACATGAGTAAACATTGTAAAGGATAAACATTTCAAAGAGCGATTTGAATTGCTTCTCTTTTCCGGGATCCTTGACAATAAGACTTGAGACCCAATATATTCACTCATTCTGATTCAGACACTCAAGGACCTCAAAAGAGAGCATGAGACTCACAAAATGATTACAGATTCTAATAATTATTATATAGATTATAAAAGATTTCTAAGGATAGCAAAAGAGCTAATATAACTAAGTTACCCCATCTTTAGACAGTGATGGTGGTGGTTTAGTCACTAAGTCATGTCCAACTCTTGTAAGCCCATGTACTATAGCCTGCTAGGCTCCTCTGTCCATGCGATTCTCCAGGCAAGAATACTAGAGTGTGTTACCATTTCCTTCTCTAGGGGATCTTCCCAACCCAGGAATCGAACCCGGGTCTTCTGCATTGCAGGCAGATTCTTTACTGACTGAGCTACAAGGGAAGCCCATCTTGAGGCAGAAAGTCACTCAAATGATAATGAGAGACAATCTGTCTGTTGGGGGGCTTCCCAGGTGGCTCAGTGGGTAAAGAATCTGCCTGCAGTGCAGGAGACACAGGAGATGCGGGTTCGATCTCTGGGTTGGGAAGATCCCTGAAGGAGGGCATGGCAACCCACTCTAGTATTCTTGCCTGGAGAATCCCATGGACAGAGGGGCCTGGCAGGCTGCAGTCCATAGGGTCACAAAGAATCAGACACGACTGTTAGGACTGAGCATGCAATCTCTCTGTGAGGTCAAAGTTCTCTGTCACCGAGGGTCAGTCTCCAGCAGTGTCCTCCCTGTCCAGTGGTGCCCAGACTCCCAGCTGACACTCCCTAGCAGCTAAGGCCTGGAGTCCTCCGCCATGGCTGTCCCATGCAGAGTGCTCCCTTGGATCAAGTCCTCACCTACTCCAAAGAGGCTAGGAGTGTTAGGTGTGGAGGAGTTGACCATCTGAGGCTTAAGGCAGCTTTGGCCCAGCTGCAGGCCTATGAGACAGAGACAGAGAAGTGGAGGGAAATAGATTGAAAGGGTCCAAAAGCAGAGCCCTGTTTAACACTAGTAAAGATTTTCCCCCAACCCCAAGGGCAAACACACCCATGCTAGCTCCTCCTTCCTCTCCTATGTGACCCCCAAGGTGACACTACACCTGGCCAACTCACTGTCTGGAGCAGTATGCAGACGTCCTGACACACAGTGGGCCCAGCTCGCTCAGTGCTGGGGTAAGAATAGCGCTAGAGGGGCCTCTGCTCTTGTCAAAGACAAGCATCCAAGGAGGAGTTACTCTCATAGCTCCATCCTTCTTACTGTGCTTCGAGAAATAGATACCAAAGAACTTCAAAGAGCTCTCGTCGCTATGAGGGCTAATCCGAGTCCCCAGTAGAGTCCCAAAACTTGAGTGGCTGTGGGGCCAGTGGGAGGCTCCAGGCTGCTCAAAAGCAGCCACACGTTTCTATTAGGGATGTGTTCACGCAACACACACTCATTGTGTTCATCATCTTGGACCGTCAAATAGAAAAGCCTGACCTCAAAGGGACCACTGACCTCTGTGGAAGAGGCAGGTATCTCCTGATAGGAAGGGAAATTGGATGCAACAATACACTCTCTGCAAGCAGCTCTGTGAAGTATCACCTTGGATCCTACAGATGACAGAGCTTCTCTGCTGGACACTTAGCCTGGCCAGGCCCTAGCTACCAGTGACACAGGCCTGGGGACCCACTTCAGGGACAAAGGGCTCCTGCAGGTAGGCAGGTGAAACAGAAGGCACTGCTCGAGGAGCCAGGACATAACCAGCAGCCCTGTATCCCGCTTGCCATTAGGTGTGGATATGCTTGTTCAGGCCAGTGTCAGCAACCAAGTGATGGAAACGTTTCTTTGGCCATGAGAGTGGGTACCAGCTCCACCTAATATATTAGCAAACAGTAGATAGATCTCCAATAACGGTCCTCTCTCTGACTGATAGGATGGAGAGACAATGGAAAAAGAACCCAGAAGGAATCTTTAGGTGCTCCTCCAATGATCCTCAAACTCTAGAACTAGCTCAGCTGGATGGGGGTGGGGAGCAGTAGGCATTCAGGCCTGCAACTGTATCAAGGAAATCCCCGAGAAGGGGGCTGCTTCAAAATGGAGAAGCCAGTAGCTGTATAGGATGCGGGAGCCTATAAAGAAGAACAGAGGATGCTGAAGGAGGCTGCCATCACAAAGCATCCAGCCAACGAAAAGCCTTCCTCCTCATGCACCTATCTCAAATGATAGGGCCAAGTCTTAGCAGACCCAGGGCATGTACACACATCGACCCACCTCCCACCAAGCCAGCTCTTGACTCCCCAGCAGTCTGGCATGGAAAGAGCTTCCTCTAATCCCATCACCTACCACTCATATTAAGACCAAGAAGGATAGCCCTGGGGTGGACCATCATCCCAGTCACCATGACCCAGGACAAGCCACTAGCCTGTCATGTCTCGTAACACACTCTAGTTGCCCAGGCTAGTAGATGTACACTCCACATTTTAGAGCATCCATGCATACAGAATATTAAGTACATCAGCCACAAAGCTTAAGAATACCTCACCCATCACAGCTGCAGAGCTGAGACCAGGAAACACACTTCTTTCCTGCTAGACCCACTCAGGGTTACTTCCTGCCTCTAACTCCTTGCTGTATCACCCAAGAGGTCCAAACTGTGGTCACTTACTACTCCTACACTGGCCCCACAAAATGCTACCAGACAGTGTCTGGAACATTCTTTCCCTGGCAGGGACCAGAGCTCCAGTTACATACTCTTGAACATGAGGAGGGAGTCACATTGCCTGGCAGAAAAGATCTTATCCACAGAATAAGATTTGGGAAGGCAGAATCTGGCAGGAAAAGTCCAATAGCTCTACTCAGGTAAACTGCGTGAACCAAAAGCCCAGAGACAGAAGCACAGGGACAAACCAACAAATCAGAGTGACCCCTCTTGCAGCTGACCTGACATTGTTCCTGCTTTCAGAGGTTGGTAGCCCTATCCAAGGCCTTTAAATAGGTGTAAGCCGTCAACCAAATCACATTGATTTGCACACCTCATACACAATCAAAAGAAGAGAAACTTACGGTTTATTTATCCTCACTTAAAAATTTAGAGTGTGCCCCAAATTATACAAATCAAAAGGAGTCACATTCAATCAAAAGAACATTCCATCTTTAGAAATGCTCCACCAACATTAGCTTATGAACTCATTCGGCAAGCTGGTGAGGTAGGCGTGATTATCCTTGTTTTGTGGATGGAGAAACTGAGGAAGGAGCATGTAATGACTTGCCCAAGGCAGGCATGAGGCTGCACAAAATGCAAAGTAGACACTATGTTAAGACAATTGCTTTGGAGTTTTGTCTCCTAAAAATCAAGAAATACAAAACAGAACCAAAGGAGAAAAAAACTTAATTTGGAAAAACAAGCTTTGGTGAAAAGAATAGGGTTGTTTGTTTGTTTGTTTTTAAGCTAAGAACAAAATTTCACAAGCTAATAATTTGTATGCCTCCAAGGTTCCTGCTCTGCATATAACTTAAATAAGCAGGGTGACAATATACAGCCTTAACGTACTCCTTTTCCTATTTGGAACCAGTCTGTTGTTCCATGTCCAGTTCTAACTGTTGCTTCCTGACTTGCATATAAATTTCTCAAGAGGCAGGTCAGGTGGTCTGGTATTCCCATCTCTTTCAGAATTTTCCACAGTTTATTGTGATCCACACAGTCAAAGGCTTTGGCATAGTCAATAAAGCAGAAATAGATGTTTTTCTGGAACTCACTTGCTTTTTTGATGATCCAGTGGATGTTGGCAATTAACTTATATGCAGAGTACATCATGAGAAACGCTGGACTGGAAGAAGCACAAGTTGAATCAAGATTGCTGGGAGAAATATCAATAACCTCAGATATGCAGATGACACCACCCTTATGGCAGAAAGTGAAGAGGAACTTAAAAGCCTCTTGATGAAAGTGAAAGTGGAGAGTGAAAAAGTTGGCTTAAAGCGCAACATTCAGAAAACTAAGATCATGGCATCTGGTCCCATCACTTCATGGAAAATAGATGGGGAAACAGTGGAAACAGTGTCAGACTTTATTTTGGGGGGCTCCAAAATCACTGCAGATGGTGACTGCAGCCATGAAATTAAAAGACACTTACTCCTTGGAAGAAAAGTTATGACCAACCTAGATAGCATATTCAAAAGCAGAGACATTACTTTGCCAACTAAGGTCCATCTAATCAAGGCTATGGTTTTTCCAGTGGTCATATATGGATGTGAGAGTTGGAATGTGAAGAAGGCTGAGCACCGAAGAATTGATTCTTTTGAACTGTGGTGTTGGAGAAGACTCTTGAGAGTCCCTTGGACTGCAAGGAGATCCAACCAGTTCATTCTGAAGGAGATCAGCCCTGGGATTTCTTTGGAAGGAATGATGCTAAAGCTGAAACTCCAGTACTTTGGCCACCTCATGGGAAGAGCTGACTCATTGGAGAAGACTCTGATGCTGGGAGGGATTGGGGGCAGGAGGAGAAGGGGACGACAGAGGATGAGATGGCTGGATGGCATCACTGACTCGATGGACGTGAGTCTGAGTGAACTCTGGGGGTTGGTGATGGACAGGGAGGCCTGGCGTGCTGCGATTCATGGTGTCACAAAGAGTCGGACACGACTGAGCGACTGAACTGAACTGAAGGTTCCTGCTAATGACCACCACCTAAACTGTGGTTATCTTTCTAGTCAATGAGAGGTTGATCGTAATATTCTTTCCACCTGATATGCTTTATTTTTCAATGAGTAGGTTTTTATGAAGCCCCAATTAAATATGTAGTGAGCTTATGGAATTCCTAACATATGGATGGAATTTCTAGCAAACATGACTTTCCTTTTTGTTTAAATTAATCTTCAAATTTTCAGCCAAGAATAAAGCAGTTGCTCCTGAGTAATTCCCAGAATTTCCCTAAATGACTTCAAAAGCTATATCAAGTATGAACATGTTAAGTAAAATCCTTCATGAATTTTAAAATTGCTCTAAATAAAGATTTTCAATAGTAATCTTGAATGAGAGGCTTGTTTTAGTAATTTATAGCTAAGCAGCTGTTGTTTGGGTAGCATCTTCAGTTTCTTTTTCACAAGAAAATCTGAAAATGAGTCATGTAGACAGGAAGACCAGATTGCTTTCCATGGTAAATGTTATTATATTCTTGTCTCATAGAACTTTTAAAGTTTCAGAAAAGTAAACACCAAAAAAGATCATTCATTAACCATTACACTGGAGAAAACATTAGCCAACGATATATTTAACTTATATTCCAATGAACTTTCTATTTTTGTATGTCATTGCCATACGACCCCTGAGTGTATGTGATTACCTCATAGGCTAGCAAAATACAAGTCAACTTCTCCGATGCCCTGCAAAGTTCAGCAAACGGCTCTTCAAAGGTGCAAGGTAGGATGGACTTCTCAAGTTATTTCCCCTGGTATGCCTCTCTGCACCACTCAGTTCTGTCCTCTTGGACTCGGCGAGAATCAGGAGTTGATGAAAAGCACATAGTTACTGATATGCTCAGGATCCTCTTGGCACTTGAGCTGATTTATGTAAAGCATTCGTTATAAATTATAAACTGCAGTTCTCATCTGTAGATAAGAATGTCATATATTTCAGTAATGCAATTATTTCTAAGCTTTTGATTGAGTGCCAGCAAGAAGAAATTAACATTTAACCCTATATCTATGTATGTTTATTCATTCATTAATAAACTATATATGTATATTCTCTGATAATATATTACATTATATATTATGGCAACAAAAATAGAAATTGAAAAGGGATAAGAATTTAGCAGTTTATTCTTACTTAACAGATAGTCTTCAGAGATAGTCTACAGATAGTCTACTGCTGTAAGGGAATGTTAACTCTATCTTGAAAATAAAGGATGATAATTAAAATTAACATTTACATAGTATAGATAAATACTGCTAAATATCATTAATTCTAGTGCTTTATGTATATTAACTTGTTTTATCTTGGTATCAGCCTTATGCAAGAGGTGTAATCTTCACTTCCCAAATGACGAAACTGAGAACAGACTGGTCACGTACCTTGTCTGTGGCCAGATAATTACAAAAAGGGATGTGATTTAAACTGAGGCAGTCTAGAGCTAGATTCCAGCTAACCTGAAAATCTGAAAGCCTGGCAAGTTGTTATCCTTCTAACTAGCGAGTGACAGAGGCTCCAATGCATTTGTTTCCAGAATGCCTGCATAATGGCATGTATCCTACCGTATTAAAATGGTTGCTTTGAGTGTTCCTCTCCAGGAGAATGCAAACTCCTTGAGTTTGGGGACTGAAGTATTTTTATGTTTGCATCACGGCTTTGAGCACAGTGCCTCACATCTAGAAAGCACTTGTTGAATGGATGACTATATGAAAGAAAAAAAGATTTTTAAAATGGATAGATCAATTGGTAGTTTTACCCAAAATTACTAGTCATTGAAATTTAAATGTGCTTGAAATAGGGACAAGAAGCTATCCTACCAACAAAGATACTCTCAGACTTTCTTCCTAATGGGATGTTGCTGCTGCTGCTGCTGCTGCTGCTGCTGCTAAGTCGCCTCAGTCATGTTCAACTCTGTGCGACCCCATAGATGGCAGCCCACTAGGCTCCCCCATCCCCCAGATTCTCCAGGCAAGAACACTGGAGTGGGTTGCCATTTCCTTCATTGCTAAACCAACACATAGGAAAAAATATCCTGCTGATGCTATTCAAGCCTCTTCAGACAGGAGTACTGTCCCACCCATGAGCCTTCCAATTCTTGACCCTAGAGAAACTGAAAAGGTGAAAGAAGAAAAGATGGGAATTTTGTTCATGGAAATAATATTTCTTAGGAGCCTTATTCACATTTTCTCTCATGAAAAGAACAAAACAAAAGGCAAATCTGCCCTTGTGCTCTGGAGTCAGCAGGAAGCTATTTCATTACTAACTTAGCCTGGAAATCACTAGGGAGGAGGGGGGAGGTTGAGGGATGGATAGGTGAATGAATGAATGATGGGCTTGCCTTCTAAAAAGTGGAGTTGAGATATCTAGTTTTCAATCCAGTCTTAGTTCAGCATAAGTGGTTACATTTCTTTTAGCAATAGACTTTGTCACAGCAAAAGCTACCCAAGCTTCAAACTGATATTTATCCTCAAACCATGGGAGTTAGTGTATTTCTTTTCCTTAGTTTTGCACGATGCAACTTAGCAGCAGTAGTTGTGGCACATAAACTCTAGGGTGTCTGGGCTCAGCGGTTGCAGCTCATGAGCTTAGTTGCCCCATAGCATGTGGGATGTTAGTTCCCTGACCAGGGATTGAAGTCATGTCCCCAGCATTTGGAGGCAGATTCTCAACCACTTGACTTCCAGGGAAGTCCCTTTTAACAGTATAAAAGCAATAAACTGGTTCCAGGAACATGGAGGACTGTGGTACTGGAGAATCTCTCATATTACAGCATGTAGAAATGCTTAATACAAACTGAACACCAAAGAAATAATAGAAAATCTGAAGATGCAAAAAATGGGATGGGAAGACTTCCCTGGTGGTCCAGTAGATAAGAATCTGCCTGCCAATGCAGGGGACATGGCTTCGATCCCTGGTCTGGGAAGATTCCACGTGCCGTGAGACAACTAGATCCACGCACCACAACTGAGTCCACGCACCACAACTGAGTCCACGCACCACAACTCCTGAAACCCGCGTACCTAGAACCCGTGCTCTGCAACAAGAGAAGCCACCACAATGAGAAGCCCACACACCACAACTAGACAGGAACCCTCACTTGCCGCAACTAGAGAAAGCCCTTGCATGGCAACAAAGACCCAGCACGGTAATAAGAATTTTTTTTAAGTGATACGGGCATACGGGAACCTACAAGGGGAACAGTAACCAAATGCCACAGCATGTCCCAGGGGGTGGGGTTTATTACCTACATGGGAACAGAGATGTGACTTGGGCCCAATGAAGCAGGGACCTAAAACTGAGACTCTTCATAAAGCTGAGACACCCCTTACCCACAGTGACAGGAGGATTAGAAAAACTGCTCTCTTGCCAAGGAAAGTTGGTCTTTTCCTCAGGTTCTGAGCAGAAAAAGAAAGATTATGTGGGAGATTTCAGTCCCCAGTGGGCCTTGTGTGAATGTGGAGACTTAACACTGGAGGATGTGGAAATCCCAAAGTGAGATACTTGAAACTCCCTGGACCAGAAGAAGCAAAAATGAAACCCCCTGCGAGAAAACCCCCTCCACAGCCCAGAATAGCTCACAGTCACCCAAAGACAGAAAGAGAAAAGGTCAGTATAAAAAAAAAAAAAAGACATTTTCAAACAAGGAGAGTCTACCATCCCAAGTCCTTGGCCAAAAGAGCCACTAAAGACTGTTCTTCAGTGCAAAGGAAATTGAAACCAGAAAGAATTTCTTATAACTGCACAATATAAAGACAGCCCAATTTAAAAATGAGTGAAGAACTGGAATAGACATTTCTTTAAAGAGGAAAATGAAGGACCGATAAGCCTAAGAAAACATGCTCAATATCATTAGCCAATAGAGAACTATGAACAAAAATCACAACGAAATACCAATTCATGCTCACTAGGACAGCTACAATTTTAAAAACCAGTAACAGTAAATGTTGGTAAAGGTATGGACAAATTAGAGCCCTGATACATTTCAACTGTGAGTGTAAAACAAAGCAACCGTGTTGTTGGAAAATAGCTTGGCAGTTCCTCAAAATGCTAAACAGAGCTATCATGTGACCCCATAACTCTACTCCCAAGTATACACCTATGAGAACTGAAAATATATTTACACAAAAATTTGTACATGAATGTTTGCAATAGCAGTATTCATAAGAGCTAAAGGTAGAACTCAAATGCCCATCAGCTGATGAATGGATAAATACTGCATGACACATTTATACAATGAAATGTTATTTAATATTATAAATAAAAAGGAATAAAAAATAAAAGGATGGATAAATAAAGAGGAATGGAATACTCCCACATACTACAACTTGGATGAACCTTGAAAACAATATAGTTAAGGGCAAGAAGTCAGTCTCCAAACCATCTATTATAGTATTCCACTTATGTGCAATGTCCAGAATAGGCAAATCCATAGAGAGAGAAAGTAGTTTAGTGGTTGCCAAGAGTAGGGAGTAGGAAGGAATGGAGACCTACTACTAATAGATATGGGCTTTGTTTGGGGTGATAAAATTGTCTTAAAATTAGACACTGGTAATGCTTGCACTGTGAATATACTGAAAACCACTGCATTTTATACTTTTAAATGGTGAATATTATGGTATGACTTCCCTGGTGGCTCAGAGGTAAAGAATCTGCCTACAATATAGGAGACTCAGGTTTGACCCCCGTGTTGGGAAGATCCCCTGAAGAAGGAAATGGCAAGCCACTCTAGTATTCTTGCCTGGAAAATCCCATGAACAGAAGGGTCTGGCAGGCTTAGTTCATGGAGTTGCCAAGAGCCGAACACAACTGAGCAATTAACTCTTGTATATTTTCATTATGGTGTGTAAATCATATCTCAGTAAAGCTGTTATAAAATAAAGGATAATGAGGAAAAAACACGTAGGCTGCAGAGAAGTAGAACTTTGAGGAAAATCAGTTCAGTTCAGTTCAGTCACTCTGTCGTGTCTGCTTCTTTGCGACCCCATGGACTGCAGCACGCCAGGCTTCCCTGTCCATCACCAACTCCCAAAGCTTTCTCAAATTCATGTCTATCGAGTCGGTGATGCCATCCAACCATCTCGTCCTCTGTCGTCCCCTTCTCCTCCCACCTTCGATCTTTCCCAGCATCAGAGTCTTTCCCAATGAGTCAGTTCTTTGTGTAAGGTGACCAAAGTATTGCAATTTTAGCTTCAGCATCAGTCCTTCCACTGAACACCCAGGGCTGATCTCCTTTAGGATGGACTGGCTGGATCTCCTTGCAGTCCAAGGGACTCTCAATAGTCTTTGCCAACACCACAGTTCAAAAGCATCAATTCTTTGGCACTCAGCTTTCTTTATAGTCCAACTCTCACATCCATACATGACCACTGGAAAAACCATAGCTTTGACTAAATGGACCTTTGTTGGCAAAGTAATGTCTCTGCTTTTTAATATGCTGTCTAGGTTGGTCAAAGCTTTTCTTTCAAGGAGCAATCGTCTTTTAATTTCATGGCTGAAATCACCATCTGCAGTGATTTTGGAGCCCCAAAAAATAAAGTCAGCCATTGTTTCCACTGTTTCTCCATCTATTTGCCATGAAGTGATGGGACCAGATGCTATAGTTTTAGTTTTCTGAATGTTGACTTTTAAGCCAGGTTTTTCACTCTCCTCTTTCACTTTCATCAAGAGGCTCTTTAGTTCTTCTTCGCTTTCTGCCATAAGGGTGGTGTCATCTGCATATCTGAGGTTTTTGAGATATCTCATGGCAATCTTGATTCCAGCTTGTGCTTCATCTAGCCCAGCATTTCACATGATATACTCTGCACATAAGTTAAATAAGCAGGGTGACCAATATACAACCTTGACGTACTCCTTTCTCTATTTGGAACCAGTCTGTTGTTTCCATGTCCAGTTCTAACTGTTGCTTCCTGACCTGCATACAGGTTTCTCAGGAGGCAGGTCAGGTGGTCTGGTATTCCCATCTCTTTAAAAATTTTCCATAGTTTGTTGTGATCCACACAAATACATAAACTCAAACACATATACTGAGGAAAATTTGAACATTAATGAATTAGTTTTCAATTCAAGAAATCAGGAAAACAATCACAGAATAATCTCAAAGAAAGTAGACAGAAGGAAATAATTTGGTAAGAACAAACATCAATAACAGAAAACCAAAGAGAATGTCAGTAAAACCAAGCTCTAGTTTTTTGAAAGTCCTTTGAAAAGACTAAAAAATAGTCAAACTTTATTATGAGAAAGAACAAAGCCCAGACCACAACTAGGAATGGGAAAATGAGCATTCATTACTTTTGAAAAGTAGACTTTTTAAATTCTAAGAGATTCTATGGGCTACTTTAAGATGATAAGTTTAGCTCTTGGAAAAATGTTAATTTCGTCAGAAAAAAAAAGTCTAAAATGTTCATAGGGGAAATTATAAACACCTATTGCAGATAAAAATGAAGACTTAAATATATGGTGGAAATCTCCTACCATATTGTTCTGTAGTAATTGTCTCTGTAGTAACACTGCCTTTCTTCTCACTCCTTAAGTGAGTTTTTAATTAGAGAGTTGATTTATCTGACTTCCATGGGCTCCATTTGCTCTACTGGATGGAGCTAGCCTATTAAACTGTTTAGAGTTGGACACGACTGAAGCAACTTAGCAGCAGCAGCAAGAAATGCAGATTCACCCTCTCTGCTGCCTGTCTTCACTCCAGCTGACCTTAAGTAACAAAGCTGGCTGGATTATTTACTTTGTAAATCCAAACTTTCCCTCTTTCACATATTCACTGAAAAGCTATACAACGATATTCCAGGTAGCATCCTTAACAAAGGGAAAATTGGAAGTAATCTAAATATTCAATGATGGGACAATAGATAAAAATAAAATTGAAGAATATTTACACTGTAGAACACCACAGAGTCTTAAAATACATAAGATAGCTCTACACTCATCGAAGTGATTAAATCTCAAAAACAACATTTCAAGAGATATTTATAAAAATTTTTACAAACCATGAAACAATATTGAATCTTGTTTATGGGTGCAAATACACATGTTAAGAACATAAAAATATGAAATAACTTCAGGATAGAGATTACTTTTGGGGTTCAGGGAAGGGAATTAAAAAAGGAAGCTTTTATCTTTATCTATCATATAATTTTATTTCTTCAAAAAAATATTTGAAGCAAGAGCAATGAAATATCAGCACATATTAAAACCGGTTAGTGATTATCTAATGCTTTACTATTGCCACTGATTTTTATAATTTTACATGGTTTAATAATTGAAGAAACAAAATGAAGCTTTATAAGAGCTTCATTTATATATATTCCTCAAATTTTTTCTAAGTGAAGTCATCAGCTACATTTACATCTCCTTAATTATATATGAGAAACACATTCCTTAAAAACTAATAATACATGGGTAAACCTATGGCTGATTCATGTTGATGTTTGACAGAAAACAACAAAATTCTGTAAAGCAACTATCCTTCAATTAAAAATAAATAAATAAAATTTTAAAAACTAATAATAGAAAAGTAACTTCACATTTGTCAATTGTCACTATGATGTCAAATATCTATACATTTTGAAGAAAACAAAAATATATATATACAACTAAAATCTTTTTAGTTTTTGGAGAAGGGTAAATACCAGAGAAGAGCATTTTCTCCATCTTTATGTGGTGTGGAAATGGACTTGAAGGCTATAAAGAAAGAAAGAACATAATTCTTTATCCCAAAGAATCCATCTAGAATGGACCACTTGAATGAAGCCAGAAATGACTGTCTAGTGCTTGGGGGCTTTTTAAGAGGATTTGAGGGACTTACTTGGATTCTTAGATATTTGAAATAGGATAACCAACTTTCAGCTTTGAGGTACCTGTGGACCTTAAGTTCAGTTGGTTTCTTTCTGGTAAGACGAAGTTTTCCTATGTCCAGCTTCCAAAATGTTATCTCAATTTCACCTGCAAAAATTAGATTATCCATTTTATGTGAGGGAGTTAGAAACTTGGCACTTGACTTTGTATACATAGTGTATGGCTTCTTAGAGTCAGGGCCCTTTGGACACCACAAACGTTGAAAAGATTATGGAGTCCTTTTACCTCATTGATAATTCAAATTTCTACTTTGACACAAAACTTTCATGTATGCTAAAATTAAGAGTTCCTTTCTATATTTTTGAGTGTGAAGTTCTGGAAAACTATGTCAAAGTTGGGCTTCCCGGGTAGCTCAGCTGGTAAAGAAACCACGTGCAATGCAGGAGACCCCGGTTCGATTCCCAGGTTGGGAAGATCCCCTGGCGAAGGGATAGGCTACCCACTCCACTATTCTTAGGTTTCCCTGGTGGCTCAGTCGGTAAAGAATCCGCCCGCAATGTGGGAGATCTGGGTTGGGACGATCTTCTGGGGGAGGGCATGGCAACCCACTCCAGTATTTTTGCCTGGAGAATCCCCATGGACACAGGAGCCTGGCAGGCTACAGTTCACAAGGTCGCAAAGAAGCAGATGCTACCGAGCAGCTAAGCACAGCACAGCACACGTCAAAGTTAACTTGTTTATAGAGAAAGAATACTTTTGCTCTGCTGGTACTCTGAACACATCATAATCTGTGGGGCAGTTGCACACTGTCTCAGCTAAGTTAAAGGGTTCTTTAAAGCAACCCATTATTTTAAAACTTAGAAGTGACTAGAAAAAGCTACTAGAGGTTCTAAGTTTTCACAATTGTTTCAGGAATCAGATTCTAGACTGAAAAAGCAAACACTCAAGTAGTTAACCAGGTAGCTCAGATGGTAAAGTGTCTGCCTGCAATGTAGGAGACCCGGGTTTGATCCCTGGAGAAGATCCCCTGGAGAAGGAAATGGCAACCCACTCCGGTATTCTTGCCTGGAAAATTCCACGGACAGAGGAGCCTGGTAGGCTACAGTCCATGGGATCGCAAAGAGCTGGACACTACCGAACAACTTCACTTTCACTTTCAAGCAGTTAAATGATTAAGTACCACAGGGCTGAAGCCCAACATTGAGATGCTCATTTACATTCTCCCATCCTCTGACATGGGAGAAGGTAATGGCAAACCACTCCAATATTCTTGCCTGGAGAATTCCGTGGACAGAAAAGCCTGGTGGGTTGCAGTCCATGAGGTCTCAAAGAGTCAGACATGACTGAGCAACTAACACTTCACTTCACATCCTCTGACGCAAAACTAGAATGTGAGACACCTGTGCAGTTTAGACCTATGACCTTCTGCATATGTTACATGAACCTTTGAAAAAACTATACTCTTCAGCTTCAGGACTGCTTTTGTTGTGGTTGACAGAGTGCAATTACTGAAATAAGATTGTCTTGAGATGTCTTTCGCAGCCAGTGCTACAGACTTCCCCAAATAAAAGTCATGTAGAAATATATTTTTTTAAGTTTCAAAAATAAGGTTAATTGGAACAGAAGATAGAGCTAATTAATTTTAAGCTTGTGCCATATTACTTTATATTTTCATAAACTTGTTTTGGCAAACTTGTTGAGAGCAGAGACTGTCTATCTGTGACATTCTGCACAGTATCCAATGAGGTGATTGGAGAAATGTCCAGGTGTTACATTACAAATCGTGTCAACTCTTTTCAAGTTATGTGAAGACATTAAAAAGTATATGAATTAAAATTCACATTAAACTAAAAATTTGATTTTTTAAAACAAATATACAGAACTACCTGAGATATTTTTATAAAAAGTCCTCTTTTTTGTATGATTCTCCAGTAGTCATGTATGGATGTGAGAATTGGACCATAAAGAAGGCTGAATGCCAAAGAACAGATGCTTTCAGGTTGTGGTGTTGGAGAAGACTCTTGAGAGTCCCTTAGACTGCAAGGAGATCAAACCAGTCAGTCCTAAAGGAAATCAACCCTAAATATTCATTGGAAGGACTGATACTGAAGCTGAAGCTCCAAAATTTGGCCACCTGATGCAAAGAACCAACTCATTGGAAAAGACCCTGGTGTTAGGAAAGATTGAGGGCTGGAGAAGAAAGGGGTAGCAGAGGATGAGATGGTTGGATAGCATCACTGACTCAATTGAAGGAGAGGGGAGACTTGCGTGCTGCGATCCATGAGTTCACAAAGAGTCGGACATGACTTAGCTATTGAATGACAATGATGACCAAACTGATTTAGTAAATCCAAGAACACCACCAATCAATCTGTTAATTAATCAATGTTATTAAGTCCTTGTGATATGAAAAGAATCTTAACAGTTACTGTGTGGAATTTTTTTAAAGGCATAAAGGTTTTGCCCTTAAGAGGTTTATAATTTGGTCAAGAAGAAAAAGCTTAAGTATGTGACTGAAAAACTAACACACATTAAAACATAAATTGCATAAGACAAAAAAACACAAAAGCAGACAGAGGCAATGCATGATCAGCAGTCCAATCTAAATAAATATAATGCTTTTGTAAAAGGAAGAAATTATTGCAGAACAAAATTTGCTATACGAAAATTTCACTATTTAACCAGGAAACACTGAAGGACGGGCCAGTCACACAGACCAGTTGGGCAAGAGTTGCTCCAGTGTTAAGACCAAACTAGGTCAGACTGTCTGGGTATTTACATGTCTTCAAGGTTGTGAACTGAGGTTGTAAGCAGGGGAAAGATTGGAGTAAACAAGCTGAGGTTGGAAAACCAAAATGCCGAGTGCCTTGCACACCTCATGGGAAAACTTCTGCTCTACCAATGGGACGCATTCGATGTGCTTAATATGGATGGATACATTTGCATGTACTCTTACAAAATGGGTAGTATTGTTTCAACTGCATGCTAACTCTGTCTCAGCCTTAATGAGATATAGTTCGCATACCATACAGTTCAACCATTTAAAATGGATTAATCTTCTCTGCACTGATGCAAGACTAGCAACAAGGCCTACTTTCATTCCGTTCTAAGTTATAGCATCTGAACAGAGATGCATTAGGTTTGCTAGTTCTTTCCCCCAACTATGCTGTCTCTATACCAGTTAAAATCATCTATTAATAGATGCTTCCACTTTGTGAAATAGTCTAATTTTTCTAAGCTGTAATTTTTGTTTGAAAATGCTCAGCAAATGATTTTTTAAAAGTCATGAGAGCCCAAAATAATAGAAAATAAAATGAACAAATCATTGGTTTTTAGTACCTTCACAGAGTTGTGCAACTGTCACCACAATATATATTACTATATTCTTATTTTCCTATAAAGAAACTGAACCTACTGGCGAGACACTGCCCATCGCCTCTCTGCCAGTCTTCGACAACCATGAATCTACTTTCTGTCTGGATAGATTTACTTCTTCTGGACATTTTGCATCAGGGAAACCATACAATGTATCTTCTTTTGTGTCTCACTTTTTCACTTAACAAGGTTTATTCATATTGCAGCACAAATAGGTATATACTTCATTCCTTTTTATGGCTATATGATATTTCATTGTATGAATTTACTATATTTTGCTATATCCACTCCAATTGAATGGATAACTTTTGGGCTATTATGAATAATGCTGCTATGAACATTCATGTACAAGTGTTTGTGTGAACATATGTTTTCAGTTCTCCTGGGTGGAAATGTAAGAATGGAACTGCTGCATCATATGGAATGTCTATATTTAGCATTGGGAGGAACTACCAAACTTTTTCAAAGTAGCTGCACAATTTTACATTCCCATCAGCAATCTCTTCTCAATTTCACCAACACTTCTTATTTCTCTTTTTTGTTACAACCATTGTAGTAGATGTAAAGTGGTATTTCAGTGTGTTTCTGATTTGCATTTCCCTGATAGTTAATATTCTTAGGCATCTTTTCATGTGCTCATTGACCACTTTTATATCCTCCTTGGAGAAATGTGTATTTCAATCCTTTGTCCCTTTTGAAATCAGGTTATCTGTCTTTTACTGCTGAGTTGGAAGAATTCTTCTTATATACTTTAGATACAAGCTATTTGTCAGGTTGAGTTTCTAATTTCTTAATAATGTCCTATGAAACAGAAAAGCTTTGCATTTTGATGAAGTACAAATTATCTATTTTTTCTTTTGTTTCTTGTGCCTTTGGCATCACATCTAAGAAATGATTATGAAACACAAAGTCACAAAGATTTACCCCTATGTTATCTTACAAGAGTTTTATAATTTTAGCTTTTACATTTGATCCAATTTGAGGCAATTTTCATATATTGGTGGCTCAGACAGTAAAGCGTCTGCCTACAATGTGGGAGACCCGGGTTCAATTCCTGGGTTGGAAAGATCTCCTGGAAAAGGAAATGGCAACCCACTCCAGTATTCTTGCCTGGAAAATCCCATGGATGGAGGAACCTGGTAGGCTACAGTCCATGGGGTGGCAAAGAGTCAAACACAACTGAGCGACTTCACTTTCACATATTCTGAGGTAGGAATTCCATTTCATTCATTTGCACATAACTATCTCATCCCAGAGTCATTGGTTGAAAATACTATTCTTTCCCCATTTAATTTTCTTAACACTCTTGTCAAAAATCACGTGAGTGTGTTAAGTCACTTCAGTCGTGCCCAACTCTGCGAAACCCTACAGACTGTAGTCCACCAGACTCCTCTGTCCATGGGATTCTCCAGGCAAGAATACTGGAATGGTTTGCCATGCCCTCCTCCAGGGGATCTTCTGGACCCAGGGATCAAACCTAGGTCTTTCCATCTCCTGTGTTGGCAGGTGGGTTCTTTACCACTAGCGCCACCTGGGAAGCCCCTAACAAACATCAGCTGACTCTAAATGTGAGGGTTTACTTCTGGATTCTCAGGTCCTTCTATTAATCTAGATGCCTGTCCTTATGCCAATACCACAATGTCTTAATTACTGTTGCTATTTAAACTGTTTTGAAATGTTTGACTTTTCCAATTTTGTTATTTGTTAAGGAGGCATATTTTTTATTCATAGCATTTTATTTTTTATCTACATATCCCTTTTGTAGTTGATTTTGAAACAAAGACCTAGTGATAATTTTACATAAAAGCTGTCTTTTCCTCTTTGTGGAGGTGTCCTGTCATTCTCTGGGTTGATGTAAACACCAAAACTCCTCTTGCTGGAACTGACGGAGGCAAAGCTTCCAAACAAAAGCCTTCTGTGAAGGTGGCAGTTCTTCCTTCTTCCTCCAAGTTCCTTCTTAAAGCAGATCTCGTCTCTTTGCATTGTTTTTTTAAACTCTTGAGACCTTTAGGAGAATTGCTCTATCTCTGATAATTCCAGTCGAACTGCTCAAGCTGAAACTGAGTGAGTGAATGCATTAATAACAGGCTTTTCTATAAACTCCTTTGCTCTATACCTCTTTCCAATGCTCTCTTCCACATTACTAGGGAATAGTTGAGTCTCTACAAACGATCCATGGTCAATTGATGACATTAGTTGAATAAAAGCCAGTTTTAAATGTTAATAGCAGTTAACCAAAAAGAAATCCAAGTCTATAATTTCTAAAATTACTTTACCTATAAATACTTCATATATGTTGTTGCATATAGAAGTAGAACAACTAACACTTATGTAGTACTCTCAGTGTTCCAGACACTATTTAAGTGCTTTTCCTATTTTAACTCATTCATTCCTCTTAATGATACTACAAGGTACTATTATTTTCATCTCACAGATGAGGAAATCAATGCATGTGGAGATTAAGTAATTTGTTCAAGGTTACATTAGTATTAAGTTGCAGAGTCAAGCTGAAACTTGGACAACCTTGCTCCAAAGTGTGTGTGTGTGTGCCACCTGTTCATACCAACATGGTAGAGGTAATTAGAGAATACCACAACACATGATAGTGTGCAGTGTGGTTCAGAGAGTGTAAAAGCAATCAGAGAAGAAAGAGTTCCTTACGAATAGAAATGATTGGAAAAGAACTTCCTAAGTAGAGAAGATAGGAGAAGGCCATAGGTCAGTTTGCTCTAAGTAAATTTACCAAATGATCAAATTATCAAATGACAAATTTGCTAAAATTTGTCAAGAAATTCACTGCAGCTAGTTATGGTAACACTGCAGCTGTTACGTAAGAGCCATCCACATAGCTAAGAGCAGAAAGGGATAGAGGTATCTAAATTATTAGACTGATAGTTATTTAACAAGTCTAACAAGTCTCTAGCTATAGGGTTATAGCAATGCTTCAAGAAAGCTGAAAAGTGAGGAAAGTCCCCAGTAAGGCAATGAGTTGGTCATTCAGTACATTAATCATTTGTGGAATTGATTTTTGGTGAACTGGCTTATGGCAAATTCACTGTCAATGAATTGATTTTTGCTGCATGCGCCTGATTCAACATCTAGAACTGGAAGTTATGAACATTGGTTTGGTCCTACAATCCCCAAATCAATGACCTTGAATCCTTTTTTACTGTAACCTACAGTAAGGAATACACATTTGCACTTTACAGTGTGACCACACACACACATACACCCCCAAGATTCACATTGCTCTTACCTCAGGCAATGCACTCTGGTATTTTCTATTGTATTTCTTTTTTTTCCAAACTGGTTACAACACAATAAAATGATTTTGCAAGCATTCAATTGGTTATGACCTGCAGTTTAGAAAACCTCATAACAGAAAACCTGTTGTAACTTTGAATACACAGTACAAGGTTAATAGTCCTATAGCACCAGACTAACATGCGTAATACTATTTTGGAGAAAATAACGGATATAATTCTAACTCAGTGTTCCAGGATACAGTTCTCCACTTATAATGAAACAGGGAACATTCTGTCTATTAATACTCTAAATTCTGCTGTGAGGCTGTTGGGAGATCTTGCAGATCCAAATTGCTGGTATTGCTGCCATGACCTGGTGGGTACCTGTGGAGCTAGTTAAGGGGCTGAGGGCAGGAGTATGCCTTGACCACCAGATGCCTCACTAGTGGGGCCCGTCCTTCTCCTCTACTAAATTTACCAGTTCCACTTTTCACTGCTAGAACTTGCTATCTGGTGACTGTAAGAATTGCTCTTTCCCTTGTTCCACTAATAAACCAAATGCTATTTTTCACTGCCTCTCCTATCCTGAAATCAAGTCATCAATCCTTCAAGCTTTTCTAAGAGGGGTATAGTGCTAGTGAAAAGAAGATGTAGATGGGCCATGTAGGAAAAAAAGGATTACACACAGATTCTTATGGTGGGTTGTCAAGTACAGCAACATTGATTTACCACCATCTTGAGAAAAACCAGACTTGGGCTGGTTTGACAGGGTTTTCAGGTCATCTGGCTATTTTAGGATATTATTTATAATTCAGTGACATATAAATATTAGAGGGAAAAATAATTTTTTTAAAGTATATCATGTGCTATCATATAATGTCCCTTCATTTACCATAGATTTAAACAATTTAGATGCTGGTTATACTTCAAGTGTAAAATGCTGAAGGCCTATTCTGCCCTTTTGAGTTCAATTAAATTTTTAATTACTTGGTAAATGGAACTTCAGGAAGGAGAAGTGACATTTCACTCAAAGACTTTTCTAAAGTTAAGAATTGAACAGCAATATTTTTATGTGCTATTGTTGGCTGATGACCAAACAACACTGTTGTTCAGTTTTAACCAACTCCATTCGTTCAATTCCAAGGGATTTGTACCAAACCTATTGAATGCTAGGACTTCCCCGGTGACTCAGCGGTAAAGAATCCACCTGCAATGCAGGAGCCGCAGGAGACACAAGTTCAACGTCTGGGTCCTGGGTTGGGAAGATCCCCTGGAGGACGGCATGGCAACCCACTTCAGCATTCTTGCCTGGAGAATCCCATGGACAGAGGAGCCTGGTGGGCTACAGTCCATAGGGTCGCAGAGAGCTGGACACGACATGACTGAAGAGACTTAGCACGCACGCGCACACACACTGAATGCTAACAGAAAAGACTGGAGTCAAAGATAAAGAATAAGGAAAATATCTGGGACTTACAAATCTCTGAGATTATGCTCTTTGCAGCTGGAATATTCCATACTGGAGTCAACCCAAAACTTATTTTAAAGAGAAACTTTGATTAGCATTCCTTCAGTTACGAGGACATTATAAAGCAAAGTGTTTTCATGGCGCCTTTGTTTTAGATTATTTTTCTTTCTCATCCATGTGAGCATCTTTAGAAGAAAAAGAAGAGCTGCACTTTGAAACAGACTTCACTGAACAAGGTGAGTGTGAAGTATTCAGTGTGCAAAACTGAGAAAACACAAAACTGAAAGTATTATATCAGCATTTGAGTATCTTGAATGCCTACTGGGCCTGCTGAATGATCTCACTGAATGCATAAGAATCTGCTCTGGTCCCACATTCTCTGGTGTCACCCTGCTACCTCTGTGGGTTGAAGGGTTAACACTAATGAGGTGACGTGGCAGGCATGGTCCCTGTTTGAGTTACTCAGCATCATTCTGAGAAATTTGATTACTTTTACCACCAACTAAACTTCCAGCTCCAATGAACTGCTGGGACATCTTGTGCTACTGCTCCCAATAGCACTGGCCGAGGACTGTGAGTGATTACGGTATGGTTGCTCAAAAAACCTTCAAATGCCTGGTACCTTATCAGCACTCGATAAATACTGGTTGACTGATTAAGTGCCGCCTGATTATTATACAAGAATACCTTTATTCTTCCTGGAAGCAGTGACATAGAGTGGGAAGAATACCAAATTTAGGGTTAGTAGCCTATCCTGCTAATTTGCCAGCCAAGTGATTTGGGGCAGGATGAAAAGTTCTCCCTGAGGCTCCATTTCCAAGTCTATAAAATGGGAGGAAGAAATCGGTCTTGAAAAAGAGTCGTGCGAGAAATAGGGTGACAGAACGTAAAACATCTGCCTCATGAGGGAAGTCTCAGCAAGCGCTGGGTGGATCAGATCCCAAATCACTCATTCTCAGGAATGAGTACGTCCCTAATGTTGCTCTTTCCACAAATAATTTTCTTCTATATATTTATTTTGTTCTCTGGATTATCTAGTATTCCTCCTCCCTTAAAAACAATCAACTCATTTTTGGCAAAGTACCAATGCAGGCAAAAATAATAGGAATATGAAATATTACAATGTCAATAAAAAAGGGAGGAAAACCTTCTTTGAGAAACTAGGAAGCTCACCAGATAGCTTCAGGCTCCTCTGTGTACATTAATAAGGGAGGCAATGAATCCAGTGGCAAATTCCCTGGGTTAAAACATTTGGAGCTTTTTACAGAGAATCCAACGGATTTAAGTTTATGTCATCCTCTCATCAGGGATGGTCTCCTGGCAGTCACCTAAGCTGGCATTATTGTTAGATTAATATGAAAATTTATGACAGATGCTGAAATACTTCCCTTTAAATAAAATGAAATTAACATCCACGGAAGAAGAAAGAGATACAAGAGAAGGGGCTAAAAATCAGCTGAATTAGAAGGGGCCACTCCAAACATATGCTCATCCTCTAAAGATACTAACAGCTTGGGGCTGGGACAGGCCAGACTGTTTGGGAGCTGCTTTTTCTCTTCTGTGAGACCAGAGGATAATCAGTAACTGCCACATGAGTAGCAGAGCTGGGCCTGGGCCTGACACTCAGTGAGGAATACTGGTTGCAGACAACACTCTTGCAAAGTCCTGAGTCTCTTCAGCCTTCAATGCAGAACCTTAAGTACCACCCAACATGCAGTCAGCTGTTTCAGGATGATAATTCCTTTTAGGAAAAGATAGCAATTTTAAAATTGGCTTAGAAATGTCCTTATATTTCAGAAGATTTTGATTTCCAATGATATTCCCATATAATTTTCATCCCTGAAAATTTTAGTGTCTGAAAAATTAAAAAAACCTAAATCTTCTTGGAATTAGTTCAACTGACTTTGTCACTAGCTCTTTCTAAAGGAGATGACTCTTCAAAAACAAAACTTTGAGACCCTCTGAGATATCAAGTGATTTAAAATAAGAGGAAGTGTTTATTTCCAAGGTCTTATTCTGTCTGGTCCACCGATATCTTATCTTAAAATGAGTTGGCACTCCAGTATTTTCATATGTGCTAATGAGCTATAACAACAGTTTCTGTTCAGTCACTAAATCGTGTTTAACTCTTTGCAACCCCATGGACTGCAGCACGTCAGGCTTCCCTGTCCTTCACTATCTCCCGGAGTTTGCTCAAACTCTTGTCCATTGCCCACCCATTTAAATGACTCTAGTAATAAAGAAGATAGTCTTGTGGTTTCCCCCAACATTAGGAGTGCTTCTCAAAGAAAACGCATTCTTAGTTTACCTTTCCCTCTCATACTAGGGTAGGATATGACTTATTTTGTAGGTGACAAATTGAGGAGAGTAAACGCTTCCTTTGAAGCTTTCATATCTTACCATCTTCTCCTACAATTGGTCCTGCAGACACTCCGCCACTAAATCATCTGAAACAACAGATGCATCCTGCAATTACCAATAAATATGTGTTTGGGGAGGGCTCTCTGCAGACGTTTCCTGTGTTTTAGAGCCATTACTACATTGACACTTTTACTTTTTCATCTTAGAAATTACTTTTCTTTATAATTTAATTAGAGATGGAAGTCAGTGAAGGTGTCCTCTTAGCAAATGCAGAGCAGTACTAAACTGAGTCCCCAAATCAAGACTTTCCCTCACCTCATGAGTTGTATTTTTCACTTTTCTAACTTTGCAAAAACACTTTAATTTCTTAATGTACTTAAAAGCATGCTGTGTCCACAGTGTGCGCTGAATATATCACAAGGATCAGTCTTTCCATGTTACAGTTCTTTCCCCCCGCCTTTTTATTTTATATTGGAATATAGTCAATTAGTAGGCTTCCCAGATGGCTCAGTGGTAAAGAATCCAACTCCCAATGCAGGAGATGTGGGTTCGATTCCTAGGTTGGGAAGATTCCCTGGAGAAGGAAATGGCAACCTACTCCAGTATTCTTGCCTGGGACATTCCATGGACAGAGGAGCCTAGCATGTTACAGCCCATGGGGTCACAAAAAAGTCGGATATGGCTTAGTAACTAAACGACATAGACAATTATCAATATTGTGATAGTTTCAGATGGACAGTAAAGGGACTCAGCCATACATATAAATGTATCCATTTATTCTCCCCCAAACTTCCCCCCGATCCAGGCTGCCACATAACACTGAGCAGAGTTCCCTGTGCTATACAGTAGGAGTTTGCTGGTTATCATTTTAAATATACTAGTGTGTACATGGCAATCTCAAGCTCCCTAATTATCCTTTCCCTAACTTACCTTGTAAATAAGTTTGTATCATTTCTTTTTAGATTCCACATGTAAAGGATGTCATACAACATTTCTCCTTCTCTGACTTATTTCACTTAGTATGACAATCTGTAGGTCCATCCATGTTGCTGAAAATGACATGATTTCATTCTTTTCAATGACTGAGGAATATTTCATTGTATACATGTACAGCCATGAAATTAAAAGACGCTTACTCCTTGGAAGGAAACTTATGACCAACCTAGACAGCATATTCAAAAGCAGAGACATTACTTTGCCAACAAAGGTCCGTCTAGTGAAGGCTATGGTTTTTCCAGTGGTCATGTATGGATGTGAGAGTTGGACTGTGAAGAAGGCTGAGGGCTGAAGAATTGATGCTTTTGAACTGTGGTGTTGGAGAAGACTCCTGAGTCCCTTGGACTGCAAGGAGATCCAACCAGTCCATTCTGAAGGAGATCAGCCCTGGGATTTCTTTGGAAGGAATGATGCTAAAGCTGAAACTCCAATACTTTGGCCACCTCATGCAAAGAGCTGACTCATTGGAAAAGACTCTGATGCTGGGAGGGATTGCGGGGAGGAGGAGAAGGGGACAACAAAGGATGAGATGGCTGGATGGCATCACTGACTCGATGGACGTGAGTTTGAGTGAACTCCGGGAGTTGGTGATGGACAGGGAGGCCTGGCGTGCTGCAGTTCACGGGGTCGCAAAGAGTCCGACACGACTGAGCAACTGAACTGACTGAACTGAACCGTATCTTCTTTATCCATTTACCACGTCTTAGCTATTGTAAACAGTGGTGCAGTTAACACTGGGGTGCAAGTATCTTCTTGAACTATGGTTTTCTCCAGATATATGCCCAGGAGTGGGATTTCAGGGTTATATGGTAGCGCTGTGTTTAGTTTTTTAAGGAACCTCCATACTGTTCTCCATAGTGATTTAACCAATTTACATTCCAACCAACAGTGTAGGAGGGTTCTCTTTTCTCTGTAACCTCTCCAGTATTCATTGTTTGTAGATTTTTTTTGATGATGGCCATTCTGACCAACGTGAGGTGATACCTCATTACAGCTTTGATTTGCATTTCTCTAATAATTAGTGATGCTTAGTATCTTTTCATGCGCTTTTTGGCCACCTACATGTCCTCTTGGAAGGATGGGGGAAGGGACAGTTAGGGAGTTTGGGATCAACATGTACACACTGCTATATTTAAAATGGATAACCAATAAGGACCTACTGTATAGCACATGGAACTCTGCTCAATGCTGCGTAGCAGCCTGAATGGGAGGGGACTTTGAGGGAGACTGGATACATGTATATGTATGGCTGCAGTCCACCTGAAATTATCACAACATTTTTAATTGGCTACACTCCAATATAAAATAAAAAGTTTTTAAAAAATTTAACGTCTATGAAGTATTTATCACATACTGCCATATAGTAAATGCTCAATAAATAATTTATAACTGTTAATAATTTTTAACTTCCTATGCTTCCTGGAAACTTTCCCAGATCCTCTTCCTACAAACTTTCAGATTTGTTTCATGTTACAGATATGACTCCTTTTCTGTCATTCTCTTCTTCTGTATTTCGGAGTCCCACTCCTCAGTTCTTTCTCCCCTTTTCCCTTCCTTCTCTCTTTACATCCCTCCTTCTCTCTCTCTCTCTCCCTTCAATTATTGCCAATAAGAGCTAATTAGAATGCATATAGAAATTAATTATCACCTTCTTCTAAAGAAAGTGCACAGTTACATTTGCAAATGAACTCATACCACTTTCAGGAAAGAGAACTTCTTCCTCATTAGGGAGCAAATGTGATTGATGCTCAGATCCTATGGAGTCTTAGATAGCTTGTGTTTGGTAGCGACCTGTCTCAGCTGGTAAGGAATCTGCTTGCAATGCAGAAGACCCTTGTTCAATCCCTGGATTAGGAAGATCCCCTGGAGTAGGACATGGCAACCCACTCCAGTATTCTTGCCTGAAGAATCCCATGGACAGAGGAGCCTGGTGGGCTACAGTCCATAGGATCACAAAGAGTCAGACACGACTGAGTGACTAAGCACAGCACAGGACACAGCGACTTAAGTCAACCCCCGTTACTTGAGCATCTACTACATGCAAGGCACTGAGCTAGGGGCTCTGGGGAGGCAAGGATGATGAAGAGGAGATGGTCCCTCCCTCTGGGGTCTTATTAGCCGGTGGAAAATGTTGACATGGACACAAGTGGCTCTCATGCAAGGCAGGCTCTGGAAGTTCTAGGGAAAGGGCATCTTCTCACTTTCTGTACCCCCAGCACCCAGAAGGGGCCTGCCTGTTAGCAGGTGCTTAAAAGTACTTCCTTCAGACGTAGGCAGGAGGATAGAAGTGCACCATGTGTCACAAATTTGGAGAACAAATGTTTTAAAGAACACACAGCTGCCCTGGTCACTTGGGTCTGGGGTGCGGTGCTGGCTCAGCGTGATGCATAACCCTAAACTCCTGTTCTCGAGATCGATGCCTCTCAGGATCCAGAGATGCATTGTTTCACACGCCTTGTCCCCTAGTCTTGACAGGTCGAGAAGGTCTGTGGCTATACTGCTGCCCATGTTGGAGATCAACATTAATTTATAGTTGGGGAGAATCTTACTAGTAGATGTATTCAATAAGAGAAGAGAAAAATAAGCTAACTTGTCAAATCTGTCCCTCTGATAACAGGAATGCAATGGATTCCTGAACAACCGCATGTCATATCCTAGGCGTCCGAGTGTCCATGTCCTTGCTTTTCTTTTTGACCTATCTCGTGGGTCCTGGGCTACTCACTCATTGGGCCAGTATTCACAACAGTAACACACAAACGCTAAGAAAAAATTTGCAATATTAAGTAATGTATATGACCTAGATTTGTATTTGTGTAGGTATAGACAAATCATGTGAAGTATGTTGCTATTCCTTACATTGGCAACCGTATGGATATTGAATGCTAGGATTGCAAATAGTTTGATCCTGATAAAATACTTGATTACATTTAATTAAATTTTTTTTAAATTTTAAATTCAATTTTAAATATTTTTTATTTAAAAATTTGATATATCTTTAGTCCTCATCCAGTTAGCCCATCAATGGAACACCAGATATAAATATAATTGTCTTTAATATTTTGTTGCCAGTCATGTAAAAAAAATCACAACTTTACACAGTGTTCAGTTTTGTCTTTATGAAAGTATATATATCAAGGTAGAAGCCTAAAATATATTTTATCCACTGTTGGTTTACATTCTGACTTTTAACTAATTTAAAATGTTGTTATGGGGCCTTCATGTGTACTCACGCTGCCCCTTCAAAGGTTAAGAATGGGCCAGGCCCAGGGGTGGTGGTGGCCAGAGTTTGGGTGTGGAGTGGATTTAAGGAAGAGTTTTCAGAAGAAGAGGGCTCATAGGTTAGAGTGGAGGAAAAGATAGCATGACCTGCTCCCAACCTGGGGAACAGATATTGTGGTGGGAGCCCAGGTACAAGACAGGGTGAACTGTGCTGAGAACCCAGCAGTCAACGGTGGTAGGCTGGGCGTGTGATGAAGGCAGGTGGCAGGTCTATGCTGATCTCATTTCTTGACTTTGAGTGGTGCCCAGCACACAGGAGCAAATGCGTTTAATATTTGATAAATGAAAGAAAGAAGGAATTTGGACTCTATGTAACACGGAACCACTAAAGAGTTTGAGTAGAGGTGATAGAATCAGAACTGTAGTTAAGAAAGAAACGGACAAGGGTGCCTGAAATTTATTTGAAAGTTTAGCTGTTGGAGGTAGAAAGAGTAATATGCTAACCTACATGTTACTAATTTATATCTATTGTGATTTGTTACTTCCTGAACATACAAATGTGGATATTTGTAATTATACAGAATGAATGAAAAAAGAAATCTGGAATCTGCACTCTATATTCTATGTAATATGGAACCACTAAAGAGTTGGAGGCCTAACCAGACATTTAATGGTCCATAAAACTCCTAAGTTTTAGGTATAATGGCTCTAGGGCTGTGCTGTCTGGTAACACTGGTCACTGTCTATATGTGCCTTTTGAGCATCTGAAATGTGACTCAAATGATGTTCAATATGTTCTGAAGAGTAAAAAACACACTGGATTTCAAAGATGTAGTAAAAAAATAATGACAAAATCTCATTAGTAATATTTTATATATTGATTACATACTGAAAAAGTAATATTTTGGATATACTGTATAAATTACATTATTGAAATTAATTTCACTTGCTTCTTTTTAGTTTTTCTAATGTGGCTACTAGGAGATTTAAAATTACATACGAGCCTTGCATTTGCAGCTTGCATTACATTTTATCAGACGGCACTGCTCTAGTGGATATCACTTTTGTATACTTCTTTAGCAGTTTTTACCCCAAAACAATGCAAATCAATTACAAAATGAAGGCACAAATGTTGCAAAAGATGAAGAAGTTGACTAAACCCCCAGAAGGGACACCAAACTTCCTGGATCATGTGTAAGGTCTTGTCAGCATAGGACTTAGCAGAGTTGGACCAGTGGCCCACAAAAGAAGAGAAAACCAACAAGGACATTGATTCAAAGAAAGAAACTGAATATTACAGAAGGACCTTGGAGAAATGTACGAAGTCTTCAAATATATACATATATATTTTTTGGAAAAATGATAGTCATGATTAAGCCATAAAACTTAAACAGAAGAATATTGCCTTATACACCAAAAAAGAGCAACCAACAGGGTTCAACAGAATTCAAAGAATCATTCAGAGTTGCAAAGGTAAGTAGAATTTGGCTAACTGTGAGATAAATCAAATTTCCTTAGTTGCAGTTTTAAATATAAAATCCCGATTCAGCTGGCTTTCATTATTCACTACAAAAATTTAGTTTCTGATTTTAAATACTTTCAAATATAAGCAAAATATTTAGATGGCTGGTTAATAAAAAGGAATCTCATACGTATATATAGTATAAACTATTTTCCTTTAGATTAAAACATAAGCAACAGGGTTTTGTCTTGTATAGTTTGGGGGTTTTAACCAGTATTTGGGTGGAGGGCCTTGGTCTTTTGAGTATGGGTCCACTATCCAGAGGCTTTCTCACATTTCTCATGGTCTACAGTTTTCACTATGTCTTTCAAGCAAAGTGAAAACTGAGAGACATGTACAAAGTTCTTATAGAATTGAATGCTTTTTTCTCCACTCTTTCACAATCCTCATATCCATAACTGATTTGACAGAGACTCTTTTCAGTGTCTCGCTTTCACTCATTCTTTCAAGGCATTTAACTTAGTTTTCATCGGAATAACTTTTTGTTTTGCACTTACATAGTCATGTTTAATAGGACTTAATTAAATTCTGTAAGGACAGTTACAGCAGCTATAGTCAGATTTGGGAACAAATATGGTGGATTCGCTGAGGTCCATAACTCAAATGGTGGGAGCAGAAGTGAGCAGGTATCATGAGCGTTCATTATGCTGCAGCATCCCTCTGCCTGCTGCACACCACACCAGGAATGACAGGTATCTGTTACTAGATGAGTCAGTAAGCGGAGGTTGGTGAAGAAGCTTTCTACTATAATGTCACCTACTGGCGTGCTGCGATTCATGGGGTCGCAAAGAGTCGGACATAACTGAGCAACTGAACTGACTGAACGGTGTACTTGCAAAAGGTCAACTATCCCATAAATGACAAGATTTCCTGACTCAGGACATCTGGAAACACTTGGAAATATGGACAGAGAACAGAGAAACCAAGTTCTCACCCCAACTCTCCTGCAAGTATTCCATAATAATATTTATAACTCTGATAGGATACCAGCTTTTACTCTATTCTCAAGGTTATCTTCTTACTCTTTATGTCTACCTAAGACAAAGATTTCACAGGGGAGTGAAACCCCACACACAGATGGATCTGAAATTCTAGCAGAGTCAACTTGATGAATACCCACTAATAAAAATATTTGCAAATGGATTGTTTTACTTTTGTAAATATGAAAAACAACAAACAATATCTCAAGAGAAGAAAATTGCTTGTGTGTGCATAATAGGTATTTAAGAAACACAAGGTGAGTGATATACAGACTGAAATATTTCTGCCAGTGCCTATTAAATTTGTTCATTCTACATCAGTGTTTATGCACAAGAAGGAAATGCACCAATATTAAACTGGATCCTCCAAATGAGTGAGATTCAGGAACTGAAGTATGACTTAGGTGATTCCCAGAAGCACCATGTGGAAGCAGCGATCTGTAAAATATTGACGTAAAGGTTACCAAAGTTGTCATAGCATAAATGAAATTACTGCAACATTTGTGTCTGAGAGAGAATAGAAATAAAGAGGTTGGAAATAGGAACTGGAATTTTCAGTGTACAAGCAAACTTGGAAGAGTCACAAGTCTCCTTTATGTCATTAAAGAAATCAAATTAAGGCAATTTGACATATATCTTTACGCAGTAATATAAAGCAGGACCCAGCAGCACCAAACTAGAGACAGAATTTTAACCACGCTTAAGACGCAAAAATTTTGGTAGCAATTCAACAGGTTAAAGTTTCTTCAAAGAAGACTTTATATCAACATATGATGGAGGAAGAACACCCTTTTCAGTCAAGCACATCCTTTATAATTCTTCCTTAAAAAATAAGTTTGTCAGGGCAAGGTGCATAATGACAACTCGAATATATACACAAAAGATTAAAGGGGGAAATCACTCAAAGCACCAAAAACCAGGTGAAAGACCGGCACTTAAGGTTTTGCCATGGCGGTGTGATGGATGGAGGCCAGAGACTGTGGCTAGTTGATAGTACTGTGCTCTTCTCACTCGGTCCCGTTTTCATCACTGTGCACAAATGAAGAGGCTGAAGTAAATGTTTTTACTGGATCCCGTTCTGTTTTGCTACTCTGGCCAAACTTCAAAATTGGAACAATTTTGAAAAGCTAAAGGCATCTACCTACTTTTCTCATTTACAGTTAACTAAGTACATGTGTTTAAATTTAAAGGTTTTCTAATCTAAATAAGAAAGAAGTTTATCCTTCCCAACGTAGGTTTTGGTGGGTGTAACAATCCGGGAAGACCTAGGAAATAACTACTGTTTGCTTTGGATGATACACTTGGCTACCATTAAAAGACTGTATAATCATAGCCTAACTGTAGACTTCAAATTCTAACAGATTTATCTAAAGTTTCAAAATTTGTACCGTTGGATGTAACTAAAACTAGCTTATGGCAGACTTCGTAGCAGTTAACACAGAGCTAATATGAAATCTGAACCCGCTTTAAAAATCCCTCGGATATCACCATCCTCCTCAGTTACCGTTTATAGCCAAGAAAGAGGTTTTCATTTTATCTGTTTCCAAGCAATCAAAGGAATTATTTTGTAGACAGTTTAGACTTTTGTCTAAATATATGAACACTGACAAGTTAGCGCTCTCCTTTCTCTTCCTGAGCAGCTCTCTCCCTCCACGACGCTCCCCGACCCTACCCGCCCCCGCCTTAATCTCTGTTTCACAAAGTAAATCTAGGGACTCGGTTCCGGGCTTGAGGGAGATTTCTCAGCACTGACACACCGGCTGGAGGAAAAGAAGGGAGGGGAGAAGTAAACGCGACAGGGAAGCCAGAAGAAAGGTCTAAAATCATTAACATGTAAATGGTGCTTTTCCATTCCAAAGCACCTTATCGCCAGACGCCCTCAGGGACTAGCAGGGTTCGTGACGCCGCTCTGGGTAGCTCGGGCTCTGCGGGGGTGGGGGCGGAGGGAACCCGACTGCAGCCCGACCCTGCGGGGAAGAGGGACGTGCAGCCAGAGGCATAGGGCTCGGGGAGGGTCAGAACCTGGCGGAGGATGACAGCAGCCAGGACTTCCTGGTTCCTTCCCCAAACATGCTGTGGTCCTGCATATCTGCCTTTCCCAAAGACAGCGGAGGAAAAAAGGAAAAAGATTTATAACGATTCACCTCGACCACCCCCCCCACCCCGACCCCATTGCCCGGTCCTCTCGGTCTCCCTCTAGCTGGGGGCGAAACAGTGGGTGAAGAGGATGTCCCAAACCTGGGATTTCAGGTTTGGAACACGATATTCCAGAAACTTCTGTTTTATTTGTAGCACGATCTGGGGGTGGGCAAAAGATGAGGAAAGCTTTTTTTATATATAAACTTGTGTTCTGGGTCCGCGGCATCACGTCAGCTGAACACTGGGTTTCTTTTGCTTTGCAGCAGGCGAGCGCCCCGGGCGCCACCTGCGCGTCCCGCGCGGAGTGGAGGCGGGGGCGGGGGTAGGTCGGTCCGCGCCCGGGTTCCCCGACGCCCACTGCAACGGGTATGCGAATGACAGACTGCAGACCCTCTGGCTTGCGCCCCCTTCAACGCACCGTCCATCAAAGCTCGAATTGCAATTCCCTTAGGGCGAGCGCCGGCCAAGCCGGGCCGAGATTGCGGCGGAGAGGAAGCGGAGCTCCGCCGCCGAGGCTCCTCCTCTCGCCGGTGCAGCCCGGGACTACCTGGCGGCACGGCGGGTGAGGCGCGCGAACCCTAGCGCGCCCCCGCAGCGGCCACCTCGGCAGCCACCTCGGCGGCCCGCGCGCGGGGCTGAGCTAAGAGCCCACTCCCCACCAAAACCGGCGGTTCGCCGTCCCTGCCGTCCTCCCCCCACCGAATCCCACGCGCCCTCCCGTCCGTCAGTCCCGGCCGGGGGCCCGAAGGGCCGCGCTCACGCAGTTGGCGCAGCCAGCCCTACGCTAGAGGCGCAGAGCCCGCCCTCCGCCCCCTGCACTCTCCCCGCCCCCTCCCTCCCTCGCAGGGGCCGAGCGAATGTAGCCCGCGAGAGAAAATGGCGGCGGCGGCGGGGAATCGCGCCTCGTCCTCGGGATTCCCGGGCGCCGGGGCGGCGAGCCCCGAAGCGGGCGGCGGCAGAGGGGCCCTCAAGGCGAGCAGCGCGCCCGCGGCAGCCGCGGGGCTGCTGCGGGAGGCGGGCAGTGGGGGCCGTGAGCGGGCGGACTGGAGGCGGCGGCAGCTGCGCAAAGTGCGGAGTGTGGAGCTGGACCAGCTGCCCGAGCCGCCGCTTTTCCTCGCCGCCTCGCCGCCGTCCTCCTCCACTTCCCCGTCGCCGGAGCCCCCGGACGCGGCGGCGGGCGGGAGCGGTTTCCAGCCTGTGGCGGTGCCGCCGCCCCACGGAGCCGCGAGCCGCGGTGGCGCCCACCCTGCCGAGCCGGTGGCCGCACCGGACAGCGGCGCCCAGAGCCCCGCGGGGGCCGAGCCGGGGGAGAAGCGGACGCCCGCCGCCGAGCCGACTGCGGCGGCCCCGGCTGGGTGAGCAGCGCGGCCCGGGGAGCGGCGGGGACTTGGGGGGCTGGCGGGCTATTGCAATGAATGAACCCCGGCATCGCGCAGGGCGTCCCGGGGCTCCGCAGAGCAAGGCTGCGCGCGGCTATCCGGGACCCAAGCCCTCGGGCACCCCCTTTGACCCTTCCAGCTTCGGGCGGCGCCCCGGACCTGGCCTGGGGGACCGGACGGGGGCCCGGGGCGGGGACGTGCTGGAGAGTTTGTTATTGTTTGCAGACATGTGACAGGCGTGCGAGCCGCGCTGCTTGGACCAATTGAGATAAGGTGTGGGGGGCCGGGCTGGCTTTGTGGGGCTCCTGGGATCGGGGCTCTCCGAGGAGCCCCGGAACAGGACCCTGGCGCTGCCCTCCGGGTCAGGCTGGAAGAGGCGAGCAGCAGTGCGGCGGCGGCGGCGGCGACCCCGGACCTGAGTCCCGGGGGGCGCGGGGGTGAGGCCTGAGCCTGCGGGCGGGCGGTGTAGGTGGGCGAAGTAGGTGGGCAGCCCTGCCCGAGGCCGGGTTGGGGGGCTGGAGGGCGGCGGCGCAGAAAGCGGTGGGGTTCCCCGGGCCGTGACAGGCAGAGCCTCTAGGCAGGTACCGGAGGCCGGGCCGGAACGGAGGCGGCGCGCCCCGAGCGCGGCCGCAGGGGGTTCCGGGGCTCTGTAACGCCTGTCAAAGCGGTGCGGGCTGACGGGCTGCAAGCTCTCGGGGGCTTGCGGGGTGTTAGGACTGAGAGTTTTCTAATCGCGTCCCCCAAGGGATTCCTAGTGTCCTGGGGAATACAGACCGCACCACGGAGACTTGAGTGACTTCTGTTTGGAGTTTGAATTTGGCCTTTGAAGTTTGCATTTGGCGGAGTGGTGTAAGAGCCAGGACCGGATGTGTCAGCCATTCAGTTGCAAAGCGGTAGTGCCTACTCCCCGCAGCCTCTCCGGCGTGGTTGGGGACCGCGGCGCGGGTGCGGTGCTTCCTGCTCCCTGCAGCTGCGTGGGCCGCCGCGGGATTCCAGGGGACCCAGTGAGGTGTGCTCCGGGGCCCTAGGCTGCCTGCGCGTTACGGTATGTGCAAGGTAACTCAGGCCAGCCGTTCCTGGCCTGGCTCTTTGGCAACTAGAAATTTTTGTGTGAGGAAATTCTTTTTAAATGTGACAGCCATAGTCCTTGTTTTTGTTTGTTTTAAAATCTAGTGAATGCAGAGCACAGGTTTGAGGGGTGTTTTGAGTTGCTGGAAATGTTGTGATAGTCACCCGTTTCCCTGTAGGGTTTCCTGACCTTATTCTGAATGTTTTAAAGTGCCTTGTATTGGTTTCCCTTGTGAAACGAATTTGACAGTAGGAATCATTGGCTTTCGTTAATTATCTAGTGATTTGGCACTTTTGGGGGCAACTTGATTATTTGTTTAAAACCGCAGTTTGTTGATTGCTACTTAGAAGTTGCCCCCTTCTCTTTCCCCACTTCGCGGGGGAGGGAACCCTAAAAATGTGGTCCGCAGTGTGCCATGGCAATGTTGAGAGGAACGGAGACTTGTGACTGTGCTGGTTTTCTGTGTGCACTTGTACATGTAGCTTAGTCTTACAAGGGTTATGTTTCTCTACTGCTCCTTTGCAGATTGCATTAGAACTTGACTGGAAAGATTCGTTGTAGGCGATTGTTACTACAAGTGAGGTCCAGTTAAAGATATTAAACCCTGAATTTGAGAGGTGAATTTTGTCTTATTCCCATGATACTAAGTTTTGGGATGCAGTAAATAATTTAGCAAGCCTCAGCATTCTAGCCATCTTAACGAGCTATGAATATAGTAGAAGAGGAACCACTGTAAATTAATGTATAGATGTTTAGTGCTGTCTCCACACAAAATAAGAGGACGAAAGTGAAAGCAGATAGAATTCAGGGAGTGAGTAGTCCATGTTTAATTTTTGCATTTTATAACCTAGTTTTTCCCCCTCCCCTTTTTGGAAAGGGTGGATTATAATTGCACAGTATATGAAATAATAGACTAATGGGCAAAATCATTTTTTTAAATGAATTTCACTGGCCAGAATGCTGTTTATTCATCTCAAATAATATAAACATTTCATTTATAGTAAAATATTGATTTCCTCTACTTTTGAAATAGTTTTTTCCATATTGCCTTGTTCATGGGGTTGAAATTCATTTGAATCTGTTGGTATAAGCACTTTGACTGTAAGCAGTAAAATTGCAATTGAACTTTACTTTTTGGATAATAGGTACATTCATACTTTAGTAGGATCATCTAACATCGAAATTTTGAAATATTTTTATGTTTCAGTAGTACTGTACATCTGGACACCCATCTGTTAAGACCTGTTGTATTTTTTTTAAAGAGAATTCCTAAAGTTTTTAAATTTTATAATTTCTTCAGTTTTTGATCTTTGGGTGTAGAAATTCAAATTTTGGAAAATACAATTTTGTAGTGTAAATAATATAAATAATACTGATATTAAAAATAGAAGATTTTAAGTCCACCCGTCTTTTTCAGGTTAGTAACTGAAATCAGTGAAATTTTTTTGCCTGTAAGTGGCGCCCAAGGGTTTGGGATTTTTTCCTTCTATTACAGAATTAGGGGCTTTTTCTTCCTATTTACTGTCTTTGAAGAGAAATTACAGTGTTACTCTCCATTGAACAGGCTATTGTGAGTTTGGTAGATATAATTACTCCATCCTATTTTTGTAACTTAAAAAAAAAAAACACCTAACTATCAATTTGCTGGGCCCCATGAAAGAACAAGATATGCTGTACTTGTTAATGTTAGTTTTTCCTTAAAACTGAAGCTGTTTCATAGGCTGCTTTTATATCCTCATATAGCCCTCAGCTTTCACTTCCTTTTAGAAGCTTCTGGACTAAAAATATAATTTACTGAGTTTTTACTAAAGGAGGTGTAGGAAAATTATTGCCCCAAAATAAGTTTTTTTTTTTTTTTAATTGGTGATTTTATAAAATGACAGAAGTAGTTACAGAAGTTAGTCTTACATGAATTTGTAAGTTTTGTAGTTAGGAATTGTCTCCAAGTTTTATTTTGAATCAGGTAAGAAAATGAATGCATTCTTCAAAGATTATTAAATATAGTTTTGAAAGGGAGAAAAATATTAGAACTAGAATTGTTGCCAACTTTAGTTTTCTTTTCATATCTGATTCTGGCATGAGTGACTGGTTAACCAACATTCCTTAATACATTATTTCCAATATGCTATAATAACTCCATTTTGCTAGATACAAAAAAAAACAGGAAGTAGCTCTGTTCATCGATATTCTTTTTCACATCTCCTATAGTTCCTCAAGCATATGTTGCACGTTTTAGAAATGGTTGCTGATTTACTGACTTGGAAGATTTCAAAATATGGAATGAAAGGAGTGTTCTTTGCTTTCAACAAGAGCAAAAGAACCAGCTACAGCTTGCCTAGGCTGTCTGCTGATCAGCCCTTGACAGTTGCTGGGAGCATTCCAGAAGAAATGCTGGGGTGGCTGGGGCAGTTAATAGGGAATGGATTCCCCTGAGGAAAAACATGGGGCATTCAGAAGTTCTCTGAGTTGGAAGGCACAACTTTTGCATTTTGTATCCAGTCTTCTTGGGTTGAGGGTTATTTTTCTTTGAGGAAGGCAATAGGAGAATGTGGCATGGAGAAGCATTAGTCTCCAGAGGCTCCTTAAGAGCTGCAGAATTTTGTACTTCTAACCTTGAAATGCCTTGCTATATCAGATATACCAGGTATATTCCTTAGACTTGGTTGTTTTCTTCAGTCCTGGCCTCTTTTTATATCCTAAGCTGAAAATTAGAGTTACTTTAAAATGTAAATGGGTAAAAAAGATTAATGTGAGGGAAATATGCACTATTAAGAATCATCCCCAGTTGTTTTTAAGAAATAATTTAAGAACATTTTGAAACGCGAAAGAAGTAATCAGAAACAGAATTGAAGTAAATGTTCATTTATAAATGCTCTCACTGCAAAGCTGACTGTGCTAGTTGGGTGTTCTTGCAAGAAAATAAGAGGATTTTTGCTGTGGTTAATAAACATGTTCATTGATCAAGTAGAAATACTTTTATATAGTCACTTTTCTTGCCTTCTGTGTGTCAGGCAAGTTATATATTAGCTCATTTCATCATGTCTGCAGCCTTCCAGTGTGTTGTAATTTCTGTTTTCAAGAGAAACTCACGTGTGATGTGAAAGCCCCATGATCACACGACTGGAAAACAGGCTAGGATTCCAGTCCTTGACGGTCTCACTGCACAGTCCATTTCTTTCCATCCCTCTCTGCTGTCTCCACTTTCTTTTACAAATTAATGACCAGATTAATGATTTGAAGATGGAAGTTGTCCTTCCAGAGTCAATGTGAGAATGACAGGTTTCTACCCAGTGCCATTGGCAATGCGTTTGTCTCCTGACGTGTCCATAAAGCATGGTGTTTGTAACCTGGCTTCGTACATGTGATACAGGTAAACTGTGCTTAGATCACCTCATCACGTTAGGCAGGGAGAATAAATGATTTGTACTTAGGTCACTTCACTGTGTTAGTCAGGGAGAATGGTTGATGAGTGTTGAGTGTTTCCTAGGTTTCTTGGTTTGTGCAGTTTATAAGTAGAAGGAAATAAAGAAGCTAATATAATATCACACATTCATTTTAATCATCACACATGGAAACTGTTCCAGTAGAGTCAGATCCTATTCGTTTGTACTTGTTTTAGATTTCATTCATCCAACTTTTATGAATCTCTGCGAGGTGATTTTCTGGGTGGTAGAGAAAAATGTCATTAGTGCACAGCCTCTGTTTCTGCTGGCAGATTGTGTTATGAAGAGGTGTCACACTGCCATGTTAAGTGTTCTGAGAGTCATGGGAATAGAAAGGAGCACCTAGATAAGGATTAGTGCCGTGACTCTCACCCACAGACAGTATTTCACACGGTATCTCTGCAGTGAATTCAGTAGTACTTCCTTAGCTTTCTGAGGAATAATTGACCTTCCAGGACAGTGGTTAAAGGTGGAAGCTTTGTTCTGCTTTCTGCTTGTACCTTTGGTCTGCTAGTTTTTGCTCTTTCCCTTTGGTCTCTTTCCCTTTCTTAGGACAGATGTATACTGTAGCTTTTCTATTTCCACAGCAGTGGCAAAAGGAATTTAGATACAGATTACTTTCAAACTATTTCTGCCTGTACTCTTCAAAGGTATGAGAAGGGAACTGCAAGTTCAGATGTGATTTTTTTTTTTTTTTTCCTTTCTTGAACAGAAAATTAAGTAGGGGGTATAGGAGCAAGAAACTGAGGATCTGCCAACACTGGTTTTAAAATTCAGGCTTTATTATTAGTAAAAGCAACTCTGCTAGTTAGGGAACTAACTTTGGGAAACATACAAAGTATGCTCTAGACTATAAGATAATCAAGAAGATATCCTTGCTTCATTTGCTCTGGCCTGTGGGTTGGTTTAGGTATGTTTGGTATGTAAAGGAGTTCTATACTGTTAGCGATAGAATCCTTCGAAATAACCAGTCTGGTTAGTTTGGTTAAATAGATTGAGATGTTATAGAGAGCCAAGAACTGTTAAGTTCTTAAGACACACCAAGCGTGTATTTCTGAAAATGCAGTCTGTCACCTGGGAATTACTGATTAGACCTTCAGTCCTCTCAAAGACTGAAGCAAGTGCCTGGAGTTTACACAGTGCTGTAGTTCGTGTGTTAACTAAGTGTCACAGTAAGCATGATGATGAGTGTATGTGGAGTAAGAAGAGGGTAGATATCAGGGTGGGGGGTAGAGATTGTACTCTTGATAAATAGTTGGGATTATTGCCTTCCTTTATGGCCTAAATAACCATTCAACTGATACAGCATCGAATAATCTTGAAACTGGTCTTACAGCATTCTGAATGCTAAATATCAATTGCTAACAGACAAGGAACTCTGTCTTATTCTTTATGCCATTGCCCATCACCTAGACTAGAGTCTGGCACCCATGAATGTTGGATGCACGTGAGTGTTCAGTCGCATCCCACTCTTTGTGACCCCATGGACTGCAGCACACCAGCCTTCCCTGTCCTTCACCGTCTCCCAGAACTTGCTCAAACTCATGTCCATTGAGTTGGTGATGCCATCCAACCATCTCATCCTCTCTCATTCTCTTCTTTTTCACCTTCAATCTTTCCCAGCATCAGGGTCTTATCTAAGAGCATTAAGATGAGCATTAGGATGAATTAATTTTCCCAAAGTGTTAGGATGAATTAATTTTTAAATAAGTGTATCAGAAGATACACTAACTCATGACTTAATGTGATGTGATTTTAATCATAATCTAGTTTAAGGCAAGTTTTGAAGGCAGGAACTATTTCTTATGAGTTTTGGTGTATTCCTTGGTATTCTGTAGCAGTAATTGGTATTTAGCAAGCAGTGATTAATAATGTTGACCAATTTTATATAATGTAAACCTTACAGAATTAGTTGAATAACTCAGTGTAGTTACAAAGTAATTGGAGCCATGTGTAAACTGTCAAATATTGAGAAAATTTAGTTTCTGGGGTTTGAGTGTCTAGTTATTTGTGCTGATGGGTAGGCCCTCCTGATTGTCTTCTTAACTCTGCCAGCCCTTCTTTAATGGCTCCTCAGCTTCTTCAGCATTAATAGTAGAACATCCTCAGGTCCAGGCCTTCTCTCATTTCCTGTCTTCCACCCCCACCCCAGTCTCATTAATGCCTTTAGGTCAACTTTTGACCTTTCATAAATGAGTATAGAGTTTATTTTCCTAGCCATGACCTCTCGTAGATGCCACACCTCTCTACAGAACACATCCATACTCAGGCATCTGAAACCAAATTTAGGATTTTCCCTACACCTTGCCCTACTCATACTCATGAGTTCTCTGCTCATGAAGTGGCAGGACCAGAACCTAGTAGTTACCCTTGACAACTCCTAGTCTTCAGTTCCATATCAGAGGCTGGTGCTTTGGTCTGTTACCATATTCCTAGTCCAGGTTTCCGTGATCTCTCATTTGAACTAACATAGTAGCCTCCTAACTTGCTCCCTCTCTCCTGCTTCCTCCCTTCCAGTTGGTTCTCCATATTGTGTGACCAGAGTGATCATTTTAAAATGTAAATCTGAGTGTAGCAATTTTCCTGTAGAAAAGTAAAATTAAATTGAATTTTAAAACGTTCAGATGCTTTCCATTTGGATAAAGATCAGGGAAATCTTAAGATGTCCTACAGAGTCCCTGCCTGGTTTAGCCCCTGGCTGCCTCTCTGGGCCCATCTCTGATCACACACACCCTGTTCTCAGCAGGACTGCCTTCGTTTCCTGACTCAGCACACCACCTCTGCCATCTGGCCTTTGTGGCACCGCCTGCTCTCTGTCCTGGAGCACTTTTCCCAGTTCTGAGTCAGCTCCTCCCTTTTCAGATCTTAGCTCACTGAGGCTTCCTCAGGGAAGCCTTCCTTCCCTAATCTCCTAGACTGCCTTTTTAGCTCCATGTCCTTGCTGTTAGTGCTTTGATTTTGTATTTGTCTCATTTGGTGAATGGTTGCCTTCCCTTGAAGACTGAAAGGACATAAGTGGGCAGAGCCTTTGGCTGGGTAGGAACCCAGAACCTAGCAAAATGCCTGGCCCAGAGTAGATCCTCAGTAAGAATTTGTTGAATAAATGGATGCAGGTAGTTATGATGTTGCAAGATCAAACCAGTGGATTGTCTGTTCTTCCCCTTTGGTCAGATGTAATCAAGACTTAGCTGAGATGGGGTTAAATGGCAAAACCCTAGATGATTGGTGTTTCCAAATATTCAGTGTGTGATAGATTCATTAGGAGGTATCTGAGGTATTAGACACACCAAATGCCACAGGTGAAGTAGGATGGCTTAATGTGGCACAAAGGAAAGAGCTATACTGCATGATAATACGCTGTAAGAAGTGTTTGCTCTGTGTATTTAGTTCTGCTCTTACCAGGGAGTTGAAAGTGTGTGTGTGTGCACACATGCGTGTGTGTGTGTGCACACATGCGTGCGTGTGTGTGTATGTGCATATGTATATAAATAAATATACACCTGGACCTGTTATGCATTAATACAATGATTCCTTTTTCTGAGTTCTCGGAATGTTATCTAAATTTAGGATACCATGTTTAGGATTTTTGTCCCAATTACCCTACTTCATCCAAAATTTATGAATTTGCTACTGATAATGATTCAACTTGGGATAAATAGTTCACATTTGCATTAAAGAAAAGATTTGCTAGACAAGTACTATGTGAGATTTCAGGAACCAAGAACCCACGTTAAAGAAAACGTTTTAAAATTTACTGGTGGTAACTAAACCCTCCCTTATCTGGAACATGGTTTAGTACTAAGAAGTAAGAAAAGAAGGCTCTGAACTGCCAAAGGGCCTGTAACAAAATCTGTGCTTTGAAGTTCTTTGATTTTACACTTAGAAGAGTTCCAGGGGCATTCACTCAGGATTTGCTGACTTTTTTTTATTGTTCTTGTAGTCTTGTCTATTTGGTGTCCCAGTGTTCTTGCCTGGAGAATCCCAGGGATGGGGGAGCCTGGTGGGCTGCCGTCTATGGGGTCGCACAGAGTTGGACACGACTGAAGTGACTTAGCAGCAGCAGCAGCAACATATGTGCAGCAATTAAAAGCAGCCAGTTAGAAGACCGATACTTAGAGCAAGAGACAGGTTCCCTAAAGGCAGAGTATAGGCAGAGCCCTGACAGGTGAGAAGAAGGGGGAAGAAAGGGACCTGCTAAGAGGACATTGGAACATGGCAGTTGGGGGCCGCCTAGTGTTGGAACGCTTGGTTCCACACATCTGGATCACCTCTAAGATTATGAATTTATTAAATCACAGCACTTTCCTGCATTACTTTTGGGGTATCAGATTCCTTATTTGTAAAATGAGAGTGATCAAGATTATGTGATTGGTTTTGTTTTCTGTAATGATAATGACTGTGGCTTACAAGATTGTTGCATTTCCCTCCATTCAGTCAACCAAGTTAGAAAACTTGTAACACATTAAGGAAGTTTTCTGTCTCTGATAGTTTGTAGCAAGTAGTTTGATCCTCAAAGTGGTAAACATCTAAATTATCTGGAAGAGGTGGTCCTGGAGCCTTGGTGCTGAATAAATGAAGTGTTCTTTAGAATTACATAAAATTGGATGCTGCTCCTTACCAGTGTCCTGTGGGTTGGCTGTGTGGCAGAGTTTTTTGCTCTGTTTGTTGGCCTGAGTCATTTTATATCCTGCAATTAAAAAAGATGCCTTAATAGTTAATCACCACCACCAATATATACTGCCCTTTCTCCTAGCTAGACTGTGAGAAGTCAGGCAGTAAGCCCAGCTTTGCAATGTTGACCAAGTTATTTAATTACTGTGAGGACTTTGGTCTAATAAGATGGCTGCTTGCGAAAAGCTTGGATTCTTGATGTTCACATGTCTTAAGATGTTGAGTGTTTTGAGAAAGACATTTCACATTTCTTTTTGTCCTCTTTCAAAATAATTAATTGGCTATACCTATTATTTATTATCTGGATTTTATTGATATTCTTAAATTCTTCTTAAGTAATAAATCAGATTATTTTCATTGATCCTTAGATTTAAAAAAAAGATGTGACTTATTAATTAATGTAGATACTAATATTCCTAAAAAACTTTTAATGTCAGTATAAACTTATTTTGAAATTTGAAAATATGTTTCAGTTTTTCTGGCACACTGGCATTTCTACACTGTTATATAAGGTCCTTGTGATTTTTCTGAATTCAGAATTTTTAGATTAAGCTTATTAATAAAATGGTTAGACAGTCCTTTTGAAAGCAACAGAACAATTTGTTTTAAACATTTATTTATCTTTTAACAAAAGAACAGTACTACATAGATTGCTATACAGTTTTTTTTTTTCTTAACAGCATTTTGTTTATTAACGATGAACGTAGAGCTGTCATTTTCATGACTGCATAGCATTCCATCGTCTGGTTGTCTCATTAACCAGTCTCTTTGTAGACATATTGTTTATTGTTTGGTAGTTATCATGCTGCAGTGACTACCATTGTATATACATTTTCAGATATTTGTGCATTTGGTTTTGTAAAATAAATATTCAGAAGTAAAACTGCTGAGTCAAGGGTTTTGCGTATTTAAAATTTTCATGCAGCCAAATTGCCCTGTAAAACATTGTGTCAGCTTCCATTCATCTCGTGGTATGTGAGAGTGCGTGTTGCTTCACATTCTTGCCAGTGTTTGATATTAGTCTATGAAAGATGGTTTCTTATGTTAATTTGCATTTCTTAGCTTTTTAGCGTCATGGTACAACTTGTATTTATTAACAATTTCTACTTCTTTTGTGACTTTCACATGAGAGAGAATTGTTTATTTTTTTCTTATTGATTTTTAAGTATCCTTTATGTATTAGAACATTAGCTCCACATTTATTGGAAATGTTTTCCTCTACTTTTGTGTTATGATTTATGAATTTCAACGATACTGTCATTCCATAAAGAGGCTTTAAATAGTCCTTCAGATTTCATTTCTTTCTTTCTCTCTCTCCCTCTCTTTCTGAATGGTCTTACTCTAAAATGAAAATATTGCTTCAGAATTGTTGCAAGAACAAAGTGTTTGTATAAACACTGTAAGCAGTGCGTGGGGCATGATGAACGCTGTGTAGGCAATAGCTATTATTCCCTGCATAAGATTATAAAAATCCACCAGTCTTTTCTAATATTATTTGTATAGATTAAAAAAGAAATCGTCTCTGATCTATCTGAAGTTTAAGGCCCTAACTTTATTTTCTCCAAATGATTGGCTAGGTTTCCCAGCATTATTTATTGATTAAATGTATCCCCTTTATCACATACTAAATTTTCAAATATTTCGACGTTCCCAAATACATTTCTTTATTTCAGATCTTACTCTTGCACAAAGGGCTAAATTCTTAAATAATCACATTTCAAGTTTTGTACAAAGATCCTTAAAGAATGTCATTGACTGGAGAGAAAAAGATGCATCAGAAGACTATTAGTTGTGTCTTTGGTGAATCATTTTTATAATATTTTGGTGCCTAAAATGCCCTGGCTTCAGTGACAGAACCCTGCACACCCCTGCCTCTGGGATAGTTTCTCCAGGAGGTGTAGCTCAGCCAGGTGCTGCAGCCACCACACACCCAAACAGAATCTCCATCCTCCCGGTCAGATCTCCTGGTCCTTTGGGGTGCCATTGGTTTAATTCCTGCCACCACCTCCGGAGCGGCTGTGCTCTACGCTGGTCTTCTCACCCTCAGCATCCAATCAGTCTCTAGTTCTATTGTTGTCAGTTGTCAGCTAGCCCTGGAATCCACCCCACAGCTGCTAACCCAGGGTCAGGCCTCTGTCACCTCCTCCCAATTCTTGCAAAACTTCTTCCTAACCAGCCTCTGGCTCCTGGACATGTTCTCCTCAGTCACTCACTGCAGTTAGAATGAGGTTTCTACTATGGAAGTCTGATCTTGACACTAAAGTAGACAAAAATCTAGCCCAGACTTCTCATTTTAAAAATGAAGAAACCGAAACACAGGCAGTTCAGATCGTTAATCAGTGGCAAAGGTGGGAAATCCCAAGTCTGTCAGAAAGAATTGGCACTGTTTCTGGCATTCAAGAATAATTTCCATTCATGCATATTATACATGTATATAATATACATTTTTTCTATATTATACATGTATAATATAGATTTCATACCTTGTGAGTGGTGGATAATTTATGTAATGTGAATTGCTGGTGTCCAGCATGCCGTCTATGCACAAACTGAGGCCAGGAGAATGATGAAATGCTATAGAATGAACTCCTCCATACAGTATACTGTACAGTTCAGAAGATGCTTTTGTATTTGCTGCTGTCTAATTGAAATATATGTTACTGTAATCTTTCAACCTGAAAATCACACAATATCACTCTCAGCTTAGATTCTCTTAGTTACTTGGGTCATTAGCGTCTTAATAAATCTTAAAACCTACATTTGCTTCTTTTAAGATATTTATTAATGTAAATTAAATACAACAATTCAACTTAATTCCCTAGCTTTAAACTGTGTTGATATTGTGCTCTACGATTTTGAATGGCTGTGTTCTATCTTTAAATAAGTGAATTCAGAAGGGGAAAAAAAAAAACTTTTCTTCATCCCAGGAATAAAGTCCAGACTCCTTAATGCAGTTCAGAAGCGCGTGGTAATTGGCTCTGCGCCCCTCTCAGCTCCCCCTGCTGAACACCCTGCTCCAGTCGTTCAGGGCTGGGTTCACACTTTTGTTTCCCTGGCTGACCCTTCTTTTCTCTCAGTGCGCTAAATGTTGTTTCTTCTGTCTAGAATACTTACTTTGTCTCTGCTGTGAGGTAATTTTTAATATGTTTTTATTCCCCCTGCAATGAACAGTTTTTGGTATTCTATTGTATTAAATATAAATGTGACTATTTGCGGAAGTTAGTTGTTGTTCAGTCGCTAAGTTGTGTCCAACTCTTTGTGACTCCGTGGACTGTAACACGCCAGGCCTCCCTGTTCCTCACTATCTCCCAGAGTTTCCCCAGAAGTCGATACGTATTGTGAATTCTACTGAACTCTTTGATTTAAAGTTCCTTGGTATCTGAATTAGTTTTGCCACTTTTAGGCCTTTTTAGGGACTTGCCTGGTGGTCCAGCGGCCAAGACTCCTCACTCCCGACGTAGGGGGCCTGGGTTCGATCCCTGGTCAGGGAACTAGATTCCACATGCCGCAACTAAGAGTCTGCATGCTGCAAGTAAAAATCCTGCAACTAAGATCAGGTGCAACCAAATAAATAAGTAAATAAATTTTTTTTTTTAAAGGAAAACTCCTCATAAATCTTTTTAAAAAGTTTTTCCTCTGTCATCCCATATATGGTCATGTCTTACTGAACAAATGTTTAAAAAGAAAAATTCTTTTAAAATTATAATACATTATGGTAAAGCGAATCAGATTTTTCTTTTAATTTGTGTTAAAATTTCAGAGGTACAGTCTTGGGAAAATATTTTGGTGCCAGGCAACGTCCTGTCGACCCTCCATTTCCATGGTTGCAGAACTTGCAGGTACCGAGAGCTGGCTGTACTACATGGTTTTATAGTATATGGACTTGAGCATCTGTAGAGTTTGGTGTCCGCAGGAGGTCCTGGCACCAGTGTTCTGTGGCTCCAGGGGGACGACTGGATTGCTGTCACCCAGAGTAATCCGAGACCCCTCAAGTCAGAGAACAGATACGCTCAGCGCTTGAGCACAGAGGCTGATTGTGGCCTAGGTGCATCCGTCACAAGGTTTCTATCCGCCGCCTGGCCTCCATGGCAAGGTGCCGGGGAGCTCATGGGTTGTAGGAAAACAAGCACATCAGTTGTAGGGTCATTGCAGATCTTTTTGTCTGGTCTGTGGGTGGTTTTTCTAGAAAAACGGAAAGGCAGAGTAGTAAACACGCCAGGGTGAGTGCCCATTGTCAGTGCTGTCATCACTCCTGACCCGGCTGGGGTCACGCTTCATGAGCACTCTTGGAATGACTTGCTGTGACCTAGGCGCCAAGGTGCTGGGGACCCAGCTGTGGGGAAGCCCATGAAGTTTAACGAGGTAACAGACTGCCTGGAGACAAGGGTGGGGCTGGCCAGTCTGCTGGGAATGGGAGGGTACAGGAAGGTTTTCCGGGAAATGGGAGGACTACTAAGTCCTGAAGAGTGCAGAGGAGTTAAACAGGTGAAAGGGACTTGGAGAGAGACTTCATGGCCTGGGGGTAGAGGCAGGGGTGTGTGGAGAACACACAGAGGCCTGGAAGTCCATGGAGGGTTGTGTGCTGATACGGAGAACTGTGAGTGTAGTTCAGGTAGCCCTGTCTGGGTTGGGGCAGGGCTCAGCAACCAAGCCCGAGAACCACGCAGGGCTCTCTGCCTCCATGCTGCTCGCAGTGCTTGGGACAAAATAGAAAGCCTTTGTAGTTTGACAGATAACTCCAGCGCCCTAGGAAGTGGGTCAGGAGGCCCAAAAGAGGAGTTACAGCAAAGCTGGAGCAAGACAGACTATGTCTGAGGCCGCAGTCTAGGAGCTGTGGCTCTTGGATTTCTAGTGGCTCTCCATAGTTTCAGAGGCTCACAGGGAAATGTTCTCAGGCAGATGAATTCCAGCCACCCTGGTCCCTGAATGTGGTTTTGAAACTGCACGATTACATTTCAGGGGCAGCACAAGGATGCTGGGCCCAAGGAGGCAGAGCCTCTTTAGTCACTCACCTGTCACTGGACTCCAAGAAAGTCACTTAATTTCTCCGAACCTCAAATTTCTCATCTCGAAAATGGAGTGAGTGGTGGTGATTAGATAAGATAATGAAGCACTATTCTTAACCCAGAGAAGTACTCCGTAAAAACTTTTTGTAATATAACTGCAAGTAAGTATGAAGACTACCTACTTAAACATTTGGCTGTACAGATGAGGATGATGTAAAGACACTGACAGTTCCCGTACTAGTTACCATTAATTTAACAAAGGCAGTTTGTGTAGATTATGCAGCATCTTGAGAGCAATATAGTTTCCTTAGTATTTTGAAATTATTAGAATAATGGAAAACGCAACTTTCAAAATTATGTAATGTGGGATAAAGCATGTCATCGGTAGGACGTTGATTAGGGTTTTCATCACTTTGTGAAGACCTAAGGCTGGTCTCCTGGGTTGCTTTCTTATCTGTGAAAAGAAGAGGTTGGCTCCCATAATCTTTTTGTTCCCTTCAAACTCTGGCAAATAATATTCCAAAAATTTAATTTGAAAATTATTTCTTATGGCTAAATTTAGTTCTGATTATTGAAACAATTAGATTTTTGAACCTACTAATTCTTGGAGTTTTAAACCTGGGTATCAACTATAAAAAATGCAAATGAAAAGCAGTGAAGGCTCAGAAAACAGAGAAGTCATGTCTATTAACTGACATTAAATGTTAAGTATTTATTTTTTAAAAAGCGTACAACTATGCTGGGAGAACATATTTTTAAAAATGGAAAAAATAAGTTAGGGCACGGTCACTTGCATGTTTGTGTTTAGCAAATATGTGTAACTTGTGTGTGCTTAGTCGCTCAGTTTTATCCCACTGTTTGCGACCCCATGGACTGTAGCCCGCCAGGCTCCTCTGTCCATGGGGATTCTCCAGGCAAGAATACTGAAGTGGGTTGCCCTGCCCTCTTTCAGGGGATCTTCCTGACCCAGGGATTGAACCCAGGTCTCCCACATTGCAGGCAGATTCTTTACCATCTGAGCCACCAGGAAAGTTCAATTCTGGTAACTTGACTGCTGTTAAAAACATTTTCCCCTTAACTTTAATTACATAAGGAAAGGATATTCTCTAGGGATAACCTCTAATAAGCAAAGCAGTCCTTTGACTTTCTTCCTATGTTTATAAAGACCTTTTTGTAAATAGACATATGTATACAAACTTTTTTTTAACTAAAATAGCTTTTAAAAAATGATGCTGAATTGTATTGTTTCCTAATTGTGAAAATTCAGATTTCTGTTTTGTAGATTCTTTTCATGTAATTTGTAGAGAGTTGGCAGTTACTGAACAGTATGAATTTCACTATCAGTCTTTTTTTTCTTTTTAATCTTTAATAATTTGGAGCTCAAGTTCTAGAAAATCTTGACTATCAAATAGTTTTGGAATAGAACTTTTTGACTGATTTAATCGTGGTTACATCAATTTGAAGCATATTCAGACCTGCAGACTCTCTCCCCCACCACTGTTCTTCATCTACACAGCTAAACCTGCTCATAATTCAGTGCTGAGCACAGGGACCTCCAACAGTAATTAACTGTTTGTCTTAACTTCCTAGTAGTGAAGAATACTTGACCCTTCCTGCTTCTATCAAAACTCACACAGCTCTCAAGTCCCAATTGTCGTGACAGTTCTTCAGTTGTTTGGGAGCACTTATTGCATGATGGGCTTCCCAGGTGGCGCTAGTGGTAAAGAACCCGCCCGCCAGTGCCAGAGATAGAAGACACGTGGGTTCGATCTCTGGGTCAGAAAGATGCCCTGGAGGAGGGCGTGGCAACCCACTCCAATATTGGAGAATTCCGTGGACAGAGGAGCCTGGGAGGCTACAGTCCATAGGACTGCAGAGAGTCAGACACGGCAGAAACAACTTAGCACACACACACACACTGCATGCTCCCACCACGAAGGCTGTGATAAGAAGTAGAGCAAAGTCCTTCTGCGTCTTGATGCTTTAGCACCATTCTTCTAGCTGGTTGTGATTGATTTTGATAGCTGGCTATAGTTTTTGTCACCAGTTAGCATGTCATTTGCACAATGCGAACTGGAATCATCCTGCAGTTTTGTAAGTGGATAGTGGAACATAACCCTCCACTGCAAGAAGATTTGCTAGAAGAGTTTTAAATAATACCAAAAACAAATGAGAACAAAGCCTACACTTTGGGGACTTAGGTCTGTAAAGGCAGTTTTGGCATCAAAGAGAAAAAGGTTTATGCCCAAGAACTTCATTTTTCTTCTCCCTTAGACCTCCTAGGCCAAGTTCTGGTGATAGCATATAAAACTGTTGGTGTCTAAAGTCAGCTCATCTCTAAATACAGCAATTTGAAATATGTTCAGAACTGCATGTGTAATAGACTGCTTTATTCTTATTGAAGGTTCCCCAAAATACTGAATGTATTTTAATTACTGAAAATAAGTTAGTGGAAATTTCTTACATGGCTGACTATAGAGAATATAGTCAGCCATGCACTGAGCCATGAAATTGTGTGTGTGTGTGTGTGTTCTGTCTCTGTTTCTTTTTCCTCCCAGCGCCCAACACACACATACCACCCTCTCTCTGCCCCACCCCCCCAAACACACACATCTTTCTAAAGTACTGACTCTTCATTCCATGCTGACAGGTTGTACTGTAACTTGTTATTAGAGTCTTCAATGAGCAACTTACACTGAATTCTGTAGCAAAACTCCTATAGTGCCAGTGCATTCACACTTTTTCCTATATTTCTCTGTTCTTTATTAAAAATAAATCTCATTTTATAAATTATCTATTTATAATGCTTTGCATTTTTTATGAAATCTTCTTGACACTTCAGATGACCTATGTATATGCGTCTGTGCTGAGTCATGTCTGACTCTTTGCAACCCCATGGACTATAGCCCGCCAGGCTCCTCTGTCCATGGGATTTCCCAGGCAAGAAAGAATTCTGGAGTGGGTTGCCACTTCCTTCTCTAAGGGATCTTCCCAACCCGGGATGGAATGTGTATCTCTTATCATACTTTTACTCCTAGGCTGACTTCCTGTCCTTACACTGTTGGTTTACCCCTGGCCTATAAATCTGTTGCAAAAGTTAGCCCAAAGACATAGAAAATTGCATGCTACCAATTATTTATTTTTTAGGTGCCTAATCTAGGATTTGTTTCTGTGTACTGTGGAGATTGTCTGCATTGTGAATATTGAGAATAATACATAGCTTTGGTAAAAAGTTTCTCCTTAAGGAATAGCATATTTAAAACATTGATTCATTCTTTACCATGTGCTTAGGCAGCCACATGTGCCAAATCTTTTCAAATAGAATATTTTGTCTTCTTTCCACAAGCCATTAAAATTTCAGCATTCCAGGTCTGTCTTCTACAGCTCTCTTACCTGTGAAAATGGGATAAGATTTTGGCTTTTTAGGATCACATATGTGAATTTGAGGTTCAGAGGCTATGGTCACTGTGGCTCTGTGACAGCCATCGCCTACTGTCGTCCAGGATTATGTCCCCTGTGGTTGTCATGGGGGAAACGGTGACATGCATACTTTTAGCTGCTGGAGTGTTAGATTCTGCCCCACAGCCCGGTGACTATTTTGGAATCTCTCCTGTAAGTCTGGGATGTGAAACATCACTAGTTTCACCTTGGATCCTGGGCAGCAGAATGGTCAACTGCTTAGTGCAGCTGAAGCAGGGTGAATTCCTCAGCATGGATCATTTCAGATGTCTCTCAGAGCTGCTTCTCCTGAATAAGGCTTGCTCAGAAGGATGTTTGTCGGTGGTGGTCAGTCGGTAAGTCGTGTCCGACTCTTTAGCGACCCCATGGGTTGTAGCCTGCCAGCCTCCTCTGTCCATGGGATTTCCCAGACAGGAATACTGGAGTGGGTTGCCATTTCCTTCTCTAGGGGATCTTCCAATCTAGGGAGCAAACCTGTGTCTCCTACATTGGTGGGCGGATTTTTTACCACTGCACTGCACCACCAGGGAAACCAGTTAAACACACAACAGCAACAATGAAACAACAAAAGGATGCTGAACTGTTCTTGCCTGCTGGAGCATAGAAGCAGCCACGAGGTGGATTTTCGGATACCAGCTTAGGAATGGGACAGAGCAGGAAGGGCTGGTTGTGGTGTTGGTGGCTAGAATCGATCTCTAGAACCAATGAACTGTGAAACCTAATCAGGTTTTTTTCCAAGGTAGGTAGATTCTGAGAGGAAGATGGACCACAGAAGACCTTGGCCTAAAATATTTTCAACCTCTGATTTGTAACTTAATGTAAGAACCTTATGAACGTTTTAGTCTATTTCAAGATATATCTGTGATCGCTTGTGTAGGGCTAATAAAAAAAGTTAGAAATAAATGAATTCCATGAGAATTCTTCTTTGAGCTCTTGAGTCAAGTAGCACTACCTGAAGGTGAGATAGTATGGATAATACTTGAAAAAACAAAATTATTCTGATACAAAACTTCGGTTTTCTTCACTGTGTCAGTTAAATTGAAAAGCCTACTCAAATTGCAGTTCAAATTCAAGAGTTCCTTCTGGACATACTTGATTCCTTCTTTTCCTCTTTTAGCCCTATGGGATAGGGAATCGCCAGCTGTCTTTAGTTTAAAGGTATTTAACCTGCTTTCCAGCTGCTTATTGTCATGGACTCAGTGTTGCTGTTGGCTCAGGCTCATCATTCCTATCCCAAGGGCTGTCTTACCACTTCTGCAGGACATTGAGTTAAGTTATTTAACTGCTTTGAATTTGACTGTCTTCATCTGTGAACTAGAAATAGTGATACCTTTCCTGCTACCAGAATTTGAGAAGATTGAATGAGATGGTGGGATATGAAAGTACTTTTAAAGGGTAAAAATTACTAGAATTTATGGTCACGGTAAAATTACCAGCTCTGACTCAGAGTGGCATTAGAGAGGTCCCATAATTGTCAGGAGGTTGAGCACTGCGGTGTAGTGCGGGGCTGGGGTACCCATGCCTGGCTGACCTTAGTCCATCCTCGTTTCGCTGCTTTCTCCTGCTGTGCTTGTCTTACTGGGAATAGCGGTAATAGTTAATTTCCTCTGAGGAGGTACACTGGTACATTATATAGCTTGTCTGGTTTTAAGCCTAGTCCTGTCCTTGTAAAGTAAATGCGGTTTTTATTCAGATTTTACAGATGAGAAAACAGGGACCCTGAGAGATGAGGTAACTTGGCAGCTAGTGGGTGGGTGAAGCCAGGGTGTGATCCCTGACAGTTTGACTCCAAGATGGCTCTTTAACCTTATGATAATCTTTTATGCATATTTTACTATTTCTTTAAAATCAGGAGATGAGTTTGAGTTACATCAGAGAATACATTTCTTTATCCATTATTCATTTTCTTGTCTTTTATTGAAGTAAAAAATCATACCTAATGATGATATTTTAAATTCTGTTTAAGTCTTTAAAAATATGCAAAAAGCATCAGTGAAATATTTTTTTAACATTTTTCATTGTTATGTGACATTCTTATAAAATAAGGCCAGTTGTAAACACAAATTTAGACTTCAGTATGTTGACTGTGCTGGGAAAGAGAGTAGGTTCAGGGTGCAGATGTGGTTGGACTTGTTCATGCGCAAACCTTTGCCAGCAGAACGGGAGCTCTACTTGGAGTGCACAGTCAGTGTTACCACTCGTGGAGGCTTTACAGAGTGCTGGCACACAGATCCCTCCTCACCCTGTGAACTGGCCCTGCTCCCATGTACTCCTCAGAAACCAAGTGAAGTAGTAAGAAAGTGAAAGCTCCTGACCCTCTGCTCCGGGTATGCACACACCCCCTCCTCTGGCCTTCTCCTAGGCTCACACCTGCGTGTCCCAGTGTGTGCTTGGAGGTAGCTGCCTTGGGTAGCTCAGGCATTCAAGATTTATTTCTTTACAACTGAACATAGCTATTAGAGCTCTTTATAAATGAGTCATGAAAATAATAGCTAGTTTTCATTTCCAGTGGTTTTAAATTAAAGCTCAATTTAGACTTTGGCCTTCTTTTAATTGGTGTGTTTTGATTGTTGGTTGTGCCTGTTTACTAATTTGAGTGAAGGTACCAGTTTCTAAGGCCAGCATCCAGTAGAGAGTTACGCTTAAATGGACTTAAGTTCATTTTTTTCTCTTACTGATGTTTGTTCTCTACTGGTAATATAGATTAATGAATGCCTGCCTATCAATATTTTGTCTTCAGCAGGCATCTTCTTCTATAATTAAAAGAGCTTAGTGGCTCTGAGAGAATTCAGTAATCTCCCCAACAAACAAAGGAGATTATCTTTGAGTTTAACTATAGAAAGGTCACTCAGGTAACACTGAAATCTCCTTTAAGGCAAGATAAATATCTTTGCCCTTAACTGCGTCTCTAATGTTCCATTGTTTTGTTTTCTTAAGTAACAATAGTAATGTGTTTGCTGTCCCAGAAGTCTTATGTATGTGTTGCTTATGGAAACTTAGACTATCATTCCAAACTCAGTAATGTTTACTGATATACCACATGTATACTGCTGTTCTAGGAACTCAGTTATCCCCAGATAAGAGCTGGGTAGGTAACAGGATGATTCTGTTGTGTTGTCTGGCCAGTTGTTGATTATCAGTAGCTAGTTTCATGAGAAGCTCTTTGAGAAAACTGAGTAGTTGTAATTTCCACCTGAGTTTGACCGTTTCCATGCACACGGTGGATATTAGACAACTTCATGAATGCTGCTGATTGATCATCCTTTTAGGGCACAAATGATGTAGGCAGTGAAGAAAAAAGAGAGAAATACTATTGCACTTAAGAAAGCCCTCTTAATAAAAACTTGGGTTGACATCCTCTCCAAAAAGTCAAGAATGATTCAGTGTGAGACACCTGAAAATGTTATTATGTGTGTTATATTTATATACAGCCTTTAAGAAAACAGCCTGTAGGAAGTGAAATATGCTTATCTTTATATTTCTTATTACATTGATAGTAATTCTGCCTCTGGGATTGAAGTTTCCTGGCTTCTCACAGTGTCTCTCATTAATGGTACCTTTGCTCAGCTCAGTCTTGGGTTTCTCAGAATCTCACAGTGGCTAAGAACATTTTAATTTCTTGATAGGTAGGCCCAGGCCCATCTCCAAGTCAGTGAAAGGACAGTGGGGAATTGTAGCTCAGATCCCTCACTCTGAGGAGTGCCAGGATTTCCTGGAAGGGAGCAGAGAAGATCTTGCAGATGACACCCGAGAAGCAGAGCAGAGGATTTCATCCAAGGAGAAGACGGTCAGCGACTGCAGTGCCACGAGGCAGGATGCAAGGGCTGCCGCCACCGTCCCCAGGCCAGCAGTTTTAGTGGAGTGTTGGGCATCAGAGCCACTGAACTTCCCTAAGGGATGACAGGGCTGTGAGAAAGCACAGGCTCCTCTTAAGAAGCCAGAGGAGGACAGGGTAGGGGAGAGGCAGAGGCCCCAAGGATTTGTAAAAGCAGGGAAGCATTTTGGGATTGCCCGGGTTGGGTTTTATTTTAAGGCAGGAAGAAGGGAGAATGCTTATAGGCTGAAGACAGTGGAGCAAAGGAGGGAAGTTTGTTGTTGAAGCGGTGAGTGTTCTTTCCTGAAATACTGACATTTCTCAGGGAGGGGGCTTGGAGGATGCTTGACTGCATAGTGACTAGAAAGCCAGTCCATGATTAAATTTGCCATAGTTATGAAATACATTGGTAGGAGTTTTCTCTGTGTTTAAATTATTATTTTTTAGGGTGTAAAGAAACATTTATCCACCTGACAAGTTTTTTAAGAATTGGCTACACTAGGAATATAGCAGTGATGGAAAAGACAAAAATCCCTGCCCCTATAGAGATTATGTCTTCACAAAAATATGGTTGTAAGTAATCCTGGAACCCATTTCATGGTTTCTACTTGCACTTTTTTTCATGCTTTGTGGCCTTCCCTTAGGGTGACGTGAACACGTAAGTGACCTTCCTGCCCCAAGGGATCCGAAGATTGCTTTCTGTCCAAGCCTTGCAGGTGGCTCTTGCTTCACTCCACCCTCTTCCTAATTGTCACCCGCAGTTACCTCATAGAAATACTCTCCGGGTCCCATTTTAGCTTAGGCAGCATGTGTCCCTGACTGGTAGCCAGGTCAGATTTTGATGTTGAAGGCATGGGTGTGGTGATTAGTTCTGGGGAGTTAATCCAGCATACTCTGTTGGTAATAAAATATCAAAGTTTTAAAATCATTTCTTTTTAGAAAATAGGGCATATTTAGAAATATCCTTGTAAATGCTGCTTATTATCTTGCATAACCAGTAGACTTTGTTGGATGGAAAATAGTAACAATATGGCTAATATTTCAGCACTCAAACAGTTTATTTTTGCTTCAGGTAGAGGGTGACTTGGTACTTACATATGGCCAGTGGTTGTGCCATTGATAAATTACATCCCCTAAACAAATTTTTGAAATTTCACCATATTTATAGTGATTGTCAAATTGTGATGGGAAGGTTGTTGAGAAGAGCTGCTTTAGCTTTTAACATTCGTTCGGCAGACTTCTGTTGAAGAGGAAGGGCCCGGGAGCGTGGTACACAGCCTGTCACTCTGGGAATGCTTGCTTGGAGCACTGAACAAAATTGATTCAAGTCGCTACTCTGACAGTTTACCTTAATTCATTTGAATTTTATGTTTTAGTTGTATTTATATTTTTACCTCAAACTGCCACTGCATCCTCTCTCCCAAATGTTGGAATAAAATTGACATTCTAGAAGTAGATGCTCTATTTTTCGTAGTTACGTGGTGGTTTCAAATGGATCCTGCCAACTATGCCCCCTGCCCAAACTAGGAGAATCCAGATTTAAGGAGTCTCGATTTGGGGTTCGAGCGCTCTACCTTCCCCGGAGACACCCCATTCATTGAGCTCCTCATCTAGTTCCCTTTCTCCTTTCAGGTTGCTTCCTAGTGTAGGGTATAGTCTCGTGACTTCTGCCTCTTCCCTCCCAGGCACAAAATCTTTTGAGGTTTTCTTCAAACCTTTTTCTTCTTGTTAACTGCAGGAAAATGAGTAGGCGGTAACTAAGTTAGAGACATAGACAAGTTCTCAAGTTATGGAAAGGTTTTCCGCTGAAGTACATGTGTTCTAGGCTCCTGGTGTTTGGCTTCTTTTTCTGGCCATCTCTGTGTTTTACTGGAGATGAAATCCGTCACTCTTACTACAGCTGGTATTCCCAGCTCTTCTCTCTTACTGCAGCATCCTAAAACTAGTGGTGGGGACTTGGTTTACACAAAGGCCTCAGCGAAGCTTATTTGCATCTTAGAGATCTTTCTGGCCTGAGACTCATCTTGGAGAGGTGTTGCTGTCTTACAGCCTGGCACACACAAGTAAAAGGCATTGCAGAGTCAGTATTGTTCAAGTGGAGGATGAGTAAGACAGAGGCCTTGCCCTGAAGTGAAACACAGCCCAAGGGGAGAGATCAATCTGTTCCTTTATTCAGTACATATTATTGAGACTCTGCCATATGCCAAGCTTTCTGCTAGGGCAAGGAACATAAAGTTAAGACTCACTTCTGCTCTCAAGGATTTCGCAGTCAGGCAAGAAGCCGTTACAGCAGAGTGCTATTTGCTGAGTTGGGACAGAGGAAGGCATCCACCCCACTGCCCACTGAGTGAGAGGGGCTGTGACCAGTGGGGAAAGCCGAAGGCAGCTTCTGGGATAGTTTCTTCAAGGGAGGGGTGACCCTAGATAGAATTTGAGAAATAATATGGGAACAGGATATACCTAAACAAGTTTTTCTAATTAAGGAAAATTAGGCAAACTATTTTTTGCTTCTTCTGTATACTAGGTTAAACTCACATTTTATCAATTGTCAGCATTGTTTCTATTTTTCAACTTAAAAATTTGAGATTGAGTATCAGCTGGAGTGATAATGAATTTAGTCAGTTATTTTAGTTAAAAAGAATATTCATATGCATGCTTATGAAAGACTGTCATGTTTTAAAACAAAAAAAATAATACAGTCTATATATTACAAGTATAGTTTTTCCCCATTTCCATTCAGATTATTCTTTTATAATGAAGTTCTTTAAAAATCAGAAAATGGTTAGGAAGAATGTGTTTTGAATCATATATCAGGCTAAATTTTACATCAAAACCCACCAGTTTAAAATAAACACAATGCTTTGGTTCTTCTAAATTGTAGCTTTTGATGCAGTGAAAAGAAATAAGCATATTTAAGAATATCTACAGTCCATTGAAATGAGAAGACATTATATAATGTCATTATATAATGACATTATATATACAATTATATAATGACATTATATAATGAGAAGACAATATAATGATTCAGACCGTATTTGGGACAGGATATTGGAATTAATGTGCCTTCTCTTTCAAGTTATTAGTGGGCAGATGATATTTTTAACAATTGCCTGTTACATTTTTAAGGAAAGAGTGCCACCTATTGAATGAAGATTTTATCTTCTCTCATTCCATTCCTAGAGTGTTCTGTTTCCCTTTGAATCTTTGATTTCTTCAACTGTATGCTATAATTAACTGCAATAATTTTTGACAGTGAATAAAGCAGTTAGATTCACTCTTGATCCTGTCTTCTAGTGGATTAACCTAGGGTGGCTAGTTTTCTTAGAGGGAGTTTGAGCCCTCCAAAACCAGTTGCAGAAACAAAACCTAAATATAAGCATGATTCAGCACTTTGCAGGTTTCAAAACCTTCCCCTTATTTTAATGTATTCTCTAGCTGAAAGGGTTTGTGTTTGTTTTAAGATGTGTGTGTGGACACTCAGTGAATAGGAATTATTCCCAGGAATAATTGAAAGGGATTGAGGAACATACGACATTGGTCAGGATCTACTGGGGAGACCTCAGTCTCCTCGGGGATGTTAGTACAGAGACTGATCACAACTTGGCCATAGGTCACTTGGGGAGATTCCTGAGGTTACAAATCCCAAACACCAGATGCAGAGTAAATTACATGGTGCTTTTTGGTAGTTCTTATCTGTGGAAGGTTGAGAACATGAACACAAGCATACACACCAGTATCAGAAGTAAAAGACTTCATTTGGGAATTTATATGGTCATCATTTGAAGTTTATTGGCACGTTAGTGGTGTATTGGCAACAGGGAGGCCTGGCATGCTGCAATTCATGGGGTCGCAAAGAGTCAGACACGACTGAGCAACTGAACTGAACTGAACTAAAGGCATCAACTGTCTTCAGCTTTTCCACTTGTTTACTGGACTGTACAAGTAGGGAGTGATTTTTTTTTTAAGGAGGTGAACTGTATGCTAAATTGATTTATACTTGCTGATGTAGACAGATTAATAATATAGCCCACTGAGGGATGATATTTTGTGTTAAAATCCTGAGGTCAAAAACAAAACAGTATATAATGTAAGGTGGTGGTTGTTCAGTCGCCCTGTCGTGTCTGATTCTTTGCGACCCCATGGACTGCAGCACGCCAGGCCTTTCTGTCCCTCACCATCTGCCGAAGTTACAGTGTAAGGTATCATTCCATATACAATGTTTTAAGTTGTCTAATCCAAATATGTCAAGCTTATGTCCTAAGTATCAAATGTAATTCACCAAAGATGAATTACTTTTTTTTTTTTTTTTCCACTTTAAAGAATAAATTGCATCTAAGAGAGTAGATCTTAAAAGTAAAATAAATAAGAAAATAAATTGCAGTGACTGCATTATGGGAAGAGCAGGCTTGGTGGCTGCAGAGAGCTCTGGACTGGGGGAGTTAGAATTCATATTGGGACGCTGTCACAGCTGAAGCTGAGGCTTGGCTAGAAAGCCACCATGCTTCATTTCTCATTTCTGGCTCCTGCTTCACAGCTTTTTGACTTGAAGCACTTAAATATGCAGAATGATTATGTTTCTTTAAGGAGGAGAAAGTTGTGGTTCTTTTCTTTAAAAAAAAAAAAAAAACCAACTAGGAAAGTTAATGTTTTCAGTGTCAAAAAAAAATCCATGTAAATCCATGTTTTTTGGGCCCTCCTTTCTTGACTGTTTCTCCTGATAGTTGTTTTAGCTTTCTGAGAGAGCTCTGATACAGTCCATTGTACATAATACTCACCCTTTTTTAGTAATTAGACTTGAATTGATTTTACCATAGTGACTATTAGGGAAACTGAGTCCAAAAGTTTTAGTAATTTCCAGCCTGAGTTTTCACAGAGTCTATGGATCCACGTTTGTTCTATGGTAATGGTAATGTTGAGAAAGGATTCTCACATTTTAAAACACCAGGAGACACTGAATTATAGATGTACAAAGAATATTTTATGCAAATAAACTATTGGAAGGTACTCTCCAGAATTAACAGAGTCTGTGGATCCTGTTGAGCTATATATTTTTTGATATTATATCTCCCTTGCAGAACTGTAGTATTCACATTGTAGCATTAATGAACGATGTCTTCCCAGGTGGTTCGGCGGTAAAGAATCCGCCTGTCAAACAGATGTGGGTTCAATCCCTGGGTCGGGAAGATCCCCTGGCGAAGGAAATGGCAGCTCCAGTCTTCCTGCCTGGGAAATCCCATGGACAGAGAAGCCTGGCAGGCTGTGGTCCACGTGGTCCCAGAAGAGTGGGATACAACATAGTGACTAAACAGCAACAATTAATTAACCATTAATTAACAACTAAAGAGCAATTAATAAATGAACCATGTTCATTCTGGGTGTCCCTGAAACAACATCTTGTAGTCTGATCTGATTTGGTTAAATTCTTGAATTCCCGAAAGGTTGGGGATTACTTAAGATTCTGTAGCTAGGGAGGAGGGTTCAGGATGGGGAACATGTGTATACCTGTGGTGGATGCATGTTGATACATGGCAAAACCAATACAATATTGTAAAGTTAAAAAATAAAAAAAAAGATTCTGTAGCTGGTTAATGGCCTAGTTATGACTTCCCAATCCTGTTATTAATTCAGTAGCACATGTTTATTTTTAAGGAAATATTTCAGCCATGCAGAGGGAAAATACCAGAGAATAATATAATGAACAGCCATAAAATCTTTACCCATATTTAAGAAATGCTAATATTTTATCATATTTGCTGCAGTTGGATGTTAAGGAAATGAGTGTGCTTTAGACACAGCTGGAGCCTCCTTTGTCTTCTTACCCTCGTCCTCCTCGCTCCCCAGAGGTAATGGGCCCCTGTAGCCTGTTAGCAGTCTTCACATCCCAGACGTCTCTAATCAGCGTTATTTCCTCCTGAAACCAGAAAAAATAGTTTTATTTTGTTATTGTTATCTGCTTTTCAACTAACATATTGTTAAGGGAAACTGAAGTAACATAGACCAGAAGGAAGAGCACAGGGCCTCAAAGCCAGAGAAACCTGGTTTGGAAACTCAGAATTCCCACTTACTGTGGATTCTTAGTCAGACTTATTAATCTTCCCAGCAGAGTTTCTTTGTTTGCACAGTGTGGACACTGAGTCTTACCTTGTAGCTTTGTGAGAGGTTTCATGGAGCCCCTGGCATAGTACCCGGTACGGACGAGGGGCTCCGTAAGGAACAGCAGCAGTGTAATAATGAGGATGGTGGTGGTTGTAGTTATTTAGTGTGTGCTCACCATACACTTGACGCCATTTTAAGTGCTTCATCCATGTTCGTTCTTTGTAAAACTGAGATGATAACTGTATGCAAAGGGTTTAAAACAGTGCAAGGTACATAGGAAGTACATCAGAAGTATTGGCTATTATCGCCATTTTACAGAAAAAGGAAATTACTGGAAGCAAATTAGGGGGGTGAACTTACTTTTGAGCACTTTACCTGTACGCGTGTTTAATCCTATGGTAGGTATTATTCTTTTTACGGTGAGGAAGTTGAGGTACAGAGAGGTTAAATAACTTGGGTCAAAGCCATCCAGCTGGTCCGTGTCAGACCTTGGGTTTTAACCCAGGCCTTCTAGCTCCAGAACTCTCATCACTGATCACCATGCCATATGTCTTGATGACACTTGTGGTACAGCTTCTTTATCTCCCCTATCCCAGGAACGTGTACATCAAGTTATGCCATCTCCTTTGAATAAGAAGCCCTTTTGATTTTGCTGAGTATACAACTGAGATTTTACTGGTTTGGGTGGCTGTTGCCCCATCTGTGCCCCTAATAGACACCCCCGTAGTTTCTAAACTCCCCAGTGAGGACCTGTCATGTACTAGTGGACGGATTTGGGCAGTTCCCTGTAGCCTTCTCTGGATGACGTGGAACAATGGACTGGTTCCAGATTGAGAAAGGAGTACGTCAAGGCTGTATATTGCCACCCTGCTTATTTAACTTACATGCAGAGTACATCATGCGAAATGCTGGGCTAGATGAAGCACAAGCTTTAATCAAGATTGCCAGGAGAAATATCAGTAACCTCAGATATGCAGATGACACCACCCTTATGGCAGAAGGTGAAGAGGAACTAAAGAGCCTCTCGATGAAGGTGAAAGAGAAGAGTGAAAAAGCTGGCTTAAAATTCAGCATTTAGAAAACTAAGATCATGGCATCTGGTCCCATCACTTCATGGTGAATAGATGGGGAAACAGTGGAAACAGTGACAGACTTTATTTTCTTGGGCTCCAGAATCACTGCAGGTGGTTACTGCAGCCATGAAATTAAAAGACGCTTGCTCCTTGGAAGAAAAGCTCTGACAAACCTAGACAGCATATTAAAAAGCAGAGACATTACTTTGCCAACAAAGGTCAGTCTAGTCAAAGCTATAGTTTTTCCAGTAGTCATGTACAGATGTGAGAGTTGGACCGTAAAGAAGGCTGAGTGTGGAAGAATTGATGCTTTCGAATTGTGATGTTGGAGAAGACTCTTGAGAGTCCCTTGGACAGCAAAGAGATCAAACCAGTCAATCCTAAAGCAAATCAGTCCTGAATATTCATTGGAAGGACTGATGCTGAAGCTGAAGCTCCAGTACTTTGGCCACCTGATGTGAACAGCTGACTCATTAGAAAAGACCCTGATGCTGGGAAAGATTGAGGGCAGGAGGAGAAGGGGATGACAGAAGACGAGATGGTTGAATGGTGTCACCGACTCAATGGACATGAGTTTGAGCAAGCTCCAGGAGGTGGCGATGGACAGGGAAGCCTGGCGTGCTGCAGTCCATGGGGTCGCAAAGAGTTGGACACACATGAGCGACTGAAAAACAACAGTGACAGTGTCTGGATGGCACTGCCTCCTTCGGCCACACGCGTCTCACTGCCTCTGCTTTCCCCTGACCTGCTCCCCACCAGTCACTGCGGAAGCGCTGTCATCAGCGCTGAAGACGTGTGAGTGCTTCCGCAATGCCAGAGCTCCAGGGGTTTTCGAGAAGCAAGGGCCGTTCCCCAGGCCCCTTTTTTATTTCAAGTTCTGGGGTCTTCCTCTAGGCGTGTAGAGATTTTTAAAGTAATGGCTTGTCAGGGGTTTTTCTTGGCTGATCTTTGTCTTCTCTCCAGGCTTAAATCTTAAGCAGAGTGAATACAATGGGCCTGGGGCAGATCTTAGTGACGGACTCTGGCCTCTGCAATGCAGGAGACCTGTGTTCAATCACTGGGTCAGGAAGATGCCCTGAAGTAAGAAATGGCAACCCACTCCAGTATTCTTGCCTAGAGAATTCAATGGACAGGGGAGCCTGGAGTCCACGGGGTTGGCAAAGAGTCGGACACAACTAAGCGACTGACACACTGGTCTCTGCTAGTGGTTAGACTAGGCCAAATTTGAATTGTCTGACATCCACTGCTCTTAGGATGAGTTCGTACCAGGTGAGTTTACTCATCTCTGGCTGGCTGTCAAATAATCTTGTCACCCATATTTTGATTTTTAGAGGCTTAATTTCACTGAAGGCAGTTGCTGAATTTTATGGAAGCTTGAAAAGCCACCATTGAAACAGTATTAACTGGTATTAATTTCTTGTCTGTATTTTTCTTCTTAGACCTATTGACTAATTTGAGCCAGAAAGGATATAGAGATGATCCTGTACAGATTTCTCACAGTATATTCTAAGGACCGCCACTCTGTCAAAGGTGTTTTGCTTATAAGGACTTTTGTGCCAAATTAGTGTGAGAAATACTGTTACCTTCTTTTTTTTTTCCTTCTTGAAAAAGTATGATGAACTTGTCTTTAAATGAATATGTTTAACTTTATGTAGTGTTTCCTAAACAGAACAATAAATTGTTTAGTACTCTGTTGGACCTTATTTTCACCAAAGCTGTTTCTTTTGTCAAGAAAGTCTTTTAACCTTCATCAGCTTCATGCCTGCTAGTCCTTTTCTTTCCTTAAAAACTATTCAGGCATCACCTCCTTTGTAGGTCTTTCCAGGACTCTGCTACAAAAAATTAAGGATGGAGATCCACTCCATCCTTGCAGCTGTTTATGATCTGTTAAAATACTCCTATTGTAGCAGTGCTGGCACGTTTTCTCTCTTCTGCTAGACTAAGCGCCTAAAGGGATGGAGATCCTGTCTTTTTTCTTTATCCCACTTTGTATCTCTGTTGCCTAGTTCAGAGCTTACACATAGTAGGCGTGCCAGCATTCACTGAACAGAATGGTTTTCTAGCATTAAAAGCATAGAGAAGAAAAGCGACATTTGTCAGGAAGTTATTCTTCCTCATTCTGAGCATCCCAGTTAACGTGCCTTTCCACCAGCTAGAAAGAAGTACTATAGAAATAGTACTAGCTGTTCCATGGGGTTTGAAAGAGATCATTCTCCTAGCACAGGCTATAAGAGGGCTTTGTGCTCTACTTCAGCACTATATGCCTTCTCCGTTAATCTGGGAACATTAAAAACAACCAAAGGGTTTTTATTAATACAGAAGGTATTCAAGGAAATGACAGCCCAACTCCAGTATTCCTGCCTGGAAAATCCCATGGACAGAGGAGCCTGGCAGCTACTGTCCATGGAGTCGCAGAAGAGTTGGACCCAACTTAGCGACTCAACAACAGTAGTTCATGTTACATTTTTAACTTTACTTTTCTTCAACTGTGAAAGGGGAAAGTGTGCAGTAACATACCACTTTCCCAACTACTAGTTTTGTTCATTTGATCTTTAGAATATTCAAACCCAAGTGGTCACATTTCTTTCAAGATAATTGGCTTAGTAAAAATGTAGTCACATACCCATTGGAGAATGTTCCAGAGAAACATACTTAAGAGCTCACCGTAACACTAACTTGGGATCTTTTTGATGAAAACCAAAATGGCGAAGGAGCAGCCATCTTTCTCCCCTGGATGCCTGCCTTGTGCCACGGATTGTGTGCCAGCGCCCTTGGCGGAGGACAGGACACGGCTTTGCTGAAAGCGGCCCCATGGTAGTAGTGTATAGGGATTTCTAATATACTTCTCTAAAAGCTCACTTAGTTTATGCATCAGTTGTCTTTTACACATTCCCAACCCTAGACTCGTCAAGTAGCATGAAAGGGGAATTCTTGAAAGGAAATACACATTTAGCAAAATACTGTAAAAAAATTAGCATCCTTTTCCTTGCTTACTGATCTATATTCAACAATTAAGGAAGAGGATGCTCACACATCCCAGTGTTTTTTTTTTTTTAACAGTTTCTAAAGGTTCTTCGTCAGTTATCAAGGACACAACAAAGGAAGGAATAAACAGTGGAATTTTTAGCACTGAATATTAAAAGAATACAGGCTTACAGAGTGAAAAGTATTTGAAGCTTTCGTGGGTTTTTGTTGGAGAGGAACAGATGAGAAGTGGAACCATACTTAAACTCCCACTGTAAGCATTGGCTCTCAAAAAACAGTTTGCATTAAGCCTGTAGATTTTCTCAGTTCACGAGTGAGAAGAGTTGTGTGACTCTTACCCCATGGGAAGGTGGATAGAATAGTATTATATTATTTATAAATTTTGTTACAGAAGTGGTTACTTTGATGAATACCCCCCCAAAAAAGTATTTTTGTACAATATTAAGTTTAAGTTGTAAATATTCCAGTGACAGCTAGTAACTTGTCAGTCCATTTTGTTTTGTCTGTCATGGTAACAGAACCACACTCACTGTTTTTCTGTCACTAAGGTATTCATATATTTTGTGAGACAATGACTTTTATAAAATCATGAAACTCGTATTTCTCTCCAGTTCTGACCATTTTTACAGTTTTCATTTGTCTGCATAAATATCGTCATCAAATTTCAGTTCATAATTTGAGACAAGTGAGTGAATTTCATTGAAGTTGAATCTTAAGACATTACAGAACTGACAACATGTTGGTTTCACTGCAGTCGGTTTTGTTTTCTTTTCTGCCCACACAGGAGGGGTATTAACTTGAAAAGACACCTGCCCTCACCTTCTCTGGTTTTTCTCTTTGACTGCTTCTTTAAAAATAATGCTGCCTTTTTTTTAAAATTTCAAATTGCTGAATCTTCTAGGATTTTAATTTCCTTACTAATCTAATTTGATTACTGACTTTATTCATCTTATTTCCTTTTTCTTTAAAATTCTTGTCAATTTTAGTAGTCATTGCATATCCTTGATTTTCTATACATAGCTACTTCCCCCTTGAATTTTGCTGTATATTTGAGCTATCTGAATTATCTTTTCCTCTAACGAGTTTTAACTTTTATTGCAGTTTGACATTTTCTGACATTTACTGGTCAGCTACACACTTGTCAGTACATATGATTACTATCTTGTATTATCCCCCCACCTTGATAAAGTATATCTAATTAGTTTCATACTTATATTGGGTGATTTTTATACTTATCTATTAGCACGTTTAGAAGGAAGAATGATTATTTTTTCCAGATTTTGATAGAACATCTTGGTTCCATTACTGAGTGATTACATCAGTAATACAGATTAAATTGATTTGTTTGTGGTACATTAATAACTTGGATGTAGTGGCTTTTAATGGAATCCACTAGCTACATTTCTGAGAGACATGGATGCCCCAAGGAAACATCTTAACCAAGTTTTTGCATTGCTGCTTTATTTTTTTTCTTGGACTGGGTAGGTATTAAGAAATGATTTAGAAAATCACTTTACATTGGACCTTTTATTTGTTTATCTGGGTTCTCAGCCACAAGAAACATAGCCCCTTTAGTTTGATGTTATTTACTCACTATCTGGGAAGATCCCCTGGAGAAGGAAATGGCAGTTCACTCCAGTGTTTTTGCCTGGGACAGTCCCATGAACAGAGGAGCATGGCAGGCTACAGTCCATGGTGTTGCAAGAATCGGACGCTATGGAAGCACAACAGCACAAGTTTACCTACCTGAAAGTCTAGCCTTGGTGTTTTACTTTAAATATGTCAGTGACTTTGGAGGCTGTTGAAGTCATCCAAAATGCTCATATGTCAATTTTATAAGATTTACTTTACTTTGATAAAACCTGCAAGACAGTCTTATCATTTGACTATTCTTAACGAATGTTTGTGATCAAGAAAGGTTTCTTGTAATCATTAAATAGTCTTGAGCAGAATTAAATGAAAAATTAAAAATAAGATTCATGAAAGAAAACAAACTAGAATCTTTTTTCTTTCTTCCCTTAAGTCTCTGTTGATCATAATAGTGTCCTAATTGCTAGTTACCGATATTTTATATACCTTAAAAAACATTTGTTTTAATGATGTCTGAGCTTGTAGCACACTGACTTAAAATTATCAGGAGTAAAAAATTATCAGGAGTATTTACTTCTCTGTGGAGTTTACTCATTCTGTAGACTTTATTAATTGCTTTAAATATTTTCGTGCATCTCTAGCATGTATATTAAAAACATATATTATAGAAGAGCTGTGCAGTTAAAATACAGTTTTCTTTTTGATTCTCTTGTCTTCTCTAAAGGGAGACTTTGAGGCATGTAGCTTACTCCGTATATGTGTTAGTTGCTCAGTCATGACCGATTCTTTTCGACCCCATGGGCTATAGCTCACCAGGTTCCTCTGTCCATGGAATTCTCCAGGCAAGAATACTGGAGTGGGTTCCCATTCCCTTCTCCAGGGAATCTTCCCAACCCAGGGATCAAACCCCGGTCTCCCACATTGCAGGCAGATTCTTTTCTATCTGGGCCACCAGGGAAGCCCAGTTTACTCCATAAACTTCATCAAAAAAAGCTTACACAGAGTTGCCACCTTTAAAAATGGCTTAATATTGCCTATTAGCTCTGCGTTTTGTAAATTCCCTGTTACTATATTTATACAGTGATTGTTAAATCAGTCTTTTATGAATTGCTAATTTAAAAGTAGTAAACCTTTTGAATATTCTTTCTTTTCTCTTTGAAATGTTTATATACCCCAGAGGCACTCATTTCTGGTAGAAGTTATGGGTTAAACAGGCTGTATGTGTCTATTACATGTGCTGGGTACATCTGCAGTGTTATTTTCCAGATCTTCATTGATTAGGAGTGATAACCAGCTATGCTAACTCCAGATCGTTGATTGTTTATCAAGCCTATGGCGTCAGTTCCTCTGGGTGCTTTGTTTGTGGCAGCAGGGTGTGGCCCAGGGAAAGGACTTACCCTTGAAAAACGGGCACTTTCCATGTCTAGGTTGGCATAGGTCAACTAGAGAGTGAGTATTTGCAGTGTGATTATCCACTAATTTTTTGGTTTAATTTTGGTTAATTTCATACAACTTATACCGTGCTGTGCTTAGTTGCTCAGTTGTGTCTGACTCTTTGTGACCCAGTGGATTGTAACCCGCCAGGCTCCTCTGTCCATGGCAATTTTCCAGGCAAGAATACTGGAGTGGGTTGCCAGGCCGTCCTCCAGGGGATCTTCCCGACCCAGGGATTGAACCCAGGTCTCCCGCATGGAAAAGACTCTGATGCTGGGAGAGATTGGGGGAAGGCGAAGAAGGGGACGACAGAAGATGAGATGGCTGGATGGCATCACTGACTCGATGGACGTGAGTCTCAGTGAACTCCGGGAGTTGATGATGGACAGGGAGGCCTGGCGTTCTGCGATTCATGGGGTTGCAAAGAGTCGGACACGACTGAGTGACTGAACTGAACTGAACTGAACCTTAGTATACATAAAGATTTCCAGAACAGTTTAGATTATGGATAACTTTAGACTCTCAATTCTCTTGGTGTCTAAGCAATCTCAAAAAACCTTGGAAAACACACTGAATTATTTGGGACAGGCACAATTCAGAGCCACCCAGTTGATGCCTACCTGTGAAGTTCTCTTAGCAGCAGGAATTCATATACTAAAACCCATAAGCTTTGTTACCGAAAAGAGGGAGAGCAAGGGAGGAACTATCTCCCAAAACAAAACCAGACCACTCTGGGATCCTTAAAATTTAAGTTGCCAGGTAAAAAGCAAGAGAAGGAAACTTTGGTAAGGATAAGGAGAGTGTGGTGACGCATAAAGGCTGTTAACAACAGAGGCCAGCAACCCCTTACCATGGACAGAGCACTGTGCTAACAGCTCCAAGCGGGTCACTTCAGTCAGTTCTCATGAGAATGGGACTCTCTATTGTTGGCTAGTCATGGGGCTTGTGGGATCCTAGTTCTTGACCAGGGATTAAACCTGCGCCACCTGCAGTGGAAGCAGAGTCCTAACCACTGGGCCACCAGGGAAGTCCCGATGATGAGACTCTTTACTATCCCACTGGCAGATTAAACAAACAAACAAACCAACAAACCAGGAGGTTACGTTATGTGTCCAAGGTAATAAAGTCTGTATGCAAAAAACACAGGATTTAAATTCAGATGTGAATGACTTCAAGGGCGAAAGGAAACTTAGTGTTTTACAAGTGCTTAAAATTTGGAGACCTAGATCTGAGGCCAAAAAAATCTGTATCTTAGTTGTAAAACAACTTTATTTTCCCTTAAGATAATTTCTCCAGAGATATATGGTCAATGGCAACTGCTGGCCTTTTCCCTCTTCTGAGCAAGGAGGACTAAATAAAATCATTGTTAAGAGTAACCCTTCCATCTTTATGTAATGCAACATTACAACATAATATGTAAAAGTAGCTCGCATTATGAAAACTAGGCCCCCTAAGAGTTCACTTCAGGTTGTGCTCAGGAGCATTTGGCTCTGAGAACGAAAGAAACTAGTAACTTTCTTTTTCCCTCAGTGCAGAGTAAATATGCTGACTTTAGTACGATAAAGGACTGTTGATTTCTTGGTATGAGCATGTCCACAGTATAATGAGTCTTATAATACATTGAATTTCTACCAGAAATCTTTATCAGGGGACAAAAACTATCTGCAGTGTTGCCTGCAAACCTTCCCAGTTAGTCCTTTGAAGGATACAGGCACAAAATTTCATCCTCAAAAAGCTCATGTTCTGGTTAACTCATCAAGGGTGGAATAATATGGGGGTTAAATAACAAAGACAACAAATAGCTAATTATCAACAATGATTATAATATAAGCAGTTTAATACCACCTTAGTTATTTTGATTGATTCACACTTAAAAATTATTCTGAACTGTCTTATACATACTAAAAATCTATCTGGTATCAGGGATTTGTTTCTAATAAAATATTACCCCATTTGAGTTTTAAGATTATAATTATTCTCCACCAAAAATTATAGGATTTTGAAAAGTGGGCTTCCCTGGTGGCTCAGATGGTAAGAATGTGCCTGCAATGCAGGAGACCCAGATTCAATTCCTGGATTGGGAAGAGGCCCTGGAGCAGGGAACGGCAACCCACTCCAGTATTTTTGAGATTCATCATCTAATCAATTAATATAGTTATAACAAAGTTTTTTTTTTTAAACACGAACTAATCTAAACAGATTAACATTGTTACAGATTAAGCTTTATCCTCCTTTCATATTTATTTAAAAAACATGAGGTTTCTTACTTTTTTTGAATGAATCTGTAACTGACCTAGGGCTTCAAAAAAAACCTTCTCCCCTGAGGTTAGGTTTATATAGTTTAGTCTCTTTCTAGACCTACAGAATTTACCTGCTAATATTTAAAAAAACAAGATGCTTCACTTGCCTCTTCTCAATGAAGCCACTCAGTCCTCCATTTATCTGGTACCAGGCACTGTTGATTAGACTGTCACTCCTGTAGTTCTCCCTCCTCTTGTCTTTTGGGAGATGATTTTCCCTGGTTCTAAAACTCTAATATTCATTCGTATCATGTACGAGACCCTCTTCCTGGAACCTCTTACATGCCAGCCACTGGCCTCTTCTCATGGCACTAAATCTCTTCTTAAGCACACCAAGATATTTCATGTCTCTCTGCCTTTGAGGATTTTTTTCCTGATAGGAATATACCTTTTGAAATCTCATATGCCTTCAGTAAAGAATTTCCTACCACCGTTCTACAGCAGTTAGCCGTTCCCTCCCAGGATGCTATTAATAGTATTAATTATCATACAGCATAAACTCTAGTTTTTAAGAACCTGCTTCCCTCATCACACTGGGAGCTCCTCCGGGACGGGTTACCACATCTTATTCACTCTTCTGTCATCAGCGCCAAGTGTCCTGGACAGGCCACAGAGGCACCCGACATGAGGCCAGAGGGCCTACCCAGTCATAGCCGCCTTCCTTTCCCAGCGGTCTCTGACACCCGGGGCACCATGCTTTACACATCTAAACCCATCTTGCAGTTCACAGTTGGCTGGCGCAGGAATGTACCCTGATCCAAAGACCCACTGCACTGGACGGTGCTGTACATCTTAACCAGACCTTCTCTCTGTGGGAGTTTGAATACGGGATACCTGGAGAGTATCACTGTGGGAAGAATGACGTCCAAATAGACAAAAATAGCAAAGCAGTGACTAGGAGCAAGGAGACAGAAACAAGGGAGAAGAGAGAGAAGTTAGTCAGAAGGAAGATGTGGTTAGAGACAGGGAGAGGGGAAGAAGCAATAAAAGTGAACACAAGTGTTGTACCTGGCTCCCCCGTCCATGCTGTCAGTCAACTGAAGCTACTTTGGTGTCTCCCCGGGGCGTGGATCACCACGTTCTCCAAAGGCCACGTGTACGCGCTGCAGGGGAGAAACTTCACGAGTCCCTCGGTGTGCACTGAAATCACCCCTAACGATCTCTCTCCCCTGCAACCCCAAAGAGCCGATGAAAACACTAACTCAACACAGAAGACACTCGAACAGGCCCAAACCCCCGTCGATCTGACTCTGAAGCCTGTGCTCTTCATTGTATTGGCAGGTCACTGTCAAATCTGATTCTGTTTTTATAACAAGTCATCGTCAGAAGTCTATGCTGATACTTGCTTGGGGACTCAGGTTTAAACAAGTTTTTTTTTTTTTTTTTCAATAGAGTTTATTTATTTATTTTTTTAATTTTATTTTATTTTTAAACTTTACATAATTGTATTAGTTTTGCCAAATATCAAAAAATGAATCCACCACAGGTATACATGTGTTCCCCATCCTGAACCCTCCTCCCTCCTCCCACCATCCCTCTGGGTCGTCCCAGTGCACTAGCCCCAAGCATCCAGTATAGTGCATTGAACCTGGACTGGCAACTCGTTTCTTACATGATATTTTACATGTTTCAATGCCATTCTCCCAAATCTTCCCACCCTCTCCCTCTCCCACAGAGTCCATAAGACTGTTCTATACATCAGTGTCTCTTTTGCTGTCTCGTACACCGGGTTATTGTTACCATCTTTCTGAATTCCATATATATGCGTTAGTATACTGTATTGGTGTTTTTCCTTCTGGCTTACTTCACTCTTAAACAAGTTTTTTAAATGGTGACTTTCATTATAAGAATTAAAGGAGCAGATTAATTGTATAAATTAGTGGAGTACTTCACTGTAACAGTAATAGTGACTACAGTGATATGAAACCTTTCCGGAAATTAATGAGGTTTACATGCACACATACCTGGTAAAAGAAAAACCCTGTTTATGTCTGATCTGTGAAGATTATAACAAAACAATAAATATGTAAAAAAAAACTTGTTTTTCTTCCCAATTTTGTTTTTGTTTCAGAGATAAATGAAGCTGAGTAGGTACGATTTTTTTCCCCCGCGGGCAAGTGGAATAGAATTTATATTTTACTGAATTTAAGATTCCATTGGTTGTAAGTTGTATCATTATTTTGTATACCATGGAGAAATTTTAAAAACCCTGCCAATTATAACAGCAGTTTGATTTAAAAAGGCATTCAGATTTCAGAGATATTAAAATGTGAGGCACAGGCATGAGAAAGTTGAACTAAGAGATCTTATAGACAGAGTACCTGAAGAACTATGGATGGAAGTTCGTGACCTTGTACAGGAGGCAGGAGTCAAGACCACCCCCAAGAAAAGAAATGCAAAGAGGCAAAATGGTTGTCTGAGGAGGCCTTAAAAGTAGCTGAGAAAAGAAGAGAAGCTAAAAGCAAAGGAGAAAAGGAAAGATACACCCATTTGAATCCAGAGTTCCAAAGAATAGCAAGAAGAGATAAGAAAGCCTTCCTCAGTGATCAGTGCAATGAAATAGAGGAAAACAATAGAATGGGAAAGACTAGAGATCTCTAAGAAAATTAGAGATACCAAGGGAACATTTCATGCAAAGATGGGCACAATAAAGGACAGAAATGGTATGAACTTAACAGAAGCAGAAGATATTAAGAAGAGGTGGCAAGAATACACGGAAGAACTACAAAAAAGATCTTCATGACCCAGATAACCATGATGGTGTGATCACTCACCTAGAGCTGGACATCCTTTAATGCGAAGTCAAGTGGGCCTTAGGAAGCATCAGTACAAACAAAGCTAGTGGAGGTGATGGAATTCCAGTTGAGCTCTTTCAAATCCTAAAAGATGATGCTGTGAAAGTGCTGCACTCAATACGCCAGCAAATTTGGAAAACTCAGCAGGGGCCATGGGACTGGAAAAGGTCAGTTTTCATTCCAATCCCAAAGAAAGGCAATGCCAAAGAATGCTCAAACTATCGCACAGTTGTACCCATCTCACACGGTAGCAAAGTAATGCTCAAAATTCTCCAAGCCAGGCTTCTACAGAATGTGAACTGTGAACTTCCAGATGTTCAAGCTGGTTTTAGAAAAGGCAGAGGAACCAGAAATCAAATTGCCAACATCTGCTGGATCATGGAAAAAGCAAGAGAGTTCCAGAAAAGCATCTATTTCTGCTTTATTGACTATGCCAAAACCTTTGACTGTGTGGATTGCAATAAACTGTGGAAAATTCTGAAAGAGATGGGAATACCAGACCACCTGACCTGCCTCCTGAGAAGTCTGTATGCCGGTCAAGAAGCAACAGTTAGAACTGTACATGGAACAACAGATTGGTTCCAAATCGGAAAAGGAATACGTCAAGACTGTATATTGTTATCTTGCTTATTTAACTTCTATGCAGAGTACATCATGAGAAGCACTGGACTGGCTGAAGCACAAGCTCTAATCAAGATTGCTGGGAGAAATATCAGTAACCTCAGATATGCAGATGACACGACCCTTACGCCAGAAAGCAAAGAACTAAAGAGCCTCTTGATGAACGTGAAAGAGGAGAGTGAAAAAATTGGCTTAAATCTCAACATTTAGAAAACTAAGATCATGGCACCTGGTCCCATCATTTCATGGCAGATGGGAAACAATGGAAACAGTGAGAGACTTTATTTTCTTGGGCTCCAAAATCACTGCAGATGGTGACTGCAGCCATGAAATTAAAAGATGCTTGCTGCTTGGAAGGAAAGCTATGACCAACCTAGACAACATATTAAAATACAGAGATATTACTTTGCCAGCAAAGGTCCGTCTAGTCAAGGCTATGGTTTTTCCAGTGGTCATGTATGGATGTGAGAGTTGGACTGTGAAGAAAGCTGAGTGCCGAAGAATTGATGCTTTTGAACTGTGGTGTTGGAGAAGACTCTTGAGAGTCCCTTGGACTGCAAGGAGGTCAAACCAGTCAACCCTAAAGGAAATCAGTCCTGAATATTCATTGGAAGGACTGGTGCTGAAGCTGAAGCTCTAATACTTTGGCCACCTGATGCGAAGAACTGACTCATTGGAAAAGTCCTTGGTGCTGGGAAAGATTGAAGTCAGAAGAAGGGGATGACAGAGGATGAGATGGTTGGATGGCATCACCAACTCTATGGACATGAGTTTGAGCAAGCTCTGGGAGTTGGTATAGGGAAGCCTGGCGTGCTGCAGTCCATGGGGTCACAGAGTTGGATACGACTGAGCAACTGAACTGAACTGAAAATGTGAGGCACAGGCATGAGAAAGTTGAACTAAGAGTGAGTGGAAAGTTTATACGAGTTTAATGGAGGAGGTGGTGGCTGGGCCCAGGACCTGTGTCCCCGTGGAAGGCTTGGAAATGCTGAAGCTCTGGAGTGCTGGGAGGACACACAGAGGGTCCTAGCTGTCTTCCTTAGGCTGGATAATTTTTTTTAATATGAAAAAATATACATTTTAGAACTAATAGTATATAACTGTTACTTACAAAGATATTAGAAAAAACAGGTTTAAATTTGCAGATCAGTTTAGGAACAACGAAAATTGTTCCACTGAATAACATTTCAGTTACAGACTGAGTCTTATATTAAGTGCAGAACTGCAAAAAGATTAAGTAACATGAGTAATCATTAAATTTTAAAACTAGGAAGGTCCTCAGAACTGCCAAAGATGTTAACAAATGATCATTCATTTAGTATTTGTTTTCATACCGATTGTAAGCCAGGCATTATTAGATGTTGGGTATATAGCCATGGATGGAAACACTGGTCCTCTGCCTTCACTGAGCTTAGTTTGGGGGGCAGTGCAGTTTATAGGTTTGCCAACAGCAGTGAACACTTCAAAGAAAAAGTACAGAGCTGTGGAAGAGTGGAACTAGAGGTTCCTAATTGAGAGTGGGAAGGGTCTGTAAGGAGTTGAAGAAAAGCCACTGAGTGGGTATAAATTAATGAGGTAAAAAGGAGACAAGAAACAGCTTGTGCAAAAAACCTGAGCAGGAGAGATGGAGCCAGTCAGTGAAACAGAGTGTAGGGGGGGTGACTTCATTTGAGGTAAGACTGGATGATGCAGGGCCTCATAAGCCATTACATTTTGGATTTTTACTCTCAGCCCAGGGGGAAGCTACCAGAGGGTTTTAATGGGGAAAGTGACCTTGGCTGCTCTGTGAAGCCTAGATTGGAGTAAGGTTCAAAGTGAAGAAGGCCCCTCAGGAGTCTGCTGCTAATTGAGACCAGCTAAGGCAGAAGTGAAGAGGAACTAAAAAGCCTCTTGATGAAAGTGAAAGAGGAGAGTGAAAAAGTTGGCTTAAAGCTCAACACTCAGAAAACTAAGATCATGGCATCTGGTCCCATCACTTCATGGGAAATAGATGGGGAAACAGTGGAAACAGTGTCAGACTTTATTTTTGGGGGCTCCAAAATCACTGCAGATGGTGACTGCAGCCATGAAATTAAAAGACGCTTACTCCTTGGAAGGAAAGTTATGACCAACCTAGATAGCATGTTCAAAAGCAGAGACATTACTTTGCCAACAAAGTTTCGTCTAGTCAAGGCTATGGTTTTCCCTGTGGTCATGTATGGATGTGAGAGTTGGACTGTGAAGAAAGCTGAGCGCCGAAGAATTGATGCTTTTGAACTGTGGTGTTGGAGGAGACTCTTGAGAGTCCCTTGGACTGCAAGGAGATCCAACCCGTCCATTCTGAAGGAGATCGGTCCTGGGTGTTCTTTGGAAGGAATGATGCTCAAGCTGAAACTCTAGTCCTTTGGCCACCTCATGCGAAGAGCTGACTTATTGGAAAAGACCCTGATGCTGGGAGGGATTGGGGGCAGGAGGAGAAGGGGACGACAGAGGATGAGATGGCTGGATGGCATCACCGACTCGATGGACATGAGTTTGAGTGAACTCCGGGAGTTGGTGATGGACAGGGAGGCCTGGCGTGCTGCGATTCATGGGGTCGCAAAGAGTCGGACACGACTGAGCGACTGAACTGAAGGTGACAATCTGACCTGAGCATTGTGACTGAAAGTATGTGTTCTTGAGGATAATCTGTATTAACCGAAGTCTTAATTTGTGTACATTTGGACCCAGCAATTCCATTTTCGGGTATTTATTCTAAAGGAATAATCTTAGATGTGTGCAAAAGTTGAACCACTGGTATGTTTAAATATTTATATTTACTATTATGTATTAAATATAAATAATAGATAGGAATAAGAAATTGGTTTGAAAGATTATAGTATTTTCAAAAAGTGGAAAGGAAAGAGGAAAATCATACCCCCTTGAAGATTTGTTTAGATAAGGAGAGTTCTCTGTGTGTTTGAGTGGGTACTAGGGAAAAGACGCTGAAAATACAGAATTGAGAAGAGATGCTCATGAAACAAATTTGGGGAGGAGAGATCTAGGACCAGGGGAAAGATGGTACTTTGCACGGTTGCAGGAGCTTCTGGTGTAAAAATGAACTGCGGTTCTACAGTGTGATTTCTGTTTTGAGTACTAGCCTGGGAATCTTTAAGCCATGCCTTGCAACATTGTTATTGGGTGGAAAGTGCTTTTCATACCAGAGAGTTGTAAATGAATTTTTAGTGTGCAGTCAGCCCATGAATTTGCTTGCCTGTAAATTTGAGTTTCCCTGGGTAAGGATCGACTGAGCAGGATGAATTTTTGAGAAAACACTTTCTCTCTCCCTTTTCCCCTCTCCCCACTTGTGTCCCTATCCCCTTCTTTTTCGCTTCCTTTTCCTCCCTCCCTTCCTTCCCCTTGCATCCCTGCCTCTTCCTCTGATCCGCCTCTAACATTTACACTTTATGATATATTCAGAGCGGAAAAGCAGTCAAATACTTAAAGAAAATCAGCGTCCTCCTTCCCTCCCTCCCTCCCGTACTGCCTTTGTGACAGGTTTTATGCCTGTGTAGTGGAGTATTTTCCTATGTGGTGTGCCTTATGCCCCTCTGCAAGTTTCAGATGTTATGTATTCTTTGCATTAGTAAAAATATCTAGGCCAGTTTCAGGCACAGAGGTATTTAACACCCTGGTTTCCACTCCCTCCATAGTATTGATGCTTAAGTAAAACCAGTTAACTGTTATTTCCTTTCTAGTGCCTGTTTTAAGTAGGTTTTGTGTGTGTGTGTGGGGGGGGGGGTTGTTGTTGCTATTGTTGGGTTTTTTGTTGTTGTTTGCTGCTGCTTTGCAAATACTGCTGCTTTATAGTAATGATTAGCTGGAATATTCGTAGAGGAGTTTGAATTTGACTTTTTGGTAAGCTTGCAGTTATCATCTCTGGTATTTCCTTGAATATTTCCTTTTCCTATCAGTATAATTAAAAAAAAAAAAAAACTGTAGCTTTACAGAATTTCCAAAATAGTTACTGAAGTTAACTGAGTATTTTTTAAGTTGTTGCTTCTCCCAGGATGCAGTTGCTTTAACTCTTTCCTTATAAAACCAGGTTTTAAAATCCATGCCTATATGTATTGTGTGTTTCATATATCCGTGTGTGGATATGAGTGTATTTTGAAGCTAGTGGGTGTTTTACCTATTCGGCTTTGTAGAGTTAGTTCTCAAAAGTTACCAGCTTCCTGGATATTTTATTATAACTCCATAATACATTATGGTGTAAAGGTCAAAATGTTTCTACCAGGCAATTTTTTACTATTTATATATGGAGTACCCCAAGTACCATATTATTTTCTGAGAAAACAAGTTTAATTATTTAGACTTTGAAAAAATATTGTGGATTAGAAGATGTGGTTAGGTTTCACCTAGATTATTAAATGTTTAACTTATTTCCGCAAATGAGCATACTTTCCAGATTTTATCTGTATTGACTTAAGTTATTGGAATTCCTGGGATAAATAGTAGTAAAATGCTCTTTAAATATTTGTCTGTCATATACTTGAGTATGTTAAAATGGTGTAATTAGAAACAGTGCGGTTTTCATGAATGTGTTAATGCAGTGCTTAATGCCTTGAGATGCTTTATATGAACTACCTAGAAACAAAGGAAGGTCTGCAGTAAGATTACTAGTAAGCCTGCACCTTCTAAATAGAACCTTACTTTTTAAAGACATTGTTAAACTAGTGTTATCAGGCAGCATTTAACACTCTCCATGTTACAGTGTAAATTCAACAACATAGTATGATTCATAATAATATTTTCATATCTTGCTTAAGTCATTAGGGGATTTTAGCAGTTATCTTTTTAGCTACAAGTCCATTGAAAGTATGAAGTAAAACCATATTGTTCTTGAAAATTATTTTTCACATATAAATTTCATTCTCCTTATTTTTTCCTTCTGTTTTCAGTCGTGAGATGGAGAATAAAGAAACTCTCAAGGGACTGCACAAGATGGACGATCGCCCAGAAGAACGAATGATCAGGGAGAAACTGAAGGCCACCTGTATGCCAGCCTGGAAGCACGAATGGCTGGAACGGAGAAACAGGAGAGGCCCTGTGGTGAGTTACCTGCTAGAATGAAGAAAGCATAGGAGGAAGTGGAAAATTAAGCATAAATAGATCCTCTTGTAAACTCCCCCCCCCCTTCATTTTAAATGCAATGCAGTTTTATTTGCTTTGACATTTTCTAGACATTTGAACAAAATGTAGCTAATGCTGTGCTCATTAAGCAACTTAAACTGTTCTAAGGAGTAATCCCTCTGGTTGAGTGGGAGAGGTAATGCTTAAAGCAACACTGCCCTCTAATGTCTGTGTCTCTAAAATCCTTTAATTAGCAATTTGTACTGTACTTAAAAAAGAAAAACGATTTTTCCAATTTTATTTTGAAGTTTTATCTCTAAGGTAGGATCTAAGGATCTTAATTCTAAATCTTTTAAATTCATGTATGACAACATTTTAAAATGCATTATGTAAATGTTATCAACATTCAATTGATGGAGCCTAAATGACTGAAATCTGTGTGGTTAAAAATAGCCTTACACTTACAGCTTAAACTAATAAAGAAAAGTTGATAGATTTTCTGTTGTATTTGTATAATATTGCATAATTTTTAAAAACAGTTCTTGTCTTAATCTTATGTTCACATTTACTTCTTTTTTAATTTTTTAAGTAATAAAATACTGGCATTTTCATTTAGGTGGTAAAACCAATCCCTATTAAAGGAGATGGATCTGAAATTAATAACTTAGCAGCCGAGTCTCAAGGAGAGGGCCCAGCGAGCGCTGCTTCCTCAGCTCCCAAAGGCCGACGCAGCCCTTCCCCTGGCAGCTCCCCCTCAGGTCGCACAGTGAAATCTGAATCTCCAGGAGTAAGGAGAAAAAGAGTTTCTCCGGTGCCCGTAAGTTAATGTTTTAGCAAATGTGCTAAGTTTCTACAGTTTTAAAACATACTTATAACACAGGAAAGATTGGCAAACCATCTGTTAGAGCAACATTCCCAAAGTGTGCCCACAGACCCTTGGCTCAGGGTACCTGCCCTCAGATGCCTTCTGTGGATCCATTAGGTCAAAACTAATTCTGTAATAAAACTGAGATGTTATTTGCCTCTTACACTGCATTGACATTTACAGTGGTGAGTAAAGCTGCTGGTGCATTTGCCTAAATTAAAGCTACGACGGTAGAAACTGTATTCCTCACTTGGGTATTTGACAGACATTTTTCTTACAAAGAATTAAGTAAGACTCACTTCAAGGAAAACAACTCATCTGTTTGTTCACTAGTGGTAAAACTTGAGATTTCAAGCAAAAATTAGAGTTTTGGAAAACTCATATCCAACCACTATCAGCTTGATAGCTTCTCAGTACTTAGACTTATAATAGGCCAATAGTATTATCACTTGTGGGTTTTTTTTTTTTTTTGTATATTGTGCCATGAAATATATGAACTTTTAGAAGATGTACCATTTCTTTGATGTAGTATCAAAGACAAATATTCATTATTATTTGAAAAGGATTTCCCAAATACATATCTATGTGAGGCCAGATTCTCTTCATGTACTCAACCAAAATACCATGTCACAGCAGACTGAACGCAGAAGGATGGATGAGAATCTCAGTATTGAGATTCAGTACTCTGATTCAGTCTCCGTATTGAGCCAGACATCAAAGAGATTTGTAAAAAGATAGGTCCTGACCCTCCAAGACAGAGAGATTACTACTGGTAGGAATGCGAGTTAAAACTTTCTAACCTTGAAAAGCAAATGAGTGATGGCAAAATAATTGTGGTATAGTGACCAGAAGGGGGAGATTTGGGTTTCCTCACACCTAAGGTTGTTAAAGCACATAAATGCTTCAGAAAGTAAATTTTAAATAAAATTTACAGTAAAGCCCAAGATTCTCAACAGTATTTATCAGCTTTATGTGGACACACATTTAAAGTAGCTATTTTTTTAAAAACTCGAAATAGGAACAATCATTTATTAGCTCATAAATCTGAAATAGGGCGGGGCTCAGCAGGAGTGGCTCATGTCTGCTTCCTGTGGCATCTGCAGACACTAGAATATCCAAGGCTGCTTCTTCACTCCCCTGTCTAGTGCTTCAGCTGGAACAGCTGGGGGCTGTTGGCCTTTCTTTCTCATAGCACGGAAATTGGGCTGTAACAAGTGTTTCAAGCTAGGAAAGCAGGTGGAATAGATTCTCACAGCCCTCAGAAGGAACCAACCCTGCCAGCACCTTGATCGTTGATTGTGGACTTCAAGCCTCTGGAACTATGAGACTATACATTTCTGTTAAGCCAAAGAACAAAAAAAGGTGATTCAAGAGAGCAAATCCCAGCATGGATGCTCTTATGAAGCCACCACTTGGATTATGTTTACTAATGCCTTATTGCCCAAATCTAGTTACATGCCCAAATCCCAGAATCAGTGTGGTAGGGGGCTACAGAAGGGTATATAAATATACTGGGAGGTGTGGTCCATGGGGTCATCAAAGTGAAAGTCTACCGCAAATAAAGAATTGTGTCTCCCCTCCCCCTACACCCTCTTTGGGATATATATTAGACAAGGTGACTTCCTCATGCTAACGGCTACCTAACGTTTCATTATCTGGATAAAGATCATTCATGGCTTCTTTGAACTACATACTAGTGGACATTTATGTTCCTTCTCAACTTTTCATTACTAAAAGCAATCTTGCAAAAATATTTTTTATGCATGCACCATTTTGCACATCTAGTGAGCATATCCATAGTGTGAATACTTAGCAAGTCCAATAGTATATGCATGTGTACTTGTTTTGGGTTTTGTTTTACTTCTTAGTAACTGCCTATTTAAAAAATAATGGTTTTGTTAAGACAGTTCATATAGTGTACAATTCACGCATTTAATTGTACAGTTCATTGAGTTTTGGTATATTTACATAGTTGTAGCCATCACTACAATAAGTTTTAAAATATTTTCATCACTCCAGCAGAAAACCCCAGACTAATTAGCAGTCTCTCCCCAGACTTAGGCAACCTGTATACAATCTACTTCCTGACTATATACAATTTGCGTGGACCTTGTATATAAATGTAATCCTATAATATGTATAGGCTTCTGTGGCTGGTTTTTTGCTCTCAGCATCCTGCTTTCAAGGTTCATCCACGGTATAGCTTGTATCATTTTTAATTGTAGAATAGTACTCTATTGTATGGATATGCATATTTTGTTTATTTACTCATTAGTTGGTGGGCATTTGATTTCCACTTCTGGCTTCATAATGCTACTGGGAACAGTTCTGTACACATTTTTGTGTGGACATAGCTTCATTTTTCTTGGGTATGTACATAGAAGTGGGATTGCTTTACAAAGCTTTACAAAATGAGATTGTTTTACAGAGCAGGTACACCATTTTACATTCCCACCAGCCCTGTTGTAGGCTTCCAACCACTTCATTTTCTTACCAGCTTTTATTACCTTTTACCTGTTTCTTTTAGCATCAAAAAGAACTAGACTTTCCACTGGGCAGTGATGGAAAGACCAAGTTCTAGGGGAGTCAGTGAAGTGGACTGAGTGACACACATCACCCTCACACAGGAGCATTTTCAGCAGCCTCCAGTGAGATGTCTTAACCTGGGAAGAGTCACTTACCGCTCCTCCTCCACAGAGAACTCCATGGAGCTGTTTGTAAATGACCAGTCACAGGAAGCACATTTAGTGATCCCTTGAGTGGAAGCCAGGAAATTGGATGCTTAATTTTCATCACTAGAAACAAGTCATTTTACCTGTTTAGGAAGCACATTTTCTATGCTTTTTATTTTGGTTTACATAAAACTTTTCAAAGATGTCAAATACTTATAATTTGTAAAATTACCATATGTTTGTCTCTCTTGGCCAAAGTTTTATTATTTTAGGGATGACAGATTTTAAAAATTTACTCATAGCAATATGTCAGACAAATGCATTTGCAAAACACATTTTGTCCCATCATATTATATATTGAGGCATTTTTGGGTGAATATAAAAAAGGTCTGGTGTGACCTTTTTTAGGTCATTTTCTTTTCTTGTGGAGGAGTAAATGTCTTAGGAGCAATTTACCTAATTTTTAAAATATTGTGAAGTTTCAGAGTGGGAGAATCACACCACCTCGAAGAGCCCCTTCACCAGATGGCTTCTCGCCATACAGCCCGGAGGAGACAAACCGCCGAGTGAACAAAGTGATGCGGGCCAGGCTGTACTTACTGCAGCAGATAGGACCCAACTCCTTCCTGATTGGAGGAGACAGCCCAGACAACAAATACCGGGTGTTTATCGGGCCTCAGGTAGGAGCTGTCACCGTTTTACATTTTATTAGGATTTGGTACTAACTCAATATACTGTGACATTCTTAAATTTAAATTAGTATGTAATTCTCTTTTGTAATCTAAAGAGAGTTAAAATATTTGGGGAACTGTAAACTCTTTTAATGTGTTTATAAAGGGTTTTACTATGATGTGATATACTTCAGAATACAAATTTGGTCTTTTTATAACTTATTTAGGGCTGTGCTGGGTCTCTGTTGCTGCTTGGGCTTTTTTCTAGTTGCGGCGAGCAGGGGCTGCTCTCTTAATTGTGGCGCATGGGCTTCTCATTGTGGTGGTTTCTCTTGTTGCAGAGCATGGGCTGTAGGGTGTGCAGGCCTTGGTAGCCGTGGCTCGTGGCCTCGGTAGCTGCGGCTCCTGGACCCTAGAACCAGGCTCACTAATTGTGGTGCATAGGCTTAGTGGCTCCGAGGGATATGGGACCGTCCTGGACCAGGGATCAAACCCCTATCTTCTGCATTGGTAGATTCTTTACCACTGAGCCACCAGGAAAGCCCCTGGTCTTTTTAATAAACCAAAAATAAGAGATTAATTCATGGAGATAGCTGTAGGCTTTTCTTGCATATCCTTATATATCTTATTATATAAAGATAATGAGAAATTAATAGAAAGTTTAGTATAATAAACGTGGAAATATTTTTAAAGGGATCACCCTAGGAGTTCTAGTGGAACACGGATTTATTAAAGTAGAGGTTTTTTTTTTTTGTTTTTTTTTTTTTAACTCTTTAGAACTGCAGCTGTGGGCGTGGAACATTTTGTATTCATCTGCTGTTTGTTATGCTCCGGGTATTTCAGCTAGAACCTTCAGACCCAATGTTATGGAGAAAAACTTTAAAGAATTTTGAGGTAATTTTTTTAAATAAATGCTTTGGAGTAAAATTGTCAACTAATTTTTATGATACTCCTGAAATTTTTCCATAAGCTTTAAATTTAAGTGGACAGTGGTCATTTCAGAGGTGTGAATGTATTTAAGGATTACTTGATGTTTGTGAATAGTTCTCTTATAAGCTATTGACTAATTAGTTTTTTTCTTCTAGAGTGAAAAAAAGTAAACACTGACCTATAAAAATACTGTTCATAGTAAACTATATGTATTCTTATTTTTGAAGCTCTTAAATTGGCTTTGTGAAAAACTTATGAAATAAAAGCCAAATAATTCAACCTATAGAACTCATTATCTGTACGTTATGGCACAAATGTCATGTTGCTGTCTTTTTTCAATGTTAGGTTGAGAGTTTGTTCCAGAAATACCACAGTAGGCGTAGCTCAAGGATCAAAGCCCCGTCTCGTAACACCATCCAGAAATTTGTTTCACGCATGTCAAATTCTCATACATTGTCGTCATCTAGCACGTCTACATCCAGTTCAGAAAACAGGTCAGTACTTTTTAAGGAATTAACAGCATTATGCAGTGTTACTCTTTAATTTTAGGGTTTATATATATATATATATATATACACACACACACACACACACACTTGTTACGTTGCTCTAAAATGACTTAACTATTGAATCTTGGCTTTCAAGTTAAAAATCACGGGTAAAAAATATTAAAAGTCATCAAAGTATATTTGGATATTTTGTCCTGAAGCCTACAGTGTTGAAAATGGCACCTGAAATATCAGAATATAATAAATGTCCATTTCATAAGAAAAATTAAGGTATAAAGTAAGTGGCTACTGTTCATCAATTTTCACTTTGTGCCAAGCACCTTTTATGTTGTTTTATTAGGTTAGGTTTTACCACTTTGGGAGATAACAAACTTGAGGCATTGTGTAAAGAATATGTCTGTAATTTTTTTTATAAATTATGTACAAGGCAAAGTGGTTATCCAAAATTACTTTCAAATATCAGATCAGATCAGATCAGTCGCTCAGTCGTGTCCGACTCTTTGCGACCCCATGAATCGCAGCACTCCAGGCCTCCCTGTCCATCACCAACTCCCGGAGTTCACTCAGACTCACCGTCCATCGAGTCAGTGATGCCATCCAGCCATCTCATCCTCTGTCGTCCCCTTCTCCTCTTGCCCCCAGTCCCTCCCAGCATCAGAGTCTTTTCCAATGAGTCAACTCTTTCCATGAGGTGGCCAAAGTACTGGAGTTTCAGCTTTAGCATCATTCCCTCCAAAGAAATCCCAGGGCTGATCTCCTTCAGAATGGACTGGTTGGATCTCCTTGCAGTCCAAGGGACTCTCAAGAGTCTTCTCCAACACCACAGTTCAAAAGCATCAATTCTTCGGCGCTCAGCTTTCTTCACAGTCCAACTCTCACATCCATGCATGACCACAGGAAAAACCATAGCCTTGACTAGACAAACCTTTGTTGGCAAAGTAATGTCTCTGCTTTTCAATATGCTATCTAGGTTGGTCATAACTTTCCTTCCAAGGAGTAAGCGTCTTTTAATTTCATGGCTGTAGTCACTTTCAAATATAGGATTTTTAAATTTCATGGTATAACTGCTCTCATAGATAGTCCTCAGGGAATCCTCATTACAGCCTGTTTTACATGTGAGAACATAAGTAGGCTCTTCCGAACAGAGAGACTAATCATTTGTAATTAAGAGATACAATACCCATTAATCATAGTTATTAATTAAAATCTGTGTTGCTTCTCAGATTTTTCCATTGCCTAATTGCTGATAAGACTAAACTCATAATCCTGAAAGATCTGAGTTGTAAACCAATATGACAGGTGTGGAAAAAATTAAGAGTATTATCATAAAAAGTCATGCCAGTTTTCTTTCTTTTCCAAAATTTCTTTATTGGTTTTAATGAAAAAAAAAAATGAGGTTCTTAAAAATTACTCCAGAAAAGAGTACTCCTTTTTTTAGAAGGGCGCCTCCTATGTGTTCTCAGGAACTTCAGTCTGAAGCACTGGTCTAAGTGATAGTGTCGTTTTCATTCCATCAGTCTTTTAAGTATTGTTGAGGAATAGAAAGTGATGGTATCAGGCAAGAGCGTGATGAAGTAACGAACTGAGAGAGAAGTGTTTTTTTTATCTATGGAAAAAGTAAATGTTTGAATTTTCTTATTTTTTATTAAGTGGATTGATTTTAGAATGAGAGTTTTATGAGTTTTTTGGGGACATTAGAGATTTCCAAGTTGACATGGTTCAGTGATAAGTAAAACCAGAACCGGTCATGTGAACAGACGCAGAACCGAACCCTCCTGACTTGTGGTTGAGGACTCTTTCTCTTAGCCTTCATTTCTTCTAAATAAATGGAAAAAATTAGCTTTATTTCTCAAGCTTCCTTACCCAAACTTATTCTAGAGCCTTTTTCCTTTTGATTCATATTTCTGTAGCTTTTTATTTTGGAAAAGAAATTAATGCTTAAAACCAGGTAGCCAGTAGAAAGTGTCTCTCTCTCTCTCTAAGATGAAAAAGGCACCCTCTAAATATGGGCTGCCATAATTCGTGGGTTTTTTCTTTTAATTTATTTATTTGGATTTATTGTATCCAAGGGGGGAAACTGAAGAAGTTGTAATCTTAACTAAGAGTATACTGTGTAGGTAAGAAGGTTAATGTTTCATATAATCACAGAATTTTATGTCTAAAGTAAATATTTTAAGACTAAAATCAAGAAAAAGAAAATTTATCTGGAGATCTTATCACATTTTATATTAATTTAAAAATAGTATATAAGAAGCACTGAAAAACAGAATTGGGACAGATTGAATATATTAAAAAATAATTAACAAAACTGTACCACCAAAACAATAGAAACCTGTGATCCAGTACACAAGTGGGCAAAGAGCATGAGAAGAATTTTCACAGAAGAATTTCAAGGGGCTAACAAACATATGAAAATTTTTCAGGCAATCAAAAACTAAGAAAATGCTTATTTAAAAATATATATTATATATATATATATCAGATTAATTTACAGAATTAATAGATTGTAATGAGACAGTTCAGTTCTTATAAGATATGCTTTACTATATATGTAAAGTGGTATAGCCTTTCTGGAAAAAAGTAACGTGACTTTTGAAAATATTTATAGTCATTAATCCAGTATATGTATTACTTTTTTTTTTTTTTAAGAAAAAAAATTTAATCTGAAAAATGCCCAAGACTTACATATATGGCTGTTTCTCACAGTACTATGGTGAAGAACTTGGAACAACTTAAATATCCAGCAACTGAATGGTTAAGATATACCCATATTATGAATATCTCATGCAGCCATTAAAATTATGCTTTTGAAGACTATTGAATGGTATGAAATAAAATCCAGATTATACTATCTGTCATGCATGAACCCATTTTTTATATATAAAAGGTATTACAGGTGCTTAAATAAATGAGTAAAAATTTTAATGGTTTTTAACTGGTGGTATTACAGGTAACATTTTTATACTTTAAATACTTAGGGCTTTGAGGGTTATTGGGACTCTGTCACAGCTATTTGGCTCTTCCCTGTAGCTGAAGTAGCCACAGACAGCATGGGGCATGGCTGCGTTACTCCCAATACTTCTCATCTTATTATTTTTAAACAAATATAAAGTCATGACATAATTTGATCTGCAACTTGCTTTTTAAGTTAAAAAAAAAATGTTTTCACTTTATATATCAAGAACATTTTCCTCAGTACAAAAATATATACTACTTTCTTATTACAGCCATGTAAGATTATATGGATATAACACAATGTATTTTGCTGTTGCCATAATTAATGGACATTTGTGCTCAGATGCTCAGTCACTTCTGACTCTTTGTGGCCCCGTGTACTATAGCCCGCCAGGCTCCTGTTCATGGGATTTCCCAGGCAAGAATACTGGAGTGGGTTGCCATTTCCTACTTCAGGAGATCTTCCCACCCCAGGGGTTGAACCTGTGTCTCTGTGTCCCCTGAATTGGCAGGTGGATTCTTTACAACAGCTCTATTTATTTTCTTTTTTTGCCTAATTAAATGCAATGGATTTTCTATTAACTTGAAATATTTCTGAAGGAAAGCATTCTAGAAAACAGGTTCTTTAGGTCATGGATATGTATGTTTAGTATCTTAAGAAATACTAGCAAAGTCTTCTAAAAATTTAAATTTTTTCACTCCCACCAGTAGTGTATATGAGAGCCTGTTTTCCTATCAGTATCAACCTATTTAATTTTTGTCAGTCAGATTATCCCACCCCCACCAAAGACAAATAAAATAAGAGCTTTATTAATATAACATGTATTTTATACTTCTCTTTTTATGTTTATTCACTATTGGTCTTTCTTAAGTCAGCTGCCTTTTTATCTTCTTTGCTTGTTTTACTACTGAGTTGCTAATATTTTTCTTACTGATATCATAGTTACTTTGTATATAATGGGAATGGTATATACAGTATAATTATATTTATCATATAAGTCAAATACACATAATAAAGTTACAGTTTTGCCATAAATGAAACCATTCTGTACAAGTTAGAATTCTGTCATGTTATCTGCTATTTTTTCATCATATAGTATATTATAAATATTTTTCTTTGTCATTATGTATGGATCTCTGATCCTTTTCAAAGGCTTCATAGTGTCTGGGTGTACTTTTTTTTTTAACCTCCTTTTGATGTTCCTTTGGTTGATTTTTTTTTTCATTATGCTAAGTAGTACTGTAATGAACATTCTCACACATATATCTTTATTATTTGTATCTTTATTTCCTTATGGTATATTCCTAGAAGTCTAGTTGAAAGATTGTGTACATTAAGAATAGTTGTTTCTAGCTCTTTCCATCATCTTTCCATGCTGCCATAATGATGTGCTTGAATGTCCTGGCTGATATTTTCAAGAGTATCAGTAATGCTGAAAAGAGAGGCAAATGCCAGATGCTTATTAGGCCATGCTCATCATCCAGGTCATCGTCAGGTTTCTAACTGTGATGATGAAGCATGGTTACATTGGTGAATTTGAAATCATCGATGATCACAGGGCTGGGAAAATTGTTGGGAACCTCACAGCCAGGCTAAACAAGGGAGGAGAGATCAGCCCCAGATTTGATGTCTACCTCAGAGATCTAGAAAAATGGCAGCATAACCTGCTTCTGTCCCATCAGCCTGGTTTCACTGTACTGAGAATCCTACCTGGCATCATGGACCATAAAGAAGCAAGACAAAAACACACAGGAGGGAAAATGCTTGGATTCTTTTTCTAGGGATGTAATACATACAAATAAAATGCCTCAGAGGATCAAAAAAACAGTTGTTTCTAGATTTTTTTCTAGGAAAGTTGGACCAGATTATATACTCACCAAAAGTGTCTGAAATAGGCCTTCATACTTAAGGATGGGGAATAGATGAGTTCTACAGTCCTTCCAATACTTGAAATCTTGACAGTGTTGGCATGTAGTATGTTTATACATAGATCTTAGGGTAGTTCATTTATTCAAAAGGTGCACTAACAAAATTTGGGTGATACATATATCTCTTGAGATTTAGTTCATTTATTGAATTATATTCATAGCAAGGAAAGGTTAAACCACATTCAAAATTACTGTATATTATAACAGCAGATCAGATCAGATCAGTCGCTCAGTCGTGTCCGACTCTTTGCGACCCCGTGAATCGCAGCACGCCAGGCCTCCCTGTCCATCACCAACTCCCGGAGTTCACTGAGACTCACATCCATCGAGTCAGTGATGCCATCCAGCCATCTCATCCTCTGTCGTCCCCTTCTCCTCCTGCCCCCAATCCCTCCCAGCATCAGAGTCTTTTCCAATGAGTCGACTCTTCGCATGAGGTGGCCAAAGTACTGGAGTTTCAGCTTTAGCATCATTCCTTCCAAAGAAATCCCAGGGCTGATCTCCTTCAGAATGGACGGGTTGGATCTCCTTGCAGGCCAAGGGACTCTGAAGAGTCTTCTCCAACACCACAGTTCAAAAGCATCAATTCTTCGGCGCTCAGCCTTCTTCACAGTCCAGCTCTCACATCCATACATGACCACAGGAAAAACCATAGCCTTGACTAGACGAACCTTTGTTGGCAAAAATACTTCTCAAATAGTTTATGTACACAGTGCTCCTAAACAAGAATTTCTAATGAATTCTAAAACCAAAATTGTTTTTAGCATATGGCTTTAATTCTGTTAACATTCTTTTGTAGTTAATGCCTTTGTGTCCCCTTCCTTATAGTATAAAAGATGAAGAGGAACAGATGTGTCCTATTTGCTTGTTGGGCATGCTTGATGAAGAAAGTCTTACAGTGTGTGAAGACGGCTGCAGGAACAAGCTGCACCACCACTGCATGTCCATTTGTACGTGGCGCCTTTTCTCCCTGTGCTTAGTCAGCACGGTTCCTCTAACAGCTAACTGTATGATGTAGGATTTTAACATGGCCTTTGGCGACACTGGTGAGGGGCGAAAAGAAGTACATACCTAGGCCCTGTGTGAACTTCTCAACAAATAAGACTTTAGATCTGTTAGGAGATGAGCTGTGTGAGCAAAGAAATGTTATAAAGTGTGACCCCTGGTAATGAAAGGCGTGCACAGAATTAGAAACAGTTCCGATCTGGTGGGTGCACCTGGAGGGAAGGGGATGGAAGAATGCCTGGGCAGGGCGTGCCAGAGAGGGTAACGTCAAAGCAAGGTTTGCATGATGTGACCAGATTATCAAGTGGGCAGGATGTTTTAGAAAACAGTAAATAAGATACTTGTTACATAACTAATAGCATTTGCAAAAATTACGAGCATCAGAATAATCTAGCCTACTGTGTTTTCCTTTTAGGTAAACGTTATAGGTAAACGTCCTTTAGGTAAACGTTATATAAGTTTTGAGGCTCCTTCCATATATAAACCCTATACTAGCCATTATGAATAATTATTACATAAATAGTAAATGTTAAACATTTATGTTTTTGTAAGTTTTTTTCCCATAATTTTTCAGGGGCAGAAGAATGTAGAAGAAATAGAGAACCTTTAATATGTCCCCTTTGTAGGTCGAAGTGGAGATCCCACGATTTCTACAGGTAATAATTATGCGTTAATGATTTGGATATGTTTAATAAAGAATAAAAATGCTCTCACAGTGTCCTTTAAATCTGCTAATTCTTCTTAGCAATCTCTGTTCACTTTTCATTCAGCCACGAGTTGTCCAGCCCTGTGGATTCCCCTTCTCCCCTGCGAGCTCCACAGCAGCAGACCACCCAGCAGCATGCCTTGGCTGGGTCCCAGCGGAGGAATCAGGAGGGCAGTCTTACCCTTACTCATTACGGGACTCAGCAGATCCCTCCTTCTTACAAAGATTTAGCTGAGCCTTGGATTCAGGCAAGTAGTTCTTGTTCTTCATGCCTCAAAGAACCATTTGAGGCTAGTTAATGTAGTTGTCTCCCCAGTTTATGATTTAAGAAAGTACTTTTGCTTGCCTCCATCATGACTTGTATTCCACTGAAAATTTTAATTTGACCTTTGGTGTTAATACTTTGCTGGGGCTTCCCAGGTGGCTCATTGGTAAGACATTCGCCTGCCGGTGTGGGAAATGCAGCTTCAGTCCCTGGGTGGGGACAATCCCTTGGAGAAGGAAGTGGCAACCCATTCCAGTATTCTCTCTTGCCTGGGGAAATCCCATGGACAGAGGAGCCTGACGGGCTACAGTCCATGGGGTCACAAAGAGTTGGACACGACTGAGCAACTAAGCATGCACGCACGCATGTATATTAATACTATGCCGCTTATAATAGAGCTGGAACTTTAAAAATTCTTTGCAGTCTCACCTCCCACCTCTAGACTAAGGGACATAAAAGTGAATATCCTTATTCAAGGATAGACACTAGAACCATTTAATACCAACTTGTTCCAGTGTTTAATCCCACTCCTGCCAAGAATTTGTTATTTTTCTCACTTGTTGCCATTTAAACTCCGTTTCTCCAATTGGTATTCTCATGGCATATGTCAGGTACTTAATACTTAATGAATGGAGGAATAAGAAAAAATATATGGCATTTACCTTGTATATTAGTCATTTTTATTTGTAAGTGTAGTTTCCATTCCTTTACCTTCTCTTCTGCTTAAATGCTTTCTCATCCTTAGTAGATCAGAATTTCAGTTGGTTGGTTGGATTATAATGGTTTTCTTTGTTGTTATCTGCTTAGTCTTATTTTTTAAAATGTATAATCCAAAACCAGACAATATCTCCAATAGATTATAGTGAAATAAAATGTTTTTGATAATCTGGTAAATTCTATTAAATTTGTAAGCAGACACAGGTTAACTCATTACGCTTATATATACAACAGTAGAATTTCTCTTTTTCTTTTTGTAACTGTTATAGTCCTGAAGCTTTAGAATTCTCTTTTCTTAGCATGTTAACAACCCAATAGGATTCTAATAAAATTTACAGACTTAATAAATATTTTATCTAATTCATTAATGGTATTTAACATAGCCCCTCACCTGCCCCTTCATGATTCCTCAAGAAAACTCTCAAGTTGATACTGAGTCTTGGATGCCATATTTTCAAGGCAGAGGTCTAGTTTGTTTTGCTTAAGCTGTAGGTTGGACTAAGCTATATATTCTTGTTTTTTTAGGAGGAATATCATATAAGACATAAGACTCGTGGTATGCTATTTAACAGTGCTGTGCTTAGTCGCTCAGTTCTGTCCAACTCTTTGCAACCCCAGGGACTGCAGTCCGCCAGGCTCCTACATCCATGGGGATTCTCCAGGCAAGAATACTGGAGTGGGTTCCCATGCCCTCCTCCAAGAAGTCTTCCCAACCCAGGGATCGAACCCAGGTCTCCCACACTGCAGGCAGATTCTTTACCATCTGAGACACCAGAGAAGCCCCATTTAACAGTGCTAGGCATACAATCAATTCACTAGATTCTAATTGATTTAAGTCTCCTTTACTATCATTCTAAAACAGAACACACAAAAACTGTCATTATTTGTTTCCCCCAAATCATGTTTATTCAGTCTCTAATAGTTAGAAATTTTTCATATAATGTTATCTTAGACATTGTTTACTTTTAGCTAACTGATCCATAATGTCAAGACCATGCACCCCTTCTTTCAGGACTCTCTGGCTTTGCAGAAGTGGTAGTAATTACTATAATGATATACACTTCAATTATTATACGTATTTTTCATTATCCTTTGCTGATTTGAACACAGTTGTTGTTTTTTAGTCTTTTGGGTTTTTCCACTCTATTCATTGTATTTTTTTCTAATTAACCAAGTAAGAGAAATTCTGTTAACTTCTTAAACACCTTGCTCTAGTACCTTTCTTGATTTGGTCTTTTAAAATCTTGCTTCAGTTTTTTCTCTGCAAACTATGTTAACAAAAATAAAAATTTGGGGTTCTTCACAGATACATTTAGTTTAAGTACAGGAGCACAGAAATATATATATATCTATCTGATTACTTAATGGTGTTCACTCTTAGTTTTACTGGAGCTAATAAATGTTAAGGACTTTTGATAATTACTAGTTAAATTTGAGTAGGTTCTTATGGACACATTTGAAAATTTTATAGTATGGTGAAGATTTAAGAAATGTCCTATTTTCCTTTAGTAATCAAAAGTCATACTTAATTCAAAACACTTTAGTTTTTCTTCACATTGAATTCATTTTGTCTGTTTGACTATAGGTATTTGGAATGGAACTCGTTGGCTGCTTATTTTCTAGAAACTGGAATGTAAGAGAGATGGCTCTCAGACGTCTTTCCCACGACGTTAGTGGGGCTCTGCTGTTGGCAAATGGGGAGAGCACTGGAAATTCTGGGAGCAGTAGCGGAAGCGGTCCAAGTGCTGGAGCCACCAGTGGGTCTTCCCAGACCAGTATCTCAGGAGATGTGGTGGAGGCATGCTGCAACGTTTTGTCAATGGTCTGTGCTGACCCTGTCTACAAAGTGTACGTTGCTGCTTTAGTAAGTAGCTTTATTCTCTAACTGTACCTTTTATGGGTTTGCGTTGGGTTGTTGGTTGGTTTTCTTTTTTTTCCTTCTTGACAGCTTGCAGATATCATTTTTAAGATTCAGTAAAACTACATAATTTGATTTTGGAAAATCCAAATTTTGTTTTTATTTTATAATCCCAGGAAATTGCAATTTTCCATTTAGCATCTTCACCTAGGTTCTACTTATTTTAATCTGGTCAAGTTTTCTTATATGTTCTTCTAAAGTAGGAATAGTTAGCTGTTCATATCTTTGTTTGCCTTACCTTATACATGACCAGATTGAAAATATTTTATGGGATAGCAAAGTAACCAAAGTTACCTTTGGTTTTATAAAAAATTTAGTATTAGACATTAAGAGCTGATTTTTAATAAACATTGTATGGAAATTCAGAAACCTTTTCACAAAAGAGGGTTCTGTAACATAAATTACTGAGTTGTTTTTCTAGTTTAATCTGTTAGAAGCTGTGTTTAATGGTGAGACAGAATGACAAGGAGGCTGTTCTGTAATTTTGTAAGCTAAAATTATGAGTATGTACATCTTTAGAACAGTTTCTCAGCCTCCACACTTACTGACATTGAGACAGGCATCTTATGCGTCGCAGGATGTTTAGCGACATTCCTGGTCTTTACCCACTACATGGCAGTGGCAACCCTCTCCTCTCCTTAGTCATAACCACCAGTAGTGTCTCCAAGCATTGCTCAGTGTCTCCTGAGGGTTAAAAGTGCCCTCAGTTCAGAACCAGTGCTTCAGAATAATTCTTACCTGATCTTTTGAAAACTCATTCATCTCTCTGCTTCTACTCTTCCATGCGTGCTAAGTCACTTCAGTCTTGTCTGGTTCTTTGTGACCAAATGGACTATAGCCCTCTAGGCTCCTCTGTCCATGGGATTCTCCAGACAAGAACACTGGAGTGGGTTGCCATGCCCTCCGCCAGGGGATCTTCCCCACCCAGGGATGGAACCAGAGTCTCTTCTGTCTCCTGCGTTGGCAGGCCGGTTCTTTGCCACTAGCGCCACCTGGAAACTTCCACTCTTACTCTTTTTCTAATCCATCCTCTAACAACTATGCCTGTAAAATCTTCTTTTTGAATAGCAGTATGGCGTAGGGTTATGAACATTAGTTTGGAATCAAAATGGAGTGAACTCATAATTTACCATCCCAACTGGAATACTTGAATAATTTGCTAGTTAAACTGGGACTAGCCTAGGCTGTCTGGTCAAAATCAGAGAGAACTTGATTCAAATTCCCATTCTCCAGTGTGCTGGCAGTGTAACTTTAGGACTCTTAAATTTTAGCTTCCTCACCTATAAAATAATGAAAATATTTCTCTCTCAGGTTTGAAATAGAAACCTCTAACCATAATGTCTAGTGCATTGTAGCAAAGTTGAATATAGTGGCCATCATTATTCCTTAAATGCCACTTTATTCCCCAGCTCAGAAACCTTTAGAGGTTTCTGTTTCTTCAACAGCATTTCCTAAAGCATATTCTGTGGAAGTCTGGATGGGTTATGAGAAGTTCCCTGAAGAAAGAGTCTGTGTTCAGTTAAAATTGGTAAGCACAGAGTCACATGAGATTAAATGGGTCTATTCACTGAAAGGCTTCTAGGAAGCTTTATAAGTTAATATACATTAGGAATCTAATCATAGCATAAGATGCATTATCTCCCAGACTTATCTTACCATGGTCTGTTTTTCATGTTAGCATCTTGAGGGACCCAGCATCCTACAGAATACTATAGAATAAAGACCAGCATGCTGTAGAATAAAGATTACTTCTTTCTTCTTACTGTTTTCCAGCATAGAGCTTCAGACATACTGAACTGTTTGGTATACCGCTTTACCATCCAGTTGTTTATTACCAAGTTCAGATGGTGCCCCAGTGCACTTGTGAGCTCCTAGAGTAGAGGGGCTCTGAATGATACTGTCTTCCGATTCCTCTACGGTTACTTAGTGTGCCAGACACCGTGGAGGCAGGTGTGGTTCCTGCCCTTAGAGCTCTCCTTTCCCTCTCCCCCTTCCTCTTGCCCTTCTTTGTTTTCTCTTCTCCTCTCTCCCCATATATAATTTTTTGCTGAACCATTTGAAAGTTGTGTGTAGGCATCATGACATTTCACTTCCAATACTCTAGCATGTATCTCTAATTATCTCTTAAGAACAGATACATTATTCTGTATAACCACAATGCAGTCAGCAAGCTCTGAAAATTTAGCATTAAAACAATATTATTATGTACTATAAAGTCCATATTCAAATATCCCCAGCTGTCCCAACTGTGTCCTTTACAGCTAAAACCACAGACTTTACTCAGATTTCATCGGGTTTTCCATTAATGTCTTTTTTCTCTTCTAGGATCCAATCCACAGTCTCACATGTCATTTAGTTATCATGCCCCCTTAATCTCTTCCCATCTGGGACAGTCCCTCAATCTTTCCTTGTCTTTTGTAGACCTTGACACTTTTGAAGTGTATTGGCCAGTTATTTTGAAGAATGTCACTCAGTTTGGTTTTATCTGGTATTTTCTCATGATCACACTATGCATTTTTTGTAAGAACACCAGAGGTGATGTGCCCTTCTCAGTGCTTCAGTATCGGGGGTGCATCACATTGGTGTGTCTTATGGTTGGTGATGCCATCATCCTTCATCACTGGCTTACGGGGATATCTACTGGGTGCTGTGAATTCACTCTTAGTAAGGGTCTTGGGGCAGATACTTTGAGACTATGTAAAAACTCTGTTTCTAGCCACAGAGTTATCTTGCCTACAGCAATCATTACTGTAGTATCCTAATGATGAGCTTCTATTTCCCATATTCCTTCTATAGTATTTAATTGTAACTCTTTTATGAAAAAGATCTGTCTTATTTATATATTTATTCAGTTTTTTATTTCTGTCACCATAGACTTATGGGTATTTATTTTATTCTTTGGGTTATATTTCAGTACTGTCATCATTTACTTTGTTGCCCAAATTATTCCAGCTTTAGCCATTAGAGGCTCTTTCAGATTGGCTCCTTTTCTCATTTTCTTTTTAAAATAACTATTTTGAAATTAATTCAGACATTTAAAAATTACAAAAAATAGTTGAGAGTTCCCTATTTATTCAGTCTTTTATTTGTATCAACTCATGGATTCTTATTTATGGGTCATAATCTATTCCTATCATTGTTTTATTTCTCAAAGTGTCTCAAACTAGGCCATTGTCTCTGATGCTTTTTAAGTGTAGTTAAACTGACCTTCAGTCTTTTTCCCCCAGAAAACGTTGAGAGCCATGCTAGTATATACTCCTTGCCATAGTCTGGCAGAAAGAATCAAACTGCAGAGACTTCTCCGGCCAGTTGTAGACACCATCCTAGTCAAGTGTGCAGACGTCAATAGGTAAGGCCCTATAAATGAACTGATTCAAACCCGCTTGTCCTAAAAGCCTAGCACAGAGCCTCACACCTGCTGAGTGTAGGATACATGCTTATTAAATGAGGTCTGGAATATTGTTTTCTAATGTGAGATTTGAAATTACCATGTAACGTTTAAAGCTCTTAAGGACTAGAAAGAAGAACTAATGGCAGGTGAAAAACAGGATAACAAACTGCATGGACCTCCACATTATTGTGATTCTTTTATTTTAAAGTAATATGCTTAAAACTGAAATCCAGTTGATAAGAATAGCTGATATATGAGGTATAATCTCATTTTAGAGAATGAATTACACAGGATAGGAACCAATAAAATTATTACACATGGTTTGTATTATCAGGACCAAAAAAAAAGATTTAAAAAAAACTTCATAATTTTGTGATGGAATTTTACTCTATGACACTTTATGTCAAATAACAATAATTCTATATATCCCTGCAATATCCTTAAAAATCAGCAAGGGACAGAACAGCCCTAATTGGAGGTATAAAATACAAAGTAGAGAAATGAGGTATGGTGATAAAGGAACATGACGAGCTATGCTTTTATTAGACCACTGGTTCTTTCTCTCTCTCTCTCCTTTTTTTCTCCTTTCCATAAAGTGGGAGGAAAAGACCATTTTTCATACAAAAAGCATAACCCAGTCAACACATTGGGCAGTTCTAATCTCTTCATGTCCCAGCAGATCCCAGGTGGTTAGGAGCACTGAGTCCCTTAGTTTGCCCCTGCAGTTACCTCCTTTTGGAGCTCTTCCAGGCCAACTTTGTCTTCCTCCCTAAATCACACAGACATAAATCTCTACAGACATAGTCTGTAGAGGGTCTCACAATTTCAGCACTTAACTTTGACTTGTTTGTCATCTTTTCAAGTCTTTCACCTCCATTTTCTCTCTGCACAAGACTACACATTGTAAGAATTAGAGGTTTTCTTGCTGCTTAGAGAGAACACTATAAATATCTGAGAAAAATTAACATATTTGTAAAATGCCTAGAAAAGTAATTGCATTTCTTAATATCATATTGGTTTGGGGTTTTGGTTTTTTTTCCCCTGAGAATTTCAGTGCTTTTATAGCAATTGTTTTGTTGTCCACTCTGAAATTCTAAAGTCAGGTTGTTTGGTCACTTGAATGATGGAACATTATAAGAAATATGGTAAAGAGATTTTATGATATTTAGAAGTCACTCTGGCTATACAAAAAGAATATAAAGTTTTAGATGGGAAGATTTTGTTTTTAATTTAACAATTCTTAGTGAAAATCCAGAAATCAAAATATTGGAATCTTCTTTCTTATTTTAACAATATATGATAATGAAAATAAGCCTTTTATATGGTTTGATATTTAAATTAATACTTGTGTAAGAACCAGTAGTGAAGATTCTGTGTTTAACATAGAGAATAAGGTAAAATTTAAGAAATTAGAGCTAATAATAAATATTATGACTGATAGTGACATCAATGATGCAATTTTAGTGATAGTCCTGAAAAACATTTTGTCCCACCTTTTCACATGGCGTTACATTACTACTCTCCTTTTAATATGTATTTTATCCAAGACTCAAGTCTGATGTTGCTTCCTTTCATTTTTAGTCGCACAAGTCAGCTGTCTATATCAACGCTATTGGAATTGTGCAAAGGCCAAGCAGGAGAGTTGGCAGTTGGCAGAGAAATACTTAAAGCTGGTAATAACTTTTCACTTAAAATTAATATAGCATATTTTATCATTTTCCTTAGACAGTCTAATCTCATCTCTAATATGGCCGTTGCAGGATTTTGAAGTAATTTTATAAATTGACTTGGTCAGCCAACATTTAAAATAGGAATTAATCTGAAAGATAAATTCTTAAAATTAATATAATTTAGAATATTTTTATTAAACGTAACTTGATCATATTTTTAGGTTTTAATATCACTATTTTTCAGTTATTTTTGCTTTCCTTTTTGTAGGATCCATTGGTATTGGTGGTGTTGATTATGTCTTAAATTGTATTCTTGGAAACCAAACTGAATCAAACAACTGGCAAGAACTCCTGGGCCGGCTCTGTCTCATAGATAGACTGCTGTTGGAATTTCCTGCTGAATTTTACCCTCATATTGTCAGTACTGATATTTCACAAGCTGAGCCTGTTGAAGTCAGGTAATTTTTCTTCTGAAAATGTGTTTCTTTTCCTCTTCTTACCTAACCCATCCCACGCCCACCATTACCTATCCAAGAAGGACACATTTTAGATTAATGAGACTCAGAAACTTCAGAGCACATACAGGTTACCAGTACTCAAATATTTGATTGACAAACACCTAAAGTCTAGGCTATTTAAAATAAAATATATAGATCTTTTATACTGAAGCAGTTTTTTTTTTTTTAATGTAAAAGCTGTAAAGTAGTACCCTTTTATTTCTATATACTTTGCAGTAATTTTAACTTGTTTCATAATTGAATGTGCTTTTTCTTTCAGGTATAAGAAGCTGCTGTCCCTCCTGACCTTTGCTTTGCAGTCCATTGATAATTCCCACTCAATGGTTGGTAAACTCTCCCGAAGGATATATTTGAGTTCTGCAAGAATGGTTACTGCAGTACCCCATGTATTTTCAAAACTGTTAGAAATGCTGAACGTTTCTAGTTCCACTCATTTTACCAGGATGCGGCGTCGTTTGATGGCTATTGCAGATGAGGTGGAAATTGCTGAGGCCATTCAGCTGGGCGTAGAAGACACTTTGGATGGTCGACATGACCGCTTTTTGCAGGCATCTGCCCCTAACAGCTATCCAGAAGCCATGGACAATAGTTCCTTTGAACGCATGGACCATTTAGAGAAAACTGGAAAAGGACTGTGTGCTACAAAATTGAGTGCCAGTTCAGAGGACATTTCTGACCGACTGGCCAGCATTTCAGTAGGACTTCCTAGTTCAACAACAATGGAGCAACCAAAGCCAATGGTTCAAACAAAGGGCAGACCCCACAGTCAGTGTCTGAACGCGTCTCCTGCATCTCCTCATTCCCAGTTAATGTTCCCAGCCTTGTCAACCCCTTCTTCATCAACCCCATCTGTACCATCTGGCACTGGGACAGATCTCTCTAAGCAGAGACCTCAGGGGTTTGTTCCCTGCAAAATGCCTTCTGCATCTCCTCAAACACAGCGTAAGTTTTCTCTACAGTTCCAAAGAAACTGTTCTGAAAACAAAGACTCAGATAAACTTTCCCCAATCTTCACTCAGTCAAGACCCCTACCCTCTAGTAATATACACAGGCCAAAGCCATCTCGACCTACCCCAAGTAATACAAGTAAACAGGGAGATGCCTCAAAAAATAGCATGACACTTGATTTGAACAGTAGTTCCAAATGTGATGACAGCTTTGGCAGTAGCAGCAATAGCAGTAATGCTGTTATACCCAGTGACGAGACAGTGTTCACCCCAGTAGAAGAGAAATGCAGATTAGATGTCAATACAGAGCTCAACTCCAGTATTGAGGACCTTCTTGAAGCGTCTATGCCTTCAAGTGACACAACAGTAACTTTTAAGTCAGAAGTTGCTGTGCTCTCTCCTGAAAAAGATGAAAATGATGATACCTACAAAGATGATGTGAATCATAATCAAAAGTGCAAAGAAAAGATGGAAGCTGAAGAAGAAGAAGCTTTAGCGATTGCCATGGCAATGTCAGCATCTCAGGATGCCCTCCCCGTAGTTCCTCAACTTCAGGTTGAAAATGGAGAAGATATCATCATTATTCAACAAGATGTAAGTATGGAGTCTTTTAAGTGGTTAGAGTTTCCTTGGACCATGCAATAAAATAAATCTAGTTCAGAAATATGGCTTCTAATGTGAGTTAACTATAAGAAGCAGATTTTTCACACAATTAATTGTACAACAATTTTTGCATTACTGCTTGAACATAAATACTTGTTGCCTATTTCAGAGGCGCTTCTGGTTGATTCTACAATGGTGAATCACTTATGCATTTGACATTGGTTACCAACACTGTCCTTTCAGAGGTCAAGTTTATAGGTGATTTGGGAAGCCAGACTAAACAAGAGTAATATTTTGCTAGGCTAATTTCACAAACTCATACTCTTAACAGTAAAAAGATTGCTTTCATTTATTATGTAGACACCAGAGACTCTACCAGGACATACCAAAGCAAAACAGCCTTATAGAGAAGACAGTGAATGGCTGAAAGGTCAGCAGATAGGCCTTGGTGCCTTCTCTTCTTGTTATCAGGCTCAAGATGTGGGAACTGGAACTTTAATGGCTGTTAAACAGGTAAATGTCTAGTGAGCTTATAAATGATTAAAATTATAAAAATGAGTAAAGTAAAAAAACAAAGGGTATATCCCCGTGTGTATATATTTTAGTTCTTTAAGTTTTCAGAAACCTGAATTTCAAAATTAGATGTTGCCAGGGCACCAAAAGCATCATGAGTCTATTTGAAAGTTGAAGCATGATTACCATAAGATGTGGTATCCAGATGGGCCTTACAAAGGTTGTGTTTCTTATTGTGCTTTTTTATATTTATTAGAGGTATGGTTTTATACTCCCTTCAGCCAAGTTACTGGTGCAGTGTCACCTTGGGATTTCTATGGTTTACTCTTTATAATGAGCATGCTTATCAATATATGATAACAGTCAAGTTTTCATTTTCAAGTCATGTTGGTTCTTATGATTGGTCTTTTCTCATTTTTTAGTCTGTCTTCTGACAGTTTTTAAAGAGTGGCTGTGCCCCAGCCTTTTATCAAATCTCCTGATAGTTTACTGCTGCTTAAGATAGAGTCTTTGGAGAAGGCAATGGCACCCCACTCCAGTACTCTTGCCTGGAAAATCCCACGGACCGAGGAGCCTGGTAGGCTGCAGTCCATGGGGTCACTACAAGTCAGACACGACTGAGCGAATTTTCACTTTCATGCATTGGAGAAGGAAATGGCAACTCACTCCATTGTTCTTGCCTGGAGAATCCCAGGGATGGGGGAGCCTGGGGGGCTGTTGTCTTTGGGGTCGCACAGAGTCGGACACGACTGAAGCGACTTAGCAGCAGCGGCAAGATAGTCTTATTATCTAAGACGACTTTGACTTGGTTTTTTTAAAACAAGTATATACATTGCATCCATGAGCATAATAAATGCAATCTCCTATTGATATATAAGCTAATTTGGGTTTGTCCATTTTATATCAGATTGTTAATGAAAATTATAAATAAAAACTCATCAGGATTCAGAACTTTATATAAATGTTTATTGAAACAGGTGACATATGTCAGAAATACATCTTCTGAGCAAGAAGAAGTAGTAGAAGCATTAAGAGAAGAGATAAGAATGATGAGCCATCTGAATCATCCAAACATCATTAGGATGTTGGGAGCCACATGCGAGAAGAGCAATTATAATCTCTTCATTGAATGGATGGCAGGTATGTCCATGTTTTAAATAGAAAAGAATACATAGATTTAACTTTTGCTTGATACTAAATTTAGGAAAAAGTTTAATGAACACTTATTTTATTAAATAGGTTTCTAAAAGCAAATTGCTCTAACAGTACAGTTGTATAAACTGTGTAAATATTTTGTTCATTTAAATATAAATAAAATATTATCTTTTAAACTTTTACAGTGTGTCTTTTAAAATGATTGTGTGCCATTGTTTTATAGGAATAATTATTCAAACCTTCTGTGATAAGATCCATATATGTCCAGTTGGCCATCTTTAATTGGATAGATTTAAATGGCAACCCACTCCAGTGTTCTTGCCTGGAGAATCCCAGGGACGGCGGGGCCTGGTGGGCTGCCGTCTATGGGGTCGCACAGAGTCGGACACGACTGAAGCGACTTAGCAGCAGTAGCAGCAGCATGAGATATTTTAACATAACTATAAAAATGAAATGAAGATACAGCTTTTAAAACTTACACGTATACTAGCACTGAAGCATAAAGTTGAACCTTGTCATCTGCTTTAACAAGCAGAGTTTTATTCTGTATTACACAGCATAATACAGTAAAATATATACAGTAAAATAAATGACTTGGGGTGTAATGAATACAAAAGTGCTTGGTTTAACTTCTTAGATCTTTTGTGTTTGAAGAGGATATTTCTATTTACAAATCAGTTATTTACTATATTCTCTGATGTTGGTTGTAGGTGGTTGATGTGTTGTATATGTGTTGACTATAAATACTTCTAGAAGAGGCTTACTGAGTGAGATAGGAAGCCTAATTCTGGGTTCTTCTGGCTCCTCCCATTCTTTTTACTTAAGTATTTCACTGTTTACTTAAGTATATAAGAAAGGCATTTTGTGTATCTTGGTCAAAAAGAGGTGAATTGTACATATGAGAAATAGTTCCATCTAAAATTGTTAACTTTTAAAGGTTTCTGAAATCTTGACTTTCCAGAAAACCAGTTCATGCGGGTTCCATGAAAATGTCTCCTAATTGCCAGACTTTAAGATTACTGGAATGTGTTAGTTTTTAAATCAGTTTCACTTCTGATGCAGATGATAAATATTTCAAATGTGAGCTCATGCACTGCAAGCTTATATAATCAAAGTATATAATAAACCATTTAACTTTGGCTTAAAATTATGATTATTATTACGTGTTTAGGGGGATCTGTGGCTCATTTGCTCAGTAAATATGGAGCCTTCAAGGAGTCGGTAGTTATTAACTATACTGAGCAATTACTTCGTGGCCTTTCATATCTCCATGAAAACCAGATCATTCACAGAGATGTCAAAGGTAAGAATTCTTTTCATTACTATCTGCTTATTACCAATAAGCAGAAAACAAATGTCATTTTAAAACTTGGAGCTTTGTTGATAGTTTCTAACTTGAGCTCCACTATGGGATTTTTTCCTCCAAATCTCTCCTGAGTACTCAAATTTCTCCTAAGTAAATCATTAGAATTACCAGAAGTGAAAAGAACTTTTAGGATAATATATCCTGCCTTCCTTAAGCTGTGACTTTTACACAGTCTTACGGCTAATTGGTGGCAAACCGAGTACAAAATACAGGTCTCTGATTCCCCCATCTTGGTCTCATGATGTACTGCTTCCCCAAAGGTTTCTGTTCTTGGTTTTATTTAAAATAACTGGGATATTATAAACTTCTTTTAAGAAAGCACCTCTCAAATCTGTTGCAGTTTGGTTTATTAAAATCAACTTTGGGGAATTCCCTGGTGGTACAGTGGTTAGAACTTCACGCTTTCACTGCCGAGGCCTGGGTTCGATCTGTAGATGGGGAACCGAGATCTCGTAAGCTGGGTGGCATGGCCAGATAAAAAAAGCAACTTGGCTTTCTGACATGAATGCCTTTCTATAACATTAATTTTTTATTAAGCTATAATTATGAAATTACAGTATAAAGTCTGAATTGGTCTATCTGGGTCAGTATGTTTAAACAGAACTTTGTCTTAAAAGTGTAAACTACACTAAAAATTGAACTCTGAGGAAAGATTTTGCTAGGAATCATTATATTAAAGGCTTAACACTAAAGTTTCACAAAATCTCTGCTTTTATTCCTAATGCCTTGATGTTTTACCCCATTTTCCCTCTGAGGCTTTGGATTTTATTTATTTTACATTGCGGAGAACTATATACCTTTACTAATGAAGTGAACTGGGAAGGAGAGTAGATTTCTCTGACATGGGGTCTTTCTTTTGTCATTGTCCTATTTCATTAGTAGCATTTTACTGAGTTTTTAATCTGTTGTTTTTAACATAGAAGGTTATTTGCTGTTTCTGTTGGCAGGTGCCAATTTGCTCATTGACAGCACAGGTCAGAGACTGAGAATTGCTGACTTTGGAGCTGCAGCCAGGCTGGCCTCAAAAGGAACCGGTGCAGGAGAGTTTCAGGGACAGTTACTGGGGACAATTGCATTTATGGCACCTGAGGTGAGAAGCAACTCTGAGTGTGATGAAAGAAAATATTTTGGAGCTCTGTGTGGCAGTGTTACACTAAATAATTTTGCAGTGTTATCCTGTATGTGCTTACTAACTGGAAGTCCACAGCCCTAAAACTAAGGTTTTGATGATATCCTTGATCTTCAGGCCCTTAATACCTGCCTTTCCATAGCCTTTAGGCAAATCTGCTGCTGCTTCTGCTGCTAAGTCGCTTCAGTCATGTCCAACTCTGTGCGACCCCACAGACGGCAGCCCACGAGGTTCCCCTGTCCCTGGGATTCTCCAGGCAAGGACACTGGAGTGGGTTGCCATTTCCTTCCTCAATGCATGAAAGTGAAAAGTGAAAGTGAAGTCGCTCAGTTGTGTCCGACTCTTAGTGCCCCCATGGACCGCAGCCTACCAGGCTCCTCCGTCCATGGGTTTTTCCCGCCAAGAGTACTGGAGTGGGTTGCCATTGCCTTCTCCTAGGCAAATCTATTAATGCCTATTTCTAAAAAAGAATTATTGGGTAATTTATAGCACTTTTTTCCTGGCAAACCTAAAGTACATACAAAATAACTGTGTTCTGAACCTGGTCTCTTCCGTTGTGTTCAGAGCTCTTCATGTTCATACACAGTGATCACTAGTTGTCCCCTTGAGTTTACTAAGTGTACTGAGGTGGCTTTGAAATTCTGATATGACTCTGCTTTAGAAGCTCACAGTTCTCCAAAACGTATTTGTGCCACATGGGAAATTAATTAAGCTTATTAATAAAATCACAGATAGTCTATGGAATTGCTCTTTGTACCCCTGTTTTTCTCTGAAGTAGAAAAACCAGAACCCATAAATAAAGAATGGCTTTCTCTTTTTCTAGTGAGTCATATTTCCAAGTTAACTCTGCTTTATTTTAGGTCCTAAGAGGTCAGCAGTATGGTAGGAGCTGTGATGTATGGAGCGTTGGCTGTGCTATTATAGAAATGGCTTGTGCTAAACCACCTTGGAATGCAGAAAAACACTCCAATCATCTTGCTTTGATATTTAAGGTAATCATGAGATAAAAATGACTTCTGCTAAAGTTGGCAACAGGCAAATTTTCATGGATTCTTCTTCACTATCAATCTAACATGAAAGCATATCTTACTAGAAATAAGTATATGTGTATCTAGGAGTTGATATGCTGCAGAGAATGTTGGCAGCATCACAGTCAGTTCTCATGCATTATAAAGTCACTGTGAACACTGAATTAGCAGATACTGAATCACTGCCCCTGGGTGAAATATGTACCTACACACACACACACACACACACACACACACCAAACTTTTAAATGAAAATACCGGAAGCTCTTTATGTATTGTACTGTCACAAATTTGTATTATTTACTGTATTTAAAAAGTTCATACCTGAGGCAGAGGCCAAGGCTGTTCTACCCTTCTGACAACTCTCAAATGAACTTTGTCCGTTTCCACCAGAGAGTAATGTAATGATTGAGTTTTTAGTGTTTGAGTTAGACCTGTGCTTGTTTAAAAGCTTGGATTTTGGAGTCGTACAGACCTGGTTCCATCCTTTAATAGCCGTGTGAGTAGGAAAATTATTCTGTCTGCCCTGTTTTCTTGTTTATAAAATGGGTGTAATAATAACACCTACTTCATGAATTATTCCTGTCACCTTATGAGGATAAACAGAATTGCTTCTGGGCCTGAGTAAAGCACTTAAGCCACAATCACCTCTCTTGCTGAGTGGCTAGTGTGAGTCCTCTGAGCTGACTGCCAGCACCTCTCACCTGCTGTAACCTCCTCCAGGTCTCCCCATTCTTGAAAAATTTCCTCAGTCCCCTGGGGAGAAAAAATCAGTGCAGTTGTGTTTCTGATGTAGTCAATTGACTGGCTAGGTTTAGTCTTACTCTGAATAGCTCTCTGTGCTAAAACAAACAAACAAAAAAACACAGGAAAAGTGCAATGAAGCAAAGAGGACAACCATTTTGGAGAATATGAGGAAAGCAGAATTGATTTGAGTGAATACCTGCCTAATCCTTTTGATGCACCTTGGCCTTGTTCCTTTGAGACCGTAAAGAGGACTGCAACTCCCATCTCACCAGGAAGTATTTGGTCAGATTCAGGAGTTTTACCATAGACACCTTGTTAGGAAAAAGTCCACCCACTTCTGTTTTAATTCTTCTGTATAGGAGGCACAGGTATTGAAATATATGCACGAGTACTTGTGTATCACAAGCTCTAGTTCTGGAGCGCTTTAACACTGTAGTGTTTTCTCTTACAGATTGCCAGTGCAACTACTGCTCCATCAATTCCTTCACATTTGTCTCCTGGTTTACGAGATGTGGCTCTTCGTTGTTTAGAACTTCAACCTCAGGACAGACCTCCATCGAGAGAGCTACTGAAGCATCCAGTCTTCCGTACTACGTGGTAGCCAATTATACAAATAAACTGTTACAGAGACAGGATGCTCAACAAGAGAAAAGAACTTTTGTGGGGAACCACGTTGATGATCTGCTGGCCTTCATGCCACTGAACAGCTATGAACAAGATCAGTGGGGAACCCTTACCTAAGTATGTGATTGACAAATCATGATCTGTACCTAAGCTTAGTATGCAAAAGTCCACAATTTGTGCAGAAACTGTAAACCGTGCCTTTCAAAGAACTGGCCCTTAGTAAACAGGAAAGCAGTGAAGTCTGCATGACTAATTAACAGAGCATAATTTTTTGGAGCACTTTTTCAGCAATATTAGCAGCTGAGGGGCTCAGGATCTGTTTTAATGTTTCAATTATTCTTCCATTTCATATCGTGATCACAAGCAGGGGGTTCTGCAGTTCTGTTCTTTTTTTTTGGTCACTGCAAACAGTCAGTATCTGCCTCTTTTAGGTCAGAATATGCTATAAGTAGCAGTAAATAAATATATTTTTGAAAAGTTGACAACTTCTTTATGACCCACAATTGACTTTTTTTTTTTAATGCCTGGGCAGTTGTGGTTCATTGTGCATTTTACTGTTGGCCCATTCATTTCGTTTTTGGAAATTACGGTTCTATACTTTCATTTCACCTTCATTTTTGTTTAATATTCAGGGAAAGGTGACCTTTTCAAACCACACACAAAAAAAGTAGAACTAGATGTGAACTAGAGTTTATTAAATATCTTGCTGTTGCAAGAGTTTTTTAAAATACAGATTTTAAAACTTTGTTTTTAAAATTGGAATATGATAAAATACTACCTTCATTGAGTCAGTCACTGCTCTTCTCATGCAGGTTAAATATAAATTAAGTGAAAATCAAATGTTCTCTGTGATGCAGCTCACAACCAAGATCAAGATGACCTTGAAATGTATTTGAATTTTATAATTATGTTTCTTTAGTAGGAAACTTCACACCATTTAGGTCTTACTCTGTATGTAATAATCCGTCATTCATCATCACCACTGATAATGTTAACTGCTATTTTCCTTCCACCATGTATCATCTCTTTACAGTAGGCCTGGCTGAGATACCTAAAGAAAAATTAATTTAATTATGCAACTACAAACAGGTGTTTCCAAACAATAAATTTGCTTCAAACTTGGAAAATATTTTCAGAAAGAAAAGTGACTTTGAAATTTCATTTACACACTAATTCGTTGGATTTTGCACAGTTCTCTAATGGTTTTTATCTGAACTGAATTCAGATGCATGGAATCCTGAAGGAAAATGGCAGCTCCTTTACCCTTTTTCTGTGAGTTTTTTAAATCAAGTACTGATTTAAGTATTTAATACAACTTTTTGAGATGTTAAGTTTTAACTCTTCAGAAGCCAGTTGAATTGTTGCAGAGTTAAATAGAATTGGTTATTCTCAAAGACTCAGGATAAACTAAATAAGCTATATAGAGAGTACATTTTAAATGTACAACACAAATTGGAAGTAAAATACGTTACAAGATAAGTTTACAGGGCAGTTTTTTTTTATATAAATGAATGTGTTTCTTAGTGAAATTTTACATTCCTTTGGTTGGAAGATTGGCAATATTTGAAGAGTTAAAAATAGTACTGAAATGTGAAGTTTGGTAGCTCTAAATGTGTTGTGTTTCCTTTTTTTTTTTTTTTTTGACTACTTTAGAATTTTCACAGTTCTAATAAGATTGTTTCCAAGTCTCTCATGTGCAAGCTTTAAAGGATGCACTCTTGCCATTTTATGTACTGGAAGATCATTGGTCAGATTAATACTGTGTCTGACAGAGATGTAAACTGTATAAACTGAGGAACCTCAGCTAATCAGTATTACTTTGTAGACCACCATGCCCACCACATTTCAAACTCAAACTGCCTCTAGATGTCAAAATCCATTGTTTGAGTTTGTTTGCAGTTCCCTCAGCTTGCTGGTAATTGTGGTGTTTTGTTTTTTTGTTTTGTTTTCAATGCAAATGTGATGTAATATTCTTATTTTCTTTGGATCAAAGCTGGACTGAAAATTGTCATGTGTAATTATTTTTGTGTTCTTAATGTTATTTGGTACTCAAGTTGTAAATAACGTCTACTGCTGTTTATCCCAGTTTCTACTACCTCAGGTGTCCTATAGATTTTTCTTCTACCAAAGTTCACTTTCACAATGAAATTATATTTGCTGTATGACTATGATTCCTAAGACTTCCAGGGCTTAAGGGCTAACTTCTATTAGCACCTTACTGTGTAAGCAAATGTTACAAAAAAAGAATCTCTGGGTTAAGAAAATTTGGCTTAAATGTATTCTTTGTTATTTTAAATATATCAAAGATATTTTAATTAAAATTTTTACCCCATTGAACCAATTTTATAGTATTTGTACCTATTTTGGTGTTTTGTCTTTATAGTAAATAAAAGTTTTTGAACAAAGGTTGTTACTTTTATTTATTTTGGAATAATCCATTCTTAAAAAAGAGTCCTAAGAATACCACAAAGCACTCACATATACCATTCACTCTCAAAAGCCCCAGGCACTCAGGTTTTGCAGCGGTCTAGTTATATCCTTTATAACAAAAGGATCCGAACCAAGATCAGCTTTGTTCTTAGTTATGCTTCTTGAGTCGCAGTCAATCCAGAACTATTCCTTCTTCCTTGACCTTCACACCTTAATTTATTGTTTTGTAAAAGTCGTTCAGTTTCCATTCAGTGCTTCCGCATGCTTCAGTTCAGAGTGAGTATCTGTGACAGGAATATCTCAGAGGTGATGCAGGCCGTGTTCTTTTCAGTGTCTCATATCAGGAGGCATACAAGGTCAGTTTGTCTCCTTGCTGTTGATGTAAACTGGATGATCTGATAGGCTTCACCACAGTACTCTTGCCCTTTATAATTAATATCTACCTTTATATTATTTTGTAGAGGTGATACTTTGAGACTAAATAAATACATTGCTATTTATCCAACTTTAGCTCTTTGCTCTTAGCTGTCTTATCTGAATTATTACTTTGGTTGGTTGCCAAACACTGATTTTCTGGTTCCTGCACACCTGTATTGTGTGTGTGTGTGTGTGTGTGTGTGTGTGTGTGTGTGTATGTTGTGTCCAACTCTTATGACCTTATGGACTGTAGCCCACCAAGCTCCTCTGTCCATAGGATTTCCCAGGCAAGAATACTGGAGTGGGTAATAGCCTATCCCTTCTCCAGGGGATCTTCCCAACCCAGGGACTGATCCCAGGTCTCCTGCTTTGCAGGCAGATTCTTTACTGGCTGAGCCACCAGGGAAGCCCCATATATTTATTAATGGGCATTTTGCTATAAGAAAGACCTCTTCTTTATTACTCACATATCAAAACGGGTTTGTGGATTCCTATTCAGTGAGACAGAAGTCATTATTGTCATCACAGATTTACTCAAATTGTCACATTTAGCTATTGGGAGCCTCTCAGAGCTTAGCTTCTCTCTGGACTGACAAGCCACCCATTATTCTCTGACCACTTCTATACTTTCAGACCCATCTTGTGTGTTTGCTTCAGCCTTGGGATCAGCATTTTTCCAGAGCCCTGACTCCACCGATAAAAAACGGTGCTAGATATGCTCATTGCTCTGGGGTGTCACTGCTCCCACGCCCTCTTGGTAGACAAAGCTAGATTATATAGTTTTATGCATACATATGCAAAATACACACACACATACACAAAAACCATAAGTTCATACCAGTTTTCAATTTCAGTCTACCACTACCCAGATTCATTCGAGACTTCCCTCTTTCCACATCTGTAACTCCTTTTCTGGACAGTAAGAAACCTGGCTTCCATTTGCCTCAACATATTGACTTATGCTATGGTTAGATAACATCACAGATTCAATGGATATGAATATGAGCAAACTCCAGCAGACAGTCAAAGACAGGGAAGCCTGGCCTGCTGCAGTCTATGGGGTCACAGAGTCAGACATAACACAGCAACTAAGCAACAACAAATTGACTGACCAAGTTCTCCACCCACCTATGTAACCCGTAAGGAAACTAACCTAAAGGCAAGGTAAGCTGTATACTTTTTCAGGGTAGTTTTAGGTTCACAACAAAATTAAGCAGGAGATTCATGAATTACCCATATACTTCCTGATCCTACATATTGCATAGCCTCCCCCACTATCAACATCAAATGCTTTTTTGACAAAAAGTGTTTTAACAAATTTTTCTTAAAAAAATTAACTGAAAATTACATCTTTTTAAAAAAACCTTCCTTATGTGGTTTTACATGTCATAAACTTGCATATAAACACTATTACTGTCTCCAGACAGCAACAGATAAACTTAATTGATCCTGTTCATAGGACTCGATCATGATACAGAAAAACATAAAAACCATCCTCCTATGTTAAAATTGTTGGGAATGAGAAGATTTATTCACCAGCTACTATTTATCAGGGACACTTTGCAACACAGTGATTATGTTCTGTTTCACAAGTGAGGAGATAAGGCAATTTCAATCATTCTGCAATTCAAGGTGTACCAGGGAACTCATTTGGCTGACCCCAGGGTTTTAGTCTTCCATTGTATCTTGTTTTTATTGTGTGTTGTTGTTTTCTACTTTCATCCTTTGTATTTCTGCTCAGTAGTCGTTTTTCACATGATCACCCTGCAAGATAGGTAATGTCACTGAAAAACTGAGTTCAGAAGCCATCCTGTGTCTACATTTGTTTTAAACTTTCTGTAATAGCTTGGTTTTAAATGTACACCTTTTAAATAGGCTCTGAATATTGTTCCTAAAGGGCAGACTTCAGTCATTTCAGAAAAATACTAACTTTGAGTAAAGCTTTCTGTTTCAGAGGAATTAATAATTCTGTTGTTCCTTCGTTCTATTTAAATGATATTAACAGTTTTTAAAAATGGTCAAATCTGCAGGTTACATGGAATCTAGAAAAATGTTGGGGTATCATGCCCATATGGAAATGCCAAAGAATGCAATTGTGAACTGACATAGTAGTAACTCTTGTTATAGAATGTATGAAGTACTGCAATCAATGGAGAACACAGTGACAAACAGAAATGTATGTAAACTGCCGTATTTCCATGTTGTGACAATTTATAGGTTTGTCATTTTTAAAATTTTGCTATAAGCAAAAGTCACATGTTGAATTGCCGCAAGCAAGGAAAGGATGGGCCTTTTAAAGTAGGTGATGATGATGGACACGGTAAGCACAGAGCCTGAAGCATCACCTGGGTCAAATCTGGCTCTGCCACTTCCCAGTAGTGTAATTCCTGTTTGACTTTCTGAACCTCCATTTCTGCATCTATAAGATGAAACCAACAGTTTTGAAGAGAGCCTATATAAATGGCTCAGTACAGTGCTAGGCACAATGGATGCACGATATGTGTTTTGTGAATGAAGTGACCCAAGAGTCACAGACTCAAATGCTTTAGCCTTGGGATCAGCTAGAATACTGTGGGGCTAGAATATCCTTAACAGAGCTTTTGGCTGACCTGTGAGTTCAGGCCAAATTCATGTCCAAGAGGGCCAATGGTTAGCATGTTGGAACTGAAGAAAAAAAGCCCACTATTGCCAAAACCTGTAAATTTTCAAAAGAAGCTGGAGAGATCTAGATGTTACATGCAATTTCTTAATGTCTACACACTGGAAGCTAATTTTACATTTTTATAAGGAACTGTAGGCTAAACAAAATTCACATGTTTTATCTGGCCTGTGACTAGCTGCTTTTGACTTCTGAGCTGGGTCCAGGCTTGTAAAATAAAAAAAGAAGTAGAAAATGAGAGTTAAATCTCAGCTTTGGGAAACTGAATCCAGGACTTTTGTCTTCTGAGATACATGACATAAGGGAAAAGTGGAGATGCTGATTATAAATGCTAGAGAACTAACCTATGAGGAGAAAATTATGTCTGATTTTAAGCACTAGTGTGAAATGCTTACCACTAAAGCCTAATTACCATGTAGCAAACTATACATGAAAATTAAAGTGTGAGTCGCTCAGTCATGTCCAGCTCTTTGCAACCCCATGGACTGTAGCCCACCAGGCTTCTCTGTCCATGGAATTCTCCAGGCAAGATAACTGCCATTCCCTTCTCCAGCGGATTTTCCCGACCCAGGGGCCAAACCCAGGCTTCCCGCATTGCAAGCAGATTGTTTATCACCTGGGCTACCAGACAAGCCCACTATGCACATGCAGCATTCAAATGTGCCATCCCAGTGGCGCAGCAAAGCCCGCGTGATAGAGGAACTTTACCCACAACTGAAGCCAACCTCACCACTCTGCATCAACCTGGAGTCACTATGACCCCTACCCCACAGCCCTCACTTCAGCTTTGCCTCGTTGAAATACAGTGAGGCTAAACCGATGACGCAAGAGTCATGTCCCAGAGTTCTTTTTCCCACAATGCTGAAATTCGTAGTAGAGTTTATTTTTGAGATGACTGTTATTTTTCCATTAAAATCAATTTGCTTAATGAGCTCTCCCAACATCTACGCAGACATACTCAGAGGATGAGGGCTATAACTAGGATGAAAGGGAGAGAAAAGGAAGGGAAATAATAAGGAATGGGGAAATACTGGAAACCTTTGGTAGGGAGTAGCATGGCCATGTATGTATTTCTTTGAAGATCATTCTAGCAGTATCTTGAAGAAAGAATCAAATGGGGCTGGCTGAAGAAGAGGCAGAGAAAGTCAGAAGACAACTGCAGTATCTAGATAAGAAGGTATGAGGGGGAGGGACTTCCCTGGTGGTCCCAGTGGATAAGACTCCGAGCTCCCTGGTCAGGGAACTAGATCCCGCATGCCGCAACTAAGGAAAAAAAAAAAAAATCCTGCATGCCGCAACTGAAGGATCCCACAAGCCACACAGAAGATGAAAGAGCCCACGCCATAACCAAGGCCTGGCACAGCCAGATAAATAAGTAAATATTTACAAAAAAGAAAGTATGAGGGGAGAGTGATGTCAACATCAATAGAAGATAATATCCCTACCAACACTGAGTGATGAAGGAACGGAAAATCTGAACAGACCAATAACAAGGAGACTGAATTGTACCCCAAAGCCCCTCAACAAAGAAAAGCCTGGGCCCAGATGGTCTCACTGGGGAGTTCTATCAAACATTAAAGGAATTAATGCCAATCCTTTTCAAACTCTTCTAAAAAACTGAGGAGGAGGGAACCTCCCAAGCTCATTTTATGAGCCCAGCATTACCCTGACACCACAGATAAGTAAGATAAGGAGAAAACAGAAACATAAAGGCCAGGGGTGGTCCCAGATGGCAGTGTGGGAAGATCTGGAACTCACCTCCCACACCAAATCAACATTCAGAACACTTTCCTCTAGAAAAGACCTGAAAACTCACTGACCAGCACCTTCACGATAAATGATAAAAGGGCCACCCTGGGACAAGCAGGAGAGGCAAGGAGTGGGCTTACTAAAACCCCACCGCGGAGCAGTGATCCACGGTCCGGAGGGATGTCAACCATGCAGAGCTTCTCCCTGAGGAGGGAGGGGTTCATGCCCCTCACCGGGTCCCGCAAGCCTTGGGACCTGCAGTGGAAGAGATGAACCCCCAGAAGGTTCTGGCTTGGACCCTGGACCAAAGGGCTGTAGAGAACTGAGATATCTCTCTTAAAGGGCTCACATGCAGACTCACTCGCCCTGGAGACCAGTATAAATGCAGCAGTTTGAAAAGTGCCTGTTCTCCATTCTGACTGAAGCAATTTATTGATACATTTCCCAACAACAGGGTAGGGGGGTTCCTTTATCTCTGCATCCTCTCTAGCATTTATTACTTGTAGACTTTTTGATTATGCTCAATCTGACTGGTGTGAGGTGATACTTCATCATAGTTTTGATTTGCATTTTCCTAATAATTAGTAATATTGAGTATCTTTACATGTGCCTGTTGGCTATCTATATGTATTCTTTGGAGAAATGCTTATTTATGTCTTCTGCCTATGTTTTGATTGAGCTGTTTTTTGTTTTGTTTTTCCGTATTAAGCTGTATGAGCTGTTTATTTATTTTTGGAAATTAATTCCTTGTCGGTCACATTGTTTGCAAATATTTTCCCCCATCCTGTAGGCTGTCTTTTCATTTTGTGTATGGTTTCCCTTTGCTGTGCAAAACCTTTTAAGTTTAATTAGGTCCCAATCGTTTACTTTTGTTTTTAATTCCATTACTCTAGAGATGGATCCGAAAAGATGATACTATGATTTACGTTTGAGTGTTCTGCCTGTTTTTCCCTTTAGGAAATGTTCTTACATTTAGGTTCTCAGTCCATCTGGGGTTTACTTTTGATTACGGAGAGGGCAATAGCGACCCACTCCGGTACTCTTGCCTGGAGAATCCAATGGACGGAGGAGCCTGGTGGGCTGCAGTCCATGGGGTCGCTAAGAGTCGGACACGACTGAGCAACTTCACTTTCATTTTTCACTTTCATGCATTGGAGAAGGAAATGGCTACCCACTCCAGTGTTCTTGCCTGGAGAATCCCAGGGACGGGGGAGCCTGATGGGCTGCCGTCTGTGAGGTCGCACAGAGTCGGACACGACTGAAGTGACTTAGCAGCATGGTGTTAGAGAATGGTATTTCGTTCTTTTATTTCGTTCTCTCTTTAGCTGCTCAGTTTTCCCAGCACACTTACTGAAGAGACTGTCTTTTCTCCACTGTATACTCTTGCCTCCTTCGTTGTAGATTAAATGTAAGGGCATGGGTTTACCTCTGGGCTCTCCACTCTGTTCCATTCATCTACCTGCCTGTTTTTGTGCCAGTAGAGTATTCATTACTATACCTTTGTAGTAATTATGGTACAGTCTGAAGTCAGTGAGTGTGATTCCTCCAGCTTAATTATTCTTTCTCAAGATCGTTTTGGCTATTGGGGGTCTTCTATGTTTCCATACAAATTTTTAAACTCTTTGTTCTAGTTTTGTGAAAAATGCCATTAGTATTTTGCTAGGGATTGCACTGAATCTACAGATTGCCTTGGGTAATATGGTCCTTTGAACAATATTAATTCTTCCAATCCAAGAACATGGTAGACACATCATATGTTTCATGTGTTGTCTTCAACTTCTTTCCTCCCTGTCCTATAGTTTTCCAATATGGGTCCTGTACATCTGTAGGTAGCTTCATCCCTAGGCATTTTCTTTTTGATGCAATGGTAAATGACATTGTTTTCTTAGTTTTCCTTTCTGACATTTCATTGTTAGTCTGTGGGAAAGCAACAGATTTCTGTATATTGATTTTGTATCCTTCAGCTTTACCACAGTCATCAATATGAGCTCTAGTATTTTTCTAGTACCATCTTTAGGATTTTCTACGAAGACTATCATGTCATCTGCAAACAGAGACAGTTTTGCTTCTTTTCCAATTTGGGCTGATGTTTCGTTTCACTCTCTGACTGCTGCAGGTGGTACCAAAGTGGCAAGAGTGGGCATTCTTGTCTTGTTCCTAATCTTGGAGGAACTGCTTTCAGTTTTCACCACTGAATATAATGTTATTTGTGGGTGTGTCATATATGGCCTTTATTATGTTGACGTACGCTCCCTCTATGCCCACTTTCTAGAGAGTGTTTTTTTATCATAAATGGATGCTGAATTTTATCAAAAACTTTTTCTGCATCTATTGAGATGATCATATGATTTTTATTCCTCAAGTTGTTAATGTGATATATCACACTGACTGACCTGTGGATACTGAAAAATCCTTGCATCCCTGGGATAAGTCCCATTTGATCATGATGTATGATCCTTTTAATGTACTGTTGGATTTGCTTTGATAATGATTTTTTTTGAGGATTTCTGCATTTATGTCATCAGTAATACTGGCCTGTAATTTTCTTTTTTGTGATATTTTGTCTGGTTTTGGTATCGGGGAGATGGTGTCCTCACAGAATGAGTTAAAAAAATGTTCCTTTCTCTACAATTTTTTAGAATAGTGTCAGAAGGATAGGTGTTAACTCTTCTCTAAATTTTTGGTAGAATTCACTAGTGAAGCCATCTGGCCCCGGGCTTTTGTATGTTGGGAGTTTTTAAATTGCTGATTCAATTTTGGTACCCATAAAATTTTCATGTCATGAAAAACAAAAACAGGGACAGATTAGACTAGATTAACTTTGACCCAATTTTAAAAGCAAATAATAAAAGAACAAACAGCTATAAAAGGTATTTTTGAAATCTGAAAAATTTAAATAGGAGCTATATTCATGATAGTGAATTACTGTTCACTTTAAACGTCATTCTGACATGAGTGCACAGGCATATGGTGTGTGTGTGTGTGTGTGTGGAGAAAGAGAGAGGAATTATTACAAAATGTTAACAACTGATGAACCTACATAAAAGATATATGGTTGTTCCCTGCACTTTTCTATAGGTTAGAAATTTTAAAAATAAAAAATTGGGAACATATTTGTTTGTATATTCTTCAACTTGGTTTCATTTATTTTTGCATTTTACCTTTATTCCCTTTTTTCCCCTGTAACGGGATTTCTGTATTTCAGTGGCAATTCAGCCTTCACTAACTGACCACGTTTAGAATTATTTAGGGAATCACACAACATTGCAGAGTCGGACACGACTGAGCGACTATACTGAACTGAACTGTCACAACATCCAGAAGAGGGCGCCAGAGTAAACGTTTTCTTTAATGAAAGGATGATCTCAGCAGTGTTCTGACTGACACATAACTGAAAATCAAACTTTACACCACGTTTTTCTCAAGAATAAATCTCACTGCTCCTTTTAGAAAACTGAAAAAACTCAAGGCAATTCACTGATAATTCCATTTTTCCAATCAAAACCTTAAGTTCAATGTTTATCCATTTTCTCAGAGAACAATACTATTCTGCCATCCCCTTGAGACAAGCGTTAACAGTTACAACCAAAGAAAGGCTTTAAAAAGACACATGATGCCTTCTTTCCTGGTTTCCTGTTCTCAAGACCACCTGCTCTTGGTAGACTCTCACCCAGCTGCCAACCACTGTTCCTCTGAGCTTCTCAAACTAGTCCCACATGCTAGTGCTCTGCTTAAGAACCTTCAATGACTACCTACTGCCTATCTCACGATTTCATCATGGTCTGATCTTACTCTGCCTATTTCATTTCCTACTACATCTAATGGAAATTTTTATTCTGAGTAGACCCCACAATATTCATTCCCACTTCTGCACTTTTGCTCATGCCAATGGCTCTCAAACTAGATGGCAGCAAAGTGGTTGGGGAAAGAGGTGGTTGTGCGTGCGTGCTCAGTTGTGTGCAAGCATGCTTAGTTGTACCCAACTCTGCGACCCTATAGACTGCACTCTGCCAGGTTCCTCTGTCCATGGGATTTTCTGGGCAAGAATAATGGAGTGGGTTGCCATGCCCTTCTCCAGGGGATCTTCCCAACTCAGGGTTTAAACCTGATTCTCTTACGGCTACCTACACTGGCAGACGGGTTCTTTACCACTAGTGCCACCTGGGAAGCCTGGAGAAAGAGGTGAGTTTTGCTAATTCACAAACTAACAGAGACCATTTTTTTTCTCCTTTTCATGCAGTATTTTCTTTTCTTTTACTTTCTTTTTTCCAAGGGAAAGTATGAACACAGTCCTTCACTACCACAAATTATCCAGCTGAGTTTTCCCCATTTGGGGAAGTTGCAGGGGTCAACACATCTGGATAGGCCTCGCCCTGGGAAAACCACTTTCATGATAATTATTTCACACAGTATTTTAGATCCTAAAGCACAAAATGACTTCAAAATACTTTGTGTCTAATTTTATCAATATGCAATATACTACTGTCATTCACAGAACTGACATTAACTTCAATATCTGAAGTTAATAAAACGCCTTGTCACAACTTTCCTTTTAAAAATTTGCATTATAATATGTGGCTGTAACACTCAATTCTTGATCATTTTTGTCTTCAGACCCCATTATCCTTTAAATTTTACTGAGAATCCCCAAGGAGCTATATCTATTGATATTTAGTGTATCATATTAAAACTGATAAACTTTATTTACTTATTCATTAAAAATAACAATTAAAAAATCTATTATAATATGTATAACGTATCTTTTCGAAAAATAGCTAAATTCCTCCAAATAGTGAAAAGAATGGTATTTTAATATTTTTGCAAATCTATTTTATTTCTGGCTTTATAAAAGATGGCTGGATACTCATACCTACTTCTGCATTCAATCTGTCTCACCATGTATCATGTGACCCCTAGAAAACTCCACTGTACCCTTGTGGGAGAATGAGAATAAAGACATTAACCTCTGAGTACTATTACGAATATAGTTTTGACCTTGCAGATCTCTAAAATGGTCGTAGAGACCCCTGTGTCACTAGGCAGGACTTAGAGAACTGCTGGTTTATGCCTTCCCTTCCTTTCTACCTCTCGTCTATCTACTTCTCTTTGAAGCACTCCTTTACTCCAGTAACTCATACTCAAATTCTGTGGTAACTATTATTTAATATTTATAATTATGTTTTTCCAACTAGACCATAATATTGGATGTATAGGCACACAGTTATCAGTGAATAAATATTTGCCAGTTATGTTACCCACATTAGATGATGTAGCTATTCAAGTAGGCTCCAGAATATCCACCAACTTTAAACATCAACTCTCTTCCAGCAAAGAACTGTGAAATAAGGACTCATGCAAAATAAGCTTGTCCTCCAACAATTTGAAAAACAGTTCTTTCTTGGATACAGTCAAAGCTCTAAGTTATTTACTGATCCTGACCATAAAAAAATATTAAGTGGATAAACTGCCAGGCATTCATAAAAGGTTTGACTATCTGCTAGTTTGTCAACATAAACTCAATCTTTTCATCACTTACTACAAACAGAGTAATTTTAACTCCCTCTGAAGGTGGAAAGAGAACCCCTCTTTTCTTGTCCAAGAGCAGAAAAACATTGGTGGGTTTATTTTAAATGGTTCAGTAATTCCCTCCTGCATTTCCCTGTAAGACTGGCTTTCTAATTCTGGGCTATTTTAAATCTTATCTTCTCATTTCAAAATTCCAATATTACCCTACTGTAACTATTCTCAGTGAAGATCTTGCCTCATAGGTCAATGAGAAACTAGAAACCATCACAATTTAGCCCTCAACTTTCTCCAACCAAATCCCCTAACACACCTTCCATTGAGCCCATAATCTCTGCCTTCTGTCTTGCTTCAGATGAAGATGCGTCCATGCTCCTGTCAAAGGACCTCTCTACTTACCCTCTGAATCAGCTCCCACCTTCTCAAGAACTTTATTCTGGAAATTAGTCATACATCTCTATCAATTTCTTTCGTTCTCTTGGATCATTCTCATCAGCACACAAGGACACTATAGGATCTTTCATCTTACAAAAGTTCTCTTCACCTTTGGCCCTATTTCCTGGCGTCCCTTTTCATAAACTCACTGAAAGAGTTGTGTACATTTGTTTTTCCTACTTCACCTCACATTTTCTCAACACACTCAAACTTCCCAAAACTGCTTTTGATCAAGTCATCACAGGCCTATATCTTGCAAAACTCATGGTTGCTGCTCTATCTACATTCTTTGCCATCTCTTCTTCAAGTCTTCTGGCTAAAGACTCTTAATTTTATCTCTGATTATGGCTCCAGGTGTGGATATTCAACCAGTTACTTGACATTTCTCACAGGTATTTTAAAACTTCACCCTCCCACATCCATTCATGAGCAAGTCCCATCAGCTCCTCCAAAATATAGTCCTAATCCATTCACTCTCTACATCTCCATAGCTACCACTTAGTCTAAACTATCATTATCTCTCACCTGAGGCTTCATATTAGCCTTCTAATTAACCTTCCATGTATGGTGACAGCCCACCTATTATCCATAAAATACTCAAACTGGTCTTTTAAAAACAAGAATCAAATCCTATTACTTCTCTGCTCATAACCCTCCAAAGACTTCCCACTGCACTAAGAACTCAAATCCTTCCCTGAACCTGCAATGCCCCACATGGTTTGGCCTCTTCCCTGACGTCATCCTTCCCGTCTCCTTTACTATCATGTTCCAGCCACGTGGCCCTCTTTTCCCTGCTTGAACATAGCAAGCTCCTACCCATCTCATTGCCTTTGCATTTCCTATCCAGAGACTCTCCCCACAGATCTTCCCAAGTTTTGCATCTTCTTGTCATTTAGGTCTCAGTCATACATGCCACTACCCTATCCAATGTTGCTACACCAGTTCCCACCCCCAAGTGACCTTTATAAAGAGAGTGAAGTCCCAGGAGGAAACAGACGACACACAGGAAGTCCTCCAACCCACTCTCTTCTCAGGACTCTACCTCATTTTCTCCAGGGCACTCATCACTGTCTGATATTATTTATGTGTTTAGTATCTGTCTCCTACACTAGAGCTTCAGATGCAGCAGGTGCTCAATGGATTATCTGTTGAAATCTCATTCTGAACTAATTCTGGAAGTTAGAATCCATTTAGGGACACATGCACTATTTGTGGATTTTTAGGATATTGATAATAAACTTTATCTTTCCTACATGGCATTTTTGTGATTAACAGCATAAATGGGCTTTAAATGAAAAAACACAGCACACATATCTTTAACTGGGTAGAGTATTTCAAGAGACTGAAAACAATAGGAAGCAGGGGTAAAGAATCAGAGAGAAGAGGGCAGTTTTGGACAACAGCACATCTCCATGCCTGCCAATACTAATCTTTTGATCATCATATATTTTATATTAGAAAATTGTCTGGCAGTCTGTTGTTTCTCATTTATCTGTATTTAAAATTTTATGTAAATCATTAAAGACACGGATGATCTAAAGGACAATAGCAGCCACTATGACCTAATATTTATAGAATTTTAAACCAAAAAGCTATAAAGCATATACTCTTTTCAACAGCATTTGGTATATTCGCCAAGAGAGCATATTCTGGGACATAAGACAAGTTAATAAATTTAAAAGAACTGAAAACATACTTATTCTCTAATGACAAAAAAATTAAAAACCAATTACAGTAACATATCTAGGGAAATCCCAAATATTTAGAAATTAAAAACACATCTAAATCATGAATCAAAAAAGAAATCACAAGGGAAATTTAAAAAATATTTTATACTGAATGCTAATGAAAATACAATATATCAAAATTCCCAGGACTCAGCTAACATAATGCTTGGAAGGAAATTTTTAACTTTAGATGCATACATTAGAAAAGAAAAAAGGTCTAAAAACACTGATGCCAAAGGTCCACCTCAAGAAGCTGGAAAAATAAGGGCAAAATAAACGCAAAGTGAGGAGGATATATAAAATAATAAAATGAACAAAATAGAAAATAGACAAACAACAGCGAAAATTAATAAAATCAGAAGCTATTTCTTTGAAAAGATCCATAAACTTCCAGTTACAATGATGAAGGAAAAAAGAAAACACAAATCACCAAAATTATGAATGAATTTATCACTACAGATCATATAGACATTAAAAAGACAGTAAGATTATATTTACGGACAATTTTATACTACCAAATTTGATGACTTAGATGACATGAACAAATTCCATGAAAAATACAACTTATCAAACTTAAGATGAAAGAGAAATTCTGAATAGCCCTACAATCTTCAAAAGAAACTCAATTCGTTATCAAAGAAAACTAGAAGCCCATGGTTTCAGTGGTGAATTCTATTAACATTCAATAAAGGAAACACCAATCTGATAGTTATTATTTTTTTTTTTTGTAGAAAGTAGAGGAGAAAGGAACACTTCTGAACTCATTTCAGGAGGTCAGCATAAGCCTAATACCAAAATCTGAAATAAAACTACAAACAAGCCATGAAACTGAAAAAAGAATCCACCTGCCAATGTGCATCTGATTCCTGGTTAGGAAAGATTCCACATGCTGCGGAGCAACTAAGCCCATGCACCGGAACTACTGAGCCTGCCCTCTAGAACCTGGGCGCCTGAACTACTGAGCCCACGTGCTGCAACTTCTGAGGCCCAGTGCCTGGAACCTGTGCGCCCCAAGAGAAGCCACTGCAATGAGAAGCCTGCCTACTACAAGGAAGAGGAGCCCCTGCTCTCTCCAACTAGAGAAAGCCTGCGTGCCGCAATAAAGACTCAGCACAGCCAAAAATATATAAACCAATAAATAAATAAATATTTTAAATGACAGAGTGTGACAAAAGTGTCATTCACAACTGAGTAGTGTCATCTCCGGAATCCAAGGATGGTGCAACATTTGACAGTGTGGCTTCCCCAGTGGCCCAGCAGTATAGAATCTGCCTGTAATGCAGGAGATCTGAGTTTGATCCCCGGGTGGGAAAGATCCCTGGAGAAGGAAATGTAAACCCACTCCAGTATTCTTGCCTGGGAAATCCCATGGAGGGCTACAGTGCATGGATTGCAAAGAATTGGACACGACTGACTCACTAAACAACAACAATATTATAATTTACTACGTTTATGGGAGAACAGAGAAAAATTATGTGATCATCTCAATAAATAGCAAAGAAAAGTATTTGATATTCACCATTCATTTAAAACTTCAGACAAAAATTCTTGACAAATAAAAAACAGAAGAGAACTTTTTACACTCTATAAATTATACCTACCAGAAAACTACAGTAAATATTAAACTTGAAGGTGAAACCTTAGAAACAGACAGAAGAATGAAGTATACTTTTACGAACTAAGGGGAGACTCCAAAATATATCTTTAATAAATAAAAGAAACTGAATATACAAAATATAAGAAACTCTAAAGACTCCACCAAAAAACTGTTAAATTAATAAATTCAGTAAACTTGTGGGGAACAATTTCAACATGCAAAAATCTGTTGCATCTCTATACACTAATAAAGAACAAGGAGAAAGACAAATTAAAAAACAACCACATTTACAAATGCATCTAAAAAAAAAAAAATTAGGAATAAATTTAACCAAGGAGGCAAAAGACCTAGACAGTGAAAACTACAAGACATTAAAGAAATAAACTGAAGAAAACACAAATAGATGGAAAGACATTTCATGCTCATGGATTAGAAGTCTTAATATTGTTAAAATGCCCATATCACCCAAAGCAATCTACAGATTCAGTGCAATCCCTGTCAATGCAATCAACTTCCCAAAGGCATTTCTCACAGAAACAGAACAATTCTTAAACTTGTATAGAACCACAAAAAATCCCAAATGACCAAAGCAGTATTGAAGAAGAGCAAAGCAGGATGCAGCATGCTGCCTGTTATCAAATATTACAAAGCTATAGTAATTAAAACAGAATGACACTGGCATAAAAATAGACACACAGATCAAAAAAACATAACAGAGAGCCCAGAAATAAAGCCATGCACATGAATAAATTTACAACAATAAATTCACAAGAAAGGAGAGAAGAATACACAAGGGAGAAAGGATATATCTTCTATAAACGATCTTGGGAAAACTAGACAGCCACATGAAAAAGAATGAAACTAGACTACCGATTTACAGTATACACAAAAATTAACTCAAAATAGATTAAAGACTTGAATGTATAAGACCCGAAATCATAAAACTCCTCAAAGAAAACACAGGCAGTAAGTTCATTCTTACCAATGATTTTTTGGATTTGACATCAAAAGAAAAGGCAACAAAAGCAAAAATAAAAAAGTGCAACTACATCAAACTAAAAAGCTTCTGTACAGCAAAGAAAACCATCAGCAAAGTGAAAAGGCAAGCTTCTGAGTGGGAAAAAAGATCTGCAAACCACAAATCTGATAAGGGGGGTATTCTCCAAAAAAATATATGAAGTGAAGTGAAAGTCACTCAGTCATGTCCCACTCTTTGTGACCCCATGGTCTCTATAGTCCATGGAATTCTCCAACTCATACAAATCAAAGCAGCAAAACAATCTGATTTTTAAAATGGGCTAAAGATCTGAACAATTTTCCAAAGAAGATATCTAAATAGCTAACAGGTACATGCAAAGACGCTAACAACACGAAGTAATCAGGGAAGCACAAATCAAAATCACAATGAGTTATCACCTTGCATCTGTCAGAATGTCTATTATAAAAAAGACAGCCGAAAACAAGTGTTGGTAAGTCTGAGTGAACTCCGGGAGATGGTGATGGACAGGGAGGCCTGGCATGCTGCAATTCATGGGGACGCAAAGAGTCGGACACGACTGAGACTGAACTGAACTGAACTGAAGGATGTAGAGAAAGGCAAACCCTTGTGCACTGTTTGTGAGAATGTAAATCCATGCAGTCACTATGGAAAACAGTATGGCTGTTCCTCAAAAAAATTAAAATTAGAACTACCATATGATCCAACAATTCCACTTCTGGTTGTTTCCAAAGGAAACCAAATCATAATCTCAAAAAGTTATCTGCACCACATTCACTGCAGCATTATTATTGAAACAACCTAAGTGCCCATCAATAGATGAACGGATAAAGAAGATGCAGTAAATACACACACACACACAATGACTACTACTCAACCATAAGAGAAATATGAAACTTTGCCATTTGCAACAACTGGATGAACCCTAAAGGCATTATTAAGTGAGATAAAACAGAGACAGACAAGTAGCGTATATTCTAACCTATATGTGGAATCAAAAATAAAAAAGAACTGAAAACAAAAACACAAGCTCATAGAAACAGAAGTCACGGGGATGTAATGTACAGCAAGCAGATGACGGTTAATAAAACTGTACTGCACATTTCAAAGTCAGTAAGAGTACATCTTAAAAGTTCTCATGACAGGAAAAAAATTTTCTATATATGGTGACAGATGTTAACTATAGTATGGTGGCGATACATATAAATATCACATCATTATATTGCATACTTGAAACAAATATAATGTATGTCAACTATAATTCAAAAAAGTAAATAAATAAATAAGGTCTGGGCAAAATGGTGCTTTGTACTCGGTGTACACCTCCATGATTAAACCTACGATAACAAATATCAAACCACTGGAAATGTATATAAAAACTGGTTTTTTGCTTTTAAAGATAAGTATATCACTACAGGTAAGAAGTCAACCAGTTCTTTTTGGTTCCTTTTAAGTCTGGAGACCTTAAAGTTACTCTCTGAATGCCATTTGTTACACATCCTGGAACTGAATTGTCTCCATTTAGCAAATCAGGTTAACTCTGGAGGGTGTCAATTTACCAAACACAACACCTGCCAGCAGAGCCTCCGGAGTTTGCCAATTACCCTATTACAATAGGGTGAAAAAGAAACTTTGACGTATTTTTTTTTCTTTTTATTACTATTTGGAATACAGCAAGTTAGTCGTAAGGCTACTTGAATTTCCCTGAATTTTCACTAGATCTGACTAGTTCGATTTAGACTTTTAGGTTAGGATTCACCCTCACTTTGAGGCAAAGAATTCCTGGAAAGCAGACTTTTCATTCTGAGGAAACGGCAATATATCTATTTCTTAATGACCATCTGCTGATCTGAAGATGACTGAGTTAGTCTCGTGTGTGAAAATACACGAGCGAATGGAGAAAGGAAAAGGAAATAAGGGGCCCTCCTACAGCTCTACGAACCTCTGTTTCAGCGAGCTGGCATCAATAAAGCGGAGGCACGGAGAAGCGGCAACTGGAGCCAAGGGGCACCAGGACAGCCAAGCGGAGCGAAGAGGGCTGAGACCACGAAGGGGCGGGACGGCGCGGCCTCCGCTCCTCCTCGGTCGGGGCGGGCCCGAGACCGCGACCCACCTCTCCCGCGCCGTCCTTGTCCAGGCGCCACGATACAGCCATGCCGGGCCGCCTGATGCGGGGCCTCTGGCAGCGATGGCGCCGTTACAGGTACCGCTTCGTACCCTGGATCGCGCTGAACCTAAGCCACAACCCGAGGTGAGAGGGCGAGGCGGCTCGACCCAGGCCGTTTTCCTACCTCCCAGCGCCGCCACCTCGACCCACAGGACTTAACGCTAGCGGACCGAGGTGGGCGGAGCCTTAGGCGAGTGGCGCCTCAAGCAGGCGGAGCCTAAGACGGCCTACGGGCCCGAGGCGGGCGGGACCTGAGTGGGCGGGGCTCGAAGTGGGCAAGGCCCCAGGTGGGCGAGGCGGTGGCTGGCTGAGTCAGGCCTGCTGGGGGCCCGAAGACAGCACGGGGCTTTTAGGTGGGCGGGGCCTAAGGCGTATTTCCCAGCGTTCCCGGCGCTGCGAGGGCTTCAGGCCTTGTTGCCCGCGGGCGTTGGCCTGAGTTTTAAGTCAAGTGCCTGCAGAGGTTGGGTGCTTGTGTTTGGGCAAAAAATAGGAACTTTTGAAAAACGGAAATAACTTGCAAGGCGTGAAGGTGCGTGGCCTTCTCTCTATTAAGGCAAAGTTAGGAGCTTGAAGTGCCTTAGAAAAGCCAAACCGTAGTTCATTTTTACAGCTCTGTAGTTTGTACGGAGAAAACAACGCAGCTCTGCTGTGAGGGTAACAGCTTGGAGTAGCTGATGTATAGAAACGAGCAAAAAGCCACTAAAAGCAAGTCGGAGTATTGGGTTTAGAATACGGATTCAGCGCATAAAGAAGGCGATCTAGCTGAGTCAAGGCCGTAGGATCAGTGTTAATACTGGCTTTAGTAAATTGCCTGCTTGGAAGAAGTTAACGTGATGCTCACTTAAATAGGCAGACTAGCTCGGTTGAAGGCTGGTGAATAGCCAAAGAGCTCTCCCAGTTTCGTACTACAGAAACGTAAATTCAGATGCATCATTACTACTATCAAACTGAGGTGGAAATTGGTTCCTTGTAAGTAAAACAAGAAGTAAAATAATACTTAAAAAGTGATCATTAAAGTACTCCTGAGAAAGACTGACGACATTTATAATGTTAAATGTGTCTTTGAAGCTGCTGCTGCAGCTAAGTCGCTTCAGTCGTGTCCGACTCTGTGCGACCCCATAGACGGCAGCCCACCAGGCTCCCCTGTTCCTGGGATTCTCCAGGCAAGAACACGAGTGGGTTGCCATTTCCTTCTCCAATGCATGAAAGTGAAAAGTGAAAGTGAAGTCGCTCAGTCGTGTCCGACTCTTAGCGACCCTATGGACGGCAGCCTACCAGGCTCTTCCATCCATGGGATTTTCCAAGCTAGAGTACTGGAGTGGGTTGCCATTGCACCAGAAGCAGAGCGAGACTGACGATATATATAATGTTAAATGTGTCTTTGAAGCTACACCCGTGTAAAAAGGGCCCCTGCAATTTGAAGACATAATGGCTTTAGGTGTACTGGAAACCAGCCCGTTTTCTACTTCTTGTTCTGCCGTATACCACCTTTAGGACGTTGGGCAAGTTCCCTAACATCTCTAAGCCTGAGTTTCCTTGTCTGCAAAAATGGGATAATGAAACTAAGGACCCAGTAGAATTTGGAATGGAATGGGCCTTTTATAAGTATTAGCTGTTGTTGACCTGTGTAAGTATTGTTGGGAGTCAGGTTACTAGAACTGAACCCCCAAAACTCTTTTCCAAACTTCTTAGTTTTATGCCCTTCAAACACATGAGAATTATCTTCATAAAGGCCAGTAACCCTGATGACATCAAGACAGTCTGGCTTTTATCAGTTGAAGGGTAGTGAATAGAAACTTTTCCCATTTTCAGGACTCTCCGATATGTTCCAGAAGAATCCAAAGACAAAGTTATCTCAGATGAAGATGTCCTAGGAACATTACTGAAAGTTTTCCAGGCTCTATTCGTAAATGATTTCAGTAAACAATCAGATATCTTGACTGTGCTTCCAGAACCTGTTAAATCAAAATATCAAGACCTACTGTCAGTTCAGCATCCAAGGGTGAAACAGCTTGAATACAGACATCAGCAGCAAAATACCTTTACACCAGAAGAAATTCTTTATAAGACATTGGGTTTCAGTGTTGCCCGAGCACCTAGCTCATTGATTTCTGCTGGAAAAGGTGTCTTCGTTACTAAAGGATTGGTACGGAAAGGCGCGGTTGTATCTATGTATCCCGGTAATGACATAATTAGTACTTGACCAAGAGTTTCTTATATACGGATAAATACAAGTTCGACAAAATACCTAACCCTATAAGCCTTAGAGTAAGGGGTTGTATTGGAAACGGATTTCCACAGGCTTTTTTTAATTGGCAGATAATTGCTTTATAGTGTCATGTTGGTTTCTGCCATACAAAACCTGAATCAGCCATAGGTATACATATGTCCCCTCCCTCTGGAGCCTCCCTCCCACCACCCCTACCCCACGCCTCTAGGTTGTCACAGAATACCAGGTTGAGCTCCCTGCGTTACACAGCAACTTTCCACTCGCTATCTTTTCACATATGGTAATATATATGTTCCAATGCTATTCGCTAAGTTTGTCCCGCCCTCTCCTTCCCCGGCCATATCCACAAGTCCATTCTCTATGTCTGCATCTGTAGTCCTTCCTTACAGATATGATTTCCGTGGACTTGTAAATCTTGAGTTGGAAATTAACTGTTTGTAAATTATCTCATGTATTGGAAAGTATCTGGGAGCATTTTGAGATAAATGCATTTTTCTTTTAAAGAAATTTTTCTAATCAATATTTAAATTTAGGCAAGTATAGTATGGCCTACTTTGATAAGACTGATTACTTAGAAATTACTAGAGAATAAGTCAGTTTGGGTTAGATAATAATTAAAGGTAAAAAATGATGTGGATTAAAATATAAAGATTAAATTTAAATCTGTAAATCACTGAGTAAAGATCTTCCTGCCATTTCTAAACTTGAAAAGTAAAGCAGTTTCTTTGCAAAAGATCATTAACTGGACTGCTCAGTAGAATATATTATTTGTTAAAAGTATTATTTGGTGCAGTAGAAATATGTGTGAATGTCCAAAAGACCTGTTTTTTAAGAAGTCATTCTACTATCTTCTTAATTCTATGTCCCTAAACAGGGGCACTCAGTTTCCTCCTTCACAACTATCCTAACTCCATAAAGAATAAACAGAACAAGCCAGCGACAAACAAATAAATACTGAAATAAATTTAATAAATAGATTAACAGGGCTTCCCTGTTGGCTCAGACGGTAAAGTGTCTGTCTGCAATGCAGGAGACCTGGGTTCGATTCCTGGGTTGGGAAGATCCCCTGGAGAAGGAAACGGCAGCCCACTCAAGTACACTTGCCTGAAAAATCCCATGGATGGAGGAGCCTGGTAGGCTTACCGCCCATGGGGTGGCAAAGAGTTGGACACGACTGAGCAACTTCACTTTCAACATGCCTGCAACATAGGAAGCACCCTGTAAATATTCTCTCCTTTCCTTCATTGCAAATGAAAGGGAAAACAACCTGAATGCCAGCCTCATCTATTCCCATATATATCTACACTAATTGATTAATAACAAAATAATAAAAATCAATAACAAAATTGATTAAAAATAAAATAAGAAATGTAAAACACATTTCTTAAAAGTCTCTTTAATAGATGTCAAATAGAACTCTTTCGGAGAAGGCAATGGCACCCCACTCCAGTACTCTTGCCTGGAAAATCCCATGGACGGAGGAGCCTGGTAGGCCGGAGTCCATGGGGTTGCGAAGAGTCGGACACGACTGAGCGACTTCACTTTCACTTTTTCACTTTCATGCATTGGAGAAGGAAATGGCAACCCACTCCAGTGTTCTTGCCTGGAGAATCCCAGGGACGGGGGAGCCTGGTGGGCTGCTGTCTATGGGGTCGCACAGAGTTGGACACGACTGAAGCGACTTAGCAGTAGCAGTAGCAGAACTCTTTTAAAAAATAAAAACAAAAACACAACTTTGAAACCGAGCCTAAAATGTGATGTTCACATTTTTTTTTAACCAGAATAGTCATATTTTATTTGACTGTGTGGACAAGTTGGTTCTGTGTTCCTTCTGCTATTGGGCACTTTTTAATGAGGGAAGTAGCCAAAGAGAATGTGATAGTCTAGACTGGAGAATGGAAACATTAGAAAAAGGTAGAGAAATTAAAGCAAATTCTTCCATGTTCTGTTTATGTGCCAGAGAAAGGTCCTTTATCATGATGGTTATGATTTTTATAGCTTGCTATAATATGTGTTTGTCTTATATATTAGGTACAGTATATCAGAAGTATGAGCCAATCTTTTTCCAGTCCATTGGAAACCCATTTATTTTTAGATGCCTAGATGGGGTGCTCATTGATGGAAATGACAAAGGAATATCAAAAGTCGTGTATAGGTAAGTTGGTACCATGTTCAAATTTAATTGTAGGAGACAGAACCATACCACAATGACTCTGACCACTGGCATTTGCACTTTAAATAAAAATCTATTTAGCAAGCCAGAACAAGACATGGAGGAAACTTAAAGGCGTGTTACTAAGTGAAAGAAGCCAATTTGGAAAAGGCTACATAATATATAAAGTCCAACTATATAACATTCTAGAAAAAGCAAAACTGTGGAGACTATAAAATGATTGGCATGTGCTAAAGTCTGGGGAGGTGAGGAGAGGTCAAAAGGTGGAGCATGGAGAATTTTTAGGACAGTGAAAATATTCTGTGATACCCTAATGATGGATATCTCTCGTTATACAGGTATCCAAACCCATAAAATGTACACCACCAAGAGTGAGCTGTAAGGCGAACTATAGACTCTGCAGTGATTATGATGTGTCAGTGTAGGCTCATCAGTTGAAGCAAACATACCAGTCTGGTTGGGGATGGTGAAAACTGGGCAGGCTGTGCATGTATGGGAATGGGGGTTACCTAAGAAACATCTGTACCTTTTCCTCAGTTTTGCTGTGAACCTTAAACTCTTCTGAAAAAGTCAATTTAGGAAATTGACCAAAAAAAAAATCTATTTAGTTAATTGTCCAATTGATTAGATAAGTTTTTTTAACACAGACTTCCAAGAATGAGCTTATGGTTGCTGGGGGGTTGCGGGGGGGGGGGGGCGGGGGGCGGTAAGAATGTGGGGAAAGGATAATTAGGGAGTTTGGGATGGACAGGTACACACTGCTCTATTTAAAATGGATAGCCAGCACTGTATCGCACATGAAACTCTGCTCAATGTTATGTGGCAGCCTGAATGGGAGGGGAGTCTGGGGGAGAATGGGCACATGTATATGTTTGATTGAGTCCCTACTCTGCTCACAGGAAACCATGACAACATTGTTTGTTTATCAGCTATACCCTAATACAAAATTAAAAAGTTAAAACAAAAAAAAAGTTTTTAAGAAAAATTTCACCGAGGGTTAACTGAATTTTAAGGTACAGAGGAACAGTCTCTTAGCTAATGCTTTCACCTGTTTCAGATCTTGCAGTGGGAGGGATCAACTTGGCCCTTTAAAAATGAGTGATAGTACATGGCTAACATCAGAAATTCATAATCCATTGGCTATAGGACAGTATGTGAACAATTGTTCAAATGGTAAGTTGGCACCCTGGGGCTGTGAGATAAAAATACAGCAGTGGTAATGTTCCTCCTTTGCCATATGACTGAGTGCCAGAGGCAGTTAAGTTTAATATCTCAGCCATTGAAAGCCCTGAAGTAAATTTTATAATGGCTGATGTCAACCAGAGAATTTGGGGAGATAATGATATATGTTAATTGGAATTCTTTAACTGTTTTTATTCTGATTTTGCAATAAATAAGGCAATTGATAACTGCCCTTTCGATCACTATTCTTTTAGTTATTTTTTACTAGTTAACTTAGAGATTATTTTGTCAGTTCCTCAACATAGCCTTATAGATTAATCACTACACTGGTTCTGTTACTAAGTTTATGAGTTACCAATCTTCTCTAGGGCTTTATTTTCCTATAAGGCTTGATCATCTGACTACATTTAACACAGACTGGTGTTAGACATGAACTTGAAGCCTGACTCTTCTACGTAACCTTTATTCTCTCTGAGCCTCTGTTTCCTAATCTTCAAAAAGTAAATAATAAAACATGCAAATATATGTATCTATATAATCTTGCAGTGCCTGGAACATAAGAGTGATTATTAATTTGAGCATTTTCTGGTAATTTAGAAAACTATACATCAAGTGCCATAATTCAGTACTGTTTTCCATGACCTGATAAAATGGTTCTGTTTCTAAACGTTTTGTACTTGTTCTTAGACAGAGCAGCTAATGTCTGTTACCAGGAATTTGATGTGCCTGCAGTTTTCCCTATAGAACTGAAGCAGTATCTTCCAAACATTGCCTACAGCTATGACAAACAAAGGTTAGTTCTTCTCGGAATTTTTCCTATCTTCTGTCTTATGCTGTGCCTTAAAATAGATATATATTTTCTAAGAAAAAACTAGAGAGTTTGGGGGGGTTTTTTAGTGAAAACTTATAACTTAGATTTTTATGTTCATCATAAAATGTGTTGATGTAGGTTATTCTCCATTTACAGTCATTACAGAATATTGGTTACGTCCCCATGTTGTACACTGCATCCTTGTAGCCTGTCTTATACCCAGAGGTTTGTACCTCTTACTCTCCTACCCTTGTATTTCCCCTCCACCCGCTGGGAAGCACTAGTCTGTTCTCTGTATCTGTGAGTCTGCTTTTTTGTTGTTATATTCACTAGTATGTTGTAGTTTTTAGATTCCACATATAAGTGATTAGAATACATATTTATTTAGGCTGCACTGCACCTTCTTTGCTGCACACAGGCTTTCTCTGTTTGTAGGGAGCAGGGTCTGCTCTCTAGCTGCAGTGCACAGGCCTCTCATCGCAGTGCTTTCTCCCGCTGCAGAGCAGCGGCTCTAGGCACACAGGCTTCAGTAGTTGTGGCACGTGGGCTTAGAAGTTATGGCTCACAGATTCTAGAGCTCTGGCTCAGTTGTGGTGCATGGGCTTAGTTGTCCTGCAGCATGTGGGATCTTCCCGGATCAGGTATCGAACCCATGTCCCCTGCCTTGGCAGGTGGATTCTTCACTACTGAGCCACTAGGGAAGCCCAAGAATATGTGTATTTTTAATGTAACATTTATTTTTTGTGCATTAAGTGGAAAGTCTACTGAGAATACTCAAGTAACAATTTTTAAATATAAGTAATTGTATATTTAAGAGTTTTTTAACAATACTGTAAGAAGACGTTACCTTTATATCCTTTCACTTAGCTGCCAGTTGCTAGCAAACTTTATTTTATACAGGTCCAATTAAATTGTCCTTTGATGATGAATGATATTTAAAACTTAGACAATTCCCTGTACTTGATAACTTTTATGTTTCTATATGTATGTGTGTGTGTATTTTAACAATGAAGTTTTTTTCACCTGACATTCTGGGGCATAATATTATTGCTGTTCAGCAAGTACAGGAAAAGTTAGAAGAGTAGGAACTTGAAGGTATGCATATGTCTTATTGTGTCCATTAAAGGTATTTTTTTTAAATTCCAATAAATGTTAAGTAACATTTCCAGCTTTGCGGAATACAAAGATACAATAATTTTTTTTGAAGTGTTGAACTATAATGTCATTTTAAAATGCTTTTTATGATACCAGTTTTGAGGATGGGAACATAGAAACATTTTCAAAGAAGTAGTCAGTTGTATAAACTTATTGATTTGCGGGCTTTTTAAATGATGCAAAATAAATATACTCTAAAATGCCTCCATCAGCAATGAGAACTATTTCCTTATGGAAATCAAATACATAAATTAAGATGATAGTAAGGAATCTGAATAAAATTATCAATGAAATCCATCTTGATGGTACTAAAAATATGAGCTTGTATCTGTTAACACTGCTAACTATGTTTCTCTTTGTTTTCAGCCCACTGCGCTGTGTCATTCTTGTTGCACTCAGGGACATTGAACAAGGAGAAGAGCTTTTTTCAAACTACTATACAATTGTCAGCTAACTCTATGAAACTATGTTTACTACTCAGTTATTGAGTTAATTCTAAATGTTTTTTGTAAGTTCCACTTGCAGAACAAATGTTTTGATACCTAATTGGAGTGGGAATTTTGTTTTTATTGATATTAGTATTTTAATTCATCATAAAACCTATTTGCTTCATTACACTTTCAAATTTGTAATGCAATTCCAGTGTTAATTTGGTTTTCACCTAAGTACACAGTAGCTTACTAAATTAAAAGCCACCACCTGAACTTATAATTTTAACTATTCTTTTGATTATCTTTAGTAGTTTATCAAATTTTAGCCAAGTCATCAGCAGTTCTTACACTGTTGATGTGTACTAACATCCACAAAAACTTAATTTTTTCAGAGTAAACCAAGACCAAAAATATTTGTTGTGTTGTCATGAGTTAATTTGGAGAAGGCGATGGCACTCCACTCCAGTACTCTTGCCTGGAAAATCCCATGGATGGAGGAGCCTGGTAGGCTGCAGTCCATGGGGTCGCTAAGAGTCGGACACGACTGAGCGACTTCACTTTCACTTTTCACTTTCATGCATTGGAGAAGGAAATGGCTACCCACTCCAGTGTTCTTGCCTGGAGAATCCCAGGGACGGGGGAGCCTGGTTGCACAGGGATGGGGTTGCACAGAGTTGGACACGACTGAAGCGACTTAGCAGCAGCAGCAGCAGCAGCGTGAGTTAATTGGGGTTTGTGTGTAATTTCAAGATTTAGCTGGTTAAGGGGGCAATGGGGAGTCATTATACTGTTTACTCTATTTGAACATTTACACACACATGCACACCTACAAAGCTTAAGAGACTGTAAGAGAGATTGTTTTGGCATGGAAATATAGTTAAAAGATGGTGGTGGGAGGAATACCTATTCCCCATGTCTCATGTTTAGTGGGCTTCCATTAGTAATTCTGCCTCTCTCTCCACCTTTTGGAGGAAGAATGATTCTCTGAGATTATTTTTAGACAAGAATTAGACACCATGGCCCCAACCCCACTAGTTCCTTCTCTGTGGACTCTCCCAGTAGTCTGTTCTGGGTGGTTCTCAGCCCTGGGTGGCAAGTAGCCTGTAGTCAGCCCAGCCAGGAAAGGAGTGAGTCTAGTTCAGAGGTGGAGTATCAAGTGAGCTGGCCTGGCATCAGCTCTGAAGCCACATTCTCCAGTTCTATTAGGAGGAGTTACTTTGATCTCCATCAACCTGACTCCTGCATCCAACCCTCAGCTCCATACTTGGATAGGGAGTGCGTTATTTATGGGCCTCTCTATGGCACCTGTACCACCAGATTCTGACCCTCTTTACTGCTACACCAACAGCTCTTCTCACTTAAGTTTACTGTAATTTCAGTAGCCTCCCGATTGCTTTCCATGTTTCCATTCCTGCCCCCTTTTCAGAATAGACAGCCAAGAGTGATTTCTTTTAAGCACAAATCAGATCCTGCTGGCATCTGCTCAGAACTCTGATTACTCCTACTTTAGAATATATGCCGAGTCCTTCACTACCTCTGATCTCACATCCTGCTCTCTCCACACAGCCTCAGCTGTCTCCTTGCCACTCCTGAGACTGCAGGGTACACTCCCACCTCAGGGTTTTTGTACTAGTTCTGCCTCCAAAAACCTCCCCCGCAATAGCCATATAGCTCTTTCCGTCACCTTGCCTAACTAAGCTACTGAAATTTACAATCCTCAACTGCCAACCCCTAATGCTCCCCATTCATTTATGTAGCGTTTATGATGTCTATGCACCTAAGTCCATGGGAGCATCTTTTTCTCAGCCTCATTTGTCTTTTATTTGTGCCACAAGGGGAACTCACTTTGTTAAAAAGCCAAGGGCTTCCCTGGTGGCTCAGTAAAGAATCCACCTGCCAGTGCAACAGACACGGGTTCAATCCCTGGTCCAGGAGGATCCCACGTGCCTCGGAGCAGCTAAGCCTGTGCAACACACAGGCTATTGAACCCGTGCTCCAGAGCCCAGGAGCCTCAGCTACTGAAGCCTGAGCACCCTAGAGCCTGTGCTCCACACAAGAAGCCACCGCAATGAAAAGCCCAAGAACAGCAACCAGAGAGTAGTCCCCACCTGCCGCAACTAGAGAAAAGCCCTCGTGCAGCAACAAAGACCCAGTACAGCCAAAAATAAAATTATACATTCTATATATATATAAGCCAAGCTAGTTGATCAAGAAGATCCTATTATCCAGAACTTTATGTTAAATACAGAAATTTAACTCCTGTGGTAGTGTTAGGTATTTAGGAGTGAAGTGTCAGACTTTTTAAAAATAATTCATTAAAAAATGCATATATATATATATGGAATTTAGAAAGATGGTAACAATAACCCTGTGTACGAGACAGCAAAAGAGACACTGATGTATAAAACAGTCTTATGGACTCTGTGGGAGAGGGAGAGGGTGGGAAGATTTGGGAGAATGGCATTGAAACATGTAAAATATCATGTATGAAACGAGTTGCCAGTCCAGGTTCGATGCACGATACTGGATGCTTGGGGCTAGTGCACTGGGACGACCCAGAGGGATGGTATGGGGAGGGAGGAGGGAGGAGGGTTCAGGATGGGGAACACATGTATACCTGTGGCGGATTCATTTTGATATTTGGCAAAACTAACAATTATGTAAAGTTTAAAAATAAAATTTTAAAAAAAGCATATAACATAGAGTACAAATATGGCACAACATTAATTGTTCGATCAGGATTGTTCTTTATACTCTTAACTTTTGTCTTAAAAGTTTTTCTATCTTAAGTTGGGGGAAAAGTTACCATCAGCTTAAGTGTAATATAGTGAAACAAACATCAAATTCATCAAACGTTTACTGAATGCCTACTATGTGAAGGGTCCTGGAAGATTCAAACAGTTCCTGCTGATAAAATGCCCAGTATGATGACTTGGTCTGGACTAGAGGGATGAAGTTATTTTTTAAAAAGAAAACACTGCTATTAAAAAAAAAATCATTTTTTCCTTACTGGAATAACTTTTCAAGATTTATAAATGACTTATTTCATTTCTGACATGTTTATGAAATGCTTTTATTATTTCTACACCTGGTTACAACTTCATGGCAGTGTTAGCTTTACTTGTGTAAAAACAATCTCATCAAAATCTAGGTATACTATGAAGCTTGTCTCTCACTGAAGCGAATGCCAGCTATAGTATATTAAGCCTTGAAAAATGTGAGCATTTCTGATCTAGGACTAGGACTTCAGTGACCCTGTGCAGTTTTGTTCAGAGAACCCAGCCAGCCACAGAAAAGAGAACACGGAATAGAGATCACTTACCTGGGTGGGAAATCCTAAACAGTGCTATACCCCAAGACTATTTTAAATTAAAAATGGAAGTGCGTATAACAAACTACCCAATTTACAGATACCATGCAACCTTTGAAAAAGGAAGAGAAGCAACATGCTGGAAAAGCAAACCATGGATGGATGGAATGGGTTAAGGTCTACAAGTGTCTAGATTACTCTGCTCTCACTAGGCTCTCCTCCCTCCCCTAAAAGCCTAAAGGGCTGTGCTCACATATGGCACTCGGCTGCACACTTCACTGTATTCAGCCAAGAAACACTGGTGTTTCTCCCCACTTTGAAGGCACTTCTGTGTATGTGTATACCAGGGAGGCCTGCTCATCAAGGCTCTTTGGTATCTGTGAATGAAGAAATGTGATTTTTGATGAGCAACTGAAGCAAAGATGTCCTCTTGTCCTTGTACAAAACCGACATTACGTGCCATCTGATCACTGCATATTAAGAAAGGAACTAGACAGAAAAAGCTCTGGTCAGAACAAGTGAAATACGGGGACCAAACTTGTGAAATTAGGCCAAAGTGAGATATTTAGCTTGGGAAGATGAAGACTTGGGGAAGTTATTTCTGGAGTCTACCAAACAGGAGACAGGGATCAAGACCATCCCCAAGAAAAAGAAATGCAAAAAAGCAAAATGGCTGGCTAAGGAGGCCTTACAAATAACTGTGAAAAGAAGAAAAGCGAAACGCCAAGGAGAAAAGGAAAGATATACCCATTTGAATGCAGAGTTCCAGATAGCGAGGAGACATAAGAAAGCCTTCCTCAGTGATCAATGCAAAGAAATAGAGGAAAACAATAGAATGGGAAGGACTGGAGATCTCTTCAAGAAAATTAGAGATACCAAGGGAACATTTCATGCAAAGATGGGTTCAATAAAGGACAGAAATGGTATGGACCTAACAGAAGCAGGAGATACTAAGAAGAGGTGGCAAGAATACACAGAATTGTACAAAAAAGATCTTCACAACCTAGATAATCACGATGGTGTGATCACTCACCTAGAGCCAGACATCCTGGAATGTGAAGTCAAGTGGGCCTTAGAAAGCATCACTACGAACAAAGCTAGTGGAGGTGATGGAATTCCAGTGGAGCTATTTCAAATCCTAAAAGATGATGCTGTGAAAGTGCTACACTCAATATGCCAGCAAATTTGGAAAACTCCGCAGTAGCCACAGGACTGGAAAAGGTCAGTTTTCATTCCAATCCCAAAGTATGCTCAAACTGCCGCACAATTGCACTCATCTCACACGCTAGTAAAGTAATGCTCAAAAGTCTCCAAGCCAGGATTCAGCAATACGTGAACCATGAACTTCCTGATGTTCAAGCTGGTTTTAGAAAAGGCAGAGGAACCAGAGACCAAATTGCCAACATCCACTGGATCATTGAAAAAGCAAGAGAGTTCCAGAAAAACATCTATTTCTGCTTTATTGACTATGCCAAAGCCTTTGACTGTGTGGATCTCAATAAACTGTGGAAAATTCTGAAAGAGATGGGAATACCAGACCACCTGACCTGCCTCTTGAGAAATCTGTATGCAGGTCAGGAAGCAACAGTTAGAACTGGACATGGAACAACAGACTGGTTCCAAATAGGAAAAGGAGTTCATCAAGGCTGTTTATTGTCATCCTGATTATTTAACTTATATGCAGAGTACATCATGAGAAATACTGGACTGGATGAAGCACAAGCTATAATCAAGATTGCCGGGAAAAATACCAATAACCTGAGATATGCATATGACACCACCCTTATGGCAGAAAGTGAAGAGGAACTAAAAAGCCTCTTGATGAAAGTGAAAGAGGAGTGAAAAAGTTGGCTTAAAGCTCAACATTCAGAAAACTAAGATCATGGCATCTGGCCCCATCACTTCATGGCAAATAGATGGGGAAACAATGCAAATAGTCACAGACTTTATTTTCTTGGGCTCCAAAATCACTGCAGATGGTGACTGCAGCCATGAAATTAAAAGATGCTTGCTCCTTGGAAGAAAAGTTATGACCAACCCAGACAGCATATTCAAAAGCAGTCATTACTTTGCCAACAAAGGTCCGTCTAGTCAAGACTATGGTTTTTCCAGTAGTCATATATGGATGTAAGAGTTGGACTATAAAGAAAGCTGAGTGCAGAATTGATGCTTTTGAACTGTGGTGTTGGAGAAGACTCTTGAGAGTCCCTTGGACTGCAAGGAGATCCAACCAGTCCATCCTAAAGGAAATCAGTCCTGAATATTCATTGGAAGGACTGATTTTGAAGCTGAAACTCCAATACTTTGGCCACCTGATGTGAAGAGCTGACTCATTTGAAAAGACCCTGACGCTGGGAAAAATTAAAGACAGGGAGGAGAAGGGGATGACAGAGGATGAGATGGTTGGATGGCATCACCGACTCAAGGGACACGAGTTTGAGTGGACTCTGGGAGTTGGTGATGGACAGGGAGGCCTGGCATGCTGCAGTCCATGTGGTCGCAAGGAGTCAGACACGACTGAGTGACTGAACTGAACTGAACCAAACTATGAACATTATAATAAGGAAGACTAGTTTACTACAAATATTCTATGAAATAATAACATGTAATCAAATTTCAGATTTCAGGTCTCCCTAAATGACAAGTTACTGAGAACAGTGTTTGAAACGTAACAGACATTCAATAAGTATTTCCTGAATGAAACTAAAAGTACATATAATCCTCACTTTGAGATAGCTAGAATTTTATTGTATTGATAGACGGACTTTTAGAGGATTTAAAGAAAACTATTTCACCTATCAATTGTATTTACCTATCAAATAATTTACTACATCTAAAACCTACTTAACAGTGTTAAATATCTGCCCATGTGTTATAGCTTAAGAGTCATTAGATAAAAATCTATTTGTGGCAAATACTCACACGAACCAAGAAAAAAAAAGATTTCCAGATTTTTATTTCTGGAACTGTACACCAGGTATTAAAGTACAACAAATACAAAATAATGCTCAAAAAAATCAGTGTTTATGTACAAATATTAAAATCAATGCAACAATAGCAACTTCCTCTTGAACATCTGATACTAAAACTTGTTCTGATTGTCACTAATCAATCTCATACTCACGGCGTACTTATTTCAAACCGGGACAACTGGAATCACTGGTCGTCTAAGAGGAGTTTTAATATCTACCACATTTAACAATAAAACTAACAGTTTCCTCCTTTCAGTGAAAAAATTAAGAACTTTTTAAAAAACATAGTACTGTCAATATTTTTATAAATTATTTCAATTTCCATTTGTAGACAATGTGCTTTGAAACTCTGGGCAAACAATCTCCTTGGTGGTCAGGTTGATTCATTAGTTTACATTCAAAGTTGAAATATTTACTAGAGACTTTGGTTAAATTAAATAGTTTCACTATGCTCTATTAGATTTGATGTTCTCAAATATTATGACCCTCAATTGTAAAAATTAAAAAGGAAACAATTGCACAGTTCTTTGACCTAATTGTACAGACTTTAGTATTGTTTAAACAGTATTCTACATCCTTCAAGTAAATTCAGCAGTTGACCATAACAAGAGGAAAACTAAACACTGAAAAAGCTAGCATGAAAAAGTGGAGTACAACTAACAAAAGTAAAGTATTGCTATAATCACAGCACCAGTTTCACTTCTAAATGAATCCGCTGTCCTCTTCAAACCCCCTGTACATAAAAAGACACATCAGCCAACACTGCAACTGCTCACCATGGATTTTTGGTTTGTTCATATGAAAATAATATGGCAAAGAAAAAAAAGAATTTATCACAGTTTGTTATAAGAATTGTGCTTAACACTTAATAATAAAGGCATTATTGTTTCTTCATAAGACTGCAAATCAGTTATTTTCACGCTCTCAAACGCAATTCTTCTAAGAAACAGTAACAAATTCTCTGTTAAGATGCTTAAACGGAGAGGAAAAAAAACCCAGTAAACCCAGATTTAAAAGGAAATTCAATAAATAGTTATTTTACATGAATAAAGCCAGAGGGGTACAGTTTATGAATGTCACATCAAGCATGCACAAAAATGGTATCATACATGGAGGAAGCAGTCAGAAAATACTGAATTAGATCTAAAAAGATATGAAGAATTTACATATATATACAAAAATCTTGCAAATTATTGCCTCATTTTAACAAGGAATTAAAAGTAAACGTTACCAGCTAGTTAGCACTCTCTAAGAGGCTAAAATCAGATTGGTGTTTAAAAATCTATTAAACTAGCTGGAATTTATTTTTCTCTCATATCATTTCTGGATTTTGGTCAAAAATCTTTATTTAAATAACTAAAGTGTCCATTCAACTTGCTGATAATCAAAACTTTAGATAAGAAACACTGTTTCCATCTTATATCAAGATCCCAGCAATGCATAGATAAACTGAATATATTACTGCATCAGCTACTGAGAATGGGCATGTTCATTAAGTGCAACTGGTATTAGCATTCAGTCATCTTTGTGTAAATTATTTTATACAGACCAGCCACTGTAAACCCAGAGTAAAAATTAAAGTTATAACAATGGAAGATTATGGCCAGTATCTTACTAAATTATAGATGTATTCATTTTTAACAAAAGAAATTAGGTTCAAAGTTTAGCACAACACCACAGCAATATGAAGCTGATAACTTGGATAAAAATATCTGAAAGCAACAAAAAGCCCAGGCTACCCATTATTTACTGTGTGCATACAGGAATGCTGACTTTAGATGTATAAATTAGAGACTGACTTTAAGTTATTAATTTAACTACTTTCGTCCACTGTGCTAAACTAACTTTTTAAGTAAATGTGCTAATGCGTAAACACTTCAAAGCAATCTTCATTAAAATGCTGCAAAGAAAAACAAGAATACAAATCATCCAAAACAAAGGATGTCATTGCAGTTCACAGTTTGTATAATAAATACCCTCCCTTTCCATCACTAAGGTCACTACATTCTATCTATTCATCAGCACAACCTTGAAGCGACTTATACTTAAAAATATCAGCAATGTAGCCAAATATTTAAGTTTTGGCAAAGCAAGACAACTAGTAGAAATTGAAAATTTTAATTAAGACGGTGCAAAAAAAAAGGAAAATTCTGTTTTAACTGAACTATAAAAGCAAAGCTTATCACATCCTAACACTGCATTACATATTGCATGAATTCACCTTATAACTTAAAGATGCATGTCTACAGAGCAAAAATGGCCAGAGTTTATGACAATGGTTTCTCATTCACAATGTTTAGAATAAAAATAAAAGTGAGTTTTGAGACGCATCTGAACGTCAATCACTTTTTAGAACTTAAAAGTGGTAACGTACCATTGTATTTCAGATAGAAACTCACATTTTTTCTTGCCAACTGGTCCAAGCTAAACAGAAAAGTTTAAATGTACTTCAAGGTTCTACTGCATTATGTGTAGGATCTAGAAATCCCACCTAAATATTAACATTTGAACTGCAGCACTACACAACAACTGAAAAAGTGTCCCAAATGTAAACCAGTCTAAGTGGCAACGTCCTTGGCTTTGTCGACTGTGCCCTGCAAGTCAACTGCCTCAGGAAAAACGAAGTTAGCAACGACCGGTATGGTTTTTATGATTACAATCTTGATAATGGTGGACAAAACCCCATCTAAATTCCGTATTTTCAAATGCCAATTTTTTAGCCAATAAATGAAGTTACACAGAAGTCTTCCGGCAGTAAAATGACCAATTCTGTGTAAGGTAGCCCTGGTCTAGAATTTTGAAACAGGATCCAAGCAAGCGTCTTCATAATTTGCACGCAGTTCCTCGTGCTGGCTTCTATAAAGATGGACTTGCTGTTTTGTAAACTGAAGTGCTCTAGTTGAATAACATGAGAGAAGTTTCCATTTTTAAAAAAATCCTTGCATGTTTGTGCAGTTTAAAGAAACCTACCCCTGCTTTTATTTAATTAAGAAAATAAAACCAAAAAATGCTACATTGAGCAGGGATCAGGATCGGTACCTGTAAACATTGTTATTCCACTGCATCCATTACGGCAAAAGGAATTTACACGAATAGAAGCCACTCCATTCAGTTCAGAACATCTGTGCTGGTTTTGAGCTGGTGGCCTCTGTCTACAGGTTTTAAAAATGGGAGTGAGGGCAGTGGGGAACAGAAAAGAATAGAAAAAGAAGGGAGTGGGGAAGAGGTATTGGGGATGAGGAAGAGATAAGCAGAGCTTAAAGCTGCACCACAGAGTTCAATCTTAGTTCCCAACTCTGCTGATCATAGTTCATTTCCACATTTATGGATTGAAAATGAAAATACTCTTGATAAATCAAGATATAGTTCTATACATACTGACATCACTGATGTCATAGTGAAAAAAGTTCAAACTTCCAGTGAAAGACTAAGCAAACCTGATACTTTCCTGGTACTGGTACTGCACACCCACTGTTTCTGGGCCCTTCACTCGCCCATTCATTCAGAATGCAGGGCGGCATGCTGATGCAGAGCGTGGGCACTGATGAAACCATTGGTCTCGTTGGCAGACAGACTGCCAAAGTCAGCCACAGACACGGCCATTTTGGCACTGGTGATATGATGTGTGTGATTTTCAAAGTCTACACCCAAATTATTTACAGAAACCTCATTCATAAAGGATTCAGGAACAGCAATGCCCATTTTCAATCTCTTTGCTGGTCTTTCTGACTCTTCACTGCACATGTTCATGGGGTTCAGCTCTGAGTGATAAAATCCAGTCTCAAATAAATTAAAACAATCACTTTCCCCATTGCTGGGCAGGGTGAGTAACTCCTCCGTTACAACAGGCACATGATTGACTTGTCCACGGGGCGTGTTGCCCAGTGGAGGAAAGCTATCATCCAAACAATTCACATCCGTTGGATTGCAGACGGTCGCTACGCTGTTGGTCAAAGCTAAAAAGAAATGAGAAATGGTTTCAGTAAGTGGTCCTACATCATGTGACAAAGAGGATATAATTCTGTCCCACATTACACTAAAAAATGTTCTTACCTGTCAAATCACTGGCAGTGAAAGAGTTGAGAATGTTTAGCTGTTGATCAGGTACAGGCTCAGGTCGGTTAGAAGTTAAGGCTGAAGAATTTACTGTCCCACCCAGAGCTTCTGTTTCATCCACCAAACGATCCATATAGTCCCTAAAAAACACACCCAAATAATGCTATGACTGCTTATCACAGTTAAAAACAAAAATCCCTGAAGTCAAGCCCAGGGTACTTACGTAACTCCAGGGTGATGGTTATATCGTTTCTTTCCAAATTTTGTCTGTTGAGCAAAGTAATCATAACGCTCAGACTTCTTCCACATATAGTAGAATGCTACACATTCAGCAACTGTTCTAGTTCTCACCTAATAAAAAAAGTTGAATTTTTTTTAAAAAGCAAAAAATTCTACACATTTTTAGTAACTTTTTTTTTTTTTAACACCCATGGGTCTTATTTTCTATCTTTCTAATTATGAAATTCTGAATATGTTACTAGTAAACTGTTTTTATTTTCACACTATTTAATAATGAGGCTACCTTTAAAAGCACAAGGCTTTTTATTTAAATCAGAATGTAATAATAATAATAAATGTGCATCCAGAAATTATCTTACACCTTTACTGAAAATCTTAAAACACTGACATACTTAACTTTTCTTCACTGAACTTTCACCATGATTCTGACTGTACCCAGGGCACTTGTTAACCCTGAGTGATCCATGAATGAGCCTCAATGGGATATAGTAATTCCCAAAATGTCATTCAAGTACACTTTTCTAGGGAGAAGGGTGCAGCTTCATCAGATTATCAAAGGGCTCCATGACCCAAAAGAGACTCCGTTTGTAAAGGGATCAGTACTCAACCGCATCTGGAATTTAAGATGATTGCCAGGTAAAGGCAAGATTTTTCCTCTATCATGCATCTCTTAGCTGCAACAAAGTCTGGTAGAAAATAAAAAATGATAATAAAATTTGAGCCTCATTCAACTTGGCTCCACATCCAGACTAGGGTTTCTCTAACTATACACAGCTAAAGGTATGAATTCAGATGTACAGAAAAAAATTCCGTATCTTTACCCAATAAACACTTTCTCCCCTGCTTAATTACACAATAAGGAAGTTTTAGAACCTCTATTGTGATTAGTGGCTTTGTTATAAGGTCATAATATAGGAACAAGCATTTTAAACCAAGAAATAAAGTATACCTTTCAATAAACACATTAACTATAAGTCTCCAAAACTTGAAAGCAATCAAGATGTCCTTCAAATGGTAAATGGATAAACAAACTGATACATCCATACAATGGGATATTATTCAGTGATAAAAAGAAATGAGCCACAAAAAAACATGGAGGAACTTTAAATGCATATTATTTAAGTCAAGAAGCCAATCTGCAAAGGCTACATACTGTATGATTCCAAGTATATGACACAATTTTTAGGTCACTGAAACTATTCTGTAGGATACTACAGTGGTTGATAGGTATTGTCATATATTTTTCAAAATCCATAGAATATATAACACAAAGAGTGAATCCCAATGTAAACTATAAACTTTAGGGGATAAAAATATGACAATGTAGATTTATCAGCTGTAACAAATATACCACTCTGGTGTGGGATGCTGATGGAGGAAGAAGCCATGTATGTGCAGGAGCAGGAAATACATGGGACTTCTACTTTCTCAATTTGGCTATGAACTTAAAACTGCTCTAAAAAATAAAGTCAATTTTTTTAAAAGTGTGTATATATTCTAAAAAGCTTGAGATAATTATCTCTCATTAAAATATGATTTGTTTATACTTTCTTTTTGTCCTAAGGAAACTAGAATTCTGAAATATTTAACTGGATATTCAATGTCTATTGCTATTCAATATTCTAGGCCTACTGCTTTTTAAAGATTTTATATTTCAGAGAGCAGTATTGGGTTTGTGGCTCAGATGGTAAAGAATCTGCCTGCAATGTAGGAGACATGGGTTCAATTCCTGTGTCGAAAAGATCCCCTGGAGAGGGAACTGGCAACCCACTCCAGTATTCTTGCCTGGAGAATCCCATAGACAGAAGAGCCTGGCAGACCATGGGGTCACAAACAGTCGGACACAACTGAGCGACTAGATGACATGACATTGAATTTACAGAAAGACTGATCAGAAAGTAACCAATATGTTAATAGCATGGGAGCATTAACAAGTTATAGCTTCCCCCCCCGACCCAAGTGACTTATAAATTAGTTGCTTATATTCATTGTAATCACTAAGCAATTTTTCTGTTTGTTTATGTCTAATTTGTCTAACTTACCTTATTCTTCTGTATAAGATGAAAATCTTTTCCAAAAAGCATGAGTGCATGTTCAAAGCTCCGGCATTCTTCTTCTGTCCATGCAGTCATTCCTTCTAAAGAAAATTTAAAACAAAATAAATTGGCCTCAAAACTCATATATACAAATCACTAATTTACTTACAGTATGGTTTCCTAATAAAAAACTATAAACTTCTACACACACACACATACAAGTCCTTAATCCTAACTAAAAAAATTTAGACTACCAAAATATAAACATTGGGTTTTTTTCTCTGTATAATGAGACAAGAATTTATTTTTTTCCCTACAATTTATGTTCATTGTTTTTCTGATTTTTTTTTTAAAAACAATGAGCATTTTTAATTAGAAAAAAATAAAATGCTATTTCCTCTATGGAAAGAAAAGCCTTACTTCAGTCTTACATCAAAATCATTTATGGTCTCTTTTAATTACAGACCATAAATAATCAACACATTTATTTAAAGTCAATTTGCAGAGTGCTATACTGCAGAAATATAAAAGGAATAAAAAACAGCTTATGCTCTCAAAAGACTAAGTCCCATTCAACTTCCCAGCAGATATTAATACTGATGCATTAAATCTACTTGAAGCAGAGGAGACTTGAAGTGCCCCACTCACAGTGGAGGCCTGGTCCCCAAAGCCATTCACAGCAGTCCACCACAAAGGTGAAAAACAGTTTGACTGAAAAAGAAAATCTTAGAAACCTTGAACTAAAGAAAAATTAAATGCACTTAGCATTTCAGAGTTTTGAGAGCTTAAAATAATTTTTTCAGAAAAGCAGCTACTACAAGGAAACCTTTCAATAGACTATTTCATCCACAAGTTTCGATGCATTGTTTTCAGCTTTTATATTTTTCCAAGTTTATTTATATTATATTATTAAGCATTATTTCACTCTACATACTTAATGAAAGCTGTGGTGCATGCAATCCATTTATATGACAAAAATATTGAAATTAAAGTTAACCATTTTCCTTGACATACACAAATCAAAACCTAAGCACTATAATAATAGTTACATGATTACTAAAAATATACTTCTTGCATGTTTACTATACATGTTTGGAATATATTATATGTTTCTTTTTAAATTTTTTAATCTCCTTTTCATTTCCTGTCTGGTTTGAGAAAGAAAAAACAACTTTTTCCCCCAATGAAACCATAAAATCATTCTTATTAATTACTTTGGATATACTGTCATCTCTGGGGTCTGCTTTGTTCTGGAGGTGACAGGGGGGTAACTAATTTGTATTTGAACAATCTCTGGCCAGTCTAAAAATAGAAGGCAAGAAAAGGAAAAATTACTTGCCATGAAGATGCACACGGATCTTACACAAAAGTGTGGCAAGACTATGCCGTCCTTTGTGATACTTTGCTTACTCTGGTCCCAAAGACCAGCCCCTGTCCTTTCCCTCTCTTGATCGCAAGTGCTTCTTACCTTGAGATGCCTTGCCATTGCAACAGTATCTTTCGATTGCTTCCTTTATATTATGGTTACACTTGAGAAGTTCATATAATGCCTAGGGGAAAGAGAAAAAAAAATATTCAACAAAATTAACCAAAAGTTCATACTTAGCAGCATTCAAAACAAACACACACACAAACAAAAACATGTGCATTTTAAGAATCCTGACAAATACCAGCTGAAATGCTAATTTTAGGACATCTGAAGCGTATGTTTGCTTAGACATTTTATTTATCCTATACACTGACTCAGGAGAAGGCAATGGCACTCCACTCCAGTACTCTTGCCTGGAAAATCCCATGGACAGGGGAGCCTGGTGCGCTGCAGTCCATGGGGTCGCTGGGAGTCGGACACGACTGAGCAACTTCACTTTCGCTTTTCACTTTGATGCATTGGAGAAGGAAATGGAAACCCACTCCAGTGTTCTTGCCTGGAGAATCCCAGGGACGGGGGAGCCTGGTGGGCTGCCGTCTATAGGGTCACGAGGAGTCAGACACGACTGACGTGACTTAGCAGCAGTATACACTGACTCTGGTATCCCAGGAGTTTTTTCATTCTCACTCTACTGCTCAGAAGTCATCTACCAGTATCATTCCTCGCTTTTTTATTTTTTTTAATTGCTAGATCTTCTGAGCTGGTAGAATTCTCCTATTTTAAATGTTTATGTTAAGACTCATGGTCTTGTCTCTTGTTACCACCTACTCCCTGACTTTTAGAGTTTTACTAAAAGACAACAGCAGCAGGCCTAGAGTAGAAGGATAGATATTTTAATGACTGGAGTTGATAACGGTCTTAGTTATTTCCATCTACTATGGAAGATACCATTTTTTAAAAATTAGAATTTCCTCCCATTAAATCTGTTTCGAATTATGAATATACTAAATAGCAGCAGACAGAACTCAATTGAAAGTTAACTAATAATCTACTTTGTCAAGTACGTGTCAAGAAAGGCAAGTATATGAGTAAACCTATTAACACATTAATAGGTTAATAATCAATACATCAATAATCAACCATTAAAAACAATCTCAACAGTTGCTAAAAAAGCTTCAAATAAATCAGTACCTATTTTTATTTTTAAAAAGACAAAAAGTGTAATAGTTATAAGTAGCTAGATATTATCTTATTCTAAGAAAACAGCCGGCATCAAACCATGGCTGGTATTATGCTTAATGTAAAAACCTCTTGTGTCTCCTGCATTGGCAGGAGGATTCTTTACCACTGGGCCACCTAGGAAGCTCTTTCAACAAAAGCAGGCCTCAAACCACCATTACTACCAAAAGTCTCTCAGAGTTATGGCTAATGTAGTAGGACATATAATAAGAATAAGAGATATAATAACGGTGAGGAAGGAATAAAAGTCTAATTTAATAATAATTTTAAGACTAGAAAACCTAAGAGAAACAACTGAAAAATCATTATACTAAATTAGTTTCAATAGCTTGAGAAAAAAAATGTTAATCTATATATTTCTCTAAATCAGTAATATACAAATACAAATATACTAGAGATCCCATTTACAAAGCTAAATACACGCACACATTTCAAGACAATGAGGAATCAATTAGACACATGTGATATTTAAACAAAAACATTCAAGTGATTAAAAAAAATCAAATAAACAGAGAATCAGATCATGCTCTTCAAATAGAAGGTTTAATGTTTTAAAGGTACTAATTCTTCCAAAATTAACTTACAGTTTTAACAAAATATCAGTAGAAAAATCCAACAGGATTTCCTTTTGACAGCTGACAAAACTGCTCTTAAGTTCAGCTAGTATGGCTTCTCTATGTTATTTGGAAATTCAAGTTTGAGTCCACCTATCTCTGGGCACCCATTAATCAAGATTAACTAGACTAGCAATAACAAGTGAAAAGGTATATGAGAGGGGTAAAACAATGCCAGAGAGAAAAAACCCTGATAAGCCATACTCCTACGCTTATCCCACATACCCTCAGGAGACTGCTCTGCACCTACAAGTACACAGTACTTAACAGATACCCTAAAGCAAATTTATACACACTTACTAGACATTAACTTTAACCACTTCCTTAATAAAGTTCAAGAATAATCCAAGAAGTAACTTCATTGTAAAATCTCAAAGTCCAAGCATAGAGAATGTCTAAATATACGATGGAATATACAGTCACCAAGAATGAACTATTAAAGAAATCTAAATAGCAAATAAAATGAGATTAAGGGATTAAAAGGATACAAAATGGTATCTAAAGTACAATATATGTGTGTATAAAGGAAAAAAAGCCAGAAGACATGAAATAACACAGAACGGTTATCATTAGGTCCTGGGGTTTTTTTAAACCAGTATCTTCCAAGTTTTAGAATCAGAAAGAGACAGCCAGTTCATACATTAAAAACGTTTTAATCAAATGTAAGAATATGAAGAAGATACTACATTAGTTAGCTGCTACTTCAACAAAAATTGATGTATACCTGTTCATTGTCCCTTGTATGTGCTCCTGCAGAAATCCGATCCATTATTTTTTCATTTCCAGTTCTTAATGAGGTCTCAACAAGGTACTCCTTAACTTTGCTCTCCAAAACCACACCAGGACGCCAAAGCAACTGGTCTTCATTTTCATACACTGATAGAGAACATCCCATTAACATGTTAAATGCATCAACACACTACAAGATGTACACAAACTGTCCTCCCTCTTCCTATACAAGTTAACTAACCTTGAAGACCCTGGTCATCTGATCGTCTGGCAAGCTGAGTCTTTCATCAATAAAGGTTTAAAACAATTTTTTTTTTAAATTTATTAAGGATCAAGTATTCCAGTGACTAAAGCAAGCAAGTTTTTTTGGTGGTTGGATTTACCAAATTAGAGGCTTTCTCTGTAGTCTAATGGAGACTTTTCTAAGTAGTCTAATATAAAACCCAGCAGTGGTATCTTACATTCTTCTAATGAGGGGGTAAAAGTAACCTGTGTAAATTCAGTAATAACTTTACCGAAAATTTCTCTTTAACTCCCTAAATGACTCTATGAAATGTCTAGAGGTTAAAAATTGCAAAAAAATGAAAATAAACCAACAGAAATAAAAATATCAGCCAGTAATGAAATAACTAGGAAAGATCTATTTTCCCTTTAATATACTGATGAAAAATGGAAAAGAATGGTAAACAGTAAGAGAAGCAAAGTTTCCACCTTTTAAATAAGCTCATACTTAATAGGCAAACATCACTAAAACAAACTGTGTATTTTATTAATGTAAACACTGCTGCCATTCTCAAAGCTTCCACTCCACACTATAAAGTCACACAGATGGCCCAAGTATTTATCCCATTGCTCCAACTTCAATCCATTCTTTAAGTGTATAATAATTACTAAATATAGCTAATGAAAGTAATTTACTGAGAGCTCACTATATAGCGGAGACCATAATAAGTGCTTTACATTCACAACTGTGTAAGGCAGGCACTACTACTCCCAATGAGCTGGAAATTAAAAATAAAGTGTGCCTATGAAGCAATCAGACTGAACTTTTGAGGTAAGCTTCTGGAACCAGTTTCTTTATTCTTTGGTCAAAATTTAAATAGGTAAAATAGTTTGAGTTTATCTCCTCTTAAGAGAGAGAAGGTATATGCTCCTTTCTGAAGGTGCAGAACTGAGCAAATATCACCTCCATCATGTCTCATCTGAGGACTGGCTGCTGCTGAACATGTACTCTGCCCAGGGCCAAATCTATGTGGTTTCCAAGTTGTGCTAGGAAAGTGTACCTGGATTTTTACTTCCCACCACCTCATCCATCCACATTTTCAGAACTAGCTATAGTTAGAATCTATCAAAAATGTGAGGAAAACTGATTACACTTAAACAGGGGTATGTAACAAAAGCAGCAGAATCCTTGAAGTGAAGTCAAAGTCGCTCAGTCACGTCTGACTCTTCGTGACCCCATGGACTATACAGTCCATGGAATTCTCTAGGCCAGAATACTGGAGTGGGTAGCCTTTCCTTTCTCCAGGGGATCTTACCAACGCAGGGATCAAACCTAGGTCTCCCCCATTGCAGCCGGATTCTCTACCAGCTGAGCCACAAGGGAAGCCTGAGAATATTGGTGTGGGTAGCCTATCCATTCTCCAGCAGATCTTCCTGACCCAGGAATCAAACGGGGTCTCCTGCATTCCAGGTAGATTCTTTACCAATTGAGCTATCAGGGAAGCCCTGAATCCTTACATTCTATCCTTCCAGGGCTGGGGCAAGGGAACTTCTTCCAGCTTCATTTTTCTTAAGCATTTCTTCCCCAAAAGATTTTATCCCTCTGTTTTCATTATCTCGGGTGATACAGTGCTACCAGCTCCCACTGGAGTTGGGTGTAGGCCAAAGAGCTGTACATTAAGAGCAGCTCCACTATTTTAACAGGTGCATAGCACACTAAGCCGCACCACAAGAGGCGGGGGGACGGAGGAGGTGGGCAGCGGTTCTCTGAGTCTCATGGTTAATTCTGATACATTATTCCTAAGTCAGGCTAACTCTTCCCCTACTCCAAATCTATCTTTACATTCACAAGATGAGTATATAATCAGGTACTGAAATAAACATACTGAGAGATAACTTGGCTTACCAAATATTATCAAAATTAAAAGCCTTTCTTACCTTTCTCATTACCAGCATATTCTCCGAGATAAGGTGGAATCTCTGCTTGATATTGTAAACCAATCATTATTTCCTTCAGAAAAATTTAGAAGTAGAAACAACTTATTATAAAAATAAATACTGGGAAAAAAGTTCCAATTCATTCATCAGTTACTACAAGTCTAAAGTTATCTTGCAAAATTACCTTAAATTATTTCAGAAATGTTTTTAAAAGCTACTTTAAGCCAAATGATGTAAAGCTGCAATGGTAACTTAACATACCTTCCTCAGATCTTCAGGTGAGTTACCACTGTCTGTTTCAACATCTTCAACCTCTGAGTCTTTATCTCCATCACACGTAGTATTTGCTTAAAAGAAGAAAATTAAATCTTTAAAAAGGGTTTTGTTGCCTTTCTTTGCAGCACCTGAAAGAGTGGCTGATATTTTGTGATAAAAATTTGCAGAGTAAATGAGATCGGCACAAATACACTAAACTTCTTGTACTAGTCTCATTTTTACACAAGTTAAGACATTGAAAACATGAAGAAAATGCTTGTTATCATTATAATTATTTGGTGTACGATCATACAGTTTGGAAAGGCAAGAGGAGAAAGCAGAGCCCTGGACTACACTGATTACATTAATCCAGAGAGAGACAATCACAGAGCAGCACAATGAGTTCATAAAAATAGTCTTTTTGCACACGTAAGTGTATTGTATTGGAACTTGTTAACTGAACAGTTCTTCAACCATAAAAATACCTGAGAAATAAGCAAAACTGCATGTAAGAAATTATTTCAGTCCAAAGACCTTTTAAATATTGCTGATATACATTAAAAGACAACACCAAGGAATTAAAAGGAAAGCATTAAATCAATCACTAAAACTACAAAAATACTGTTGGCAACTGATAGCAATTTTCAAAACCAGGAAAGTAGGAGCTTTTTAACAGAAACCTAAAAAATGTCTATAAAATTTCATGGCTGAACCAAGACTGGTTGCCTTAGCAACAGATGAGTCTTGAGAAAGAAAACAGCTTTGCAAAACCAAACAAATGCTTTCATTTTTAAACAGCATATTAGTTTACATCTCTCCCAATAAAAAAAAAGTTATAATCTTATTCAGATTATAATAGTATTTTATTTCAATTAAGTAAAACACTTAAAATATTCTTATGAAAACTATATTACGTAACAAAATGTACTCAAGCCAGAGTATCAGTGCTACTACTACTACTCAGTAATGATTGGATTTCTTACATCGTAAAGGTCTAGGGAAGAAGTCAGAAGTTTCATGGGAAGTCACAGATGGAGTCAGATCATCTGCGGAAGACTGAGTTTCCTCATCATCACCTGACAATAGGTCTTTTGCTATTTCCTCCTATAAGAAGAGGAATGCAACACTAGGGTTAGAAATAATTATATCCCATCAATATTGAAAAAAAATCTTGATAACATTATTCATAAACATGATGGTATTATAATACAGTTAAGAACTATTAATAGTTGAAGCCTCAGGTTTGAGAAAAGTAAATTTGAAATTCTATAATTTACTTCATGTATATAATTATTTAATAACATTTACTACTTAAGTATATATAATATCTAATGATCCATACTATTACATATTTATGATATAACAAACAATCTACCCAATTTGTGGGTATACAGAGAATTTATCTGAAGTGACAAATTTTTAGTGAACTTACAACAAAAATAATCTTACTTCTAAGCAGTTAGAAGTTAAAATTAACTTTCTGCCAACTTAAATAACTAAAACAAAACAGTCTCCAAACTCCACTCTTTCAATAACTTTAAAAAGTTCAACTAATGTACCACTCAGACTAGTGATATAATTTTGAAAGAAACAGTTCTGAATTAATTTTATGTAAGTATATAGTCATCCTTGTGCCTGGCACACAGTAGGCACTCAATATTTGCTGAATGCCTATGGCCATTAAGGTCTTTGGTACATTAACATCACTTTTGAAAAGTGGAGACAACACAACTCACAGGAAGAGGTTCCAAGATGTGGATTCCTCTCCCTGCTTAAGACCTGAAAGTCGAGGAAAGCTTCCCAGGGATCCATCAGCAGAGACCATGACTATGAATTTTTCTCACCAGGGACTGGCCACCCCTACAACCAGCCTATGTTAAAGACGTACCACTGAGGTCTTGGCTGCTATGGCCGCTGTCACTCCCAGAGCCCAAGAAAACAGAACTTCTCTCCAACCTCTCCATGCCTAAGCCAGCTTGTTTGAAAACTTCTGGGGATCTATTAATCAATGCATTCATGTGTCCACAGGATCAAAAGAAGTTAGGGCAAAATCTAAGTGTAGATATAATACAGCTACACAGGAAAGATAAAAAGTTATGGAAGAAAACTCTAACATTCAAATTATTATGAAGTTATTACTAGTTTTAAAGTAGTGAGATCAAAGCCAAACAATATTCAAATCAGTCACCAAAATGACAAGAGCAACAGTCCACAAGAAGTTTACAATTCAGAATTACGAAGTACTTTAAAGAAACTAATAAAAGCAGTCAATGGTAATAGATCTGGAATTCTTCTACATGCTTGTACTTACTTTGTCTAGTGTCATATCTGGTAGTTCATCTGCAAGTTCACTTGGGGAGCTATTTGCACTGGAATTTGCAACAGCTGGAATTGTAGGTTCATAGCCATAGAATGCCAATAAATCTTCTAGAGGCATGTTTCCTTCCTATTCAAGCCAGAGAACAAACATGAACTCAGTAGATGCCACAATGCTGAACGGCAGATAAACCACGATGCCATTAATGTTCACAAAGCACATATATCAAAAGAGCAGCACCAAATCAAAAACCAAGTTTTAGTTTTGTTTTTTGTACAATATACAGAAAACAGGATCAAATGCTAAGAGCTGTAATCAATATATGAACAAAAATCTAGCAATTAACACCTTAGTTTTCATTTTCCAGCATCATTTTACTTTTTAAAGACTTTGTCAAATATTTGCTTTAGGGCATACTTTTTCTTCCACTTTTCATTACTATATTCACCTTGAAGAATGACTTCATATAATTTTTAGCTTGTTTCCCTGCAATTAACAGTTGACCACTTGATTTATTCTTTGTATTAATAGGAAGATACCTAATAAGGCACCTTGGCTGAACATTTATGAACACTACTGTTTATATATCAATGTTCAAAACACAGTTATCCTTTGATATTCCTACTACTTGTATCTACATTCTCTACTAGCTATCTTTTCCCCCACAACTTTCTGATGAAGTTTGCATTACCACCAGCTTACAGATGAGAAAGCTGGGGCTTAGTTCTGCATCTGAATTCCAGGCACTCTAGCTCTCTTACTGGCGATGCTGCTTTGATAAAATTACATACTCGCTGCAGTGCTGCCTGTGTTATGAATGCTTATGCAAAGCCATATAGAGGCAGTCACTGTTTTTCCCCTCCACTAATCTGAAAATAAGTGCTGTATTTCCTTTTTAAAAATATTTTAATTCAACCACAAAGTGCATAGAACCATTTATAACTATCATTTAAATAACTTCAAAATGATACACCCCTACTGTACAGCACAGAGAACTTTACTCAGTGCTCTGTGGTGACCTAAATGGGAAGGAAATCCAAAAGAGCGGGGAGACATGTATATGTCTGGCTGATTCACTTTGCTGTACAGTAGAAACTAATGTAACATGGTAAAGAAACTATACTCCAATAAAAAAAAATTTTATGAACCCATACATCGATGAACTAGCTAATTTCTTAAATATTTTGAAGATGTTTATGTCCATCTATAAAGAGATTTGCTTTTAAAACTTGCTCACGGTTCAGTTTTCCCCTTAAAAAAACACATCTAACTTATGAAGCAAACAGCATGAAAATGTGAAGCAGAGTATGCAAAATACGCCCAGTTGACCACAACAGCGAGCTAAGGAGGACCAGTGATGCTGCCCACAGCCCACAGGGGACACAGGTTCTGGAGACCCCAAGAACTGGCCCTCACTTTTATAGCTGGGCTTCCCTGGTGGCTCAGACAGTGAAGAATCTGCTCACAAAGCAGGAGACCTGGGTTTAATTCCTGGTCAGGAAGATTCCCTGGAGAAGGAAATGGCAACCCACTCCAGTATTCTTGCTCAGAGAATTCCAGGCACAGAGGAACTGGGTGGGCTACAGTCCATGGGGTCGCAAACAGTCAGACCCGACTGAGTGACTAACACACTTTTGCAGTCTAGAACTTACATTCTGCACTATGCCTGAATGAAACAGGTTCATGTTATGAGCTTAGAATAAGGTATATGACAAAAGGCTAACTTGTAAATTTGCAATAGGAGACAAGCACCTTTCCAATGACCATGCCATCCATGAAATCTTTTCAGCTTGGAACTGAAATCAGTCAAAACTGCTTCGGAAGCATGGACAAATTCAGCACAAATTAAGCTGTATGGTCAGGATGAACAGAAGTTAACCCATGCCATGGGAAAACCATGAATTATTTCTCCGAAGAATGCCTTGAAGGTGCCAGAACCACGATGAGAATTTCTCTGGTCCTGCTCCTTATAAAGTCCACACAGCCCATTCCCTTTCATTCACACTACTTATGAGACTCGGTTGCAGCCTTTGCCAACCACCTGTTAGCGATATTTCTCTAAAACTTTAAAGTTTCAGATTCCCTCCATGTACTGGGGAGATGGCAATTTTCACTCATCATGCACTGATAGTCCACCTTACCATCAATATAGCACTTAATGGGTTCTAGGAACTGTGTGGAAGACTACCAGCTATAGAAAAAGAAAATTTCCAAAAAAATTCCTGCTCTCAAGGAATTCAGTCTTGGTGGAAGGAACTGATAAGTTAACAATTATAAAACACCATGACAGCTGCAATAATCAATTCTGGAACTGGTGCTATGAAATGGTGGGAAGGAAGACCTACACTCCAGGATTTAATAGCATACAATAGGGAAGTGTCACACAGAAGATAATGACTGAGAGAAGTCTTGAAAGACGAAAAAGCTTTTAACAGATGAGGCTTGTATACTAGGGACCTGTGGCTTGTCATCAGAAACACTGACTGAGTAGTGACTGCCCGGAGGCAGGTGGTGCTATGAAACACAGGTCTTCTACAACTTACAGACGAGGGAGGATACTGAAAATACTCAAATGCAGAACTGCCAATTATCATGAGTGCAAAAGAAACAGTCCTGAGATACAGAATTACGTGGAGAGCCCATTGTCGTGGGGTTGCAGAGGAAGACAAGTGACCTTCAGCTGAGGGCCGAAATCTGAGAAGTGACCAATCAATCCTGTGAAGAGCATTCCAGGCAAAGGAAACAACACACTTGAGGCCTGACTGTGGTTTTCCACTAAGCCAATGGCCAGAACACGAAGAGTAGAGTGAAGCAGGGTTCAAGAGGAGATTAGAAAGAGAAAGAGAGGCAGATCGCGAAAGGCTTCTCGGCAAAGAAACTTGGAATTTACTCCCAAGGCAATGGGAAGCCACTGGAGACTTATAAAACTAGAGTGACATGACTTTACTTCTTCTTAAATCCTGAGCAGCTGTATGAAGAAAAATTGCGGAAGGTGGAGAGATAAGAGAAAAGCAGGGAGATCACTTGGGAGACTCATGCTGGGTTAGTGATACAGACTTGGAAACAAGCAAATAGGTGAGATACATTCTGAGGTGGGAATCAAACGGACTATGGAGTAAAAGGGAGAAAGAAGGACAACTCCCCTGATTTCTATCTGAGCAATTAGGTGGTGGTGACTTTTATTGAGACAGAAAAGACTAAAGGACAGGAAGGCTGACGAAGGAATTAAGGAGTTCTGCAGTTGTCACAAGTTAAGTTTGAGAGGACTATGAAACATCCAAGTGGAAAAGTCAAGCTGGATGAGAGCCTGGAGCTCGGAGGATCAGGCTGGGCTAAAGATATAAATCTGGCATTCATTAACATCTAGATGATATTTAAAGCCACAGGAGTAGATGAGCTCACTCAGGGAGAGTAAAGAGAAGGGGATCTATGTTTTATTAGAAGAAGTTTTCAGATATACTACCCTATAGGCAATGGGACACGTCTGGAAAATTTTGGACATGATTTTCATTCTGAAAATAATGTCCTGGGGGAGTAGAAGAATAAGAGCCCAAATTAAAGAAGGGAATTATCCAAGCAAAATTAAGAAATAAGAATCTGTTTCTTGACTTACTTGATAGAGGGAATGTAGATAACACAGTAGTCTAAGTTGATTGCCCATTTCTGGCCTGAGAAGGTTAAATAGCTACAGTGCAATTATGAGACCAAAACAAAAGACAAACAAGTGGGATGGTAGATGATGGTTTAAGGTGAAGTTGAAGCAATGGGCTTGAATGAGTCATCCAGAAAAGGCAGAGAGAGTGAGAAAGACAAAAATTAGAACCCTGGGGTACAGGGTTTAATTGATGATATTCATCAATTAAAATAGGGGTAAATAAAGTAAAGCCCATAAATACAATGGAGAGAGATGTCAGAGGGTAGAAGTAGAACTAAGAGAAAATGCAGGATTATTAAGTTAAGGAAGAAGCAAAAATGGAGAAACCACAGATGGTCACTCAGGTCAAATATCAGAGAGAGATAAAGCAAGACAGAGAGAGACGTGAATTCTTTGTATTTGTCAATCAGGAATTACTGATGACCTTACAATCTGTTGGGAGAAGCAAAGCTGAGGACTGAATGAGTGGAGAGACAATACATATATTATAAAAGGTGAATGAAGAAGGCAACACAGGGTCAAAGGAGAATTTCCAAATGTGAGAAATGTAGGATTCCACATTGAAATTAAAAAAAGCGGGGGGGGGGGGGGCGGGCAGAAGAATAAACTGAGGACTAAAAGAATGAAAATTCAGGAAGAGCCTGGACTGTGGATGATACTTTTGGAATGAGAGGGGACAAAGAAAAAGCATAAAAGCTAAGTTTGCATGTGTGGGGCAAACAGAAGATCTGAGCAGTTATTCATGAAAATTCTACTTTCTCTATAAAGATACAAGTATGATCATCTGTTGAAGGAGGAAGTGGCCATCTTAGTGGAAAGCTCATTATAACAGTCAAGGGATGACACTACAATGACCCTGAGAAGGGGCTGGTGCTAAAACACAGAAATTATCTGTACTAAGACTTTGTACTAAAGCAAAACTGGAAAAGATTAATCCAGTCTCTGAAGTACTTTACAAATGAGCTTTTTATTAGAGCCTATTAATAAATCACTTAGTCCTTTGAAGCATAGAAGCAATGTTTTCAAAATTGAATTAGCAAATCTCCAAGTCTCTAAGGATCCATGGTGTTGAGATCAACTCAGAAGTTTGATCTAGCACCATATTCTAGGGATGAGGACTTTATTTCTAAGGCATTTTGTTGAATCTATTTAAATTTCAAGGGTCCCATTTAAGTGCAGTCATACTTATTATAAATGAACTGTTTTATAAATTGAAGGATTTCTAACAGGAAGAGCACATGATTTAGAGACAGCTGCTGCTAAGTCGCTTCAGTCATGTCCAACTCTGTGTGACCCCAGAGATGACAGCCCACCAGGCTCCCCCGTCCCTGGGATTCTCCAGGCAAGAACACTGGAGTGGGTTGGAGTGGGTTGCCATTTCCTTCTCCAATGCATGAAAGTGAAAAGTGAAAGGGAAGTTGCTCAGTCGTGTCCGACTCTTAGCAACCCCATGGACTGCAGCCTACCAGGCTCCTCCGTCCATGGGATTTTCCAGGCAAAAGTACTGGAGTGGGGTGCCATTGCCTTCTCCGATTTAGAGACAGAGGACTCCCTAATTGTTAACTACTACTGTGGGCAAATCACCTAACCCCTCTCATCTCTATCTCCTTATCTGTAAACAGAAAAACACATTATTTCCTTAATCCTCTGATGCACAGCCTCACATACCAGAAATCAGGATGCATCCTATTACCAATGTACAGATTTCTCATAGCAAGGCTCCTCTCTGCTCCCATCTATGCTATTTTTTGAATCTACAGTACATCTTACCATCAACAAGGCCTCTAAGCAAGGAAATAACGCTAGTATTTCTCTGACACACCTGACAGCGTTGCTAGATAGGGCCGATGACATTGTCTAAGTGAGGGAGAAACTAATTTTAACATAACACCAGTCTGATACCTTAAAATACAGGCTGCAAAACAGAATACATGTAACTTTCTAAAATGCTTTAAAAACAAATAAATAAGGACTTAAACCCAAGGCTAAGTGGTAGAAAAGACGTTTTTCTACTTCTCTCAATTTACAATGAAAATCAGAGTAGAAATCTCTATATTAATAAAAGCAGGAATGTAAATTACTTTTGAAAAAGTTTTAGGTCTAATTCTAGGATTATTAATTAAAACCTATCAGGAAACAATAACATGAATAAATTAAAAAATAGTACAATATAACACAAACCTTATTTTAGTATTTTTGGTAACTAAAATCTTGTCACACAATCTATTCTCTATACTTACCAAAGTGCCACTATAAGAAAACTAACTTTGTACCTCTTTTATTTTCCATAACATACAACATACTAAAAATTTTTAAGAACCAAAATAAAGGGCATATATAGATTATAAACTATCAAATGTATTTACTATAAGCATAAAAACTTCTAATTTTTTAAAACATGAACATCAAATCCCTAGGACTGTTACCATGTACCAACATTTGAATCACTGTTGCATAATATAAGATTAATACATTATTTTAAATTGTACACAAATAATTTTAAATTTCTTTAAAAGTAAAATGATCCTTACTCTTTAAATATGTGTCTCTAACTATTATTTCTTTTATTTTCACGTTTCATTAAACATCAATAAAGAATAGAGATCACATTTACAATTATGGGCTTCCCAGGTGGCTCAGTAGTAAAGAATCCACCTGCCAAAGCAGGAGACTCAAGAGACATGGGTTCGAGCCCTAGGTTGGGAAGATCCCCTGGAGTAGGAAATTGCAATCCACTCCATTCTTACCTGGAGAATCCCATGGACAGAGGCGCCTGGAGCGCTGCAGTCCATGGGGTCACGAAGAGTCAGACACAGCTGAGCACACATGCACGTGAGCACTACAGTTATGCTCTACTATAGATAATCACAGTTCAGAGGGAGTGAGCAGTCAGCCACTCTTAGAACAGTTCTTCTTGTGCCTTGCTCAATGAGAGAAGGATGAGCCTTCTGAGCAGGGACACAGCACTTGGGCCTTCACTAGAATTTATTTAAAAATCACCTGTATTTTTCTGTCCCAGTTTCCAAGAATGTGACAAAATGCCAAGAAGAAAAACTGCCTAAAGAGAAGCTGAAATATTTAAAGACCTATAATTTTTCTGAATCTACAAATTCAGTGATAGGTATCATTACAAAGCAAAGATTTAATTACTGGAGTTTACTAAACAAAATGAAAATCACAGGAATAGAAACTAGGTATTTCTATGAATAGCTAAGTAAGTAACTCTTTGCTGTTGATTATTTCTCTATATCTTCCCTAATTTTCTTTTAAAACTCATTAAACACAGATTAAAGCAGATATTACTATAATCTCTGGAAGAATAAAACCTACAAATCTGAAAAACAAAATTTTACTGGTCCATAGATCTCTACCAGATTACCCATACTCAAGTAGTAACTATGTTTAACACATTAAAAGAAATTTTAAATTCATACTAGTTTAGTGACAATACATCTATTTGCATGGCTAAAGCGCATTTGTATTATTTTCTTATATCATGCTGTAACTAGATTGCTGTCTCCCTATCTTTAACAGCAAACACACAATTAAAGAAGGTGCATCATGAGACCACCTAGGACTTTTGCTCATGCCCAGAGCAGTATCCTGACTTAAAAAACTACAGGAGAGAAGTAAGAAGAAGCCTTCCACGAACTTCCACATGAGACTAAACATCTTTTACTACACATAAATCCTTTCTCCCATAGCGCTCACTGCTTACTGCTTTTATGGTTCTTAGCGGAGGACATCAAAAAAACCTTAGTTCCCATTTGTCACCCCACACTAGACCGTAAGCTGCTTGAGTCCAAAAACACTGTCAAACTGCTAATTTTTGCAATCCCATGACCCACCACAATCCCTGGTTCAGTGATAATGCTAGTTGGATTATAATTCTCAGTTATTCTAGGCTACCCATTCATGAGAAGTAGAAAGGAACTGCCTGAAAAATATCAAGGCAGACCTTGAGAATATTGGGCATCTTTTCTTATCAACAGGCAACATACTGTCATCACCCCTGAAAGAAGTAATAGGCAAAACCTTTCTTCTTGAGTATTTCCTAGCAATTTTACCTCTATATTCCCAAATCTGTTCAGCTTTTATAGGAGATATACGATTTTTTAAATGATTAAATCTAACTGCAACCATGTTGCATTAATTTGTCAAAGAAATGAACATCTTTAGAAAATTTCAACTCTTCAGGAGCAAGCCTGGGGTCTAGGCCCTGAAGACGCCTGTGTGTTAAGATGAAGGAAGAAACGCAATAATAGCCCAGCTTTGCCTCACAAAAGCAGAAGAGATCATACAAGAATGTGTTTTGCCTTCTTCAAGAAAAAGAAACACAAAAAATTCAGTAGTATTCCTGAAAAATTTGTTATTCTGGGCTGATTAGAAATTTGCAAATAAGGTTAATTTATAGATAAATAAAAGGAATCCTCTTTCATGGAGGCCTCTCTCTGTAGTTTCTGGTTATAAGTATATGTTTAAAAATCAGTTCATTTGAACCTAAACTGATTGGGGGTTTTAAAAGTTATAAACTACATTTACCCTACCAACTTTTTAAAAGATAACTGGAGGGTAGGATAGAGGGTATTACTAATTCAGTAAAACAGTGTGATACAATGCCAAGAGGCTGGGCTAGGATTTAGAACTCTCCTACAGTTCTCTAGATCTCAATAATCTCATCTGTAAATGTACCTACTTCATTGTGCTGGTATAAACTTAAAAATGGTTGGAAGCAAAGCAGAAGCGTTAGTCACTCAGTCATGTCTGACTCTTTGTTACCCCATGGACTGTAGCCTGCCAGGCTCCTCTGTCCATGGAATTCTCCAGGCAAGAATCCTGGAGTGGGTTGCCATTTCCTTCTCCAAGGGACCTTCACAATCCAGGGATTGAACACCAGTCTTCTGCATTGCAGGCAGATTCTTTACAGTCTGAGCCACCAAGGAACAACCCCACCTCCCACCAAAAAAAACAGATTAAGAGATAAAAAATAATTTTTAAAAATTAAATGAAAGTGTACTTATTAGGCTATTCTTCAAAATAAGAAAATCAGTAACATTCTGTACAAAAGTAAATATGCTGATACTATTGTTTTAATTGAAGTATAGTTGGTTTACAATGTTGTGTTTCAGGTGTACGTTCAAGTGATTCACTTATTTATATACACGTGTGTGTGTGTGTGTGTACATACTCTTATATACAAATATATATATTCTTTTTCAGATTCTTTTCCATTATATGTTATTACAAGATACTGAATATAGTTCCCTGACCTATACAGTAGGTCATTCTGATACCATTTTTATTTAAGATAGGTTGTAAAATAATTTATAATAGAATTCAAAATTTTTACTATGTTTGTATTAAACCTTCACTGTAAGTTTGTGAACTATATATATAATATATATATATAATTTCTATAAAACGTTTTTAGGAGGTGTGCATTATGATGTTATTTTTCACACACTGAAAGATTTTAACCTGATTTAAAAAATCTATTGACATATAGGTGGTTTAAGTTAATTTTAGAGAAAGATGAATACTTCTTAAACAGCAGAAAAGCAGAACATCAACCAGTACTGAAGTAAAAACCTTTACCTTTTCTAAGTCTTCGATTTCAGAATTGAAGTTTTTACCCTCATCCATCATTTCCTCCTCTTCGAGAGTTCTTTCATCGTCATAGTCATGGACCAACATCTCAGCAGTGGGGTCAAAATCATGATCCTCAGAAGACAAAGACCCAACTAGAAAGAAACACACTCAATCACTTTACAAGTTCATAAGGCTATTTACAAAAGAAAATAATTTGTGTTCTACTGCCAGTTCCTTTTAATGTTTATATATGAGCTTTATTAAATGCATTTATTATGTACTTCACAAGCTATAAAGTTAAGACCATACAGTTTCTGAAAAGATATTTAAATCAGCAAAAGAAAAAAGCCAGTTTATAACCACTTTTATAAGGTGTCCAATCCATGAGAACATGACTTTTAATAGCAACAAAGTGATTTAAATGGAGTGGTCTTTAAAAAAATGTTCTAACAGAAAAGTCGCTTATCAGTTAGTTTAATACGTTTGTCTAAAAGCAGTAGAAAAATGTCAAAGGGGTTATGAATAGAAGACTTCACAAGAATCTGCTATACACTGAGGCTAAAAACTTCAGAAGGGAATATTAATTTTACTCAATTCTCACTCTCAAATAAAAGTTCAAATCACAACAGAAACCTGGTTTTTTAGAACAAACCCAAGTTTCTATGAGGCAGCCACACAGCAACTGAGTCTTGAAAGGCACCACCTCACGTTTCATGTCTGTAACAGTATTTCAAGCTCCCCAAAACTAACCCGTATGAGAATGCCTTTCTGTGGATTACTACTAAGTACTTAAGATTATGTGAAGGGAATACAGAAAATCCTATCTATAGGCTTTGGAAGATACATCCCATTGCAAGCTGTTTTGGTCAATTCAAACTTGTTTATAAGATGGCAGTGCCTGGAAATTCCCTAGCGGTCCAGCAGTTAGGACTTCCACAGCCAGGGGCATAGGTTTGATTCCTGATCAGGAACTAAGATCCTGAAAGCCTTGAGATGTGGCCAAAAAGAGATGGCAATGAATGATTTTTAATGGCAATTCTGAAGTCAACAGGATACCCCTGAAAACCAAGTGGAGAAATGAATACTATCTATAATTCCAAGAGAATAAGGTCAAATTTATGAAAAACAGAGTTTTCTTCATTTGTTTTACTCTAATATGTAATTCAACTAGACCAATGACTCTCAGAGGGGAAAGAAAAGCAGCAGCAGAATCTCAAGAGTAGAGAAAGGGAGAATTGGAAGGAAGCATATTCAACACAAAAAAGTTTGATGTGTTTTTACTCAACCTTTAATATGTTAAAACTTCAAACACTGAAGGACATTGAGATCATTACCAAAGCACTGAACTAGACCAAAGATTTTTCAAAATCAGTGACAATTCAATGTTTCTGGCTCTGAGTTCAGAGAACTCTAGTCGTTAGTCCCGAAAATAATAATTTCTCTAAAATGTTTTTAGGAGGTGTGCATTATGATGTTATTTTTCACACACTGAAAGATTTTAACCTGCTGATTTAAAAAATCTATTGACATATAGGTGGTTTAAGTTAATTTTAGAGAAAGATGAATACTTCTTAAACAGCAGAAAAGCAGAACATCAACCAGTACGAATTTTCTTTTTTGGAGAAATTCCTGGATACCTTTGGGGTATGCCAAAGTGTAAGGTAGGAAATGTGAAGTGAAGTCACTCAGTTGTGTCTGACTCTTTGAGACCCCATGGACTGTGGCCTACCAGGCTCCTCCATCCATGGGATTTTCCAGGCAAGGGTACTGGAGTAGTTTGCCATTTCCTTCTTTTCTACCTCTTTGACGGCTGAGCTCTACTCTCTTCCTAATCCACATCGCTTGGCTCACTTCAAGGTTTCCCCTTGGGGAAAGCATTCATTCAATAAGGGCCAGAAATGGAAGGGCCTCAGAGTCTACTCTTGGCCCTGTCCCTGGCTTTCTGGGACCTGAGGTCAGTCATTTAAACTTTCTGGGCCTGGGTCCAGTTTTCATTTGTAAAATATATAGGGTTGGCTTAGATGACCTCTAGTCTCTTCTGGTTCTAAAATTCTCTTAAAAATTGGCTAATTGATTAAAAATAAGTTATAAGTTTGTTTAAACCCCAAAAATCACACCGTCTCTTGCTTTTTATTTAGATTGCAACTTCTTAAACACAGTGATGCAAAATGGAAAACTTCTATTATCATCCAGATGTTTGGCATTTTGTACATAAATATTCTTTCCCTGAAATCAGTTCTAACAAAGAAACGTCTGTCTCAAAATTAAACAAACTTAAAAACAATTTAAAAGACTATTTTCAAAAGCTATTTTCAAAATGGCCACAAATTTCTTCTATTTGGTGTTAATTGTTTTATACCTTAAATGATAATCAAATGAGACCTTGAAGACTGACTAAATACACAGAGTAATATGCAAGGAAAATGGTCTGTTCACTGTAAGGCAACATGTGGTAACTGAAGACTTGAGAGCCCATCCGGACTCTGCTATTAACTAAGTAACTCTCAGCAGAGTTATTTAAGTCTCCTCCAGTGTAAAATAAGGGGGTTGAACTAGTTTAGAGGCACTTTTCTTGGAGACTATGAGGGAAAAGAGGCAGCCAAAAAGGGGCTGGAAAGGGAATGAAAAACTGAAACAAAGCTCCTTACATTTTAGCACATGAGGAAAGGTCTCTACCATGGGATAGGTTTCAGGGGTTCCACAAACCCCAAATTATATGCAGAGTTCTGTAAACAGAGTCCCTTGCTTTCATCAGATCCCGACAGGGGCTTCTGACACCAAAACAGTTGAGAAACACAGTCCTAGATGGTCTGATGTTGTCTCACCTCAAAAATTCTGTATGACCAACCTCAGAAAGTATGTGTTTCTTTTAATTAGGCCAGCTTTACCTAACTATCAGTTTTCAATTTAACACAATCTACAGGCATTTCTCAATTTTGAAAAATGTATGAGACAAAATAAGGGGAGATGGGGGAGAAGTGATTAATATCAATATAAGCAACCCCAAAGTCCTGACAAATTAGAGAGACGAATTGTCAAAGAAATTAAAATCTAAACTGCTGAAGTTGGAGGAAAGTTTGGGATAGATGTGGGATTAATTGTTTCAGGCTTGGAGAAAAATTAAAAACAGGGTATGTGAGAATTAGATATATTACTTTAAAAGAACATGTCAGTTAGCAGCTTTGTAACAAAGTATTTTTTTCAACATGCAAGGAAAAAGAGAGAGGAATTATGAGACAGAATAGTTGTTCCTTCCTCAAACAACTTAATTACCAAAAAGAACACCGAAAGCTCTTAAAAACAAATGATGAAAAATTCGCAAAACAAATTTTTGTTGAAAGAACTGAGCAATAGATCTTTGGGACCCCATCACCACCCGCTGAGGCCCACTGAAAAGGTAAGAGAACAGAACAAACCTGGGCTCGAACTTCCAAAAGAAGCCTAGGAGAGAAAAGAAGACGTGCGGTTAGATCGCGAAGCCAGGGAAGAGGCAGCGCCGGCAACAGGGCGCAGAGGAGGCGGAGCCCAGCGCCCCTCCGCAGCTGCCGAAAGTGCAAGACGTAGCTTCGCTCCACTCGCTCCTGGCCCCCTTCGGGCCCCTCTTGGCTGCCTCGCCTTCCTCCCCGAGTCCCCAGTGTACAAACTCGCAGACCCGGGACGAAGCCCGGTGTCTAACAGGCAACTCCAAGCCGCCCCTTGGAGCTCAGCAAGTTACAAAGCAGAGAAGCAGAACCCAGAACAGTCGGCTCGCAGCATCAGTCCCCCATATCCTAGCATTTCAGTAGTCCCCCGAATCCCACCGGCTCTCCACGGCCCCCAAACAACACCTCGCAAGGCAACACCCTTTCCTGGAAGGGACTCGCCCCCTGCATCGAGTCCACCCCCTTGGGGCCCGGTAGCCCCAACTCCGGGGCTGTCCTCTATCCCCGAGCGTAGGCCAGCTCGAAACCGGACACTGGCCCCCAAACCAAGAGCGTAAGCCCCCCATCCTCTCTCCCGCGTCTAGAGATGCGGATCCGCAGTCCCAGAGACAGTGGTATCCTTCCGGAGTATTTAGTCGCTCCCCGAGCCCAAGAGCGAGCTCCTCGACCTAGGGGGCTCCTGCCAAGGGGCTTCTGCTGCGCCACCCGCCCCCCATCCTCCCGCCCCAGCTCACTAGTCCCGGGGGACACGTCCAGGGCAGCTCCGCTCGCCCTGCCGACCCCCTTAAACGGAAGGAAAGTGGGGCTACCGAGAGCCCGTGGAGAGAGCGTCGAGGGTCTTGGTCCTCCCCGTTTACCCCCAGGGGCTCCCGCACCTCCAGGGCTGCGGGGCGGGGAATCTTGCCTCTACCGAAGCCCAGCGGCCGCGCATCCCGCTCCCCTCCGCGCCGGAGCAAAGTGGAGCGTGAGACTCCTTCAGCCCGCAGCCCGGACCCAAAGGGCCGGGGGCACAAAACACTCCTCCCGCAGGGCAGTGGCGCAGCCCGCTCCCCGCTTTGCGATCCGGCCGCGGAGGGGGGGGGGGGGCTCGGCCGGTTTCCACCCACCCCGGCCCCGGGAGGCGGCGCGGAGGCTCCAGCGGCCCGCGCAAGCTGCTCGGCGGCACGGCACGGCGGCGTCCCCCGACCGGGGCTCGCTGCCGCCGGCCGCCGCCTCCGGTCCGACCCCGTCGCCGGCCGGGTCGGGGCCGGAGCCGCCGCGGCCTAGTCCCGGAGGGAGACCGCTCCCGCGCCCGCTCCCGCCCCCCGGCCGGCCCCGCCGCCGCCCGTCGCCGCCTTGCGGCCCCACAACGCCACGCCGCCCCCCGCAGGGCCCTGGGAAAGGCCTGGGATCCCCCAAGCTGGCTTGGGGACCGCGGGAGACCGCCGGGCGCCCGTTCCAGCCCGGCCGCTCCTGCCCGGTTTCCCTGCTCACCTCCGCCATATTGGTACCTTTAGGGCGAACGAGCAGCGCCGAGCCCAGTCCCCGGATGGGGCGCCTGAGCCAATCGCAGCCGCCGCCGCCGCCGCCGCCGCCGCCGCCGCCGCCGCCGCGGTCCGCCCGGCACCCGCCCGGCGGCGGAGGCGGCTCGGCCCCTTATAGGGCAGGGCGGCCCGCGACACCCCCAGCCCGCTCGCAAGCCCACCCCGCCCGGCGCCCCTTGCCGCGCCCCGCGCCCGCTGCGGGCGCCTCGACCCGCACCAGCGCTCACCCGCCCTTCCCCTCTCGGCTGGAGTAAAGTTCCTGCCGAATTGGAGGCAGACGGGGGACGGATGGAAACGCTGGCGCGGGACAGACTCACGTCCAGTCAGTCGAGGCCCAAGAGCCGGTCGGGGCGTCTGCGGACCGACTGACAGACCCTCCGGTCTGGGTGGGCGTGGGGGAGATGAGCAAGAGACTTGCAGGGACAACTCGACAGACTTCCCTAAGTAAGGAGAGAGGAGATGATCGACGGCCGAGAGGAAGCCCTGTGGAAGGTGGACTGAAATTAATGGATTGATTGATGGACGTGAATAAGCCCAGAAAGAGAGGACAGCGACCAGGCATTTTGCGGTTTCCCCTAAGAGACCTGCAGAAATGGGAAGAGCTGATCAGCGTACACGGTGATCAGTGGAATAAACGGTCATTTGCCAAACAGACTCTGGAAGATAGGGCAATAGGGCAAAGAAGTGATGGTGAATAGACTTCCACGATTCAGAGAAGAGGCTTATAAAATAAAAACTGTGCACGCGCGAAAAAAACAGAACAGTACTAGAGGTTGTTAATCACCAAATAGGTTGATTTGGGGATAGGGTTAATCCCGGACCGCTCCCCGCCCCCAACAGGAATGACCCAGAGGTACACACTCCCTAGACCTGGGGAAGGGCAGAAATAGTCAGTCTATCAAGAGTCCTGAGCCCAGTCTTATGAACTCGACCTCCCACTTCCGTCCCAAAAGTTCAAACACTTGCTTAGGGTCAAATGGGAAGCTAGACCTGTGGGCACGTGGGTGGGTTAAGGATGGAAGACAAGGTTTAAGAGGTGTGCCTTCTCCTAAGCATACCTTATAGCAGTTTGGTCTTCATTGGGATGCCTAAGTAACTCCTGGCAGGTCAGTTTTCACGCAGAACAACTTTGAGCAAAGTACGCAAAAATACTCACCAGCTACTGGATGGTAGCCCACAAAGGTAAATCTTGCAAGAAGTTTGAGCCCACATTCCTAGTCGGTTTGGCACACAGTTCACTTGGCACACAGTTCACTTGGCACACAGTTGTCTTGACGCAGGAGACAGAAATAATGATATGTATGGAAACCAAAATAAAAAAAAGATGATAATGTGGAAAAGAGAAGTCAACTGTAAGATCCTGGATAAGTGAGATGCAAACACAGAGAAGTATGGCAGGACCCTATGAAGGCTTGGACAAGAGTGTAATCTCTGACATCAGGGCCTTTCTAATCAACTTTTGCTGAAACACTAATATGAAAATATAGAGTTGAGGTTATCTGCTGTAATCTCACAAATTGAGAGACTTTTTAGAAGCTTCAACTTTACTTTTTTTTTTTTTTTTTGTCCAAACATGAAAGATCTAGGTTGTAATCTGGGGTTGCCTTCGATTCTCCCTTCCATTGCTGGAAAATAGATTACAGATAGGAGTGGAGAGGGTTACTTCCAACATTTTTAAGCAAGGCATCTCAAAATTAGAGTTATTCCACTGGTAAAAGTTATTTACTTATAGAAGTTTTAGGAGAAAAGTCACTTCAACCATTTCAAAACATCATAAAGACATGGAAAATTACACTTTCCCTACTGTGAAAGATATGGTTCGACCTTTTGTCCAGTCAAATAACTCAAAAACATCTGAACTTTGAAACCAGAGGGCTTGGCACACATTGTATGTTCTGTCCTCAATGAGGCGTTTAGAGTTTTCAAAGTAAAAAATGGCTTGAAATTAAGTGCAAGTGATTAACTTTAGAAATGTGACAATGAGCACATCCCATGGACAGAGCCATTAAACAGTGCCCTGAGCTTTTGACCACAGGCCGAGCCACCATAGAATGGGGCTAAGATAGAGTCATGAAGTATCTCCAACAGCCTGCCTTGTCATACTTAACAATAAGAAACGTTTTCTTCGTAGCAAAATGTGGCCCATCCAAACTATAAATCTGGCCTTAGGTTCCATTTTGCTATGTCTGTGAAATATACAGACTCACACACTTGCATAAACTTAGTAGTGTCTGCAGATTCTCTTTTTATTAAATTGTGAAGATTTTTGGTAGACACTTGTAATTTTGACTGCTTATATTCTCTTTATACTAGTACATAATTTATGTAGCCTATGTCCAAGGTATTAAATAAGGATTCATAGAAAGATAAGTGAAGTTAAATTAATTTGAAGTTTAAAGAAACAGAGCCACTTTCCACTCCTAATCCCCAGAGAAAAAGTTTACCACCAGTCTTACATAACATATTCCTTTTATGATAAAGTATGTAAAGTCTATTTGTACATGGATCTTTCATTCTTTTTGATGACATGACTTCCAGGAGTCAGTACAGATAAAAATTCCCCTTGTTCTAGAGAGCTGAAATAAAAAATTACTTTTTATTGTTGTCATTATTATACTGTCACTACACAACAGATAGCATATAGAAAGTAAGTCCTATACTGGATGCTGGGAACTATGGGATCACCACAAAAGTCCTTGCAAAGCTTATAGTTTAACTGAGTAATTTTTATATGTGGTAGATGGGAACTAGAGCAAGGAAAACTCAAACCTGAAACCAGGGTATTTCCTAAGGAGAACCAAAATGTAATAGAGCCTCCAGCCATATTTAGAAATGAAATAAATCAAGAAAAGATTATAAATGTGTGGTCTGAGATGTCTTACAATAAATACATACAATAAAATAAGAAAATGTAAATACTGTATAAAAAATGAGGACCAGTGAAAATAATTAGCCTAGATTAGATGAACATTCAGAGAAGAAGTTAGAACAAGAATATATGCAAGAAATGAGGTGTGACTTGCAACATGAGAGTTAAGCCATGAATTTGGCTTAGAACTTTCTGGAGTCAAAGCAAAAACATAAATACAATAAGTTGCTTGTCCTTGAGATTCTTATTGTCCTTGAGAAGAAATGTACAAATTCTTCCATGGAAACAAAGCTTTTCAGAACCTTTAACGAAATGCCTTGCCTGAGCTACATAGCAATGTAAAGGGAAATACCCTCTACCAGATCCCCAAAGGGTACTAGTGGGGTTTACAACACTGTTTCTTGTAGTGACCATCCGTGAAAGTTGAGGGGACCCTATAAATGTATGACCTACTGAAAGCAGTTTTAATAGGGCCACGGTAATGCAATACAAATATTTAGCTTTCCACAGACTCCATCTATTAATAACCCAAGAGAAAATAATAGACTATCCAAACTTAAAGTCTCAATCTCAAGTGCCTATGCTAGTCAGGCAGGCGCAATGAATGAGTGAAGCTGAATACTGTGAAGATTAAAGTAGGGACAGCAGCAAACCCGGAGGAGGTAACCCTGCCCGAACAGAGCAGCAGCTAACTCAGTCTCAGCAGACTGGCTTCTGCCTTGTGAGAATGTGGGCCCAGTGTTCACAGGTGCTCTAAAACAGCTGGAAAACTGATTATGTGAATCTTCTGATTTTTAAATTTTATCAACTAATTTAAAAACCGTCCAACACAATGTAGGACAAATAAATGTTAAATAAATCATGTGAACTGTGAGCTTCCAGTTTGCAGACTTTTAGACTATCTCTTAACCTTACCTCTTAAGATGGCTTTGGATAAGATTAATACCAACAATTCAGGTCTCTATTACATCAGACTTCTTGCATTTTTCTAAATATATCCATTTATCATGTGTGAAACTCAAATATTTTTTGATGGATAGATAGAATGAATGACTACTCTCTGAGAAAGCTAATTGATTGTAGTAAGCTTTGCCTAAACAAAGATTGCGAACAGAAGGGAGATGGTCTATGTAGTAATTAAAAAAAAGAAAACAGCTTTCACAGAGATGAAAAAGAGAGAATGAATCCTCAGTTCACTACAAAGCAAAAGGAACCTGGTCCACTGACAGGAGAATCTACCGGACCCATGAGTCAAGGCTGTGCTTATAACAAGAAGATGTTTTCAGGCTAACATAGTTTTGTAAGGCAACCCAATTGTGAGATCTTATAACTCAGTATTGTCCCTTAAGGGACATTCTCAAAAGAATTTTGAAGAACTGTATCCCTTTTCACATATCCAAAAGTGTTAGTCTCTCAGTCATGTCTAACTCTTTGCCACCTGATGGACTGTAGCCCACCAAGCTCCTCTGTCCATGGGGATTTGCTAGGCAACAACACTGGAGCGGGTTGCCATTCCCTTTTCCAGGGGCACCTTTCTGACCCAGGGACCGAACCAGATATCCAAGTTGACATCTAATTTTTTCATTATAAATTTAAACAGTTGCGGGCTTCCTTGGTCATCCAGTGGTAAAGAATCTGCCTACCATTGCAGGAGACGTGAGTTCCGTCCCTGGTGTGGGAAAAGCCCACAGGCCGTGGAGCAGCTAAGCCTGTGCACCACTCCTGAGCATACACTCCAGGGCCCGCGCCACACCTACTGAGTCCACATGCTGAGCTTACTGAAGCCCACATGCCCTGGAGTCCGTGCTTCACAACAGGAGAAGCCGCTTGTTCACAGAATGAGAAGCCCACATACCGCAACTAGAGAGTAGCCCAGTCGCTGCTGCTGCTGCTGCTAAGTCGCTGCTAAGTCGCTTCAGTTGTGTCCGACTCTGTGCGACCCCACGGACAGCAGCCCACCAGGCTCCGCCATCCCTGGGATTCTCCAGGCAAGAACACTGGAGTGGGTTACCATTTCCTTCTCCAATGCATGAAAATGAAAAGTGAAAGTGAAGTTGCTCAGTCACGACCCCATGGACTGCAGCCCACCAGGCTCCTCTGTCCATGGATTTTCCAGGCAAGAGTACTGGACTGGGGTGCCATCGCCTTCTCCGAGCCCACTCGCTGCAACTAGAGAAAAGCCTGAACAGAAACAGACACAGCACAGCTATTAATAAATAAAATTATTCAAAAATCTCAATAGTTGCAAAGGATATTCTTTCCAACGTATTGTAATGGTAGTCATTTAAAAACAAAGCTATTATATAACACTATAAAATGTATGCAGTAGAATTTAAACACCATAGTAATTTTATAACTCCATCATTCTGTAAAAAAAGAACCTAATTCTTCTTTAACAATAGGAGATTTCACATGATTTTTCTTTCTCCTTCAACTCATATTCTCATTCTATTTCCTCCAAAAATTCTATTACAGTGTAGTATGCTTTATGCCTAAAAGTCTGTTGTGATCTGTAGTATCCTTCTCTGCCACAAAAATATCTCTATAAGTCAACACTCAAAATTAAGTAACTTTCCTCTAGATTATCAATACAACTATTATTAATTCACAATTGATCAAAACAATATGAATGTATTATAAATTTTGATTAAATTTTATTGAACAAAAATACAAATTATCTTGGAAATCAATATCTTAATGAGTTGAACCTTAAAAAAAATTTAGTTCATGTACCTATGGATAAGTATTTCTTAATGCTAGAATGAGAATAAATTTAAGAACAATTGCATTCTTTTTATTTGTGTAGAAGCAAGCTCTGAGAACCCATATTTATACAATAAGAAGATAGAATGGAAGAGTTTTATTATTAAGCCATCACTCAGTTCTTTGAACTTTTTAGTAACAGAGCATGCAATGATCTAGCAAACATTTGTAATGCTCTTACACTGATATTTTGATTGTCTCCAGTTTTAATGAAAACAAAGAATTAAAAGCTACTTGACTTACAAAAGCATTTGTTTCCTAGCCCTTACAGTCCTGCACTATACTCAATTTAATTTTGATGAACACAAGAAAAGACTTCGCCAAGATTTATCAAATGACCCTTAATTGTAACAGTTTTATTGATTTTTTTTCCACTTAGGAGCATCTGTTTAACCTAACACACTCAGAAAAGGGAGGTAAAATGGAAATATTCTTAATTCTAACACTTTCTTCTGAATACAGTATTTTAAATAAAACTTATTTATTTTTATTGTGTTATATGTTTTAAATATATTTTTGTTAAAAACCTTAGAGCTGTGAACTTAGCCCTTTCAGTTTGTGGAATATATCTTCCACATACCCAACTAGCAAAGACTGTCTTCTTTGTCAAAACAAAGTTCCAGGTCAGACTTGCTTTCTTTCAGAAAAAGCCTGCCTTCCTTTTTCAATCCTAATGAGCATGTTAAATCTTATCTTGAAGCATGTTACAAAACCACAAAGAAATAAATTATAAACCATGTACGATAAGATACATTATCGTACCACCAAAAGGAGGCAATTCAAAATTAAAATGATGTAAGATCTAATAGAGTTAATTTATTCAGTTTATAAGTTTAAAAAAAGACTAATCAATAAGCAGTTCCTCATTACTAAGGTTGTTATCATTCAGTATGGTGGTTTAGTTGCTAAGTCGTATCCAACTCTTGCCTCCCCATGGACAGAGGAGCTGGACAGGCGACAGTCCATGGGATTCTCCAGGCAAGAATACTGGAGTGGGTTGCCATCAATGTAATGCGTAGCTAAAATGGATAAGTTATTTCTATTACAAGGAATATGATAAAAGGCACAATATTCCTTTGGCAAACATGTGTACATGTATGTACTGAACCTTAGTATTTGCTTTGGGAATAAAAAAGAATTATCAGTAAAAAAAATCAGAAACACTTCATTAATTTCATTTGTGTTCAAAATTTCTTATGTATTTGATAACAGAGAAAGGTATATGTTGCTAAAAATAATCAGTCCAGAAGTTAGCCTTTCATTTTGTTTTTAATAGGAAATGGAAAAACATTATAAGATGAAACCATACAAGGATTTTTACCTGTAGCTTTTATCTAGTGTTCATAGAAATGTGGAGGTCTCTGAAAACATTTGGTTCCTCTCAAAACATGGCCTACAGATAGGCATTGAGATTAATTTAATATACTTGCTTAAATAGTTTTTAATATTTCCTGCTAATTCTTTATTTTGCTCTTTCCAGAACTCTCCTTCAAGAGCAATGCATTCCTTGACAGTGGTCAAGAGAGAAAAGAAAGTCATTACATAAAAATTATTTTCCCCCTCATTACGTACACTCCACAACATAAGTCTGATGTCAGAAAATTCCAACAAGGGCCAAAGCACTCCATTCCTCATGCCACACTTCATATTTTACTGAAATTATATAAGACAGGGAGATTTAATACGTATTAAAAATGGTCTAAAAGTTTATTATGTTTCCTTTATTTAATGCAGATTTCTTCTTAAACCTTATTTACTCTGCTGTTGTTGTTCAGTCACTGAGTTGTGTCCAGCTCTTTGCAACCCCATGGACTACAGCATGCCAGATTTCCCTGTCCATCGCTGTCTCCCAGAGTTTGCTCAAATTCATGTCCATTGTGTTGATGATGTCATCCAACCATCTCTTCCTCTATTGCCCCCTTCTCTTCCTGCCTTCAATCTTTCCCAGCATCAGGGTCTTTTCCAGTGAGTTGGCTTTTAGCATCAGGTGGCCAAAGTGTTGGAGTTTCAGCTTCAGCATCAGTCCTTCTAATGAATATTCTGGGTTAATTTTCTTTAGGATTGACTGGTTTGATCTCCTTGCAGTCCAAGAGACTCTCAAGAGTCTTCTCCAGCATCACAATTTGAAAGCATCAGTTTCTTCAGTGCTCAGCCTTCTTTATGGTCCAACTTTTCCATCTGTACATGACTACTGGGAAACCGTAGCTTTGACTATAGGGACCTTTGTCAGCAAAGTGAAATCTCTGCTTTTTCATATGCTATCTAGGTTTGTCGTAGCTTTCCTTCCAAACAGCGTCTTTTAATTTCATGACTACAATAGGGGGCGCTAGTGGTAAAGAACCTGCCTGCCAATGCAGGAGATACAAAAGACGCGGGTTCGATCTCTGGGTCAGGAAGATCCCCTGGAGTAGGAAATGGCAACCCACTCCAGTACAGTACTCTTGCCTGGAGAATCCCATAGACAGAGAAGCCTGATGGGCTACAGTCCATAGGGTCACAAAGAGTTGGACAGGACTGAAGCGACCAAGCACAGCACAATATTTAATGAAGGTATATACATTCTAAAGACATAATGCTATTGTACACTTAATAGAAAATGAGACTGAAAACAAACAAACGGCAACAACAAAACCTAACCCTGTTAATTAAAGACACACACTGACGAGGAATCTTGGGGCTGATTTGGAGCTAAATATCATTTAATCAATAACATGCTCCTTCATTATACACATCATGTTCAGAGGACTCATCATCACTCTTTATGAAATATGAAATTAGAAAGTATACCAAGTGGCTCCAACTGTGAATTATTCTAAGATTTAAAACAAAGGAAATTAATCCATGAATTGGTTATATAGGTCATGATTTGACTGAGATGCCAAACAGAGGACTGTGAAGCAATCCATAAATTTTCAAAAGCAGAAAGTGCTACCACTTCTGAGCTGGAGAGACAAAAGGAAGAGTCAATGTTCCCAAAGCCCAGAGGCCAGTCACTGGGAGAAACTGGCATTATTGTATGCTTGACCAGCTACAGTGGAAGATACAGCTATGCTGAGGACATCACCAGGGGCAGTGAGAAGGACAAACACTCTGGCTTTTCTCTTCCCCTTCCAATTTCCAACCAGTGCCTCCCATTACCTGAACTTGGGAAAAAGTTCAGGTAATGGGGAAAAGCCAGCTGACCCAGGAGCTCGGGAATTGTAGCCTACAGAAGTTGAAGGTTATCATATGGAGCAGTTCAAGGGAAGGATATAGAGTGAAATTAATATACTCTGGTCACCCGCTGCAAAGAACTGACTCATTGGAAAAGAACCTGATACTGGGAAAGACTGAAGACAGGAGGAGAAGGAGATGACAGAGGATGAGATAATTGGATGGCATCACCAACTTGATGGACATGAGTTTGAGCAAACTCTGGGAGTTGGTGATGGACAGGGAAGCCTGGCGTGCTGCAGTCCATGGGGTTTAAAAGAGTCAGATGCAACTGAACTGAACGGACTAGCACAGGGTAAAGATTGGCCAGGACTTCCCAGGTGGCTCATTAGTAAAGAATTTTCTTGCCAATGCAGGAGACATGAGTTTGATCACTGGGTCAGGAAGATCCATTGGAGAAGGCAACCCACTCCAGTATTCTTGCCTGACAAATGCCATGGACAGAGGAGCCTGAAGGGCCAAAGTCATGAGGTCTCAAAAGAGTTGGACACAACTTAGCAACTAAATCAACAACAAAGACTGGCCTAGAAAACAAAATAGGTTAATTTGGAGAAATTGTTACAAAGTCAATAATTTTACAGGCCAGGGAACTCTACTTTGAAGGAAATTTAGAAAAAAAAAAAAAAAAAAACACACAGCTATAGAATAGTTGACAGTAGAAAAAAAACAGCCCTGAATTCAAATGTCATTAGCACATGTGACTTTAGAGAAGTCATTTAATTTATCTGAACCTCATTTCCTCTTTTTAATCTGTGCTCTAACCCTCTTAGAAACAATGTGCATTACATCAGAATTGTCCCACTGAGGGGTGAGGAAGCTGGAATTTTATCTGCCAATTTTATCCCACCTCCCTTAAAGGTCACTCCTGGGCACTTTTGGCCTGCCCTTCCTTCAAGAGGGCCAAGTCCACCCTGGAGCACGCCAGCCTCCATGTCCATCACCAACTCCCCGAGCTTGCTCAAACCTTAGGTGGAGAGATGCAGAAAGCAGGTGTGTACAGGTACTTCTGAAGATGCCTCCAGGGTAGACTGAGGAATATGGACCAAACAGTGGCAGTACCTGTTGCTGATGCATAACTGAAAAAGATCTGGGAATCATAATGAAGATACAGCTATGCTGGAGATGCCACCAGGAACAAAGAGAGAAGGACAAATACCCTGGCTTTTCTCTTCCACTCCAATTTCCTGCCAGTGCTTCCCCTTACCTGAACTCAGGGAAAAAGCCAGCTGACTCAGGAGCCTAGGAAATGCAGCCTATAGAAGCTGGAGCCTATCACATAGAGCAGTTCAAGGGAGGATATAATCCTTCCCTTAAATCAACACAGTTGTGCTTTCATGTTCCCCTAGATCAGCGCTCTTCAACCTTTCCTGGCCTATATCCACAGTTAGAAATATGTTTTTACATAATTCCACAGTGACAAGAGAACAAACTCTGTATGATTTCAATACCTTTAGACCACGAAATTTTTGCCCCTTGTTTTATCTCTTTGGATATTTTCCAGCGTCTCCTAGTTTATACTCTTTGGGAACTTGAATAGACTTTGTATCCTACTGTTGTGTGAAAACTGTATAAATCTTAATTATGTTGAATTGGTTCACAGTGATTTTCAGGTCTACTATATCCTTCTACTTGTTTGTTTATTCATTATAGTAATTTTTGAGAGTTTGATACTGAAACTTCAACTAAAAATCTTAATTCATCTACTTAAAATTGTATTATATAGTGGAATTATATGTAACTTTGTTCTGGATTTTGCAAGTCTCCTGTGTGTTATCATACTTTCATAATTTAAAAAATAAAAAAAGAAACATGTTTTTACATCGTAATACAGTACACCTGTGTGTATACTTCCACAGGTTTAACTAAAACAAAAGTTTCGTTAAACAAAACTTTTTCCAAGTTGCATGGACTCTGATATCTTTACAAGTCTTTAGTTTTTTGTTTTTTTTTTTAAAAAAAAACAAAGGTTGCAAGTCCCAAAATTGATTCCATGATCCTCTGAAGACCTTAATTCATTTTCCTTGCTGCTCTAAGTGTAGGCTGCTGCTGTGACAAGGAACTGGAGCCAGAAGGTAAATAAACTTTGTCACTATGCACTAAAGTCATTAAGCACTAAATTCAGCTGACGTTTCTTTCATAGCAAGAGATTCTCAATGAAGGAAGCAGTGTGTTGATTCATATTTTGGCTCAAACTCCTTGTCTAGTCAAAAACCAGTAACAGTTTATGGATTCACACTTTGAGTAGTATTGCCCTAGACCACACTTGAATGGGGTTTTAAAAATGGCTTATTTTAAGTGTAAAGAAAGAATTTTTCTAACATTTACCCTTCTCTGTTAAAAGATCCCTATGCCTCCAAAATTTTATTCAGTTATTTCTTGGAATTTCTAAGGGACATCTCTGATGCTGTCATCAAACCACATTTACAGATGTTCCCCACCCTCTCCTTTGTCCCAAAGACTAGAAGCAACAGTAAAGACCACTGTCAACCCTGTCTGCTTACCCCTGCAAGAAGGACCACTTGGTTGGTCCTGGCTCCCTTTCTGCTGCACCCAGCCTATTTGGAAATAAGATTCAAGTTCCACTTTTGTGGGCCAAAAGGGGAGGAAAATTGGGTCCCACACCACAACCGTGGACCCTTCTCCAGGCTACCGGTTAGTTCTCTGAAGCCACTACCTCCCAGGACAGCAGTCCTCAAAATGATGAAAGCTAGGGCAGTGAGTGTCAGCCAGGACCCATTTTGCCGCCATCCCTGGACACTTGGTAATATCTTGAGACATTTTTGCTTGTCACAGTGGGGGCAAAGGGGTTGCTACTGGCACTTTAGTAAGCAAAGGTCAAGGATGTTGTTGAATACAATGCACAGGACAAATTGCACAACAAATAATTAAATGATCAAAAAATCAGTGCTGAGACTGAAAATACCCCACCCTAAGGGTACACACAGGCTTCCTGGGGTCAGCAGGTAGATTGCTCTTAGCCGACTGTTTGCCATGACTTGCTGTACTAAGTCACTTCAGTCGTGTACGACTCTTTGCGACCCTATGGACTGTAGACTGCCAGGCTGCTCTGGCCATGGGATTCTCCAGGTAAAAATACTGGAATGGGTTGTCATGCCCCTCTCCAGGGGATCTTCCCGACCCAGGGATCGAACCCACGTCTCCTGAGGCTCCTGCATTGTAGGCGGATTCTTTATGGCTAAGTTGTTACTTATCTTCAATTATATTTGTAATGTTTCCTAAATTTGGCCTTCCACAGTCTGCTAATTCTCCTTTCCAACCTCCCTTTTACAATGGCCTTTCTCCCAAGTCCCAAATATACATTCCCTGATATAAAAACCTGTGAGGCACCCAATAAGGGACAATTTGAGTCTACGGCTCTCTCCTGTGAGGAAGAACTGTGAGACAATTTCCTGGGTGCAAAGCAAAAGAGCTTCATAAAAACACAAAAGCCGCAGTGCCTTGTCTCGTGCACTGCTCAGAGTTCTCAGGGTGCGAAACTCCTGACAAATCTCTGAAAGTTATGCATACAACTATATGTCTTGGAGTTAGCATCTCAAAGTAAGATAAATTGATCACAGGGAGACATATGAATATGTCTGTATTAACTGATAAACGAAGTTAGATTTTTTCTAACTGAAAATTCAATCTGGTTAATGGGTCTGACAATGAGGACTGGCTTCATTTCAACTATATAGCAGATGTTTCCATAAACTAAATCGGCTAAATCTGCAGGTCAAGGTACAATATATGACATGCCAGAAATGACATCCTTTTCAATTATTTAGATTTATAATAGAAAAATGTACATGCTAACTTAAAAATGTTAGAGGAGAATGACACTGTTGGTGCAAATGTAAGGTGGTACAGCTACAGTGGAGAACAGTATGGGGGTTCCTCAAAAAAATAAAAATAGAATTACTGTATGATCCAGCAATCCTACTCCTGGGCATATATCCAGACAAAGCTTTAATTCAAAAAGATATATGCATCCGAATGTTCATAGCAGCACTACTCACAATAGTTAAAACATGGTCAACGAAAGAGTCAACAAGAGTCCAAAATGCAGTACTTGGATGCAATTTCAAAAACAACAGAATGATCTCTGTTTGTTTCCAAGGCAAACCATATAATAGTCACAGTAATTCAAGTCTATGCCCAACCACTAACGCAAGGAAGCTGAAGTTGAACGGCCTATGAAGACCTACAAGACCTTCTAGAACTAACACCAAAAACATATGTCCCTTTTATCATAGGAGACTAGAATGCAAAAATAGGAAGTCAAGAGATACCTGGAGTAACAGGCAAATTTGGCGTTGGAGTACAAAATGAAGCAGGAAAAAGGCTAACAGAGTTTGCTGAGAGAATGCACTGGTCATAGCAAACACCCTCTTCCAACACCAAAAGCAAATCAACACATGAACACCAGATGGTCAATACTGAAATCAGATTGATTATATTCTTTGCAGCCAAAGATAGAGAAGCTCTCTACAGTCAGCAGAAACAAGACCTGGAGCTGACTGTGGCTCAGATCATGAACGCTTTATTGCAAAATTCAGACTTAAATTGAAGAAAGTAGGGAAAACCACTAGGTCACTCAGGTATGACCTAAATCAAATTCCTTATGATTACACAATGGACGTGACAAATAGATTCAAAGGATTAGATCTGATAGAGTGTCTGAAGAACTACAGATGGAGGTTCATAGCATTGTACAAGAGGCAGTGATCAAAATCATCCCCAAGAAAAGGAAATGCAAAAGGACAAAATGGCTGTCTGTGGAGGCCTTACAAATAAGTGAGAAAAGAAGAGAAGAGAAAGGCAAAGGAGAAAAGGAAAGGTATACCCATCTGAATGCAGAGTTCCACAGAACAGCAAGGAGAGATAAGAAAGCCTTACTAAGAAATCAATGCAAAGAAGTAGAGGAAAACAATAGAATGGGAAAGACTAGAGATCTCTTCAAGAAAATTAGAGATACCAAGGGGACATTTCATGCAAAGATGGGCTCAATAAAGGACAGAAACAGTATGGACCTAACAGAAGCAGAAGATATTAAGAAGAGGTGGCAAGAATACACAGAAGAACTATACAAAAAAGATGTTAATGTCTCAGATAACCACAATGGTATGATCACTCACCTAGAGTCAGACATCCTCAAGTGCAAAGTCAAGTGGGCCTTAGGAAGCATCACTACAAACAAAGCTAGTGGAGGTGATGGGATTCCAGCTGAGTTATTCCAAATCCTAAAAGATGATGCTGTGAAAGTGCTGCACTCAATATGCCAGCAAATTTGAAAAACTCAGCAGTGGCTATAGGGCTGGAAAAGGTCAGTTTTCATTCCAATCCCAAAGAAAAGCAATGTCAAAGAATGCTCAAACTACCACACAATTGCACTCATCTCACATGCTAGCAACGTAATGCTCAAAATTCTCCAAGCTAGGCTTCAACAGTACATGAACAGATAACTTCCAGATGTTCAAGCTGGATTTAGAAAAGGCAGAGGAACAAGAAATCAAGCTGCCAACACTGGATCATAGAAAAACCAAGAGAATTCCAGAAAAACATCTACTTCTGCTTCATTGACTATGCTAAAGCCTTTGACTGTGTGGATAACAATAAACTGTGGAAAATTCTTAAAGAGAGGAATACCAGACCACCTTACCTATCTCCTGAGAAACCTGTATGCAGGTCAAGAAGCAATAGTTAGAACCAGACGTGGAACAACAGACTGGTTCCAAATTGGGAAAGGAGTACATCAAGGCTGTATACTATCACACTGTTTATTTACTTATATGCAGAGTACATCATGGGAAGTGTTGGACTGGATGAAGTACAAGCTGGAATCAAGATTGCAGAGAGAAATATCAATAATCTCAGATATGCATATGATACCACCCTTATGGCAGAAAGTGAAGAGGAACTAAAGAGTCTCTTGATGGATGTGAAAGAGGAGAGTAAAAAAGCTGGCTTCAAACTCAACTTTCAAAAAACTAAGATCATGGCATCTGGTTCCATCACTTCATGGCAAATAGATGGGGAAACAGTGGAAATGGTCACAGACTTTATTTTCTTGGGCTCCAAAATCACTGCAGATGGTGACTGCAGCCGTGAAATTAAAAGATGCTTGCTCCTTGGAAGAAAAGTTATGACCAACCTAGACAGCATATTAAAAAGCAGAGACATTACTTTGCCAACAAAGGTCCATCCAGTAGTCAAGTATGGATATGAGAGTTGGACCATAAAGAAAGCGGAGCACTGAAGAACTGATGCTTTTGAATTGTGGTGTTGAAGAAGACTCTTGAGAGTCCTTTGGACAGCAAAGAGATAAAACCAGTCAACCCTAAAAGAAATCAGTTCTGAATATTCTTTGGAAGGACTGATGCTGAAGCCGAAACTCCAATACTCTGGCCCCTGATGCGAAGAACTGACTCATTGGAAAAGACCCTGATGCTGGGAAAGATTGAAGGCAAGAGGAGAAGGAGATGACAGAGGATGGAGACGTCTGGATGGCATCACCAACTCAATGGACATAGTTTGAGCAAGCTCTGGGAGATGGTGAAGAACAGGGAAGCCTGACGTGCTATAGTCCATGGCATCGCAAAGAGCCAGACATGACTGAGTAACTGGACAACAACAACAAAACATGGAAAACAACCTAAATGTCCATTGACAGAAGAATGGATAAAGAAGATGTGGCACATATATATAATGGAATACAATTCAGCCTTAGGAAAGAATGAAATAATGCCATTTGCAGTAACATGGATAGAAGTAGAGATTATCACACTAAGTAAGTCAGAAAGAGAAAAACCAACACTATATGATGTAATTTATGTGGAATCCAAAATATGACACAGAAACAGAAGCAGACTCTCCGACATAGAGAACAGAATTGTGGTTGCCAAGGGGGAAGGCGGTGGGGGAGGGATAAACTTGGAGTTTGGGGGTAGTAGATGCAAACTGTTGTAGATAGAATGGATAAACAACAAGGTCCTACTGTATAGCACAGGGAAATATATTCAATATCCTGAGATAAACCATAACAGAAAAGAATATAAAAAGAATGTACATATATGTATAACTGAATCACTTTGCTGTAGAGCAGAAATTAACACAACATTGTTAATCAACTATACCTCAATTTAAAAAAATGTGAGAGGAAAGTGATAGAAGCCAGAATAGAGGTTATCTATAAGTAAGAGAGGGCTGCTGCTGCTAAGTCACTTCAGTCGTGTCCAACTCTATGTGACCCCATAGACGGCAGCCCACCAGGCTCCCCATCCCTGGGATTCTCCAGGCAAGATCACTGGAGTGGGTTGCCATTTCCGTCTCCAATGGATGAGAGTGAAAAGTGAAAGTGAAGTCACTCAGTCGTGTCCGACTCTTAGCAACCCCATGGATTGCAGCCTAACAGGCTCCTCCGTCCATGGGATTTTCCAGGCAAGAGTACTGGAGTAGGGTGCCAAGAGAGGGCAGGTATCAACAAAAAAGGAGCATGAGGAAACTGCTAAGGTGCTGAAAATGTTCTTTCTACATCTTGATCTCAGTGGTGGTAACGTCAGTGTATAATTATGGAAAAATTCACTGAACCATACACTTAAAATCTGTGCACTTTAGAAAAGTTATATTTTAACAAAGGTAAAAAAAAATAAAGTGTTTTTCAAAAATATTTTATGAGAGTATTCAAGGAGAAAATGACTACTGCTTTGGGAGAATGAGAGGACTAGATTTTCCTGGACTTTTTCCTTCTTGTCTTATGCTATGCTAAGTCACTTCAGTCGTGTCCAACTCTGTGCGACCCCATAGACAGCAGCCCACCAGGCTCCCCAGTCCCTGGGATTCTCCAGGCAAGAACACTTGTTTTATAATCATAGTCTAAAACACGTCTCTTCTATCCTTTCTCCCCAAGACTCCTTCTTTCTAACCTATCTCATTTTCTTTCCAAATCCTTCCACTAAGGCCCCAGAAGCTATATTCTGTAATCAACATACCCCTACACCCTGAGTCACTCACCATGCATGTCCCTCTATCAACTGCCATACCTGAAATCTACTCCCTCTCCTTGATTGCCCCTCCCCTCTCCCCACAGGACTTTCTCATCTTTTCAGACTGTACATACCTCAGAGTCACGAGGGGCAGTCTGTGTCCTTGCTCTTCTGATATAAGCAAGGTGCCCCACCTTCTGAGAATCTTAGCACTCAGTCATATAACCTTCACTCCCATCAATGTCATTTACTGACTTCCTGGCCACTGCCCTTCACGCACTGAGGATTTGGTGAGCACACAGCCTTCTCTACCTCGATCCCTGCTTTTCTCTTGGTTATATTTATACTTAAAGAACAGATGACTTTAGTTTTGGTAAAGTTCAATATAACCATTTTTTAAATGGTTCTGTGACTGCGTGTGTGCTAAGTTGCTTCAGTAATGTCTGACTCTTTGCGACCCCTTGGACTATAGCCTACCAGGCTCCTTTATCCATGGGATTCTCTAGGCAAGACTATTGGAGTGGGTTGCCATGCTGTCCTCCAGAGGATCTTCCCAACCCAGGGATCAAACCTATGTCTCTTATGTCTCCTGCATTGGCAGGCAGGTTTTTTACACTAGCACCACTATGTAATTTTTGCCCACTCCAAGTTCTCAGAGATTTTCTCCCATATCTTTTTTTCCCAAATATGTTACAATTTTAACTTTAACATTTAGGTCTATGATCTAATTTGATTTTTATATTTGATGTGAATAAAAGATAAATTTTTCCTATATAGATATACAGTTGTCTCGGCACCATTTGTACAAAAGCTTTCCCCATGGAAATAACTTGACAGCTTTGTCAAAAATCAGCCGAGTACAGTGGTCCTTTGGTATCTATTGGGGGTTGGTTCCAAGACTTCCCCCTTAGATACCAAAACCCACAGAAGCTCAAATCCCTTATAGAAAATGGTATGGCATTTGCATATAAACTAAACCTCCCCATATACTGTAAATCATCTCTAGGTTACTTATAATACCTAATACAATGTAAATGTTATGTAAATAGTTGTAAATACAATGTAAATGCTATGTAAATTGTTACCAAAGTACAGCAAATTTAAGTTTTGCTTTTTGGAAATTTTTTGAATTTTAAAGAAGTATTTTTAATCTGAGGTTGGTTGACTTTATGAATGTGGAACATATCAGTACAAAGGGCAGACTGTACTATGCAGTTTTACATGACAGACTTGAGCATCTGTGGATTTTGGTATCTGTAGACAGTCCTGGAACCATTTTCTCAGATACCTGGGAACAACTACATATATGATACATATAATATATACATATTCAACTGAATCAACTGAGATGTTTATATTACATTATACAGACATTATATAGAGCTTCCCTGGTGGCTCAGATGGGAAAGAAACTGCCTGCAATGCAAGGGACCTAGGTTCGGTCCCTGGGTTGGGAAGACCCTTTAGAAGGTAATGGCTACCCACTCCAGTATTCTTGCCTGGAGAATTCCATCAACAGAGGAGCCTGATGGGCTACAGTTCCTGGGATCTCAGAGTTGGACACAACTGAGCTACTAACACTATTACATATAGTGCCTATTTCTGGGCTTCCTATTTGGTTTCATTGTTCTGTATGTCTATCCTTAAGACAATTCCACAGTCTCAATGACTTATAGTAATAAGATATATAATAAATCTTGAAATCAGGTAAACTCTTTAACTTTGCTTTTTCAAAATCATTTTAGTTATTCAACATCTTTTGTTATTTCCATATGAATTTTAGAATCAGTTCCTCAGTTTCTACAAAATGCCTACCAATGTTTTCAGTGAGATTACACTGAATCTGTAGATCAATTTGGAAAGAAATGACATCTCAACAACAGTGAGTTTTCAAATCCATGAACATGACACACCTCTCCATACATTGAGGTCTGTCTTTCTTTCAGCAATATTTTATAGTTCTCAGTTTATAGGTCTTGCACATCCTTTATTAAAGTTTATCCCTAAGTATCAATATTTTATGTATTTTCAAAACTATTTTAAATGACATTTAAAAAATTTCATTTTACAATTGTTAAGAGTATATAAAAACTTAAATTTTATATATTGACCTTGTATCCTACAACTTTGCTAAACTTGTTTTAGTAGCTTTTTCATAGAATCTGTAGAATATTCTGTTCACAAACATGCCATCTATAATTAAGGCAGTTTTACTTCTGCCTTTCTAATCGAAATTATCTTTTTCTTTTTCTTGTTGTAGTGCAATGGCTAGGACCTCCAGGACAATGGTGAAAAAAACATATGTTTATATAACTTACCTTCCTTGTTCTTGATATTCCTGGGGTAAGGCATCTAGTTCTTTTACTCTTGTGGTAATTATGAAATATAGTCATGATTTCTCTGACACTTCTCCCTTCAAAAAGTTGAGCCTAATACCTCTCCCCCTTGAGTGAGCTGTAGTTAGTGACTTGTTTGTAATGAATAGACTCTGGTGGAAATGATGGTATATGACTTCCAAAAGACCAGATCATAAAGGGCATTGTGGCTTCCTCCTTCTTTTCTCTTTCTCCTGGATCACTCATTCCAGGGGAAACCACTTGCCAAGACATGAGAACATTCAAGAAGCCTTGTGAAGAGATCCATACGGTAAAGACCTGAGGCTTTCTACAAACAGTGAGCAAGAACCTAAGGTTAGTAAATCTTCTAGCCCTAGTCAGGTCTTCAGATGGCTACAGCCTTCACTGATGTCTTGAATGCAACCTCATGAGAGAACCTCAAGCAGACCCACCCTAGTAAGCTGCTCCCAAATCCCTAACCCTCAAAAATTGTGAGATGATAAGTATTTACTGTTTAATATGCTCAGTTTAGGGATTTTTTTAATACAACAATAGATAAATAATACAGCCATTAAGTCTCATCATATTTCCAATATATGCTCTTTATCAACATTCCCTTCTATTACTAGTTGGCTGAGAGTATTTATCATAAATGAGTGTTGAATTCTGTCAAGTACGTTTTCTTCATACATTGAGATGATCATATGGTTTTCCACCTTTATTCTGGTAACATGGTGATTTTCAATGTTTGACCAAATTTTCATTCCCAGGATAAATGTTACTTTATACATTCATCTTGTTGAGCAGTAAAAATAAATGAACAACTGATACATACAACAACATGGATGAATCTCAAAAGCACTCTGGTTCCATTTATATGATGGGATGGGGAGGGAGGTGGGAGGGGGGTTCAGGATGGGGAACACGTGTACACCCGTGGCGGATTTATGTTGATGTATGGCAAAACCAATACAATATTGTAAAGTAAAAAAAAAAAATGAAAAAATAAATAAATTTCACAAAACGGCAAACTAATCTAGAGACAGAAAGTAAATTAGTGTTTACCTGGCACCAGAAAGTGGGTGGAGATTGACAGCAAAGGGCAGGAGGAAAGGGTGATGGAAATTTTCTGTATCTTGATTATGGTAGTGCTTCCACAAATGTATAGCACATTAATCAAGGCCCTTAAAATGGGCCTTAAAATGAAATTCACTTAAGATGTAAGTGAATTTCACCTAAAAAGAACTGATGTTTAAAAATTTATACCTGAATTCTATGAAATTAAAATAGTTGAGAATGTATTTCCATGTCATGCCCATTAAAATAAAAATGCTAAAACAGTAGGTCTAGGTATCTTTAAGCATGGTTTTCTGTGTTACAACTAAAGCTAGCAATTTGGTTAATGACTATAGTAAGGAAGAAAACACTGCCCTAGTTAATGGCTTTAATCTATTTTGCAAGTCTAAATGGTTGTTAAGTAAGGCTTCTGCTGTATATAGAAGCATTACTGTTTCAAAGTGTACTCACTGGGCCTATTTTCCTACGGAGAAATTCAAATATATTTGGGAGATCCAAACCCAAGTCAGTTTTCCAAGGAAAAAACCTCTACTTCAATGATCCCAGCCTCAGAATAAAGGGTTAAACAGAAACACAATCCATGACTTTTCTAATGGTTTTTCTCATAGTTGAGGTAATCTTGAAATCTGTATCACCCTGAACTAGGACTCTTCAGCCTAGAACACAGCCTGGTACAAACACCAACTGATCGAATGCCAGTAGTACAAGCGATGGAACCCAGGTCTCCTGCATTGTAGTAGGATTCTTTACCAGCTACTAGGGAAGCCCAAGAATACTGGAGTGGGCAGCCCATCCCTTCTCCAGTGGATCTTCCTGACTCAGGAATCAAACCGGGGTCTCCTGCATTGCAGGTGGATTCTTTACCAGCTGAGCTACCAGGGAATCCACAAATGTCAACGCTTGTTTCTAAATAAACCAGCCATAAAAGAGAAGCTGTTGATAAGAGGAACAATTAACATTATCAATTGTAAGTATTTGTCAGTAAAAACTGATTTATTATAACCAAGCCTAATGCTGACCCTCCTCTCTCTTATCTTTGCATTTGCAGAAAATGAAAAGACTGGAGGCAATGAGAGTCTACCCATAAATTGGTAATTGCACTGACCACGCTCTCATCCTTGTCACTCTCAGGTTGGAATTCTAGAATAACTGCTGCCCACAAGTCAGCCCCTCCTGCAACCCTCAGCTTGTCATTCCAGCAACATGAACAAAAAAGAAAGAAAAGAGCTAAGGAATCTGTCAGTCACATTCAACTTTCCTCTTTCTCTACTCTTTTACTTTGAGGGTGGAATCTAAAAACCTCATTATCTGCAACCCCTTTTCCTTAGCTGGGGAAGCCAAGAGCTGGTTATACCTCTGTGATGGTAGATGCCTTTTGTAAGAAAACTTAAAGAGCCCTGAAATCAAGGATGTGTGTATATTCAGTCACTTCAGTTGTGTCCAACTCTTTGCAACCCCATGGACTGTAGCCCTCCAGGCTCCTCTGTCCATGGGATTATCCTGGCAAGAATACTGGAGTGGGTTCCCATTTCCTCCTCCAGGGGATCTTCCCGACTCAGGGATAGAACCTGCATCTCCTGAGGCTCCTGTATTGACAGGTGAATTTTTTTTCACCACTGAGCAGCAAGACAATTGAGGTCAGGGAGCCAAGAGCCAATAGGAAGAACTAGGGGACTGTAATAAAAAAGACAGATAACTGTGGATGAAGATATGAAAAAATTAAAACCTTCATACACTGCTGGTGGGAATGTATTAATAAAATGGTGTAGCTGCTTTGAAAGCCATTCTGACAGTTCTCAGTAGCTTAAACATAGTTACCACGTAACCCAGCAATTCCACTCCTAAGTGTACACCCAAGAGAAAGTAAAACACGTGTCCATGCAGTAACTTATACAGAAATGTCAGAGCAGCATTATTCATAACCACCATAGAGTGGAAACAACCCAAATGTTCATCAATTGAAGAGAGGATAAACAAAGTGTCGTATATCCATACAATGGAATATTACCTGGCAACAAAAAAGAATGAAGCACTGATACTCATACTATATGGCTAGATCTTGAAAACATTATGCTGAGTGAAAGAAGCCAGTCACAGAAAACCATGTATTGTTTAATTCCATTTATATGAAATGTCTGGAATAAGCAAATCTATCGAGACAGAAAGAAAATTAGTGATTGCCTAGAGTGAGAAGGGGAAAGTGGTGCATGGAAGGGGGTTGTGGGTTGTTGCCTAAGAGGTACAGTGTTTCTTTTGGGGGTGTTGAAAAGATTCTAAAATTAACTGTGTGATGGTTGCACAACTCTGAATTTACCAAAAGTCATTTAACTGTACACTTTAAATGAGCGAACTGTATTGGATGTGAATTACGTTTTAGTAAAGCTCTTACAAGAAAAATGAAACAAAACAGGGGGCCAGGGCAGAAATGGGAAACCCAAAAATTAGCCACAGAGAAAAAGCAAGCAGGCAGGTGGCCTGAGGCAGTTCGAAGTCGCCGCTGTGTGCTGCTGCTGTTGGTCTCTATTTGCTACAAGAGGGGGCACAGATGAGATGAGCTGAATTTAAACCGTGCAGTGAGCTGCCATTTTTACAGCAGAAGACTGCCTTTATAGTTGCTATTAAAAGGCTCTAAAAGGCTGCTTCTGTATTCAGGTCTTTTTAGAGGGCAGGTGGTGAGTACCTTGCTTATTTGTTTATTTAGGTCCTCAGAGTTAGGAAGCTGAATTACCCATATTCGGTTCAAGACATTTTATCCTCATCGAACCCATCTAAGACCTTTTTGCAGGGATATATTCCTTTATATTTATTCCTTTTAACTCCTAAAGTTCACTCAAACCACCATTCTAGTGGACATAATGAACATTTTTTTATTTGTGTGTGTGTACTTGCAGATTGTTATCCTTTGTATGCAAGTATTCTTAATTTTAATATTATTGCATTGGACATCTCTTTCTGGTTCTTCTTCCTCTTCTTTTCATTAAGCACATTGTTTCTAAGACCAATCCACATATCCGCACTATTAGGTACATATCTTTGCTCACTGGTGTGTGTCCACTACATATTACCTAACTACTTTACCCATGATTGACATATAGGCTGCCTTCCTCTCTCTGCTACCCTCAGTAATGTGTGGCATTCATGAGAATGCTCCTCACAGACCTCAGACCTCAGAAAGGGTAACTGAGCAGAGGCCCCAGCTGCTGTACTCTGAAATCCAGCTCTGTGTTTCACCCGAGGTCACACTGCTCCCTGGCTGCTCCCAGCCAGTGACTAAGTACATCAGGGACACTAAGACAAGCCCACTCCTGGGAGACATGGGATTCTTCTCACAGCTGATTTTGGCTTGAGGACTTCCTGGTGGACTCAAAGCACCTTCTTTAGACTGTGTGGCAATCATCTAGGACACTTCCACCAGCCTACCTTCCCTCTTTCCTTCACTTGGGATCAGACTTGCATTATGCTATGTCCTCCCAACACTCCGCATTTTCTCTCACAGGCATATCCCCCAATAACATCTTTGTAGACTTAAATGATTTAACCCGCATCTTGCCACCTCTTTTTTGAAGAGCCAGGCTAATCCATAATGCTGTACCAAACATCCTTATACGTGTCTCCTAATAAAGTTGTGTAAAGATTTCTTAGGGATGTACATCTAGGATGGAAATTGTTGGGTCCTAAGCTGGGGCCAAATATCTGCCTGGAGGGGTTGCTCCCATCTACATTCTCTACAGCAACACATGAGATTCCTGTATCTTCTCATATCTCTCTCTCAGCGGCATTATCTGCTCATTTCTGCCCATCTAACAAGCATAGAACAGTACCTCTTCATTGTTTTAAATTTCTTTTCTCTGATTACTAAAGTTACCAGTCATTTCTTCATGTTTTTTAGTCTTTAGGGATTCCTCTTCTATAAATTGCCCATTTCATTCTTGGCTCATTTTTATGGGTTTTTTTTTTTTTTTTTGCGGGGGGGTGGGTTGTGGTTTAAGGAATTCCTTGTATATCCTAGATACTGAGCCCCTGTTGATTTTAGACTTTGCAAACATCTCCCAATTTACCTTCTAGTAACTTTTTCCATGATATCTTTAATGGAACAAAATCATTCATTTTAATATCAAGAGCATCTCTAGAAAAGGGGAGATTTATTAACATATCATATCATGGTCAAAAGCTTGAACCATGGCCAAAAACACTCAGACTTCATTCCAGGCTTACCGTCTCCAAGATGTGGACATCTAGGCAAGTTATCTTTCTTTCAACTTTTTATCTCTAAAATGGGAGTAATATAAGAGAACCCAACTCCATCTGAAGCAATTTGGATAAGTAGATTAACTTAAGGTGAAGAAACATAAAATTCCATATGTATGTTATTTTAACTTAAAATATACAAATATTTGTGTATACATCTTCATACAGAATATAGGCTTTTTCTTTGACTAGTCTTCGCATCTTTTTTATTACCTAATCCAATCTATAATGCATTGGCAATAATTTCCAGTTTGGGATTGTACTCTTGCCTGGAAAATCCCATGGATGGAGGAGCCTGGTGGGCTGCAGTCCATGGGGTCGCGAAGAGTCAGACACGACTAAGCGACTTCACTTTCACTTTTCACTTTCATGCATTGGAGAAGGAAATGGCAACCCACTCCAGTGTTCTTGCCTAGAGAATCCCAGGGACGGGGGAGCCTGGTGGACTGCCGTCAGTGGGGTCGCACAGAGTCGGACACAACTGAAGCGACTTAGCAGCAAGGTATATCAATAATTTATATCTCTTATTTTTACAGTGTTTTTCTTCCTTTAGCAATTGTTTTTACTCATATTTAATTGACAGAAATTTTTTGTGATATCTTTCCAGAGCATTCCACTTAATTTTCTTAGAAACAACTCTTCATACTCATATTTAACATTTATGTCCTAACTAATCAAATTGTGACATTGTAACAAGCACAATAGGCACAAACAGGTTTGAGAACAAAGATAATTTCTTTTCAAGCATATAACTCAACATATAGGAGCAGCTGGAGAAAGGAGTGGCAATTCACTCCATGTTCTTGCCTGGAGAATTCCATGGACAGAGAAGCCTGGAGGGCTACAGTTCATGGGGTCACAAAGAGTCGGACACGACTGAGTGACTAACACACACACACACACACACACACACACACACAGGAGCAGCAGTGCACAGGCCATCCAGAGTCCTTGGCTTTAAATATTCCACGTATCCTTAGAATCCATCCTTGTAGGTCATGGAGGAAATGGAGTGCCTTGGAGAATCTGATGGGTTGTTCTAGTAGACTCTGCTTGGGAGTTTCCATTGTTATCTGCTTTTACCACTGAGCCACCCGGGAAGCCCTTCAACTAAGGTACCAGGCTACTAAGCAGGTCCTCTGAAGATACATGGTAATGACTTTGATAGAGTAATAAGAATCACATTATCACATTATAAGAGGGTTTGGCATGAAAGGAAGCTGCATAGGGTAGACCCTAAGGATACTATTATAGTCACATCCCAGAAGGTAAAATTGGGAAATAGTGAAACTATGACACAGCTAGTTGTTTTTTTTTGTTTGTTTGTTTGTTTTTTGCTTTGATACGTTTTACTCAGAGAAGATTTGCATGTGACCCTGAAATTTCTCTGCTCATTCAAGTTTTAGCCATTCTTTTTGTGACATGGATCTATGGAATAGTAAGTGCCATAATCTTTAATTCATGCATAATTGTCCTCTGTGTAACTCTATGGGATTCAGCCAGGCCTGGCAATATTCAAGTGTGGATGGAAGGAAAGGAGACAGCGAGACTTGGACTGTCTCTGTCCTTCAGGGTCAAACACTAAGGAGGGAGAGGGAACCAGCAGCTGCAGGGAATTTCAGCTCTGTGCACATTGCAGGGCGGGTGTGGCTGGAGAAAGCTGAGCAGGCAGCTGAGAAGGAAGAGGAGCCCAGCAAGCACCGCAGTGGGGCGTTTGAGGTGGAGCACCCTCAGAAGTCAGGGACACCCAGCCAGGAATCTGTCAGCATGGGAGATATTTGTGATTCTGATCCTGGGATCTGGACTGGCAAGGCCAAGCGTGGCTCCTGTTCTGAGATGGGGACACGGCTAGGTTACTGAGAACAGGCTCCAGTACAGGAGCCCAGACTCAAGAGATGGGGGCCTGTGAAAGAAGACGGAGAATTCAGGAACAAATTAGGCACTGCTTATGGACCTCTGTGTGGGTTGGCTGTAGCTGAGCTGTAGTAGAAAGACTGCTTTCTGGGAAGAGAAAAAGGAAGAAACCAGGCTCCAGACTGGATGAAAGAGGTGGGGGACTGTCAACTGTCAGTCGGCAGTGGGATCCTTGATAGCCTCTGTTGCCCCACTATGAGCTCAGTACCCTGATCGCTGGAGTCTCTGGGCTGCAGAACCTTCCCTTTGCATGCGCTGCCCTCAGAGTAGCCCCACAGGCCACACTACAGAGCTACTACCAAAGCGATAAAGGAAAACCTGCGAAACCCTCTAGGCTGAGATTTTAAATATTTAGTCTTCTCTGCAATTGATTCTCAGTTGACTTCTTTGTTCCCTGCTGCCTTGCACCTGCCACTAGAGCTCCTTCTAGGCAGCCAGCCCCAACTTCCTAAACCTGGGAGCATTCTCTTTAAATAAAGTCCATCAGAGGTGTCTAAATGGGAGAGAGAATTGGACAAAAAGAACAGAGGAGGGAAAAGGGCCAGTTCTAACTGAAGTCAAAGTTGGAAGGACACTGAAAAGTAAGTGGTATTGAGAGAGGCTGCAGGATGCTCTCCAAAGCGTTCTGTGCTAGGACTGAGTCATCCTTGGGTGTAAAGTTTTTTGATGCTGATCTACAAATGAATGAATAAGTCAGTGAATGAATCAGTGAACTGACAAATGAAAGACTGATGAGGCTAAGAAAATGGCAGTGTGCAGTCATCATACAGATATGTGTTATATGTGTATGTATGTGTATATGAGTGTGTGTACACGTGTGTGTGTATACATGTGTCTGTATGTATGAAGAAGGACAATTTCAAAGCATTGACAGGTATAATAGGTACACAGGGGCCTACTCTGGCTCTTAGAGGGGGACTGGTAAAGAAGTAAAGGAGAGTAACAAGCCCCAAATTGCCCAGAAGCTCCCCACTCAATGAATGGCAAGAGATATGTGAGGCAGCTGCATACTGGTAGCCAACAGTTGTCATTTTCAACTCTTCCTTCCCCCATGGGATGTGTAGTAAAGAGGGGCCCAAGTCAAAAGATGCTCCATTCATAATTTCTATTTCTTCCTGGTTCAGTCTTAAAAGATTGAACTTTTTAAAGAATCTGTCCATTTTTTAACATGTTATCTTATCTATTTTATTGCCATATAGTTGTTCATAATAGTCTCTTATAATCCTTTGTATTTCTTCATCATCTGTTGTAATCTCTCCTTTTTCATTTCTAATTTTATTGATTTGATTCTTCTCTCTTTTTTTCTTGATGAGTCTGGCTAAAGGCTTGTCAATTTTGTTTATCTTCTCAAAGAAACAGCTTTCAGTTTTATTAATCTTTACTGTTTCTTTCATTTCTTTATTTATTTCTGCTCAGATCTTTCCTTCTACTAATTTTTTTTGTTCTTCTTTTTCCAGTTGTTTTAGGTGTAAAGTTAGGTTGTCTTATTCAATGTTTTTCTTGTTTCTTGAGGTAGGATTGTATTGCTATAAAATTCCCTCTTAGAACTGCATTTGCTGCATCCCATAGGTTTTGAGTTATTGTGTTTTCATTGTCATTTGTTTCTAGAAATTTTTTGATTTCCCTTTTGATTTCTTCAGTAACCTGTTGGTCATTTAGAAATGTGCTGTTTAATCTCCATGTATTTGTGTTTCTTACAGTTTTTTTCCTTGTAATGGATATCTAGTCTCATAGCATTCTGGTCGGAGAAGATGCTTGATACGATTTCAATTTTATTAAATTTACTGAGATTTGATTTGTGACCCAAGATGTGGTCTATCCCGAAGAATGTTCCATGTGCACTTGAAAAGGTGTATTCTTCTGCATTTGGATGGAATGTCCTGAAGATATCAATGAGATCCATTTCATCTAATGTATCATTTAAGACTTGTGTTTCCTTATTGATTTTGTTTTGATGATCTGTCCATTGATGTGATTGGGGTGTTAAAGTCTCCTACTATTATTGTGTTTCTGTCAATTTCTCTTTTTATGTCTGTTAGTCTTTGCCTTATGTATTGAGGTGCTTCTATGTTGGGTGCATAGATATTTACAATTGTTATGTCTTCCTGTTGGATTGATCCCTTGATCATTATGTAGTGTCCTTCCTTATCTTTTGTAATCTTCTTTATTTTAAGATCTATTTTGTCTGATATGAGGTTTGCTACTCCGGCTTTCTTTTGCTTCTCATTTGCATGGAATGTGTTTTTCCATCCTCTCACTTTCAGTCTATTTATGTCTTTAGGTCTGAAGTGGATTTCTTGTAGGCAGCATATATATGGGTCTTGGTTTTGTATCTACTACTATTCAACACAGTTCTGGAAGTCCTAGCTACAGCAATCAGAGAAGAAAAAGAAATAAAAGGAATCCAGATTGGGAAAGAAGTAGTAAAGCTCTCACTGTTTGCAGATGACATGATACTGTACATAGAAAACCCTACAGACATTATCAGAAAATTACTAGAGCTAATCAGTGAATTTAGCAAAGTTGCAGGATACAAAACCAATATACAGAATCACTTGCATTTCTATATCCTAACAATGAAAAATCAGAAAGAGAAATTAAGGAATCAATCTCATTCACCATTGCAACAAAAAGAATTAAATATCTAAGAATAAACTTACCTAGGGAGACAAAAGAACTGTACACAGAAAATTATAAGACACTAATGAAAGAAATCAAAGATGACATAAACATAGGGAGAGATATTCCATGTTCCGGGGTAGGAAGAATCAATATTGTTAAAATGACTATACTACCAAACACAACCTACAGATTCAATGTGATCCCTATCAAATCACCAATGGTGTTTTTCACAGAACTAGGACAAAAAATTTCACAATTCGTATGGAAACACAAAAGACCTTGACTAGCCAAAGCAGTCTTGAGAAAGAAGAATGGAGCTGGTGGAATCAACCTTCCTGACTTATACTACAAAGCTAGAGTCATCAAGACAGTATGGTACTGGCACAAAAACAGAAATACAGACCAATGGAACAAGATAGAAAGCCCAGAAATAAACCCATGCACCTATGGGTACCTTATTTTTGAAAAAGGAGACAAGAATATACAGTGGGGAAAAGACAGCCTCTTCAATAAATGGTGTTGGGAAAACTGGACAGCTACATGTAAAAGAATGAAATTAGAACACTTCCTAACACCATACACAAAGATAAACTCAAAATGGATTAAAGACCTAAATATAAGACCAGAAACTACAAAACTCTTAAGGAAAACATAGGCAGAACACTTGATGACATAAATCAAAGCAAGATCCTCTATGACCCACCTCCTACAGTAATGGAAATAAAAACAAAAGTAAACAAGTGGCACCTGATTAAACTTAAAAGCTTTTGCACAGCAAAGGAAACTATAAGATGAAAAGACAGCCCTCAGAATGGGAGAAAATGATAACAAATGAAACAACTGACAGAGGATTAATTTCCAAAATATACAAGCAACCCATACATCTCAATACCAGAAAAACAAACAACCCAATCAAAAAGTGGGAAAAAGACCTAAACAGACATTTATCCAAAGAAGACATACAGATGGCTAACGAACACATGAAAAGATGCTCAACATCACTAGAGAAATGCAAATCAAGACTACAATGAGATACCACCTCACACCGGTCAGAATGGCCATCATCAAAAAGTCTACAAACAATAAATGCTGGAGAGGGTGTGGAGAAAAGGGAATGCTCTTGCACTGTTGGTGGGAATATAAACTGATACAGCCACTATGGAAAATGGTATGAGGTTCCTTTAAAAACTAAGAATAAAACCACCATATGACCCAGCAATTCCACTCCTAGGCATATACCCTGAGGAAACCAAAACTGAAAAAGACGCATGTACCCACTGTTCATTGCAGCACTATTTACAATAGCTAGAACATGGAAGCAACCTACATGTCCATCAACAGATGAATGGATAAAGAAGTTGTGGCACATATACACAATGGAATATTACTCAGCCATAAAAGGAACATATTTGAGTCAGTTCTAATGAGGTGGATGAACCTAGAACCTATGATATAGAGTGAAGTCAGAAAGAGAAAGATAAATATAATTTTCTAATGCATATATATGGAATCTAGAAAAATGGTACTGAAGAATTTATTTACAGGGCACCAATGGAGAAACAGACATAAGAATAGACTTATGGACATGGGGAGAGGGGAGGAGAGGGTGAGATGTGTGGAAAGAGTAACATGGAAATGTACATTACCATATGTAAAATAAATAGCCAATGGGAATTTGCTGTATGGCTCAGGAAACTCAAACAGGGACTCTGTACCAACCTAGAGGGGTGGGATGGGGAGGGAGATGGGAGGGAGGTTCAAAAGGGAAGGTATGTATGTATACCTGTGGCTGATTCATGTTGAGGTTTGACAGAAAACAAAATTCTATGAAGTAATTATCCTTCAATAAAAGATATATTAATTAAAAAAAAAGATGCTTCATTCAGCCAGCCCTTTCTCTGACAACTCCCTCGTGCTTACTCCCAAACACTACAAAAGAAATGGAATCACTCACAGAGTTTATAACTAATGCTTGGATGCAAATGAAATCCTGTGCTCCTGAAAGACCAGCGACCCCAGCACTGGCTAATACAGTACCTACGCGTGTACTACACAGTTTGTAGAAGTGATGCAACTGCAGCTATGCAGAGGGGGTGACTTCCCACGAGATTTTATCCAGCCAGTATAGGAGAATAATGTGTCCCAGTGGCCTGTCATGGATGACCTTGCAGAATGAACATCAAGTTCTCAATTGATAGAGGGAGTGAGTACCAAGATCACCTGGGAAGATCTGTCAAGCCTCATATGCCCCAGATATCTTAGCCCCGATTCTGGTATTTCCTGCCTGAGACATAAGCTCCTAGAAGACAAGGAATTAAATCTGAAGTTACCTGCATCCAATAGAATACCTACCTTGCTGTGTAGGCTGAATACATATTTTTATAATCAGATAATTTGATTATGATCATAGAGTTCGGAGGGATTTGGGCCCTTCTTTGCTTGAAAAGACCTTAGAGTTCAACCAGTGATCTTATTTAGTGGCAGAAATTAGGTCCCGAGTGGCAATATGACTTGTCCAATATCATACATCTTATGGCTCAGCATGGTAACTGAAATTCCAGAATTCAAAATAGTTAATATAAAAATGTAAATTAATCAGTGAACATAATTATTTTCTGCAAAGGGCAAACCACCAGTTTTAGGAAATTAGTCAGATGGTCTGACTGCAGGAAAGAAAAGACATACTAGGCGCCCATGTCAAATGTGGGGGGTATGGGCCATGGGTCTGCCCTATGTTCAGGTTCCTGGCTTCTCTATCCTAATGCCGACCAAGCCTTGCTGTACAGTCCTAAGCCTACAAAGTAGAGCATGTGGGCATGGTTTATCTCAGACCGCAGGAGAAAAGGAACCAGTGTCAAATGCCAATTTCAGTGCTTCAAAGAAGATCCTGAGAGAGATATTCATTAATCAGGAACAATTTAGATGACTTCCATTTCAAGACACGTAATCTCTATTATGAAAACTCTCACCACAGTTAAAACAACTTTTCCTGAAGCAACAGCAAAATGAACATGGCTATCAACTTCATGGGGAAGGCTACTTACTTCTACAGTCAAGAGCCAAGAAACCAGAAACAGTTACTTCTTTTTCAATGGGCCAATGCCAACACAAAAAGCACAGCTTTTTAGGTTGTGCTTTTAGGTTAATTTCTTTTCAATATTTCACACTCCAAGGATTTAAAACATAAATCTGTTTGTCTTTGAATTGTTGAAAAGCAGGTTGTTATTTAAACAAACATACCACCACGAGTGACACTTTCTACATGGCCATTAACATACCACCTAGAGAAGATATTGATGAGGTGCAGTCATCTTACCAACTGTGATTTGGTGCCTGAGCAGCACAGGGAACACGGATGTGGAGGCTGTGTGACTTTGTCAAGCAAATGGCCCAGTCCCTTTTGTTACCCTTTGGACAGTAAGGGCACCTTATGAAACTGGGCTCTGTGAAGCACATACATTGTGTCTTAGGATTTTATCCATCCATCCAAATGATTTAAACCGATATCTAGTGTTGCCATAGGAAATACGTTTTTAAAAATATGCCTAGTCCTGATAAAAAAAAAATGTTTAGAGAAGCCCGTTCTTGGCCACTGTATTTCCAAAAATATCTCTTGCCTATGCCAACAAGTGAGCACACAATCTATGTTATCTGTGCCTTCAACCACTTGCACTGTTCTTCGTCTCTGAAGCCAGCTGTTGAAGGGCTTTCACTGCAAGGTCACTCAGCCTCCAAAGAGGATCACTTGACAATGGCACACAGTCATCCGCAGGTAGAAGATAAGAGCCTTTGCAACTGTGTGTGGCCTGAGTGGTTGCACAACGTCAGTGAGATGAGAGAGGTGTTACCAGGAGAGCAAGCACTCCTTTCTGAAGTTAAAAAATGAATACCATTGCCTTTCTTGCCCTGAGATAACTGATTTGTGAAATCCATCAGTCAAATGAGATTTTAAAATCTTCCAGTGGAATGACTTGCAGTTTATACAACATTCTATGAGCTTATCCCAAGATAAAAAAAATCATACCCAAGCCCTCATATTTTCATCTAACTCTGGTGTTAGTAGTTAAAATAATCAAATTTTAACAATTTTTTTTCTAACCAAGTAATTTCCCAGACAAATTTGAGAGTAAAAGCCTCCTTTATCAGAATGATTTCTATAGAATGTTAAATGTAGCACTTCCATTAATGTATATCTCAGTATTTAACTGCATCTTTCCAGGCAGACCTCTGACAGAGGAAAGTATGGAAGAATGGCAAAGAGTCTACCTACCCTAGGATAGGCTTACATTTAACTTTCCAAGGAATTTCAGGTGCAATAAATTTTCCCCCAAATTATTGTATGACAAGAGATGGTAATTTTAAGTAATGAGACTCAGCATTTCCTTCTTCTGTTGCCCATGATATGATGATTTAAAGTCAGCAAGTCCTTGATCATACTTACAATCTATGAAATTAAAATATGGGTGTGGTTTTGATCAAGGCCAGTGAAATTTGGCAATTCTGAACTAGTTATAAGAACAATTCCACTTCAATTAACTTAAGAAAATAAAGATGTGAGCAAAGATTAACATACAAAGATATTCAAAACAGTATTTGTATTATAGGAAAAATTGAGAACAATTTTAATGCTCAATAAGAGGGCACTAAATAAATGATGGTACAGTCATTAAAAATGATGATCCAAATGTAACAGTATTTACTTTAAATGTTAAATAATAGGGAAGTTATAAAACACTAAAGACAGATAAGCTATTTTTATGGGAATGTTTATCTATATACACAACTAGTCCAAGAGAATATGCAATATAACTATGGCTTATTTTAACTTTCTTCCTGCTTTCTAAATTTTCTAGGATAAATATATGAGGACTTGCATAACTTTATTTTTTAAAACATTTCATTTTAAAAAGAATAAAAGTATCAGAAACCAAAAATGCTACTTGCCAAATGTTTGTCATAAATATCTACAGCCCCTCCTTTCTACCTGAAAAGTCAGAACAGGCTAACTGATGAAACAGATAAACCCTACATCTTGGCAGCTTTCTTAGGCAGCTCTTCTCTGAGCAGTGACAAGGCACTTTCAATCTACAGCCTTCCTAGATCCTTTGCATTAGGTCAGCAGGTGAAGGAAGAGAGAATTTGTAGGGTCGCACAGGTTTTCTTCGACAAGTCCCCATGTAACTCACAACAGTGCTACTGGCCAGATCTTGTTCATAATGCCAGGTCTAAAAACTGAGAAACAGTTAGTTACCTGAAAGTGAAAGTCACTCAGTTGTGTCCGACTCTTTGTGACCCCGTGGACTATAGAGTCCGTGGAATTCTCCAGACCAGAATACTGGAGTGGGTAGCCTATTCCTTCTCCAGGGGATCTTCCCTACCCAGGGATCAAACCCAGGTCTCTCACGTTGCGGGCAGATTCTTTACCAGCTGAGCTACCAGGGAAGCCCTTAGTTACATGGCTAGGGGAAAAAGGAAATAATTTGGTAATCAAATTATTACCTACTTGTTATATAGAGGTGTGAGTGAAGTATTCTTCTAAGAACTAGAAAATGAGGAAATGAAACTAACCTAGCTGAAGTCAAGCCCAAGCCCCAGCAGGGCTTTCCAGGTGGCGCTGTGGTAAAAGAATCCACTTGCCAATGCAGGAGACAAGGGTTCAATCCCTGAGTCAGGAAGATCCCCTGGAGAAGGAGATGGTGACCAACTCCAGTAGTCTTGCCTGGAAAAGTCCATGGACAGAGGAGCCTGGCAGGCTACAGTCCATGGGGTTGCAAAGGGTTGGACACGACTTAGCGATTGAGCATGCACGCAAAGCCAACCGCAGTAAATAAATTATATCCAATTCCTACCTTTTGAGCAATGAACAGGAGAGAATCAAATGGATATTGCAAAAGAGGACATTCTCAGTTATGCTCTATACTCTAGGACTTAGTTTTTCAACCACCAACTCATGACCATGTTGCCAGAACAGAATGGCTTAATGCTATCCATGACTTCAATCCAGTACATGGCAGATAGGCTAAAGATAGCACCCAGAATGCATTGGGCTCATAAGAATGCATTGGGTCTTAAGAAACATGACTGTACCATAAGATCTTAAATTTTAGCACAAATATTAATATGCTCAGTAACTCAGTCATATCTGACGCTTTGTGATCCCATGGACTATATTCCTCCAGGCTCTTCTGTCCATGGGATTTTCCAGGCAAGAATACTGGAGTGGTTTGCCATTTCCTGCTCCAGGGGATTTTCCCAATCCAGGGATTGAACCTGCATCTCCTGCATTGGCAGGCAGATTCTTTAAAACTGTGCCACCTGGGAAGTCTCTTAAACATTAACGGAGTCAAATATTTTAACCCAAAATCTAACAATATTAAGCACTCATATAAAGAAAGAATGTATTAATAGAAAGATAATATTTTCAGAGGCTTCAGTAAAAGAAAGAGCTAAAAGTAAGAATTTGGCAGTTTATTCATCACCATTCAGGGAGAGACATTAAATCATAATTTTAGCAAATATTCATTGAACTCTGTGGCTCAGAGGCTTGTAAATTTATCACACACATTATATCACCTAATTGTGTAACAAGTCTTATGAAATACCTTCTGTCATTATATTCTTTCAACAGAGGAAGAAACAGATGGTCAGGACGTCTAAGTGACTTGTTGAAGTTTTCAGTTTGTGTCAGATTCATGAGTGAACTGAAGGGTTTTGATACCAGGAGCTGAGAGGCAGTTTACTCATAACATCACATGGAACATGAAAATCATGCTCATCTAAGAAGTGTACCCTATGGCAGAGCAAGAGTAATTCATCATGTTCCACCATGGCCTGGATGAAATACTTCCCCAACCAATTGCTTCTAAACTTGGCTGGTGTCACTGGGAACTTATACAGTCCCCAAGCCCTATCCCAGCCATGTCTAAAATGAAAATTTCTATTAAGTAGGGCTCATACTCTTAAAAAGCTCCTAAAGTGATTGAGAATGCAATCACATTTGGGAATTAGTACTCCAGAATTTCCCTCGCCTCCCTCTGACTCACACAACTGAAAGATTCTATTTAAAAATTCAGCCATGTTGACAATGGGACAGTGTATCCTAGATGGTATGCATAAAATTCCTCTTACAGGAACATTTATATTATTGTGTAAATTACTTGGGTTTCCCAAGTAGCTTAAATGGTAAAGAACCTGACTACTATGAGGAAGACCTGGGTTCGATCCATGGGTAGGAAAGACCCCCTGGAGAAGGGCATGGCAACCCACTCCAGTATTATTGCCTGGAGAATTCCATGGACAGGGGAGCCTGGTGGGCTACAGTCCACGGGGTCATAAAGAATCAGACACGACTGAGCAACTAACACACACAGTTTTCAGTTTTGTAGATTAGTCTTTTAGGAACTTGATCAACACAACTAGATTCCTCCCCCTCCCCACCCCCACCCCAAATCTCTTCATTTCATGCTGTGGTTCTGTTGGGTGAAAAAGAGTCCTGGTTTGCCCAGAGCGCTTCTAGTTTTCACACTGAAAGTCTCACTTCGCAGATTTCTCTGGTCAAACTGGTACAACTGGTAGGGCGACCAATGCATCCCACTTTGCCTGCGACCACCCCATGCTTTAAAATTGAAGGTCCCGTGTCCCGGAAACCACTTGAGTCCCAGGCAAACTGCACTGGCTGGTCACCCCTACTTAGTCACAAATCAGTGCCTCCCTATAAGACTCCCTCTGCATAGTCTGATCCCTCTGCCCCCGCCACTGTGCTTTGTGTGCTAAGTCATGTCGGACCCTTTGTGACCCCAGGGACTGTAGCCTGCCAGGCTTCTCCGTCCATAGGATTTTCCAGGCAAGAATATTGGGGTGGGTTGCCATTTCCTCCTCCAGGAGATCTTCCCAACTCGGGGGTCGAACCTGAATCTTCTGAATCTCCTGCACTGGCAGGCAGATTCTTTACCACTGAGCCACCTGGGAAGCCGTGCATAGTCTGATAAACTCACACAAATTCTCTATTTTATCTCTTACCAAAGTATCCCATCCCCAAGGACTCAATGATTCTAAAGTATTCAGGAAATGAAGATTTTATTCCTATGGAGGCCTCATAAGTTAAAACATACAGCTGAGAGGCTACACTGGGAACTTATTCAGAGAAAAGAAAACCATCATTTAGGATTTTCCAAAGATGGAATGTTCTGTAATTTCTTCACATCCTTTCATAACCAGGATTGAAAAAGCAAACAAAGGTGTGTTGCAATGACACAAATATCAATGGGAAGAATTTAAAGGGTCACACCAGATAATGTGATCACAGAAACTCCAAGGTCTCTGGCTGCTGCTGCTGCTGCTGCTAAGTCGCTTCAGTCGTGTCCGACTCTGTGCGACCCCAGAGATGGCAGCCCACCAGGCTCCCCCGTCCCTGGAATTCTCCAGGCAAGAACACTGGAGCTTGGGTTGCCATTTCCTTCTCCAATGCATGAAAGTGAAAGGGAAGTTGCTCAGTCGTGTCCGACTCCTAGTGACCCCATGGACTGCAGCCTACCAGGCTCCTCCGTCCATGGGATTTTTCCAGGCAAGAGTACTGGAGTGGCCTGCCATTGCCTTCTCTGAAGGTCTCTGGAATCTGCGGGAAAAAACTTAGAGGTCACCAAGTGTTCGCAATTAAAGAAGACCCCCAGTGCCTCCCTCGTTGACTGAATGCCTCTCTAATGTGGGGTTCAGACTTCACTCCTCATCTGTCACACTAGTATGTTTCAAGTGAGTGATCCAAGTGAGTGAGTTTGCCTAATAGATTTTTTTTTGTCTCTGAGACCTTTTCTTCATGTAAGAATTGGTGAGCACTGGGTCAGTCATTTAGACATTAACACATCTGAATATTCATAAACAGGGTCTGTTTTAGTGTTCCCAAACTCTGCTTCATGAATAATTCACATGTTTGACAGCAACCTATGTTATTCAATTTATTTAAAGACTACAATCAATATAGCATGCTGCTCTAAAACATAGCAACCAGTCCTTTAACTGGAGTGTGCTTTACAATTTCTTTCCAGTTATTTCTCCATCACACTGAACCACAAATATAGGGTAATTACTAATAATTCTATTTCCATTTGCATGTCACCACAATCAACATATTGATTGCTTTTTGATGATAATAAATGGTTGGTTAAATTGAAGGTTTGCGATTAAGAATGTTAAGCTCTGATATTTATTTAATTCAGCTGCACCAATTTAGGTTGCACATGGTAATTTCATAAAAAGCCATTGAGAATCAAAGTAGTTATTTGAATCAAGTTATAAAGAGAGCTTGGTTTCCCCAGGAGAATCTGGCATTTGAGTAAATTACACCAACTAGGGGTTTGGTTTTGCCTCTCAGAGCATACAAAACACTTCAAGATTATGCTTATTCTGATATGTACATAGAATGGAGGAAAACTTAGGAAATTTCTTAGGTTAATTTCTTATTTGAGGATTTAAAAAAGTAAGCCTCAGAGAAGGACTAAATAGAGACTAAATGAAACTTGCTCTAAGCATAAACAAGGTCTTTGGGTAAATAAAAAACAAGAATTATAGGAGAAATATGAAAGAATAGTCACTCTGGTAGAGAATTCGAGAGGTTAGCAAGACTTTGGCTTACAGCCAGGAAACCCATTTCAAAGGAATGAAAATCCACAATGTTTTATGAGTTTCCTTCAGGAGCAGGCACCAAATTTTTGTATAAATCCAGCTTGATGATTAACAAAAATTAGCCCAAACTAGAATGATCAGTGTTAGGAAATTCTTAGTGACATCATTCAGAGTGCACTGCCATCTCACTTCCTTTTATTCTCTTTGAATAGTCATCTTTCAACACCTTCCTCATTTATTCATTTAAGAAATACAGTAAGTTCTGATGAGACTTGGTCTCTCCCTCTACCAACCAGGGATATGATGAAGTTATTCAGAACCACCTTTCTCTCATACTTTCTTAACTTGAAGGCATACAGTTCCTATTGTCATGTTTCTCAAATCAAGATGTATGATTAATATAGTCTTTCCTTCTCCTCCCTAAAGAAAAAAAGCTATTATTAATGCATATTCTCACAGTCCATAATGTCTTAGACAGAAGCCATGATAATATCATTGCTCATGGGTTCATGTAGACCAGAGCTTCCTTGGAAATATGTGATCTATCTGGACCATGCCTGACATTTTATAGAAACCCAAGTCTTTCCTATTCATAAAGTTACTGTGGGAACTAAGGTTTCCAGATACCCTACTTTTAGTGCATAATGTCAACACTGGACACCACTCCCGATGAAACTGCTTTGTCATCTCTCAACTCTTAAACTCTCTGCCCCAGAGTATTTTGTTTTCCCTTTCTCTTGCCTCAACCACTGCTTTTCCTTCCTCTCCTAAATCTACCCATCATGCTCTTGGGAAACCCTATTTCCTATACATGGACTGTACTCAACATCACAAAGTATTCTCTAGATCTCCTTGCCTAAACTGAAACCCAGACTTTCCCAAAGGAAACTGCTTGCCCTGCCACCCTCTGAATATTTGCTCTTACTCTTCCATGCATGATGTACCCTGAGGTCAAGAGGTTAGCTTGCCAGCATCCTCCATAAACAATGATGCATTCAGGCCATTATTTCTCCATCCTCTTTTCCTTTAAGGCCCATCACCTGGTTTTACTCTCCCCTGACTTTTCACTCCCTCTTTCCCCATTTATCACCACCAATGGTTGCTTCAATGTTCCACATGAAAGACCCATTCAGCACTTCAGTGTCTTGTTTCTTTACCTACTCAGTTCCACATACCATCACCTTCAGTTACTTCAGTTGATACATCTTAGACCTCACCACCTCTTAAAACGATTCCACCTCTAAAATTTTCAAACATTCCTATTAACTGTATCATAATCTCCTACCCTTACATTTCTCCCACTTTGTCCCACTGTCCTCATCTTTCTTGTTTCATCTTCTCTGCATTTCCTTTTCTATCTAATCTAGACCGCATGCTCAGTTGATAAGTCATGTCCAGCTCTTTGCCACCCCATGGATTATAGCCTGCCAGGCCCCTCTGTCAGCAGGATTTTCCAGGCAAGAATACTAGAGTGGGTTGCCATTTCCTTTTCCACTCTAGACCCCATAGTCCATTACTTCTACCACTGTCTATCCAGTTTCCTCCATCAGCTGCTTCTTTTGTCCTTCCACCACATATGCCCAGCAAATGCCAAACCTGGAGAACGCAACCACCTACCTTCTGTGTGCCATATCTAATCCATGGGCACCATTAGCGGGATACAATCCAAAAAAATTGTTTCCCAACTTTAAAAAAAAGAACCCATTCTGAACTACAACTACATATATACCCAGACTTACTTTCTCCCTTTCATGGACAAGACTCTACAAAAGAGATGTCTGTACTCAATATTTCTTCCTCCTTTTGTTGTTCAGCCACTCAGTCATGTCCGACTCTTTGCAACCCCATGCACTCCAGGCTCCCCTGTCAATCACAGGCTCCCCTGTCAATCACAAACTCTAGGAGAGTTTGCTCTCTAGAGTTTGCTCAAATTCATGTCCATTGAGTCTATGATGCCATCCAACCATCTCGTCCTCTGTAACCCCCTTCTCCTCATGGCCTCAATCTTTCCTAGCATCAGGGTCTTTTCCAATGATATCCCATGGCGACTGCAATCTTGGCATCTCATGCCACTGAAGTGACTCTCACTGAGATCTCCAACCCCTATTGTTAAATATTTGACTTTTGTAGCATCTAACCATCTTAACTGTGTCACCCTTTTAGAAGCTCTCTTTCTCTTCTTTTCTATGAAGTCATGTTCTCTTGGTTTCCAGCCTCCTTATTTGACCAATTCTCAGTCTTCTCTAGCCAGCTTTTCCTCTGCTCATCCTTGAATGCAGCTGAACCTCAGGTTCTGTTTTGGCTCTCTTCGCTTCTCTGCTGGGTGATCTTCATCACTTCTGTGCCTTCAATTATCATCCATATTGTGTCAGTTCAGGTTTTCCAAAAACCATTGACCAAGATGTGATAAAATGTTCAAGTGATCTATTGGGGTAAACATAGGTAAAGGATACAGGGGAGGGAGCAGAAATAGGCTGGAAAATATTTAGATCATGATGTCATTCTGATACCTTGGAAAAAAGAGAAGGAAGGAGGGAAGACTGGGTAGGAAGAGTCTCAGGCTGCCAACAAGTTCTAAGAAAGTTCCAACCAGTTCTACAGAGAATCCTGGAATCAAAGTTGCCTGTTAAGCCCTGTGGCTGACTGTAAAGTATGGCCTTGATGTGAACACCGTGCAGGATCCAAAGCAGGATTGGCTGGGTCTGTCACTCATCTATGCTTCTCATAGTGGTTTCTCTTGAAGAAGGTCTGAATAATGCACTTTCATGGCACTAGCATACATATCAGTAAATTTCAGCCTTGGCAGGGTGTGAGAATCCTGATGGAGCTCTTAAAAACATATGCATTTAGATCCTACCTTGGGAAAATTTTGATTTAGTATTTGATTTTTTTAGTATTTTTTATTTGTAAAAAGCCTTCTAGAATTCTAATTTCTAGCCAAGTTTGGGAACATCAATTAATCAAATTGTTCTATTCAGTCTAGAGCTCCATCCTGAGGTCTAGACACATGCAATCAATTGCCTACTGGGTCTTTCCATTCAGATGTCCCATATTAAGATTAACATAATCTGCCCAAATTCTGTTCCTTCTCCTATAGTTCCTATTTCAGTGACTGCCAACACCTTTCACCTCTTAGTGGTCCAAACCAGAAACTGTGGCATCCTCAGGGAATTCCCTCTCCCTCATTTCTCAAAGCCACTTAGCCACCAAGTCTGTTGATTCTGCCTTCTTGATATTTTCTGAATCTCTCTATTCCCGAGTGCCACTCTATTAGTTCAAGCTCTCCTCTTGCCTCCGTTCTTATCCTTGCTAACTCATTCTTCACACAGCCAGGTTACCCCTCCGCAACACACATCTGATAATGTCACTCCGTTGTCTCCTCATGGCTCTCAAGACAAGGTCAAGGATCCTTTATACATTACACAAGGCTCTACACATTTGTCCTGTTTTATCCCCTGCAGTCATCCTACTCCTTGCAGTTGAGCTACTTGCAGTTCTGGGAATATCTAGGCCTTTGGAGCAGCTATAACCTCTTCCTGGAATATACTGCCCACTCCTTTCCTTGATAATCCCTAGTTTTTCAACCAGTCTCTGAAGGCTCCATTTGAATTCTCTTCTTTTTGTAAGCCTTCCTTAAGACCAATGTCACTTTCTAACTCCACCAAGACTGGGTTAGATGTCCTTGCTCTCCCCCCAAAGTATCCTATAATTGCATGGTTCACAGTGATGGATGGGATCCTTGAAGCTATGATGTGCTTTCTTCACTATAATATCCCCAGCAATTAGCACAACACTCAGTAAATATTCATGTTTAAACTAAGGAGTGAGTGAGTGATGTTTGGCCTCTCTACTAGACACTGAAGTTCTAGGCAATGTGCCATGAGGGCTATGAGCAGTAGAAAGAGCACAGGCTTTGAATTCCACCATGGACTCTTTCTGCATAAACTTGGGCAACTACTTAACCCCTTTGACTTTCAGTTTTCTCATCTGTAAACTGAAAACTTTCCCTCTGGATTGCTATAATGATTAAATGAATTGTTATTTAAAACATGGTGCCTGTCATATGGAAGATACACTCGAAAATTCTAGTTTCTTGACTCTCCTCACTTTTACAATATCTCAGTTTCACTCTTCATCCAGTCAAATCCAACTTATTTTTTCTTTTCCCCTTAGAGTTGCTTCCTTCCTGTATATTAGACCATCTTCCCACAACTCATCTGCATAGCTGCCACTTTCCTCTTTTCTTTGATTTCTTCCAAGAGCTGATTCCTGTACCTCATTGCTGAGGCAGACACCGCTAATGGTTTTTGCAGAAACTGTGGCGTCAGACACAGCAGCAGATCCATAAGTTACTGCACATCCATGTGAACAAAAGATAGGGCTTGAATTCCCAGGTGGGAAATGATAAATATAATTGCTGAAGTGGATGCCATTAATGGTTTTTGCAGAAACTGTACTGTCAGATCCTTCATCATATGGACACTCGAACTCCCAAGAGCAACCAGGAAAATAAATTCTTATGTATCAGAAGTTCTTAGCTAGAACATGGGCATTAAAATACAATCTCACGTAAGTATCTGATAGGGACAAAACAAAAGCTATGTAATAAATCCTTCTCACCCAGATGTTCTAAAAGAAAAAGCTGACTTAGGACTCCTGTCCTACATAGATTAATTAACTAGCTAAGTAAATTTTCCAGTATTTACTTAATGTCTTGTGTGCACCAAGCACTGTGCCAGGTCTGGGCATAAGTACAGTTTGGAACTAGAAGCCGTTTAGCACAGTAGTTAACAGCTTGGCTCCAGGTCATGTCTGCGCAAACTCAAATGTAGACTCCATCACTCATGACTTGTGTGACCCTGATTAGTTAACTGCTCTGGGTCTCAATTTTCTTATCTGTAAATTGAAGACAATGGTAGTACCTTCCTGATAAGTTTATAAGGAATTAACGAGTTAATACATGTTAGGTGTTACTTAGAACAGTGCTTGCCATAGAATGTACTTAAATACATTTACCACAATTATCGTGGAAATACATAGGAGGGCATGCACCCCAGGCTTGGAGACCAAGAAGGGCTTCCTTGAGGAAATAATGCCTAATCTGAGACTAGAAAGATGTGTGAGGTGAAGGAAAGAGTACTTTAGACAGCAAAAACAGTCAGCCCCAGTGACTACGATACAAGATAGAAGAGCATTAGTTGAGAGTTGTTGGATTATTGTGTGTGTGTGTGTTGGAAATAGGAGGCTAGAGAGAGACATGATAAAATAAGCAGGGGTACCACATGTCTTCCACATGCCCTTCACATTATCCCCTTATCTACCCTGCTTTTTGCCCTGAGGCTGATTTCTATGGACCATCCCTGTGGCTCTGCTGCTTACTGGTTTCCAGTTGTGTTTGGCCAGTGAGAAGCTCTGAAAGACCATCGGACAGAAAGAAGAGAGTGAGGGTGGGATGTTACTCCCTTGGCTCCCTTCCTCTAGGGTCCCAGTGAGCCACAGCTTCTTTCAACCAGCCTTGTCACCCAACAACTGCCCCCTAGCATGAGGAGAGAATCCCAGCCCAGGAAACACTTGGAGAAGGAGGTCATGAGCCTACTAGTCTTTAGATTCCTAAATATTTCTAACGTCCACTGGGTATTTCCCAACCTATTCCAAGTGTCAGACCTGAGAGCAAAGAAAAGAAATGTCTCTATCTTTCACTTTGTACACTTTCTTCTTTTTTTTCCCTGGTCTTGCCACATTGCTTGCAGGGTCTTAATTACTCAACCAGGAGTCGACCTGTGCCCCTGCAGTGGAAGTGTAGAGTCCTAACTGCTGGACTGCCAGGAAATTCTCTGTACATCCCTTCTATTTTTAAAAATCTCCTAGGAAAAAAAATAAATAAATAAAAATCTCCTAGGGTCAAAAAGTGTGTATTTCAGTAAACAAAACAAAAATACAACCTACAAACTGGGGGAAAATATTTGCAAATGGTGTGACCCACAAGTGTTAATTTTCAAACTATACAAACAGCTCATACAACTCAATAAAAAAAAAAAAAAACCCTATCAAAAAATGACCAGAAGACCTAAATAGACATTTTTTCAAAGAAGACATACAGATGGCCAAGAGGTACATGAAAAGATGTTCAATATCACTAATCTTTAGAGACATGCAAATCAAAATTAAGTGAAATATCACATCAGTCAGAATGGCCATCATTAAAAATCTACAAACAATAAACGCTGGAAAGGGTGAGGAGAAAAGAGAACCTTCCGACCTTGTTGGTGGGACTGTAAATTGGCACAGCCACTATGGAGAATGGTATGGGTGTTCCTTTAAAAACTTAGAACTATCGTATGATCCAGCAATTCCACTTCTAGGCATATATCCAGAGAAAGATATGTCAAAAAGGATACATGCACCGCAGTTCGAAAGCATCAATTCTTCAGCGCTCAGCCTTCTTTATGGTCCAACTCTCACATCCGTAATGACTACTGGAAAAACCACAACTTTGACTATACAGACCTTTGTTGGCAAAGTGATATCTCTGTTTTTTAATACGCTGTTCTCAGTGGCTCAGATGGGAAAGAACCTGACTGCAGTACAGGAGACCTGGGCTCAATCCCTGAGTCAGGAAGGTCCCCTGGAGAAAGGAATGGTTACCCACTCCAGTACTCTAGACTAGAGAATTCCATAGTCAGAGGAGTCTGGCAGGCTACAGTCCATGGGGTCGCAAAGAGTCGGATACAACTGAGTGACTAACACTTTCACTTCCAGGTTTGTTGTAGCTTTCCTAACAAGGAAATGGCAAGATTTCCTTCTTTTTGATGGTTGTATAGTATTATTTTATGTATGTATACCACATCTTGTTTATCTATCCATCTACCAATGGACTGTTGCTTGGGAACATGCTTAAGTTGTTCCCAAGTCTTGGCTACTGTAAATAATGCTGCAATGAACATAGGGGTGCATATATCTTTCCAAATTAGTGTTTTCATTTTCTTCAGAAAAATACCCATATATGGAATAGTTGGATCACATGGTAGTTCTATTTTTAATTATTTGAGGAACTTCTATACTGTTTTCCACAGTAGCTGTAGCAAATTGCATTCCCATCAACAATATGGGAAGGTTCCCTTTTCTCTACATCCTCAGCAACCCTAGTTATTTTTTTTATCTTTTTGATAATAACCATTCAGACAAGCATGAGATAATATCTCATTGTGGATCATTTCTTTATTTTCTCTATGTTATGTCCTCCCTGTTTGTTGGGGCAGATGGCTGCATGGTCTGACCATTTGATGGAAGGGATATTTGCTTTATGCCATGATATCAACCTCTACATCCTCAATGTGTCAAGACTACTTCTGGAAATGAGACAGTAAGATGACTTGGCTCCAGGGATTACCAAGGCCAAAATATATCTGCTTAATGTGCTCATGATATTTTGTCTATTACACAAAGATTTGAAATAATGTATATATCAGTCAGTCAGTTCAGTGCTCAGTTGTGTCCGACTCTTTGTGACCCCATGAATTGCAGCACGCCAGGCCTCCTTGTCCATCACCAACTCCCAGAGTTCACCCAAACTCATGACCATCGAGTCGGTGATGCCATCCAGCCATCTCATCCTCTGTCATCCCCTTCTCCTCCTGCCCCCAATCCCTCCCAGCATCAGAGTCTTTTCCAATGAATCAACTCTTCACATGAGGTGCTCAAAGTACTGGAGTTTCAGCTTTAGCATCATTCCTTCCAAAGAACACCCAGGACTGATTTCCTTTAGGATGGACTGGTTGGATCTCCTTGCAGTCCAAGGGACTCAAGAGTCTTCTCCAACACCACAGTTCAAAAGCACCAATTCTTCGGCGCTCAGCTGTCTTCACAGACCAACTCTCACATCCATACATGACCACTGGAAAAACCATAGCCTTGACTCGACGGACCTTTGTTGGCAAAGTAATGTCTCTGCTTTTGAATATGCTATCTAGGTTGGTCATAACTTTCCTTCCAAGGAGTAAGCGTCTTAATTTCATGGCTGCAGTCACCATCTGCAGTGATTTCGGAGCCCAAGAAAATAAAGTCTGTGTCTGTTTCCACTGTTTCCCCATCTATTTCCCATGAAGTGATGGGACCAGATGCCATGATCTTAGTTTTCTGAATCTTGAGCTTTAAGCCAACTTTTTCACTCTCCTCTTTCACTTTCATCAAGAGGCTTTTTAGTTCCTCTTCACTTTCTGTCATAAGGGTGGTGTCATCTGCATATATAATACACTACAAATTCTTGGACACGTGAAAGTGAAAAAATAAAAGTGTTAGTCACTCCATTGTGTCCGACTCTTTGCAACCCCATAGTCTGTAACCCGCCAGACTCCTCTGTCCATGGAATTCTCAAGGCAAGAATACTGGGGTGGGTTTCTGTTCCCTTTTCCAGGGGGTCTTTCTGGCCCAGGGATCAAATCCAGATCTCCCACATTGCAGGCAGATTCTTTACCATCTGAGCCACCAGGGAAAGTAAGTGATTACTATATAGTACCAATAATTATTTTGTAAGTTAGAGATGATGCAGTGATTTGGTTATTATTAATTCTTAGGCAGTGATTCTGAAGAGCTCTTTCTATTGTATCCAGTTGACTACAGATCCACTTGCATAGCCTTTCTTCTTTTTGACATTTTTTTCATGGTTTTTAACCCTGCATCTGTGTTCTGTGTAGAACTGTGATAGAGTTATCTCAGTCCTGTTATCACATGACAAGCATAACTGTTGACTTTTCTGTTTCCCAATACCCTTTTGCTCTGCTTTGGGAATCATATCTCAAGTAGGAAGGCGCAGGTACCACAGCTGTCCCTGATTCCAGCCTTGCAAAGCTCTCATTTGTACCACTCTCTCGGGTCCAGTGGGGAGGAAAACATTTGCAGGTGTGAGAGCTGTCCACACTACCAGTCTTGACCTCTAGGGGCACTCTGGTCTCTCTAGTCACCAGAACTGAAAGTGGTCAGGTAGAGATCATAGGAATGGGCCCTTCCACACAAAACATGTTATTGACTCTAAGGTAACTTGATGGAACAAGGGACTGGTTCCAGATTGGGAAAGGGGTACATTAAGGCGGTACATTATCACCTTGATTATTCAACTTATATGCAGAGTACATCATGTGAAATGCTGGACTGGATGAAACACAAGCTGGAATCAAGATTGCAGGGAGAAATATCAATAACCTAAGATATGCAGATGACACCACACATATGCAGAAAGCAAAGAGGAACTAAAGAGTCTCTTGATGAAAGAGAAAGAGGAGAGTGAAAAAGCTGGGTTAAAACTCAGCATTCAAAAAACGAAGATCATGGTATCTGGTCCCATCACTTCATGGGAAATAGATGGGGAAACAGTGGAAACAAACACAGACTTTATTTTCTTGTGCTCCAAAATTACTGCAGATGGTGACTGAAGCCATGAAATTAAAAGATGCTTGCTCCTTGGAAGAAAAGCTATGACCAACCTAGATAGCATATTCAAAAGCAGAGACATTACTTTGCCAACAAAGGTCCGTCAAGTCAAGGCTATGGTTTCTCCAGTGGTCATGTATGGATGTGAGAGTTGGTCTGTGAAGACAGCTGAGCGCCGAAGAATTGATGCTTTTGAACTATGGTGTTGGAGAAGACTCTCACGAGTCCCTTGGACTGCAAGGAGATCCAACCAGTCTATCCTAAAGGAGATCAGTCCTGGGTGTTCATTTGAAGGACTGATGCTGAGGCTGAAACTCCAATACTTTGGTCACCTCATGCGAAAAGTTGACTCATTGGTAAAGACACTGATGCTGGGAGGGATTGGGGGCAGGAGGAGAAGGGGACGACAGAGGATGAGATGGCTGGATGGTATCAGTGACTTGATGGACATGAGTTTGGGTGAACTCCAGGAGTTGGTGATGGACAGGGAAGCCTGGTGTGCTGCGATTCATGGGGTCACAAAGAGTCGGACTCGACTGAGTAACTGAACTGAACTGAACTGAACTGAACTAGAGTGTATAGGACACTGACCTTTCTCTTTGGTGCTATTTCACTTGGCTGGTAGACCTTTGATCTTAGGACGATTTGGGGGTGCCACTGTGCTAATACAGGGTGGTTTTATGTATCTTTTTTAGATTCTTTTAATCTTCTTTCTCTGTGTGAGCTCCCAGCCCATTCTGTTGTCTGGAGGAGAACTGTACTCTACTCAGTCTCTTTTGATTTCATCTTCTGGACATTATGTGGGCCTAAATTCATGATCTAGGCCTGTCTTATTTAATGATCTATTTCTCTTAGTCCTGTTTTTCTTGTCTGACCTAAATCATTAGCTGGTTGTTAGAGCTGGTTCTGTCTGTAATTCAACTAGTGTCTCTCAAAGTATGGTCTGGAGGCCATAGTCATCAGAGCCACTTAGCATGTGTGTTATGAATGACCACGTCCCTCACCTAACAAACACACGTCTAAATATTAGGTACAAAAATTTAGCAAATCATATCCATCAATGTATTAAAATAATAATACACCAGGACCAAGTGGGATTTATTTAAGCTATGTAAGGTAGATTCAAGATTCAAAAATTAATCAATGTAATCCACCATACCAACATGCTAAGGAAAAAAAATATGATTATGATCATATCGATTGACATAGAAAAAATTTGGTGAAATTAAACTGATTCATGCTGCTGTCTATGGGGTCGCACAGAGTCGGACATGACTGAAGCAACTTAGCAGCAGCAGCAGCATATTTGGAATAAAGGACAATTTCTCAACCTCATAAAAAGAATTTATAAAAACACCTATAACTAAAATTATACTGAATAGTGAAAGACTGAGTGCCTTCACACTAAGATTGAGAATAAGGCAAAGATGTTGGCTCTCACCCCTCTTATTCAACATAAAACTGGAAATTTTAGCCAGTGCAATAAGGCAAGGCAAGAAAATAAAAAGCATCCAAATTGGAAAGGAATAAATAAGACTATCTCAATTTACATGATTGTCTACAAAGAAAATCCCAAGAGAGGGGGGAATCAACCTCCTAGAATTAACAAGTGAGGTCATCAAGATCTCAGGATAGAAGAAAGTCACACAAAAATCAATAGTATTTCTATACAGTAACAATAAACACATGGATACTGAAATTAAAAATATAATGTCATTTGCAAGGAGATCCAACCGTCCATTCTAGAGGAGATCAGCCCTGGGTGTTCTTTGGAAGGAATGATGCTGAAGCTGAAACTCCAGTCCTTTGGCCACCTCATGCAAAGAGTTGACTCATTGGAAAAGACTCTGATGCTGGGAGGGATTGGGGGCAGGAGGAGAAGGGGACAACAGAGGATAAGATGGCTGGATGGCATCACCGACTCGATGGTTGTGAGTTGGGCAAACTCTGGAAGATGGTGATGGACAGGGAGGCCCGGCATGCTGCAATTCATGGGGTCTCAAAGAGTCGGACATGACTGAGCGATTTTTTCTAAAACCAATGAAATACTTAAATATAAATCTAACAAAACATGCATAGGGTTCACATGCTGAAAACTACAAAAGGCTGATTAAAGAATTCAAAGAAAATCTAATTTAACGGAGAGACACACTATGTTCATGGATTGAAAGATTCAACGTAGTTACTATGTCAATTATCTCCAAGTTGATATGAATGTTTAACATAATTTCATTCAAAAGCCCAGCAACATTTTTGTAAATACAGAAAAGATTATTCTTAAATTTATATATAGAGGTAATAGTATAGCTAAAACCTTTTTTTAGAAGAATAATAGGAGTGGGAGATCCCCAGGAATTGGGACTTTTACTGCTGTGGCCTGGGTTCAATGCCGGGTTGGCGAACTGAGATCCCACAAGCCATGTAGTGCAGCCAGAAAAATCAAATGTATAGGAGGATTCAGTATACTCTATTTCCAGATTCATGGGGTCACAGAGTCGGAAACGACTGAGCAACTGATCTGATCTGATCTGATTTCCAGATTTACTATATGGCAACAGTAATCAAAACAGCATGGTACAGGTGAGAGAACAAACACATAGATCAACGTGTGATCCGCATAGAGAATCCAGAAAAGAACCCACACAAGCATGATCAGCAAACGTGCAGGAGCAATTCAAGGGAGGACAGATTTTTCAACAGTGTTAGACCAACTGACATCGATAGATGAAACCACCTCAACTCCAACCTCATATCTTTTACAAAAAATTAACTCAAATTGGGTCACTGACTTAAATGTGAAGCATAAGACCTTTAGAAAGAAAAAGAGACAATCTTCACAATCTATGGCTAGGCAAAGAATTCTTAGATTTGACACCAAAAGCATGATCCATCAAAGGAAAATTGATAAACCTCATCAAAATTAAAAACTTTTGCTCTGTGAAAGATCCTGTTAAGGTGATGGAAAGATAAGAAATAGCTCAGCAGAAAACATTTGCATACCTGACCAATGACCGAAACAGAGCAGGACCCCATCTATGGTCTTTTCCCTTCATGTCCTCTGCCTGCCTTTCATCTGTAGAAAAACTTTACTCAAAGAATAAATTTAATCAGATAAGTGATAACATGCAGAAACAAAGGAAAACAGTCAAAAGAGATCAAATAATAATAGTTTAGTCAAGGACTTTTAGTTCCTCTTCCAGGGCTATAGATAATATTCTGAACCATATCCTTTGAACTGTTTTGTAGATACTCAAACCCCCACCAGGTGGGAGAAGTTATCTATATAACAACAAGAACAGAACCATGAAAAAAGCTGCCACAATTCTGAGAATTGGCCTCAAAAAATGGGAACAAACCAATCCTGGAAACTGAAGACTAACTGTACCCCAATTAATCAAGATGATGCTAATCAGACCATCGAATGACTGATTTCAAAATGACTGTCTGAGCTGACTGTGCTGTTTCTGCATGTTGCCACCTCCCTCTGCCTCTTGCCCACTGATTGTTAGTGGGGGGAGTTGGCCTTTGGACACAAGTCCCTTCCCCTCAATGCCACTGCCAACCTCTGAAATAAACTAAACTTTCCTTTCCACCAACCTTGCCTCTTCATTGACTTCTAAGTGGCAAGCTATCAGACCCCACTTCTGGTAACATGACTAGTATTTAGAATATACAGAGAACTCTAAAAACTCAACAGTAAAAAATAAAACCCTAAACAATCCAACTAGAAAGTAGTCAAAAGACAGGAAGAGACATTTCACTGACGAAGATACACAGATGGCAGATACACACATGAAAAGATGTTCAACAACCATTAGCCACTAGAGAAATGCAAATCAAAACACAGTGAGATATCACTATGGCTAAAATCCAAAATGCTAACAACACTCAATGCTGTCAAAGACGTGGAGAAATCTGATCACTTACACATTGCTGCTGGGAATGTAAAATGATACAACCATTCTGGAAACTTGTTTGGTAATTTCTTTAGAAACTAACCTGCAATTACCATACCATTCAGCAGTTGCACTCCTAGGTATTTATCCCAGAGAAATGAAAAACTATGTTCACACAAAACCTGTGCACAATTATTTATAGTAGTTATTATTCACAATAGTCCAACACTGGAAAGAATCAGATATTCCATAATGGATGAATGGCTGAATAAGCTGTGGTTCATCCATATCATATAATACTCTACAGCAACAAAAAGGAAAAAAAAAAAGAACTATTAATATAACTTGGACAAATCACCAGAAAATTATGCTGAGTGAAAAAAGCCAATCCTAAAAAATATTTTATGATTCTATTATAATGTTTATGGGATGTCAATTTAGAGAAATTGAAAACAGTGGTAGCCAGGAGTTAGGGGCCCCGGTAGGGGTGTAGAGTGTAACTGTGTCTACAGAAGGCCAACAGGAGATATTTGTAGCAATGGAAATGTTTGGTTCTGTATCTCATCTGTATCCTGGTTGTGATACTGCACCATAGATTTGTAAGATGTTACCATTTAGGGGTAACTGAGTAAAAGGAATATGTGATCTCTCTATTATTTCTTAAAACTATATGAGAATCTATAATTACCTAAAACTTAAAAGTTTAATTTAATAAAGAAAAATGTTAATGTTGATACCACTTACCAATACTAATTATTAGTTGCTTTGGATTTACCTGTTATGTCTTTATTAAAGTCATTTTTCTGATTAAAAAAATGACCAAGTACCTTACCCCCAACACACACACACACATACACACGTGTACACAATTTACCTAGAATTGGATACTACTCATCTGCTGTCCTGGTGTGATGCCTAGAAATCTACATTACTAGCAATCAGATAATTTTGAAACATGAAAACACTGCTTCAGGTGAAATCTGGTATCATTCCCCATCGTTGTACATAAGGTTCCAATGCCATGACCATTTGGTGTCAAGCGTAGGATACAGAAGTCCTTGAACTTTGCTACACAATCATCTTCCAATAAAATCTGACTCCTGTGGTTCTGTAGAACATGCTTCCTACTGAAATAGACCATAGCCTCTCACTTTCTGTGTGTGTAACACATTCTTTGCTTACCTCTCCAGGCTGTGCTTGGTAACCCATTTAGTTTCACCAGGAGGAAAAACATAACATACAGAGTTTTAGGGTCAAAATGAAGATCTTCCAAAAAGTATAAATGAGCTGATTTGAAAATAAAATGTATATTCGGAGAGTTCCTGACATCTAGCAAATGGTAAGAATGAGAAGAAAGCCCATTTTCAAAACAAAAGCTCTGGACTCCATGTTCTCATGAAGTGGAACATTTAAAAACTTGCACCCAGCTAGAAATAACCTCATGCGTCATTCTGCTTCTGCTACTCAGCTAGCTCCTTGCAAAGTCAGATAGGTTTACAGTTTCGGAAAGACAGAAACTTGCAACAATGCTAGGAGTTGAAACTTACGCCACTCACCCTTGTCAATTACCCAACTCCTGTAATCCTACATAACCATGTTTGTGTAAAGGTCAGGCATCCCCCACTGCTGTGTCCTAAGGGCTGTTCACGCTCTGGAGACCCCTCGTTTGAACTAACCTATTAACAGTCAGCACTGCCCACTAAAGTCTGGTGTTATGCACTGTCTATAAAAACTCTGTAACTCCTTTGTTCAGGGCTCAGAGCTGGAAGTGTTAACTGCTCTGGGACCTGAGGTGCCGCTGGTGTAATAAACCTGAGTTTGCCAACTCTCCAAGTGTGGGGCTTGGTTTCTTGACAGACGGACTTCTGCAACACACTCACACCACACATTCTTGTCTTGGAGTGAAGGTCCACAGCTAAGCTAAGGGATGGCATCTCCTCCTAAAATCTATTTAAGGGGAACAGAGATTTTAAAAAGACACAAGTTACCTTTGATACCAAGTAGAAAGAATTAAAACCTGTAGTAGACAGCTGCTTGCTTCCCGAAATGTCTTGGCAGCCTCACAGCTGCAACTTTCCTGAAACCTGAGGAATTAACTTTAGGAGAAGAAGTTGTAGGCTAGAGCATCAAGACTAGAATACCAAAGCATTAGAAGGTTGAGAGGAATACTGATTGACTAGGCAAGTAATCTCACAATAAACTGTGGAAAACTCTGAAAGAGATGGGAATACCAGACCACCTGATCTGCCTCTTGAGAAATTTGTATGCAGGTCAGGAAGCATGCAGTTAGAACTGGACATGGAACAACAGACTGGTTCCAAATAGGAAAAGGAGCTCGTCAAGGCTGTATATTGTCACCCTGTTTATTTAACTTATATGCCGAGTATATCATGAGAAACGCTGGACTGGAAGAAACACAAGCTGGAATCAAGATTGCCAGGAGAAATCTCAATAACCTCAAATATGCAGATGACACCACCCTTATGGCAGAAAGTAAAGAACTAAAGAGGCTCTTGATGAAAGTGAAAGAGGACAGTGAAAAAGTTGGCTTAATTAAAGCTCAACATTCAGAAAACAAAGATCATGGCATCTGGTCCCATCACTTCATGGCAAATAGATGGGGAAACAGTGGAAACAGTGTCAGACTTTATTTTTGGGGGCTCCAAAATCACTACAGATGGTGACTGCAGCCATGAAATTAAAAGCCGCTTACTCCTTGGAAGGAAAGTTATGACCAACCTACATAGCATATTCAAAAGCAGAGACATTACTTTGCCAACAAAGGTCCGTTGAGTCAAGGCTATGGTTTTTCCAGTGGTCATGTATGGATGTGAGAGTTGGACTGTGAAGAAGGCTGAGTGCCGAAGAGTTGATGCTTTTGAACTGTGGTGTTGGAGAAGACCCTTGAGAGTCCCTTGGACTGCAAGGAGATCCAACCAGTCCATTCTGAAGGAGATCAGCCCTGGGATTTCCTTGGAAGGAATGATGCTGAAGCTGAAACTCCAGTCCTTTGGCCACCTCATGCGAAGAGTTGACTCATTGGAAAAGACTCTGATGCTGGGAGGGAATGGGGGCAGGAGGAGAAGGGGACAACAGAGGATGAGATGGCTGGATGGCATCACTGACTCCTTGGACGTGAGTCTGAGTGAACTCTGGGAGTTGGTGATGGACAGGGAGGCCTGGCATGCTGCGATTCATGGGGTTGCAAAGAGTCGGATATGACTGAGCGACTGATCTGATCTGAGGCAAGTAATCCACACTAAATGAATCTATTTCAAGTAGGGCAGCAATGCAATGGGGTTTGGGAAGGGTGATGGATATACTTGACCTAAATCTCACTTTCCCATCCTAGCACTTGAAGACCTTTTCCAGTGTATTTCATGGCCAAGGACAGACTGCTACCAAGCACTTAGGCTTTCTCCCAGAGGACAAAGGCATCATCTATGTATTTTCTTCTCTCTTAGAGGAGAAATGGGAGGGAATGAACAGCGGCTGAACGCTCCTGAAAACTCCAGTTGTTTTTTGTACTGGCCACAGGACTTGAGAGCAAACAGTAGACAAAGATCATGGGTAACTAAATAGAATAGGAATTCATTATCAGGAGATCTGAAGAACCTAGCTCAGGAAAGGAATATGAACCAAGGGGGGTCAAACAGGTGGGCTCACTTCTATGATCATATCGTCCTGGATGGGGGCCACTGCTGCAGCTGCTGTAAACTGAACATGGCCAAAGGCTCTGCTGTCCCTGGATGCTGGGGGACTCCACAGTTGTCACCATTACTAGAAGAGCTGCCTGGCTTGGGAACAAGTTAACTTTGAATGAAAAATCAGGATATCCAGGAGACTCTAATGAATCAGGACTTGCAAAATGTCTTATAAATTTTCATTTTAAAATAAAATCCCCAAGAAAGGAACTTCAAAAAAGAATAGATATATGTATGTATAACGGCACCACTAAAATAACACAACATTGTTAATCAACTGCACTCCAATAAAAATAAAAATTAAACACAACAAAAAGTAAATTCCCTAACGTGATTTTAGAGATCCACCTGATTTGAAAAGCAATAACTTAAATGTAGAATATCAATCACGCTATTGCCCTAATCAAAGCCTTCCTGTTTGTTTTCTGTTCAGAATTATTCGGTGGCTTATTACTATCAATGGGAAATTACATTCAAATTCCTTAGACTAGTATTCAATACCCTACGTGTTCTGGCCCTACCCCATTTTTCCAGATGTACATCCTCCTCTCCCCTCTGTGGACCTATCACACCAGCCCCAGTGAACCTTCTTCATCTTCCTCAGGCTATGCTGATGCTCCTCTTTATCTGCTGAAATACTCTTCATTTTTCAGGCCACCTTTACTGCAAGCTCTCCTTAATTATTTCCCAGGTTTCTCTGAACTCTCTTTAGCACTTTACCTCTCTTTTGATACATCATATTATGGCTTATGCTATAGATTTTGTGTGGGTGTGTGTGTATATATATATTATTTATAGCAATAGATAAGAATCTTTGAGTCACATATTGTATAGAAAGTAGTACCTGCTACACAGTAGATATTCAATAAATGTATAAACAAAAGCCATCTTGCGAATTTCTCCAGTCAGATTTATAAAGTACATCAGCCCTGATAAATGTTCCCAATTAGAGGCAGAGGTGGCCACAAATTCTGGTATTCCAAACAACACCATTTTTCAAAGTTATAGATAGTGATTCTTTAACAGGACTGAATGGTCGCACTGCTGCTGCTGCTGCTGCTAAGTCACTTCGACCCCATAGATGGCAGCCCACCAGACTCCGCCGTCCCTGAGATTCTCCAGGCAAGAACACTGGAGTGGGTTGCCATTCCTTCTCCAATGCATGAAAGTGAAAAGTGAAAGTGAAGTTGCTCAGTCGTGTCCGACTCTTCACGATCCCATGGACTGCAGCCTACCAGGCTCCTCCATTCATGGGATTTTCCAGGCAAGAGTGGGGTACCATTGCCTTCTCCTAAATTCCCTTAAATACAAATGTTATTTACCCTGTCACTATGACTATGTCTTACAGAGTTAAATCACACTCTTGCCCTCAAACATTAAAATTAAGAATGTCTATCAACTTACAGCAAATATTACTTGTGTGTGCGTGCTCAGTTGTATCTGACACTTTGCAGCCCCATGGACTATACCCCGCCAGGCTCCTCTGTTCATGGGATTTTCCAGGCAAGAATACTGGAGTGGGTTGCTGTTTCCCTCTTCCAGGGGATCTCCTTGACCCAGGGATCAAACCTACGTCTCCAGCATTAGCAGGCGGATTCTTTACCACTGCACCACCTGTACTCAAATATGACTTCTGTCAGTGGTGGCCTGGAGTTATATACTTCATTGTAAATAGGTAGCAGTGAATTTTAAATAGAAAATTCAAAAACTCGTATACCTCAGTACTTATGTTTTTAAGATTTTTAGCCCACGGGTTTCTTTTTTTTTTTTAATTTTATTTTATTTTTAAACTTTACATAATTGTATTAGTTTTGCCAAATATCAAAATGAATCCATCACAGGTATACATATGTTCCCCATCCTGAACCCTCCTCCCTCCTCCCTCCCCATACCATCCCTCTGGGTCATCCCAGTGCACTAGCCCCAAGCATCCAGTATCGTGTATCGAACCTGGACTGGCATCTCGTTTCATACATGATATTTTACATGTTTCAATGCCATATTTCCAAATCTTCCCACCCTCTCCCTCTCCCACAGAGTCCATAAGACTGTTCTATACATCAGTGTCTCTTTTGCTGTCTCATACACAGGGTTATTGTTACCATCTTTCTAAATTCCATATATATGCGTTAGTATATTGTATTGGTGTTTTTCTTTCTGGCTTACTTCACTCTGTATAATAGGCTCCAGTTTCATCCACCTCATTAGAATTGATTCAAATGTATTCTTTTTAATGGCTGAGTAATACTCCATTGTGTATATGTACCACAGCTTTCTTTATCCATTCATCTGCTGATGGGCATCTAGGTTGCTTCCATGTCCTGGCTATTATAAACAGTGCTGCGATGAACACTGGGGTACACGTGTCTCTTTCCCTTCTGGTTTCCTCAGTGTGTATGCCCAGCAGTGGGATTGCTGGATCATAAGGCAGTTCTATTTCCAGTTTTTTAAGGAATCTTCACACTGTTCTCCATAGTGGCTGTACTAGTTTGCATTCCCACCAACAGTGTAAGAGGGTTCCCTTTTCTCCACACCCTCTCCAGCATTTGTTATTTGTAGACTTTTGGATCACAGCCATTCTGACTGGTGTGAAATGGTACCTCATAGTGGTTTTGATTTGCATTTCTCTGATAATGAGTGATGTTGAGCATCTTTTCATGTGTTTGTTAGCCATCTGTATGTCTTCTTTGGAGAAATGTCTATTTAGTTCTTTGGCCCATTTTTTGATTGGGTCATTTATTTTTCTGGAGTTGAGCTGTAGAAGTTGCTTGTATATTTTTGAGATTAGTTGTTTGTCAGTTGCTTCATTTGCTATTATTTTCTCCAATTCTGAAGGCTGTCTTTTCACCTTGCTAATAGTTTCCTTTGATGTGCAGAAGCTTTTAAGGTTAATTAGGTCCCATTTGTTTATTTTTGCTTTTATTTCCAATATTCTGGGAGGTGGGTCATAGAAGATCCTGCTGTGATGTATGTCAGAGAGTGTTTTGCCTATGTTCTCCTCTAGGAGTTTTATAGTTTCTGGTCTTACGTTTAGATCTTTAATCCATTTACGGGTTTCTTCTGTCCATGGATGGGTTGCTATTTCCTCTTCCAGTGGATCTTCCCGACCCAGGGATCAAACCCATGTCTGTTAAGTCTCCTGCATTAGCAGGTGGGTTCTTTACCACTAGCACCACCTGGAAAGCCCCATTTTTTAATGAGGTTAACCACAAAGGAAAGGTTGTTCATTTGCCACTTGGGTCAAATTTTAAAGGCCTGAGGGGACTGACTGGCACAATGGTGCGTGGTTAAAAAGAGAGAGAGAGAAAGAAAGTTTCGGATTTCTTTTCTGTGGTTACTGCGTGTCAGAGATACCACTACAGAACTATAGGTATAATGGTGTTTGTTTTTATTTTTTCTGCATCTTGGATGTTTTCACTAACTTTATTTGGAAGTTATAAAACCAAGTGAAACCAAAATGAAAATAAAAAAGGAAATGGAACGAAACAAAGAGCTTAACTCCTTTGCTTTGACCAGGCAGCTGATCAGAGCTGTATAAATAGTGGTGAAACTGGGGCTGGGACGTGGGGAGTGGGCTTATTAATGGGACTGTGGGTGGTCAGTGAGTTCGGAGGTTCCATACAAAATTCAATCTGATTCAGGAAAAGATTGGGGGGAAAGGCCCAACATAGGTTGATTTCATGACTCCATTTATTCAACAAATATTTAGTCAGTGTCTGGCAGTATAGATCCTGGGATGAGTAAGACAGACATAGTCCTTCTCCTCATTGGAATTACTGTTATGTGAAGGACATAATTAACAAATGACTATACAAATGATTATCCTGCTGTGGTGACAACAATTACTATGATGGACACGTATATAGTGTGGTCTGAGATTGTATAACAGAAGTCCCAGCCCTCACTCACCTCTTGGGCTCCAGAAGTTTAGTATTTACCTCTACTATTTATCCCAAATTTGTTTAGCTCTTCCCTTTGTGTCTTTACCCACTATATCAGTCTTGTCTATTCTAGCCCACCCTTGTCTCCAGAGTCCCAGCAAGTCATTAGGCCAGTGTCACTTTCATGAATCCAGAACTGGGAAAACTAAGAACCTTTTTTTGCATAGTATCTAGGGTAGCCTGGATAGAGCTAATTAGAAGAATTATGACTGTGGATGATCCCAGACAAGATTCTTCTGATTCCTATCATTCCACAAGTGACTCTGCATTGTCCACATAATGTAGTGTGAGAGACCTCTATTAAATGACAGAATTCCATGACCCATCCCTCCAAGGGTCCAAGAACCTTCTCTGCTCCCTTAAGTGAAATAGGGAGACTCACCATAGTCCCTCTGAGATGATGCCTCAGTGGAATGCCAAGAGCCAGAGTTTATTTCTGCTGTATTCTCAAGGGTTGGGAGCATTACTACTGCTTAGACTTATATACTCAGGTCAATTTTTATAATCTTGACTGGGAAGGGCAATGTGCACAAACTAGGAAAGTTCTTGATTTTTCACATTAGTTTCCTCATTTTGTTTTAGATCATAAACAAGGAGACTTGCTATGACCAAAGACTTCATTTCTGTGGATATAAATCTATAGAGAAACAAATCTAGACGTGAGGAAGATCAGCAACATTGTATATGACCCATATATTCATACATTCAATCTATTCATCCCTTCTGCATACCTTGTCTGGTTCCATGCTAAGAGGACTCAAGATGAGAAAGATACAGTTCCAATTTCTAGGCAATAAGTTGCACAGGACTGATATAATAGGATCACCCTTAAGCATTAATTGGAGAAGGAAATGGCAACCCACTCCAGTACTCTTGCCTGGAAAATTCCATGGACGGAGGAGCCTGGTAGGCTACAGTCCATGGGTCGCAAATGTCGGACACGACTGAGGGAACTCACTTTCTTTCTTTCTATAGTTCCTTTTGGAGGAGGAAATGGCAACCCACTCCAGTGTTCTTGCCTGGAGAATCCCATGGATGGAGGGGCCTGGTGGGCTATGGTCTATGGGGTTGCAAAGAGTTGTACATGACTAAGCAACTAACACATAAGCATTAATATTGCTGGTAAAAAAAAAAAAAAGTCTAACAAAAAATTTAATACAGGACTGCCCTGGCAGTCCAGTGGTTAAGACTCTATGATTCCAATGGAAGGGGTCCAAGTTCGATCCGTGGTTGGGGAACTAAGATCCCACATACCATGGGTGTGGCCAAAAAAATAAAAATTAATACATTCTAAGCCTGAAAGCAACAAACAGTAACTCCCAGGTACTAGAGAAACAAAACAGGACTTTGAGCCAAACCCCTCAAGAGAAGATTAGTGTATCAATATAAGCCTCAGAGGCCAACAGCTGGGGCACTGGTGGTTTCGTGGGGATGAGAGGTGAGATTTGGGCTTCCCACAGAAGCCATGGCTCACAAAGCTCTCTGCCCATGACGATGAAATGCAAAGACACTGACCACTATCCAGGGAAGTGTCAATGAAGCTTCCCTTTCTACCAAGGGAGAGAGCCATCCATCAGAAATCAGAACCCCAAATCTGTGCCACAAGTGTGGGAGGTTACAAATTCATACAGTCCTGTGGGACAGGGAACGCCAAACCAAAAGATTAACCTAGAAACTTTCCAGAACCAATGAAATCTTTAGGGCTCTAGCAAAGGCATTATAAAACTATCTTGAAGAGATGTCTCCCATGCCAAGGGTCCCCAAGACCACATTGAGTTTCAATGTTTTGCTAGGAGGACTCACAGAACTTTGCATATAGTTTTCCTCATGGCTAGGATTTATTACTCTGAAAGGATATAAAGCATAATCAGTAAAGAGAAAAAAGCACATGGGTGAAGTTAGGCAGAAACTAGTTAAAATTTTCCAAGAGTCCCTTCCCAGTGGAGTCACACAGGACACACTTAATCCCCTCAGCAAGGATTCGTTACAGCACATGTGATATGTTGTCCACCAGAGAAGCTCATTAAAGACTCAGCGCCTAGGATGTTAATTGGGGGCTTGGTAATATAAGGCTTCCTCTGCCTAGCTCATACCCAAATCTCAGACTCCCAATAGGAAAGAGTGTGTTCACCATAAGCCAAGTTGTTTGTACGATGTAAGCAGAGCGAGCCACTTTGATCAATTCTGAAACTAGTGGGGCCACTCCTGAAACCTAAGTGTGAAGAATGGAACCACAAAAGACCTTAAGCATTCTCACCCACACAAAAAAAGGTAACTATGTGATGTGCTGGATGTGTTAAATAATTTGATTGTGGGACTCATTTCACAATGTATACATATATCAAAATATCACATTGTATACCTTAAACATAACAACAATTTTGTTCATCAATTACACTTCAGTAAAGCTAGGGGGGAAGCAAAAACAGGAAACAAAACTGAAATTCTATTTCTGTTGCTCACAACTAAGAATTTTGACTTATATAAGAACAATCTGAAAGAGACTTTAAAAATATATATATGGACTTTTGTAGCCTCAAGATTTTGACACTTCATGGGGAAAACAGACAAGCGAGAACTTACTATATATAATATGAAAAGTGCTTGTTTTTGTTGTAACAGACACACCTACAAAGCATTCTGAGAACCCAATGAAGGGAATCTTTTTCTTTGTGGGTGAAGTGGGATAGAAGGCCAGGTCAGATTTGATAAGAAAGTAGCAAGAACTGAGTCTTTAAGTGTCCATAAGATTTCATCATACAAAGAGCTGAGAAAGAAGACCTATATTTAAAGTGAAAAGCATGATCAAATGTAAAGCAGGAGGGAAGAGATCCTGAGGATAAAGTAATTAAGGGTATGAGCACAATTAGGTATATGGCTGGGAGAAGGCAATGGCACCCCACTCCAGTACTCTTGCCTGGCAAATCCCATGGACAGAGGAGCCTGGTAGGCTGCAGTCCATGGGATCGCTAGGAGTTGGACACGACTGAGCGACTTCATTTTCACTTTTCGCTTTCATGCATTGGAGAAGGAAATGGCAACCCACTCCAGTATTCTTGCCTGGAGGATTCCAGGGACGGAGGAGCTTGGGTGGCCTGCCCTCTATGGGGTCGCACAGAGTTGGACACGACTGAAGCGACTTAGCAGCAGCAGCAGCAGGTATATGGCTGAGGAGAAAATGTGGAGAGTATCTGAAGGAGGATGTGGGAAATTCAGGTGGATAAGCCAATGTAACCAAATTCTATAAAATCTTAAAATGATATTCCAACATGTTTGAGTATTATCCTTGTCTGATTTCTGTCAGTTTTAGAGGTAAAGCATGTTGGCCCATCAGCCTCATGACCTAGTGGGAGATGAGTAGGTCATTGAGGTGAAGAATGGGTTGTGGCCAGAGAGTAATAATCCAGCCTCAGCCTAATAGCTGAAAGCAGGACAAAAACCAGTGAGTTATTTTGAAGAAAAAACTTATGGTTACCTGGGAGAAGGGGAAGGGGAGGGATAACTTGGGAGACTGGGACTGACATACACACACAACTAAATATAAAATAAATAATAAGGACCTACTGTATAGCACAGAGAACTCTACTCAATACTCTGTAATGACCTATATGGGCGGAAGGAAGAGTCTAAAAAAGAGTAGATATATGTGTATATATAACCATACAGCATAAACTACCACAACATTGTAAACCAACTATATACTCCTATAAAAATTTTAAAATAAATTAAGTAAAAATAAAAGGAGTTGGTTGGAACTCAGAAAATAAAATAAAGGCTTATTCAGAGAAAGGAGACTTATTTAGATAATAGAAGCCTTATTCAGATAAAACAAAGAACACATGGGGAAATGGAAAATAGCAGGATGATAAATTTAAATCTAACTATATTAATAATCACACCTGTAAATAGTTTAAACACCCTGATTCAAAGACAGAGCTGGTGGGGTATCAAGGCTCATCAGTTTTGTAATTGACTGAATTCTGTCATCCCCAAATTCATATACTGTGGCCCTAAACTCCAGTGTGACTGTATCTGGCGATCTGGGTCTTTAGGAGGTAAAGAGAAAGTGCCTTTACAAACAACTAATGACTAACACTATATTTAATAGTGAATATTGGATATTTGGGCTTCCCAGGTAGATTCAGTGGTAAAGAATCTGCCTCGCAATGCAGGAGATATAAGAGACACATGTTTGATTCCTGGGTCAGGAAGATCCCCTAAAGTAGGAAATGGCAACCGGTCCATGGGCAGAGGAGCCCGGTGGGCTACAGTACACGGGGTTGCAAAGAGCTGGACATGACTGAGCGACTGATCATACTAAGCTTTGACATGGATATGGGAGAATTGGAAGTTTCATATAATGTGAATAAGAATGTAAAGTGGCATAACCACTTTGGAAAACAGTTGGGTGGTTTATAAAATGTGAAACATACAATTACCATATGTGATCCACCCTTTCAACCCCTAAGTATTTGCCCAAGAGAAATGAAAGCATATGTCCATACAAAGACTTAAGAAAATGTTTATAGCAGTTTTATATATAATAGCTAAAAACTTATAAACACCCAAATGCCCATTAACAAGTGAATAGATAAACAAATTGTGGCATATCCATATGATAGACGGTCACCCAGCTCCTTCTTCTTTTTTTTAACTCCTTTCTATTAACAAAAGGAATGTGGATGGATCTCAGAATAATTATAATGAGTGAAAGGAGTCAGACAAAACAATACATATTGATGATTCCATTTATGTAACATTCTAGAAAATATGGACTAGCCCATAATGAAAGACAGCAGGTCAGTGGTTGTTTGGGCATGGGGAGGACAAATGAGGAAGAGAAGGGAGGTACAGATTACAAGGGGCACAAGCAAACCTTTGGGGGTGTCGGATATGTTCATTATTCTGGTGGTGATGATGGTGTCATGACTGTATACGCATGTCGAAACTTATCAAATTGTATTATTTAAATATGTACAGCTTAGTATATGTCGATTTTACTTCAATAAAGCTGTTAACAAAATAAATAAAAGAGCTTTATGAGCTCAGACTTGATCTGCCTCAATAAATTCCATCTGTTGGTGGAAACAGAGATTGAGAATAATAACAATTTGGAATTTTCACTTTGGGAAATAACCAAAGAAGACAACCTGGGATGAAAAAAAAAAATTGCTGAGCCACAAGGAGAGTTTTGAAGAGGTCAGAAAGTGTTCATTTTCTTTGCATTTAATCAACATAGAAAGCCTCAGAGTCACATGATAAAGGATCCAAGAGAAATCTTAGAGAGATGAAATACAGTCCAATTTCTTTATTTTACAAATGAGGAAATGAATCCAGGAGAAAGAAAGGGACTTGCCTTAGGGCACACACTTACAGAGCTAAAAATAAAATGTGAGTTCTCTGAAGATTACTCTAATGCTTATTTTTCTTTATCTGCTGCTGCTGCTAAGTCGCTTCAGTAGTGTCCGACTCTATGCGACCCCATAGACGGCAGCCCACCAGGCTCCCCTGTCCCTGGGATTCTCCAGGCAAGAACACTGGAGTGGGTTGCCATTTCCTTCTCCAATGCATGAAAGTGAAAAGTGAAAGTGAAGTCGCTCAGTCGTGTCCGACTCTTAGTGACCCCATGGACAGCAGCCCACCAGGCTCCTCCGTCCATGGGATTCTCCAGGCAAGAGTACAGGAGTGGGGTGCCATTGCCTTCTTTATCTAGCTATCCTAATTACCCCTGGGTAATTATTAATCTAGGTTAGTCTATAATAATTCGAATAAGATACCACCTATGAGATGCTGAGTTCCTTCATGGCCATATGGATGGCAGAGAATACCACTTCCTTTACCTTCACATTTGCAGTCCCCAAACCCTCTTAGACAGACAACGCTCCTTGTAAGGCACTAATGCTTTCCTGGTTACCCTCAGGGTCTAGGCAGCTTGAAACTGTTACTTTTGATGTGACTTCCTTACAGGTACAGTCAGATCTGCTATAATGCTATCTTGAAAGCACAGATTGGTTCCAATGTGATTGATATATTAGGAAACAATATATGAATGAGTATAATGCAAATCTGCCTTGGCCTATGCAAGATCTTCCAGCGAGAAACACTTGGTGAAAGCAGAAAACCATCCAGCTGAACTGAGGCACCTGGGAATACACAAAACGCACACCCATACCCCTCAGATAGCTACCAGCTACCTCGGGTTACTGTGTATGTGGAGTTATGCCCATCCGCATCTGCTGTTAGAATCTTCCTCTGATTTCAGGTAATTTACCTTCCAAGCACAGTACAATGAATTACAAGCTGCAACCCTTCCAGTGTCTGTTTCCTCAAACAAATTTCAAATCTTTTTTTTAAGAGAAAGTGCTGTATTTATTGTATTATTTATGGATTTCCTTTTTTTTTCAACTTGAAAGTGGTCATTGTTTACTAACTGACGAGATTACAAAAATAATCATGACAGACACCATAGTTCAGCCTTCTAAAGAAGCCTGTTGATCTAGTCTCCCCTGTTGCCAGCATCTCCACCTCCTACACCATGCATGGGCTTTCTCTTCATTCTATCTTATGAAGAAGATAACCGGAAAACCACAGGAAGATGTTTGCATTTTCCAACAGTATGGGTCTCATAAATCAGATCCTCCATGGCAGATGATGCCCTATTTACCAAGAGATCAAGCAATCAAAGTGCTGTCTATTGGGACAGTTAGCTTCTTGTTGATCTTGCTATATCATGCTTATAGATCAATTCTTTTACTAATTTCTATTTCAGGTATTCCATACAGCAGCGGTCCCCAACCTTTTTTGATACTAGGGACTGGTTTCTTGGAAGACAATTTTCCACTGACTGGGGAGGTGAGGGGATAGTTTCAGGATGATTCAAGTGCATTACATTTATTGTGTACTTTATTTCTATTATTATTACATCAGCTCCACCTCAGACCATCAGGTATTAGATTCTGGAGCTTGGGGACCCCTGCCATACAGTATATGGCTCTTCAATCCTCAGCATGTAAATTGAGCCTTGTTGAGCTTAACAAAATGCCATTGATGAACTGACAAAGTTCACCTCTCAGATCTTTGGGCTCACACTGTTGATACCTTAATCCTAAAGACAAATGCTCATTCAGGTTCTAGAGTTATTAATACATAAAAGTTGCCCACTTTTCTTGTCATCTTGGCCAGTCAAATCTTCTGTACATCTACGTATTTTCCTTATTATGAGGTTTAGCTTTTTCATAGATAAGATTCCTCTTTGACTTTTGAAGCATCTTTTGGGCAAACTTATTTCTCAGGTGCATGATTATCAGCTCTGCAAAATTCCTTTGCTTTTTCTTAATGGTACCTGGCATAGTGGGAACCCTTTTCCCCTTCTCTTTGATTGCTGTTGTTCAGTCGCTCAGTCATGTCTGACTCTTTGCGACCCTATGAACTGCAGCACTCCAAGCTTCCCTGTCCTTCAGTATCTCCCAGAGATTGCTCAATCTTATGTCCATCAAGTCAGAGATGCCATCCAACCATCTCATCCTCTGTCATCCCCTTCTCCTCCTGCCTTCAATCTTTCCCAGCATCAGGGTCTTTTCCAATGAGTTGGCGCTTCATATCAGGTGGCCAAAGTATTGGAGTTTCAGCTTCAGCATCAGTCCTTCCAATGAATATTCAGGGTTGATTTCCTTAGGATTGATGGGTTTGATCTCCTTGCTGTCCAAGAAACTTTCAAGAGTCTTCTCCAGCACCACAGTTCCAAAACATCAATTCTTTGGTGCTCAGCCTTCACTATGATCCAACTCTCACATCCATACATGACTACTGGAAGAACCATAGCTTTGACTAGACACACCTTTGCCTGCAAAGTACTGTCTCTGCTTTTTAATCGCTGGCTAGGTTTGTCATAGCTTTTCTTCCAAGGAGCAAGCATCTTTTAACTTCATGGCTGCAGTCTTCTCTTCTATATCCTCCATGATTTCAGCCAGAAAAGAGGTGACTCATACATTTCTTAACCATTTAACATGTACAAAATTGTGCTAGCATTTTTATTAGGTTCTTATCTTTTTAATGTGTCACTGGTGAAGTTTTGGAGTGCTGTCTCCCTAAGATCATCTTTCCCCATAAGCCCTATGGACTTTATTGCACTACTGTGCATAGCATGGTGATTTTTATGAAAGCAATTATCACATTATAGCAGAAGTGTATTAAGAGTGTAGGGTACACCCTTAAAAGACTAATCTTGGGTACAAGAGCTTTGGGTACACACATTTATACACACAAGCTTGTTTAAATACAGTTGACAATGCAGGGGTTGAACATTGCAGGGGTTGGGGTGCTGACCTGCACAGTTAAAAAAAAATCTAAGTATAATTTATAGCTGGCCCCTCTTATTGGCAGTTCCTCTATATCCACTGTTCTATATCCATGGATTCAACCAGTCAATACTAATACTGTAGTACTGGGCTTCCCTTGTAGCTCTCCCTTGCAATGCAGGAGACCCGGGTTCGATTTATGGATCAGGATGATCCCCTGGAGAAGGAAATGGCAACCCACTCCAGTATTCTTGCCTGGAAAATCCCATGGACAGAGGAGCCTGGCGGGCTACAGTCCATGGGGCCACAAGAGTCGGACACGACTTAGCAACTCAACCACCACTGTAGTATTACTCTTGGAAAAAAATCTGTGTATAAGTGGACCCATGCAGTTCAAATCTGTGTTGTTCAAGAGTCAACTATTCCACCAGGCAGGTGTCCTGTCATGTCAGTTTTTTTCAGGGTTGACAGAAGAATAAAGTATCCATTTCAGAGGCCACCTAGACAGTGGTTCTTAGTTGCAGGATATGGGTCCCTTGTTCCTTCTGACTTTCTGAATCTTGGGGGGGATGGCCACCAGCAAAGACAAGCATTAAATCAGTTTACATACAATGGTTCAGGTTAGCAATGACCCACTCTTTTGTCATCTTAGGTGCTGGAAACAGTATAGGTCAAAGCATGTTCCCGCATCACAATCACCCAGAAAACTGAATAGAAAGAAGATTCCTGGACCTCACTCCAGATCTGCCAAATCAGAACCTCTAGGACTACGAACTAAGGAATCAGCATTTTGACACTCAGTGGTCCTTAGACACCCTAAGCTTTGGGAACCACTGGACTAGCATGCCTGGCTAAACAAGACACAATGCAGAACCAGGTTCCCAGGTGCTTAATATATAGTCAAACTACCTTTTATCTAGAACAGCTGGCTTTTATTCTGTTTCATATCATTACCGTCCAACTCCAATGTCTTACGTCCAATTTTAGACCATTATTGTTGAGATATGCCATGGATACAACACATTGACCTGTGTGAGGAATTGGGGGTTGAAAAAAAGAAAGGAAAGTGCCAGAAAGGGGCCTGGCATATTAAGAGAGTGTTGTTCTGTAGCTGGTTCATTAAGTTCATATCCCATCTGTCTGTCAAATTTTTTAGAACTTTGAATTAAATTCTCTGGTGTGTTTTGAAACAAAGACAGGACATCTGTAGCTTCCTAATGAATAATTTCTCTCTTCTATAATCTAGCCACTGATGAACAGGCACTAAGTCCTGTATTTGTGTACAAGATGGGTTGGGAACAAAATACCAGCTAAAAACTGCAGAGATATTATGAGTGCATTAAAGGAATATAATTATTTTTATGGAGAAGATAGCCATTATTATAATGTGCCATACAGTAGTGCTTTGTAATCATCAGCAAGTGTTAATGTAATGTTTAACATCTTTCACCTTGAAAAGTGAGTATTTTATTATGATTCAAGTCACAGGTAAAATAATGAAAGATCTTAACTTTCTCCTTAATAGCTCCGAATACATATTGCAAAATAACTCCAGTACTTAGCATGCAGAGAGGAGAAAAAGCAAGTTCTATCTTCTAGTGTGTGTAAGAGGACATTGTAACAAAGAGATGCTTTTGAAGTAAACAGTGAAGGAAATGGACATGAAAGTACAGAATTAAAATGGATTTGCTTTGTCTGTTTTAAAATTGTTGAAACAAGAACTCCCAAGATGAAATGTATTATGCATGCTGAGTAAAATGGCCCCAGGTATCAGAGAATTAGTGTGAGAATTAGCTAAGGGCTAGAAACCTCCATTCCCAGAAGTTATACTAACGATTCATCTTGCCCACCCTTTTCTAAATAAGACTTGACTTTATTTGTTCAAGTATTCTCACTTTCTGATGGCATAACAAGTGTAATGTTTATATTTTTAGAGTAAAATGCCATATCTACAACTTATTTTTAATAAATGTTCAGAGAAAGAAAAAACAAATATGGTAAAGCGTTAACCACTGATGACTCTAAGAGAGTTAGATGCGTGTTCACTCAACTATTCCATCAACTTTTCTGAACGGGGGAGATTTTTCACAGTATAAATTTGGAGGGAAAAAAAGGAATGCACAGTGCTGCTTAAGGTCAATGAAAATATTCACTATCACTCCAGAAACCCCTGAAATCATACCCAAGCCTGGGAGCATGATTTGATGTGTAATTCTGGTTTTATGGCTTGGCATAGTACTCCTCTAAAATTATGACTGAAGAAGAAGGAAGTGAAACTCAATACTTCCCTACCCACTGTAATTCTCTTGATATTGAGTATATTTCCCGCCAGAAGTATGACTTGCACAGTAAATGCTACAGCGGTTTTCTACCTTCAGGCCCATTCTTAAAAGATTATTCCTCTTTCTGTGGTTGACTAAAAACTGAGTTGTCATAGTATAAAGATCAAATTGAGTCTCTGCAAAGAACAGGTTTTACATTAAATCTTCGAACCAAATAGTTTCAAACCAGGAAAAGGTTTATAGACTTGGATCCATGAGTGAAATTTCATGTATCAAAATGAATGACAAAGTGGATTTATTCATGGCGTGAAATCATGGAATTGAGACTTTCTTCTGGGCCACAAGTACTGAAGCCCATATGCCCTAGAGCCCAGGCTCAGTAACAAGAGCAGTCGTCGAAATGAGAAGTCCACGTATCGCAACTACAGAGTAGTCCCTCACTCATCACGACTAGAGAAACCCTGCTCGCAGCAGCAAAGACCCTGCTGCCTCTGCTTCTCCTGCTCAGTCGTGTCCAACTCTGCAACCCCATGGACTGTAGCCCACGAAGCTCCCCTGTCCAAGGAACTGCCAGGCAAGGATACCAGAGTGGGTTGCCAATTTCCTCCTCCAAGATTTCTTCCTGACCCAGGGATCAAACTCGCATCTCCTGCATTGCAGGCGGTTTCTTTACCACTGAGCCATCAAGGAAGCCCTAAGGAAGACCCAATGCACCCAAAATAAATAAATTTTTTTTAAAAAATATTTTTTCCTGGAAGAGTCATAGATGTTTTCCTGTTATATATGTTTACATTTGCTTCTATATGTTATATATGTTTCCATTTCAGAAACTTGAAGCAACTAGTTCATCTCACATTTTCTCTTCTTCTTCCTTGTCATCATCTTTCTTCTCTGGCCCCCATTACTTTAATCTCAGACTCTTCTACTTAAAGTGCAGTCCTGGGCAAAAGACCCTATCTCATCCCCAGAATAAGAAGGCTCGATAAAGGACATAAATGGTATGGACCTAACAAAAGCAGAAGATATTAAGAAGAGATGGCAAGAATACACAGAAGAACTGTACAAAAAAGATCTTCACGACCCAGATAATCACGATGGTGTGATCACTGACCTAGAGCCAGACATCCTGGAATGTGAAGTCAAGTGGGCCTTAGAAAGCACCACTACAAACAAAGCTAGTGGAGGTGATGGAATTCCAGTTTAGCTATTTCAAATCCTGAAAGATGATGCTGTGAAAGTGCTCCAACTCAATATGCCAGCAAATTTGGAAAACTCAGCAGTGGCCACAGGACTGGAAAAGGTCAGTTTTCATTCCAATCCCAAAGAAAGGCAATGAATGCTCAAACTACCGCACAATTGCACTCATCTCACAGGCTAGTAAAGTAATGCTCAAAATTCTCCAAGCCAGGCTTCAGCAATATGTGAACCGTGAACTTCCTGATGTTCAAGCTGGTTTTAGAAAAGGCAGAGGAACCAGAGATCAAATTGCCAACATCCGCTGGATCATGGAAAAAGCAAGAGAGTTCCAGAAAAACATCTATTTCTGCTTTATTGACTACGCCAAAACCTTTGACTGCGTGGATCACAATAAACTGTGGAAAATTCTGAAAGAGATGGGAATATCAGACCACCTGATCTGCTTCTTGAGAAATCTGTATGCAGGTCAGGAAGTAACAGTTAGAACTGGACATGGAACAACAGACTGGTTCCAAATAGGAAAAGGAGTACGTCAAGGCTGTATATTGTCACCCTGCTTATTTAACTTATATGCAGAGTACATCATGAGAAATGCCGGACTGGAAGAAGCACAAGCTGGAATCAAGATTGCCGGGAGAAATATCAATAACCTGAGATATGCATATGACACCACCCTTATGGCAGAAAGTGAAGAGGAACTAAAAAGCCTCTTGATGAAAGTGAAAGTGGAAGTTACCGTAGGGCTCGAAATCTGCGGGTTTTAATTGTTTATTTATTTTTCCTCCCTATTATGTTGCCCTCTGTGCTGCCTTATGATCCAGCAATCCCACTGCTGGGCATACACACTGAGGAAACCAGAAGGGAAAGAGACACGTGTACCCCAATGTTCATCGCAGCACTGTTTATAATAGCCAGGACATGGAAACAACCTAGATGTCCATCAGCAGATGAATGGATAAGAAAGCTGTGGTACGTATACACAATGGAGTATTACTCAGCCATTAAAAAGAATACATTTGAATCAGTTCTAATGAGGTGGATGAAACTGGAGCCTATCATACAGAGTGAAGTAAGCCAGAAAGAAAAACACCAATACAGTATACTAACACATAAATATGGAATCTAGAAAGATGGTAACAATAACCCTGTGTACGAGACAGCAAAAGAGACACTGATGTATAGAACAGTCTTATGGACTCTGTGGGAGAGGGAGAGGGAGAGGGTGGGAAGATTTGGGAGAATGGCATTGAAACATGTATAATATCATGTATGAAACGAGTTGCCAGTCTAGGTTCGATGCACAACACTGGATGCTTGGGGCTGGTGCACTGGGACGACCCAGAGGGAGGGTATGGGGAGGGAGGAGGGAGGAGGGTTCAGGATGGGGAACACATGTATACCTGTGGCGGATTCATTTCGATATTTGGCACAAGTAATACAATATTGTAAAGTTTAAAAATAAAATTAAATTTAAAAAATTATAATTAAAAAAAAAAAGAAAGTGAAAGTGGAGAGTGACAAAGTTGGCTTAAAGCTCAACATTCAGAAAACAAAGATCATGGCATCTGGTCCCATCACTTCATGGCAAATAGATGGGGAAACAGTGGAAACAGTGTCAGACTTTATTTTTGGGGGCTCCAAATCACTACAGATGGTGACTGTAGCCATGAAATGAAAAGATGCTTACTCCTTGGAAGGAAAGTTATGACCAACCTAGATAGCATATTCAAAAGCAGAGACATTACTTTGCCAACTAAGGTTCATCTAGTCAAGGCTATGGTTTTTCCAGTGGTCATGTATGGATGTGAGAGTTGGACTATGAAGAAGGCTGAGCGCAGAAGAATTGATGCTTTTGAACTGTGGTGTTGGGGAAGACTCTTGAGAGTCCCTTGGACTGCAAGGAGATCCAACCAGTCCATTCTGAAGGAGATCAGCCCTGGGATTTCTTTGGAAGGAATGATGCTGAAGCTGAATCTCCAGTACTTTGGCCACCTCATGTGAAAAGTTGACTCACTGGAAAAGACTCTGATCCTGGGAGGAACTGGGGGCAGGAGGAGAAGGGGACGACAGAGAATGAGATGGCTGGATGGCATCACTGACTCGATAGACGTGAGTCTGAGTGACCTCTAGGAGTTGGTGATGGACAGGGAGGCCTGGCGTGCTGCGATTCATGGGGTCGCAAAGAGTCGGACACGACTGAGCGACTGAACTGAACTGAACTAATGTACCTCACAACCGTCCTGGATTCCATGTCAGTTCAGCCTCATTTTTATTTGCCAGTGAATTGTGTGAACCCACCAGCCTCATGATCTCTCCAATCAATAATTTAAATCCCCCCTTCTCTGAAACAGAAATAAGGAGATTCTCTCTCTCTCCCTCCCTCCCTTCCTCTTTATCTCTCCCCCACCAGCTTCCATTTCTATAGATTCAACAAATGACGGTTTGGGGAGTTACTAAACTTAGCCCTTAGGCTACCTGACCTATTTGCCCTTTCACAGCTGGCTCTCCGTTGCACCTGCTGGACCCATTATAGTTCTACATTCCATGGAAACCAAAAGATTCTTAAAACTTGCTTAGTAAATGCTGGTTTCCATTCTCCCAGGAATGCAAGTTCATGACAGGTGACATGCATAATGGGATCAGCTGAACCTAGTTATATTCTCTACTGAAGCCCTTAGGTATAGCTGCAAGACTTCCCGGATACCAAATGCTTCTGTCTGCTGCACCATGAGCATCTGCTTCCAGATACATGGTTAAAGTGATGACCAGACAGACACAGAAATAGCTGTGCACAGTCTCCCAAAGCACCTTCAGGACGACAGGTATTGTGTCTGCTCATCTGCCGCTGCTATTATTAGAAGCCCTTCATACTAAGCTGTTGTTGAGGATGAAGTGGATTAAGACTTATGAAGTCTTTGTGATAAACACATGACACAGGGCTTTCGGGCGGGCTGGGTGGCATGCAGTTTTATTCAGCACCACACCTCAAATGCTCAGCAGGGCAGCCTGCTTTAAGGGTACTTTCCAAGCAGCAGCAAGGCACTTCAAATGTTTGAATGACTCATCCAAACTGACCTTCCACCACAGCCCAACTAACCTCAGGGGATGGGCGGGCTGGCAGCAAACTGCCACAGGGAAACACACTGGAGAGGAAGCAAGGGAACCACAGATGCCCACCAACCGGGCAGATGAGTCACTGGGTCCCTCGGTGCCTTTGTTAACCTGTGAAGTTCACGGACAACAACACCTACCTCCTACTTGCCTTGGGAGCTTGTTCCGAGGAATGCAGGCAATGCTGGCCAAGTGTTGAGAACTCCAGAAGATACTAGAATTCAGACAAATAGAATGCCAAGTCACAGTGGACATTGTGAACCCTAGCTCCTTCCTTATATCGACAGAGACATGCCATTTATGGCATTTGTTAATGCAAATGTCTTTACATTTGGATCATAATAATAACTAGAGAGCCAGGAGATACCAAGCACTCAGCTACGTTGTGATGTGACTGCCCCTCAGGTAGAGTCCTATAGAGAAAGCAAGGGCCCTTGAGATGTGCATGCTGGAGAGTGTACCCTTTTATGAACTACACCTGTTCAGAGCGTGAGAGCATGACTGAACTGGCACAGCAGATTCCCTCCCATTCCAGGAGACATGTGATGGAAGTCTATCGAACTGGGCCAGGAGCAGGGTCATCCACCAGCCACTCTTTGTAGATTTGATCTGTTGATTCTACCAGCACCCTAGAGGAGAGAGAGCAGTGCTGGGGGCAAAAGGCATACTCAAGTGTAATCTCTGATAGATCTCACTTCTCCAGAGGATATGGAGAATAAGTCACAAATAATAAAGCCCAGCCTGTGGAAAGAGACCAAAACAAGAGAAGGGGCATCAGACTCAGACAACTCACAGGCCCCTGAAAAGATTTCCTGCAGGAATCAGAAAACAAAGTTTTGGAAAGCTTCCCTCCTCAGAAGAATGCAGAGTAACTGGTCTCTTTAAAACAGATTCAGAAAAATGAAGGTAGTTGAGATGAGTCTGAGACAATGGGATTAAAACCCGTAAAGGAGACAGTACAGAGCAGAATTGACCATGTGGCATCACCTTTCTTAAGGGCAGCTCAGCAACATGTATTTATATTCTTAAATACATACATGGTCTTTTACTTAACAGGTCTATTTCTAAAAAATTTAATCCAAGGAAATAATAGTACAAATTTACAAAGATGGAAGTACAGGTGTTAATTAGGACTTTTATAATAGAAAAATGTGTCTACCAATGGAGAATTACTTAAATAAATTATGGTATTGATATATCACAACATTAAGGTGGATACAGCATTAATAATTTTTAATTTTTTTCATATTCTTTTATATTACAGCTATTGAATATAGTTTCTTGTTCTATACAGTAGTACCTTGCTTTTTTATTTTATATATAGTAGTTTGTATCTGCTAATCCGAAACTCCTAATTTAACTCCACCAATTCTCCCCTTTGCAACTATAAATTTGTTTTCTATATCTGTGAGACTACTTCAGTTTTATAAATTCATTTGCATTATATTTTAGTTTCCACATATGTTACGTCATATGATATTCGTCTTTCTCTGATTTACTTCACTTAGTATGGTCATCTCTAGGTCCAGGGCACACTTGAGCAATACTACTCTCAGATCTGGACAAGAAGTACCTCTGCCCTGGGCTTCATGCTTTAGCCTTGCTCTGCGCACCACGAACCCTGCATACCATAAACACATACACGAATATCAGAGCACAGGCCTGCCACTTGTCATCTGACCGTTAGCACTGGCCCAGCACAACCTCTAACCCTAAAAATGGGCTCCTGTCCAGACCCCAGAGGAATACTGCTTCCCCTGGCTAACCCTCTCTCCTCAAAACAAAAGGCAGCTGTGTCAAAATGCCATCAAGATTTGCGGGTTGCTCCACTGCTGACACCGAAGGCCAGTATCTCTGGAATTCAGGGCAGATCTGAGCAGCCCAAGTTCTTAGGTTAGAAAAAAGACAAATTTGTTACCTTGTCAAATCTGTCTCAGCTTGAAGGCAATAAATTCTTCCACCGTGAAGTATTTCCCAATAGTGCCACACCTTCCTGTTTTTGTGTTCCAGTTCATTGCGCTAGGAGAACTAACAATATTATATTCACAACAGTCACGTATAATGGCAGAGGAAATTTTTGTAACACTAAACAAGTTTGTTTCACTTTTTGATTTAATGCCATCTCTCAGATCCCAAACCACCTCTTAGATTTTGCCGTGTGAGGCCCTTCCTGGGACTCTGCAAGTGACACTCCTAGTTTCTGCCAATAGGCAAGACTGCAGCTAGACGGCAAGGCCAGAGAAGGCAAAGACTTGCTCCTTTTTGTGTCTGTTGGGTATTTCTAGCAGCATCATCTCCACGACAGCCCTTCAATGTGGCAGCGACAGCTGGTTCATGTCCTGCTTGTGGTGGCAGTCCCAGACCAAGCATCGCAGCATCTACCGGCCAGACAAGACTCCCTGTTCCAAGTCTGCACTTCAGCTATCCAGTGCCTCCTCCGAGCTTTAGTTTCTCCTCTGCTCTCCGAGCCCCAGGCTGGTGGCTTCTGCAGCTACTATCTTCATGTTATTTTGTGTGTGCTAAGTAGCTTCAGTTGTGTCCAACTCTTTGAGACCCCATGGACTATAGCCTACCAGGCTCCTCTGTCCAAGGAATTCTCCAGGCAAGAATACTGGAGTGGGTTGCCATGCCCTTCTCAAGGAGATCTTCCTGACCCAGGGATTGAACCCCCGTCTCTTTACATCTCCTGCACTGGCAAGAGGGGTCTTTACCACTAGCGCCGATGTTACTTTCATGACTCTTTTTCAGTATTTTAGTGCGAGGATACCTGTTTACCAATTCCTAAGTTCTTGCTGTAATTTCTGTTTTCCTAACTGAACCTTACTGATGCAATAGATCTGAATGTAGTAAGCATGAAGAATAACAATAATTCTTCACAGTGCAATTAGACAGACACTGAGTTCTGGAATTGAGAATGGCTTTATTTTTATAAATGTACTTAATAAGACTTAATTAAATGTTGAACAAATAAAATACAATCTTATTTAAATACTTTGAGTTTAAATTTTTTATATTTAGAATTATTTGTACTGGGCTTTGTACTTTTAATAAGTAATCTTGAATACTTTAGAAGAAAAAATATCTTACATTAAAAACATGATGTATTAGTCAAGGTCCAAGTGACAGAGAGACTTATTTCAAGGAATGGGTTCATGTGATTGTCAAGGCTGTCAAGTCTGAAATCCAAAGGGCCGGCCACCAAGGCTAGAACTCTGGGGCAGAAATGAAGCTACAGACTTGAGGCAGAATTTCTTCTTAACTGTGAAACCTCAGGTTTTCCTCTTAAGGCCTTTCAATTAATTCAATGAGACCCACTTACACTGTTGAAGGTAATCTTAAAGCCAACTAATTGTAGGTGTTAACCACATCTACAAAATACCTCCATGGCAATACCTAGATTAGTGTGGTTGAATAACTGTCTACAATAACTGAGCCAAGCTGATACATAAAACCATCATTTCTACATATGAAAAATATAAAATAATTTTATATAAAATAATACCTGTAAAATACATAAATGTTTTTATTTTATAACATTAATTTAAATTTTTGTAAATATATTTAATGTTTGTATACCCTGAATACTTTATGTTTGATTTAGAAATGAAAAAGACAAACGTAGAGCCCAGGGGAAAAAAAATTTTGAAGTTGCAGAAATTTCATCTAATTTGCTCAAGTTGTATGTCTGAAAAGAAAAATTTTCTTGCTTTTTCATTATATTTGATGAATAACTAAATCTCTGTTATGTTAATTCTAAACATAGAATTTCCAATATAATGTCCTGTTTGCTAACTTAGTATGATCATAGCCAGGTGAAGGCTGCTCATTTCCACTGTTTTCAAGTTTGGAACATTTACGTCGACCACCTCTTTCCAGAAGGGAAAATCCTGAATACCTGTGCTAAACATGCTTGGATTTGGCAATGTCCTTGAAATATATTTGAAATATATATTGAGCGTTCCTGGTGGCTCAGACTGTAAAGAATTGCCTGCAATGCAGAAGACCTAGATTAAATCCCTGGTCGGGAAGATTCCCTGAAAAAGGGAATGGCTACCTACTCCAGTATTCTTGTCTGGAGAATTCCATGGACAGAGGAGCCTGGGGGGGCTATAGTCCCTGGGCTCGCAAAGAATCAGACACTACCTTAGCAACTAACTTTCACTTTGAAATATACTGCAACCAGGATAGAAAAATGTTTATGGTCACTGCTATTTTCTGTCACATTGCTTCACAAGAAACTTTATAACAACTGACTAATGTAAATATTTTCATTTATTATCATTATTTTTTGGCTAATTTGGTAAGCCAAACTGATGGTAAGCCAAAAAAGATATGTTGTTTTTATTTTAATTATTGGTGAAGAGAAATAATTTGTATTTGAATTAACGCTATATATTACTAAAGCATGAAACCATTTATAGTTTATGACCAAGCAATTCTACTCATTAAATTTATTTTGGACAAATGGTCCATACTCAGAAGAACTGAAGAACTATACTTAAAGCAGAAGATAGGTATGAAAGTACTTTTTTCCTGGAGTTATTATATCATTGGAAAACTGGAACCAATGTTGAATGAGTGGAGACTTATTGTCTAATTATAATAAATTTATTTATCGACTTTATGCTGCCCCCTTCCCATGGCTGCTATATTAAGTTTATATGCCATCATGGGTAACAGGGCAGGAGGAAGGGGTGAGAAGACTCATAAGTGTAAAAAAGGTTAAAAAAAATGCCAGATATTAATTATTCATACACTTTGAGTATATTAAGATTTTTAAACATGCATTTAAAAGGCCAGAAGGAAATTCATCAAAATGTTGATCTTGGTTATAATAGGGTCACAAGATCATAAGTATAATTTTTCTTCTTTAATTGCTTTTTTTGCTTTATAGAAAAACTTTTTCTATAAAGAGGTTATATAACTTTTTCCTTGTAAAGAAAAGTGAAAAAATAATTCCATATAGACTGCAAGGAGATCCAACCAGTCCATTCTGAAGGAGATCAGCCCTGGGATTTCTTTGGAAGGAATGATGCTAAAGCTGAAACTCCAGTACTTTGGCCACCTCATGTGAAGAGTTGACTCATTGGAAAAGACTCTGATGCTGGGAGGGATTGGGGGCAGGAGGAGAAGGGGACGACAGAGGATGAGATGGCTGGATGGCATCACTGACTCGATGGATGTGAGTTTGAGTGAACTCCGAGAGTTGGTGATGGACAGGGAGGCCTGGCGTGCTGCGATTCATGGGGTTGCAAAGAGTCGGATGTGATTGAGCGATTGAACTGAACTGAACTGAACTGATATTCCACTAAAACTTCTGAACTCATTAAAAAGTATTATTCGGAGCTAAACGAAATAGTCAAGTTTTCACTCTCTTTGAATCACCTCACTTCATGATTTACTGTGAATGTGGAAACCTTCTGAAGATTCCATCAAGTTTTCTCTGTCACCTCCAAATGTCTTTATGTAATAAATTATTATTTTCTATTGTCCCAAAGAAACACCCTGCCTATTTTCTAAAAGTAAGTCTTTCAATTGTGTCCTTGGTTTGAATTGTTTCTTGCCCTCCAAACTTGGCCCCATCCATTATGGCCTCTCGTGTGAATTTGCCTCTTTTTTCACTGGATTCTTCCCTGGGTCTAGCGCAAATCCAAAGTGCCAAATTCCTTATTCAATATTACTTAGAGCAGCAGCAGCAGATCATTGAGCCAGTCGCGCGTCCCCTCTGAGCAGAGCCCTGTTTGACCCTGCAGTTCATGTGCCCCTGAAGCCCGCCCTGCCTGACAGACTCTCTCCTGCTGTGTTTTCCATCTTGGTGAGTGGCACTGTCATCTACCCAACTTCCCAGCTTATCATTCTCAGCTTTTCCTCTCCCTATCCCTCACACCTAATAAATCACCAAGTCTTGAAAGCTCCCACTTAAATATCTCTTGAATTGGCCCACACCTCTTTATCCCCACTGCCAGTCTCCCTAATTCAGGCTCTCATCACCCCTCACCTAGAAGACTGCATCAGCCTCTAACACTCCGGCTTCTCCCAACTCCCTCCTCCACAAAGTCAGCCAGGAGAATCTTGCTAAAAATGCAAATCTCATCATCATTCTTTCCCCACCTCCCCTACTGACAACACCTCTGTAACACCCTTTGTTTGGGGGATAAAGTTCAAACACCTTAACATGGCTTATAAGGCCCTTTCTAATGTGGTCCCTGCTTGCTCTTCAAGTCTTGACTCTCACTGTAAGTCTCTCCCTCTTGGAGGCCATTCTTTCTCTGACTATTTTCTAAAAGTAAGTCTGTCAATTGTGTCCTTGGTTTGAATTAAGACCCTCAGGCCTCCAGCTAGACTTCATAAAAAAACTCAGAGAGGTCACACAGGTAGGCCTCATGGGGAAAAATACAGAAACAGCTCTAGAGCTGGCCCCGAACCCTCCACGCTGCAGTGCACAGGTTGCCTCTGCAGCAGCACCCCCGCCCACCACCCCCACCTCCCCCATCCTGGTGGGACCATGTGGTGGGGCAGAACAGTGTAATAGCTAAAAGGAGGACCCCTGGAACCAGACGCCAAGATACTTAATGCTTTCCTGCCTCAGTTTCTCATCTGTGAAAATGAGAATAATAGTATCTGCCTTAAATTCAGGATTAGGTGAGTTGATATACAAATACTTAGGACAGTTCTCTGGCACGCTGTAAGCACTATCTGAGCATCGTCGACACAACTAGAACCTGTTTCTGCTTCTCACTCCTGTCCATTGATACCCCCTATCCTTTCCAGTGCTCATGACTTCTGCTCGTTGACGGCTTTGGATTACTTATGTCTTCCCCTTCTTCGTGGCATCTGCATGTTTTCTCTTACATGAGTTTAACTTCCACAATTTGCCAACTGCTTGGCTATCTCTTGAAATGTGCCAGTCTCCCCAGGAGACATCTGATGGGTCCAGAAAAAATCACTGCAATTCCTCTGGGACAACCTACTGCAGTGCTGAGGCAGGGGCCCCGCCCGGGGCTGCTCCCCTCTGTGATGGTTCAGGGAAGGAACCTCTTAGAGGAGCCTGTGCACCAAGCTAGCATTTCGAGCCCTGTCTATGCGGTTGGCACGGGTTCACTCAACCTTAAAGCGCTGTGCTTTCTCTGACTGGTGTCATTGCCTCGTCTCCCACAGTCAGTTCTTATCCTTATCTTCCTTTTTTAAAAATTTTGTCTTTGTATATTTTATATTGGAAAGCCATGCAATACCTTCATTTTTAAATACTTCAAATCACTGCACATTTACTTCTGTGAACTATACTGCCTGTGTTTTTACGTTAAACAAATTCTAGAAGTAGTTTTAGCAATGTAAGAAATTTCCAACTTAAATAGCAAAGAAATACATCCCGCTTGCTGATGACGACAGTTGTTTCTGTATTTCCCAAGTCTTTCAGATAAGTATCTTATTTGGTAAGATGAATTCTAAGAGCAATTATGAAAAAGTCAGACAATTCCACATATACCCCAAAAACCTCACTGAAAATACTAAGTTTGTATGGGATAGAACGTAGGTGTAGCTGTAGTAACAGGATATACATATGTTTCTTTTTCTTTTACACCATATGATAAAGCGAAATTCATGATTTATTAAAATATGTATACTCATTTTAAAAATACTCAGCCATGCTATATATAAAAGATAAAATAGAAATGATTTTATATAATGTGATGTGTGTCCTTGCCAGTTCATAAATGCATTCCAGATCTAAATATCCAGGAAAAATTCAAAAGCATGGTTAGTACCCCATTGTGTTTGTTTTTTTCCTGTGTTTTTCTGCCCAAAAAGTTGAAAGAATTGTCCAGGTGAATACACACGTGGTTTGTTTCTCCTTTCTTCTGTTGATGGACATTTGAGCCATTCCCATTTGGGGCTGTTATGAGTAAAACTGCCATGAATATTCCAGTATAATTCTCTTTGTAGATATATGATTTTATTTCCCTCTCTAAACGGTGCTTTTGATGAACAGAAGCTTTTAATTTTGATGAAGGCTGATTTGTCAACTTTTCTTTTTTATGGTTAATTCATTGATGTCCTAATTATGAATTGTTGCCTACCCTAAGTCCATGAATATACTATCTTCTGTGTTCTTCTAGAAATATTACAGTTTTACCTCTCACATTTATATATATGATTTAATCTCAAGTTGCTTTTTGAGCACATTATAATGAAGAGCCTGTTACCAGGGTCTTTTTATTCCATGTAAATATTAAATTGTCCCAATGACATTCATTCTTTTCCCACCGGATTGCACTGGTGACTTTGCTGGAAATCAAGTAAACACACATACATGGGTCTATTTCCAGACTCTCTATTCTGTTTCATTGATCGATTTGTCTGTCTTTGTGCCAATAGCAAATAGACTTACTCTTGTAAACAAGATTTTAGATTAATTCTTGATGTCTGGCAGGTTAGTCCTGCAAATCCATTCTTCTTCAAGATTAACTATTTTAGATATTTTGCTTTTTTCTTATAAATTTTTTAAATCACTTGTGAATTTCTATAAAAAACCTGTTGAGAGTTTATATAATTGTATTAAATCTAATAGATAAATTTGAGGAGAATTGTCACCTTAACAATACCGAGTTTTCCAATCTTTGAAATGGTGTCTCTAATTAGGTCTTCCTTAATTTCTCTTGACAATGTTTTGTAGTTTTCAATGTAGAAGTTTGCATATCTTTGTCACTCCTAAGTATCTACTACCTTGTACTGTCATAAATGGTAGTCTTAACATTTTTATTTTCTAGTTGATTGTTGCTAATATGTAAAAATATTTTTTCCTGTTGACCTTGTATCCAGATACCTTTGCTAAAGTCAAACTTATCACTTATCTGTGGACTCAACTGGATTTTCTGTGAGTAAAGAGAGTTTTACTTCTTCCTAGGTTTGATTCCTGGGTTGGGAAGATCCCCTGGCGAAGGAAAAGGCTACCCACTCCAGTATTCTGGCCTGGAGAACACCATGGACTCTATAGTCCATGGGGTCGCAAAGAGTCAGACACGACAGAGCGACTTTCATGTTCACGTTTCCAATTGAATGCCTTTTATTTCTTTTTATTGTTTTATTGCACTGACAATATCTCTAGTACGATTTCTAGTGCTGGATCTTCAGTACAATGTGAATAGAAGTGGTAAAAATACATATTATTGTCTTGTCCCCAGTTTACGGGAGAAATGTTAAATAGTTCACCATTAAAGTCACACTGACTGTTGTTGTTTTTGTGTGTGCCTTAGCAAATTGACGAAGTTCCCTGTCTAGTTTGATGAGAATGACACAGGCGTTTAAAAATTTCTTTGGATTTATATTTATATCTCTTCTCTCACACTGAAAATACTGGTTCCTAATAATGTAAACATAATTTTTTTGTTTTGCCCTGTGATACACATGAGCTAGTTTCAAAACTATGACATCAGGAGCAATACCATAGTTATTACTAAGTAAAATGCAAGATAGCTTTGCCCTATTTTTCAGTATTATGGTGTATCTCACTAAGGATATATAGTCAGAGTCCTTGTTCTAAAGACAGTTAAAATAATCCCTTTTTCTTTATGGCTGTATCGTCAACTTGATATACAGTTTAGATTAATTTGTTTCATTTTGCTTTCAATTTTAGAGGTTTATTTTTTTCAGGTAAACTATCATATAATCTGGAAATAATCCACTGGTTAAAACTAGGTGCTTCCATTGCTAGGGGCATGGTTTGATCCTGGTCAGGGAACTAAGATCCTGCATGCTACATAATGTGGCTGGGAGGGTAAAAAAAAAAGAGAGTTCTGCTTCTTCCTTTTCAAATTTTAACCTTCTAATTATTTTCCACTTTGATTGATGGAGTTAATTTATTGTGGAGATGGTGATCATTCTTGCGTGCTCAGTCACTAAGCTGTGTGTGACTCTGCGACCCCACGGACTGTAGCCCACCAGGCTCCTCTGTCTGTGGAATTTTCCAGGCAAGAATACTGGAGTGGGTTGCCATTTTCTTCTCCAGGGAATCTTCCCGACCCAGGGATCAAATCTGCATTTCCTGTGTCTCCAGTATTACAGGCAGATTCTTTACCACTGAGCCACCTGCGAAGCCCGGGGATCATTCTTACCTGGTTCCTAACTCAAACAGGGATGTGTATAATTTTTAGTAAGTAAGATCCTGCTCCAGAGGTAATTACATGTATCTCTTAAAAGTGCTCCTTCCTCTATATTCCTCTAAGTACAACTTTAAGTCTAACTTTCATTGCCTCTTTCTCTGCCTCAATCTTTTTCCTTCTACTCTATCTTCCCTTTATGGTTGATTAGTTGTTCAAATCACTTCTGTAAAATGCAAACACATTCTTCATGAACTGTAGTTGTTACAAATATTAATAACACACAGATGGATTTGGGTTGGTTTTGGCTAGAATACAGACAGAAGGTATAGAACCCCCAATGGCTCGAGCTAGAGAATAATAATCCAGAGTTAGAATGTGGTGGTCAGAGAGCAGAGACAAAGCTGGGAAATTCAGTCCTTGTTTGAGAGGAAAGGACCTCTTTGAAGACTTGTGGCTGCTTCCCATTGATATTAACAAGGCACAAATATCTGGCTCCAATTCACCTTTCCAATCTTCTTTTAAACTATTGTCACTGACAAACTCAGCCCAACTCACCTACTCTCTCTACCATTTCTACACTTGGGGTTTCCGATTAGTTTCCTTTTGTTTCTGACACTTCAGGTTGGTCCTCTGTAGTCATGTGCCATGTATCTGATGGCTACACCCCATAAGATTCAGACACTAGAGATGTGACCGTGTTCTCTCCTCCAGCTTTTAATATGCATGCCTTCTCCTCAATGAGTGTTTCTTAATTTCTATTCCTAGAAATAATCCCTGGCTTCTCTGAATTCACCTATACCTTTACCTCTCTTATGATACCTCAATTCCTATCTTCTGCTGTGGTTATTAAAAAACAGGCATATTTTTAGATTCCCATAATTTCTGGAATGATGACCTGAGTCATAGTAATAAATAAGCATGAATGTGTTCTGATCATTACAGAAGAGACTGGCCTCCATTCCTCTTTTGTTATAATTTTAATAACACAATCTAGTAATTCATTTTGCTTGCCTGGAAAATCCCACGGGCGGAGGAGCCTGGTAGGCTGCAGTCCATGGGGCCTCGAAGAGTTAGACACGACTGAGCGACTTCACTTTCACTTTTCACTTTCATGCATTGGAGAAGGAAATGGCAACCCACTCCAGTGTTCTTGCCTGGAGAATCCCAGGGACGGGGGAGCCTGGTGGGCTGCCGTCTATGGGGTTACACAGAGTCGGACACTACTGAAGCGACTTAGCAGCAGCAGCAGCAAACGATTAGGTAGCATAAGCTTAAAATCAACAAAACTCTTTGGTTTATATTTTAAGAAGTTTGTTCTGTTCTACATCTCCCTCAACTTCTGTTTGTGAGGTTAATTCTTTAAAATTTAAGTGTAGACATTAATTAATCCATGCCAAATTTTATCTTTTGAAAGTCTATCATGTAGTCTATTGAGATCTTGATTCTTTCACCCAGCCTATAATCCATGCATTCAGCTTTTAGTCATCTGTCTTTGTTGAGGTAGCTTATCAAACTATAATTCATGAATCCTGCATAAAACTGCACACACTGGGAAAAAAACCCTTTAAGCCAACATGGGTTGATTAATTAGAAATGTTTGGCCTCTATTATTAAATTAGCTAAAAATCAAATCTACATAATCCACTGTATTATATTCCATATCACATTTCCTGGATTCATGTTTAAGGATATCATATGTTTGTCTGGTATCTCACTAACCAACACGTAATTACCAAAAGTTATCACCTTTCTACTACAATCCCTTGTAAGGAAGTAAATGAGCTTACTTTAGCATGCCTTGCTCCTGATGAACCCAGGCTGGCGCCTCCTGCCATATAAAAGGATTCTAATTGGTTTAACAAAGCCCAACACTCATGCTCACCTGACTCTCCCCACATGGAAAGGAAAGGTATTACTGCTCCAGAAATAAAACAACTTGATGACTCACTCAGACAAGAGAGGTTACTCCCTGTGACAGCTAATCACAACCTGGCGGCATACAGGTAAAGTAAATCAAGCTGATATTACTCACTCTCCAGACTGCCCATTGACAAGAGAGGCAGGAAGAGGGGTGTAGACTCACCCCTGTTGATTCCCAGCACCCACACACAGTCCACAGAGATCCCCAGCATAAGAGCAGCCTGTAAATAATCACTGTCAGCCTCCTCACTGCCTCTTCTGCCCACCTTCTTATTCAGAAAATATCCACTATCAACTGTATAACACATTCCTAAGGATGACCCTAAAATACAGGTCTTTCTGGTAGAGAAAGGTCTTCTGATAAAATGTTTTCTCTGCCAGAAATTATTTTGGTAGATGGTATCCAGTACATACTCAGACTGGGGCTTTGTTTCTTGTTAAAGCCACTAGTTTGGAGGGGATTTTAAAAATTCATACAGGTTTTATCTATTGAGGTTAAAAGGTAATTTTTTTTATGTTCTTAAGATTTATTTATTTTTTAATTTATTTAATTGGAGGTTAATTACTTTACAATATTGTATTGGTCTGCCATACATGGACATGAATCAGCCAGGGGTGTACATTTGTTCCCCATCCTGAACCCCCCTCCCACCTCCCTCCCATCCCATCCCTCAGGGTCATCCCAGTGCACCAGCTCTGAGCACCCTGTCTCATGCATCGAACCTGGACTGGCGATATGTTTCACATATAGTAATACACATGTTTCAATGCTATTCTCTCAAATCATCCCACCCTCGCCTTCTCCCACAGAGTCTAAAAGTCTGTTCTATACATCTGTATCTCTTTTGCTGTCTCGCATATAGGGTCATTGTTACCATCTTTCTAAATTCCATATATATGCATTATTATACTGTATTGGTGTTTCTCTTTCTGACTTACTTCACTCTGTATAATAGGCTCCAGTTTCATCCACCTCATTAGAACTGATTCAAATGTATTCTTTTTAATGGCTGAGTAATATTCCATTGTGTATATGTACCACAGCTTTCTTTATCCATTCATCTGCTGATGGACATCTAGGTTGCTTCCGTGTCCTGGCTGTTACAAACAGTGTTGCGATGAATATTTGGGTACACGTGTGTCTTTCAGTTCTGGTTTCCTCGGTGTGTTTGCCCAGCAGTGGGATTGCTGAGTCATATGGCATTTCTATTTCCAGTTTTTTAAGGAATCTCCACACTGTTCTCCATAGTGGCTGTACTAGTTTGCATTCCCTCCAACAGTGTACTGCTGCTACTGCTAAGTCTCTTCAGTCGTGTCCGACTCTGTACGACCCCATAGACGGCAGCCCACTAGGCTCCTCCTAGTGTTCCTGGGATTCTCCAGGCAAGAACACTGGAGTGGGTTGCCATTTCCTTCTCCAATGCATGAAAGTGAAAAGTGAAAGTGAAGTCGCTCAGTCGTGCCCAACTCTTATCGACCCCATGGACTGGAGTCTACCAGGCTCCTCCGTCCATGGGATTTTCCAGGCAAGAGTGCTGGAGCAGGGTGCCATTGCTTTCTCCAACAGTGTAAGATGGTTCCAAAATGTAATTTTTGAAAACATACTTTAATGTATCTGAGTACGTCCTGGCTCTGAGCTCTCCTTCAAGGATCATAATTCTGTTCATTTATTTGCGGATACTGAAGGAATATTTTTAGACAGGGTACTGTGGTACAGTCCAAGAAATTCCTAGAAACTCAAAATTGAATTGGATCCTGTCCTTGCTCTCTGTACTTTCTGTAAGGAAATATAATGCAAAATAATTCTATTTAATAACAACTTTGCAGAGGGGCAGGGTGTGAAAAGGAACCAAACAAACATAAAGTTTGTAAGCAAAATTGAGTTTCTCTTAGGATGATTTCCAGTGTAAAATGACATTCAACCAGCAGATTCTGACATAACCTTTTTCAACTTCTGACCAAAATACTTAAGAAGAAGAAAGAAGATGAACACCCAAATAAAAATAAAAACTGACAATTAATCTATAGGCCAGAAGCAAAGGGAAAACTCCAGTAAGGATAAGTCAGATAGAATCACCTAGAAAAGTTTAATCAATTGCTCTCCCTTTCTAGGCCGCTGGGGAAAATGGCAAACTTGCAAGGAAAAAGTCAGGTGGAAAAGCCCAGCATTTTGCCTCTGAAGGAAAAAATAAAAAACTGAAGAAATGAGAAAATTAGGTGGCCAAACTTTCCTCATATTGGAGCTGTGTTTGAGGGATCTGGAGTGCTCTTAGTCCTTCCTCCCCTCTCTTTCAAAAATATTTAAATTCTGTGATAAAAACTAGGCATATTTGGCAAAACTAATACAATTTTGTAAAGTTTAAAAATAAAATAAAATTATAATTTTAAAAAAAAAAAAAAACTAGGCATAAGCTGGGATAACACTGGAGATTTCGTGGTCCCCTAAGTGAACACTGGGCTTCCCTGGTGGCTCAGATGGTAAAGAATCTGCCTGTAATGCAGGAGACCTGGGTTCAATCCCTGGGTCGGGAAGATCCCCTGGAGAAAGGAATGGCAACTCACTCTATGATTCTTGCCTGGAGAATCCCGTGGACAGAGGAGCCTGGCGGGCTACAGACCATGAGGTCACAGAGTCAGACATGACTGAGCGACTGACACCAGTGAACACTGTAGAGACATCAGGAAAGGGCTGTGAAATACAGGGATCTGGCAATGGTGATGTTTCCCAGAGTCCAGCAGTCAGAAGGTGATAGAGGCACTGAGGCAGGAGAAGATAGCAGATATCTCATGCTAGCAGAGTCTCACTAACGAAAATCTGCAAGAGGCTGGGAACTGCCTAGGAGCTGCACACCAGCCTGCCATCTAGCTCCTGAGCTGACAGGGAAACACCCAGCCAGAAACCCAAAGGCAGTCGTGTGCTGGAAACCAGACCCTTCAAAAGCCCTATTCTCAAGTAGTTGACAATTGCCATAGTATAAACACTCCCACTGCGGTGGATCTCAGCTACCAGTATCACTGAACCACAAGCTGGGGAGAGAAACAACTCTGGTATTGGTATAAGTTGAACCCATCTCATCCCCTGACACACGGGTGGATGAATTTCTCTTCATTCTGGAATGAGGAAAGGGGAGTATGCGGAAAAAAAACCCAGGAACAAGGAAGGAGAAGGATGATAATACTGAGCAGAGGTTGAGCACTTACTCTCCCAAATACTTCATAGTTTATAAGGAACATCTCATTTAATCCTCGTAGCAATTCTATGAAGTAGGCGGTATGATCATAATTTTAAGACAACAATCTGAAGTTTCCAGAGGTAATTTGCTTTGCTCACGCAGCTATTAAGCAGAATATCTGGTCTTTGGACTGTTGAACTCCAAAACCCTTACACTTAAACTCTAAGCTAAGCACAAAGTAAACCTGCAATAAATATCCAGATTTCTTGACTCATCGTAATTCTATAAACCATTCATCTACCACATAAATTATTGTCATCTTCACTTTTTTCTCTTTTGATTTAATGAGAGATTTATATTTAGGAACTTTCCACTACTCTCTGCTAATTTAGAATGAGAGAGGCTTCTGGGATGTGTGTGTGTGTGTGTGTGTGAGGGGGGAGATGGGTGTGGGTGTGGTGGGGAATATTCAGAGAATAGAGGACCAAGGTCCTTTAATTCCTTTACAGTACTCCAAAAATCAGTGGCTAGAGATCAGAGGCTGGGACTGATAGTCCCGAATAAAAGCGGCCTGGGGACGTCCCTGGTGGTCCAATGGTGAAGACTCTGTTCTCAATGAAGGGAAGCCCAGATTCGATCCCTGATCAAGGAATTGGATCCCAAGTGTTGCAACTATGACCTGGCACAGCCAAATAAATAAAATTTAAAAAATAAATAAAAGTGACCTGTTATCTATTAATCTTCTGGTATTTTTAAATTCATACCAGAGAGTCTTTCTCTCTGCTACTTGCCATCAGTGTTAACACACACATGGATAAGTCATCCAAAACTCTAGCTTCACCGTGGCTTGAATGGCTTGATATATTCACTGACCTTTGTTCCCTAACAACTACCTCCTCCCATGGGCACACCTGGGGACCTTTGCACATCTATGTGCCCCACCTGTGATATAATGAATTCCAGTGAATTGCTCACTGACCACAGCCTTCTAGTTCTTCCACATCTTACTCCACCCCTTGGCCTTTGATCTAGTCAAGTAACCCCCTCACACTGAATTGTCTCTTGTGTTTCCCCCTAACCTTCCTCCCTTCTGTCTTCTTTCTTTTCGTTACTCAGGCTAGAGGCCAGGTCGCATCAGTTCAGTCTCACCCGTGAGCTCACCATCTTTGCCCCTATGGCTCTCATCACTTCATCCATCCATCCTCTCAGTCCCTGCACGCAGGTTGCTTTGGGGCTGCTGAGAAAATCATGTGCTAAGGTCCTCCAACCTTGGATTATTCTTCCTCACAGCCCAAAACTTCTCCAGTGAATACTTCTATCAGATGTTTCTCCCATTCCTCATGGCAGCTATTTCAAACTTCTACCACGTCCTTGGCTCCCCTACACCACAGACTCAGGAGAGGACACTGACTGTCCTTCACCAGTGTATTCGGTTGGAGGTGGCCCACATGCTTGGAGGATCACAGCACTGCGCAGTCCACAGTCCATAAGCGCTGTTAGAGGGAACCTCAGTATCTCCTTTGAGAAGTCTCCACATTTCCTCTGAATTGTCTTAAAGCCCTAAGAGTTTTCACAGCCATTGAGGGTCAGTCTGCCTTCTACATCCCGGTAGACACGGCCCTGGAGTCTGATTAGGACCCACTTCCTGGCCTCTTGTGGGCACACATATTACTGATACTTAACCAAACTAACTAGTTCTCTGACAATCCTGAAGGCGCTATCTGGAGTCAACAAAAATGGGCAGTCTCCTTCACATAATAATAATCTCTTCCAAGCCTCCTCCATTCTTAAGATTCTCAAATTTACAGACTTAACGCAGAGGAAAGGAATAAATAAAAATACCCAAATATCTTTGATTCTGCTTTGATTAAATTGAATTCCAGATAAAAGAAGAGGTGCCATATATAAATACAGTAACAGGATATCAATAACAGGAACCTTGGGCAGATGAGATGCTGACACAGACATTTTAAGGTTATAAAATATTGAGCTGATCATTGCAGCTTATTAGAGAGATAAAGATCAAAGGCAGACTCTATGAACCAATCAGATGTTTTGAGGACAACTATAAACGTAAACATTAGCCAGGTGGGGGTGAAAGTCCCTTTTTGACAGATTTATGTTTCTTATTATGATGAAATTTCTGGCTCGTGTACATTTAAGAAGTTCACCAGCTATCTCTTGATTTTTAACTACAATAATTTATTATAAAATTATCCCTAATTTTGAAGATAATGATGCTTGCTTTACTTGTTGGTTTTGAGAAATTTTATTTCCTCATTGTTTATTACATGAAGTTCAACTTGAATTAAACTCATCAAATTGTAACTGATCTTATTGTAATTAATTCAAAAAGTATAATGGATTCTTCAAATCTCTTGGAGTTAGGAAAAATACATCTGTTTTCTTCCTTTCATGGGCTATGATTGTAACATAAATCATGATTTTTTTATCAGAATCTTCTTTTGTTGGTATTCATCTGGGAAAAAATATCAACCTAGGAACTTCCCTGGTAGTACAGTGGTTAAGAATCTGCCTTCCAATGCAGAGGACGTGGGTTTGATCCCTGGTCAGGGAACTAAGAGCCCATATGCCTCAGAGCAACTAAGCCCCTTGGCCACAACAACTGAGCCTGAGTACCACAACTGGAGAGAAGATAGAGAGCCGCAACAAACATCCTGTATGCTGCGACAAAAATCCCACATGCTACAACTAAGACCCCATGCAGCCAAATAAATAAATATTTTAAAGAAAAAAGTCAACATACACAAAAACAGCATGAACAAACAGCACAATGAACCTCCAGTTGCCCATCATCCAGATTCAATATCATTAAGAAGTTGCCACAGTGTAGATACATTTGAAAATTAAGCATAAATTTAGCTGTGTATTTAACAGTACAAACCAGTCCCTTGAAGCAGCTGCCTCTCAGGTTCAAGGTCACTAACAGCTCTGTGAAGAAACAGATCTATTCTCTCCCAAGAGCACACTCCAGGGGACTCCTACTTCTAATTTTAATTTTTAAAAAAATTTTTCCGCTTCATTGGTTATGTGTATTTCTAAAAATTATCACTACATAAATAGTATATCCACACTGTAATCCATAGTTCAGTACGTGGGAGTTGTTATTTTTTATTTTTTTAAAGTTCCCAGTCTCTTCTTACCTCTGAGGTACTGATGGTTGAGTTGTATCATTTAACACTTTTCTGCATATCCACACAATTACGTGCAAACATGTGGTACTAGTTATTAAGCCCTTGTCTCTCAGTTCCAAACTCTCCTTGTTTCATGATGCTGGGATTGTAACTTTGAAAACTACATTTCTCCTTTACTCCTTAGATTCCTGTTAGGATCCTTGTATCTTTCTGGTTTGCTAATGGACCCCAGGAGAATCACCTGACCAACGCTTCTTCAGTCCTGCAGCCGCAGCCATGGCCCCAGACAATAGCTGAACCCAGTTGGTTTTCAAACAATTGTAGAACCAGAGTCATCACACCTCCTAACCTAGACTTTTCCAAGTTCTCTTTCTAGTTAGCAAATTTGTACCTCCTTCACCACTATTAATCATGCTGCTGCTACTACTGCTAAGTCGCTTCAGTCATGTCCGACTCTGTGCTCCTCCATCCATGGGATTTTCCAGGCAAGAGTACTGGAGTGGGGTGCCGTTGCCTTCTCCAATTAATCATGCTAGTTCATCACAATTAATATTTTATATTTAATCATACATAAAATCACATAATAAAATATAAAACTATATTATATCTCTCTTCTGATAACTAGACAATGACACAGAAATATACACATATTGGATTTTTTTTCTTCTCCTTATATATGTATACTTTACAATAAATGGAATAATCCATGCCCCTTACTTTGAAACTTGCATTTTTTCACTTGTTTCATCGACTTCTTTCCAGATCAATATATTTAACACTAAGTTAAGTCTTCTCAATAGCTGCATATTCCATTATATGGACAGACTGCAAACTATTCAGTCATTTGCCTGTTGATGGATGTAATACAAGTCCTAATTTCAGCTACAACCAAAAAATGATACAATAAACATCCCGGTTCATATATCCCTTTATACTAATTTTCTATTACAAAATTACTGAACATGGGATTACAGTATCAACAAATAAGATATTTGTATTTTTGAGACATTACGTGTACCTAACTGAACTGGCCATACTCTGCAGTATATTACATACTGTCTTTAGTGGTTCATTCAATACCCTTCTTCTGTTTTATATTTTCCTCTGTTACTGCTACTGCCATTTCCTTTTCTGTAAGTCCCCATTCTAGTGTCCTTTCCACAGCCACCTTATTACACCTAACAAAAATTTTTCGATTGTTTAAAAAAGATCCTTTTATGGTTCATTTATTTGAATCAGAATCCAAACAAAATCTACAGCATTGTATGTTGATTCTCTCAGTTTATAAAAGTTCCCTCTTACCTTCTCAACCACCCCCTCTCTGCCCTGCCATATCATTTGTTGAAATAAATGATTATTTGTCTTACAGAATATTCCAGATTCTAGACTTCCCTTCTCCAGGGGATCTTCCTGACCCAGGGATTAAACCCGGGTCTCTTGCACTGCAGGCAGATTCTTTACCATCTGAGCCACCAGGGAAGCCCATTGTTTCCTTTTAGTGTTGTTTAACTTGTTCCTCTTTTCTCATTTTTTGTAGACTGAAAATCAGATAAAGGCTTGATTATATTTAAGCTCAATTTTTTTTTCATGGAGGATTCTTCATATGTGGCGAGGTATTCTCCATACTACATCACATGATGATTGTCCTTAATGTCTAGTTGTCCCACTTACAATGACATTGAGATTGGTGCATGAATTCCACTATTGACAGTCTGATCTATTCATTATAAAGTTCCCCATCAACCTTTCACCTCATAGTTTTAGCAGCCATTAATGAGCATTCCTTAAAGCCACTGTTTTATTAGGGTTTATAAAAATGGTGACTTTCTTATTGTATCATTCCTTCTGCATTTATTAATTAAAATTCCTCAACAAAGAAGAATCTTCCCTTATCAACTCTTTAGTTACTCTAAAATACAGTTCAAACAGAAAAGACAGGCCGGAACCTTTTCTTAAGTAGTAGATTTAACTTGTCTAATACTTCCTATGATATTGGTATTTGGGGTTTTTTTTAACTTTCAGTTATTTATATTTTGCCAGAAAAAAATTTGTTCCCTCCACATTTTCAGTTTATTACCATGGACTACACAAGATATTCTTGTATAATTCTTTTGACCTCTATTGTATTTTCTTTTTCAAACTTAAAATGGTATGTGTCCACATGCTGGCATGCTCAGTCGCTTCAGTCATGTCTTACTCTTTGCGACCCTATGGACTATAGCCTGCCAGGTTCCCCAGTCCATGAGATTCTCCAGGCAAGAATGCTGGAGAGGGTTTCCATGCCCTCCTCCAGGGGATCTTCCCAACACAGGGACTGAACCTGAGTCTCCTGTGGCTCCTGCATTGCAGGTGGATTCTTTACCGCTGAGCCACCGGGGAAGCCCATATGCATACATATGTACGTGTAAACATATATGTGTGCGCACACACACACACACATCTGTGTTTGCATTTATACTGATCTTTACAAAGAACTCATTTAGAGTTTATATAGTTTTGATGACCCCAGAAGTTGTTTTCCCTTCTACAGGTCACTTCCTAAGTACTCACACCTGTTTCACATTTGGAATTAGTCTGGAGGGTGGATAAGGCATTTCTCAGGTAATTTGCAGTTCCAAATTACCTTTCTGTTATGTTTCCTCAGCACAGATTTAACTTCCAGTACCTCACTTTACTATGCAGAGACAAATTAGAAATCATTAGGAAAAAATTCCTCCACTTTTTACTTTTCTTGTCAACAAATTTATTTGCATTCTTGCCTTAAAAAAAAGAAACTCTATTCCCATTCCCTTTCATCACAATGAAAGAGGGCACTGCATCTATCTCTGCAACATTTCTAGAGACCTTGATTAATTAATCAATCAATTAATTAATCAAATAATGATAATTGATTAATTAATGATTCTCAATTAGCATCAGATGCTACCAGCTTTCTTCCCTCAGTCTAAGTCTCCGCCATCTTAGGCAAATAGATACCTCCCTTCGTCCTGTGTTCCCGTCTGGTTACCGCAATGTCTTTCTCCCCATTACAGCCAGCCCGTTGAAAACGTCATCCGTAGTTTCCACTCATAGTCTTCCTCTGCTCCCATTACTTCCTCAAATCTCCTCTTGCCAAAGTCACCAGTGGCTTCTTCCTTGATTAAAAAAATAAATAAATTAAAAAACACTACGTACTCACCCCAGCAGCTGACGATGCTCTTGCCCTCTTTGAAGTACTTTCCTTTCTCAACTTTCTAACAGTCCACCCCACCCCACCCTCACACTTTTTCTGACTATTCTTTTACGTTTCTAGCTATTATTTCTTGTCCTCCTTTGTGGATTCCTCTTTCTGGAATACAGAAGACCTTCAGATGTCAGACTTTCTAGCACCCTGAGCCTTCTTTTTCCACTTACCTTGGAAGAAAAGGGTGCCAATTAATATTTATGGGGTGATGGCTTCCAGAGCTGAACTCTAGTCCAAAACATTCTCATAAGATCTTCTGTGTCCACAGTGGACTTGTCTACCTGTTATAAAAGCACCCTAAAGGTAATGTGTCCAAATCTGAACTCATTATTTTTCCTCAAAACTTGTTTTCCCTCCCATTCTTCCCTCTTGATAAATCATACTGCCATCTATCCAGTGATCCATGCCAGAGATCTTGTATGACAGTATGAGATAGTGTGATTACAAAATGGAAAAACCACTGGATTTTGCAAAAGAAAATTTATCACATGCTTAAGAATAATCTCATGGAAGGCATTTGTAAGAATTATAATCAGCTCTCAAAGAGTATCTTTCCTCAAACTCTGTATTTCCCACTTGAGTTTTTTCTTTCTTTTTTTGCTTTCATCTGTTTCCTCCCTCTGTGAACTAGATTTTTCTGATAATATATGGCTCACTAAGACTCCAGTACTCTTGCCTGGAAAATCCCATGGACAGAGGAGCCTGGTAGGCTGCAGTCCATGGGCTCTCGAAGAGTTGGACACGACTGAGCAACTTCACTTTCACTTTTCATTTTCATGCATTGGAGAAGGAAATGGCAACCCATTCCAGTGTTCTTGCCCAGAGAATCCCAGGGACGGGGGAGCCTAGTGGGCTGCCGTCTACGGGGGTCGCACAGAGTCGGACACGACTGAAGCGACTTAACAGAAGCAGCAGCAGCAGCAGCATGACCTTTCAGGCCAAGCCCACATCAGCATTTCTCTGATGTTGCTGTTCATACCAGAAGAGACTCAGATTGCCCCAACCTAAACTGACTCAAATGGTGCAAATATGTCATGCCTATGTTCTCTGCCTTAACTGGAGCTGTAGATAGGAATAGATGTTTTTTCAAACGAGTTGTGGGAAAGATAGACTGTATGTCGAGAGTTCTTGACATTTTACTCTTCACAAATCCTTCATATCTAAGAAATAATGATGAAATTCTGCCAAATCTACCTTTTATACTATTTCACAAATCTAGCCACTTCTTTTCATCCCCTCCTCACTTCACAACTTAACGCTGCCCTTTCCTAGATCCTCCCAACATATCCCCATATTCAGTCTCTCTTTCTTCACATCCAACCTCTACAATGTAGCCAGAGTGACCTTTTTAAAGTACCAATAATGTCACTTCTTTACTTAAATCTCGTCATAGGACATGTCAAGGCTGACACCTGACATACATGTCTGTATGTTAGTTAAAACTCCTTATTATGATTATGTTAGTTGCCCAGGGCTGATGTAACAGATTGGCACAAATTTAATGACTTAAAACCACAGAAATGTATTCTTTCAAAGTTCTAGAGGCTAAAGGTGCAAAATCAATATGTTGGCAGGACCGTGCTCTCTCTGAAGTCTCTAGGGAAGAATCTTTCTTCCCTCTTTTCTGGATTCTGGTGTCTCCCAGCAATCTTTGGCATTCCTTGACTTGAGCCGCATCACTCCAAGCTCCGCCTTCAGCTTCACGTGACATCCTTCTCTGTGTGTCTGGGTCCTCTCCTCTTCTTCTAAGGACACCAGTCATTGGATTAAGGCCCACACTTAATCCAGAAGGATTTCCCCTTGAGATCCTTAACCAACCTCATCAGTAAAGACCCTATTTCCAAAAGCTCACATTCTGAGGTTCCAGGTAAAATTGGTTCCCAAAGGAATCTCTTTCCTCAAACTCTGTATCTCCCAACACAACTTCACTTGAATTTTTTTCTTTTTTTTTTTCTTTTAACTTTCATCTGTTTCCTCCCTCTGTGAACTTGATTTTTCTGCCAATATATGACTCACTAAGACTACCTGAACTGTAACCCAGCATGACCTTTTAGGGGGACACTACTCAACCCAGTACAATGGGCTATAGGCCTTTTATGATATGGTGTCTACTCACCTCTCCAGCCTCATCTCTTATCACTCTCCAGCCCTCATATAATCTCTAGTCATAATAGCCTTTTGCAGTTCTGGGGCCATAAGACACAAGAAAGACTTACTTCTGGATTTTTGCATTTCCTGCCCACTTCTGTTTAGAATGTCCTTGCCATCTCCCTTTGCCTGGCTCTTACAATTTTTCAGATTCAGGGACTCTAGAAAGTTTTCCCAAGTCCCATCCATCATTGCTGTATGCCATCTGATCCCAAATTCTCATTTCACCTTCCATTTACCTCAATCATAGCATGTATCCCACTACCTAGTAATTTTAATTGCTGTCTCACTTCTTTTCTAGTCTTTCTCTCAATTCTTTGCCACTCAAATAATCAGTAAGGGACCAATCACTTCTGGTTTTCTTTTAATTTGCTTTTGTACTCTCAGTGCAAAACACAGGGCCTAATAGGCACTCAACAGATGATTATACAATGAATGAATGTCTTTGAAAAGTAGTTCGCATATGGTAAGAATTTCCAGGTGTCAAAACTGATACGCAATTGCGTCTGTGATAGTTTCTTTTTTGTGTGTGTGTGATGGTTTCTTTATTCAGGTTTGTCCATTAGAGGGAATAATAACTTTGTCTGAGGAAATCGAGGGAAGCACTCCATGAATACTGAATATTATATTAGTCAGTATTAAATTACTCCATTTAGTTTTGCTGTTGCATGTGTTGAAAACCCACTTTGATCTGACCATAGTCCTATTCACTTTGATTATCCTTAGATCAAATAATGCAAGATTCTCAATTATAGCCATAGATGTGAATGATAGAATTACTGTATGAGTGGGTTTGAATTCCATATTAATGTTAACCTTAAAGAAAATTATGTAGGTTTTTTCCTAAAGTGGAGAAAAGCCTCTATTGAAATTGGGAAATGTGTATACCCACAAGTGAAAGAACTTGAAATAGAGCCTTAAAGAAAAGAGAAAAGTTAAAGTAGATAGTGTTGATTACTTTCAGGTAGCTTACCACTTTCATCACCATTAGAATTTAATTATGTAAGCACTCTGAATAAAATGAGGACAGAAAAGATGTTATTAAGAAGATCACATTCCTTTTAGTTAAATCATTTTTTGGAATAAATGGCTCCCAGGATTCTTGAATGTTTTCCTTTTTGGTTAATATAGCATCAAGGATTATAAAAGTATATAGCAGGCGTACATACTTATATATGGGTTGCCTGAACTAAAAGAGACTACAAGCTAATTGTGGTTGAGGGGCATCAGCAAGTAGGACATCAACGATGAACACAGCTTCTGGAAGCCCCTGGCCTCCTGAGCAACCCTGAGACCCAGTTATGGGGAAGTCCTTGCAGCTGCGTTTAAGGAGTTTTAAGAATCTGTCAAAGGGAAGCTGGTAAGATCAATGAGATGTTGTGAAGTTCTCCAGACTGACACAAACCCAAGCTCCCAAGGAACATCAAGAACAAAATAACTCAAAGGTGGAGAAGCTGAGCTGTGATGAGACCAAGAAAGGGATTCTCTGGTGGCCACTGGTTTTCAGACTGTGCTCTGGGAACGCCCTCAGCAAAATGGAAGAGGATGACTTGTAGAGAAAAAAATGACCCCTTTGCTTCACTTCTTCCCTCCTTCCTCTAATCTCTTTCCATATCTCTGTCTCCATCCGCTCTCTCTTCTAACTCACACTGACTCTCTCTGTTCCTCTCTGGATACTAGAAAACAGAAATACAAGCAAGACAAATCCCTGCTCTTCACATAACCTTTCCCTACAGCCCATTTGCCTGTGAACAGAGGCCATAGCTGGAAAGAGCTAGATATTCTCTTGTGAATGTGTTAGTTGCTCGGTCATGTCCAGCTCTTTGTGATCCCATAGATTGTAACCTACCAGGCTCCTCTGTCCATGAGATTCTGCAGGCAATAACACTGGGGTGGGCTGCCATTCTTTCTCCAGGGGATCTTCCCGACCCAGGGATCGAACCCAGGTCTCCCACATTGCAGGCAGATTCTATACTGTCTGAGCCAACTGGGAAGCCCACAGATATTCTCTCACAGCCCTCAATTCTGAAAATCTATTCATTCATTTTTTTGTCATTCATTCATTTATTCATTATTCAACAAACATTTACTGAACCTATGTTTTAGGTATATAATTTGCCTTCCTGATCAGTTATCTTCAATCCCTTTCAATTCATGCAAATTTTTTTCCCGCTAAAAGTTTGCTGATGTTCAATATGGAAACATGACAGCTGCACTGAGTGAACTGAAGTAGGAACATAGAACTGGCCACCTCCTGCCCTGCCCTCTTCTGCAGCCACTGAAGAACGCTTTGTGGAGCATAGCACACACACCCCTGTTCTATGGTGAGCACTCCCATACATTGCAGAGGGAATGTGAATTGGTACAATGACTGAAAAACAGCCTGATACATAAAGTGAACAATATGCCCACCCAGTTCCTCCCCTGGCTATACACACTCAAGATTGAAATGTATACATATGAGAACCAGGGGACATATCAAGAGTAAGCATAGTTTATAAGAGGCACAAAATGAAAACAATGTTAATTTCCAGCATCAGTTGAATGGGTAAGTAAAAATGGTACAGAATAATCAAAATGGAAAAACCAACTACATGAAGCAACATGGGTGAATCTAACAATGCTGAATGACAGAAACAAGAAAAAATAATATGGATAGGATTTACAAAATGTTCATTTACATGAAGTTCAAATGTAAGCAAAACTAAACTGTATTATTGAGGAAATACCTACTGAGATGGTTTTAAAAGAACACTAGAAAGTAGAACAAAGAAGTGATTACCATAGTGAGAAGTTACCTCTAGGGAAGATGACAAGGGATATTAAGGGGAAAGGTCACAGGGAGTTAGTTGTAGGTGTTCTGGGGATGCTAGTGTTATCTTATCCTTTGCTATGGGAAGTGATCACACTACTGTTTGTATTATTTCTTGTGGGTGATTATACCTGCATTATTCTAATTATTCATTAAACAGACTTTTATGTTTTATATCTTTTTCTGCAATGTTTCACACTTGCTTAAATGGCTACGCAAACAAAATACCATTGCTTGATTCCTGGGAAGTGAGAACAGGAGGGAAAATGATCAACTTCAAAGATTTTGGAGTCTCTAGCTCCTGGTATAATGTCTACCCCAGGCAAAAGACCTATATAGTAATGTTGGCTAAACCAAACTGGCCTAGGCAATGAGACATGCTTTGAAAGAGTAAACATCTTGTAGAGCCTACAGGCTACATCTAAAATTCTCATTTTTACTCCATGTCAAAGACAAAATGCTGCTGTGGTTCTGTGTTTCTGTTTATGTTCAGTTCAGTTCAGTTGCTCAGTCATGTCCGACTCTTTGCGACCCCACGGACTGCAGCATGCCAGGTCTCCCCGTCCATCACCAACTCCCAGAGTTTACTCAAACTCGTGTCCATTGAGCTGGTGATGCCATCCAACCATCTCATTCTTTGCCATTACCTTCACCTCCTACCCCCAATCCCTCCCAGCATTAGGGTCTTTTCCAATGAGTCAACTCTTCGCATGAGGTGGCCAAAGTACTGGAGTTTCAGCTTCAGCATCAGCCCTTCCAATGAATATTCCGGACTGATTTCCTTTAGGATGGACTGGTTGGATCTCCTTGTAGTCCAAGGGACTCTCAAGAGTCTTCTCCAACACCACAGTTCAAAAGCATCAATGCTTCAGCACTCAGCTTTCTTTATAGTCCAACTCTCACATCCTACATGACCACTGGAAAACCATAGCTTTGACTGCATGGACCTTTGTTGGCAAAGTAATGTCTCTGCTTTTTAATATGCTGCTAGGTTGGTCATAGCTTTTCTTCCAAAGAGCAAGCATCTTGTAATTTCACGGCTGCAGTCACCATCTGTAGTGATTTTGGAGCCCCCAAAAATAAAGTCTCTCACTGTTTCCACTGTTTCCCCATCTATTTGCCATGAAGTGATGGGACCCGATGCCATGATCTTAGTTTTCTGAATGTTGAGTTTTAAGCCAACTTTTTCACTCTCCTCTTTCACTTTCATCAAGAGGCTCTTTAGTTCTTTGCTTTCTGCCATAAGGGTGGTGTCATCTGCATATCTGAGGTTATTGAGATTTCTCCCAGCAATCTCGATTCCAGCTTGTGCTTCATCTAGTCCAGCAATTCTCATGATGTACTCTGCATATAAGTTAAATAAGCAGGGTAACAAAATACAGCCTTGATGTATTCCTTTCCCAATTTGGAACCCATCTGTTTATCTTGCTACATATTATTTAATTCATAGTGAATAAAGAATAATGATTTTCTTTGAGGACATCAGTGTTTTTAATTGATTTTTGTTCAACTCAGTATTGACCTTTAACTTCAAACTTTATAAAAAATTGTCTAAATCTAGACAAAACAACTGACCTCAGTTTCTAATGGAGCCAAACACCTACTGGAAATTTGAAGATAGACACACAGTATACATACGTTCTTAATTTTTCCTGCTTCTCCTTAAAACATTGACCGGAGAAAACTCTGATTATTTGTGGGTTTATTTTGTTCCAATTGAGAATTCACTGTATTCTATGCTATGCAACTAAATTAAAATGCTTCAGCATTTTCTTTAGATAATAGCTATATCTTTCTACTAGTCAATTATTAACGATAAATCAGATTCTTTACCTGGTTTAACACTGTCTATGATAATAACCAATCTTTTTAAAATTATTAGCTTCAGATGCAATTATAAAAATAGAGACATTTTAATAGTTTTCAATGTTTTAAACATAGAATTGAAAAATGATTTACTTTATATATATATCATATATAATGCTCTGTTTTTTCAATAGCTAATTTTATTTATTTGTCACATATAATAGCCATACAGCCTTAACATAAATTGAAATAAAATGAAGAAAATTTCATTCATAATCCCAATGCTACCACAAATCAAACTGTTTTCAGTTTTAATTATACAATTAATTCCCTACTTTTAAACTAATGAGATCATTTTAAAAGTTACTTTAGTCTTTGCTCTTCTGTAAACTAGAAAGAAAAATATTTACTATTTTTTGTTTCCCACTTAGTTCAAAATTATATGAAGGATTCACAGAAGCTGTTAAAAATTCTATATATGCTTTTATATTCCAGTGTATAAATTGTTCTATGAACATTCACTCATAAGACAAAGCTCTGAAATCAAACACATTAAACATAAACCAAAATGAATAAGTAGTCATGTTCATCTCATATAAACCCTAGAAACAAAAATGTGTTTATTATATTTAATAATAAGTTATATTATATCCTCATAACTTATCCTTGCATCTTTTATTCAGTTATTAAATATAAATAACATGTATTTAAAGTTACAGAAGGTAATAGTTGCTTATCTGCAAGACTGGCTTTTTTTTAATGATATGTAAACTTAGTCAAGCCCCACATCTCTGTGGTAGTTGTTTGTTCTTATATAAAATGAAGCCACAAAGAACTCTATAGGTACCTTAAAAACATCAAGAAGCAACCCACTGAAATTGGGGAGATTTATTGTACATAAGGAATGTTTCAACTCACTGACTAAAGATAAATGCAATAAACCAGAAAAATCAAACGAGATGATAACAAAGTCCAGTAAAGGTGGTCTTTGATGTAGAAGACAAAGAATGAAAGTGTGATGGTGCTCCCTGGCCGGAAGCTTCAATTTAGAATTAGGATTCAAGAGTTCCTAGAAAGAGTCAACAAAGGAAAAATCAAAACCAAAACCAAAAAATCCTTAGTCTATTATCTAAAACAAAACAGGAACCAAGCAAAGGAAAGGAGGGCTGAATGAGACTTACCTTGTATTTAGGAGCAGCTTTTTTTTGTCCTCTTCAGGGTGGTGGCCGGGCGGGGCGGGGAGTTCATGTGAATGTTGCCACTGTCAGTGGGCTCAATTACTGGAAGAAAATTATTACCCTGGTGTTAGGGCAAGAAAACCTTTCATTTGGGGTACAGAAACTGAAGACAAATTAAAATTAATGGTTACACTGTTTTTCAAAAATCCTCCTTTTGTACCTCAAAAAGGAATAAAAAAATAATACATTGTTCACTAACTTTTCCTGGTACTGTATTAATGTTATCTAACTATAGCTGACTTATATGTATGGATCATAATACACAAAATGATCTTATATATATTTTATCATGTCTAAAAACACAAAAAATTCATGCTAAAGTCTTAACTGACTTGTCTTTTCTTCTTGCACCAGATTCTGGGACACAGGTTGCTTTTTTCATCCTTCATCCCTGTCTTCCTGGCCATAATCATGCTTGTTTTAAGGAATTTTCCTGCTGATCATTCTGGAAAACTTATTTTATATCCATTCTCTCCTCTCACTCCCAGGTAAACTCCTTAGGTGTTCCTTACATTCACAGTATCCATTTTCTTTTTTCTCTTCAATTGGCCCCTTAAAGATTTCTGAAAAGTAAAATTAGAGAAGCCAACTCTTCTTTTCTAGAAACAAAGGTTATTCGTTCAAACAAAAGAATGTAATCCAGTATCAAAGCAGCACTTGTGACAATGACTAAGGCTGGAATTGTCCCTCCAGGGATGTTGAACTGTTTCTGCTTCAGTAGACTACATTACCACATGAAGGATAATAATAACAATTATCAGGACTTCCCTGGTGGTCCAGTGGTTAAGAGTCTGCCTTCCAATGCAGGGGACTAGGGTTTGATCCCTGGTCAGGGAACTAAGATGCCCCATGCCAGGGGGCAATTAAGCCTGTGTGCCACAACTAGAAAGCCCACAAGCTACAATGAAGAGCATGTGACCTAAGACCCAAAAACCAAAAATAAACAAATATTAAAAAAAATTATAACAGATATCATTCATCGAGCATTTTTTTTAATATACCAGAACTTAAAACATCATGCTAAGAATTTTTCATAGTGTTTGGCTCATTCTTCATAGCAGTCATACAAGGCAGAGAAATAATATAATCACCATTTTAGAGGTGAGGATGCAAAAACACATGAAACAGAGTTAAATACGTAGCTGAGGTCACCCAGCTGGTAAGTGACAGCTAGAAGTTGAACCTAGGCAATCCGATGCCAGAACCCACCCTCCCTATGGTGCGGGTGCATGAGTGTCAGTCACTATTCCTCAGACCCGGGTTCTTGGAGGTGATCTAAGAGGATCACAGCTCCTCTGATGAGACGGCTCTGTAGATAAGGAAGAAGGATCTGAAATTTGGGCTATCTAACTGTAGATCAAACCTAAGAAAGAGAGGTGACCAACATTATTAAAACACTCCCTACTGCATCCTGGACAGTGGGATCCTTCCGGTTATAAGACGGCCTACACTGGTTTTCCTGCTTCATGAGAAGAACAAAAGAGCCACCTAATCAGAAAGTCTTGGCAAGGGGCAATATAATCAGTGTACCAGAGAAGGGGTGAAGGGGCAGTTCTCGGATGCAAGTTCTGATTGATAAACGAAGATAAAATCAGTCCCTCCGCAAGAAAGTAAATGGTTGCAATGACAGAAAGAGAGCTGAAGTCTCAACAAAATGAATCCTTAATATTTTATGGGATTAACACTGTGATCTTATTCAAACACATGTTTCGGCCTCTTTTTAAAATAGCATTTTTTTGGACTTCCCTGGTGGTCCAGTGGTTAAAAATCTGCCCAGCAATGCAGGAGACACAGGTTCAATCCTTGGTCTGGGAAGATCCCACATACTTTGGGGCAGCTAAGCCCATCCACCATAAATACTGAGCCCTCCCTCCAGAGTCCATGAGCCATAACTACTGAAACCCTTGCCCTAGAGCCCATGCCATCACAATGAGAAGTCCATGCACTGCAACCAGAGAGGAGCCGTGCTTGTCACAACTAAAGAAAGCCCACGTTGCAGCAATGAAGACCCAGAGCAGCCATAAATAAATAAGAATAACATAGAGCAGCATTTTCACCTTTTCTAACTTACAGTTATAAATAAAGTCCACTTTCTTCTTCCCTGATGAATATCACAGAATTTCATCTCTGCTTCCTAAGTGTCAGGATGTCCTCTTCTCCTTACCTGAGAGAGTCTCAAGGCTTCAATATCCCCACTGACCACAGGATCTCAAGTTGTCCTTTTGAGAATAAAATGAATCATATAATCTTGGTGTGTTAAGGAACCAGGCTGTGATGGTTTTTTGGCTACTTGCTGGTAAGCATTTCCTTGCTTCCTAATTGCCATGCAATTGTTGGAAACAACAAATATTTATTTTTAAATTTTGAGTCTTTGGCCTTTTTCTTTTCATCCCAAGTAGACACTAGCTTGTGGGCACAGTCTGAAGCCATGCAGACCCTGAGGATGGCCTAGGTAGACTATGGGATGTCCCCTTTACATTGTCCCCACTCCCCACGGAAGCCATAGTTAAGTTCTGCCCCAGGGTATTTTCAGATCAGAAACACTTGATTTTTCTGACAGGGATTATAAACTGGAGGTATCTGCCAGAATCCACACCAGCTCTCTCCACCTCTAATCTCTTTCTTATCTAACCCTTAAACATTGGATAAATTTTTGTCTGTAAGGCAAAGTGACTTTCTATAGGAATTCTTCAGTCCAAGAGTCAGGAAAGGAGATCTCCGAGCTCACATGGAGCGAGGAGAACCCTAGTGGCCAGACTGTGTTCGCTACAGATCATTCCTCATTAAGAGCTTCTGTGGAGGAGTGGCTGATTCCAGAGACTGCTGCTGCTGCTGCTGCTAAGTCGATTCAGTCGTGTCTGACTCTGTGCGACCCCATAGACGGCAGCCCACTAGGCTCCTCCTAGTGTCCCTGGGATTCTCCAGGCAAGAATACCGGAGTGGGTTGCCATTTTCTTCTCCAGTGCATGAAAGTGAAAAGTGAAAGTGAAGTCGCTCAGTCGTGCCTGACTCTTAGCGACCCCATGGACTGCAGCCCACCAGGCTCCTCCATCCATGGGATTTTCCAGGCAAGAGTACTGGAGTGGGGTGTCATCGCCTTCTCCGCTACTAGGTTCATATCAAAAGAACTTAGGAACCTTCTAGACTAAGCTCTCACTGGCCAAGAATGGTAAATTTGAACATTACTGAGATTAATAACTGCAACAGATTAAAACACATCAAGTGTATGTAAGCCTTGTGTTTAAAATGATACTTTAAAAAAAAAAAAATTTTTAATTTAAATTTAAAAAATCCAACTAATTGGTCACTTTTGGAAGGTGCTAGTGAACTGATTGATTATATTTGGAAACTGGTAAACAGAGCAAAGATTTCATCATTACTCCTGTATTTCCTGTACACACTACCTCAGAGTAACCAATACTTGATGATTAAATTTGGTCTTTATAGAATTACAGATGGAAAAAAGGAACAACAGAATTAGAATATCAGCATCTTACCATCTCTAATGAATTAATCTGGTCAGTGATCATCAGTGAGGCTGCTAACATCACAAAGAACACAACTGGATTTCCGTACCACATGACAGAAGCACACACATCACCACTCACAAAACTCTCTTGGAAATTAAAAAACTCCGATGTCAATCTGGTTAATCATTAGATTCAATTTACAGGAAATATAAAGGACAGAGAAACATGTCAAATGACAAGACTGGGATGTGAACTCCAGTGGGCAGTGGAAATACAACCCAGTTTCTTCAACACAAAAAATAACAAGGGCAAAAAGAAGGGGGGAGAAAAGGAGATTTATGGGAGCGTTAATCAAGGTTCTCCAGAGAAACAGAATCTATAGTACAGACAGACAGACACACAGATCTAGAGAAGACTGAACTATTATGAAATTGGCTCACTTGGTTACAGGTTGACTGACAAGTCCTAAGGTCTGCAGTCAGCTAGCCAGAAACATAGGCGAGCTGATAGCATACTTCTACTCCAAAAGCCAGCAGGTTCTAGACCTAGGAGAAGCTGAAGCTGAAGAAGCTTGAACCCAAAGGCAGGGGGAAAAATAACCCAGCTTTGCGACCCCATGGACTATATGATCCATGGAGTTCTCCAGGCCAGAATACTGGAGTGGGTTGCCTTTCCCTTCTCCAGGGGATCTTCCCAACACAGGGATCGAACCCAGGTCTCCTGCATTACAGGCAGATTCTTTACCAGCTGAGCCACAAGGGAAGCCCTAAAGGCAGTTGGGTAGGAGGAATTCTCCCTTATTCAGGAGATGGACAGCCTTTTGTTCTATCCAAACCACCGACTGATTGGGTGAGACCCACCCCCATTAGAGAGAGCAATCTACTTTACTCCATTTACTCATTTAAATGTTAAAACCACCAAAAACAAACAAACCAAAAAACCTCTCACAGAAACAACAGAATAGTATTTGACCAAATATCTGAGAATTCCGTGGCCTAGTCAAGTTGACATATAAAATTATCTAGCACAATGGGGTAAGTTTAGATTGAAAGAGATTAACTAAAGACATATGTCAATAATAGGGGCAGTCCTAACATGGCAGAGGAATAGGACGGGGAGACCACTTTCTCCCCCACAAATTCATCAAAAGATCATTTAAACGCTGAGTAAATTCCACAAAACAACTTCTGAATGCCGGCAGAGGACATCAGGCACCCAGAAAAGCAGCCCATTGTCTTCGAAAGGAGTCATCATCTGCCTGAGAAGGTGCGCCGGCTGTAAACCCAGAAAACCGACCCGCAGGGATGGGAGAGGCGTTAAGTTGCAGTGACCGGGCTGGCCAAACACCTCATCATCTGAGATGCTCAGACCTGGCAAGGGCACAAAACGCAGGCCCAGCGGAGTCTGCGCCTCTGAGGACTACCCGAGTGCCTGAACCTGAGCGGCTTAGACCTGGGAGGTGCATACAGCCCAGGGCCGGCCTCAGACGGTTACCGGCGGAGCAACCTAGAGCCTGAGCTTGTGTGGGCAGGGAGGGTACGTGCACCATGAGCGGGGGCAGACCCAGTGAGGCTGAGGCACTGCGAGCACACGCCAGTGTTATTTGTTTGCAGCTTCCCTCCCTCCCCACAGCGCGACTGAACAAGTGAGCCTAAAAAAAAAAAAAAAAAAGTGTCCTCCACCGCCCCCCTTGTGTCAGGGCAGAAATCAGACACTGAAGAGACCAGCAAACAGAAGAAACTAAAACCGAGGGAACCACCTTGGAAGTGACAGGTGCAATAGATTAAAACCCTGTAGTTCGTACCAACTACATAGGAAGGGGCCTATAGATCTTGAGAAATATAAGCCAGACCAAGGAACTATCCGAAAATGAACTGACCCCACACTGGCCACAATAACAAGAGAGAAAGTTCTAGATATATTTTTACTATTTTTACGATCATTCTTTTCTTTTTCTTTTTTTTTTAACTTAAAAAAAAAATTTTAAGTCCTCTATTACTCCTTTAATTTTCATTTTTTTATAACCTACTATTACTTTTCAAAAAAAAAGTATTTTTTAAAGCAAACTTTATATATATATATTTTTAAAAATAACTTTTGTGACTTTGTTTTTTTTCTCTTCTTCTTTTCTTTAATATTGTATTTTTGAAAATCCAACCTCTAATCTAGAATTTTAATCTTTGCTTTTTGGTATTTGTTATCAATTTTGTACTTTTAAGAACCCAATCTTCAGTACCCATTTTTACTTGGGAGTGAGATTACTGGCTTGACTGCTCTCTCCCCCTTTGGACTCTCCTTTTTCTCCACCAGGTCACCTCTGTCTCCTCCCTCCCCTTCTCTTCTCTACCCAACTCTCTGAATCTCTGTGTGTTCCAGATGGTGGAGAACACTTAGGGAACTGATTACTGGCTGGATCTGTCTCTCTCCTTTTCATTCCCCCTTTTATCCTCCTGGCCACCTCTGTCTCCTTCCTCCCTCTCTCTTCTCTGTATAATTCCGTGAACATCTCTGAGTGGTCCAGACTGTGGAGCACACATAAGGAACTGATTACTGGCTAGCTTGCTCTCTCTTTTGATTCCACTTCATCTCATTCGGGTCACCTCTAACTCCCTCCTCCCTCTTCTCTTCTCCATGTAACTCTGTGAACCTCTCTGGTTGTCCCACACTGTGGAGAAACTTTTCATCTTTAACCTAGATGTTTTATCAATGGTGCTGTATAGAAGGAGAAGTCTTGAGACTATTGTAAAAATAAGACCGAAAACCAGAAGCAGGAGGCTTAAGTCCAAATCCTGAGAACATCAGAGAACTCCTGACTCCAGGGAACATTAATTGATAGGAGCTCATCAAATGCCTCCATACCTACACTGAAACCTAGCACCACCCAAGGGCCAGCAAGTTCCAGAGCAAGACATACCACACAAATTCTCCAGCAACACAGGAACACAGCCCTGAGCTCCAATATACAGGCTGCCCAAAGTTACTCCAAAACCAATGACATCTCATAACTCATTACTAGACACTTCATTGCACTCCAGAGAGAAGAAATACAGCTCCACCCACCAGAACACTGACACAAGCTTCCCTAACCAAGAAACCTTGACAAGCCACTGATACAACCCCACCCATAGTGAGGAAACTCCATAATAAAGAGAACTCCACAAACTGCCAGAATACAGAAAGGACACCCCAAACTCAGCAATATAAACAAGATGAAGAGACAGAGGAATACCCAGCAGACAAAGGAACAGGATAAATGCCCACCAAACCAAACAAAAGAGGAAGAGATAGGGAATCTACCTGATAAAGAATTCCGAATAATGATAGTGAAAATGATCCAAAATCTTGAAATAAAAATGGAATCACAGATAAATAGTCTGGAGACAAGGATTGAGAAAATGCAAGAAAAGTTTAACAAGGACCTAGAAGAAATAAAAAAGAGTCAGTATATAATGAATAATGCAATAAATGAGATCAAAAACACTCTGGAGGCAACAAATAGTAGAATAATGGAGGCAGAAGATAGGATTAGTAAAGTAGAAGATAGAATGGTAGAAATAAATGAATCAGAGAGGAAAAAGGAAAAACGAATTAAAAGAAATGAGGACAATCTCAGAGACCTCCAGGACAGTATTAAATGCTCCAACATTCGAATCATAGGAGTCCCAGAAGAAGAAGACAAAAAGAAAGACCATGAGAAAATACTTGAGGAGATAATAGTTGAAAACTTCCCTAAAATGGGGAAGGAAATAATCACCCAAGTCCAAGAAACCCAGAGAGTCCCAAACAGGATAAACCCAAGGCGAAACACCCCAAGACATTATTAATCAAATTAACAAAGATCAAACACAAAGAACAAATATTAAAAGCAGCAAGGGAAAAACAACAAATAACACACAAGGGAATTCCCATAAGGATAACAGCTGATCTTTCAATAGGAACTCTCCAAGCCAGGAGGGCATGGCAAGACATACTTAAAGTGATGAAAGAAAATAACCTACAGCCCAGATTACTGTACCCAGCAAGGATCTCATTCAAATATGAAGGAGAAATCAAAAGCTTTACAGACAAGCAAAAGCTGAGAGAATTCAGCACCACCAAACCAGCTCTCCAACAAATGCTAAAGGATATTCTCTATACAGGAGACACAAAAATGGTGTATAAACTTGAACCCAAAACAATAAAGTAAATGGCAATGGGATCATACTTATCAATAATTACCTTAAATGTAAATGGGTTGAATGCCCCAACCAAAAGACAAAGACTGGCTGAATGGTTACAAAAACAAGATCCCTATATATGTTGTCTACAAGAGACCCACCTCAAAACAGGGGACACATACAGACTGAAAGTGAAGGGCTGGAAAAAGATATTCCATGCAAATAGAGATCAAAAGAAAGCAGGAGTAGAAATACTCATATCAGATAGAATAGACTTTAAAACAAAGGCTGTGAAAAGAGACAAAGAAGGACACTACATAATGATCAAAGGATCAATCCAAAAAGAAGATATAACAATTATAAATATATATGCACCCAACATAGGAGCACCGCAATATGTAAGACAAATGCTAACAAGTATGAAAGGGGAAATTAACAATAACACAATAATAGTGGGAGACTTTAATACCCCACTCACACCTATGGATAGATCAACTAAACAGAAAATTAACAAAGAAACACAAACTTTAAATGATACAATAGATCAGTTAGACCTAATTGATATCTATAGAACATTTCACCCCAAAACAATGAATTTCACCTTTTTCTCAAGTGCACACGGAACCTTCTCCAGGAGATCACATCCTGGGCCATAAATCTAGCCTTGGTAAATTCGAAAAAATTGAAATCATTCCAAGCATCCTTTCTGACCACAATGCAGTAAGATTAGATCTCAATTACAGGAGAAAAACTATTAAAAATTCCAACATGGAGGCTGAACAAAACGCTGCTGAATAACCAACAAATCACAGAAGAAATCAAAAAAGAAATCAAAATATGCATAGAAACAAATGAAAATGAAAACACAACAACCCAAATCCTATCAGATCAGATCAGTTGCTCAGTCGTGTCCGACTCTCTGCGATCCCATGAATCACAGCATGCCAGGCCTCCCTGTCCATCACCAACTCCCAGAGTTCACTGAGACTCACGTCCATCGAGTCAGTGATGCCATCCAGCCATCTCATCCTCTGTCGTCCCCTTCTCCTCCTGCCCCCAATCCCTCCCAGCATCAGAGTCTTTTCCAATAAGTCAACTCTTCGCATGAGGTGGCCAAAATACTGGAGATTCAGCTTTAGCATCATTCCTTCCAAAGAAATCCCAGTGCTGATCTCCTTCAAAACCTATGGGACACTGTAAAAGCAGTGCTAAGGGGAAAGTTCATAGCAATACAGGCACACCTCAAGAAACAAGAAAAAAGTCAAATAAATAACCTAACTCTACACCTAAAGCAACTAGAAAAGGAAGAAATGAAGAACCCCAGGGTTAGTAGAAGGAAAGAAATCTTAAAAATTAGGGCAGAAATATATGCAAAAGAAACAAAGGAGACCATAGCAAAAATCAACAAAGCCAAAAGCTGGTTCTTTGAAAGGATAAATAAAATTGACAAACCATTAGCCAGACTCATCAAGAAACAAAGGGAGAAAAATCAAATCAATAAAATTAGAAATGAAAATGAAGAGATCACAACAGACAACACACAAACACAAGGGATCATAAGAGACTACTATCGACAATTATATGCCAATAAAATGGACAACATGGAAGAAATGGACAAATTCTTAGAAAAGTACAACTTTCCAAAACTGGACCAGGAAGAAATAGAAAATCTTAACAGACCCATCACAAGCACGGAAATTGAAACTGTAATCAGAAATCTTCCAGCAAAAAAAGCCCAGGTCCAGACGGCTTCACAGCTGAATTCTACCAAAAATTTAGAGAAGAGCTAACACCTATCCTACTCAAACTCTTCCAGAAAATTGCAGAGGAAGGTAAACTGCCTAACTCATTCTATGAGGCCACCATCACCCTAATACCAAAACCTGACAAAGATGCCACAAAAAAAAAAAAAAAAGAAAGAAAGAAAGAAAACTACAGGCCAATATCACTGATGAACATAGATGCAAAAATCCTTAAAATTCTAGCAATCAGAATCCAACAACACATTAAAAAGATCATACACCATGACTAAGTGGGCTTTATCCCAGGGATGCAAGGATTCTTCAATATCCACAAATCAATCAATGTAATACACCACATTAACAAATTGAAAAATAAAAGCCATATGATTATCTCAATAGATGCAGAGAAAGCCTTTGACAAATTTCAACATCCATTTATGATAAAAACTCTCCAGAAAGCAGGAATAGAAGGAACATACCTCAACATAATAAAAGCTATATATGACAAACCCACAGCAAACATTATCCTCAATGGTGAAAAATTGAAAGCATTTCCTCTAAAGTCAGGAACAAGACAAGGGTGCCCACTTTCACCACTACTATTCAACATAGTTTTGGAAGTTTTGGCCACAGCAATCAGAGCAGAAAAAGAAATAAAAGGGATCCAAATTGGAAAAGAAGAAGTAAAACTCTCACTGTTTGCAGATGACATGATCCTCTACATAGAAAACCCTAAAGACTCCACCAGAAAATTACTAGAGCTAATCAATGAATATAGTAAAGTTGCAGGATATAAAATCAACACACAGAAATCCCTTGCATTCCTATACACCAATAATGAGAAAATAGAAAGAGAAACTAAGGAAACAATCCCATTCACCATTGCAATGAAAAGAACAAAATACTTAGGAATATATCTACCTAAAGAAACTAAAGACCTATATATAGAAAACTATAAAACACTGGTGAAAAAAATCAAAGAGGACACTAATAGATGGAGAAATATACCATGTTCATGGATTGGAAGAATCAATATAGTGAAAATGAGTATACTACCCAAAGCAATCTATAGATTCAATGCAATCCCTATCAAGCTACCAACAGTATTTTTGACAGAGCTAGGAGAGGGCAATGGCACCCCCCTCCAGTACTCTTGCCTGGAAAATTCCATGGATGGAGGAGCCTGGTGGGCTGTATAGTCCATGGGGTCACTAAGAGTCAGACACAACTGAGCGACTTCACTTTCACTTTTCAATTTCATGCATTGGAGAAAGAACTGGCAACGCACTCCAGTGTTCTTGCCTGGAGAATCCCAGGGACATCGGAGCCTGGTGGGCTGCTGTCTATGGGGTCGCACAGAGTCAGACACAAGTGAAGCGACTTGGCAGCAGCAGCAGCAGAACAAATAATTTCACAATTTGTATGGAAACACAAAAAAACCTCAAATAGCCAAAGGAATCTTGAGACAGAAGAATGGAACTGGAGGAATCAACCTGCCTGACTTTAGGCTCTACTACAAAGCCACAGTCATCAAGACAGTATGGTACTGGCACAAAGACAGAAATATAGATCAATGGAACAAAATAGAAAGCCCAGAGATAAACCCACGCACCTATGGACACCTTATTTTTGACAAAGGAGGCAAGAATATACAATGGATTAAAGACAATCTCTTTAACAAGTGGTGCTGGGAAAATTGGTCAACCACTTGTAAAACAATGAAACTAGAACACTTTCTAACACCATACACAAAAATAAACTCAAAATGGATTAAAGATCTAAACATAAGACCAGAAACTATAAAACTCTTAGAGGAGAACATAGGCAAAACACTCTCCAACATAAATCACAGCAGGATCCTCTATGACCCACCTCCCAGAATATTGGAAATAAAAGCAAAAATAAACAAATGGGATCTAATTAAAATTAAAAGCTCCTGCACAACAAAGGAAACTATAAACAAGGTGAAAAGACAGCCTTCGAATGGGAGAAAATAATAGCAAATGAAGCAACTGACAAACAACTAATCTCAAAAATATACAAGCAACTCCTACAGCTCAATTCCAGAAAAATAAATGACCCAATCAAAAAATGGGCCAAAGAACTAATTAGACATTTCTCCAAAGAAGACATACAAATGGCTAACAAACACATGAAAAGATGCTCAACATTACTCACTATCAGAGAAATGCAAATCAAAACCACAATGAGGTACCACTTCAAGCCAGTCAGAATGGCTGTGATCCAAAAGTCTACAAGCAATAAATGCTGGAGAGGGTGTGGAGAAAAGGGAACCCTCTTACACTGTTGGTGGGAATGCAAACTAGTACAGCCACTATGGAGAACAGTGTGGAGATTCCTTTAAAAACTGGAAATAGAACCGCCATACGACCCAGTAATCCCACTGCTGGGCATACACACCCGAGGAAACCAGAATTGAAAGAGACATGTGTCCCCCAATGTTCATCGCAGCATTGTTTATAATAGCCAGGACATGGAAGCTACCTAGATGTCCATCAGCAGATAAATGGATAAGAAAGCTGTGGTACATATACACAATGGAGTATTACTCAGCCATTAAAAAGAATACATTTGAATCAGTTCTAATGAGGTGGATGAAACTGAAGCCGATTATACAGAAGTAAGCCAGAAAGAAAAACACCAATACAGTATACTAATGCATATATATGGAATTTAGAAAGATGGTAATGATAACCCTATATGTGAGACAGCAAAAGAGACACAGATGTATAGAACAGTCTTTTGGACTCTGTGGTGGGGCGGGGGGATGATTTGGGAGAATGGCATTGAAACATGTATAATATCACATAAGAAATGAATCGCCAGTCCAGGTTTGATGCAGGATATAGGATGCTTGGGGCTGGTGCACTGGGATGACCCAGATGGATGGTATGGGGAGGGAGGTGGGAGTGGGGTTCAGGAGGGGGAACACGTGTACACCCGTGGCGGATTCATGTTGATGTATGGCAAAACCAATACAATATTGTAATTAGTCTCTAATTAAAATAAATAAATTTAAATTTAAAAAATAAATAAAGATATATGTCAATAATAAATGGAACATATTTGGATTCTAATACTGACAAAACAACTGAACAATTTTTTTAAGGAAAAGGATAAGAAAAATTCGAACACAGGTTATTTGATGATATAAATGAATTCTTTTAAAAACTATTTAGGTAGAAGAACAATACAGTTAAATTTTTTAAAAGAATTCTACATCTTCAGTAATACATATTTAAGTTATTTACAGATAAAATTCTATGACATTTGGGATTTGTTTTAATAAATAACACAATCTCAGTTCAGTTCAGTCACTCAGTCATGTCCAACTCTTTGCGACCCTATGAATTGCAGCACGCCAGGCCTCCCTGTCCATCCCAACTCCTGGAGTTCACTCAGACTCACGTCCGTCGAGTCGATGATGCCACCCAGCCATCTCATCCTCTGTCGTCCCCTTCTCTTCCTGCCCCCAATCCCTCCCAGCATCAGAGTCTTTTCCAATGAGTCAACCCTTCGCATGAGGTGGCCAAAGTATTGGAGTTTCAGCTTTAGCATCATTCCTTCCAAAGAACACCCGGGACTGATCTCCTTTAGAATGGACTGGCTGGATCTCCTTGCAGTCCAAGGGACTCTCAAGAGTCTTCTCCAACACCACAGTTCAAAAGCATCAATTCTTCAGTGTTTAGCCTTCTTCACAGTCCAACTCTCACATCCATACATGACCACTGGAAAAACCATAATCTAGGGTGGTGGAAATGGAAGGTATAGATATTGGCACTGTGCTGATAAATAGTGAAGCTAGGTGATAAGTATGTGGAAATTCATTGTATTATTTTCTCTAATTTTGTAAATATTTTACATTTTCCACATAAAATTTTTAAAGGCATTATTTTTCAACCTCTAATAAAATAACTAATTAAGGTAAAAATAAGTGGATATTTAAAAAATGAGTAAATGATTAATAGGAAACTTTATAATGAAAGACTCAAGCTTTCAGTGCTGGAATCCACTTGTGTTATCTGTCAAAGAGGGATAATTGGGAACTTCCTGGAAGTCTAATGGTTAAGACTCAATCCTTCCAATGCAGGGCATGTGGGTTCCATCCCTGGTCAGGGGGGACTAGGATCTCACATCCTTCACAGTGCAGCCAAAAATTAAAAAAACAAACAAACAAAAAAAAAACCTGAGTGGGATAATTGGACATTATGTACATCCTGATATGATGGATTATGAAGTACATAGTACTACCTATGAAATATTCTCGCCAAAAAGACCTTCTCAAGGGATTAGATCTAATTTTCAACACACGGAACATTTAGAAGCTAAAGAAACAAGTTAAACCACACCATGAAGAAATATGCATTCAAATTCTTTTGCTGAACATCCCACAGCACGGCTCACCAGTTTCTAAAACAAATCAGTAGCATAAAAGAGTAGGGGAGAGAAGGGAGGAATGTTGTTCTGGATTAAAACTGCTTGAAAGAAGGAATTCCCTGGTGGTCCAGTGGTTAGCACTTAGTGCTTTCAATGCCAGGCGTCCAGTTCAGTCCCTGGTAGGAGAACCAAGATCCTGCAAGCCAAGTGGCCTGGCAAGCCAACCCAAAAGAAACAAACAAAAAATACTTGAGAGACATAATACCCAAATACAGTATATGGTTATTGTTTGGGAACAAACTAACTGAAAGAAAAAAAAAAAAACTTTGTTGACAATCAGAGAAGCATAAATAAGAAATGGGTGTTAGATTACATTAAGAAATTACTTTTTATTTTGTTAGTTATGAAAAATTATTATTTTTAGGGTGGCCTATTGGATTATTTAGGGAGGAAATGATATGATGCCTAAGTGTTGCTTTAAAATATTTTAGCAAAAAAATATAAAAGTGCTTGTTAAAAAAAAGATTGTTAACTGAGTGAAGAGTACATTGTTAATCTTTTTTACATTTCTGAATAATTTTGGAAATTTCCATAATAAAAAACAAACTGAAACATTATGTGCTATTCTCCATAATTTGGAATAGGTTTGCAAAGTTTGAGCCTAAATTATAGTTTTCTCTTACTAGATTCAAGGATCAGGATGCACTTCCGTTTTTTGCTTTTCTTGAAGTAGCCACCTCAAGTCAACACTCTCTATCAGACTTCAGGTTTTATGATTACTCCTTCTAGCACTAGTCCAGAGATTGAGACACAACATTGGAGATATTAAGTGGACCATTTTTCTTGGAAATTCCAGACAGAATGTTCTCTCATTTTCCATCCCTCCCTCTCTACCCGGATTCTTCTCACCAGTATTTAAATACATTAACAAATTAAAAACAATCCACCCCAGATCAGTGCTTCTGAAAATTTCATAAACATAAGAATCACCTGGGCATCTTGTTAAACAGCAGATTCAAATTTAGTATGTTGGTGATAGGCCCGAGATGCTGAATTTCTAATTAGGAGATGAAGAGATGCTGATGTTGCAAATCCTTGAATCAACCTTTGAGGAGAAAGAGCCTAGCTCTTATTTCTCACTCTGTGCTGTGCTGTGCTTAGTTTCTCATTGGTGTTCGACTCTTTGAGACCCCATGGACTATAGCCCACCAGGCTCCTCTGTCCATGGGGATTCTCTAGCAAGAATACTGGAGTGGGTTGCGATGTCTTCCTCCAGGGGATCTTCCCAACCCAGGGATCAAACTCAGGTCTCCCACACTGCAGGCGTATTCTTTACCATCTGAGCCACCAGGGAAGCCCATGAATGTTGGAGTGGGTAGCCTATCCCTTCTCCAGGGGATCTTCCTGACCCAGGAATCAAACTGGGGTCTCCTACAATGCAGGCAGATTTTTTGCCAGCTGAGCTACCAGGGGAGCCCATTTCTCACCCTACATAGAGCCAAACTTCTCAAGAGTGTCCACACTCTTGTCTCCATTTCCTTGTTTCCCATTCCTTCTTCAATCCATTCCCCACTACCTGAATAAAATAGTCCCCCTTAAGTTCCATACCACAAATCAGATGTGTTCTGTGCATCAATGTTCATCATACTGGCCCTCTCAGTAGCGTCTGTTGGGGATCCTCTTTGAAGCCATTCTCTTCCACTGCTACTATGACATCACACTCTCCTGACTGCCTTTCAGTCTCTCAATCAGAGCTTCTCATTATTCACTGCCAAATCATCTATACATGGTGGAAATTTTTAAAGGTTCAGGCCTGGCTTCCCTTTCTTCTAATTCTCCTCTGTGTCTCTGTCTCTGACACCACTCCCAGCCATCCTTTGACTGTGACCTCATGAGACACCTAAGCCAGAACCCTTTGATCAAGTCACTCAAATTTCTGACCCATGAAAACAATAAGAAATGATAAATGACTACCGTTATAAAAAGCCACTAAGCTTTGGGGTGATTTGGTACATTGAGCAACAGATATTCAGAACATCCCCTGACTTCCACACAGACATCTCCCCAAACAATTCAGGACACACCATCCCAAAATACGCCACTCTGCCATAGTGACTATTTTGAACTGAAGGCACTTAAGAAAAAACAGGTGCAGGGAGGGCTCTCTGATCTCTCTTTTTCTCCTGAAAAACAGGCCATAAAATCTCCCATGAGAAGAAAATACCCTTCCTATAGCAGGAAGAAAAGAACATCCTTATCACTAGAAACTGACGCTCAACTGGATCTGTATAAACTTACTAGAATGGCTTACCAGGTGGCATAGTGGTAAAGAATCTGCCTGCCAATGCAGGAGACCCAGGAGACACGGGTTCGATCCCTCAGTTGGGAAGATCCCCTGGAGGATGAAATGGCAACCCACTCCAGTATTCTTGCCTGGAGAATCCCATGAACAGAGGAGCTTGGTGGGCCCCACTCCATGGGGTTGCAAAGAGTCAGACATGACTGAGCACACATGCACGCAACAACACACACAGAACTCACTAGAATAACCCTTCATCTTGCCCTGGTTTCCCCTGTGTATCTTCTGGTCACTTCCCCACAATGTATGCCCCTATTTCAAACCTCTTGGGCTTCCCTGGTGGATCAGATGGTAAAGAATCTGCCTGCAATGCAGGAGACCCAGGTTTGATCCAGAAGATCCCCTGGAGAAGGGAATGGCAACCCACTCCAGTATTCTTACCTACAGAATTCCATGGACAGAGGAGCCTAGCGGGCTATAGTACATGGGGTCATAAAGAGTTGGACACAACTGAGTGACTAGCACTTTCACTTTCACTTCAAACCTCTGACTTATCAGTTCTTCAGAAATGTATTGTCTCTTTCTCTAAAGGGTCACTTCTTTGGGCTTTCATTTTCTTGTGAAGATTCCCATGTATGTGTAAAATTCTAATAAAATTCCTATGTTTTCCTGTTGTTAACCTGTCTTGCTGCTGCTGCTGCCAAGTTGCTTCAGTCGTGTCTGACTCTGTTCGACCAGTTTAATTCTTAGGCTGAGCTGGAGACTCTAAGAGAACAGAGAAGAAATTTTTTTCTTCCCCGTCTCTGGTTCTGTTGTTTTACAGGTTTCCCCTCTTGCTGAGTAGTTTGTTTTCTTCATGTATAACCCACCTCCCATCTCCAGAAACTTAGCTTCATGTTTGATTTTCATTTGCTACCCAGAAGTATCCTTCTGTCAATTTTCTGTATTTACTAATCTGTCTTGTTTTCCCTATAATTTTTATTTGGTAGCATCCTAGACACTTGTGCAGTATTTTTTTTTAATTCCCCAAGTGCAGCCAGAGAAGACAAAATCAAATGAGACTGACTCTTACTCATGTATGCATAACTTGAAATACAGATCCAAGTGTTTCATGAAAATAATTACCTGTGATCAAAGCAGAACCGTTAAACCCTAACATGAGCTGTTAACAAAAACAATTTGTTTTCTTTAAAAGAACATTAAAATAATTAGATACAGAACTATTTAGGGATCTAAGTAGTAAAGATAGTTCTAAAGCTAGGAGAAAGGTCTGAATGGCCAGTGGTCTGTGGAGAATCCAATTTTAAAGACTGATAGAGGCCTAGATTTGCCTGGAGAATCCCAGGGACGGGGAGCCTGGTGGGCTGCCATCTCTGGGGTCGCACAGAGTCGGACACGACTGAAGTGACTTAGCAGCAGCAGCAGAGGCCTGAATTAGTCATGCTGCTGCTAAGTGCTAAGTCGCTTCAGTCGTGTCTGACTCTGTGCAACCCCATAGACGGCAGCCCATCAGGCTCCCCCGTCCCTGGGATTCTCCAGGCAAGAACACTGGAGTGGGTTGCCATTTCCTTCTCCAATGCATGAAAGTGAAAAGTGAAAGTGAAGTCGCTCAGTCGTGTCCGACTCTTAGCGACCCCATGGACTGCAGCCCACCAGGCTCCTCTGTCCATGGGATTTTCCAGGCAAGAGTACTGGAGTGGGGTGCCATTGCCTTCTCCAATGCATGAAAGTGAAAAGTGAAAGTGAAGTCGCTCAGTCGTGTCCGACTCTTCTCGACCCCATGGACTGCAGCTCACCAGGCTCCTCCGTCCATGTCATATTTTCACCCAAAGCACTGTTTTTGTATATATACCTCACCTGCTCATTCCCATCAAGTAATAAACGGATACATTTTTTTAGGACTTTATTTCTCTTGGCCTTGACCTACACTCAGGATAGAAAGAGTGGGAGGAACTAGAAGAATCTTTGTCAGAGTAAAGGAAAGAGAGAGGAGTAGAAGAGGGGTGAAAATGACTAGAAATGCCCAAGGCGGGAGGAAACGGAGCGAGAATGACACATGCATTAAGGGGGGTTGCGTCCTGGATAAGGTCATGTGGAATTTTCTTTGGGGGGCTTCCATCAGCATACCTCTCGCTCAGAAAGAAGAGTTCTCTGCCTTGTCTTGAGAAGAATGTTGGTCACAAATGTAAATAAATAGAAAAATGCCATTGTAGTCTAACACCTAAATGCACAGAATTATGAGCAACGGAGGAGAAGGCAATGGCACTCACTCCAGTACTCTTGCCTGGAAAATCCCATGGATGGAGGAGCCTGGTAGGCTGCAGTCCATGGGGTAGTGAAGAGTCGGACACGACTGAGCGACTTCACTTTCACTTTTTCACTTTCATGCACTGGAGAAGGAAATGGCAACCCACTCCAGTATTCTTGCCTGGAGAGTCCCAGGGATGGGAGAGCCTGGTGGGCTGCCATCTATGGGGTTGCACAGAGTCAGACACAACTGAAGTGACTTAGCAGCAGCAGCAGCAGCAACATGAGCAACCGAGCCTGAGTACTGCAACTACTGAAGCCCTCTCACTCCGGAGTCTTCGGGAGACAACTACTGAGCCTAAGCCACGCTGCAATGAAAGATTCTACATAATGTACAACTAAGGTCCCATGTGCTGCAGTCAAGACCTGACGCAGCCAAATAAATAAATATACAGCGTTATACACCTCCAGGTTAGGATATGTTAAACAAAAAGAATGTGTAACTTTCCTTGTGGTCCAGTGGTTAAGAGTCTGTCTTCCAACGCAGGGGACACAGGTTCAATCCCTGGGCCCACATGCCTCCAGGCAACTAAACCCGCGCACCCCGATCAGAGAAGCCTGTGCACCGCAACTACTAAGCCCACGTGCTGCAGAGCCTGTCAACCTCAACAGAGTCCAAGCACGGCGACAAAGAGCCAGTGCGGCCACAAACAAACAAAACCCGAAGAATGAATCTCTGGGAGTAAATACAATAATTGGTTTTTGTGAAAGAAAGGAGGAGAGGGAAAGAAGAGGCAAAGGGAGTGGGAGAGAGAGACAGAGAGGAAGTAATCCTTCAGAAATTCTACCAGGAAAAAGAAAAAAAAGACCAAGTTCTGTGTCATTGATACTGCAACGTTTTGGAACATAAATCAGTATCTCCGTCCCTAGATATTTTAACACAACTAAATAACTCGCCTAAGGTAATGCATACTTAATAGATAAGGTCCAAACTGAACCACCGAAGTAATTTAGAATGAACATAAACAGCTTCCGATATTAGGATCGAGTGTGATGTGTTTTGAGAAAACAGCTCTCTCCGTTTCTGACAAATACCACATCTGAGATGACATCTGAATAATATATTTAGCATCAATAATACATTTTTAGAAGGGATGTGTTATCCTGGATGCAAATTTTCAAATAATAAACAGCACTTCTTGTTGCCACCTCCCATTATGTGTCTTTCGTCACCTATTTAGCCAGCTGTGCTGCTATGCAAGCAAAAGCAAACATGTAACAGATGTTCCTAGAACTCAAAGCATGAGATGTTTTCAAACATGGCTAGCTACACTGGTTGGAGATGAAAGGTGTCTGCACTAGAGAACAGCTTAGTTTATCCATTAAGACTGGTAGATAATGGAATAAAATCCACCACTTGCTAGTTATGTGATCTTGAGCTAAGTTACTTAACTTTCCAAGCCTCAGACTTCTCATCTATAAAATGAGAAAATAGGACTTCCCCAGTTCTCCAGTGGTTGAGAGTGAACCTGCCAACGTATGGGACATTTGTTCAGTCCCTGGTCTGGGAACTAAGGGACTAAGTCAGGGGGCAACTAAGCCTGTGAGCCACAACTACTGAAGCCCATGTGCCTAGAGCCCGTGCTCTGCAACAAGAAAACCACCGCAATGAGAAGCTCACCCATTGCCAAGAGTAGCCCCTGCTTGCTGCAAGTACAGAAAGCCCATGCACAGTAACAAAGACCTAACACAGCCAGAAATAAATAAAATAATTTTTAAAATAAACTGAGAAATTATCTCTAATAATAGTATGTACTTCCTAGGATGGTTGTGACAATTGAACAAGTTAATCCATGTAAACCCTTAATAACAAACACACCTGGTACAGAGTAAACGTTCCACAGACGTTACCTGCTTATTCTTCCACGTTTCTGAATTGCATATGTAAGTGCTTTGGCTTCCCAGGTGGCGCAGTGGTAAAGAATCCACCTTCCAGTACCGGAGATGCAAGAGACTCGGGTTCGACCCCCGAGTCAGGAAGATCCCCTGGAGGAGGAAGTGGCAACTCACTCCAGTATTCTTGCCTGGAAAATTCCATGGACTGAAGAGCCTGGTGGGCTACAGTCCATGGAGTCACAAAGAGCTGGACCCGACTGACTGAGGATACACACACAAGAGCTTTAAACAGCAAGGCAAGGATGTGAAGAAAGCAAGTTTGTTTAATGCAATGGTTCTATAGAGCTGCTGCTGAGGCTGCTGCTTGGTGGAAGAAGGAGAAGGAGGGGAAGGAGAAGCAGGAGGAGGAGAAAGCGGGGGAGGGGAGGGGCAGCAGAAGCCAGAAGAGGAGGGGGAAGGAGTGTGAGTGAAGAAGCTCAACTTCTATCCTCTATATATGACAGTTCTGTGTAAAATTTCAATTAAAAAATAACTAGTTATTTTTAAATAATTCAAAATAAGGGATAGTGGGAACAGCCTTTGACTGCAGATCTGCGATTATATGTCTATAATAAACTCTAAGAAAACTAGGGATTAAAAAGGACTTACATAATATGACAATTGATATCTACAAAAAAACCTAGAGCAACTATATACTTATTAGTAAAACGTTGAAAGATTTCTCTCTGAGGTAAGAATGAGAAAGGGATGTCTGCTCTCCATTCAATGTTGCACTAGTCAGTGATGCCAAGCAGGGCCCTGTGGGACTCCCAGGCCCAGAGAACTTTTAGTCCCCCATTTCTTACAGGTAAAACTTCAGTCTTCATGACCTTCTCTGAGTTCCAAAAGACAGAACAGTTGCTGTTCAAGGTAGGAACAGTCATGAACCCACCTGAGACAAGATTAAAGGGACCAGAGAATCTCATCAAGGTTAGGAGACCTAACCACCTTATACTCTTCACACACCCTGTCATAAACCTGTCAGCAAGCCCATTCTTTCGAAACTTTGCAGAAGAAAGAACACAAGACTGTTACTGCCTTAACCCTTATCACATAGCCCTGACTGACTATATAACCTCTCCCTGTTTCCCAGGGAGAGGGATCCCAGTTCTTGAGGCACTAGCCTACTGTGTTCCCCCTTTCTCCTCCATAACTCTGTCTCCCTATTTCTGTTTGGCATCAGGGCACAGACAGCCAAGATTTTGACAGCACCAAGAAAAAGAAATAAAAGTTACAAAGATTGGAACTGAAACAATGTGTGATTAATTTCAAATAATATAATTTTAAACATACAAATTCAAAATAGCCCATAGATAAATTGGAATTAATAAAATTTCATTAAAATTGATGGGTACAGGACTTCCCTGGTGGTCAAGAATCCGCCTTTCAATGCAGGGGATGTGGGTTTGATCCCTGGTTAGGGAACTAATATCCCACATGATGAAGGGCAACTAAGCCCACAAGCAGCAACTGCTGAGCCTGCTCGCCACAATGAAAGAACCCACATACAAAGATCCTACATAGCCAAATAAATCATTTTTTTAATCAAATAAAATTGATGGGTGTGAAATCAATATACAAAGCTCAATTCTATCTTGATACCCAAGCAACAAATAGAAACAAGTTTTTTTAAAGACAATTTTCTACACTTTCAAAACATCAAATATGTGGTAGCAAATTCAGCAAATGAAATGTTATTGGGATAAATTAAAAAAAAAAACAAAATAGAGAGATATAACATGTTCTTAGACTAGCAGGTCTAATGTTAAAAGGATGTCAAGTCTTCCTAAATTGACTTTCAGTTTAATGTAAATTCAATCAAAACCTCAACAAGAATTTTGTCACTTGAGAAGGTAATACTAAAATTTACATGAAATTGCAAATGGCTAAGAATAGTCAAAAACCTTTTAAGAAGATTGGAGGGACTTCCCTGGTGGTACAGTGGATAGGAATCTGCCTGCCAAAGCAGGGTACAAGGGCTCTATCCCTGGTGCAAGAAGATTCCACATGCCACAGAACAATTAAGCTTGCTGTCATATCTCAGGTATGTTAAAGAAAAAAAAACTCCCATTAAAAAGCTCAATTTTTAAAAATTTATATCCATGAAAAAATGGGCAGGAGACTTGAAAGTCACCTCACATAAAAAGATACACAAATGGCCAGTGACATATGAAAATATGCTGGAACTCATTAATAAAGAAATCCAAATTAAAGCTCTAGTGATATACTCGTTGTGTTTAGCTGCTCAGTCATATCAGACTCTTTGTGACCCATTGGACTGTAGTCTGCCAAGCTCCTCTGTCCGTGGGATTTCCCAGGCAAGAATACTGAAATGGGTTGCCATTTCCTCCTGCAGAGTATCTTCCCAACCCAGGGATCAAACCTGTGTCTCCTGTATTGCAGGCAGATTCTTTACTCACTGAGCCACCGGTAAAGTTCCAACATTAGACTACACCTTTAAATACAGCTTAAAATTAAAATGATTCACAGTATTACGTTTCAACAAACTTAACTCTAACAGACAAACTTGCTGAAGCTGAAGCTCTAGTACTTTGGCCACCGGACACAAAGAGCCAACTCATTTGAAAAGACCCTGATGCTGGGAAAGATTGAAGGCAAAAGGAGAATGGGGCAGCAGAGGATGAGATGGTTAGAAAGCATCACTGATTCAAGGGACATGAATCTGAGAAAACTCCAGGAGATAGTGAAGGACAGAAGAGTTGGAGCCTGGCATGCTGTGGTCCATTGGGTTACAAAGAGTCGGACATGACTTAGCAACTGAACAACAACAAAAGTTTTAACAAGGATGTGAAGCAAAGAAAACTCATCTGCTCCTAGTGGGAGTGCACAATGGTAGAAATATGGGAAATATTTGGCATTCTCTACCCACTCCAGTGTTCTTGCCTGGAGAATCCCAGGGACAGGGGAGCCTGCTGGGCTGCCGTCTAGGGGGTCACACAGAGTCGGACACGACTGAAGTGACTTAGCATAGCATAGCATAGCATTAAAGCCAAACATGTACATACCTATGTCCCAGCAATTCCATTCCCAGATACATATCTAATAGAAAATTAACCGAGACATGTACTGAATTGTCTATAGCAATATATTTATGATATTCAAAAAATAACACAATGCCCATCAAAAATGTAATGTATAAATAAAGTGTGGAATGTACATACAGTGAAATACTACATAGAAATAGCTACATGAATCAATATGGATGAATCTTACAAACATGAGTAACAAGAAAAGTCAGACATTGATTACGTACTGCATAATTCTGCTTACATAAATATTGATGAAAAATTAATCAGTTGAACTAAGAAAGGAAAGGAAATTTTTATTTGAACTAAATTTAGGGATTATTACCCTGGAAGAGCATCTCAGAAAGCTCTGAGAACTGTTCCACTTTAAAGAAGTCAAGACACAGTTATATAAATTCCTTGACACAGAGGGCTGTACATCAAATGGCATATTATTGACAGTTTACATAATTCAGATCTAATCGCCATCATGGTGGGTCATGTGTCCCTTATAAGATCAAGAAGGAATGTTATCTTCTAAGGAGTTATTTTGTTGGAACTGGGAGAATGTTGCTCTTTATGGTTGAGCAGGTATTCTTGCTGGTGGGAAAGAAGGTCTGGTTGATACTTAAAATGCAGATACACACTGCATAGTGGGAGAAAGGAGGCCAAAGGGCAGAGAACTTTATGTTTAAATTTTTTCTTGTCATGCCACAAAATATGAGTTTTATTTCATATAAAGTTTAAACAGGCATAGCTAAGCTGTGGTGTTAAAGTCAAGAGATTACTTTGGGGGGTAACTGGGAAGGAATATGAGAGGGGCTTCTTGGCTGTTAGCAATATTCACGTTTTTGACCTGGAAGATGGTCAACTTTATTTTGTGATAATCCAACACTGTTCTCTGATGGCTTGTACATTTTTCTGTATTTATTATTTCAAAATATTTTTAATGTTTAAAAGCAACTTCATTAAGAAATCATTAGCATACAATAGAATGTACCATTCTAAGACTCAGTTCCTTGAGTTTCAAGAAATATATACAAGCTGAGTAACTACCATTACAAAATCAAGATATAAAACATATCCATCATTCTCAAAAGCTTCTATCAACCCCACCTGCTCCTTAGCCCTGGGCAACAACTGACATGAGATAGATTAGTTTTAGTTTTATGGAAATGCAAGCATACACCATGTACTCTTTCGTGTCTGGCTTCTTTCACTTAGTATAATGTTTTTGAGATAATCCCATGTGATAGCATTTTTCAGCAGTTTGGTCCTTTTCACCTCTGGGTAGTATTCCATTGTATGGATGTACCACAATTCATTGATCCTTTGATTTATTGACAGACATTTATTTCCGGTTTGGAGATATTATAAATCAAGATTCTCTGAACCTTTTTACACATCTTTGTGTCGACATATATTTTCATTACTCTTGGGTCTATGTTAACTTTTTAAAGTTAAAAATAATAAAAAGTAAAGTAATTCAAGTGTGAAAAGGCACAGAGGGCTGAGAGTGGTGGGAGAGACTTGAACACGTGTAAATGTGGCTGGAGGCAGCCCTCTTTGCATGGTGAGCAGCACCTGTCTCATAAACACTGCTGATATCTCCACTGATTCATCCTGTGACACTTGGTGACATTGGGTCTCAAGTGCCTCCTTTTTGAAATGAGAATGATTGCAACCCTTGACCTATTCGCCTGACAGCTGGAGGAATCAAATAAGGTTAAGTATGAGAAACTGCTGTGGAAATATAAGGTTTTCCAGTGCTACACGAAAGTGTCAAGTTGAGCATCTGTTTTCTTCAGAGGGTTAAAGTACAGAAGCAAAAGCAGGAGCAGCTTTGAATGGGAATGCAATATATGTGACCTTTGAGGCCCTGTCATATCTGTAACTGAGGCCCTGAACCAACAAATTACTTATGCCTGACATAAATCAAAACAGTTTTGCCGAAGTGTGAGTCAACTAACAAATGACAAAGCTGTGTTTAATATATTAATACAGTGAATCTAGAGGTAGACCGAGGTCCAGGTATACGCACTCTTTTTGAAAAATAATAAAAAATCATAGCTCTTATGATTTTTATAAGGTACAGAGCTTAGCAAGCTTTTAAATGTATTTTCATTGTATTCAACCAAAGTCCCACTCTGCTGAACTTCTTAATGCAAAAAATGGACCATGTTGTAGAAAAGGCTATACTGAGAAACTCAAATAGAGGACTTCCCTCATGGTCCAGTCGTTAAGAATCTGCCTGCCAATGCAGGGGACTTGGGTTCAATCTCTGGTTGGGGAACTAAGATTCCACAGGCCAAGGAGCAGCTAAGCCCGAGGGCCACAACTACTGAGCCCGCACTCTGTAGCTCATGCTCCGCAACAAGAAAAGCCACTGCAATGAGAAGCCTGTGAACCGCAAGGAACTAGAGAAAACCCACACGCAGCGGTGAAGACCCAGTGCAACCAAAAATTTAATTAAATAAATAAATCTTAAAAAAAAAAAAGGACTAACAAAACACCAGACTTTCTTATACCCCAGCAAGCAATTGAAATTGGCTTCTTAAGAGTCTGACTTGAGCAAAGCCAACACTGCAGCAAACCCACTCACCTTGGTGCCTTTCTCACAGTTTCAGGAAAGCAACTTATAATCTGTCAGGGTTCATCTGCCCCCTGTGAGAAGTCAGCATTGGATTCCGGAACTAGCCCAGTTCTGGATGATCACAGTCACAGTTTTTCTTTAGCAGCGCATTTTCCATTCTCACTAGCGTTTGTCACAAGGTCCCATCCAGCAGGGATGGAACTGGTCTTCCGGATGTTTATCCTCAAAGGTTTCAGTCTAGAGGGTCATGGTCTCTTCTTTAGAAGCATCATTCAAAGGGTTTTGCTAGCAATTCAAAATTGGGGATCCACATGGTGGCAGACCCAGCCATCCCCTGGAACCTAGGCAGTTGTCCTGGTGGGACCTGCAATCCTGGCTCAAGCGTCCCTCCCATCAGGCAGTAATGCCTGTCTTTGAGTTCAAAACTGCAAAATATTTAAGAACAGGGTGAGAGATATGCCTTTTTCCTTCAGGTGACTCCGCAGCCAGGGTGCACATATCAGCATGCAGGTATCAGCAGGGGAGATGCCTTTGACCAGAGCTGGGCCACACTGATGTGGAGTCGGTGAGCCAGAGATGGGGTGTGGAGGGGCACTTGACCTTGTGCCCGGAAACACTTAACAGGGGTTGTGGGGGAGGAAGCATGAGACCCTGAGATTGGAGGCCAGGCGAGCTTGTGACCTTGGAAGCGGGGGAAGTGTGCTCGGGCGCACATGTGCATGTGTGTGTAGGGGGGCGTGAGAGGGGATGGCGTGTGCCCCAAGGCCAGGGAGGCACGTGACCCTTGGAGAAGGGTGGAGGGTATATGACCTAGAGGCAGGGGTGGCGCACGTGACCGGGATGCTACGTGGAATGTAATCCCGAGATAGGCGTAGGGGAGCACGTGAGCCAGAAGTTGGGGGTGGAGGAGAAATCTGGAGGCCAAGGGGCCTGTGACCCGGATATAGGAGTGTGGAAGTACACAACTCCTGGAGATTAGAATCACGTAACACAGACCCTAGGGGTACCTGACCTGGGGATAGGCGTGTGTGTGCACATGACCTAGAGACTGGGGAAGCACACGACCGGGAGAGCCAGGTGAGCGCGCAATCCCGGAGCGAGTAGACCTGACTGGGCGGGGGCATGAAGGTGAGCCGCACTGGGCATGGAAGCGTTTAAACTTCAATTCTCCTCCAAGAAGTCCAGGGGCTGGGATATTTATTATGTGGGAAAATGAGTGAATGAATGAAAAATGAGTGATACTAAAAAGGGAGTGACATCTCCCAAATTGCTATTGAGTCTAGTAAAGAAGTCAAAGATTGAAGGGGTGATGATAACCACCTTGATGCATAATGAATTTGATTTCATTTCTGTTCCTGATGGCAGGTTTATGAACAGTTTGCAGTGGTATGAGATATAATGCGATATACAGTTATCCTTCACTTAGTACAGATTTTCGATAACTGAAAGAAATCCGATGACAATTTCCTTTTACATGAAAAAAAAAAAAAAAGGCAAAAATAGCATTCAGCGTTTGCTTTGTGGCAAGCAGGGCGCCCTCAGCAGCTAGAGTGACACCGCCAAACTCACTCCCAGGAGCTTACATTCATATCTCAGCATCAAGCCGCCCTAGCTTTGAACTGTGTCTGTGAGCATCCTTACTTTTTCTCCATTTATTTTGTGCATCCCTTAGCAAGATGTGAAGTAAGGTAATTGCTTCTTCGCTTTATGCTGTTTCAATTTAGGAAAAGCTTCATAGGAACTCTACTGTGGATAGCAAGAGAAACCTGTACACAGTAAGGAAATCAGTGCTTGTTTTATGATTGCTTGGCTAAGGAAATTGCCTGTCTGGAAAGAGAGACGCTCTGGGTCTCAGCTTCCAGTCTAGGCTTTGAAGCCTTCTCATCTGTCTTTTCTCCCTGAATTGTCTCAGTCCTGCCAATGTTTCCAACTGTAACCTTTACATGGATATGCCCCTCTCTATGAAGTCACTAACTTCATCTACTCTCTGAGCTATAGACTTAATGTCACAAATAACCTCCTGATTATAGGGTGACCAACTGTCTCATTTTGCCCAGGAATGAGGGGACTTTCAGGACATGAATTTTCATTGGTAAAACTAGGCAAGATCCAAGCAAACTAAGATAAGTTGGTCACCTTACTATTAAATAACTCGAATGACTTTGGAGGCACCTAATACTCAACATAGTTGAAATTCATTGATCTTCTTCCTCTTCAATATGATTTCTCCCAGTATTCTTTCTAGCAGTGTGCAGCATCATTGTCCACACTGACTACCATGTTAGAAACTTTGGGGAGTCTTCAGAAATCTTTCTCATTTACCTCTCCCACTAAATGGAGTCCTTTTGTGGCTATTTTAGAAACTGTATCTTTTTAGTTGGTTTAACTTCATCATCTCTTTCATGGACTCTTGCAAAGGTCTCCTATTATGAAATGATACCAAAAATATTCTCCCCAGCACATCTCATTACTTATATTATTTGTGTTGTGTTTATTCATAAAAATTATTAATATATCTTTCAATGAATATTCAATGAATATCTTTCAATGAATATTCAATGAATCTTTCAATATATCTTTCAATATTTCAATGAAAAGTTGAAGAAGTATTCCAGAGTAATGAGACAGGACAGAATTCTAGATTAGGGGGAGAGGGGAGTTGCCATTAAGGATAATATTGAAGCAATCAGCATAAAGTGAATATGGACATATATTAGATAATAGTATTTTATCAACATTAAATTTCTTGAGTTAGATCATCACCCTGCAGTTATTTTTAAATGTTTAGATTTTTTCCCAAGTTAATTAATTTATTAACTGCAACACACAAGATCTTTCTTGGTCATGCCAGATCTTTGGTTGTTGGACACAGACTCTCTAGTTGTGGCACAAGGGCTCAGTAGTTGCAAGTCAAGGGCTTAGATGCTCCAAGGCATGCAGGATCTTAGTTCTCCAACCAGGAATCTAACCCATGTCCCCTGCATTGTAAGGCAGATTCTCAATCACTGAACCACCAGGGAAGCCCCCACTCTGCAGTTTTCTATCTGAATGTTCTTCTTCTTGAGATTTACTATCAGTGGGAGGAGGGGATAAGTCAGGAGTTTGGGTTTAAAATATACACACTACTCCATAGTGTAGATAACTGACAAGGACCTACTGTATAGCACAGGAACTATACTCAGTATCATGTAGTAACCTATATCAGTATCCAGTAATAACCTATAATGGAAAAGAATCTAAAAATATATATATATATTAATGTATTAAAAGAATATATATGTAGCTGAATCACTTTGCTATATACTTGAAACTAATACAACATTGTAGATCAACTATATTTTAATTAAAAAATTTATGAATATTTACTAGCTGAGTGACAGGCCATGATATCAGCAACTTACTCTCATATTTCTAGCAAAATAATAATAATTGGAATAAAAAAAGAATGAAATAGAAAAGGGTATCTTAGGTGTGTGTAAGTATCTGGCAACATGGGTGAAACATTAACTAATCACAAACTACTTAGTGCCCAAATGTCTTGTGTCAGGCAGTGTGTTCAAAGTTCTCACTCATGGCAAATGCAATGAAGATCTGAGGTCTAGTGCCAGACCAATGTAAGCTGTAAAGTCAGAGGTATACCAGAAGGCTTTTCCTGGCCTAAATGAGAACGTTGGGGTCCCATGAGCCAAAGTTCTGTGGAAGAACAAAAGGATTTGCCAAGTAAGTGCTTACCAAAGTAAAGCTTAGAAGAATAAAATAAAGGCAGAAGTAGCAGATATTGTCTGTTGCAACACTGTCTTCCACTTCCTGTTGCATCCATTCACCATTGCAACCCAACTTTCTGCTTTCTGAATTTTTTCGAATCTTTGACACTAAGAAGTAAAATCTTAAAAGGGTATACTGCTACTGTTACTGCTAAGTCACTTCAGTCGTGTCCGACTCTGTGTGACCCCATAGATGGTAGCCCACCAGGCTCCTCTGTCCCTGGGATTCTCCAGGCAAGAACACTGGAGTGGGTTGCCATTTCCTTCTCCAGGGTATAAAAGGGTATATAAAAGGGTGTATCTAACATATAGGGTCAACTAGCTTTATGTCTTAAAGAAACCAGAGCAGCTGCTAAGTCGCTTCAGTTGTGTCCAGACTCTGTGCGACCCCAAAGACAGCAGCCCATCACGCTGTACCATCCCTGGGATTCTCCAGGCAAGAACACTGGAGTGGGCTGCCATTTCCTTCTCCAATGCATGAAAGTGAAAAGTGAAAGTGAAGTCGTTCAGTCGTGTCCGACTCTTAGCGACCCCATGGACTGCAGCCTACCAGGCTCCTCCGTCCATGGGATTTTCCAGGCAGACAACCTTGCTAATAATATAGCACCCATGAATCACTGAACCATTGACTAGAGATCAGCTCTCATGGGGCTGACCCATGAGAAAAGCACCTGTTTTGTGAATCTGAGGCCTTCAACAACTACCTGCACAGAGAGTCACTTTCTAAGATATGGGACTGGAATGACAATGTGTCATCCTGACACTGCATTTGAGTTTCTCTAAAGCTCAAGTCTAAAGCTTAAATGTTCTGCTGCCACATTCAAACTCTGAATAACCCGGCTTTGAACTCTGTCCTATGTCTAATCTCTATGCCTACTATCCCTGCAAACATAGCTTAACTTTCAGCCATATCTAAATACCCTGCCCAACACTTAGCCGTGTATGGCCCCAAACTCTTACTCCCATACTCTTACTTCTACTGGATCACCCTTGTCCACCAGATATGCAAGAAACCTCACTTTGCTTGAAGTTTATCCCAAATACTTTTCTGTCTTTGAAATATTTTTTTCTTTTTATTTGGCTTATTTTTATTTTTTATTGGCCCCACAGTGTGGCACATGGGATCTTAGTTCCTCAACCATGGATCAAATCCATATCCCCTACATTGAAAGTGCAGAATCTTAATCACGGAACTGCCAGAGAAGTCCCCTGCTCTTGAAATCTTTACTAAACATTTTTCTAATTCTTCCAAACAGAGGTTGACTCTCTTATACAAAATTTTATACAAACTTTTATTAAAATTTTATTTTGTATTATTGTAAGTTTTCCTGTCTGCCTCCTTTGATAACTCCTTCAAGGCCCAGACTGGGTCATAGCAATTGTTCAGGTCATTTCCATTCCTCTCCTACAGCACCTTTAACCTCTCATAGCTCTGTCCTTATACTGATACAATGCCAGCTTTCCAGTGTTTTGTCCTGCCCACTTCAATATCTATACCAGTCCTTTTCAGGGAATTTGTTCTCTTCTTATCCAGATCTGGTGTTTTACTAGCTACTGACCTCCATATACTTAAAGTGAGGGAGAAACAAGTATAACTCCATCACTCCAGGTAGCCGGAACCTCCCCGGCGTGTGGTACGCTTTCCTTTAGCACCGCTCAGCCTGAAGGTTCTCACGGTTTGCTGACTATTGCACCAGGTATCTGTGGTGCTTAGCACCCAAGCTGGTGTGAAACCTACCCATTTCCCTGCTTATTACAGCAGACTGGATACTCGGTGTGGGATGGACCCCCTCGGTTAGATGAAGCTATAAACAAGCACAGAAATGCAAATAGAAGTGGAGACTGTAAGTAAAAGACCGTTGTGTAATCAGTTTGATTGCTGAGTATGTACAAAGCCAAGCATGAGACTGGATCAATCCCTGGGACAGGAAGATACCCTGGAATAGGAAATGGCAACCCACTCCAGTTTTCTTGCCTGAAAAATCCCATGCACAGAGGAGCCTGGTGGGCTTCAGTCCATGGGTCACAAAGAGTTGGACACGACTAAGCGCAAGCATGAGCCACTGCCGACTGGAAGAGACAAGAGCCATACCAGCCCATCACCCCCACCCCACGCCACCCTCCTACCCCACCACTGCCTGTTGCTTGGACTAGACTTGTCCCTTGCTGTCTCTTGCAGTCACTTGGAGGATGGTCCATGAACCTTATAGTGCAGCTTGAGTTTTCTCCAGAAACAGATTAAAGGGTGGAGCCCTATGGAATAGAAAATACTGGGATATATGCCATGGTTACAGTTAAAGGAGTGTCTGGTTTGGGGAGTAAACTATACGGCAATTCTGCCATGGGTGTATGGATAACCAGTTTTCTTGGCAACAGATGGAAGAAAAGAATAATCAGTTCTTATAGTATACCAACCCTTTGCATTCATGACCTGATTGAATCCTCAAAATAGTCCAATGAACCATGAATTATTTTGATTTCACAGATGTGGGAAGTAAATCTTAGGCCAACTTATTAATTATTCTAACAGCAAATTCGTGATAGAGTCAACACTGAAATTCAGATTCATCTAACTCCAAAATCACCATGATGTAATACATATCCAAACATAGTTTATTCATTTATTCAAAAGATATTTGTTGTGCTCCCACTGGCAGCAGGTACACACTGGGGATTTAATAATAAGGTAAAACAAAACAAAAACATACTTGTCCAAATGAATCTTACAGCCTAGTGGAAGAATACACATTAATCAAATCATCACACAAATAAAACTATAAAATTACAGCTGTGAATAGTACCAGAGGGAAAAGTCCATAGTGCTATAAGAGTGTGTAATAAGATTCTAACCTAACAGAGTAAATGTTTATCTTCACCCCTTCAGCATTCCCTCTTCTAGAAACTACCCTTCAGTTTTCTTCTAGAGAAACTCTCTTCCTCATCTTCCAATGGTACTTCAGGTGGAACTGACCTCAACAATGACTTCACTGGTGGTCACATGACCTGGTCCTGACTAATGAAAGTGGAGGTATATCACATTTTAATGCGCTTCACTTTATAGTGCTTCCAGATATTGCTTTTTTAATAAACTGAAAGCTTGTGGGAACTCAGCATTGTCAGATGATGGTTAGCATTTTTCAGCAATAAAGTATTTTTAAATTAAGGTATGTACACTTTTTTAGACATAATGCTATTGCACACTTAGTGGCCTATGGTATGGTATCAGTTCAGTTCAGTTCAGTCTCTCAGTGTGTCTGACTCTGCAACCCCATGGACTGCAGCACGCCAGGCTTCCCTGTCCATCACCATCTCCCAGAGCTTGCTCAAACTCATGTCCACTGAGTTGGTGATGCTACCCAGCCATCTCATCCTCTGTCGCCCCCTTCTTCTCCTGCCTTCAATCATTCCCAGCATCAGGGTCTTTCCCAAGGAGTCAGTTCTTCACATCAGGTGGCCAAAGTATGGTATAAACATAACTTTCATATGCACTAAGAAATCCAAAAATTAACAAGTTGCTTTATTGCAATATTTGCTTTATTGTGGAAGTCTAGAACCAGACCTACAGTGTCTTTCAGGAATGCCTGTACTGCAGCATGACCACGGTGACTTGTTCAAAAATGCTACCTGTGAGCTGTGGTTCATATATACAATGGAATACTACTCAGCTATAAAAAAGAACACATTTGAGTCAGATCTAATGAGCTGTGTGAACCTAGAGGCTATTATACAGAGTGAAGTAAGTCAGAAAGAGAAAAACAAGTACTGTATATTAAAACATATATATGGAATCTAGAAAGATGGTACTTATGAACCTATTTTCAGAGCAGCAATTTGCAGAAACACAGACATAGAGAACAGACTAACGGGCAAGGGTGGAGGAGAGGAAGGAGAGGCTGAGATGAGTGCAGAGAGTAACATGGAAGCATATACACTAACACATGTAAAATAGAAAGCCAGTGGAAATTTATTGTATGATTCAGGGAACTCAAACTGGGGCTCTGTGACAACCTAAAGGAGAGGGGACGTATGTATCAGTTCAGTTCAGTCACTCAGTCGTGTCCAACTCTTTGTGACCCCATGGACTGCAGCACGCCAGGCCTCCCTGTCCATCACCAACTCCCAGAGTTTACTCAAACTCATGTCTGTTGAGTTGGTGATGCCATCCAACCATCTTATCCTCTGTCATCCCCTTCTCCTCCTGCCTTCATTCTTTCCAAGAATCAGAGACTTTTCAAATGAATCAGCTCTTTGCATCAGATGACCGAAGTATTGGAGTTTCAGCTTCAACATCAGTCCTTTCAATGAACACCCAGGACTGATCTCCCTTAGGATGGACTGGTTGGATCTCCTTGCAGTCCAAGGGACTCTCAAGAGTCTTCTCCAACACCACAGTTCAAAAGCATCAATTCTTTGGCGCTCAGCTTTCTTTATAGTCCAACTCTCACATCCATACGTGACTACTGGAAAAACCATAGCCTTAACTAGACGGACCTTTGTTGACAAAGTGATGTCTTTGCTTTTTAATATGCTGTCTAGGTTGGTCATAACTTTCCTTCCAAGGAGTAAGCATCTTTTAATTTCACGGCTGCAAGCACCATCAGGGAAAGTCAAATGTAACAGAGAAAGAGCACACCCCAGGAGCAGACCTCAGCCAGTGACAGACAGGAATTGGTGACTAACTACTGCCAGTCCCTTGCTCCTTAGACTGCTGGCTAGGAAGTGGTCAAACAGGAGATGGCAAGAGTGAACATCGACATTTTAGGAATCAGTGAAATGGACTGGAATGGGCAAATTTAATTCAGATGACCATTGTATCTACTACTATGGGCAAGAATCCCTTAGAAGAAATGGAGTGGCCATCATAGTCAGCAAAAGAGTCCAAAATGCAGCTCTTGGGTACATTCTCAAAAACGACAGAATAATCTCTGTTTATTTCCAATGCAAACAGTGTCACAGATTACTGTGATTCAGTGTCACAGTAATCCAAGTCTATGCCCCAACCGGTAACGCTGAAGAAGCTGAAGTTGAACGGTTCTATGAAGACCTACAAGACCTTCTAGAACACCCAAAAAAGATGTCCTTTTCATTATAGGGGACTGGAATGCAAAAGTAGGAAGTCAAGAAACACCTGGAGTAACAGGCAAATTTGGCCTTGGTGTACAGAATGAAGCAGGGCAAAGGCTAATAGAGTTCTGCCAAGAGAACACACTGGTCATAGCAAACACCCTCTTTCAACAACACAAGAGAAGACTCTACATGTGGACATCATCAAATGATGAACACCAAAATCAGATTTATTATATTCTTTGCAGCCAAAGTTGGAGAAGCTCTATACAGTCAGCAAAAACAAGACCAGGAGCTGACTGTGACTCAGGTCATGAACTCCTTATTGCCAAATTCAGACTTAAATTGAAGAAAGTAGGGAAAACCACTAGACCATTCAGGTATGACCTAAATCAATTCCTTTACGATTATACAGTGGAAGTGAGAAATAGATTTAAGGGACTAGATCTGATAGACAGAGTGCCTGAAGAACTATGGATGGAGGTTCGTGACATTGTACAGGAGGCATGGAGTAAGACCATCCCCAAGAAAAAGAAATGCAAAAAAGCAAAATGGCTGTCTGAGGAGGCCTTACAGATAGCTGTGAAAAGAAGAGAAACAAAAAGCAAAGGAGAAAAGGAAAAATATAGCCATTTGAATGCAGAGTTCCGAAGAATAGCAAGGAAAGATAAGAAAGCCTTCCTCAGTGATCAGTGCAAAGAAATAGAGGAAAACAATAGAATGGTAAAGACTAGAGCTCTCTTCAAGAAAATTAGAGATACCAAAGGAACATTTTATGCAAAGATGGGCTCGATAAAGGACAGAAATGGTATGGACCTAACAGAAGCAGAAGATATTAAGAGGTGGCATGAATACACAGAACTGTATGAAAAAGATCTTTACAACCCAGATAATCACGATGGTGTGATCACTGACCTAGAGCCAGACATCCTGGAATGTGAAGTTAAGGGGGCCTTAGGAAGCATCACTATGAACAAATATAGTGGAGGTGATGGAATTCCAGTTGAGCTATTTCAAATCCTGAAAGATGATGCCGTGAAAGTGCTGCACTCAATATACCAGCAAATTTGAAAAACTCGGCAGTGGCCACAGGACTGGAAACGGTCAGTTTTCATTCCAGTCCCTAAGAAAGGCAATGCCAAAGAATGTTCAAACTACTGCACAATTGCACTCATCTCACATGCTAGTAAAATAATGCTCAAAGTTCTCCAAGCCAGGTTTCAACAATACATGAGCCGTGAACTTCCAGATGTTCAAGCTGGATTTAGAAAAGGCAGGGGAACCGGAGATCAAATTGCCAACATCTGCTGGATCATCGATAAAGCAAGAGAGTTCTAGAAAAACATGTATTTCTGCTTTATTGACTATGCCAAAGCCTTTGACTGTGTGGATCACAATAAACTGTGGAAAATTCTGAAAGAGATGTGAATACCACACCACCTGACCAGCCTCTTGAGAAATCTGTATTCAGGTCAGGAAGCAACAGTTAGAACTGGACATGGAACAACAGATTGGTTCCGAATAGGAAAAAGACATATGTACACCTATGGCTAATTTATGTTAATGTATGACAAATCAATATTGTAAAGCAATCATCAATCAATTAAAAATAAATATAATTTTTTAAAAAATGCTTCATGCAACTCAGACCAACAAGAGCACTGGGACTTTCTCTGGAACCATTAAGAATGAGACTTCTTCAACGACCAGCAATGTTAAAACAAGGCATTTGGGGACGTCTGTGGCCACCGCATGAGGCAAGAAACCTGAGACACGAGGCCTAGACCTGAGGATGAAGCTAACTGAGGAGAGCAGAGCCAAGAAGGAGAGATTCCAAAGATGCTAGTTAAACACATGGACCTCGCATCGCATCAACTACGAATAAAACAATAAGCAGTTTAGAGGTGTCAGCCAGCTCATTGCCTTCTTCCTACTTACGCCAGTTTCACTGAGTGACTGCTCTTTCTTTTTTTCTTTCTTTCTCTCTCTCTTTTTCTTTCTTCTTTCCTTCCTTCCTTCATTTCTTTTTCTTTTTTTGTCACTTGGAACTGAATAAGTGAAGACTCCTAACTGGGTAGTCAAGGATGGCTTCCAGAGGAACGAAGGTGATCTGAGATCTGAAGAAGTGGACGTGAATTAGACAAAGAGGAAAAGGAAGAATGTCCCAGTCAGAGGAAATACCAAGCTGTGGAGCCTTGAGTAAGGAAGGAGCCTATGACTGAAAGACGGAGAGACGGTCAGTGTGGGTGGAACACAGTGAACGTAATGAAATGAAGATGGACTAAGATGGAAAAGCAGTTTTCTGCGCACCATGTTCATGGCTTTTTGATCTCTGGATTTACAGCCACAGGACACACCTGAGGGTTTGAAGCATTGCAGGAGTAGTGTAGTGGTGATATCTGATTTACATATTTTTAAAAGTCACTTGGATGTTATCTGGAGACTAGCTTGCAGGGTATCAAGAGCAGAGTGAAGGTAACATTTCATTTTTATGCTCTTCCCTCAAAGAGTAGACACAGTAAAGCAAATTAGAACACCAATATCGTCATCGAGTGAAGGGACAGCCTGGACTGGGGGAATGGCAGTGGAAAATGCATAGGTTTATTTTTAAAGGGACTGATGAAATAGAATTCATATTTCATGACAAGATAAGAAAAATTTAGAGATAAAAATTTTCTTTGCCTGTTTTGTCCTCTCTTCCTGTCAGTGTGTATTCTGCATCCGCATTAACCAGAGCTCCCTAGGAGATAACATTCCTTCTTAATCTCATCAAGGGTCACAATTCCTTAGAAGATAACCTTCCTTCTTAATCTTCTAAAGGGCCATGATGACCCGTGACCCACTACTCGCTTTGTACTATAGACCTGGATTATATAAACTGTCAAAAATACATCGTTAATGTACAGCCCTGTGTCTCAAAAACTTATACAACTGTGCTTTGACCTCTAACAGGCCTGAGCAATTCTTGGAGGTTTCTGAGAGGCTGTTCCCAGATATAATCGTAGTTCAGTTCAGTCGCTCAGTCGTGTCCAACTCTTTGCAACCCCATGGACTGCAGCACACCAGGCTTCTCTCTGCATCACCAACTCCTGGAGCTTGCTCAAACTCATATCAATCAGGCAGGTGATGCCATCCAACCATCTCATCCTCTGTCGTCCCCTTCTCCTCTCGCCTTCAATCTTTCCCAGCATCAAGGTATTTTCCAATGAGTCAGTTCTTCACATCAGGTGACCAAAGCATTGGAGTTTTAGCTTCAACATCAATCCTTCCAATGAACATTCAGGACTGGTTTCCTTGAGGATGGACTGGTTGGATCTCCTTGCAGTCCAAGGGACTCTCAAGAGTCTTCTTCAACACCACAGTTCAAAAGCATCAATTCTTCGGCGCTCAGCTTTCTTTATAGTCCAACTCTCACATCCATACATGACTACTGGAAAAACCATAGCCTTGACTAGACGGACCTTTGTTGGCAAATTAATGTCTCTGCTTTTTAACATGCTGTCTAGGTTGGTTATAACTTTTCTTCCAAGGAGTAAGCGTCTTTTTATTTCCTGGCTGCAGTCACCATCTGCAGTGATTTTGGAGCCCCCCAAAATAAAGTCTGCCACTGTTTCCACTGTTTCTCCATCTTAACTTTAACTCAAATAAAATTTTCCATTTCTTGGACTAATTAGCCTTTTCATTGACAGTACTGTTTACAAAGTTGTGGATGTGGGAAAACCCACAAGGGATAGTGTAGTGCTGGTGGCAGCCTGGAGGCGGGTCCCTTATGTATGGAGATTTGAGAGGAGGCAGCATTAACTGGGAGCCAGAGCGGAGAGTCATGTGAAGTTGGCCTCCTTTAGAAAAGCAATGACCTTTAGTGAGGAGCACAGTCAGCTCACTGCGGGGGAATCAAGGGAATCAGTGCCTTGACCCCAGCTCATCCTTTTGTCCTCTTTGGGGTAACCAGTGGCTGAAGCCCAGTGAAAAACAGGCACAGAGCCCATAGTACAGGCCTCACGGGTCTGCCTCCTGGGCACTGAGCAGGGTGGAGAGAGCACTGAGAGGTACAAGCACAGTATCCAGCACAGGCGTCAAGCCTTTAGCATGACCTATGTTATGAGGTTCACTGCAATCTTGTTACTGAAAGCTCAGCCTCTCTGTATACTGGTGTGGAACTAAATCCTAAGAGACAGAATTTTGGGTGAAGTAGAAAAGGACAGTTTTATTGCTTTGCCAGGCAAAAGGAGACACGGGGGCTTCTGCTTTGTAAAACTGTGTCTCACCTCCAAAGAACTTGATGAGGGTTTTTGTAACAATGGGTCAAAGGTGGGATCTCCGACAAGATCAGGGCTTGGACTCCTTTAATCTCATCTCAGGTGAAAGTGAAAGTCATTCAGTCCTGTCTGACTCTTTGTGACCTCATGGACTATAGGGTCCATGGAGTTCTTCTAGGCCAGAACACTGGAGTGGGTAGCCTTTCCCTTCCACAAGGATCTTCCCAACTCAGGGATCGAACCCAGGTCTCCCACATTGCAGGCGGACTCTTTACCAGCTGAGCCACAAGGGAAACCCAAAGATGACCCAGCATCTCAGGTGGTTGGTCTTCAGATCTTGATGTGCTTCTCTGGTCCCTCCAATCTTGCCTCAGGTGGTTTCTTGGCTGTCCTTCTCTTGATTGACAACTGTTCAGACCTGCCCTTTGGAACTCAAGGAAGGTCATGGAGGCTGAAGTCTTGCCTACAAGAAATGGGGGGCAGAAAGGCCTCCATGCCTGGGAGCCCCACAGGGCCCTGCTTGGTTTCCATCTGAATACCATCTATTTGTCTTGCCTCTTCTGGCCTGTCAAATGCGGATGACAAGGGATGTGTGCATGTATGTTAGTCGCTCAGTCCTGTCCGACTCTTTGTGACCTCGTGGACCATAGCCCACCAGGCTTCTCTGTCCATGGGATTCTTCAGGCAAGAATACTGGAGTGGTTGCCGTTTCTTCCTCCAGGGGATCTTCCTGACCCAGGCGTTGGACCTGAGTCTCCTGCGTCTCCAGCACTGGCAGACAGATTCTTTACCACTGAGTCACCTGGGAAGCCAATAACAAGCTATCACAGTGACCAATTCATGACTGCTAATCATACAAGCCTGGCAGGCTACAGTCCATGGGATCACAAAGGGTCAGACACAACTGAGTGACCAACACACACACACACAATCATATCATACAAGAATTAAGCCAGTTAACCTGTATAAAGCATTCAACTTGCCACAGTTCTTGGCAACAATAAGCACTCTAATATATTATCAGCAAACTTTTCTGGACATACTCTCTCTCTGAATTTTTGTTTCTTCCAAAATACCCTAGGATACAGATCTTTTTTTCTTTTTGTTTTGTTATGTTTTGCTTTGATTGATATGACCACCATGCTGAAGCTCCAGTACTTTGGCCACCTGATGGAAAGAACCGACTCATTGGAAAAGACCCTGATGCTAGGAACTATTGAAAGCAAAAGGACAAGTGGGTGACAGAGGATTAGATGGTTAGATAGCATCAGTGACTCAGTGGACAGGAAGTTGAGCAAACTCTGGGAGATAGTGGAGGACAGAGGAGACTATTGCTTCAGTCCATTGCGTCACAAAGAGTCAGATGTAACTTAACTACTGAACAACAACCACCAACATCATTTAGCACAGTACCTAAAAGAATAGGTACTCAGCAAATGTTTGTTCAGTGAATTAATGCTCACTCAGTATCTGTGCAGGCATTTAATCTGCATTATCTCAAAAATCCTATAAGGTAAATGCCATTCCATTTTACAGATGAAGCTCCTAATACTTGAGGTTCAGCAATGCTCAAACTTGCCCAAAGCAGATGAAATTCAAAGTCAGGCCAGTCTTAGTCCAACAGCCATGCCCTTTGCCCTATAGCAGTGGCCTCTGCAAGGCGGGCTTTCTGCACAAAATGACTATGCACCGGTGAAGTGTCACCCTGACCCTCACTTCCCCGTGAATCTCAAAGGATGGGTCTCCGCGCACCAGAAGCCAGGTGACCATATGCTCCTTACCTGCCATTAGACTTTTGGGACAGAGGGTCTCAGTCTGAATTATCTTTGGGTCCCCACAGGTCACCCCATTTATTAGGTGCTAATTAATGTCAGTTGAATTAAATAATATAATAAAAGATAGGCCATCTTCTGCTATTGCTGATGCTGTGTCCTATGCACTTTGCTCATTCCTGGGGGCTTAGGGAGGTCAGCCTCCAACTCCCAGTCTAGAAGGGCCAGGCCTAACATTCATTTGGGGCTTCTCAGATGGAAAGAATCTGCGTGAAATGTGAGAGACGTGGGTTTGATCCCTGGATGAGGAAGATCCCCTGGAAAAAGAATGGCTACCCACTCTAGTATTCTTGCCTGGAGAATTCCATGGACAGAGTAGCAGGGCAGGCTACAGTCCATGGGGTCGCAGAGAGTCAGACATGACTGAGCAATTAACGCTTTCACTAACATTCATTAAGCAATTTCATAGCTGGGCATTGCTTCAGGTGCTTTAGTGGTAACAACTCATTTACTCATCCTGACTAATTTACAGAGTAAGACTTGTCCTTATCCTTATTTTAAGTTTCAGGAAACTAGTTCAAAGGAGTTAAGTGACCTTGTTCAAGGTCACACAGCTAGAGACAGAACCAGGATTCTGTATCCAAGCAGACTAATCTAGAACCTGTACCCTTAAATGTTAATAATGAAGAGCTTTCAGTCTTCCTGTTGGCACCCTGACCTCTCCTGTGCTGTCCACCTCCTGTAGCTCCACGGCCTCTCATTGCTGGCCTTTGGCACATCCCAGCTCATCATTAGCCTAGGGGGCCACCTTCACGTTCCCTCTGCTCTTACTTACTGCTCACAGTCAAGAGCAGAACAGGGTAGAAGGATCTTGCCAGCATCTTTGTTGCCCACTTGCTTGACATAGACGAGTCTTCTTCCTTATCTTTGTCAAGCACATTTAGAGATGAAGCTACTGAAAGGGAATTCACTTAATTTTTTTCCCCCAAAGATGTTTGGCCAGGATGCTCCCGGGAACAAACCAAACCCCAACTTTCATGGCAAAGAGCTGTCGATTGGAGAAAATTGAGGAGAGAAACATAAAGCAAATGGCACAACTGTTAGAATGCTCTGTAAATTTTGCTGAACACAATGTTAATTTTATTGAAATGATCATTGACACACCAAGTTATTTTATGGAACAAAACAGTAATAAACAATTTTAAATTCATGACACTAATTTATGTTCTTTTACAATTCAGTAATCACTACCTATTTTCCCACTCTATGTTTTCATCTTTCCTTCTTTTTACTCTTTCACTGAATTTATGTTACAAAATAAGCATAATTAATGTGGATTTGACGTGTCTGTTGTCTGAATGAACAGCAGTAAATTTACAAGATAATAGTAGCTAATTGACATGGAACCTTTTTCAAGCTGGGTTTCTCAGAAATAGACTCTGTGGCAGAAGTTAGCATGTGATTTCCATTAGGGAGTGCTCTCAGGATCAACACCTGAGGAAAGGAAGGTGGAAAGCGAGATTGGGAAATCTAGCAGATACGCAGGTCCAGCAAGGGCGTCAGTGGGCCACGCAAGGTTATCCTGTAGCTTGATGGCCCGTCAGAGTTATCCAAAGCTGGGGAGAAAGAGTCTGTATGCTCCAGATTTATTAGTCATTGGCTGCAGGGCAGCCCTGAAAGGACAGGTGATCTGAAGAGAGACAGTTTTCTTAAAGTCCCAGATCAGATCAGATGAGATCAGTCGCTCAGTCGTGTCCAACTCTTTGCGACCCCATGAATCGCAGCATGCCAGGCCTCCCTGTCCATCACCAACTCCCGGAGTTCACTGAGACTCACGTCCATCGAGTCAGTGATGCCATCCAGCCCTCTCATCCTCTGTCGTCCCCTTCTCCTACTGCCCCCCATCCCTCCCAGCATCAGAGTCTTTTCCAATGAGTCAACTCTTCACGTGAGTTGGCCAAAGTACTGGAGTTTCAGCTTTAGCATCATTCCTTCCAAAGAAATCCCAGGGCTGATCTCCTTCAGAATGGACTGGTTGGATCTCCTTGCAGTCCAAGGGACTCTCAAGAGTCTTCTCCAACACCACAGTTCAAAAGCATCAATTCTTCGGCGCTCAGCCTTCTTCACAGTCCAACTCTCACATCCATACATAACTACAGGAAAAACCATAGCCTTGACTAGACAGACCTTTGTTGGCAAAGTAATGTCTCTGCTTTTCAATATGCTAACTAGGTTGGTCATAACTTTCCTTCCAAGGAGTAAGCGTCTTTTAATTTCATGGCTGCAGTCACCATCTGTAGTGATTTTGGAGCCCAGAAAAATAAAGTCTGACACTGTTTGCACTGTTTCCCCATCTATTTCCCATGAAGGGATGGGACCGGATGCCATGATCTTCGTTTTCTGAATGTTGAGCTTTAAGCCAACTTTTTCACTCTCCACTTTCACTTTCATCAAGAGGCTTTTGAGTTCCTCTTCACTTTCTGCCATAAGGGTGGTGTCATCTGCATATCTGAGGTTATTGAGATTTCTCCTGGCAATCTTGATTCCAGCTTGTGTTTCTTCCAGTCCAGCGTTTCTCATGATGTACTCTGCATATAAGTTAAATAAACAGGGTGACAATATACAGCCTTGATGAACTCCTTTTCCTATTTGGAACCAGTCTGTTGTTCCATGTCCAGATCTAACTGTTGCTTTCTAACCTGCATACAAATTTCTCAAGAGGCAGATCAGGTGGTCGGGTAGTCCCATCTCTCTCAGAATTTTCCACTGTTTATTGTGATCCACACAGTCAAAGGCTTTGGCATAGTCAATAAAGCAGAAATAGATGTTTTTCTGGAACTCTCTTGCTTTTTCCATGATCCAGCAGATGCTGGCAATTTGATCTCTGGTTCCTCTGCCTTTTCTACAACCAGCTTGAACATCAGGAAGTTCATGGTTCACATATTGCTGAAACCTGGCTTGGAGAATTTTGAGCATTACTTTACTAGCGTGTGAGATGAGTGCAATTGTGTGGTCGTTTGAGCATTCTTTGGCATTGCCTTTCTTAGGGATTGGAATGAAAACTGACCTTTTCCAGTCCTGTGGCCACTGCTGAGTTTTCCAAATTTGCTGGCATATTGAGTGCAGCACTTTCACAGCATCATCTTTCAGGATTTGAAATAGCTCAACTGGAATTCCATCACCTCCACTAGCTTTGTTCATAGTGATGCTTGCTAAGGCCCACTTGACCTCACATTCCAGGATGTCTGGCTCTAGGTGAGTGATCACACCATCGTGATTATCTAGGTCGTGAAGATCTTTTTGTACAGTTCTTCTGTGTATTCTTGCCACCTCTTCTTAATATCTTCTGCTTCTGTTAGGTCCATACCATTTCTGTCCTTTATCGAGCCCATCTTTGCATTGAATGTTCCTTTGGTATCTCTGATTTTCTTGAAGAGATCTCTAGTCTTTCCCATTCTGTTGTCTTCCTCTATTTCTTTGCATTGATTGCTTAAGAAGGCTTTCTTATCTCTTCTTGCTATTCTTTGGAACTCTGCATTCAGATGCTTATATCTTTCCCTTGCTCCTTTGCTTTTCGCTTCTCTCCTTTTCACAGCTATTTGTAAGGCCTCCCCAGACAGCCATTTTACTTTTTTGCCTTTCTTTTCCATGGGGATGGTCTTGATCCCTGTCTCCTGTACAATGTCACGAACCTCATTCCATAGTTCATCAGGCACTCTATCTATCAGATCTAGGCCCTTAAATCTATTTCTCACTTCCACTGTATAATCATAAGGGATTTGGTTTAGGTCATACCTGAATGGTCTAGTGGTTTTCCCTACTTTCTTCAATTTAAGTCTGAATTTGGCAATAAGGAGTTCATGATCTGAGCCACAGTCGGCTCCTGGTCTTGTTTTTGCTGACTGAATAGAGCTTCTCCATCTTTGGCTGCAAAGAATATAATCAACCTGATTTCGGTGTTGACCCCCATCTGGTGATGTCCATGTATAGAGTCTTCTCTTGTGTTGTTGGAAGAGGGTGATTGTTATGACCGGTGCATTTTCTTGGCAAAACTCTATTAGTCTTTGCCCTGCTTGAAGTCCCAGCAATCACCAAAGAAGGCTGACAGCCCAGGGCTGACTCCTCCCAACACCCCTGGCAGCTGGGGGAATAGGCCCTTCCTTTCTGAAAGGACTCTTACGTGCCGCATGGCAGTGTCCATTGCAGAAACAATGGAATTCATTGTTTGGTTTCCAAACTCCAAGGAAAATCACACAGCTGCATCTCCTAAGCCACAACACATTGTGTGATTCAAGTCCAGTCAGCCATCATTTTTCAGGCCTGTTCTGTGACCATGGCAGAAGCAAAAATCTTAAGGCAAGGCTCATCCATAAAGCAAAGGGAAACATTTATGACTCAGTGTCAGGCAAGGCCCCTCCCTAAAGAGCCACAGTATAGACAAGGCCACTTGCTCTTGAGAACAGACAGGAAAAAGATGGATTCTAAATAGATGATAGGTTTCATATATATCTTATCACCTTTTGAAGAAGCCCAGAATTCTATTTGCAGGGCATGAATAGAGATGCAGATGTAGAGAAAGGGCTTGTGGACACAGTAGGGGAAGGAGACCTATACACCATCATGTATAAAATAGACAGCCAGTGGGAAGCTGTACAACACAGGGGGCCTGGCCTAGTGCTCTGCGACAAGCTAGAGGGGCGGGATGGGAGAGGGGAGGCAGGTTCAAGAGGGAGGGAATATATATATAGTTTTATCTATAACTATATATCATAACTATATTTATATATAGTTATATACATAACTATATATCATAACTATTCCTGTATAGCAGAAACCAACACAACATTGTAAAGCAATTATCCTCTAGTTAAATAAAAAAGATGATAGGTTTTTATAGGCAGAAATGAGGATGGGGAAGGGCATTCCAAGAGAAGGACCAGAGTAAGCGCAGCCCGGGGCAGAATGTGAGGGTACATGAAGGGAATGACTGTTCTGGCTTTGTCATCGAAGAATATGATATGAGTGCGTTCAGTTAACCGGAGCCTGAAGTGGAGAGGAGGTTGTAAGTAGGACATAGGCCTGATCACAGGGGGGTTAAGTAAGTGAGTGAAGACGCTCAGTCGTGTCCAACTCTTTGCGGCCCCATGGACTGTAGCCTACCAGGCTCCTCTGTCCATGGGATTTTCCAGGCAAGAATACTGGAGTGGGCTGCCATTTCCTCTTCCAGGGGATGTTCCTGACCCAGGGATCGAACTCGGGTCTCCCACATTGTAGGCAGATGCTTTACCATCTGAGACACCAGGGAAGTCTTTTTAAACCACAGGGGGGTTAGATACCTTTAATTGTGTAACAGGCGTGAATCTCAGCCCATGAACTCACACCCGAAAGATATGTCACAATCCATTAATTTTCATGAATGAATTTAATTATTTCTTCAAGATCGATCATGTTGGGCTGACAAGAGATGAACAGTCACTCTTTAGTTTTACCTAGGTATATTCAACAAAGAAAGTGCCAACAAAGTCAAAGCTGCAGAGGTGGAGTAGGGGCCTCTGGTCACTGACTCTCTCTCTGTGCACAGACTACAGTGGAGCCGGCCCTTGTTCCTGTCCAAGTAGCTTGTTCCAGTCCAGTGGCTTTGTGCAGTCCTGTCACACTTGACACATGGGACTCAGTGGATGATTTTATTTTGGCCCACATAGTGGCATTTAGACATGTGCATTAACTGCAACATTAACAATCAGGAGATTTGTTTTGTAGCATCCAGATTTATTAATTGTTTTAATTGAGAGAGATGGTAATTTGGATTCCACATTCTCACATGACAACACTAGGCTGGAACTAAGTAGTGGTTTCGTGCTGGAGAGCCTTTTTGCTGATTAGTGGAAACTTCCTGGCCCTACAGCTATTTGAGTTTGTACTCCCTGCCCTACATGTCCCCTGCAATCATTTCTCTTGGAAATCTTACTGCATCCTCCGGAGATGCTGCCTGGGACCACCATGGGGCTCTCTGCTACTCAAACAAGCTCCAGAGACGCACCCTGTCTGCCCTGCAGCCTGTGACATCTGTCTGCACCCTGGATGAAGAACCATCTCCCTCTCAACAGCTTTATCCAAACTCTTTGTCCCACACACTCTTTCCTTTCTACTTCTGGAAAACTCTCAGTTCCTCATGGGATTGATTGAGATTTTGGAGATATACAGGATATCTGATGGGCTTGTGTTTTCTGACCTGTTGCAGAAATGAAGAAACAGCTATCTGCTTGAATGAGGAAAGAACAAGTGGAAAATATGGGGAGAAATTTGAAACTAATATCTCAAAATATTATGAGCTGCCCATATTAAAGAGTTTGGGGACTTCCCTGGTGGTACAGTGATAAGAACCTGCCTACCAATGCAGGGGACATGGGTTCCTGGTCCAGAAGATTCTACATGCCACAGAGCAACTAAGCCCTAGTACCACAACTACTGAGTCCATGCTCTGAAGGCCTGTGCTCTGCAACAAGAGAAGCCTTCACAATGGAAAAGGCCTGCTCACCGCAACAAAGAGTAGCCCTTGCTTGCAGCAACAAGAGAAAGCCCACACACAGCAATGAAGACCCAGTGCAGCCAAAAATTTGGCTTCTCTGGGTCTTAGTTGCAGCATGTGGGATCTAGTTCCCTGACCAGGGATCAAACCTGGGCTCCCTGCATTGGGAGCGTGGATTCTCAGTCACTGGACCACCAGTGAAGTCGCTGTTGGCAGCACTAAGTCACCGGAATCAAAGGTCAGGTGAATGTATGTTCCATCATGCCTGATCAGGATGTCAATTTCAGCCATGTCAATGTTGTGAGGATTTTTCAGAGAATGCTTGATCCAAGGCTTGTTGACCTTGGCAGATATAGGAAACACCAGTGTGCCGTTGTCCGTCTTCTTCGTGTGTTGTTCCTGGTATACTCCTTGGCCCTTGCGCTTCCTTTAGAGTCACAGTGTGTTATACATCAAGAAGACAAGTAAATAGTGGGCCTTCTGTGGCTGTCTTTCCATTTGCCTTCTTGGCCTTAAAAGTCCTTGCTTTTATTTTGATATCATGATAGGCTGTGTTATCCTTTGTCTATGATGTCATCTTTGTATAAAAGTCAGAACTCATTTCAACTTCCATTTAAGATGACTTTCCATTTATGATGTCTTTGCTTTGTTTATAAGAAATGCCCAGTGAGAGAGACAGATGGTGACTGGGGAATAGCCACATATAACGGCAGAACTTTGCTGTGTTCACCACAATCTAGAATTGAGCCCTCAAGTTCAAAAATTCCATCTTTTTGTATATACCAAGAGAATGAACTTCTCATTGTCCAGAAAATGTACAAAAAGCTAGAACCAGCATCCTAAATGTGCAACTGCCAAATGGAGAATGTATTAATATTGCCTGGACAGAATACTCTGTATCTTGAAAATATATATGCATAAGTACATATGCATATAACTGTTTGAACGTGGTATTAATAAAAGGGAAATTATATGGTTTTAATATGTACTGTGATCAGGCTGTAAAAAAAAAAAACAGGTCTATGAAAGAAAGATACACATATGTACTAAAGACAGACACATATGTATGGAATACAGGTACACCAGTCTGCATTATAGGGGGATCCTCTCGGTGGCTAGTGTGCCCTTTTGGCTGCTCAGATATGGAGGCATGATACCCACTTTAGCCCCGAGAAGGCAGAATAATTCCCTCTTCAAAGATGTCTATATCTTAATCCCTGGAATCTTTAAGTCCTGTTGTGTTCTATGTAAAAGGGGAATTAAAGATAATAGATGGAATTAAGATTGCTAATCAATTCAGTTCAGTTCAGTCACTCAGTCGTGTCTGACTCTTTGTGAACCCATGGACTGCAGCACGCCAGACCTCCCTCTCCATTACCAACTCCCGGAGTTTACTCAAACTCATGTCCGTTGAGTTGGTGATACCATCCAACCATCTCATCCTCTGTCGTCCCCTTTTCCTCCTGCCTTCAATCTTTCCCAGCATCAGGGTCTTTTCAAATGAGTCAGCTGTTCGCATCAGATGGCCAAAGTATTGGAGCTTCAGTTTCAGCATCAGTCCTTCCAATGAATACTCAGGACTGATTTCCTTTAGGATGGACTGGTTGGATCTCCTTACTGTCCAAGGGACTCTCAAGAGTCTTCTCCAATACCACAGTTCAAAAGCATCAATTCTTCGGTGCTCGGGTTTCTTTGTAGTCCAACTCTCACATGACTACAGGAAAAACCATAGCTTTGACTGTATGGACCTTTGTTGGCAAAGTAATGTCTCTGCTTTTTAATATGCTGTCTAGGTTGATTATAAATTTTCTTCCAAGGAGCAAGCGTCTTTTAATTTCATGGCTACAGTCACCATCTGCAGTGATTTTGGATCCCCCCAAAAATAAAGTCTGTCACTATTTCCACTGTTTCCCCATCTATTTGCCATGAAGTGATGAGACCAGATGCCATGATCTTAGTTTTCTGAATGTTGAGTTTTAAACCAACTTTTTCACTCTCCTCTTTCACTTTCATCAAGAGACTCTTTAGTTCTTCTTCACTTTCTGCCATAAGGGTGGTGTCATCTGCATATCTGAGGTTATTGATATTTCTCCTGGCAATCTTGATTCCAGCTTGTGCTTCATCCAGCCCAGTGTTTCTCATGATGTACTCTGCATACAAGTTAAATAAGTAGGGTGACAATATACAGCCTTGACATACTCCTTTTCCTATTTGGAACCAGTCTGTTGTTCCATGTCCAGTTCTAACTGTTGCTTCCTGTCCTGCATACAGAGTTCTCGAAAGGCAGGTCAGGTGGTCTATTCCCATCTCGTTCAGAGTTTTCCACAGTTTGTTGTGACCACACAGTCAAAGGCTTTGGCGTAGTCAATAAAGCAGAAGTAGATGTTTTTCTGGAACTCTCTTGATTTTTCCATGATCCAGCAGATGTTGGCAATTTGATCTCTGGTTCCTCTGCCTTTTCTAAATCCAGCTTGAACATCAGGAAGTTCACGGTTCACATACTGTTGAAGCTTGGCTTGGAAAATCTTGAGCATTTCTTTACTAGTGCGTGAGATGAGTGCAATTGTGTGGTAGTTTGAGCATTCTTTGGCATTGCCCTTCTTTGGGACTGGGATGAAAACAGACCTTTTCCAGTCCTGTGGCCACTGCTGAGTTTTCCACATTTGCTGGCATATTGACTGCAACACTAGTCAGACTGCAACAGCAGACCTTAAAAAGAGAGAGAGAGATTATTTCAGATTATCTTGGAGGGCCAATGTACTCACAGTGTCTTTAAACATGAAAGAGGCAGGTGGAAAGCTCAGTGTCAGAGTGACACAAGGTGAGAAAGACTGAATCAGCCGTTGCTGAATTTGACTATAAAGGAAGCAGCCACAAGTCAGGGACTGCAGGCAGCTTATAGAAACTGGAAAAGGCAAGGCAATAGATTCTCCCATGGGGCCTCCAGAGGGACCACAGCCCTGCTAAACATCTTGATTCTAGCCCATTCTAGACCAATTGGGATTTCTGACCTCCAAAATTTTAAGATAATATATCTGTGTTGTTTTAAGCCACTAAGTTTATGAAGCAATAGGAAAAAAACCAGTCTCTCTGAACTCTTTTTCTTAACTGATCTTTTATACAGGCAATGCAGACCATTCTGTATATGCTAAATATTTCTTTAGAAAAAAATAAAGCACAATTATCCAGCGGTAGTGTTAAGTGTCCAACACAACACCTGCACAGGCACTATTAAAAGGTATGTTTCCTTCCTTCATTTATTAATTCCACAAACATGGACCGACTTTCTACTGTGTTCCCAGCACCATTCAAGTCACTGAGGTGACATCCCTGCCCTCATGGAACTTGTGTTCTACAGTGCTTAGCACTATAATTATAATTTATAGCCCATGGCTAGCTGACATATTTTATTTGGCCGAGATAGGCTTTCTTTTTTTATTTAACTTTTTACTATAAGAATTTCAAACATACAGAAAAGGAGAAGGGATATATAGTGAGTCACTGTATGCCCATCACCTAGCTTCTACATTTGTCAACATTTTGCTCATCTTTGCACAGAATTTTTAAAATATTTAAATTGGTTAATGATAATTGTCAGGGTATTTTAATGAAATTTCAGATTTTAAAAAACTAGAGCATTAGACAATACTGGACCCACATTCCTGTGCAGCAACAATTATCTAAACCCAAGAAACCTCTGACATTAGCTTATCTCAGCTAATACATATGTGTGATTATCTTATTTATCACTTCTAATTGTCTCTCCTTTACTCAAGTCTACTGACAGATATAATGTTGTTGTTGTTGCTGCTGTTTTTAATTGTGGCAAAATACACAGAACATAAATTTTGTCATGTTAGCTATTTTTAAGTAGACAGTTTAGTAGTGTTGAATACATTCACATTGTTGGGCAGCTAATCTCCAGAACTCTTTTCATCTTGCAGTTCTGAAACTCTGCACCCATTAAAAAATAAGTCCCTGTTATTACTCTCTTCCTCAAGTCCTTGGCAACCATATTCTACTTTCTATCTCTATGAGTTTGACTGCTCAAGCTACCTCAAATAAATGCCATTATCCAATATTTACTTTTTGGTGACTGGCTTATTTCTCTTAGCATAGTTTCCTTAAGATTCATCACTGTGACAGTATGTGTCTGAATTTCCTCCTTTTAAGGCTGAATAATGTTCCATTGTATGCATATACCACATTTTGTTTATCTAGTCACCTGTTGATTGACACCTTGGTTGCCTTCATCTTTTGGCTCTTGTAAATAATGCTGCTAGGAATATGGGTGTACAGATATCTTTTGAATGAGTGTGTGTGTGCATGCGTGTTCAGTTGCTAAGTCGTGTCCGACTCTTTGAGACCCCATGAACTTAGCCCACCAGGCTCCTCTGTCCATAGGATTTTCCAGGCAAGAGTACTGGAGTGGATTGGCATTTCCTCCTCTAGGGGATCTTCCTGACCCAGAGATTGAACCCATGTCTCACGTGTCTCCTGCATTCAGGGGGATTCTTTATCCTCTGAGCCATCAGGGCCACCCTATATTTTGAGTACCTGCTTTCAGTTCTTTTGGGTATATACTTACCCAGAAGTGGAATTGCTGAAATCATATGGTCATTCTATTTTGAATTTTTTGATGAGCTATTATATTGTTTGACTGTACTTTACATTCCTGCCAGCAATACACAAGAATTCCAATTTCTCCATATCCTTGCCAGCGTTCCTTATTTTCTGCTTCTTAAACAGTAGCCATTCTAATGGGTGTGAAAAGCTATCTCAGTGTGGTTTTGATTTACATTTTTGTAACAATTAGTAATATTGAGTGTTTTCTCAAGTACTTATTGGGTTTTTGTAGGCATTCTTAGAAATATCTAGTCAAGTTCTTTAAGTGAAAGTGCAAGTCGCTCAGTCATGTTCGACTTTTTGAGACCCCATGGACTATATAGTCCATGGAATTCTCCAGGCTAAGACACTGGAGTGGGTAGCCTTTCCTTTCTCCAGGATCGAAATCCCAACCCAGGATCGAATCCAGGTCTTCCGCATTGCAGGCGGATTCTTTAGTAGCTGAGTCACAAGGGAAGCCCAAGTTCTTTAACCATTTTTTAAATTGGATTATTTGTGTTTTTAAATTATTGTTGAGTTACAGGTTTTTTGTTTGTTTGTTTGACCATGCCTCACGGCTTATGCGATCTAAGTTTCCGAGCCAGGGATTGAAACTGGGCCCTCAGCAGTGAGGCCACAGAGTCTTTTTTTTTCCCCCCATATTATCTATATGGTGAAATTTTAACTTTTGAACACAAAATGTTATTTTAAGAAAAAAAAAAAGTTTCTCTTTCCTTGTTTTAATGTGGCTTCCAGAAGTTTTGAATACACATGTGGCTCTTGTTAGATGCCTACTGCACAGCACTGCTCTTACTAATTCTGCCCAATTCCAGAATACACTTGGTGATAGGTTTACAGTACTGGTTTTTTAAAAAGAATGGCATTTTTTAAGCACATACTGCTGGCATGTCCCCGATATGCCATCCAAATTTACTTTGAGTCTTAGTGAGCTGTAGGGCTCTAATTATCTGCTTCCTTATGAGTACTTACATAGTCAACTATAACTGTTATCATATTGTTAGGGCATGAAATGTGATTTCTATCAGGCTAAAAATAGGAAAGGCACCACTCATTCAAGGGTTAATTTAAGACTCCAGAAGAGGCAGCTTCACCATCTGGACCCCAAACCAGAGTCAACCATCCAGGACCAGACACACCTTCCTCTGATGAGCCACAAGGATGATGGTGAAATTTACGCCAAGTCAAAACTTTCTTGTACTTCAAGGAAACAGCATTCACCAATTAACACAAAGGCTGTATGCTCCTGAAGACGCTCTTGCTATTCTGCTGTACAAAGTTCAAAATGACTTAAGGAAGCACCAGAATCCTCTGAGGCATTTTATTTGTATGTATTAAATCCCTAGAAAAAGAATCCAAGGATTTTCCCTCCTGTATGTTTTCTTCTTGCTGCTTCATGGTCCATGATGCCAGCTGAGGTTGTCAGTACAATGAAACCAAGCTGATAGGATGGGAGCAGGTTATTCTGCCATTTTTCTAGATCTTTAAGTTGCACATCAAATCTGGGGCTGATCGCTCCACACTTATTTAGCCTGCCTGTGAGGTTCACAACAATTTTCCCAGCCCTGTGATCATCAATGATTTCAAATTCGCCAATGTAACCATGCTTCATCATCACTGTTAGAAACTTGACGATGACTTTGGAGCATGGCCTAATAAGGACCTGGCATTTGCCTTTCTTTTTGGCATCGTTGATACTCTTGAGAACATCAGCCAGGACATTCATGTGCACCATTCTGGTGGCACAGAAAGATGGTGGAAAGAGGCAGGCCACAGAGTCTTGTCCACTGGACTGTCAGGGAATTCTCAGATTTTTTTAATATATTCTAGATATTAGCCTCTTATAGAATCTATGATTTGCAAATATGTCAGTCTGTAGGTTGCTATTCTTTAATGGCTTTTAAGAATATGCGGCACTTCGTTGCAGCATGTGGAATCTTTAGCTGAGGCATGCAAGCTCTTAGCTGTGGTGTGTGGGACCTAGTTTCCTGACAAGGGATGAAATCTGGGCTCCCTGTATTGGGAGCAAGAAGTCTTAGCCACCAGACCACCAAGGAAGTCCCCAGTAGGTTGCTATTTTTTTTTTATCTTGATTTATATTTATATTAACTGCCTGAGTCTTTATATTCTCTTTGGGTCTTTGAATTTTTGACCCCTAGCTGATATTTTCTGGGTCACAACAGTTAACATGCCTTCCTGAAACACAAGACTCTTTGACTGGATTTAGATATTTTCTGAATTCTTCAGTTAATATTAAAGACAATTTCTTTGTTATATCATTTGTACAAGTGGTTGAACTCATCCATTACATTCTTGAATCTATCTAATTTCATTTCTCATTAGCTTTAACTTGGGAAGTACCTTGCTATAATCCCCATGCATATGATATTTTAGCTTCATTGATCTTACTCTACCAGTTCTTTTAATTTTGTTCTAGTTTTTAACCACAGTACTTTCATTTTAATTGTTCTCCCCAAAGACAGAGATAATTTTCATACTGTAATTTCAGTGATAACTGATACCTGCTTGGTTAAATTTATTTTTATATACTCTTAAGTTATTGGAGAAGGAAATGGCAACCCACTCCAGTATTCTTGCCTGGGGAATCCTATGGACAGAGAAGCCTGGTGGGCTGCCGTCTATGGGGTCACACAGAGTCGGACACGACTGAAGCGACTTAGCATGTATGCATGCAGTGGAGAAGGAAATGGCAACCCACTCCAGTATGCCTGGAGAATCCCAAGGATGGAGGAGCCTGGTGGGCTGCCATCTACAGGGTCGCACAGAGTCAGATACTACTGAAGGGACTTAGCAGCAGCAGCAGCATTTTTAAATTATAAGCAACTAATTCTTCTGGAAGCAAAGCTACATACACAATGGGAAGCTGAAGCCATGAGCTAACAGAACTCTGATGTGCTTCTTATGCTGTCATTTCTCCTTAAAAAAATTATCTGTGGTATCTGTCCCATAGAAAGCACAGACAAATACAACTCACATAGCTCCTGGCCAAAAAGATACAGATTTAAAGCACAATTTGAGGGGGACAAAAACAATTTAGTAGAATAATCAAGCAAAGTAACAAAATTTAAAGAACATTGATTTTGGATCTCATGAGAAATGATAGCATTGGTTCTTTTAATCGTCATAGCAAAGGCATACAAACTTCTTCAGTTGCCAAAATCAGTCTTCAGAACAAAATTCCATTATTAGGACCTTCAGTAGACCTATTTTTTTCATTTGGAAACAGCCCTAAGAAACATTCTGGATACCATTACAATACTTGTATTCAAGACTGGATTTAAATGAAAGTCTTAGAGTTCCCAAAGATCTTACTTAGATCTCCAGTAAATTTTCCCTCAAGGTATAGCCAATTTATATAGTCATTATTAGTGCTTGGATTGACAGCAGAAATTGATTTCTTCACAGGTTGGGCACAGAAGGGAGAAAACCTCTGGGAGAGAATGACTTTCATTCCAACCAACAAAAGGAATAAAGACACATTGGGGACATTTGTGTTAGGCTGATTAATGATATTTGCAGACAGCAACCAAAAATATAGTCAAAAAAATTTTTTTTAATTTTCTTTGCTTCAGTTTTTCATCTATAAAATTATTATAATAATTATGCCTATTTAAAGAGTTATTGGGGGTTCCCTCATAGCTCAGTGGGTAAAGAATCTGCCTGCAATGCAGGAGACTAGGGTTCAGTTCCTGGGTTGGGAAGATCCTCTGGAGAAGGAAATGGCAACCCATTCCAGTATCCTCACCTGGAGAATCCCACGGACAGAGGAACCTGGCAGGATACAGTCCATGGGATCCCAAGAGTCGGACATGGCTTAGCGACTAAATCACCATCACCAGAGTTATTGTTAAGAGCGAATGGAACACTATATGTAAATTACTTACAAGAGTTGATTTTAAAAAGAAAATATTCTTCAAATTTATTTTGGTATTTATATAAGGTATGGTTCTCACTTAAGTTTCTCTAGATTATAATCTAGTTGTCTTATGAAATCTTTCTTTCCTTTGCCTTTATTTTGCAGTATATTTTTAATTCTATAATTATGGTATATAATAGTGTTCTGTTTCTGAAATTTCTATTCACTTATATGGATCTGTTTTGTGCCATTATATAAATTTTTGTTGTATCATACTGTCATTTGCCATCTTGAAAACTACTGTCCTCTCTTTGCTCTTCTTTTTGAAGCTATTTTTTGAGAACTTATCCTATTTAGTACACTTTAGTGAACTTTCCATCAGCTTTATCTTCTTCGAAGAAAAATCCTATTGGTGTTTTGATTGGAATAATGTTAAGCTATAAAATGACTTAGAAAGAATAACATATTTATGGTATTTGTTTGCTTTCTTTTTCCCCCTTCCAAAATCCTTTTGTGCATGTTGTCTTTAAATATCCAGTAATGCAGTTTTTCCTAAATATATCTTTACTATGTTTGTTGTAATTATCTATCACTCTTACTATAATATTTTCAAGGTGGTTATTGCTCAGTAAGCATATGTTTTCATCATTTATCTTCTACTTTCATATTAGACCCCGGTTATAGAAAATTTAATCATACCTCTCAATTCATTGCTTAATATCAACATCGTTTATGTAATGCTTATTCCTGGTCTATTTTAGTTTCTTTAACCTCAATCCAAACCCATGTTCCTCTCCTCACTCTAATGTGTTTAATACAGATTATAAAATATGCGTATGTTCTTGTGAAATACATAGTTTTATACAGTATATCTCTGTGTTTTTAATTTACACAAATGATATATGCTATTTTTCTGTTCTATTTCTTACTTTTTTCCCTCAGCATTAATCTTCTGTGATGTACCCATATTGCTGTATATATCTTGCTCCTACCTGCATAGCATTTCACATTCACTGCATTTTATGTACCCATCCCCTAGCATACTTCTACCATAAACACTGCAACAGATGTCCCTGTATAACTCTCCTTCAGATCCATGCAAGAATTTCTTTGGTATGTATATTCCCTGAGATAAGTGAGTCTGAGGCATGCACTGACATTTTTACTGAATTCTGCCAGAATGCCTTCCAGAATACCTGTACCAGTTTACGTTACTTCTCCATATCCTTGCCAAACTGATATGCACCATCTTTTCCAATTTTTGCCAATTTGATGGCTGTAAAATTGGTGTATCATTTTTGCTTCAATTTTGATATATCAGCTTACTAGTGATGTTGAGTATCTTTTTATTATTTGTTAGCCCTTTGGGCTTCCTTTGCTTCAAATTGCCTATTCATATCTTTTATCTATTTTTATAATCCGTTTCCAATTTTATTCCTGCTGATTTCGTATATTCTAGCTTCTCTTTTGGCTGCACTGCACAGCGTGTGAGATCGTAGTTCCCAACCTGGGATTGAACCCATGCCCCTTGCATTAGAAGCATAGCGTCTTAACCATTGGACCACTGGGGAAATCCCTCTAGTTTTTTGTTTTTAATTGAAATATTTATGTTAGTTTCAGGTGTATAGGAAAGTGATTCAGTTGTATATGAATGTATGTGTGTGTGTATATATATATATATGCATATATACTTTTATGACAGCTTCCCAGGGGGTGCTAATGGTAAAGAATCTGCCTGCCAGTGCAGGAGACATGAGATGTGGGTTTGATCCCTGGATCAGGAAGATCCCCTGGAGGAGGAAATGGCAACCCACTCCAGTATTCTTGCCTAGAGAATCCCACTGACAGAGGTGGGCTGCAGTCTGTGGGGGGGTCACAAAGAGTTGGACAGACCTAAAGTGATTTAAAACACACACACACATATACTTTTACAGATTCTTTTCCCTTATAGGTTATTACAAAATATTGAGTATAGTTCACTGTGTATACAGTAGGTCCTTGTTGTATATTTTAGTTTTAATGCCCTGTAGATTTTAGTCATTGCTGATAGATATCTCCTCTTAGTCATTTGTCTAAGTTTATACTTCATTGAACAGAAATCTTCAAATTTTATGCAGTGATAATAATTATTTCTTTATCTCATGTTTATATTTTGGGGTCTTGCTTAAAAAGATTTCCCCCGGTTCATAAAGATAGTCCTTTCATATTCTATTACGTTAATAAGTTGTAAAATCCAATTTGAATCCTCTTAGCATATAGTAAAAATGCAGGATCAAGCTCAATTTTTCTTTGTACAGTGATCCAGTTTTCTCATACTACCTAAGAAGCCATCTATTTATTCATTCCAGATTGTTTTGTGGTTCTGCTGCTGCTGCTAAGTTGCTTCAGTCATGTCCAACTGTGTGCGACCCCATAGACGGCAGCCCACCAGGCTCCGCCGTCCCGGGGATTCTCCAGGCAAGAACAGTAGAGTGGGTTGCCATTTCCTTCTCCAATGCATGAAAGTGAAACGTGAAAGGGAAGTCGCTACAGTGATCCAGTTTTCTCATACTCCCTAAGAAGCCATCTATCTATCCATTCCAGATTGTTTTGTGGTGGTGGTGCTGCTGCTGCTAAGTTGCTTCAGTCGTGTCCGACTCTTCGCGACCCCATGCACTGCAGTCCACCAGGCTCCTCCATCCATGGAATTTTCCAGGCAAGAACACTGGAGTGGGTTGCCATTTGTCAAATATCAAGTTTATATTTTTAAGCTCTCCATTGTGTTCCTCTGCTTTGTCTGTCTGCTTACACTAACGCTATACTATCGTTACCATAGATTTTCAGTGAAGGTATACTACCACTATATTTTCTTTACCCTTGTTGTATTAGGAACACTTTATCTTATGGGGAATTGCAGAGTGATTAGTGTGGCTTCCTTAAGAGTAATAGAGAGCAATAAGTTTTTAATGACACATATTTTCTCACAAAATGGAAGAAATATTGATTACATCATGAGTGTCAGAGAGTCTTCAAATCCATATCAAGCAGCTAGGTTGTTTACTTAAATCCTTTTCACATGGATTTTTCAAGGTTGGGGTTTCTTCCACATCCTTTCTTCTGGCCCCACAACACAGGTACCAGAAATACGGATGTGCTTTATCAGGTCCCCTAGGGCAGTCAGCCCTCTGTATCTGTGGATACCGAGACCAATTGCACTACACCATTTTATATAAGGGACTTGAGCACCACCAAGTTTTAGTACCCACAGGGGCTCTTGGAACCAATACCCCATGGCTATCAAGTGAAGACTATAATTACATGGAATTGGTTGATTATCTTACCTATTAGCTTCATTTTGGGGGTCTTGTCTCTACTCTTTCTTTAATCTGCTTTGGATAAAAGTCTTAGTATGTATTAGTAGCAGTGAAGTTGCTCAGTCGTGTCCAGCTCTTTGTGACCCCATGGACTGTAGCCTACCAGGCTCCTCCATCCATGGAATTTTCCAGGCAAGAGTACTGGAGTGGGTTGCCATTTCCTTCTCCTGGGGATCTTCCCAACCAAGGGATCGAACCCATGTCTCCCACATTGCAGGCAGATGTTTTACCATCTGAGCTACCAGGGAAGCGCTTAGTATGTGTTATTCCCTACAAACTGAATTCCTCTAAGTTTGGGGCTTCCAGACTGAAACTACCAGGTTACTACAGATACTTTTGTCCAAATGTTAATCTCTTCGCTAGGATGCTCCACTTCTCTCCCAGTGTGTCTTCCTCCCTGTTCAGTTCAGTTCAGTTCAGTTCAGTCGCTCAGTCGTGTCCAACTCTTTGCAACCCCATGAATCACAGCACACCAGGCCTCCCTGTCCATCACCAACTCCTGGAGTTCACTCAGACTCATGTCCACCAAGTCGGTGATGGCATCCAGCCATCTCATCCTCTGTCGTCCCCTTCTCCTCCTGCCCCCAATCCCTCCCAGCATCAGAGTCTTTTCCAGTGAGTCAACTCTTCACATCAGGTGGCCAAAGTACTGGAGTTTCAGCTTTAGCATCATTCCTCCCAAAGAAATCCCAGGGCTGATCTCCTTCAGAATGGACTGGTTAGATCTCCTTGCAGTCCAAGGGACTCTCAAGAGTCTTCTCCAACACCACACTTCAAAAGCATCAATTCTTTGGCACTCAGCCTTCTTCACAGTCCAACTCTCACATCCATATATGACCACAGGAAAACCATAGCCTTGACTAGACGGACCTTCGTTGGCAAAGGAATGTCTCTGCTTTTGAATATGCTATCTAGGTTGGTCATAACTTTCCTTCCAAGGAGTAAGCATCTTTTAATTTCATGGCTGCATTCACCATCTGCAGTGATTTTGGAGCCCCTAAAAATAAAGTCTGACACTGTTTCCACTGTTTCCCCATCTATTTCCCATGAAGGGATGGGACCGGATGCCATGATCTTCGTTTTCTGAATGTTGAGCTTTAAGCCAACTTTTTCACTCTCCACTTTCACTTTCATCAAGAGGCTTTTGAGTTCCTCTTCACTTTCTGCCATAAGGGTGGTGTCATCTGCATATCTGAGGTTATTGAGATTTCTCCCGCCGATCTTGATTCCAGCTTGTGTTTCTTCCAGTCCAGCGTGTCTCATGATGTACTCTGCATATAAGTTAAATAAGCAGGGGACAATATACAGCCTTGACGTACTCCTTTTCCTATTTGGAACCAATCTGTTGTTCCATGTCCAGTTCTAACTATTGCTTCCTGACCTGCATACAGATTTCTCAAGAGGCAGGTCAGGTGGTCTGGTATTCTCATCTCTTTCAGAATTTTCCACAGAATTTATTGTGATCCACACAGTCACTCTACTTGCCCGGAGCAAAAAAGAAGTGGAAAATGAAATTTACAACCACAGTGTAAGGAGAATGTTGTTGTTTAGTTGCTAAGTCGTGTCCGACTCTTCTGCGACCCCATGGACTGCAGCCTGCCAGGCTCCTCTGTCCATAGGATTTTCCAGGCAAGAATACTGGAGTGGGCTGCCATTTCCTTCTCCAGGGGGTCTTCTCAACCCAGGGATCAAGCCCACGTCTCTGGCATTGGCAGGTGGATTCTTTACCACTGAGCCACTGGGGAAGCCCAAGAAGGAGAATGGAGCATGGCAAATAAGAACATTTTTGCTTTGTTGAGTATTTCTATAGGTTTGGATATGCAAAAGTGGGTCCGGACCTTAGCTTGGAAGTAGACCCCAGCCAGAACTGTGTGCTCTGCATAAAGAATTAAGAATTTGCATGGGAGGCTGCAAGCCAGGAAGGAGAGGATGCTGAGGAAATAGCACCCAGGGGAAAGGAAGAGAAACAAGCTAGCTAGTGTGTTGCTGAGCCCTTATATGGATGAAAAGCCAATAGAACAATTCCTGGGAAAAGAACTTTAAAGAAGAATCAAGTTTTCAAGTGGAAGGAGTTCATTTTTTTAAAAATTTATTTTATATTGGACTGAAGTGACTTAGCAGCAGCAGCAGCAGCACAGCTGATTAACAATGTTGTAATAATTTCAGGTGGACAGTAGGAGTTCATTTTTGAGTTGTAAATACTCATACTCCATTTGTCACCCTCAATTTGCACTGAATTCTGATAAAACAAAAAAATCTCATGTTAACAGATATATACACATCTGTGTGTATTGAGGGGGAGAGGGAAGTGGTAGTGTTATTAGTGTGTATCAACTACGAAAGGAAATGAGATTCACAGATGGATTTGCCTGGTGCAGAACATGACAACTTGAGTAAGAAATAGTGAAACATGGGCCGAAGAACTAAATAGGCATTTCTCCAAAGAAGGCATACAGATGGCTAACAAACACATGAAAAGATGCTCAACATCACTCATTATCAGAGAAATGCAAATCAAGACCACTATGAGGTACCATTTCACACCAGTCAGAATGGCTGCGATCCAAAAGTCTACAAATAATAAATGTTGGAGAGGGTGTGGAGAAAAGGGAACCCTCTTACACTGTTGGTGGGAATGCAAACTAGTACAGCCACCATGGAGAACAGTGTGGAGATTCCTTAAAAAACTGGAAATAGAACTGCCTTATGATCCAGCAATCCCACTGCTGGGCATACACACTGAGGAAACCAGAAGGGAAAGAGACACGTGTACCCCAATATTCATCGCAGCACTGTTTATAATAGCCAGGACATGGAAGCAACCTAGATGTCCATCAGCAGATGAATGGATAAGAAAGCTGTGGTACATATACACAATGGAGTATTACTCAGCCATTAAAAAGAATACATTTGAATCAGTTCTAATGAGGTGGATGAAACTGGAGTCTATTATACAGAGTGAAGTAAGCCAGAAGGAAAAATACCAATACAGTATACTAACGCATATATATGGAATTTAGAAAGATGCTAACAGTAACCCTGTGTACAAGACAGCAAAAGTGACGCTGATGTATGGAACAGTCTTATGGAATCTGTGGGAGAGGGAGAGGGTGGGAAGATTTGGGAGAATGGCATTGAAACATGTAAAATATCATGTATGAAACGAGATGCCAGTCCAGGTTCAATGCACGATACTGGATGCTTGGGGCTAGTGCACTGGGACGACCCAGAGGGATGGTATGGGGAGGGAGGAGGGTTCAGGATGGGAAGCACATGTATACCTGTGATGGATTCATTTTGATATTTGGCAAAACTAATACAATTATGTAAAGTTTAAAAATATGGTATGGGGAGGGAGGAGGGAGGAGGGTTCAGGATGGGGAACACATGAGAAATAAAGGAATAAAAAATTAAAAAAAAAAAAAGGCAGAGAATGATGTCAAAAAAAAAAGTTTAAAAATAAAATAAAATAAAATAAATAAATAAATAAATAAAAAGAAATAGTGAAACAATCTATTAACTGACCAGTGTCCAGTGGAAGCAGGAACTCATAATCAGAGGTCATCACAGTAACAAGGGGAAGGAGGAAGAAGCAAAAGAGAAGGAGAAAGGAAGATGAAGGAGGGAAATAATGGTCATTTGTAAAGTGTGCCAAGATTTGTCCAAATGCTTTGCTTTTCACAGATGAGGGTGACCACAAGAATGTAATACCCAGCACTTGCCTCTTCTCTCCCAGAGATTGCCAGCAGTCTCAGAGAGGGATTGGACTTCCCACAGTAAGCAGGCCAATCCTGTCTATTAAATATAGAAGGCCTCAGTTAACATCTGGGTGGCTTTTAACTAAGCATTAGCCCTTACTTACTCCCAAACATACTCCAAGGGAGCTTGAAGGCCTGGTACTGTGATAGATCACAACTATCTTCTGGCTTCAGGCCCTAAAAGCATCCCCAAATTCATCCTTAGAACAAACCTTTGTTGTAATTTCCAGTGTATCATAATGACTGTGAATATTTTTAAAGGAAAAATACTTTATTAAAAAATAGAAAAAGCCAAAAAAAGAAAAAGCTTGTGAGTCGATCTGTTCTTTTTGTGGAGCTTGATCTTGTATCATCTCTCAGTTGACTTTGATTTAGGCCAGCAACCTTCTGCTTTCTCTTAATCTCACTCTGGGGTACCTGAGCTGGTACCCTAGCTTCCACTACTAACCGTCATTCCTGGTCGAGTCAAGTTGGAGCTCATCAGGCCCCAGACTCTGGGAACTTCCATAAAGGACAAGAGTCTCTTTCATAGTCACCCTTGGTCTCAGCCGAGTCTCTCCTCAGCTCTTGGCTGCCCTCTTCTGGGACAGGTCCCTCAGCCACTGCTGTGGGCCAGAAAGCCCCTTCTCCCAACTTCCCTCTGACCTGGGACAGGTGGGATAATCACAACCGTGTATTTGTGCTGCCATAAGATCGAACAATGCTATCTTACCTGTATGTTCACCTCTTAAATGTTGTAGCTATTTCACCAACAAAGAAGATTTTATGGAAGAAAAAAAGAAACGCTGAGTCCTCTAAAATAATAAACCATTGTGTGTGTGTGAACGTGCTCAGTCGTGTCCGGCTCTTTGTGATCCCATGGACTGCAACCTGCTGGGCTCGTCTGTCCGTGGGATTTTCTCAGAAAGAATACAGGAGAGGGTAGCCATTTCCTCCTCCAGGGAATCTTCCCAACCCAGTGATCAAACCTGTGTCTCCTGAGTCTCCTGCATTGGCAGGCAGATTCTTTACCACTGAGCCACCTGGGAATCTCAATAAACATTAAGTGAATTCAATAAAAACAGATAATATTATCTGGTACTATCTGTTATCTCTTCTAAAAATGTCACTTGTAGGTTGCACATCATCACCATTGATAAATATCTGAACGTTTTAAATAAAATAATTTCTTGCATTATTCTGGAATGGCTAATATTTTAAGATTAAATTGAAATATGAAGAGTAGAGGAATATGCTTGATGTTTTTAAATTTCTCAGTTGAGTGGGAACTTTAGAAATATTTGTTCCTAAAGTTAGTTGGCAGTATGAATTATCTAAGAACACATGAAATACACATGCTCCCTCCATACACACAAACACACTCACTCACACACACGAGTGCATCTTTTGTACATATACACAATGGATTATTACTCAACTATAAAAAAGAATGCATTTGAGTCAGTTCTAATGAGGTGGATGAAACTGGAGCCTATTATACACAGTGAAATAAGCAGAAAGAAAAACACCAATACAGTATATTAATGCATATAAATGGAATTTAGAAAGATGGTAACAATGATCTTATATGCAAGACAGCAAAAGAGACACAGATGTAAAGAATGGACTTTTGGACTCTGTGGGAGAAGGTGAGGGTGGGATGATTTGAGGAATAGCTTTGAAACATGTATACTACCATATGTGAAATAGAATGAGCGGTGCGAGTTCGATGCATGAGACAGGGCACTCAAAGCCGGTGCACTGGGACAACCCAGAGGGATGGGATGGGGAGGGAGGTGGAAGGGGGGTTTGGGACGGGGGTATACATGTGCACCCCTGGCTGATTCATGTCAATGTATGGCAAAAACCACCACAATATTGTTAAGTAATTAGCCTCCAATTAAAGTAAATAAATTGTTTAAAAGAAGAATTAATTGCTTAGGACCCTCAGATTTTCAAATCCTTCTCTTCTTAGCCATGTACGTAGTTTGTTCCTAAATTAAGACCTTTCCTCTCAATTATATGGAAATGATTATGAAGCTGGGGAAGCAAGGAGGCAAAACAAAAGGAAAAATGAAAAGAATTTTCATACATTGCTAGAGTATTTAAAAGTTTTAAATTTTTATTTATTTGTTTATTTTGGGTATGCTGGGTCTTCACTGCTTTGAGAGGGCTTGCTCTAGTTGCAGCAAGTGGGGGCTACTCTCTGGTTGTGGTGCTTGGGCTTCTCATTTTGGTGGCTCCTCTTGTGGTGGATCATCCAGTACTCTTGCCTGGAAAATCCCATGGACGGAGGAGCCTGGTGGGTTGCAGTCCACGGGGTCGCAAAGAGTCAGACACGACTGAGCGACTTCCCTTTCACTTTTCACTTTCATGCATTGGAGAAGGAAATGGCAACCCACTCCAGTGTTCTTGCCTGGAGAATCCCAGGGATGGGGGAGCCTGGTGGTCTGCCGTCTATGGGGTCGCACAGAGTCGGACATGACTTAAGTGACTTAGCAGCAGCAGCTTGTGGTGGATCATGGGCTCTAGGCACATGAACTTCAGTAGTTGTAATGCATGGGCTCTAGAGCTTGGACTCAGTGCTTGTGGCCCAAGGGCTTAGTTGCTCTGTGGCATGTGGAATCTTCCTGTACCAGGGATCAAACCTATATCCCCTACGCTGGCATGCTGTTTACCACTGGACCACCAGGGAAGTCCAAGAGTGCAAAATTATATAACTACTTAGGCAAAGTGAAGTGAAGTCTCTCAGTCGTGTCTGACTCTTTGCGACCCCGTGGACAGTAGCCCGCCAGGCTCCTCTGTCCATGGGATTCTCCAGGCAAGAATACTGGAATGGGTTACCATTTCCTTCTCCAGGGGATCTTCCTGACCCAGGGATCGAACCCGGGTCTCCTGCAGTGGAGGCAGATGCTTTAACCTCTGAGCCACCAGGGAAGCCCACTTGCAATTTCTACTCAAGTACAATATATGCCACTCTATGACATGCCTGAGGCCAGGGGCGGCAGCCGGGAGGAGCTACCCCACGCCCAAGACCAGGGGCAGCAGCCGGGAGGACCAACCCCACGTCCAAGGACCGGTGGCTGCATGGGCATAGGAGGGCCTAGAGGAGCTATCCCACTTTGAAGGTCAGGAAGGGCGATGGTGAAGAGATACCCCTCGTCCAAGGTAAGGAGCAGCAGCTGCACTTTGCTGGAGCAGCCGTTAGGAGATACCCCACACCCAAGGTAAAAGAAACCCAAGTAAGATGGTAGGTGTTGCAAGAGGGCATCAGAGGGCAAACACACTGAAACCATACTCACAGGAGACTAGTCAACCTAATCACACTAGGACCACAGCCTTGTCTAACTCAATGAAACTAAGCCATGCCCGTGGGGCAACCCAAGACGGGTGGGTCATGGTGGAGAGATCTGACAGAATGTGGTCCACTGGAGAAGGGAATGGCAAACCACTTCAGTATTCTTGCCTTGAGAACCCCATGAACAGTATGAAAAGGCAAAATGATAGGATACTGAAAGAGAAACTCCCCAGGTCAGTAGATGCCCAATATGCTACTGGAGAACAGCGGAGAAATAACTCCAGAAAGAATGAAGGGATGGAGCCAAAGCAAAAAGAATACCCAGCTGTGGATGTGATAGAAGCAAGCTCCGATGCTGTAAAGAACAATATTGCGTAGGAACTTGGAATGTCAGGGCTATGAAACAAGGCAAATTGGAAGTGGTCAAAAAAGAGATGACAAGAGTGAATGTCGACCTTCTAGGAATCAGCGAACTCAAATGGACTGGAATGGGTGAATTTAACTCAGATGACCATTATATCTACTACTGCGGGCAGGAATCCCTCAGAAGAAATGGAGTAGCCATCATGGTCAACAAAAGAGTCTGAAATGCAGTACAATTGCAAAAATGCAATCTCAAAAATGACAGAATGATCTCTGTTCATTTCCAAGGCAAACCATTCAGTATCACAGTAATCCAAGTCTATGCCCCAGCCAGTAACACTGAAGAAGCTGAAGTTGAACGGTTCTATGAACCTACAAGACCTTTTAGAACTAACACCCAAAAAAGATGTCTTTTTCATTATAGGGGACTGGAATGCAAAAGTATGAAGTCAAGAAACACCCGGAGTAACAGGCAAATTTGGCCTTGGGATATGGAATGAAGCAGGGCAAAGACTAATAAAGTTTTGCCAAGAAAATGCACTGGTCATAGCAAACACCCTCTTCAAACAACACAAGAGAAGACACTACACATGGACATCTCCAGATGGTCAACACTGAAATCAGATTGATTATATTCTTTGCAGCCAAAGATGGAGAAGCTCTATTCAGTCAACAAAAACAAGACCGGGAGCTGACTGTGGCTCAGATCATGAACTCCTTATTACCAAATTCAGACTTAAATTGAAGAAAGTAGGGAAAACCACTAGACCACTCAGGTATGACCTAAATCAAATCCCTTATGATTATACAGTGGAAGTGAGAAATAGATTTAAGGGCCTAGATCTGATAAAGTGCCTGATGAACTATGGACTGAGGTTCGTGACATTGTACAGGAGACAGGGATCAAGATCATCCCCAAGAAAAAGAAATGCAAAAAAGCAAAATGGCTGTCTGGGGAGGCCTTACAAATAGCTGTGAAAAGAAGAGAAGCGAAAAACAAAGGAGAAAAGGAAAGATATAAGCATTTGAATGCAGAGTTCCAAAGAATAGCAAGAAGAGATAAGAAAGCCTTCTTAAGCGATCAATGCAAAGAAATAGAGGAAAACAACAGAATGGGAAAGACTAGAGATCTCTTCAAGAAAATCAGAGATACCAAAGGAACATTCAATGCAAAGATGGGCTCGATAAAGGACAGAAATGGTATGGACCTAACAGAAGCAGAAGATATTAAGAAGAGGTGGCAAGAATACACAGAAGAACTGTACAAAAAAGATCTTCATGTCCCAGATAATCACGATGATGTGATCACTGACCCAGAGCCAGACATCCTGGAATGTGAAGTCAAGTGGGCCTTAGAAAGCATCACTATGAACAAAGCTAGTGGAGGTGATGGAAATCAAGTTGAGCTATTTCAAATCCTGAAAGATGATGCTATGAAAGTGCTGCACTCAATATGCCAGCAAATTTGGAAAACTCAGCCGTGGCCACAGGACTGGAAAAGGTCAGTTTTCATTCCAATCCCAAAGAAAGGCAATGCCAAAGAATGCTCAAACGACCGCACAATTGCACTCATCTCACAGGCTAGTAAAGTAATGCTCAAAATTCTCCAAGCCAGGCTTCAGCAATATGGGAACCATGAACTTCCTGATGTTCAAGCTGGTTTTAGCAAAGGCAGAGGAACCAGAGATCAAATTGCCAACATCTGCTGGATCATGGAAAAAAGCAAGAGAGTTCCAGAAAAACATCTATTTCTGCTTTATTGACTATGCCAAAGCCTTTGACTCTGTGGATCACAATAAACTGGAAAATTCTGAAAGAGGTGAGAATACCAGACCACCTGATCTGCCTCTTGAGATCTGTATGCAGGTCAGAAAGCAACAGTTAGAACTGGACATGGAACAACAGACTGGTTCCAAATAGGAAAAGGAGTTCGTCAAGGCTGTATATTGTCACCCTGCTTATTTAACTTATATGCACAGTACATCATGAGAAACTCTGGACTGGAAGAAGCACAAGCTGGAATCAAGACTGCCGGGAGAAATCTCAATAACCTCAGATATGCAGATGACACCACCCTTATGGCAGAAAGTGAAGAGGAACTCAAAAGCCTCTTGATGAAAGTGAAAGAGGAGAGTGAAAAAGTTGGCTTAAAGCTCAACATTCAGAAAACAAAGATCATGGCATCCGGTCCCATCCCTTCATGGGAAATAGATGGGGAAACAGTGCAAACAGTGTCAGACTTTATTTTTTGGGGCTCCAAAATCACTGCAGATGGTGAATGCAGCCATGAAATTAAAAGACACTTACTCCTTGGAAGGAAAGTTATGACCAACCTAGATAGCATATTCAAAAGCAGAGACATTCCTTTGCCAACAAAGGTCCGTCTAGTCAAGGCTATGGTTTTTCCTGTGGTCATGTATGGATGTGAGAGTTGGACTGTGAAGAAGGCTGAGTGCCGAAGAATTGATGCTTTTGAAGTGTGGTGTTGGAGAAGACTCTTGAGAGTCCCTTGGACTGCAAGGAGATCCAACCAGTCCATTCTGAAGGAGATCAGCCCTGGGATTTCTTTGGAAGGAATGATGCTAAAGCTGAAACTCCAGTACTTTGGCCACCTGATGCGAAGAGTTGACTCACTGGAAAAGACTCTGATGCTGGGAGGGATTGGGGGCAGTAGGAGAATGGTACGACAGAGGATGAGATGGCTGTAGAGATTTTGGAGCCCAGAAAAATAAAGTCTGACACTGTTTCCACTGTTTCCCCATCTATTTCCCATGAAGAGATGGGACCAGATGCCATGTTCTTTGTCTTCTGAATGTTCAGCTTTAAGCCAACTTTTTTACTCTCCACTTTCACTTTCATCAAGAGGCTTTTGAGTTCCTCTTCACTTTCTGCCATAAGGGTGGTGTCATCTGCATATCTGAGGTTATTGAGACTTCTCCCGGCAGTCTTGATTCCAGCTTGTGCTTCTTCCAGTCCAGAGTTTCTCATGATGTACTCTGCATATAAGTTAAATAAACAGGGTGACAATATACAGCCTTGACGAACTCCTTTTCCTATTTGGAACCAGTCTGTTGTTCCATGTCCAGTTCTAACTGTTGCTTTCTGACCTGCATACAGATTTCTCAAGAGGCAGATCACGTGGTCTGGTATTCCCATCTCTTGCAGAATTTTCCACAGTTTATTGTGATCCACACAGTCAAAGGCTTTGGCATAGTCAATAAAGCAGAAATAGATGTTTTTCTGGAACTCTCTTGCTTTTTCCATGATCCAGCGGATGTTGGCAATTTGATCTCCGGTTCCTCTGCCTTTTCTAAAACCAGCTTGAACATCAGGAAGTTCACGGTTCACATATTGCTGAAGCCTGGCTTGGAGAATTTTGAGAAACAACCCAAACGTCCATTAACACTGGAATGGATGAACAATTTCTACCTGCAACAGCATGGATGAATCTTAAAAAACATTACACAAACGAATACTCTGTTTTCTCTTTTTTAAAATTATTTTCTTGCTGTTGTTGTTTTTAATTACTTTTTGTTTCTTTTGTTTTTGTGAAGTTCTAGAAAAGCCAAATAGGCAAAGAACACAAACTTTGGATAGTGATTGGTGGCTACTGACTGTTAATGGGTACAAGAGAAAATTGCTTGGGTATGGAACTTTCCATATTGTACCTATACATACATAGTTGGATATATAGGTAAAAAGTCAGTCAACTGTACGCTTAAGATCTGTGTTTTGTACTAAAAGTCAATTATATTTCCATTTAAACTAGAGAAATAGAATATATAAAGAAACAGAAATTAGAAAATCAAACAGTGACAGGAGTTAAGGGAGAGAGTTGCCAGTTAGCAATATCTAAATTTTTGACCCATAATTCTATTAAATATTCTATCCCATACTGAAGTAAAATGATTTTAAAAATTTATTTTGATTCCAAATGATGTCGCCAAATATCACAGTAATTTCCCAGGCTCTTCCTTTTGCTCAGGACCTGGTCAATGTGCTGAGAAGGCTGAATCTGAGCTCTGGAATGAGAGTGGGCTTCCTGGACATACAGCCTATACAGTTACATGGGATAATGAACTCCCAAAGAGTCTAATGCTCTGCTGTCACAGTCTTGAAATTCTTAAAAATTTTATCTTTGAACTTGTGTTTTGCAAGAGAAATTTGTTGAGACAATGAAGCCTGTGCGTCAACAGAAGAGATATGTACAATAGATGTGTCTGCTACTTGTTGCTGTTCTGTTTGCACATACAATTTGTGAGGCCCATGGTCACAAAATTTCCATGGGTTCACAATGTGTGAACGTTCCATAAGACTCAAACCAAGGGCAAGATAGCATACTGCATCTATGACTGAGTAAGGAATGAAGCCCCCAGAGCCCAGGTTATCTGCTTGAACTGGAACTAGTTTCCAAAACAGGAAAAAAAAAAAGGCAGTGGTGTTCTAAGAAACAATAATCCTTGTATTGTGGTGGTGGTTCAGTCACTAAGTCGTGTCTGATTCTTTGCAGCCCCATGGACTGTAGCCTGCCAGGTTCTTCTGTCCATGGGATTTCCCAGGCAAGAATACTGGAGTGGGTTGTCATTTCCTTTTCCAGGGGATCTTCCCAACCCAGGGATCGAACCCATGTCTCCTGCATTGTAGGTGGCTTCTTTACCAACTGAGCCACCTGAAAAGCCCAATTTCTTGCATAGCCAAGTGAATGGTGGCATAAAAGAAAAAGGAAATATAAGGCAACTCATGTTTTCTTTCTCTTTCCTTCTTAGTCATTCCTTATTTATCAGAAAGCTGAAGGTAGAATGTGTTGATAGACTGTATGCAAATCAAGAAGTGAAATACGGTACTTCGCTGGTGGTCCCGTGGTTAAGACATCATGCTGCCAATGCAGGGGGTGCAGGTTCAATCCTTGGTTCAGAAACTAAGATCCCACATGCTGAGGGGCATAGCCGGAAGACTAAAAACACAATGATAAAAAAATAAAGAAGTTAAATAATTGTGCAGTCAATCTAGTTCTAAGACATTTCTATCATTCCAAAAGAACCTGTGTACTCAGAGAAGTAGTCATTTAGTAATGATCTCTTTCTTCAGATTCCGCTGTCATTCTGGCTTTTTATGTTCTACAAGATAAAGTTTTATTTTATTTATAACCAGAAAAAAGAAAAACCAGCAGCACAAAGAGTGGAGGTCATGCTGAAAGCCCACCTGGCGGATTTGAGCCTGTCAGATAAGTGTGTCATCTCATGCTTCCATTCTGTAACTGTTACTCATTTTATATTACTTGGTAAATTATTAATATAAATGTTATAGATGAACTTAAGATTATGGAAACATAAGTATTATGTTTTTGTCTGTACTATTCTGTACTTTTACCATCTCAAAGTTAAAAATGAAACCCCACAATACCTGTTTATTGTTTGAAATCTGGAAGATACAAAATAGTAAAATAATTACTCATAATTTAACCACCTAGAGGTTACTCTTAAATGTCAGTACCCATCTCTTCAGTTCAGTTCAGTCACTCAGTCGTGTCCGACTCTCCAACCCCATGAATCGCAGCACGCCAAGCCAAGACTCATGTCCATCGAGTCAGTGATGCCATCCAGCCATCTCATCCTCTGTCGTCCCCTTCTCCTACTGCCCCCAATCCCTCCCAGCATCAAAGTCTTTTCCAATGAGTCAACTTTTCACATCAGGTGGCCAAAGTACTGGAGTTTCAACTTTAGCATCATTCCTTCCAAAGAAATCCCAGGGCTGATCTCCTTCAGAATGGACTGGTTAGATCTCCTTGCAGTCCAAGGGACTCTCAAGAGTCTTCTCCAACACCACAGTTCAAAGGCATCAATTCTTTGGCACTCAGCCTTCTTCACAGTCCAACTTTCACATCCATATATGACCACAGGAAAAACCATAGCCTTGACTAGATGGACCTTTGTTGGCAAAGGAATGTCTCTGCTTTTGAATATGCTATCTAGATTGGTCATAACTTTCCTTCCAAGGAGTAAGCGTCTTTTAATTTCATGGCTGCAGTCACCATCTGCAGTGATTTTGGAGCCCAGAAAAATAAAGTCTGACACTGTTTCCACTGTTTCCACTGTCTCCCCATCTATTTCCCATGAAGTGATGGGACCGGATGCCATGATCTTTGTTTTCTGAATGTTCAGCTTTAAGCCAACTTTTTCACTCTCCACTTTCACTTTCATCAAGAGGCTTTTGAGTTCCTCTTCACTTTCTGCCATAAGGGTGGTGTCATCTGCATATCTGAGGTTATTGAGACTTCTCCCGGCAGTCTTGATTCCAGCTTGTGTTTCTTCCAGTCCAGAGTTTCTCATGATGTACTCTGCATATAAGTTAAATAAGCAGGGTGACAATATACAGCCTTGACGAACTCCTTTTCCTATTTGGAACCAGTCTGTTGTTCCATGTCCAGTTCTAACTGTTGCTTTCTGACCTGCATACAGATTTCTCAAGAGGCAGATCAGGTGGTCTGGTATTCCCATCTCTTTCAGAATTTTCCACAGTTTATTGTGATCCACACAGTCAAAGGCTTTGGCATAGTCAATAAAGCAGAAATAGATGTTTTTCTGGAACTCTCTTGCTTTTTCCATGATCCAGCGGATGTTGGCAATTTGATCTCTGGTTCCTCTGCCTTTTCTAAAACCAGCTTGAACATCAGGAAGTTCACGGTTCACATATTGCTGAAGCCTGGCTTGGAGAATTTTGAGCATTACTTTACTAGTGTGTGAGATGAGTGCAATTATGCAGTAGTTTGAGCATTCTTTGGCATTGCCTTTCTTTGGGATTGGAATGAAAACTGACCTTTTCCAGTCCTATGGCTGCTTCCAACAACACGAGAGAAGACTCTACACATGGACATCACCAGATGGTCAACACCGAAATCAGACTGATTATATTCTTTGCAGTCAAAGATGGAGAAGCTCTATACAGTCAGCAAAAACAAGACCAGGAGCCGACTGTGGCTCAGATCATGAACTCCTTATTGCCAAATTCAGACTTAAATTGAAGAAAGTAGGGAAAACCACTAGACCATTCAGGTATGACCTAAACCAAATCCCTTATGATTATACAGTGGAAGTGAGAAATAGATTTAAGGGCCTAGATCTGATAGATAGAGTGCCTGATGAACTATGGAATGAGGTTCGTGACATTGTACAGGAGACAGAGATCAAGACCATCCCCATGGAAAAGAAAGGCAAAAAAGTAAAATGGCTGTCTGGGGAGGCCTTACAAATAGCTGTGAAAAGGAGAGAAGCAAAAAGCAAAGGAGCAAGGGAAAGATATAAGCATCTGAATGCAGAGTTCCAAAGAATAGCAAGAAGAGATAAGAAAGCCTTCTTAAGCGATCAATGCAAAGAAATAGAGGAAAACAACAGAATGGGAAAGACTAGAGATCTCTTCAAGAAAATCAGAGATACCAAGGGAACATTTCATGCAAAGATGGGCACAATAAATGACAGAAATGGTATGGACCTAACAGAAGCAGAAGATATTAAGAGATGGCAAGAATACACAGAAGAACTGTACAAAAAAGATCTTCATGACCCAGATAATCACGATGGTGTGATCACTGACCTAGAGCCAGACATCCTGGAATGTGAAGTCAAGTGGGCCTTAGCAAGCATCACTATGAACAAAGCTAGTGGAGGTGATGGAATTCCAGTTGAGCTATTTCAAATCCTAAAAAAAAAAAAAACCCATTTCTTAGTGAAGGGAAAATGGACCAACCATCTAAGCATTTTATGAAGGTTAAAGTGGTGGCATCTGAAAGCAAAATATCAATGACTAGTGAAGTCACTCAGTCGTGTCCGACTCTTAGCGACCCCATACACTGTAGCCTACCAGGCTCCTCTGTCCATGGGATTTTCCAGGCAAGAGTACTGGAGTGGGGTGCCATTGCCTTCTCCAGGGGATATTCCCAACACAGGGACCGAACCCGGGTCTCCCACAATGTAAGCAGATGCTTTTACCCTCTAAGCCACCAGGGAAGTCCAAGAAGGAAAGTGAAAGGGAAGTCCCGTCTGACTCTTTACAACCCCACAGGCTGTAGCCTACGGGCTTCTCCATCCAAGGTATTTTCCAGGCAAGAGTACCGGAGTGGGTTGCCATTTCCTTTTCCAGCGGATCTTCCCGACCCAGGGATCGAACCCAGGTCTCCCACATTGTAGGCAGACGCTTTACCGTCTGAGCCACCAGGAAAGGAGGTTTCAAATCGCGCTTGACCAGCTAGCTGGAAGCAGAAGCTGCTGAAAGTTAACACTGTCCTAAAACATGGTAGGGACTGTGGCTTTTGGCTTTAAAATAGGACTCCATTTTCTCTCTCTCCAATTTCATCCACTGGAGACCAGACTCAGCTGGCTTGGCATCCTCCTGCTTGGCAGTAGAAACCTTCCTTCAGCATTCCACCTTGTCCTCCATAACAGGGTGCCAGGATGCATGCTACTGTAGAAAGCTGTTGCTTTGGCAGGTGAGAAAAGCAAGGAAATGGAAGGATTATACAACTTTTTCTCACTGAAGTAGGAACTGAGGTAGGAACTTTACCAAGAAACATTCAGCTGACATTCAGCTGGAGTGGAATTGGTTAGAGGGTTTGGGGGTCAGAGTTGACGAAGATGAAAGAAGCTGACGTGAGAAAATATGCTGCTCCAAGGGACCTGAAATGGAGACAGGTAAATCTGTAATAAGGTCAGTCAGCACGGTTCTGGGATTTTCTGCAGGAGAGTCCCCAAATACAGACAGAGAATCTCCTAAAAGCAAAATCACTGAAAAGGGAGGGTTGAGAACCTGGGTGACTTGGGGAGTTTTAGGCTTCCTCTGGTGGCTCAGATGGTAAAGTATCTGCCTGCAATGCAGGAGACCCAGGTTCGATCCCTGGGTTGTGACAATCCCTTGAAGAAGGGAATGGCTACCCACTCCAGTATGCTTGCCTGGCAATCCCATCAACAGAGGAGCCTGGCAGGCTACAGTTCATGGGTCAGACAGGACTGAGCGACCAAGCACACACAAAGCATCTAAAACATAATCAAGATTTGGCTTTCTGTATAAGATGATCAGATGTCAAGATCTTCTCAATTTTTCTAAAAGAAAAATACTACAAAGTGGTTTCTCTTTAATCCAGAAATTCCCCTTAAACTGGAAAGGTAGGAGGGAGGGGGAGGCAGGAACTGAAAAGGCCAGAGGGAGAAGTGGGACTAGATGACCTTAAAGGGCCCTCCCAGAGCAATAGCACCCAAAGGCAGGATAGTCCCCTGAGGGTGAGCTGGAAATTTGTGATAGTGTTTTTTGACTGTTACAAAGATAGCATTTAGTAAAGCTAAATGTAATCAATGTAACTTCTTTTAAAAGATAAACACCAAATATTTCTTGCTTGACTTTAATGTACGTTGAATTTTCTGGGACTGCAGCTACTGAATACACTGAAGGAAAATTATACCTCCTTTTATGCAGAACGTTACCAAAAAACATTCAGAACTTTTGAAATAATACCAGTAGTAACATGTCAGCTAATGTTTTTTAAATCAAAATAATACACTTGTTTTAGTGTGCATTTATAGCTTTTGCAGTCAAAAATTCCACATACAGAAACTGTTAAGAAATTACTGAGCTATATAAAAAATTTTAAGTTTGGGCAAAAAATGCTTAGAATTGGGCAGCATCCAATCTAGCAGATAGAAAAGAGCTCCGAGGAGCTGTACAACATGAAAGATTCATCCGTAGAAGGGTGGAGGAACAAGGAAGTTAGAGGAGGCAAAAAAATAAAAGCATTTTGTTTTGTAGGGTTACTTTCCTTCAGTTGATGGCAGGAGTCTGTCAAGCAGTTTACCCAACTGGTGCTGATCAGATGATTCTTGATTAACTAGTTTAAGATTCCATTTCTGGGAGAACAGAAACTGTAATTAGGTTTTGGTTTGGCAACATGGGCCTTGGCATAACTGATTCCATTTTGGGCCTGTTGTCTTATTTTTTAACACTACAGACATATGACGATTCCATTATGCATTCCAGTAAAACTGTGACTAAGCATTTACACATCCAACTGTGTGTTTTATTACAAATTACTTCCAGTTTTTTAAAGTAAAGGGGGTGACACAAAACACTTATTATTTAAAAAGGGAGGAGGGTGTAGATATGTAGAGCTTAGACCCATTAGCCTAGGGTAAGATTTTTTTTTTTTTACTTTGGGATCAATAGACCTTTAAGAGCATCATGAAAACCAGGAGACTTCTTATACATTTACATTTAAGCATAAACACTTGCATAAGCACCTTACCCTTTGAATATGCAAATAGATTCATTCTAAAGGGACATTTGGAAGAGGAGGTACTGGATGAATGCGTGTGAATAGTTTACTAAACTATTAAAATTGGACCAGTGTAAACAGAAAACAACCCTTATTCCTTTGCAGCCTTATGTTTAAACTCTACTCCTGCTGCGTGCTAGGTCATTTCAGTCGTGTCTGACTCTTTGCGACCCTATGTATTATAGCCCTTCAGGCTCCTCTGTCCAGGCAAGAATATTAGAGTGGGTTGCCATGTCCTCCTCCAGAGGATATTCCCGACCCAGGGATCTAATCCATGTATCTTATGTCTCCTGCACTGGCAGGCAGTTTCTTTACTAGCGCCACCTGGGAAGCCCCTTCAACTCTCTAGAATGGCCCTTGTCTGTCTCAGTACAATATCTTGGGCAGTATTTTCACTGTCACTTTCACATGAGTTTTGACGAAGTTTCTCTTCTTGACTACATTTCAGCCAGGCACTTCTGAGCCCTCTCTTGAGTAGGCCTCAACCTTGGCCTGCAAAGATTAGAACAAACACAAACATAGTTTCTAACAGCTCAAGGCCATATCCCTAGGATGAGTCTCACTCCCTTCAAGTGCCTCCCTAGAAAACTCCATGCTGCCAAAAGAATTGACTGTTGCGGCCAACACCTGAAGATAGAGCCTTGCCTCCCTCTCTGTGGGAGAAGAGACTTTGATAAGGGCCAACTAACAAACACAGATGGGTTTCACAGGCACCACCCCACCCTTTTAGCTTTTTATAATTTTTCACTTCCCTGACTCTGCTAAGGCCCTCCCCTCTCCCTATTCCATTTTCTCCCCTTTAACTGCCCAGCCACCTCTGCACAAATTCCACTAAAAGTTGGGTTCAGTTTACACTGGAATCTTCTCCCTATGACAATGCTAAGTCACTTCAGTCGTGTCCGACTCTGTGCAACCCCATAGACGGCAGCCCACCAGGCTCCCCGTCCCTGGGATTCTCCAGGCAAGAACACTGGAGTGGGTTGCCATTTCCTTCTCCAATGCATGAAAGTGAAAAGTGAAAGTGAAGTCGCTCAGTCGTGTCCGACTCTTCGCAACCCCATGGACTGCAGCCTACCAGGCTCCTCTGCCCATGGGATTTTCCAGGCAAGAGTACTGGAGTGGGGTGCCACTGCCTTCTCCGCCTATGGCAATAGTGTAATACTAATTAAAATTTGTCCTTACCACTTTAACTAGCATCTGGCTTTGTTTTTCTTTGATAGTTTTTAGGATTCAGGCGACCCACCTTTTTGCTGAAGTCACCACACCCTTTCGGGTGATCATCTTGGGCCAAGTCCAGCTCCCTTCCCTATGTCTACATCTGGTTTTGGGGTCACTTATGCACCCCCTAACCCACCAAACTTCAGGTTCAGGCCATTCCCAGCAGAGTTCTCTTGCTTAACTCTGTTGTCAGAAAAGCAGCTCACCACAACACTGAGACCCTCAGGTCTGAGTCAAGTGTCTTGTCCTCCAGGCTTCCTTCTTGGTTGGTTTCAGAATGGCCTAAGCACCCTCCTGGGATTAGGAGAACATCAACACAATGATACAGTGGACTCTTGCTATTCATTTCTCTTTCCTTCCTACGATCAATTTTTTTTTTAAACTCATCTGGTCTTTATTTAAACTTTTTTTTTCTATGTTTTATTGATATATAATTGATACAGGGTGCTCTGTAAGTTTCAGCTGTGCAGCATAATGATTTGAAATGAAAACGAATATCAGGAAATGATTACCACAGTAAGTTCAGCGGGCATCCATCATCTCATATAGAAACAAAATTAAAGAAATAGATATATTTATAGATGTGTAGATATATTTTTCCCTTGTGATGAGAATTCTCAAGATTTACTGTCTTATCAGCTTTTATATAAAACATACTTTACCAATCCCTGATGGATCAATGATCCTTTAATTTGGGTCCTTTGCCTGGAGTTGTAAATGCCAATCAAAGGAAACGGAGTTTGGTATAGCAGAGCAGAAACTTTATTCATTGACCAAGGAATGGAGAAGAGAGAGTTCATGCTCTAAAAACACCTTCTTCCCAAGGAAATTTTCAGGGGTAGGAGGGAGACCTGTCATCAGGGCTCTAGGAAAGTGGTGGAGATAGATTTCCTTGAGCAGCCAGGGGCAGCTGGGGCTCACACAGTCTTCCACAATTCTTTGCACATGGTACAAATTGTGCCTAGCAGAGAACAAATCCCTCCTTGGGCAGAGATCTTAGCATGGTAATGAAGCAAAGGTAACTTTCGGATACCTCCAGGTCTCATCTGCTCAGGTATGTTTCTGTGATTAAATCAGAGCCAGCTGGTTCAGAGCAGTTGACCACAGCATTTCTCTTAAAGCACAGATGGAAAACATCTCTGTCAAATGCCAGGTGCTTTAGAAACAAACACAGGGATAAATTAACACAAGCATACTTTAGCTCTCAGGGGCTGGTATGGATGACAATGCAGCAGCGTTGATTATGTTTATCATGTTGCACATTACATTGCTAGGACTTATTTACCTTATAACTGGGCGTTTCTTCCTTTTAAGCACCTTCATCCAGTTACCCCTCCCCCACCTCCTACCTCTGATAACCACAAATCTGACCTCTTCTTCTATGAGTCTATTTGTTTATTTGTTTTGAAATATAATTGACATACAACACTATTTAATCCCTGGTACAATATAGTGATTCTGTATTTCTATACATTTCAGTATGATCACCATGACCTTTATACCATATGAGGACACAGTGAACCAGAAAACAGACTCTCAGCAGACAGTGAAACTTCTGGTATCTTGATCTTGGACTTAGCCTCTAGAACTTGGGTAATAAATTTCTGTGGCCTTCTGGGAAGGCCACCCAGGTGGGCTTCCCCTGTGGCTCAGCTCATAAAAAATCCACCTGCAATGCAGGAGACCTGGGTTCGATCCCTGGGTTGGGAAGATCCCCTGGAGAAGGGAAAGGCTACCCACTCCAGTATTCTGGCCTGGCGAATTCCATGGACTGTATAGTCCATGGGGTTGCAAAGAGTCAGACACGACTGAGCAATTTTCACTTTGACTACTTTCAGTTTATGGTATTTTGTTATAATGACCCAAACAAACTACCAGGATTTCAGTTTTTCTGTAATTGTTGAAACTTGCCTGTGATCTAACACTAAATGCTGAGGATGGGTGTATTCAGTTGCTCGAGTGCAGCCCACCAGGCTCCTCTGTCTATGGGATTCTCCAGGCAAGAATACTGGAATGGGCTGTTGTTTCCTTCTCCAGGGGATCCAGTGATCAAACTCACTTCTCTTGCGTCTCCTGTATTGGCAGGTGAATTCTTTACCAGCTGCACTCAATATGCCAGCAAATTTGGAAAACTCAGCAGTGGCCACAGGACTGGAAAAGGTCAGTTTTCATTCCAGTCCCTAAGAAAGGTAATGCCAAAGAATGCTCAAACGACTGCACAATTGCACTCATCTCACACACTAGTAAAGTAATGCTCAAAATTCTCCAAGCCAGGCTTCAGTAATATGTGAACCGTGAACTTCCTGATGTTCAAGCTGGTTTTAGAAAAGGCAGAGGAACCAGAGATCAAATTGCCAACATCCGCTGGATCATGGAAAAAGCAAGAGAGTTCCAGAAAAACATCTATTTCTGCTTTATTGACTATGCCAAAGCCTTTGACTGTGTGGATCACAATAAACTGTGGAAAATTCTGAAAGAGATGGGAATACCAGACCACCTGATCTGCCTCTTGAGAAATTTGTATGCAGGTCAGGAAGCCACAGTTAGAACTGGACATGGAACAACAGACTGGTTCCAAATAGGAAAAGGAGTTCATCAAGGCTGTATATTGTCACCCTGTTTATTTAACTTATATGCAGAGTACATCATGAGAAACGCTGGACTGGAAGAAACACAAGCTGGAATCAAGATTGCCAGGAGAAATATCAATAACCTCAGATATGCAGATGACACCACCCTTATGGCAGAAAATGAAGAGGAACTCAAAAGCCTCTTGATGAAAGTGAAAGAGGAGAGTGAAAAAGTTGGCTTAAAGCTCAACATTCAGAAAACGAAGATCATGGCATCTGGTCCCATCCCTTCATGGGAAATAGATGGGGAAACAGTGGAAACAGTGTCAGACTTTATTTTTCTGGGCTCCAAAATCACTGCAGATGGTGACAGCAGCCATGAAATTAAAAGACGCTTACTCCTTGGAAGGAAAGTTATGACCAATCTAGATAGCATATTCAAAAGTAGAGACATTCCTTTGCCAACAAAGGTCTGTCTAGTCAAGGCTATGGTTTTCCTGTGGTCATGTATGGATATGAGAGTTGGACTATAAAGAAAGGTGAGTGCCAAAGAATTGATGCTTTTGAACCGTGGTGTTGGAGAAGACTCTTGAGAGTCCCTTGGACTGCAAGGAGATCTAACCAGTCCATTCTGAAGGAGATCAGCCCTGGGATTTCTTTGGAAGGAATGATGCTAAAGCTGAAACTCCAGTACTTTGGCCACCTGATGTGAAGAGTTGACTCATTGGAAAAGACTCTGATGCTGGGAGGGATTGGGGGCAGGAGGAGAAGGGGATGACAGAGGATGAGATGGCTGGATGGCATCACTGACTCGATGGACGTGAGTCTGAGTGAACTCTGGGAGTTGGTGTTGGACAGGGAGGCCTGGCGTGCTGTGATTCATGGGGTCGCAAAGAGTTGGACACAACTGAGCGACTGATCTGATCTGAAGACACCTGGGAAGACCAGTTGATGATTTTTAGTGATGTTCAGTATATGCTTGAAAAGAATGTGTAATACTGCTTTTTTCAGTATTGCTACTGCTACTGCTAAGTCGCTTCAGTCGTGTCTGACTCTGTGCGACCCCAGAGACGGCAGCCCACCAGGCTCCCCCATCCCTGGGATTCTTCAGGCAAGAACACTGGAGTGGGTCCATTTCCTTCTCCAATGCATGAAAGTGAAAAGTGAAAGTGAAGTTGCTCAGTCCAAATTTATATATAAAGATACATACACAAGTAATCTATTACATATAATAGATCACATAATTATGCATTATAATACTAGATTATACTATTATACAATATATGTGTATAAAATGTTATATATTACATATAATATGCTAAAAATTATCACCATATTAAACTTAGTTAACATCTGTTACTATACACAGATATTACATAATTATCAACCATATTTCCCACACTGTAAATTTCATACCCGAGACTTATTTTGTAAGTGGAAGTTTGCACCTCTTAATCTCCCTCACCTATTTCTCTCCTCTCCTCAATCCTGCCTACAATCAAACTTTGATTTTTATAAATATAGATGGTGTTATGGGTATCTTATTCTTTATTGCATCCTCAGCATTTAGCCTCTGCCTAGGTCGGAATAGGCTTTATAGGACTTTGTTGTTTGTTTTTAATGGATGAATGATTATGGAATTGATAAATAAATTTTTTGCATGTAAGTTAAGGCAAAGAACAACAAAGAAAATTCTAAATAAGGTTATTTTTCTGTTTCAGTTTTCTTCTCTCTTATCCAGTTTATTTTCTTATTCCAGTTATGCTTTTCTCTCACTCTTTGAGTCACCAACTTTTTCCCCTTAAAGTGATTGCCTTCCTTCACCTATTCATTTTACACTCCAGAAGTCTGGCTGAATTCATTCTTTACAGTAGAAAAGAATGCTAACTGTAGGGAGACTTCCTAGAGTCTTTCTCAGATGCCCTTTTCATTCTGTGGAAGTGAAAAGAGTGTCTGCCCTGGGTAATAGAGGAAAATTGGATAGGATAAATTGCTTCCTTTTCAATTTATTTTCCACAAAAGAAATCCTGCTTTAAAGGGAAACTTATTTATAGATAGGATAAGTGAATTTGATTCTTCTTTGGGTTAGCCACAGTGTTGACACAAAAGGGAGAAAAACACTGGAATTGTTACACTTACCCCATTGGTGGTTTCAGATGGCCAGTTCCTTTACCAGAAACTGAAGGTCTTTCACAACTGACTTTGGATATCACGGATGAAAGAAAACCTTGCATAGTATCAGCCAGCCTACAGGACAAAGACCCTAAATTCATAGACACTCCTAAACTGAAAGTGACAGAAATGTAAAGCAAACTAGTAAAGCAATAAAGAAAATTTGTTTGCATTACTCTTAAACCTAGGGATGGTCATTATTTCAGGTAGGACTAGGTCTAAGGACTGAAAGGACGTTAGGGTTCTGACTATGTTTACCTGTAAGAGCCACATAGTAGGCAGGATGAGAATTCCAGAGTTTCTGCACTGGAAATTCCAGATTTGGCCTCCCTCCATTTTTAGTAACCCTAATAGAGAATGTTTTCTTGATAGTTTCTGTAAAAAAGTCTCAGAGAAGGTTCTGATGAGTCTAGCTTGAGAGAGGTGCCTCAAATCAGCACTGTGGCCATGGAGATAGTATTCCGATTAGGCAGGGATAGGATCCAGCTTCATACCTGTAACTGAGGGGTGGGGAGGCTAATGGCTAAGGGGTGGGGTCAGCCCCAAATCGTACAACACAGAATGGGTCCCTTTCGGAACAGACATTCTAGAAGTTTTCAAAAGAAAGGAGTACTGGCCAGCCCCCACTCTTCCATCAATATTTTTTTGATTGGTCTCCACTTTAAACTTTTTTCAAGTTTGACATTAAAAGATGGCAATTTCTTAAAGTATCCTATTATTAATTCCAATATTTAGTAAATTTTTATCAGAAATCATCTCTATTTCCAATCAAGATTACTCATGCTCTAATTTACTTTTTTGTTGGAATCTTGAGAGATGTCAAACTTTGACAACTTTGTTTTAGCGACTTTATGGCCTGGAAAGAGAGAAAATTAGGAAAAAAAAAAGACACAAATAAAACAGATGTAAAATAACTCCAAGAGTGCAGCAGCATAATTATTACTGAGAAAATTGGTAGCCTTAGTTATCATTGGAGTCAGCATGGGAGATTCTGAAATTAACTGGGATATAGGGCTTTTTGTGGAAAGCTAGCTGAGTTCTCATTGCTGTCCACTGGAGTTTGTGATCTGAGATTCAAATTCACAGTAAGTCTCAATCTGAATTGGGATTCCCATCTTCCACCTAATTTGTTTCTCTGCCTTGATTTCATAACCCAGAAAATGCTACCAGCATCAACACAGATGACCAAATTAGAAGCTAGTTTTTACTTGCCCATCTTCACAAACATTTAAACATAACATTTTCTGCATCCACCCTTGAATCTGTTCAAATCTTTCCCTGTCCATTCACCTACTCCACTCACTCAATTCCTCAAGAAATCTTGAGTCCACTGGGTCAGGTATATATCAAATGAATAACCATAAAAATAACTTTAATTTATAGTTATGATCAGTGCTATAAGGGTGAGTACAAGGGGAACAAGGAGCTCAGGGATGACTACCTAAGGAAGTGACATTTAAGTTGAACCTTGAAAGCTTGTAAGAACTGGCAGAAAGTGGGAGATCACCTGTGTTCCAGCCAAGAGGAAGTTTGTGTGATGACCATTTACACAGTTGTGATGTGTTATACGCAGAAGGCAATGGCACCCCACTCCAGTACTCTTGCCTGGAGAATCCCATGGATGGAGGAGCCTGGTAGGCTGTAGTCCATGGGGTCGCTAAGAGTCGGACACGACTGAGCGACTTCACTTTCACTTTTCACTTTCATGCATTGGAGAAGGAAATGGCAACCCACTCCAGTGTTCTTGCCTGGAGAATCCCAGGGACGGGGGAGCCTGGTGGGCTGCCGTCTATGGGGTCGCACAGAGTCGGACATGACTGAAGCGACTTAGGAGGAGTAGGAGGAGGATGTGTTAGAAGGATCGTGGAGAATTACGGGGTGTAGGAGAAACTGAAAAATGGCTGCAGCAATCTCAAGACATCATTGTCTTTCACCTGGATGACTGCCATAGCATTTTAGCTTTTCTCTTCGTGGACTTTCATTTTCCTAATCTCTTCTTCAGAGGATCACAAGGAGGCTCTTTGTAAAGCATGAATCCAACATGTTTCTTTCTTACTTAAAGACTCTCCAAAGCCTTCGGGATAAACACCTAATCTCCCTAGCACAGAGTCAAGGCCCTTGGGATTTGTTCTCACGTATTTTTCTGCCTTCCTCCCTCATGGTTCCTAGCAGTCTATGTGGTGGCAGTCGCTTCATCTGCGTCTTTGGAAATGACTTGCGTGTGTGTGTGTGTGTGTGTGTGTGTTAGTCGCTCCGTCGTATCTGACTCTTTGTAACCCCATTGCTCCGGCTTATTTTCATCCATGTACCTCTGACTGTGCAACAGATTCTAACTAGGAGGCCCTTCCCTCCTGGAATTATGTTCAACTCATCAGACTCAGTTTTTTAAAGGTTTCTTCTTGGAAAGCCACCTCACAGCACTCTGCATGCCTCTAACATAACACTTGGCACAAAGTCTTGTGATCCATTCATTTGACAAATATTGAGTGGTTACTATTGCTAGCACTGTTTTAGGCACTGGAGGATACAGTAGTGAACAAAACAGATATTAGGTCAGCTTTGCCCCTCAGGTTATGAGAATCTGGAGCACTGATTGTGTCTTAATCATTTCTGTATCCTCAACAGATGTACAACAGTGCCAAATATAATTAAATCTGAATTGAATTGAGCTAGTATTCAAGCCCAGGTCTGCCTAATTTCAAAGTCCATGGTCTTTCCACTACTATGTGGAATCCAGATGAATCCGAGTCTATTAAAGTAAAAATAGTAACACTATTAAAGAAAAATGGCATGGATCATAAGTAATCAGGACCTGGTTCATTTTAAATGCTCAATAAATAATTTTGCCAAATCGTCCTTTTAAACTACCATCTTTGGCTCAATGAGTCACCCTCTGGCATATTACCTTAATTTTCCAACACTTCTCTCTCCTTCCTCTCCAGACACACTCTCTAAATTCAGAAACATTTATCACTATACAGTTTAATAGAAGAAAAAATTAGATACAATCTAAATGTTCTTCTATAAGGTACTGGTTACATAAGGTAAATTCTTCCAAAGGATTATTATACAATTCTTAAGTTAGCACTAAGTGCAACTGACAAAGAAAGATGACCATATATTACTAAGTTGAAAAAACAAGTTGCAGAATATTGTGTATAGACCAATTTTATTAAAATATATATGGATATGATACATACATGAATAAGAAAAAATCTACAAGGATCATAACTGTTGACAAAATCTTCATTCTGGAGGTATAGTAGGATCTTCTCATTTATATATACTTTTTCAAAACAAACAACTTTTTACTAAAGTATAGATGATTTACAATGTTGTGTTAGTTTCAGGTATACAGCAAGGTGATTCAGTTATACATACGTGTATACCTGTTCTTTTTCAGATTATTTTCCATCATAGGTTATTATAAGATATTGAATATAGTTCCTTGTACCATGTAGTAGGTCCTTATTGCTTATATGTTTTATATATAATAGGGTGTATATGTTAATTCCAAACTCCTAATTTATCTATCCCCTGTCCTTTCCCCTTGGTAACCACAAGTTTGTTTTCTATAAGTAGGACTGAGATTCTTAGTTTAGAGACACCCCTGACTCTCCTAGAGCTTTGTCACCTGGGCTACGGGGGACTGACTGTGCACCCTCTGACAGAGCATATACCTTTTGCATGTATGTAGAAATGTGCTTTTTTCCCCTGGGGATGGTGTGCATTATCATCATTAGGTTCTCACAATGATCCTTGACCTAAGATACATTGAACCATCTATGCAGAAGACGGATGCTTAGGAAGTCCTCCATGAACGTCTTTTATCTCCATTAGGTTTTTAAAATTTTTTAATGTTTTATTGAAGTATCATTGATTTTCAGTTTTTTTAAGTTTTTGGTACATAGCAAAGTGATTCAGTTGGTATGTATATGTATTTTTGGATTTTTTTCCATTATAGTTTATTATGCAGGAGACTCAGCTTTGATCCCTGGGTGGAGAAGATCCCCTGGAGGAGGAAACGGCAACTGGCTCCATATTCCTGCCTGGAGAATCCCATGGACAGAGGCGCCTGATGGGCTACAACAAAGAGTCGGACACGACTGAGTGACTGAACACAAGATATTGAACATAGTTTTCTGTGTTATATAGTAGGAGATGGTTGTTCAATTTATATACTTTTGTATTGTTTGATTTTAGAATAAACTTGTATCATTTTCATAATTAAAAAGGAAGATAAGGGTGAAAATATAAAAGATGCTCTGATAACATAAACTATTACCATATTAATTCCTATGATTTTGTTTTAAAAGCTGGTTAGTTTGAGCATAGCTTCTAGTCTTAGCAAAGTTGAAGTGATCTAGTACTCTTGCCTGGAGAATCCCAGGGACAGAGGAGCCTGGGAGGCTGCTGTCCATGGGGTCGCACAGAGTCAGACACGACTGAATTGACTTAGCAGTATTACTTAATTCTGAAACTTAAATGAGAAATCTTTAGTTTTACTTCCAGATCTGTTTGACTGACTTTTGACCAGGCCATTTAGCCTCCAGTCTGTATCCCTATATGCTTATTAGGCAATTAGACTTAGTGTTACAAGTGGCATTAACACATTTAGAATTATTTGCCGGGGTGGGGTGGGGGGCGGGCAGTGTTGCCACTCATTTTTACTGGGAAGCTATTGATTCAATAAACCTTCTAAAGTACATGATGGATTTCCTTTCACTGAATGAATATTCAGAGCCAAAAGAGGATGGAGCTACCCCAAGATGAACTTGGAAACCTAAGAGGAAAAAACCAGGGAAATTTCATCATGGAGAATATTCCTAAGCAGTTTCCCACATATTGATTGTACCTAGAGTCAAGAGGTAGCAGAATAGCCCAGATCTTGACTCAGTTTCTCTAAAGTCACTCAGTCAGTAACAAGGTGCAGGGGATGGTGGCTATTGTACCTCCAGGACTCCTCATGTTTCATTTTCAGAGATCACAGAGGAACATATTGAAATAGATTCTAAGACTTTTAAAAACTCTACAAAGCGTTTTCTTCACTTTATCATCAGTGATTTACATGCATTTACATGTTATAGCTTTAAATTATAGATACCATGCAAGAAGAGTCTGTGTTTTGAAAGTCACATATTGGAGAGAACATTTAAAAATTTCCTTGACAATTGTGCCCAAGCTAATGGTGTTCCTCCATATCTCCTAGAACAAAGAGAGGAACACAGATGTGGAAGTGCCAATTAGCAAAACTGGGCCACCCATAACTGGAGCCCAGAGAATATTTGTCAATTCACATATATGCTTTGAGTAAGGAGTAAGTGGTCAGTTCTCCAGCAATTAGTTCTATGCTCAGACAGTAAAGAATCTGCCTGCAATGCAGGAGACCTGGGTTCGATCCCTGGGTCAGGAAGATCCCCTGGAGAAGGAAATGGCTTCCCATACCAGTATTCTTGCCTGGAGAGTTCCATGGACAGAGGAGCCTGGCAGGCTACAGTCCATGGGATAGCAAAGGGTTGGACATGACTGACTGACTAACACTGTCACAACTGAAAAACTCATCAAAAGGAGAAAATACATGGTAAATTTAAATTTATAATCATGAATTGAGTGAAACTTAATAGGAGCAGGGACCTTTTCTAGGGAAAGGTAGGTTAGAAAAGTGGCTCAAAAATAATGACCATCCTTATTGTGTTAAAATAAACAGATCATAAAACTATATATCAAATGTTATGCTAATCCTGAAAATGAACCGTAGACAAAAGGAAGAATTTTTTAAATGTGGGAAGTTTTGAACATATGGAATAAAGAAGGGATATAAAGGTTAGCTTTACATATACGATGATACAAAGACATACTAAGAACAAATCCTTGAAAGGAACACATTAATAAAACTTAAGAACCATTATTTCTGGGTCATGGACTACAGGTAATTTTTATTTCTTTATACTCTTCTGTATCTGTCAAACGTTCTGCATGTACAACTTTTGTACTTAAAAATTGTTATTGGTGGTGGTTTAGATGTTATGTCGTGTCTGACTCTAGTGACCCCATGGACTGTAGCCTGCAAGGCTCCTCTGTCCATGGGATTCTCCAGGAAAGAATACTGGAGTGGGTTATCATTTCCTTCTCCAGAGGATCTTCCCAACGCAGGGACTGAATCTGGGTCTCCTGCATTGCAGGCAGATTCTTTACCAACTTAGCTACAAGGGAAGCCCACAAGTATAATAGAATGTGGCAAAAACAAAGAATAAGGCGGGGAAGCCATGCAGTTAACAAATATTTATGCTGTGGCCAAAACTATACTAGTTGCTATGAATAAATATGAAAAACATAATTGCTGCTTTCAGGGACCTTTGAGTTCTGTGGTAGAGACAAGTAAGGAAATCAGCAACTGTAATTATATGTAGAGGGATGATAAGGAAGTTCCTAGACACTTTCCAGGATCAAGATAGAGGTAAAAATGGGTAATCATAGATATGAACACAGGATTGCATAATGGGAACACAGAAAAGGAACACTGGATATAGTTTGGAAAGATTCAAGGTTTCCTGCAGAAATATTTTGCTTCCCAACTGCTTTAGATTTTTGGCAATTAAGTTTTAAACATCAAGTTATTATAAAATAGTATATTCAAATAGCACAAAAGTGAATAAAACAAAAAAATCTTGATCTGATGAATAGTAAAGTTATTCTTTCATTATTGCTATATACATACTTTAAAAAAGATTCTGATGCTATATATATATATATATATATATATTGTTTTGTCACATACTTTTACCTCTTGACATATTGAATATCTTTGCATATATTGGCCTACCTTATTCTTAGCAGCTGTTTTCTACTATATGTATGCACATTAATTTTTTAACCAGTACTTGGCTGGTAGGGTCTTCCCAGGTGGCACAGTAGTAAAGAATCCTTCTGCCAGTGCAGGAGATGCAAGAGAGGCAGGTTCATTCCCGAGTTGGGAAGATACCATGAAGTAGGAAATGGCAACCCGCTCCAATATTCTTGACTAGAAAATCCCATGAACAAAGGAGCCTGGTAGGCTACAGTCCCTGGGGTCGCAAAGAGTTGGACACCACTGAGCATGCACTCACACACACATTTGGTTGGCAGACATTTAGGTTTTCTGGTTTTCACTATTACATATAAGTTGGAATGAATACCTTCATTTACACATCATGTATACTTGAGCTAACATTATTTTGAAGCAAGTTACTTAATCTCTTTATGACTAATATTTATAAAATCACTGAAAGAGTTGTCAAATTTATCACTATTTCTTATATAAAGTGAAGCGTGTGTGCATGCTCAGTTGTGTCCAACTCTTTGCGATGCCATGGACTGTATCCCGGCAGGCTCCTCTGTCCATGGAATTTTCCAGGGAAGAGTATTAGAATGGGTTAACATTTCCTACTCCAGGGTAATCTTCCCTACCCAACGATCGAACCTGCATCACTTTAATCTCCTGCATAGGCAGGCAGATTCTTTACCACTGAGTTACCTGGGAAGCCCTTATTTCTTATACGGGGGTTGGTTAAAAAAGCATTTTTCAAACTATTATAATGTTATGCTAACTAATAAATTAATCTATTATGTGATAAATCCTTTGTTTACATTTCACTAAATGAATAAAATAATGGAAACCATATTACTGGTTGAAGACAGATTCTTGTATTTTTTTTAGTTAGCTTGTTTTTTAATGACTGGAAAAGTAACACAGTATAAAGATTCTCTACCTGGAAATAAACATTGGTAACATTTTGATATCTATTCAGACAATCTTTTGATGTAAAGTTTTTCTAGGTGACAGAAAATGGACAGTCCTGTCACTGATTTACTTTTCAGTAATGTCTGCTGTGAACATCTTTTAATGTTATCATTTTTTACAAAAAGTGTATCATCATTTTAAATGGCTTTTGTAATTATAAGCAATTTATCAATGGATATCTTTATAAATTGTTGGACACCTTTCCTTTTACTAATAAAAATTCTCAGATGTAGAAAGGCTGTTGATACACAAATGCCTATTCCTTATACCTTCATCTAGTTTTTATTCTTTTTAAATCTTTGCCAGTCTGCTAGGTGAAATGTAGTACAGTAGGTCACTATTAGTATTTTTTCATTTTTTCTGATTTTTAGTGAGGTAGAACATCTTTTCATATAATTACTGACACACGACTGGCTTCTTCATGTACTTTGACCTTTTTAAGAGTATGGTTGCCTGTTCCTTAATAATTTGTAAGAGCTCTTAATGTATTTATTATGTAAATTAAACATTATTAGATATTTCGAATAGTAACCAACTGTATATAATTAAATATTAACACTTTCGTCATCCATGTTACAACTGTTTCTCCATTCACTATTGGGTTTTCAGCTTTATATCTTTTGCCATATGAAAGGGACAATTCGTGTTTTCAAAGCATCAATATTTTCCTTTGTTGAATTGACACCATGCTTAGAAACAGAAGCAGCAGCAGGTCTTGTCCCAATACGTAAGTTATTTCTATGGAAGCAATGTGGTGTGGTGTAAAGAACGTGAATTAAGACCCAAACACATTTGAGTTCAAGTCTGGTACAGCCAAGTGGTGGCACCCACATTCTATGTTGTGTAACCTGAACCAGTTTCCTCATCTGCAAAAAGAGGAAAACAACACCACTTCAGAGACTAGAATAAGAATTAAGTACTTGGCACAGACAAGGAATCCAGCAAGTGTTAATTCTCATTTCTTTGCACTCAGCGAGGCATTATTAATTGCCAAGTGTTCACGAAAACGAAAAGATTGGGAGGTGTAATTTTTGGTGAGTTTATATTCAAACATTCTTTCAGGTAGCTTTTAGAAGCATTTCATTAAACTACAAACCCCATAATGCACATAAAAGAACCATAAAGTTTCCGTGTATGAAATCTTCATGGCTTGGAGGAGGGCGAAGAGCCAAGGATTTTTTCTTCTCTGGTTTTTCCCTCGTTAAGACACCCTTCCCCCACATACTTCCTAAAGAAATACGGTTACTTTTCTTACTTCGCGATACCCCTTGAAAGGCTGATTTCACAGGTTTCAACGTGAGTCTTCAGTTTCAAGGCAAAAAGGTATCGCGATTAGAAAACGGTGACGCCCACAAAATTCATTATACCGAATCTTACGAGCTGTGAGGGACCGAGACACTGCTGAAATAATCCTACCCTGCTGTAGATTTAATAAAGAGAAAAACGATAATTAACACGGTCATATCCAGTAGCCACTTTTATCCCTGAGAATCTGGGCTTCGTTCCCAACCAGCGAGTCTCGTCTCCTCAGTCACTGGCTTCGCGTATATTATTTATGTCCGACACTCTCGTATTTGCATACGACAGTGAATCCACTGCTTCACGGCGCCGGATTAGTCCTGCGCCAACTCCGCCGGCGCTCCGCCCGCGCAAGGCTGTGTACCGCCGAGCATGTGATCTCTCAGCCTCGCAGGCCTGAGAGAGGTATCCGGCGCCTCGCGCGCGCCGCGGCTCCTCAGAACATCCAGCCAGGGTAGACGCCGCGGCGCGAGCCACTCGAGCCGGCGCGGCCGCCTCCCGAATCGGCGTTCCCCTCTCGCCCTCCCGCAGCCCCACCATCCCAGGCTCCCGGGCGGCCGCGGACCCGGGGAAGGGCGGGAGGAGGGGCTCCTCAGGGAGCAGCGGGGAATTCCCCCTTCCACCGAACGTTCCCGATTGTTCACCAGCCTCACGTCAGCAGCAGGGGGTAATCCCCGACTCCAGCTGCTCCTGACGTCACCGCGCGGAGCCACCGCCCCCCGCGCGCCCCTGCCTCCGGGACCTCCTCGAAGCCCCTCCCCTAAGCATAACCACGCCCTCTTCCCCTCCCCCAGCCGCTCGACGTAGCGGGCGGGGCTTCTTTGGCCGAGGCGTGAGCGGTTGCTTAGGCCAGAAGGTTCTCTGGTGGAGACGCTCCTCCTGCTGCCCCGCCCAGTAGGTTTGTTCGCACCGCTTCTTCCACACCCTATCTCCCTCCTCCTTCTCCTCGCCCCGCCTTTCCCCTCCCTTATCCTCAGCCCTTTTAGTTTCTTCCCCGCCTCGCCACCATCCACGATCTCGCGAGACTTGGCCCAGAACATTGCGGATCGGGTCGGCGCCATTTTGGGACTGAGACTGGTTGTGGGGGAGGGAAAAGCGGCAAAAGGGGATTATTCAAAGTACCGAAAACCTTCTCCCGGGATCGAGCGCAGCGGCACCCCTAGGCCAGGGGCACCTCTGGTGTGGCAGAAGGTAATAGCGTTCTCTGCGCTCGGCGCCAGGGTCTAGGGATGGGAGGGGGTACCCGTGTCGGCGTTGAGGTTTGAGGGGTCGGGAGCGGCGTTGGCGGCGTGAGGTGTGAAGCTGCCCGAGGACGGGGGGAGGGTGGCGGGAGAGCGAGGACAGAGAGGGAAGGACGGCGCGGCGAGGCCCCTCTAGGTATTGGCTTGGTCCGGGTGGAGCGGAGGTGGCGGTTGTGGGAGGGGGTGGGTGGCTTAGCCCGGGCGGCTTGAGGGTGGGGGGTGTTGTTTGGCGGAGGCTGGGAATGGGTCCGACGCCTTTCGTGCTCGGTCTTCCTCCCTCCGGCCTCTCGCAGGCGCCCGCCTCCTTTTGCACCGCTGCCGCTGTCGGAGGGTTGAGAGAGTCGAGGCCGAGTTGTGGCCTTTGGTGATTTCTCAGCGCACCCGCTCAGCCCGCCTCTCCAGGTCCGTGGCTGTGGACCGAGGCGAGCGCAGCCTTGCCCCTCTGAGTCCTGTAGGGTCTGAGGGGACTCGGTCTGGTTGGGGAGAAAAGCACTCTTAACGTGGTATACGAGAAGGGCTCAGTACCTTCCACCCCCTCAGTGTTGAGAGAAACCTGTTTTCTTAATTCAAGGAAATGGGAACCCTCACATCTCGTGGCTGCCGGGTAAGTCTCACCCTCGGGCCAATTTAAGGAATGTTCTTGTCCCACTTCTCGGCCACTTACCTTCCTACTCTGAATGGGGGAAATGTGCCCCTTTCCTCTGGGCATTCTGGTTTGGAGGGAGCGTCTTTCTCTTTATATCCCTCATTCGCTAAGTTGCATTTAGTAATGCTCGGTAGCAGCACACCTGTCTTTGCGTTTTCTTTTGGTAGATTTGAATAGAAAATACGGAAGATCTCTTAGAAGATTGTTTGCTCGTTTGTAACATTTACTCAAAGTATAGGAAGGTTTGCTTATATAATCCCTCTACCTTATATCCGCACACCCTTCCCAGTTGGAATCAGCACTTGTCTTCCATAATACCGTTTCCCACCGTTTTTTCTCCCCCTCAACATATTTTGAAGTCCTTTTCATACAGTAGACCTTTTTTGGGTGCGGAAGTGCATTTCTCTCCAGAGGTTGACTGTTGAGGATGGGGATTGATTTTTAGTTCAAAATTAAAATTCAGTGTGTAATTTAAAATTTTTTTTATAACTTTTACAGGTGATTGAATTACTCAGATATGAAGATCATCTTCTAGGTTTTGTGTAAAAGGCCCCGGATATTTCAAGTGGCCATTTTGGAATTACAATGTTTTTGGATAATTTTACCCCAGAAGTTTATTAAAATTGGCAAGAATCATCTCTGAAGTGAATTGATAGTAGTGAACAGTTCTGCAAGCTACTTAAAAAGAGATCCAGGCATTTCTTCAGTATTTTGGTTCAAACGGATTATATAACTGGTTTAAAGTGTTTTCAGCTGGTGGTATTTTTGCCTTCCCCCCAACCCCTCCCCTGTTGTTGTTCTTCAGCCAAAACTGTAAGATATGTTTGATTTGTGTACTGAGTAGTTTCGGCAGTTTCAAATTACTGTTTAAATATTGCTGAAGTTTCATGGCAGTTTATTTTTACCTTTATTAAAAGTTTTAGGAATTTTTGACCTCAGCCCTTTTCATGTCACAATGGGACCGCTTTTCTAAATGAAGACATTGAATGAATACAGAGTTTTTTTGCTTTTATCTTTTATTTACGTGGAAATTTAAGATGTGGCAGTTTCCCAGCAGCATGGTAGTATTGAGATAGCTGTGTGTCTCTTGTTTATGCTGATGTTTAGGAATGCTCTTCAGATGTGAAATTTTCTTTTTGTTTTTTCTTTTTGACTCATAAATTGGATTATTTCATCTGGAGTGGATAAGTACAACAGTGACAAGTACATGGAATAATAAAGAAGACTTTAAAATCTTAAAATCCAAGGAACTTGGCTAATTCTGGCGATAGCCATATGAAAACTTTAAAACAGAAGTATGGGTAGCTGACTGAAGTAACTCTATGTCAAATAGCCATAGGTTAAGTGTCTTCAAAGAACTTGGATATTATTTCAGAGGATACAGAATAAAAAAACAAACTGGAAAACATAAAGATTACAGAGACAAATCCAACACCTTCCTGTGCAGTCCTGTTGGAATTTGTAAGTACTATATGGTGAGCAAATCAAATGTTCATTTGTAAACTGTAATGAGTCAACTTTATCCTGTGTTATTCTTTGGAAGCCTTTCAGTTTCTTGCAGTACGATTCCTTGGCTTCAATTTCCTGGGCAGTCTGAAAAGAACTGTTAAGTAAATTGAAATGCAGAAAGAATTGTTAAGAATATTTCAGATGAAACTGTTCACATTTGAAGTTTTTGTACTTCTGAAGTAGACAAATCCATATGGTCAGTATGGCTTTATGGATTAATAGAAAGGTAGGAAAAAAATCAACAAATAGTCATTTTACTTCCTAAATATGACTGTAGATTACATTCTGAATGCAGTTTAGTGTTCCAGTGTAGAATTAGGTAGTTGTTTAAACAAATTACAGGGCTTGACTTTTAATCTGGTCTTTCATGAAGTAAATTGTTTTAAGGGATAACAATTCCTATCCATTACAGAAATTTTTTGAAACAAATTTTGAAGTGGCTTTGTATTTCAGATTGTTCCTTAAGTTCCAAAAAGTTTCAAAAAGTCATTACTAGGAACAGAAACTGAGAGGAAGAGAAGGTACACTAAGAACCTTTAACTTAAAAAAAAAAATGAGTATACATTCTCTGCCTCCAGAAGGTAATGTTGCCTTAAGTTATAAACAAATCTTGGTTAAAAAAAAAAGTTGTGAATATTAATTGCTGTAATGAAAATCCTTTGACAAGAGTATCTTTTAATTGTTTATTTGAGGATTGACTGGTATTATGATTTGTTACTGCATTTAATTTTTTTTAGTGAGTCATAGGCATTCAGTAGAAGTGTTTGTTTTTAAAAAATTGACTAAAATTTATTTTTGAAGCAGTTTATATTAACAGACGAATGTAGCTAAAGTTAAGGTTATTTTTTTTCACTTAATTATCTCTCTGAAATTAAAAAATACCATAATATTTGCACACTTTGCCAGGATAGCCTAATAACTGGTCATTTGGCTCATTTATTGTCTTGTTGTTGTTATGCTGTTGAATCCTGTTAGCTCCCTTAAAGCAGGAGAGGTAGGAGAGTCCAAAAGATGGTAGGTATTTAGATATACGTGGTATTTTATTTTCTGATACAAAATTGAGATTAGAGTTAAATAAATCTGTCAGAAAAGAATAGGATATTTCTTGTGTTCTTTGTCAGAGCTTTGTGTAGTACTTCTAATTGAGTTTCCACTTTGATTTATATAAACCTGTGATGAGAACAACCCCCCTTCTGCCCTTTTCTTTGCTTCGGAGAGCCTGTATTTTATATATTCCTCAAACTTAGTGGGTTTTCAAGTTACTTATCTAAGAACATACATTTTGAATGTGATTAGGAATTTGAACTGGAAGTGAATGGCCTTTTTTTTTTTTATAGAAAAGAACCACATAAGATTTACTGTTTGTGATTATTTTTCTTTAAATTTCTCCTGTTGCTCCAAGCAGTAGTATCAGGATAAAGATGACTCTCGTGACCAGGATTTTTAACAATTAACTTTAATCCTTGAATAGTAACATTTGCTTACAGTAGTTGTTCAAGGGCAGCTTTATTCGACTTGAGTGTTTTCATAAATATTTCATTATTTTCTTGGCATTGAAATATACAGTACCAGAGTAATTGAAATAATGGCTGGGTTCTCCCCCCTCACCCTAAGTACCTCTATCTCCCTTCCTCCCATTTTTTCCCCTACCTCTGTGCCTGAACAATATATAGGTCTAAAATAACAATTACAATGATTAACATTTATAGATGATGATTGTGTGATACATAGTAGTGTATCGTAGAGAAAACTATTAGTTGTATAGGTGAGAAATTAAAAGTTTTAGAGAGACTGAGACTGGTGTAGGAGTCTTGACCAAGTCTCCAAGCTGGACTAGAGAGACCCAAACTTAATCACTAGCCATGTTTAATACTGTCTTCATGTGGATTTTATGTTTATTAATTCAGTTTGAACATTATCACTGATGTTTTTTTCTTCTCATTTACTGCTTTTCTTTGGTAAATAATGATTACTGGTGGAGCTTGGAGACCAGCTAAAAGAAGAAAAACCACTGTTTTACTATTTGTTAGTAGCTATTTGAGTGCTAACTTTGTTTAGCTAAAGATTAAAATATGGTTTCAGATTATGAAATGTGAAAAGAAGAGAGAAGAAAATAAAATTCAACAAGGGAAGGGAATAAGGATGGGAACCTTTAATCTGAAAGTAAAATTACAAGTGAGGATAGAACCTAAACAGGCCAGATTATCTAATTGTCTTTAACTCAACCACTTTTTAATAAACGGGTTTAGATAACAATTTAGATCCAGTTAGGGGTAGTGATGTAGGAAAAGGGTAGTTTTGGGGAATTAGGAGATTTTTGATCTAGGATTTGGAATATTAGAAAAGGGTCTTTGTGACCTTGCATATTTACTTAAGGGCTTCCCAGGTGGTGCTAGTGGTAAAGAACCTGCCTGTCAGTTCAGGAGACCTAAGAGATGGGAGTTCGATCCCTAGGCAGGAAAGATTCCCTAGAGGAGGGCGTGACGATCCATTCCACTGTTCTTGCCTGGAGAATCCCATGGACAGAGGAGCCTGGTGGGTTGCAAAGTAGTCCTTTGGGTTGCAAAAAAAAATAGTCCTTTGGGTTGCAAAGAGTCAGACATGACTGAAGCGACTTAGCATGCACGCACATATTTACTTAATCTCTTGGCTTTACTTTTTTCATAAAAATGATGGAAATAATGTATGTGAAGGCTTTTTTGTTAATTGTGAGGTGTAATTAATATACAGGTAAAGTTTTATTTGTAACATAAAATTCTGTTTAATGTATTTTACATGTTAAACTAGTATTATGGGCTCTGAAATTATTTGTGTCTCTTGTTTCTGTTAACAGTATTACCTGCATCCTAGTCATGCTTTCCTCATTTCCAGTTTAATCTATCGTCCTAGCTTGATCTTTGGCTAAGGAAATACCCTACTTTAGTTGAGTTTGTGTGTGTGCGCTTCGTCGCTCAGTTGTGTCCGACTGTTTTCAACCCCATGGACTGTAGCCCACAAGGCTCCTTTGTCCATGGGGATTATCCAGGCAAGAATACTGGAGTGGGTTGCCATGCCCTCTTCCAGAGAATCTTCCCAACCCAGGGGTCAAATCCAGATCTCCCCCATTGCAGGCTGATTCTTTACGGTCTGAGCCACCAAGGAGGTCCTTAGTTGAGTTTACAAAGTCTTTTCCTGTGGCCAGAGAAATCTGCCTAAATTACAGTTCTTGGTTTTGTTACTTTAGCAGCCTTTCAGCTAATGTTTTTGGAATATTTCGGAAAGAGCAAGTTGCAAAGAGATTATCTGATGTCCTCCCCTCTTTTAATGTTTCATGTGTGAGAGGCTCCTAATATGAATTCTTTTTTGGCTATGTGGATGGGAGACTGATTTGAGAAGTCTTTGAAATAGATGTATTTGAAGGTGCTTCCATGTATTTTTTTGAAGAGCAGTTTCAACAGCAGGATCATGAGACAGAAAATGTTATAATTACTGATAAGATCTTTTATGATTGGATCTCCTTTTCAGTTTTACCTGCCTGCTTTTCCCCTTTTTGTTAGCTGTCCCACCCAGCAGAATACTTAAAGCTTATGTGCTGTATCTCTTAAAGTAATTGCTGTTTTCTGCGTCTTTTTATGTAAGAGATCATACTCAGTTTCTTTAAAAAGTTTTTATTTATTTATTTTTGGCTGTGCTGGTTTTAGTTGCTGTGTGCAGATTTTTTCTAGCTGTGTTGCTTGGACTCCAGAGCACTGGAGTAGCTGCGCTCCTGCTGTGAGGCATGTGGGATCCTCCCAGGCCAGGCCAACCCATGTCCTGTGCATTGGCAGGTGGACTCCCAACCACTGGACCACCAGGGAAGCCCCAGTTTCTTTAGTCATCTTTCTGTTCACAACTTGGGCAGTGCAGTGTTTTCATCTTCATTTCCTACCTGTTAATTCAGTTTCCAGGTTATGTATTTTTAAAACCGTATTTAGAAGTTGTTCCATACTTGTTTTTTTTTTTTAAGCAAGATCTTAAAAATTCTAGTTAAATGGATTGTTTTGGTTGTACCTCGCAGATGCCTTTAGAAAATTATTTAACTGAAACATTGTCATTTTTTTTGTCTCTACGTATGTATGTATACTAGTAAAAACAAGTTAGCTTTCAGTGAACATAAATAACACAGTTGACTCTTGAATGACACGGGGATTATAGGCACCTGGATGGCATCACTGACTCGATGGACGTGAGTCTGAGTGAACTCCAGGAGTTGGTGATGGACAGGGAGGCCTGGCGTGCTGCGATTCACGGGATCGCAGAGTCAGACACGACTGAGCGACTGATCTGATTGATCTTTGAATTGGAAGATTTGCATATAGTAGGCCAGACGTCTATATCTGACGTTTCTTGATATCTGCAGTTTTGCATGCACAAATTGAACCAGTTTTGGATAGTGTAGTAGTCTAATATTTAATATTGATAAAAATCCACATGTAAGGTGGCCTGCACAGTTCTAATGACTATGTTTAAGGGTCAACTGTATGTTCTTGTTTTTTTCTTTCTAATGTCAAAACTTTTTTTTTTTTTTGCTTAAAACTGTATTCTTTAAACAGGGGAGTTAAAAGAATACTATTGCACGTGGATTTTCTGTGGGTCAGAAATTTGATCGCAGTTTAGCTGAGTGGTTCTGGCTTCTTCTATGTCTTGCATAAAAATCTCAAAGGTTGCTGTCATTTGGAGGCTTGACTGGTGCCTAGAGGATCTCCTTCTAAGAAGGTGTTCCTCTTTGGGCTAGCAGGTTGCTGCTGGCTGGTGTCTAGAGGACTCAATTTCCTTAGCATATGTAGATCTTCAGCTGTTTCCATGGCAGCTGCATTTCCAGAGGAAGTCATCTGAGAAGAAAGGTAGGTAGAAATGTGCAGTGCCTTTTATGACCTAGTCTCAGAAGTCACTTCTGCCACATTCTTTGCATTAGAAGCAGCCTATTAAGTCTAGCCCACAGTCAAGGAGTGAGAAATTAGGTTCCACCTTGTGTCAAAAGATTTTGTGGACATAGTTAAAAAAAACTAGGGGGTAATTCTTTACAACCTGTTGTTGTCAATATGGGGGCTTCCCAGGAGGCTCAGTAGTAAAGAAATCTGCCTGCCAATGCAAGAGGCAGGGGTGCGTTGGTTGATCCCTGGGTTGGAAACATTTCCCCTGGAGTAGGAAATGGCAGTCCACTCCAGCATTCTTGCCTGGAAAATTCCATGAACCCGAGAAGTCTGCAGTCCATGGGATTGCAAAGAGTTGGATACTACTGAGTGACCGATGATACCCACATGTTGTCAATATAATTAGCTAAAGTCTTCACCCCCACAAATAGGTTGTTTTAAGTTTAGAGAAGAAAATAGATTCTAAATTTGTATCAGTTTAGCAGGTATAAGTCTTTTCTGCCTTTTGAGCCACTGTATGAGATAGAGAAGTAAAATCTTCGGCCCCCTTTGCACTAATCTCCCAATCTGTGTAATGAGGAACTGTCTATCATGGTAAAATAAACATAAAATTTACCATTTTAGTCATTTTTGAGTGTACACTTCAGTGACCTTGAGTACCTTCACATTGTGCAATTATCACCATCCGTCTCCAGAACATTGTTTTATCTTAAATTGAAACGCTACCCATTAACTGTCCATTTTCCCTTCTCCCAAGCCCCTGGCAAGCACTGTTGTATTTTCTATGAGTTTGACTACTCTGGGTACCTCTTACCTATTGATACTGTACTCTTTGAAACACTTCTTAAATATTTTGAAGGATATCTTCAAGGAAATCAGGTATGTTTATAATAAAATAGACCTTTGGGTTCTATTAATTCTAATTAATAAAATAGAACCTTTGGGTTCTAATTAATTTGTGGCAAAATATGCATAACATGAAGTTCAGCATTTCAGTTATTTTTAAGTGTATCGTTGTGTGGCATTTAGGTACATTCATGTTGTTACGCAGTCATTACCAGCACTCACCTCCGGAGCTCTTTTCATTTTGTAAAACTGAACCTCTGTACCCATTAAACCATAACTATTCCTTGCTCCTCCCAATCCTTGGAAATCACCACTCTCCTTATGTCTCTATGAACTTAACTACTTTAGGTACCTCATATAAGTGGAATCATGCAAATTTGTCCTTTAGTTACTGGCTTATTTCCTTTGAATGTCTTTGAGGTTCATCTGTGTTGTACCATGGGTCGATCAGAATACCCTTTTTTTTTTAAAGACAAAATAATCCATTATATGTGTATGTACCACATTTTGTTTATCCATTATCCGTTAATGGACACTTGGGTTGTTTCCACCTTTTGACTGTAGTAAATGCTGCTGTGAACATGGGAGGACAAATATTTGTCTGCATCTTTGCTTTCGATTCTTTTGGATAGATACCCAGAAGTGGAACTGCTGATCATACAGTAATTCTATTTTTAATTGAGGAACCACCATATTGTTTTCCATAGAGGCTGCACCGTTTCTTATTTCTACCAGCAATGCACAGGGGTCCCAGTTTCCTCAAATTTTTCTCAGCATTTGTTGTTTTCTGTGTATTGTGTTCTAATGGTTGTGAAGTGATATTGTTATGGTTTTGGCTTGGATTTCCCTAATGATTAGTAATGTGATAAGTGATGTCTGGTGTGCTTATTGGTCATTTGTGTCCTTTAGAGCGATACCTATTCAAGCCTTTGGCCCATTTTTAAACCAGATTGTTGTTGAGTTATAGAAGTTCTTTATTCTTGATATCAACATCTACCATAATGGGTGGGTTAATCCATGTTAATGCTTACTGTGTTTCAAGCAGTATTCAAAGCTTCTTAACTATATAAACTAATTTGATCCTCATAGGTGCAGCTTGTGGAAAGGTTCTATTCTCATTTTATAGGTAAGAAAATGAAGTCAGAGGTTTTAAATTGCTTATTAAGGTTACACAGCCTATAAGTGGGATTTCTGAATCCGTACATTCTGCATCCAGAACCTAGAACTCCCAACCATTATGGTTCATAATTTTAGGATGACAGTAGGAAGAAAGTAAAATTCTATTCTATTTCAGGAATTTAGAAACTTTATTCTTAAGCAGCAACTAAATTTATTTTCCTTAATGTGATACAGTTGTGACTTGTTAATAAAATGCTCACATAAGTTCTTTTTCAGGAATGTTTTCCTTTAGAATCACCTCATTACTAATGTTTATATAGCAGTTTAATTTAGAAAGTGTTTTCGCCAATTATCATGTAAAATAAATGTTATTTCTGTTCAGTGGTTTAAGAAAGTCAGTCTGAAATTAAATAATTTATGCAAGCTTCTCACTAAGTGAGGGAACCATAATTTGGATTATTTGCATTGTTCTGTTACAATCAGCTTCCTTAGCATTCTAAGGTTCTAAGTAGTAGGTCTTATTCTATCCAACAGAACTTTGTGAAAAGGTGTAAGATTCTGTGTCTCTTCTTTCGGTATAATAATCACTAGCTATGTGTCATTGGAGAAGGAAATGGCAACCCACTCCAGTAATCCTTGTTTGGAAAATTGAATGGACAGAGGAGCCTGGTGGGCTGCAGTCCATGGGGTTGCAAAGGGTTGGGCACGACTGAGCGACCAACACTTCAAGACTTCATATGTCATTATGGAGATTTGAAATGCATCTAGTGCAGATGTGGATTTGAATTTTAAGATTTGTTTAATTTTTGTTTAAATTTAAATTACAGCCTATGGCCACTAGCTGCCATATTGGACAGCACAGCTCTAGAGCAGTGGTACAGAATTCTGTCAGATTCCTAACCGTTTGTGACAAATACTTTTTAAAGTGCTCCTGAAATAAAATAGCCTATGCATATAGTAATATCACAATGTTATACAGCTGTAATAAGAAAATAGACATTTATGATAATGTATTTGAATATATAATAGCATAAGTATGATGAGATACTCTCCTCTCTGCCCCCTAATTTCCAGACCATACTCTACAGGTTATTTGCCCTTCTTAAAAAGAAGCAGATGATCTAATAAATACTCTTGTCCTTTAAGGAAGAAAAGTTCCTCAAGTTGATTAATTTTTCCTTTAATAGTATTTACTGCTAGGGTAGTTGAACGGGTAGTTAGCCAACATTAAAGCTATCATACAGTGTAGTAACATGATAAGCATCTTTTAATGTGCTTTGGTGAAGTGTCTATTCAAGTCTTTGATCCATTAAAAGATTATCTTGTTTCATTGTTAGAATTCTTTGTTTTGGCTATAAGTGTATTAGATAATGTATTTTGCAAATTTCTCCCATCTATGGTTTGTCTTCATTTTCTTAACTATGCTTTGGAGATCAAACATTTTAAAACTTGTAGTAAAATTGGTTATGTTTCTTTCATGATTTGTGCTTTTTGTGTCATAAGAAATTTGTACTTAACCCGAATTCATAGGATTTTCTCCTTTTTAGCTTTCTTCTGAAAGTTCTGTAGTTTATATTTTTAGGTCTGTGATCCATTTGGAGTGAATTTTTTTTTTTTTTTACTTGTGAAAGGGTTGAGGTTCATTTCTTTCTTTTTTAAATATAGATGTCCTACTCTCCTGTTTGTTGAAAAGACTTTGTTTCCCATGAATGATGTTGAAATCCCTCTGTTGAATGTCAGTTGACTTTATACATGTGGAACTATTGTGGCTTCTCTGATATATGTCAGTTCCACAAAGCAGTAGTCGATAAATACAAATGGTAGCTTTTGACTTTTTGCTTTATTTTAAAACCTGATTGACATCTTTTATAGGAAATTTGGATTAAAAGGGGAAATTGTTTTTGTGGGGATATGAAATATGACCTGTTGCAAAATAATACCATCTTGAATTCATGGAGCAATTGTCTTTTGAATGGCTTGTGATGTTAGATATTATCTAATTTATACGTAAGCGTACTTGAAAAATAAATGACAACATTTTCATGTGGCAAATGAGAAAGTAAGACACAAGCATATCATCTTATTTATGGTAAAATATTGACTCAACAGTGGATCTGGGATTTTTATTTGAGTGTTAGTCTGTGCTAGAGATGTTTATTGCCTGGTAGATGTTTGTCTGTTATGTGCCTGTACTTTGATTGGTGCTGGGCATTTAGTAGCAAACAAGGTGATAATATAAGATTCCTAAACTCATGTAGTTTGTCTTCTCTGAAGTTCTGTGAATATAGAGTAAACACAGTCCTTAAATTTGAATGCTGATTTCATATCATCTAGTAAATAATAACTGTTTAATGTTGGCCAGGCCAGCCTTTTTAAGACTTTATTTTCTGCTCAGGTAAAACTAGTTTTTTTTTTCCTGTTTCACAAAGTTATCATTACAATCAAGTGAGATAATGAATGTTAAATGCTTTGAAATTGTAAAATGATGGCAACATAGTATTGTTATGGCTGGGCCATATAGATAGTAGTATTTGAGGATCATGTGATCAGCCAGGAGGGAGATTGTAGATAAGGGAAAGTAGGGAACTGAGCAGAAACCAGGTATATTTAGATTGCATTTATGACCTGTTTAAAATTGTTGAGCCATAGTCGTTACACTCTTCTGAGGTAATTGCTTAACTTGCAATATGGTACCATAATTTTAAATGGCGTCTTTATGCAAAAGATCTCAAATTTAAATCTCCAGTCCAGGCCTCCTCCCCATATTCTACGCTTGTAATTTAACCAACCTTGACCTCTTTAACATATCCAAAACTGAACTTGTCTTTGAGTCTTTCCCAGCTTCCATTGCTCAATAAATGGATACAGTATCCGCCTATTCAGACTAAATAATCAAGTCTTATGTTTGATTTATTTTCCTCCCATCTAGTCAATTGACTAGATGGGAGGAAGTCTCTTTGCTCTCCCAAATATATCCATTTCTGCTCCACTGTCACTGGGCTTGTTACAAGCCTTGATTTTCTCTTACTTGAACTACTTGTTGTAGCCTCGTAACTTTGTGTCATTCTTGCATTCTTATAGTTCATTATTCCCAGAGGATGGTCTTTTCATCGGACCTAAGAATAACACGCAGAGGATATAGCCTACAAGCAACTTCATTGTCCCTTCTTTTTCTCTGCAACATTGGTCACTGTCATCCTAGACCATTGACTTCCGGCATTTTCTTCCTTAAATACACCAGGCATTTTCCTTCCTGTCTTTGGGCCTTTATGCTATGCCTCTTTTTCCTTTTTTTAGCTGAGTTTTGACTCATATGTTATGTTCTGAATGACTGTCTCTAATCATTCTGTGTGAAGTGGGCAACCCCCTTCCTATAACCTTTGATTTCTCTTGTTACTGTATTACGTTCAGATCAGTCTCTTAATTATCTCCTCTCACCTATCTTTATTGCATAAACTTCTGAGGAGAGGTACCTTGTCTCGTTTGTTTATTGTTACATGCTCCGTGCAATGTAGAGCAAAGACATCTTAGATAATGTAATCCATACCCCACCTACGTCACCACCCTCGGTATTTTATTGTAGAACTTCTATTTAACTGCCTGGGGGCTAGGTAAAATTTGTTAGGGGATTATTTACAGGTGAATTTCTTTGTTGTCTGACCATTTAGAAGCGGTTTTATCTGCCTGAGAGTAAGTGTTAGTTGCTTAGTGGTGTCTGACTCTGTAACCCTATGGACTATATATAGCCTGCCAGGCTACTCTGTCCCTGGAATTCTCCAGGCAGGAATACCGGAGTGGGTTGCCATTTCGTTCTCCAGGGGATCTTCTGAACCGATGAGTCAAACCCAGGTCTCCTGCATTGCAGGCAGATTCTTTATGGTCTGAGCCACCAGCAAAGTTCTTAATGTGCCTGCTGCTGCTACTGCTGCTAAGTCACTTTGGTCGTGTCCGACTCTGTGCGACCCCATAGACAGCAGCCCACCAGGCTCCGCCGTCCCTGGGATTCTCCAGGCAAGAACACTGGAGTGGCTTGCCATTTCCTTCTCCAATGCATGAAAGGGAAAAGTGAAAGTGAAGTCGCTCAGTCGTGTCCGACCCTCAGCAACCCCATGGACTGCAGCCTTCCAGGCTCCTCCGTCCATGGGATTTTCCAGGCAAGAGTACTGGAGTGGGGTGCCATTGCCTTCTCTGCTTTATCTGCCTAGACTTAAATAATTGTTACATGAACTTCTAGTCTGCTTGCTAGATTCAAGGCTAACTTTGGGTTTGCTGTAACCTTTCTGAAGGGACTGCTTGATAAAGACTTCTTTTTATTATAATCCTGGCCTTTTAAAAAAATTTCCATAGTTTTGAAATGTTCAGTCAGAGGGGTTGAAATCTAGTGGAATTGGCCTCTCAGGCTTAAGGAGATAGAACACATTACATTTCAAGAAGTGACCTTGAAATACGTGGGTAGCCAATTTTGGGCTCATTTTCAGAAATCAGAAAGGCCATGACAATTCATTTATATTAACTGATGTCTTTATTTAAGGAGGAAACATAATCCTTTTACCTTCCGTCCTCAGAGATGGCAAATGCAGATTTGTGTCCATAGAGCTTTAATTATTTTTAGTATTGCAGATTTTCTCAGTTTGGTTTTGGCTTTGAATCTTTTAGATCCCTTCCAAGGGGGCTTATTTAATAAAACTCTGGTAGGATGGTAGACTTAAGGCTGCTGTAGCAGATGTCATTAGGTGAGTAATGAAATCATTGCTTCATGAACACTAGCTAGGTTGAAAACTACTTGATTATCAAGATGTCTTAAGGACTTTTCCTATGCAAGCTTAGTTGCCTTAGGTTTTTTTTTTAACTCATAGTTTAGATCTTTCACATTATGTACTCTTTGATCTACATTTAAAATGAGTTCCTTTTATAGGCACTTTGTGGAAATGGAGAAAAGTGAGTAAAAATGTTTTCACCTTAGTACTTTAAATTAGGGCCTTCCAAGGATTGAATCTGATGAGAAAATGAGTCTTATTTGAAGATAAAGTTGGCTAGGTTAGTGGAAAGCAAGTTGTGACTGTTGTAGAAGTTTAGACTATTTGTCTTCTTTTTGCCACCTAAAAGACTTTTTGTCTGGGAGATTGAGATCTGTATTTTCTATGGTTTGATATAAAGCTATAACTCAAGATGGTGCCTGACAGGTAAGGCAGAAACTTAAAACTCAGAAAATAGAGACTGACTGAAATACTTGTTAAACTTAAAGCTAATATTTTATATAACACACCGTCTCTACCTGATGTACCCTGGGTTATTTACAGTACGTGTAGGGTGTATATAGAGGTTAAGAATTTGAGCTACCACTGATTAGTACTGTGACCCTGGGAACTTCAAAATTTACTTCACATCTAAAAACCTGTTCTTCTTGTTTGAAGAAAAGATAATATCAACCTCCTGGGGATAGTGAGAACTAAATGAGATAATACTTGTAAAATCCTAAGCAGATTGCCTAACAAATTGTGTGCGTGTGAATATATATATTTATTGTATATTTTGTCTTCATAACCAGTTTGCTGTTGTTGCTGTTGCTAAGTCAGTTCCTTTAAAAAGTTCCCTGAATTATTTTCTAAAAAATTAATTTTTTACTTTTAGCCATGTTGTGTAGCCTGAGGGGTCTTGGTTCCCTGAGATTGCCCCCTGCAGTGGAAGCAGAGTCCTAACCACTAGACCACCAGGGAATTCCCCAAATCTTTAAATTAAAGATGGATTATATTAAAGTGAGGAGTCAAGAACTGGTAAAGCTGAGTCAGACTTAAGAGGATTTAAAATTATTTTGAATACATGCACCTAGTGCAAATTACAAATCGTACACGAATTTTGTTTTTTTTTTAATAGAAAAGTCACCTCCTTTTATCCAGCTATAGTTCTTGTCTGAAGAAACTGTTTTCTATGAATTTTTCTAGAGATTTTATAGATATATAAGCACGTGATATTTTTCTTTCTAATACAAGTAGTAGCATGATGTCCACTTGGCTTTTTTTTTTTTTTTTGGTCTGAGTTGGGTTTCATTGTGGTGTGCACGTTTAGTTGTGCTGCAGCATGTGGGATCCTAGTTCCTAGACCAGGGATTGAGCCTGTGTCTCCTGCATTGCAAGATGGATTCTTAACCATTGGACCACTAGGGAAAGTCTCTCCATCTTGCTATCTAACCTTTTTTACTTAAGGAATTATCTTGGAAGATTATTCCATATTAATACCAGTAGACCACCAGGAAACTCCTGAGAATGAAGATTTTATATATAAGATCTTTTTCTGTGAACTCTTTATATCCTTTTCTCATTTTTCTCTCTTTTCTATGAGTTCTTTTTCTGTTGATTTATAGGAACATTTGTGTATAAAGGTAAAAGACCTTTATATATGCTTTGTGTGACAAGTATTCCCTGCCCTCCTCCAGTATAATGATGTTTTATTTGACATTGATTGTGATTTTCATCAAATAGAATGCTTTTTGAGTTTATATGTGAATATGTTTTTATTCTCTTCTTGTGTGTCATACTTAGGAAGGCCTTTCTTCCCTTTTCTGAGATAATAAAAATTTCTCTTACTTTTTCTGTAATGACTTTGTTTTTTTTCTCCTTTAAATCGTTAATCTGTTTGATTATTTTAAGTAAACTTTGAAGTAGGAGACTTGTCCAGACTTTCCTCTTATACTAAATTTCTGTATGTGTTGTCTATGTGGACTTTTCTTTCTTTCACTGAGGTTTATTTCTGTTCACATATTAATGTTATGGTGCCTTAAAGTCACTGTGACTTTTAAAGTTGAGTTATGTTAAATAAAAAAGGAGTTAAAAAGCCATTTAATCCGTAATTAAGGAACTGCATATTTAATGTTTAATTTTTTATTTCCTAATTTTAGAAAATTGATTTGCCTTTGAAATGGAAATTATCAGGCCCATTATTCTCTAAACAGGACATGAATTCTTCCCTCCCTCTCTCCTGTTCTCCATCCAGTTCTTCATTCATTCCGTACTATTATGTGTTCTTTTGAAGGATGTTCTTTAGAGTGTTGGTTTGGAGTTTTGACTCCCTAGATTTCATTTTTGTTATACGAAAACAAATGTCAGATATTTCTTTATGGGAAGCTTGTTTAATAGAATAGCATATATTTATGCTGAATCTTTTGATAACTTGTGAAATGATTAAGGTTTTTCTTATGAAAAATTTTTATGCCTTTAATCTTTTCTAAGTTTTATTGAGATATAAATTGACATATGTAATTTGTGTAAGTTCAAAGTCTACAACAGCATGTTTTCACTTAACATATATTGTGAAATGATTACCACAGTAAGTTTAGTTAGCATCCATTTTCTCATGTTGTGCATAACATCCTGAGTACTTATCTTGTAACTGGAAGTTTGTACCTTTTGATTATGCTTCTCCATTGGGTTCCTCATTCCATCTCTGTAACCACAAATCTGATCTCTTTCTAGTTTTTTTTCTTTTTTTTAAGAGATTCCACATAAAAGTAAAATCATATAGTATATGCCTTTCCTTGACTTATTTCACTTAGCATCATGCCCTTAAGGTCTACTCTTTTTTGTTGTCACAAATGGCAAGATTTCCTTTTTTTTTGTACCACATCTGCTTTATCCATTCATCCGTGGATGGAAGAGTTTCTTAGAAAGGTAATAGTTGTTTATCACGTTGAGTTGAATTTTGAATGCTTGATATTTAAAGCACAATTTAAATTATAAACCAGTCTTAATGTATATTTATTTACTTTGCAGTACTGTAGAGTTCATATGGATACTTCCAGTTCAAGTTTAGGACCACTGGGTTTTTGTTTATCGCCTTCTGTCTTACATGTGTATTTTCCTTTTTTCAACGTTTAGAATCTTCGTTCTCAAGGACACTTTAGTCTGTGTTTTTTTTTTTTTTTTAGTAATGGGATGCTTTCATGGTAATTTGTTTAGATTTTCTCTTTACTGGGGATATTTTTAGTAAATTGTCTTTTTCTAAAAATTGTCTATTTCTATATTTTCAGCTTTAATTACATAGAGTTGTTCAGATGGTTTATGATTTTAAATGTTGTCATTTTTTATTTTATATATTTGTGCTAGTAGCTTCTCTACTGATCTGTCCGAACCCCCACCCCACAGCAGTTTTGGATTTATAGTTCTTCAGCTTTTCCAGTTTATTAACTATTGGTTTTGTGACTTTGCTTCTTTTTATTTTGTTTTAAAATTGCACGTGGAAGAGGCTTGATTTTGTTATTTTTAGTTTAATTGAATTTTGGTCAGGTAATGTCATTTGTAGGTATGTTTGAAATTTATTAAAGATTTCTTGGTGACCTGAGATGGGTGCTTGAAAAGAAGATATTCTTTCTGTGTTTAGGGGTTTAGCATTTGATACATAAAATCTGTTAAAATTTAAATGAGTATGGTTTAAATCTTCTGTATGCTTACTAATATTTTATCCACTAGGTTTGTATTGAAGTGAGCAAGATGTGTTCAAGTCGTCTGTATTTTTCTTGTATTACCTGTATTTTATGCTTTATGAAAGTGTATCACTGTTATTGGGATCATAAATATTAGAATTACCTTGTTATTGTACATTTCAGTTATAAAGTCTGTCTTTGTCCACTGCTTTCTAGTTTGAATGCTACCCTGTTAGTACACTTACTGATCATTTTCTTGTACATTATCTAATCTGCTGTTAATCCTGTCCAGTGTTTTTCACTTCAGATATTACATTTTTTATTTCTAGAAGCATTATTTTATGTTCTCTATTTTTCCTTTATGTTCCTATTTTCCCTGTCCGTAAATATTTTTATAATAGTTGGTTTAATGTTCTTGTCTGCTAATGCTGTCATATCCATCATATCTGGCTATCTCTTTAAGTAGATTCTTCCTCTTGTTATTGGTAGTATTTTCCTGTGGGGGAGCCACCCCCCCTTTTTTTTTTTGCATGACAGATACTTTTAATTATTTTTGTTTTGTTTATTTGGCTTCTCTGGGTCTTCATTGCTGCAAGCAGGTTTCTGGTTGTGGGGAGCTGGGGCTAGTCTAGTGCGGTGCGTTGGCTTTTCATCATCGTGGTTTCTCGTGTTGCGGAACACAGGCTGTAGGTGTGCAGGTTTCAGTAGCTGCAGCATGTGGGCTCCAGAGTGCAGTCTCACTAGTTGTGGCGCACAGGTTCAGTTGCCCCACGGCGTGTGAAATCTTCTCGGACCAGGGAGCAAACCTGTGTCCCCCTGCATTGGCAGGCAGATTCTTTACTGTTGGACCACCAGGGAAGTCTTGAGTGACTGATAATTTTTGACTGAATGCTAAAGATAATGAATTTCATATTGTTAAGTGTTAGGTTTTGTCATTGGACTTTGCTTTGGGAAACAAGCTGGAATTAGTTGGATCCTTTCAAGAAAAGTTCTAAGAGGAAATTTATACAAGTAAAACTTTGAATTTCGTGAAAATCCTGTAATAGTAAAATTGAATTGGCATGCAGTTTTTAAATTCTGGCTATGACAGAGTAACAGGTAACCAGATAACCAGATTTACCCACTCATCTCGGAAATTTAAAAAGCCAGACAAAACGTATGTTGCAGGCTTTTATACATTGGATAACAGGAGGTGGTCAGTCTTATAAAAGCCCTCATTGCTTGAAGAAGAGTAATAGGTTATAGCACGGGGCGGGGGAGTGGTGGGTTGAATTCCAACAGTCTGGTGGTCTTACTACAAGTTGAGGAGACAGCTGAAAATTTGGAAAGGTCAAAGTAGATAGAATTTGTGGGGCAAAGTAATAGGAAACTGTTGAGTGGAGAGAGAACTCAGAAGAATCTACTCAAGGCTTGTGACTTACAACTGGACCTGCATGTGCATGTTTGGAAGTGACTGAAGCCAGGGAATACAACCACCAGAAAGGAGTAGGTGTACCAATTCCAAAGATTTACGTAGGGTCAGGAAAAGTTTATGTTTACATCAGCTTCAGTGGAAAACCCACCTAAGATTTGGAGCATAGGCAGTAAGTAGAATATAGGCAAAATCTTCAAAAGGATTAGCTCCAATTAGTGGTGCAAAATTAACTCTAAACTACAAGCTTTTCTGGACCCACTCTAACTGGACATGGAACAACAGACTGGTTCCAAAGAGGAAAAGGAGTACGTCAAGGCTGTATATTGTCACCCTGCTTATTTAACTTGTATGCAGAGTACATCATGAGAAATGCTGGGCTGGAAGAAGCACAAGCTGGAATCAAGATTGCTGGGAGAAATATCAATAACCTCAGATATGCAGATGACACCACCCTTATGGCAGAAAGTGAAAGAGGAGAGTGAAAAAGTTGGCTTAAAGCTCAACATTCAGAAAACGAAGATCATGGCATCTGGTCCCATCACTTCATGGGAAATAGATGGGGAAACAGTGGAAACAGTGTCAGACTTTATTTTTGTGGGCTCCCAAATCACTGCAGATGGTGACTGCAGCCATGAAATTAAAAGACACTTACTCCTTGGAAGAAAAACTTATGACCAACCTAGACAACATATTGAAAAGCAGAGACTTTACTTTGCTAACAAAGGTCTGTCTGTTTTTCCTTTGGTCATGTATGGATGTGAGAGTTGGACTGTGAAGAAAGCTGAGTGCCAAAGATTGATGCTTTTGAACTGTGGTGTTGGAGAAGACTCTTGAGAGTCCCTTGGACTGCAAGGAGATCCAACCAGTCCATTCTAAAGGAGATCAGCCCTGGGTGTTCTTTGGAAGGAATGATGCTAAAGCTGAAACTCCAGTACTTTGGCCATTTCATGCGAAGAGTTGACTCATTGGAAAAGACTCTGATGCTGCGAGGGATTGGGGGCAGGAGAAGGGGTCGACAGAGGATGAGATGGCTGGATGGCATCACCGACTCGATGGATGTGAGTTTGAGTGAACTTCGGGAGTTGGTGATGGACAGGGAGGCCTGGCGTGCTGCGATTCATGGGGGTTGCAAAGAGTCGGACACAATTGAGCGACTGAACTGAACTGAACCAAGAGTTTTGTAAGTTTGGTAGCTGAGTAGTTCCAGTATTTTAATTTGTTATTAAAATAGCTGGACATCTTTTCCCGTCTAATAGTTTTTTTCTTTTTTAATTTGCCTCGGGTTTTTAGTTGCAACATACAGGATCTTTGTTGCATTGTATGTGATGTTTGTTGTTGTGCCTGGGTTTTCTAGTTGTGTGTGGCTCAAGGCTTCCAGGAGTCTTCAGCCACTCTCAGTCTTTAGAAGTTGTGGCACTTGGGTGCTCTAGTTGTGGCACATGGGCTCCATAGTGGACCGGCTCCATAGTTGTGGTGCCTGGGAGCTTAGTTGCTCCATAGCATGTGGGATCTTAGTTTCCTGACCAGGGATTGAACCTTCATCCCCTGCATTGCCAGACAAATTTCTTAACCACTATACCGCCAGAGAAGCCCCTAATGGTTAATTTTTTTTATGAACTGTCCATAAAGTGACTAGAAAATGTTGGTCACTGGTCTAATCTTTTTTTCTTTTGGCTGCGCCACACTGCATGTGGGGTCTTAGTTCCTCTATCAGGGATCAAACCTGCACCCCCTGCAGTTGGAACCCTGGAGTCTTAACCACTGGATAGCCAGGGAAGTCCCACTCTTCTTTTTCTTTCCTCCCGGTTGTTAGGAATTGCTTGTCTAAGAATGTATTTATCTGCTTCACTTTTGATACTTTGAGTATAGCTTTCATGATTCAAAATACTTTTTCCCTCAGCACCTTGACTGCCATTTTGTTGTCTTATAGCATGAGATGTTTAAGTAGTTTGATGCCGTATGATTTTTTTCCCCTTCATGTGGAAATGTTTTTATCTCTCAAGAAGTTGTTCTGTATTTTGGGGGTTCTGAAAATTCCATTTTGCTAGTTATTTCTTGAATTATGTGTTTCCTCTGTGTTCATGGTTTTTAGTGGTCTCCTTGCTGTTGCCACTTGTCTTAAAATGTTTGGTTATTACTTCACATTTAAAAATGATTAAAAAGTTCTTTGGGACTTTATGTGTGTAAACAGTGCTTTTTGAATGGCTGTTATGTTGAAGGACTCTGGAAAGCCAAATATCTTTGTGGTGTTAGTGCCCATTTTAGCTCTTTATTTGGAGAATCTACCCTAATTCCGTTCTTTTCGAGTACTGCTCCATACTCTATGTACATTCGTATACCAAGCAGCAAGCAGTTCTCCAGTTTTTTTTTGTGGATACTCAGCTGGGTTTTCTACAATTGAATTCAGTTCGGATTTTCTGACACTTATCACCTGGAGTTAGTTTAGACTGTACAGGTTAAGGGCTCAGTCCCATAGGACTGCCCTTCTGGTCCCACTTCAGATATGAATCTCAAGTACTAGATTTTCAGGTTACCCACACTTCTGTCTGATTTGGTTTTAAAGTAGAGATGCCCATGGACACCCCTCCCACCACCACCAGTTCCCCCCTGCCATCCCCCAGGTTTCATATTTTTCTGTAATGGTTCATGGAATGCAACAGAACACTACTGTTACTGGTTTATTGTAAAGGATATTCTAGAAGACACAACTGAACAGCCAAATGAAGCAGTACATAGGGTGCTGTCTGGAATAGTCCCTTTGGAGTTTGGGGTATACCACTGCCTCAGCAAGTAGGCACATTCAGCAACCTGGAAGTTCTGCAAACCCGTTCTTTTAGGGTTTTTACAGAGGTTCTAGTACCTAGGAGTGAGTGATTAAATCATTGGCCTTTAGTGATTTGCTGCAAGTTGCCCAGTAGTTCTTGAAAATTTTGTTTCTGGTTTTCTGTTGGTAAAAAGTTTTCATTTGTAACACACATGCACTAATGGACACTGCACACAAAATTTTAAGTATGCAGTGTGTTCACAAGTGAACACCCTGTATTAACACCGTTTACCAGCACCCCCAAATGTTTGTGTCCTTCTCATTTTCTAACTTTGAAATGTTTTTCATCTTCCCTTTCTGTCTCCACATCCAGTTTCTGTCTTCACATCCAGTCCTTTGCAATCACCCACCTATAGGTTGTGTTTCTGCAGTCTCCCTCTGTCTCCCCCCCTGCACATCATTTCCATCGTTAATACCCCCTTATTCTTTGTTGTTTTTTTCTTTACTTGAAGTATAGTTGGTTTACATCCTTGTTGTTTATTTTATATATGGTGGTGTGCATCTTTTAATACCGAAATCCCAGTTTATGCCTCCCATTCACCTTTGGTCACTGTAAGTGTTTTCTATGAATCTGTATTGTAGTAAATTCATCTGTACTACTGTTTTTAGATTCTACATATAAATGATATATAATATTTGTCTTTCTCTGACTTACGTCACTTAGTTTGATAATCTCTGGGTCCATCCGTATTGCTGCAAATGGTATTTCATTCTTTCTTATGGCTGGGTAATACTCCTGTGTGTGTCGGTCGGTACATGTTCTTTATCCTTTCATCTGTATGGATAAATGTCCATGGTTGCCTCCATGTCTTGGCTATTGTAAATAATCCTTCTATGAACATTAGAGTGCATGTATCTTTTGGAATTAGAATTTTTGTGTTTTCCATATGCATGCCCAGGAGAGGGATTTGCTGGTCATACAGTAACTCTCTTTTAGTTTTTAAAGGAGCGTCCGTACTCTTTTCCACAGTGGCTGCAGGAATTTGTATTCCCAGCAACAGTGTAGGAAGGTTTACTTTTCTCCACAACCTCTCCAGCATTTGTTATTTCTAGACTCTCTGACGGTGGCCATTCTGACCAAGTAAGGTTGATAACTCATTGTTTTGGTTTGTGTTTCTCTAAGAATTATTGTATTGGGCGTCTGTTGATGTGCTTTTTTGGCCATTTGTATATCTTCTTTGGAGAAGAATATCTCTAGATATGGAGGACAAATATCTTATTTAGGTCTTCTGCCCATTTTTTGTTTGGGTTTGTTTGTTTTATGTTACTGAGTTGTAGAAGATGTTTGTGTGTTTTGGAAATTAAGCTCTTGTTGGTCACATTGTTTGCAAATATTTTCTCCCAGTCTGTAGGTTGTCTTTATGGTTTCCTTTGCTGTGTAGAAGCTTATAAGTTTTATCAGGTCCCTTTTGTTTATTTTTGCTTTTATTTCTATTGTCTTGGGAGACTGGCCTAAGAAAACACTGGTACAATTTATGTCAGAATGTTTTGTTTATGATCTTTCCTAGGAGTTTTACAGTGTCACGTATTATATTTGTCTATAAGCTATTTTGAGTTTGTTATTGTGTGTGGTATGAGAGTGTTCTGACTTCATTTATTTGCATGTACTATCTCCTTATTCTTGCTCTCTTTACTTCCATTCTTTATAAGAGAGCTTTGAGTTTGGCTTTTATATTACAGTTTTTAGAAAATTGAAGGAAGCTAGCTCTTTTCCACTGAATTAAATTGGAATTTTTAAAGTAACACATCTTTTGAAAGCTTCTGTTATGAGTGAGTGGTAATGGGAACCAATACCTTTCCTCTCAAGGTGATTTTCTGAATCCTCCCTGCCCCCTTTATTTTACAACAAACTATACCAGATTTGTTTTTTCTAAGCACATTTCCAGACATACAGTTGTAACTTTAAAACTTCTGGGTGCTTCCTTTGCCTGCTGCATTTAGTTCCGATTTCTCATTCCTGTGTGCTGTTCAAGGCAGTACGTAGTGTCCTCAGAGTACTTTCTCTACTTGGTTTTAGATATACTGGCGTGTTGAGTGGTGTTGGTTGACATTTTCATTACTGGGTTGATGTGTTGAGAGTCTATTGGCTAGATTCATTAGTTCAAAGAAGTTTGTAACAGAATGACTTAGTACCATTGAGAAAGGAAACCCCTAGTAGTAGTGGTTGTTTTTTAAATTACTTATTTTTGGTTGTGCTGAATCTTCGTTGCTGCTCACGAGCTTTTGCTAGTTGCAGCGAGCCAGGGGCAACTCTTTGTTTCGCTGCTCAGGCTTCTCATTGTGGGAGATTCTCTTGTTGAGGAGCACAGGCTCTGGAACGTGGCCTTCAGTAGTTTCAGCACTCGGTCTCCGTGGTTGTGGCCCACAGGGTTAGTTGCCTGCATCATGTGGAATCTTCCTGGACCAGGGATCAAACTCATGTCCCCTGCAGTGGCAGGCAGATTCCTATCCACTGTACCACCAGGGAAGTCCCCCAGTGGTTTTAAGAGACCTGTTTAGAAATATTCTGTGCTTACTCTAAATTATTCACACAAAATGATTCCTTCAGGTTTTTTATTTTTTAGGATTATGTTACTGGCCAAGGTGTGGGGACAGACAAGGAGAAACAGTGATAAATTCCATTTCCTTCCTGTGTCAGTGCCAGAGAGTGTAATTTGTTTTCTGCTTTGTACTTAATTGAAACATGACATTAAACATTATGGTTTTGTGTCTTGGGCTAAATAAATTTGAAGATTTTAAATAACAAGATCTTTAAATCTTAAGGGATGGTAATTTAGAAGCTTCTTGGTAATTCTAATTTATAATACCGTTTTTTTAAAATATTCTATATTATATGAAACATTGTCAGTTGTATCTAAGATATATATCTATATTTAACCATAGTTATACATCTTTCTGTTCTTTTTCTCATGTTTATATTCCAGTTGAACTAAGTCATCTTTGGGATTTTACCTTGTTATAGCAGTGTTTTCTCAAACACACGGTTTAAGAAACCTTAAGGTAAACCAATCATCTCTGATCCAAGGTTATTTTAGTTGAATAAGTAACTTAAAATTTTTTATATTGAAACATATATAAAGTACCGTGCAGAAATTTCATGAGTTTGTACAATAGGACTTGAGGACGAGTTGTTTTGGTTACTTTCTGAAAATACATTTTGGAGGGTGCAGGTTTGTTAACTTTGTAAGTAACTTCTGTGGGAAAAAGTTTGAGAAATATACTGATAATGAACAATGAGCATGGTTTTGAGGCAGGAAGATTTGAGTTCATATCCTAACAGGCTCTGTAGTTTTTTTGTTGTTGTTTAGTTGCTAAATTGTGTCTGACTCTGTGACCCCATGGATTGTAGCCTGCCAGACTCCTCTGTCCGTGGCAAGAATACTGGAGTGGGTTGCCATTTCCTTCTCCAGTGGTTCTTCTGACCCCCAGGGATCAAACCTGCTTTCTCCTGCATTGGCAAACGGATTCTTGACTGAACCACCTGGGAAGGACCTAGTCTGGGGGTAAATTATCTCTTCCTATTCTGCGCCCCACCCCACCCCTTTCAGAGAACATATATAAACTGATGCCACATTTATTTTTTAAAGTGTATCTGTTTACTTTATTTGAACTCTAACAATATTGGCATTTTTTTAATGGCAAAACATCATTTTTTTTCCCCTTAAACTGTATATTCTTTTAACAAGGGAGTTAAAATACTTTTGCACGTGAATTTTCTGTGGGCCAGAAATTTGGTAGCAGTTTAGCTGAGTGGTTCTGGCTTCTTCCATTTCTTTCATAAAAATCTCAAAGGTTGCTGTCATTTGAAGGCTTGACACTGCTGCCTAGAGGATCTCCTTCTAAGAAGGTGTTCTTCTTTGGGTTAGCAGGTTGCTGCTGGCTGTTGTCTAGAGCACTCAAATTTCCTTTGCATATGTAGATGTCCAACTGTTTGCCTGGCTTCTGCATTTCAAGAGGAAGTGATCTGAGAAGAAAAGTAGGTAGAAGTGTGCAGTGCCTTTTATGACCTAGTCTTAGAAGTCTCTTCTACCACATTCTTTTCATTAGAAGCAAGCTATTAAGACTAGTCCACAGTCAAGGGGTGACCTGGGTTGGGAATATTCCCCTGGAGTAGAAAATGGTAACCCACTCCAGTATTCTTGCCTGGAAAATTCCATGGACAGAGGAGCCTGGTGGGCTGCAGTCCGTGGGGTTGCAAAGAGTTGGATGGGGCTGAGTGACGAAGTGCACGCGCGTGCGCACACACATACACGCACACACATAGTTTGCGCTTTTCTTTGGTTAAGTACTTCAGATGGATAATTTGCTTATACCTTAACTTATGAAGGATATGAGGCAGCAACTTTGTTTCCATTTGTTAGCTGTTAAAGAGGGAAGACTGCCCTTTTAAATCTAGTATCTTCAGCAGTGTTTAGTGCTGCTTGTTTTTGCTTACATTGGCTGTTCAGTAAATGAGCTGATTTGAATTAAATTTTATCCTATATAGACCATATTGTTTGCAGTATAATTCTAAATTAAAATGTATCTTTACCAGCCCTTAAAAAAAGATCTCATTCAGGGATGACTTAAACTGTTTAGTATTGTGAGCTTGACAGAGCAGCTCAGTGAGTAAAAATTTGTTTATAGAGTAGGGGTTGTTTTTTTGTAGTGGTACATTTTGTATGAAAATTGTTAGCTCATTATAAGTTTTGGAGTACTTCAGTTATATTTTGTGTATTAAGCCTTTAGTAATCTAAAATCTCAAGAATTGAAAGCATGCTGTTTCCAGTCTTTTTTTTTCTCCTTAAATAGAATTCTTTTTGTAGGGGTGAAAGTAGCAATTTTCACATGTAGCAATTTAGCAAATAACAATTCTCATAAAATTCTTCTGTTTTGTTTTTTATTTTTATATGTAAGTAAAACAGGTTCTGAGCAACTTAATAAGAGATAAGCTGAGGGAGGTAGGGAACCTAACAAAATTCTAGGTTAAAGCAAGCCAATAATATGAAGCTTTTTAAAGGATGGAAATTTCTAATACTCTAGATTTCTTGTGAAATTTGCTGATGTTTTATATTTGAGAGTCTAATCTATAATTGAGAGTTTGATAACTAAGAAAAGATACTAGACACTTTGTTTCATAACTGAAACTGCAAAAAACAGTAGAGCAGTAAATTATTTTCCTGTGTTTAGAGGCCATGTTCCTTAGGCAAGAGTTTTTTTCTTGGTAAATATTACAGTACTTACCATCTTTTCCTGATTATCATTACTTAAAGTACTCAAGAATAGAATTCTCAGCCTTAAGAACCGCTGAGTCAGAATCTATAGTGAAAGGATCTTTTACTTTTTATTAGGGAAATCTGGAAATCACCTACGCTTACTAAATGTTAATCAGACTTCATTAGTGGTATTGCAGTAGTGAAGCAGACACAACAGTGGAATAAGATGTCAGAATATACTTTTCAAAAGTTAAAAATATGAAACTTCCCTGGTGGTCCAGTGGTTAAGACTTCACCTTCCAAAGAAAGGGGGGTTCAGGTTCCATCCTGGTTAGGGAGCTAAGATCCCACATGCCTTAGGGCCAAAAAGCCAAAACATAAAACAGAAACAATATTGTGACATTCAATAAAAATTTTAAGAATGGTCCACATCAAAAAAAAAAAAAAACTTTAAAAAGTGTTAAAAACATGATGCAAAAATACAGAATAAACATGTCACAGCCTTATCATTTTAGAAAAATGATTTTTAAAAAAACCTGATTCTTGAAGATTTTGAGCTAGTTGTTAGAGTACATACAATGTGTCTTATATAATATCACCGCTCCAGGAGTTGGTGATGGACAGGGAAGCCTGGCATGCTGCAGTCCGTGGAGTCTCTCAAAGAGTCGGACATGACTGAGCAACTGAACCGAACTGAATGTCTCTCAAGTTAGCGCCTCTCCTGTTGAAGACAGGCTGTGCTTTGGTTAGGATATTACAGAAGTGAAATGGTGCCCTGTCTTGCTCATTGGCACACAATTTCAGTTTGTTCTTTTACTGATGATGCTTACTTTGGTCTGTTGATTAAGGATTTCCCAGGCTATGTGCCAGGCCATTTCATTGCAAAACTGTAGTAACCTTTTTTTTTTTTTTTTTTTGAGTTACTTAGAAATTGTATAAATAACCTCTTCCTTCTAAAATTTTTCAGTTGTATATATATCTGGATTCATAGTGTTTTATTCAGGGGGTTATAATATAGCACATTTATTTTTATGGGGTGAAAGCCATGTTACATGAAATTAACCATTTAAAAATGTATAATTCAGTGTCATTTAGTACATTAACAATGATGTGAAACCAAGTTCCAGAACATTTTCATTACCCTCTAAGAAAAGTCTGAATCCATTTAGCAGCCAGTCCCATTCCTCCTTCCCAGCAGTCCCTGGTTAGGTCTCTGCTTTTCATCTCTGAATTTGTCTGTTCTGGATATTTCATAAAAATTGGGATTGTATAGCATGTGATCTGGCTTCTGGATGTTTTTGGTGGCTTAGCATATTTTCATGGTTAATCATAAGAGAATATGTCTTCTATTGAATACGTACACGGTTTGTTTTTTATTCATTTATCTATAGGTGGACATTGAGATGTTTCCACCTCTGGGCTGTTGTAAATAGATCTGCTGTGGACATCAGCATTCAAGTATTTAAGTATCCATTTTCAATTCTTTTGAATGCAGTGGTATTACTGAGTCATGTGCTATATGCTTTTAGCTTTCTGAGGAATTATCAAACTGTTTCCCCAGCACTTGCATCAGTTTACCTTCCCATTAAAAATGTACCAGGGTACCAGTTTCTTCATATATTTGACGACACTTGTTATTATTTTATATACTTTTAAATTTCATTTTTATATTATTTATATATATATATTTAAATTTATTTATTTTCATTGGAGGCTAACTACAGTATTGTAGTGGTTTTTGCCATACATTGACATGAATCAACCATGGGTGTACAGACACTTGTTTTTTAATTAATTAATTTTTGGCTGTGCTGGGTCTTTTCTGCACTTGGGCTTTCTGTAGTTGCTGCGAGGTGGGGCTACTCTTGCTGCAGTGGGCAGGCTTCTCATTGCAGTGACTTCTCTTGCATTGTGGAGCACAGGCTCAAGGCATGCAGGCTTCAATAGTTGCGGCGCATGAGCTTAGTTGTCCTGTGGCATGTGAAATCTTCATGGACCAGGGATCAAACCCATGTCCCCTGCATTGGCAAGAGGATTCTTAACCACTGGACCACCAGGGTTGTCTAACACTTACTGTTTTACTCTTTTGTTTCCTTTCCCCTTTCTTGGAGGGATGCTGAGAAATGTCTGTTCAAGTCCTTTGCACATTTTTACATTGTCTTCAAGAATTCTTTATATTCTGAACACTGGACACCTGTTAGATAAAATTTGAAAATATTTTCTTCCATTTTGTTGTCTTTCCACTTTCTAGATGATATCCTTTGTATAGAATTTTTAAATTTTAGTGAAATCCAAAGGTGCTGTATCTAAAATTCTATTGCCAAATCCAAATTAGTGAAACCTTACTTCTGTTTTCTTCTGCTAGTTTATAATTTTAGCTTTTGTAGGTCTTTGATCCATTTTGATAGATATCAATAGGAGTTTATTGGGTATCCACTTGTTGAAATCCATTTGTTGTGGTCTTAGCAGTTTGGTTAAAAAAAAAGTCAATTGGCCATACATGTATGACTTTTTCTGGATTCTCAGTTCCGTTCCATTGGTTTATATATCTATCCCTTACACTATACCAGTAAGACATCATTTTGATCATTATAGCTTTGTAGTAAGTTTCAAAATAGGGATTTGTGAGTCCTGTAACTGTGTTCTCCTTTTCCAGTAGTGTTTTGGCTATTTGGGGTTCCTTGCAGTTCCAAATGAATTGAGAATGGCTTTTCTGTTCCTGCAAAAAGGGTTTTTGGAATTTTAATAGAAGTTATGTTGAATCTGTTATTGCTATCTTAACAATACTTAAGTTTCCCAGTCCTTGAACAAAGCGTGTCTTTATATTAATTTGGATCTTTAAAATTTTCCTGTAGCAATGGTTTGTAGTTTTTAGTGAACAAATCTTAAACCTCCTTGGTTAAATTTATTTCTGGATAATTTTTGAATAGACTTGTTTATTCATTTCCTTTTGGATTGTTACTGCTAGTATATAGAAATGCTACTGAATTTTCTTTGTTGATCTTGTATCCTACAATATTGCTGAGTTTATTAGCTCTTATAGTTTTACCCACAGATACAGAAATCAGGGTTGTTTTCCTTTAGGATTGACTGGTTTGATCTCCCTGCAGTCCAAGGGACTCTCAAGAGTCTTCTCCAACACCACTGTTCAAAAGCATCAGTTCTTCGGCGCTCAGCTTTCCTTATAGTCCAACTCTCACATCCATACTTGACTACTGGAAAAACCATAGCTTTGACTAGATGGTTATGTGTCTTGGTGTGAATCTTTTTGTGTTTATCTTTCTTGGAGTTCAGTTAACTTCTTGGATATGTATATTTTGTGTTTTTAGCTAATTTGCTAAGTGTTTAGCCATTATTTCTTGATTTCTTTTTCTGTCCCCCTTCTTTTCTCTCCTGAAACTTTTGTTATGTGTATGTTGGTATGCTCGATGATGTCCCACAGGTTTTTGTTCAGTTTTCTTTTCTTCTAGCTCCTTAATCTGGTAATTTTAATTGACCTCTTCACTCTTCAGGTTCTCTGATTCTTCTTTCTGCTGGCTCAAATCTGCTATTAAACTGTGTAGTGAAATTTTCATTTCAGTTAACGTACTTTTTAGCTCCAGAATTTGTTTGGTTCTTTTCTGTATTTCTTATCTCTTTATGATACTGTTTGTTGAGACATTGTTCTGGTTTCCTTTAGCCCTTTGTATTTAAGACAATTGATGTCTGTTTCTCATCAGTGGCAGTTTCTGCTAATGTCACAGCTCCCCCCCGGGCCCCCCCCACCCCCCCACCCCCGCTGCCCCATGGGCTGTACTGTATTGTTTCTTTGCATGCTCTGTAATGTTTATTAGAAAATCAAGCATTTTGAATACTGAATCAATAAGTTGGAGACTCTAGGAGTCAAATATTTTTTTCTTCCCATCGTTGGAGTTGCTTACTATTGGGTTGTGGTTGTGTGTTCATTTAGTGACTTTTCTAAACTATTTCTGAAAGTCTGTATTCTTTGTTTTGGGTAGTTTCTGAGGTCTCTGTCCCTCAGATTGTAATCACCTAGTGTTTTGTTGTTTGAGAGAAATAATATTTTAATAAAGTTTAATGCAAAAAGTCCATGGTGAATAAGAAGTTATCAGGCTCAGTATATTGTCTAAAGGTTGCAAATCCTTCACACATAGGCAAGCAAGAAATCAACTTAGTGCTCATAGCACAGCTGAGACAGGTTGCAGCCTTTAATAAGACTTTACTAAAGGTTCAGTGGTTATAGAAAGTAGTTTCAAGGCAATATAATAGTTTTATTTCAGCTGTCCGTAGATATGGCTGTTGTCAGAGCTCTTCAAACAAGAGCCATTGTTACCTTGTCCAGCTTGTGTTTTGTTGCAGATACGTGTCTGGAGCCTAAAGGGAATGAAAATGAAAGAAATAAGAACTCTCCCAGTCATTGTTTATTGGATCTGTGTTAGGGTACTCTGTCTTTCCTTTAAATATTTATTTATTTTTGGCTGCATTGGGTCTTAGTTGTGGCAGGCGGGATCTTTCTTTGTGGTGCCTGGGCTCTTATTTGTGGTATATGGACTCAGTAGTTGTGACTGTAGGCTTAGTTGCCCTGCAGCATGTGGCATCTTAGTTCCTCTGTTGTTCAGCCGCTAAGTCGTGTCTGACTCTGCAGCCCTACAGACTGTAGCCTGCCAGGCTCTTCTCTCCATGGGATTTTCTGGGCAAGAATACTGGAGTGGGTTGCTGAGCCTGCCACCAGGGGATCTTCCCTGACGCAGGGATCAAACCCATGTCTCTTGTATCTTCTGCACTGCAGGCGGATTCTTTTACCCCTCAACCACCAGGGAAAAATTTCTTTTCTCCGTTCCTGTGTTCTCTGGCTGGGGCTCTGTAAATTAAACTGAGGAAAGACATATTAACAAGAGAAAACAAACAAGTTTATTAGCATGCGGTCACTTGGCAGTACCTCTCACCGTGAGTAACTCAAAGAGGATGAGTAGAACTTGGGGTCTGTGTGTATACGTAACTTCACAGGGGGAAAGAATACTTAGTAGAAAAAAAGCAAATGATTTTTGAGACAAAATGGATAACGGGGTCCTTAGGCGTTTGTGGCAGTGTCTGAGTATGGTGCTGAATTTTTTTTTTCTTTTTTGTTCTCCCAAAAAGAGAAGATGAGTTGCTCCAGGAGAGGGGATTAATAAATTCTTTTGGCAGTTTCTGCATTTAGGTTGATAAGAAATTTTAGGAACTCGCATGCCTTCAGCTCAATTTTTCTTATATCAAGGTGGCTTGTTTAGGGCATGGCATAAATGTGATATTAACTAGTATTGCTCTTTACCTTTTTTCAGAACAGGAAAACTTATACCATTAGCTATCTATGCTTTATTATTTAAGAATTGATTTAAATTAGAATTCATAAAGACACACAGAAAGAGATAATAGTAGTGGTGTGTCTCTTAGGAATAAGTTTAGTGTGTAACTTACCATTTAATCTTTGGTTTTCTGTGGTTCCCGGGGCTACTCTCTAGTTGCTGTGTGCAGGCTTGGTGTTGTGGTGGCTTCTCTTGCATAATGCAGGCTCTAGGGGCGCAGGCTCAGTAGTTGCAGCACGCAGGCTTAGTTGCCTTGTGGCATATGGGATTTTTGAGGACCAGGGATCAACCAGTGTCCCCTGCATTGACAGGCAAATTCTTAACTACTGGACCACCAGTGAAGCCCTGCTCATTTAATTATGTAAACATTTTCTTTACCTTAGTGAGTTAACCAGTTTCTGTTTCTTATATCTGACGTTTGTTGACCTTCACTCCGCCCCTTCCCCTTTCCAGTACATTGGATAGTTTTTGTGTAGTATCTCGAGAATTTTTATTTTAGGAAATACTTTGGTATGACTTAAATTCTGCCATAGCACTTACATTTGAAAGAATTTTGAAAAAGGATGATTATCAGTAGTACTGATACTTTTGCTTCTTAAAATTTCCCTTTTGAGATTATTCCGCAGTTGTAATTATAAGACATTAGTAAATTTAGACATTAATGTTCAGAAAATTTGATTTCTTCATTGACTAATTTCTAAGCTCTATATTGAAATGAGTACAGTTGCCCAGTTGGCTTCTTCCCCATTTTAAAAAAATCTGTGAATTTACTGTGTTTAGATTGGGCTGGTGACTTGAAATTTTTGATGCAATTGAGAAAGGCTTCCAAAAAGTTAAATTTAGAATGTAGAAGAGTAGTGGATGCCCATTGTGATGATTGTAATTTTAAAAATCATTTTAACTGTGGAAATTTTCAAATATACATGCAAGTAGAGAGACTACTTAGGTACCACCTTGTACTAACATTTATAACACACGGACAACTTTGTTTCAGTGACTTCCATATTCCTTGTTTTTTTCCCCTAAAGCAAGTTCCAGATACATGGATTTAATTGCAAAGACTTCAGTATATGTCCTTTTATATACAGTTGACCCTTGAATAGCATAGAGGTTGGGGTGCTGTCCATCCACGCAGTTCAAAAGTCTGACTTGAGAAATCAAAAAATCTTTACAGTTGGCCCTCCCCACTTGCTGCTCCACATCTTTGGATCCAGCCAACCTCAGGTCATGTAGTGCTGTATTACATATTTAGTGAAAAAAAATCTGTATATAAGTATCTCAAACCATGACAGTTTGAGACCTTATTATTGAAGGGTCCACTGTACCGTCATTGCACTAACAGTTACATCTACAGTGACTAATAATTTCTTAAAGTCATTTAATATTCAGATCATGTTCAAATTTTGGACTGTTTCATAATTTTCACTTTTTGAATTTGGTTGGAATAAGGATCTATGTAAGTAAGGTCCACATGTATTTGATTGATCTGTCTGTGAAATCCATGTATTTGTTGAAGAAGCCAGGTCATTTGACCTGTAGAATATCATGTCATCTCCATTCGATGGGATTACTTCCCTCAGTTGTCCTTTAACTTATTATCTGTGTTGAATTTCCTGCAAATTGGTAATTAGATCAGAATTCAGATTCTGTATGGGCCAGGGGGGAAGAACATGTGCTGTGTACATAGGTAATGCTGTGTGCATCATATTGTGTCACATCAGGAGACACTTTATAACTAGTCTGTTTCAAGACTATTATAATTTCAAAACTAAGCTTCATTGAGGTAGTTTATAATAAAATTATCCAGTTTTAAGTGCATAATTTGCTGAGTTTTAACAGGTGTCTACATTTGTATAATAACCTTCACCACAATTAAGATAAATACCCAGTTACCCTTGAAAATTTCTTTCTTCCCTTTGTAGTCATTTCCCTTCTCTCCAGGCCCTTTACCCTCCACTGTGCTGATCTGGTTTGTCACTATATTTTTGCCTTTTCTAGAATTATAATTGAAATCTTATAGTAGTCAGATCATTGTAATTTAAAGGAGGTATAAGATACTTTGGCCAGGAACTATATAGATCTAATGTTTTCCGCTTTTGTATGACAGGGACTTGCCATGAGGTGTTGAAACCTTGTTTCGCTGAGTTGGAGAGACTGGACCTAAATGGCGCAGCATGACTTTGCTCCAGCCTGGCTTAATTTTCCTACCCCACCATCATCAACAAAGGTATTCTTTCTTGCATCTCTCTTTTCTTTTTGTCTTTCTGCTTTTATTTAGTTCATGTTGTGCACAGATGTAGTTAAACCAAAGCTTAATGTTTTGCAGAGAAACACCTAAACTTTCTAAATTATTTCATATTTAATGTGTTGGTTTATCTATATATGTCAATTTTCAGTATACCATCAACATTCTTAAACCATTTACTTCAAAAGTTATCTTTTGTGCTAAAGTTCTGCATTTTACAATTCAAGCCAGTTAAATACATTGCACTTTACTTTTGCCGCTTACCTCTCTGTGTACTATTCTTCTGATAACTAACTTTGCTTACTTTCCTATAGATAACATTAAAAAAACATCAGAAGTTTTTTAAGTCTTTCCTTACAACTGGAAGAATTCTTTTTCAAATAATAAGACTTTGGCATATTACTCAGCTTTAGGAGTTATGAGAACATTGCAGTGTTGCTACATATCAGATGACTCACTGATTTTAAAATGTTCATTTTATATAACCGAAACAGAACTTAGTGTATAAGACATGCTTGACATGCTTGAAATTGTCATCTGCTTATAAGCCTTGCTGAGAGGGATGTTGAAATGGATTAGAATCAATCTATCTGGCTCCATACTATCTTCCACTTCGTTTTTTCCATAGTGCAAAGGAATCAAGAGGGAGGTCTTAATCATCTGCTTACCTTTTAATCAGTCTCTACCATGCTAAAGCATTCATCTAGGACCTTTTGGGGGTCCAAGCAGTTCTTATAGAACAGTTTGCTGAAACAGCTTTTATGGGAACAATTTTAAATTTGTAGAGTTGTTCCCCAGTAAGGACTTGTCAGATCATAATATATTGGAAAAGTTGCATTGGAGAAATAGCATGTGAACTGACTTTATTTTATGCAGATGGATTCTCTGGAAGGCTCATTGACTTGCCTCTTTTCATATGATTAGTGTGAGCCTAGACTAGAATCTAGGATGCATTTTCTATTTTGTAGTATTTTCATTTGTGAATTTTGTAAAATGATTAAACATTTTATTTCATAGATTATAAAATGGGATCACAGTTGTTAGGAAATGGGAAAACCATTTCTTAGTTACAGACTCTGTTTGCCTGCCTTTCCTCTTCTATTTAGGTCTCTGAAATTTGCTTTGCTCTTGTTGTTTATGTCTACCCCACCCCCCGGTTGCTGTCAGCTATGCTTTTCCTGGATTCAGTTTTTTCCAGACCTACTTCAGAGCCTGGAAGTACATGAATTTCTTGCTCCTCCGTTTGTTTCCCTTTTCTCTTTGAAATGAGTTAAGATTTGTTTTCATTTTTAAACATATCAATAAAAATTATCAGCACCTGGAAAATTAGTTACAAACATTATTGAGGATAATTCTTGTCTTCATTGAAGTGTTGATTAAGGTTGATTAAGATTGACTTTGTTTTGTGTGGTGGAATTCTTAATGTTTTCTAGAACCAGACATTTGATCTGAATATAGGCCCTCATGAAACGAAGTTTTGATTTTGCCAATTCTAAATTTTCAATTAATTCTAATTTATTTTAGCTTACCTACAGAAAATAATGTCACTTTGAACTCTTAGCTAGCAATATTTGAAATTACCTTCTTAGACCTTTCGCAAAGTGGTTTTAACAAATAAATAAATACACACATCATTAGGTATTAATGCTGTCTGTATCACTCAAAATCACTATTCGTGGGTTTTCAGTTATAATTCTTGTTTTCTGACAGAGCCCTTTTAATCTTTTCCTGAATAAATGGGATAGTCATAAATAACTGTTGGGTTCTCTTTTTCAACTTTGTGTTAAGTCTTTTCTTTTATTATTTGAAGAGATGATAAGAGTACTTGAATTAAGGGTTAACAATGTTTTCAACACTGCACCTGAGCAGTTTTCTAAGGTGTGCAGAATTTTAGCCCCATCATGTGGTGAAATTTTAAACTGCATGTGGTTGTTTCTGTCTATGAAATAGACATACTGGCATTTGAACTGTTCATTAGGACCCAGTAAGAAATTTTACATCATGTTTTCATATTCACATAGCTGTAACTAAAAAGTCATTTACCTATGTTCTTCTTTCTCTTGGGGTCTTTTTATTCCAATCAAAAAAAAATGCTAAAAACAAATTGTTACTAATTATGTGTCTTATTTATAATGAGACCTCACCTGCAGTTTGAAAAATAGAATTGTAATTACTTGCCTTCAATAATATAAGTAGTATCAGTTTGCATTGAAACTGTGCTTTTTAAACTTTAGGCTAAGAAAGGATGAGAAAATTTAGACTGGTAGCTGAATTCATTGAAACTTCTTGTTTACTAAGTAGTTTTTAACTGTTGATTCACATATTCTGGGAATCAGAAAATTATGCTATTATTTTTAAAAATTCAGAAAAAGATTTAAAATGTGGTAACTAATATTTCTCAAGTCATTACTGTATACCAGTCACTGTGTAAAGCGCTTTATAAGAAGGCAAACAAAAGCATAAAAGGTAAAATACTGTTCGGCTCTTCCACCACTACTTGCCCCAATCCATGTAAACAGATGGGGAACTGAGGTTGACAGAGACAAGTAACTTGACCCAAAGTGCTTGCGTTAGTGTAGGAACATATGTGTGCTTGACTTTAAATATTTATGTTTAATAACTTCCTTTTTTTGATTATTAAGAAATAGACTAATTTTCAGAAGTGAAATACTGGGATGTTTTAATATATATATCAGAATATAATTTTATCTTGGTTTGGGTAAGCGAATGAAATTGCTTTTATTTTTCCTTCAAGGGTAGCATCTCCAATAATCTATTTCTGAAGAAAAAAAAAATCTATTTATGTAGTTAGTACATGGGTGTCTTCACTCTGCAGTAGCTGTGTACAGTTGACCCTTGAGCAATATGGGTTTGGGCTATTTATGTCCACTTATGTGGATTTTTTCTCCCCAATAAATATATGTACTGTACAACTCCGTGATCTGTGGATACTGATTTTGACCATACATAGAGTCGGCACCCCTAACTCCCTGCATTTTTCAACTGTCAACCTTAATCTTTTATTGAGTGAATCTACATAGATTAATTGGACCTATTAATGGACTAAGTTGCAGGAATGCTTGGCCATCTCTTGAATGTATTTGTAGGGGAAATTCCTAGCAGCAGAATCTGTGAATTAGGAAGTTTATACCTTTTGGTAGATAGTGCCTAATTGTTGTCTAGAAAGATTGTACCAGTTTATAATCCTATAAAAATTATATGGAGGGGGGCAGATTTTTCCCTATTGGCAATGCTGGCTGTTGCCCCATTTTTTCATATTTGTGAAATTCAATGAAAAACGACACTTCATTGTTTTGATTTGCATTATTTAATTATGACTGAGCATAGTTTTGTCTTACGAAATGTTATTCATGTAATTTATTTCTTAGTGATTTATTTGTAATAGCTCTTTTCATATTGAGGGGTTTGTTGCATATTCTGCATATATTTTCCTACAGTATATTTGTCTTAATAATTCTAAAAGAACCATGTGGATAGTTCTAAAGAAATATTTAAACGTACAGAGAAACATGGAGAATAAGTCACATCATAACATTTTGCAGTTTTATCTTTGTGTCTCTTATGGAAATAAACAATTGAAGTCTGCTGTTGACTTCTTCACAGTCCTTTTTCTGTCTTCGTTTTTTCCCCAGAGATATTCTCAGTGCATGTTCTTATATTGTTACTAGGTATGTGAATATCAAAAGAGTTTTCTGTATATATAGAACATTAATATAAATGATTAACATTTATATTCTGAACCTTGTTTTTATATTTGTTATTTATATCTTTTAGATTTCCCCCCATGTTGATATCTGCAGATTTGCTGTAATTACCTTAAAAACTGTTCCCGAGTCTCCTACATTTCAGGTGGATTCTTCAGTCTGAACCACCAGGGGAGCCTCAAAACTCTGTATTCTATTTTTTGCCTCTGTATCACACTGTGTTTATCTCATTAAGTTGAGATTGTTTATATCGCTGGGAAGGATTGAGGGCAGGAGGAGAAGGGGACGACAGGATAAGATGGTTGGATGGCATCACCAACTCACTGGACTGTGCTGTGGTTCATGGGGTCACAAAAAGTCGGACATGACTGAGCGACTGAACTGAACTCTATAATGAATACTGTATTGACTATTCTTTTACTGTCTCCTAGCATGCATAGATAAGAATTCTTTAGACTCCTGCTTCTCAGAGTTTAATGGCTATGAAAGTAACCTGGGGATTTTGTTAAAATGCAGATTCTAATTTCAGTAAATCTCTAATGGGGTCCTAGTCCTGACAATCTTCAAAGTATTGTTGATTCTGCTTGTCTCTGGACCACATTTTGAATGGCAAGGCTCTTACCTATAGTTAGAAGAAAAATTGCTGGAATTCAGTTCCATACTGCCAAATTTCTTTTCCATCTGGTATACTGATTTATACTCCTGTATGCTGTACATCGGAGAAGGCAATGGCACCCCACTCCAATACTCTTGCCTGGAAAATCCCATGGACGGAGGAGTCTGGTAGGCTGCAGTCCATGGGGTCGATAGAGTCGGACACGACTGAGCGACTTCACTTTCACTTTTCACTTTCATGCATTGGAGAAGGAAATGGCAGCCCACTCCAGTGTTCTTGTCTGGAGAATCCCAGGGATGGGGGATCCTGGTGGGCTGCCGTCTATGGGGTTGCACAGAGTCGGACATGACTGAAGTGACTTAGCATAGCATAGCGTGCTGTACATAACTATTCTTTTTACTTTGTACTCTTGTCAAGACTTTGTCAGATTATCAGGGTTAACATTTTTGCCGGTCTTTGTTATGAAATGTATTTTTACTGTTTCTTGGACATTGGGTTATATTTCTGTGAATTGCCTATTCACGTTCTTTGTTTATTATTTCTTATGGGCTGCCTTTCTGGGGGGAGTACTGGTTTGGCGGGGGAGAGAAAAAGAGAGTGTGTGTGTATGTATGTCTGTGTGTGATCTTTAACTGTTTTACATCAAGTTGCATAGTTCTTTTTCAGTCACCCAAGTATTTCTCTCTCTCTCTCTCTCTACACACACACACATGTACCCACCATATTCAATTGCTTTATAGTAGCTGTTCCTTTTTTTTTTTTCTTTCTGTAAAAGTCTTATTTATTTGGCTGTGCTGGTTCTAAGTTGTGAAATGCAGGATTTTTGGTCTTAGTTGTGGCATGTGTGATCTAGTTCCCTGACCAAGAATGAAACCTGGGTGCCCTGCTTTGGGAGCATGGAGTCTTAGCCACTGGACCACCAGGGAGGTTCCTATTTGTTGCTACCTTAAATGCTATTTTAAAACGCTTTCTTATTAAGTCTTTCTAGCATATGTATTGTATCTTGAAGTATTAATGTTGTTGCTAGCAACATTAATTTTTACTTGAATGCTTTTGGAATTTTTAATGTGGAAAATCAATCATTCACAAATAATATCAGTTTTCTTTCTATATTTTCAATCCTGTTTTGTGTTTCTTATTCATATTTTACTATGCTGGCTATATGTCAGAGTCTGAAAGGTCTGAAATTTTATCCTGCTTTCAAGATAACTGTAATAAGCTAGCTTGTTACTGTCATGGATGCTGGCAGAAGATGAGACTTCCAGGTCTCATGAGATGAAGTGCATTATTGCCACTATAAAGCCTGCCACCAGATGCGGCCCTGTTGTGACTTGACATTCACTGATAGGGTTTTGATGATAATCTGCAAGCAGTTGATTTATTATGGTCTCTGTGCAGTCAGGAGTCCATACCTTGTGGCTCAGCTGGCAAAGAATCCACCTGCAGTGCGGGGACCTGGGTTTGATCCCTGGGTTGGGAAAATCCCCTGGAGAAGGGAAAGGCTACTCACTCCAGTATTCTGGCCTGGAGAATTCCATGGACTGTATAGTCTGTGGGGTCACAAAGAGTTGGACAGGACTGAGCAACTTTCACTGTGCAGTCAGACCTCTCTGCTAATGGTAATCTGTATTTGCAGATGCTCCCCAGTGCTAGCATCACCATCTCAGCTCCACCTCAGATCATTAGGCATTAGATTCTCATAAGGAGTGTGAAACTTAGGTCTGTTCTGTGCATGGTTCGTGGTAGAGTTCGCAATCCTATGAGAATTTAATGCTGTCACTGATCTGACAGGAGGTGGAGCTCAGGCAGTAATGTGAATGATGGGGAGCAGCTGTAAATACAGTTGAAGCTTCTCTCACTCACCCACTGCTCACCTGCTTGTGGGTTAGTTCCTTACAAGCCATAGACCTGTAGTGGTCCGTGGCCTGGCGTGTTGGGGACCCTTGTTCCAAGGGATAAGGAGATCATTAATTGTTCTCCTTTGTACCTGTGCTTTCTGGTGTTAAAGATGTTTCTTCTCCCAATTGCTAGGGTTTTTGCTCTCCCTGTATAGCCATGTAATCTGTATGCAGTGTGTCCCATTCCCATAGCTCTAACTTCACTTAAAAACTCTCCTTGTACCTAGATATTTTAATCTAGAGGAACTGGATGTGAGTGGGACAGGGGCATTTTTAAATAATTTTCAGAGACCCCGTTTTAAAGATATCTCACCCTCACCTTCGTCTACTTTGGATACTGTAGGCAGGGACTCTGTGAGAAGTGTACACAAGCAAATGGCTGTTGTCTACATGTCTAGGACCATGCCAGTTCAACAGGAGAATCCAGATGGCCAAACTAGATTTGTTTGAATTTCATTTTGGTTAGCCATCACCCTGTGGGTTGGCCTGGCCTGTAGTTGTTCTTAGGGAAAAGAAAGAAACATTATATCTAGGGATAATCAGAGCAGAATTTTTAGTGTAAGTCTGTTTACTGTCATAACTCTTCCACTTCTGTCATCCTGATTACTACACAAGAAGTGGCCAAGAGGAGATGATCCCCTTTTGGTTATGCTGCATTCATTCATCTTACTAAGATGTGGGAAGAGATGAGGGGTGTAGAGGTATAATATAAATGGTTCTGAGTTGAATTTTGAGGGGACTGTTAAAATGCTTGTCTATACTTGTGAATAATAGTATGAAACATCCATTGAGTACTTTGAATATTGATTCATTGCAGGATGACCTTTTTGACAAAAGATGCACTGTTTAATGGACTGTTCCTGGTCTGAATATACCCATTACGTGAATTAATTTCAGGAGACACAATACTGTGACCAGAGTTAGCCCATCAGACTGCAGCAGTAATAATGTAACCTGAAAAAGTTTCAGTAGTGATATAACTCCGTTGAGGACTCCATGAAGAAGTCAGATCTTTGATGTAGTTCCGTGTGATGTGGTATTCTTTACAGTGAGACAGATGGACCAGCTTTTGGCAGGAGTCACAAGCTGGCATGCAGTAGAGGTTTCTGCATCAGAAAGATAAAGTCCTTTCTTTTGTAACCAGTCTGTGATAGTGGGTGTGTTCCATGTTTGGTGTGATAATGGGTCTAGGTGGTATGCTGAAGATTTGATCAGCATTCTAATTTCAGTCACTCTCAATGCCATTCACTCTCATCAGATAGCAAGCCTTACTGAATTAACATAAATGACTCAGATTGTCTCAGCAGCAGCTGCAGTTTCCCATCATGTGTGACCCCAAGAGATGTTTTTAATTGGCTAGTCTATAGTTTTTCAGTGATAGATGATGAGGCCATTGGCAACAACACAAGAGTTAGAAAAATATAAAATGTCTTGTCCTTAAGAATATCTAAGGCAGGGATCATAGCTTTATTCCATTGAGGTGATTGGCACTTAACCATTTGGTTTTCCAGAGTTGTTGGGGCTGGGTGGCTACTGTGTGTACCAGCATCTTTTAAATTAGCTGAACTATCAGTGAACCAGGCTCAGTCATGTAGGGGAACTTTTCTGATTTGAGAGCTTATTGAAACACTGGCTTGTCATGGTGGCAGGAAGGGGAATAAAGTATACTGCAAATTTATGGTTGGCACTTCAAGGGCGAGGCCAGCTGTGTTGTTGAACACATGATTTCCATTTGATCAAGAGCCCTCTTGGGTTCTTTTATTGGTTAGTCCTTAGTTTAAGTTTGCTTTCAGTAAGAGCTCAGCATTATGGCAGGAGCCACATTCTTTTTTTTGGCCGACTAGGGATTGAACACTGAACCTTGGCCATGGCAGTGAAAGCCTGGAATCCTAACCATTAGGCTACCAGGGGAACTCAGTTTTTAAAAGGAGTGTGTACTTGGTGTGTGTGTCAGGCAGATGGTATTGCTGTACTGGAAAATAGTCTTTCTGAATACTGCAGAGCCAAGTCTTCAGCCACATATGATTTTATTTTCTTTCCTTCTGGAAGCTGTACTTTTTATTAGACCATTTTGAAGGGGATGGGAATCATCTTTCAACCTGTGACATTTCCTGAATGGGAGAATCTAGAGCATTTTTAGTACAAGCATGTAACGTTAGCACCAACTATAAAACACACTGGTACATTGAATTGGCCTAGTGGCTCCACCTGCAAGATCACTTTAATTTCCCACTCTTACTGCTGAGATTTTTCCAAATTTTTATCAGCCATGTTGGGATACTAGGGTCCATTCCATTCCCACCATGGGCACACAGACTAAGGTGTTTGTTTATTTATTTCTTTAAATTAATTTATTTAATTGGAGGCTAATTACTTTACAGTATTCAGTGGTTTTGGCCATAATCAGCCATGGGTGTACATGTATTCCCCAAACTGAACCCACCTCCCTCCCCATCCCATCCCTCAGGGTCATCCCAGTGCTCTAGCCCTGAGCACCCTATCTCATGCATCAAACCTGGACTGACGATCTATTTCCCATAAGGTCATATACATGTTTCAATGCTGTTCTCTCAAATCATCCCACCCTCGCCTTCTCCCACAGAGTCCAAGAGTCTGTTCTTTACATCTGTTGTCTCTTTTGCTGTCTCACATATAGGGTCATCGTTACCATCTTTCTAAATTGCACATATATGTGTTAATATACTATATTGATGTTTTTCTTTCTGACTTACTTCACTCTGTATAATAGGCTCCAGTTTCATCCACCTCATTAGAACTGAATCAAATGTATTCTTTTTAATAGCTGAGTAATATTCCATTATGTATATGTACCACAGGTTTCTTATCCGTTCGTCTGTCGATGGACATCTAGGTTGCTTCCATGTCCTGGCTATTGTTAAATAGTGCTGTGATGAGCATTGTGGTACATGTGTCTCTTTCAATTCTGGTTTCCTCAGTGTGTATGCCCAGCAGTGGGATTGCTGGGTCGTATGGCAGTTCTATTTCCAGTGTTTTAAGGACTCTCCACACTGTTCTTTATAGTGGCTGTACTAGTTTGCATTCTCACCAACAGTGTAAGAGGGTTCCTTTTTCTCTGCACCTTCTCCAGCATTTATTGTTTGTAGACTTTTTGATCGCAGCCATTCTGACCGGCGTGAGATGGTACCTCATTGTGGTTTTGATTTGCATTTCTGTGATAATGAGTGATGTTGAGCATCTTTTCATGTGTTTGTTAGCCATCTGTAGGTCTTCTTTGGAGAAGTGTCTGTTTAGTTCTTTGGCCCATTTTTTGATTGGGTCATTTATTTTTCTGTAATTGAGCTGCATGAGCTGCTTGTATATTTTTGAGATTAATTCTTTGTCAGTTGCTTTGTTTGCTATTATTTTCTCCCATTCTGAAGGCTGTCTTTTCACTTTGCTTATGGTTTCCTTCGTTGTGCAAAAGCTTTTCAGTTTAATTAGGTCCCATTTGTTTATTTTTGCTTTTATTTCCATTACTCTGGGAGGTGGGTCATAGAGGATCTTGCTGTGATTTATGTCAGAGAGTGTTTTGGTTATGTTTTCCTCTAGGAGTTTTATAGTTTCTGGTCTTACATTTAGATCTTTAATCCATTTTGAGTTTATTTTTGTGTATGGTGTTAGAAAGTGTTCTAGTTTCATTCTTTTACAAGTGGTTGACCAGTTTTCCCAGCACCACTTGTTAAAGAGATTGTCTTTTCTCAGTTGTATATTCTTGCCTAGACTAAGGAGTTTAGTATGTATATGCATATCAGAGTTACAGTCTAAGCTTTCAGGACCGCTCATGATTTCTTTAGCATGGAATGTGGGAAAGTTCAGGGTGGAGGGGGAGACTGTTCCTTTGGGGGTTGCATGGGTGGCCTGGAGGCTTTTTTCTTTTGTGGCTTCTCAAGCCAAGATTGGTGTTGATTTCTCTTTTATGTACCTCCTGGCCCCAGGAAACACCCCAGGCTGGGACCTTTCATGCCCCCGTGTACCACAATGCCATGGCTTTGCCCTGTATGGAAAAGTTTGAGTTACTCTTGTGCTTAATGCTGTCTCCCCTCCATGGGAGTGGGTAGGATGGTAACTTGGGTACCTGTGTGTAAGAGAACTATAAGAGTTTGTTTCTTTCTTGCCTTAACTTCTGGCGCACACTGACTTTCTTGTTAAAGCAGCTGAGTTTGATGTGGGGAAGAAAGGAGTCAGAAAGTACAAAGAGCACAGAATACATCCACTCCAGAAAGCTAGGCTTTGCATTTTTCTTTGTTTCCAATGTCAGTAGCAGTTTGGCCTTAACAGATTTACTTCTAATATTTTCAGTCTTTCCCAAACTCTCTATTCTCATTGCTGTTCAGCTTTGGTGACCTCTTGACTTCAGCGGCTGAAGCTGTATTGCCTTTCAGATGGGACCCCATCTCATGATAATACATCTCTTCCTTTTACTCAGAGGAGAGTTTCATCATTAAAGCACTATTGGGACTATCTTGTTTCAGTCCTGCCCCTTGCCACTTACTTAGTTGCTAAACGGTGAGGAACCTTTACTTCTACCCATCATTTGGATGAGAACAATTGTTGCCAGGTCCTGAAGAATCTTATCCTGTGCCCCCGTCTGGCCTAAGAGACCCTACCCTTGTTTTTCTAGAAAGTTTTAGCTTTGAGAGCATGGTATCTTCATCACCATAACTGGTAGGGTTGTGAAGTGTTTGGGTTTTTACCCTACTTAAAAGCTTAGCAAGCCAGGTTGTCACTGTTGTTTCATGGATGCTGGTGGAAGACAGATGAAGGGCTTTGTCCTTCATGCACAGAAGCAGCATGAGGATGAAGCCAGGAGCAGTAGGGGAACTTGCACCAGTAAGTCCCACAGTGGCCATGTGGAGGAGCCTAGTTAAATGTAAAGAGTGTGTGCAGTGTGTTTGTATTAAAACTGAGGAGCTTTTCTGTTTGTCCTGGAGAGAATTGTAGTAATTGTTTTTACAACATTCTTCCTTTGACAGATTTTTTAAAACACTTGTTTTGGGGAAGAGCAGTTTGGAAATAAATCTATAGAGAACTTAAAATAAGAACTGTAGCTTCATTCACCATAATTTTCTGATCTTGAAGAAAACCTTGAGCTATTTAAATCAAAGAATGTGAAATACACGATACTATGTTTTATTTTAAAAGAAGTGTACTATATTTGTCTTGACGCCTTTACAGTGGCTTTACCTTTAAAGTTTTCTGGTGAATGTAGTTGTTAAACTCTTTAAGAATGGTGCTGTCGTTTATCTTAAGTAGAAAAAATAGATGAACAGTGGAATCCCTCTTATAAGTTTTCAGTTACCAAACACATTGAAATAATTATAAAATATTCTTCTTAACCATTTAAAATTCTTGGGAATTAATTAAGCCAATTTATTACTAGTTTCTAAAGTTAGTCAAATTTTATATGTATGTTTATCTGTATGCTTATACTTTGTTTCAGTCGTCATTGAATTTTGAAAAGCATTCTGAAAACTTTTCATGGACAGAAAATCGTTATGATGTGAACCGCCGACGACACAACTCTTCAGATGGCTTTGATTCTGGTATTGGACGTCCTAATGGAGGTAAGTTGCTGAGAAATAGTAGAGTTTAAGAAGAATTTTGTTCACATTCTTGCAAGAATTGTTTTGATTGTGATTGAGTCTTTAAGAATAACCATCTTTGAATTTGTAATACTTTGCCATTATTTTTCAAAGGTAACTTTGGAAGGAAAGAAAAAAATGGATGGCGTACACATGGAAGAAATGGTACTGAAAACATAAATCATCGAGGGGGATACCATGGTGGAAGTTCCCGTTCTCGTAGCAGTATTTTCCATTCTGGAAAAAGCCAAGGACTTCATGAAAACAACATACCTGACAGTGAGACAGGGAGGAAAGACGACAAGAGAGAACGCAAGCAGTTTGAGGCTGAGGATTTTGTAAGTTGCTTGTAATTTTAATACGAATGAGGTTTCTACAAGTGCTATTTAAGCATCAAATCTCTCAGGAGATTTTATCAGTACATATCATTTTCTCCAGAGATCACACTTGACAGGTTCAATTATTTTTTAATTTTTATTTATTTATTTTGGTTCAGGTATCTTTAGTCTTTACATTTCGTGAGACTTTCTGTAGATAACTCTTTCATTCCCCAATCTTCTTCATTCCTTACATCTACTTATTCCTGTGTCTCACCATGTGGTTTTTTTAAACTTTGGATAAATTTGTCATATTATTCTTCATAGAAGTTTAAATTTCCCTTTTCTAAAGAGCAAACATCTACTAAGCTAATCTTAGAGTACACATTCAGCGCTCAACTCAGTTTCCTTTTAATAACCTGAGCATCACTATTTGAAGTAATAAACTTGTACTTTGCTTTGAGTATGAGCTTGTTAACTAAAGCATTCAGTGATGCAAACCTAACAGAAGAATTAAGGAATGGTCTGATTTCCTCTTGTCTGCTCTTAACCTTATGCTAAGAAAGGATGGTTTCTCATAATGATGCAAAGACTGCATTCTCCTACATTTGCTTTCTTCTTTTCTTTAACAGTTTTTCTTCATGTAATTGAGGATGAGGAGAGCATTTAAAGACACTTACCTTGTTTTTTTCAACTTAGCTTGAGTATAGATATTAACCATTTTAATTGTTACAATAAGTAGAAAGTAAGGTTTATGAATAATTAGTGTTTAGTTGTTAAGAGTTCATTATGTCAAATTTGTCAGTATATTCTTGAGATTACTTTTAAAAGGAATTTTTTTCTTAAATAGGATTAGTTTAAACATTTGTTCTTTTTATTCCACCTTTTTTTTTCCAGCCATCTCTAAATCCTGAATATGAGAGAGAACCAAATCAGAATAAATCTTTAGCTGCGGGTGTATGGGGTAAGTAATTTTTGATCTATTGTTGAGGGGTATAAAATGTTATTTTTAGGTTTCACATTTGTGTTTTTTAAAATAGTAGGCTAGAATTAAACTTTATCTTTTAAATACCTGTTTTTGATGTGCTAAGCTATAAAAAAAAGGTAGCACTTTAAAAAAAACAAGATATTGGGGACAGAAGAAAAGCTTGATTTGGATAATTATACATATTAGTACCATTAAATATATTCAGATATGAGTTTTTTTAAAGTAAGTTAAATGTAATGAATTGATATCATTTGGAGAGCAGCTTGATAATCTGTTGAAACAAAAAATTTAACTCAATTTATAGTTTTTCAAAGTTGAAAACTTAACTGGAAAGATAAGTACTTTTAATCATAGTGTGCTATAAAAATAATTTTTTTACTTAATGAAAATGGTTCTACATAGACAGTATTAAAAGTAATTGTATAAATTTTGCCTAGAACTAGTCTATGTTTGAAATTATTTGCCTTTTTGGTTGTCAAATCTTGACAGTTTTTCTGGTAATGACTCCCTTTTCTTTAAAACTGCTGAAAGTTTAATTTGATAGCATCTACAGAAGATTAAACTGCACTTAGAGTAACTTAATTAGCTTTTTAGAGATTCAAGTGAAGTTTAAAATAATGGAATAATTTAAAATATGAAGATTTGATATCTGAAAAATAAATTTAATTATTTGATACCAAATTCAGAGGCGATGCATCCGCTTTGGAACTTGTACACACGTTCTTGTGTTTTTCTGTTGAAAATAAGCAATTTACCAAAACAAAAGGATCGTGGCTTATGACAGCATAATAGTCCTAATGATAAAGGCATTATTTTAAACTTTGCCACTTCCTGTGCTGTTCTTTATTGTATTTGGGGGTGATATGCTGGGGGAATTATTTTGTTTCTTTTGATCTCCCAATATATTTAAGGGCTTCTTGAGGGTGGGGGTGGGGGTGGTCAGACACTTTTGTTAGAACCATGTGAATGGCATTGTTTTTTCTGTATTGCAAATTAGTATTTCTACCACTCTCCCCAGGCCTACACGCCCAGACACACACATACCCAACCAAAAAAATCTCCCAAGCTCCTCTCTTAGGTATGTTTCCTTATTATTCAGTTTTTCTGGGAACAGCTGATTGCATAAGAATATAGAACCACCTGCAAGGTGTTAAATAAAATCTCTTAAGAAATTAGGAATAATTTGGATTTGATTAAAATGAAAGTAAATAAAATCAAGAATGTTAGTGAGCATTGTCATATAAAACTACCTGTAGATACTACTGGTACTGATCCTTGGTTAATAATTTTAGAAATGATTTAGAAATACATTTTTGAAAATATTGAGCATAAAATGTATTAATATAAAGATTTTGGTACTACTGTTTCAGAGTTGGTCTAAGGATTTTGAGCATTAGTTGAAAAGATGTTTAAAAGGACGATGTACTCTTTACTGTGTCTTAGGTAAACTAAAAAGTGTGTCTGCATTAGGAAAAAAAACTGTGACTTGATTAATTGTTAAATTCCCAGTACTTCCCATAGGAATACAATGAAACTTTCACTGTGTTACACTTCACTATTCCTTTCTTAATTTATGCCCTGGGTTCCCAAATATTGTTATCCCCATTGCAACATTTAAAATAGCTTTGTTCCTGAGGAAGACAGAAAATTTTCAGTAGAACTTTTCTAGTGCTACTTCCTTCCAGGTAAGTCAAAATTTAATAATGGAAATGTAATATATATTAAAAACAAATACCACCAGTTTGTCCCTGGAACTGTCCTTTTGTAAATCAAAAATTGCAAGAGTCTAAACATAATATCCCAATTTAAAAAAATAGTTTGAATGAAGTATTAATAGTTAAGCTGTTTAAACCTGTTGTTAAATATGTTTAATTCTACCTAGAACTTAGTTTTATTGGAAACTCCTTGTAGTTTGTAATTGACTTTTGTAGTGTTTTTATCTTAACCAGGATTACTGTTGCTTGATTCATACTAAATTTATCTCCTATATCTAGCAATTTAAATCTAAAACAAAAAATCAAGGCACTTCATTGTTCCTTTGAGAATTTTAAAATAATTTAGCTGGGTGATTGATTTGAGTAGTGAGAAAGAGAGAAAATGATAAGTGTTTGTATGCAGTTTGAGACATTAGTAACTATCAAATTGACTTGTGTTTTTAGAAGTCCTACTGGCTATTCTGTGTTGACATAATATGTTAGCAACATAGTATTAACAGATCTAACATTTTGTGCTTAAGATACTAAATAATGAAAACCTTTAGTCACTATTAATTAGTTTTGTTGCAACTCAGCATTTACATTTGTGTTTATCCCTTGATAATTTGATGAACTTCCTAATTTTTGCTTGTTTTTGATACAGTACTATGAACTTTATTTGTTTAGCCTTCTAAATTAAAGCAAATTGTTGACCAATTCTTAAAGATGGATTGTTTTCTAGAGAATTCTAATGATACTAGCCACTAGCATACAGGTTGAGTGACATGATAACACTAAATGAGGTTTTAGGTCATGAAAACAAGTGAAGTGTTTAAGGTGACTTTGTAAAGGGATTAAGAGAAGGGAATAATCTTTATCAGATTGCTCTATATAAAAGTATTCTGTAGGTAGATTATATATTGGTATGAGTCTATGTTCCTTCAGTGTCTCTGGTGAAAACAGTTGTTAACAGTAAGAAAAAGGTAACTACAACACATGTTCAAAGTTGAGAAGGGAGAATTAAGAGTTTGATTAGATGACTTGACATAAGTAAGAGTTAGAGTTAGAAATAGTGTTCGTCAGTTAAGTTGTTTTTGTTTTAAAAAGCCTGCTCTTTTTCATATGAGTAATGTGGGTACCTTGTTAAAGGAAAGAATATCATGCCCCTTCTTTGACATTATGTTAGTGAAACTCATGTGACTAAAAGCCTCATACTACTGTGAAACAAAATATTTGTACACTATATAAAATATCAAAAATAGCAATATTCAAATAATATCAATCTATAGAAAAATAATCTTTAAAATCTTTTTAAAATTAGTGTTCAGATGGCTTTATTGCTATGGTACCGATTCTTTGCTTCTGATATTTGTATGTTATTATGTCTTATGTGATTGAGTTTCTTCTTCAAATTAATGTGAAAACAATTAATACTATTTATCCTTCACTTGACTACTATTCACACAGTAAAGTTGCCTCTTATATCACTACGAGGAAGCTAAACATAGTAATTGTCATCACTGTGATGAGGGGAAAGGTGGACCCTGACTTGGTAGTGTACACTTTCAAGCCTCCTATTTTGACCATTCAGTATAGACTTACTAGTAGTATTTTAGTTGAGAATCGTATACATTTTGAACTGTTTGACCTAGCCAATACTCTAATCCATTTTCTCCAGTAATATAATATAGTGGTTAAGTGCATTATCAGATAGTTCTGGGTGCTAACATTAGGTCTTTTACTTTTTAGTTATTTAGACTTTGGGAAGGTTACTTAATCTCAGTGAATTTTCTTGTCTCTGAGATGAGGATGGAGCACTATGCTAATACTAATGAGAAAAGCATTGTTAATATTAAGTTGTCTATTAAATTGGTATCCTTGATCATGTTAACAGCTGTTTAATATGAGTTAGCTAATTAAGTTCAAATCTAGTAAGTGAGGAAGATTCTTATAGATTTACGAAAAGATGAAAAGTGATAGATTCAAAAATAAAAGTGAAAACTGATTGACTCAGAATATAAGCCAACTGTATGGAGAGCATGAAAACAGAAAAGAGAATAAGGAATTGAGATGTCAGCTCTGACTTATGCGTGTGGCCAACTTACTTTGTATTATACGTGGCAGTGTTTTAATTCTAATTTTTCTTCAAAAGATTGAGCCTCTCCCCTCCACTATTGGCTTTGTATTTAAGGAACAAAACTTACTACAACATTCAAAGATACTGGGAGAGCATGAAATAACAAGATGATAAAACAATATTTAAAGCCAGGTATCATCAGATTACAGTTGTTGGTGAGGATAGAAGGAAGTAATGAAATGAAAATCCACAACTCATATTTGCCTTTAGGTATTTTGAAGGCAATTTGAATATTTGCTTTATATGAGCTTGATAAGTAAGCATATATGATTTATAGAAGGAAGTCACCGAAGTCACTAATTCTTCCTTATAAGTGTTAATGTCTTTCATCAATGCATAAATTTTCTCTTAAAAAAAAAATGAGCAGTTTGAATCTTTTTCAGGAAGTTTACCAGTTGATAAAGTGAAGAAAATATAGAAGGAGTTATTGGATACTGTTTGAATCCAACAGATTCAGCACCTAGCTCAGAAGGTTCATGTCAGGAGAATTTGTAGAGATAATCTATGAATAGATAAACCAGTTTATAAGTAATAGAAATGATGCAGATTTAAGTTACTAATGCTGCCATCACCTTTGCTATTGTTTAGATGTGATATTACCATCAAGAACCAGCTTTCCCATTCTTCCTGTTTCCCTTCTTCCTTCCCTCTCCCCCTCCCTCAGACCTCTTCCCCACTCGTCTTTTTGGCTCCTGTGTTCTTGTATTGATGTTTAACACATTAATTTGAGCGCTTATCAAAAAGTAGGGATTCTGAAGTCTGAATTCTCAATTTTGGTCAGCCAGTCTCATGATACCAGCAGTTCAATAACCAGCATCTGCTGCTCTTGGAGAGTCTCCCAGAGCAGCAGGGAAGGCTGGTGGGAATTGCCTGCAGCTCACCCTGAGGACACAGACACTGGTGGCACACACAGTTGGGAACACTTCACCAGGTGAACACCTCTGCTGGCGGCCGCCATGCCATCCTGGCCCATCAGACTAAGGACACATTTCTTGTTAAGCAGGCAGGTTTATGTAGTGTGTTCAGCATAGATATATATGATATAGGTTAGTCTTTATTTTGTTTATTTCTGTTGTAATTTTTCTCATCTTCTATACTCTTGTGGTGGTTCAGTTTAAATTTTAGGTTTAAAATTCTTCAAAAAGACACCTTTAATTTGAAATACAGTTACCTATTACAGTGGAGATTGTATATGACTTTTCTGGACATTTTTCTTTAAAGAGACCATTTCACTGTAACTCTGAGACAAGAACTGTTGTTTTTCATTTTATAGATGAGATTAACTAGTGATGTTGGAGCAGGTATCAAAATTCTGTAAATCTGGTACAAAAGCACATGGTCTTAATTTCTATACTACTTGAATATGAATGCTTAGTAAGTAAATCAGCACTGTGTCTGCTTTCTTTTTCCTCCCAGTCCCTTTCATCATCTTTTAGGTACATTTATTATCTTTTTTACTTTACTACCTCTTGTCTGTGATTGATTTCTTAGGCTTCATCTTTCTTTGTAGGATTTCCTTTCATTCTTTGCACCAAAGACCTCTTTGAGGAAACTGTGAAAGTATTTCTTAGGTATCTAGAAATCCAGTTTTAGGAAAGGTGAACTTTGTATTCAGAAATTATATTGAGGCTTAATCATCCCTGCGTGCTTATCTGTTCTCCTCTTCTGTCTTCTATTTTTGATCAGTGATGACTTACGTACAAAAATATTATTTCTTATCTTGTATCCTCAGCCTTCAATGTGAAATCATTTACTTCTCCCTAAAGTGCATTGTTTAGGATTTGCTTTAGTAAAGATTTTACTTTAGTAGATTTACTTTACTTTTCTTGGTGATTAACTTTTGTCTGAAAAGATTTGATTTCCTCCTTTTGCTTTATATGGCATTTCCAAGTCCCACTCTACAATCCACTCTACAGCGGAAATTATTCTCCTCCTCAGCTGTTGAGTTTCTTTGTGCACACACTAAACTGAAGTTTCTTTACTTTATTTACTCTCTAGAAATATGGGTTGATATCATTCATTGCTGAGGAACCTTCTCCTGTTCTTTATTGCTGTATTTGTTTACTCCCGCATAGTTTGGGGGGCTTCCTGGTAGCTCAGATGGTCAAGAACCTGCCTGCAGGCAATGCAGGAGGCCTGGGTTAAATCTCTGGGTCGGGAAGATCCCCTGGAGAAGGGAATGGCAACTCACTCCAGTATTCTTGCCTGGAGAATCCCATGGACAGATGAACCTGGCGGGCCACAGTCCTTGGGGTTGCAAAGAGTCAGATGTGACTGAGCGACTAACACTCATTATGGTAATTTTAACATAAGGATCTAAAAGGGAAGGAAGATAAACTTGTGTGCTTAATTGACGATATTGGAATAGAAGTCTTTGCCAGTCATATATGAACTTATTGTGGTGCACAGATAAGACCACCTCCTACTTCAGCACTTGGATTTTTCTGAGATCAGACCTTAGAGACTTAGATTTTTTGCATTTCCCAGCATCAGTCAGTCATCCCTCAGATTCTTGAGGTTCATTAACTTAGATTTTGAGTACTAGACTGTTAAGATTTTCTCTTATATTCTAATTTAAAGAATTGGTAATTTCAGGAGTCTTTTTATTATTTTATTTATGGTGTCACCTTCTGCTTACCAGAAGTAATCGTAAAACTTAAAATTGTTCAGCACTATTTCTAATGTTCTTCATTGGATCTCTGTGTAAGAACATTATTCTTCATTTTCGTTTTGACTTCAGTGTGTTAGTTTTTCAGAAAAACTATATACTGGTGATGTAATTAGTGTCCTTGTGTGCCTGAAAATATTTTTCTTAGCCTTCATATCTTGGGCCTTTGTAGGTAGCTGAGAAGTTGGAATGTTTGCCCTAGTAGATAAACTTTCAGTGTTTAACTTTCAGAAAGATGAATCTTTTCTCAGTTGCTTTAGGTTCTTGGGTGGTACGTTTTTTCATTTGTTTGCTTGTTTTTGCTATACCACAGGGCTTGTGCAGTGAAAGCACTGAGTCCTAACCATTGGACCACCAGGGAATTCTCAGGTTCTTTTATTTTTTTAGCATTACAATAAATGAACTACTTTATCAGCCTATAGTTTGAAGAGTTAAGTTTCAGAGGGACTTTGAGAATGCCTCTGTATCCCTAGTAGTCCTTGTTTAGTTTCTGAGATAAATCAGTAGAAAGTTTGTTTGATGTAGGCCATCATTATGTACATTTGTATTACTCACTGTTTCATAGGATCATATCTTAAACTAATTTTAATTTACATTTTCTGCAGTTTTGTTTCCAGTTAATTCTTTTCTTCAAAACTCTTCAGTGGCGAAACTGATGGCTTTCAGAGTATTTCTGTAGGCAGAAAGACATGTCACTGCCATTGTTGGGAACGTGCTCATTGTAACACCTGTTTAATTACACATTAACTGTTTGGTTACACATTAACTGATTAAACTCTAGAAGTTATATTTCATATTTTAGCAAATTCAGTTGTCTTGAGAAAATCTTTCTAGTATAATCTTCAGAAGCAAAGATTGAGTTGGATCCCCTACAGCTTGCACAATGCCTTCAGTTTAGTTTGGATGGCTAGTAAATATTTGAATGAACTGGTATTGTGAAAACATAGTTCCCTTTTTCATTCGTCATAGATTAAGCAGGAATTTAGAAATAGAGGGACTGTAGATCCTTTCTTATTGGTAGTAATTTTATGAATGAAATAAAAAGAATTAGGAAAACTCTTTTCAAAATAGAAAAGAGGAAAATGTATCTTGTATTTCAAGTCTTAAGAGCTTGTTAGGATGAAATTTATAATCTAAAAATATACTCAAATGTAATTAATTTTGGCTTGGTCATAGCATTCTAGGCTACTATCTAACTGAATTCATCTCTGAATGTTACTTGACATTGCTCAGTTCCTTGCTGTGGTCTGATGATTGTTGAAGCTTTATTTCTCAAGCAAGGATATAATTCATACTTACATAGCTTAGTCATTTTATCCAAGAAGCAGCTGTTATTTTTAAATATAGTAAAGTTTGGAATATGCTTTTCTTTGGTGATTTAATTTTATGCTAAAATCTAAACTGTATAACTGTTGCTCGTGCTTTATTTATACAGAATATCCCCCGAATCCTAAATCTAGAACTCAAAGGATGCTGGTCATTAAGAAAGGTAATACAAAAGACTTACAACTATCTGGATTCCCAGTAGTAGGAAATCTTCAGTCACAGCCAGTTAAGAATGGGACTGGTCCAAGTGTTTATAAAGGCTTAGTTCCTAAACCTGCTGCTCCACCTACAAAAGTAAGTTCTAAATTGTTTAACATGCAAGTTACAGGTTGATATCAACTGAGTTACTTTGGCCAAATGTTGAAAAATTCACATCAAAGTGGGGAGGGTATTGATGGGCTGCTGATTTCTCAGTGGAAAGTGTTGGGCCATTGTGTATCCTTAATTATCTTTTAAGTGGTTTGTGTGTTTGTCTGTGTATGTTTTCTTGTTTTAGTAGTTAGTAGTAAATGAAATCTGTAAATACGTGTTTGCCAGATGGGTCTGTGATATATTTGCTTAATAATGGTATAAAATGCTGTCCTTCATCTTCAGTTTTAGGCTTTTGAAACTCTCACTTGTGTTCTCTTGGTATTAGGCAAAGGAAACCTAACTTAAGGTTTATAAAAGTTGGAAAAAAGGCAAGGTAGTTAAATGTTTTATCTGAATACCAGATTTTGATTTTATTTGTTTAAAAAAAAGAAGAGAGAACCATGTAGAAATGATTAAGATACAAAATAATTGTTTTTTTAAGTCATATTTAGTCATCTTTATTTTATAGTTATTTTGTTCTCTCTTTCCTCTATGTAATCTGTTTAGATACACATTAATTAATGTTTGTGTGTTTTTTCTTTAGCCTACACAATGGAAAAGCCAAACTAAAGAAAATAAAGTTGGGACTTCTTTCCCTCATGAGTCTACATACGGTGTTGGCAACTTTAATGCTTTTAAATCAACTGCCAAGAATTTTAGTCCATCAACAACTTCAGTGAAAGAGGTATGGCATTTAATGAAAAGTAGTCCTGAGAAGCCAAACGTATCTCAATCATGGTAATTTAATTAACAGTGAACAAAAGGCATAGATTCATTGAACAAATTCATTAAAGTAAGAGACTTTAGTTCTTCTAGAATTCAGATACTTCTCTCTCTTTGCTAACTAATTTTGCAATTTAAGGAGGATTAATTTAAAAAATTTCTAACACAACGTCCAAATAACCTAAAGTGTAGAAAATTCTATGGTAAAATAAACATGTGTAACCCATTAACCAGAAGGAGTTTTTAAAGTATTTATTTTTGGTTCTGCTGGGTCTTACTGCTGTACAGGCTTTTCTTGAGTTTTGACAAGCGGGGGATACTCTCTAGTTGCAGTGCCTGGGTTTCCCTTGTGGAGCACGTGCTCTAGGGTGCTTAGGCATCAGTGTTTGCAGCATGTGGGCTCGGTAGTTGGAACTCCTGGGCTCTTGAACACAGGCTCAATAGTTGTGGTGCACACGTGTCGTTGCTCCTCGGCATGTGGAATCTTCTAGATCGGGGTGGAACCCGTGTCTCCTGCTAAGTCTGTGTCCAACTCTTCATGACCCCATAGATATAGCCCACCAGACTCCTCTGTCCATGGGATTTCCCAGGCAAGGATATTGGAGTGGTTTGCCATTTCCTTTTCCAGGGGATCTTAACCAACCCAGAGATCGAACCCACGTCTCCTGCTTGGCAGGTGGGTTCTTTACCACTGAGCTACCAGGGAAGCCCCAGAAAGAGTAGTTTTTAAGAAAAGAATTATGAAAACAGATGTTTTTACTTTTGTCATAAAGTTATGCTATGATGTAGGATTAAACCTTGACTAAAAAATCAGGATTTATATACTCTTCTTTTGGGGATTATGGACATTTTATTAGTATCAACACTCAGGATGGAGAGGAGGAAGAAGAGAGAAAGATGTATATTTACTGACTTTGAATACTTAATAGCTTACACATTTCTTTCTCATTTGGCCAGCTTTCTGAAACTTTTAGATGAGGGACTTTCCTGACCAGTTCAGGGACAAAAGACACTTGTGACTATATTGTAATAACTGAGATTGTTCTGGGTGCTATAATGGAATATTATAACCCCTCATTGACTAGTTCTCAGTCATAGAATTTTAGAGCTGTGCTAGAAGGACCCACATTACCAGCTGGTTAATTGTGGCTTCAATTCATTATAGTCTGCAGATGTTATTGCTAAGTTAAGCATTTTGATGTATTCCCAAGGCTTAAAATTCCTGTGACACAGAATTCCAACATTCTCTTTCCTTCTGTATTCCACTCTCAATATATGAAAAATAAAAGGACTCCAATACAAGTCCCTTTACCACGCTCCTCTGCTCTTCCACAAAACTTCCCTTGTGAAATTCTATATGATAAACCCTTAGTGTACCTGTGCATAAATAATTATACTAGTTCGTTTTGGAAACTATTATTAGAACCTTCGAACTCTGTGGAACACAGTTTTAAAAACTGCTTTTTAAAAAATATATATAAAAATATTTAAACAATTTCAGGATCCATTTTATAAAATAGTATTTAAAACTCCTAATTTAGAATCATAGGTCTTAGTATTATCAGACTTTGTTTCTCAGATAAGAAAGATTTTATATTTAGTCATTCAGTGCGATAGATTAAAAATAACAAGGATAGTAGAAAATACAATTTAAAATCAATTTTGTATATTGTGAAGAAAGTGAAATAGAAAGTCATTATAGTTGTGAACTTTATGTTGATATTAGTTCTCTATGTATTTATCAACATTCTAAATTTTTTTCTTAGTGTAATCGCTCAAATTCTTCTTCACCTGTTGACAAACTTAATCAGCAGCCTCGTCTAACCAAACTGACACGAATGCGCACAGATAAAAAGAGTGAGTTTTTGAAAGCATTGAAAAGGGACAGAGTGGAAGAGGAACATGAAGATGAAAGCCATGTAGGCTCAGAAAAGGTAATTGAACCTGTAGTGTAATTCTTGGGCTTGACATTAGCATGTCATTGGAATAGTTGGACAGATATTATTTAGGATCTTTGAATATTTTCATATTTATGAAAGCAAGGCCTAGTTAGCTATTTGCATAAATAATGAATTCCTTTCTTAATAGATTTTTCTTACTCTAGTTGATGTGCAAAAATGAAATTTAAAAGATTGCTGTTCATATTTGTATTTTTGGTTTTCCCCATCTTGCCTGCCTTTGTCCTTTTAATTTTTGGTTGAATAGATGTGAATACTTGAAGTTAGTAAGTTGCCTTCACAACTTAGTTTTACATCTTACGAAACTGTTTTCTACATGATTATATAAACATTACAGTTATGTTTTATCCATGAAAATCTAACCAGGATCTATTAAAGTTTCCTTTTTTAATAACTATTCTCTAATTTTTTTTTAACTCTTCGAAAATCAGGATGACGACTCATTTAATTTGCATAACAGCAATAGTACTCACCAAGAAAGGGATATAAACCGAAACTTTGATGAAAATGAAATTCCACAAGAGAATGGCAATGCCTCAGTAATTTCCCAACAGATCATTCGGTCTTCAGCCTTCCCACAGACTGATGTTCTTTCTAGTTCACTTGAAGCAGAACACAGGTCAGTGTTTTTACATTTTTCTCTACCCAAACTTTTGATTTTACATGGAAAATTGATTTTTTTTAAACAACTTCATTGAGATATAATTTATATACACTCTTAATTTTTTTACTCGGTTCATTAATTTTGGGTATATTTGAAGTTGTGTAGCTGTCACCACAGTCTAATTTCAGAACATTTCTTTCACTCCATAAAGAAACCCCATGCTCATTTACAGTTACACCTCATTGTTACTCTCTTTCCTGGGTAACCACCAGTCTACTTTCAGTAATACTTTCAAGGTTCATCCATATTGTAATGTGTTTCTCTGAAAATTGAGTGCTATTTATTTTCCATGGCTTCAGATTTTCTGTAAATCTCTTGGCGGGGAGCAAGGGGGAGGGCTGTGGGATATGTTTCCGGACCTGGGATTGAACCCAGCCCACAATAGTGAAAGCGTTAATCCTAACCACTAGACCACTAGGGACCTCCCTGTAAACTTTCTTAAGTTACATACATATTTAAGTACTCATGTTGCTTGATTTAAAAAGTTAGGTATCAGTGATAACAGTTCTCATGGATGACTTTTTTTGTTCAAATGCGTAAATTAAAATTTAAAATGAAATAATTTGGCGTATATATTACTAGTTATTACCAAGTTTCAGTATATCATCAAAATATTGAGGATAGTTTCAACATCAGAGAGGTAATTGTTACCTTGTCTAAGTACCAAATGATTTAATAGAAATGAGTGCCAGAAAAATTCAAAGGGATTTGGGGTTAGATAGCATTATGGCTTGAGTACCAGTTAGAAAGTTTTAATTGGGACCTAAATTAAATCTTAAAGGCTGAGACAATACAGGCAAGGGTACTGGGTAGTCATTTTTAAATGGGGGTATGAAAGGATGTTTAGAATAGAATACATGCATGGTTTGTTTTAGGGTGATGTATAGCATAACTTGACAAGAGTGTGGAGTCCTAAATTGAGTTAGAGATACATTGCAAAGACAGGGTCTTAGAGATCTAGTCAAACTCTGAATGCTTTAGATGAAGAAGGAGCTCTGTCTTATACCTAGTTTTTGATAGAGTAGGATTTGTGACCCAGGTCTTCCACTTCTAGTGCTGTGCTTTCTCTAATGTAAGGAATTTGAATTTGTGGTCATTGTGTGTTACGGAGTTTGCTCTTTTAGGAATTGGGGAGCTGTTGAAAATATTTGGCAGAGGATGGTCATTGTGAAAGTGGTATTAGAGTGATTTGATAATAGTTTGAAAGAGAATGAGAAGAAATGCTAATGAAAAGGGACAGTGCAGATCACTGTTATGATCTGTTCCTAAGTGTGGGTTTAGTCCAGAGGCCACAGAGTTTGGTGCAGTGTATATTAACTTGGGAGGCAGAAAACCAGAATTCTGCTTCTTTGCTATCAAGTAGGCAAAATTTTTTACTTACATGATCATGGTTCTTGATCTATAAAATGTGGGTATAGTGTGGTGGTGTTCAGTTGCCAAGTCATGTCCGAGTTCACAACCCCATGGACTGCAGCACTCCTTGTCCTTCACTGTCTCCTGGAGTTTGCTCAAACTCATGTCCATTGAGTCAGTGATGCCATCCAGCCATCTCATCGTCTGGTGCCCCCTTCTCCTGCTTTCACTCTTTCCCAGCATCAGGCAGGGTCTTTTCTAATGAGTTGGCTGTTCGCATCAGGTAGCCAAAGTATTAGAGCTTTAGCAGTAGTCCTTCCAATGAGTATTCAGGGTTGATTTCCTTTAAGATTGACTGGCTTGATCTCCTTGCTCTCCAAGGGACTCTCAAGAGCATTATCTAGCACCACAATTTGAAGGCATCGATTCTTTACCACTCTGCCTTTATCATCCAGCTCTCAAATCCATGCATGACTACCGGAAGGACCCTAATCTTGACTATATGGACCTTATCAGCAAAGTGATGTCTTTGCTTTTTACTGTACTATCTAGGTTTGTCATAGCTTTCCTGCCAAGAAGCAATTGTCTTTTAATTTTATGGCTGCAGTCACCGTCCACAGTGATCTTATAGCCCAAGAAGAGGAAATCTGTTATTGCTTCCACCTTTTCCCCCTTCTATTTACCATGAAGTGATGGGACCAGATGCCATGATCTTAATTCTTGTAATACTGAGTTTTAAGCCTGCTTTTTCACTCTCCTTTACCCTCATCAAGAGGTTCTTTAGTTCTTGTTCACTTTCTGCCATTATCATTCGCATATCTGAGGTTGTTGCTATGTCTCCTGGCAGTCTTGATTCTAGCTTGTAACTCGTCCAGCCCGCCATTTCGCATGATGTTCTCTGTGTATAAGTTAAATAAACAGGATGGCGATAAACAGCCTTATTGTACTCCTTTCTTAATCCTGAACCAGTCAGTTGTTCCATAAAAAGGTTGTAACTGTTGCTTCTTGACCTGGATACAGGTTTCTCAAGAAACAGGTAAGATGGTCTGGTATTCCCATCTCTTTTAAGAGTTTTCTACAGTTTGTGATGCTCCACATAGTCAAAGGCTTTAGGTGAAATTGTGGGTATATTTCAAGTCTCTGAGCACTGATTTTTTATGAGATTGTTTGACAGTGTGTAAAGAGTAGTCAGTTTGTGACAGGTTCAGTTTGAAAAATGAGTTAGGTATAAAAAGGAGTAACAAGTGCTTAAGGGATGTAATTATTAAAAAAAAAAAAAAAAACAAGTAGAAAACCGAATGAATAGCTAAGAACATGACGAACTGTAGTGGCCCTAAAGAAAATGGGGAGGTGTATTGCTTCTACTTGTAGTGTAAGAATTTAGCAAATTTTCTTCAGTTTTTATCCTAAAGAACCTTTTGCAGGTTTCCAGCCTTAGAGAACCTCTTACACCAAAGATAAAGTAATTAGGCATTTCATTCTGATCTTATTATTTAAAATAGTTTATTGGGCGTAATCTTACCTATTCATTTTCAGAAAGATATTTAAAGCATAAACCCTAACATCTTTTGTGTGGACTTCGTATAATGGATCATATTTTCTTGCACAAAATATAAAATATAAAAAATGGATCATATTTTCTTGCATATAATGGATCATATTTTCTTGCACATAACATCTTTTGTGTGGACTTTGTATAATGGATCATATTTTCTTGCACATAATATAAAATATGGACTTAATTTGGGTGAAATTCTAAATTAAATGTATTCATTTCCCCTTTCCAGATTGTTAAAGGAGATGGGTTGGCAAGAAGACAGTGAAAATGATGAAACATGTGCACCCTTAACTGAGGATGAAATGAGAGAATTCCAGGTTATTAGTGAACAGGTAAGAACTGAATCATGTAAGCTCACTTTAAAAATAGCCCTTCCTTAATCAGAACAACATATAACTAAGCATTTTTAAGGGGTAAGATAGTTTTATTTAGGGATTTGTTGAGCATCACATTATAGGTCAGATTTGCCTTTGTTTTAAATAGGTCTTCAAGGCTAATTTCTTTAAATCCATGGATCCACAGTACTTAGAAATTAGTGTAAAGAATGTGTCTGATTTATCATTTTCCAGGCATTTAAAAAATGACTTGGTGATAAGTAGAAAACAACAGTAGCTTTCTCAAATGTAATTTCACTTTTATCGTTTTCTTGGCACAGGAATTTTGATATCCTATAACATCTTATATATATTTTAATGTCTGCATAGTTGCTTTTTTGCAACTATGTTGTTTAGTTGCTAAGTCGTGTCCGACTCTTGACCCAGTGAACTATAGCCGTTCTGGCTCCTCTGTCCATGGGATTTCCCAGGCAATAATATAGGAGTGGGTTCCCATTTCCTTCTCCAGGTCATCTTCCCAACCCAGGGATCAAACCTGATCAGCTGTGTTGCCAGGTGAATTCTGTACCACTGAGCCACCAGGGAGTGTTTCTTAGATGTATGGTAGAGTTGAGGGAAATCTGAGGGAGTTTTTCAAATTTTTTTTTCAAATCCATTATACTTTTTGAAAATAGTTCTGGTCATACAGAAGTGATTTTCAAGTATTATTAATGTTAATAATCTTCCAAACACTTTTCACATGCTTTGAATGAAATTTTTGAGGAAATTAGTTATATTAGTAGATTCATCATCCTAAAAAAAATTTGTGCCAAAATGCAAATAGCATAAATTTTACCATTTAGATCATTTTTAAGCATACAGTTCTGTGGCATTTAGCTACATTCACATTGTTACGCAGATATTACCACCACTCACCTCCAGAGCTCTTTTCATTTTGTAAAATTGAACGTCTGTACCTATTAAACCATAACTCCATTCCTTGTTGCTCCCAACCCTTGGAAACAACCACTCTGCTTTCTGTCTCTATGAATTTGACTGCCTTAGCCCCTTATGTAAGTGAAATCATGCAGTATTTGTCCTTTTGTGACTGGCTTATTTTACTTAGCAGAATATCTTCAGGGTTCATCCATGTTGTAGCATGGGTCAATCAGAATATCTTTTTTCCGAGACACAATAATCCATTATATGTGTATGTACCACATTTTGTTTATCCATTCGTCCGTTGATGGACACTTGATGTGCTTCCACCTTTTGGCTGTTGTAAATAATGCTGTGTGAATATGGGTGTATAGATATCTATCTACATGGCTATAGGTTGATAAGTAGTGTCTCTTTCTCTCTCTGTCTCTCTCTCTCTCTCTATACACACACACACACACACACACCCCCACCCCAAAACATTAGAATATATATGTGTATATATATAAATGGTTTGGTATGCTGTAAATGCAGCTCTCCCAAGAGTAGTGATTTATTCCTAGGAAATATTTTGTTATATTGGTGTGATCTATAATTACCTATATAGCTAGTTTTTCAGAAATGATACCATAATCTGTGGAGTTCTATTTACCTTTACTGTGTTCTTGATTATGTTTAATTACTAGAGGATTCTTAGTTTGTAGTAACTCTTGGAGGATAATTTATTCAGTTTATTTTTGTTGATATTTTAGTTACAGAAGAATGGTCTGAGGAAAAATGGTATTTTGAAAAATGGCCTGATCTGTGACTTCAAGTTTGGACCCTGGAAAAACAGCACTTTCAAACCCACTATTGAGAATGACGACACAGAGACAAGTAGCAGTGACACATCAGATGACGACGATGTGTGAAGGATTTCCTAACAGCTTTAGAAATTTTAGTGTGATACATCTCTCATACAGTTTGGGGTGAATTGTAAAAATGAAGAACTATAATTTATGTAGTAAAATACCCCATTAGAAGATGATTTTTTGGGGGACTTCAATATGAAGAAAACCAAGAATGTTGTGTTGGGCTGTGTTGAACATTATTTCTTTGTAAATGAATGTTGTAGAAATGAGGACTTTGGTTGATCCAACATTGACTTTCTTCATCACTGCAGCATTTCTCTGACTAGCAATGTGACGATGTAACAAATGAGAGTTTCTCATTTAATAATAAAAAAATTGTGTAATGTTTTGCAAAGCTTCTGTCTTAAAATGTCCAGGTCTTAAGAAAAAAGGCAGCTTACACTGTTCTGCTTGCAGAGTCATATCTTTTCGTACAATGGAAATCCTCAAGTCCACTTTGTGTGGCGCTGTCCCCAGCCTTCCCCCTCGTCAAAAAAGGACAATGTAGCATGTTGGCTAAAACTGGAGCAAAGTGCACTAAAACGTTAATTTCCTGAACTCAACTGTTGTGCTAGTCACGTTTTAAAACATAAATTGCTCTTTAGCCATTTGTAGTTCAGTAAATATAACAGGAAAGACTTGCCACACTTTCTTCCAAATTTAAGGAGGTGATTTTCAAGAGCTTTATTTGGGTATGTTGTAAGACCAGGATTTTCAGAGTTGATGGAAAAGAGTCTGTGGGAAAACTTATTTTGATAAATTATTACACATGCAGAAAACTGATCACACTGACTGGATCTGTCCACATGGAAAATAAACTGGATTTTCAGAATATTGTCGTTCTCTGTAGTGTTCAAGATATTGGTCTCTAAACACATTGTGGTTTATTCACTTTTTAAAACAAAGTTATACTTTATTTCTTTATGGTGATTACTTTTGAGTTTAGAAAAAGAAAACTACTTAAAATAGCCCTTTTATTATCAACTGCTTAACAAGTTTATTGAATGGTAAAAAAAAGACACTTTATTTTTCATTTGCACATTAATTATAGAATTTTCTCTTTACTGCTCACTGTAAGAGTAATTTTGTTCTCCTTTTTTTAGTATTTTTGACTGTTCTAATTTTGTTTACCCACATTTGCTTTTAGCTTCTTCCACCCCGTTTCCATGTTTAAATATATTCTGATTGTAAAGAGCATAATCTGAAAGCAAAAATGTTTAACATCCTCAAGATGTCTTCTCTGAAAGCTGCAGTGTTTTTGCTGTTTTCCATTTTAGAAATCCTTTGCAGGATCCCCAGCTTTCACCAGAAGCCAGATTTTTTGGTTCACGTTGAGACTGCTGGTGATGGGGAAATTGAAACAAAACACAAGTTTCACCCCCACAAAACTTCTGAGGATGGATTAAAGTGGATATTAGTATTAAATATATCTTAAAATTTATCTTTTATAATAGGCTTTTATTATATAATATGCCATAAATCAGTCTAATCACTTAAAGTGAATGGTAGCATTAGCCACAGTGAAACTGAAACAAGCTTTGTCAGTATCGAATGTTTTTGGAACCCTTAGATTGCACTGTTTGGTTTATGGCTTAATAAAATTTATCAGATGCAAGTTGTATTTGCTAACACAAGCTCGAAGGGATCTGAAAAATGTGGTTTATGTTTGAAATTAATTTATTGTTTTCTAAATAGCTTTTTGAAAAGATTCTATAATTTTCAATTTTTTGTCGTTTTCTGCTTTCCGATAATTTTGCCTTAAGTCTCATTTTTCAGCAGTTACTGTTTATTGTGCATTCACATATTGTGATATTGAATGTTTCCATTGTGGTAAGATACAATGGTATGGTTATTCTGTGTATTTAATGATAGCATTAACCAGTTTGGCTATGGAGTAGATGGAGCCATATGGATGTATTTTATTTTGATAGAATGTTTAAAGCATAGCATGATTTAAACTTGCTTTTGAAATATGGGCAGCTGGTAGAGTTTGGACTATATTGTTTGAAAGGGAACCCGTGAGTATTATGGAAACTAGTTAAATTGTACATCTAGTGTGAAATTGTCAAACCCAGGACATGGAGGCCTGGGGGGAAAAGTTACTGCTTTTAATTGCTTCAAACTGTTTCTCTATGGTAAGTTCTTTTTTACAACCACTTTATTGTGGTATAAATTGGCATAAACTACATATTTAAAGCATATAGTTTATCTTTGCCTTGTGGAAACCATTGCTGGAGTCAGGGTACTGAATATGTATGTCACGCTGAGAAGTTTTATGTTTCCTCCATTGTAATCTTCCCCTTTTACTACTACTACTACCCCCTCTTCCCAGCCTTTTTTTAATGAGCAAAATTCTTACGGTAATGGATTTTAAATAGCATTTCCAAAACTGTATCTTGTCTTATATTCAGGATTAGGGTAACTTATTTCCATAAAGACATTTTTATTAAAGTTGAAATGAATATAGAAATGTTGAGCTAAAAAAAATCAGATTTGAAAGCATCAGGTATACCTTATTAAAATACAGTATGTTGAAGGGCTTGGTATCTATAAACATTTCAAATTTCTTGGCTAGTGTTTGTACTCTTGTTAGAATAAGATTACATAAGCATTTTAAAATTACTTAAGGATAAGTTTAAATACTAATGTCCTAAATGTCCTAATGTCACTCAGTCGTGTCCGACTCTTTGCGACCCCATGAACCGTAACACGCCAGGCCTCCCTGTCCATCACCAACTCCCGGAGCCCACCGAAACCCATGTCCATTGAGTCAGTGATGCCATCCAACCGTCTCATCCTCTGTCGTCCCCTTCTCCTGCCTTCAGTCTTTCCCAACGTCAGGGTCTTTACAAATGAGTCAGCTCTTCACATCAGGTGGCCAAAATATTGGAGTTTCAGCTTCAACATCACGTCTAATGAACACCCGGGCCTGATTTCCTTTAGGGTGGACTGGTTGGCTCTTCGTGCAGTCCAAGGGACTCTCAAGAGTCTTCTACAACACCACAGTTCAGAAGCATCACTTCTTTTGCGCTTAGCTTTCTTCACAGTCCCAACTCGCACATCCATACGTGACTACTGGAAAAACCATAGCCTTGACTAGATGGACCTTTGTTGACAAAGTAATGTCTCTGCTTTTTAATATGCTGTCTAGGTTGGTCATAACTTTTCCTTCCAAGGGGTAAGCGTCTTAATTTCATGGCTGCAGTCACCATCTGCAGTGATTTTGGAGCCCAGAAAAATAAAGTCTGACACTTGCCACTGTTTCCCCATCTATTTGCCATGAACTGATGGGACCAGATGCCATGATCTTAGTTTTCTGAATGTTGAGCTTTAAGCCAATTTTTTCACTCTCCTCTTTCACTTTCATCAAGAGACTCTTGAGTTCTTCACTTTCTGGCATAAGGGTGGTGTCATCTGCGTATCTGAGGTTATTGATATTTCTCCCTGCAATCTTGATTCCAGCTTGTGCTTCGTCCAGCCCAGTGTTTCTGTACTAATGATGTACTCTGCATATGAGTTAAATAGGCAGGGTGACAATATACAGCCTTGACGTACTCTTTTCCTATTTGGAACCAGTGTGTTGTTCCATGTCCATTTCTCACAGTTGCTTCCTGACCTGCATACAGGTTTCTCAAGAGGCAGGTCAGGTGGTCTGGTATTCCTCTCTCTCGAAGAATTTTCCACAGTTAACTGTGATCCACACAGTCAAAGGCTTTGGCATAGACAATAAAGCAGAAGTGGACGTTTTTCTGGAACTCTTTTGCTTTTTTGATGATCCAGTGGATGTTGGCAATTTGAATCCTGGTTCCTCTGCCTTTTCTAAAATCAGCTTGAACATCTGGAAATTCATGGTTCACATATTGCCGAAGCCAGGCTTGGAGAATTTTGAGCATTACTTCATTAGCGTGTGAGGTGAGTGCAATTGTGTGGTAGTTTGAGCATTCTTTGGCATTGCCTTTCTTTGGGATTGGAATGAAAACTGACTTTTTCCAGTCCTGTGGCCACTGCTGAGTTTTCCAGATTGCTGGCTGATTGAGTGCAGCACCTTCACAGCATCATCTTTCAGGATTTGAAATAGCTCAACTGGAATTCCATCACCTCCACTAGCTTTGTTTGAAGTGATACTTCCTAAGGCCCACTTGACTTCACATTCCAGGATGTCTGGCTGTAGATGAGTGATCACACCATTGCCATTATCTGGGTCATGAAGATCTTTTTTGTATAGTTCTATGTATTCTTGACACTTCTTAATATCTAATGCTTCTGTTAGGTCCATACCATTTCTGTCCTTTATTGAGCCCATCTTCGCATGAAATGTTCCCTTGGTATATTTAGTTTTCTTGAAGAGATCTCTCAGTTGAGTTCAGTTCAGTCACTCAGTCATGTCCGACTCTGCGACCCCATGAATCGCAGCATGCCAGGCCTCCCTGTCCATCACCAACTCCTGGAGTCACCCAGACTCGGGTCCATCCAGTCAGTGATGCCATCCAGCCATCTCATCCTCTGTTGTCCTCTTCTTGTGCCCCCAATCCCTCCCAGCATCAGAGTCTTTTCCAATGAGTCAACTTTGCATGAGGTGGCTAAAGTATTGGAGCTTCAGCTTTAGCATTCCTTCCAAAGAAATCCCAGGGTTGATCTCCTTCAGAATGGACTGGTTGGACCTCCTTGCAGTCCAAGGGACTCTCAAGAGTCTTCTCCAACACCACAGTTCAAAAGCATCAATTCTTCGGCGCTCAGCCTTCTTCACAGTCCCAACTCTCACATCCATACATGACCACAGGAAAAACCATAGCCTTGACTAGACGAACCTTTGTTGGTAAAGTAATGTCTCTGGTTTTTAATATGCTATCTAGGTTGGTCATAATTTTCCTTCCAAGGAGTAAGCGTCTTTTAATTTCATGGCTGCGGTCACCATCTGCAGTGATTTTGGAGCCCAAGAAAATAAAGTCTGACACTGTTTCCACTGTTTCCCCATCTATTTCCCATGAAGTGATGGGACTGGATGCCATGATCTTTGTTTTCTGAATGTTGAGCTTTAAGCCAACTTTTTCACTCTCCTCTTTCACTTTCATCAAAAGGCTTTTGAGTTCCTCTTCACTTTCTGCCATAAGGGTGGTATCATCTGCATATCTGAAGTTATTGATATTTCTCCCGGCAATCTTGATTCCAGCTTGTGCTTCTTCCAGTCTAGCGTTTCTCATGATGTATTCTGCATATAAGTTAAATAAGCAGGGTGACAATATACAGCCTTGGAACCAGTCTGTTGTTCCATGTCCAGTTCTAACTGTTGCTTCCTGACCTGCGTACAAATTTCTCAAGAGGCAGATCAGGTGGTCTGGTATTCCCATCTCTCAGAATTTTCCACAGTTGATTGTGATCCACACAGTCAAAGGCTTTGGCATAGTCAAGAAAGCAGAAATAGAGGCTTTTCTGGAACTCTCTTGCTTTTTCCATGATCCAGCAGATGTTGGCAGTTTGATCTCTGGTTGCTGTGCCTTTTCTAAAACCAGCTTGAACATCAGGAAGTTCACGGTTCACATATTGCTGAAGCCTGGCTTGTAGAATTTTGAGCATTACTTTACTAGTGTGTGAGATGAGTGCAATTGTGCAGTAGTTTGATATCTCTAGTCTTTGCTAGTCTGTTGTTTTCCTCTATTTCTTTGCATTGATTTTGAGGAAGGCTTTCTTATCTGTCCTTGCTATGTAGAACTCTGCATTCAAATGGGTATATCTTTCTTTTCCTCCTTAGCTTTTTGCTTACCTTTTCACAGCTATTTGTAAGGCCTCCTCAGACAGCCATTTTGGTTTTTTGCATTTCTTTTTTTTGAGGATGGTCTTGATCCTGTCTCCTGTACAATGTCATGAACCTCTGTCCATAGTTCTTCAGGCACTCTGTCTATCAGGTCTAGTCCCTTAAATCTATTTCTGACTTCCACTGTATAATCATAAGGAATTTGATTTATCCTTTATGATTATACATAGGAAGTGTATATTACTGACTCCCAAAACATAACTAACCTTGACCTTCAGATTCTGCCTAAATGATTCATAATCCCTTACTCTAAAACTTTGTAAAAGATGTTTTATTAAATGTGTTTTATTAGAATTCAGCTACCTGGATTAGAAAAGGTACTTGTGAAATTTTTCATTAAAGTGAGGTTTTTATTTTGCCATATAAATTTAGGAATATATTGCTTCTGCTGCTAAGTTGCCTCAGTCATGTCCAACTCTTTGCAGCCCTATGGACTGTAGCCTGTCAGGCTCCTTTGTCCATGGGATTCTCCAGGCAAGAATACTGGAGTGGGTTGCCATGCCCTCCTCTAGGGGATCTTCCCGATTGGATTGAACCTGCGTCTCTCTCTGTCTCCTGCATTGGCAGGCAGGTTATGACCACTTGTACCACCTGCCCATGCGATTCTCCCGGCAAGAATACTGGTTACCATGCCTTCCTCCAGGGGATCTTCCTGACCAGATTGAACCCACATCTGTTATGTCTCCTGCATTGGCAGGCGGGTTCTTTACCACTAGCGCCACCTGGGAAGGCCTAGGGATATATTGCTAGATTTTTAAATAAGAATATCACTAATTGTGAGAGGTGGGTATTATGATTTTTTCTTTTGAAAACAGTTACATTTCTGGAGGTTGTAATCATTACTTGGCTCTTCAGGAGTGAGTGAGCAGGACATTTCAAGCAATAGCAAAATCCATTAAAATCTCCGAGGGCTGTAAAGAAGTTTCCATTATTCTATTTTGCTACTTAATGTAAATTTGCCTTAGGGCTGAATGCTAGAATTTAGAAAAATGATGGGTCTCCCAAGAGAACTTTTGATTATTTTAGTAGGTAGTTTGTTTGCTGACACATGGACCCAAAGTGTTACTACTTAAGGGCTTGAGAATATGTATAACTCACTTATCTACTTTAAAAGGTTTTCTAATTGAAATTCTGTCCTTATGAGATATAAAGTGCAGTTAATCACTACTTGTGCAGTTCATCACTTGCTGACATTTAATTTATCCTGTAGATTTCACTCTACCTATCCATTTATAATCTTTGTTTTGTAGAAACCTAATCTGAAACTGAAATTCATAATGTTAAATCATGTTAGAAGGGCATTACTGTAGCATGTTTAATGGCAGCAGTGTATACCCAACCCTTGGGTATACATAAGGCCCCCTGTAATAGTAGTTCTCAAATTTGTCTACACATTAGTGTTACTAGAGAACTTAAAAAAGATTCTAATGTATTGACATGCAGTATGGTAGAGTAGTCACACTTGGATTTGAAACCTGGCTTTACCCTTTATGTGAGCTTTGATCTTAATCCAGATAGTTAATTTCTTGAGATGTTAATATCTCTTCTGTAGAATTACCGTAAGGATGAAGAGAATCACTAACACCTAGTGTAAATCCTGGGTACACAGTAGGTGTTCATGAATTTTAGCTGTTAATCACTACTGTTAATACCACGTAATTCAACAGGATCCCAGTAGCATGTAGTTCAGTCGCTCAGTCGTGTCCAACTCTGCAACCCTGTGGGCTGCGGCCTGCAGGGCTTCCCTGTCCATCACCAAACCCCCAGAACTTGCTCAAACTCTTGTCCATCGAGTCGGTGATGCCATCCAACCATCTCATCCTCTGTCGTCCCCTTCTCCTACCTTCAATATTTCCCAGCATCAGGGTCTTTTCAAATGAGTAAGTTCTTCACATCAGGTAACCTTCAATATTTCCCAACATCAGGGTCTTTTCAAATGAGTAAGTTCTTCACATCAGGTAGCCAAAGGATTGGGAGTTTCAAGTTCAGCATCAATCCTTCCAATGAATATTCAGGGCTGATTTCCTTTAGGATGGACTGGTTGGATCTCCTTGCAATCCAAGGGACTCTCAAGAGTCTTCTCCAACACCACAGTTCAAAAGCATCAGTTCTTCAGTGCTCAGCTTTCTTTATAGTCCAACTCTCAAATCCATACATAACTACTGGAAAAACCATAGCTTTGACTAGACAGACTTTTGTTGGCAAAGTAATGTCTCTGCTTTTTAATATGCTGTCTAGGTTGATCATAGCTTTGCTTCCAAGGAGCAAGCATCTTTTAATTTCATGGCCGCAGTCACCATCTGCAGTGATTTTGAAGCATGTAGTACATATTTTTAAAAGTTACATGTTAGATTAAACAGAAACTATTCTAAATGGTTATATGTGGTGTAAAACAACTGGTTGAGTTCTTACTAAACTGACTTCCTTTCTACTTCATTTATTTGACATTATACTCAGTTATGAACTAAACTTGATATTTTTTTTTTTTACTCTAAGGAGAAGTTTACCAGTTTTCTGAAATGCAGTCATTAAACTTTAGTGGTAAATCATATTCTTGTCAACTAATTACAAAGGTGGGCTTCAGTACTTTCAAATTTTTGAAAATAGAATTGCATTTAATAGTGACATTTTTTGTAGAAATAATTTTAAGCTGGAGTTTATTTCTCTCAAGGTTTTATCCTTTTACTAGGATGCTAAAGATGATCAGAGATAATGTGGAGAATTTTGATGAGAGGAATATGACTTTTTAAAAGCTGTTTACCCTTAAATGGACACTAGATCATGGGACAAGCTTACTAGGTCTGGGTCACAAGAAAATTAAGATTATAGGTATCAACTTTTAAGAAGTTTATGATTCTGTAATATTTAAAAATTTTTTATTGGAGCATAGTTGATTTACAATGTGTTTCTGCTGAATAGCAAAGTGAATCAGTTACACATATATCCACTTTTTTTTAGATTCTATTCCCATATACATCATTACAGAGCCTTGAGTAGAGTACCCTGTGCTACACAATAGGTACTAATTATGTATTTTATTATAGTGTTGTGTATATATCAACCCAACCTTCCAATTTATCCTTCCCAACTCTCCTGCCTTCCCCCTTGGTAACCATAAATTTGTTTTCTACATCTGTGACTTTCTGGTTTGTAAATAGGCTCATTTGTACCATTTTATTAGATTCCACATATAAGCAGTATATTTCTTTTCTTTGCACTCAGTATGACAATCTCTAGGCCCATCCATGTCACTGCAAATGCCATGATTTCATTCTCTTTTTCATGACTAATATTCCATTGTATGTGTATGTATATATCTAGATAGATATCTATATATTTAGATATAGATCTAAATATATAGATATCTATCTAGATTGAGGGCAGGAAGAGAAGGGCCAACAGGATGAGATAATTAGATGGCATTGTTGACACAACGAACATGAATCAGAGCAAACTATGGGAGTTTATGAAGGATAGGGAAGCCTGGTGTGCTGCAGTCCATGGGGATGCAAAGAGTTGGACATGACATAGCAACTAAGCAGCAACACACACACAGTGGAGTGGACACACACAGACATACAGATACACACACAGACACGCACACGCACTCTGGTTCCAGTCTCTTAGAGTATCTTCCTGAATCTGGTTCTCCTACAGGCAGATTCTTTATTGTCTGGGCTACAGGGAAGACCTATGTATATGTATTTACCATATTTTTTTAATCCATTCTTTTGCCAGTGGACATTTAGTTTGCTTCCTGGCTATTGTAAATAGCGCTGTAGTGAACATTGGGGTACATGTATCTTTTCAAGTTATGGTATTCTCCAAATATATGCCCACGAGTGGAATTGCTGGATCATATGGTAGCTCTTGTTTTTAGTTTCTTAAGGGACCTCCATACTGTTCTCCATAGTGGCTGTACCGATTGACATTCCCACCAACAGTGTAGTAAGGTTCCCTTGTAATGACATTTTAGATATTAGAGTATTTTTTCAGTAAGGGATTTACTTTTGTTGTTACAACTTTAATGCAGCTTTAACATGGTTTTGTAATGCTCAAAATTCTCCAAGTCAGGCTTCAGCAATACATGAACCGTGAACTTCCAGATGTTCAAGCTGGTTTTAGAAAAGGCAGAGGAACCCGAGATCAAATTGCCAACACCCGCTGGACCATGGAAAAAGCAAGAGAGTTCCAGAAAAACATCTATTTCTGCTTTATTGACTATGCCAAAGCCTTTGACTGTGTGGATCATAGTAAATTGCGGAAAATTCTTTTTCTTTTTTCATAATTAATCCATTTTTATTGTAAAAAGAAATATAAGTAAAAAGATCTTAGTTCTTTTTAAATATAAGTCAAAAGTAAGAAATTCATTTTGCTGCTGCTGCTGCTAACTCGCTTCAGTCGTGTCCGACTCTGTGCGTCCCCATAGATGGCAGGCCACCAGGCTCCCCCGTCCCTGGGATTCTCCAGGCAAGAACACTGGAGTGGCTTGCCATTTCCTTCTCCAATGCATGAAAGTGAAAAGTAAAAGTGAAGTCGCTCAGTCATGTCCCACTCTTCACGAGCCCATGGACTGCAGCCTACCAGGCTCCTCCGTCCATGGGATTTTCCAGGCAAGAGTACTAGAGTGGGGTGCCATCGCCTTCTACAGGAAAATTCTGATAGAGATGGGAATACCAGACCACCTGACCTGCCTCTTGAGAAACCTATATGCAGGTCAGGAAGCAACAGTTAGAACTGGACATGGAACAACAGACTGGTTCCAAATAGGAAAAGGAGTACGTCAAGGCTATATATTATCACCCTGCTTATTTAACTTATATGCAGAGTACATCATGAGAAACGTTGGGCTGGAAGAAGCACAAGCTGGAATCCAAGATTGCCAGGAGAAATATCAATAACCTCAGATAATGCAGATGACACCACCCTTATGGCAGAAAGTGAAGAGGAACTCAAAAGCCTCTTGATGAAAGTGAAAGAGGAGAGTGAAAAAGTTGGCTTAAAGCTCAACATTCAGAAAACGAAGATCATGGCATCTGGTCCCATCCCTTCATGGGAAATAGATGGGGAAACAGTGGAAACAATGGCAGACTATTTTTTTGGGCTCAAAATCACTACAGATGGTGATTGCAGCAGTGAAATTAAAAGATGGTTACTCCTTGGAAGGAAAGTTATCATCAACCTAGATAGCATATTAAAAAGCAGAGACATTACTTTGCCAACAAAGGTCCGTCTGGTCAAAGCTATGGTTTATCCAGTAGTCATGTATGGATGTGAGAGTTGGACTATAAAGAAAGCGGAGTGCCAAAGAATTGATGCTTTTGAACTGTGGTGTTGGAGAAGACTCTTGAGAGTCCCTTGGACTGCAAGGAGATCCAACCAGTCCATCTTAAAGGAGATCAGTCCTGGGTGTTCATTGGAAGGACTGATGCTGAGGCTGAAACTCCAATACTTTGGCCACCTGATGCAAAGAACTGACTCATTGGAAAAGACCCTGATGCTGGGAGGGATTGGGGGCAGGAGGAGAAGAGGACAACAAAGGATGCGATGGCTGGATGGCATCACCGACTCGATGGACATGAGTTTGTGTAAACTCCAGGAGTTGGTGATGGACAGGGAGGCCTGGTGTGCTGTGATTCATGGGCTCACAAAGAGTCGGACACGACTGAGTGACTGAACTGAACTGAATGTGGTTTTTTTTAAAGATAGGAGGAATTTGCAGACTAGCAATTAACTGGTGTTTTCCCTGGTGGTTCAGATGGTGAAGAGTCAGTCCACCTGCAATGCAGAAGATCCAGGTTTGATTCCTGGGTTGGGAAGATCCCTGGAGAAGGAAATAGCAAACCACTCCAGTATTCTTTCCTGGAGAGTCCCATGGACAGAGGAGTCTGGTGGGCTATAGTCCACAGGGTTGCAAAGAATCCTGGCAGACTAAGCACACTTTAAACGCCTCCTTCAGTTAGTCTGGGTACTGAAATAGTAGTAGTTGCTTTACAAGAAGCTGATTTGGTGAGGTGAAAAAGTATTTTATTTGGAGTTAGTACTTTCTCCTCAAAATTGAGCTGAAATGTCCTGACAATGGCACTGCTATTTTTGGTGAAGTGAGTTGTAGAGCAGAGAGTCATTTGGTGGAATAGATAAAACCTGGGTAGTGAGAAGTGAGGCATATAGGGCCCATCTTTATGCCCAAATAGAGATGTAAAGGCTTCATGCCACCCATCAAGATATCTATAATTTCCTTATGGGGGACTTTTTTTTTTTTTTAAGTTGGGTGTTGGCAGACTTTCTATAAAACGGCAGATGGTAAATATTTTAGGCCATATAATCTGTTGAAAAGTGTTAAGTTGCTCAGTCATGTCGGACTCTGTGATGCTGTGGACTGTAGCCTGCCAGCCTCCTCTGTCAATGGAATTCTCCAGGGAAGAATATCAGAGTGGGTAGCCATTCACTTCTCTAGGGGATCTTATTGTAAGTGGATTCTTTACCATCTGAGCCACCAGGGAAGCCCCATATGGTCTGTTGCAACTACTCAAATTTGCCATTATAGCATGAAAGCAGTCAGAAAATACCTGAATGAATGGATGTGTCCTGTGTTCCAATAAAACTAGCTATCTAGGGGCAGTAGTTGGCTAGATTGAGGGCAGGAGGAGAAGGGGGTGACAGGATGGGATGGTTGGATGGCATCACTGACTCAATGGATACACGTCTGAGCAAACTCCAGGAGATAGTGAACAACAAGGAATCCATCTGGCGTGCTGCAGTCCTTGGGGTCACAAAGAGTCGGATATGACCTGGTGACTGCTCAACAACTTTTCAGTCTTAAGGACCAGAACTTTGGAAATGAGTAAAAGTTGGATTGTGGTATTTGATCTTTGCACCATTACCTGGATGATTTTTTGTCTTGTTAAAAAAACCTTTAAAATATTTTTCCTGTTTTTGTAAAGATGATTGTAGTAATGTATCTACGCAGGATAAAATACATTGCATCCTGAATCACATCGAAAGAAATGCAGATTTATCAATACCATATAAGTAGAGACTACTGAGAAAATGGAAAAACTTTAGTAACACATGGAGAGTTTTAGAAGTACAAACTTTTTTCTCCTCTAAAAGTGCAGTAATTTCTTTCCTGACTTCTGTTACTCTGCCAGCATTCTGGACTTCATGTGTCTATAAACATAAAAAGAAACTTTTTTTTCATTTTTTATTTTGTCAACAGTAATATGAACCACTTATTTTAAAGGAAAAGCCTTTAGGCAAAGCCTTTGGTAGAAATTAGAATTTTTCTCTGAAGCGGCAGTTTATGGTGAAGAATAGTTTATCTGTTAAACATGAGAGAAGCAACTCTGTTTGGTACTGGAAGTTACTATTACAACACATCAGGTTCCCATTAGATTTTGGGTCCCTTCATTTGAAGTATGGTGGCTGCTTAGATGACTGCCCAGATAATAACTTGGATAATCTCTCATTAGTGCATGTTCAGAATAGCAGTTTGGCACAGAAAAGAGGACAGTACAAAATTATTCCTCAAGTTTGAGTGAGGGAAAGGTCTCAGGTCTCTAACAGGGAAAAAGGTAAGACTAGTGTATTGAATCTGAACCCAGAAATTCATGATAGGAAACAGCTTCCTCAGCTAGTAAAGCTGCAAAACAGTGCAGTCAAGCCACTGCACAGATACCGCATGGGGTCTAAATCCATAGAAAAGAATAAGGAGTAAGTTCCTGCAGCAGTGACTGAACCCAGCCATAACTCACAAGAGACAGGACTAAATGGTCTTTAACTGGCTCCAGGTTTAAATACTCTGTCATCCAACCTAGATAAGAGGGATTTGATCTAAAATGGAGAATGAAAAAATGTGGAGATATAAACTCTTGTTAGCTTACATTTAAATTTGACCAGTGACTTATTTAGCAGTAAATACTCCTTATATCTGGAACTTCCCAAGTTAAAACAAATAGAAAAGTCTGTAAAAGGAGGGCCTGCTAGGCCAGGCCCTGTGCTGAAAGTACAAAGAATAAAGATAACCCCTGTGCTGAAATTGATCACGGCTTTGTAGGATAAATTAATGTAAATGAGTTTTCAAAATATGTGCAGTGTGTAGAGTTAGGGGTAGGGTAAGAGGTCTCAGGGGAGGCTTTCCAGAAGATGTCTTAGCTTGGTTTTAACGAATAATAATTTATAAGGCACACAGAGGACAGAAGGGAATTGTAGGCAAATTATGGGAATTGGCCCATACTGAGTTCAGGAAACCTTACAGGGTTCAGTGTAAGCTTGAGCTTTAAATCTTTTTATGTCAAGGTTCATATGTATGCTTTCTTAAATCTCAGGGACAGGTAGGAGGGAAAGCTTGCCAATGTCTCATGCAGGTTTGCGTACGTAAAGTCATCTAGGTTGAGGGGTGCATGTTAGCAATAGAAGAGGCAAACTAAAACCGGCACGTTGGGAGAAAGGTTGAACAGGGGTCTGATTTGCACAAGAGAAGTTCCCCAAGGCAGCCCATCAATAATACCATGTTAGATAATGACCCCAGAAAAATGAGGTTCTAATGAATGATTTTTCTCTTTCAATAAGTAAACTTCTTCTCTCTCCTTTGTACAAAGTCAGTTCAGTTCAGTCACTGAGTCGTGTCTGACTTTGCAACCCCATGGACTGCAGCACACCAGGCCTCCCTGTCCATCACCAACTCCCTGAGTTTACTCAAACTCATGTCCATTGAGTCGGTGATGCCATCCAACTATCTCATCCTCTGTCGTCCCCTTCTCCTCCTGCCCCTAATCCCTTCAGCATCAGGGTCTTTTCCAATGAGTCAACTCTTCACATCAGGTAGCCAAAGTATTGGAGCTTCAGCTTCAACATCGGTCCTTCCAGTGAATATTCAGGACTGATTTTCTTGAGAATGGACTGGCTGGATCTCCTTGCAGTCCAAGGGACTCTCAAGAATCTTCTCCAACACCACAGTTCAAAAGCATCAATTCTTCGGCACTCTGCCTTCTTTATAGTCCAACTCTCACATCCATATGTGACCACTGGAAAACCATAGCCTTGACTCAACAGACCTTTGTTGGCAAAGTAATGTCTCTGCTTTTTAATATGCTGTCTAGGTTGGTCATAAGTTTTCCTTCCAAGGAGTAAGCATCTTTTAATTTCATGGCTGCAGTCACCATCTGCAGTGATTTTGGAGCCCAAAAAGATAAAGTCTGACACTGTTTCCACTGTTTTCCCATCTATTTGCCGTGAAGTGATGGGACCAGATGCCATGATCTTTGTTGAGCTTTAAGCCAACTTTTTCACTCTCCTCTTTCGTCAAGAGGCTCTTTAGTTCCTCTTCACTTTCTGCCATAAGGGTGGTGTCATCTGCATATCTGAGGTTATTGATACTTCTCCTGGCAATCTTGATTCCAGCTTGTGCTTCATCCAGCCCAGCATTTATCATGATGTACTCTGCATATAAGTTAAATAAGCAGGGTGACAATATACAGCCTTGATGTATTCCTTTTCCTATTTGGAACCAGTGTGTTGTTCCATGACCAGTTCTAACTGTAGCTGCTTAACCTGCATCGCATTCCTCAAGAGGCAGGTCAGGTGGTCTGGTATTCACGTCTCTTTCAGAATTTTCCACAATTTATTGTGATCCACATAGTCAAAGGCTTTGGCTTAGTCAATAAAGCAGAAAAAGACGTTTTTCTGGAACTCTCTTGTTTTTTTGATGATCCAGCCAATGTTGGCAATTTGATCTCTGGCTCCTCTGCTTTTTCTAAAACCAGCTTAAACCAGCTGGAAGTTCACGGTTCACGTATTGTTAAAGCCTGGCTTGGAGAATTTTGAGCACTACTTTACTAGCGTGTGCTGCTCCTGCTCCTGCTCCTGCTAAGTCGCTTAGTCGTGTCCGACTCTGTGCGACCCCATAGACGGCAGCCCACCAGGCTTCCCCGTCCCTGGGATTCTCCAGGCAAGAACACTGTAGTGGGTTTCCATTTCCTTCTCCAATGCATGAGGGTGAAAAGAGAAAGTGAAGTCGCTAAGTCGAGTCTGACTCTTAGCGACCCCATGGACTGCAGCCTACCAGGCTCCTCCATCCATGGGATTTTCCAGGCAAGAGTACTGGAGTAGGGTGCCATTGCCTTCTCCAATTAGCGTGTGAGATGAGTGCAATTGTGCAGTAGTTTGAACATTCTTTGGCATTGCCTTTCTTTGGGATTGGAATGAGAACTGACCTTTTCCAGTCCTGTGGCCACTGCTGAGTTTTCCAAATTTCCTGGCATATTGAGTACAGCACTTTCACAAAATCATCTTTTAGGATTTGAAATAGTTCGACTGGAATTCCATCACCTCCACTATCTTTGTTTGTAGTGATGCTTCCTAAGGCCCACTTGACTTCACATTGCGGGATGTCTGGCTCTAGGTGAGTGATCACACAATCGTGATTATCTGGGTCGTGAAGATGTTGTTCATACAGTTCTTCTGTGTATTCTTGCCACCACTTCTTAGTATCTTCTGCTTCTGTTAGGTCCATACCATTTCTGTCTTTTATTGAGCCCATCTTTGGATGAAATGTTCCTTTGGTATCTCTAATTTTCTTGAAGAGATCTCTAGTCTTTCCTATTCTATTGTTTTCCTCTATTTCTTTGCATTGATCACTGAGGAAGGCTTTCTTATCTCTCCTTGCTATTCTTTGGAACTCTGCATTCAAATGGGTATATCTTTCCTTTTCTCCTTTGCTTTTTGCTTCTCTTCTTTTCAAAGCTATTTGTAAGGCCTCCTCAGACAGCCATTTTGATTTTTTGCATTTCTTTTTCTTGCATTTCTTGGTCTTGATCCTGTCTCCTGTACAATGTCAGGAACCTCCGTCCATAGTTCATCAGACACACTGTCCTTCAGATCTAGTCCCTTAAATCTATTTCTCACTTTCACTGTATAATCATTAGGGATTTGATTTAGGTCATACCTGAATGGTCTAGTGGTTTTCCCTACTTTCTTCAGTTTAAGTCTGAGTTTGGCAATAAGGAGTTCATGATCTGAGCCACAGTCAGCTTCCGGTAGTCCAAAGTAATTCATACTAAAAAGCAAATAGTTGAAAATTATTTGACAATTACCATAAACAAAATGTAGCAATAGTGAATGAGGAGACTCAACATATAAAGACATGGTCCTTCCTCGAGAGACATGCTCTTTTTACCTAAATATCTGTATTTTTAAGACCAGGGAAGATAAGTCTGATTCTTTGTATAGCTTACTTAGATACATTCTTAGTATCTGAACGTTTGTTTTAAAAAAATCTCTTTGAATAGGTATTTGTGTTATTTCCAAAAATAAATTGAATTTACACTTAAAGCTTGTTCAAATTCTTCATATGTTGTATGTAATTTTCTGTGGTTTATTTCACAATTGAGAGGAAGAAATTCACAAAGTGCTAAGCTGTATCCTCTAAGGCCAAGAAGTGCTCCTATCAAAGATTATTTAAAATAAATACATGTCTTGACTTTGGAGGACAGAACCAAAAGAATTCCAAAAATGATCTAAGTAATGGCAATATCACCAAAATTATTTGCACATCTAAGCAACTTTGGTGTGTCCAGGTCCTCTCCTGAGTCTTCCGAAGTGTACAGCCTACCAATGTGATTACTCTGAAACAATAGTCATTTGGATGGTCCAGTTCCAGTGTGCTTGTTAAAAAAAATAAAAATCACATGTTTTATAAGATGTAATGTTAATAAAAAAATTCCTAGAGTATTACTTGTTGTTTGCCTTGAATTTTAGCTACTGATTTGGTAGACAGGAGTTTTGCTGAAATTGCAGTTGCTAACTTTGGCAAATTTCCAAGCTGTTGTTTTTGACTTGGAGATAATTATGAAGAGAGGTTAGATTTTCCTAGCATCTCTCTCAATGCAGGCTGGGTGACTCTTCATAGGCATTCATTCATCTTGTTGAATCTAATTAGCACAGGCATTTTTGGGTCTCAGAAGGTCCATCTATCAATTGCTGAGACTCCAGGCTATTTTTAGCAAAAGATAAATGTGTGTGCAAGGGTCCCCCAAAGATGAGGCAAGTAGAGAGCAAGTAAGAAGGCTGGTTTTAAGAGTTTGCAGGACTCTTGGAAAAAGAGGGATTAATTAGATAGTTTTTGTGCAATGTTGGTCCAGTTACCTAACTTGTATGTACTTGTTTCCTTAGGTAAAAAATTGGATACTATTTGGAGCTGTCTTATAAAAATTGGGGGAAGACTAACAAAACCTCTCAAACATGTAAAGCCCTTTTAAGAGCTTGGCAGGTAGTCAACAACCAGCAATATTAGCTTTTGCTATTGTTTTTCCCCTATGTAGCTTATTGAGAAATCTAGCAAGTATTTTTCTAAATAAATGTGTCATATGAGTAAACATTATTTTTATGTTTAACAAGTAGTTTTAAACATATTCTTCACTGGTCCTTACACCAGTTGCTGGAGTGTAGTTGAAAAGACTAAGTACTCTTATTTTTACAAACTGAAATCCAAGGAGATTAGTAATTTGCCTCAAGTCACCCTCCTAGCACGTGGGTACGCTGGAAATTATGAATGGGGCTGTCTAATTTCCTAATTCAGTGTGCTTTCTACTAGGTTAAGGGCCAGTCCGAGAATGTTGGATGAGGGATGGAGGTTTCAGCTCACTGAATGAAAAATCTTCCTACTAGAGTTCTTACAAAGTGGTTTCCTTGAGAAGGTATGAGCAGTGACAGTAGTCAAGCAGGAGCTGGGTGACCAATTTTGATAGATATTATTAAGGGCTTTTTGTATTTGGGAAAATCTTGACCTAGATAACTGAAATGGCCCTTTTGACTTAGATTGTGTGGTTTCATGTAGGGGAAATTTGTTAACTTGTGCTCTTTAAATTGCCATTTTTCACTGTGACTCATTACAAGGTCATAAATAACTTCAGCTGCTTCTCCCTTGGATGCTCTGTGTAATTCATTTGCCTCATGCTTTCTAATAGCACTCTATGACTAACATGACCTGGAATATTTAGCCTTAGGTGTGTGTCCCTTTGCATCACACAGAATATTAAAAAGACATGTATTCAAGAATTGAAATCTGGTAAAAATAACTTATTGTTTTATGCAGAACATTTTTAAATGAAGCTGGTGTTTTGTTTTGTTTTGTTTTCCTTTACTGTTAGTACCTGGGAGTGAAAAGATACAATGATTACTAATATTGTTTGGTGCCTGCACCTCGATTCATGCTGAAGTACTATTGGTGTACACATTCAACACAATTGTTCTACTATGAACTATATATTTTAAAGAAATCATTCAGTGTTTGACTGTTTAAGCACTGAATAATTTTTTTGTTGGCAAGCATTTACATGAAAGAAGAAGATATTCTTTGGTAATTAATTGATATTGATACCAGGTGAATATAAGCAAAACAACAAATCCCAAATTCAGTCATTTACATGGCAAGTACAATTTTAAAGATAAGCTATTAATTCAGTCTCCATGTTTGCAGCTAAAATTTTAATTCACCAAATTACCATATCATTGGAAAATAGCACGCTTGTGATTTCTTTACTTAATTTTCAGGCATTCCATATTGTCTGTTCTATCAGGGCTTGAAATTAAATGCCTCTCAGCTAATGTGTGAGTTTCTCTAGTTAGTGGAATACAAAAACCTGTGAGATGCTTTGATGACCTTTTCATTTCCAGTCTGGAAATGCCTAAAACTATTTTGGCTTTTAAAGAGCTCATCATGTCCATGTTAAAAATAATAGGGCTGCTATAACAAAGTACCACAAATTAGGTGGCTTTTAACAACAGGAATTTATTGTCTCTCAGTTCTGGAGACTAGAAGCCTGAAATTAAGGTGTTGGCAGGGCCATCCCCTTCCTGAAGTTTCTAGGGGACGGTTCCTCCTTGTCTCTAACTAGCTTCCGGTGTTTTCTGACAATGCTTGGCATTCCTTGCTTTGTGGCAGTAACAAGAAGTAACACGAAATCTCTGTTTGCATCTTCACATGGTTCTTTTCCCTCTGTGTATCTAGTATCTGTCTTCTTTTAGGACATCAGTGATTAGATTAGGGCTTAAGCTATTATGATTCATCTTAGTTGATTATGTCTGAAAGACCCTGCCTCCATCAAATGACATTCTCACTTTCAAGGTAGACAGGAACTTGAGGGGCGGCACACAACTCAGTGGGAACTCAATCCCTTTTTCTTTAAACTCTTTATATACTTTCTTTAAACTCTGGTCTCAAAATGATGTTGCAACTTAAGTAGCACTATAAAACTATTTGAAAAACTATATGAAAATATTCTCCTGTATAAGGCACAATAAGGCAAGTTATAAACATCTGTAAAGCCAAGGGGAAGATAGTTTTAATTGTACTTTTGTTTGCTTATAGTTTTGCCCGGTTTCTTTGGAGTAGATGTAGATTCTTCTCCCTTCCATGAGATAGGACCCTTCTATGGGTGTCAGTTTCATCTCTTTCAACATCTTTAAATGTAGATGGCACAAGCGTGGATTGAAAAAAACAGTCTTTCAATCTCCCTATTTTAAGGCATCTATGCTAAAACATAAGAAAAATATATAGTTAATTTTCATATAAAATATTAAGCTACCCTAATATTTTATGTAAAACTCTAAAACAGTTTCAAGAATTTTAAAATATTGAATTTTATATTCAATATTAAAGAATATAAAAATATAAAATTATACTCAGTAGTGTTGTTTCCACAGAGTTACAAGAAAATATTGTGGGCTTCAGAATCACGATTTATTGGATAATGAATTAGCAGAAAACATAGCAAGTATAACTGAAGATAGCTAGCAAGAGCCCTGTAGGAGAACAGAGGACAAAATTAATCTTTGAAAATGCAGGGATTCATACCCTAAACCAGTTATGCCTTAGAAATTTCTAAAAAAAATTACAATATACAAATACACATTGCATCAGTCAGCAGAGCAGTAACACTATCATGTGTCACGTAGCCTCTGGAAAACTCCACTGTACATGTATGGAAAAATGAAAGTTACAGAAGCAAAAACATGTTAGTATTACAGTGAAAGGAGTTCTGACTTTTCCCAACCTGAAAAGGGAGTCATAGCCTCAGGAGTCTGGCCCCTACTTAGAGAACCCCTGTAAAGGCTAGATTAGATATGCTTATACCTAATGCCAGTAGTTAGTTCACCAAATTACGTTCTCCATTATCTTAATAGTGCTAAGGCCACTCCCACCAGACCTTGAGCTCAGTCACCAAGGAAGTGATCATGTTTTGTTTATCTTTGCATCTTTATCATGGCTCCTTGTCCATAAAACATATTAACAGTCTTCAATAAATGTTCATTGAAAAAATTTGAGAATTTTTAATTTCATCAGAAAACATGGTCAAAGTATTTAAAAATCTTTGGTGCCCTCAAGAGGCATAGTAGTGCAAAGCAGCTTATGGAAAATACTGCATGCATTATTTTTTAATTTTGAGCCTAATTTGGGTTTAGGTTGCTACCTCTCTGGATTGATAAGAGTTTTCTTCCACTCCAAATTATCTTACAAGTGTCAAACAGATTCTTGTATTCCACTTTTTATGTCCCATTTCATGTTGATACAGGTTGAAATGATAATATTCTTTACTGAATAGTTTCTTACTAGCATTAAGATGCTGACCAATTGACTATACTCCACGGTTTCTTACTTTCCTGTTGCCAAGAAAAGCTGATCATTGCAGCTAGTTTTCTCTGATGAGAGAGGTGAGTTTTGTACTTGATATTCTGAAATTACCTCTTGCCTTTGATTCAAATCTTTGTTATTTCACCCTGTTATGGGTCTATATTTCTTTTGAGAGCAGACATTATTTCATATTACGAATGTCTGGCATATTTAAAATTTTCTTTTAATTGAGTTTAATTATTTTATCTTGTTATACCTGTTCCAAAATAAATGAGGTTTTTTACTCTGTGGTTTTGTAGGTGCACATACTTGTAACCAAAAGAGCAAAGGTGACCGCATTTATTTTCAGGGAACTCTTACATAAATGGAAAATGTGGGTGATCTCCCCAGTTATCATTAACAAATTTGGCAGTTCTGACATGCCTTAGGTGTATTGAGTTCCTTATAATACCCAAATTATTAAAAAGACTTGCGGATCACTCAGCCACACTGATGGTCAATGTAGTAGAAAGAACCAAGAATTTTATACTTGCTTTAAGGTTGAATGCCATGTGAGGACACTAAAGAGATTTTTTTGTTTGGTTTTTGGTGGAAGTTCACCAAAGTGTTAAAAGTTTGGAAGAACTAAAATTTTTATCTAGATAGAGAAAAGTCTAGGATAGATGCATCCACAGAGTATATTTACAACATGACCACCCTTCCATTTTTAAAACATTTTATTTCATTTATTTGTTCAAATATTTATGGAGAGTCTAATATGTATCAGCCATTATCCTGGGCTGTGGGAACACGGATATTGAAAAGGGAGTCTCGTCCTTCACGAAGCTCTTCTCCTAGAGAGGCCAGCAAAGTTAAAAACAAGGCAGCGTCGTAAGTGCTGTGACAAGCATATAGGCATGTCAGAAAATCCTCTGCAGACGTAAAATTCTGATCCTGTCTTGCAGAACAATTAAGTGTTAGTTGGATGGTGGAGGAAAGGATGTTTCAACAACGGGGCTAGTGTGTGGATGGTATTGGAGGACTGTGTGGAGGAATAGCTGTAAGAGGCAGGCAGAGATCTTGACTATTCAAATAAACATCTGGCAGGTTTTCTTGGAGGCCACAAACTGCCGAAAAGTTTTAAACTGGGGAGTCATATGAGCAGGTACACACATTTCAGAAAGTTCACTTTGGCCACAGTGTGAAAAGAAGATGAGAAGGGGGTAAACTGAGGAGTAGGGAGTGAATTTGAAATGTTGCATTTTGGCAACAAATGGAAAAGAAGTGAACTCAGGCAATTCAATAGGAATGAAATGGAAACGTTAAGGACAGAGAATCAGTAGGATTTGGTAGGTAAGGGAGTGAAGACGTCCAGGACGCCGGCCCTGTGTTTGGTTTAGATGGTTGTGTCATCACTAAAATAAGAAATTCAGAAGGAACAGTGTATTCTGGGAATAAGGATGACTGCGTTCGAGACATTCAAATAGCAATGTCTCAAAGGCAGTTAGTCATCAGATTTGGAGAGCGGAAGACTAGGGCTTCTTTGTGGGTCGGGTGGTAAAGAATGTCTGCAATTCAGGAGACCTGGGTACAATCCCTGGGTGGGGAGATCCCCTGGAGAAGGGAATGGCAACCCACTCCAGGATCTTGCCTGGAGAATCCCATGGACAGAGGAACTTGACTGTGGGGAGCGAGCTCCGCCCGTGGCAAAGGTCATGAGGAAGGAGGCTTGACATACGCAAAGGCGGGATCAAGCCTCAGGAGTCTCCCTGGAAATTCTCGAGCAATCTACCCCCAAAACCAGAGTCTGCCTACTCTCTGCTTTGTGCTTTCACCTACACCTCTGACTTTACGGGGGGCTGTCCCCCACTACCTCTCTGAAAAAGAGTTAGCTTACAGCTCCAGTTAATAATTCCTGGGTGTGACAGTGTTTCAACCTACAAACTCCCTTGGAAGTCCTCTAGCCTGCCTGAATAGGTTTTTCCGGCCACATGTGATTGCTCAGAGCCTCCAAACTGAGAGGCATGAGATGTTCTAAACTGTCTAAATACAGATTCCTTTGAGCAGTTAAAAGATTGATTAGAAATTGTATTGGTGAAGGGATTTTCACTTGTTGGGCCAATGTTTGCTGCTAAGTTTCCATATCCCTTACCTGCTGTGTCCCTGGCAGTGTATTGATTAATATAATTGGTGTAGGTAGTAGCTTTAATGTTTGTAACCTGGGACCCTTGAGTTAATTCTTTTTCTTGTTATAGCCCACCACACCTTTGCTCTGTAGGAATGCAACTTTATCTAATGCTTTTGGAGGGTGGCTCCTGACCAATCACCTTTAGAGAAAAATAAGTTTTCTGAAGAAAAGGTCTTAAAATGTTAACAGGCCTCCGGGCCAGAAGATGATGCAAATCACCTAAGCTTTTGCATATGATAAGTTTGCAGGAAGAAAGCCTGGTTTGCTGCCTGACTCTACCCCTTCCCCCATTATCCTCTATGTATAACTTAAGGTATAAAAACTACTTTGAAAAATAAAGTGCGGGCCTTGTTCACCGAAACTCGGTCTCACCATGTCGTTCTTTCTCTTACCTTCTGGCTGAATTATTCAGCCTCTTTTCTCCACTGAATTTCCTCACTGAGCTATCCTTATTTCAGCCTCTTTTCTTCACTGAATTTTACTGAGCTATCCTCATTCTATTACTCTTTATATCCTTAATTAACATTTAATTAAGCAATTGTTTCCTGATCCTCGCCGACGCCGTCCCCGCTTCGAATTCCCTGGATCCACCGGGGCTGGACCCCGGCACTTGACGGGTTATGGTCCATAGGATCACAAAGAATTGGACATGACTGAGTGACTGATACACAGAGGGGCACAGGCAGGAGACCATCCAGAAACACCTGGATGGACGTTGGCTCTGAAAAAATGGATAGCACCGTCCGAGATTTCTGTTTTCTGGCATCTAGCCTGAGTCAGGCCCCAGTTACAAACAGCTAGAACTCCAACAGAAAACCTGTATTCTTTCTGGCTGAAGAACCACAGGACAGAAAGTTAGGGGGGATATTCCAGAAGGAAAAGACCCACAAAAGAGAAGCCCCGAATCCCATCTATAAAGTCTGTTTAAATCTTTCAACAGACTTAGGTTTGAGCCTTGGTGGCTGACCGGGGGCAAGGTATTTCCCCTCATAGAGCCTTAGCTTATTCATTTTTAAAATGCAAAAACTAATATTTTTTGCAGAATGGTTATGACGATTAAAAAAAATGCAAGTGCGTGGGAAGTGTTTCACAGTGCTTTCCATATAGTAGACTCAATAAATGACTATACTATTAATCAGGGTTCTGCTGGTGGCAAGTGACAGAAACTGAACTCAAACTTGCTCAAGCGGAAGGACAAGGAAGAACAGTGGGCAGAGTCAGGGACTCGGTGTGACCAGGGCTTGTGAATGCTTCCTCCTTCTCTCCCTCTCTCCTTCTCCCTCTCTTCACTGCACACCTTGCCCACCTCCTGGGGTTTATTCTTGTTTTCTTTTCTGTTGATGGCTTTGGCCTTTGGGGATGGGTGTGGAGAAGTCTGGTGCACAGTAGTCCAGACTGACAACCCTCTGTGGAAGGCAGAAGAATAAGTCCCAAAGATGTCCACGTCCTGAGTCCAGGAACCTGTAAACATGTTACTTACATAATAGTAACAGGGAATTAAGATGGCAGATGGAATTACAGTTGTTAATCAACTGACCTTAAAATAGGGAGACACCCTGGATTATCCAGGTTGGCCCAATGGAGTCACAAAGTTCCCTAAATATGGAAGAGTGAGGCGGGAGGCTAACAGGGTGCTGTGACTACTGAGGGTCGGAGTGATGCGATGTGAGAGGACTTGACTGTCATTACTGGCTTTGAATATGGAGGAAGGGCTCACAGCCCTCAGAAGACAGAAATAGCAAGGGAGCATATTATCCCCTGGAGCCTCCAGAAAGAATATAGCCCTGCTACTGATTTTAGCCAGTGAGACCCGTGTGAGACTTCTGATCTACACAATTGTAAGGCAAATCTGTGTCGTTTAAGCCTCTAAGTGTGTGGTAATTTGCCTGTACAAAACTAATATACCATTTCAGCTTAGTTGGGGTGATTCAGGTTTTGTGGTCTAAAACTTATGCAATTTGGGGGACGTTAAGAAAAATTCAAAATTACAAAAGAGACTATTTAGAATGAGAACAAATCACAACAGATCATAAATTTTAAAAAGATGACAAGTGCTACAAACTGAAAATGTCCAGAAAGATAATATTTTAAAATTATTAATAGTTCCCAGACATACCTCTATATAACACTTCTCCCAGTACAGTTTTTGGCTGCTTTTTCTCTGATCTCTTTTTCATATGATGCCATTTTCTTATGTTTTTTAGTGGAATAGAAAGGTAATCCCCTCTTCCCTCTAATGTCATTAACTGAAATTTATCTTTGACTATTGAGAAACTTGTATGCAGGTCAGGAAGCAACAGTTAGAACCGGACATGGAACAACAGACTGGTTCCAAACAGGAAAAGGAGTACGTCAAGGCTGTATATTGTCACCCTGCTTATTTAACTTATATGCAGAGTATATCATGAGAAACGCTGGGCTGGAAGAAACACAAGCTGGAATCAAGATTGCCAGGAGAAATATCAATAACCTCAGATATGCAGATGACACCACCGTTATGGCAGAAAGTGAAGAGGAACTCAAAAGCCTCTTGATGAAAGTGAAAGTGGAGAGTGAAAAAGTTGGCTTAAAGCTCAACATTCAGAAAACGAAGATCATGGCATCCAGTCCCATCACTTCATGAGAAGTAGATAGGGAAACAGTGGAAACAGTGACTGACTTTATTTTTCTGGGCTCCAAAATCACTGCAGATGGTGATTGCAGCCATGAAATTAAAAGACACTTACTCCTTGGAAGGAAAGTGATGACCAAGCTAGACAGCATATTAAAGAGCAGAGACATTATTTGCCAACAAAGGTCTGTCTAGTCAAGGCTATGGTTTTTCCAGTGGTCATGTATGGATGTGAGAGTTGGACTATAAAGAAAGCTGAGCACCAAAGAATTGATGCTTTTGAACTGTGGTGTTGGAGAAGACTCTTGAGAGTCCCTTGGACTGCAAAGAGATCCAACCAGTCCATTCTAAAGGAGATCAGTCCTGGGTGTTCATTGGAAGGACTGATATTGAAGCTGAAACTCCAATATTTTGGCCACCTGATGTGAAGAGCTGACTCATTTGAAAAGACCCTGATGTTGGGAAAGATTGAGGGCAGAAGAAGAAGGGGACAGAGGATGAGATGGTTGGATGGCATCACTGATTCAATGGACATGGGTTTGGGTGGGCTCTGGGAGTTGGTGATGGACAGGGAGGCCTGGTGTGCTGCGGTTCATGGGGTCACAGAGAGTTGGAGACGACTGAGTGACTGGACTGAACTGATATTTTAGCAAAGTTTCCTTTAGTTTCATGACTTGGAAATTTTTAGAATTGCTAAATTGAGAAAACTTCTATCAAATGTGCTTCACCAATGAGAGAACTGTCAGGTTTTAGGCATTACAACTTTTCTTATTCAGGGGCTAATCTTAAATAATCTTTAAAATGGTGACACTTATAAACCAGGTTGTTGTCTCTTTTCTTGTCACGATGATATGTTGTAAATTTTTTTTAGGTTAGTATTTCATTTGAACTCAGCAAGAAATTCATGAGGATTTGTTTTGAGAGAACTGGGCTGGAAGAGGAGCATGTGCAGAGGTGTGGCCAAGCAAAGGAAGACCAGGTGCAGGGGATGTGAAGCGAGTGGCCAGTGGCCGCAAGAAGACTAGAAAAGTGTGCTGGAGCCAGGGAGGAAGGTGGAGGATGGTGTCAAACGCTGGCAAGTGGCCGAAGAGAGAAGGCCGTGTTTTAAGTTAAAGTGTCAGAAGCCTGAGATGATTGCTAACCACCATGGGAAATGGTAAGGTCATTAAGACTAGAGTCGGGAAAGCTTTGGTTTGAACCCTAACTCTGCCCCTGACCCACCACCCTGTTCATGTCATGTCAGACAGTGCTGCTTCCCCTGGCCAACATGTATGATCTGTACAATCAGATCAAATTCCTAATGCTGCCAGCCTCCCTCTCCTCAAGGCCAGGTGGTCTCTGTTCCATTGGCTCCATCATTTGGCTGCTCCACTGGCCTGGAGGGCACGACAGCACACAGGGAAGCTCTGATGAAATTCACCAAGTCTTTAGTGATAGCTACCAAAATCTGTTCTTATGCAACACTGAAATGCCTCTAACAAGGAAAGCTGTCCTTTAAAATAGGATGGCCTTGGAACCTCCCTAGTGGTCCAGTGGCTAAGACTCCATGCTCCCAATGCACGGGGCTGGGGTTCGATCCCCGGTCAGGGAACTAGATCATGCATGCTGCAACTAAAAAATCCAGCGTGCTGCAACGAGAACTGAAGATTCTGCATGCTGCAGCTGAGACCTGGTGCAGCCGAATAAAAAATAACTATTAAAAAAAATAAATAGGATGGCCTTGGACACTATGACTGCCTCACTGAGAAACACCTGTGCCATCATCCAGATGAAGTGCTATGTGTTCAGAGCTGATGAGTCTGCTAATATATCATTTTGTAAAATCACACGCAGACACAAGTGAACATCCCAGTTGATCTGACCCCCAGCCCAGTGGACTAAGTGATCAGTGGTTTAGATCATGGAGCTCTTGGTGGAAAAAATTACTTATTTGAAAATCATTATCTTGATCTGTGTTTTCTCTTGCATGTGCCTCTATTGCTGCTGTAGGATCTGCCTCCAGTACAGTCAGAGATCCACTAGAGGAGGGGCCCCTAATGCTAATACTGAAGGATCTGTGTAAGGTTATAAGAGCCTGTCTGAGAGATGGAGTGTTGGAGGAGGTCACAGAGAGGACATGACTGCTGGTTGACCTTCGTGCTGGGCCCGGGCAGCCGGAGGCCCCTCCCCCATCCCCTGTCCTTGGCACAGGTGTCTGCTTGCCTTTCCTGCACTAAGAGCTGCCCCAAGGACAGGGCCTTGAGATGGCGATGCATGGCTGAGACCATCTGGACAGTCCTTATACAGGACTCAGTTCAGTTCAGTTCAGTCGCTCAGTCGTGTCCGACTCTTTGAGACCCCATGAACCACAGCACACCAGGCCTCACTGTCCATCACCAAGTCCTGGAGCCCACCCAAACCCATGTCCATCGAGTCGGTGATGCCATCCAACCATCTCATCCTCTGTCATCCCCTTCTCCTCCTGCCCTCAATCTTTCCCAGCATCAGGGTCTTTTCAAATGAGTCAACTCTTTGCATCAGGTGGCCAAAATATTGGAGTTTCAGCCTCAGCATCAGTCCTTCCAATGAACACCCAGGAAGAATCTTCTCCAACACCACAGTTCAAAAGCATCAATTCCTCAGCACTCACTTTTCTTCACAGTCCAACTCTCACATCCATACATGACTACTGGAAAAACCATAGCCTTGACTAGATGGACCTTTGTTGGCAAATAATGTCTGCTTTTTAATATGCTGTTTAGGTTGGTCATAACTTTCCTTCCAAGGAGTAAGCATCTTAAATTCATGGCTGCAATCACCATCTGCAGTGATTTTGGAACCCCGAAAAATAAAGTCAGCCACTGTTTCCACTGTTTCCCCATCTATTTGCCATGAAGTGATGGGACCTGATGCCATGATCTGAGTTTTCTGAATACAGGACTGAACCCCATTAAAGCTGTTATATACATTTTAAGATCCTGCCGACCAGTGTGTAGGTCTGCTCATCTTACAGGTCCCAGGACCAGCCTTGTACATAAGTTCCATGCTTATTAAACCTGCCACCTACCCATCTGGAGTGAGTGACCAGTCTCTTCCTTTGGTCTCTCCTTACCTACAGTGTACGGGGTCAGATTTTGAAGCAACACCTTCTTTGCTTTTTCCTAGGAAGACATCTTGGAGAAGGCAATGGCACCCCACTCCAGTACTCTTGCCTGGAGAATCCCATGGACGGAGGAGCCTGATAGGCTGCAGTCCATGGAGTCGCAAAGAGTCGGACATGACTAAGTGACTTCACTTTCACTTTTCACTTTCATGCATTGGAGAAGGAAATGGAAACCCACTCCAGTGTTCTTGCCTGGAGAATCCCAGGGACGGGGGAGCCTGGTGGGCTGCCATCTATGGGGTTGCACAGAGTCGGACACGACTGAAGTGACTTAGCAGCAGCAGCAGCAGGAAGACACCTGGGCTTCCCAGGTGGCACTGGTGGTAAAGAACCTGCCTGCCAATGCAGGAGACATAAGGGAAGCGGGTTCAATCCCTGGGTGGAGAAGATCCCCTGGAGAAGGGAATGGCAACCCACTCCAGTATTCTTGCCTGGAGAATCCCATGGACAAAGGAGCCTGGTGGGCTACAGTCCGTGGGGTTGCCAAGAGCCAGACATGACTGAGGTGATTTAGCACAGCACAGCACAGGAAGATACCTACTTCTCAAGGCGTGTGTTTTTGTCTCTTTTTCCTTCCCTTCTTTTCTCTTCTCTGTGCCTACAAGCCTTTTAGTGTTTCTTTATCCTAAAACAAACTCTTTCTTGAGCCTATCTCTCTCTTCATCCTTTTGCTCTTTGTATGTTGAAACACAAGGAATCCTTCATGGTTGAGTCTCAGATGCTTTAAGAGAGTCTTCCCTTCTGCAATTGCTAAGCCTAGGACTTTCAGATTACTCGCTGCACTCTGACAAAACAGGTATTTTTCATACTCACAGGCTAATTATCCACGCCTGGAGTCATGCTATTCCTTCTTGCTCTGTTGCTTCAGAGACTAAACTGGAGAAAACCCTCTGACCTTTGTTCGGGCTAGGTAGCTCTCAGAGCATTTGGGGAGTTACAGTAAAAATTGTTAAGTAGCTCTTAAAAGTTAAGAGCTACTGGTGATGGGAGCAACTGGCTGTGGGGAAAGCTGGGTCTTGCTCTCGTGGGCAGGGCCATGCTAGGTAAATCTTTCATTCAGTTTTCTGCTGATGGCAGAGTAGAAGGATGTGTGCTCATCTTCTGTCTGTGAGTGTTTGAGGGTCTCCTGCAGAGGTGTGGGTCAGCCGTGGCCTTCTGTGGGGACAGAAGGCACTGGCAGCAGCAGTCCTGGGAGGTGTGGCATGTTGGCACAAATCCTCCTGGAGGAGGTTGCCACTAGCCCTTACCATAGAGCTGGCAGAGTCCATTGGCATCACTGACTCAATAGACATGAGTCTGAGCAAACTCCAGGAGATAGTGAAGGACAGGAAAGCCTGCTATGCTATAGTCCATAGGTTCACAAAGAGTCAGACATGGCTTAGCAACTGAACAACAAAAAGAGCTACCATCTATTAATTGCTTACAAACTACCGCACAATTGCGCTCATCTCACACGCTAGTAAAGTAATGCTCAAAATTCTCCAAGCCAGGCTTTAGCAATACGTGAACCATGAACTTCCAGATATTCAAGCTGGTTTTAGAAAAGGCAGAGGAACCAGAGATCAAATTGCCAAGATCCGCTAGATCATGGAAAAAGCAAGAGTTCCAGAAAAACATCTATTTCTGCTTTATTGACTATGCCAAAGCCTTTGACTGTGTGGATCACAATAAATTGTGGAAAATTCTGAAAGAAATGGGAATACCAGACCACCTGACCTGCCTCTTGAGAAACCTGTATGCAGGTCAGGAAGCAACAGTTAGAACTGGACATGGAACAACAGACTGGTTCCAAATAGGAAAAGGAGTACATCAAGGCTGTATAGTCACCCTGCTTATTTAACTTATATGCAGAGTGTGGGGAGCTGGCGGGAGGACCTCCACCCATGGCAAAGGTTATGAGGAAGGAGGCTTGACATACGCAAAGGTGGGATCGAGCCTCAGGAGTCCCCCTGGAAATTCTCGAGCATCTACCCCCATAACCAGAGCCTGCCTACTTTACTACTTTGTGCTCTCACCTACACCTCTGACTTTACAGGGGGCTGTACCCTACCACCTCTTTCGGAGAAGGAGTTAACTTAGAGCTCCAGTTAATAAAAACTCCTGGGCGTGACAAGAGTGTTTTAACCTACAAACTCCTCTGAAGGTTCTCTAGCCTGTCTGACAGGCTTGTCCGGCCACATGTGATTGCTCACAGCCTCCCAACTGTGAGAGGCATGAGATGCTTTAAATCTTCTAAAAACAGGTTCCTTAGAAAAGTTAGAAAACCATTAGTATAAGTATAGTGGGCTGATTAGAAATTGTATTGGTGAAGGGTTTTTCATTTGTTGAGCCCATGTTTGCTAAGACTCCACATCCCCTGCCCTTACACACATTAATGAATATATAGAAGAAATAAGTATTAACCTTTGATGTAAATCACGTCAGACCTTAGGCTAAGTAAATTCTTTCCTTAACTAAAACCCACTACACCCTCACCCTATAGGAATGTAATTTTATTTGGGTGGCGTCTGTTTTAAGAATAATCACCCCTGGAGAAAAAAGTGTTGACTGACCGCTGTCACAAGGAGAGGGTCATAAATTGTCAGCAGGCCCCCCTGGCCAGAAGATGATGTAACACCCCTAAGACCTCTGTATACATTTGTATGAAGCACCTGACTTTAATAAAAGTCAGGACTGCTGTCCCTGCGTGACTTTTGTATAACATCTCAGTGTATAAAAACAGACTCTGGAAAATAAAGAATTGGGATCAGTTCCTCGAAATACTGGTCTCCCCATGTCTCTCTCTCTCTCAAACTCTGGCTGAGTTTCCATCTGGAGCGTGGAGCCGCCATGCTTACTAATTATGCCTGGGCTTCTAAGATCCAACCGAGGAGGCCTCAGTGTCTCCTCTCCTTCGGGAGAATGGAAGGACGCCTGCGGCCTATGTAAGTGGTGCAAGCTTCTTGTCTTGAAGTTTTATTGGTTTCCCGCATAAACCAAGCTACTCAGCCTCTTTTCTCCACTGAATTTTCCTGCTGAGCTATCCTCATTCTATTACTATTTACATCTCTAATTAATATCTAATTGAAGCTATTGTATCCTGATCCTCGCCGATGCCGTCCCCTGGATCAGCCGGGGCTGGACCCCGGCAGCAGAGTACATCATGAGAAACGCTGGGTTGGAAGAAGCACAAGCTGGAATCAAGATTGCCAGGAGAAATATCAATAACCTCTGATATGCAGATGATACCACCCTTATGGCAGAAAGTGAAGAGGAACTAAAAAGCTTCTTGATGAAAGTGAAAGAGGAGAGTGAAAAAGTTGGCTTAAAGCTGAACATTCAGAAAACGAAGATCATGGCATCCAGTCCCATCACTTCATGGGAAATAGATGGGGAAACAGTGGAAACAGTGTCAGACTTTATCTTTTTGGGCTCCAAAATCACTGAAGATGGTGATTGCAGCCATGAAATTAAAAGACTCTTGCTCCTTGGAAGGAAAGTTATGACCAACCTAGACAGCATATTAAAAAGCAGAGACATTACTTTGCCAACAAAGGTCCGTCTAGTCAAGGCTATGGTTTTCCCTGTGGTCATGTATGGATGTTAGAGTTGGACTGTGAAGAAAGCTGAGCACCGAAGATTTGATGCTTTTGAACTGTGGTGTTGGAGAAGACTCTTGAGAGTCCCTTGGACTGCAAGGAGATCCAACCAGTCCATTCTAAAGCAGATAAGCCCTGGGATTTCTTTGGAGGGAATGATGCTAAAGCTGAAACTCCAATACTTTGGCCACCTGATGCAAAGAGTTGACTCATTGGGAAAGACCCTGATGCTGGGAGGGATTGGGGGCAGGAGGAGAAGGGGACGACAGAGGATGAGATGGCTGGATGGCATCACCGACTCAATGGACATGAGTCTGAGTGAACTCCAGGAGTTGATGATGGACAGGGAGGCCTGGCATGCTGCGATTCATGGGTTTGCAAAGAGTCGGACACGACTGAGCGACTGAACAGGTATTAGGCACTGGCCAAACATTCTCTGCATGTTGCTTTGTTTAAATGCATCTCTCAAATCCCATATCATGCTGTGCTGCTTTTGTTTATGTATCTGTGTTTTCTTGGAGACAGAAGACTCCTCAGCTCCTAGAGGTCAGGGCCTGAATGCTCTTCATCTTTACACTCCCAGCACTAGCACAGTACCGCACACAACAGGCACTCCAGCATCGGGGAGTGTTTGGTTTGATGTGAGGTCTAACCCTTCTGGTAGACTGGTCTAATTCTTCTTCTTCTTTTCTATTTGGTTATATTGATTAATCTGTTTCATTTTTTTAGGTTCAACATATAAGTGATAATATATGTATGTCTTTTTTTGTCTGACTTATTTTACTAAGCATAATACCCTCCAGGTTCATTCATGTTGTGGCAAATGGCAAAATTTCATTCTTTTTTAAGGCAATGGCACCCCACTCCAGTACTCTTGCCTGGAAAATCCCATGGACAGAGGAGCCTGGTAGGCTGCAGTCCATGGGGTTATGAAGAGTCAGACACGACTGAGCGACTTCACTTTCACTTTTCACTTTCATGCATTGGAGAAGGAAATGGCAACCTACTCCAGTGTTCTTGCCTGGAGAATCCCAGGGACAGAGGAACCTGGTAGGAGGCCATCTATGGGGTCGCACAGAGTCGGACAGGCCTGAAGCGACTTAGTAGCAGCAGCAGCAGCATTGTATATACATATCATAGCTTCTTCATTCATTCATCAATTGATGGACAGTTAGTTTGCTTCCCTGCCTTTAACCATACTTCTGATGAAGCCATATTTCCCAGCCTGACCCAGAATAAGGCAACTCTCTAGTTCAAAGGTTGGCAAATGTTCTCTAAAGGTCCAGATAGTAAATATTTTTGGCTTTGTGGACAGCTACTCAACTCTACTTTTGTAGCGGGAAAGCAGCCATAGACAATATGAAAACAAGTGGGTGTGGATTTTTTTCCAATAAAACTTTATTTACAAACTACCTGGCTACCCCTGCTCTATCAGGTTTATATCTGTAACCAACAGGCTGGTTTAGACCATGACTTTCTTTCCAAGGGTCAGACAAAAGAGCAAGAGGTACTTACTGTTCCCCCTGGTATTTGTCCCTAATTGGCTTGCATGCTCTTAGAGATTTCTGGAAAACATTGTTAATTTTAGAACATGTTCCTATCTTACAACCATGAAGTCCATAAGTTCTTTTTTTCCTGTGTCAAACTTCAATTCATTCTGCTTTTAACTGAAAGTGATGCTCCTTATTACACTTGAGGAAAGGAACTTATGACCCTGGCATCTTGGCTAATGCTCTATTAAATAATTATTAACCTTGTGCTTGTAGATAGTTCTATGGTTTTGTATCATCTTCTAGTATGTCAGTTGCCTGAAAAAATAGCTCAAAATTCTCTTCAGAAAGAATCATAATGACAAAAGACTGAGAATTTGGTGAACTAGGCAGAATTGTTTTAGGCTACAAACAATGAAAAGCAGACTGAAATTGTCTTCATACTCAGATTGATCAAGTGTGTAAACAGCACTGGGGAGGGAGCTGTTACGTGCATCTCTTGGTTCTGTCCATCATTCATCTCTGTGCTGTTCTGTTCTCAGGCAGGCTTCCCCCTCATAGGAGCCCTGGGAAGTTCCAAGCTTATATGCTTTCAGGTAAAATCCAGTGGAAAATAGAAATTCTGTTTAACAAACAGTTTCAGTACAAACTTTGGGTCTGGCTCTCATAGGCTAGTATTGTCGACCTGCTGATCCAAGTCACCTTGGCCTGAGGCATGGCATATGCTGGTTACTCAAGCCTGGGTAATATGCCCTTGGCTAACTTTTCCACATTCCCCAACTAAACTGAAGAGTTGGTGAAGAGGAATATAGCACCAAGCTTCTAAATGATTCATACTTTTGCAAAAAGAAAAATGAGGTATGGGGAAAAGTTTCACCTTTGTTATAAAAATTCAACTAAGGTCAGAGTAAACACTGTTAGATTTAAATTACTTTCCTTAAAAAACATTGATTACAATGTAAAATCACAGAAAACTCAGATTTAAAAACATTAAGCTTAAAGTACTCAATAGCAACAATGAAAGCCTTCTGTCATCCTAATAGCAATGGATTTGTAATATTTCTGCTAACTAGAATTAGCCATCCCTGGAAAGATTCTAATCCAATGCTGAATTGCTTATAAAATGCCCTATTTATTGTAATGTATTGTAAGTAGTCAAATCTTGTATATACTGCAATTTTCTGTGTCTCTTCTTTGTTGTGGACTAATGTATATTCAGTTCAATTCAGTTCAGTCACTCAGTCAAGTCCGACTCTTTGCGACCCCATGGACTGCAGGACGCCAGGCTTCTCTGTCCATCAACAACTCCTGGAGCTTGCACAAGTTCATGTTCATCGAGCCGGTGATGCCATCCAACCATCTTATCCTCTCTTGTCCCCTTCTCCTCCTGCCTTAAATCTTGCCCAGTATCAGGGTCTTTTCCAAGGAGTCAGTTCTTCATAAAAGGTGGCCAACATATTATTTGAGTTTCAGCTTCAGCATCAGTCCTTCCAATGAATATTCAGGACTGATTTCCTTGAGAATTGACTGGTTTGATCTCCTTGCACTCCAAGGGACTCTCAAGAGTCTTCCCCAACACCACACTTCAAAAGCATCAATTCTCCTGTGCTCAGCTTTGTTTGTAGTCCAACTCTCACATCCATACGTGACTACTGGAAAAACCATGGCTTTGACTAGATGGATCTTTGTTGGCAAAGTAATGTCTCTCCTTTTTAATAGGCTGTCTAGTTTGGTTATAGCTTTGCTTCCAAGGAGCTAGAGTCTTTTAATTTCATGGCTCCAGTAAACATCTGCAGTGATTTTGGAGCCCAAGAAAATAAAGTCTCTCACTGTTTCCATTGTTTCCCCATCTATTTTTCATGAAGTGATGGGACTGGATGCCATAATCTTAGTTTTCTGAATGTTGAGTTTATTAGTGAAATTAAAATAACTACAGAGTAGGAGGAAGCTGGTTCTTTCCCCATATTTGTTTCTTTCGCTGCTATAACAAATTAGCACAGTGTGGTTTAAAACAACACCAGTTCATTATCTTACAGTTCTGGGAGCCAGGATTCTGAAATGAGTCTCACTGAGCTAAAGTCAGCAGGGCTACATTCCTTCAGGAAGCTCTAGGGGAGAGTGTTTCTTGCCTTTTCCAGCCTTTAGGGGCCGCCTGCATTCCTTGGCTCATGGCCCTCTTCTACCTTCAAAGCTGGAAATCTTATCATTCTGGCCCAGATAAATCCAGGTTAATCTCCCCATCTCAAAATCCTTAACTTAATCACACCATGAAAGTCCCTTTGCCATGTGAGGTAACACGTTCACAGTTCTGGGGATTAGGTCACAGATTTTTTTTCGGGGGCGCCCAATATTCCACTCACTACCTTCCCCTCAATCAGGGAGCTGTTACTAGATAAAGGGGGGAATGGATACTAGGCAAGTGACTTGGGTTCTAGTTTCCAGTTCATTTATTTAGGTGCTGTGTGATTTGGGCAAATACGTTCATGTCTTTGGGTCTTAGCTTCTGTACCTGTAAAGCAAGAGGTTGTGGTAGATGAACTTGCTTAGTTCTTACATGCTCAGTTGCTCAGTCATGTCCAACTCTTTGTGACTCGCATGGACTATAGCCCATCCCCTTTCCCTGTTCATGGAATTTTCCAGGCAAGAACACTGGAGTGGGTTGCCATTGCCTACTCCAGGGGATCTTCCCAACCCAGGGATCAAATCCTTATCTCTTGTGTCTTCTGCATTGGCGGGTAGATTCTTTACCACTGAACCACCTGGGAAACTCTTTAATTGATACATGTGTATATATCATACACTTATGTGATATGGTAGCAAAAAAGTCACCAGAACAACTGAAATGTTCATAGATAAGGGAATTTTGAATAAACAATGATATATTCATACTATGGATTATAGTGAAACTATTAAGCATGAGATATTTCTGTATATTACCTGGAAAGGTATCTTTGAAATATTACTAAGTGAAAAAAGAAAACTGCAGAGTGTTATGTATAGTCTGATCCTCTTTTAGAAAATTAGAAAACAATGTGTGTGCATGTATATTTGTATGTCTTTATATGGAAGTAGAGCAAGTTATGGGAGGACTTTTAAGACTGATTATTTCGGGGGATGTGGGATTGGATGAGAATGGAGAGATGATGATCTTTACATTAATTTTTGATTACTCAAGTAATTAATGAACCCATATTTTGTAAGTTGGCCCTTTTGAATACCACTCCTGGCTCTCCTCCCTTCTCTTTCCCTTCTTATGTATTTAGTATTGCATAGGAACCTGGAATGTTAGGTCCATGAATCAGGGTAAATTGGAAGTGGTCAAACAGGAGATGGCAAAGAGTGAATGTCGACATTTTAGGAATCAGTGAACTAAAATGGACTGGAATTGGAGAATTGAACTCAGATGACCATCATATCTACTACTGTAGGCAAGAGTCCCTTAGAAGCAATGGAGTAGCCCTCATAGTCAACAAAAGAGTCCAAAATTCTGTACTTGGGTGTAATCTCAAACATGACAGGATGATCTCTGTTTGTTTCCAAGGCAAACCATTCAATGTCACGGTGATCCAAGTCTATGTCCCAACCAGTAACACTGAAGAAGCTGAAGTTGAATGGTTCTATGAAGACTTATAAGACCTTCTAAAACTAACACTCCAAAAAGATGTCCTTTTCATTATTGCTATTGCTAAGTCACTTCAGTCATGTCCGACTCTGTGTGACCCCATAGATGGCAGCCCACCAGGCTTCTCCATCCCTGGGATTCTCCAGGCAAGAACACTGGAGTGAGTTGCCATTTCCTTCTCCAATGCATGAGAGTGAAAAGTGAAAAGTGAAAGTGAAGTCGCTCAGTCATGTTTGACCCTCAGCGACCCCATGGACTGCAGCCTTCCAGGCTCCTCCATCCGTGGGATTTTCCAGGCAAGAGTACTGGAGTGGGGTGCCATTGCCTTCTCTGTTTTTTCATTATAGGGGCCTGGAATGCAAAAATAGGAAGTCAAGAGATACCTGGAGTAACAGGCAAATTTGGCCTTGGAGTACAAAATGAAACAGGGCAAAGGCTAACAGAGTTTAGCCAAGACAATACACTGGTCACAGCAAACATCCTCTTCCAACAACACAAGAGAAGACTCTACACATGGATATCACCAGATGGTCAATACAAAAATCAGACTGATTACATATTCTTTGCAGCCAAAGATGGTGAAGCTCTATATGGTCAGCAAAAACGAGACCAGGAGCTGACTGTGGCTCAGATCATGAACTCCTTATTGCCAAATTCAGAATAAATTGAAGAAAGAAGAGAAAACCACTAGACCATTCAGGTATGACCTAAATCAAACCCCTTACAATTATACAGTGGAAATAGTGTAAAATTGTGACAAATAGATTCAAGGGATTAGATCTGATAGAGAGAGTGCCTGAAGAGCTGTGGATGGAGGTTCATGACATTGTACAGGAGAAAGTGATCAAGACTATCCCCAAGAAAAAGAAATGCAAAAAGGCAAAATGGTTGTCTGAGGAGGACTTACAAATAGCTGGGAAAATAAGAGAAGCTAAAGGCAAAGAAGAAAAAGAAAAATATACCCATTTGAATGCAAAGTTCCACAAAATAGCAAGGAGACATAAGAAAGCCTTCCTCAGTGATCAATGCAAAGAAATAGAGGAAAACAATAGAATGGGAAAGACTAGAGATCTCTTCAAGAAAATTAGAGATACCAAGGGAACATTTAATGCAAAGATGGGCACAATAAAGGACAAAAGTGGTATGGACCTAACAGAAGCAGAAGATATTAAGAAGAGGTGGCAAGAATACACAGAAGAACTATACAAAAAGATCTTCATGACCCAGATAATCATGATGGTGTGATCACTCACTTAGAGCCATACATCCTGGAATGAGAAGTCAAGTGGGCTTTAGGAAGTGTCACTACAAACAAAGCTAGTGGAGGTGATGGAATCCCAGTTGAGCTATTTCAAATCCTAAAAGATGATGCTGTGAAAGTGCTATACTCAATATGCCAGCAAATGTGGAAAACTCAGCAGTGGCCACAGCACTGGAAAAGGTCAGTTTTCATTCCAATCCCAAAGAAAGGCAGTGCCAAAGAATGTTCAAATTACTGCACAATTGCACTCATCTCACACGCTAGTAAAGTAATGCTCAAAATTCTCCAAGCCAAGCTTCAACAGTACATGAACCATGAGCTTCCAGTTGTTCAAATTGGATTTAGAAAAGGCAGAGGAACCAGAGTCAAATTGCCAACATTGGTTGGATCATCAAAAAAGCAAGAGAGTTCCAGAGAAACATCTACTTCTGCTTTATTGACTACATCAAAGCCTTTGACTGTGTGGATCACAACAAACTATGGGAAATTCTTCAAGAGATGGGAATACCAGACCACCTTACCTGCCTACTGAGAAATCTGTATGCAGGTCAGGAAGCAACAGTTAGAACTGGACATGGAACAACAGACTAATTCCAAATCAGGAAAGGAGTATGTCAAGGCTGCATATTGTCACCCTGCTTATTTAACTTACATGCAGAGTACATCATGTGAAATGCTGGGTTGGATGAAACACAAGCTGGAATCAAGATTGCCAGGAGAAATATCAATAACCTCAGATACTCAGATGACACAAAGAACTAAAGAGCCTCTTGATGAAAGTGAAAGAGGAGAGTGAAAAGTTGGCTTAAATCTCAACATTAAAAAAACTTAAAATCATGGCCTCCAGTACCATCAATTCAGTTCAGTTCAGTCACTCAGTTGTGTCCGACTCTTTGCGACCCCATGAACCGCAGCATGCCAGGCCTCCCTGTCCATCACCAACTGCCAGAGTCTACCCAAACCCATGTCCATCGAGTCGGTGATGCCATCCAACCATCTCATCCTCGGTCGTCCCCTTCTCCTCCTGCCTTCAATCTTTCCCAGCATCAGGGTCTTTTTAAATGAGTCAGCTCTTTTCATCAGGTGGCCAAATTACTGGAGTTTCTGCTTCAACATCAGTCCTTCCAATGAACACTCAGGACTGATCTCCTTTAGGATGGACTGGTTGGATCTCCTTGCACTCCAAGGGACTCTCAAGAGTCTTCTCCAACACCACAGTTCAAAAGCATCAATTCTTTGGCGCTCAGCTTTCTTTACAGTCCAACTCTCACATCCATAGATGACTACTGGAAAAACCATAGCCTTGACTAGATGGACCTTTGTTGACAAATTAATGTCTCTGCTTTTTAATATGCTGTCTAGGTTGGTCTTTACTTTCCTTCCAAGGAGCAAGCGTCTTTTAATTTCATGACTGCAATCACCATCTGTAGTGATTTTGGAGCCCCCCAAAATAAAGTCAGCCACTATTTCCACTGTTTCCCCATCTATTTGCCATGAATGGGACCAGATGCCAAGGTCTTAGTTTTCTGAATGTTGAGCTATAAGCCAACTTTTTCACTCTCCTCTTTCACTTTCATCAAGAGGCTCTTTAGTTCCTCTTCACTTTCTGCCATAGGGCGGTGTCATCTGCATATCTGAGGTTATTGATATTTCTCCCAGCAATCTTGATTCCAGATTATGCTTCCTCCCGCCCAGCATTTTTCATGATGTATTCTGCATATAAGTTAAATAAGCAGGGTGACAATATACAGCCTTGACATACTCTTTTCCTATTCAGAACCAGTCTGTTGTTCCATGTCCAGTTCTAACTGTTGCTTCCTGACCTGCATACAGTCCTAGTACTTCATGGTAAATAGATGGGGAAACAATGGAAACAGTGAGAGACTTTATTTTCTTGGGCTCCAAAATCACTGCAGCTGGTGACTATAGCCATGAAATTAAAAAACACTTGCTCCTTGGAAGGAAAGCTAGCACAAACTTAAGACAGCATATTAAAACGCAGAGACATTACTTGCCGACAGAGGTCAGTCTAGTAAAAGCTATGGTTTTTCCAGTAGTTATCTATGGATGAGAGAGCTGGACTTATAAAGAAAGCTGAGCACTGAAGAATCGATGCTTTTGAACTGTGATGGCATCACAGTTGGCATCACCAACTCGATGGACATGAGTTTGAGCAAGCTCCTGGAGTTGGTGATGGACAGGGAAGCCTACCGTGCTGCAGTCATGGGGTTGCAAAGAGTCGGACATGACTGAGCCACGGAACTGAACTGAACTGATGTTGCCTTCCTGATATTTTCTGTGTATTTACATGGTTATATCATGGAGAGAATTTATCGTATTAAAACTATATGATACCATGTTGTGTGGATCTTTCTACAATACACTTTTAAATTCCATAGTATTTTAAAGAAATGTATCCATGTTAGTATATGTAAACTACCTTATTCTTCTAACTTGCAAAGTAGGATGCCATAGCATGGATAATAGATGATCTGTTTAGCTATTCTCCTGCCAGTGGGCAACTAAATTGTTCCCATTTTTTAGCAATTACAAGCTGCCCCATCGGCCATTCTTGTGGACTTGTACATGTGTTCCTGTTTCTATAGGAGAGTCACCAAATAGTGAAATGGATCGATCATAGAGTATAAAATTTAAAAAAAGTTTTAAAATAGATCCTGTGGAATTTTCTTTAAAAGAGTTGTGCCATTTAGAATTTTTTTTTTAAATTAAAAAAATTGTCTAACTTTTAAGGCAAGCATATATTACTTAGGCATTCAAAAATAAAGAAAATCTGTAAAGGTGTTCTGCAACTCTGTACGTCCTCCAGATACTGTGGGTGAGACTAGATAGATTTCCATCTGTCTGGACTCTCTCCAGGGAGCCCTCCTATCTGAGGCAGGTGATGGAGAAAGTTTCGTCAAACAGCAAAGACTAACAAGCCTTCAGAGAGCTTGTTTCTGTCCACTTGGCACCTGGAACTTACACGACAAGGGTGAAAATTTCATAACTTTACAATTTGATGTTCTCTGTACTGTTCTAGCACAAGAGGAAAGCTTCTCTGAATACCAGAAGACAGGGTTTTATTTAAGTATGTGAAAATATTGATTGAGGGTAAGAAAGGTTTTGGAATTCAAAGAAAAGTATGAAATTTTTTCTTCTATGACCTCACCAGTGAATGTGGAACATAGTCAGACAGCTTAATGGGGTTTTTAACAGAAATGAAACTATTCATCTAATGAATTTGTTAGCCTACCAGAGGTTCTTAACAAGACTAATACACTTTTACAAGAGTATCTCTTACCAGCAGAGGGAGCCAGCGAGCTTTCCACTGTTTAGAAACTTCCTGACTACAGGAAGAAGCTCAGAATTACCTTTGCCTGCCTTAAGGTACAGAATATACAGTGTTTAATCTTTGTGTTCAAGAAGCAATTCCATAGCTTCCATTTAAAAATTAAAAAAAGTTTACATATAGAATAACATGTACACTGTTTAAAGTGTAATACCAGAAATTAATACAGAAAGCTTTTTGTGTATAAAACCACAAAATGATATAAAAGATCCTTACCGTTTCCACCCCTTCACTCTCTCCAGTCCTACTCCCAAGAGGGCATCATTTTCAACTCTTGTTTCTGTTCCTTTGGGGAAAAATTTGTATCTTTTTAATAATTCGCTAACAAAGTACAGATTTAGAAAGTACAGCTCCCTTCACCAGTGGCAACCACTATAATTAGCTCATTGAATATCCTGCCAGAGAGATTCTATGTGATGAGTCTTTTAAAAAATGTAATAATTCTAGAAAAGCAATACCATCACATGATTCAAAACCTTCCAATAGGAATTCAGAGAAAAGTCTCCTTCCCATCTATGTCCCTCAGAATTTACATATTAAGTCCTATTTCTCCACTTAACCTGAGAATTTAGCTACTGACTTTATAACATGTTAGATGAAGGTTTGGTCTTGTACTCCTCATGCCAGTCCCTTCCCCTACTACCTGATATAAACATAATAAGCACATTATTATTATTATTTGGCTGTAGAATCTTGGTTCCCTGAGCAGGGATCAAACCCACAACACCTGCTTGGAAGTGTGGAGTCTTAATTGACTGGACTGCCAGGAAAGTCCCAATAATCATGTTATTTTGGTAGACAATATTTTTCACTGCTGAGCGAAATACTGCAGTAATTTCCCCCCACCCTATTTTTTTTTTTTAAATAAAACATTAGGTTTTCTTGGAGTCATTGCTTCATTGGATTAGCTTTTTTCATGCACTTATCACTGATTTTTCCATGCACACCATCAGATTTGTCAAACACCAATGATATTTCCCAAATTACCAAATATATTGCATATCTTGATCCATGTTTTGTCTTTTTACTCTAAGCATAACTGCTTGTGCTCGTAGCCTGCAGAGCTCTGACCCTCCCACTTACCTCTGACCCCTACCCTGTGGAATAGTCTCATGTCTGGGTCCCATGTGTTAAGTTTCAAGGAGGCCACCAGATGGAGGGGCCTCTAATGCTTTGGTACCTACAAAGATGAGCAAACCAACATCTAAGCCTGTAAATGCCTCAAGGTTAAGAAATCAAAACCAAGGACAGCCCACCACAAACAGCTGACCAGGCTTTCAGCTATAGCCAATCAACAATCTTTTAAAAAATTTTTTTAAATTTATTTTATTTAAGGATAGTTGATTGCTACTGTATAGCAAAGTGACTCAGTTATACATATATATATATTATTTTTCATATTCTTTTTCATTATGGTTTATCACAAGATATTGAATACAATTCCCTGTGCTATACGGTAGGGCCTTGTTTATCCATTTTATGTATAATTGTTTGCATCTGTTAATCCCCAAACTCCCAATCCATCCCTCTGCCGCCCCACCTCCTCCTTGATAACCAAGCACGAGTCTGTTCTCTGTGTCTGTGAGTCTGTTTCTTAGAATAAGTTCATTTGCATAAGGTTCCACATGTAGGTGATATCATATGATATTCTTCCTTCTCTGTCCGACTCTCTTTTCTTAGGATGACAATCTCTAGGTCTGTGCATGTTGCTGCAAATGGCATTATTTTACCCTTTTTGTGTGTGTATGTATGGATATGCGTGCAGTTGTGTCCTACTCTTTGCGACCCCATGGACTGTGGCCCACCAGGCCTCTCTGTGCATGGGATTTCCCAAGCAAGAATACTGGAGAGAGGGCCATTTCCTCCTTCAGCAATCAATAATCTTGCTTCTGCACCTCCTCTGTATAAGTCTTTTATTCCTGGCTCCTATAGGCAAAGTGCTCCTAATCACTTCGGGTGAGGTTTGGCTCTGCCCAATTTGAATAGGCTGTAGCTCCAGTCAACACTTAAAATTGTAATAGGCCTCAGTTTCTCTTCTACTACATGTTTCCCTTTTCTTGGTTTATTCCCTCTTTGCTAGAGCACATCTTCTAGGAACTTCTCAAGATAGGGTCACAGTTACTATTTTGAGTTCCTTGTGAGTCTGAGCATGTCCTAATTCTTGATATGCACTTTGGTGGGCTATGTATTTCCAGGTTGGTAATCTTTTTCCTGCAGAATTTCTCCATTGCCTTTCAGTCTCTCTTATTGTAATTGAGAAGGTTATGGTATTCTGATTTCTGATCTTCAGTATGTGACCTGCTTTAATTCTTTTTGCTTCCCTGGTGGCTCAGATGGTGAAGAATCTGTCTGCAATGCAGGAGACTGGCGTTCAATCCCTGGGTCGGGAAGATCCCCTGGAGGAGGGAAAGGCTACCCACTCTAGTATTCTTGCCTAGAGAATTCTATGGACAGAGGAGCCTGGCAGGGTCTCAAAGAGTCAGACATGACTGAGCAACTAACACTTTCACTTTAATTCTTTCCAAAAGGTTTGTTTATCTAGCCCCGTGAAATTTTGTGAAAATATTACTTTGAATGAGTCTCTTGTTTATTCTGTTAGGCAAGAGGAATTTTTTACAGTTCTTGGAAATTTTCTTGTGTGTTTTTTCTTTTCTTCTCTCCAACAGGACGTCTGCTGTTATGTCCTCCCCTGGAACATTGTCCCTGCCGATTTATACCTCTCATATGCCTTTCCTGGTTTTTTTTTGCCAATTTGCAAAAGAATTGAAGAGAAATATACACGTTCAGTTGGCCACAAAAACGAGGTGCCTTTATGCCATCACTTTTTGAAGGTTTATTAAAAGAGGAGTCTAGTGTGAATCTGGGGAAATTATCCTTTAAAACACACAAAATGGAACCAGCGGAATATCTTTAAGTAGGAGGTTTTGTAAAGAAATATTTTAGAACAGACCCTGTCTCCTTTGACCTTGGTTCCTGTCTAGATATCAGGATTAAAGTGGCAACTGTAGATACGGAAGGGTCACATTTCAGAGAGATCAATGAATGGTATCATATGATATCCTTGTTTTGACTTACTTCACTTAGTATGATCTAGGTGCATCCATGTTACTGCAAATGGCATTATTTCATTCTTTTTTATGGCTGAGTAGTATTCCACTGTAAGTTCTCCATAGTAGCTGTACCAGTATACATTCCCACCAACAAGGTAGGAGGGTTCCCTTTTCTCCACACCCTCTCCAGCATTTATTATTTCTAGATATTTCGATGATGGCCATTTGAACCAGTGTAAGGTAATACCTAATGGTAGTTTTATTTGCATTTTTCCAATAATTACTGATGTTTAGCTTCTTTCCATGTGTTTTTTTTTTTTTTTTTAGCCATCTGTATGTCTTCTTTGGAGAAATGTCTACTTAGATCTCCTGCTCATTTTTTGATTGGGTTATTTGTTTTTTTTTGACATAGAGCTGCATGAGCTGTTTGTATATTTTGGAGATTAATCCCTTACAGCAGTGGTCTCCAACCAGGGACTGGTTTCGTGGAAGACAATTTTTCCATGGATGGGGGTGGGGGAGATGGTGTTGGTTTTTACCGCTGTTCACTTCCTGCTGTGTTCATAACAGGCCACAGACAGTACTGGTCTATGGCCTGGGGGTTGGGACCCCTGCCTTGCAGGACTCAGGATTTTATTTTATTTTAAATAGTTACTTATTTGGCTGTGTTGGGTCTCAGCTGTGGCACGTGGGATCTTCCCTGTGGCACGCAGAATCTTTTGTTGCTACGTACCGGCTCTAGAGCTTGGGCTCAGTAGCTGTCCCCTGCATGGTAAGGCAGATTCTTAACCACTAGACCAGCAGGGAAGTCCCAGGACTAGGTGTTTTAAACACTGCCCCCTAGATGCCCTACCTGATATGAGAACCACTGGGGTCGCTGATGGCTTTCCTCAGGGAGAGAATTACACTCTCCTTAAATAGACGCAGTTGGAGTAACACAAGGGTGACTTTGTAGTTCTGGCTTTGTCGTGCGGGTCCTTGGGTTCCTTCCCACCAGTGATGGCTCGGGTTTGTGAGTGGTGATGGGAAGAGAGGCAGAACATCTGTCACGGGTGTGATATGAAAGCCCTTGTCTGTAGGTCAACTTGGTCATCATTTAATTTGGCTACTGTAGTGACAGTCAAGGGATGATTTTTTTTGAAGAGACTGGGAGGGAAAGGAAAATAGACTAATGATTTGTGAATTTTAGTAAAAGAAAATGGACACTAGGGGGCAGCAAATCGCCATTCACAGGACAGGCTGCACAAAATTCAGTGGGGCGAAAAAAGACGGTTTCCTTGAAAAATATGATGTGTGTGATAACTGTCTTCTATAAAGGGCAGCCCCGAGGTCAGAGCTGCTCTAACCTGAGTGGCAGTTTCAATCTTTTCAATATTTCCCTCCATGTTATCCCAGTATCCACTTATCTTCTCATGAAGCACAGTCACATACTATGCTCAATGTTTCCTTACCTGAGTGTTTCTTTATGCTTTCCTGGTGGCTCAGACGGTAAAGACTCAACCTGCAATGTAAGAGACCTGGGTTCTATTCCTGGGTTGGGAAGATCCCCTGGAGAAGGAAATAGCTACCCAGTCCAGTATTCTTGCCTGGAGAATCCGATGGACAGAGGAGCTTGGCTGGCTACAGTTCATTAGGTTGCAAAGAGTCAGACACGACTGAGCAACTAACACTAGCCCAGTAACTCCTTACCTTCTCATGAGGCACATTCATATACTTCGCTCAGTGTTTTCTTACAGGGCACCCTCCTAGCTCTTCTCTCACAGACTCCTAAAGTTGATCCTCAAGGACACACCACCTCTTCTGGAAACAGTCAGCTTGACAGGTACACTTCCTGCATCTTGAGGGATGAAGAGCCGGTCTCCAGCTGTGGGTCTCTCAGCACATTATCTCCCAGAACCTCCTCACAGGTGCTAAGACTCCAGGAGACAAGTCCACGGTGCGTTCACTGGGGTGACCAGGAGACGCTGCACTGTCCCGAGGGAACTTCTGTACACTCAGAGGCTAACTTGGCTTGATATTTTTGTCTATAAATTTTGCTCTGAATCACTGAGGTCTGTTTCCTCTGCTAAGTCTAGGAATTATTCATATTTACCCAAGATGTCTTCTTAACGAGAACTTTGCATAGTTCATCCAAACTGAAGTAAAAAAGATGTGCTGCATTTGGATTGTTCAAGTGGTCAAATATAGTTGTTTTTGGCAAGAGAGAGGAGGTCTTCATCTGGACTCACAGAGGATTTGGTACCATGTGATGTTTTCTGGTTAGTTCTTCTAAAGGCGGTTCCAGCATGACCTGGAGTGGTGGGCTGTGGTGGTGTGCGCCCACGAGCTGTGTGAGGTTGGGCAGATCATGGGACCTTCATTTCCTCATTTCTTAAATGAAATGACCTTTATTTCCTCCTTTTAAAAACTATATACTGTTGGCCTAGATAGTAACTCTTAATTAGAAGCACACCTCTGCTTCTGATTTGAAACCAGTAGCTCCCCAGACCCTGTCCTCTCCCACAGAATCACGGTCTCTGGGGCTGGGCTCCTGGCATGTGTATTTGGGTGGTGGGGGTGAGGAAGAAGGGGAACTCAGCCCATTCCAGGTGATTCTGGTCAGGTCACCAGGATATGAGCATCATAGCAAGTATTCTAACCTTCTTTCATTCATTCACTCATTTTTAATTCACCAAAAATTTAGTAAAAAAAAATGCTGATGTAAAGGTCTACATGAGTCCATTTGGAATTCAGATCCAGTAAAAAAAAATGAAGGAAGACTATATTAACTATTCCAAACACACACACAGTTAAAATTTGTATAGTAACAGGTACTTGGTTAGGTTACATTAGTATCATTACTTATTTATTTTCTAAGTCTCCTGACCTGATAGTAGCTGACAAAATGAACCCCCCTTAGGACATATGAACCGATAAATGAGTGACATAGAATCAAGTAGCTGATGCATGAAAAGTTCTGGAGAGAGAAGCTGATGTTCTAGTGCCAGGAACTTCCCTGCCACTGACTCTCCCTGCAATCTTGGCAAAATGTCTTGAGTTTCTTCTTCTTTACTCATGATTACTTTCCAAAGGGGATTATAAATCTCTACTGGTTATTGCTCAGGATGAAGATTAGGATCAAATGAGATAATGTGACTTTGTAAATTATAAAAAGCCATAAAACCTTAATAATAATATTGCCATTATTGCTATCACGAATTCTATTGAGCAGAAGTGTTGGAATTTTGCCTCTCAGGCCAAATGTCTTAAAGGTAGCAAGAGACCAGGTTGGGCTTTAGCTTGTCCATGGTGAGTGACCTCTCTGGGTTTTCTCTTTCACTTTCCACGAACCATAACAGCCCACATCTTCATAGGCTTGGCCTCGGCTGACTCCTCTCCAAAGCTCCCTTCACACGCATGCATCTCATCTACCAAAAAATGTTCCTTGTGGTCCAGAGTGCCTCAGCTGAAGCTTTCCCCAGTACAGTTGTTTACTTTCTCTGTAAATGTTAGGTTTTATGGTGCACTGTGGCTTTGGAGATACAAAAGCTCCGTCTTGGTTTATTTGGGATAGGCTTTCCAAGAAAACAAAGCCTGTGAGTCTGAGGAACGCTGACCCTAGTGTGTCCTGTGCTGTCCTTTTTATCCCTCCCGCTGTGGGCCAGGAAGGCTTTCATTTATCCATCTGGTTGTTGTTCAGTTGCTCAAGTGTCCAACTCTTTGTGACTCTATGGACTGCAGCACACCAAGCTTCCCTGTCCTTCACCATCTCCCAGAACTTGCTCAAACTCATGTCCATTGAGTTGGTGATGCCATCCAACCATCTCGTCCTTTGTCATCCCCTTCTCCTGCCTTCAATCTTTCCTGGCATCAGGGTCTTTTCCAATGAGTCTGCTCTTCGCACTGGGTAGCCAAAGGATTGGAGCTTCAGCCTCAGGATCAGTCCCTCCAGTGAATATTCAGGATTGATTTCCTTTAGGATTGACTGGTTTGATCTCCTTGCAGGTCCAAGGGACTATCCATCTGGGGCTTCCAGTTAATCCTTTACTTGCTTCAGATATTCAGGGTCCTTTTCTATGCTCCTTTCTAGACTAAGGAGAGGGGTTGATGCATTTGTGTCCTGTTTTACAAGGAGAAGGGAACACAAACACCATGTTTATTGGGAGAGGCCCTTTGGGATCAGATAGACCAATGAAATAGGCTTGCAGGTGCCACAGCGACTGCTGCTGTTCCTGAGGGACGCGGTGCCCTGTCCCCGTGTAGTTTCATTTCTCGGGGGAAAGGAGAGGCATTAGATGACCTTATTCAGGTTCACTTGCAGTGACATTCTTATGGATCTCTGCAGGATATGAAACACAATTTCTTCCTAAAATGACATACCTACTGTAGCAGGAGATTTCAGGGATCACCAAAGAGAATTTAAGATGACCAGCCTTGAACCCCTGTACTCTCAACATCCCCAGCTCCCATGTCTTCTCAGTGGTCATTCTCAGTGGGCAGGTGGCTCTTTCACAGGACATGAACTCTGCCACTAAGAGCAGTTCCTGCTGGAGACAGAGGGAAGCCAGGGTCCTGATCATTAGCCCTGAACCTGAGGGCTCTCTGAGCTCTGGGACCAGTCTTCCTCCCACTGTGTGATGCCGCTGCTGCTAAGTCACTTCAGTCGTGTCCGACTCTGTGCGACCTCACGGACTCCAGCCCACCAGGCTCCTCCGTCCACGGGATTTTCCGGGCAAGAGTATTGGAGTGGGTTGCCATTGTCTTCTTCATCTTTGTGATGAAGGACCTGCTTTTATATTTTAAAGCAAATAGATATTTATCTTTATTTATAAAACATTTTATTGGGGTGTATTTGGTTTACAATGTTGTGTTAGTGTCAGATGTACAGAAAAGGGAATACACATTTTTTTAATATAAATTTATTTTAATTGGAGGCTAATTACTTTATAATATTGTATTGGTTTTGCCATACATCAACATGAATCCGCCACGGGTGTACACATGTTCCCCGTCCTGAAGCTGCCTCCCACATCCCTCCCCATCCCATTCCTCTGGGTCATCCCAGTGCACCAGCCCCGAGCATCCTGTATCCTGCGTCGAACCTGGCCTGGCGATTTGTCTGGCGATTTGTTTCACATATGATATTATACATGTTTCAATGTCATTCTCCCAATTCATCCCACCCTCTCCCTCTCCCACAGAGTCCAAAAGACTGTTCTATACATCAGTGTCTCTTTTGCTGTCTCGCATACAGGGTTATCGTTATCATCTTTCTAAATTCCGTATGTATGCGCTAGTATACTGTATTGGTGTTTTTCTTTCTGGCTTACTTCACTCTGTATAATCGGCTCCAGTTTCATCCACCTCATTAGAACTGATTCAAATGGTGAATACACATGTTATCGATACTCTTTTTTAGATTCTTTTCCCACGGAGGCCATCACACAGTGCTGAGTAGAGTTCCCTGTGCTGTATAGTGGACTCTTATTTGTTATCCATTTTATGTGCAGTGGTGTGTATATGTCAATCCCAATCTTGCAATTTATCCCTTCCTCTTCTTCCCCCCATAACTATAAGTTTATTTTCTTCACCTGTAACTGTTTCTGTTTTGTAGAAAAGTTCATTTGTAGTCTTTTTTTTTAGATTCCACATATATGTGATATCATATGATGTTTGTCTTTCCCAATCCATCACAGATTGATACTTGTTTAACAAGAAAATTTTACCTTTGTGAAACATTACATTAAAAACCCAGTACAAGCCTCACTTAAAAATGATCTGATTTAAAGAAAGATAAGATTACTCTGGAGCACGTTTCTATAATAGTCTCAGAGGATTTACTTGCAGTTGATATCAGAAACAAAGAGTCCTCCTCCTGGGACAGGTGTGTGGCCCATGTTCTGGGAAGCACTGCTGAAGGTCTTGGCCGGCAGCCTGCAGCCCCGGGCCGACCGTGTGACTGTGGCTGGGCGCCCAGCCTGTGCCTTGGTGTCCTCACCTGTAGATAGTCAGGGGTCATGATGGTGGTACTTCATGGAGTTGCTGTGAAGATAAAGGGGGCTTAGGCAGGACCATCGCTATGACTCTTGAAGTGTGAGCCCAATGTGATCAGTCCCAGCTGGCAGCTAGCTCCTTACGTGGGAGGCCATTAGAGTCCCTGGGAAAGAGCCAAGCTGGGAGTAAGGGTAGACCCACCTGCCTCGTGATGTCCTCTCTGGACAGCAAGACGTTCCTTTTCTCACACATACTCATTTAGCTAAGTTGGAACTGCAACATTTAAGGCCTTTGCTTTTTCTGCGTCATTTACAGTTTGCCTGTAGTTTTGCTTGAAAATGAGAATCTATTGAGCCAATGTGTTTATCTCCTTTATTTTTGGCTAGTTTCTCTTTCCAGTTAAAATATACAACAATTTTAGGCTCACAGTACAGCAGGGGGATGTTTAGGTCTAAAATAAACTGTTTCGTCAAAACTAAAAAACAGCAAGAACTCATTTAATCCATGTACCTTTTCTGTAGTGATCCCAAATTTTCTCTTAGACTAAGAGCACGGTTTCTTTTAGTATAAATGGTCTTCCAGTGACATTTGAGGTTTTGATATGTTCTAAAGGAGGAACATACTAATGAGATGTTTTAAATAATGGAGTTATTCTTATCATCAGCCTAAAGCTGAAATCTATAGCACAAGACCTCTAAACACGACCATTTTACCATACTCCATCAGAACTTGGCCTCATGTTTGCATTGGATTTTCCCTAAAATATAACAACAAAAAAAGGGTGAGAAATTTCTGTTTACATTGTGGATCTGCTTTCTCTAGTGGCTTCTGTTTTGCTTCCCAGTTGCTTTTTCACTGGAAGTGTTTTGACATGAGCACAAAATAAAGGCTGGGCAGTATTTCTGTATTAAAATGTCCCATTCAGTCCTTGGGAGGAAAGTTGGTCAGATGAACAGTTGATCTCTGGCTCTCTGTACACTAAACAGAGTAAATGCACCAGAGTAAATAAATCACAACAGCGAATTCTAGGGGATCTTCTTTTCCATGGTGGTTCCTCAGCACCTCACTGGGGCATTGCTCGCCTCACCTGCTCTCAAGTTATAAGGGTGCTTATTCACACTTCCCCGGAAAAGGCAATGGCACCCCACTCCAGTACTCTTGCCTGGAAAATCCCATGGACGGAGGAGCCTGATAGGCTGCAGTCCATGGAGTCGCAAAGAATCGGACATGACTAAGTGACTTCACTTTCACTTTTCACTTTCATGCATTGGAGAAGGAAATGGCAACCCACTCCAGTGCTCTTGCCTGGAGAATCCCAGGGACAGGGAGCCTGGTGGCTGCTGTCTATGGGGTCGCACAGAGTCGGACACGACTGAAGTGACTTAGCATAGCATAGCATTCACACTTCCCAGGGTTGTGTGTTCCCCGCAAATGCAGGAGGGCGCTTGTTTCACCACGGCCACTGCCCCTGCTGCAGGCTGCCCCTGGAAGGCTGTGCAACCAGCTCTCTGTTTGCTGGTCCCAAGTTGCCAACTGAAGGCCCCATTCCTGAAGTCCTGCCTGAGGAAATGCCAAGCCCTGTTCCTTGATGAACTGGGGACTGCCCACTGCCAACTCCGAGCTCCCTGTCACGCGTATATACAGAGCAGTCTGCTGTGTCCTTCCTGAAAGCAGTTCCTTCAGCTTCCTCGCAAAGGCCCTCTCGGACTCAGCCAGTCTGACACCGGCTTGAGTCGCGGTGTCAGACTGTGCTGATGGCTCCTCCTCTGTCTTTTCCCTCAGACTCTGTCTCCGGTGCACTCATTCAGCGGCTAACCCACTTCCAACCAACCCCTTCAGAGCCTTTCTTCCAAACTGGAGTGTTTCCTTTTTGGATAATGTGATAATCAATCAACCACTGGTGTTGAATTTGTTATTTAAAGCCAGCATTTAAATAATTTAAACATTTAAATTGTATTGGTTGAAAAAGTATTTATTTGAAATGGATAAATGTGAGTGGTTCCTCTATGCCCTACCCCACCCGCTTCCCAGACACAGCATCTGCCACTTAGTGGTTGATTGTAGGGTCAGTTCCAAGAGCCCGTGAGAGAGATTCACTTCACCTGACCGATTAGGATGTCACAGCAGCATGTCGTCTTCTGGCCCCTTCTGGCCTCTTCTGGCCTCCAGTTAAACACACTCTTGATTTTCTCACTGTGATTTTTTTTTTGTCTCTTCTCCATGCCTCTTGTATTTCATTCATTTTACTGTTTTTGTTTCTATTTGTTTATAGTATTATCATCATTATACTATTCTGCTTTTTCTGACATATCTTCCAGTCCATGCATTCTGTATTCAGTTTTCTCTAATCTGCTGGTAAACCAGCATGTTGTTTTTAATTTTTGTCATTGTATTTTTATGTTCCTAAATTTCACCCTGTGTCCTTTTTAAGTCTGCAATGTCAGTTTTATTCTTTTTCCAGTTCCTTGCTGAAACTGATTAGTTTTGTTTTTCTTTCTTTGAGCACATGAGTCACAGTAGTTTTAGAATCTGTGTCTGGTAATTTCATCATCTGGACAACCTGTGTGTTCATTTCTATTGTCGTTTGAGCTGGTTGTTGTTCATAGTGTCTTGCATTCTTGAGACCTGGTTATATTTGATTGTGTGCTGGACGTTGTATTTGAAAACATTATTTGTAAACATAATTTGAGGCCTAGAATGTTATCTGTCTCCAGAGAGAATTTTCTTTTGCCTCTGCTGGATGCCTGTGGTACATATCAGGATCCTGTGGATTTAATTTTAGGATCTGAGACCTTGTGGGCACCCAAATGACTTGCAGTCCAGCTACAAATGAAAGCAGGTTTATCTGGAGCTTGCACTTATTTCTAGAGTTCAGTTTGCAGGAAACTAACCCCAGGCACTGGGTGGTTCAGTAGAGCCACCTCTTGGCAGAGTCTAGATTCTTCTTTTTGCCCAGCTATCCTCCTGAACTGTCAGAAGCACTAACAGGGAAAGTTTGTTATGACGCAACCCTGACCCACCTCCCCCAAAGACTTTGGTTCCATAGGTCTGGGCTGTAGCTTGATAATCTGCATTTCTCAGAGTTTCCATCTGATGCTGTTGGTTTGGGGATTACACATTGAGAATTCCTAGTTGACTTCATTCTTGAACTAGATTGTATGTCTCTTGAAGGTGAGACTATAACTTATGCTCCTTAGTTTCTCTCCCCAACTAGCTTAGTGCCATGACCCACATGGAAACTGTGTATGTAATTCTCACAATGGAATAAATTCAGGTGTTGCTGTTGTTATTGGTTTTGTGTGTTGGAGGTTCTTAAAGTGCCAGGTACCTCCAGCCACTGGCAGTAAACAAGAAAATACAACACAGTCTCTGTCTTTTCATTCTAATGGGAGATGTGGGGCACTGTGGCAGGGCAGGCAGGGGACAAGAATGAATAAGTTGACTGTGTACTTCTTCATCCAAATTGTGGCAGTGAAAGAAGACACTCAAAAATCCCAGTGGAATCACTATATCCCAGGAGCTTTGGGAACAAGGAGAAGGGGCTATTTAGTCCAACCTAGCCACTGGGTTGAGGGGTGAAAGTTCAGAGGGGAATTCCAAAAAGTTACTTCAGGGAGACTCTGCTTGAGTTGTGTCTTAAAGCCTGAACTTCTGCACTTTAAAGCAGGAAAAGGTGCAGCTGTTTTCCTCAAATGCTAATTAAGGAGGAATTTAGGGTGATAAGACCCCTGCAAGTGCACGGGTGAAAGTGTCCAAGTTATGCTACTTTGGGGGGCCAGACCTTCTTTGCTTAATAAGCATTTATCATTTGTCAGGGCAGCAGACGTCACTTGATAGTTCACTATTCCTCATTTCAGAAAAATAAAAGGTTGATTGACTTCAAGCTCTTACAAACAAGGAGAAGCAACTTGCTCTCCCCTGCTTTCCTCAGTCTTCTCATGCTTCTCTCTCTTTGTAAAAAGTAAGTAAAGCTGACCTTTGAGCCAAGGTTGTAACAAGGGCAGTCCCAAGCTAGTAGACAACTGATCTCATGACAGTGAGCTCAGTATTTAGACAAAGCTAAGTTCTTTGCATCAGAGGTAAGTGATGTCTACTCAGAGGCTGCATTCCCTCACCTGTTCTCTCCCGAGGGCTACCTTCATTGCTAGGTTTTTTCCTAATCACCTTGCCTGGGCTCACCTTCTCACCTGCAAAGAGCACATTCTCATAGTAGCACAATTGCATAGCTGTGGCTTATACTTTGCTTCTACTTTGGGTGCAGTTTCCTGCAAATAAGGACATTTACAGTCCCTGGGAGATGTTGAAATAGTCCCAAAATAGCAGACTTGCAAACATGATGCCTGATGAGCTGCTGCTTATTAAAACATATGGTTTAAGGACTGAGTTACCAATTTTATGTTTCCATAAAGTACCGTATGGTCTTGTATAATGAGGAAAATTGCAAAATACTGATGTTTATGGGGCAGTCAAAACTGTAGGCTCTGCAGGCACAGACCATGAATTCCAGCTTGGAACTTCATGTTAATATAAGCTTTTTGCATTATGTATTTTTTTTTAACACTTTCAAGCCTTCCTCAGTGATCAATGCAAAGAAATAGAGGAAAACAATAGAATGGGAAAGACTAGAGATGTCTTCAAGAAAATTAGAGATACCAAGGGAACATTTCATGCAAAGATGGGCACAATAAAGGACAGAAATGGTATGGACCTAACAGAAGCAGAAGATATCAAGAAGAGGTGGCAAGAATACACAGAAGAACTGTACAAGAAAAGATCTTGGCAGCCCAGATAATCATGATGGTGTGATCACTCACCTAGACCCAGACATCCTGGAATGCAAAGTCAAGTGGGCCTTAGGAAGCATCACTATGAACAAAGCTAGTGGAGGTGATAGAATTCTAGTTGAGCTATTTCAAATCCTAAAAGATGATGCTGTGACAGTGCTTCACTCTATACACCAGCAAATTTGGAAAACTCAGCAGTGGCCATAGCACTGGAAAAGGTCAGTGTTCATTCCAATCTCAATGAAAGTCAATGTCAAAGAAAGCTCAAACTATCGCACAATTGCACTCATCTCACATGCTCGCAAAGTAATGCTCAAAATTCTCCAAGCCAAGCTTCAACAGTACGTAAACAGAGAACTTCCAGTTGTTCAAGCTGGATTTAGAAAAGGCAGAGGAACCAGAAATCAAGCTGCCAAAATCAGTTGGATCATCGAAAAAGCAAGAGAGTTCCAGAAAAATATCTATTTCTGCTTTATTGACTATGCCAAAGCTTTTGACTGTGTGAATCACAACAAACTGTGGAAAATTCTTCAAGAGATGGGAATACCAGACCACCTTACCTGCCTACAGAGAGATCTGTATGCAGGTCAAGAAGGAACAGTTAGAACTGGACATGGAACAACACACTGGTTCCAGATCGGGAAAGGAGTATGTCAAGGCTGTATATTGTCACCCTGCTTATTTAACTTATATGCAGAGTACATCCTAAGAAATGCTGGGCTGCATGAAGCACAAGCTGGAATCAAGATTGCCAGGAGAAATATCAATAACCTCAGATATGCAGATGACACCACCTTTATAGCAGAAAGCAAAGAAGAACTAAAGAGCCTCTTGATGAAAGTGAAAGAGGAGCGTGAAAAAGTTGGTTTAAAACTCAACATTCAGAAAACTAAGATCATGGCATCCAGTCCCATCACTTCATGGAAAATAGATGGGGAAGCAATGGAAACAGTGAGAGACTATATTTTTGGGGGCTCCAAAATGACTGCAGATGGTGACTGGAGCCATGAAATTAAAAGATGCTTACTCCTTGGAAGGAAAGTTATGACCAACCTAGACAGCATATTAAAAAGCAGAAACATTACTTTGCCAACAAAGGTTCATCTAGTCAAAGCTATGGTTTTTGCAGTAGTCATCTATGGATGTGAGAGTTGGACTATAAAGAAAGCTGAGTGCTGAAGAATTGATGCTTTTGAACTGTGGTGTTGGAGAAGACTCTTGAGAGTCCCTTGGACTGCAAGGAGATCCAACCAGTCCATCCTAAAGGAAATCAGTCCTGAATATTCATTGGAAGGACTAATACTGAAGCTGAAACTCCAATACTTTGGCCACCTGATGCAAAGAACTGACTCATTTGATAAAACCGTGATGCTGGGAAAGATTGAAGGTGGGAGGAGAAGGGGACATGAGTTTGAGTAAACTCTGGGTGTTGGTGATGTACAGGGAGGCCTGGCGTGCTGCAGTCCATGGGGTCACAAAGAGTCAGACATGACTGAGTGAACTGAACTGAACTCTTTCACTCCTGAAAGGAGTGTGAACTCTGTTTCTCTGGTTAGATTATACCTCATCTACTGTCTTTGACCTTGTGGCAAGTGATGTTTTTCAGGTGCACCCAAAGTAGGAAAGGCTTAAGATTTTCCTTTCAGAGTTTTTGCCCTAAAGTCCGGTGTCTGGTTAGGCAGATGGCTGTTATGATTTGAATTGTGTCCCCGTGCAAAAGATATATTGAAGTCTTGACACCCAGTAACTTGGGTTGTGACCTTATTTGATAATAGCACCCTTCCAGATGGAATTAGTTAGGATGATGTCACACTGGAGTGGACTGGGCTCAGCCCAATATGACTGATGTCCTTGTGAAGACACAGACACCCAGGCAGGATGCCCTGGGAAGATGGTGTGTTGGAGTGATGCATCTACAAGCCGAGGCATGCCAAAGACTGCTGGCAAACCTCCAGAAGCTAAGATTCTCTAGAGGTTTCAGAGGGGGCATGGCCCTGCTAACACCTTGATCTTGAACTTCTGGTCTCCAGAACTGTGAGAGGACAAATTTCAGTTCTTTAAAGCCATCCAGTTTGCAGTGCTTTGTTATGGTAGCCTTAGAACATGAATGGCTAATGATGTCTGGGCTCCAGTTCCCTCCTTTGGATGTATCACTCACAGAAATTGCTCTAGGTGATCTGGGTGGTATAACGCAGTGTGACAGAAAGAAGGCTGGAGGGAGGGCGGGACAGTCATTCTTCACACAGGTGAGTTCCTCTGCCTGGATTGTTTGCAGCCTCCTGCAGTGCTGACTGTTCTACTCAGAGGCTTTGCCATCCCTCTTTGCCTTGGTTTTAACTCCTTTGATGATGGGTGGGGGGATGGGCAGGGCACACAGGACCCTGAGGTGGCCAGTCATTATTGTGCTGCATTCCCTGGCACAGAACTTAGAGGCAAAACGGGCCCTTCCTTGAATTGATAGAGAAGCACTGAGTGGAGCAGGGTGGCGCTTTTCCCCTTCTGGCCACTAAGCTGGGTCTTGGGCACTCATGTGCAGTAGGTCCTTTGCATCCAGAGTTCTGCATCCACAGAAACGGAGGGAGGGCTGACTGTCAGGAACTGGAGCATCTGAGCGTGTTGGTACCCACAGTAGTCCTGGAATCATTCCCCTGTGAGTAACGGGGTGGGGGGCGATTGTATATTTTTCTCTGGAGTACAGAGGGTCTGCTATCAGTGAGTGAGCCCTGAAAGCTGTGTTTCTGAACCCCTAAATCCCCGCTTCCTGCAGTTCTGATCTGCATCTTGTGAGCTACTCTTCAACTCTTTCTAGCTATAGGTTTTGCTAAATCCCATTTCTGCTTGAGCTAGGTAGAGTTCCTTCTTGTTTATTACAGTCAAGCCCCACTTGCAAATCTTTTCTGAATCTCCTCCTCTCCCTCCTCCCAGGGAAAGACTTCCTTTTGCTCCCATTTCAACTTTTAAATCTTTTATTAGAATGCTGTACAGAAATTGTTTTTTGGCTTATATGTTGTTGAATCCCATTAAGTCATGAATTTCTTGATAACAGAAACTGTGTCTTACTCATTTTTATTTCTTAGTGCCGTGTGCCTGGATTATATCTGGGCCCCCAATTTAGGGATATTAGCCAGCTAAATAAACCAATGAATGATGAGCCACCCTTAATGGGATTGCAGATTGTTTAAGCAGGAAAGGAATCTAGACTTAGTCTGCATGTGTGCATGTGTGCTAAGTTGCTTCAGTCTTTGCGACCCTTTGGACTATAGCCCTCCAGGCTCTTCTGTCCATGGGATTCTCCAGGCAAGTGGGTTGCCATTTCCTTCTCCAGAGAGTTAGTCTAGTGGTTTTCAATTTCTAGAAGCTGAATTCTTTCTTCAAAGTGAAATTTAAGGTGGAGGCCTGTATGTAAAGCATGTGCGTGTGGAGTTGCTCTGGTGGAGATAGGGGTGGCCTCCTTCCAGGAATGCTGCCCCCTCCTTCTGTCCTCTGATCCCCTCAACTCACCAAGTGGCCTCTGGGGAACTTCTGGGATTCAGTGCATCACTGTTTAGTAAGCATCTTTCTTAGACTAATGGAGCTTCATTTTCCCATCTGGCTTCCCTTCCTTTTAAAGTCCATTTCACGCCAGTCAGAATGGCTTCGATCCATAAGTCTGCTGCTGCTAAGTTGCTTCAGTCGTATCCGACTCTGTGCGACCCCAAAGATGGCAGCCTACTGGGCTCCCCCATCCCTGGGATTCTCCAGGCAAGAACACTGGAGTGGGTTGCCATTTCCTTCTCCAAAGTCTACAAGCAATAAATACTGGAGAGGGTGTGGAGAAAAGGGAACCCTCTTACACTGTGAGAATGCAAACTAGTACAGCCACTATGAAAAACAGTGTGGAGATTACTTAAAAAACTGGAAATAGATCCGCCTTATGACCCAGCAATCCCACTGCTGGGCACACACACCTAGGAAACCAGAATTGAAAGAGACACATTGAACACCAATGTTCATCTCAGCACTGTTTATAATAGCCAGGACATGGAAGCAACCCAGATGTCCATCAGCAGACGAATGGATAAGAAAGCTGTGGTACATATACACAATGGAGTATTACCCAGCCATTAAAAAGAATACATTTGAATCAGTTCTAATGAGATGGATGAAACTGGAGCCGATTATACAGAGTGAAGTAAGCCAGAAAGAAAAACACCAATACAGTATACTAACGCATATATATGGAATTTAGAATGATGGTAACGATAATCCTGTATGCGAGACAGCAAAAGAGACACAGATGTATAGAACAGTCTTTTGGACTCTGTGGGAGAGGGAAGGGGGGATGATTTGGGAGAATGGCATTGAAACATGTATAATATCTTATAAGAAACGAATCGCCAGTCCAGGTTCGATGCAGGATACAGGATGCTTGGGGCTGGTGCACTGGGATGACCCAGAGGGATGGTACTGGGAGGGAGGTGGGAGGGGGGGGTTCAGGATGGGGAACACGTGTACACCCGTGGTGGATTCATGGTGATGTATGGCAAAACCAGTACAATATTGTAAAGTAATTAGCCTCCAATTAAAATAAATAAATTTAAATTAAAAAAAAAGAATTAACAGTAAAGAATGGAGAAAAAAATTAAAAAAAAAAAAAAGTGATGTCACAAATCGTAAGTTGCTGCTACTGTACTACAATTACTTCCCTCACACGTGAGCATCAGGTACACAAAGCACACACATACCCCTCTCTAAAAATACTGAAGAGGGTGATTTGTAGAGCTCCAAATCCCATAGGGTGACCTGTGGGGTTCATAATAGCTATTGGACTTCTGAGAGTAGGGCCAGCTCAAAGGATTCAAATTTGACCAAAGTTCACTCGGGGGAATCTCCTTTCTATATTATAGTACATTTCCAAACCCTTCTCAAGTATACTCTCCAACTGACCACACGACATCATCAGGATCCTTCATATCTTATTGTTGACCCCTGACCTGTCATGAACTATTGATAAACAGCATGGTAACATGATCTTCTTTCTCCATTAAAAAAAGTTTTTGTTAGGGTTTCAACTTACCTTCCATTTTTAGGATTCTTGATTTCTGGTGTCAGATAGTGACTAGTTGTTTGTATCGGGAAAATCCTCAAAGAGACATGATACTCCCAAACATCTTGCCACTAGGATGACCCTTTGCTATACTTGATGTTAGCAAATAACTGTAAACACAGAGGCTGCCTATTCTATCAACCAGTTCAGTTCAGTTGCTCAGTCGTGTCTGACTCTTTGCAACCCCATGGAGTGAAGCACGCCAGGCTTCCCTGTCCATCACCACCTCCCAGAGCTTGCTCAAACCCATGTCCATTGAGTCGATGATGCCATCCAACCATCGCATCCTCTGTCATCTCCTTCTCCTGCCTTCAATCTTGCCCAGCATCAGGGTTTTTTTCCAAGGAGTCAGTTCTTCGTATCAGGTGGCCAAAGTACTGGATTTTCAGCTTCAAATCAGTCCTTCCAATGAATATTCAGGACTGATTTCCTTGAGGATTGACTGTTTTGATCTCCTTGCAGCCCAAGGGACTCTCAAGAGTCTTCTCCAACACCACAGTTCAAAAGCATCAATTCTTCAGGGCTCAGCTTTCTTTATAGTCCAACTCTCACATCCATACATGGCCACTGGAAAAACTATAGCTTTGACTAGACAGACCTGTGTTGGCAAAGTAATGTCTCTGCTTTTTAATATGCTGTCTTGGTTGGTCATACCTTTTCTTCCAAGGAGTAAGCGTCTTTTAATTTCATGGCTGTAGTTACCATCTGTAGTAATTTTGGAGCCCCCCAAAATAAAATCTCTCACTGTTTCCATTGCTTCCCCATCTATTTGCCATGAAGTGATGGGACCAGATACCATGATCTTTGTTTTTTGAATGTTGAGTTTTAAGCCAGCTTTTTCACTCTCCTCTTTCACTTTCATCAAGAGGCTCTTTAGTTCTTTGCTTTCTGCCATAAGAGTGGTGTCATCTGTGTATTCTATCAACAAGAGACTGTATAGTTCATATTAAGGCAGGGTTTCTGATCTCATTTGGCTAAAGGATACTTTTCAAGTTATAGTGAACTCAAAAAGCACCAAAAGAGCTTATTAAATAAAATTTGTATGGGAATTATAAGAGAGAGCAAATATCAAATCAATATGAATAAATTGTTTTAAGAAATAACTAAATTTTATTTAAAATTTTTCTTATAATGGGACAAAATTATATAAATGAATCTTTTGTTAAGAATAAAAAAACTATATTTAAATTAAGCAAAATTTTTTTTCAAGTTTTTTACTGAGAAGTTGTGAGGTATTTTTTGAAGTATAAGCGACATAACATTATACTACTTTCAGATGTACAATGTAATGATTCAATATTTGTATATATTGCAAAATAATCCCCACAAAAATCCAGTTAACATCCATCACCATACATAGTTACAATTTTTTTTTCATGTTATGTGAATATTCAAGTATCTCTTACTTTCAAATGTGTAATATAGCATTATTAACTGTAGTCACCATGCTGTACATTACATCCTTGTGACTTATTCACTTTATAACTGGCAATTTGTACCTTTTGACTTCCTTCACCCATTTTACTCACCCACACTTCTCACCTCAGGCAACCACCAATCTGTTCCCTATTTACATGAACTCCATTTTCTTAATCTTACATATAAAAGAGACTATGGTATTTGTCTTTTTCTGACATTTCACTTAGTGTAATGCCTTCCAGGTCCATTCATATGGTCGCAAGTGTCAAGATTTCATTCTTTTTTATGACTGAATAATCTTCCATTGTACACACACACACACACACACACACCATCTTTATTCATTCATCCATCGATGGACATTGAGGTTGTTTCCTTGTCTTGGCTACTGCCAATAATGCTGTTATTGGTGAGGTGCATAGATCTTTTTGAGTTAGTGTTTTCAGATAACTACTCAGAAGTGGAATTGCTGGATGGTATGGGTTTCCCAGGTGGCTCATTAGTAAAGAATCTGCCTGCTAATGCAGGAGATGGGAGACATGGGTTTGATCCCTGAGTTGGAAAGGTCCCTGGAGGTTGAAATGGCAACCCACTCCAGTATTCTGCCTGAACAATCCCATTGACAGAGGATGGGCCATAGCCCACGGGGTCACAAATAATTGGATATGACTGAGCACACACACGGTAGTTATATTTTTAGTTTTTTGAGAAAATGCGTACTGTTGTCCATAGTGGCTGTATCGATTTACATTACCACTGACAGTGCACAAGGGCTTTATTTTCTTGCCAACACTTGTTAATTCTTATCTTTTTAATGATAGCCAGTCTAATAGGTCGGAGAAGGCAATGGCACCCCACTCCAGTACTCTTTCCTGGAAAGTCCCATAGACGGAGGAGTCTTGAAGGCTGCAGTCCATGGGGTTGCTGAGGGTCAGACACGACTGAGTGACTTCACTTTCACTTTTCACTTTCATGCATTGGAGAAGGAAATGGCAACCCACTCCAGTGTTCTTGCCTGGAGAATCCCAGGGACGGGGGAGCCTCGTGGGCTGCCGTCTATGGGGTCGCACAGAGTTGGACACGACTGAAGTGACTTAGCAGCAGCAGCAGTCTAATAGGTATGAAGTGATATTTCATGGTTTTGATTTGCATTTCCCTGATAATTAGTGATATTGAGCATGTTTTCATGTACTTGTTGACCATCTGTATGCATTTTTGGAAAAATGTCTATTCATATCTTGTCCATTTAAAAAATTTTAACTCAGTAGCATTTTTTTGCTATTGAATTTTACCAGTTCTTTGTATATTTATTAAATGTATAATTTGCAAGTATTTTCTTTCATTAAATAGGTTGCCAGTTCTTTGGTTAATTTATTTCACTGTGCAGAAGGTTTCTAGTTTGATGTAGTACCACTTGTTTATTTTTGCTTTTGTTGTCAATCCAAAAACCATTGCCAACATTCATATCAAGGAATTTATGCCTATGCTCTCTTCTTGAAGTTTTGTGGTTTCAGGTATAACATGTAAGGCTTTAATCTAGTTTGAGTTAATTTTTGTATGTGGTGTAAGACAGTGGTCCAGTTTTATACTTTTGCATGTGGCTGTCCAGTTTTCTCAGCACCGTTTGTCGAAGAGATTGTCTTTTCTCCATTGTATATTCTTGGCTTCTTTCTTGTATATTTATTGACCATATGTACATAGGTTTACTTCTGGGTTCTTTATCCTGTTCCATTGATCTGTGTGTCTGTTTTTATGCCAATACCATACTGTTTTGATTATTATATCTTTGTAATATAGTTTGAAACCAGAAAATATGATGCCTCTTGCTTTTCTTTTCCTTCCCAAGATTTCTTTGAGTATTTGGATCTTTTGTGGTTCCACACAAATTTTAGGCTTGTTTTTTCTATCTCTGTAAATGCATTGGAGTTTGAAGTCTTTATGAGAGCCATGTTTATGACCATTTTTCCATGTCTGCTAAATTTTATGATATTGTTGAGTCAGATTCTCATACCAAATGCAGTATAGAATCCATTCTTACATATTTTAAATTTAGTCTAACTTGGAAATTTCAATTGCAATAGGAATGTTATAGCAAAAGGAAGATGAACTTCATCTGAATGTTTTATAATATTCAGGTCAATATGGACTAGATTACTTTAAAATTCATGACTTATTTTTGTCTTAGATAACCTATTTCTCAGTTTCTTAGAAATCAAAGACAGAACATTTTCATTTTTACTTTGGAGAATTTCAAACTTTTGCATGTTTGATTTAGACAGTTTGAGAGTCATCAGCCTCTATATTTTATGTAAAATATCTTTCTTTTAGATACTTAGCACCATGGGAAATGAGTATATAAGGTATACATGTTAGTATTTAATAAAATAAAAATTATCTGTTGACAGTTTAAGATCAAATCCATACTCCAGATGAATCATCATGTAGAGGACAATTGTTGGTAGATATGAATTGCCCTGCCCACGATCACCAAGACGTGCCCTGTGGGCTCACAATTTTCACGAAAGCCTGGTGCCTGGCATCCTAGCTGTTTGTGAGTCAGGTCATGTGATCTCTCTCATAGTGACAGGATACAGTATTTCATTGCTTTGACTCCTGGGGTCACACCATTGATTTAATCATAGCTTTTTAGGAAGAAAATGAGGTGCCACACATCAATTACTAAGTATACATTGATTTCAGAAGCACTAAAATGTGAAAAATACTCATTGTGGACTCAGAGAACTAAGATAAAGCTATACACATGTGTTTAGCAATTTCTAATTTTATATATTTAAAAGAAAAATATTGCCTTTATTTCTATATTATCTACCTATTTATCTATACATATTTTATTTATTAGGAAGATCAGAAACTATCTGCAAGTTAGAAGGGAATACAAAATGTGATTTAACAGTAAAATAACCCTCATAAAAGTGGTACTGGCTAAAGAACCCAAGTTGGTGAGGAAGGCAGGTTTGAAATATTCTGGGCCCTGTAAACAGGAAGCAAGCATAGCATTCTCTGCTCCTGTGGAATGTTCCCACACCAGGAAGTCAGTGTAAGATCTGAGCGATTGTTTTGATTACCACAAAAGAGCATCTGAATCTCGTGTTGTTTTCCATGTTTGTTTCTGCTTATCTGAGAACAGGAAGCTATAGATGGCCACTGGGCACATGAGTTTGGAAGTTTGGGAGACCTTTCTTGGCCACTGGGGAGCTCTGGGGAAGGACCAGACTCTCATGGCATTCAACCAGTAGCTTCTCTCCCATTCTTTCTGGTCCCATCCCTCTCAACCCAAGGTGCCCCTGCTGCTCTGTTCTGTGCTGGAATCAGCCTTGCAGAGGATTTCTCCACGTAGCTCGACACTTCATCAGCTGCGGCTTCACTGGGGCCTGATTAGCAATTTGGAAGAGTATCAATTCCCATTCCTTAACTCCCAGGCGTTCAGTTGTTCCAAGTTTCACTAGAGCTGCCTACAGAAATTTGGCCCAGAAAGGGAAAGGACATGGTTTTAAATGTACTCATTTTAAAGTACCATAAAAAGATTTATTGGAGAAGCAAGTTAGAGTTGATGAAGAGCAGTTCTCGTCAATTGTATGTTAGGATGTTGGCTGACTTCAGGTGATTGTTCAGGATCAGACTGGGGCTTCCAAGTGTGTGAGGGATGAGGCACCTGAGTATCACAGGATACTGGTGCATCTATTCTGGCCTTATTAGAAGATAAGGATAGTTAGTGACAGGTATTTCCCCTGCTGTATTGCTACTTTACATTATCATTATTATTGTATTTATTTATTGTTGTAAAACTGGGGCTTCCCCAGTGGCTTAAATGGTAAAGAACCTGCCTGCAATGCAGGAGACCTGGTCATTCCCTGGGTTGGGAAGATCCCCTAGGGAAGGAAATGGCCACCCACTCCAGTATTCTTTACTAAAGCATTCTATGGACAGAGAAGCCAGGCTGACTATAGTCCATGGGGTCACATGGGGTCGGACATGACTGAGTGACTAACACACACACGTGTTATTGTTATTTATTTATTGTTGTAAAAACTACAGAAAATTTTCCGTCTTAACTATTTCTAAATGGATAGTTCAGTAGGGTTAAGTGCCTTCACATCATTGTGCAACCAATCTTCAGAACTCTTTCCATTTTGTGAAATTGGAATTCTGTATCCATCAAACAACTCCCCATTTTTCTTGGTAACTCCCATTTTGTTTTCTGGCTCTGAATTTAACTACCCTAGATACATCATATGAGCGGGAAGCATACAGTATTCTCTTGTGTCAGGCTTTCTTCAGTTAGCATCATGTTCTCAAGGGTCATCCATGTTGTAACATGGATCAGAATTTTCTTCCTTTGTTCTGCTGGATGGGACAGTTGTTTTTAAAGATTCTAGAGAGCAGACTACATTGGCTGGACACATAAAGTGCATGGAATACTCACTTGGAGGATTCCTATTTTTATGGTAACATTTTTGAAAAATACTTTTTATTTCATGTTGGACTATAGTCGATTAAAGAATCTGCCTACGATGCAGGAGATCTGGGTTCGATCCCAGGGTTGGGAGAAGGGAATGGCTACCCACTCCAGTATTCTTGCCTGGAGAATCCCATAGACAGAGAGGCTGGTGGGCTACAGTCCATGGGGCTGCAGAAGAGTCGGACACGACTGAGTGTGTTCACTTTCATAGCCGATTAACAATGTTGTGATAATCTACAATGCACAGCACAGTGGCTCTGCCATACATACATGTTTCCACTCTCCCCCAGACTCCCCTCCCATTTTCCGGTCACTTTTCTTAAAGTCTTTTAAGTAGTTGTGTTTCCAAGTTCCAGTAGCAGGATCGGTTAGAATTCCCTGTGGACATGGATGACGCGTGAAGAGTGAGATTAGGCTGAGGATGCTCCGAGAATTACTGAGTTGTCTCCAAATGGTCTCTTTCCTTCTGGCCTTTATGAGAAAAAACTTTCTTTTCAGCTTCCAGTGGTGGTCTCAGCCCAGGTGGGATGTGATTCTGCCCTCCTCCAGGGATTTGGCATTATCTGCAGGCATTTTTGGACATCACGATTCAGGGGAGGTGTGCCATTGGCAGATGGCAGATGGAGGACAGGGTTGCTGCCAGACTTCTATGATGCACAACAGATGATGATTTGGTCCAAATGTTAACAGTGCTCATGATGGGAAACCCTGACCCAGAAGCAGAAGCTAAAGAAGATCAAACCATGTATGAAGGTTTAGTCAACAGAGAGCTTCCAATCATTACATACCTGAATGACCCTCCTCTTGGAGGAGGTCTGGCAGGTAATGAAACAGAACAGCGTCCATCTACGTCAGATGCCTCAAGTGGATTCAAAAGATCACATCAACAGTGGCTTTCTTACGTAAACACCATTCGTCTAAACACAAAGCCTTCAAACAGCTGACTTTCAGGGAGCTCGGTGTCGGCCCTGCTCTGGAAGCCCCAACAGGGGCTATTTCATGCTAATGTAAACAGGATAAGCCTTTTCAGCTGCAGTGCTGTTTACCAGGAACCTGCTGGAATAAACTGGGCTGTTAAGTTTAATTTAGTCAGCAGCAGGAATTGCCGGTTTCTTCCATTGTCAAGAAGCAACAAATGTGTGGGCACATGTGACAGATGCTATGATCTGGATTTGCTAGGGAACACTTTGGAGGGCCTTTCTCCAAGCAAACGATGAGAACAATGAACTTATGGATGATGGACTCCCTCCCTGAGAGGAAAGAGTCAACTTGCAAGCAAAAGAAGCAAGTCTAAAGGTGGGAATGGAGACGGCCTCTGGAGGGCCCTGTTACAGCTGGGAATCAGCAAGTCGGTGACTGAGTCGAAAATGAATGATCTGAAAGTTCTTTTTTTTCTTTTAGGTGGAGAAGATACCATTTAATAGGAATTGTGCTAGACTTTATTTTTCTGTTTGCACATTAGAATTCTCATCCAGAGAAGAGCAGGGAAAAGCTGTCAGCAGTGAGAGGAGGTACAGTGGAGCCCAGCACCTTTCAGGGTCCTGGGCTACTTAGGAGCTGGGGCATCGCTTTGATAGTTGCAGCCATACTGCAGTGCTAAAATGGACCAGTTTTGTAGAGTCTTTGGCCAGCCTGGTTGAGCTAGAGGTTCCTCTGTCTGTAGGATTCTTCTATAAAGAATGCTGGAGTGAGTTGCTGTGTCCTTCTCCAGGGGATCTTCCCGACCCAGGGATTGCATCTTTGTCTCAAGTCTCCTGTACTGGCAGGCAGGCTCTTTACCACTAGTGCCACCTGGGGAGCCCAAGCTAGAGAAATGTTGTGTTTAAGTGCAGTAAACACCTCACAGGGAAACATAAGTGAGTTCACATCCCCAGACCCCCATTTTAGCTGTACCATTTCATTTATTCCCTCCTGTCTTTTGCGCCATCAGACATATTAAAGCTATAGTTGGTCCCCCCATGCAGTGCTCAGGAGTCTGGACTCTATGAGATTGCACAGGTGTGAGTCCTGGCTCTGTTACTTACTAGCTGAATGCCCTTTTCCTCTTCTGTAAGGATGAAATCACTTTCAGTGGCCTCATATAGTTATGCTGATTTAAACGGCTTAATATTTGTAAAGCACATAAGACTCAGATGAGTGGTGAATATCATGTTTGCTAAATAAATGACATCCTGCTACCAAACCAAACTTGGGTCCACCAGCCTGTGTGCAGTAAAGCCAATCTGTTGACACCAGTTTGTAGTGAAGGAAGGTGCAGTGTTGACTGCAAGGCCGAGCAAGGAGTACAGGTGGTAATGCTCAAAAGACCCGAACTCCTTGGTGGCTTCAGGGAGAGGTTTCTAAACACAGGGTGAGGGAGAGGGCCTCAAGGTGCCTCATGAGCATGTGGGCACTCTTCTAGTTGATGGGTGTGAGGTGATTGGGAGTCAACATCATCAACCTTCTGGTTTCAGCTGGTCTGGGTCTATGTACTTCTGGTCAGCAATGTAGTTAACTTCTCACACCCAATGGGGGTTTTAGTCTGCAAAAAAACTCAAGGCTGTGGCTGAGGATGTTACTTATTGCCCTTACAGAGGAACTAAAGTTCCTTGACTTTGTTTCAGGGCTAAACTATCATTATTTTGTATTACCTGATGGTTTTCTTTTGTTTCTGAATTTTCTCACTTCTCTGATTGTGTTGATACTTGCTCTTTGGAACTCAGGGAAGGCCCCAGAAGCTAAAGATTTTCTACAAACAAGAGGCGAGAGGCATGGAGGTTTACCCCCAGGAGCCCCTACAGGGTCCTGCACGGTTGCAGTCTGACAAACTGGAAGCTCTAAATTCATGGATTAGACTGCAATTTAACAGATTTTTGGAGTCTGGTGCTAATTTATTTCAGAGAGCGTATATACGTTATTTCAGAGAGCGTATAAAATAAAGTCAACATGTATTGACCAAACAGCCCCCAGCTTCCCCAGGGTTGATTTGAATTGATTGGTCAGGGTTCTACGCTCTCAGGCCTACCTTGCCGATGCTGTAGTTATCAGATATCCTAGAAGAAGTGTCAGATGTTTTCATCAGGTGAGACTGATTGTCTACCTTTCCACCCACTGGGTGGGTCATGATGTTGGACTAATTGCAAATGGGGTGAAACAAGATTTGCTGGAGCAGGGAGCTGGGAGTACAGAGGATAAAGCCTGCAGTACATTCTGACTTGGAGGTGTTTACAGCACTTCAGCCAGGAAGTGACAGGACCTGGGTCAACGGTGGTTAAGATCCACAGGTGGGGCAGGACCAGGAGCTGGTCCGAGCCACAGGGCTGGGCTCTTTCCAGGGTCTGCTCTGGTGGGAGAGACCAGACAACTGACCTATATCCAGGTGAGAAGGAGAATCATGACAGGGGACATTTGCTGCCCTTGTGGAGGGTTTTAACTCCCACTTCTCCTATCACAACTGGATGGCATGGGCTTCTCCCTCTTCCTCCTCTGGGCCTCTGGAGTCTTCCATCCTGGGCTTACATCCCCTAGGAGGGGGGAGTGGGTGGCATTCTCTCTGAAGAAACTGGCATTTGGGAGTCCCGTAGTGACACAGTAAGGTGCGCCCTGATTACCTAACAGCAAAGCCCACGGGTTGCCCAGCAGTGCTGGTGTCCAGAGCTTCTGTCCTGCATTAGTGCCTTCTCCTTAGGTGTGAAGGCAGGTCAGGGACCACTTCAGCCAGGGCTCATCCGGCCTGGGCGTGGCCATGCATTTCCCGCCCCTGGCTTCCCGCACCTTCTTTCTCTAGAGTCCTCCACTTGCGCTGGGTAACAGAGGGAGGCACAGATGCTTAGAAGGAAACAAATAAATGACTTGGAAAATGATTCTCCACAAATAGCTTGCCTGCTCCTCTGAGTCCTGAGGAAGTTCAATCAAAACACAGAAGGAAAACATCTATGGGTCCCCAGTGCCTAGGTACTGGCCAGCATGGATGGGGCTCTGAGGCTGTGGATTCCCAAACGGGATGGGACTCAGAGACATCAAACACGTTTCTGACTGCAACCTTTTTACTTTCTCACTTTACCACTTTCCGCTGAATTTCTTGTGGTCAGCATTCTTGGTATTCTGGGTTGAAGAGAGTAGGGGAGAAGGAAGCAGGGAGGACTGATTAGAGGGAAATGAATCAGAGTGGCATGCAGTGAGCCCCAAGGCTGAGGATTAGTTCCCACCTCTGCCTTCTCTACTGCCCTGCATGTCCAGAGAAGAAACAATAAGAAAGGCTGGTTCTGAGTAGGGGAAGCCCAGCAGACCCATGGCTCTCTCAGATTCAGCCTCATTTTTGCCCACCTGTCTGGAGAGAGAGATGAGACTGGTGCTCAGAGCCACAGGGCATGGGGAGAGCCACTCATCTTGAATTGTTTTTGAAGAGCACATTTCAGCAGTTAGCTTTTCCCAGAGGATCCCTGCAGCTCAGAAACCTGCTCTGCATAGCCCAGAAGGGGCCATGGTGTTTTGAGAAGGCTAACACCTGATCATCCCATTGGCTATTCTCTGGGCAGAGTTTTCAGCTCTGTGGTTAGGTGCTTTACACTGGCCCCCACTAAGGACTGAATTGTGCTGTCTTCCAAATTCATGTTGGGAGTCCTAACCCCCAGTGCCTGTGAATGTGACCTTACTTGGAAATAAGGTCTTTGCAGATGTTAAGTACTTAGGTGAGGTCATTAGAGGGGGTCCTGATTCAATACGACTTGATGCCCTTACCTAAAGGGGAAATGTGGGAGATGGACATAGACACAGAAAGTGTTCATCATGTGAACAGGAAAGCAGGCATCAGGATGATGCTTCTACAAGCCAAGAGTTACCAAAGATTGTAGCGAACCATCAGGAACTGGGGGAGAGGCACAGAACAGAGTTCCCAGCCTTAGGAGGAACCAAGACTGCTAAGACCTCAGACTCAGACTTCCAGCCTCTGAAACTATGAGGCAAGACATTTCAGCTGTGTAAGCCATGCAGCCTTACAAAATGATCCAGGCACCTCCTCAAAGGCTTGGACTTGCTGGAAGAGAGCAAATTCATCACGCAGGGTTAATCAGCCCCGTGTGGTTCATACACAACCTTCGATTTGGCTTTTGCCCAGAAGGTTTTGTGCAGTGACCATTGGTTTTGTTCTGCTCCGGATCTCCCTATATCTCTCTGGTGGAAAATTTTCTTGCTGCTCAAGGGTGTGTGGAGGGGGACCAAGAATGGAACTCTTTGTTTAGAATTTGCGTGGTATACATAAATAACAAGCATATGGGGGATTTTCGAGCCAGAGGCATTTCAGAATTAGGCAAGGGAAGAGAGACTTCATTTGTTAAAGACATTTCCTGTTCAAATTCATCAAGAGCTTTCCTACATCCTCCCTTCCCCGTGTCCTGCTCCCCTCACAAACCCCAAATATGCAAGAGGCTTTCTTAGCAGAGTAAGCCCAACAGGATGTTGAGAGAAAGGGATAAGAAAAAATAGTGCATAAACCAGATGAATGGAAAGGCTCTGTTTCTTTTTATTATGCGTATAACTTCAGAATTGTAAAAAAGAAATGAGTAAGAAAATTTCCTTCTCAGTAAACATGCCATTAAGTGTGTCTAAATTGTTTACACAAAGCCCAGGATTTAGAAGTTAACCCCGATTGCTTCCTTTTCTATAGAGGGACCTGCACTGAAATGTTACCTTCAGGCTTCTTACACTACTGGATTATGTGCCCTTCTGCCTCAGACTGTTACACAGGGTGAGCGGGTCAAGTTTAAGGTACCAATGTTGGCCTACTCCAGCTCAGCCACTCCAAGAAAGGGAGTTGGGTTACACCCTTGGGGGGCTCAGGGGTGGGGTGGGGCGATTTTGGACTCCTTATTTCCTAAATGCAGGATTCTCTGTTTAGTTAATGCTTTTTCCTATCACCATGTGAATGCTCTATAGCTGCTTCATCTTTTGTTCTGGAAAAGCCCTTTCGAATTAAAATAATTCATTAGCTGTCAAGGACTTAGTGAAGCAAGCTGTGAAGAAGGGAGTCCCATTTGCTTGTGTCCGGAAAGGAGGTTGCCTCCTGGTTAGCAGAAGCATCCTCGTTTCACACCCCATTAACAGGGTGTTTGTCTGATTTCTTCCTTTCAACCCAAACCACAGTCCTGGGGAAGCCAGCCAGCCTTGCAGTTGCTTCTGGTGCAGATCTTCATGGCTTCGTGACTCAACTTAGTCAAAGAGATTTCTTGTAACAGTTTTAGAAGAGACACTTCCACATTCAAATGTGACCACAGAAACACATTTCAATGACAGGTAGACATTCTATATGATTTCTTTGTACCCTGAATGAAAGTGCTTTTTCTGGGTGAATCGCCTGAAGATAAGTGTAACTGGTAATTTGCAGCAATATTAGAAACAGAAGAATAAAATAGTCATGATACATACTAACATAAGTATTTATTACATGGTATGTTGTAAGAGATAAAATATAGAACATAAAGCATAAAACCAAGGAAATCAGATTTGGGGAAAATTATTGAACACTTTGAACATGCCAGAAACTGCACTCAGCTCTTCATGTATTCTTAGGGGGTGTGTGTGTGTGTGTGTGTGTATGAATGAGAGAGAGCCAAGAGAGTGTGAGAGGGCGATTAGATCCCTTTGGAGAATGTCTCCTGTGTCATTGAAAGAAGGGTAATTTATATGAGTGTCATGAAAAGTCATTTAAGAATTTGAGAGGAAGCATAAGGAAGGTAATTATGTATCAGGAAAGAAAGGGCATTTTCCCCCCTCTGATTTGCAGAAGGGTCTAATCCTTGCATAACATTTTCAAGGGCAAGGCTCAAACTTGGCTTTGAGATAATTAATTGGCCTGTTGCCTGGAGTGAGGAGTTGGCTTTTAGAGACAAATACACTAATCAAAAACAGCTTTCAGGAAGACTTTATTCTGTTCCATGCCTACCACAGTAATTTGCACATAATATACCCTCAAATACGAGTTTATCTAATGGATGAAGAGAGGATTTTATATTGAAAGGTTGTTTGTAGCAGGCAGTCTCTGTGCTTGTTTTTCCTCTAAAGGTGAAGAGGGACTTGTCTAAATTGCAGTAAGAGAAATATAGGTTAGAGTTGCCAGCTACAAGCAGAAAGAAATATTGGCAAGAGCTCCAAGAGGATTAATGTTCTTTCTGGAGGTATCTATGGCAACAGAAAGGTTAAGCATAGCTTCTGTAGAAGAAAGGGTAGGTCCTTAATGCTCTGCTCCCGACTCCCCTTTCCCTCTCCATTTGCTACTGGCTGGGAGATACAGTCAAGCCCAGAATGGTACTAAATCCCCCTGAATAATGGGATTTTTTTCTTATAGTCAAGATACTCTGCCTTTCTGAGAACAAAGGGGTCACTTAGCTAGTGTCACCTGAACCAGGCTATAGTGTAAAGGGGACATAAATAAAAACTGGTTCACCAGAGAGTAAAAGAAAACCCCAATTAAAATGGCACAAACAAAATAGTAAGTTAAGAAGTCAAGAGGTAGATATCTAGTTCATGATATTGCCAGGGACCACATTCTCATCATGTAGCTTCCACGTCATGGTCCCAGATGGCTGCTTGAGCTCTAGCCATCTAGCCATCTAGTCTACATACTAGCCAGGGGCAAAGAAAGGATGAAGAAGGGCATGCCCTATTCCTATAGGGACACTTCCCAGGACTGGCAAAGGATACATTCGCTTACATCTCCCTGGCCAGAACTTCCATGAACACACTTTCAGCTTAGGGTGGCTGAATACTGTGGTTTCTGTGTTGGGCAGTCAAATACCAGCTAAACACCAGGGGTCCTATTAAATAAAGCAGAGAAGAATGGTTAGTAGGGGACTCCCTGTAGTCTCTGCGAAAGGTGTAAAATGGATATGTGGGTCACTCAGTTCATGAAAACATTATTTTCCTCTCTGTCTATTCTATACTCCCCTTCGTTCCTGTCTGAGTAGCTTAATTTGATTTTGAAATCTTGACAGTAGAAACTCCTAGGCAGATCCTGAAGGCATTCACAGGCCTGGATCAGTCTGGATTCACTGGAGCAGAGCATGGTTTCCAAACTCAAATGGACAGATGCACTCTGAGGTACGAGGTCTGGCTGGGGCCTGAGATTCTGCATTTCTAAGAGTCTCTCAAGTGATGTGATGCTGTTGGAGTGCAGACCACATTCTTAGTGCAAGAGTTTAGAAAAGGTTTTCAATGTCTCAGTCTGTAGTATTCAGTAGAGATGGGCTGGTGGTGGTCAGAGTGTGTGCCATACTGTTCATGAGACAGCCTTGGGGAGCTTGCAAAATATAGACTTCTAGGATCCCAACTACTGCATTCTATGTAATAGGTTGCAGACATCTGATTTTTTTTAAATTGAAGTATAGTTGATTTAAAATATCATGCTAGTTTCAGGTGTATAGCAAAGTGATTCTGATTATCTATCTGCTTTTTCAGATTCTTCTCCATGAAAGGTTATTATAAAATATTGAATATAGTTCCCCATGCTATACAGTAAATCTTTGTTGTTTATCTATTTTATATAGAGCAGTGTGTCTCTTGATCATGGTATCTCCCTTGCCAGGCAAGTATGCAGCAGTGTGTCTCTTAATCCTATACTTCTAATTATGTGCTCCCCTACTACCTGCCTTTCCCCCTTGCTAAGCGTGAGTTAGTTTTCTACATCTGTGGGTCTGTTTTTTGTTTTGTAAATAAGTTGATTTGTATTGCCTTTTTAGATCCCACATGTAAATGCTATTATATAATACATAATACCAGCTTTGTCCTTTTTCCTCAGAATTACTTTGGCAAGTCTAGATATTTTGTGGTTTCATATACATTTTAGAATTACTTGCTCTAGATCTGTGAGAAATGTCATGGGTAATTTGATAGGGATTACATTAAATCTGTATATTGCTTTGAGTGGTACAGTCATTTTCACAGTATTAATTCTTCTAATCCAAGAACATGGAGTATCTTTCCATTTCTTTGAATCATGTTTAGTTTCCTTTATCAATATTTTATAGCTCTCAATGTATAAGTCTTTCACCTCTTTGGTTAGGTTTGTTTCTATGTATTTTATTTTATTTTGACACAAGACATCTGATTTTCATAACAGACACTCTGTAATTTCTGATAAAGGTGGTCTGTGTGTGTGTTCTCAGTTGCTCAATTGTGCCCAGCTCTTTGCAACCCTGTGGACTGTAGCCTGCCAGGCTCCTCTGTCCATGGGGATTCCCCAGGCAAGAATCCTGGAATGGGTTGCAATGCCCTCCTCCAGGGGATTTAGGAGCTACATTTTGAGAAATATTGGCATCTGGTTCCCCAGCAGTCTGTGCTGATGTGGTCTTAACCTCTCAGATCATTAGCCTATGAGATCTCAGCATTCTGGGATTTCTGGTTTTAAATTGTCTAGTTTAATTCATTAAAGGAAAGACATTTTACTAATCTTTATGGCCCAGAAGTATTTCATCAAAGGCACATTCATCTTCCTTTCCTGTTTTGGAACTAAGGGTTTTATTCTTTCAGGAGGTTTAGGATGTCTTTATCAGTGAGGGTTGCCATAACAAAATGCCATAGGCTGGTGGCTTAAACAACAGACTTTTATTTCTCACGGTGAAGGTTAGATTTCTGAGATAGGGTGCCTGCCTGGTTGGGTTCTGGGGAGACCTCTCTTCCAGGCTTGCAGACAGCCACCTGCTGCCGCCTCTTTATGGCTGTGTCCTCACGTGCTTGAGAGAGAGGGAGGTCAAGTCTTGTCCTTGTCTTACAAGAGGACATGCCTCCCTCATTACCTCGTCTAAACCTAAGTACTTCCCAGAGCCCCACCTGAATGCCATCACCCTGAGAGTTAGGCTTCAACATGAGTTTGGGGGGAAACACAAACATGCAGTTCCCGACAGAGGGGATTCTGCATCTCTGAGAATGGGGCTGGCAGACTACCCAGAGGTTGGACTGGGTAAAGGCAGATGTGGGGGAAAGATTGAGGGAGAAAAAGAGGAGGGATGAAGGAGTGGGTGGCAAGAAGCTGATGTTCCCTGGCACCTCCTCTGTGCAAGCGCTGTGCTAGCCATTGTCTAAGTATTCCTTCATGTAATCCTCACTACCACCTGTGAGGTAGTGGGCTATTTCCATTGGCCCCAGACGTTTTAATATTCTTTTGCATATATTCAATACTTAATTTAAACGAGAGTCAGAGAAAAGGAATGGCTTTTGTGATCACAGGCGACCACAGGGTCTCTTCACTTCTTCACTTTCAGACCATTTCACTACTTGGTAGTTGTTCTTCCCTTCACTTCCCTCCATTGCCTCCTTCTTATCCCAGCATCTCTTTACCACTTTCATTTCCTGATCAACTCTACTTATAAAGGCCTAGTTCAAGTTCTAGGTAGATTTCCCCATCACCCTTTCCAGGAGTCCTAGATCGCAGCCCCATCCTTGGATTCAGGCCTTCATTCACATGGAGAAGTCTTCCCCAGGTTTCTGCAATCAGCCTGGGGACACATTATATCAAGCACGTCTTTTAATTTTCTGTATATTTCTTATTCAGTTCAGTTCAGTCACTCAGTCGTGTCCAACTCTTTGCGACCCCAAGAATCGCAGCACGCCAGGCCTCCCTGTCCATCACCAACTCCCGGAGTTCACTCAGACTCACGTCCATCGAGTCGGTCATGCCTTCCAGCCATCTCATCCTCTGTCGTCCCCTTCTCCTCCTGCCCCCAATCCCTCCCAGCATCAGAGTCTTTTCCAGTGAGTCAACTCTTCGGATGAAGTGGCCAAAGTATTGGAGTTTCAGCTTTAGTATCATTCCTTCCAAAGAAATCCCAGGGCTGATCTTCAGAATGGACTGGTTGGATCTCCTTGCAGTCCAAGGGACTCTCAAGAGTCTTCTCCAACACCACAGTTCGGACTTTATTTACTTATTTGCAAAAACTTTTTATTTTATATTGAAGTGTAGTTGATCCATGCATATGTATAACGGAATCATTTTGCTGTACACCTGAAACTATTTTTCTGTATTTTTGATGTTTGATGTCTTAGGTCTTGCTGACACTGGAGGGCCTGCCTTTTTCAGGGTTGGCCTGTTCCTAGAGGTAGTAATTGACAGGGGGGCTAGGGTGCCTTTCATATGGAAACCATCCAGCCCAGTGCCCACCCCAGTTACCTCTTTACAGAGCTTTTATATCCCAGGCCACTATCTGCCTGTCCTAGTCACCTCAGCGTCACGTACCAGACAAGTAAGGGCAGCCACTACGCTCCACTGAAAGCCTACTGAAATCTTTCAAACTAGCCAGCCTGAAGCCTGCTTACCTTGCCTCTCATTCTTTCCTGTCGAAATCACAAAAAAAGCTCTTGTCTACTTTTCCCCACCTCCATCTACCTCCTAACTGACCCCGATTCTTCCCTGAGTGGTCCCACCAGACATGCCATCCTTTTGGAATCTGAGTATACCAAACTATCTTTCCAATGGCAGTCATCTCATCTGTTAGTTTCACCTTACCTGAAAAATAATGCAACTTACATTTTATTTATTTATTTTTTAAATTGAGATGATAACTGACATAGCATTATGTTAGTTTCAGGTGTGCAACATATTGATTTGATACTTGTATGTATTGTGAAATGATCACCATAATGTCTCTCACCATACATAGTTACAGATTGTGTTTTCTTGTTATGAGAACTTTTAAGATCCACTCTCTTAGCAACTTTCAAATATGCAATACACTATTATTAATGATAGTCACCATGCTGTATATCACACCCCCATGATGTATTTATTCCTGGAAGTTTATACCTTTTGACTCCCTCCTCCTCTTTGGCCCCCCACCCCCACTCCCTGCCCCTGGCAACCACCAGTGTATTCACTGTACCTGTGTGCTTGATGAAACTTATGTCATCATGTCAAATCCCACTGACCATGAATCCCAAACTAGCTACTGTGCACCCCTGAGACTGAAGAGCTCATGAAGGACTCAGTCCTCATTGGTTGCTTCTCAAGTGGACTCAGGATCTCCAGGCTCTGTTCACTGGGAAATGAACTCATTTAGCTTCCAAGGAGAGGCAAGTCCCATGGCCCTAGAGTCTCTCTTTTTTTTTTTTTCTCTTCACCTTTTAGGAGCTTAGCAGAGACCTGATTCAACCGGTCTGGGTTACCTGGATTGAGAAAACAGACTGATTCTGGCCCCTGAGCTCCACAACTTCCATTTCTAAAGGGTCCACTTCCTTGACAGAAGAGCATCCTGGTGATGCCTGTACAGATATTCCCTTCCCTCTGTCCCTGCAGATATATGGAGCTTGATGGTGCTGGGCTCTGTTCCACTAGAAGGCTGGTGCAATGAATATATTTAAACATTTTCTGTGTATTATGATTTTTGACATCTTAGAAAACCTTTTTGGTGGGGGAGAGACTGCTGATTTTTAGAGATAGCAAAGGCTCAGCTTGGGTGCATGCTTTTGATTTCCAGAGCCACATCTCCTCTCTCTGGCCCAAACATTCTTGGAGGCAATATTCCTCTGTCTTAACCATTCCAGGGCTAGGTACCAGGCAACGAGGGACCAACCCGATAGCCCAAAGCCTGCAGAAGTTTTTCAAACCAGCCCATCCTGAACTGCTTCCCCCTGCCTTACCTTGCCTTTCCCAAGGACACCCCAGTAGCCCCCGTGGCCTAAGTGCTTCTTCCTTCTGCCTTTTGTCTCCAGACCACGTTGGTGAATTCCTATGTGGTCCTGCATGATGCGGCGTGCCTCCTGTCTCTAGGGCCTGTGAGTATAATGCATGTTATTTTCCTGAGCCTCTCCTGTGTCTCCTCCAATGGCTGTACCTGAGTGTCTCATAAAAGCATATAAAACAACCGACCCTGGGGCTGCCTGGTTGAAGTTTTTGGGATAAAGAGAGCTCAGGGGACTGTGTGCCCTTTCCTACTTCTCTGCTTGCGTCTTCCTCGGCTCCCAACCCTATTTTCTGTTTTCTGTGGTATAAGTGATGTGTGTCATGACCCCTCTGTAAAACAGTTTCCAATCTTTTGTCATTAGCCACTCCTGTGTTTGAGGATCCGGAGACTTCTTTGGTGACAGGACATTAATTTACTCCTCTGATAGATTTGTGGGCTAATAACAAGTGGTGGAACCATTGCTTTCTTCCCACCTAATAAATATTCCATGAATAATTGAAGCTTATTGAATTAGTTGGGCCACAAAGCTGCTTCCTCCCTTGCTGGGAATGCAGCCAGCGTTGTGCTTTAAAAGACACGTGTGCACGTGCTCACGGTGAATAAATTCTCTGGCAGAAAGAAAATCAAGGAGGAGTTAGAAAGGCTGGGAGAAGCAGAAAACAGCACCAGAGGAAGGAAATGTATAAAAGCTTCAGGAGATTATACAAAAGAAGTGGTGCTATATTCCCCAGGAGAAAGAGATGATGCTGTTTGTGGCTTTGTACATCCTGTTTCTTTTTGTGATTCAGCTGAAAGATGAATAATGTGGGAAGGGAGGGAAAGCTGGTACAAGTCCAGAGCCTGACACCTCCGGGTAATGATGCTGCCTTTGTCCCTGTCTTCTGAATGCCAACAGCAGTGGCTTCTCCTGCTTCGTGGGGAAGCAGAACTAAGTTTCTACCCAGCTTAGAATGGCTGGGACTGGAGATAAGGTGCAGAATTTTCCTTTTTTGGCTCAGTGGCATGCACCTTTTCTTTCAGTTCAGCCAACCTGGGTGGGGACACTGGGGATACAAGTGTAAATAAATGCCACTCTATTACCCATCTACAGAGTGGGGAGGACCATCTTAGAGGCAGTCCTGTGTGCCGGGAGTTGTGGGGGAGAAGGGGGAAGAGGAAGGACTCTAGACAGACCATTTGGAAGCAAGTCCTGTCCATTCAGTGACCCCAAGTCCTTGGACAAATTCCATCGTTTATTTATTGCCCAGTAGAGTTTTGGGCACTGAGGATAGAGTGCTGGACAGAGGTACTTTGATTCTAGTGGAGAAGACAGTCTAGTGGTGGTGGTGGTCTTGTCTGATTCTTGCAACCTCATGGACTGTAGCCTGCCTGGCTCCTCCATGGAGATTCTCCTGGCAAGAATACTGGAGTGGGTAGCCATTCCATTCTCCAGGATCTTCCCAACCCAAGGATCGAACCCAGGTCTCCCACACTGTAGGCAGATTCTTTGCTGTCTGAGCCACCAGGGAGACCCAATACAATCGAACTTGTGGACAAAACAGAAGGAAATTCACAGACATTGGTAACAAATTTATGGTTACCAAAGGTTAAAGAGGGGGAGGGATAAATTAGGAATTTGAGATTAACAGACACATACTACTATGTGAAAGTAGATAAATCTAAAAAGAAATGATACAAATGAACTTATTTTGCAAAACAGACTTATAGACTTAGAGAAGGGGACTTACAGACTTAGGGAATGGTTGCCAAGGGGAAAGGATTGGGGGAAGGGATAGTTAAGGAGTTTGGGATCAACATGCACACACTGCTATATTTATAATAGATAACCAACAAGGACCTACTGTATACACAGGGAACTCTGCTCAGTGTTATGTGGCAGCCTGGATGGGAGGGGAGTTTGGGAGAAAATGGATACATGTACATGTATGGCTGAGTTCCTTTGCTGTTCATCTGAAACTATCACAATGCTAATAACCAGCTACACTCCAATACAAAATAAAAAATAAAAAAAAAAATAGACAACAAGGACCTACTGAATAGCACAGGAAATTATATTCAGTATCTTATAATTACCTATAATGGAAATAACCTAAAATGGGAAAGAATCTGAAAAAAAAAAAAAAACCAAAAACAACAAAAAACCCCACAAAACCACTTTGCTTTACACCAGAAGCTAACACAACATTGTAAACCATCTATACTTCAATTAAAAAAAAAAATTTGGCTTTTTGAGCCACTAAGCTCATCTCATTCTAACTGGTTGTTTTCATCCAAGTCACTTGGCGCGGCCTGTGGGGACAAGGCGAGGGTAGCCTGCTTGTCTGTACCTGTCTAGCTACCATTTACCTATCTCAGTCTTACACAGATGAAGCAGCTAGAGTTAGAAATAAGATTTTTTTTTCAGAACACAAATTTGGATCTGATCTGACACTCAGGCAAATGGGCAATCAAGTTCAAAATCTCAGGTCCTTTCTGTTCATAATCATTTTCTTCTAGGAGCTATGAAACGCCTACCTTGCTCATAAAAGTGTTATCAGGCAACCACAAAATCCCTCACTTCAAAGCTTTTCGGCTTTCTGGTGAACCCTCAGTGTTGGGTACTCTCTTTCACCCCCACTCCAAAGTCTACCCTGCCCTCTGGCCTGGGGGGCTGGCTCTGTGGGTGACCTCCATCCCTGATGTGGCGTGGGCAAAGGCGGGAGACTGGAGGACAGACAGACAGAGGGTCATTATATTTATGCTTTCTACTCCCTGCCTGTCTGGTTGCCTGGAAGAAGCTGCCTTCCTCTACCAAAGGCCTTGGCTCCTGTTGAAATGACTCCCTTCTACACTGAGGGTCTCTCTGGGTTCATGTAAACCCTTTTCTATTACATTCTGAGGCCCAAAGGTCATAGCAGTCTTCTGGTTTTGCTGGCCAGAGATGCTTGTTGTTTTTCCTTAATCCTACTTATACCTTGATTAAATAATATCTTCATGAAATTCCCTTAATCACCCCTTTTTATGTGTGCCATCTATTTTCTGCTGGAACCCAACCCACATACCTTCTAAGGTCAAATGTTTCAAAATGTACCCTTACTATACAGTACTAGCCAGTAAAACATAGTTATATTGAAACATATATCATATTTCAATGATTCTAAGATGTGCCTTGCCCCCTTCCCACATGTGTTTCAGCATCTCCAAAATTAAGATGATTTACAAATGGTGGGTTTTATTTTTGCCACCAGCGAGGCAGTGGTTGCTGTTTCCTGGGGAGGTATGAACTTGGTCATTGCTGGTCACAGAATCCTCATTTTAAATGAGTTATGCTCATTGTGGGTACTACTTAGTGCTGTTTAAAATATTTTCAGGAAAGTTTACATAATGATTCAGCTCTGGAACCAAGTAATTGTGTACACAAAGGCACAAAACAGAGCAACGAGGCATAATTTTGATGTTGGTGAAGCAAATATTCATCTTGGCAGAATGGCTGCAATTTCATAGTTTTCAAGGGTTTTATGGGATGTAAGAAAGAAAAAGCCCATAAGTAGCTAGAGCTGTGTTACATGTGTTACTGAAATGTGTGCAGAAGAATTGCCTGAACAGAGCAAGTGATGCCCGTTAGGGCAGAAGGAGTTCTCAAAGCCCTTAGAATAAGTCAATTTCAAAGAAGCAGGGAGTTGCTGTCACTGATTGGTGGTACTTTTTCTTTCTCAGTGGTTCATAAAATAGTGGTGTGGCCTACAAATTCTTAGACATCTCAGATTCAGTGAAACATGGTATTTCCTAGAGTGCTGTTTCCAGGTCGACGGTTCATTTCTTGACCTTAGTCTTACCTCTCTGTCAAGTTTACAGAGAAACAAATAAAGGGATAGCATTCACCCCTAGGCTGGTGGAGGATGTGTTCCTCAACTTTCCCCCTCCCTTGGGCCCACATACTATGGGCCCACATACATTGAGGCTTGGTGAGGTATGGGAGTCTCCAGAGCAGTGGTTCCCAACCTTTTTGGCACCAGGAACCAGTTTCATGGAAGACAAATTTTCCACAGCCTGGGAAGGGGAGGGTTGGTTTCAGGATGATTCAAGTGCATTACATTTATTGTGCACTTTATTATTATTTCATCAGCTCCACCTCAGACCATCAGGTATCAGATCCCAGAGATTGTGGACCCCTGCTCTAGAGGGATCCAAGGGCTCCCTGAGTGGCTTGGAGTGGAATGGAGAGTGGATTGATGCCTGGGCAGACAATGCTCCTTAGCTGAGTTAATTGGACATTTTACCTCCAAGTTTTGGTGGAATAACTGAGGAGAGGACTTAAAATGTGATTCCAGGAAGAAATCCGAGTGCAGTCAAATGAAAGTTTAATGAAACAGGAACATATGACCCAAGCAATGTCACTATTTTCCATCAAACTCCCAGTGGTCAAGATCACAGTGTCTCATGGCCCTACTGGGCAAGCTGGAGGGAGTAATTTATAGCACTTTCTTCAAGGAGAATTGAAAGGACTTAAACATACCTTTTCCTACAAATAAAAATAAATATGACCTTTATTATTTAAAGGTAATACCCTTTTCAAATACGATTTTCCCAGGGGCTATGTGCTAAAGGATAAATGGCTTAAGTGTGGATTGTATTTGTGAAGATGACTTTATTTTTATTTATTTATTTTATTTTTTTTCTAATTTTATTTTATTTTTAATCTTTACATAATTGTATTAGTTTTGCCAAATATCAAAATGAATCCGCCACAGGTATACATGTGTTCCCCATCCCGAACCCTCCTCCCTCCCCATACCAACCCTCTGGGCCGTCCAGTGCACCAGCCCCAAGCATCCAGCATCGTGCATCGAACCTGGACTGGCAACTCGTTTCCTACATGGTATTTTACATGTTTCAATGCCATTCTCCCAAATCTTCCCACCCTCTCCCTCTCCCACAGAGTCCATAAGACTGTTCTATACATCAGTGTCTCTTTTGCTGTCTCGTATACAGAGTTATTGTTACCATCTTTCTAAATTCCATATATATGCGTTAGTATACTGTATTTATGTTTTTCCTTCTGGCTTACTTCACTCTGTATAATAGGCTCCAGTTTCATCCACCTCATTAGAACTGATTCAAATGTATTCTTTTTAATGGCTGAGTAATACTCCATTGTGTATATGTACCACAGCTTTCTTATCCATTCATCTGCTGATGGACATCTAGGTTGCTTCCATGTCCTGGCTATTATAAACAGTGCTGCGATGAACATTGGGGTACACGTGTCTCTTTCCCTTCTGGTTTCCTCAGTGTGTATGCCCAGCAGTGGGATTGCTGGATCATAAGGCAGTTCTATTTCCAGTTTTTTAAGGAATCTCCACACTGTTCTCCATAGTGGCTGTACTAGGTTGCATTCCCACCAACAGTGTAAGAGGGTTCCCTTTTCTCCACACCCTCTCCAGCATTTATTATTTGTAGACTTTTGGATCGCAGCCATTCTGACTGGTGTGAAATGGTACCTCATAGTGGTTTTGATTTGCATTTCTCTGATAATGAGTGATGAAGATGACTTTAGATCTCTGTCCTCAAAATCGAAAAAAACAGATTGAGTAACATCTAGAAGTCTGTTAATGGGCCATGTGCATGAAGATGAAAAACAGAGTCAGAAATGGATGGAGATGCTATTCAGTTCAGTTCAGTCTCTCAGTCGTGTCCGACTCTTTGTGACCCCATGAACTGCAGCACGCCAGGCCTCCCTGTCCATCACCAACTCCTGGAGTTTACCCAAACTCATGTCCATTGAGTTGGTGATGCCATCCAGCCATCTCATCCTCTGTCGTCCCCTTCTCCTCCTGCCCCCAATGCCTCCAAGCATTAGAGTCTTTTCCAATGAGTCAACACTTCGTATGAGGTGGCCAAAGTACTAGAGTTTCAGCTTTAGCATCAGTCCTTCCAATGAACACCCAGGACTGATCTCCTTCAGAATGGACTGGTTGGATCTCCTTGCAGTCTTAGGGACTCTCAAGAATCTTCTCCAACACCACAGTTCAAAAGCATCAATTCTTTGGCACTCAGCTTTCTTCACAGTCCAACTCTCACATCTATACATGACCACTAGAAAAACCATAGCCTTGACTAGATGGACCTTTGTTGGTAAAGTAATGTCTCTGGTTTTTAATATGCTATCTAGGTTGGTCATAACTTTCCTTCCAAGGAGTAAGTGTCTTTTAATTTCATGGCTGCAATCACCATCTGCAGTGATTTTGGAGCCCCCCAAAATAAAGTCTGACACTGTTTTTCCACTGTTTCCCCATCTATTTCCCATGAAATGACCAGATGCCATGATCTTTGTTTTCTGAATGTTGAGCTTTAAGCCAACTTTTTCACTGTCCTCTTTCATTTTCATCAAGAGGATTTTTAGTTCCTCTTCACTTTCTGCCATAAGGGTGGTGTCATCTGCATATCTGAGGTTATTGATATTTCTCCTGGAAATTTTGATTTCAGCTTGTGCTTCTTCCAGCCCAGCATTTCTCATAATGTACTCTGCATATAAGTTGAATAAGCAGGGTGACAATATACAGCCTTGACATACTCCTTTTCCTATTTGGAACCAGTCTGTTGTTCCATGTCCAGTTCTAACTCTGGCTTCCTGACCTGCATATAGGTTTCTCAAGAGGCAGGTTAGGTAGTCTGGTATTCCCATCTCTTTCAGAATTTTCCACAGTTTATTGTGATCCACACAGTCAAAGGCTTTGGCATTAGTCAATAAAGCAGAAATAGATGTTTTTCTGGAACTCTCTTGCTTTTTCCATGATCCAGCAGATGTTGGTAATTTGATCTCTGGTTCTTCTGCCTTTTCTAAAACCAGCTTGAACATCAGGAAGTTCACGGTTCACATACTGCTGAAGCCTGGCTTGGAGAATTTTGAGCATTACTTCACTAGCGTGTGAGATGAGTGCAATTGTGTGGTAGTTTGAGCATTCTTTGGCATTGCCTTTCTTTGGGATTGGAATGAAAACTGACCTTTTCCAGTCCTGTGGCCACTGCTGAGTTTTCCAAATTTCCTGGCATATTGAGTGCAGCACTTTCACAGCATCATCTTTTAGGGTTTGAAATAGCTCAACTGGAATTCCATCACCTCCACTAGCTTTGTTCGTAGTGATGCTTCCTAAGGCCCACTTGACTTCACATTCCAGGATGTCTGGCTCTAGATGAGTGATCACACCATGGTGGAGATGTTATTAAGGTGCATTTATTCTAAAGATAGTTCAGGTGCTGTGCCAGACTTCCTTCTTTTTTTTTTTCCACTGTCACCAACAGCACTGTGCAGTTTTATTAACCATTCAAGTACAGTAGCGTCTGTAAGATCGGGACAGAACTGGGATTTAAAAGCGAACAGATATTCAGCATCTAACAATTTGAAAGAAGCCACTACATACTCATTTCACAGACATGTTTACGGAGCCAATGCAGTACTAGCCATTAACCCAGCACACCAGGTGTACTGAAGTAGAAAAGATGCAACAAGAAAAATGGCTACATTAGAAAGACTTCAACACTTTAGAAAAACAGTAAAACACTTTTCATTTCTCCCCTTTAGCCCCTAAAACAACATCATACCATCTGGATCTACCTATACAGTCCTACATCAGCTTCTAGAATATTTGTCAGGAGGGCAAAAGTAAAATGACACTGGCCAGTACAGTCTTTGGATATTTAGGAAGGGGAGGGGGAGAAAGTTCTCAGAACAAGTTAGTCGGCTTCAGTCTCATCAGCAGGATCTTTGGATTCTTTGTTCTTCCGCACTTCTTCAATGTGCTTGTCCTTCAGCTTGGCCGCCATCTGTGCCTCTCTGTTCTCTTTGTTGGCTTCCATCTTGTGGGTCAGCTTCTCTTCCGCCATTTTACTGAAGTTGTCCTCTACTGCTTTCTGAAGCACTTCTTTCTCGGGCTCCCCTTTCTCAGCAAGCTGCTTCAAGACCTCAGCTTCATGGGACTTGCGTCTTTCTTCTGCAGCTTCTAATTTCTTCTGAATTTCCTCCAGGGAAAGATCCTTCTTGGGAGGGGAAAGGGGAAATTCTGGGACAGATTCTTTTGATTGAGGGCTGAGAATCAGCTCAAAAGCCTGGCCTGAGGAAGGCTTCTCCAGTTTCTTCACCTGGATATCAGAAGAAGCCATGGTGAAGAGAAGACAAGAGACTGGCAGTGTACTCTACACGATTCACTGGCAAGGAAAACCCTCTTTCCTTCGCTCCCAGTCTTCCGCCACCCAAAGCTGTCCGAGCCCGTGGGCCGAGAGGACTGGACAGCTCTCGTGGGGGTGTCAGCCTTCCGTGGGCAGCCTCCCGAACACTGGCGGGGGCACTGCCCTTTCCAGCCCCGCAGTCTGGCCCTCAGGTTGCTCCCTGGGGGCGCTGCCCCGCCCCTGCAAACAATGGGGACCCCAGCGGGGCCGCGCCTGCAGGGGGTTGGGGGAGGGTGGGCCTACACCTCCTTCAGACTTCCTTTTTTAGTCACCTGGTTCCTACCACCTCCCCTTATCTCTCTCCCCCATTTTCTCCCTCCCCTAACCCTGACCTGGCTCTGCTCTGAGAAGCTGATCCATATGGATCCCACTGCATATTAAAAAGCAGAGACATCACTTTGCCAACAAAGGTTTTTATAGTCAATGCTATGTTTTTTTCAGTAGTCATGTATGGATATGAGAGTTGGATCATAAAGAAGGCTGAGAGCCAAAGAATTGATGCTTTTAAATAGTGATGCTGGAGGAGACTCTTAAGAGTCCCTTGGACAGCAAGGAGATCAAATCAGTCAATCCTAAAGGAAATCAACCTTGAATATTCATTGGAAGGACTGATGATGAAGCTGAAGGTGAAGCTCCAGGACTTTGGCCACCTGATGTGAAGAGCCAACTCATTGAAAAAACCCTGATGCTGGGAAAGATTGAGGGCACGAGGAGAAGGGGGCGACACAGATTGAGGTGGTTAGATAGCATCACAGACTGAATATACATGAATCTGAGCAAACTCTGGGAGATAGTGGAGGACAGAAGAGCCTGGTATGCTACAGTCCATGGGGTCTCAAAGAGCCAGACGCAACTTAGTGACTGAACACCAACCACATGGTTCACACAAAGGGTATCTCTGTCTTCTGGCTTCCAGTTGTGTCTGTTCAGTATGGAGTCCCAGCAGATCAGAGGAGAGGGATGAATGAGGTCCAGCATTCATTCCCAGGTTCCCTGCTGTTAGGTTGCTTGGATTGCTGTATCCATTCATCCATGAGTCACAGCTCTTCTCAAGATATGGCCTGTATACATTCTCTCCTTCTAGGTTCTAGGAACTTCTTTTTCTCCTCTTTAGGCCTAACACCTTGGCTACTAATAAGCCTCATGTTACTGTATTGTCCCTGTGGTTCCCCTTATAACTGTAGCTTTGTAAGTAAATGTTCCTTACAGTATCTTATTTCAAGTGTGCCATCTGCTTGCCCACAGAACCCTGATGGTTCCAGTCTAGATACCTCCTGTAATCTTCATGGGAGATAGTATCCTCTACAACAATAGAAAGTGAAAAATTGGGATTGCTCTGGTTCAGTTCCTCGGCCCTGAATTTCAGAAGATAAATGCAAAGATGTGACAATAATGATATAACTCCCTGACCTCTTTTGCATATCCTGTGGTTCGAATAAGTAAAAGGGCTTGATTTTGGGGGGTTTGGAGCTCTAGGACTGGGACAAGGAGGATGGTTTATTTGGAAAGTGGTGTGTTGGCCTTGTGTTCATCTGAATAAAACAGTGATGTGATCATTTCCATATCTCATGTTCTTTGGCTCCTCCAACTCTTCTCTGTATAGAAAATTGTAGATAATCTCCAGGCTTAAAATTAGTGTTAAAATCTAATTTTGGGGGGGTTTTCTTTTTCATATTGGACCTTTAAATAATAATTAAACTTCCTGGATTTGGAATTTGGGGAGTTCATCTTTCCAAACAGGATTACATTTTAATGTTTTATAGTCATAATTGCAAGTGATATCCAAGAGAAAGTAAACTGCTGTGGACCGTTGCTGAGGATGTATACTGACATCTCTAGGGGGCTACATCCAAGCTTACAATTATGCAGTATGCAACCGGCACAACAGTGTACAGTGGTCCAAAGAGGGGCCACAATCTCCTCTGGCACTGATGTGACAGAATTCAGGTGAAGTTTAACCATTGCCTGTACTGCGTCAGGCCTTTATATATTTTAAGCTTATGCCCTAACTTGAACGATCTGATTTACAGTCCGAATTTTGCTTTAAATTGAGCTCTTTCTATAGTATAGCTAAACATTTCACTTACAATGTTTCAGTGTTGGAGAGTACTCTGTGGTCAGTTTAATTTGGGGGCATCAGAATAAGGAGAAGGAGCTCTGGATCTAGTATTTTGGGACCTGGATTCAGAACTTAGCAGGACATTTATGAACAGATTCTGTTAGGACTCTCAGAACCTCAGGTTTCTTAACTATAAAACAGGGTTAATTGATGCTTTTTTGGGGGTAAATTTCAATGGATAAACAAGATTACATGTCTGAAAGAGTCTGATACACAATAAATGCTTACTAAGTATGGTTTACTCTGACAAGGCAAAGCTTGTAAAAGCGAAATAGCTTCTTACAGTGCTGTTATATGTGAATTTTTAGAAAGGAGAACCTCTCAGATGATGTTTAGAAATGTCTTCATGTAATAAGAACTTTTGAGAGACTTAAGAGGGCTGTTTAGTGGAGCTGAGGGTGGCTGCCCATAGCATTCAGCTCCTGCGCTAGAAGTGTGAAGTCCTTAGATTGTTCAAAAACTGCTCCATGGTTGGTGTTTTTCTCTCTGACATCATGGATTGTCCTATCTAATGACAGGGCCATCTGTGATGAGGAATTCCTCTTGTTTGCACAGCCTCCTTTGGTGGTGGGAGAGGTCAGATAGTTAGAGCTGGGTCTTTCACGTTTCTTCTGATTGGCAATGGTATGTTTCTCCATTTGGAATTCATCTTGTCTATCAATGTAGGATATGGGGAGGTGATGTTTAGGTCAAAGTGTTGTCATTAATCGGAGAAGGCAATGGCACCCCACTCCAGTACTCTTGCCTGGAGAATCCTGTGGATGGAGGAGCCTGGTGGGCTGCAGTCCATGGGGTCGAAAGAGTCGGACACGACTGAGCGACTTCACTTTCACTTTTCACTTTCATGCATTGGAGAAGGAAATGGCAACCCACTCCAGTGTTCTTGCCTGGAGAATCCCAGGGACAGGGGAGCCTGGTGGGCTGCCATCTATGGGGTCACACAGAGTCGGACACGACTGAAGCGACTTAGCAGTAGTAGTTGTCATTAGTGCTAAGATGTTGAGGCATCCCCAGTGAATAGATGCTCTCAAACTCCAGAGGTCTGAGGTCCAAAAAGTAAAACTATTGGGTGAGATCCCTATGGATGGTCAACTCCACAATGGACTCTTGTTTGCTGGCTTCCTGCTCTTAGCTCTTCCTGTCACATCTCCAGGATATTGTTGTGCTTGGTGAGGGGATCGAGGAGTGGGAAGTGAAGCACGTTATAAAGTAGAGAGAGGTTTGACCTGCACCATTTACTCTGCTAATAGATGACTCCTGATTCTCTAAGCCAAACTTTTCCATCTTCTGTGTTCTAGGAGCCAAAACAACTGAGGAGGATGGATTCCAATAACAATAAGGATATCTTACATTTGTGTAATGCTTTGTCCTCTGGAAAGCAGCTTTGCCTCTGTAATCTTACTTGACCCTCATATAAACCCAATGAGGTGGTTTGGGAGGCATTATTTTCTTTATTTCACAACTGTGAAATCCAAGAAGATATAAAGTGTCTCGCCATGATCTCATAGTACATAACTGATAGAATCCGGATCTCTTGGATCTTTGTCTAATATTTTTCACATTACACCAAACCATCCTGAGCATTCTTTCTTTAAAAATTAAATGAATTTTAAATTATTATATGTGTCTATGGTTTTAAATTAGAAAAGATTCAAAAGGATATAGAGTGGAAAATAATTCTTCCTCCCTCTCTCCTCAGCAATGTATTGATCCTTACTGGATACACTCACCATTCCCTCTTTCCCATGTGCTCCTTTAGTAATATTCTATGAATTTGTAAGTATAAACATATATCTTCTCCCTTCCTCCAGGGACTTAAAAAATAGGCAGTAAGAAACATCATAGAGAAGGGAGCTTGGAGTAGTTAGTAATTGATTTCACTTGTGGTTTTATGAAAAATATAGATGATCTATGTAGGTTGCCTTTTGAGAGTCTAAATGATGCATTTTAGCTTTTCAAATATAAAAGACAATTGCTTTGCACTACAGGTCTTGAAAGTAATCGAGACAGTCAGTTTTCTCAGCTATGAAAATGGACGATAATAATAATAATACCTTTATCACAGTACTGTTATGATTAAAAGAAATATTACATTATAAATTATTAGAAGAGTAATTCACATTTAGTGATTCCTTTAATACTTCTGACCATTATTATTACGATCATTTAAGAAAAAATTTTCATTTTCTTCGTTAAAATGAGTCTTAGCAGGGTTAAATCATTTGCCCAAGGGCACACATGTAAATGTTGGAGCTGGGATTCAAAGTCAGACCCCAAGCCTCACATTCTGAACCCTGTTGTGAGTGTGAAGAAAAGAATTCTCACAAGTTGAATAGCTCCTGGGAATGACTCCATCAAGGATGCAGGCATGTTTGGATAGCTTGCCCTTTTCGCTTCTGGCTTACTTCTGGTGTGAAAGTTGTCACTTAATCTTGGTCTGCTTTTGTTTTCTGTCCTGGGTCGGTTCCTTCTCCTGCCTAAGATTGTGCTTGATGTTCAGGAATTTGCTTTCTGGTTCATAAGGCCATTTCCTATCTTCACCCATAGTCTTCAAACCAAGGTTGTACAAGTTTTCTTGTAAGTATTCAACACTGCTTCTGGAACATAAAATCATGTAAATGGGACTTGAGAAATGGCAGCTGGAGAAAGCCACCTGCTATAATGGAAATTTGGGCCCTTACATTCCGAGACTAGAGTTAGGTCCCCTGATGAAGCCTCACTATTTCACGGTGTTGCTAGGTGTCATGTCTCCTAGTATCAAACCCTCTGAGACACAGAACCAAATTGGTTTTTTCCGATCCTTCACATACTTGTGCTGATGTTCATCTCACCCAACCTGAAATTCACTAGGTGAGCTCCATACCCGGACTGATCCATAGCTTGTTCAAGGAGATGAGTCCACTAATTGTGCACCTGGGTGGCATGTCATTGTCAAATTGCTATAGGAGTTTCTGGGTGCTGACACCTTTTGCAATCCATTGGTTTGAGAACCATTGAGGAGCACTGTGTATAAGACCCTGTGTTCTGGTTAGCCAAGTAAGTGATCACTGGTACTGGCTGTGTCACTGGGAGAATTAAAGCCAGTGCTCTCATCTTATTTCTTTTCAGTTTTGAATGCCCTCGTATGTTTGTACCTTTGAATTTTGTGGGGGGCAGACTGGTAGACATAATTTGTATTTGAACCTACTAGGATAGGTATTCATGTTACAAAGATGAAATAAAGTTACCTGTGTTTTCAGGTACATAGTTTTCAACCTTATGTGATGATATGCCAACAACAACAAAAAAGGAATCGATATATGCCAGCTGGGGAAAACCCACAGACAAATAGCAGAAGAGATACCTGGGAGTCAGCACACCATGCAGTCATGTGTTCACCTGAGAGCTACGGAAGGACTGTGTACCTGTCATCCACCCCAAATTGTCTCATTGCCACCCACCAGGAAGAGGGCCTGTCATTGAACTGACATTCGGAATTCTGGTTTCTGGGCACTTTGTCTCTAGGGTCAGAGAACTGGTTATGCCATTGAAAAACTGAAGTAATCAATTGAGATTTCTCTCTCTTGAATCAATGAGAAAATTTCCCCCAATACTGTTGATCATTTCTGAGCATTTTTAACCTGTCAGAAGATGCCAGAGATCTTTTTGCTCTATAGGGAGGAGGGTCCTTGTGGTAGAGAAGAGGGTCCTTATGGTATTTTACTGTGAGTGGGGATACAGGCAGTGTGAAAGGTTCTGAGATGTAGCTATCACCTCCAGTAAGTGTTGCTGCATGTCATTGCAAACTTCCTTCCTCTTCATAGATAGATAAGACTTCATGAGAATTAGCAGGGACACTGGAACTGTTTTTGATAAAAGGCCAAGAAGAGAAAGCTTTTCCAGGAGGTTCTCAAGGTATGATCTGAATACCATCCAGACCAGATCACCTGGTGCTTGTAAAAACACTGACCTCAGAACTACTGAATCAGAGTCTCTAGAGGTGGGATTGTAGTATCAGAATTTTAACAACCTCCCTATGGAGTCTTAAGCATATAAAATTTAATAACCACTGATTTAGGGAGACACTTATTTTAGCTTAATCATTAGGCGCTGCCTATATATCTCCATATTATCCCAAGTGTGCTAAAATGGAGGAATTTGTGTCAAGATAATACTAGCAGCAATGAAAGGCCTAACTCATCTGCCCATGCCAAGGCTGTCACTGTTGCTAAGTTCCCAGCTCTGGCTTCCCTCAACTGCCTTCCTCACTCAGATGGTGCAAGTCCGCCTGTGCTGGGCTGAACTCTGCCCGGAGCCCAGACTGCCAGTCCCTCCTGTGAGTTTATTACCAGCAGGTTGCTGTCAGGGTGTACAAGCTCAGCTCTGGAGGTCTGACACACTTGGGTTGGGTCCTGCTTCTGTGCTTACCATCTGTGACGCTGTACTGCTTCAATTCTCCGACTCAAGTTCCTTTCTAAAATGGAGAGAATAATGTTGATGGTTCACACCTTAGAGGATTGTGTCTGGACTAAATGAGATAATCCTATGCCTAACACGTAATAGATACTTGATAAATTCTAGCTGTCATAATATTAACACTAAATATGGAATCACGGCATTTACTACTATCATTACTAACATCCCTGGATACAGAGGCATATCCTTGGACTTGATCCACAGTGTAAGTGGGGACCCCTCAACCCAGTCCCAGAGCAGGGCTATTCTTGCCTCTTGGACGTTGTCTCCCTTGGCCAGAGAGCTGTTCATGAATACATAGATCCACCTGTTATTTAACTGCCTTCTCAGCATTTTTGTCTGGATCTTCCAGAGGGCACCCGTGCTCACATGTGCAAAGGTAAGCTTGCCACTTCCCCTCTCAGGCTGGACTCTTCTAAGTTCCCTTTCTCAGTAAAATGCACCAGAATCTATCCAGCTGCACAAAACCAGAAACCTGAAAGTCATTCTTCGTCCTGATGCCGCCTTACCCTTGTCTGGATCTCCGAGCTACTCTCACCCTACTCTGTTCCCGGTCTTGCTGGGGAGGTAGCCCTGCTTTGTGTCTCAGAAGGTTGACAACAGCCCATTGGTATTGGTAGCCTTGGTGCTCCCATGTCTCAGGGCTTGGTCCCATTCTGTCACCCATGTGCTTACAGGTGGAATTCCTGAAATGACCCATGTCCCTGATACTACCACTATGTCAAGTGTCACTGGTTCTCGGGGCACAAATGGAACTGGCCTTACCTCTGGTGGGTCTGGCCTATGATTAAGGATCCTTGCCTGCAAGTCAGTACCTTTATCTCCTTTTGCTCTTATCAGCTTCCTGCTAAAAGTCTGTCTCCAGTTCAATCCCATCTATACTCCCCCAGGCTGAGTAATCAATGATACTGCCTGGAAGCTGAGAACTAACCCTATCTAATTACATTAGTTGTTAATATGGAGCCTAATAGGAAACCACCTGGGATTTATTATATATATGTATATGTTGTTATTGTTGTTCAGTAACTAAGCCATGTCTGACTCTTTGTGACCCCGGGACTGCAGCATGCCAGGCTTCCCTGTCCTTCACAATCTCCCAGAGTTTGCTCAAATTTATGTCCATTGAGTTGGTGATGCCATCTAAACATCTCATCCTCTGCTGCCCTCTTCTCCTTTTGCCTCCAATCTTTCCCAGCATCAGGGTCTTTCCTAATGATTTGGCTCTTCGCATCAGGTGGCCAAAGTATTGGAGCTTCAGTTTCAACGTCAGTCCTTCCCGTGAATATTCAGCATTGATTTCCTTTAGAATTGACCAGTTTGATCTTGAAGTCCAAGGGACTCTCAGGAATCTTCTTCAGCACCACAGTTCAAAAGCATCAATTCTTTAGTGCTTGGCAACATAGTTTTTGCTTTTTATTACACTGTCTAGGTTTGTAATCCCTTTCCTTCTAAGGAGAAAGCATCTTTTAATTTCATGGCTGCAGTCACCATTAGCAGTGATTTTGGAGCCCCAGAAAATAAAATCTGTCACTGCTTTCACTTTTTCCCCTTCTATTTGCCATGAAGTGATGGGACTGGATGCCAAGATCTTAGTGTTTTCAATGTTGAGTTTTAAGCCAACTTTTTCACTCTCCTCTTTCACCCTCATCAACAGGCTCTTTAGTCCCTCTTAACTTCCTGCCATGAGAGTGGTATCATCTGCATATCTGAGGTTGTTGGTATTTCTCCAGGCAATCTGAATTCCAGCTTGGGATTCATCCAGCCCGGCATTTTGCATAATGTACTTTGCATAAAGTTAAATAAACAGGGTGACAATATATAGCCTTGATGTACTCCTTTCCCAATTTGGGATCAGTTAGTTATTGCATGTAAGGTTTTAACTGTTGCTTCTTGGCCCACAGACAGGTTTCTCAGGAGAAAGGTAAGGTGGTCTGGTACTCTCATCTCTTTAAGAACTTTCCACAGTTTGTTGTGATCCACACAGTCAGAGGCTTTAGTGTAGTCAGTGAAGTAGATGTTTTTCTGGAATTCCCTTGCTTTCTCTATGATCCAACTAATGTTGGCAATTTGATCTCTGGTTCCTCTACCTTTTCTAAACCCACCTTGTTCATCTGAAAGTTCTCAGTTCACATACTGCTGAAGCCTAACTTGAAGGGTTTTGAGCATAACCTTTTTAGTATGCAAAATGAGTGCAATTATCCAGTAGTTTGAACATTCTTTGGCATTGCCCTTCTTTGGGATCAGGAAGGAAAGACCTTTTCCAGTCCTGTGGCCAGTGCTGAATTTTCTAAATTTGCTGGCATATTGAGTGCAGTACTTTGACAGCATCTTTTAGGATTTGAAATAGCTCAGCTGAAATTCCATCACCTCCATTAGCTTTGTTTGTAGTAAGGCTTCCAAAGGCCCCCTTGACTTTATACTCCAGGATGTCTGGCTCTAGGTAAGTGAGCACACCATTATGGTTATCCAGGTCATCAAGACCTTTTTGTATAGTTCTTCTGTGTATTCTTGCCACTTCTTCTTAGTCTCTTCTGCTTCTATTAGGCCCATACTGTTTCTGTTCTTGGTTGTGCCCATTCTTGCATAAAATGTTCCCTTGATCTCTCCAGTTTTCTTGAAAAGATCTAGAGTCTTTTCCATTCTACTGTTTTCCTCTACTTCTTTGCATTGTTCATTTAAGAAGGTCTTCTTATCTCTCCTTGCTATTCTCTGGAACTCTGCATTCAGTTAGGTATATCTTTCCCTTTATCCCTTGCTTTTTGCTTCTCTTCTTTCCTCAGCTATTTGTAAAGCCTCCTCAGACAACCATTTTGCCTTCTTGCATTTCTTTTTCTTTGGGATGGTTTTGGTCACTGCCTCCTGCAGTTTTATGAACCTTTGTCCATAGTTCTTCAGGCAATCTGTCTACCAGATCTAATCCCTTGAATCTATTCATCACCTCCGCTGAATAATCATAAAGCATTTGATTTAGTCATACATGAATGGCCTAGTGATTTTCCCTATTTTCCTCAATTGAAGCCTGAATTTAGCAATAATGAACTGATGATCTGAGCCACAGTCTTGTTTTTTGCTTACTCTATAGAACATCTCCATCTTCAGCTGCAAAGCATATAATCAATCTGATTTCAGTATTGATCATTTGGTGATGTCCATGTGTAGAGTTGTGTTGTTGGAAATATATATATGTGTATATAATATATTCCCATATAGATGTGGGAATATCATATATATCATATACCAAGATATTAATGATGGTTTTCTATGAATGATCTGATTGTGGGTTTTAAAATTCTTTTCTCTTTTTTTTGGCTTAATTTTCTCCAATGAATATGTATATATATATTTTTATATATATATAAAAATATATATACACACACATATACATATGGCTTCTGTTATAAGAAAAAAGTTATTCTTAATCTGAAAATACATAGCAACTCTTTAACAATTGAAAATAATGGCATTAATTCTTGGTTCTTCATATTAAAATTCCCATGCAAAGAAATAATTCAGATATAATATCACTTGGCTGTGATTAGGGAAGAGAAAACTTTTTAGGTTCTCTGAAGGAGGTAAATCTTATTTTTATCATTTGGCCTTGTTTTCTTTTCATTGCCATATGTGCAGCTCCAAGGAAAATTTATCTGGGGATGTTTGAACTTTCTGAACATATCCTAGTTAGAAGAAATAGACTTAGTCATTAGCGAGGCCTCAGGGGCTCAGTGAGAATTTGAATATGTCCCCCATTTTGGAAGACAGGCCTGTAATAAAGACATGGCTACTGTTGTCTTGGGACCTCATTTGCAAGACTTTCCTGTCATGCCTGCAATGTGGATGGGGTTCATGTGCCAATGTGTATGACGAAAGATAACAGGCTCAAAATAAATCGGGCAGCAGGACAAGTTTTGAATTTTAATGCATATTAAAAAAGTTACCCCGTGCTGGGGCTGCATTTCAAAGAGAGGTTGAAAGATAAAGTAGGTATTTGAAGGTCTGTTTACTAGGTGACATTGTTATAGTGCAGTAAAGATTGCCAACAGCTGCCTTGGACAGTGACTACGTATTTAGGGACTCACTCACCATGAGTCTATTTTTGAATCCACGGAGTGTTTGGGTTAAGAGCATGGACTCTGAAGTCAAATTGTGTGTTTGACGCTGTTACTTTTTGAGTGACTTTGGATAAACTGCTGACCCTATCTATTCCTCAGTTTCTTCATCTATAAAATAGTGATAAAGAATCCCAAAGAGTTACTGTAAGGATTAAATAAATTAATAGGTGTGAAGCATTTAGAATAATCCTTGGCACATGCTTAGTGCTATATAAAGGTATTGCTATTCTTCTTCTTCTTCGGAGAACAGGGTAGATGAGGATTTGCTGAGGGTCACAATATGGCTGATGTCATTTGGCTGAACCACAGTCATTCTCAGTCTTTTTTACACTTTTCACCAGGGGCAAGAGAAGATAGCATTTGCTCTTACATTTAGGGATGGCCTCAAACACAGTTCTAGCCAGTGGGGCATCCTTGAAAATCTATGGGACAACTTCTTGGAATGCTTTTGCTATAAAAGAAACCGTTCAAGGTGACCCCTTTATTCTTGCCTTGAACTTGAATGTGATTCTGCAGCTACAGCAGACACTTATCAACCATGAGGTGGCAAACAAATGGGAAACCAAGAGAATCTCAGGGATATTCTAACATCCTTAAGGCTGATGTACAGCAAATTTGAAAAATCCTGTCCTCAGATATTGACTTACTGAATTCATTTTTGTTAGACAACCTTTGGGCATTTACAAAGGCTAGGCTTTATATTAGTCACTGTGGATGCAAAGATGTATGAATACTTTGCCCAATGTAATGTAAACTAAATGACATTCTGTTTGTAATTTCAGTCTAAGGTGGTAATTGGCAATAAATAAATAAAATATGCAAATGGTCAAACTAGTGTGGTAGATGGAGAAACTCTTCCTGAATTGAAAGTACACTGCTAACTTGATTCTGTGGATGTTCATTCTTTGTGAAGGTAACATTTTAAATAATGTTATCCCCACTTTGGTAAAATTTCCTGACAGCATATTTTATGGAGCTAATTCTATAAAGCCAATTCAAAGCCTAAATCAATTTTATATTCATAATTGTTAAAATGATCCATTATTTTCCATTTTCATTATTATTTCATCAAAATTATTTTCCTTTGGAGAAATTCTTTTTCACGGGAAATTTACAGAGATAGTTTACCAGTTCGCAGTTGTTGCATTGTTTTATTTTGTAGTCATTATGTCAACCAAGCCCAATTTGCCTGTTTAAAATATTAAAGACCCAAATTTAGTCAAGGATTGTTGATGTGTCTGTCAAATTTAATTCTTAAAATTTTTATCATGCAAAATTTTAGTTGTGGCTAGTTTCACATGCTTTTGATTATTTTTCACAGGACAATTTTTAGTTTTCAACAAAGTAGTAATTCCTCAGTTTTTTTTTTTTTTTTTTTTTTAACGTTTAGACGTTTTCCATGAACATTTTTTACTTTGTCAGTTATTTTTAGTTGATTATTTCTACCAGGGATATTTAGCATAAAATTAATCAAAATTAAATGTTTATGTATATATATTTCTAAACTAAAATATGAGAAAATTAGAACCATATTTCTCTGCTCTTCTATTCCAGGCTTATCTTTTAGGCAGCATCGACCTATTGCTTTGAGAATTCAGTTATTCTATTTGTTTCAGATCACTTTACATGCCATGTACAGAGAAGAGCACATAGTGATGCCAAAATGGTGTGGGTCAGAGGAGGTGAGTTAACAGAAGGGCAGTGGGGACAGGAGCAAGGTGGCTATGGCATGGAGGGGACAATGGGGAGTAAGTCTGGATAGTGAATTGTACCTCTAAGCAGCTTGACCAAAAAGAGGAGGAGAAATACAGGCAGGAGCTAGAACATTTTTAGGATGGTGAGGACTCGTTGGGTAGAGGCTAATGGAAAGATCTCAATGAAAGAACAGGACCAAGGGAACAAATGGAGAGGTAGCTTTGAACTGGAGGAAAAGAGATAAAGATTAGTGCAGGAAAGGGAAAATTAACACCTTGATTTTCTCCTTGTAGCTGGAGGCAAAGTCCTCTGCTGGGTGGCAAGGGTGGTTGAGGGCTGAGTTAGTAGGGGGCTGTGGGAACAATTGCCTTGGCTTATCTGGCAGGGTTTCCCACCTCCCTTCTGGCAATAACACTCTCTTCATTTGGGAAACTCTTCCACTATGGGTCGTGGGATTTCGCATGTGACCCATATCCCTTGCCTAGGGAGTGAGTCTCCATGAGTTGGAGAGAGGGACAGACAAGGAGTCCTGGGGCATCATCCAGCACTACAAGACGAGGGGGTGAGGCAAAGGTTCTGAGCTAGGGAGAAACCATGAGATGATGAATTTATGGAATAAAGATGAAGAAAGTGAAGAAGGATGGAGGGACCAACTGTGCACATGATGCTGGAGGTTGTGTAAACTAGGACTGCACTGATGCTGAATGTGGCAAGGTGAAGGTCATCAACTTTGACAAGAATAGTTTTGGTGATGAGGTGGTGACAAAAAGCTGCATTAGAGTGGCTTGGAAGAGGAAAGGGTTGAAGAAGAGGAAGCATAAGCAATCATTTGGAGGAAGAGAGAAATGGGGCAGTAATTAGAGGAGGGATGTGGATTAAGGGAAGATTTTTTATTTGTTTTGCCTTAAAAAAAAAGAAATATTACAGAATGCATATACACTGGTGGGAATGATCCTATAGAAAAGGAAAAGTTGAAGATGTAGGACAGGGAGGGACTAACTCTAATAGTAAAGACTTTGAGAAAGTAAGAGGGGAGGGCCTGATTGTCAAGTGGAGGGTTTGGTTTTTGGATAGAATTGGGTACAGTTCATTTTCTGTCATTGAGATAAGGCTGAGTACATGGTACAGATGAAGCCAGTTTGGTAGTTACTGATAGGAAAATGAGGCAGTTTTCTATTGATTGCTTTTAGTTTCTTAAGAAGCAAGATAATTAGCTGTGGGTTTAGTTGTGGTAATTTCCTAGGTTAAAGTGGACAGTCAATTTGGATAATGTGAGGAGTGTAAATAGATAGACCACTGGATTTGGAAAATTGGTCATTGGTGACCTTGACCAGAGCCTTCTCTGGGGCAGTTAGTAGGGGACAGGTGAATGGTGTTGGGGCTGGAGAAGGAGCAGGCTCACCAGTAGCTGGAGCTTTGTGCGGCATCGCTGCTACCCTGCTGAAGCCAGGATTCAGACTGGAGGAGGTCGGCTGGCCTCAGTGACAACGGTGGTTGATGATATTACCAATAAGAGAAACTGAGGAAGTAAAGATCTTTTTCTGCTCTGGTTCCTAAGTTGTACCATATAAGCCTGGTCCTTTGCCTACATGTATAGAAGAATCCTCACCCTAGAGAGGGGAAGAATGCTGACACCCAGAGGAAGGGTAAAGTAGGCAATGGGGGTAGAAAGAGTTAGGGGCACATCACTTGAACTGCTGGATCCAGCCACGTTTTTCAAGGTGTAAGATAAACAAAGATCACCCAAATGAAGACAGGCAAAGGCTATGTATTCAGAGCTTGCTTATGGCAAAGAAGTCAGTCACCAGTGTTTGTATTTGGTAGAGAGTCAGGGTGGGCAGAGGAGTGGGAAGGCTTTACAGTGGAAATTGGAAAGGCTTCATGTATGCCCTACTATAGAGACTGTTGGCTTAGGGAAACTGGGAGCAGGCTAATGAGAAGCAGAGAATCCTGTTTGATTGGTTAGGGGAGATATCTGATTTTCTCTGGTTGGTCCTAAGTTGAAAGCACATTCAAGAAATTAGGGAAGTTGGAAGTTATTGACCAAGTTTGTCCTGAGCTGATTGCTGCAGGGGCTATGGTTTGACTTCCTGGGCTGGTTACTACAGAGGCTGTGGATCAGAGTTCTCTTTTGATACATGGTCTGACCATTGTCCATTTATATATTCAGTTTCTCAGTCCCTATATATATAGTCTCTTTTTGCTTAAGCCGGTTTTTGTTGAATATTTGTATTCTGTGATTACAAGAGTCCTGACCACTACAGAGAAATTTGGGGAATGACAATTTGGAAATGAGCTGGGAGGTTAGAAAGCTGGGAGGTTAGAAAGTTGGGAGGGTAAGCAAAACAAACCCCAGAGATGATAACCACCACTTTTAAAAATCTACTTTTTCCTTTTGAACCTTTTATTTTGTATTGGGGTACAGCCATTAAACATCTACTTTTAACCAGGACCCTACCTGTATCATCTCATTTAATCTTCAAAAATGCTGTGATATAGGATTATTTTCTCCATTTTTCACATGAGGAAATGGACTCACAGCAGGAAAGTAGGTTGCCTCAAGTTTTACAGTATCAGAACCAAGGATTCAAACTTTAAAAAAAACCTTTTATTTTGTATTGGAGTTTAGCCAATTAACAATGCTTTGATAGTTTCAGGTGAACAGCAAAGGGATTCAGCCACACATACACATGTATCAAAAGGGAAAGTGTGAGTCGATCGGTCACGTCTGACTGTTAGCGACCCCCTGGACTGTAGCCCGCCAGGCTCCTCTGTTCATGGACTTCTCCAGGCATGAATACTGGAGTGGGTTGCCATTCCCTCCTTCAGGGGATCCTCCTAACCCAGGAATTAAACCTGCATCTCCTGCATGGTAGGCAGATTCTTTACCGTCTGCGCCACAAGGGAAGCCCATACATGTGTTCATTCTCTCCCAAACTTCCCTTCCCCCCAGGCTGCCACATACATTGAGCAGGGTTCCACGGACTACACAGTAGGCCCTTGTTGGTTGGCCATTTAAAATATTTCAGTGTGTACGTGTCCAAGGGATTCAAACTTGAGTCTGCTCTTCTGAGGTTTTTGCTCTCAGGTTATGATATTTTGTATAAAATAGAAAATGGATTTTCCTCCTTCTGGGTATCATGAGACTCAGAAAGACACCTATGGATTTTCTGCTTGTTTGTTGCGTCATATACACAGGACTTCTATGAACATGTGTTAACACATGCCTTGTGGTTGACTTATTAGTAGACATCTATTTTGTGATCATGACTTTATTAAGAGCAGTTGTGATGTGGATGAAAAGTTAATTTTGAATCTTTGATAGAGTTTTTTCTCATCCCTGTCATATCATTTTGAAATTCATAGTGTTTAAAAATGAGTTATTGATCCTATCGATGATTGTGATAGATAATTCTTCCATGAAAACTGATCTCTAAAGCACACATCTTAGAACTCAAAAAACATCATGTTTTGATTTTAGTAGGTATGTGTTAAATACAAACAGAAGAAAAAGTTATTAGGGTAATAATTTTATTATTTTATTGTATTACTGAAGGAACACTAGGTAGGAAAGTTATTTCCAAATGTGAAGAAGAAAGTCTGTCCCTTGAGAGAGCTGTGGGGCAAGAAGAGAAACAGTCTTTATGGGGGTTGAAGAATTTGTTAGAACCAATTAGAAATTGACTGGTCTGATCCGAGGGCTTCTCTTTCCACTAGGACCAGATTGCATGGCTTTAAGCGAGAAAGAATCTATAATTTTTTTTTCTTTCTTTTTTTGGTCTGCATGGATGATTAGGAAATTCAGTGCTTTCTTGATCTGGGTGGAATAAGTAAAACAAATCCATCTTTCCTCTTATGTAAGATCCTATTCAGAACTCTTGATTTTTCTCTTATTCCCCACCCTCAAATTTTTTATATCGTTCACCCTTAGAAACTGTGGTATGGCTAATATGGTCATTATGGGCAAGTGATAAAATTATCAGTGTCCCTGAAGAAGCACTCTGAGTCTTCAACACACAGAGAATTTCTCTTTTAGTGTTTGTATGTGTGATGGATTTAATGTAGCTTGGCACATCAGTACATTCTGTGTACTAATGAGGGGGAGAAAAGAGGGATTACAATGATTGGTAGGGCAGATACAGATCCTTAGGCTTTGTGAATTTGCTGCAGTCTATCATGTGTGAGTTTGGTTAACACCTCATTAATTTATTAAAGCCAGAGAACAAAAAACTGAATAAAATAATGGCTGTGTTCCCAGTCCAATCTGCTGCAGATGGCTGAGTGAGTCTAGTAAACAAAATAAAACAAAAATCAAGGGTATCATTTGGCTTGTCTGTTGATAGTAGCCTCTAAAATTTCATATTCCCTTTTTAATGCCTTAGAATTGGGGCAAATAACCAGCCAGGCTTCCTGCAGTAATTAGTATTGGTCTCAGCAGCTCTCAAAGCAGCTATTTTGTGATAATGGATAACCAAGTAGACCTTGGAGCCTTCCCTGGATTCTGTCTTCTTAACATCACAGTGGCTTTTCTTGGGGAGATTTTTTATCTGGTCCATATAAGAGAATAAGAAACTTTAGAGGTCATCATACTTTTCTGTATGGCCAGATGATACCCTTGATTTTTGTTTTGTTTTGTTTGTTCAATGGTTACAAGTGACATGTAAGCTTTAATGTATAAACATCCTTTGATGTAAAGGTTGAAAAATGATCTTTTTCTTGACATAACCACTTGCTTTAAAAATTATAAATTTTTCCCATACGTAACTTAATGTTGGTAATGTAAAGACTAGCAAAATAACACTCAAGTACTCACCACTCAGCTTAAAAATTAGAACATTACTGATGGATATTGACCCTTCGCTTGTAAATCTCTCCCTCATCTCATTTCCTTTCCATGCCATGCACCTTCCCTTCCCCCATGAAACCACTATCTTGAAATGTTTGTTGACCATTCTGTTGATTCAAAAATATATATATTTCTACATCTGTGTTATCTATGAACAAAATGTAATTTAATTTTTCTTTGGAAAAGTTTTACATAACAACATTATTCTTATTGGAGAAGGCGATGGCATCCCACTCCAGTACTCTTGCCTGGAAAATCCCATGGACTGAGGGGCCTGGTGGGCTGCAGTCCATGGGGTCACTAAGAGTCAGACACGACTGAGTGACTTCACTTTCCCTTTTCACTTTCATGCATTGGAGAAGGAAATGGCAACCCACTCCAGTGTTCTTGCCTGGAGAATCCCAGGGATAGGGGAGCCTGGTGGGCTGCCATCTCTGGGGTCACACAGAGTCGGACACGACAGTTTGTATTTGCTTGTAAATAGTTCTGGCATGGTCATATCAAGGATTGTGAGTTCGGTGAAGGAGCAGCGGTAGATACACAAATTGATTGTGTTTGGGAAATAGAATTTGTAAGAAAAGAATTAAGGTATTGGGCTAATGCATATGCAAAGTAAAAGGTGGCTGGGATATCATAAAATCAATGCATTTATAATGGATTTTTATATAAGACTCTAGATAGAGCTGGAGTCAAATCCTACTTTCACCACTGTAGGGGGATTCCTAAAGAATATTGTTATTATTATTTTGCCTTTGTAAAAGGTGGTGCTAAATGCTAAGTTGCTTCAGTCATATCCAACTCTTTGCAACCCTATGGACTGTAGCCTGCCAGGCTTCTTTGTCCATGGGATCCTCCAGGCAAAAATATTGGAGTGGTTTGCCATTTCCTCCTCCAGGTTGGAAAAGGTAGGGTGAACATCATTCTGAAAAAGTTTAGGTTAAGATATTGGATATATATTGGATTTGAATGTTTCATTTTGAATAAGTAAAACAGGACCAACCTCAGACATATGCCCTGGAAAAGTGTTCAGACTGAAAAATCTGTTCTGGGGTCCTGGTGGGAGTGGGAGATGAGACAACATGGGAAGGGGTGGTGATGAAGAGGCAATTAATACGTTTCTTGGCTTTCTCCTTGACTTTTATCCCTTTTCAGAAGTGTGTAGTAATAAGACCTCAATTCAATTGGTCTTGGTGGATGAGTTAGGGAAAATTTGAATGTACCTCAACTCTTGTTTCTTTGGTTAGTTCACTGAGATTGTTTGGAACAGTCACATACTTGTCTATGTAATTTTTCCCTTTTTAAGACTTAGATTCTTCTTCTGTAATGTAGAGATCCTATCCAGACAAACGAGAAAAGGGAAGTCGCCCAGTCATGTCCGACTCTTTGCGACCCCACGGACTGTAGCCTACCAGGCTCCTCCATCCATAGGATTTTCCAGGCAAGGCTACTGGAGTGGGTTGCCATTTGAGAAGGTGGATGCAAAAATTCCAGGAGCAATTCTGTGCTGATAGTTGTGCTATCATTGTTACTACTATATTTCAAGTACTTGTTTTGAAAGCTCAACTGAGGAGTCACTGAACTGTGGAAGTCTTCCCTGACTTTTCTCTCTCCTCCATTCCTCTTCTCAAATCTTTGGAGTTTAAAATGTTTCTAGAGGACTTACAGAGAAGGCAATGGCACCCCACTCCAGTACTCTTGCCTGGAAAATCCCATGGACAGAGGAGCCTGGTAGGCTGCAGTCCATGGGGCTGCGAAGAGTCAGACACGACTGAGCGACTTCACTTTCACTTTTCACTTTCATGCATTGGAGAAGGAAATGGCAACCCACTCCAGTGTTCTTGTCTGGAGAATCCCAGGGACGGGGGAGCCTGGTGGGCTGCTGTCTATGGGGTCACACAGAGTCGGACACGACTGAAGCGACTTAGCAGCAGCAGCAGCAGCAGAGGACTTAGTGTTTTTTTAGCATTTACAGTTTATGTCAGTTATAGCACAAAACTTACTTGTCTTTCTCACTGGCCTGTGGGGTCCTGTATCCAACCACAGGCCCAGAACACAGAGCTAGTCAATAACTTTTGCTGCATGATTGGACTAAAATAAATATCCCTTAAGATGTTAATATTATATTTACTAAATACAGTAAATATTCAGTCAAGTAATTCTCATTTTCAGATAATTTATTAGCAGCATTTGCTAACATTAATTTGTGTCTATGACTGTTAATTCTCTTAAACTCTCAAACCAGAGAGCATCATGGGAAATACTGGCCTTGGGTCACCCTGAATGGAGAGCCAAAATACATCTTCGGACATAACACTTTGAAAATATATATTGCCCTTAAGGAATTACTAAAAACAGAACAATGAAAACAAAGTAGAGCTCAAAACCCATCCCTCAAGTGAAAACATCTGTCTAAATTTTTCAAAAGTCTGAAAGTTTTAAAATTTATGTTAGTTTAATTGAAAACCCATTAAATAAATCTGGGGAAAATCATCCTCATCTCTGGTAGAACTGCTTTCATTATCATCAACCCAAAAACTATAACTGTAAATTGGAAGAAAATTTCTTATTCTTAACGAAAGAAGGCATTTTCAAACCATTTTTGGCCATCATGTTCACAAGAGCTTGGACTCTTCCTTTTTTTTTTTTTAAGAACAGAAAAGTGAAGTTCGGGGTAGTTAACAAATATATCTAAGAAAATTTTCAAGGGATCAAGGACAGTTTCAGGTTTTACATTACCTTTCTTGTTATTTATTTATTTGGCTGTGTTGGGTCTTAGTTGTAGCACATGGGATCTTTCCTTGTGGCGCACAGGCTCAGTTCTTGTGGTACATGGGCTTAGTTGCCCTGTGGCATGTGGGGTCTAATTTCCCGACCAGGAATTAAACCCATGTCCCCTGTATTGGAAGGCTGATTCTTAACCACTGGATCACCAGGGAAGTCCATACCTTTCTTAATTTAATTGAGAAGTTCTAGTCTGTTCTAATGTGCAGAGGCCTTCAGACGCTGCAACACTTAGAGTGTTTTTAGGGTTCATATCGAGTATCTTCAGTGATCATCATGTTCTGTGCATGTGTGCTAAGTTGCTTTAGACAGGTTCCTCTGTCCATGGGATTCTCCAGGCAAGAATACAGGAGTGGATTTCTACGTCCTGCTCCAGGGAATCTTCCTGGTCCAGGGATTGAATCTAGGTCATGAATTAAAGTTAAAATGGTCTTTACAATTAGTAATTGCCATTGTGTGAATTTTCTAGCATGTAACATCACAGTCCTTTCACATAGGCCCACTCTCCCTTTTGTGGCTAGTTTTCTCTGCTCCTTCCTGAGACTGTCCTCAAGCAGGAAGAAGAGGAGGGGGAACCAGTCCAATCTACGAATGAGTTTACATCCTATTTGAGGGCATGGAGTCTACTGTGAACTCCAGAAGGGTCAGTGAGTTACATGAAGAATCAAAACAGTCTCTTTTCCCACAAAACATGCCAGGAGCGAGACAACATCCACTGAAGAATAACAGTGATAACTGGCCTCTGTCATCCGGGGAGCTCAAAGCATTCATGGCCACTTACTCACCAAGCCGTGTGCCACACCTGTGATGTATGTATATCTTGTTTAAAGATTAAGAAGCCAAATTTTAGCAGGTTTGACCCTGTGACTCAAAGCGAAGCAGGGGGATGGATGAGAACACATACTCGGTTCTAAGTCTTCTCACTCGGATAATCATGGTGTGGAATGGACTGTTGAAAAGTGACAGCAGGCACCATTATCTTTATGATTTTGGTTGGCCACTGTTTTGAACGATGGGGATTATAGAGAATGAGGAGGGAGTTTCTGTCCTAGCTGCTGTTTAGTCACTAAGTCACACCCAACACTTGTGATCCCATGGACTGTAGCCCACCAGGTTCCTCTGTCCATGGGATTTTCAGGCAAGTTTCTGGCCAAGAGGTGCTTCTGAGAGCTTTGCTTTACTTGAAGAAGTAAGTAGACAAAACTAGCATAGTCTAAGTGCAAAATAAAGAAATCAGGCAGGAAGTTCAAAGGAGGAAAATGTGTCTCAGGCTAAGGCAGTCAGAGAAAACTTAGTGGAGAAAGATGTTGAGTGGGACTTTGAGGAAAATGGGACTTGGCAGGAGGAGACATGTGAACAGGTGAATTTCAGGCTGAAAGATGTGAGGGGAGTTGCAGGGGTGGAGGGGATGGTTGCCCGCCTCCCCCCCCCGCCCAGGGTGTAACTACAGACAGGTACAACTTTTATCCAACTGGGTTAGTTTACCTACCAACCAATCTCAAATCTGCCTCCTGAAAGGCAAGGAGCCTGGGATGTTTATGAGATAAAGCAGAATTATGGGGAGGGGTGTGTGTGTGTGTGTGTTCTATCCTGTCTAACTCTGTGACTCCATGGACTGCAGCCCACCACCCTCCTCTGTCCATGGGATTTTCTAGGCAAGAATACTGGAGTGGGTTGCCATTTCCTACTCCAGGGGATCTTCCCCACCCAGGGATTGAATCTGAGGCTTCTGCATTGGCAAGCAGATTCTCTATCATTGAGCCACCTGGGAAGTCCCCATGTGGGGAGTTGGGGAAAGCTAATTGAAGAAAAGAAGAAGGAAAGAGAACCATCATTCTGCGCAGGCGCAACTAAGCTACATGCTTCTTCCTGGGACGCATGTGCAGAAATGGCGGCGTCATCACCTGAGGGTGGAGGTGTTGGCCCTATGACATCAAGAGGTCACCAAGGGGACATTTGTGCAAGCCTAGTTGGAGGGTTGCTGAACCAGTCCTAACCAGTTTAAGCTTGAGGTAGACAGCGATGACTCCAAATTTCTGAAAAATACTCAGGCAAACATCTTTTTATTTATGCAGCATGAAGTTAGCAAGATACACAAGTTTTTGTAAAAAACAACTTGAGAGTGAAGGCAGGTTATAGATGTAATGGATTTAATTGATTAATACACTCAATTTCACCACCTTTAGCGAGTTTGAAAAATCCCCATAATTACTGATCAGGGAACAAGCTCTGACTTCTTGGAAGTATAGTTTCTTTTGTGAGGTAAGTGTCTGACCTTGCCCGACCACCATCCCTCTGTGATGGTTAAGATGACCAGACTGACGTTCTGCCTCATCCACTGGATATTTTACTGGGCAGGATGCCAATTTGAGAAGCAGTGCATCTCATTGCTTCCTTGTCCTGTGGGGTGACCTGCTTGTCCCTGCTTACAAGAAGTGACCTGATGCAGACTGGGACAGTACTGTTTTGTGAAAACTAAAGGAAGTATTTTAAGAAGGAAGAATGGTCAAGGTTTTGAGGAATACGAAGAAGTCAAGGAGAATAAAGTTAGACAATCCAATTTTCTATGATTTATCAAGTCAGTTCAGTTGCTCAGTCGTGTCTGACTCTTGTGACTCAGTGGACTGCCACATGCCAGGCTTCCCTATCCATCACCAACTCCTGGAGCTTGCTCTAACTCATGTCCATCGAATTGGTGATGCCATCCTGCCATCTCATCCTCTGTCATCCCCTTCTCCTCCTGCCTTCAATCTTACCCAGTATCAGGGTCTTTTCCAATGAGTCAGTTCTTTACATCAGGTGGGCAAAGTATTGGAGTTTCAGTTTCAGCATCAGTCCTTCCAATGAATATTCAGGACTGATTTCCTTGAGGGTGGACTGGTTGGATCTCCTTGCAGTCCAAGGGACTCTCAAGAATCTTCTCCAACACCATAGATCAAAAGCATCAATTCTTCGGCATTCAGCTATCTTTATAGTCCAACTCTCACATCCATACACGACTACTGGAAAAACCATAGTCTTGACTAGATGGACCTTTGTTGGCAAAGTAATGTCTCTGCTTTTTAATATGCTGTCTAGATTGGTCATAGCTTTGCTTCCAAGCTTCTTTTAATTTCATGGTTGCAGTCACCATCTGTGGTGATTTTGGAGCCCCCCAATATAAAGTCACTCACTGTTTCCCTTGTTTTCCCATCTATTTGCCATGAAGTGATGGGACCAGATGCCATGATCTTAGTTTTCTGAATGTTGAGTTTTAAGCCAGCTTTTTCACTTTCCTCTTTCACTTTCATCAAGAGGCTTTTTAGTTCCTCTTCACTTTCTGCCATAAGGCTGGTGTCATCTGCATATCTGAGGTTATTGATGTTTCTCCTGGCAATCTTGATTCCAGCTTGTGCTTCTTCCAGCCCAGCGTTTCTCATGATGTACTCTGCATATAAATTAAATAAGCAGGGTGACAATATACAGCCTTGACGGACTCCTTTTCCTATTTGGAACCAGTCTGTTGTTCCGTGTCCAGTTCTAACTGTTGCTTCCTGACCTGCATATAGGTTTCTCAAGAGGCAGGTCAGGTGGTCTGGTATTCCCATCTCTTTCAGAATTTTCCACAGTTTATTGTGATCCATACAGTTAGAGCCTTTGGCATAGTCAATAAAGCAGAAGTAGGTGTTTTTCTGGAACTCATGCTTTTTTGATGATCCAGTGGATGTTGGCAATTTGATCTCTGGTTCTTCTGCCTTTTCTAAATTCAGTTTGAATGTCTGGACGTTCACAGTTCACGTATTGTTGAAGCCTGGCTTGGAGAATTTTGAGCATTACTTTACTAGCATGTGAGATGAGTGCAATTGTGCAGTAATTTGAACATTCTTTCACATTGCCCTTCTTTGGGATTGGAGTGAAAACTGACCTTTTCCAGTCCTGTGGCCACTGCTGAGTTTTTCTGGCATATGAGTGCAGCCCTTTCACGACATCATCTTTTAGGATTTGAAATGGCTCAACTGGAATTCCATCATCTCCACTAGCTTTGTTCATAGTGATGCTTCCTAAGGCCCACTTGACTTCACATTCCAGGATGTCTGGCTCTAGGTGAGTGATCACACCATTGTGGTTATCTGGGACATGAAGGTCTTTTGTATGGTTCTTCTTTGTATTCTTCCCACCTCTTCTTAATATCTTCTGCTTCTGTTAGGTTCATACCATTTCTATCCTTTATTGTGCCCATCTTTGCATGAAATGTTCCCTTGGTATCTCTAATTTTCTTGAAGAGATCTCTAGTCTTTCCCATTCTATTGTTTTCCTCTATTTCTTTGCATTGATCACTGAGGAAGGCTTTCTTATCTCTTCTTGCTATTTTTTGGAACTCTGCATTCAAATGGATATAACTTTCCTTTTCTCCTTTGCCTTTAGCGTCTCTTCTTTTCTCAGCTATTTGTAAGGCCTCCTCAGACAACCGTTTTGCCTTTTTGCATTTCTTTTTCTTGAGGATGATCTTGATCACAGCCTCCTGTATAATGTCATGAACCTTCGTCCGTAATTCTTCAGGCACTCTCTCTATCAGATCTAATCCCTTGAATCTATTTGTCACTTCCACGTTATAATCATTAGGGATTTGATTTAGGTCATACCTGAATGGTCTAATGGTTTTTCCTACTTTATTTATCAAGTAGAACAACATATTTATTTCTTTGAGGATTAAGGGGATGCAGGTAATCTGAGTCACACATTGCAAGGTCTCCTGCACAAGCTTGAGCAAACTTTCCTATGATTCCTATATATAGTATTAAAAAACTCCACCATTATCCACATTAAAAATTAAACTCAACTTTGATTTACCCTCCTGTAAGATACATATGTGTGGTGTATGTTTTCTGTAGGTTTTTATTATGTTCAAAAGTTGCTGTGGCCTGTTATTAAAATTAACTGGTTTATTTCAACATGAGGCAGAGGGGTTTGACTGATGTTAACATTTTGAGAAAAATTTATGGAAAACAGTTTTTAATTTGAAACGTTGGTGCAGCTGGTGTCAATTGTGAATCTCCTAGTAAAGCTCATGCATATTTTGTAGGGAAATTAGGACCCATTTGATTTGGAAGTTTAGGCAAGTCCGGTAGTACACTGATGGGAAGAAGGATGCTTTGCGTTGGGAAGTAGAAGAAGAGTGAAATGGACTGGTGTTTTTTTATTTTTTGGCAAAATATGTAATTATAACAAAAATTTTAAAGGAAAAAGTGATAAAGAAATTCTATACTTTCATAGCAATTGTTTTTGTATTTTGAAAGTGTTTTAGTCCTGCCTTGCCAAGTTTCTGTCCATTATGCATTTTTGAAAGCGTTGTCATGGTATAGATAGGGCATGTAAAATTGAATAGTCTGCGTTTTAACTGATGTTGTGCTTGACATATGTTGATATTTCTATTTGGTCTCCATAACTAACTTTTGAAATTGTTTTGTAGTATTCTAGTAGGGGTTTCCTCTCAGTTTCTGCATCTGGCCAGTGACTTCCATTTTTCTCTCTGGTTGTCATCTCACAGCCCAGGGGCAGAGTCATGTGAAGTTTTGGTTTGGAATTTTCGTAATAGTCACTTGTAGTTGATTTCTGCCACTGAAATGCTGTCATTGGGCATCTCACACCATCCACAGGCTGGAGATTGGGGACCGAAGGAGGAGAAAAAGGACCGGAGTGTGGGAAAGAGAGAGAACTCACAGGAGGAGGGAGAGATGTCAGGGCCGTGAAGATGACTTCCTTTCTCAAAGTTGCGAGGGCCTTGCAACTTTCTTCTCTTGACTTTCTCTTTTTGCCCACATTCAAGCTCTGTCTGTACTCATCATTGCTTGTTCTCTCACTGGTTCTGGTTCCTTCTTCACCTCTCTCTTCATGTCTCTCCCCTCAAGCTTGATGTAGTTCAGCGATTCTCAACTCCAACAATGCCTACTTTTTAAATACATTTTAAAATTTCTCTTTTATTATTTTAAAATAAAATTTGTAGGTTATATAAGCTCAATATGCATAATTTAAAAAATAGGATGTTCTAATTGTAATATAGAGAATAAAAGGAAATCAGTTTAAAAGAAAATGATGCACACTTGCAAATGCTCAGGCCCAGCTGTACTAGAAGTGTTTATGAAGGAGACAGATGCTTGCACTTACAGATAATGAATATGCTTGGTTTTAACAGAAATAGCATTCAACTGGGTATTGTTGGCTCTCTCCATATTTGACAGTGTACATAAGGAGTAGAGAAACATATCTGCTTATCAAGTATCTCCAGCTCCTGCTTGTTAAATGCCAATATACCCCCTAATCATTGTGATGATCAAAACTTTACCTTAAAACCCTCTTTAAGGTATGGTACCATTTCCACTGAAAATCACTCTTGTAGTAAAAGGAAAACTGAATTCTGAGCTTCAGTACCTGGGCTTAAGTCCCGTCTTTCCCTAGCTGTCTCTGGGTGAACAGGATCAGTGGGTTTTTCATAACTGCTGGCACTTGCTGATGGGTCTCTGGAAGAGGCTGCTCCAGTGGGAGTCAGTCTAGTAGGGAGACCCTCCTCCCTGATTTTTATAACAGGAACCACAATGTGCTTGGCCTGGCATGCCTGTGTCACCACTTCTTTTAGAAAATGAGCCTTGTCTTCCCTTCAGTCAGAAGGTTCTGGAATCTGCCCCAGAATCTCAGATTCATAGTGCAGTAGAGGATTCCAACATAACACACTGACCTCAGAGCCACATGGTAGACGTGGCACCCGGCCTGGCCCAATCAGAGTGCTTCTCTGGGATCTTTCACATCAAAATTGATGGAGAGGAACTTTCTTTGACCTGGGCATGTTGTTGAAGTCCAGAAGCTTCTAGAAGTTGTAGTTTAAGCTTGTGGACAAAGCTGGCATGTGGAAGCAGAAATGGAGACATTGATTTCTGATAGCAATCTTTGAGGCTGAGCAGTATCCCTGCTCTTTCCCTTCCTTGTCTAAAGTAGTTTGAATTGTGTCTCTGAGATGGGAAACCCTGGCTGACCCAACTGTATTTCCAAGCAGTCCTATCCTTATCCAGGGCTGCAGTGTGATGCAGTTCTTCTAGAATTGCACTGTTCCATATGATAGCCACTAGGCTTATGTAACTATTTTTTAAGGGGCTATCCTAGTGGCTCAGTGGTAAAGAATCCACCTGCCAATGCAGGGGATATGGGTTTGTTCCCTGGATTGGGAAGATCCCTTGGAGAAGGGAACACTACCCACTCCAGTATTCTTGCCTAGAGAATCCCCATGAACAAAGGAGCCTAGCAAGCTATAGTCTGTGGGGTTGCAAAGAGTCAGACATGACTGAGCAGCTTTCACTTACTTTTAGAGCAGTTTGAAGTTCACAAAAGAATTGAGAAGGTACAGAGATTTTCCATATACCTCCTCTAATGGGAATATATGGGAATATGTGTGTTTGTTTTCTTAAATGGCTGGAGAGCTCAGGTCTAGAATACCTACCCCCAATCCTTTCCATTCCCATCAACTTCCCTAGGAATTCAGTCAACAGGTCAATTTTGTAGACTCCTATGCAAAAGAGTTCCTAGATGCAATTTATGAGTTTTGTTTCTGTATTGTTGTGTGAATTTTCACCGTCGGATTGAATGGATTTTGAAGAACACACACAGGCTCAGCTTCTAGTCCCTCACCAACACCTCAGTTCACAGTGATTAGCAGGGCCATGGCTTAACAATCCCAGCTAATGACACACCACTGGTTTCCAGCCAGTAGTTGGCAATATCTTTCTACAAGAAGAAAGAAGCCTATAATCTCTGCCCTTCATACCATTGGCATTTATTACTGCTTTTCAAAAAAGCAGTGACACAGATTAAGGAATCCAAGCTGCAGGTGCAGTTTCCACCATGTTTTAGTGAGATGTTGATGGAACAAGAGATTTTAAGGCTGTCAGCACCTCCAGTTTAGTCATTGAAAGTAATTGTGGGGTTCAGGGGTTCATAAGCATCAGAGATCCCTAAATTATAGTTTGACACCTCTCACAAATTAGGTCCCAATTAGCCCCTGAGAGGTTTGGTGGTATTTGAGAGAGGTGAATAGGCACATATGCGCGTGCACACACACACACACACACACACACACACACACTCACACTCTCACACACATAGATATACAAAATGTGGGTGATGTGTGTATGTATATTCCAAAATGTTTCTTATCCCTAGAAAGTGATTGAGGTCCTATGAATGGGCATGTATGGTCTAGATTCTGAGAAACTCACTTGTTTAGAGAATTCTTATTGCCTTTACTGGGGCCTCAGAGTTAGGCAGAGTGAACTAATCAACATATTTTTGGATGTTTAGGGGCTCCTGAGTGTAATAGTCACTGCCAGAGATCTTAACTGCAGGACTCCTCAGGGCTACCAGTCTAGTAAAAAAATGGGAAAATTCTGGAAGATTTTGTTGAAGAATCACAGTGCATTGAGAAGAACATGGAATACTGAGTTACAGGACCTGAATTTGAGTCCTAGAAACCATCATTTACTAGCTACTGTGAGTTCAGGGAAGTTGGCCAGCATAGTTTCCTAACCTATAAAATAATAATGGTGTTAATAATAATAAAAATAACAATCCCCAACTTGTATGGTTGTTTTGAGGATTTAAGATGCCATTTGTAAAAGCAATTTCATTAATAGAAATATTACTTTATAAATATTACTTAACTTCCTGGTTAATAAATACTTTGGCTGGGATTCCCTGGTAGCTCAGCTGGTAAAGAATCTGCCTGCAATGCAGGAGATCCTGGTTCAATTCCTGGGTCAGGAAGATTCATTGGAACAGGGATAGGCTACCCACTCCAGTATTCTTGGGCTTCCCTTGTGGCTCAGCTGGTAAAGAATCTGCAATGCAGTAGACCTGAGTTCGATCCCTGGGTTGATAAGATCCCCTGGAGAAAGGAAAGGCTATCCACTCCAGTATTCTGCCCTGGAGAATTCCATGGACTGTATGGTCCATGGGGTTGCAAAGAGTCAGACATGACTGAGTGACTGTAACTTTTCACTTTCATAGGGAGTTGTTAGTTAGAGCATAATGTACACATACTGTTCATGGGGTTCTCAAGGCAAGAATACTGAAGTGGTTTGCCAATTACTTCTCCAGTGGACCACATTCTGTCAGACCTCTCCACCATGACCCACCTGTCCTGGGTGGCCCCACATGGCATGGCTTAGTTTCACTGAGTTAGACAAGGCTGTGGTCCGTGTGATCAGATTGGCTAGTTTTCTGTGATTATGGTTTCAGTGTGTCTGCCCTCTGACGCCCTCTCACAACACCTACCGTCTTTCTTGGGTTTCTCTTACCTTGGACGAGGGGTATCTCTTCACGGCTGCTCCAGCAAAGCGCAGCTGCTGCTCCTTACCTTGGACGAGGGGTATCTCCTCACGGCCGCCCCTTCTGACCTTGAACGTGGAGTAGCTCCTCTTGGCCCACCTGCGCCCACACAGCCACTGCTCCTTGGACGTGGGGTTGTTCTTTTCGGCCGCCTCCCCTGATCTTGGGCATGTGGTAGCTCCTCTCGGCTGCTGCCCCTAACCTCGGGCGTGTCACCCTGCTTATTTAACTTATACGCAGAGTACATATGAGAAACGCTGGGCTGGAAGAAGCACAAGCTGGAATCAAGATTGCCGGGAGAAACATCAATAACCTCAGATATGCAGATGACACCACCCTTATGGCAGAAAGTGAAGAGGCACTAAAAAGCCTCTTGATGAAAGTGAAAGAGGAGAGTGAAAAAGTTGGCTTAAAGCTCAACATTCAGAAAACTAAAGTCATGGCATTTGGTCCCATCACTTCATGGGAAATAGATGAGGAAACAGTGGAAACAGTGTCAGACTTTATTTTTTGGGACTCCAAAATCACTGCAGATGGTGATTGCAGCCATGAAATTAAAAGATGCTTACTCCTTGGAAGGAAAGTTATGACCAACCTAGATAGCATATTCAAAAGCAGAGACATTACTTTGCCAACAAAGGTTTGTCTAGTCAAGGCTATGGTTTTTCCAGTGGTCATGTACGGGTGTGAGAGTTGGACTATGAAGAAAGCTGAGTGCCAAAGAATTGATGCTTTTGAACCATGGTGTTGGAGAAGACTCTTGAGAGTCCCTTGGACTGCAAGGAGGTCCAACCAGTCCATCCTAAAGGAGATCAGTCCTGGGTGTTCTTTGGAAGGACTGATGCTAAAGCTGAAACTCCAATACTTTGGCCACCTCATGTGAAGAGTTGACTCATTGGAAAAGACCCTGATGCTGGGAGGGATTGGGGGCAGGAGGAGAAGGGGACAACAGAGGATGAGATGGCTAGATTGCATCACCAATTCGATGGACATGAGTTTGAGTGAACTCCGGGAGTTGGTGATGGACAGGGAGGCCTGGCGTGCTGCGATTCATGGGGTCGCAAAGAGTCGGACAAGCGACTGAACTGACTGAATGTACACATATAGAGTGGCAATTTTCCAAAACATGAACGCAATCAAGTACATTAATAGTAAAATTCCACTGAGTATTTAACGTCTTTGGATTTTTCTGTAGGCATGTCAGAGTTTTGGCATGTGCTACAATTCTAAATTACCATGCCAATTACCCCAAAAGATATGGGAAAATAGGATGACCAGTTAACCTTGGGACAGAGACTTTTCTGTATAGTGTTTTAAAATGGACCCCTACTTTCCTATGATCTTCATAGATGTCCTAATGATAATTCTTAATTAAAACCTTTAGTATCAAAATTTTGCTTAGCAGATCTCAATAATCATGGCTGTGTCAGGTTAGACCATAGAGACTGGTCTGTGTTGAACGATGGGTGAGAATGAGGGCTGAGATTTGGCTCAAGATTGCTTTACTTGACTTTTTCTCCTGCAATGGCTTATCAGCAGTTTGAAGGATGCACATGATATAAGATCTGAATGGAGACTGGTCTCATTGCTTCCTTTGTATTTCAGGGAGTTGGCCCACAGTTTGGTCTTGGCCAACTTTGAAAAGTAGAAAGTCTGCCAGCTTGGAAGATAGCAGAATCAAATAACCCTGGCATCCAGAAATATCTTATTTGGGTATACAGTGCAAAAATTTGCCCCACTCAGCAAGCAGAGTCTCCAAGGTCCAGGTTCTTGCTGGGCTAGCGCTGTGACAACATATCCTAGGCCAGGCCATGGTCTGTCTCATCCTTATAGGAATAGTCCTTTCAAAGGCTGCCTCTGCGGACTTAGCATGTCTGAAATACATGGCTGGGTTCAGAGTGCTTTACACTCTGTTGTCCAGATGAAACAGAGAAACAGCACTAAACATGCCAGATTAGGGAGTCACTTCTTTGGATTTCCACCATCCTTTTTCAGTGATTCTGTTTTAAAGTTTAACTCCCCTTGAGAGGACACCTATGTGTTACTGTGAATTAGTTTTTATTTGTTCTATTAGATTTCTTCCATAACAAGAGCAAGGCAGTAATAAACACCCTGGGTGCCTGTGGGATGAAATGAGGTTTCAAAAGGAGGACATTCCCCTCTGAATAGCTTGTCAGCCTTTCAGGAAGGAGGGTTGGTTTATACGTGTGCCAGGCTTGTCAAAAGTGAATCAGGAATTCCTACTATACCCTAATTTTCATCAATGGCTACTCCCACTGAGTATTGCTCTTTTCAAAGTGAGTTGGCAACTGGGACAGTGACTAGAAGAACTATTAGCCAAAGAACTTCAGAGAAATGTATAAATCCACTCTGAATATTCATTGGAAGGGCTGATGCTGACGCTGAAGCTCCAATATTTTGGCCACATGATGTGAAGAGCCAACTCACTGGAAAAGACCCTAATGCTGGGAAAGATTGAAGGCAGGAGAAGGGGATGACAGAGGACAAGATAGTTGGATTCCCTGCTTCCAACTCTTGGACATGAGGACATGAGGTTGAGCAAGCTCCAGGAGGTGGTGAAGGACAGGGAAGCCTGTTGTGCTGCAGTCCACTGGGTCACAAAGGGCTGGACATGACTGAGTGACTGAATAACAAGTAAACCGACTCTATCCACCCACCTATTTATCTTTTCATCCATCTATCTATTCCTTCACCCATAGGTTCAATCTACCCAATTAGTCATTTCACAAATATTTATCAAGTACTTGTTCTGTGCAGGACACTGGTTAATGTTATGAAGGAGACAGTCAGTTAGGTATGGACTCCACCATCAACAGATTTGTTAAGGGAGATAAAGCATATGCATATTAAACTTAAATAATCAGCAAACATTTATTTGTAATCCACTGCACATGAAACATCATATATATATTAAAAAGTTGAGGAAGACACTTTCTGCTTTCAAAAAGCTTACATTGTATGACTGCATTAGTCAAATGCCAAAATACTTATGATAAAAGGCATATTATGATACATGACATGCTGCTGTTGCTAAGTCGCTTCAGTCATGTCCAACTCTGTGTGACCCCAGAGACGGTAGCCCACCAGGCTCCCCCGTCCCTGGGATTCTCCAGGCAAGAACACTGGAGTGGGTTGCCATTTCCTTCTCCAATGCATCAAAGTGAAAAGGGAAAGTGAAGTCGCTCAGTCATGTCCAACTCTAAGCGACCCCATGGACTGCCGCTTTCTAAGCTCCTCCGCCTATGGGATTTTCCAGGCAAGAGTACTGGAATGGGGTGCCATTGCCTTTGAGGCACAAAGGAAGTGTCTTGGAAATGAGAGAGGGAAGATCATATAATTAGTTGAGTGGGCTGAGGGGATGAGGAAAGTAAAACTCATGAAGAAAGCATATTTGAGCTGGGACCTGAAAGATGGACTAGGTTAGAAGAGATGGAAGCAGGGAATCACGAGGCATGTTTAAGAAAGACTGAGATATCCAGTCTCATGAAGTGTAAAATAACATGTAGCGGGGAGTAGAGGCGGGGGGCAACTTTGGAGTCAATAGAGAGCCACTGAAGGTTGTTCAGTGGGTGAGTGGTGTGAGAGAGGGGCTATGAACTGGGAAGATTAACTGGCAGCGGTTCACAAAAATGGGTTAGAAGAGACAGACAGGAGGTGGGGAGGTCCTTCTAGGAAGCAATTAAAGTAATCCCCGGGGGAGTTGATGAATGTTTAAAGTGCAGTAGGAAGCAATTTTAGATTTAGGAACCTTGCAGAGTCTACTAATTAGGTAATACATTTCAATAATCATCTTTAAAAGAATAGCAAATATTTATCGAGCCCTTTTTATATGCCAGACAGGCTGCTAAGTGTGTTTTCTTGGTTAATTTTCACAGCAACACATTATGATAGGACTTTCACTGTCTGTATGTTACTGAAGAGGAAATAGTATTTTCTAGAGGCTAAGTCACTGACTGAGGTAATTTAGCTTTAAATAGCAGAGCCTACATTGCAGTCGCTGTCAGCCGGCCTACAGAGCTCCAAACAAGCAGGCCGCTTGGTTTCCCCTGGTTACAGCCCAACAAGGCCTTTGCAAAACCTTTATACATATGATTTTATGCCTTAAATCAGAATAATAATGCTGCTGCTGCTGCTGCTAAGTCGCTTCAGTCGTGTCCGACTCTGTGTGACCCCATAGACGGCACCCCACCAGGCTCCCCCGTCCCTGGGATTCTCCAGGCAAGAACACTGGAGTGGGTTGCCATTTCCTTCTCCAATGCAGGAAAATGAAAAGGGAAAGTGAAGTCACTCAGTCGTGTCCGACTCTTAGCGACCCCATGGACTGCAACCTACCAGGCTCCTCCGTCCATGGGATTTTCCAGGCAAGAGTATTGGAGTGGGGTGCCATTGCCTTCTCCAAGAATAATAATGACCTGATACTAAATAAAGATAAGATCAATGGCATGTTCCATGTTAAATGAATATGTAAGATAATGGATGCTGTATTATTAATTTCTCTTTTTGTTCCCTGTTTGTAAAACTTGTCAGATTCATTCTTCTTTGCAGTTTCATCAAGACATTTGTAGTGCTTCCCTGGTGGCTCAGATGATAAAGACTGCCTGCAGTGCAGGAGACCTGGGTTTGATCCCTGGGTTGGAAAGATCTCCTGGAGAAGGAAATGACAACCCAGTCCAATATTCTTGCCTGGGAAATTCCACGGACAGAGGAGCCTGGTGGGCTAGAGTTCACGGGTCACAAAGAGTCAGATGAGACTGTGCAACTAACACACACACACACACACACACGACACTTGTGACTTTAAACTATGTTGTGGATAATAAGAATGCTAAGAAATTATCTGCCCATCCAGATCCTTGGTCGTTGTCCAGGATTTGATGCTTTTATCACTCTGAAGAATCCCCACAGCACAACCACTCTGGAGCCAGACTGCCCAGGCTTGCTCTCTGGCTCCGTCAATGACTAGCTGTGTACTCTTGGGCAAGTCGTTCAATTCCTGTATGTCTCAGTTTCCTCACTGCAGTTTCCTCATTACCCATTTACAGGGTAGTAGAGAGGATTATATGAGGTGTCTAGCAAGCCCTTCGAGCACAAAGTGAGGGCCGTGTAGGATAGTTATTGTCGCATCACTTGGGAATCATTCATTCCTGTGCCCTCCGATGCCTCTGGTTTCCTATCACTACCTCTCCAGTCTACTTCCATCAACTCTTACACCCAGGTCCTAGTAACTTTTCTGTTGTTAAATGTCATAAGGGCCAGGTTTGAAGGCATCTTCCTTCACCTTTCCCAAGGTTTTACAGTTAATATAGGAGGCAGTCAGTTTTAATTGGCAATAGTCTGGACACTGGAGTCAGAGTAGGTTCAAATCCTGGTTTTCTCATTTGCTCACTTATATAACCTTGAATGAGTTGCTCATCTTCCCTTTATTTGTTAAAGTTGTGCTAGTTGCTGTAACTGATAAACTTTCAAAGCACAGACCAGGTCCAGTAGAAGCTTATTCTAGAAGGTAAAAAAGTCAGGCGCTCCTGAGAAGCGAGGTGATGCTGGCACCCAGCTTTTCCCTCTTCAGGAGGTGGTTTCTGAAGCTGCTGTGGAGAGGAGCGTGGAGGGTTCTATGCGGAGGTTTTGAGGGCCAGGAAGTAGAATTGTCTGTATCACCATGGCCCACATTTCATTGTCTAGGATTTAGTCACATGGCCTCACAGGAGCCTGAGAAACTTTATCTGTTAGCGTAGGCATAACAGTGCGGCTTCCCATGCCACGAACTCTGCGACATGTTAAAACAGCCTGCACTTCTTGCACCACTCATGGGTTTGCAGGTTGGCTGTAGCCTGGCTGACCTGGGCTGGGCTTGTCTGGGTGGCTTGGGCTCGGGTACACTCGCTACATGTTCATGCTGGGGGTCCAGGCTCAAAGAGCAGCTGCCATCTGGAAGAACCTCATCTCATGGTGATGTCAAAAACATAGGAGGTGTATTCATTTTTTAGGGCTGTCTTAGCGAAAATACCACAAATTGGGTGGTGTAAAATAACTGAAATGTATTTACTCGTAGTTCTGGTGATTGGAAGTACAAAATCAAGGTGTCTGCAGGGCTAGGTTCCCTCTGAAGACTCTAGGAAAGAATCCTTCCTTGCCTCTTCCAGCTTCTGATGGCTCCAGGTATTCCTTGGCTTGTAGCAATGTAACTCCAACCTGTGCCTTTATTTTCTATGGCCTTCCTCTCTGTGTCTTTCTTGTTTCTTATAAGGATATTCTCCTTGGATTTCAAGTCTACCATATTTTAGTATGATCCCTTCTCAGTCCTTAATTACATCTACAAAGACTCTATTTCCATATAAGGTCACATTCTGAGGTTCTAGATGGACATGAATTGGGTGGAGAGGGACACTATTCAACTCACTGAAGGAGGACAAGACCAAACAGCTACATTACATCTGCTCATGATAGCCAAAGCCAGTCACATGGCTTAGCCCAACCCCACCTCTAGGGGGAGAAGTTCAAAGGGTGTGAACAGAGTGGGAGAAAAAGAAGTGGGCCAATAATTCAATCTACTTCAAAAGCATAGTCTGCCCTGGGTCTAGAAGAAAAGATTGTCTGGTGATCCTGTAACACTTCTTAACTCTCCGTATCCTCATCTGTAGTTTATTGAGAAGCACATGGTTGGTGTGATGTTTAAATACATGTAAGTTGCTTAGTATACCATACACATACCAAGCACTAAATTAATGTTAACTGTTATTGTCCATATAGAACTCCCATTCCTTTCCTCCCATCTGTTTTACTTTCCTTTATCATTTCTTATATCCCTCCCCTCCCCTTTGCTAATTTCCACCAGCAAAGTAATTTCCATTTTGCATAATTCATATAAACCAGAAAAGAAATTCTCCCGGTGGTGAATCCCGTTATATTAGAATTTGGAATGAAAGAGTCTCAGTTATCAGGAGAGATAACACGTAGGACATTCCGTATGAAGATAGTGCGTAATGGTGAGCAGTAAACAAGGCAGGCCAGTGCTGTGACCTCCTGGAAGGGAGGCTGCTGTGGGAGGAAGTGTTGGATGAGGCTTTCACGAAAGCAGTGGGAGTGGGACAGGACCATTACCTTTGCAGAGCAGAAACGATCCAGCTCAGTTTTTGAAGCAAAGGCAAAAGCTGATCAGGTCAAGACAACACAGCAAAGGATGCTGCGTCATCACCCAGTGTGGCCTCTTGGCCGGGAGATAAGAACGGGTTCCCCGGGAGCAATTGCACTCTGGTATATGAGCTGTTCTATGCTAATGAGTCATACTGTATCATTTCCGGGAGTTGATGCCAGAGAAGGGACTGTTATCGCATGCGGCCTTTTTATAAAAACTGTTTATTTGGTGGAGTCTTTATGTTTAACTTTTGTACCAGAATAATTGCTGAATGATGACTCACTTCCAACCTGCATGGCCTGCACGGACACAGCTAATGTGACAAGCTGTTGACGTTCACTATTTTCATTTTAAGGAGCTAGTGTGCTGCTTCTGTTAAGGTCTCAGGGTTTCCTAAGATTTCTGGGAGCACAGCATTGCAAGCTTCACCCTAGGATAGGGTGTGACCTTCAAAGGACTGTGTGGACACTTGGAGTGCTCAGGAAACTCGAACACTGCCAGTGGACTCAGGGACTCCCTTTGTGTCTGTTAGCTGTGGAAGATCTTTGTGATCTTGAAAACTTTAGAAAAGAAATCAATGGTTTCCATTAGTTGTATGATTACAAATTTCTGATGGTTTAAATGTAAACTTTTATGTGAAAATACATGTGATTAGTCAAATGGGTTCCCCTGCAAAGCCAGGAGCCAGCTTTACTTTGTTCAACACACTGCTGTGCAAAACAGCACACACTTCGGGCTAAGAGAAGTGAGTGTGGGTCAAGAAGCACGAGTCTTTGGCTGAAGATTGAGAGGAGCTCCTAGACTCAGAGAGGGATGTGGTCTTGCCCAACAGAGGGCAGAGCAGTTGGGGGCCCTCCCAGGAAGCGTTGCATACAGGTCACCTGGAGAGTGAGGGATCGTCCCCCTTCTCCCATTGACCTCTGGCTCCAGATGACCGCATGCTTCTTGGTCTCCTCTCTACTATTCATGAGCATGTGTAAGTGTGCATGCATATGTTTGTGTGTGTGTGTGGCAGGGAGTGGGGAGAGGCTAGGACGCCAAGACACAGATCAGTGCTTCACTTACCCCTGTGCTCTGCCACTGTGCAAACAGCATCCAAACGCATGCATTTGGGTTGTCACTCAGACATGACTACATGGGCTCCTCACAGTCCACAGTCTTCATTAGCTTATGGGGTGGACACTGTCTATTGCGGACCAAAAAAGAGCCTTTTCAGCCCCTTTCTTTCCTATTAACAGAAACCGATTTATTCAGGGAGCAGGTGGAATAGCAGGTTGATCTTGAGGAACATAGTCCCTTTGTCAGCATACAGGATAAAACATTGAAATCAGTTAAGGGAATTTTGTTCCTTTTGGTTAGTTAGTTTGGTCTAAGTATTTCCACATAACCAAGTTTTGATGAACTAGATGTTAAGTGGAAGTCTGCAGTGAATGGCCTTCTTTGGTAGGGTGGGTGTGGAGAAGAAAAAGCTTCATGAGATGAAGTCTTTCAATCTTTTCTTCTTTTCCTACATGGACCATGGATGTGATGCCTGGAGGTTTAGTAGCCATAGTGCAACCATGAGGTTAACAAAAAAGCACACTAACGAAATTCAAGTAAAAAGACAAAAAGAACTTTCCTTGGTTTTCTTACCTCTAGACATTTTTTATGATTAGGTAAGGAAAGTGTCTCCCCACCTGAATAAATGTAATCCACTGTTACTCTGTTTTTCTGATCCTTGTAGCCAAACACTTTGGCTTGATTTCACTATTGGCTATTTTTTCCCCCTAAACTCTGAAAAATGAGAAACTGTCCCAATGCAGGAAACAGGTGACAGTATTAGGGAAGAGAAGACCGTGGTTCAGCCAAATGGTGGTCTCCCGTAACTCACCAAAATCTCGAGGTGCGACTCTCTGATTACAATACTTTGGTGGCAGATGAGACACTAAGTATGTGTAAGTGCATTGTGCTGAGTGGGGCTTTAGCCTGGTGACAAGTAAAGGCCCCCCTTAGAAAGGGAGCCTAGAAGTGACCCTCTTATTGGAAAAGTGGGAGAGGGTAGAAGAATCAGGAAACAGAGGAGAAGATGTGGTCATAGAGGAGATAAAAAGTTCTCATACTCTCAGCCTCCTTTCACCCTTCTGCTGGTTTCATATTAAATGTGGTCAGCTGTTGATGGGGTAGTGAGCCTGGGAAGCCAGGGGTGACCCAGAGCAGAGAACCCTTAGTCCCTAGGGCTGGTCATGAATGCCAGGGGAGATACTTTGGCAGACTATGGCAGGACTTCCCATATTTAGTGACAGAATATATAAGATCTGGAACATGGTGACATGGGAGAAGGGCTGCCTGTCAGTCTTATATACCACCCACAGAATTAGTATCGTTACATATTATTCTATGTATGTGTAAACCTACATAACACTAGCATCAATACTGTTATTCACGGATTGGACCCAGATGCCTTGAATGATCAGGCAGTTTATGTAAATAAGAGAAACACATGCCTCATTTAAGAGGAACAGGAATTACTAACCTCCAGCCTAGTGTTGCCAGAACTTCTAAGTTTTCTGGAGGACCTGAAGAAAATACTGATTTTTATATGATTCCTCTAATTTTAGAAGTTGGCAGTGAAGTCCAACTTTTAAAAGTGCTGTGTCATTGAGCAATTATTAGGGTCCGTGGTTGGTGGGTCACCAGTGAACAACCTTGGTGCCATATGGTAACTCTCCAAAGCTGTTGTTATGTAGTCATTAGTTGTGTCTGACTCTTTGGTGACCCTATAGGCCAGAGCCCACCAGATTCCTCTGTCCATGGGATTTCCCAGACAAGAATATGGAGTGGGTTGCCATTTCCTTCTTCAGTGGATCTTCCTGACGTAGGGATTGAACTCATGTCTCCTGCATTGGCAGGTGGGTTCTTTACCACTGAGCCACCAGGGAAGCCCAACTCTCCAAGGTACTTGTTTTGAAAAATATTTTCTTATTGAAGTATAGTTGACTTACAATGTTGTGTTAATTTCTACTGTATAGCAAAGTTATTCAGTTCTATATGCACGTATGTTCCTTTTCATATTCTTTTTCATTATGGTTTAGCACAGGATATTGAATATAGTTCCCTGTGCTACACAGTAGGACCTTGTTGCTTACCCACTCTATGTATAATACTTTGCATCTGCTGATCCTGAACTCCCAGTCCATCCCTCCCCAAGTCTCCCTTCTGCTTAGCAACCACAGGTCTGTTCTCTGTGTCTATGGATCTGTTTCATAGATAAACTCATTTGTGTCGTATTTTAGATTCCATATATAAGTGATATCATATGGTATTTGTTTATTTCACTTAGTATGATAATCTCTGAGTAATACTCCATCATCTACACATCTTTATCTGTTCCTCTGTTGACGGACATTTAGGTTGTGTCCATGTCTTGGCTATCGTGAGCAGTATTGCTATGAACACAGGAGTGCGTGTATCTTTCTGAATTATAGTTTTGTCAAGATATATGCCCAGGAGTGAAATTGCTAGATCATGTGGCAACTCTGTTTTTAACTTTTTGCGGAACCTCTATACCATTTTCCATAGTGGTTACGCCAATTTACATTGCCATCAACAGTGTAGGAGGGTTCCCTTTTCTCCACATCCTCTCTAGCATTTTTTGTTTGTAGATTTTTTGGTGATGGCCATTCTGACTGGTGTGAGGTGATACCGCATTGCAGTTTTGATTTGCATTTTTCTCTAACAATTATCAGTGTTGAACATCCTTTTCATGTGCCTACTGGCCTGCTGTATGTCTTTTTGTCCCCATTACTGTTGATGGAAATAGGCCCACAGGTACTGGAAGGAATGGGATACAGACCCAGAGAGAGAGGTGGGGAAGTTCTACATAATAAAGCTATTTTCATTAACAAATAAAAATTGGAATTCAGAAATTTATATATTGAGAACAAATCAGGTCTTCTTAAAATACTTTTTGATGGAGCAATTGGTATGCAAAGACAGTGTATGGACAAGTATGTAAAAGAATCATAAAATATCTATGATAACATGATAACAAGGGACATGATATAAAAAAATGGACATCTCAATGAAGATGATGCAAAATAAGGAAGATATAAACAGGTGAAAGAGGACTAAACAGGATGAGGCATGTCCTGTTTTCCATAGTATTTGAGTTATCCAGTTCTTTAGAAAGAGAATGTTGATGTCAGAATACCTTCAGAGTCTATGTAGAGTCCCTCATCTGTCCACTTAGCAGGGCCCGCTTTCTCTGTCTTAGGCTTTTCTGGAGACAAATGAAGAAAGTGGAGAAAGAGGACTTACTACAGGTTGCTTAGGGTATTTGGAGGAGCGCAGAGTTGGTGAAAGGGGGGCTTTTAAATATTGCTGTAGTCTCTGGTTACATCCCACCCCTAACCAGTAATGTTAGAGAATGTCAGCAACTTCTTTCAGCAACTTGTGATATAATCTTTTAAATGTTGTCTTGACTCAGTTTTGAGGCCCTGGCTAGAGGCCAGTCAGTTCTCCTTCTTAGACAGGAGGTTAAGTCCACACTCTAACCATTTCTCTTATTGGGCTCACAGTCTGAGCCCTAATCACCTTATGGCCAGGTACCAGAAAATCAGGGACAGTCCCCGTGCCCTAGAGCCCACTGAAATTATTCAAACTAGCTAAGCCTGTTTACCCTGCCTCACCTGCTCTTTCCTGCAGAAGCCATAATGAAGGCTCTTGCCCACTCTCCCCCACTCTTCCTCGGCGTAGTGATTGACCCAGCAGGCCCCCTGTAGCCTGATGTGTGCACCCTCTCTTGGGATCTGTGAGTATAATAAACTATCTTTTCACTGGCTGTCCCCTCTTGATCTGTTGGCCTTACCATACCTGAATAATAATAAAACCTATCAAAACAAGTATATGGACCCTCTGGGCATCTTGCCTCTGGGATAGTAGCTTTATAAGTTTTAGGCCAAAGGGTAGAAAAAAAGAAAGTATCACCTTGACTGTGGGTATCATGCAACTTTGCTTGCTTGTGACGTTCTGGATGGCACCTAGGGTACCAGGGAGGAGGTGTGGATTGGGTACTTTGGTTGGAGTGGGAGAACTTTGTCCTTCAGAACCCACTTTCAGTTCTTATGTGGGAGATCAAACAGTTGGTTTCAAGATCTTTATAAAGTAGGATTTTTTTTCCCTCTTGATGGGCTTTATTAAAGATACATTAGTACAGGGACTTCTCTGGAGGTACAATGGTTGAGAATCCACCTCCCAGTTTAGGGGACACTGGTTCCATACCTGATCAGAGAACTAAGATCCCACACGCCATGGGGCAAGTAAGCCTGAGAACTTCAGCTAGAAGTCTGGGCGCCACAGCTAGAGAAAAGCCAGTGTGTTGCAATGAAGAGCCTGCACGCCCAACACAGTGAATAAAAAAAGGATATATTAGTACAAGAACCAGTATCAACCATTGTATTATGTTAAGGTATTTCTTTCTTGACCTTTTCTATGCATTACTTTTTTCAAAAAATTATTTATTTTTGGCTGTGCTGGGTCTTTGCTGCTGCCCGTGGGCTTTCTCTAATTGCAGTGAGGGGAGCTGTTCTCTGGTTGCACTGCACGGGCTTCTCATTGTGGTGGCTTCTCTTGCTGCTGAGCACCGGCTCAGTAGTTGTGGTGTGTGGGTTTTAGTTGCTTGAGGCATGTGAGGTCTTCCCTGATCAGGGATCAAACCTATGTCTCCAGCATTGGCAGGCGGATTTTTTTTTTTTTTTTTACCACTGAGCCATCAAGGAAGCCCTAATTTTTTTTACAGAGACTGTAATATTTATTCTATATATATGTGTGTGTGTGTATATATATATAAATATCTGTACATATATATGTTTGTATAATGCTATCATTTCATATAATATTCAGTTCAGTTCGGTCACTCAGTCGTGTCCGACTCTTTGTGACCCCATGAACCGCAGCAAGCCAAGCCTCCCTGTCCATCATATAATATTAGAACTTAAATGTATCATAAAGAATCCACCATTGCAATTTATTTATACTAATAATTTTAACTACTTTATGGTATTTTATTTTATGGATATACCATAATTTACTCAGTGATTCTGTCATTTTGAGTTTTTTCATCAAATTAATGTGTTAATGAGCATCTTTGTGCAAAAATCCATCTACCCTTGGGACTATTTTCTTAGAATAGATTCTTTAAATTAAAATTACTGAGTCAAAAGTTATTAATATATTTTATCTTTTTATGTACATTGCTTAAATCTGCATCCTATCTTATGGTTTGTCAACAGAAAAAATATATTCCACATTTCATAACATTTAAAAATTAAGGAAGAATTAAAGGTAGAATGTTAAAAATTGAAAATGAAATTACATTCATATATTATGTTGTGGAATGAAATTTGGGAACTATATGTCTAGAAAATAAGATTTCTGAACCATGCCTACTGAATCAAAATGTCTTGGAACAAGACACAGTAACTTGCATTTAAAACAAACTCTGCAAATTATTTGTATGTTTGCTGAAGGTCACTTTCTTTTACCGGTGAGAATTAGAGACAGATTGTATGTCTTGCCCAGGGACACAAACTCCTGGGTTATAATATGGATGGTTTTGAGCACACCTCGAAAAGGTTAAGCCAGCAGCCAACTGAGAGTCATTAATTCCTGCAGTCTCTTGCTCATTAGAGCTGTCTCCTGACCTAACCTGCTATGATTAAGGGTCAGGAGATGGTTCCATTACAATCTCTTTTTAACTTGGGATTGTCAGTCAACTTATTTTTGCCTCACTCAATAGAGGAAGCCTATTTATTAAGCCATTAGTCAATTTGCTCTTTTTAAAGACAGCTAATGTCCTGTGTCCTTTTCTAGTGCATACACCTCCATTTTCCTATTTGGAAGCGTATTGTCATGACCTGGCATTTGATTCAGTAATTTGGAGGAAATTAAAAAGGGTTTGGGGATGGGGAAGAGTGGCAGTCCGTTTCAGAGTGAAGGTCATGCTGAGACTCCTAAGATGGGTCTCATCATCCTGGTTGTCTTGGGAGGGTGGGAGAAGACTTCAGTTAGCAAGCATATTTGAGGACATGACTTACATTTCTGAAGTCCCATCTTTGGACCCTAATCAGAGAAGTTTCTGGAAAATTCATGACAGAAAAGGGCATAGTTCCTAGATGTTAATTTGCAGGAATGCCAGGTTTTTGGAGACATTTTAGCATTAAAAAAAATCTATGATGATAATATTTTCTTTTGAATGACACACACACCTATATCCTCCATTGCATCTCAATTTTTAGGAAGGGTCAGGGAGAAGCTACTAAACACTTATGGAATGGTGATGACAGCCATTTACTGAGGATGCAGAGGGCTGTGTGGCCAGGTGTCAGATGACTCGCTTCTCTACCTCATTTCTGCCCTTTGTTAGATCTGTGATCCACGTCAAATGAAGTGGAAGAAACTGGATTGCCTCTCTTTGGTATGAATTGCCCGCCAAATATTTCTTCTTATTCTATTTCCAATCTTCTGGGCACTTAACCTACTTGCTATACATCTCTCTCTTGCCTTTTACTCCTCAGATTCTACCACGTTGTGGAAGAAAAAGAAATGATGAAGATGAATACCAGTTCCATGAGTCTACTCTAATAACTAAAGTTCTTAATGTAAATATGAACATTCACATCTGGCAATGGTTATTTTCAAAAGGAGAATTCCTACTTTTAGTGCAGTTGTAATGTCAACTGATAACATTTTAATCTCTCTGCCTACAAGTACATAAACAAGAATGAGCATTTATGTAACATCTCTGGAAATTTTTTTTAAACATGCATAGAGTGTACAATTAATGCATAGAACTCATTAGTTCTAAATTCTAAAGAAAAACACAGCAAAATGATTGTTAATAAATGCTTCATTACTCTTTGTAACTTCTAAGCAAAATGATTAGTTTGGACCAAATTAATGAGCCTACAAATTTTAATTTTTCTATAATCTGTGTACCCATTAGTACATTGGGATTTATTTAATATTATTTAAACCATGTGTGCACCAAGTTTTATAGTGGAGGGCACAATCTTAAGTTATAATGTTCCAATGGGAACATACAAGCTGCTTTACAAAGATGTGCTTTGCAATGACCTGCCTTATTCTAATTCCCTTTATAATGATCTACTTTGCTACACTTTTTAAAGGGATTTACTAGTGAGCAGAACAATAAAAAACCTCATAGGCTTTGAAAAATTTAATCTGTCACTCATTGAAAGCCCTACCTTTGGTATGTTCATCTTTCCACATCAGTTGCTATAATTTCTTTCAGAATATAATTATATATCCGGGTTATTTCACTCCTATTTTCCTTACTCGTTTCAGGAAAATAAATTTTTTTTTTAACATAATGACATTCAAAACTACTGAAGGAAATCAATTTGGGGGAAGACATTATGAAAGTACATAGTAAGGAAATATAATCTTTTCAACTTAATTAAGTCCATGTGTATTTTCAAAAGATAAAAGAATTTCACATCATAAAGGAAAATAAATGTAACTCTAAGAGTAGTGTATTTTTTCCCTCCCAGATGGTTTGTTGACTATGCTTAGTATGTATTTGATCTTTGATGTTTTCCCAAAGTCTGAGCCAAAGTGAATATTGTCAAAGACCATCCTCTTAAATGAATACATGGCTCCTTGCAGTACTCCTTTAGTGCAACAAACATGTGTTCATTCCCTCTGCGTGCAGGGTGTGATACAAGATGAGAGGTGCTTTCTTTCTGAGAGAAAAGGACACAACAAGAACATAAGCAATAACAGTGTCATTGGCAAACAGTGGTTTCTTCCGTTCTTTCTTGAAGGAAAGAATTCAGTGGGGAGGCATATTTTTTTATTAAGTTTTATTAAGCCGAGCAAAAGTACACTCCTAAGAAAGGTTGAGAGTGGGCCGTGTGGAAACCAGCAGCAGTCCTGCAATGGGTAGGGTTGGGTTTTTTAGAGCGGTGGTCACTCCCTGTGTCCTGTGTCATTTGTCTGACAAGTTGATTGACAGCTTTAGGTTATATAACTTCTCCTAGTGCACAGGTGCTTACTCATAAGCAGCCAAGTGAAGAGGGTGTGTAAAAAGCATGCTGCTGCTGCTGCTAAGTCGATTCAGTCGTGTCCGACTCTGTGCGACCCCAGAGACGGCAGCCCACCAGGCAAGAATCCCTGGGATTCTCCAGGCAAGAACACTGGAGTGGGTTGCCATTTCCTTCTCCAATGCAGGAAAGTGAAAAGTGAAAGTGAAGTCGCTGAGTCTTGTCCGACTCTTAGCGACCCCATGGACTACAGCCTACCAGGCTCCTCCGCCCATGGGACTTTCCAGGCAAGAGTACTGGAGTGGGGTGCCATAGTTTATTATAATTAGGGCATGATGAACCCCAGGCTAACTTGAGTCACCTTTTAGGTCTTGTTGTGTCTGGGCCAACCTGTGCTGGTGGTTTTATCTTGCTTGATCCTGATATGGCTGGAAACTTAGCTTTGGACCTTGATCACGGGAGGGAGGATCTTTGGGCAGGCTCTGACCACCAGTGTCCAGGTGTGGGAGGAAAAGGTGAACCATCCAGGAGGGGCGGGACCCATTCATGTTTAACTAGCTACTTAACAATACTACTACTACTACTACTACTAAGTCGCTTCAGTCGTGTCCGACTCTGTGTGACCCCATAGATGGCAGCCCAACAGGCTCCCCCATCCCTGGGATTCTCCAGGCAAGAACACTGGAGTGGGTTGCCATTTCCTTCTCCAATGCATGAAAGTGAAAAGTGAAAATGAAGACGTTCAGTCATGTCCGACTCTTAGAGACCCCATGGACTGCAGCCTACCAGTTTCCTCCATCCATGGGATTTTCTAGGCAAGAGTACTGGAGTGGGGTGACATCACCTTCTCCGATAGGGCGATACAAAGCTGATGCTGGGTCTGTGCGTGCTTAGTCCTTCAGTTGTGTCTGACTCTTTGCGACCCCATGGACCATGGCCTGCCAAGATCCTCTGTCCATGGGATTCTCCAGGCAAGAATACTGGAGTGGGTTGCTATTTCCTTCTCCAGCTGGGTCTGTAACAAGTACTATTTTTCATAATGCAGGGAACATTGAGCTAGTTTCTGTGTCCCAAGTGAGAATAAGAAGACATGGTCTCTGTCCTTAAGGGTCTTAAAGTCTAGTCGGGGCATTGGGAGAAAGAGAATGAGAGCAAGAGAGAGAGAGTAAAAGGAATTAAATACAGAAATCAATATAATTACAAACCATGGCAAGTGCTATAAACTAACAGGGTGCCATATTGTACATGGTGGTCTGGTTTGTGGTTCCGTATCTCTGAGGATATGACATGTAAGCCAAGATGAAGCATGATATATCAGTCAAGGTCCTGGTGCATGCTAATAATAATGTCTGGGAGAACTTAACACAAGCACTCTTTACAAAGGCGTGGGTGAGTGTAGAAAAGTCAGAAGGGATGGTGCAGCATTTCAGGGATGGTAACATTGGACCATCCCCTCCCTAGGGCTGAAAGGGTGAGGAGGCAGATTCAGAACCCACGAGCAAAGAGCCTCAGGACAGGAGCTGGGAGCTCCGACTGAAGAACTCTTTACTCTGGAGTGAACCTGCAGGGAACGAGCCGAGGAGGTAAATGATGCAGCCTCGCTCACTTCCTTCCCTCCTATTCCTGCTGGGGCCTCCTGTTCGATGAGCCCGAGTGCTTCCCAGGTGGTGCTAGTGGTAAAGAACCCGACTGCCAGTGCAGGAGATGTGAGAGATGTGGGTTTGATCCCTGGGTCAGGAAGATCTTCCCCTGGAGGAGGAGGGCACAGCAACCCACTCCAGTATTCTTGCCTGGAGAATCCTATGGACAGAGGAGCCTGGTGGGCTACAATCCATGGGTCACAAACAGTTGAACACCACTGAAGCAACTTAGCATGCATGCATGAAGGGAAGCCAGGGGTCAAGGTAGTTAGGCCCAGACAGCTTACCTTGTTGTGGCAGAGAGCAGAATGGACAAGGGTGGAGGTGGGTCTGGAGGGGAGAGGAACTGTCTAATGGAGATGAATAGGACACTGTGCATTTCTAGGGACAGAGATAGAGTAGGGGGCTGGAATGTGAGGTGGAGGCAGGCAGAGAGACGATGCACAAAGGCTGGGCGGTGACATCCAGCAGCAGGAAGAAACAGTCCTCCCAAATGGTCAGTGGGCAGCTGAGTGTGGATGTCAGCTTGGATTCTGGTCTGTATCCAGGGAACAGTGGGAAGAGACTGGAGAGGTTTTCATGAGGTGGGAAGTGGCAGGAGAGAGGAGGAACCTGATGAAATTCCTGCTGGCTGAGCTGTAGGAGGGACAGGCGGACGCCAGAGTTCCAAGGCTGTCACAGTTGCTTTACAGCGGTCCTATATTTTATATTTCAATATGCTGTACATGGGGCTTCCCTGGTGGCTCGGATGGTAAATAATCCGCCTGCAGTGCGGGAGACCTGGGTTCAATCCCTGGGTCAGGAAGATCCCCTGGAGGAGGGCATGGCAACCTACTGCAGTATTCCTGCCTGGAGAATCCCCATGGACAGAGGAGCCGGACAGGCTACAGTCCATGGGGTCTCAAAGATTCGAACATAACTGAGCGACTAAGCACAGCACAGCATGCTGTACATGTGACTCTTTAAATTGCTCTTGTTAATATATATATAAATAACTTTCCAGCTAATACCTGGAATAGCTGGGTAATATTTTGTTACATATGTAAATGTCTTCTTTAATCTTATTGAAGGACATTTAGGTATGACCAATTTTTCTCTTCTGTGTAGCATTTCAGTGAATGTTCTCAGATCTGAAGAACAGATTCCTAGAGGGGAATGCTGGGTGTGTGCATGTGGCCTTTTTATAGGTACTGCCAAAGTGCCCTTGAAAAGGGCTGTACTGGTTTTCACTTGGGAGGAATATTTCTAGCTGACGGAAATTGCATATTTTTTCATAAACTAGAAAATTACACCTCACTTACAAAAATATGTTTTAACTTTTTTCCAAAACCAAATGCTAACTATTCACTTCACATTACCTTATATATGTGTCCCTATCTAGTTAATATCTGTTGTTTAGTGTCTAAATTGTGTCCTATTCTTTTTGACCCCATGGACTGTAGCCCTCCAGGCTTCTCTGTCCATGGGATTTTCCAGGCAAGGATACTGGAGTCGGTTGTCACTTCCTTCTCCAGGGGAACATCCCAATCCAGGGATTCAACCTGCAGTCTCCTGCATTGGCAGCTGGATTCTTTACCACTGAGCCAACAGAGAAGGCCAAGTTAATATGACCTCTGAGGTATATTCTTTTCTTTCTTTCCTCTCCTCCCTCCCTTCCTACTTCCCTTCTTTCTCACTCCTCTTTTTAATAAAATAACTTGAAAAATAGTAAACAATTAAAATGTTACTTGATTTTTGTTAAAATCTATATATATCCAACTTTAAAGTTTAGATGTGATTATATTACAGCCTTAAAATTGTTGATGGAAAATATTAACATGAAACATTTAGACTATATCACAGATTGGAATAAATTCCAATGGGGAATTTTTAGTTTTTTCTTTTTAATGGACTATATTAATTTTTTCAGATAAGTTAATATTTTGTCAGTAACCAATAAATGTTTGAGTGGGTTAAGACAAAACAAACAGAAAACAGCTAAACAAAAACCCCATGAAACTTACAGAAACATCCCAGAGCTTATTTTTTTAAAAATAATTTTATTTATTTATTTATGTATTTCTTTCTTTAATTTTTTGGCTGTGCCGGGTCTTTTTTGCTGTGTGGGTTTTTCTCTAGTTCTTTGTTGCAGTGCTCAGGCTTCTCACTGTGGTGTCTTGTCCTGTTGCAGAGCACAGGCTCTGGGGTGCACAGGCTTCAGTAGCTGTGGCACGTGGGCTCAGTACCTGAGGTTCCTGGGCTCTAGAGCACAGGCTCTGTAGTTGTGGTGCACAGGCTTAGTTGCTGTGTGGCATCTGGGATCTTCCCGGATCACATATCGGACCTGTGTCTCCTGCATTGGCAGGCAGGAGAGCCACCTTATTTACCACTGAGCCACCAGTGGTAAAGCCCCCTAGAACTGATTTATTTATGTTGGATACTTTTGAATTATAAATGAAAAACACAATATGCTTGTATTATTTCATTAATCATTGTTTTTGTTGTTCAGTCGCTTGGTCGTGTCTGACTCTTTGCGACCCCCATGGACTGTAGCACACCAGGCTTCCCTGTCCTTAACCATCTCCTGGAATTTGCTCAAACTCGTGTCCACTGAATCGATGATGCCATCCAACCATCTTATCTTCCATTGTCCTCTTCTCCTCCTGTATTCAATCTTTCCCAGCATCAGGGTCTTTGCTAATGGGTCGGTTCTTTGCATCAGGTGGCCAAAGTATTGAAGCTTAAGCTTCAGCATCAGTCCTTCCAATGAATATTCAGGACTGATTTCCTTTAGGATTGATTGGTTTGATCTCCTTGCAGTCCAAGGAACTCTCAAGAGCCTTCTCCAACACCACAGTTCAAAAGCATCAATTCTTCAGCACTCAGCCTTCTTTTTTTCCTTTTTTAAAAAATTTATTTTAATTGGAGGCAAATTACTTTACAATATTGTGGTGGTTTTTGCCATACATTCACATGAATCAGCCATGGGTGTACATGTGTTCCCCATCCTGAACCTCCCTCCCACCTCCCTCCCCATCCCATCCCTCTGGGTCATCCCAGTGCACCAGCCCTGAGCACCCTATATCATACATTGAACCTGGACTGGCAATTCATTTCACATATGATATTATACATGTTTCAATGCTATTCTCTCAAATCATCCCACCCTCGCCTTCTCCCACATAGTCCAAAAGTCTGTTCTTTACATCTGTGTCTCTTTTGCTGTCTTGTATATAGGGTCATTGTTACCATCTTTCTAAATTCCATATATATACATTAATATACTGTATTGGTGTTTTTCTTTCTGATTTACTTCACTCTGTATAATAGGCTCCAGTTTCATCCACCTCATTAGAACTCATTCAAATGCATTCTTTTTAATAGCTGAGAAATATTCCATTGTGTATATGTACCACAACTTTCTTATCCATTCATCTACTGATGGACATCTAGGCTGCTTCCGTGTCCTGGCTATTGTAAACAGCACTCAGCCTTCTTTATGGTCCAACTCTCACATCCATACATGACTATTGGAATATGACCACATCCATACAGGATTACTGGTATATGATAATCATAGTTGCAGGATATCAAAAGGAAGAGGAAAAGAAAAAACTGTAGTGATTTCTTGAGTAGGAGGATATGTTAGTCATTTGGTTGTAAGCGACAGAACTTAAGCCATCTGGCACTAGGCACAAAAAGGAATTTGTTCATCACATCACTAGAACACACAGAGGAGAAATGGCCACAGGCACCTGGGCTTCCCTGATGGCTCAGTTGTAAAGAATCCACCTGTAATGCAGGAGACCCCAGTTTTATTCCTGAGTCAGGAAGATCTGCTGGAGAAGGGATAGGCTATCCACTCCAGCATTCTGGGGCTTCCCTTGTGGCTCAGCTGGTAAAGAATCTGCCTGCCATGCAAGAAACCTGGGTTTGATTCCTGGGTTGGGAAGATCCCCTGGAGAAGGGAAAGGCTACCCACTTCAGTATTCTGGCCTGGAGAATTCCATAGTCTGTATAGTCTATGGGGTCGCAAAGAGCTGGACACAACTGAGCGACTTTCACTCACCCGATCTAAGCACCAAGTGATGCTGGCAGATTTTGCTTCCCCCTTCCTCATCCTTTCCTCTCCCTCATATTTTAGCTCCGTTGTTCTCAATGTTTCTCTCTAGTTGTGTGTCAGGCAAGGTGGCTGCCAGCCGTCCAGGACAGGATTGTTGAATTTAGTGCCCCTGAGAGGAAGGTAGCAGCTTCTTGCAAAGAAGGCAAGGATGAGTCTGAGTACACAATCAGCCAGCTTAGTGCTAATATTAAGAAGCAGCTTAACCTCTCTGAAATATACCATTTCTATACTCTTAAAAGATTTGTGTATTGAGATGAACGTTGGAGTAAAGTCCAGAACACATTGCCGTGCATAAGGCAGGCGTTCAATAAATGGTAGTTCAGAACAGGAGAGACTTGGAAGGTGGTGTACTTTGGAGGGGAAAGCGGTGCATTCGGTGGTGTTAGTAATGTCTGAGGTGCCCATGGGGGACTTAGAAAGGAATGTCTAGCAAGGAACAAGGATCTAGAACTTGGGTAACATTTCTGAGAGGTGGTGGTTAGCATCAGAGGAGTTTGTTACAGATTTTAAGGTCTTTTTGTTTTGCCAAACAAACCCCAGCTCCTCATAATTACGGATGAGGACTTTGTACTGGGAAGAGCTGACTGTGGTAGTGATGCCCTGGAGGTGGGTTGTAAGAGTTTCCGACTGGGGACACTTCTGCCAAAACAGGATTGTGTTCTTCAGTTGTTCTCTCAGGAGATTCTGCCCATTTTTGTTCTCTTAGGAGAGTCTGCCCTAGAGCGTGAGTTGTTCCTTTTTCCTGTTGCTATTTTTATCCATTGGATAGTGCGAGGTTTTCTAAACTCTCTCTTCATTGCTTTGCTTAAAAATAATTCACTCCATTCTTCTTTCCAAGTAGTATGTGAGGTCACACAGGTGAACATTACACAGAGCAACGTGACAGATTAAGACAATTCCTTATGGAATGTCTATCAATTGGGTAGATAGATATGGAATATCTATCTGCAGGGTTCTGGAGGAATCTGTGACCTTCAGAGGGGACAGTCAGCCCCTGACACTCGTTGGGAGAATGCAGGACAGAGAAGACAACCATGGACATAAATGAGTGTAATGTCTTGTTTATTATGTAAACGGCTGATTCTAAGGAGTCATTTGTAGACTTTGCGTACTTTTGATGATCATAAGGTACGTACAATGATTCTGGTAGGAGGGTCGTGGCATTCCTGGTTTTAAAATAACAGGAAAACTGGGATGTAAAGGTAAGGTGATTCAGGTTCTTGTCTCAACATTTCAAGTAACTAGAAATATTACCTTGGACAAGTTACTACTTTTCTTTATCTATAAAATGAGATGTTTGGATTCCATAGTTCCATAGTTCTGTGAATCATTAGTGAATGTGGATAACCTAGATGATTTAAGATGTGGAATCTGAGAAACACCACCATAAGAAGATGAAGTTCAGACTCTATCTGGGAAGTGCAAAGACGTTTATAACTTCCACTGCTATGGCACTTCTATTCTTGAATTTCATGTAGCTATTTCTTTGTTTATCTAAGAAGAGTGATTTTGCAATAACCCTCTTTTTGGACAGGATCAAAGTTCAACTCAGGAAATCCCAGAGATTGTCTATTAATTTGCTTTCTATTTTTAACCACGCTTCACTCCAGAGAATAATATTTTCTTCAGTTTCAGTGGAGCTATAGAAACAGAATTTAGCAGTGAAACATATTTTTCCAAAACCCGACAGTCCCCTAGTGAGCACCTACCCTGCAGGGCATGACCAAGTTCAAAATGTGGAACTCTGAGAGTGTAAAATTTTCATCTGTGGTTAATTATTGCTGTATGTATCCAAATTCCTGAAGTCAGATGGTTTGTGTTAGGACATTACATTTTCATGTCCAGTAAATATTTGTATGCACATCCCTTGAATGTGTGGAGCAAACAGAATGATTTCCAACTTCCTGTAAATTGAGCTTATTTTGAATTTGAAAATGCTTACAGAGGAGAAAAAGCATCCAGGCAAATGACAAGGTTCAGTTTGTGTTCACCTTCCCAAGGATTTACTGGAGCAAAGCTGAGAGCAGGAGGTGTAGGGTCTGGATATGAAACTAGAGAGTCCTTGGTTGGGCAAAATTTTCATTAGCTTCAGTCTATTCCCTTATTGGAATGTGAAAATATCTTTTGAGCAAAGTCCAGCCCAATTTTATTAGTTTGGCAGACCATTTCACCCTAATGAAAAATGAACAAAATGTGCACTTTTTAACATCCAAGACATTTTACCACTAGACCATGAATTTATTTGGAAAATTTATATTTCTTGGATGAGATACATCTTATGAACTTGGGAGATCTCACAGGCTCAAATGTAGAATTTGTAGTTGCTCATCTTATATCTATTGATATTATTGTAGGGCTTCTCAAACCATTTTTTGGGGGGAGGTCATCATTAAATGCTTCTTACAGATTTTAATTGAAAAGTTTAAGAGAAAGCCATGATTTCCAGGGAATTATAAAGTAAACATTTAAAAACACTATAAAAAGTTAAGTAGGAATTTAGAGTAATTAGGGGTGAATTTGAAGAGCAGGGGAATGAAGAACTAGTCACTTACATAGCAATAAGAAGAAAAGTAGAAAGTGAAAAGCTTCTCTGTGGCCTGAAGTTTCATTGAGAACAGCACTGCAGTGGGCACTTGCTGCTGCTGCTGCTGCTGCTAAGTCGCTTCAGTCGTGACCGATTCTGTGCGACCCCATAGATGGCAGCCCACCAGGCTCCCCCGTCCCTGGGATTCTCCAGGCAAGAACACTGGAGTGGGTTGCCATTTCCTTCTCCAATGCGTGAAAGTGAAAGTGAAAGTGAAGTCACTCAGTTATGTCCGACTCTTAGTGACCCCATGGACTGCAGCCCACCAGGCTCCTCCGTCCATGGGATTTTCCAGGCAAGAGTACTGGAGTGGGGTGCCATTGCCTTCTCTGCAGGGGTGCTTAGGTCTGAAAAAACAAGTTTTACTTGATCATAAGGCACTAAGTTTAAACTTTTAGCTGGAGCCACAAATGGCCCTAAATTAATAGGAGTTTGTTTCCCTGTGTGCTAATGTGTATGTTAGGGGGTCAGGGAGTAGAGGGAAGCTTTGGGAAGATGCACATACAAGGAACTAATTAGAATGCAAAATAGTGAAAATCTGGTAACTTGAGTGACAAATGTATTGATGAGAGGCAGAGGGAGGAATTCATGATGGTTTGGGCTTAAGCAATTGAGGAAGTTTCCATGGGGAAGTGCAATGTATCAGGGCCTTGAAGAATGAGTAATTTTTGATAAATACAGGCAAATTAACAATAGCAATGACAGAAACTAAACTCTTTTCAATATATCATCTTTTAAATCTCACAAAAGCTCTAAGAGGTACATTTAATTATTGTCCCTATTTATAAGTGAAGAAATTGAGGTAGATATAACTTGACCAATATCACACTTGAATGCAAGTGCACTTGAATTCAGACATTTTGCTTCAAGCAAATGTGCTTTTTTAAAAAGAGAAGGGGAAAAAAAATAAAAAGAGAAGGGCAGTCTTGAAGGAGGAGAAGCCTTGAGTTAATAATAAATGAGTGGATTTTGGAGAAATTGCAAGGCTCTGTGTAGCCTAAGTATAGGATGTTTGGGGAAACAAAGTTGAGTTAGATGGCAGAGCCTTGAATAGCATTTCAAGGATTTTTTTTCTTCCAGGCAATGGGGAGACATTATGGGTTTTTGTGTAGAGGGGTAATGTGATTTGATTAGCAATTTTAGATAAGTCTGGAGGTGGCCTGAAGCATGGGTAGAAAAGGGAGAGATTAGAGGTCAGGGGAACAGTTGCAAAGCAACTGTGGTGCTGTGATGCCAGATGAAAACCAAGGTGAGGTTATTGGAACCGGCAGAGGAAGATGTGGGAGACATTGTGGGAAGTGGAACTGGCTGGATACTGTAAATGCCTGTGTCTCAGAGTGAGGAAAGAGAGTTTTAGTTTCCACTATTTGGAATATTTGTTGTTGTTGTTTAGTTGTTAGTGTCTAACTCTTTGCGACCCTGTGGGCTGCAGCACGCCAGGCTTCCCTCTCCTTCACCATTTCCTGGAGTTTGCTCAAACTCATGTCCATTGAGTCGGTGCTGCCATCCAACCATCTCATCCTCTGTCGTCCCCTTCTCCTCCTGCCTTCAGTCTTTCCTAGTATCAGAGTCTTTTCCAATGAGTCAGCTCTTCGTATCAGGTGGCCAAATTGTTGGAACTTCAGCTTTAGCTAACAGTTCTTCTAGTGAATATTCAGGGTTGATTTCCTTTAGGATTGACTGGTTTGATCTCCTTGCAGTCCAAGGGACTCTCAAGAGTTTTCTCCAACACCACAGTTCGAAGGCATCAATTCTTTGGTGCTCAGCCTTCTTTATGGTCCAACTCTCACATTCATACATGACTACTGGAAAAACCATAGTTTTTGACTAGACAGACCTTTGTCAGTAATGTAACATCTCTGTTTTTTAATATGCTATCTAGGTTGGTCATAGCTTTTCTTCCAAGGAGCAAGCATCTTTTAATTTCATGGTTGCATTCATCATCTGCAGTGATTTTGGAGCCCAGGAAAATAAAATTTGTCACTGTTTCCATTGTTTCCCCATCTATTTGCCATGAGGTGATGGGACTGGATGCCATGATCTTCATTTTCTGAATGCTGAGTTTTAAGGCAGCTTTTTCACTCTCCTCTTTCACTTTCATCAAGAGATTCTTTAGTTCCTCTTCACTTTCTGCTGTAAGGGTGGTGTCATCTGCATATCTGAGGTTATTGATATTTCTCCCGGCAATCTTGATTCCAGCTTGTGCTTCATCCACCCTGGCATTTTGCATGATGTATGCTGCATATAAATTTAATAAGTGGGGTGACAATATATAGCCTTGAGGTACTCCTTTCTCAATTTTGAACCAGAATATCATGATGCATTTGATGCAATTGATCTAAGAAGTTCAGCAACAAGAACCCAAGAGGAAGACTGTGCATTAGCTTAGAAGCATGTTGAATTTGAGGTGCCATGTAATATCCAGATAGAGATGTCCAGTGGGAATATGGAAAATCTTTGTCCAGGGCAAGGTAAGAAGATTGGGCAGGCACAACATAGATGTAGGAGCTGAAATCTTGGAACAGAAATAGGATAAAAGAGAGGAAGACATAGGCTAAATCTCTAAAGAATACTCCATTTTGAAGAAGTAGGTGTATGAATAGTGTGTGTTAGTTACTCAGTTGTGTCCAACTCTTTGTGACCCCATGGACTGTAGCCCATCAGGCTCCTCTGTCTGTGGGATTCTCCAGGCAAGAATACCGGAGTGGGTGCCATTTCCTTCTCAGGGCATCTTCCCAACTGAGGGGTCAGACCTGGGTCTCCTACATTGTAGGCAGATTCTTTACCATTTGAGCCACCAGGGAAGCTGCACCATGATGAACAGAAATCAGTAGAAAAAGACTTAAAATACATGGTCAAGAAAGGCTTTCTCCAGATTATCCTGAATTCCAAAGGAGTGAATTTCAGAAGGCAAAAATCATCATGAATGAGAGTCAGGTGTATAGAATACATTCTGAGAAAAGACCATTGGATCAAAACAGTGTTTCTCAAATCTTGTGTCAGGGCACCTTTCCTATTAAAAATTATTAAGGGTGTCATCTTGGTCATCTTGGGCTTCTATCACAAAAGTCCATCAACTTGGCGGCTTAAACTATTGTAAAACTGTTTCTTAATTTCTGGAGGCTGTGAAATCCTAGACCAAGATGCCAGCACATTTAGGTCCTGTTGTTGTAGACAGACTCCTTCCATTTGGGTCCTCACATGGCAGAGAGAAAGAGGGTTCTGCACCCTCTTCTTTTTCTTATAGGGACACTAATCCCATCATAGGGACCCTACCTTCATGATCCCATTTAAATTTAATTACTTCCCACAGGCACCACTTCCAATACCATAACATCAAGGGTTAAGGCATCAGCATACAGATTTGGGGGTATATAACAGAACCCCAGAGTTTCATTTATGTGGGTTTTATCTATTGATATTTAACTATATTGGAAATGCAAATGGAGAAAAAATAAAGCAATTAATTAGTTAAAAAACAATAAGAACTTATTGCATGTTGCTGCAAAATAAATATAAAAACAACTCTATTTTACAAAGCAAAATTAAGGAGAGAAATGGTATCCTTTTCCGTATTTTGCACGTCTCTTTTGTGTCTGGTTTAATAAAAGACAAATGGCTTTTCATAAGTGCTTCTGCATTCACTCTGTTGCCATGTTGCACGTTATGGAACCTCTGGAAAATGCAACTGTGCGCTCAAAAGACAACACGAGTGACAAAGCACCCACCGTCTTGTCCAGTTAGCCCTCTGCATCTCCGACCCAACAGTGCTATTTCAGGTTCTTGTTCGTTTCCCTTGTTGGGTTTCATGCAGTTTGTAATTATTTCATTTCCTTTCCCCGAGTTTGTTTGTTTTTGTTCAGCTGGTCCTCTTTGACTGTAAATTCCACAAGGGAAGGGACTGCATCATAGATCTGCCTTGTCCATCACCACTTCACAGTGACTCCCCTTCAGTATATGCTCAGTGTAAAATGATCGAATGCATGAAATTAATGGACTAAAGCAGATACAGCTAAGGGAGAGTTGAGTATACCAGCTGGTGAGTGTCAGTGAGGAGGTTAGGAGGAGCTACAGGGGTGTTGAGAGAGGATTTCCTGATGTTGTAGGATGGCCAATAAGAATCCATCTCTGGACACAAAGTCCTGATGCCCCTCTGCTCATGCCATGGCTAAGTCTGTGTAAGGAGAGCACCAGAAGGGGAGGGCAGAGTCACAGAGGCATGGCAGAATGTTCATGGTGAGAGAGCCTTTCTCTCCCCTCCTTGTGATGGTGGATGACCTGGGGCTGCTCCAACCACCCTCCTAGGTCCAAGGAAACCACTCAGATGTGAGTGTGTTTGTGAGAAAGAAAGATCAGCCTCCGGCTCCCTGAGTGGATGCTTGCTGAGGAGCAACTTGCAGCCACCATTGACACAGAGGAGAGTGTGCTGAGGGGGCTTGGGGGAGAGCATGCCCTATGTCCCCAGGTGAAGGGAAGGGGTGTTCTTGAATCTGAGACTGATGCTGCTTCTCATCTGGAGACTTCTGAGTCTGATAGCCCCACGAAAGGAGTCTGGACAGGCACGATGGGAAGGAACTGGGGCATAATTTCTTGGGGGAACGGAAAACATGGGTGAGGAATGCTTCTCACCACTCTGAGCCCTGCAGAGGCTTCCAGAGGGACGTCGGTGATTCATGTAACTCCACAGGAAGGAGCACAGAGGTTCAAGAGTCAGGTTATGCTTGCACAACCAGCTGAGAGGAGGAACCACCTGACTATTGTGAGGAGGGGCTGGGTTGAAGCTGAACAATGCCTGAGAGAAACACATATATGCATACATACATACACACATTTGTAAACACACACATCACATACACACACATAGGCAAACACACACACATACATATACATACACACACACACGTTGTTTTGATCAAAACCACCATACCAGTAGATGGAACCACACTAAAGCAGAGCAGAATGGCGGCACTGGTCTCCACCAACAGGCTGTCGGCTGAGGCGAACTCTTCTCCCTGTGTCTCCTAGCCCTGAACTCTGACGGGACTGGCTTCAGAAGGGAGAGGTGGGGAGGGATGAGTTGACTTCCCCCATCCCCTTCAAGGGGATTTGAGGGAGAGAGGGGGCAAAGGGCCTGATCTCACCTTCTTCTTGACCAAGTTCCCTGAACCCTGATATGGAGAAGGTTTTGAATCCAATGTGGGATTGGAGTTTTAAACAGAGTTGGACTTTTAATCATTTCAAGTGAACAAAAAAGATGATGTGTATGAAATATGAAGTGTGGTTGAATGCAGGAACTAGAGAAAAAGAAAACTGTTTTGTCTTAGTTTCTAGTTGAATTAAGATGCCTTAAGGATCCACTTATAATTTGTTCCCTTTCAGGTTGTATGGGCTTCTATGTGCCCCGTGGGCAGGGAAAATCCATGTTTTAGTAATCTTGCGTCTTGGCATCAATTAGTGGTGCCTTTCATGTGATGGAAAACCTGTAGGTACTTGTTATATTGAGTGCACATTTCTGTTCCAGGAAGCCAAGAACACAGTAGGCTCGGTGGGAGGGTAGTATGTATTCCTTTAGCCTTGACCTCCCTTAATAGCAGACCCATGCGTGATGCAGTGAAAGGCAAACAGCCCTGATGACCAGTTCCCTATTAGTTTTATTCTTTATGCTTTTGAATGTTTCCTTCTTCTGATGTAACAGTAAGAATAATCAGGTCAAAGAGGACAAGCAAGTGAGGTCAAGTTGGGAAACACACACATGCCTGCTCATAGCACCATATTTTAAGAAAAGAAACTTATCAGGAAGATGGAAGGGCAAGTGGAGAGAGTGGGTGTAGAGTGGACTATTGACTGAGAAAGTCAGTGCTTGTTCTGTCTCTTTAGGTATAAAATGGGGATGATATGGTCCTTTTTATGAATTTTACTGTAGAATTATACTACATGTTTAATAACCCAGAGGATGTATTTACAGATAAACTTAGCAGTGATAGTTTTAAAATAGCCTTCCTGTTGCTGGAAATCATCACAGACATGTTTAGATAAGAAGGGCTACAAATGGTCCAGTAAACAGCTTTTCAATGTGATATTTCCAAATCTCATGACCGATTAGAGAGGACTGATGCAATCTAACAGCCTCCTCTGAGCTCCAGACCCCACGGAAAGATAAGCTCACAGTAGAGTGGAAGAGTACTTAACCCCCTGGCTGAGGACAGGGGCTGAACTGTTGGATTTTGGAGATATATTGACTGTTGCATAATGGGGGGGAGATGACTGTGACCAGATCCCTCCTTCATTTTCTGCCTCAGCACTAGAAGGCTTGATAGCAGCTTGGTTCGTGCCTGAGTGAGGCAGACCCAGACAGTGGCGTCCTTTAAATCGAGCCAGAATTTAAAGTAAAGGCAAGAGAAGATGTCATCAACTAGAAGCTATTTCATTTAGGACTAGGGTGGTCAGAGAAAATAAAGATTCTCAGGAAAATTGGAACTTCAGGTAGACAACAAAAAAATGTTTAGTGTAAGTACGTCCCAGACAACATTTAGGACATACTTATACTAAAAAATGTTTATCTGAATTTAAATTGAACTGAATATCCTGTTTTTATTTGACAAATCTGACAACTTTACTTGGGAGTGAGTCTCATCAGTGAGAAGTTGTTTTTCTCTTTTCTTAATTCAAACCAGGATTTGGTCAAGAGTAACAGGAAAACTGACTTCAAAGATTTGGGTTGGTCCTGAAGAATTTCTGTGTGTACTAAGCTGAGAACAGGCAGGTTTGCAGAAAGAGGGTGACCCTGATTTTGCTTTTATAGATGTAATTTTTTATTGTCATAAAATATACATAACATAAAATTTACCATTTTACTCATTTTAAGTACACAATCCATTGGTATTAAATGCATTCACATTATTGTACAACCGTCATCACTATCCACCCCCAGAACTTTTCTTTCTCCCCAGTCTAAAGCTCTGTACTCATTAAACAATAATGCTGTGTTTTCCACCCCCATCCCCACCCCGCCATTTCTGGCAACCACCATTCTACTTTCATCTCTCTCAGTGTGAGTATTTCAGAGACCTCATATAATTGGAATAATATAATACTTGTCTTGTGTCTGACTTATTTTATTTAGTGTAATGTCTTCAGGGTTCATCCGAGTTGTAGCATGCATCCTTTTTAAGCTGAGTAGTATTCCATTGTGTGCATATATCAGATTTTATTCCGGTCATCTGCCAATGGACATGTAGGTTATTTCCATATTTTAGTTATTGTCACTCCGCTATGAACTTTGGTGTGCAAATATCTGTTCAAGTCCCTGCTTTCAATATTTTGACATCTCCCTAGAAGTGGCATTGCTGGCCCATGCTGTAGTTGTGTTGTTAATTTTCTGAGGAATCCCCATGCTGTCTTCTATAACAGTTGCACTGTCTTAGATACCCACTAGCCATGTGTGGGAGAAGGAAATGCACCCCACTCCAGTACTCTTGCCTAGAGAATTCCGTGGACAGAGGAGCCTGGTGGGCTGCTGTCCATGGGGTTGCCCAGAGTTGGACACGACTGAAGCGACTTAGCATGCATGCATGCATTGGGGAAGGAAATGGCAACTCACTCCAGTATTCTTGCCTGGAGAATCCCAGGGACAGGGGAGCCTGGTGGGGTGCTGTCTATGGGGTCGCACAGAGTTGGACACGACTGAAGCGACTTAGCAGCAGCAGCAGCTGTGTGTGAGGGTCTAATTTCCCCACATTCCTGCCAGTTCTTTTCTTTTCCTCCTCTCCCTCCTTCTCCCCCTTTTCCTCCTCTTTCTTCTTTTGCTAATAGCTGTCTTGATGGGTGTGTGTAGATGTAATTTTTTCCCCCACTATGCAACCCACTTCAGTACCCACAGCTTGCGGGCACAGAGGCCAGGCAATAATTTGGGGTCATACTGTGCTCTGACTTTGGGTACTTTGAGATAGACATAATTTTTAAGGATGGTTTGTTATTTCTCCTATTTGTTTAAACAAGAATAGTTCATTCTTTCTTGCTCTGGAGTCACAGTGACTTTTGCCACTGACATAAAATTATGTATTTATTGCACAAGATAGGTCTAAATGTTTGGGTACAGATTTCCCAGTGGGGCTTTTAAACTAGCCCTGGAAGTACTATTAAAAGAGGAGTTCTAGAAATGTTTCAAACAATGATATTATAGCAGGACATGGCGTGGATTTCTTTATGCAAGTTCTGGTTTGTTTGCTGAAACACAGGCTCACACTCAAATATAATGATTTTGTAGTCATATCTCATAGACCCATACTTGAGGAGTCTGGATAGACTCTGGGAATCTGGACCTAGACTCTTTCCCTGGATATTATTTCTCAAGATATTCTGAATTTTCAGTAATAACATGCAGGATGGCAGTATCAGAAAAGGAGTGGGCTGAATTCAAGGTTGAGATCGAAGTTGCTTTTCTTAAGTCTAATTATTAACCACCTTTCAGAAAATAGAGGGTGACTGTTCCTATGGCAACAAGAGCCTTAAAGCAAGAAAGCGTTCACGGCCTGACATTTTTAGCCAACTCTTTACTGATCCAGTTTGCTGGGGAGGAACCAAGACTCAGGGTCAAATGTAGCCCCAACAGAGAACTTTACCTCATAGCTCTCCTTTTCCCATAGTTCTTCAAAAGACATAAATCTGGGGCTGGCTATGTTGCTTGTCCCCAAGACCACTTCCCCAACATCCTGGTGTGTGTGTGTTTCTGTATCTATTCATATTCTATCTGCCTTACTCATTTCTCAGCAAATCCAGATTCATTTTCTTCACAGTTGTCAATGAATCATTCAAAATGTACTTTTAGCTCAGAATTGAATAATGCCTTAGGAATAAAGCAGATTCTGTTGTTAAATGTCTCCTGAGCAGGACTTTTGGATTGCTTGTTAAGTGCAGGCCACATTTTTCTTAGCTGTTCTTTCTTTTCTTTTAACAATGTTTTTCATGGATGCACTCTTTCGAATTTGTTAGTTTTGTTTTCATTGGAACCAATAGCACTTCTAATGGTTGTTTCTTTACTTATAAGTGAACAATCTGAGTGGCCCGCTTGCAGGTTCCCCAGTTACAAATACCATGTTATTTTTAGTTCCTTCAGCCCTACTCAATCAATGTAATCTTAAATTACATGTGGGGTTGGACTCATCATTTGCTTTTACTGTGAATGCCACAAACAGACAATGATATGAGTAATCGAACATTCAGCATACATGGACATGTTTTTACTGTTGAATCAAGCAGACTTTATGCCTGAATTAATCTTCTGTTTCAGGGCTAGACCTAACAGGCACTCACTCAGTAAGTACCATCAATGGTGCAGGGCCATCATAAATGATTGTCAGTGACTCTATGTTTATCCAGAAATGTTAATCATGAGTTTTTTTTCCTGAAACCATGTACATATGAAAGCTGATATGTGCAAAATGAAATGCATGTAACATCTTTCTCTCTTTCCCTTTCTTCCTGCCTTCCATAACACATACATGCTCCAGAAGCACTTTCTTTTCTGATAAAGACAAAGATCTTGAGTTTGACTTTTCAGATGTCAGGTTTTTCTTGACCAGAGGAGTAGGAAGGAAAGCCTAAAGCCCTAATCCTGTGTCCAGTTGAGGGATGGGAACACATCACACAGTGTTTCCCCTCACTTCCATTCTTGTCTCAAAGACAAGACTGAAATTTTGAAGTGAAGTGAATGGAATCTTAAAACACAGACATAAATCCATTTTCATGACTGTATGTGATGGAAATCAGCCCGGGGTATCATTTCAGGAACCTACTGGCCAGCAGGAGATGGTTTGCCAATGAAGTTTGTAGGAGTTACTGGAAACAGACGGTATCATGCTTACATCTAGAGCACTGAGACTGTTTACCAATCTTTCATTTTCTGGGTTCACCATCCTGCACCTGAAAAATCTCTGAGTGGAATATCTGGTTATCTGTTATTGGCCCACCAACCCTGAAAGACTAACCCCAGTGCTTGCAGAACACTCAGCCATGGAAACGCTGTGATAAAGCATTGCTGATATGTTAACAGCCTCTGATTCTGAGAAACAAACCTCAACTTATTATGCTTGCCAAGCAAGAGAGCCCTGACTTTAGGAGTGCAGTCTCCCCAAGTAGTGTTGAGCAGAGCTTATATATGTTGCTAGGAAAGCACAGACGATTCTAATTAACAGAAGTGGCGACAAGAATACTGCCTGCCTCCTAGAGCAGAGCGGGGTTGCCTTAACACACTCAGCATTCCATCTGTCTTAGGTTAAAACGGGTTTATTTTGGCCTGGAAGTTCCTGATTTGATTTCAAACAGTAAGGTTTCTCAGAACGATATCTTTGATCCTGATGTGATTTAAAGAACAAGATTCGTAAGGTTATGTCCTACATGCTTGCTGGCAGAGCTGTTCTATAGTTTTATTCAGTGGGGGTTGGTGTGCAGCAAAAGCAGAGGGAGCCAGCAGCCGTGGGTGGTGGTAGAAAGTAGAGGAAAACGTGTTGAAAATAGATCCTGGATCCTTCTATATTTTCACTGAAATGCTCAGGAGAGCAGTGTAGGGGCATCAGAAATGTCCCTGGAAGGGGGAGCTATTGGTGTGCATTTAGCTGAAATGAAGTGCAAAGTTTTTGATTTGAGTAGTTTGTAGTATAGCAAGTTTAAGAATTTGGGTTCCAAATGAACTTATGATTACCAGTGGGGGAAGGATGAGGGGAAGGGATAGTTAGGGAGTTTGGGATGGACATATACACGCTGCTGTATTTAAGATGGATAACCCACAAGGACCTACTGTATAGCACTGGGAACCCTGCTCACTGTTATATGTCAGTCTTGTTGGGACGGGAGTTTAAGGGAGAATGGATACATGTATATCTATGGCTGAGTCCCTTCCCTGTTGAAACTATCGCAGCATTGTTAATTGGCTACACTCCAATATAAAATAAAAAGTTAAAAAAAAAAGAATTTGGGTCTCATACTAATTAACTATATGACCTTGGGAAAATTACTCAACCATTTAAAACCTAGTTTACCTCATTTGCAAAAGAAGAATATAATTGTCCCAATTGTGTAAGACGGTTTGGAGGACTTAACTGGCTTGCAAAATGCTTATCACATTGAAGGCATATGGTTGACGACTCAAATGAGTTAGACTTTATCATATTTTCAGCGTCACTTTTGAACACTCGTATTTCTTGTCCATCTGAAAACTACTTTTCTAAAGACTTGACTTGCCTTTATTTTTAATTCTGGGCTCATGCTCGTTTCTTTTCAATCTATCATATCTGCTTTAGCATGCCAAGCCTCCTATACAGCATTTTGGAAGTGAATAAAGAACAAATCCAAGTGTTTCACTCATAGCTTCTTGGGCGTTCCTTAGATTGAGTTATGGCTGGTCATTTCTTGTCTTTTTTTAAAAAATCATCATCTTACGGTTCTTTAATGGCATAACTTTCCAAGTTGGTTTTTGGTGTCAAAGAATTAAGAGCTCCCTTATGTTTGGACCCATGAAGACTTGGCTGCTTTTGTGTTTGCTAACTCTTGACTCTATCAACCCACGGAGGATTGACATATGTTAATTTGGTATTAAATCATATTGTGTCTTCACTGTCCATCTGTTTCCCTGATTGATCTATTTATTGTTGAACATCACAGTGTGCCAGGAATTTTACTATGTTTCAGGGCTGTGGTATAGATGCAATGGAGATGGTCCCTCCTTTCATGGAGCATAGGGTCCAGCAGGGACTGGACAATGAATCAACAATGAATCACTAATGTAGTAGTGCCCTGAAGGGGACTGCAGAAGGCTGTGGGGTCTCCTAAACTAGCCTGAGAGAGGGGCTTAGGAGGGCCTCCCTTGAAGGAAGTGATACTGATGTGAGATCTGATAAAGTGGCTCCAGTGAGAAGTAGGTGAACATTCCAGGAGAAACAGCACCATATTCAGAGACCTGGACATGGGAAAGATCTTGCAGCACTTGAGGAACTGGAGTAAAACTAATGATTGGGGAGGAAAGAGCGGGGGTCTTGAGTCCTGAGGCGGGGCTTCAACCTTATGAAGGATTCATTCTTTTTGGGAGCTTCTTTGATGTCTTTCTGATGTTAAGTGGTTACATAGTCTAGACGGTTGCTAAGTTCAGCGATGATAGTGTATTTGGAACCTCATTAAACAGCAATGTTTTATTGCTCTTTGGTGATTAATGAAATCTTGTCTCTGGCCAAGTAAACATATTCTTAGCACAATGTGTTTTAAATCAAGTCAAGAAGACAGAAGTACAAGTGCTGGTGAATACCTCAAGTTAATCCATAGAGAGAAGAACATGGAGCTAGAGCTTGTTTCGTTTGTTTGAGCAGTCTCATCTGCTCTTCTGTGTTAGTTATCCTGTCTCTTCTACTTTCAACTTTCTCAGTTTTGTCTAAATGTTGTCAAACAGAGCAAACCAAAAGTCCAACAATAGATACTGCTTCAAAGCTGTGGAACTCATGGCAACCTCAGTGCGTCAGTAGTTAAACTTTTCCTTTCAATTCCGGTAGTTATAATTATCTCTAGTGTCAGCAAGGGTGATGAGGAGTCACAATTTCCAAGACCAAACTCTCAAGGTGTGTGAAACTAGGATACTACATAAAAAGGGATTCTAGACTTTTTATTGATACATATATATATATATACATTCTTTTAACAGCAGCAGAAATCAGTTTATTCTATATGTGAAAAAGGAAAATTACCATTAAGAGATAATAAGCTCCATTTATCCCTTGACAAAAATTTATATTGTTTGTGCTTATCCCTTCTAGGGGATCAGGACTCTATCTTTGGACTTTTAGAAGGGTGGGCAAACATATTAGACTTTCTGTGAAAGTGTTATAATAACTAGCACCTTTAAATTCAAAACATTTTGCTGCTGATATCCATCTAAGAAGTGTTTCCCCAAGAGGGGCTTCAAGTCTGCCTGCTCTGGAATTATCCATAGAGCTTAATTAGAAAATAAGATTTCCTGACCCCACAATGAAACTGTCAAATCTGAATCTATAGAGCAGGGAGAGGAAGAATTGGATAAAATCTAACCTTCTATTTTATGTAGAATTTAAAAACTTATTAGCTAAAACTCCTAAACCTTAAGAATAAAATGATGTAGAAAATCAATAAACATAAAATATATTTATATTCTGGGCTTCCCTTGTAGCTCAGTCAGTAAAGAACCTGCCTGCAATGCAGGAGACCCAGGTTCGATCCCTGGGTCTGGATGATCCACTGGAGAAGGAAATGGCAACCCATCCCACCATTCTTGCCTGGAGAATCCCATAGACAGAGGAGTCTGGCAGGCTACAGTCCCTGGGGTTACAAGAGTCAGACATGACTTAGTGACCAAACCACCAACCACCACCACTATATTTATAAAAATATAATACTCTATAGAATATCCGATATATACTTTTAATTTTAATCTACTCATCATACCTAAAGAGTTTTACCTACGGATTTTTTTGATCTTATTTAAAAAGCAGAACAATTTTTTATTTTCTCATTTTCCTTGTTATTATGGCTTGTATGTCTTCTTAGATACACCCATAACTTAAAAGTGAACATTTAATTTCAAAATACATGGGGTTTTAGAAGTAACCTTGACATTAATTTTTCATTTTAATATTAATTTATCATTTAAATACTTTCTTCCCTGCAATCACCCTCTGTGTTTTTTTTTCAGTCTTCTGACTTTATTGAGGTTTTTCAAGAGCTAAGTCAAAGATCTCTCTTGGTAAATGTCACACTGAACTTGAAAATATGTGGGTTATTTTCAAATATCTTTTGATATTGATTTCTAACATAATTCCATAGTGGTAAGAGAACAGACTCTGTATGATTTCAATACCTTTGGAGCATAAAATGTTTGCACCTGTTTTACATCCCTGGATGTATTCCAGTGTTTCCTGATTTATAGTCTATGGTATAGACTGTAGAAGTTGTATCCTGAGGTTGTGTGAAAACTGTATAAGTCTTAATTATGTTGAATTGGTTCACAGTGCTTTTCAGGTCTATGATATCCTACTTTCCTGTCTGCTCATTCTATTAATTTTTGAGAGTTTGATATTGAAACTCCAACTAAAAATCTTAATTTATCTACTTAAAAAACAATTGTAATCTATAGTGGAACTACATGTAACTTTGTTCTGTGTTTTCCAAGTCTCCTATAAATGTGTTATCATACTTTAATAATTTAAAAATAGAATAATAAAAGTATTAAAAACCAGAACTTTTTTTTTCTTAGCAAGAAAACTACTGGTTCCCAGTTGCCCAGTCCCATTCTTCTTAGGGAATCAAAATTCAAGCCCAGATTTCTCAGTGAATTTTCCAGTATGTGTATAGCTCTCACTCTAGATATTTCAGGACATTTGACAGCTTTGTAACTTGTGTATTTATAGGCTTCTTTTCCTAACATTTACACTATTTTGGAGGAGGGGTCAGATAGACGCAACCAGAAAGTTAAGTCCCTTGGACAGCAAGGAGATCCAACGAGTCAATCCCAAAGGAAATCAATCCTGAATATTCATTAGAAGGACTGATGCTGAAGCTCTAATACTTTGGCCATCTGATGCAAACAGCCAACTCATTGGAAAAGACCCTGATGAAGGGAAAGATTGAGGACAGGAGGAGAAAGAGGCAACAGAGGATGAGATGGTTTGATGGCATCACCAACTCAATGGACATGAGTTTGAGCAAACTCCAGGAGACGGTTAAGGACAGGGAAACCTGGCGTGCTGCAGTCCTTGGGATCACAGAGTCAAACATGACTGAGTGACTGAACAGCAAGAAAGTTTTGAGCAATGAGAAAACCTTCATTAAGAAGTGAATTTTGGTCCCGGAAGGATTCCCAGAGCACAACAAATGCTTGGCAATCCAGAGAAGCATGCTCCCAGGACACGAGAAAGTGTTGAGATATATTAGAATAAAAATGAGTGACAGGTGATCTGAATAGATAGGAATGCAGTAGAGAGCCAAGATTTTGATGAGAGAGCAGAGGGATAATATATAAATAAAGGGTGAGAAAATGATTGTAGGAAAACGAGCCAGGAGAAAGCCCACTTTGGTTGAATTTAAAATAGACCAGAGGGAAACATGGGCTTCCCTCATAGCTAAGTTGGTCTGAATCTGTCTGCATTGCAGGAGACCTGGTTTTGATCCCTGGGTCTGGAAGATCCTTTGGAGAAGGAAATGGCAATCCACTCTAGTATTCTTGCCTGGAAAATCCCACGGGCGGAGGAGCCTGGTAGGCTGCAGTCCATGGGGTCGCTAAGAGTCGGACTCGACTGAGCGACTTCACTTTCACTTTTCACTTTCATGCATTGGAGAAGGAAATGGCAACCCGTTCCAGTGTTCTTTCCTGGAGAATCCCAGGGATGGGGGAGCCTGGTGGGCTGCGGTCTATGGGGTCCCACAGAGTCGGTCACGACTGAAGCGACTTAGCAGTAGCAGTGGGATTCTTAGCGTAGGTGCTGTGCTGAAAGGATAATTACAGGAAAAAAACTATATGGTTATTTTCTCATCCTTCCTAAACGCTAGCCATTATAAGAAATAGTGTTTTGAGAGTTAGATGAAGAATTTGTGCATGGCTACCATCTTCTTGCTGCTGCTGCTGCTGCTAAGTCGCTTCAGTCGTGTCTTCATGGGGTTGCAAAGAGTCGGACATGACTGAGCAACTGAACTGAACTGTCCTGCAGGAGCCAGTACCTCTTTTTTTTTTTTTAAATTTTCAATTAGAGTATAATTGCTTTACAATATTATGTTAGCTCCTGTTGTACAATGAAGTGAATCAGCTACATGTATACATATATCTCCTCCTTCTTGAATCTCCCTTCCAAACCAGTGCCTCTTACAACAATTCCCATTACCTGTTCGTTCCTAAGTGTACCTAGTCCAGATGCGACTTACCAACCAGACGTCATTTTTATCATCATCAGTATGTCCTGGCAACAGGTTTGGCCCTGTTGTAAGCAGGTCAGCCAGGTGATAGAGAAAGTTGTTGAAGGTCATGGAAAGTTAACTGAAAGTCATATTCTCACTTGGAAAGAAGAATGGTTCTATTAACCCTGTATCCCAGGGATGGGGGAGCCTGGTGGGCTGCCGTCTATAGGGTCAACTGAAGCGACTTAGCAGCAGCAGCAGCAGTAGCCACAGGTACTAAACAAGGATCCAAAGGAAAACATTTTAACAGGAGTGGACTCCTGTTAAAATGAAGACTGGAGTGGACTCCTCCACTGGAGGAGTATTAAAAATATTAAAAATACTGGAGTGGACTCCTGTTAAAATGAGGACTGGAGTGGACTCCTCCACTGGAGGAGTATTAAAAATATTAAAAATACTGGAGAGGACTCCTGTTAAAATGAGTCACTGGGGACTTTTCTGGTGGTTCAGTGGCTAAAACACCTCAATCCCAATGCAGGGGGCCTGGGTTCAGTCCCTGGTCAGGGAACAAGAATCTGCATGCAGCAACTAAGACCCAGTGCAACCAAATAAATAAATATTAAAAAAAAAAAAAAAGAGTCATTGGCGGGGGATGGAAGTGGGGGTGGTGGAGTTGACTGGCCTAGCACAGCTTGTTAAATAAATGCTGATTTGGACATTATCATTGTAAGAAGAATTACCCTTCTCATCTTTGCCTTCTATCTGGGACTTTGATCTCCCCTTTGTTACTGGACTAAGCTAGTTGACTCAACACTTCAGCTTGGATATTACCTCTTCCAGCAAGCCTTATCTGACATGCCCCTCAATCTGGGTTAGGAACCCCTTTTGTATACTCCAGTACCACCCTTATAATTCTACACTTTATGTTCATCTCTCCTGCACTTCTGAGCAGTTGTTCATGTCTTCCCAGAACTGAACGTAGTTCCTAGCACATGGTAGATGCTCAATAAATAATTATTGAGTTTAATTAAGCTAAATTAATTACATTTAATTAAGCCCACTCGGGCTGGGTTGGTAAAGAAAGATTATGGAAGTTCAAAGGAATTCTTGGAAGATACTAAAGTGTGTGTGCGTGTGTGTGTGCATGCCCGCACGTGCAGGAAGAGAGAAATGAAGAAACAGAGCATCAGTGAAATCAGTTGTGCTTTTTCATTTGGGTCCTTCTTCGATGTTCTTTCAGAGGCTAAGATATAAATTATATTTTCAATTATTTTTGATTGTCATGTTATCAGTGAGAATTTTCCTGACCTATTTAAATTGAAACTCACCTGTAACCCAGCACTTCTATTCCCTTTCCAGCTTTACCATAGCACTTACAGCCCTCTGCTATGCAGTAGATAGTGTTTATTTATCCAGTCCCCTCCCACAAGAATGTAAACTCTGTAGGGGAAGGAATTTTTATTTATTTCCTGCTGTACTCCTGTCACTTAGAATGGGGCTTAGCATGTAGTAGGCACCCACCAGGTATATAATAAGTGAATATTGATGGGAGTGGTTTTATTTGAATGCAAGCCTATAAGATTGAATGATATGGACCTTAGTGGTTTGTAATTTACAGAAGGGATATCCTAGTTCCTATGTGTTTTATATCAATGTATCAGATACCAAATTTGACATCTTCAACAGATGAAATTTGCTCTATGATGTCTAACCTGAAAATATAACAAAAATATATACATTAATGTTGCACAGTGTACTTAAGTCAAACTAATATAAATAAAATACAACACAGACACCTATAGAACAGCTGTCCCCTTCCTAGGTTGAGCTGGTTTCTGGCAACTGGGGAATGGCCCATGGTCTGTGGTCTAGAAAGGCTTTCTTTCAAATGAAGCTATAACACTGCTTAGCGTGCTCCGTGGTGCTCTCCTGGCCCACGTGTCTCTGTGACCAGTCAATATTCCTGAACTTATGTGGGTCATGTGATACAAACAGGGAAAACTGCATTTCTGAGACCAAAGTGTTGAAACTTGCAGTTCCAATGGTCACACCATCCTTCACACTCCCCATCAGGTCTGTGTAGCTAGGCTACATTCTCATTAACTAACTCCTCATAAAATCCTGTGATGCGGGTCCCCACTTTCCTGATTTTAGATAAGCTAACAAGAATATAAAGGGAAACCTACCAAGAAAATTATTTTCTCTTTGAATAAATATTTTGATAATGAAAACTGAAAGTGTTAGTCGCTCGGTTGAGTCTGACTCTTTGTGACCCCATGAACTATATAGCCCACAAGGTTCCTCTGTCCATGGAATTTTCCAGGCAAGAATACTGGAGTAGGTTGCCATTCCCTTCTCCAAGGGATCCTCCCAAGCCAGGGATTGAACCTGAGTCTCCTGCATTGCAGGCAGATTCTTTACTGGCTGAGCCACCTGTGATAATGGTGAAATTTTTAAAAACAAAGCTACAAACTATAGAGGGACTATGGTTTTATGTATATAGTTTCTAATATCTTGAAGTGAACTCCTCTCTCAGTATTAGAAAACACTTCGAGATTTTTCATTGAGATAGTTGCTGTTCAGAAACATGAATAATAGAAGTTTTGGAGAAAGGTAAGTTTGATGTACAGGCCGCTTCTGACCTATTATTTGCTTTCTGTTAAATTTCTGTTTTAGGCGGGACAGTCCCACTGCAAGCATCCTGCACTTTCCCCCATGACGCCGTCTGTGGCCTTTCTTCGCGGCTTCAGGGTTTTGCTTCCTCCCTCTCCTTTGCTCACAGAGCGTTTGTTGAGTGACGCCCATACTGGCCACCGACGTTACGTGACCGTCACCTTCTGATCCGAGGACTCAGACGTTGTTGGCAGGGAGACTTGTCATGTGCACTTGCCCTTGTTGCTAAGTTCACATCAGGCACCGGCCTCACACTGATATTTTGTGCACATGACAGATGTCTGTTAATCCTCGTGGAGGATAGCTAATTAAGATAGGGTGGTCAGCTGAGAGAATCCTCCCCTGATTGGTCACCGCCCACAGTTGCTGGGGGATACACATGGCCGAATTCCAGGGGGCGCTGTTCACACAGACAAGCTGCAATGGGAATTGGGCCCTCTGGGGCTGTGCCTGACGGTGGCTGGGCTCTCCCAGAGGCTGGCTTGGAGGTGAAAATGTAAATTGTGTATTTGGGAAGTACAGAGGATACCAGTAGGGAAGCAGGGAATGATACAGAGAAAAGTAAGTGATATCATAGGGTGTACTACTCTGCCTGCTACAACAGCGGACAACTGAAGCTTCATCCTGTGAACCCTGGGGAATGGTGCAAACACACGCCTTGGAATGATCCCATCTTGGGGGGCAGGGAACTGGGAGCTTTATATAGCAGTTCCGTACAGTCGTTGGTCAAAGGTCTTAATTCTGTGGCCCTCTGGTCTTCTGCATGTAGGCAGTGAGGATTTCTGGGAAAAAAGATCCCCTGAGTCAACAGACACAGATACTAGCATCTAAATGTCACTTGAGTGCAAACATCCATGGTGGGGGGTGGGGGGCTCAGTGAGGTGTATGGGGTTCAGTGAGGCGTATATGGCATCTCTACCAGCAGCCTTGCTTTCTGGGTCTGTAAATGACATCACAAAGCACCTCTCCTTTCTCTCCTTTGAAAAATGAGGATGCAACTCTTAATCTGATGTTGATGCAAACAGCAGACCTGCCAGGTGAAGGCAGAGCGATTAAGTGCTGTTGGGAGTTTAATACTTCCTGGGTTTAAATCCCATCTTTGGCCCTTATATAGCTTACCTGTCAAGTTCTGTAACCTCTCTATGCTTCATTTCCTCATTTATAGAATTGGCACAGTAAAGTGCCTGTGAAGATTAAATTAGACAATATAAACAAAACATGTAAACATATCAGGCTGTTGGCATCAGAGATGAATATGTGAGTCCGCCCTCATAGAGTTTAAATTTTAATAGGGAAAATACTGGAGCAGCAGTCACATTACTTTAACGGAACATGATAAAATTTAGGACAGTGGTAGGCACAAAGTATTTTGAAAGCATTTGGTGCATCCTGAGGAATCAGAAAGGCTTCCTGAGAGAGGTGATGACTAAACTCCCAGAGAAGAGGGACTGGATGAAGAGAGACCTGCTAGGTGAAGGGGATCATTTGTTCCATGTGAAGGAAAGTATACCCCACTCACCTTTTCCTCAAATTTGAGTTGTGTGGGATGCAGAGACTGAGGAGTGAGCTTAGGCCAGTCTTCAAAAGCATTGGCATGTAACAACCTATGTGACTGCCCACAAGTCCTTCATCCTCTTCCAAGTCCCTGGCTCCCCTTCTGGGCTAAGAGGGACCCTGCGTATAAGGGCTATGGCTCTATCCAAGCAGGCACCTTCAGAAGCTTTGGTTTTGTGGGCAGAGTCTGTGGCTGGTTGTATGGCTGCTCCATCCCATGATTTAGAGGGTTTGTGTGGAGAGTGCCTGCTCCCTCCCTTGCTTCCCATCTGGAGTTCTCAGCTCTTTGCCAAATTTCTCCCAGCTCCTGGGTACAGAGGCTGCCCAGCCTGGTCCCAGATGGACTGTGCTTTAGAGTTTGGCTTTTTCGGATGCATTGTCCAACGCAGGCTTGTGATGTGTTCTTGCTCATGTGGTTTCCATCAGTGCCTGCTGGGATGCGGCTGGCAAACCCCCAGCCCGCACTCAGGATAGAAGACAATGGGAGCCCCTCTCAGGGCTGCCCCAGCGTGTTGAAGGACCATGCTCTCTGGGTCTTCGGTCTAAGATGTGGTCTTTAATGCATGATTTGGTAAAGATCTAGGCTTCTGATATTTGAGAGGTAAGTGCAGCTTTTAAAACATCACATCAGAGGATGTAACTTTCAGCTCTGTGATCTCCCTTTCCACTGGATTGCTCCTTAGAGAAGGCTGACAAGAGGCTGGATAATTTAGTTTAGAGGGAGGATGTTAATATAGTTGCCTCTCTACCCCAGAGGACCAAGATAGCAAAATGAGTTTTAATGCAAATTAGCTGGTCAAAAGCCCCACAGAAATCACCTGGCTTTTCTACCTCAGTTGGCAATTTGTAAGGAAGCCACCTGCTCTCATCAGGTCATTTCTCTCTCTAGTCATTTGGGTCCATCATATCGTAGAGAAGGAGTCAAACTACTTATCAGTTAGGACTTAGTTCTCAGTTAAATTTAGGTTCAGTTAAAGGAGTAGTAAAATCAAAACAACACTAGCTTAAACAAGGCAGAAGTTTGCTCTTTCATCGAACTCTAATATTTCTTTCCCATGTTAACGTCAGGGTGTAGGCTGTCCTGGACACATGGCTGCTGCATGCCACACAGTCTGTAGGCCCCAGGTTTCTTCTGTCCGTGACTCTGCTATGCAGGATCTCCATGCCAGGGTTACCTCCTGGTCCAAGATGGCTGCTCCTGTTCCTGCCATTATCTCCATAATGTAGCTAGTAGGGCAGAGAAAAGCATAAAACGCTACATGATACCTCTCACGGGTCCTTCCTGGAAGCTGCATATGCCTTAAATACCATTGGGAAAAAATCATGGTTTGGTCATACTTAGCTACAGGAATATGCCTGTAATACAGGAGGCCAGGGTTCAATCCCTGGGTTGAGAAGATCCCCTAGAGAAAGGAATGGCTACCCACTCCAGTATTCTTGTCTGGAGAATTCCAAGGACAGAGGAGCCTGGCAGGCTACAGCTTGTGGGGTTGCAAAGAGTCAGACATGACTGAGCGACTAATACTTGCGACTACAAGGAAATCTGTATTTCAGGGTAGAATATGATAGTGAAATATAATGGCCAGCTGGAATTAGAGGGTTCTATTACTCAATGAATAAAGAGAGAGTTGATATTAAGGTACAATTGGTAGTTTCTATCAATAACTGGACTGGACTCTTTACATTAGTTTGTGATCTTGGGCATAGAACTACAATTTTTTGAACCTCAGTTTTATCTGAAAAAATCACAGGAGTAATATTTACTTCACTGAGGTTTTGCAAGGATAAAGCAAAATTAAATGATGTAATGTTTGTCATTATTGAAGTGCAGAATGAAGCCGGGCAAAGGCTAATAGAGTTTTGTCAAGAGAACTTACTGGTCATAACACATACACTTTTACAACAACCCAAGAAACGACTCTACACATAGACATCACCAGATGGTCAATACCAAAATCTGATTTATTATGTTCTTTGCAGCCAAAGATGAAGAAGTTCTATACAGTCAGCAAATACAAGACCTGGAGCTGACTGTGGTTCAGATCATCAGCTCCTTATTGCAAAATTCAGGCTAACATTGAAGAAAGTAGGGAAAACCTACTAGGCCTAGGGAAAACAACTAGGCCATTCAAATATGACCTAAATCAAATCCCTTATGATTATACAGTGGAGGTGATAAATAGATTCAAGGGATTAGATCTAGTAGACAGAGTGCCTGAAGAACTATGAATGCAAGTCCGTACCATTGTGTGGGAGGCAGTAACCAAAGCAATGTCAAAGAAAAAGAAATATAAGAAGGCAAAGTGATTGTCTGAGGAGGCTTTATAAATAGCTGAGGAAAGAAGAGAAGCAAAAAGCAAGGGAGAAAGGGAAAGATATACCCAACTGAATGCAGAGTTCCAGAAAACAGCAAGGAGGGACAAGAAAGGCTTCTTAAACAAACAGTGCAAAGAAATAGAGGATAGTAATGGGAAAAATAAGACTAGAGATCGTTCAAGAAAATTGGAGATATCAAGGGAACATTTCATGCAAGGATGGGCACAATAAAGGACAGAAATGTAAGGATCTAACAGAAACAGAAGAGATTAAGAAGAGGTGGCAACAGTCAGAATGGCTGCGATCCAAAAGTCTACAAATAATAAATGCTGGAGAGGGTGTGGAGAAAAGGGAACCCTCTTACACTGTTGGTGGGAATGCAAACTAGTACAGCCACTATGGAGAACAGTGTGGAGATTCCTTAAAAAACTGGAAATAGAACTGCCTTATGATCCAGCAACCCCACTGCTGGGCATACACACTGAGGAAACCAGAAGGGAAAGAGACACGTGTACCCCAATGTTCATCGCAGCACTGTTTATAATAGCCAAGACGTGGAAGCAACCTAGATGTCCATCAGCAGATGAATGGATAAGAAAGCTGTGGTACATATACACAATGGAGTATTACTCAGCCATTAAAAAGAATACATTTGAATCAGTTCTAATGAGGTGGATGAAACTGGAGCCTATTATACAGAGTGAAGTAAGCCAGAAGGAAAAACATAAATACAGTATACTAACGCATATATATGGAATTTAGAAAGATGGTAACAATAACCCGGTGTACGAGACAGCAAAAGAGACACTGATGTATAGAACAGTCTTATGGACTCTGTGGGAGAGGGAGAGGGTGGGAAGATGTGGGAGAATGGCAATGAAACATGTAAAATATCATGTAGGAAACGAGTTGCCAGTCCAGGTTCGATGCATGATGCTGGATGCTTGGGGCTGGTGCACTGGGACGGCCCAGAGGGATGGTATGGGGAGGGAGGAGGGAGGAGGGTTCGGGATGGGGAACACATGTATACCTGTGGCGGATTCATTTTGATATTTGGCAAAACTAATACAATTATGTAAAGTTTAAAAATAAAATAAAATTGGAACAATAAAAAAAAAAAAAAAAAAAAGAAGAGGTGGCAAAAATATACAAGAAGTTCTTGTCTAGAAGAACTATACAAAAAAGATCCTAATGACCTGGACAATCACTCACCAAGAGCCAGGCATCCTGAAGTGTGAAGTCAAGTGGGCCTTAGGAAGCATAACTACAAACAAAGATAGTGGAAGTGATACAATTCCAGCTGAGCTATTTCAAATCTTAAAAGATTAATGCTATTAAAGTGCTGCACTCAATATGCCAGGAAATTTGGGAAACTCAGCAATGGCCACACGACTGGAAAAGGTCAGTTTTCATTCCAATCCCAAAGAAGGGCAATGCCAAAGAATGTTCAAACTATCGTACAATTGCTCTCATTTCATATGCTATTATAGCAAGGTTATACTCAAAATCCTTCAAGCTAGGCTTCAGTAGTATGTGAATTAGGAAATTCCAGATGTACAAGCTGGATTTAGAAAAGGCAGAAGAACCAGAGAGCAAATTGCCAACTTTCATTGGATCATGGAGAACGTAAGGGAGTTCCAGAAAAACATGTACTTCTGCTTCATTGACTATGCTAAAGCCTTTGACTGTGGATCGCAACCAACTGTGGAAAATTCTTGAAGAGACGAGAGTAGCATTCCATCTTACCTGTCTCCTGAGAAACCTGTAAACAGGTCAAGAAGCAACAGTTAGAATCAGAGATGAACAATGGACTGGTTCAAAATTGGGAAAGGAATATGTCAAGGCTGTATATTGTCACTCTGCTTATTTAACTTATATGCAGCGTACATCTTGTGAAATTCTGGGCTGAATGAATCACAAGCTGAAATCAGGATTGTTGGGAGAAATATCAACAACCTCAGATATGCAGATGACACCACCCTTATGGCAGAAAGTGAAGAGGAACTCAAAAACCTTTTGATGAAAGTAAAAGAGGAGAGTAAAAGAGCTGGCTTGAAACTCAACATTCAATAAACCAAGATCATGGCATCTGGTCCCATAACTTCATGGCAAATAGAGGGGAAAAAAGTGGAAGCAGTAACAGGTTTTATTTTCTTGGACTACAAAATCATTTTGGGCAGTGACTGCAGCCATGAAATTAAAAGACGCTTGCTCCTTGGAAGGGAAGTTATGATAAACTCATACAGCATATTAAAAAGAAGAGACATCATTTTGATGTCAATGGTCTGTATAGTCAAAATTATCGTTTTTCCAGTAGTCATGTATGGATGTGGGAGTTGGACCATAAAGAAGGCTGAGCACTGAAGAATTGATACTTTTGTGTGGGAGAAGACTCTTGAGAGTCCCTCAGACTGCTGGGAGATCAGTCAGTCAATCCTAAAGGAAATCAACCCTGAATATTCATTGGAGGGAGTGATGCTGGAGCTAAAGCTCCAATATTTTGGCCACCTGATGTGAAGAGCTGACTCACTGGAATAGACCCCAATTCTGGGAAAGATTGAAGGCAAAAGGAGAAGGGGTGGCAGAGGATAAGATGGTTAGATAGCATTGCTGACTCAATGGACATGAATTTGAGCAAACTCTAGGAACTAGTGGAGGACATAGGAGTCTGGCATGCTGCAGTCCATGAGGTCACAAAGAGTTGGAGATGACTTAGTGACTGAACAACAACAAAATGTTTGACAAAATGCCCTGTCAACCAGAAAGCACCATGCAAAACAATAATTTGGTGTTTCACATTTAAAAAATAAAATTCATTATGAAAATGGACAAAAGGAGGAGTATGGTAAACACATTTAAATTAAAAAAAAAAATTACTTCAGAGACAAAAGTGATCTTGGGGAAAATGTGGAGTTTCATTATGGGAAATCAGACAGAAAACTCTCAAAGGCAAATATTCACATGTGAGTTTTTAATTGCAGTTGGAAAGATGATATACTCCACTTAAAAGGTTTTCCTTTGGTATTTCAGCATCATTAGCCTTGGCTCAAATCTATAACAGAAGAGGCACTCATAACCAACAAGTACTAATGAAATCTTCAAAGAGTTTTTACAACAGAAAGGCTTTATTTGAATTAGGGAAGAAGGTCTTGGAAAAAACCCAAACCCATTTGCCTATTTTGCCTAATAAGGAAATACTTTATAGCACAAGATGCAGCGCTCTGGGAAAAGAATCAGCACTTTTTATTTTAATGGGACCCGATGTAATAGGAATGGCCTGCAGTTAATACTGCATATAATTATTTATTAGACTGGTAAAAACCTCCTATTGCCAAGGCCCCTGGGCATATGGACAAAGTTGGAGTATTAGCTAGTAAATACAAGCCGACTCAGCAAACACAGATGCAAGGTCATTCTATGGATGGACTCAATGGAGACATAAGCTCCCCTTGCGGCCAGAAGTAGACAACTCTCTGGGGAGAAAAATGACCAGGTCATGAGGCTAGGCCTCTTCTTTGGCCTGTATTATTGTAGGGAACCACACCTTGTTGGAGGGAGGAGGTCTCCACAGTTCCCTGGGCCCGTAGTGTACAGACCTTTGCTGTATTGGTCACTCAGATCACAGTGCAGCTCACAGACAGGCTGATTCCATGAACCATGGACCCAAGCAGTCACATGAAGCAGTTTTCTCCCTTCATGTGGAAGGAGCTGGAGGTGATGAGAAGGAACTAGCCTCTGATTTTCTTGTCACACAGAAATAGCTACAGTAACAAAGAGGTGCTTAAAATAAACCTTGAATCAGGCATATTTGGTTACAATTGAGATTCTGCCAATTAATATCTAGATGTTTTGGAGTAAATTACCTGTATTTCTGAATTCTGCCAGGTTATTTTGCGGATGAAAAGAGCACACAGTAGACCCTCAATAAATGTTTCTGAGATCTAGCTAAGAGATATCTTAAAGAAGACCAAATATAGATGACTTACAGTCCTTTGTCTTCCCAGTGAAGCACATCGGGCTTTATACTAAGCATGGTCATGTTCTTAAGTTTTACGTTTTGAAAGCATTGTGTCTACTGTGTGTCCAAAACACTCTAACTCAGTGAAACCAAGGCATTATTTATGGGAAAAAATCTTTCTGGCCTAATTACTTTCCTTAATCTATTTCACCTTTAATTTTGGATATTTTATGGAATCCTAGTAAGGAAAGGATTTGGTAAGTTGTCTAGAAATGTTTTGTCTTTAGACAGAATTGAAAGCAAGCCACAAGAAAGAGTTAAGGATCCCGCCTTTTATCTGACTTCCCAGTGAAGTGCCTGGACACCATAATATATCTCAATAATTCATTCCATGTGGTAGTTTTGCCATTCCACTTGGAATAATTCTTCTGTATATATGAAACTTCAGTTTCTCATGGTAGAATTTAAGTTCACTTAAAAATGTTCTCATTTGACATGTATTCATTGAAAACCTACTGTGCTCTTGATACTGGCAAAGAGCTAGAATATATATTAATATTTGATCCTTAATGCATCCAAAATATCACTGGTGTTCCATTTTAAATAAGAGACTTCTTATATTTGAAAAAAAATGATTTCCTTTTAATTTTTAACTCTTTTACTATTTATAGCTGAAGCTCCAATACTTTGGCCACCTGATGTGAAGAGCTGATTCATTGGGAAAGACCCTGATGCTTGGAAAGATTGAGGGCAGGAGGAGAAGGGGATGACAGAGGATGAGATGGTTGGATGGCATCAGTGACTCAATGAACATGAGTTTGAGCAAACTCTGGGAGTTGGTGAAGGACAGGGAAGCCTGGTGTGCTGCAGTCCATGGGGTGGCAAACAGTCAGACACGACAGTGACTGAACAACAATTCTCCTGTTTAAATTTTTTGGATCAATTATTTCAGTCTTCATATCTAGGTATTTAGTTATACCTAAACCTTGCCTAATTTCTCCCTCTCTCTTCCTCTTTTCTTTTTTTTTGTAGAAAGAAAAACGGCTGATTCTTTGAACTTAAAAAATTAATTTTTCTATTTTTGGCCACCAAATGCCTCCTTAAAGAGACCAGATATTTTCTATGTAAATGTATTTTATAACACCAAAATTCAAGTGGAAAAAAATTGACTTAAGGAGTTATAATTCAGTCAGGAAATTCAAATGAACTCATAAAATACAACAGCTTGATTGAATCAGTCTCTTGCTAGTCAGTTCTCTACCCACATAAAATATGAAATGAAAAAATTCTTTTGCCAAACAGTTGGAAGCAAAAGTTCAAAAATTTTAAAGTCCCCTGATCGGCAGGAAGAATCAGATTTGTTACTTTATTTTCTCCTCTACTGATATCCCTGAAAGTAAGACTTTGAGAGAAGTGCTTTATAAAAATGTTTCATCTAAAACTGTCATCAGGCTAAAGAGAGAAAAGTAGATCACTACGTTACCTCTATGTAAACAATTTCCCCTGGATATTTCAGTAACCTTCAGTGCCACTCTGCTGCAACTTTATCATTATACACAAAGCTTAGAACTTATGCTTCAAATTTCTGGGACCATTAAGAACATAATTTTATTGTTCTCAATGATGCAGTAAAAGAATTACAAAATATACATTTGTAGAGACCTCTATAGTTTATAAAGTGTTTCATTAGGTCAGGGAGATACTATTCTTTTTCTCAGATAAGAAAACGAAGGCTCAGAGATTGTTGGGTCACCTAACTCGAACGGCCGTGTTGTGGTTGTAATTAGGTTTCCTGTGCCTCAAGTTCATGTTGATAGCCTATTGTACTCAAGTCTGTTAAAGCCCCATTTCAATGGATCCAGGGGGACGTTTGAGTCACTTCCCATAAAGATCAACCTTTACCTTTGAAACTACTCTGGCCAACTTTTGTTTCATATGCATGTGTTGCTTATCACGATGTCTTGTGTTTCTATTGCTCATTTCTCTGAGAAAATCCAGGCACATTCCAGACACTCAAGTCTAATCTACTCTGATAGCAGGGAGCAGGAATGGACAACCATGGGGGTTGTTTGGCGCGTGCCCAGAGGCTGTGGGGTAGACTGCTCATTTCTGGTCTTCCTGAAACAAGAATGGGCCCCTGCCACCTCCGGTGTGCTGTGTACTTGACTGGTTTTCCCTTCTCCTTAGACTCATACTCACACGTCTCTGTTGCTGATCTCTTGGCTATCATCCCTTTTGTGCCTAACTTCTCAAAAGAGTAGCACTCACCTGCACATTCTAATTCCTCAGTTCTTAACTTCAACTTCTCTACCTGGCGTTAGCTTTGACTTTCCCTCTGACTTTTCTCTCCAAAAGTGAAAGTGAAAATTGCTCAGTCATGTCTGACTCTTTGTGACCCCATGGACTGGGGCCTGCCAGGCTCCTCTGTCCATGGAATTCTCCAGGCAAGAATACTGGAGTGGGTAGCTGTTCCCTTCTCCAGGGGATCTTCCCAACCCAGGGATCAAACCCAGGTCTCCCACATTACAGGAAGATTTCCCTTCTCCAGGGGATCTTCCCAACCCAGGGATTGAACCCAGGTCTCTGGCATTGCAGGTGGATTCTTTATTGTCTGAGTCACCAGGGAAGCCCATGAACACTGGAGTGGGTAGCCTATTCCTTCTCCAGGGGATCTTCCTGACCCAGGGATTGAACCAGGGTCTCCTGAATTGCAGGTGGATTCTTTACCAGCTGAGCTACCAGAGAAGCCCTATTTTCTCTCCAAGTTCAGTTCAGTTCAGTCGCTCAGTCATGTCCGACTCTTTGTGACCCCATGAATGACAGCACGCCAGGCCTCCCTGTCCATTACCAACTCCCAGAGTTCACTCAGACTCACGTCCATTGAGTCAGTGATGCCATCCAGCCATCTCATCCTCTGTCGTCCCCTTCTCCTCCTGCCCCTAATCCCTTCCGCCCCTAATCCCTCCCAGCATCAGAGTCTTTTCCAATGAGTCAACTCTTCCCATGAGGTGGCCAGAGTACTGGAGTTTCAGCTTTAGCATCATTCCTTCCAAAGAAATCCCAGGGCTGATCTCCTTCAAAATGGACTGGTTGGATCTCCTTGCAGTCCAAGGGACTCTCAAGAGTCTTCTCCAACACCACAGTTCAAAAGCATCAATTATTCAGTACTCAGCTTTCTTCACAGTCCACCTCTCACATCCATACGTGACCACAGGAAAAACCATAGCCTTGACTAGATGGACCTTTGTTGGCAAAGTAATGTCTCTGCTTTTGAATATGCTATCTAGGTTGGTCATAACTTTCCTTCCAAGGGGTAAGCGTCTTTTAATTTCATGGCTGCAATCACCATCTGCAGTGATTTTGGAGCCCCCCAGAATAAAGTCTGACACTGTTTCCACTGTTTCCCCATCTATTTTCCATGAAGTGATGGGACCAGAGGTCATGATCTTCATTTTCTGAATGTTGAGCTTTAAGCCAACTTTTTCACTCTCCACTTTCACCTTCATCAAGAGGCTCTTTAGTTCCTCTTCACTTTCTGCCTTAAGGGTGGTGTCATCTGCATATCTGAGGTTATTGATATTTCTCCCGGCAATCTTGATTCCAGCTTGTGCTTCTTCCAAAGGTCAACTCTAATTTGAAGAGCTTTACATATTTTCTCAGGTTTCTTTCTCCTTCACCTAAACTTGGCTGTCTTCCTCTTTCTGAAACTCTTTCTCTCTCCAGTCTCCTGCTCTAGTTGTCTTTCTAGCTCTCCAGACACCATTTTCTCTCCTCCCCTCTTCTCTTCTTTCCTTCCTTCCCTTGTCCCTCTCTCCCTTCCTTAGTTTCTCTCTCCTTTCTTTCTTTTCTCCCCCTTCCAGCATAATTTTCTTCCTCCATTCCACAGCAATGGATTTAACCCGTAGTCCACTAAGCTTTATTCACTTTTGCCTCCTAGCATACAGTTGCTTTTGTGGTTTCATCTCTGACTCCGATTTTTTTAAATGTATTTTTTAACTGGAGGATGATTGTTCTACATTGTTGTGTTTCTGCCATACAACAGTGTGAATCAGTCATAACTACATATATATATAATATATACATATCCCCTCCCTCTTGAGCCTCCTTATCACCGCTACCCCCATCCCACCCCTCTAGGTCATCACAGAGCACCCGGCTGGGCTCCCTGTTATACAGCAGTTTCCCGCTAGCTAGCTATTTTACACATGTATATATATCTGACCCTAATTTTGAATGACTCCCAGATCCAAAGCTCAAACTATGTTCTTATCCTTGGATTCTGCCTCTAATGTCCAGGTGCCTATGGTACAGCTTTACCTATGCATCCAGCCACCACTGTAAACTTATGTCTAAACACTGACTCTTCTTGATCCCTCCCAGACATCTTCACTTCTATTGGTGGTGTCGTTTCTCAGTTCACCCAAGATCAATGTTTTCTATTATTTTGGGCAGCTCCTTTTTCTTCCCCCAAAGCAATGTGAAAATTTTCTTCCTTTGTTGCTGTTGTTTAGTCACTAAACCATGTCTGACTCTTTGTGACCCCATGGACCGCAGCATGCCACGCTTCCTTGTCCTTCACCATCTCCTGGAGTTTGCTCAAACTTTTGTCTTTCAAACTCACATCCCACTTTTCTGTTCCCAATGCCACTGTCTTTCTTGGTTCAGACTGCCTCTCTGGCAACAAGCGACCTATCTTTCTTTTGTTTTTACAAACTGCTGTACCACCCTATGGTGTTGTTACCCCTGACTAGTAAGTACTTTTATTTTCATTTGTTTTGCTTTATCTCTTGACTTCCTACTCTTGCATTCCAGTCTCCTATGATGAAAAGGACATATATATATACATATATTTGGTGCTATTTCTAGAAGGTCTTGTAGGTCATCATAGAACTGTTCAGCTTCTTTAGCATTAGTGGTTGGGGCATAGACTTTGATTACTGTGATATAGAATGGTTTGCCTTCGAAACCAACAGAGATCATTCTGTCATTTTTGAGATTGTACCCAAGTACTGCATTTTGGACTCTTTTTTTGACTATGAGGGTTACTCCATTTCTTCTAAGGGATCTTGCCCACAGTAGTAGATATAATGGTCATCTGAATTACTTTTGCCTGTGCAAAAGTAGGGAGTTGAGACAGAGATACCTGCAGTAACAGGCAAGTTTGGCCTTGGAGTACAAAATGAAGCAGGGCAAAAGCTAACAGAGTTTTTCCAAGAGAATGTACTGCTCATAGCAAACACCCTCTTCCAACAACACAAGAGACGACTCTATATATGGACATTACCAGATAGTCAATACTGAAATAAGATTGATTATATTCTTTGCAGCCAAAGATGGAGAAGCTCTATACAGTCAGCAAAAGCAAGACCAGGAGCTGACTCTGGCTCAGATCATGAACTCCTTATTGCCAAATTCAGACTGAAATTGAAGAAAATAGGGAAAGCCACTAGACCATTCAGGTATGACCTAAATCAAATCCCTTACAATTATACAGTGAAAGTGACAAATAGATTCATGGGATTAGATCTGAAAGACAGAGTGCCTGAAGAACTATGGGTGGAGGCTTGTAACATTGTACAGGAGGATGAAATCAAGACCATCCCCAAGAAAAAGAAATGCAAAAAGGCAAAATGGTTGTCTGAGGAGGCCTTACAAATAGCTGAGGAGAGAAGAGAAGCTAAAGGAAAAGGAGAAAAGGAAAGATATACCCTTCTGAAAGCAGAGTTCCAAAGAATAACAAGGAGAGACAAGAAAGCCTTCCTCAATGGTCAATGCAAAAAAATAGAGAAAAGCAATAGAATGGGTAAGACTAGAGACCTCTTTAAGAAAGTTAGAGGTACTAAGGGAACATTTCATGCAAAGATGGGCACAATAAAGGACAGAAATGGTATGGACCTAACAGAAGCAGAATATATTAAGAGGAGGTGGCAAGAATACACGGAAGAACCATACAAAAAATATCTTCACGACCCAGATAATCATGATGGTGTGATCACTCACCTAGAGCCAGACATCCTGGAATGTGAAGTCAAGTGGGCCTTAGAAAGCATCACTACGAACAAAGCTAGTAGAGGTGATAGAATTCCAGTGGAGATGTTTCAAATCCTAAAAGATGATGCTGTGAAAGTGCTGTACTCAATATGGCAGCAAATTTGGAAAACAGCAGTGGCCACAGGACTGGAAAAGGTCAATTTTCATTCCAATCCCAAAGAAAGGCAATGCCAAATAATGTTCAAACTCCTGCACAAATGCAGTCATCTCACATGCTAGAAAAGTAATGCTGAAAATTCTCCAAGCCAGGCTTCAATAGTATGTGAACTGAGAACTTCCAGATGTTCAAGCTGTATTTAGAAAAGGCAGAGGAACCATAGATCAAATTGCCAACATCTGTTGGATCATAGAAAAAGCACAAGAGTTCCAGAAAAACATCTACTTCTGCTTTATTGACTATGCCAAAGCCTTTGACTGTGTGGATCACAACAAACTGTGTAAAGTTCTTAAAGAAATGAGAGTAGCAGTCCACCTTACCTGCCTCCTGAGAAATCTGTATGCAGGTCAAGAAGCAGCAATTTGAACCAGACATGGAACAACAGACTGGTTCCAAATCGGGAAAGGAGTACATCAAGGCTGTATATTGTCACTTTGCTTATTTAACTTATATGCAGAGAACATCATGTGAAATGCCGGGCTGGATGAAGCACAAGCTAGAATCAAGATTGCCGGGAGAAATATCAATAACCTCAGATATGCAGATGACACACCATTAGAGAGAAAGCTAATAGGAACTAAAGAGCCTCTTGGTGAAAATGAAAGAGGAGAGTGAAAAAGCTGGCTTAAAACTCAGCATTCAAAAAATGAAGATCATGGCATCTGGTCCCATCAATTCATGGCAAGTATATGGGAAAACAATGGAAATAGTGACATTCTTTATTTTCTTGGGCTCCATAATCACTGCTGATGGTTACTGTAGCCATGCAATTAAGACACTTGCTCCTTGGAAGAAAAGCTATGACCAATCTAGACAGCATATTAAAAAGTAGAGACATTACTTTGCTGACAAAGGTCCATCTAGTCATAGCTTTGGTTTTTCCAGTAGTCGTGTATAGATGTGAGAGTTGAACCATAAAGAAAGCTGAGTGCCAAAGAATTGATGGTTTTGAACTGAGGTGTTGGAGAAGAGTCTTGAAGAGTCCCTTAGACTCCAAGGAGATCAAACCAGTCAATCCTAAAGGAAATCAGTCCTGAATATTCATTGGAAGGACTGGTGCTAAAGCTGAAACTCTAATACTTTGGCCACCTGATGTGAAGAGCTGACTCATTGGAAAAGACCGTGATGCTGGGAAAGATTGAAGGCAGGAGGAGAAGGGGATGACAGAGGATGAGATGGTTGGATGGCATCACTGATTCGATGGACATGGGTTTGAGCAAGCTTTGGGAGTTGGTGATGGACAGGGAAGCAAAGAGTTAGTCACAATTAAGCAACTGAACAGAACAGATGGTCTATGCTCTGAGATGCCTCTTCTCCACCATTTACTGTTCTATGTACTTCTTCATCCAGTTTTAAAAGATGAAAGAGTTATAACTCAAGCAGAATCCAGTTTGTTCTCAAGGAAGCCATAGACTCTCATAACTTTTAACAGGGTTTTTGCTTCCTGATGCCTTCCCCTATTTGGGTTGGATGCAGGTGGTGAGGAAAGCAGAATCATCTGTTAGTTTTCTCTTCCTGTGTTGTGGTTTCTCTGGACTGATTCCCTGATTGGAAGAACTGGCTCCCATAGTGAGGGTTGATGTGCTGTCTCTGGGCTGTGGTTGTTCTGCATTAGACTTGAATGTGTGTCTTGCTCAGCCTCCCAGACATGGTTTGCAAAATTCTTTATTGTTTTTCCCTTCTGGGGAGTGATAAGGTATAACATTTCTTATTGATTTTGGAACTGTTTCTACAATGCAAGCAAACACTTATCTGAAAAACCTTGTACTAATCACAGAAAAATGTGACCATGTGGGTCCTTGAGTGTAAGAATTTCCATAGCTATAGGTCTGTGGAGAGTTTTCTTCTTATAATTCAGGGTTCTGTTAAAAATAGTTCTCTCAATGGAAAATGAACAATTCAGAAGCAGGGTATTGGAACTCTTTCTGCCTTAATTCTCATGGTAGCTTAAGATTAGAAAAACTCTTGCCTATTGTATCTTCCTGTATGTGAATCAGACCCTAAATTTCTTTGGTTGCTGAGTGTTCAAATTTAATGGAACTCTAGCCCAATAACCTTAAGAAGACTCTGAATACCAGAATGGATGTTTCTGGCTATAGGGCGCAAAGGTTGTGGTTGGTGACAGCCTGGACAGACACCCCTACCCCCACCTCGGCCTGCCTTCCCCACATCATGTCCTGACCTTGTTTTATTGTTTTCCTCCTACTTGAGCAAATAGATTTAAGTGAAATCTGGTGGGTCCACCCTCAAACTTTCAGGGCCCAGGACAAGAGTACAGATAGAAATCTATATATCCTGTGCCTACATTTTGGAAGCTAGAAGTCAAGCTACAAGATGTTAAATAAGATATGTTATTTTATTTATCTTTCTAATTTGACAAATATATCTTAATAATGAACTGGAAGGCCAGCTTTACATTCTGACCCTTCAAAATCTGGTTGCCAGATATCACCCATCTCTTACCCTTCCCAGCATCAACTCCACCCAGCACTAGGAGGAGCCTGGTGTACCAAAACCCAGTTCTGTCCACTGTCCTCTTCAGTTAGTGGCCCCTGTGGCTTATGTGGCATTCACCAGCTCTGCAGCCCATTCTCAGTAGGACAGATCTGGGAAGAGGCCCTCACAGGCCCAGTAAGCAGGCTTACGGATGTTTGGCCAAGAAATCCCAGGATCCTCAGCTCCCAGAGAGTGGTCTAGAAGAGGGATGCGAGCTCCCCTTGGCCACACAGACTCCTTATCCCATGGAAACTGGTTATAGCCTCAGTGGGTGTCCAGGGCAGGGCTCCACGTACTTGGGTCTGTGAAAGTCGCTCAGTCATGTCCAACTCTTTGCAACCCCATGGACTATGCAGTCCATGGAATTCTCCAGGGCAGAATACTGGAGTGGGCAGCTTTTCCCTTCTCCAGGGGATCTTCCCAACCGAGGGATTGAACCCAGGGTCTAGAAGTGCTGAAAGGCATCCAAAACACCGTTTGGAGGCTCTTTCACTCTGACTTCATGTCATCTGTTAGGGATGGCTCCCGCCTGGTACAGAGAGCACACAAACCCCTTGGACAAGCCTTCAATGTAGGAAAAATTCCAGCCAGTCTTCTTTCCCTATCTTATTGTCCTGAAATACCCTTATCCTGTATTTCCTTGTGTTAAGTTTTGCTCTCCAGCATCACTGCTAGGAGTCCATGTAAGCCCTGGTACAGTTTCAGCCCTTGAGAATCTCTTCTCTGTTATGGCTCAGTGTCTGTTCTAGGGAATGCTGTGCAGTGGAAAGATAGCATGTCCACGGTTTCCATTCTGTTCTCTCTCTCGTTTCCCAGATGTCTTCCCCCCGCCCCCGCCCTCATGCCCTATCAGATGCCTCTTCTCCCATGTCTCTTTTGTCTCCTTCACCTGTCCCCTTCCTCATGGTTTCTGTGCTTTGAAAGTACCACCCCCTTCCAAGCCTTGTCTTTTACCTCTTTCCTCAGTCATCAAAACTCTCTTTCCTTCAGAAAAGCTGTGTTAAGTGTATGAACAATTTTCAGATTAATCCCAAAGGAAAAACTGGAAAGGTGAAGTTCACCTTTAAGCACCAGGCTGTCTTTGTCCACTTTTGTGTTGTGCTCATTCTCTCTTCTCAAAAGCAGCTCTCGGGAAAGAATCCTAATAGATCACAGGTGGTGTCTCTGAAGTGGAAGAAAAGACCCAAATCCTTCCAAAGGACCTATGGCTGTGGGGGCGGGGGAGTAGTATTCTAGGGCTTTTGAAAAGGCTTTTGTCTTGATGTGCTGGATGCCTGCACAGCACAGAGGGCCCCACCTTCAGGACTGAGTCTACTTGTCCTGAGGGACATTTCATAGGAAGAGACTATAATAGCAACAGTTTATGCCCAGTTGGTACAAGTCGAGATTGTTTTCCATTTAGACAGGAAAGCGACAGGCATATAGAGGCTTCTACTGAGACTGAGCACAAAGAGTTGAAGAGCCTGTTTTCTGGCTGCTTCTTCCCTTGCATTGCACCTCCTCACTCTTCTAACGCCCTGACTGCTGGAGTGGACCCAGCAGGCATAGGGCTCTGATGCGGTGCTTCTGTGTTCTCTGCCACACCTCCTGTCAGAATGGATCAAAAGCATAGAAAACATAAAGTCCATCACTTCCTTCTGGTATAAACAATCTGTGGCTGCAGGAACGGGGTCTGGAGTTTGAGGCCTAGGTATTAATCACATCAATAGTTTACTTTCGGCACAAATGACCTTTTCTGCCTGTGGGGAGAGAGAGGCTAGGAAATTCTCTTCAAGTGTAGATACATCAGTGTGACACATGTGTGTGGGTGTTCATGAGTGTTACCAATGAAATGGTTTGTAGCTCTGTTTCTGCAGTTCTTACGAAGTAATTGAAGTTATTCCTTCACATTCTCTAGGGAAGAAATTGAGAAATGATTTTAAGTATTAATATAAGGGAAATCTTGAAGATGTACATGGTGTTTGAATTTGGCAAAATGTTTTTCCTTGGAGGAAACTTTGAAGCCCGAATGGTTGTCGATAGAGTTCAAGTTTTGAAGTTAGATCTTGTTTAAATATTTCCCCTGTGAGGAGCTGGGTTGCTTACTCTCTCTGATCCCATATGTAAATGTAATGTTAATTTTCAAATCTTTCTGGGTTGTTATGAGGATTAAATGAGAAAATTTATGTGAAGTGTCTGGCAGGGAGTTGATTCTCAATAAAATTTACAGCCCTTCTCTGGTCAGAGGCTGCTTATTGCCCAGCCAATTTTCATATCCCCTGGTTGTTTAGAAGCAGAACCCTGATTTAATTCAGATAGCACCGGGCTCTGTAGTGAGACAATATTCCCCGGCTTTGTTTGCTGCTTGGTATGGTCATGTAACTAAGTTCCAACTAATGAGATGTAGGAAGTTGTTGGGTGGGAATTCTGGGAAGGTGCCTTAAAAGGGAAAAAATCAACTCATGCAGGCTTATAAAACTCTTTTCACTCCCCACTTCCTCTAGAAAGTAGACATAATGACTGGATTTGCAGCCGCCATCTTGGATCATGATCTAACCTTGAGGGTGGTACAAAGCACTATAGAGAAAGAAAGGTGTCTGGATTCCTACTGAATGTGACCTCTAGTACCATCCTAGGACTGGCTACCTCTTCTTTTTTTTTTTTTTAATGTGTGAGATAAATAAATTTTTATCTTGTTGAAGCAGCTGTTATTTTTGGCCTTTCTTATTGAGCAATGAGTGAAGTTCCTAAAACATCTTTCCTTTATACTCATTTGCTCTTATTTAATTCTCAAATTTATCCTGAAAGTTATTATAGTTTTTCCTATTTTGCAGATAAAGACACTTAAGTGGAGGAGTCCCATATTATATGGCTATTCTGTGCCACTGCTTATTTTTGACTGTTTATTGTGCTTTTTACTAGAAGGGTGATCTTGAGTTTTCCCCCAATCCTTCTCTTCCAGATCTTATCGTCAGTATGGCATAATGGCTAGAAGTCCAAACTCAGGAGCCAGATTGCCCAAATTTGAATCCTGCTTCTGCCATTTATAGCTAGGAGATGTTCACGCAAGTTGCTTGATCTCTCTGGGCCTTGATTTCTTTCTCTGTGACATGGGGATAACAATAACCTCACAGAGTAGGTATCAGGATGAAATGAGTTAATGTATGTAAAGTGCTTAGAACTTAGAATTTAAAGTGCCTGGCATATAGAAAGAACCATTAAGTGTTAGCTAAAATCATTCTTTTTTTTTTTTCTATAGTAGGCAGACAGATTTACTCACTGAATGCAAAGCCTTTGTTAGGACCATAGCTTACATTTGAATGTTTTACCACATTTCTATTGGTGTTACAGGCTGTGGGTGTTCTTAGATAATTCATTCCTTATGTAATCCTGAGACCTTTCTGAAAGCATGTGGGTCTAAATGGAGACTCCATGTAATGGCACCACTGAAGACCTGGAGGGCCCAGGAATCCCTGCTGGTGGGACATGAAGTTTGCTCTGAAGGACGTGGGAAGAGGGACTGGTAGGATTCTGGTGGAGAACACCAGGGCATGGGAGACTAGATGCTAAGCAAGGAATGGAGGCTCAAAAAACTCTGCTGATATTTTGGGGAAGAAAGAGATAATGCTCTAGACCAGAGGCAGATAAGGGGGAAAAGAGAGAATGGATTAGGAGGAAAGGAAATAAAGTCAAGAAAGAGCAGGAAAATCCTCCAGCCTCATGAATTATAGATCATTCAGATGTAAAGTCCTTGGGCTTTCAAAGTATGCCAACCTGACATGGAAAGGGGGAAGGATGAAGGGAACAATGGTTTCTTGTGGAAATATTATCTAAAAATGTAATAATATATATTGTTATATTTATATATATGTGTATTCACACACATGCACATATATAATTTGTCATCTGACAATGAAGACCATAATGAAGCTCAGAGGAAGTGACAGACCAGAGCAGAGAAGGAGGTTAGAGGATGGTCTCCTGGTCAGTGCTTGTTCCTCTGTGAGTCTCTGAAGTGGACTCGGCCAACTGCTCCCATGCAGCCCTGCCCGAGGTCCACCTCCCTCCTAGATGTTAAAGCTCCATAAGATTTCTAGACATCTACTACTCCCCTTTGTTGATTCTTATTGATGCCATTTGTCAGTTTCCTCCTAGAATTTGCTGTAAAACCCTTGCAGTAAAACAGGCCTCTGCACTTGTCCCTGGGGCTTCCTTGGTGGCTCAGCTGGTAAAGAATCTATAAGGAATTAGGGAGACCCAGGTTTAATCCTTGGGTTAGGAAGATCCCATGGAGAAGGGAATGGCAACCCACTCCAGTTTCTTGCCTGGAGAATCCCATGGACAGAAGAGCTTGGCGGGCTATAGTCCATGGGGTTACAAAGAGTTGGACACAACTGAGTGACCAAGCAAGCATGCACTTGTCCTTATTAAGGTCAGCTGGGGGAAAGGTGCAAAGACTGTCCTGGTCAGCAGGCTGAGGAGGGCATGGAGAAGGACAGGGTCGGGGAGCAGGCCTGACCCCAGGGTTGGCCCGAAGGGACACAGAACCAACATGATCCTGGAGCTTGAGGGCAGAGAGGCTGGTGAAAGTCTCTTCCACCCGTCCTGCTCTGTTTGTCGAGCCACACTGGGTGACTTTTGTTTCTCTTCCACCTCGGTTTTAAATTCCACTGGAGTTAATTGTCTGCCATAAAGGGGGCACCTCTGTTTTCAGGACAACGTGTGGCCGCTCAGCGGGCAGGAGTAAACTTTGCACACTTGGCCTCTGCACAGTGAACGCCTTGTTTTTGTTTTCACAAGGTTCAGCGCTGTCCTTTTCTCCACCCCCACGCTCTAAGTCACATGGCAGTGTCGTGTGCCTTACACAAGCGCTGTCTTGGCGGGGAGCACATTAGAGGTGAGTCAGCCCATGTGGGACAGGAGGTGGAGTTGCCCCAGGTCCTGTTGGTGGAAATGGCCCGCAACAGGTGTGGAGCCACTCCCCGCAGGAAGCAGCGAGGGAGGACTTGGGGAACCACAAAGAATGAGGCAAGTTGCCAAGAAAATTCAGATCCCTGGGTGCTCTGCATTGCCCTTGTCTTTGCCCAGCATCTTGGGACAGTTGCCATTTGCCACAGTTCAAGTCAGTTTAAAAATATCACAGGACAACCCCCTCCTCCACCCCCCACCTTGCTTTGTTTATCCCACCTAAGTGGCCTCTGGATCTTGGAAAAGAACTCTCCAAGTTGAGCTGTAAATAGTGAAGGTTGTCTTTGTTACTCACATAAATAACTTTGCAGTGTTGTATGTGTGTGTGCATAGAAAACTCGTCTAAAAGATCTTTCCAACCCCCAGGATGTTGCTGGGAAGTCTCTCAGATAACCAGAGATGTTCTGGAGATAGAATGTCCCCAGGGCCTGGAGGGCCCAGAGCAGCACAATGCAGCCTCTTCCATGATATGGTGCGGGGAGGGGGCAGGACATGAACCTGAAGGCCCAGATGAAACCCCTGCTCCCCACACTGTCCACATCTCAGTTCTGAGGCAGCCAGAACATATCACTGCGTGGGAGCCACTGTGCTTAATATCTGAACTCCTCTCAGTTAGAAAGCTATTGGTTGGTGTACGTTATCTATTGTTTTGTAATAATCCCCTTAAACAGAGCAGTTCACAAGAACAATCATTGAGTTTGCTCATGAACTTGCAGGTTGGCAGGGACAGCTTGTCTTCCCATGCAGTGTCACTCTGGGGCACTTAGAGCTGGGGGTGACCTGCGGGCTGGGGGCTGGAACACTCTGAAGGCTCACTCACGTGGCTGGCATTTGACATTGCCTGAGGCTGGGGTGTTAAGTTGGAGCGATCAGCCAAAACGCGTACACCACGTGGCAGCTTGCCTTTCTCGCAGAGTGGTGGCTGGGTTTCAAGAGTGAGCTTCCCAATCAACAAGGCAGAAACACGTGGCATTTTTATGACCTGGCCTCTTGTGCCAGCCCCATACTCTTTTGGTCAAGGTAATCCTTATTCAATTCTGGAAACTTTCTTCTTTGACACTCTTTAAATAATATTCTAATTTACTTGTTCTGGTCCCATCTGAAAGAGCACTAATCCCTCATATATTTTGTTATCCATACAGATTCTTTCCCTTCTCAATATTTTTCTTCTCTTTATCATTATGCTCTGCTTCTAGGTGAAACTCTTGTGTTTATCTTCTACATATGATTTGATTTTCAGCATTCTTAATGCTGCTGTTTTAAAGACTTAAATTCTACTGCAGCATTTTTATTGCATCCTTTCCTTAACTCTGCAGGTTTCTTTTTAACTTATTTTTATGTCTAATCCTTTTATCTTTTTATTTCCTATAATCAGGTTTTTATTAACAAAGAAAGCAATTGCTATCTAAATTCTTTTTCTAAATAGTAGATCATTGTCCCACATTGCTTTCTTCTGCCTCTTTCTTTCATGGTCCCCATGTTTTTTGGTTTTGGTTTCTGTCTGCTCATCCTTGAATGAGAAGAGAGCTATTGTAGCACAGCAGTTACTCTGAAAATGATGGCTGTTTGCTTGGGTCCTGTCGCATCCTCCTGGTTGCAGTTTGATACGTTTTCCCATGTGTTCAGCTCAGGGGCTGGTGCTTTGAGATGATGCTTGTAGGGATCTAGTGGACCGGGGAGATGCTGGAGGAACCTGGCATCCTGGAACATCACAGTGAGGAAAATTCATTTCTGTTCTGTGCTGTAGAAGTTGCTACATCCATTGCCAGTTTTCTGCAACCAGAATTCACCTATGGGCATGAGTTGGCATCCATGGCACCTCTGTCCTAGAGCAACTGGCCGGCCTCCTTTTCTCAGGTAAGGAAGATGTTTCTCTTTGCACTTGGTGCATGAGGTAAACTGATGAAGATGAGGAGTGAGAAGCAGCTGAGACTTGCCCAAGTTTGCCCATCCAACTTTATTTATGAGAGCAGGCCTCAGGTTTCTTGTCTTCTGCAAACTTCCCTATATGCTTCTTAGGCCCAACTCATTAGTAGATAAAATCTGTTCACGCAAGGTTGTAGGACTCCTCTAATCCTACTTATCTGAGACAGGAAACACTGAGAACAACTTAATTGACTTTCAGTGTATACACATGGATGTTTTTGCTCTTGGATCTTTTATTGTCTGAAAGCTATCATCAGTTTCTTGTTCATTCCACTCTGAGGGAGGAGGTGAAGGTGAGTGGTGCGGAAAGATGGACATAGACATTAGAGTTTAGCAAACTGACTCTCAACTGATTCTCCTCAATGTCAAAGAACTAGTTCTGAAGAAATTGGATGTGGGGAGAATGTTGTTAAATTTAAATCCAGAGTGTTTGAAAGAGAGGCTGCAGCTTCCAGACAAGAAAATCCTGCCTGCCCTGCCGAGTAGGGAGTGAGCAAAAAGTTGTACCAGGCAGATGTAAAAACAGTGTAAGGGGGAGAGCTCAATTCTGTGTGACCACTGAAATGAGAGCTCTGTGGGAACTGTGCAATTATCACTCTGAGGGGTCATTAAAGCCCTCATTTAGTTTTAAAGCAGTGGAACCCTCAAGGACATGCACTGCCTTCAAACACAAAGCAGCTCTGCTGAGTCAGGACCCATATCTCCTCCTGCACTTTCCTTCTCCAGGGAAGAAGAAATGGTTTACCACACATGTTTGGAAGGTACTGATGGGAGAGCAGAGCAACGAATAGATTCTTCTCTTGCTTTTTCTGCTGATCTCATTTCTCAGCAGTATCTGCAAAATGGCTCCCACTTCATGAGTGAGAAGGAAAGGTAGGCTCCAGCAGATCGTTGGGCCTCTGAGCTAGATGGACACTTAGCCAGAGCGGTGTCCCTTGGTGTTTCCACCCCCACCATGCCCAGCTCAGCAGCAGCAACTGTGGGCAAGAATGGTTGACTCTACTGTGTATGAAGCTCCAGGGAACCTGAGCTGCCAGAGGACATCATTCCTGGCTCAGGGGCTTGCAGTCAGATGAGAAAGGTAAGAATACACGAGAAAGCTAAAACAAAGCCTGACACGACTACAACCCCAAGCCTCAAGACAGTCTGTGCTGAATGAATCCCTGTGGAGTGGCCCAGGCAGCAGGAGAGGCCACAGAGGCACCACAGGAAGGTATCTGGCTGTGAGTCAGGTTGGGGAGAAAAGGTGGTAACAACGTCCTATCTGATCACTACAAAATCCTACAAGGAGGATGTTATTAGTATCCTCATTTTATGGATAAGGAAGCAAAGGATCAGAGGAGCAGAATGAGATGAACTGGTATATCCTACTGAGCAACAGACACTGTACTCAGAATTTATAGCAGGGCTTTGTTTAAGCCCTGCAACAATCCTGCAAAATATTATCATGATTTTGACTATTCTAATTTTACAGCCAAGGAAACCGATGCTTGGCACAATTGATTAAACTTCCTAAGACCACACAGCTGGTACATGACTTCAAGTCCTAACCTTTCTCCAGTTTCACCACGTACATGATCTCAACAAGTAAAGAGAAAGTGAGGGGCAGTCATGGCAGGGTGGGTAGCATAGGCTGAAATGTACCTGACATGTGTGGAAATGTACCCGGCATGTCTGGGGACAACCCAAATCTCTATGATGACCGCAGCAGGGTCTCTGCATGTGAATAGTCAGGAGATAAGTTTGAGAGATAGTAGAGCTCAGATTTTCTTCCTTTGAACATAAATTCAGCAGGAATAGGTTAGGTAGGTGGAAGGGGTGTCTGGAGAACAGCCAGATCAGTTGGAAAAGTATCACAAATGTCAGAATGAATGAGAGGCAATACAAAGGAAAGCCAGCCAGCTTGGTTTAATCACATTTGGTCTAAGACGAAACAGTGGCATTAATGTGGCATCAAGATTTTAAGCGCCAAAAACAAACAAAACCAAACAAAAAAACAACCAAGTATTGAAACAAACTAAACTCATAACCTGACATTTGAATCAATGTTTCATGAACTGTGAAAGCCCAAATCAAAGTCCCACACACGCACTGCCACACTCAGTGCTCCCGACCCTGCAGCAGGCCACTGTCGACCCACACCTCCGCCAGAGACTCCTGGACACTCATGGCAGTCTGGGTCAGTCTCCTGTGGGGTCACTGCTCCTTTCTCCTGGGTCCTGGTGTGCACAAGGTTCTGTTTGTGCCCTCCAAGAGTCTGTTTCCCCAGTCCTGTGTAAGTTCTGGGGGCTCTATGGTAGGGTTAATTGTGACCTCCTCTAAGAGGGCTTATGCCATACCCAGGTCTGCTTCACCCAGAGCCCCTGACCCTGCAGCAGACTACTGCTGCCCATACTTTCACAGGAGACACTCAAACACAGTTCTGGCTCAGTCTCTGTGGGATCTCTGGGTCCTGGTGTGCACAAGGTTTGTTTGAGCCCTCTGTGCATCTCTGGTTGGTAAGGGGTTTGATTCTAAACATGATTTCACCCCTCCTACTGTCTTGCTGTGTCTTCTTCTCTGCCCTTGAAAATGGAGTATCTTTTTTTGGTGGGATCCAACATTCTCCAGTCGATGGGTGTTCAGCAGTGAGTTGTAATTTTGGAGTTCTCGCAGGAGAAGATGAGTGCACACCCTTCTACTCTGCCATCTTATGCCACAAATGCAGTTGTAAATGTATAGTTAGAACTGTACATGGGACAACAGACTTCCAAATTGGGAAAGGAGTACGTCAAGGCTGTATATTGTCACCCTGCTTATTTAACTTATATGCAGAGTGCATCATGTGAAATGCCAGGCTGGATGAAGCACAAGTGGGAATCAAGATTGCTGGGAGAAATATCAACAAACTTAGATATGGATGACACCACCCTTATGGCAGAAAGTGAAGAAGAACTGAAGAGCCTCTTGGTGAAAGTGAAAGAGGAGAGTGAAAAGTTGGCTTAAAACTCAACATTCAGAAAACTAAGATCATGGCATACAGTCCCATCACTTCATGGCAAATAGATGGGGAAACAATGGAAACAGTGACAGACTTTATTTTTGGGAGCTCCAAAGTTACTGCAGATGGTGACTGCTGCTGCTGCTGCTTCTAAGTTGCTTCAGTCATGTCTGACTCTGTGCGACCCCATAGATGGCAGCCCACCAGGCTCCTCCGTCCATGGGATTTTCCAGGCAAGAACACTGGAGTGGATTGCCATTGCCTTCTCTGGATGGTGACTGCAGCCATGAAATTAAAAGATGCTTGCTCCTTGGAAGAAAAGCTATGACCAACCTAGACATCATATTAAAAAGCAGAGACATTACTTTGCCAAAAAAGGTCCATCTAGTCAAAGCTATGGTTTTTCTAGTAGTCATATACTGATGTGAGAGTTGGACTATAAAGAAATCTGAGCACTGAAGAACTGATGCTTTTGAACTGTGGTGTTGGAGAAGATTCTTGAGAGTCCCTTGGACTGCAAGGAGATCCAACCAGTCCATCCTCACGGAAATCAGTCCTGAATATTCATTGGAAGGACTGATGCTGAAGCTGAAACTCCAATACTTTGGCCACCTGATGTGAAGAGCTGACTCATTGGAAAAGACCCTGATGCTGGGAAAGATTGAAGGTGGGAGGAGAAGGGGATGACAGAGGATGAGATGGTTGGATGGCATCCCTAATTCAATAGACATGAGTTTGAGTAAGCTCCAGGAGTTGGTGATGGACAGGGAAGTCTGGTGTGCTGCAGTCCATAGGGTCATGAAGAGTGGGACATGACTGAGTGACTGAACTGAACTGCTTCTTGGAAGAAAAGCTATGACTAACCTAGACAGAATATTAAAAAGCAGACACATTACTTTGCCAACAAAGATTTGTCTAGTCAAAGCTACGATTTTTCCAATAGTCATGTATGGATGTGAGAGTTGGATCATAAAGAAGGCTGAGCACTGAAAAAGTGATGCTTTTGAACTGTGGTGTTGGATAAGACTCTTGTGAGTCCCTTGCACTGCAAGGAGATCCAACCAGTCCATCCTAAAGGAAATAGTCCTGAATATTCATTGGAAGGACTGATGTTGAAGCTGAAACTCCAATACCTTGGCCACCTGATGTGAAGAACTGACTCATTGGAAAAAACCGTGACGCTGGGAAAGATCAAAGGCAGGAGGAGAAGGGGACGACAGAGGATGAGATGGTTGGATGGCATCACAGACTCGATGCACATGAGTTTGAGCAAGCTCTGGGAGATGGTGAAGGACAAGGAAGCCTGGTGTGCTGCAGTCCATGGGGTTACAAAGAGTTGGACACGACTGAGCCACTGAACAACAAGACATACAGCTGGCTGGCAGGCACACGAAAAGATGCTCAACATTGCTAATTGTTAGAGAAATGTAAATCAGAACTACAATGAAATATCACCTCACACAAGTTAGAATGGCCATCATCAAAACATATACAAATAACAAATGCTGGAGAGGGTGTGAGAGAAAAGGGAATCCTCATACATTGTTGGTGGGAGTGTAAATTGGTATAGCTACTAGGGACAACAGTATGGAAATTCCATAAGAAACTAAAAATAGAGCTACCATCAGATCAGGTCAGATCAGATCAGTCGCTCAGTCGTGTCCGACTCTTTGCGACCCCATGAATCGCAGCACGCCAGGCCTCCCTGTCCATCACCAACTCCCAGAGTTCACCGAGACTCACGTCCATCGAGTCAGCGATGCCATCCAGCCATCTCATCCTCTGTTGTCCCCTTCTCCTCCTGCCCCCAATCCCTCCCAGCATCAGAGTCTTTTCCAATGAGTCAACTCTTCGCATGAGGTGGCCAAAGTACTGGAGTTTCAGCTTTAGCATCATTCCTTCCAAAGAAATCCCAGGGCTGATCTCCTTCAGAATGGACTGGTTGGATCTCCTTGCAGTCCAAGGGACTCTCAAGAGTCTTCTCCAACACCACAGTTCAAAAGCATCAATTCTTCAGCTCTCAGCCTTCTTCACAGTCCAACTCTCACACCCATACATGACCACAGGAAAAACCATAGCCTTGACTAGATGAACCTTTGTTGGCAAAGTAATGTCTCTGCTTTTCAATATGCTATCTAGGTTGGTCATAACTTTCCTTCCAAGGAGTAAGCGTCTTTTAATTTCATGGCTGCAGTCACCATCTGCAGTGATTTTGGAGCGCAGAAAAATAAAGTCTGACACTGTTTTCACTGTTTCCCCATCTATTTCCCGTGAAGTGGTGGGACCAGATGCCATGATCTTCGTTTTCTGAATGTTGAGCTTTAAGCCAACTTTTTTACTCTCCACTTTCACTTTCATCCAGAGGCTTTTGAGTTCCTCTTCACTTTCTGCCATAAGGGTGGTGTCATCTGCATATCTGAGGTTATTGATGTTTCTCCCGGCAATCTTGATTGCAGCTTGTGTTTCTTCCAGTCCAGCGTTTCTCATGATGTACTCTGCATATAAGTTAAATAAACAGGGTGACAATATACAGCCTTGACGTACTCCTTTTCCTATTTGGAACCAGTCTGTTGTTCCATGTCCAGTTCTAACTGTTGCTTCCTGACCTGCATATAAATTTCTCAAGAGGCAGGTCAGGTGGTCTGGTATTCCCATCTCTTTCAGAATTTTCCACAGTTTATTGTGATCCACACAGTCAAAGGCTTTGGCATAGTCAATAAAGCAGAAATAGATGCTTTTCTGGAACTCTCTTGCTTTTTCTATGATCCAGCGGATGTTGGCAATTTGATCTCTGGTTCCTCTGCCTTTTGTAAAACCAGCTTGAACATCAGGAAGTTCACGGTTCACATATTGCTGAAGCCTGGCTTGGAGAATTTTGAGCATTACTTTACTAGCGTGTGAGATGAGTGCAATTGTGCGGTAGTTTGAGCATTCCCACTCCTGGGCATATATCCGGAGAAAACTCTAATTCAAAAGATATATGCACCCCAATGTTCAAAGCAGCATTATTAAGATAGCCAAGACATAGAAGCAGTCTAAACGTCCATTGACAGATGAATGGCTAAAGGAGATGTGGTACATACACAACAGAATATTACTCAGCCATTAAGAGGAATGAAATATTGCCATTTGTAGCAACATGGATGGACCTAGAGGTTATCATACTAAGTGAAGTGTGTCAGTATTTCCTATAAATGATAGGAAACTGCTGCTGCTGCTGCTAAATCGCTTCAGTCATGTCCGACTCTGTGCGACCCCATAGATGGCAGCCCACCAGGCTCCCCCGTCCCTGGGATTCTCCAGGCAAGAACACTGGAGTGGGTTGCCATTGCCTTCTCCAATGCAAGAAAGTGAAAAGTCAAAGTGAAGTCGCTTCAGTCGTGTCCGGCTCTTAGCGACCCCATGGACTGCAGCCTACCAGGCTCCTCCGTCCGTGAGATTTTCCAGGCAAGAGTACTGGAGTGGGGTGCCATTGCCTTCTCCATATATATAGCATGCTAAGTCACGGCAGTCGTGTCCGACTCTGTGCTACCCCATAGATGGCAGCCCACTAGGCTCCTCTGTCCCTGGGATTCTCCAGGCAAGAATACTGGAGTGGGCTGCCATTTCCTTCTCCAGATAGGAAACTAACACAATATATTTTAATCAACTCTCTTTCAATTTAGGGCTTCCCAGGTGGCACTAGTGGTAAAGAACCCACCTGCCAATGTAGGTAGACATAAGAGCTGTGGGTTGGGTCCCTGGGTCGGGAAGATCCCCTGGAGGAGGAAATGGCAACCCACTCCAGTATTCTTACCCGGAGAATCCCTTGGACAGAGGAGCCTGGTGGGGTACAGTCCCTGGGGTCACAGAGTCAGACATGACTGAAGTGACTGAGCATGCATATATTTCAATTTAAGAAAAGATCCTCTTAACTGTTATCTGTATGGGATCCTCAGTTAGCTCTGACTGCCACTTGGATTATTGGAAAGTGGAGGGAAGGGAGCACAGAGGCTTGAGGTGCATTTGCTGAGGTCCGTAGTCATCCATACTTTCAGTATTTATATATTGAGAACCTACAGTCTTGCCATGGGCTCCTCTAAGTCTCGGGCACATAGCAGTCAATAAAGCACTCATGGAATGTCCAGTCTAGAACCCACTTCCTCAGCCCCCGGGCCCAAGGGGAGGAGTACAGTGGGGATGTTCTGGGGGTGCAAGGGTGGCCTGTGATAATCCCATAGACGTGGTAGAGGCCACGCTGAAAAAAATGCCAGGTCTTCTCTGGAACTGCGCATTTTGGGCTGAAGTTCAAATTCAGTCACACAGCCCCTGGTTGAGAAGGTGGTGTTTACATGCCCCTTGGTTTTTCCAGAGGGGAGTTGACAAGAGGCTGGGTTGCCCTCACCTCTTGCTTCCACCTGAGGCTGAGAAATCCTCCTCCTTCCCCTCTTCCATCTGGCACTTCTGGGACCTCATCTTGTCTCTGTGATTACAAGAGCAGAGTATCAGGCAGACTTGGGAAATTATTTTCTTGGAGAAACTTAAACTGCAGTAGTTTGTACAAAGGGCTCTTTATACCTCACCACACTGAGTTTAATTTAGAGGAAGCTTGCAGACTCCAGATAAAGCATTTTATTCTTTATATATTTATTATCTTTCCAAGGTCTATTTTAGTGAACATAGAAAACAAGACTTTAGCCTGAATGGAGAGCCAAAAAAAATTTTTTTTAACATATAAAAGACCCAGCCCACAGTCTTGATTGTTTTTTCCTTTTTTCTTAAGTTTCTTTGCTCAGTTGGGTTCTGGGCCCTTTCTGCCTTGTCTAGTTTACACTTTGGAGGAGATAGACGACCCCTGAGGCTGGTCTCCTGTAAAGTGGGAAAAGCTCCACTCCTCATATTCCTTCCACACGCACAGCAGGTTTTGCTTGGCTGAGCGTCTGTCTCTCTCCTTGAATGCCTGCTTGTCCTGGGGAGACAGGCACTCTTATTGTTCTTGGAGGGGGAAAGGGTTGAGTTACAGCCTTTCTCTCGAAGAGTCGTTACTGCTCTGAAGCCCCCAGCAGTCTGCTCAAGCCCAAGGGCAGTGTCAGATCTCAAGGCTTTCCACACCACTTGCCGTCCCAGGGCCCCTGCCTTTTCTGCGGGCGGTGGAGCGGGGCCAGCACTAAGGAATAACAGTCCTGGATTCAGTCCTGGCTTCTCCATGTATTAGCATCACTGGACAAGCCCCTTCAGTTTTCAAGTCTTACATTGTTCTTCTATAACAAAAGGATATTACTTCCTCTGAGAACTACTGTGAAGGCCAAGTGTGACAATAGACGTGAAAGGCATGTAAATTGCACACACTGTATAAGCAGTTTGAGTTTATTCCAGTTTGCTCTGATTCAGGGTTTAGATGATCTACATGTCTCAGTGTTCCTTATGCCATTTGGCTCTGACAACCCATTGGCAGGGATTTGGGTCAGTTGATGGATATGGAAAGGGGGGGTTCTGTAAGGAGTGTGATGAGCAAACGAAAGCATATTTTATAGAGGGAGGGCTACAGGCAGATGATGGGCTTGTTTTGGGAGAGACTCAGAGTCTCATTCAGTGTTGGCTTGGGGCTTGAAGCACAGAGCAGAGAGAAAGCTCTTCTCTGAGCCCCTGCACAGAACTCAGTGTGGCTACAGCATGGCGAGGGCTGCCAGGAAGACAGGGCAGCTCTGCCTCAGGCATCATGCTGTCAGAGGGCATTGTTGTTGTTCAGTCGCTAAGTTATGTCCGACTCTTTGTGACCCAATGGACTGTAGCTTGCTTGGCTTCCCTGTCCTTCACTATCTCTTGGAGTTTGCTCAAATTCATGTCTGTTGAGTTGGTGATACTACCTAACCATCTCATCCTCTGTTGCCCCCTTCTCCTCCAGCCCTCAATCTTTTCCAGCATCAGGGTCTTTTCTAGTGAGTCAGCTCTTCACATCCGGTGGCCAGTCCTTTCATCAGTCCTACCAATAAATATTCAGGGTAGATTTCTTTTAGGATTGGCTGGTTTGATCTCCTTGCAGTCCAAGGGATTCTTAAGAGACTTCTCCAACACCACAGTTCAAAAGCATCAGTTCCTTGGTGCTCAGCCTTCTTTATGGACCAACTCTCACATCCATACATGACTACTGGAAAAGCAAGGGCTTTGACTATATGGACCTTTGTCAGCAAAATGATGTTTCTCCTTTTTCATACACTGTCTAGGTTTGTCATAGCTTTGTCGGAGGTTATTGGCACTAGCGAATGCATCAGACTAGAGTCGCTGTCTTCCCAGGGCCTTCCAGAAGTGAATATGCTTGGGCTTTGGGAGAAAGATGTGAGAGCTATTAGTGAGCACTCAGGAGACTTGCCCTGGGTTCTATCAGATGTAACTGGTCTGATACGGAGACTGACAGGAGTCTGGAGGGCTTGTGCCATTCAGGTGGGAACAGAAGCTGGTGAAACTGAGTTACCACAAGTTAGTGAAGCCCGAGGAACTGGAAGGACACAAACATAGGGGATTTAGGCCCCTCTGAGACATTAGGTTAGAGGCAGAAAGGAACCAACTTTAGAGTCAGATAAACTAGGGCTCAAATCTGTACAACTTAGGGCAACTCATATTGCCTCTTTAATACCCAGTTTTTGTTTTTTTTTTTAAGGGGAAATATGACTACTCACTCTGTAGAGTAATTGGGAAAATTAGAGATAATATATATGGTTGGCATAGCAGAATACCTACCATGTGATGTATAGTCAATATATTATAGCTCTTTATATTATCTATTATCTTTCTATTATCTATTATTAGCTTTCTGTTATCAGGTTTCCCTGATAGCTCAGCTGGTAAAGAATCTGCTGGCAACGCAGGATACCTGGGTTCAATCCCTGGGTTGAGAAGATCCCCTGGAGAAGGGAAAGGCTACCCACTCCAGTATTCTGGCCTGGAGAATTCCATGGATAGCCTGTGGGGTCGCAAAAAGTCAGACACGATGGAGCGACTTTCACTTCACTTCTGTTAACAGCATCCTTCAGTCCAGGACATGTGTTCCAATACTGGCACTGCAGGGATTGGAAAAAATGCTGTCATGAGCTGTTCACAGGGCCACCCTGTCCCATTCCTTATGACCTGAGGCTGTTGGAGAGCTCTTAGAGATGCTCTGGTGTTTAAGTCCAAGGGCAAGAGTGTATCTGTAGTTGGATAGGTTGAAAAGTGTACCTGTCATTCAAACCCACCATCCTGTCCCCTGGAAAACCGTGTGTATCGGTTTTCTATTGCTGCTGTAAGAAACTGCCATACACTTAGGGGCTTAAAGCAGCACAGATTTATCACTTCATAGTTTTGGAGGTCAGAAATCCAAAATGGGTCAGCAGGACTACATTTCTTTGGAGGCTTTAAAGGAAGAATCTGTTTCCTTGCTTCTTTCCAACTTCTAGAGGCCATCTGCAACCCATGGCTTGTGGCCTCTTCCTCCATTTTCAAAGCCACCAGTGTGGCATCTTCTGACCTCTTTTCTTCTGACTTTTCTTCCATCATCACAGCTTCTTCTTCTGACTTGAGCTCTTCTGCCTCCTTCTGCCTTATAAATACCCCTGTGATTTCTTTGGGCCCCTGTAGATAAAAGGATGGATAATCATTCAGGATAATCTTCCCAGCTCTATGCTGCTTCTGCTGCTGCTAAGTCACTTTAGTTGTGCCCGTCTCTTAGCGACCCCATGGACTGCAGCCTACCGGGCTCCTCCATCCATGGGATTTTCCAGGCAAAAGTACTGGACTAGGGTGCCATTGCCTTCTATGCTTCCCAGCTCTATATCCTTAACTTAATCACAACTTCCAAGTCCCCTTTACCTTGTAAGGTAACACACTCACAGGTTTTGGGGATTAGGATGTACACCTCTTTTAGGGGTGCCAGGGTCCAGCCCCGGCTGATCCAGGGTATTCGAAGGGGAGATGGCGTTGGTGACTATTTAAATATTCATCAAAGATATAAAGAGTAATAGAATGAGGATAGCTCAGTAAGAAAATTCAGTGGAGAAAAGAGGCTGAGTAGCTTGGTTTATGCGGGAGACCAATAAAACTTCAAGACAAGAAGCTTGCACCACTTACGTAGGCCGCAGGCGTCCTTCCATTCTCCCGAAGGAGAGGAGACACTGAGGCCTCCCCGGTCGGATCTTGGAAGCCCAGGCATAATTAGTAAGCATGGCGGGTTCCGCGCTCCAGATGGAGACTCAGCCAGAGTTTGAGAGAGAGAGAGACATGGGGAGACCAGTATTTCAAGGAACTGATCCCAATTCTTTATTTTCCAGAGTCTGTTTTTATACACTGAGATGTTATACAAAAGTCACGCGGGGACAGCAGTCCTGACTTTTATTAAAGTCAGGTGCTTCATACAAATGTATACAGAGGTCTTAGGGGTGTTACATCATCTTCTGGCCAGGGGGCCCTGCTGACAATTTATGACCCTCTCCTTGTGACAGTGGTCAGTCAACCAGAACACTTTTTTCTCCAAGGGGGATTATTCTTAAAACAGACGCCACCCAAATAAAGTTACATTCCTATAGGGTGAGGGTGTAGTGGGTTTTAGTTAAGGAAAGAATTTACTTAGCCTAAGGTCTAATGTGATTTATATCAAAGGTTAATACTTATTTCTTCTATATATTCATTAATGTGTGTAAGGGCAGGGGATGTGGAGTCTTAGCAACAAACATGGGCTCAACAAATGAAAAACCCTTCACCGATACAATTTCTAATCAGCCCACTATACTTATACTAATGGTTTTCTAACTTTTCTAAGGAACCTAGTTTTAGAAGGTTTAAAGCATCTCGTGCCTCTCACGGTTGGGAGGCTGTGAGCAATCACATGTGGCTGGACAAGCCTGTCAGGCAGGCTAGAGAACCTTCAGAGGAGTTTGTAGGTTGAAACACTCCTATCACACCCAGGAACTATTATTAACTGGAGCTCTAAGTTAACTCCTTCTCTGAAAGAGGCGATGGGGGACAGCCCCCCGTAAAGTCAGAGGTGTACGGGAGAACACAAAGTAGTAAAGTAGGCAGGCTCTGGTTATGGGGGTAGATGCTTGAGAATTTCCAGGGGGACTCCTGAGGCTCGATCCCGCCTTTGCGTATGTCGAGCCTCCTTCCTCATGACCTTTGCCATGGGCGGAGTGCTTCATGCTGGCCCCCAACATAGGAGGACATTATTCTGTTTACCACACATACCTCCAGTGTGGGACTTGAAAGCAACTCTACTCTGGGGTCCTGTTTTGGATCTGGAGAGGTACTGCTTCCGCCCTAACACTTCCTCTGCAACCGTTATGGTATTTTGTGTGTGTCTTTCTTTCACCAAAGCAACTTTACAGACTGCTTGTATCTTGTTAATCAACCTCTTATCTTTTCCCTCTTGTCTAGCATAGTGCTTTGTTCAGAGTGGGCACTCAGTGCATATCTGCTAAATAGATAGACCATTAGGTTTATGTTTGAGTAATCCTTGTGTGTGTTAGTTGCTCGACTAACATAGACTAACATGGACTAACATGCCGACTCTGCGACACCATGGACTGTAACCCTCCAGGCTCCTCTGTCCATGGAATTCTCCAGGCAAGAATACTGGGGTGGGTTGCCATTCCCTTCCCCAGGGGATCTTCCCAACCCAGGGATTGAACCCGAGTGTCCTGCATGGGAGGCAGATTCTTTCCCTTCTGAGCCACCAGGGAGTAATCCTGGGATATTACTAGTTATGAGAGGCAACCCTGCAAAAGGCAGAGGATACTAAGTGTGGATAGTTTAGACAAAACCAGGACTCACTGTGAGTTTGTTCTGCCTGGAGATCTTGGAATTACTTGGAATTTTCCAAAGAATCCTCTGGATTAGTCACCCTCCAGGTGCAGGTGCAGACAAGCTGCCCTCTCTCTCTCTCAAAAGGCAACTTGGGATGTAGAGGAGATGCTCCCACCAGGGGAGGGCCAGTCCTATCTGAGTTAGGATGTTGAGGATAACTTAAATGTTTCTTTAAACCACATGGGGGAAAACTTTTGGAGTAGTTTTTAAAATATACATTGTAAAGTTACAGTAAAATGAGCATGAGGAATATAAAGCCTGGAGGTAGCCAGTTTCTGGTGTGGAAAGAGCGACAATAAGAGAAACAAAGGAGAAGAGGCAGTGAGTAGTCAGGAGCCCTAAGGAGAGAGCAGAGGGAACCTCTGCATTGGTCTCCTATAGACGTTTTGACAAAGTACCAAAAATTGGGTCGCTTAAAACAACGAAAACTTATTGTCTCACAGTTCTGGAGGCTGGAAGTCTGAACTCAAGTTGTGGCAGGGACTTGTTCTCTCTGATGGCTCCAAGGCAGATGGATTTGTTCTCTCTGATGGCTTCCTGGCCTTTTCTAGCTTCTGGTGTTTTCTGAGAATGCGTGGTGTTCCTTGGCTTATAGATGCATTACTCCATTCACATGGCTGTCTCTTGCTGCATTTCTTCACATCATCCTCCCTCTAGCTATCCTGTCTCTGTCCAAATTTCACCTTTCTAGAAGAACATCAGCCACACTGGATTATGATCCCCTGCCCCCCGCAATGACCTCACTTTAACTTCATTGCCTCTGTAAAGATCCTATTTCCAAATAAGATTGCATTCTAAGGTACTGGGAGTTAGGACATCAATGTATCTTTTTTGGGGGAGACAAAATTTAACTCATAACCTATTCGATCGAAGATGGCAGTTCAAAGGTTAGACTGGGAAGCAGAATTGTCAAATGCAGAAGAATTAACAAGCAACCATGAAGGAAGAATGGACTGTCAGGATGATTTTAAAGGAAAGAATGGGCTAGAGTGAAGAACCCGAGGGAATATATTGGATTGGCCAAAAAGTTCATTCAGGTTTTTCATAGCATTGTACAGAAAAACCTGAACAAATTTTCTGGCCAACCCAATAGTATTTCTTAGGTCATGTCTAGCTTTTATTGATTTGGCATGATCTGAGTTGGAACTCTGAACATTTAAGTAGTCACAAAAGCATACTTACTGACACTGTGTCAGGAAACTGTGGGAAGTCTACATTGGCTGAAGGTACCTCCTAGGAGGCAGAGGGAGATGTTTTAGGGTTAGATCACGTGGGACCTCAAATGGCTATTGAGGAATCTATAGTTCAGTAGTGAGTGGGTCCAGGGAGGGTTCTGTGCAATCCAATGACACAATCAAAGCTGAGTTCAAAAAGGTAATCAAAAAGTGGTGGCGGTTAGATTAGAGTAGGGAGAAATGAGATGTGAATCTTCCAAATGAAAGTCTAGAGCAAGAGGTTAGGTGAGAGATGTAGAGGGCTTGCACTTTGGTGATGACGGTGGGTTGGTTTAGGAGGGGACCATGTAAAGGTATCATTTTCCCCTAGGGCTAGGCTTGCGGCTAAGGGGAAGGAAGCTGAGTCTTACTTTGTGAGCATCACTGGAGGGGCATGTTAGGGCACCCAGCACCATTAGATATTTGAGGTTGTTCAGCTAAGATAATCATGTTTTGTTTTTTGTCTAGTTTTTTCAGAGAGAATTTGGTAAGCTGCTGGATGGATTTTGAGGCAGTTAAAAGAGTCTACCCAAGGAATGAGGAAAACTGGGGAGAAGGAATGAATTATCTGCGTATTTGAAGTAAGTCAAGAAGCTAGATAATGTTCCTTGATAGGTTTCCCTGTACATGATTCTGTCACACCAAATTAAAAGATTTCACAGTCCTTAGACTGTGAAAGGCTCTCTTAAGAGCCTTCCTGTGGAATGTAAAGATTTCAGACCATAGATCCAAAACAATCAAAATCTCCAGAAACACTCATTCCTATTGTGATACCATGCTATTTATTTTTCACAGAAGACTAGATGGAAAAAAAAATCATTGTACTGAATTTTTGCTTTATTTTCTTTGGAACCTATGCAGGGTACAATGGATGAAGTGATAATTGCTAGTCCCCATCTCTGGTCAAAATAAGCAAAACTCTGAATTAGACTTTGGAGTTCTCCAAGATACATTCCTAAAGGACTTTTCTTTCTGTGGCTTGAATTCTATTGTCTTTTCTGTGACTGGCTGAATACTCTTTTTGCTGTATTTTCAGAGAAGGTGAGCTTAATTCACAGGAACTTGAACACAGTGCAAAAGGCAACATTTGTGTTGCTAATATCCATTCTTAGAGCCTGGGAAATCCCTCTGTGTTTATGACTTCCCTAGCTCTGCCAGAGAAAACAGCAGCAGGGCATAAGCTGAGAACACAGGGCTTGCAAGCATCTAATTTAGGCTTAGATGCTTTTGATGTAATGGGTTACCTCTGAAGCCTCCTTGTCTTTTGTTATTAGCCACCAGGAGAGAGAGGCAGGAAATAGTGTGTTTCCATTGAAGAAAGCAGGATGTGGTGAGTTGCTGGCTTCTGATGTCAGGCATAGGATGATGCAATAAGTGTGCCTTTGGCGGCTTGCTGTCAAATTAAACTGTGGAGCCTTAGATGTGAATTGATGTGCTGTGCTCGGGACACTGTCTATACAGTGCGAGGAGCATGGGGCAGCTGAGGGGCATGAGATGCACACAGAGAGGACCAATCTTCATTGGATTTTTTCCTATTTAGAAAGCATGGTTCTTCTGGGTTACTGCTGGTATCCACTGTCTTTCTCCACATCTGTCATTGATCAAGGATCCAGTGGAGAGAAAAGAAAATGACTCCAGCGGTGTATCATGAGCAGTGGTCAAGGCCCAAGACCAGGAGCCGTGATTATGGTTCTAGCACCAGCTCCGGGTGTCCTGGAAGTGTTCACGCCGTGGCTTCTGCTCTGCTCACAGGCTCCCAGGGGCTCGCACATGGCACCATCTTCCATTTTTGATCTCTTTTCTCCTACGTGGAATTGGATCAAAAATGGAATTGGTCTCTGGAATTTCTCACAAGGCCCAGAAAGAAAAGACAACTCGTATTTGGTGAGGGCCTACTATTTAGCAAGAATCCTTCCAGATGCTTCTGTTACCTCCTTTAATCCTGAGCAATCCCTCTCAAGTATCATTATATGATTTTAAAAATGATAGAACTGAGGCTTGGAGAGGTTCACATTCATAAAAGATTCAAGCAGCAGAGCCTAGATTAGATTCCGGGTTTGGCTTTGCTCCGTGGCACTGAACTGCCCCTGTCACTGTGAATTTTGGGCTAGAAGGCAGAAACTCCAGTTACCAGTGTCTTTTACCACCAGACTGTGGAGCTTTGCATAAGTCTTCCCACCTCTTCCTGCTTGGTTTCCTTGGTTAAATATTAGGACAATAATTCTGACCCCCCTCAGGAAGACCTGCCGAGGGCTAGAGTTTGTTGCAAATAAAAGCTTTAGACAATATTAAATTAACATTTACTGTAAGTCCACAAACATTAGACAGTATTAATGGAGTGCTTTTCTCTTCATTGCTCCGTCCCAGGCACTATGCAAACTGAGTGAGCCAGGCATGGTCTCAGCCCTCCAGGCACATGTGAGAGCTGCTTACGTTAGATTTGTTTTAAGGAATAAACAGGAAAAAGAAACATATCGGTAACTGTACCAATACAATAGATACAGAGCATAAACAAACTGGTTAGAAACAAAATGTTTTTGGACTAAAATTATCTTGCAAAATCCTGAAAGAGAAAGGGAATGCTTTGGTTAGAATATGTCCCAGTGGAAAAAGCCATTCCTTTTCTGGTAGGTGGTACATTTTCTTGGCGATCATAGGAAAGTATGGAAGGCAGCTATGCTCACTGTGATCCCACCAATGTTGCTAGTGGGAAGGTTTGAAAAAAGTTAACTGGTGGATGAGGAGCAGATGGACAAGCATCCTAGATAGAAGAGAAGCACTGAGAAGACAAGTTTAGAGACAAGAATGGGACGTGTTGGAGGGAAAGAAGGAAGGAGACAATTAGGACTTCTGAGTGATCCCAGAGAAGTACTGTAGTCTGGGGTTGCCGTGCGTGCTTTGAGATGTGTGTTTTTTAAATTGAGGTATTGTTGATTTACAATATTGTGTTAGTTTCAGGTGTACAGCAAAATGATTCATATATATATATATATATATATATATATATATATATACATATATATTTTTTTCTGTTATAGGTTACTAGATGATATTTAGTTCCTTGTGCTATATAGCATATCTTTATTGCTTATCTATTTTATATATCGTGTTTGTATCTGTTAATCCCATGCCCCTAATTTACCCCTCCCCTACACATTTTCCCTTTGGTAACTGTAAATTTGTTTTCTATGCCTGTGAGTCTGTTTCTATTTTGTATACATAATCTTTTATATTATTTTTAGATTTCACATATACGTGATATCATATAATATTTATCTCTTTGTCTGACTTACTTCGCTGAGTGAAATATTCTCTAGATCCTTTCATGTTGCTGCAAATGGAATTATTTTGTTCTTTTTATGGCTGAGTAGTATTCCATTGTGTATATATATATTCCACATCTTCTTTATCGATTCATCTGTCGGTGGACAATTAGTTTGCTTCTATGTCTTAGCTATTGTAAATGTGCTGCTGTGAACATTTGGGATGCATCTAGCTTTTCAAATTAGAGTTTTCTCTGGATATATGCCCAAGAGTGGAATTGCAGGATCATATGGAAATGCTAGTTTTAGTTTTGCTTGCTTTCCATAGTGGCTGCCCCAATTTACATTCCTACTAACAGTGTAGGAGACCTTCTTTTCTCCATACCATCTCTAGCTTTTACTATTTGTCCCCTCATAACTCAGTTGGCATATTCAAAAGCAGAGACATTACTTTGCCAACAAAGCTTCATCTAGTCAAGGCTATGGTTTTTCCTGTGGTCATGTATGGATGTGAGAGTTGGACTGTGAAGAAGGCTGAGTGCCGAAGAATCGATGCTTTTGAACTGTGGTGTTGGAGAAGACTCTTGAGAGTCCCTTGGACTGCAAAGAGATCCAACCAGTCCATTCTGAAGGAGATCAGCCCTGGGATTTCTTTGGAAGGATTGATGCCAACGCTGAGACTCCAGTACTTGGCCACCTGATGTGAAGAGTTGACTCATTGGAAAAGACTCTCATGCTGGGAGGGGTTGGGGGCAGGAGGAGAAGAGGACGACAGAGGATGAGATGGCTGGATGGCATCACTGACTCGATGGACGTGAGTCTCAGTGAACTCTGGGAGTTGGTGATGGACAGGGAGGCCTGGAGTGCTGCGATTCATGGGGTCACAAAGAGTTGGACACGACTGAGCGACTGAACTGAACTGAACTGAACTGAACTCGGTTGATAAAGAATCTCTCTGCAATGCAGGAGACCCAGGTTCGATCCCTGGGTTAGGAAGATCCCCTGGAGAAGGAAATGGCAATCCACTCTAGTATTCTTGCCTGGAGAATCCCATGGACAGAGGAGCCTGGCAGGCTACAGTCCATGGGGTTGCAAGAGTCGGACATGACTGAGTGACTAAAGAGAGAGAGAGGGAGAGAGAGAGAGAACTTTTTTAATGATAGTCATGAGATATGTGGTTTGTGTCCTGCTTCTGATCTGTAGGTGATAAGAAAAGAGAAGCAGAGCTGAAGGCTCTGAGGTGGCAGGTGCACTCAAATCCAATAAAATGTGAGAGGCCTGCCCGGCCCTAGCTGGCAGAGGTGACAGTGATGGTTGTAAGGGCCAGTGTTAAAATTGCATCATGATGTGTTACACGATCCTTTCCCAAATCTGTGTGTCAAAATTGCACTCAGCTTTGAATGCCACCTCCTCCATGAAGCCTTTATTGATTTCACTAAACTGGTTATCTTGTCTCATTTCTCGGGACACCCAGTGCTGCTTTTGCCTTTTCTTCAGGGGCTTCACACATTCAGCTGGACTTTCCAGTTATTTTTGTACATGCCATGTCCATCTAATTAGTAATCTCTTTCAAGGCAATGGAGCACTTTATTCATTTGGGGGGCTCCCATTCCACCCAGGGAAGAGGTAAGCTAAAATATGTTTGTGGAACCAAATGGAAGCAGTAGTGATTTGAATAATAAGGATGTGGCAGCACTGGAAACAGCAGGCATCGAGCTAGTAGCTCTGGCCCGAGAAGGGGCATGTGTGGGTTCAAGCCATGACTTTGAACATCTGAGGCTATTTTTTTGGTCTTCCATTGCATGCCTCTCATAAATCTTCTCAGCCTAGTGGGATAATATCACTCACTCTCCTGCTATACCCATGGGGGAAATGAGGAGGAAAGGAGAGAAAAATATCACTTATTAGGTACTTGCTATGAGCCAGAAGCTTCTTAATTATTTGGATTTTCTTGATTATAAAATGACATTGATTTTAGAACAATATTTTTTGGGAAAATTAAAACCAACTATATTCCATCAGTAATTCAACTGTAAGATACATTTTGATCTTGGTAAAGGAATTCTGGGATGTAATGTGAAGCTCAGAGACCCCATCTTCTGCTTCTCTGGAGCCCCCCTAGAGGTAGACCCAAAGCCTTCTTCAAATCCCCCTGGAATCCATGTGAGTCAATGGTGTAGATGTTACTGAGGATTTCATAGGGGAGGTAGGAAGAGAGGTGTATACTGCACACTTGCAGTAACAGCTTATTAATGCTCTTACGAATGAAATTTCTCAAGCACTTCACCACAAGGAGGTCCTTTGAGTTCTCTTTCTCCCAATTGCATCCATCCAAGCAGGTTTCTCTCTCTCTCAGTTCTCCTCTCAGCCCCCACGAAGTAAACTCCTCTTCTTTTTTTGTGCAAAGTAGTTCAACTCAGTCTTGTCTATTTCAACAGTCTTTTCTTTCCAACATTCATCCTCTTTTGAAGCCAGTTTAGCAAATCCTTTTTATGACTTGATTGTGCCCTCTGGGATCTCACTCTGCTGCTGCTAAGTTGCGTCAGTCGTGTCTGCCTCTGTGCGACCCCATAGACGGCAGCCCACCAGGCTCCCCCATCCCTGGGATTCTCCAGGCAAGAGTGGAGTGGGTTGCCATTTCCTTCTCCAGGGAATCTTCCCAACCCTGGGATCAAACCCATGTCTCCTGCTTGGCAGGAGAATTCTTTATCACTGAACCACCTAGGAAGCCCCTCCAGCTAAATATATCATCGAATTCATTCATGTTGTATCTGTGCTACAACGTATTATTATTCACATATTATTCCGATTTTTCAGACAAAGAAACAAGTACAGAAAAAGTAAAGTAACTTCCTAACTTACAAAGAGGAGCAGAGTCAGGGTTTGTATTTAGGACTGGCAGACTCAGAAACCTGCAGTCGTTCAGTAGACAGAGCTGCCTTGTAGCACGCATCTCTGCTTAGTGCAGTGCCTGCAAATCCTCCACTTCCCAAGAGGGAGTTAGATCTCAGCCACGTTGTCAGGCAATAAACGCCAATTCAGAATCTACTGGACCCTGGAAAGGTTCTGCTGTAGCGGGTACACGAGGATAGAGGGTGCATGGGACAGAGGGGAATGCTTTGTACTCTGGACAAGCCTTCAGTCTAGCCAGGAAAATGGGAATTGCTCCGAGACAGTGGTGGAACAATTTATAATCCGAGGTGGTAGATTTGGGGTGGGTAGGGAGGAGAGCCTCCAAGAGGCCTCCTAGAGGAGGAAGACAAGCACACCTCCAAAGTGGAGTTGGTGATGAGTAAGGTAGAGCCTGGGTAATGGAAGAGACCCCTCTGTTCATTCTGAAAATGTTCCCTTGAATGAAAAAAGGAGCCTGGGGCCAGCAGCTTTATTACACTTTTGAAGTTGAGAGTTAGGAGACAGAGGCTTTTACAGAGCACTTCAGAAACCTAATATTAGGTTTACAAAGATCACATTGTTTAGGAAAGGAAAGGACTTTATACTACCTTGATTGTGTTCTCCTGACATTTCAGAAGAGCCTGGGGGCTCTCTAAGGGTAGTGTGGAATGTTGTGAGCTGATTGTTTTAAAAACCGTTTCCTGTATGCAGAGAGTGATTTTTTTTTTTTTTAAAGAAAAAGCGATGGACTTCAGCTTTCTCTTTATTTCCTTGTTCCTGTGATGTGTCAGGAGCATCATTTAGACACTTGGCAGAGGTGTCCACGTATTTGCATTGTAGGTAGGGAATAAAGCTGGAGATGGAGAAAGGAGATAAGAGTTGAGCATCAGGGCCCCAGAAGATGAGGATGGGAAAGAGGTGTGTCCTGGGCCACTGGTGTGGTGGAGGAGAGGAGGTGAGACCTACCTGGTCCCCTGGTTGCCAGCTGCTGTCTGAATCTACACCCAATCTGCAAAAGGTGATTGTCCTGTTTGGTTCCTTCCCCTCTCCTCTCCACCATTTATGCTCATTTATTTTCTTGGCTGAAGGGTTGAAGATTTCCTGTTAAGATGATCTTTCTGATCAGCTTTGATATTCTTATTGTCCGTTCTTGGAGTATTTCCCTAGAATGACATTTTTATTATATCAGTGTAGCACTTTTTCCTAACTGAGAATCTATACTGGAAATGTCAGAAAGGATGGCTTGTAACAGTGGATTGTGGGTGGTTAGCCTCCCTATCGAAAGATGAATCTCAAGGCACAGAAATTGCAGGGACTAGAAATAGCAGCTGATGAGAGTTCCCAAGGCAGCCCAGCTGCTGGCCTCCTAGGACTTTACCAGACACGTTTCTCCTGAAATAGCTTCTGAAACAACCAGACTACCACATTCTTCACGAGATGAAGACCATGTGACATAAAAGAGGATTGGATTTAAAGAGTTTTATGGACATTCTGTTAATGTAAACCCAATTTTCTTTACCGTAAATGATGTGGTTGGAACTCTGCAGATAGAATAGAATTCATTAAATTGATGCGCAGAGAAACTGTTTTACATTTCTAGGACTGAAGGCACCTTGATTTATTTGAAAGATGTTTATTCTCCAGCAGTGTCCTCTCTGCTCAGTTCTCTTGTTTTTTATGCCTCCCTGGCTAGGTCTGTGTCTATAGCTTGGAGGATTTGGCTATGTTCCACTTTTTAGGTTCATCAACATCCTTCTAGTGATTGATTTAGTGATGACAGGAGGAAAAAGGGCCTTTGGTCTGCCCCTAACATTTAAAGTGCTGGGAGCAAGAGTTCACCCGGAGGTGTGCATGCACCACATGTCTAAATATTTAAAAACTAGAAACCAAACTATGCCCCAATCCTGGGCAGCTTCCCACTTTGTAGCCCTGCAACCTGTTCCCTGGGACTGAGAGCAAGTGCTCTAGAAGTTACTGGAGGATGCTCCAGTGGGGACCAGCCCTGATTCCCAGGAACCAGCAGTGCTATGGTTCTGCTGGGACCCGTAGGAGCTGTGCCCAGCACTCCTGGCAGGTCTCAGGATGGAACTCTGGACTGAGTTAGGCTCCTGGACAGCTGGAAAGGGCATGTTTCCCTCCACTTCACCTCATTTTTTTCATGAGCTTTTCAAATCATTCTGAGCACCTCTAAAATTGATACCATGGGAACAGAAAAGAAGGACAGGGGTGTGCTGTTATTTGGGGGCAAATCAGATGTGTCAAATAGATAATTTGTTGTTTCACTTTAAACAAAAGCAAAGGCAGAGTCTGTGACCCTCTTCTCCTCTCCCACCATCTGACACAATCATACCCCAGGGCTCTTGTTCCCCATTGCCACCTGGCCTGGGGGCTTCTGTGGCCCATTCTTCCTTCTCCTTTAATTGTCCTCAGTCAAGTCAGTTATCAAACTTTCAAAAATCTTTCTTGTGGGACTAAAAAGAGAAAGACAATTTTTGTGTTTTGAGAGTTCTTCTAAAGCACAAGCCCTGTCCCAAGAGTCCACTCACTACTCTCCCTTACTCAGGTAGGACTTGAAGGTAGGACTCATAAGGTGTCCTCCCTGTCAGGTTTATGCTTCTGTCTGTACCTGGTTCTCGCTGTGTCTGAAGCTTATGTGTGAGATTTCAAATAAAAGAACAACACCATGTGGTAGACAGAATAATTCTGCATCCCCTGCAAAATATCCATGTCCTAATACCCCAGATCGAAACAGTGACATGCTTTATTATTTTGGGCTACAAAATCACTGCAGATGGTGACTACAGCCATGAAATTAAAAGACACTTGCTCCTTGGAAGAAAAGTTAACCAACCTAGACAGCATATTAAAAAGCAAAGACATTACTTTGCCAACAAAGGTCCATCTAGTCAAGGCTATGGTTTTTCCAGTGGTCATGTATGGATGTGAGAGTTGAACTATAAAGAAAGCTGAGCGCCGAAGAATTGATGCTTTTGAACTGTGGTGTTGGAGAAGACTCTTGAGAGTCCCTTGGACTGCAAGGAGATCCAACCAGTCCATCCTAAAGGAAATCAGTCCTGAATATTCATTGGAAGGACTGATACTGAAGCTGAAACTCCAATACTTTGGCCACCTGATGTGACGAGCTAACTCATTTGAAAAGACTGACCCTGATGTTGGGAAAGATAGAAGGCGGGAGGAGAAGGGGACAACAGAGGATGAGGTGTTTGGATGGGATCACTGACTCGATGGATGTGAGTTTAAGTAAGCTCCAGGAGTTGGTGATGGACAGGGAAGCCTGGCATGCTGCAGTCCATGGGGTTGCAAAGAGTTGGACACAACTCAGCAACTGCACTGAACTGAATCCCCCAAACACGTGAATATGTTACCTTACCTGGCAAATGAACTTTTCACATGTGATTAAGTTCAGGATGTTTGATGGAAGTTATTGTGGATCTTCTAGTTACTTTTTTACTTGAAATATAGTTGCTCTTCAGTATTACTTAAGTTAACTAGCTAGCTAGTGTATCTGACTGTTTGCGACCCTGTGGGCTATAGCCCACCGGGCTCCTCTATCTATGGAATTCTCCAGGCAAGAATACTTCAGTGGATTGCCATTTCTTCCTCCAGGGGAATCTTCCTGACCCAGGGATTGAACCCATATCTCCTGTGGCTCCTGCATTGACAGGCAGATTCTTTACCACTGAGCCTCCTGGGAAGCCCCATTTAAGTTACAGGTGTACAGTAAAGTGATTCACCACTTTTAAAGGTTATATGAAATTTATAGTTATTATATGGATCATTCAGTTATAAAAAAGAGGGTAGCAGGAGAGACAGAAGAGGAGGGAGATGTGAGGACAGCAACATAAGCCAGACTGATGCGATTGCTGGCTCTGGAGGGAGAAGAGGGCCTTGAGCCCAGGAGGGCAGGTGGCTTCTATAAGCTGGAACAAGCAAGAAATGGATTCTCCCTATACTCTTTCCTGGAGAATTCCATGAACAGAGGAATCTGGTGGGTTACAGTGTGGGTCACAAAGAGCCGGATGTGACTGAAGTGACTTAGCCCACTAGAGCTTCTAGAAGCCTCTAGAAGCCCTGCCAACCACGTAGATTCCTGACCTCCAGAACTGTATGATAATAAACTTGTGTTAGTTTAAATCACTAAATTGTGGTAATTTGTGGCATCAGCAATGGGAAATGAACACACCCCCCTTCCAACCCATCCTAATCACCTGTTGCTTCCTCAAATCACAGACTTAACCCACTGACTTAGGGATGCTTTGCTTTTTTTTCCTGATGAATTCAAACCATTTTCCATTTCCCACTAACACACACCATGGCTTCACATTCTTGGACTGGGATTTTGAGAAGTCCTAACATGCTCTGCTGTGTTTTAGGGAGAAACAGAGCCCCTATGTATCAGCCGTACCAGTGAGCCAGGCGGATAGGCAGGTGTGAAGGGGACTTGAGGTGATGGACCAGCTGTGTGCTTCTGAGGAACTTGCCTTAATTGGGAAACTTGATTAGGTGGTGCAGTGGTAAAGAATCTACCTGCCAATGCAGGAGACATGGATTCCATCCCTGGGTTGGGAGGATCCCCTGAAGGAGGAAATGGCAACCCACTCCAGTACCCTTGCCTGAAGAATCCTGTAGACAGAGTAGCCTGGTGGGCTACAGTCCATGGGGGTGCAGTGAGAGTGAAAGTTGCTCAGTCGTATCCGACTCTTTGCGACCCCATGGACTGTACAGTCCATGGAATTCTCCAGGCCAGAATACTGGAGTGGGTAGCCTTTCCCTTCTCCAGGGGATCTTCCCAACCCAGGGATTGAACCCAGGTCTCCCCCATTGCAGGCAAATTCTTTACCAGCTGAGCCACAGGGAAGCCCAAGAACACTGGGGTGGGTAGCCTATTCCTTCTCCAGCAGATCTTCCCAACCCAGGAATTGAACCGGGGTCTCCTGCATTGCAGGAAGATTCTTTACCAACTGAGCTATCAGGGAAGCCCTAATAGCTTCTTTGGGGTTACAGAGTTGGACACAACTTAGCGACTGAGCACAATCAGTTAACTGTGTGCAGCTGTGTATGTTGACTCGCTTCTTGCCCTCCCCCACCCCCCAACCCAAGTCTTGACTAAAGCCTCTACAAAGTAGTTCATGTGTGCTGTAACTGTGCTGCAGACTTGCAAGGGGAGTTTAATGACTATTTCGGCCAAGGCAATAATGGGGAAACGGCCCCTTTGAAGCCAGAGTAGGGGAGACAACAGCGATAATTAATTTTCCCGGGGGATGCTCACCTGCAGGGAAGAATCCAAAATACTTTTTCTGAGGAAGGCATGTCGTGGCCATAATGATCAGGGTTCTTGGTCTTAATCAATTGGAAATTGACTAGAGGCCAGACAAGAAATTCAGGCCAGGCTTTATGGGGGCCCTGCTGCAGCAGCAGGGAAAGAGAACAAACAGCAGAGTCCCTCGCTCACTCACTCCCTGAAGGGGCGTGAGCTTGTTCCTCATATGGAGTGAGGCTAGGGCTTGTGCCTAGGGGCTGGGCGGGAGGGGTGGCTTAGGTGTTTTGCCCACCCCTCCTGGGTGATGCTGTGTGCAAGGGGTGCTCAGTACCCTGCTTTTGCTCCTGACTTCCTGATTTTTCTCTTCAGAAGCGGCAGTTGGGCTTTCTTGGTCTTTTTGTAGCTTTTGTCCAGAATTTGCCCCAACTTTCTTTGTATTTTGTTGTTTCAGGAGAGGAGGATCCAGGTGTAAGCATTAATACCAGTGGGTCCCAGGTCCCAGCCTGTCTCAATAAGGGTTAGGATGAAATTCCTTTGCAACGTGAGTGTGCCTCTCTGTGCCAACTACCACTTTTCAAACCCAGGATCTGGGGACACGCAATAACAAAGTGGAACTTAGGAGCTTGGTGGCAATGGGGACTGTCAACCCAAGAAATAGACAGAGGCAGCCTCTGTGGAGTTAGCTTCTTGGCAGGTGAGTCATTGCTTCCAATATACCCAGCCAAGGGCTCAGTTACCTTTACCATGGGTACTGTAACACTTAAACAGCAAACAGCATGTGTTTCTTTTACTATGTCCCACTACAATCATTAGTGGGACAGTTGTTCAGTTGTTCAACAACTGTTTAACACCTTTGTGCCAGAGAAAATGCATAACCCTTTTGGTCTGCCATAAAACAGAAGCAGTTTTAAAAATTGCATTTCTTATAATGAGTGTAAAATTCTTCTGAAATAACATGACCCCCTGCATAATGTGACAATTGTCATACATACCACACACCCAGATCTCAGCAGTTCTATCTGTAAGCACAGGAACCAGTTTTTCAGCACAATCAGAAACCTGGCTTAAGCCCAGGAAGGATTTTAGTTATTTAAGTGATACTGGAATTAAAATGTTTATGTTCAAGCCAAATAGGTTTCTGAGGGTAGTCCAGAAAGTAGGACTTTGTAATTCACCAACTGTCTAACAAATAATGCCACATATTCAAAAGGAGAGACTGGAAAAGATAGTAAATGATGTTGGAGGTTATGGGAGAGAGTGGCTGCTTTGGTATTGGTGGCAGTTGTGAGAACATGACGACAGACTGAAGCTGGTATTTGAAGTGGGAGGGAGTGTCTGACATGACAGAACAGAGTTGGGAAGAGAAAGTGGGAAATGGATAGTCCACCCTGAGGTCAGTGCTTTCCATCAGACCCGAGTTCAGGAGTGCTACTGTCCCGGGAACAGTGTGGCCAGAGGAAAGGAGCAACAGCTACATCCACCTTCTGCCATCCACCCTCCTGTTTACCTCCACCCACAGCCTTTTGTTTCGAAACTAAGAGCTAAACCTTAGTAACCTGCAGTCATTCTAAAAGGGATAGGAGCTCTTGTGAAAAAGAAGTCATTAAATTCTAGAGATACACATGGCACACACAACTGAGGGAGCTGCTCAGGTGTTGACAACTTGCATTGTGATTTGGAGGAAACGGAAAGGCTTCACAAACAGGTCTTTTTACTTCTCTGAAATGTGTTTGGTATTATTGTGGACTTTTTGAAATTCTAAGAAGCTCTTAATGATTCATGCTAGCCAAATGAAGAAGTTAGAGCATTTTTGTATGTACCCCATATAAGAGAGTAGAGAAGACATCAGAAGTCAGTTTCATTATTCTTTCTTGTACTTCTCATTTTATTATTCCAGCCAGGGACATGGAATGTCTTGATAGATTGAACAGCTGTATATATTGACTTAGAACTGAGAGACAAAATGTCTTGAGATTTCTGAGAAAGTATAGCGATGAGATTTATTCGAATCACTTAGCAAATATAAGAAGTGGAAAGCTTCATTAATTCAGGAGCAATCATTTTTGAAATTGTCTGCACTTAGAGAATTAAAATGATAATCCTGACCTGGTTTGACCAGGTCCTGACCACTTTTATGGAAAACTCAAGAGTTTTATATAGTGTTAACTTTCTTTATATAATTTCTTTAGATTTAATTTTTCCTTTCAACTTCAAGTGCTCAGTTGGTTTTGTCACTTAAAGCCTACTGATGACAGCTGAATTATTTCTTAATTTTGTTGGATTTTGATTTTTTTATGGGAGTCTTATTTGTCTTTCTAGAATTATCCTTCATGAAAGCTGCTTCTTTTTATCATTTTTTCTTTATTTCTTGAAATAAATCAAGTATAGCTAAATATGTTATCTCTCGTTATATTAGTTTTGGCAATATATAATGGGTCAATATTAAACGAATTAAAGAATTAGTGGAAATGCTGAAGCTTTTTTGAGGGAAGGAGGGTGAATTGTTTGGGTTATCTATTCCCTTAAGATTTGTTAGAATCATATTAAGTTACTTAAGCACATTCCCTGGAATAGCCTGATATTTCATCACATTTGAAAGCATGTGTTTCCTTCCTAAAGCAGTAAGCCTTAATATCACTGGGGCTGGAAATAAAAATTTCAAATGTCAAAAATTTCTCACATTGTATTTTCAAAGAGAACAGACTTCACTGATGTGAGTGGTTGATGCTTTAAAAGTTCTAAGCAAATGTTCACTTTCAACTGAAATTCTATTCCATCTGCTTAATGAATCCATGTGAAGTACATCACCCTCAAGTTATAGTCATTCTTTCTTTGGTGTGAGGCCTCATCTGAAAACCTGGGAAACAAGCCCCACCAAACAGCACACCGAATACAAAGAATTTAGTAATATTGTAGGTTCCGTTCCAATCTGTTTCCCAAGGTCTTGGTGAAAGGTATTACTCCAGGTTTGCTAGGAGAACATAATTAGGGAGTGTGGGAGAGGGAGCATTTGATCAACCTAATCGGTTATTCCTATCTTGCAGAATTTTTTGATTCCTTCCTCAGTATTACAGAAGGGAATTTCCAGCATCTCAACTTCATCTAATAGGGCTCAGCACTTAGTCCAAATTTCCAGCAATTATTGCAGCACACAATTGGAACTGATATCAATTATTGAAGCTATCGCATTAATGCAACATACTCACTGAGAAAACTCATAAGTATGACTTCAGCCTGATATAAAACTATGCTTTTCCCTCTTAGGTAGAGAACTCTTTTTATCAGATTTTTCCCTTTACAAGGAGCAAAGCACTCTTTGTACACAGATTTCCAAGATTTTTGTCTAAAGAGATTAGCAAAATTTCAGTTCCTCTTTTGCAGCTAAGCCCTTTCCTCCAGATTTTTGACTTCAGAAGTGAGTACCCTAGATCATGTTGGGATCTGACTCTAGGTCTAGAAATAATAGAGGTGACTGTGGAGCCGGGCATGAGAAGAATGGGTGTGCAGGTTGTTACGTGTTTGCTTCTTCCCATTGGTTCTTTGTCTTCTCTGTTTTGCTTGGTGCTTTGGCAAACTGATCTTTTGGACTGTGTCACTGAGCACAGTCCAAACTGATCTCTTGGACTGAGCTCCTTTGACCTCTGACTTCTCATTGGTTTAGGTGAATGGGAAACAGGATCTTGGGTAGTGAAAGAGGAGAGAGTTCAGAGCTTTTCCTTTGCCTTCTTTCTTCTTTTGCCAGGGTCCTGGTTGGGACTGTATTCCTCTATACCCATACTTCCCAGTGGGTGGCCCGCTTCCTGGACAGCTCTCACTGGTTTCAGGCCACATGTCTTTCTTTTCTTGCTCCTTTGGGCTTAGTCATGATAATGGTTTCTTGCTGTTAGCACGGGGTGCCTCGTCATTCCTTACTGGTTCCTTAAAGCTGCCTCGCTCACTTGCTCGCTCAGTTTGCTTTAGTCATGTCCGATTCTTTGTGACCCTATGGTCTGTAGCCCACCAGGCTCCTCTCTCCATGGGATTCTGCAGGCAAGAATATTGGAGTGGGTTGCCATACCCTCCTCCAGGGGATCTTCCCGACACAGGGATCGAACCTACCTCTGTTTATGTCTCCTTCATTGGCAGGCGGGTTCTTTACCACTAATGCTGTCTTGGAACCTAGGCTTTTGTAAACAGTTATAAAATAAATCCTTTTCAGTTAAAACCCTTTGGGTATTCTGTATCTTACCTACAAGGACCTTAAATGATAAAATTAGCCTTTCCTTTCAAGATACGTCCAACATCTAAGGCTGTTTCATCTGTGTTTATGCAACCAAATGGTAAAGGCCTCATCAGATGAGGAAAAGAGGTTGCTATGGCTACAAGGGGGTGTGGCTGGATGTTTGGAGTCTCCTAGTTCTCCAAACCTCCTAAATAGCTCCACTTTGATTTTTGGACCCCATTTTTTCCCATCATTGCTCTATATTTAGCATGAACATTCTAGTGAGTCTGTGAATTCAATCAGTGGAGTTTGTTTTTAAGGTACTTATTTGGAGAGGGCAATGGCACCCCACTCCAGTACTCTTGCCTGGAAAATCCCATGGATGGAGGAGTCTGGTGGGCTGCAGTCCATGGGGTCCCTAAGAGTTGGACACGATTGAGCGACTTCACTTTCACTTTTCACTTTCATGCATTGGAGAAGGAAATGGCAACCCGCTCCAGTGTTCTTGCCTGGAGAATCCCAGGGATGGGGAGCCTGATGGGCTGCCATCTATGGGGTCGCACAGAGTTGGACACGATTGAAGACACTTAGCAGCAGCAGCAGCAGCAGCCTTATATCTCTAAGAGATAAAAAGATTCTTTTAGCTCAGTCTGTGCTTTGAGATGTAGGTCATGATTTGACTGTGTTACTCTCTTTTTTGAACTGGCCAGAGCCAGTAAAAGAAGCCATCTACCACTCTACATGGAATTCCTCACATCCTTTATGTTGTTTCATGACACTGAAAAATTGGTCCCCCACAGCCTTGAAGTCCTAAAGGACTTCATTTTAAGTGATCCCAGGAGATACTTTAATGAGCTGTTTCTCCTGTCTGCCATGAGTTAGAATATTCTCTTTCCTGAATACTAGAGGGATTCTTACTGCTTTCAGCCAGATAACCAATCCTAGATCTGCCCATTTCTTTAAGGGTCCATTACCTGCAATTTCATTCTCTGGTATCAAACTATGTTTCAATCAGCATACGTGATTTTAATCAACAGAAATTGCCTTTAGGTGGTTTAAGCCAGAAAAGAAATTTTTGGAGGATGATGAGTAATTCAGATTCCACTAAAAAATGGGCAGACACTAAGTGAAGAGTCTAGAAAATAAGAAAATTAACTAAAGTCATGTCAAAGCAATAGTTTGGTTAGGATTCTACCATGGGATCTTGCCATAGTCATTGATGGTCTCTCGGTGTCACTGAGACCGTGAATAATTTTTCAACATTTCTAGCATATTTAGGGCATTTTCTCAGATTGCCAGTGTTAAAATCTCTGATTGGAGCATTTGATAGACTTAGCCTAAGCTCTAACTGTTAGTGAATGAGTATGAGCCTGGACCTTGCCTCCCACTAACGTTACCACAAAAGAGAATTCTTGCTGAATTGGTTCAGCTGGTAAAGAACTTGCCTGCCAATAGGAGATATAAAAGATTCGGGTTTGATCCCTGGGTTGAGATTTCCTGGAGAAGGAAATGGCAATCCACTCCAATATTCTTGCCTGGAAAATTCCATGGACAGAGGAGACTTGTGTGCTACAGTCCATGGGGTTGCAAAGAATCAGACATGACTGAGCATGCACGCACACACTCAGTTGTTGGTTAGCTAAAAATCAAGACAAAAACTGAATAAAAAAAAAAAGGAAGCAATCACTGTTTAATATATGCATCCTGACTTCTTGACTCTGTGTAGTCAGAGTCCTTTTGTGGGGCCAATGTTGGAAGAGCAGTCAAGCATACTTGCTATAATTCTTGGCCACAGTGACTCAAATATGAAAGTAATGATTATTCAAATTGGTTATGGTTTGAGCATTGTTATGCACATCATTTATGGTCTAAACTCCTCTCCCTTTCCTCCTTTTTCCTAATATCCCACTGGTCACAAATCTTTGTTGATTTGTATTCCATTCTACCATAGAGATTTGATAATTTTATTTTTTATTATTTGTAATTTTGGCTGATAAGTCAAATCAGTAAGTGATGCTAAGCCATACCTAGTATCAAACATTAATAAAAGAGGACAGGTAAAGGGGAAGAATGTTCTTGTTATCTTTACTGTCTCTTTTTAAAATTAATATAGTTTTTCTTTGTTTCAACTGTTGTTTCTCTGAGTCCATCAAAAATTGAAAATTGTACATTTTGTATTTATTCTGCTGTAGATAATTTCTTCCATTTTGATAAAATTGACGATTTAGCCAAGGATGTAATGTTTTGATTCTAATGATTAAATGAATACCATTTTTTACAATAAGAAGGGGCATATTTATGATTTCTTCTGTCATTTTACTTATTATGTAGAAATTGTAGATTTCACATATCATAAGTCCTTATTACTTGCATAATTGAAGATTTATAAAAAGCTTGTATTTCTGTGGAAACCTTCCAGTTTTGAACTATGAACACTGTGAATTGCCCTAGAAGATCCCAGTATCGTCACTGGTAAACATAATTTTGACGTCACTGTTGAGGCCAGCTTTTCGCTCATGATCCAGCTATGGAAAAAATAGACAATGTTGAGTAGTTACTATTTATCAATTAAAAGAACAGGAATGATATTTGGGGATGTTCTGAGTGAGTCATGAAGAATATGCAGGAGCCATGAAGTTAAAATATCTTGTTGGCATCTGGCTTTCCCTGTTCACCCCTAACCTATAAAATAGTTAAGACAAACCCCTCTTACTGCAACACCTCCATGAAAGGGACATGAAAAGGAACTTAAATCCTTCTGCTGTGTCTGTGTATCACATCCTCTCTCTTCTTTACCAGACGCTATTTCATATGGTCTGTATATAGTTACAAAGGCCTCATTCCCAGTCCCAGAGAGAACAACTTGGCTTTTGACTCACATGTTGTCAAGTAGCCAATTAAATAAGATTTTCCATTTTTCAAGTGGTGTTAGGGTGTTGTCTAGGTAAAATATCTGTCATCCTATCACATTGGCACATCTGTTGACTAGATTTAACTGAATCTAAAACTGTAATATGATTAGAACAGCAGATGTGGAATGACGTGAAAAAAAAGGCAGGCAGCTTGAAGAGTATCTATTGTTTTTTATTAATTATGGTATCAGCTTTAAAAAAATGACAGAGTTCAGACAGATCCTTCATATTTAAAGAGGAAGTCTTCAGGTATCAGTTAATTTTAATGGGCAGGTTCTCTACTGATATGTACATGTATATCCCTACAGACATTCCAAGTATACTTATCAACATCTGGAAGCAGTGTTGGCCAAACCGCGTGCTTAGTTCTTAACATCAAAAACCATATTTTGAAAAGAATCTTTTATAAATTTTGGAAGGAAGCTGTGAATAGTTACCAAAAAAGTAGACTTATCAATATATTCTAATATCTGAGTTATTAGGGAGTCAGATGTCTGAAACGCAACTCTAGCGCAATCTGGAGTTTAGAAAAAAAGAGAAAAATATCAGCAAGGATGTGACTAGATTAGACGAGTTGAATATACTATTGTACTCACTGAAAAACTTCTCTTTCATTCATTCATTCATCCATTCTTCCTTCCTTTTTCTTCTTCTCTTTTTTTAGGCTAAAATTTCAGCAGCTACTTAGCTAGCTCACACTCCAAAAGATGAGGTTGATTGATCCTTTGATTAATTAGAAGAATGGGAAAATGTTATGGGTGAGCCAAAGCTTTTAAGATTCAGCTCTGTAGGTTGAAATGCATAGGAGAACTGAATAGGAAAGAGAAGAGATAAAGAAGGGATAAAGAAAAAATATGCCTCAGAGGAAAGACAACACAACAAAAGTGGCAGAAATTAGAAGACAGGAGCTAAGAACTGCTGCTGCTGCAGCTGCTAAGTCGCTTCGTGTCCGACTCTGTGTGACCCCATAGACAGCAGCCCACCAGGCTCCCCCGTCCCTGGGATTCTCCAGGCAAGAACACTGGAGTGGGTTGCCATTTCCTTCTCCAATGCGTGAAAGGGAAAAGTGAAAGTGAAGTCGATCAGTCCTGTCCGACTCTGAGCGACCCCATGGACTTCAGCCTACCGGGCTCCTCCATCCATGGGATTTTCCAGGCAAGAGTACTGGAGTGGGGTGCCATTGCCTTCTCCGGGAGCTAAGAACAGAGTGGTAAAAAACAGATAATGCAGGACTGTGACGTTCATGATGTGTATCAGATTCCATGAATTCACTCGTTTATTCATTCAAACCACATTTATTGGGTTAATCATCTGTGCCTAACATTAGGAAAATCCTGGATGGTTCAAAGGTGGACAAATACTGTCCCCATCTCTGTCCTCCAGGTGCTCAATGTTGGGTGAGGGTGGGAGAGTGTGGACCCATGTTATAGGTGCGATGCTGCTGCTGTTGCTGCTGCTGCTGCTGCTACGTTGCTTCAATCGTGTCTGACTCTGTGCAACCCCACAGATGGCAGCCCACCAGGCTCTCCCGTCCCCGGGATTCTCCAGGCAAGAACACTGGAGTGGGTTGCCATTTCCTTCTCCAATGATAATGATGATGCTATATGTGTGCAAATGATACAGCAGGAGCACAAGGGAGGAATTTACCACTTTTCCTTGGAAAAGGAGGAAGGAAGGCTAGAAAAGACTCTGAGCTGAGCCTTAAATGTTACTTCCTTACAGTTTCTGGCAGGTTCCAATGGAGACATTCAAAATAAGAATTAACCACCTACCAACCCTAATAAATAGTGATCATAATGTTGCCTGAACCATCTAAGGAAAGTTTTTATGTTCTGTACAACTTGTGTGTGCCTTAAGACTTAACTCAGTGACTCCATCTATTCTTTGGAGGTGATCTCCTTCTTTCATCACCCAGACTTAAACTGTCCTTATTAGAATTATCACAAGCTAATGGACCGTGTCTAGTCTATAAACCATCATTAGATCATACTGCTTTCCACTCTATGTAATTTCCCTCATTACTGGATTGTAAATTCCCTGCTGCTGCTGCTGCTAAGTCACTTCAGTCGTGTCCAACTCTGTGTGACCCCACAGATGGCAGCCCACCAGGCTCCCCCGTCCTGGGATTCTCCAGGCAAGAGTACTGGAGTGGGTTGCCATTTCCTTCTCCAATGCATGAAAGTGAAAAGTGAAAGTGAAGTCGCTCAGTCATGTCTGACTCTAGCGACCCCATGGACTGGAGCCTACCAGGCTCCTCCATCCATGGGATTTTCCAGGCAAAAGTACTGGAGTGGGGTGCCATTGCCTTCTCCGTAAATTCCCTAGTGTCCTTGAAATACTTTCCTAGTAAATTTTAGCATCTGTTGTTTGTTGTTGTTCACTCCCTAAGTTGTGTCTGGCTCTTTGCAACCCCATGGAATTTACAGCTGCAAAATGAGTGAATCAATGTGGTAAGGCTCTTGACACGTCAAAAGATTACGCTTTTGATTATCCGGAAAATGTAATACTTAGTTCTAGCCTCTTCTCTATAACAGAATTGTGAATGTAAGGCTCAATCCATCATCTAGCATGACTTTATCTTACTGTTAAAAAAAAAAAGCACATCTGAAAGTTAGGGACGAAGTGCAGGTAATGGCTTCGCATCATGAGCACTTTCAGAAGAATATTACCTGTGGTCAGGAAATAACAGTTTTAAGGAGGCTGAGGTGCAACCCCAGTCCTAGATTGCTGCTCAGCATGGTTTATCAGGAAAGGGTGGGAACCACTTACAACGGTGTGAAATTCATCTGTGAAGCCTCTCTCAGTGCTGTGCCATCTGGTGAAACACTGGTGAATAACTAGCCAATTACATTACCAGAAAAGATGACATTGATTCTAAAATTTAAAATTGTGAGTGTTTCCTCATTGAATTCAGCCATCAGGCAGTCAGTCAGTGTTGATGAACAGAATATCTGAAGATCTCCGGCTTAAATTTATTTGCATTATTGAATTCATATTTTCAGCTAATGATCCAGGGCTCAATAGTTCTCTCTCTGACATTTTACATGTCCTAGAACTTTCCTGTGAATGGGGAGATATGTTTTTTCCAGTAATTGAGAATGTGGGTCAACGTTTTTGAGAACCACTCTGCAAATGGGAAGTGTTGCAGTGTATAAATTCAAGCCATTATTATTATTGCTATTAACTCTGCCTGGTAATTACCTGAAGACCAGTTCATCCACTGAAACTTAACTTTTTAATGCAGACTGCAAGGAATTTATAACCTTATCTACTAGTCCTTTTCCTTTTTAAAAATTTTAATTTCCTTTTAATGCTACATGGTCAAATGTATGAGGTATAAAATTATATGAATGAATAGGTTACACATATAAAAAGTGATCCTCTCTGTATGGAGAGAGTAACATGGAAACTTACATTACCATATGTAAAATAGATAGCCGATGGGAATTTTCTGTATGATTCAAGGAACCCAAACAGGGGCTCTGTGACAATCCAGAGGGGTGGGATGGGGAGGGAGATGGGCGGGAGGTTCAGAGGGAGGGGATATACGTATACCTGTGGCTGATTCATGTTGATATTTGGCAGAAAACAACAAAATTCTGTAAAGCAATTATCCTTCCATTAAAAAAATAAATAAATTTAAAAAAGTGATCCTCTGTGGATCATTCTACATTTCTGTGGGAAGAATTGAGGAGAAAAAACAGGAAATGTAGGTGTGAATTAATTTTCATTTATTTAAAATTAAAGAAGAAAGGAAACTCAAGTCTTCTAAAATAAAGTGCCTTTGGAGGTTAATTTTGGTTAAATGAATTAAAAACTGTTTTCAGATTAAAGGAAATAAGCAACAGTCAAATGCTCTGAAAGTTTTTAAGGAAAAGAAAGCTTAAAGACTCCAATTTAACATTTAAAACACAAGTATAAGCTTCCCAAACCAAAGGAAAAGAGAAGAAAATTCCTTTTCCTGAGACTGTGATAATGGCTTAATAAGCAACTCCCCCCCAAACATTCTAAAATTTCAGAGAAAAACCCTGAAAAATACAAATATCTCTGATATTCATTTAATGAGAAGTCACAGAATAGATTGAAATAAATGTGCTAGTAATTAAAATTGGTTGAAAATCACCACTGAATTCCTTAAAAATGTTTAGAGAACATAGGAAGATACACAGATGCTTTGTAAGATGTTGATAGCTTAGAGACACTTCACATAAAAGATATTGCCTGTTACTGGACATAATAAAATAAAATTATTCTAAAATCTTCCAATAATAAAATTGAAATTATTATACTGGTATTAGAATTTGTAGTTTATAAAAATGCTGCAGATATGTTTTTCCACAGTTAAATCCTTGATAAGAGAAATATTCAAAATCATGACCTATAGAAATAACTCAAGACATGCTATTATGCTAAGCAATGGAAATAAAATTATTTTTGTTAAACGGTAACATAATGATGTTAATTAATTTGATATTACAATTTTCCTCTCTATTTTAATAGGCCTTATCTGTAACAGTTTTGCTGTTTTACAAGTATAATGAAGTTTGATAAGTCAGATATTAGAATACACATTTGATCAGCAGAACTCTACTCTGAGCTAAAAGTTCAGTTGATTATAAACTTTATAAATATTAATGGAATGCTGTGTTCCTTTATGCTTATTTAATAAGGGAAACAAAATAAGGAGTTATCAAAATGGTGACTGTTGGGGAATTAAGAAATTCACATTAGCTGTTCAGATAGCCAGATTTTTCAGTATATTTTAAGATATTCTATTTCCTCAGTGCTTATATAAATATGAATATCACTGACCCATATAATTCACTGTCTCTATACAAAGAAGTAAAACAAAACCAAAATTCTAACTAAGAAGGCATGTTTGCTAAATACATACACATTTTTTTTTACAGGTTGTACAGCCTGATATTGTTAAATATTTAAAGCAAGAACTAGTATTTAAAGATTGAAAATTCTAGTTATCTGTTCTGGAAGGACATTTCTCACTTTACTCCTTGTCATTTATTTTCGTTTAAGCAAGTCTATATTTCTTTGACCCCTCATGGTAAAGAAAATAGAATAGAATATCAGAATTCCCCAGTTGATAGAGGTCATATATTGTTAGCTGGGCGGGAGCCCACAATGCTTGGATGCAGATGAGTTTGCTAGTGTACACACTAGCAAGAGTGGAAATTTACCTTGACTCAATTGGAAGTGGATAAAAGCAGTACTATTGCCATGATCTAGAACTTGGGGACAATGCCAATGCATTAGCATGGAAGCCCAGTCAGAAACACTTCCTGTGGACAATGGGAGGCCCAGCCTCATCATACTCCTGCTTACTGATCCACATTTGCTGGAACGTGGACAGGCTGGCCAGAATGGAGCCCCCAATCCAAACAGAGTACTTCCGTTCTGGGGGAGCAATGATCTTGATTTTCATGGTGCTGGGTGCCAGGGCTACAATTTCCTTCTGCATCCGTTCAGCAATGCCAGGGTACATAGTGCTGCCCCCAGACAGCACGGTGTTGGCGTACAGATCCTTGCGAATATCCACATCGCACTTCATAATAGAGTTGAAGGTTGTCTCGTGGATTCCACTGGACTCAATGCCCAGAAAGGAAGGCTGGAAAATGGCTTCTGGACATCGAAATCGCTCATTCCCAATAGTGATCACCTGCCCGTCGGGAAGCTCGTAGCTTCTCTCCAGGGAGGAGGATGCTGCAGTGCTGACCATCTCTTGCTCAAAGTCTAGGGCCACATAACACAGCTTCTCTTTGACGTCACGAACAATCTCCCGCTCAGCCGTGGTGGTGAAGCTGTAGCCTCGTTCTGTCAGGATCTTCATGAGGTAATCGGTCAGGTCTCTGCCGGCCAGGTCCAGACGTAGAATGGCATGAGGCAAGGCATAGCCTTCATAGATGGGTACAGTGTGAGTGACCCCATCCCCAGAATCCATCACGATGCCGGTGGTCCGGCCTGAGGCGTAGAGGGACAGCACGGCCTGGATGGCCACATACATGGCAGGTGTGTTGAAAGCCTCGAACATGATCTGAGTCATCTTCTCCCGGTTGATCTTGGGGTTGAGGGGTGCCTCAGTGAGGAGGATGGGATGCTCATCTGGAGCCACGCGGAGCTCGTTGTAGAAGGTGTGGTGCCAGATCTTCTCCATGTCATCCCAGTTGGTGACCACTCCATGCTCAATGGGGTACTTCAGGGTCAGGATGCCTCTCTTGCTCTGGGCCTCATCCCCCACGTAGCAGTCCTTCTGGCCCATGCCTACCATGACCCCCTGGTGCCGGGGACGCCCCACCATAGAGGGGAACACAGCCCTGGGGGCATCGTCACCGCCAAAGCCTGCCTTGCACATCCCTGACCCATTATCCACCACCAAGGCAGACAGCTCGTCATCACTCATGGTCCTGTCCAGAATCTTCCAGATGGGTGAACAGAAGTTAAATGCAAAGACCAGACTCTGGTGTGCAAGAGAGAGAATGAACAGGCTGACAACTCTTCAGAGCTGCCTGCAGAAAGGGGAGCCTGTGCTGTGATGATAGGTATTTAAAGGTGCACACTGGTGCCTCCCATGTCCTATCCCACCAGTTCTCAGCATTTCTGGGTGGGGTTGCCTTTGAGGTATTAATAATTATGATGATACAAATCATTAGTAGACCTTCCTTCATAAGGGGAAAATTGGCTACCGAGTGGCTGAATCTCAGGTTACTATAATTAGGCAACCCACACAGGCTGTCAGCTTGCTTTGGTGCAGTGTCTGGATAACTATGATGATGCAGTGGGGCATATAAATGCAAGATGAAAGAAAGCTGGAGCGAGGTGTGGGTAACAATGCCAAAAGGGGCATTTCCTCCCTAGTTTGCCCTCTGGGTCCATTTTCTGTACCCTAGATTTAATTTTCCATTCTTAATACATTGTTCTTGACTCTGAAAACTTAATTTTTTCAAGATTTTATTTCCCATTAGATTCCAAACCCCAAAGGATATCATCATGATAGAAACTGTTTTAATGAATAAAAATAATGTATGACCAAGAGAGGCCTCACAGCTGTAATTATTATGCATTTGTGTCATGTAAAAATTTAGAGATATTTAAGAGACTTCTAGCACATTAGTGATCAAGTAAAATCAATAAACTACTACATATTTTCTTTCCTGATATAAATTCTAATAACCAAATTTCATTAAGCTCTATGCTTATTAGGTATTGTTCATAGAGCTAGGTTTGTTGGGTTCGTGTTGATTGCATAGGGGCTGAATGTCCAACCATCTTGAATGATTTATTAGATAAAATGCAGATTATAAAATATTTATGTGCAATAATTCTTGTTTTATAACAATGAGCAAAGTTTAGCAATAGATAAAATTTTAAGTAATATTTGAATTGATCTTTAAAACATTTTGATCTTCAAGATTCATATTATGATATCAACCATCTCTGTAATTGTTAAAATGTATCCAATTGAAATAGTATTAACTTTCCTTCAGTTTTAGGATGTATTAAGCCCTGATCATTTCACAGGAAGTTTGTCTGCATTTTATTTCTAATAAAATAGATAGAAATATAGATAACCTGGTAATGTGTGTATCATGATAAAACATAGGATATTGGTAACATCTTACAAGGAAACAGCAATTAAGGGAGTTCATTACTTTGTTCCTTTATGTATTAGGTAAATGGGATATTTAGGAAGTCGAGAGATAACTGGAGTAACAGGCAAGTTTGGTCTTAGAGTACAAAATGAAGAGGACAAAGGCTAACAGTTTTGTCGAGAGAACACTCTGGTAATAGGAAACACCCTTTTCCAACAATGCAAAAGACGATTCTACACATGGACATCACCAAATGGTCAACACCAAAATCAGATTGATTACATTCTTTGAAGCTGAAGATGGAGAAGCTATATACAGTTAGCAAAAACAAGACCTAGAGCTGACTGGCGCTCAGATCATCAGCTCCTTATTGCAAACTTCAGGCTTAAATTGAAGAAAGTAGAGAAAACCATTAGGCCATTCAGGTATGACCTAGATCACCTCCCTTATGATTATACAGTAGAAGTGACAAATGGATTCAAGAGATTATATCTGGTAGACAGAGAGCCTGAAGAAGTATGGACAGAAGTTTGCACATTGTACGGGAGGCAGTGAACAAACTATCCCAAAGAAAAAGAAGTGTAGGAAAGCAAAACGGTTGTCTGAGGAGGCTTTGTTTACAAATAGCTGGGAAAGAAGAGACGTGAAAAGCAAGGGATAAAGGGAAAGACATACTCGACTGAATACAGAGTTTCAGAGAATAGCAAGGAGAGATAAGAAGGCCTTCTTAAATGAACAGTGCCAATAAATAGAGGAAAATAGTAGAATGGAAAAGACTAGAGATATCTTCAAGAGAATTGAGAGATCAAGGGAACATTTCACACACAGATGGGCACAATTAAAGACAGAAAAGGTAAGGACCTAACAGAAGCAAGAGAGATTAAGAAGAGGTGGCAAGAATACACAGAAGAACTATACAAAAAAGGTCTTAATGACCCAGATAACCATGATACTGTGGTCACTTACCTAGAGCCAGACATCCTGGAGGGTGAAGTCAAGTGGGCCTTAGGAAGTATTACTGTGAACAAAGATATTGGAGGTGATGGATTCCAGCTGAGCTATTTCAAATCCTAAAAGATGATGCTGTGAAAGTGCTGCACTCAATATGTCAGCAAATTTGGAAAACTCAGCAATGGTCACAGGACTGGAAAAGGTCAGTTTTCACCAATCCCAAATAAGGGCAATGCCAAAGAGTATTCAAACTCCTGCACAACTGTGCTCATTTCACATGCTATGAAGGTTATACTCAAAATCCTTCAAGCTAGGCTTCAGTAGTACATGAACCGAGAACTTTCCATATGAACAATCTGGATTTAGAAAAGGCAGAGGAACCAGAGATCAAATTGCCAACATTTGTTGGATCATAGAGAAAGCAAGGGAATTCCAGGAAAACATCTGCTTTGTTGACTACATGAAAGCCTTTGTGTGTATTACAACAAACTGTGGAAAATTCTTAAAGAGATGAGGATACCAGACCACCTTACCTGTCTCCTGAGAAAACTGTATGCAGGTCAAGAAGCAACTGCATGTAGGTTAAGAAGGCATGAAATTAAAAGACTCTTGCTCCTTAGAAGAAAAGCCATGACAAACTTAGTGTATTAAAAAGCAAAGACAGGAAAGCCTGGTGTGCTTCAGTCCATGGGGTTGAAAAGAGACACAACTGAGCAACTGAACAACATAAAGCAAGATTTAGAGCTGGACATGGAACAATGGACTGGTTCCAAATTGGGAAAGGAGTACGACCAAGCTGTATATTGTCACCTTGCTTATTTAACTTATATGCAGAATACATCATGTGAAATACCAGGCTGGATGAATTGCAAGCTGGAATCAAGATTGCCAGAAGAAATATCAACAACCTCAGATATGCAGATGATGCCACTCTGATGGCAGAAAGTCAAGAGGAACTAAAGAACCTCTTGATGAGGGTGAAAGAAGAGAGTGAAAAAGCTGGCTTGAAACTCAACATTCAAAAAACATTCATGGCATCTGGTCCCATCACTTCATGGAAAATAGAAAGGGAAAAATTTAAAGCAGTGGCAGATTTTGTTTTCTTGGTCTCCAAAATCACTGCTGATGTTGACTGCAGCCATGAAATTAAAAGATGCTTGCTCCTTGGAAGAAAAACCTTGACAAACATAGACATCACCTTAAAGAGCAAAGACATCACTTTGCTGACAAAGGTCCATCTAATCAAAGCTATGATTTTTCCAGTAGATTGTATGGATGTGAGTTTTGGACCATAAAGAAGGCTGAATGCCAAAGAATTGATGCTTTCAAACTGTGCTGCTAGAGAAGACTCTTGAGAGCCCCTTGGACAGCAAGGAAATCAAACCAGTCTATCCTAAAGGAAATCAACCCTGAATATTCATTGGAAGGACTTATGCTGAAGCTGAAGCTCCAATACTTTCACCTGATGTGAAGAGCTGACTCGTTGCAAAAGTCCCTGATGCTGGGAAGGATTGAAGGCAAAAGGAGAAGGGTCAGCAGAGGTTGAGATGGTTAGATAGCATCATCAATCTTGTTGGATATGAATTTGAGCAAACCCTGGGAGATAGTGAAGGTCAGGGAAGCCTGGCATGCTGCAGTCCATGGGGTCACAATGAGTCAGACACGACTGAGTGAGTGAACAGCAGCAGCAGCAACAGCAAAGTGGGATATAATCTCCTCTGTCAACTCTTCTAAAGTAAACTTTTCATGCCCATATCTAAGTTATCTAAAACCTTCCTTTAGGTTAATTAATTAATTAATCATCTCAATAATGGTCAGTTTGTAAGAGGTAGCAGTAGCCCAGTAGTCCTGGACAGATATGTATCCTCTAGTTCAAGGTCAGAATCAGGCAGTGTCCTTGCCCATGAACTTCCTAGAGGATCATGGTAACATGAAGTTGTGAGTGTCAAACCCTCTTCTTTGTCTACAATTTGATATAGAACTGTTTTTCTCTGGGTTTTTCCAATGCTTTCCTCTATAATGTGACTTTGACACTTTCCTTCTAACTAGTCCTGGAAAAATGTGTGCTTCACTACAAAGTCCATAGCTTTGCTTCTTTTTCCGCCCACTATCTTTTCCCTTAGTTTTTTTGTAGCTGCAAATCCAATTCCTCGTTCAACAGAATTAAAGAATTCACCCTTAAACCTTCACACTGAATGGTATTGTGTATTTCTGTTTCATGTAGCACAACCAAGCTTTTGATTAAAACAGTATTTTATTGCTATAGGACGGTGCTTCTGGAAATGTTTTTTTTCTTATTTAGACCTGTAAGAAATTGCATGTACATCCTACAATACTGAAACAAAATAAAATATTGCATTTAGCACTGGTTCCTATATATGAATCTCTTCCAGAATATAAAACAAAGTCATGTCAGTATAGGAGCCCATATGACACCAAGAACAACCTTTAGATTCTAGATTTACTAAAGCAGTCTCCTAGAATCACCTTTGAACTGAGAGCTGGCTGGTAATGAGTCTGCACTGCATAATTGTCTTGAGACTTGCTAGAAGACCTTCTAGCCTCTTGGTGTCCCAAGAGAAATTTTCATTAATTATATATTCTTAAAATAAGATTAAGTTCTTTTAATTAACCCCCCAATAATACCAGAGGGATATATTATAATTAGACAGTCATTTAAAAATTGCATCTGTTGGACTGGTTACATTTTTTTTAAGTAGTAAGAATTTGTATGAGTGAAACATAGGAAGATGGGTTTACAAAAGCTGGGCTCTCAGTTCAGTTCAGTTCAGTTGCTCAGTCTTGTCCGACTATTTGCTACCCCATGAACTGCAGCACGCCAGTCCTCCCTGTCCATCACCAACTCCCGCAGTTCACCCAAACTCTTGTCCATCGAGTTGGTGATGCCATCCAGCCATCTCATCCTCTGTCGTCCCCTTCTCCTCCTGCCCCAATCCCTTCCAGCATCAGAGTCTTTTCCAATGAGTCAACTCTTTGCATGAGGTGGCCAAAGTATAGGAGTTTCAGCTTTAGCACCAGTCCTTCCAAGGGGTCTCTAGTTCCTGAAGGTGATAGATTTCATAACTGACTGGAATTTGCAGATATTTAGTTGTATGTGCTAAGCTGCTCAGTCGTGTCCGATTCTCTGCGACCCTATGAACTCTAGCCTGCTAGGCTTCCCTGACCATGGGATTCTCCAGGCAAGAATACTGGAGTGGTTGCCATGTCGTCCTCCAGGGGATTTTCCCACCCCAGGGATCAAAGTGAAAGTGAGGTTCTCTTTCGTGTCCAGCTCTTTGCGACCCCATGGACTATAGCCTACCAGGCTTCTCCGTCCATGGGATTTTCCAGGCAAGAGTACCGGAGTGGGTGGCCATTTCCTTCTCCACCCAGGGATCAAACCTGCATCTTTTGAATCTCTTGCATTGGCAGCCAGATTTTTTACCACTAGCACCACCTGGGAAACCCATTTAGTTACCTAAATCTAAAACCTATTAGGGTCTTTAAGATTAACTTTTGGAAGCCCAGAATGTCATATTCTTTTACATTTGGCCTAGTTTGACTCTCACACAGCTATAAAAACCCAGGAAGGGATAGGTAGGGGCATGACATGTAAGGACAGTCAACTGAGGTCACTTGAAGCATTGCCCTGCCTTTTCCATGTAACCTTCAGCTGATTTAATCCACAAACACTTACTAAACATCCCCCATGTGCTGGGGTCTGGTGATGTACCCATGAATAAAACACAGCCCTTATTTTTAAGGGGTTAACTGCCTGATGGGGGAAAATCCCCTCTTATCAGGCTGACTTGTGGTCACTCTGCACTGATGCAGGAGCAGCCAGCTTGTGTCCTGCTTGGCACTGCCTGGGCTGCACCGGTCCTTGTGACTTATTTTGAATATCATTCCCCAGTACACAGATAACTGTGGTTGATGTATAGGGAGAAGGAGCTTGGGGTGATAAGAACAAGGAGGGAGAAGGCCTTGAATCTGGGGTGAGGGGAAGAAGAAGACCCCTATGCTGAGTCTCAGAGGAAGAGCAGGAGGCTGCTGGCCCATGTAGAGAATGTTGCATGTATGAACTTGGAAAAAAATCAGAGAATCAATAATGATTTGAAATTAGGTATCTATAGAAATGTCAGCAAGGGTTTGGAACACGAATGTGGATCTTACTAGTAGGGGTGACAGAGTGCGGGGAACTCTAGAATTGGAGGTAATTTCCCCTCTGTGCACAGATAATTGGACTAGGGGTCTCTCGGCCATGTGCCCATGGAGGCCTGTCTCAGTGATTATCTCCTATCCCCAGACTCTCATCTCTAAACCAAACCACTTGAGATTGAAAGTTTGAATGAGGCCCCTTTCTGCTGCCACCCTAGGGACCCAATTTGAAATTCGAAGCCAGCTACCGTGTTCCCTACTCAAATACATGGATGAGTGGGTAGTGAGATTTTTTTCATTACATTTGCTGATTTATTCATTGATAGATATAAATGACCACTTTTTAAGTTAAAAACTCTTTTATCTTATACGTAAATACTATCCAATATTTATATTTCATATTGGTAAAATGGCTTAATCATATATTGGGAAGTATAATTGTTCACTCAAGAGAAATCTAACTTTATGGTTTAACAGTTTCTTGTGATAAATTCATGGAAAGCATTTACTGATAAAGAGTTTATAATGATTTACTGTTTATTTATTTTAATATATAGAACTTTGTAGAAACATGGGAAAAATTTACGAAATACAACAAGCACTCCCCAAGATAAAACCCAACTCACCTGTTTTTTAAGACAGGTGTGGGCAAGAGGGAGGAAGAGGTGGTATTGGTGAGGTGTCACCTAGTTAGTTCCGGGAGGCACTTGGAAGAATAATTGGGGCACAAAATTGTTTTAGTGGCACAGTGACCACAGCTCCCAGCCCCCGGCCTGTGCTGGCCTATTTTTATGTGAGCAAGACCAGCATTCACTCCTCAGGCTGACAGGGCTTCCCCTGTGATATTTAACAGGATGAATTTTATGGCAGTTTTTCTTAACTCTTAACTTTAAAATATGCCATAGATCAGCTTTCGGCTAGATGGATTGACTTATTAATATAAACAAAGTTGTCAAGAGGAGGAATGGATTTCTATGTGCAGTAGATGAGCCTTGGGAAAATATCTTGATTCTAAGGAGGAGAAAAAGCAGGGGAAATTTGTGCAAATGGAAATGTCAATATTCACCGCGGCTCACCCACTGCTTCACATCAGGCAAGCTCCAATTGTGCTCTGATTCTGAAAGGTGGAGAGAGCAACAGAAAACATTGAGATTCCTGATCACTGAATGTGTGCCAATTTCTTGGCTAAATGTTTTCCTCACACACGCCAGTTCTTTAATCATCATGACAGTCCTCACAAGAAATCTAGCATTATCATCCCCATCGTAGAAGGATTAGACTGAAGTTTAATGAGTAAACTGATCAAAGCTACACAGAGTGATAGAGGCAGTGTCAGCATTCGAATCCAAGCAGATCAATTCCAGAGCTCAAGCTCTGCCTGAAGATGGGCTGAAAGAAAGTGTACGGGGCCTCTGACTGGCAACCAGTGAGACAGGCAACCAGCTAGGACCATGCCTGTGAAGTCTTTGTATTCCTGTTGGGAAACATCATCTTAAAATGTCCAAACACCATTGTAGAGTGAAGACCAGGTTGAATATTAAAGTCAAAAGAAGAAAACGAAAAATAATTATAGAGAAATCTAATAGGTTCTTTCAAGTTATTGGTGCTTCCCTGGTGGCTCAGAGGTTAAAGCATCTGCCTGGAATGTGGGAGACCCACGTTTGATCCCTGGGTAGGGAAGATCCCCTAGAGAAGGAAAATGGCACCCCACTCCAGTACTCTTGCCTGGAGAATCCCATGGAGGGAGGAGCCTGGTAGGCTACAGTCCATGGGGTCGCAAAGAGTCGGACACGACTTCACTTTCACTTTCAAGTTATTAATAAGAATATCAAGACCTCTTACTCTCTAAATGGAGAAAAAGAAATGGTGACTTATGCCTGGACTGAGAAGGGAAGACATTTACAAGTAAAGAGTCAAATCTATGATCTAAAATAAGAAAATAGCAGAAAAGTGATTTCATGAGGCAGTTGCAGGATGTGGCACTAAATAGCAAAAACCAAATCATTACAGTAAATGCATGCTTTGGATTGCAGCCATTTGCAAAGTGAAGCCTTCCGGGTGTCAGTCTTCAGAGCGTAAATGGCATTGTCTCCAAACCTCCACACTTGACCATGACATGCCAGTGGTGAATGGTAGAAAGTGGGGCAAAGACTTTCTGCTTTCAAGGGATTTAGGAAGCACGGTGAGCCTGGGGTAACTGAATCCATTTGATGGTTTCTGAAGCGGGCCAAGAATAGAAGTCAACCAAAATGGACAGTAACTATAGATTACAGAGGTGAGGTAGCAAAACTTAAGAATAATAAAATGTCAGATCAAAATAAAGGCTCTAATGATCAGAACATCTTAAAGATTATAAGTTGGAGTTGGGGATAATTCACCTGGGAGCTCAGATCATTCACTGAGTGTGGGGGCCTGACAGGACCTGAAGGGAAGATATTATAGACAGAGAATAAACAACTCTACATGTAGGTATGGTCTGATATAGGCTGGGGCTGGGGAGACCATGGGTCCTTAAGGCTAATTTACTGAGTCCAGTTTTTCATAAAAACTCACAGCAAAATGTGAAAAATACCTTTCAGTCACTGGCTTGTGTTTGCTGCTGCTTATTCATTCTGGGGAAACTGGCTTTGTGACTGCTCAAGTATCATGCCTGATTTATTGCACATTTTCATTAGGATCATCTATAAGTCCTTGTCTGCCCAATGGAATTATGACTGTCAAATGCTGGACTGTAGCAGTGTCTCTTCTCTGGAAGAGCGCTGATACTCTGGGGATGCGCTGCCCAGGATCAAGTACGTAGAAGGGGATGACGTAGGATGAGGAGCTCACTTAGGGTCTGGAAGCACCGTAACTTACTTTCCAGGGGAAACAGTGTGATTGGCAAGAAATGACTCGGTGTATTGTTTCTCTAGTCAAGGGAAGCGGTCTTTCTGGGGATCTCAGAAGACATAGCCAGGGAATCGTTTCTGGTATCTGGGACAATAAGGCCTCCTTAGGGTTTTCTTAGTTCTTTCTGCTGATGGCAAGGCAGCATGTTATCTGTTGATAGGAATGGGCAAGAGGACCCTTTGGGATGGAGTATAGGAGATGAGGGGGCAGAACTTACAGTAGGGAATCTAGAAGAAAGTAAGGGCAATGAAATATGAAAACTTACACCTGTCTGTTATGGTCTCTCTCCCTTTAGTTATGTCACAAAGCCTAGCAGAAATATCACTGAAGACGTTACGGAAAAGACGGTCCTGCTATTTGCTGCAGGTCCTGGATTGCTCATCGGGGCTGACCCTCAGCGCAGTGCAGGCGTGCAGACTGGGCACAACTTCTTTGGTCCACACAGCGCTCTTACAAAGGTTTTTAAATTTTTACTTGTGAATATTTGCAAAACAATTAGCTTCTGAAATTCTCACTTCTCTTGGAAAAAAAAAGACGAATTAAGCAACACTGGGCCCAAGTACAGCTAAAGAGCAGCTGTCGCCTTTAACAGGGTCTCCTTCCCCCACCAGCCCCCACATTCCTGTGGCATTGCTCCCACTCAGCTTCATTCAGGCTCTTTACAGGTGAGTTTAATGTGTTCTGAGAAGCCAAAGAGGAGCATGCATCTTGGAGGGGTGGGGAGGGGAAGAGACAGGTGGAAGCCTGTGCTCTGGGACCCTTCGTTGTTTGGGGTATGAGCTGGTATCCGCAAGAGAGGAAAAATACTATGTAGCCAAATTTCTTTAATTAACATGACAACTGTCCATGTAATATTTAGTCTTTAGGAGTTTAAAAAGAAATTCACTTCAAAATGCAGTAGAGCACAAAGGGAGGTCCTGTCCACTGTTTTTGAGGCTGGGATAGGGTGGAATGGGTTTGTTTTACAGAAGGAAGGATTTTTAAGTCAATAATTAGAAGAAAATGGCCGAGAATATAATGCATTACAAGTCTGTTTTTTGGTTAACTGTCTCTGTTGCTGCTTTGAAAATTCAGAGGGGTGGCACCTGGGATTTTCTCTGTTCTGGTTGGACAGGTTGAAAAAGACTGGTCTGAGTTTTTAAATGGTGTTATCTCATTCTGGACTTTCCCCCACCTCTTTAAAGCAGGACATCTGTCCTTATGAAGGAAATGAATGTGTTTTCACTTCTTCAGATCCTTTTCCTCTGAAACTGTGAGTTATTTGTAAAAGGGCACCCAAAGATGCTGCAATATAAAAATTCACTCAAGGAAAACATTGGTTGAAGCATTCAGAGTAAGTCCTCCTTTTGTATCAGCTATAAATGGAATCTGAATCAAATTAGTAGAGTATCTGAAATTGACTTCTGAATTAAAATAAAAGAGAAAAAATTATTTCATTAATGTCTCTGGTCCACATTGGTTACATTTTCAGTTTTAACCAAAAAGGGAAGAAAAAGTACTCCAGGTTAGAGAGAAGGTTAATTAAAAGTACTGTATGGAATATAAAAATGCAAAAACATTCAGGAATGTTAACCTAAGGGCAAACTTTGCCAAAGAAAGTAGAGTGACTTGGGAGAGAGAGAAAGCAGAATTTTATTTATTTTACATAAATCCAACATTCATTTATGGAAATGAAAGATTAGCATATAACTCACAAATGAACCTGTCACTCCTTGCTGTAAAGCTTTTGATGACTCCCATTTGCTATAGAACAAAGTCCAAACTGCTTAGCACAGGCTTTAAGGCCCTCTATTATCTGGCTCCAACTATTTCCCGAGCCTGACATTTCCCATCCTTCCCTCCCCCATTCTGGAATCTTGTGTTCCAGGCTCCTGGACTAATTGCTACTCCCACTCCCTTGGACCTGCTGCTATTACTTACTCCACTGGGAATGTCCTTTCGACCTTCTCTGTCGTTTGACCTTCCATCAGTCTTGGAAGCTCATCAGTTTCCCCATAAAGCCTTCTCTAGTTTCCCCAGTAGGAGTTACTCTCTTGCCTCTCTCAAGTCCTGCAGCACGTAGCTTGGATTTCTGTTGTAGTTTTTTCCTTTTCTGTTTTCTGCTGTTTATGTGCATGGCTGTCTCCCTCACTCTACTCTCTAGATCAGGTCCACATTTTATTTCTCACAGGGCCAGCGACAGGGTTTTGTGACTTTTGTTGTTTAATTATTGCCTATTGACCTGTACTTCCGGTGTTTAAATAGTATTTGATTGATTGGGCTATGATAACATTCCAACATATTCTGTGTATAAGTTCTAACCAAACACCTTTAATACCAAATTCATCAGCTTCTCCAAAATGCTCTGTTTACACCAGTGGTTTCAAAATATTGAAAATCATTCCATTTTCTAATTTGGAGTTCATTTTTGACTCAACTGTTTTATCTTTTTTTTTTTTTTTAATCATAATGTAGGAGAAGGCAATGGCAACCCACTCCAGTACTCTTGCCTGGAAAATCCCATGGATGGAGGAGCCTGGTGGGCTCCAGTCCATGGGGTCGCTAAGAGTCAGGCACGACTGAGCGACTTCACTTTCACTTTTCAGTTTCATGCATTGGAGAAGGAAATGGCAACCCACTCCAGTGTTCTTGCCTGGAGAATCCCAGGGATGGGGGAGCCTGGTGGGCTGCCGTCTATGGGGTCACACAGAGTCCAACACGACTGAAGCGACTTAGCAGCAGCAGCAGCAGGATGACACCAGATTCTATTGGGTATTCTTTGAGATTATTTCCATTTTCTCATTTCTGCTGCTCTTTACTCTTAGTTCAGGCCTGGGTCACTTCACAGTTAATTAAGGTCCAGAGAACTTTGCTGAATAACTCTTCCAACAACAAACCATTCTGCCAGGAAATTCTTAAATCATGTATACTGAAATCTCCCAGGCTCCAAATTTGCTACCACATGCAATCTAAACCTCTCTGCCCTGCTCTGGGTCTAAGTAACTATCAGAACACGGTGGTTAAGAACAGAGCTCTAGACTCTGGCAGAGCTGGGTTTGTCCCTACACTTATGAGGTCTGTAAACTAGGGCATTTCAGAAGTCCCCAAAGTCTGTTTCCTCTTCTCTGAGCTGAAGATAAGTGTACCTGCCTCATAAAGTTGTCTTGGGTTTGGCAAGAGATGATGCCTATAAAGCCTTTAACAGAGTGCAGAGGAAGAGCAAGAGTGTAAAGGATATGCACAACAATCATTGCGTTTCCCATGACTCTGGGATGCTAGCTCAGCTCTGCTCAATTGCGCCTCCTCACTATGAAGGAGGCGAAGGGCAGGCAGCAGAGCTACCCTGAAGCGAAAGCTGCTCAGTCGTGTCTGACGCTTTGGGACCCCATAGACTATACAGTCCATGGGATTCTCCAGGCCAGAATACTGGAGTGGGGAGGCTTTCCCTTCTCCAGGGGATCCTCCCAACCCAGGGATCCAACCCAGGTCTCCTGCATTGCAGGCAGATTCTTTACCAGCTGAGTCACCATCGAAGCCCAAGAATACTAGAGTGGGTAGCCTATCCCTTCTCCAGTAGATCTTCCTGACCCAGGAATTGAACCAGGGTCTTCTGCATTGCAGGAGGGATTCTTTACCAACTGACAAGGATCCTAATGGGGACTGAGCAAACTCTATATATGGGGCAAGAATCTATGTATACTGCTAAGAAAAGGAAGTTCAGTTAGGGATGGCTAAATGGAGGTGGCCAAGAAGCAACAGTTAAAACCAGACATGGAACAACAGACTGGTTCCAAATTGGGAAAGGAGTATGTCAAGTCTGTATATTGTCAAGGCTGTATATACCCTACTTACTTAACTTATATGCAGAGTGCATCATGCAAAATGCCAGGCTGGATGAAGCACAAGCTGGAATCAAGATTGCTGGGAGAAATGTCAATAACCTCAGATATGCAGATGACACCACCATTATGGCAGAAAGCAAACAGGAACTAAAGAGGCTCTTGATGAAGGTGAAAGAGGAGAGTGGAAAAAGCTGGCTTAAAACTCAACATTCAAATAACTGAGATCATGACATCTGGTCCCATCACTTCATAGCAAATAGATGGGGGAAACAATGGAAACAGTGACAGACTTTATTTACTTGGGCTCCAAAATCCCTGTAGATGGTGATTGTAGCCATGAAATTAAAAGACGCTTGCTCCTTGAAAGAAAAGCTATGACAAACCTAGACAGCGTATTACAAAGCAGAGACATCATATTGCCAACAAAGATCCATATAGTTAAAGCTATGATTTTTCCAGAAGTCATGTATGGATTTGAGAGTTGGACCATAAAGAAAGCTGAGCGTCAAAGAATTGATGCTTTTGAACGGTGGTGTTGGAGAAGATTCTTGAGAGTCCCCCTTGGACAGCAAGGAGCTCAAACCAGTCAATCCTAGAGGGAATCAACCTTGAATATTCATTGGAAGGACTGATGCTGAAGCTGAAGCTCCAATACTTTGGCCACCTGATGTGAAGAGCTGACTCACTGGAAAAACCCTGATGCTGGGAAAACTTGAAGGCAGGAGGAGAAGGGGACGACAGAGGACGAGATGGTTGGATGGCATCACTGACTCAATGGACATGAATTTGAGCAAGCTCTGGGAGATTGTGAAGGTCAGGGAATCCTGGCATGCTGCAGTCCACGGGGTTCAGAAAGAGTTGGACACGACTGAGTGACTAAGCAACAAAAGGGAGGTGGACAATTGGTGAAAGACCCTGCAGCCAATAGTGAGTGTTTTGAATTCCATAAGCTGGGCAGTGATTGGTCATCCTGTGTCAGGCTATATTCTGAGCAGAGATGGAAATGAAGTTGTTTCTTGTGATTTATTGATTTAGACATAGAAAGCAGAAAATACAAGGCCAGAGGTTTCTCCTACTGATCGTGATGCAGTGTTCTTGTACTACTGGGGTTTGGAGAGAGGGTGGTCTGTTTGCACCTCTGACCCCATGTTGGGATGCTGCTCACTGGAGTCCTGTGGTAGAGCTGCACATGCTCCCTGGAGAGGGCAGGGAGCACAAGGGCAGCCCTCGTGGGCACCTCATGAGTGACCCCAACATGTAAACCATGCTCTTCTGCATAGTCAGTGGTGACTATTGGCAGAAACTAGATACCTGCAACTAGTCTGTGGGCCATTCAGATCAGATCAGTTGCTCAGTCGTGTTCGATTCTTTTCGACCCCATGAATCGCAGCACGCCAGGCCTCCCTGTCCATCACCAACTCCCAGAGTTCACTCAGACTCACGTCCATTGAGTCAGTGATGCCATCCAGCTATCTCATCCTCTGTCGTCCCCTTCTCCTCTTGCCCCCAATCCCTCCCAGGATCAGAGTCTTTTCCAATGAGTCAACTCTTCCCATGAGGTGGCCAAAGTACTAGAGTTTCAGCTTTAGCATCATTCCTTCCAAAGAATACCCAGGGCTGATCTCCTTCAGAATGGACTGGTTGGATCTCCTTGCAGTCCAAGGGACTCTCTTTGGAGTCTTCTCCAAAACCACAGTTCAAAAGCATCAATTCTTCAGCGCTCAGCTTTCTTCACAGTACAACTCTCACATCCATACATGACCACAGGAAAAACCATAGCCTTGACTAGACGAACCTTTGTTGGCAAAGTAATGTCTCTGCTTTTGAATATGCTATCTAGGTTGGTCATAACTTTCTTTCCAAGGAGTAAGCGTCTTTTAATTTCATGGCTGTAGTCACCATCTGCAGTGATTTTGGAGCCCAGAAAAATAAAGTCTGACACTGTTTCCACTGTTTCCCCATCTATTTCCCATGAAGTGATGGGACCGGATGCCATGATCTTCATTTTCTGAATGTTGAGCTTTAAGCCAACTTTTTCACTCTCCACTTTCACTTTCATCAAGAGGCTTTTTAGTTCCTCTTCACTTTCTGCCATAAGGGTGGTGTCATCTGCGTATCTGAGGTTTTTGAAATTTCTCCCGGCAATCTTGATTCCAGCTTGTGTTTCTTCCAGTCCAGAGTTTCTCATGATGGACTCTGCATATAAGTTAAATAAACAGGGTGACAATATACAGCCTTGACGTACTCCTTTTCCTATTTGGAACCAATCTGTTGTTCCATGTCCAGTTCTAACTGTTGCTTCCTGACCTGCATACACATTTCTCAAGAGGCAGATCAGGTGGTCTGGTATTCTCATCTCTTTCAGAATTTTCCACAGTTTATTGTGATCCACACAGTCAAAGGCTTTGGCATTAGTCAATAAAGCAGAAATAGATGTTTTTCTGGAACTCTCTTGCTTTTCTATGATCCAGCGGATGTTGGCAATTTGACCTCTGGTTCCTCTGCCTTTTCTAAAACCAGCTTGAACATCAGGAAGTTCACGGTTCACATATTGCTGAAGCCTGGCTTGGAGAATTTTGAGCATTACTTTACTAGCGTGTGAGATAAGTGCAATTGTGCGGTAGTTTGAGCATTCTTTGGCATTGCCTTTCTTTGGGATGGGAATGAAAACTGACCTTTTCCAGTCCTGTGGCCACTGCTGAGTTTTCCAAATTTGCTGGCATATAGAGTGCAGCACTTTCACAGCATCATCTTTCAGGATTTGGAATAGCTCAACTGGAATTCCATCACCTCCACTAGCTTTGTTCGTAGTGATACTTTATAAGGCCCACTTGACTTCACATTCCAGGATGTCTGGCTCTAGGTGAGTGATCACACCATCGTGATTATCTGGGTCGTGAAGATCTTTTTTGTACAGTTCTTCTGTGTATTCTTGCCATCTCTTCTTAATATCTTCTGCTTCTGTTAGGTCCATACCATTTCTGTCCTTTATCGAGCCCATCTTTGCATGAAATGTTCCTTTGGTATCTCTGATTTTCTTGAAGAGATCTCTAGTCTTTCCCATTCTGTTGTTTTCCTCTATTTCTTTGCATTGATCGCTGAAGAAGGCTTTCTTATCTCTTCTTGCTATTCTTTGGAACTCTGCCTTCAGATGCTTATATCTTTCCTTTTCTCCTTTGCTTTTCACTTCTCTTCTTTTCACAGCTATTTGTAAGGCCTCCCCAGACAGCCATTTTGCTTTTTTGCATTTCTTTTCCACGGGGATGTCTTGATCCCTGTCTCCTGTACAATGTCACGAACCTCATCCCATAGTTCATCAGGCACTCTGTCTACCAGATCTAGGCCCTTAAATCTATTTCTCACTTCCACTGTATAATCATAAGCGATTTGATTTAGGTCATACCTGAATGGTCTAGTGGTTTTCCCTACTTTCTTCATTTTAAGTCTGAATTTGGTAATAAGGAGTTCATGGTCTGAGCCGCAGTCAGCTCCTGGTCTTGTTTTTGCTGACTGTATAGAGCTTCTCCATCTTTGGCTGCAAAGAATATAATCAATCTGATTTCGGTGTTGACCATCTGGTGATGTCCATGTATAGAGTCTTCTCTTGTGTTGTTAGAAGAGGGTATTTGTTATGCCCAGTGCATTTTCTTGGCAAAACTCTATTAGTCTTTGCCCTGCTTCATTGCATATTCCAAGGCCAAATTTGCCTGTTACTCCAGGTGTTTCTTGACTTCCTACTTTTGCATTCCAGTCCCCTATAATGAAAAGGACATCTTTTATGGGTGTTAGTTCTAAAATGTCTTGTAGTTCTTCATAGAACTGTTCAACTTCAGCTTCTTCAGCATTACTGGTTGGGGCATAGACTTGGATTACTGTGATATTGAATGGTTTGCCTTGGAAACGAACAGAGATCATTCTGTCGTTTTTGAGATTGCATCCAAGTACTGCATTTCGGACTCTTTTGTTGACCATGATGGTTATTCCATTTCTTCTGAGGGATTCCTGCCCACAGTAGTAGATATAATGGTCATCTGAGTTAAATTCATCCATTCAAGTCCATTTGAGTTCGCTGATTCCTAGAATGTCGACATTCACTCTTGCCATCTCTTGTTTGACCACTTCCAATTTGCCTTGATTCATGGACCTGACATTCCAGGTTCCTATGCAATATTGCTCTTTATAGCATCAGACCTTGCTTCTATCACCAGTCACATCCACAGCTGGGTATTCTTTTTGCTTTGGCTCCATCCCTTCATTCTTTCTGGAGTTATTTCGCCACTGATCTCCAGTAGCATATTGGGCACCTACTGACCTGGGGAGTTTCTCTTTCAGTATCCTATCATTTTGCCTTTTCTTATTGTTCATGGGGTTCTCAAGGCAAGAATACTGAAGTGGTTTGACATTCCCTTCTCCAGTGGACCACATTCTGTCAGACCTCTCCACCATGACCCGCTCATCTTGTGTTGCCCTGAGGGCATGGCTTAGTTTCATTGAGTTAGACAAGGCTGTGGTCCTAGTGTGATTAGATTGACTAGTTTTCTGTGAGTATGGTTTCATTGTGTTTGCCTTCTGATGCCCTCTTGCAACACCTACCGTGTTACTTGGGTTCCTCTTGCCTTGGGCGTGGGGTATCTCTTCACGGCTGCTCCAGCAAAGCACAGCCATTGCTCCTTACCTTGGACGAGGGGTATCTCCTCACCGCCACCCTTCCTGACCTTCAGCGTGGGATAGCTCCTCTAGGCCCTCCTGCGCCCGGGCAGCCACAGCTTCTTGGGCGTGGGGTTGGTCCTCCCGGCCACCACCCCTGGCCTCGGGCGTGGGGTTGCTCCTCCTGGCTCCCCGGGCGTGGGGGCGTGGGAGGCGTGGGGGGCGTGGGGTAGCTCCTCCCGCCTGCTGCCCCTGGCCTCGGGCTTCGGGACGTGGGGTATCTCCTCCAAGCAAAGGTTGCTGGCGTTGTTCTAAAGGACCCAGTTCCAGCTACTTCTTACAGTTCAAGAGTCATTTGTCTGCCCAGTGAGGACGCTATGTGTAGTTTGCAATTTTGTTTTGGTGTAGAGCATGAGCATTTGTTTATGTAGTTAGAATTTTAAATGCTTTTTGAATATTTTTAAAATTGTGTCTGAGTGTTTACAGGTAATTGGTTAAAAAAAAAAATTCACAATTCTATGTGAACAATGGTTTAGTCATCAGCCGAGATGCTGTGGGCTTCTCTGGTGGCCCAGATGGTAAAGAACCTGCCTGACAATGTAGGAGTTTGATCCCTGGGTGGGGAAGATCCCCTAGAGAGGGGAATGGCTACCCACTCCAGTATTCTTGCCTGGAGAATCCCATGGGCAGAGGAGTCTGGCAGGGTACAGTCTATGGGTTCGCTAAGAGTTGGACACGACTGAGTGACTAACACTTCACTTCAGAGATCACATATTTACACAATATACAGTATATTTTTACTGTTTACCTCAGAATGTGTGGTGAATTGGCTGATCATATTGTTTTTAAGGCTGGAACAGACAATGGCACACCAGGATCTCCTGTTCTGTGCAGAAAAAACCTGCAATTATATCAACTAAGGAAACCTTTAGTCCTGTGGGCTTCCTGATGTAGTCATGGAGGCAGCAGGGAAGAGAGGAAGGACCATTGACTGCTGCCAGGGCTCTGGAGGGTTCCAGGTGTTTCACTAACCACCCTGGCTTTGGGCAAGTCACTCAGCTGCTATGACTTCAGTGTTCTTCTCTATAAAATGAAGTGAGGAGATTTCATCTTACTTGGCAGATTGAACATACGTGTTTGACTACATATGCTCTGAAAACACCACTACACTTTGCAGTAGTTAAGTAAAAGACAGTAAAATTGAGGGCAAAGAGAGGAGGAGAGGACACAGCAATAACATTTTGAAAGCAGGAATGGTGTGAATGAGGGGTAAGTAAGCTGACTTGAGGAAACGGAAACCTCAGCTGGGTGTAGAGGAGCCCACAAGCAATAATGTTCTTCCTGCAAAGACGCGGCAAGGCTCAATATGCTGAGACCCCAGGTACTTCTGAAACTGGGGGCGCACTCGGGTCAGAAACAGGAAAATTGGCTAAAGATGTGGAGCAAAAGCAGGTAATCAAAGATACCCTCCCTGCCTTGCCCCATATCTTCAGCTGGGAAAGCTGAAGTGACCCATCTCTGGTCCATAGGGCCTTTCATCTTCCGGCAGGCTGGGCCCAGGCTTTTCCCGTTGGCTGAGTGGGTTTCTGAGAGAAACCTGAAATCGAAGCCTGAAGGGATGCTTGAGGCCGAGAGTGAGAAGCGACAGAGTGTCTCTTCCATGCATTCATTTGGGCAAAGCAAGGCGCACGGCCAGCTCAGATTCAAGGGGACAGAGAGAGTTTCTACCTCTTGATGGACAGGGCTGCAAAGTCACGTGAGCGCCAATGGGGTATGGATAAAAGAGAAAAAGTCTACCATAAGATGCCGTAAGGATGGGATCCCTGAAAACACCCATAGGTTTCAAGATTGCACTGTAAAAATAAAAGGCCATATGGGAGAGAGAAAAAAAAAAAAAAAAGAGTGGGGCAGAGAACTCAAAACTTATACAAAACATTAATAAAAACAGTAATTGATACTCAGGGAAATAACTTGGACTCTGAAGGCAGGCAGCGTATTTGCGGCTGGGGCCTCTTGTGGCTGGTATGTAATACGAAGTTGGAGAAATAATTGAGTGGGAATGTTGGCAACACGTTCATGATAGCAGGGCTGCTAGTAACTCACGCAGTGTAGATAGAAGTGGCATTTTAAGTCAGTCCCAAGAGGCAGTAAAACCTGCCTGGAGTCCAAAGCCACACAGGGCTTGGGTGCAGCCTCTTCGGGGTGGGAGCCCAGGTGGAAATGCTTGTTTTTAATTTTCAAAATACAGGCACATTTGGAATTCCACTCCACGATCTATTCTCTTGTGCTTAGGAAATACTGCATGTGAATTAGTGTGACTTTTGCATTATACTGACATTTTTTATGTGCCAAATGCATAGGAGCCATTTGTATGGCAGAACCATGCCTTGTAGGGGAACAGACTCTACTGAGGGATTAAGTAAAAGTCTACATTGTTCACAGAGAGATCCTTAGCCTCCTTTCCCAACTTGCCTTCAAAAGCAGGCTTCCGGCCAGGCTTGCACCCCCTGGACATGCGAGTAGAGGGTAAAATGAGCCGTGGAGGGAAGATCTCCGACACTTATCAGTCCATCCCACGGTGCAGTGTATCATGTTAAGCATGAGGAGCCCCCAGGCTGGTTTGATTGCCTCACTTTTAAATTTTTTATCTAAAACATTTTTATTTTTTAGTGGTTCAGTGTCTTTGTATGTTACAAAATGATCACCAAGTGTCTCACTTCTGAAGAATAAGTGACAGCCAAGAATACCAGTCATCTGAAAACAGCTTCTAAAAACAGACCCTGAGAAGACAATGGGAACAAAAGGGCCATGAAAGACGCCAAAAAAAAAATCAAGAAACAGAGAAAAGAAAACCCTGCAAAAAGTAAAACTATGAATAATATCCGCAGCTGGGACGGCCCAGGGGGATGGTATGGGGAGGGGGAGGGAGGAGGGTTCAGGATGGGGAGCACGTATATACCTGAAATTTTTTTAATTAAAAAAAAAAAGTGAATAATATCCTCAGGGAGATAAAAGGTGATATTGCATCTGTAAACCAACAACAGGATGACATAAAAAGAAATATAAAAAGAAATATAAAAAGAAATATTAAAAGCACCAAAAAGAACTTTGAGAATTTAAAAACAAGATTGCACAAATAAAAATGTCAACAACACAACGGGAATGTAAAGTCGAGGAAATCTCCCAGAAAGTATAATAAAATGATACAGAGGCAGAAAAATAGGAGAAAAGAAATTTAGATAAAAAATAAAATGATTAATCCAATTGTAGAAAATCCAACTGTTTTTTTCCATAAAGAAAAAAAAAATGGTTTCTAGAACTGAAACATGTAAAATTCCAGATTGAAATTTTAAAGTTACAAATAGACGGAAGAACCTCTCTCACAACTCATGTCATTGTAAGACTTAAAAATATTGGCATAGAGAAAATGTCATAAAAGCTTTAGGTGGGGAAAAAAAACACAGATCATAATCAAATAAATGAGAATTGGAGTGTCATCAGGCTTCTCAATAGAGAATGAGAAATTCTGGCAGAAATTGATATCCAAGCTAGAGTTTCATACCCAGCCAATCTCATAATTAATCTGAGGAAACAATAAAGCTTTTTTCCAAACATGTAAGATCTCAAAATTTTATCTCCCATTTACCTCTTCTTAGTTCATACTGGCATATGTGCTCAAGGAAAACTGGAGGATATATTCCCAGAAAGAGGAAAACGGGGGCTCTAGAACATCAGAAACTAAACTCAGAAGACAAAACAAAAATGTCTCCAGGATGGTGGTAAAGGGAAATTCAGATGCAATAGCGGTGAAACAGGCTTGGAGAGCAACACATCCAGAGGGAATGGGGCACAGAAGGCTCCAGACAGGCCTTAGAAAGGGGTGGATGAAGCTTTTAGAATTCCTGATGTGCTTGATGCATTGAGAAAAGATTTATTCATTTGATAGAGATTGGAGAGACGGGTACATAGAACAGTAAACAAAGAAAAAAGACTGTTAGTAACACTAAAATAACGTGTATGTAGAAATGTGGGTGATCCTGAGATGGCCATAGTGCTGTAAATACTGAATAATGATTCCATAAGAATTAATGATATAATGATACCCAAGTTTGGGGAACAGGGAATCCGTGAACATATGGAGGCATCAAGAGTGCTAAATCTTCCTCTTCCTTAATAGGAAGACACAGATAATATCTAAATCTGGAACATTAAGGAATAGCTATATAAATATGTTATTTAAAAATAAGGAGGCAAAACTCAAAACAAATGTCTAAAAGAATTATTCATTGCCTCTGAGGAGAAGGATTTGGTGATAGAAAGAGGTGAGACAGGGAAATCCATTTTTTTTTTTTTTTACTTTGTGTTGGAGTGTAGCGCATTAACAGTGCTGTGATAGTTACAGGAGCACAGCAGAATGATTCAGCCACACATATGCATGTATCCATTCTCCCCCACCTCCCCTCATACTCAGCCTGCCGAGGAACATTGAGCAGAGTTCCCTGTGCTGTACAGCAGGTCCCCTGCTTGGTTATCCATTTAAAGTAAGGCAATGGCACCCCACTCCAGTACTCTTGCCTGGAAAATCCCATGGACGGAGGAGCCTGGTGGACTGCAGTCCATGGGGTCGCAAAGAGTCAGACAGGACTGAGCGACTTCACTTTCACTTTCCTGCATTGGAGAAGGAAATGGCAACCCACTCCAGTGTTCTTGCCTGGAGAATCCCAGGGACGGGGGAGCCTGGTGGGCTGCAGTCTATGGGGTCGCACAGAGTCAGACATGACTGAAGCGACCTAGCAGCAGCAGCAGCAGTGTGTACATGTTGATCCCAAACTCCCTGACTATCCCTTCCTGTGACCATAAATTCATTCTTTAAGTCTGTGAGTGTGTTTCTGTTTTGTAAATAAGTCCATTGGTATAATTTCTTTTTAGAGTCTGTCAAAAGGGATGCCGTATGATACCTCTCTTTCTCTGTGTGGCTGACTTCACTCAATATAACCGTCTCTAGGTCCATGCATGTTGCTGCAAGTGGCTTTATCAATCATTCTTTTTTAAAGGCTGGTAATATTCCATTACATGTATATGTACCACAACTTCCTTATCCATTCCTCTGTCGATGGACATTTAGGAAAATCTAGTTTTTAAAAGGTGGCTCAGACAGTAAAAAGTTACAAACCTTTAAAAGATGCATATATAACTTTGATACAAGAAGCCAAAGTTTAAAAAGTATTGGACCCTCATTAGAAGCAACTTTGTAAACTTGCATCCAGAGATAATCACTACTGTTATTTTCACGTATTTTTCCTACATATTTTGTAATATATAATTTATTTCTTATTTTCCTTGCATATTAATGCATCACAAACATTTCTCCCTATATCATATAAAACACAAACGATAAATAATTAAATGAAGAAGAGCTTCCGGTAGATATTCTGGGGTATCTTCATAAGATGAAACAATGAGTTAGGCTAGACACAAGAGGAGAAGGCAATGGCACCCCACTCCAATACTGTTGCCCGGAAAATCCCATGGACGGAGGAGCCTGGTGGGCTGCAGTCCATGGGTCGCTAAGAGTCGGGCACGACTGAGCGACTTCCCTTTCACTTTTCACTTTCATGCATTGGAGAAGGAAATGGCAACCCACTCCAGTGTTCTTGCCTGGAGAATCCCAGGGACGGGGGAGCCTGGTGGGCTGCAGTCCATGGGGTCGCACAGAGTCGGACACGACTGAAGCGACTTGGCAGCAGCAGACACAAGAACCAAATTTCCTGGACTTGAATGGGGGATATTCCAATTTCAAATTATTCTGTCTATTTATCAAATCATGTTTCCTTTTGTAGAGGAGGGGGAAGAGGTAGTTTAGAATATGTGATCTTTGAAGGAAAAAGCACCCTTATGCTTATCCTTGGGGACACGCTCTCACCTTCAGGAAAACTGACTCTGACATAAAAGTTGCCTCAGTTCAGTTTTACTGTATTTGACAATAACAATGACATCTTATATATGCATACTGTCCTTTAAGAGCTGTCTTTACTTCACTTGATTTCAGAACAACTGTGAGATACATAAATAGAAGATTTTTTTGTACAGCCCACATTAATATTTAATATAATATAAACACTAATAACAATATCTACTGTAAATAACATTTTGTGTTTGTCTAAGAAAGGATTTTTTTCATGTAAAATTGCATGAGATTCTTTGTTTAGGAGCATAAGATTGTAGAAAATTCATGAATATGCTGGAACTCTGATGAAATTTTGTTCCTTGCTCACTTCTGTCCATCCATCCATCTATGGTTGGTCTGGGGACTGTAAAAGAGATAATTATACAGATAGCCAATTTTTTATTTTGCTCAATTACTCAATCATAACTGAGTTATAACATAAGTTTCTCTTTTCTTGTTCTAATAGTAGTTTCTCTCAAGGCTTTCCCCCTTGAATAGAATAAGCTCGGGATTGTAGTATTTGTAGGACCCCAGCAAAATCAGAGGCAGGAGGTGGACAGAGCTGCTCCCTTAAACAGTGAGGAGGAAGAACCATCTCAATTTATGTAAGCACCCTGAACTATGAGCTGGTTTGGGAACTAAAGGACTGGGTGGGTCAGGATAAAATGTCCTAATATTAATCAACCAACCACCATCTCTTTGTCCAAAAACACAGAAATAGAGTTCAGAACCCATTCAAAAGGCACATTGTGAAGATCACAATAAGTTTTCTCATTTGGATGTTTAGGAATCTCCATGGTGAAGGAGTTGGAAGCTTTCTACCTTTGGCACATGAAAACAGTCAAAGCTCAGTCCTTTCAGCCTTGGTAGAGCTTGAGAAAGAACACCAAAAAGAATGAAAAGGGAGCCTACAGTTCTGGGTAAACTGCCGTCCTCCAGCTTGAGGTCTGATCCTCTGGAAACTGCAGGGAAGGTGGTTCCACTCTCCTCGGGGGGCCGGGGGCGCAGTGTAGGTGTGTGTAGGACAGTGTGGTTGGAGAAAGACTTCTGTCTATATTCTCGTTCTTCTTAATTTTCATTTTATTAGAGTCTGTTTAATTTTTAAAAATTCATATATATTTTTTTAAAGCGAAGGAATTCCCTTGATTTATAATTTGCTGAGAACTTACTGCTGTCTTGCTATGATCCAATGAAAAGCGTGAGTAGAAGGGAAGGTCCTACCAGAGTTCTGGGGCCACTGAGACCGCCTTACCCCTCTCCACCCCCAATCAACTGTGAGAATAGAAACAGCCACCGAACACCTGTTATCAGAAAACCAGATCTTCCGTTTCGCATGACACACGTGAAACGGAGAAAATAAATTAATTGAAGGCACTAAGTTAATTAATTAATTGAATACTCTAAGTCATGTATATTTTTAAAAAGTTGTGAACAATTGCTTGCCATGCAACCAAAGGTTTTTTTTTTTTTCTTTTCAGTGTTACGAATGTGGAAATAGGTTCATTCTACGCCTGTAGACCTTGTGGCGCCTGCCCTTGGAGCCAGGAATGCTGTGCTGTTGAGGATCCCTTTTCATCCGCTAGGTGGCAGCAGCGTTCTTTCTGGCTCACGGGGAAATAGCTCTGTGGCACAGCACATCTCTACTAAAGGCAGAGGCTGCACGCTTTTACAGTCAAATTTTATTTACTGCTGTTTTTGAGGCTGTTTGACTTAGTCTACTATTTACTAATGAGAAAAAATGATTTTCTCTTTTGTATGGAAAAATAATGGTTTTGTATTTCTAGAGTCATTCATACTTTTAGACCTGGGCTGGAGTCGGGGGTGGGGCGGGTTTCTCAACAGTGGCATTGAAATTTTGGGCTGGATAGTTCTCTGTTGTGGGGGTTGTCCTGAGGAATGTAGGTTGTTTATCAGCATTTCTGGCCTTTACCAACTTGATGTCAAAAGCACCGTTACCCAGACTCCCCATTTGTGACAACCAAAGATATCCCCTGGGATTCTCCAGGCAAGAATGCTGGAGTGGGTTGCCATTTCCTTCTCCAGGGGATCTTCCCGACCCACGGATCGAACCTGCATCTCCTGCATTGTCAAGTGGATTCTTTATGGCTACACCATCAGGGAGGACCATAAAGATGTCCCCAGACATTGCCAAATGTCCCCTGGGGGAAAAAATTGCCCCTGGCTGGGAACCACTGAACTGGGTGGTTTTAAGTCTCTCCAAATGATTGGAGCTTGCATTCCTCCCCATTTAATTCTATATGAGTGGATAAATTAAATCATATATGCTTACAGTTTCAGTTCAGTTCAGTTCAGTTCAGTTGCTCAGTCGTGTCCGACTCTTTGTGACCACATGAATTGCAGCACACCAGGCTTCCCTGTCCATCACCAACTCCTGAAGTTCACTCAAACTCACGTCCATCAAGTCAGTGATGCCATCCAGCCATCTCATCCTCTGTCATCCCCTTCTCCTCCTGCTCCCAATCCCTCCCAGCATCAGGGTTTTTTCCAATGAGTCAACTGTTCGAATGAGGTGACCAAAGTACTGGAGTTTCAGCTTTAGCATCAGTCCTTCCAAAGAACACCCAGGACTGGTCTCCTTTAGAATGCACTGGTTGGATCTCCTTGCAGTCCAAGGGACTCACAAGAGTCAGTTCAAAAGCATCAATTCTTCATCGCTCAGCTTTCTTCACAGTCCAACTCTCACATCCATACATGACAACTGAAAAAATCATAGCCTTGACTAGATGGACCTTTGTTGACTTACAGTTTAAATATATTTTATTCTTTTATTTATTTTCTTAGAGGATAATTTTTCTAGAGAAGAAAAATAAAGTAGAAAAGAAAGTTAATGGTTCAAGTATAGATGTTATGCATCCCTCCCCATGAAAAGATTGAGGTTTTAAAATTAGAGTTTCCTATTAATAATAATGACCACAGACATGTGGTTCTGCTACTCTTTATTCCTTTTGATTTGAACCAACTTAACTGAAAGTGAATCATGAAAAGAAGAAACACCATAAGAAGCTATACTTGCAAAGCTTTGTTTTTGAAAAAAAAAATTTTTTTTAGTAGATGAAAAATTTTCAAAGAATTATAGAATCTCAAATTGGAAAGGGCTTTAGGAGTAGCTTGGTCCAGACTTGGAATCTCTTAAATCTGGGGTGCAGGGGTGGGGTGGGGCCCGAGTGGAAGGGTGGGGAGTGACAATGTCTATCTCAGGTCCTGGTCTCTTCCAGGTGAGCAAGGTGAAGGCCAGTTTAGAAATAAAGACAAATATTTGGTTCTTTGCAAAACAAAAGCAAGCAAAGCAAAACATACAAAACAAAATCTAGCTCTTCCTTCAGCCAGTCTTACATTGCAAATCCCAGAGGAAGATGGCACTAGGGTAGGAGGCCCCTATTAAGACAAGACCCCCGAACCAGGCTCACTGAGACAGTGATAGGACTCAGGAGTCATATCAAAAACTCCACTACAGTAAGAACTTCTTTTTTTCTATTTGCTCCAGAGACTCCTTACATTATCAGAGCTTTCCAGTGAGTGAGTGGAAGGAAGACAAGGCTGTGAGACTTGAAGTCAAATATGAATAAATTCTAAAGGTGTATTCTCTACCCTTTCCCTCTTTGTGCTGGTTCCAGTTTTGGAGAAGGGAGGTATTTCTCTGGGCAACCAACCAAATCGGGCTTGGACGTGTGTTCTGAGAACCCTGTCAGCTGAGACAGAACCATGTTTGCATGTTCACAATAGATTTGACTTCCAAGTCAGCTGAGACAGACCATGTTCACAAGAGATACGATTTCCAAAATAGAAGGGGTGCTTTCACTGGTGAAGAAAGAGACAGGGGCCAGAAAAAGAAGTCCGTTTGGGATCATTTGAGTCCTCTTCCTCTGAGCACATAGCAACTGTGATGGACTCACAGGGCAAAGGGTATCAAAGGGTTACCTATTGAGTGTGGCCTGGGGAAGGGTAGTGTGGAGAGCAGAGGGAAAGCCCAGTTCAAATGTACAGAAGGTATCTGTTCTTTAAAGGCATAGTCACATTTTACTAGAATTTTGCTACACTGTTGGGTTAAGCTCTGTCAAGAACGTCAGTCCCATTGGAGAATGAAATCTTTCCTACAACCCATTTCTCCTCACATGGATCCTGTTGTTCAAGGATTGGCATCCAAGCAGTGGCTGAGATGAGAGAGAGAGCTGGATCCCAGGGAGAGACACAGCTGAAGAGGTTTCCCCTCAGTGACTTGACTTTGTGGCCTCCATCCAAGTAGCATCTCAATGGTCTTGGCAGTGCAGGATGGGTCACAAAGCCCTGTGTGTACCCTGGGAGGCTGGGGATGTGAGAGCAAGCGAAGGTCAGCAGTGAACTGGGGTTAGCCAGGGCCGGGGTAGAGCTTGATTCCCTAATTCTTGTTCCAGGATTCCAGCAGCTTGGCTTTGCTGGGACCGGTCTGGTTCTGTTCATAGAGCTGTCATTTAATTTTTGGTCACTTATACACCATTTGCTAACTGTTCATAATTCCTGTGCAATTTTGCTCATGACATGGGAAACAAAGACAGCAAAACAAGGGGCCCTTATGCTTTTCTCTGCTGTCGTCAGTGGGTAAAATTGGCTGAAAAAGCAGAGCAAGAAGCTTTCCCTAGCTATTCTGGATGGATTTTTTTTTTTTAGTCTCATGAGCATTTTTTTTAGGAAGAAAATATATGTGTGTGAAGTTAAGTGTAGAATGTCTGGTGAGTTGTATAAAATAAAACATTTATCCATCTATTTTGATAGGGAGATGGATTAGAGTTAGCAAATTAATCTTTCAGTCAGCAAGTATTTGAATAGATACAAATCAATCATTGTAGTCAGAGCTGCTGCTAGCCTACACTGAGTTGTGCAGAAAGAGCCCTGCACCAAGCCACATGCTTTTAGGCTTCAGCCTCTCTCAGGTGGATGTCTTTGTGCAGTGTACCAACTGTACAGCTGTGCATGACTGTACCTTGAGGCAAGAGACTGGACCATCTATTATGCCCTTTGACTGGAAAAGTTTCTGAACAATTAGGTGTTAAGCAGGGTTTAAAGCAAATAGCTCTGTCTTTGGGGCATGATGTACAGGAGGAAGGTAGGTTGTTTATTCTGTGGGGAAAACTATAAAGACCCACTGGGATCTGCCCCTGCAGTCTTTACCCCTGCAACTGGGTTAATGAAGCCTTCTCCCTGCAGCTGTAGGAGCCATCTGGACTGTAGGGAGAAGGATAGAAGAAGCTGAGAAGTTAGCATTGAATGACTTTCCTCCCCTTTCAGTTTCAGGGCACTACCTCATGTCCATCAACCTCAGCTCCTTGTTTTTTTTGACGGTGGCCATGTCTTGGGAGGGAGTTTTGCACCTGGTCTCTGGCCTTCTCCCCATCACCCCTCCCCTCTGCCCCAGAAGCCATGACTGGCACCCGTGACCCCTCAGGCCGTCCTGACTTCCTGGCAGCCTGCATGCTTCCAGGTGCCATGGACTTCTGACCACTGGCCTCACCTATCTGGGTGATATCCTGGATCAAGGGCTCATTTTGGACCTCTAAATACTACTTAACCCATAAATCTCTCTCCTGGCTTTGGACTGAAGTTTAGAACAATGGTTCTCAAAAGGGACTGCTCATTAGAATTGCCTAGGAAACTTTGTAGAATTTGGAGGCCCATGGCACACCCTGGATCCATGAAATCAAGATTCCTGGGGAATGTATAGGCACCAGGAATGTTAAACCTCCACAGGTTAACCCAGTGCACCACTGTTCTTGACTACGTGTCCTGTCTATCCAGCCACAGATTACTCAGCCCCTTCTGTGCCTCCATGTTTAGACCCATGGCCTTTGTCCAGCCTCGTGAGTGGATTGTATCCCTGGTTCCAGTTCTCCCTGGGATGGCCTGGCTCACCACCAGCCAACCTTAGATTATGATTATGTTTTGGAGCCAGAAGGCTAAGAGGGATATCTGGAGACCCAAAGTAAGCCTTTTGTGGTTTCCTTAGCCTGTAATTCTAATAAATGCAATCCATCAGCCTTGTCTTCCCTAAGAAAGAACATCCTTTGTAGGCAATCCTCAGTGTATAAATGGGTTGTGTTCCAAAATTTGTTTGTGGTCAGTTGTTAGGGATGTAGAACCCAATTCCCATAGTAACAAAGTTACAAAGGAAAGTGGCAGGTTGCAGTAGTCATCTGAACCATTAAAAAGCTGAACTTTATTAAAAAAAATTTTTTTTAAGATTTTTTTTTTATGTAGACTGTTTTTGAAGTCTTTATTGAATTTGTTGCAATACTGCTTCTGTTGTTTATAATTTGGTCTTTTGGCCTTGAGGCATCAAACCTGTACTTTCTACATTGGAAGGTGAAGTCTTAACCACTGGACCCCAAGGGAAGTCCCAGAAAGCTGAACTTCAGAACGAACAGATTCAAAGAATCAAGCCACTATTATTAGATTGAGTCATATGAAACTGACATTTTTGCATGTCAAAAAAGATTGAATATTGGTAATTTTATGTGTTGTGTTTTACTTATGCAGGGGAAGAAAGTTTTAAGCACTAGATTAGAAAATTCAAGGCACAGTCACCCTTATAAGGATTCTAAGAGGATCAATAATGCCTTTCTTCCTACCCTCCCTCCTCCTCCAGTCTCTCCCCTTCTAGCCAAGTAGACAAAGAGCACAAGTCTTCCAAGGGAGAAGGTATGCAAATAAAGAGGGCTTTCCCAGGTGCGGACTTCTCCTGATCCTGCTGGTGACTAGGGGTGAGGCGCGGGAGGTGAGAAGGGGAGGGCATGGCTCTGATGTCAGCAACCACTAGGGAAATAGACATTCCTACAGAAACCATTTAGGTGCCACATGGAAAACTGAGCCTTTCTTAGAGCTGTCTTCTGGGAGTTAGGGGCAGCAGCAGCTAGGATTTTGCCAGGAGCAGGCAGACTGGAGATATGGAGAAGCAGTAGCATCCGTTTCACATACATGGGCCACATGTCAGCTGAGAGTCTGTACGTGAGGCCAGTGAAAGTTACCTGCCTTGATGAGTGATGAGCGTGCTCCATGGATGAGTAAAACCATCTGAACCTCCCTGTGTGCACTGTCTTACCATAGAAGCTGTGCATTTAGACAGTGTGCTTTATATGAATCACAAAGTGGCCGTGTGTCCTTTTTCTTACTAACCCAGGAAAGACCATTTTGTTTCCAGAGCTCAGGATACGTGTCTGACACATAGTAGGTATGTGGCAGGGGTTGCCTAGGAAACAAGTAGAGCTGATAATTTTCCCTGTCTCTTTTCTATGATCAGCTTGAAGAATCATGCACATGATGCCTCTGGAGGGAAATGTAGAGTTCTCAGAAAAAATTTTATGTATTCGTATTACCTAGGAAACTCATGATTTTAGGAGAAGCTGTATGTTCATTTAGGAAACAGCTGTTTTCTTTATTTCAGTGCTGGGTATTTTATAAAGGAAAACACCATTTTTCTTTGATGCTTGTTGTTTCTCTGATAATCCAAGTTCCTATCTTCATTCCACATGATTTAAAATCCTGTTTATATCCAATATTCATTCAGTAAAATGGCTTGAGATTTGTGATGCTCCAAATGAATTCCAGTTCGAGAGGGGGAAATCTCAGAGTCCTACTGGAGCTGGCTGTCTGAAGACAACTGAGGATTTACACTCAGAACAGATAATAATAGAAATGGGATATAAAAAATGAAAAAGATTTGATTGCATGGACTACAATGATTATGGAAGCTTTTTTTTTCTCCTTAGCCAAGTGTAAGTGAGTAAAAAAAAAATTAGAGGCCATGTATGGGAGCCTTCACAAAATTCTGGGTCACATCTTTCAAAACAATGAACATAGCAGCAAACAAATAATTATAAATTCCACGGACTCTGAAAAATAGGCTGATCTCTTAGGTTTTGTAAATGCTTTCCCTAATGCATTTTCCTTCACCATCACATTTTAATGCCATCTGTTGCCTGTTTTCATGAGTGAGGTCAATTCTGAGTCACTTTATGCAATTATGCAAATATGGTTTCTATGAAGTACAGGGAAAGTAATGTTGCTTTCAATCATTTTTGAAAGCCTTCCAGTGATCAAGTCTCACTCTAGACTGGTAAAACTATATTGTTCTTTCAATTGTTTAATATAGTTTAGCAGTAAAAGTTTGTCAATGTCTTTTAGAAATGGTTTCTAATATACCTCTCTCAAAGGTTTGCTTATTTTTAAGATGAACTGGAATAGTCTTTTATTTTTTTAGTTGGTGTGCATTACTAATTGCTACTCCCAGACTGGGGCCAATCTGACTATAATTGTATTTCTGCACATTAGGCCCAGCAAAACACAGACACATCCTCTTATACACACTGTGATAACCTTCTGCCCCAGCCCCAGTCAAGGGGAAGAATCATGTGGGGGTTTCTCATTATCTTTCTTCTGTGATTACGCAGCTTACACAGCAGCAGACATAGACTGATCCACAGCACGATGCAGGAAGTGACATCAGCCCGGCAGTGCTGTCTAGTATTTGTGTGTCTAGGGCAGGAGGGCTGGGAGGAGACAGAGATAAGGAGGGAAAATGTTTTCTCTCTAGAGCCTAATCAGAAGATTATACTTGTATCCAGAGGAACATAATAAAAATACTCTTGCCATTGAGGGTACATAGGCTGTATTTGGACTACTCAGAGATCAAGAGTATTTAGGTAAAAAAGGCAGAGATGTAGCATCTAAAAAATAGAGGAGTAAGTCCAGCCATAATTAGGAAGTGGGTAACTGGTATTGAAGGGATAAAAATTCAGTGTATGAACTATAAACAAAATGAACTTCTGGCAACTATATAGGAAGATACTAAAGATAAAGGCTATATTGGGAAAAGTAACAGAGCATCACAGAATGGCATTGGGCATCCAGAAAATTCAGGTATTCAATTATCACATTTATTGAGTGCCTGCTGTGTTTCAAGGACTGTGGTTAGCACTGGAATACAGCAGTGAAAAAAAAAACAAAACAAAACAGATGAGAGATTACATTCTAATTGGAAAGCAGAGAATAAATGAATAAATAAATGGGTAAATGAATCCATTTATGGAGAAATGTATATGGACAAATAATAAGATAGTTATGACAGTAATAATTAAAATAATTCCGGGCAAAGGGCTCTGAAGAGGGTAAAGCAAGATAAAGGAATAGAACTAGGGGTGTTTGTGTTTCATGGTATGAATTTAACTGGGACAGTTGGGAAAGTCTTCTCAGAAGGGGTTACATTTGAGCAGAGAGACCTGAGTTATGTGAAGGCATGGGCTATGTGAACATTGGGGCATAATGTTCCAGGAGGAGAAAGAGTTAGTGCAGAGTTCGGAGGTAGGAATAAGCTTGAAGCATTTCTGGAAGTAGCAAGGATGTGGGTCAGAGTGAGTGAAGGGAGAGAGGTAATTGATGAGGCCTAAGAGGTTGGAGAAGGAAATGGTAACCCACTTCAGTATTCTTGCCTGGAAAACTCCACGGACTGAGGAGACAGGTAGGCTACAGTCCATGGGGTTGCAAAGAGCGGGACACGACTGAGCTACTTCACTTTTAAGAGGTAGGAGGATCTGGCTCATGTAAAGCACTGAAGGCCATTGGGTTTTATTATAAGTGGGAATACAATGAAGGATTTGAGCAAAGGTGGATCGCATAATTTGATTCATCTTTAAGAGTTCTGACTGACTGCTACATCAAGACTAGACTGAAGGCAGAGAGGAGTCAAAGTTGGGAGAGCCAGTAAGCTTTAGCAGCTGTGCAAAAAGGAGATGTTGGAACTTGGACCATAGTGGTATCAATGGAGGTAGTAAAAAGGTTTGGACTTGAGGAACATTTTGAAGAGAGAGTCAACAGGGTTTGCTGATGGCTTGAATAAGGGGTTAGAGGAAAAAGAGGATTCAGAATGACCCCTGGGATTCTGGACTGAACAGTGATGTGAAAAGGGATTCAGTTTATTAGGAGTGATGTTTTAGATATGTTAAGTTTGAAATGCCTGATGGAGGCCAGCTGGTGATGTCAAGGAGGAGACTGGATATATAGACCAGGTGCTTAGAGGAGACGCTGAACTAGAGATACGCATGTTGGGTCCGTGAGTATAAATGTCAGTTAAAGTCTTGAGCCTGGATGAGATAAGTTTAGGGATAATGTGAAGAGAGGATGGGGTTCTGGAACATTTCGATATTTAGAAGTGAGAAGGAGCAGGAGCAAAGGACACTGAGAAGCAGTTGTCATGTCCAAAGGGCAGCAAAGGGATGGAGACAGTGTTTCAAGACTGAGGGTGATGTTACCTGTATCAGCCGCTGCAGAGGGGACAGGCAGGATAGTGGGAAATATGCATCACTGGATTTGGCCAGATGGGTGGACATCTATCTCCGTTTCTTCAATTTGTATATATATGTACACCCATAGAAAAATTGAGTAAGATTGTTAGAATACCTCCTTTAAACCCGCTTTTTTTTTTTTTTTGCAGACCAAAAAAGGAAACTTAACTGAATTGTGGGTTGACAATGCATTAGTTGTTTCAGAATAATTCAGATATTTACATATTCATGGGGCACCTTATACCTCCTACTTCTTGAAATGTCAAAGGCCTTAGGAGGAAAGTATGCATTTTTATTAAAATTTTATTGCAGTACCTACCTGATGAGTTGTATATGCTTTCATTTATTTTGATCTCCTTTGATAACAGTTCATAGGGCATGTGGATACAATTCTTTTCCTATTAGAACTCAACTATTTTTGCAATATAAAGATTTAAAATTGCTATGTTGTACACCTGAAATTAATATAATGTTATGTGTCAGTTATATCAGTAAAAAAATAAAGTAATGAATCACAGAAAGGAAGAACTCAACTATTAGGACTCTATCCGGAATCAGAATATTAATAGTATTTTAGAGCTAATAGGGATGAAAAACAGAGAGAGGTCTTAATATTTAAATAGAAGAGCAGTTTCTATTTAATAAAGAGTACTAAAGAGTATTTTTTTATTGGAATATTGCTCCTTTACAGTGTTCGTTTCTGCTACACAGCAGTGTGAGTCCACCATGCGTCCGCATGTCCCCTCCGTCCCTTAGAGCCTCCCTCTCAGCCCCGCACCCACCCGTCAGGGTCAGCACGTAGCGCTGAGCTGAGCTTCCTGTGCTGTACAGCAGCTTCCGCTGGTTCTGTTTCGCATCTTAACACATGGTGATGTATATATGGCAGTGCTGCTCTCTCAGCTCGTTCCGCTCGTTCCGCTCGTTCCGCTCTCTCCTCCTCTGACCTCACGTCCACAAGTCTGCTCTCTACATCTGCACTCTGTTCCTGCCCTGCAAATAAGTTCACCAGCACCAATTTTCTAGATTGCATATATATGTGTAGGGGCTTCCCCAGTGGCTCAGCGGGTGAAGAATCCACCTGCAATGCGGGAGACACAGGAAACGCGGGTTTGATCCCTGGGTTGGGAAGATTCCCAGGAGGAGGAAATGGCAAGCCACTCCAGTACTATCATCTGAAAAATCCAACGGACAGAGGAGCCTGGTGGGCTACTGTCCACGGGGTCGCAAAGAGGTGGACACGACTGAGCAACTAAGCACAGCACAGCACATGAATTAATACCTGATGTTTGTTTTCTCCTGCTGATTTCACTCGGTATGACGGGCTCTAGGTACACCCACATCACTACAGTTGACTCAGTGTCGTTCCATAAAAGGCTTTTTTTTTTCTCTCCCATTCCTTTTTATCCCTTTACTTGAAGGGTATTTATTGGTTTAGAAGTTAGAAAAATTTGGGTGTGAATTCTAGCTCCACAATGTACTGTTTGATCTTCCATATGTTTGTGGAGACTTGATTTTCTAATCTATAAAATGAAGATGATTAACACTTTTATATGCTTATACAGGGGTCTGATTAGTGTAAAGTACGCAGTGCCACACAGCACGTGCCTGGCATGGCTTAGGAATTCACACCGTGTCGGCTGTTCTCCTCTCCCAGGCCTGAAGCCCTGGAAGCAGAAGAGTAGGGCTAGAGCCAGAGGGCCCGTGTCCTAGCTTGGTTTCCGAACTTGTCACTTCTCCAGTAGTTATTGACCTTGCTCACATCGTGAAAAGTGTGACTTTCTCCAGTGAGCCATCGATGGAGTTGTGTGGGGTTGAAGGAAGGGAGGCATTAAGCCACCTACGTCTTGGCTCCAATCAGAATGACTGGGACCCTCTGTTGTTGTTTTGTTCAGTTGCTAAGTGGTATCCGACTCTTTGTGCCTCCATAGACTGCATCACACCAGGTTCATCTGTCTTTCACTATCTCCCTCTTAGGGGAGTGGTTTGTAACCTGGGAACATCGTGAAAACAACCAGAAAGAGGCTGCCCTGTCCTGCAACGAACTCTCATCAAATATAGGCATCATTGCTCACTTGCATAGGGAAATTTAAGTGATAATCAGTGTATAACTTGCACTCTGTTCCAAAACTACTGGTCTTGGATGTTGAGGGGCCTTTATTTTGGCATTTATTTGCAAAGGAAAAGGGATGTTATCTCAGCAGATACAAGAACTGATCAAGTTCATGCTGTCTGTCATCAGTTTTTTCTTGAATTGATGCTTTTGAACTGTGGTGTTGGAGAAGACTCTTGAGAGTCCCTTGGACTGCAAGGAGATCCTACCAGTCCATTCTGAAGGAGATCAGCCCTGGGATTTCTTTGGAAGGAAATGATGCTAAAGCTGAAACTCCAGTACTTTGGCCACCTCATGAGAAGAGTTGACTCATTAGAAAAAACTCTGATGCTGGGAGGGATTGGGGGCAAGAGGAGAAGGGGACGACAGAGGATGAAATGGCTGGATGGACAGGGAGGCCTGGCGTGCTGTGATTCATGGGGTCACAAAGAGTCGGACACGACTGAGCGACTGAACTGAACTGAATGCAGGCTACTTATTTATATTTAAAGCCATGCATTTTGTGCATTCTCATCTCTATATTTTCAATGGTATCTTTTCCTTTCCCTGCTCCTCTCCTTTCTCCATCTGCCGGAGATCTTCTTGTACTCTCTTTGACACTACATGATACACCCATCCTCAGAGGCTAGTTGTATTCCATTGTTTTTCTGGAAATTCCAAAATTTTCTGGAAATTCCAATTTATATATAGAAGAGTGCTCTCCCTCCTCAGAATAAGGGGCTACTATTCAGTCTATGGGGCTTCCCTGGTGGCTTAGATGGTAAAGAATCTGCCTGCAGTGTAGGAGACCTGGGTTTAATCCCTGGGTTGGGAAGATTCCCCTGGAGGAGACCATGGCAACCCACTCCAGTATTCTTGCCAGGAGAATTCCATGGACATAGGAGCCTGTTGGGCTATAGTCCATGGGGTCAGACACAACTGAGTCAGACACAACTGAACTGCTAACACTTTGATGCTTCATTTAGTCTATAGAATAAAACTATGCAAACTTGACAGAAAGACCACCACTGCCCACAATTTCCTTGGGACTGGCTGTCTTTCTAAAATTTATACTGATCACACGCAGGCCTCTTCACAGGTCACCTTAGGTTCAGTAATGGCAGAATTAAACTGAAAGGCCTGGATCACTTCTATCCGCAGAATATACCCGGCATCGGAAATGACGTGAAAGCATGAACAAAGGATGACTCTGAGCCACCTGGCCCTTGAGTAGGGTGAAGGCTCAGGGGTGGTGCAAGTGGTGCTGACAGCCCATGGAGGGAGAGTCTATGAGCCACAGGGTGTCCCTAGATAGAAGACTGTATCCTCTTCTCCCTGGAGAGACCAGATCATTTGAGAAACAACTCCTGCTCCCATGTAAATCAACAGATCTGGTGTTCAGTAAACCTAGAGACTGATGTCAAAATTCAAGTTTAATTATGAGACCTCACTGGAGAGTGTGGAGTCCTGCTCAATGCCTGACCCCACAGGTTGACTAAGCCTGGAAGAGTCGTGATGAACGTGGATGCAGTGGGCTCCTCTGCAAAGAGCAAGTGCAATAGGAACAGGGAGATTCAAGTTGACATTCCGCCTCTTGACTCAGCAACTCGTTCTTTGTTCTTGGGTGAGAGGGTCCATCTCTGCGAGTCTCGGTCTCTTCATCTGTAAAACTGTGGCAGATCCACCCTCTGCTTGGTTTCACCTGAGTGCACGTTCAGCTGGCTCATCAGCTGATGGCTAGCTTATATGTTCAAATTTGCCTTCTTTTCTTCGACTTTTTTGTGAGAGCAAAACCAGAAATGGAGAGGATAAAAGCAGAAATGGAGTTTGTATGATGCTCTGCCTGTATCCATTTATTTGTACCCAAAGAACTGGATGCTCTTAAGACCTATGAAGATGGAGAAAGGCTTCATTGCTAGCAATTGAGTTGGAATCAAACTGACCTGGGTTTGCAAGCTGGAGGTGGCCCCTGTGGCATCACCACACTGAGCAGCAGTGAAATTATATCTCCCAAGACAAACTGATGGTTGCAGCTCTATTAGAAATGTTTCCTCCTTAGATATCTAGCATTGATTTAAAAAAAATGAAATCTTTTTGCACCTGAGTGTCATCATTTATTAAAAAATTAGTAATAATACCTCTCTCTCCAGATGGCTGTGAGGATTCAGAACCATAAGACTGAAATGCCCCACATATATTAAGTATTCAGGAAATAACAGTTACTTTGTTTTATCTAGGGGGATAGGGTTGAGTCTGAGAAGATATTATGGTGCTGGAAAATACTGTGGTGCAGAGAGTCCCTTGGACTGCAAGGAGATAAAACCACTCAATCCTAAAGGAAATCAACCCTGAATATTCACTGGAAGGACTGATGCTGAAGCGGAAGCTCTAATACTTGGGCCACCTGGTATGAAGAACTGTCTTGCTGGAAAAGACCCTGATGCTGGGAAAGATCGAGGTGAATGGAGAAGGGGCAACAGAGGATGAGATGGTCTTAGCATCACTAACTTGATGGACAGAATTTGAGCAAACTCCCGGAGACAATGGAGAACAGAGCAATCTGGTGTGCTGCAGTCCACGGGGTCACAAAGAGATGTGACGGAACGACTTAATGACCAAACAACAATAATGGGAAGATAGGATGTATGCCAGGAGGTACCAGAGTTCATAGGTTTTTGTTTTTCTTTTCTGTTCACACAATAACTTTTTTTGTAGGAGTGTTGATAGGATTAGCCCAAGACAGTTTTTCCAGCAGTGAAGGACTTTGTGTGTTTGACTACTATTCGTTCCAGTAATTGATATGATTACCTGACTCACAACATTGCATCTAGTCACTCCCATCATTAGGACATTTGTCTGGGTGGGTGAGTGATGAAAGTAGCTTGGTACTGCTGCTGCCTCTCCTGTTTTCTTGCCCCCAAACCAGAGCTTTGGGTGTGGGCTCTGATAAAGTGGAAGCAGCGGGCATGCCCGCTGTGGGTGAGTGGTTCCCCATGTGCTTCTGACCCTCCCTTTGAGGTAAGTGGAGCCACATTTCTTTCCTGGCAGCTGCAGAGCCTGAGCATCAGCAAAAGAGCTTTGAAGTTTCCTGGGGAGAAAAGGCATTCTATAAAGAGAAGGAATTATTATTGCTTCCTGACTTTGGTGAGTTAGCAATGGTCTGGTGAGTTTGGAAAGCAGCAGTTGGCTTCACATTCAATAATCTTTTGACTTATTTTTAATCAAAAATAAAAACTCCTCTTAGTTAGATATGATTAGCAAAAACAAACAAAATAATCTAAATAAAACCCTGACTTTTTTCCCCTCCAGAACTGTACAGATGTGTATTTGTGAATCAGGAAGTACATAAAAGCAAATGAAAAATGGATGTGACTTTATAACTCTCTCAGAACATGCAGCAGGAATTTAAATAATATTAAATTTACTGACATGTTTTCTTCAGTGTGTCTTCAGAATATGTTTTGAAACCTTTCTTCTCTCTTTGAGTAGGCCTTGGGGTGGGGAGTGTTTATTTAAGAGTGACGCAAATTCAGCCCTGCAGCTCCCCCCCTTCCTGTTGCAGCATGGCTATTCTCCTTCCTCCTCCCTTCTCTTCTCCTTCTCTTAATATTGCATATTTCCTTCTCTTTGTCTCTGTGTGAGGAACAGCTCTCTTGCCCATTTGTGTGCGCAACGGAATCTGCATTGCTTTTTGTTGGCAACAAGAATGATCATGTGTAGGCATGGGTTTATGAGTGTGAATATGTGCTGTGCTGTGCTAAGTCTCTTCAGTTGTGTGAGACTCTTTGAGACTCTATGAACCGTAGCCTGCCAGGCTCCTCTGTCCATGGGATTCTGTAGGCAAGAATGCTGGAGTGGGTTGCCTTCCCCTCCTCCAGGGAACTTCCCGACTGAGGGATACAAACCCGCATCTCCGGCAGCTCCTGCGTTGCAGGCGGATGGTTTGCTGCTGAACCACTAGCGAAGCCCAGTAGGCCTTTAACTGACCCAAGGGAGACACAGTGGATATGGCTGATGCCGCTGGCATATTTGATTAGAACAGTAACGTTAGCTTCAACTTATCAGTCTTCTGTTGTATCTAAGTCATTGTGTTAGGTGAGATGGGATATTTCAAAATATAGAAGACACTCCATGAAAGTTTGTAGATGTGTCACAAGCAATGCAGACCGTGGACACCTAGAGGGATGACCTCGTTCCCCACAGGAGAGCGCAGAAGAGGAAGGTTTCATACAGGAGCAGGATTCACTATATTTTTTTGAGGGGGGGTGATTTTTTATTTTTTAAATTGAAGTATCGTTGATTTATAATATTGTGCTAGTTTCAGGTGTATAGCAAAGTGATTCGATTATACACAAATGCACACACATATATATGTTCTTTTTCAGATTCTTTTTTATTAAGGTTATTACAAGATATTGAATACAGTTTCCTATGCTATACGGTAGGTCCTTGTTGTTTATTTTTTATATAGTAGTGTGTATCTGTTAATCCCAAGCTCCTAGTTTATCCCTATATCCTTCTTTCCCCTTTAGTAGGTGTAAGAATTTTTTTTCTGTGGCTGTGAGTCTATGATTTGTAAATCAGTTCATAAGAATTATTTTTTTAGATTCCACATGTAAGTGATAGCATATGATATTTGTCTCTGTCTGATTTACTTCACTTCATGTGATAATTTCTAAGTCCATCCATGTTACTGCAATGGCATTATTTCATTCTTTTTGTGGCTGAGTAATATCGGAAGGAGACCAGTCCTGGGTGTTCATTGGAAGGACTGATGCTGAAGCTGAAACCCCAATACTTCGGCCACCTCACGCGAAGAGTTGACTCATTGGAAAATACCCTGATGCTGGGAGGCATTGGGGGCAGGAGGAGAAGGGGGCGACAGAGGATGAGATGGCTGGATGGCATTACGGACTCGATGCACATGAGTTTGGGTGAACTCCAGGAGTTGGTGATGGACAGGAAGGCCTGGAGTGCTGCGATTCATGGGGTCGCAAAGAGTCGGACTCGACTGAGTGACTGAACTGAACTGAACTAAATATTGGAAGAAAGCTATGAAGGTCAAGAATCCACAGAGAACTGGGGGAGACTGAATAGACTTGTGAAACCAGAGCAGAGTTGAGCAGAGCTTGGAAGGTGTCGTAGAACAGTGAATTGGAAAAAGCAAGCATTGAAAGCACATGTGGAGAGAAAATCTGGGGAAAGGAGACCCCAGTCAAACATCCAAAAACAAAATCCTAATTTAAATTAAGGGGTCAAAGATTCAGGGGCAGACTTCCCTGGTGGTTCAGTGGTTAAGAATCGGTCTGCTAATGCGAGGGACATGGGTTCAATCCTTGGTCTGGAAAGATTCCACGTGCCAAGGAGCAACTAAGCCCATGCACCACAACTATTGAGCCTGTACTCTAGAGCCCATGCTCTGCAAAAAAAGAAGCTTCTGCAATGAGAAGCTCATGCATTGCAAATAGGAACCCCTGCTTGCTGCAACTAGCGAAACCCCAAACTAGAGAAAGCCCGTGTGCAGCAACGAAGACCCAGTACAGCCAAAAATAAATTAAATTATATGCAAAGAAAAAAATAATAGAGCCAACAGGTTAGAGAATTGGGCTGAAGTGAAATGAAAAGGTAGAGTTACATTAAAGGCAAGATCAAAAAGGAAAGGAGGGATATTTCTTTTCCGACCTCAGACACTGGCCTCCTCCTCTTCTCACCTTCAGGCTGGTGGTCTTCTGGCTCCTTGAGGGCAGTTTAACCTAATGATTAAGCACTGAGCATTTTGTTAATCCCAGTCCACCATATGGACTCTGTGACCTGGGGCAAATTACCTTTCTGTGCTTCAATTTCCCTATCAGCAAAATGGTAGAAAATAATAGTACCCACGTCGGGGTTGTTGAGAGACTTGAAAGAGTCAAAGCATCTGATGTGCTCAACTGCTTCCTGGGCATTGTTACTACTTGAAACTCTCCTTTGCTTCAACATTTCCTGGAAACTAGAGATTGGGACTCTAGTATGCACCATGCATACTGATCCTCTATTGTATTAATTTCCAGGTAACATTAGAAGAAAGTGTGTGAGTTAGAGTTTAGCTGAAACATAGAGACAGCATGAAAAGCTTTTTAGGCTGCTCCTGAATTGAGAAGATACCACGTGTTTTCTGTATGCAGAATGCTGCACCACATTTCTGCACTTCTTCCAAGGTGAGAGGAAATTAAATTCAATGACTGACAGAGCACTAAACAGTTCCCCCTATATTCTCTCACTTAGTCCTTATCACTAGCCTACGAGAAAGGCATCGTTATTCTCTTTGCAGACAAGGAGACAAATTGAGAGCCATTAGGTTAGTCAACTGTTGGCAAAGAGCAAGTATGAGACGTCTAAACCCCGTCTCCTGATGAGGACAGTGAAAGAAGTACCTCGCCCCTCTCCCTCCAAGAGAAGCAGGGATTTTTCTCTTGACGTATTCGAGGACTTGGATGATCGCTCAGCACGGTTACCTCACCTTCCCCACTGTGATCACAGTTCCTGAATCTCTATCGATCACGGTAGATGGCCGATGAGAAATGTTCATAGGCTTGTAGCAAATCACTCTGAACAATTTAGGAGGCAGGTTCATAAATTCAACACTGTCATTTCCTGTGGATTAGGCAAACAGATTTCCTCAGGAGGGAAACCTGTGTGTGAAGGTGCTGTGCTTACACGTGTGTCACAGAGCTAGATTTGAAAGCAAGGAAAGGTTTCTGGAATGGATTCTGTGCCCAGTTTGAATGGTGAAATAGGCTGCCCTGCCCAGACCCTCACATGTCAGTAGTTTGGGCTCCCAGTTAGGTGCTAGCCTCGTGGGGTTCTCAGCTGATCCTGTGTCAGCCATTAATGAAGGACACCCTTTTAGCTGTCACTGTACATATCAGGGGAGGAGGAGCCCCATGTCTGGGGCTACCCTCCTGGGGACTCATGTCCCCTGTGCCCGAGGGGAGGGTGAAGGGACTCACGGTCCTGTCTGCAGCTTAGCTCTGCAGCTTGCCCACTGCCATCCCCCTCCTGTAGAGAAGGGGAGAGAGGCCTGGTGAGGGTGTGATCTTGGGAAGGCAGCGTCGGAGTGGTGTCCTTCCTTCAGCCCTTGGTCTCAGTCATTGCTGATGTCCTTTCAGACGTGGAGTGAGCCTCGAGTTCATGGTATAAGGTATCAAAATATTTCATGCTATAAAACTCTGGCCAGTTATTCCCTGTTCAAGCTCATAAGCTGAAGAGTTTTCTTTAAAATATCTATTCTTAGGATTTTTTGGTAAGGAATTCTTAGTCAAGTGTAGCGATTTTTATTCCAAATGTATTTATTCGAATGGACATATTCAAAGAAAAAAACTAAAGAGTACCAAAAGACATCCTGTGAAAACTGCATTTTATATCCACCCCTACCATTGCCCAGACCCCTAATTTCTTTCTCCCTCCTGAGGTCATCACTGCATCTATTTTCTAGAGATACTCTGTATATATATAAAAAGACTATATGGATAAAGATTTTGTTTTTATTCTTGTTGGTTTTCATTTTTCCCCCTTTCTTCCCTCCTTCCTTCCTCTTCCTTACTTCCCCTCTCTCTCTCTTCATGTGAGTCTTCTTTAAGTTTTTTCATTTATCAAAGTATCTTCTATGGCAATTCTTATAGACATATGTATTAATGAGGGTTCTTCAGAGAGACAGAACCAATAGTTTATACTATAAGGAATTACAACAGTTAATTATAAGGAATTGTCTTACATGATTATGGAGGCTGACAAGTCCCAAGATCTGTAGTCAGCAGGACCCAGGAAGCACCACTGATTCAGTCTGATCCAGGGGCCAGAGGAGACCAGTGTACCCACACATGTACTCAGGTAGGAGGAGTTCCCTGTCTACATGAGAGGGTCAGCTTCTTCCTCTGTCCAGCCTTCAGCTGACTGGCTGATGACCTTCCACATTATGGAGGGCATTCTGCTTAACTTAGTCTATCAATTCAAATGTTAAGTGCATCCAAGAACATCGTTCAGAATACTCAAGATTATGTTTTGACTGAATAGCTAGGTACCTTGTGGCCCAGTCAAGTTGGCACAAAAAATTGGCCATCACAACCTCTTTTCTTCTTCTTTTCTTTTAATTGTAGTAAAAAAATTGACAAATTTTTAGCTTCATAGCAAAATTTAGTGGAAGGTATGTATAGCATATTCAAAAGCAGAGACATTACTTTGCCAACAAAGGTTCGTCTAGTCAAGGCTATTTCCTGTGGTCATGTATGGATGTGAGAGTTGGACTGTGAAGACTGCTGAGCGCCGAATAATTGATGCTTTTGAACTGTGGTGTTGGAGAAGACTCTTGAGAGTCCCTTGGACTGCAAGGAGATCCAACCAGTCCATTCTGAAGGAGATCAGCCCTGGGATTTCTTTGGAAGGAATGGTGCTAAAGCTGAAACTCCAGTACTTTGGCCACCTCATGTGAAGAGTTGACTCATTGGAAAAGACTCTGATGCTGGGAGGGATTGGGGGCAAGAGGAGAAGGGGACGACAGAGGATGAGATGGCTGGGTGGCATCACCGACTCGATGGATGTGAGTCTGAGTGAACTCCGGGAGTTGGTGATGGACAGGGAGGCCTGGTGTGCTGCAATTCACGGGGTCGCAAAGAGTCGGACACGACTGAGTGACTGATCTGATCTGATCTGATGGAGATTGCCTGTGTATTCCCTGCCCCTACACATGTCCATGCAAACAGCCTACTCCATTATCAATATCCTGCCCTAGAGTGGCATGTTTGTTTTAATCAAACCTGTGTTGGCATGTTATCACTCAGGGATATATACTTGGTAAGCAATTTCCCTTCCCTTCCCTATAGTTTTCATTCAGTGAAAAATAACTTTCCATTAGAGACTTCCAAAAATGGAATTGGCTGCTCCTTGAGTATGTTTCTGTCTCTGGAGGTTTTCGAATTGGGATTGTCTTATGGATGCTGGTAAGGGACTTTTTTCTGCACTGGCTGGGATACAATCTAGAGCTGTGAAATGTGGGTCATATAGTTAATTTTAGCTTTTCAAGTAGCAGGAAGGTAAAAAGAAATAGGTGAAGTTAATTTTAAAATATATTATATTTTAACCCAATACATCCAAAATACTATTTTAATAGCTTTCCTGGTGGTTTCGACAGTAAAGAATCTACCTGCAGTGCGGGAGACCTGGGTTCGGTCCCTGGGTTGCAAAGATCCCGTGGAGGAGTGCATGGCAACCCACTCCAGTATTCTTGCCTGGAGAATCCCCATGGACAGAGGAGCCTGCTGGGCAACAGTCCATGGGGTCACAAAGAGTTGGACAAGACCGAGTGACTTTCACTTTCAAATAAAAATACTAATAAGGTATTTTATACTCTCTTTTGCATACTAAGTTTTCGAAATCCAGGGTGCATTTTATACATACAACAGATCTCAATTTTGACCCGTCGCATTTCAAATGCTTAAGAGCCATATGTTGATCATGGTTTCTTTCTCCCACACTGTGTATTACAGGACTAGATAGGACCCATTCCAGTGATGAGTCTTATTTCTGAAGTTATTTACAGAATAGCCCAGAAACTCAGTTCAGTTCAGTTGCTCAGTTGTGCCCAACTCTTTGTGACCCCATGGATTGCAGCATGCCAGGCTTCCCTGCCATCACCAACTCCCAGAGCTTACTCAAGCTCATGTCCATTGAGTCGGTGATGCCATCCAACCATCTCATCATCTGTCATCCCATTCTTCTCCCTCCTTCAGTCTTTCCCACCATCAGGGTCTCTTCAAATGAGTCAGCTCTTTGCATCAGGTGGCCAAAGTATTGGAGCTTCAGCTTCAGCATCCGTCCTTCCAATGAATATTTAGGACTCATTTCCTTTAGGATGGACTGGTTTGATCTCCTTGCAGTCCAAGGGACTCAAGAGTCTTCAACACCACAGTTTAAAAGCATCAATTCTTCGGCACTCAGCTTTCTTTATAGTCCAACTCTCACATCCATGTGTGACTACTGGGAAAACCATAGCTTTGACTAGGTGGACCTTTGTTGGAAACAAATGTTGGACCATTTATGAGATGGCCAAGTGTGGAGGAGTGGAAAGAGCTCAGAGTTGAAAACAGGAGACTTGAGCACTTTTCTTGTCATCACACAAACCAGCAGAGCGAGTGCATGAACTTTGCTCAACTCCTGTACTTCAGTTTTTCACCTTTAAAATGAAAGTCATAACACTTGTTCTACTCACCTTGTAGAATTGTTGACAGGCTCAGAAGAGATAAAAGGTGTGAAGGAGCTTTAAAGAATTGAAAGCACATTAAATGTGATATAATTGATTGACAGCAGAGTCAGTCACTCAGTGGTTGCTCTGTTCCCAGCCTGCCACAGGCTTGTTGAACACCCTGAATCTCTTTATGACTCGGTTTTTCCAAGTGTTAAGCAGGAAATATTTGAAACAGTCCTTTGAAGTGAATGATATAGTGATAGTAGACACATTATATTTTAACGGTGTGATTTCTGGGTGGCCCATCACCGCTTCTCACCCCCTAACATATCAAAATACAAGAGGCATGTGAATAGTAAACGTTGAAGGGTAGAGGTCAGAGCAACAAGCTATGACTTGTGGACTGCTTTGCTTCACATTCCATCTCTGTACTGTGTTAATTGTATGACATAGAAAAAAACTATAAAATGGGGATGTAAATAGTAATTCCTTCCTAGATACTCTGTGAGATTTGAAAGCAGCAATACACATAAGGGACTTATAACAGAGCCTTGGTAAATATTCACAATCATCAATGTTATAAGTGTTGCCAAGAGATGATACTTAATATGTAACAGTTTCCTATGACTCTTATAATAAGTTGCTGCAAACTTGGTGGCTTAAAACAGCACACATTTATTTCTTATAATTCTGGAGGTCAGAAGTCCAAAATCAGTTTTACTGGACTAAATCCAAGGGTTGGCTGGGCCACACCCCCTTGGAGATTCTGGGGGAAAATCTGTTCCTTTGCCTTTTCCAGTTTCGAAAGCCTCATTACTTGCAGTGTGAGCCTCACCCACTGTGTGCCCCTAGAAGAGGCGGACCTTTGTTGGCACGCACGGTGTGCCCCTTCTTCCATCTTCAAAACCATCAATGAGGTCTTCAGGTCTCTCTTTACTTTGTCATCACATCATGAGGGAGGTGATGCAATGACGTCACCTTTATCACATTCTCTCTTGTTTCTGTCAAATCTCCCTTTGCCTGCCTCTTAGATGGTCCCTCATGATTATATTTAGGGCCACCTGGATAATTCAGGAGAATGTCTCCATCTCAAGATCCTCAAATCACACTTGCAGAGTCCATTCTCCATGTAACGTCACAGTCAGAGGTTCCAGGGGTGAGGACTGGATATTCAGCTTACTACATAATCTGACTTAATTTTAGTTTTATAATATACTCACTCTACCACCTCAACTCCTCAATATGATGATGTTGATGTTGCCTAGAAAAAACAGAATGGGACATAGTTAACATCTGATTTTATAGACTCTCATGTTGTATTTCGGAAAAGGCAATGGCACCCCACTCCAGTGTTCTTGCCTGGAGAATCCCAGGGATGGCTGAGCCTGGTGGGCTGCCGTCTATGGGGTCGCACAGAGTCGGACTCGACTGAAGCAACTTAGCAGCAGCAGCATGTTGTATTTGCTATCTCAGTTTGGAGAGTTACAATGCTTCTCTTCTCTAGGATTTTCATTCACCCTATAAATATTTTTTGGGGCTCCAAAATCACTGAAGATGGTGATTGAAGCCATGAAATTAAAAGACATTTGCGCCTTGGAAGGAAAGTTATGACCAACCTAGACAGCATATTAAAAAGCAGAGACATTACTATAGTCAAGGCTATGGTTTTTCCAGTGGTCATGTATGAATGTGAGAGTTGGACTGTGAAGAAAGCTGAGTGCCGAAGAATTGATGCTTTTGTTTTGTTTTGTTTTGTTTCTTTAATAGAAAATTATTTAATTAGTATACATGTGTTCCCCATCCTGAACCCTCCTCCCTCCTCCCTCCCCACACCATCCCTCTGGGTCGTCCAGGTTCAACCAGTCCATTCTTAAGGAGATCAGTCCTGGTGTTCTTTGGAAGGACTGATGTTGAAGCTGAAACTGCAATACTTTGGCCACCTGATACAAAGAGCTGACTCATTTGAAAAGACCCTGATGCTGGGAAAGATTGAGGGCAGGAGGAGAAGGGGACGAGAGAGGATGAGATGGTTGGATGGCATCATCGACTCAATGGACATGGGTTTGGGAAGGCTCTGGGAGTTGGTGATGGACAGGGAGGCCTGGCGTGCTGCAGTTTATGGGGTTGCAAAGAGTCAGACACGACTGAGCGACTGAACTGAACTGATAAATATTTGAGAGCCTATTATGGTGCTAGGAATTGAATAAAACAGACAGAAACTCTACCTAATTGTATGGGACACACAGGAGAAAACATTAGTAAATCAACCACAGAAACAAGGGACTATGCAAAATAATTTCAGATTTCACATGATATTTTGTTTGTAATGGGGATATCATAATATTGGGGAGACATTATGCTATACATGCTGCAGAAGCATTTTACATTTGAACATAAATTTATCTAGGGGTAGGAAACACACCTAGGTATGTAGGAAAAGGGTTACTAATGGGAGAAAAGAAATTTCACAAGAGCTTTCTCTCAACAGGAATCACGCAGAGGTGAACACCACTCTCCAAAATGAGAAAGTATTTCAATCAATCAAGATGTTACATTTCTTTAGAAACTTGGAGCAGAGGATTAAGGTTGGTTTCTGTTGCTTCATATGTTATAAATTTAAGGAATTGTCCATGCTGAGCCCAGGATTAGTGTCAGAGAGAAGAGAGCTGAAATCAGAATTTATGTTTTAGGATTAATGCTGTCGGGAGAAAAATGATATTTTAAAACCATGTTTCTAAGATTGCCTCAAGAAACAAAAGTACTACCTTCATGCACCATTGCTACAGGTGCCCAGTGAAAAAGAGTTTTGTTATTTGCTTGTCTTCTAAGACCTGACTGCCAGGTCAGAGCAGATTTATGTTGTTTCTATGCCTTATGGAATAAGCACATTTTCAGGGCACAGTAATTTCATGTTGGAGGAGGAGAGTAGTCAGTTATATTTGATCCTTTATTATTATTACTTTTTAAATAAAGGCTTCTCATGCCATTTTTCCCCCTTTATACCATCCAAAAGTATGCAGTGAGAGTGAGAGTGCAGGGAACTGGCCCAGAAGAGGGACTCAGGGAAACTTGTATTTGTAGGTAGATCAAAGCAATCTTCACCGAGGAGAGGTATCTGGGTCTGGGTGTTGAAGAATGAATGGGATGGTTGGGTAAGAAGGGTCTCTTACTGCAGCACAGTTCTAAGAAAGCTTCAGGTAGGCTGATGGAGAGACCTCTAAAGTGGCCCTTTAGAGGATGATGCTTCCCTTTGGGATGGGTCTGCCTCAGTCCCCTCACCCCACTCAGGCGGAGAGCAGCTCTCAGGGATCGTGGCCTCGGCAGGAATGAGGTCATGGATTTGGAAGAGCCGTGGCGGGAGATTCAGTCAAGTCCTGGGAGCCATGATTCAAGCCTTAGCCGCTTGGTCTGCGCCTCACACTCCAGACCCACTCCTCTGGTGGTGGAACTAATCTACAGTGCTGGTCGTATTCAAGGGAAGTGCACAGACTTTGGTATGTTTGGAATATGGTATAGACTGAGAAGTGACAAGAAGTGGGGTTGGCCATGGGAAGATGGTTCAGATGGTGGCCTTGGTGGCCATGCTAGGGAGTTTGGACTTCATATTATGGACAGTGTGGTTTAAAGCAGAGGAACACGTTTCTGTTTGGCTTGCATGTTTATGAAATTACACTACATATAGTGAAGAGGTGGGTTAAAGTGGCCCAGGAATGAAATGAGTGGACATGTCGGGAGGCTTTTGCAATAGTCTAAGTAACGGATGTTGAAAGATAAAAAAGTCAGAGTGAATGGAGAGACAAGACAGAATTTATTATAGAAATTGTCAGGACTGAAGGATTAACTCAGTAGTAAGATGGGTGATTAGGAGGTGATATATAGGTTTCTAGGTTGAAAGGAAAGGTGGGCAGATCATGTCATTAGCCAACATGGTACCACTGGAAGAGAAACAAACAGGGTGAGGGGAATACACAGTTACGTGTTTGGGCATGCGGAATTACAGGTTCTGTCAACTATGCTTCCTGATGTGGTTTTCTAGACCCTTCACGGTACTTGGTAGGTCTCCTCTTAGGTACATTCCAATGCACCTCTCAAATGTGTTGTAAATCCCAGTAAATCTAGTTCTGGGTGTGATCAGAGCTCAGGGGAATGACAGCTACATTTTTAAAACACGGCCTAGGACTGCATTAGCTTTTTCAGCAGCAGGATCATGCTATGGGCCTATTTTGAGCTTGTCATCTACTCAAGCCCTGAAGTCGTTTTCCACAGGAACTGTTTTCAAGGCAATCGTTCATTCTGGAACTTATGTTTCTTTAACTTAGGTGAGGTGTGTTTCATTTGTTGCATTGAATTTCATCTTGTGGATTTGGTTATATTATTGTAGCCTGTCAAAATGATTTTTGAATATTGATTCTCTTAGTTGTTCTCTTAGTGATACCTCCAAACTTTGTGATCTCTTCGTATTTGAAAAGTGTGTTCCATCCTAATCAATAGAACAAATCAGAAATAACTGTAAGTTCTACGTCACTCAAGACCTTCTTATTTGATAGATATCTACTTGTCAACTCTCTTTGGGAACATTATTTTTAACCAACTGCATTTATCCATTGTGAATTTAAAAATAGGTAAGAGAGACATTGCTGACGTGTTGTTGAACTCAGATACTCTGTGTCTGCAGAATTTCCCCAGCCTGCTGTTTTAGTGATCCTATAAGAAGATATGACTTCTCTTTAATGAGCCTGGGCTGCTACTCAGTATTTACTACTTTCTTTGCTAAGCTTATAGACTATCTGCTTAGAAATGCATTTTCTGGGATTTGATGTCAGACTCGTGGGGATATCATTTTCATAATCTTCTGTCTGTTTTTGAAAATAAGAACCTTTGACCTTTTCAAGCCTTTTGACTTTTATCCTAGTCTTATGTATTTCTCCACCCCTGAGATTAGTGTCTTAGTTGTCATATCTGCACGTTCCTTTGTAATTTAGTGTAATATAGTGGTTAAGAGTGCAGTTAACCTGCCTGGGCAAGAATGCTGGCTGTGAAACTTCTGGCAACTTATTTATTCCTCTGAACTCTGATTCCTTGCCTGTGAAATACAGTTAATAATAGTACCTATCAAATAATTTGTTGTAAGATTAAACAGATTAACCCATGTAAAGGACTTAGAACAGCAAACTAGCTCTATTATTACTTTAGGATGTCATTTGGTCAGATTCAACACCTGCTTTCTTTTTTTTTAATGAATTTATTTTTTATTGAAGGATAATTGCTTTACAGAATTTTGTTGTTTTCTGTCAAATCTCAACATGAACCAGCCATAGGTGTACATATATCCCCTCCCTTTAGAACATCCCTCCCCATCCCACACTTCTAGGTTGATACAGAGCCCCTGTTTGACTTTCCTGAGCCATACAGCAAATTCCCGTTGGCTATTTTACATATGGTAATGTAAGTTTCCATGTTACTCTTTCCACACATCTCACTCTCTCTTTCCCTCTCCTCATGTCCATAAGTCTATTCTCTATGTCTGTTTCTCCATTGTTGCCCTGTAAATAAATTCTTCAGTACCATTTTTCTAGATTCCATATATATGCATTAGAAAATTATATTTCTCTTTCTCTTTCTGACTTCACTCTATATCATAGGTTCTAGGTTCATCCACCTCATTAGAACTGACTTAAATGCATTCCTTTTTATGGCTGAGTAATATTCCACTGTGTATATGTACCACAACTTCTTTATCCATTCATCTGTCGATGGACATCTGGGTTGCTTCCATGTTCTAGCTATTGTAAATAGTGCTGCAGTGAACAATGGGATACATGTGTCTTTTTCAATATTGGTTTTCCCAGGGTATATGCCTAGGAATGGGATTGCTGGGTCATATGGTGGTTTTATTCCTAGTTTTTAAAGGAATCTACATACTGTCTTCCATAGTGGCTGTATCAATTTACATTCCCACCAACAGTGCAAGAGTGTTCCCTTTTCTCCACACCCTCTCCAGCATTTATTGTTTGTAGACTTTTTGATGATGACCAATCTGACTGGTGTGAGGGAATATCTCATTGTAGTTTTGATTTGCATTTCTCTTCCAGTGGTCATGTATGGATGTGAGAGTTGGACTGTGAAGAAAGCTGAGTGCCAAAGAATTGATGCTTTTGAACTGTGGTGTTGGAGAAGACTCTTGAGAGTCCCTTGGACAGCAAGGAGGTCCAACCAGTCCATACTAAAGGAGATCAATCCTGGGTGTTCATTGGAAGGACTGATGCTAAAGCTGAAACTCCAATACTTTGGTCACCTCATGCAAAGAGTTGACTCATTGGAAAAGACTCTGATGCTGGGAGGGATTGGGGGCAGGAGGAGAAGGGGACGACAGAGGATGAGATGGCTGGATGGCATCACTAACTTGATAGACATGAGTTTGAGTGAGCTCCGGGAGTTGGTGATGGACAGGGAGGCCTGGTGTGCTGCGATTCATGGGGTCGCAAAGACTCGGACACGACTGAGCAACTGAACTGAACTGAACTGAATAATGAGCAATGTTGAGCATCTTTTCATGTGTTTGTTAGCTATCTGTATGTCTTCTTTTGAGATATGTCTGTCTAGGTCTTTTTCCCACTCTTTGATTGGGTTGTTTGTTTTTCTGGTCTTGAGTTGTATGATCTGCTTGTATATTTTGAAAATTAATCCTTTGTCAGTTGTTTATTTGCTATCAACACCTGCTTTCTTAACCATTTTCTCAATCTGTCTTCTAATTCCTATTAACCATGATCATTCTCTCTTTAGAGTCTGATAAAGAACATGGAGTTTTAACTATGGCATTAAACTGATGGAAGGAAGATAGATTTTAATCAAATACCTTGGTTTTCTTTTAGCTTCTAAGGTACACAATAATTTATTGCTTATCTTTTTTTATTAGAATGCCCTGTTATTTGAATTTATTTTGGAATTAAACTCTTTCCTTTCATTTTTGACTGTTGGGAACTGTTTGCACATGTATTGCGTCACCCCTCTGAAAGACATTACTGAGCTTTGGAGAGTGGTGTTTGGGATTATCAGTTCCCGCATCTGTAAAATAAGAGCCACGGAAGATTCTAGTACGTAGGGATTCTGTAGATTGTTTGGTGTTTCACTATAGGGTCTCAATACAGGGAAAGGTTTAACCACAGGGGTGCTAAATCTAGATTTCTTAGGGAGAAAAACATCAGGGCTTGAGGAGCAGGAAGTTCTCCCATGGAGTCTGAGAGTCTTGTGGGATTAAGGGGTTCTTACCTGTTTGCTCTTATCTCATAACGCCCTATCTAGTCAGTGTCAGGGATTCTGTGGTTGCTTCTAAAACCCAGCAAAAACAATTAACTGGTTCTGTGGAACTCAGAAGCAGATTCTGTGAATTCTCAACATATAAAACCATTCTGTATCAGATTGCTGTAAAATCATCTACTGGAAGTAAAATTCCTTCCTCTGTGAATAATCTAATGGCCTTGTCAATAAATAAGACAGTCAATGTTCCTATGCATGAGCCTCATAGAAGGGATAAGCTTTTCAAAGACAAACCAGACTGGAAAGGATTTAAAGTGGTAAAAGCAGATTTTATGCAGGACTATAGCCACCTCATGCGAAGAGTTGACTCATTGGAAAAGACTCTGATGCTGGGAGGGATTGGGGGCAGGAGGAGAAGGGGACGACAGAGGATGAGATGGCTGGATGGCATCACTGATTCGATGGACATGAGTCTCAGTGAACTCCGGGAGTTAGTGATGGACAGGGAGGCCTGGCATGCTGCGATTCATGGGGTCGCAAAGAGTCGGACACGACTGAGCGACTGATCTGATCTGATCGCAATAAAGGAAAAGAGTACTTAGTATGGGCTCAATACAGCATGGGTAACTGGGGATTGATAGCCAAGGAGGGAGGTGGGCATTAGAGGATGGAAAATTACCAAGAGGAAGCACCAGGGGTTGGGGATTCTGGCTAAGCTGACTTAACAATATTCTTCCTGAAGGCAAACTAGGGTGATCAGATACCAAGGGTGGAGGATGAAGAACTGGTCACATACTGAGGATGGAGATTATCTCTAAACTGACTTAGCAGGATTCTGGCTAAAACTGGATTCTTGAGAATATGCCCAAAGACATATTGAAAAAGGATGCTCAGAATATCCCCAAAGATTAGTTGAAAAAGGAGGCTGAAAAGAGCTTGACTGAAATGTGGTCAGGGAGGGCATCTCACCAAGCTCTGAATGAATACTCCTTTGTTTCAAAATAGTTTTCATGAATTTTACTTTTTCCTTTAATTGCATTCAATATAGGCTTGTGGAATCTGACAACCATGGAGATAAGCTGGCTAGACAGGGTTTTTAAACTGATGCAATATTCATGAGATGAAATGATAAGGATTTTTTTTATTTTTTAGATCTCCCCTTCCCTCCACCCCTTCCCCCATGAGCTTATACTGCTGCTTTGAATTAAAGCTCAGGAGAAATCCTTGGAATATTAGATTAAGTCTAAACTGAACTACAAAGGTTCAAGGCAACATAAGAGACATTAGAGGAAAACTTAGTGAACCTTAACATTTCATTTTTCCTATTTTCCCTTGGACATTTCATTTAAAGGATGAAATCAGATGCATCTCTCCTCTGGAGAAATAAAGACATGACCATTTCCCCTTTTGTCTCTTGCTGAGACTTATTCAAGGGCCCCAGGAGAGGCAGAACGTGAGGAGTGCAGTAATACTTTATTTAGGTAAACGTTCAGTTCCATATCCTTATCTCCACACACCTCCACTGGGGGACCCGTCTCCCCACACCCCCAGCTCAGCCTGTTCTTAGTGCTCATTCAGAACCCAGACAGAAATTCCTGCTGATACTGCCTTTTGTAACTGGAGTCATAAAACCCTTAAAATGTATTGTTCCAGTCAAACCCAGCTCTGCTCTGCAGAATTCCGCAGACACCTTTTTTACTCTCTGTTTTCCAGAGGGCATCATCATGGCCGCCTTTATTAAACGTAGATTTTTGTCATTTCAGTGCTTGGATGGGAGCCAGCTATTGTCTGAAAGACCTCTGAACTTATAAAGGGTTTATGCAGCTGGAGAAGCTTATTCCTAGAGAATTTGAAAATGATCTTCTATTGCCTAGTACCTGAGACAGTTTTTAAATTCTGATCTCTACCTTAGCTGGTTTTAATTTGAATAGAGAGGGAATTTCCCTCCAAGGGATTTGCAGCAGCAATTTCTCCCAACCCCAACTCTGCTCAGTTTTCTTTTTCTTCTTCTTCTTTTTTTTTTTTTTTTAGTTCCAATGCTTTTATTTGACAAGTATTTGTTAAAACATAGTATTTCTTTTTTTAATTTATTTATTTATTTTACTTGGAGGCTAATTATTTTACAGTATTGTGGTGGTTTTTGCCATACACTGACATGAATCAGCCATGGGTGTACATGTGTTCTCCGTCCCGAACCCGCCTCCCACCTCCCTCCCCATCCCATCCCTCTGAGTTGTCCTAGTTCACTGGCTTCGAGTGCCCTGTTTCACACATCGAACTTGCACTGGTCATCTATTTCACATATGGTAATATACATGTTCAGTTTCTTGTTCCTTGAAAATTCAGGGAACTCCGGTCTGTGTGCCTTTGTTTTGAACCTTAGAAAATTGGTGATAACCTGTTTGCTCTTGAAGAAGTGAGAGTCAGAAATCTTGAGAGACATTTCTGCTAGGTTGTGTAGAGCCTACTGAAGAATTGTCTGGCGTCTTGGTTCTTATTTATAAGCCTAAATGAGTGAATGCATGGAGCGGATTTTTCCATTTGTTTTAAGAATTGATTTATAAAGTACTGCTAACCAGTTCATTTTTTTCCCCTTGCACTTGTCTGCATGGAAAGCCCTGATCTAAATCTGCTCTTCTTATTTTCCTGAACCCATAAAACATGTCAAATAAAATGAATAAATGGCTATGATTTCATTTCCATTATGTATTACTATTGAGTTAGAGTTGAGATTTGGGGGCTTGTTTTAGAGTCCAATGTACGTCATTTATCACTCTCATCTACCCTTCTTACAGACATCTCAATAGACCCTGTCTGTATACAACAGTGGACTGTGTACTTCTTGACTCAGAGAAAATCACATATGTAGATGTCACTGTGGATTGTTTGATAAATATGTCTAAATGGCAAATACCCAGACAGAAAAGCAAAAGAGAACCAGATAAAAAGAAAAAAAAAATAACTCAGCAACCTAGAGAATAACAAATAATTGATGTACAGTGTTCTTAGGCAAAAGACTATATTTTAGATTTAGATTTATTTTGGCCTCTTTTTTGCTCTAATTTCTGCTTCTTTCAGTTTAAAAAACCTATTTTCAGACTTTCAAGTAAACTGGTCATTGGATTTCACAGACCATCCTTGAATATGTGTTCTCGGAAACACCTTTATAGAGGATGGGTGTTATTAGTTGACTCTCCTTCAGCTAGACTGTTAGGCAGCCAGTTCAAAATGGCCCCACAGCCAACTGCTCTCATCAGCACAGTGACCCTAAAGTTGGATGTTTGAATCCAGGGTCAGATGACCCCCAGTGAGCTCTAGACATCAGAGAGATACCAGCATTATTGAACAGTCAGTGTCCGGGAGTTGATGATGAACAGGGAGGTGTGGCCTGTGGCAGTCCATGGGGTCGCAAAGAGTCAGACACGACTGAGTGACTGAACTGAATTGAATGTAAGTTCATTTTTCATACATGAAATATATGGGTATATATTTCTATAAGTACATTCAGTCAGTTCAGTTCAGTCGCTAAGTCGTGTCTGACTCTTTGCAACCCCATCAGTCACAGAACACCAGTACATTACATATATATATATATATATATATATATATATATATATATATATATGTAATGGCTGGAAAGCATTGGCCATATATATATATATATATTTATTTATTTATTTACGGGGCTTCCCTGGTGGCTCAGCTGATACAAAATCTGCCTGCAATGCTGGAGACCTGGGTTCAATCCCTGGGTCAGGAAGATCCCCTGGAGAAGGGAATGGCTACCCATTCCAGTATTCTTGCCTGAAGAATTCCATGGACAGAAGAGTCTGGTGGACTACAGTCATGAAGATATTTACAAGTTCTCCTCCAGACAGAAAATGTAACTCCTAGAATATCAGTATGATTTATAGCCAGTGCTTTCCAGCCATGTTTCATTGAGTTTAGGGACTCTACAGAGGTGCCCCAGGTGAGCCACTTTATGGGTGTGTGCATACCCTGAGAAGGTGGATTTTCAGGCTCTTCTACCACAGCTGATCCAGACCTTTTTTTTTCCTGTTTATACTGAGGCTGTGATAAGATTTGATTGGAAGTGTTAGGTGGGTCAAATTTTAAAAACAGATTTAAAATGTCATTTTAGTGTGACCTACCCATCTTTTCTAGCTAGGACATTGATGAAAGCTTTCTTGTTGGAAGAGTTGGCCCTAGTGGTGATGCTGGTTCTGATTCTTTTCTGCTAATCCTCTCTATTGTATCTCCACTTGCAATTGCACATGTCCTTTATACTGCAGAAACATCTTTCACACCTGAAACAGCCCTTTGAGGAGACTGAATGTTTTGTAAAGCCACAGTTGTCCTCAAAAATATTTCTAATAGAAATGGATAGTCATCAAACCACCAGCCTTGGGACCATGACTTAATTTGGATTGTAGTTCTAGCTTTCTGTAGCTTCTGGCACTGCAGTCTTTGTTCAGATTGTATTTATATTTACACATACACATATATTCCTGATTATAAGACTACTAAATGTCACTTCTGGAAAAGGTGGAAAATACATAAAAGCATAATAGGTTATCTGCAGCATTTATATTGATTTATCTTTTTGGTCCTCTTGATTTTATCTTTGAAGAACTTTGCTCTTCACTGTGAATTTACCTCTCAAATTCTCTTTCTTGATTTTTGCCTGAACCACATTATTTTTCCGACCTAGTTAGAATAACAGAGCTTCCTTATCCCTTGAAGTTTTAGATCAGACATGAGTTTCTTCTATCCTCAGGTTGATCCTTTGTTCTTTATTTTTTTTAATGTAAGTTTCAGATACAGTGCATTATAGTTCAACATCCGTATACTCTATAGAGTGATCACCACCACAAGTCTAGTTACTATCCATCACCAACTAGTTGAACCCCTTCACCCATCTTGTCCACCTTCTTTCCTCTCTGGTAACCACTAATCTGTTCTTTGTATCTGTGAGTTTGTTTTCATATTATTTTGCTTGTTCATTGGTTTTGATTTTTCAAGTTGATCTTTTATTCAGCTCTGGTTTACATTCTTTCTTTCATCCTGTATGACCAACTTCTTTAGCTCTAATTAAGGGAATGATTTTTCTTTTTCTTCTTCACTCATGCCTCATACTTCTGGCCCTCTCTAGTGTGCAGTCTCTTCTAAATGTTTTGATTTGTCTCACATTCATCACTTGATAAATTACTAAACTCACCTTCTTCAAATCTCTTTTGAGAGTTTTTTTTTTCATTAGTTGTACTGAAAAGTTCTTTTCTAATTTAATTTGTGGCTTTCATGTCATACACCTCACTACCCAAATGTTCTGAGATCCATTAAGACAAATAAACAAAACAACTACTTGTGTAAAGTTACAAAAATATTAACAGAGTGGGGACTGGACCCTCACAGCCCCAGATTTCAACTTTCTGATCTCTTCTCAAATGATGGTGTCTTTCAATACTCCCCAGTGGAAAACTAACAGTGTTTGAGGATGAAATTTTGATTGATTCCAAATAACATACAATATTGACTCATAAGCATTCAGATAATTCATTATGACTTCAGGAGAGGATTGGAACAGGGGGCTCAAAATGAATAGAGGACTGCCTTGTTGTTCCTGAAATGTATTCTTCACTTGTCCAGGTATTTTCTATCTTTTGGGAAGATACAAACAATGAGATGTTTTCAACTTTTTTGACATTTTATCAGTGAGGACTTCCCTGATCCCTCCATTTGAAACAGGAAGCCACTATCACCATGGCAATCCCTATCTCCCTTCACACAAAATTGTTTGCATAGCATTTGTAACATTTTGATGTCATATCCATTTTGCTTGTTTATGTGTTTAATGTTAGTTGTGCTGTCCTCTCCCTCCCCCACAGCTGGTATAAGTTCCACAGGGCAGGAATATTTGTCTGTTTATTCATTGCTGAATCCCGTTAGCCTTCCACCCACCATACTCCCAAATAGTGGCCAGCATATTAGCGGGTACCCCATAAGTATTTAATGAAGGAAAAAAACCCAACAAATGAATTGGTTAAAGTCAAAACAAAATCAAGCAGGGTAAAGTAATATGTTATCACCATTTAACAGATGGAGGAATCAAGTTACCTCAACTATTTGGCAAAGGTCTCAGGACTCAGAGTCCCCTTTTCATCCTATAAACAACTAAGCTTTGCAACTGATGAAAAGATGCGATGGTATACATAATTCATGGAAATACCATGGAATTCATTTTACAACTCTATCAACCCAGATGTTTGATGAGAGCATTGTTTAAGACTCCAGCATATGCAAATTGGTTAGATTCTTTAGCCAAATGACACCTGTGAGCAAACAGGACACATATCCTGTTCATTAGAGCAGTCTGATGGCCACCCCAGACCTAATGAGTCTGTCAACACTTACACTGGTCTGTGTCTTGTAGTCATCCCAGGCAGCATTTGTCATGTGGGAACTTGGCAAAAAGAGTTTCTCCATGGGAATAAACTAGGGAGGTTCATTTGGTTTCACTCCAGCTGGTTGAAGCTCCATTACCTGCTAAGTCTGTTTAATGTGGTTGTTATTGTTCCTTTGCTCCATAGCTACAGTCTGGCTGTACTCTGTGTGTAGGCTGTTACTATTAATAACCATAGTGAGTTTCTGATTTTGAGCCAAAATTGTTTTTATTTTATCACAGTAGGGATTTATTTTTATTCTGAAACATTAGTTTGATCTCTGTGCCAACCATCTCAGGGCTGACTTGTCTATTTAATACCAGTAAGGATGCCTAATGACCTCCTTTTTAATTCTTCTCATTTTTTTATTGGTACTGGGTGTACTCTAGTTAAATTCTATAGTTCTAGTTTATAAGTAATACTTGGTAGATAAGAAGTATGGTAGAAGAGAAAACAGCCAACAAGTGGACTTTTTTTTATTACTAGTGACAAAATCTTTTTGTTTTAGATGTGTGTTGTCTATTCTATGGAAGAAAAGAAGGCTGTGACATCACTGTATATGGTAGTATTTGTAATTACTTCCTATTGGTGGGGAAATCTGGTACGAGTCCCTGTATTAAACTGAGACCAGTCAACAGAAAGAGGTTATGAGGACAATCACTATTGTGCAAATTTCCAAAAGACAGGAGAATGGACAAGCTTAGGTATGGAATAATTTGCAAAAAGTAATAAGACCCACTAAAATTGTGCTAGGTCAAATAACGATGTGTATTCCTTTCATGCTCTGGTCCTTTGCCAGCTTACGTGTACACACAGACATATACTGGCATACTCTTCTTATGTCTGAATTGCCACAAAATCCCCCCGACATGTTTTCTGAATACAGTTTCAGTTGTGCTTTTTATTAAAAAAATTTTGTTTCCAGTTGTCCCTTTTAGAAGCAAATGAACACTGAGAGACTACAGCAGTTCCTGGAGGGAAATGTCCTGACAAAGTGTAGGTCTCAGCTTCTGGTCCTGGCCCTTCTGTAAACTCACTCTGTGAGCCAACAGTTCTTCTTAGCTGTAGTGTTGCTATTACAGACAGAGTTGATAATCTTCATTGTACCAGATGCATAGAGGTGTATGGAATTCAAGTGAGGCAGTGTGTTGTAACTGAGAATTGCAGATTATTGTTCACCTAAACACATTATGGTTGTTTTGAGTCTGCTTCGCAACTTGGTCAATGCAGGATGACAAGAAGGGGAAGTTCCACGTTTCCTCTCAGGGGTTCAGGGCAGCATTTGGGAATTCCAATCATCACCCTTCTTTTTTGGGGGAAGATCCCTGTGGAGGGAGCACACAGTAGTAAACAATAGCCAAATAGGAAACTAAATACTACTTGTGATGGTTAATTTTATGTATTAACTGTACTGGGCTAAGGAGATGAACATGCAGTTAGTTGGTAAACATTATTTCTGGGTGTGTCTGTGAAGGTGTCTCTGGAAAAGAGTAGCATTTGGTTCAGTAGACTTAGTTAGATTGCCCTCACAAATGCAGGTGGGCATCATCCAATCCTCTGAAGTTCTGAGTAAAGCAAAAAGGCAGAGGAAGGACAAGTTTGTTTTCTCTGCTTGAGCTAAGGTATCATCTTTTCCTGACCTTGGACACCGGAACTCCTGGTTCTAGGGCCTTCAGACTCAGACTGGGAGCTGTACTATTAGCCTCTTGATTCTCAGGAATTTGGACTTGGACTGAGTTACACCCCTGGCTTTCCTGTTTCCCAGCTTGCAGATGGCAGATCATGGGACCTCTTGGCTTCCTTAGCCACATGAGCCAATTCCTATAATAAATTTCCTCTTTATATGTCTATATATGTCCTATTAGATCTGCTTCTCTGGAGAACCCTGGCTAATACACCATCTTATTAGTATTTGAGAAGAACACAATAATCTCATTTTATAAAAGTTGTATTTGAATAGGTGAGGCTCCAGGCCCAGGTGAGGCCTACTGTGTGGTTGCTTTTGAATCTGAAAGCTCCATAATCTTGAGTAGAGGAGGTGGAAGGGAAGGAGTGACGGTGTGGAGTGAGATGGAGAGTGAGCGAGAGTGAGCAGGAGAGCTGACTAGTTGCAGCTGTAGGGGAAGAGGTGAGCCCTGCAGCCCAGCCTCACTTGTCACCCATGTGGAGGCAGGAAAACAGAAGGGCTCCTGCTTTCCAGGCACTCCCTGTATCCTGGTCCAGTCTAAGTCCTGGACTCAGGCGGGTTAGATGAACAGTTTCCCTCCCTTGGACTTGGAGGTGAGAGGTAACTTATGAAGCAGTAGGCAGAGGGGTGCGTGTGTGTGGCCAAGAAGCAGAGTTCCCTCTTTAACTGTGTCTGCGCAGAGAAGATATATTCCACCCCAAGGAAATATGGAAGGAAAGGATACAAGGCCACACTCATGATAAGGATCACTCTATAGAACTCCAGAGGAGCTGTCAATGTATGACTCCAAAGAATTTCTTTGCCAGTAATTTGGTACCTTGTCAGGATCTTAATGCTAGCCAATCTCAGAAGAAAATCTTGTAAGTAGGTGGTGGAAGGGTATGTATGTATGTGTGTGTGTGTTTGAGAGTTTATTTTCCTCCTGTCTCCTAAAGATGACACATGTGTGGTACCTTGCTTGTAGTTACTCAGAAATTGCATCTTATGTTTCCATCTTATAAGCAGAAGGACTGCTTGAAGGAAACTATTCCTGGGGCATGGCTGTAACATCTCTAAGAAAGCAAAATCTTTCTTAACACCTATGATTTAACATGGTGTAGCTTTATTTCTTGGAGAGGGAAATGGCACCCCACTCCAGTACTCTTGCCTAGAAAATCCCATGGACGGAGGAGCCTGGTAGGCTACAGTCCTTGGGGTCGCTAAGATTTGGACACGACTGAGCAACTTCACTTTCACTTTTCACTTTCATGCATTGGAGGAGGAAATGGCAACCCACTCCAGTGTTCTTGCCTGGAGAATCCCACGGACGGAGGAGCCTGGTAGGCTGCAGTCCATGGGGTTACAAAGAGTCAGACACGACTGAGCGACTTCACTTTCACTTTTCACTTTCATGCATTGGAGAAGGCAATGGCAACCCACTCCAGTGTTCTTGCCTGGAGAATCCCAGGGATGGGGGAGCCTGGTGGGCTGCCGTCTATGGGGTAACACAGAGTTAGGCACGACTGAAGCGACTTAGCAGCAACAGCAGCAGCAGCTGTATTTCTTGTTAAGTTCTTAGAGATAAAATGAAGAAATGAGACTAAAGAAAACAGGGTATTTTAAGAATTGACAGGCTGTGTATTTCAATTTTGGTGTTCCTTCATTTAAAGTTGGCTAATAATGGGTAAGTGTAGTTATCTCATTCACATAGGAGGGAGAAAGAAATGACTGTCTTCTATCAGTGAATTTTAAGTCTTGCTTATTTTTGACTTTCAAAAGTTAAACATTTAAAATATATCCTGGTTAAAATTTGAATTTTTTAAAGTCAAATTTTATGGGACTCAAATAGGAAATGTTCTTTTTATATTGAATTCTGTTAAATGAAAAAAGTTGTGAGTTTCTGATGAAACAATATCTAATGATTTTACACGGTTGATTTTAAATTTCCTGTGGGGTTTCATGACTTTTCAACTAATGTTATCCCTTTACTCATTTAGTAGGTTATATATAGAAATTTAAAACCCTGGAAATGAGGGTGGATGCCACAAAGGGATTTAGACCAGCATGTTCTAAGTAAAATACAGGTCTCCCAGTCCTGAAATTCCAATTCACCAGTTTTAAAAAGTAACAAAGTTAACAGACAGCTGCTGCTATAAACTGAGCATAGGATTTAAGACTGTTACCTACAGTGGCTTCAGCCCACATATCTTCATGTGTTTAGAATTTTGGATGAGACCCTGCACATAGCGGGTACTCTGAAGAAAAGGAGCCAGTCATCAATTTATGATACTAACTTTTACCCCCCATTTCTTCATCTCATTGTATTTTATTTGAGGTATAAAATTATGTTAAACTATTGCTACGACCTAGCCATTTTGAAAAATGGCTATCATCCTTATCATAAAAATGGTTTATCACTTTTATTTTTTCCAATGTCCCAAAATATAAGTGAATTTAGATTCTAGTAAATTAGTGGGAAGAATGATATACTGATATGTTTATGCAGTATCAATAAAATGAATTAAAAGTTGCGTTTAATAGCATGTGTTTGTGTGTGTGTATAGTCTTTTGATAATCTAGTCACATTCTTCTCTTGAACTGCTTGATTATTTTGGTGTCACATGGACTCTGAATTTCTCAATATTATCATTAGCCATTTTAAGAATTCATAATATTCTTAATGTATTCCTAATTATCTATGTACTGCTATTTCTTTAAAGAATTTCTCTCTCTCTCTCTCCTTTTTTTTTTTTTTTTAAGCAGGAGACTGTGAAATGACTCCAGTATTTGCTTAAGTGTTGAATATTACTGGGACACAGAAAGAACTAGTCATACATTCTGGCTGGCTCTGTATGGGCCATCTCTGCAGAGTTCAATTAGATGAGGTGCTGTGGGCAAGAGCAAAGCATGGGGTGTGTCTCTAATTGATGAGCCTGTATGTCCTGAATGATTAGGGGCTTAAAGACTCATTTTCCTCTAGGCCTGCCTTATGAAGAATTTATGGTCTATTTCAAATAGATAAGGCTGATACACAGGAAAATATTTGATATAAATTCTTAATTACATGTAATTGTATTGGTTGGGGCTCAAGTTAAGCTGTTTTATCTAATGTCTCAAAAGTACAGTGACTCAAACAAGAGAGAAGCTTATTCCTCTCCAGGAATCAATTGTCTAGCCCTCAAGGTGAATTGGGTTCCAGGTTTATTTTCCTTGTTGTTCTGCAGTGGATGAAGCTGGCTTATCCCTGCCCACTCCACACTCAGCTCACAGCAAGGCCAGCGGGACAGAGCAGAGCATGAGCAATGCCTTCTTTTAAAAAGTCAGTATTATAGAGGTATAATTAACAAAAAGTAAAATGTGCCTATTTTAAGCATACAGTCTAATGGATTTTGACACGTGTTTACAGCCATTTAACCATCACCCCAATCAAGACACCGAACATTTCCATCACTCCCATAAGTTCCCCTGAGCCTTTTGCAGTAAATTCCATCTACTCTTGGCCTGAGGCAGCCAGAGATCTGCTTTCTGTCACTATGGATTAGTTTAGCCTGTCCTAGAGTTTCACATAAATGGAACTATACAGTGAGAACTTTCAGGCTGGGACAAGGGGGACTCAAATGAGGTGCCTAAGATACAAAGTTAAGCAGACACTCACTCTCAATTTCATGCTAGTGACAACCCAGCCATGTACCTTGTACTATACTCATTTGTATCTGTTTCTTTTGCTGAGGTTCGTTAATTTTGTTGTATCAGTACTTTGTTCATTTTTATTGCTGTGTAGTATTCTATGTTGTAAATATACAATAGTTTATTTATCCATCCTTCTATCGATGGACATTTGGGTTATTTCCAGGTTTGGACTTCTAAGAATATAGCTGCTATGAACAGTTGTGTACAAGTAGTTCTCTTGAGAAAATACTTTGTAGTAGAATTGCTCAATGATATGGGAAGTACATATTGAACTTCACAGGACTGCTGAACTAATTTCAGAAGTGGTTATAGTGCCTGACACTCTCACCAGCAATGTAAGAATTCCAAGTACTTTACAGCCTCGTCAATACTTCTTATTAACTCTTTATTTGACTAGCTATTCTAGTAGCTGTGTAGTGACATTCATTGCAGTTTTAATTTGCATCCCCCAATGAGTAATACTACTGCATGTCATTTATGTGATGGTTGACTATTTATGTGTTTTTGTGTGTGAAATATCTGTTAAAATCTTTTACCCATTAAAAAACTTGGGTTCTCTTCTTAATACTGAAAAACAAGAGTTCTTTTTATATTATGGATACAAGGTCCACGTCAGATACATGAACTGGAAATATCTTCTCCAAGGTAGCTTGTCTTTTCATTTACTTAATGGGATCTTTCAGGGAACTGAAGTTTTTAATGTTGAAGAAGTCCAATTCATTAATTTTTTTCATGGTTCTTGCTTTATGTGGCTTAAGAAATCTTTATATAACCCAGTGTCAAAAGGTACTTTCTTATGTTTTCTTCTAAAAATACTACAATTTAGCCTTAACATTTCAGTTGATGATTCAATTTGAATTAATTCTTGTGTTTGTTGAGAGCCAAGGGTTAAAGGTAATCCCCACTGTCCCCCCTGCCCAACAACACACGCTAGATATCCAGTTGTTCTGGCACTATTTGTTGAAAAGACCAGTCTTTCCTCATTGAATTACCTGGCTCTTTTTGAAAAGTAAACTCTCTATATTTGTGTGGTCTATTTCAATGACCTATATATTTAATCTTATACAAATACGACACTGTTTTGAATAAGAAGCTTTATATAATAATTTTTGAAATCAAACAGTGTTTTCATCCAACTTTGTGCTTCCTTTTCAAAATTGCTTTGGCTATCCTAAGTCCACTATATTCCATGTGGGTTTTGGGATTGGCTTTTCAGTTTTCACAAAAGAGACTGCTAGAGTTTTCATTATGATTGTTTTAAATATATAGATCAGTGGTGGGAGAGACCTGACATCTCAAGATCTTTAATTTCCCTCAGCAATGTTTTGTGGTTTTCAGATACACATCTTCAGTATATTTATGTCTGTGTATTTCATGTTTTTGTTTTTCTAAATGTATTGTTATATAGTTTTCAAAAAAATTGTTTTCTCATATATAGTGTAGGGGAGGAAAATCTTTCATTTACCCTCTATACTTGTGACTGGGGTCTATGAAGTAAATGGATGAAAGGCAGATTAATGGGAGAAAAGAAATACACATTTATTAATATTTTTATGTTCACAGGAGCTTATAGATTAGAAGTGAAACTCAAAGAAGCAGTTATTTTGGGGGGCTTATGTTTCTTTTCAGCAAAGGGTGATAAATTGTGGAGAGTGATTAGACAAAGGAAAAGGGTTTGGGTTTCTAGAAGTAGTAAATGTGGGAGGTATGTTAATTATAAGGGAACTAATGAAAGATAAGGGTTAGTTAGTAATGTTTGTTTATGTAGACTCACATTGGTGTCACCTTCCTGGTACAGAAGAGGAGAAGGGGACGTTTTCTCAAAGGGATATTTATGCCCTGCTTTTAAGCAAGTGGCGGGAGAGCAGAAAGCTTTTCCTATGGTTACTTTTTCTCAATTGCCTTCATCTCAAAATATCTTTGTGCCAAACTGGCGTATTTGGGGTGGCATATTCTCATCCCCTCCATAATGAAGATGCTTCCCTGGTGGCTCAGACTGTAAAAAATCTGCCTGCAATGCAGGAGACCCGGGTTTGATCCCTAGGGCTGGAAGGTTCCCTGGAGAAGGGAATAGCTATCTACTCCAGTATTCTTGCCTGGAGAATAACATGGACAGAGGAGGCTGGTGGGCTACAATCTATGGGGTCACAGAAATCTGGACATGACTAACGCTTTCACTTTCAGTATGAAGACAATACCAGTGTATTGACTTTGTATAATGCAGACTTGCTAATTTTACTTATTAATTCTAATAGCTATTAACATAAAACTTGTAGACTTTTCCATTTAAATGGATGTGTCTTATGTAAATAAAGATGTTTACTTCTTTTACAGTCTGTACAGATACACCTCATTTTATTGTGCTTCACTCTACTGTGCTTTGCAGATTTTGTATTTTTATAAATTGAAAGTTTGTGACAATACTGCATTATCAGATGGTGATTAACATTTTTTAGCAATAAAATATATTTAATTAAGGTTTATACATTTTAAAGACATAAAGCTATTGTACACTGAATAGACTACAGTGTAGTGTGAGTACAACTTATATATACATATGTACTGTGTAGAAGAACATGGCAACCCACTCAAGTATTCTTGCCTGGAAAATTCCATGGACAGAGGAAACTGACAGGTTACAGTCCATGGGGTCACAAAGAGTCGACCATGACTGAGCACATCAGAGTATATATACAGGGAAGCCAAAAAATTCCTGTGACTCACTTTACTGCAATATTTGCTTTATTGTGGTGGTCAGGAATTGAACCCTCAGTATCTCCAAGGTATGCAGGTATGCCTTTGTTGAACAGAAACTGGTGAAAGCAACATCCTGCTTATTCCTAATCTTAGGGAGAGAGCATTCAGTTCTTCATCATTACGTATGATAGTAGTTGTAGATCTTTTATAGATTTACTTTATAAAGTTGAGGAAGACTCCTTCAATTCTTAGTTTACTGAGAGTGTTTATCACAAAAGGTTGTTCAATTTTTCAAATGCTTTTTCTGCAACTATTAAGATGATCATATGGGTTTTTTTTCATTATTTTGTTAATGTATTAAATTACACTGATTGATATTCACATGTTACTGCATTGTAATCCTGGAATACTCCCTGCCCCACCCCCTTCCCCAACTTAGTTAGGATATAGTACGGTGGTCCCTGACGTACTGTGGTTTGATTTGCAAAAGCAAAATGCATTCATTAGAAACTATATTTTGAATTTTGATCTTTTCCTGGGCTAGTGATGTGCAGTGCCATACTCTCTCATGATGGTAGGCAGTGCCTACAAGTCTCCACTCCCAATAAGCCACAGGATCAGGATGGTAAACAACCATCGTACTCACACACATTCTCTACCACTACAACCATTCTGATTTTCACTTTCAGTATAGTATTTAATAAATTATGTGAGATGTTCAACACCTTATTATAAAATAGGCTTTGGTTAGATGATTTTGCTGGTTGTAGGTTAATGTACGTGTTCTGAACATATTTTGGGGAGGCTGTGCTTATCAATGGGCTCCCCTGATGGCTCAGAGAGTAAAGAATCTGCATGCAATGCAGGAGACCCAGGTTTGAAGTTTGGTAGGTTAGATGTAATAGATGCATTTCAAGTCATGATGAGTTTATTGGGACGCAACCTCATTATAAGTTGAGGAAGATCTATAGCAATTTTATGTATTATGAGATTCAATTTACTAATATTTTGTAAAGACTTTTTGTGTCTATAATCATAAGGGGTTTTGGTCTTTTTTTTCTTATGATGTCTTTCTGGTATCAGGATTATGCTGGCCTCATAAAGTGAATTTTGACATGTTTCTTCCTTAAATTTTTTGAGGTACTTTTGAAAGATGGTATTATTTCTTCCTTAAACATTTTATAGAATTTACTGGTGAAGATATCAGGGACTGGAGTTTTCTTTAAGGAAAGTTTTTTATTGTAGATTTATTTTTTAGTATAAAATAGGATTATTCAGATTTTTTTCACTTCTTTTTTTTTTAATTTAATTTTATTTTTAAACTTTACAATATTGTATTGGTTTTGTCAAATATCGAAATGAATCCGCCACAGGTATACACGTGTTCCCCATCCTGAACCCTCCTCCCTCCTCCCTCCCCACACCATCCCCCTGGGTTGTCCCAGTGCACCAGCCCCAAGCAACCAGCAACGTGCCTTGAACCTGGACTGGCGACTCATTCACTTCTTGTGTCTGTTTTAGTAATTTATTTCTTTTGAGGAATTTGTCCATTTTATTCAAGTTGTCAGATTTCTTGTTATAAAGTTGTTAATAATATTCTCTTATGTGTCCCTTATAGTATGTTAGAATCTATAGTCATATCTTCTGTGCTATTCCTAATGTTTTAATTTATTGATATTTTCAAAGAACCAACATTTTGTTTTATTGATTTTCCCTATTATTTGCTTGTTGTATGATACAGTTATTTCTACTCTTTATTATCTAGTTCTTTTTATATAGTTTAGGCTTAATCTGATATTTCTTTTCTAGCTTCTTAGGGTTATTGTTAGCTAATGGGTATTAATCTTTTCTTCTCTAATATATGCATTTAAAGCTATATATTTTCCTATAAGCACTTATTAGCTTCATCTCACAAACTATGGTATATTATGTTTTATTTTTATTCAGTTAAACATACTTTCTAATCTCTTTCTTGATTTATTCTTTGACCTATGGTTATTTAGAAATGTGTCGATTCAGTTCAGTTCAATTTAGTCACTCAGTCATGTCCAACTCTTTGTGACCCCATGGACTACAGCATGCCAGGCCTCCCTGTCCATCACCAACTCCTGAAGCTTGCTCATCTTCATGTCCATCAAGTTGGTGATGCCATCCAACCACCTCATCCTCTGTCATCCCTTTCTTCCTCTGCCTTCAATCTTACCCAGAATCAGGGTCTCTTCAAATGAGTGAGCTCTTCGCATCAGATGGCCAGATTATTGGAGTTTCAGCTTCAACATCAATCCTTCCAGTGAGTATTCAGGACTGATTTTCTTTAGGATGGAGTGGTTCATTCTCCTTGCAATCCAAGGGACTCTCAAGAGTCTTCTCCAACACCATGTTCAATTCTTCGTCCATTCTTCAGCGCTTATCTTTCTTTATAGTTCAACTATCACATCCATACATGACTACTGCAAAAACCATAACTTTGACTTGATGGACATTTGTTGGTAAAGTAACGTCTCTGCTTTTTAATATGCTGTTTAGGTTGGTCATAACTTTTCTTCCAAGGAGCAAAATCTTTTAATTTCATGACTGCAGTCACCATCTGCAGTGATTTTGGAGCCCAAAAAACTAGTCTCTCACTGTTTCCATTTTTTTCCCATCTATCTGCCATGAAGTGATGGGACCGGATGCCATGGTATTACTTTTGTGAATGTTGAGCTTCAAGCCAACTTTTTCACTCTCCTTTTTAACTTTCATCAAGAGGCTCTTTAGTTCATCTTCACTTTCTGCCATTACGGTGGTGTCATCTGCATATCTGAGGTTATTGATATTTCTCCCAGCAATCTTGATTCCAGCTTGAGCTTCATCTAGTCCGGCATTTCTCATGATGTACTCTGCGTATAAGTTAAATAAGCAGAGTGACAAGATACAGCCTTGACGTACTCCTTTTCCTATTTGGAACCAGTCTGTTGTTCCATGTCTAGTTCTAACTATTGCTTCCTGACCTGCATACAGATGTCTTAGGAGGCAGATCAGGTGGTCTGGTATTCCCATGTCTTTCAGAATTTTCTACAGTTTGTTATGATCCAACAGTCAAAGGCTTTGGCATAGTCAATAAAGAAGAAATAGATGTTTTTTCTGGAATTCTCTTGCTTTTTTGATGATCCAGTGGATATTGGCTATTTGATCTCTGGTTCCTCTACCTTTTCTAAAACCAGTTTGAACATCTGGAAGTTCATGGTTCACATACTGTTGAAGCCTGGCTTGGAGAATTTTGAGCATTAATTTTCTAGCGTGTGAGATGAGTGCAATTGTGCAGTAGTTTGAACATTCTTTGGCATTGCCTTTCTTTGGGATTGGGATGAAAACTGACCTTTTCCAGTCCTGTGGCCACTGCTGAGTTTTCCAGATTGCTGGCATATTTAGTGCAGCACTTCAACAGCATCATCTTTTAGGAATTGCAATAGCTCAACTGGAATTCCATCACCTCCACTAGCTTTGTTCATAGTGATGCTTCCTAAGGCTCACTTGACTTCACATTCCAGGATGTCTGGCTCTGGGTGAGTGATCACACCATCATGGTTATCTGGGTCATGAAGATCTTTTCTGTATAGTTCTTCTGTGTATTCTTGCTACCTCTTCTTAATATCTTCTGCTTCTGTTAAGTCCACACCATTTCTGTCCCTATTGTGGCCATCTTTGCATGAAATGTCCCCTTGGTATCTCTAATTTTCTTGAAGAGATCTCTAGTCTTTCCCATTCTATTGTTTTCCTCTATTTCTTTGCATTGATCACTCATTTATCCTTGCTATTCTTTGGAACTCTTCATTCAAATGGGTATATCTTTCCTTTTCTCCTTTGCTTTTAGCTTCTCTTCTTTTCTCAGCTATTTGTAAGGCCTCCTCAGACCTTACAAATGTGTCATTTAATTTGCAAATATTTGGAAATTTTCTGTATTTAAAAATGTTTTTATTCTCTTGTGGTCTGAGAACATATTACGTATAATATCAATCCTTTTAACTTATTAAAACCTTTTTATAGCCAAGCTAAGTGGTCTATCTTGGTGAATGTTTCACAAGCATTTGAACTGAATGTGTATTTGTTTGTTATTTGGTTTAGTACTTCAATAAATATCAATTGGGTCAAACTGGTTTACAGTGTTTTAAAAGATGTTCTATATCCTTATTGATTTTCTCTGTGATAGTCCTACTAATTGCTTAAGAAGAATTGAAATTTTCAAAAAATTTAAGATAATATCTTTTTTATAAGATGTAGAAAAGTTGTATAATTGATTTCAGCTCACATTAAGTTGTATGTTTAGACAGAAATTAAGACATGTGGTCCCCAGATGGGCATCCTATGCTTAAATAAAAAAGAGGATGCTATTACTTAAAAGAAAGAAGAGAATGATGAGAAAAATTTGGGGAAAAATTACTCTCTGCCACAGTAATTAATTGCAGTCTACTTGGGACAGACTATATATTCTGTAGGAGTTCAGAGGAAGGGGTCTTCAGCGTGAGAGGAAGTTGCCGGGTGATGGGGCTTCAGTGCTGGAGTAGGGTTAACACAGACGGTGGATTTCAGACAGTTATGAGGAGTAAAGAGGCACAAGTAGAAAACTCCACAACGTGTGTAGCTTACAACGGAGAGGTGCTCAGGGGTGAACTGGGCTTTGCAGGAGGCCCAGTGATAAAGAATTCGCCTGCCAGTGCGGGAGATACAAGAGACATGGAAGATACCCTAGAGTAGGAAATGGCAACCTGCTCCAGTATTCTTGCCTGGAGAATCCCATGGACAGAGGACCCTGGCAGGCCCTTGTCCGTGGGGTCACAAAGTCAGACATGACTATGCACACATATTCTCACTTAGGAGTGAATCTTGCAAATTATTGGGAAATAAGATTGGGAAGGCGTATTGGAGTATTAAATTAGGGGCAGCCTTAAGTACCCAGCTAACGGACTTTAGACTTGCTTCAGCAAGCAGGAACTTAGGTTTTTGAGTAGGGAGACCATCTGATTAAAGAAGTGGTTAGGCTTATTTATTGGGCTGCTGTATTCTAATGTAAGACAGCCCAGCAGGTGTAGTATTCCAGGGGTGAGATACTGAGGCTTCAGGGGGAATGGAGAGAATGAAACAATTATTGATTTATTCTTAGCTGGGTATGTGGATATGTGCATCAGCTCCTATGTCCACTGTGGCTACGAGGGACAAGTCACATGGATGAAGGAGGCCTATGGGACAAGCGTTGGTGAAACATTTAAAAGCCCATTATCATTCTCCCAAATCATCCCACCAAGTTGCAGAAGTGAAAGCTTGAAAACAAAATGTTAACATTTATTTTTGCAACTAACTAAAACATAGGTATGTTTTTCCTTTATTTTCCAAAAAAATGTATTAATATAATTTGCCCACTAAGGACTATTACTGAACACTTGTTTTATTTTTAATTTTTATTTATGTTTACTAATGTATATATATATACACACACACACACAAAGTTCAATAAAAGAAAAATTTGACTGTAAAAAAAAAAAAAAGAGCCCATTATCTCATCTTCCTAACTGCTGGAAGGGACTAAGTCTCCTTTCAGGGGAAACAAAGCTCTTTTGGAATCACAGTTGAACAAACACATCAGGAAGATTTTTGTGACTCAAAGTCCAGTTCATTCCCTACCATCAGACTTTTTTGACTCCTAGAAATACAGTAAGTCACCTCAGAGTAGTGAGTAAACCATCAAGAACAAAAGCTGAGTTGTCTGCCCTGCCTTTGTGTAGTAATCAGCATCTGCTCCTGGGCGCTCGTTTTCCCGAGGAGAGTCATATTTCCTTCCATATGTGGCTGCTGCTCTGTGGGCTTCCCAACCTTCCCTCCACTGGGTTTTTCCATGTGGTAGCTGAAGATCTCCAACTCTATGCTTATTATTCTGTACTGGAGTTGCTGTGGAAAATAAGGGAAACGTGGGGCAGCTAATGACTACATCATGGATGAGCCGCAGCTATTTGTGTTCACATCTCATTCTTTATAGAGTCTCTGAGGGTGGGTATGGTCTCAATTAGGTTAGGAATGAGGTAGGAGGGATAGAAGAAAGACATAGCCTTTCCTTGATCTATAGCTTCTGGGTGGGATTCAAACCCACATCTCTCTATAGACCTGCACACTAAAGTCAAAACTCTCTACATGAGTCATCTGTTGGCTGCTTATTTTGTTTTCCAGAGCTTAATTCCAAGGTTGCATTCCCCTCCTCACCCTCTTTTCTTCCTTCCCTTAGCTTATCAACAGATAGAAACTGCCCAGGCACATATGGGAGGAAAGAAGGGAAAAAGAGAAGGAAGGACAGAAAGAAGGAAGGATAGGATATTCTATCATCAAGGAAACTGCAGAAGAGAAACATTGTGGGCAAAAGGAGAGGCAAGTAGATACAAGCACATTGTGTTCCACTTGTTTCCTCCCCTTGCCCCAAATATGGTCCTAACCCTAAATAGAAAACAGACAATGTGCTCTGCTTTTCCCTGTCTCAACTCCTAGCCTGGCAAAAATTGCAGCATGAGTTTTTGGGTGCAGCTCCTGTGGTTAGGGAAGGTGCCCTGGAAATCAATAAGACTCCAGCATTCCACTTTTGACTCTGGTCTTGACGTAGAGCCACTTCTTTCATATGAATGCTATTTGGTCATCATGAGGTTTGTTCAGTTCAGTTCAGTTCAGTTCAGTACAGTTGCTCAGTCATGTCCGACTCTTTGCGACCCCATGAATCACAGCACGCCAGGCCTCCCCGTCCATCACCAACTCCCAGAGTTCACTCAAACTCATGTCCATTGAGTCGGTGATGCCATCCAGCCATCTCATCCTCTGTCGTCCCCTTTTCCTCCTGCCCCCAATCCCTCCCAGCATCAGAGTCTTTTCCAATGAGTCAACTCTTCGCATGAGGTGGCCAAAGTACTGGAGTTTCAGCTTTAGCATCATTCCTTCCAAAGAAATCCCAGGGCTGATCTCCTTCAGAATGGACTGGTTGGATCTCCTTGCAGTCCAAGGGACTCTCAAGAGTCTTCTCTAACACCACAGTTCAAAAGCATCAATTCTTCGGTGCTCAGCTTTCTTCACAGTCCAACTCTCACATCCATACATGACCACAGGAAAAACCATAGCCTTGACTAGATGGACCTTTGTTGGCAAAGTAATGTCTCTGCTTTTCAATATGCTATCTAGGTTGGTCATAACTTTCCTTCCAAGGAGTAAGGGTCTTTTAATTTCATGGCTGCAGTCATCATCTGCAGTGATTTTGGAGCCCCAAAAATAAAGTCTGACACTGTTTCCACTGTTGAGGTTTGTTAGGATATGAATTTTCCCCTAAATGACCACTAGTCTGACCAAAATTATCTTTTATGAATGAACATCAAGGGTAATGAGCTAATGAGAGCAGCACACTTGGTTCAGCAAATTTCATTTGGTCTCAGGAATCTATTTTATAGATGGATGTAAAGGAGTTCACTGAATACCCTGTGGTTCTGATTAGCTGGCTTTTGGTTAACCGAAACATGCAGTTAAGCAAATGTGATGCAGCTTGCCCTCTAGCCCTGAGGCCAGCTTCCCCAAACTCTGGTGTAAGCAGTAAATCAGCATACTCACAGGGCTTCCATAATGTGGAGTGAATTTGTTTAAAGAGGGGATACTGCAGATGGACCTTCTCTCCTGGTTATGTGGAGCTAAAAGAGAATCCAAGTGTTGGCCAAGAATTAAACACATTAATATTTTCTCAAATCTGAGTTTATGCATATGAACAAAGCCATATGATTTTATTAAGCTGATGGGACAAAACATGTCTTAAAGTGATTAAGAAAAAGTGCTATATACTTGCTTTTTTTCCTGGTGGTGTAAATTAAAGTGCCTGGAAAATCATACAATTGACTTTGCGATAGTTGTTTTTAGGGTGGAAAGCTTGTCCTCTTTGGGGATGTTAACACCCTTCTTTGGAGAAGGCAATGGCACCCCACTCCAGTACTCTTGCCTGGAAAATCCCATGGATGGAGGAGCCTGGTAGGCTGAAGTCCATGGGGTCGCTAAGAGTCGGATACGACTGAGCGACTTCACTTACACTTTTCACTTTCATGCACTGGAGAAGGAAATGGGAACCCACTCCAGTTGTTCTTGCCTGAAGAATCCCAGGGACGGGGGAGCCTGGTGGGCTGCCGTCTACGGGGTCGCATGGAGTCGGACACGACTGAAGCGACTTAGCAGCAGCAGCACACTTCTTAGATTCTATGTCACTGTTTTCTGGTGAATGTTAGCCCTTACCACATTCAGCTGTGATGAAGGAAACTGGGCAATCCCCAACTTCTGCCTACCAATACCTTAATTTGATTTGTATGGGATTTGTACGGTGGCCACAGAGGCACAACTGTTCTAGTGTGAAAATGGAATGAGCTGAGAGAAAGAATTGTAGTTTGCTATGGTGAAGTTTGGAAGCGTGCGATCTCAGAAGGGTTGGAGATAACCGATGAGGATCAACTATTAAAGTATGTATGTGGACTCCATTCACCACCACCCCCACCTTTAACCTGGGACTTCAGGTAACTGTTCAGAAATAGGTTAATGCCTTTGTCATTTGGGAGAGCATGGTGGCAAGCCCTGGAACTAGGTTAGCATGGGTTCACTTCTTGGTTTTGAACTTAGTGGCTTTGGGCAAGTGCTTTAGCTCCTGAATTTTAGTTTCTTCATCTGTAAAATGGATGGAATAATAAAACTATGCTGGCAGGCTAGTGTAAAGCTGTACTGTATACAAAGGGCCCCGTGCACAGAAGGTATGTAATAAATGGTAGCTGTTATCTGAGGGGCAAGCTGGAATTGCTTCTCTTTTACAGAACTATTAACCTATTAACTAGGAAAAAAAAGTTAGGTGGTCTGTGGTGAATCTGCAGGATTGCTGAGAATGCCTTAAACATCCTCGGGAGCAGTGGGCTATGATAAAGAGAATAAAAGAGAATGTTTGTGTTAAAGAGAATAAAAGCTTTAACACAAAGTACTATTTCAGGACTACTTAATGCCTTTCAGCTGTGACAGAAGTACTGTACACAGCAGAGTGCATAGGACCTGAGAGGCGGCTGTGCCGGCTATTTTGAGGCAAAAATATCTAAGTGCACGTGAATTACAACGTTTTTTTAAAAAATATTTTATGTATACTTGGGTCTTGTGGAGGCAGCTTTAATACTGCTGGTTTCAAATTTAAGAGAGAAACCATTATTCCTTTGTTTGTCCCCCACGTGCCTTGCGTGCGCAGTCGTGTCTGACCCTTTGTGACCCTATGGACTGTAGCCCGCCACGCTCCTCTTTCCGTGGGATTTTCCAAGTAAGAATACTGGTGTGTGTTGCCATTTCCTCCTTCAGGGGATCTTCCCAACCCAGGGACTGAACCCACATCTCCTGGTCTCCTGCACTGGCAGGTGGGTTCTTTACCACTAGCGCCACCAGGGAAGCCCACCAAGTGCCTTACTCAAAGGCTTTGTTTCTCCCTGCCCACTCCCTTTGTAATTCTTCTAGATTCTTGTATACAAAACAAGGGTTTTCCTTTGTTATTATTTTGAGAAAACTTGCAGGACACACACAAATCTTAATCAAGTCGCCTTATGCAGGCCAGTCCAGCTCCTCTCAGAAAGCTCTTGAATTTCATTTGTCATTTAAAGAGAAAAGGCTTAAAGCTGTGTGAGGTGGTATAACTTAAGTGCTTAAGAAGTCCGCCTTGGCTGACTATCTGACACTATGAACTTAGGGGAATAAAAAACTCCCTGTAACTGGAACAATACTGACCCAGAGACTTGTTGGATGAAACACGACCACTTATGCAGCAAATGTGTTGGGGATGGCAGACCCCAAAGTGCTGGGAGGCAGTTTGCTAACGAGGGCCTTGGAGGCCCCAGTGACCCTCGAAAGTGAAAGTGTTGGTCACTCAGTCGTATTTCACTCTTTGTGACCCCATGGACTGTAGCCTGCCAGGCTGCTCTGTCCATGGGATTCTCCAGACAAGAATACTGGAGTGGGTTGCCATTTCCTTCTCTAGGGGATTTTCCCAGCCCTTGCTGCTGCTAAGTCGCTTCAGTCATGTCCGACTGTGCGACCCCATAGACGGCAGCCCAGTAGGCTCCTCTGTCCCTGGGATTCTCCAGGCAAGAACACTGGAGTGGGTTGCCATTTCCCTCTCCAGTGCATGAAAGTGGAAAGTGAAAAGTGAAAGTGAAGTCACTCAGTTATGCCCGACTCTTAGCGACCCCATGGACTGCAGCCTACCAGGCTCCTCCATCCATGGGATTTTCCAGGCAAGAGTACTGGAGTGGGTTGCCATTGCTTCTACCCATTTCCCTTGTTCCTTACAGAACTGGTCTAATTGTAGAACAGTATTATACTTAAGAGACCCTCCAACTGGCCACCGTTCGCCATCCTCCAATGGATACTGTGGCTAGCCCTTAGATGGAAGTAATTCTGGACAGAGGGAGCTGGTGCAGCCAGAATTCTGGGAGGGCCACTCATGTGGTGTGGAGGAGAACTTAAGGGCTGGAGTTTGAAGACATTTGAAGGTAGAATTTCGGAGAAGGCAATGGCACCCCACTCCAGTACTCTTGCTTGGAAAATCCCATGGATGGAGGAGCCTGGTAGGCTGCAGTCCATGGGGTCGAGAAGAGTCGGACACGACTGAGCGACTTCACTTTCATTTTCACTTTCATGCATTGGAGAAGGAAATGGCAACCCATTCCAGTGTTCTTGCCTGGAGAATCCCAGGGACAGGGGAGCCTGGTGGGCTGCCGTCTATGGGGTCGCACAGAGTCAGATACGACTGAATCGACTTAGCAGCAGCAGCAGCAGAAGGTAGAATTTAGCATGCTAGTTGGTGTGGGGTGATGCCTAAGGATATTTTCTCTATTCATCTGTCCATCTGAATCCTCTCTTTGGAGAAAGGTAAGACACTTTGCCACATTATCTTAAATAAAAGGGGGAATGTTTTATGAGTGTACTTGTACTTGAGAGACTGTGGCTCTCCTGAGACATGCTCGTTTCGTCCCTGACTATTCTGGAGTACATGGGTTGGACCTCAGAAAATGCTGTTTTAGGACAAGAGGGAACTTCTTAGAGAAGTTAGGTTTGGGGTGAGCTCTGAGGACACCATCTAAGCTTCTTGAGATTTGTGTGGATGATAAGAACTAATCTTGTGATTGAAAAGGATTCTCCCTTCATCCCATCGCTGTGGGGCTCTACAGAGCCATTAGCTGATGAGTCTCTCCAGAATGAGGACAAACAAACCTTGGAAAATCACATATCACATGGACACCTAGATGTTTAAATGGACATTTTGCCCTTCTTGAAGCTGAGACAAAAACTCACCCAGGCCTGTCACATTAAACCCTCGAACTTCCCAGTCACAGGCTCTGCTTCTGAATCTACAATGATTCTTCTACATCCAGTCTTGGCCCAGTGTCAGTCATGAACAGCTATGGTGCTAAAAGCCTAGTTCTGATCATGTCGCTGCTCAGGAATAGTCACTGTCATTCTGGTTTTTCAAAGTAAGTTTCTGATGTCTTTAGTTGGTATTCGAGAACTTCCCCTTCGTGAACCCTGTCCTCCAAGTTAATAGAACGACTCACAATGGTCCCCTGTGTACCGAAGCATTCTAGTTCTGTTTTCACTCATTCTAGTCTTGCTCTGGAATGCTTGCCTGCACATCCTGCTAGAGTCAAATCTCACTCATCTTTTCAGGCCTATTTTACAGGTTGCCTTCACTGGGAAGCATTTTTTGACCTCTCTGTTAGAGATAATCTCTTCCTATTCTTAATTCACATAGAATTTTGTTTCTCTCTCTATTATTTACAATAGTGATTCTCATACTTTTCTAACAATGAGATTCACCTTCAGGTATTTGTTAAAAATAAGCTACCTGGGCCCCATCACAGACCTATTGAATGAAAGCCTCCAGGGGAGGAACCTGGGAAGGAGTATTTTTAACAAAACACCCCAAGTGACTCCTTTCATCAGAGAAGGGAAATATCTTGGAATACTTGTCACTCAAACTGGCCCTGGGCTAGCAGTGTCTGCATTATCTGGGTGCTTACTAGAAATGCAGAATCTTAGGGCCCAGCTCAAATCTCTGAATCAGGATCTGCCTTGTAATCAGATCACCGGGTGATTCCTAAGTTTGAGAAGCACTGTCTTACCATACTGTTTATTTGTCTCTTTTGTAGCCCAGGTGGCTCTGTGGTAAAGAATCCACCTGCCAATGCAGGAGGCACACGACACGGGTTTGATCCCTGGGTCGGGAAGATTCCACGGAGTAGAAAATGGCAATCCACTTCAGTATTCTTGCCTGAAAAATTCCATGGACAGGGGAGCCTCGCAGGCTACAGTCCATGGGGTCACCGTCAGACATGACTGAGCATACACACACACACACACACACACACACTCACACAACCAAAACCCTCTTATTATCTCATTGATTACTCAAAGCAACTATTATTTCTAATTTTTTGGCTGGATTTTAGAGATCCTACTAAACTGAACTATGTCAAGTGGTGATGATTCATTTTTTGCCCCCTGCCTACCAAGAGGGCAATTTCATGTTTCAATTTAATAGTAAGTAGTGCTAGCATTAGGATTAGAACCTGGGTAGTTTGACTCTGGAGCCCTCTAGTAAACTTTATACTATTATTATAAGTATCATACTTGCCAGTAAATGTTGGTTTTCAAAAAGAAAAACCCCTAGATTAAAATACATTATTAAATTCCAAGTTTAGGACATGGTAGGGTTCTGGAAATGGAAATGTGCTTATATAAACAGTATGAATATGAGATGAATATGGAGGCAGGGATGAAAGAGAAAGGAAGCAACTGAAATTACATACTTTTACCCCCACCTTGTCCATATGGACCTGGAGACTACAGGTCTTATTGCTAATTTTCTTCCAGACATAAGGGACTGAACTATCCTTTGTTCTGACTTAGAGTGTTCAGCTTGATTCCAAATTTTAAGAACTGCGATTCCAGACTGTGACTGGAATACAAAGTTGTTCTGTCTATTAATTTTCAGGCAGAGTAAGTTTACAGTAATAGGCTTGTATGGTTTTGTGTGTTCAAGGGCCAAAGTTTGTAAAATCTGTGGGAAATTGGAACGGGAAGGAAAGATGTCTTGCCAAACTCTTTGCTACATCTGATCCTTTCGAGCGACTAAATACACAGTGAAGACACAACAGAGAAGAGATTTCCATCAGGTTGCCTCCCTCCCTCCCAAACAGGGTATAAAAATGTTTCCTATTTGAGAGTTGTAATCAACTAATTTTTAGTGTGTGTGGTTCACAGAAAGACTGAAATTTCTTACAAGGAGTGTTTGTTTCCTTGCGATTTTTTGCTGACGACCCTTGGCATGCTAGAGTTCTCAGTCTTAACAAAAGGGCTTTATGTGAAAAATTCTTGCTGTATTTTAACACGATAAATGAATCAAGGTGGTGATGACTGAGGCATAAGAGGAAAAACAAGGTATGCTCTAAAGATGCTTAGATTACTGGCCTGGGACTTGGCAGGAGCAACTGGAGACAACAACTTCATGGCTTGTAGTTGGAAAGGAGTCTGTGAGAATCCCACTGTGGAAGTGGATCGAGTTGCTTTGTTAATACAGTGGGCTTATGGAGTGCGTGTGCCTGAGCCATGCAGCTGGCCCTTGGTATCGAGTGGCTAGCTTAAAATGGACCTGTGGAGAAATAATATTCTGGGCTTCCACGCATTTTTTTCCCAGCATGTTCTTTCCTCAGTAAAGTTTCTCATAAAATATCTTGCAGTTCCAGAAAACTGATGTGAAGGTTCAATCAGAAATCATTTATCTCAGTATCATACCTTCTCCTCAGTATTTGCTTTGTATACACTACTCATACACTTTCAGAAGATGATGAATCACAAAGGAAATGTCAATGCAAATGACAATTTCTTTAGTGACTGAAGCTAGTGGTTACTGGTTGCTTTCTCTTTTTATATGATTGATTTCTTTGCTTCTAAACATGAGACGAGTGGCTTTAAATTCAGATTGCTTTAGGGATGTGTTCTTTAGGAACTGTGACTAAAGCAACTTTGATCAGGTTGAAGATGTTTCTACATTTCTGTTTTATTTTTCTGTAATTGAGAGAAGGAATGTGTTCTGTATGTTCTGTGAGCATGCCTTTGTATACCAATGCCTATCACCTATAATCTTACTAACACAGACATTTCTCTGGGCTTCAAATTGTCTAGTCCTATACTTATAGAGAATTTAAAGACTATTGTTCTTGAAAACTCTATTTCTAAGAATTATTCTAAATAAATTGTCCCTTAACTAAAGAATGAATAAAAATTAGAAACATACATTATTTAAGGACTTGATTTCTTGTTCAAATATAGTCTTAGGATGAAAAAGGATCATACAGCAGAGTGGTTCTACTCCTGCCTTAATAATGTGACACTGGATGTTTTCCTCCATGTACAGTCTGTTATCAGTTCTTACTTCTGGTATATAGTCTTGGAAATGTCTTACCTTTGTTCTGACATCACTTGATTAATAGGAATATACAACCAGATGTCATTAGTTCATCAGGATCCTTAATTTACAAGTAATCATAAAAAGAATGCAGAGCAGAATCCTCTAGATGTCTTAGTGTCCTTTGAATTAATAAAAAAATTTCTCAAAGTCAATCTTGCTATTCCCATTGGAAAGAACATTAACACGAGCAAAAATAGTTCCTTGGGTTCAATGTGTTTTATTTGTGAGACTGAAACAAGAGAAAGCTGTGAACACTCTAAAAGTGAAAGGTTGAGGCGTGTGGACTGTGAATCCAGCCCACCAGAAATAAAACCATGAGGACCAGAAGTCTTTCCTTGGAGAACAGGTGCTATGGGTTAAATCCTGCTCCCTCCCCCACCAATTCATATGTTGAAGTCCTATCCCCCCAGTTCTCTAGAAAGTGACCTTACTTGGAGACAGGGTCTTTTCAGAGGTGATATGTTAAAATGAGGTCGGGGTGGGCTCTAATCCACTATCTGTTCTCCCTTTAGGAAGGGGAAATTTGGAGACAGATATACACACACACAGAGCATCATGTGAAGATCAAAGCAGATGGGAGCAATGCTCCAAAAGCCAAGGGACACCAAGGATTGCCAGATTCTCCCTGCCAGCTCTCAGAAGGAACCAACCTTGGCAATACCTTGATTTTGAACTTCTAGCTCCAGAACTGTGAGACAGTAAGTTTCTGTTGTTTAAGATGCCCAGTTAGTGGTATTGCTCTAGCAAATTAATGCCATAGGGTAGTAAATACATCTTGAGATTCTATTCAGAGGGACCAGTCCTATGTCTCTGAAGACCACCATTTCCCAGACCTTGGCAAATAAAGCTCAAGAACTGATAACATACTGCATTGTTCCAAATGAGGACCTCACTGGGCAATGTCTTAAATAAAACCTTGTCTGATTGCCTCAGCTGCAGCAATAAAGCTAAACAAAATTGACAGGGATGATCTTTCAGTTCACATACCAAAAAATGTGCCTTCTAACGTACTAATGAAATTTAGTCTGATTGAACAAGAATTCCTTATAGAACATAGTTGCTCTCATTTTTCTAGGTCACTAGATCATAGAAAGAGGCTGATTGATTCACACCTGAATTATGCCAATTTGCATAAACTAATGAAACTGCAACTCAACCGAGGTTGTGTGGAATTATCCAATTCATTATGCTGACAGAGGCAGGGCATGAGGGGAGGGGAAAGAGTGTCAATCCCCTGGAAAGCCATCAACATTACTCTGCCGTGATCTAAAAAATATGGAGAGAATTTAAAGGTAGGAGTCATCTCAGCCACTGATGAACCATCGGTGCTAGTACAGGGAAACAGTATAACCAGACATTAGGAGCAGGGCTGGTTCTTGAAAGGATCCAGCCAAGAAAACATAACCCACATTAGATACTTTAATACAGGGAATTTAACGTGCTAAATTCACTACAAAGGTGTTAGAAGGGCTATACAAGTAAACAGAGGAAGGTGAGGCTACCCAGAGGTAGGGCTGAAGGGACAAGGTGAGGTGCTGGTATTTCTACAGCCTGGACCCCTGGGGTTAATGACAGGAAGCAGGAGACCAAGAAAGGGAACCAGCGATTGCTGGAAACCTTGTCCAGAGCAGGAAGAGGGGAAGGTAATACCCTGGCTTCTACCATCTTCTCAACCTCATCTTGTTCTTCGCATTGCTGAATGGAGCTAGAAGCATCATGATGGCCAGGAGGTGTAGTTGGCTGGAATTAGGTCCTTGAATGAATGAAAATGGGGACAGGTGGAAGGAGGTGGGGAGTGTCAGTTTCCCTTTGTTGCTATAGCCAATCACCACAAACTTGGTACCTTAAAACAATGCAGATTCATTCTTTAATATTTCTAGAGTTCAGAAATCCAAAATCAAGGTGTCTGCAAAGCTGTGTTTCTTCTGAGGGAAAATCTATTTTGTTTCCTTTTCTGGCTTCTAGAGGTTCAAGCATTTCTTGGCTTGTGGTCCTTTCCTCCATCTTCAGAGCACATCACTCTAACCTCTGGTGTCTTTGTCACATCTTTTGTTTGTTGTTTGACTTTGATCCTTTTGCTTTCCTCTTGTGGATTAAGGAGGTTCTCCTGCATTATATGAGTGGGCCCATCTCCAGTTTCTTAACCACATCTGCAAAGCCCCTTTTGCCATGGAAAGCAACATGTTTATGTGTCAGGGGTCAGGATGTGGACATCTTTGGGAGTGATTATTCTGCCTGTCACAAGAGGGAAGCTAACAAAGCTGGGGGGCCAATGAACAAGTGAGTGTCATGAAGGGCCTCCTGCCAACACTTAATAGGACCTTCTATAATCTCCAGATGCTCCTTTGCACATCGTACTATAGTATTTCAATTAGCCCAATTCTTAGAGAATAGTTTTTGGATTGGTTTTTGGAGGCAGAGCAAGTTTGCTTAGTTACAAGACTCTGCACTGAAGGCTAAATGAAATGTTACCTTAGTAGACCTTGCTGGAAACTTCTATTTAATAGAATTATTTTCAAACTAGACAAACGCTAAGATAGAAGCAGGGTGTGGAGAAGAAAGAAATGAGGTTTACTTCAGTCCAGAGGCCTCTGGATACTGACCAAGCAGATGGCTAAATGAGAACCCTGGGCCTGAGCTGAGTTGTCAAAAGTTCTAGTGTCTTAGTGTACCTCTCATTCATTTATTTCTAATTTTTTTGTGTGTATCTTTGGTGGGAAGAAAACTATTCAATAGTAAGAGCCTTCCTGCCTTTGGTCTTTAAAATGTTCCCTTGAGATGGCTGGAGTAGCATGCCTCACCCACCCCTTCCCACCCATCCCAAGTGGGCCACACACAGAGATGAGCTGTTTGCAGAGTGGGGCAAGACCCAGTTAGACAATGGATCTACTCTAGGCAATGGGGAAATATTTTTTCAGAGGAAACAAAACCCAAACTCTAGTAACATAAAATCTACAAATAATTGCTTTTCTCCTTCTTCACTCTTCCATCCTCTTAGAATTGCCTTGCACTTGAGGGATTTCTTTGGAAGGAATGATGCTAAAGCTGAAACTCCAATACTTTGGCCACCTCATGCAAAGAGTTGACTCATTGGAAAAGACTCTGATGCTGGGAGGGATTAGGGGCAGGAGGAGAAGGGGACGACAGAGGATGAGATGGCTGGATGGCATCACTGACTCGATGGACGTGAGTCTGAGTGAACTCCGGGAGTTGGTGATGGACAGGGAGGCCTGGCGTGCTGCGATTCATGGGGTCACAACGAGTCGGACACGACTGAGCGACTGATCTGATCTGATCTGAATTTACCTCCCACGGGGTAAAGGTGGCAAATGCAATGCTGCTGTTTAGTCACTAAGTCCTGTCTGACTCTTGTGCTACCCAATGGACTACAGCCTGCCAGACTCCTCTGTCCATGGGATTGTCCAGCCAAGAATACTGCAGTGGGTTGCCATTTCCTTCTCCAGGGGATCTTCCCAACCCAGGGATCAAACCTGCCTCTCTTGCTTGGCAGGTGGATTCTTTACCACTGAGTTACCTGTGAAGCTCCCCAGATGCGGTATATTCTGCTATTAACTCTACCTAGAAATTTAGGAATAATGATAACTCTGAGATGAGCTCAGACGCAACTAGGCCCAATCTCTTTTTGACTCATTGAAAACAATCTCTTCATTCTTCATCTTCGTAGTTGTGGTGGCCTAACTGTTCCAGAGAGTGTTATTTTGGGCTTCCCTGCTGGCTCAGCAGGTAAAGAATCTGTCTGCAATGTGGGAGACTTGGGTTCGATCCCTGGGTTGGGAAGATCCCCTGGAGAAGAGAATGGCTACCCACTCCAGTATTCTGACCTGGAGAATTTCATGAACTGTATAGTCCATAGGGTCGCAAAGAGTTGGACACAATTGAGAGACTTTCACTTTCACTTTTCATGCATGTGCTGTAAGCAGAGATATAATTTCTCTTAATAGGGTCGGTTCCTGAGTTTCAGAAACATGATCAGCACTTACGCGGTCAGTCTGCCGCAGGAGTCCCTGTCACCCCTCTGTCTCATACTCAGCGAGGCCTGAGGGAGGGAATGGTGCCAGTCGTGGATGCATTTATCCTCTATCTTGGTCTTTGGAAATGGAATTTCAAGAACAGGAGAGAGGGTTGGGATCATGAAAGGGCTTGACCCGCATGTGATAACTTGTTCTAACTGGTGTTTTTATTAGTCCACGACCACCTGGCTGTGGCCACTGGGCTAGGGCAGCCTCTTCTTGATCTCACTTAGGATTGTGAAGATACATGAGGAGCTGGCAGCACTGTGCAATAACTGAGGAAAGAGCTCTGTTCAAGATGTGCAAACATCATACCTTGGGAATGAGAGTTTTAAAAACTAATCATGGTTCAGCTCCCTCATATCCGAGTAGGGCATTCAAATCTTGGTGAGTATAAGGAACATTTTCTATTTTGGAAGCAAAGTTATGACCAACCTAGACAGCATATTAAAAAGCAGAGACATTACTTTGTCAACAACGATCCATCTAGTCAAGGCTATGGTTTTTCCAGTGGTCATGTATGGATGTGAAAGTTGGACTATAAAGAGGGCTGAGTGCAGAAGAATTGATGCTTTTGAACTGTGGTGTTGGAGAAGACTCTTGAGAATCCCTTGGACCACAAGGAGATCCAACCAGTCCATCCTAAGGGAAATTGGTCCTGGGTGTTCATTGGAAGGACTGATGTTAAAGCTGAAACTCCAGTATTTTGGCCACTTGGTACAAAGAGCTGACTCATTTGAAAAGACCCTGATGCTGGGAGGGATTGAGGGCAGGAGGAGAAAGGGACAACAGAGGATGAGATGGTTGGATGGCATCACCGACTCAATGGACATGAGTTTGGGTAAACTCTGGGAGTTGGTGATGGACAGGGAAGCCTGGTGTGCTGCAGTCCATGGGGTCGCAAAGAGTCAGACACGACTGAGCAATTGAACTGAACTGAATTTGTAATATTAGTTTCAGGTGTCCAATGATCACCACAGGGACATTTGTTTTTAAAGGTGTGTGTGAGTGAGAGAAGGATGGGAGAGAGGAGACAGGAAGGAACAAGAGAGAGCATGCAGTAGTCTGGGTGTCTGGCTGGCTTGGGGAGAGGGGAGGTAGGGTGGGGATAAGGAAAGTTTGACAGTAACAAATAGAGCCTGGAAATAACACTTTTCTGCTGAACCTTTCTAGGGTCAAGTGTCCCTATAATGTCCTCCTTCTTGGCTGCCAAGTGACATTGGTAAGCAGCCAAGGAGTTAAACATATAGGTCTGGCTTGATGTTCTTAAGTGGTATGGTGCTATTTGGCAATAAAGATATGTTTATGGGTAAAATATTCTTTTGGAACTGCTTCTAACTTTTTGATCCTAGGAGGCTTATTGTACGTGCTACAACAGTGGACCATAATCTTAAATGAAAGGTCATTCAAAGCTGTGTGTAACAATTAGTGCTCTTTTTTTTTTTTTTTTTTTGAGCAATTTGAAAGTATATTGACTTTATCTTCTTAGAGACAACTGTATTGTCATAATAATTGGACTGTAGTTTGTAGCACCTGGTTTTCTACAAAGACCCCAGTGTGTGGTATGTTGTAGTGGTGGTGGTGTGTGTGTGTGGTGGTGTTGTTGTTCAGTCATTCAGTCATATCTGACTTTTTGCAACCCTATGGACTGCAGCACATCAGGCTTCCCTGTCTATCACCATCTCCCAGAGTTTGTGCAAACTCATGTCCATTGAGTCGGTGATGCCATCCAACCATCTCATCCTCTCATCCCCTTTTCCTCCTGCCTTCAATCTTTCCCAGCATCAACGTCTTTTCCAATGAGTCAGCTCTTAGCACTATGTGGCCATAGTATTGGCACTTCAGCTTCAGTATCAGTCCTCCCAGTGAATATTCAGGGTAGATTTCCTTTAGGAAATCTCATTGATGTCATTGATCTCATTGATGTCCAAGGGGGACTCTCAAGAGTCTTCTCCAACACCACAGTTTGAAAGCAATAGCATCAATTCTTTGGCACTCACCCTTCTTTATAGTCCAACTCTCACATCCATACATGATTTCTGGAAAAACCATAGCTTTGACTATATCGACCTTTGTCAGCGAAGTGATATCTCTGCCTTTTTAATATATTTTCTAGGTTTGTCATAGCCTTTATTCCAAGGTGCAAGCATCTTTTAACTTCAAGGCTGCAGTCACCAGCCACAGTGATTTTGGAGCCCAAGAAAATAAAGTCTGTCATTGTTTCCCCATCTATTTGCCATGAAATGATGGGACCAGATGCCATGACCTTAGTTTTTTGAATGTTGAGTTTTAAGCCAGCTTTTTCACTCTTCTCTTTCACCTTCATCAAGAGTCTCTTTAATTCTTCTTCACTTTCTGCCCTAAGGGTAGTGTCATCCACATATCTGAGGTTATTGATATTTCTGCCGGCAGTCTTGTTTCCAGCTGGTGCTTCATCCAACCTGGCATTTTGCATAATGTACTCTGCATATAAGTTAAATAAGCAGGGTGACAATATACAGCCTTGACATACTATTTTCCCAATTTTGAACCAGTCTGTTGTTCTATGTCCAGTTCTAACTGTTGCTTCTTGACCTGCATGCAGGTTTCTCAGGAGGCAGGTAAGGTGGTCTGGTATTCCCATCTTTTTAAGAATGGGCCATGCTGTGTAGGGTCACCCAAGATGGATGGATCATGGTGAAGAGTTCTGACAAAACGTGGTCCAATGCAGAAGGGAGTATGTGTGTGTAGAGGAGGGTTATAAGGAAGTTTGGAGATAAATTTTAGTCTGTGTATCCCTTGGTCTCCTGTTCAATTTATTGAAAAAAGGATTTGACAAGAATATAATTTTCTCAAAAAATAAATCTTTCTGAAACTTTTAGCTCTTGTAGTTCTACACAGTGAGCACAGGGATGTATTACCCTATTCCTCCTCACTTCTCTCCAACATGCAGAAGGTGCTGTTATCCTTGATAGCGAATGGAAACTAAGACAAGGGCTATTGAAAAGATAACAATAATACAGTGTCTTGGTTCAAATAAAAGAATATATGTAAAAATGCTTATTGAACAGAAATCAATTTTTATTTTTGGCTTAAATTTAAATATATGATATGTTTTAAGGGTGCTCCTTAAAATGGAGTGGTTTAAAATTTGGAGTTTAAAGTCAGTGTGTGGACTTTAAAATTTTAGCTGTAACACATAATATAAAACTTGCCATCTTAACCATTTTAAAGGGTTTAGTTCAGTAGTATGAAGTATATTTTTGTTGTGCTATCAATCTCTAAAACTTTTTCATCTTGTAAAGCTGAAACTGTATCCAGTAAACAGTTGAAACTCTTTATCAGTTCAAGGGCCAATATTATGTACGCTGTTTTGGAACTTTCATCTGCAATCATCTGTTGGAAAACCTGCTTTCAATTCTTTTGGGTATACACCTAGGAGTGGATTTTCTGGGTCATATGGTAACTCTTATGTTTAACTTTTTGGAGAACTGCCAAACTGCTTTCCACAAAGGTTGAATCATTTTATAAATCCCATCAGCAATGTACAAGAGTTCCAGTTTCTCCAGTCCTGATTGTTTTCCTTTTTAAAAAAAGTATAGCCATCCTGGTAAGTTTGAAGTGTCTCATTGTGGTTTGATTTGCATTTTTTTTTTTTAAAGATATATTGAACTTTTTTTCTTTTTAAAAAAATTTTTTTATTTTATTTTATTTTTTAACTTTACAATATTGTATAATGGTATTGAGCATTTTTCCATGTGCTTATTGCCCATTTGTATCTATATCTTTGAAGAAACATTTATTTGAATCCTTTGCCCATTTAAAAACTGGACTGTGTTTGTTGTTGAGTTGTAAGAGTTCTTTATATATTTTAGACATGATTTGCAGAATTTTCTTAATTCTGAGGGTTGTCTTTTTCACTTTCTTGATGGTATTCTTTGGATGAAAGTTTTATATTTTGATGTGTTTGTATGCTCAGTAGTGTCCAACTTTTTGCAACCCCATGGACTATAGCCTGATAGGCTTCTCTGTCCATGGAATTTTCCTGGCAAGAATACTGGAGTAGGTTGCCATTTCTTTCTCCAGGGATCTTCAAGATCCAAGGATCAAACCTACATCTCTTGCATCTCCAGCACTGGCAGGTAGGTTATTTACCACTACAACACCTGGGAAGCCATAATGAATTCTTGTTTATTTATTTATTGTTCAGTCACTCAGTCACGCCTGACTTCTCTGTGACCCCATGGAATGCAGCACACCAGGCTTCTCAGTCCATTACCAACTCCTGGAGCTTGCTCAAACTCATGTCCATCAAGTTGGTGATACCATCCAACCATCTCATCTTCTGTTGTGCCCTTCTTCTCCTCCCTTCAGTCTTGCCCAGCATCAAGGTCTTTTGCAGTGAGTCAGCTCTTAGCACCAGGTAGCCATAGTATTGGCACGTCAGCTTCAGCATCAGTCCTTCCAATGAATATTTAGGGTTGATTTCCTTTAGGATTGACTGGTTTTATCTCGTTGCTGTCCAAGGGACTCTCAAGGTCTTCTCTAGTGCTACAGTTTGAAAGCATCAATTCTTTGGTGCTCAGCCTTCTTTATGGTCCAACTCTCACATCCATACATGACTACTGGAAAAACCATAGCTTTGACTATACTGACCTTTGAAGGCAAAGTGATATCTCTGCTTTTTAATATGTTATCTAGATTTATCATAGCTTTTCTTCCAAGGAGCAAGTGTCCTTTAATTTCAAGGCTGCAGTCAGTGTCTAGAGTGATTTTGAGGCCCAAGACAATAAAATCTGCCACTATTTCCAGTTTTTACCCATGAATTTGCTATGAAGTGATGGGACTGGAGTTGTCATCAGATCAAATCAGATCAGATCAGTCCAGTCGCTCAGTCATGTCCGATTCTTTGCGACCCCATGAATCGCAGCACACCAGGCCTCTCTGTCCATCACCAACTCCCAGAGTTCACTCAGACTCACGTCCATTGAGTCGATGATGCCATCCAGCCATCTCATCCTCTGTCATCCCCTTCTCCTCCTGCCCCCAATCCCTCCCAGCATCAGAGTCTTTTCCAATGAGTCAGTTCTTCTCATGAGGTGGCCAAAGTACTGGAGTTTCAGCTTTAGCATCATTCCTTCCAAAGAAATCCCAGGGCTGATCTCCAGGAGACTGGTTGGATCTCCTTGCAGTCCAAGGGACTCTCAAGAGTCTTCTCCAACACCACAGTTCAAAAGCATCAATTCTTCGGCACTCAGCCTTCTTCACAGTCCAACTCTCACATCCATACATGACCACAGGAAAAACCATAGCCTTGACTAGACAAACCTTTGTTGGCAAAGTAATGTCTCTGCTTTTGAACATGCTATCTAGATTGGTCATAACTTTCCTTCCAAGGAGTAAGTGTCTTTTAATTTCATGGCTGCAGTCACCATCTGCAGTGATTTTGGAGCCCAGAAAAATAAAGTCTGACACTAAAGAATTATACTTGGAAATTCTTTTTTCCCCTCCTCTCTCAGTTTAAACTAAGCAGCAGCCAGAAGTAGAATTTTCTCCTAAGATACATCTCAGAGACTTGTCTTCAAAACAAAATAGCCTCAATAAGGAGCACTCCCAAAATGAGTGTTCACAGATAGAGAAGAAAAGGAGACTGAAGCAATATAAAATCTCTGCAAGGAGAAAAGAAAGGAGAATGGATGAAGGAATGGAGCAGATGACTTCAGTAATTGCTTCTAGAATAACTCTAACTCTTTAAGTTGGAAATTACAGGCTGATCACATCTTGGGTATTCGAGCCTGAGGGACAGAGCTGGATAGTAAACTGCAGACCATCTCTGAGAGGACTGAAGAATTCCTGTACTTAAGACAGTCTCCTCATGTATTCCACCCAACTTCAAATATTCCTTCACATCCTCATGCAACCACAAAGGACTAGCTGTTGTAAATAGAATGTTTATTTATTGACATGAAAACAGAAATTCTCATATACTGATGCAAATGCTTAACCAGGAATCACTAAAATCTCAAAGAAAGCCCATACTGTAAAGAAAAGGTGTGAGTGTGTGTGTGCTCAGTCATGTCCAACTCTTTGTGACCCACTGTGGACTATAGCTCACCAGGCTCCTCTGTCCATGGGATTTCCCAGGCAAGAATACTGGAGTGGGTTGCCATTTCCTCCTCCAGGGGATCTTCCTGACTCAGGGATTGAACCTGTGTGTCCTGCATCTCCTGCATTGACAGGTGGATTTATTGTTATTATTTTTACTGCTGAGCCACCTCAGAAGGCAAAGGAGAGGCACCACACTGAATTTAATAAATAAAAGAATTAATGCATGAGGTATTAGAGTTCAAAAGGCAAACAAAAGAAAGCTTTCATATAAACTAAGTTAAAATTCTCAGAATTCTAGATGGTTTTACTACCATGGACCAAGAATAGAATGATATGAAAAAAACAATCAAAATTATTGGTATTTAATACTAAGAGTCAATTACAAAAATCAAATACCAGATGAAATATATGTTGGGATGGTCACAACTGAAGGTAAAATTCATGAGCTGGAAGACATAGTGGAGGAATGTCCCAGAACTCAGTCCAAACATGCAAAAAGAAAAATATGTGATAGAAAGGTTAAGATATTTATTTGGAACTTAGAGTTCTTTACGCAGAAAAATACATATGCTTGAGAGCAAATAAAAACATTTATTAAACAGTGAAGAACTCAATATTACTGTCTACAGGCTTTCTCTGAAGAAGTCTTCAGAGAATGTACGCCATTAAAACAAAAACATGTATCTAAGAAGGAGGAAGATTTGGGAAAAAGAAATTCTTTAAATGGTTTCTTTTCCCTTTTGCTTATTCTTTCTGAAACTTGACTGCTTCCTGAAAGGATGTTTCTTCCTCTAAAACCCCTTCACACCACAAAGCTTGAAGTTGGGGTAAATTTTCTTTTTTCTCTGGTTGCTGTTCTCAAAACATATTCCCCTTTCCTAAAAATCCTAATTATTTTGAAGTGCCTGAATTTCCCTTGTTGCACAAATTCCGCTGCTACTTGACTCTTCCTCATTCAATGAAAACTTGCTCCCTTCCTCTCTACACTTCGTTATAACTTAGAAAAATTTCATCATTCAGTTCGTTCCTTAGTTTCTCATTTCCAGTGGTCATTTTTCCCACTCCCATGGTCATCCTTTAGATCTTGTCATAAGCAGCAACTGTATCAGCCTTGAAATCTCAATGTCAAGCTGTCTTCTGTCTCTCCATTTCAGTATTTGACCCCTTCAGTCTTTTGGGGCCTTCAGTGTTTTAACCTGCCAGTTTCCCTCTGTGTTACAACCAGCTTGCTGCTGCCATCCATTCTTACTTCTAACAGAGCTTCCATGGTTCCTACCATGATTATACACTTCCAAGCACCCCAAACCCCTTTGCAACTCTTGTTTTTTGTCTGAAAAAAAATCCTCAACCGCCAGATAAATCCAAACTACAACTTCTGTATATCTAAGTAGCTGAATGTAGCTCTAGTAAAATAAGACCCTGATAATTGGTCTCATTTTATATTGTTGACCAGAAATTTCATGCTGTCATTAATACTCAGAATTTCTAATATGGATCCCTAATAAGTTTGCCTTTCCATTTTCTGATCAGTATTTCATTCCCTCTTCTTTAAGCCAACGCTCCAGTCTTTCCCACTCATCCATACTTAGCTGATATGTTTGACTCTTAGTTTGTTGGAGATAAAAAAAGAAATACAAATACCCTCAAATATTTCTATCTCCTAATCTGTCTGTATCTGTGACTATGTTCTCTGTCTTGCCTCTTGTTGCATCATAATCATCATATTCTTTACTTTGCAGCTAGACTCCATTCCCTTTCCTCCTCTGTGACTTCTTCCCAAGGTTTTGCCCATTCATTTTTGTGTTATTACCTTTCTTCTCCACCAGAACATTGTCCAAAGCTTACTAAAATATAATATTGTTGGTTTTGAAAGAATCCTCCTTTAATACTGTATTCCCCTCAGCTGCCAAACTCTTATAACTTCCTGTCCTTTTACAACAGACATTCTTGGAAGAGGTATCTATGCTCACTGTTTCTACTTTATTATCTCTTATTAAAATCCACACAGCAAAGGAGACATTGATGTATAGATCAGTCTTATGGACTCTGTGGGAGAGGGAAAGGGAGAGGGTGGGGAGATTTGGGAGAATGGCATTGAAACATGTATAATATCATGTATGAAATGAGTCACCAGTCCAGGTTCGATGCACGATACTGGATGCTTGGGGCTGGTGCACTGGGACGACCCAGAGGGAGGGTGTGGGGAGGGAGGAGGGAGGAGGGTTCAGGATGGGGAGCACAGATATACCTGTGGCGGATTCATTTCGATATTTGGCAAAACTAATACAATATTGTAAAGTTTAAAAATAAAATAAAATTAAAAAAAATAATAATTAAAAAAAAGGAAAAAAAATCCACTTTATGGTCAAGTTTTGAACCACGTATTCCACAAAATCCACTCTCAGCTGGTCATTAATAATCAACAAGTGACCAAATCCAATGATAAATTCTTTCATCTCATATGGATTCCTCAGCAGTATCTTATAAGGAAAATCCCTCCTTTCTTCTTTGTATCTTATCTTCCCTTGGTTTCCAGAGCACTACACTCCTTTCTTCTACTCCCTGGCTGGCTTTCACTGTCTTCTCCACTAGTTCCTTTTCATCTTCCTCATTTCTGTATTTCAGAATGGCCTTTCCCACATTCATTGTATTCCACTTAACATTCCTTTTGAAAAAAGGAACTCTTTTTATGGTAGAAGGTGAATATAATGTAAAAATAAATTATATAAAATATTACAGAAAGGAAAATTGATCAAAAATACACAAATATATAAATTTAAAAATAAGAAAGAAAATATGCATAATTATTGCAGTCTTTGTTTTATGTGGTCACAAGGCTGTAGTTGAACTCTGTTCCTGTCTTCATTCATATTATTTTTGTCCTCATCCAGAATGCTAGCTAATCAGGATATGTTTTTACCTGAAGAAGTAACTATATTGTCTCCTGAAAAGTTGGAGCTCTCTCCCCAACTATATTGGATTTATTTAGAATCTGAGTTGTTAGGGGTCCTATTTATATTGGGTTATTTTAAAATCTTATTTTGGAGCAGAGCTAGAATGTGCTCCAAAGATTCCCTGGGTTCCATGTGTCATCTTTCTGCCTCTTCATTCAGTAACAACCGTAATTTCCTCTGATAATACAGAATAGTCATTCTAGGTGGGAGAGTAATCCCCTTCTTTGATAGTCAGTTCAGTGGCATAAGAGGCCTTAAGTGGCCAGGAGATCTGTTGCAACTTCTCATTCAATGGAACACTTGTCACACCTCCTGTTGGGACTACTGGGACTTAATACTTCTGTCTGGCAGACTCCAAATACATGAGGAAGGTAATGAACATATCATGAGTGGTTTGTAAGTCGTATTCATAAATAAGCCACTGCTATGTCTATTCTCACCTCCTGGACTTCTTGTGACCAGAGTGGAAACAACACTGTCCCTTGCATATTTTCTAGGACCATAGGTGACAGCTTGTAGGACAGCACCTGACCCTTGCAAAGTGCTGTCTCCAGATGGTCCTGTTACTGCATGTTCAATAGGCTAGTCCGTCATTCCAAAGCACCCACTTCCTCTGGATGATGGGGTACAAAGTAAGACCAGTGGACCCTGGAGGCGTGAGCCCACTTCCTCCCTTGCACACTCTTACCTGAGCCCTGTTGGCTGACCCTAACTGCTTGCAGAAACTGCTGGCAAGGAAGTCTAAGAAATGCGGATTTCCAGCCTCTGTCATATAGTGGAGAGGGTAGAAGGGAGAGGGAATGGGTGCTGAACAGGACTAGATAATACTAGTGTGTGAAGCTTGCACTGTTACATGATGTGGGTCTCTGTGCAGACAAACTCTTGCTAGAAAGACCTTCCCTGGCCACATTATGTGAAATATCATCCTTCTTTTTTCCCCTATTTCCTCACTTTGCCTTATTTTACGGAACAAGTATAACTAGATAAAATGTTGATGTTTAGTTACATGCTAGTTTGTTTATTGTCCATTCCTCCTACTATTTATGTATGCTACATGACGGAAGAATACAGGGTGCTAAAATAATTTTGAAAACAAAGAAAATATTCAGATCTTTGTTAAGTGAATGGAAGAAGCAGTATGAGCAAAGGAACCATTAATACTGTTAGTTAAGCAAAATTAGGAAAAGACCCTGATGCTGGGAAGGATTGAAGGCAAGAGAAGACAAGGGCAGCAGAGATGAGATGGTTGTATGGTACCACTGACTCATTGGACATGATCTTGAGCAAACTCTGGGAGACGGTGGTGGAAAGGGAAGCCTGGCATGCTGCAGTCCATGGGGTTGCAAAGGGTCGGACGAGACTTAGCAACTAAACAACAATAACAAGCAAAGTTAATGTGTCATAATCTGGAATTTAATTATAATTTTACCTGAGGAGACAAAGCAAGGTACAGAAGAAATTTCAAACTGTGCTAAGATTCTTGTCTCTTTTGTCTTCTTCTTCATATGTGCATATGAGCATGTGTGTGAGAATGAGATATAGATACTCATTAACACTGGAGATTGATAGAAAAATGTGTTTAAATATGTGTATTAAAATTTAATACTAAGAAATTTCTAGTTAAAGTTGGTGAATCAAACATATTTGCTAGCCTCCACTCTCTTTCAAAACCCATTATAATTATAGGAAAATATTTTTTAAAGCTATAATCCCACAAGGGAAAATAGACCTGGAGAGGAGACAACAGCAACAACATTTTGTGATCTGGAAAGCAGAAAGCAGAAGGTTGCTGATCCAACAAAACAGAGAGAGCTGACTTTTAAACTGGCAGTGGGAAAGAAAAGAAACTTGATATATGCATGGTCCCTTGTTTCAGGGATTGGCAGTGCCAGGTACCCCTGGAAGTGGGAGGCAAAGGCAGGGCTGGGCCGAGTGGTGGGTTGAAATCTTGTTTATTAGTAGTAGGCTCCTAGATCCTAACTCAGTCTATGCAGCCGCAGACTGTCCCTATCTCCTCCTGGTAGTGCCTGTGGCTATAAGTTTACTGTCTGAAGTGTATAAACAGAAGGTCTGGACTGGGGTGGTGGGCAATAGTTAGAGTTGAGGGTGGTTGCATGTTGAAAATAAAGTATATAAAATGTTGAGTGAAAGCTTACTCTCTGACCATTAAGACCACCAGCCTTCTTCCCCTCTGTTTGATTCTTTGCTTAGGATTATGCCTTTCTAGCATGGTACATAACTGGTCCAAGAAAAGACGGATTTAACATGTTTGCAAGTGCAGACCTCCCTCACAGTAAAACTCCAGGCACAGAGCTTATCACCAGCTTTGTAGCACTTCACTCTTAAATGTGAGTGGATGGTAAGAATCACTAGACGTTTAAGGGAAATCTCTGACCTGAAAGCCAGAGACCAGTAAAAAAAATTGAAAAAAAAAAAAAAAGAAACTTGGGAAGAACAGATTGTGCAGGAAGACAAAACTTAAAAGAAAAAGTAAAGAACAAATGTACTCTTATTGATACCCTTGGAAAAATATGGTATTCCATTTATAATATGAAAATCAGGAAACTATAAAAACAAAACATTTAAAGGACAAAGGTAAGATTGTTTGAAAATTACAAACAGGGAAGCAAATTCAAAACAGTAGAAGATGTGGAAGACAAAGTTGAGAAAATCTCCCAAAAACTGTATTGCAAAAAGACCAAAAGACAGACTAGAGAGAGAAGAAAATTTTAAGGACCAATTCAAAATTTCCAGATGTTTCAGAAAGTGAGAATGGAGAATGAGAATAGAGAGGGGAAGACATTTTAAAAGTAATCCAAGAAACATTTCCAAACTTGAGGGAGTGTTTCCAGATTGAAAAAGTACATAAAATGCTCAGTACAATGGATGAGAAATTTCAGAGCCATGTGGATAAAGAGAAGTGGGAGATGGGGACAGAGGGAGAGGGAGGGACGTGTGTGTGTGGCGGTGGCGGTGGTGGTGGTGGGGAATGGGGGAGGATAGAATGCTGAGGGCAGAGAAGAAGAAAGAGGGAGAAAACGTTTTATGCTTTTTTAAGTTCTCATTTTTTATAATTATGAAGAGATATGAGGTTCAGATATTTTCCCACATAAAACCTCAAAATTTATACCCACAAAGAAACCAACTAATGAATGGCATGCATGAGAGGAGGAGAGGATGTTTGTCATACATGACAGAAATGAAGGCTTAATCTGTGTTATATAGATAATATCTATAAGTTAATGAGATAAAGACATTTCAGTAAAAGAGTAGGAAATAGTTGAGTGGCAAGTTGACAGAGAAATACAAATGCTCTATTAACAACTAAAAGATGCTCAATTTAACTGGTAATCATCAAAATCCAAATTACTATGTTCCAATACCACTTTTGGCTATCCTATTGAGGAGACATTTTCATGATTGGTAGTACCCATTGTTGCAAGATGGGTTGGGGAGAGGAAAGAGGACACTCTCATGCACTAAGAAGGAGACTAAACGGCTACCACTTTTTTTTTTAAGGTAGTATCTATTAAAATAATAGGTAAACTCTTTGACCAATCAGATCTAGTCTTTAGAATCTGTCATACAGAATACTCCCAGAGGGGCCCAGAAATATATAACTTTGTTCAATGTAGCATTGTTCATAACAGTGAAAAAAGGAAGAAATGAATTTGTTTCCACCAGCAGGAAATTAATTAAAAACAATCTAAAGTTCATGTGATGAAACAGCACCTCCTCATGAAAAACAATGAGGCTGATCTCTATACACCAAATCTCAGTTCAGGGAAAATTCAGACAGTGCTAATAGGTATCAAGTATCCACAGGGTTTTGCTGATGAACATAATTGCTGTGGAAATTTCAAGTAAACCAAAAGTCCTTTGGGGAATGAGTTAGTTTAAACAGGATTTCTTGAAGAAGTGAGTAGGTGGGAAGTAAGTGTTGAGCTAGAAAAGACTAGGAAATCAGGCAGGATAGTGTGCAAAAGGCCCAGGATAAAGGAAAAACAGATCACTTACAGAGGATGGAACAGAGCCCTGCTCACCTAAGATGGAAAATCTTGGTAAAAGCATGTCTGCAAGTCAGGGAACAGCCACTTGCAGAATGTTGCTGCCTTGCTATCCTCTTTCCCTGAAGGAAACCATGAGATCTAAGTAGAAGACACTTTGTTGATTAGATGACTCATATGAAAGAAGAATATTCTTGATTGTGTCTTCAAACTATGGCAGAAATTATCTGCAAGAGTTCTGCGATTTCTGCCCCACCCCAAACATAATTTTAAAATAAGATATTCAGTTGCCTCTCTCTAACATAGTTTAGATCAGGCTTTGGAAACTTGTAAATATAGTTGGCTGAAGTTCTAACTTCTTATATTGGTACTAAGAGGATGGTAGATCACACCCTGAATCCTTACTCTGCCTTAAAGGGATGGGTGGGAAAATGAGAAGGGAATTTTTAAAATATATATATTTATTTGTTTATTTATGGCTGTGCTGAGCCTTTGTTGCTGCCTGCTGGCTTTCTCCTATTGAGGAGCACAGGCTCTAGGGCACACGGCTTTAGTAGTTGCAGCACGTAGATTCAGTAGTGGTGGCTCACGGGCTCGTACAGGCCCAGTAGTTGTGGCACATGGGCTTAGTCGCTCTCAGTGTGTGGGATCTTCCCAGCCCAGAGACTGAACCTGTGTCCCCTGCACTGGCAGGCAGATTCTTCACCACTGAGCTACCAGGGAAGCCTGAGAAGGGAAATTTTCACGGTAAAATGGGCAAGGTTATATTGCTTGCCCATTGTTGTCCTTGAATGTAACAGAGAGGACAGTGACGGCCTGTCTTCTGTGCTGGGACCTTGTTTGCCCTTCCACATTCAGCTTTCCCCTTTCAACCCTTCTTTCTGCTCTGGGAGGCTGACTTAATGTAGCCTATTTCAAGGACCGTCTTGACTTTGGACTTTTGCATGGGTTCAGGTAACAGGGGCATCTGCAGGAGATCAGCAGAGGTGCTCAGAGGGAGTTCAAGGTGTGATTGAACTCTCCTTCTGCTGGGCTGCCCCAGCCTGGCTATTTCCCCCCAGCAAAGGTCCCTGATCCTCATGGGATGGCCTGTTTTTGTGTGCAAGAGCTCTTGCTTCACTGGTCAGTAATCTTCATGGTCCTTTCTAGGTCTTTCATTTTATTTCTGCTATTTACTGTGTGTATGACCTCAGACAAATTTCTAAACCTTTCTGAATTTAAGTTTCCTTATTTATAAAGTATTTTTTAAAAATGTTACCTGGGTCGTAGGGTTCTTTTGACAGTTAAATGAGGACAAGGATTAGCGTAGTCTAGCGGGGCTGGTATGTCTGATGTGTACCACAATTTCAGCTTTTCTTGTCCTCACACGTAAGGATCATGACAGCTTTCCATTCTGTCCCTGATCATCACTGCAACAGTTTCAACAGTGACTTCTGTCTCTTATTAGTTTGTAGTACAAGTTACTTCTCATATTTATGATCACCTTTTGATGTTTTGGTAGTTTTTTCTCGGAAGCATCTTCTAATTCCATGACTCTAAACAGTACAATCAATGTAGATATCCCAGCCGAAAACCTGAAGGACATTGTCAGATATGGGGATGGTGCTGGTGGGCAATGAAGCTGTGGTACAGGTCAGAGAGGGCTGAGTGGAAAAGAGAAAACAATTGATTGCTATGTAATATTGCCTAAATGCCATGTTTGGAGAAATAATATTAGTATTTCACTGACACATTTTAATATCCCAGAAGGGAAGCCTGCAGAGACCACCTCCCAAAATCCATCCTCTATTTCCTGCAAAGCTGGTGCTAAAAGATAAACTGAGGCATGCTAAACATTTTAAGTGTTTATTTGAGCAAAAATTCGAATTCAGTAGTATCCAATCTAGCAGATACAAAGGCAGTCCAAGGAGTCGTACAGATGAAAAACCTTTATAGTCAGAGGAAGCAGGAACAAGGAAGTCATGCTAGGCAAAAAGTGGGTTGGTTATTATAAGGTGACTTTCCTTCAGGGGATGGCAGGGGTCTATCAGGCAGAGTAGCTAGCTAGTGCTGATCAGACGATTTCTAACTGATTGCTTTACAATACCATTTGTGGAATAATCAAAACTGTAATCAAGTCTTTGGTGATATGAGGTTTAGCTTAAGCAACTCCATTTTGTTCTGTTGTCTTTTAACACTGGCTCTTTGCTACTTGGTAAAAGTCTACCTTTTCTGCTCCTTGTGCTAAGGTGTGGCCAGGGATTAAATTTGGAGAATGAAATGTCATTCAGAAGTATGCTGGGGTGTCCAAAGTGTTCTTTAAGGGAGTGAGCAAGTTCCTTCTTTACTCCTTCCTTTTCCCTGCTGTTTGGAATGTAGACACAGTGGCTGGAACTCAAGGAACCATCTTAAGCCATGTGTTGGCAATCTGAGGATGGAGAAAGCCACAGAGTGGAAGCCTGGGCCCATAATTATGGGTTCACCAGGTTAGCCCTTGACTGTCTACCCCAAGGTCCTATTGTGTGTTCACAGAACTGTCGTTTCTAGCTTTTTTATTTATAATGCTGCCCAATCTAGTTTTAACTGATGCATCTTCTCTCTGGGTTTTGGATATTGGAGACAAGAGCCTAAGGATGTTTCCTTTCTTTCTTTTTTTTTTTTTTTGGATCACAGTGAAGCACTTGGAGAGGTAGAAGTTGTATTTGTTTTTGCATTTTAGGACTTTTTCTTGCCGGTGATCCATGCTTTACCTCCATAATTCTCTTTCTTTCGCTTTCTCTCTCTCTTTCTCTTTATTATAAATGCTGTGGTTCGGGGTTAAGTATTCCAAATCTGGTCCTTATTGGGGTTTGAATTATAGTATTATTTGAAGGACTCTTTAATGTGTTTCCAAATTCACTGCCTAATTGTAGAAATGAAGTGTTAAAAAACAATAAGACCCTGCTATAAGCAAGAGCCCATAAACTATTCAGAGTTTTTAAAGGATGCTTTATCATCAGATGTTTATAGTTTTATGGTCTGAAGGACAGAGAAAGAACACACGAGTGCCCTTCGAGCTGTCCTCTGGATGCTGGTGACATGTCACTGCCTGCCCGCTCGCTGCTTTGCTCCCGCTGTTTGCTGTCCTTGGGATTTAATGGAGAAGGCAGTTTAATTATTACCAGAAGCCCACCCAGATAGTTAAATACTGGTCAGTTGTAACTCAGTGAAGGAAGGAGTTGCAGCAGCACAGAATGGGGAACAATTAGGCCTTTTTAGACCAGAGAAGAACCAATATTATAACATAAATTCCTCAGCTCTAACCCTACCACTTTCAGTAAGTGATCATAAAGTAAACTGGAATCTAAGGAAAACACTGAGAGTCTGTGATGCTGCCTCACAAAAGGTCTACAGATGAGTGTGGATCAAACTAACTGTCAGTGCAGACCACATGGTTGAGTATCAAGTGAATCAAGAAAAGAAAAACCCAAACAAAAAACAACCCCCTACAACCAAACCAAAACCACCAAACCCCTTACAGAAACATTTGTGTGAGCGATGAGATCTAGAGGTGCTGAGGGTTTTGCTTTGTTTTCTGTTTGCGAGCTCAGGGGAAGTATCTGTGCGCTGCAGCCTGAAAAATAATTGTTTATAAATTTTGTGACAGCATTACCTCTGTTTGTGGACTCACATAATCCCTGCATATCTGGACAGTTAGGAGGCAGAAAGTATTGTAAATCAGCCCTCCCATATGAGCCAGAAGGAGAGCGGATGGTGAGATGTTTCCACATTGGTTATTTTTGGTGTATTGAGGATAGAGAGGGAAGGAAAAGTGTTGAGGAAATTGGGAAACCTGAAATTCCCAAGTGATGCTTGATTTGTGAGTGGAGGGTCTCTGCACTGCTACCTTATCCGTCTTTTGAGGTCACTCTTCTCTCCTCAGTGTGATAGGCCATGTTCTTCAGTTCGTTCTATGGCAGTATTCATTTTCATCCATGTTTTCTTGAAATCTCCTGTGATGTGCCTCAACTAGGAGGTCATAGGGCATAGTGGCCGAATGATGGATGCAGGAAATAGATCTGAGAGGTAGAAACTTGGCCCTACTTCCTAGCAAGTGATCTTGGGCAAGGGACCTCTTTTCCTATCTGTGAAATGGAAACATGGATTACCAGGATTAAATGAGTTATTATTTATAAAGTGCTTAGAGCAGCATTTGGTATACAGTAGGTGCCATATATGTGTTTAAGATTTAAAAAAATAATTTTTATAAACTTCAGAGTTATAAATTACTTAATTCTTTGGCCACCTGATGCAAATAACTGACTCATTGGAGAAGACCCTGATGTTGGGAAAGATTTGAAGGTGGGAGGAGAAGGGGACAACAGAGAATGAGATGTTTGAATGGCATCACTGATGCGATGGACATGAGTTTGAGTAGACTCCAGGAGCTGGTGATGCAAAGGGAAGCCTGGCGTGCTGCAGTCCATGGAGTCACAAAGAGTCAGACATGACTGAGCGGCTGAACTGAATCAGAATGAATAAATGAATGTGGCATTACCAGCTCTCCAATCGAGGCAAAAGGAGTGTGTGTGTGTGTGTGTAGTGTGTGTAGAATGGTGGGGATTTGGTAGAGTTGGAAATCACGAGGAATGAAAATGCCTGAGAATCTCTGATTTACACTTTTATTAGTATTTTGGTCATGGCATCACCAGCAGTGAGGTCTTTACCAACTGTCACCTGGATTTCAGTGTCACGTGTTTGATCAAGAGACCCAGAGAGGAGGTGAGGTGTGCAGTGAGCTGTTATGTAGTGAATCATGTGGGCAGACATGGCTCATGCTTTGCTGAGACAGGGCAGTCAGAGCAAAAGTTAGAAACACAAAGAGAGAGGGTCAAGAGATGTGGCCTTGCTGAGAAGGGCTGTACACAAGCTTGGTTGCCAGCCTACTGAAACTGGCAGCACCCAGGAGTGGTGGTCACTGAGTTGCCAGCAGACCCCAGCCAGGTCCAACAGATGGGGGGCAGGGCGCAGATGCTGCCAAGTGCTTCTGACAGGAGTAGAGGATGCTCCCCACAAGCAGTCTTCCAGCAGCAGTTACACTGGCAACAGCCTCTATTTTGAGGGCAGAAAGAGTATAAGTTCCCTGCTCTTATTTCTCTCACCTTCAATTTCATCTGTAAAATAGGGATTTTAATAATTCCTACTTCATCGGTTTATTGTAAGGTTAAAAAAAAGTGAATGTAAAAGTATAAATACTTTGTAGGGGCCTCCGTAGTGGTCCAGTGGTTACGAATCTGCCTTGCAATGCAGGAAATACTGGTTCCATCCCTGCTCTGCGGGGATTCCACATACCTCGGGGCAGCTAAGCCTGTGCACTATAACTGTTGAGCCTGAGAGCCCTGGAACCCGTGCTCCACAACAAAAGAAGCCACTGCAATGAGAAGCCCACTTGTCACAACAAGAGAGAAGCCCCTGCTCACCACAACTAGAGAAAGTCCACGTGCAGCAACCAAGACCCAGCACAGCAAAAAAAAAAAAAAAAGCAATTTATAAATGGAGGTATAGCTCACTATATCACTTATTTTTATTAAATATAGATGATATATACACTTTGCAGTTTGCTTATAATGCAGGATTGACAGCTTTAGGAATACAGTAGAGATATTCCTAAACAGTGTGTACTGATTTTTTTTTCTCATAGATGTTAGGTCCTTTAGGAGACAAGACCATGATTGGTTAATTTCAGTGATCTTTCACTCCTTTGTGCCACAGTGCTTTGCTCTAATTAGATGTGGAACAGAGTACCTTGCTCCACAAATAAATTCTGTGGGAAAGAATCATTTTATAAGGGAACTTAATGCTTCATGGACATAGGAGCCCAGTGGGCTACAGTCCACGGGGTGGCAAAGAGTCGGACATGACTAAGTGACCGAGCACACAGTGCCTCATTAGGTTTTTGTGGTTTTTTTCTAACCAAGATTCTGCTTAACATACAATTGTGCTGTATCTATACAACTCCTCTCACTCACCTGCCCCTCTTCCCCTGCTCTTCTCCCTCCTCCCACCCAGGACCACAGCTCTCTGGTGGGTGACAGGGCAAGTAGCTGGCTTGCCAAGGCTTGCCAGTTTGGGAAATTCCATTTGTGGAGACATTTAATTGAAATAATCCCATGCATTTTCTGGGAATAGTTTCTTTTAAAAAAGCACCATGTTTACACTGTTTACTAGAGGACTCTTCTAATCAGTTATCTAATTACTCAGTCTTGATAAACTTGAGAGTCAATGAATTCAACCTCATAGAAAATTAATGGTAAATTATTTTGAGTAACTGTGTACTATCTGATAATTAAAAAAAAAAAAAAACTCCCTTAACAACAACAACAACGACAAAAAACAGGGAATGAAATAAGAGCTAGGAAGCCTTATTACATTAAAGAGAAACATCTGAGATGTTTTGAGCTGTTTCTTTTAAAAATATGAAAGTAGAGCAAAGCCATCATCTATGAAAGATAAAGATAAATCACTGGAAAAGACTTTAAAGGCTTATAACTTTTTGGTGAAATGATTTATGAAATCTAAAAACTAAGAAGAAAGAACAGAATCAATCAAGTATCTACTTTGACACATGTGGTAAGCCTTGTTTAGAGTTCCTTATGTACTCATTTTTGAAATGCAGTGTTTGATGAGCTGTGAAGGGTGAGCTAATTTTTTTAAGTTCTTTCAATAAAGTTCATTTCGTAGGCAGATTGGTCTTCAAATGAAGTACCTGCCTTTATCTTTTAGTATGTGTAGGTTTTATTCCCTCTCATGTAAACACAAATTGTAATCTGTATTCCATATTTTACACAGGATCTCTCTTTTTGAAACTTTTTTTTCCATTAGAGAAACAAATTTAAAAATAATATATATATGTGTGGGACAGATGCAAAATATAAAAATTTGTTTCCTACACATATTTAGGTGAAACACATGAATTTACTCCTAAGTGCAAGAAATGCTATACTGCTTTTCTTTTCCCCAAGTTAAAATAAATCTGGATCCGTGATTACGTTTGCCAAAACACTGCCACATCTAACTGTAGTCATGGTTTTGGGATCTATGTCATTCCCTAGCACGCACACCAGGGAATGTTTGGCAGAGGAGTCATAAGCCACGCCCCACACCGCCTCCCCCATCCCCAGGCATGGAGAAAGGCCTTGGTTTGGCCTTTGGTGGTCGTTTGCCTCATTCCCTCTGAGTTTTGCAGTTGAGTCTCCTTCTCCATCTTCTGTGGGGCACCACTCTACCCGGTGCGGTCTCAGACACTCTCACTGACTCAGGCTAAGCCACAGGAGAAACAGGCAGTGCTCAACCCACCCTTCTGGACAGTGTGGACTGGACACTGCAGGAAGCAAAGCTTCCACCCCAGTCAGAAAGTGGAAGGAGGTGGGGTAAGGAGGGTTGTCTTTAATCAAGTAACAACATAATTCCCCATCCTCAGTTCTCTTGCCAATTCGGGCTAAGCCACAGGCAGCCTCTCCGGTACTCCATGGCTTCAGAAGTGGATGACTGGCTGTCTCTGCATCTAAAATGGTGCATGAGTACTTTCTTCTCTAGAGATTTCCCCAAACCCCTGTTCCCCCTTTCAATACATGGGAAACTGCGAGCCCTTCCTTCCTTCTCACCCTGTTGAGTTCTTTTCTCTTCTTCTATGCTAACTCTAAAACCTCTGGGAGTCTAGACTTTTTAACACAAAGACCTATAATTCTACTGTGGGATAAGAGAAGCTCGGACTTCAGGGCTGAAAGGTTTTATAGCTCCCTATAGGAGGAAGGTGGAAGGAAAAATGAGTCTGTACCACAGCACTGAGAATAGAACATGGATGGTGTTTCCCTCCCTACCCTCTGTGCACATATGTGAGATGGAGAGTGGGATTATCCAAAGGAAGCCATGATGGCCTGGGATGCTCTCATGAACTCTTGGCCTTTAGTGGGCTCTCAATGATGTTATCTGGCAATATTCCTTCTCCTTTCATAGAGATGTGGCTCTATGGTCTTACTATGTGAAACCTGGTCAGAGAAAATTGTGACAGTTAAGTGGAGCATGAAATTCTGACTCTCTGTGGGCTGTAAAGCCATTCTCATTGCTCTGGAAGTCATACTGTGGTTAGTATAGCAACCCATGAAAACTTAAAACCAAATTGATCTGATACATTCATGGAAGATTAGCTCCTCTGATGAAGGCATAATACATTTAAAAGGATGTTTGCATGGCCAAAACAAATTTTCACTTTTAACTTTATTTTCTTTTAATGTTGTTAGTTTTCTAAATAGACTTTAATGGTGATTTTTCCCTTTCATCAGAGATTCAAACGTAAAGGTCTCAGGACTGGTTTCTCTATGCTCTTCCCACTAATGCCCATTCCATCTGCAGTTCTCTTTCATGAACATTCTTTTTTCTCTCCCCTCTAAGCCAAAGTTTCTTAAACAGTATATCCTAGCCCCAGGTGGGGGCAGTTCTTAAGCCAAGGTAGGGAGAGCAGTATCATAGCAATATACTTGGAGTTGTATTATTAGGACGGAGAAGACAATGGCACCCCACTCCAGTACTCTTGCCTGGAAAATCCCATGGATGGAGGAGCCTGGTGGGCTGCAGTCCATGGGGTCGCTGAGGGTCGGACACAACTGAGCAACTTTACTTTCACTTTTCACTTTCATGCACTGGAGAAGGAAACTGCAACCCACTCCAGTGTTCTTGCCTGGAGAATCCCAGAGACGGGGGAGCCTGGTGGGCTGCCGTCTATAGGGTCGCACAGAGTCGGACACGACTGAAGCGACCTAGCAGCAGCAGCAGTAGCAGTCTTCCCTGACCCCCACGTCCTAATCCCTGAAACCTGTGAACGTGTTACTGTCCCTGACCACATATTTGCAGATGTGATTAGGTTAAGGTGCTTGAGATGAGAGGATTAGCCTGGATTACCCTGGTAGGCCCTATGGAATCACAAGGGTCCTTATAATAGGGAAGCAGGAGGAGTCAGTATCAGAGAAGGAGATGGAAGCAGAGTGGTTCATGGTTAATACAGCAGTGAATCAAGACACGTGGGCAGCCTCCAGAAGAGGATGAAATGGATTCTCCCTGTGAATCCAGAAGAAACCTAATGTTTACGATGGTCTATTTTAAACTTTTAACCTCTGGAACTAGAAGATAATACATGTTGTATAAGCCACTAAGTTTATGATAACTTGTTACAGAAGCAATGGGGAACTATGACAGCTTCTTAAACTGTTTTTGCAGAGGCTAAATATTCTTATTTCTATGAATAGAGACAGAAGGCCTGAAGGTGGAAATTCAGATGAGAGGGTGAAGGAAGTGCAGATAAACTTCAGTCCAAGTACAAATGACGGCATGAGTCCTCTCCTCATTTTGCCAGGAAAGAAGAGTTTTATAAGCAGAAATGTTCTGGATCACTGAAGTTGAGAAGAGTATGAAAAGGGAAGGCTGAAGACATCTTTGGTGGGCTTAATTAACCATTTTGTCTCACACTGGCCCTGGTACAATTTATTTCCATGTTCAAGCGAATAGAAGCAGGGCTGGAGGCTTTTGTGTCACAGCCACCAGGACCCTTATCTTCCATCTCCTACAACCTTTGCACAGCAAGCCAGCATTCTGAGACTGTCTGGACCTACCACTTGTACCATGGGGACAAGTCGGCACAGTTACAGATGGCTTCTAGTTGTTTTGGCCACCTACCCATCTCTTCTTCCACTCCAGTTTTTTAAAATTCAGTTACAATTATCTGCTTTAAGTGCTGATTCCTTATCTTTAAATATTACATTTAAATCATTATTTTTCACTGAAGGGAAGAATATTGACTTTTTAGTGGTATTGACTTTGAATTATTTATATTCATTTATTTCCTTCACGTGAAAGAAAATACTTAGAAACTATGCATTTTGAATTTAGAAGATGAAGTTTGTTTTTTTCTAGGTAATGAGCTACAATTAGCCCTAGTAATGATACTGAAGTTTGGTTTCATTAGTCCCTGTAATTTTCCCTGAGCTTTCCTGACAGTAATTTTGTTGTTCAGTTGCTCATTTGTGTCTGATTCCTTGCAATCCCGTGGACTGCAGCATGCCAGGCTTCCCTATCCTTCACTATCTCCCAGAGTTTGCTTAAACTCATGTCCATTGAGTTGACAGTAATTTGAAAAGATATAAAATGAAATATATTTTAAAATCTCTCCAGATTTGGCATCTTATAGTTTTTCAATTAGGAATAGAACAAATATCTCAAATTAAGAACAAAATAGAATTAGTTTTTTTTTTTTTTGCTCTTTTGCAGAAAAAATTGTGAGGCTTTATTTGTGTTTGAAAGTCTCATAGTAAGTGCCTGTCACATTATGAATAGGGCAGAAAGTAAGTGTAATTGTCAAATTTCATTAATGTGTATAAAGTTGGGGAGAAAAGCCAGTGTGAATTAGAAGAAAAGACTGACTCACAAAATAGTACAAATAAGTAAAATTACTTTGCTTTGAATATAGAAGGGACATAATACTGGAGTGGGTAGCCTTTCTCTTCTCCAGGGGATCTTCCCAACCTAGGGATCAAACTCAGGTGTCCCACCTTGCAGGTGGATTCTTTACTACCCGAGCCACCAGGGAAGCCCATAAGGGACAAGGAATAAAACTTGTACTTAATAACAGCAGTGATGATGGTTATGGTGATGATAATAATAACAATGAAGTTGTAGTTGTTCCAGTCACTCGGTTGTGTCCAACTCTTTGGACCACATGGACAGCGCATGCCAGGTTTCCCTGTCCATCACTATCTCCCAGAGTTTGCTCAGACTCATGTCCATTGAGTTGATGATGCTATCCAACCGACTCATTTTCTGTCACACACGCCCACTTCTCCTCCTGCTTTCAATCTTTCCTAGCATCAGGGTCTTTTCCAGTAAGTCAACTCTTCACATCAGGTGGCCAAATTATTGAAGCTTCAGCTTCAGCATCAGTCCTCCCAATGAATATCCAGGACTGATTTCCTTTAGGATTGACTTGTTTTATCTCTTTGCTGTCCAAGAGATTCTCAAGAGTCTTCTCCAGCACCACAGTTTGAAAGCATCAATTCTTTGGCATTCAGCCTTCTTTATGATCCAACTCTCACATCCGTACATGACTTCTGAAAAAACTATAGCTTTAACTATATGGGCCTTTGTCAACAAAGTGTTGTCTCTGCTTTTGAATATGCTCTCTAGGTCTGTCATAGCTTTTCTTCCAAGGAGCAAATGTCTTTTGATTTCATGGCTGCAGTCACCATCTGCAATGATTTTGGAGCCCAAGCAAATAAAGCCTATTACTGTTTCCATTGTTTCCGCATTTATTTGCCAAGAAGTGATGGGACTGGATGCCATGATCTTAGTTTTCTGAATGCTGAGTTTTAAGCCAGCTTTTTCACTCTTTTCTTTCACTTTCATCAAGAGACTCTTTAGTTCTTCTTCACTTACTGCCATTAGATTGGTGTCCTCTGCATATCTGATATTTCTCCCAGAAATCTTGATTCCAGCTAGAGCTTCATCCAGCCCAGCATTTCACATGATGTTCTCTGCATATACGTTAAATAAGCAGGGTGACAATATAAAGCCTTGACCTACTCCTTTCCCAATTTGGAACCATTCTGTTGTTCCATGTCCAGTTCTAACTCTTGCCTCTTGACCTGAAAGCACATTTCTCAGGAGGAGGGTAAAGTGGTGTGGTATTCCTATTTCTTTCAGAAATTTCCACAATTTGTTGTGATCCACACAGTCAAAGGCTCTTGTGTGGTCAGTGAAGCAGAAGTAGATGTTTTTCTGGAATTCCCTTGCTTTTTCTATAATCTATAATATTGTAGTAGCTAAGACTTAAATAGTATTTATTGTGTTCCAGGCATTGTTCTAGAAGTTTTACATTTATTAAGTCATTTGATTCTCACAAGGAGCCCCTGAGGTAGGTACTGTTATTACCTGCATATTATAGGTTAGGAAAACGATGCACAGAGAGTAACTTGCAAAGAGAAAGGTCTTATTATTATTTTTTTCTATTATTTATTTGGCTGTGTCAGGTCTTAGCTGCAGCGCCAGATCATCGTTGCGACTCGTGGGCTTCTCTCTAGGTGTGGGGTGTAGGCTCCAGAATGCCCGGGTTCAGTAGTTGCAGCGTGTAGGTTTAGTTTCCCCGAGGCAAGTGGAATCTTATTTCCCTAACCGTGGATCAAACCCATATCCTCTGCATTAGAAGACAGTTCTTAACCGTTGCTGGACAACCAGGGAAATCTTGAAGGGTGTTATTTAGTTATCTTACTTTTAATGAATTAATACTTATTTTAAATGAGCATTATAAATGTTGGTGACGTGAAATAAAGAGGCACTTTCAAGACCAAGTCTAGCTTGAATAGACACATGATTCTGTAAGTAAACCTTTCTCAGGTCGTGAGGCATTGCAAAAGGGTGCATATTTCCCAGGGAATAAGTGTGGGAAACACCATTTTTTTCAAAACCTTCAAGCAGAAAATTTGTAATGCTGAAATTTAGAGTGAGTGATAGGTTGGCATTTACCTTTCTGCATCCCATGGAGTTCAAGTATAAAGGAATGCCTGGAGCATGAACCATACAAATTATTTTTAAAATACTGGAAGAAGCATCGGTTGCAAAAATTGATATGCAAGTTTGAAATCATACTTTTTTCAGGTTAAGTTTGTTCTCTTAGTCCCTTGATTTGGCAACAGAAGCCTTATTCCTAGCCTTCAACTTCCCGGAATTATTCAGTCACTGTCACTGCGTTCAAATGTCTTTTCTAGAAGAAATGAAGAAGTACTCAAATTGTCAGTATGTCACGACTGACGTGACTTAGCAGCAGCAGCACCACATTTTCAGGGTTTGCGATTAACCTAATAAAATGGATTTAAAGTGTAGAGTCATAGGTGCCTTGAAACATAAGATAATGTCAAGCATGTCTTTATATAATTCAAGTTTCATGTGGAAAACCTAGTATATATTACGACTATGCCTTGAATTACTTGCAGCTGTTTACTTGAATACTCAATTTTGGTTGGAATGAGATTTGAAGGAGATTATTATATACTGCTGTAGAACTGTGGAACATGATATGAACTAAAGCTGTAACTTCCTGTACTTCTGATAGCTATTTTGTATTTTTGTACATTATTTTTTTAAACTAAAGTATATGCAAGAGTTAGTGTAACTCTGAGTACTTCTGATGGTCCTGAGCAGTAAAATAGGCTGCCTCATTGGATGGTTGTAAAGATCATCCTCATGGTATTTTCTATATAGCAGATATCACCTTTATACTATTTAACTAATTAATCACCACCCATATGAAGTAGGAATTGATATTATCCCCACATGATAAGTGAGACAACTGAAGCCTAGGGCTCTGTGCTAAGTTGCTTCAGTCATGTCCAACTCTTTGCAAGCCTATGGACTATAGCCCACCTCTGTGGGCTCCTCTGTCCATGGAATTCTCCAGGCAAAAATACTGGAGTGGGTTGCCATTTACTTCTCCAGGGGATCTTCCCGACCCAGGGATTGAACCCATGTCTCTTATGTCTCCTGCATTGACAGACAGGTTCTTTACCCCTAGTGCCACCTGGGAAACCCAAAACCTAGAGATTAGGTAACTGCATAAGTAATGCATCTGGGCCTGATCACAGACAAGTTCTTGGCTCCAGAGCAATTGAAAAGCACATGGTAGGTTCTCTGTAAGTGTTATGTAGTTATGAGTAATGTAGAAGATGTTAGTGATAATAGCAAGTGGATTGATACTATTAGTGAGTGAACTGACACTATTAGTGAGTGGATTGACAGTGAACAGTTTAAATTCTCTTAAACATTTGTGGACTTGCAAGTTTTAATGATGACCAGCCTAACTCTTACTGCATTTCAATAAGTAAAAGATGCTCTGCCTGTCTTGGGTTCCCAGGAAACGGGTTCTGAGTTGGAGAGTTGTGTGCAGAAGGCTTGTTGGAGAGTGCTATCTGAAATACACATGAAAATTAGTGAGGCAGACAGATGACAAGGAGGGACATGGTGATTCACAAAGTGGTTGCAACTGAGGGTCCATCCAAATTTACTAGGAACTCGATGGGTTTCAGAGTTATCCCAAGTTCAGGCTGAGGGCCAGGCCTCGTGTTACCACATTAGACAGTCATTGTTATCAGCTGCCCACTGGAAAGGGGAGTACCCATGGATGAGACAGTTTCCCGGAGTGGAGGCACGCTCCATGATAGATGTATCTGCTACTATTGCCAGCAGCTAGGAAATGATGGCTCCAGCTCATAAGACGGGATCTGGGTGGGATACCACACCCACTAGAAAAAGTGGAAAGTCGCAAACAGAAAATTGACTAAAAGTGAAAACAAACTGGCAAAGAAAATTATGAAAAGCTTAATGCTCATTAACAAGGAGATGTAAATTAGGACAACTATTTTTTCCTGTCATATTGGCACACATGAAAATACAGCTCCATTTCAACATAGAGTGCCCCAAGTTAGGCATACCTTTTAGTTAAATAGTCTATTTCAAAATAATTTCAAACTTATAAAAAGTTGCAGATACAGTACAATTAAACCTCATATCTCTGCTCTCAGATTCTCTAAGTGTTAACGTTTCACCCCATTTGTGCAATCTGTGTGCATGCATATGTCTCTGTAAGTTACCCCCTGTGACAGAGTTTTTCTCTCTTAAGGTTTTAAGTGCAGAGACTTGGAATTCGGACCTGAGTTTGAGTCCCAGTTACTTAACGTTTTATGAAACCTTGCATAAGACAGTTTTTATTAGAATCTCTATGTCTTTTTTTCTTTTTTTAAATTGAATTATAGTTGATTTACAATGTTAATTTCTGCTGTGCAGTAAAGTGACTCAGTTATACACACATATGTATGTATATATTCTTTTTTATATTCTTTTCCATTACGGTTTATCTGAGGATATTGAATATAGTTCTCTGTGGTATACAATGGGACTTTGTTGTTTATCCCCTGTATATGTAATAGTTTGCCTCTCCTAACCCCAAACTCCCAGCTTCCCTGGTGGCTCAGAGGTTAAAGCGTCTGCCTGCAATGCGGGAGACCTGGCTTTGATCCCAGGGTTGGGAAGATCCCCTGGAGAAGAAAATGGTAACCCACTCCAGTATTCTTGCCTGGAGAATCCCATGGACAGAGAGGCCTGGTAGGCTACAGTCCATGGGGTCACAAAGAGTCAGACACGACTGAGTGACTTCACTTCACTTTAACCCCAAACTCCCAGTCTATCCCTCCTTCCCACCCCTCTCCCTTGCTAGCTACATGTTCTCTATGTCTGTGAGTCTGTGCTGTGCTTAGTCACTCAGTCGTGTCTGACTCTTGTGACCCCATGGACTGTAGCCCGCCAGGCTGCTCTGTCCATGGGGATTCTCCAGGCAAGAATACTGGAGTGGGTTGCCATGCCCTCCTCCAAAGCCCACACTCCCAGTCTGTCCGTCCCCCACGACCGTCCTTCTTGATGGCCACATGCTCTCTGTGTCTGTGAGTCTAGCTCGGTTCATTTGTGTTGTATTTTAGATTTCTGCGTTGAAGTGATATCGTATGGTACTTGTCTATTTTTTTCTGACTTACTTCACTTAGTATGATAATCTCTAGTTGCAACCATGTTGCTACCAATGGCATTATTTCATTCTTTCTTGTGATAGAGTCGTGTTTCATTGTATTGACGTGCCGCATCTTCTTTGTCCATTCGTCTGTTGATGGACATTCAGGTTGTTTCCATATCTTGGCTATTGTGAATGTGCTGCTATGGACATAAGGGTGCATGCATCTTTTCGAATTCTGATTGTCTCTGGATGTATGCCCAGGAGTGAGATTGCTGGATCATATGATAGCTCTATTTTCAGTTTTTTAAGGAACCTCCATACTGTTCTCCGTAATAGCTATACCAATTAACATTCCTACCAATAGTGTAAGAGGATTCCCTTTGCTCCACACACTCTCCAGCATTGGCTATTTTTAGACTTTTTAATGATGGCCATACTGACTGGTGTGAGGTGGTACCTCATTGTGGTTTTTATTTTCATTTCTCTAATAATTAGTGATGTTGAGAATCTTTTCATGTGCCTGTTGGCTATCTATATGTCTTCTTTGGAGTATTGCCCATTTTTCAATTGGGTTCTTTTTTGTTTGTTTTGTTATGGAGCTATAAGAGCAGTATAGAGCTTCTTCTTCTTCTTTTTTTTTGTTACAAACTGAAGATAATACTCTTCTGGTTTCTTCTAGTGTTAGATTAGATCCTCCAAGCAGACCCAGCACATGGTACGGCCTCAGTAACTATTAGTTGCTATCATTACCTTCATCATTATCATTGCCTCCTTGAGCAGGGACTGTCTCTCACACAGTGCTTTGAACCCTGAGAGTTGAGTGCCTCCTGTGATAATGGTTTGCCCAGAAATGTTTTTGGATTGATTTACTTTTGTACTCAACACATTGTGAGGCATAGGGAAATAATGTAGTGGACGGGGCCCCTTTCTGAGGGCTGGAGCCTTCAGTGGGAGAGGCTGGAAAGAATGAAAACAGGACTCAGAAGCTGGAAACTTTGTTAATGACTCTGCTTCAGCCAAAATAGGGGATTCATTGCTTGACCAAATAAAAGGGTATTATTCAAGAAATTCCCCTCCTTCCCTCTTTGAACCTCCTCATAAATGTTTGGCTCGTGTCTATGATCTGCCACATAATATTCTGGAACAGCAACAACAAAAGCTGGTGAAATGGAGAAGAGGAGAAAGTTTTGATTAGCTCAGTTTTTAGCAAAGGAAGTATTTATATTGAAAGAAATGCTCGCAGCCCACCCCCCAAATGTCCCCCCTCGCCTGTCTCCTGCTGCTGACGACTTTCCATATTCTGTGGCTTTGGGGCCACTAAAGATGTGGTCTTGGCAGCACTTGCACATCATGGCCAAGAGGCTGGCCTGGGAGGGTGAGGACAGCTGCCTGCAGATGTAAAGTGATGCACACAGGAAGGGAGGCTCCCGTTCAGAGAATGGGGTGTGAGGCGACACAGGAGACGACACCAGCTTTGTGTTGCTTGGTTGTGTATACACCCAGCGTGTTTGCCAGGCATTCCTTTAACAGTGACAGGGCAGCTGATTTCAAGTACAATAAGCCCCAGGCAGAGTTATTAGTATAGTTCACAGAATTCAAGGAAGAGCTACATAAATCAGGGCAGCGTCTGGGACCTTTGAGGGCTCAGGCCTGCCTGGGTCTCACTTTCATCTCTGCTTCTCTCTGAGGCTTGATCCCATAGGGCAGGAGACTGTGGCTTCAGGCAGCCTGGTCACCTGACAGCCAGCACCCAGGAGGACGGAAATTGGTCTCCCCCAAGGTGCATCTGAAAAACCCATGGGGGGGGGGGGCCCTGGCATAACTGGCGTTAGGCACTCAGGCTTAGTACAAAGCCCTGGGGGAAGTGGTGATTCATGGAGTCCATGTTATGTCCAAAGGGACTGATCTATTTTCCAGATGAAGCTGAGAATCCTGGAAGCCACTGCAATTTGGAGAATATTATCCGTTTCTGCAGAGAAACTTGAAGGCTCAGCATCACCTCCTGATACCATTTTGATTGCTCCTGCAGCATTTGACCCCATAGCTATACAAACATTGAGGCCTTCTCCTTGACTCTGAGCCCTTCCTTCCTCAGAGAGTTGCGCCCTGTGTCCCAGCCTTTAAAACTGGCTCCCCTCCCATTTGTCTGGACAGGATGTGATTGAAGTGAGCCTGGGCTTTTGGAGCCCTTCATGGGAGATGTCTTTGGCCTTCTTACTTCTTTTATTTTTTATTTTCTGGGTTCTTTCCAGCTAACAGATATCTGAACTCCTCTGGTGGCTCAAACAGTAAAGAATCTGTCTGAAATGCAGGGGACAGAGGTTTGTTCCCTGGGTCAGGAAGATCCCCTGGAGAAGGAAATGGCAGCCCACTCTAGTATTCTTGCCTGGAGAATTCCATGGACAGAGGATCCTGGTGGTCTACAGTCCATGGGTTGTGAAGAGTTGGACATGACTGAGCAACTAACATACACACACAAAAGATATTTACTAGATGATTTTTGTGGGTCAGAAGTCTGTGTTAGGTGTTATTAGAGATGAAAAGAAGAAAAGAGGGTTTATACCCTGGAGATGCTCAGAATCTAGTTAGATAGTAAACAAAAATATTACTGTAGTGCAGTAATAGAAATGAAAGAGGGAAGCATAAGTGACATAAGATAGCACAAGTTTGTTCTCTTACAGTTATAGAGGTCAGGAGTCTAAAATCCAGGTACTGGCAGAGCCACATTTCTTCTGGCAACTATAGGGGATAAGTTTGCTTCTCTTTTCTAGCTTCCATGGGTTGCCTGCATTTCTCAGCTCAGGGCCCCCTTCCAGCAGCAATTGCTGCTGACCTCTGCTTCCATCAACACAAACCATTTCTGACTCTCCTGCCCACCTTTTTCACTTGTAAGAACCTTTGTGATTACCCTGGGCCCACCCAGAGAATCTAGGATAATCTTTATCTCAAATTCCTTAACCTAAAAACATCTGCAAATTACCCCTTTCCATGTCAAGTAACAGGTTCACAGGTTCACAGGATTAGGACGTTGAGTATTTTGGCGGGGGGCGCATAATTTTGCCTGCCACAGAGGGCTAGATTGTCTTCTAACTAGAAGTTCTCTTCTAACTCCAAAATTCCACGGGCTGATTGGAGCCCTGTCAGCATGATTTGTTTCCTTTAATTACTAGCTCTGACTGTGTACGCTCATTGTGTTTCATTGTGCTCCCTGAAGAGACAACTTTGTGGAGTTCCAGTTCCTTCTGTATATCTTGACCTTTGGGCCACTACAGAAGGAGTCATGTGGGGGAATTAGAATATTTAATGCCAAGGGTTTAAAAACCTAAGCTGTTTTTGTGATAAACACAACAGTAACTAAAGGACGCCTTTTGTGCCCTGCTCAATTACAAAGCAAACCCTGATCCTACAAGCTAATTCCTTCCTCTTAGATTATGGCCTATCTATATCAAATGAGGCTTGGAAAATAATCACAAGAGAATACACTCTCATTACTGTCGCCTGAAAAGCTTGAGGAATATGTAAAGACAAAGAGATTTAACACAAAGATGGGTTAAGCATATCTGCTAGAAATGGAGCAAGAAAATAAAGATTATTTGATTCTTCACCATTTACAGAGGCAGAGGTCGTCCAGATAGTAGTAAACAAATGTTTTGGAAGTCCTTTATCTTCAGCTTTGAAATAGAATCTTGTTTTTACATGCTCTTTCGCAATGACCTATTGCTTTGGCCACTTAAAATTAGGTGGTTTTCCCTGAGCCAAACTAGTTGCAGGGCTGATGTGAGGCTGAGGGAAGTTGGCTCAGGAGAATAACTGGCTATGAAGTATTATTTCCCCTTTTGTGTTTTTAACTTTATCCCCATTGGATCCTTCTCTCTCTTTCTCTGTTTTTAAAGAATTGAGATATAAGTGACATGTAACATTGAATTAATTTCAGGTGTGCAACATAATAATTTGATGTGTATATATGGCAAGATGATCACCACAATTACTTTAGTTAACATCCATCAGGACATATAGTTGGACAAAATTTTTTTTCTTGTGATGAGCCTTTCATGATCTAATCTCTTAACAACTTTAAAATATATAGTACAATATTGTAAACTATATTCATCATACTGTACATTACATCCCCAGAATTTATTTGTTATCTGCTATCTGAAAGTTTGTAACTTTGACTACCTTCACTCATTTTGCCCACTCCCTACCATCCATCTTTGGCAACCACCAATCTGTTTTCTACATCTATAAGTTCAATTTTTTTTTCTTTTGATTCTACATAGAGCTGAGATCATAAATATTTATCTTTGACTTATTTCACTTAGCATAATGTCCTGAAGTTTCATTCATATTATTACAAATGGCAGAATTTTCTCCTTTTTTTATGACTTAAATATATCCCAGGATGTGTGTGTATCTCATTTTCTTTATCCATTCATATATTGATGGTCATCTAGGCTACTTACACGTCTTGGCAATTGTGAATAATGCTGTAATGAACATGAGGGTGCAGATACATTTTCAAGTTAGGATTTTATTTCCTTTGGATAAATACTTAGAATGCGATTGATGGATCATATGGTAGTTCTACGTTTAATTTTTTGAGAACACTCCATTCTATTTTCCATAATGTCTGTACAAATTTGCATTTCCACCAACAGTGTGCAAAGGTTCTCTTTTCTCCACATCCTTGTCAACATTTATCATTTCTTGTATTTTAATGATAACTGATCTAGCAGACATGAAGTGATGTCTAACGTGGCTCTGATTTGCATTTCCCTGATGATTACTGATGGTGAGCACTTTTTGTGCACTTGTTGGCCATTGTATGTCTCCTTTGGATAAATGTCTATTCAGATCTTCTGCCCATTTTTCAGTCAGATTGTTGGTTCTTCCTGTTGCATTGTATGAGTTTTTCATGTATTTTGGACATTAAATCCTTATCAGATGGCTGCTTCTTATTTAAACAGTTGTTGCACTATGGGTTGCCTACCCAGTAGAATTCCTTAATCCCTTTCTTCCTAAAAGGACACGAATTTTGTTCAACCACCTCACCCTCTCACAAGGCAAGTTGCTCAGAGGATGCTACCCTACCCTTCAGCTCTGGAAAAGGAAACTGGATTGGGCTAAGTGTAATCCTATCACTCTGGTCAGTAACTGGTTCAAGAATGGGCATGTGACCCAAGTCTGGCCAATGAGACAGGAGGAGAGTTTCCTGGTAGCTGTTATTGACTAAAAAAGATGCACAACTTGAGAGTTAAGTTTTATTTGGGGCAAAATGGGGACTGAAGCCTGGGAGACAGCACCTCAGATAGCTCTGAGACACTGCTCCAAAGAGGCAGAGGGGGAAGGTCAATATGTAAGATTTTGGTGAAGGGGGAGTTAATTAAGCACTCATTTTTATAAAAGGTTTTCTGCTAGTCACAAGGAGCTGATTTCATCATGAAGGGATTTAGTGCTTTTCTAGATATGAAGAGATGCATGAATTAAGATCATGAAATCAGTTCCTAAAAATATCTAGCTAAAGACCGATTCTACCAGACTGGAGCACAGAGTACCTCACTCCACCCTGAAATCCCTCAGGGAGTGTTGAAGTTCAACAGCTGCAGCAGCACAGGCTTCAATCTCCACAGAGGCAGATGCCCTTGTTGTTCATTTGTTGACAATGCTCTTGGCAATTTGTCGTTGACAGGCAAGTGCCAATTTGTAATTGACAGGCAAATGCCAATTTGAGGTTGACACTGTGGAGAACATTCTTATTTGCTTTTAAGAAAGAGACATGGAAAGTTACTCTTTCTCTCTAGGGGTGGCAGTAAATGAAACGTGTAGTTTCAAATACCACTAATGAAATTATACCACCATGAGAAAACCCCCAGACAAAACAGCATTCCAAGGATTGGAATGGTATATTGGATTGGAATGAAAAAAGGGAGGGACAAAGAGAAACAGTTTTTGCTCACAGTTTTGAACTTTGTTGATCAACAGTTTCTGTATCTTGTTTTGTCTTTGAATTTTCTGTTACGTAAGACATTTTCCTGTTGTTTATGCTACTTTGAATTGTTTCCTTACGTGCAGCTAAAAGCATTTTAAGAGGTATACTCTTGAAGTAGTCACTGTGCCTCTAATGTCCTTTGACGTCACTAGCCTGAGGTTATGAACAAGGTCACATTAGTTGCAAGCCTTGGCCTCCTAACACAGGAAACCCAGATCCTTTTGTAATCTCCAACTAGTATTTTTTTTGGGGGGGTAGTGGTTAGAAGTTCTTGAATCAACATGTACAGGCCTCAATGCCATCCTCCTGGTCTCTGAGTGGTGCTGTCTCTAGAGAGCCTCAGCTGTTGCTTAGATGCTTTTTTTAAAGTTAGGAGGAGAATGCTCCCTCTTCCTATTGTATGCTCACTGGTGGCAAGAGTGGTCCCAAGCAAAGTTGCTTAAGCTCCAAAATCTTAAAGAGATTAATAAACAAACTTCATTTAAGAAAAAAAACCAAACAACAGCTTAGCTATACTATTTTCTATTGATCTTCAGTCTCTAGCTAAGTTTGGCTAGACCAGCACTGTCATTTTAAGTTTTCTAAAGTCTTTAAAAGGTAAAAGAATCAGATATAATTAGTTTTAATAATATATTTTAATCTAATATATCCAAAATATTGTTATTTTAATGTGTAATCAATATCAAAGGCCATCTCTAATGACCTCATTTTAATTATGTCTGTAAAGACTATCTCCAAATGAAGCCGCATTCTGAGTTACGGGGGTTAGGACTCCAAAGTAACTTTTTTGGGGGAGACACAGTTCAAGGCAGAACTTCAAGGACCCCTCTGAGAGGTCTCAGAGTCTCCCAGATGTCCTCCGACCACTCTTGGAGAAACACTGCTGTAAGTTTCAGCTGAAGAGTCACTTCTCTGCAAGGCCCTTCCTGACTTGATCCCATGTGAGTTGCTTCTCCTGTATTCTCTGCAGCCTCTGGGCTTCCTCCCATTTTCATAGCATTTACCATCCTGTTTTGGAATTCCTTGTTTGGGGTGTATTGGTCAGCTTTGGCTGCCATAATAAAACGTCATAGACTAGTGACTTTAGCAACAGAAATTTACTTTCTCACTGTTCTGGCTGCTGGAAGTCCAAGATCAAGGTAGTTTCCAGTAAGACCCCTCCTCCTGGCTAGTAGTAGCTGCCCCTTGCTGTGTCCGGAGAGCAGGAGGGTGATATCCCTGCTATCTCTTCTCTGTTTTATAAGAACAGTGATCCTGTTGGATGAGGATCTTTGGACCACATTTAACCTGAATTTCGAGGACTTCCCTGGTGGCTCAGATGGTAAAGTGTCTGCCTACAATGTGGGAGACCCAGGTTCAGCCCCTGGGTTGGAAAGATCTCCTGGAGAAGGAAATGGCAACCTACCCCAGTATTCTTGCCTGGAAAATCCCATGGGCAGAGGAGCCTGGTAAGTTACAGTCCATGGGGTCACAAGGAGTCTGACGTGACTGAGTGACTTCACGTTCACCTTTGGCTTTGGCCTTCCCTGTAGCTCAGACAATAAAGAATCTGCCTGCAATGCGGGAGACCCAGGTTTGACCCCTGGGTTGGGAAGATCCCCCAGAGAAGGGAATGGCAACCCACTCCAGCATTCTTGCCTGGGAAATCCCATGGACAGAGGAGCCTGGTAGGCTAAAGTTCATGGGGTTACAAGGAGTCTGACACGACTGAAGGACTAACACTTTCAGTTCATCTTCAACTTTGGCTTTATTGCCAAATACTGTCACATGGAGGGTTAGGGCTTGAACATGTGAATTGTGGGGGGTAAAATTCAGCCCATAACAAGAGTCACTTTCTTTTACTGGACCTAACTATAAAAATCAATGATCAATTGACCAATGGTCAGAGGTCACCATTTTGAAGTTTTATGTTGAGCGATATGGCAAAATAATCACTTGTTCTTTGTGAGTTTTAAGTCTCTTATTAAAATGAATTCCTTAAACTTTCTTTGAGAGAATTGTTTAAAATAATCCTCTTGGTATAGATATTCTTTAAGGCACATGCTTTAGATCAGTGATAATAAAGGGTAATTTAACAGAGTAAGTTATTAATGCAGTCATTAAAATACTTAAAACCACCCTGTGGCAGATACATTTACCAGTGTTTATAAAAAAAGTTTTTATAGTCTCATTAGAAGTTTCTAAAATATAAACTGCTTAGAGAGATATGTGAGAGTGTAGCTCTGGAGGGACTTCGATTTTCTACACAGTGTTTGGGACATCACATTACTAAAAATAGGATTATTTTTATATGCTTTTTAACGATGGGTTAATGGAAGACATGTAGCAGTGCAATAGCAGAAACATGATTTATTTATTCTGGACCGAAAATGGTGGAAGAGGTTCTGCCTGTACACAGATAATTCTAAACATTCTACTCCTGTTCTTCCCCTCCTTTCTTATATACGAATGTGGAAAGGAGTTACACTTCTGGGCAGCTTGGTTCATATAATTCTATGGCTACCTGCCTGCCTCCTCAACTCTGTTCTCAGGCCTGCCTTCTTTAGAGATAAAACCCCAGCGCTTCCCAAGCCAAGAATGTCAGCATCAGTGAAGATCTATGAAAACACACTTTTATTAGAAACATATTTATTTGGAACTGAGCTTCAAGTGATTTAAAGTTTATTGGCCGTATTTGGCAAGGCTGTCTCAGGGCTGCGGTTACACCTCCTTTTGCGGCCTCCTTTTGAAGTCAGGAGCAGCTCTTGTGGCTGATGTGGATGGCAGGGAGTTCTGCTTTTGAATTATTCTGACATTCAGGAGAGGAGCTGTAACACGTGTGATTGAGACCGAATGTGGTAGGCTCTCCATCTTGTCCACTGAGCTGATTTAGATTTTCTTTGCTGCCACGGCCTACAAACAAAATGGGGGAGTGTTCTGGAGGGAGTTTCATCAAATTCCAATAGCCTGAGTCACACTCCTTCTCCAACCCAATTTGTAATACTTTCCCGACAGTAAATACTTCTTCTAGGATCACTTACCTTGGAAAATGCCTGGACTCATATGCATGTCACGTCGGTGCTTGCTATTTTAGGTACTGGGATTGGAGGTGACCTTTGGAATCTTTTTTTTCCCCTGTATTTTTTAATTGGTTGAACTTAAAAAAGGCCACTAGCAGGTTACAAAAATAACAGTAATTCTACTTTAAGAAAATTTACTGAATTAGTGTATTTTTTTCAACAATTGCTAACCTATTATGTGTGAATACTTAAAATCATTTAGATAAAGGAGCCCTCCGAGTTCAAAATTGTTAAGACTTGTTAACCTATGAATCTGGGAGGTTTAATTAGTGAAAGTATAAAATTAATTAGAAGTAAAAAATAGTAACAGATAGAGATAAGTAATTAAAATGTTTACTCAGGGTTTATGTGGGATCTTATTGAGTAAATGATGATGTTAGTAACAAGACTGGCCCTTGATACAGTGTTCCTTCGATGCTGCTGCTGCTAAGTTGCTTCAGTCGTGTGTGACTCTGTGTGACCCCATAGATGGCAGCCCACCAGGCTCCCCTGTCCCTGGGATTCTCCAGGCAAGAACACTGGAGTGGGTTGCCATTTCCTTCTCCAATGCATGAAAGTGAAAAGTGAAAGTGAAGTTGCTCAGTCGTGTCTGACTCTCAGCAACCCCATGGACTGCAGCCTACCAGGGTCCTCCATCCATGGGATTGTCCAGGCAAGAGTACTGGAGTGGGGTGCTATTGCCTTCTCCCTCCTTCAACGCTAAGTATGTATAATGCTTGCAGCACCCCTGGGTGTACATTCCAGCCTTCTCCCTGTTGCACATCTGAGGAGGCAAAGCACAGGTAGTTATGTGGCTTGCTCAAGGCTACACAACTAGGAAGTTGACCAGGGTGAGTTTCAAGCCCTGGCAGCCAGGCTTCTGAGTCAGTGCCCTTAAAAGGGCAAACTACTAAGCACTCACCAGGGACACATTTGTGAGAGAGGCAGATTTTTATTCAATGCCTCATTATCTCAGATTTGAGGCTTCTTCCCGGGGATTCTGCAGGGTTCTCAGCCTGACTTCCTGTTGCCTGGGCAACCCGGCCAGGCTTCCATTGTATGTGCCGCCCTTCTCCCTTTCTTCCTTGTCAGAAAGGAAGAAAGTGTGTTCCATGTGTATTCTTCCTTCTCACTTTCCTGTCATCAAAATTTGTCGGTCTTGTTTCTCAGTCTCCAGATTCTGACATTCTTATGTTGGCTTTGATTAGCAAAAGCAAGTCTGATAACATATTACTGGAGATGCATAATTTCTCTGAGAGGAAACATCTGACAATTTGTATTGTGAATGTACCCAAAAGGCCTCTAGCAAATAAGAATGATAATAAAGCATGATGAGGATTTCAGATCATATCAGCAGCTACTATCAGACACTTTAGTAAGTGTGTGGACTCTTGTGCTGTGCTTAGTCACTCAGTGGTGTCCCACTCTTTGCGACCCCATGAACTGGAGCCTGCCAGGCTCCTCTGTCCATGGGGATTCTCCAGGCAAGAATACTGGAGTGGATTGCCATGCACTCCTCCAGGGGATCTTCCCAACCCAGGGATTGAACTAAGGTCTCCTGCATTGCAGGCAGATTCTTTAACTGTCTGAGTCACCAAGGAAGCTGAAGAATAGTGGAATGGGTAGCCTATCCCTTCTCTAGGGGATCCTCCTGACCCAGGAATTGAACCGGGGTCTCCTGCACTGAAGGCAGATTCTCAACCAGTTGAGCTAGCAGGGAACCCTGTATGGACTCCTACAGTGTTTCCAATCCTTTAACCATACATTGACTTCGGCTTTATATGCTCAATCTATAAATAAGGAGACAGGCACGGCAGCCAGGTTCCTTGTTCACAGTTACAAAGGTAGCCAGCTCAGGCTTTCTAACTCCTGGTTCTGTCCTTCTTTCACTCTGACTTAACTTCTGCCTGCTCCCACAGGACTCTTGAGACAGGGATCTTAATGTACCAGGTCTGGGGCTCCATCTGAAGTGGTCAATAACCTCTCGGCTGAACACAGCGTACCTCCTTTTTATTTTCCATTCCCCCTGCTCCCTTCTTTAGGAACCTCTCTATAAAAAGGGTTCACAGTTCAATAGTCTTCATGCTACACCTACCATCTCCTCCCATCCCCCTCCTCCCCTCTTCCCATCTTCTTCACTTTATATGGAATTAACATTATAGAAGTATTGCCTTACTTACCAGTGTTTGAACCATTTGCTTGCATTTCTTTGGAACAGTTGCGGTTATTGCTTTGAAACTTCTGGCAGTAGTCTGGATTTTCTTGAAAAATCTTAGTTCTATTTGAACAATAGGTAAAAATTTTGTCATTTATCTTTAGTTTTGCCTGAGTGATTTGAAGCTTTCGTACCTGAATTCAGTATTGTTGCAGCCATCTTTAAAGGATGAATAAATGACATGGAAGCAGCCCTTTCCCTCTCTGTGTCCTTTATGGACACCTAATCCTGACTCTGACATACTCTGTACAGCACAGTGAAACAAGTGCCTGCTGATCATTTTCTATTTGTTGCACCTCTGCGTTAACTGCTGGCCTGTTAAATGTGTTTTGAACAGAAAGTTGGATATTTGGGATGGTGGAATGGCTTGCTCCCTTAGTTAAGTACTTTAGTGATATCACACCCCCCCCTTGTTAACACCCGTGCTGCAATTCTTAGTGGGAAGAGGAGCAGGCTGGCCTGTTGCTCAGGAACATTAGGGACATCTGACCATTAATTTTTATATGAAGAGATAAGGGGGGATTTATCTGTCCCAAGGCACAGTGATCCAGTGTCATGGAGACCCCCATCTGTGCTGTTAGTCACAGCTGCCTCCTGAGTGTCTCTTGTGCTCCCAATGGACTCAGGACTCCCCGGTTTAAAGTATCCTTTTTGACAAGGCTTTGCTTCCTTTCTTACTGTTTGACCTCTTAAAATTGATCTCCTTCTGGCTTTATTCCTTCTCCTGAGTCAGCCCCCTGGATTGTGGTCTGGAAGCCTCATTGTTGGATCTAGTGGTGCAGAATCCTAAAATTCTTGAGTTGAGAGAAACTTTAGAGATTATTCTAGCCTAGCCAGTGAGCCAATGAGAATGAGACTCAGAGATTTAAGCAAACTGTCACTGATTCTTTTCTCCAGGACTGCTTAATGGGATCAGTTTATGTGGATCCTTCCATGGCTCAGATGGCAGAAAATTTGCCTGAGTTTGATCCTTAGCTCAGGAAGATCCCCTGGAGAAGGGAATGGCTACCTTCTTCAGTACTCTTGCCTGGAGAATTCCATGGACTGGGGAGCCTGGCGGGCTACAGTCCACAGGGTCACAAAGTGTCAGACTGAATGACTAACACATTCCCATATGGAAAATGTCTTTGTTTATATTTTAGCAGGGTCTTTAAGTGCTTAAACTAACATTTACTAAACTTGGCTAATTATTCAAATCACCTCCATTGTGGTTCTGATTCTCAAAGTCTGGCCTGGGAGTCGGAAACTATGCCCTTAATAGGCCCAGGTAATGGTGATGATTAGCACATGTTGGAAAACCGCATTGAACCCAAAAGCTGACTTAATAACATGGCACATTCCAGATAACCAGTCAGGCTAATGGACTGTGCAGTTCTAGGTGATCCAGTTCCCTAGCTCACATTGCTCCCCTTAGAAAGATAATGTTGACTTAAAAACTGAAGTGCTCTCTTTTATTAAAAACTGGAGATGCAGGATAAATGGTTTCCCAAATGGTAAGGACCCAAAGGAATATTTGTTGGTATAGAAAACAAATGATTAGCATATTCATGATTAGCATAATCATGGAATAGGTGAAGAATAAGTGTTTTTCTAGATGGCACTAGAATCCCTCGTAGAGAAGGGCTGTGTCTTGGTAAGTCATCTCAGATAGAAATGAGAAGGCAACTGTAGAGTTGCTAAACCATATCTCATTAGAAAAAAGTGGGAATTTGGGTTTGGGGAAAAGGAGGATAGAAGAGGAAGAGACTAAATAATTAAGCGAAGTGACCGTAACTGTGTACCACGTATTCAATCTTCAGCTGGTTGTGTTGCTGTAAGATTAATACCCTCCTTCTCAACCCCCCAGTAAAGTCACTTACCCACAAGGGCAGAAAGTGAAATTAAGGGCAGAAAGTGAGATGTACGTATGACTTCAAGTACACAGAATCCTGACAGAACAGACAGGATTACAAGTAGACTAAATAAATCAAAGCAATTCAGTGAGAGAAAGAGTGTGGGTTGTGGGGTTGTCCATGGGTCGCAGAGTTGCCAGGCATTCTCTCGATATAGAACATTGTCTTGTGTTCCATGACTTTAACCTGAGGTGTGTATTGATTTTGTCAAGATGCCCCAAATGTCCTATGTTTACTCTTTTTCAATAAATTGAGACATTCTGCTATTGAACTGGCTATCCTTTATTTTTATTTTCTAAGTCTGGCAACCTTACCATAGGACCATAAGTGCCCAAGTAAATGTGCAGAAATCTTAGCAAGGACATTGGACTACCCACTAGGAGGTTTCAGACAATCTTATCTAGATTATCTAGGGAAGAATGATTTTAGTTGACACTGCAGCTCCATGGCAAAGAATCCACCTGCCAGTGCGGAAGATGCAGGAGACATGGTTTGATCACTGGGAAGGAAGATCCTTTGGAGGAGGAAATGGCAACCCACTTCAGTATTCTTGCTAGGATAATCCCATGCACAGTGGAGCCTGGTGGGCTATAGTCCATGGGGCCGCAAAGAGTCGGACATGACAGAGCAACTGCGTATGCAGTTATAATTACAACTGGCTAGTCAAAGCCAGTGCCTGTCAACCCTGGCTCACACTGAGTCATCTATGTGCTTAGTCTCAGTCGTGTCTGACTCTTTGTGACCCCATGGACTATAGACTGCCAGGTTTCTCTGTCCATGGAATTCTCTAGGCACGAATACTGGAGTGGGTTGCCATTGCCTTCTCCAGGGGATCTTCTTGACCCAGGGATCAAACCTGGGTCTTCTGTATTTTAGGCAGATTCTTTACTGCCTAAGCCACCAGGGAAGACCATTAGTCATCTGGGAGCTTATAAACAGTCATGCCCAGACCCCATCCCCAGGATTCAGGTCCATGTGGTCTGGTGTGGGGCTAAGACCCAGTGTTGTTAAAACTTATCAGAGGATTCTAAAGTGAAGCCAGGAAAGAGAACCCATCTTTTGTGAAGCCTTATGCATATATAGCTGTAAGGTGCACATGTCAAAGGATTGAGTGATGAGGTAGAAAAGAGGGAGGGGGATGAACTCCAGTGAGGGGACTGTGCCCACTGGGCTCTAACTACCTGCTGGAAGGTCTGGACCTGGCTAGGTCTCTAATATATTTCAGGTGGAAGCCTACGACATTATGTAATTCTACAACAAAAGGAAAGAAAAGCCAAGAGTTTTTGTCCCCACTTTATCAGTCAGGGTTTAATCAAGAGACAGACCAGTGAGAGTTCTATATTAAGAGATTTCTTGTAAAGAACTGTATGGTTGTGCAAATGCTTATGTGATTGTGGTGGCTGATAAGGCAACTCTGAAATGTGAACATGTCTGAAATCCATGTGATTAGCCTTCAGGAAGATTATCCTGTAACTTCTGGACATTAGGTGAAGCTGCTGTCCGCAGGCTGACTTTCTTCTTTCAGGAAGCCTCAGATTAGCTCTTCAGGACTTTCAACTGACTGAGTCAGGCCCTCAGATTATTTAGGATAATCTCCATTCCTGAAAGTCAAATGATTATGGACTTTAATCACATCTGCAAAATACAGTCCCTCATTATCTGAGGGGCATTGGTTCTAGATCCCCCATGAATGCCAAATTCTGTGGATACTCAAGTTCTTCACCGAAAATGGCATAGTATTTGCATAATCTACACACATCCCCTCATGTGTATGAGGGGATCTCTAGATTGAAAGATGATTGAAATCATCTCTAGATTACTTACGATACCTAATACAATGTAAATGCTGGGTAAATAGTTGCAAATACCGTGTAAATTCTATGTGAATTGTTATTCTTAGTCACTTAGTCTTGTCCGACTCTTTGGGACCCCCACGACTATAACCCACTAGGCTCCTCAGTCCATGGGTATTCTCCAGGCAAGAATACTGGAGTGGGTTGCCATGCCCTCCTCCAGGGTATCTTCCCAACACAGGGATTGAACCCAGGTCTCCTGCATTGCAGGCAGATTCTTTACCAGCTGAGCTACCAGGGAATCCCAAATTGCTGCTGGCACACAGAAAATTCAAGTTTGCTTTTTGGAACTTTATGGAATCTTTTTTCCTGAACATTTTGCCCTGTTGTTGGTTGATTCTACAGATGCAGAACCTGTGAATACAGAGGGCCAGTTTCACGTACATAGAAACACCTGGGTTATTGCTTGACTGAACAACTGGAGACTGTAGCCCAGCCAAGTGGACACATAAAATTAACCATTACACCTACCTCATACTTTTAATTCTTTCCCAAAACTCTCATTGCTTGGCTGTAACAATTCAAAGCAGAAGGAGGAAAAACACTGCGAGGGAGTTTGGCTGAGGTGATCCATCCTTTGTCATCATTCTTCCCGTCAGTGTGACCCTGGAAGCAGCACAGGAATGACAAGGGGACTCAAGTGGGTCCCTGTCACCTCTAATCATGGTGGAGAGAAGCAAGGGGAGAAAGAAAGACATCACGGCGGGATAGAGAGCTGAGCTCCTGCTCCGATCCTGTGGATTAGGCAAGAAACAAATACACCAAGGAAGCTGGAGACCCATTTGTAATTCTGTTTGGGCCATGGAGTGTGAAGCCCTAGTTGTTTTTTTTTTTTTTTAATTGAAGCATACTTGATTTACAGTAGTAAATTAGTTTCAAGTGTACAACACAGTGATTTAGTATTTCATAGGTTGTACTCCATTTAAAGTTGTAAAATATTGGGTATATTTTATGTTTTGAGAATATATCCATATATCTTATTTATTTTATACATAGTAGTTTGTACCTGTTAATTTGCTACCCTTTTTTCTTCTCTCTCCCCTTCTCTCTCCCCACTGGTAACCCCTAGTTTGTTCTCTATGTCTGTTAATTCTGTTTAGGTTTTATTACATTCATTCTTTTGTTTTACGTTTTTAGATTCTACATATAAGTGATAACATATGGTATTTGTTCTTTCTCTGTCTTATTTCACTAAGTATAGTACCCTACATCCATATAGTTGCAGATGGCAATATTTCATTTTTTAATAGTTGAACAGTAATTCACTGTATATATATACAGTCCACATCTTTACCCATTCATCTATTGATGGACACCTATGTTGCTTCTGCATCTTGGCAATTGTAACTAATGCTGCTATGAACATTGGGGTGGACGTTTCTTTTCAAATTAGTATTTTTTTTTAAAGTGTAACCAGGAGTGGAATTGCCGGATCGTATAGTTCTTCAATTTTTAGTGTTTTGAGGAATCTCCATACTGTTTTCCAAAGTGGCTGTATCAATTTATGTTCTCACCCAGTGTATAAAGGTTTCCTTTTCTCCATATCCTTGACAATATTGTCTTTTTGTTGATAGCCATTCTGACAGGTGTGATGTGATAGCTCATCATGGTTTTGATTTGCATTTCCCCAGTGATTAGTGATGTCGAACATCTTTTGATGTGCCCAATGGCAATATGCTGATTGAGGGCAGGAAGAGAAGGGGATGACAAAGGATGAGATGGTTGGATGGCATCACCGACTCAGTGGACATGGGTTTGGGTGGACTCTGGGAGTGGTGATGGACAGGGAGGCCTGGTGTGCTGTGGTTCATGGGGTCACAAAGAGGTGGACATGACTGAGCAACTGAACTGAACTGATGGCCATGTCATGTCTTCTTTGGAAAAGAGACCTGCCTAGTCACATCTCTTGTCCATTGTTTAAAATTGGGCTGCTTGGTTTTTTGATATTGAGTTATTTGAACTTTGTATGTTTTGGATATTAACCCCTTATTGGACATAGCATTTGTAAATATTTTCTCTCATTCAATAGGTAGTCTATTTGCCTCATTTCTTTGAGTTGAAAATCAACTTGTTTCCTTTCTTAAATGCATAGGAGCTGTTAATGAAATTGAGGTTGTGAGTGTGATGTCTTTGTGAGTCATAAAGCTTTACTGCTTCACAAGAACAGATAGCATCCCTCACTTGTAGAGTCCTCTTAAATGCTGGCATGCCTACTGGGCATGGAGGAATGTCAACAGCTCAGTTTAACATGTATTTCTGATACTGAGATTGAAAACCTCTTTCTCACATTCTCACTTTTTGCAGAAGGAAAAAAAGCCCTGGGTCAAGAGTTAGGAGGCACAGTTGCCTGTGTCTGGCTCCATCATCAGCTAGTTGTGCCTCAGTTTGCCCATCGATTAAATGCTGGAGTTGCTTGAGTTGGAGACTGTAGGGTACATGATTTTAAAGGGCAGTATTCTTTGTCTTGGAAGAGTTTGGTGTGAATGGTGGCCAGGGTGGTTAGTTGGTCCTCAAATTTTACTGGGATTCTAGTCTTGTGCTTAACACATTTATGTCCAGAGCAATTCCTGTTCTGTATAGGTAAGTATGAACTTTAAGCCAAAGAGTTTCGGCTTTACCCTACATTTGAACAGTAAAATTATTGTCCAAACTGGGACATTCTTGGGAATGAAAGGAATGCTCTTAAGAATTGTATCAGTTCAGTTCAGTTGCTCAGTCATGTCCGACTCTTTGCGACCCCATGAATCACATGCATGCTAGGCCTCCCTGTCCATCACCATCTCCCGGAGTTCACTCAAACTCACGTCCATTGAGTCGGTGATGCCATCCAGCCATCTCATCCTCTGTCGTTCCCTTCTCTTACTGCCCCCAATCCCTCCCAGCATCAGAGTCTTTTCCAATGAGTCAGTTCTTCACATGAGGTGGCCAAAGTACTAGAGTTTCAGCTTTAGCATCATTCCTTCCAAAGAATACCCAGGGTTGATCTCCTCTAGAATGGACTGGTTGGATCTCCTTGCAGTCCAAGGGACTCTCAAGAGTCTTCTCCAACACCACAGTTCAAAAGCATCAATTCTTTGGTGCTCAGCTTTCTTCACAGTCCAACTCTCACATCCATACATTACTACTGGAAAAACCATAGCCTTGACTAGATGGACCTTTGTTGGCAAAGTAATGTCTCTGCTTTTGAATATGCTATGTAGGTTGGTCATAGCTTTTCTTCCAAGGAGTAAGTGTCTTTTAATTTCATGCCTGCAGTTACCATCTGCAGTGATTTTCGAGCACCAAAAAATAAAAGTCTGACATTGTTTCCACTGTGTCCCCATCTATTTCCCATGAAGTGATGGGACCAGATGCCATGATCTTCGTTTTCTGAATGTTGAGCTTTAAGCCAACTTTTTCACTCTCCTTTTTCACTTTCATCAAGAGCCATTTTAGTTCCTCTTCACTTTCTGCCATAAGGGTGGTGTCATCTGCATATCTGAGCAGAACAGTGGATATAAGCTATGTCTATCCAGGGCATGTTGAAACTCAAGGTCACCCTGGTTGTAAGCAGGGAGGCATCATGGATTGTTGATTAAATTAAAACCATCATGGTTGATTTTAATTAGGGAAATTATCTAGTTTTTTTCAGATTAATAATTGAATGATAAAATGTGTTTGCATATGTGGCAAAACAAAGTATACTTACTAGTTTTGCTTAAGGAAAATTGATCTGCTGCTAAGCATTAACTGAGTGGAGGGAGAGAGACCAGAGACCAGGAAACCAGTAAGAAGCTACCAGAATAATCCAGGCAAGAGATAATGAGGGCAGAACTGTTTAGAAAAAGGCCTGGGAATTATTATTCTTAGGCAATAAAGAGTCACAGTAGTAAGGATGAAAGATGAAACCTACTGAAGCCATTCAGAAGAAAATCTTTATGCAATGAATGAAGAGAAAGTTTTATTGTTGTTCAGTCATCAAGTCGTGTCCAACTCTTTGAGACCCCATGGACTGTAGCATGCCAGGCCTCCCTGTCCCTCACCATCTCTTGGAGTTTGCTCAAGTTCATGTCCATAGTTTTATTGGTGGTTATTAAAAATCTCATAGTTTAGTGACATTAAAGGGAGGGGTTGGTTCTGAATAGTCACCTATTGCCCAGCAGCACAAAGAAGGTATCGACTCCCTGAACTTTGAGACCCAGCTCTTACCTCTTCTCAAAATAGAACCGCCTGGCAGTTTTCTCAGCTGGATGGCTTCATGTTGAGTTAGGCTGGTCTGAGAGATGGACTGGGTAAATGTTTCTGGAGGTATTTGGTCATGGGGATGTATCATTAGGACTTGTAATGCATGTCTAATTTACTTAATGGATTATAATGTCTTGGAAAAGGCTATAATGATCTATTTACACAGAATGCCTGGGTGCACAAATCATTTGTATAAATAGGCAATTATGTTCCCTGCTGTCAGGTTATTTTTGGTCTGAAGCTTAGTTACCTGATGCCTTCAGCCTATATTGTTAATTCAGGTAGTGATTATACCCTCCCTATTATAAATCATCAAATGATCATTATGAATAGCAGTTGCTTGGACCACGGCTGTTTTTACCCAAATATAAAGCCGGCCTGCAAAATCTCATTGAAGGTGGGGAGTCACATGGAGCAGTCCAAAGGAACATTTCCGGGTCTGTTTTATATGCAGTTTGGTAGGCTCTGTAGTGTGTGTGTGTTCTTGTCTTTATCAGGAAAAGAAGGAAAAATACCTAGGCTAATATTGGTCAGTGCTAAGAACCACATCTGAGTACGTCTGTTCATTTGTTGTGAGTGCCCCACCCCCACCTGGGATTTCCTAGTGTCTCCAACTCTTCATCAGAGAAGGCAATGGCACCCCACTCCAGTACTTTTGCCTGGAAAATCCCATGGATGGAGGAGCCTGGTAGGCTGTAGTCCATTGGGTCGCTAAGAGTCGGACATGACTGAGTGACTTCACTTTCACTTTTCACTTTCATGCATTGGAGAAGGAAATGGCAACCCACTCCAGTGTTCTTGCCTGGAGAATCCCAGGGACAGGGGAGCCTGGTGGGCTGCCGTCTATGGGGTCGCACAGAGTTGGACATGACTGAATCGACTTAGCAGCAGCAGCAGCAGCAGCTGCCAACTCTTCATCACACTTGCCGGCAGTTCTTCCTTCCTGTCTGTCTGCAGTCCTGATCAGAGAGCCGAGGGAGATTTGGTGGAGGGATGATAGAGAACTCTTGCCTCCTTTGTCTGACTTGCATCCTTCAAAATATATCTTTACTTAACCGAAAATATGTTTATCTCAATATTGTCCAGTCTCAGCTTCACTTCTGATTGCCTTAGCCATTTCATCATGTATCATTCATTCATGTCCTTCTCTCCTTCCATTCTCTCTTGCCAGTAGCATCCAATGTAGATAACTGATTTGTTTATTCACTTATCATATCCTAACTTGTGTCAGAAGGGTCTTAATTTTATTTTGATGTGTATGCAGGATAAAATAAATTTAAAATAAGAAGTGTGAGTAAAGAAGAGAGGTAGGAAAGGACAGTGGAGTCGAAGTGAGGTTAGTCCACGGAAGGCATATCATCAAGTCCTGGCCTATGGTCACAGGTGAGATAATTTAAGCCTTAAATGTGCTAAGAGTCAAATGAGAAGGGGAAGCATGGCTTGAACACGTTTCACAGAATCTGTTAAGTAAGATCAAACTAGTCAAATAGATGAAACATAATGGTTTCTGATACTGAACTCAGAAAATTTCCCTGGCATTTCCCCTCCCTCATCCTTACAGAGAGGACACTGTGAAGTGGAGGAGCAGGCATCTCTGGTAACATTGTCACATCCAATTATTGAAAAATTGGGTGTTTTGCTTGTCATATTGGCTCTGAGTTGACTTCTTGTCATTCCTTAGTTTGCGTTAAGACCCCCACATATGTGCCTATTGAGACTGGTGTTGAGACTTGTTGACCCTCAGTGACGGGGTTACTGCTTTTTCCATTCCTTTTGCTTGCGCATGAGCCCATGATGCCCAGGCTTCTCCCAGGAGTGTCCACAGTTTCTTTTAGTGTTCTGTGCTCCCTAGGGTGGGTGACCCTTGCAGAATGTATTCGTTTCCCATTGTTGCTGAAACAAATTACAACAAACTTAGTAGCTTTAAATAATGCAGTTTTTTCTTTTCTTTTTTTGGCCGTGTGGTATGTGGGAGCTTCGTTTCCCAACCAGGGGTTGAACCCGTGCTCCCATGCATTGCAGGGAAGTCTCTAAATAATACAAATTTATGATCTTACAATTCTGGAGGTAAGAAGTCCAAAATGGATTTCTCTGGGCTAAAATCAAGGTAACAGGAGGGGCTTGAATGTTCTAGGCTTTTCTTACAATCTAGATACGGCCTGCATCCCTGGCCTCTGGCCTTCTCCAGCAATCATATCACTTTGACCTCTGCTTCTACCATCACATGTCCTTCTTGGATTCTGACCCTCCTGCCTCCCTCTTTCACTTATAAGAACTTTGGAATTAGATTGGGTCCACTTGTATAATCCAGGATAATCTCCCTATCACAAGACCTATAACTTATTCATAGCTATAAAGTTCCTTTTGTCATGTAGAAAACAACTCACAGGTTCCTAGGATTGACTAAGAAGTGGATACCTTGGGGTGGAGGTTGATATGCCCACCACATGAAAGAGTTGGGAACAGGAGGGGTGGGTGTGTGTCACCCTGTACTACTGATCTTGGTTGTAAGTGTGTCAGACAGGCTCCAGGCAGGAAATCTGGGCTGTGCTCAGTAGGGGGAACTGCAGATGGGGACCTGGAAATAGAGATGATTTAGGAGCTGAAGACAAGGGGAGGCAGGTCAGCTCAGAGCTGACTACCGAAGAAGCATGGAGCATCTGTCGTTGGAGGGATAACGGGAGGAGGTAGGGCTACTAGAGCCTAGGAGGCAGGGCCACTGGACTGCAGCTGAAAACTTGGAGAAGGCGTGTCTGGCAGGAGCTGAGGTCAAGGAAGAGGCATAGGCATCACTAGAGACACTGCCTACAGTGAGGAGAGTGGGGACACCTACCCTGGCTTCTCTCCCCTTCCCATCCACTAGTGCCTCCTATTCATTTAACAAGCCAGAAAGTAGAGGGCAAGGGGATACAAAGCTGCAGTGGATCTAAAGCTAAGAGGGGACAGACAGGCTCTGGATCTGAGAGCAAACAAGAAAATGGCCCACATATCACATGTGGTGATGTGTGTGCATGTGAATAACATCGGCAGGAGGTGGGGGGGGACATCTGGTACCATTTACTTGAAATCTGTATCTAAGCTTTGACTGTCAATACAGTGAAGACAAAAACTGTGTGTGTGTGTGACAGAGAGAGAGAGAGAGAGAGAGAGAGAGAGAGAGTTAGAGGAGGTGGGAAGAGTAAAAGCAATTGATTTTCACTTTGATAGGATTTCCCAGAGGAATAGACTTGCAAGCCACTTTGTAAGGAGGAAAGTTATTTTTATGAAACAGAATGGATACTTTGTTCCGTGCTCTTGCATCTTAACTCCCCCTTCCTCTCCTCCACCTGCTCACATCCTTTCCCCTCTCCTCTTCCTTCTCCCACTTTCTTTACTTTCCCTCCTGTTTCTTACTTTCCACACTTCCTCCCCTTCCTCTTCATTCTGTCTTTCTTACCTCTCATCTTTTCCCCCCATTCCATCACCCTTATTTTTGCATTCCTTTCTTTGAACACTGCTTTAATTAGTCAACAGGCAGATTCTTCTTCTGAACAGTGGTTACGATTTCATTCTCCTTTCTCACCTTGTCTAGGATTCTGTTTACTGATTTCAGTGTATTCAAAGCCAGAAACTCCAGAATTATTTTCATTACCCTCTGTTTTTAACCTTCTGCCTTAAGAAGCATTTTTAGAATCTCTCCTAGGACCCAAATCAATATGTAGTATTGAACCCCACCTAAGCCCAGCTACCTGGACTCCTCTGTACATTCAATTTTCTGATATTTTCCCAGACATTCCATAGTATCTTTTATTTTTGTTCTTGTGAGTTCCCATTCTCTGAGGGGAGCTGTAGGGCTTGACGCAGCCAAAGATCATGTCTTTGATTCTCAAGTAAAAGAAGCATACAATATAAACCATATGCTTCTGATGAGAATATAATCACTGTTCAACTCTGAATATAACTTCAAATGATTTAGATTCTATGCTGAAGGAAAATGAGGAAAATACTTTTCATGAAAGATGAGCTTCTGGTGGAAAGAAATCGAAGCCTTCAATGCCGTCAGCCTTACCCAGATGTTCTCATCTGGTAACAGATAAAGTAGTCAGTTGATTAATTTTGGGACCTCTGGGGTGGAGTGTTGAAGTCACCGTATTCCTTAGCAGCAGTACTGCTGTTGATCTGAAGCCTCCCAGGAGAGGCAGCATAGCATAGCCTCTCCTTCTGGTTTTCCCAGGTTTCACCTCTGGCTCTACCACTTACTAGCTATGTGACCTCGAGTAAGTTGCTTATCCACTCTATGCCTCAGTTTCCTCAACTATAAAAAAAGGATAATAATGTCATTTGTCTCCCTGCACTGTTGACAGGATTTTAGTCAATGCAAAGTACTTAGAACCATGCCAGGTACATAATTCCATCTCTACAAGTGTTTGTTCATTATTTTCCTGTATTTTTCCCCTTCCTGCTTGAGAGCCACTTCCATAGACACTTATTCTAATGTGTTTGTGTTCTTAAGTATGTATATGTTCTTCTGTATATAATGTTACATGTGTATTTGTGTATGTGTGTCTGTATGCTTGATTTCACTTTATAGACTGAATAATTTTATTATGTTTCTGTACTTTTGAGGTTTCTCCAGTTGGCTATGCAACTGACTTCAAAAATGTGAGTGTGAACTGCATGGGTCCATTTACATGCAGATATTTTTCAACAGTAAGTACTGTAGTACTCCAGGGTCCGTGGTTGGGTGAATCTGTGGGGGAACTGCAGATACAGAGGGGCTAAATACACATTATGCATGGATTACCCCCATATTGTCTAAGGTCAGCTGTGTTTCTGTCGAGCTCATTACTTCTCCCTGCCTCCCAGCACCCTATAGTGTATGTCCATCATTTGAACTTATCCATTGACCAAGTGATGATGATCTAAGATGCCCCCAGGTCCCTGCCACAAGCAATTCCATGACTAGCACACTTGCAAGAAATGAGATCTCTGGGTCACAGGGCATTCATAGACTTTCTATGAATATGCCAGATTTCCGATTCTCTCTGTGTTATTTATAGAGCTTGAGCTTTTGCCTCCAGGTATGATTGAGTGCTTACAGCAGACCAAGGCTCCCATCAAAGGTTAAGGGATTTAGAAAAGCCAGATTAAAAAACATATTTACAGGCATTGGAGAACTTTTAAGGCAGTCAGTATTTCGAGGGACAAAATCCCAGGAAAAGGGGAAATGAATGTTTCTTTCGGCATTTGCCAATTCCAGGTGTGGGGACGATGCTGCAAATCTGGGAAAAGAACTGTTACTAAGAGGGAGAAAAATCAGCAGAGTTTCCACAAGTCCAGTGGTGCTTGAAAGGCATCACTTAGAACATGAGGAGTCAGAATCCTTTTGAGAGGGGATGGGTAGAGAACTGAATGTAACACACTACCTCTATTCCCCTCAAGACAGCTGTTGAATATTGATACTAAAGGGTAGGAGGCTAAGAAAGCCAAGCAGAAAAGCTTCAAGAACAGAGTGACATTTTCAGCAGGCCTGTAGGCTGAGAAAACAAGGATTAGGGTACCAGACACAGAGAGGGAAGAGGGCCATTTTATCTGGAACTCTGGGGCACTTATCTTAGGAGGAGAGAAATACAGAAGTAGACAGAGCCTTGCCAAAACTGTAACTCATCCATGACACCACTCAGGCCATGACTGGATTAAGGTGGCCACCTCTATTTCATCTTACAGAGAAAAGGGCTAAACCCTTTCCACAAAAGACAACATTATTCAGAGTCTCTACAGTCTCATGTACAACCTCTGGCATTCAGCCAAAATTTACAAGGCGTACTATTAATCCTTGACAAATGATGTGGGGTCGGGGGTGGGGGAAGCAGAAAGGGAAAGAGAATGAATTAAGTTATAGACCATAGAAACAGATCCGCCGATGATACTGATCTTCTTAGACAAAGGCTTAAACAGAGCCATGATTAATATGTTCACATGAATAGGCTGGTTGCCATTTTTCTATTAGATTTCATATATTTTTCTTTTTTTCCAGATCTTTATATATTTCAGCTACTAATTCATGGTTGAATTTAAATATTGTCTCTATTTCCAGGAATTCCTAGAATCTCCTTTTTAATCTAATATTTTATGAAGTCACAACTTTCATTCAGGTAAAAGCTTAAGAAAAGGGACAATATATTAATTTTGTACTTTTAAAGGGAAATAAATCTTTTTTTAAGTGTAGTGCCTGTGGGTTTTGAAGGTTTTGTTAACTCTGTTTTTCTTGTAGGGGTGTTGATTTTATTTATTATTGTTTAGTTTAATGGTGCACATTTGGGATTTTAAAGACCCTTTGTCTAAATGCGTTACTGATTTTGAACATTTTTATTTGTAATTACATACTGGATTGTAAAACAGATGCTTTTGTGAACTTTTGTTACTTCTTTTAAAAATGTCTATTTTTGGTCAAGCATCAGCAATAAATATAGACTCTGTATTTGAAACAAGCTGGTATTTACCCTTATAAATGATTGGAGAACAAGACTTTCAGAATAACCTTTTTTTGTTTATGCTAAGTTATAAGCAGTTTTTTTTTTGTCCTTGCTGTTTGCATGTAACTTGGATAAATTGAGCATTTGTTTCTGTAAGTACTTTTTATTTTTGTAAGCATTGTAAGTACTTTAATGGCTTAGTGATAGCAACTATTTTGTACAGTTGAATCAGAGGTACATTTTTGTGCATATGTTTCTAAGAAATACTTTTTTTTTCTAAGTATGGATTTAGATATTGCTATGAGGGTAAATTACTGTTTGTTCTAATGGAAGGGTATGTAGGTATGCATCTTGTTTGAAGGTTGATGAGAGCCCCAAAGCTGAGATTAAAAAAATAGAGCAGAAAGTTTAAAGTTTAGTTGCTCAGTCATGTCTGACTCTTTGAGACCCCATGGATTGTAGGATAACAGGCTCCTCTGTCCACGGAATTTTCCAGGCAAGAATACTGAAGTGGGTTGCCATTTCCTTCTTCAGAGGATCTTCCCAATCCAGGGATTGAACCCAGGTCTTCCACATTGTAAGCAGACACTTTACCGTCTGAGCCACCAGGGAAGTCTATACAGCAGAAGAGATAGCTAAACCTACTCTTCACCACACACTGCGGGGACCATCACATAAAGAAATGGGACCAGACCAAACGAAGCTTACCTAGGCTTCCTTGTATACAACTGGACTTCTCAATGGCTTCTCAGGTGGCAGATTCTAAAGTGAACTGTGCCAGTCCTCCTAACGATTAGGCTTGGAGCTGGCAAGTGTTCACCTCCTCAGTTCCTGTTGGTCAAAGCATCAAAGACCAGACAAGAGTGAAGGGGGTGGAGGAATATTTTTGGCCTCTCACTGTGAGATTAACATGCATGTCCAGGAAGGAGGGAATTAATGATGGTCATCATGGAGACAGATACTATTGTCTTTGGTGAGTGATCACAAGCTGAATAACCCAAACTCTGAGGAATGAAGAGTTGTGGGACAGCTGAATTTTGATGCCATTGCCTTTGGGGGCTTCATGGTGAGGCTACATGGAGTTGAAGATGAAGTTATCTTGGAAAGGTGAGGTATCTCCACTGTGAGTCAGAAGAGGCGGCTCCTGAGAAGATAAGCTTTAAACTGAGTCAAGGGGGAGATTTTGGTTTTGGTCTTCATGGCTGTTTTGATTCTGGACTGCAGTGAGGCTGCTTAAATTCACTCTAGGGATTTCCTGGTGGCTTAGATGGTAAAGAATACTTTTGTTAATGCAGAAGATGCAGGAGACCTGGGTTTGATCCCTGGGTCAGGAAGATCCCCTGGAGAAGGGAATGGCAACCCATTCCAGTATTCTTGCCTGGAGAATTCCATGAACAGAGGAGCCTGGCAGGGTACAGTCCATGGAGTTGAAAAGAGTCAGACACTACTGAGTGACTTACAGTTGGAATGAAGTTGGGACCTGACAGGTGGGGCTAGGTAAGGGGGCTGGTTTTATAGGGGCCCCATGAGAAAGACCACTCACTGCACTACAGAGCCCCCAGGGGTTACCTTTCATGTGGAAAAAAAGTAAATAGATCCCCCTGGACTTGTGCAATGTAGTATGTGGACAGTGAAATCAGCCACATCTGCTAGCAGTTGTAAATTACTCTGTGCATTACGTCGTCTGATACTGGCAGCAGTAGTATCTGCGGGAGAACTGAAGTTCCCACTTTCTAGGGCCAAGGGATGGCATCATTTGGACCTTGCCTGTGGCAACAGGAAAGAGCAAGTGAGTAACCAAAAACACTTGTTCTCAGATTCCCCAAAAGAAATGAAGGGATCTCCAGGAGTATTTAAGAAACATGCCCCTCCAACCACGAAAGACTAGAATGCTTGCTGGTAAAACAGGCATTACATAGATGACTTGATAACTATTGCATTATTAGTTTCCTGTGGCTGCTGTAACAAGTGATCATAAATCAGGTGACTTAGAACAACAAGTTTGTTTTCTTACCGGTCTGAAGGCTAGAAGTCCAAAAGGAAAGTACCTGCAGTGTTGGTTCCTTCTGGTGGCTCTGATGGGGAGTCCTTTCTGTGTCCCTCTTTCAACTTCCGATGGTTGTGGGCAGTCGGCATTCCTTGGCTTCTAGATGTATCCTTGGATTTAGTGGCAACTAAAAAGCCTCTTGATGAAGGTGAAAGAGGAGAGTGAAAAAGTTGGCTTAAAGCTCAACATTCAGAAAACGAAGATCATGGCATCTGGTCCCATCACTTCATGGGAAATAGATGGGGAAACAGTGGAAACAATGTCAGACTTTATTTTTGGGGCTCCAAAATCACTGCAGAGGGTGATTGCAGCCATGAAATTAAAAGACACTTACTCCTTGGAAGGAAAGTTATGACCAACAAGACAGCATATTGAAAAGCAGAGACATTACTTTGCCAACAAAGGTCTGTCTAGTCAAGGCTATGGTTTTTCCAGTAGTCATGTATGAATGCGAGAGTTGGACTGTGAAGAAAGCTGAATGCCAAGAATTGATGCTTTTGAACTGTGGTGTTGGAGAAGACTCTTGAGAGTCCCTTGGACTGCAAGGAGATCCAACCAGTCCATTCTAAAGGAGATCAGTTCTGGGTGTTCTTTGGAAGGACTGATGCTAAAGCTGAGACTCCAATACTTTGGCCACCTCATGTGAAGAGTTGACTCATTGGAAAAGACTCTGATGCTGGGAGGGATTGGGGGCAGTAAGAGAAGGGGACGACAGAGGATGAGATGGCTGGATGGCATCACCGACTCGATGGACGTGAGTTTGAGTGAACTCCGGGAGTTGGTGATGGACAGGGAGGCCTGGCATGCTGTGATTCATGGGGTCGCAAAGAGTTGGACATGACTGAGTGACTGAACTGAACTGAACTGAGGGTGACCAAGATGATCTCTCCTCAAGATCTTTAACCAAATTCCATCTGCAAAGACTTTTCCCAGATAAGGTCACATTCACAGGTTCTGGGTAATGTTTCTTTTCAGTGGTAGGGGCACCATTCAACCCCCTAGGGAGCGTGAATATAGTAATTGTCCATGTTGATCTTTTGAATATAGCTATTGAGGCTCCTGTGGTATGAGCGATGATTTGGGGGAAGAACTCTAGACATTTATAAGTAATGGTTGTTGAAATAACTGGAGGTTATGGGTACATGTGTGGGTATATGTGCCAGAGAAAATTCCCAAGATTTGGACAATGAACCTATGAAAACTCCCATATCCACAGAATCTCATACTTTTTCCCTTTCAGTTTCTCCTTATTTTTAAAAAGAAGAAAAGTGTAAGAGTGATGAAGAAAATAGAAAGATTAAAGAAAAAGAGGGATTTCTTTATATGGGATGAATTCTATATGGGTCAGACTCTTTTCCACTCCATGGACTGTACCCTGCCAGGCTCCTCTGTTCATGGAATTCTCCAGGCAAGAATATTGGAGTGGGTTGCCATTCCCTTCTCCAGGGGATCTTCCTGACCCAGGGATCAAACCTGGGTCTCCTGAGATTCCATTTCTTCATATGGGGAGAGGCGAACAAAGAGAGGGTGAGGAAAGAAAAGGAAAGGCTAGAATTCATGTTTTTCTTAGGTTGCTACTTTATTGCTATCCCTGTTGTTTACCTGCAGGTTTGTTTTTTTTGTATCATATCTTCTCTAATATGTTGTCTCTGCATATCTTGCCCGATTGAAGTAGATAAACACAGATGCAGATAAATCTGGATGCAGAAGCCAGATCACAGTACTCATCCCAGTATTGAAACCACTCTAGTTATGTGTTCAGAGTTGGATTCCCAGGGCACAGTTAGTGGGGCTACAAGGAGCGCAGCTCCCTGTGTCTTATTAGAAGCCCTGGCTCTCCTGGGTTGTAGCCTTTATCCGGAAGGTATTCTTTTTCTACTCAGGGGCTGATAGAGATCTCTGCTTTTCCCTAGTGGCTGCTGCTTGCTTATGGTTGAAAGAAGACTCATTTCATAAGTTATTGCAGACAGTGTTACTTTATGGTCTTTATTCATTCTTATTCATTGATTTCTGTGCTTAGAGAGTGGTTATTTCTGCAGTATAGTTTACATTTTTGTGAGATCTAAGGTCTCCTAGTACTCTGACTTAAATATAATATACACTCTATTCAATACAAGCCACCTTCTATTTTCTAATTGACTCCAAACTCTTGACTCCAAGTTTTGCTAAATCATTCTCATAAGGGATTCATATAGTACCATCAATTCAGTCATAACACTTACCTGGAAACTTTCTGATTCTCCCTTGATTGTAAAACCATTTATTCCCATGTGTTTGCTTGGTATGTCCTATCTTAAAAAAAATTGTTCAGGTATTTGAATATTCAGGTTTGTTTTCTTTTTTCTAATATCTTAGATAGAATAAACATTTTACATGTTGTTGCCGTATGCCATCTGTTCAGAGAGATAATGTATGCTTTGCCCTCAAGAAGCTCACAAATACCTAAGTAGACAGTCATGATCAATACAACACTGTTAGGGAGAGGCATTGGGTGTTAAGAGTCCACAACCTTCTCTCTAGTGTTAGGAGACTGAGAAAAGACTCACTGGAGCTGGTGATGTCTGAGTAGAGCTTTGGGGAATGAAGAAGAAATATTCAAGTCAGGAGTGGGGATGTGGGGATAGGGGTACAGGACACTCTAGGCAGAGAGGACAGCCTGAACACAGGTGTGGAGAAAAGCAGTCGGCTTGAAGTCTTCAGGGTACAATATACAACTTGGTTTTTTTCTGGTACAAAGTGAAAGGATGACCAGTGAGATGGACAGGGTTTTCTATGTAGAGGATCAAGACATGGGCAGTTTTGTGCTGTAGAAAACTCTCTGGCTATGTGGTTTTGAGGCTAGCAAGCAGGAGACAGGAGGGGAAGTATGAAGTGATGCAAGGCTGGTTGAAGGCAACAGCGGCAGAGATGTAGAGAAGATTAAAACATACACTTGAAGAGTGAAGTTGGCATGTCTGGCTGGTGGAATGAGTTCTGAGGTCTGAACGAAAAATGGGCCAAGGTTGATTGTGAAAGAGAGGCACAGAGAGAGGAAAGATGGACTTTCCTTTGGAGGGAGCAAAGTCCAAAGCAGGCTGGATGCACTGGCTCAGGACCGAGGCAAGGAGGCGTGCCCTCAACGGGAAAGACAGCACTGCCTTGGGTTCTAGCCTCATATCCTCTCTCCTGCCAGGGCCTCTGGTCTTGAGAGATTGGCAGGCTCTGAAATCCAACCTGTTTTGTCCAAAGAAACCCCCCAGTTCGTGTCTTGGTAAACTATGTGCTCCATTTTTAGGGTCCTGGTCAGTGTGCTCAGCGGTGTCTGACTCTTTGTGACCCTGTGGACTGCAGCCTACCAGGCTCCTCTATCTATCTTGCTGGATTTCCCAGCAAGAATACTGGAGTGTGTTGCCATTTCCTTCTCTAGGGGATCTTCCTGACCCAGGGATTGAATCTGCATCTTCTGTGTTGTGGGTTCTTTATCACTGAGCTACCTTTTAACCACCAGAATGGGGTCATGTGAGTAGAAGTCTCAGGACAGCGCAGCTCTTCATGGTCTGATTCTGGCTCCTTGGTGGGAAAGCTGCTCAAGGCCCATAGAACAGGAGCTGGCAGAAGGTAGGAGGGCCTCTTGCTTATAGTTTATAGCTCTTTGGAGCCAGAGAACAAGTTACAAATGATGTCTCTGTGAAAGTGCTAAGTAGTATGCGAGAAGCACGACTGAATGGTTGTCAGAGCAATCTAGGGCTGAAGTGAAAATCAGGAGCTGTGAACTCAGCCTGTGGTTCAGATTACCAGGCAAGACAGTAACGTGGTACCCTGACCCAGATGAGGTAAATAGGGGTGGGGAAAATAGGAAGAACCAGAGACCGGTAGGATGCTTTAGTCATGTGCCTCGCAATGTCACGCATAGATTGAAAAGATCCTTTGCAAGGTCCACAGAAAACCTTTCCCCAAGTTGGAGTTGCCCAGTGATGGTCTGAAAGGCCAGTAGGTGTGTCATCCCTAGAATCCTTCAGCAGTCTGGATCACACCATTCTGGGGCTATTGGAGAGGGCTCCATGCAGCAAGGTGGATGTGAGTCTGTACTTCTTGGAGATGCTCCCATTTGCCATGTTATAGGAAGAGCTCAGGTTGTGGCTTTGGCAGCACCCTTGGCTATTGCTCAACTCAAATCAGGTTGTTGCAGGAGAATGACAATGGAGGTTTGGACCTGGTTTTTCTTTATACCTTGGAAAAAAGAATTATATCGACTGTACCAAGCTTAAGTTCCTTCAAGTGGATATTACTCTAACAGGAAAATAAAATGTTTTGGGTTGGGAACTGCATATTCCAAAGAGGCTCTTTTAATGTTTGTCAGAAATAAAGATTTTCAGACCTTCTGCTGTGTTCTTATTGTTTGAACAGCATTTATCAGCAGCAGTGATTATATTAAATGTTATAGTTAAGGAACATGAGTGGGCTTTATGGCAAGTTCATAAAGTTGATGAGTTCATTTCGTAGGTAGTTAGAAGGTTTAAGTCTTTCAGAGTGTCTCTAAACTCCTGGGAAATGGCTCAGATAACTTACTGGTTGTATAAGGAGGCTTAAACATTAATCCCTTAAGTCCTTTGTGTTGGTGTAAACAAGAAAATCTTTAGTGGCACATCTTTTCTCATTAACTGAGATATTTTGATAAATGTGAAGTATACATTGAAAAATTTGCAATTGCAAAGGATAATACACATGGTAATACAAAAAAGAAGCAGATATAAAATACACAACCAAAAGCAACAAAAACGAGCATAAGCAAAGTGTACTGAAAACCATAGAGCTAGAGACTGATGGGGGAGATTAACGCTTTATAGCTGAGTTCAGAACACATTTTCCTTCTGGTTAACTTGGTGCAGAACAGTGCCATTTCCTAGTGTTATTTATTGTGTGTTCTCTCAAGATATCACTGTATGAAGCAATATGAACATACTAAAATTTTATATCAGCTCTGGTTCCTGTCCTCAAGATAGAATGTTTTCTTACTAGAATGACACGAGGGGCACTGTTGCACTCAGCATTTGGCAGAGATGTAGAGACCTGTGCTTTCTAGTGGATTTGCATAATAAAGCTCTCACTGAATTATGGTTCAACGAAGGGGAAAGTAATAGCCTAATTTGACTTGACGTTTATATACTGCAAGTTTCTAAAATATGTCTCCTCTAGGTTGCCAATTCCTCTTTCCACACAGAGGTGGTCTGACCTGTTCTGGAATATAGAGGTAGAGTTGAGACATACTTTTCCTTAAGATGAAAAAAAAGAAAAAAAGAGAAAGAGATTTTGTTTTCATAATCTTTTCATGGCTGTTAAATTTTAGCTTTTTTATTTTTTCCCATATTCTCCATTTTGATTGTGAGAACTTGTCATTACCACAAGAAGTTACATGACTGCCATTTAAAAATATGTTTCTTTCATCTTTTTGTAAGCTGGGCGTAACCAGGAGCTCTGTCCTGCTTCATCAGGGTACCCAGGCCCAGTTCTGCAGTTTCCTGAGTGCTCAGCCTCACCCTCCACAGGATTTCTCTCTATACACGTCAGCTGGCTGGAGTGAGCAGACATCCCTCACTCGTGTGAAAGCACATTCCCACTCTAAACTCTTCAACATTTGAGTGGACAATAAACCTGGAGATATAGACAACGTAACAAAGCCCTTAAAAATTAGGCTTCACAAATATTTGTGTTTTGTTTTTTCTTTTGTGTTTCATGATTTTTTAAAGCCTTGTAACAGGGAATATTTCAACATGGCTACATGTTCTTTGGGTTTGATCAGTTTGATGGATTCATTTGATTAACTGGAATGTTTAAACAGGTTATCAATCCCTTTAAGTATCTAGGACATCTTGTTTCCTAATCTAAAATCCAAAACAGTAAGTCCTGATCTTTCTTATCTTTGAACTCATTGAGAACTGTTGAGTATACCCATGGCAGAGGGTTGACAGATTTTAGAGACCATATTTATAAAATGTTAGGGTAAGTAACAGAGAAGGAAATGGCAACCCACTCCAGTATTCTTGCCTAGAGAATCCTGTGAACAGAGGAGCCTGGTGGGCTGCTGTCCATAGGGTCGCATAGAATTGGACACGACTGAAGCGACTTAGCAGCAGCAGGGTAAGTAAGAGTTTCCCTGATGGCTCAGACAGTAAAGAATATGCCTATAAAGCAAGAAACCTGGGTTTGATCCCTGGGTCAGAAAGATCCTCTGGAGAAGGGAATGGCAACAGACTCCAGTATTCTTGCCTGGAGAATCCCATGGACAGAGGAGCCTGGTGGGCTTCAGTCCCTGGGGTCGCAGAGTTGGACACAACTGAGTGACTAACATTTTCAGTTTTCAGGGTAAGTAAGGCCGTATCTTCCCTGGAGAAGGAAATGGCAACCCACTCCAGTATTCTTGCCTGGAGAATCCCCATGGACAGAGGAGCCTGGCGGGCTACAGCCCAGGGGGTCACAAAGAGTCAGACACGACTGAGTGACTAAGCGTGGCAAGACCATATCTCAAGCCCTTACTCCATTGCCAAGACCTCCTTTTTACTTATATATATTTTTTCTGGATAAATATAATTTATTTTATTCATATTTAACATATTACGAAAAGATAATTAAAAATCCTCATGTTTCTTCCTAAGCTCCTGCTCCAATAAGAAGTTTCTACCAAAACCCTCCTTTAGAGCACAGATATTAAATCAAGATGTCTTTTTTTTTCTATTTGCTTTGTTTCCAGTTATCAAGCTAATGATTAGTACGTCTTAACTTGTAGATATTAGAGCTAAAAGAAACCTGAGATTTCTCTGTTCTTTCAATTTATCATTGAAGAGCATAGCATAAGATTAGGTCGATTGCTACCAAATTCCAAGGTTTAGAATTGAACTTGGAAAATGACCATCATTAGAATTCAAAACATATTTAAGAGGAAAAGTTACACAATTAGAATGATTCAGCCTGGCGACGGCTAGTAAGAACACATAAAAGTACCATAGACATGAAAAACTGTTTCAGCTCTGCCAATGGTTTTCAATAACTGTGGCAATGTCAGAATGGTATTCTGCCTATAAAGTTCACATTGGCTCCTTCTTTGGTGTCTTGCCTCACTTTTCATGCTTTGCATCACTCTAGATCAAATCTCATATTTCAGTCCAGACCTTTGATGTTTATCTGGAGAGGTAAATGGCCCTCGGAATCTGGACCTAGCTCAAGGACTGCGTGTGATGGAGGGGTATCTAAAGCCATGCTCAGTGAGGTCTGCTTGGGGAAGTGAATAGAACAAAAGAAGCAAAGTGGAAGGATGAAGTGAGGTGTTAAGTAGGAGGCTTACCTGGAAGGGTGGAAGAAGGAAGAAGGTATATAAGGATGGAGTGAGTCTCAGTCCCTTCTCTGTTTATCTCCTTCCTTCCCTCCCATCAACCAGATGACTTTCACTCTCACTGCTTTCTTGAACATTTCATTCCCTGAAAATGTCGGCTTATATATGCCATCATCTTGCAGTGTTCTCTGCGGCTCCTTACTGCTCCTTACTGACATGTCCTGATGCCCTTTTTAGCTCTTACCCCTATTACTAGCTGCCTCACCTCTACGTTTCAGCAGAATTCAGTGCTGCATTCTGAAGAATGGAATTTAATTGGTTCCGGTCATCTTTTCCCATCAGGTCAAAGACTGAAGTCCAGCCTATGGATGGATCGCCATATTTTTAAAGGCACAACCCCTGATCCAGTTGACTGTAGGTCACATGGTACAAATGTGGTCATTTATATCACAGGGCCTGTGGGTGGGCATATTCCTTCAGGAGGGGTTGTGGATGGCGGGCTTCATAAATCTAGTAGTGACTCAGAGGTTACAAGTCAAAGGCACACAAGTATGAATGGCGGTGGCCGTGGCGGGGGCTGGGGAGGAACTCTTGTTTCTACCCTGAGGTTTTTCCTTTCTATTTCAGTGATTCTGCTGAAATAAAGCTGGGTATGTTAAAATTTCTCACTTGGTTTCTCAGGGGATGAAAAAGAGCCTTTCTTATATCTATAGATTTTTTTAGGTGTTGCTAACTTCACAAATGAAATGTCAGGGCAAACCCCTCACATATATTGTACAGTATGAAAAATATACAATAGGAAAGCATAACTGCTGACTTGGGTCTCTTAGTAAACTTGCTTATTCCTCCTCTCATACTGCAGTGAGATGGGATTAGAATTCATATGGGAGACTTCTAAGTGAGGCAGGAGAAGAGGGCGAAAGATGTTTCTTTTTCCTTCTGGATCTCTTGAGGGATTCACAAAAGAAGCTGGGGTCACCTTGATGGCATCCTCTAAGCCTGAGGAGTATATGTTCTCAATATCGCATGGATACTAGAGACACGTAGTTACTATTTTCTCATACACCTGTTTCTTGCAGTTTGATAATGCTGCTGGCTGTGATAAGTTCTGTTGATGGAGAATTGAGAACCTGGATGAAAGTTAAAGGGTGTGTGTGTGTGTGTGTGTGTGTGTACATGTGCTCTGAAGACATGAATATTTTATACACATTCTGACTATCAGAATTCTGACATGGAACATCTGACATGGATTTGTACTTACTATATGTAGAAAAACATTTTTTTCCCATTGGAATTGAATCTCTGCTTTGTGTAAAACAAGTATTTTTAGGATGTATCATAATAGTATTAATGAATCTATGATTTATTGAATGCTGCTCTAAATTACTAAATGTAAACTATATTCCAGATTTTTGATACCTCACAAAAAGCAGATGAGTTGATATTTTCCTTTTTACAAATTAGGAAACTGAGAATCAAAGTGTTCAGCAGCTTGTCTACCTTTCAGATAAAATGGACAAAAGGAGCTGCCATTCAAACCTGTTGGTCTGAACCTAAAGTCTGTGTCTCTGAGCCATGTCATGCATTCGACTTGTGTTCCAGGCCTGGGTGTGAAATGCATGACTGGTCTCCTGGGTAGATGAAATGGTTAAACATTAACACAAAGAATTAGAGTGGTTTTGGAAGATGCCTCCTCTCCACCACACATACCTAGAAAATTATCCCTGGAAAATTTGTTATACAGTTAGAAGGAAGTACTAAGATGTATCACTAAACAGGTATGTTTAGGAGGTGTTTGGCCCACAAAAGTAGGAAATGCTTTTCTTAGTGGGCCCTGACTGGAGGGGAAGCTGAATGAGGTAGAGATGGTAGGCAAGGTGTAGTAGGGGCATTGTTTAAACTACAAAGTTTCCTAGAAACTTTCCTACAAAGTATCCCCTCCTCTTATGTTTCTATGAAATTTCATTTATTGACCCTTTCTCACCCTGAGAATTCTGGTGCTCAAGTTAGTGTTCTCTGTTATCATTATTGTTCTTGATATGGAATGATTGTAAAGTAGCTCATCCATAGTCACAGACTGAGCTTCTTGTACTCTGAAGGGGATAGAAATGAAAAAATAAAAAAGATGAGAGAAGAGGAAGGAGGGAGGGAGAAGGAAGAAGAGGTGGGGAGAAGATTGGAAAGCAGAAAGGAATGGCTTTAGATTTCAAAGATTAGCTGGTTCAACCTCCTTGTTTTCAAACATAACTTAGAAAGATTTAGTATCTCCCCAGATCACATGAAGCCAGAAACTTTAGGTTTCTATTTGATCCTAATTCCAGGCTGTCATATATGACGGGAAATGGCACAAATCTCTTCTTTATCACCAGCTCACCTGTTCTCTGGTGAGAGAAGTAAGGAGACCAAGTTCTTACACGAAGACCCTGAACACTTGGGGAGGAAGAGGGTGCTTTGGTTCTTTTCAAAGGAGCAGCTGAAGAGCTTTCTCCCAACAGGAGAGCAAATTCCTATATCCTGGGATATGGGCAAAAGACCAGAAGGTAGGGTGGACACATTATGATTTTAATTTGATTTTATTCTAAGAGTAAGACCTTGGAGAGACTTTATCTTACTAGATCACATGACGTCTTCACGTGTTTCCTGGTGGGAGATGTCCAATCATTTCCCTTCTATAAGATGTTCATGAGAGTATCATCTCATAACATTTGTTTTCAGGCTTATGAGCCCCTGGCAATTTTTCAGTAATTATGTCATCCTCCATCCAAAGAGGGGAAGCTTAAAATCTGTGGGATTTCCATGATGTATAGTTTCTGACTGTTTTTTGTTTTTCCCAATCATGGATGAATGGCCTCAGCAGTGTTTTACATTTATGCATTTTTGGCAACTGCAACTTGGGTTAACTTATATCTAGGCATTTGTTTCCCTTTCTCAGGGATAATGCTATGTTTGGAGGAATTTATAAACAGAATTTATTTTACTCAATTCATTCTTTGCATGGGATATTGTTAACAAATAGTGGAAAGAGCATTGCGCTGAGGTCAGAAGACTTGAATTCTTGTCCTAGATCCGTGACTAACTAGCTGTTTGACCATGAGAAGTCACTTTAGCTGAATTACAGTCTTTTTCTGAGCTGAGAAAGGTGGAGTAGATTCCTTACTCAAGGTTCCTCCCCAAGGGCTAAGATTCTGTAATTCTATGAAATCAGACTGTTGGAGAAGAATATAGCAGTGTTCTCTTGCATGGGCTGTAAATGATGAGTAGAAAGTTAAGATCTGCTGTCAGATTACTTTTTAAGACTGTGTTCTCTCTTAGGGGTGTCCATTTTTCAGGAAGATGATAGAGAGGAATTGAGGATAAGCCTCAATTCATTGGAGCCTGTCCCTGACTATCCACAGCTATCTGTAATAATTTGAGTTCAGACTTCTTGGAAAGTTCTTTTTTTGTGTAAGGATATTTGTACAGAAATTATATATAAGTAGGGAGTTATTTGTATCAGTCAGAATGTATGTGTGGGGAAAAGGATGTGAGGAAGAGAGAAAGAAAAGCACTGGTTTGTCTATGCAGATTATTTAAGAAAAGGGCATCAGCTGAAAAAAGTGTTAAGCTTAAGATGGGAGCTTAGATGGCATCTGCTGAACTTTATCTGTACCATAAGTTATAGTCATTTGTCAAGTTAGGCACTGAAAGAATAGAGCAGATGGATGGAGGATGTTTAGGAAGATGCAGTTCTCATCCCAGGCAAAGGTCCAACAGGTGAGATCGATATTTCAGTTATGGAGTAATCACTTCATTAATAAGTGAACCATATCATACCCAAACTTTAGTGAGACACCTGGGATAGGATAGCTTCAGAGACCACTCTGATCTCATTTATCATTCCCACCATCTGCTCATGAGTCCGGAAGTTTCTCAGGCCCTGTTTTGTTATGCCTGGGGAAGTCTTGCTTCTTCATCATTATAGAGAATCAGCTGAGAGTTTGGTCACTTTTCTCTGGGAAAATAGATTTTGGATGAGAAAGAGGAAAAAAATTAAACCTTTTTAGAGAAGACAAGGGCCTCTGAATGTGCTTCTCAGTTTGTCCTCCAATAACCTTGTCTATGATGGAATCAAGTTAAAGAAACTTAATTAGGTTTTCAAAATTCAAAGAGAAGACAAGGAATGAAAGTTAAGTGTGTCAGAAATCATTATTTAGGCAAGCAGTTGTACTCACTAGAAAGGAGGATGGTCTTTCATTTAGATGGAAAGTCCAATTAGGAAGGTCATTCACTACGGAATGGAAGTTGCATTAAACATTTAACTGATTCAACTCTGGAGTTGTAGAGTGGGTAGACATCCTCAGAGCATTTGCCTTTATTTCTTCCTCATTTTTCCTTTAGTCTGTAGCACAACCAGACACATTTTATAATTTTGTATATCTCTATTAATGTAGATCTGGAACATAAATCAACCATTTGGCTATCTTATTGATAGAAGTAACCTAATGAATTTATAGGCTTCCCAGGTGGTGCTAGTGATAAAGACTCTGTCTGAAATACAGGAGACCAGGGTTCAGTCCCTGGGTCAGGAAGATCCCCTGGAGAAGGAAATGGCAACCTACTCTAGTATTTTTGCCTGGAGAAGTCCATGGACAGAGGTGCCTGGCAGGCTATAGATGATGGAGTTGCAAACAGTCAGACACAAGTGAGCAACTAACACTTTCACTTTTTTCTTTCAGTAAATTTATAAGAAATCATAAATTCTTTAAAATTTAAAAACAAAACAGTTATATTTTAAATTTAGAAGATGAAAATAAACCCCCAAACTCAGTTCATCAAGTATCACTTGAGCATTCTACATTTTCTTAGAAAGAGAAGACAAGAACTATAAAGATAAGGAGAAAATTGGTTGCTTGAAATATTTGATCTGGAGATGACCTTTATGATATTCTAGGCTGAATAATAAAGTTGGCAGTTTAACATTGGAAGGAATTCAAAGTTATAGTAATAAAAACCAATTCTTTGAGGCCAAAAATTGTGCTGAATGTGCTATAAATATAATGTCATCTAGGGAAAGGGAGATTTACCTGGTGAAGTGGGATTAGTAGGAGAAGGCTGTTCAGGATGCAGTATTGCTGCCAGTCTTGAAGGGATTGTAGCGTAGAGCTCAATAGGGGTTTGAGGAGCAGCCTTCTAGATCGGGGTGTGGGAGAAAGCAAGACCTGCAGGCAGGAAGGAAAAGCATATGACGTATATGTGTGGGATGGAAAGGTCCCTGCCTGGTGAGAAGTTGACTAACATGAACACAATTTGTCAGGCTCAGGTTGGCCAATTCATTCTAATTGGGAATAATTTAGCAGTAAATCATACATCTTGTTGATGATGGGCTTTTCTCTTGCTTCATTCCAAGAGAAGCTACAGTAAAGTAGCTTTAGTTGCTACTAAACTGGTCACCGTGAAAAATGTGTCAGAGAGAATGCAGAATAACAACTGTTTTGCTTGTAGATATGTTGCCCAAAGGTGAAAGAACAGATGACAACTCTAAAAACCCTGTTGGGAAATAACAGAGTTCTCACTGTGGGGGCTCTTTCGTTAACAATCAACACAAACATGGCTGTCTTCTTCTTTTGATTCATGGCATTGCTCAGGACTTTTACATTTCCTGGGCAGGTTGTTACGCTTCTTAGACACATACTTTGTTTTCTTCCTTCTTCATACCGGGGATTAAATACTTTATTCGGAATGCTTGTGCTAATTTTCTGGTTATATTTCTCCTTTCTGGAACAAAGATATTAAAGACATTTTCAAGAAAAAGGGAGAGAGGTTGCTGAGAGCGAAAAATAAATGTTTTGTATAATTGCTTTCTCTGTTATGAAATAAAAATGTCTTCTTTAGAACAGTGATCCTAGTGCTGGGTAGAGGACCTGCTTCGGAGAGAGAAAGAAAGGCTACTTACGAGAAAACAAACCTCAATTGGGACTTTTGTTCTTTCCAGATTGTTTTGTGAAGAATATGCTGCCAAAACCCATTTTTTTTTGTTTTTGTTTTTTTAATTTAACTGCTTCTTTTGAAAGGCCTTTATTTTTCTTCCATGAAAGTTTATTATCCTCTCATTTCTTCTCTTATTTGTTTTTTGAATTATGTACCCCAACATCTAGATAACTGGGACCATTAGTTTTCGTATTTCCCAGATGATAGTTTTATAGTTCATTCTGCAGGTTTATTCAGAGCACTCCAGTGAAATTTAATCCCCAGATCACCTTTGTTTGATTCTAAGAAATTGGATGTGTTTCTTCATAGTTCACCTGTCCCGTGTTCTGAAATCACCTTTTGTTCATGTGTAGTTGCTCAGCTGTGATCAAACTGATGCTTTGTTGGGCATTGTGCATTTTTTTGTTTTGTTTTAAAATGGAAAAAATACAACATGTATTAAGAATAATTATGACACAATTAAACATGAAGCATGGAGGGATAGTAAAAGAGTTTCATCCTGACACTGAATATTTAAATAATTTTCAACTTTAAGTCATTCACTTTTTTTAAAAATTGAATTGCAGTTGATTTACAATGTTGTATTCGTTTCAGGTGTACAGCCAAGTGATTCAGTTATATATAGATTCTTTTTCAGATGCTTTTCCATTATAGTTTATTACAAACTATTGAATATAGTTCCCTGTTCTATACAGTAGGTCCTTGATGTTTATCTATTTTATAGATAGTCTGTATCTGTTAATCTTAAATTCCTGATTTATCCCTCTTCCCATCTTTACCCTTTGGTAACTATAAGTTTGTTGTCTATGTCTGTGAGTCTATTTCTGTTTTGTAAATAAGTTCATTTATATCATATTTTAAGATTCCACATGTAAGTGATATTATATGATATTTGTCTTTCTCTAAGTCATTTGTTTCTTTAAACATAGGAGATGTGGTTTCTGAATTTGAATTGTTTGTAATACAGTGTGTGCTGACTCACAGATTTGCCATAAAGCAATTTAAAAAACTAACAAAAAAGTATTGGGGCATCATTTGTGGATATAATTTTCCATTCATTTACAAAATTGCCTTTAAAATAGAAAAGCCATTTCAAATTTATAGAGCATCAAGTAATGTAAAATGTTAATATTTTAGCTGCGTGCTCATTTAAACTTAAAACAACATCCCATTTTCCAAAAATTACTGCTTGATTCTAAAGCTGGGCATATTAAATTTTAGGGTGAAACCAGATTGAACAAATTCTACCTCCTTTAAAATACTACTAAAATGGTCACTACAAATAGTCACACAAGTCCTCAGCATTATAATCCATAACTGCTTAGTAACAACCTGGACTGGAAACTTAAGTAGCAACATAGTCTATAAAAATAGAGATGATGCAGTGTTTTCTCTACAATCAGTTTAACTGAATAATGAACAGATTTGGTGTTCGGCTGGGATGTCACCCACACAACAGGAAAATAACCAGGCTTAAGGGCATGATAAAACTAAATTTCAGGATGCAAAGCTCAGTGATAGCACCATAAAAATTCTAGCCAGTGCTTTGCTTATTGCTGTGGAAATTTGTATACTGTACAGATGAATATCACTAAAAATAAGGTGAAAAAATAATGAAATGTGTGAACATATATAGAATTGAGAGCCCCCAGATAATAGAACACAGCATGTAGATTTGACTTTCTTATAATTTTATATGTGACATGATTTATGGTTCCCCATTCCTTAGTAGCTGTGAAAAGAAGAGAAGCGAAAAGCAAAGGAGAAAAGGAAAGATATTCCCATCTGAATGCAGAGCTCCAAAGAATAGCAAGGAGAGATAAGAAAGCCTTGCTCAGTGATCAATGCAAAGAAATAGAGGAAAACAACAGAACGGGAAAGACTAGAGATCTCTTCAAGAAAATGAGAGATACCAAGGGAACATTTCATGCAAAGATGGGCTCGATAAAGGACAGAAATGGTATGGACTTAACAAAAGCAGAAGATATTAAGAAGAGGTGGCAAGAATACACAGAAGAACTGTACAAAAAAGATCTTCACGATCAAGATAATCATGCTGGTGTGATCACTGACCTAGAGCCAGACATCCTGGAATGTGAAGTCAAGTGGGCCTTAGAAAGCATCACTACGAACAAAGCTAGTGGAGGTGATGGAATTCCAGTTGAGCTCTTTCAAATCCTAAAAGATGATGCTATGAAAGTGCTGCACTCAATATGCCAGCAAATTTGGAAAACTCAGCAGTGGCCACAGGACTGGAAAGGTCAGTTTTCATTCCAATCCCAAAGAAAGGCAATGCCACAGAATGCTCAAACTACCACACAAATACACTCATCTCACACGCTAGTAAAGTGATGCTCAAAATTCTCCAAGCCAGGCTTCAGCAATACATGAACCGTGAACTTCCAGATGTTCAAGCTGGTTTTAGAAAAGGCAGAGGAACCAGAGATCAAATTGCCAACATCTGCTGCATCATGGAAAAAGCAAGAGAGTTCCAGAAAAACATCTATTTCTGCCTTATTGACTATGCCAAAGCCTTTGACTGTGTGGATCACAATAAACTACGGAAAATTCTGAAAGAGATGGGAATACCAGACGACCTGACCTGCCTCTTGAGAAACCTATATTCCGGTCAGGAAGCAACAATTAGAACTGGACATGGAACAACAGACTGGTTCCAAGTAGGAAAAGGAGTACATCAAGGCTGTATATTGTCACCCTGCTTATTTAATTTATATGCAGAGTACATCATGAGAAACACTGGGCTGGAAGAAGCACAAGCTGGAATCAAGATGGCTGGGAGAAATATCAATAACCTCAGATATGCAGATGACACAACCCTTATGGCAGAAAGTGAAGAGGAATTAAGAAGCCTCTTGATGAAAGTGAAAGAGGACAGTGAAAAAATTGGCTTGAAGCTCAACATTCAGAAAACGAAGATCATGGCATCAGGTCCCATCACTTGATGGGAAATAGATGGGGAAACAGTGGAAACAGTGTCAGACTTTGTTTTTTGGGCTCCAAAATCACTGCAGATGATGACTGCAGCCATGAAATTAAAAGACGCTTACTCCTTGGAAGAAAAGTTATGACCAACCTAGATAGCGTATTCAAAAGCAGAGACATTACTTTGCCAACAAAGGTCCGTCTAGTCAAGTCTATGGTTTTTCCAGTGGTTGTGTATGGATGTGAGAGTTGGACTATGAAGAAAGCTGAGCACCAAAGAGTTGATGCTTTTGAACTGTGGTGTTGGAGAAGACTCTTGAGAGTCCCTTGGACTGCAAGGAGATCCAACCAGTCCATTCTAAAGGAGATCAGTCCTGGGTGTTTTTTGGAAGGAATGATGCTAAAGCTGAAACTCCAGTACTTTAGCCACCTCATGCGAAGAGTTGACTCATTGGAAAAGACTCTGATGCTGGGAGGGATTGGGGGCAGGAATAGAAGAGGATGACAGAGGATGAGATGGCTGAATGGTATCACTGACTTGATGGACATGAGTCTGAGTGAACTCCGGGAGTTGGTGATGGACAGGGAGGCCTGGCGTGCTGCAATTCATGGGGTCACAAACAGTCAGACACGACTGAGCTACTCAAGTGACTGACTGAATTGATTCCTTAGTAGAAGTAGTTTCTTTTACTTACCCATCATTGATCGTTGAAATGTAGTATATTTATTAAGGTAGTTTTGAATCCAGGTAGCAGAAAGCTGAGCTCCAATTAGTTTAAATGTATTATCCTACATAGAAAGTATATTTGTAAGATAGGCATTAGGGTTGGTTGACTACAGGTTAACTGTGTGATCAAGGCCAAATTATTATTTAGAATACCTAGTATAAAGTTAAACATAACAAATTCTAATTAATTGCCATATACATTATAGTTTTAATAACAAATTGCAAGTATTAGGGGAGGATTTAGCTGTGAAAGGTATAATTTCCGCTATAAATTCTACCCCTGAATCTGACATTAACCATGCCTTTTAACCTCAATTCTTTTAAACCGTGAAATAATAGCCTTCTGTCATAAATTTGTCTTTGTGTGTACATGTGTACATTAATTTCTTGAAGCTTTAGAATGATTACTAATATTTTATATCAGGCTGTATCAGTTTAGGCTTTGTATTATGAAAAAATAGAACCCACTCTGATTAAGCAAGATCAAATTTTATTGCAAGGTTTTAGAGTGGAATTGACATGAATTGCTCAAAGAATTGACAAGAACTTTGCAGAATCCAAATTTGGTCTAAACCATAGAAGACAAAACAAGTCAAATTGTGGTAGGACCCCATATATTAATATTAGAATCCTCTTTGCTGCTGTCGATGCCATTATTTTTGTTTTGTACTTTTTTTTCTTTTTTTGAGGGGGCGGGAGGAAGGAATAGTGACTTTATTCAGAAAGCCAGCAGACCAAGAGGATGGTGGACTAGTGTCCCAAAGAACCGTCTTGCCTGAGTTAGAATTCAGCCTTCTTTAATTCTAAATGGGGAGGGAGTAAAGTAACACATTTCCTGGTTCTGATCAGCCTCTGGAGTGGATGTGTTCATTTCTTTTTTTCTGCCGTCATTCACAGGTAGGCCTGGTTGGGGATGTTTCCTGTGAGCTCAAAAAGGTATTTTAGCTTAGTGTTTATTACCTGAGAGGCTGGGTTCCCAAAGATGGGCCGTTAACCCTATAGGCAATATCCCTCTAGAGATTAACTTAAAAAATTATAAATTATTTTAATTAAAAAATGAGCATGATATATTAAACTGTATTATATACAAGCTATGCCAAAGTTTAAATCAAGCAATAAAACCTGCTATGATTTCAGACCAGCAGGTATACCAGAAAGTTCATGCTTTGGGGTAAGTTGAGACACTGTTTTAGCACAAGGAGCACCTTATTCCTCCCCAATATTGCTAAATCTTTCAGGCTGTGGCTCTCACCACCATTGGACTCTCTTGCCCATACTTGGTCCACACGACTAGACTCCCACATCTGTGAGAAGCCTTTGGAAGACTTAAGTCATTGGTCTGTGATGGCATTTTTGGGTCTCATTCTTAGGATTAATCAGTCTGGGAATATCATATTGGGTGGGCTGAAATTACCTTTTCAAAGAAAGGTAAAATTTCTGCTATAAATAAATAAAAGCAATGCATCTCTATTTTTATAGACTATGTTGGTACTTAAATTTCCAGTTCAGGTCATTACTAAGCAGTTACGGATTATAATGCTGAGGATTTGTGTTACTATTTGTAGTGACCATGTATTTTAAAGGAGGCAGAATTTGTCCAAACAATCTGGTTTCATCATAAAATTTGATATGCCCAGGTGATATTTTTCCTCTTTTGATTCTGCAATGGGAGATGCCTCCCGTCTACATTGGAATTCCCCTCAAATATGAAGAGTACTTAGATTTTGGGGTGGATGAAATGACAAAAGTCAACTACACAGGAGAGAGAAAGGGAAATTTAAAAATGAAATAAAAAATTACTTTCAAAATGTAACATATGTTGGACATGTTTATGGTGTCATGTCATTAGCAATATCAAACACATTGAAGAAAAGATATGGTCCTGTATGTTTATCCGATCAGAAATTAGGTTTTTCATTTTGTAAATGCTGCTGATTTTGTTTTATTACCCTTGGGCAGTAACAATTTTGACTGTAACAGTCATGTAGGGTCCACACTATCCATCTTTCCATGAAGCAGGAACTGGATGAGGTTCTTTACCTTGGTACATTATGAAGGCATCACGAGAGTTAGTTGAGAATGAGTTAACATGTCTTATATGAGAATGTATAAACACACACACACATACATAAATACACACATATTACTCTAAAGAGATCTCGGATATACACATATACCATGAAGTTTAAGTGATTCACAGTAGAAAGAAAGAAAAGAAAGAAAGAAAGAAAGAAAGTGTAGTCGCTCAGTTGTGTCCAACTCTTTGTGACCCTACGGATTGTAGCCCACCAGGCTTCTCCATCCATGGAATTTTCCAGGCGTGAGTACTGGAGTGGGTTGCCATTTCCTTCTCCAGGGGATCTTCCCGACCCAGGGATTGAACCCGGGTCTTCCGCATTGCAGGCAGATGCTTTACCATCTGAGCCACCAGGGAGTCTCCACAGTAGAGGCCCTGTGTAAATCTCTAATTATTCCTTGTTAACAAATTCATTACTCGCTCTTAGCTGAGAGAGTTGTGTTTATTCTGGTTCTTATTTTTCTTTTTACAGAAAGATTTTTTTCTGGTTCTCTTTTATGAATCCCACAGGTGTTTTATTGGAGTATAATTGTTTTACAATGTTGTCTTAGTTTCTGTTATACAACAAAGTGAATCAGCTATAGATGTATATATATCCTCTCCGTCTGGAACCTCCCTCTTACTCCCCACCCCATCTGACCCTTCTAAATGATCACAGAGCACCGGCTAAGCTCCCTGAATCCCACACTGTTTTTAACACTCACTTGTTCTGAGAAGTTACTTTGTTGTTTAAGGGCAATATTACTATTTCCAGAAATCCCTGTGCCTATACTTAGGCACTTCCTCAAAAAGTCCCTTTACAAACATTATTTTTGCCATGCAAATAGTGGCTAGTTATTTATATCCATGATTTCTCTTTGCCTGGTGTTGTTCAGTTTTTCGGCCACACCTCCCCAAGCTTTGATCTTTTCCTATTTAGTCAGCTCTTTCTGTATAGTGTCCTCTGAAGCCATACAGATGCATACAGGTAATGAAAGAGGTCACGTTTTTTAATTGCAGCATAATTGCTTTACAATGTTGTGTTAATTCCTGCTGTACAACAAAGTGAATCAGCTATATGTATGCATATATACTGTCCCTCTTAGACCTCCCTCCCCGAGCCCCACTGGGTCCCCCACATCCCATCCATCTAGGTCATCATGGAGCACTCAGCTGAGCTCCCTGGATAAGTAGCAGGTTCCCACTAGCCATCTGTTTTACCCATGGTATTTGTGTCAAACCTAACCGCCCAATTCATCCCATCCCCCTGCCCCCTGCCCTCTGTGTCCACAGGTCTGCTCTCTACATCTGTGTCTTTATTTCTTCCCTGGAACTAGGTTCATCTGTACTTATTTTTCTAGATTCCACATACATGGGTTAATATATGATACTTGTTTTTCTCTTTCTGACTTACTTCACTCTATGACAGACTCTAGGTATCTTCATATCTGTACAATGACCCAGTTTCATTTCTTTTTTATGGTTGAGTACTAGTCCATTGTATGTATGTACCACATCTTCTTTCTCCATTCAAAAAGACACACGTACCCTAGTGTTCATTGCAGCACTATTTCCAATCGCCAGAACGCGGAAACAACTGAAGTGTCCATCTACAGATGAAGGGAAGCAGGTATGTTTTGAGTTGTTAGAAAGGATGGCTGCTCAACTGTGACTTTAGGGGCAAAACTATTGTTTGTGATTGGAAACAAAGTATCTGTTGCTGGGCTGAAACACCTCCCTAGTACCTCAGTGAAGGTGAAGCACATTCTTTCTGGAAGCAGGTCTGCACAGGGGTAAGCCTGAGAGTGGAGGCCATGGCACACTGACCAGAACAAGGAGTAGACCTGAAGGAGACTTCAGAAGACAAGAAATGGGGTAAAATTTCTGTAAATTTTTCCTATATGCCAAGTATCTTTTAATGCCTCACATTTATTGGGGTAGGTAATACTTGTTCGAACAAAGCTGACACAAACATTTATAGACACAGATTCCAACGTTCTAATAATCCGATGACAACAATAATCTTTAATAAACCTAAATGATTGCTTAATTTTGAATCATAGACCCACTTTTGCCCCTAACTAGTTATGACCAACCTCGATAGCATATTAAAAAGCAGAGACATTACTTTGCCAATAAAGGTCTGTCTAGTTAAGGCTATGGTTTTTCCAGTGGTCATGTATGGATGTGAGAGTTGGACTGTGAAGAAAGCTGAGCACCGAAGAATTGATGCTTTTGAACTGTGGTGTTGGAGAAGACTCTTGAGAGTCCCTTGGACTGCAAGGAGATCCAACCAGTCCATTCTGAAGGAGATCAGCCCTGGGATTTCTTTGGAAGGAATGATGCTGAAGCTGAAACTCCAGTACTTTGGCCACCTCATGTGAAGAGTTGACTCATTGGAAAAGACTCTGATTCTGGGAGGGATTGGGGGCAGGAAGAGAAGGGACGACAGAGGATGAGATGGCTGGATGGCATCACTGACTCAATGGACATGAGTTTGAGTGAACTCCGGGAGATGGTGATGGACAGGGAGGCCTGGCGTGCTGTGATTCATGGGGTCGCAAAGAGTTGGACACAACTGAGCGACTGAACTGAACTGAACTGAACTGAGTGTGTGGCCTTGGCTCAGTCACCCGCTCCTTTGAATGTCATTTCTTGAATGTGCAAAACTAGAGACTGAAGGGATGCTGAAGTGACTTCTTGTATAATATACTATGAGTTTGTGAACCCAAAATCTCATGGAAAATGCTCTGCATTTTACCGTTCCCCCTAAATTGAGTCAGTTAATCCTCAGTGAGAGATATGACATTTAAAGTTCAGTTTGCTAAATAATCTAAGAATCAAATACAGCAGTAATGCAAGCTTGGTTCTTCCTTTATCTGGACCATCTCTAGTAAAGACAGAGCCAGTGATGTGGCCTAAATGTGTTCTGGCCTGTTTGTGTGCTGCAATGCCAGAGTTGTATAGTTGTGACAGAGATAAAATCACCAGACAATATACAGGAAACCCAGCTAAATTTGCATTTCAGATAAACAATAAACCTTGCTTGAGATGTACTTGTAAAGCTTAGTGTTCTATATTTTTCTGTGCACAGTCTGGCCATCCTAGGCAGAGACTAGACGACCCAAAAAGCCTAACATGCTTACCACTTTGCCTTCTGTAGCAAAAGTTTGCCAACTGTTGATGTGGAAAAAAGATTTCTGAACTAGAATGAAAAATAAAATCCAAGTTTTAGATCTGATTTAGTTTCTAATTTGCTGTTTAACCCTGGGTTCGATCTTAGTTTTCATGTTCACAGTTTAGTCTAATCATACCTCCTTACCTGCTTCCCAGGATTGTTTGGAAATAGTTGGTGTACTCAGAGGGAATGGAGATGGATTTACCCCAGAAGGAGGCAAGGATTTATTCTCCAACATTGTACTTATAGATCTTTAGTTTGTTCTTCCATTTCCATTTGACCCTTGCTGTTTCCAGTCTGTGTTTTTCCTGAGTGCAGAGACAAGAGGACCCAATAGTACACAGTTTGGTGCTAGCTGGAAGGAAGGGTGATAGCCAGATATTATTCGTGAAACCAGCTGGCTGAACAGATGTTGAATAAAATTTCGTACAGATATCTTTTTATTTCTTTGATCTATCTCCATGCTAGAGAGTATTTTATTCTGTGCATTAGGAATGAATGTAACTACTTTTCCTATCTCGAAAAAAAATCACTCTTCAGGAATCATACACAGGATTAATCTCTCCTGCTTTCCATTTTGACAACTTTACCATTAGCGAGAGCAGAGGCTGTATTTCAAAGGTGTGGTGACCCAAGAATTCATTTCTGTTCAGAGACAGAATGAAAACAGAAAAGAGGAAAGAGACAAATGCTAGTATTACGCCATCTTTAAAGAATTATTCCATTCTTCCTAGCATCTTGCTGTAAAATATTTGACTGGGAGCTCACCAAATTACGACTCTGTGCTGCATTAAAATTGTGGCTACTTAATTTTGTTTTTAAAATCCGTGCTAGTGAAAACTTTAGGAAGAGTTGGGTACTCTCTTCTGCACTCCTGTAGAACTTCAAATATAGTTCTATTCTGGCCAAATAATTCATTATTCATTTGTTTTCTTAATAGCTTGTGAGTTTTTTGATATCATGAGTTTTTATTCATCTCCATATCTCCCAGCCCTTGACATTGTCCTCACAGGTGATTGAATGAATGGAATAACTATGAAACTGATGGAAGCATTTATATGCCATGAAATTCTTTATTGGTTCACTTCAAGTCTCTGTTTTTTGAAACAATTTTTCAGGGATTTGATTACAGTTTGATATGAGATGCTTAATTAGAATTGCAATCTGACTTCTATTCCTCATAACTCTTTTTTCTCTGTCCTTAACTCAGTATGAATAATTCCTGAGTGGGTAACTCTGAGCTCTACTTTCTTTTCCATTTCCAGTCCTGGATGTGTCTACCTGGATGTTCTATAAACACCACATGCTCCCTGTGCAAGATGTGCTAGACAATGAGGTGATGACGTGGGTTGGGGGCAGAAGGCAGATTCTTTTTTTTTTTTTTAATTAATTTTATTGAGTATAGCTGCTTTACAATGTTGTGCTAGTTTCTACTGTATAGCAAAGTGAATCAGCAATAGGTATACACACATCCCCTCTTTTTTCTTTCTCTCCCGCTTAGGTCACCATGGAGCACTGAGTAGGGTTCCTTAAGCTATACAGTATCTTCTCATTTGTTGTCTATGGAAAGGGGGTGGTGGTGAGATGAATGGGAAATTGGGATTGACATATATACACTGTGATACTATCTAAAAAATAGAGGGCCAATTCTTAATTCACCTCTTCTACTAACTGGCTCGGTGACTTGTTAAGTAATTTAACTCCTCTGGGAGCCAATTCCCTCAGACCAGTATGAGGCAGTAGCTATAATAATGGCTTCTGAGCTCTACATAGTACAGTTCCTACAGTGTTTTGATACACACAAAAAGCCAAAAGTATTTAATGTTGCAATGGCAACCCACTCCAATACTCTTGCCTGGAAAATCCATGGATGGAGGAGCCTGGTGGGCTGCAGTCCATGGGGTTGCAAAGAGTCGGACACGACTGAAGCGACTTAGCAGCAGCAGCAGGCATTACTTACACTAGGTGATGAAAATGTAGACCTTACAGGAGATCAATGAAAAATACATTGTAATTCTATTAGGCAGTTCTCTTAAGCAGTTAAATGGAGGTTTTGTTTAGAAGGAAATCTGTTTGAACTTTGCCATCACAGCTCCACTGGTAAAGAAATAGAGCCTTGGTATCATGGAAGTGCTAGGGGAGTCAATGCAAACCATGCAGCCATCTCTCTTGGGAATAACTTAGGTTACTGTTTGGGCGAGTCTTTAAGAAGACCCTGTGTCAACACTTTCTGTGATGGTCACTGTGCCTTGCTGAGCTGCTTCATCTAGAACAGCCTGCCTCAAGCTGTGTTCATGTCAGGACACACTGTTCCTCATTACAGCTTCATGTCAGGACTCACTGCTCTTCATTACAGCTTCCAGGTGCCAAGGCCAAGAAATACTTGAACGGGAACCCACTTGACAGGATATACATGTTACCAAATCAGAGGCCTACAGCTACACTGCCTTTGGGTCAGGATAGGTGGTCTGACTTCAGTGGGACTTGCATCACGGTGTGCAAAATATTAACTTCCTGAAGCCATGGCTTGGGAATAGGATATTATGTTTCCATGTCAAATATGTCAAAATGTACCATTTGTTTTTAAGTATTTTTTTTTTCTAGGTCCCTTTCCTGATTTTTTTTTTTTTTTAAAGAAATAAATGGAAGCCTTTTCACACAGGGCTACCTTGAAACTTTTTGAGCAGGATCCTGCCCATTCCATGTGTGTTCATAATTATCAGGCCAGCCATCCCCAAACAGTGAACCCATGAGTTCATGGAGGCAGGTCACAGACACTCTAGTTCTCATGGTCCCACTGATCTGTTTGTAGGCCCACTGATCTGTTCCTGCCTGGATACCACCATGATCCTAGCACAGTCCTACTCTGAAGCTGTGGCTAAAATACCTCTGGTGTGGGTGTTGTTTTAGGTATGTGTTTTTGATGTATCTATGGGATCTATAAGTGGAATGCTCAGTTGAAAACTGGAGGTGCATACTTAGAACCCAGGGAAGAGATCTGAGCTGGACATATGAAATTGGGATTCATCAGTGCTAGGGGGTTATTATAATGATCAAAGTAGATGAGATAACTTAGGGCATGTGTGGAATGAGAAGGGTGAGAAACCCTTCTTAGAGAAGGGTCTGAGAAACCTGCAGCATGAGCTAAGATGACCAAAAGTGATCCTGAGATGATCCTCAGAAGTGTTACGTTGCTTCCTAGTAAGGTAGGCTGTGTCTGAGAGACACTTTTCTGCTTCCTTCAGAACATAGGCATTGACCAGCTTTACCTTTTTTTCCTGTTGATCACAGCTTTAGATTGAGTTGTGTTGAATTCCTTGACAACATCTTTTTCTTAGTCCAGAGATAGATAATCCCCTCCTTATTGGCATTCCAGTCATTTGGCTGGATTCCAACAGAGATGTTTTGAAATCTTTCTTAGAAGATTTGCAATCAGTTGCAGTGGAGACATAATTCACATTTCAAGTATGGAAGCTTAGATTTTATCACATGGGTAAAGCTGTCATTCTCAACTAAAAGTGATTCTGCTCTCCATGGGACATTAAAAAAATTTCACTGCTCTGTGTGTGTCTTAATAATTTTGTTGGGTCTGAGGGTATGAAATCTCAGAAATGAAGTTTAAATACAAGTACACTTTAGTACTATTAACTGTTCAGTCAGTCAGTCAGTTTAGTCGCTCAGTCGTGTCTGACTCTGCGACCCCATGGACTGCAGCACGCCAGGCCTCCCTGTCCATCACCAACTCCCGGAGTTTACTCAACGCATGTCCATTGAGTCTGTGATGCCATCCAATCATCTCACCCTCTGTCGTCCCCTTCTCCTCCTGCCTTCAATCTTTCCCAGCATCAGGGTCTTTTCCAGTGAGTCAGTTCTTCACATCACGTGGCCAGAGGACTGGAGTCTCAGCTTCAGTGTTGGTCCTTCCAATGAATATTCAGGACTGATCTCTTTTAGAATGGACTGGTTGGATCTCCTTGCAGTCCAAGGGACTTTCAAGAGTCTCCTCCAACACCACAGTTCAAAAGCATCAGTTCTTCAACGCTCAGCTTTCTTTAGAGTCCAACTCTCACATCCATACATGACCACTGGAAAAACCATAGCTTTGACTAGACGGGCCTTTGTTGGCAAAGTAGTGTCTCTGCTTTTTAATATGCTGTCTAGGTTGGTCATAACTTTCCTTCCAAGGAGTAAGCGTCTTTTAATTTCATGGCTGCAGTCACCATCTGCAGTGATTTTGGAGTCCAAAAAAATAAAGTCTATCACTGTTTCCCCATCTATCTGCCATAAAGTGATGGGACTGGATGCCATGATCTTAGTTTTCTGCATGTTGAGTTTTAAGCCAAGTTTTTCACTCTCCTCTTTCACTTTCATCAAGAGGCTCTTTAGTTCTTCTTCACTTTGTGCCATAAGGGTGGTGTCATCTGCATATCTGAAGTTATTGATACCTCTCCCAGAAATCTTGATTATAGCTTGTGTCTCATCCAGCCCAGTGTTTCTCATGATGTACTCTGCATAAAAGTTAAATAAGCAGGCTAACAATATACAACCTTGACGTACTCCTTTTCCTATTTGGAACCAGTCTGTTGTTCCATGTCCAGTTCTAACTGTTGCTTCCTGACTTGCATACCAAGAGGCAGGTCAGGTGGTCTTGTATTCCCATCTCTTAAAGAATTTTCCACAGTTTGTTGTGATCCACACAACCAAAGGCTTTGGCATAGTCAATAAGGCAGAAATATATGTTTTTCTGGAACTGTCTTGGTTTTTCAGTGATCCAACGGATGCTGGGCTTCCCTGATGGCTCAGACAGTAAAGTGTCTACCTGCAATGCAGGAGACCTGAGTTTGATCCCTGGGTTGGGAAGATCCCCTGGAGAAGGAAATGGCAACCCACTGCAGTATTCTCGCCTGGGAAATTCCACAAACAGAGGAGACTGGCAGGCTACAGTCCTTGAGGTTGCAAAGAGTCTGACACGACTGAGCAACACATTCCAAAAAAACAAAACCAAAAAACAATGGATGTTGGCAATTTGATCTCTGGTTGCTCTCCCTTTTCTAAATCCAGCTTGAACATCTGGAAGTTCATGGTTCACATATTGCTGAAGCCTGGCTTGGAGAATTTTAAGCATTACTTTACTAGTGTGTGAGATGAGTGCAATTGTGTGGTAGTTTGAGCATTCTTTGGCATTGCCTTTCTTTGGGATTGGCATGAAAACTGACCTTTTCCAGTCCTGTGGCCACTGCTGAGTTTTCCAAACTTGCTGTCATATAGAGTGCAGCACTTTCACAGCATCATATTTTAGGATTTGAAATGGCTCAACTGGAATTCCATCACTTCCACTAGCTTTGTTTGTAGTGATGCTTCCTAAGGCCCACTTGACTTTGCATTCCAGGATGTCTGGGTCTAGGTGAGTGATCACATCATTGTGATTATCTGGGTCATGAAGATCTTTTTTGTGTAGTTCTTCTGTGTATTCTTGCCACCTCTTCTTAATATTTTCTGCTTCTTTTAGGTCCATACCATTTCTGTCCTTTATTGTGCCCATCTTTGCATGAAATGTTCCCTTGGTATCTCTCATTTTCTTGAAGAGATCTCTGGTTTTTCCCATTCTATTGTTTTCCTCTATTTCTTTGCATTGATCACTGAGCAAGGCTTTCTTATCTCTCCTTGCTATTCTTTAGAACTCTGCATTCAAACGGGTATATCTTTCCTTTTCTCCTTTAACTGTTACCAATCATTACTTTTGTTCTTACTCTTTTTTCCAATCCCAGGTCAATTATTTCCTAAATATGTTCAGTTTGGGCCCTCAAATCTCCTTACATATGATTGTGTTAACAAGTGTGAACCAGCTGTCACATATAGCTAGTCAAAGCATCTGAACACTAATAGAGAACCAATACTCTATTCTTCTAGTATACAGTACTACACAGATTTGAAAAAATTTCATGCAAGATAAAAGACCCTGGCATTTTCAGTTCAGTTGCTCAGTCATGTCTGACTCTTTGCTACCCCAGGAATCGCAGCACGCCAGGCCTCCCTGTCCATCACCAACTCCCGGAGTTCACTCAGACTCACGTCCATCGAGTCAGTGATACCATCCAGCCATCTCATCCTCTGTCGTCCCCTTCTCCTCCTGCCCACAATCCCTCCCAGCATCAGAGTCTTTTCCAATGAGTCAACTCTTCGCATGAGGTGGCCAAAGTACTGGAGTTTCAGCTTTAGCATCATTCTTTCCAAAAAAATCCCAGGGCTGATCTTCAGAATGGACCGGTTGGATCTCCTTGCAGTCCAAGGGACTCTCAAGAGTCTTCTCCAACACCACAGTTCAAAAGCATCAATTCTTTGGTGCTCAGCCTTCTTCACAGTCCAACTCTCACATCCATACATGACTACTGGAAAAACCATAGCCTTGACCAGACGGACCTTTGTTGGCAAAGTCATGTCTCTGCTTTTGAATACGCTATCTAGGTTGGTCATAACTTTCCTTCCAAGGAGTAAGCGTCTTTTAATTTCATGGCTGCAGTCACCATCTGCAGTGATTTTGGAGCCCAAAAAACAAAGTCTGACACTGTTTCCACTGTTTCCCCATCTATTTCCCATGAAGTGATGGGACTGGATGCCATGATCTTCGTTTTCTGAATGTTGAGCTTTAAGCTAACTTTTTCACTTTCATCAAGAGGTTTTTTAGTTCCTCTTCACTTTCAGCCATAAGGGTGGTGTCATCTGCATATCTGAAGTTATTGATATTTCTCCTGGCAATCTTGATTCCAGCTTGTGCTTCCTGAAGCCCAGCGTTTCTCATGATGTACTCTGCATATAAGTTAAATAAGCAGGGTGACAATTTACAGCCTTGACGTACTCCTTTTCCTATTTGGAACCAGTCTGTTATTCCCTGTTGTGAGCAAATATTTCCATTCTTTTTTAATATTATAAACATATCATGAATGCTATTGCCACATCCATTGGTCCCAAGTTGGATAACATTGGACATGATGTCTAGGGCTCCTGGCTTTAACATCATTTAATTAATATCATTTTTTATATTATATTCTAGTTTCTATTCATGAGACTTTTAAAAGTCATGCAGCCATTTATTTGTTTTGATGCTTGATACTAACTTTTAGCATTGCACTTCTTGCCAGTGAGATTTTATCAATAACTCTAGGGGGTTTGTCAGTTTGTTCTTAAGCCAAGGTTTTATTAAGTCAACTTATGTCAATTTTTATGAAAGGAATTGTAGAATTCTCTACATTATAAATCCAACAGATATGGAAGGGTTAACTGCAGAGAGATGGGCCAGAGTTGTTGGACTATGATCTGAAAATAATTGTGGTTGGGGAAGAGGCAGGCACTGGTGAGGTAGTGGGAAATCACAGGTATTATTGTTAGTGAAGAGAAGAAATCCAGGGAGGTAGAAAGGTACAGCATGAGAACATTGAAAGTGATAACAGGCAAGCAGGCAGCATAAAGAAATTCCAAAGCAAAACATCAGGAGCACTGAACAGGCAGACCTTTGCAGTTCTGGTGGGTTGTCATCATTGTGAGCCAGGGTAGAGTTTGTTGGAACTCAGCCCTGAAGCAGCTACCCCCTGGGAGTTACCAGCATGGAGGTTTAGGCACAGGAAAACAAGTAAGGGACATGCCCATCAGATGGCATATCACCTGGAGAAAGTTCCACTTACGAGATTGTGGAATCAAGTTCACAGCTAGAGAAGGAGTAAGTGTGATGAAGTCCCCAACTGGTGACAACAAGGGACGGAAATCCAATTCAGTCTAGTTCGAGAGAAAATGGAAATTGTAGGGTCATGGAATTTGGAAGTCCAAGGGTAGCTGGTAGCGTTAACTATCCACACAGGCGTTGTGGCCATGGAACCCAATTCCCTCGCCTTGAGCACAGGCTGGATTCAGTGGCTTACTCAGTGGAGTGCAATGGCAGCGCAGTCTGTGGCTCTGGACGTTGTGACCTTCTGCTTGCTCTCATTCTTGGGTCATTCACTCTGGAGAAGTCATGTTGTGAGGAGACCTGGACAGCCCTGTGGAAGCACCCACTTGGCAACGGACTGATGTCTTCAGCCAATAGTCATCTTGGAAGCAGAGTCTCTAGACAAGGTTCCCAGACAAGCCTGCAGATGACGGTAGCCTGACCTGTACCTGGACTCCAGCTGCATGGGAGACCCTTGGCTAGAACCACCCAGCTGAGCTACTCCCAGATTTCTGACTCTCAGAAACTTGGGAAATAACACATTATTATTTTAAGTTTGTGGGTTTTAGGGTAATAATGTAGCAATAGATAACTGACAGAGGAGGATGCAGTTTTAGGCATAGTTTGATCCTGGGTCTCAAATGCTAAAGTCAATGAACCATGTTATTCTGCTTTTTAGCTTGGCTTTCTAATTTTTTTTCCTTTGTTTGCAAATTAGCTTGCTGTATGTTTTATAGGTGATGGCTTCAGATAATCATAAGCTTACATCCTTATGGTTCACGATATAGGAGAGAAATTCTGTTTTTCTCAAGGTCCGCATATGATCTTAAGAGAGAATTGTTATCAGCTTCTATAGAATCATGTGTCTACCAGGCACTGCTTCCCACCCCGCCAGGGAGATAACATAGAATCATTGCTTGAGCTGGCTTTTGTGCCCACATGCAGAGTCTCATTGTAACCATCCTCCTTCCAACCACATGGGACGTGGCAGAGGTAATTAATTCCCTCATAGCAGGGTATTATTGCCAGAAGAAAGGAGATAGTGGTGCTGGTGAACAGAAGACAAGAGATGCTGGCACAGAGGAGTCAAGTAGGATTACAGAGAATTTTCTGCCTTTTTTCATTTACAACTACTCATTCAGCACAATGTCAATAAGATTAAATAACTGACACATAAGCTCAAAAATTGTCAGTATCAGCTTTTTAAAATACAGTAGCACCACTGCTATTATTTAGCAATCTTGCCTATTCCAGACAAGCTTAAGAGCCAAGAAGTAAATACACATAGAAGTAGAATGAGTTTTATCAATAGACACACCCTCTGGTCTTCTTTCTGAACCCTGATTTTCCTTGTTTTTTTAAACCCACCATTCTTAGAAGCTGACTGTATGCCTTAGGGTTGGCCATCCTGGGAGCTCAGAATACCCACAGTCCACTCTTCAGAGAAGCAGCTGCTCATACCTCATTATGCATAGATCGTAATGATGATGATGGGAGTAGGTAAAATCTGCTGAGCACTTTATGCTCCAGGCTTATTGAGGGTTCAACCAGACAGGCAGAACCAGTTGGAGACTAGATAAATGTTATACACACACACACACACATATGTATATATATATATAAAACACAATTTGTTTCAAGGAATTGGCTTACATGACTGTGGGGACTAACTAAGCCCAGTGAGCCCAACGTTCTTAGGGCAGGTGGTCAGGAAGGGAAGACCATAAGCAGGCTGAAACCCACTGGCGTGAAGTCTCCTTCTTTCCTTCCTGTTGTCTATAGACAAGAGTGTCTCTCTTCCTTTCCTCTCCTCCTTATTCCTCCCTCTCCCAGCGAAAGTCCAAGTTTTCTTTTAAATCCTCCAAATCATTTAAGTCTACATGTACTAAACAATTTCCCTTCCAACTGATTGTGGCCCACATGGGATACTCTCTCTAACTTAAGTCAACTGATTAGGGACTTTACTATATCTGCAAAATCTCTTCATTCTGCACCTATGTTAGTCTCTGAATGAATAACTGGAGACTGTAGTTCAGTCTAAACAAGTTGGCACATCAAAAAAAAAAAGAAACCCATTGCAGTGCTTTATATGAATATTATTTTATTCCTTGCAATAAAACAATTTTTCTCCATTCTATGAATGAATAAATAGAGACCCATCCATGTCCAATAAACTTGCCTAAGGGCTCATAGTAAGTGACTTAACTAAGTTACTAAGCCAGGCCTTTTCTCTTTTAACCTGAGCTCCTTCTAACAACACAATGCTATTTGGTGCTGGCCACATCTGGTTAGACCTTATTTAGAGACCAAAACCATGGGCAAAGGCAGCCATCTCTGGAGAACCAATGGCTATTGAGGCAATGTGATGTGAGATCTTTGTTCAGAAGGAATGGCCCAAACTGAGTTGTAACAGACACAGTCAGATTCTGAGTGTTGGGGAATTTCAAAGTGAGACTCAGAAAGGGATAGAGACATAAAGGGTAGAAACCCAGATTCACACACACAGAAAAGTGTCAGCAGGAAATGTGGGGCAGTCGAAGGCATGTACAAGCTGCAACAGAAAGAGGAAAGAGGGAACAGGTTGGCAGAATCAAGAGAGTGAAAGGACAAAAAGTAGGTGGTGAAACATCATTGGAGGAAGATCTTGCGTTAAGGTGGGTGCCTGAGGGCATGGCCTGGAGGAGCACCGGCTTCATTCTTGGATTGCACGTTTTGTACTTCCCCAAGCTCACTTGGGCTTTCCTGGTGGCTCAGTGGTAAAGGATCTGCCTGCAATACCTGAGCCACAGAAGACATGGGTTCAATTCCTGGGTTGGGAAGATCCCTTGGAGGAGGGCATGGCACCCACTCCAGTGTTCTTGCCTGGAGAATTCCATGGACAGGGGAGCCTGGTGGGCTATAGTCCATGGGATAAGAGTCGGACATGACTGAGTGACTTACACTTAGCACAAGCTCACTTAGTATTGGCATGGCAAACATATGATTTACTTCCCTTTAAGAGCTAAGGGCAAAATTTTAGGATTCAGAATTTTAGGGAGATGGCCTAAAGGGATATTAATCCAGCCAGAGAAGCCACCCCCATCATCTTGGCTGACTGCCAAGTCTATCCAGCATCTGTGTGGTCCAACCAAGCCTCCTCTGGTGTGATGCTCTCCCTTAAGTTCTCACATAAGGGATACTGGACACAGATGGTATTTATCCCTGGTGGGCTACAACTGAACATATCTGATAGTCTTCCTACTCAGGGTGGATCATCATAGGTATTGCTTGTGAGCTTGAGGAACATGTAGGCACTCAGGCCCCACCCAAACCTACTGAATCCAAATCTATAATAAGAGTCTCAGCTAATTTGTGTGCACATTAAAATTCAACAGAACACATTATCCATTCATGGTAGGCTGCATCTGAGCATGTTCCAAATCCTTTTACCTGGTGATAGCTATACTAAGGGGTCCACAGTTTCATCCCATCCATTCTATGAAAGCCCACTCTGCCTCCCCCACAGGGAATATCATAACTGGGCCATGAGAGCTGGGCTCTGTACCCTGGATAACAGTTGAGTCTCCTATGAGAGCTGGTTTTGGGAATGCTGAGCCTTCTTCAGTATTTTGTGAATTTTTGTATAGTCCTCCTTTAACTGAGGAGCCTGACTGCATGACTGTTTCTTGCAACCTAATGGATTGTGACAAATAGCCTGGATGATTTAATTTGCAAAGCTGCAGGGATTATAACAGTAGTAAATTAAACCCGAGGAGAAAGTCTTTTAGAAATAGGTACACAGAGAGCAACAGGAAGCTGTTGGTGACAAACAACCTCTGAATATAATAACCTGTGCCATTTTTCTGAGGGTGAAAATTGCCCTGCAGGCCTCCTTCAAAAGGATCTCTGGCTCTCTCAGTATTGCAGAATGTACAGTACATGGTGATAAGGATGGATGAGTCATGAGAGAAAGGTCTAGCTGCCCACATCATACTGATTAGGAAGGCAGGGAAGTTTAAAATGCAGGTTTAAAAGATTTTCAAAAAGTCTAATGACAATAATGCATAATTTGGAGCTTCTCTAAAAGTCTCAGCTCTCTGGAAAACAGATGACCAGATGACTCACTCTCCAGGCCTCTGGAGGACAGAGTGTCCTGAAATACTCATCGCTGCTCCCACCTGCAAGGAGCGTGTCTCCCACAGCCCCAGCTGCTAGTCCATCCTCCCCTTGTCACCAGGTTTATTTTTCCCAGCTGAGGCCATCAAATCCACTCTCTCGAGAATCTACAACTGGGACACAGAGCCTCGAGCTGGTGTTTGTCAGGTGCCTGAGTTAAACTGTATGAAGTTGAGGCTGGGTTCACTAAGGTTTGCAGAAGCACGGAAAGCTGGCATCAGAGTGAATGTGAGCTAAAAGCCCCTCAGCCCCATGGGCCTGGAGAGACAAACTTCTCTCAGTCCCTCCACTCATTCTGATTCTTCTGAGGTTCTATTCTATTACCTTCTTTGGGTCCCTGGAGATACCCTGTGTCCTTCCAGAAAAGTCTGCTATTTTTGATTAAGCTAATTTGAGTAGTGGCTGTTCCTTGAAAACAGTTATTTTTTGTTGAAGATAAGAGGTTTTTAACACCTAAAACCCATGAAGATCCCTAGTATTTTATTTTTCAAAAATGTACTTTTTATATTAGAATAGACTTAGAGTCTATTGCTGAGATAGCACAGTTCCCATACATCCTGCACCCAGTTCCTCCCATTACTGTGGTGGCTATGGGACAAGATGGGGTAGAGACAGAGCAGGAAGGAGGAACATATCATCATCATATGGACCAGACTGTCCACAGAGGAAATGAGGCATTGTGGCAGGCCTGGGTGCCAGGCTGGAGTCCTGGGCAGAGGTCAGCGACTAAGGCCAGCAGTGGGTAGGAGGACCTAGGAATGTGCCTGGCCTCAGGGTGCAAGATGGGCATAGGAAATAGGCTGAGAACTTGGAAACAACACCCTAGGGTGAGGCACAGGTGCAGAAGGGGTTACCTCCTAGCAGCAAGGGTGACCCAGCTTTGCCCTGATCATAGCAGCTGTTGCAGTGGAGGTGAGATAAGGGGTGCTGAGATCACAGCCCTCTCAGGCCCGCCAGAGACATCAGGGGTCATAACTTCTACTTTCCCTGACTCTACTGTTTAGTGATTCTCTTTGGAAAGCAGGCATTTTATTTCCAGGCTACCACTACAGAGACTATGTATTAGGGGGTTAGGGTCCATTCTAGAAATTTGACTCCTTCTGGGGAAAATGCGGAGAAGGCGATGGCACCCCACTCCAGTACTCTTGCCTGGAAAATCCCATGGATGGAGGGGCCTGGTAGGCTGCAGTCCATGGGGTCGCTAGGAGTCAGACACGACTGAGCGACTTCACTTTCACTTTTCACTTTCATGCATTGGAGAAGGAAATGGCAACCCACTCCAGTGTTCTTGCCTGGAGAATCCCAGGGACGGGAGAGCCTGGTGGCTGCCGTCTCTGGGGTAGCACAGAGTTGGACACGACTGAAGCGACTTAGCAGCAGCAGGGGAAAATGCAGTGTATTGTTTCTATCCCTTTTCCAAGATAAACCTAAACTTGCTTGAGGCTCATTCCTACCTATTTGACCACTAGGTATCTCTCAAATCATGGCTAAAGCTGGCTAGCCTTTTTTAAACATTTATTTTTATTTACTTGAGTGTGCTGGGTCTTTTTTGTGGCACAAAGGAGCTTCAGTCTTCGTTGTGGCATGCCATATCTTTAGCTGTGGCACGTGAGATCTAGTTCCCTGACCAGGACCCCTGCATGAGGAGTGTGGAGTCTTAGCCAGTGGACCACCAGGGCAGTTCCTGACCAGCATTTTTTAAAAACGCCTGGAATGATCCCAGGCAAGTTCTGAATAGCTATTGATAATCCAGTTAAATCCAGTCTATATAACCTCTGCAGACTCTCAGGTATTTTTTTTCCCCTCCTGTGTGTGACATCATAGTGAAGAGAATGTGAATGTATATGTATGTATGTGTTGGTACAAAATTCAGAGAACCCAAGAGAGTGTGTTTCTAAAAATTTCTCAGAATGATGACCCTATATGTGAGACAGCAAAAAAGACAGATGTAAAGAACAGACTTTTGGATTCTGTGGGAGAAGGCGAGGGTGGGATGATTTGAGAGAATAGCATTGAAACATGTATATTATCATATGTGAAATAGATCGCCAATCCAGGTTCGATGCATGAGTCAGGGTGCTCAGGGATGGTGCACTGGGATGACCCTGAGGGATGGGATGGGAAGGGAAGTGGGAGGGGGATTCAGGATGGGGAGCACATGTGTACCCATGGCTGATTCATGTCAATGTATGGCAAAAAGCACTGCAATATTGTAAAGTAATTGCCTCCAATTAAAATAAATTGATTTTAAAAATTTCTCAGAAATTTCAAATTTATGAAATTAGCGGGAATGATCAGTGCTGTGACATTTATTAAGATGGAAGCAATTTTAGGTTTCTGATATGCTATTAGAAGCTTATCATTTATGAATTTCTCTGACATATAATTGTCACGTGTTTTATGTATCAATATCAAATATCTATATAAAAGAGAAATGGGTTCCTATCTACTTGATTCAAATGACCTATCATTTCTTAAAATGTATTGCAAAACATTATTTATCAAACATATATTCGGTACCTATTATAATATTGGCACTCTCTGTAGTAGCAGGACTAGACCCTTCTGGAACTATATAACATTGGAATTAAGAGCAAGGCTTTAGAATCCACTGTAGGATGGGTCCCCCCAGAAGCAGATCCTGGGACAAGGACTTGTGTGCAGTTGGCTCATGAAGGACTTGCTCCCACGGGAGACACACGAAGGCATTGGGGCAGGAGGAAGTGAAGCAAGGGTTTCATCTCAGGCAGAACCTCACACAGAGTGGCTTTGCCCTCAAATCCCTTGACCCCACAATAATCAGATAAAGACATCTCAAGGGAGCTGGACAAAGTGTCAATATTACTCCTTACAGAGTCAAACAGAGCTTAAATGTAACTGAACAGCCACAACAAAGGAGGCATTGAGGAGGAAGTAAGAGCTGAGCCCTGGGGTCTGGAGCAAGAAGAGGGAGAGTTGCATTATGTGGAGGACTGTCCCCCCTCCACCACCTCGGAGGCAGACCTCTCCTTCAAGCAATGCTGGATGAATGGGAAGAGTCGATGCTAATTTGGCTAGAGGTGAGGAGCAGACCTGCGTGTGGTGCACAGGAAGCTGATTCCCCAGCTGCCTGGCAACCAGGGAGAGGTGGGGAAAGAGACTATTTCTGGCTTCAGCTGCTAGACTGGGACAAGCACGCTTATGTAAGTAAGGTATGTGAAGTCGGTGTAGGGATATGTGATCATCCTCTATCTTTCCTCTTCCCTTCCTCCTTTAACCATTGAGGATATGTGCACTTGCTAGGTTTCTTCACGTATTATTTCATATGAAATTCCAGCCTGGTAAAAGTATTCCTCTTTTTAAAGTAGCCACAGAAACAACAATCCAAGCATCAGATTCTCAGGCAGGACCAAACACCTATAGCTTAAGAATTACAGTTTTTTCCTTCTTCAGCCTCATGCAGTCATGACCTGTTAAAATATTAAACCCAGTTTAATTCACAAAGTATTCCTTATTCCCTTTCCTGGCTACTGGCTCCTGCCTCTGGTTTTATGGTGTGGGTGATGTGGGCTGAAGCATATTCGGGTGGGAGGCACAGGGGGTCTAGAATTTGATGCTAGTTTCAGGGTGGTGAGACATCTGCTGCTCTCCAGCTCCTGCTCATCATGTGTGAGACTGCAGAGCACTTCTCTGGCCGTGATGGAGCAGAGGGGTGGTGTGCCAGCCTCCTTTAACATACTGGGGAAGGTGTGTTTGTGGCTGCTGAGTGACAGGGATCGGAATTAGATTCCTACTTCTATGATTGAGCTTCTCTGTGATTAAACGACGTGATGGCAAGTGCGGCTGGCTGACCCGATCAGGCAGGGAGGTAGTGTCTGCTTCGCTCCCTATGCTCTCCTTGTCTGTAGTGTTCTAGTTTTCCAGGGACCATAGGTGTCTTTGGCAAGACAGCTCTTCAAAATAAAGGACCAATGGTCACACCCCATGCCTCCTGTCACTAACAGGCACATCATCTGACAGGTGTTTCTGGGCTATGGAAGTAACAGATTCCAAGTTTGGGGGCACAGAGTATCCAATGATTGACACGGAGGCTTCCAGCTCTGAGTGGGGCCTGGAGAAGAAAAGGGCTTTGCAGCAGGGTCAGGGCGTGGTGCCAGCAGCCCTGCCACCTTGACCTCATGCACGACAGACTCTGCTGTTAGGTCTGCAGTGAAAAGGATGCATGGTGAGAAGGATGTGTGGGTTTTATGGCAACACAGACCCAGGGTTCTAGATCTAGCCCCTGCCATTTGCCGCAAAGAGCATTAACTCTTTAAAATAGAGCTCTGACATATTCCATGGCCCCAGGAGAAAAGGAACAACTGGGCATTGGCCCTCCAATGACTGTGTTACCCAATTGCCTATCGCGAACTGTGTTCTGACAAACTCACCAAGTCATAAGTTAAGGCAATGCACTGTGAGATAGGATAGGTACAGGCAGGATGGTCACGGGCAGGGGCAGAGAACACAAGGGAGCATGAGCTGGCAGCCAGGCCCTTCAATTATTCACTATGGTTGCATCACTGCCCTTCTCTCAGCTCGCATCGAACTGCATAGGAGCTTCCTTTCTGATCAGCTGTTGGTCCTCAGCTGGGTAGCTGGGTCTGTAAGTGCAGGTGAGAACAGATTACTGCCCATGGCAGAGGTGGCTCTGGGAGACAGTGGTGAGCAAAGGTCTTCCTTGTGGGTGCCAGATGGACTATATGTTCAAACAATGTGATTAGTCATTATTTTCTACTAGTTAATAGAAATGGTGCATAATAGATTGGGGTTTAGACGGGTCATCTTGGTGTTAAGAAAGAGGGGGAGCTTTGATTGATGAGTGTAGCACGGTTGCACTGGAGAATGTTGTGAATGAGAGTGTCAACTATAAAGAGAAGTGGTCCAAGAGGGTTTTAAGGGTACATTTCTCTCCCTTCAGTATAATGCACATAGATGTTGACACAGGCTCTGGTCATCATTCCAGCTCTTTCAGATCTTTTGGAGAGGCCTAGAGAGATTGAGGTAAATTTTTTCTTGTGTGGTATATGTCATGTGAACTTATCTATCTTATCTGCTGCTGCTACTGCTAAGTCGCTTCAGTCGTGTCCAACTGTGTGACCCCATAGACAGCAGCCCACCAGGCTCCCCCGTCCCTGGGATTCTCCAGGCAAGAACACTGGAGTGGGTTGCCATTTCCTTCTCCACTATCTTATCTATGGTGAAATAAAGGTTTCAGGAAACACAAAACAGTTTTGTGTCTCCTTTGCAGAGTCACCAGATTGTCCTCCCATTGAGGACAGAATGGGATGGATTCTGAGGATTTAAAGCGATAGAAGAGAGGAGAGATTAGGGAACTCAGACTGAAGTGTGTACTCATGCCCACATGTGGTCTTGGTTGGATCTTGTCTGGAAAAGTCATGTTAAGTTTTCAAGGTTGACTTTTGGTTTTGTTTAAAAAAAAAAAAAAAAACAATAAGGAGAGAATGAAAGTGCTATAACTTTGGTGCTGGCTATAACTTTTTTTCACTTTGGGCAAATTCTTTTTGGTCTTGGGTTTTACTTTTTTCTGTTTTGGAACTTTATTTTATTTTTAATTTTTGTTGGAGGATAGTTGATATACAATGTTGGGTTAGTTTCAGGTGTACAGAAAAGTGAATCAGTAATACATATTTTTTTCTCATATAGGTCATCACAGAGTATTGAGAAAAGTTCTCTGGGCTATACAGTAGGTTCTTATTAGTTTTCTACTGTATATATAGTCATGTGTATATGTCAATCCAAATCTCCCAAATTATCCCCCTCTTCCCCTCCTAACTGGAGAAGGCAATGGCAACCCACTCCAGTACTCTTGCCTAGAAAATCTCATGGATGGAGGAGCCTGGTAGGCTTCAATCCATGGGGTTGCAAAGAGTCGGACACGACTGAACAACTTCACTTTCACTTTTCACTTTCATGCATTGGAGAAGGAAATGGCAACCCACTCCAGTGTTCTTGCCTGGAGAATCCCAGGGACGGAGGAGCCTGGTAGGCTGCAGTCTATGGGGTAGCACAGAGTGTGACACGACTGAAGTGACTTAGCAGCAGCAGCAGCAGCCCCCTCCTAACTCCTCTCATAACATTAAGTTGTTTTCTGCATCTGTCATTTGATGTAGAAAATCATATAATTTGTACCATTTTCTTAGATTACACATAAAGTAATATCATATGATATTTGTCTTTCTCTGTCTAACTTCACTCAGTATGATAGTCTTGTGATGAGACCCTCTTAATTCTTGGTGCATTTTATTTTTCTGTAGATGGTTGCATAGCATCACCAACTCAATAAACATGAGTTTGAGTAAACTCTGGGAGATGGTGAAGGACAGGGAAACTTGGGGGTACTGCAGTCCATGGGGTCGCAAAGAATCAGACACGACTTAGCAACTGAACAGCATTATTACACTTATTATCTTTTGCAACTTTTCTGTAAACCTAAAACTATTCTAAAATTAAAATTTTATATTAAAAAATCAAGCCATGCATAATTTTATACACACATTTCATAATAAATTGACCCTATGGATCAAAAATAGAAACTCAGAATTCGATCCTAAACAATTCAGGTTTTAGAAAAATAATGAAAGTGTAATAATACAGGTTTTACTGTTTTTAATCTAACCTGTTGAATTCTATGAACTCTGAAGTTCTTCCTAACTTTTTCCTATAAACTTCTTTGGATAAAGCCTCTGGGGAAACAGAAATACTGGATAATTAAAAATGGAAGGGATGGGCTTCCCTGATGGCTCAGTGGGAAAAAATCAGCCTGCCAGTGCCAGAAGACGTGGGTTCTATCCCTGGTCCGGGAAGCTCCCACATGCTTTAGAGCAACTAAGCCTGCGCACCACAACAGTTGAGCCTGTGCTGTAGAGCCCAGAACCATAACTACTGGCCTCATGGGCCCTAACGCCTGTGCTCTGCAAAAAGGGAAGCCACTGCAATGAGAATCCCATGGACTGCAACTAGAGGGTAGCCCCATTCACTGCAACGAGAGAAAAGCCCATGTAGCAACGAGGATCCAGCACAGCCAAAAGTAAAGAGGTAAATTATAGAATCAACTTCCTGTGATTAAAATCTTAAAAAAAAAAAAAAAGAAAGAAAAGAATGGAAGAGGGTAAGGAAAGTAAGTGATTGAGGGTAAAGCACACGTCTCAAAAGAGGAAGGGTCCATAAGGAGGAAATGACTAGGTTTTTATATTTATAGAAAAGCAATATTTGATTGATTACATGTTCACAGACATATTTTGAGGGGTGGAAGAATATTTGTAAGTTAATCAATAGGACATTAAAAAGAAATTCTTTTCTTTATCGACCTTTGTTGTCTGAGAAGGAACATTGGCGGGCAGGTACGGCATCAGCAGTGAGGTTAGATTCCCTGTGCAAAGTATTCAAAGGAGATGATCAGAAAGAAGCTTTATGACCTTTAGCCCAATAGGCACTTTGAGGATGGGAAGGATTGATGTTTAAAAGGCCAAGAGAGGCAGTATCTTAGTGGTGAGTTGTCGGAACTGGGCGTCTACCCCTGCTCCCAGCACCACCAGGGTAGGGGTGCTTGCCTTTCACTTCAGTCTAGTGAGAGGGGCCATGAGGAGGCCAGCCAGAATGCTTGATGCGTGTCCCTTGATTGGGGGGCACATACTGGACTGCCATCTGAAGTATGTGGAAGATAGTCTCGAAATGAAAGACTGGCTGAAACCATGCATGAAGGCCAGGTGAGAACAAAGGCTGGACATCTGACATCTGGCAACAATATGACCTTCCTCTGGGCCAAATGGGGCCATGAAAGGGAATCAGGTTGAAGCCTCCTGGAATGGGCTCTGCAAGGCAGAGGCGCTCCGGAAGTATGAGGCTGTAGGGTTTATTGCTAAGGCAGGAGCTGAGGTGAGGGAGAAGCAAGAGGTCAGCTAAAGATCACCATGGACCTCCAAAGACTCCACAGACGTGCCCCACGCAAAGAGTTAGCTTGGTCCTCCATCAGACAACCAGGAACATCAACACTGAACCAGTCAATGAGGTCTACTCATGCCTTCTGGTCTTCCTTCCCTGTCTCCTTACAGCCCTGTGAATTTGGGTGTGGTGTGAGGAGACTTCTGTCTGTTCTCCCAGCAGGTTTCCAGACCCAGGCAGGCCCAAGCTCAGGGAGAACAGTTTGCTCCCCTCTGTTAAAATACAGTTCCAGTTTGTTAAGAGGAAGGCTAAGTAGGAGACAGAGCAGGACTCTCTCTCACAGTTTCTCTTGGAAGTCACGAACTGAGCATGAACAGGGAATAAACCTGGAAACCTGGTTCTACAAGCTTGTCAGTGTACTAAGCCGCATAAAACAGTGATCTATCAGTCCTAAATCCTAAATTAGCTACTGGATTTTTAGAAGTACAGGATGAGAGCCAAACTAAGAAGTTTCTTCTAAATCTATAGCAGCTCCAGGCAGCTGAGAGCTAACCAGCTAGTCTCATGAAAAGATATTCTGAGATTCCTATTTATAGAGGCCATCGTGTCATGTGGGCAAGCCATGTTTTTCCGGTACTGTTCCTTATCATGTCATGGATCTTAACTTTTGAAATGTCCAACTCCTTTCAGTAAGCTTGAGTGGCTTTTTAACCAGGCCCGCATTGAATCTTAGGATGTAAAGCTTATAGTATATTATAGGCTATTAAGGCTCTAATGCCCTCATCTTACAGAGGGGGAATTGAGGACCCTAGAGATGAAGACATTTATTAGCTACAGAGTTCGGAACACATCCATGTTTCTTGACTTTAACATATCATAAATTTAAACTAAGGATTTTGTTTTGTTTTGTTTGGGGTGGAGAGTCTTGGATATGAGAGGGGCTGAAAGTAGGTTTCTTAACCATACAGTTAAGCAAGCTAATGATTTTATAGTATCTAAGGCTCTTGTGTTGTTTATATAAACCAGAGGAAGAAAAACCAAGCTGTATTCTCTTAGTGCTCACCAGCTGTATTAGTAAAGGTAAATCTAGAATGACATGATCTGAGAAACTTCAAGAGAGACTTCACCCTGCCCACCAGGTATATAGTCTGAGTGCAAATAGGTGTCTACAGTCTGAGTTCACATTGGTATGTCTCTTTAACCATGGATCCTGCCACTTAGGTGTGTGGCTCTGTGTAGGTCGCTAAATTTTACTGAGATTGTTTCTTCTGCTGTAAAAAAATGAATGATCCAGATTGGTGCATATGTTAAAGATATTCTAAATTGTAAAACACTTAATAAGAATAAAGTCTTACAATTGTTTTCAGTTACTGCCACATGGAAATTCTAGTGAATTACCCTCTTCCATAGACATTTGTTCCTGGGACCATTCTGGGGGTGGTGTTTGCAGGCTGCTTAAGAAGTTGTGCCTCAGGGGTGCCGTTATCATAGATCACAGTATGAATGGTGCCCTCAGAGGCTTTAAGCTCTGGGACCCTGTTAATCTGCATGGGTTTATCTCCTGCTGGACTCTCAGTGTGCACATTGTATAGTCATAGGTACACTCTGCAGAACCTCTTCCTGGTCAATGTTGCCTTGGTAGAATGCCTCTTGGTTTTTCTAAACTTCAGAGAACCTACCTGTATCTTAAATCAATATTTTTGACCCAAGTTTAAAAAATTGCATTTGTATTACTAAATATGCATCCAAATACATTTTACAAAATGGTATGAGAAAATTTTTTGATTTCTATTTTAAACTCAACTGATGGAAAGTCAGAATCATATGAGGACAGTTTGAAAATGCACCAAACATCAAAACAAGGGAGCTTGAAGGTCTTAAGAAACAAATTGGTGTGTCAATGATCCTAAAAGAGGCTGTGATCACAGTGTCATATTTCATATGAGCCACTAACTTTCAGGGACTATTGTGTGTTCCGCTGAGCATGTTTCAACAGTGATTGACATTGCATATCCAGTGGAACAAGTTTTGCACTTAGCAGTTCCTCTACATGAGGTTTTTCAAGAACTCTTTGACAAGCTTTTAATCCATCTCTTCAAAACCAGATTACTTTGCAGGAGCAACAATTGTTACTTTGTCTTTAACCCTCTCTGCAAAGTCTGACATAGGCCACAAATGATATGGTTAGTTGTTTACATGTGCTTTTCATCTTTTGTCGAGAATAGGGGGTGCTAGTGGTTAAGATTGTCTGGAGGTGGCTCAGACAGTAAAGAATCTGCCTGCAATTTGGAAGACCTGGGTTCTATCCCTGGGTTGGGAAGATCCTCTGGAGGAGGGCATGGCAACCTACTCCAGTATTCTTGCCTGGAGAATGTCATGGACAGAGGAGCCTGATGAGCTACAGTCCATGGGGTCGCAAAGAGTCAGACATGACTGAGTGACTAGGCACAGCACAGCACAGTAGTTCAGTAGTTCAGTAGTTCAGTAGTTCAGCACAGCACAGTAGTTCCTGCCAATGCAGGAGACATAAGAGATGTGGGTTCAATCCCTGGGGTCGGGAAGATCCCCTGGAGCAGAGCATGATAACCTGCTTCAGTATTCTTGCCCAGAGAATCCCATGGACAGAGGAGCCTGGTGGGCTATACAGTCCGTGGGGTTGCAAAGAGTTGGACATGACTGAAGTGTCTTAGCCACACATGCATGCACTTTTTGCTGAGTTCTAGAATTATTTCTTACTCATAAATATTTGATTCTTTGAGCAGTAGCAAAGTGCCCAGGGAACAGCATATACCTTGAGCCTTCCTTGCAGGTCAAGCATAGCCATGTGGCAGAATTCTAGCCAACAAGGCATAATTGGAAATTGTTGGAGAAGCTGCTCAAAAGAGAAGTATGTGTTTATTTACTCTAGCTTTCCTTTTGTCTGAAACACGGACATGATGGTTGGAGCTTTGGCAGCCATCTTGAGAACATAAAATTGTGAGAGGTAGGTCTCAAGGATAGAGAAATGGAAAATTCAAGTGTCTAGATCTCTAATGCCATCCAGGAACACCATACCAGACTTGAGAGAACAATAAATCCAAAATATGCTCAATAAGACAGTTTTAGGGGGTATCAAGCACTATTTCTAAGTGATGGGTATATGTTGTCTATTTTTGTTCAGTTTTTCCACAAATTGTTCCTTTAGCCTTCAGTTGGAATGATACTGCGTACCCTGGTCAAGCCAAGTCCATCATGTGCTTCAGGACATTTATCAAACTCACATCCTGTGAGAAATCTTTCACTTTTCTTCTTCCTTTCTGATCAGCTTTATAAATAGTTGACAAAGACACAACTTTTCTGGTGTTTGAATCAATCTCTTCTATGTGTAATATTCTTTTCTATATAGTCGCTTTTGTGTCTTTTCTATTCCTCAGCATGTAAAGTCATTGGGAACAGATGTCTATTCTAGTTTATCTTGCTTCGTCTCATAACTCTCCAGCATTTGGGACTAGCAAAGCAGTGAATCCCACAAACTCCATGAATAATGTGCTGGTGGTTTAGTTGCTCAGTTGTGTCCAACGCTTTGTGACCCCATGGACTGTAGCCTGCCAGGCACCTCTGTCCATGGGTTTTCCCAGGCAAGAATACTGGAGTGGGTAGCCATTTCCTTCTCCAGAGGGTCTTCCCCACTCAGGAATTGAACTCGGGTCTCCTGCATTGCAGGCAGATTCTTTACCAAGTGAACCATCATATTGACTGAATGTATTTTGTCAAATTAGAGAAACATGGGGTGGGGATTGATAATGGAGCAAGTCTTGATTCTGTTTGTTCAGGTGCGTCAGACTTGGATGGTAGAGCAGGTGATGGTCCTGCTGCCCTGTCCTACAACTAACTGGCTCCAACATTCCCCATTTCCCACCAAAGGAACGGTGACGACTCACACTTTTTCGGTCTGTCCTGGGCTGTCTCTGGGCTCCTCCCAGAAATTTTAGGGCATTTTTATTCTTCCTCTTTTCCCTTTCCTTCTTCTTTCTTCCCTCAGCTTCTTCCCTCTTCTCCTTCTCCTTTTTCTTCTTCTTAACTTTATGCAATTCTTTTTACACACAACTGAAAAACAGGAGTTACAAAATTCTTTGAGAAATTAGTTATAAACTGACCTTTTCCAACGCATTTCTCTGCCTAGAAACTACCTGCTTTGTGTAAACTCACCAGCTTGTACTTGTTTATAATTGGATTATTGCTTCAAATAGCAATATATTAATCAAAGAGCAGGTTACAAGCACTTATATGGGTTAAACTGGGTTACATATTTGGGGAGTGCAACAAGCGCTGACCATAGGGTGTGGTCTTGCCTTTTTCCATCATCTCTTTCAAGAAGACTTTGCTAATTCTGTTCTACCCCTGGCAGAGTGATTTATTCTGAGGTTCCATAGAAGTGATGATGATGATTAATGCTGATTAAGTTCCAGATACTGTGTTGAGTACTCATTACCTCATTCAATCCTCCCAACAAACCAAAGAACTATGTACTGATATTACTCTAATTTTACAGACAAGGAAACTGAGGAACATTTAATCAACCTGCCCAGGGCTTTATAACTAGTAAATGAGAGAGAGAGAGAGACATTCCAATGTGGGTGGTCTAGTTTAATCAACTCTGTTTTAAAGGGAAGGGAACTGCATCAATCTGCTTGGGCTGATACCACAATGAAATACTGTAACAAAATTCTGTGTGGCCAAGAGGAGATTTATTTTCTCATAGTTCTGGAAGCTAGAAAGTCCAAGATGAAGGTCCAGCAGGGTTTTGTTTCTGTGGAGAGCTCTCCTCCTGGCTTGCAGGTGGTCACCTTCTTACTGTGTCTTCACATAGAGGAGAAAGAGCAAGTTTCTAGTATCTCCTCTCATAAGGGCATTCAGTGTCTTCAGGAGAGCCCCACTCTCATGACCCCCAATAACCGTAACTACCTCCCCCAAAACCCCACATCTAAATACTATCATACTAGGGTTTAGGATTTTAACATATGGGAGGACACAGACATTCAGTTCATAACAGGAACTAAGGCTTGGGGAGATTACATAATACAGCCAAGGTCAGAGTTACTGGGTAGAAGGGCAAGTACAGGATCCCCAAATTTCTGGAGGCAGATGGGCCTCTGTGCTACTTTGAGTCAAGAAGGCCAGAGAATAAGAAAGAACAAGTGGGAAGTGGGGGTCCATGGTACTGTCAGACATTTAGGATTCCCAAACAACACTGGAAGGCCAGGGCACCTGAACCCTGGTAACTACAAAAATAAACATATCTCTTTCTCTTCTGCTATATGAGGTTAGAATATTTTTACTTACGCACAAAGAAATCGACCTTCCTTTCTTCATCTGAGTCAATGCATAATTAACCTCTAATAAATGAAAGCCTGGCCTTCAGAAAAAAAGCTCTCTCTCCTAATTTTTGAGATTCTATCTTAAGTAGGAATTACACAGAGCAGTAATGTTTTTGTGAAGCTTGTGGTTCTTGCCAACATTTTCAGTATTGTATCAGTCAAGATTTTGACGGGAAACAGATGGCACATTAAGATTAGGTGATTTGAGGGGAGTTTGATGAAAAGTCAGTTTAGAAGGATGCAAGCATGGCTTAGGAAAAGCGACAAGGATGGTGTGTACCCCATCAAAGCAAACCACGTGCCATGGTTCGTGTTAATACTGCCAGGCCTGAAGGAACAAGTGAAGGGTGAGGGGCTTCCCAGGGGGGGCTAGCGGTAAAGAATCTGCCTGCCAATGCAGGAGATGCAAGAGACATGGGTTCAATCCCTGGGTTGGGAAGATCCCCTGGAGTAGGAAGTGGCAACCACTCCAATATTCTTGCCTGGAAAATACTGGACAGAGGACTCTGGTGGGGTTACAAAGAGTCAGACATGACTGAGTGACTCAGCATACAAGGGAGACCCAGAGAGAGAGGTGAACAGAGAGGACTGCCTGACTGTGTAGGAGTAGAGCCAAGCCACAGCCCAGCATGGGGATTTCCCGGGGAAAACCACCCACGCCCACTTTCTTCTTGCTTCTCATCTCCTGACACTGTACCACCTGTGAAATCTGACAGGCGCCAACAGCAAGGGGTTATGTTGATGTATTCTGAACATGTCATCTTCTTAGGGCAGAGAGCAGGGTTTAGAAGAATGGAGAATTCACTTGGAGGATAAAAGGAGGACATTATCCCAAATATCATTTTCAGTGCAGCGGAGAGTTAGGAAGTGATCCTGCCTGCTGTTTAAGCTGTTCTGCCTTTTTTTCTGTTAAAGGCCATACGTGGTAGATAATCTAGTGACTGGAATGGTTCACTTAGTATGTGAAATGAGAAAGAAGTGTGATAGACTAACTTTAAATATCTTCCTTACCCAAGAAGAATGAGGTATTACATCCTACCATACTCAAGATCTGGATTTAGAGTTAACTACAAATCAATAATACTCTTAAATATAAATTTCCATGGATTGGGTAAGTACAATACTTAAGATCAACTGAGAAATTCAAACTGGTTTATGAGTACATTTTGTAGAAATAGCTTTGACAGCCAACCTGAAGAGACTTGATCTGATAAACTGTGGCTCCCTATTTCTACACTCCCAGGAAGGAATAGTCCCTGGAGTCAGGGGGTAAAATTGTGGGTGTCTAGCTTTGTCACTCACTAGGGTATGTGTGTGCATGTTCAAGTCACTTCAGTCATGTCCGACTCTTGGCAACCCCCTAGACTGTAGCCTGCCAGCCTCCTCTATCCATGGGATTCTCTAGGCAAGTATACTGGAATGGTTAGCCATTCCCTTCTCCAGGGGATCTTCCCAACCCAGGATCAAACCCTCATCTTTTACGTCTCCTGCATTGGCAGGCAGATTCGTTACCACTAGTGCCACCTGGGAACCAGGGCATATCAGACCATCGTAGCTTGAGAATGGAGGAAGATAATCGTGCCTCCCCAAAGGGTCCTTGTGAGGACCCTTAGCATAGCGTCTGGTACAGAGGAAGGAGCTGTTAGATATGAGTTGTTCTAGCTTGGGTGAGTTAGGGAGTCTGGCTAACAGCAGAGGAGCCTTTTATTTCAGTTGAAATAAGGAAGTGATACCTTTGCTGGAATGCTGGCTTTCTGAAAATGAAAATGCAGTTTCAAAGGGGATATGTGCCTTCTCCAGAAAATGATGAATTATGGGTGTTTTTGCAGTCTGTGATACCAATACAAATAATTAAATCAAAGTGAGCCTGGAATGGACTCAAAGGCTAATGGAAGTGTCAGGATGGAGATTAAGAACTGAGAAGCAGCTGAGGAGGAGGAGGAGGAGGAGAAACACTTCTTATCTACCAAGGGAATTTTGCTATATCTGTGGCAGCCTGTTCATAGCTTCAGGGTCAAATGCAAAGAGGATGTGCACAGCTGTCACTCCCGTGACTATATGAGATCAGGAAATGTGTTTTTGTTTTTGGTAGTCTCCATCTACTATACCTTCAATAATGTAGTGAAGTAGAGATGCATGCTCAGATGGTCCCAAACGCTGTGACATATGGAAATGGTTGACCAGCATAGGAAAGGATTTCCTTTTCTTTTTAATTAAAAAAAGATGATCTTTACTAAAACTTAACTAACTTAAATAAGCCTCAAATGTTTACATAATACAAAATAACAAAAGATAAAATCTCCTGTCTAGACAGCATTTTTTGTTTACGTGACTGGACTATTTTTAAGGATTGTTACCAAGAACACTTTCTCAGACTCCTAGAGTGGACTTTCCCACTCTGATTTCCTCTTTTTATTTGGTCTCAAAGACTCTAGCAGTTTTCTTTTGCCCTGTTCTTTGAACTCCTTTTCTCATGTTTGAGAGTCAAGTCTTATGACTTCTTGGATTTCCTACCAAGGCAGTTCCCCTCCTGCTTACCCTCCACCCCCATCTTTTAGTACCATTTCCAAGGTGGTGCACCATTATGAAAACACAAGCAGATGTTCTTTCTCTCTGTGATTATTAAACCTCCAGTCTAATTCCCCTATAATATAGTCTTCCTTTCTCCTGCCTCTTTCCAAATTAAAGCAGTTAATTTACCCTCTGTAGAATGAATTTCTTTATTTTCTGTATGTCTCATCCCTCTTTTAGAGATTGGTTTTCTGTGCAATGAAGATTTTTAAGAGTTTGTGAATTTATAAAACCAGGATTAGAACAAGTTTTCACTTGTTTCAATATCATATACCATACGAGGAAGGTCAACATGAAACTTTCCTCCATACAGTAGGGAAATAAATTTTAAAAAGGCTCCAAATGAAGTAGCTCTGAAAAACTGAAGAAACTTACACATGACCAGAGCCAAGTAGGTCTAAGGGCAAATACTACCCTTGAATAAAACACCTCATTGAGGAGCGTGTCATTTGTGATTCCTTCCGGGAGCTGAAAGAAGAGCTTCTTATGGAGGTGGTGAGATTCTGCCTCCTACAGAGAAGTGAATAACAGGGGGCAGGATTTCTTTGAACATCAACGAAGGGATGAGGATCTGTTATCTGGGGACAGTTTGAAGGGAGCCTTAAAGGCTGGCAAGGGTAGCTCAGTAATTGGGCTCTATGAGGCAAGATTTAAAGCTTATTTTAACAAAGATTTGGGATCAATAGCTTTGGAATGATATTTTTGTTATTCTTCTTTGATTTAGCACTAATTAAGAAAAGCATTGGTTTACAGAAGAGAGCTGAATGATTAACTGATCCAGAGGTCTTGGAGCATTTCTGCTGAGCAAGCTAGGTGATCCAGTCTCATTCAGTGCTGACTAAGGATATGGAATAAACTGGTGGTAGGAGGGTCTTCCTTTTTCACTTACTTTCCATTGGTAGCTGGGCTTCCCTGGTGGCTCAGCTGGTAAAGAATCTGCCTGCAATGCAGGAGCCCTGGGGTTCAATCCCTGGGTTGGGAGGATCCCCTGGAGAAGGAAAAGGCCACCCACTCCAGTATTCTGGTCTATAGAATTCCATGGGCTCTGTAGTCCATGGGGTTGCAAAGAGTTGGTCAAGACTGGGAGACTTGGACTTTGACCTTTCCATTGGCAGCTGGTTGCCTGCAGTGTCTAGAATGCACACTCTATAAGCTGGCCACCAGTAGACAGATAGAACTTTGCTTTATTGCTGGCTCTGGGACAATAATCATACAGAGCCCATCTGTATCAGTTTCCTATTCAGTTCAGTTCAGATGCTCAGTCGGGTCCGAGCCCATGAACTGCAGCACGCCAGGCCTCGCTGCTCCTGCTGCTGCTAAGTCTCTTCAGTCGTGTCCGACTCTGTGTGACCCCACAGATGGCAGCCCACCAGGCTCCCCAGTCCCTGGGATTCTCCAGGCAAGAACACTAGAGTGGGTTGCCATTTCCTTCTCCAATGCATGAAAGTGAAAAGTGAAAGGCCTCCCTGTCCATCACCAACTTCTGGAGTCCACCCAAACCCATGTCCATGGAATTGATGATGCATCCAGCCATCTCATCCTCTGTCATCCCCTTCTCCTCCTGCCCTCAATCTTTCCCAGCATCAGGGTCTTTTCCAATGAGTCAGCTCTTTGCATCACGTGGCCAAAGTATGGGAGTTTCAGCTTCAACATCAGTCCTTCTAATGAACACCCAGGACTGATCTCCTTTAGGATGGACTGGTTGGATCTCCTTGCAGTCCAAGGGACTCTCAAGAGTCTTCTCCAACACCACAGTTCAAAAGCATCAATTCTTCGGCACTCAGCTTTCTTTTGGAGAAGGAAATGGCAACCCACTCCAGGGTTCTTGCCTGGAGAATCCCATGGAGAAGCATGGTAGGCTGCAGTCCATGGGGTCGCACAGAGTCAGGCACAACTGAAGCGACTTAGCAGCAGCAGCAGCAGCTTTCTTTATAGTCCAACTCTCACATCCATACATGACCACTGGAAAAACCATAGCCTTGACTAGATGGACCTTTGTTGGCAAAGTAATGTCTCTGCTTTTGAATATGCTGTCTAGGTTGGTCATAACTTTCCTTCCAAGGAGTAAGCGTCTTTTAATTTTATGGCTGCAATCACCATCTGCAGTGATTTTGGAGCCCCCCAAAATAAAGTCAGCCACTGTTTCCACTGTTTCCCCATCTATTTCCCATGAAGTGATAGGACCGGATGCCATAATCTTAGTTTTCTGAATGTTGAGCTTCAAGCCAATTTTTTCACTCTCCTCTGTCACTTTCATCAAGAGGCTCCTTAGTTTTTCTTCACTTTCTGCCATAAGGGTGGTGTCATCTGCATATCTGAGGTTATTGATTTTTCTCTTGGCAATCTTGATTCCAGCTTGTGCTTCTTCCAGTCCAGCGTCTCTCATGATGTACTCTGCATATAAGTTAAATAAGCAGGGTGACAATATACAGCCTTGACGTACTCCTTTTCCTATTTGGAACCAGTCTGCTGTTCCATGTCCAGTTCTAACTGTTGCTTCCTGAGCTGCATATAGGTTTCTCAAGAGGCAGGTCAGGTGGTCTGGTATTCCCATCTCTTTCAGAATTTTCCACAGTTTATTGTGATCCACACAGTCCAAGGCTTTGGCATAGTCAATAAAGCAGAAATAGATGTGTTTTTTTGGAACTCTCTTGCTTTTTCCATGATGCAGCAGATGTTGGCAATTTGATCTCTGGTTCCTCTGCCTTTTCTAAAACCAGCTTGAACATCTGGAAGTTCACAGTTCACATATTGCTGAAGCCTGGCTTGGAGAATTTTAAGCATTACTTTACTAGCGTGTGAGATGAGTGCAATTGTGTGGTAGTTTGAGCATTCTTTGGCATTGCCTTTCTTTGGGATTGGCATGAAAACTGACCTTTTCCAGTCCTGTGGCCACTGCTGAGTTTTCCAAATTTGCTGGCATATAGAGTGCAGCACTTTCACAGCATCATCTTTCAGGATTTAAAATACCTTAACTGGAATTCCATCACCTCCATTAGCTTTGTTTGTAGTGATGCTTCCTAAGGCCCACTTGACTTCACATTCCAAGATGTCTGGCTCTAGGTGAGTGATCTAAATGATAAACTATCCCATAACTTAGTGGCTTAAAACCACTAATATTAATAATGGTATTATTTCTTAAAATTCTGTGAGTTGGCTGGGTCCAGCTGATCCTTTTTCTCCTGCTCTACCTGGTGTCAGCTGGGTTCTGTATGTGGCAGCATCCTTCTGGGGCTTACTGATACAAGGTGGTTTAGTCATGCATTTGGTGGTTAGTACTAGCTATTGAGTGGGACTTCTTTTTACATGTTGCGTGTCCACTAGAGTATAACTAAATTGCTTTGTGTAATACCTCAGGATTCCAAACAAAAGTGAGAAGCTATCTTGTCTCTTGAGGCATGGGCCCAGAGCTCAGCCTGAGTCACTTCTGTCACATTCTATTGGCAAAGCAAACTGCATAGCCAGCCCAGATGTAGTCTTGAACTCTTAAAGGGCATGTTCCTATAAAGATGAGAATACTTACTAATGGCCATCTTTGCAGACAATATACCATATCATCCATAGCATGTAAGTGACATCAGAGATGGTGAATTTATTGGTGGCCATCTTTGCAGACAACATACCGTGCCAACCATAGCAGATAAGTGACATCAGAGCTGGTGACAATCACAGTACCTGGATACTGAGCTTAAAGCACAAAGACACAAGCACAGGCCTACCCAAATTGTTCTGCATCCCATAAACACACTTGGCAGCCTTTTACCTCACTAAAACTGCCAGGTCAAGTTTGTAGGTGATCTGGTCATCAAAGGTACAGAGATATTTCTGACTAATTAGAAGAGTGTCTTAGAGAATAGGAGCAGAGCAAATGGACAAATCATGATTTAATGATCCCAGAAATTCTTCAACTCAAAGTAGCAACTAAAACTTTGGCCATTGATTTCAGGATTAAGAAGCTTAGTCATAGGGGAAAACAGAGGGCTTTGGAGAGTTAGAGCTAAGGTTGAGTCCTGACTCTGTCACTGACAAGTTTGGTGATTGGAGCAAATCACCTAATTCTCTCAGTATCATTGTTCTCATCTATAACATGTGGATGATATCCCCTCCCTTGCAGAGTGGCTGAGAATAAAAAGTATCTGGCACACAGCTTCTTATATAAAAAGGCTTAGTAAATATTAACTATTTTTATCTTTGAATCATTCAGCTATGAAAATATGGCCTATGACTTTAGGACTTCCTATGGGACAGTCAGCCCCTCCACACTCACTCACCTCCAGTTTGTGTTAATATTTTGAAGGAGCATAAATCTTTCCAATTCTGTGAATATATAGGTGGATCCTTCTCCTCTGGGTCCATTGGTTCAGTGAAGATAGCCTTTCAGATGACTTTTCCTTCTTCCTATCTTCCTGCCCTTCTATTTACTCTTTCCTATGTGGTGTTAGAGAAGACTCTTGAGAGTCCGTTGGACTGCAAGGAGATCCAACCAGTCCATCTTAAAGGAGATCAATCCTGGGTGTTCATTGGAAGGACTAACGTTGAAGCTGAAACTCCAATACTTTGGCCACCTGATGTGAAGAGCTGACATATTTGAAAAGACCCTGATGCTGGGAAAGATTGAGGGCAGGAGGAGAAGGGGATGACAGAGGATGAGATGGTTGGATGGCATCACTGACTCGATGGACATGGGTTTGGGTGAACTCCAGGATTTGGTGATGGACAGAGAAGCCTGGCGTACTGCAGTTCATGCGGTCACAAAGAGTCGGACACGACTGAGTGACTGAACTGAACTGAGCTGGGGAGAAGCCATTTGAACATTATACATTTTCTGTCTTTTAGGAAGAATGGATTTTGCTTGTTTGTCCCTTCGATACAACTCAGAAAATCACCCTCCATCCTGAAAATAAGTGCATTGCATTTCTAAATGGTTAGGAGTCTTTGCAGCATTGTCAGTATGACCTGTAAAGAACTCTCTGCTAAGAGTTCTCTAAAGGTACAGTTAAAACATATGTTTCCCCTTGCGTCATACTCTAATGACAGAAATGTCTTATTTTTTTGTTTGATCTTTGTGGAGGGCCATTGATTTTAGTCCTCCTGCCCCACATCACTTGTCTCTTCCCTCCGTTCTTCAAGAACAACAACACAAAAAAATGAGTAAACAAACACATACACAGGCATAGTTTGTTTAACCCTAACGTAAATCCCGGGCATCCCTAGAGACTCAGTGATAAAGAATCTGCCTGCCAGTGCAAGAGGTGCGGGTTCAATGCCTGGGTCGGGAAGAGCCCATGGAGAAGGAAATGGCAACCCACTCCAGTATTCTTGCCTGGGAGATCCCATGGACAGAGGAAACTGGCGGGCTATGGTTCATGGGGTCACAAAGAGTCAAACGTGACTTAGTGACTAAAAAATAACAATGGCAAAGTAAATCCCATTTTATATTTGTATAAAGCAAAGACCCAATTGTTTTAAGACGAATAAGCATTACTTGGTTATTTTTAACAAGTATTTTATAGTTTTCTTATGTTCAGTTTTTTCAGAGTGTTTCCATCATTGCTCTTTGTTGAAGATCAGGTTCCCTGGGAAGTAGGCTCTGAGAAGGCAGTAGTGTCCAGGAGAGGCATGGGGGAAGGGAAGGAAACAGGATTGTATAGACGAGAATCTCACTGTGGTGCAGTCTCAGTAAAGGCCTCAGCTAACTCTCGGGGAGCTCTGAGGACAGGATGTCCCTTCAGAGTTTTCCACAGTTGAGACGAGGGTCCAGGTTGTTGTACACTCATGTCAATCAGCCATGGGATGCAGGCTGCCATCAGGGATGGGATATGACTTATTTGAGGCAACTTTCTTCAGTCTCGAGCTATTCCAAGAGAGGAGAGATGTCATTGAGGTTGAGGGCTTTGAGCTACAGGACTTCCAGCAGCTGGAGGCATGTGTCTTTCTGTCCCACAGAGGATTCTGGGAGGTACATCAGTCTTTTAGACTGTGACACTTTAGACATGGATCCTTGCCTTGGGTCCTGTCATTTGGAGGATTCCACCCTGACATTTCTTCTTTTTCCAAACTTGCCCCTCCTCAACGGTCAAGGGCCTTGGAGCTCAAAGCCTGAATCCCTCCTAACTGCACTTTCCCAAACCCCAATCTTTCAAGCTTAGGCTGCAGAGGTGGCCAAGGGACAGACATTTGGGAGGGTACGTGCACACACCGGGCTGTCCACAAGCATCCGAATGAAGACCTCCCTATGTAGAACCATGGGAAGTGGGAAGAACAGAACACTTGGAGAGAGGTCCATTTGGACTCATGCTCCAGGCCCTGTAAATGTTGGACGTCTGCCCTATTTGATAGCTAACCCTTCCCTACAGCTGGAGAAATGGAGACAACGGGGAGACTCATCTCTGGTTACAGAGAGGCGCAAACTCAGAGACGTGACTGGGCCTCTGGTTATTGCCACTAGACTAGCTGCTCTCCTCAATGGCAAGTGTTGAGTCAGATAGAGATGACTAAACTTTTCCTCGGAAGACTTATCCTTCACTTTCTTTATCTCATTGAAATGTTTGTGAGGCTCAGAGCAGAAGTCTATATCTATGAAATTCCCAGGAGAAAGGTACTTTAGAAACACAAGGTATAGTATAATCCTCAGAACACACCAGCATTAGAGTCCTGGGAGCAGAAACTCTGAACTGTGAGTTCTGCTTGGCTTGCTCAAATGTCAAAGCCTTCTATGATTGATAGGTCAATAGTAGCTGAAAGATTATGAAGTTTTGTAAATGTGTGATTAGCTCCTAAGGAAAGCCAAATATTTTACCTGATAACACCCAAGAAAAAATAGTTATTGCAACTTTTAGAAATGTTGCCATCAATAAACTGAAGAGTTTTCAGTGTCAAAATTTGGTGCCATAATTTCTCTTCATCTATCACTGCTAAAGCTCTTATTTACTGAAAACACCTTCCAAAGTTCTCTCAAGGTTAACCCAGTATCCAGGCAATAGATAACTGGCATTCTTTTTTGCTTCTGAATCATGTTTCCAGTAGACTTCACATGACTATGACTCCTGCAGAAAACCCACAGAAAGCAGGAGGGACCTTTGCATCTTGTACAACTCCACCTAATTAGCCAGGGAGATGCTCCTTTCCAACCAGCACCCCTGAACTCAACTCTACTCCTTCCCCATGGAGATATGTGCTGTTCAATTATTCATAGTCTCCTGTAAGTTCACTGTCTTCTGGTTTCTTAGTTTGCTTTCTTCATGAAGATTTTATATTTAGTTCATAAACAAATGATCTAGAATTATGAAGAAATATGCCCTGTGAAATACCGTCCTTCCGTCCTCTAGATAGGAATAGCCAAGCATTCCATTCTGCGTCCTACTCCCTAAAGTTAGGAAAGCACTAAGAAAACTCAAGAATTACAGAGACTGTATATATCCTGTGTTTACGCAGGTGTTTAGGCAAACAGTTGCCCCAGGGACTATCTGTTATTGGTTAATTGTGTTTGCTTAAATGAGTAGACTCTAGATGCTATCATATCACAGAGAAGTGTTTCTCAGGATGAAGCAGAATCAGGAGCATCCTGTTACCAATTGTGTCCTCTCCAAATAGAGATAGTAAATCAGCCTGATTAGGGCAGAAATAAATGCAAAAGAAACAAAAGAGACCATAGCAAAATTAACAAAGCCAAAAGCTGGTTCTTTGAAAGGATAAATAAAATTGACAAACCATTAGCCAGACTCATCAAGAAACAAAGGGAGAAAAATCAAATCAATAAAATTAGAAATGAAAATGGAGAGATCACAACAGACAACACAGAAATACAAAGGATCATAGGAGACTACTATCAGCAATTATATGCCAATAAAATGGACAACGTGGAAGAAATGGACAAATTCTTAGAAAAGTACAACTTTCCAAAACTGAACCAGGAAGAAATAGAACATCTTAACAGACCCATCACAAGCATGGAAATTGAAACTGTAATCAGAAATCTTCCAGCAAATAAAAGCCCAGGTCCAGATGGAAATGGCAACCCACTCCAGTGTTCTTGCCTGGAGAATCCCAGGGATGGGGGAGCCTGGTGGGCTGCTGTCTGTGGGGTCGCACAGAGTTGGACACAACTGAAGCAACTTAGCAGCAGCAGCAGCAGCAGACGGCTTCACAGCTGAATTCTACCAAAAATTTAGAGAAGAGCTAACACCTATCCTACTCAAACTCTTCCAGAAAGTTGCAGAGGAAGGTAAACTTCCAAACTCATTCTTTGAGGCCACCATCACCCTAATACCAAAACCTGACAAAGATGCCACAAAAAAAGAAAACTACAGGCCAATATCACTGATGAACATAGATGCAAAAATCCTTAACAAAATTCTAGCAGTCAGAATCCAACAACACATTAAAAAGATCATACACCATGACCAAGTGGGCTTTATCCCAGGGATGCAAGGATTTTTCAATATCTTCAAATCAATCAAGGTAATACACCATATTAAAAAATTGAAAAATAAAAGCCATATGATTATCTCAATAAATGCAGAGAAAGCCTTTGACAAAATTCAACATCCATTTATGATAAAAACTCTCCAGAAAGCAGGAATAGAAGGAACATACCTCAACATAATAAAAGCTATATATGACAAACCCACAGCAAACATTATCCTCAATGGTGAAAAATTGAAAGCATTTGCCCTAAAGTCAGGAACAAGACAAGGGTGCCCACTTTCACCATTACTATTCAACATAGTTTTGGAAGTTTTGGCCACAGCAATCAGAGCAGAAAAAGAAATAAAAGGAATCCAAATTAGAAAAGAAGAAGTAAAACTCTCACTGTTTGCAGATGAGAGGATCCTCTACATAGAAAACCCTGAAGACTCCACCAGAAAATTACTAGAGCTAATCAATGAATATAGTAAAGTTGCAGGATATAAAGTCAACAGACGGAAATCCCTTGCATTTTTATTTTTCCAGTATGTATGCTTTTTCTTTTTCTTGCCTTATTGAGGTGACTAAAAATTCCAGTAATCTTGGATTGACCAGAAAGTTCATTCATAATGTCTTATGGAAAAACCCAAACAAACATTTTGGCCAACTCAGTATGTTGAATAAGAGTGGTGAAAGCATACAACCTTGTCTTGTTCGTGGTCTTAGAGGGTGAGTATTCAGCCTCTGATGTATGTATGATGTTAGCTATAGGTTTTTTGGTAAATGCTCTTTATGAGATTAAGGAAGTCTCCCTTTATTCATAGTGTACTAGGCATTTGTATAATGAATGGATTTTTAATTTTGTCATGTGCTTTTCCTGAGCCAATTGATATGATATTATGGCTTTTATTCTTTGACCTGTTAATGTGGTTGATTATAGTGCTTGATTTTTAAATATCAAATTTCTCTTGCATATTAGAAAAAAATCGTACTTGACTGTGGTGTCCTATTCTTTTTACTTGCTGTTGGATTGGATTTCCTAAAATTTTATTGAGGATTTCTGCTCTGCTTTAAAATAACTTCTGCTTAACTTCTTAGTCTATTTTCCTGTGTAGCTTAAGGATTGACAAATGCCTGAAGGTGGGAATCTCCCATGTGTAGAGCTCATATTAGATTAGTTGTCTGCCTGTAATCACAACCACTTTAGCTGGAAAATCACACAAGAATGTAACCTTAACTTTCTTTGGAGTACATAAAAGAGAATGATATAATTGGGAAGATAAAATGATACTTATAGAAACACCCCAGATATAGCTTTTCCTATTTATTTATAGGCAGAATTTGAAGATTCAAATTTAAATCCTTGTTGCATGTGAGACCATGGCATGCCTGAAAATGGTAGCCCGTAAAGGAGCCTTGTACATGAATTCATGTATAATGAGTTTGAATTCCATGCAGAGCACTATTCTCAGATTACCAAGTGTCAAGCTTTTTAAATGTTTCCTTTATTGTATTAGCATATAGGGACTTCTCATAGCTATTGGAGTGAAGATATGTACCACACGCTTTCCTTCGACCAGATAAGCCCGTGTAAATATGTGGCATGATAGGAACCTGAAAAGATAATCAGATTCATTATTTCTTCCGTGTATCTTGGGAGGAGAGTGCTGTAGGAGATCTGAGCCATCTCACATGAGTAGGGGACTGATGCAATCTTTGCAGTCCTTTTAAGTGAAGGAGTCAAGGCCCAGAAACAGTCATATTTTATAATCTCCAATTTATCATGTTGGCTTTGTCTTCATTGCTTTTAATTCGAGGTCATAGGATTTAATGGGCCTCCACGTATGAATGGAAATTCATTTATGCAAACAAAATATCTCTTTAGGGGCTTGATGATTTACTAAGCAATTATCCTAATTAGCCCAAGAAAATATAGGTTTTTGGGTGAATTGCTGGTCATTAAAATAATTCTCTTTACTGATTAGAATTTATGGGAACATTTTGTCTGTAGGATGTCTGATGAAAAGAAACCATATTTTTGCTTTTTATGCAGCTGGACCTGTAACCACACAAAGATGTAGACTTTTCAATGATATATGTTTCATTGATTTGAGTAATATTCTAGTTGTCCTCTGAAAAACACTGCGTCGTCCCTAAGCAGAACAGAAAAATAGCTTTGGCTACACTCCATTTTCCAGGATAATTTTCTTCAAAGAAGTCTGATTTCAGATGACTTTGAAAGCTCCTTTCAAAGTGCTTCCTGGATATTCTCTTTTATGTTGGTGGAAATGCTGTTTGGATTATGTCTGACACTTTTGTACACTATTCATAATGCTTATACTGTTTAAAAAATATGTTCCAGGCTCATATTCTTGATATTCAATATGTTTATTACATTTTTAATATCACAAGCAGATTTGCTATTTAATAACTATCAGAAGAAGACAATCCAGAGATAAAACAAGAACCATGGATAAACTCAAGTTTTTTCACAGTGAATCAATGCCTGAATTTCCATTTGTGTTTCTGCCTGCCATCTTCTCCTGTAGCCTACTAAAGTAAAAGCTCTCCAGTTTACCCATGTGAAGACCAGTATTATTCTGGAGAGTCTTCTTAAAATGGGAACACCTGAGGTCTCCAATGGAGTTGTTCCTGGTATCCACAAGGAGATGATCATTCTTAGCAGTGAAACTTTGTTTCCAGGTTGAGTGGTCAATTAGAGACTTGCATTTATAAAGAGACCTCAATGAAGAGAATCTTATCCATGTGTTCACTTTGTTTTTTTAAGAAGCCAAAGTTATCTCTAATGTTTTTGAGAAGTCTTAAGTTGTTCGATTATAAGTTTGTTGTTGTTCAGTCACTCAGTCGTGTCTAACTCTTTGTGACCCCATGGACTACAGCACACCAGGCTTCCCTGTCCTTCACCATCTCCTGGAAATTGCTCAAACTCATGTCCATTGAGTCAGTGATGCCATCCAACCATCTCATCCTCTGCCATCCGCTTCTCCTACTGCCTTCAATCATGCCCAGCATCAGGGTCTTTTCTGATGAGTTGGATCTTCGCATCAGGTGCCCAAAGTATTGGAGCTTCAGCTTCAGCATCAGTCCTTCCAATGAATATTCAGGGCTGATTTCCTTTAGGGTTGACTGGTTTGATCTTGCTGTACAAGGGACTCTCAAGAGTCTTCTCTAGCACCACAGTTTGAAGGCATCAGTTCTTTGGCACTCAGCCTTTTTTAATGTCCTACTCCCATATCCATACATAACTACTGGAAAAAACATAGTTTTGACTATATGGACCTTTGTAGGCAAAGTAATGTCTGCTTTTTAATACACTGTCTGCTACTGCTGCTAAGTCGCGTCAGTCGTGTCCGACTCTATGTGACCTCATAGACGGCAGCCTACCAGGCTCCTCCGTCCCTGGGATTCTCCAGGCAAGAACACTGGAGTGGGTTGCCATTTCCTTCTCCAATGCATGAAAGTGAAAAGTGAAAGTGAAGTCTCTCAGTCATGTCCGACTCAGCGACCCCATGGACTGAAGCCTACCAGGCTCCTCCATCCATGGGATTTTCCAGGCAAGAGTACTGGAGTGGGTTGCCATTGCCTTCTCTGATACACTGTGTAGGTTTGTCATTAATTATAAGTAGCTGTTTCCAACTGAAAGCATAGTTCTCTGTGCAGTAATGGTTGATCCTTTTGTTTCAATGACAAGGGCTGTCACCAACAGGTGTTCACTTATAATACAGGTATTGAGTGCTAAGGATTGTATAAGTACATTGTAGGGCTCATGCATTATATACTCAGGATAATGCAGATATTTTGGATAAGACAGCTCACATTCATCCATACATCGGAGATTAGGTGGTACTAGTTACTCCCTTCTGGGCTCTGTTCAAATGACAAATAGTGACAAGAATATGATTAAAGACTAAAAACTTAGAATTAGACTTACTTATGGAGTAGACAACTTCCTCAAAACCCTCAAAGTAAGGAGTTTTCTGGAAAAGCTGAACTGTAGAATGAAGTTACTCCTCATTCTAAATCTAAGGGACAGTTGGATTTTCTCATCTAACATTTATCTAGCTAGCCAAAGGGCAATATGGCTTGTTCCTCAAAAATCGAATTGTTCTTAGAACCAGAAATGACTACCTTTCCCTTTGTAATGCTGTGATCACATCCATAGGGTAACACAACCCAGCAAAGGGCTAGGCTTTCTTTGGTCTCACCAATTAGATGAATTCAGAAGAGTAAATGACCAGGGGATAGGGGGATTTAAAATAGGGAGATTAAGCCCACTTAACTGTTCCTCAACTGTAGGTGAAAAGGAAGTTGCTTCCTCTTAGTGGGATCAGGAAGAGTGCTGTGGCCATGAAAATGTGCCCCTCAGGTCTCCTGCTACAGAGAATGTGGTTAAACAGCTGTTCCATGTGTTCTACTTGGAATTCACTGTCATATTTGCACCTAGGTCTCAGTTTCCAAAGGTTGTTCCTAGCCAATGCTGAATGTGACTGAAATACCAAGGCAGGTCCATTTGAGGGAGATAAAAGTCTTCGAGGACAGGTGATTTTGGCTCAAAAGGACTCTACACTAGCTTTACTGAACTTTCTTAGAAATGCACTGCAGTCAAAGACTTTTCTTCCTGCCTCCCTTTCCTCTTCCCCTTTCTTTTCTTCCTTCCCTTTCTCCTTCACAGGGGTCAGCCCTGAATTGCAGTCTGATGCTCTCCCAGCCTTCTCCGGCTTCCCCTCTCCCACTGCCTCTCACTGGCATTCTCCTAGTATCTCTTATTCATCTGTGATCCTGGCTTGTTGTCTGCCTCTCAGAGGACCTGGACAAATTCAAGGAGCAAAGTCATAGGCTATCCACCAACACCAACCATAGTGAAGTCGCTCAGTCATGTCTGACTCTTTGCGACCCCGTGGACAGAGGAGCCTGGCTCTCTGTCTGGGATTTTCTAGGCAAGAGTACTGGAGTGGGTTGCCATTTCCTTCTTCAGGGAATCTTCCTGACCCAGGGATCGAACCCAGGTCTCCCGCATTGTAGACAGACGCTTTACCATCTGAGCCACCAGGGGTTTCACCAACCATAGATGTATACAAAATAATTTCAAGAAGTGCAGTACTCTGTGAACTTGGACATACTGAAAGCTATTCCTCAGGACTAAGAGAAAAATTGGACCTTCTCCATTGTTACTTCTCAAATGGTGGCTCAGGTGGTAAAGAATCTGCCTGTAATGTAGGAGACACAGGAGATGCAAGTTCAGTCCCTGGGTTGGGAAGATCCTTTGGAGAAGGGAATGGTTACCCACTCCAGTCTTCTTGCCACGGACAGAGGAGCCTGGTGGGCTATAGTCCACGGGGCCAAAAAGAGTTGGATATGACTGAGTGACTAGCACTTTCACAAATTAACAATGGTAAATGACATTTTCTTTTTAACTTCCTAGTCCATGATTTATTGATACTTTTGTAAAACACAAAAACAAAACTTAAAAAATTAGATAAAAGATGTATGAAACCGAAGCCCCAGTTTTTTATTATTAGAATAAATTAATATAAAGTTACTTTACAAAGTTGTAATGAAAGTTCCTAAATGCTTATGGCCTATACTTATGATGGACTGGTAACGGCGCTTAGCTGGGCACCAGTCCACAGACCACACTTTGAGCTGTCCTGTTCTAAGGTGTGTGGATCTGAGTTATGTCTACTTGTCACTGGCTCAAATGGTAGAAAAGCTGAAAACTCAAGCTATCAAGTTTCTATTTCTTGAGGCTTTGGGGTTTCCATCTGATAAAGGGCTGACTTGAGTAGGTCAGTGAATAGACTGGTTTTATTGGAGAGGAGCTGTGTACCCTGCTGTGAACTTGAAAAGGGGTTTTGTGGTTTAGGTTTTAGTCACAGAGACAGAAATGGCTTGTGGTCTACCACAAGAATATTTCTTAGTCTCTTAAGTTGCATTCAGGGCAGACATATCAGAATCCCCACAGGTTTCTGGCAATTTCAGAACCTGGGGTGGAGTGTTTTCCTTTCCCTTTCTCTCTGGCCCTGGATTCTCCTCTCCTACACTGGCTCGAGATCCCTTCACTGGAGTTGGAAGCATGTAAAGTTTATGTTTAGGGGACCCTAAGGTTAGAGAGAACTTCAAGTCGATAAATGGTAGCTTAGGGAAGCATATACCCTTGACGTACTTCTACTTTTCCATTGGTTTTTGAAGTTTAAGTGCTAAACACTATACAAACATATAATTTTGGTTCTCCACCTTGTGGTTAACGAAACTGTAAGTAGAACCACATGGAAGTTTATTGATAATTTCAAAGCATTAGGGTGGCTTCACTGGGGCCATGAAATGGCCTTGTCCCTGCAATGAAAAAAACCTTCTTTTGCTTCCTTTATGATTATATCATTATTTTGAATGGACTCAGCATTTTAGAACATTTTTAATTTACATAGTGCTTTTTAGACATTTTTTTGGTAAGGCCATTTTTAAATTCTTTATTGAATTTTGTTACAGTATTGCTTCTGTTTTATGTTTCATTTTTTTTGACCACGAGACATGTAGGACCTTAGTTCCCCAACCAAGTGTCGCACCCACACTCCCTGCTTTGAAAGGCGAAGTCTTAACCGCTGGACCACCGGGGAAATCCCTGAAGTCATTTATATTCGCGTTTGTTCTTTGTTGAAAAGTAGAGTAATATGAACCAACAGTCACCTTCTGCTATCATCTCCTCTATTGACTGACTGGCCCAGATACTCCAAACCCATCAGATCATATTTGCCACATAGGCAAAGTAAGAGAAATAAACCTAGGAGAAGAGGGAGGAAAGGAATGCAGGTTTGGTTAGAAAGAAAGAAAACTGGCATCAAACTGTTTTCCTGCTGTGGAAAGGGGCACGGATTCAAGAGTGGTGCATGCCTGCAATTTTCTTTCAGTTTCAAATGTCCCTAAGAGTACGCTTCTTCCTCAGCATCCTGAAGAGTTGATGGCACCCTGGGGTTCATAACTTTCAGGGCACCATCCTGGGATTCAGAGCACAGAATCTCGCTGAACAGCCATTTAGTAATGTAAAGGTCAAGAGGTAATTTACAGCCCAGACAGTCAGCTGGCTTTGAAGTCCTGAACTTTGGTAGACCTTACCCTCTGCATGCTTTTTCTGTACAAAAAGATGACACAGATGGAGAATAACTTTTTTTTTCATCATATACAAATAGCCAATGCTATTATATAATATTAAGCTGCATGACAATGTCTCTTCCTTTTATCATTTTGGTTGATGACCCTATAAAAATGCATTAAACCTAATGAAAGTGCATCTTAAGCACTGCATCCTGAACATCTGAAAGAATATATTTTATTTGTGGCTTCTTCATCTTAAGCTATGATAAGGGAAACTTAACTGGTTATTAACCTTACAGTCTTTTGCTGTTGGTCTTTGGTAGAGTTATCTGTATTCAGAAAAGGCATGGTCAAAGGAGAGCAGAATAATTTGCTGGCTTGGCAGCTCAGGACATGTGTTTCATATTTAACAGAGATAAATCTGTAGGCTGTGATACAAGAAGATACCTACTTCTAAACAAAACTAGGCTTAATGAAACAGCACAGATGATAAACAGGTCATATTCCAAAAATGTTTGGTGTGAGTCATCCTTAGTGAAGTATGGGCCACTGTCTTTTACTTCCTGAAAATTCAGTGTTTTAGAGACTCAACTGTGTCTTTTAGATGTCTGTTAAGGGTGTATGTTCTGCTCAAGCTTTGATTTTCTTGATTCTTCTATATTAGGCTAGGAGGGTTGGATATAAAGACTGAACAGCATTATACAATGAATTATAGAAAATAATGGTAAGAATAAGTCAGAGAAAACACCATCTTTGAGAGTTGTATTTTTAAACAGGCTTCCAAAATTACCAATTTGTAGGACTTCCCTGGTGGTCCAGTGGTTAAGACTCTACTTCCACTGACAGGGGTTTGATCCCTAGTCGGGGAACTGAGATGCTACCTACTAAGATCCTGTATGATATGACCAAACAAAAACTAAAACAAAATTACTGACTCAAGATCAGAGGTGCAGAAGAGATTGTAGGGTGGCTAGAACCCGAGGCACGGCAGACTGTCTGCTTTGACGTGTTTTCTCCTGTCTCTTCTTCCTTCTACCATTTTTACTCTAAATTTGATTTCAAGGAGCACAGAGCCCGTATTTTGTGTTATTCAAAAATTATTTTGATTCAAAGAAAATATATCTATCCCAGATAGGAAATGATGCCTCATTTTTGCCATACATTCTTAATCCATCCTTTCCCACTTTTTTGCCTTACAGAGGAGCCCCAAGATGAAGCCTTTAAATAGTCCAAAAGGAAAAAAAAAAAAAACAACACCACTCTTCCCCCAAGTCTCTGCTTGCTCTCATGGTGGAATTCTGCTTGCTCCTCCTGACATTTCTGATCTCATGTTTTCATCCCACTGAAGAGACTTGGAAGGTGGGTCTCAGTCTTTTTGCTTTTCTACCCTGAAAGACGCTGGATCATGGGGATGGGGTTTAATTTGAAAAACAAGACTTTTGGAACTGATTAAACATGCATGTAAAATATCTCTACATTAAGTCATTGTATAGTAAAATTTAACAAGACAAGTGAGCAGGTGGTAAATGAACAAAAACTGATGTGAAAAGTGATGTTTACATAAATAGCAGCCCAACTAATCATTTGAAATACAAAAGACTTCAAGACATCTAAAATTTTGGGTATCCCAAGTTCCAAGTGTTCTAAGGGCTTCTGGAATCTTTTAAACTTTACCCTTCAGCACTCTTTAAAGCAGAGAAGGACAGAATAATTTTCCTTCTCAAGTTGAGACTTTTAAACTACCCTTAGATCTTGCACAGAGTTGAAATGCATGTTCTCCTTGATCCAGCACAGGAACTATAACTCTCCAAAAATAACAAGTTGTTTTGCAGCTCATAGAACAAAACTCAGTCATACCAGAAAGTCTCTGAAAAGAAAGACTTCAGAGGGCATTTTGGGAAGTGAACAGGAACTTCTTTAATGGTAGAAAAAGGGATGGATCTGGCTTAACTACATAAAACAAGTGTGTGTGTGTGTGTGTGTGTGTGTCCCTGTCATCTCACCTCCATTTCTAAGCCACATCTTCTTTGAATTTTCAGCACTCTAATCAGATATGTTACATGTTAATTGCAAAAAGTCTACTTGTGATGAGAATGAAGTTTCTGTGCTTTGACATATTAAATGCTGGATAAAGAGGTTTACTTGGAACCTAAAATTATTGAAAAAAATGGTATCAGAATGAGAAGATAGATATCTTTGCATTCTCATTGTTTTTTTAAAGAGAAGATATCATTTATAATATTCCTTTCTTATTATCTTAAGCAGTAGATTTTTAAAGCTGATTTTTATATTTTATATTTGGTATTCAAGTTCATAATGAGGTATCATAAATACTCGCAAGTTTTTGAATTTAATCAATAAGATATTTGACATTTGTTTGACTTTTTCTTTGAGTGAAATCTATTTATTTTTTCCAAACTTTACACTTTCATTTTGTATTTGGGTACAGCTGATTAACAATGTTGTGGTAGTTTCAGATGAGCAGCAAAGGGACTCAGACATACATGTACCTGTGTCCATTTTCCCCCCAAACCCCCTCCCATCCAGGCTGGCACATAACGTTGAGCGGAGTTTCATGTGCTATACAATATGTCCTTGTTGGTTATCCATTTTAAATATAGCAGTGGGGTCATGACCTTTCCCAAATCCCTAACTGTCCCTTTCCTCCGGCAATCATGAGTTCGTTTTCTAAGTCTGCGAGTCTCTTTCTGGTTTATAAGTAAGTTCATTTGTATCATTCCTTTTTAGAGTCCACATATAAGGGATGTCATGTGATATTTCTCCTTCTCTGTCTGACTTACTTCACTCAGTGTGACACTCTCTAGGTCTGCCCATGTTGCTGCAAATGGCCTTATTTCACTCTTTTTTAATGGCTAATACTCCATTGTATATATGTGGCACATCGTCTTTATCCATTCCTCTGTCAATGGACATTTAGGTTGCTTCCACATCTTGGCTATTGTAAGCTGTGCTGCAGTGAACACTGGGGTGCATGTATCCTTTTAGATCATGTTTTTCTCCAGATATATGCCCAGGAGTGGGATTGCAAGGTCATGTGGTAGTTCTGATTTTAGGTTTTTATAAGTAACCACCATACTCTTCTCCACAGTGGCTATACCAATTTACACCCCCACCAGCATTTGTTTATGGATTTTTTGATGATAGTCATTCTGACTGGTGGGAGGTGACATCTCATTGTAGTTTTGATTTGCATTTCTCTAATAACTGTTATTTTGAACATCTTTTCATGTGCCTATTGGCCATCTGTAGGTCCTCTTGGGAGAAATGTCCATTTAGGTGCCCATTCTGCCCATTTTGGGGCCCTCCCTGGTAGGTCAGACAGTCAGGAATCTGCCTACAATGTGGGAGACTTGGGTTTGATCTCTGGATTGGGAAGATCCATGGAGAAGGAAATGGCAGCCCACTCCAGTATTCTTGCCTGGAGAATCCCTATGGACAGAGGAGCCTGGCGGGCTACAGTACAAGGGTCACAAAGAGTTGGACATGAATGAATGGCTAAGCACACAACACAGCCCATTTTTTGAGTGGGTTGTTTATTTTGATGCTGTTAAGCATCATAAGCTGTTTGTCTCTGACATAAATCACAGCAACATCTTTTTTTAATTCATCTCCTAAAATAATGGATACAAAAGCAAAAATAAACCAATGGGACCTACTTAAACTCAAAAGCTTTTGCACAGCAAAAGAACAATAAACAAAATGAAAAGACAACCCACAGACTGGGAGAAAACATTTGCAGATGATGTGACCAATAGGGGATTAGTCTCCAAAATTTACAAACAGCTTATGATGCTTAACAGCATCAAGACATTTGTTTGTTTTGTGGCAGGATTAGAAGATACGTTTCAAAAAAAGTTTCAACTTTTTTTTTTTTTTTTTGGCGATGGGCAGGCAGGAGGAGAAGTGGGATTTGTAGTAAAGAAAGGTAAATTTTTGTCCTCTATCAAGTTCAGATTGATGCTAGGTCCTGAGGAGTTAAGCAGAGAGTCGACTAATTCTTCATCAACCTTTTTCCTTTTCTTCTTGGCACATAGACCACATTTCCCAAATAGACATCCCTGCAGTTAGTGACAAACATGTGACTGGTTCTGGCCGATGGGATGGGGGTGGAATCATGTAGGCCACCTCCAGGCCTGGCCTATATATTCCCTCAAGATCTCATGTATGTGCTTTATTCCCCCATCTGCTAGCAGAATACCAAAGATCCAGTGGAAAACTCTGGACCTTAAGGAATAGCAGAGCAGCTAGAACGAAAGAATCTGTTTCTAGATCCCAATGCACAACACAGCCCCTGCTGACCTAGAAGGACTTTGATGTGAGAAAGAAGTAAAGCTGTATCATGCCAAGCTAAGATTCTGAGGTTTATTTGTTACAGCAATGAATCTTGCTGACCAATGCAGGGGAAGAGTCCAGGAATATGTGGAATGGGCATATCAGAAGATATGGTAGGCAGGATTCCAGGATGAAACTCCATGACCTCTGCCATCTGGTATTACTCCCATGATTATTCTATGTTCCATGGAAAAGGGAATTTTCCAGATGTAAATAAAATGACCTATGAGATGGTAGAGAGGTTACCTATTTTCCTAAGGCAACCCACTTCAGTATTCTTAAACTGGGATAATCCCATGGACAAAGGAGCTTAGCAGACTACAGTCCTTGGGTTTGCATAGAATTAGACATGACTTAGTGACTAAACAACAACAAACCTAACCAGAAGAACCCTTTAGAAGCAGAGAATTGTCTCTAGCTGGTAGTGGAAAAGGGAGCGAGAGAGGTTTGAAGTGTGAAAGGGATTTGACACTGAAATGGGAGAGGGTCATGTGGAAAAGACCCGAGAGGGTCTTATAGGAGGCGAGAGTGCCAGCCAACTGTTGGCAAGATAATGGAACCTGTCTTAGAGCCACAAGGAAATTCATTCTGCCAACAACCGGAGGGAGCTTGGAAGTAGGTCTTTCCCTAATTGGGCCTCTAAATGAGGAAACATGATAGATAGAGATGCAGACATATAATAAATACTATGTACATCAATTCCCTGATCTGTTCATCTAGTCTAGCTCATTTTCTGTTGCTTTTAGTTATCTTCCTAACAAATACATATTAAGTACCTATGCGTGCCAGGCCTTGTGCTTGGCACAGTCACCTCGTCACCTGGGAAGTCCAAGCCTCTGTCTCCTAACTCACTTGATGAGCTCTGTGAGCTTAAGCCTGTGTATGCATAAAGTTTTCTCCTCCTCCATCATGAGAGGCCCTAAATGTACCTGCTCCGTTGCCATTCAGATGGTTATTATAATTCAGTTTTAATTGTAGTTGCCACTGCACCTGCTGCGATGAGTTAAGCTCTTGGCAACTTTCTGGAAGACAGACTTGCTAAAGCACTGCTGGGTAAGTGCGATCATGAGCTTTGTAGAGCAGAGGGGCAAAGCACCACTCTGCAGCCTCATCCTCGCGTGGCGTCCTCACCTCCCAGCGCACTGTCATGCACCTGCCTGTGTCACTTTCTGGTGCTAGCTTATGAAAGGGAGAAGGAAGGGGAGAAGTCCCCCTGCTGGCTTAGCTGCCATCGGAACATGGGGTGACAATTCCCCCTGTCCTGACTCCCAGCCTGGAGAGAAATGGGGGTCCTCTCATTGTTTTCTTCAGTCTCAAGGGACCATAGGGTTATCTTTTATTGCTCCAAGTGATAAAATGGATAGAATTCTTTACTACCTGGGGATGAGTAGCAGTAAAATTAAGTAAACCTAAAAGGGAAATATGTCAAAATGAAAGGCATCTTCAAATACTACCTTTGGGTATTATTGAGAGGTCAAAGACCCAGTGGAGGAAACTCTTTTCAGCTTGCATGTGTCCAGGTGCCTATCAATTTGAAATTCTTACCTCGGTCCTTGTTTCTGAACTCGTCTACTTCCCCCTGGTTAGTGTTCTAGTTATTTATTGCCACATAAGAAATCACCTTAAAAATTAGTGCCCTAGCACAGTGATTTGATATTATCTCTTGTGGTTCTGATCTGACTGGTTCTTGCTTAGAGATCTCTCCTGTGGTCGCATTCAGTTGTCAGCTGAACTGGACGCCATCTGAAGGCTTGACCAGTTCATGCCTGGGGCCTGAACGAGGATAACTGACAGTTGGGTTAGCTGGAGCTGTCGCCCTGGGTGCCTACATGTATTGTCCTCTGCATGGTGGGCTCGGGCGCTCATACTTCTCAGATGGCAACTCAGGACTCCAGGCAGAAGCTCAAAGTTTCTTTTGACAAAACTTCAGAGGTCAGTGCAGCATAACCTCCTGCACATTCTGTTAAGCAAGTCCCAGGCCAGCCTGCTCTGAATTGCAGAGGAGTGGACAGCACAAAGGTATGGATGTGGGTGATGTGGTTCACTGGGGGGAAGCATCTGTTGTATTTTGTAGGCAGGAGTAGTTGAGGGATTATAAAAATCCCCCAGTCTTATTGTCAGTGAGCTGATTATGAAGTCATTTAGAATGAAGGACCCAGGCTTAATGGAACTGACTAAACTTGATCTGCCAGAGTCATGAACTTCAGTGTCTCTGGTTGAGGCTCCACTTTCTGGCAAGCAGATGGTTTACACTGAATTGGAAAATTTTATCCACCCTTTACTGGGCAGATTTCTCATCAATGGCAAAATCCACACTTGATTGTTTTGTTGTTTAAAATGAAGATACAGTGAGAGAATTTGAATTTCTCATGGCTGTATAACTTAATACAGATTTTGCTTTGTTATTTTGTCAATCAAAACAAACACATGAAAAGATGCTCAACATCACTCATTATCAGAGAATTGCAAATCAAAACCACAATAAGGTACCATTTCATGCCAGTCAGAATGGCTGCTATCCAAAAGTCTACAAGTAATAAATGCTGGAGAGGATGTGGAGAAAAGGGAACCCTCTTACAGTGTTGGTGGGAATGCAAACTAGTACAGCCACTATGGAGAACAGTATGGAGATTCCTTTAAAAACTGGAAATAGAACTGCTATAGGACCCAGCAATCCCACTGCTGGGCATACACACCAAGGAAACCAGAATTGAAAGAGACACGTGTACCCCAATGTTCATCACAGCACTGTTTATAATAGTCAGGACATGGAAGCAACCTAGATGTCCATTGGCAGATGAACGGATAAGAAAGCTGTGGTACATATACACAATGGAGTATTACTCAGCCATTAAAAAGAATACATTTGAATCAGTTCTAATGAGGTGGATGAAACTGGAGCCGATTATACAGAGTGAAATAAGCCAGAAAGAAAAACACCAATACAGTATACTAACGCATATATATGGAATTTAGAAAGATGGTAACGATAACCCTGTATGTGAGACAGCAAAAGAGACACAGATGTATAGAATAGTCTTTTGGACTCTGTGGGAGAGGGTGAGGGTGGGATGATTTGGGAGAATGGCATTGAAACATGTAAAATATCATATGTGAAACGAATTGCCAGTCCAGGTTCGATGCAGGATACAGGATGCTTGGGGCTGGTGCACTGGGATGACCCAGAGGGATGGGATGGGGAGCGGGGTGGGAGGGGGGTTCAGTGTGGGGAACACATGTACACTCATGGTGGATTCAAGTCAATGTATGGCAAAACCAATACAATATTGTAAAGTGATTAGCCTCCAATTAAAATAAATAAATTTATATTAAAAAAATTCTAGGGAATCTAGATGAACCTGTTTGCATGGCAGGAATAGAGACAAACACATAGAGAATGGACCTGTGAACATAGGAGGAGATGGGCAGGTATGACAAATTGACAGTTTAGGACTGACATATATACTCTACCATGTGTAAAACAGATAGCTAGTGGGAACCTGATGTATAGCACAGGGAATTCCGTGACGACCCAGAGGGGTGGGATGGGGGAGGGTGGGAGGGAAACAAAGTGGCAGGAAATGTATATATACATACATATAGAGCTGATTCACTTTGTTGTACAGCAAAAGCTAACACAACATTGTAAAGCAATTATACTCCAATAAAAAAATACTAGGGAAGGCATCATGTGGGGTAAGTAGTCCCTTGGTGAGGTGCTTGGGAGGAACAGAGAATACTTAAGCAGTGGTTTCTGTTGCTTAAGGAACAGGTCAGTTCTGAAACCAAAACTTACAAGTAAAATTTGTACCTTAGAGGAAAGGCTGCAGCTTAAAATTTAGTTGAGAAATTAAGACATTACATCTAGGGAAAGAATAAAAAAGCATGAGAGAATTTGGATTTTATGGTTTTCTAATCATTCTTCATCCTCTGAACCGCAGAACTTTAGGCTTTAGATTGGAGATAAGCTTATTGATCTTTTCTTTCCAGTAGTTGCTGTTTCAAGATAAATTTAGGATAAAACACTTATCCTCTACATCTACATTTATAATTCAGTTGAATTTTGGTATATGGCCAATCGATACTTAAAAATTGATACCTGGATGGAAAAATAATTTAATAATGTAATTTGATGTCACAATGATTTATTCCAGGTTAATGGTTATTGCTAAAGCTGAAACTCCAGTACTTTGGCCACCTCATGTGAAGAGTTGACTCATTGGAAAAGACTCTGATGCTGGGAGGGATTGGGGGCGGGAGGAGAAGGGGACGACAGAGGATGAGATGGCTGGATGGCATCACTGACTCAATGGACGTGAGTCTGAGTTAACTCCGGGGGTTGATGATGGACAGGGAGGCCTGGTGTGCTGTGATTCATGGGGTCGCAAAGAGTCGGACACGACTGAACGACTGAACTGAACTGAACTGAATGGTTATTGATAGAATGCAAAACATTCTCTGCCCAGAATGGTTAACCAATAATTGGACCAGCAGAGAATCAAGCTCCTCCAGTGATGAGTACTGTAGTAGTCTCATGGATCACAAAAGTAAGAAAGAATTAGTCTTTGCCCTCAAGGGAGTCACAGTTTACTGGAGAAAGCAACATGTAATAGATAACACTACTCTTGCATAGTACACAAAGTGGTGGAGGAAACATACTGTGACAAGTAGGAAGGCCACTGATAACCTGAGGATGGCAGTGTTTGTGCAGGCTCTTCAAGGCTCAGAGAAGGCAGTTTACTCTAAGCCAGGAAGACCTTGTTCAGAGGCTGGGAATGGTAAAAGGACCCAAAATATGCAGGGACTAGTTAGATTCACTGGAGAAGGCAATGGTACCCTACTCCAGTACTCTTGCCTGGCAAATCCCATGGACGGAGGAGCCTGATGGGCTGCAGTCCATGGAGTCGCAGAGAGTCGGGCATGACTGAGCGATTTCTCTTCACTTTTCACTTTCATGCATTGGAGAAGGAAATGGCAACCCACTCCAGTGTTCTTGCCTGGAGAATCCCAGGGACGGGGAGCCTGGTGGGCTGCCGTCTATGGGGTCACATTGAGTCAGACACGACTGAAGTGACTTAGCAGCAGCAGCAGCAGTAGTTAGACTCATGGAGGAGGAGGGTTATAGTGCAGTGTGTGTTTGTGGGATGGAGTAGGTTTGGGGTGCAATTGAGAGCATTAGCAGTAAAGGCAGCTGGAGCATAGTCAGGGCTTAGATGGTACATTTGATGTGTCTGTCTGAGTCAGAAGTAGGGTTTGGATGGGTTGGCTAGAACGCAGATATAAAGAGAAAAAGTTTGACAAAATGCCCCTGCCAAACAATAAGCTGAGGCCAGGACTTGTTAACTGACCTCAGCTTGTTTCGCATCTGGAAGATCAGTCTAGGAGGACAAAGGACAGCAGCATGAAAACACCATCAGTCAAAGGTTGAAAAGGAGCCCTAGGTCGGGTAAACACAGAAGCTTGAGCAGTAGGCGCAGGAGCCTGTCAGCTGCCTTTAGTCATGTGAGACTGGTCCTCAGGAGGAGGGAGGCCAGTCCTTGAAAGAGGATGAGGCTTTTAGGCACCTGATCATTTGGGGACAGTCCAAAAGTCTAGGTACTAGGCATTCGAGATCCAATCAAGCTGATTACATGGCCATGCAGTGAGCTGGCTTAAAGCTTATTTATAAGTTTTCTGCATTGACACACTGTTCTTGGGATATGTTTAAAGACTAGACCTAAGGAAAGGATTAAGAATCTCAGTGGTTAGAAGTGTCAAAACCCTAGCAAAGCCCAGTTTTTCATAGACAGGTATACTAGTCAGGGTGCTCCAGAAACAGAACTGACTGTGTGTGTGTTTGTGTGCATGCTCACGTGTGTGTGTGTTTGTATAGAGTTATTTTAAGGAATTAGCTGATGGTGGCTGGGAAGTCCAAAATCTTCATGGTGGGACAGAAGACAAACCCAGGGAAGAACCAATGTGCAAATCAATCTGTTGGCAGAATGCCTTGTTGCTCATTTATGCTCTCCTCAGCTTCATCCTGCATTTTTTTGTTACTGTTATTTAAAAAAATCCTTTCACCTTATGTAAACAACATATTCACTTCTGCCCCACACCCTAGTCTTTATCCTCTAGTTTTTCAGCCACTCTTCCTCACTTCCCACTCTTTTCAAATCTTTCCTTTATTATCTCTGTTATTTTTGTGACACTCAGCTCAAAATCCCATTTTTATTCATCCTTTGATGCATAGATGATGACTCTTCCCACAGGGTTTAGGACTTTGAAGACAAGGACTAGGTCATACTTTTCTTCACATTTGTATATACTGTAGTGTCACCTGTGAAAGAGCAGGCCATTGCTCCTCCACACTCAAAGGAATCATATTATAAGGAGATCATGAATGGAATGGAATTGTGTTAGTGGAAATATCTTGCATGGCATAAACACTATCTAACTCATTGGCAATAGCCAATCAAAAAACTCTTCATATTAAGAAATGTTGTTCTGTGTTTTAGGTTTTAGTTCAGTTCTTCATTTTATTCTGTTGAAAGGAAAAGTGAAATCACAAAACAAATGCAATGTAAAGAATACAGTAAAATATAGAAGTGTTCCTTAAAAGCCTACTTTACTTTTATTTTTTGGATGTGTTGAATTTTCTTTTTCCTTTTTGTCCTGTGCCTCTGACTACTTTGGCTCTCAATGATGACAAAACACTTACTTCCTATGATGATTAAATTGCCACACATTTTTATAATGGATCAAAGCCTAAAGTTTTCAAGATCTGATTTGGTGATAGTTTCCTGGGGGAAAGGGTCTCTGTTTAAACAGAATTATTAAAAAGCCTCCTTGGATCAGTTAGGAGTCCAAGACTTTCTTTAAGTTTAAAAACCAGATTATACGATGCATTTTAATTTCAGAAACCAAGCCCTCTAAAAATGTGAACTCCACTGTAATTATAAGATACTTGGAGATCACAAAGTAAATAGTAAGCATACATTCTTTGTCTTTTTTTTTTTTTACTGTACCAATAGATTTAAGAAATACATACAGAATCTCTTCAAAGAATATAATATCCTAATATTAATTTATAGAAAACACCATGTCACAACCAGAAATACTGGTGTATTACACACTTTTAGAGTTGACCCTGTAATCAGTTCAGTTCAGTTGCTCAGTCATGTCTGACTCTTCACGACCCCATAAACTGCACTATGCCAGGCCTCCCTGTCCATCACCAACTCCCGGAGTCCACCCAAACCCATATCCATTGAGTCGGTGATGCCATCCAACCATCTTATCCTCTGTTGTCCCCTTCTCCTCCTGCCCTCAATCTTTCCCAGCATCAGGGTCTTTTCTAATGAGTCAGCGCTTCGCATCAGGACCCTGCAATAACCTTGCCTTAAAAGAAGGTGTTCTTGCCTTAAGAAAAGAGCTGCAAGTAGAATCTTGTCTTGATGACAATTCCAGCTTCCCATCTGCTGTCTCTGGGCCCCAATTCTCTTGCCTCCTCCTTCCACACTTTCACTGTAAATGTAAATCACTCTCAGTCTGAAAGAAGGGATGAAAGTTTGGCCACACCCCTCCCATAGGATATTGTCCCACTTTAGCAGAATTACTGGTAACCAGACCCTTTCAAGTCTACCTTGAAAGCCCTGCAGGTTTCTCTCTCACCATTTCCTCCTTATAGTTTATAATTCAACCTCAAAATGAAGAATATGTTGCCATTTTATGAACATGAACATATGATGAACTCTTGTCTCCAGGCCTTGGCAAAGCCCATTCCCAAACTCTAGTTCTCCTCTCCTCTAATCTTAATCTATGTCAGTAGTTCTTATTCCTGTCTTTACCACCCAGGATGCTTAAGAAACAGCAACAAATACATCAAACAAACCAATATCTGGGCTCCACCCACACCAGTTACATCTGATGTCCTGGGCTCAAAATTTATTGGAATCTTTTCATGTCAGCTAATGTGTATTGAGGGTTAAGAATTCCTGAAACTAAGTTGTTCTTTTCCTGAAGAATTCTACTTGTTGTCTCTCTCTTCCACCAGGAAGTCTTTATTAGATTTCCCAAAACTAGGTTAGAGCTAGTCATTTATGTGTTATTATGGTATTTTATTTCTTACGGTGCTATTCATTTTATTATTTAAAATGTATATACTGACGACAACCATGTGCAGGCACAGTGCCACGTGCCTGGGTAATTGAGGAAGGGAGCAGGGGGCAGGGGAGGGCACAGATGACAGTTATTTGTAGAGCATGTGTTGTACTTTATATTTCTCATCCCTTCCTGAGGTTCCTATGCTCCTCCAGGAAGCACCATGCATTTCTAAATGACTGAAATGATTGCATAGTGTCTTCTATATTTGCTTATTTTTTAACTTATGTGCTTCTTTTATTCTGTAGCATTCAGCAGAGTAAACTGTTCAGAGTCATTGTGTATAAAATGTGTTACTAGAAAATTTGAATAATTTTATGATGGCACATGACCTGTCTTTTAGATTGGTGGCTCAGACAGTAAAGAATCTGCCTACAATGTAAGAGAGACAAGGAGATGCAGTTTCGATCCCTGGGTTGGGAAGAGCCACTGGAGAAGGGAATGGCAACCCGCTCTAGTATTCTTGCCTGGAGAATTCCATGGACAGAGGAGGCTGACCTGCTACAGTCTATGGGGTTGCAGAGTCAGTCAGGACTGAGCAATTAATACTTTCACCTAGATTTCTTTAGAGATTTAAATGTGGGAAAATAAACCCATGTTGGGGGTTTGTTTCATATATTTTATCTCTCATTAGAAAAATTCACAAGCAGCAGAACTAATACAATTATGTAAAGTTTGAGAATAGAATAAAATTAATTAAAAAAAAAGAAAAATTCACAAGCAAATCACCATAGATTAAATCTGCCCGCTTTCTTTGATAAACAGTACTTGAAGAAAGTCTCTATGAATCTTAAGTTAAAGAAAGCTGAGAGAATACAATTACTTTGCTCCTAACTGAATACAGAACTGAGTAGAGATTTTTGACAACTGGACTATAAGCTGAAAGTCTGAATGTGCTGGATGTTTTAAATCTGCCTCTCCTGACCCACTCTCTACCCTTTTCTATCTTGCTCTGTCCTCAGGAGAGGCTGAAATCTAAGGACAGACCTTCTTGTCCTCTAGCTTTCTTTGGGGATTGGCCTGGGAGAGAAAGAAGCAGGACACTGGAGGGTGAGAGGAGAGAGAAGTTGTGTTTTTTGCCTCAGCGCCCTCCCTGCCAGACCCATGGCTGGTGGTGGATTTCTTCTTCCACTAAATATCACAGCCCCTATAGAGGGGCCCTTTACCACAATCTCAGCAGATTCCAGTAACCACTCTAGAGGTGGGAATGTTTCCTCAGCTCATTGCTGTTGGTAACTCTGAGTTGCTGCACCATCTTCTCTGTAAGGGTGGTGTGGTACCATGTCAGCACTGAGATACTCATTCTACCAGCTGCTAAGGAAGTTGCCCTTAGTCAAAGAGAACCATCTTGGCCAAATTTCCCAGTAGGCAGCCAGCAAGCAATGGCGGGTCTACTTGGACAGTGTAAGGACCTGGCCTTCTTGCCTAAGAAGGCACAATTTTGAAGGGCTGTACAAGGTCCAGAACTCATATGAGACAGACCAGAATCTTTGCAGTGACTGCATCAGGGTTTGGCTCCTGCTTCTACCCAAACTTGCTTCCTTCACCTTCACAGGTGTTGATCCCAAGGGCACTCCCTAGTAAATTTCCTGCAAGAAAATCTTCATCTCAGACTCCACTTCCCTCAAGACACTACCCATACCTTTTGTAAGAGTCTTTTCACTAAATCCTCTTTAATCATCCACTCTGACCGTGCAATTTGTTTCCTGCCCAGATGCTGACAGATATACTCATTGTTTTCAAATCAGAGCATCTGATAAAATCCTAATTTGCTCTACATACAAATTGCTTTCAGCAAAATTTGTGGATACAATATGAGGAAATTGTTCTTGACTAATCTCTATAATATTAACCAGATCAAGGAAGAACTTGTTAATAAAGAAGAGACATTGGAGGGTGAGAAGAAAGAGAAGTTGTAAATGGCATAAATGTCCTAGTCATCTTAAAGCTTATACCAATATACCAATTATGAAATTTTTACCAAAATGTATTTTGGATTTAACTTTTGAAAATAATTTTTAAAGGTGAGCATTGTTTTATAACCATAGTCCCCAGAGTGGAGTGATTTTTAGGAGAAGTGACAGGCTAGTGAAAGCAAAATTCTGGTAATATAATTATTAACCACCTTGATGGGGAAGAGAGGAGAAATTTATCTTAATGTTTAGCACATAATTGGTACTCAGTAAATATTGAAAGAATATATGAGTAAAATCCATGTCATTCTATAGTGGCTCTCTGATAAACTCAAATAAAGAAAGAAATATAATCAAACAATAGAAGAAATACACCCAACAAAAAGTAATATGAAAGATTGGAAAGGATCTGTGAAATAAGGATTTAAGATTTATGGCTTAGAACAGATGGTAAATGACAGAGGGAGACAATGGCAGAATTACACAAGTCTTCTTTTGTTTTTATTTTTTCTTTTTGACAAACAAAATAATCTTTAGAAAGAGTAGCATATATGTGTTTAATTTGTGAAGTAAAGCATCTAATATGGTCAGATAAGAGCACAACTTACATGCTTTCAATAAATACAAATTTTAAACTAAGACAGTTTGCATCTAAGACTGAAGTTTCAGTCTCCTGGGAAAACTGCGGAGTCACCTTCACAGGGATATGTGAAGGGAATCCTTCATTGGGCAATAAGTTGGATAAACAATTCATGATATCTCTCCTAATGCGTGAGTTCTATTCTTCGAAATTTTTTCCCACACTTGGCTGGGAGACATTGTTCAATTATAAAGCATTCCTTTCCTCTTAAGATGTAACTGAGGAGGTTGCATTACTTGAATGTGGGAAAGCTTAGGTAAGATATCTTGAGAAAAGGATCAAAGACTACTGCAAAACTAGCCAGACCAAGTAGCCATATATTGTTCCATTGTTGTTATTGTGATCAAAGACTTAGTTTTAAAAAGTTAGATCACTTTATTACTATGATAATTAGGAAAACTTAAATGATTTAGAGTTAGCAACAGGAATATCTTACAATGAATTGTCATGATTCAGTTATTTGGTCTATGGAATAATAATAACAATAAATTCTACATGTTTACATAAAGCTAAGAAAAATTTATGTTTTGAATTAGTTGTCTGGACTGAGCCAATGCTCAGTACAGTATAAACACAGTCTTAAATAAGAAAATCAGGGGGGAAAATTTTGTCAAATAATTGTGGGAGATTACTGACTTGATAAAACAATTGATTATTTTTTCACACTTGAACTAGTTGTGGCACCATTTCAGAAATTATTTTCGTTATCTGTGTAATGACCAGCTATTTCCCATGATCTCCTGGGAGCACAGGGAGAACGGGCTTCAGTTGCACAAGGTAACTTTCTAGTCAGCAAAGTTCTGAGATCTAGATTACGGTAATCAGAGTGTTTGCAAATTGTTTCCCCTGGATGCCTTAGAAAACAGACAAGTGCCTGTCTGTCTTGGATGGCATAATTGCAGCCCTGTGCTGCCCTGAATGGGGTCTGAGCTCAGTGACCTCATAGATTTCCAGAGCTACAGCATGGCAGCGTTACTGTTAGAGGGATAGAGAATCAACAGGAAGAATCAATTTCTGTGTCTTAAGAAGAAAGAGTAAGCCAGTTAGGAACCGAGTTGCTTGGCTAAGATACTAGTGTGGGAAATAAATTCCTGCTTTCCTCATGGTGGAATAGAAGGGATATTATGCTTCCTATTTTACAAATCTAATAATCAGCGTTTGAGTTTGGTATCCTCATTCCACATCTATAATCAGTTACAGACTGTTCATCTCTTGAGGTAAAAGAAGCTTTTTGGGTTTTTTCCCCTTGTTTAAGTTTGGTAAGGAATCAGAATGACCTTTAACCCTGGACACATACTCCCAAGGTATTTTTAAGAGGCAGCCAGGGATAGAGAGTATAACTTTTGTGGGTCATGCTGACCCCTGCATGACGCACAATAGAACCCCCTGAAAACGTGGAGGCTGTATTGCTGTGCCTGGAGTTCATCTGGTGACTCACCAGGGATCAGGCAAACATGACTAATTGCAAGTCGCAAATGACAAGGAATAAATGTGAATCTCTCTTCTCTTTAGCCTTCTTCAAATCTTTATGGAAGCAGAATGTCAACCATTCTCTGGCCATATTTTTCCTTTACGTGAATCTCAACAAATGGTGTGTCATCGAAGATAATGTGTTTAATCTACATTCTTACCCTGAAAAATAGCATAGAACTAAATGGGAAGGAAAATGTTTACACACACACATGCAGAAAACACATCACATTCTGTATTCTAATGGCATATAATGACTTGTCCATCTTGCCCTTGAATCTAATAAATTGGTCTTTGTAACCAGAGAAATAATATTCTTTCTCTATCTAAAGAGACACTGGGAAAATATCTCAGCTAAAAAAAAAAAGTCATAGCAGCATAGGGGTTTCTGGGAACAATGTTACAAAGACAGGCCCACGCGAGTGCACTGCTTCCTCAAGTCCAGCCAACAGGGCAGTGCCCCATGCCCTCCTTGGCAGAAATTGCAAGAGGAATTTGAATCTGCACGCTCAGTTGCTCAGTTGTGTCCAACTCTCTGTGACCCCACGGACTGTAGCCCTCCAGGGTCCTCTGTCCACGGGATTTTCCAGTCAAGAATACTGGAGTGGGTTGCCTTTTTGTCTTCCAGGGAATTTTCCCAACCCAGAGTTTGAACTCGAGTCTTTTGTATCTCCTTCATTGGCAGGAGGATTCTTTACCACTAGAACCACCTGGGAAGCCCTAATTCGAATCTAAGTTTTAGTTGCTCAGTAGTGTCTGACTCTGTGATCCCATGGATTGTAGCCCGCCAGGCTTCTCAGTCCATGGGATTCTCCTGACATGAATACTGGAGTGAGTAGCCATTCCCTTCTCCAACGGATCTTCCTGACACAGGGGCCAAACCCTGGTCTCCTGTGTTTCAGGAGGACTCTTTACCATCTGAGCCACCAGGGAAGCCCTCTCTTTAACTGAGCAATGAAACAGGGGTCTGGTACTCTCTGGGGTGGCAGCCTTCCAGTGTTTCTCATTCCAGGAAAGTGCCCCCAAACAAACCCAGACTGTCAGAGTCCCTGGGTCTGTCTGTCTCCTCTTCATCAGCACACCAGTTCTTAGTGGGTGCAAATCCAGGAGTGATGGGTGAGAAATGGGTGGTGGGTGGCTGCGTTTCCACAGTGAGAAGGCGGAGAAAGGGAGCCTCCCTGCTGGGACCTTTCTCTGCCAACACCTATTCCTACGGAACAAGTGCGCTTTCAGGTAAAAGTAATAGATAGTATCCTATTCGGGTGACCCTGGAGATTTTTACCTTTGCTTTTGACAGGGAAGCCATGTAGTCTGCAGAACAGAGATTAGGTTGCATACAAAACTTAGAACTAGAAACCCCTGTAGCTGCAGCATGAATCATAAATTCCCCATGGGATGCAGATGCAGGGCTCTGATTCGTTCCTCTTGTAAGACTTCAGACCCACAGATATCCTCAGAGGTCCTCGGGAACTAGGTGAAGGGGAAGTTTATGAGCCTTCATTGCTCTGCCTCTCCCTTCCCTGTCCTCCTAGGGCTCTGTGTGGAAATAAAGGCCAGGCATCTGACAGGTGGGATCTGGATTCCTAGCCAGATAGCTCTCCCAACGCTTGTCCCTGGCACCTCTGCTGAACACATGCCTTAAAGAGTGGCCATTTTCTCCGGTGTGTGTGTGTGCATGTTAGTCGCTCAGTCATGTCCGACTCTCTGCTACCCCATGGACTGTAAACTGCCAGGCTCCTCTTCCATGGAATTTTCCAGTCAAGAATGCTGAAGTGGGTTGCCATTCCCTTCTCCAGGGGATCTTCCCAATCCAGGGATTGAACCTGGGTCTCCTATATTGCAGGCAGATTCTTTACCATCTGAGCCACCAGAGAAGTCCTTTGACCAAATAAAATCTAAACCAAGAGTTTCACCTTGCAGATCATTTGCTCTCTGCCTTTTTGAGATAAGATAATAGTACTCACAACCCCTCTGCCTTGAACTTTCTGGAGAGAGAGAAAATGAAAGCACTGATACTTCTAATACTGTTGGTCTACCAAAAGTAAACCTCACCAGCAATTCCACAGTCTCTAAAACAGAGCAGGATAATCTACCGAATTCATTTAAAGAAATTCTTCATATTGTTTAGAAAGTTAAACTTTCCTAAAGAATTTTAGGAAATTCTCATTTTCCTAAAGAATGCTTTAAAATTATTTTAATGTATTTTACTTTTTATTTTTAATTGGAGGATAATTGCTTTACAAGTTTGTGTTAATTTCTACTGTACGACGTGAATTAGCTCTAAGCATACGTATATCCAGGCTTCCCAGGCGGCGCTAGTGGTAAAGAACCCATCTCCCAATGCAGGATACATAAAAGATGCCAGCTTAATACCTGGGTCAGATAGATCTCCTGGAGGAGGTCATGACAACCCCCTCCAATATTTTTGCCTGGAGAATCCCATGGACAGAGGAGCCTGGTGGGCTGCAGTCCATAGCCTCACAGAGAGTTGGACATGACTAAAATGACTTAGCACGCATGCACGCATACATATATCCCCTCCTTCTTGAGCCCCCCATTCTACCCTTCTGGGTCATCACAGAGAGGGTGTCTTTTCTCCAGTTGCCAGTCAAGATGCACATTCACTCTGCTTCCTGGCACACTTGTAAACAACGAGGCCAGCTAAGGAACACAGTCATGACATGTGTGGGTTATGGCACAGCCAGGGTTAGCACGCCCAGCCCTCTACCTGGTTCCCTAGCTGCCTGGGCTTGGGAGCTTCACCTTCTGGGTTGAGATTGGCTGCTTTTCTTGTTTATCTTGTTTCTTGACATCCTTTTGTCACATCAGAATTGTTTTGTTTTCCTTCCAACTTAAAAAATTATTAATAAACTTGGCTTGCATTCAAGGAAGATAAGCAAGCCAAGATGCGTGTTTATTCAAGTCTGGGGCCTATAATTTTGTCTGCTGCGCCCACTGGGCTGCAGTCTCGCAGGAAGGATGAGTCTTCCATATGCAGGGATGTATAAATAGCCAGGCTTTGTGATATGGGAGCAGCAGCCTTAAAATAGCTGAACTGGAAGATGTTATGATAATGCTATTTTTTAGGTTCATACATCCGTGCAGAGTGCAGCATCTTAATATGTGTGCATAATGTGTTAACCAAATGCCTGGCAGACAGGGGTTGGTGTTGTTTGGAGGGGAGCAAGAGTGGTAACAAAGTCTCAGTGTGTTGGAGTGCAGAGGACCAGAAGTTAGGCAAGGAGTCACAATGCTGGGGAAGCCAGATAACATCCTTCAAACCATTCAATCTGATTGCTAGCTAGATAATGCCATGAAAAAAGGGAGAAAATGAATCTTAAATGCTTACGTGCCAGATGGCTAAAATCTAAGTAACAGTTTTCTATTGTGCAGGGCTGTTCATTTGTCAGCCCTAGGGATTTATCTCTTAAGAACTTCCTCTCCAGTTAAGTTTTACTCCAGTTGATTTTGGAGTGGGGAGGATGGAGTCTAGTCACTGGCCAGCCGTGAGATAGACGAGTGTGTTTGGATGGAATACAGAGGCCAAAGTCAAATTTTTTTTTTTAGGATAATAGATTACTTTTTGTAGTGTAAGAGGGATCTTTATGTTAATACCATTTTCCCTCCTTATTATTTTTTTTTAAGAAATCTTGAATGTAAGCCTGTATTTATTGTTTGCATGCTGTTTAGTTGACTACCACACTGAACTCTGTAGAGTGAGGTATTCATTTTTCACTATAGTATTTTTATAAGGAACTCATCCAGTTTTATTGGTGAGAGTCCCACACTATAATTTTGACTATAAAAGTGAAGCTTTTTGTCTTTTTTCTATAGATTTTGTGTGTATACACACACAGACACTCTACTCATCACATCTTTTCCAAGATCCAGGGGCAACATCTCCAGTAGCAATTTGAGTTTATAACTTAATCTAAACACAGAAATGGCACCCCACTCCAGTACTTTTGCCTGGAAAATCCCATGAACAGAGGAGCCTGGTAGGCTGCAGTTCATGGGGTCGCTAGGGTCGGACACGACTGAGCGACTTCACTTTCACGTTTCACTTTCATGCATTGGAGAAGGAAATGGCAACCCACTCCAGTGTTCTTGCCTGGAGAATCCCAGGGACGGGAAGGCTGGTTGGCTGCCGTCTATGGGGTCGCACAGAGTCGGACATGACTGAAGCAACGCAGCAGCAGCAGCAAACACAGAAAAGAAACAGAATAAAGGCTAGATATCCGCTCAGTGTGGCAAATAAGTCTTCATTTATTTAAGTCACAAAGTCATAGGAAAGTGATTTTGGTCTCTGATGACTCATGAACCTCAAACTGAAAGGTACCCTTTTTCTATTATGTTGAAGCTTCCTTGCATTGTTTTGGGACATCTCTATGGGCACTAACGCTTACACCTTAGTAAAATTCACAGACCTCCCCATGGCCCAAAGAACTCCTTAGTCCAACGGATGGAAAGCTAAGTTTAGATGAATAGCTTGGGAGCCTTATTGTAGCTCAGAGATGTGATAAGAACAGGGGAAGGAGTGATTAAGAGAGCTGTGAATAATGCCTGCATTTTAATAGGAAGTCCAATTAGATCCTGATTATTTTAATGTGGAGGTGTTTTTAAAGATCAAACTATAAATAGGAAACACATCATTTTCAAAGAGAAGCCCTGATCTTTGTTAAGAAAATAAACTCAGTCCTAGAAACTGTGACTTTATATTTTGGCAAAATGACTTTTATTTTTTCATAGTTTTTATTAGGGAAAATTCCTCTGGAATTTCACAAGTATACCTTTAGGGAAAAAATATTTATTCTACCTATTAGCCACAATCAGACGTCCAATGCCAAAGCAGATTTCATTGTATATTAAATTAAAAAAAAAAGTAAGAACTATTTCATTGTGTACTAAATTAAGAAACATAATGTTTCTTATGTTTAAGAAACAGCACACAGATTATTCTATTATGTTTAAAGCATCATGGAATTTGTGCAAGATTTTATTTATGTTCAAGCACTTTTAATATGTGTTGCTAATTACATGTATTCATTTTTTTTTAATTGAAACATTTGGCTAATATTGAGCCCTATCCCATATAATAGATAAAACAAACTAAAATTGCAGTTTTGGAATTCATACTTCCTATAACTTCAAATCATTGTTTTAAACTGTTCATACTGCAGCACCTGAATATTTAACACATCCTTAGTGCGTTTCTTTCTCAGCTTCCTGAGTGAAAGGTACTGAGTAAACTAATGGGGGATTTAAAACAAAGGAAATGTATCTTAATTTACACTCAAAATCGCATTAATCCAGTGTTAAAAGTCAGCTGGATCATGTTGCAGGCCTGTATCCCTCCCCTCACATTTTTCTTTTTATTTTATATGAAAATTGACATAAAGATAGAGCAGTAATCACTGTGTAAGTGTAAATAACTTCTGTGTAAGTGACATCTTACACAGAAGTGGTTTCATAAATTATAAATGCAGTTACTTTATGAATTTGGAAGTGATCAGTTTTACAAATATACAATTGATGGCTGCCTATATGATTTAAGACAACAAAAGCTTCCTCCTCTTTCAACACTGCTGTCTAGAATATCCGCTGTGTGGGCACTTAATCCATGCTGCACAATGCCAGAACTCAGCACACTAGCCTAGTGACTGGTGCAGAAGTATGGCAACCCCCTCCAGTATTCTTGCCTGGAGAATTCCAACAGACATTGGGGTCGCAAAGAGTTGGACATGACTGAGCGACCGACACTCAACTCAGACTTGTGACCAAGCACAGCCAATAAAATTCTTCCCTAACGTGGGCACTAGAAGAGGAGACCTTTCTTCTATTGGATGACAAGCCCTAAGACAGACTTGTACTGGCAGTGGTTATCTTTCTGGGTATATGGGAAAACTTGTCTGAAAATGAACCCAAGACACAGAGATAAATGGAGCCACAAGATTGAGAGGACGTCTCCATGGTGTTTTTAGAGTCCCTTCATCTAGATATAGTCCTTGGATTTCTCAGTGATGTACATTAACATTTTTTCCAAAAAACAGTTAGAGTTAAATTTCTTTTGCATGCAATTGAAAGCATACTTATTAAAAGCTTAAGAAAACTCAGCTCCTGATGCTCTATAATTTCCCCTCCTAAAGTTTTTCTTTTTGATATCTGTCAAACAAAACAGAATGTGTATTAACTCTTCATGATTCTACTTAGTTTTTCTAACTGCAAGCACTATTATATATTTAATAGAGTGTTAAAAATGTACTTATATTCAGGTATATAGCTAAAAGCACAATTCCTCTTACCTGCGCAAGTTACTCTTGCAGGGTCTGGGATGACAGTGCTTTTTAAAAAGTACTTGGTTCTGTAAGTTAACAATGACGTTATACTCAGCTTTAAACAAATGATATTTTCCTTATCACCAAGACCTAGAGTAATTGTTTGGAAATCATTCTCATTTCTCTACCTAGCTTTCAAAATTTTAATTATTAGTATTTGAATTTATTTTGAGTTCCATTAATTAAAATTCTGATGATCAAAAAATTAGACTTAAGAGTCCTGCATCTTAGATATATTTTCACTAGTGATTTACTCAATAACCTTGAGATACCACGTCTGCTCATTCGCCATATGGAATCTCCATCCCTCTGTCAGATTTTGTTGATGAGAATCATTTCCACAGGACTCCTAGGAGATTTAGAAGATGAATGGAATTTGTGTTGAAATGAGAAATGTATTTTTGGTGGTAAATGTCTCTATACTGGCTTTGAATATGTACCAAATATTATTTGCATAAAATTGCAACGAGTGAGGTAGCCACATTTGTATGTTACTTTTCTTTTTTAAAAAAAGTATTTCCTGTAAAATGTTTTTAGCAGTCCTATACAATGTTTCTCTTTGAAATAAGGAGAAGAATAAACATAAAGATTACTCATGAGCTTTCAAAGAATCCTTGCGCTCTGTTCCTGACATAATTTCTTGTGGTTCTTATTCTTCCAGGGGTCAGAATAAAAACTTTCAATTCATCCTGTCAAAATATTTCTTGGGAACTGAGATAAGAGCAAATTTGCATCTCTTATCAGCGGGTCTTGTCCCTTCACTCCATGCTACACATAATTTATCTGATGGCACTCTGTTATTTATGACTATAGTCTGGCTTGTGTTTGTACAATGTTTAAGGGATTAGCTTTGAACATACTTAGTTGAAAAATTGGTGAGAATTGTTCCTCAGTGTGTGGTCCTTTACTTTCTTCAATTAAATGGATTCATAAACTGTTCTCCCCAATATCTGGTTGGGGAAATTTAAAATTATGCTTTCCTTAGGGAAATATCTCTAAATATAAATTATATCTTCTATGGTTTAAATATCTATCTCTAATGTTGTAATGGGAAAACTTAAAAAATTTTTTATTAAAATCAAATCCAAAGGATAGTCTTCACATGTCTGAAGGTCTTAGATTTTTCATTACGGCTTGGGGATTGTATGGACTTTGGTTGGTATCTTGGTTATTCTACTCACAAGTGTGAGTTTGTTGGTCATAAACCACTTATAGTCCTTTTATTTTCACAAATTCTGCTGACACACTCAGAGGCCACTAATAATTGCCAGGCTCCTCTGTAATTAAGTCCTTGTGCTTGGCCACTCTGGCTTAAGAATTCATTCTGCCTCATTATCGAGGCCTATTCTAGCTCTTAAAAATGATCTTCTGTCTGATAACATTGAAAGCAACCCTCATGTTCTAAAACTGATTCATTTTTTAACTGGAAGTATTTCTAAAAACATGGTATTTCACACTTTCTCTCTCCCTCTCTTTTTTCTTTTTTCTTTTTGGACTTGCCACTGGAGATCTAACAAAATCTTGGCATCTGATATGAAGCAGTTCACAGACAAGTATATCCCGCTTTCCTTTGTATATCTCCCAAGATGCATAATGAGCCATCCAGGCGGTTTTCACATGGACAGCAGCTCATCAGGGGACAGTTTTGTAGGAGGAGTCCAACACATTCTACGTTTAGTTTACTTATGCTTTATTCTCCAGAGACTTTATTTTGCAGGATATAGATAGAATTAATGGGCTTGGGCTCAGTGGTAAAGAGTCTGCCTGCCAATATAAGAGACAAAGTTTTGATCCCTGGGTCAGGAAGATCCCCTGAAGGAGGGTATGACAACCCACTCTCCAATGTTCTTGCCTAGAGAATTCCATGGACAGAGAAGCCTGGTGGGCCACAGTCCATAGGGTTTCAAAGAGTCAGACACTACTGAGCATGGCATGGCAGTGGGCTTGGTTAATCATTTGTAACGATTTTCCTTTGAATGGGGTATGCTTCACTTAAACAATCGGCTATGTTCTTAAAGGCCGTAACTGGGAGGAGAGTTCAGTCATAATTTGGTAGTATAGTCAGGGAGTCTTGAGAGATGCTCAGAAATGTTGGATGGAATCTGTTTGATCAGTTTGAGCAAGGAGAGCTGCTGCTGTGTGGGCCATAGAGATCTCATAGTACTTAGGATAGAATGGTTCTTGGTCCTTTGGGGATGTAGAAACGGTACCGATGCTAAAACACTGTAGACCAGTGCATGTGTAAACAACGTCAGGAGACAGCTGCAACTTCAAGAGGAACCATGATGGCAGGCACTTTTCTCCACAACTCCATCTGTGGGCTTTTCTGAGGAAGGTGAAGCTATGGCTTGTGAAGTTCTGGAAAAAGGACATCTCTACAGCACAGCAGGGCTGGACACCAACCATCATGCATGCTGTGCTACCCTCAACCAGGCAGGATTCCACCCAGGGTTAAAAACATAAAGAAAAAGCCTCACAAAACTCTCTTATGTGTAATTTCTTCTTATGCAAAGATAACAATTCCTGGTATTCAAGACATACCAGAGAATTCCAGTGTGTGTGATGTCCTTAGCTCAAAGGATGCTCTCCCTCCCTCAGCTGGATGTAGCTATGTTTGCATGATTTAACTCGGATGAGACAGAAGGAATTACCTATGATATTTATTACTGCAGTGGTTTGAGAGAGGGCCAGATTGCACCCCACATCTGATGCAGCTGGACAGTCATGAAGCCTCAGATTGCCTCCATATGATGTAGGAATCCTCCACGCTTAGCAATTCAAAACTAGGATTTTGCCTTTCCTCTTCTTTGTCCTCATTAGTCATGCCCAGTGTTCTAAGTAACTGCTCTCAGCATGGCCCAAATCAGGGGTGAGATCTCCTGAGTTCCAGTCCTAGTTCCTCTTTTTTTCAGGGAAACCCAAGCTTAGATGCCAGGTTGGCTCTGGAAAGGGTACTGAAGGCCTGGCAGGGAGTGGTGGTGAGAGATGAGGACCACCTAATGGCATTTTTCTTGTGTAATTTGAGACACTCCCTTGGTTTTCTAGGCCCAAGTGTGGCTGAACCATATCAGCATTTGCTCTTTCCTGTGCTAATTAGTGTTGCTTTCTATCAGAGGAGCCGGCGGAGCTGACTTTGCAGTTCCTTCCGTAGTATATCATCACTCTTGCCAGTTTTCTCCAGATGATTTTTCTTCAGCTCAGTAATTAGTTATGTTTGTAGAAAATGGTTTGGGATGTTGAGATCAGAGAGATGGCCTTTGTCCATGGTCTGGAAAGTCTGCTTTCCTGCTAGTTCAAAGATGAGGAGGAAAGAAATGTTGAGCAGCTTTGACCTTGGTTTCATAGATTCAGATTCATTGTGGCTGCATCAGTTATTTTCCTAAGTAATAAAGCCACGCAGGCATCCTCTTTATATCTTCTTCTTTTAAAAGCTTCTAGGTTTGCTTATAAAATAATAAATCCTATAAATATACAAATCATGCTATACTTGGGATGTAAGTGGATATGCTAGCTTACTTCACTGGAGCCTATTTATCATGCTGCTAACTCCTGGAGTAGTTTTAAAAATATTCCAGTAGTCCTGGCTAGATTGTGCTATCAGTGTCCCACTGATTAAAAATATTGCATTTAAAATCCATATATTTCTCATATTGTAATTATGTGTTATGTCCTATGCTACCAGTGTGGTTTCCCAGATGGTGCTAGTGGTAAAGAACCTGCCTGCTAATGCAGGAGATGTGAAAGGCACGGGTTCAGTCTCTGTGTTGGGAAGATCCCCTGGAGGAGCTCATGGCAACCCACTCCGGTATTCTTGCCTGGAGAATCCCGTGGACAGAGGAGCCTGGCGGGCTACAGTTCATAGGGCTGCACAGAGTGGGACGTGACTCAAGCGACTTAGCATGCACGCACATGCTACCAAATGTGAGTAATTTAGCTTGGGCAAGACTTTTCACTTTTCCTTGCTTCATTTTGCTCTTTCACAATGTAAAGGTAGTTTTGTGATGGCTAAATGCAGTAATGCTAGCCTACTATCTGGACATAAAGTAATAAAAATTAGAGGTAGAATGAAGAGAGCTAAGGGATTTCAGAGGCTGAGGTGGTGGAGGGCTGGGCAATGGGAGAGGCTTTATAGAAGGGGTGATTATCTGCTGGACCTTGGAAATTAGTTGGGTCATGTCAAGATGGGAGGAGGACATCTCATACCACAGGGACAGGGATACTGAGAAACAGGACTGAGAAAGTGTGCTTAGTTTAGCCAAAGAACAGTGAGGAATTAGCCCTAGAAGTGGACTCTCAAGCCAGACGATTACTGAGGGCTTTGGATTGCCTAGCCTAGCTAAGTAACTTAGACTGATTCAGAGATGGGGTTTGGTAAAGTTGACACCAAGAGTTAGATTGGATTCCCAGGTCTTAGAATCTAGACCTAATTTCCACTCTAGAGTCTATGTAGGACATGCAGGAATTACGTAACACAAGTCTGATTCAAGGTGGTACTGTCTTATTTCCTGTCTTACTCTGGACAGGGAGTGTGCCAGGAACAGCTATGTTTTTTGCCCCCATTACCCAAGGATGAATGTCCACTGTGGTGTGACCCTTGAGCCAGAGGAATATTCTGCACCATTTTTACTAGCTGTCTTTAGCCATGTTAAGTGCTACATAAAGCACATCCAGCCAGCCCACATTGCCAGAGTGCCAGGTCCTTGCTGTCATCCACACAGAACCCTCTTCCAGGGAACACACACAGTCAGTACCTTTTGGTGAGAGAGTAGACACTGTGAGTGGGCTTTGTGCTTGATTCTGCCCTGAGGGAACACAGCAGCAGATTAGATTAGCAGCCTTATTGGCCTTTGCAGAAGATAAAAATCCAGACACAGTGTTTTCTGGAAAATGTTCTGAAGCCCAATGGTTTTAGCTGAGGCTGATGCCCAGTGGTTTTAGCTGAGGCTGATTTAGACCTATTGACCAACATTGTAAAGCAACTATGCTCCAATAAAAATTAATTTAAAAAATAAAGCTTTTGACCCATATTGTCCCCATTTTATAACAGCATGAATTTCTTGGTGAACCTTTATGGTGGGCATATGCTATTCTCTTAAAATCAGAGTAACATAAGCCCCAAAGGGAGTGATGTTTATTATTCCAGAGAAGTTTTAGAAATCATAATATGTGTAACTTTCCATGAACTAATCTACATTTCTAATTTACAGCCAGGAGATGTTAGCTTGTATTGTCAGTCTTTCAGCCAAGGGACGATTATTCACTGTTCATTTCAGATCTTAGGTGGCTACAACTTGAAGTGATTTTGCAGCCATGAAGCATTCTATTCTGAGGACTGTTTCCCTCTCTGTCACTGTCGATGAACTTCTCTGTCAGTATCAGATTTATCTATGCCAGCGTCTAATGGAAAGGGTAGTAATTTTATGATGACTTCCTCATCCTTTATCAGATGCGCTTGTTAGGCTCAAGAGCCATAGGATAATGAATATATTTGACATTCAACAACTATTTCTGAGCAACTATTATGAGCTAGACACTCAAATCCCAAGCCATGTTATGATGTATTTATGGACTTCAAATTCCTTTTCCTTTTTTTTAAACTTTTTTTTGGCTGTGTCACATGGCATACAGAACCTTAGTTCTGACCAGGGATCAAACTGCACCCCCTGCAGTGGAAGCTCGGAGTCTTAACCACTGGACCACCAGGCAAGTCCCTTGAATTCTTTTTTAAAGTCAAATATCTGTATATAAATATCTTTTAAATAGAACCATAGATTAGGAAGGTATTTTGATATTCCTGAGATAGCATTCAGCACTCTGAGTGGTTCCCTCCCCCACCCACCACCACCTCTCCATCCAACCTGCATCACTAGCCTGAGACTTCTTTCTCCCCAGTCCTTAGACTTAGACATCTGGATTTGTTTCAACTCCTTGGAGATGCCAAGCAATCTTCTCTCTCAAATCTTTCAGATACAGTTTCCTTTCATGGAAGGCTCTTCATCCCAACTGTTCTTTCCTCTAGCTAGCCGCTCCCCTGCATTCAGGTCTTGGCTGGATTGTGACTTGTTTAGGAAAGCATTTCCTGGACTCTTAAGGCTCAGATCTCTTTGATTTTGCTCCCATATCTCTGGTTTATGTACGTTTTCTCTTCCAGAATTTTATATGGCTGAATAATTTGTTTTAGGTCTGTTTTTTGCATTAGACTATGATTTGCACAAGAGCAGGTGTTTTGCTCACTATTGCAGTTTCAGAACTTAGGATATTTACAAAAGACATTTGATAATTGGCTAAGAGATCATTTTGTTTGAACTTTCTTTTACATCAGAATTCTGAAGCCCAGAGATGATAGATGGTTTGTACAAGGAATGCAGAAGCTGAATTAACATTCAATTTCCTGACCCCCAGTCCTATGTCTATGCTTCTACAATGCCAGAGTGGGAGAGAGGACAGCTGGGTTGTGGGAAATGCTTCTCTAGGTAGCAGAAGTGACAGAGGCAGCATTCTGCATGTATGCTCTTGTCTTCCAGCCAAGCTGAATTAAAAAAAGATATTTTGACATATTTTCAGATTTACAGAAAAGTTGTGACTAATATAAAGAATTATCATATACTCTTCATCTAGATTCTCCAAATGTTAACATTTTATCTTTTTATCTCATCATCTTTTTATCTTATCGTCATCAATCATGCCGTACATATGTCTATACATATTCATATATGTGTGTTTATTCCCTGAATTGTTCACCAGTACAATGCAGATATGATATTTCCTTGTCTCTCACTACTTTAGCCTGTATTTTATTAAAAAAAGAATAATCAGATCAGATCAGATCAGTCGCTCAGTCGTGTCCGACTTTTTTCGACCCCATGAATCGCAACACGCCAGGCCTCCCTGTCCATCACCCGGAGTTCACTGAGACTCACGTCCATTGAGTTGGTGATGCCATCCAGCCATCTCATCCTCTGTTGTCCCCTTCTCCTCCTGCCCCCAATCCCTCCCTGCATGAGTCTTTTCCAATGAGTCAACTCTTCGCATGAGGTGGCCAAAGTACTGGAGTTTCAGCTTTAGCATCATTCCTTCCAAAGAAATCCTAGGGCTGATCTCCTTCAGGATGGACTGGTTGGATCTCCTTGCAGTCCAAGGGACTCTCAAGAGTCTTCTCCAACACCACAGGTCAAAGGCATCAATTCTTCGGCGCTCAGCCTTCTTCACAGTCCAACTCTCACATCCATACATGACCACAGGAAAAACCATAGCCTTGACTAGACGAACCTTTGTTGGCAAAGTAATGTCTCTGCTTTTGAATATGCTATCTAGATTGGTCATAACTTTCCTTCCAAGGAGTAAGCGTTTTTTAATTTCATGGCTGCAGTCACCATCTGGAGTGATTTTGGAGCCCAGAAAAATAAAGTCTGACACTGTTTCCACTGTTTCCCCATCTATTTCCAATGAAGTGATGGGACCGGATGCCATGATCTTAGTTTTCTGAATGTTGAGCTTTAAGCCAACTTTTTCACTCTCCACTTTCACTTTCATCAAGAGGCTTTTTAGTTCCTCTTCACTTTCTGCCATAAGGGTGGTGTCATCTGCATATCTGAGGTTATTGATATTTCTCCTGGCAATCTTGATTCCAGCTTGTTTCTTCCAGTCCAGCGTTTCTCATGATGTACTCTGCATATAAGTTAAATAAACAGGATGACAATATACAGCCTTGACGTACTCCTTTTCCTATTTGGAACCAGTCTGTTGTTCCATGTCCAGTTCTACCTGTTGCTTCCTGACCTGCATACAAATTTCTCAAGAGGCAGATCAGGTGGTCTGGTATTCCCATCTCTTTCAGAATTTTCCACAGTTGATTGTGATCCACACAGTCAAAGGCTTTGGCATGGTCAATAAAGCAGAAATAGATGCTTTTCTGGAACTCTCTTGCTTTTTCCATGAACCATACCTAACCACAATTGTCAAAATTAGAATGTTAAACATTAATACATCATTATATAATCTACAGTCATTCATATTTTACCACTTATCCCTGTATTTACCAATTATTCTAGCAAAAGAAAATCCAGGATCACGTGGTTCACTCTGTTGTCATATCTCTTTTAATATGGAAACACTTCTTTGTTTTGTTTCAGTTTTCTAGAACGTATAGGCCAAGTGTTTCATAGACTGTCCCTTAATGTGAATTTGCTTGTGTCTCCTTGTGATGAGACTAGTTTTGCACTTTTGGCAGGAACACTGCAGAATTAATGTTTTGTTCGCCGTGCACCATATCAAAAGACGCACAGTGCTCATTTGTCCCATTGCTGTCAATATTGACTTTGATAACTTAAAGTGCTATCTGCCAGTTTTCTCCACTGCAAAGTTATGACTTTCCCTTTTGTAACTGATGAATATCTCTGGGCAGAAACTTTGAAAATATATGAATATTCTGTTACTTCTCAAAATTTCACCATGAGTTTTAGCACCACTAGAGATGCCTGACTCAATTAGTATTTTGCTAAATGGTATTTTTCTAAATTTACAATTTCTTCCACACTTTGCTTGTTAACTTAATTTTCTTCCATTAGTTTGCTAATAGCAGCTGAACCCATGGATTATTGCTTTATTAATAGGTTTTAATAATTTATTATTATTTATTTAGATATTCACATTATGTCAGCTTTGGCAAGTATGAGTCTTTCACACTGGCTCCTTGAACCTTTGTTATATTCTCATGTTTTAGTTCTTTACCTTCTGGTACAACAAAATGTTTCAAGTTCGTTTTGCCATCTCCCTGCCTTAGACTTAGAATTGGCCATTTATCCATGGAGATGTGCTTATTTCTATGGAGCATAATCACTTCTAGACCCTTTCACATATTTATATCTATTTTTATAACTGCTTCCATGTCCGTGTATCTATATTTCTCCTATTTACACATAAAACCCAACACTTTATACTGATATCTCCATTTCCAGTCCAGTATCACCTGGTTCCTTTTCTGTTTCTCCCTTTCTTTCATTCCAGCTTTATCCTTCCTTTATTTATAACTTCCCTTTGCAACAGTGAGAAACCTGCCTCTTATTATCCCAATATAACAACTCATTTTCTAATTCTACAACACAAAGAAAATAGTTTCAGAATTGCTAACCCATGCCCCTGGAAGAGAATCCTCCTAACTAGAGTTTAATGTCTGTTAAAATTTTTTCTTTAGCCTAAGGTCATTTTGTCTAAATCCTGTATGTAAATATTCCTTAGGTTACTCACATGGTTGGGTTATTCTTTTGATGCGTGGTTTGTTTTGTCTTTGTACTCTATTGTAGAATTCTCTTCTTTATCCTTCCTGATTTTCTTTGCTTTCATTCTTTTCCATTTTGGGGGGATGTGAAATACTAATGTTGTTCCACAAGTCAGAATGGTGTCAAAAAGTATACGCAGAGAAGAGTCGTTGTCCACCCGCTGCGCTCCTTCCATGCCTTCCACTCCATCCGCCCTCATCTTCTCCAGGTAACCAGTCACACTAGTTTCTGCCTTATCCTTCCTCTGTTGTTTTTTGCCCAAGTGATCAGATACTTTATTCTCTCTTGTTTCTTAATAAAAGAGAGCTCTCTTTGCACTCCACCTCACTTCATAGAGCTCTGCTTCATCCTTTGTATGGTTGCTTTGTCTTCTATTGTGTAGATATACCACAGCTTATTCAACTAACCTTGTTCATTTGGGCATGTTGCTGCCAATATTTTTCTTTAACAAACAGTGCTGCAAGTAATATTCTGTGTACAACTATTTTCAAATTGTTGGTGGCTATAATTAAGCAATGCTTTGGCTTTTATTTTTTGTCTGATTTTTTAAAATATAAATTTATTTATTTTAATTAGAGGCTAAATACTTTACAATATTGTATTGGTTTTGCCATACATTGACATGAATCTACCATGGGTGTACATGTGTTCCCCATCCTGAACCCCTCTCCCACCTGCCTCCCCATCCCATCCCTCTGGGTCATCCCTGTGCACCAGCCCCAAGCACTCTGTATCATGCATCAAACCTGGACTGGCAATTCGTTTCACATATGCTAATATACATGTTTCAATGCCATTCTCCCGAATCATCCCACCCTCGCCTTCTCCCACAGAGTCCAAAAGACTGTTCTATACATCTGTGTCTCTTTTGCTGTCTCGCATATAGGGTTATCATTTTGTCTGATTTTTAATTCTGATATAATTTGCATTTTGAGCCATTCTCTCTCTCTCTCTCCTCTCTTTCTACACACACACACACACACACACACACAATTTATAATATTAATATATTTTTACTAAGAATAAAGACATTTCATTTTATTCTTAAATGTTGAAGTGTATAATTATTAAGAACATGGATGTTCTCTTAGATAACCACAGTAATTGATGTTACATCATTTAACATTAATATATTGCTATTATCCACATCCCATGTTCAAATGTTATCAAACTGACCCAGTAATGTTCTTTGTAGCTTTTTCTTCCTGGTTCAGGATCCAGTTTGGCATCATCTATGCATCTAGTTTCCATGTCTCTTTGGTCTCCTTTTACCTGAAACAGTTCTGTCTGACGTCTGCTCATAACACATTCAAGCAGTGCGTTTTTGGCAGGAATGTCAGTGAAAGGTTGTTGTGCCCTTTTCAGTACATCATTTCAATAGTCATATAATATTCATATGTCCCAATACTGGTGTTCATTTTGATTCCATGGTTGACGTGAAATGTCTTCAAGATATTTCCTTTGTCAACTTGTTGCTTTCCCTTTTGTAATTAGTAAGGAATTCTGGAGAATACTTTGAATCTATATAAATAACATTTTTTAAAATCAAACTTTTACCTACTAATTCTATTCATTAATTGTTTTCTAGCTTAATCAGATTTTCTCTGTTTATTACTTAGGATTATAGTGTAAGGAAGAATTTTCTTTTCCCTCCATATATTGTTTTATTCATTTGTTTCTTTGTATCAGTATAGATTCAGGAGTTTTATTTCATTCAAGTAGTTATAATATTAATACATTTTTAATGATATGATTTTTGATGTTCAAATTGTTCGAGACTCTTTCAGCCAGTTCCTGGATGACATACTGTTATCATTTTTTGAGCAGTTCCTCACCTCCTAGTGCAACAAGGAGTTCAGGGCTCATCTTGTATTTTTCCTATCTCAGCCTTAGAATCAATCTTTTCTTCTAGTTTTGGCTACTCTTGATTTAATTAGATCAGATTCACGCTGTAAGATGCTTTTCTAATCGTATCTTCACTGTCCCCGAGTACAGCTCTGTTCTAGGCTGGTCAGCCTCCTCACTGCGCCATCCGTGCACAATACTGACAATTCTTCTGGGTTCACACTCGTCCTGCTCCGCTTGCTGCCTACCGATCTCAACTGCCTCTGAGATCTGGTTCTTTTCTCCTTCTCTTCACGATGGGTGCTTGTGTAGAGCAGCTGCATTGACATCTGTAACTCATTTCATCCTTAGGCTTGATTCCACAGAATTGCCTGGCTAGACAAGTGCCTTCCTCCTTCAGGAATTCTTGTATGTTTCCAGAAGCTGCTCAATTGGAAAAAGAATTTAGCTTCTTGGGAAGGGAGGGGATTTAGTTTTTAATGAAAGGTTATATGAATATCTTCAATCCTTTGCAACAACATTTGACATATTCATGAGCTCCGCCCACCTGACCATGAAGAGTTTCTTAAGAAACCCCAACTGTTCATTTCTCCCTTCTTTGAACTCCTACTGTGCTTGGAGTTTGAAGGATACAATTTAGCTTTTGTTTGTGTATCTGCTTTTTCTGTGATTGCTTCAAATGTTCCATAATGGTTACTTAAGGGAAAAGACCATTTTTATATATACATACATATCTCTGTGTATATACATATGAATGATTTCTCAAATAGTACCTGGCCTCACTCCCCACACACAAAGACACACACACACACAGTGCTTAGCTAAATTGTATCTTTCCCAAGAGGCTAAATTCTTTTGTCTGGGTGATTTCTGAATAGCAGTTTAAGTTGGTATATTATCTTGATAGTAGAAAAAAAAAAAGGAATCTCAATGTCTGCATAAACATGGCTTAATTGATGCTATGTTTTCTCTTTACTTTATATTTTTCCCATTAAAGCTATTCCCTAGGAGTTAATTTTAATTTTTAGATATATTTAGATTTTAAATGCTACTAGCAAAACAAAGCAAAAAAGTCCTATTGTACTCTTATTCTAGAATGTTTGTGGAATTTACTTTTTCAATATTTTCTTCATTAATTCCATAAACACTTAACAAAAGTCTACTACACGCAGTGCACTCTGCTAAGCTCTGGTGTAGGAGAAAGTCTACTGAGGAAGTAACATTTAAGGTGTGGCCAGCAGGATGAGCAGTTGTCAGTGACACCTAGGAGGAAGAGGATTTCAGCAAAAGGAACAGCATAGGTGTCTGGGGTGGAAAAGAGCTTAGAGAAAATGCTCAAAGCATAGTGAGCACGAGGGAGGTTGGTTTGAAGGGACTTGCAGATGGAGGTAGGGACTCCAACATAAGGAGCTTGAAGGGTATGTAAGAGTTTGGGGTTTTATACAAGGCATTAAAATAAAGGAAAGAAAGTTCTGAATCTGAATGCTGTTTCTGAAATCTGAATCTGAGTTCAAAAGAATAGCAGGAGTTCCAAAGAATAACAAGGAGAGATAAGAAAGCCTTCCTCAGTGATCAATGCAAAAGAAATAGAGGAAAATAATAAAATGGGAAAGACTAGAGATCTCTTCAAGAAAATTAGAGATACCAAAGGAACATATCATGCAAAGATAGGCACAATAAAGGACAGAAATGGTATGGACCTAACAGAAGCAGAAGATATTAAGAAGAGGTGGCAAGAATACACAGAACTGTACAAAAAAGATCTTCATGACCCAGATAATCATGATGGTGTGACCACTCACCTACAGCCAGACATCTTGGAATGTGAAGTCAAGGGGGCCTTAGGAAGCATCACTATGAACAAAGCTAGTGGAGGTGATGGAATTCCAGTTGAGCTATTTCAAATCCTAAAAGATGATGCTGTGAAAGTGCTGAACTCAATATGCCAGCAAATTTGGAAAACTCAGCAGTGGCCACAGGACTGGAAAAGGTCAGTTTTCATGCCAATCCCAAAGAAGGGCAATGCCAAAGAATGCTCAAGCTATTGCACAATTGCACTCATCTCACACGCTAGCAAAGTAATGCTCGGAATTCTCCAAGCCAGGCTTCAAGAGTACATGAACTGAGAACTTCCAGATGTTCAAGCTGGTTTTAGAAAAGGCAGAGGAACCAGAAATCAAATTGCCAACATCCTCTGGATCATGGAAAAAGCAAGAGAGTTCCAGAAAAACATCTACTTCTGCTTTATTGACTATACCAAAACCTTTGACTGTGTAGATCACAACAAACTGTAGAAGATTCTTCAAGAGATGGGAATACTAGACCAACTCACTTGCCTCCTGAGAAATAGGTATGTAGGTCAGGAAATAACAATTAGCTCTGGGCATGGAACAATGAACCATTTCCAAATTGAGAAAGGAGTATGTAAAGGCTGTATATTGTCACCCTGCTTATTTAACTTATATGCAGAGTATATCATGTGAAATGCTGAGCTGGATGAAATATAAGCTGGAATCAAGATTGCTGGGAGAAATATCAATAATCTCAGATATGCAAATGACACCACCCTTATGGCAGAAAGCAAAGAGGAACTAAAGAGTCTTTGATGAAAGTGAAAGAGGAGAGGGTAAAAGCTGGCTTAAAACTCAACTTTCAAAAAACCAAGATTGTGGCATCCAGTCCCATCATTTCATGGCAAATAAATGGGGAAATGATGGAAACAGTAACAGGCTTTATTTTCTTGGGCTCCAAGATCACAGCAGATGGTGACTGCAGCCATGAAATTAAAAGACACTTGCTCCTTGGAAGAAAAGCTATGACCAACCTAGACAGCATATTAAAAAGCAGACATTACTTTGCCAACAAAGGTCCATCTAGTCAAGGCTATGGTTTTTCCCATAGTCATGTATGGATGCGAGAGTTGGACTATAAAGAAAGCTGAGTGCCAAAGAACTGATACTTCTGAAGTGTGGTTTTGGAGAAGACTCTTAGAGTCCCTTGGATTGCAAGGAGATCCACCCAGTCCACCCTAAAGGAAATCAGTCCTGAATATTCATTGGAAGGATCGATGCTGAAGCTGAAACTCCAATACTTTGGCCACCTGATGTGAAGAACTGACTCATTTGAAAAGACCCTGATGCTGGGAAAGATTGAGAGCAGGAGGAAAAGGGGACAACAGAGAATGAGATGGTTGGATGGCATCACTGGTTTGATGGACATGAATTTGAGCAAGCTCTGGGGGTTGGTTGATGGAAACCTGGTGTGCTCTAGTCCATGAAATCACAAAGAGTCAGACACGACTGAGCAACAACTGAACTGAACTTACTGAAAAGAAGTTCATCAGATTATAGTGAACAGCTTTGTATATTTTGCCCTTAATAGTTTGATCCCTGGGTCAGGAAGATCCCCCGGAGTAGGAAAGGCAACTCACTCTAGTATTCTTGCCTGAAAAATCCCATAGACAGAAAAGTCTGGCAGTCTACAGTCCATAGGGTCACAAAGAGTCATACATGACTGAGCATGCATGCAGACAGATAGCCCTTTAACATGGTTTAATATATGTATGGGCTTCCCTGGTGGCATGGTGGTAAAGAACCTGCCTGTCAATGCTGAAGAAATGAATTCAATCCATGGATCAGGAAGATCCCCTGGAGAAGGTAATGGCCACCCACTCCAGTATTCTTGCCTGGGACATCCCATGAACAGAGGAGCCTGGTGAGCTATAGTCCAGGGGGTCGAAAAAGAGACGGGCACAACTTAGTGACTAAACAACAACAATACACACATATATTATTGAAATATAATTGCTTTAAAGTGTTGCACTGGTTTCTGTTGTATAACAACATATACCAGCCATACGTATATATATATATTCCATCCCCCTTGAGTCTCCCTCCCATCCCACCGTCCCACCCTTGTAAATCATCACAGAGAATGGGGCTGAGCTGCCTGTACTATATAGCAACCTCCCACTAGCTGTCTAATTTACCCATGGTAGAGTATATATGTCAGTGCTATTCTCCCAATTCATATCACCCTTTCCTTCCCCTGCTGTGTCCACAAGTACATTCTCTGTCTGCATCTCTAACCCTGCCCTGCAAATAGATTCTTCAGTACCATTTTTTTTCCTGTAATTGATTTCTAACCTCATAGTGTTGTGGTTGGAAAAGACACTTGATATTATTTCAATTTTTTTAATTTACAAAGTCTTGATTTGTAACCCAAGATATGATCTATCCTGGAGAATGTTTTGTGTACTTGGCAAGAAATTGTATTCTACTGCTTTCAGATGGAATGTTCTATAAATATCAGTTAAGTTTATCTGGTCCAATGTGTCATTTAAGGCTTGCATTTCCTCATTGATTTTCTGTTTGAATGATCTGTCCATTGGTGTAAGTGAAATGTTAAGGTCTCTCACTATTGCGTCACTGCCAGTTTTCCCTTTTATTGCTGTTAGCATTTGCCTTATGTATAGAGATGCTCGTATGTTTGCTGCATAAATATTTACAATTATTGTGTCTTCTTCTGGATTGGTCCCTTGATCATTATGTAGTATCCTTCCTTATCTCATGATAGTCTTTATTTTAGAGTCTATTTTGTCTGATATGAGTATTGCTACCCTAGTTTCTTTTCATTTTCATTTACATGGAGTATCTTTTTTTCCATCCCCTCTTTTTCAGTCTCTATGTGTCTCTAGGTCTAAAGTGGGTCTCTTGTAGATAGCATACATATGGGTCTTATTTTTGTGTCTGTTCAACCCATCTGTGTATTTTGGTTGGAACATTTAATTTATTTACATTTAAGGTAATTACCAATATGTATGGTTCTATTACCATACATATGGTTCAATATGGTTCTATTACCATTTTCTTAATGGTTTTGGGTTTGCTTTTGTAGGTCTTTTCTTCTCTTGTGTTTCCTGCCTAGAGAAGTTCTTTTAGCATTTGTCATGAAGCTGGTTTAGAATCCACTGTATCTGAGATCCACCACATGAAGTGTTGTATTTGTTTTGAAGGTTTGGTACCACCAGAGGATTTTATAGTCACTATTATTGCCAACATCCTCTGGATCATGGAAAAAGCAAGAGAGTTCCAGAAAAACATCTATTTCTGCTTTATTGACTATCCCAAAGCCTTTGACTGTGTGGATCACAATAAACTGTGGAGGATTCTGAAAGAGATGGGAATACCAGACCACCTGACCTGCCTCTTGAGAAACCTGTATGCAGGTCAGGAAGCAACAGTTAGAACTGGACATGGAACAACAGACTGGTTCCAAATAGGAAAAGGAGTTCGTCAAGGCTGTATATTGTCACCCTGTTTATTTAACTTATATGCAGAGTACATCATGAGAAACGCTGGACTGGAAGAAGCATAAGCTGGAATCAAGACTGCCGGGAGAAATATCAATAACCTCAGATATGCAGATGATACCACCCTAACGGCAGAAAGTGAGGAGGAATTAAAAAGCCTCTTGATGAAAGTGAAAGTGGAGAGTGAAAAAGTTGGCTTAAAGCTCAACATTCAGAAAACAAAGATCATGGCATCCGGTCCCATCACTTCATGGGAAATAGATGGGGAAACAGTGGAAACAGTATCAGACTTAATTTTTCTGGGCTCCAAAATCACTCCAGATGGTGACTGCAGCCATGAAATTAAAAGACGCTTACTCCTTGGAAGGAAAGTTATGACCAACCTAGATAGCATATTGAAAAACAGAGATATTACTTTGCCAACAAAGGTCTGTCTAGTCAAGGCTATGGTTTTTCCTGTGGTCATGTAGGGATGTGAGAGTTGGACTGTGAAGAAAGCTGAGCACTGAAGAATTGATGCTTTTGAACTGTGGTGCTGGAGAAGACTCTTGGGTGTCACTTGGACTGCAAGGAGATCCAACCAGTCCATCCTAAAGGAGATCAGTCCTGGGTGTTCACTGGAAGGACTGAGGCTGAGGCTGAAACTCCAATACTTTGGCCACCTCTTGCGAAGAGTTGACTCATTGGAAAAGACCCTGATGCTGGGAGGGATCAGGGGCAGGAGGAGAAGGGGACGACAGAGGATGAGATGGCTGGATGGCATCACCGACTCGATGGACATGAGTTTGAGTAAACTCTGGGAGTTGGTGATGGACAGGGAGGCCTGGCATGCTGCAATTCATGGGGTCGCAAACAGTCAGACTTGACTGAGCGACTGAACTGACTGACTCAACTGAACTGATTACAAGTAGTGAGCATATTACAAAGCTACTAAACTGATTTACTTTGGGCACCACATTTTCCCATTGGTTGGCTGAGGGAAGAGTATCAGGATAGCTGTGAGTCTGAAACTACATGTGGTGTGGGAGATCACAAGTTCCCCAAGGGCACTGGCCCTTCCAGCATTGCTTCAAAGGCCTGGAAAGTATTTAGAGACTTACTTCTTTCTGATCCTTAAAATCTAGGTTAAGAAATGAATGCCTATGATGTTATGTATCAGCTGTTAGCAACATCTTTGTTTTTATGTTCAGAGCATCTGTGACCTATTTCTGTTTAAACAAGTATAACTATCATTCCACTGGACTCATTTAGTAGAGAATTTAACTTAAAATACAAGAATAAAAAGATCACAGGGTGGAGGAGACCTGAAGTTTTACAATTTTCAGTATCATATGAATACTACCAACTTACTACTTTTTTTGCTAACTTAATTTTAGTCAATATAAGGTTAATAAAAAAATAAAAATAAAATCACTGTTCAGAATCGTGAATATTGAAATAAAAGTGAGGATCCAGCACTGTGGATTTCCTTCTCTTTGTAGCACAATAGCTTTGCTGAAAAGTGAAGTATATCAGCAACTCAAATTTAAGGAAAAAAGAAAGCCAAGCAGTTTCTTCCGGCATTTACCTCTCTTTCTCAGTGTGTAATTAAATATAATACCCATCAGTTTGAATTGCCAATGAATAACTGAACCAGAATCATTTTTAGCTAGGAAAGCATATCGTGTTCTTCTCTTATATCTCCCACATAACCCATAGAAATACTCAACAAATCCTTGTTGAATCTGACTTTTTTCACATTGCAGTAGGATATAACTAATTTTAGAAGATTTGCTGTACTGGCACTGTTTCCAGTCTAGATGGAGGCCAGAGACTGTATCATATTTTAGTTTCAAATAAAAATATATTTAGTTATTAAATGAGAAAGCAAGGTCTTGGTGAGTTGTTTAGGTACGTCCTCTATATCCATGCTTTTGAAAAGCACACAATAGAAAACGATAGCTAGAAAATAGAGGGCAGTAGCATCAGAGAGGACAGGTGGCTTGCAGATTGAGTAGGCACTTATTGGTAATGAAAACCATTAGGGTTTTTAATCTAGATGAGATGTGAAGCCAATGGAGTATTAGGACAGAGGGAGCAGAGTATGCTGAGGCACTGAAGAGAGAGAAGCAGCCATGTGGAAACTGTGAGTGGCTCCACACTGGGCTAGAGCATCAACTACTTAGGAGAATCAAGTAGGGCATAGACTGCTGTTGTTCAGTTGCTCAGTCCACGTCCGACTCTTTGTGACCCCACGGACTGGAACACACCAGGCTTCTCTGTCCTTCACCACCTCCCAGAGCTTGCTCAAACTCATGTCCATCGAATTGCTGCTGCCATCCAACCATCTCATCCTCTGTCATCCTCTTCTCCTCCTGCCTTCAATCTTTCCCAGCATCTGAGCCTTTTTCAATGAGTCAGTTCTTCGCATCAGGTGGCCAAAGTATTGGAGTTTCAGCTTCAGCGTCAGTCCTTCCAATGAATATTCAGGACTGATTTCCTTTAGGATGGACTGGTTTGATCTCCTTGCAGTCCAAGGCACAGACTAGAAAGCACTTGTTTATTTTAAGATCTCCTGAGTGTTCTTAACAATTTCCTTGGAATAGGGAGAGAAGGAGGCAGGGATTAGTGAGTTAAAGGATGGTTTTCAGAGCCTCAGGTCTTTTAGAGGTACAGGGACTGACTGGTTAAGCAGGAGTAGAAGGCTCAGTTGGAGGGTTCTGTGCTTACCACCCACTCTTTTAACCAGTGAAGTTGTGTTCTTTTTTACTTTGTGTCTTAGAATTTCACATAACATTTCACTTGAAAAGTAGAATTGTGCTGTTTTAAAAAGAAGGTGTTAAAAATAAAACTAAAGGGGTAGAAAATTAAGATACCAGTGTGGATGATCCTTTCAAGAAAGGTGTCTGAAAAAGGAGAGGTGTAGCAGAACGGGGTGTAGTTGGGGAGGAAGATCTGGAGATAAGGTAGAAACATTTCTTTTGTTAAGATAGAACCACAAAATTCTTGCTTTTAGGTTGATAAGAAGGAACATAGAGTGTGATAATTTGATAGAAAGGATGATGGGAAAAAATGGGTGATGACTGAGCTCCTGTTGCCAGTGGAAGGGGATTGAATCCATAGCAGACCTGAATAGATGGGAGGGGAAAAGCTCAAGGATTTCTTTTGACTGTTCCCTTTATGTTTTAAATAAACATTTAAATAGGTACATTTCTTCAGAAAGCTAATTTTCATATCTAGTTATTATCTTGGTACTTTTGTCAAGATACTAGAATCTTATTTTTCTCTTTAAGGCATAAACCTTAAGAGGATGGATCTTGGTTAAGTATGCCAACTATCTTCAAACTCAATTTGACCAAAGGTCAACTCTTTTTATGGTTGTTATAGGAATGTATTGAACAAATATTGAAATTCACTTTTATATGCTTTCTTTTTTATAGACTCCCAGAGCAGGCTGAGTCTTTAAATGCCAAATCACTGTTTCAGTCTTCAGAACAGATGAAAAATCTATATAGTTTTTTCCTTAGAATCTCTGCTAAAGAAATTCTCTAATCTACTTTAAAACTAACTCTCACCATTAGCAAGGTTTCCAATCAAAAGGAAACTTGATCTCATTACTAAACTGGTTTGGTATTGCTGCCCATTGAATAGAATGCCTCAAACTTCAGAGGAGGTAGAGAAGGGCCACTCATCAGCTTCTCTATGTGCAGAATCACGGCCACAGAGACCTTGTTCTTGCTGTCCAGGTAGCACACACAGCAGGCACAGTCACAGAAATGCTTCTTCTCATCCCCGTGTCATTTGTTGTTGAAGAAATCAACTGTGATTTGAGGCCTCAACGTATAGCCCAAAGACAGTAACATCAACTCACTGAGGATCTTGTTAGAATCTTCTGAATAAGATTCTTTTAACACGAACCTTAAGTGATTCATGTGGACTAAAGTCTAGGAATCATAGCTTTATAATATCCTTTGGAACCATTACACAGCAGCTGGCTGGATTTCAGAATTCCCCTTCCCAATGGGTAGCGCCTTTCTCTTGCACATCTTTGGATTTCTCGTGCTTAGCACAGTGCCTGGCACTTGACTCCTGGATTTCCTTTAATTCCACAACTCAGTCCATATCTACTGAATGAGTGAGTTACAGAATCAGCCCAGTGTCACAGTATAATCTTTTGGGCACCATATGAAATTCATATCAACAATGTTGACCATCATCGATATTTTGGGCCATGTATCGTGAAACAGTAAATGCTACTTTAAATTGAGAACCTCTTTATTTCTTTTGGGATGATCTCTATTTTTAGTCAAAGCAGCTCTGGATTTCCATATTCCTATTTTTCTTGGATTCAGCTTATCTTGTGCTATTTTTTTTCCCTTTCTCACCGTCCTTTTGTCCCAAGTGATGGATGCAAGTGGAAAGAGGCCCTTTTTGAGTTATTCTGTACCTAGTCTTTTCCTTTTAGTGTCATCAAGGTGACACTTCAGAGGCTCAAGGTGGGTGAAAGCAGAATCAGAGGGCTTTGTTCTTTCATCAGTATCTTTTAGGAGACTTTTCCCTGATTGCAACAATAGCATTGATTTTACACGTTGTCTGCTTTTCTCAGTATGATAAATAAGGCCTTAGGATGATAGATAATATTTACTTGTTTTTAGACTATTTATGGAGAAGGCGATGGCACCCCACTCCACATACACTCTACCATTTCGTTCTTTGGAAGGAAAAATAACAATCTTTCCTAAGGACATTTCTGCTTGCCCTCCTTTTTCTTTCCTTTGTAGTCATACTGCAGGCTATTCAAGTATAGAAGGTTTTATGCAATGATGAAGATGAATTATTCCTGCTAGCAGAGCATAATTTGGAGAAAGTTATTTTACCTGTTGCCAGAATTGGAAAGAGACAAAGAATACTACTTGGCTTTAACTTGTCAGCAAGAGCTCAGGAGAAAGGGGTTTCCTAACAAGTTGAAGAGGTGTTTATAAAACACCTGTCAACACTAAGGTGAGACTAAGATTTGTACCAGTGTAAAACAGAGCTCAACTTTGATCTCCAGTTTCAACAGAATAAGTAGAGAAGGCAGATGATAGCTAGGGTGGTGGCTTTCCTAGTCTACCAGAGAGATGTTCGGGTAAAACTTTGAAAAGACTCTAACCTTTGAATGCTCTCAGAGTAATCTTGTTGTGTAAGTATCCTGTGTGTAAGTTTCCTAGGAGGGGTTAAAGTGAAAGAAGAGAAAATATTTTTTTTTTTTTTTGCGGTTGCTGAAATTTAGGTAAGACAATTGGGGCTTTAGAACTCTAAGTGGTAACATTGAGTCAAATGGAAGCTTGTCACTGCAGATATTTAAAAGGTGAGAAACTACTCAAGCTTTCTTTTCTTTTCTTTTTTTTAAATAAATTTATTTATTTTAAGTGGAAGCTAATTACTTTACAATATTGTAGTGGTTTTGCCGTACATTGACATGGATCTGCCATGGGTGTACATGTGTTCCCCATCCTGAACCCCCCTCCCACCTAGCCGAGCTTTCTTAAATGGCAGCAGGCTACAGTCTGCTACAAATGTCCAGAGCAATCTCCTGGAAGGACAAAACAGCTCTTAACTGAATAAAAAGCACCTTCCAGAATGCCAACAAAACACGTAGGAGATGATTTTTAAAATGTCCTCTCAAGCTTGAACTCTTAAGTAGCTCCAAATCAGAAGCAACCTAGAGAGAGGTAATTGACATCTCCTTACATTTTTAATTTACATTTTTACTGCTGAAAAGGAAAAGCATTGCATATCTTCAAGTCAGTGGAAATTTGTGAATTATATTTTCTTTTTATGAGTTGTATGTTGGAAGAATGATTCTGAGGTCAGCATTGGTCAGACTCTACATCTGATCCCTGGGAACCAGGAATTTTTCCCCATTAGATAAAGAGTGACTAGCTCTTCCCTTGGCAGTGGGAATATTAAAAAGAGTTCTTTTAGATTTGGTTGATTTTAGTCTTGTGATAGTGTTTTCAAGAAAGAAGTACTAATGTGTTCTGGCCTCAAATGGTCTTTTTCCTTGACTCCATTCCAACCTGGGTTCTTCTCAGGAACCATAACCAAGGCATTTGCAGTATGGACTTTAGATTAATGGGGCTTCCTTGGTAGCTCAGACCATAAAGAATCTGCCTGCAATGCAGGAGACCCAGGTTTGATCCCTGAGTCAGGAGGATTCCCTGGAGAAGGGAATGGCAACCCACTCCAGTATTCTTGCCTGGAGAATCTCATGGACAGAGGGGCCTGGAGGGCTACAGTCCATGGTGTCACAAAGAGTTGGACACAACTGAGTGACTAACACTTTCACTTAGGTTAATTAGAGCTCTTTGAGATTGAGTGGGAGAGACTGTGTGAGCAGACTCTAGAAAGTTAGAATACAAACTTTGTTTACTAACCCCACGCCTCTTCTCCTGAGAAATATCTACCATCTACATGGAAAAATTATAAATCATTTTTCTTTCTTTCCTTTAATCCCACACTCATTTTAGAAGTTAGCTTTTTCTTAATGTCACAGCTCAGGTGATCTATGACACACTTACTTCAAGGTTGATCTCTCTGTAACTCACTAGACAAAGGACATTTCAATCTCTCAGAATCCTCCATCTCTTCAGAGGAAGAAGGGGAAGAAATGACCTCTTTTAAACTAGTAAATGAGGGGATTTGTGGAGAGTCAAATATTTTTTAAAGGCTTTTTATTTTGTCACTTAGGTCAATTTTTAAGGCCATTAATTCTTTGATTTACGTTTGGGAATAAATATTGGGAAAATAATAATATAATATTAACATAATAAAATTATGTTAAGAGAACAAAGGAATCAAACTCCGTTGAATTTGGGTTCCAAGTGGATTATCGAGCAGAGACATCAGGACATTTGTAATCGTGCCTTCGTACAGCCTGTTGACAAAGGGAGAGAGCTTTGTACTTTGATTCCATGACTTCTCAAACTGATTTTGGTGCTTACTACCAAAGCCAGGTGAAATAGGTGCTTACTTCCAAAGCCAGGTGAAATAGGTGCTTACTTCCAAAGCCAGGTGAATATCAAAATGTTTTCAAGGAGACCGGTGGCATTACCGGGTAATCTGGAGCAGGGACTGGTGACAGTCTTCCCTTACCAGCATCCACTCATGGAGCTGGGGCCTTCCAAGGCCATCCGCTCTACTTGATTTCTCCTAATGTCATTCTAATCATGTTGCTTTGAAATAGCCTGGTGATCCTCTGTCTTCGCTAACTGCAGGATGAAAACAGCTACAACACCCTTTCTCAGGGACTGGTGTGTCCAAGGGCTTTAATTAATATGTACTCAATCAACAAAAAGGAAACAGAAACTGGACTGATAGAAGAAGCATGAGAGATGTGTAAATTTTGAGAACTGCACTTAGGTCACTGCCAGAAGTAGAAAAGGAGAGAAAACCAAGCTTTTTCTTTTTCAAAGCTCTTTATTTTATATTGGAGTATAACTGATTAACAACGTTGTGATAGTTTCAGGTGGACAGCAAAGGGACTCAGCCATACAAATATATGTATCTATTCTCTCCTAAACTCCCGTCCCAGCCAGGCTGCCACATAACATTGAGCAGAAGTCCCTGTGCTACACAGTTGGTTCTTGTTGGCCATCCATTTTAAATAGTATGTACTAGTTGATGTACATGTCGATACCAAACTCCCTATCTCTTCCCCCCACTCTTCCCCCTTGGCAACCATAAATTCATTCTGTCTGTGAGTCTGTTTCTGTTTTGTAAATAAGTTCATTTGTATTACTTCCTTTTAGATTCCACATATAAGTGATATCATATGACAGTTCTCTGTCTGACTTACTTCACTCAGCATGACCATGTTGCCACAAATAGCATCATTTCATTCTTTTTAATGGCCAAGTAATATTCATATATATATATAGGAATATTCATATAAATATATATATATATATACACCACATTTTCTTTATCCATTGCTCTGTTGATGGACATTTAGGTTGCTTCCATGCTTAACCAATCCTTTGTTTGGACCGGGTTTTTTCTTCATTCTACATAACATCTCCTACAAGACTCATCAGTGATCTCTATGGGAGGTAATGTGGACATGGCTATTTGGAGGTCAATAGGAGGAAGCCTGTCAGCTAAGGGCAAGGCTTCTATACATGACTTGCACACTTTAGACTTTGATGAGTCTTTCTTAGATCAGACAAAGAGAAATATGGTTTTAAAAGTATCTCTTGTACCTAAAATAAGCAATGTTTTAAAATATTCTCCAATAGCCTAATGAAAACTGTGCACTTTATTCTTTAAATAGAAAACAGAACATATATATATATATATTTTTAATGAATCCACTGTAGATAGATGAATGTAGAAGAAATGGATTCTAATCTCAGAGTAAATAATGCAATTGGGTTGAGGACATCCTATATATAAAGATATGATGACTCATTTGGTGATTTTTCAGGGGTATTTGTGCTAAATTACATTTCTTAATAATTATATCCAATTTCACTAGTGTCAGCTTGAAGAAGGTTAATATAAATAAAATTTTGATATCACAAAGGAATTTATTATTGAAGACCAGACTGAGGCCTGGGGTTTTGATAAACACTAATTGGGAATAAGAAATTGAGGTATTGTCCTAAGTTCTTTGCTGAATACAGAAAGTGCTAGATGCTTGAAATTTCCAGATGACCAGATCTTTTGAAGAGTAGTGGTAAATGGCTAGATTTTGATATCCAGAGTATATTTATTTGTCCCGTGGTTCACGTCTGACCCCCTGCAAAGGACTCAGAAGGATGTGTAAACCAGGAAGAAGAGCCAATAGGAAATCTGTAATAAATGCGAAGAGATTCTCCCCTGTGCCTCAAATTTCTTTCCTTCCCACCCTTCTCCACATTCCATAAGATACTAAACCATGAGAATCCAAGGTTTGGTGCCAATTTCCATTCTCCTCTGCCATATGCTTGAACAGGCAGCAGCCCAGTTTTCCAGACTTTTTATTCTTCCTTGTCCCAGGGTGCTGCGTTTCAGCCAAGCTCTCAAAACTCTTGCCTCTGTTTGCTTCTTCCAGGAAGCTGCGCTTCTTGCTGATTTCTTTGATCTTCTTAACCGTACAAAGGTCATCTGTCTGCTACACTCTCTAAGTTGATCTGTGCAGTAAGCAAAGATGCAGACTCTCTGTTAACATCTCAAAACTGTGTTCAAGAATGCTGGGACAGTAGGCTGTCTTCAGAGTCAGACACTGAAGCAAATAATTCCCTGGAATATTTTCTGAGATTCGATTGTTAAACTCGTTTCTCATTAATGGCTCTGAATGGTGATGATTGGAATTTTAAAATTCTTTTCTGTGTGTGGCTGTATATGAGTGTGTAGGGGCAGGGTGAAGGTGGGAGTTATGACTGTGATTTCAAGATATTTTGGCTCTGAAGGCCAAATCTAGAAATAAAATATATTGTAAGGAAAAAAAAGAAAGATAACCATGAGTTCTAGATTTCTGGAATAATGCAGTTTTCATTTATGATTCTCTTAATAAACATTTGCTGAGACCTTTTCTGCATCAGCTACTATGCTAAGCACTCGACAGTAAGATACATATTCCACCTCGAGGAGGCAGCTGCCTCAAGACAGACATGCTACTCATAATGATGTGGTGGATTCTGTAGTGGAAATACTTGTGGAGCACCACTGGAGAATAAGCATTTGATTGTAAGCTTACTGAGGGCAGGGCCTGGATCACTTTTACCCTTGTGAGCTCAGCCCTAAGCTCAGTGCTTGGCACATAGTAAGTACTTGATAAATCTTTAATAGTTAATTAAATGAATGTTTATTGTCCCCTTTATCCATATCAGTTATCTCCCTCCTGTTGTTTGGTCAACTGTCTCTTACTTTGACGTGTGACTTTTTGTCTTTTATAAATGTTTTATATTTCCTCTATATTTCAGTTTTTGTTTGGCAGCTAGTTTTAAATCAATAGTATTTATTGATGAATGAATTTGTGGCCATTCAGTATCTGTATTTAGAGTAATCAGGTTGAAAATGTATTGGGATAAAGAGCAGTTTTCAGATGTCAGGGTGCTACAGATGACCCCCATATGTGGTTCTCACATTTGGTTGGGATGTTGCAGGAAACGAAGGCTAAAGAAATACTTTACATTATTTGTTTAAAAGACACAATTAAAAAACAAAAACACCCAGTGACATGTGTGCCAATATTGGATTGGGTGTTTTGGATCAGATAACAAAGAGTAACATTCTCCTTCACCAATTGTTGAAATTATAAAGTATGTTATACATATGAATCTATCTACCTGTCTATCTTAAAGAATAACAAATGAACATTCACTCAACTTAGAAATAGCAAATGCTTGCTGTATATCTCATTCCCCCTCCCTCCAGGCTTCTGTTTATCCCCTACATTTTACTCAAGGATAATCACTATTCTGAAGGTGGGGCATGGATAACTAAGTTGTGGTGTCTTTATGAATGGAAATCATACAATAGTGAAAAAGCATGAACTCTGATTCATACATCAGCATGACTAATCCTCAAAAGCCCTGTTGAGTGAAGAGCAAATCATAGAAAAATGTATTCAATATGACACCATTTATATTAGCTAAGATTTCAAAATCATATAAAATGTAACAATATATAACTTGTTGATACATGAACATGTAGTAAGATTGTAATAAATAGCCATCATTTTTAACACTATATATTTTTAAAATTTTTCTTTTTTAAATTTTCTTTTCTTTGATAAGATACTAGTGGTTATGTTGAAGTAAAGTGAAGTGAAAGTTGCTCAGTCGTGTCCAACTCTGTGACCCCATGGACTGTACAGTCCACAGAATTCTACAGGCCAGAATACCGGAGTGGGTAGCCTTTAACTTCTCTAGGGGATCTTCTCAACACAGGAATTGAACCCAGGTCTCCTGCATTGCAGGTGGTTTCTTTACTAGCTGAACCACAAGGAAAGCCCAAGAAACTGGAGTGGGTATCCTATCTGTTCTCCAGGGGATCTTCCTGACCCAGGAATCAAACTGGGGTCTCCTGCATTACAGGCGTTTTCTTTACCAACTGAACTATCTATCAGGGTTATGTTCAGTTCAGTTCAGTTCAGTTGCCCAGTCGTGTCCGACTCTTTGCAACCCCATGAATTGCAGCACGCCAGGCCTCCCTGTCCATCACCAACTCCCAGAGTTCACCCAGACTCACGTCCATCGAGTCAGTGATGCCATCCAGCCATCTCATCCTCTGTTGTCCCCTTCTCCTCCTGCCCCCAATCCCTCCCAGCATCAGAGTCTTTTCCAATGAGTCAACTCTTTGCATGAGGTGGCCAAAGTACTGGAGTTTCAGCTTTAGCATCATTCCTTCCAGAGAAATCCCAGGGCTGATCTCCTTCAGAATGGACTGGTTGGATCTCCTTGCAATCCAACGGACTCTCAAGAGTCTTCTCCAACACTACAGTTCAAAAGCATCAGCTAAATAAACAGAAAGACGTCTTCATTCTTTATGCTGGATAAATGGATAGGTTGTAATTCTATTACAAATTAAATGAAAATTAAATGAAAACTAAATGCAAGTTTAGTAGCTTCAGGGGTTATTCACCTATTATTTGAGTTTTGCCTCAAATTTAAGCAACATCACAGGATGTTTCTCAAAGGTACCCACTTGATACAGTTCTTCCTCTAGAGCCATAAAGGACAATGTTTGACAGAGTGTGCATGTATTTTTAATTTACATTAATGGTAAACATAAAGGTTTCACTGTTTTATATGATTTCAATGTTTCCAGTCAGCTGTATCTTAAGATATTTAATGCCATTTATTTGCCTAAAGCCAGACTTCCTGGAATGTGAAGTCAAGTGGGCCTTAGGAAACATCACTACAAACAAAGCTAGTAGAGGTGATGGAATTTCAGTTGAGCTATTTCAAATCCTAAAAGATGATGCTGTGAAAGTGCTGCACTCAATATGCCAGCAAATATGGAAAACTCAGCAGTGGCCACAGGACTGGAAAAGGTCAGTTTTCATTCCAATTCCAAAGAAAGGCAATGACAAAGAATGCTCAATCAGTCAATTCAGTCACTCAGTCATGTCCGACTCTTTGCGACCCCATGAATCGCAGCACGCCAGGCCTCCCTGTCAATCACCATCTCCCAGAGTTCACTCAAACTCACTTCCATCGAGTGACAAACTGCTGCACAATTGCACTTATCTCACACTCAAGTAAAGTAATGCTCAAAATTCTCCAAGCCAGGCTTCAGCAATACATGAACTGTGAACTTCCAGATGTTCAAGCTGGTTTTAGAAAAGGCAGAGGAACCAGAGACCAAATGGCCAACATCTGCTGGATCATGGAAAAAGCAAGAGAGTTCCAGAAAAACATCTATTTCTGTTTTATTGACTATGCCAAAGCCTTTGACTGTGTGGATCACAATAAACTGGAAAATTCTGAAAGAGATGGGAATACCAGACCACCTGACCTGCCTCTTGAGAAATCTGCATGCAGGTCAGGAAGCACAGTTAGAACTGGACATGGAACAACAGACTGGTTCCAAATAGGAAAAGGAGCACATCAAGGCTGTATATTGTCACCCTGCTTATTTAACTTATATGCAGAGTACATCATGAGAAACACTGGGCTGGAGGAAGCTCAAGCTGGAATCAAGATTGCCGGGAGAAATATCAATAACCTCAGATATGCGGATGACACCACCCTTATGGCAGAACGTGAAGAGGAACTAAAGAGCCTCTTGAAGTGAAAGAGGAGAGTGGAAAAGCTGGCTTAAAACTCAACATTCGAAAAACTAAGATCATGGCATCCAGTCCCATCACTTCATGGCAGCTAAATGGGTAAACAATGTAAACAGTGACAGACTTTATTTTCTCGGGCTCTAAAGTTTCTGCAGTTGGTGATTGAAGCCATGAAATTAAAAGATGCTTACTCCTTGGAAGGAAAGTTATGACCAACCTGGATAGCATATTCAAAAGGAGAGACATTACTTTGCCAACAAGGATCTGTCTAGTCAAGGCTATGGTTTTTCCAGTAGTCATGTATGGATGTGAGAGTTGGACTATAAAGAAAGCTGAATGCTGAAGAATTGATGCTTTTGAACTGTGGTGTTGGAGAAGACTCTTGAGAGTCCCTTGGACTGCAAGGAGATCCAACCAGTTTATCCTAAAGGAGACCAGCCCTGAGTGTTCATTGGAAGGACTGATGCTGAGGCTGAAACTCCAATACTTTGGCCACCTGATGCCAAGAGCTGAGTCATTAGAAAAGATCCTGATGCTGGGAAAGATTGAGGGCAGGAGGAGAAGGGGACGACAGAGGATGGGATGGTTGGATGGTATCACTGCCTCAATGGACATGAGTTTGGGTAAACTCCGGGAGCTGGTGATGGACAGGGAGGCCTGGCGTGCTACAGTCCATGGGGTTGCAGAGTCGGACACGACTGAGCGACTGAACTGAACTGATATAAAGTGTGAAAACCTTAGGATGGTCACTCCGTTAGACTCCTGCTGCTTGTGCTTGTCTACAGCCCACTGTCGCTGTCTGGCCACCTGCATATGGTGATCTTCCTTATTTTCCTCCCGCTATGTTGGTCTTGGGTCTTCTTTCCCATTTTCATCTCTGGTAGCTACCCCTACGTTTTACTCTTCTTGGGGTAAAATTTTCACTTCTAGGTTTTATCCTACTCTTCTCAAAATGTGGCCCAAAGACCAGCAGTATCTGGTGATACCTGGCAATTACCTGGGCTTTTTGTACATTGAACATCAGGCTCCACCCTAAACCCACTGAATCAGAATCTGCATTTTTAAAGAAATCCCCAGGTGATTCATAAGCACATTACAGTATGAGAGGCTGCTGTAAACGCACATTAGGGCTGCTCTAAACGCACATTTAGGGCACTTCGGTTTGGGCTCTGTGTTAGCATCCTGTTAGCTAGAGGACCATCATGAGAAGTCTTTTCACGAAGTCAGGAATTATGTATTGTGTGCTTTTTTTGTTTCTGTTTTTCCTCTGTGTGCTTATCCTTCATTTGTTACCTGCCTAGAACCCCGTATTCCTAAAACTCTGATGGAATTGCTTGTGGGTGTACTTGTGCTTGTTAATTAGGTCTCTCTCTCTCTCTCTCTCTCTCTCTCTCTCACACACACACACACACACACACACACATTCACACACACGTTTCAAGGAGGGCTTAGCCTAGAGTAAATTAAATGTTCTAGCTCAAACCCACACTGCACAAAGACATCTTCAGAAGTTACAGACTAAAACACTCTATGAAAGGTCTCATGATATATTTTCTACACACCCTCAAAATGCAGAAAGCTTTTGTTTCTTGTTGGTTTTGCAGCTCTCTCAGAGCTTTGTCTTATATGGGGGCTGCCTAGGGTTGCATGTTTTACGATACCTGGGAGTTGTTCTATCCTCGTATTCATCGGATCTAGCCGATTGTTTTTGATTTGTTTTGTCTGACTCATGCTTGATCAAAGTTACATTTTTATTGTAAACACAGGATTTTACATAATCATTTTCTCTGCCATACTGTTGCTGGCATTATTTTTTAAGTCAAGTTTTCTACAGGACAGTAAAGTTTAAATTATATTCAAAGTGTTCTGATAATTCAGAGAACATTATGTATAGAGATCTGACAGATTACTTGATACTTCCATTTGTTAGTTCTCTTTAGGGGGGAAAAAAACCCCTAATTTTCTGCAATCACTCTTTCAACTCCCGATTTTCATTCATATGATGAACATTTTGATATTGAATTGGGTTCCATTTTATATACACCATTTTTATATCTGTGAACAAGGAAATTTATCCCAACCTCATTCATATGATGAACATTTTGATATTGAATTGGGTTCCATTTTATATACACCATTTTTATATCTGTGAACAAGGAAAATTATCCCAACCTCAGTTCCAACTTTAGGAGATATCACTTAAAATAAGTTACTTCAGATAACCTCTCATATCTCAGTGCTGTGCTATTCTTTGGTTGATTTTAATCTGTGAAGAACTTGGGACACTGTTTTCTTTGCCTCCATTGGTCTTTTGCTGCTAAGATTGTTTTCCTTCTTCTCTGGCAGCTCCTGTTCTGCTTCATCTCTTCTTCTCAGGCTCATCTTTCTCTATATGGGCATTGCTTTAGGTAGTTCCTCAAGTCCAGCCCTAGACCTCCTCATTGACGGCATCGTCTCTCTCTAGGGAACATCATCCATTTCCATGGCTTCAAATACACCTATGTGCAGATGACACATAGATGCCTGTCTTTTATTTCTCCAAACTTTTGTCTGAGCTCCAGGCTTATATATCCAGTGCCTACATGATATCTCAACTTGGATGATTTAAGGAGACCTTAAACTCAATATGTGTAAAACTGAATTCCGGATTGTCCCTCCATATCTGCATGTAGCTAGGGAACCTGTGTACAGATCTCTCTGTGTTTGTGTTCTCCCTTGGCTTACATGGGTTGTGGGATGACACTTCCTTTAATGGTTACTGGATCACCAAGGGACGCACTAAGGAAATGATTTCTGAGGCTGGAAAAGGGTGAAGCCGAAGAGCAGATGCTGTTTGTGCCTGTCCCACATGTTCGTGCCTGTCCCCAAAGTCACTTGCAGAGTGTACCTATGTATGCCCATGATTTGCTTTGTGTCTCTGAGTGCCTTCTCTACACCCAAAGTGGTAGTTCGGGAAGGTTGGGAACTTGATTCCACAGGAACAATCCTTAATCAAAAAGAAATTGGATTTGGTAGATGAATATCCCTGCTTTCTTTCCTCTTGGAAGAACTGCTTCTCACATTGCCCCAAAGGTCCCCAGCCGGCTTGGGACCACTGCCCACAGCAGTAACCCACCCATTAATGCACCCTTTGCTGGTTTTCTACTATTTACTCTCTCACTCCTTCCTTAAATTCCTTGGTATCATCTTTAAAATAAGTGATTTTCCACAAAATTATTTTATTAGGATATGCTTTGGGGAAAACTCAGCCTAAAGTACTCGATTATTATTGGAATCACGTGCACTGGCGTGATCTCTTACTTCCCTTTCCTCCAGTTAACTTGTGAGAACTGGACTCTGTCTGGGCGAGGTCACTAAGCATGCCCTTATGCAGCGTTTGGGTGAAAGGTTATGAAAACAGCACACAGAAGTGAGTTTGTGTGTTTTTACATGATGAGTATACATGCGAGTTTCTTAATATTAGGTATAATCATTAGTAAAAGAACCTAAAAAAGGAAAGTGACCAGAGTGACAGCTCCTGGCCATCACTGTTACATGGGTCTCTTCCAGCACAGTGTTGCCCAATAGGAATGTCTACTGTGATGGAAATGTTACATATTTGTCTGCACTGGCCAGTTTGGGAGCCAGTGGCTAATTAGCACTTGAAATGAGACTAATATAACTGAGGAACTGAATTTTAAATTCTATTTAATTTTAATTAATTTAAACATGACTGATATCTACCATTTTGGACAATGAAGTTCTAAAGTTCTGGTGCTTCCCATTTAAGTGAGTGGTGCTACCTGAAAGCTAAGAGTTCACCCTAACATTTCTCTTTCTCACATCCAATATACAATTTACCCCAAGATCTTATTAACATCCACTAATTATCTCATGAAATAAAAAGACACTTACTCCTTGGAAGGAAAGTTATGACCAACCTAGGTAGCATATTCAAAAGCAGAGACATTACTTTGCCAACAAATGTCCATCTAGTCGAGGCTATGGTTTTTCCAGTAGTCATGTATGGATGTGAGAGTTGGACTGTAAAGAAAGCTGAGCATTGAAGAATTGATGCTTTTGAATTGTGGTGCTGGAGAAGACTCTTGAGAGTCCCTTGGACTGCAAGGAGATCCAACCAGTCCATTCTAAAGGAGATCAGTCCTGGGTGTTCATTGGAAGGAATGATGCTAAAGCTGAAACTCCAGTACTTTGGCCACCTGATTCAAAGAACTGACTCATTGGAAAAGACTCTGATGCTGGGAGTGATTAGGGGCAGGAGGAGAAGGTGATGACAGAGGATGGGATGGTTGGATGGCATCACCGACTTGATGGACGTGAGTTTGAGTGAACTCCGGGAGTTGGTGATGGACAGGGAGGCCTGGCATGCTGCAATTCATGGGGATGCAAAGAGTCGGACACAACTGAGCAACTGAACTGAACTGAACTGAACCCTCTAGAACTCAAAATGCAAATTATCATCACCAAGTTGAAACATTTTAATGGCTTAACATTGATTTTAGATTAAATTCCTGCACCCTTAACATGGCTTACAGAAGCCTTATGTGGATCTTTCTCCTTTTTTTCTATTTTGGGATACATTCCTAGGAAGCAAAATACTAGGCAATGACAACATTTTTATTTACTTCATTCATTAATCTATTAATGTGTCAAATTTGTTATGAGAGAAAAACTCAATTATATATATATATGTATGTATCTTCAGGAACCTGTCTTAAGAGTATTAATGTTCTAAGGAAAATTATCTACTATTCAGTTTGGAATTTGGTTTTTACATGCTAATAGAAGAAAGCTCTGATAACCTTGTGTGCTGGTGATGCTGGAAAGGTTTGAGGTGGTGATAGATGAGAAGATATTTATGAAAACAGAAGAAAAGTGAAACTTTAAGGGAATAGTAGATTTGGAAAGGAATGAGAAAATCATGAACTGAAAATGAGATAGGGAAAACGTGAGAGGTGGAGGAAGTCAACTTTACTAATAATCTTTATTTATTTTTAAAAGTAAAAATAATACATTTTAATTAATGACTTGTTTTAAAAATAAAAATACTACATTCCATTGTAGCATCATATGTAAATATTAAAAATATAAAGAAAGCAAAATTAATTGTTACCTAACCATGGATAACTGGAGAAGGCAATGGCACCCCACTCCAGTACTCTGGCCTGGAAAATCCCATGGATGGAGGAGCCTGGTAGGCTGCAGTCCATGGGGTCGCTAGGAGTAGGACACGACTGAGCGACTTCACTTTCACTTTTCGATTTCGTGCATTGGAGAAGGAAATGGCAACCCACTCCAGTGTTCTTGCCTGGAGAATCCCAGAGACGGGGGAGCCTGGTGGGCTGCTGTCTATGGGGTCGCACAGAGTCGGACACAACTGAAGCGACTTAGCAGCAGCAGCAACCATGGATAACAACTGTTCATATTTTGAAATATTTTCTTCACATCTTTTTTTTAATATAAATTAATTTATTTTAATTGGAGGCTAATTACTTTACAATATTGTATTGGATTTGCCATAAATTGACATGAATCTGTCACGGGTGTACATGTGTTCCCCATCCTGAACCCCCCTCTCACTTCCTTCCCCATCCCATCCCTCTGGGTCATCCCAGTGCTCCAGCCCCGATCATCCTGCATCATACATCGAACCTGGACTGGTGATTCGTTTCACATATGATAATATACATGTTTCAATGCCATTCTCCCAAGTCATCCCACCCTTGCCCTCTCCCACAGAGTCCAAAAGACTTCTATACATCTGTGTCTCTTTTGCTGTCTTGCATACAGGGTTATCGTTACCATCTTTCTAATAATCTTTTAAGGGAAGAAAAATCTCAAGTGAGATAGGAGGGTCTAGAATGGTTGAAGGTTAGGAGATACCTGTTGTATCCTTAGCCTAGGTGAGTAGAGTTACACTTTAAGGAGAATAGGGAGAAAAGACTTGTCTAAGAATTTAATCTGGAGAATAGTAGATATAAAAGAATTTCAGCTTGAATTTAAGGATGTTGACCTGAGGCCATATTGAAAAAAGTATTAGATACAGCTGTATTTATATATCTCTATTTCACTGGAAGGATAAAGGAGAAATTAAGGGAAAAATGTATCTGATGTAAAAGAAAAGTTACTACATAAAAAGACAATAAGGAATTAAAAGAGGCTTTTTTTTTTTTTTTTTTACTAGAATGGGAGTAGAATAGGAAAATAAATAATGATAATCTAGAAAAGAGCTGCAGTCCATCCTCCTGAGGCAGTGGAGTTCCAATTTGGCAGTCAACTCCCCATACCTTCTTCAAAAAAAAAAAAAAAAAACATATTTCCTTGCCTCTTTCTGCGACCTTTCAGGGGACTGATTTCTGATTAATAATTTAATCATTAAATAATATACTTAATCTTTAAATAACCTGTAATTACTGATTAATTTTATACTGTTAACAATGTATTTTTCTACCACTTTTGAGGGAAATTATATTTAAAGAGACACATCCTAGAGACATCAGTACCTTAACTCAAAGGAAAGAATCAATAAAGAACACCTCTGAGCCTCCAAGTCACGTATTCATCAGCCTCTTGAGAACCAAAACTGGCTCCAATCACATGGCTGGCTATCACTTTATTAACAGGATGATGTTATTCCAAGGAATAATTGTTTAGGAAGATAACATTAAAAAAAACTTGCTTACTTATTTCAGGAACTTCTGGAAAATCCATTTTTCTGAACAATGGACCATGCAGCTAGCTTCCTTATCCCTTCACAGCACACTAGATCTCTCTAGGTTTACCCAGAGAACTGACCACCTTCAAGATTCCTCCCAAATCTCACCTCACTCCACCTGTCCTACCAATGTTGTCAGCATTGCCCAGCCTTTGCCCAACCCCATTCAAACTCCCGCACCCTACCTTCTACCAGTGAAAAAGTCACCTAAAACAGACCTCAGACCTCATAGGTATCTCTTATCCTTTTCTTCTCCCCTCCAGGATGCTACAAAGACTCTGTCAAGGTGGTAGTCCTCCTTATTGCAGTAAGTAATAAACGTGCATTTGCTTCAGCCACAGGTTGTTGGGGTGGTATTTTCAGGGAATCAGCAGTTGACACATGGCCCCCAGTGGGTGTTATAGTGTTTTCAAAAATGTCACCCAGCAGATTCCATCTGGATATGATATGGATTTTCTTAATAAAAAGATGCAATGTTTAAAAATGTTCATGGACCCCAGTAGAAGACCTGGGGTCAGAACACAGACATCTCAGCTGCTCAGGAGCTGTCTTAGAAGCCAGCAAAGATCTGCCCTCTTCACTCACCTAGAACCCATGGCACATCATCATGAAACTTTAGAGGCATTAGAACTCTATTTTACTTTCATTTCATCCACTAGTATCTACTGGCAGAAGAGATCTCTACATACTACATACAGAAATGATAAAACATATTGGATGTTTATGAAGGGTGAAAATGTGTTAATATACCAAATGTTTGTGTACTCATTTGTTTATAATGAGCACTTAGAGTAACGTCTTCACAGAAAGCATAGAATAATTAGAAAATTCAGTAGGGCCCATTAGGATGTTTAAAGGGATGGGATTAATGATTGCAAAGAGTATTATATTCACATAAGTACCATTTCTATTGCAAAGCATAAATGGTTTCCTGAGAGCAAAAGAAAGTTTTATTTAACTTTTTGGGATAGCCAGTCCTCTGTAATCAAAATGCAGCCTGCCAACTCAGCAACTTTCTCTTTTTATTGGGTAAATACTTCTATTTGCTCTGAGCAATTCTGAAAAATGTACTTACTGCTGATTTGAAAATGCCTCATGCTTATTTATATCAGATTTTGTGATTTAGCTAGAAATCAGAAGGACCGCTGACCACAAAGTGATTTTGAAAATCGATTTATAATTTTGACTTAGGTTGTAAGATAGAACAAGGATATTTTCTTTATTCATTTTGCTGAAGCCTCGTCAAGTCCACCTCAAAAAACTCTTCCTTAGTTAAAGTTACATTTAATATAAAAATATTATCTGTATATTACATATATAAAATGATATATGTTATATATATATATAACATTAATACATGGGAATAAATAGTATAGGCTAGCATTTATTAAGTCTTTACTAAATAGTAGAAGGACACTCTGCTAATAATTACATCACCAGATTTTACCATTGCATTGCCCTAATGAGGTATGTGCTGTTATCATCAGCATTGTACACACTGACTAACTGAGGCCTTAATAATTGACCAACTTGCTCAAGGTCACACAGCTAGTGTGTGGCTATGTGGACTCATCTTGGTTTGGATTGACCATGAAGTCCCTGCTTGTTATCATGATGCTGTGTTGTGAGATGCAAGTTCTTTAAGAACAAGGACCAAATCTCATATTGAAGTTCTCTTAGAGTAAGCATGCTGCTGCTGCTGCTAAGTCGCTTCAGTCGTGTCTGACTCTGTGTGATCCCATAGACGGCAGCCCACCAGGCTCCTCCATGCCTGGGGTTCTCCAGGCAAGAATACTGGAGTGGGTTGCCATTTCCTTCTCCAGTGCATGCATGCATGCTAAGTCACTTCAGTCGTGTCTGACTCTGTGCCACCCTATGGACAACAGCCCACCAGGCTCCTCTCTCCATAGGATTCTTTAGGCAAGAATACTGGAGTGGGTTGCCATTTCCTTCTCCTGGAGTAAGTATATTTGTGCACATATTTCATGAAATGTAGTAATATTGATTCAGAAAGCTATTAAGTGATGTGAACAGATGGATACCAAATAAATGTTGGAAAGGATAACAGATAATTTAGTGAAAATGTTTTTCATTTCCTCTCAAAAAATATAAGCTGACTAGATAGATCATCACTTATAAAAACCAACCAAAGGAGCCAAGTTTCTTTCATTCATTTCATCAACTTTATTTACTCTATGTTCACTGTAGAATGTCCATTGTGCCAAATGCCCTGGAAGCAGAATTGAGAAAAACACAATGCTTAGGTTCAAGTCCAGTGAGAAAGACAAGGAATTCAACAATTAAAACACAGTATGATATAGAACAAAGTCAGAACTCCAGAAATAGAATATACAAGTGTGGCCAAGAAATGCAAAAGCACTTCAATGAGGAAAGGGCAGTCTTTTCAACAGATGGTGTTAAAACAATTGCATATCCATTGGCACAAAGATGAACCTCAACCTAAAACTCACATTTTATAAAATAACTAACTCAAAATTGATCATGAATCTAATTTAAAGTACACATCTCTAAAACTTTTAGAAGAAAACATAAAAGAAAATCTTCATAATTTAAGACTAAGCAGAGTTTTAGACATGACCCCAAAAACCAATCCATAAAAGAAAAATCAGTAAATTGGACCGTATGAACTTTATAAACTTTTGCTCTGAGAATGATGCTGCTAAGAGAATTAGAGGACAATTCACAATTGGAGAGAAATATTTGCAAATCACATTATCTGACAAAAGATTTGTATGTAGAATATATAGCAAACTCTCTAAACTCAATAATGAGAAGATAAACAACCCAATTAGAAAATGGGCAAAATATACTGAACAGACATATCACTAGAGAGAAAAGACAAATGGCCAATAAGCCATGAAAATATATTCAACATAATTAGCCATTAAATAATTTTCTCATTAAAGCCATGGTGAGACATTACCACACACCTGTTAAAAAGGCTAAAATAAAAATTATATTGATAATAGCAACTTTTATCAAGTATCCGGAACAGATGGATCTCTCATCTATTGGTGAAAAGAATGAAAACTGAAACAATCATTCAAGAAAACAGCTTGGCAGTTATTTTTTAAATAAAGTTATATGTTTACTTACCATATGATCCAGCAATTACCCTCCGTGATATTCATACTAGAGCAATTAATACTTGTCACCGAAAAAATCCTATTCATAAATGTTCATAGAAGCATTATTTATAATATCCCTAAACTATAAACAACCCAAACATTTTTCCATGGGTGAATGGATAGGGAAACTGTGGTATATCCATACAATGGAATGTTGTTTTTGTTTGTTTTTTGCTCAGTCGCCGAGTTGTGTCTGAGTCTTTGTGACCCCGCGGACTGCAGCACACCAGGCCTCCCTGTCCCACACCGAGTTTGCCCAAGTTCATGTCCATTGCATCAGTGATGCCATCCAACCATCTCATCCTCTTTCATCCTCTCCTCCTTTTGCCTTCAGTCTTTCTCAGCCTCAGGTGGCCAAAGTATTGGAGCTTCAGCTTCAGCATCAGTCCTTCCAATGAGTATTCAGAGTTGATTTCCTTTAGGATTGACTGGTTTGATCTCCTTGCTGTCCAAGGGATTCTCAAGAGTCTTCTCCAGTACTACAGTTCAAAAGCATCGATTCTTCAGCACTCTGCCTTCTTTATGGTCCAGCTCTCTCAACCACACATGACTACTTAAAAGATCATAGCCTTGACTATATGGACCTTTGTCAATGAAGTGATGTCTCTGCTTTTTAACACACAGTCTAATTTTGTCATAGCTTTCCTGCCAAGAAGAAATGGTCTTCAAATTTCATGGCTGCAGTCTTCATCTGCAGTGATTTAAGAGCCCAAGGAGAGGAAATCTGCCACTGCTTCCACCTTTTCCCCTTCTATTTGCCATGAAGTGATGGGACTGGATGCCATGATCTTAGTTTTTTTAATATTTGGTTTCAAGCTGGCTTTTTCACTCTCCTCCTTCACCCTCCTCAAGAGGTTCTTTAGTTCCTCTTCACTTTCTGCCATTAGAGTGGTATCATATGCATATCTGAAATTGTTGCTATTTCTCCTGGCAATCTTGATTCCAGCTTGTAACTCACCCAGCCTGGCATTTCTCATGATGTGCTCTGCATATAAGTCAAATAAACAGAGTGACAGTAAACAGCCTTGTCTTACTCCTTTCTCAATCCTGAACCAGTCAGTTGTTCCATGCAGAGTTCTGACTGTTGTTTCTTGTTCTGCATATAGGTTTCTCGAGAGACAGGTAAAGTAGCCTGCTATTCCCAACTGTTTAAGAATTTTCCACAGTTTGTTATGATCCACACAGTCAAAGGCTTTCGCGTAGTCAGTGAAGCAGTAGATGTTTTTCTGGAATTCTCTTGCTTTTTCTATGACCCAGTGAATGTTGGCAGTTTGATCTCTGGTTCCTCTGCCTTTTCTAAATCCAGCTTGGACATCTGGAAGTTCTTTGTTCACATAAGCATGTTTCACTGAGTCTAGCATGCATAATTTTGAGCATAACCTTACTAGCATGGGAGATATGTGCAACTGTCCGGTGGCTTGAACATTCTTTAGTACTGCCCTTTTTGGGAATTGGGATGAGTATTGACCTTTTCCAGTCCCGTGGCCACTGCTGGGTTTTCCAAATTTCCTGACATACTGAGCACAGCACTTCGATAGCATCATTTTTAGGATTTTAAATAGCTCTGCTAGAATTCTATCACATCCACTAGCTTTATTAACAGCAGTGCTTCCTAAGGCCCCTTTGACTTCACACTCCAGAATCTCTGGATCTGCCTGAGAGACCACACCATTGTGGTTATCTGGGTCATTAAGATGTTTTTTGTACATTCTTCTGTGTATTCTTTCCATTTCTTCTTTCTCTCCTCTACTTCTTAACGTCTTTACTGTTACTGTACTTTATTGTGCCCATCTTTGGATAAAATGTCCCTTTAACATTTCCAATTTTCTTGGAAAGATCTCTAGTCTTTCCCTTCCTGTTATTTTCCTCTATTTCTTTGCATTGTTCATTGAAGAAGGCCTTCTTGTCTTTCCTTGTTATTCTGTGGAACTCTGTGTTTAGTTGGATGTATCTTTCCCTTTCTCCCTGATTTTTTTTTTACATACTCAATCCCATTTATATGAAAGTGGTCCACGGCTTGTTAGGAATCTGGCCACGCAGCAGGAGGTGAGCAGTGGGCAATCAAGCAAAACTTCATCTGTATTTACAGCTGCTCCCCATCGCTCACATTTTCTCCCTGAGCCTTGTCTCCTGGCATTAGATTCTCAAGGGAGTGTGAATCCTACTGTGCTTGAATCATGCAAAAACTATCTCCCCACCCCCTGTCCACTGAAAAATTGTTTTCCATGAAACCAGTCCCTAGTGCCAAAAAGGTTGGACACCACTGCTTTAATACGTCAAGCACGCCCCCTTCTAAGTCATCGGTGGCTCTTCCCTCAGTCTAGGATTCTCTTCCCCTTCGTCTGCATTGTGTTTCCCTCCCCTCCTTCAAGTGTTTAAGCTCTTAGCATCCCCAAAATACTAGTAAAATTGTAGTAGCTTCCAGTCTGTCTTTCCTATCTCTTTTTCCTGCTTTATTTTCCCCGCTTTATTTTCCCCTTAGTGCTTTTATCCTCTACTATTCATAGTTTATAACTTCTATGAGGGCAGAAAGGCATGTCTACTATTTTATTCTTCACTGTTTTATCCCTAACATTTAGAACTCTTTTGTTCCTATTGCTGCTGTAACAAATTACTACAGATAAACTACACACATTTGTTAACTTACTGGCTCTGAAGGTCAGAAATCAAAAATTGATCTTATGGAGCTAAAATCAAGGTGTTGGCAGGGTTGCATCCTTCTGGAGTCTCCAGAGGAGAACCTGTTTCCTTGCCTTTTTCAGCTTCTAAAGGCCGCCTGCATTGCACGGTGATGTTCCCTTCCTCCACTTCCAAAGTGCCTCTCCATTTTCAGCTCTCACTGTCACATCTGCTGTCTTTCTGATGGTGACCTTCTTGTAGAACCTCTGTGGTCCTTCCATAAGGACCCTTGTAATCACATTGGGCCATGCCAGAAAATCCTGATCCTGGTCTCTGTATCTCAAGATTTTTTATACAAGCACATCTGAAAATTCCCTTTTGCTGTGTAAGGTGACATATTCACAGGTTCTGAAGATTAGGACATAGACATCTTTAGGGGACTGTTCTTCTGCCACAGGGCCTAGTATGTGTTAGGATTTACTGAATGCCCAGTATAGACCGATCAATGATAGATCAGATCAGATCAGTCGCTCAGTCATGTCTGACTCTTTGCGACCCCATGAATCGCAGCATGCCAGGCCTCCCTGTCCATCACCAACTCCCGGAGTTTGCTGAGACTCACGTCCATTGAGTTGGTGATGCCATCCAGCCATCTCATCCTCTGTCATCCCCTTCTCCTCCTGCCCCCAATCCCTCCCAGCATCAGAGTCTTTTCCAATGAGTCAACTCTTCACATGAGGTGGCCAAAGTACTGGAGTTTCAGCTTTAGCATCATTCCTACCAAAGAAATCCCAGGGCTGATCTCCTTCAGAATGGACTGGTTGGATCTCCTTGCAGTCCAAGGGACTCTCAAGAGTCTTCTCCAACACCACAGTTCAAAAGCATCAATTCTTCGGTGCTCAGCCTTCTTCACAGTCCAACTCTCACAACCATAAATGACCACAGGAAAAATCATAGCCTTGACTAGATGGACCTTTGTTGGCAAAGTAGTGTCTCTGTTTCTGAATACGCTATCTAGGTTGGTCATAACTTTCCTTCCAAGGAGTAAGCGTCTTTTAATTTCATGGCTGCAGTCACCATCTGGAGTGATTTTGGAGCCCAGAAAAATTAAGTCTGATACTGTTTCCACTGTTTCCCCATCTATTTCCCATGAAGTGATGGGACCGGATGCCATGATCTTTGTTTTCTGAATGTTGAGCTTTAAGCCAACTTTTTCACTCTCCACTTTCACTTTCATCAAGAGGCTTTTTAGTTCCTCTTCACTTTCTGCCATAAGGGTGGTGTCATCTGCATATCTGAGGTTATTGATATTTCTCCCAGCAATCTTGATTCCAGCTTGTGCTTCTTCCAACCCAGTGTTTCTCCTGATGTACTCTGCATATAAGTTAAATAAACAGGGTGACAATATACAGCCTTGACGAACTCCTTTTCCTATTTGGAACCAGTCTGTTGTTCCATGTCCAGTTCTAACTGTTGCTTCCTGACCTGCATACAAATTTCTCAAGAGGCAGGTCAGGTGGTCTGGTATTCCCATCTCTTTCAGAATTCTCCACAGTTTATTGTGATCAATGATAGATAACCCCCAAATAAATGGGCTGATTCTAGCTAGTAATAAATGTGACACAGTAAATAAGATGGTGTGATTTAACAATCTAATAGTGAACAACTGCAGGGATGAGGATGGAGAGCACTGAGGAGGAAACTGAGAGATAAATGGGAAAAAAGACTCAACCAAAATCCCAAGTGAGGAACCTCTCAGATAGAGAAGAAAGCAAACACAAAGACCTGAGACTGTAAGGAGCTTGGTTTGTGCCCGAGGGACAGAGACCTGTCAGATGTGATTGTTCTGGGGACTCAGATGGTAAAGAATCTACCTGCAATGCAGGAGACTGAAGTTTGATCCCTGAGTCAGGAAGATCCCTTGGAGGAGGAAATGGCAACTGTTTCCAGTATTCTTGCCTGGAAAATTCCATGGACAGAGGAGCTGGTGGGCTGCATTGCATAGGGTTGCAGAATGTCAGACATGACTAAGTGCACACAAAGCTCACAGCTCATGTAGACAGGAGACAAATCATTTGGGCTCTTCTAGGCCAGTGAGGAGCTCTGATTATATTCAGAGGCTGATAGTAAGCCATGATGGTAGAAAATGGATTATGGAGGGCAAGAGAGGATGTGTGGAGATCTGTTCAAAGTTCTTGCTCCAGTAGTCCAAGTAAAAGACCGGAGTTTCTTGGACTAGGGTGGAAGCCATGGGTGTAGAAAAGATACCTGGCTATTTTTAGGATGCATTTCATAGTTAATGCAAATAGGATTACTAGACTATGGGAACAATGGATTATTCCAAAGTTTTGGGCCTGAGCAATGGAGTATATGGCAGTGCTAATTACTAGGGAAGACTTGGAGAAGAGCAGCTTTGTGGGAATGTCAACAGTTCTGTTTTAGGTCTGTGAAATTTGAGATGCTTATAAGTCATCCAAGGGGCCATGTCAGGAAGACTTCAGTTGAGCGCACCTGAAGCTCAGAGGAACAACCAGTGATGTCGCTCTGTACTTAAGGAGTGTTGTGTAGCAGAGATATCATTTACAGGCACGGGACTGAAGGGGACCACTTAGGGACACAACAGGCATTCCAGATAGTGATAACCACAATAGTGCTGACCTTGTTCCAAGCCCTGCACTTTGATTTTTGTATATATTAATATATTAAAAATCTTTAATCCTTGTAACAATTCATTGAGATGATATCTTTTATCATATTCCATTTGATAGTAGAGAACACTGAGGTAGTTAAGAAACTTTTCTCAAGGTCACACAGCTAATAACTGGCCAAACTGACAATCAAACTCAGGAAGTCTGGTTCCAGGGTCATGCTCTTAAACCTTGAATTTGTCGAGTATTGTTCCTCTCATAAGTATAGTCTGGATGAATATAAGATTATAGACCAAATCACCACACTGCATACTCGCTCGGAGTTCTGTTATATTATCTTAAGCTGCTGCCTGGATGCAGACTGGAATTGGAGTTGCTGATAAGCAGAACTCAGTGGTGAGAGAGTTTACATGCACAAAATATTTTCTTTCCTTTTAATGTGCACTGACTTTTAAAAAATTTTTTTAAACTTTTTTCATACTGTAGAGCTAAAGCTTTTTATGCCATGTTAGGGTAGAATTTGAGAAAATATATTCCATGTTTTACATAAATAGGCTTCTCAACAACCCCTAGGAAATTCTGTGGTTCCGTGAACCACGGCTTGAAAATCTGTTCACCATCATGACAAAAGCAGCACCTCTTTGAAAGGATAAAGTATTTGGAATTGATTCCCAGGATGAATCACATTTTCATAATTGCACAAGATTACTCACAGATTCAAGGGAGTTAGATTTGAAAAACGAAATAAAAATCAAATAAACCCAACTTATAAACTTTGCTTACAGCGTGTTCTCAGATAACACCCACGGAATGTTTCTTGTGTCAAGACTCAACCTGAAGATGCTCTGAAGAGGAATTTCCACTTCTGTAACTTCATCAGTAACACTATCAGAGTGGTGATACACAGTGTTCTTATTCCACTGTGTGGGACATAGAACAGTTTGTTGATTAACTGACTAATGAATATCTGTTCAAGACAGTCTAAGGTCAGAGTCTGATGAATGAGTCAAAGGGCAGTTTTCCCAAGAGAAATTTAAGCCTGAGTCCTTAAGGTATAAGGATGAATATGGTAATAATGAAAAACTGCCTCTGGTTCAACTTGTGCTTTGTGCATAGTAATTGAACAAAGACATTCACCAATGGTTGATTGAACGCCTACCATGGGCCCAGCACTGGGCTTGCAATAATAAGTTAGAGAGGCAGATGAGCACTATTCTCAGGAAACTCATGGACAAATAGGAAAGATGGATGGTCAAATAATACAATTAGAGTGTAATGGGGGAAGACAGAGTTCTGTGGGTATGGGGGTAGGTGAAGGCATTTTTCTGGTTGGTTTTCACTGCTTTGATGATCTGGCTATGATATGATATTTATATAGAATCATGGAAAAATACTTGAAAATTATTTTCAGCATTAGTGTCAGAGGATTAAACTGTTTTGGATTCGGTTCTCTGGATTACTAGAATCACAAGCCCATAAGTAAAGAGTAGATTTCATACACTAAGTTACAGATAAGATTTTTTTTTAATTACAGTTGATTTACAATGTTTTGTTAGTTTTTGGTGTATAGCAAAGTGATTCAGATATACACATATGCATATATGTTCATTTTTACTACCTATTGCTTTAGATTGGTAGAAGATTGGATACCGAATGTTTTCTTTCTTTAAGGTTTTCTATTCCTTTCGTCTGGAGAAGGAAATGGCAACCCACTCCAGTCCAGTATTCTTGCTTGGAAATTCCTATGGACAGAAGAGCCTGGCAGGCATACAGTCCACGGGGTCACAAGAGTTGGAAAGGACTTAGCGTCTAATCCACCATCACTCCTTTCATCTACTGATACCTAATTTTAAGGTATCCTAAATAACCTAAATTATCAAGATGGTAATTTTAAACTATCCACAAACTGCTTTACATCTCTCTCTCTTCTCCAAATCCCACTAAAAATAGATAAGCAGGTATGCTCCTTAAAAGTAGGCTATTTTCTGGAGGAAAACACCTAGCTGCAGGCACTGAGAGATGCATTAACTGCTTCACTTGTTCTTTCATTCATTCATTTTCATTGATTGAGAGCTGAAATGCACTAAACATTGTGCTTAGAGCTATGGATTCCAAACCGAGTTCCCCCAAAGATGTCCACATCCTAATCCTAAGAACAGGTGAATAGGTTACATGGTAAAGGGGAATAGAAGTTGCTGATCATCTGACTTTGAAATGGGGACAGTAACCTGGATTACTCAGGTGGGTCCACAGTAGTCACAAGGGTGCTTATTAGTGGAAAAGAGAAGCAGAAGGAGGAGCACCAGTGAGAGGGCAACATAAAAAGATCTCAGCCCAGTGTTGTTGTATGGCGTTGAAGACAAAAATGAGGCTACAAGCCAAAGAGTGCAGGTACCGTCCAGAAGCTGAAAAGGACAGGGCAGTAATAGATTCTCCCCTGGAGCCTCCAGAAACAACCCAATTCTGTTGACCCCTCACCTTTAGTCCAGTGAGACCGGTTTTGTGCTTCTGATCTCCTTAAGGGTAAGATTTTAAGCCACTAAGTCTGTGGCAGTTTTGTGTTACAATAGCAATAGAAAATGAATGGTATGGACTATAAAAGACAGTTCCTGCCCTCAAAGAGCTAACAGGTTGGTAGAGATGCAAAGAGTCCGATGAGATAAGGTTGCAGCTACCAACACTGAGCACTGACCAGGCAGGCACTGCAAAAGCCTTGTAGAAAGGATTCTCTCTGCACTGGGTAAGACAAAAAGCCACAGCTGCTGCTTTTTTTTTTTTTTCTTTTGCTGCCCAAGCAGTCCTTTGTACCCTAGGATATATAGGATGATGTTTTGTGGGTATTTCCCTGCACAGCTGGGAAATTTGTCAGAGAGGCTAGTGGTTGGACCCACAGTGTTGAAGACATAAAGGTAGGGATGCTACTTGGTTTAGAAGAATCTGAAATATTTGTATGTTAAATACTATCGCATACTGAAACTTACATCTTCAACTCACTGTCCTCTCCAAACTCCAGATCTCAGTGTATATCTGGAGTAATTCTGACCTAAGTTGGAGCAAGCATCTTGTCATGAACCAGAGTTGCTGTGGGAAGATACATTCTATCCACATACCTACCTCTGCGGATACTAACCTGATCACTTGGGTTAGGCAATGTTTGACAGGTTATTCCCATGCCTCCAGCAAGGCCAGATTGAAATCTTTGGAGGCCCTAAAGGTTCAAAAACACTATAAGACACATATCTTTATTTTCATTTAATAGAACATATTACCATATTGAAAAATAAGTTCTGATATTTTATATGATGACTGCATTTTGTTGTTGTGATTCTTTTATTCCTGAAGCTATAAGATAACTTCCTAAAAACTTCTTTCGGTGCTTCTGCCTAGGTCCATTCTCTTTCTATCTCTGGGTAATCCAACAAAGACCCTCTGGGACAGTTGTTTACTATTTGGGACACATTCTCATTTTCTCTCCCTTCCCTGTTCCTTTTGAAAGGGACCTGATAGGTTTTTTTTTTCCTCCTATAATAGATGTAATTCATTATTCTTCATTGCAAGGACTATACATTTAAATTAAATTAGTGTAATTCTTTCTATAAATATTTATTTAGCCCCTGATGTTTTAAAACAGAAGAAGTATTAGTGTCTTAAAACAGAAGAATGTATTAAAACAGAAGAAGATCTATACTAGAAATAAGAAGGACAGCTGCAGAGGTTAATAATAAACTTTTGTCCTTAGAGACCTTATGATCTCTGGGAAGTGCTACTTCATTGTAAACCAAAGGCACGGATCACTGGGTCCTAGGACTTGTCACATGACAGATGATGTGGGTTTTTTTTGGGGGGGTGGTGGTGGATGCTGGGGGTACGGAAATGTCAGCAGCTTTCTGGGAAACTCCAAATCACATTCCTACCTTCTAAGTTTGACTGAGAAGGAGCCTGAATGTTAATTAGTATCAGCCACTTGCTGAGTATCTATCCTGGATAGAAACTATGCTGGCTATGAAAAAAAAAAAAAACAAAAACCTCAGAGAACAAGTAAGTGATGGAAATCATACAGCATAGTAAGTAGGAGAGCCATATGAATCCTGACCACCTGGCCTCGAAGCTCATCTCGTTGCCTATGCTTGGAAGCTCTTTAACTCGCTAGATGGCTTGTATTTCTCTCATGTCAGGTTTCCATAAAATCCTGGTGTGTTACAGACTACTCAGGTCCAATAATAATAGGATTCCTTCTCTCCCCTCAAGGATTCCTGGTGAAGGTCAACTCCTAAAGAGCTGTTAACAAAAAGTATCAGTGGAATGGAGTTCAGTGTTCCAGTGTTATTGGAACACATTGTTCCAATGTTATTCTGAAGCCAGTCAACATCAGATATCAGGATTGGCTGATTAATGAGGCTTTCATATTACTTTAGTTTTAGCACTTATTTAATTAACCCCACAGAAGGTGTTAGAGGAGTTCACTATTATTTATTATTTTATTTTTGGCTGTGCTGGGCCTTCATTGCTGTGCTGGCTTTTCTCTGCTTTCTAGCTGCAGTCGCAATGCTTGGATTTCTCATCACAGTGGCTTCTCTTGTTGCGGCTTCTGGGCTTTGGAGCACAGGCTCAGTGGTTGTAGCACATGGACTTAGTTTCTCTGTTGCGTGTGGGATCTTCTCGGATCAAGGATTGAACCTGTGTCTCCTGCATTGGCAGATGGGTTCTTTACCACTGAATCATCAGGGAAGCCCAGGAGTTCATTATTCTTCATCACTCCCTACTTACTACAAGAGGAGAAGGGTATGTATACACTTTATGTTAATTATGTGCTAATAAAAACATCTGTATATGGATGGAAAACAATACATTTGGGGCCATGAGAACAGAGACTTTCCCCAGTAGTTTTCCTCGTTTAGCCTATACATTATCCATTAAATTAGACTTTTAAAGATGCTATCCTTTAATCATACCAGAAAATTAGCCATAATTTTATAAAACATCAAACAGAAAAACCTATTAATCTTATTGATATCTTATAGGCCAGAGATGCTATTGAAATTATATAGCATTTGACAGGGAAGGAGAATGAATCACATAACAGATTTGAAATTAAAAGTCTGAAATTTATAGTATCTATGTAGCAGTATGTGAGTTCTAGATCGCTGAGTAAAGTCAGTAACTTACATAAATATCCCAGTCTCTTTATACCCCTGATTATTATTTCTCTTGTCTAAAACCAGAGATTTTCTCCAACTGCTAATTTAAGAAAAGCAGCTAAAATTTTAAACGAATATCATTTTTCTTTTCCTTTTTTACAGAACCTAGCAGACATAACTAGTTGCCTCCTAAACACTCCAAAAGCTATTTCTTGCTTCCTTTCTTGGTAATAAGCCTTGATTTTGTTTGGAATAATAATTACACAGGTTCATTTCCTGATTTGAGATAAGGTTAGACTAGTCAGAAATTGCATTCTCCTTTGCAGCTACTACATTTTCCAGCTTTTCTTACAGTATATGAGGTCATAGGACTATGTTATTGACAATGAAGGTGAGATTATGTTAGGAGGCTTCTGGAAAGGAATTGTCTTTATGATAAAATAGCAGTTGTGTCACTGCTGTCCTGTGCTCCTTTCTTTTTCCTCATTCAAGTGTAGACATGATGCCTGGTGCTATAGCAGCCATCTTATGACCATTAGCACACAAGTCACAGTAGAGTTAAAGGAGCCCTTTTCATATCAGCATCATTGAAGGTGCCAAAGATTCTCTGTCTTCAGACTTTTACTACCATATTATTTGAAGTACATATTTATCTTGATATTTCAACATTTCTGAAAATAAGAATGTGTCATTGGCTTGGAAAATATAACAGAGCTCTCCTTTCATCCCTGAGAACTAAGGCAGGAGATGGAGGAGATGGTGGATTAGATGGATTTTAGAAACATTCTTTAAAGTAGAAATATACCTACTTTCAAAGTTATCTTTAAAGCTCAGAATCAGTGGTATTTCATTTTTGAAAAGACTATTTTAAGAATAAATAACTTCTGCTCTTAATGCTAGATTAGTGTTAAATATTGCATTTCATATTTATCCATACAATTATCACAAAACTGTGAAGTGCTTCTTCTCTTCTCTATTTAACTGCCTGTAGCACTTCTCAGTTGAAAGATCTCTTTCCCTCTGCTTTTAATTGTTATTAGGCATCCACTTACTGAGAAGGATGGGCTTGCTTTATGGCATGGTGTGGGGGATTTCAGTGTGCCTAGCCTTCCTCACTGCAGTGGTGAGAGATTAGATAGCAGTCTGTTGAGCTCTAGACTTACATCAGTAAGTGGCCACTGCAGACATAATAGCTAAATTTGAAAACCCACCCCTATACTATAGTAACCATTTTTCTTCAGGTAAGGAACTAGAAAAGGTGACCAGTACATAATCCTCAGGAAAATGTTTTCAATTTCATGCTAGCTGGAGCCCTGTTGCAGTTCTGTTATGAACTACTCCAATATGGCAAAAGGATGGAGGAGATGGTTTTTAAACCATTGTTTCTAATTAGTACTTGTTGTAATGCCAGTAGGCCTGCTGGCCTTGAAATTAGAACAAGGCAGGACAGACATCGAAATGCAGGGGAAGCCTTAAATCAATGAAACGCCTTAACTCTTTCTTCCACTCCATCGCAGCGCTACAGCCAGACATGGTACATGGCTGTTCATCTCCCTGTACTATTATAAGGGTTACTAAAACCCCAGCTCACTGGCCCAACCCACATGGGAATTTTCCTGACTGACTCTCAGTAATGACTCCTAAAGGTCAAACTAACAAGATTCAATTTGTTGAGTTCCTTAGACCAGGTAGGATGCCCTTGATTTCTTGTCACTTTTAAACAGATGTCCTTGAAATTCTGGGTGGTTCCCAGAAACCCTCTCCTTTTACTGCAAAGATGAGTCACTGAAGACTCAGTCATCAACCATGATTTGGGGCTTTGCTAACAGTGACCACTGAAATTACCAGATCATCTACAAACCACCTTTTTGTTACCAGCTTTAGCCTCTTGATAGAACAAATCTTCACTAGATCTGCTAACAACATTTTGCTGATACAAGTTTCAGAAGTACTAACTTGAGGGAAGGGGAAGATTTGAACAGTAGAAAGGAGACACCAGCAAAATGGACTGAATACCCATTCTTGTGTAATAAATGGGGTGTAGGGTTTTTTGTTCTTAGCCTTCCGTCCCTAATCAGTAGAACAGTCCAGTTTAAAATATGCCACAGTTTCCATCATTTATTCATAAACCTTAATAGGATAAGAATGTCTTTTCACAGAACTTAAACATGATATCAGCAGTAGAAACTGACCTGATGAGAAATTAATGGGGCTTTCCAGAAGTCATGATGAGTAGTTTCTTAGAGAAGAAGAAACTTTCCAATCGTAGAAATGCCATCTGGATTTCCAGTCTACCATCATTCCTCTCCTAATCTTGAATTTCAATGCTTACTGTTTTTATTCTTTTGGTGGACTTTCACTTCTACCCTGGAGAGTCCATCCTTTCCCATATAGTTGTACACGAGGAAACCTGTACTGAGGAGGAGATGGTGAGGGAGGTCTTGGGGTTAGAATTGGAGCCTCATACTGTTCCCAGGAGGTCCTCAGACGTCATACAGGTCCCAGGGGTCCTGTAAGAACCAGGGTGAGGTAAATGGGAGAATTCATGTTACGGGAGAATTCATGTTACAGGAGAATTACGTTCTAGTATTTATCCTGATCCTCAAATGATCCTCTATCGCTTCTGCAAAGGCAAGAAGGGAATTGTCATGGGTTCCGCATAGTGACCCGAGCACTGAATGGGGAATTTATATTCCTGCAAGGTCTGGCACTTACATTGTGGCCTCAGCTTCATCATTTTACTTTCTCTGTATCTTCATTTATAAAGTGAATGGATTAAACTATAAGTACAGCAGTCTTTTTCGGCTCTAACATTTGATGATGATAGAAGCTTTGTGATACAATGGAAAAGGCACACGTGCAAGTGAACTTCCAGGGATACGTGTGATTTTTGCCAAGTTGAGCTCTCTGAGTTTTAGTTTGTTATCAGTAGAATGAAGAGAATAGCATTTGGCAGGCAGGGCTGTTGTGAAAATGAGAGATGATGTTTAGTAAGTACCTGATGAAGCCCCAGAATGCAGATGGCTTTTAATAGAAGTGTTTTTATTCACTACAGTGACCTAGTCCTGAATGGTCTCCCATTGTATGCTGTGGTTTTAGGCTGATATCTGTCCCCATTGATACATAGCCTGGAGTGGATACTGCTGCCTGAGAGAGGAAATGAGTCAAGGTCCTAGCTCCATGTGAGAATGGAAGGGCAGCTCTGTCCCAGGACCTCTGAAAAGCCCTTCGAGACATTAGTGCCCCTTTGCACAATTTTGCCTCCACCCATTCTCTGTGGCCCTGAGATCCTCCCCAACTCCACTTAGCTGATTGAAATGTTCTGCTGATGAGGGAAAATATGGAGAAGCATGACTGGTAGTTTTCTTCAACTTTGGGAAAGGAAAGAGAAACTCAAGAGCCCCTTGATGAGAGTAAAAGAAGAGAGAGAAAAAGTTGACTTAAAACTCAACATTAAAAAAATGAAGATCATGGCATCCGGTCCTATCACTTCATGGCAAACAGATGGGGAAACAATGAAAACAGTGACAGACTTTATTTTGGGGGGCTCTAAAATCACTGTGGATGGTGACTTCAGCCATGAAATTAAAAGACATTTGCTCCTTGGAAGAAAAGTTGTTGCAAACCTAGACAGCATATTAAAAAGCAGAGACATTACTTTGCCGACAAAGGTTCATATACTTAAAGCTGTGGTTTTTCCAGCAGTCATATATCAATGTGAGAATTGGACCATACAGAAGACTGAGCATCGAAGAATTGATGCTTTCGAACTGTGGTGCTGGAGAAGACTTGAGAATCCCTTGGACTGCACTTGAGAATCCCTTGGACTGCAAGGAGATCAAACCAGTCAATCCTAAAGGAAATCAGTCCTGAATATTCATTGAAAGGACTGGTGCTGAAGCTCCGGTACTCTGGCCACCTGATGCAAAGAGCTGACTTATTAGAAAAGACCCTGATGCTATAGAAGATTGAGGGGCAAGAGGAGAAGGGGGTTAAAGAGAATGAGATGGTTGGATGGCAACCCTGACCCAATAGACATGAGTTTGAGCAAGCTCCAGGAGATACTGAATGACAGGAAGCCTGGCATGCTGCAGTCCAAGGGGTTTCAAAGAGTCGGACACGGCTGAGTGACTGAATAACAGCAACTGCCCTGTAGGCTTAGAGGGATTCAAGAGTGACTTCTTGGGATGCTTTTGCTGACACTCTCAGGTTCTTGTGTTGAGAATTCTGCAGGACACTGAGGGACAGAACCCCCCGGTCGATGCAGGAGACATAGAGTCGTGGATTCAATCCCTGCATTGGGAAGCTCTCCTGGAGAAGGACATGGCAACCCACTCCAGTATTCTTGCCTGGAGAATCCCATGGACAGAGGAGCCTGGTGGTCTACAGTCCATAGGGTCACAAAGTCAAACACGACTCATGTGATTTAGCACATGTACTGAGGGACAGGGAGCAAGCCAAAGATAGCTGAAGATATCCACTTAAGCCATGCCCTAATGTTTCAGCCAAGCTGGAGTCCTTTGGAAAACCAGTTACCTCAATCTTAGGAGAGAAGAAAATTCTTACATTTTCATCAACAACAAAATTCTCTATGATTTAAGGGAAACTGGATCATTTGACACCTTGGAGATTTTGCCTGAAGGAAGATAATTGCTTGAAACTTTCTATGCTTTGAGCTTAAAAGCTATTTAGCAGTTGTAAAATGGATAATGTATTTACCTCCCTAGAGCAAAGGGTTTTTCATCTTTGCATTGAGCCTAGACCAAAATAGTGTCCTCTAGAGGTCACCAGTGCACCAGATTTGAAGACCACGGAGGCCTCCATAATGCTTAGGAAAAGCCCAGCGTCCCACTCCTATCTGAGGGAAAGAGAAAATAAGGCAAATAAATTATGGTAACAGCTGCTCTCCAGCTAGTCTCTTAAGAAATAGGAAATCTTGTTCAGAATAGAGCATTTTCATTGATTTTTCTTGGTTTATTTTGGCCCTCGTCTGCACTAACTGGAGGAAATTTTTGTAATGGTTAAATGCTTCCTCACCGATAGCTTAATTTTGGAAGTCAGAAAAGAAATTTTTTCTGTATGGGAGAAAAACTGATGTGGAAGTGAACTATTTTAGCCACCATTAATGAGTGTGACTCTCAGTGGTGGGTGCCCTGGCTGAGGAGGAAAAGTCTTCGGGTCTCCCAGGCGTGTCCTCAGAGGACCCGGGCGCACCGGGGTGAGAAGCTTGGGAAGCAGCCCTGTGATGAACGGTTATGTAATCCCTGAGCTGCTTGACGTGGGAAGACACTGTCTCAAGCATGCACATCTCTGCAGATGAATGAAAAACTTCACACACAAAAGATCACGTTGGTAGTCGAAACACACATTTCCTTTGGAAGAACTACCAGCCAAGAGCCAAGAAGATGGCACTCTGGAAGTCCTAAGGGGACTTTGCTTAGCTAGTTTGCCTTTTTCATTATTCTTATGCTTTAATCTCCTATGAAGCAAATCGACTTTCTCTCAGAGAGAGCTTGCCTTGAGAACAATACTGTGTCTTGCCAGCTGATGTGAACCAGGGGAGCAAGTGACACAATGCTGAGAGCCCAGGGCATGTTGTGACATAACCCACTGCTGGTAGCCTGCATTGCTCAGGCTGTGACCTGGGAGTCACCACCAGCAGATCCCAGCATTGTTCCTGCTGCTCTGGTTGCTCTCTAAGGAGAGGAATTCCTCCATCAAGACTTTCCCAGGGTCCAGATACTTGCCAGCAGCTGACCCATCAGGAAACTGCCTCTCCCCTCTGGCTTCCCACATTCCTTCCTGAGCATGCCCCAGCCCAAGGTGTGGCCAAGCCTCAGAGGATCTGCTGGGGTTGATTGACAAGAAAACAAAGCCTTCCTCTAGATAAGAAACATCACAGAGCTTTAGGAAATCTATTTGTTCTGGGTGGAGCTCGCTTTCTTTCTCTCCTGTTTTTTTTTTTTTTAAGTCTACTTTGCTGACTGTGTAGTTTCTTATCATTTCTTTAGAATGTGTGAAGCAGTTATTCTTTGAACAATGAGCTCTGTTTGGGTAACTTTTTCTCTATGGCTAATTCACAAGGAAGGAAAATACTTTGTACTAGAGGGCTATGGTGATCTTTCTCAGGGCTATTAGATATCGTTCCTGAACACTGAAGAGAACAAAGGTATATTTCCATTACAGTTCACTCTGTGCTGTGTTCTTCAGCTCGGTGCCTGGTTACCTGCTGTGAGATGGAAGTTGTAGAAAGGATGCCACTTGTCCATCATTCTGGAGAAACCTTTAGCTTAGATGATGTCCTAGGGGGATTCCAGAGTATTGAGCCATGTTGTAGCTCAGCCAGGTTGAGAATGGTGTCATCGAGCACCCCATCCCCCCACCCCCAACCCCACCCTGTAAATGTGGGGCAGACTGAATGCTTTCCTCATTCAGTTGTTCAGTCGTGTCCAACTCTTTGTGACCCCATGGACTGCAGCACGCCAGGCTTCCCTGCTCTCTACCACCTCCCAGAGCTTGCTCAAACTCATTGTCCATTGAGTTGGTGCTGTCATCCAACCATTGCATCCTCTGTCGTCCCCTTCTCCTGCCTTCAATCTTTCCCAGCACCAGGGTCTTTTCTAATGAATTGATTCTTTGCCTCAGGTGGCCAAAATATTGGAGCTTCAGTTTCAGCATCAGTCCTTCCAATGAATATTCAGGGTTGTTTTTCTTTCGGATTGATTGCTTTGATCTCCTTGCTGTCCAAGGGACTCTCAAGAGTCTTCTCCAACACCACAGTTCAAAATCATCAATACTTTGGCACTTAGCCTTCTTTATGGTACAACTCTCAAATTCATACATGACTACTGAAAAAACCATAACTGACTAGACGGATCTTTGTCGGTAAAGTAATGTCTTTGCTTTTTAATGTGCTGTCTGGGTTTGTCATAGCCTTTTCTTCCAAGAAGCAAGCATCTTTTAATTTCATGGCTGCAGTCATCATCTGCAGAGATTTTGGAGTCCAAGAAAATAAAATCTGTCACTGTTTCCATTGCTTTCCCATCTATCTGCCATGAAGTGATGGGACTGGATACCATGGTCTTAGTTTTTTTAATGTTGAGTTTTAAGCCAGCTTTTCCACTCTCCTCTTTCACCTTCGTCAAGAAGCTCTTTAGTTCTTTTTCAATTTCTCCCATAAGGGTGGTGTCATCTGCATATCTGAGGTTATTGATATTTCTCCCGGCAATCTTGATTCCAGCTTGAGCTTCCTCCAGCCCAGCGTTTCTCATGAGTGCTTTCCTAGGACTCTGCTATTTTTTTCCCCCCAAGTTTATCAACTGTGTAACTTTGAGCACGTCTTAAGTCTCGATTATCTTATTTGTAAAATAAAAGGATTGAACACACTCTCTGAAGTTCATTTGGAATCTAATATCTACTCAGAGTTTAAAGCTGTTCAGTCAAGCATTAGCTGCACCTTAGCAAGGGTGTTAGTCTCTCAGGGTTGCTGTAACAGCATACCAAAACTGGGTGGCTTAAGAAAAACAAACTTGATCACCGTTCTAGGGTCTATACATCTCAAATCAAGATGTCGGGGGCCGTGCTGTCTGCGGGCCCTAGGGTAGAAGCCTTCCTTGCCTCATTTACCTCCTGGCAGTTTCTGTCCTTGTCTTATAGATGCATCACTCCAGTCCTGTCACTGTCTTCCCCCTGTGTGTCTCCACATGTGAGTATCTGTCTCTGTGTCCAGACTTTCACTTTTTAAAACCAGTCGTACTGGATTAAGGCCCACTGTAATGACCTTATTTTAACTTGATTATTTCTATAAAGACTGCATTTCTTTATAAGGTCACATTCTGAGATACTGGGAGATTCAGACTTCAACCTGTCTCTTGGGGACACAAGTCAACCCAGAACAGCAAGCTACTAGAAAATCTTCTCTTTGAGCTTTGGGTCCATTCTTCATGTTACTTTTTGTCCTGAGAGGCCTACATGTATTACACCAGGGGACCACTTTGTCCTCTGGCTTCCAGTTGGGTTAGCCAGTGGCAAGAGATAGGATGCAAGGGAAGAATGGGATGCATGCTCAGTCATGTCCAGCTTTTTGCAATCCCAAGGACTATAGCCCACCAGGCTCCTCTATCCATGGGGTTTTCCAGCCAAGAATACAGAGTGGGTTATCATTTCCTCCTCCAAGGGATCTCCCTGACCCAGGGATCAAACTCTTGTCTCTGGTATCTCCTGCATTGACAGGTGGATTCTTTACCATTGAGCCACCTTAGATCATCTCAGTCCTTGCTAATAAAGTACTTGGGAAGGAATACCTGTATGTCTCTGATTTCACATGGAAAAGGGAGGCACATGCATGGAAAGGCCCAGTGAAAACCTCCAGAAGGACGTGTTCTTAGACTGCTCTGTGAGGTCAGTGATAGTCTCACATTTAATCATTTGAGGAAACTGTGTTGTTTGGTGAATCTCTTTGCATTCTGAGCTACTAAATTTATACGGTTGGTGCTCAAACCCATGTTTTCACATTTCACTATTTGCTTCTAAAAAGGTATATTTTCACTCTGGTGTTCATCAGCTTTTAATAATGAACACTTGTACCCTACATGGTTAGACACTTGGCCCTTTCCCTCTCCATTTACCCAAGTCCTTTTTTCTAAAGACTCCTATGAATAAAAGAGGCAGAGAAGGGCATCTAGGGATGTTGCATAGCTGCTAAACTCCTGTCCACTTATAAACATGCTTCTCTGTATCTAGTATTTTAGTTTCTTAGGAGCCCTCAATATTGCCTGCTCTACTTTAAGTCTGCTCCCAATCCCCCATTTTTTCAGTGGCCTTCCTTCAATGGGTTTCAGGCTTCTCTGTTCTACCCCAGGTGCCTCCACTGCCATTGCTTTCACTGTTTGGGACCCAGGGTCAAATCTACACCAAGATCAATGTGCTAACAATATCTCTTGAAGCCCATTGTGCTCTGGCTCAGCTGAACTCTGCTGTGAAAATGGACATGCAGATTTAAGGGTGGGAATGACACCAAGTAGACGAAATGTGTCTTAAAATGTTAGAGGAGATGGGTGCATTACTAGCAAACAAAGAGACAAACTGAGTTGAATATTTGTGGCTAAAATTTCTGGTTAGAATTGGAGAATTCTGAGTTGATTTGCATTAGAATTATTATTATTACCCCTTAAGGGAGGTGGGAAACTCATTAAAAGTAGAAAGTTATTCTTTGGATTTATCAAGTAGCTCTTTCCAAATCACATTTGGCCTACTAAAGTGTGAAGGGATAAGCAATGTTCAGATTCTGTTTTTCTTAAAGCCCCACATGGGTTAAGTAAGAAATGGAAAGCATACTACTGTGTTGCTGGAGAAGACTCTTGAGAGTTCCTTGGACTGCAAGGAGATCAAACCAGTCAATCCTAAAGGAAACCAACTCTGAATATTCATTGGAAGGACTGATGCTGAAGCTGAAGCTCCAGTACTTTGGCTGCCTGATGCAAAGAGCTGACTGACTCATTGGAAAAGACCCTGATGCTAGGAAAGACTGAGGGCAAGAGGAGAAGGGGGCAACAGAGGATGAGATGGTTGGATGGCATCACTGAGTCAATGGACATGAGATTGAGCAAACTCTGGGAAATGGTGAAAGACAAGGAAGGCTGGTGTGCTCAGTCCATGGGGTCCCAAAGATTCGGACACGACTGACTGAACACAACAACGTGCATCTTGAGTTGTTTCGGAACTCAAACAGTAATTCAAACTTACGATATACGAGAATGTCCAAGATGGTTTCAGGATAAGTCTGGATATTTTTTACATATATGATTACCATCACGATTTTATTATTCTGAACTCAACAGCAACAAAGATTGTTTTGTTTGTTTTTAAGATATAAAGTAATATATAAAAAAAGAAGAGAGAACTTAGTGAAAATAAGAATAGCCAGCTCTCGGGAACCTGATTTCTATTTCACTTTCAGGGTTAGCAGGGTGAAGCGGAAAGAGCCGTGTAGGTGCTAGCATAGGTGAGAAGGCAATGGCAGCGTGAGGTGTCCCTGGGCTGCACGGGGGGCAGGACTGTGTTTACTCATTTGTCTTGTGTTGCATTTCTGCTTATGCGCTTAGCCTGGCTCCCCACTCCCCACTCTCCACTGAATCAAGGCTGCGCTTCTCTCTTGGGATTTCACAGCTGTCCAAAATAGGACCCAACCTGGTATCCTGCCGCTATGTAAAGAAGGGTGTCAGAAGAAAAATAATATAGGTACAGAGCAAGGCCATCTTTGTTCGGTAGGAAGGGTTGGGTCTCCATGTGATGAGCTCATTGAGGTGGGAGAGGTGCTGGCAGAGAGTTCCTGGGGTTGCAGAGCGCCCCTACAGGTTATTAAGGCTGGGCCTGAGGTCTAGCTTCCGGAGCTCAGTAAACATGTAGGGACTTAGTTGCAGGAGCATGGCCCTGCGTGAGGGCTGAGAGCAACTAGCAGTGAGGCTTGAGATGGTACCCTTGAAGCTGCTGCACTAGTGCCCCTGAGATATGAAGCATGAATAGTCCTGAAAGCTGAGACATCCAGAAGCTGAAAACAGAATTGCAAGGCTCCAGTGCTGGCAATTGGGAGGCAGGGGCTGGAGATCCTTCTCTTGTCAGATGGCTTATTTTCAGTCTAATCTGTGTTCTGTGGGCTGTTGACATGCCTGAGCATATCCAACAGATTGGAAGGAAGAACTACAGGGAGTGCATTTGCATAAAGGCCCAAGATGATATCTGGTGCACGTGGCCTTCTCCAGCAGTAGGGCGAGGAGAGTGGGTGAGCATGAATACAGTATGGGCTGTTGAGCTCAGCTGCTGTTGATTTATGTTTGAGTCCTAGGTTCAGAGGAAGCTGCAGATAAAAAGTGGAGGAGTTGTTCTCTTGCAGAAGTTAGCTCTGTTTGGGGACCAATGCACAGAATAATATGTATTTCAGAGATGTTTTTCTAACTCCATCATCAGACACAACGATTTTCTGCACCGGGGGGCTTTTAGGAGGAATACTGCCGATTTTTAACTCTAGTGTATCAGAAACCTTATCTGGAAAAGACACAGGTAAAGCCCACTCAGTGAAAAGTTGTAGTAAGTAATGAGATGCATAATGTCATATTCCTCCAAAATACTCATTTAATTTTTTGTCTAATTTTAAAAATCACAGAACGTTTTCATTGGGTGATTTATAATGTATCATAAACATTTGTTTAATTTTTATTTCCTTGAAGTACCATGTTTGAAAGATAAATCTTTTGCTTTAAAGAAAACTGCAGTGAGTTTATTACATAATTTGATTCATGCTAACATGCTGACTTCATGTTGTGAAGCACAAAAGCCGTAGATCTTGTCTTCTTGGCAATTCTTACAAGGCAATAAAATAAGCATCTACTTGAATTATTATTGTATTAGTCACAGTTAATTATATATTTATATGTGTTATATTACATTGAAAAAATTACTTTTTTTGTATGTTATATTACATTGAAAAAAATTACTTTTTTCTTCCCCTCTAAGGAAGGCAAAGAGATGTTTAACCATTTAGAATTTAACTCTTTTTTCTCCTCCAACGGACTGGAATAGCAAAGAAAGATTATGAAAGGGTCCAAAGAATGGAATCAAAAGTCCAAAAGACTATGGTTGTTGATGTCTTGAATCACCAATTGTATTGATTCCAATACCTACTGGTTTCAGCTACCTTGCCAATTATCTCAGTATATAATACAAACATCACAATAGAATAGCCTGTCCCATGGAAATACTATACATCCAATACAGGATTTTAAGAGTCAAAGAAAACTTGAAATGTTTTTGGTCCTCTAAATGGTATTATAATGTTAGGAGTGATCCCCAGGCAAATCCTCAGTCTAAGAGCAAAAAGTCCTTTTGAAACTAGATCAACATTTTTATGGATCAGAGGATCTTTGCCTTGAGACTGAAGATAATACAATCAGGAGGATGAGACAAAAATAAAAATATTGTAGATGTAAAATATTAGTGGAAGGCCTTGGGTAATGGGGTGTTAGAGCTGGGATGATCTTTGAAATGTGGGGGCCAACTATCCAGTTTCTAGGACTTTGGGGTTTCTTGGGATATAGGGCTTCTGTGTTTAAACATGACAAGAGGAGTCCTTGATAACCTACTGTTGAGATTATGTTCCTCAACTTCTTTACTTTATCCATGAAAAAGATAAGGCCCAGTTTGGTGAAATGACTGGCCAACAGCAGAATCAAGATTATATTCCAAATCTGGTCTTTGTCCCACCACCCTGTGTTGCCTCTTTAAAAATCAAAAGGAAAAATATTTCGAGAGAAGATGTTTTGGGATAAATGACCACAGGAAATGGGTGCCTCAACTTAGGTGTAGGAACAAGGCTTTCTGAGGATTTGGATTACAGCAGGCACTGCCAAGATAGGGTTGGGGCCAGCTGTAGGCAGACTTCCCAGCGTGTTTCCTTCACTGTCCAGTGAATAGCATTGCATTAGTTCCTGCAGGCTGTCATAACAGATTACCACAAACTTGGTGACTTAGAAAGCAGAAATATATTTTTTCAAAGCTCTGAAGGCCGGAAGTGTGAAATCAAGGTACCAGCAGGGCTGCACTCCCTCCAAGGCTCTATGCTCCAGTCCTTCCTCGTCTCTTCCAGTTTTTGATGGCAGCAGATGCTTCTTGGCTTGAGGCTGCATATCTCCAGTCTCTGCCTCCATTTTCACATCACTTTCTTCTCCTTCTCATTTTTTTTTTTCCCTTATAGGTACTCTGTCATTGCATTTAGGGCCTATCCTCATCCAGCATGATCTTCTCTGAGATCTTTACCTTAATTACTACTGCAAAGAATATGGTCAATTTTTGTAAATATTCCATTTGCCCTAGAAAAGGATGTGTATCTTACCATTCTATAATGAGTCCTCTATAAATGCCAATTAGGTTGAATTAGCTGATAGTATAGTTCAATCCTCTATGCCTATATTGATTTTCTGTCTACTTTTGCTGTTACTGAGGAAGGGGGTGCTAAAATCTCCAGCTGTAATTGTGCATTTGTCTGTTACTCCCTTTCAGTTCTCTGAGTAAATCTCTTTTCACTTTCAGTGAGTAATTGCTTGATGTATTTGAAAGCTCTGCTATTTGCTGAATACACAGTTAAGATTATTATGTGTTATGGAAAAATTGACACTGCTATCAGTATGAAATATTCTTCTTCATGCCTGGAAGTTTACTTTGTTCTGAGGATTATTTTTTTCTGATATTAATATAGTTTTTCCAGCTTTCTTTATTAATGTTTTCATGGTATGTTTCTATCCTTTCACTTTAACTAAAAATGACTTTCTTGTAGACTATTTCTGGACATTTTATTTTTATTTATTTTTCTGGCTTCTCTGTGTGACTTGTATTGTCTTATTTCCCTGACTAGGGATTGAATGTGGGCCCACAGCAGGGAAAGCACTGGACTGCCTGAGAATTCCTGGGACTTTTTCAAAAGCCAAATTTGATAATGTTTGTTATTTAATTGGAATGTTAAGCCTTTAATAGTTGATGCAATTATTGATATGATTTGGTGTATATATATACCATTTTATTTTGTTTTCTATATGTCCCATCTGTCCTTTATTTTTATTTTTTGCTTGAAAAACATCAAGATTCCTTGTAATAAAAGGTTTGCAGTTGACAAATCTTCTTAGCTTTAGTTTGTCTGAAAAGGTTTTTATTTTGAAAGGTATTTTCACTAGATTCAGAATTTCAGGCTGATAAATATTTTCTTTTAGCTATTCAAAGATGATATTCCACTGTTTTTTAATTTGCATAGTTTTGGATGGTAAATCTATAATAAATATTACCTTTGTTTCTCTGAAAGTATATTTTTTCTCCAAATATTTAAAATTTCTGTATCCCTATTTTTAGCAATTTGATGATATGCATAAGGTGTGTGTGTATGTATGTACACGTGTGTGTGTTTATCATGTTTGGGATTTATTGGGTGCTTTGATTTATGGGTTTCTAGTTGTTATCAAGTTTGGAACATTTTGCCATCATTTCTTCACAAATTTTTGCTCATATAGCCCCCATTTCCAACTCCATTTCTCCACCACTAGTTTTTGCCTTCTGAAACTCCAGTTACATGTGAAATCTTTTTCATTTTTGGTTTTTCTTTTAGTCTTGTAGACTGGTTCCAAATAGGAAAAGGAGTTCGTCAAGGCTGTATATTGTCACCCTGTTTATTTAACTTATATGCAGAGTACATCATGAGAAACGCTGGACTGGAAGAAACACAAGCTGGGATCAAGATTGCCGGGAGAAATATCAATAACCTCAGATATGCAGATGACACCATTCTTATGGCAGAAAGTGAAGAGGAACTCAAAAGCCTCTTGATGAAAGTGAAAGTGGAGAGTGAAAAAGTTGGCTTAAAGCTCAACATTCAGAAAACGAAGATCATGGCATCCAGTCCCACCACTTCATGGGGAATAGATGGGGAAACAGTAGAAACAGTGTCAGACTTTATTTTTCTGGGCTCCAAAATCACTGCAGATGGTGACTGCAGCCATGAAATTAAAAGACGCTTACTCCTTGCAAGGAAGGTTATGACCAATCTAGATAGCATATTCAAAAGCAGAGACATTACTTTGCCAACAAAGGTCCATCTAGTCAAGGCTATGGTTTTTCCTGTGGTCATGTATGGATGTGAGAATTGGACTGTGAAGAAGGCTGAGCGCCAAAGAATTGATGCTTTTGAACTGTGGTGTTGGAGAAGACTCTTGAGAGTCCCTTGGACTGCAAGGAGATCCAACCAGTCTATTCTGAAGGAGATCAGCCCTGGGATTTCTTTGGAAGGAATGATGCTAAAGCTGAAACTCCAGTACTTTGGCTACCTCATGCGAAGAGTTGATTCATTGGAAAAGACCCTGATGCTGGGAGGGATTGGGGGCAGGAGGAGAAGGGGACGACAGAGGATGAGATGGCTGGATGGCATCACTGACTCAATGGACATGAGTCTGAGTGAACTCCGGGAGTTGGTGATGGATAGGGAGGCCTGGCGTGCTGCGATTCATGGGGTCAAAGAGTAGGACACGACTGAGCGACTGATCTGATCTGATCTGATTGTAAAAACAATACTGAAAGAAAAACCAAAAATGAAAAAGATTTCACAGAGAAAACTCTCTGTGTTTCATTTGGATAAATTTTATTGCTCTATCCTCAAGTTCATTGATATACATTTTTCTTCCATGGAATCTAATCTACTATTAAATACCATTCATAGTAAGTTTTTACCTTAATAAGTTAAATTTGTATCCCTCTATGTTGTCTATTTCTTTCGTTAGGTTCATGTTATCTCTGAAATTTTTATTATTGTAATATTTATAATGTTTTACTGTTCTTGTCTATTAATTTTATCGTCTATCATTGGTGAGTCTGTTTCTTTTTACTGATATTTTTTTCTCCTGGTTATGGATCACATTTTCCTGCTTCATATTCTAGTACTTTTATTGGAAGTCAGACATAGTGAATTTTATATTTCTGATTATTAATTTCTGTTATTTATCTTCAAAGAGTGTTAAAGCTTTTTCTTGTAGGAAGTCAGGTTAGTTGCTTAGTATAAACTTCTCAGAATGTATTTTTAAGCTGTTTGAGAATGAGTCTTTAGAGTAGCCTTTATTCTAGAGCTGATTCATACCTACTGTTAGGGTGTGGCCTTTTATATTTCTATTGATTGCCATTTTTATACAGTGAGGTCTCTCTACTTTGGCAAAAGCAAAACTAAACAATTTCCAGTCTTAGGGGGGAAAAAAACCCTAAAAACTGTGTTACATTTCCTTTGGTATTTGTTCTTTTCTCAGAAATTTTTCTTGCTCATGATATTTGATGATTGATTTTTCAGCCAAAGGCTCAAGAGAACTCCTGTTCAGACATTTGAGCTGCTTTCTGTTTCTGTTTCACTTTCTCTCTCTTTTCTGTTCCTCTCTGCTCTCTGCAATTCTCTCCCACCAATTCTAGAAACTTCTTACCTGAACTCAGATATTTATCTCCTCAACTCAGTAATACTACTGTCTCTGTTTAGATTTCCCCTCCCTATGCTATAGTCTGGAAATTGCCTGTAGGCTGTTGATGATAATGTTTGTTTATCTCATGTTTTTTCTCTTCTCTCAGGTATCAGAGACACAGGATACCTGTTTCCAATGCCTAAAAACAATTTTTGCATATTTATAGTTTTTAATCATGTGACAGTTATTCTACCCCCTATTACTCACTTGTAGCTGGAAGCAGAAGTCAATAATTAAAAATTTTTTTTACATGAGCAAAAATTAATTTTCAGAGTTAAACATTTAGAACTTATCTTTTAATTCTAGTTTGACATGTACAACTGGTTAATTCATATTTCCTCTTGGATATCTAATAGATATTCTGATATTAATGTTTTCTCAAAAGAACTCTTAGTTTCCACAGCATATCTTCACCCAAATTGTCCTTCCCTTGGTCTTTACTATTTCAGCAAGAGGCACCATCACCTTCCAAATTATTCAAGATAAGAACCTAGAAGTCAGGTTGATTCTACTCTTTATTTCACACCCTAGATTGAATTCATTAAGTCCTATTAATTTTGTTTTAAGATATGCCTCCATCATATCCACCTAAGTCACCTTCACTGACACCAGCTAGGTCTATTACCTCTCATCCAAATTATTATAAAAACCTCTATACTTTAAATTTTGCTCTTCTCTTATTCATTCTGCGTACAATACAAGAATAATTTGTAGAATGTAATTTGAATCAACATTCTCCTATTTTAAAACTTTCAGTGGCTTCCTTTCATTCACAATAAAATTTAGACTCTTAATACAGTGTGCAAAGCTCCATGAGACCAAGGTCTTGTCCATCTTATCAGCCTTGTGCCTTAACACTCTCTTCAGAGTTCACTGTTTTATGACCATAAAGTTCTCCTTGCAGTTATTCATGTGCTATTTGTTATATCAAGGTATTTGCACATGAATTTCCTTTCCTAGAGCTCACTTACTCTGTTCTTCATATGGTATCTTCCTATCCTTCAAGTTGTAGTTTAAATACTATCTTTTCTGAAATATCTTCCCTGACTATTCCATCTAAGCAAGGCAGCCTAATTCATTATTATTTATCAGTCCCTTGCTTGTATACTATATGAAATTTATTATTTTCTTTGGTAACTTGTAAATTATTTTTTTTTTCTTCCTCCCCACTCATAGGAGACAGAGACCACCCTAGCAATATTGCTTGTTATTGCTCTTCTAAAGTCTGGCAAGTACTTGGCTCTGTCATTATCTAGGTTTTCTATCGGGGAACAATTTCCAAATTATGGTGTTGATAAGGGGATCCAAATAGAGATGGGTAGCTTTAATGATTTAAGAGATAAATATCTTTTTTAGTTTCTGGGACTTGAGATTAATATAAATGGTTAAAAGAATTAATGTGTTAGACCCATATGGAGAAGATAAACTTTAAAAATGGGACTTGAGAATAGAATTAATTGATATGTTATTGTGTATATCTGTATAAACTAGATTTACATAGAAAGCAAAAATGTACATACTATGGTAAAACAACTTTAGATTTTAGCAGAGTGTTTTACTTAACACTTAGTACATTGTTGATAAGTTAGTGAAAATTGACAGAACAAAGTCTGAAGCCTCCATTTCATTTCCTTCATCAGTTCAGTTCAGTCACTCAGTTATGTCTGATTTTTCGTGAGCCAGTGGACTACAGCATGCCAGGCTTCCCTGTCCATCACCAACTCCCAGAGCTTGCTCAAACTCATGTTCATTAAGTCAGTGATGCCATCCAACCATCTCATCCTCTGTTGTCCCCTTCTCCTCCTACCTTCAATCTTTCCTAGCATCAGGGTCTTTCCTAATGAGTCAGCTCTTTACATCAGGTGACCAAAGTACTGGAACTTCAGTTTCAGCATCAGTCCTTCCAATGAATAGCCAGGATTTATTTTCTTTAGGATTGACTGGTTGGATCTCCTTGTAGTCCAAGCGACTCTCAAGAGTCTTCTCCAACACAACAGTTCAAAAGCATCAATTCTTTAGCACTCAACTTTCTTTATAGTCCAACTCTCACATCCATACCTGACCATTGGAAACACCATAACTTTGACTAGATGAACCTTTGTCAGCAAAATAATGCCTCTGCTTTTTAATATGCTGTCTAAGTTGGTCATAGCATTCCAAGGAACAAGCATCTTTTAATTTCATGGCTGCAGTCACTATCTGCAGAGATTTTGAAGCCCAAGAAAATAAAGTCTATCACTGTTTCCATTGTTTCCCTGTCTAGGTGATGGGACCAGATACCATAATCTTAGTTTTTGAATGTTGAGTTTTAAGCCAGCTTTTTCACTCTCCTCTTTCACTTTCACCAAGAGGCTCTCTAGTTCCTCCTTGCTTTCTGCCATAAGGGTGGTATCATCTGCATATCTGAGGTTATTGGTATTTCTCCTGGCAATCTTGATTCCAGCTTGTGCTTCATCCAGCCCAGCATTTCACATGATATACTCTGCATATATGTTAAATAAGCAGGGTGATGATATACAGCCTTGATGTACTCCTTTCCCAATTTGGATATGGAAATTCATTTTGACTTCTTTTCATTGCGACTGACACTAGAGTGAACAAGTCTGTCTAAAATACTAAAGCAAAGCATTCTCCTCACTGGTAACCCTATTTACCTTTTCTCCTTGAAAATAAAGGGCTATAGACAATGTCAAAAATATCATTTACATTACCATTCAGCAGATTATCACATTGTATTCAACACCTAGAAATCACTGGGGATCCTTGAAGGCTTTCTGCTGTTCTCCTATAGTACAATAGGTGGATGTTGAAACTGCCTCACCCCTCACCTTCATCCATATACCATTCCACATACATGCACATGCCTGTTGAAGCAATGGGCCATGGAAAGTGGAAGGTTTGCAGATACAGAAAGTTCCTATTCAGGATCATCTTTCTTTCTTCTTTCCATAGTGTATATCATTGACCCTTGAACAACAAGGATTTGAACTGTGTGGTTGGTTGATTATATGAATGTATAGACAGAGGGCTAACTGTGAAGTTGTCTGTGGGTTTTCCACTATTTAAGGTCAGCCCCACAAGCTCTGTGCTGTTTAAGAGTCAACTGTATTTATAAACACATGATATTACTGTTGCCCTTTTTTTTTTTTTTTTGAGATGGGTTATTTCTGGTTTCTCCAGTTCTTTTCTGTTGTTTCCTGGAAAGGAGACAATTAATTCGGCATCCAAGTGATTGCAAGCACTATCTTAGAGTCTTTACAATGATAAATTCGTCATCTCATGTAATTATTATGTTGCGTGGGAAGTTGATTCAGTTGTGTTCAACTCTTTGCAAAGTGAAAATCACTCACTTGTGTCTGACTCTTTGCGACCCCATGGATTCCTGGGCTGGGAAGTTCTGCTGGAGAAGGGATAGGCTACCCACTCAGTATTCTTGGGCTTCCCTGGTGGCTCAGCTGGTAAAGAATCCTCCTGCAATGCAGGAGACCTGGGTTTGATCCCTGGGTTGGGAAGATCCCATAGAAAGCAAATGGCTACCCACTCCAGTGTTTTGGCCTGGAGAATTCCATGGACTATATAGTCCATGGGGTCACAAAGAGTCGGACATGACTGAGTGACTTTAATTTTCACTTTCAATATATTTGGAGTCATGTCTAGAAGCAGCATAATACAGCAGTTATTAGTATAGATTTAGGTCTATACTTTGCATCTTTCCACTGTTATCTACTAGCTTTAGCTGTTGATCAAGTTACTTAACCTCCCTGTGCTTCACTTTTCTCATCTGTAAAGTGGTAATAGTAACATCATAGGATTTACTTAAATGGGTTGTTGTGAGCAATAAAGAAATTAATATTTATAAAAACACTGACACACAGATGCCCTAATTGTCATTTTTCATATTATCTTAGTCTTCATATTTTTGGGCTTCCCTTGTGGCTCAGCTGGTCTCTTATTTGATCCCTCACCTTTCCAATATTTTACTGGATCCACTGAGTTTCCTTTATCCCTTCCCTCCCTCCTACACACAAAACAATAATTTGGAAGATTTCTGTTTCTATTTCTTAGAAATAATAAATATCTCCTCATAACATTTCAAACCTATCACCAATTTTGTCTTCTGTGTTATTGTTAAGAATTTTGGAAACACTAAATTTTTGATCCCCCACTAGTTGTTATGTTTATTTTTATGCACTTAATGTTGTTATTCAGTCACTCAGTCGTTGTGGCCCCATGGACTGCAGCACACCAAGCCTCCCTGTGCTTCACTATCTCCCGGAGTTTGCTCAAACTCACATACATTGCATCAGTGATGCCATCCAACCATCTCATCCTCTGTTGCCCCCTTCTCCTCCTGCCCTCAATCTTTCCCAGCATCAGGGTCTTTTCCATTTAGTCAGCTCTTTGCATCATGTGGCCAAAATATTGGAGCTTTAGCTGCAGCATCAGTCCTTCCAGTGAATATTCAGGGTTGATATACTTTAGGATTATTTTTATGCATTTAACGTAGCTTAGGTTTATCAAAATGTTTGCTAATGTCCTTACTCATCTTTGTTTTAGGATTTCATTCCTTTACTCTCTCTCTCTTTTTAAAAAAATAATTGATTTATTTGGCTGTGCTGGGTCTTCATTGCTGCAGGAGCTTTTTCCTAGCTGCAGTGAGCAGGGGCTACTCTCAGCTGTGGTGCGCATTGCAGGGGCTTCACGTGTTGTGGAGCACAGGCCCTAGAGCATCAGGATTTCAGCAGTTATGGCACATGGGCTCAGTAGTTGTGGCTCCCAGGCCCCAGAGCATAGGTTCAATAGTTGTAGCCCATGGGCTTGGTTGTTCTGTGGCATGTGGGATCGGACTGAGGATTGAAACCTTGTCACCTGCATCTACAGTCTCTACCACCGAGCCACCAAAGAAGCCCTTACTCCTTCTTTCTCTGTTAATTTTCCTTCTATTACTCTTTTAAAATGTTTTTTACTTCTTTTAATATTTTTTCACAGAGGGTAACTTACTCATTAATGTTCCTTTTCCTTCCCTACCTCCCTTCTTTCCTTCCTTCCTTTATTTTTTTGTAATATCTTGATTTCCCCCCTCACTCTTAAAGGACAATTTAGCAGGGCAGATAATTCTAAGTTGACAGTTATTTTCTCTCAATAGTTTGAAATGTCACTTTGCCTGTGACTTCTGTGATTATTCTTGGGAAGCCTGCCATCAGTCTAATTTGTGTTCCTTTTAAGGTTTTCTGCCTTTGATCTCAGGTTATTTTAAAAATCTCTTCATCTTTGGTGTTCTGCAGTTTAATTTTAGATGTGTCTAGGTGTGGATTTATATGTATTTCTTTTTATTGGTATTCAGTAAACTTCCTAATTTGACAAATATTCCTTACATCAGTTATGGAAAATTAACCACCCTTTTGAGCTTGAATAGTGCCATTTTCCAATGCTTTCTGTTTTATAGAACTCCTAATAGATGCATATTGAGTTTCTTTTTACCCTTAATCTTTCTTTTATAGTTTGGGGAGCTGCTGAAGCCCTAAATTGACTTGATCTTAGTACTGTTTTAGGTTGTATCTACAAGAGGATGGGATGGGGTGGGAAGGGAGGTGGAAGAGGGTTCAGGATGGGAGACACATGTATACCCATGGCTGATTCATGTCAATGTATGGCAAAAACCACCACAATATTGTAAAGTATTTAGCCTCCAATTAAATAAATAAACTTTTTTAAAAAGGTGATGATTGCTCTTTTTCCAGTCCCAAGCACGAAATATGTGTTCAGTAAATAGTATCTATTATGTACATCCTCAATATATTTTTCAAGTAAATAAAATTTTTCTTCTTTCTTTCAACTGTTTCCTCGTGTCATTTATTTGTCTTGGGGGAAAGAAAAGATAAAATTTTCTCTTTGTTTTCTATTTTTCAGTATTTGAAAATGTACCTGTGTTGCTTTTAAAAGAAGATGAAAGTTTAAAATAGAATTTTCAGGTGCTAGATGATCAGATTTTTAAAATTTCATGCCTAAATGTTTCTTGATAATTATCTCTTTTGTTCTTCCATTGCTTTGCGTCAACTTTTTGATAAGCCTGCAAAAACAAGATATGTTTGAAAATCTTTCACTCCATTTCCTGCTTCTGAAGTGTAAATGCTTTAATTATTTGAAACTCTCTGAGGTCTCCTTTAGAGAGGGCTGTCAGAACATTGCAATTCCACTCAGGAAAATCTCTCCTGGGCCTAGCACAAGGTTTGTGATTTAATGAGATGCTCATTTCAAGCAGTTGGACAGCAACTTGGTAGATATTTAAGAGCAAAACTTTGATAAAGGTTCTGTGCTCCTCTGAGGACCTTTAATTGTTTTGGATGAAGTTAATTCCTCGGAGAGTGTAATGAGATTGACATGCATTGCTTCAGGTTTATAAATGAGTTTTCTCATCTTGCAGAAAAACCAAAGTTCCACTTCTCACTTTGCTTTCCTAACTGGAAGGAATATAGGAGTTTCCAAAGTCAGGGGTAAACCACATGCCTTCTTGGAACTCTAGGAATATCCTTTGAGGTAACAAATTTGTTTATCAATGGTCATAGCAAGGCATAGTGTGTAATCATGCCTATAAACATATAGGCTAGTGGTTAGGAGGCCTCTGAGGAGTTATTTTCCCAACCAGATTTTACAGATGAGAAATCTATAATCCAGAGAGTTAACCAGGTTTCCTAGGATCACCAAGCAGATTACTATTGACTGGAGTACTTGTTCTCTTGACTCCTGGTCCAGCACTCTTTCCATGTTATAGAAGAGTCTATGTTTTCTAAACATTGTTTTTGAGAGTTCCTTTGCATTCAGTTCAGTTCAGTTCAGTTCAGTCGCTCAGTCATGTCCGACTCTTTGCGACCCCATGAATCGCAGCATGCCAGGCCTCCCTATCCATCACCAACTCCCGGAGTCCACTCAGACTCATGTCCATCGAGTCAGTGATGCCATCCAGCCATCTCATCCTCTGTCGTCCCCTTCTTCTCCTGCCCCCAATCCCTCCCAGCATCAGAGTCTTTTCCAATGAGTCAACTCTTCGCATGAGGTGGCCAAAGTACTGGAGTTTCAGCTTTAGCATCATTCCTTCCAAAGAAATCCCAGGGCTTATCTCCTTCAGAATTGACTGGCTTCAAAGGAAAAATAAATTTATTCATTTAAGCTTCCACATTGTACAAGGTAACATTTAAGACATAATATGATACAGGTATCCCTTATCATCTGTACTCTTATTCTTTGACCACAGGAACTGAGTAGATTCAGAAAACAGTTTTGAAATGGGACTGGTATCTCTTGATATCCATACTCCTCCCACTGGTATTAAAATTACAGGAATCAAATACTGTAGATTCACTCAATATTTGAACTTACTTTCCTAATTCTTCTTCATGTACCAACTAGATTTAATAATAGGGTTTCTTAGATTTGCAATAGGACAAATCTGGGAAGATTATCACAGAATCTCTGAGTTTTAAGGAATACCAAAGACCATCTAGTTCAAACACATACTTTTTTTTAGAAGAAGGCATTTAACAACTATTGCATTTGACTCAATTTACTTTCTCAGTTGCAGGGGACCAGGGACCAGCATCTGGAAGCTCTAAGGCAGTTGGTTATAGGTGTACACAAAAGCTAATGTAAATGGCCTATTTCTGTCAGGACTGCTTCTGGTGACATTGTTCTCAGTATTATCATCTAAAAATTTATAGCCTCAAGTCAAAGATCATTTTTAGTATTTATCTTACCAGAATCATTGATTCTGACCACTACTGTCGTGACTTTTATGACACCCACATTGTTTGGTTCTCTTTGAAACTGATAGTTTATCTATTTCATTTGTAGAATCTTCTGCCTTCTTTCTGCTCTTGAATGTTAGTCTTTTTAGCTGTCAGGATTCTGTTCTTGTCCCAGTTCTTCTTACTCTATGTGATGTTCCTCTGTGCTTACAAAATACTTAATATCCATTTGATCCATTAGACAAGCAAATAAATGATTCCATTTATTCTTAAGGTTTTTATTGCCACCTATATGCTGGTAACTCCAAATTCTGTATCATCTTGATAATCTGGATTCACACACACACACACGTATCAATATGCCAGAGCTCATGTATATGTTACCTGCTGCTGCTAAGTCGCTTCAGTCGTGTCCAACTCTGTGCGACCCCAGAGACAGCAGCACACCCGTCCCTGTGATTCTCCAGGCAAGAACAGACACTTCTAACCCAATATGCAAAATGAACTCATCTGTACCACTCTTTATCTCTATTCAAGGGCCTACCCATTTCCCCAAGTTATAAACTAATCAGCCTTTTTCTTCTCCTGCTCCTTTACCAACTCCAATACAATCTATTTCAAAATTCTGCCAATGTTTTATTCAAAGAAGTTCTTGCTTTCCTTTTGTTCTGCATCCCTATTATCAGCTCTGGTGAGATTTTCATCATTTTTCTTTGTGGTTACTTCAAGAGCCACCTAAACTGCATCCTCAGATATGCTCCCTCAAATCCCCATCTCTGTACAGATATTACAATATCAGTGTCTGAAACATAAATCTGATTCTATTCTTTTTTCTATTTTCAGTGACTCCATTTTCCACTGGATAAAATCTAAGCTCCTTACCATGTGCCACCAGGTCTTCCTTAGAACCTGTTAAGCTTTATCTTCATGCTGTAGCTGCACATTATTGCTTACATCTCTCAGCCAGAAACCACACTACTCTTCACTTTCATGCCTTTATTGATACCATCTTTCTCTTCTCCTCCCTTCTTCTACCTATTTCTACTTATTTTTTATGAATAACCCTAGAGGCCTCCTATGAAGCCACCACAAAGGCCTTTAATGGTTTTCTTAGTTGGATTATGTGCTTCCGAATCCTCAGTCACTTCATTTGTGACACATTATTTTATAACGACCTGTTTACATGTCTCTCTCCCCTGCAATACAGGAGTCTTAAAGTGTGGATACTGTGTCCTTTTCATTTCTATTCCCAAGACCTGTACTAATGCTTGAAATAGCAGATCTTCAATAAATATCTGTAGGATGAATGCTACTGAGAGAGGCTTTTGCTAGCCTTCATCTTATAAATCTAGAAGACTCCCTCCTGGCAGCAGTGGATGTTGGACAGTTTATTTTGGGAGCTTTATTGCTGGCTTGATCTGTGGTATCTCAGATTTATGGGCTGTGGAGGCAAGGTGAATGTGGAGAGGGATAAGCCCTTGGGTACCCTCTTGTTTGCCCTGGTAGAGAACACAATTCTGTTCATTCAACTGTGTAAATACTTCTGAAATGTGGTCACTATTTTAAATCCAGACTACCACACTGCTTGATGTCCAACTGCACAAGCAGTGCCCCCATATAGGTGTCTTTGCTTAAGTCTTGTCCTTTCTAATTCTTTCCCCACATATACTGTAGTCTTAGTAATCTTTCTCAGATGCCAAAATTCTTTACTGGGTTCCAAGGTTCTTAGACCAAAGTCCAGTTTATAATAATTGCATTAATAATCTGACCCTTCCTTATTTCTCAAACCTATGGTTCACCACGCTATTCTGACCCATCTGGGCTCCTGCTGGCCTGAATGGTTTTTGATTCATCAGTCTGCTTTATTTCACTTAACTTCTGCATCATTGGATTTGCTTGGGGTCCCATCCTTTTTACTCCCATCCTCATTTCCAAGTTAACTCTTGACTCTCATCATTGCAGGTCATAGCTTATGTGTTCCTTCCTCCAGAAAATCTTCTTTGATGTCTGAATCCAGGTTAGGAATATTTTCCCTCTCTTTTTCTACCAAGTTTTCTGCCTATATTCTCCTGTGACACTCCTGAACTTCACTCATATATAATGTCATACTACTGTAATTGCCTTTCTTACTGTCTTGGTAACTTACTACATGAAGTCCTGAGAAAGCAGAAACTGCCTCAATTGTGTTCCTTGTACCTAGTACAGGAACTTGTACAAATTTGTGCTAACTATTTATTGAATGAGTGAATGTGTGAATATAAAGCCATTTTATTTTTTTATTGAAGCATAATTGACTTACAACATTGTGTTGGTTTCAGGTATACAGCAAAGAGATTCGGGTATGCATATATGCAGTATGCATACTTCTTCAGATTCTCTTCCCTTATGAGTTATTGTAAAATACTAGGTATAGTTCCTTGTGCTATATAGTAGGTCTTTGTTGATTGTCTGTTTTATACATAGCAGTGTGTATATGTTAATCCCAACATTCTATATAAAGTCATTTACATTATTCACTGATTTCATCTTGCCATGCTGTTGAGAAATTATAGGATAATTATGACTGGAACTCTGGAGTTAATTTATATTTTTCTTACTAGTTGCACGTGAGACTTTCTGACAGTCCTGTGTTTGTTGTTGTTTTCAGGTGTCCAACAAAGAACCTGGGTTTTGTGACCTCTGAGTCCATTCCCAATTAATGTGTCTGCCTGGATCTCTGATTAACCATAAGCACAAAGTATGTTCTCAAAATAGACATTAATAAGGGGAATCTAGTGACTGATGGAGATAAGGTAGATAAACTCATTTCTACTTCTGTATGGTGGAAAGTCCCCTCTCTGTACTAAAGTGAGTGTGTGTCTCTAAGTCACTGGTCATGGTCTAATATGTCAGAAATAGCTTGCTGGAACCATCATGGAATTTGGTCTGGTTTCATGACCAGAGCATGGGCTCAGGAAGATGAGGTGTTAAGTATTGTTGTAGAGCATTTTATCTTCCTGTGAGAGGCGGGCTGAAATTTATTAGTGACTCAGCAAGGCTGCCCTATTTTTAGTCCTAAAGGTTAGCTTGCAACACTTCAGAGAGTGGGAGACAGAGAGGAAGTGTTACCAGCTCAATTGAGCTTTGTTTTATTTATAAATACTGGGTTGATTAATTTTAAATTGCTAAATTTAATTTGGGAGCTGAAATAGGTCAGATCCCCTTCTTAGTTCCCTCTTGAGTCAATAGAGACCAAAATAAGAATTTTTATATGCATTACCAAATAGTGGGTGTGCTGTGTTTGCGGCTTTATTTGTTGAGTTGGATATTAACAGTATACATAGAAAAACATATTTTTCCTTTCTTGAAAATGAGTCAATGGTCCAAAGATTTGTCTCTTAAGAAACTCATCTTATCTTCTGTTTCTCCTCTTCTGTAGAGATATATTCCTTAACTGTAGCTTGACCAGTTATTTCTCAAGTGTGAAATTGGTCATTAGAAGGTCTGGGGAGGGAAATAATGACTCAGTCTGGATGAGTCACTACCATTCATGTGTAAACTGAGGAGCTTGGGTTTCATGACATCTTATACTCTGAGTCCAGGAGGTCTGTGAAGGTAATTATTTGCCTCCAAATAAATTCTAATGAGGTGAATTTGGTGAATGACCAAGTCATAACAAGACTTTCTTCGTAATTCATACTTTGTTTGTGTCAGTTGTATTAATTGTGACAGACAAATGTTATTCCTGGCATATTGCATTTAGACAACTGGAGTTTGGTCTAAAACTTGAAGTGACAAGAACTGGGCTCTGTCTCAAGTTGTGTGATTTTGGGCAATCCGTTAAAATATCTGACCTTCAATTCCTCAATTTTAAAAGGGGACTAATTTGAACCTGTCACAGAGATCAGGAAAATATATCACATGTATTGGTGGAAATTTTTTGGTGTAATTGACTAAGCTAGGAAATTCAAAAGTATTATAATGTGTGATATGGTTGAATCTAGTCAATAACCCAAGATCATGGCATCTTGTCCCATCACTTCATGGCAAATAGATGGGGAAACAGTGGAAACAGTGGCTGACTTTATTTTGGGGGGCTCCAAAATCACTGCAGATGGTGATTGCAGCCATGAAATTAAATGACGCTTACTCCTTGGAAGGAAAGTTATGACTAACCTAGATAGCATATTAAAAAGCAGAGACATTGCTTTGTCAACAAAGGTCTGTCTAGTCAAGGCTATGGTTTTTCCAGTAGTCATGTATGGATGTGAGAATTGGACTGTAAAGAAAGCTGAGTGCCGAAGAACTAATGCTTTTAAACTGTGGTATTGGAGAAGATTCTTGAGAGTCCCTTGGACTGCAAAGAGATCCAACCAGTCCGTCCTAAAGGAAATCAGTCCTGGATGTTCATTGGAAGGACTGATGTTAAAGCTGAAACTCCAATACTTTGGCCACCTGATGCGAAGAGCTGACTCATTTGAAAAGACCCTGATGCTGGGAGGGATTGAGGGCAGGAGGAGAAGGGGATGACAGAGGATGAGATGGTTAGATGGTACCACTGACTCAATGGACATGGGTTTGTGTAGACTCCAGCATTTGTTGATGGACAAGGAGGCCTGGCGTGCTTCAGTCCATGGGGTCACAAAGAGTCGGACACAACTGAGCGACTGAACTGAACCCAAGTCAACAAACTATACCTCTCAAACTGTACTCCCAACATGTACAAACACACATTTTGTATTTTTTTTTTCAGGTTCAATTTCCCATGTACTTTCATTATGGATCTGTGTACACTTTATTCAACATCCAGGTGGCAGTTGCCAAATTCATAAGTTTTTAGTTCTTTTTAACATACACAACTGCCACATCCATGTGGGAGGATGAACTAAGATTTACTGTGCATCCACTCTAGGTTAAATGAAAGCTTAGTGCAGTATATAAATTACTTTCAATTCAATATCCAGAGGCAGACATTACTCTGTTTCAGCCAAAATAATTATGGAGAAATAAAGGGAGAAAGTTCAGATCCTGGTGTTAGGTTTCAGTTTTAGGGGTTGATATAAGTAGTGGGCAAGCAGAAGGATTTGATTTTGTCATTTTGCTGGGAATGAATGGTAAGCCCTGTCTCATTTTAGAGGAAAGATTATGGGCAGGGCCACTGTGTACAGCAGGGTAGGTGTTTCATAGCCCAAGGGTACCATGATCCTACAAGGGCATGAGTTCACAGTGAAATCCACCCCAAGCTACGTGCCATGGCAGGAAGCTGTGACTGCCCAGAGAAGGTGTCTGGGTGCCTCTTATCTCACACCAAGTCACCAATGACCAAGCCATCTGCCTGTGGACCTGCACCCTTTTTATAATTTCCCCAAAGACATAATGTCACCCAGCTGAAGCTCTAGGTACAGGTTAGAGGAGTTTGAGAAACAGGAACAAAGCTACGTAGCTGAAGACTAGGCTTTTGTACATTTTGGCAGACAGAAATGTAAATTATTGATGTTAATCACATCTTCTGACTTCAGAGCTCAGCATTTTAAGGGTTAGAGCTCAGTGTTTTTAGTATGAAGTTCTGCTGTCCAATATAGTAGCCACTGGCCATGTGTAGACAATTAAATTTAAATTAAAAATTCAGTTCCATGGTTACATTAGCTGCATTTCAAGTGCTTAATAGCTATAGCTGTCTGTGGTTTGGGGTGGCTCAGATGGTAAAGAATCTGCCTGCATTGCAGGAGATCCAGGTTCTATCTCTGGATTAGGAAGATCTCCTGAAGAAAATAATGGCAACCCACTCCAGTATTCTTGCCTGGAGAATTCCATGGTTTGGGGCTACCATTGTGACTGATGCAGAATTATAAAATATTTCAGTCATTGCAGAAAGGTCTACTGGGTAATGCTGTTATAATCAACTTTTTCTAGCCTGTAGATTGCTTTCTTGATCTATTAATGCATTAAATTGATTAGGCCACTGTCATTGTATTTTCTCTAGTAATGACTATTTACCAGACCTGACAAGCATGTAAATGCAACTAATAGTTTTAATGTCATTTCAAAATTTTGTATCTCACATTTATTTATTCTTCAACTGTATCCCTGCTCCTCTCTCCAGAGGCCGCTTGTGTTATGTATCAGTTATGTTATCAGGTTTTTAATGCATTTTTTCAGAGATTCACAAGAATAGATATAGCACACTCAGGTACATGAGCAATATCTCCTTTCATTATTTTCTCTTAAATAATGACATGTTTAATAGTTGTTCCATTCCCTAACTTTTTTGTTTGTTTCACAATGTAAATTGAAGATGATTCCATATTAAGTATATAAAGAGCTTCTTCATTCATTTTGAAGACTGTATAGTATTCCACCATGTGAATATATGTGTGTGTGTGTGTTTGCATGTCTTATCTCTCATTATTTTCTGTTACAAATAATGCTGCAGACAATAACTGCTATATACATGTCGTTTCAGATTTGTAAGACGTATTTATAGGATCAATTTCTGAAAGAGGAACTGCTGTGTCCAGGTGACGTGCATTTGACATTTGTATAGACATAGGCATATTTTCCATAGCAGAGCTATACTGACTTAGACTTTGGCCAGTCATATGTTAGTGTGCCTGTTTCTTACACCATCACCAAAGGCATACATTATCCGTTTTTTCTCTCATAAGTAGAAAATTATATGTCAGTGTAATTCTCATTTGTATTTTCTTATTGTAGGAGAAAGAGGCAAACTTTCATGTGCTTAATAATCATTTGATTATTATTTGACTACCCAAAGGAATGTTCCTTTATATTTGAACTACTTTTAACTGTGATAGGACTTGTGCGGACTTGACTAGGTGAATATTCCCAATATTTGTGCCATATCAGTATTCACCTTTCTTAAATCTTCCTTACTTTTAGCAATGTTTTCTTTAATTTTCTAAAACAAATTTATAATGTTTAGTTTCCAGATTTCTTCATTGGTCATTCCAGTTATGTATATGTGGATTGCCCTTTATCTGTCCTTGCCACTTTCTTTCAAATTTTAAATTGTCATGATTTACTTTTTCTTGTTTCATATCAAAATTACTTCCATTATTGTGTTTTCAATGCTGTTTATTCTCTCATATTTCTTCAAATTTTGTCTTCACTTTAACATTTGTTTCTTCATGTTCAGAGTTCTTCATTTCATGTTTGGTTTCCTTTAGTGTCAACATCTCAGCCTGAAACACATCTATTTTTTGCATAGTCTTTTTAATTAAAAAAATTTTTTTTAACATTTATTTTAATTTTATTTTATTTTTAAACTTTACAATATTGTATTAGTTTTGCCAAATATCGAAATGAATCCGCCACAGGTATACCTGTGTTCCCCATCCTGAACCCTGCTCCCTCCTCCCTCCCCATACCCTCCCTCTGGGTCGTCCCAGTGCACCAGCCCCAAGCATCCAGTATCGTGCATCGAACCTGGACTGGCGACTCATTTCATACATGATATTATACATGTTTCAATGCTATTCTCCCAGATCTCCCCACCCTCTCCCTCTCCCACAGAGTCCATAAGACTGATCTATACATCAGTGTCTCTTTTGCTGTCTCGTAGACAGGGTTATTGTTACCATCTTTCTAAATTCCATATATATGCGTTAGTATACTGTATTGGTGTTTTTCTTTCTGGCTTACTTCACTCTGTATAATAGGCTCCAGTTTCATCCATCTCATTAGAACTGATTCAAATGTATTCTTTTTAATGGCTGAGTAATACTCCATTGTGTATATGTACCACAGCTTTCTTTATCCATTCATCTGCTGATGGGCATCTAGGTTGCTTCCATGTCCTGGCTATTATAAACAGTGCTGTGATGAACATTGGGGTACACATGTCTCTTTCCCTTCTGGTTTCCTCAGTGTGTATGCCCAGCAGTGGGATTGCTGGATCATAAGGCAGTTCTATTTCCAGTTTTTTAAGGAATCTCCACACTGTTCTCCATAGTGGCTGTACTAGTTTGCATTCCCACCGACAGTGTAAGAGGCTTCCCTTTTCTCCACATCCTCTCCAGCATTTATTGCTTGTAGACTTATGGATCGCAGCCATTCTGACTGTCGTGAAATGGTACCTCATAGTGGTTTTGATTTGCATTTCTCTGATAATGAGTGATGTTGAGCATCTTTTCATGTGTTTGTTAGCCATCTGTATGTCTTCTTTGGAGAAATGTCTATTTATTTCTTTGGCCCATTTTTTGATTGGGTCATTTATTTTTCTGGAGTTGAGCTGTAGGAGTTGCTTGTATATTTTTGAGATTAGTTGTTTGTCAGTTGCTTCATTTGCTATTATTTTCTCCCATTCAGAAGGCGGCCTTTTCACCTTGCTAATAGTTTCCTTTGTTGTGCAGAAGCTTTTAAGTTTAATTAGGTCCCATTTGTTTATTTTTGCTTTTATTTCCAATATTCTGGGAGGTGGGTCATAGAGGATCCTGCTGTGATGTATGTCGGAGAGTGTTTTGCCTATGTTCTCCTCTAGGAGTTTTATAGTTTCTGGTCTTACGTTGAGATCTTTAATCCATTTTGAGTTTATTTTTGTGTATGGTGTTAGAAAGTGTTCTAGTTTCATTCTTTTACAAGTGGTTGACCAGATTTCCCAGCACCACTTGTTAAAGAGATTGTCTTTAATCCATTGTATATTCTTGCCTCCTTTGTCAAAGATAAGGTGTCCATATGTGCATGGATTTATCTCTGGGCTTTCTATTTTGTTCCATTGATCAATATTTCTGTCTTCGTGCCAGTACCATACTGTCTTGACAACTGTGGCTTTGTAATAGAGCCTGAAGTCAGGTAGGTTGATTCCTCCAGTTCCATTCTTCTTTCTCAAGATAGCTTTGGCTATTTGAGGTTTTTTGTATTTCCATACAAATTGTGAAATTATTTGTTCTAGCTCTGTGAAGAATACCGTTGGTAGCTTGATAGGGATTGCATTGAATCTATAAATTGCTTTGGGTAGTATACTCATTTTCACTATATTGATTCTTCCAATCCATGAACATAGTATATTTCTCCATCTATTAGTGTCCTCTTTGATTTCTTTCACCAGTGTTTTATAGTTGTCTATATATAGGTCTTTAGTTTCTTTAGGTAGATATATTCCTAAGTATTTTATTCTTTCTGTTGCAATGGTGAATGGAATTGTTTCCTTAATTTCTCTTTCAGTTTTCTCATTATTAGTGTATAGGAATGCAAGGGATTTCTGTGTGTTGATTTTATATCCTGCAACTTTACTATAATCATTGATTAGTTCTAGTAATTTTCTGGTGGAGTCTTTACGGTTTTCTATGTAGAGGATCATGTCATCTGCAAACAGAGTTTTACTTCTTCTTTTCCAATTTGGATTCCTTTTATTTCTTTTTCTGCTCTGATTGCTGTGGCCAAAACTTCCAAAACTATGTTGAATAGTAATGGTGAAAGTGGGCACCCTTGTCTTGTTCCTGACTTTAGAGGAAATGCTTTACCATTGAGGATACTGTTTGCTGTGGGTTTGTCATATATAGCTTTTATTATGTTGAGGTATGTTCCTTCTATTCCTGCTTTCTGGAGAGTTCTTATCATAAATGGATGTTGAATTTTGTGAAAGGCTTTCTCTGCATCTATTGAGATAATCATATGGTTTTTATTTTTCAATTTGTTAATGTGGTATATAACATTGATTGATTTGCGGATATTGAAGAATCCTTGCATCCCTGGGATAAAGCCCACTTGGTCATGGTGTATGATCTTTTTAATGTGTTGTTGGATTCTGATTGCTAGAATTTTGTTTAGGATTTTTGCATCTATGTTCATCAGTGATATTGGCCTGTAGTTTTCTTTTTTTGTGGGATCTTTGTCAGGTTTTGGTATTAGGGTGATGGTGGCCTCATAGAATGAGTTTGGAAGTTTACCTTCCTCTGCAATTTTCTGGAAGAGTTTGAGCAGGATAGGTGTTAGCTCTTCTCTAAATTTTTGGTAGAATTCAGCTGTGAAGCCGTCTGGACCTGGGCTTTTGTTTGCTGGAAGATTTTTGATTACAGTTTCAATTTCCGTGCTTGTGATGGGTCTGTTAAGATTTTCTATTTCTTCCTGGTCCAGTTTTGGAAAGTTGTACTTTTCTAAGAATTTGTCCATTTCTTCCACGTTGTCCATTTTATTGGCGTATAATTTTTGATAGTAGTCTCTTATGATCCTTTGTGTTTAGTCTTTTTTATAAGAATGATTAATTTTAGGGGACAATTCCTGATGGAATATTTTGTGATAATTTTTATCTGTCCTGTGATTTTTTTTTTCTGGTAGCTCTTCTTTATTTGATTTTATGTCATTTTTTCCCATCCATTCCTGTAGCATTTATGTACAGATACTGTGCTGGTCTTTTATATTCACTATCCATTTATAAAGGAGGCAAAACTTTTCCTGGTCAGGTATTGACAGAAAATTTATGTGGAGTTGGCACTGTATTCCAGGCTACCTGGGACTTCCTTAGGATCTGTGAGCTTGTAGCCAGTGTGTATTTGTGGTTGTTCAGTAGCTCGGTTGTGTCTGTCTGACTCTGTGACCTGATGGACTGCAGCACGCCAGGCCTCCCTGTCCTTCACCATCTCCCGGAGCTTGCTCAAACTCATGTCCATTGAGTCAGTGATGCCATCCAGCCATCTCACCCTCTGTCATCTTTGTCTTCTCCTGCCCTCAGTCTTTCCCAGCATCAGGGTCTTTTCCAATGAGTAGGCTCTTCACATCAGGTGGCCAGAGTATTGGAGCTTCAGCCTCAGCATCAGTCCCTCCAATGAATATTCAGGATTGATTTCCTTTAGGATTAATTGGTTTGATTTCCTTGCAGTCCAAGGGATTCTCAAGGGATTCTAATACCACAGTTCAAAAGCATCAGTTCTTCGGTGTTCAGCTTTCTTTACTGTCCAACTCTCACATCCATACATGACTACTGGAAAAACCATAGCTTTGACTAGACGGACCTTTGTCGGCAAAGTAATATCTCTACTTTTTAATATGTTGTTTAGGTTGGCCATAGTTTGTTTTCCAAGGAGCCAAGCGTCTTTTAGTTTCATGGCTGCAGTCACCATCTGCAGTGATTTTGGAGCCCGAGAAAATAAAGTTTGTCAGTATTTTCATTGTTTTGTGATTTATTTGCCATGAAGTGATGGGAACGAATGCCATGATCTTAATGTATTGAATGTTGAGTTTTAAGCCAGCTTTTTCACTCTCCTCTTTCACCTTTGTCAAGAGGCTCCTCAGTACCTCTTTGCTTTCTCCTATAAGGGTGGTGTCATCTGCATATCTGAGGTTATTAATATTTCTCCTGGCACTCTTGATCACAGCTTGTGCTTCACCCAGCCCAACACTTCGCATTGTTTATGATATGAGTTCTCTCTTCTGCTTTGTGGGTACAGAGACAGCTTCTTGAAAATATTGTTTGTGTGATCATTTTTCTTTAGCTCCACCCTTATTTACCTTCTATTCGGTGTGTACCACCATCCTGCTGTTAAAAACAAGACACAGGTTATATTCCTCTCTTTTAAAAAACTGTTTTCACTATTTGGGTTTTCCCCCTGAGATCTACTGTCATGGTTTCCTCTCCCTGATTCTTCCTTAGGGAGCCCTTGCTTGGTTCCCATTGTGTGAACAGCCCCCAAACCTATCCTGTAGTTTTAGAGATTTTTAACTGTTTCCGTTTTTACCAAAAGTGGAATTTTAATTTTGATTTTTAGCACTCATTCTTTGGAAGAGAAATAAATGCCCACTTTACTCTGTCATCATTCAGTTGGGTATCCTTTGCATTAATCTTTGGAACTTTTTAAACTTTTCAAAAAATTAGGCATGATTCTTGATATTTCAGTCCTTATTAATTATTTTATTTTGATTTAGCCCATGATGTCCAGTTAGTTAATAGACTTCTTCAGAGGAATTCTACCAATATCTCAAATTTACAATGTTTAGAGATAAATTCAACCTCTTTTCTCACAATACTATTTTTTTCTGGAATTATTAAACCTCCCCATCAGCAGACTTCACATATTACTATTGTGGTTAACTTGTTTATGTGTTCCTCACCCCACAGCTGTATAACTGGTCACCAAATTCTGTAACAATTACAGCATTAATTACACCCTGCTTTATAGGAGACAGTGTGATGGATAGTAATGCCTTTGGGCTTGAGTTAAAGGTATTTCTGCCTTAAGCTCTTAAGCTTTTGAGAATCCTGCATGCCCTAGATCCACAGTCAGAGTGATTTTTCAAACTCACAGCCAATACCTATACAAATGTTCTTGTGACCCAAAGAAATGCTTTTCCACATCTCTTGACCTATTTCCTTAAAAGAAAGAGTACTTCAGAGCCACAAAAACTGGAGGATTGTGCTACTGCTCTATTGAATATGGGCACTCCTTTGGAGTAAGGAGAATTTGAGCGATAGAAGCTTTCAAAATGAAAAAATACAGACTATTCTAACTTGTCATACTCTTTCTCTAGAATAGCATGGATGCAATAAATTCTAACATAGCCAACTATTGTTTCCCAGTAGTGCTGAGCAATCTTTTTTTTTTGCTGCTTATTTATAATTCATGGTTCAGAAGGTACTCAAGTTAGCACATTATTTATCACAGTTGCACTTGGAGAATGAAGAGCATTTTGTAATATTAAATAATTCATGCTACTCTTAAATGAGCATGCTTATAGGTCTAGTTTAACATGGTAAAGCCAATTCTTTACCTTAGCAACTAAGTGGAGGTTGAGCACGGCATTTCAAATAGTCTCATTTTTATAAAAATACCTCATAGGAATAAATTAAATGTCTTTAGCTTTATTAAACTGATAGCTTAAAATTTTGATATTAATTTTGTTTTATCTTATAAATTTTAATATTTAAAAAGCACAGTAACTATTTTTGAAAGTAACTATTTGAAAAATACCATCACTTATTTATATTTGTTAAATGTAAATATTTAATTATGTAAATTTGACAAAAATGCCTTCAAGTTTTAGAAAATACCATGTTTATAATTTTAATCCTTTCACAAATTGTTGTCAATGGAACACAATTATGTAAAACAAATCTTGATTAAGAAGCATAGTGATCTTGTTGAAACAAAGGCAAGACAAATAAATCTATTAGAAATATGTACTATTTAATGAATTGTACATATTTTTACTTCATTACTCATCAAAGAATTGTTAATCCATCAACAGAATACTCAGATATGTACAGCAACAAGTAAATTTAGTTGTCTTTTGAAATATGACTGTCAGTCATAGAAAAACATAACTTGCATATATTTTTCAATTTAAGATACATTTGTCAAGTTAATAGGACAGAATGCATACTAAGCCACCATCTGAGAGTATAATTTATGAGCTTGATAACATATATTAAGGTATCTGACTTGTGGGCTCCATTCCTAGTTTTGCCACAAGCCCTGCAAATACATAAGAAGGTATCGGCCTTGTAAATGAGAAGCTCATGGTTTACCCTCCCAACTTCGTAAAGTCTTCTGTTTATAATGTCTTTACTGAATTCACCTTTTAAAGGGTTTCCAATTCTAGTGAAAATCCATGTTTTACTAATATTGAAAGTCCGTAGTGTGTGTTACATGTAATAAGGGAATTGTGAATTATACTGAATTGAGTTGAAAGAAAAAATAAATGAGAAGAATAGACCTTTAAGAGAAATAAGGTGCTGGTTATGCATAAAGGAAGAGTGATTGTGACAAAGAGAAGGTCATCTGAACCCTATTATATCTGTGGAAAGTGCCTTAGAAATCATTTCATGCAATTTCCTGAAATGTAAACTAACAGGTTCATGTTTCACGTTATAACTCATCTTAAAACCAGAAAAGATGTAGCAGAAAATATAATGTGTCAGTCTGGATAGTCTTATTTGTTATAGGTCTCTGTATGAGATTGGGAAAGAATTATCATCTTAGGTTCTTTAGTTTACTATTGAAAATTTAATCAATGTCTTCCTTCCTGGTGGTAGGCTCAATTAAATGGTTTTATTTAAAAGCTATGTGGTTTCCTGCATTGAACCTGGACTGGCGATTTGTTTCTTATATGATATTATACGTTTCAATGCCATTTTCTGAAATGTACCAAATAAAAGCTATGTGGTTTTACATTAACAATATGAACCAAACTTGTTTTTTTCCTACATGCCCATCATAAAGTGAAATAAATACATTGGCAGAAGCCAGATAAATCTTGAGAAAATTAAGTGGTTGTCATATCCATGAAAAGAAAAACAAAACACTGGATGTTAGAAAATAGAGTTTTGAAAAATCTTTTTGTGAGTAATTCTGTTTTCTGTTGAATATGTATTAGAAATATTAATCGGGAGCCTGCTGTGGCAAAGAAAGCTTTGAAACTGCTGCAGACCATGTTCCACTGCTCAGAAGATAAGAAGAAAATGTCATTTTTTCATCTTTAAGACAGCCTTGTACTATTTCTTGATTATTTTTCTCACTCCATGAGTGAAGGTCAAAGATTAACTCAAAAATATTTTGAAGTATTATAGGTTAAGATTGGAGAAAAAACTGCTATCAAGCCTTTAAGAAATATATCATTTGAATGTAAATTTTTAGGGGAATGAAAAAGTAAATTAAGAGAGTTAATTACAGTATAATACTTTATTCTTGCTCAGAAAGGACAATAGGTTAAATTAATGGCTGTTTAATTTTCTTTTTTTTAATTTTTTTAAACTTTACAATATTGTATTGGTTTTGCCATACATCAACATGAATCCACCACGGGTTTACACGTGTTCCCAATCCTGAACCCCCCTCCCACCTCCCTCCTCATACCATCCCTCTGAGTCATCCCAGTGCACCAGCCCCAAGCATCCTGTATCAAAACTGTATCCAGGAGGTCTGTATTATTTGTAAGAATTAAAAAAAACGATGAAGTAAACTTGATGAAATGACTTCCTATTTGATTTGCTGCTTTGTATAGTGTTCAACTCACAAATTATGTACTTAATGATATATTTCCAACTACCTAAAGCAGAAATGTTACAAAGGGGGACCAATGAAGAATTGATAACTGATGAGTAGCTTATAAGTAGATATAACTCAAATATATGCTATTTGAAAAGGCTCTTGTGGGGAGCAAAGCTATGATTTGGACTAGTTTGTAGTATTTTTCTTAATTGAAAAGGTGTTCCCTAATTAGTAGAATTATCACAAATATATATTATACAACAGTGTTTACATAGTTCTCATCTATTCCCTCTTTTTTTTGACTTATTGCATCAAAGTTTTAGAAAGAAGATTTGAGAGTTGGTCAATGAAGTGGAAAAAAATAGAAGGATAAACACAGCTGAATAGAGGTCTCGCTTGATCCAAAGAAGAGGAAAGATTTCATACATGGAGTACATGAGCTGGCAGCTTAAATAATGTCCTAGGAACTTTCAGCTGGAAGTCCCCAGACTGATTATTCAACAGCTGGAGACTTCAGCCTCTGAGTTAATTTTGGTTTTGGTGATCACTTCCAGCAATAGCCATAAACTAGAAGGGAAAGATACAATCACCTTATAGGATTTAGAGATCTTGTGTGTCTGTGTGTATTTGATGTTAGTCCATAAAATTATTTACTTTGGTGGAATACACTACCGACTCGATGCATATGAGTTTGGGTGAACTCCGGGAGTTGGTGATGGACAGGGAGGCCTGGTGTGCTGCGATTCATGGGGTCACAAAGAGTCGGACACAACTGAGTGACTGAACTGAACTGAACTTAAAGCTATTTATTTCTAATAGAAAACTTGAAATTTAAGCATGATCATTTTTTCCAAGTCCCAATTACCATGGAAAATAAAGGCTCAACTTATAATCAGAGAGTTATTTCATACCGACCAGCTCCTTCCACATAATTATTTTATCTGGATCCCTATCTCTCCTCCCCATCTTTAGTGGCTGGCTTCTGTTCTCCTATCAGGAGGGCAGCAACCAGAAGTCTTCTGTCATCCTGAACCCACATGACCTAGGACTTCAATAATGATGGTACCCAGCTTCCCCTTTCAACCCGCATCCTGACTCAGTTTTGCTTCTTGCTGACTCTCCTTCTAGCGTAGGCTTGTTAAAGACCTTCCTTCTGGTTTTATCTCTGACCTCACCACCTTTGCGGACATGCTAAATTCCATCTAAGATTACCAAACAGAGTTTATCACTTGGTCTTCACTACTTCTCAAGTCAAATTTGGTTATAATAATCCTACACACACCTGACCAAAAATAAATATATACATTTTCAGAAAAACCCTGTGTCAAAGTAGCTTGGATCTATGAGTCCTTCAAATAATAAAGGGACATTAACTAGAAAGACGGAGAAGGCAATGGCAACCCACTCCAGTACTCTTGCCTGGAAAGTCCCATGGATGGAGGAGCCTGGTAGGCTGCAGTCCATAGGGTCGCTAAGAGTCAGACATGACTGAGCGACTTCCCTTTCACTTTTCACTTTCATGCATTGGAGAAGGAAATGGCAACCCACTCCAGTGTTCTTGCCTGGAGAATCCCAGGGACAGGGGAGCCTGTGGGCTGCCATTTATGGGTCGCACAGAGTCGGACGTGACTGAAGTGACTTAGCAGCAGCAGCAGCAGCAGCTAGAAAGAAGTTAAGCTTCTTTGGTAAATTGAATCACAATATCCCTATGTAGGTAAAAACTGCCACTCAATCCAATGCATTCACAAATATATACTGTATACACACTATATGATATGAATTTTTCCTGATATTGGGCATATGGCTGTGAGTAAAACAATCAGAATTTCTACTGGCATGAAATCTCTCTTGTATTGGGTGGAGTATAGAGTCAGCAGTTTTCTGTGTCCTCACCTGGCAATGCTGCTTAGTAGACAAAGAGCCTTTCCCAATAGGGTGAGGCCAGAGAAGGCAGACTTCCCATCATCGAGGCTGTTACCATTAATTTTTTTGCTGTCCCTAGTGCTCACTAACATGTCACCCCCAATCTGGCAACTCAAGAAACATTATTTTCACTCTTTTTGAAAATATTCTATCATAAAACCTTTCTGTATCTTGGTTATCCAAAGTTGTATTTTGTCAATAAAAGAAGTAACTCAAAAATGAAGTTGGAAGAGAGTCCTTCTAGTCCGGGTTTGGATTTTTTTGTTGTTAAATTCTATCTTGAATTTTTGTAAGGGAGTCACCCAGTAGTCAAAAAAACTGGATTGACCCCACAGCAGCGTTGAACAGTTGTTTTGATGATTCAGAGCATTCTTAAGGTGAAGTACCTGAAGGGCATGTCTTAACAATGGCCCTGGTAAAGCACTTGGAGCTGGTTAGTGGACAGTTTAACCATGAGAATTGCACAAAAAACAGCATATTAGGGCATCACTAGAGAAAATCCAGAGTTCCTCCATAAACTCATTCAGTTTCATTTATAGCCTCTGTGTGCCACTTTCTACAAATTTGTTTATTTTCTTAGGAGAAAAAAAAAAAAAGTTTATTTTATTCAAGCTCCCAAAGTCAGAACGAGCTTGCCTAGACCCGCTGAATTGGTTCTGTTCATAAACTTCTGGTAAAAGTTCACTTTATTTTCTCTAGCCATGCTTCTCTTTTTCTGTTTGACTGGAAAGATTCTCATGTCTGAAGAATTCATGTCCCCCCTTGGAGCTCTAGCTGACTGCTCTGGCCTGCTCTGAAGTTGACCTCAGAGTTAGCAATGCATTCTGAGGTGAGTGAGTCACTTCTTCGGCAACAGTCATGCAGCTGTGAAACCTCTGTGGGGTTTCCCTGCCCATCTCTGCCAATTTGAAATACCAGATTCTGCAATGCTGACTTCAGTCTTCACACCCAATAAGGGGAGGCTGGACACTTATAACTAGACAGGGCTTCTGTGCATATTTATGCAAAGGGGTGGGAAGGTTCTAAAGGGACTCTTCCACATGCAAATTATCAAAGAAGTCTGGCCCTCTGAGTCTTCTGCCCCTTCCTCATCTTCTCTATCTTATTTCTCAAACAGGGAATGGACAGAATAGAGCAAGTCTTACCTCTCCATCTGAAGACTCATTAACATTCTCTGGGCATCTAAGATAGAAACCTGATACATTGATTTCCATCACCACAAGTCTCCTTTAAAAAACAAAGAAAAAAAACACCACACCTTTAGGAATAAGATAAACCTCCATTAGAAAAAGTCCTGTCCTTAAGAATCATTGCCATAGATCCTAAGCTCCTTGAGAGTAGGTATTGTGTTATTCATTGTTGTATAATAGTGCCTTGCACTTACTTGATGCTTAATAAATATTTACCAATCTAATGGATAAATGGGAAATATTTGGTAAGTTGCAGTTTTGAATGAGTACATGCAATATCTGAGCAAAAAGAATGTTGTTGGTTTGCCATTCACACTGCTAGGCTTGGTTTGAGATTTTGTGTCATCTACAGGACAGTCTCTGCTGAAGAAAAAACTTCCTAGCAGAAACCAGGCTGCTGTGATGGCTGAGATCATCCTTCTGAGTCTAGACATTTTATATGCCGAAGGAGAGTGCTTCCTTTGCATGTGTGAGCTATAAAGCTCACCATCCCGTCTCCAAACAGTTGTAAATGCTTTTAAGAGCATAGTATGCAATGGTCCCAGAGAGCCATGGGTAGTTTGTGTTTGCTTGGAAATTGCAATACCAGTTTTCCAAGGTAAACAAGAGATTCACAAACTCTCTGTTCCTGAAAATGTTTCCATTTCTGCTTAAAAGAGATGTGTCCAGACTAATTTATAAGAAATAAGGAGAGATGTGTGAATAATAGCTTGGAAATGAATGTAAGGCTTGCTTTCCAGTGCAGAAGTGTATGAGACAGTCAGTCTTCACTTTTGAGCAGCAAAGTGCCTCATGCTGAAATTCAGTTGCATATGGAAATATAGCTGTTCCAAAGCAATCTAATACTTTTCCCAAATTGACTTTTGAAGTGACACAGACTTCTGTGATTTCTCTTTAAACTTCTGTTCAGTTTATATCCAACTTATAGCTCTGTTCCTTGAAATGAATATGTTTGTGCTATTAGAAACCCACTAACTACAGAGACAGCTGGGAAGATACATGAATCCTAGTGGTGTTACTACTCAATTGAAAGGGACCCTGGAAGTGGATGTGTGAGGTGGGCTCTGGACATGGTGACTATCACACTGAGAGCCATTACTCCCCCACAGCTTCCATATGGAGAACTGTAAAGCACTTTGAATCTGTGTATCACTTATAAAATCAGGAACCATAGAGGCTATTTAAAAATCCATGATCTCTTTTATTAATAGGTAAGTCAATCGATTGTTTAAAAGTTGGTCCAGCCAACATTTTTATTTGATGTGAATTTTTCCTGATTTTTTTAAAATCACAGATAATAATGCATTTTGGTCAACTCTTCGCAAAAGCAGAAAATCATAGAATCACATTTTGCTTTCCTGTTCAGGATTTATTTCCCGACACATCTGTTTTTTGAGACCAAGATTTGCTGTCTTACAACCTAGGTTAAACTTCACTTAAAGGCAGATGTTTGATTCTCCTTTTCTTAATGTGATTTCTCAGCCACCTGGAAAAATGATGGTCATGGCAAAGAATAGAATTTTTGACTATTTGTTTGCTTTAACTCTTATAAGACAAATGTTCTTCATGTATACAGATTTCATGTACATCCAGTGAGTCAGTACAATAGGTTTTCTTGCTTATATTTTGACAGAAACTAATTCTCAGGCCAATGTTTAAAAGTATGACTACTACTAGACATGACTGTAATTCTAATCTTTCATATATCATACAGGCAAATAATTATGGATTTGTTTTCTCTCTCATTATTTGTTCTCTCTCTGGTTTTGTATTGTAATTGTAAAGAATTGTAAAAGAATCCTCCTACAGTGCAGGAGATCCTGGTTCAATCCCTGGGTCAGGAAGATCCCCTGGAGAAGAGAAGGACAACCCACTCCAGTATTCTTGCCTGGAGAATTCCATGGACAGTGGAGCCTGGTGGGCTATAGTCCATGGGTTTGCAGAGTCAGACACGACTGAGCCATAGTGAACAACTAACATAGTAAAAGTGACCATGCTGTGCTGTGTGCTTAATCGCTCGGTCATGTCCAACTCTCCGTGACCCCATGGACTGTAGCCCGCCAGGCTCCTCTGTCCATGGGGATTCTCCAGGCAAGAATACTGGAGTGGGTTGCCATGCCCTCCTCCAGGGGATCTTCCCAACCCAGGTCTCCTGCATTGCAGGAGGATTCTTTACCATCTGAGCCACCAGGGAAGGTACTAGCCTATGAGCTCTACATTAATTAATGCATTGAATCCTCACAACAATCTTTGAGGTAGGGATTCTAAATTTCCTGTTTTTACAGATAAAATAATTGAATAATTTAGAAATGATTTAAAAACATGAAATAATTTAAAAACATGCAAAGAATTATACACGGACAGTCATAGGTAGCATAGCTCTAGATATATTCTTAACTGGACACTACAGAAGCTCTTATAGATGTAGTATCCATGATCAGATATGTGATTTGCAAATATTGCCTCCTAGTCTGTGTGTTTTCAGTCTCCTGTCAGAATCTTTCAAAGAGATGCATTTTTTAACTTTGATGACATACAGATTATTTTTTTCTCTTATGGATTTTGTTTTTAGCCTTATATCTGACAATATTTTTGACTAATCAAAGGTGAGAAAGATTCTCTCCTTTTTTGTACTAGAAGTTGCATAGTTTTAGGTTTAAAAATAGGACTATGATCCATTTTGAGTTATTTTTATATATGGTAAAAGGTATTTATCAAGGTTTATTTTATGTAGTTTTTGTGTATGGATATCCAACTGTTCAAGCTTAATTTGTTGAAAAGACTGTTCATTTTATATAGAATCACCTTAGCATCTTGGTCAAAAATCATTTGTCCATGTGTATATGAAGAAACATATTTCTAAGCTCTGTTATGTTTCATTGATCTATTTGGCCATTTAGATGCTGATGCCACATTGCCTTTTTAATTATAGTTTTATTATAAATATTGAAATTAGGCAGTTTTAGTCTTCCAACTTTGTTCTTTTTCAAAGTTGGTTTGGTTTATCCTAGATCTTTTGACTTTTCCATGTGAGTTTCCATATAGCATTTCCATATGAATTTTGGAATCAACTTATATATTTCTACAGAGAAGCCTAATAAGATTGCACTGAACCTATAAATATTTGTGAATTGGCATTTTAACAATATTGAGTACTTTAACCTATGAATAAAATATTATTTCTTTAGGCCTTGTAAAATTTCTCTCAGCAGTGTTTTGTAGTTTTCAGTGTACAGGTCTCATGCATCTTTAGTACAGTTTATCTTTATTATTTAGTATTTTTGATGCTATTGTACCTAGTATTGGTTTTTAAGTTTAAATATCTTATCATTTATTACCAGTATTTAGAAATATGATTTATTTTTATATTGATCTTGTGTCATTCAACCTTCCTAAATTCATGTTTTAGTTCTAATAGCTTTCTCATAGATTCTATTGCATTTTTTTACAAAGAGATCATGTAATATACAAACAAATATGGAAAACTTGAAACCACCAAAGACAGAGTTGACCTACTTGACAGTCATAGAAGACTATACCCCAAAAGAGCAGACTGCTCTTTTATTTTAGACAACATTTTCTTTTATTTTAGACAACATTTACCAAGAAAGACCTATTCTGGGTAAGCCATAATATGTCTCAATAAATATAAAAGATCTGAGTCACACAAACTATGCTGTCTAATCACAATGGAATTGAGTTAAAAGTCAATAACATAAATATCTATATAAAATTTATATATTTTTAAAACTCATTATTTCTTCCATTTTTTTTCTGCCTCTTTTTCTCTTGCCTCTCACTGGGAACCCTACCTATATTATATTATGTTATTAAAATTTGCCCTAAATTCACTGGCAATCTGTTCAGTTAACAAAAACATTTTTTAATCTGCTTTCAGATTAGATAGTTTCCATTACTATGTCTTCGGATTTCTGATTTTTTTCTTCTGTAATGACTAATTTCTGTTAGTCCTCTCCAGAGTGTATTTTTTCTTATCCACTATGGAGTTCACCTATCGTAATTTGGGACTCATTTTATATCTTTCGTGTCACTACTTAATGGTTTAAACATTAACAATCTGCTATAATTGCTCTTTTAATGTTTTTGTCTTGTAATTCTATCATCTGTGTCAGTTCTAGGTTGGTTTCACCCTCGTTATTGCTCATATTCTCTTTCTTCTTTCATTCCTGGTAATCTTTAACATCATATTTTGTGAATTTTAGCTTGTTGGGTGTTATATACTTTCATATTTCTATAAATGTTGAACTTTGTTACTTGGAAAAATTTGATTTGGGGGAAGGTGAGTGTTGATCTGAAGAGGTGTTAGGTTGACTGAAGCAGTGTTGAGACTGGGGCTAATTATTCCTTGATACAAATGCAAGACTCTTCTGAATGCTTTTTGCCTTGTGGAGAAGCTTCTCTTCTCAGCCCTGTGGGAGCATGAAGTCCTGGTCCTTCTAATCCTTCTGGACATTTGTCTTTCCATTCTTGGTACTTATCATTACTCTGCAGAATGCAGGAGTGAGGGCTGCAGATCTCTAGGCCTCTCTATTCAACTGTCTCCTCCCTGTTGCTCTGTGACTCTGGCCTCTTTGTTTCCTTGGGTTCTATGCTGTATTTCTTCAACGTAAGGGCTCCCAGGCTCTGCCTGTATCACAAACAGCCTGGAAAATACTGAGTTGGGCTCATCATCCTTGTTCCTTATCTCTTAGGAATCACTGACCTGTGCTGCCTAGCATCCAATATCTTGACAATCATTTTTTCAAGTATTTTTATCTTGCTTTTCTGGATGTTTCAGGAAGGACAGTAAATCCAGAAGTAAAAATCAATTAATTTGATATTAAGAACTAAGAAGAGTGAGCATTTCTTATCTATTTACATTCACTGCTACCATAGCTACTGTGTAAACCAAAGATCTCTTTTCGATTTAATTTCCTTGAGACTACAATCTTTTTTATCTACTTTTATCCCTTCAAATGTGTTGGCTCCTTGATTTCTTCTTTAAAATCTGTAACATTCATTATCTCTTAAAGGAACTAGAAGGACAACTGTTGTTTGCCTCTTAGTAGTTGAATCAATGTCTTTCAATTCCCTCAGATAGCTAAATAACCACCTTAGCTTCTTATGGAATGTAATCAAATACTAATACATTTCATTTCATTTTATACATGAGAATTTTTTTTCTTTCAAAAAATGCAATCATATGAACATCAGTGTCCACATCTCAAGTATTAATAAAAATACTAATTTAATCATTCATGTATTCATTCAGAATGTGCCCATTGATCAGCTATGTGATACATGTTTGATGCTAGATGTAAATTTTCATTATTATTCATAACTGTATTTAGGTCAATCAGAGACTGTACAGAGATTTTATGATTTATTTTATACTAGAGTTGTCTTTATGAAACACTCAATGGTACCTTCAGATATACAGGCAATCTAACCTGACTCCCACTCTCAGATGATTACAGTGGTGAAACTTTAGGGACCTACAAAAGGGAAATAATGAGACTGAAGTTCAATATTTCTAAGAATGTTACCTGAACAAACAGATATAAATTCAAAAAGAGATATTCATCATATTTTTAGCTGCTTGATATTTTGTGATATAATATTTAGTGCTTTTGCATTATAGAAACCATCATGGAAATTCAGGAAACTTTTCCAAAATTTCTCTAAAAGATGATTATCACTTCAGTCCCTTTCTTTAGTTCAACACCCCCACCCCCACCCTGTAACTAGAAATAGAAATTGATATAATCTTTTAGAGGGCAATTTGATAATCTGTATCCAAAGCCTTAAACAGCTCATATCTTTTGATATGAATTTCTGGGATATTACCCAAAAGAATTGTCAATAGATGTACAAAGTTGATCTATAAGAACACTCAACACAGCACTTCTTAAAAAGGTGAAAAATTCGAAAAAAACACAAATGTTCAAAAAAGGATGTTTAAAAATATAATGATATAATAATGTAAGGAAATACTATACAGTTACTTAAAGTAGCTACATCTCAAGGTACAGAAAGATTATCAAGTTAACTGGAGTAAAAAATTTCAGGTTCTGGACTGTATGTGTTATATGACCTTTTTATGCATGTATGTATGTTTGTGAGTGTTTTCCTGTGAAGCAACACACATACACATACATAAAAACCGAAAGGACACATGCCAAATACTAACATTTTTTTCTATCTAGGGTAAGGCTGTTAGGATTTTCTGGCGTTACTTTCTCCTTGTCTGTACTACGATGCTGTTATAGTGTGTAAGAAAAATACGGTCTTTTCTACCAAAGAAGAAGATGTAAGAAATAAAGAAATGATTCATATTCTTTTTTTAGAATAGTTAAACAGGAGGGTAAGATTCCTAAGATGATGGCTCGTTGTCAGTCCTTTGTTCTCTTCCCTTCCTGGTTCCTCTTCCTGCTAAGAACAATTTGGCTGGCTTTGTGAGCTTTACCCTGGACATGCGCAAAGAACTAAAGAGGTGGGGAAAATAGTTCATATAAATCATCCACTCAGGAGCTTGCACGTATTACTCATAGCCCCCATCGACCAATAAAAGGCGACATTCGGGGAAGATTGTGACTCTGTAGTCCTCAGCCTATGAGGAACCCGGCGCGGGTGGCGGGAACCTGCGTCTTAGGGGTAAAAACCTAGCAGCCTTCCCACTCCGTGTGCTTACTCCCAGACATTTGTCTGTAGGGGCGTCCTTGGGCGGAAGTAAAGACTGCCTTGCTGCTGCTACTGCTGCTAAGTCGCTTCAGTCGTGTCCGACTCTGTGCGACCCCACAGACGGCAGCCCACCAGGCTCCCCCGTCCCTGGGATTCTCCAGGCAAGAACACTGGAGTGGGGTGCCATTGCCTTACCGAGCTGTTTTCTATCGTCTTATTCCTGCGATATCGTTTGAGAGCATTTCCAACATAGTGTTAGGCTCCTCCAAGTTGAAAGGTTGCCCTGCAACATGCTCATGGTTCCATGGTTAGAAAGCTTTTTCCTGTATTAAAATCTGCCTGTAAATAACTTCTAGCCCAGGCATGTTCTGATCTTTCATACTTCAACTTTTTTCTCTTTAGATATTTGAAGAGTTGTTTATTTCCATCTCTTTCAACCATTCTTCATGTGATAGGGTTTCCAACCTATTAACGTGGTCCCTCTCTTCTGTGAGGGGGCTGGGGTTCAGTTTGCTCATAGCTCTTAAAACGCGGCTTCCAGAAATAAACACTGCAGCCAGATGTGATCTGCCGACCTGTAATTGCAGATTACCTAAGTTTTTCCAACAGCCCAGTCAGACTCCTGGTTTCTATTGAAATGTTCTCCAGCCAAATCTCCCTCATCTGACACTTAAACAATGCATTTATTGTAACGTGGATGCAAGGATTTGCATTTGCATCTCTGGAGTGTCACCAACTCTATCTTCAGAACAGTTGTTGGTGTGCTCTAGTTTATAAGCACTTCCACAGACATTATCTCATTTAATTCTCTCAGCATGTTGATTTTGGCCCATTAACTGCAGCTTCGTCTGTAAGATCATTCCCATTTGCCAGACTTTCCTGTATTCACCATCAACACTTGTGCGTTTTCAAGGTAAATGAAGAACTGAACAAAGGTGGAGTAAATTTCCCCCTGAAGCATTAGAGAGCAAGCTTGTATGCAGAGTAATGTGCCAGGCAAGGCAGGATGCACGATGCTGGGGACATAATTGCTGCATGCATTGAAATCCCTGAGATGAGGGAACACAGAATAGAAGCCAGTGAGAGGTATTTCCAGGGCACCCTTGATAGAATAAATGTCAATAGGAAAATATTTTCTCCAAAATATTCATAAGATGTTCTTTTCCCTGTGTACATGCAATGGCAGTCAAATGCAGGAATAGGACTTTCCTGAGAGGTTTATAAAATCGTGGATCAGATATAATACATGGCATTTTACTAGATTTGTTTACTTCTTACTCCTTTTTACTATTATTTTAAAGTTCTGCCCTCACATCTTGATTTTGGGTCACCATAGAAATATGGAAACTGTGTGCTTCAGGTGTTGCCCTCCAACCGTGGTTGTCTGGTCTGCGTGACTCGTGTGAGAGTCACTGCCAGCAGCATTGCTCACTCGATTGCGGTCGGCTCCACCTCATTCCATTGCCTCTATTCCCTATATAAGGAGAGCACTCTGTCTTCTTTGTTTCCCTGCCATATTTTCACTGTCTTGCATCATAAGTGAAACATAGGTTTGTTTTTCCCCCCTTAAAATAGTCTGACTACTGCCCAACTATAGAATATAGATATAGATCTATTATTTTATTAAAATGAGTTGCCAAGTTGCCATATTTTGAACAGAATATTCTCATGCTGAGTCCTGATAGCTACAAAAAAATTATTAAATCAAGTAAGTTGCAAGATATCCGATGTACATCTGTGTATAGAGCAGTGCAAACTAATGTCATATAGGAGCAAATGTGTAGCTAGATTCCAAAAACTTTTCATAAATCTATTTTAGAATTTGGTCTATAGATGGTAAAATCAAGTGTATCTCATGTTCTTATGGAAATCATTTGAGAACCCCTGTCAGTCAGTTCAGTTCAGTCGCTCAGTCGTGTCCAACTCTTTGTGACCCCATGGACTGCAGCATGCCAGGCTTCCCTGTCCATCACCAACTCCTGGAGCTTACTCAAACTCATGTCCATCGAGTCAGCGATGCCATCCAATCATCTCATCTTCTGTCCTCCCCTTCTTCTCCTGCCTTTAATCTTTCCCAGGATCAGGATCTTTTCAAGTGAGTCAGTTCTTCACATCAGGTAGCCTAAGATCTGGAGTTTCAGCTTCAGCATCAGTCCTTCCAATGAATATTCAGGACTGATTTCCTTTAGGATAGACTGGTTGGATCTCCTTGCAGTCCAGGGAACTCTCAAGAGTCTTCTCCATTATCAGAGAAATTCAAATCAAAACCACAATGAGGTACCATCTCACGCTGATCAGAATGGCTGCTATCAAAAAGTCTACAAACAATAAATGCTGGAGAGGGTGTGGAGAAAAGGGAACCCTCTTACACTGTTGGTGGGAATGCAAACTAGTATAGCCACTATGGAGAACAGCGTGGAGATTCCTTAAAAACTGGAAATAAACTGACATACAACCCAGCAATCCCACTGCTGGGTATACACATCAAGGAAACCGGAATTGAAAGAGACACGTGTACCCCAGTGCTCATCATAGCACTGTTTACAGTAGCAAGGACATGGAAGCAACCTAGATGTCTGTTGGCAGACGAATGGAAAAGAAAGCTGTGGTGCATATACACAACAGAATATTACTCAGCTATTAAAAAGAATGCATTTGAATCAATTCTAATGAGGTGGATGAAACTGGAGCCTATTATACAGAGTGAAGTAAGTCAGAAAGAAAAACACCAATACAGTATATTAACACATATATATGGAATTTAGAAAGATGGTAATGATGACCCTATATGTGAGACAGCGAAAGAGACACAGATGTAAAGAACAGACTTTTGGACTCTGTGGGAGAAGGCGAGGGTGGGATGATTTGAGAGAATAGCATTGAAACATGTATATTACCATATGTGACATAGATCGCCTGTCCAGGTTTAATGCATGAGACAGGGCGCTCAGGGCTGGAGCACTGGGATGACCCTGAGGGATGGGATGGGGAGGGAGGTGGGAGGGGGCTTCAGGATGGGGAACACATGTACACCCATGGCTGATTCATGTCAATGTATGGCAAAAACCACTACAATATTGTAAAGTAGTTAGCCTCCAATTAAATAAATTAATTTAAAATAAAAAAAGAGTCTTTTTCAACATCACAGTTCAAAAGCATCAGTTCTTCGGCGGTCAGCTTTCTTTATAGTCCAACTCTCACATCCATACATGACTACTAAAAAAACCATAGCTTTGACTAGATGGACCTTTGAGAGCCCCTGTAGCTCCTCATAATTTAAATGAGATTATATATCGAGGGAGACAGTCTCATAGGTAGCTGTGTACGTGTGTCTGATGGTGTATATCTCTGAGGCGGTTATGTGTCTGTGTGTGTATCAGTGCACATAGAGAGGACAGAAGATGAGAAAAACCATACTTCTGTCAGATCTCCCCTTCCATTTGCTTATTAGTTTAACATTGATAAACATAAACACAGACAAAAAGAACATAAAGAACTTATTGTTACTGACAACAAAATGCCTGAAAAAAGATGAGGGCATAGATACAAAAGCTCTTTCTTACCGACTGCTCACCCCCACAGTTGCCAGTTGGGTATGACTGCTAATAGTTTCAGCAAATTTCATGAGTACATAACAAAGTATAGTTCTTAGAAGTTGAAAACCAGTTGCTAGTGAGTCTGCTGAAATGGTTCACTTTGCAATTCTTTCCACTCTCAGGAGCTGACACAGACATTTCGCCCAAACACTGCACATTTGCCTGATTCATCAACAGCATTCCTTTTCGCATGACTAGATCCCTGCTTTGTATGCCAGACAGTAGACACACTTTACCTTATTTATACCGTGTAACTACTCTTTACAGTAGATAGTTTTACCTCCACCTGATAGACATAGAAAGGGAAAGTCAGACAGTTAAGCAATTAGCTGTTGGCCATTGAACTCAGAAGTGGTAGAACCATGACTCCAATTCTCTTTCACTGCCTAGTCTACACTGTTAAGTTCCAGTAGTGCTTCCCTTGTCTTTCCTTTCAAAAATATTTGAAAGGAAATTTTGTTTATCAAATTGTGACTCATAAACTTGATGATCGCATCTATATGTTGCTTCCAAATAACTACTTTAAAACAATAGTAAAATGAAAGAATTAGAAGCAATTAGAAGAATTAGTGAAGTGGAAGAACTAGAAGCAAAGCATGTGTTCCAACCTTTCTTCCCCTGAACCCAGAGAACTAGTGAATTTTGCTTCTACTTCAGAAAAATAGCTTCCTTAGCTTTCTTGTCACCTGGTCATATCTCTGCAAGAGAGCAACACCTGTGCATATCTCTGCAAGAGAGCAAATCCGTGCCTATATCAAATTCATTAGTCCTATGACAGAGACAACACCTCTGCTTGGTGCTTCGGACATAGGATACGTTCAGATACTATAAGCAGATACTATACCCATTCTTATACATCATCAAAAAGTTAGCTTTAAGAGAACCACAAGGCCCTCCCTAATGTCCAGTGTAAGGAGAACTGAGAAATGATGCTTCTATTTGGGTAGCTTAAGCTTTTATTTAGGCTTCTGTAACAATCTGAAGAAGATCTTGCTTCATTCATAGCTGGATGGTACTGTTCATGGATGGGAATGCTTGCTGCATTTGAATTTAATCCAAAGCCATTGTATGGTGATGCTGATAAAGCATTGGACAAGATTAGTATCCTGGACATCACTGGGTTACTATGCTTTGGTAAATGGGTATTAGTTGGGTTGTGTATGGCCAGTTTTCTTCATCCAGGCAAGAGTTGAATACCATCTTCAGCTCTATATCTATTTGCAACTTTTTATATTATCGAAGAGAGCATAAATTACCTGGGAAAGTGTGTTTATAACTTAAACTCATCTTTAAACTCTTCAGGACTATCCTGCATCCCTGAGATTAGTCATATCTTTTAAAATTCTCCAACCCAATAACTTCTTATTTTTATTCAAAAACAGAAATGAGAAGAACAGTATTTGAAATGAAAATATGATTCCTTAGAAGGTCTTATTAAATAGTATTGCCTGTTTGTCTACTAAAGGTTTTATCTTCTTAGAGGCTCTAATTCAGGAAAGTCTAACATTTGTACCTTGATTTGCTCATTCTTTCAACAAATATTTATTGGGTCAGGCTCTCTGGTGAGCAGTGGAGGGGGGTGGGCTTATGCCAATTCTCAATAATAACCCACTAAGAGCAGCTAGCATATTGAAAAGCAGAGACATTACTTTGCCAACAAAGGTCTGTCTAGAAAAGGCTATGGTTTTTCCAGTGGTCATGTATGGTTGTGAGAGTTGGACTGTGAGAACAGCTGAGCACCAAAGAATTGATGCTTTTGAACTGTGGTGTTGGAGAAGACTCTTGAGAGTCCCTTGGACTGCAAGGAGATCCAACCAGTCCATTCTGAAGGAGATCAGCCCTGGGATTTCATTGGAAGGAATGATGCTGAAGCTGAAACTCCAGTATTTTGGCCACCTCATGTGAAGAGTTGACTCATTGGAAAAGACTCTTATGCTGGGAGGGATTGGGGGCAGGAGGAGAAGGGGATGACAGAGGATGACATGGCTGGATGGCATCACTGACTCAATGGATGTGAGTCTGAGTGAACTCTGGGAGTTGGTGATGGTCAGGGAGGCCTGGTGTGCTGCGATTCTTGGGGACGCAAAGAGTCGGACATGACTGAGTGACTGAACTGAACTGAACTGATACATATTGAATCATTATACTGTACTCTTGAAACTAATATGTCAGTTTTACCTCAGTTTAAAAAAAAAGAGACTCATAGGAAAATGGATTAGGTATTTATGCATTTAGTAAACATATATTCTTTGTCCTGACCGAGGAATTATCTTTCTGATATTCTTTACAGGATAAAAGCAGCAAAAGAGTAGGGATGATAGCAGCTAGTTACTGATTCAGAAATCTCTTACTGAACACTGATTTCCTATCAGATCTCTACTGGACTTTGTGAATATAAAGATTCTGTTCTGCCATCAAATCATTTGCTCTGTAAAATAGTTCGTCCATTGATTTCTTCATTCAAAGGATAAGTCTTCATTAAGCACTTACCTACTCAGTATAAGGTACTATGCTCAAAGCCAGGCATGTATATATACTGAGTTGGTAAGTGTAGTTATGAAGTTATGTCAGATATTAAGGGTATACTGCTCCAAGCCAAAGGTTATCTATGGCTACCGGAAGGAAGATGCAAAATGAAGGATCTTGCTTTAGAAGTCTAGAGAGAGCGTAGCTCTACCAACACCTTGACTTCATACTTCCAACCTCCAGAATTGTGAAACAATAAACTTCTCTCGTTTTAAGCCACCTAGTTTATAGGTCTTTAGTGAATACGACCAGCAGCTGGAAAGGCCCTGTGGCAATGAAAGACATTTCCAAATCAAAGGATCAGAAGACATCCGTAATTATTAGATTCTATTATGTAGAAGAGGTAGGATCGCTGAGTAAATACAGGTCAACGAATCTGAATTTCAGATAAATAAATAATTTTTAAAGTGTGTATCCCATATTACATCTAAATATCTGCTAAAAACTGTTTATCTGAAATTCAAATTTAACTGGTCATCCTGTCATTTTATTTGCTAAAGTTTGCAATCCTATGGAGAGGGCACATGATGGAAGGTATGGAGAGGCTATTTCACTCCAGAATGAAGTAGATTGAGTTTGTGGAAAATGAAGAAATGGTGACAGCAGGTACAGGCACCCTGCAGCTATTTGGCTCTGAAAGGTTTAGGAGAGATGCTGAGGAACTGGGGTTGGAATAGAGGCGTGAAGGGTCAAGTGAGGATCAGCAGTTTTGTTTTGAAATGTAACAGATTTATGTATGTTTAAGAACTATCTTAGTCCATTCCACGGTCATGACCTGAGCACCTCCCAAAGGCCCCACCTCCTAAAACCATCAATCCGAGATTAGGATTTTGACATATGAATTTTGCAGGGGACACATTCAGACCATAGCAAGAGCCAAACGATGGACTCCTATTGACAGTTTGATTATACAAGGGGAAAAAGAAGAAGGCAAATACTTATAGCTCACAAGAAGATTAAAAAAAAAAAAGATGGTATCTAAAGAGATTAACCTTAGATAGAAGAAGAGGCACACCCTCCACTGTAATAAAATAAGAGGGAAGTAAGGGTTTGGCGTGTGTTGTTTTGTGTGTTTATTATTAAAGAAATTGTTGGTGTGTGGGAATTATCATCTGCTGGTCTCTATCTTCTCATTAGACTAAGAGGCAAGTTCATGGGCTAAATACCAGAAGGAACAAGACTGTTTTAGAGATTTGAAGAAAGAAGAGACAGTTTAATTTGTCACTGCAGATTGGATTGAACAATTGAGGAAGATGTCAGGCAGCATTAGTGGCCCATCTGAGTTTTAATTTCAACTGTTTCACAGTCAGTGATATTTTTGCTCAGTGGAAAATTTTACATGGGGAGCATGGAGGAGGAGGAAGTAATTAACTGGAGTAGAAGGGAATAGAACCCAGAGAAGTACATAAAAGGAGGAAGCAACTGTGTTGATCTGACCTTGAGGAGTGAGTAGGATCTTCCTGGTATGTAGAAGGTAGGGGTGGGAATATCTTGCTTAGTGTTCAGGGAAATGGAAGCAGGAAAGGAAAAGGCCTATTATTTAGTATTCATTTTGGCTATAGAAAGCTTACATTCTTGCTTTGAGGGAGAAGAGAAGAGATAGTAACTATTTCAGAAACTCATAGGAGGGGAAAAAAAATTACTGAAACTTGAGATAGTCGAAAAGGCTTCTGAGTAGAGGCTGGACTTCAAAGGAAGAAGGACTTGAGTGGTGGGTGGTAGAAAGGGTGGTTTAGGAAAAGACAAGATACCTGTAAAACCTGGTTTTTAGATGCCTTGATTTTTTTTTTCCATGTTATTTTCCTGCTCATGTAAATATTTGAAATTGCTAATCTTATTGCAGAGGCTGCCATATTTATGTTTAAGCCTTATAATTTGCCAGGGACTTTCTTACTCTTGTATAGAGAAGAATCTCAGACATTCTACTCATCTAGAAAATATGTATGGAATGTAAAAATGAGTGAGTACGTGCTGTAAGCCTTCAGTATCAGAGGTGGCACAGGTGCTGTGTGTTCAGTGCCAAGAGGGATAGCTAATCATGGCCTCACAGGAGAGTTTGGAAGCAGAAGTGAGCACAAAATCCTCTTCCTTGTCCTGAAGGTATTCCAGCTGAATACTCTTCCAGCCACTGTCACTCTGCAGGGGAAGGTGGGGGAGCAAGCACTGCACTGACCCTCCTCCCTGCAGGGTCCTGCCTATTCCAGGGCTGGAGGCATAAAGAATGACACAGGAGAGGGTTGGAGTCACCTGTAATCTCAGCTGAAGCAGACAAATCTATCTCCAGGATTTCATTGTTATTTCTAGGATTTCATTAACACAAATTTACAATTTTATGAATTCCACAAAAAAACTCCTGTGTGCACACCTTACATGTGTGTAATGGGTGAGATACTCTTATCCAGGATCATTCACTGAGTAATATTTAAAGGTTTCCAAGAATGTAAGAAATGCTACTTTGTGTGTGTTTTTTTTTTTTTTATCCCTGGTTTGTAGTTTCATAAGGATAATCAGTATCATTTCAGTCGCTCAGTCATGTCTGACTCTTTGCAACCCCATGGATTACAGCATGCCAGGCCTCCCTGTCCATCACCAACTCCCAGAGCTTGCTCAAACTCATGTCCATCAGACCATTTTATCCTCTGTCATTCCCTTCTTCTCCTGCCTTCAACTTTTCCCAGCACCAGGGTCTTTTCCAGTGAGTCAGTTCTTCACATCAGGTGGCCAAGGTATTCGAGTTTCAGGTTCAGCATCAATCTTTCCAATGAACATTCAAGATTGATTTTCTTTACGATGGACTGGTTTGATCTCCTTGCAGTCCAAGGGACTCTCAAGAGTCTTCTCCAACACCACAGGTAAAAAGCATCAATTCTTCAGCATTCAGCTTTCTTTATAGTCCAACTCTCCCTTCCATACATGACTACTGAAAAAACCATAGCCTTTACTAGATGGACATTTGTTGGCAAAGTAATGTCTCTCCTTTTTAATATGCTGTCTAAGCTGGTCATAGCTTTTCTTCCAAGGAGTAAGTGTCTTTTAATTTCATGGCTGCAGTCATTATCTGCAGTGATATTGGAGCCCCCCAAAATAAAATCTCTCACTGTTTCCATTGTTTCCCCATCTATTTGCCATGCAGTGATGGGACCAGATGCCATGATCTTCATTTTCTGAATGTTGAGTTTTAAGCCAACTTTTTCACTCTCCTCTTTCACTTTCATCAAGAGTCTCTTTAGTTCTTCTTCAATTTCTGCCATAAGGTTGGTGTCATCTGCATATCTGAGATTATTTACATTTCTCCTGGCAATCTTCATTCCAGGTGGTGCTTCATCCAGCCCAACATTTTGCATGATGTACTCTGCATATAAGTTAAATAAGCAGGATGACAATATACAGCCTTGATGTACTCCTTTCCCAATTTGGAAACAGTCTGTTGTTCCATGTCTTGTTCTAATTGTTGCTTCTTGACCTGCATACAGATTTCTCAGGAGGCATATCAGGTGGTCTGGTATTCCCATCTCTTAAAGAATTTTCCATATTTTGTTGTGATCCACACAGTCAAAGGCTTTCACATAATACATTCTGAAGCCTTAAATGTTCTTTTGGATAATATTCAATTAGTAATTTATAAGACTATCTTTTAGTCTGAGATTATGTTCTTCCTATTTTTTATGTTGTTTAAATGTCCTTGTTTTATTTAATGCTGGTGGTTATATCATGGTAGGTTTTTGAGATTTCTTATTTTTAATGTTTTCCTATTTTTAATGTTCATTCTCACCAGAAATTATCTCAATGTTATTGAATTTCTGAACTTCAAAAGTCTAGGAAACTCTAGTTGTGAATGCATTAGAGTTAGACTAGCTAGTTAGTCCACTAGTTAGAGTGGATCAAAGTCATAGGGTCTTCCAGACTGTCTTCAGCACACAGCCTAGTGACAGTGGGCGTGTGGGCATCCTGCACCTGGCTTTGGCTTAACTTTTCTCTGCTTGTGATTTGGATGCAAGACCGTTCAGATTAATAAAATCTGGTCGAAGGCAAGTCCATTGCCGGCATGAATCATAAGTCCTTCCCTGGGACAAGGCTGAGTGCCAGGTGCAAAGCCAAAACATGCTTTCACCTCCTCCAGCGGGGAAACAAAGCAATAACAACCTCCCACGACCACTCGGCATCAGTAGCTCTGCCAGCCATATTGCATCTTACTTTTCTTTCCTCAGGAAATCAGTAGTAAGATTTTTATCAGAGTAACTCATTCATTTATCACATGAGCAAAGACATTAAGTGGGCTTTTCTCGATTGAGGTCATAAGAGTCCTGAGCACTTACTCACTGGGGCTCCTCTGTAAGATCTGAGGTAGAAATCTGATTTTCCTTTGTTGTTGGCCACTTGGTCTTTAACACAGAAGGGGAAATAAATCAGTCTCTACTTGCATTAGGAGACGAAGTCACACTGTCAGGATACAGATTCCAAAAGCATCTCAGAATAGCTTTGCTGAAATTGATGGATAAATCTTTATTATATAAAATCTTTATTATAACCAGGATTGAAGGAATTTTATTTTCATCATTGTAGAATTGTCCTTGTATCATTCTAACTCAGTTGCTAGATTCTAACATAGGGTGAATGAGGATGGGGCGGGACTTTCTCTGTTGATTGGAGAGGTGAGCTAGTGTATAAACATGGGCCTCCCCTAGATTACATGGACTGTCATCTCTACATGGCTAATGGTCTTGTTTTCATCCTTCTTTCTTTAACATCTTTTCACCATAGCCTTAACAACTGTCATATCAACATAATAACATACCACCTTTAAAAACATTACTGCAAGATATGCTGAGGCAGAGCTTTGTCACTCTTCTGGAACTGTCTCATGTCTTCCCACTTTTCTTTCAAATATCTTGTTTTATAACAAATGTGAATGGATTTTGGTTTAATCTATAACTTAAAAAACTTCTTTTCTGAAGAAATAGGAAGTCATCCCTTTCTTGCATCAGGATTTTCTTTGACCTGAAAATGTCTATAGGATGATAAACACATTTACAATTAGTCATCATCAACGGATTAATTAGTGATTATTTATAAAAATTGTTAGCATATATTTGGTACTCTAATACACTGTGCAAAGCCTGTCCTCAGGTATGCTATCAGTTGGCATATGAATCACATACCTAAAATTTGAAGTAACGTGAAATGTAGTATGGCCTAAGTAAGTGTTATGGACAATATGGTATAGGAAGTGTGGAGTTGGACACACTAGATGTGAATTTTGATTCACTCACTTGTTTTGCTTGGCAAGTTTAATCTCTCCTAGCTTTGATTTTTTTTCAAAATATAAGTAAAGGAATGTATGACCTATATCAGTGGATGGCAGAGAGAGAGTCTAAGAGCGTTTCTGGAGATCTTAGCAATAGTAAGGCTCAAAAGCCTGGGATCTCTACATACCATTACAAGTGAGACCAGGAGAATGGTATGGAAGTGTTCACTAAGCAGAAAGCATAAAGAAACAGAGAAGTTGTGAAAAGCCAGCCTTTGGATGAAGAATGATACGTCTATGAGAGTAGAAGAGGAGGAAAGGCAGACTGATTAGAGTGCATATTGGGTCAGGGCTGGGGTAGGGGGCAGACTTTATTGTTTGTTGACGGCTTAATATGAGTCAGGCACTGTGCCAAGTACTTGGTGCATATTTAATCTTCACTGCAAGGCAACAACATGGGAAATAAAACCTCCATTTTTTCAGGTGAGAAGTTGAATCTGAGGAGATTCAAATATGTTTCTTAAGGAAAAGCGAAACAAAACAAAATGATGACATAGGTGGTAAAAAGTGGTTCCTGAGTTGGAATCCATTCTCTTTGGTTCCTGAGGTAGGGCAGTGCTGTGGCCCTTAAGTTGCACTGTGGAACCCCACTTTTGTAGCACAGGCAGTTCATTATAGTTGTAGTCCTAAGAGGAGGTGCTGGGCTATTGGGTGGGGTGGTGTAGGGGTGTAGTGTAAGGGCAGAACTGCGCTTGTCCTGAAGGTATTCCAGCTGAATACTCTTCCAGCCATTGTCACTCTGCAGGGGAAGGCAGGAGAGCAAGAAGCCCACTGACCCTCCTTCCTGCAGGGCCCTGCCTATTCCAGGGCTGGGGGCTTGCCCATTCTTGTTCCACAGGCAAAACTGCAGGAGAGAGTGAGTTTCTGTGCCTTTTGCTCATGCCTTCACTTGTCTAGATCCCGTAACAGAAAATGGAAATAAATGAGATCTGACAAGAAAGGTTAAGGTATTTAATGGAAGAAAGAAGCAAATATTTATCTCACACTGTGCATTACGTGAAATTCACACATGGCATATGTGGTCTCACTGAATCCTCACAGTGAGCTTGGGAGATGCAAATTATCATTGTTTGTATGGTATCACCCTACTCCAGTACTCTTGCCTGGAGAATCCCATGGGTGGAGGAGCCTGGTAAGCTGCAGTGCATGGGGTCTCGGAGGGTCGGACACAACTGAGCTGAGCGACTTCACTTTCACTTTTCACTTTCATGCATTGGAGAAGGAAATGGCAACCCCCTCCAGTGTTCTTGCCTGGAGAATCCCAGGGACGGGGAGCCTGGTGGACTGCCGTCTATGGGGTCGCACGGAGTCGAACACGACTGAAGTGACTTAGCAGCAGTATGATATCGAACAGCTTTCTGCAGGTCATACAGAAACCAATTTCAGAACTGGGACTTAGGATGATTTAAGAGTAAAGATTGAATTGGCACAGAAATATGAGCATTTAAATAAAAATGTGTATTGCTGAGAAACTATAAAAATGTAGATAAATTACAATAAATTGTATTCCTCATTTTCTATCCAAGAATTGATGCTCTTTATTTCTTTCTGTGGTGTGCCTACAATAGAAAAAAATAATCACAAAGGATTTTTTCAAATAAATGTTCATCTCTTCATCTCAAAAAACAAAATTTCTGGTGTAGCTAGGTGATGTTTTAAATACTGAGTTTGACTTTTTTAGCAGTGCAAATAGTTTCTGTTGATCAATGGCAAACTATACTCATGAATGAGCCAAGTCCTATAAAGGCTCCAAAACTTTGGAAAAGAAGAGATAGAAATCATTGTGTCTTCTAAGAAAACTTGGGATATATCTACAGACTTAATGATTATCTAGATCTTATGTGTGTCATTAGTTTCTTAATAAGGCTATTAAAAATATATATGTGTGTGTGTGTGTGTGTGTGTGTGTATCAATACTACTAGCATATTGTGATGTTGCTTATAATTTACTTTGAAATACTTCATCATTAACATTGTAATATAATGGTTAGTTTCAATCTGTTCCTTGGGATGATTAGTGGCCCTTGCTGGAAATGCATATTTCATGGTATATTAGTTTACTAAAACTGTTGTAACAAATTACCACACACAGGCTTAAAACAATAGAATATTATTCTCTAACAGTCCTGGGAGCTAAAAGACCAAAACTGAGGTGTCAGTAAGGCTGATTCCTTCTGGAGGCTCCAAGAGAATTTCCTCCATTCCTCCCTCCTGGCTTCTAGTGGTTGCCCATAGTTCTTGGCATTCTTTGATTGCCATGGATAAATTGATGCATCGAGTCTCTGCCTCAGTCTTCACAAAATGTTCTTCCCTCTGTATGTGGTTGTGTCCACATCTCCCTTGTGCCCACATCTCTTTTTCTAAGGATACCAGTCCTTTTAAGTAGGCTCTAATCCAATATGATCCTGTCTTAAATTGATTACATCTACAAAGATCCTGTTTGCAAATAAAGTGGCATTCATAAATTCTAGTGGTCAGGTCATGTATTTTGAGGGGATACTCTTCAATCCAGTACATGATTCATTAGTTAGTATGTAAATAGAAGATCCTACCCTAATCTTAGCTATTGTAAGAAATTCTGCTGCCCAATGAATGTAAGAGTTTGTAAAGTGGCATAACAAATATTAGAAATAGGTGTTCATTCATGAAATTAGTGGTGTTTGGATATATAGACCAGCTAGAAATATGAAAGAAGCAATTCTCATTCTTGCATGGATGATGCATAAAAATACAGAAAACCATGTGGTCTGTTCCCTTCAGCATGATATCCAAGGCTTATCTCTGACAGTCTCCAGTTAGTTTGCTGACTTGGAGTGCTTATTCCCTGGACTTAGCTAAATCCTGCTTCTCAAAGACTGTTGCATTGGCTTGGGGAAACTTCATACAGCATATAGTCCAAGTACCTACAAGTTTAGAAAGCTGAAACTATATAATGCTTATTGTACTGGATGTATGATACATTTTGTGACTACTTAATGATAAATGTTTGTATAGAACCTTGTATGGCAGCTTGAGACTTGCTATCATACATGGTAGCAGGGTTAAAGGAAGGAGACTGAGAACACTCACATACCTTTTACTATAGGACATACCTACGAAAAAGAACCAGAACCTAATAATTCTGAACAGCAAAATTGGCTTAGGTTAATCCACCAACATTTTTCCATAATTTCACATCTTTTGTTCTCTTTTGGACTGCCATTCTTATCATCTTTAAAAAAATTTTTTATTAAAGTATGTTGATTTATAATACTATTTTCAAGTGGATATTTAATCATTATTAAATAATATAGCCTAGCACTTAGATAATTATGCAAAGGTTAAAAGCTTTCTATCATTGAAGATTGTCAATAAGAAAATAGGTTGGGTAAAACTTGAACTCTTCACCTGGGACTTTCCTAGTCCCATGGCATGCCCAACAGTAGCCAGTTGGCTCCCGTGTCTCTGGCTGACTCAGTGTCTCTGGAATTCCCTCCTTCATACATTCCACAGGGGCCTCTGTTTGGTGGCATTTAGTACATAGTGCCAGGCATCTGTTGTTTTGGTTTGGGCTTAATCTGAACCTTTGTTGTTTGACTGGGTTTTGTATTTCTGAGGGGATTTTTTTAAATCATAAGTTACCAGCTTTGCTAAGCAGTATTCGTGGTTGTTGGGAGAGAGAGTTTAATTTGTTCTTATTATTGGAAATATAATTTTAAAAAATCTTCAAAAGTGCACATCATCTGGATTTTCAGAAGTAATTCTTTTGGGGAAAAAAAGATCTATTATATGGTTCTCGTGTGCTATTTTTCTTTTATGCATTTCAACAAAAAACCAAACATACAAACAAAGTCGTGGACCCTTGTCATTTCTCCTTGGTTGAGGTCCAGATAATTGACCCACATTGATCTGTGGTTCAGTGAAGAAGTTGCAGGCAGGGGTCACAAAACAGATGAGGCAACTGAGTGGACTCTGGAAGCAAACAGCTTGCCCATGTGGATCTGCTGTTCTCTTTCTACTCTAATCTCTTTGTCCTCATTCATCCTAAAGAAAGGATGCTGGAGGAGAGAACTACAGGGATGGAAAACTCCTAAGAGAACACAGTACTAAATACAAAAGCAAAATGTGAAATAGGTTCTTAAAAGTGACGGTTGCGGGTTTGTGCTGCGTAAGTTCTGAGTACATCTGTGAGTAGGCTATTGTGTGTCAGGCTCCCCAAGAGTAAATATGCCCAGACTCAGGGATTATGTCACCTGATTAATATCACTGATAAACCAATTAGTACCATACTTGTGGGGAATAAGGAATGCTGCTGCTGCTACTGCTGCTAAGTCGCTTCAATCGTGTCCGACTCTGCGAGACCCCATAGACATCAGCCCACCAGGCTTCCCCATCCCTGGGATTCTCCAGGCAAGAACACTGGAGTGGGTTGCCATTTCCTTCTCCAATGCATGAAAGTGAAAAGTCAAAGTGAAGTCGCTGAGTTGTGTCTGACTCTTAGCGACCCCATGGTCTATAGCCCACTGGGCTCCTTCATCCATGGGATTTTCCAGGCAAGAGTACTGGAGTGGGGTGCCATTGCCTTCTCTGGGAATAAGGAATGGGGACAGGGAAATGTGGACCCAAGTCACAGTGATGGTGGTGAAGGGTGTTTGAAGGGTTGATGCTGTCAGGGTAATTTACCTGTCATTTTTAGGTAGCTGATGGTATTTTAAGAGAGTTTTTCAAGTTGAACATACTTCTCATATTTCACAGGCCACACCTTTGGTGCAGGTACCTGATTTCTTATTTAGATCAGCTTCTTTCTCTTTCCCTCCCATAAATAGTGCTAAGAAGACTAATCATTAACCGTTGAAAACTTAACTCCTGGGTGATAGTTCATTCCTTCCATTACAAAATCTAAGGCCATAGCTGCATTCCTTCCTTTATTTCTTTCAGAAGATTTTGTCGGTGATTCAGTACATGAACCTGAGGGTTCATTTGCTTAGTCACTTAGTAAACATTGAAGGAGAACCTACAGGGCAATAAATATGAACATAAATAAATATGTGAGGAAGAGAGAAATGGACAGGGATTAAGAGAGCTGCCACTGATGTTTACTGACTCCCTTTTGTAGCCCAGCTCTCATTTTTTAAAAAATACTTATGATTAAAAATGTATATAACAGTCAAATAATTCTTCAAGGCTCATAATGCAAAACACCAGCCCCTGTCTCACCCTGCCCATCTCAAGTCTCATCTCCTGAGGAAAACACTTTTAATCCTGTAATCTTCTGGTATTTGCCTCCATAGTTTTACATAATATGCTACACTGCTCTTTATTTGTCCGTTTTAGATATTGCCTATGAACTTTCTACAGGGAAAGATAGTGGTCAAATATCTCATTTCACCCTAATACACACTTCTACCTTCTGTTTTTATAATATAACTTATAATTTTCTGTCAGATATTCAGCCTATACATTGATGCTAAGTCGCTTCAGTCGTGTCCGACTCTGTGCGACCCCATAGATGGCAGCCCACCAGGCTCCCCCGTCCCTGGGATTCTCCAGGCAAGAACACTGGAGTGGGTTGCCATTTCCTGCTAGGTTTACATAAACAATATTCACATTAAGCCAGGTAGACACCTGGGTGTGTGGGGAACAGAATGTATCCAGGGTTTCACTGCTCCATACAAAGACTTTCCATCAGTGTTCTTTTTTCCCCCACCAACACTCATTTCCAAGTTTCCTCCTGCCTCCAAGCCTGAGCCTTCTGAGATCCTGAAAGGCAAACAGACCTTCTTACTGACTTTATCTGGTGAAGAGTTTCCGTGCTGGCTGGTCTGGCTAATCAGTTACCACAAATCAGTGCATTGCTTTCTATACATCTGTTCTTTTTTTCGTTTGTTTTCCTTTCTCTTATCTCTTTTCCTTGCTTTCTTTGCCCTTATCAATTTAAGAAGTTTTTATTTACTGAAATTATAATGTGTTTCTGGAATAAAGCATGTATGTTTCAATCTGCTATGTTTAACTAAAGTTTCAAATATCCTTTTAAAAGCCTACCTAATAATTCTCCATGTGATTATCAACCTCATTTTATAGATGAATAAAACAAAGATGAAAGAAGTTGAATAATTCGCCGAAAGTTGTACCAATAGTGGATGGTGATTCTACTTACTAATAAAAATCTTATTCTTTTCTTTCTAGCACCCTGTCTTTTACTGTGAGACACAGTTCCTGTTTTAAGGATTTTACAGTTTGGCAGAGAGATAAGAGAAGTGAACGGCCATCAGAATACAATACATTAAATGTCAAGAACAAGAAAAATGAACTGCTGTGCAATGGAAATTCAGAGGTGAGAGAATTGTTTTCCTGCCCATTTCTTTGTGTCCAAAATCCCATTTGGAATTGAAGTATGTATTTTGTAGTACTATGCAGTCATTTCTTCATACAGAAATCTTAATTTGATGGGATTTAACCTCTATTTTTTGGTCATTTGGGATTTCATGGAGTCTGGAATGAAGGACACAGTTAATTTGTATCTTCATACAATAACTATTCTTAAAAAAAAACAAACCTTGAACAATATAAAGTTTATATGTCTCTCATGCAACAGCTCAGAGGTAGCATGGCTGTCTAGAGGAGGCAGGTTTATTAGACAGGGTTACGCCAGGTGTCTTTTCTCCCATACCACATCATTTCTAAGAGTTTCCAGATAATAACTCTTCTTAAGATGATATTTAGGGAAAAAAGACAGATTTTTGACTCACTAAATATCTATGAGTATACTTGATATTAAAGGCACTCGAAAGACAATTTTTGCATCTATTTATTTTTGCCACTTTATTTTCTTGGGCTCCAAAACCACTGTGAATGGTGACTGAAGCCCTGGTATTAAAAGACGCTTGCTCCTTGTAAGAAAAGCTATGACAAACCTAGACAGCATATTAAAAAGCAGAGACATCTCTTTGTCGACAAAGGCCTATATAGTCAAAACTATGGTTTTTCCAGTAGTCATGTACAGATGTGAGAGTTGGGCCATAAAGACTGAACATTGAAGAATTGGATGTTTTTGAACTGTGGTGTTGGAGAAGACTCTTGGAAGTCCCCTAGACAGCAAGGAGATCCAACCAGTCCATCCTAAAGGAAATCAGTCCTGAATATTCATTGGAAGGACTGATGCTGAAGCTCCAATGCTTTGGCTACCTGCTGCAAAGAACCAACTCATTGGAAAAGACCCTGATGCTGGGAAAGATGGAAGGCAGGAGGAGAAGGGGACAATAGAGTATGAGATGGTTGGATGGCATCATTGACTCAATGTACATGAGTCTGAGCAAACTGTGGGAGATACTGAAGGACAGGGAGGCCTGGCATGCTGCAGTCTACGGGCTCGCAAGAAGTTGGACATGACTGAGCGACTGAACAACAACAAGAAATTTTTGCCATGGATGGTGCATGATCATTTTCTAAAAAGATTTTCTTAGTTTTATTTTTTGAGTTTTATGGAGTTAGATTTTATGTCTATAATCCATTTTAAGTATTTTTTATTGTGATAAAATATATATAACACCATCTCTCACTTTGTTAAATTTGAAACATGTGTTTATATTATATAATATATGGGCAGCCCTAAATTTATAAATGTATCTATATCTGTCCAGAAATGAATTGATTTTTTTTTTTGCTAGTTAAAACTGTTATCATTTTATGCCACTTGTACTCTGTGACTTAAAATAGTATCTGCTGAGCATTCCAGTTTCTAAAGCCAGTTGGACAGTGTTCTCTTCAAGGCTCTACTCGAGCTGCTTTTTGACATTGGGAAATTTCACTGGACCTGCATTTTCTCTATCTTATATTTCTCATTTGTAAAATGGGAATAATGACTGAATCTAGCTCATAATATTGTTATAAGGATTATTTGAGTTACTGTATACAACAAATGTGACACATTTAAATAAGTGTCTGGTTCACGGAAAAGACTACAGCATCAACCATTTTCCTTCTAGCAACCTTGTGAGGAAGCAGTCTCTGAGAGCCACCTATCCTTCAAGGACTGTTTTGTTTGCTATAGTGAAGACTCCTTCAGTAACATCTTTATTATTTTATTTTTCAACTATTTGTTGAGGGTCTAATATATGCCAGACATACTGCTTGATGCTCCAATTATCAGTTCAGTTCAGTTTAGTCATTCAGTCGTGTCCAGCTCTTTGTGACCCCATGGACTGCAGCACTCCAGGCCTCCCTGTCCATCACCAACTCCCGGAGCTTGCTCAAACTCATGTCCATCGGGTTGGTGATGTCATTCAACCATCTCATCCTCTGTCACCCCCTTCTCCTCCTGTCTTCATTCTTTCCCAGCATCAGGGTCTTTTCAAATGAGTCAGTTCTTCACATCAGGTGGCCAAAGTATTGGAGCTTCAGCTTCAGCATCAGTCCTTCCAATGAATATTCAGGACTGATTTCCTTTAGGATGGACTGGTTGGATCTTCTTGCTGTTCAAGAGACTCTCAAGAGTCTCTTCCAATAGCACAGTTCAAAAGTATCAGTTCTTTAGCACTCAGCTTTCTTTATGATCCAAGTCTCACATCCATACATGACCACTGGAAAAACCATAGCTTTGACTAGACAGAAATTTGTTGCCAAAGTAATGTCTCTGCTTTTTAATATGCTGTCTATTTTGGTCATAGCTTTTCTTTCAAGGACCAAATGTCTTTTAATTTCATGGCTGCAGTCACCATCTGCAGTGATTTTGGAGCCTGAGAAAATAATGTCTGTCACTGTTTCCATTGTTTCCCCATCTATTTGCCATGAAGTGATGAGACCAGATGTCACGATCTTAGTTTTTTGAATGTTGAGTTTTAAGCCAGCTTTTTCAATCTCCTCTTTCACTTTCATCAAGAGGCTCTTTAGTTCCTCTTCTCTTTCTGCCATTAGGGTGGTGTCATTGGCATATCTGAGGTAGGTTATTGATATTTCTTCTGGCAATCTTGATTCCAGCTTGTGCTTCATCCAGTATGGCATTTCACATGATGTACTCTGCATACAAGTTAAATAAGCAGAGTGACAGTATACAGCCTTGATGTACTCCTTTCCCAATTTGGAATGTTCAAACTACTGCTCAGGATATAATGGAGACCAAAAGCAGACATGTCCCTGCTTTCATTGAATCCTCAGCATAGTGGTAGATATGGTCACAAATCAACTAATTATATAAATAAGTATAAGATTACAACTTCATAAGTCCTAGGAAAGACAGACTACATGGCGCCTTATTACATTTGAATATGTAGAGTTTAACTCCTGAGAGACCAAGACTGTGTCTTTCTTTTTAAATTTATTGAAGCATAGTTGTTTTACAATATCGTGCTAATTTCTGCTGTTGAGCAAAGTGATTCAGTGATACATACATACATTCTTTTTCATCATGGTTTCTCACAGGATATTGAATATAGTTCCCCGTGCTGCACAGTAGGACACTGTTGTTCTCCCATTCTCTAGATCATAGTTTACATCTGCTAATCTCAGTCTCCCACTCCATCCCTCCCCCTTGGCAACCACAAATCTGTTCTCTATTTCTGTGAGTCTGTGTGTATTTCTTGAATAATCCCAGAAGAACTCTGATGCCAAAGGAGGGAGGGGCTGTTCTGTGCAGAAACTGAGAACATCCTGAGAAACTAATTAAAACCTTCCTTTTTGATTACACCCTGGAGGATGGGAATCGCTTCCTCTCTCACCTTTCCTTGACACAACTTGCTCCGGAGGAATGCAAAGGATGGGTGGGATCTTCCCCAACATGAGAGTGAAAGGAAGCAACATACCACAGAGATGACGGCAGTGTAAGAAACGCTGCAGCTGCTGGTTCCAGCTCCACCCTGTGGGACAACCGCTTCGCAATATTTCAAAGGCAAAGGCAACTTACAGGAAAGTTGAAAAAAAATGCATTCAACAACTTCCTTGTCTGGAGGTCTGGATAGGAGTGGAGCATGTTTTAAAGCTGCATTTATGGCAGAAATATACACAGCATTACAGACATCTGTGCCTGGGCTTCCCAGAGCCCAAGTGTGCATTTAAACATGAAGCACACAGTTTTTTTCAGGGCATTTGGCAAGAAATGTGATTATTGAAGCCCTTTGAATATAAAAGTGGTTCATTTCATGTGTATTCCTAATGCTAGTTTCACTAGAAAGCAATAGCTGGGAATTACATCCAGAATTCCCTCTGCCACTGCTGGGAATTACATCCAGAATTCCCTCTGCCACTCTTTATTAGCAATGCTTGAAAGGAAGGTGTCCTGACGTACTTAATTGTTAATCCCAGAAAACCACATTCTCTTTTAGTATGTTGCAACACACAAGAAAAAACTTAAACTTAGTTTTAAACTTAATATGAGCAAGGACAGGGTGTCACATGCTAATGGCTGAAAGACAAAATCTAAATGTTTCACTCCCATTTGATCTTATGTGTATCTCTACTATCTAACTGCATCTTGTTCACTTTCTCTTCCTTCAGGCTGTTACATTTCATGTGATTGGCTCTGCATTCAGCATGTAAAACAATTAAGTGATTATTCGCTGAGCATCTACTCTGGCTTAGATAGGAATGTCTTTAAACTCATGAAGATCATAGTCTAGAAGTAGAGACAGATATGAAACACATAATTAAAAGTATGGTGAGTATCAGGAAGACAGATACACAGAATCCTCTAGATTCATATAGCAATAGTAATACTAATAACAACTAAGATCAAATCAGTGCTTACTATGTACCCAGGCTCTGTTGTAAATGTCCTTTAGTCACTAAGTCATGTCTGACTCTGCAACCCCATGGACTGCAGTACACCAGTTCCTCTGTACTCCAAAGTTTCTCAGAGTTTGCTCAGACTTGTTTCCATTGAGTCAGTGATGCCATCCAGCCATCTCATCCTCTGTTTCCCCCTTCTCCCCTTTCCTCAGTCTTTCCCAGCATCAGGATCTTTTCCAGTGAGTTGGATCTTCACATCAAGTGTCCAAAGTATCGGAGCTTTAGCTTCGGCATTAGTCCTTCCAGTGAATATTCAGGGTTGATTTCTTTTAGGATTGATTGGTTTGATCTCCTTGCTGTTCACAGGACTCTAGAGAGTATTCTCCAGCACTACAATTTGAAAGCAGTATACGCTTACAGTTAACTTTAGTCCATACATTCCACCTATTTTATTATCACTATTTCCATTTTATAAATGAGAAAACTAGGCCCAAGAGGGATTAATTACTTATGTACTTTTCCAAGGTGGCCCAAAAAGAAAGGGGTGGACGGGGGTTTGAACCCGTTTGACTCCTGTCACCACAAACTATGGAAAATTCTTAAATAGATGGGAATACCAGACCACCTGGCCTGCCTCTTGAGAAATCTGTATGCAGGTCAGGAAGCAACAGTTAGAATTGGACATGGAACAACAGACTGGTTCCAAATAAGGAGAGGAGTACGTCAAGGCTGTATATTGTCACCCTGCTTATTTAACTTATATGCAGAGTACATCATGAGAAACGCTGGGCTGGATGAAGCACAAGCTGGAATCAAAATTGCGGGGAGAAATATCAATAACCTACCTCAGATATGCAGATGACACCACCCTTATGGCATAAAGTGAAGAACTAAAGAGCGTCTTGATGAAAGTGAAAGTGGAAAGTAAAAAAATTGGCTTAAAGCTCAACATTCAGCAAACTAAGATCATGGCATCTGGTCCCATCACTTCATGGGAAATAGATGGGGAAACAGTGCAAACAGTGTCAGACTTTATTTTGAGGGGGCTCCAAAATCACTGCAGACGGTGATTTCAGCCATGTTTCTAAAAGACACTTACTCCTTGGAAGGAAAGTTATGACCAACCTAGATAGCATATTCAAAAGCAGAGACATTACTTTGCCAACAAAGGTCCATCTGGTCAAGGCTATGGTTTTTCCAGTAGTCATGTATGGATGTGAGAATTGGACTGTGAAGAAGGCTGAGCCCTGAAGAATTGATGCTTTTGAACTGTGGTGTTGGAGAAGACTCTTGAGAGTCCCTTGGACTGCAAGGAGATCCAACCAGTCCATCCTAAAGGAAATCAGTCCTGAATATTCACTGGAAGGACTGATGGTGAAGCTGAAACTCCAGTACTTTGGCCACCTGATGTAAAGGACTGACTCATTGGAAAAGACCCTGGTGCTGGGAAAAATTGAAGGCCGGAGGAGAAGGGGACGACAGAGGATAAGATGGTTGGATGGCATCACTGACTCAATGGACATGGGTTTGAGCAAGTTCTGGTGGTTGGTGATGGACAGGCAGGCCTGGCGTGCTGCAGTCCATGTGGTCACAAAGAGATGGACATTCTGAGCTACTGAACTTGAGCTTGACTCCTGTGCTCTATACCCAGGTACGCTTTCCCAAGGAAGAGAATTTACCCTAATCTTTCTTGAGGCAATGTACTGAAGTTTGGAAAGATTTTAATGATTTTGTGTTGTTTGTTTATTTGAATACTCCTTTAATATAATAGACAAGGGCAAATATTTTTCTCTCTAAGAGTTAAGATATACTGGAAATAAAAATAAGATGCTCTTAGATGTGATACAGTAAGATCTTTGAGGGGGAATGTTAAGAAAAAAATAGTGAAATTCAGATGAACTGTGGCATTTAGTAGTGGTGGTATACCCATGTCAGTTTCAATGTTCGAGACAAGTGTACCATAATTTAATGAGTGACAGTAGGGGACAATGGGTGAAGGATATATGGGGACTCTATACTATCTTTGCAACTTCTCTCTAAATCTGAAACTATTCTGAAGTTAGAAGTTCACTTAATCAAAAATAAAATATCCATCAGTCTAACCAACCCTCACTGATCCTTTATTAGCTGCACACTGACCAGCTCTCTAGGAGAGAGGTGGCTCCTCTCTGGCATCCTCTGTCTGCTGTGTAGGCAGGGCAACATCTTTAGTGTTGCACGGGGCAGCTGTGCCTACTTGTCTCCAGGCTGCTTTCTGGCCAGGCCAGGCATGCCCTTCATTTGAGCTGGGCCATCCTCTGTGGCTTAGGTATGCACCTGCTTACCACTGTCTCTTTGTCATTTTCCTTTGTGGCCATTGGTGTCTTCTATTCCTTACCCTCATTCCATCAAGCAACATGGTATCTTAACTTTGTTCTGTTCCATCCTCATGTAGCAGGTTCTAAATCAAGTATTGATGTCCGGGGCCATGCTGTTTGTCAGGGTTCTTATTCCCGTTGGTGGACACTGGCAGGCTGAAGCCTGGGGGAGCAGACAGTGATGACTCCTGTGGAAGGTGAGTCTCTGAGGAGGCTTGTCCACTTGTGCAGTAGCTGCTGTTTTATTATAGTCACCTGGGGTTTGAAAACTCTCAGTCTCTGCCATACTGCAGATAGCTTCCTGTGGCTAAGGAAAGCTGAAAGCCAGCTAGCTGAGGAATCAATACAGGAAGACTCAGTTCAGGAACCTGGGAAAGAGTGAGAACAATTTTGAGTTAGGTGATATGGGTTATCTTTGTAAAGTCTCATTGATTATGTCACTTAAATATGTCTCAAATATATTTCCTCCTGTATCAATCAGAATGCAACCAAAAGAAGAAATACCTCTCCAGATAGTTTAAAAGGGATTTTTATATAGAAAGTTAATGATGCAGATAGTGGAACAGTTGAGAAGCCAAACAGGAGACAAAGCCGCTACTCAGATATTGGCCACAGCAGGAAGCCACAACCAGCCCTGGACTGGAGGGACAAAAGGAGGAAGTGGGGTTCCCAGAGCCCGGGGCGGGATCCTTGGGCAGAAGCCAGATTTGGAGCCTGCTCACGTGCCAAGGAAGAGATGCAGCAGCTGCTGGAATTGTCACCTGAGACCCAGAGAGGTTGAATGAAATATACTGAATTTTTCTTTCCTCCTGCTTCCTGATCTCCTGCCAGTAACTATCAGTGGCCCAAGCTAATTAGAAATCAGCTGACATGGAAGTATGGTAAGCATAGCCAAGAGAGGTCAGCTTCCTTCCTCAAAGCACAGAGACTCTGCCACTGCCTAGGGGGTTAAAGCCTCCACCATCTGTTAGATGGGACTTCCCGGGTGGTGCTAGTGGTAAAGAACCCTCTTGCCAATGCAAGAGAGGAAAGAGATGCAGATTCCAACCCTGGGTTGAAAAGATCCCCTGGAGAAGGGCATGGCAACCCACTCCAGTATTCTTGCCTGGAGAATCCCATGGAGAGATGGGCCTGGCTGGCTACAGTCCATAGTGTTGCAAAGAGTCTGATCGACTGAAGGGACTTAGCATAATATACCAGAGTGATGTTGCTAAAATACAAACATATGCATTAAGCTCCTATTTAAACGCTTATCTGACTCCCTGCCAACTGCAGGCTCAGCCCAAGCTTTTTAGCAGCATGGACAGGGCCCCACTCCTGCATGCCTCTCTAGCCTCATCTACAACTCCCTGCATGGCACAGCTTCCATGCACTGAAGACCACAGGGCACATCGAGTGTTGTCAGCTACTCGAGGCTTGCTTTGTGGACCTCAGAAGAGGCTCCCTGGCCCAAGTATCCAGATTGTCATGGTGGGAACCGCAGCCTGAGATGGCACTCTCAGGTGGCTTCGGGGACCACTATGAGGGCGCCTGGAGAATGAGAGGACTTGCAGTGAGTGCATGAGAGAGCACATAACACTCTGTAGAGCCTCCTGGGAAATGGGTGAGAGGAGAAATGGAAGAGCCTTGATGGGATATTGGGGCATGAGTCAGTGAGATCCGAGTGCTTATCAGTGAAATCCACCAGACTGGTTAAATTTGAGGAAACTGAGATTATGTGTGAATGAGAACAGAGGTCAAGGTCTAAATATGTTGCTTAGCCTATTGTTAGTAAAATTATTCCATCAATTAAAAGATCTCTGGCAGAATGAATAAATATGAGGACTCAATTCTGATAGGCCCTAGAAACTATTTACCTGTCATGAGGCCTTAATTAAAATGAAGAAAGAAATTAACATACATGGGCCTCTTAGGGAGCAATCAAGTTTTAGAATATATGGTGAGGAAAATTAAAAGGTAGAAAACATGAGTTTGAGATATCTGACAAGGTTTCAATGAAGTTTCATATGGTCTAGACTTTTTTAAATATCTTGTCACACCATACATATATATATCAATCTTCTCTGTGTTCCCTGATAGTCTTACTGTAATGTGAACCTCCCTTGTGGTGAAGTTAAAAAGTAACATTACTCTTCAACATCAAAGGAAAGCAAACATTTATTTAGCTAACATAATGTGCCAAGCATTAAGCTGGGCAGATTATGTAATGCATTTCATTTTGCTATGGTAATTTTTCTCTGACAGATGAGGGAAATGAGACTTAGAGAGATTAAATGACTTGTCCAAGGCTGCATAGCAAGTGGAGGCATTGGTACTTAAACCTAAGTCTCCTTTTACAACCCCACATTTTTTGTCTTTTACTAAGCAACCCTCATGATGGAGCGCAAGTAAAAATAACTTAGTATTGAATTCAGTTTTCTCACCAAGAACATGAAAATAACATTTGGGTATATTTCCAAACAAGATTACCCTAAAATGCTATATAGGCAGATTTCTGAAAAATACAGAATTCATTTTGAAGGTTTATTTTTCTATTGAACATGAAGATTTTTGCATCTCTCAAAATCTAGGCATTATTGTGGCATCCTTGATCTGTTCAGCCTTTGAACTAAAATATTTGTTATCTTCTCAGGTGGTGCTAGTGGTAAAGAATCCACCTCCAATGAAGGAGATGCAGGTTCAATCCCTGAGTTGGAAAATCCCTTGGAGAAGGAAATGACAACCCAGTCCAGTATTCTTGCCTGGAAATTTCCATGGACAGAGGAGTTTGGCGGGCTACAGTCCATGGGGCTGCAAAGAGTTGGACATGACTGAGCATGCATATGTATATTTATTATCTTATCATTTTGAGTTTTCAGTATCAAACACTGGTTAATATCATTGTTGCATGTTGGGAGGAATCCTTGGAAAGAGGATTCTGAGATGGAGATAGGTGTTTAGGGGCATTTGTTAAGTAGTGCTCTTAGGAATCAGCCCCTTGAAGAGAAAGAAGAAAGAACTCACCACAGCATTCACCACAATGACAAATACAATTCTTAACAAATCAATGTGTATACAATAAATGTATATATGTGCTGATATGCAGTATGTGGTAAAATGTCTAAATACATGCAATAGAGGAATAAATGTTTGCTTTGTATAATTGTAAAATATACATTTGTTGTATAGACAAATGGTAAAGGCAATAACTACCTACCTGGATCAGGATGAAGGCTGAACTTCAAAGAATTGTAAATTGGACAATGTAAGTGCCTACAGAGTGAAAGCACAGTGTCCCCATCTCTGGTCCAAGAGGGAGCAGAAACTCAGGACTTCCTGAGGCTCTCACAGTCCTTACCACCACGGCATTTGTTGCTAGGCCAGTAGTAAGAATGTGTCAGTGTGCTGAGTGATAGTGTCCTGTGTACACAGAATGCTGCTAGGCTTATTGACTTGGTTTTTACATGTTTGCTGACTCTAAAGACTAATACATAATGAGTGGAAACAGAAAAAAAGAAATCAACATGTGGTAAAAACTTAAAAAAAAAAGAACATTCATTCCTCAGAAACTGTACTGGCACTACCGCTACTTAGTCAACTTCTTCCTGTTTCAGGAATTCCCATCAACTGACAGTTATATTCCAGGAGTCTAAGAAGGCAGATATCTGACCATAGACAGTGAATGTGGAGAATCCCCAGACATCCAAGGGGAGAGGAAGCAGAGGCTAACATCGCCATGCCTTTTAGGTTTGGTGCTTGGATGCTTACAAGACTCTGCTAGGCTGCCTTTTCTTTTTTTTGTTGTTGTTTTTATTTATTTATTTTTTTAAATTCTTTTTTTTTTTAACTTTTATTTTATTTTTAAACTTTACAATATTGTATTAGTTTTGCCAAATATCGAAATAGGCTGCCTTTTCCTTCCAGCCATCTCTGCCTCTAACTCCGCAGTCTCAATCCAGAGAACTCAGGATCTTCATGGCTCCTGGAAGGCCCTACATAATAGCTGGTGCCCAGAGGGTACATGTAACATGTTCACAGTGATTGAAAGGACAAGTGCCTTCAATTTGTTCAGGTGGAGCTGCAGTATATAGAATGCATACCTAGCGTGAGTTGAGCTGTGCTTTGAGTTAAGAAATACAGCTGCCCGAGGCAATCCTGAAGATGTTGGCCCTCCTAAATGACAGACTGCTTCATTGTTGACATTTTTCTTCCTTTAGTCCTTTTAGACAATGAGTTAAGTCTGATTTAGCTATTATTAATATTATGAAGTCTTAATCAAACCCCAAAGATGTGGATAAACCTTATATGTTCTTTTCAAAAAAAATATTTTGTCTATCCATGCATTTATTCATTTGCTCATTCATTTATAGTTCAATTGCTGTTTTGTTTCATGGTCACCTCGTCCAGGTATTTGCTCTAAGGCTGAAGTACAGAACTAGTATTGTGTACAGTGACTGTTGTTGGAAAATTTAGCGCTGGATATTTAGAGTGAAAGAATTCCAGTTAGTCTGATTATCATTGTGATGAAATAGCAGGCAGTCTTTCTCATGTTTATTTTCTTCTTAACTTTCTCAAAATAATGTCACATAATTCAGAAGCCTTACTCTTTGCTGCTTCTTGTCCTCTGTCAAGTCATCATTCAGGAGGGTGCCCTAATTAATTTTCTCTTGATATGTTTTAGCTTTTGTTAAACCTCATATCATCTTGTTCTAATTCCTTTACATAGTATTGTGATTTTATCACAGTTTTCTTGTTTATATCATTGCTATATACCAGAAGCAAACTTTATCTGGACCCCCGATATTTCATCAGGGCATCTGGTTTTCTAGCAGCTTCCTTATGAGTATCAGTAGGTTAGATTCCCTCTCTGGTTTGTTTTGTGGCTATGGGCAAGTGAAACTCCATGAACCTTAACTTCTCCATTTGCAAAATAGGATAATAATACTTACCTCCCACACATGCTGGGTGTTGTGAGAATTAAAAAGATAATGTTTGCAAAGTGCTTTGTAAAAACATGGAGCCTTTCATCTAAGGATGGAGCTCAGATGTTATTATTTCTGTTGTTACTGTCAGTCATGTTCCCACATGGCTTTATGTTGATCGTGTTTTTAACTGCAGTAGAGGTGAATCACAGAGATGAGAGATGGTGAAGACACAGCAGGTCATCTAGTTCAAACGTATTAGAGAATTCTTCCCCGGCAACACTCTCTTGGTACTTTAGTCTTGCTATTTTTAAGTCCCAAAGCACCAAACATTACAGGGTCCATTTCTTCCTGCTTGACAGCAGAACTCTTCTAAAGAACAGTTTCAATGGCAACTTTTGACCTAAGTATTTTCTTAATGACCCAATTGGAACAACTTTTTGAGTCTCTTCCAGGAGAATACTTTTGCTTGGTATAAGGGTTATAGTTATTTTTAGGACCCTTTACTACTTTCCTGGGGAAATGGAGTTACAGTCCATTAGCTTCCTTCTCATGATATTCTGTACAATGTTCACCTCAAACGTTCAATTTAGGAATTTCTTAACCATTGGTCCACAGAGCAAACCAAACCAAATCTTGTTCAGAGATATCACATTTCAAACGCAATTAACCTGCTTTAAATTCAGTCTCAGAAGACTGAAAGAATGTGCTAACTTCCACCTTGTGACCTGCAAGTATTTTGCTTTTGGTAGATGTATAAGCTATCACTGAGGATAAGTTCGAAATCTGATAGTCTGTAGATATTTGTTGAATGAATAAATGGACCATTCATATTTACATGTATGATTCATTGTTACTTGATTCAGTAGGATAGTAATAGTCCTTTTAGTCCTTTTAGATTTATATATATTGATGTATTATAAATATATGTTAATGTATTATATATGTTATAAGTGTACATTGTATATTTTTACATATATTGTGTGCATATATGTTTATTTGAAATATGTATATATATAATATATATATATGTATTTGAAAGTATTACTACTTACAACATAAATATAACTGGAATCCTGACAAAGAGATGGTCTAGAATGATATACAGACTTTCAAAAGATATGAAGCATTTACTATTTAGGAGCTGAAATATTAATACATTGGTAAGCCAAACATATTTCTCTTGTAATGCTGATTGCTTCAGCCAGTGAGAATTGGTTTTGAAGATACAATGATTCTGTTTTCCCCTTGGCTATTCTGTTTTCCACCCTTTTGCTATAGAGTAAGGTCTAAGATGAAATCAATTCTCCAAGTAATCCTTTCCTTTCCTTCTACTTATGATAGTTTAATTAATTACTCTCCTTTAAACTGATCCATTAATTAAAACTAAGCTTTTATGTGATGATGATTATTGTTTTCAGTGCAATTGTGGTTTCCAATTCCTGAAATACTGAATCAGGCTTTAGGTTTAAGTGGAAGGATTTTTCTTGTTATTATTGTTGTTTAGTTTCTAAGTTGTGTCTGACTCTTGCAATTTATGAACTGCAGCCTGTTGGGCTCCTCTGTCCATGAGATTTTCAAGGAAAGAATACTGGAGTGAATTGCAATTTCCTTCTCCACGGGGTCTTCCTGACCCAGGAATCCAATCTGCAACTCCTGCATTGGCAGGCAGATTCCTTACCAGTGAGCCACCTGTGAGGCCCTTCAGTTCAGTTCAGTCTCTCAGTTGTATCTGATTCTTTGCAACCCCATGGACTGCAGCACACCAGGCTTCCCTGTCCATCTTGTCATTAATTGCTGGTGAAACCTCAATCCAAAGACTTGAGCAATAATTCAGCTTTCTTAGTAAAGAATAGAAGGATATGACTGAAGAGAGAATGTCATTCTATTTTCAAGGAGTCAAAAAACTGAAATACATCTTTGAAAAATCTATGAAACTAATGAGTCACTTTCATGAGATATTTTGGAAAACTAAAGAGTATCATTAAAAAAACAAAACAAAAACTGTTGAAGTTATTATCTGCAGTAATTGGATCAGAAAGCTTGTGACACTTGACAAATTTTTATGTGGCATATTTCCAGAAAGTGAATTCATTGGTGGTCAACTTTTGGGATACTTTGCTCTTTAATCCCTTTGCCTTCAACATGGTAGTAGCTGGGGAGTGAGATGGGACGTGGTAATTAGCTTGCTGAGTCAGTGGGATGGAGTCCTGAAATACTGAATAATTATTTCTTTGATGTGTGGTGTGGTTAACATGCTTAAGATTCTTAACACAGGGCCAGCTGGATGCCAGAACTGGGAAGAGGAAGTAAAATCACTTTTATATACCGTGCAGAACGTTAAACAGCAAATCTCAGAGTTCAGACTTTGTCATTCTTTGTCTTCACCTTTTTGTTTTCTTAAACTTTATGACAATCAGTTTAAGCACTTAATTCGTAAACTCCCGGCCCAGGAATAGCAAACAAAATATCATTATAAGTCTGTGAAACACCTTGCTTTCTATAATCCTTGTTCCAGATAACAGTGGAACAAAAATCTGGACAAAAATAGAAAGGCACAGTCACACTACTGTTTCGGAAAGAAAACGTTATCTTTCTTAGTGACCTTGAACCTGTAACACTAATGTATCATGAATGGGTTTAGTTTCAGTTCAGTTCAGTTCAATTCAGTTGCTCAGTCGTGTCCCACTCTTTGCGACCCCATGAATCGCAGCACACCAGGCCTCCCTGTCCATCACCAACTCCTGGAGTTCACTCAGACTCATGTCCATTGAGTCAGTGATGCCATCCAACCATCTCATCCTCTGTCGTCCCCTTCTCCTCCTGCCCACAATCCCTCCCAGTATCAGAGTCTTTTCCAATGAGTCAACTCTTCTCATGAGGTGGCCAAAGTACTGGAGTTTCAGCTTTAGCATTATTCCTTCCAAACAAATCCCAGGGCTGATCTCCTTCAGAATGGACTGGTTGGATCTCCTTGCAGTCCAGGGGACTCTCAAGTCTTCTCCAACACCATAGTTCAAAAGCATCAATTCTTTGGCGCTCAGCCATCTTCACAGTCCAACTCTCATATCCCTACATGACCACAGGAAAAACCATAGCCTTGACTAGACGGACCTTTGTTGGCAAAGTAATGTCTCTGCTTTTGAATATGCTATCTAGGTTGGACATAACTTTCCTTCCAAGGAGTAAGCGTCTTTTAATTTCATGGCTGCAATCACCATCTGCAGTGATTTTCGAGCCCAGAAAAATAAAGTCTGACACTGTTTCCACTGTTTCCCCATCTATTTCCCATGAAGGGATGGGACCAGATGCCATGATCTTCGTTTTCTGGATGTTGAGCTTTAAGCCAACTTTTTCAAGTGAACACCAAATACTCTCTGGCATGTCTCGACATGCTTTCATTTACGTGAGAAATATTCCTTTTAGGTCAAGCCCAGTGGTTGACTAAGGAGAATGTAGAACCTGGAATTGAAAGTCATTAATTTTATCCTTCTTTTACCATGAACTTGGTGCAATGGAAAATTATTACTTCTTTCTAGATCTCAGCGATTTTAAATGGGAAGAATTTTGTTTGAGTCTTTGAGGTTCAAACACTGCATCTCTTCCCTGTCCTTAGCTGCCTTCTTCTGGATCAGTTACCTCTGATGCCCAAGAAAAGAGCAATGAGATAGGATCTGGAGAAATTATGAGAGCCCCTTTTTTTTCTGAGCCTTTGCAATTGTGGCAGCAAGATTGATAAGAGGAAGTATGAATTGCAGCAAGACTAAGTGGGAAAGAAAGAATTCATCCCATCAGGTGAAAACTATGGAACAATTAAATGATGACATCTTGCAGGAAATGTCACCATCACATGTTTTTTTTTGCCTCATATCATTGGCTATGAGTCAAATTCAAGTTGAGGCATATTTTTTTTTTCCATCTCTACATCTTCACACTGTAAATTTTGATTTTTATAAAAATAACCATTCTTTTTCCCATCAAAAGCTGAAAGATATTCTTTGCCCCTCACTAGGACTTAGCGTTGTTTGTGGTGGGTGGGGGCAGCTGACTTGCATGAAGACAGGTTTCCATATTATATCCTCTTTGGGGTAAACTCAGCCTGTGGGTAGATGAACAGCAGCCCTTATTCCCAGCCAGAGCTCATTCTCCTGACTTGACTAATATTTACCTAAGCTTCTCTCTGCCTCTTCCTCCTGAGATTTGTTTTTCTTGTTTTCCCAACCTGGATGCTTTCACCTACAGCTCAGCTTCCTCGGAACTGCTCTTGGCTCACCATGTGCAGTTTTTTCCACGATTATTGTATTTCTCAACTTGAGTGCTTCCCTTTGTTCTATAACATGACATTCAAACTGCCTTGCTGCTCTCTGCCAGCATACCCCTTGATACTGGTGCGCTTCCCACCTACACAGGTTTGCAGCAAGCTGCTCTAGCTAATCTCTTGGCTTTTGATATTTCCCTAACATGTGTAGGTCAGCCTTATTTGATTTACTGCCAATATATAAACTCCCTCATGATTTCACCTTTCCATTTGCTTTTGTGGATGTGAACGTCCTTCCAGGAAGACTGACTTTTATTCCAGTAGAGAAACAATATCTGAAGACTTTTTAAAAAGACTTTAGAACATCTCACAAACATTACCATTGTGATTTTTTAATATTATTTCTATTGAAAAGCAGGTGGAAAATAAGCATTCAATTTTGAGATGGAAAATTAAAGGCCAATTGCCAACATCAAGTAATTATGTAGAAATCCTGAGAGCTGGCTTAAGTCTTTTTCAAAAACAAGGGGGAATATGCCCTCCGATTCTGCACTCTTTTATGTTTTGGAAGAACCATTCCTATAGCACGATCCCATCATTTGGATTTATTTCAACAGTACATAAGCAATATTTAATATATGCAAAGCACTCTGATCAAGCCTCAGATATAGAATACATGGTCCTTGTCCTTGAGGAAGTGGATTGACAGCCATGAACAGGAAGTCTATAGTAAATGCTGTGATAAAAGATGAATAAGAATCCTGAGTCACAGACACACAGGAGGTTTAATCAGGTCGGGATGATGAGGAGCACATTATGGAGGAGGCAGCACTGGACGGAACCCTACAGAAAGGAGATACACAGCAATAGAATCACTGCCTGCAGAGAAAAAACACTTGGAGCCATATTCTCTCAGTCCTTCGTCCACCATTTCAGTGTTCCTTTTCAGTATAAATATAGCTTTCAGGTCCCATCCACAAATCAAGGTTATGGCCTTTTCTAGGAGCCACCTGAGTATAGATGTGTGTATGTGTTAGTCACTCAGTTGTGTCTGACTCTTTGTGACCCCATGGACTGTAGCCCACCAGGATACTCTGTCCATGGAATTCTCCAGGCAAGAATACTGGAGTGGGTTGCCATTCCTCTCTCCAGGGGATCTTCCTGACCCAGGGATCGAACCTGGGTCTCTTGCATTGCAGGCAGATTCTTTACCATCTGAGCTATGAAGTATTGAGTATGGATAGCTTTGTGCATTTGTAATAGAAAGTAAACATGATTTCAGGCCTCAAGGAAATGAGTTTACAGATAATAGCAAAATGATAGAAATTCTAGTATCCTGGAAATGAAAATCAGAGAATTTAGGGAAATATTTTCTGGGTTTTGAAGTTGTGTCTGCTTCACTGAGAAGTATATTGTGAAAATTTCTCAGGATGCTTGTTTCCCAATCTTGTGATTAGCCTCTTGAGATAGTCACGTGGGCTGACTTCCTCTAAATCAGTATTCGAGAAGCATTTCAGGCAGACCACCTTGAGGTGATAATTGCCTTTCTCAGGAGACAGTCACATGTGCTTGATCCTCTGGGAGGAAATGAATGAATTGCCCATTGTACATTAAATCTCAGACAAGAAAATGTAAAGGTGGACTTCCAAAACATTAAGGCTCAGAGTAATCACCGGAGTTGGCTAGCTAGCCTTGGGGGGCCCACCCTTCCTAGAATCAGCAAAGTCTTCCCCTGTAGAAAATTATATAAACATTTGAAGGTTTCCGTCTGTCCTCAGAATTCTACTTGTCTGCCAAGATTATAGTCATTTGAGCTGGAAAGTTGGCCAGTTACAATCTCTATTAAGGCATTGATGGCTACACTCATTCCTGTGCTTCCTTGTTCATGATCCTGTGAGTCTCTGGGGTCTTTGGGGTCAAGTGCTGCCTATGAGAGCTGTCAGCATAGAGGAAAGGACATGTTATGTCTTTTGTATCTAAATGGCAGGGCTTGCTCTGGAGTTGACCCAGGCTAGTCTCCATGGGTCTCTTTTCCATCTTAAGTAAAAGCCTTATACAAAGTGTTGGTTGAGCAGAAATGCAGAAACCATTATCAGGCATCTTTCTTCATGACAACCAATCATCTGCACAATGCACAGGGTTGGTCACATGGCCAATTCTTTCCCACCACCCACGTGCTATTTCCCATCCCTTATATCTTGACAGTACTTCTAGTGGAGAGGAAGACAAAGCTGCCCAAGCTTGCATTAAGAAGCTACTCTTGGCTCCTTAACACCCTACTGCCATATTGCTCTCAGAAATAAAAAGTGTTTGCTTTCTCCAGTCGGCAAATGACTCAGAATTTTTTATTTCTCTCTACAGTCATTCTCATCTGTTGCAGATTAGGGTACACTGAGAAACTCTGAGATGGAGTTTAGAGTATGGAATGTTTATTACGGAGCATCCTAGGGACCAAGATTCCAGGAAGGCTGGGAAGGCGAATAGGATTGGGAAGAAGAAAATATTGAGATGAGACACAGACACAAAACTAGCCTTGATCAACTCCATGGGGATCTGTGCCCTTCAGATTTGTCTTGAATTAGACTGAGATCACCAGGTTTTTGTATTCCAGTGTCAGCTGGTCATCACATGTAGGCAACCTAGAATGGGAATAACCTTGAATGAGAGCTCTCTTTGCAGCTAAGGAAAGGCTGAAGGGGTTGAAAGCTGATGACTGTCTGCTGGCAGCATTCCTAATAGCTGGGACAAGAATCTCTTATTGAAGGAAGATGTGTATGGATCTGAGTGGTGCCTACTCTTTGCTCCATTCAGATTACTTCCCAATCTACACTTAAGGAGCAGCTCTTTAGGATGCTTCTAAACTTAGGGTAAACTAAATTCAGGAAGTTTGTGGGACAAACTACAGCCCAATGCTTTGTCTCAAAGTTACAACTTATACTCAATTGCCTCCCTCCTCCACCATTGATTCTAGATCTTTCCTCTCCCTCATCTTCCATCTCTGTCTGTCTCATTTGCTTACCTGATGACGTAACCAATATCCTCAACCCTGAGTATTCTGTCTCAGTCACCATGCCCTTCTCAAACCAGGATTGCTGTGCTTGTCCATTTGTCATTATAATTGGGAAGAAAGGACCAAGAGATGCCCAAATAGATCACCTAGGTGCCAGACTTATTCCTTTACACCCCATTGTGAAATGGCAGCCCTACTACCTGATGACTGGTCAGTTGCCCTGCCAAAACAATGACTCCTCCTCTTGCCAGCTGGTTCCTTGCCACAAGAAGCCTGAATTCCCAGGCTGCAGTCATAGCTCATAATACAAAGGGATTGTTACTGTATCCATTAGTAAAAAAAAAAAAAATTTCTCTTTTTAAGAATCAGGATCTACAGGCCCACAGAATGCAGAGCTGCAAAGAAAGGATGCACGCAGCATTCAAACAGGACACTGGGGAAGAAGAGAGGCTGAACTACTTTTTTTTTTTTTTTCCTTTCCCTCAGTTCTTATAACCATGTATTTTTCTTTTGGGGTTATAGTACCATATGAAGGCCTTTGATTCAAAGTGTGTACTAGTCTTAGAGGATGACACTCCATGCTGGTAAATCATTGAGCTGAAACTTCAGCTGTGCCTTCAGAGAGATATTCCAGTGCTCTATCAGGCTACTAGCTTCTGTGTGTAGTGAGATGTATGATATGCCCAGAGGATACTATGATTATGGGTCAACTTTCACATCTGTCTTCTCTATCATGAGTTTGTATGATGCAATGATATATGAAATCCCATACCAGTGGATCAAACTCCATAAACCCTTGGATAGTCTATTGGCTAAGCCCCTGCCAGCAAGAAAGGCAAACAGGTAACAAGTTGGTTTTCTCACGGATGATGCGACAACAAGGAGTCAGTGTTGGTCTCTGTTTCTGGAAGATTGGATGTTTAGTGGCACCAATAGCTAAATTAGCCTTGGTAAGGGGTGACGCTGCTTATCTAACTTATATGCAGAATACATCATGATAAAACTGGACTGGAAGAAGCACAAAGTGGAATCAAGATTGCCGGGAGAAATATCAATAACCTCAGATATGCAGATGACACCACCCTTATGGCAGAAAGTGAAGAGGAACTAAAATGCCTCTTGATGAAAGTGAAAGAGGAGAGTGAAAAAGTTGGCTTAAAGCTCAACATTCAGAAAACAAAGATCATGGCATCTGGTCCCATCACTTCATGGGAAATAGATGGGGAAACAGTGGAAACAGTGTCAGACTTTATTTTTGGGGGCTCCAAAATCACGGCAGTTGGTGATTGCAGCCATGAAGTTAAAAGACGCTTACTCCTTGGAAGGAAAGTTATGACCAACCTAGATAGCATATTCAAAAGCAGAGACATTACTTTGCCAACAAAGGTCCATCTAGCCAAGGCTATGGTTTTTCCAGTAGTTATGTATGGATGTGAGCATTGGACTGTGAAGAAAGCTGAGCTCGGAAGAATTGATGCTTTTGAACTGTGGTGTTGGAGAAGACTCTTGAGAGTCCCTTGGACTGCAAGGAGATCCATCTAGTCCATTCTAAAGGAGATCAGTCCTGGGTGTTCATTGGACGGAATGATGCTAAAGCGGAAACTCCAGTACTTTGGCCACCTCATGTGAAGAGTTGACTCATTGGAAAATACTTTGATGCTGGGAGGGATTTGGGGGCAGGAGGAAAAGGGGACGACAGAGGATGAGATGGCTGGATGGCATCACCAACTCAATGGATGTGAGTCTGAGTGAACTCCAGGAGTTGGTGATGGACAGGGAGGCCTGGTGTGCTGCGATTCATGGGGTAGCAAAGAGCCGGACACGACTGAGCAACTGAACTGAACTGAACTGAACTGAAGGGGAAATCCATGCTTTTGGGCATGTGTATAGCCTTCATTTTTACCACCTCAGCTTACTCTGTTTATACAGCCATTTTTTTTTTTTTTTTAGCTTTGGGATTGACAGTGATAAAGACTGGCTGATATAAACAGGCTGAGTCATTTTTGCTGCATAGTTGTTTAGTATTTTCTCTGTGTTGGATGCTATTGGTGGGTGTGTTCATAAGATAAAAGATTTTTATAATTTATGCACACTCTCATATTCATACTTCTACGCTAGATTTCCTTGTCTCTGATCTTCATCTGTTTTCTTTTCCAAACCTTAATAGCCAAGCCACTGGCTACTGCCCTTGAGTTCATATATATAGTCCAACCTTGGGCCACTTCTCTCTCTACACAAAGTATATGGCCAGGTACAGAGAGTTGAGTCTGCACTATCCCTTGCAGTCCTGTATACTGAGAAAATATCTTCTCTTTCCCTTATCAGGCTTGTTATGTCCCTTTATTGGTTATGGTGCAACTTACCCTATTTTGGCCACCTGATGGTAAGAGCCAACTCATTGGAAAATGTCCTGATGCTGGGAGAGATGACGGGCAGGAGAAGAAAGGGTGACAGAGGATGAGATGGTTAGATGGCATCACCAACTCAAAGGGTACAAGTCTGGGCAAACTTTAGGAGATAGTGAAGGACAGGGAAGCCTGTCATGCTGCAGTCCATGGGATCGCGAAGAATCATATAAGACTTAGTGACTGAATAGCAATCTTAAAGATGATATGTCATAGCTATAGAGTGGAATGTTGGCCACAAAAAGTAATGAAGTTATGCTATTTATTGTAATATGGATAAACCTAGAGATTATTATGTTTCATGAAATAAATCAGAGAAAGATAATGTATAATATTATCTGTATGTGGGACCAAAAGATACTATGAATGAATATATATATATAGCAAAACAGAAACAGACGCACAGACATAGAAAACAAATCAGTGGTTACCAGTGGGGAGAGGGAAAGGAGGAGGGGGAAGTTAAAGGTGTGGGATTAACAGATACAGACTACTATGTAGAAAATTGATAGGTATCAGAGAGATATTTTACATCACAGAGAATTATAGCCATTATCTTTTAACAGCTTTTCATGGAGTAGAATCTGTGAAAATGCTGAGTCATTCTTCTGTATAGCTAAAACTAGCGCGATATTGCAAATCAAATACGTGTGTGCGTGCATGCTCAGCTGTGTCTGACTCTGTGACCCATGGACTGTCACCCATCAGGCTCCTCTGTCATGGAATTTTTTCAGCCTAGAATACTAGAGTGTGTTGCCATTTCCTCCTCCAGGGGATCTTCCTGACTCAGGGATCAAACCCACGTCTCTTGTGTCTCCTGCTTTGCAGGAGAATTATTTACCACTAGTGCCATCTGGGAAGCCTGCAAATCAAAAATACTCCAATTGAAACACAAATAAAAGTGGTAACTTAAAAAAATCTTAGCTATCAGTCCACTGGCTATCATGGGAGGTAGGAATGTATCCTGAGGGAGTGTATACATTGTCCTGCAGAGAGAAGGCCTCTGCATTTCCTCTTGCAAGAGGAGAAATGTGAGCTTTTGATGGTAGGTGGGCAACAGGCACTTCTCCTGTTGTATAGGGTTTGGGGAAATCTAAGGATTTTGGACTTTTGGGGGCCTCCACATAGATACCTACTCAGTGTGCCAGGGTCCTATTTTTCTTAGTGAGGGCCCTAATCTTAACATAGAAAATCTGTCTTGATTAGGAGTTTAGCCTTTGATGAGTGTTTAGGCTTTGATTCAGAGTTTGGCTCCATTGATAATTATATTTTAGTCCTAGTCCTTGGATTTCTATGCCTTCCTGCAGCAGAGAAAGAGATCCTTTTTATTTGCTATTAAGAAGGCTTTCTACTTTCACAATTGCTTTTTTATCACCTGTTAATTTCTATAGACTTTTGTTTTCTTTCTTCCAGACAAGGAGTTTAGAAAGTAGCAGTACCATTCCATTGTTTTTATAGTTTCTATTACCTCTTTTTGTCAAGTGCAACATATAGTACTGGCTAGGGCATCTCATGCACCTTTATACCATCTCAGTTCACCAGTGGTGATGTGAATACTTGGCCCTCACCTAGTGCCAGGGCTGTCTGTTCTCCCCCTGCCATCAGGGAGGAAGTTCGCATCGTCAGCTAAAGGTCCAGCGCCGGAACCCCATCTTCCTACATCTTTGGAGCACTCCTGGTACCAACTGTCACAGGGTGAGGTTTCCCAGGAAGCACACCCTGAGTTGGAGATTAGAACTTGCTTTATTTATTAAAGAGAGTTCATGGACACCTATAGAAGGGAGGGGAATGAAGTAGGATTGGGCAAAAGGAAAAGCTGAGCTGAAATGCAAGTGTAACTACAGCCTCAGTCAGCATCGTAAGGATCCTTGGAGCTAAAATGGTCATTCATAGGTATCTTGAGTTGGGCCATAATGGTCAGGACTTTGTATTCTTGAACTGATCTGGTATTGGATGTGGATGTTCATGGAAAAGGGCTTGACCATGGATGAGAGGGCTCAGGAGCTGAGACAATCTTGAAGAAGCTCACAGTCAAAAGTTGACTGCTGACAACTCTCCAAACAGCAGGAAGAATTGAGTCTTCCAGTGAAGAAGGATATGGACATGAGAGCTAATCTTTGGGGGAAGTGCAGTTTTAGGAGCAATGGCAGTCACTTGCAGAAAGATTGTGCCATCTACCCACACCACTCTGTGCCTTTGTGTAAAGGCAAATCAGAACATGTTCTTCAAGCATTGCTTCCCCAAGAGAGCCCTCTTTCATCACCCCTAATCCTGTCTTCTTGCTTAACTCACTCCCTGGATCCAGTGAGTCCCTATGACACTTTAAATATGCCTTTATGTAGCTATCTTAGTCCATTCTGGCTGATATAATACTAATACCATAGACTGTGTGACTTATAAAGAACAGAAATATATTCCTCACAGTCCAAGATTGAGGTGCCAGCTGATTTGACGTCTGGTGAGAGCCCTCTTGCTGTGGATAGTTGGTTATCTTCTTGCTGTATTTTCACATGGCTGAGGAAGAAAGGGAGCTCTCTGGTTCTTTTTTATAAGGACACTAATCCCATTCTTGAAAGTTTCACCTCTATGACCTAGTTCTCTCCCAAAGGTCCCACTTCCAAATATCATCACATTGGGAACTATGTTTCAACATGTGAATTTTTTGGGGGGAAGGGCAGTACAAACATTCAGTCTGTGACTTTAACACTTACCACATTGAGATATAATTGTGTAGTTACCTGTTATATTTCTACTTTCTTGAGGGTTGTAACTTTCATTCATTTGATCTTAAGGATCAGAATCAGTATTGTACCTTTCATATGCCATGACTATTAACTGAACAATGTGTCAAAAATACACAAATGCATCAGACCATCATTCATGTCATATTATAAGGCTATAGATATAGCATTAAGAGATCCAATTTGAGTCTTTATTTAGTCATAAACAGATAATAGATAAGTCAGTTAGTCTTCATATGTCTGAGTTTCACCTCCCCTAAACTGTAAGGAAGTGTCCTCCATAGTTTATATCATTATTATTAAGATAAAAGAATGTTCAGTTCAGTTTAGTTGCTCACGCATGTCTGACTCTTTGCAGCCCCATGGACTGCGGCACACCAGGCTTCCCTGTCCAAGTTCACCAATTCCTGGAGTAAAGTCATGTCCATAGCTTCAGTGATGCCATCCAATCATCTCATCCTCTGTCGTCCCCTTCTCCCGCTTTCAATCTTTCCCAGCATCAGAGTCTTTTCCAACAAGTCAGTTCTTCCCATCAGGTGACCAAAATATTGGAGTTTCAGCTTCAACATCAGTCCTTCCAATGAATATTCAGGACTGATTTCCTTTAGGATGGACTAGTTGGATCTCCTTGCAGTCCAAGAGACTCTCAAGAGTCTTCTCCAACACCACAGTTCAAAAGCATCAATTTCTCAGAGCTCAGCTTTCTTTATAGTCTAACTGTCACATCCATACATGACTACTGGAAAAAACATAGCTTTGACTAGATGGACCTTTGTTAGCAAAGTAATGTCTCTGATTTTTAATATGGTGTCTAGGTTGGTCATAGCTTTTCTCCCAAGGAGCAAGCGTTTTTTAATTTCCTAGTTGCCATCACCATCTGCAGTGATTTTGGAGCCCCAAATATAAAGTCTGTCACTGTTTCCATTGTTTCCTCATCTATTTGCCATGAAGTGATGGGACCAGATGCCATGATCTTAGTTTACCTAATGTTGAGTTTTAAGCCAGCTTTTTCACCCTCTTCTTTCACTTTCATCAAGAGGCTCTTTAGTTCTTCTTTGCTTTCTGCCATAAGGGTGTTGTCATCTGCGTATCTGAGGTTATTGATATTTCTCCTGGGAAACTTGATTCCAACTTGTGCTTCATCCAGCCTGGCATTTTGCATGATGTACTTGTACTCTGCATATAAGTTAAATAAGCAGGATGACAATATGCAGCCTTGACGTACTCTTTTCTCCATTTGGAACCAGTCTGTTGTTCCATGTCCAATTCTAACTGTTGCTTCTTGACCAGCATACAGATTTCTCAGGAGGCAGGTCAGGTGGTCTGGTATTCACAGTTTGTTGTGATCCACAGAGTCAAAGGCTTTGGCAAAAGTAGAAGTTTTTCTGGAACTCTCTTGCTTTTTTGATGATGCAGTGGATGTTGGCAATTTGATCTCTGGTTCCCCAACCTTTTCCAAATCCAGCTTGAACATCTGGAAGTTCATGGTTCATGTACTGTTAAAGCCTGGCTTGGAGAATTTTGAGCGTTACTTTGCTAACATGTGAGATGAGTGCAATTGTGTGGTGGTTTGAACATTCTTTGGCATTGCTCTTCTTTGGGATTGGCATGAAAACTGACCATTTCCAGTCCCATGGGCACTGCTGAGTTTTCCAAATTTGCTGGCATATTGAGTGCAGCACTTTCACAGAATCATCTTTTAGGATTTGAAATAGCTCAACTGGAATTCCATCACCTCCACTAGCTTTGTTTGTAGTGATGCTTCCTAAGGCCCACTTGACTTCACATTCCAGGATGTCTGGCTCTGGGTGAGTGATCACACCATTGTGGTTATCTGGGTCATGAAGATCTTTTTTGTATAGCTTTTCTGTATATTCTTGCCACTTCTTCTTAATATCTTCTACTTCTGTTAGGTCCATACCATTTCTGTCCTTTATTGTGCTCATGTTTACATGAAATGTTCCTTTGGCATCTGTAATTTTCTTGAAGAGATCTCTAGTCTTTCCCATTCTATTGTTCTCCTCTATTTCTTTGCTTTGATCCCTGAGGAAGGCTTTCTTATCTCTCCTTGCTGTTCTTTGGAACTCTGTATTCAAATGGGTATATCTTTCCTTTTCTCCTTTGCCTTTAGCTTCTCTTCTTTTCTCAGCTATTTGTAAGCCCTTGTCAGACAACTATTTTGCCTTTTTGCATTTCTTTTTCTGGAGGATGGTCTTGATCCCTGTCTCCTGTAAATGTCACGAACCTTCGTCCATAGTTCTTCAGGCACTCTGTCTATCAGATCTAATTCCTTGAATCTATTTGTCACTTCCACTGTATAATCGTAAGGGATTTGATTTAGGTCATACCTGAATGGTCTAGTGGTTTTCCCTACTTTCTTCAACTGAAGTCTGAATTTGGCAATAAGGAGTTCATGATCTGAGCCACAGTCAGCTCCCTGTCTTGTTTTTGCTGACTGTATAGAGTTTCTCCATCTTTGGCTGCAAAGAATATAATCAATCTGATTTCAGTATTTACCATTTGGTGATGTCCATGTGTAGAGTCTTGTCTTGAGTTGTTGGAAATGGGTGTTTGCTATGGCCAGTGCATTCTCTTGGCAAAACTGTTAGCCTTTGACCTGCTTCATTTTGTACTCCAAGGCCAAATTTTCCTGTTACTTCAGGTAGCTCTTGACTTCCTACTTTTGCATTCCAGTGCCCTATAATGAACTGGAGAAGGAAATGGCAACCCACTCCAGTGTTCTTGCCTGGAGAATCCCAGGGACGGGGGAGCCTGGTGGGCTGCTGTCTATGGGGTCGCACAGAGTCGGACACAACTGAAGCGACTTAGCAGCAGCAGCCCTATAATGAAGAGGACATCTTTTTTGGGGTGTTAGTTCTAGAAAGTCTTGTAGGTATTCATAGAACCGTTCAACTTCATCTTCTTCAACATTACTGGTAAGATATGTGAAAGAATTTGGGGTAAGAAAAGGGGTGTACAAATGCCAGGAATTATTACTGTTTCTTTCTCTGTCACTCTATGTTCACTTCTGTTCTTGCTGCCTAAAAATATTTCATTTGCTCTTGCAACTCTGTGGTTAATCATCACACGCAGTCAGGTTCTTCATTCCAGTAATGGAAACCGGTATTCGTCAGTTAAGAACTGGAACATGATCACCACAAAGAACACTCGACTGGGAAATCACCATAGATGATAGCACGCTCAGGAGATCAACAGTAAGTCTATACACAGAGGCTAACAGATGATAAAGATATGGTCTCTGAAGATATGGTTTTTAGTCTGCTAGAGGAAGACCAACATGTAACAATTCAGGAGAAATGACATAAGTATTTTATGGATATAAATTTGAGATGGGATATAGTTCAGGTATAAAGGAAGGAGTGCTGGTGATTGGGTGGTGGTCAGAAGAGCCTTCATTAAAAGATGAGGCTTGCACAACCAGTAATAGAGGAGTAGATCTGATTCAGGAAGAAAAGGAACTGCAGGGCATCCAGGATGAGCAGAGGCACTGAAGAGTGAGAAAATGGGAGGACTCTAAACTATTTGAGCAGAACACAGGTTACAGGGGGCAGTGAAAAAGAAGGCAGCCCCATGAGGCTCCCAACATGTGTCATGAAGACATCATTGAACATGCTCTGTATGGGATCTTCTTCTGAAAAACCTTCCCAGATCCTTCAAGAAGAATTCTTGCTTTTGTTGCATGGGTCTCAGATACAGCGGATGGGGCCACCATCTCATTTGTTGTTATTGTTGTTTGTTTTTATTTCTGTCCTTCAGCCTAGGCCTTGGGCTTTTCAGGGCTAGGGCTAGGGCTGTGTCCTCAGAATTCATGATGGTAACAGGCACAGAATAAATATATACTGAGAGATGAATGAAAAGATGTAATATCTTTGCTTACTTAGTTTAAGTAAGTCAAAATCATCAGGAATCAAAGAGAAGAAAGCTTTATAACTTAAAGAGGTAAGTGTAGAGTAAAAAATTACCAGAAGTAGAATCTGAGCACTTGAATTCAAGTTCTCAAAGTGAGGCACTGGTTTTGTGATTTGGACCCCTGGAGAACCTTGCTAAGCTTCAGGGGATCAATCACACTTAGCACTCAAAATCATTGAAAGAATTAAACAATTTACGTGTGCACAAGGACACTGCTTTTTTATCCTAGACCTAGGTCTCCATGCTCAAGTTCTCATTTCATTTTTTAAAATTATTTTAGCCACACCCAGTAGAGGTAAGAACGAGACTTGACATGGTGAACATAATGGAATTCAAAAGAAAAGATCTTCTCTTAAACTGGAGGCCTGTTCTGTGATAGAAGAGCCAAAGCTAAGACACCAGAGCGTGAGTCCCCACTCTGCCACCTGTTGACTCTATGACTTTATGTGCATTATTTAATCTCTCTGTGCTCCCAGTGCTCATCTGCAGAATCAGGATTTGTTGATTCAGTTGCTATTTTGACACTAGGAACTGCAAGTGTGAACAAAATATACAAAATTACCAGGTGATTTTTATACACTAATTTCGAGAAGTACTGAATTCTAAATTTGGGTATTTAAATATTCCTATATCTTGGCTCTTCCCTAAACAAATTAAATAATAATCTGCAGGAGGGAGCCAGGAATAAGTTTGTTTGTTTTAAAGCTTTACAGGTGATTCCAATGTGTAACAAAAGAACCACTCATATAATATGATTTCTGGATTGGTAAATATTTAGTAAAGGAGCAGATATGAATCTGTATATATTTGGAATAATTTTTAGTTCCTCTCTTTTTCTTTTCTCTTCCTTTTAACAATATGCCAAGTGCACACTGAGTGAATTGACAGAACTAGTTCATAAATCCCCAGCAAGACTGCATTCTTTGGTCTGTCATATTGTGCTGATTCCATCTGCACGTTTAGCCCAATGCCCAGCCATAGCCTTTATGGGCTGATTGGCTTCATATCCTACTGGCTGCTGAACAGCGGCCAATCCCCCTGGCAAGAGGCCCACTAAGATACCGTCAGAGAATAAAACAAAGGACTTGCCATTGCATTGGCTCTGGGGTTGGAATTAAATCAGGAAAATAACTTCCTCTGTGATCTGAGGTAGAATAAGACTTGAGTTTGTGCCCAGTTGTGTCCAGAATTGAGGGTTAACATCAAAATGTATCCAAGAGTAAGGGATATCCAAGAGTATGGGACCAAAATTCCACAATAAATTCAGTATCCTCAAGTCAGGAGGATGCAAGACCAATGCAGGTGTGAGAGTCAAAGTAGAAATGAAGCCAGGGCTCCTGGGACACTGACCATGAATCAGCCTGGGTTGTCTAGAACTTGTTTTTATTTGGCCACAGAATAAACTGTCTAGAGTTAAAGGCATATTGTGTGTGTGTGTGTGTGTGTGTGTGTATGAGTTAGTCACTCAGTTGTGAATGACTCTTTGTGACTCCATGAACTGTAGCTGGCTGAGCTCCTCTGTTCGTGGAATTCTCCAGGCAAGAACACTGGAGTGGGTAGCCATTTCCTTCTCCAGGGAATCTTCCCAAGCCAGGGATTAAACATGGGTCTCCCACATTGCAGGCATATTTTTTACCCTCTGAGCCGCCAGGGAAGCATAAGATTTGTGTAAATAAATAACAGCTATTACAGTTCTGAGATTCTCTGATCTATTTCAATTAGGACTCTATTCTTGGTGCTGGGAGACCTATTCCATTATAATGATTGTCTCCTTACAATACATTTTCTTTCCTTATTGTAAATATGATTTATTCTGAAAGTGTTAGGATTTTTGTAATAGGAGATAAGAATGTCTTATCAGGATTTCAAAGGATCCAGATGGTCATTGTTTTGTGGTGTGATAAATGTAATGTTAAAGAAAAAGACTGCTTTGAAAAGTCGTTAGATGGTCATGAATTGTGATTGAGGCTGAGATAGGGTAAGTAAAGAGATTTTTTCTTCTTTTCCTTTAGTATAGAAGCACTTTTTCCTTTCCTGAGCCTTGAATACAAGAAGGAGCAACAAGGCAATTCTGGATAAATAAGTACTTAGAATTACCATCCTAACTCCCTTTATACCAAAAAAAATACCAGGTCAAAACACATTATTATTTCTCTAGGGCCATGACATCTTAAAAAGATGCAAAGAGCTGGAATGGAGGGAATGAGAGTGCTATCCAGTCGTTCATTGGTGGTGGCAAATACATTTCTACGTATTTCTGATATTACAGACAGATACTCTGTGCTAATTTTATTATTATTTTTTAATTTAATTTTATTTTTAAATTTTACATAATTGTATTAGTTTTGCCAAATATCAGCTAATTTTAAAAGCCATAAGAGAACTCAATACTGTGGAAAGACTGGAAAGAAGATATATTTCTCCTTCTGAAAAAGGCATAGGGAAGCATGAGCACCATCTTTTCTCCACCACTGGATTTGTAAATAAGAGGATAAAGTGAGAGAATTTGATTCCCCAGTTCTTCCAGGAAAGTGCAATAGCAAAGTCATTGTCCAAATGGCAGTCCAAAGGTTGTGATAAAGAATTCAGGTGTATGAGGGTACTTCAAAATAAGGAAACTGAATCCTGGTGAAGAAATTGAAGCTCCAAAAGGTCAAGTGGTTTGCCCAAGGCCACTGATGGCCTGAAGTGGTCCCCAAAACTCTAACTATTAACGCATTGCCAGGTTTATTGTTTCATAGAACCGAGTTTCTTCTAATCAAGAAGCCTCGTGTGGAGCAAAACATCCTTTTCATTTACCACTGCTGCTGCTGCTGCTGCTAAGTCACTTCAGTCGTGTCCGACTCTGTGCGACCCCATAGACTGCAGCCCACAAGGCTCCCCCGTCCCTGGGATTCTCCAGACAAGAACACTGGAGTGGGTTGCCATTTCCTTTTCCAACGCATGAAAGTGAAAAGTGAAAGTGAAGTTGCTCAGTCGTGTCCGACTTCCAGCGACCCCATGGACTGCAGCCTACCAGGCTCCTCTGTCCGTGGGATTTTCCAGTGGAGTGGGGTGCCACTGCCTTCTCCATCATTTACCACAGGGAAGCTATTTCCTTCAGAGAACTACTGCTTGCTCTTGATTTTTCAGGAGATCAGTTATCTCATGGTTCCTCCCATTCATTGCCAGTTTATTTCCCTATTCATAGTCAGTACTTGGGAGGAGAGAAAAATAGAAGGGATAAAACATGTGGTCATTCTTCCACCTGTTAGTGGTTTGGTAGAGGGCTTATGAGGAGAGACAGTAGGCAGAAAGATTGAAATGATTTTTGATAATTGCCTGGGGATTTTATTTGTTCTAAAATATTAATGACATAACAGAAAATTTGAGAGCTTAACTAAAAATACATTAGTACTCAGGTTTCAAAGCCTCCACTGTTTCATGATTCAAAATTTAAACATTGAATCTTATTCAATCATAGAAATCAGTAACCTTTATTCTGTGAGTTTAGTTCATGATTTATTCTCCTGGAATAAGTGTTTGGAAACAGTGTTTTATAATAGAAATCAAATTTTATATTTGTAAACGTGTATAAGAGTGTGAGTGACTGAAAGAAGGTAAGTTCCCAGGCTTTTCTAAGCTGAGAATGTCAACCTATGTGTGAACAAGTGCCTTTCTAGCCGATACTGGGTGTAAGCCACTTGAAATTTTGGAGGGAGGCCAGCATCTCATCATCTTGGCTGATCTCTTTGCACACAGTGCAATGCTCTTGTGTGCCAAGCCAGAGCAGTAAAATGCCAAAGGCTTGCCCAAAATGCCAATGATAATACACCTATTTTCATCCAGCACAGCCACTGTAGTTCACGTAGTTACTTTCCCAGCTGAAAAATGCTGGTGAACCAGCATGGTGAGGTGCAGATAAGTACCTGCTTCTAGTTACTGGCAAACAGCAAAGACAATTAAACTTTAGTATTGAGTCATTTGTCAGCTGGGCAGGCTGATTTCAACTCCTACCGCTGAGTTTTCAAGCTGCGTAGGATTTTGCCATATCGCGCTTGCTTTACATTAATAGCTGTGCTGTTAAATTCTAGAAAAACCAAATGCTTTTAATAGAGACTGCATGCCTATATTCTGGAGCATGTGCAATACTAATCATTCTAGTTTCTGAACTGAAATTGGGTTGTTGATGCCAGGAGGGGAGATTATTACATGCGTTGATGCCTCGTGAGCAGACAAAATGCAACTCCTCCTTGTTGGTTAAAAACCTTTGCGAATACCAAGTCAGCCTCCCACACTCATGAATCTTCTCCATCTCTTCAGTGGGAGTTTTATGTGGGAATTAAGAAGAGAAAAATGTCACTCAGGGCGTGTATCTGATCATGATTTAATATCTAAGCCAAGAAGTCCTCAGAGAGTGAAAGCATCTACCCACATAACAGTAAGTCATGAACACAGGCGGCAATGGGCCTCAGAAGAAGCCTCTGCAGTGTCTGGATGCAAATGAGTTATAAGCTTTATCATTTTAAATTTGATAAACCCAGATAGACCTTCACAAGAAAACTTCATATTAGGAAACTTAATTGACTACAAACGATAAAATAGTCAGTGTTTACTTTTGTTATCCCTTTATAGGAGGATCATAAAAGTCCCTGTTGATACTTGCTGTGAGGAAAAAAAAAAAACAAAACCTTAAAATAATTTAAATACCTGCATGGCCAAAAACAGCAAAGTGAGAGGACTTGAGGGAGCAGGAGGGGCAGAGTGTTTGAGAACTGAAAGCTTCCTCAACTAGACCAATTAATTATATCCCTCTGTATGATTAACATGCATTCATTGAAAATCAGAGTCCATATAGTTTTGATTACTGTTAAAACAAATACAAACACTAAAAAGCACAGCCATGTTTTATTAAAATAAATAATGGAGCTTAAGGATTCATCCATGGCATTTAAAGGCAGCCCCATCTTCATGGGGCTGATTCCCATGGGGTAATTACATGAGTCAGTCCACCGGACACCCAGCTGAGCCGGAAGCAGGTTTGCAGGGAGTGAGGACAGTCTGGCCTGCGATTCTTTCTGCTTGGTCTTTGAGTTGCTGAGTTAGTGTAGACCAGGGCAGCCTCCTTAACCAAGAGGGGGGTTTTTGTAACTAAAGAAGCAGTCATGGTGTGGCTCTAGCCCTATTCATGTTTGAAAACTAAAGAAATTTGAGAAGCATTAAGAAGGAAGCTTTATGTAACCTTTTACAAGAGAGCTGGGGAGGCCAGATTGACTCTCCAAGGGCTGCAAGGATGCTCCTCTGTAAGGCAAGCTGAGGTCCCAGCAAAGTGGAATCCACCATTGCTGTCTAATGGAGACACCTTCCAACTGTACCCCTAACTTCTCACACTATGGGATGGTAGGTTTCATCACCTCCAAGGAGAGATACCTTGACTCATAACTTTTAAATATCTTAGCTGTAGCTCTCAGAAGTAGTCCATACAACATTTTGCAGGTGGAGCAGATCGTGTTTAAGAATTTACATGAGGGCCCTTAAAACTGTTTTGGGGCAACTTCTTAAGGCAGATCAATAAAACAGAATATCATGTTTTACATAGGATTTTACCAACATAGTGGCATACTAATGCTGATTTTCAAGATTTTTTTTTTCTTTTCAGAATGGTTTTAGGTTCACCACAAAATTGAGAGGAAGGTATGGAGATTTTCCATGTACTCCATAACCTCCCACCCCCGTCAACATGCATAGCCCCCACCCTCATTATCAATATCTCAATATCCCTCACAAGACTGGTACATTTGTTGCAACTGATGAACCTATACAGATACGTCCTAATCACCTGAAGTTTGTAGTTTCCCTTAGGGTTCAATATTGGTATTGTGCATTTTGAGGGTTTAGACAAGTGTGTATTGACATGCATTCATCATTATAGTAGCATAACGTGCATTTTTGCTGCCTCTGTGCTCTGCCTAGTCACTGCTCCCTTCACCCCCAAACCCTGGAAGCCACTGATCTTTTTACTGTTTTCATAGTTTGCCTTTTCCAGGATGTCATATAGTTGGAATCATACAATATGTAGCCTTTTAAAATTGGCTTCTTTTGTTTCAGTTCAGTCAGTCAGTTCAGTTGCTCAGTCGTGTCTGACTCTTTGCGACCCCATGAATCACAGCATGCCAGGCCTCCCTGTCCATCACCAACTCCCAGAGTTTACCCAAACTCATGTCCATCGAGGTGGTGATGCCATCCAGCCATCTCATCCTCTGTCGTCCCCTTCTCCTCCTGCCCTCAATCCCTCAAAGCATCAGGGTCTTTTCCAATGAGTCAACTCTTCGCATGAGGTGGCCAAAGTATTTGAGTTTCAGCTTCACATCAGTCCTTCCAATGAACATCCAGGACTGACCTCCTTTAGGATGGACTGGCTGGATCTCCTTGCAGTCCAAGGGACTCTCAAGAGTCTTCTCCAATACCACGGTTCAAAAGCATCAATTCTTCATTGCTCAGTTTTCTTTATAGTCCAAATCTCACATCCATACATGACTACTGGAAAAACCATAGCCTTAACTAGACGGACCTTTGTTGGCAAAGTAATGTCTCTGCTTTTGAATATGCTATCTAGGTTGGTCATAACTTTCCTTCCAAGGAGTAGGCATCTTTTAACTTCTTTTGTTTAGTAGTATGCATTTCAGTTTCTCCCTTTTCATGGCTGTATAGCTTAATTCTTTTTAGCACTGAATAAAATTCCTTTGTCTAGAGTAAACTGTATTTCAGTTAATTTATCCTTTTGTCTATTGAAGGACATATTAATTGCTTCTAAGTTTTGGCAATTATAAGTAAAACTGCTATAGACATCTGTGTGTAAGATTTTGTGTACTTATAAGTTTTTAACTCTTTTGGGTAAATACCAAGGAGCCATAATTGCTTACTTATATGGTAAGACATATCTAGTTTTACGAGAAACTGCAAAACTGTCTTCCAAAGTGGCTGTACCATATTTATTCCCATGAACAATGAATGAGCATTCCTGTTCTCCACATCCTCGCTAGCATTTGCTGTTGTCAGTGTTCAGATTTTGGCCTTTCTAATAAGCATTAGTGGAGCCACATTGTTTTAATTTGCATTTCCCTGATTCCATATGATGTGGAGCATCTTTTCATATGCTTATTTGCCATCCGTGTATTTTCTTTGGTGAGATGTCTGTTGAGATACTTGAGCCATTTTCAACTGAATTGTTTGTTTTCTTATTGTTGAGTTTTAAGAATTCTTTGTATGTTTTGAATGAGTTCTCAGATGTGTCTGTTGAAAATATTTTCTCTCAGTGTGTAGCTTATTTTCCCACTGTTTTTGCAGAGTAGAAGTTTTTAATTTTAATAAATCCAGCTTATTATTTTTTTTTCATGAATCATGACTATGATGTTATATCTAAAGAGTCAGCAGCATACTCAAGGTCATCTAAGTTTTCTCCTATAAGATATGTTTTTAAATTGAGTCTCTTCATGAGTATAATTTCTTCATCTGCAGATATAAGCATTGCCGTTCTCTCTTCCCTTGCCCCAAGATGGGATTATGATCAGGAAGGAAATCTAGCTGATGTGCATTGTTACAGAAAAATCCAAAGCAATGCCAATTGGCAGAGGGAAGGAAGATTCTTAGTGTTTGGCAATTAACACAGCTTATCCTTTTGGCCAAGAAAATTTACCCACAGAAACATTTTTTTAGAAACCTACAATGCAATACCTTTTCTAGTTTCTTAAATATTGCTGGGAAAATCCAAGCCATACAAAGATACTTTTTACTTATCTCTAGGGAAATCAAGCTATTGGATTATTAACACTAGGTTATATCATAACTGCACTGTTTGATGATGTGTCTGGGAATCAGAGGATGAACTGTTGCAGACTGGTGTGGGTGTTGGTTATTTTGAAGCTGAGTTTATTTGAAAAGAACTCTTTACAAGTTTCTGTATGTTATATTGTTTGGCCCAGAGAGTTGATACAAGTCTTGAAGCTGGAGATTGTGAGATAAATAATGCAGGGTAGAAACTTGCCCCACTAATTAATCAGAATCTTGTGAACCTGAGCGGAGTGAGTCACAGGCAGCCAACTAGGTAAAATGGGACTATAATACTTACTATTCTAGATGAAAGACAATCACAATTTTGGATCCAGATGCTAAACAAAGAAAGGAAAAGAAGTGAAAAAAAAAAAAAGATGATTCAAATTTTGGAACTGATTCCTGGTGAAAGACATTGCAACTCAACACAATTTTATTCACAAGTTTATTCAATAATAAGTGAAAATTAAATCATAATGAATTAAACAGAAGGAATTATGAATTATTATTTGTATTAACCTGCAAGTGTATAAACACAGGCTTCCCTGGTGCCTCAGAGGTTAAAGCGTCTGCTTGCAATACGGGAGACCTGGGTTCGATCCCTGGGTCAGGAAGATCCCCTGGAGAAGGAAATGGCAACCCACTCCAGTGTTCTTGCCTGGAGAATCCCATGGAAGGAGGAGCTTGGTGGGCTACAGTCCATGGGGTTGCAAAGAGTCGGACACGACTGAGTGACTTCACTTCATTTCACTTCAAACACACCCTTAATGTGACAGTTTTTAGACCTAATCAAACCCCTCATCAATTAATTTCTTTTCTCAGTGTGTTTGATAGCATTGGAGAAGTTTTTCATACATTGTTTTTCTGCTGGGTTTTCAGTAAGTTGGCACTTTATGCTTTCCATTCCTTAATTTTTACCTGTTGTCTCTATATTTTCTGAGTCTCTATAGGAAATGACTTGAAACAATACACCTTGAAAGAAAGAGTAGAAAGGGGAATGCCTTTAACTTAATAATAACACATCAGTAAGAAATACTTGCCCAATATGCAGAAATATCATTAATGAGTTGTCTCATGATGGATCTTAATTACATAAAAGGCTTCTGCTAACAACCCCAATCAAGTTAACACAGAATAAAAACTGATAATGGCATTTTTGGTGATTTTTGACAGTCAAGTGACCTCAGATATTATAAGACACCCAAATCTAATATCAATGAGATTTCTCCCACACTTTATAATATAACTTGTAAGTTTGGGTGAAAATTGTATTTAGGATGTATAGGAAGTCAAAACATAGGCATATGTGGCAAGAGAGTTTTAAGGTCTGACTTATCTGAGGTGAACGCATGCTGGTGCTTCCTGATTCTTGAGCTGGAATCAAGCATTTTGAAAATTTCCTTATATGAAATAAATGATTTACTGAACATATTCTAAAGTTCCAGTCACCCTTGGAGGAGACTGATTTTTCCTCAGTGCCCTGAAATGCACCTTAAAAAATAAAACTCCTTTGAAATATGCACCATCACTAATGGAAATGGAAATAGCAACAATTAAACAGTGTAATAAGAAATATACGTTACCAGGTACTTTTAAACTAGGAGAGACCTATTAAACCTTGCTAAGAACATCTAAGCATTAATAGAGTTGTTATTTAGATATTGCAAGGGATTCTTTTGTAAAATTCCTTTATGCTCAGACTGAACTCATTTATTTGAGGAGAGGTAACAGAGATCAGCCCTGGGATTTCTTTGGAAGGAATGGTGCTAAAGCTGAAACTCCAGTACTTTGGCCACCTCATGCGAAGAGTTGACTCGTTGGAAAAGACTCTGATGCTGGGAGGAATTTGGGGCAGGAGGAGAAGGGGATGACAGAGGATTAGATGGCTGGATGGAATCACTGACTCGATGGACCTGAGTCTGAGTGAACTCCAGGAGTTGGTGATGGACAGGGAGGCCTGGCGTGCTGCGATTCATGGGGTTGCAAAGAGTCGGACACGAATGAGGGACTGAACTGAACTGAACATCAGACCATTATTAGATACAAAACATCTGAGTTCTGGTTTCAGCTCCACCTCTAGCAAACTCATTGACCTGGTCCAGAAGGACAGCCTAAATCCTCCTGCTAGCAGTGGACTCGGTGACCTTGGGCAAGCCACTTATTCACTAAGTCTTTATCTCTTCATCTTTAAATTGGACTCCTCTTTGCTCTCTTCCTTATGGGAGTTAAGGAGATAATATTGTTAAATTGCTTTGAGTTCCTAAGAAGAGAAGCACTCCTCAAATGGAAGCACCATTATATTGTTTGGCAATCAAGCTGTGTCTTTGTTTCCTTCAATTATCCCTTCTGCTGCTGTGTTTACTTCAACTGTTAGGTGTGTCTACTCTAACTAGTCAAACCAATACTTATATGTTATGCCTTTCCGTGTCCCTGTTAGTTATCCTATTTTCCGTATTATTCCCAATTCAATTTCTTTGGGAATAATTTATGATGAGCAAGTCATATTGACCGTAAGAGCACAGTTTTCAGAAAGAGGCTTGTGCTATAATATGTTAGGTGATGGTAAAATAACATCCAATAGTTTCTTGTGTTTTGAAATGGTTATATACAATAAAAATAATAATTAATGTTGTAAATTTCAAGTACACCTTTCATCTGATCATCTCAAAGTATTTTAGAAACACTAATTAAGCTCCATAACAGCTCTATACCATACATATTATTATTCCCATTTTGCAAGTGAAGAAACTGAGGTTCAACAAGGTTATGTGACTAGCACAGGACACAAAATGAGTCAGTGTCAGGAAGGGGATTTAGTGTTTCAAGGCCCAGTCAATGAGCTAATTAGTGCTCTGATTTCAAAGATAGAAGGTATCACTGACTCCCAATATTCAAGAGGGGCATTTCAGTGCTTAGGCTATCCAGTGCCTTCATTCTCCCACTGAGTTCTGTTCTTAACTTTTGAAAGGTTTTCCAACTTCTTAAACTCGTCCATCAGGGAGTAAATAGAGCTTGTTGTTGTTGTTCAGTCACTCAGTCATGTCCAACTCTGCAACTGCATGGACTGTAGCATACCAGGTTTCTTGGCCCTTCACCATCTCCCAGAGCTTGCTCAAACTCGTGTCCATTGAGTAGGTGATGCCATCCAACCATCTCATCCTCGGTCATCCCCTTCTCCTCCTGCCCTCAATCTTTCCCAGCTTCAGGGTCTTTTCCAATGAGTCGACTCTTCGCATCAGGTGGCCAAAGTATTGGAGTTTCAGCTTTCGCATCAGTCCTTCCAATGAAACTCAGGGTTGATTTCCTTTAAGATTGACTGGTTTGAACTCCTTGCTGTCTAAGGGACTCCTAAGAGTTTTCTCCAACACCACACTTTGAAGGCATAAGTTCTTCAGTACTCAGCCTTCTTTATGGTCCAACTCTCACATTCACATGACTACTGGAAAAACCATAGCTTGACTATATGAACCTTTGTCGGAAAAGTAATGTCTCTGCTTTTTAATATGCTGTCTAGGTTTGTCATAGCTTTTCTTCCAAGGAGAAAGCATCTTTAATTTCACTGCTGCAGTTACCATCCACAGTGATTTTGAAGCCCAAGAAAATAAAGTATTTCATGCTTGGCATAGGCTGTAAGGCTCAAATCAATTAAAATTATACCTTTAGCTTAATACAGATACTTAGTGGGAACAAATGTTGAAAGTTAGTACTAACCTCTTGGAGTTGAATTACATACTGATTTTCTTTTCCTACTGTATCCCATGCTATGCTGTAGCAGGAAGATTGAGTACACTACATAGTGTTTTAGCAATAGAGAAAGAATAGTCTGTAGTGTTGATTTAATTTGCTTTAAATGATAAGAATTAGAAATTGGCTACCCAACATTATTAATATTAACAACCTGTATCCTATGAACTGGCTCAGAGGATTGGAATAGAGTACAGTCCATAACCTTAGCTAGGTCACACCTGTTTCTCAGTTTGGGTGGGTCAGTCTCACCTCAGAACCGCCTCTCTAGGTTACTTTGGGTTGATTCTAACTCAAATGATTTTTCCTTCGAAGTGTAGCAATGTTTCTTCTTAGGAATAAGCTTCCAAAACTTTTCTTCTCTAATTTATGGAATAATTTAATAAAATCTTCATTCAGTTCAGTCACTCAGTCATGTCCAACTCTTTGCGACCTCATGAACTGCAGCACTCCAGGCCTGCCTGTCTATCACCAACTCCCGGAGTTCATTCAACCTCACGTCCATCGAGTCGGTGATCCCATCCAGCCATCTCATCCTCTGTCATCCCCTTCTCCTCCTGCCCCCAATCCCTCCCAGCATCAGAGTCTTTTCCAATGAGTCAACTCTTAGCACAAGGTGGCCAAAGTACTGGAGCTTCAGCTTTAGCATCATTCCTTCCAATGAACACCCAGGACTGATCTCCTTCAGAATGGACTGGTTGGATCTCCTTGCAGTCCAAGGGACTCTCAAGAGTCTTCTCCAACACCACAGTTCAAAAGCATCAATTCTTCAGCATTCAGCTTTCTTCACAGTCCAACTCTCACATCCATACATGACCACTGGAAAAACCATAGCCTTAACTAGATGGACCTTTGTTGGCAAAGTAATATCTCTGCTTTTCAATATGCTATCTAGGTTGGTCATAATTTTTCTTCCAAGGAGTAAGTGTCTTTTAATTTCATGGCTGCAGTCACCATCTGCAGTGATTTTGGAGCCCCCAAAAATAAAGTCTGACACTGTTTCCACTGTTTCCCCATCTATTTCCCATGAAGTGATGGGACTGGATGCCATGATCTTCATTTTCTGAATGTTGAGCTCTAAGCCAACTTTTTCACTCTCCTCTTTCACTTTAATCAAGAGGCTTTTTAGTTCCTCTTCACTTTCTGCCATAAGGGTGGTGTCATCTGCATATCTGAGGTTATTGATATTTCTCCTGGCAATCTTGATTCCAGCTTGGTGCTTCTTCCAGTCCAGGGTTTCTCATGATGTACTCTGCAGATAAGTTAAATAAACAGGGTGACAATATACAGCCTTGACGTACCCATTTTCCTATTTGGAACCAGTCTGTTGTTCCATGTCCAGTTCTAACTGTTGCTTCCTGACCTGCATACAAATTTCTCAAGAGGCAGATCAGGTGGTCTGGTATTCCAATCTCTTTCAGAATTTTCCACAGTTTATTGTGATCCACACAGTCAAAGGCTTTGGCATAGTCAATAAAGCAGAAATAGATGTTTTTCTGGAACTCTCTTTCTTTTTCCATGATCCAGCGGATGTTGGCAATTTGATCTCTGGTTCCTCTGCCTTTTCTAAAACCAGCTTGAACATCAGGAAGTTCATGGTTCACGTATTGCTGAAGCCTGGCTTGGAGAATTTTGAGCATTACTTTACTAGCATGTGAGATGAGTGCAATTGTGCGGTAGTTTGAGGATTCTTTGGCATTGCCTTTCTTTGGGATTGCAATGAAAACGGACCTTTTCCAGTCCTGTGGCCACTGCTGAGTTTTTCAAATTTGCTGGCATACTGAGTGCAGCACTTTCACAGCATCATCTTTCAGGATCTGAAAGAGCTCAACTGGAATTCCATCACCTCCACTAGCTTTGTTCGTAGTGATGCTTTCTAAGGCCCACTTGACTTCACATTCCAGGATGTCTGGCTCTAGGTGAGTGATCACACCATCGTGATTATCTGGGTCGTGAAGATCTTTTTTGTACTGTTCTTCTTTGTATTCTTGCCAACTCTTAATATCTTCTGCTTCTGTTAGGTCCATACCATTTCTGTCCTTTACTGAGCCCATCTTTGTATGAAATGTTCCCTTGGTATCTCTAATTTTCTTGAAGAGATCTCTATTCTTTCCCATTCTATTGTTTTCCTCTATTTCTTTGCATTGATCGCTGAGAAGACTTTCTTATCTCTTCTTGCTATTCTTTGGAACTCTGCATTCAGATGCTTATATCTTTCCTTTTCTCCTTTGCTTTTCACTTCTCTTCTTTTCACAGCTATTTGTAAGGCCTTCCCAGACAGCCATTTTGCTTTTTTGTATTTCTTTTCCATGGGGATGGTCTTGATCCCTGTCTCCTGTACAATGTCTGGAACCTCCATCCATAGTTCATCAGGCACTCTATCTATCAGATCTAGTCCCTTAAATCTATTTCTCATTTCCACTGGATAATCATAAAGGATTTGATTTAGGTCATATCTGATGGTCTAGTGGTTTTCCCTACTTTCTTCAATTTAAGTCTGAATTTGGAAATAAGGAGTTCTTATTCTAAAATCTTCATTAGTAGTAAACAATTTCAGCCTTAAGACTTGAATTTATCTCTGTGGTCACATCTGTGCCATAAATACAGAAAACCCTAGTGATTTCCCTAGATAAGTGGGGCAAAACAACTCAGTACTTGAGAGTTCTAGTCTGACTATAATCCTAGCTAGGTTTTTCACTAGCTGTAGGAACATGAGCAAATCACTAACCCTCTTTGAGCTTATTTTATCATTTGTAAACTGGGAATAGTATTTTTATATCCTGAGTTTTTTGTGCAGATAAGTTGAGAGAGGGTAGGAAAATCCTGAAAAAGATACTTGGCATATGGTAGGCATTCAATAAATGGTATAAATGTTAGCATTAATCTTTAAATTATTCCCTGAGTTTATAAGGAAATAATCCTAACAAAGAGTGATGACAAATATGGAGATTTGGAAAGAATAAAAAGATAGAGTATATCCAAAATAAAACAAGTGCAAGGCCGAACCCCAGGGCATTTATGTCTGGAGAAACAAGGTGAAAAGGTGTTGAGTATGTGAGCAGGTGGCTCTTAGGGACTGAGGCAGGAATGGGTGGCACATTAATTATAGGAGAAAGCAGGGTATATGAATTGGCACAGAATTTCATCTTGCTCTTTCTCTAACAAAAATGTTATTGTTACTTTGACGTATTACAATGGAAAATTGTTCTCAGTAAGTCCAGCTTTTCCTTTGATGTTTCCTAGGGAATTGCACTTGGCTAATGTCCTCAAGCATGTAATGTTATTTTCAAAGAAGTTCTAAAAATGTTTGTGAAAATAATAAGGCCAAAGTTAAAGGTAATGTAAAATAATCATTCCAAGTGGGGTTGGGAGTCAAATACAAAGTTTTTCGCTTAATAAAAAAAAAAAAGACTGATTCATTAAAAATGTATTTTCCATTTAAATGTAAAAATACTTGGGAGGGAGAAGGGAAAATAGTTTCCTTTTGGCATAAGGACAGCAGATAGTTAGGAGACCTGAATCTATTTTCTCTTTTCCTAAATTTGTGAAAAGATCCATATAATCTGACTTAAATCCATGAGACAGAAAATCTCATTGAAATTTATAATCCAGGATTCCAGAATAGTGCATGAAAATAAAATTTGTGATAGTTACAAGCTTTGAAATATTAATTTATCAATCCATGCAAGGTCTGAAGCTCACATCAAAATCTTTATTTTCAGATGATTATCCAGCTTGATTTATTAGCCCATCCCTTCACTATTTACATGCTTACTGCACTTCAGTATCTACCTTTAGGTGGGTCATTAGAGAATTTCGATTCTTCTTCCACTAATTTTTTAGGTTAGTTATCTCAGGGTTACCTCTTAATTGGTTTTCTTTTTTCTAGTTTCTTCCTTATTCAATCTACTTGTCACATTTGCTGCCAAAAATGATCAAAGATGAAAACCCCAAAATATGATGAAGTCACTGTTCATGTGAAAATCCTTCTGAATCTCCTTAGATCTACAAAGGAAAAAAAAAAAAAAGAGAGAGTTTGAGCCTATTATCCTGGCATACATATGCCTTCAAAACAAGCACGCAGCCTAGTTTTCAGATTTCATCACAGATTACTTCCTCACCTAAAAACACTTTCTACCTCATGCCATTCAGTCAGTGACAGTGCTGATGTGGCAAAACCAAACCAGTCTGAGAGGTGACGAGAGAGAGAAGTCAACATGGCACACCAGCTTGTAGACCATAACAAGAGAAGTGACTGAGGACAAAAATTAAACACAGAGCCCACGTGGGCTGATGAAGACACCAGGCCAAAAGATGGCGGAGAATACGTGGCAGGTTAAGAATGTGCATGGACCTATGATTATTATTATTGTTACTGCTGCAATTCTGATTTTTTTATTCTGTTAGCTGGTTTCAGTAGAACACAAGCCTGAAAGCCACTTTATGTTTCTCACCTGCCCCTTCATGTAAACTGCATGAAGCCCTTGTTCCCTGTGCCTGGGTGAAACAGCTTTTCCATTCACTCTTAAATAATAAAGAAGACTCCAGCTACTTTTAAGGATTAGAGATTGGTCCAGTTGTAAAGGTGATCTTGGCCATGGAGGGTGTCAGAAAGGGTAGTTAGCAAGTAGAGAGAATGAGAATGAGGCTAGTCTAGTTGTCTCTGTCTCTGTTCTCTGGATGATGGATACATGAGTGTTGGGTTTTCCTTGGGGGATACATTAGTGGGGTCCTTGGAGTTCTTTTGCTCAAGAACTCAGGCTGCAGTAAATTTTGTGAGTAATAATTCTCACTTGCTGGTTACTTTCAACTGTCTACCTTGTCCCTTGGGCTTTTCAAGGGCAACTTCATGACAGGGAACACAATGTCCTCTTGGAGAGGGTCTGTTGTGCATTGAATCAGAGCGGGTTTCTTCCCACAGAATTCACATGCGGAAATAGGGAGGTAAAGCTCTTACTCAGGTATAGGTGAAGGAACACCTCCATCCCACACAACTCTCCATTTCTTTGTTATGAAAGAGCAAAATCTTTCTTTCCCTTTTTCACTGTCCAATCTTTCACCTTTTAATGTTTTCTAAACATCAAACACCAGTACTGTGTCCCCCATAATCCTGGAGATGCATGTCCAAGCTCTCTCATTCATTACTTTTCAACCTGTTACACTAAGTCTGGAATGAGGCTTCAGCTCTTCTCTACCTTCTCCAAGGAGAAGTAAAACACACAGCAATTTTTTCCAAAGAAATTTTCCCTTTTGATTTTTTTCAACCTCAACCTTTTATATAGTTTTATATAGCTGAAGTGATTACCTAGTCCTGGTAGCATTGGCTAGGAGCCAGTTCTCTTCTAATCTTTTTGAGATAGTTTAACACCCTACTTTAGACTTTGTAGATATGTGCTATCTGTTATTTTGTTCCTGGCCATTGCATCTCTGCCAAAATTCCAGGGCAACAGAGAGAGTTACATTCAACACCCCGTGACTCTCTGGAGGTAGCGGTGGCACTTTTTTTTTTCTTATTGAAATATAATTAATTTGCAATGTTTCAGGTATAAAGCAAAATTATTGTTATATAATTTTTCAGATTATTTTCCATTGTAGGTTATTAAAATACATTGAATATAGTTCCTTGTGTTATACAGTAGGTCTTTGTTATTTATCTATTTTATGTATGGTAATGCATATCTGTCGGAGAAGGCAATGGCACCCCACTCCAGTACTCTTGCCTGGAAAATCCCATGGATGGAGGAGCCTGGTAGGCTGCAGTCCATGGGGTCACTAGGAGTCGGACACGACTGAGCGACTTCACTTTCACTTTTCACTTTCATGCATTGGAGAAGGAAATGGCAGCCCACTCCAGTGTTCTTGCCTGGAGAATCCCAGGGACGGGGGAGCCTGGTGGGCTGCCGTCTATGGGGTCGCACAGAGTCAGATACGACTGAAGCGATTTAGCAGCAGCAGCAGCAGCAGTGCATATCTGTTAATCTTAACCTCCTAATCTATCCCTCCTTTTACCTCTTTTCGCTTTTGGTGACCTTACATTTGTCTTCTATTTCTGTGAATCTTTTTCTATTTTGTATATAGATTCATTTGTATTATTTTTTATATTCCACATATAAGTAATACCATATCTTTCTCTGTCTCAATTACTCCACTCAGTATGATACTGTCTAGATCCATCCATGTTGTGGCAAATGGCAATATTTTGTTTTCTCTTATCAATATTTAGCTGAGGCACTTTTGAAGACCCATGTTTGGCTCCCCATGATGGGCTCAGATCCTCATGCCTGAGGTCCATGCTAGGCATGTTCATGCATTTGTTAGTCGCTTAGCTAGTTCTTTCTGCCTGGGGTGCCCTTTCCTACCTTGAAAAGGTCTCCATCCTCTAAGACTGCTCAAATACTGTCTCTTTTGTGCAACATTTATGAGTTCCCTTGGTCAGAAGCAGTATGAATCCAAGCTATGTTTACCTACTATTTAGGAATCACATAATGAAAATTCTAGACTTTAGAATAAGACAGACCTGGGTTTAAATTTGATTTCAGCATCTTACTAGCTCTGTGTGACCTCAATTTCCTTCATCTCTCTGAGTTCACTTGAGCACATGAAGGGAAATTTGAGGTTATATAAATACTAAATCATTTATATAAAGCATGAAATATGATATCTCCAAATAGGCAGTACTCAATATGATATATGCAAGTATGTAATATGACAGAGTATTCATACTATGAATAGTAAATACTGCTTTTATGACCACTTCTAGTACTGGTACTTCTGCTATCACCTCAGAAGTAAATAATCTGAACATAGCAAAAGGGAAGACTATTGCTACTCATCTAGTTTAACTTTTATTTTCACTGCCATCTGCCAGCCACTAGACCAGAGTCTCTGTATATGCTGCCCAATTTAATTCTCTCAACATCCCTATGATGCAAGTATAATCATCTCTTTTTGACAGATGAGGAAACTGAGGTTCATAGAGATGAAGTAACTTACCCAAATTCCCATAGCTAGCAAGGGATAGAGCAGAAAAGGAAAATCTAGGTCTGCTTCACATCACACTTGTGTGAATAACAACCACGTTGCACCATAGAGTCTGAAGGCTCTTATTGTGTATTTGCTCAGTGTCCAGATTATGCAAAGCAGCATCACCTACTTTAGTGTTTTCTGGGGCTGTTAATTCCGTGCAGCTTTACCTCCAATGTGATATCAATTCTGCAAAAATTTCCAGGTACAAAATAACACTCAAAAGTCCCATGAATGTCTCTTAAATGTATGGTGGGGAATCTTTGTAAGCCTTCCTCATTTTAGGCTGAGATTTCCTTAAAAGAGCATCTTCCTCCATCTCCCTTCTTTTCAGAAGCCTTTACAATGGCTACTTGGGTGTCCCTATAAAATGGACTCTTCCTCAAAGTACCTGGAACTTCAAATGAACAGCTTGAGCTCACCCAGGCTATGCTGTTAAATTGTGTCATGCCTGCTTAATATGTATGGCACATCCTCCCAGGAAACTGGAAGTGCCAAGTGTTATTAATTTCCCCTCAGTGCTCCACTTTTGTCACTGGCATAGCTTTTCTTTCCAACTGTGAAAGATACGGCATTTCCAAGTGCAAAGGCTGAGTGAAAACGGGTGAGGTGGGGCACCAAATGTCCCATTTCCCCCGTCCGTGGCCAGTACAGTCTTGCTACCTGATTCCTTCGGAGCCGCCCCAACTCCTTGATGCTGTGTATGATGTGGCAAATGGGAGACCCTGCTCTTAATCTGAGCCCCCTGTTCTCCACAGATGTGTGAGCTGCATTTTCATGTTCTTTCCCCTAACTAGGATGTTGCTTGCTGACAGCTTGAAGTGGCCCTCAAATCCCCAAAGACCGCAGCTCAGTTTCAGGTAGATCAAAATATTTATAAGGACATGTTCCCTCTCCATATGTAGATCAGCCCGAGGGACTCAGAGAATGACAAGTAGTTCAGCTGAATTCTCAATAAAAAGATGGTTAAAATTTACTTATAGATTTCATATAAATGCAGGGACTGGCTTGCTAATGAGTAACCCTGAGATGTACCAACTTAAAAGCTACAAAACTTTATGCTTCCTGCCAAACATTTTGGTATATGATACTCCTACTACTAGGGGTCCTATTAATATTTTATTTTTATCCTCAGCATGGGGTAGGGAGAGATATGGAGAATAATTAAGAAACTTGAGAGGACTCAACATAGAAATATCTCTAATTAAAGAGAAGGTAGTATAAAGAATAATTGGACATATATATATGTATGTATGCCAGTTGTATTATATATTTTATAAATTTATATCATATATTGATTACTCTCTGTATGATATATACTACCATTTACTATATAATATCAAGCTATTTTCCCTTTTTTCTGTCTCTATAGTATCAATTCCAATTATATATATATATATATATATATATATGAATAATTGAATATATTTAATGCCGACAAAGGTCTGTCTAGTCAAAGCTATGGTTTTTCCAGTAGTCATGTCTGGATGTGAGAATTGGACCATAAAGAAGGCTGAGTGCGGAAGAATTGATGCTGTTGAACTGTGGTGCTGGAGAAGACTCTTGAGAGTTCCTTGGACTGCAAGGAGATCAAACCAGTCAATTCTAAAGGAAATCAGTTCTGAAGATTCATTGGAAAGACTGATGCTGAAGTTGAAACTCCAGTGCTTTGGCCACCTGATGCAAAGAACTGACTCATTAGAAAAGACCCTGATGCTGGGGAAGATTGAAGGCAGGAGGAGAAGGGGATGACAGAGGATGAGATGGTTGGATGGCATCACCGACTCAATGGACGTGAGTTTGAGCAAGCTCCGGGAGTTGGTGATGGTCAGGGAAGCCTGGTATGTGAAGTCCATGGGGTTGCAAAGAGTCAGACATGCCTGAGAGACTGAACTGACTGACTTGAATATATATTTGATTCTATGTGTAGAAGACTCCATTCCTTTTCCCTACGAAGTTTCGTATTCACCCTTTAAGATAGACACGGGTAGAAAATCACATCTTCTGTACAGCTTCTCCATGCTCCCAAGGAGTCCTCCTCACTTCCTATTTTCTGTTCCCCTGGCACTTGCACAGGCAGATGGCTTCTTCAGCTTGTGGCACAGTAATTCTCTATTTACTGCTCTGCTGCTCACCTGACCTGTGTCTCTTTAAGGGCAGGGACTGTGCTTTACACCTGGACTTTCCAACACATGGTAGATGCTCAATAACTATTATCATATTAACATATCCTTTCACGGAGTAATTTGATTTTAATAGTAATATCATTATAAACATTAAGTTTCCAGTTATTTATAGTCTCATGATAGTTTGGTGTATCTCAGTTCCAAAAATGTTTGGCTTCAAAGTGAAGTAGAATTTGAACATGAAATGTGTTTGGCCAATCCATCATTTACTATTGATATTGAAGACTGAATATAACCATAAATCATGAGTCGTACATGACTGAGTGACTTTCACTTTCACTTTTCAGATTCCTATCTTTGGCTTGCCTGCCACCCATACATACATATACACACATACACAGATTACATAAATACAAACACACATATGCACATACATAAGCACACATGTATATACTCAAATACACATACAACCACTTATACATCCATATATACACACAAAACACATGTAGCCATATGCAAATACATAATTACTCAAATACATGATATATACAAAAGGATACACAGAGACACGCATACACAAGAACACACGAACACACACACTTTCATGAGCACAAGTACACATGCCTACATACTCATGCAAATCACCTTAGATGCTTTGCCTCATTACTTAAAAGTTTTTCCTGCTCTTCTGTTAACATCCCTTAGAATTTCTGGAATATATGGAAGGAAACAGGGTGATGTTATTTATTCTCTTCTTTATGAATCTAGGAAAGGTTTGCTGGCATTTCCACACCTACTTGGGGTGCGCTACCTACATCTCCAGACTAGTGGCTGTCGGGAAAGGCCTTCCTCCCCAGCGCTGTGTGGTCAATCCTAACGTGTCTCCTCCTGGCTTTGTTAGGCTAGCATTAAGTCCAGCTAAAACACATGCATATTCATTTGAAGCTTTTAACATGAAACCTCTGGGGACCAGGAGTCTCTGAACACTGCTGCTGCTGCTGCTAAGTTGCTTCAGTCGTGTCCGACTCTTAGCGACCCCATGGACTGCAGCCCACCAGGCTCCTCCATCCATGGGATTTTCCAGGCAAGAGTACTGGAGTGGGGTGCCATTGCCTTCTCCCTCTGAACACTAGGCAACCCTAAAGCCCAAACTTCTCACTGGCAGGATGTGGACTTTTATTTGTCACAAATCTTCCTGCCCAAATAGGTGGAATGGACTGCAATTTTAATGACTTATATATCACTTAATATAAACACCACATTCCTTCACTGCAAAGGCTGTTAACTGTTAGAATTGTTTCCTAAGAGAGATTGTTGAATCTGTATTAAAGTATTTGAAAGTAGGGCACCTTCTATTTATCTTGGAGAGAGTCTAAGTGGGTGAATGACTCAGATAGCTATCTAGTGCCCTAAGCACAAACAGTATCAGAATCTTCATGGGAAATCCTTCTTTAGGACTTGGCAAAATATTTTATGATTTCAAACACCAAACCAATGGACATAAAAATCTAGACTGAAGATGATTTCATCTCACACTCTTCAGTCAGACATTTTATCTCAGGGGCAGAACTGCTTAGCTCCTGATGGGCCTTGGTAGAATTTTAAGAGAGGCATACAATGAGTTAACAGGGAACCATGTGAAACCTACATTCTAATGACAGTTGTAGTATTGATTTCTTTGGCAAGTCTCTCTCTCTTTATTCTCTTTGCTTCTGTTTCTCAAAAGGTAGGCTGAATGTCTTAAAGGCATTCTTTGAAAAACTCATTAAGCCCTGTTTATATAGAGCTCCAAAGATTGTTCTCCTTTGTGTAAATGAGGTTACAGAATTCATTTGAAACCACCAGTTGTAACTCTATCACTGAAAAATGATTCACTGTTTATTGTTCACTGCTTAGTATTGTGGTCACTCAGTATTACTTTAAAAATATACCTATGATTTAGGAATTTCCAAGGATTTCTAGGGACAAATCCCTAGAAATTTCTCATTGCTGAATCTTAAAGACTAGTATGTGTCAGTAATTTGGGAACACCTGATCTTGTCATCGTATTTTTTTCCTCTACTGAAATACTCTTCCCTATCCCTCTTTCTGGCTAACTCTGATTCATCCTTTCATCATTAGTATAAATGTCACTTCATCTGGGGAGACTTGCCAGATCCTTAGACTATACCTGTCCCTTCACTGTTCTTCTAAAGTGTGTATCTTAACTCACCTCACCCTTTGGTAATTGCTTGAGTAATTGTTTAATTGCTCCCCTCTACACCCAGCCCCTGCACAGTGAGCTCCATGTAGGGGTGGGGGTCTGGGGGGGGGGTGGCTAGGATTGGCTGGAAGTCTTGTCCATCACTATATCCTTCAAGTATGGAGAGCGACTGACCTGTACCTGGCCCTTAAGTGGTGAATGAGTGAATGAATGAATGAATTTTTTGAGCTCTCACTGTGTGCCAGGCACCAAGGAAGGTGCCAGGGGAAGACATGAGAAATGAGACTGAGGAGCATGCATTCTAGTGTAGGAACTGAACGTTAAGATGTTACATTTGCTACATGCAGGTATGGACAAGAGCTGAGAGGCAGGTTTGCACATCTTTCCTAGACATTAGGACACTTTTCAAGAAGCTGGGTGAAAAACTTTCTAATATTCAAATGTTGAAAGGCTTTCTAATGTTGAGACAAGATTAGGCATTTTAAAATATGTGCATTAAGCAAATGTTTATCAAGCACTTGATGCATAGGAAGTAATTCCTAGGTGCTATGAAAATCACTTTTATGTCCCTTGCCATTTAGAGAATGACTTAAATGGGAAAAACACATGTTTGTTTTTCTTCTAGAATTAGTGTCTAGGCCAGGCCTAGGTATGACTTAATAGATTTAAAAAAAAGTGTTCTGAGAAATAATTGCGTTTCTCTTTAACTTCTCTTGAGAAACCTTTGTTTTTTTTGTTGTTTTTTTTTTTTACTGTAAAGAAACCCATTGATATGAAAATGGCTGATAAATAATACCAAAAGTCTGTCTCGCTGGGTTCCTGTTATCCACTGGAAGCCCTCAAAAGAGGTGAGCTGGTAAAGAATTGGGTTGGCCAAAAAGTTTTGTTTGGGTCTTACCATAAAATATTATAGAAAACCCCAAATGAACTTTTTGGCCAATCTCATAGATGGTAAAATTGTTTTTGTTGTTTAGTTGCTAAGTCATGTCTGACTCTTTGTGACCACACGGACTATAGCCTGCCAGGCTCCTCTGTCCATAGGATTTCCCAGGTAGGAATACTGGAGTGGGTTGCTATTTCCTTTTCCAGGGCATCTTCCCAACCCAGGGATTGAACCCACATCTCCTGCATTGGCGGGCAAATTCTTTACCAGTGAGCCACCTGGGAAACCCAGATGATGAAATGTGTGCTTTCAAAGATGAATGTCATGTTATGTTCTTGAGACTTGTCTGAAAGAAGAGACCTCCCAAGAACATGAACACACACTTAGAGTTGTCTCATGATGGCCTTGCCCCGTCCTTGCCAGGAGAGGCAAATTCCTGACTGCGGAAGCCTGACTGCATCTCTTCCCCTCCTCCAAGAGGGATCTGAGGTGTCACAGACATGTCCTGCCTCCCTACCTGGGACTTACAACAGCTGCTCTGAGAGGCAGGTGTAGACTGCAGAGACAACATGGGGCTTTCTCTGGCCACATGGGGTATATGTGAGAACGAATCCAGCCAGCCAGAGTAACTGAGCTCCCTGAGACAGCCCAAATCTGCCTTGAATTGCCCAAACAAAGTTTCAGCAAAGAAACACCTCTCAAGAGCCTTCTCATTTGTCCTAGAAGTGTCAGCCTCCGTCCTAAATTTTGTAGGCTCAGAACCTGGGAAGATTGCTGCCTGTAGCCTCTAGGACAACAAAGACATAATTCAGCCTCTGTGCCTGCTTCTCTGGACATTGAGAAGAAAAGATGACAAGATGAAAAGGTGACAAGTCCCTCTGCATTCCACCCACCCACTCAACCAGCATCTCTGAGCACCTGCTAGGTGCTGGGCACCATGTGAGGCACACGCCTATTAAAACCAATACAAGTGCCTGCCCTGATAAGCTTATATCCCAGTGAGGGAGAGAGACAAGATAGCCAGCCAACTTCTCAGGTTAGATAGATAGCAATAAGTCAGGTAGGAGATTATGAAATATTGGGGTCAGGGAGAGGGAAGCCACATGATGTGTGAGTGTGTGCAATTTTAGATAGCATTCCCCAGGAAGGGACATCAGGGAAGAGAGGGGTTAGCCAAGTGCATGTTTGGATAACCATGTGATGTTCTGGGAAAGTTCTAAGAACAGTGAGGAAGCCAGTGAGGCTGTAGCTGATTGAGTGTGGAGAAGAGTAGAAGGAAACCAGACAGAGGGGCCTTCTGCGGGGCCCTGCAGGATCTGGCCAGGCCAAGCCAGCTGTTCTGAGAGCTGTCGAGCCAGTGCCTGGGCCCAGAACATGAGCTCTGAACCGGACTTGTCTATGGAAGCATCTTCCTTAGAAGGACAGGTCTGCCTTCAAACCCAGCAACATGATAAACATTTGTAATTATTTTCATGTTTTAACAGGTCTAACAATTTCATTTTGAAATTGGAATTGCTGATTACTGGGATTCAGTGGGACCATCAACAGGTGGTCTCCTAAATACTGAGGTGGTTTCCCACGGCTTTTCAGGTTGTGGCCAGGGAGACCTTGTATTGAAGCCAGAATCTAGGACAGTGGCTTTCTCTTACACACTCCACCCCACATTTCTCTTTGCTTGGAACTATATCTTCTATTCCCTTTTATTCCATATGTCCATCCCCAACTATTCTTCCCTGTTAAGAATACATTTTGACCATTTTAGACTGCAAGTTCCCACTCCTTAAATAAAGCCAGAAGATGACGTTTGTTGTTTGGATTACATGGACTGGATGAAGCCCTTGCTTCTTAAAAATCCCTTCACCTTTCCTCTTCGGTGAAGTGTGTTTAACAATAATTTCCCCCTGACGGGCGCTGGGAAGAACATTTGAGATATGGCCTTTAAATGAGTGAGGGCATTTCCTTGAGCTTTTCAGTTCCTTTCCTTTTCCCTGAAATGTTTTGACTCTAACCCATTCTCCTTTTGTTTCTAGCATTATGGTCAACCAGTGTAGAAACAACATCAATCTAATATAAACCACTGGTCAAATTTCTTTGGGGCCCATCTATCTCCTGCAGGAGATGCCAGTTCAATTCCTCGGTTGCGACGATCCACTGGAGAAGGGATAGGCTACCCACTCCAATATTCTTGGGCTTCCCTTGTGGCTCAGCTGGTAAAGAATCTGCCTGCAATGCAGGAGACCTGGGTTTGATCCCTGCTTTGGGAAAATCCCCTGAAGAAGGAAAAGGCTACCCACTCCAATACTCTGGCCTGGAGAATCCCATGAACTATGGGGTCACAAAGAGTCTGACACGACTGAACAACTTTCCCTTTCATCTATTATAATGAATGGTATCCTTTTTGAAAACAAATCATTGTGTTACATTCATGTGTTAATTATGAATGCAGTTCACAAATATTTGATGAGTGTTATACTGTACCAGGCTTCCTGGACAAAGGGCGGCCATTCCCACACATAACAGAGTATACAGTCCAGCAGGAAGTACAGACATTCGATAATCAATGACAAGGCTTCTTTGTAGCAGGAGAGCTCTGCAGTATTGTAGAAGAGCCTAAGAGGGTGGCTTAAGAGAATCTGAACCTTCAGAGGCCTAGAAACAAGGCTTAGAGGTATTTGTTGTTGCAACTATAAAAATCCTCCCATAATGTTTCCCTTTAGCTATTTCAGGATATTGTTTGATTTCCTATTTAAGGCTTTAAAATATGCTGACATTGAATTCATCATTATGATACATCTCAACTTTGTTGTTAGTGTTAGTCACTCAGTCGTGTCTGACTCTTTGCACCCAATGGACTGTAGCCCATCAGACTCCTCTGTCCATGGAATTCTCCAGGCAAGAAAACTAGAGTGGGTTGCCATGCCCTTCTTCAGGGGATCTTCCCGATCCAGGGATTGACCCCAGGTCTCCTGCATTGCAGGCAGATTTTTTTTTTTTTTTTTTACCATTTGAGACACCAGGGAAGCCCAACCTTACCAATGAAGGGGATAAAAACCCATGTCCATATTTTCGGAGGCTGGAGCAGGGTTTGAATTTGCTGAGCACAATGGAAACTGACAAGCTCAAACCACCCATTTTCCAAATTACCCTCACTTTCTTCACTGTGACTTTTACCAGCAACCTGTGGGGCAAAAGTTTCCAGCTTACTTTTTGTACTACAGTAAATCACATTCATTTCCCAAGGATGCAAAACAGAAAGATTCCTAAATTATTCAATAGCACAGAATGTCTTTCTAAACAGCCAGACTAGGTTTAAAAGCTACCATTGTCTATTTATTAGGAGCACTTTTCTCACTGAAATTAAATTGTCGGCCATACAGACATATGAAATAAAGCCCAATAATGGTTTTCTCTGTTCTTGATTATCTTTTCACTGTGCAAAGACTCATGTGGCTCTCTTCTACATGAAAAAAGAAAAAAGGAAAATATATGAAAATTCTGTGATGTTTGGGAAGGGGACTGCAACACTTGGACATCTTGTGTGTGAGGAAAGATTCCCAGCCTTATGCCGCTGTCATAGAGCTTGGATATCTACAAACCTCCAGATCTTGACAAGTTCGTGCTAATTTGCATAGTCTCACACCACTCCCAATTTATGGCAGAATACATCTCACATTTGTAACAGACTCAGGGCTTCTCAGAATTCTAACCTTGCTAGCGAGAAACACAGTATCCAAGTGGGCAAGAAAGAGAAAGACGCAGGGAATGGCTGCATCTTTTGTTCCCTTTTCAAAGTCTGATCCCAGTCAACTCTCGAAATTCTCAAGAACCCTTGAAGTCAGGGACATGTGGCTAATGGAAGTATGCCACCACATGTATTGTTGCATTTGGAAAGTGGCTGCTTTCAATCAGTTCTCCTTGGCCCTATGCTGATGGGGCCTCCTCCCAGTCTGCCCTACCCGATGTAAGCTGTGCTTGCTCTCGGCTTCCACTAGAGACCTCTAGCTGCTCACAGGAAGACTGGGGAAAATTCTCAGTAACTGGCGTTTCTCCATGAGCAGCGGGGGTTAACAGTTTGCCAATGGCCCCTGGGAGGAGGGGAGGTTCACCATCAAAGGAAAATAATTCCCTATTATTTTTTCCTTTCCTTCTCATTTTTTCTTTCCTGAAACAAATTGAGGCTTATTCAAGCAGGTGTGTTGTGGAAAAAAAAAGAAAAGAAAAAAACTGAAGAGGAAAGAATTTCTGTGACTTAAGGCAATGCCATAGAAAAGACAAAGGAGGGATTTTTTTCCCCCTAGGTTGAAAAAGCCCTTCCTCCAAAGAGTTATCCACACTGACAGTTGGAAGCCAGTTTCAATGCTCAGCGTTTTTGAGAGCTTCTCCTGTCAGGGCGGGAGAGAAAGGGCTCTGTTCACAGGCAGTGAACTCCTGGATGTTATTATGAAGCTGAACTAAACATCCTCCATATCTACCCTCCACTCCGTGCCCCAGTCTTTTCCTGCATCCCCTGGGTAGCCTTCTCCTGGGTTCTTGCCACCTTCAATGGGAGTCTACAGCTGTAATCCGTGTAACAGCAACAGATGGGACACATCTGTAAGGAGAGACTAGCAGATGAAGTTTCACCATTTTTCCAAAAAGGCAAAACACATTAATCTCCATTTGCCTTTGAATGGTCTGTAACAGAAACAGAGGACCAAAAGGGGATCTAATCTCCCCTCATTTAACCTGTGCCCCTGTGAAAAATTGCTGTAGCTTATGTTTCAGAAACTGAGTGTGACTAATTTTGCTCTCTATCCATGATCTTTACCATGTAGCAGCATTAGAAGGAGAATCAAAGTAGGCTTAGGTCAGTGGGTCTAGAAAGCCTCACATGAGCTGATCACAACGTCTTCAGAGATGCTCCAACATCCGGTTTTCTCTAAAGATAATTGCAGATTCTCTGCATCTATCTTTTTAGGAAAAATCTTGCCTAAGTAGACTCATTGGTTCACTCACTTATTCATTTATTTATCAAGTGCCTCCAATGTGCCAGTCACTGTGGTTTGCAAGGAAAATGTACATAAAGATGCACAAGGACTTGAGCGGGAGTTCCGAACACAGGCACCACAGATTCCAAAGGGTGAATAATTTTTTAACATACCTGTAACCCTCCCAGGGGTTGTGTGTGCACGTGAACTTCAATTAGTGAGAAAAATCCAAGGTTTCAAATGACCCTTTAAGGGGTTAATATAAAAACAAATAGTTAATAGCCGTCACAGAAGCTGATAGTTATATAAGCAGATGATTAGGAGACTGCATTAAAATCGCCATATAATAGAGCTATGAACAGTGCCATATGAATCTGTGGGTGGAGTCATCATGACTGTCTCTGACACAGAGGTCAGGGAAGGCTGCGGGGAGAAGGCTGCATTTGTGTTACCTGTGGAGGATGAGGAGGAATTGCCAGGCGGCTGGAAGGGAGGATAGATGGAAGTCAGTGTGCCCTGAGGGGCACTTCTCCTCCAGAGTCGGAGGCCACCCTACAAGTTGGAGCACGACTGGTATTTTTTTCACTGCAGCTTGACAAATGGAGCCTGCTTTGCCATTAGTCAACCCTTACAGCACAGGAAGAGGAATTCCAGAGGCATGCCCTGGCTGACCACAGATGGCTGAGAGTGCATGCCGTACAGAAACACCCCGAGGTTGGTGTGGCACGATCATAAAGATCTCAAACGTTTGGTGATGGGCCAGGTTGCAGGGGTGCCTCAACTTAGCCCAGTGTTGCTCCTCTGGGGCTCTGACCTGGGCTGGAGAGGAATGCTGGCTGCAGTGGACAGAGCCCTGCATGGAGGTCAGGCCCTGTTTCTGCACCTGACCCGCCGCCTGCTCACTTATTCCCTCTAGCCCCTCCTTCCTCTTCTTTATGTAAGAGGCACCATTTATTGGGAACCTCTAAATCCTAGCTTCTGTGTCTGGCTTCACTTCACTCTCCCAACATCATACAAAGTAAGAGTTACCCTCTTCATTTTCCAAACAGGAAAACTATGGTCAGAAAACTTAATTAACCCCATTGACATCTTACAGCTAAAAGGATGGTGATGCCAGCATGAGAACCACGGTCTTTCTGACTCAAGTCTGTAACCATTTTGGTCCATCTCATTTGTTCCAGATAAGTCTCCAGCTTGATAATTTAAGTGTTTTAAATATCACAGTCTTGAGGCCATTGACTTATTAGTGAAGCTGCAAGGGTAACTTGACACTTAGTTCTGCAGAACCAGAATAATGTATTAGGTATATACTGCTTATCTGGGAAATTACAAAGCTGAATTTTTCTGCCAGCCAGTGCACCAAGTTTTGGCAGTAATGACAGAGTTTGATATGAAATTTATAGGATTTATATGTGGCTAAAGATTGTGGGCTTCCCTCGTGGCTCAGTGGTAACGAATCTGCCTGACAACGCAGGAGACATGGACTCGATCCCTTGGTCAGGAAGATCTCCTGGAGGAGGAAATGGCAACCCACTTCAGTATTCTTGGTTGGCAAATCCCATGGACACAAGAGCCTGGAGGGCTACAGTCCATGGAGTTGGAGAGTCGGACCCAACCCAATGTCTGAACAATAAGATTAAATTGTCTTCTCTTTAATCTGGATGGTATCACTGAGATCTGATTAAACCTTTAAAGGCAAATGAGTTTCAAATTGTACAAATAAATCCGTATTTTAACCTGAGAATTATTATTCTATCAGGATCTATCCATAATGCATACCATTTGATCATAATATGGAAAAACTTGAACGAATGTTTTGGCCAACCCGATACAATAAATTGTAAGTCAAAAGTCTTTTTTAAGAAAAGGAAGTTGATTGACTTGATAAATATTTTAAAATTTATCTATCATATTGTTGAATATAATACTTAATATTTTATCTATATTTAAAGTAGCTTATTTAACGTATTTTAATTATGCCTGCTACATGTTATAATCTAATAAATGAACAGTCAACAAATGCAATCCTTTGATAATAACTTGAGTCATTTAAAATTTTTTAAAAAAGGCTTATTTTGTGTCAATATTTTGCCCAAATCTTTAAACTCAGAACTCGTTTATGGGAATTCCACACATACTGAAGAATTCTGGTTATTGTATTTTTTCATATTAAAAATTAGACTACAGCCATATTTAAAAAGACTTCCTTCTGCTGTATTTCCTAACCTTAAACTTGAACAGTTTCTACATCTATTATAACATGTTACAGAAATATCTTTCTAGCAAGAATGCCAGTTATAGAATCCAGTTATGATTTGTGGATATTGCAATATAGTAGTGATGAGCCGTGGTCCGTGTGGTTAGATTGGCTGGAGAAGACTCTTGAGAGTCCCTTGGACTGCAAGGAGATCCAGCCAGCCCATCCTACAGGAGATCTGTCCTGGGTGTTCATTGGAGGGACTGATGTTGAAGCTGAAACTCCAATACTTTGGCCACCTGATGCAAAGAGCTGACTCATTTGAAAAGACCCTGATGCTGGGAAAGATTGAGGGCAGGAGGAGAAGGGGACAACAGAGGATGAGATGGCTGGATGGCATCACCAACTCAATGGACATGGGTTTGGGTAGACTCCGGCAGTTGGTGATGGACAGGGAAGCCTGTCATGCTGCAGTTCATGGGGTCGCAAAGAGTGGGACACAACTGAGCGACTGAACTGAACTGAACTGAACTGAAATGAGTGATGACCCGACCTGTTATAGAGTAAGACCGACAGTCATTCAATTAACTTTATAATGGGAAACTCCAAAACTGTGTATTGTCAGGCATTATGCTTTTTTAAAACAAAGCAGTTGACAGGGTATTTTTCTTTTATGAGACACACAAGTCTCTCTAACTTTCAAAAACAAAACAGGTAGGTGGATATAACTCTTTTACTCTAAACTTTTAGTTAAAAAGTGGAAAAACGAATCAGTTACTCAGTTGAAGAGCCAGACGCTTGGCTTTTCAATAAGATACATATACTTATCTCCTATTGATTCTGTTTCTCTGGCAGACCCTGACTCTCTAGATTCTATTTCATTTTACAAACATAAAGCAAGGTGGACTTGGCCATAAATCCTAAGAACAGTATAACTGATGTACGTTTGCTTACATTTGAATTTTTGTTTTTTCTCAGAAGGGTGTAAGCTGTCCCACCCTTTAGGACAGTGTGCAGATGAGACAGCAAACAAAGCCCAGATGCTGACCCATGGAATGAAGCCTCAGAGAGTGTACTGACCCAACAGGGTATACAGAACAGTACTTGGGGAGCTGTTATTATATCATCATCAAGGGATTAAAGCCTCCCTAGACAAGCAGTGACAAAGCACAGAAGAATTGAACCACGCCTTACAGGATGAATTTGGGCTCCTGGAAACATTCTCAAGATTTTAGCCAGTTCTCCTTGCTTTTCTTTAATCAGAGCTATTACAAAGATGTTTGGGAAAAGCCCTTAAACCTGATGATTCCTTCTTCTTGGGGGAGCATATCAGCAAGATTGGATAGAGTTAGGAAAGAAATCAAGGGGCTTAGTTAAAATCGGGGAGAATCAAATTAAGTTTATTTATATGATATCAAATGCTGGGTTTTTTATGTATGATAAAGTTAACTTTATTTAAATTTTGCATGCATTTATTTATTTTTATAAAAATATATGTAAGGGTATTAAATCTATTACAGAATAAAACCAAATAATCTCTCTTAAAGCTACTTACATAACTAGAAGAGAAATTCTCTCTGGTATCCTTGAGTTTACACTATGCCTACACTGCTATCTTTGAAGCTGTAATGAAATCTGGCATATAGATTCAAGCTGTGTTTTTGCAGAATAACTCGAATAGGATTTAATGTCTAAGAAGAGAGTGGGTGTGAAATACTTAAAACCCAGAATCAAAGGCCTGTCTATTTACAATGACTTTCAACTCTATTAGGATGATAAGATAGATTATTTAAATCCATCTTTTATTTCATAGAATCATTTGCCACTGATCTGAAATAAAAATAACCTTGCCATTGGATATGACATCAAAATAAAGTCAAAGATGGAATGTGTTTTCATGATTAATGGGAATTTTTAAAATAACTGCTACTTAGAATAAATGAGTAGGCAATGGCACCCCACTCCAGTACTCTTGCCTGGAAAATCCCATGGAGGAGGAGCTTCCATGGACGGAGGAGCCTGGAGGGCTGAAGTCCATGGGGTCGCTAAGAGTCTGACAAGACTGAGCGACTTCACTTTCACTTTTCACTTTCATGCATTGGAGAAGGAAATGGCAACCCACTCCAGTGTTCTTGTCTGGAGAATCCCAGGGATGGGAGAGCCTGGTGGGCTGCTGTCTATGGGGTCACACAGAGTCGGACATGACTGAAGCAACTTAGCAGCAGCAGCAGCAGAATAAATGATAAAGTAACTTTTTTTAAGGATGAGAGAAAACTTTTGGAGGTGATGGATATATTTATGGCATACATTGTGGTAATGGTTTCACAAATGTATGCTTATTTTAAAAACTCATGAAATTATATACATTTAATATGTGCAGCTTTTTGTATATCAAGCATGCATCAATAAGGTAGGTTTTTAAAAAAGAACTTTCCTTTTAAGTTAAAATTAACTTTCCTTTTTTCTGATTATAAAAGCAGTAAAGGTTCATTTCAAGGAAAACTGCAGCAATTTACATAAATGTTTTATCTTAGAGAATTGTGTGTTGCATCAAAATAAAACTGCATCAAAATAAAAAGGTTATTGTATAAATAATTGTGTTTCCATATAATCGAGTGTTATTTATCCTAAGTATACTTACGATACTTATGTATGAGTGAGTGAATGAGTGAAGTCACTCAGTCGTGTCCGACTCTTTGCGGCCCCGTGGACTGTAGCCTACCAGGCTCTCCATCCATGGGATTCTCCAGGCAAGAATGCTGGAGTAGGTTGCCATCTCCTTCTCCAGGGGATCTTCCCAATCCAGGGATGGAACTCGGGTCTCCCGCATTGCAGGCAAATGCTTACCCTCTGAGCTATCAGGGAAGCCCTACTTATGTATACTTATACATATTTATACTTATTATAAGTATAAATAACACAATTTTATTAAAAGATTAAAAGTAAAAGTCTCTATCCCTCTCCAATCTCTATTTTCTCGAGGTACCTGATCTTAAGCATTTCTTATATATTTGTTTCAAACTGACCAAGAGATACTACAATTTTATCCCCCCACTCCAAAGCCATTTTCATCATATGCTTGCAGTCATGCTGTCCCATGGAGAATCTTAAAAATCAAAGACATTAGTGGGCTTTATAACATATAGTCAAGTTCAATGAAGGTCCCCCTTTTTGTAAGACTGTCCCAATATATAATTTTTACTTTAAGGTATAAATCAATGGTAAAAATCTAACACATTTCCAAGTCCATGCACCAAGTCTGTTTGTATATCCCAGGCAACTCTCTACCTACTAAGCTGAATTAGTCACTTCAAAAGCCAGCCTATTCTATACAGCCTTGCTCCACCATAATCTTAGCTTCCTGACCACTCCCACCACTGGAGAACTAAGGCATCTTCCTACAGAGGCCACAGCCACTTTGCCTTGGGCTCCCACAGGCTCCAGCCTCTTCTCTCTGTATCTGTGCAATGAGATGCAATATCCTTATCAACTCACTTCAGTTCAGTTCAGTTCAATTCAGTTGCTCGGTCATGTCTGACTCTTTGCAACCCCGTGGACTGCAGCATGCCAGGCACCCTGTCCATCACCAACTCCCAGAATTTACTCAAACTCATGCCCGTTGACTAGGTGATGCCATACAACCATCTCATACTCTGTCGTCTCCTTCTCCTGCCTTCAATCTTTCCCTGCATCAGGGTCTTTTCAAATGAGTTAGCTCTTCACATCAGGTGGCCAAAGTATTGGAGTTTCAGCTTCAGCATCAGTCCTTCCAATGAATATTCAGGACTGATTTCCTTGAGGATGGGCTAGTTGGATCTCCTTGCAGTCCAAGGGACTCTCAAGAGTCTTCTCTAACACCAAGTTCAAAAGCATCAGTTCCTTGGTGCTCAGCTTTCTTTATAGTTCAACTCTCGCATCCATACATGATTACTGGAAAAACCATAGCCTTGACTAGATAGACATTTGTTGGCAAAATAATGTCTCTGCTTTTTAATATGCTCTCTATGTTGGTCATAACCTTTCTCCCAAGGAGTAAGCGTCTTTTAATTTCATGGCTGCAGTCACCATCTGCAGTGATTTTGGAGTCCCCAAAATAAAAGTCTCTCACTTTTTCCACTGTTTCCCCATCTATTTCCCATGAAGTGATGGGACCAGATGCCATGATCTTCGTTTTCTGAATGTTGAGCTTTAAGCCAACTTTTTCACTCTCCTCTTTCACTTTCATCAAGAGCCTTTTTAGTTCCTCTTCACTGTCTGCCATAAGCGCGGTGTCATCTGCATATCTGAGGTTATTGATATTTCTCCCAGCAATCTTGATTCCAGCTTGTGCTTCCTCCAGCCCAGCATTTCTCATGATGTATTCTGTATATAAGTTAAATAAGCAGGGTGACAATATACAGCCTTGACGAACTCCTTTTCCTATTTGGAACCAGTCTGTTGGTCCATGTCCAGTTCTACCTTGCAAGGCTTTAAAAATCTCTTCCATGCATATGTTGATCATCACTAATATTAATTTCATTAATTTCCATGAATTTCCCCTCGTGGGAGAAATTTAAAAACAGGTGGCTATACATACCCTAATGGGAACTCCTATTGTGGTTTAGTTGCTAAGTTGTGTCTGACTCTTTTACGATCCCATGGACTGTAGCCCGCCAGGCTCCTCTGTCCATGGGATTTTCCAGGCAAGAATACTCGAGTGAGTTGCCTTTTCCTTCTCCAGGGGATCTTCCCAACCCAAGGATTGAACTCATGTCTCCTGAGTTGCAGGCAAATTCTTTACTGCTGGATCACTGGGGAAGCCCCTTCCAAATCTGATTGTATCTTGTCCCCTCAACTTCAACCAGGTCTAATTTTTCTCTGCACTCGTCCTTTTTCTCTACCTTTCACAAGAATCCATCTGCAGAAGAAAATATCCACAAATCTAATCCATCCCACTGAGAATTTGCTTTAGAAGCTGCAAAAAAAAAAAAAAATAGTGTAGACAATTATCTCTGTTCACCAACTTGTTTCTTTCTTGTTTATGTGTGAAAGCAAAGTATACTTCACGAGCATACAATCTTAAACTAGTGAAATCTGTTTCCATCATGGGACCTTTTAGTCCCTGTTTTGCCCTTGTTAACATCTTCCTTCTTAATGCTTCCTCCTCTTCCCTCAAGTTGGATAAATTCAATCAAAGCCTGCTGTGACGGAAGAATCTGCCATGTACATCACCTCTGCATCAGAGAATGGCAACAGTTTAAAGTAGCTGGATATTTGTGCTGAATAACCCAGTGCACTTTTAGAGTTTGCAAATTGTTTTAGATTCTTGGACTTTAAGAAATTCTTATAGTCCTTTGAAGTAGGTATTCATAACCTCATTACGCAGATAAGTTAAAGCATGAACAATTCAGCGCACACTTCCTAGTCACAAAGCTCATAGGTGGAAGAACCTAGGTTTGAGTATATGTCTTGCTAAAATTCTTTGTTAGAACATAAGTGCCTTTGAAAATACCTGAAGCCTTAGTCTAAGTTAGAACCGTCTTGATGTGAGAGAATTTCAGGCAGATCAGGTTTGGAGAAAAGGAAAAATAAAACCTTTCTGGAATCTATACTTGGATATATTGTATTTAATTTGATTGTTATAAATATATCTTTACAAATATCCAAATATAATTATCTGATATAAGGTAATGAATAAAGGATTCAGATACTCCATGGATAAAAGGCTCTCTGTGGGTTGTCTGCTTGGAAAAGACTCCTCAAATCTGAGCTTTTAGCTTGCAAGTCATATTGAAGCTTACTATGTTTCTTAATGTACAAAAAATCTTTCTCCTAATCTAACCTTGTTTTTTCCTCTCCCTTTTTTCCCTCTACTGTTGCTATTTGTCTCCCTATCTACCTTTATTTTATTTTCAAAAACTCCTCATGCTTAGCTTTTCATGGAAATGATGAAAACCTCATTCGCTTGTTTTTTTCACTCTGCTGCTGCACAGCAGTTGCTACAGAAAATAATTCAGGAAATGTGTCCTTTTCAGCACTTGTAGTGTGAACTGAATGTTCGTGTTCCTCCAAAATTTTTATGTTGAAGCCCTAGACCCCAGTGTGGTATTTGGAGGTGAAGGCAATGGCACCCCACTCCAGTATTCTTGCCTGGAAAATCCCATGGACAGAGGAGCCTGGTAGGCTGCAGTCCATGGGGTCGCTAAGAGTTGAACCCGACTGAGCGGCTTCACTTTCACATTTCTCTTTCATGCATTGGAGAAGGAAATGGCAACCCACTCCAGTGTTCTTGCCTGGAGAATCCTAGGGATAGGGGAGCCTGGTGGGCTGCCATCTATGGGGTCACACAGAGTTGGACACGACTGAAAAGACTTAAAGCAGCAGCAATGAGAAATTTAGGAGGAGGCGATGGCACCCCACTCCAGTACTTTTGCTTGGAAAATCCCATGGATGGAGGAGCCTGGTAGGCTGCAGTCCATGGGGTCGCAAAGAGTCGGACACGACTGAGCGACTTCCCTTTCTTTAGGAGGGCACTGACTTCATGATGGAATGCGTGTTTGCTTAAGAAGAACAGCGACCAGAGCTTGTTTGCCCTCTGCCACGTGAGGACACAGTGAGAAGGTGGATCTCTGTACATCATCAGGTTCTGGACCCTCACCCAAACCACACTGGCCAGCACCTTGATCTTGGACCTCCAGGAGAAATAAATCTCCGTTGTTTAAGCTGTTCAGCTACGGTGTCCTGTGGCAGCAGCCCAAGGCAACTAACACAGTGTGGTTTGTAGTTTGTTCTGTGTGCATGTGTGACAACCCTAGTAAATACTTTTCAGAAATTCCTGTATTAAGTGACACTTTCTCTCCATATATCCTTACAGACTTCAACTCACCCAGGCTAAGTTTGCAATGGCACTTTGAACATTGTAGAACAGATTTCACATACTAAGATGCTATTTATCAGATTATTATTCCAATCATAACAGTATTATTAAGGACTTTTAAAGTAATTCCTATGTCTCTTGATTTATGGTAACCATACCAAATAATCTCTATGTACACCATTTTATTTAAATGCCTTTGATAATTCTAAGGGGTTAATACTATTATATCTTGATTTTATAGATGATAAATCTGATTTGGAAAGAAGTTTCTTACTTATTTCATGTATAATATTCAGTGAATGTGAAAGGGACAGAGTGAAGGGACAAAGTAGGTGATTAAATAGTTAATCATACTACAAGACCGTCAGTAGAAAAAATATGGGAGACCACTGTAAGTTAATGATTACTCAAGAAAGCAGGTTTGCTTAACCACAAAACCAAACAGGCTTGCTTAGCAACAAAACCATACTGCAGAAGCACGAGGCATGCCCCCGGACAACAAAACAATGGTGGCATGAGACTCACATCCTGCCCAACGAACCCAGTGAGTTAATGATCCCTAGGCCATGCTCACTGCACGTATAAAAAATAGTCATTTGTGTACCTAGCTTGACTATGTAGGAATAAGAAAACTCCTCTGCTCAACCTGGAGGAAGAGCTGAGGAGAGAAGCATGACATTGACTCAAGAAACACAAAGAAGTTCTTCTCCTCCTCCCCGCTTGTCCTTTGATTTTAAAACCGTAGCCTGATAAGTTCTTGGAGCACAGCATCTCTCACCCTCCAGCTTGTAAGCCTCAAAAGCCTCCTATTCTAATTAATCACTTTTTATCTATCACTTTGCCTCTCACTGAATTCTTTTCTGCACTGAGACATGAAGGACTATGGTACTGGAACTCTCCAGAGCCCCTCTAAACAACACCAATGGTTTCAGATGCAGGATTTGAAATAATCAGACGTCACTGGAAAGTTTGTTAGTTCACTTATAGATAACCAGTGGTGTGGAACTTAGCAACTTACCCCTAGAAAATAGCATCCTCAAGAATTAATTTATTACCGTAAAAGATCCTAGTATCCAGCCTGAACTAGGAAATATTTCTTTAAGTCTGTGTCACTTTAACATGCTGCATTTCAGTTATGTTTTCTACTAAATTGCCCCAAACATGATTTAGATAGTTGAAGATTTTATGTTGAGTCCATAAACCAAAGCAAAGCCTAGCAGTAGCCTCAATGATAATCATAGGGACAGGAACATTTGCAGTGGAAAATCTAGAATTATCATGTGGGCCCTGAGAGGAGGAGAGCTTGATTTGCTTACCTGAGGTTGGTTCTCACACTAGAAAAGGAAGTCTTACCTGCTCAGGCATTTGGCAGAAAGCCCAATGAAACTGCTTTTGTTTTGGTGAGAGCAACTGATCTGTGAGGAATGTTTGAATACAGAAGAGATAAATAGGACATTTTCCAAGGTCCAGGGAGCTGTAGGAACCCACAAGGACAGAATTTTTGGAATAAGTATGCAGAGCCTATGCGGTTGGATACTTGGTGTGGATGACTGAAATTTAATTTATAGGCTCTTTCAGGTTCTAAATGGAATCATTGAATACTATTTTTTTCAAGATTGGGATGAGGATATAAAAATATATTGAACTGGACACTGTTTACTATTCTTTCTTTGTGTTATCTCTAATGCTGCAATGCTAAAATAAAATAGTAAGAAAAAGTAATAATAGCTTCTAGGTAATGAATATCTCTACTAGATCAGGCATAGATTTAGACTTTTTATATTTTATCTAATGCACTCCTTACAGAAACCCAGATTTCTATGCTCATTTTATTTATCCAAGAAGTAGCATAGGCTCGGAGAGGACAGTTTCTAAAGATCACAGAATTATAGACCATAGAGTTGAGATTTGGACTTGTATTTGCTTGCTCTTAAGCCAATCCAAGGACAGAAACATTTGGTGGTAACTAATATATTATATTCCCTATTTCTGCATAGAGTTCAACCCCTGTAGACATAATGGTTTTCTCAATGGACCAATTAACTTCCTTTATTGGAGTCAATTTTCTGATTTGCTTTAGTCCTAGGAGTAATCTATGGGTCACTTTTATCACCTATTGTAATCATAGCACTTTTACCACCATTTTGCCGTAAGTCTGGGAGATCATATGTGCCTGTCTGCTAAGTCGCTTCAGTCGCGTCCAACTCTTAGTGACCCCATAGACTGTAGCCTACCAGGCTCCCCTGTCCATGGGATTCTCCAGGCAAGAATACGGAACTGGGTTGCTGTACACTCCTCCAGGGGATCTTCCTGACCCAGGGATTGAACCTGTGTCTTTTATGTCTCCTGCATCGGTGGGTGGGTTCTTTATCATTAACACCACCTGGGAAACCCCTGGAAGGTAATATACATCCCTTATTCAAACTTTAACTGGTTATAATGTTTTCATTCGCAAGACAGAATTTATGTTCATTATCAGTCCAAATATCTGATTGCAAGTATGCAAATGAACAATTTTATAAATGTGTTTCTATTCCATCATGTTCTTGTGAGCTAGGTTCTGTGTTTGGTGGTTGAGAGATACTTAAATTTATTTTCAGAACATCTCAAAGATCAAAATGAATGTCAAATTTCTCTTTATTGCATGAACTCTTTTTAAAAAATTTTTAATTGGAGGATAATTGCTTTACAATGTTATATTTGTTTCTGCAGTACAACAATGCGAATCAGTCATAACTGTATAAATATATCTCCTCCCTCTTGAGCCTCCCTCCCACCCCTCTCAGTTATCAAAGAGTGCCAAGCTGGGCTCCCTGTGTTATACCGCGGCTTCCCACTAGCTATCTGTTTTATACGCAGTAATGTATGTATGTCTGTGCTACTTTCTCAATTCGTCCCACCTCTCCTTCCCCCAATGTGTCCATACGTCTGTTCTCTATGTCTGCATCTCCGTGCATGAACTCTTTAAATCATATTTGATCAAAGCTCTTATATTTTAGGTTTTGGTGTCTGATTTCATTTACATACAATTTGACACTGCTTCAAACTCACTTAAATATATGTACACTGAAGTGAAACCACTGGTATTTGTGAGAAGTGCTTTGTTGGGTTAGCCTATTCAAAACCGCTCAGCCCTGAGAGATAGAATTTCAGTCTAAGTAAGTTAGCTCCACTCGATTTATGAGTCCCAAATCCTAGTCTTTGGCAAAATTCCCTTGGATGGGAACTCAATACCAACTCTTGCCCATAAAGCAGATAAATGAGGCTTCTGTTTGGAATATAGAATATATCTAAAGTAATGCTCCTTAAACATTTTCATCTTTGGGGTTGTGGTCCAGGGTTTGTGGTTACTGCTAAAAACACTGCCATTAAACCTTCTGGAGCAGCAGACACAAGAATGTGTCCTTTTCCCATCTTTTTATGGACCAAAAGTAATTTCACCTGGTGTTTAAAAAAGCAGCAATATTCCAATCAAGTAAAGGAGAACACAGAGTATTATCTACTGTTGATTGATGAATCCTAGAATCAGATCTGATGTTTGCCTTCATATCCACCAGTTAAAGAAACTAAGGATGTTGCAAAATGCAGAAGAATATTTAAGAGAAAATTGATATGCCCTAATCTATAGTAATCCATGTTTACTACTTTTTGTTAATAATCAGTATCTGAAGAAGGAGACATAACTGCTTATTTGTGATGGAAGGCCTTTACCAGACCTGCCCATGAAAAACTCCTTTGGTAAACATAAATAGAGTATTCTTGGGTCCTGAGGTATAGGTAACAGGAGATTGGCTGGTGCTGGCATGGCAAATGTTTTAAGCCTTGGAGCCTGGGTATGCAGCCTGGGTAGCATGCTACGTAGTAAATCTAATGCCTTTTAAGTTATTTCTGGATGTTGATATAAAGGAGAACAATGCTGTACTCATCTGACCTTGAGGACAGCCTCCTTCCACGATGGCAAGACCACTGGTATCAGAGTGTTCCCATGAGAACACAAAGGAAGCAGTGGGGCTCATGCCTACTTACTTCAGTCTTTGCCTTCTGTTCATTCTTTGTACTCCTTATTAGCTACTTTTGGAGTAAACAAAAGTAAAACAATATTGAATTGAGTCCAAGTCATCATTCTTACCCACCACCAAATCATAAGCAGACTTTGAAATGTGACCAACTTTCCTTAAAATGTACAGATTGTTGCATGAACTAACAAATGTCTTGAAGCCCAAATGATTTAACTTTTAAGAAAAAGATAAATTTATAAATATGATGATATAAAAAGAAAGAAGCATGTATTCTTTAGGAAAGAAATAAAATGTTTGTTCCCTAACTCTGAAATCCAGATATTCTGTTATACACTGCTTTAATTTATCCAACTTTAGGGTGCATATAATGTGGACAAGTAGTAGGAAAAAGATTTTAAAGCTTGATAATTTCTACATGAAATACATTGTACAAATAACAATAAAAGTAAAAGCTATGAGTAAATGTAGTATAAATTTAGGAGCATTTTTTTTCAAGCCCATGGAGAATTACTTGAGAAATGTACAAGTAGCTCTTAAAAGGTGGAAAGTGTGTAGGAAAATATCATTTTTCACAATAACAAAATCTATGTTTTTATATGGCTTTGAGGTGGCCAAGGTGCTGAAAATAAGAGTTTCCAAAAATATCTTGGCTTTTCTTTTGTCCCAGCTGAATTCCAGTTGACAATTTACCTATAAAACCATTATCCACTATAGCAGGCTGTTCCAACTGTCTTCTTCTGGGTATATTTTTCATTTACCTGAGGCTTCAATATCATATCATGTAATTGTATTAATTAGGATCCTCATGGGTGCAAGAGACAGCAACTTAATTCATATTGTGTGAAGCCAAAAGATATATGTATTTGAAACCAAATATGTATTTGAAAAGTCAATAGCTCCAGCTGCTCAAGCACTTCATGTTTGTGGACTACTTGCTGGAATGGGGAAAGGATATGTTTGTTACTGGCTATTATTTATGTTGTAGAATGGGGTTTAGAGTCAAGCAGACATGGGTTCAAATCCCAATTCTCTCACATAGTACCTTTGGGATCTTGGTACATAACTAAACTCTGAGCTTCTGTTTTTTTTTTTTTTTTATGTATGAAATTGATTTAAAGTAGCTCAGTCGTGTCCAATTCTTTGCGACCCCATGGACTGTAGCCTAACAGGCTCCTCCATTCATGGGATTTTCCAGGCAAGAATACTGGAGTGGGTTGCCATTTCCTTCTCCAGGAGATCTTCCCAAGCAGAACAATTTTATGAGAGGAGAGAAAAAACCTACTTTCTCTTTTGAAAGTGAAAGTGTTAGTCATTCAGTCATCTCCAGCTCTTTGCAACCCCATGGACTGTATCCCACCAGGCTTCTCTGTCAATGGGATTCTCCAGGCAAGAATACTGGAGCAGGTAGCCATGCCCTCCTACAGGGGATCTTCCCTACCCAAGGATTGAACCTGGGTCTTCTGCATTGCAGGCAGATTCTCTACTGTCTAAGCCACCAGGGAAGACCCCTTCTCTTTTGGGGACCCTATAAGCTTCTGGAAAAGGCCAGGGCAGATAGAAGAGCTTGTGTGGAAGCCATCTGAGCAGTATACTGGGTAAGGCACAGAAGTATTCCAGAGCATCTTGCTCTGTGTGTTGGAGAATCTTCAAATCACCTGATGTCAAAAATATAGCAGGAATGAAGAAAATGGAGCAATGCTAATTAAGGATGTAAGTAGAAAATACTTCTGCTCTTATCTACTGAAATTAAGAGTAACATCAGTTCTGCTTTGTGACAGCTCGGTAAGTCCTGCTGTCTCTTAATCCATAGTCAGTGGTAAAATAATTCTTATATCACAAGCACTATGAGTATATATCAAAACATGTTTAGAGACACTTAAAGATTCCAACTGAATTTTTAAAATTTGGACAGGTATTTTCAAGTTTGTGAATTACTGAAAGAGGATGGTGAATTTAAAGTTAAAATATACACACATGAGGTAAATAATACCATGATCATAGGCCACAGATTTAGATCTATGTCATGGAAATTGGACATGTAGAATTTATTTAGGAACTCTCAAAGCCTGAAGCAGAGACATATACAAGGCCCAGGTCTATAGGAAGAAAAGGAACAAAGAGGATTCTTGAGTCTGATCATATACCAAGGAAAGTTCTTAGTTCAACTTTTCAGGACATGATCTTACTCAGGGTCACTCAAGAAGAAAATTGCGTATATACATGGAACTTTTTCCCTCTAGTGAAAATCTAAAAGCAATTCACCTTTCACAGTATGCAAAAGCAAGAGAGTATATTACGCGAGAAAATGTTATATTGCTTCAGGGAAATGCAGCTCTTGACACATAGCCAATATGTGTTTTAATTTTATTTTCTAATTGATAGCTGTTTTGTTTCCTAGTAGTCTGATGAATTAAAAGCTATTAACTGCTTTTCTTATTAAATTTTAAAATTTTTCTTATTTTAATATTGTCTGTTGCAAAGTCAGGTCCAGATTAATAAACAAAATACAGTATAAGAAGAAAAATCAACAACAAAAGGGCTTACTGGTAAAGCATTCAGGTTCTTCAGGCTTTGAGGAAATGTTGGATCCATCACTTATTTGTCTTTGGTCTTGTCATTTATGAGGTTGACTAATTCATTTTAATGATTTCAGTAGTTAAGTCCACGCAAAGGAAGAAAGGCATGCTTTTCAGAGATGCTACTTCTCTATCTCAGTTGTCTATTGCTCTGTAAAAAAAAAAAAAAAAAGCCATGGTGGCTCAGATGGTAAAGAACATGCCAATGCAGGAGACATAAGAGACACGGATTCGATCCCTGGGTCAGGAAGATCCCCTGGAGAAGGGAATGGCAACCCACTCTGGTGGGCTATAGACCATGGAGTCGCAGAGTCGGACATGACTAAGTGACTAACACTTCATTTCACTTTAAACTCAGTGGCTTAAAACAATGACAGGTCTTGTTTGGAACTGCTCAGGTTACTGCAATCAGACAGCAGCTAAGCCTGGAATGTCTGTGTGGTTCCTCCCATGTCTGATGAGTGGCAGGGAGGGACATCTGAATGGCGAGGACCTCTCTTTCTCCACATGGACTCGCCATGTGACTAGATTAGGCTCCTGTGCATGATGGTCAGACTTGTCACAAACTATCCCAGATTCTAGAGGAGGTGAAATACATTCCATCTCTCAGTGCGAGGGGTGCCAGGAATGTGTGGCCGTCACATCTACCCTTAGATGTTTGTAATCAAGATGGTGTCTTTTACCTCTTCTTTTTTTTTCCCTTTATTTTCCTCAAAGCATGTCATTTATACTCTGTCTTCAATGAATACAGAGATTTCAGAGAGAGTCGCCTTTTTCCTTGGAGGGTGCCAGAAGTTTGGCATTTCTAGAGGGCCTCTGGGAGGCCATAAGCCTGATTTCAACCCTGAGCTGAGGGTCGGCAAATGAAGGTCAGCAAATCAAGGGATGGTCCAACCTGTGAGGTTGCTTGAAGGTGGTGAGGGCAAGCTGGTGCAAAAGAGCCCCACGTTTGGGCAGGATCCAGTCCAAGGATCCAGCCTTTGTCACTCTGGGCCCACTCTTAGCTGGGCCCTGCCAAGTCCACGATGAAGATGTCTAGCAAACAGGCACAGTGTTTACTGCCGACTCTGCTTGTCAGGACAAGGCAACAGGCAGTTCTGTTCTTCCCTCCCCACACCCACAGTGCAACACATCCCTGGATAATAATAGGCTTCATCTTTATTAAGTAAATCACATTGGCATTACAGCCCCACCATAAACTCCTTGACCTTGCCAAATTAGCAAAAGCCAAGCATTATGAGTACTTATTTATGAAGTTTCAACCATTTGCTTAGGGTATTTATTAAATGGCCATATCTGTAGATATACCCTATCTTAACCATTGCATAATAAATAATGTGAATTTTCAAAGAGCATCATTGATTTTTTTCTTTTGCCACAGATATGTGGTAACGCTTTCCTTTTTTGTTCTAAGAAGCCAGACAAATAGAAATCTTGGAAATTATGGGTCCAATTAGTCTTCTTGGTAAAAAGCCCATATTGTTTGTAAAATATTGGACCTCCCCCATTATCCAACAATAAGGTTCTAGATTTGGAGTGGCCTTATGACTGTAAAATGCTTATGGAGCATTTTAGTCATTGTTTTGAACAATTTTTAGCCTCATAAGCTTAAGTAAAACCAGTTGTAGTAGAAATTAGATAATAAAAGGTAATGGAGGGGTTAGGAGGACCCTTCCATATTCTATTGATTAAGTGAATGACCACAGTTTAGGGATCTTTCTGATGCTCCAAAGAAGAGAAAAATAAGGTGGGAGGAATAAATAAATCTCTTCCCTTGTAGTAGAGACAGTAAGTTCCAGCAGAAATAACCTAAACAAAATCACATCCAAGTCCATACCCAATGGTGAAATTAAGGGCAGAGTTTTGGTTGCATAATGTTGTTGACTATTATTTGGTATTGGATTAATAACAATGGAGAATGATAAATACCAAAATGAGTGGTAAGTTTTGATAGAAGCCCTTTAACAAAATATGAGTAGAAGGTGAAGGGGATAGATAGACATGTTAGTTTAAAAAAACTCTCATTCTCTTTCTTCATCTCATCAAAATGTCTTTGTGGCTTTATGAAGTAAATATTTTGTATTTAGAAATTCAGGAATAAGTACCAAGGCCTCATGTAGATGTAGAAATTTTGGAAGAATGAAAGTAGGAATCAAAAAGAAATAAAGTATATTTATTTTTATTTTTTAAAGTTTATTGAAGTATAGTTGATTTACAATGTTGTAGTAATTTCTTCTGTGTTGCAAAGAGATTCAATTATACATATATGTTTTTCATATTCTTTTCCCTCATGATTTATCTAAGGATACTGACTGAGTATAGTTCCCTTTGCTTTATAGAGGATCTTGTTGTTTATCCATTCTATATATAATATTTTGCCTTTGCAAATTCCAAACTTCCACTCTTTCCCTCCCTGTCCCCTCTTTGGCAAATAAAAATCTGTTCTTTATGAGTCTGTCTTTTTTCTGTAGATATGTTGATTTGTACTGTATTTTAGATTTCATGTAAAAGTGATGTTATATAGTATTTTTCTTTCTGACTTATTTTGCTTAGTATGATTATCTCTAGGTCCATTCATGTTGCTGAAAATGGCATTATTTCATTCTTTTCGGTGACTGAGTAATATTCCATTTCTTATATGTACCATGTCTTTATCCATTCTTCTGTTAAAGGCTATTTTATAAACAAGAGCCTTATTGGGCTTCTTTGACTTTAGCACCCTTGATGATTGTGGCATCTCCTTGCTTTATTCTTCTTATGTTAGTTACTTAGTCGTGTCTGACTGTTTGCAACCCCATGGACAGTAGCCCGCTAGACTCCTCTGTCCATGTGATTTTCCAGGCAAGAATACTGGAGTGGGTTGCCATTCCCTTTTCCAGGGGATCTTCCCGACCCAGGGATCGAACCCCCAGTCTTCCCACATTGCAGGCATATTCTTTACCATTGAGCCACTAAGGAAGCTCTATTCTTCTTCTTCTTGTCTTTATATTTTTAACAGAATTTTCCTGTTTTTCTCACTTGTAATTATATATGCATGTATTCATGATGGTCCTTAGTCCTTTTTCTGACTGCATTGTAAGCACTTAAAAAGCAGCAAATACACATCTTCTAGTCCCACTGTAATTTTTCTCCTGCCTGACACAGTGCTCTGAGTTCCTTGGGATTTAGTACAAACTCTTAATTGAAACAGAAGTTGCCATATTCTAAATTAACACCAAGGGTGTGAGCTTATTACTGTTTCATGATGACTACCAAAGGGAAGACAATTACTGGCATCTTATGTGCCACAGGTTATACGTGTGATAACTAAGCAAGGAAATAGATCTGCTTTTGAGCTCAGGTTTCGGTGGAAACTAACTAACTAACTATGGGCATAATTACTTTAGGCCAGGCATCATCACATCACCACTAACACAGGATAATAAAGTATCTATAAGAGTTGGTGATGGACAGGGAGGCCTGGCATGCTGCAGTCTATGGGGTCACAGAGAGTCAGACATGACTGGGTGACTGAACTGAACTGATCCCATTATGGGGTTACAAGAATTAATTGGAATATTGTGTGTAAGGCATTTAAAGTATCTGACATATATTAATAGTTAGATTCAATAAATGTTATCATCATCATGATTGTACTGTGCCCATACTTTTTTAAGTGCTTCAGTTCTTGAAATTTATAATACTGATGCTAGCCTAATTTTATTTTTTATATTTCTGCTAGTATGATCCTGGACCAAGTAAAAACTTCAAAGAATTTCCCTATTTTGAAGAATTCTCTCATTTTACTTATAGTCATTGGTATGAAGGCTTTTATGAAGCTTAAATTGTGTGCCTGCTCCATCTTTCACATTAAACATATCACCATTTGAAGACACCAACTCTCACAGATTTCAATTTGTAAATAATTGTTTTACTCTCTCTAGTGCACTTTTATCACAGTATCTGCTTGAAATTTTATCAGACTGGATGACATTTCTACTGCCCATTATCCTTTTTTAGGGTTGTTCTTAACCATGCCCAAGCCCCAGGGTCATTTGGTGGTGACATGTTATAAATAATATTATTACCATAATTAAAGGTTGGATCAGAGTAGCTTGGGAGGGAAATGTGCTAACCTTTGGCTTGCAATCAAGCCTGGGTCACTGAGGTCATTAACGCAGTTTACTATAGCTGACCAAATACATTTCTTTGAATAGGTGGTAGTTTTCAGAGTAGACATACCTGACACTTAACTGGTGTGATTTGATCTTATTCCAAGTAAATTGGAATATCAAAAATATGATGGGTGATGGTTTACTGTGCCCTTCTATTGTATTTTTATGCAGATGCTTCAAACTTCCAAACCAAATCTTGTCAGTATGTAATGTAAAATGTTTACTTATTGAAGATATAACAAAATATGATCATAATGAAATTTATTGTTTAGTTACTTGGCAACATATTATCTTGTGCCATCAGTGGATAAGATGATGACCATGAATCTGACTATCTTTCTAGCATTTCTCTCTCTTGCCTCAGTAGCAGCTAATTTGCTATAGCTCAGGATGAAACATTTAGAGCCAGAATGATCTAGGGGTTGGATATGAATGCTGGTCTCTGTAATTTTGCAGAGTTCTCCAGGGAAATCTGGGACCCTACCACTGTCCTTCCCTGCTCCCTCTGGAAACTACAGAGGAGTTCTCTCTCTTTCTTCTCTTCTTTTGTGTTAGGTATCTTCTCGATAGGAATAGAGATCATCGCCTTAAAAAAATAGGAAGCTTAAAATAAAAAGTGCTCTTACACTCCTAAAGCCTAATTGCAAAATTTTCATTCACTTTGCATTTTATATCCTTCTTCTTTTATTTTCCTACTGATTCAAAGTTAAAAAGAATAGAATCCTGTAATGAGCACTCGTTTGCATACAGAATGAATCAAAGTTTGTTTTTGCATTCTCTGAGTAACATATTTGAAATGGCCAAGATAGAGGAATATTTGTCAGGCTCTGAAAGAATTTCAGTGGCAGAGCACGTGTTTACAGTGGCAACATAATCGAGAGCCTGTCTGAGGCCCTCCTGGGAATCATCATGTTCAGAGCTGCTTTTGGCAGCCTGACCTCACTGGCTAGGTTTGACCATCTTTAAATAAGGGCATTGGAGATTTCATTTGTTCAAGTAAAGAAATATTCTTAAAATAAAAGTGTATATACATGTATGGAGAATATATCATGTATTTATTCAATTTTAGGTGAGCTGGGGAGGCCTGGCATGCTGTGACTCATGGGGTCGCAAAGAGTCAGACACGACTGAGCGACTGAACTGAACTGAACTGGTATATATATATTCTCATAACAGTTAATGTTCCTTCACTGACAGTTTATAATGCAATATTATACTGTACATTGTGGATATTATAGATAGCATAAAATTTAACCATTAATAATAAAACATCTATGGTATTAATTTATTCTTGGCTTCCCCACTTAGATCATCAACATTTATAAGAACTGCACACAATACTTCTGTTATAGGTTTAAGGTAGAACTGTAATGATTTCAATACTTACTTATCAAAGAAATTGAAAATTCCCATGTAATTCCTTCCTATTCAGATCTGGATTTGAATGAAAGGAACAAAAAAAGATATAATTCAGAGCTTTGAAAATAATTTTAGAAGATTATTAAAGCAAAGTATTATAATGTCATTGATCAAAAAATTGTTAACTTGTTACACAATTAAAGTTGATATATTTTAGCAATCATATCAATTAATATGCTCTAAAATTAAAAGACGCTTACTCCTTGGAAGAAAAGTCATGACCAACCTAGATAGCATATTGAAAAGCAGAGACATTACTTTGCCAACAAAGGTCCATCTAGTCAAGGCTATGGTTTTTCCTGTGGTCATGTATGGATGTGAGAGTTGGACTGTGAAGAAAGCTGAGCACTGAAGAATTGATGCTTTTGAACTGTAGTGTTGGAGAAGACTCTTGAGAGTCCCTTGGACTGCAAGGAGATCCAACCAGTCCATTCTGAAGGAGATCAGCCCTGGGATTTCTTTGGAAGGAATGATGCTAAAGCTGAAACTCCAGTACTTTGGCCACCTCATGCAAAGAGTTGACTCATTGGAAAAGACTCTGATGCTGGGAGGGATTGGGGGCAGGAGGAGAAGGGGACGACAGAGGATGAGATGGCTGGATGGCATCACTGACTCAATGGACATGAGTCTGAGTGAACTCTGGGAGTTGGTGGTGGACAGGGAGGCCTGGCATGCTGCGATTCATGGGGTCGCAAAGAGTCGGATATGACTGAGTGACTGAACTGAACTGAACTAAAAATTAAAGAAAATGAAGATAAAATTGAATTACTTTAATATCTTATTTAGATTTTATTTATATTTGTCCTTAAGACAATTTATTTCAAGTCCAGGAAATATTCTATTTTTTGGCTCTGTCAATTAAGATCAGTCCCCCAATAGGTCTTGCTTGTAAAGACCAACATTTCCAATGTGGCATCTGGATCAGCTTGCAAATCATTAATAAAGTAACACAGTGTGAGATGACCCAATAAAACTATATCTTCAGTTCATATTTCAATTCATGCAGGCTATCTGATGACACATTACCAAATTATAATACATTTCTCTCATGAGAATCTAGCTGCGTGTCAATCTGATTTTGAAAAAAAGATCAAAGCTGCCCAGTCAAATTAATTCTGACTTGACATACTTGTCTTTCGCTATTGAATTTTGACCTCTTAACACTCGATGTCTTTATTGCTTTTCATTGCTCCTCAGGTTGTACACGAATGGATTGTATTTTACTGAGGAAACTCTTCATATCTATACCAGCTGAATATTTGAAATGTGAAAGAGATTTGGTATTTCTGCATGGCCCCCTAGTACACTGTTCTCTTTGTGTCTCATACATCCTTTTGTTCTGGCAAAGAACAGGACAGTGAGAGTTGGGACATAGAAGGGATTCGGGGATGCCTTTTGCTGACTTTTCAATAGCTGGAGTTTGTAAAAGATCACAGATCAGAAAGGATTTTAAACACTATTGCACCTGAGCTTCCAACTTCTTGAACAATGTGACAAGAATTTGAGATGCCCTTCCAAATGTGCCTGGCTTAAGTTACAAAAAACATTAATAGCTTTGACCTCTTCAACTATTACATGAAGAAAAGGCTCCACTCACTTAAGGGTCACCCTATTGTAATCTCTATCTTTGAAGTGAGTCACGTACTAATTTCCTCTCAGGAAAGTTTAAAGCAAAATATGTTTAGTCAGAAGGATTACTTTTTACTTTAAGAACCCCAAACAGCTGAGATTTGAATGTGATGAAAAGATAGCAAATTAATGCTTTAATTTGAAAAATCTGTGCTAAGTGCTGAACTAAATTACTACCAATCCACAGAGCCTTCATTTACTTTCCTATATTTATGTAAATAGGCATTCTGTTAGTAAATTCTGTTAGTAAACTGAATGAAAGTGAATAAAATGAAATTGAGTATCTGTCCAAATCACATGGGACAGTAACTGACAGTCATAAAAAATAGAGATCGCTACTATGATTAAACAGGCCTATGTAGATCCTTGATTCTATGTGATCGAAAAAACCTTGTTATACTCACCACTGGTGCATTAAAATCTAGGGATATTTGACATGAGAGTATCTCAGGGTTGTTCACTGTGATACCAGGATTTATCAATAGAAGTGCCCTGGAGTTCTAACTGTTCTTTGCTAAACAGACCCTAGCCCTGAATCATTCCTCTGGTTGTCTTCTAGGCCCTTTTCATTAAATATTAAGTGATGATTATAATGAAACATTTATTAAATCTTTACCCCCTTAAAAAGTTTGGTTGAGCCTGTAAAATTTAGCCCCAGCTGCTATCTGAGAAAGCTTAAAACTGACAAAATCATTTCTAAGGCTGTTCTGCTAAGTCACTTGAGTCGCATCCAACTCCTAGCAGCCCCATGGACTGCAGCCTACTACTTCATCCATGGGATTTTCCAGGCAAGAGTAATGGAGTGGGATGCCATTGCCTTCTCCGATTCTTCCTCTACTGTATATAAATCTAAAATCAGAGTGTAACTTCCATGGTATTTCATAGTTAAATTGCAGTGTTTTTTTTTTTTTCTTTGTTGTTGTATACTATCATGGTACAACTTGCAGCGGATAGAGTGGTAGATATAATGAAATGTGGTAGCTCCTATTTTAAGATTTTATCCATCAAATTCATAGGACACATAAAAGCTAGAAAAGCTAACATTTTGCAATCTTTCTATCAGTGAAGATCCATGACTTCATTCCAGTCTCTGATTATAAATAAGAAATCCTTCTTACATTTCTCCATTTTCAGGTTCTGGGCTGGTAACATTGCTGTAATAATTTTTATTAATATGTGTGTGTGTGTTTAGTGTCTGGTAAAACTCTTAATGGATTGTTCTCAGTGGGGATAGTGGAATAGCAGTCAGCCGTTTATTATTGCTATTATTATTATTACTACCAGGAGCCCTCAGATGGTAAAGAATCTGCCTTCAGTGCAGGAGACCTGAGTTCAATCCCTGGGTCAGGAAGATTCTTTAGAGAGGGGAATGGATACCTACTCCAGTATTCTTGTCTGGAGATTTTCCTTGACAGAGGAGCCTGGCAGACTATAGTCCACAACTATAGTAGTGTCTAAAGAGTCAGACACGACTGAGTAACCAAGCATTATTTTTGTTGTTGTCGTTCAGTTGCTAAGTTGTGTCCTAGTGAGCCTAACCAAGAAGACATTCATTTAGACAGACTGACCTCATTGATTCTCTCAATATTGAATTCAAATCAGTGGTAAGGCAGGTTTTCCAGAGAAGCCAAGAAACATCTTGGGCAAAATACTGAGACTCTAAATTTTGGAACTTGAGCTATTTAGCTAACCGGGATTGTGTTTACCTAACTGATTGCTTTTCTTCCCATATGAATACCTGGATGCATGCTAGCATAATCCTTAGTACTTGACACATTCTGTGTTCTTCGCACAGTGTTTAATTCTATGGGCCATCATGCTCAACCAGATAACACTGGAATTTCTTAGAAAAGTGGATTTAAACATTTTTGACCACAGCGTTAATACAGTCTGTTCTCTATGTATTGATAATTCTATAGTACGTATGCACACACATAATTGAAAGTTCCACACAACTGAAGTGAGAACATCAGGAACAATAATTACTGTTAAGACTTTTTGCCTGTGTTTTACTCTAATATGTTTTATTCTGTTGTCTTCTACCCCTATGCCATTTTTAATGTTAACTTCTACTTTTTTTCTTTTATGTATGTAAAGATTTATGTATCACTTGATAGATTTTTAAAAAAGAGTACATATAAACACATTGTGAAGCATAGCAATGAAATTCACTTCACTGCTCCCACATAGAATATTACAAGCATAATGAAAGCCCTCTGTGTTCTTCTTGTTTTCTACCCCCGCCTTGTACACAGAGATTAATACTCCCCTGAGTTTCTTTTCATTGCACCCTTGCTTTTCAGATTTTCTTTTCAGATTTATCACAGAAATTTGTATTCTCAAACAACAAATTTAGTTTTGTTTGATTATAATTTGATATTCTTCCTTGAGTTGTTTTTTATTCTAGTAAACATTACATTTCAAAGATCAACCCACATTCATTCATTATTCAATAAATATTTATTGAATGTAGACTGTATGCCAGCTCCTCTGTCATGTGCTTGGTGTACATCACACAAACTAGATAAGGATACCTACTCTCATAGAGCTTATGTTCTACTGGGAGGAGACAGGCAATAAACAATAGATGTAACAGATATGTAAGTGACATCATATGTTAGAAGGTAAGACCTGATAAGGAAACATAAAATAGGATTAGAAGAATCCAGAGTGCTGAGGTAAAGGTAGATGGCAGTCTTTAAAGGGTTGTTCATGAAAGGCCTTGTTGAGAAGGATGCAGTTGAGCAAAACAACCAGCCAACTAATCCATGGATGAGTATTTGTAATTTATTTACTTTCACTGCTGTATAATATTCAGTGGTATAGACATACCACTGAATTCTTCTTTGTGTAATTATGATATTATAAACTTTCTTGCATTATTTCCTGAGACATGTGCAAGAGTTTCTCTAGAAGTAGAATTTCTAGAAGAGTATACAATGTTTAACTTAAAACAGGCAATTATTTTCCAGTGGTTAATCAAATTATTTTCCCACCAGCTATGTATAAGATTTTCTATCATCCACATTTGGCTAACATTCAAAATTATCAGACTTTAAAATTTTGCCATAAAATTATCTTTTTTGCATCGGATTTATATTGAAGTGAGTACTTTTAATATAAATATTGGCCTTCCTTGTATCTCTTCTGTTCATGAGTTTTGCCTGTTTTTCTGCCAGGTTATTTTTATTTTTTCCCATTGGCTTATAGAATCCAGATGATTGTCTCATCTCAAGATTTTTTATATAAGTTTATCTTTTTCAAATAAAGTAATACAAGTTCTGAGAATTAGGGCATGGGCATATCTTTTTGAATGCTGCCATTCAACCCACTAGAGGAGGTCTTGGTGAAGTCCTCGTACCCCAGCATAACTTTCAGGTCAGTGTTTTCCTTTTGTTCTGTACAAACCCCCCCCTAATCTGAAACTGATGACATCTTGTTGTGTAATTTTATGCCCCTCCCCTTTGCTTTAACTTGCATCATTCCTCCTCTTTCTAATTGTTTCTGCATGGATAACTTGATCAATATCCAGTTTCTCAATCTCTTCTTGACATCTCTACTATCTCACCTCCTCCTCATTTGAGCCAGTCCACACCTATGTCTATCCTGGGGCCTCATTATGGTTCCAAGTCTGTTTTTTAACTTCTTTACCTTTAATCGTCATCTTTAAATTCAACATGTCAAGATGTATTTCCAGATCTTATATTCACTTACCTTACCCGACATGTGTTCTTTAACAACATTGAGACCTAGAGTCACATTTTTATCCCACTTATAAGCCCCCTGTGATAAGTGCTCTGTGATTGCTCTCTGGTAGTGGTAGCAGAAGGATTCATATTCCATCAGCTTAACCATTTATTTGCCAGTATTCTCAATTCTCTCTCTTTTTTCTATATCCAGCTTTTAAAAAGATATTTTTCAGAAACAATCATGGCATCTCTGGTGGAGTAATTGTTAATAGTATACACCAACTTTCAAACTCCTTTTTTTCAATGGACTACCAAAATCAGAAAGCCATTTAAATCACATTGGAGTCTTCATGTGATGCTCTGAACAGAGAAAGTGTAGAATAAGGGTTGACATTTCACAGTTAGCTTGTTGTTTAATAACTTTTGCAAGCCAACCTTACGTTTTGGGAAATGGAAAAGAAAATAGCAGCATTATCCATTAGAAGATAGCCTAAAAAAGGAACTGCTGCTTTCTCACCCTTTTACCTGACCACCCCCAAACCTAAATAAATTACAACAAAATAAACATAAATCTTACCCTTATGGGCCTCCAGGCTGATTGCAGAGAGACAGAAAGAAGAGATCATGAAAAGTGTCAGTAGTGTCTCAGAACTGAAAGGGCATAAATGTAGTTTAGGAGAATAGTATCCCCGAAGAGACACTAAACTGAAACCTAAGTGATGGTAAGAACTGGGTCAACAAAGAGTAGAAAGAAGAGAGTCGGAGAAACATACCTGAAGGCCAGATTATCAGGAGCTTCTGGTCTCAAATTAGATTACTTTGTGAAGCCTTCAGTGATTTCCCATGTCTAAGTCAAATCTTTCTTCCTTCAGTTCAGTTCAGTCGCTCAGTAGTGTCCGACTCTTCGTGACCCCATGAATCGCAGCATGCCAGGCCTCCCTGTCTATCACCAACTCCCGGAGTTCACTCAGACTCACATCCATCGAGTCAGTGATGCCATCCAGCCATCTCATCCTCTGTCGTCCCCTTCTCCTCCTGCCCACAATCCCTCCCAGAATCAGAGTCTTTTCCAATGAGTCAACTCTTTGCATGAGGTGGCCAAAGTATTGGAGTTTCAGCTTTAGCATCATTCCTTCCAAAGAAATCCCAGGGCTAATCTCCTTCAGAATGGACTGGTTGGATCTCCTTGCAGTCCAAGGGACTCCCTCATGCCAAAGTATTGGAGTTTCAGCTTTAGCATCATTCCTTCCAAAGAAATCCCAGGGCTGATCTCCTTCAGAATGGACTGGTTGGATCTCCTTGCAGTCCAAGGGACTCTCAAGAGTCTTCTCCAACACCACAGTTCAAAAGCATCAATTCTTCAGCACTCAGCCTTCTTCACAGTCCAACTCTCACATCCATACATGACCACAGGAAAAACCATAGCCTTGACTAGACGAACCTTTGTTGGCAAAGTAATGTCTCTGCTTTTGAATATGCTATCTAGGTTGGTCATAACTTTCCTTCCAAGGAGTAAGCGTCTTTTAATTTCATGGCTGCAATCACCATCTGCAGTGATTTTGGAGCCCCCAAAAATAAAGTCTGACACTGTTTCCACTGTTTCCCCATCTATTTCCAATGAAGTGATGACACCAGATGCCATGATCTTCGTTTTCTGAATATTGAGCTTTAAGCCAACTTTTTCACTCTCCACTTTCACCTTCATCAAGAGGCTTTTTAGTTCCTCTTCACTTTCTGCCATAAGGGTGGTGTCATCTGCATATCTGAGGTTACTGATATTTCTCCTGGCAATCTTGATTCCAGCTTGTGCTTCTTCCAGTCCAGGGTTTCTCATGATGTACTCTGCCTATAAGTTAAATAAGCAGGGTGACAATATACAGCCTTGACGTACTCCTTTTCCTATTTGGAACCAGTCTGTTGTTCCATGTCCAGTTCTAACTGTTGCTTCCTGGCCTGCATACAAATTTCTCAAGAGGCAGATCAGGTGGTCTGGTATTCCCATCTCTTTCAGAATTTCCCACAGCTTATTGTGATCCACACAGTCAAAGGCTTTGGCATAGTCAATAAAGCAGAAATAGATGTTTTTCTGGAATTCTCTTGCTTTTTCCATGATCCAGCGGATGTTGGCAATTTGATCTCTGGTTCCTCTGCCTTTTCTAAAACCAGTTTGAACATCAGGAAGTTCATAGTTCACGTATTGCTGGAGCCTGGCTTGGAGAATTTTGAGCATTACTTTACTAGCATGTGAGATGAGTGCAATTGTGTGGTAGTTTGAGCATTCTTTGGCATTGCCTTTCTTTGGAATTGGAATGAAAACTGACCTTTTCCAGTCCTGTGGTCACTGCTGAGTTTTCCAAATTTGCTGGCATATTGAGTGCAGCACTTTCACAGCATCATCTTTCAGGATTTGAAAGAGCTCAACTGGAATTCCATCACCTCCATTAGCTTTGTTTGTATTGATGCTTTCTAAGGCCCACTTGACTTCACATTCCAGGATGTCTGGCTCTAGGTGAGTGATCATACCATCGTGATTATCTGGGTCGTGAATATCTTTTTTGTACAGTTCTTCTGTGTATTCTTGCCACCTCTTCTTAATATCTTCTGCTTCTGTTAGGTCCATACCATTTCTGTCCTTTATTGAGCCCATCTTTGCATGAAATGTCCCCTTGGTATCTCTGATTTTCTTGAAGAGATCTCTAGTCTTTCCCATTCTGTTGTTTTCCTCCTTTCTTTGCATTGATCACTGAGGAAGGCTTTCTTATCTCTTCTTGCTATTCTTTGGAATTCTGCATTCAGATGCTCATATCTTTCCTTTTCTCCTTTGCTTTTCACATCTCTTCTTTTCACAGCTATTTGTAAGCCCTCCCCAGACAGCCATTTTGCTTTTTTGTATTTCTTTTCCATGGGGATGGTCTTGATCCCTGTCTCCTGTACAATGTCACGAACCTCATTCCATAGTTCATCAGGCACTCTATCTATCAGATCTAGGCCCTTAAATGTATTCCTCACTTCTACTGTATAATCATAAGGGATTCGATTTAGGTCATACCTGAATGGTCTAGTGGTTTTCCCTACTTTCTTCAATTTCAGTCTGAATTTGGCAATAAGGAGTTCATGATCTGAGCCACAGTCAGTTCCTGGTCTTGTTTTTGCTGACTATATAGAGCTTCTCCATCTTTGGCTACAAAGAATATAATCAATTTGATTCCGGTGTTGACCATCTGGTGATGTCCATGTATAGAGTCTTCTCTTGTGTTGTTGGAAGAGGGTGTTTGTTATGACCAGTGCATTTTCTTGGCAAAACTCTATTAGTCTTTATCCTACTTCATTCCGTATTCCAAGGCCAAATTTGCCTGTTACTCCAGGTGTTTCTTGACTTCCTACTTTTGCATTCTAGTCACCTCCACAAGAATCATCAGTCCTCCTTTTGTAGATTATCTCATCTTAGATTATCTCACAGTGCATAGTATCTGCCTGTTTCCTTGACTTTCTTCCTCAATAGCTCTGGAAACAGTTTGGTGTTTGACTCATCTCCCATAATATCACCATACATAGGCAGGATCTGACATATAATAAAGGCTTAATAAAATTTATCAATTAATTGACAATGAGAGTAAAATATTCAAAGGGCAATAAAAATGGTTGGATACAAATGGCAGCCAGGTGACTTGCTTGCCTTTGTGATGGTCATATTGATGGGACTTATTCAAATCACCTGAATTCAAGGCAACACATATTTATCATAGAATGTGGTTGCTGTAGGCATTGTTGAAATGTCACTTATTCTTCACTCACATGGTATAATGATATTACTCTTATTTATCTGAGGAAATCCCATACAAAATAAATAATATACAGGGTATGTTTGGGCAGACTGAGTACTCAGTCCAATAAAGCAAGACTATTATTTTTATATGTGTGTATTATTAGAAGAACAATATTTTTTTTTCTTTCTTTAGTACTCACTGTGTCACTGCATATGTTTCAGGCTCTGTAGCCATGAGAGATTTGGAAATCAGTCCCAAGAACAGCCATTCTCAACAATACTTCAATGTGTCACAGTTAGTTCTGAGGTGGTGGTTTAGTCGCTAAGTCGTGTTTGGCTCTTTCAAATCCATGGACTTTAGCCCACCAGGCTCCTCTGTCCATGGAATTTCCCAGGCAAGAATACTGGAGTGGGCTGCCATTTCCTTCTCCACAGATCTTCTTGACCCAGGGATTGAACCTGTGTCTCCTGCATTTCAGGCAGATCCTTTACCAACTGATCCACCAGGGAAGCTCACCAAAAAATGGTACTAATGTGTTCAGAACTCTTGGAGCTTTACCACAATTTTGTAAGAAAAGGAGGTAGAATGGGAATTTGAATGAAAACAAACCATTAGCATATTACCTCTGGGACTGATAAGTCAAGGTTATTACCCGTTTCAGAGAGATTAAGGCAGTTATAGGCTTAAACAAGAGCCCTTTAGAGGAAAGAGGTTGGGGGAAGGGTGCTGGTAAACTCGTTTTTCTTATTTAGATTATATTAATATTTGATGAAAATATTTACTTTGAAGTCACAGCATTAATAGGAATTTCACATCCAAGAGTTAATGTCCTATCTATTATTAAAGAAAACCTCATAATTTTTCTGTAAAGGCACCAGATTTCTAGTTACCTTCAGGGACAAAAAGGTAGACTGGCCCTACTTGATTCACTAAAAAAAGGAAACATCCATCTCTGAAAGGTGATGACTTTTAGACAATGCATCATTTATATCATAGGTGAAATAAAAATAAAATTGCATGTAGGCTTCTTGATATATTTCTTTTTTAAAAATTTAGTTAGCATAGGCAGTCCTAGCGTAATGCTTTCATGCCAGCAAATGTAACTTTGGCTTTAATTATCTTCATTTGTAATAATATCATATAGGGTAATGCTGAGACTGTCACACCAATATATTAATATTTCTATATAATTAAGAGGCAATGGAGTATAATGAACACCAGACTGAGACTTTGAAAATCTGAAATTTTAGTAAGGAGCAGCCACTAAAAATTTTAGATGAGCTACTGTAGGTCTTAAGTATTACAATCCAAAAATGAGAAGAATGAACTAAATCAACCAATCTCAGCTGTGTTCCTCAGAAACCTTTGGGCTCCCTGGTAACCTGAAAAAGACCACTCAGTAGGGAACAGAAAATAATTGACTGCAGTCCACGGGGTTGCAAAGAGTCGGACACAACTGAGTGACTTCACTTTCACATTTGGAGAAGGAAATGGCAACCCACTCCAGTATTCTTGCCTGGAAAATCCCATGGACGGAGAACCTGGTAGACTACAGTCCATGGGGTTGCAAAGAGTCAGACACGACTAAGCGACTTCACTTTCACTTTCCATATGTCTTACTTCCACATTAACTGGAATCTCCACTTTGATCTTCTTAAGTATTGGACTTTCTTTGGAGAACTGGTTTCTCTGTTCATTATTTCTTTTTATTTTTTGAGGAGCGGTTTAGCTATCTTCTAGCGACTTCCCAGGTGACTCAGCAGTAAAGAATCTGCCTGAAACGCAGGAGTCACAGATTCAGTCCCTACATCAGGAAGATACCCTGGAAAAAGAAATAGCAACCTACTCTACTATTCTTACCTGGAAGATGCCATGGACAGAGTAGCTGGCGGGCTACAGTCCATGGGGTTGCAAAAGAGTCAGATACGATTTAGCGACTGAACAACAGCAGCAGCTGACTTCTAAAGGTCCTTGCTACACTAATATTCAACCACTATGTTCTAATCTAGTTAGAACTTTCACAAATTCATGTTTTAAATACCTTAAAAATTTAGCTGAAGATGTTTCCAGAATAAGGATTTAAAAAATTTGTCAGGAAAGACCATTTTATGTTATGTTATAAATGCCCCAATCTGGAGTTTATCTTAAAAATAAGAATAAAAATGTTTTACTTATTTTAGAACATGTCATGAATATTCATCTGAAAATACATGATATCCTCAGAATAGAGTATGAAAAAGCACAAGAAGTACCTTCACCTTATTCTGAGAATAATTTTCTGAAGGCTAGCTAAAAACATTTATTTTTTAACTAACAGTGTTTGAATATCTAGTATACACTAGCCATGTACTGTTAAAGCTAAGAATGTCTCGCCTGACCTTAAGAATTTAGTCTAGTGGGAAAGACAGACACATGAATGATTAATTGCAAACTGATGAGGTATATGCAGGGGTAGGAGTATGTAGTATATATTTTAAAAGTGTTAAGCTTGGTGATTAAAAGCATAGAATTTGTGTTCAAATTCTACTTCCACTGATCAATAATATTATGTCTTCTAGTTTCATGACTTACTTGAATAATGGCTTCATTTTCTTCATTTGAAAAATGAAGGTGTGAAAAGTAGCCACCTCTTTTTTTGTGCCAATTAAATGTTATAATCAAGGCTTCCCTGGTAGCTCAGTGATAAAGAATCTGCCTGCCAATGCAGGAGACATGGATTTGATCCCTGATCTGGAAAGATCCCACATACCTTGGAGCAACTAAGCCTATGTGCCATAACTACAGAGCCTGTGCGCTAGTGCCCCCAAACTGCAGCTACTGAAGCCTGCACACCCTAAAGCCTGTGCTCAGCAACAAGAATAGCCACTGCAATGAGAAGCCCACCCATCACAACAGCGGTGAGTAGCCGCTGCTCACCACAACTGGAGAAAAGCTCTCGGAGCAACAAAGACCCAGCACAGCCAAAAATAAGTAAAGAAATAAGTACAATTATTTTTTTAAATGTTATAATCAACATCAAATGCCTAGCATAATGTCTGCATTTTACTCCTAACTTAAATGATAGCTGTTACTATTATACTGCTTGTTAGATTTTTTAATCTGTATGTTGTACACACTAAGTGGAGACAGTATGCTCTTGTGTGGCTTACAAGTAGAGGTCCTGATGGCTTTTGTCTCAGACTAGTTTTTCAAAGGTCTTGAAGAGTAAATAACCTTGGAAGAATAATCTGGAATGCTGTCTCCTCCTGAAACTAAGTATGGGTGGGTTCACCGTCCACTGAAACAAAGACCCTGGGGCAAAAGTCGGGCAGGCTTGCTGCTTGCTAGAAGAGAAGCAGGTTCCCAAGCTTGGGCTTCCTCTGCTGTAGCACAGCCCCCAGCCTGGGGGGGCATCTCCTGGCCCTCTTTGTGTCACCCTGTGGTCAATGGGGCTTGAGGAGCTGGTACACCTGCTGATGCTTTTATGAATGATAATGTCTTTTGTCTCTGAGTCAGGAGTCTTGTCTTCTTACAGCATCCAGGGGGCAGTGAGCACCTGATCTGTTCGCTTGCAGGAAAGTAAAATCTCCGAGCCTTTACAGTTCTTGGTACTAGAGAGACTGAGGTAGAAATCTTACCCCAACCAGAGGGTCACAGCTTTTAAACCATATTTGCTCTGTTTCCCAACCATTTATTATGAAAAATGGTAAGCATATGCCAAGTTGAATACCCCTATATTCCACCACCTATATTATGCTAATACCAATTTATTATATTATAGAATTTTTATGAAAATAAAGATTAGCATTTTTACTTTTTGTCACAACTGTACACCTGATGTACATCTGTATGTCACAAACCTTTGAGCCCCATAATTAGAAGTCAGAACACTGAAGCTCAGAAAGGGTGAGGATCTCGCCTAAAGTCCTGTTTCTAGGAATCCTCTCAGCAGCTCAGTCCTCTGACTCCAGATTTCTGGCTTTCAGTAAAAAGTTATGTATTTATTTCACAGGGTCAGGGAAGAATTATATTCTCCCCACCTTTCTTGAGTTGAAGCAAAGCGTGTTTAAACCTGGAATGGGGCTGAATGTAGAATCTGGCTCATGGTCCAGTTGAATCTCGATTTTCTCTTTTTGAAAATATATACACCCCACTTACGAACATCCTGAACTTAGAAGTGGATGTTCCACTGGGATATCCCTACAACTGCTTTAACTGACACCTCCAGAAACACTGCTGTTACTCTGGTAAGTGGATCCCAGAGCCTCTCCAGAATGTTCTGAGGCCACTAGGAGGTGATTTTGCCATCGCCACTAAGAGGAGGATGTGTGGGGTTTGCAGATGTTCTAGGATGTGAGGAACGAGATGCCGTCCTGTGTCAGAGAAGACTACTGTGGTCTGAAATGAAACCAGAGTGTGATAATTTATCTATTAATAGTTGTGAATTAAATGGCATTTTTGAACTGGCTTGAGCCCCATCCAAAATCTGTCATTGTTTTATAGGAAACACATTAATTTATAAGTAAACTTTAGGTTGATAATATGTAAGTTGGAGATAAATGATAAGTACATATGAACTTTGACGTTGACATTTATAACTTGAAAAATACGTCATTTTTATTACATTCAAGTGTATCCTGACACACAAGCCAGAAAGACACCTCACTGAGTTACTTGTATCATGTGTTCATTTTGAATCCCAGGATCTTTTTCACAGTTGTCAGGGAGTCCACTCAATGAGATCGTTCTCTCAGGACTATAAAAATGGCCATACGATTGACAGACAATATAAAATTGGCACTTTGCAAAGGTAGCTGTCATATTAGAAAGACTAAAAATATTCATTGACTAAATGAATGAATGCACTGAATTATAGTACAAGAATGGTTACAGAGGAAAGTGAGATATATACCATGTTTCATCACTTCTAAGAAATAACTTTCCACATTGTAAATAGTATCTCTGTAATTAAGATGTTTTAAATTGATAACATTAGCAGTATTTTTTTTTCTATCATATAATTCATGATAAATCTTAGAATAGTTTTCTTAATACTCAATGAAATGTACCTTATATCTCTACTTTACCTGTATATTGTGGACTCCTGGTAAGTGGGCCTGTCTCATCGTTACACTAAGAGGTGCTATATTCATTTCTCACAATTCAAAATTTAAAATAGAACATTTCCATTAGCTTTTCTTTTAATAGCTTTCAATATGTGTTCTACCTACCTACTACCATTCAATTACATGATGAATAGGACCTAAAACTTTCTCTCTCCTCTGATAAGCACTCTGCAAAATTGTCAGGGCCACTGCTTGCTGACACAGGAATGACAATTTAGTCTTCACTAGCGTAGGATACGGAGAAGGCAGTGACACCCCACTCCAGTACTCTTGCCTGGAAAATCCCATGGGTGGAGGAGCCTGGTAGGCTGCAGTCTATGGGGTTGTGAAGAGTCAGACATGACTGAGAGACTTCACTTTCACTTTTCACTTTCATGCTTTGGAGAAGGCAATGGCAACCCAATCCAGTGTTCTTGCCTGGAGAATCCCAGGGACCGGGGAGCCTGGTAGGCTGCTGTCTCTGGGGTCGTACAGAGTCGGACACGACTGAAGCGACTTAGCAGCAGCAGCAGCAGCAGCAGTGTATGGTAGTAGCTTCCCTGGTGGCTCATTGGTAAAGAACCTCTCTGCTAACACAGGAGCCGTGCTGTGCTTAGTCGCTCAGTCGTGTCTGACTTTTTGCGACCCCATGGACTGTAGCCTGCCAGGCTCGTCTATCCATGAGGATTCTCCAGGCAAGAATACAGGAGTGGTTGCCATGCCCTCTGCCAGGGGATCTTCCCAACCCAGGGATCAAACCCAGGTCTCCCTCATTGCAGGCAGATTCTTTACCATCTGATTCACCAGGGAAGCCAAAGAATACTGGAGTGGATAGCCTATCCGTTCTCCAGGGGATCTTCCTGACCCAGGAATTGAACCAGGGTCTCCTATATTGCAGGCTGATTCTTCACCAGCTGAGCTACCGGGAAAGCCCGTCAATACAGGAGATGCAGGTTCAATCTCTGGGTCCTAGAGCCCCTGAAGAAGGAAATGGCAACCCACTCCAGTATTCTTGCCTGGAGAATTCCATGGATAGAGGATCCTGGTGGGCTACAGTCCCTAGGGTTGCAAAAGAGTCAGATACAACTTAGCAACTAAATAACAGCAAGACTAGGGTAAGATATGGGCACTCATGAACCATCTGGATTTTAACAGACTGAGATCTACTTCAAGAAAATTTCCCCATTATGCAGTGGTCACTTCCTATGTAACTCTACTAAGGGTTCCATCACCTCTACAGTATCTACAGTTTAACTTCTTAGCTTTTGACACCCACTTCTGTGTGGGCTCCACTCTGTCTTTATGTTCATCATTTAAGTGTTGCTGTTAGAGTGGGTGGTAGTACAGTGCCTGAATTGCCATGGCAACCAGAAACTCATTTTTCTAATCTTGTCTTTGGTTATTCTTACTTTACAAATCCATTATATAAAAAGGCTCCACATGTCAGAGTCAATCTTGTATGAGTTATTTTTTTCCAAAGTATTTTAGGATCGGATTCCAAGCTGATTTCTTCATTGATTAGGTGTTAATAATCTAAAGACAATGTCTTTTCAGTGAGGTTGGAAACAGTAAAACGTCAGTTCAAAATCTAGAGTCCCTGACCATTTGTCTGGTTTATTTTCCCCCCTTTACTTTTCTGTGATAATTAAACATAGTTATTGCAGATGGTGACTGCAGCCATGAAATTAAAAGATGCTTACTCCTTGGAATTTGGCAATAAGGAGTTCATGATCTGAGCCACAGTCAGCTCCTGGTCTTGTTTTTGTTGACTGTATAGAGCTTCTCCATCTTTGGCTACAAAGAATATAATCAATCTGATTTTGGTGTTGACCATCTGGTGATGTCCATGTGTAGAGTCTTCTCTTGTGTTGGTGGAAGAGGGTGTTTGCTATGACCAGTGCGTTTTCTTGGCAAAACTCTATTAGTCTTTGCCATGCTTCATTCCATACTCCAAGGCCAAATTTGCCTATTACTCCAGGTGTTTCTTGAGTTCCTACTTTTCCATTCCAGTCCCCCATAATGAAAAGGACATCTTTTGGGGGTGTTATTTCTAAAAGGTCTTTTAGGTCTTCATAGAACCATTCAACTTCAGCTTCTTCAGCGTTACTGGTTGGGGCATAGGCTTGGATTACTGTGATATTGAATGGTTTGCCTTGGAAACGAACAGAGATTATTCTGTCGTTTTTGAGACCATGAACTCCTTATTGCCAAATTCAGACTGAAATTGAAGAAAGTAGGGAAAACTACTAGACCATTCAGGTATGACCTAAATAGAATCCCTTATAATTATACAGTGGAAGTGAGAAATAGATTTAAGGGCCTAGATCTGAAAGATAGAGTGCCTGATGAACTATGGAATGAGGTTCGTGACATTGTACAGGAGACAGGGATCAAGACCATCCCCACGGAAAAGAAATACAAAAAAGCAAAATGGCTGTCTGGGGACACCTTACAAATAGCTGTGAAAAGAAGAGAAGCTAAAAGCAAAGGAGAAAAGGAAACATATAAACATCTGAATGCAGAGTTCCAAAGAATAGCAAGAAGAGATAAGAAAGTCTTCCTCAGTGATCAATGCAAAGAAAGGAGGAAAACAACAGAATGGGAAAGACTAGAGATCTCTTCAAGAAAATGAGAAATACCAAGGGAACATTTCATGCAAAGATGGGCTCGATAAAGGACAGAAATGGTATGGACCTAACAGAAGCAGAAGATATTAAGAAGATGTGGCAAGAATACACAGAAGAACTATACAAAAAAGATCTTCATGACCCAGATAATCATGATGGTGTGATCACTCACCTAGAGCCAGATACCTGGAACATGAAGTCAAGTGGGCCTTAGAAAGCATCACTACTAACAAAGCTAGTGGAGGTGATGGAATTCCAGTTGAGCTCTTTCAAATCCTGAAAGATGATGCTGTGAAAGTGCTGCACTCAATATGCCAGCAAATTTGGAAAACTCAGCAGTGGCCACAGGACTGGAAAAGGTCAGTTTTCATCCCAATCCCAAAGAAAGGCAATGCCAAAGAATGCTCAAACGACCGCACACTTGCACTCATCTCACACGCTAGTAAAGTCATGCTCAAAATTCTCTAAGCCAGGCTTCAGCAATACGTGAACTGTGAACTTCCAGATGTTCAAGCTGGTTTTAGAAAAGGCAGCGGAACCATAGACCAAATTGCCAACATCCAATGGATCATTGAAAAAGCAAGAGAGTTCCAGAAAAACATCTATTTCTGCTCTATTGACTATGCCAAAGCCTTTGACTGTGTGGATCACAATAAACTGTGGAAAATTCTGAAGGAGATGGGAATACCAGACCACCTCACCTGCCTCTTGAGAAATTTGTATGCACGCCAGGAAGCAACAGTTAGAACTGGACATGGAACAACAGACTGGTTCCAAAAAGGAAAATGGGTACGTCAAGGCTGTCTATTGTCACCCTGCTTATTTAACTTATATGCAGAATACATCATGAGAAATGCTGGGCTGGAAGAAGCACAAGCTGGAATCAAGATTGCCAGGAGAAATATTAATAGCCTCAGATATGCAGATGACACCACCCTTATGGCAGAAAGTGAAGAGGAACTAAAAAGCCTCTTGATGAAAGTGAAAAAGGAGAGTGAAAAAGTTGGCTTAAAGCTCAACATTCAGAAAACCAAGATTATGGCATCCGGTCCTATCACTTCATGGGAAATAGATGGAGAAACAGTGCAAAGTGTCAGACTTTATTTTTGGGGGGCTCCAAAATCACTGCAGATGGTGACTGCAGCCATGATATTAAAAGATGCTTACTCCTTGGAAGAAAAGTTATGACCAACCTAGATAGCATATTGAAAAGCAGAGACATTACTTTGCCAACAAAGGTCCGTCTAGTCAAGGCTATGGTTTTTCCTGTTGTCATGTATGGATGTGAGAGTTGGACTGTGAAGAAGGCTGAGCACCGAAGAATTGATGCTTTTGAACTGTGGTGTTGGAGAAGACTCTTGAGAGTCCCTTGGACTGGGAGGAGATCCAACCAGTTCATTCTGAAGGAGATCAGCCCTGGGATTTCTTTGGAAGGAATGTTGCTAAAGCTGAAACTCCAGTACTTTGGGCACTTCATGTGAAGAGTTGACTCATTGAAAAATACTCTGATGCTGGGAGGGATTGCGGGCAGGAGGAGAAGGGGATGACAGAGGATGAGATGGCTGGATGGCATCATTGACTCAATGGACGTGAGTCTGAGTGAACTCTGGGAGTTGGTGATGGACAGGGAGGCCTGGTATGCTGCGATTCATTGGGTCACAAAGAGTCGGACACGACTGCGCGACTGAACTGAATACTCCTTGGAAGGAAAGTTATGACCAACCTAGATAGCATATTCAAAAGCAGAGACATTACTTTGCCAACAAAGGTCCGTCTAGTCAAGGCTATGGTTTTTCCTGTTGTCATGTATGGATGTGAGAGTTGGACTGTGAAGAAGGCTGAGCACCGAAGAATTGATGCTTTTGAACTGTGGTGTTGGAGAAGACTCTTGAGAGTCCCTTGGACTGCAAGGAGATCTAACCAGCCCATTCTGAAGGAGATCAGCCCTGGGATTTCTTTGGAAGGAATGATGCTAAAGCTGAAACTCCAGTACTTTGGCCACCTCATGTGAAGAGTTGACTCATTGGAAAAGACTCTGATGCTGGGAGGGATTGGGGGCAGGAGGAGAAGGGGACGACAGAGGATGAGATGGCTGGATGGCATCACCAACTCAATGGACATCAGTCTGAGTGAGCTCTGGGAGTTGGTGATGGACAGGGAGGCATGGCGTGCTGCGATTCATGGGGTCACAAAGAGTCGGACACCACTGAGTGACTGAACTGAACTGAACTGAGAATTTATAAAAGTAGAATACTTATATCTTAGATGCAATGCTTTAATATGTCAGCCTAGGGAAATCCACTGACTTCTTGTTGTAGACTGAAATGAGTCCATTCAATTTTGTACAGAATTATATACCTTCCCTGCCAATGGTGCTAATGATACCGTAAAGCAGGTACTCAGTACTATCTGTTATCCTTCCTGACATATAGAGCAGCTGAGGAGATGGACGACTATGGCTAAATACCTTAATAGAATCTAAGAGGAAAGAAGAAATGTTTGTGCTTTAATAAATGATTTAGGTTATAGTGGTTCAAACTACTGAAGCGTTTGTGTTTAAATTACTGCCTTTGCATTTGATGGTTCTGGATGTATATAAAAACAGAATGATTATTGATTGTTTACTTTGATTTGCTTCATGATGACCTCACTGGATGTCAGATTTGATGATGGACATGTTCGTCTGAGATTTCCATTGCATCTTAACAGACTATTAATGTGTAGGGAACAAGATTAGGCTTTTTTCCCTGATAGCTCAGTGGAGGGGACAGTGTCGAGATACTTTGTACCATGCATTGTGTACTTTGGAATACACATTCTGTAAATATCTTATGAGCTATCAACTTAGTGAGCAATATCCCAACTGATTATTTTTATGGAGAACATAGCATCTTCTTTAGTTTTTTTTTTATTATTATTATTCTTTATGCCATATGTTTTCCTTTTCATTTGAAGGCTCTCTGAATAATTCAGGCCAAAAAAAAGTGAATGTGGCTTTAAAATACCTAAACTAGCTACTAGGCTTAAATGCTCTAAGCTTGTGATGCTCAAGCAAGGATGTGCATCAAAGAAAACCTGGGGTGCTTTATAAATAAGAAGGTTGCTACTAAGTCGCTTCAGTCGTGTCCGACTCTGTGCGACCCCAGAGAACGGCAGCCCACCAGGCTTCCCCGTCCCTGGCATGCTCCAGGCAAGAACACTGGAGTGGGTTGCCATTTCCTTCTCCAGTGCATGAAAGTGAAGAGTGAAAGTGAAGTCGCTCAGTCATGTCCTAGCGATCCCATGGACTACAGCCCACCAGGCTCCTCTGTCCATGGGATTTTCCAGGCAAGAGTGCTGGAGTGGGGTGCCATAAATAAGAAGGTTACAGACTCTCAGACATCCCAATTCAGAAGCCTCCAGAGATAGAAACTTCAATGTGTCCTTTTAAATAGATTTCAGGTGCCTCTGGTTCTTCATTCTGGCTAAGAGCCCCATACCTAATAAATATTCTGTTACTGATATGTATGGTACATACCTTATAATTTGTGTCTCTTGATTTTAAATTTTTGAGAAATCCTCATGCATGGAATCTTTCTATATTTCTGGTTTGAAAGCCAGCTTTTGATTACATTTAAGCTTATGCATTCTCTTACATTTATGTTGCCTTTACATTTAGCAAAATACCTTTGTTTCATCCTCACCATCATCTTGTGAGATCGGCCATGACCACAGTTCATGAACATGCAAGTTGGCTCAGACCATGTGAGCCCCTGGTTGAGGGTATATATGGAGCCTCAAACCTGGTCCATGCAATGCACACTAAATTATGTACCTGCACTGGCTGGGTAAGCTCAGAGGGGCTATATTCTTCTCATTTTCACAGAGGCATGCCATGGGCCAGTGGTGCCCCTGTGGTAAGCAACCAGGGCTTATTATCCCCATGTAAGGCATGAAGAGCTGGAGAGGCTCAGAGGATGAGAATCAGTGGTTCCTCCAAGGTTTCACAGGTCATGAGTGCCCAGCTCAGATGACGTTACTTGTCCTAACCCAGTGCTTTCCTGTCATAGTGGAAGTTACTCTTTTATAGTCTTTGAAATACCCATGTAATTCCACCCAAAGAATTTACAGATGCTCTCGTTGTTCAACTTTGTTCCTGACCATATAATTATGAATTTCTTTTTCTTTTTGATCAGGACCAATTTAGTTAACGTTGGTTGTGACTTGTCTTTGAAAAGAAACACTCATACAAACAAAGCAAAACAACTGTCTGATAACCTTTGAAATTCCAGGCTATGTTAAACATCTAGATTAAAATCAGTAAAACATCTGGAGTTTTCATAAAGATGATAATGTATGTAGATCATCCTTCAGGATATGTGCATATGCTTGTCCTGTGACATACTGGAAATAGTAGTAGCATGGAGATGAGGAAGCACAACATCTAGTCCTGATATTCGCCCTGATTTCATGCATGCCTAACCCAATTCATGATGAAATGATAAACGTCTGGCTTTTTTTTTCTTTTTTTTTTTTTTGCTGGAAATTAGTCCTGCACAAATGTGTTCTTTGGCTAGTCTGCGTGGTTCCTTTGTGTTCTTCTGGCCATGTCCCTCTGCCCCCACCAGCTGCCACTGTGCTCACCACGTCATTCTCCTCGGGACACAGCTCTTCTCTTCTGGCCTTTGAGGCTGCCAGCATCTCTCTTACCTCTTACTTCCCAAGCCTGGATGTAAAGCCTTCCTCTCAGCTCCTCATGGAAGACAGAGTTCAGGCTGTTTAAGTGTTGCTGTGTCTTTATTAAAGACCGTAGTAGTAGAAAGGGAGTTCAACACCAAGAATAACTCACACTGCTCTCTTCCTGGACTGGTGCCCTGTCTCGTTACCAGCCTGTCTCCACGTTCCAGGCACGACTCACTCAGAAAGGCTGGCAGGGCCCTACGTCTCTCCAGACATGTGAGTGCAAGCATAATGACTCTCAGCTACAGAAAGAGGAGGGTTTTAATCCCCTCATCTCATTTTAAGACTTGCCTCTCTAGTCTTCCATTTCTGTTCCAGGTTTCAGAATTTTTAGGATTATTACAAGTGGCAACATCTGTTCACTTCAGGAGAAACCTCATTTCTGCCCAGAAGGATGGAATATCTTCCCACAGTCCCTACAATACAGTTTAAAGTTATTAGTCGTCAGACTCCGATAAATTAATCAAAGTCTAAATTATTCCACCTTTAATGCTCGTTCCTGTGGGATATTGATGCTTTATCAGTGTGTATATGTGCCTCAATTAGTTAAGTTCTATCTTATTCTCTCCTCTGAGGATTTCAAGTAATCTGGGTTCCAAGATTGTGGGTCACTTTTTATACCTCTCTGTTCTTCTCATTTTCCAGTATGCCAAACAGAGATGAAAAATCCTCTATAGGGGTTTTAAAGGATCATATGGAATACACTAAATCATGCTACTTATGTGCTAGATTTTGTACACATACTATTTTAAATTTGGTATATATTTTTATATTAATTCAACAAATACTAAATAACTATTGCCATGTGCCTTGCACTGTTATAAATGCATTTAAGAATAACACATTTCATAACATCCCTTTACTATACTGTGATTAGCTTTATTTTATCTTTACTCTGAGGCTCAGAGAGTTTAAGCAAACTGCCTAAGGTCACACAAGTAGTGTGAGGAGTCAGTCTGATTCTGGAATTTATGTGTGTGTTTGTGAGTGCTAGTCACTCAGTCACGTCCAACTCTTTTCGACCCCATGGACTGCAGCATGCCAGGACTCTCTGTCCATGGGATTCTCTAGGCAAGAATACTGGAATGGGATGCTATGCCCTCCTCCAGGGGATCTTTCCAACCCAGAGATTGAACCCCAGGTCTCCTGCATGGTAGGCAGATTTTTTATTGTCTAAGACATTTAATTCTTTCTGGAATTTATGTTCTTAGCATTTTGCATAGGCTTAGAATTCTGGCATCTGAAGACATGACCAGAGTAAACAAAAAAAGAAGGAAAAAAAAAGAAAAGAAAGATATGTTTACTTGCAATATGAAGGAATCCTTAAATTAGAATTTTAGTGTAAGCAATTATCCAAATATACAAATCACCAAGAAAATAAAAATCTGTATTCTTTCAGATGCCAGTTTTGTGGGGCTTGTTATTGAATTTTTATTAATAACAGTTGTTGACAGAAAAAAAAAAAACAAAAAAACTATGGCCCCTGTCCTTAATCTAGGGCCTTGCTACTTTCAGTGTGGACCCAGCTGCACCATCAGAAACCCCGGAGAATTCGTTGGAGATGAGGATTCTCAGATCCACACAGACCTACTGAATCAAAATCTGGGCTTTACCAAGGACCTCAGATGATTTCTGTGCACATTAAAGTTTGAGAAGCTCTGGTCTAAAGCAGTATATGCTCCAGCATTGATGTAAAGTGATATTACCCAGATGTAAGTAGCTGTTTACCAGATATGCCCAGGGAGGGCATCAATATGTTGATCTTCCTAGAATGAACTTGCAGCATGCCAACTCTTCAGCAGTATGAGAACTCTGTGCCAGTAAATCATAGTTACCATTAGGAAACGTCCCTCTTTAAAATTTCTTCTCATTCAGACCTCCCAAGCACCATCGCCAAGCTCCATCCGAAGGCTCTGTGGGGGCGAGGATCCTTGTCATCCAATCCAGATCATAATTGGTGGATCTACTTGAACAGGTGCACAAGTTGATTAGTGTAATCTAGTGAGAGAGGCTATTGTGTGACATCACTTGGGTCTTTGAGATGCTCAGTGGGGATTTCCACTCTTCTGATTTATGCTTTGACCCTTCCCCTCCAGCACAGGTGCTTTCTGACTCCTGCCTCTCCATATGGCTCCTCATGTCTGATCCAGATCTCAGCATGCTGGGATCTGATCTGAATACTCTTATTCTGTTTCTCTCATGCCTTTCCTGTCCTGCTTGGATATCCTGATACCCATCTGAGTGCCCCCCTGCAGATTCTAAAAATTGCTGGTATCCTGTGCCTATGCCTGATGGCGGACTCCGCTCCATGCTGGAGGTGACTGCGTGCATCTATCTATGGGACTAATCAGACACAGGTTGAACCCAACTTCTGATCTTTGTCTTCCAGTCTTGCTCAGCCTCATGTCCCTTCATGAAGGTCTAGGCCTGAAGGTAATTTTTCTTGTGAATGAATGTGAGAGTGCAAATTTAAAACCAAAGAGGTAAGGCTGTGAATGCATTCAATCATGGAAGAACTGAATTCTGTTTCAATTTCTGCTGTCAGAACATCCTATTCTTCTAAATAAAAACATGAGCCAAACACAGTCTAATTTGTTTAATAGAAAAAAATTGAATTTCATGATCAAATGAGACTGGCTATTTTATGACTCGATCAGTTGTGGAAATGAAATAATGTGTCTTGAGCTCCTAAGAGAATGTTCTGTCTATGGCAGGTGTGTTAATAAGTGCTAGTTCTCTTTCTCTTGGCAATCAGTTCAGATAAAATCGAAAAGGTCTGCTTTGATGTGGTGGGTAAACCTGGCTTTAGTGTCTGTATTCTAAGTCTGTCTTCCTGAGGGCATGTATTAAGCATCACAAGAGAGGTCTGAGGCCACTGAATTCTACTGGATAGTCCAGCCATTACAGCCAGCAGCACATCATCAAGAAAAGTTATTATTTTTTGACAGTGGTTTTCCTATACTCGATAAAAGCTACGGAAGAGTCTTTGCAAAACTCAGGGTCTCTGTAGGAGTATGAGGCCAGCTTGGGAATGAACAGTGTGTGTTCTATTCAGCTTAGTTAGAATCACTGAGCATCTGGTTTACGTAGATAATAGAGAACATTTGTCCAGACACCTGCCATGTGCAAATTGCTTATCATTTTTATACTTGCAAATTAGGAATCCAAGACCCCTGCAAGGTTATGAATAAATAACAGGACTAAGGGCTTATAGACCAAAGTCATTGTTAAAATAAACAAGCTGTAACCCAAGATTTAACAAGCCAGCCACCCTGCAAGTAGTGCATTCCCAGCCCTGCATTGTCCTCTGTGGGGCTTACGTTCACCAGTCATTTCTTTTTCTTTAATTTCCTTTTTTTTTTTTTTTAAAAAGAGATTATTCCCATATTCTCATTTTGATAGCCTTTGACAGATGGTACACAAAGGGAATATGATTTAATATAGTGAGTTTGGTTGGTATGAGGATGAGATTAAAGGCCTTTGACTTTCTAGTCTTGCTGAAGTCTCAGAAAAGAGTTGGCCCTGCATAGAATTGTGAGGAAGTGCAGCCTTCCATTCCATGAGGTCCTCTTATCTCTTTTCTGACTTTGCCCTTTGAAAGATTGCCTCCCCCGGGTATTCTTTTTCTTCTTTTCCCTTCTGAAAACTTGTTTTCAGGAGATACATGCAGAAAAACTCATACTAATGAGCAGACAGCTGTTAAAGTTGTAATATATTCCTTTTACTAAGAATATTGGTATTTTTAACTGGAGACAAGAAACCACATGTCAGAGACAAAAAAAAAAAAAAAGAATTTGTTAATTGCAAAATGTTAGACATTAGTGAGCAGGTGGAGAAAATATTTCAGTGGGGGAAGAAAATCCTGAGTTTCATTAAGCTCCTGCAGGATACTTGCCCTGCCTACAGGTAAGAGTTGAAAAGTGAGGACTGAAGTAAAGGGGTGGGGGATACAAAGGGGTATATGTGAGGATCAGTGGAGGAAAAGAGCAAGAAGAAATATTTGTATGATACTAAGAGGTTGAAGTTATCTTTTTATTAAGAAATTGAGGCTTTGGATTAAGAGATGGAAAACAAGAGAGCATTTGGTTCCTACTTAATACTGTGGAGTGGAGGCTATCCTAAAAATCTGGTGTGCTTCTGATGTGAAAACAGATTTTCAAAGAGTGATATAAGTCCTTATGTAAAAGCTTGAAGTAATTATTCATTTTGCTGATATTTTCACTTGTTTAGTGTTTGATGTGCTTAAAGTAATATACTTTTGCATAGAAAACAAACCTTAGGCAGTAAGATTTAATCAGATATGGTATGATAGTCAGCCTCCAAGATGGCCCCCAGTAACTCTTGCCTCCTGGTATCCACACCCTTCTGTCGTCTTTTCCCATATTGGCTACTGTTGATCTATGAGATAAGTAAGATGTTATGGAAGTGACACTGTGACTTCTGCAAGCTTAGGTCACAAACTCATGATAGCTTCTGTCTTATACTCTCTTTATCACTTGCTCTGGAGAAATATCCAGATGCCGTGTGATAAGAACATACCAGTAGCCCCATAGAAATCTCATGAGGAGAGTAAGTAATTTCTTCTGCCATCAACCAGCTCCAAATTGCCAGCCAAATGAATGCCTCCTGTTGAAAGCAGATTCTCTAGCCTCAGTCTAGCCTTCAGATGAAAATCTAGCCCATATTTTGATGCATCCTCGTGAAAGACTCTGAACCAGAACCATGTGGCTAAAAGCTGCTCCCAACTTCCTGACTCACAAAAGTTATGAGAGATAACCAATGTTTATTGCTATGTTAAGCCACTGGTTTTGAGGTAATTTTTAATGCAGTTTTTAACTAATACATATGAATAAGGCAGAGATCTAGCCTGGAAGTGTGGATAGAAAAGTCAAAGCATCAAGTCAATAAATTTAACTTAGTGACCTACCGTGGCCCAGCATGATTCTAGACACTGTAATTAAAATTTAAAAAGCACAATGTCCCAACCTCAGATGACTTAGTGCATGGTTTGATAAATGTGGATCACCCATATCACCAAAGAGAGCAGTGCGGAGAAAGATGTGCCCATATTTTGCAGATATTATACATTGTAGAAAGGAGAAGGGCAGGGTAGGGTAGACCAAAGAGCTAATGACTTCTGGAGGAAGTGGCACGATAGATGGCCCACAGAAGACTTAGGAACACTTAGAAGACTTAGAAGACTCTGAAATGAATTCCAGAAAAGTTTTTCCAGTGGAAGAATGTGATTAGAAGTCATGATGATAGAAATGAGCGAGCTCACTGGGGAAGGTTTAGTGTGTATGTATGTATTTGTGCTTGTGGGAGGGTCCTAAATCCTAGTTTTTGATTTAATGATCTTGGAAAAAAGTCTAAGAAGTAGAAAAAATATTTAAAATTCAAATCATGAGAAATCATCTTGGAATCAGATTTTAAGAAACCTTATCTGGTTTTCAAGTACAGGATATGTTAGGAGAGAATAAAGATAAGTGAGAAGATCCCATGGCGATCCAGGTTTGTGAGACATTTAGTTGGGGGCAATGAAACTCAATGGACATAAATCTGATCAAACTCCAGGAGATGGTGGAGGACAGAGGTGCCTGCAGTGCTAGAGTCTATGATGTTGCAAAGAGTCAGACATTACCTAGTGACTGAACAACAATGAGAGAGGAGAGGAAGGGCAAATCTATGACAACACAAAAAGGCCAAGTGACTACCTCTTCCCTTGAACTGCAAACACCATTGTGTCAGGAACCATTCTCATTGCCAAGCACATAACTGGCATGAGTAAGTGCTCAGCATGAATTTATTGAATGAATAAATGAAAAAGGGTTATTCCATCCTCCTGTTGACCGTCCTCTTGTTCACTGGTCTCTTTTTCACATGTTGCTTGCCACCCCCGGGTCTTTCCTCATCATGCCATTTGTTCTACCTGGACTGACTACTCCAGGTCCATAGGGCAATAATAGATATGAGGATCATTTGATTAGTATCTGGCTATCCTATTAAAATGCAAATAAGCTCCACAAGGAAAGGGACCTGTCTGCGGGAAAAACTGTTATATTTTCAAGGGCATTTTTTTGTACCTATCCAAATGAAGGATGAGATATCAAGTAAATCTATTCTTCTCATCCCTCACTATCCAAAATACCCCTAGGCTCTCCATTTCTCTTCCTGAATAGCTCTTACCTCACATCACATATTCTATCTGTGCATGAAAGAGTGAGCATAGCCTTCCTGAGGCTGCTATATTTAAGAGGGAAGCTTTCATGGTTAGCCCTTGGCTGGTGTCAGGAATGTGAATTTCCCACCATTTCCTAACTGATGAGAATGGTTTGTTGTACCTAAATTATTTGTACAGTGTTCATATTAGACACTTGCTTGTCTCTGGGAATCTGGAATTTTTGTACAGTTAGGCAGAGGGTACCTATGCGGCTAGACCCCAGGAAAAACTTTGGGCACTGAGGCTCTAATAAACTTCCTGATTGACAACATTGCACACATGTTGCCATAATTCAATGCTGGAAGAATTAAACATTCCATGTGAGTCCACGGATAAAGGACTCTGGAAGCTTGTGCCTGATTTCCTCCTTTCTCCTCATGTGCCTTTTTCACTTGATGATTTGGTTTTGTATTCTTTTGCTGTAATAAATCACATCTACAACTATCTGCTGAGTCCTATGAATCCTAGCAAATCATAGAAACTGGTGGTGGTCCTGAAGAACTCTGACCATTCATTGACAAATTCTGTCTGCATTTCTTTCAAAGTATATCGTGAATATGATCATTTCTCATTTCCTCCACTGTTTCTACCCTTGTCACAACTGTTATGATCTGTCTTCTAGTTGATACTCTTCACCAGTCTCCCAATTTCCACTCCTTCATTTTCTTGAGCGCTGCTGCTGCTGCTAAGTCACCTCAGTCGTGTCCGACTCTGTGCGACCCCGTAGACGGCAGCCTACCAGGCTCCCCCGTCCCTGGGATTCTCCAGGCAAGAACACTGGAGTGGGTTGCCATTTCCTTCTCCAATGCATGAAAGTGAAAAGTGAAAGTGAAGTCGCTCAGTCGTGTCCGACTCTTAGCGACCCCATGGACTGCAGCCCACCAGGCTCCTCCATCCATGAGATTTTCCAGGCAAGAGTACTGGAGTGGGGTGCCATTGCCTTCTCCAAGCACAGCAAACTGATTAAAATGAAAACATGACCTGTCACTCCTCTGCTTAAGCCCTCTAGTGACCAGACATCCCACTCAAAGAAAAAGCAAAGTATTTACATGACCTCTGCACTCTGACTACTTATTGACCCCTAGCCTGCAGCCCCTCCTGCCCCTAGCCTGCAGCCCCTCCAGCCAGAAAGTTTGCCTGCTCTTCCTCACAGGCACATTACAGCCTTTACAGTCCCTTTGACCTGGAACGCCCTGCCCAGATGGATCTTTGTGGTTCAATTCTTCACTTCCTTTAGACTTTTAGAAATCAAATATGGCCTTAATAGGAGGCCTTCCCTGGACACCCTACCTGAAATGTCAACCTCTCCTTTTCCTCATTCTCCTTTACTTTTTCCCCTTAACACTTATCATCAAACTACTATAGCTGCATTGTTTATTTACATTACTTATTGTAGGGATTTTTGTCTATGTTCACTGAAATATCTCTGGTTCCTACAATAGCTCCTGACATACAGAAGGAGCTCAAGAAATATCTGTTTAATGAATGCACAAGGAAATGGAAAAATAATAAACAGCCCAGTCCCAAATCTCACATTTCCTGCATAGGTTTTCCCAATTCCCCTAAAATTTTTTGCATAGAATTCTCTCTCTCTCTTTGTGTGTGTGTGTGTGTGTTTTGGTTATTTATCTCATTCTCCTTGTTTGCTATTTCTAACTGACAATCATTTCCTAATTCTCTTTGTAGTCCCTATACCTGGAACAGTGTCTGGCATGTTGTAATTCAACAGCAAAGTTCTGAGTGAATGAGTGAATAAATGAACTTCTCTTGTGATGCAAAATATCTTTCCAAATGGTTAGCCCAAGTTACACTGATGTTAGCATATGCGCGCGCACCCCTTTCACTAAAGATAAGGCAAGGAGTTTGTTTTTGTTCCTTCAGTCATGCTAAATGGCTATATTGTATTTTTGTTTGTTTCTTTTATTGCTACTCTTTAACTATTTTCAATTCTTTTTGTTAAATCTGTAAATCTGTTGTGCTTGTAGTTTATTTTAGAAACAATGAAAACACAATATTTCCAAAGAATATGAAAACTGATTGTTTCTTTGTACCAGCAGGATTGAAGAATGTGTGTCAGGGCCAGGGAGACAGCAAAAATGAGTGAACCCAGGAGTGAATGTTCTGTTGGTGGAAATGGGCTCTATGTTCTCTGCTGCCCTTTGTTGGTAGTATTCAGTACCACTGAGTGCTGTGTGGGGCAGTGGGCTCAGTGTTGCCAAAGTTTCTTTTTCAAAATTAAGCCTTTTATCTCTTAGGTCTAAAGGTGAAATCCTGGAGGTAAAAATACAGCATAACGTTAGCAGTAAAAATATTCCCCTTGAGATGAAGAAATGGTAAAAGTACTAAAAAGTAATCAACAACAGGTGATAACGTGAGAAGGTGTAACGGATTTGCTAACCTTGAGAGTGTTGAACACTGTATGTGTTTTATACTTGGGTCTCTGATAGTACTGATACAGCTTATGATGATTAAGAAATAAGTTGATTTTTATTCTTTCCCACCGCCATCAGATTTCCAAATTGTATTGATTGTCCTATAGTTGGTAGAATGGCACCCTGACATTTGCTTTTGGATTTGATAATTCATTTATAGCAGCTATTAAATTCCTAACTGGTAGATTGGGGAAACTTCTGGGCAGCAGAAAGCACATGTTGTACACACTTTATCAACCATGCACACAGTAGAATTCCATATGTTCATTGCCAGCTGCCCTATGCAGATCCTCTCCTGGAGTTGTGTGCCATAGAAATAGGGTTGTATTATCAAAATCTGTATTCTTGAAAAAAAACGGCTTTATTTTCAAAGAGTTGCTTGCTAGAAAAGGGGAATGACATTAATAAAACAGGATGGCCCATCATCTGGACAGTTTCCTTGGTGGTCAATTATAGCCGGCATCCTGGGGAGGGCCACATCTGTTATACAGACTTCAAGTTTTCTTCTCACAATAAAGAAAAGGGAGAAGCTATTGAATGCACACTGAGACCCTCCCCTAGTATTGCAGGTGGCATTCCCAGAGCTAAAATTTTAGCATTTACCTTGTGTTAACCTTTTACATTTTCTTTTCTTTTTTAATATGCGGTTTCTGTGGCTGACTACAGGATTTCATGACATAATATTTCTATGTATCCTTTGTGAAAATATCTAAAGTACTTACTGCTGCTTAAAATTCTGAAAGAGAATTTTTTATTTTTTTTTTAAGTTTGGAGCTCTCAACCTGGTCCCCTGAAGAATATGAAAGAGAGAAACTGTTTATCATGCCCAATAGGAGATAGGACTAGTTTATTTAGCTTGTTTAGGACATGATTGTAATGTTGGTTTATAAAGAAAATTGCCCAAAGTCCATTTTCATAATACCAAATGATGACTATATTTATCACAGCACCATTGTCCTGTAGTCTAAACATTATTGCCTTATTCATCATGCCAATAGCAATATTTTCTTATCCTATTTGTCTTTTATTTCTACTCTCAAACAAGGCAATAGGGAAGTTATGCTGCCTTTAATTTGGGGGGGGGGGCAAACTATATAATAATTGACTTTATTTCTCTTTAACTTAAATATTTTCTAAATTCAGAATTAGTTTCATAATGTTTGAATGAGGCTTCATCTTATATGCCCTGAGAAAAGAGATCAAGCTATGTAGGAAATGGTTATGGCTTTTTTCTTAAATCAAAACCAAAAGCAATCAGAAAACCACAATAATAATAGGCTTACATAGCTGGTTGTTAGGTTGCAAGATATATGATATTCAGAGCCTGCTATGTATCAAATACATGCTTGGTAATTTAAAGACATTTATTATTTCTACAGATTAGTCTTTTCCAGTGAGGATTAGAATTCTCATTGTACAAAAAAAGATACAAAAGCACCTGGTAAAGGACAGGACTATTGCTACCAGCCTCACTATATGAACCTGAATCTTCTCTCTCTGTGAATAACAGAGAAGATTCAGGGTGAATGTACACAGATAAATTAGCTACACGGTGGCACCGAGGCTTTCTGAAATTGCAGCAAACCAATTTGACTGTCATACTGGCTAGCTTGTGTTCGGCTCTGGGGGCCCTATATAGTGGCATTGATCTTTTTTTAATCTTGTAGGATCATATGCTTCCACACAGGGCTGTGTCCTTTAAAAAGACACCTCAGGGATGCTGAGCATCCAGAAAATGTGCCAAATATTTCACAACTCATCTCTTTGAATTACCTTGAGAGTACCTGGCACTTGCTTTTTTTCAGTGGTGACAACTCTTCAGTCTTTGAGGATTGGTTTTGAAAATGTGAAGCAAACAGAAAAAAAAAAAAAAGGAAAAGCTATCCAGAGCTGAGTCTAAAGAATGCGGTAATAATTGCTTTACTTGAGCCCCACTTGAGATGTGCTTATCCAATTAAAAACATGATTTTCCCTCCCTTCCTACCTCTCCCCCTTCCTTACTTCTTCCCTCTTTTCCTCCTCCTTCCCTTTCTCCTCCTCCTTCTCCTTGTTCTAGTCTTTTTTTCTTAGCTCATGAAATGCTTCTGTGAAGAGACTTTCAAAAATGTTTTCAGCATGGAAAATTTTTAAAATCAATAAGTATTCTTCCAAGTGACAACCTTGAATACTAATATTTTGAAAAGTAAGTTCTAGTGTGTTTGTAAAAAACAAATCATACAGCTAACCCCAGTGGGTTTCCCATCTCTGGTAATCCACTGCTGCGTACACACTGCCCCCAAAATGTAGTGAGGAAAATGGAAATCATTTTCTGACGCACACAGTCTCATGGGTCAGGAAGTCAGGCAGCGACAGCAGGGGCAGCGCCTCTCACCCTTCACCCGCCACGAGAGCTGGGGCCTCGGCCGAGTGGCCCAGTGGACTGGATGGCCTGAATAGAGGGCACTTTGAGGCCTCAGTTCTGCTATGGTCCTTGGTCCTTTTCCACATCTGAGATGGTTTTGGTTTTTGTTTTTTCCCCCTACTCACATGCCTAGCACCTGCCTTGATATGGCTAGAATGTCTGGCTCTGGCAGGTCATCTCTCCCCATGTAGACTCTCAAAATACCCAGATGCAACTTCCTCACAATGTGACAATCTGAGCAGCTGGTCTTCCAACCTAGTGGTTGGCTTTCCCCAAAGTGAGTGTTCCAGGAAGCAAGAAGTGAAACTTGCCAGTCTCATAAGGCCTGGCCTGGAAACTGATTCAGCATCTCTTCTACCATATGCTTTGAGGAAAAGCAGTCACAGAGCAACCTAGATTCAAGAGCCAGGGACATGAACCTCAGCATTCCATGAGGAGAAGCTCAAAAATGTTGGTCACTTTAATGAACCACGAAGCCTAAAGCTCTCCAGATAGATAGGACATGTATTCATGGATTCTTCTCTCATTTGTAAACATCAGAAATGTTCCAGGTATTGTATGGATTAAAGATGAAATAATAAGCATGGATTTTTCTAAGGATACTGTATGAATATGCTCAGAATCTAGATACACTGATTTTAATAAGGTTATTATAGTATGAAGATAATTCTGGTTAATGTTTATGTCTATATGGTAGACTCATTCTAACAAATAATCTATCAGCAAATTTTGATACTTTGGAAAGTAATCGCCTGATAGATTGATGCAGATTACCTGTGCATTATATTAGAAGTTATATAATCCTCTCTACCTTGTTCATGCTTGTCTCTTTTCCTGAAATATACTACTTACATTCATACTGAGTTTGCTTCCTAAAGTGTCTATCTAACCATCAAAGTCCACATCTTCCTTTAAGTCTTTCCCATACCCAAGTTATGAGAATGGGGTTTCTGAGGCTCCATAATTCTTGGAAGCTTAGAAGAAAGAAATTTTCAGGTAAATTTTGGACTTGTGATTCTTCACATACTTTACCTCAGATTAAAGCTATTTATTTTCTCATTGTCTTTTCACTCCTGATAAGCACCTAGCAGGTGGTGCTTTATTTATTTATTTGAATGATATTTATTTACTTATTATGTGATTTATTTACACTTTTATTTATTTACATGATGCCATTCTTAGTGTGGTATCCTGCCCAGAGTAAGGGCTTGAGATGTACTGTTCAAGGTAAATAATAAAGACAGATACATAAGGATTTCTGTTGATTGTGTAGAGTTATAGAAATATCCATGATGCTAAAATTTGTGATGAATTGAGCACTTAACCTAGACAGAACAATGGTAAGTGCCTATATACAAGATCCATTCAGCTTTATGAAATAAGAGTCCTGGTACTTGCCTAGGCATTATGCTGGGTGAAAACCTGAATGCAGCTTCCTCACTCAAGGCATGCTTATTCTAGGGGAGGAATTGAACACCACACAAGAAAGTGGATAACGATTTACAGAATTGTGATAAGGGCTATTAAAGGAAAGCACAGTATGCCAGGAGAATACACAGATCTAACCAACCCAGTGGAGTGGTGGTTAAGAAGACAACTGTGGAGATGCCTTTTGGGCTGAATTTTAAAGGATGATCAGTAGTTAACAAAAGGGGTTACACAGTAGATTCCAGGACTTGAGGACGAAGGATGCATGACCTGTTGGAGAATGGAGAGAAGTGATGTTTATGCTGAGATCTGAAGGATAGATGGGAGTTGACCAGATGCATAGTGGAGGCAGATAATATCAGGCAGAAGAAACAATTAGTGGCATGTACCTAAGGTGGGAAAGAGCAGAGTTAAGAGAAACTGGGTGATAAAGTGACAAAGGCAAGACTTAAATTCAGGCTCAGAGCTTTTATGTGAGAGAATATTTGCAAGTACCATTCCCCCTTAAGCTTCGGTGTGGACTAGCTCATACTGTGGACACGTGACTTACAGTTCTGAGTCTATTAAGAACAAAGTATATCTTCTCTATGCTCAAGATGGCTTCCCCACACCTCTCCAGTCACATTAGGAACAGTAACATTGTTAGAGAGGTTGTACAAATCATGGCAATTTCCAGACAGTGCTGGGCTCTAGAGAGTAGACTGCAACTCTGAGGCCAAGCCCAAATTTCATAGTAGACATGAGTGATGTTTTCTAAGTCCTTTAGCCACATAGTGAAGAGGGAGGCAAGGTCCTCTCCGCAGTGTGATTATCGAGGAAGAAGCTGCGTACAAACACACCAGACACTGTGGAGAGAAGCTTGGCTTAGATGCTGAAAAGATTCAGACTCAAGTGCTGGCCTGGCTTAAAAATCCTAGCCTCTTTTAATATCCTAGCCTCTTTTAATATCCTAGCCTAAAATTACCAGGTCTCTCATGCTGTTAACTTCACTGAGCTTAAAGTTTTTACCTGTAAGAAGAGTAAAAACTGACTCCAAGAGGCTATTGTGATGATTAATAAGATACTGTAAACAGAACTGTAGTCTATTAGACACTCTATAAATGATTATTATTGCTGTATTACTATTTCTATTTTACATTTTGTGTCCTTCAGTTACCAGAGCAGGAATAATGGCTCTTTAAATATTGACTTAACTCTTTCTCTCTATGTAGCACCTGTGTGTGGTAGAGAGAACAATGGCGTCCCTGAAGATGGCCACATTCTATTTCTTGGAACCTGTGAACAAGTTAAATTACATAGCAAAAGGGACTATGTGGATGTATTAATAATGGCATTAAATATCCTGAGATGAGATGATTATACCAGATTATCAGGGTGTAGTCACAACGATCATTATAAAACTGGAGGCAAGAAGGTCAAAAGCAGGAAAGTTGGAAGATACTACTCCCTGGCTTTAACGATGGAGGAACAAATTCTCCCCTAGAACCTCCAGAAGAAACCCAGCCATGTGGACACCTTGATTTTAGCCCATTGAGATCTATTTTGAACTTCTGAACCACTTGTACTATAGGTGTGTTGTTCTAAGCCATTAAGTTTGTGGTAATTTTTTACAATGGCAGTGGAAAACTAATGCATGATGGGACAAATAGTTTTAGCTAGTAAAATTTTTATGTGGAAGCTTTGTGCATAGGAAAGCATCTTCATTTATATACACAGCCCTTATAAAATTATCTGCTCATATTGATGAATGGTGCTTCTGTTAGTGAAGAAAGAGCCTGTTCTGCACCTGAATTTATCCCAATAATCTCTTAATTTCTCCTTTTCTTTGTCATAATGTTATTTTTTTCCCTTGTTTGTTTGAAGGATAGACAAAAAATAAAAATAATGCACTAGAAAGTCTTTTGAGAAGAGGATTTCCCAAGATGTTTCTGTGTCTGGCATGATGGAACTCCCCCAGTGGTATTTATAACTGGAAAGCACTGGGTTCTTCAAAGTTCACACCGAATGAGAGCCCCGTCTCATGGTCAGGGGGATGTCATCTGCCATCACCATGACTTCCTGCCACAACGATTCCTTGCCTGTCCCAGGAAGGGTATTTTTATGCAAGAAGTTTCAGTATAATCTACTTTTAAAAATGTGAGAGTTTAAAAGTAGTTGGTAATTCAATCTTACTCTTGGTACTGAATGGTTTTGTAATAAAATCATTTTCGAGTGGAGTTCTTTCTGTCCTTCTGTCCTGTTTTAATTTTTTTTTTTTTTTACTTATAGCCTTCTGATCTCCAACTTCAAGCCATGTACTCTGCAGCGAATAGCCAAGCATTTTCACTTGGCTGGCTATGTCTCGGATGTTCCTGTTTGTTTATGCATTTGCTTGTCGGGAAGTAAAGTATAAAACTTTTAACAAACACCTTTACCTTTGTTAAATAGATATAGAGCCAACAAAGTATAATATGAAATTCAATACAGAAAGGTGAGTAAAGTTTGAACTTAATACTAGAAATGTTTGTGTTTTTCTCAAAATTTATCAACTTTCTGTACCTCATACTTAGCCTTTAGAGTTTTTAAGACCATGTCAATACTATGGAAACAAAATGCCAAGCCAAGTTTCTAATGCCGATTAATTATTGAATATTGCTCTCAGAACTGTAGTTATTTCTCTGAAGATCAATCATGGCTTTATATGTGGGCTACCAATACTGCTCCATTCATGTATACTAAAGTATTTCTACTGATGAAGAAAAATTTGTATAGAATGGTAACTTATGCCATATCTAAGAGGAAAATAGCTACTTTAGTTGAAACTTCTAATGATATCAAGTTTACTATAATAGAATTGAAATTGCTCTGAAATCACATATTTCCTACATAGCACTAAAGCGAGAACTGTAACAGACTCATTACATTTGAGCCCTTTAATAATTTTTATCTTCTTCCTAACTAAACCTGCCTGTAATATGCAACTAGACTTCCATGATTTAACACAGAGCATTGCTTCACTATGTAGGGAGGGTACAAATTACTTTCAGAAAAGATCTGTTGCATGTGGTTTGGAAAATCTAATTTTGATTCTGATCTGGGTCTTCCCATATCTCCACTCAAAATTGCCTTGTAGAATATCTAGTAAGTTTATGACAAACTGTGAAGCAAATAAATTAGCCTTTCAGTGAGGCCCTAGATGATACCAAGGGTCATAATCTCAAGAAACTGGAGTGACCCTCTCTAGAAAGAAACAGCCAGAGAACTATTTCAAAGGTGTGATTTTAAAAATGCAGTAGATTACTTCACTTAGCATAATGCCTTCCAACGAGATCACTTTTATATGTGGAATCTAAAAAATACAACAAACTGGCGAATATAATAAAAAAGCAAACTCATAGATACAGAGAACAAACAAGTGGTTACCAGGAGGGAGAGGCAAGGAGGGAGGGACAATACAGGGACAGGGGATTAAGAGGTCCCATCTATTAGGTATAAAATAAGCTACAAGGATATATTGTACAACACGGGGAATATGACCAATATTTTACAGTAATTCTAAATAGATATAACCCTTAAAATTATGAAACATTATATTGTATACCTCTAACATATATATTGAGAAGGCAATGGCACCCCACTCCAGTACTCTTGCCTGGAAAATCCCGTGGGCTGAGGAGCCTGGTGGGCTGCAGTCCATAGGGTCGCTAAGAGTTGGACACGACTGAGCGACTTCACTTTCACTTTTCACTTTCACGCATTGGAGAAGGAAATGGCAACCCACTCCAGTGTCCTTGCCTGGAGAATCCCAGGGACGGGGGAGCCTGGTGGGCTGCCGTCTATGGGGTCGCACAGAGTCGGACACGACTGAAGTGACTTAGCAGCAGCAGCAGCAGCAACATGTATATTAATAATAAAGTAGATCAACTATACATAAAAGTGTTTTTCCATAAAAATAAAACTTTAAAAAGAGACACTGTCAATACTCTTTTCATATCCGCTCACCTGTTCGGTATAAGGTGACCAAATTCAAATGCATTTCTCTGCCTAGGGGCTTCTTCCACATTCTAGCATTCACTTTGCTGCCCATAGGCTGGGCTGGGTGAGGCAGAGAATTAGCGTTCTGCCTGGAAACCACCTGCCTTTTGTGACTGACAAATAGGCCAGCTCCACCACCCTCAGGTTAGATAAGTCTGAGACATGTATTCTACACTGGCTCACAGCCTTCTCTAGAGGGCTTAAACTCTAGTGACCAATAGTAGAAACTTGCTTTGTGAAAATCCTTTGTTACTTGCTTTTATCTTCCTATCTCATTCCTCTACTTCTCTGCCAGAATTACCTTCGATATAAACTACCATTTAGGTCCCTGGAATCCATTTCTAGCAAAGGACATACCTTTTGAAAAGCAACTTTTTTTTTCCCTCCCAACTTTATTGAGATATAATAATTGACATATAACTTTGTGTAACTTTTAAGTACAACATAGTGATTTGATACATGTATATATTGTGAAATGATTGCTATAATATGGTTACATCATCTTGTAATAAGTACTGTCTTTTCCTAGTAGTAAGAACATTTAAGATCTACAGTTCTACTCTCTTAACAACTTCCAAGTATATAACACAGTACTGTTAATTCTTGTCACCATGCTGTAAATTAGGTGCCCGGAACTTATTCATCTCATAAGTGGAAGTTTGTTCCCTTCGACCAACATCCCCCCCGCCCCCCCATTTTCCCTAGTTTCTGGAAACCACCATTCTACTCTCTGCTATCATGAGTTCAGTTTTTTGGGGGGGTTTTGTTTTTTTGTTTGTTTGTTTTAGATTCTATGTATCATGAGATCATCTAGTATTTGACTTTATCTGACTTGTTTCACTTGGAATAATACCCCTCAAGTTTCATCCATGTTGTTGCAAGTGGCAGGATTTTCTACTTTTTTATGGCTGAATAATTCAGTGTGTGTGATTATCATTTGTTTATCCATTCATCTGTTGATGTGCATTTCAGTTATTTCCATGTCTTGGCTATTATAAATAAGGCTACAGTGAGCTTTGTGGTGCATATATCTCTTTGAGGCAGTGATTTTATTTTCTTTAGATATATACTCAGAAGTAGGATTGCTAATCATAGAGTAGTTCTGTTTTAATTATTTGAGGCAATCCACACTGTTTTCCATAGTGGATGTATGACTTTGCATTTTTGCCAATAGTGTACAAAGGTTCTCCTTTTTGTACATCCTGGCCAAACCGTGTTACTTGCTGTCTTTTTGATAGTAGTCATCCTAACTGTTGTAAAGAGACATCTCATTGTGGTTTTAATTTGCATTTCCCTGATGATTAATGAGGAGAAGGCAATGGCACCCCACTCCAGTACTCTTGCCTGGAAAATCCCATGGACGGAGGAGCCTGGTAGGCTGCAGTCCATGAGGTCGCGAAGAGTTGGACATGACCGAGCGACTTCACTTTCATTTTTCACTTTTCACTTTCATGCACTGGAGAAGGAAATGGCAACCCACTCCAGTGTTCTTGCCTTGAGAATCCCAGGGACAGGGGAGCCTGGTGGGCTGCCGTCTATGGGTCACACAGAGTCGGACACGACTGAAGCGACTTAGCAGATGATTAATGATGCTGAGCACCTTTTTATGTGCCTGCTGGCTATCTGTATGTATTCTTTGGAACAATGTCTCTTCAGGTCCTCTGCCCTTTTAAAATTGGATTATTAGTCTTTTTGATATCAAGTTGTATGAATTTCTTACATATTTTAGACATTAGCCCACTTTCTGTTATATGGTTTACAAATATTTTCTCCCATTTCATAGATTTATCTCTTCATTTTTTGGTTGTGTCTTTTGCCATGCAGAAGCTTTTTAAGTAGTCCCACCTGTTTTTATTTGCTTTTGTTTCTTGTGCTTTTGGTGTCATCTCCAAAAAAGCATTGCCAAGAGCAATCAGGGAGTTTTCTCCTCTATACTTTCTTTTAAGGAGTATTATGGTTTCAGGTCTTACATTTAAATCTTTAATCCATTGTGAGTGAATTTTGATGTGTGGTTTAAGACAGAGGTCCAATTTCACTCTTTTGCATGGGCCAGTTTTTCTACTATCACTTGTTGACAAGACTATTCTTTCCACACTGAGTATTCTACACTCTCTAGTTGATCACATATGCATGCTTTTTTTGTTTGTTTGTTTTTTTCTGGGCTCTCAGTTCTGTTTCACTGGTCCATGTGTCTGTTTTTATGCTAGTACCATCTATTTGATTAGTTTTATAGTATAGTTTGAAATCAAGAAGTGTGATGCCTCCAGCTTTGACTCAAGATTGCTTTGGCCACTTGGGGTCTTATTTTTTTTTTTTCTATTTCTGCGGGTGGCGGGTGGGTGGGGAATCCCATTCCCCTCCGCCACCCCCTCCCCCGCCCCCCGAAATAGACAAACCTGAATTTTTCCATTTTCATTTTGGGAACTTTTCTAATTCCCAAAATGGAATTTTGATAGGGATTGCACTGAGTCTCTATATGGCTTTGGGTAGTAGGGACATTTTAACAATATTAATTCTTCTGATTCGTGAACATGAGATATCTTTCCATTTATTTGTGTCTTCTCCAATTTCCTTCATCATTGTCTTATAGTTTTCAGTGTACAGATCTTTTACCTCCTTGATTAAATGTGCCTATTTCATATTTTAAATTTGAAAACATAAGCTCAAGCACAATTACCAAGAGGCTCAGTGAAGGACAAAGAAATATGAAGCCCAACTATACATATTCATCATTTGCATCTGCTCATTGTTCCTGCTCAAAAGTAAATGTTTCCATTGTTTGTGAAAATGGAAAACACGTTCCTGAGCATTTTAATGAGATTAACTTGATTTCAGGATTTTAAAGTAGCATCCAAAAAAAAAAAAAAAACAACAATCCACATAGCTAAAATGATCCACTCATGATTATGGAAATTCTTTTTAGAAGATACTGATTAAGGAGGAAGCTAATTTAATATTAATTATTTTGCTATGCTCTTTTTGCATCAAATAGAAAAAGAGTATGAACCAGAGAAAATTGCTTGATAAAAGTTAGGCTTTCCAGGTGGCGCTAGTGGTAAAGAATCTGCCTGCCAATTCAAGAGACCTAAGAGACGAGAGTTCAATCCCTGGATTAGGAAGATTCCCTGGAGGAGGAGGAAATGGCAGCCCACTCTAATACTCTTGCCAGGAGAATCCCATGGACAGAGGAGCCTAGTGGGCTACAGTCCACAGCGTCACAAAGACTCAGGCATGACTGAGTGGCTGAGCACAATAAAATGTTTTAGCTTGGAAGAGTTAGAATTGATTCTGTATTATCAAAGTAGTAATTACCTTGGAAATAAGGTGCTTTTCACTGCTAATAGCTCATTTTAATAATTCAACAGTTTCCTGTTTGAGGCATTTTAAAAACAGCACTTCAGAAAAATGGTCATGTTTGTAAACTTTGTTACTGTTCTGAAAATATGATTGCCTTTTGACTCTAAGTAAGATTAAATTTATTGCTTGGTTTTTGGCTCTTCTCTAAAGTTATTTTCAGTTACTTTAATATCTGCCTTTTAGCTTCCTGATAATTTCCATTTTCATTATTTCCTTTCTCTCAGTCCTATTAGGGGGGAAAAAATGTTCAAGGCAAACATATTGGCTGGAGTTGGTATTGGGCTTGGCTGTACTGTGTTGTCTAGAAGCTGATTATCCCAGAAACACATTTGCTTCAACACTGAAAGTTTTACTGGCAGGACATTAAATCTAGCTTTCAATCTGCACCAAGTTCTACAGGATTGTCCAGTGTGGTGGTGTTTCAGCTGAGGTTCCAGTGACTGGAGTATTGTGCTGATGAGACAAATAGTTTAGTCTAATTGCAAACTCAAGTATAAAGTGTATGACATTTCTGCCATTCCTGGGAACAGTAAGCATACTTAAGTGGAACTCTAACATTTCTTGAATGTGATTATTTTTAACTTGCCTTAGTTTTCCATCATGAACATTTAAAAGATGTTCAAGGAGCTCTGTAAATTAATACCATCCTATCAACTCATGAAACCTTGCTGAGGTCAATTAAAAAACTTAGAGTAAACATGAAAGATACAATGACCACACTATACTGCAGGATTTTTTTAGGATGCATTATTATGTCAGAGAAGGTATTATGGAATTGAATGGTTAAGGATAGGTATGCATTTTAGGTTCTGGTTAAAGTCTTTGCTTCACTTAACTTGGATTATATTATTGACCTAAGGTAACTGGTTCAAAATTTTTTTAGATATAAAATAATAAAGCCTAATAACAAATTATTAAAGAGAAAAACTATCCCTTTTGCAATGGGAACAGAAGCAAGGAAACATTTAAAATGTTTGGAAAATAGACAGTAGAAAGTAAAATCCATGAGTAAACCAGCTTAAAATCGATTTGCTTCTATTATGGTTACAATTAGGATTGCATTTTAAAAATGTATAGACCTGTTTAAATTATGGTAATCTTTTGGTTGGAACACAGAGGACTCTTGCACTCAATTGTTTCCAGGGCAGCACAATCCTGCTACTGGAAAAGGGAAGGGGGAACCAATTAGAGTCCTTGGAAAAAGTGTTGGAGCAGGACAAATGAGGATGGTAGCCATGGGGAAGATAAATGGCCACCACACTGGTGTTACCCACTAGAATCTGTTTAGTGTTGCTGACTGGCTATTAAATAGCACCAGAAAGAAAAGACCATTTTCTCTAAGATTAGCCCACTGCCTAAATCATGTTAATGCTTTTATCAGGCCCACCTGGCTGATTTTTTGAGGTCCTTCTGATGGTTCATACTTAGGGGAATACTAGGAGACAGGACTGCATTAAATAGTTTTAGATATAAATTCTTCAAGCCTTAGTTTTTATTATTCATAAGATAGTTATAATCTTCCTACTCACTTCCAGAAGTGTTGTGAAAACCAACTAGCTTAATATATATTAAAAGGCTATGAAAATTGTCAAGTATTAGTAACTATAAGATGGCATGATGATGACATCATAATACATACCATACTCATTATCTCTCAGGCACAGTTTTAGATGTTATATTGTCTTACTCAAACCTTTGAACAACTCTGTGAAGTAGGTAATATTATTATCATCCTTATCCTATGGATAAAATTGAAAAAAACAGAGACTAAAGAATTTTTCCAAGGTCATAGTAGGGCATAGAGCCCAGAATCAGTCCTGTGCAACAGTGTCTCAGAACCCATAAACTTATATAAGTCACTGCCCCCTGTTCATGGTACACTGTCCAGTGATGATGATGATGGTGACAACAAGGGCAACAGTGATGAAGCTGACTATTGATCACAATTATCTAATTTAGAAAATAGCCTGAGGCCAAAATATAGCCGAACACTTGATGTGAAAGTTGCTCAGTCATGTCCAACTCTTTGCACCCCATGGACTGTACCGTCCATGGAATTCTCCAGGCCAAAATACTGAAGTGGGTAGCTGTTCCCTTTTCCAGGGGATCTTCCCAAGCCAGGGATTGAACCCAGGGTCCCTGCATTGCAAGCAGATTCTTTACCAGGTGGGCCACCAGGGAATAAACTGAAACAAAACTGACTCTCTTGTAAATTCTAAAACTGATTTTTATCGCAAAAGGGGCTAATCTGGAGCTAAACCTCAGGTAAATTTCCTCTCCCTCTTTCCCTTATTCTGATGTGTAGACATACGCCCATTATAAAAACATGACATTCAGAAGGTTCTTAGACGTCAAGAAGTTCTGACCTTTCAGCAAATAGATGTATTACAAACTAGGCCCCCAGAACTCTACTTCACTAGAACTGACTTTGGGTCTTTGGACAAGGGATGAGTCAAGTTTCACTTCCACGTACTCATTCCTTTTTCTCTCTGGGAAAAAATGTTAATATTCTTGGGGGAGGTATAGTATTAAAAGTTTTGCACATTTATAAGTTAGCACAAATGAGATTTTCTCAGTCAACTTTTTAAAGTCACAGCTAAAAAGGGAACAGTCTCCTGTTACACAATATACGTGAGCCTTAAATGGGAGATAAAGTATTGGAGAAGCCCAATTTTAATCTTTGTCCAAAATGGAAGCCTTGGGTAAACAGAGGGCAACCGAAGGACATGGGAAATGGGGTCAGGGAAAACGTACTACTTAAAAGCGTGGATTGTGAAGGGGTTGGAGCAGGTGCCACTGAAGCAAACTTCACATTTTGGGAGATTCATAAGCACTGACATCCTTTAATATTCATAGATGAAGACAGAACAGACTTTGGGTGCTTGTTCTGGCAAAACGGAAAACTCATGACAGACACAATTAAAAGAGCGGAGAGTCATATGACTTTTCAATATCTGATTAAAGAAGGAGAATTTTTTATAAAGTGTTTCTTTGTTTTTTTCACATAGATATATATTTATAATTGGAATATAAATGCTTTACAATGTTGTATTAGTTTCTGATGTACAACATGAATCAGCTATATGTATACATACATTCCCTCCCACTTAAGTCTCTGACAAGCGACCCCCCCTCCCCACCCCACAGCCATCCCATCCCTCTAGGTCATCACAGAGCCACAAGCTGAGTTCCCTGTTATACTCTTTGGATTACAAGAAGTTATATCCAGGAAAAGGGAAGAAAAAAAAGAGTGTTATTTAAGAACATAGCAGATCTGGAACTTGAAAGGGAAGGGTGCAGGAAGCTAGAGCTGTTCCAGGGTGGCTCACCCCCTCAACAGCACCTGAGCTCTGTCTTCCATCTGCCTCCTCACAGCTTCCCAAGGCCACATCATTGGTGTCTACTCTGGGCAGGCCCAGCTGGCTCAGCTTCTCTGAACTACCTCATTGTTACAATGTTTTCCTATTACACAATAGAAAGATAGGTGAAGCTCAGGGGCCATGTTGCCACACCAACTTCCTTTGTAAATTGCTGGACAATTTCGGGGTTGACTCTCCTTGGGTTGGTTGGGTGGGGCAAGAAAAGTAGAGGTGTTTGGTGAAAAACATGTTAACCAAAGGCTACCCCACCGGGGTCCAAGAACAAATCATGAACCCATTAGAAAAAATGTAGCCAGATGAAGTATTGTGATTAAATAATGATGCTTTTGAACTGTGGTGTTGGAGAAGCCTCTTGAGGGTCCCTTGGACTGCAAGGACGTCCAACCAGTCCATCCTAAAGGAAATCAGTCCTGGGTGTTCATTGGAAGGACTGATGCTAAAGCTGAAACTCCAATACTTTGGCCACCTGATTCGAAGAACTGACTCATTGGAAAAGACCCTGATGCTGGGAGGGATTGGGGGCAGGAGGAGAAGGGGACCGACAGAGGATGAAATGGCTGGATGGCATCACCAATTCAATGGACATGAGTTTGAGTGAACTCCAAGAGTTGGTGATGGACAGGGAGGCTTGGCGTGCTGTGATTCATGCGGTCGCCAAGAGTCGGACATGACTGAGCGACTGAACTGAACTGAATGTTTCTTGACATCCATCAACATTTGTGTTTTAATTAAGTAGATAAAATGTATTTGTGTATAACTAAATCCGTAAGTTAACCTCAAAGCCTTTTAACTGTTTGTTTATTTATTTTTGGTTGTGCTGGGTCTTGGATGCTGCACTGGCTTTTCTCTATCTGCCGTGAGCGGGGGCTACTCTCTGGTTGCAGCAGGCTTCTCACTGTGGTGCCTTCTCTTGTTGTGGAGCATGGGCTCTAGGGCACGTGGGCTTCAGTGGTTGTGGCTCCTGAGCTCCAGAGCACAGGCTCAGTTGTTGTGGTGCATGGGCTTAGTTGCTTGACAGCATGTGAAATCTTCCCGGATCAGGGATTAAACCCATTTTCCTGCACTGGCATGTGGATTCTTCACTACTGTGCCACCAGGGAAGTCCCTAACCTCAAAATTTTAAAGGAAACCATTTACATATATAGTTAGAGAGTGAAACCACAAGAGGGAAAAGCATCAGATCTCATGTTTTAAGTGAATGATTGATTATCATTTTAGAGGGATAATAAACATAGATTATTTAGAATTACCTGGTGTTATGAACTGAATTGTATCTCTCCAAAATTCATATGTGGAAGCCCTATCTCCCAATCTGACTGTATTTAGAGATAAGGCTTATGAAGGTAATTAGATTTAATAAGGTCATAAGGAGGGAACCTTAACCCCTTAGGACTGATATCCCTAACTAGAAGAGGAAGAAGCACCAAGAATGCATATCCAAAGAGAAAGGGCCTTGTGAGGGCTAGAAGGAGGCCATCTACAAGTCACAGATTATGGTCTCACCAGAAGCCAACCCTGCCAAGCCCTTGATCTTGCACTTCCAACCTCCAGAAGTGGTAAGAAAAATAATGCTTGTGTTTAAGTCATCAGCCTGTGACATTTTGTTATGGAAACCCAAGTCAGCTAATACAACTGGGTTGATTTTTCACGGGTCTGAAGTTTATAACATTTGCCTAATAGAACTGTGGGCTTCCCAGATGGCTTAGTGGTAAAGAATCTGCCTGCCAATGTAGGAGACATGGATTCGATCCTGGGTCGGGAAGATCCCCTCCCTGGAGAAGGAAATAGCAACCCACTCATGTATTCTTGCCTAAAGATTCCCATGGACAGAGAAGCCTGGTGGGCTATAGTCCATGGGGTCACAAAAGAGACATGACTTGGAAACTAAGAAACAACAACACTAGAACTGTAGATCTACCAGATAAGACAGGTCCTATAACGTGAACACAGCTAAGTGATCTTGTGGGGCCACTTTTTGTAGTATTCATGCACAGCTTATTACAGAGGGTTGCATTAATATGCCCAAACATTCTTACTGATTATACCTATCATTATTTTATATAGCAATAGAGTCTTTGCTTATCTATCAGTCTCTATGTCTTGCTGGGCCAATAGAAAAAGATCTATACTAAAGGAAAAACATAAATTGGTTTCCCTTTACATTTGGAAAGCCAAGGGATGCTGTTTCTTCTTGAAGATAAATTCATTCCATTACTGCTCATGCATTTTCAGAACAAAATGTCTAAATCTAATATCTGAGTCTTCTTACTAAGTCTTCCTATAGTCTCACTCCCAGGTTCCACTGCTGCTGCTGCTGCTGCTGCTGCTAAGTCGCTTCAGTCGTGTCCAACTCTGTGCGACCCCATAGATGGCAGCCCACCAGGTTCCCCTGTCCCTGGGATTTTCCAGGCAAGAGTACTGGAGTGGGGTGCCATTGCCTTCTCTGCCTAGGTTCCACTAACCTAGGGTAAAATGTCATACTAATAGTAGTGTTAGTTACTAGTCATGTCTGACCTTTTGCGACCCCACTGACTGTAGCCTGCCAGGGTGTTCTGACCATGGGATCTCCATGCAAGAACACTGGATTGGATTGCCATTCCCTTCTCCAGAGGATCTTCCCAACCCAGGGATCGAACCCAGATCTCCTGTGTTGCAGGCAGGTTCTTTACTGTCTGAGCTACAGGGAAGTTCTACTAAAGGTTATATTCAATTGTCTGCCTCAGTCCTTTCCAGGAATTTGAGGAAGCTTAATTTCACTTACCTCAAAATTCCCTTTCAATTATTGTTAATATTTTAAAATGATGCTAAATATTAATATTTTTAAATTTAAAAACAACTTTTATTTTTTAGAGATATATACTGAAATATTTATAGATGAAAGGATAACATGCTTGGCACTTGCTTCAAAATCCAGGGATGGGAGCTATAGATATAACAAGTTTAGTCATGAGTAGAAAATTTTTGAAGTTTTGTGATTGGTGCAGGAATGTAATATATAATTTACTAAAATCTTGTATAAATTTGAAAAATTTCATAACAAGTTAAATAGTTTTTCTGTGAAGAGCAAGAAACCCCAGGGATGTGATGTGTGTGCTCTGAAACGGGATTGCTGGCTCATCAAGGCCATCATGTATATTGCATGTCCAAGTTATGACCTGATCAATCCTCATCCCTATATTACTGGCTCCTATAATGCTAAGGTGAGGCTCTTCAGCTTCTCTCCAGCAATCACTTGACTGAAGCTATGATCTATTACCAGTGACAGGTCTTTCATAACACCTCACCTATCCTTAGATTTTATCTCACCCTTAGAAATACAGCTCTTTTTCTGTCCGTTCAGTTCAGTTCAGTTGCTCAGTCATGTCCAACTCTTTGCGACCCCATGGACTGCAGTACGCCAGGCCTCCTACTCCATCACCAACTCCTGGAGCTTACTCAAACTCATGGCCGTTGAGTCAGTGATGCTATCCAACCGTCTCATCCTCTGTCATCCCTTCTCCTCCTGCCTTCAATCTTTCCCAGCATCAGGGTCTTTTCCAATGAGTCAGTTCTTCAAATCAGGTGTCCAAAGTATTGGAGTTTCAGCTTTAGCATCAGTCCTTCCAATGAATATTCAGGACTGATCTCCTTTAGGATGGACTGGTTGGATCTCCTTGCAGTCCAAGGGACTCTCAAGAGTCTTCTCCAGCACCACAGTTCAAAAGCATCAATTCTTCGGCGCTCAGCTTTCTTTATAGTCCAACTCTCACATCCATACATGACTGCTGGAAAAACCATAACCTTGACTAGACAGACCTTTGTTGGCAAAATAATGTCTCTGCTTTTTAATGTGCTGTCTAGGTTTCTGTGTGTTAGGCTTTTCTTAGTTCATAAATGTCACCATTCAGTTGAGAGTCTAGGATAGAAGTATCAGTTCACTGACAGAACATCTTACTGTTCTCAAAATCATTTTTCTTTGTTAATTCTCTTAACTATCCCTGCCTTCTTTCCTCCCTTCTCCACTTCCAGTAAGTGTTAGACAAAGCTTGTGGTCATTGATTCTCTACAACCAGAGTGTACATCCATTCCCTCCAGTATTCTCTCTGGAGAGAAAGGTTGACCTTTATTTCTCAACTTCTTAGAGATAAGTCTTTATCTCTCACTCAGTGTATGAGCCCTAATTCAAACAAAGCTCCTATTGGCTCCAGGTCATGCAGCTCTACAATTCATTTATAGCTGTCTGAATTCTTAGTGTCCACATGCACAAACACACACACAGCAATAGAAGACTTCTAAAACCTTTCTGACTATGACACTTGGCCAATCCAATTATATATCATCCATGGGATGAGTGACGTATTTGAAGAGACTGATATTCTGGGTAGCTAATGATTACACCTCCATAAAAAATAGACTCCTGCCAACTGGACAGTTAGATCTGGATTCATTCTGGAATGGTTCTGGTGTCAAGCTTGTAAACATAGCCTACACGTTTTGGGGTTCTAGAATTTAAGAACGACCTTCTTTGTTTCTCTAAGAACATAATGTTCTTTGGAGACATAGGAAGTGTTGGTGATGGAGCAGACAGCCTCTGCTGAAAGCCCATATGTTCAGCACTGACACAGAGGCTGGCATGGCAAGAGTGGGCGGAGTGCACTGTCATACCAAGCTGGCATTCGTAATCTCAAAGAACAGGCTGTGACCTTGATGACAGAATTATGCTGCTTGCCTTTCTCCTCTCGAGCTTACACAGTATACTCTGAAAATGTCTACTTTGGTAAGGTTTATTCAGGAGACAAGACAGTCTCCTAGTAACAACTGAATTCTAGAATTGGAAATCAAAGTATCACCATATGCATTAGAATGATTAAATTTACTGAACATTCTTCCAAGGAGAACAGTTTGTTTCTGACTCATTCCTAGTACCTTTTTTTTTTTCTTTGACTGTTCATCCCTAAGAGAGGGGACCATTTAAGACTATTAATGACTAATGAAACTTTAATCATACCCTGATACACAGACTATTTAGCCATAAAGCAGCTTCTTAGGGGGTGGTGTACTGGAGTGGGAGAAACATAGTTTGGAACATTTTCCTGTGAAACAGCAATATTTCTGTCAAGGATACATTCAATTGGAAAAAGATTTCAGGAAAAACATGGCCTGGCTTTATGTGATAAACTCCCTGATAGATAGTTTCCTTCCTGAAAATAAAGGTCCTTGGTGAAACTAGCCCACGCCTTCCCATGGCAATAATCTTAGTTGGTATTTAAGAACACTTATAGGCAGATAGTTCTTCTTCATAGCTAAGCTCCCTTTCTTCCCTATTTCCTTTTTTCAGGCCTGGAGGAAATGGAACACTCTAGTCACATTTTCTTCATTCAAATAAATGAAGACAGTTCTTTTATATCCAAGATAAATAACTATAATTTCTTAAGTGTTGACTTAAAGGGCTTGTTTTCTCATTCTTTGGTCTTACTTTTTTCTTGGACCCTTAATTTGTTTTTATGTGTAAGTTTCTGAGACCCCCAAATAGACAAACACATAGTATTCTAAGTCCTGAATACTTTCTAAAGGGGTGAATCATTTCTCCCTCCTGTTGTATTATTTTTAAATAATGCATTGAAATTTATAGTCAGCATCTTGATGCTTGATTTTCTGCTATAGTCCTGGGAAGACAATAGCATAAGTTGCATAAAATTTCTCAGTACTTGCATATTCATATTTTAAAATTCTGATTTGCCTGCTGATTTTAATCTGTCAATTCAAAGGATGATTATTTTCTTTTTGAGAATATAATGTATTGTTTGGGTAAAAATCAAGCTCATTTTCCTAAACATTAGTATTAAACCTGGGAATTAAAATGTAGGCATCTTATTACCATCTCTTTAAACTCATTTCAGACTATGGATTTTGTTGACCATATCACTATGAAAAGATAAATTCAAAACCCCAAAATCTCCCCTTCATGAGAAAGATGAGCCATCAGGTTTTTCACTGTGATATTATTTTATTTCAAGCAATGTGATTTGCTAGGGGAATGTTTAAGTGATGCTGTAATTGAATAAATAAAACCCAACCCAAACATAACTTTGTAAAGTTACAGATTCTGTATTTATATTCTCATGATGTATCATACTGCCAAGCTGTACATCCAGATTTTTGTCCATGGACTTCTTCCACTCAACACAGCTGCTTTTGTGCCCCTTTCAAATTTACTTTGAAAACTCTCCATCATAGTTACCTTTTTTCATTCTTATCTTTTAGTACTTAAATGTTCTTTAGTCCAAGATAATCATTTTTTAAAATTGTTCCCAGAAACTGAAGGTTCTTTACGACTTTACTTTAGATTTTAGTTAGCATTTTGATCTTGTCTGTGAAACCTTGATCAGAGATCAGCATAAAAAATAAGCAAAAATGAGCTTTTCTTTATTGAAGACAGGATGTTAGTTCAGATACTTGTTTGCAACATTCACTTAAGAACACTAAGTGAATTACCTCTCCTTTATTCCAGGGAATACAAATATGAACTGCAGATATGCTTATATATGTACCAGAATTCTCTGCTACTGGCCTTTTGGAAATACCAGTGAAATAAGAAGTACAGACTAATAATACATGCTGATTTGGTATTTATCTTTCTGATATCACAATCTAGAGGCCTAACAACGTTTTTCCAGGCTGATTCAGAGTACTGGGACCAATGCTATGGGAAGTCATCAGTGGAGATGCAGAATACACAAGTTCACCATTGGTAGTGACAGAGAGCATGTTAGTATGGCACCCCACTCACCACAAGTCCATTCACATCCATTCTATCTTCTGATCCTCATAACATTCCCATGAGCAGGTAGGGTGATTCCCAGGTAAACAGGTCAGAAAGATTAGGGACTCTTATGAGTTCACTCAGTGACTCAAGCACTGTCCAGTGCCCTTCTAGTTAGACTTTAGCCTCTCAAAAGAGGCTTGTTTTTAATTTTTTTTTTAAATTGAAGTATAGTTGATTTACAATTTTGTGTTAATTTTAGATCTACAGCACAGAAACACACACACACACATGTATGTATACTGTTCATGGAATTCTCCAGTCAAAAATACTGGAGTGGGTAACCATTCCCTTCTCTAGGGGATCTTCCCGACCCAGGGGTCAAACCCAGGTCTCTTGCATTGCAAGCAGATTCTATACCATCTGAGCCATCAGGGACACCCGTATGTATGTATACACTATACACACACACACACACACACACACACACACACAGAAATTATGTCACTAAGTGATAAAAATGACTTGTCGGAAGACCAAAGAGAAGACCAGAGACATATTAGGATAGGTTTATGCCAGCAGGGACTATTGTCCATGTAAGACTAAGCTACACTAAGGAAACCAATTTATGAGAATTCAGAATTCCATCAAGCTCAAAAGTCTTCACTATCAGCTATTTACATGTAATTCAAGCCAAAAAAATACTATAGTAATCTGCATGGATGTTTAGTTGATATTAGAGTTAGTTGATGTTTATAACCTCAATGGTGATAGACTGTGTAGCAGTCCCATTTATACCCTTTTCAAAGAGATCAGGGCTGGTGATAAGATTCCAGATGGTGTTCTAGCCAAGCTCTCTGGTTGTTAATACCCTCTAGTACCGCTAAGAAGACAATTCCTAACATTGCGTAGTTCCATCATGGAGAACAGCTGTCCTGATGTTCCCAGATGTTGGCTAAAATCATTGGTTCAAATAATCCATGTTAACATGGATGTTAATTGACTTCCATGGAATTGTCTCACAACCATGTGAAGATTTAAGTCTCAGTATCAAAGTGTTTAGGAGAATCCAGGCTACATTGTAAATATGTTTGTGTTAAAATAATGAGTAAATAACTCTTGATTACTTTTAAACAGAATTTTGGCTTATTACAGCAACAGGCTTGAAAATTAAAATTAAAACCCATAATTGAATTATTAATTAAGATTTGTGATCTTAAGAGGAAATTTTATTTTACATACTGTTTGGAAACTTAAAAAATACCAAGTTCCACAATGTTTTCAATTTAGTTAGATTTATAAAAAATTTATTATTCAAGAGAATTTTATTTACTTCAGAGAACAAAGTGCCTGAAAAGGAAATGAAATATAAAATGCAGTTAAAATTTTTGAACTAAGTTTTTCAGTGGGAACCCTTTCAAAGTGTTCTTTATTAAATTTGCTAGACATAGAGTAATAACACTTGGCTAAACTTAAAAGCTTAAGAAATAACTATTTTTTAATCTAAAACTTTAGTATTTTTTAAACAAAAGTAAACCTCTGGGTGTTTTTCTGCTCAGCACAAAAATCACTCTCAAGGGTACCATTAACCTCTTTAACACTGCATTGTACTATGTGAAATCCATTTATTTTAGTATTTTCCTTAATTTTTTCTTCAAATATTTCCAGTATGTTTATCCTAATTCCCTAAGAAAAATCTGGAGAATACTTTGGTGCCTAATAAACATGCAAAATTTCACCATACAAAAAAGAAATATTGAAACCTGTCACCAAAATGATAGCTCCCTTGAAAACATCACTGTAAATCAGGGAAGTCTGGTTCAACTCAAACAGCACCAAGGGATCCATAAGGAACGACTGACTTGCTGCATCCCTCAAATCAATTGCTATAGACCCATCCAGCCCCTTTCACACAGTCCACACAGATGTACACATATCTCTCAAAGAGCTGGCCACCCAAATTGAGATCTCAGAATCTCATCTAATTTTAGTCTAGCTTACATATCCAGGATTTTGTTTGTGAAAACAAAACTTGAGAAAGCCCAATAATTGTGAAAGAGTTATGTTTCAGGTTTTTTTTTTTTTTTTTTAAGATTTTCAAATTTCTTGTTCCATTTTAATTATGCAAAAAAAAATCTTTCATGGAAGGGGAACATGTGGTCTACAGTTTTAGCCTTTGGCCACAATTGCAGTTTCTGAGAAAGCTTTTGATCTATGAGCTTGTATTGAGTGTCAGTTATATGAGTAAAGAATTTGGAAAGAGCTTCTCCTTTCTGGGATGAACAAGGGATCTCTGCCTCTGTATCTACCCTATCAGTGTGGTATGTATATGTGTATAGGTGTGCATGAAAATGTGCTATTTTGAGGGTAAGAGAGACTAGCCTTGAGAGCTTTCAAATGGAAAGTAGACTTCACTAGACTGTGTCATCACCGCTTAATTATCTCCTAGTCTTCAAGGAGCTTTCCTGAGACAAAAATAGATGCTAATACTCTAGTCTCCTCTTGACACTCATGAAACTAGATACAAATCACTAGGACCTTCACTAATACTGTGAAAAATCTGAACTCCTCCATGATTGTCAAAGCAAGGAGTACAGGAACCTCAGGAATGCAGTCTCTTCCTCATTCTCTTCTTCAACATCTCCTGAATGTGCATATAATTGGCTAAACCAAAAATGCAGATCCTGACTCCAGTGTGCTATGGTGTTTTTCCAGCTGGGTATGGTCATATCTGGTCTTTACGCCTGGAGATGGTGACTACTGCCTCTAAAAGGTGTGACTCTCTACAGGTGCTATGTACACAGCCCAAGCTTACCTTTTTCTCCCAAGTTCAGAATCAAAAAAGGGGGGGGGTGAATAACAATGGAACAGATGGAAATTGAGGACAATGCTTTTTTAGGTTCTATGAGCTAAGTGTAAATCACACTATTTCTGCCATCTTTACTCTCTGAGAAGTCTGTAAAATGAAGAGCTATAACATGCTGACAGTAGAAGCCAAGGTTTTCACCTCAGACAGGTCCCTGGAGCTTACCCTATTTACTGTGAAGGACCATTCTCTTGTCCTCCGCTTTCCTTCCTAGTTTTGTCTGCCACGCTGTCCACCTACATGATGATCAGAAAGCTCGAATTTACCGTAGAAGTAAGAAAGCTATTGAAGTTACCATGAGCAAGATGTGGTTATACCCCTTAGTTGAAAAACTGAAATGAGTTCATGCACTTTATTTTTATACCAATGAAGTAAGATACATATTTTACATCTTGATGTTGTTTTTTAGTCACAAAGTCGTGCCTGAGTCTTGTGACCCATGGACTATAGTCCACCAGGCTCCTTTGTCCGTCGGATTTGCCAGGCAAGAATAGAGTGAGTTGTCATTTCCTTTTCCAGGGGATCTTCCTAACCCAGTCGGCTGAACCTGCATCTTCTGTACTGTGGGCAGAATTTTTACTTTTTTTTTTTTTTTAACCACTGAGCCACCAGGAAAGCCCTTTTACATCTTCACTTCAGTTCAATTCAGTTCAGTCTCTCAGACGTGTCCGACTCTTTGTGACCCCATGAATCGCAGCACGCCAGGCCTCCCTGTCCATCATCAACACCCGGAGTTCTCTCAGACTCACGTCCATCAAGTCAGTAATGCCACCCAGCCATCTCATCCTCTGTCGTCCCCTTCTCCTCCTGCCCCCCGTCCCTCCCAGCATCAGAGTCTTTTCCAATGAGTCAACTCTTCGCATGAGGTGGCCAAACATCTACTATGTGACAAATGTAAGTTTGAATATACTTATTTTCTTATTTGAGTCACCATTTAAAGTGTGAAAATGTCAGTCATTCAGTCATGTCTGACTCTTTGTGACCCCATGGACTGTAGCCTGCCAGGATCCTCTGTCCATGAAATTCTCCAGGCCAAGAATACTGGAGTGGGGTGCCATTCCCATCTCCAGCAGAGTCTTTCTGACCCAGGGATAAAACCTGGGTCTCCCACATTAAAAGCAGATTCATAATTAAAAGTTGAATGATATAAACCTACAATTAAATAACTTATATTAAAGATAAGGGCGATCAGTACTAAAAGCTTGTCCCTTTCTAGTTGTTTTACTACATTTTACCAGTATCTATGTTTTTGAGGTTATTCATGCTTATGCTATCTATGTGGAGTAAATATAATGGTGTATTACAGCACATTGATCCTAGTTCCATGTTCATTGACATCAGCTTGATATCAGCTATGTCAACAGTCTTTACCCTGAATGAAAAAGTGAAAGAAAGAAAGTGAAAGTCACTTAGTCGTGTCCAACTCTTTACCACCCCATGGACTTTAAAGTCCATGGAATTCTCCAGGCCAGAATACTGGGGTGGGTAGCCTTTCCCTTCTCTAGAGGATCTTTCCAACCCAGGGATCAAATCTATGTCTCCCACACTGTGAGCAGATTCTTTACCAGCTGAACCACAAGGGAAGCCCAAGAATATTGGAATGGGAAGCCTATCCCTTCTCCAGCAGATCTTCCCAACCCAGGAATCAAACCAGGGTCTCCTGCATTGCAGGCAGATTCTTTACCAACTGAGGTATCAGGGAAACTTTATCCTGAAGGAAACTGGAAAATGCAACAAATTAGACATTTTTCCCTCCTGAGAGTCAGTGGTTCAATATGTCCTGGCATACTGCAGGAAGGATATTCCTGAGAACCAGTGAAGACGCACATCCTCTGCTCACAGAATTTCTAACTAAATCAGGCTACATTTGGTTCTTTGGGTTCTGAAATGGCAACCTTATTCAGGAGAAAGTTTCCAGTCTTTGAAAAAGTGGTATTTCAAAAATATGGCATAGAGGTTACCCCCAGGTTCTGATTCAGTGGGTTGGTGAGGGCTGCACAGTATGAGCACAAGGTCCTATGTGTCACTGGGAAATGAGATCACATTTGCAAGCAAACACCCATCAGAGGATGTCTCAGTCACCCTCTGCTTCATTTTGATAGAAAAGAAAGTAGATGAAAAAATTATTACCACTTCAAATAAGTCATCGACTTTCTAAATAAAGACTGGGATAATTAGACCTGAAAATACCTGTAGTTTTAAAATGAGAAGAACAATAGGACTCTGTTTCTGCCTTGCAGTGGCTGCATTACAAAAACCCAACAGTTATCTGCTTTCAATTGTTATCCCTCATGAAAGAGGAGATAAAGAAGATGAAGAGGGAAAAACAGGAGGGGCAAAGAGAATCACTTTCAGAAAGTCAGTAATAGTTCAGAGCAAAGACATCAAAGTCTGCTGTTAAGTCATAATTATGATGTTTAGGTGATGAATAAAAAGAATTATGGATGGTTCCCAGTTAAATATATTCTTAGAGCTATTCACATAATTCAAGGCGTCCACCAGAACAGTAATAAAACACAAACAATGTAATCAGTCAGTTCAGTTCAGTTGCTCAGTCGTGTCTGACTGTTTGCGACCCCATGGACGGCAACACACCAGGCATCCCTGCCCATCACCAACTCCCAGAGTTCACACAAACTCACGTCCATCAAGTTGGTGGTGCCATCCAACCATCTTATCCTCTTTTGTCCCCTTCTCCTCCTGCCTTCAGCCTTTCCCAGAATCAGGGTCTTTTCCCAGGAGTTGGTTCTTCCCATCAGATGGCCAAAGTATTGGATTTTCATCTTTAGCATCAGTCCTTCCAATTAATATTCAGGACTGATTTCCTTTAGGATGGACTGGTTGGATCTCCTTGCAGTCCAAGGGACCCTGCTTGGGGCTGGTGCACTGGGACGACCCAGAGGGATGGTATGGGGAGGGAGGAGGGAGGAGGGTTCAGGATGGGGAACACATGTATACCTGTGGCAGATTCATTTTGATATATGGCAAAACCAATACAATATTGTAAAGTTAAATTAAATAAAATTTTTAAAAAAAGGAAAAAAAAAGAATCTTCTCCAACATCACAGTTCAAAAGCATCTATTCTTCAGCACTCAGCTTTCTTTATAGTCCAACTCTCATACCCATAAATGACTACTGGAAAAACCATAGCTTTGACTAGACAGACATTTGTTGGCAAAGTAATAACCTCTGCTTTTTAATATGCTGTCTAGGTTGGTCGTAACTTTCTTCCAAGGAGCAAGTGTCTTTTCATTTCATGGCTGCAGTCACCATCCACAGTGATTTGGAACCCCCAAATGCAAAGTCTGTCACTGTTTCCACTGTCTCCCTATCTATTTGCCATGAAGTGATGGGACCAGCTGTAAAGAACAATTATATTCTAGATAATGAAATGTTATTCCTCTAGCACGAAATATTAAACACATCACTATACTCTAATAACATTTTTTTAAAGATAAATGAAAACAGTTAGACTCAAATATAAAATGTCTGAGAGTATATACGGTATTTGTTAGGTTTTACGCTGATCAAATCAAGTAACTTCTTCTCACCTTCATATTGTGAAAAAGTCCATTATAATGCAAAAGAGACCCTTCTTCATGTGAGATGTGTTGGATAATGGAACCAGCTAGTGATCCTGGATGATAAGTGGCCAACTTTATAGAGTACTGAGCACAGTGATTTCTGAAGGTTAGGGAACACAGTAAAAGCGGCCCCATACTGTGTGCCAGATTGTATTACTGGAGTTGTGTATGGCTCTCCAAACAACACAGCTGTGCTGTCCATATCGTCCTGCCTATACCTTTAATAGGAATGCCACTCTATACAGTGAGAGATGTTTTTCAGGGTGTTGCCAGCTTTCATGGAATTTTCCAACCTGCGTTTATTCCAATGAGTGACTGGTAGCAGCAGGCCAGGTTGTGACTCTAGAATAAGGTCAAATGTCGGTGAAACCTGGGCCAAAATGGCCTCGTCACTGCTCTTACTTTTCTATTGTCTTAAAAACTGCTAAGCAACTACCGACCAAAGGTATTTCCATGCTCACGTAGAATACAAAACGTGCAGTTTTGTTGTGCTGTGCTGCTGATAGCGCAGTGATCTTCATCAGTATATCCGTGCAGTCACAGAAGTCTGCTCAGCTTCAGGACTAATATACTTTTTGGTTAAATATTGAAAGATACTGATGAGGTTACAAGATAAATTTTATTCTCATGAAAATCTGTTGTATTTCTTCCAACTATCTTTTCATTTACTCAAAAATTTACGTTCAACATTCTTGCTTTCTGGTTTGGCCTGCCAGCTCTGCTATGAATTATTTGTGGATTTACTAGCTGGAGCCACCCTGACTCGAAAGATGAGTTAGATGGATTTTCATTCTGTTCCACTATTGAGCCTCTCAGCATCACGGGTGCCGAGTTCTTGCTTCCACTGAGATAATACATTTTATAAAGTATCTCACTATAGTACCCTAGTCTTTTGTTAGGGCACACACACACACACACACTCTTGCACATGTGCACAAACATTCACAAGCACAACAAAGGAGATGTGGCAGACTTGACTGAAAGTTTGGGAGAAAAGTGCAGTGACTGATGTTCAGACCCACATACCAAAGTAACCGAAAACAGAATCTTCCTGTCTTCAGAAATCCTTCAGCTTTATCCCACGTTATTTGTGTATTCTCGCTCTTTTAATGCTCATGTCGTTTTCTTCTCTGTTGCTTTTTACTTCCAAATCCTGGTTATTTATAACACAGCAGTCCTTAGGTCTCCCTCTTGTTTTCCTAATGACCCGACTCTTGTCCCTAATATCTTATTAAGGTGTCCCCTTCTAAAAAACACCCCGTTGCCTCGTTAAGAGAATGTGTAGCTCTAGCTGTCATCTTAATAACTTTTAACTCTGCCACATAAACCTGAGTCAGTCATGCAGTCAATAAATAGCTGACTAAACACCCAAGTTGTGTGAAGGGTTACGTAAATGATCTTCACTTCTGTGTGAAGTGAATACCTGTTCTCAAGTATAGAAATACCACAGCCAGTACTTCCATCCCCCAAAATGCTCATAAAGGTCCCCAGATATTTAGTGTTATGCAGGAGAAGGCAATGGCAACCCACTCCAGTACTTTTGCCTGGAAAATCCCATGGACAGAGGAGCCTGGTAGGCTGCAGTCCATGAGGTCGCTAAGAGTCAGACACGACTGAATGACTTCACTTTCACTTTTCACTTTCATGCATTGGAGAAGGAAATGGCAACCCACTCCAGTGTTCCTGCCTGGAGAATCCCAGGGACGGGCGAGCCTGATGAGCTGCCGTCTACGGGGTCGCACAGAGCTGGACACGACTGAAGCAACTTAGCAGTAGCAGCAGCAGTAGGAGAAGGCAATGGCAACCCACTCCAGTACTTTTGCCTGGAAAATCCCATGGACGGAGGAGCCTGGTGGGCTGCAGTCCATGAGGTCGCTAAGAGTCGGACACGATTGAGTGACTTCACTTTTACTTTTCACTTTCATGCATTGGAGAAGGAAATGGCAACCCGCTCCAGTGTTCTTCCCTGGAGAATCCCAGGGACAGAGGAGCATAGTGGGCTGCTATCTATGGGGTCACATAGAGTCGAATACGACTGAAGCAACTTAGCAGCAGCAGCAGTATTGTTGGTACCACATGGGACCTTTAACACTCTCTCTTACAACCTTCCTTTCCTTCTTGGGAATATCTTAAATAGAGGAAAAATAATAACTAGAGTTACTTTGGGAAGTTCATTTAACAAAACATTGCAAATGCCATGTACAATATATGGACTTCAAAGTTAAGCATATTTAATACCAGCAGTTGGATTCTCACTCTGACTTTGACTTGGCTCTGTGTCCACAAACAAATTGCCTGAGCCTCAATAACTCTAAAATTAATGATCAAGTCCCCACTTCAAAAAATTATATTGAAAATTAAAAATAAAAACTTTCAGTAAATTTCTTAACACCATTCCAGGAATGCAGTGTTTAATAAATATTAGTTATTATTATTTATTAACTTTATTGAAATATCAAGCATGATGTGGATCAACATGTAGAGGCAGAGAGAACTCCTCTGAGCCTTCGTTGTGCAAAAGCAATTGTTCTGTCCCCGTGGCATGGATGCTCTAGTCTTTCTATGTGGACATGGAAGGTGGAGTGGTCACTTTGCTTCTCTGTGTTGTGTGGCAGCTCCTCACATTGGATCTCAGAAGCAGCCAAGGATGACTTTTCGCTCCCACCTTGGTCAAACCATCACTCTCCTTTGGAGTGTGCCTCCAGTGAAGATCAGGGCTCCCTGAGTGGACAGAAGAGTCTGGTGGGTTACAGTCCATAGGGTCACAAAGAGTGGGACATGCGTGAGTGACCAACACACTTCCACTGAGGACCAGCACTGTCTTTCCTCCCTAGTTACCTCAGAGGCAGGGGTGAGGGGATATCGGTCTCTTCAGTTTCTATCCCGGCTACCTAGTTATTATAATAGATGCTAAATATTATTTTCTATTTCTCCCACCATTATTACTGACCCCATTTTTAACCACAGTCTGCTGTCAGTTTCACACATAGTACAGCTGAAAAGTCTCTGGCCACAGAATTTCAGTTGTCTTTATCATCATGAAAGCCCCCAACACAGCAGGCTCTCTATTTCATATCTGCTGAGCAAAAGAGGGTAATGTCTGCCGTGATTTGTCTGCTGTCTCCCCTCCCAGGGACTGTCCTTCACTGGGCCGACACCAGCCCATCTCCACTTGCACCACCGTCCCGGCCTGCTGCTCCTGGCCAGCGCCAGGGAGCTCAGTTTGGTCCTCTCCTCCTCACAGCTCTTTTTATTCCCTGCAGAGCACTGCTGGAGTCCAGCCCTTCAAAGTCTTACTCAGATACAAGCGTTAACCGCTGTTCATCTTTGAAACATTACTATATTTATTAGTCTTTTATTTACAATCTCAACACTTGCTATATTAAAGAAATAGTTCTTGAAAACTCGTAATTGTTTAAAAGGGAAAAGTAACCTCTTAAAAATGATTACTCTCTCCTCTGAGCCCTGGTTATCCTTTTAACTGCTTCCTCACTTCACCTCGAACATGACTGAGCAACTAACACACACACACACACACAAGGATACATACATCAGATCAGATCAGATCAGTTGCTCAGTTGTGTCCGACTCTTTGTGACCCCATGAATCACAGCAAGCCAGGCCTCCCTGTCCATCACCGACTCCCGGAGTTCACTCAGACTCACGTCCATCGAGTCAGTGATGCCATCCAGCCATCTCATCCTCTGTCGTCCCCTTCTCCTCTTGCCCCCAATCCCTCCCAGCATCAGTCTTTTCCAACGAGTCAACTCTTCGCATGAGGTGGCCAAAGTACTGGAGTTTCAGCTTTAGCATCATTCCTTCCAAAGAAATCCCAGGGCTGATCTCCTTCAGAATGGATACATACATACGTCTAACAAATATTTCTTCCCTTAAAACTTTTTTCTATTTTTAAAAGTTATTTTATGTTTTTGTTTTTTAAATTTTTATCTAATGTTCCTGTAACAATAGTAAAGTTGTATCATTATTAATTATATAATGGGTCAGCTTGATATGATACCTCAGGATCCAGCTTAATTATATATATATACACATATGCTTTTTCTTCAATTTTTATATATGATTATACATAATATATGTTTTTAAATGTATTTGTTGTTGTTTAGTACCTAAGTTGTGTCTGACTCTTTGTGACCTCGTGGACTATGGCTCACTAGGCTTCTCTGTTCATGGGATCTTCCAGGCGAGAATACCAGAGTGGGTTGCCACTTCCTACTCCTAGGGATCTTCCTGACCTAAGGACAGAATTCACATCTTTTACATTGGCAAGCACTGGCAGCCGCATTCTTTACTACTGAAGTATGCTTATATATTTTTTTATATTAGGATTTTATATAAGTATATTAAGTATCCTTAGTGCATAAGGTTATTCAAGGAATAATGATGGTAAAGGCCATCAGCTGCATGTGTAAGGTGATGAAGGTTTTTTTGTTTTGTTTTGTTTATTAAGGGGAAAAGAGACCAAATTTGTGTTAGAATAAAATATCAAGTTGATCCATAACATCCAAGAACAGAGAGAAGAATAAAAGTTGAATGTGTAGAATGTTAGGAAAGTATATAAAATACTGCCAACAAAGACCTCTCCACACTACTTTGGAAAGAAAGAAAGAAACCTGATTTATTGTTAAGTATAACAGAGTACATAGCCCTTAAGAGATGATCAAGGCACTATAAAATTTCACACAATTTATACAACAGAGCAGATTCAGAGTTCACTGGGAACTGAAGAAAGTAATCACTTTATCTGTGTCCTTCTGAAAGAATAATATAACTTATCTCCTCAAAAGACAGGGGTTACATCATGAGATTAACTCCTAGGCTAATTCTGGAGCTGTCTGTTTACATCTGCAGGGATTATGAAGCCCTCGACCTTGGAGAAATTTCTTCATTGTAAAACTGGACCCTGGACCTATCTGGCTCCTGGAGAAATTTACTTACCTTTCAAAGACCCACTATGTCATCAAGGAGATCTTTTAAGAGAGGAGGAGGAGGTAAGAAGGGAAGAGGAGGCAGCTGCCACTTCTGCCTGTGTTTATGCAGAGTTTGCAAATCATCACTTTAACACATAAGGCTGTGGAAAGGTGTGGTTAGCCTCAGCACTTCTCTTCAATCTGACTCTGTTTTGATGGGCTCTTCCATTAAATCATGTTTTAAGAAGCTTGTGAATCGTTTACTGTCAAACAATATTTTGATTTAAAATAGATTAGGTTTTCTTCTTGTTAAAATGAGAAGTATTTGGTCTTTTCTTATTAAGGGATGGCAGAGCCATACTTGAATACTGTGTAATCAGCCCATATTATAGAGATGACCGGATAAGGCAATGGCACCCCACTTCAGTACTTTTGCCTAGAAAATCCCATGGACGGAGGAGCCTGGTATGCTGCAGTACATGGGGTCACTAGAGTCAGACACGACTGAGCGACTTCACTTTCACTTTTCACTTTCATGCATTGGAGAAGGAAATGGCAACCCACTCCAGTGTTCTTGCCTGGAGAATCCCAAGGACGGGAGGCCTGGTGGGCTGCCGTCTATGGGGTCGCACGGAGTCGGACACGACTGAAGCGACACAGCAGCAGCAGCAGCATAGAGATGATGATTCTCAAGAGAAAGTTTTTACTTTTCTGCTGGCCTTACCATCCTAATTATTAAAAAGATAAATAACTGAAGCTTATAAATTCTGAAAGAATCATTTATGATTGTGTTACTTTTTCCATGTGTATTTTAAAATACCATCCTGTCATTTTAACAGGTCATTAAGCTACAACCATTTGTTGTTATCAGGTACCCATCCTTCTACTGTAACCAAGTAACCAAATATCCCTTCAAAATTGTTTTGATTTTGCTTTCCTAAATCAGATCCTAAGTTTGGAAAAGTTAAATTCTCAAGTATTTTTTGAAATTAAAATTGCCTTTGTTATTTCTCCACCCTGTCTTTGATTTTCCAGGCCCTGGAAAATTATAAGACATTGTCGTTTCACTTATAAAAAGAAAGATGAGAATAATTATTAATTTGGGAGGCTCAATATTTATTAATTAGCTCAACACTATTGTAAGAACCAGACGGTGAGAGCTATAAATCAAAAGAGAAGTTTGGCCTTCCGTGTCATTGGTTTTGTAGATAACATATTGCTAATATAAATGTTCAAAAGATCGTACACCCTGCAGAATTGAATTGGAGGCCCTCGGTACCCTATCACTGTCTGTTTCATTGGTTAGGTCCCAATCAGAAAGCTGTGCTTTGCAGCCAAGTCGAGAATTTTATTTTCTTCCATTTTGTTATTATTAGTTACTACAATAGATTAACTGTTACTCTTTAGCCTTATCACAAGTGGTTTCTGCTTTTTCACTGATGCTTGTCTGAAGGGTCTGCTATAAGTTTCAAGCTAGAATTTGTTTTTCGGCCAAATAGAGAGCCCTCCCAGAGCCCTGTGAAAAGGGCTCTACCTGATATTCCTAACTATTGGTATTTCTATAAAAAATGTGGGTATGGACTTAAAGCTGATAGCTGGGATATCTTTAAGATGGCTTTCTGAGAATCCCAGCAAATTGAGTCTTTTTAATCAAAAGAAATGATTCTGTTAAAACAGGGCTGACCTAAGATCTAGCAGAATAAGAATGACTTACATCAAACTGATGAAAAAAATTAACTGTGATTTTTCCTTAAAAATTATTATTGTTTTAATGTTCTATTTTCTGGTTAGTATATAAGAAAGAACCTTGCTTTCTTATTTATTTTATTGCTAACCCTCAATTTGTTGTTACTCAGTCACTAAGCTGTGTCCAACTCTTCGCAACCCCATGGACTGCAGTACACTGGTTTCCTGGTCCTTCTCTATCTCCTGGAGTTTGCTCAAACTTGTGTCCATTGAGTCCTTGATACCATCCACTCATCTCATCTTTTGTCACCACCTTCCCCACTTTCCTCAATCTTTCACAACGTCAGGGTCTTTTCCAATGAGTTGACTCTTTGCATCATGTGGCCAAAGTATTGGAGCTTCAGCTTAAGCATCAGTCCTTCCAATGAATATTCATGGATGATTTCCTTTAGGATTGACTGATTTGATCTCCTTGCTATCCAAGGGACTCTCAAGAATCTTCTCCAGCACCACAATTTGAATCCTCAATTTAGTAGACTATGATTTGTAACTGAAATGAAACATTTTTTTTAAAAGTCCTATCTGATTCTCACTGATATCTCAGAATTCTGGAACAAATACTGGGCTTCATTACTTTTCACGTCAATATATTTACTTTCAGGTTCAGTAAGAATCTGTTCTCCTATTTACCAGGATTTAAGCAGACAAAATGATTGTGCAAGTGCTGTAGTTGGTGTGTCATATTAGAGAGGAGTACTCATTTAATCAGCTATGAGAACCTCCCCATTAAGAGACAAGGGTTGCCTTTCTTTATGAAGTTAATGCCTGCAAAATCCTCTAGAGAGAACAGGCCTGGTACCTGGCTCACTGGGTTCCAGTTCACAGGGAATGAGGAAGGTCACTTCCTGCCAGGCCAGGGACCTTGGCTTCATTTAGGAACTTTGAGGAAAGAGAAGCAGATGAGAAAAGTTTCTTGGGTTTGGTTTTCTCTCCTTGGGTAGAAGAGCAAATGATTAGAAGTGTTTGAAAGTTAAATCTGAGCTTCTTTATAAAAATGTCCAGGAGGAAGTTAATCCTTTGGCTCCAGTAGTTGCTTGATACCAAATACCTGCAACTTCAAGAGCACATTCAAGGAGGCTCACAGGAGTAATTAACTCTTCTTGTTCTGCATATGGTAATAGCCAAAATATGAGGCCAGCCTTTTTGGTTTTTAGTGTAATCAAGAATACTCTTTGCCACTTATTATGACCAAAATCAGAGACTTGAAATAAATATTATCTAAAATCTAAAACTAAGTAAAAAATGAGGGAGGCATATCCTTTGTTACTAAGATCTTGTTTAACAAGTTTACCAGGTGAGCATTTAATTCTCTAGCAGTATGCTCTTATGTTCAACTCATTATTTGCTATTTAACTTGGCCCCAAAACATGTTAATTATATATTTATGTCCAATAAGAAAGATAACCTCAAAGTAGATTGCCTTTGCCCTATAGCACCCTAGTAGTTTTTATTTAACCCAACAATCTTCCTTCCTTCCTTCTTCCCTCCCTCCTCCCCTCCTTGCCTCCTTCTCTCCTTTCCTCCTTCCCGTCCCTTCATGTTTCTTTCTCTCCTTCCCCTACTTCCTCCCAATTTCCTTTCTTTCTTTTTGTTTTTAAAAACATGTTTATGAATATCCAGTTCCTCAAATATCTTTGGAATTAGCTTTGCCATCTTACTAGATTCTTCATTATTAAGTTTTTCACATGTGTAGATTTTATATTTATAGGAGAATCATTTATTCAACTTTCTGGAAATTATACTTTTATACTCTCAAATAACACACATGAGAATCTGTTTATTTTGACTCTGATCACAGCCTCTCCTGCATTTCTCCTGCAAAAGAAAAAAAAAATATCATGGATATTTACCTATATTTGAATTTATAATATTGTTCTCCTGCTTCTAAGGAGATGAGGTAGTTTACATTTAAAATGACAATGCAGCCTGTTTGAGCTCACATGGAATTTACTGTTGAATTTGAAAAATGTCTGGCAAATGAGTGGGAGATACCCATCAGAATACCATTTTCATGATGCTCCAGGAAACTTTTTGGCACCTAGTAGATTCCAGAGCACAGAGTGCCATTTGGTGTTATACTTTTGCTGTATTGGCATTTTCAATGGTGGCATCTGCAGTGCTACCCTAGGGAGTGGGTGGTACCCAGTAGGAACTAGTGATACCCAGAAGGAGGTAGTGGCCACCACCAGAAGCAACAGTGGAATCTAACGTGCTGGTGGTACCCCACACAGTGGGAGCAACCTTTGAAGGAGACAGCTGGTCTATTGGCACTGGAGGCAGTTGGGAAAGGAATTAAGCTAATGTAGTCCAAGTGCATTCCTGATTATAACTTGCTAGAAAGAGAAATCTTGGCATAAGTACTGCTTTAAGGATGTCTCTTGAATATCATTAATCTGAAATTCACGTTTGACAGGAGTTCTCTGGAGAATGACTGAGGGCTTCTATTTCAAGTTTTATTATTAATTGTCAAGAAACATGCATCCTCCAAACAGTGAAGCAGCAGTGTTGTTGTTCTTTTTGGAAATTAAGGAACCTGAATGTTTTTACCTAAACAGAGCACAGAACGTCCCCGTAGGAGCTGAGTCACAGCATACCTACAGGTGGGGTCCACGACATCTTCAGAAAAGAGGTTCAAACCTGCCCCAAAGCGCAAACACTGAAGCTAGGGAGCAATCACCCGTCAGTGGATTAGGAATCACTTGATAGTTAGGATGTCCGCAGATAGATGTTTTCTCCTTCTCCTTTTCACATTTTAGAAGATGGAAGAAAATAAAGTTATTCATGAGCCTATTCAGTTAAACTGACAAACATGCTGCATTACCTGAAAGAAAATTAGATAAGTGTAGCAATTACTTACAGACTGTGTCATTAACACTTCTGGGAAATCAGTGGATGAAAGGTACTGTTAATGACAGTGAGAATACATACTGCTACTGTGGAAAGTGCAAGGGGTTTGCTAAGTGAAATTATTAAATAATCTCCACGGTTGAGTGAATGGTTTCGGTCCTAAGTATTCCTGTTGTTTTCCTCTTATACCAATTATATCAATTAGACTCTTGAGAGCAAAATGGAAACAGAGTAAGTAATAATAGCTTGCTGGGAACCCAATGTTTTAAGCTTCCTTTGACTAAAGGTATTATCAAATCCAATGGTTTTAAGGCACATAAATTCTGTTTCTGAGAAAAATCTGCCTCTTGAATTATCTCCCATTTGCTAAAATATGTGGTGAATATTGCACCTAAGCAACATTAGATTTTAGAGACTGCAAGCTAAAACCATTTTCCTTGTCAGATACACTGGTGTTTAAGAGGGTTGTGATCTTCATGACTAAGGGTAGGAGAAGATTCTGATTGGCCTGAGAAAGGGGAGGAGGGGAGGGCCCGGGAAGAAACTGTCAATCTGCTGTTCAATTCCATAATAACTCGAGCATTTGATGGTTGCTGAAGCTCAGTATTATGAGAGAGAGATCAAGGAGAATTCCTATCAGATATTTTAACACAAACAGAAAGAATGTAACCATTCTTTTTGTCTTACACAGTATTCATTGTGTTTGTATAAAAGGGAGATGCAGTTTTTATAGACTCCATGAATTCTAATACAGTTGATCAGGGTGGTAGGGACTCAGAGAACTGGTCCATCTGTTTCATAAAAAGACAAAGTACACAGAGAAGGTGTTCTGGAAGTCCCATATTAACTCAGTTACAGAGCTAGAACCAGAACCTCGGTTTCTGGATTCATAATCAGGGTTCTTTCCCAGAACATATTGAGCTACCAAAGAAAGTTGTGCAAGAATATTCAAACAGGTCAACATTTCTTCTTCTCTCTGATCAGAGTATAATTCATCTTTCTTGTTCTACATTTTACGTTTTAGATTTGATTATGCTTGTGTCCACGTAGATTCTTGCTGCTGTATGAGAAACAGATTCAGTTCTCTGTAAGCTGGAAAAATGTCTTCGACCTTACTTTCTTTCCTTCCTCCCAAACACAATGATTTCTAGTCTACTTCTACCACCTATTTTAATTCAAAGTTCCATTAGAGTATTAAGTGATAGGAGACAAGTAATTTCATCACGAGTACCAGGTCAAGTCAAAATAGTTGTCTGGACAAAAGTTTAGAAAGATTCTGAGCAGCACAGATGATCTAAACAAGCAAGCAACATGATTATATTAACCAGTGCTACCTATTAAGATGATGAGATAAGGGGTGAGAATGGTTTTTAAGAATTTCAGTTGCTGCTTCAAAGAAACCAAAAGCATAAGACTTGAGATTCAGAGATGGGACTGTACAGTATGTCTTCTTTGGATGGAATGTTGCTCTAATGTGCCCGAAAGACAGAATGTATTAAAGACATGTAAAGGAAGCTGTCCAAGGCAGTGGTCATATTGCAAGCAGCCTAGTTTACTGGGCTCTGGAGTTTGGACACTGCTAAAACCATCAGTTATTTAGGTCACATGCATGGCAAGATCGAAACCATTTTATAGGAATATTAACTGAGGGGCAACGTGTAGGGACAAGAGGGAAAAATTAAATAGCACAATCACAGGCTGCTTCAAAAGGCTGGGTGAGAGGCCGCGAACACTTGGACCCTAGGACTTTGATTGTAAACCTAGAAAAGATGGAGTGGATATGAATGACACCGTGGCGGTGGAGTCGGTAGTAACCAGTGTCCAACAAGATGACTGGATAATGGAAAAGATGGGTCAAAGTAAACCCAACGTTCAAGCCTGAATTGTTATTTTGTTATTAACTGTAATGGGAGGAGTTACAGGTAGAATTAAGGATAGAATCTGGTGGATTTTCTTTATTAAATTTATTTCTTCCCACTCAAGAGTTAATTATCTCAAAATTGTAGGATATTCATGTGAAAAGTGACCTTAAGAGACATATGTTCAAACAAAATCATGCTTGAGGGCTCTTCTATTTTTTTCATATCTATCATCTTTAGTAAATACATCTTTATGTCTTCATTTTCATTTCTAGACAGCTTGCAAAATATTCTAGGATAATACCTTCTTTTTTTCTGATGGTTACACAAGTAGAAAAAGAACCACTTTCTAATATTTTAATCTGAAATGTCTAGATGTTTATCTATCTCACTACAATTGAACAGCTATAATCTCACAATTAGTACTCGTTAAACTATGGATTATTTTACACTGTAACCAAGAACCTAACATTTTTACACTACTGGGAACTGTATATGGTGCTCATGACTTATTAGGATGACTCCATTTGTAACTGGAAAACAAACCAGATACTTCTAAAAGCTGACCATGGCTAGTTTTGTCAATTGCAAAGGATAACAAGAGTCAAAATGAATTTGGACAAGTGACAAAGACCTTTTCCCAGAATAATCTTTTCTCAATTTTGCATTTTCTAGGGATCCTAGCATTGAAACCTCATATTATGAATAATATTTTATTGAATTAAGTCCTAAAGTGTATAGCCAGAAAATATCCACGATGTCAATGCTCTGCTTTCAAATTTCTCATTTGTTCTATGTAGTACTGCTAGCAAATTTACTTGGGGCATGCCTTAGCTTTAATAGAAAATATATGTATCTAATAACCATTCTGTTTTATATGAGTTTTATAGAGAGGTTTTTGGCCGAATCTGTTTCATGCAATTAGACATGGGATAAGCTCAAATCAGTGCTATAGTAACCAAATCCAAGATTTTAAAACTGTAACTACAAAAAATGTAAACTGTTGAAAGTATGTGTAAAATACAAAACACTTGTTTTAAGTTTAAAACCTAACGGCTTGTTCCTGACTCCAACAACCTACTTTTGCTTTCTAGTACATTCTGTTGGCCTTCTAAGCTATGGTCCAGAGACTCTCCTGGTAAAGATCTTGGCAGTAACACAGCATCCTAGACTCACTAGAGGAAGAAACTGTTCTTTTTTTCTTTTTCATGTTCACCATTCTTCTATTTTTAAAGGAACACTAAAAAGTGAACTGTTCCTAGTATCAACACTACTGGACAGAGCAGCAAATACTAACGGGCTCACAGGGAGGCAGCTGTAATGATGGAAGCTTTTTGTTTTCTCCCAAAAGCCCTATTCTGAAGCTCCAGGGGAAACCTAGGATAGGACACCAAACCAGAATGGGAAAGTCCATGGAAGACAGAGAACAACAGTCAGAGATTTATCCTTTATATGGGTCAAGGCAAAACAAATGTACCATTCTGCCAAAGTTCATCAACACCTAGCCCCTAACATGAATACACATGCATGTGCATAGTAAACATCAGATCAGATCAGATCAGATCAGTCGCTCAGTCATGTCCGACTCTCTGCGACCCCATGAATCGCAGCACGCCAGGCCTCCCTGTCCGTCACCAGCTCCCGGAGTTCACTCAGACTCACGTCCATCAAGTCAGTGATGCCATCCAGCCATCTCATCCTCTGGCGTCCCCTTCTCCTCCTGCCCCCAATCCCTCCCAGCATCAGAGTCTTTTCCAATGAGTCAACTCTTTGCATGAGGTAGCCAAAGTACTGGAGTTTCAGCTTTAGTATCATTCCTTCCAAAGAAATCCCAGGGCTGATCTCCTTCAGAATGGACTGGTTGGACCTCCTTGCAGTCCAAGGGACTCTCAAGAGTCTTCTCCAACACCACAGTTCAAAAGCATCAATTCTTTGGTGCTCGGCTTTCTTTATAGTTCAACTCTCACATCCATACATGACCACTGGAAAGACCATAGCCTTGACTAGACGAACCTTTGTTGGCAAAGTAATGTCTCTGCTTTTGAATATGCTATCTAGGTTGATCATACATATATCTAAAAATAAGAGTGTGATTTGAAGCTGAGAAAGGAGACACGGTAATAACTGACATGTTGGCACTGAAGAGAAGAGGTGAGAAGTTCACAGAAGTTTTAGAGTGGAGCCTCTATATTTCTGGCTGATGTCTGCCACAGAAGGGCTTTCACCAGAGTCACCCCCTACCCAGGTTCCTTCTCCAGATCCTTACTCATTCCTTCTGAGGACAGAAGGGGTGATTTATCTGATTCATCGTCACGCTTTAGCGTGGTTGAACTTTAGCACTGATGTGAAAACCAGTAAGTAAAAGATTAACATAAGAAGATACAACATCTAATTAGATCAAACCTACGAGGCATCTGGCATTGCCTGGCAAAGAAATTGGTGTCAGTGGTGACACATTTCAAACTTGTTGCACAAATTCAGCAAGAGAACACCCACAATCTACTCAGTACTGTAATTTCCGCATCTACATCATGTTGGGCCTCAGGAAATCTGGAGTGGTTGGGGCTGAGAAGTTAACTAGAAAACTGGGAATTGCTGGAATTTCTATTGTTTTCCTATGGAATTCCCATACGTGTAGGTAAGTGTTCCAAAGGGAAGGTGAGTGTGCTTTGTTTGATGACTATGATTGATATTGCTGCCCACGGGAAAGGGGATAATTACACAAAAGGCAACACTAATTCGATGCCAATAAATTGAAGGATAGGGCAACTGGGTTAATCAAAAATCTATACATTTTTATTGTTCTTACTAGGCATATTTACGTGTGTGTGTGTGTGTGTGTGTGTGTGTGTGTATATATATGAATTTATAAATACTTAGAATGTGGTTCAACATACATATATTCATTAAAATACATGCTTATGTTTATGTATATAATAAATACAATCCATGTAGGAAAATATGGAAAATTTCCAACATGTAAAAAAAGTAGAGACAATGGTATAATTAATTCTCCATGTAACCACAACCCATTTCAAGCATTATCTACTAATAGTCAGTTTCTTTCTTTTATACCCCCACTCATTTCCCTTTCCACCTTCCTGATTTTTTTGAAATAAATACCAGATAGTATATTATTTCATCTGTATATACATCAGTGTCTCTAAAAGGAAAGAAAAGCCCCTCTTTTAAATATTATAATACTGTCCTCATACCACACTTTTATTTAATCTTATTCTTATTGCCTTTCTCCCAGACCTTCTGGTTTTCAATAACACCCACATGATCACTCAGTTTATTAATTTATTATATATATGACACACCTAACAGGCTTAATAGTACCATCAACAATATGATTGCTGAAAAATGGTTTAAGATTTTTCCACACTTCTCTTAGTGCTAAGGGATGTACTTTCAAATTATTGTGTTTTATTTGGAATAGTTCCTATGTCACTTCCATCAACTGGAAAGACAGATTCATTTATTTCATTTCGCTCTTGATGTTTAGCCTTAATTTTCTTTTTCAATTTTGTTTTTTAATTGTATAAAATATTTACATAGCTCCAAAATCAAATCCACAAAAGCAACTGATATCCATGGAAGTTTAACGTCTTTCTGTCTCTTTCATATTATTCCCTCATAATTCTTTTATTATGGTGATTATTACTTTGTGACTTAAACAAATAAGCATATCCTGGCATAGTTAAACAGTAGAATAAAATCTACACTTTTTTTTCACTTTGCTGTTTTCACTTAATATATTCTAGATACTATTTCATAGTAGTATGTAGCTATATTAATCATTCTTACTAGAGGTATACAGATTCCCATTGTGTTCATGCACCATAGTTTATGCAGTCTATTCATTATTATTATTATGAGTTGAATTGTGCCCTCACACAAAAAAAGGATATTTTTAAGTCCTAACCCCTGGTACCCATAAATGGGACCTTCCTTATTTAGAAATAGAGTCTTTGCAGATGTAATCAAGTTAAGATGAGGTCATGCTCATCCATTACATGGACTCTAATCCAGTATGACTGGTGTTCTTACAAGAGGAGAAAAGAGACACACAGAAAGAGGACGGTCATGAGATAAAGAGGAAAAGATTGGCTTGACATATCTCTAGCCAAGGAAAACCATGATTGCTGTCAAAGACCAGAGGCTAAAAGAAGCAAGAAAGGATTGCTCTTGTGGTTTCAAAGGAACCAATGGCCCTGGTAACACCTTGAATTCAGCCAACTGTCCCCCTTTGTGGAAGTTTGTTATGACGACCCTGGGAAATTAGTAGTTTCTGGTCTTTTGCTATTGCAAACAAGGCCGTCATGAAAAGCTTTGTAAACATGACATTTTGTTGTATTTTTTTTTTCCCATAGTACTTTGGAAGGGATCTTAGAAATGAGATCGCTGGTCCCAGGGTAAATGCATGTATAGTTTTGGAAGACAGTGTCAAATTTTCTCTCATAGCGGTTTTATCATTTTGCCTTGCCACCAGTGATTTTCAAAAATGCCTATTTCCCTACCCCTCACCGCTAAAATTTTGCCAGTCTGGTAGGTGAAAATGGTTTCTCATTGTAGTTTTAATTTTGATTCTCTCTTATTGGTAGCTTGACTATATTTTCATATGGTTAATAGTCATTTGTATTTCTTTTTTGTTTGTCTATCTGGCCCATTTTTCTATATGTGTTCTCCTGTCCCATATCTAGAAGTTATTTTTATACTAGAGTTATTAATCATTTAAGTTTTATTCCAAATGTTTTTCTCAGTTTCTCTTGTTATTTGCTTATGAGGGGTTAATTATTTATTTATTGTCATGTTTAAAGTATTTTAAGCTGCTTATTTCTTAAATTGAACAGTTTTGATCTATAAGCAGTCCGTGAAGAATATAAATACTTTTATTAAGGATAAAAGCCTATATAGATGACTATTTAGACAGTTTAAGTTTTTAAACTTATTGTGTATTATGAGTTCCATGCTCAAAGTTCATTTTGAGGAAGCCTGCTTCCCATGTGGCTCTAGTGGTAAAGAACATGCCTGCCAATGCAGAAGACACAGGAGATGCTGGTTCTATCTCTGGGTCGGAAAGATCCTCTGAAGAAGGGCATGGCAACCTGCTCCAGTATTCTTGCCTGGAAAATTACGTGGATAAAAGGAGGCTTGTACTTTGGCCACCTCATGTGAAGAGCTGACTCATTGGAAAGGACTCTGATGCTGGGAGGGTTTGGGGGCAAGAGGAGAAGGGGACGACAGAGGATGAGATGGCTGGATGGCATGACCGACTCGATGGACATGAGTCTGAGTGAACTCTGGGAGTTGGTGATGGACAGGGAGGCCTGGCGTGCTGCAATTCATGGGTCGCAAAGAGTCAGACACTGCTGAGCGACTGAACTGAACTGAACTGAGCTGTGAGCTATAGTCCATGGGGTCGCAAAAGAGTCAGACTGGGCTGAGCGGCTGAGCATGATACAATATTAAGTCGCATGGCCTACAGCAGTCAGATTAGATAAATAAAGGGATCTTTGCTTGAATTAAAACTTTCTCATCAGGTAGATGTGTGTGTGTGTGTGGACAGAATGTATCAGTTTGCTTATTAGTAAGGGATGAATCAGCAGTTAAACACTTAAAAAATGCATCCAGTCTTAAAAATGCACTCATTTGACATTTACACATACTATATACATGTATATATATGTGTGTGTATATATGCGTGTGTGTGTGTGTGGTATAACAGTTCAACTTTTATAAAGCACCAAAAATGTATGACATCTAGGACACATAAATATATATCTTCCTTCCAGTGAATTTGTCATCTAAAACTGATCTATTTTATCCAGACCCTGTCAGTAAGTATCTCTATAACCTTGAGCAAATGTGCTTCAGCTCCTGTCTCTGTAAGATGAGGTGACTGGAATAAAATATTTCTAAAGCCCGTTTTCCAACTCTAACAGGTATTAATCAGCTTCTGTGATAAAGATCTGACATATTTCTTAAAATACCCTTGAACCAATTTTACTTCATGATTAATACTTAGAACCTGTACAGAAATCCATTTTGGCCCCTCTAACTTGATAGGTATAAACACCGAATTTCACATCATTCTATGCCTCTCCTGCGCGTGGCCCGAGTGAACGCTTATGAGAGTGGTGTTTATGGGCGTAAGTGAAGGTGAGACACGGGGCGGACTCATTTCGGGGGCCTTGGCGTGTGTGTATGTTCAAGCGCCTCAGACAGTTCTCCTTCAGGAGGAGCTGTGCAACGCTCCTTTCCTCTTTCTGTGATAAGGAGAGAGAGGAGTGGGAAAGCAGAGTCTCCAGGTGTTTCCTGCAATGACATTCCTAGTGGTAGCTTCCTGTGCCCTGTTTGGAGGCAAAACTTCAGTTAATGCTGAGCACCCAGGGTAAAAGGGCCCCATGAGCTATACTCCCTCATGCCTTTGCCTTCATACAAATTATATCTTAAAGCCATATTTTTAAAGTTTGTTTGTAAGTTATCAAGGAAACCCGGTAAACTTATAAACAAACTTGAAAATGTGATTTAAAAATATAATTTGTATGAAGGAAAAGGCATGAGGGTGCTATCTACCTTTCAGACTAGATTGCAAGTTCCCTAAGGACGGGATCAGATTTAATTTAAACAAATGATTATTCGATAGAATTTTATTTTGAATTTATTTTTACTGTATTTTTATTTGAATTTATTATTTAATTTAATAATTATGGTAAATGTAATGCATAGTGAATGGCATTTGATCCTCGATATTCAAGGATTCTGTATTCCCAAATTTACCCATGTGCTATTTATAATTCCCAAATTAATACTCCTGGCGCATCAGGGGTCATTCATGGAGGTGCGCATGCTCACAAGGTTGGAAACGTTGTCAATTGGTGTACGTGTTCCCAGCTGAGGCCAAAGAAGGCCATGCCTTCTTATTTCAGCATTCATACTATAAACAAGTATTATTTTTAGAATCTATTTAGGGTCACAGTTTTTGAATTTTTGTTTTTGGGGGTTGCTGTTGGTGGTGGTAGTGATGATGATAGTTTTGCTGTTTAAAATGGTCCCTGGGTGCAGGGCTGAGGTGCTGTCTCAGACTCCTAAGGGGCTGTGTTATGCCTTACAGAAAAGATACACGTTAGATAAGCTTCATTGAGGTACTACTATGGTGCTTTTGGCTGAACTCAATGGTAATTAATCAGTATATATTAAATAAGATGGCTTCAAACAGAAGCAAACACAAAATGTTAGGTATTGATTTATTGGTGAAAATGTGAGCAGTGGCTTGCAGGAAACCTAACCCTGTTATTTCCCCTATGGAGCAATGATTTAATATTTGCGAATTCAGTGTTTGTAGAGATTTTACAGAACATGACTCCAATGAATAATGACTCAACTGTGTTTAAATTTGGTTTATTTTTAAAAACATGAGTATCTAAACTAATGAATATCTATATCTAGCATATACAGTTGACCCTTGAACAACATGGGTTTAAACTGCATGGATCCACTTATATGTGGACTTTTTCAGTAATAAATATATAGCACTACACAATCCATAGTTGATTGAATCCATGGATGCAGAGGGTCCAGAGGGCCAACTATAAATTATATGCAGATTTTTGACTGCAGGGAGTGTCAGTGCTGCTTACCCCTATGTTGTTCAAGGATAAACTCTAGTTGGTCAATAATGTATCCAATAAATTATTGAATGATAATGATTATAATCAGAACCATGATTCCAAAAAAAGGACTTTTCAGGTAAATTAGTATTTATGGTAAATAGTCACTGGTGGGATGGATTGTGCCACATGCAAAGAACATATGCCATGGCTTATTGCAACCCTTTACTGACTGAGTTGACTCCAATAGATCTTTTAACATCCATGCCTCTGATTCCTCATTCATAAAATAATGATTATGAAACTCCTATTTTGCAAGATCACTAAGGGGTTCTAGCCCAAAGCTTTTGTAAATTAATACAAAAGCACTACCCAGGCTAGTTATGATTATTGATGACAAGATCACAGGTCTGGAAGTTTGACCTTCAAACTAGCATGGGGTCAAGGAAAACTCACTGTGAGATTCTGACTTACATTAGTCTCTTACCCATCAATGTCTATCTCAGAGTCCTACTTTTATAAAATGATGTCAGACTGGATGACTTCCAAGGTCTTTTCTGGCAGTACCTTTCTAAGGACCTATGACACAATAGGCTTAAGCTCTATTGGAAGGACTGATGCTGAAGTTGAAGCTTCAATACTTTGGCCACCTGATGAAAAGACCTGACTCATTAGAAAGACCCTGATGCTGGGAAAGATTGAGGGCAGGGGAAGAAGGGAATGATAAAGGACAAGATGGTTGGATGGTATCACTAACTCAATGGACATGAGTTTGAGCAAGGACCCGGAGACAGTGAAGGACAGGGAAGCCTGGCATGCTGCAGTCCATGGGGTCACAAAGAGTTGGACATGACTGAGCAACTGAACAACAACTAAAGGGATTTCAGAGAAGTTGAGAATGAATCATAGATTAATCTTATATCCAGGATAAGAGCAGTGCCACTATCATGGTCCTGGTCCTTGGAACAATCTTGATTTTGCTCAACTCAAGCCCTTATAAATTGACTGTCTCCATGGGAAACCCTCTGTTAAACCTCTGTTACTATGACAGTCTTTCCTTCAGGAGTTAAATATTAATAGCACTAAAACTTGAGGTCTTCCTTGGAAACATAAAATGATACTCCTAAGAATTAAGGGGTATTTGAGAGCACTTGAGACTGGTTCCCAAGAGGATGACAAAATTAGAAAGTTAAAAATAAAGTAAAGCTAGATTGAAGCTCTTGATTTATTTATTTGTATAAATAGAGCTCTGCAGATATGGGTCAAAATAGTTACATATATCAATGAACAAGTCTAAATTTTATAAGGCTTAATTTTATTTTTTAACAAATTTATTATTTTACTTGGAGGCTAATTACCTTACAATATTGTAGTGGTTTTTGTCATACATTGACATGAATCAGCCATGGGTGTACATGTATTCCCCATCCTGAACCCCCTCCCACCTCCTTCCCCATCCCATCCCTCAGGGTCATCCCAGGGCACCAGCCCTGAGCACCCTGTCTCATGCATCGAACCTGGACTGGCAATCTATTTCACATATGATAATATACATGTTTCAATGCCATTCTCTCAAATCATCCCACCCTCGCCTTCTCCCACAGAGTCCAAAAGTCTGTTCTTTACATTTGTGTCTCACATATAGGGTCATTGTTACCATCTTTCTAAATTCCATATATATGCATTAATATACTGTATTGGTGTTTTTCTTTCTGACTTACTTCACTCTGTATAATAGACTCCAGTTTCATCCACCTCATCAGAACTGATTCAAATGCATTCTTTTTAATGGCTGAGTAATATTCCATTGTGTATATGTACCACAACTTTCTTATCCATTTGTCTGCTGATGGACATCTTGGTTGCTTCCATGTCCTGGCTTTTATAAACAGTGCTGCGATGAACATTGGGGTACACATGTCTCTTTCAATTCTGGTTTCCTTGGTGTGTATGCCCAGCAGTGGGATAAGGCTTAATTTTAAAAAGATACAAACTAATATGGCATGTAGGTCAGATCGTATGACACTGAACTTTCCTTTCTTTAGCAGTGAAATGAAGGTGACAAGACCCTATTTTAGCTAACCTAGTAGAACCTTTGTAAGTATTACATAATGACAATGGCAAATGACTCTATTACATACAAATCAAGTACCAACAAAAGACTCTTGACATTTCAGTTCAGTCCATTGTTTAAGAAATTAACCAAGAAGAACTTAAGGAGAAGCAACGGTTTTAAAACTTTTAATATATGGTTTGATGAGAATAAAGCCATTCTCCTTTGTTCTATTAAAGCATACAGTTCTTTTCAATGACCCAAAAATGATGACTGCAACAATGAAAATCTGATGTGTCTGTATTCTAGTAAAAACAAACTAAACAACAAAATAAATTGTCCAGAGACTGAGTAACAAAATAGACTGTTATCCATGTATACCTAAGGTCTGAAATGAACTTTTAATCCTGAATAATAAACTCACTTCCAAATCCAAGTGCTAAAGGGAGTGGAGTCTAAGTTTGACATCTGCCTCATTAGGGATGCCACTGGTCAAACAGCCAAGATTCTACATAGCTATGGGCTGCTGCTGCTAAGTCGCTTCAGTCGTGTCCGACCCTGTGCAACCCCGTAGACGGCAGCCCACCAGGCTCCCCGGTCCCTGGGATTCTCCAGGCAAGAACACTGGAGTGGGTTGCCATTTCCTTCTCCAACGCATGAAAGTGAAAAGTGAAAGTGAAGTCGCTGGGTCGTGTCCGACTCTGTAGCTATGGGCATATTCATATTAATTAAATTAAATTTGCAAATCTCTTTACCAGGAAGTAAATAAACAATATCATTATAAAACTGTATAGTTAATAGAGATAAACAGGTTCGTTTTTGAAAGAGAAATACACTGTTTGGTTGCTGAAATGTTCTGGCATGCTACTCCTTTCTCTGGATTCAAGGCTATTCTTTCCACTTGCATAACTGTCATAGTGAGAAACAAGGCTCTTTCAAATCTCTGTATGGCTTATTCCTAAAGTCATTTTCCAGTAGCAGTGTGATGACTCATCCATATACAATGACCTTGTAAAAGTCATCTAAAGGGAGCTGTAGAACCTTTATTTAAATTGATAAAAACATCAAGGAGTCCAAATATAACTCAAAGCAACCTTCGTTTTCTGAATGTGCCAAAAGTAACTTTGTTTTCAGGGTTATTTTTTTTTTAATAGTGACCCTGGCTAAAACTAAAAACAACAGGATGAACAGAAAAAAACTCTTCAAATATCCATTAAAGGAAAATGATCATATTCTGTGACTAATCAGAGCTCCCAAATAGCCTGAAGTATGTTTCTTTATTTAATTTTTAGTGAAAGCATTATTTATATATGGATATTAATATCAGGACACCAGCTTCCCTGGTGGCTCAGACAGTAAAGCGTCTGCCTGCAATGCGGGAGACCTGGGTTTGATCCCTGGGTTGGGAAGATCCCTTGGAGAAGGAAATGGCAACCCACTCCAGTACTCTTGCCTGAAGAATTCCATGGACAGATGAGCCTGGTGGGCTACAGTCCACGGGATTGCAAAGAGTCGGACATGACTGAGCAACTTCACTCTTCACTCATTAATATCAGAAGGCTTCCCAGGTAGCCACCTGTAGTAAAGGATCTGCCTGCCAACACAGGAGATAGATGAGACATAGGTTTGATCCCTGCATCAGAAAGATGCCCTGAAGGAGGAAATGGCAACCCACTTCAGTATTCTTGCCTGAAAACTCCCATGGACAGAAGTACCTGACGGGCTACAGTCCATGGGGTTGCAAAGAGTTGGACATGATTGAGCAACTGAGCATGCACACATTAATATCAGAAATTTAGTGAAGAAAAATAATAACCTTGGGATATTTTGGGACTCTTTTATACCAAGCCTTATATTTAAAAATCTGGCTCTGCCACTAACTGCATGATTTTTATGTCACTTAACCTAGTGTTATCATTTCTAAGGAGCTTTCCAGTCCTAAATCTATGATTTTCCAGTGAGAATAGCATCCATAATTATGATCAGTATCAGTCAGCAATGAGGTTGGGGGAGAGAAGGAAAACATTTGTGATAAAATGTAAATAACTTTAAAAGCGTAGAGTATCCTATTTTCTAAGTGCCTGGGTTAATTATGAGATTTTTCTAGAGAAGTTAGTTAAAAATAATAAATCTACAATATCTCAATATTTTAGTGACTCTGTATAATAATGATCCATTGGGTTCAATTTTATGTCATACGCCAAACCATGCTTCTGTTGTAGATAAATAAATACTTCTTCTAGAAGATACAGATGATCTTGGCAATGTGGCCAGTGACCCAGAACATTTGGGTAGATGTGATTCTTGTGGTTATCTTAGCGGGGAATGTAGATTCTTGCCTAAAGTTTCCGTTTGAATATCAGTCCTGAAGACAGACACAGTGAAACAATGCATGCAAACACAGTTTTGGAATATAACTGCATGGGATTATAAATTACAGGATTAAATTCTTGCATAAAGTTGGGAATGGTGGTGTTAAGAAGAAATTCTCTATGGGGTCTATTCTATGAAAGTCTCTAGATTTTCTTCATTTTGCTCTTAAAACTTAGCTGCTGGTTCCATGGAGCATCCGGCTACTGGAACCATTATCTTCCTGACAACTGTGATCATCTCAGACTCACCTGTGGCTTCGGAACCCAGACCCATCTCTACCAGACTCCAGACTGGCGCCATTTTTGCCATTTTGAGATGCACATGGACTCCAACACTCCGCCTCAGTTGTGGGTTTTGGCTTCCCCATCAAACAAGTTGGATCAGTTAGACACTGGGTATAAATGCTACTCCTTTCCTCTCCCCTGTTAGACTCTTGGAAGATACAAGTGCTTCCAGTTTCCGTGACACGATTTTACTATCCAAATTCTTTTTTTTTTTCTTTTTACTATCCAAATTCCATGAAGTTCTCTGGACGGGAATAGTATCTAGGCTATTTTCACATGCCTCATCATTTAGCACAGTGCTTTACACAGAGAAGATAACCAAGAAACATTTGCTTGCTAAATGAACAGTATGTAATCTTTTCCTTCTTTCACATTTAGACTCTGGTGATATGACCAGATTAAAACCATTTCATGTAAAGTGCCCTCATATCGCTAATGATTCTGATGATCTCTCAACCTGGCGACATGTGATTCAACAGAAAACAATATGGAGAAAAGCAAGTTAGGCTGAGAAAACTAACCTGGGGTTTCCATGGTTTCCTGACTCTAACTAGTGCTGTGACGTACCTAATCTTTGAGGGAATTAATAAGACACTTAAATGACTTTTTCAAGAATTTAATTTGTCTTCATTCTCCACTTACTTCTCATTCCTTGATGAAGAATATTTACCCTTCCTCTCTACCTCCCTCTCCATGATTCCCTGCAATTCCTTTCACTTTTCCATCTGAAGGGAACCTCTGCCCACTCTGTGTGTTTGCCAGTGATGCTTCCCCTTTGAACAAGCCAGCCAGCTCCTTTGAAACGTACAGCCACTGCTCCTCCTGGTTATTATCAGCCATGTAAGGTTTTAATTCTCTTTTCTTCATTCCCTTGATACTGCTGTCACTGCTTTAGGGGAACTTCATGGAAGTGCATCCGCCAACTCTCTGGGCCCTGTCAGAACCTGGTCTCTGTTACTCATTACTCTCTTCCACCCCAGCAATGTATTTGGTGCTCGTGTCCCAGACCTGGTGATCATCAATAGCTGTGCCTCTTCCAAAGTCTCGATTTCAATTAGCTACCCCCACCCCTTAGCACAGAATGAGATGGTTGGATGGCCTCACCGACTCAATGGACATGAATTTGAGCAAACTCTGGGAGATGGTGAAGAACAGGGAGGCCTGACATGCTGCAGTCCATGGGGTTGCAAAGAGTTGCACAGGACTTAGTGACTGAAAAACAACAGCAAACCCTGAACCAGCATTTCTTGTCTTCCCGTCTAACTTACTCTAGCTTGCCAACTTGAGCCTTTCCTCAAGCCCACGGGGCTCCCCGTCCATGCGCTCAGTGTTGGCTCCTCCCACAGTCATCACTTTCCTTCTCATCCCATTAGATCTCATGTTCTTTCACATGCTCCTAGCTCCTGTTGTTTGCCTATAGACTTTCAACCCTGTTCAAATCTAAGCCTTCAGCTGCTTCCCTCTTATAACTTTGTAGGTGAACACAGCTAGAGAAAAATCATCCAGACATAATGACCAGTTTGTGACCACAAATCCCAAGGGATCTTGACTTTGCCACACAGTCCCAGTCCATTGCCCTAATCAGTTCTCTGTGTCCTTCACTCCCACCCCCAACCCCAACCCCAACCCCAATCTTTGGGAAAAGGATTATACCTCTTGTCAAAATTCCCAAACCCCTTCCTCTTATTCTTTTTTTAAGGCAAACACATTCACAATAGCAGTAGACAAAACACAATTCAAAGATTATTCATAATTCCAGGACTGTAACAGCTGCTGCTGCTAAGTCGCTTCAGTCATGTCCGACTCTGTGCGACCCCATAGACGGCAGCCTACCAGGCTCCCCCATCCCTGGGATTCTCCAGGCAAGAACACTGGAGTGGGTTGCCATTTCCTTCTCCAATGCATGAAAGTGAAAAGTGAAAGTGACAGCTGAACACTGTGCAAAGTGTGGGTCCCTTCCAGACCTGGGATCTGTGTGACTAAGTGGCTGCTGGCCCATGAGCCACCGGATTGGGAAGGAGGTGAGGGAAGCCATGCTCCACTACAGGGGTTGGCGGTGCAGGTCCCATCCGTTCGTTTGTGTTCCACAAGTTGGAACACAGTTCAATTTCCTTGAACCCAGTTAAACATGTTTACAGATAATATTGTCCAGTTGTAACAAAATGAATCATCACAAACAGACAGCTGGCAACTTAAGATTATATTGATAATGCAGGCCTCTGAAGAGAGAAGGGCAGAAAAGGGCAGAGTTGATAACCAGAAACATTTATCACCTAATGAGACTTTATAACAGATCATCAACATTTCAAAAATAATAGAACTATATTAAATATAGATTTATATCAACAATTAAATGATCTTTTAAGTATATTTTGAGCCTTTACAAATTAGATAATGATAATGCAGTATGTATGTTCAATTCAGTTCAGCCGCTCAGTCATGTGTGACTCTTTGCAACCCCATGGATTGCAGCACGCCAGGCCTCCCTGTCCATCACCAACTCCCGAGTTCACTTAAACTCATGTCCATTGAGTCAGTGATGCCATCCAGCCGTCTCATTCTCTGCCATCCCCTTCTCCTTCCGCCCTCAATATTTCCCAGCATCAGGGTCTTTTCAAATGAGTCAGTTCTTCGCATCAGGTGGCCAAAGTATTGGAGTTTCAGCTTCAGCATCAGTCCTTCTAATGAATATTCAGGACTGAGTATGTATGTATCTATACTGGAATTGTATGCCTATTTTTTTTTATTAATAGGGATATTTGATCTCTTATTCCATTAATATCTATAACTAAATAGAATTATAAATGGGACAGAGACAGGGTCATAGCATATCTTAGAGAGCTGGAATTCTTGCAAGCCAACCAATTTAGTTAATAACCTCCATAATAAAACATTGTACTTAATACATATTAAGGACTAAAAGAGAACTGTGGACACATGTGAATAAACTATTCATTTGCTGAGAAATTTCCCTTTGAAACATCTTTACCCAGCAACCAACTTGTTTACCCTTAAACACCTTAATTAATGGGAAAACTTACTACCTCTGAAGACAACCTCATTATTAAAATGTTATCACACTGCATCCTTCCGCTCCTCCCTAGTACATACACACACAGAAAAAAGGAGGAAAAGAATACTCTGAGTGGACATACAGTGTATAATATGCACACCCAAAATTTCCCTGAAGGGTATTGAAAGACTAGTTCAAATAAATCAATGTCCTTCCTCTACAGTCTTATTTAGTGGAAACATCACTCTTGCTGTGCTTAGCCGCTCAGTCGTGTCCAAATCTCTGTGACCCCGTAGACTGTAGCCTGCCAGGCTCCTCTGTCCATAGGGATTCTCCAGGCAAGATTACTGGAATGGGTTGCCATTCCCTTCTCCAGGGGATATTCCTGATCCAGGAATCGAACCAGGGTCTCCTGCATTGCAGGTGGATTCCTTACCAACTGAGCTCCCAGGGAAGCCTTACAGTCTTACTTAGTGGAAGTATCATGCTTAAAGTCATAAAAACAGAAATAGGAAGTCGAAAACATAAGCAGAAGAAAAGGACAGAACTCCATTCTACCAAGATAGGTAGATAGATATGTAGATGGGTAGATAGGTAGTTCAGATAAGACTCTGAACAATATGAGTATGTGTGGTTTTACTAATTTTTAAATGTTCATGTATGGAGCTCTATGTCTTTATGCGCTCAGCCAGCCTAGTCACCTCAGCTGTGCTCCCTAATGATCCTGGGGTGTCTTATGTAGTGTAGATGCTCCTAATGTGTCATTTCCAAAGTTCCTGGTGTACGACTGTGAAAGGTCTACTGGAATCTGCCTAGCAGAGCAGTAGTTTAGCTACAGGGAAGCCCTGGAGCAGCCTAAAATCATGTTTCTAAGGGGTATTCAGCACACAAATAACCCACATGAGAGCCCTCCCAGGGCCCAGCACCCACAGTGAGGTGGAGAGAGAGTTCCTTATGTGAACATTGCTCTGGAGCTCAGAATGTCAAGCTTCACAAGAACAGGTCTTTTCAAAAACCAACCACAGTTCTTTTCAGTTATGAAAGCATTATTTGAAAACCCATCCTTTTCTTGCTGGAATTAATCCCAATTATAAAATAAACCAAAATAAAATAAAATAAACCCTGTTCTAGAGATGCCTTCCTCTCAGAATACCAGTATCCATGGTGAAGACCATCTGATTAGGCTTCTTGGTCACCCTGGGCTGGAGCATTGTTGCACCCCACAGGAGAGGGGACTGAGTGGGCTCCTCACTCTGAGCAAGGAAGACGACCTTCCTGTCTTCAGACTTGCTGCTCGCCCCATGCAGTCCTCCTAAATTCTAGGCAATACTAGAGCTACTGACAGAGCAGTGTCCTTAGGTACCATGCCGTCCTTCCAGGGCATGCTTGTCTGTTTAATTTTCACCCGCACTTAGGTGCCCCTGATTTATATTTCTAAAGCTATAGTTTCTTTTCTGGCTAAAAATAAGTCCTGTTGAATAACCAAGGCCTTTTTTCTTTTATGAAAATGCCATTAATTTTTAATATCAGGAAAGTGTCACCTTAATAATCATATTTACTTTTCTCTCTTGTTTCTCCCTGTGACAGCAGGCAGAGGATTAAATTCAGTTATCAAAGGGATGCAAATCAAAGCAGTGATTATCCAAAAATTTTTTTCATGTTTCTCTATCTTTTCCGGAAGGGGGAATTATTTTCCTACGTTGTACACATTTCCTCCACATTCTTTTTAAAAGAATTTCATGTCCTTGTTGCATCTTCTTTTTTTGGCAAGGGGAGGGACTAATCCAGGAAAACAAGCCAATGGGTGACACAGAGGCTTAGACTTTCTAACTGGAGGTGGTGCAGAGCTTCTGCTGGGGCCCCACCTAAAGGAAGTGATGATCTTTCTTGTAATAAATAAGCTTTGTTCTTCTTCATCTCCCTCCCCCACCACTGCGTGAGAACTGAAATAGTTGGAATTCACTGAAAGGCAATCAGGAAGTTTTCGCAAGGCACATGGTAACCCTGCCCTCACTCTGAGAGATGTATTTTTCGAATCTGGAGGTGGCTGAATATAAGAAGAGCAGAATTTGATTCCAGGTGGCACTTAATTTCATCATAAGCTTCTACCTGGCTACTGTGCAAACTGACTTACATGATGTAAACAAGTAGCCAATATGAGAACAAAAATTCCAAGCAAAATGTATATGCATGCCTGCAGAAATGGTTAAGTTGTCTGAATGGTATTTGAGATCTCACACAGTGAAATGTGTGAGACTCTACCCTTACCCCAAATTGCTATAGTTTGTCGGCCAATTTGCCTAGGATGTAACACAGAACCTTGAGCACTGTTAGCCTGCACTGCCGTGGCGGGCAGGAGTTGGGGGCATTCTCAGCAGACTGAGAATTACAGAATGTTAAAACCATCTTATAGTCCCTTTCCTAAGGGCACTCAGTTGAAGCAACTGGCCTCTGGAAGAGAGCATAGACTTTTAAGCAGTTCCTGAATTCCTGCCTTAACTTTCCCACTTATTAGCACTGTGACTTTCGGCCACTTAACTTTAGTCTCAGTTTCTTCTTTATAAAATGGGAGTCATAAACCTTACCTTAGAGAATTTCAGCAGTTTCATTTTTCTTTTGATGTGTATATCATGTCTCCTCTAAATTCTTATTTAGTGAAACATATTTAAAGCCATGAGAACAGAGGCAAGAATGCAAAAAAGCACAAGAAGTGGGAAAGGATAGAGTTGCATTCTACCAAAATAAATCCCTATGCTAGGTTATTATTAAAACCTATGCTAGGTTTTAATTAATATTATTAATTTTTATATATTATTAAAATGTATTAATAATATTTAATAATATTATTAAAATATATTAATATTTTATATTAATATCAATATTTTATTAATGTTTATTAATAAATATTAATGTTTCATATTATTAAAACATATATTGTTAATATTTAATAATATTATTAAAACCTATGCTAGGTTTTTATTAATATTATAAATCCCTATGCTAGGCTATGCTTATTAAACATCATGAATGGCTATCAGCTGATAGCCATTCATGATGTTTAATAAGAGTTGGTTCTGCACAGATCATCTGGCAAGTGAATCTATTTGTAAGTAGCAAGACCTCACCTTATGGTCCTGGGATGATCATTTTCCACTGCAGATACAAATGATAAAGACAGTTCAGGGAGTCATTGGCATCCATCTCAGGACCATAAGGTGAGATCTTGCCCAAATGAAATAATACAGAAGAACTGCAGCTAAAAAGAGGGGGAGGGACCTGAGTATTTATTATATATTTTAATCCAGATGATTAATATCACTTACAAGTAGCTCTTCTGGGGACTTTTTGCGCCTACAAGTCAGTGGATACCTTTCTCATTTATGCTGGTTTTAGACAGGTTTTCTGATACCTGCAACTGAAGACATCCTAATAAACTGTGGAGTAAGTCGATGCGATAATCCTGAATTCTGTGCCACATCCCCTGCTCTGACTTCTTCCTTGGTTACCATCTTGACTGCAAGAGGCAACCAGCTGCCAAAACCTAGCTGGTTAGGATCCCTCGCCGAGCTTGCTGCTCCATGAAGAGCAGAGTGCCTGGTGGAGACCATCATTTACGTATCTGCTGCTGCAGAAATAGCAGAGATACCAACATGCTCACATCCCTGGGACCAGAGAGATTGCTGGGCCCATTTGCAGAGAAGGGACAGCCAGGAGAGAATATTGAGTGAGTTGCTAATGAAGAGCTAGAGGAGAACCAGAACACAGAAGACTTGGAAATCATGTGAATTTCAAAAGAGAACAATAAGACCAGTTACTCAGCAGGGACGGAAAATCTGTTGGAGACTTCATGGAGAATGATCAAACTTTGAAGCAATGAGTGGGTCTCTCTGTGCCTTAAGAAAATCACATTTGACTGCCATGTCTATTCCCTCTGGGGCCTCCATCCTGCCACCTCTCACAGGAGCCAAAGGAATATATGGGAAGTTGGTAGAGAGTTACTCGTGCCCCTTTAGTGTCCCTTCCTGCATGTGAGATGGGGAGGAAGATCCAGCCTAAGGCATGTGGAAAGCAGCTGTGGGCTACAGGGAACCCCCTGAGTATACTTGTGGAAACCTGAGCCCCTCGTTTTTCCTTCCTGCACTTGGAAGTTCCACAAAGTATTTATCTCCCTATCTCTTCTTAACCACCATCAAATGAAAGCACACAGTTGACTCATTTCTACTCATTGTCTATATCAGTATATCGTGACATTCACTTATGAGAATATTCAACAATTTGCTGCAGTGAGATACTTCACTTTCTAAAAAAATTCTTTGTCAACCTCAGGGCATGAGAAAGATAGCAATGTGTAAGCTTTTTGAAGTATGTAATAACCAGGAAAGCATAGGAACAGGATGTAAAGTTAGTAGTGGGGGGAGGGGAAGAATGTCATAAAAAACTAAATCAATTTAGTAAAAGATAGGAAGGAGAATAATAAGGTTAATAAAATCAACCTAAATATTCATTGGAAGGACTCTTACTAAAGCTGAAGCTCTAATACTTTGGCCACCTGATGTGAAGAGCCAACTCATTGGAAAAGACCCTTATGCTGGGAAAGATTGAAGGCGAAAGGAGAAGGGGGTGGCAGAGGATGAGGTGGTTAGATAGCTTCACTGACTCAAATGACATGAATCTGAGCAAATTCTAAGAGACAGTAGAGGACAGAAGAGCCTAGCCTGCTGCAGTCTATGGGGTCACAAAGAGTTGGACACAGCTTAGTGACTGAACAACAAAAACCAAGGAAAGGAGAAAAAGGCAAAGATATTCAGTGACACAAAATAAGATGAAAATAATTAAATCTATTTGTTCATTTCATAAGCGTGAGTGAACTAAACTCATCAATTAAAAGATAATGATTATAAAAATTGAAAGTGTAAGTGAAAGTCGCTCAGTTGTGTCCGACTCTTTGTGACCCCATAGACTATACAATCCATGGAATTCTCTAGGCCAGAATACTGGAGTGGGTAGCCGTTCCCTTCTCCTGGGGATCTTCCCAACCCAGAGATTGAACCCAGGTCTCTTGCATTGCAGGCAGATTCTTTACCAGCTGAGCCACCAGGGAAGCCCTAAATTCAATTATATGCCACTTATAAACTTCCCTGGTGGCTCAGATGGTAAAGCATCTGCCTACAATGCAGGAGACCCGGGTTCAATTCCTGGGTGGGGAAGATCCCCTGGAGAAGGAAATGGCAACCTACTCCAGTATTCTCGCCTGGAAAATCCCATGAACGGAGACTGGTGGGCTACAGTCCATGGGGTCACAAAGAGTCGGACACGACTGAGCGACTTCCCTTTCCCTTTCTTTCTATAAAAGACACACATAAAATATAATGACCAAGAAGGACCAAAAGTAGAGAAATAAATTAAAAAATAATACCAGACAATTACTGAGAAATACCAATAATGCCAACATAAACCTTAAGGGAAAAATATTGTCAAGGATAGAGAGGTTTGTTCCATAATCATAAATGAAACAAGTTACCAAGAAAGAGTAATATTGTTGAATGTATGTACATTGAATAACCTCTCCTCAAGATATATAAAACAAAATTTGATATTATTACAAAGAAAAATGGACAAATCTCTGTAACAATAGAATGCTTTAGACATATCTCTTTGAAATGATAGATTTAACAAAGAATTGTTAAGATTGCCAAAACTTTAAGAAATTCAGTTAACAAACATCATCTTATGGACATAATGCACCTACCGATTAGAGAATATACAATACTTTTAACATACAATCAGCAGTTATATCCCGAGTGGAGCCTTCCCTATCTTTCTAGTTTCCCAGTTGTTGACATTCCTCTAAGTTGGTTTACTCTAAAGTAAAATGGTAGCATGGATGATCATAATAGTTTCAGAACTTTAATGTATTAATTGCTGAGACATGGGACTCCTTAAGGGGCTGGCACAGAGGAACTAGTGGTCAGTAAACTAGTCGTTTGAGGTTCTTTTGTACAAGAAGAACCTCTTTTTACTTAGACTGTGTGTTTCTTTGGCTTCGTGGAGATTATTAAGGGCTATGTCAACTCCCCTCCCCAAAAGATCCAGTCCACGATATTTCTACTGTTCACTAAGACTCTTGAGACTAACCTGCTTATCTTTTTCTTGCTGAATTCTGAAGATCCCCAATCGGTAGCTGACATCTACAATATAGTATCTTCTATTGCAAGGTTTCATGAATAGAACCAACTTGTTTCTGCTTACTGGTTCCCAAATCTAGTTACACGTTAGAATCATCTGGAAAACTTCTAAAACAGATTTCCAGGCCCCGCAAATGATGTCCTGAAGCAGAATATCTTGGGGATTGGCTATAGAAATCTGATTCTTGAAAGCTTCCAAGATGTTCTGATGCAGGTTGTCAGCTGGACTGCATTTGAGAACTAATTTAGCCAAAAGACCCAGCCTTGAGAGTAAAGAAACTTTAGTTTTCATTCTAATTCCATAACTACTTGATGCCACACACTTTCTTTACCTCCTAGTGTGTTTTTCAACCTGTGGTGCATTTTGTAAATTTGGAAATTGTTCTGTAATTATACTTCAGCTCACTTACCAACCCCACTGAGTTTTTTGAAGGCTGAATTGTTAGAACAGCCAACTGAAAACCACAAAAATATCAGATATTTTATAAGAAACAAGTTTTGTTCTCCTAATCAATTTATTTTTCACTTATGGAATGATGAAAAGAAGTAACAAGTTATCCATGACTGCTTTTAGGTGAAGGTTTAACCCCAACAGCAAGGAGATCCAACCAGTCTGTCCTAAGGGAGATCAGTCCTGGGTGTTCATTGGAGGGACTGATGTTGAAGCTGAAACTCCAATACTTTGGCCACATGATGCAGAGAGCTGACTCATTTGAAAAGACCCTGATTTGGGGAAAGATTGAGGATAAGAGGAAAAGAGGACAACAGAGGATGAGATGGTTGGATGGCATCACCAACACAATGGACATGGGTTTGGTTGGACTCCAGGAATTGGTGATGGACAGGGAGGCGTGGCATGCTGCGATTCGTGGGATCGCCAAGAGTCGAACACGACTGAGCGACTGAACTGAACTGACTGCCCATGCTAGAGCAGAAATGGTATGACTTGTAAGTAAGGTGCTTGCCAAGGAACAGTATAAAACCTACATAATGACTATATATTTGTATAATCTGATATCTGAGGTATGTAACTATATATATGTAAAGATATATAGAGAGAGTCTGAAATCTGACTTATATATGTGTGTACACACTATATGAAATACGTTCTGTATGAAATATACATAATTGGAAGAAACTTGGAAGGGACTGGTTATAATGTGTCTATTCTTCAGTGCAAAAATTCATGGATTTAATCATCTGCATAAAGATTTAGCAACACGATAAAATTAGATGTGTCGTTTATATAAGATGTCACTTGGAATGATTGGTTTTCCTAATCTTAACCTTTCAGGTTATACAATGGTATAATTCCTGCAAGAGATGATAGCATGATTTCTTACTTTTCAGTATTACCTTACATTCACTTTCCTCCAAGTTATACTCAAGGAAGGATGAAGAAATGCAAGAATACAATAAGATGAAAAAGAGCAAGGCTGCCTGATACTAAGGAAAGGAGCAAATCAGGAGCCACCAAGGAAGAAGGGGGCCATTAGCTATGACCTTAGGCAGGAGAGAGACTAGAATTAAAAAGATAGCAAATATTAGAGGACAAGTTGTCCCAAACAACAAAGGATTACAGGGCTCTGCCTGAGGCTTTATTCTCATGCTAGTGGATGGTAACACACTTTAGAGTGACACCTTTCAAGTAGCAGATAAAGGTAGAAAGCTCCTCACCCATTCTAGGATGCAGCATGAACACAGATGCCAGGCCCAGACGGAGTTCTGTGCATGAGCTTCCAGCTTTGCCATTTATAAAACTGAGCCATCAGATGCAAATAAGGTCTGAATGTTGTTTTCCTTCCAAGTCAAACTCCAGACTTGAGAAATTAATCTGTCGTTTTCGCTTGGAAGCTGAAATCTGTAGATTGCAAAAGTGGAGATGTAGCCTCTCTCTTCATTTCTTTCTTTATATCCTTATGTAACATAGCAAGCATTCCCGGAAATAGATGATGAAATTTTCACATCAAAGGTACAGAGTAAAACTCTTGCAGATTTAAAGAAGTTTCTTCCTTGGCAGAAGAATAACGTTGTCAGTTGTCTGTTCTCCAAACAATGATATTTCTGCTGGAATCTGGTGATAAGAAGGGATACAATGAATGGAGGAAAGTATTCAAAGGTAGCACAATGCTCAAGGGAAACAAATTCATACTCCACTATTTCTTTCAGTAGTACACTATAGTTATTCCAAAATATTAAGGAAAAATGAATATTCAGTCATTGATTTGTTTGACAAACATCATTACATGACAACTGTGTGTCTGGCACAGTGTTAAAACCTGAGTCTGCAAAAATATGATCAAGTCTCTCCTTTCAAAGAATTCCATTCTAGAGATAGCTTGACATAATAATAACACTGATTATTATTAATATCATTTAGTCTTCTGAAATATAATAAATATTGTAATCTAGGTGTTCATGATTTTAGGGAAAGGTGAAAGCACTTGCTAATACTCAGTACATGGGGGTAGGATGAAGAGGGACAAATGAAAAGAGATTATAACAGGAGAAATGGCACTGAGTGGAGAAGAGGGGCCCAAGCTTCTCATGTCAATTAATATAGCTGTTATTCTCATTTGGGGAACTTTTTACTATCTTCTCTATGGACCTTAAGACAGTAGAGCTAAAAATGATGAGCTAAATTTTATCTTCACGGTTGTTATAATCTCTAGTAGTGTGTATGTGTATATATATATATATATTCACAAATCTTAAAGCCTTTCATTAGAAAATCACCCTTAAATAAGTGATCATGTTTGAATCTTACACTGTTGGATGTACTCTAAAGATCAAAGCCTTAATGGTATGGAGCAAAGATATTTTAATAAAATTGATTAATGTTTAAGTCAACTAATCTGGTACTTAAACAACCAATCCCAAGTTAGCAAAGAGGATCCTTTGTCAGGACCAGCCTGGTTTATGGTTTCTGAATTTGACCATTTGCTGTCTGGATGATCTCCCTGGCTCTGACCTACAGCTAGAGGTGTTTACAGAGTTCCAGCTTGGAGCTCAGAGTCCTGTCTTTGGCCTTGAAGCCTGGTTCTGCAATCTGGGCTTCTGAACTGTTGCTCTGACTTTGATACCACTTGGTCTCAATTCTTATAACAACATTATTTTCTTGCTCTTATATTTGGGTATTAGTTTAGAAACTGTATCCACTGTTAAAATCCCCTCAATGCCCAAAGTCTGCTCATGAAAATTTACTCTTGTCTGGGGTCTTGCTCTCTGAAGAGAGAGAGCTATAGCCTATCATCCTGATTACCACTGGATCCTGGAGTAATTGTCAACCATCCCCAACTGCATTTTGAAAAATTCCTCTGCTCTTGTTTACAGATCCTTGATATATAGAGATGATGGTTCTGGACCATGACCTGTCAACTGTGGTGTTTGAGATATTGTGGGTCTAGACACCTTGCTTCACCTACTAGATTGCTATTCTTTGTAGCAATAGAACCAAGAATTTTGGTAAACTTCTACCCTTCATTGGTTTGTGTCTCTGTTTTGAACAATATGAGCTAAGCCTAGCAAAGGAGAGCAAACGTATTATTAACACCATTCATACCAATATTCTGAAACAGATATAATTTTCCTCCTTGCATTGGCCATTCCTCAGTTTCTGCCCTTTCAACCTGCTGTCCTGCTGGACTGATTCTCTCAGCTTTCCACCTGGGTAATAATCAGATTTCAGCTGTTATTACTTTTTTTTTTTGGTAAAATAATTGCTTTACAACCCTGTGTTCTTTTCTGCCATACATCGACAGGAATCAGCCACAGGTATACTTATGTCCACCCCCCAATCCCACCCCTCCAGGTTGTCACAGAGCACTGGGTTGAGCTCCCTGTGTCATAGCAAATTCCCACCTGCGATCTGTTTTACATATAGTAATATATATGCTTCCATTGCTATTCTCTCAATTCATCCCACCCTCTCCTTCCCCCACTGTGTCCACAAGTTTGTTCTCTATGTCTGCCTCTCCATTGCTGGTGGGATATCTATGGGTTATACTGCATCTCCCACAACTGGAAATTGCCCCTTTTCCCAGTCCTGTCCAGATACAACCAGACAGCCTGGCTCTGCAGGCTTTCTGGCTCAATGGCAGTGCAGGTTATGGGATGACTAGTTCTAGGATGTCCTGTCTTATCACAACTAACTGTGCGTACATTGATACTGTTTTATCACCAATCCTCAGTTCTGTTTCTGGCAAACAGTAAAGACTTAATAAAGATTTGCAAATAAATGAATAAATCAACAAAGTCCATTATAAGTAAAAATGACATATCTGCTGAGTCTTAAGATACAACTTCCCTCCTTACCCTCACCTTGTAAATTTTCCTTTTATTTCATGTCCTGACTTGATTTTATAGAATTTATTTAAGTATTAATGTGGACGTGGGTTTGATCCCCAGGTCAGGAAGATCCCTTGCAGTAGGAAGTGGCAACCTACTCCAGTATTCTTGCCTGGAAAATTCCAAGGACAGAGGAGCCTGGCAGGCTACAGTCCATGGGGTCCCAAAGAGTTGGACATGACTGAACAACTAAGAACACGTGATCCTTCACTCATTAGTTAAACAATTTGAAGAGATTAAATAATTATTAGTTTTTGGCATGCTTAGACAAATTATCACCATGATTTGCTAAATTCTTTTTTATTTGAATGCTTGTTAACATATAAACTCTTGCAACCTGTTGGAATATTGTCCATGGATGAAAAATGACACTCATCTGCTCCTGTGAACAAGCATTATGTTCTAAGACATTTGGATGTTCTAAAGCACAAGGACACAGTGTTTTCTTAAGGTACAATGTTTTATAAAATTGAGTATAGCACTCAGCACAATTGAATTTCCTGACTCCTGCTGCTGCTGCTAAGTCGCTTCAGTTGTGCCCAACTCTGTGCGACCCCATAGACGGCAGCCCACTGCCGTCCAACTCCCGTCCCTGGGATTCTCCAGGCCAAGAATACTGGAGTGGGTTGCCATTTCCTTCTCTAGTGCATGAAAGTGAAAAGTGAAAGTGAAGTCACTCAGTTGTGCCCAACTCTTAGCGACCCATGGACTGCAACCTACCAGGCTCCTCCGTCCATGGGATTTTCCAGGCAAGAATACTCCTGACTCCTATGTTGCTCTAAAAACTTCTTTTTAAGACTTTACTTTTTCAGAGCAGCTTTAGGTTCACAGCAAAATTGAGAGGACACTGCAGATGTTTCTCAGTGCACATCTTGCTCCCACACATGCATAACGTCCCCATTATCAACATCCCTCACTAGAGTGGTATATCTGTTGCAATTGATGAAGCTGATATATACTGACAGAGTGGTGCATTTGTTGCAGTTGATACACTGACATATCATGATTAACCAGAAGTCCATAGTTTACTTTAGGGCTCACTCTCGGTGTTGTGGGCTTCCTTGATGGCTCAGCAGGAAAAGAATCTGCCTGCAATGCAGAAGACACAGGACACGTGGGTTTGATCCCTGAATTGGGAGGATCCCCTGGAGGAGGAAAATGGCAATTTAGTCCAGTATTCTTGTCTGAAAAATCCCATGGACAGAGGTGCCTGATGGGCTACGGTCCATGGGGTCGCAAAGAGTTGGACATGACTGGGCAAGGATGCATGCTCAGTGCATGCATGCATTTCTATAGACATCTGAGTACTAGCTCAAATTTTCAACTCCATTGGTTAAATAGCAAAGAGCACAATTTCTGGGTCACATGTTATGTTTAGTTTTTTAAGAAATTGCTCAATTTCCAAAGTGATTAGACTATTTTTACCAAGGTGGTTGTACCATTTTTTTTATTCCCATGAGCAGTAAATGAGAGTCCCTGTTGCTCCACATCCTCACCAGCATTTGGTGTTGTCATTGTTTCAGATTTTGGCCATTTTCATAGGTGTGTATTTCATTGCATCTGGTTTCAATTTGCATTTATCTAACAACCAGTCCATTCTGAAGGAGATCAGCCCTGGGATTTCTTTGGAAGGAATGATGCTAAAGCTGAAACTCCAGTACTTTGGCCACCTCATGGGAAGAGTTGACTCATTGGAAAAGACTCTGATGCTGGGAGGGATTGGGGGCAGGAGGAGAAGGGGACGACAGAGGATGAGATGGCTGGATGGCATCACCAACTCGATGGACGTGAGTTTGAGTGAACTCCGGGAGATGGTGATGGACAGGGAGGCCTGGCGTGCTGCGATTCATGGGGTCGCAAAGAGTTGGACACGACTGAGCGACTGAGCTGAACTGAACTGAACTGAACTACATATGAGGACTTCCCAGGTGGCGCTAGTGGTGAAGAACCCTCCTGCCAACGCAGGAGACATAAGAGACGCCAGTTCGACCCCTGGATCAGGAAGATCCCCCGAAGGAGAATATGGCAACCCACCACAGTATTCTTGCCTGGAGAATCTCCGTGGACAGAAGAACCTGGCTGAAGTCCATAAGGTCACAAAGAGCTGGACGTGACTGAAGCGAATTAGCATGCATGCAATGACGTATGTTGTGGAGCATCTTTCCAAATGCTGATTTGCCACCTGTCTGTCTTCTCTGGCAAGGTTGTCTATTAAAAATCTTTGGTCCATTTTTCAAATTGGGCTGTTTTCTTAGTGTTGAGTTTGAAGAGTTCTGTGTATAGTTCGATTAACAGTCCTTTAAAACTTGTGTCTTTTCTCTCAGTGTGTGTCTTATTCTCTTGACACTGGCAGAGCAGTTTTAATAGTAATGAGGTCCAGTTTATCAGTTATTTATATCTTGTATTATGCCTTTTTGCCTTTTCATACTATTCATGGGTTCATACTGTTCATGGGATTATGCCTTTGGTATTCTATGTAAAAAGTCATTGTCATACAAAAGTCATTTAGGTTTTCTCCTCTGTTATCTCATAAAAGTCTTATAGTTTTGTGTTTACATTTAGTTCTATGATCCATTTTGAAATAATTTTCTGTAAAAAAAAATAAGGTCTATGTCTAGATTTATTCTTCTGTGACTGTCTAGTTATTCTGATATCATTTGCTAAAACACTGTAAACTTTTAGAAATATGATATTACTCATAGCTGCTACACAATCTTTTATGCAGTATAAACACTTGTTATTGATTATTTTCCTAACTCATTCTTTTGATAACCACTTCTAAGATGACCTATAATAATGAATAATTTCCAAACTTTCAGCAATATGATTGTGTTTGTACTGTGTTGGGATAGTTGTAGTAGAAGCTTCTATCTTCAAACCAACTAAAACTTCTTACTAAATTGAAAATGTCAGAGAGGGTGGAAAGTTTTAAAATGATGAATACATTTTTATTCATTTTCTTTCTAATTAAAACATATAAGACAGAAAACCACTACAGCATAAGTTATACTTCATTACAAAGGAGGTGTTGGAGCATTATCAACATACATAATTAAGAGTTAGTTACATGACTTTCAGTTTTTGCTTCTGACCATTACAGAATAATGGTATACATCTTGCCCTCCAACTATAAACAATTATATAGCTGAGCTCATTATATGAGCTAATTGTTTTCAGGCACTGGACAAATATATGGAACATGTCTGTGAACCCTGAGAAAGGGAAAACAAGCAAGGTGATTCCCACGTTTATTCCAGTTGTCTGCTTAGGCAGCTTTCCAACCATAGGACTGGGAGGTGAGGAACAAGCAGTCACAGAGGTCAGGCGCTGGAGAGAGGAGAGTCTGAAGTGGCAGGAGGTTGGGGGACAGGGTGCCTGAGATGGGGAGGCTGTGCAGAGGGGAGCTGGAAATGCAAAACTGTGTAGAATCAGCATCCTGGAGTCTGCTTGGGTGGTCCTCATAGGTCTATGATGATTAATTTTTTGTGTCAACTTGGCTAGGCTACTCTACCAAGTTGTTTGGTCAAACAGTAGTCTAAATGTTACCATGAAGACCTTTTGTAGTTGTGACTAACATCTACAATCAATGAATTAAGATTGTACTCCATAGTTTTTGCATTTCATATGGGCAGAATAAAAATAGAACAACAGACGTTGATGGATGTCAAAGTGACTAATTTTTTTGCTGTCAGATGACTGAGGTGAGATTACAGCTTGTCATCTTCACTGTCATCGTAGCAGTGAATCTATGGATGGAAAGTACTCAGAGACATTCTGGTTCAGGACTGTTGTTAGGTGTGTGAGGTGTTGAACACTTGACATCAGAGAAAAGTGAGATCCATGGAAGATCTGAGTTATGGATGACAGGCATAAAGCTTTTAGTGATGCCTAATGGGACTCAGCTTTCCTTTCAGTTTCTTGTGCTCTGTACTGTATATAGATTTTCAAGCCACGTCTGAGGGTGGGCAGGGATGAATCAGAGAATCTTTATGATCACTTGCCATGCTGCTCAGTGTCATCTGAGATCCACCAGATGGCAGAGAGCACAGGAAAAGGCGACAGTGAAGCTGTCAGTCTATATCCCATTTTAATTAGCTTCTTATATGACTGCAGTCTCATTTCTGACTGCCACATCGTGTTAGAAAGATTTTAAAAGAAAAACTCACTCTTGGATCTCCAGACATGAGTAGGTGAAGGAATATAGAGCTACAAACCATCCCAACGCATCAAGTGTAACTCCTTGCTAATACTTAAAATACCATTTCATTTTGAAGTTGGAAAGGCAACAACAACAAGAAAAAAATTTCTCATCACAACTGTTTATATAGGAAGAAGGAAAAGAAGGCAAATGTCTGGGTTATTGAATGATTAGGAGAATAAACAACCTGAATAAAATGCCAGTGAAGTTATTAGATGTGTCTCCTTAAAATACAATGACAATTCCACTTGGGTCACACTCTACTCTCTTGTATACCCCAAACTGTCATTGAGCTGTGGCTCCAGGCATCGCTGAAAGGTGATCTCATATCAACCCAGAGTGTGTGAGTTATGGTTTTCCTGAAATAGGTTGGAAATAAATAGTACTCTGCAAGTGCCTGTTATATATTATTATTTAATAAAATCTGTCAGGACAAATTCATTCACCTGGAAACTATTTCATAGGCCAAGTCAGAGAATTATGATTGGTTTTGTCAATACAAGTTTCGTTATTTGTGTGAATGTGTGTGTGTGTGTGTGTGTGTTCTATCCATGCTGCTTGGCTGCTGCACATATGTGAAAATTTTCTCAGGAGCACAATGTTATTTCAGCAGTAGTCTCTCTTTGCAAGCAATGCCCATCACAAAGAATTCTTCTTTCTGCTCCTGAGGCTAAGCTACTCCTATTTGGAAAAACACTAGCCATCTGTTCTTCCAGCCACAGAAAAGGACCATCCCCTGCTCTTATAACAGGGAAGAAAAAAATCTGACTCCACATTGGATCTGTTGCTTTTGCTTTAACCATTGCTTTCCTTTGCTTTGTTAGTATAATCACTAAAAAGATGCTATCTATAGCTATGTTGTTGTTTAGTCTTGAGTCATGCCTGATTCTTTTGCAACCCCATGGACTATAGCCCACCAGGCTCCTCTGTCCATGGGATTTCCCAGGCAAGAATACTGGAGTGGATTGCCATTTTTTTTTTTTTTTTCTCCCAGGAATCTTCTCAACATAGGGATGGAACCCATGTCTCCTTCACTGAAGCTGGATTCTTTACCACTAGGCCATCTGGGAAGCCTCCACATACAAAATGGCCTGCCTCAGGAAACCCTGCCCCACTTCCTCAATGTAGGCAGAGCCTACATTCCAAATGCAGATTTATAATTCAGGGGAAAGAATCATAAGTAGCATTTATTAAAGATGAAGATTCTTGGGTCGCATTTCAGACTTATGAGCAGAAATTTCTGGGAGTGAGAGCAGAATAGACTTGTGAACAAACATCTCCTGGTAATGTTTAGGTGTATAAACTTTGAGAAGCATGATTTTGGAGAATCACATTCCCTTCTAGGATGGCATTTAGGACTGAACTTTAGATTCGAAACTAAGCTAGAATCATAAAGTAGGTGAGAGAGTTGATTTTTTCACTCTTATTCCTAATTTAACACAGATGATACCACTCAAATGGCAGAAATTGAAGAACTAAAGAACCTCTTGATGAGGTTGACAGAAGACAGTGAAAATTTGGCTTAAAACTCAACATTCAAAAAGCTAAGATCATGGCATCCAGTCCCATCACTTCATGGCAAATAGATGGGGAAAAAGTGGAAACAGTTGCAGATTTTATTTTCTTGGTCTCCAAAATCACTGCAGGCCATGACTACAGTCATGAAATTAAAAGATGCTTGCTTCTTGGAAGAAAAGCTATGATAAACTTAGACAGCATATTAAAAAACAAAGACATCACTTTGCCAACAAAGGTCCATGTAGTCAAATCTATGGTTTTTTGAATAGTCATGTATGGATGTGAGAGTTAGACTATAAAGAAGGTTGAGTACAGAAGAACTGATGCTTTCAAACTGTGGTGCTGAATAAAACTCTTGAGAGTCTCTTGGACTTCAAGGAGATCAAACCAGTCCATCATAAAGGAAATCAATCCTGAATATTCATTGGAAGGACTGATGCTAAAGCTGAAGCTCCAATATTTTGACCACCTGATGCAAAGAGCTGACTCATTGGAAAAGACCTTGATGCTGGGAAAGATTGAGGGGCAGGAGGAGAAGGGGACAATAGAGGATGAGATGGTTGGATGGCACCACTGATTCAGTAGACATAAGTTTGAGCAAACTCCAGGAGATAGTGAAGGACAGAGAAGCCTAGCATGCTACAGTCCATGGGATCACAAATAGTCAGACATGACTTAGCAACTGAACAACAACATTCTCAACTTCTGCCTTCCAAAGGTATACAGTCAATCTCTACAAAGTTTTAACATGTTCCTAATTTCCACAAAGAGAGATCCCTCTGGTATATAAGCTGACCCAAGCAGTTATTAGAGGAATCTGGATAATGTATTAGTACAGAGCTATCATGCGTTAGCATAGAGCAGTAATGCATAGCAAACTTGGATTATCAGTTTTCAAGGAAAATAAATTAAAATATGCCTGACATTGAATTTACAAAAATTTTCTTTTGATGTCCAGTTTCTTAGAAGAAAGCCAAGCAAGGTGCCTGACCCTTAGGAGATATTGTTGAGTGAATGAATATACACATTAAAGAATCCTTTATTCTCTCAAGATTAACATTATGATTTTGATTTAGCTTTGTTCTCTAAATATCTAGAATTATTAGTGAATTAAAAGGTATTATTTGACAGGATGGAGAATAAACTAGGTTTTATTGTAGTAGATTTCTATACAATAGGAACTATTTTCAGCTCTTTCACTTATTTTCTGTGACAACAATTTATATAAGCAACCCTAACCCCACTCCAGTACTCTTGCCTGGAGAATCCCATGGATGGAGGAGACTGGTAGGCTGCAGTCCATGGGGTCGCTAAGAGTCGGACACGACTGAGCGACTTCACTTTCACTTCTCACTTTCATGCATTGGAGAAGGAAATGGCAACCCACTCCAGTGTTCTTGCCTGGAGAATCCCAGGGACAGGGGAGCCTTGTGGGCTGCCGTCTATGGGGTCGCACAGAGTCGGACACGACTGAAGCGACTTAGCAGCAGCAGCAGCACTCTCATATGCTTCATATAGCCACCTCTAAAAACTTAGAGTCGATGGTAATGAAATGTCTATGGTAATAAAATGAATTCAGCTTACTGGTGATAGATACATATATGTGTGCTCATTTGCTGAGTCATGTCTGACTCTTTGTGACTCCATGGACTATAGCCCACCAGGCTCAGACTCTATCCATGGGCTGTCCAAGCCAAGAATACTGGAGTAGATTGCCAGTGCCTTCTCCACATACACATATACATGCAAATCTATATATACATATATTCATACATATGTGTGTGTGTTAGTTGCTCGGTCATGTCTGACTCTTTGTAACCCCATGGATTATAGCCCACCAAGCTCCTCTGTCCATGAAATTCTCCAGGCAAGAATACTGGAGTGGGTATCCATTTCATTTTCCAATTCATACATATACTAATATATATGCAAGAGGGACTGTGTTAATATTTATTATAGAATATCATCTTTATGACTTCTGAAAAGGAAGAAAAAAATGTGCATTTCTTGAAAGACTGTTTTGAAGTTAGATGTAATCTGTTTTACATCAGCTTTCCTTTGAGTGTTTTCTCCATCCTCATTTTTGCTTGTTTCGATAATGATCATCTCCATGTGTTCTCTTCTGGAATTATAGGTCAGAGAGTATAGCTGGTTAAGATCACTCATACAGAAAGCCTTTGATTCCTGTAACTACATGTGTTTTTGACTAGTCGAGGTTGTGTAAGTTGCCCCTTTCTTTCTAAAGTAGCTCCATACTTAGTCCTCAGACACTTGGAGTTATATAAAATTAATTGCATTACTGATTAATAATAATAATAAATTGCTTATTTTCAGAATTCAAAGAATAGTGTTCCCTGACAGTGTAAATCTGAGGTTTTATGTAAAAACTGACAAGCTAATTCTAAAGTGTATAGAAATGCAGAAAACATAGGCCAGCTAAGGCAAACGTGAAGAAAAATGAAACTGGCGGATTTATGCTACCCAATTTTAAGATTTACTGTAATCTGATGTAGTTAAGAAGGGCCTTATATCTATAGGGATAGGTAAATTAATGAAAGTTACAGAACGGAGGATACAGCATGTACAAATGACTGGATTTTCAAGAAACGAGACAATATAATTCAATAAGGAAAGGAAAGTCTTTTCAGTAAATGGTGTTGGAGCAACTGAATATCTATATTAAAAAGTGAACTTTGGTCCCTCTTTCACTGCATATACAAAACTTAATTTAAGGTGGATCATAGCCCTTAATTTAAAAGCTAAAACAAACAAGCTTCTAATTACACTAATACTGCAGCCACTAATCACATGCAGCTATTACACGCTGGAAATGTGGTAGTCCACATTAAGATGAGCTGTAAGTATAAAATATACATAGATTTCAAAGACTTATTACAAACTAATAATGTAAACTAGTTCATTAAGAATGTTTATATTGATTAGATTTTTAAATAATATTTTGGTATGTGGGGTTAAACAGAATAAGCTATTTGTCTTTTTACCTTTGTTTGATGTTACTACTAGGTAATTTAAAATCACATAGCAGCTCATGCTGTGATTCATTTTACATTTCTATTAAACAGTACTGTTCCAGCAGAAAAGATGGGGAAATATCTTCAAGTCCTTGAAGAAGGCAAAGATTCCTTAAACAGAACATACACACACACCTACACAAAATACTAACCATGTAGGAAAAAAAAAATAACTTGGGGGGAATTCCCTGGTGGTCCAATGGTTAGGACTCAGCTTTCTCACTGCCAAGGGTCAGATTCAATCCCTGGTCAGGGAACTTCCTGCAAGATGAAAGGCATGGCCAAAAACAAACAAACAAAAAAACAAACTTGGGCTTCACCATAATCAAACAACTGCTCATTAGAAGACTATTAAAAAAGTTAAAGGGCAAACCACAGACTGGAAAAAAGTATTTCAATATGAATACCTAAAGAAGGATCTGTAAAGAGAGTAAATTAAAATCTCCTATGAATCAATAAGGAGAAGATGAGCAACTGTAAGGGAAGAAAACAATGAGAAAATGACTTGAATAGGTATTTCACAAAAGAAGATACCTAAACGGTCAATAAATATAGGAAAAAGTGCTTTTATTTTACTGTTTAGCAGGAAGATGTAAATTGAAATCCTAGTTCAGTTCAGTTCAGTGGCTCAGTCGTGTCTGACTCTTTGCGACCCCAGGAATCGCAGCACGCCAGGCCTCCCTGTCCATCACCAACTCCTGGAGTTCACTCAGACTCACGTCCATCGAGTCAGTGATGCCATCCAGCCATCTCATCCTCTGTCGTCCCCTTCTCCTCCTGCCCCCAATCCCTCCCAGCATCAGAGTCTTTTCCAATGAGTCAACTCTTCGCATGAGGTGGCCGAAGTACTGGAGTTTCAGCTTTAGCGTCATTCCCTCCAAAGAAATCCCAGGGCTGATCTCCTTCATGCAAATACAGTCAACTATTTTTGACACAAAGAAACAAAGTGACTCAGTGAAGGAAGGAAGCATGAGTGCATGCTCATCATGTCCAACTCTATGTGACCCTATGGACTGTAGCCTGCTAGGCTCCTCTGTCTATGGAATTTTCTAGGTAAGAATACTGGAGTGGGCTGCCATTTCCCTCTCTAGGGGATCCTCCTGACTCAGGGATCAAACCTGTGTCCCCTGCATTGGCAGGCAGATTCTTTACCACTGAATCACCAGGGAAACCCCTGAAGGAAAGGCACTGTGCCGTGCTTAGTCGCTCATTCATGTCCAACTCTTTGCCCATGAATACTGGAGTGGGTAGTCTATCCCTTCTCCAAGGGATCTTCCTGACCCAGAAATCAAACCGAGGTCTCCTGTGTTGCAGGTGGATTCTTTAGCAGCTGAGCTACCAGGGAAGCCTGAAGGAAAGATAGCTTTCCACGAAAGCTGCTGGGGCCACTAGATGGGAATGTGGGCAGCCTCTAGGAGCAGGAAAACGTAGGAAAAAAAAAAAAGATTCTATCCTAGGGCCTCCAGAAGAGATATCCTGCTAACACTTGGATTTTTCATCCAGTAAAACTCAACTCAGACTTCTGACATTCAGGACTATAAGTTTGTGTGGTTAAGCCACTAAGTTCATCGTATTGTTTCAAGAGCAATAGGAAACTAGCATTGATGTCCATGTACAAAAAAATTAACCTATACAGAAATCCTAGTCCTCAAGAAAATAAGAGCAAACATTCTGAAAAAGACACAAACAATTTCACAGAAGCTTTATTCACAAAACTGAAATAACACAAATGTCCATCACAGGAAAATGGAGAAACAAATTGTGGTAGAATTCTATAATGAATTACAAGACAACAAAAGATAAAATTCAGGTACGTGTGACAACATGGATTAAAGGCATGAAATTGAGTAAAAGAAGCGGACCTAAAAAAATGATTCCATATCACAGGATTTTATTTACACACATTTTGGGAATAGGCAAAACCAATCTATGATAATAGAGGTTAGAGTAGTAGTTCAGTTCAGTTCAGTTCAGTTGCTCAGTCGTGTCTGGCTCTCTGCATGGATTGCAGCAAGCCAGGCCTCCCTGTCCATCACCAACTCCCAGAGTTTACTAAAACTCAGGTCCCTTGAGTTGGTGATGCCATCCAATCATCTCATCCACTGTCATCCCTTTCTCCTCCTGCCTTCAATCTTTCCCAGTATCAGGATCTTTTCAAATGAGTCAGTTCTTTGCATCAGGTGGACAAAGTATTGGAGTTTCATGTTCAGCATCAGTCCTCCCAATGAATATTCAGAACTGATTTCCTTTAGGATAGACTGATTGGTACAGTCCAGTGGAATCTCAAGAGTCTCCTCCACACCACAGTTTAAAAGCATCAATTCTTTGGCGCTCAGCTTTCTTTATAGTCCAACTCTCACATCCATGCATGACTACTGGAAAAACCATAGCCTTGACTAGATAGACCTTTGTTTGCAAAGTGACATCTTCGTTTTTTAATATGCTATCTAGGTTGGTCATAACTTTTCTTCCAAGGAATAAGCGTCTTAATTTTATGGCTGCAGTCACCATCTGCAGTGATTTTGGAGCCGAAAATATAAAGTCTGCCACTGTTTCCACTGTTTCCCCATCTATCTGCCATTAAGTAATGGGACTGGATGCCATGATCTTAGTTTTCTGAATGTTGAGCTTTAAGCCAACTTTTTCACTCTCCTCTTTCACTTTCATCAAGAGTCTCTTTAGCTCTTCTTCACTTTCTGCCATAAGGGTGGTGTCATCTGCATATCTGAGGTTATTGATATTTCTCCTGGCAATCTTGATTCCAGCTTGTGCTTCATCCAGCTCAGCGTTTCTCATGATGTACTCTGCATATAAGTTAAATAAGCAGGATGACAATATAAAGCCTTGATGTACTCCTTTTCCTATTTGTAACCAGTCTGTTGTTTCATGTCCAGACCTGCATACAGATTACTCAAAGGGCAGGTCAGGTGGTCTGCTCTTCCCATCTCTTTCAGAATTTTTCACAGTTTGTTGTGATCAACACAGTCTAAGGCTTTGGCATAGTCAATAAAACAGAAATAGATGTTTTTTGCTTTTTCGATGATCTAACAGATGTTGACAATTTGGTCTCTGGTTCCTCTTCTTTTTCTAAATCCAGCTTGAACATCTGGAAGTTCATGGTTCATGTTCTATTGAAGCCTGGCTTGAAGAATTTTGAGCATTACTTTACTACCATGTGAGATGAGTGCAATTGTGTGGTAGTTTGAGCATTCTTTGGCATTGCCTTTCTTTGGGATTGGAATGAAAACTGACCTTTTCCAGTCCTGTGGCCACTCATTAGTTTTCCAAATTTGCTGGCATATCGAGTGCAGCACTTACACATCATCTTTTAGGATTTGAAATGCCTCAACTGGAATTTCATCACTTCCAATAGCTTTGTTCATAGTGATGCTTTCTAAGGCCCACTTGACTTTGCATTCCAGGATGTCTGGCTCTAAGTGAATGATCATACCATCGTGATTATCTGGGTCCTGAAGATCTTTTTTTGTATAGTTCTTTTGTATATTCTTACCACCTCCTCTTAACATCTTCTGCTTCTGTTAGGTCCATACCATTTCTGTCCTTTATTGTGCCCATCTTTGCATGAAATGTTCCCTTGGTATCTCTCATTTTCTTGAAGAGATCTCTAGTCTTTCCCATTCTATTGTTTTCCACTATTTCTTTGCACTGACTATTGAGGAAGGCTTTCTTATCTGTCCTTGCTATTCTTTGGAATTTTGCATTCAAATGGGTATATCTTTCCTTTTCTCTTTTGCTTTTCACTTCTCTTCTTTTCACAGCTATTTGTAAGTCCTCCTCAGAAAGCCATTTTGCTTTTTTGCATTTCTTTTTCTTGGGGATGATCTTGATCTCTGTCTCCTGTACAATGTCACAAACCTCTGTCCATAGTTCTTCAGGCAATCTGTCAGATCTAAACCCTTAAATCTATTTCTCACTTCCACTGTATAATTGTAAGGGATTTGATTTAGGTCTAGTGGTTTTTCCTACTTTCTTCAATTGAAGTCTCGGTTTGGCAATAAGGAGTTAATGATGTGAGCCACAGTCAATTCCCGGTCTTGTTTTTGCTGACTGTATAGAGCTTCTCTGTCTTTGGCTGCAAAGAATATAATCAATCTGGTTTTGGTATTGACCATCTTGTGATGTCCATGTGTAGCATCTTCTCTTGTATTGTTGGACGAGGGTGTTTTCTATGACCAATGCATTCTCTTGGCAAAACCCTATTAGCCTTTGCCCTGCTTCATTCTGTACTCCAAGGCCAAATTTGCCTGTTACTCTAGGTGTTTCTTGACTTCCTACTTTCGCATTCCAGTCCCCTACAATGAAAAGGACATCTTTTTTGGGTGTTATTTCTAGAAGGTCTTGTAGGTCTTCATGGAACGGTTCAAATTCAGCTGCTTCAGCATTCTTGGTCAGGGCATAGACTTGGATTACTGTGATATTGAATGGTTTGCCTTGGAAATGAACAGAGATTATTCTGTCATTTTTGAGATTGCATCCAAGTACTGCATTTCGGAGTCTTTTGTTGACTATGATGGCTAGTCCATTTCTTCTAAGGAATTCTTGCCCACAGTAGTAGGTATAATGGTCATCTGATTTAAATTCACCCATTCCAGTCCATTTTAGTTCACTGATTCCTAAAATGTCAACATTCCCTCTTGCCATCTCCTATTTCAGATCAGATCAGATCAGATCAGTCACTCAGTCGTGTCCGACTCTTTGTGACCCCATGAATCACAGCATGCCAGGCTTCCCTGTCCATCACCAGCTTCTGGAGTTCACTGAGACACACATCCATTGAGTGAGTGATGCCATTCAGCCACCTCATCCTCTGTCGTCCTCTTCTCCTCCTGCCCACAATCCCTCCCAGCATCAGAGTCTTTTCCAATGAGTCAACTCTTCACATGAGGTGGCCAAAGTACTGGAGTTTCAGCTTTAGAATCATTCCTACCAAAGAAATCCCAGGGCTGATCTCCTTCAGAATGGACTGGTTGGATCTCCTTGCAGTCCAAGGGACTCTCAAGAGTCTTCTCCAACACCACAGTTCAAAAGCATCAATTCTTCGGTGCTCAGCCTTCTTCACAGTCCAACTCTCACATCCATACATGACCACTGGAAAAACCATAGCCTTGACTAGACGGACCTTTGTTGGCAAAGTAATGTCTCTGCTTTTGAATATGCTATCTAGGTTGGTCATAACTTTCCTTCCAAGGAGTAAGCGTCCTTTAATTTCATGGCTGCAGTCACCATCTGGAGTGATTTTGGAGCCCAGAAAAATAAAGTCTGACACTGTTTCCACTGTTTCCCCATCTATTTCCCATGAAGTGATGGGACTGGATGCCATGATCTTAGTTTTCTAAATGTTGAGCTTTAAGCCAACTTTTTCACTCTCCACTTTCACTTTCATCAAGAGGCTTTTTAGTTCCTCCTCACTTTCTGCCATAAGGGTGGTGTCATCTGCATATCTGAGGTTATTGAGATTTCTCCCAGCAATCTTGATTCCAGCTTGTGTTTCTTCCAGTCCAGCATTTCTCATGATGTACTCTGCATATAAGTTAAACAAGCAGGGTGACAATATACAGCCTTGACGTACCCATTTTCCTATTTGGAACCAGTCTGTTGTTCCATGTCCAGTTCTAACTGTTGCTTCCTGACCTGTATACAAATTTCTCAAGAGGCAGATCAGGTGGTCTGGTATTCCCATCTCTTTCAGAATTTTCCACAGTTTGTTGTGATCCACACAGTCAAAGGCTTTGGCATAGTCAATAAAGCAGAAATAGATGTTTTTCTGGAACTCTCTTGCTTTTTCTATGATCCAGCAGATGTCCAATTTGCCTTGATTCATGGACCTAACATTCCAGGTTAGGTTCCTATGCAATATTGCTCTTTACAGCATCAGACTTTGCTTCGATCACCAGTCACATCCACAACTGGGTGTTGTTTTTACTTAGACTCCATCTCTTCATTCTTTCTAGAGTTATTTCTCCACTAGAGTAGTAGTTCATAGAGAAATAAGGATATATTAATGGGAACAGCAAGAGAACAACTTCTGGGATAATAGATATACTTCATATCTTAGGGGTGTAATGTATACACATCAAAGTTGAGAGAGTCTCACAGTTCAGATTGCATTTTACATTACACAGTTCAGTGTACATTTTACTGTGTGTGAATTTCACCTTAACATAAAAAACTCATTGAATTTCAAAAATGTGATATTTTATTCTATTTTTAATTAAAGTATAGTTGATTTACAATATGTTAGTTTCAGGTGTAATAAGCAAAGTGATTCAGTTATACAAGTGTGTGTGTGTGTGTGTGTGTGTGTGTGCGCACGGGTGCGTGTTCATGCATGCTAAGTCACTTCAGTTGTGTCCAGTTCTTTGCAACGCTATGGACTATAGCCCAACAGGCTCCTCTGCCCATGGGATTCTCTAGGCAAGAATACTAGAATGGATTCCCATGCCCTCCTGCAGTGTGTGTGTGTTTGTGTGTGTGTCTGTGTGTGTATGTGTCTGTGTTTTCTTTTTCAGATTCTTTCCTCTTATAGGTTACTACAAAACGTTAAGTATAGTTTCCTGTGGTCTACAGTAGTTCCTTGTTGTTACCTATTTTATTATTTTTAAATTTTACTGTTAGAGTATAGTTGCTTTACAATGCTGTATTAGCTTCTGCTGTACAACAAAACGAATCACCTATGCGTATACATATGTCCCATCCCTCTGAAGCCTCCTTCCCCCCAGGTTATCTATTTTATATAGGCTATGCTAAGTCACTTCAGTCGTGTCCGACTCTGTGCGACCCCATAGATGGCAGCCCACCAGGCTCCCCCGTCCCTGGGATTCTCCAGGCAAGAACACTGGAGTGGGCTGCCATTTCCTTCTCCAATGCATGAAAGTGAAAAGTGAAAGTGAAGTCGCTCAGTCATGTCTGACTCTTAGCGACCCCATGGATTGAAGCCTACCAGGCTCCTCCGTCCATGGGATTTTCCAGGCAAGAGTACTGGAGTGGGGTGCCATTGCCTTCTCCGATTTTATATATAGTAGTGTGTATATGTTAGTCTCAAACACCTGAGTTATCCCTCCTCTTCTCCTTATTTTGTACATGGAACTTTTTTCCATCTTGTCTGGTGGAGGCAGAGAGGTAAGGGACACATTCCCTGGGGAAAGTCCAGTCAGTTAAATGTTGATGTGGCCAAAGGAAGGAAAAATATGGTGAACGTGGTTTTAGGGAAGGTGTAAAAGAGGGCCCAACAAGACTGGCCAAACCAGCCATCTTTTCTGCACCCACTCCCCAAGTCAGGATGAGAACTCGGAGTATAGTCCAGAGACTCCTGTTTCAGCTACCAGCTAGGTCTTCTGGACCCATGCCCTTCAAACTGTTGCTCATAAGCTTTCTCAGTTGCAAGATTACGTTTTTACTGTCTATTGAAATCAAAGCATACTCAGGCTACAAACCCATCAAAAAAAGCTTCTAAAGGATGACATTGGATTTTAATAAACACTTTTCATTCCTTACTCAAGCATATCTATGATTCATAGAAAAGTGGCTCCTTTAGGTACTAATCTCCAGCCACATATCAATAGAAAACCGGAGAATAGATAATTATGTATTTAGAATCTTCTTTCAATTGCCAGAAAGCAGTAAGCTCTTAGCCACAGCTGTATCTAATGGAAACACTTGAGGTACATCTCTGCCTTAGTTGTTGTCATTGTTCTTTTTTAAATCAATGTAGCTTAATTTTATTCATCAAAATGAAAAACCATTTTTGAGATTTTTTTTTAAAGTATGTTTATATATTCTAAATGAAAGCAACTTGAGTTCCTAACGTTGAAAATTGCTTAAATATTTGAAAATAGATAACTATTTCTCAGTATTTACACTGTGCAGTTAGTAATATTCCTTAGAGTGGTAGATACTCTTAGCTCCTACTCAGCCTAGTTGAACCCAAGCAGGTAAATTAAGCATGACCACCATTCCCAGTGACCACATAAAAAACACAGGAATCACTTTGGTTCCTTTTTTCCGTTATTCCTCACATCCAACTAATAACCAAATCTAATCATGCCAAATTGTTTTCACTCTAGTTTCATTGTGTTTAAGACTATGGATATCTTAAGACTTATTGACTTCCAAAACTGCACTCTGAGAGTAATCCTATTTTCTTGATTTCTGATTTTCCCCTCTCTACGGATTTGAACTATTTCTTAATAATGCAGTTTCTTATCAAGGTGAGGCAAGAACATGCCTGGCATATTTAAGGAGCAGTAAGCCAGGTCTTATGCACTGAAGAAGGAAATGGCAACCCACTCCAGTGTTCTTGCCTGGAGAATCCCAGGGACGGCGGAGCCTGGTGGGCTGCCGTCTATGGGGTCGCACAGAGTCGGACACGACTGAAGTGACTTAGCAGCAGCAGCAGCAAGCCAGCTCAGGTTATAGATCTTAGTGGATAAGGAGGTTATGGGCAGCTCATTAACTTGGGGAGGAAGCCAGGGTTTTGATAATGTAGGGAGTTGCAGGCTATGGTAAAAATTGTCTTTTGTGTTCCCTAGGAGAGATAGGAAGGTATTAGAGTTTAGTTTTAAGCAGATAAGTGAAATGCTCTGAGTTGAATTTTAAAGAATCAGTTTGCTGTGGGAAGAATAAGCCATAGTGAGAAAGAGGAAGACCCAGCAGATAAGGTCGTTCTGTTCCCAGGGTAGTAGACACAGCCTCTGTTGGCAGTGGTGGGGGTTGTAAGATGTTGTTAGTTTCAGGATGTTTGGGGTGGTGGTATGGGTAGGTAGAGTCGATTAGAGGTGCTTAAAGACATCAGATTTTTTTTTTTTTTTAATCTGAGCTACTAACTAAATATAACATATTTGAGATAGAGATCACAGAGGGAAACACAGGTCAGTGGTTCAGTTTCGGTCATTTAATTCTCATGTGCCCAACAGATATCCTAGTGGAGATGGCACATAAGCAGTTACATACAGGTCTTGAATTTAAAGGAGAGACTAGTGCTGAAGGCACACGTTTGAAACTTGCTATGCTGGAATCAAGATACAGAAAATACTTCCCAAAGGAGAGAGTGATCAACTAGTTAGTTCACTGCAGCTGAAAATTCTATTAAAATGGAGATGGAGATTGACCATTGGATTTAGCAGCACGAGCGAAGGCTACTGATGGCCTAGAAAAGAACCGTGTGGGATTGAATCGTGTGCTACCATTTGTGAAATGCTCACCACCACTTTCAGCATGCCTGACTCTATGTTCAGTAATTTGGTTGGGTTAACATGCATAGAGAAGGCCCCCGTAAAGCATTGAACTGGCAACCAGGGTATCCAGGTTCCCACTAATAAGCTGTGTGGCAGAGGCAAGGCATTCTGCCTCTCAAGGCCTCTCTTTCCTCACAGGTAAAATGCGGGGGCTAGAAAAGAACATTTAAACATGTTTTGCTAAAAAAGAAAAAGTAGGTATGTTTTACATTTTAAAAGAGAAGCTAGTAACAAGCAAGTGTCCGCTTGATTATATTCAGTGGAAGATGCCTTTGAGAAATGAGACCTCCAGGATCCTCTCACCTGCAGTGACGCCCTGTCCCCATCTTCTCTACTCCTCTGTTTGAGTCAATGATGTTCAAATCTTCCCTCTCTCCATCCTCACATATGCCTACTCATACATCATCCTTGTCACCTCTGTACACAGATCTTACCCCCAAGGAACTGAAAACTGAAAACATGGTTGCAGTAGAAGCATCACAAGTCACTGCTGGAAACTGGGAAGCTCTCCAGTGGTTTTTAGCACACACGTGAACTCTGTGCACATAACTCCTTTCCCTGCATGCAAGTACCATCCGAAGACATGAATATGAAATGATTGCTGAATTAGTTTTGGTCTGCCATGAGGGGGGAATTAAAAGAATCTAGAAATTTCATTTATAAGTTACATCAAATTAGCATAATGTTATTTTCTGGGTAAAGAATCTGCCTGCAATGCGGGAGAGCCGAGTTTGATCCCTGGGTTGGGAAGATCCCCTGGAGAAGGGAAAGGCTACCCACTCCAGTATTCTGGCCTGGAGAATTCCATGGACTGTATAGTCCATGGGGTCACAAAGAGTCGGACACGACTGAGCGACTTTCACTTTCACTTTGTTTTCTGGGAGGCCCAATTTGATGGCTTAGCTGTTAATTTTCATCAAACTAAACGGAAAGTAAATAAATGAGTAAAAACAGAAGTCTGCTTTTGTTTTGAACTGATGTTTCCTGACTCCAACTCTAGACAAGCTGCAGGCAGCACCTTCTTTTCCTTGCTGGGGAAGGAAAAGATGGTGTGGAGGTTATTCATTTGATCAACTGCCTTCTGTGGGCCAGTTTTGTATTAGATGGCTTAAGCCTTTGAACTCCTTTGATCCTGACTGCTTTCTGAGGCCTTATTTCCATTTTAGAGATGACTAAGAGTGAGAGAGCTACCTTAGCTGTAGCTTTTTAGAGGTTTTGTTGCTTAAGCGTGGTTTTACTTGCTGTTAACCTCAAACCATCTACTTTATGCCTAACTCAAGGATTTCTCTTTTAGGGAATTTGTACATGTCCTCCCTCAGGTTCTTGCCATGGTACACTGAAAAACCCTTCATTTATTCATCTATTCATCTTTGCATTTATCCATTCATTTCTTCAATCACTCATTCAGAAGGTACTTGCTATGGGCCACAATGCTCTATTTTTCTCCCCTATTAAAATTTCTTTTCACTATAATCTCAAGGAAAAGAATATTAATTTTTATAACTATTCTTATCAAAATATAATTTAATTTTGAAAATGGGAGCGAGGCATGAATGCCTTTTTAAAACAAGAAATAATTATTAACATATAGAAGGATAAGGTGTGGCTTCTGTCCTTAAAAAAAAAAGTTATCTACACTAACTACCACTGTCTTCACCATCCTCCCGTCCTGATCCAGGTGATCATTATTATTATTTTTAGAATAATGTACCTTTTCATAGAATTGTATAAAAATCACATTAAATATTCTAATACACGATTCCCCAGCCTTTTTGGCACCAGAGATTGGCTTCATGGAAGACACGGGCCAGGGGTTGGGGGATGGTTTCGGGATGATTCAAATGCATTACATTTATTGTGTGCTTTATTTTTATTATTATTACATCAGCTCTACCCAGATCATCAGGCATTAGATCGTGGAGGCTGGAGACCCCTGTTCTAATTTATAGCAATATCCTCCTTTGATGTCTTTTACTCGCTAAGTCATGCCCGACTCTTTGCAACTCCATGGACTGCAATGCGCCAGGCTTCCCTGTCCTTCACTATCTCCTGGAGTTTGCTCAAACTCCTTTGATGAGTGACCTTAAAAACAATATATATTTCATGCATGCTATTAGAATATGTTTTATGAATTGGGGTTTATACCTTTCGAGCTGGGAGCAGTGACACAACCATTCCGTGCTATGTCACCAGGGGTTTGCTAGGTTGAGCACTGGATTATAAGGATCAAGCCCACTTCAGTGGATATTGTAATGTTATGTTCAGCAATTTAGGGCATGATTCAGGTAAGTTTGTAGTAATCGTTTCAAAAATGTCTATGAACTGATGCTTTTTCAAACCCTTGGAATTGACAGCATACTTTTACTTCAGGAACGTGTGAACCAGAGGAAAGTTAAATGATTACCTCTGAAGTTTTCACTTGGGGAAGCAGGTGGGGTGGTATCAACTACTGACTGCAGAAATATCAGTGGGAATTGTTTGGATTCCAAGGTGCCAAGTCATTTGGCACAAAATTACCAAATGTTCCCACTGGGAACATAGGTCCTACATCTTTACCTAGAAGCCTACCTTGGGGCATTCCTTTGAAGCAAAGATAATAATCTGTGTTTTCATTGAACCAAAAAGTAAAACCAAGCATGACCAGAACATTTCTAGAAATACCTAAGACAAGCTTACTTTAGATGAGGCAAGAAATGGTGATTCCAAGTATGGCTTAGTTGCCTCTGAGTCAGTCATTTCACAAGGACAGAGGGAGGGAGTCAGAGCACAGATGGGCACCGTTCTGTCCATGGAAGAGGAGTTACCTTCCATACTCAAGACTGCAGCTACATCCAGACTATCATGGGAAGCCCCTTGACATTTCCCCAGAATTCTCAGATTGCTCTTTATTGCACTAAAATAGAAGCTCCATAAAACAAAAATTTAGCTCCCCTGTTTCCTACAATACACAGACATCGTTGTTTCAGTGACTTCATTTCTTGTGCAGTTGTGTTGATTGGGCATTGTAGTCACTGTTCTCACAAGCCTCTGTTTGGGAATTTTTATTTTATGGCCCTTTCATTGTGAAGCTTTCTTTATCATCCTGCTGCTACTACTTGGGAACAATGTATTCTTTGGTTGTAAAACTGATTTTGTGTTTCCTAAGCTTTTTTGGAATACTTATACATCATCCAGGGGCTTCCTAGGAGGCACTAGTGGTAAGGAACCCACCTGCCAATGTAGGAGATATAAGAGATGCAGGTTCAATAACCGGGTTGGCAAGATCCCCTGGAGGAGGGCATGGCAACCCACTCCAGTATTCCTGCCTGAAGAATCCCATAGACAGAGGAGCCTGGCGGGCTACAGTCCATAGGGTCAGTCGTGGAGTTGGACATGACTGAAGTGACTTAGTGCACATGCATGCGTATAATGTCCAATGTTGGAAAATCAATTTTTATATAGTTTTTGATTGGCTGAATAAACTCTATCCCTCTGTTTGTCCTTTAGTAAGAGAATTTTTGGTGACAGAGCACATGAAAGAAAGGGATCACAGGGAACTTCCTCTGCCTTTTTACCCCCATGCATTTAGAAAACTGAATTCTCTGTTTTCAGCAAGTCTAACCCCTCTTTCCTTAAGTATCTCTCCTGTAGCAAATGAGAGACAGCATGGTGCAGAGGGTAAGTGCAGAGCCTTGAGCTGGAATGCTGGAATTTAATTCCAGCTCTCCTTTTTGCTGGCTGCATGACCTTGGACATGTCATTGAACCTCTCCCTCTCCATGCTTCAGTTTATTCATCTGGAATTGCTGTTCTTCAGTCACTCAGTCATGTCCAACTCTTTGTGACCCCATGGACATGCCAGGCTTCCCCTTGTCCTTCACCGTCTCCCAGAGCTTGCTCAAACTCATGTCCATGAAGTCAGTGATGCCATTCAACCATCTCATCCTGTGTCATCCCCTTCTCCTCCTGCCTTCAATCTTTCCCAGCATCCAGGTCTTTTCTAATGAGTCAGCTCTTCGCATAAGGTGGCCAAAATATTGGAGCTTCAGCTTCAACATCAGTCCTTCCAATGAATATTTGGGACTGATTTCCTTTAGGATTGACAGGTTTGATCTCCTTGCAGTCCAAGGGACTCTCAAAAGTCTTCTCCAACAGCACAGTTCAAATGCATCAATTCTTAGGTGCTCAGCCTTCTTCATGGTCCAACTACCACATATATGACTACTGGAAAAACCATAGTCTTGATTATATGGACCTTTGTTGGCAAAATAATGTCTCTGCTTTTTAATATGCTGTCGAGGTTTATCAAAGCTTTTCTTCCAGGGAGCAAGTGTCTTTTAATTTCCTGGCTGCAGTCACCATCTGCAGTGATTTTGGAACCTAAGAAAATGAAATCTGTTGCTGCTTCCATTGTTTCCCCATCTATTTGCCATGAAGTGATGGGACCGGATGCCATGACCTTCATTTTTTGAATGTTGAATTTTAAACCAGCTTGTTCACTCTGGGAGTCGGTGATGGACAGAGAAGCCTGGCGCGCTGCAGTCCATAGGGTCCCAAGGAGTCAGACACGACTGAGCAACTGAACTGACTTTCACTTTCAACAAGGGGCTCTTTAGTTCTTCTTTGCTTTCTGCAATAAGGGTGGTGTCATCTACATATCTGAGGTTGTTGATATTCATCTGAAATAGAGGATAATACTAGTAACTTCACAGGGTTGTTGGAAAGATTATATAAGTTAATACATATAGCATGTTTAGAACAGTGCCTGGCACAGGACAAGCACTCTTAAGCACATTAGCTGTTATCCCAACCTCTACTCAGGTCCTAGTCATCTTTCCCAGGCTCCCACCAGCTGAGTCATTAGCACCTTTGCTCAAATCACCCCTCCATCATTTGACCTTATTTCTTACAACTTTGTTACTATCACTCTGTGTTCTCTCCAACTTCAAAGCTCTTCAGAATCTAGGTAGACACTGCATAAGATATACCCTTTGAAAGAGGCAAAGCATGCTCATGAATCATTACATTATTTTTAATGAAATAACCATGGAAGACTGAACCAAGAAGAGATTTGAGTAGAGATCTAAATTCAATGTAGCATATTCCACCTTTGAATTCACATCCACTTATTTTCAAAAGATTAATATTCTCTTGCCTATTCATTCTTCAAACTTCTTATGGGCATCTGATGTGTAAGCAGTGGGCTAATTAAAATATTATTAAGAAATATTAGACAATGTCCTATAACTCATCTATCAGTTGGTGACTGAGGGGGGAAAAGAGCTAAAAGATGAAGCAATCAGTTTAAGAAATGAGTAAAATGATGGATAATGTTTGCCTTTGGCTCTCTAATCCTAGGACTTACTCTGCTTTGTCTAAATTATGAACAAATAATACACTCCATTTTTTTGTTTTGTCTTGTTGGTTACATTAGAGTTGCTAAATTTATTTTACATTCATAATGAGAATAAGTGGCACCTTGAGACTTTTTTGACTTCCCTGGTGGTTCAGACGGTAAAGCATTGTAGGCTGCCGTCTACAATGTGGGAGACCCGGGTTCAATCCCTGGGTCAGGAAGATGCCCTGGAGAAATAAATGGCAACCCACTCCAGTATTCTTGCCTGGAAAATTCCATGGATGGAGGAGCCTGGTAGGCTACAGTCCATGGGGTCGCAAAGAGTTGGACATGACTCAGCGACTTCACTTTAGAGAATTTTTGCAAAGTTAAAATTAATTTATTTCTGTCCTGGTTCAAGAAGTCACTTTCTAATACTTAGCTCTGAGATCTATTTGAGTTTTCAAACTTAGTTTTAGGAATAACGCCACTGTTCAATAAAATTACAGGGTTCACTGAAACATACATCTTCATATGAAAAGGAAACAAATACCACAATGGGCTGGAAAACAGGACCTCTTGAGATCTTCGAATGAAATGCTGGAAGGATGCACTGTAGCAAGTCTCAAAATCCACTTGAAGTATTTGAATTTCAAATTAAACTAGAATCTTTGGAGATTTGAATTGTGTTTATTCTTTGTAAAATTCTCCACTCTTATTCAAAAGAAAAAAGAAACCTTAACGTCCTCCATAAAAGTTTAAAAGTATCTGGAACTTCTAATAGCTCATGTTAAACATCACAACTAATGAAATATAAGTGAATAAGGAACAGATGTGCTACCCTGCTCTCAAAATACTTAGGAATTTAAAATTAGGAAAGTTGGGAGAGGAAAAGAGCTGATGAGAGATACATTGATTATGACTATACTATATTACCTTATAATCAAAACATTCTTCCCCAGTTGAAAATAAAAGATCAATTTCTAATGAATTCTGAAGTTTGAGTTTGCTCCAGAATCCCTAATATTACAACACTTAACTGATTTATAAAAAATTTTGTAGTGTTTTCCAAGGGGCTTTCAAGGTGGCTCAGTGGTAAAGAAGCCACCTACCAATGCAGGAAAAACAGGTTCCATCCCTAGGTCTAGAAGATCCCCTGGAGGAGGAAATGGCAAACCACTCCAGTATTCTTGCCTGGGAATTCCCATGGACAGAGGAGCCTGGTGGGCTGCAGTCCGTGGGGTCTCAAAAGAGTCAGGCATGACTTGGCGATTGAACAACAAAATTATTGTCAGCATCATCATCCCTTTCTACTATCTTTATCTCTACATAAACTATCTAAGTGTGCAACACATTTGTACAGATTATGTGCTGCTTGAAAGATTTAACAAAACTCCCAAGACCCTCTCCTTAGAAAGTTTACAGGTGCAGAAATTGATACCGCTTTGCATACAATTTCTAGGAGATTGCTAGCCTGAGCGGGTGGGGGCAATTGATGCCTGGTGAATAATCTCTCCTTTATAAAGTAAATGCATTTTGAGAGCTGTGGATTCCACCTTCATCACCTCTAACAAAACAGTGAAGTGTTTGGCACTTAGTTAAGTCCAATTCTTTGAGACCCCGTGGACCCTTGCCCACCAGGCTCCTCTGTCCATGGAATTCTCCAGGCAAGAATAGTGGAGTGGGATTGCCATTCCCTTCTCCAGGGGATTTTCCTGACCCTTTGTTTCCTGCACTGTAAGCAGATTCTTTACTGTCTGAACCACCAGGGAATTCCTGCACAGGGACTTAGCACAAAGAGTAATGATGTGTGATGAGGGTGGGGAGGTGTAAGAGGGGAACTTCAGATAAAAATGCTCAAAATGTTCTTCCCGTTTTCCCCCAGCCCCAGCAGAGTCAGATGTTAAATTCACAGTCAAAGCTCCTACTGGCATTTGGTTTCCTGGTAAAGCTCAAAAGATCCACTTGGCATTTGCTGAGCATGAACAGCATACCAGCCTCTGCTGACTGGCCAGATCAATATATTCACAACCTTACGAGAAATGTGAATGCAGAATGTAAAGGGTGCAACTGTGGGCCTGGAAAATGTCCAGGGTCAATAATAAGAAAGGAAAAGAAAAAAGTGGTTAAAGAAGGAAAAGTCTCACTTGGGTCTTCACCTGTGTTTATCAAATACATCTCTTTCACTTTCAGAGAATGTAAAATCCTTTATTGATGAATCATTCTTCTTATAGGAGTTAATGTGATAGATAATGACTCTTTCCTAGGAAGTGCCCCAGAGATATCTTCTGCATATATGCTTTAATTAACTTAAAAGAAATGCCTATCTATGCACTAGAAGTGGCCTTTTTTTTTGGTTCAATTTCGGGAGGGATCAGTGATTGTAGGACAAAAAACTGTGTTTTTTTCTTTTCTTGCATTTATTCAACAAGTATATTAACTGCTTACTGTAGGTCAGGCCCTGGAGAATGCAACACAACTCCTTCTCTATGGGAACTTGCAGTCTTGTGGGAGTGATCCCATATCACCTCTTGTCCTAGTAACTGAAATTAACTACCCACCCCAACAAAATAGTGTGTATGAAATCCAACAACCCAACCATCTCTCTTGTCACAACTACTAATGAATTCTTACAAGCCCCCACAACATATTCTTATGCTTCCAGTACTTTTAAATGATATTTGAAACGCCTGTTCCTTTAACTAAGACAATTTCAAGGCTTCCGACAGTGTAAAGAGTGTATGCAATCTAAACTTTAGCTTTAAGATCTGGGTCACCCTGGATGGATTATATAAATAATGATCCCCGAAATGTCTGTGCATTTGAGTCACATCTCCAAGAATTGACTACCTTCTACACAAACACACACATACCCCATACTGAACAGCCTCGTCCTTCTTCACTAACTACTGTCTAGACAGAGGAGGGCTTTTGTGGACCTGGGTGTTTAATATCATTAGCCAGCATATACACAATGGAGTATTACTCAGCCATTAAAAAGAATACATTTGAATCACTTCTAATGAGGTGGATGAAACTGGAGCCTATTATACAGAGTGAAGTAAGCCAGAAGGAAAAACATAAATACAGTGTACTAACGCATATATATGGAATTTAGAAAGATGGTAACAATAACCCGGTGTACGAGACAGCAAAAGAGACAATGATGTATAGAACAGTCTTATGGACTCTGTGGGAGAGGGAGAGGGTGGGAAGATTTGGGAGAATGACATTGAAACATGTAAAATATCATGTATGAAACGAGTTGCCAGTCCAGTTTCGATGCACGATACTGGGTGCTTGGGGCTGGTGCACTGGGACGACCCAGAGGGATGGTATGAGGAGGGAGGAGGGAGGAGGGTTCAGGATGGGGAACACATGTATACCTGTGGCGGATTCATTTTGATATTTGGCAAAACTAATACAATTATGTAAAGTTTAAAAATAAAATAAAATTAAAAAAATATATATCATTAGCCAGCAGAGGAATACAGATTAAAACCACCGAGAGATATTACCGTGTACCTTTAAGAAAGGTAGAATGTAAGGTAGTGACAAAATTAATGCTGACGATGGTGTGGAGAAACTGGATCACTGGTACATTGTTGGTGGGAATGTTAAGCCACTCTGGAAAAAATAATGGTAGTTTCTTAAAAACCAAACTTGCACTTACCGTATGACTTAGCATTCCTGAGCATTTATCTCAGGAAAATGATGGTGTGTGCTCACACAAAAACCTATACACAAATGCTTATAGCAGAAAATGTCTATTTGCACTAGCCAAAACGTGGTAACATCCCTTATGCCCTTCAGGGGGTGAATGGTCAAACGATCTGAGGTCATTCCATGTACTGGAATAATAGTCAGCAATAAAAAGAAAGTATTGATCCATGTGACAATTTTGATCAAATTCCATAATCAATCTCTTTATGTTTAGTAAAAGAAAACCAAAAATCAACCCACAAATATCTACAGGGTATGAATACATTTATATAACAACCTTGAAATGATTAAATTATAGAAATGGAGAACAGATTAGTGGTTGCTAGAGTTTAAGTAGTGGGTGAGGGTGTAGCTATTAAAGAGCGCGAAGAGTGATCCTTGTGGTGATGGAAATGCTCTGCATCTGGACTCTAACCGTGTCAGTATCCTACTATGGTATTGAACTATGGTTTTATAAGGTTTACCACCAGGATCAACTGGGTAAAGGATACACACACTCTCCCTGAATGATTACTTACAAGCATATGTGAATCTGAGTGTGTGTTTTTAGTCGCTAAGTCATGTCCGACTCTTTTGCAACCCCATGGACTGTAGCCCACCAGGTTCCGCTGTCCATGGGATTTCCCAGGCAAGAATACTGGAGTGGGTTGCCTTTTCTTTCTCCGGGGGAATCTTCCAGACCCAGGGATCAAACCCATGTCTCCAGATGGATTCTTTACCCCTGAGCCACCAGAGAAGCCCATATGTGAATCTATAGTTACTGCAAATCAAAAGGTTAATTTAAAAACTTGTGACTTCCAGTTCTACATATGGAAATGATGAAAAGTGTTTCCTCTACCAATTTCGATCTACAAAAAGTCAGAGTTTAAAATATAACTATTGATAAAAATAATTCCTATATGTGATAATTTCTAATAATTAATCCCTACTTGCAAATACCTATTACAGAACTATTCATTGTATACCAAAAATGGATCAGGACTGACATTATCCTTCCTCCTTCAAAAAAGTGAAAATTCCTTTTTTCTTATGAGATCAGTGAGGATCAGGTTTACGCCTACAAGACTTCTTTAAAGAGTTGGCTATGCTGTCTTTTTGTTCTTGAAAAGAATGTCCTCTCCAGGCAGAGAAATTGCCAAAAGGTGTCTTTGTGGGCAAATCCTTTTGATGAAAGTCTTCCCTTACTCCAGACTGACTGCAGTCCTGAGCTAGGGCACTGGGTTTGGCAAGCAGAGACCACGCCAGGTTTCAGCATCCATTTGTCTCCCTTAGTAATCGCCCTAGTACGGGTCAGCCTATACAAGTCTATAGAGATTCCCAGGTAGCTCAGCGGTAAAGAATTCACCTGCCAACGCAGGAGACATGGGTTTGATCCCTGGGTCAAGAAGATCCTCTGAAGAAGAAAAGGACAACCCACTTCAATATTCTCGCCTGGAGAATTTCATGGACAGAGGAGCCTAGCTGGCTACAGGCCAGAGTCGCAGAGTTGGAGATGATTGAGCACGCAGGCACACACGCACACTCAGCACCAGCCTATGCTGCAGCTCTCGGTCCTACCCCAGGCCCAGGACCTTTCAACTGCTGCCAGCACAGTGAGGAAGAACACCTGGACCTCTGTGGGGAAACGGGCTTCTTAGGCTCTGCTTCCTGCAGCAGTGTTTCCACATGAGTGTCAGCTTCCTCGGTTTCCTGGGTTTTCATGGTAGAGATTAGGAAGGAGATAAGTGAGGAAAGCTAGCATTTATTGAACCCCTTCTGTCTATGTGTCTATAATTTTTCATGACTTGATAAACATTATGCTGCATTTTATGATTGTCTCTTAACAGATGAGACTGCTGAAGCTCAAAGACATGAAATGCATTTATTAAGCCCACTAGCTAAAAAGAGTTTAGTTTTGACCTTGATGGGGTGAGGGCCAAAGAGTCAAAGACAACAATAATCAACTGCAAGGCCCTGCTGGAGGGAGGATACTTGGGGTAAGCAGGAAATAGGGTGACTTTATCCCTGACTCCTTGGTCACAGTATGGTCTCAAGCTTAAGTCAACAGATTTTGAGAACTTGGGAAAGAAACTTGAAGGTCAAAGAAAGAAACACTAGGATAGACCTGAAGAAAACACCTAAGATAGGTGATGGACAAGAGATTGGTTTGTGGTTGAGACATTTTTATCAGAGGAAGAATACTTCTGAATTTGAAGCAAAGTAGGCATAATAAGGCAGAGAAGGCAATGGCACCCCACTCCAGTACTCTTGCCTGGAAAATCCCATGGACGGAGGAGCCTGGTAGGCTGCAGTCCATGGGGTCGCTAAGAGGTGGACACGACTGAGTGACTTCACTTTCACTTTTTACTTTCATGCATTGGATAAGGAACTGGCAACCCACTCCAGTGTTCTTGCCTAGAGAATCCCAGGGACGGGGGAGCCTGGTGGGCTGCCATCTATGGGGTTGCACAGAGTCAGACATGACTGAAGCAACTTAGCAGCAGCAGCAGGCACAATATAACCTCAGCCTCTAGAGTCCTTGAAAGTGGCTGAAGTCTCAAACAGAATCTTCCCCATACTCTAAAAATATAACTCAACCAGCATGTCACTAATTTTATTTTATTTTATTTTTTAATTTAGACTACCAGTGTTTGGGGCTTCCCTGGTAGATCAGATGGCAAAGAATCTGCCTGCAATGCAGAAGACCTGGGTTCGCTTCCTGGGTTGGGAAAATCCCCTGGAAGAGGGTATGGCAACCCACTCCGGTATTCTTGCCGGGAGAATCCCTATAGACAGAGGAGCCTGGTGGGCTACAGTCCATGGGATTGCAAAGAGTCAGACACAACTGAGCGACTAAGCACAGTAACAACTGTGTTTTAGAGATTTTAGCTTCTGGAGATTTTTAAGTACGTATTATATTTAAAATAAATATTTATGCTCCAGCATTACTTTCTCTCATTCACAATTCCTTACATCATCAGCTAAATGGGCTTTGGTGGATGCCTGGGAATCTAGCCAGCATTTGTGAGATTGTTTCTAAGATAACATGCTTTCCCAGTTCCCAATACCCTAGTTACAATAAAAGTCTATGAACACAATAAGTATTGTCAACTTGACTATTCAATGAACAATAGGGAAAAATACTAATAATTCAGTTTATTCTTCCAGCTTTGATTCTGCTTTCCTGAATTTTTCTCTTTTCAATTTTATGAAAACGCCTTAGGCTTTGTGTTGTGTTCTAGCACCTAGTAAAACTAGAAGATATGAATATGAAATCTTTGGTTCAAATGGTGGGTGAAAACTTTAGCTGAGATGGCGCCTGTTGTTTGAATGGCCTCGGGAGGCTTTTCTGCCTTCTCTGGAGTGGTCTGCCTGCACAGGCACTTGCAGAAGCAAACTTAGCTTGGCGAAAGTCATTTGTGTTTTGTAATGATCTGTCCATCTGTGAATAACCAGCAAAAGTGTTTTCAAAGTTTGCACTTGGATAACAGCTTTGAATGTATTGAAAAGTAAAGGGAGGCCTAAGGTCTTGGCTGCTTGATGGCAGAGCTCAGAGCACTCTGAAGTTGAAGTCTTCAAAACCTTGACTGGGGCAAGCACGTCACCTGGCATAGGGTGCTTCAGTTTTTCATTTATACGGAGATAATAATGAAAACTACAACTCTGAAAATTCATTGAAAGGACTGATGCTAAAGTTGAAGCTCCAGTGTTTTGGCCATCTGATGCAAAGAGCCAATTCATTGGAAAAGACTCTGATTCTGGGATGGATTGAAGGCAAAAAGAGAAGAGAGCAGCAGAGGATAAGATGGTTAGATAGCATCACTGATTCAATGGACATGAACTTGAGCAAACTCTGGTAGACAATGGAGGACTGGAAATCCTGGCATGCTATAGTCCGTGGGATTGCAAAGAGTTGGACATGACTTAGCACTTGAACAACAATAATGAAAACTAGTAATTCCATATAATTGTATAAGTTATTGCTTACTCATATTTCACTCGACAGATATCTTTGGAAAATCTGTCATGTTCCAGATTCTGTTTTCAGCACTGAAGATTCAGTAGTGAAAAACATGCCAAATATCACATGTTCAGTTCAGTTCAGTTCAGTCGCTCAGTCATGTCTGACTCTTTGTGACCCCATGAATCGCAGCACGCCAGGCCTCCCTGTCCATCACCAACTCCCAGAGTTCACCAAGACTCACGTCCATCGAGTCAGTGATGCCATCCAGCCATCTCATCCTCTGTCGTCCCCTTCTCCTCCTGCCCCCAATCCATCCCAGCATCAGAGTCTTTTCCAGTGAGTCAACTCTTCACATGAGGTGGCCAAAGTACTGGACTTTCAGCTTTAGCATCATTCCTTCAAAAAAAATCCCAGGGCTGACTGGTTGGATCTCCTTGCAGTCCAAGGGACTCTCAAGAGTCTTCTCCAACACCACAGTTCAAAAGCATCAATTCTTCGGCGCTCAGCTTTCTTCACAGTCCAACTCTCACATCCATACATGACCACTGGAAAAACCATAGCCTTGACTAGACGAACCTTTGTTGGCAAAGTAATGTCTCTGCTTTTGAATATGCTATCTAGGTTGGTCATAACTTTCCTTCCAAGGAGTAAGCGTCTTTTAATTTCATGGCTGCAGTCACCATCTGCAGTGATTTTGGAGCCCCAAAAATAAAGTCTGACACTGTTTCCACTGTTTCCCCATCTATTTCCCATGAAGTGATGGGACCAGATGCCATGATCTTCGTTTTCTGAATGTTTATCATATGTTAAAGCTTATTATATTCTTGGGAAAGAGAATCAATCAATAAATTAATATTTGTAAAGTGGTAATAAATAGATATGAATAAAAATAAGGCAGGAAAAGGGATAGGGTATATATAAGTAATAGAGTGGCCAGGAAACCCTCACTGACAAGGTAGTATTTTTGCTGAATCTTGACAAAAGTATAGAAGTAAGCCAAGTGGATATCTTGGAGAACATCATGCCAGACAGAGGAAATGGCAAGTGCAAAGGCCCTGAGGAGGCCAGTGTAGCAAAAGGAAGTGAGTAGATGGGACAATAGTAGGAGCTGGTGACAGTCCAGACTGTTGCTGCTGCTAAGTCACTTCAGTTGTGTCCGACTCTGTGTGACCCCATGGACAGCTGCCCACCAGGCTCCCCCGTCCCTGGGATTCTCCAGGCAAGAACACCGGAGTGGGTTGCCATTTCCTTCTCCAATGCATGAAAGTGAAAAGTGAAAGTGAAGACACTCAGTCGTGTCTGACTCTTAGAGACCCCATGGACTGCAGCCTACCAGGCTCCTCCGTCCATGGGATTTTCCAGGCAAGAGGGGCCTATAGACTATTATGAGGATTTTGGACCTTGTTCTGAATGAAATGAGGAGTTATTGGAGGGTTTTGCATTGAAGAATAATCATCCTATTCTTTAAGGATGGTTGTTGTTGCTGTTTGGTCACTAAGAATGTCTGATTCTTTGCCAGCCCATGAACTGCAGCACAACAGGCTTCTCTGTCCATCACAGCTCACTGTTATATTCTATTATATCATATAATATAATATTATATCATAGAAATATAATTAGTAAGTTATGCATTTTAGATTTTCTGTCAGTCATACTAAAAAATAACAATTGCACGTAAAATTATTTGAATAATATATTTTATTTAACCCAATATAAAAAAATATACTTTCAAAGTGCAAAAAGTATGAACTATCATGAATGAGATATTTTGCATTTGTTTTTCATACCAAGTCTTGGAAATCAGGCATATATTTTGCATTCATAGCATATCTTAATTTGGACGATACACATTTCAAATGTTCAATAGCTATATATGGCTAGTGGCTACCTTATTGGTTACCACAGCTCTAGTTGCTGTGTTAAGAATTTACAGTAGCTTCATACATTGCTGATGGGGATGTAAAATAGTGCAGCTGTAAAATGGTGCAATTTTAGAAAGTTATTCGACAGTTCATAAAAAAGTTAAACATAGAATGCCATATGACCCAGAAGTTCTACTCCAAGGAATATACCTAAGAGAAGTGAAAACATATTTCCATGCAAAAACTGATACATGAATGTTCCTGGCAGCACAATTCACAATAGCCAAAAAGTGGAAATAGCCAAGGGCTCATCAACTGATGAATGGGTAAATAAAATATTTTATATGCATACATTGGTCTATTAGCCAGAAAAAGGAACGAAGGACTAATTCCTACTGCAACCTGGATGAATGTTGAAAACTTTTGGTAAGTGAAAGAAGTCAGATATACAAGGCACATATGGTATGAATCCATTTATGTGAAATGAATAGAGCAGGCAAACTCATAGAGACAGAAAGCAGATCACTGGCTGCTGGGGGCTGGTGGTGGGAAGACAGAGTATGGGAAGTGACAGGTAGGAGGTTTCTTTCTGGAGTGATGAAAATGTTCTGAAATTAGATAGTGGTTGTGCTTGCAAAACTTTGAGAATATGCTCAAAGCCACTGAATTGCACATTTAAAAGGATGAATTGTATTTTATGTGAATTACATTGCAACTGAAAAATATACGTTAAGGAAAGGGGGTAGTCAGTTAGGATACTATTATAATAGCACTGGGAAAAAATAAAGATGGCTCAGACTAGAGTGGCAGCAGCATAGGTTGTGAGACATGGCAGGGTTCTGAGCACTTTTTGAAAAATAGAGCCAAGTAATTTTCTGATGGACCTTGGTTTAAGTGTCTAGAAAGGTGGAGGTTTCATTACCAATATGGGGTATGACATTAAAAAAAATGTGGTGGTTAGAAACAGAAGTTTGCTGTCAGATACAGGTTTGAGATGCCCATTAGACGTTCACATGGGGATATCCAGTAAGCAGCTGGCTGCACAAATGAGGAACTGGGGGAGATGAGTACTAGAAAAGGAAATTTGAGCAACACTGTGTGTGTGTGTTAGTCCAACTCTCAGTCATGTCTCTTTGCGACCCCATGGACTGGGGCCTGCCAGGCTCTCCTGTCCATGAAATTCTCCAAGCAAGAATACTGGAGTGGGTTGTCATTTCCTACTCCAGGGGATCTTTCTGACACAGGGATCCAACCCAGGTCTTCTGCTTTGCAGGCAGATTCTTTACCGTTTCAGCCACCAGGGAAGCTTAACACTATATAAATGATATTTAAGACCATGAGATTGGATGAAGTCACGTAGGAGGTCAGTTTAGATAGAGCAGAAAAGAGGTGTGAAGCCTGAGTCCTGATTTATCCTCATGCATTGTGGTCAGGAAAATGAAGAAGCAGCAGCAAAAGTGACAGAGAAACAGTGACCAATCAGGTATAAGAAAAACCAGGAATGAATGATATACTGAAGGGCACATAAGGAAAGTATTTCAAGAACTGATTGATCCACAGTGTCACATGCTGTTGATATGTCAAATAAGATGGGGACTGAGAAATGACCTAGATCCATCAGCATGGAGGTCATTGATCACCTTGGTGTGGTCAGGGTGAAAGGAGACTGTATGGGGTCAAGAGAGAATGGATTACTGCAAATATAAGTAGATTAAAGGGAACTAGCATCACATTATTGTTCAAAGATGAAAGCAGGAAGAGTCTATTTTTATGCTGATGTAGACAATCCAGAGAACATTGCTGGAGTGTAATTGAAGCAATAGGTATGAGAATACTTTAAATATTTAGAAAAACATTTCAGAATAAAAACAAACATATGGTATGGCCTTTGGAAGGATGTTCTCTTGAGTCTTTCTTAGCGGAGGTAACTGTGGAATGGGCTGCCTCACTTGGGTTGCTCATGTACTTTTTTTCCCCTCTGAACTTTATAAACTCATTGGGAGTGTGCTTAAAGCAAAGTAATGAGATCCAGTTTATCCCTCTAAGAAATCAAGTGGATAGCAGCATATTGCGTGAAGTGGAGAAAGGAAACCAAGGGGCGGTAGATGCCCCAGGCAGAAAATGGGAGCTGGGCACACAGTGCATTCGGTATGCTGGGTTTTGAGATGCAGATCAGTGAACTCAGTTGCCATCTCAAGGGCAACTCCAAGATTGTAGGAGACATTTTTCTCAGAGCTTAAGCATTAGGCTATTCTTGAAGAGGCTGGAAACTGTTTACTCATCAAACATTTCCCTAATGATTACAAAATTGTATGCCCTTTCCAAGACTCATAGAAAATCAATGGGTTAGGTCAGGAAATGGTTGTAAAGTCTCTTGGGTCATTTTTTCCCACTTTTCTCTCTGTCTGTGGAGTTGAATTGAGTCAGTCTTTGATTTTTGCTGAAGGAACTGCATTATTGAGCTCAAATAACAGCCTGCTAGTTTCACAAAAAGCCCTGAGAATCTTCAAGCTTCCTCTGAGACTTCCCAGCGATTCTAATACCTTTGCCACTGTTTCCCAAGGGTCTTCAATTCTGTAGGTTCAATCACCACCTTCTGTGATGAAACAGAGATGATGCTCTGGAAGGAATAGTTTTCTGTAGGAGGGGACACTAGCTCTCACTGCCCTCCTTTTCGTCTTTAAATATGCATTTCCCCTTAGAGATGTGGTTTTTAGGGGTAGTGATATTTGATTCTTAATTAGCAATCTGTCCTAGCTGTGAATATTGTTTTCCTTAATATTCTTTAGTTAAACCATGAGTAGGTTGAATGTCCAAACAGACTCTACTAAATACCAGGGTGTAACCAAAAGGAAGCAAACTGAAATAAACTAAAGGCAATAACCTAGATAATTTGTGTTAGAGGACAGGTGTTTTTTTTTTTTTTTTCAACTTGAGTTTCACTGAGTGACTGATGACTCTCTAACCCCCAGGGCACTCACAAGTAAAAAAGAATGTCTATTTTGCTACATGTAAGATTTGTGCTATCCAGACCTATGAGATCAAGATCAAGAAGCTGCAGGAGTTCTCTCCACTACAAAGATCTATTCTTTGGGTATCACCTATGCACCACCGCCAGGATCAGGTTATTTAAATTTGCCTCTACCTGGGAAGAAATAAATTTCTAAAGAAGTAAGACAAGCCTCCAGGTGCCTATTCCAAATTCTCATGCCACCTCTGTGAAATCAAAGCTTTCTTTTCCAGTTACCACTTTGCTACCACTGCCTACACACACACCCCTAAAAAAAAACTAGAACAAGTGGGGCAGTGAAAAGTCTTAAAGAGTAATCACTGTTCAGGTGACTTGTGGATTCCTATTTGTCCACCACTCATGCCCTGGTAGGTACCCAGTATGCAGAAAGAGGAAGGGCTCTCTGTAAGCCTTGCTGAGTACATGCCTGTCTTCTTTCTCTGGGGAACAAAATGGGCATGTTGGGTGGCAGCCATAATATATAAGAGGGAGTCTAGCTTGCAACTGGACTTGTGACTTTTGTTTGTAGACACCACAGAAGAATAATGACCCTATTCTGCTTTACGAAATTAATTTTTCTATGTCTCTCCTTGAGTATAGACAGCCATGCCTTGATGCTCCAGGGTATTTGTAGATATTTGGGGAGATAGATGGAAACAGTGGCCTGGTGGTACTCTTTGTGTTCCAGCAGATGTAGGAGTAGCCGTGTCCAGAAGACATGATGATGTTGCCAGGAGATAGCTACAGCAGAAGAAAGACATAGTTCTTTCTACACACAGCAGAACCCCAAATCAGCTAGACTTATTCATAAGCCCATATGAGTACCATATGGATCACCCCTTGGAGTCCCAGGGGGACTCAGCTGGTGGCTCAGCTGGTAAAGAATCTGTCTGCAGTGCGGGAGACCTGGGTTCCATCCCTGGTTGGGAAGATCCCCTGGAGAAGGGAAAGGCTACCCACTCCAGTATTCTGGCCTGGAGAATTCCATGGACTGTATTGTCCATGGGGTCACAAAGAGGTGGATACCACTGAGCGACTTTTACTTTCACTTTGGAGTCCCAGAACTATGTTGAGAAAACACTTATAGGGAGATAAACAGCATGCAAAGAGAGAAAACAAAAAAATAGACAGATTATGTTCAGAAATCTCTTTTAGCCTACAATGGATTTGAGCAAGCAGAGAGACCAATTAAGAGGTTGATGTAATAATCAACATGAGTGATTAAGTCAGCCTCAATTAGGGCAATTATAGACAGATTGAGTTAATGGATATTTTTAAACAATACTATTAAGTTAGAGTTGCCAGAATTTGTTTATAGATTCTGTATGGGGTGTGACTGGTCAGACACGGGGGAAATGTCACCTTCAGGGTGATTCCCAGGGTCCCAGCTGGGATATCACAGATGAGTGGTGCCTTCTTCCCACATTCAGCACCCTCAAAAGCCACATGCACTCTCTGTAGATTCTGAAATGGCCTTTCCTGTGTCCTTACAATCTCCAGAGAAGGGCTGCTTTGCTTCCTCAGGAAGATGAGCTTTGCCCTAGATAAGGCATGGATTTTGTTTCTTTCAGGCAGAACTTGAGAAGCTTGCAGAGCCAGCATTGCTTGAATTCAGTCTGAAGCTTGTATAGCCATTCCATTTTCGTGGCTTTTGTCTTTTCTCTCAAACAGCAACACCTGGAACCTTGACTTTTTAAAATACTAAATTCTAAAGTGCCTCAAGAACTGGGACCAAATCCTTATCAATATTGGAGTCCTGGTCTAGTTACCCAGTTCCTATCTCCCTAAGTCAACCATCTATATTCCTGGATGTTTGCCATTTTCTGCTGATAGAATCTGCCCCAATCGTTGGGTCAGGAAGATCCCATGAAGGAGGAAATGGCGACCGACCCCAGTATTCTTGCCTGGAGAATTCAATGGACAGAGAAACCTGGAGGACTGCAGTCCACAGAGTCACAAGGAGTTGGACACAGCTGAGCACACGTGCACACCAATAGAGTCCTCATCTTGATTTTCCATCCTGCCTTTGGGAGGTCTCCCGATGTGCCCATTGTTAACTCTTGTTACTGCTAATCAACTGTATAATAGTGTTTAATTTTGCCAGTCTCCTGATGCCATGCCATCTGTCTCTCTGACTTTCAGCCAGTGTCCTGCTATTGGTGTCTCTTCAAGTACCTTCCTACCATAAGGCCTTCTGATGTCTTAGTGGGTCCTTCCTTCTCCAATTTGATGTACTCAACCATCACCATCACTTTAGTAGGCCCTTCCTTAGGAACTCTCCCAAAGAATTGGTCATCTGAGCTTCCTCAGTTTGTATGTGGGACATAGCATCTTATAATCCATATTTTCAGAGATTCAGATTCCTTTTTAAAAAATCTTACCCAAACTTGAGCTTTTGAAGTTATATTAAATATTGATCTTGGAGAATTCAGCCATTTTGATTTGTAGCAAGATTTCATAAATGACTTTTAAGACATTTGGGAAAAATATTTAAAACTCAAGATATTAGACTTTAAGCCTATATTAAGTGTCATCCCTTAATTCTTTAAGGAATTGATTAAAGAATAAATACATTAGAATTAGATAAAAGATTCTCAACTTTGGCTGCAAAATGGAATCACCTAGGGGTCTTTAAAAACATACTGATGCCTAGGTCCTACCATCAAAGACTCTGATTAATTTCTCCAGGGTCTATCTAGGCATTAGAATATTTTAAAGCTTCCCAAATGATCCTGGTGTGAATCAAGTTTAAGAATAATTTAATTAGATTAATGTCACTTAATGGTCATTTTAAAAATAATGAATATTATATATGTGCTCGAGAAAAACAAAAGAAAATGTCATACATCATGCAAAGATAAGTACTTAAACATTTTTGGTTTATCCATACCCAGGCACACAGGTACATACATCAGTTCAATTCAGTTCAGTCACTCAGTCATGTCCAACTATTTGCGACCCCATGGACTGCAACACGCCAGGCCTCCCTGTCCATCAACAACCACTGGAGTTTACTCAAACTCACATCCATTGAGTTGGTGATGCCATCCAACCACCTCATCCTTTGTCGTCCCCTTCTCCTCCCACCTTCAATCTTTCCCAGCATCAGGGTCTTTTCAAATGATTCAGTTCTTTGAATCAGGTGGCCAAAGTATTGGAGTTTCAGCTTCAACATCAGTTTTTCCAATGAATATTCAGGACTGATTTCCTTTAGGATGGACTGGTTGGATTTCCTTGCAGTCCAGGGGACTCTAAAGAGTCTTTTCCAACATCACAGTTCAAAAGGCACTCAGCTTTATTTATAGCCCAGCTCTCACATCCATGCATGTCTATTGGAAAAACCATAGCCTTGACTAGATGGACCTTTGTTGGCAAAGTAGTGTCTCTGCTTTTTAATATGCTATGTTGGTCATAACTTTTCTTCCAAGGAGTAAGCATCTTTTAATTTCATGGCTGCAGTCAAGATCTGCAGTGATTTTGGAGCCCCCCAAAATAAAGTCAGCCACTGTTTCCACTGTTTCCCCATCTGTTTGCCATGAAGTGATGGGACAAGATGCCATGGTCTTAGTTTTCTGAATGTTGAGCTTTAAGCCAACTTTTTCACTCTCTTCTTTTACTTTCATCAAGAGGCTCTTTAGTTCTTCTTCACTGTCTGCCATAAGGGTGGTGTCATTTGTAGGTTATTGATATTTCTCCCAGCAATCTCCATCCATTGAATTTTCTAGGCAAGAGCACTGGAGTGGGTTGCCATTTCCTTCTCCAGGGGATCTTCCCAGCCCAGGGATCAAACCCAGGTCTCCCGCATTGTGGGCAGATGCTTTACCATCTGAGCCACCAATCTTGATTCCAGCTTGTGCTTCATCCAGACCAAAGTTTCTCTCATGATGTACTCTGCATAGAAGTTAAATAAGCAGGGTGACAATATACAGCCTTGACATACTCCTTTCCCAATCTGGAACCAGTCTGTTGTTCCATGTCCAGTTCTTAATTTCTTTTTTCTTTTTTTAAATTTTATTTTATTTTTAAACTTTACATAATTGTATTAGTTTTGCCAAATATCAAAATGAATCCGCCACAGGTATACATGTGTTCCCCATCTGTTGCTTCCTGACCTGCATACAAGTTTCTCAAGAGGCAGGTCAGGTGGTCTGGTATTCCCATCTCTTTCAGAATTTTCCAGTTTATTGTGATCCACACAGTCAAAGACTTTGGCATAGTCAATAAAGCAAAATAGATGTTTTTCTGGAATTCTCTTGCTTTTTCGATGATCCAGTGAATGTTGGCAATTTGACCTCTGCTTCTTCTGACTTTTCTAAAACCAGCTTGAACATCTGGAAGTTCATGGTTCATGTTCTGTTGAAGCCTGGCTTGGAGAATTTTGAGAATTACTTTGCTAGCATGTGAGATGCATGCAATTTTGTGGTAGTTTAAGCATTCTTTGGCATTGCCTTTCTTTGGGATTGCAATGAAAACTGACCTTTTCCAGTCCTGTGGCCACTGCTCAGTTTTCCAAATTTGCTGGCATATTGAGTACAGCACTTTCACAGCATCATCTTTTAGGATTTGAAATAGCTCAACTGGAATTCTATCACCTCCACTAGCTTTGTTTGTAGTAATGTTTTCTAAGGCCCACTTGACTTCAGATTCCAGGATATCTGGTTCTAGGTGAGTGATCACACCATCATGATTATATGGATGTTGAAGATCTTTTTTGCATAGTTCTTCTGTGTATTCTTGCCACCTTTTCTTAATATCTAATGCTTCTGTTAGGTCCATACCATTTCTGTCCTTTATTGTGCCCATCTTTGCATGAAATGTTCCCTTGGTATCTTTAATTTTCATGAAGAGATCTCTAGTCTTATAAAAAAATTTTTTAGTGTATTAGCTTGTTTGATTTTTTTTCTACAACCTTTTGCACTGAGTATTATTATCCCCATTTACAAAAGGGATATCGGCATTCAAAGAGGTTGATTTACTGATGCAAAGTCTACTGAGTGATAGAGCTGTCTTGCGGACAGTGGACATTCCCCCACACTTGGTTGCGTCTCTGTAGGAGGGGAGGACATGGACAGGGTCACTCTGGTGTAGAGTTAACACTCTACTATTTTGAAGGCCCAGAAACTTGATTGTTACTCTGCTCATGTTTTGATGCAGATGAGCTGACTTGTGCTAATCATATTCACAGGACACCAGTGTATAAAAATGTCAATGTATTCTTCAAAAACTGTTAAGTAGACTGGGGCATCTGTGTTGGCTTTTTCGCCCTTGTAAACAGTCAAAACAGGTTGCCGAATTATTATCAAATATGTGGTTAGAAAACTAGATTATTGAGTGAATACTGACATTAAGCCACAGAAAACTGGATGCATGTGTCTTTATAAGAGGAAAATAATCCCCACGAAATCATGGGTGTCAAGATATTCTCTCTGTAAACCGTGTGGGGTCACCAATTCCTGTGCTTTGATTTTCCCTCATGTAGACTCTATACAAAGTGACTGTCTTTCATCCTCACACTTTTTCCCTCAATCATGTGAACAATGGTGTTAATTCCTCATCCTTGTTTAGCCTCTGGCTCCCTTCACATCTCAAGTCTTGGTTAGGTTTCTGGCAATGGCTACTCTTCCTGCTTTGTCTAATGGGACACCTCATTCCTTGCTTTAGTTGCTCAAATTTTGTCACAGATAATACCGTCATCATTGTCATTTGAGGTACTTGTTAAGAAATGCAGAGTCTCTTCTCTCTACATTTTTAACAAGCACCTCAAATGACAACGATGATGGTATTTATGGAGCAGAAATTAATACAACATCATAAAACAATTATCTTCCAATAATAATAATATAGAGTCATGAAGTGCACACCAGAAATTCTACATTAGAATCTCTGATTTGGGACCTGAAAACCTAGGTTTTAAGACAATACTCAGGTGACATGCATGCAAACTATAAGGAGATGTCTGCAGAGGGCTTACCTTACCTATCATATGTTGTTTGTAAGGGTTGACCTTGAAGAAATCACCTTATTTTCATACTAAGTGCAGTAACAAGTTAGCTCAAGTTAAAAGAGTAAGAGAATTATAAAATATAGCATCTGTTAATTTAAGCAATGGCTACAACTAGTCTGTATTCTTTAAGTAATTTTTTAAAAATCATTTTATAAGAAAGTCAAATAGAATATTATAATGTTTTACTATGGAGAAGGCAATGGCACCCCATTCCAGTACTCTTGCCTGGAAAATCCCATGGGCAGAGGAACCTGGTAGGCTGCAGTCCATGGGGTCGCTAAGAGTCAGACATGACTGAGCGACTTCACTTTCACTTTTCACTTTCATGCATTGGAGAAGGAAATGGCAACCCACTCCAGTGTTCTTGCCTGGAGAATCCCAGGGACGGGGGAGCCTGGTGGGCTGCCGTCTATGGGGTTGCACAGAGTCAGATACAACTGAAGCGACTTAGCAGCAGCAATGCTTTACTGAAGTTTGAAAATAAAGTCCCAAAGAAAAGAGAAATAAAAATAAGGATTGGGCTGTATCTATAACATCAACAATAGGAGATAAAAAGTCATCAAGAGATTTAACATCTGGTTTGTATCATAGCGTGGTCGATCTGATTATCTCTGATATTTAATATGGCTGCAAAAATCATGAAGGACTGAAAAATGATCATCTCTGAGGCCCCACAAAGACAAGGAGAGAGAAAGCTTTATTTAAGGAAAAGAGATCAAGAGAAAACAGACAGTCTCCTTCATGGTTTCTCTAGGGTTATTTAGATGGCATGAGATCAATGACCAAATGATAAAAAGTGATTTTTCTGAACCATAGGCTTTATTTACTTCATCCCTAACATCCTGCCTTGGAAGATGATAGTGGGAATGGATGACCATCTCAAGAAGACAGAAAATATCAAGAGATATTTATTAACTTGGCTAATATAAGGGTTGACTATTTGATTAGCCTTGGCCTGGAATGACTTGAAAGATGTCTGCACATAGGCTCGTAAGCAGCTCTGTGCCATTTCCCTAGAGAACAGTGCAGGAGACTATTTTACAGCAGAGCCTTGCACTAGCTCAGCACAAAGGCTTCCAGTCTGAAAGGACAGTGAGAGATTGCTAGGAAGGAAATATTTCTCTGTATCTCTCTAGAGAACTTTAGGAACGGATCTGAAGCCCTGCAAGAATGAACAAGGCATCGTTTACGTTTGTGTTTTTCTCACCTGCCTCACTCCCAGATGGTTGTGGTTGGGCAGGGAAGGGGAGTGGCGCTAAGTCTTCCTCAGAGTCCAGTTTCTTGCTGATTCTCTTCAGTCTTCCAAACTGGTATGAGATTTCTCCTTAAGTAAGTCGGAGTACTCTCAGCAACTTGTATATTTTGCCAGTTGTGGTAGATTCATTATTTTACAATAAGTTAATGGCAACCCACTCCAGGATTCTTGCCTGGGAAATCCCATGGACAGAGGATCCTGGTGGGCTACAGTACATTGAGTTGCAAAGAGTTGGGCAAGACTGATGACTTGATTCTCTAACATAGACCAGTAAACGCAAGTCTATTGGCGAGTAGGAGAATTTTTTTTTCAACTCCTATTTTCTTTTCTTCTAATTCAATTGCAGTGAACTTAAAGCAAAGCAGAAAATTCAGTTTCAGGTCTTGAATGATAACATTTCAGGTATTCGTGGAACTCTGAGCTACTGAGGTAAACTCAAGTGTGGTAAGCTCTGCTGAGAAATATATCCAGATATGTAACATTTTTTGAAGCACAGCAGAATAAAGGCTGAGTGGCAGCCTGTGTTCTCCCTTGTACATTAGCATCTCAACTTTGCATTATAGCCTAAATTATTTAGGTCTCAGAGTATCTTAGCAGATTTTTAAGGTATTCTTAGAAAATATTTGTGCTGCAGTCCCGTGGACACATCAGACAGGGATAGGGGACATTTTTTATGATGAGGTGGGATAGTTAAGATCTTGACTTCAAATAGGTAATAACATCTTCATTGGTGGAGAAATCTCCTTTTCCTAGGTGGACAAATCAACCACCACATCTGCAAGTTGGATGCTATTCAGCTCTCCACCCCCCGCCCTGCTTTTCTCTCTAGATGACCAGGAGTCCCAAGTGGATTAAGGACACAGTATCTGGGAATGCAAAGGGAAATAGTGTTAAGTTTAGCAAATGATTTCTACACTGTTACTTTCATGGCTATATGACAGTGTTGCTAGAATTTTTAAATAAATGCCACCTAGTTTAGAGCTGAGGCTTACTAATGCTTTGAGTTACAGGAATAAGTTAGGAGTCGCTGCACCAGACCTAAGATCATGTACCTTGGGACTCAAACAATGGAGCTCATTGCTCTCTTCAGGATGCCAGGGAGCACCACACCCGCCCCCTCATTCAAATGTCTCTCCAACATCCTAGCCTAATTAGCACCTCCAGATGAACCCCAAAACTGCACCCAAATTTCAGGATATGTTTATAACTATGGAATGTTACAGAAAGCTGAATGGTAGCATGGTTCTCGTAGACTATGTAAAGTAAGGCGCCCCTTTCGTTTAGCTTTGAAAATAAACACCAAGCCCATAAGAAGTTAGACTTGGCTTAGTAAAAACAATGACCTTAGCAATTTCATCACTTTCATTTTTGTCGTTTTCTGTTTTGTTGGGGCAAGAAACTGTAGTTGGTCCATTTTGATTCTTGATCTGTCAGTATAATCCAATCCCAAGCCCATTTAGTCAAATAATCAGTTGATATGTATTTAAATGAAATGACAGGGGCTTTGGGAATTCAGGATATTGCCTGTGAGGCTATTTTCTGTGTGTCTGTGTAATGTTTGTGTGTTTCTGTTGTGTACACCCACCAGTGTTGCCCAGGGGAGAGGCAGAGACTATTCACTCTAAGAGAAGAATATGGCTCTGTGTAAATATAGGTAGGGGGCAATGCAAACACAGCAAGTCAGTTACAATCCTATGTGACCTAAATGCTTTTCTTTTAAGTTCAAAAGTCAGTACAATTATTTCAAAATGAAAATATTGATTCATTTAAAGTATTTTAATTTCCTGTCTGTATTCCTAAGAGTATCTATTCAAAACAATAATGAAAGCATTGCTTTGAATTATATTTTCAAACATTTCCTGTGTTTGGCAGATAAGAGTAGATTCAACTTTATCTGTAACATGGACATATTAGCATCCCTGCTTTCATCAGAAACTGTGTAAAAACGTTATCAACATTTTGTACTGTTTAGGACATTATAGTGCTTATTTAATGTTTGGCTTCAAATAAATTTAAAAGCAATATGTAGTGGATGTCTTTGCAAAGAGGAATGGAATTGCTGTCAGAGAGATGCAGAGGGAAGTGAGTAGCTTCCTTTTCTGAATGTTGAATACATAGTAATTCATTGTATTATCTCAAATCACACTGTATATCTGAAATAGTTAATGGCAATTCTTTAAATACTTCACAGCCTACAAAGGCTTCATGCCCTTCTGCATAGACAAGAGTCTGAGATATATTTGTACCCATTTTTAAAGTGATTGTTTATCAATCCTTAGTTTCCTCTACCTGTCTGCTCTTTCCCAAAAGGAGACCTATGTAAAGTTTGAGAGTTGCCGTAAATTACTGAGACCTGGAGAGCAGTAGTGAAATAGTTTGTTTTGTTTTCCCTTTTTTTTCACTTTAAAGTTTTTTTTACTTTTTACCCTAAATCTTCGACGTACTCTCAGGGTTTTTATTTTAGAAAACTTTCATGGATTTTATATAAGTTGCATTAGACCATTCTGAATAAAAACGAATTGACAAAACACCTCACATTATTTATTTCGACTGTGCTGGGTCTTCCTTGCTGCGAGCAGGCTTTCTCCAGCTGTGTTGAGTGGCGGCCGCTGTCTAGCTGCAGTGATGAGCTTCTGATTGCGGTGACCCCTCCTGTTGCCGAGCACAGGCTCTGTGGCGCGCGGGCTTCAGTAGTTGCGATGCGAGGACTCAGTAGCTGCAGCCCCTGTGCTCTATAGCACAGCCTCAATAGCTGTGGTGCATGAGCCTAGCTGCTCCACGCCATGTGGGATCCTCCTGGTTAGAACCTGCATCTCCTGCATTGGCAGGCAGATTCTTTACCACTGAGCCATGAGCAGAGCCCAAACCTCACATTTTTAATGTGACTGAAGATAAGCTGTGATCTTTAGTTGCTGCTGCAGATTCTCTTTACCTATATCCACATGGCAACCTATTATATTCCTGTTTACAAACTGGCAAATTCCTAATGCTTCTCTCATCATCTTCCTCTTCTGTTACCTCCTCAGACTCCCTCATCCAACTGCTCAACACTAGACTTTTTTTTCTTACCTTCCCCATACATCTTTCAAAACATATTGCTCTCATTAATCACCAACTGTTCATCACTACACTCCATTCACCCACTCTCCCTGATGTCCAGGAGGATTAAGGCTGAGGAGTGTCAATGAAGTGGGAGGGGGAAGTGTTTGGATAATACTTTAATTTATGCTCCTTTGTAACAGAGGAAAGTTTACCAAGCATTCATCCCATTACACATATCTATTTGCTCTTTATAGAGGTGTCCTGAGAGCAAGATGGTATTGGCTCAGAGGTTGGTCCTTTCATTTTAGGAGTAACATCCACTTCTGAAGTCATAGGCCCCAAGAACAATGACCAAGGTCACCGTCCATGGCCGGGCTGTGCTTTTGTTTGAGAAGAGATAGCCCTTCAATGCTGAGAAACCCAGCTTCCAGGAACTCCAGGCCTCAGCCCAGGCACTGTCTTTCACGTAGCCCTGCAGAGAACAATTGTGTGAAGCATGGTGACCTCAGAAGCCCAAAGCCTTGCAGGCTATTTATGAATGCAGTGTGCTCCGAAAACGGGCTCAGGATAAGGAAGCCCTATCAGAGCTTGATTTAGTTCCCACTCTGCCTGTGTGAGCATCCTAAGAGAAAACAAGTGTAAATATAGCAACAATCCATGCAAAGGTAGAAGACCAGTTGCATTTGCACTTCTGAGAGCAAAACTGAGAGCTCTTTAGAGTAGTTTTAGCCAAACAAGTAGAATTCATTGTGCATTTTTCACTAAGTAAGATTATCCAGGTTTTGTTCATGGCCTCTTTTGTGAGGAAGGTGAAAAATCTAGCCAATGAATTCTCAGTGTATGTATTCATAGTGTAATACATCACACTGGATTTGAGGATAAATAATATCGTTCATCTCTGAAATATGTTGGTCTCATTGCTATTTCCAGAATAATCTAAATAGATGAAAATGACCTCTTTCCTAGAAATTCATCCATTTTGGTTTAAGGCAGCTTATCATCTTGTTTGTGGGAATTAGGCCTGATCTGAAAACACCCTCAGCAGACTTTGTATAACTGACCTGCTGTGGCATATGCAGCAGCTAACGCAGAATGGTGCAGGACCCTAGACTCCCTGGCTTGAAACCTCCTGAAGCTTGTTCCTGCCTCATGGACTACGTATGCACTTTACAAAGGGTTCCATGCTGCTTAAGCTCTAGAGTGCCTTTCAAGAAGCGTCACATGCTTAGGTTTTTGATGGTAATTTAATTAGCAGATGGTAATTTAATTAAAATGTCACAAAACACAAATACCATCCACTGGAACTGGCCCTTCACTGGGGAGCCCACGGCATTTAATAGCAGTTGCAGGTTGTGACAACAGGTAAGGTGAGGAGAGGAAGAGGCTGACAGCATAAAACACTGCAAATCTACTGAGAAGCAACACAGCCACATTAGGTGCCAGCACCAAAGGAGGTCACCATGTTGATCCAATAATCCTTTTGGTTCAAGTCAAATAAATAAATAATCGATAAAAGATCCAAAACTTTAAGCACAGAAGTTGTTCATTGTAATTTGTAATAACCAATCTGGCAGTCCCTAAAGAACGAAAAACAAAATCATGAATATGCATACTGGGGCTATCTCAGTCTAGCCATTGGTGTAATCACTCAAACATATGTTAATTTCAAGAATTACATATGTATGCATTTTGAAATATCTGTATATGTATATCAGATATATGTTGAAATTACATATTTCAGTTCAAAAATGTGAGTCATATGCTAGCTGTTCAAAGGCATTTCCTATGATAGTACAAATAATCTTGATGCAATTCTCTGAAAAAATTTTAAGAGATTTGCTGTGAACTTTTCTGTATTCAAATAAAACTCTATTCCATCTTCATGTCCTCTGGAAAGGATATAAGGTAAGCTTTACAGATATCTTGTGTATATATTTTTAAAACATATTTTTCTGCCCAGTACTAGTAGGAGGATCGGCTGCTTACCACGTGTAACTATGTGCTGGTAACAGTTTCTCTTCAGACTCATAAGTTTATATATGAGAATAAATAGACCTTTCCCTTCTCAGTCTTTACTTACAGATATGGAGTCCACACCCCAGACAATGGAGCCATTTGTGAAATAATATAGTTCATAATACAACAATAGCTCCTCAAAACCAAAGCATTGCATGGAGTGCAACAGAGGAAATGTGGCATGGAGGAAATTACATCACTTTTAGACTGAGCAAGGGTCTTAATGTCTCAGAGGTCGTAGGAATACAAGTTGTCTACTTTGATAGAATATGTATTTTCTTAAAGTAAGCTTTGGATCAAGAAATTACAACTGAAAGCAGACACTGATAGAAGTCAAGTATTCCAAAAGGTGATGGTGCCTAAATATGGAAGAAATGAAAAGAGACATTGTTACCTCAGAGTCATTGAGGAAAATATATATAACTTTGCATCTCACCAGAAAGATGAGGTAAGAAGTTATAAAGGAGTGCCTATGGACTTCCCTGGTGGCTCAGCTGGTAAGAAATCCACCTGCAATTCAGGAGACCTGGGTTTAATCCCTGGGTTGGGAAGATCTCCTGGATAAGGAAAAGGCTACCCACTCCAGTATTTTGGCCTGGAGAATTCCATGGACTGTATAGTCCATGGGGTCGCAAAGAGTCAGACACAACTGAGCGACTTTCACTCACACTATAAGCTTTGGAGTAGGGCTAGGGTGAGGCTAATTTAAAAGGGGATTGTGGAAAATAACAACCTTTGAATCCTTTCTTTTTTATTCTGCATAATTATTCTGATGATTTTAAATGTGATTGAAGACAATGGCTCACCTACTATCTGAGAATTGTACCTGTCTATAACTTTAAGGAATTAGAAATGCATGAGTTTTTTCAAAAGTCAAGAAGAGGATTCAGAAATGTTAAACTGAAAATAAAAAGCACTTTCATCAAATTATTTTTTACCTAGGGGAATGTATTTCAAGTCATATTCAAGATTCTGACTGATGAGTTGATGGATATGTCTGAGCTCCACAAAGGGACGTGAATTCAAGGGGGAAAATGTGTACTAAGGAGGAAAGAGCTTTATTTAAAAGGCATTGAAATAGATGTTCAAAAAGAGTGTGTTACTGGGGACTAGGAAAGGAGAAATGCTGTAACTAGGATCAAGGATAGATGTGAAACATACAGGAAGAGTACGATGCAAGCAGAGAGAGAGAGGTTTACAGATGTGCATATTAGAAGAGTCTCCATCTTCAGCTTGAAGGAGACAGAGCAGTCACTTTGGGGTCTGACATGTAAGAACCGTCTTCTATTCTGCAGCTGTCTCTGTATTAGTATTTTGATACCATAGCTCATGTCTGTAAACAAAAAATGAAATGTCAGATTCACCAGTCTAAGTTCCATCAAGAAATTCATTATAAAATTCCCAAATCCAGCAGCTTAATTATGAACTTGATCTTGACAGCAAACGTCAGGATGTGACAGTATTGGCTGAATCTGATGCGTGACAACTGAACACGGTTTAGAAATTCTAATATGTTAGCCTTGACCACCAGACCTAGCGAATCTAAAGACAGTTGTGACATAAAGCTTATTTTAAACCAATGAATAGGGTTATACATTTAAGTATAATCAGGATTCTGTCAATCTTTTACCACTGTGTGTGTTCAGCTAAGTCTATCATCAGCTGCCTGAAACATCTCAGGAATGAGAGCTGTACGTATTTCATAATATTTGTTTCAGAATACACTTCAGACCATATTTAGAGAAGATGGGTTTTCATGTACACATACACAGGATCCTCCTGGGAAAATGAGGGGTATAGCATTGCTCATCTTTGGGTTTCTATTGTTGCTCCTAACACAATGACCTGACCTCAATGAGTATTTCTTAGATGAATAAAATATAGCACTTCCCTTTTACATTACCCCATTAACATCATTAAAAGTGATTTTCATGTCAGGGAAGCTAGACATGCATTTCCAGTTAATTTTCATACCACATAAGGGAGAACACTGAACTCAGATTCAGGTGGAGCTGGGTTCAGCTTCTGATTCTTTTTATTAGCTAGATAATCTCCAGGGAGATTATGATAATTGTAGAGACTCTATTTCCTCCACTGGAAGGCAGGGAATAAAAACTGACCTGCCTTCTTTTGTAAGACTGTTATGAAGATTGATTGAGATATATGCATGCACCATATAAAATACACAACCCACACCAGGGTACATCTTAATAACATTTAAGTCATGTCACCCTTCCAGCCTGCTGTCTATCCTTATCATTTTTGTCACATTTTATTTACAAGACATTTTGCTTTTTCAGCTGGGAACAAATAGTAGGATTTAGTTACTGCAGAGACTATTCAATGGGGCTTCCACAGAAGACATATTACAGCTTTGGAAAGTCATTTCTCACTACATTGAAAGCTTTCATTTTGAAGAGAAACACATGTTTTGTCAACCAAGGGAACATGTAGTCTATTATGTGCAAACAATGTGAAAATGATCATTTGCAAGTGTTTTTGGACCTAATTCTAAGATTGCCAAGGAAATGGAAAGAAGAAAATGAAATCTATGTAGCAGCTCCAAGCTTGTGCTTTACCTCAACCCACCCGCTCGCTCTGCAAGCACCAAAGTTTGATGTTGGTTTCTAAATTAAGAACACAATTTCCTAGAGGTTCTATATTTGGGAGAAGGAGATTTCCCTTGTCTCAAAATACACCCTTTCCGGTGTGCTCTGCAAAAACCCAGATGGGAGTTTTCCCAAAACCAAGTAAACAATCTCAATTCTTTTGCTGTTATCTTAAATTTGAATTGAGATCAGTAGCTTTGGAAAAATCGTTGGTAATTTGACATGAGTAGGGAAATCTTCTAATGCTGCATTTGGAGAATAAGGCCCCACCTCTCCTCTGCTTTCATCACCTTGTACTTTCAGTGTGTAATGACTTTATGCACTACTTTATAAACATTGTTTTTTCCACCTCCCTGCTATAAACTCATTGCAAAGAGAGTCCTTATATTTTTACCTTTACATCTCCTGGCCTTGGCGTGGATTTTTATGTATCTGTTGAAAGGATGGATAGGCAAATTGGATGTAAGATTTATAGTCCAAATACAGAGTGAAATGAATTTACCAGAAGATCAGACCATATCTGTTTACCCAAATTGTCGGATAACTTTAACAGAGTGATGAAAATATAGTATAGTGATTAAGAGCACAGGTTGGGAGTAAGACAGAATTAGGTTCAAAGCCAGTTCTGCCCCTTTCCCTGGCTATGTGACTTGGACAAGTTATTAGCCCCTCTGTAATAATTATCATTATTATAGCTCTTAGAGCATTATCCTCCTTATCTGTAAAGTATGGGATGGATATAAGGACTGAAAGAGGTAAAGTATACAAAGTATAAAGAATGTTTTGATAATAATAAAAAGTCTATTAACCACTAGAAGCACTACACTCTTATTTTAGGTAGTAACTTCCCTTATACAGCTTTTCATTCAATCCTATCAAAGCTAAGTTTTCCCTCTGGCAAATTGTTCCATTTCCAGTTTTCCCTAATGGATGAATTCTTTTTTTTTTTTTCTCTTTATCATAGATTAAGGAGGGGCAGCTGATTGCCATAGATCACTCTAACTTCCTTTGGAAATTACTTCATTGATTTCTAAAATGACAAAGGACCTGTAATGTACCTATAAATATGCTCATTAAGTCACAAACTGCTCATGGCAGCACAGGAAATCTCAATATACTGTCCAGGCATCTTCCTTCCCCAAAGAGGCATTTTCCTGAGGGCATTCAGCCTGGACTCATTATCATAAATACAGCTGGACCTGGAGTCATGAATCAGGGAACAACTTTCCAGTTCCTCTTCCTCTGTGAGTTCCTTTAGTGGGCAGGCTTTCAGGCTGATGTGATAGATTAGAAAAAAGAACATTTGCATAAAATGAGATAATCTGTCACTAATCTACTCTTCTGTTACATTATCAGAGCCTGGACTCTAGAAGGAGTATCTTTTGAACAACAGAGGACTCTGGTGAAAAGGTGGTATCTAAAGATTCAGAGAATTTAAGAATAATTTTTTAGCCTCAAGTATTTCATTTGAAGGCATTTCACTACAATTCGTGTGCTCTGCTACTTGGGGGTCTGCTCATAAGTTCTTCACAATGAAGAAAGCAACCAGGATGTGAGGATGACATCAGTGGCTCCATTGCATGTAAATTAGCCCCCAGATGCGGGCACAACAGCCCAGAGCGTTTTGACATCCCTCCCTGGAGCAGGGCCATCTTCAGATCACAGTGGCAGTCGATCAGTCGTGTCTCTCTTTGAGAACCTATGGACTGTAGCCTACCAGGCTCCTCTGTCCATGGAATTCTCCAGGCCAGAATACTGGAGTGGGTTGCCATTCCCTTCCCCAGGAGATCTTCCCAACCCTGGGATTGAACCCAGGTCTCCCACATTGCAGGCAGATTCTTTACCAGCTGAGCCACCAGGGAAGCCCTTTGTGAATCATACCTATCAGTACAAATTTAAGCTCAATCAAGCCCTGATTTGGTTGGGTGGCTTAATGTTAAAATTCATTCATTTTTTTCCTTCTTCATATTGTCTATTTCCATCTCATGCCATATGGGCTATACCTCCCTTTTGGGTTTTATTAATTTCTCTGAGACTATTTCAATTTGTTTCTCCGTAAATCCTCCAGGACTTCCAGTTTCACAGATTAAGTGTTTAAATAATACATTTGGCATTATATGGAAGAACAACACAAACACAGCAGCATCAGAGCAGACACATGGCCTGAGAAACAAACTCATTAACACCTCCTGATCCTTTGGGACCATCCAGCACACCTCACTGATGGGGGGCTAGCTGGCGGCCCCAGCTTGCTGCTCTCACCAGAATGAGTGTCACAAGAAAACATGGTTCCTATGTCAAGGAGAAGTAACTTGATCCAAGTACAGAGTACTCTCTGATGCGCCTCCTCAGTCGCTTCAGTTGTGTCTGACTCTTTGAGACCCTATGGACTGTAGCCCACCAGGTTCCTCTGCCCATGGCATTCTGCAGGCAAGAATACTGGAGTGGGTTGCCATGCCCTCCTCCAGGGGATCTTCCCAACCCAGGGATTGAACCTGTGTCTCCTGCATCTCCTGCATTGGCAGGAGGGTTCTTTAATGTTGAGTCACCTGGGAAGTCCCTCTCCTTCTGATACCTTATATTTATTCTTTAGATGCCCTATTTGAACTCTTAATCATCCAACAGAGGCAGAAATTACTACCCATCATCAATCTTTGCTTTGCAGTTGGGAAGGCCCCAGTGCTCAAGGATTACAGATGAGTGCAGATTAAATTCCTGTTTTCACGTTCTTGAATGGGGACCCATTATCTCTTCAATGTTCTTGGCCTTTGTGGGGGAAAAAAAAAAGGCCAAAGGACCTAAACCTGTTCAGACCTGCAGCCTAGAGTAAGGAGAGTGAAAATCTCCTGGATAGGGCTTGTTCAAGCCTCTTTAATGGCAGGCATGTGACCCTGACGGCAGCTTTGGTGTCACTTCCTTTAGAAAAATTTATCAAGCATTTACCTCTGGGGTTTACCTTGTTTCTTTTGGAGAGGATCCATCAAGTGTCTGCAGTGGCTCTAAGGCTGATCCCCTTGAACTTGCCCTAAACTGAGCCAGAGCGCGTTGTTAACTGCAGTTAGTTACTGAGCCATTAGAACAAATCAGAACCTTGAGGGGAGCCAGGATTTTCATCCTTCTCCTCGCTGCTTTTCTCCCTGAAGTTTTGTGTTCTTCTATCTGATGCTTCTGTCAATCCTCCTGTACAAGGATTAGGTCTAAAGCATTTCTATTTATCAGTTACTATAAAATTCCCTTCATGGCAGGCTATGTATATCTATTTTTATAAAAAGAAAATTTGGTGAAGACAACCTACTTTTTCAAATGGGATGAAAACTAATCTCTTCCAGTTTTGCCTTCTGCTGTCAAAAACATCCATATCTCTGGGTAGCTTTCTGCATCTTTCCTGCTGTAATGTAAAAGCAGGGCCAGAATTTCTGTATTGAGAGTGCTTAATCATTATAGTGTTCTTAGTGAGCTTTCGATAGTAAGGAATAACATACTTTCATATTTCAAAAACAAGTAATTCCAGAAAGTAGCATTTTTCTTGAGAGCTGAACAATAAAATGTTTCACATTGACAAATTTGGGGTAGAAAGTTTTCTAAGGTATATTGTACACTTCTTTCTTGAAAAAACTATTTTGACCTTTTCATGTCAAGTAATTGTCATGAACATTTGTTATATTTCTCTGCCATAGACATACTGAGACCTTGGGAACTATGGAGCTCTTTGTGTCTGTTCCCTCTTGTATCAGTCGTCCCATTCTGCCACATTCTTGTGATCTTTTGTCTGACTTTTGTAAACTACCTTCTTCATTGCTTTTACTCATTGCTCCCATCTCTCGATGTACTCTGGAGATCTCTAAGAGCTCCCAACTAGCAAACCATATGAACTCTGGTGCATGAACATTAAGGCACATATTTGGATTACTCCATCCCTGGAGAACATTGTATTCAGTTGTTCCACATGCCATTATGATATATGTTACTCTGGCATGGAAAGGGATCTTCCAAATGAATTAAAACGGTGAGTGCTGTGCTTAGTTGCATCCAACTCTTCGTGACCCCATGGACTGTAGCTCTCCAGCCGTCTGTCCGTGGAATTTTCCAGGCAAGAATACTGGAGAGGGTTGCTGTATCCTTCTCCGGGGAATCTTCCCAAGCCAGGGATGGAACCCATGTCTCCTGTGTCTCCTGCATTGGTAGGCATATTCTTTACCACTAGTGCCACCTGGGAAGCCCTATTTGTTTATTATGTGATTTCAAATGAATAGAGCATGAAATGCAGAAAAGCAAATAAATGAGTATTATTTGTAACAATAAACTCAAATGGGCCAGAATTACAATTTTATATAAGAATGAAGATCAGGGTTATTACATAAAATGTAGATCCCTAGATACCCTCCAAGCCTTCTGGGTCAGAATTTCCAAAGGTAGCATTCTAGCTTTTTAAATTAGCAACCATGGTAAATCTGACACTCACAAAACCAAATCACACAAAACTGATTTGGGACCATGCTCTGCATAATATTGAAAATGGTTTATCATCGTAACAATTATCAATGTGCATTGAAACATAGTGATACTAGTTACAAAAACTTCCAACTGATAAATAATCAAATTTCTGATCATCAGTCTTTCATTTAGAAAAGCTCTGTGAAGTAGAATATCTATCTCAGAGTGAAAACATTTTTAGTAGGTGTTTTTACTCTAAAAATTCTAAATGGGCAGCAGAGTATCTGTGAACCTCTTTAAAAGCACATGTAAAAATGTTTATCTTAATATACCATGTGCATTTTTCCAGGAAGAAAGTTGATAACCAAGTTTTTGTCCCCATTTTAGAAATGAGAAAACTAAGGCTCAGAGAGATTAAGGAACTTGCCTTTAGTAGTTAAGAAATGAATCATCGTTACCCTGAGTAGTTAAGAAATTTCTTAGCTGGATAGAACTAGGATCCCAAAGACAGGTGTGTCTAATTCCAAACCTGTGCTCTTTCCCACTCAAGCTCAGGGCCTCTTAAGTTGCTATAAGTGCCTCCTTTCATTATTCTTGGAGAACCTGCCTGATTTGCCACGAGGCTGTGCTTCCCATGGCCCGGATCATTCTTTACCAGCTTTGTTCACTGCCTGACAGGTCAACCCTGTCTTAATCGTCTAATCGCAATGTAATCAAGCTCTTTTCTTACCATTGCCCTGGTTCTCTGTCCTATTTGATCTCCTTTTGTTTCCTGAAATTGCTAACTTGGTTTCTCCAAGGGAGTTTCTCTAAGATTATCAGATAACAACCGAAACAGATATATTAAGTGCGTTGGGGGCAGCCCCCTTGTCCATCCCTCCATGTTCTTTCTTCTCAGCTTATCTGGAATAGCATCTGAGGCAGCTAAGAAACTTAAACTGCCATCTGAGTAAAGCCAGCTTGATTTCTGCCTAGCAACAGGAAGCAGGCTCTTTTGCCAATGGCAATGTTTATCTCATTCAAGCGCCTACTCATTTAAAAGACAAACCAATCCTCTTGGTTGAGTCATTGTTATTTTTTATAATAATTGTTTCTCTTGTATTATTCATCTTAGATGGGCCCTTTTTAAAAAAGCGGGCTTTTTTCCCCGTCCATATGACATGGTAATATTCTTAATCTTTAGCAAGTGTTAGAACTTAATCTTAATTCAATGATTAAATTTATATTAAAAAAAAAAAAACCACAGGGTTGACTTGTCAGACAGTGCAAACGAAAGCCTAAGAACAGCCAAAGGGAAAGAGAAGAAATGAATGATGTTACTAGAGGATCCTTCAGGGGTAGAGAAGAGACAGACCTCTGGAAACCATGTGAGACCACCAGGTCCCACTTTTTTTTCATGCAATAAATATTTTTTGAGACATCTGTTATGTGCCGTGTGCATGGCTAAGAGCTAGGGACACAAAGGTGATTAAGAAACAGTATATGTCTTCACAAAGCTCAGTGTTGAATTAAGGAGACAGAGGCACATAGATATCATCGTGGCTGCAGTCCGTATATACATTAAGGACACTCTTGGTGATGAAGAGCAGAAACAGCTGGTATCTTGGAAGATGAAAGAAGTAACTGCTCCTTTGGGCCAACTTTGGGTTTTCTTCTCACTCATCACCATCCACAGTTAGGTATATTTGATCGTCTGCTCTAGGGAGGAAAAAAAAAAAAAACACATGGGACGGTTAAATTTTCAAAGGGTTTGAAGACTTTAACTATCCAGAGCTGCTCTTCTAAAGAGGCTGAGAGTGCATCAATCTATCATTGAAATCTGCCAGCGACATGATGTCCAGCCTAGAGGAATTAGAAACTAATCTCTTCCAGAAATCTCATGATTTAAAACTCTATCCATGGTTGAAATCAGAACTGACTCCAGAGAATAATATTCCTGGGAATATACATAATACAATAAAGAAAAAAAAAGAACACAGATGAATAAATCTCTGGCCAGACTGAAATTTTTCCCTGAAATATGTTGTTAGATTAACTGGCTGGCTTCTTGTGGTACAGATTTTCTTCCTGAAATATATTGGAATCATTGCTTCAAATGTTTTATATTCAGACTTGGCCAGAGCTATATTATTAAATTAATTGGATTAACTTTAACCAATTTAAATGCAATTGGGCAAGTATATAAAATTAATCATATACCAGTTAATTAACATTCCATTTAAAATGTAATGATATGAAATAAAATATTTTTTTGAGTAATGCTTTTGCAAAGCCTACTACAAAAGAGTTCAATCAACTCTATACCTTTCCTTTTGAGAGGATCCCCAAATAAAACATGTTTAAAACCCCCAAACTTATATTTCATGTTATAAATATCAGCCTTCCTTTCTTTACTAATTCATCTTGAATTCATACTAAAAACAGCTACCTGGTAATGGGTTCAATTCTGGGTTGCTAGAATACAGATGTGAATAACATGAACGATCTACTTTCTAGGAGTTCAGTAGTAACAGAGCTACCGACACTCAGTGAACTCAAAGAACTGCAGTAATTGCTGTAAAAGTGTAATTGTGGAGTATTTCAGGAGACAGAATGGGAAGCAACTTCTTATCAGAAGAACACATTAGCAGAGATGACAATGGACCAGGGCTTTGAATGTTTATTAGAAAGGAATTTAATATGATCAGGTCCACATTATCTCCTGGAGAAGGAAATGGCAACCCACTCCAGTATTCTTGCCTGGAGAATCCCATGGACAGAGGAGCCTGGCAGGCTAGAGTCCGTGGGGTCGCAAGAGTCAGACACAATTTAGTGACTAAACCACCACCACCACATGATCTATCAAGGAAAAGAGACTAAAAATGTTATAACTTTAAACATTTGAAAATAATTTTTGTATAATAATGATTAACTGGTATGTTCTACTTCATCAGAATGGAAAACAAAATAAAAAGACATTTATTTTGAAGTTTAAACAATTATAATTCTGGTTCCTCCTCTTCGTCAAAATGGCAGGAGTCTTACAGGATTTCTCTTCTGAAGCAACTGATGTCCAGCAGTCTTTGAGGAATTCTCACAAAAATGTATTTACTGGGCTCTTACTACATCCCAGTACAGTTCTAGGCACTGGAGGAGAGATACTGGCGGGCCTTTCGCAGACCTTGCTTTCCAGCTGGGAGAAAACAGTCACTGACCCAACAAACCTACAGGCTGAGGAATAAACATGTATCAAATCAATAAATGACAAGGAAAATGTAAGCACGATGCCAGAATTACGTTTGGTTGACATGGTGATCAGTGACAGGGTAGTCAGGGCAGGGCTTTCTGAGGGTAGAGGGTACTTGAACTGAAGTCCGAATGGTCAAAAGCTGTCTTGGCTGGACTACATGAGTGAGGCTGCAAGAGAGGGAGAGAGTAGGGATTGGTCCTGTGGAGCCTGGTAGTGACTTGAGCTTTAGCGCCCTTTTGCTGGGAAACCACTGGAGCCTTTTATAGTTAGTAGGGAAGTGGCATCAAATCACTATTCGATGAATAGTTTTTAAAGATTCATCTCTATGTGGAATGGATTAAGATTGGAACTAGGGTGAGCTGTTAAGAGTTATGATACTGATCCAGGTGAAATTCAAAGGGGACTTGAAAACTGTGGGCTCCTGTAGAGCCCACATGAGCCCCCAGAAAAGATGTTTGGGAGGTGGTATGATTAGACCTGAATAAAGTATGGCAGGGGGGTTGAAAATGACTTGTATATTGTCCCACCAATCCCATGCTGCTATTATGACTCTAGCATTTTGTAATCCTAGAGATTTCTGGGTCACCTTACACAGTAAGGCAAGTGGCTTTTCCTGGCTATGTCCTTGCTTGAAACCAACTTGCCCCAAGAACAGAAGCTATCTTCACCTCTAAAACTCCAAATACCCAACTAAACCAGAGTATGCTGTTGAACAAATTTTTATTGAAAATTTGGAATTTCAACACTTTTAATGTCAGGGTCTGAGTTTTTGTGCAAAGACCAGGTGGTAGCTTTCTCTCCTGGACCAAAAGGAAATCTTTATTCTCATAATTGAGAGTCTAGATAACCCACACTCCCTTCTTCTGCCCATTATGGGTGATGTTTCCTCTCCACTTGACCCTGCGTGATTAACATGGATCAATTATTTCCCTGCATGAGAATCTCATACATCCATCTACAGTATACAGATTTTTCTTGACCCAGAAGAAGCAGTTATAATAGAGGATTCAAAGCTTTGATGATTTATCTTAAATAACTTTGTGTAGGATACTGACAGTCTAACTTACATGTTTGGGGAAAAGTTTTACCTAATAACAAACTCCAATTTTCATTACAGAGCCAAACATTTAATGTATTATTCTGCAATATCCGTATATAGGGTTATGGTTACTTGATCGAATTCTCAAAGAACAATGGGTAAGGCTTTTTATTTTTTACTTTATTTTACTTTTCATTTTATTTTACACTTTTGACCTAATAAAGTTTTTACTTAATGATTTTCTCAATGAATATTTGGCTTGTTCTGGAACAAAGAGGTTCTTTTGTAAAAATAATTGGTTCTCAATCCAGAAACCAATTCTAACAGCATTTTCATTTGGCAATTTTCCATAAGTAAAACAATAAAGAAATTAAAATTACTCTTTGCTTCTCCACTTATAATTTCTGCACCATCATCAAAGGGAAAGTGGAGAAGAGAAAGACAATATTCTATCTGAAAGTGGAGATAATGCGTTCTGGGTGTGATCTTGAGCAGGGCTTTTGTTGAAGATGAGAGGGCAGGGGAAGGTCATGCATTAAAATCACCCGAGGGGCTGTTGCAAGTACACTCAGTGTTTGCTCTCCCTCAGGAACACCTAATTTATAGTCAGCAATGTAACAGAAAAGGCACAAGCACATTAAATTGTGCAAACCAGACTTGTAAATTCTAATTAATCATGAAAGAATGAGTCATGAAACTAAGGCATCAATTGGTTTATGTGTGAAACTCATATGCCTTACAAAATAAATGATTTCAGTAGTTTCTTTTATGTAGACCTTAACTCTCTAAGAAATAGAGTTTTCTGATTCTTAGAAATATAAGTCATCTTTGTGTATTTTATGCCTTTTGGATATGGGAGTCAACTAAAAAGTTCTTAAGTTCAAATAATGTACTTCTCTGAAGAATAAGTCATGTCTGACTCTTTGCGATCCCATGGACTATACAGTCCACTGAATTCTCCAGGTCAGAATACTGGTGTGGGTAGCCTTTCCCTTTTCCAGGGGATCTTCCCAACCCAGGGATCGAACCCAGGTCTCCTGCATTGCAGGCAGATTCTTTACCAGCTAAGCCACAAGGGAAGCCCAAGAATACTGGAGTATATAGCTTATCCCTTTGTAAAGGGATCTTCTGGACCCAGGAATCAAACTGGGGTCTCCTGAATTGCAGGCTGGTTCTTTACCAACTGAGCAATCAGGGAAGCCCTAAAGAATATGTAATATACCCATACTCAATTTAAAGTTTAAGATTATATGTTCTCTAATAATCTCATTTTCCTTGGATGTTGGTTGTCGTCTATCTTAAACAGGATCCCAAAAATTAAATGGGAGAAGACAGGAGAGCTCCTTCAGGGAGGAGACCTGTGCTGTTGAGGTGTGGCGGATGGCTGTTGGGTGTGTGCCCTCTGAGTCCCACTGGAAAGGGTCTTGTCTTCTCCTCCCTCCTTCCTTCTCCATTAAATGCTCTCCAGCTCTGTCACTGTCTGACTCTCTCACACACAGAGTTACTCTTTAAAAACTGAAGAAAAAAAAAAAAAAAAAACTGGATATGAGAGACTCTGGCACAGAACCGTTGGCAAATGGTGCCAGCAAATTCTGGCAAATTCTCGTTGCTACAGGAAAAGCCTTTAGAAAGAAAAACCCTTTGTGACAAGTAGTAGGTAATGAGAAGATAACTTGAAAAATACAATATACCTTTGTTTATGATTGTTACATGTGTGAACTGGGTGTCTCACCATTTTAAAAAGTTTTCAAAGGAATCTCATAATAACATTCAGCAACACGATACTCTTCACATGTACATTCTAGGTATCACTTTTCCCTAAAATATGTTTGCATTAAAGACCCCAGGAGATACCTCAACAGATAATTTAACTCTTCATCCAATTTCAAAATTGGGAGATCATTTGAAAACACAGATAAGGTATCCCAAAAGGAGTTTCTGGATTTTTGTGTTATCCATTTTTACTTCTTTCTGATCCTCAGGCACATATATTTTCTCTAGCCTGTTGGAGTCTAAAGAAGGCTGAGTGCTAAAAAATTGATGCTTTTGAATTGTGGTCTTGAAGACTCTTGAGAGTCCTTTGGACTTCAAGGAGATCAAACCAGTCAATCCTAAAGGAAATAAGCCCTGAATATTCATTGGAAGGACTGATGTTGAAGTTGAAGCTCCAATATTTTGGCTATCTGATACGAAGACCCAACTCGTTAGAAAAGACCCTGATCCTGGGAAAAATTGAAGGCAAGAGGAGAAGGAAGAGGCAGAGAATGAGATGGTTAGATAGCATCAGTGACTCATGGACATGAGTTTGAGCAAACTCTGGGAGATAATGAAGGACAGGGAAGCCTAACATGCTGCAGTTCATAGGGTTTCAATGAGTTAGACATGCCTTTGCAACTGAACAACATTCTTCTTGCTTTACTGGCAGTTAAAGTAATTTGCTAAATTTTCTACCTGAGACCATCAAGGAAACTCACGTATTTGTTCTTTATGTTTCTCATTTACTTATTTAAAACTTTGTAAAATTTTATTTTGGAGTATAGTTGATTAACAATGTTATATTAGTTTCAGATGTACACCAAAGTGATTCAGTTATACATGTATCTATCTCTTCTTTTTCAAATTCTTTCCCCATTTGTGTTATTACAGAATATTGAGCAGTTGGTTATCTGTTTTAAATATAGCAGTGTGTACATGTCAGTCCCAAATTACCAATATATAGTACTAGTTCTTCTAGATTCTAACTTTGAATCCTGACTCAAACTATCTGAGCTTACCTTTTTTCTTTTCAATATATGTGTCCCAATATTTCCATTATCCTCCCCAAAGACAACACTAGGTACTTACTTAAATATCTTATTTCTAGCAAAAAAATAACTTACTTTCCTCAAAGCCTAGAGTTTTGCTTGTATAACAAAAGTTGATAGAATTGTTTCTCTAGCTTGGTTGAGAATTCTTATCTCTAGGGAGTTGATTTAATTTTTACTGCAGCTATATGCTCTGCAAGTAGTTCTGTTTTACATATGAATCACATATAAAAGCACCCAAGATAGGCAATCTACATGTGTTTTTCAAGATGATTTTTTAAAACCTCCCCCATCTTTCAGCACAGAATATCACATACAAGAGGAGCTCATTTTGCTCTCTATTTAAAACAGAGAACAGTCTTATTCTATTGAAACTAATTTCCTTTGTTAATTTTTGATGATACATGTTAATTTAAATTTAAAAATGGGAAGAGAGTATAATATTCTGGGAAATTTTTTAAATCCCACCATTTCCCCCCAAGAACTTTGTCATCTTTCTCAGGTATTATTTGTACTTGTATTGGGTTGGCCAAAATGTTCATTTGAGTTTTTCCATAACATCCTACAGAAAAATCCAAACAAACTTCTTGGCTAACCCAATACCATTGGTGTAGTATTTCAATTGACATAACAGATGCCATATTTCTGTCAGAGCAAATCTTCCTTGAGGAGAATCCTTACCATCCAACTTCATGGGCCTCTGTCATAAAGTGAGTAGCCAGGTAAAGTCCAGTGAATCACAGGAGGCCTTTGGCACTGAGTCAATGAAACCAGAAGATGTACCCACCAGTGTCCAGCTGGCTCTAGCTTATACACTCTTCCTCTGATCCAAATGGATAAGATGAGGCTGTTCTGGCTGTAAGGCAGTTGTAGGGTAAAAGCATTCTTGCATATGGTTTACTCTCCTAAGCTGACAACTCCAAATATTCACTACAACATCTGCACAGAATAGAAATCTTGGAATATTTCCCATTTCCAAGGGAAGATTCTAGGATCATTCAACTAATCAAAGCCATACCTTGAGGTCAAGTACAAAGGGGTAATGCCTATAGCTTTTTTTTAGTCTGTCAAGTTCTGAATATGAAAAGTCCAGTGACACCAACCCATGGGCTCAAAAAGATTTAAAAACTCAGATCTAAGTATATGTACATATCTTTCAAGTATAACAAAATTGACCCATCTCTAGGCCACATGATTGCCAGCTTAGTTGCCCAGGTTCTGAGCTTTGGCACTTCTGGAGTCAATCTATTTGTTATCTGCTCTGTGAAAGCTTAAGGAAGCATTTCAATAGCCAGCTCTGTTGTACAAAGAAGTCCTATGGAGAGAGATCAACCAGCTACCTAATCTGCTCCTCCACAGTGACATGGTGTCCCTGAAAAGAAACGCTAAGAACATGGTGACCAATTCTGTGTTACTAGATGGGCACATTGTGAAGCAGGAAATGGCACTGCGATTTTGGCTATTCAACTCACTGCCTGAAAACAACATACTCTTGTATTTCTGTTGAGTAGAACAGAACTAAACAATTCTTTTTCTTACTATATCTCAGCTAATTCATTAAATGATTTCACGATTGACTCGAGAAAGGCAAGAAAAATATAGTTATCATTTTTCTCTGAACAAGACTTTAAATGACATTAAAAGTCTATGTATTACATTAAAAATTATTCAAAAAGCAAAACAACAACAACAAAAAAGAACCTGAGGGGGCTTGGAGGACTCAGAATTAGCAAATTATTTTTATATGTTTCATTGCCTTCCTTCTCCCAGGCAAAATAGAAAAACAAATGAGACACAAATTCTCCACATCATCAAATCTAACTCCTAAGTAGAAAGTCTCTGGTATTCTAGCCCTAAATATTTTAGATTCTACAGAAACTTGGATAATTCTAAAGTTTGGTTAATATCCATAGCCACCAATAATCAAGTCAGTAGAAGTCATATTTAACTGCATTAATAACATCACCCTCTAAATTCACGATGAGCTTTCCATAAACTTGTGTGCAGACATAAGTCTTTAAACTGTTTTGCATTTAGTCAGGAATATACCATGAATAAATGACATAAAAAGGAATTTGAATTTTGATGCATAAAGAATAGTCACCTATTCTTTACGACAGTTAATTTTTAATTCGCATATAGAAAAATTCTAGATTCCCTGGAAATAGATAAATGCGAAGTATATTCATCAGCTCTAAATCACCTATCCTTTAGACAGTCTCTCCAACTCCAATACCCAAAAGAACAAATTCTGGTGCCAGTGTCTTTCTAGTTTTATGACGCATTTAGTAGCATACCTAAATAGATTGAAGACCTTGTCATTATCAAAGATGGCTGGAAGGATAAATCCAGTTTCAAAGGAGTGTTGCTTGCTTTGTTTTCTAAAGCTCAGGCTCATAATGCATGGTATCCCAATTAAGCTACACTATCAATGCAGTCCAGAAAAACTTGCCCCAGACTGAAAACTGAAGTCTAGCTGAGGTTCTCTTCCCGCAGAGAAAGTGTTTGAGACTCAGGGCTGAGTGGTAGCAGAGGGAGCAGTTGGATATGAAGGGAATGAGCACAGTTAGTATCCTTTGGAACCTGGGGTATTTGGTCCTCTCTAGGTCTATTGTGTGTGATGGTTGGATGGGGGCTGGGCCATGGCTTTGGGGCCTTGCTTGGAAGAATTCGGAATGTTCATAGATCAATTACTACTGTTGCCTACTCTCAAAAACACATCTATGACAAAGAAACCTACTTTTCTCCCAATTCTTAGGAGCAGAGAAATGTTGGAGAAAGAGATGATAAGTTTATATGCTTCCTCTAAAATCCTCCAAGTCCAAGAGGCTCTCTGTGTGTGGTCTTGCATAAAAAGGCAATGTGGTTGAATTTAAAATCAAAAAGGTTAATGGTGGTCAGATCAACAGTCTCCCAGAACAAAAAACAACACATATAATTGGACAGAATTCAAATAGTCTCATCACAGAACAAGACTAATAAAGGTGAACAGGAAAAAACAGGAATTTAGGTTCAGTTCAGATGAGGTCAAAGGTTAAATGCCTGGATAGTATTAATTCTCTAACTTAAAGATGATTTCTCATAAAACTTCAAGAACTTTTCCTTTCACATTAGCAGAAATACCATATTTCCTGACATGCCCCTCTAACTCATTTAGGCCTGGGTCCAGAAGATAAGACAAGTCATCTCTCCAACTCTTCAGGCCTTTGATCAAGGCCCACAGTCACAAAACTCCCTTGTTCTGCTGTCTCTCAGGGCCTGTTCATGGGATGGCTAGGGACTGGGTAGCTTGGGTATGTCTTCTCTTGCCCTTTTTGTCTTCACTGCCATGCCAGGCTGAACCAGGCACATACTAATACAGCTGCTGGGTTTCACTGCAGGAAATAGGTAACTTTTGGGGGAGAGTGAGATGAGGCCCATGTCTAATTTGTTGAATAGGTTATAAACAGCTTTGGGATATTTCAAGACGTAAGACTGCATTTAAAGCTAAGGGGTTATTAGGAAGAGTGGTAATAATAGTCATAACAGTCATTAGTGTCCTATTAAAATACAAACAAAGGAAATGAGAACATGTATCTTTAATAATCTGATGCTAACACAACAAACCAAACAAAATAAATAAGTGAAACTGGCTTTTGGCTTCTTTGGAATGGACAATGACCTGCCCACTGAATATATTTACATCTTTGCAAGAGACTATGTGAAAGCTATCATGTGTGATAAGGCATTAAAAAAAAAATCAAATGGTTCTTATATTCCTTCAGTACATTTGAATCTAATTTCAGCGTCTACCAAAAGGAAATAACAACTTGACTGGGTACACCATGTAAACCTACGTGCTGTCAACTGCCAAGAAAAAATAGAGTACTTCCTCCCTGCTAGCCGGGCCTTCCTTTTCTTACAGCAGAGGTCCCCAGCCTCCAGGATCCAGTGCCTGATAATCGGAGGTGGAGCTGATGTAATGATAATACAAACAAAATGCACAATAAATGTGCTTGAATCATCCCAAAACCACCCCCTACCCCAGTCTGTGGAAGAATTATCTTCCACAAAACCAGTCCCTCGTGCCAAAAGGACTAGGGGCTGCTGCCTTATGGGGGAAAGGGGCAGGGGAGCAGAAGGGGTCCTATGGGCACGTGGATTATAACTGATCACCTTTTCTTGCCGGTACTTCTAATTAATGTGATTTTGGAAAATATAAGTTTTCTTTGGTTAGACAGATGGGAAACTAGCCAAGAGCTTCTAAATCTAGAGTTGTGTGCGTAAGCAAGGTGGGCTCTCTGGGTAGATAGAAACTGCCCTATGGAAATATTCTCAAATGATGCTAAAGGTAAGCTAATAATAACAATGTGTGCTTATCATAAATTAAGGGGCCGTTCCAATTCCCAAGTTTCCTTCCTCTTACAAATATGTGTTTGAGTGTATGAATGAGTGTGTGTGTGTGTGTGTGTGTGTGTGTGTGTGTGTTTTCTCTCATCCAAGTGACCAGATACTCCAACGGACATTACCAACAGGATATGCAGGGTGTGGGTGTCTGGAGGTAGTTAGAGCAAACTTTTGAGAGGCAGAGACCTCATCCAGGAAGTAGGGGGATGGGAAATGTCCTGCTTCTACCTCTGTTTGGAAAGGGCCGTCCTTGACACATCGTTTCTCCCGAGAGAAAGAAGCAGGGCTTAGACAAAGGAAGGCTTGATTCATGATATAATCTTGCTCCAGAAAGGACTTAGAAATTACTTTCTTCTCATGGATGAATGGATTGGCTCACAATTAAATGTATACATAAAGTGATGATGTGGATTTGCTGTGTGCATTGTAATGGGATTTTCTCTCTGCTTTAGATAGATGACTCTGTGTGTTAAGGAACTGCTTACCAAGAGAATAGAGATCGGTATATCAATTATGCTTTTAAGTTCATATATTCTTTATTCACACAATAAATATTTCTTGAATGCTTATTATAAGGCAGCCGTTGTGTTACTTTGAAATGATATATATGTATATGTGTGTGTGTGTGTGTGCAGTTCTAAACAAATCTCCTGTGTGAAATATGCTAAGATTATCATACCAGTAACTGGGATGCATGAAGTATTTTAGATTCTAGAAAGAAAAATCTAGACAATTTGTGGCTACTATTTCTTTTTGTAATTTTTTTTTTTTAGTTGCTCTGCTGGGTCTTCATTGCTACAAGGGGGCTTTTTCTGGTTGCGGCGAGCTGGGGCTACTCTAGTTGTGGTGTGCAGGCTTCTCATTGCAGAGGATTCTCTTGTGGAGCACAGGCTTTAGAGCGTGGGCTCAGTAGTTGTGGCACATGGGCTTAGTTGCTCCATAGTAATGTGGAATCTTCCCGGACCAGGGATCAAACCCATGTCCCCTGCGTTGGCAGGCAGACTCCTAACCACTGGACCACCAGGGGAGTCCTATATTTCCGACTGGTAACTGTTACTGTCACTGTCTTGTACCCCTTTCTATATATTATCTCATTAATCCTCATTTTGATAGTAGTGACCATTATTATTTCATTTTCTTTTAGAGATGAGGAAATAAATCTTAGGTTGTATCACTTTGGTAGGGCTGCCATAATGAAGTCCACAGACTGGGTAGCTTGCACAATGGAAATGTATTTTCTCCCCTGTTCTGGAGTTCCTCATTATGGAAAAGTGCCCAGGTTATCAAGGGGTGAGCACTGTGTTCCTTTACCTTGGGGGTGTTAGCAAGAAATGTGGACACCCACAGACAGTTCTGCACTCACACTTTTCTCATCTGCCTTGAGAACCTTCCTGTAAGTAAAACTCTGGTCAGACCTCTTGCTGGCAGGTCAGGGTGTACCTGGCATGCTTGAGTTCTCAAAGGAAATATAGCACAATCTGTGAGCCTTCCTAGCTGCAAAAATAACCAACTTCTCTTGCAGTGTTTAATGAAATGGAGGGAAATAATCTACCTACTTTCTTATACATTACTGTAGCAAATGAGTTTAATCACTTCATGCAATAGGGGGCTCTGAGCGAGGATCACCTTCAGGTGAAAGCTGGAGGAAAAAAGATGCAGATAGATGAACCTGTTAGAACCCTGGCTGTAGGTCTCTGCTGTGGCCCCGAGTCTATTCACATGATATGGTTCAGTCTGAGGAGCCCTGTTGGGGGTGTGATCTCACTTGTCCACAGCAACAAGCTCTGAGCCCAGGCTGGGTGGGTGCTGTGTGTTACAACTCCTGCTTCCCATAGGAGGAAGCTGAGGCTCAGCTAAAGAGGAGGACCTTCTAAACCCTATAGCAGTAAGTGCCAAAGTACATTAGAACCCGGAGATTCTGATTCCCACTATTCTACTCTAGCCATTCCCAAGTACTTCTTCTCTAAGGCACCACCCTCTGTGTTGCAAAGACAGGTTTGCTGTCATAGCACCCATACTGAGCAGCATGGGGATGCTGCTGCTGCTGCTGCTGCTGCTAAGTCGCTTCAGTCGTGTCCGACTCTGTGCGACCCCATAGACGGCAGCCCACCAGGCTCCCCCATCCCTGGGATTCTCCAGGCAAGAACACTGGAGTGGGTTGCCATTTCCTTCTCCAATGCATGCAAGTGAAAATTGAAAGGGAAGTCACTCAGTCGTGTCCGACTCTTCGAGACCCCATGGACTGCCGCCCACCAGGCTCCTCTGCTCATGGGATTTTCCAGGCAAGAGTACTGGAGTGGGGTGCCATCGCCTTCTCCAGCATGGGGATGTGACCTACCTAAAAAGAGATCTCTTCACCTCAGGATCACTCATCTCTAACCTGACATGTATCTGACACCTTCTCTTGTCAGATTTCAGTGTCAAGATTACCTTCTTAAAATAAAAAGATTTTTACAAAGTAACAGAATTTAAAACTGAGTTGTTCAAATGTTACTGTTTTTAATCTGACTATTCTTATCTTAAAGTGGGATCATTCCCAGGGAAAAGAGGAAGGTTCCACCCCTGGTTCCTTAAATAGCCAAAAGCTGGAGTCCAGAATTCAGCAACCTTTACCCCCAAAGTTTCTTGCAACATAATTTCCCAGTTGGTTGATGCCAAGGCAAAAAGACACCCTTTTAATGATTAGAGAGGATCAGTTGCTTAAATGATTTCTTGTCAATGATGCATTTATGGTTTTACAATAAAATGACTTTTAAGAAAAAGATTATTACCTTCTTAGAGACCACATTGGTGACCCTCCTCTCAGAAGGAAATGCCTACTCCTACCCAGTCATGCTTTGTCACATCACACATCATCCTATCTACTTCCTTTATGGTACTTGATATATGTTTGTAATTATCTTGTTGTGTGTTTGTTTACCTGTTTGCTATATTGCTCATCCATGACACAGCAGCTTCATCCAGAGAGGGAGCTGGGGAACCCTTCTGGCCACTTGCCCTCAGCGCCCACAGCAGAGTCGGACAAACAGCAGGAGTTCAAGGCCAACACCAACCAGGGAACCAGGAGAAGCACGACTACAGTCATCCTAAGGCTCACAGAATGGGAAGGAGGCAACTTCATACCCCGAATGAGCTGCTTCCTCTCCATTTGATCTTGACTCATTTTAACCTCTGTTATGAGCTGAATTGTTGTTGTTTAGTTGTTAAGTCATGTCCGACTCTTTTGCGGCCCCATGGACTATAGCCCACCAGGCTCCTCTGTCCGTGGGATTTCCCAGGCAAGAATACTGGAGTGGGTTGCCATTTCCTTCTCCAGAGATGAGCTAAATTATTTCCCCCCAATCCCCAAACTCATATTTTGAAGTCCTCATCCCCAGTACCTCAGAATGTGACTGTATTTGGACATAGGGCCTTTAAAGAGGAACTAAGTTAAAATGAAGTCATTTGACTCAGCTGGTAAAGAAACTGCCTGCAATGCAGGAGACCTGGGTTTGATTCCTGGGTTGGGAAGATCCCCTGGAGAAGGGAGAGGCTACCCACTCCAGTATTCTAGCCTGGAGAATTCCATGGACTGTATAGTCCATGGGATTGCAAAGTCAGACATGACTGAGCAACTTTCACTTTCACTCTCACAATCCAATATGAGCAGTGTCCTAATAAGATGTAGGAATTTGGACACAGACACGTATGGAGGGGAGACAGTGTGAAGATACAGCAACAAGGTGGCCCGCCTAAAACCCAGAGAGAATTCTCAGAAAAATGTAATTCTGCCAATACCTTGACCTCACGCTTCTAGCCTCCAAAACTGTGAGAAAATACATTTCCATTGGTTAAGCTACATTGTCTATGGACTTTGTTATGACAGCCCTACCAAAATGATACCACCTCTCTGAGACTTATTTCTTCACCTCTAAAATAAAAATAATAATGGTCACTCCTATTAAATGAGGGTTAACAAGGTAATGCATGGAAAGGAACACAACACAGTGATAGGAACAAAGACATCACTCAGAAATACTAGCTGCAAAAATTGCTTTCTTCCTAGAATCTAACTCCTTCATGTGTCATAGTTATTCACATGATTATCTTCGTATATTTCACATAGGAGATGGTTTAGAATTATGCACACCTATATCATTGCACAGTAACACAATGACTGCCTTACTTTAAGTATTCAAGAGATGTGTGTCTCTCTGAGGGGAGAGGGCAGCAATTGTGTGGTCATCATGTACTTTCTAGCCTCCATGACTCTTGGCTTTTGCGGCAGATTTTTGCATGACTGGCTCCTTCACGTCATTCCCTTCCCACCTCAAATCGCACTCAGCAGAGAAGTCTCTCATTCTTTTAAAAAATATTTATTTATTTGGCTATCAGGTCTTAATTGTGGCACACGAGATCTTTCATTGTGGCACATGGACTCCGTAGTGACAGCACACAGGCTTAGTTGCCCTGCCACCTATGGCATCTTAGTTCCCCAACCAAGGATCAAACTGGCATCCCATGCACTGGAAGGTATATTCTTAACCAAGAAGACCTAGAGAAGCCTCTGAAAATCCAGTTTACCTCCCTTCACCCCAGTCACTGGATGCATTTCAGATATTGATTCCTTTATCACCTTTTTTATCCCATGATACCCCATACTCCATGACAGCAGGGACCCTAGCACATTCATCACCCTTTGATCAAAAATGTTGGTCATTAAATAGCCAATAAATCAAAAAAGAGATAACTGAATAGGGGAGACTACTTCCCATTAAGCTGAATCCTGGGGAAGGGGCTGATTCTGTGAACTGCGCAGTGTTTCTTATATTCTGGCCTTGGCCTCCAGGGACATGGTTTCCTGGAGAGAAGAAATACTGAGGTGCTGTAGGAGGATGATAGATGAAAAAGGAAAGCCAGTTAGAGGTGGATTCCCAGCCCAGCTTTGCCACTAACTGGGACAGCCTACTGGGGAGGTACTCAGCCTCTCCAAGCCTCACTCTCAGCAAAAAAAAAAAAAAAAAAGACTGTAAGTAATTCTGTACTCTGAAGAACTGTTGGAAAGATTCACTTAGTAATGTTTTAAAAGCACATGGCAAATAGAAGCTCAGTAAATGGTGTCATTTACAAATATTTTTAAGAGAGAAACTAAAAGGGCAAGCCACTCCACCCTGTATTTTGACCTAATAGAAGGTGTTTAAGATAAGTGTAAAAACTTAGCCATGCTGACAGTTTAATGTAAAGAGCTAGTGTTTTAACCCATCTGGAAAATATAGATCAGATCTCTGATGTCCTGACCCCCCGAGGGTTCTTTTTTTCCCATTATGTGTGTGCATGCTGAATTGTTCCAATCCTGTCTGGCTCTTTGCGATCACATGGACTGTAGCCCACAAGGCTCCTCTGTCCATGGGATTCTCCAGGCAAGAATATTGGAGCAGGTTGTCATTCCCTCCTCCAGGGGATCTTCCAGACCCAGGGATCGAACTCACATCTCTTTTGTCTCTTGCATTGGCAGGCGGGATCTTTGTCACTAATGCCCACCTGGGAAGCCCCTTCCCATCATGTACAACTATTTTATTTTTATTTTGAAGAACATGCTAAATTATGTAAAGTGGTATTAATATACACATACAGATAGTCAAGTCTATGAGGACAGAAACAATTTGATGAAATATTTTTAAAATTATTTTTAATTGAATATAGTTGATTTTCAAAATTAGTTTCAGGTGTACAGCATAGTGATTTGATATATTTATAGATTATAACTATCTATTAAAAATTTTTTTTGATGTGGACCATTTTTAAAGTCTTTCTTGAGTTTGTTAAAATATTACTTCTGTTGTTTATGTTCTGTTTCTTTGGCATTGAGGCATGTGGGATCTTGGTTCCCTGACCAGGGATTACATCCACAGCCCCTGCGTTAGAAGGTGAGGTCTTAACCACCGGACCACCAGGGAAGTCCCTAGATGGTTCTCTATTTAAAGTTATAAACGGAGAGTCCTTCCTAATTTTCTATTGACCTCCCTTAGATCACAGAGAATCCTACTCTGAAGGACATAATGATTCTTTTATCTTCAGAATTATCTTCACACTGATGAAAGTTTCCCAATTTTGAGAAGCAAATTATTGATATAGCTTGATATTTAATTACTTAATATTACTGTCATGGGAAGAGGACTTTAAAAGAGCCCCAAGGCACATTTCAGTGGCGTCAGTCACCGTCAGTACCAAGCTGTGGTGATATTTCTCATCTGCAACTTGGGGGAGGGAGAGAACTTATAATGCATGTTGTGCTGATTTATGCTGATTTCAGCAGGCTTGCCCGGGGTGGGGGGCTAGCGCCTGCATGAAGGATATGTTCCGGATATGTGCAGGTGTTCCTCATACCGTATTGTTATGCCATGTTTGCTGAGTGGTGATAAGTCATTATTTTCCCATGAGCAACTGCCTACTGCTGTCTCAGACTTCTGAATCATGCCAGGCTTAGGGCTGTTTTCCCAGCAGGTGCAGTCACCTGAGAAAGATGAAATACCACAAGCATCCTCTCCCCATCACCTCTTCCTTTCCTAGGCAATCCCAAGGGAAAAAAACACCAGGAGCCAAATTTGAAGGAGTAAATACCAAAGTGGACCTGGATCTTCATTAGGCCTCAGCACATACCAGGGCAGTGATTAACATAGTTCCTGAGTTTAGTTCCTGCAGCACCTCAGCCTTCCCCCGCCTTGTCTAAAGAGTGAAATTAGATTGTCCCTCACTCCACAGAGGTTGCTGGACTCTTGTGATGAATGAACTGGAAGCAGACCATCTTTAGGAACTTTCCAGACAGCCTCTTTTTACTCTCCACCCTCCTTTCCCGATTAGGGATCCTACAGTTCTGAGGAAAGATGCTTTTCTTTTCTGTTAAACACTTGAGTAAGAAAAGAAAAAAAGAAAGTTGATTTTCTATGTCCCTCCAGAATTAAAGAGACTTGATGCTAAGTAACTTCAGTCGTTTCCGACTCTGTGGGACCCCATAGACGACAGCCCACCAGGCTCCCCCGTCCCTGAGATTCTCCAGGCAAGAACACTGGAGTGGGTTGCCATTTCCTTCCCCAATGCATGAAAGTGAGAAGTGAAAGTGAAGTCGCTCAGTCGTGTCCGACTCTTAGCGACCCCATGGATTGCAGCCTAACAGGCTCCTCCGTCCATGGGATTTTCCAAGCAAGAGTACTGGAGTGGGGTGCCATTGCCTTCTCCGAAAGAGACTTGAGACAAAAATATCTGGGTCTTATATCCAACATCCCCATCTTCCACCAGACTTGAGACAAAAATATCTGGGTCTTATATCCAACATCCCCATCTTCCACCAGTCTGCCTGTGGATCACCTCCAACCAAATGTACTCCTTGCCTTCCATCTTGCATCCAGTATCTTGAAAACAAATTTTAAAATGTCACTTTCTTTTCTTAAACCTCTCATTGCTATTTGGCTCCCAGTCTCTTCCTGGTCCAGGCCTTCCCCATCCTGTAGCACCTACTTTTCGTCCTTACACCCCAACCACGGAACTGGCCACGTGTTCTGTTTCTGGCCCTTGTACATGCTGCTACTAACACCTACAGCAGTGATTCTCAAGGCTAGAGATGCCATGTCCCGGACAAACTGTTTGGAAATCTCTGGGGATGGACTCTGAAAACTTCTTAGGTGACTGTAAAGTACAGCCAGTTTAGGTACAGATGCTCAGCTCTGGCTGAAGGGTGAAGTCCTAAAGTCCCAGAGCCCAGCTCACACTTTAGCCTACAACATTTGCATCCCCATGCATGGGCCTCGGGCATCACTAGTTTTTTCCAGTCTCCCTAGGGGCTTGCAGTTTTGAGAAGCACTGTCCTCGAGGGTGCCTTCCTATGATCCCTGGAAAACTTGGACTTCTTCCATAGGTCTCAGTCTGATGGAACTTTCTGAGAAGGCTTCCCTGAGCCAGGTGCTCACATCATGCCGTCCTGCAATGAGGACTCAGTTCAGTTCAGTCACTCAGTTGTGGCCGACTCTTTGCGACCCCATGGACTGCAGCATGCCAGGCTTCCCTGTCCATCTACCAATTCCCAGAGCTAGCTCAAACTCATGGCCATTGAGTCAGTGATGCCATCCAACCATCTCATCCTTTGTTATCCCCATCTCCTCCTGCCTTCAATCCTTCCCAGCATCAGGGTCTTTTCTAAGGAGTCAGCTCTTCACATCAGGTGGCCAAGTTATTGTAGTTTCAGCTTCAGCATCAGTCCTTCCAAAGAATATTCAGGACTGATTTCCTTTAGGATGGACTGGTTGGATCTCCTTGCAGTCCAAGGGACTTGCAAGAGTCTTCTCCAAAACACCAATTCAAAAGCATCAATTCTTTGGCGCTTAGCTTTCTTTATGGTCCAACTCTCACATCCATACATGACCACTGGAAAAACCATAGCCTTGACTAGACAGATCTTTGTTTGCAAAGTAATGCCTCTGCTTTTTAATATGCTGAGGACTCAGCAGGATGGTGGTCAGGTGGTGAGCCTCTCGAAGGCAAGGACAGTGCTGGTGCCTTCAGTCTCTAGAACAGTGCCTGTCATCCTCAGCTGGGCACCGTGTTGGGAGCATAAAAGGGTTTCTGTCCTTGTGGAGTTCCCATTACTCTTGTCAAGTTCTCCATTCACCCATTATTTCCAGAGACAAAATGTGCAGCAACCTCGCCCTCTGCCCCAAAAGCATGGTACTGATACCCAGGAGCTAGAGAATAGCGTTGCTCAGCTCCCAGCTTTACAGGGACATCCTTCAACAGAAGGAACTCCTGTGGAGAATATTTCCAACCCTGGAAACAGTGATCTCAACCTGTTAGCTCTACAAATTAAAAATTTAAAAAAGTGAGGACACCAGTAAGAAGAATGCTCAAAGGCTAATTTTCAGAGAAGATTCTGGACGCAATTTGTTTCATTTTGAATCATTACTATGAACAGAGGCAGACTTCATCTGTTGTTGTGTTGTTGTTTAGTTGCTAAGTTTTGTCCAACTCTTTGTGACCCCGTGGGCTATATAGCTTGCCAGCTTCCTCTGTCCATAGGATTTCCCAGGCAAGAATACTGGAGTGGCTTGCCATTTCAGGGAATCTTTCTGACCTGTGTCTCCTGCATTGGCAGGGCATTGCAGGCAGATTTTTTTAACTCTAAGCCATCTGGGAAAAGTTTGTCTGGAAGGTTCTAAATGCAACCTGTGAACAGCTGACTGAAGGAGACACTGTTGGAGTCGCAGATGATGCCTGTCAACATGGAAGGATGACCATGGCAAGAAGATAGTGAGTAAAAGTCTCAGAAGCGTTGTGTATATGTCATTACTTTTAACCTCTGCAACAAAATACTTCTTTTCAGGCATTAAAGTATCATGCAGGGGGGCTGTATTCAAGTCCAATGTTTGCCACCAACTGTGTGAGCTTGAACAAGTTACTTACCCTTGCTAAACTTCAGTCTCCTGGACTATTCAATGTGGACAATCAGGTTACGCATTTCAGAGGGTTGTTGTGATGATTAAGAGAGATCATACAAGTAAAGTTCCTTAGCATAGTGTCAGGCCTACAGTGATTTAACTACAACTATTTGCTACTGTTATTACATTCTCTAGCTAGAGTGAAAAGCCCAAGGGAGATGGTAAGTGGGCTAAGACAGGGACCAGGGACTTCACCGGGGACATCCTCTTGGTCTCAGTGCTGCATGTTCAGACGGAGGGACTGCAGGGAACCATAGGTTGCACAAGATCCATTTCCATTCCTTACTGGAATTCAGCTCTGGGTTTTTATCTATCAGCACCCCTTTTAAGAACTTTCCATGACTACCCAACCATATCTTCCCTTCTTGCATGCTTCATTGCTTTCCCTTTCCTTTTCTCCTTATATCTGAACAGGCATGAAAATTGATGTCTTGACACACTTGAATATTAGATCCAAGGACTTTCAGGTTTCTTCAATTTCATAATAATCACTCATTGTCCTGGTACAGCCATCATCATTGGTTGTGGTTTGAGTTTTTATTATTTCGGTTCTGTGAAGCTATTCTGAGTTAATTGTCATGAAGCATTATTTTTTTTTAAGTTTCCTTTAAGGAGTTTCCTTTTGTTTAGTTGTGCTTTCTTATATGAGCCTTTTCAGTTAACTTCTTCTTTACACATTTCATGGTCTAAGAAGTGAATGGGTTTCTATGGTGGCTCAGATGGTAAAGAATATGTTTGTAATGAAGGAGACCCAGGTGTCTGATCCCTGGGTCAGGAAGATCCCCTGGAGAAGGGAATGGTAATCCACTCCAGTATTCTTGCCTGGAAAATTCCATGGACAGAGGAGCCTGGCAGGCTACAGTCCATGGGGTCACAAAGAGTTGGACACAATTTAGTGACTGAAAAGCATCAATTAAAATATTGTTTATAATCATATATGTAAAAATTATCAAAGTAGAAAGTTGTGAGTCAGAACATGTGGATTCATCTATATATATTTAATTCTATAAGCTGTGGAAGATTGTTCAGTTCAGTTCAGTTCACTTCAGTTGCTCAGTCGTGTCTGACTCTTTGCGACCCCATGAATTGCAGCACACCAGGCCTCCCTGTCCATCACCAACTCCCGGAGTTCACTCAAACTCATGTCCATCGAGTCGGTGATGCCATCCAGCCATCTCATCCTCTGTCGTCCCCTTCTCCTCCTGCCCCCAATCCCTCCCAGCATCAGAGTCTTTTCCAATGAGTCAACTCTTCGCATGAGGTGGCCAAAGTACAGGAGTTTCAGCTTTAGCATCATTCCTTCCAAAGAAATCCCAGGACTGATCTCCTTTAGAATGAACTGGTTGTATCTCCTTGCAGTCCAAGGCACTCTCAAGAGTCTTCTCCAACCCCACAGTTCAAAAGCATCAATTCTGCGGCGCTCAGCTTTCTTCACAGTCCAACGAGATGGTAGTTTGACAAAATATTAAATATAAGTTGGGGACTGAGATTGTGCTTACAGAAAAGAATCCTCTGTAATACTCAGTAAAAGCCATCTGTCAAGACATCATTCATGAAGGAATAAAATCATCAAATAAGCCACTGCAGAAAGGAACATTCTCAGGGACCACCTCTGTTTCAGAATCTCATCAGGTTCATTCCTAGTTTCAGCTTATCTGACTGCAAGACCCTTGGAACTGCTTTGAAGTGTCAGATCAGCTCCAAGGGGCTCTGCCCAAACAGCAAAAATAAGGGCTCCTATTCTCTCATCTTTCACTTATATAATTTTAGAGGTAGTTTTCTGCATAAATGGTAAAGCAGAGAGGATGGAAGGAATGCACAGTGTTTTAAAAGTTGCTCACCTTCGCTTCCTCCCTTTATTCTCGGTCCATTACTGATCTTTATCTTACCTGAGCATCTGTCAATTACAAAGAGAATACTAAGAACCTTAATTTGGCCATTTATGTTCAAATTTAACAGATGTCTAGACTTTCCTAAGATTCTATTTTCTATAAAATGGGGATAAAAACACCTGAACGTTGTGAGGCTTGAATGTGACAGGACTCACTGAAGCACCTAGCCCAGGGCCTGGTACATGGTCAGTGCTCACAAATGTTAGCTATGACTCTAGTTACTATTGACCTCAGACCCCAAGCGCTACCCTCCCAGACTCCTTGCACATTTAAGTTCTCTTTCAGGTATGGCAGTGATACTGTGGTTGTTCCATCTTCAGGTTTTGGATTTCCTTTTCTCCATTTATGCATCCACTCAGATTTAGTCATAGCATGCTAGATTCTAGGGAGACTCACTATAGGAAATTCTTGCTCTCTCAGGACTTTGATTTATGCACTTCAGATCCGTAGAAAAACCTCACTCTTGACCCCAATATTCTTTTGGTTTCTATCCTTCCTTGAATTGTATAATCCATCTAGGAAAGTCTATTTGCCAAGTTTACATCTGTTTTACTCTTCTGCAGTTCTTAGTGATACCACATTAGTCACTCTTTGTAAACAGTTCTCCATATTACTCACCATGAAATAGGTTATCTGTTTGACATCAGAGAACAAAGTACTATTCCTAGGATGAATTTCAAATGTCACTGAGATACTTTTATCCTAGGTCTTGGGCATCACAGCTTAAGGTTTATCCACCCTACTGATCTTAAGTTCCCCTCTTCCCTGCCTTTACCCCAGATAGGTTTTAAAAAGAGTGAGGCTTCCCTCAGCAGAAGCTTTATCTTCCTTTTCCAACTTCTCTCCCTGCTTCTTCTCACTATGACTTTGATTTCCCCTATGGTTACATCCTTTTGGCCACATCATCCACTGTGTCAAGTATGTGCAAGTAATAGAACTTTCTGTGATGATGGAAATACACACATACACATATTGTATATTAATATATAGCCACATGTCACTATTGATCACTTAAAATGTGGCTCAGTTCAGTTCATTCGTTCAGTCGTGTCCAACTTTTTGTGACCCCATGGACCGCAGGATGCCAGGCTTCCCTATCCATCACCAACTCCTGGAGTTTACTCAAACTCATGTCCATTGAGTCCGTGATGCCATCCAACCATCTCATCCTCTGTCATCCCCTTCTCCTCCTGCCTTCAATCTTGCCAAACATCAGAGTCTTTTCCAATGAGTCAGTTCTTCACATCAGGTGGCCAATGTATTGGAATTTCAGCTTCAACCTCAGTCCTTCCAATTAATATTCAGGACTGATTTCCTTTAGGATGGACTGGTTGGATCTCCTTGCAGTCCTAGGATCTCTCAAGAGTCTTCTCCAACACCACAGTTCAAAAGCATCAATTCTTCGGCACTCAGCTTTCTTTATAGTCCAACTCTCACATCCATATATGACTACTGGAAAAACCATAGCTTTGACTAGATGGAACTTTGTTGGCAAAGTAATGTCTCTGCTTTTTAATATGCTGTCTAGGTTGGTCGTAGCTTGTCTTCCAAGGAGCAAGTGTCTTTTAATTTCATGGGTGCAGTCACCATCTGCACTTATGAATTTATTGCAGGTTACATCTGGATACTAGAAAGAAACTCTCATAGGTCCATGTGATGTAGGTGCCTGCCATCAGACTGAGACTCCCTTCCCCATCATTTTGCCCCTTGGAGGAGAGAGTTGGAGATAAAGAGCAGCAAACTTTTCCTCTTAATTGTCCCTCCTTTTATTTCTGTATTAGGTGGATTGATGCCTCTTACTTAGAGCATTCTTCTTGGGACCTAGGTGCACTTATTACTTAAGATAGTCACTGCTGCTGCTGCTGCTGCTAAGTCACTTCAGTCATGTCCGACTCTGTGCGACCCCATAGATGGCAGCCTAACAGGCTCCGCCGTCCCTGGAATTCTCCAGGTAAGAACACTGGAGTGGGTTGCCATTTCCTTCTCCAATGCATGAAATTGAAAAGTGAAAGTGAAGTCGTTCAGTCTTGTCCAACTCTTCGTGACCCCATGGACTGCAGCCCACCAGGCTCCTCCGTCCATGGGATTTTCCAGGCAAGAACACTGGAGTGGGTTGCCATTGCCTTCTCCTAAGATAGTCACAACACCCCTAAAAAACAGTTGTCATCCATATTTTATAGATGAGGCTCAGAAGAGTAACATGCTTGATATTGTACAGTTAACAAGCCACACACCTGACATTTAAACCAAGGCCTGCCATAAAGAAATCATCCTGTCTCTTCACTCTCCCCTCACCAGCCTATAACATAATCATCTTTGAGATTATTTGTCGCCATGACACATCAAAAAACACTGCCTGCTACCAAGCAGTCCTGACTTCTTGGTCTGATTATCTATGATTCTTTTCACAACTTTTATCTATTCCACATTTTTATTTCCTAGACTTAATCTTTCTCTTATGTTTTTCCCATAAAAGGCCACCTTCTACTCAGTTCTCCTGGTTTCACTGCCCTGCACCCCTATCCAGCTGGCATCATATGTGTTAAGCTATTCTGGGTCATGCTGCATTTCCTTACGATGTTTCCTACATGACTAAGCAGTGCACAGCTGAGCTTTCAATGGAGCTCCACAGATGCCTGCCTTAGTTTCCTGAGTCATATTTATACCAGAACACCGACAACTCCAGCTCTTTTATATAGCCTCTTCCTAAAAGGAGGCTCCGGAGAAGGCAGTGGCAATCCACTTCAGTGTTCTTGCCTGGAGAATCCCAGGGATGGGGCAGCCTGGTGGGCTGCTGTCTATGGGGTCGCACAGAGTCGGACACAACTGAAGTGACTTAGCAGTAGCAGCAGCAAAAGGAGGCTCACCAGCATCCTCTTAAGGAAATGGGATGCTTTCTCAAAGGGCTGAGTCTTTTTTATGCTATCAATTTGCAAGAGGCTTATAAAAAAAATCCAATGGATATTGACATTCAACTCACCTCATGATTCATCAATATGCTATTCTTTCCCACTTTGCTATTGAAGAAACAGAGGCTCAGAATGATTTATTCAATTTGTAGCAAACATATCAGGAAATCAGAAGGGTATCCAAGAATAGAAGCTAGTTCAATGTCCAGCCTAAAGTTAAGGCACAATTCCCAAAAGTTTTGAAGAGTCACCCCTTCCTAACAAAATCAAGGGTATTGGTTTCCAAGCAGTTCTTGGAAATGAAAATAGGCAGAACTGGAAATACTATTTCAGACCACACACTTAGCCTGCTCCTCACAATAATCTAGCGTTGGAAATTTCTCAAGACCAAAGTAACTTATCTTTTTAAGTATACTGTCTGCTGAGAGCAAGGAGTTAAGGGTAGAAGCAGCAGTGAACTCTTTTTTTTTTTTTCCCCTAATTGTAGCTGGACTTCTGAAAATATTCTGACAGCAGCATAAAAGCTATCTCCGTGCATGAATCAATCTAGTATTTTAGCAACACGAGAAATCTATAATGGCAGGTAAGAGTGTTTAATAAGTGGGATTGGGAAAAGTTTGATTTAAGCCAGTTCACTTATTTTATGGGATTGCTGAGAGGCCTTTGTAGGCAGTTATTTCCAGATAGCTTATCCTTGGTAAAGCTTGAAGTACCTTCCAAAGTTAAAGAGTACTTTAGAAAAAGGGAAGTCAACAACATTATCTTCTAAGGTTTCTTTATTGTTTGCATGAAGCAAACTTCCATTGTACTACATACTTTGAATGGAACTTCCTTTTAAATCTTCATTGGATTTTTTGATTACCCTCTTGTAAGATCAACAACAGCTATCCCATGATGGGAAAAAAACATGGTCCACTTTTGAAAAGTAACAAGAGCCATGTGCTATAAATGTAGACCCAAGATTTTTTCTTAGTGTAACTCATCACTACTCATGAAGAAAATTTAGAAGGACATGGAAGGGCATTGGTTTGTCCAGTATCAGTATTCAGGTCAGCTAGACTGAAAAGAAAATGAAGAGAGACCCAGTGGGTTAGTAACAGAAGCAGCATATAAAGACTTTAAAAAATAATGCTAATAAAGATATAAGCCAATAGCAGTAAACTACTATTTTTACTAGATACTAGGTACTAGGGCTACCCTGACAAATTACCACAAACTGGTTTCTTAAATAACTGAAATGTATTCTCTTATGGTTCTGCAATCGTGTGTTAGCACTGGTTCCTTTGGGGGCTCTCGGGGAGAATCTATCCTGCCTCTCTGTCCTACTGCCTGGGGGTTGCCAGAAAGACTAGGCATTGCTTGGGTGTAGCTGAATAGCTCTAATTTCTGCCTCACTCGAGTCCCTAAATGACAAGCCAGTTCTCAGTGATAGTCATTACTTGGCCGTCTTTCCTGTGTGTCTCTGTTTTTACGTGGCCTTCTTTTAAAGACCTGTCATTCAGATTTGGGCTACCCCCATGGCTTGGAGGTAAAGATTCTACTGGGCAATGCAGGAAACAAGAGTTTGATCCTTGGGTTGGGAGGATCCTCTTGAGAAGGAAATGGCAACCCACTCCAGCATTCCTTCCTGGGAAATCCTATGGACAGAGGAGTCTGGCGAGATACAGTCCGTGATATTGTTGTCACTGAGTCACTAAATTATGTCTGATTCTTTGCGACCCCATGAACTGCAGCACACCAGGCTTCCTTGTTCTTTACAATATCCTGGAGTCTGCTCAAACTCATGTCCATTGAGTCAGTGATGCCATCGAACCATGTCATCCTCTGTCATCCCCTTCTCTTGCCCTCAATCTTTCCCAATATCAAGGTCTTTTCCAATGAATTGGCTCTTTGCATCAAGTGGCCAAAGTACTGGAGCTTCAGCTTCAGCATCAGTCCTTCCAATGAATATGCAGGACTGATTTTCTTTAGGATTGACATTTGATCTCCTTGCTCTTCAAGAGACTCTTAGAGTGCATGGGGTCACCACAGAGTTAGGACTTAGCAACTAAACAATGACAACATTCAGATTTAGGGCCCACCTTAAACCATCATGACTTCATCTTAATTTAACCAATTATAGCTGAAGAGATGCTTTTTCCAAATAAGATCACATTCTGAAATTCCAAGTAGACATGAATCTTGGAGGATGCTATTCCATCAGTACAAGCATTATAGGAATTATCAGTATTCCGTGACCTCAGATATCTATAGAGAGACTCATGGCATGGAGGAGAGTGCTTGAATTGGCAATCTGGAGCCTGCTTATGCTACAGGCTTGGTTTGGTGTTGGACTTGGCAGTATCTTTGTAGTTCACACATGAATGGAGGGGTTAGAGGAGTTCAGAAGTCCTTACCTTGGGAACCTTGAACAGACTTCAAGACCTCCATTAATCTTCTAAGATTGTATGCACATCATTGCATCTAGTATGCTTACACTTTTTAAAAAAATAGAATTTCCCTGTCTTTTTTGAGTTTCCCTAAGAGAACTTAGACCCAAAAGGCTAAGAACAATTGTATCAAATCATCTGTAAGGTCATTCAGAACATTCTGATTTCTGGATATATGTTTGATCTGTTATATTTCCCCAATTTTATGATGCATTCAGAGTTTCTGGATTGTGTACTAAAAGTATAGCTTTTAATATTATTTTATTTTGAAGAGTTTCTGGCTCATTCATTTCTAATCTGCTTCATTCCACATAACCCACAGGGGGATCATTTTCTATGTTTCTCATGTTTTATGCAGTAGGAAATGTAAATTAAACTCAGAACTGGAAGGAAACAAGCTAATGTCTGCAATGAGGGGAGGGGTTGGGAGAAACATAGCTGAAAGAGTTTACAACTAGGCATACAGAGTTTGGTATCAAAGACTATAGAACAGAGCTGCTGAAAGGAAGCAAGTAGGGGAGGTGGGTAAGGCTGGAGGTGATGCTGTGGGATTGGAGCTGTAGAGTAGACTCCACTTTCCCCTCAGAGTCTGGGATGTCACTTGTCCCATATTTTAGTGTCTCCCTAGTAAATAACAATTTCCTAGTTATTAAAAGCAATTCCTTTTAAAGGCAGCTCTCATCAGATCACACAGTCTGTACTGTGTTTTGAAAGAATACACTCCCTCTGGTTTTCCTTGGCACCATTTATGCACATCCACGAACAACATAGCTCTTCAAGAACCATAGACAACTTGTTCATAGATCATCTGATCTCCATTTGTTTTACCCTCCTTTTTTTTTTTTTTTGACTGATTTTAATTTCTTCATCTTTTTGGAGCTTTCCCACAAACAGATGAGTGAGAGGAAGGAAATGGATTCTAGTCTACTGACTGAATTGCTACTTTTCTATTATTTGAAAAAAAAAATGTTTGGTCCTGAGAAGCAATTTTAGTTATATATCCTTTTCCCTGTTACCACAGAAAATCAAATCAATCTTTTTATATTGGTACAAGATAGAATTGAAAACTCACCTTTACTCTGAAAGGCTGGGTTTAAAATAATAAAAACTTTTTGAAAAAGAAATTTTTGTCCTTCATGATAGTTTGTCACTGATTTCCTTAATTTCTTTAAGCTTTGTTTCCATTTATATGACTATATTAGAAAATGTGAAAAAACATCAATCCTTTCCTAGTTTTTTTTACTCCACTCTAGGGATGTTCTGTAGGCTCATATGTGCATGAGTGGAGTCAGTTTCTCTCATGTATTCTCAAATTGACACTGCTGAGTATTCTTTTGAGAAAAAAACTCTCAAAGAAAGCCCCAGGTAAAAATCCATTCAGAAATGAGTGTGAAGTCTCTTTCCAAGAGAACACATTCTGCACATCCTTGTGAAAAAAGTAAACCAGAGTATAGCCAGAGACCCTCAGGGAATGTTGTGTTCATAATTATTCTTTAAAGGTCAGTGAAAAGAAGGAAAAGCACTGAGGAAGTTTTGAGATGGAACTTTCGAGTACACTGGCCAAGAAATGAATCCCAGGCAGGCAAAATTTGAAATTTAAGAAAACAGACTTGACCTTTTAAGCTTGAAATAAAAGGTAACGGGGAAGTCTGGGAAAAAAGGAAAGGAAACCGCAACCCCTGAAGAGTTGCTGAAAACCCAGAGGGCACCCAGGGAACCTGCCAAGGTCCACACAGTCATTGCCCATCTTGTCCTGCCTTTCAAAGACTTTCAAGATGTCTGCTGAAAGCTCAGAACAAAACTGATTTAGCCATTTTGGACTTGTCATTTTTTGTTTCTTATGGTCACTCACTTTCTATATAGCTGAAAAAGAGTCAACCCACTAATTTGCGTTGTATTAGGATAGCATCTAAGATGTAAAAAAAATTTTAATTTATCTATATCTATATCTATATCTATAATTTTCCCCAAGTAGGGGAATGGAAAGTGTATTACCTAGATGAGTGCTTTAAACTGTAATTAATCAAATCCATTTCACTTGCTTTCACTAATTAAGCTCATTTTAGGATGCCCATGGCTCCAGTTGGAGCTTCCCAGGTAGCTCAGTGATAATCTGCCTGCCAAGCAGGAGACATGGTCGGGAAGATCTCCTAGAGAAGGAAATGGCAACCCACTCCAGTATTCTTTCTTGGGAAACCCCATGGACAGAGGAGCTGAGTGGGGTGTAGTCCATGGGGTCACAAAGAGGTGGCCATGACTAAGCGGCTAAACAGAGGCAGCAGCAGTCCTCCAGGCGACATGGAGCCTAAACAAGATGTTTGCCCAGGTTATTTTCTAGCAGCTTGGAGTCAGCTGTGTCTAGTTTGAGCTGAACTAGTTAAGACTGGATAGGACCCCTGACCCTCCAACTGGGCATGCTTGCATGTCCTCTCGGTGACCTTTTGAACACTGGTAGGGGAGGGCTTATAGCTCAGTTACATCTGCAGGGAAGGATGACTATCACACCTTTCCTCAATCATCTTCCCCCATACCCCACCACCCCTACCCCCGCCCATGCCTCAGAGTGCCCTGCGGCTGTATTCCTTAGTCCATAAATACCCGCAGGCCCTCACCTCCAAGGAGGTGGGCTTGGGGTTTGTTTTTCTGTTTCTTCACTCCTCCACTTTTCAAGTAAACTCTCTCTTTCCTCTTTGCTACAAACCTTGGTGTCTCAGCACTTAGGCTGCTGTCTTCCTGCAAAATGAGCCTGATTGGGAAATAAGCTTTCTAAATGGGCATCTTAACCAAGTAAACTAAAGTTTTTGTGAATGATTTTTGGTTCACAGTTTTCAATAGATTTTACTTTTTTGTAATACTATATCTGAGTAAGGGCTGCTTCACTGAAGTCATTCATAATGAAGTCCTGCTGCTACTGCTGCAAAGTCGTTTCAGTCGTGTCCGACTCTGTGCGACCCCAGAGACGGCAGCCCACCAGGCTCCCCTGTCCCTGGAATTCTCCAGGCAAGAACACTGGAGTGGGTTGCCATTTCCTTCTCCAATGCAGGAAAGTGAAAAGTGAAAGTGAAGTCGCTCAGTCATGTCCGACTCCCAGCGACCCTATGGACTGCAGCCTACCAGGCTCCTCCGCCCATGGGATTTTCCAGGCAAGAGTACTGGAGTGGGTTGCCATTGCCTTCTCCATAATGAAGTCCTACCCTCTACTATCTTTCTCCTGTTTGTTTAGTTCGGCTTTCTCTTAAAAAGTTGGAATTGGGGGGCAGGCACAACACAGAGCTTGAGGCTAAGGAATTCAGTTTACATAGCCAGTTTCATCAGATCTTTACTAAAAGTGATGATCTCTGTGGCTAACTTGTAATTTTCCTCCTCTGCTACCCCTTCTTTTCTCTGCATACTTCAACAGGAGATGGAAACTATTTGCAAAACTCACAGTAAGATCCTCAAAAGGCCAGGAGGGTTTTTTAAATCCAACTTGACTGTAAGGGGCAGTATGGTTCAAGTATAAAGTCGTGAGAGTGGTAACCATAGCTCAAGGAAGGCATTGTGGCCCAAGTAAGCGTCAACTAAGTTCATATCAGAATGTATTCCCTAAAGTGAAAAGTTTTCCCCAAAGAGCAAGAAAATGCCATTGACAGACATTTTGAAAGAAAGGAGACAAAATATAAAAGAAGTCTGTCTTACCCTTGCAGAGAACTGGCAATATACCTTTAATAACCCTGGCTTGTTGGTGATTAAAAACAAGCTAATTAAATATTTTGTTATTCTAAATGACCTTGTGGAGTGCTTAAGACAGAATTTAAAAAGTGAGTGCTTTCTCCTATTTGTGCTGCGGATTACACCACAGCGTTCCTCCCTTCCTCTCACACATATGGATGATCAGTCATCTACTTGGGTCTAAGGAATCTTAAATGCTATATTTAGTTATTCTCAGTGAACTTCTGTTTCTTTTTTAAAACTTTACTAGCATAAGGAGGGGCTTGGACATTAGCTATCAAGTTTCCCTGGAGATAACACAGCAGTTATAAAATGGTTTAAATAATTCGACATTGGGTAGTACAAAACCGTGACAAAACTGGTCCTTAATAAGTATAACTATGTCAATCAGAATGTATTTAGAGATCCAGTTATCGTGATAGAATTCTGAAGATCACTAAGACTTGAAACTGCTGCTTAAAATACTCTACGTCGGTGCTTTCTCAATCTCGGCCCTACAGAGATTTTTAAGTTGGTAGTTCTTTGTCGCTGGTGGTGGGGAACTGTCTGGGGCCCTGTAGGCTGTTTAGGAGCATCCCTGGCCTCCACCCATCAAGTGTCTAATCCTGTGTGTGTTAGTCACTCAGTCATGTCCTACTCTTTGCGACCCTACAGACTGTAGCCCACCTGGCTCCTCTGTCCTTGGGATTCTCCAGGCAAGAATACTGGAGTGGGTTGCCATGCCCTCCTCCAGGGGATCTTCCCAATCCAGGGATTGAACCCAGGTTTCCTGTATTGCAGGCAGGTTCTTTACCTTCTAAGCCACCTTGGCCAAGTTGAGAACCGAAAACATCTCCAAACATTTCCAAATACCCCCTCAGGAACAAATTTCACCCCTAGGTGAGGACCACCATTTTAAATCATTGCAGAAAGACAATTCAGCTTTTTGCAATCTCATTTTTCCTTTTCCTCTTATGTTAGCTCACAATAATTTCTGAACATCCCATGTTTTTCCTTTTATCTCTGAAAACGTGACTTTTTTTTTTTAACTGTCCTTCTTTAAGTGGGAGATGAGTCCTATAGGCTCCCACCTCCAACGGAGGCTGCTTACCCCTACTCTCTACAGGGAGAAAAGCCCGCTCCCCTTTAAACCAGGACTCCTTCATATTGTGCTCCCCTTAGTCTTGTCACTGGGACACACAGGCTGCTTTCAGGGTGGCAGGCCTCCCAAAACTAGGATTTTTGTGTCCCACAGCTTCCCAGCTGGAAGGGCTCTGAAGGATGCTTTGAAGCGATGTTCTAACAGATTCTGAGACTTAAGCTTGAAGGGGAGGTTGTGGAGGAACTTGGAAGAGATTTAAAGACTCCCACTGTGCGGGCCAACTGAACTCAAGACAAGGAATCGGACTCATTGTTTACTGATAATAGTAGAAACTTATTTTCCACACACCAACTTGGCAGGACCTTAGTTCCGAGTATTCCTAGGTTAATGCAAGTCAATTAACTTTAAGACAAAGTATTTCCAAAACAAATTTAACGGTCTTCTTGTCCTGCCTGCCCCCCTAGAAAGGCTTTTCATTATTCCCCACCTTATTAGAAGCCTGCTGGGAGTGCTTTTAAAATGCCTTCGAATAAGTAGGCAAAGAAAAGTTACCTAGGTCTCTAGGTCTCTGCCTTCTTGTTTATTTTGCCATTTCTCTTAGGTTTACCTCTAAATCTTTGAGGTACAAAAACTAAATCATCATCTGCACTATGAAACTTGAATAAAATGCGTGTAGTCTGCTCCGTTCTGTGGCTTTTGACTCTGTGTAGTGCATCTAATGCTAGTGGAGAATGTGGATCCTGACAAAGCACCGTGAATTGAACACAGCTTATAATAGTAACAGGTATTTGTTATATATTTACTCTGTGCCAAAGACTGAGCTAAAGTTATTTAAATTTTTTCTTTCTTACATTTAATTACTCATTTCTCATTACAACTTTATGAACTAGGTCCTGTCATTCACTATTGAGATAAGGAAACAGGCTTAGAGAAGAGAAGATCATATTTTAAGTGACAGAGTAGGAATTCAGACTCCATCATTGACTACTCTCAAAGCCTTTATTCATTAGTAGATGGATAGGTTGACCAATCACCTTGTTACAGGATGGCTATTTTCCCAGGAAATTCCTTGAAAAGATCTTGTCATGAAGGTTGGCTCCTAAAGGCAATCTGCACAGAGAGGATCCTCTCTTCCTTTTTAAGGAGCTACTTCTTATAATGTGATCCAATGACTATCTGCTGAGGATCTTGCACCTCTGAAGAAGCAGATCCATGAGTTCCTCAGTTCCTACCCCAGACCTAATAATTCAGAACTTCTATAATGAATGGGGGAGGAGGCAATGGCAACCCACTCCAGTACTCTTGCCTGGAAAATCCCATGGACAGAGGAGCCTGGTAGGCTTCAGTCCATGGGGTCGCAAAGAGTCAGACATGACTGAGCGACTTCACTTTTACTTTTCACTTTCATGCACTGGAGAAGGAAATGGCAACCCACTCCAGTGTTCTTGCCTGGAGAATCCCAAGGATGGAGGAGCCTGGTGGGCTGCCATCTATGGGGTCGCACAGAGTCGGACACGACTGAAGTGACTTAGCAGTAGCAGTAGCATAATGAATGGGAAGTAAGCCTAAGTATCTGCACTTAAAAAAACAAATAACAACAGCAACAACAAAACCCTCACTTTTCTTATACCCTGGAAAGTCTCTAACCATTGACCTATGCTGTCAGAAGAGATTCATTCTCAGGGCTGGGTGTTAGGTTTCCTCTTCTAGACCCTCTGGAGGATTCCTTCAAGCAGGCTCCCTTGCTCTCTGACTTCCAGGTGACTTTAGACATGGGAGGCTGGGGGCATTAACAAGAGATCAGGAGAAATGGGAGGGATAAGGTCTTTAGCCCTCAGGCTCCCTTCCTATCTGGTTATTGCAACTTGGCCGCCTCGTGCACCCAAAGGCTCCAGCGACTGTCAGGGAGCCCTTTCCACACAAATGTCCAGATTCTAGGAATCACACCCTCCTTTTGTCCAATTAGGCTCTGGGTGGTAAATGCTTCTTTCTGGTGCTCCCTGTAGGGTATCAGACTATCTTCCACTAGTTTCAAGAAAGTCTGACCACATCTCTTAACCAGCCCCCATTTGAGAGCATCCTCTGGTTCCTGGCAGAACCTTGAATACCCTGACAAACATGACCCAAACAGCCATAGTTTTACTTCTTCTGGGTTATTCTTCCTATATTGCACCTATCAGGGACTTGATAGCCTTAAGTTATGATAAAAGTATACTTTTCTTTCCAGCTGTTGTAAGGATTAAAGATACTTGCATAAATTGGTTAACATGTGCATCCTACCAACTCAGTTATTGCTAATTCCTGTCACCTATTGACAGCACACTGCCTCTGTCTCCTCATTAACGTAACTTGATTGACCTCCAAGGTGATGCTTACTCTCTTCAGTTCTCCTTTTCCTTGATGCCCTCTCTCACCCAGTCATCCACCAACTCTTACCTTTTGTTTGCTCTGACTTCACTGATTTGCTCAGGCTCACTGGGACTTAACAGTGTTCACTGTAAGAGCAAGCGTCAACTCCCTTTGTCTCCAAGCCATGTCATTTCTGTGTGTCTGAGCAACAGACTTTTCCACTAACTCTAAATTGACCTTTATTTCCTCTAAAGTGCCAGTTTGCAGGCATCTCCAGATTTAGCCCTCCGAACTTCCCTGCATTTAACCTTCAGTTTCATGAGGGCCCCCCCATCAGGGCCTTCCATAGACTTCCCTGTAATCTAATCGTTTTTAAAACCCCAATCATGCTTCTAAATAATGTCCCACTATATGGAGCTTTCAAACTTCTTAGAATATCAACTGTATTTATCCTCATGTCATCACACCTGTCCAAGTACTCAGGTACAGGTGATGGGTTTTTCTCAGCCTAGAAACAGTGGGGGGCGGGGGGGAACAACTGGTTTCTAACCTAGAAAAAAATTTAGGGAAGTAGAATAATATGTTTGTTCACTTGAGCACCAAACAAGTGCCAGGTGCTCTGACAGGCACAGAAGGTTGATGTTTCTGCCCACAGCATATGCAAGAATGCCAGCAAAGGGGTGAGCCAGTCTCCTCCACCCAGTCATCCTTCATAACTCCTTATGAGTTAACCGGTGGATTTTCAAGGAAGGCAATCAGACTAGTGGGGAATCACTGAGCCCAGACAGTTGAATCACTATACAAAATACTCTACCTGCTTCTATCCAATGAACCATAAAGATTTATGGTGGGTTGTGATACCAATAAGGTTCCTGCTGAACCCATTATAGTCTGTCTTGGGTCCCATGTTTTAGTTGGAATATGCTGTTTGCATTGGGGTAACTGACTCCTGCCTGATTTGCTCTCACACCTTGTTTAAAACACAGCCTGTGGAAGTATTTCAGTATAGATTAACTAGTAGAATCACCAGGCTTCCTGTAGGCTTTTCTGTAAGTGTTGACTCTTGCTGTCTAGGGGCTTTAATTATGTGCTGTATGACACTCCTGTTTTCTCTGGGACATGAGTGTTATTCCATAGTCCCTGCTTCAATTTGTTCTTTTTCCTGGCCTTGTGTCTCTGCAAAGAATTTACAATTTTTTGTGGAGAGTCTCTTACGACTAGGGATGACTGACACTCCACTTGTAAGCTGTGGGAATCTTTTAGAGCAATTGTTTTCCAGTCGCTCAGTTGTGTCTGACTCTTTGCTACCCCATGGACAGCAGCACAACAGGTTTCCCTGTCCTTCACCTTTTCCTAGAACTTGCTCAAACTCATGTCTGTTGAGTCAATGGTGCCATCCAACTGGCTCGCTCTCTGTCATCCCCTTCTCCTCCTGCCTTCACTCTTTCCCAGCATTAGGATCTTTTCTAATGAGTCGGCTGTTTGCATCAGGTGGCCAAGGTATTGGACCTTCAGCATCAGTCCTTCCAATGAATATTCATGATCAATTTCCTTTAGGATTGACTGGTTTGATCTCCTCCTTGCAGTCTAAGAGATTCTCAAGAGTCTTATTCAACACCACAGTTCAAAAGTATCAGTTCTTTGGTGCTTACCCTTTATGGTCCAACTCTCACATCCATACATGGAAAAACCATAGCTTTGACTATATGGACCTTTGTCAGCAAAGTAATGCCTATGCTTTTTAATATGCTGTCTAGGTTTGTCATAACTTTTCTCCCCAAGAGCAAGTATCTTTTAATTTCATGGCTGCCATCACCATCTGCAGTGATTTTGGAGCCCAGGAAAATAGCCTAGAGCATACCAGACACCAATAGCTTAATTCTTTTCAAACCCTGTACACTAAGAGTTACCCACCCAAGCTATCTACACATAGAAAAGAAAAATCTTATCTAAAATGTGAAGTTACACCTGTATAATATTGTTAGGGCTCCTTATTTTATATGTGAAGTTTCATTTGAAGAAACTGAAGTCTGAAAGCCTAAAGAAATTTTTCCAACTGTCCTTTCACCTTTCATTTCGTCTGGAACGTATTCTGTGGTTATTTAGGAGTGGAATGAGATAGATATCTTGTGTTTATTTAGCCTGTTTTTCAAAGTATATCTCCCAGGTGTGCAAGAAGAGGTAGAATGATTGCAAACCAAAATTTGTGAGAGAATGAGGGAATAAACCTCTGATTTAAAAATGTATATTATTCCACATCAAACAATTCATAAGCTAGATAAACTGTGTGGGAAACTCATTACTGAAAATATTTAACAGGGTCAGAGGATAAAGGAAACAATACACCCAGCTAAGAAATATTCACTTTGGCCCTAGGAATCTAGGTCTGTAGACTTTTAAGCAACTGCTACTGCTAAGTCACTTCAGTTGTGTCCAACTCTGTGCGACCCCATAGACAGCAGCCCACCAGGCTTCCCCATCTCTGGGATTCTCCAGGCAAGAACACTGGAGTGGGTTGCCATTTCCTTCTCCAATGCATGAAAGTGAAAAGTGAAAGTGAAGTTGCTCAGACGTGTCCGACTCCCAGTGACCCCATGGACTGCAGCCCACCAGGCTCCTCCATCCATGGGATTTTCCAGGCAAGAGTACTGGAGTGGGGTGCCATTGCCTTCTCCACTTTTAAGCAAAGCCCAACTCAAATCAAGCTTCTGATATCTGTGTAAATTCAATATCTGTGAAGATGTTAAGAACCTGCAGTAAAAAACAAACAAACAAAAAAACAGTTTATAAAGTGAATCTCTAAAACTTATTTCCCAGTGTGTATCCCAAGCTGAAGATTTTAGTTACACTTTTAGAAAGGTAGGGTGCCCCTCATTGTTTAGGAAAAGCAAAAGGAAAAAGATGACTTTTTAAGCCATAGAATGGAAAATTCCTGGAAATCATCTATCTCTATTTTCAAAAGAGGTTACCTTTCACCTCAGATGGGGAGCTAAGCATTGTCACCAAAGCTACCTCATCTTCAAGTACTTGAAGACAATCTGTGTCTGTCCTGAATGCACCTGGTGCCAAACCCAGGTTAAGTAACAACCATGCAGAGCTTGGACGCTGTGCCCCAAGTTGAATTTTTCACCTGTGCATTCTAGTGGAAGCCTACTGAGTTGTCTTCTCAAATTCCCAAATCAGTGTCCCTTCCCTGGGAACACCCTTGCTTTTCCACAGAGCTAGGATTCTAGCTGCCATCTTCCCTACCATGTAACCCTGTTTCTTGGCTACAACTAACTGTTCCAAGAGTGGACACCAGGCCCCCAAACAGGCAAGTGAGTTGTTGTTCAGTTGCTAAGTTGTGTCTGACTCTTTGTGACCCCATGGACTGCAGCATGCCAGGCTTCCCTGTCCTTCACTGTCTCCCAGGTTTGGCTCAAATTCAAGTCCATTGAGTTGGTGATGCTATCTAATGAAGCAAGTTCCCCCAAAAGTAATATGAAATTCATATCCAGAGAAATATTCATCTGTATATCTATCTATCTATATGTCAGAGTTCCCCCAAAAGTAATATGAAATTCATATCCAGAGAAATATTCATCTGTATATCTATCTATCTATATGTCAATTTGGGAACCATGTTTTCTGCCGCCTCTTCCAAAGAATAAAAATATGTAGACAATTGTAGTCTCCTAAGTGGTCCTCCAAAAAGCAAGATCACAGTGTGATCCATCCAAAGTGCTGCTCACCTACACCCAAACATTGCAGTATCTTCATATAAAAATAAATTTGATCATGTCACTCTACTGCTGAAAATCTTGAACAGCCATCATATGACATGGTTCACATAATCTCATCTTTACATATGTTCATATCCCAACAACTCTCTTCCCCCCTACCCCCATTAGATCCTTTCTATGACCCCCAGACAACTTCACAATCAGTCATAGAACATCTACTCTTCAGACTCACTGAGTGTTTCCTGACTTCATGTACCCTCTCCACCCTCTGCCTGAAATATCCTTTCCCCTGTTTTTGTTTGGCAAACAGTTTTTCATCCTTCATGTCCTGCTCAAACAGCAGCCCTACAGAAGACTTCCATGTTTCTTATTCACTTCCACCTCCCCTGAAAACCCTCTACCAATTCCTCATGGGTGAACTAGCCATTCCTCTGTCTTTAACTGTAGTTTATATCTGCCTTTCATAAAATTATGCCTATAAAGCTGTAAGTACATACCTGTCTTCCCTTCAAGAATTGCATACCCTAGTTAGCTATCCCCCAGTGCTGAGGAATATGGGACATCCTCTGTGTACAGGGATCCAACTCATGCTAAACCACCAAATGCCCCTCCTCAAGTTGATTTTTGGGAAACAGATTAAGTGTTCCTGGAAGGTAGTGATAGCTTACATCCCAAAGCCAGGGCAGAGCCCAGTGCTTCACACATGCTGGGCACTCAACATATGTTGAAAAGATGTATGGATATTTTGTGTTTTCAGAGCGTACTGCTGGTCCTGTTCGTGACGCCAATTGTCTCACTGTTCACACTGTCCACAATGTTCTCTGAACCCAGGGTAGGCAAGGTGCAAGCCAAAGAGGCTGGAAGGAGATTCGAGGAACTGCAGACACGTTTATCCTCTCCTGGCTGGCATGGCAGCCATTATACCAGCTCTCTCCTGGCTGACTGAAGCAGCCCTAGCAGCAGCCACAACATAATCATAATGTAGCAATAACATAGCCCATGACACTAACCTCATATATAACGTCCTCACAGTGTTGCTCATGAGTAGCCCCAGTGTGGCAGCAGCCAGGGCTTTCATGAATCTCATACAGGCGCACCACACAAAGCAGCTCCTGAGCACCTGAGTACCCCGTGACACACATGTGCAGTGCTACAAGTGATCGTAGCTGTTACATAGTCATTGTTTACAGAACATGAGGCAAGAGGGTGTGAGAGCATGGCATGAGAGAGCCTGACTGACACCATCTTGTTAATTTCCCCACACAGAGTATAAAACAGGGAGCAAAATGTAAAGGATTAGAAAGATGCTCAAAGGATTCCTATAAAAAACAACTTAAGGATTGGTTTATTTGTCAGCAAAAGGTAGTTAGTTCAGTTCAGTCGCTCAGTCGTGTCCAACTCTTTGTGACCCCATGAATCGCAGCACGCCAGGCCTCCCTGTCCATCACCAACTCCCGGGGTTCACTCAGACTCACGTCTATCGAGTCAGTGATGCCATCCAGCCATCTCATCCACTGTCGTACCCTTCTCCTCCTGCCCCCAATCCCTCCCAGCATCAGAGTCTTTTCCAATGAGTCAACTCTTCGCATGAGGTGGCCAAAGTACTGGAGTTTCAGCTTTAGCATCATTCCTTCCAAAGAAATCCCAGGGCTGATCTCCTTCAGAATGGACTGGTTGGATCTCCTTGCAGTCCAAGGGACTCTCAAGAGTCTTCTCCAACACCATAGTTCAAAAGCATCAATTCTTTGGCGCTCAGCCTTCTTCACAGTCCAACTCTCACATCCATACATGACCACAGGAAAAACCATAGCCTTGACTAGACGGACCTTTGTTGGCAAAGTAATGTCTCTGCTTTTGAATATGCTATCTAGGTTGGTCATAACTTTCCTTCCAAGGAGTAAGCATCCTTTAATTTCATGGCTGCAGTCACCATATGAAGTGATTTTGGAGCCCAAAAAATAAAGTCTGACACTGTTTCCCCTGTTTCCTCATCTATTTTCCATGAAGTGATGGGACCAGATGCCATGATCTTTGTTTTCTGAATGTTGAGCTTTAAGCCAACTTTTTCACTCTCCTCTTTCACTTTCGTCAAGAGGCTTTTTAGTTCCTCTTCACTTTCTGCAATAAGGGTGCTGTCATCTGCATATCTGAGGTTATTGAGATTTCTCCCGGCAATCTTGATTCCAGCTTATGTTTCTTCTAGTCCAGCATTTCTCATGATGTACTCTGCATATAAGTTAAATAAGCAGGGTGACAATATACAGCCTTGACGTACTCCTTTTCCTATTTGGAACCAGTCTGTTGTTCCATGTCCAGTTCTAACTGTTGCTTCCTGACCTGCATACAGATTTCTCAAGAGGCAGGTCAGGTAGTCTGGAATACCCATCTCTTTCAGAATTTTCCACAGTTTATTGCGATCCACACAGTCAAAGGCTTTGGCATAGTCAATAAAGCAGAAATAGATGTTTTTCTGGAATTCTCTTGCTTTTTCCATGATCCAGCAGATGTTGGCAATTTGATCTCTGGTTCCTCTGCCTTTTCTAAAACCAGCTTGAACATCAGGAAGTTCACAGTTCACATATTGCTGAAGCCTGGCTTGGAGAATTTTGAGCATTACTTTACTAGCGTGTGAGATGAGTTCAATTGTGCAGTAGTTTGAGCACTCTTTGGCATTGCCTTTCTTTGGGATTGGAATGAAAACTGACTTTTTTCAGTCCTGTGGCCACTGCTGAGTTTTCCAAATTTGCTGGCATATTGAGTGCAGCACTTTCACAGCATCATCTTTCAGGATTTGGAATAGCTCAACTGGAATTCCATCACCTCCACTAGCTTTGTTCGTAGTGATGCTTTCTAAGGCCCACTTGACTTCACATTCCAGGATGTCTGGCTCTAGATGAGTGATTACACCATCATGATTATCAGGGTCGTGAAGATCTTTTTTGTATAGTTCTTCTGTGTATTCTTGCCACCTCTTCTTAATATCTTCTGCTTCTGTTAGGTCCATACCATTTCTGTCCCCCAAAAGGTATTCTGCCCTCAAATAAGGGGATACACTGGTTAACCTTGTAAGCTCCTTGAGATTAAGGATGGCAACTACTCCTCCTCTTTGTATTTCTACAGAAATTCCCACTGTATCACATATATTATGGGCATCCAAAAATGTTTATGACATTTAATGATTTGAGGTATCATAATTAAGAGTATGTGAAAATAAAATTTTGAGTCAAATATATAATCTTGATTAGAATATTTCTATAAATTAAAATGTTAAATTGAAAATTTAGAGATGACCATTTTTCCTTAATATTAGCTGTTTCCAAACTTCCCTTCATCACAATTGTATATACTAAGTAGCCATTTAAACTACCTCATTTAGCCTTTTCTTTTCTTTATAGTTTTTGATTGACCTCTCTGAAATAGATGCACATGTAAGGAAATGATGAAATATTAGCAGAGAAGAGTGAAATGAAAAAATTCATATCTTTTTAGTTGATAGAGATATTCAAAGGGTATTAGAAGTGGGAGACGCTATGCTGGTCATGAGGGGTAAATGTCCATGCAAATGTGACTGGCAGGTTTAAGAAGTTAGACCAGCTTCAGAAATGGTCTATCTAGAGTGTTCTGGATGAAAGCAACAGTGAGAGACTTTGGTACAGTTTTACATGGCCATAAAATCACCACCAGGTAAACTGTGACTCTTCAGGTGTTCCATTGTACAGAAGCTGAGTACTGCTACTGCTAAGTCACTTCAGTCGTGTCCGACTCTGTGCGACCCCATAGACGGCAGCCCACCAGGCTCCTTTGTCCCTGGGATTCTCCAGGCAAGAACACTGGAGTGGGTTGCCATTTCCTTCTCCAATGCATGAAAGTGAAAAGGGAAAGCGAAGTCGCTCAGTCGTGTCCGACTCTTAGCGACCCCTGGACTGCAGCCCACCAGGCTCCTCCATCCATGGGATTTTCCTGGCAAGAGTACTGGAGTGGGGTGCCATTGAAGGCAAGTGAGACAGTCGGAGAGTGAGGTTTGCAACTCTTGTCTTACAGTGCTGTCAAGTAATTTTCCCTGTGGAAGTCAGCATCCTGTTTATCCCCAGAAGGTTTTTTCTTCACCTCTATCACCTAATTCCTCACTAATTTATTTAAAAAACATAATTATTCAGCAGGCTACTACCTAGCCCTCAATAAAACAAATGCTTGAATCAAAATAATAGGTCCCTGTGTTTCAATTTTTAAAAAGCATCTGACTACAGAACCAACTATTGCTTTTAAGCAGCCATTTTAAAAACAGATTGCAACAAAGCCGAAAATGCAGAGAAGAGAGGCTTCAGATTTCAAGAAGGTCACCCTTTTTATGGGTTGTCATATGACCAGATAGCCCACTTGCAGTTGCATTTAGTTCACTGCAAAGAGTTGAGAAATAGCCTAATTTGTTAGGGAGTCTTTTTAGTTTTATCCCATCTCAGTTCATCTTATCTTTATTTGGAAATTGTGTGACAGCTTTGAACTAAACACACTGAAGAGGACATCATGAAAAAATGTAAAATATCTTTGTCTTCTTATTTCTTCCCCAAGTATGGATAAATCTCTAGCAAGTACATCTGTGCACGTCTGTTCACAGGGCATATGTTTGCAAGTGCAATTAGCATTTCTTTAGCATACTATACTTAGTGATCCACTGACTTAGGATTCATTGGAAAATTTTCCTCCAAAATATCTTGTGGATCACTAGGGCCACTGCTATGCTGCTTAGTGGTATAAAACACAGAAGTCTGAAGAGGTAGTATTTGGACTTCATAATTATGTGAGGACTTGCCATCAATCTTGCACTGTTCATCAGTAAAATACATATGAATCATATAATCTGCTGTCTAGAGCGTGAAACTCAAAACATAGGCCAGATATTTTTAAAAAATACATTCTCCCCTCCTTTTTTTGCTACATTTTTCTATTTAAAAAAAAAAAAAAAAACAGAACAAAAATCTACTGAAAAGCTTTGTGAAACAAAGCACATCAAGGACATTTCCACTTAACTACTGATTGAAAAGCATAAAGGAAGATACTGTATCAAAAGAAATACATCGTCATCCTTGCACCAGTAACCCCTGTAATGGTCTCAGTAGTAGTCTTGAAATTTGCTGAGTCTCCAGGAATTTCAAATTGATTTCATCAATTAACCTCATGTGTTTCCAGGAATCTAAAGAAGCCGGCCTTTGGGTTACATATGTATAAGCATATTTTCCGATGAACTTCCCGGATTGAAGCTCATCAAATGACTCATTAACAGAAAACCACGTGAGATACCAACACATCACAGAGCTTCTTAACAACGACGAACCATTAATACCTAGTAAGTCATTAATAGTGAATCTAAATAGCAACTCCCCTCCTGATGGCATTGTAAGCTCTTTGTCAATACTTTGGAATATTAAGGTGTTCGCCTACATATTCATTACAGTTTATAATTACAGTTTCTAAGCTTAATAGGCCACAAGGCTAGTAAATGAAAAATCCAGAATTTAAAACCAGTGTTGAATGAATATAAAATTAGTTTTATTTCTAGTATGTATATCTCCATGAAAAGATTAATAGCTATATATTTCCTAGACCATTTTCCTTACCTCCATCATGGGTTCAGTATATTAGTAATGATGAGGAAGACTAACTATGACTAATAAGCTAACTACTTATGATTGGGAAATAATTCTACCTTAACTTTGAGGGTTGGAAAAACAAAACTAATGAGAGTCAAATGAAAAGAGGTGGCTGCAGTTTAAATAGGAAAAAATGAGGAGAGAAATGGAGAGAAGCCCTACTTTCCATTTAACAGGAAATTGCTAGAAAATGGATATATGACACATCTCTGCATTATCCAACCAAAGTTTGAGAATATATTCTCAGTACAGAAAATAACAGCACTCCCCAACTCTTGACACCAGGGACTGGTTTTGTGGAAGACAATTTTTCTGTAGACTAGGGAGTGGCAGGTTGGTTTGGGGATGATTCAAGTGCATTGCTTTTATTGTGCTTGTTATTTCTATCATTATTACCTCAGCTCCACCAGCATTAGATCCTGGAGGTTGAAGACCCCTGCGTTAGACCTCATTTCTTTCATTTGGCAATTATCCCTCCAATCGATATTTATTACCTCTGCTGCTGCTGCTAAGTTGCTTCAGTCGTGTCCGACTCTGTGCAACCCCATAGACGGCAGCCCACCAGAATCCTCCGTCCCTGGGATTCTCCAGGCAAGAACACTGGAGTGGGTTGCCATTTCCTTCTCCCTTATTACCTCTAACCGCAGCTAAACATCCTTGAAAAAGTATTCCTTATTTATTCAGTGTTGCCCTATTTTACATATTTAAAATATCCATATTCCATACACGGTATGGAGTTATGCAAAACTTTCTCTGTACAGACAACCAAACAAACACCTCAAGGCACACAAGCCACAAAATGGAAGTCTGCAATGTATAGAGGATGAAATTGACTTCAGGGGAGCAACTGTTTTTTAGCAATGGTGCTAATAGCTCAAAAGCGATCATGTTGGAGATATTAAAAAAGTAAAACACTGTGCCAGAGGCTGTGGACAATGTGGATTAAGACACACATAGGAAATCTCAATACTGTGCTAGAGATGAGAACGTGACAGCTAGGTTACCATGGAGACAGAGCAAAGACACCAGCTACTAATCTGAATACCAATTAACAGCTAGCACTTCTTTATGTTACTAAAATTCGTTGTCAGGGCAACACACAGGATTGGCTCACATTATCAAATGAATAACAAACTGAATCCAAAAAGTCAGATTCTTTAAGATCCATAAAATTCTAAAGAAACTATTTATAGAGATTCATGCAGCTTTCAGGATAGTATCTGTTGTCTCTGTAATTCCCCATCCCTCAATTTCTGTAAAATATTCCTTAAGCTGATATTGGGATATATGTCTTAGTATTCTCGTTTATGTTTCCAGCCAAAGTGCACACACACCGCCCGCCCCTCCCCCGCCACCCCCGCCATGAGAAACATCATCCAACAAGTTCTTTCAGTATAAGCAAAACACAAACAACCTAGGTTACATCTACATAAAATATTTGCCTGGGTAGCTATATTTTATCAGGGACCTGTGCAGCGTGTGCTTCAGTTGCTCAGTTGTGTCTTTTGTGACCCCCGTGTATGAGAGCCTGCCAGGCTCCTCTGTCCATGGGATTTTTCGAGAAAGAATACTGGAATGGGTTGCCATTTTCCTCCTCCAGGGGATCTTCATGATGAGGGATCAAACCCACATCTCTTGTGTCTCCTGCATTGCAGGCGGATCCCTTACCTACTGAGCCACCAGGGAAACCCCATCAGGCACCTGCTATCTGCTTATGTAACAGTTGCTTCATATATGGTATTTAGTCTGAAAAATGTATATATAGTACCCACATTTTGCTCAGAACCATGTTAAATTGAACTGTTTGCCACAGGTGAGATTCAGCCTGAACCTTTGTCTTCCAGAGTCTGTAATTTAAGAGCTAGCTTCTCTTATGCAAACACAGCACCTGTCACTCAGTAACTAGGTAACGTCGAACAAGCTAGTTCAGAGTCCTAGTATACTAAGGATTTCTAGTGAGATCTGACTGTTTCTCCGGAGAAGGCAAAAGCAACCCACTCCAGTACTCCTGCCTGGAGAATCCCATGGATGGAGGAGTCTGTAGGCTACAGTCCATGGGGTCGCTAAGAGTCAGACACGACTGACGCGACTTAGCAGCAGCAGCAGACCATTTCTCACCACCTGCAGGGCAGTCACCCTGCTCCAGTCCACCAGCCCTTTTGCCCTGAGTGATTACGACAGCTTCCCAGCTTTGTCACCTGGTGTAATCTGTTATACAAACCAGCAGTTTGTTCCCTGTTTATGACCAGTCAACTCATGCTAAGCAATCAAGCCTAGTGGTATGGTAATCTAATTTATAGTATTCTGACTTCCAATAAATGACTTCCTAGTCATTATGTTTTTCTTTCAACATTTTGCTTCTATTTACCCACACTGTAACATATTTGGAGAAGGCAATGGCACCCCACTCCAGTACTCTTGCCTGGAAAATCCCACGGGCGGAGCCTGGTAGGCTGCAGTGCATGGGGTCTCGAAGAGTCGGACACGACTGAGCGACTTCACTTTCACTTTTCACTTTCATGCATTGGAGGAGGAAATGGCAATCCACTCCAGTGTTCTAGCTTGGAGAATCCCAGGGACCGGGGAGCCTGGTGGGCTGCCGTCTCTGGGGTTGCACAGAGTCGGACATGACGGAAGCAACTTAGCAGCAGCAGCTGTAACATATTAAATAATAATGAAAGCTATATGGTGGTTGCCACAGGAGGTGAGGATGGGGGAAATTGAAGACAGTCAAAATGTACAAATTTCTAATTATAAGATAAGTTCTGGGGATGTAATGTACAAGGTCACGATGTAGCATGCTGCTGCTGCTGCTGCTGCTGCTAAGTTGCTTCAGTCGTGTCCGACTCTGTGTGACCCCATGGACTGTAGCCTACTGGGCTCCTCTGTCCATGGGATTTTCCAGGCAAGAGTACTGGAGTGTGGTGCCATTGCCTTCTCCGATGATGTAGCATAGTGACTATTTAATACTGTACTATATAGCTGCAGTCGAGAGGAGATGCCACACGCCCGAGGTCAGGGGAGGCAGCCTAGAGGAGCAACCCCATGTCCAAGGAGCGGCGGCTGGAGGGCCGAGAGGAACTACTCCACGTTCAAAGTTAGGAGGGGTGGCAGTGAGGACATACCCCTCGTCCAAGGTAAGGAGCAGCAGCTGCGCTTTGCTGGAGCAGCCGTGAAGAAATATCCCACGTCCAAGGTGAGAGAAACCCAAGTAACATGATAGGTGTTGCGAGAGGGCTTCAGAGGGCAGACACACTGAAACCATAATCACAGAAAACTAGCCAATCTGATCACACGGACCACAGCCTTGTCTAACTAAGTCATGCCATGTGGGGCCACCCAAGATGGGCGGGTCATGGTGGAGAGGTCTGACAGAATGTGGTCCACTGGAGAAGGGAACGGCAAACCACTTCAGTATTCTTGCCTTGAGAACCCCATGAACAGTATGAAAAGGCAAAATGATAGGATACTGAAAGAGAAACTCCCCAGATCAGTAGGTGCCCAATATGCTACTGGAGATCAGTGGAGAAATAACTCCAGAAAGAATGAAGGGATGGAGCCAAAGCAAAAAGAATACCCAGCTGTGGATGTGACTGGTGATAGAAGCAAGGTCCGATGCTATAAAGACCAATATTGCATAGGAACCTGGAAAGTCAAGTCCATGAATGAAGGCAAATTGGAAGTGGTCAAACAGGAGATGACAAGAGTGAACGTCGACATTCTAGGAATCAGCAAACTAAAATGAAATGGAAAGTGTGAATTTAACTCAGATGACCATTATATCTACTACTGTGAGCAGGAATCTCTTAGAAGAAATGGAGTAGCCATCATGGTCAACAAAAGAGTCTGAAATGCAGTACTTAGATACAGTCTCAAAAACAACAGACTGATCTCTGTTCGTTTCCAAGGCAAACCATTCAATATCACAGTAATTCAAGCCTGTGCCCCAACCAGTAACGCTGAAGAAGCTGAAGTTGAATGGTTCTGTGAAGACCTAAAAGACCTTTTAGAAATAACACCCCCAAAAGATGTCCTTTTCATTATGGGGGACTGGAATGCAAAAGTAGGAACTCAAACACCTGGAGTAACAGGCAATTGGCCTTGGAGTATGGAATGAAGTAGGGCAAAGGCTAATAGAGTTTTTCCAAGAGAACGCACTGGTCATAGATAGCAAACACCCTCTTCCAACAACACAACAGAAGACTCTACACATGGACATCACCAGATGGTCAACACTGAAATCAGATTGATTATATTCTTTGCATCCAAAGATAGAGAAGCTCTATACAGTCCCAAAAACAAGACCGGGAGCTGACTGTGGCTCAGAACATGAACTCCTTATTGCCAAATTCAGACTTAAATTGAAGAAAGTGGGGAAAACCACTAGACCATTCAGGTATGACCTAAATCAAATCCCTTATGATTATACAGTGGAAGTGAGAAATAGATTTAAGGGACTAGATCTGATAGAGTGCCTGATGAACTATGGATGGAGGACAAGGATCAAGACCATCCCCATGGAAAAGAAATGCAAAAAGCAAAATGGCTGTCTGGGGAGGCCTTACAAATAGCTGTGAAAAGAAGAGAAGCAAAATGCAAAGGAGAAAAGGAAAGATATACCCATCTGAATGCAGAGTTCCAAAGAATAGCAAGGAGAGATAAGAAAGCCTTCCTCAGTGATCAGTGCAAAGAAATAGAGGAAAACAATAGAATGGGAAAGAATAGAGATCTCTTCAAGAAAATTAGAGATACCAAGGGAACACTTCATGCAAAGATGGGCTCGATAAAGGACAGAAATGGTATGGACCTAACAGAAGCAGAAGATATTAAGAAAAGGTGGCAAGAATACACAGAAGAACTGTACAAAAAAAGATCTTCATGAGCCAGATAATCATGATGGTGTGATCACTCACCTAGAGCCAGACATCCTGGAATGTGAAATCAAGTGGGCCTTCATCACTACGAACAAAGCTAGTGGAGGTGATGGAATTCCAGTTGAGCTATTTCAAATCCTGAAAGATGATGCTGTGAAAGTGCTTCACTCAATAGGCCAGCAAATTTGGACAACTCAGCAGTGGCCACAGGACTAGAAAAGGTCAGTATTCATTCCAATCCCAAAGAAAGGCAATGCTAAAGAATGCTCAAAATACCGCACATTGCATTCATCTCACACGCTAGTAAAGTAAGGCTCAAAATTCTCCAAGCCAGGCTTCAGCAATACGTGAACCGTGAACTTCCAAATGTTCAAGCTGGTTTTAGAAAAGGCAGAGGAACCAGAGATCAAATTGCCAACATCCACTGGATCATGAAAAAAGCAAGAGAGTTCCAGAAAAACATCTATTTCTGCTTTATTGACTATGCCAAAGCCTTTGACTGTGTGGATCACAATCAACTGTGGAAAATTCTGAAAGAGGTGGGAATACCAGACCACCTGACCTGCCTCTTGAGAAACCTATATGCAGGTCAGGAAGCAACAGTTAGAACTGGACATGGAACAACAGACTGGTTCCAAATAGGAAAAGGAGTACGTCAAGGCTGTATATTGTCACCCTGCTTATTGAACTTATATGCAGAGTACATCATGAGAAGCGCTGGGCTGGAAGAAGCACAAGCTGGAATCAAGATTGCCGGGAGAAATATCAATAACCTAAGATATGCAGATGATACCACCCTTATTGCAGAAAGTGAAGAGGAACTAAAAAGCCTCTTGATGAAAGTGAAAGAGGAGAGTAAAAAAGCTGGCTTAAAGCTCAATATTCAGAAAACGAAGATCATGGCATCTGGTCCCATCACTTCATGGAAAATAGATGGGGAAACAGTGGAAACAGTGTCAGACTTTATTTTTGGGGGGCTCCAAAATCACTGGAGATGGTGATTGCAGCCATGAAATTAAAAGACACTTACCCCTTGGAAGGAAAGTTATGACCAACCTAGATAGCATATTGAAAAGCAGAGATATTACCTTGCCAACAAAGGTCAATCTAGTTAAGGCTATGGTTTTTCCAGTGGTCATGTATGGATGTGAGAGTTGGACTGTGAAGAAAGCTGAGCACTGAAGAACTGATGCTTTTGAATGTGGTGTTGGAGAAGACTCTTGAGAGTCCCTCGGACTGCAAGGAAATCCAATCAGTCCATCCTAAAGGAGATCAGTCCTAGGCGTTCATTGGAAGGACTGATGCTGAAGCTGAAACTCCAATACTTTGGCCACCTCACGCGAAGAGTTGACTCATTGGAAAAGACCCTGAGGCTGGGAGGGATTGGGGGCAGGAGGAGAAGGGGATGACAGAGGATGAGATGGTTGGATGGCATCACCGATTCGATGGACGTGAGTTTGAGTGAACTCCAGGAGTTGGTGATCGACAGGGAAGCCTTGCATGCTGCAGTTTATGGGGTCACAAAGAGTCAGACACAACTGATCGACTAAACTGAACTGATATATTTATAAGTTGTCATGAGTGTAGTTCTTAATTTCTCACAAGAAAACAATTCATAGCCATATGAGATGATAGATATTACCTCCTACATAGTGGATATTTATTGGGATAATTTTGCAATATATACAATTCAAATCATTATGTTGTACACCTTAAACCAATACAATGTTATATGTCAATTACATTTCAATAAAACTGGATGGGAGAATAGCAGGTAAAGTTTTTAAAATAAAACAAAACTTTTAGAATAGAATTGTTTAAAAATGCTCAATGGAATATTTATAAAACAAAAACATTTATTTTAATAAAAACTATATAAATATTTGATAGAAAACCATAAAACAAAATAATTTTCCTGCTGAAGGATTCTTTCCTACCATGCCTTGTGCCTAAAAACCATGAAATAAGTAATATCTGAAATTTTTATTACTATAACACAAAATGTATCACTTTAGCTAATGCTTTTATAAGATACAATGCACTTGTGCCATTTCCTTTCATAAGTCTCATGGTGTGCACATGACTGAACTTATTATTGAGGACTTTTTTGTTTCTAAAGCTTTGCTTCCCATAAAATACATTTCCTCATGAGAGATAATAAGACTGTTCACTGTTCCTTAAGAAGAATTAACTATTTGTTAAATGTGACAGCCTTGAGCCTTCAACCGAAAGCTCCTGCTTTTCCTGAACCTTAAATCTTTCTGGAGTCTAAGTATATATTTCATATACACATGGTTTTAAAACATACATGTAACATTCATTCCATGGGCTTCCCTTGTGGCTCAGCTGGCAAAGAATCCACCTGCAATGCAGGAGACCTGGGTTCAATCCTGGGTTGGGAAGATCCCCTGGAGATGGGAAGGGCTACCCTCTGCAGTATTCTGGCCTGGAGAATTCCATGGTCTGTATAGTCCATGGGGTCGCAAAGAGTCAGACACGACTGAGTAATTTTCACTTCACTTCATTTCAAATTTTACAAGTTGAATTTTTTGTTTGTATAGGCAATAGATGGTTAAGAATCTGCCTGTAATGCAGGCGACCCAGGTTTGATCCCTGGTGGGGAAGATACCCTGGAGAAGAGAATGGCTACCCACTCCAGCATTCTTGCCTGGAGAATTTCATGGACAAAGGAGCCTGGCAGGCTACAGTCCATGGGGTCGCAAAGGGTCAGACACGACTGAGTGACTAACACTACTACATGCCACTTCTATTGCTAGGCACTGTTCTCAGCACTTTATGCCTTTTAACTCACATATTAATGATCACAATAATCATGAGCCAGCTACTATTGGCAGCATCCCCATATTACAACCGAATATGAGAAAACCGAAGCACAGGTAGATCTAATTAGATCTAGTAACTTACTCAAGGCAATTCAATTAATAAGTGGAAGAATTGAGACTTAAACCAGCCAGTCAGACTTCAGAGTCTATTGTCTGAACCCCCACACTCCACTGGCCATCAGCACACAGAACAGGATAACATGTGAAACATCTTGTTTTTTCCCTTGGACTTTCTGCTTTCCATTTGTAAACTTTCCCTCACCCTCACCACCTGCAGTTCAAATTAGAAATGACTTTTGTTTTCCAAAGGGCCAAGCTTTTACAGATATGTATAAAGTTATGCAAAGAAAATTATTTTCTTAAAAACACAGAAAAACAATTGTAAAATCTCTTGATCTAAAGAAATGAGGATAGTTTCCTTGTTACATTAAAAGGTGGTTCTTCTCCTTGGGGTCAGGGAAGAAGTAAGAAGAGGGTTGCGTGGGCACCACTGGAAACAGAAGACCCCTAATATAATAAACAAGCTGTCTAAGGTGCCTAGATTGATTTTAGAGCAGGAATGAAGGTGAGAAAATCCATGAAAAGAACTTTTGGTCTGAAAGTCCTGCCAGTCCCATGGGATTATGGCTAAAAGTAGAAGATGAGATGTTAAATGTCCTTTATAAATAAAAGCTTGTGGCCCAAGATTTAGGCACATGAATCTGCAGTGTAGATTGAATGTCTATCCTAAACTCAGAAAAGGACAACACTATTCAAATCAGTGGTAATTAAAAACCTAATCCTTTCCCACAGCCTATAGAATATTTCACTGCCCTTCTTAGACAGTCTTACTCTACCACCATCATATTATAAAAGATGAGAAACCGGATCAGCTTTGTCTGGTCTTGTATGGCTAGCACATACCCTCGTCTTGTGTCCAAAGAGAATCAGGTGTTTTGGAAGTAAATCTTACAGTTGAAATAAAACTACAAATAGAAATAACTGAATAATGTGAAAGCTTTCTCCTTTGCTGTTAAACAATAGTTTAATCTCTGCTACTGCTGAACTCTGTATCATAAAAATTGGCTGAATTAGTACCATTTGGGGGCATGCACTCTGTTCTGAAATCGGCAGAGAATATAAAACGCATAGATAATGCAAATATATACAGACAAAAGTCTGTAAGTACTTCAAAGTCATCAATGGACATGTTACAAGTCTCAGTCACCCAAGTTGCTAGAAGTTAAACAGAAAGTTAACAGATAAATGAGAACAAGTTCACTTAGGAGAAGATTCCAGAAATACACCGATGATCAAACAGCTTTGAAAATCAACATGCAGTACTACTGAGGCCAGCAAGATCCTTCGTCAGTAGTTATCAACTCTGTGCTTCTTGTGAGGTTAAAACTTGGTCTGAAAGTGAGTTCCACAATTATCCTATTCTCATAACCTATCAGCATGATCTGGCCTGCTGAAAGGGCAGGGAGTCCTAGTTCATAAAATATTTAATAAATCAATTCTCTGATGCTCTTTATTGACTACCCTCTCAAATGTGAATATCACAGTAAATACGATGCAGCCTCTTACTTATTCAAAAGGAACTCAGAATCTGTGGATTCCTGTAATAAACACCTACCATAATTGTATCATAGTAACAATAAGTGTTTAGCAGAATGGAGAAGGGAGAATTTATAGGGCATGGCTTTATTGTAGTACCTGAAAACGTTAGAGTTCTTGAACTGGAAGAACAGCGAAGTATAAAGTGCATAGATTCTCTGGGTTCCCATCTCAGTCGTGCTGCTTACTAGTCAGTGAGCCCAGGCAAGTTTCTAGAAGTTCAGTCCTCAGCGTCCTCATCAGAGCACGTGGTGGGACTACTGATACCCATCTCAGAGGGCTGTCTGAGAATTAAATAGATCATCAGTACTACATGATAAGTGTTTAGAATAAGAAGGAGCACATAACATGTCATGCAAGGATTAAGTATCATTATTGGCAATGAGAAAAACTGACAATGTGGTCTAGACTCTCTTTTTTAAAAAACCATATTATAAATAATCCTCCTTTAAATATTTGAAAAATGTATATATGGCTAGTTGAGTTCTTACTAATTAACAGACTCTGCTATAAGTAGTGCATGTATTTTGAGTCATTTACCATACAATTGAGATTTTAATGAAATATTATTTGAACTTAGGTGAAAACAAAAATACCTCCCTTCACAATTTTTATTTAAAAACTTATTTTAGCACTTAGGGATAATCAGCTCCTGAGAGATGTCCAAAAGTTCCAATAATCAAAGTTGGAATAAAAATAACTTTTATGAAACTCAGAGATTAACGATGCAATATACAGTTTGAGGGCTTCCTTGGTGGCTCAGCGGTAAAAAATGTGCCTGCAATGCAGGAAACGCAGGAGATGCAGGTTCAATTCCTGGGTCAGGAAGATCCCCTGGAGGAGGAAATGTCAACCCACTCCAGTATTCTTGCATGCAAAATCTCATGGACAGAGAAGCCTGGCAGGCTACAGTCCACAGGGTCGCAAAGAGTCAGACACAACTGCAATGACTATGCATACATGCATACAGTTTGAAATTCCTACCATTCAAGACAGAAGTGCAGTCTCCTTAACTACTAGAAAGGCTATTTTAAATGCAGGCCAGACATAATCCAAACTAATTTGGGGTCAAATTAAACCACATATACTCTAAATCCACAAGGCATGCCTATTACCCCTCTCTCTTTTACATACAAGAATATCTCAACCTGTTCTGCTATCAGCATAATTAGCAACTTACGTCACCCTGGCTCTGACATAAATACGAATTAAAGCACACTTTTGTGCCAGTAAATATTTGCCTTTCAAACTGGCACTCTGAAATGTGGTTTCACCTGGTTCTATTCTAAAACAACCTGGGTGAAGTGGCCCCTAAGACTTGCTGGGGTGAATACTTGCCCCTACCCTAGCGGGTGTTTCTTTTGCATGCAAACCCCTTTGTAAACATAGCTCGCCACTGTCTATATGAAGCCCAGGGAAATGAGTTTCTGCGAGGAAAACAGAACTGTTTGCTTATTCCCACAGATCCGGCAATTCTGTGCACTCAGTGACAGCTGGCCATTCCAGAGTGGACAAAAACATTTCCCCCTGGCATGTTCTCTTTGCTGGCCTATGTTGAACAGAAGCCAAGATCATTTATAGCTATTTCATGGACAGACTTAAGATTATTTCAAGTGCTCTAATGATATTTACTTTCCTAAGGAGGCACTGTGTGGTACTCCAATTTGGTTGGCTCAAAGACGTATGCTTACGGCATCTCCTCAGAATGGGCAAATGTTCACAATTATAAAACACACTCTCTTTGCCATCCAGGAGCCTTAACAAAACACTCAAAAACAATGTACATTTTCTCCATTTCCTTCGCTATAAACTTCCTCAGGGCACTCTCGGGTTTCTTGATAGCAGAAGGAGGTTAAATAAATGTTGAAAACAAACCGTTAGACTTGCCAGGCTGAATTTTTGAACGGCCTCCAAATTCCAGCAGGGCCACTTCTTTCTGATGTGCCCTTTTTAATCCTGGGATGTTAAAGCAATTGGCAAACATTAACTCACAGATCCTCTTAAATCTTTCTGGGTGGTAGATGTCTGGACTCACAAGTGGGAGAATGTGTTGACAGGCCATCCCTCTGCAAATCACGGCTAATTCCTGGCCATCTCCCAGTCATACGGGGCCAGGTGCATTTCCACTTTTCACAGGGAACTCTTTCTTCTGTGAAGTTACAGTTCAAGTGCCTGGGTCAGTGCCTGTTGCATCATCACTTCTCACTAGTGCACTTTTGTGGAATAAAGGAAACTCTGCATGTTATTAAAACAATCTTTTCTCTTACTTTGGTGTCACTAAAGTCTAAATCAAGAACAGAAGGGTCCAAATTAATTAGGAAAAATCTATTTACATTCTTCAGATGAAGTACTTACATTTGTGGAATATCAATTTGAGTCTTGTTTCTTTAAAATAGGTTGAAGAATTTCCTCAGTTTTAATGAGACATAACTGACAAATAAAATTATAAGAAAGGTTGTAGTATGATTTGATATATATACATATTGTGAAAGCTTTCTCTCATGTAGTTAATTAACACATCCATCACCTTACATATTTACCTTTCTGTGTATACATGTGTGTGTGAGTGAGTGAGAGAGCATTTAAGTTCTACTCTCTTAGCAAATTTAACTATACAATACAGGATTATCAGCTGTACTCTCCATGGTACACACTGGATCCTCAGCCCTTATTCATTTTGTAACTGAAAGTTTGTACCTTTCACAGACCTCTATGATCTCTCCCAACCCTAGCCTCTGGCAACCACTTTCCCACTCTATTTATGTACACTGACTTTTTAAAAAAAAATCTACACGTGATACCATGCAATATTATTTCTCTGGCTATTAAAGCCCTCCAGGTTCTCCATCCAAACTGGTGCAAATGATAGGACTTCTTTCTTTTATAAAGATGAATAATCACACACACACACACACACACACACACACATACACAACCTCTTCTTTATCCATTCATCCATTGACAGGCGCTTAGGTTGTGTCCATGTCCTGTCTACTGTGAATAATGCTGCTGTAAATGTGGGGATATAGATATCTTAGCGAAACAGTTTCTAACCAGTGTCTCCATTATTCTTTGACTATTCCCTCATTACAATTTCCTCAGCACATTCTTAGAAATAGACACTGGATGTAAAGCTGAGAGTTCAAAATGTATCCTGTGAAACTACTGTGAAGTGCTTTTGAATCCTTCAAACTTGCAATTTACCATGAAAGAAATAAAAGAACCAAGCTGGTCATTACAGTCTTTTGTTCCTTGTATTCATATGGCACTTCTAAGTGCCCTAGGTTTCAGTCCTAGTGATAATTTCTTGCTGTACTGTTTTCAGCTTTATGGTAAAAAGGATAATTATTTTGTACTGCTGCTGCTGCTAAGTCGCTTCAGTCATGTCCGACTCATAGACGGCAGCCCACCAGGCTCCCCCACTGGGATTCTCCAGGCAAGAACACTGGAGTGGGTTGCCATTTCCTTCCCCAATGCATGAAAGGGAAAAGTGAAAGTGAAGTCGCTCAGTTGTGTCCAACTCTTTGCGACCCTGTGGACTGCAGCCTACCAGGCTCCTCCGCCCATGGGATTTTCCAGGCAAGAGTACTGGAGTGGGTGCCATTGCCTTCTCCCAACACCAAAGCAGGCACAGACAATCTGATCAAATGGGCATGGCTGTGTTCTACCCACTCCAGTGTTCTTGCCTGAAGAATCCCAGGGACGGGGAGCCTGGTGGGCTGCCATCCATGGGGTTGCACAGAGTCAGACATGACTGAAGTGACTTAGCAGCAGCAGTGTTTTAATAAAACTTTATTTACAAAAGTAGGCCACAGGTTATATCTGGACCTTACGGCAGTAGTTTGCCAATCCTATGCTTCTTGATCTTGGTGATACTAAAACATAGTTCATCAGGAAAACTGAACTACGATTTAGTCTAATAAAATGCCAAAGTCCAGTATTGAGAACGTCCGGCCATACAATGTGAGTCTAGAGGTTATATCCTATTGCTCTAAAGTAATGTTCATCATATCATTTCCTCTCTTCTGGAAATATATTTTAAAAATTCTATAACCTACATGTATTTCTTTTAAAAAGGCTAAAAGTAGGCATAAAAACCCTTTTAATAACCTCCAAATCCTCTTCAAATAGGAAAATCTCAGGTGATTCGGTGCTTGGAAGTTACCCTAGTTGCTGAAGACAGTTGTCAATGCTCAACTTCCCTCTCCTTCCAGCCCTGCTTCTTCATCCCCAGCAACTCCACAACCTTGGCTCAGTCCTGGCTCAAAGGGAAGAATGCAAAGAAGGATCATGAGCCAAAGTGGCCTCCCGCATGGGGGCTGCCGAGGAACCAGGGCATCAGGGAAAGAAAAAGCTGCCTGTTCATCTTCTGCTCATTCTGACTTTCTGTATGGAGTTGAATCCACCTCTTGAAAATAGCATGTCATGGGTTTCTTCTTTGCTCATCAAACATTTGCTTTGCCTGAAGGATCTGATCATTTTCCACACTTGAGAACAACTTAACATTGTTTTGAGATTTTGGTTATTGTTGATGCTAACACCAAAACAAACCTAAGTGATTCCACCAAAGACAAGAATAAAATTTTAATTGATACCCCTAATAAGTGCTACTTATAACTACACTTTCTAACAATTACCCTTCTAACCCATTTATCAGCTACAATTTAATATTGTTAAAATTTCTACAAAATTTTGATATGACTTTACCTCTTAGTGTCAGGATTGTTGTTGTTGTTCAGTCACTAAGTCATGTCTGACTCTTTGCAACCCAGGGACTGTAGCAGGCTAGGCTCCCCTGTTCTCCACTATCTCCCAGAATTTGCTCAAATTTACATCCGCTTCATGGATCACAGCTTTGTTGTGAGGGTGCTTGGTTAACTCAGTGAAGCTATGAGCCATGCCATGCAGAGCCATCCAAGACAGGCCAGAGTGAAAAGTTCTAACAAAATGTGCACCACTGGAGGAGGGAATGGGGATACTCCAGTATTCCTGGGGCAAGAACCCTATGAGCAGTATGAAAATGCAAAAGATATGACACCGGAAGATAAGCGTGCCCGCCCCACCCCCCCAGCCACCGCCAGGTCAGAAGGTGTTCAGTATGCTACAGGGGAACAGTGGAGGGCAATTACTTACAGCTCCAGAAAGAACGAAGCAGCTGGACCAAAGTGGAAATGACTCAGTTGTGGGTGTGTCTGGTGGTAAAAGTAAAGTAGGATGTTGTAAAGAACAATATTGCACAGGAACCTGGAATGTTAGGTTGATGAATCAAGGTAAGTTGGATATGGTCAAGCAGGAGATGGCAAGAGTGAACATCGACATCTTAAGAATTAGTGAACTAAAATGGATGGTGGATTTAATTCAGATGACCATTGTATCTACTACTGAGGGCAAGAATCCCTTAGAAGAAATAGAGTAGCCCTCATAGTCAACAAGAGTCGGAAATGCAGTACTTGATACAATCTCAAAAATGACAGAATATTCTCTGTTCATTTCCAGGGCAAACTATTCTACATCACAATAATCTAAGTCTACGCCCCAATCACTGATGCCAAAGAAGCTGAAGTTCACTGGTTTTATGAAGACCTACTAGACCTTCTAGAATTAACACCAAAAAAGAATAAAAGTCCTTTTTTTTGTCATAGGTGATTGGAATGCAAAAGTTTTAGGATAAATATTTTCAAGTCTTTAATATACATTAAAGAAAAATCGTGGAGAAGGCAATGGCATCCCACTCCGGTACTCTTGCCTGGAAAATCCCATGGACGGAGGAGCCTGGAAGGCTTCAGTCCATGGGGTCGCTGAGGGTCGGACACAACTGAGCGACTTCACTTCCACTTTTCACTTTCATGCGTTGGAGAAGGAAATGGCAACCCACTCCAGTGTTCTTGCCTGGAGAATCCCAGGGGCGGGGGAGCCTGGTGGGCTGCTGTCTAAGGGGTCACACAGAGTCGGACACGACTGAAGTGACTTAGCAGCAGCAGCAAAGAAAAATCAAGCAATAGTGGAGTACCCCATGTCCCATAACTTAAAGATAGAGAAAATACTGTCATTTCAGAGTTAAATTGGCAAGACACAACATTCTCTGTGTTACTGACCATCTGTGACAGTTAACTAAGAACTTTTCTGTAAGCCCACATCTCCCCATCCAGGACTCTTGTCAGATTGGGGAAATCTCAAGGAGCCAGGCTAAGTCAGATAAGACTACATGTAAGTAAGCAGCAACTTAACTGCACTGTACTTATTTGAGGGAAGTCTGTGTAAACTGTTATCTAGTTTATTATTGTTGTTCAGTCACTAAGTCATGTTCCACTCTTTGCGACCCCATGGCCTACAGCACACCAGGCTTCTCTGTCCTTCACTAACTCCTGGAGTTTGCTCAAACTCACTCATGTCCATTGAGTCAGTTGATGCCATCCAACCATCTCATCTTCTGTCACCCTCTTCTCCTCCTGCCATCAATCTTTCCCATGAATCTTTTCCAATGAATCAGCTCTTTGAATCAGGTGGCCAAAGTATTAGAGCTTTAGCATTAGTCCTTCCAGTGAATATTCAGGTTTTATTTCCTTTGGGATTGACTGGTTTGATCTCCTTGCTGTCCAGGGGACTTTCAAGAGTCTTCTCAAGCACCACAATTCTTAAGCATCAATTCTTTAGTGCTCAGCCTTCTTTATGGTCCAACTCTCCTATTTGTAAATATTTGGCTCAGTGGTAAAGAATCTGCCTGCTAATGCAGGAGGTGAAGTTTTGATCCCTGGGTCAGGAAGATCCCCTGGAGAAGGAAATGGCAACCCACTCCACTATTCTTGCCTGGAAAATCCCATGGACAGAGGAGTCTGGCTGGCTACAGTCCTTAGGGTCACAAAAGAGTCAGATGTGACTTAGCGATTAAACAAGCAAACTGGAAAAATTCTTTTTCATTTGTTGACAAAAGGATGGATGACCTTTATCCTCACCATATTCTAACACCAACAGTGGCAAGGATAAGTGGAAAGCTTGCCTCTGCCCCTGAGAGCAGGGCTGTGCAACACCAGGAGAGGGCTGCCCCTAAATATACACTCAAGGTGGCATTTGCTTTTTTGAATACATGGAGATCCAAGGTCTGGCCCTCAAAGTTACAGGCTGATCTTTTTGTCACACAAATTGTGTGAACGTTGAGAATGCACAATAAGCACACTCACAGAGACTGCTGAATTAACTCAATAAAAAGGGCTGAAGTGCTAGAATGTTTGAATTGGTATATCACTACCCCTTCCTAGAAGACAAACTACTTGGGAAGTTAATAAGTTTTCATAAGGTTTGAACTAGAACCAGAGCAAAGGGAATTCATTATCAAGCAGGAGTGTTTAGTAGTGTCAGCGTATCGTGAGCATTTAGAGATGTCAGCTATATCTGTTAGGCTGGACAGGCACTACTCACCAAATCAGTATGGTTTATTTTGCAAACTGTGGGTTAGTGGTTCCCAAGCTTGAATGAGCAGCAAAATGTCTTACTAAGCTTTGAAATGTCAAATCCTTTAATCTCCCATGCCCTTTCTACCCTAAGATCAACTGAAGTATAATGGGGGTGACACAGGAATCTTGTTTAGGGGATTCCAGTACAGATAGGCTTGTGCTGTGGTTAGTTGCCTAGTCATGGCTAACTCTTTGTGACCCCAGAGACTGTAGCCCACCAGGCTCCTCTGCCCATGGGGGTTCTCCAGACAAGAATACTGGAGTGGGTTGTCATGCCCTCCTCCAGGGGAGCTTCCCAACCCAGGGATTGAACCTAGGTCTCCCACATTGCAGGTGGCTTCTTTACCATCTGAGCCACTAGGGAAGCCTGCAGATAGCCTTGGCATTTGATAACACAGATAGCCTTAGCATTTAATAACCCAAGATCTCTGATTCAGGCAGACTTGAATCAAAATTCTGGACCTGTCACTTAGAAAAATCAACTTGGGAGAGTAAAATAATCTCTTGGAGCCTCTGTTTCTTCATCTGTAAAATGGGTATGATAATGCCTACCTATCAAAGATGTTGGAAGAATTAAATGAGAATTTTAATCCCAAGGCTGGATAGATACTCAGGAAACTAGAGAGCTGTTCTGTCACCTCCCAAATAGGGTTTGACACAGTTGGTTAAGTTGTTTCTTATTAAACTACATTCTTGTTGTAGCCCCTGGTCCCTGAGAAATTTCCTAATCATTCTGACTGGAGTCTAAGTTACAGAGATACATAATTGCAGACAAATTCTTTGATTGGTTCCCAAAAAGGGTTGGGTGAGTTTTGCTAATTTAATGTCTCAAAGGCAGTCTTATTTCTTCTATTCCCAAGTTCTTGGTGGTAGGTGTCTTCTAAATATAGATTAAAAACGTCTGTCTATTTTTATCACAAAAGACTCAAAGCTCATATCTGTGAGTTGAGTATTTCAAAAGAAAAGTCTCAGAACCATGTTTTGAGAAAATTTTAATATGAACCTTGTGTTAGAAAGACAGGATGATTATTAGAAACATTAGTTTCAAATAGTGGGTAAAAGTATAAATGACCATTTTCTATTGTGCTTTTGACACATGCACAGAACAGAAATTAATGGGAGAAAACAGGCTAAATGATGTTTGAAAGAAACATACAGGACAATGCCCTTCCTCATGGCAAGTATCTCTCCTTAATAGTCTAAAAGTGCAAAAACAACTCACATAAGTAGACACATTTACTAAAGAGTCCCTTCAGTTCTGAAGAGAATTACTGCATAACAACATGAGTATAATCTGTGATTCCTTGAGTTTCACAGCCTGGAGGTCGTAAATGCTATGACCCTAAAAGAGAGAAAGTCTACCTCTATGAATGTTCCCATCCACTCCCACTTGACTTCCACCTGCATTGAGGTATCCTTGGAGCATTTCTAGAAGAGCCCCTGAATCTTCACATGGCCAAGGATGAGGCCCACGAGTGGCCGTGTGGCCTGGGCACTTGCGCAGTCTCTCCTGCTTTAGGCCCTTTTGGTGCTGTTGCTGCTGGACATCAGGTCCACCACGTGCTCCCACCAGACATCAGCCTCTGGCGGTTCGTGCCACATGTTTTGGCTACTACCAATATCGGGAAGTGATCCTGGTGGCAGACGAGGCTGAGAAGACTGGCAGTCTCCAGGGGCTAAATCAATCTGTGTTCCAAGTAGAAACAAAATGGTCTTTCCTCCAGCTTTAGTGTTAAACTTCAGAATATGGGTGCAAAATGTTGCTGTAAATGCCCTTCAAGAGGGTTTGGTGAAAACGGCCCTTTCAGAGTCTATCAACAGCACCATTCTCCTCTTCCCTGCCGCCTCAGCACCCAGGCGTAAGTCCATAATTCCAGACACTCTTCTCAGTAGCTACCCAACGTTGTAAATCAACAGCTATACACTAAAATAAAATACATTTTTGAAAGGATAAAATAATGTTTTGCAGTGATCTGGGGCTGATGGAATTAGGACTGTGAACCTCACATGGTATAATTCTGTTTCACATCCTGAAGACAATGGGAATGACAGTTATAAATGTGTGAACAGTGATGAATCTAGCATTTTTAGCTCTTCAGGCAGCCTGATGGTTGCAAAGGTACTGGAGGTCTTAGGCAAAAATTAGTAGAGAATCAGAAAATATTTCAGTACTTATCTTCCCACTAGGATCTATACTATATGTTGTTATCAATATTATATTTAGCTACATGCAGCAACATTCCATCATCTCTATTTATGACACAGATGGTGGTTTCATATATGTTCCATATTTGATCCATGTAGGACAAGTAACTGGAGAAGGCGATGGCACCCCACTCCAGTACTCTTGCCTGGAAAATCCCATGGACAGAGGAGCCTGGTGGGCTGCAGTCCATGGGGTCGCTAAGAGTCGGGCACGACTGAGCGACTTCACTTTCACTTTTCAGTTTCATGCATTGGAGAAGGAAATGGTAACTCACTCCAGTGTTCTTGCCTGGAGAATCCCAGGGATGGGTGAGCCTGATGGGCTGCCATCTCTGGGGTCGCACAGAATCGGACACGGCTGAAGCGACTTAGCAGCAGCAGCAGGACAAGTAACACTTCTTTCACTTGTTGGATGAGAAAGTTAAAGCCCAGCGCATTCTGTGCTGGAATGTGACGCTGCAGCAGAGACACAGAAGTCAAAAATTCCCACTCCTCAAGATCGTGCCTGTCACCTTGAAGCCATCTGGAGCCTGAGAGAGAACAGAGAAACCTACACACCCTCTCTTTGTGAGAAGTCTCTTCTCTGCTCCCCTCCCCAAGATACAAACTATACCCAGAGCTGCTGCTGCTGCTAAGTCGCTTCAGTCGTGTCCGACTCTGTGCGGCCCCATAGACGGCAGCCCGCCAGGCTCCCCGTCCCTGGGATTCTCCAGGCAAGAACACTGGAGTGGGTTGCCATTTCCTTCTCCAATGCATGAGAGTTTAACACTTAAAAGACATTCTCATTTCTCATTTCACCTGAAATATTAAAAAACAAAGCAAACAAAAAAGATTAGGCTACTTTCCTGAACCCGGATATGCGAGTACTCTCATATCATACAAATACAAATCTTTTATATTCAATAGTCATTAACATTCAGTTACTTTATGCGCATCAGCCTTTTTTCCCTATACCTCTTCATCTTCCTCCCAGGGTCATCCCATATCTGCTAAATAGGTACAGTCCCACAGGATATTAATATACCATGGAAAGGGCAGTCTTTTCCCAAACCCTTGGAACAGCTGCCAGTAAGAGCTGCTGCTTAGAGAAGATCCCAGGGCAAATAGATACAGTGACAGACTTTTTGTGACCCAAGAGGTTTGCTTTTAGCTTAACACATTCTTAGGAACTCTATAGGTCAGGTCTCTACAACTCGGTGTGATCCAACAGCATGAAGTTAACAAAAAATATATATAAATTTAAACAACAGCAAAAAAATCATCCAAGTCATTTGACCTATCTCTATCCCACTATAAAAGTCCCACTTAACCTTTATAAAGGCATAATTATTCATAACATTATGAATATTTTGGTCTTAATTCTTTGATGTGAATAATGCAAAGCCCATGTGTCAAGCCCATTTCTGTGAAGTGCTCTACAAAGTTTATTTTTTTACTGACTCAACTTCTTTCAAAATAAAATACAAACCAATGCTCTCATAAGTACTCAAACACATGAGATCATGCTTCCACTCCTTACTGTGGTTTGATGGGGGAAGGGAGATAAGGGAGAACAACAAGGAAACAATAAGCAAGAGTAAAGGCTTTGATAAGAGTACAAACGTGAGGTCACATCCTGCTCTTCATGTCAGCTGCAAATTTCTAATTGTTACCTAATAATTAGCTAGTCTGTCCCAAAATGAAGATACTTGTCTGTATTATATAATGAGGGTCTAATGAAGTGAAAATTATTCCCTGGGTGTAAGAGCTTAGGAAGGATCCCATGCTTAGAAAAGCCTGCACTTGGTTTAATGCTCTACTGTCTTGACATTTCCATTCTAAAGAATTTGTGGACAAAGGACCCTGTACTTTCATTTCACACTGAGCCTCACAACTATATAGCTATTCCCAGACATCATATCAAGCTTCAGTCTACAGCCTTGCTACCTCCATTAAAAAATATATATATATATTATAAGCATATGTCCAATCCTTGCAAAGGAAGTGTTATTTTCCAAAAGAATAAATACAAATGTAAGAATAAACATATCCTTATATTTAGAACCGATAACCTTCTCAATTTACCTTCTTCTAGGTTTCATATATTTTATATTCTTAAATTTTTATTTATTTATTTTTGGCTGTGCTGGGTTTTCATTTCTGCGAGGGCTTTTCTGTAGTTCAGCGAGTAGGAGCTATGCTCTAGTTGCCACGCACGGGCTTCTCATTATGGTGGCTTTCTGGTTGTGAGCTCAAGCCCTAGGTCTAGAAGGCTCAGTAGTTGAGGTGTATGGACTCAGTACTTTCAGCTCCCTGTGCTCTACAGCACAGGTTCAGTAGTTGAGGCACACGGGCTTAGTTGCTCTGTGGCAGATGGGATCTTCCCAGATCAGCGATTGAACTCATACTTCCTACACTGGCAGGTGGATTCTTAACCATTGAGCCCCCAGGGAAACCCCTGATATATTTTACATTATTCTTAATCAAAATATTTTCTCTTTGCCCATTTTTAGAGGGTGAAGAGAAAATGCATGAAAAGTCATGTAGATGAGAATCTAATTTTTCATTATGCATAACTTTGAGGATAATAAGGACGGCAGTCATAAGTACGCAAACCCAAGTGCATCTAGCATTTGCAGTTTGGGGGGCAGTCTGGGGAGGAATGGGTACTGAGAGGTCCAGACCTGAAGGGAGACTGGCTTGGAAAAACAGCATAAAGACATCCCCTACGTTTGTCAAACCAATTAAAAGTTTGACCTCAGCAGCCTTCCCCAAACCAACTTTCTTACTCCCAACCCCTATATTTATTCCTAGAGCTTTCATAATTTGAGATTGTGGGTATAATGGCAGCCACTCAACGGTGAGGGCTGCTCACTGTGGCAGTGTCTTCATCCCCTAGTTCGGTTGGTGTTAGCTGGGAGTCTGGATGCAAGTGGCTGTGTAGTCAAGGTGTTGCCATTTTCTCAGTGACTGATTTTATTACTCTGAGCAGTTTTTGGCTCTAGATCAAGTGTCGTGGGTTGAATTGTGTCTCTCCCCGGAGAAGGCAATGGCACCCCACTCCAGTACTCTTGCCTGGAAAATCCCATGGATGGAGGAGCCTGGTAGCCTGCAGTCCATGGGGTCGCAAAGAGTCGGACACGACTGAGCGACTTCACTTTTCACTTTCATGCATTGGAGAAGGAAATGGCAACCCACTCCTGTGTTCTTGCTTGGAGAATCCCAGGGACGGGGGAGCCTGGTGGGCTGCCGTCTATGGGGTTGCAGAGAGTCGGACATGACTGAAGTGACTTAGCAGCTACCCTCCTAAAAAATATGTTGGTGCCCTAGTGCCCAGTACATCAGAGTGTGGCCTTATTTGAAGACAGGGTCTTTACATAGGTGATCAAGTTAAAAGAGGTCATTAGGATGGGCCCAAGGACTGGCGTCTCTATAATAAAAAGAAACTTGGATACAGGACACACACATGCATAGAGAGACAGTGATGTGAAAAGATACAGGGAGAACACCATCTACAAACCTAAGAGAGGCCTCAAACAGATCCGTTCCTTACAGCCCTCCAGAAAGAAACAACCCTGTCAGCACCTTGATTTAGGAACCCTTTAGCCTCCAGAAGTGTGAGACAATACAGTCATGTTTATATAAGCCACCCAGTTTTGGCACTTTGAACTGTAGCCCTGACACACTAAATCTCAAGTATCTCAAATCTTAAAGGGCATACTTTGTGGTATCCTAGTGGCTGGTTCTCAATTCTGGCATTTCAACGTACTATTGTGTGCTGGTTTGTGAGGTCTAGCGTATATCATTATTCTAATTAATATTCAAAGTGATAAAATATTATTTTTTCTTTTCTGACATAAGAATTGGTTAAAATTCTCGCTATAATAAAATCCAGGAGGACTCTCACACATTTAAATTCTGATATGCTTTTTTGAATGAAGTAGTGAAGTGAAGTCGCTCAGTCGTGTCCAACTCTTTGCGACCCCATAGACTGCAGCCTACCAGGCTCCTCTGTCCACGGGATTTTCCAGGCAAGAGTACTGGAGTGGGTTGCCATTTCCTTCTACCAAAGGATCTTCCCAACTCAGGGATCGAACCTGGGTCTCCCGCATTGTAGGCAGACGCTTTACTGTCTGAGCCACCAGGGAAGCCTAATGAAGTAGATGAATAGAATGAATGAAGTAGATGGAATAGAAATAGGTGGGAATAGAATTAATGTGCTTGCCATTGCAACCACCTTGGGTATGCTTAGTGAAGTGTTTAGCACGTGTAACTGTCATCTGACCTGTGGCATAGAGAAAAAAAGTCACCACTGCTCTCCATAAAGTGAAAGTGAAGTCGCTCAGTCGTGTCCAACTCTTTGCGACCCCGTGAACTGCAGCCCACCAGGCTCCTTTAGTCCATGGGATTCTTCAGGCAAGAATACTGGAGTGGGTTGCCATTTCCTTCTCCGGAAGATCTTCCCGACCCGGGAATCGAACCCAGGTCTCCCACACTGCAGGCAGAGGCAGGCAGACGCTTTAACCTCTGAGCCACCAGGAAGCCCAAGAGACTTTCAAACTCTAACTTACAGTCATAACATACCCATCTTGAAAGAAATTGCCTCACCCGAGATTCTATTTCTTAAATGACGGGTGTATTCAGGACATCAATTCTCTCTTCAACATTATCATTGTGGAATTTGTGTCTACACAAGCTGTGTCTATATGATGGTACTAGGCTATGGTAATCAAAAAGGGAGAAATTTACACTAACAAATACCACATAACTGTATTGAACACATTTTACTAACAAACTTGTTCAGAAGGAAAAACAGCAATGATGGCTGATAATTGACTATATCTATAAACTAAAAAAATTTTCATCACATTAACTTAATATAATTAATTTTATGGGTCTATGCTGAATCGCTGATAATTATTATTTTATATTAGTTCCCCAGTCAGTTTAGATTGATCATAACTAGATAGGAGCCTATGTGATTTTTTTTAAAGTACTTACCAGTGGGATTAATTTAAATGTCAAAAAATTAAAATCATTGCAATGAAGCTCTGCCTCCAAATAACAATCTCTAACAGAACTTCATTATTCTCCTCTAGTGTGTAAGACACTCCCGAGGCTTACTTTAAATAGTGATTTCTCAAACTAACCTAATGTTCCAAACCCTCTTAGAAATTTTAGTCTTTTCATCATTTTTGCAGGTTACTGAATAAAAAATAGCATTTTAATAAAAATCTTTTATTTAGTATATCTAAGATTAAAAAGATGTTAGAAGTATAACTGAAAATTTTATTTATTGTAATTTTTAGTAATATCCATATTTTATAAAAAGCAAACTGCTATCAACAAAACAAAAATCACCTACTGAATAGGAGATATTTGCAAACAATGTATCTGATAAGTAGTTAATATCTAAAATATACAGAAGACCCACACAGCTCAACATCAAAAAACAAAAATGAAACAACTTGATTGAAAAACGGGCAGAGAATCTGGATAGATATTTTTCCAAAGAAGACACACAGATGGCCAACAACATGTGAAAAGATGCTCAGTGTCACTGATAACCAGGGAAGTGCAAACCAAAGCCACAGTACCTCACACCTGTCATAACGCTGTCATCAAAAAGACAACAAATAACAAGTGCTGATGATGTGAAGAAAAGGGAACTGAACCCTCATGTACTGTTGGTGGAAATGTAAATTGATGTAGCCTCTATGAAAGACAGTATGGAAATTCCTCAAAATATGACAACTAGAATTATCATATGATCCAACATTTTCACTCCTGGGTATTTATCTGGAGAAAACAAACTAATTGGAAAGGATATATGTACCTCCATGGTCACTGTAGCATTATTTACAATAGCCAAGGTACAGAAGCAACCAAACGGCACATCAATAGACAAATGGATAAAGAAGATGTGATATATGGGTACGATAGCATACTATTCACCCATGAAAAGAATGAAATCTTGCCATTTGCAGCATTAAGGAAGGACCTAGAGGTTATTGTGCTAAATGAAATGTCAGAGAAGACAAACACTGCAGGATTTCCCTTTTATGTGAAAAGTCTACAAAACAAAACAAATGCAGAAACATAAACAAAATTATGAATACAGAGAACAAATAGGTGGTTGCAGGAGAGAGGGGTTTGGGGCAAGGAAAGTAATACGTGAGGGAAGATTATTTTTCATTTGCAAAATAGATTAACCACGGATATGAGATATGCAGTGTGAGGAATATAGTCAGCAATGAAGTAGTTGACTCTATTCAGCCAAGTAGTATGATAAAATTAGTAACTAGACTTGTGATCATTTTGAAATCTGTAGGGGAAAAAATATCACTATGTTGTATAATAGGAAATAACAGTGTTATAGCTCAATCATGTTCCCCAAAACAAAGACAAACAAATAAACTCATGGGAAAAGAGATCAGGTATGTGGTTACTAGAGGAGGGCGTGAGGGGACTGGATGGAAGACTGGATGAAGGCAATCAAAAGGTACTATAAACTTCCAGTTATAAATACATATTAGAGATAATATACAACATAATAAACATAATTAACTGCTCTATGTTATAAATGAAAATTACTAGGAGAGTAAATCCCAAGAGTTCTCATCATACACAGCTTTTTTCTGTTTCTTTAATTTAGTATTTATATGAGATGATGAAACTCACTAAACATTTTGATAATCATTTCATGATTGTTCATAAGTCAAATTATGCTATAGACTTTCGGACAAACTGTCAAATGACAGATTATGTTGGTTAACGATATGTATGAAAATGTAGGTAGAAATTTAACAAGTTTTAGCAATAAAAAAGACTAAATTTGCTTTCATAACTTAAGAAATAAACTGAATTTTTTTTTTAATTTTGGAAATTTGTTGGTTCAGTTCAGTCACTCAGTCATGTCCAATTCTTTGCGACTCCAAGAACTGCAGCATGCCTTGCTTCCATATCCATCACTGACTCCCAGAACTTGCTCAAACTCATGTCTATTGAGTCAGTGATGCCATCCAACCATCTCATCCTCTGTTGTCCCCTTCTCCTCTTGCCTTCAATCTTTCCCAGCATCAGGGTCTTTTCCAATAAGTCAGTTCTTCGCATCAAGTGGCCAAAATATTGGAGCTTCAGCTTCAGCAACAATCCTTCCAGTGAATATTCAGGACTGATTTCCTTTAGGATGGACTGGTTGGATCTCCTTGCCGTCCAAGAGACTCTCAAGAGTCTTCTCCAACACCACAGTTCAAAAGCATCATTTCTTTGGGACTCAGCTTTCTTTATAGTCCAACTCTCACATCTATACATGACTATTGGAAAAACCATAGCTTTTTGCTAGACAGAGCTTTGTCAGCAAAACTTATGTTTATGCTTTGTATTTGAAATATCCCATGAGAGAGGTTTTAAACTGCTATGCAAGCATTTCTTTGCATATAGCCCGTCTTGATGTGGCTCGTCTTTTTTTCTTGATCAATCTTTGTTTCTAAATTGTGTATAACAATTATATATTTTGCTTTAAACATGTCTTTTTGAAGTCATAAAGCCATCTCCATATTCTACAAAAGGTTTATTATATAGATATAACTTACAGATAAGACAAAGATCACTGATACAAATGTGTAGAATTGGTATTTTACATCCTTTTGTATTCCAAGATCAAAGTTCTTATGCTGTTTGTCTTTCAGCAATGGTCAGTTAAAAGTCTCAACTATAAACAGTTAGTGTCAATGAAGAAAGGGCACTGAAAGCTGTACCATTGGAAGTGGAAGTAGAGGTGTTTAGCTAGGTCCTGGTTGTACACATCAGAGCTCTCCTGATATCTTATCCCTGTTCAGAAGGTTCCTGAAAATTCTCTCGCTGTCATGTTTTAAAGGTAACAATATTAAAATCTTATTTAATATATGATAATTTCTCCTTCTGACTTCACTCTGTATGACAATCTCTAGATCTATCCACATCTCTGCAAATGGCATAATTCCCTTCCTTTTTATGGCTGGATAATATTCCATTGTATATATGTACCACATCTTCTTTACTCAGTCCTCTGGACATTTAGGTTCCTACCAAATACTGTATATTAATGTGGAATTAATGTGGAATTTGGAAAAACAGTGCAGATTAACCTGTTTGCAAAACAGAAAGAGATAGAGTACCAAGGGGGGAAAGAGGGAGTGGGATGAACTGGGAGATTGGAATTGACATATACACATTACTGTATATAAAATAGATAACTAATGAGAACCTACTGTATAACACAGGGAACTCTACTCAGTGCTCTGTAGTGATCTAAATAGGAAGGAAATCCAAAAGAGAGAGGACATATATGTATGTGTATGTATATATATATACACACATACGTGTATGTGTTTGTATATGTGTATATACATATGCACATATAGCTAATTCAGTTTGCTGTATAGCAGAAAACAACACTGTAAAACAATTACACTCATAAAAATGTTTAAATTTTATTTAGGATTAGATTAAGATGACTAAATGTATGCTGCTGCTGCTACTGCTGCTAAGTCGCTTCAGTCGTGTCGGACTCTGTGCGACCCCATAGACGCAGCCCACCAGGCTCCCCGTCCCTGGGATTCTCCAGGCAAGAATACTGGAGTGGGTTGCCATGTCCTTCTCCAATGCATGAAAGTGAAGAGTGAAAGTGATGTCACTCAGTCTTGTCCAACTCTTAGCGACCCCATGGACTGCAGCCCACCAGGCTCCTCTGCCTGCTCCTCTGGGATTTTCCAGGCAAGAGTACTGGAGTGGGTCCCCATTGCCTTCTCCGACTAAATGTATATAAATGTATATGTATCCTCAAATACTTTGGAATGAGGGAAAAAATATGTGTCTGTATATATATATATATATATATATTTAAAAGGAAAACTCACTAACTGAACTATTAGAAAATAATCTTCCTAGTAAACTAGATAGTCTTAAGTTTCTAAAATTGAACAGGATGGAATGGCAGAGACACAAGACTAGCAGGCATCAAAGCCCAAAACACTTCAAGGCTTGATTGGCCAGTTGCTTTGGGGATACTCAAAATTCAAAATCCAATCAATAAAAAGAAAAGGGAAGTTACCAGGGGTGATGAAAAGGATCGTTATTTGTGTTCATTGGAGCAGTAGGATTTTCCTCTAGGCTAAAACAGTGAGAATGAGCAGAGGACACAGAGGAGAGTGGTGCTGTAGGTGGCCAGTGATCCTAGGAAGAAATAAATGAAGCCACCACACCCAGAGGAAGGACACTCAGAATTCCCAGTAAGACATGCTGTGCAGGCCAAAATCATCAGAGTCAATGCTCCAAGCAGCTGGCATTCAACAGTGAGCAACAAGAACTCCTTTGGAACAGGTGCATGCAGGTGAAGGAGTGATCATAAGCTGCTTATGTTTAGTTTCATCTTGAATTTATTACTCATACAATAGAGCACATCATTAGGGATTTGTTTACCCAAAGTAAGATGATAGTTTTGCAAGGAACTTACCTGGTTACTAGCATTATTGTTACATAAAATTTGTAAATAGATAAATTTCTTTTTGACTCTTTTTAACTCCTTTGTTAAAGAATTGATGCCTTTGAACTATGGTGCTGGAGAAGACTCCTGAGAATCCCTTGGACAACAAGATCAAACCAGTCAATCTTAAGGAAAATCAACCCTGAACACTTGCTGGAATGACTAATACTGAAGCTGAAACTCCAGTATTTTGGTCATCTGATGCAAACAGCTAACTCATTGGAAAAGTCCCTGATACTGGGACAGATTGAGAGCAGAAGGAGAAGAGGGCATCAGAGGATGAAATGGCTGAATGGCATCACTGATGCGATGGACATGAACTTGGGCAAACTTAGGGAGACAGTGGACAGAGAGGTCTGGCATGCTGCAGTCCATGGGGTCACAGCAGTCAGACAGGACTGGGCGGCTGAACAAAAACAGCTCCTTTGATTGTTTTTTGGAAAACTTTCCCTTCCTCCTATAAAGCTATCATTTTATAATTTCTAGACTCTCAATGCCCCATGTAACATTTTCACTCCTCACAGATGAACTCAACCCAATTTTGCCACCCTTATTGTTTCAACTTTCCCATTTTCTAACCTTTTTCTGTTTTCATGATTATATTAAATTTTCTGACAGGAGTAATGACCATTAAGGTGCAAAAACAGGCATACATCTCTCACTGATATTTACATTAAAAAATGTAATCTGTTACCCCTAACAAAACCTATAATGAATGGACTATGTGGATGAATCTTGTCAAAGTACTATTTCTTTAATTTTCCCTCCTTTTTCTCAAAACAATATTTAAACAACATAAAAAAAAAAAAAAGTCACGCCTTTCCAATGTGCTCCGGAAAGACTTTTAACTCTTACTTAGACTGAGCCTGCTGTGGGCAGAGGAAACGATTGTGTGCTTACATACTGCTACAATGAATTGAATAGGGGAAGAATGAGATTGAACTGAGCTGTGTGTACTTATATTTTTGGTGCTGTATGAACTCTCAGGTGTTTGAGAAACTGATTATTAATGAGTTTCATTTCCTGGTCTAACAATTCTTTAGAAATCCAAGATCATTGACAAACCTACAGTTTGGGGAGTTGGCTTTTCCCTAATTTAAAATGCTTTAATCTGATAACTTTACATTTAAAAATTGTCGTTGTTTTTTGAAGCTCTAAGATAAAACTGTGCCTTTTTGAGCGATCCTGTTCCATTCTTGGTCCATGGTAGGAAGAGTAGCATCCCTAATAGCTTTCCTTTCATAGGCTCCCGAATTCATTCTAAAATGGGCAAGTTTTCTCCATTTTATTAGCTACTGACAGCATCTAACCAGCTGCAAGAGATTGACTTTCCCAGATCTCAGACTCTCAACACAATTTTTTCTGTGTTCTGCCTTGAGCTCTGAAGAGGGCTAACAGCAATGCATGTAAAATTCTTAGCTCACTACTTGAAACATAATAGATGCTAAAATATTATTGATTCTTACTGTTCATTTGCATGGCATAATCACTATTAAGGAAGCACTTATAATAATAGTAAACATATATCGAATGTTTATAAATGACACAATACTGTGCTAAGCACCTTCCAGAGAATTAGTTAATGGAATAGATATAACCTCATTATCCTGTTTTTGCAGATAAGAAAACTAAGGCTTTGAAAATTTACTCAAGTTTACTCAGTGGAAGAACTGGAATGGAGCCAGTCTGCTTCTATACCTGGGGCTCCTCACTGAGCAATAAGATCAAGTATCCCTTTATTAGCATAAAGTCATCATGGTGCATAAAGAACCTCAAGAAAGGAGAACTGATTTCTCCATGGTAATCTGTATTTGCCTTCTATTTATTCCTCCTACCACTCACCACAACAGTACCTCTAACTGCAGTGTGCCTCCTTTTCTGTGGCCTGTCTTTGAATGAGGAGTTTGCTTATTTTTCAATAGTCAAAACTCAGCTTTGAGAGACATGCAGAATTAAATAAACTAGAGTGGATTTACTGGGGTTGGTTGCAATAGCTCTCCCTTCAGTGTTCTTTAGCATCACCAGTCACTCCTGCTTAGAATCAAGTGCAGCCCATGGATTCATTGCTACCCAGAGTGAGCTGTTTATCACTCTGTTCCGTTTCTTTCAGTTTCTCCACTTGAAGTCATCGGTCTCACTTAATTCTTCAACTTTATTTCCTCTGGCTGGTTGAAGGCTCCTGAATAGCTATCTGGGAAGCCATTATCAGAGGCTGTCTCTCCCCTGCCAAGGAAAGGCTTCAACAGTGAAAAGCTACCCATTGCTTCAGACCACATGTGTATGTGACTTTCATAAATTGAATTAAAATGATTCAGAAAGAAAAAAGATTGAGAGATGGTGCAGAGGTAACACAATATCCCCAGGAGGACTGTGAAGCGATACCCCATGCAAGCTGTTCATTCTTGTTTCTACAACTACAGGATACTATTTATCTAGCTTTTACATCGTGTATCAAGTGGCAGGAGGAAGCCTATGTAAGATGCTAACACCTCTGCTGTATGTACTAAGCTGCAACACTTTTTCTCTGGCATTTGTTTACTAAATCTTAGATGGGATAAAGAGAAAGGACCTTGAGGTATCTCATTTGACTTTTTGTCTTCAGCACTGATCTTTCTTAAAATAGTTCTGCAACCTGTCTCATTTTTCTGTCAGTATGTGTTACAGGGTTTATTGTCATTTTTCATGAGGAAATATGAGGTACTGTTTTAAATATAAATAAATAGTAAATACTGAACTTCCCTTTTACTCACAGTTCCAATTGATGAAGGACCAGAGTCTCAAGTGTCCAGTTCTTCTGTAAGAGCTCATCAAAAAATGATAGCATCTAGTTCTTTGAGTAGAAATTTAATTAGTATCTACAATTGACACCTAGCAGAAATAACTGTGAGGAAAATATGAAGTAGGGGAATATGTGGTTTGTTATTTATTAATCACATAAATTCTGTTCCTCATTTAAAAAAAATAGGAGCAGTTGTTTTACCTTCTGTCAGGATCATTCCAATTTTAAGATTATTAACACCCATCACTGGCAGATGGTACTTATTCCTATTAAACTACGAGGCATTGTCTACTTGGGGACCCTTCTTGAAATTATTTCTTAATGCCTACTTCATGAAAGGTAGATCTAAAGGCTTTTTTGCTTTGTTTTTGAGGCAGACCACCAAGTTTCATGTCTCACTGGACTGAATGTATTGTTTCTGACAACAGATGTAAAGCTAATTAAACTGTGCTTGAGCATGGTCCTAGCCTCTTCATCTGCACTGTAAAAGGGCTAGTCTAGCAGCTGTCCAAATCTATGAAGTCAAAAAAGGATCAAAGCAGAGACAATTTCCTCTGAACTTGAAATGGAAATGAGTGTGTTTCCGGTGTCTATCAATCTGCCTAAAACTAAGTAAATCATTTCAGAAGCTTTCAGCACTGGACCAAGGTGATGGGGGGTGGGGTGGCAAAGTAGAAACACATTTACAACTTTATTTCCACTGATTAGATAAAATCTCCATCACTCACTGTGATAAAAACAACCAGAAACAGAAGTAAAATGTTCATGTATCAGTTCATTAGTAGGACTTAAACTCCATCAGAGGAATAGAAGGAAATCAAAATGGGAGGATATTGTCTCAATTTAGTCAACATTTGCTCTCTAGTTAAGTCACTTACTCTCAGATACTCATATTGAGTTTGTGGCATATCTATTTAGTTTGAATGCAAATTTTCCATGAATACAGAAAATAGTATATATGAGCTAAGTAACTTGCTGCACACTTTACATATACTATCTCCTTTGTGCGTGGTAAGTCACTTCAGTCGTGTCTGACTTTTTGCGACCCTATGGACTGTAGCCTGCCAAGTTCCTCTGTCCATGGGATTCTCCAGGCAAAAATACTGGATTGGGTTGCCATGCCCTCCTCTAGGGGATCTTCCTGATCCAGGGATCGAACCCATACCTCTTATGTCTCCTGCATTGGCAGGTGGGTTCTTTACCACTAGTGCTAACTGGTAAGCACCACAATCTCCTTTAGTTTGACCAAATGATGCAATTTTTATCATCATTGTTTTAAAGATGAGAAAACTGAGCACTGACAGAGTTGAAAAAATAATTTCCCAACCATCTAGAACAGGAAAGTAGTGAGTCCAGGATTCAAGTCCTCATCTATGTAATCCAAAGCCCATATTCTAATTCATTTACAATCATTACCTTTTTAAAGCTCTCCATGTGATAATATAATCTTGGTTAAAACAAGAAGACAAATAGGTTTTAAGACTATGTGCTCTGAATTTTCTGACACAGTATGGTTATGATTTTCTCCATTTGACAAATGAAGCATTAGACTAATTGTGCTTAGGGCTCAAATAATGACCATATCTTGATTTAAAATCTACAATATGAGCAACTCATGGAGAACATCTTAATCTGACCAGAGAGTTCTTATTTTTTAATTGGAGTATAGTTGATTTACAGTGTTGTATTACTTTGTATTGTACAACAAAGTGAGTCAGTTTTACATAGGCATAATATTGCTTCTATATGTGGGCTCGTGTTTTTCTTTTTTGGCCACACCATGTCCATGTGGCTTGTGGATTTTAGTTCCCCAACCAAGGATTGAACCTGGGCCCTCAGCAGTGAGAGCAAAAAGTCCTAACCACTGACCACCAGGGAATTCCCTGAAATCTTTTATTATTTCACAGTAGGCAGTTTCTATGAATATGTATTTAAGCCACTGAAGCTTTGACAAATTTATGAGGATATAAGGGAAAAAAAAAATCTCTAGTTTTTTTGTAGTAATTTGAATTAAAGAGGCTAATGAGAGGTCCTAATGTACTAAGTGTGCTGTGATTTTTTGTGCCGTAAATTGCACTGTATATTCTGAGGAAGCCTAGGGACCTCTTCTCAGAAGGATGTTTTTAAATGTACAAAATAATATACATAGGATTACAAAGGAACCAGTCATATAGAAATTTAGTTATCAATAATTTTAAATATAGTACAGTAATATATGAACTTGTTTATCACACATTAAGTAACGACCTAGTAACAGGTCTAATAACTACCACACGTTTGAAGTGGTTGTTCAGTCACTCAGTCGTGTCTAACTCTTTGCAACCCCATGGACTGCAGCACGCCAGGCCTCCCTGTCCTTCACCATCTCCTGGAGCTTGCTCAAACTCATCTACATTGAGTCAGTGATGCCATCCAACCATCTTGTCCTCTGTCATCCCCTTCTCCACCTGCCTTCAATCTTTCCCAGCATCAGGGTCTTTTCTAATGAGTCAGCTTTTCACATCAGGTGGCCAAAATATTGGAGCTTCAGTATCAGTCCTTCTAATGAATATTGAGGATTGATTTCCTTTATGGGGGTGAATACAAAAAATCTTTTTGAAGATCTGTATTATCTGTACACTTTGATATGAATACTTGACTTAAAGTACCAAATTCATCAACATTTCTACTTTCCTCCCAAAGAATGTAAAGGCCTTTTCAGCTCAGTTCAGTTTAGTCGCTCAGTCGTGTCCAACTCTTTGCGACCCCATGAATCACAGCACGCCAGGCCTCCCTGTCCATCACCAACTCCCGGAGTTCACTCAGACTCATGTCCATCGAGTCAGTGATGCCATCCAGCCATCTCATCCTCTGTCATCCCCTTCTCCTCCTGCCCCCAATCCCTCCCAGCATCAGAGTCTTTTCCAATGAATCAACTCTTTGCATGAGGTGGCCAAAGTATTGGAGTTTCAGCTTTAGCATCATTTCTTCCAAAGAACACCCAGGATTGATCTCCTTTAGAATGGACTGGTTGGATCTCCTTGCAGTCCAAGGGACTCTCAAGAGTCTTCTCCAACACCACAGTTCAAAAGCATCAATTCTTCGGCACTCAGCCTTCTTCACAGTCCAACTCTCAGAAGATAGAAAGCTTTAAATCTAACCACTTATCTTCTGAATTACTTGATATTGTTTTCTACTATTTCCATGTCACTTTCTAGTTATATCTCCCAAGTTGTTACTATTTGGGGGTTTTAAAGAGTTAATGATTATTTAGATTTTTACGTATATTTATCATTTTTAATTGCAATTTATTAGTTGCACTTCATTATTTGCTTCTATTTCCAATTTCTTTGTTCAAATGTATATCTATTAGTAATTTTCATCAAATTTTACAGGGTCTCTGAATGGTAAGCACCACTAGTATTTGCCAAAGTATTTGCTTCACCCTGAATGCTGAAGTAGATGGGGAAACAGTGGAAACAGTGTCAGACTTTATTTTTTTGGGCTCCAAAATCACTCCAGATGGTGACTGCAGCCATGAAATTAAAAGATGCTTACTCCTTGGAAGGAAAGTTATGACCAATCTATATAGCATATTAAAAAGCAGAAACATTACTTTGCCAACAAAGGTTCGTCTAGTCATGGCTATGGTTTTTCCAGTGGTCAGGTATGGATGTGAGAGTTGGACTGTGAAGAAAGCTGAGCACCAAAGAATTGATGCTTTTGAACTGTGGTGTTGGAGAAGACTCTTGAGAGTCCCTTGGACTGCAAGAAGATCCAACCAGTCGATTCTGAAGGAGATCAGTCCTGGGTGTTCTTTGCAAGGAATGATGCTAAAGCTGAAACTCCAGTACTTTGGCCACCTCATGCGAAGAGTTGGCTCATTGGAAAAGACTCTGATGCTGGGAGGGATTGGGGGCAAGAGAAGAAGGGGACGACAGAGGATGAGATGGCTGGATGGCATCACTGACTCGATGGACGTGAGTTTGAGTGAACTCTGGGAGTTGGTGATGGATAGGGAGGCCTCACGTGCTGCGATTCATGGGGTTGCAAAGAGTCAGACATGACTGAGCAACTGAACTGAACTGAATGCTGAAGATATTTGAGCTGCATACAGAATTCTAGATTAAGAGTTATTTATAACAAAGATCAGATCGGATCAGTCTCTCAGTCGTGTCCGACTCTTTGCGACCCCATGAATTGTCGCACGCCAGGCCTCCCTGTCCATCACCAACTCCCGGAGTTCACTCAGACTCACATCCATCGAGTCAGTGATGCCATCCAGCCATCTCATCCTCTGTTGTCCCCTTCTCCTCCTGCCCCCAATCCCTCCCAGCATCAGAGTCTTTTCCAATGAATCTATAACAAAGATAGTATTCCTTTTCTCTGGCTTTTATTGTACAAATAAAGCAAGAATAAGATAGTAGGAAACAAAAAACTTCTTGGTGTGAGAAAGCTCTCAGAAATTTAAATATGGTAGCTAAAATTAAACATGTAATAAAAGATTTGGACTAGCTGCATCAATAAGCTTTTCCTGATGTGTTAATTTTCTGTCACTTCTGTAACAAATTATCAAAACTTGGTGGCTTAAAACACATACAAATTTATTATTTTACAATTCTGGAGGCCAGATGTTCACTAGGCTAAAATCACAATGTTGTCAGCCTTCTTTCTGGACAGTCTGGGAGAGGAGCAAGTTATTTTCCCTTTCTAGCTTCTAGAGCCCTTCTAGAATTCATTCCTGTTACTTGGTTCATGGATCCCTTTCTGTATTTTAAAGTCAGCCATGTTGAGTTGAGTCTTTCTCACATTACAACACTGTGACCTCCTCTTCTGCCTCCCTCTTTCATATTTAAGGGCTCTTATAATTACATTGGGCCCACCCAGATAACCAGATAATCCATGATAATTTCCCTATTTTAAAGTCAGTTGATTAAGCAAATTTAATTTCATCTGTAACCTTCAATTTTAAAGTGTGCTGTTTGCAATATCAGGGTGTTACCTCTGGAAAGAATAGAATCAAAGAATTAGGAGAGGCCACTAGGAAATTAAATTTGAATATCTCTTCAGTGGGAGCTACATGGATGGCATTAATCACATGACAGGGTCATATATTGAAAGTGGCTGGAATGCCACAACATGTCATGCTGATACTTCGCAAGTCTCTACTAGCCGTAGCTGTTTTGTTCAATTGTAATCTCAAATCTTAACTTCCGCCATCTGAATGCTACATAGCCTTTCAGGCTCAACTTGATCCACCTTTACCCCTAAACTGTTGATTGCTTCAACCCCAAGGGGCTCTCACTTTTCCAAATTCCTATCAAACTATCATCAATATTTTATAATTTTCCTTCTAACTAGATACTCTATTGTTTACTGTTGTTTCATCATTGTCATCATCTTTGCTCCCGTGTAGTGAGAGTCAGGTTCGTGCTCAATGCATTTTGAGCATTATCAATTCTCATAATCACTCTCAATGTAGTACTGTTATCCTCAGTTTGCACTAGATAAAAATATTAATAGAGACTCAGGGGAAAACAAACTTAGATAGCATATTAAAATGCAGAGACTTCACTTTGCCAGCAAAGGTCTGTATAGTCAAAGCTGTGGTTTTTCCAGTAGTCATGTATGGATGTGAAAGTTGGACAATAAAGAAGGCTGAGTACCTAAGAATTGATACTTTTGAATTATGATGCTGGAGAAGACTCTTCTGAGTCCCTTGGACAGCAAGATGATCAAACCAGTCAATCCTAAAGGAAATCAACTCTGAATATTCATTGGAAGGACTGATGCTGAAGGTGAAGCTCCAATACTTTGGCCACCTGATGCGAAGAGCCAGCTCATTGGCAAAAACCCTGATGCTGGGAAACATTGAAAGCAGGAGGAGAAGGGGATGACAGAGGATGAGATGGTTGGATAACATCACTGACTCAATGAACGTGAGTTTGAGCAAGCTCCTGAAGATAGTGAAGGACAGGGAAGCCTGGTGTGTTACATTCCATGGGACTGCAAAGGGTCAGATACGACTTAGTGACTAAATGACAACAACAGGGGAGAAAACATTTGGCACCCAGGTTCAGACAAACTGAAAGTAGGGGGATGGGAATTTGAACCCAACCTGCCTGACATGAATCTGGTGTTTCTGACCCCTTTTCTATACTTCTCCAGATAATGTTTGTTTTGTTCTTTGACTCTAAGCTCCTCCGTGGTTGGGCTTCTATTTTTCTGAAACTCCCACAGCACCTAACACAGACTTAAGCATGAAGCAAGAATCCAGTGCACTCATGGAATGGTAGGTTTGGCATAGACATGAACTTGAAGCAGAATAGTGCCATAAGCAATGCAAATAGCCCTAGCTTTGGTTTACTGCATGAGTGAACTGATTATACAAGTCGAAGAATCTCTTTTGACAGCTTTTATTTTGTGCCTTTAAGAGATGCCCATTATGTTAGGGAAATTTGGGGAATTCCCTTTAGTGGTTTTGGAAAGATGACTATGGTAACTTCAGTCAACAAGTCATCTAGCTGAAACAATTGAACCAGAAGAATACCAATGCCTATAAGCACAGAATTTACATAGTTTTAGCATCCAACCAGTTGTTGCTAAAATAATTCCAAACAATTCCTCTCAAAGGAATTGTCTGTGGTATGTCCAAATCTCAGTGGGCCTGCTCCCTGCTGCCCTCAGCCAGCCATTGGGGAAATTGAAGTGCTAGTTTGCAAAGCCCATCCCAGTATGAAATTCCAGAGCACTAACTGTTTGGGTATAATGATAATAATTAAGGATTGAAAGGGCTCTTTAATGCACACAGATGATGCATTTTATTAGCCATGCAGTAACATATCCTTTCTTAGATCAGAGCATTTTCTAGTATAAAGTGTCCCAAATCTGTGCCTGCCCAGAGGGGCACAGATGCACCCATATTTTTCAGACATTCATGTACTTTGTGCTCATGTGGTTGCAGAAGACCAGACAAAAGCATTCTTGAAATCTGTGGAAAGTGCACAGATGAGCTCATCCGTGGGCTGTCCCTCAGATACCCCTGACGTAGGTGAGGTAGTCTGCCAAGCTCAGACTTGGACAAGCAAGTAGTGTGAAGCAAAGAGGGAAGCTGCCGTTGCTGTAAAGCAGGCCCGTGGGCCAAGATAGGGCTTATGTAGAAGACCCCAGGCAATGTGGGGAGTCCTGTGGGAATACTTTCTGGTCCTGGGTTTGCATCCTGCTTTGTTTCTGGAGACAGTGTTTGGCACAAGGTGTAGGGGGGTTGTGGGTTGGATGAAGCTGCTTCTCAGCCCACTGGCTCAGGGTCCTCCCATAAAACAGGCATCTAACTGGGGCTAGAAATACACAGAACTATAAAGCTGGCCATGTTTTTAGAACTGTTCTTATTAAAGCCAAGTCTGCCCAGCCTACTTTGCTCTTTCAGTCCAGCTCTGTGGCTCTGAAGGCAGTTTTCATGTGTGGCAGAATCTTGCACTCTGGCTTCCAGGCTTCTGTCTCCCAGGCTTCCAGGGTGAGATTTAGTGCATTCTGCTGTGTGCCATCCCCTTCGCACTGTGCCCTAGACCACCAGTCTGATATCAAGGCTCCCCACCCCATATCCCCCCCGCACACACTGTGCAAAGGAGTGAAGGGTGGTCTGAAACAGTCATGGCCTCCATTTGGGGGACAGGCAAGGTCTGTCATAGGGGACATCAGGGGCCACCATGGGGGCCACCCCTCCCTCATCCTTGCCCCACACAGCTTCTAGGAATAAGAAGCTCTCTTGGCTGGTCACCTAACTGGTGTTATTTTCTGTGAGTGTCCTGAGTGAGAAGATTCAGAGGCTCTGTTAATTGCTGCCAGCGTAATCAATGGATGCAAATACCTGTCTGCAGCAAAGTTCTTAATTTTTGGTGTGCATCAAATTGACTAAGCTTTTCAAGGTTGTGATGCCAAATCCCTACCACCTGAAATTCTAATTCAGTCAGCATGGGGATGAGAATCTGCATTTTAGTAAACCCTCTAAGCTTTCTTTCCGAAACTTGCATTTGTCAAGATAGATGAGGCATTTTCAGCAAATAATTCCCGAACCTGGCAGGTTTATTTCTTGCTCATAGCACGTGTGTTTCTAACACATAGTGGTATGTGTGGGCACATAGGATGGGTGTGGGGGAGCCACAGGTAGGGGAAACTGAAGCCCACAGGAGTAAACCGACTTTCTCAAAATCACAAGTTGGAAGGATAGAGTCTTCTTTCTACACTTGGCACTTCCCCATTCTATTTCACATTATATTCCCTCTTCAAGTTTTAACATGAGTTAAGAGAGGACGACTTCCTCAACAGAACCTGACATGTTAGGAAAATGAGCGATAAGAAGGGTGGGGAATCAGGACTGGGGTGGGAGTTGAAGAAGAGGCCACCAATGTGACGGAAAAGTACAAGTAGGGATTATATTACCTTTCAATAGCATATTAAAGAGTTATTTGGGGGTGGGGGGCATTGAGAATCTTAGTATAATTAGCTTTTGAATTTGGGAGACATATTATGAGGTTATCAAATCTAATTTCCAGAGGAAGACAATGAGTCCCCTGAATGCAACCTAATCATGGTGGAATTATGACTAAAACCCAACTTGATCAAGGTCAGTGGGCTGTCTGCTACTTTGACTTCCTGAGTCCTTGACATGCTTTCCTGGCCTGTCTTATAAGATCCCAGTAAAGGAAACTCCTAATCTTTTCACAGAAAGCAGGACTTTCTGTGGAGCAAAATCATCTACTGAGTCCATAGCATTCTCCACGTCCTCAGATGCCTCTTCATTGCTCTTTGAGTTTCTGAAAAGGGGACGAGAGATGGTTGGCTTCTGTCATATACCAATAGCTAACATAGTTCCAGGGACTAGAAGATTCTGAATAAATGGTTCATGGATGGCATAATAGAGAATCTGCCTTTCCATGAACTCCATGGACTATTTTCTTGCATATTGCATTATTCAGGATAAGTTAGTCCTGTGTGGCAAACAGCCCTAAAGTCTTTGATCTTTCTTCCATGTAACCTTAGTAACATTTTGAGGGATTCTGCTTTTGTCATTCATCTTGTACAACTCTCCAAAGTCTAATATGCTACAATTTCTTTCAGGACACAGACTATGTTATATCTCTTCAGACCTAGAACAGAGCCTGGTACACAGTGTATCACCATTGAATGGTTGAGACATGAAGGACTGTCTTCCCCTCTACACCTTCCCCACCCTCCTCTTTTCCTCAGCCCTCATTCCAGGGGTCCTCAGCAGTTTGGCAGAAATCTTGCAGGTGTCATGGAGCTGAGCAGCCTCATGGGATGTGTGTATGTGTGCAGGAATGGCTACTCCACATGGGAATTCTGACAAAGGACATGGAATCAGTGTCAGGGCAGCTAGTGCTAGCAAGTTATATCCTTGGAATTCTGTCCTCACCAAAAGGTGACAGAACCTATATCAAGCTTTGTCATAGTTCTTGGATCCTATGTCCACCCCCTTTCTGCACACCCTCCTCCTCCTCCCGTTTCCTCCTCCTCTGTGCCACTCCTGGTGTATACATGCGTCATTAGCAACCTCTCGCTGTGGCAGGAACGTCGCTTTCATCTATGAATAGATTCTAACAGCCTCCTTCAAGCTTCCTCTCAGGGCTGCACTGACTCAGTCCCACTGGGAGCAAGGAGTGCGTTGACTGACAGGAAGCCTTACCATTCTAAGGGGTGATGATGGGAATGCAAGGATTGAGGGGCAAGAAGACCCAGCTTGAAGGAAGCCTTCCTGAAATAATGTATCCACCATGGAAGAGTCAAAAGGAAAGATGCTGAGCAGCTGGACAGCTATTGTGGATTATTGTAGATAAAGAGATGGTTTAGGATATGAAACTGATTATTTTAAAAATAAGAAATCAAATCGGGGCTTTGATCTTAAGATTAAAAAGAAATTGCTTCCCCTGAGAAAAGCTATTTAGAGAGTCAGTTTGCAAGTAACAAAGCTGGGGGAAAAGAGGATTTCCAGAAGGCAAATTCAGGTCATCTGTTGATGAGTAATGGGTACCATGCCTTACACGCTGATTCACAGCTATTGTCTTTAATCAGTGACCAGACACAGTAACTGCAGCAAGCAGCTGCAAAACCCACCTCTGCAGACCTTCAGAGACCCAAGTGACCACTTTGGCTCTGGTTGCTTCATACAGCCAGAATGTATGGGAACAAACCAGGCTTGGGCTGTAGGATGGAACCGGTCAAAGAGGTTTTTCCAGGTTACCTTCATGGCTGTTTATTAATAGGACAATGCATTCACCTGATAGAAATGTTTGGTGTCTACCTAATTGTTCTCAGGCAGTTATTACTGCAATTAGCAACCTGCAACATTGCAAAACCTCGTCTAGACTAGTATTAAAAAGAACCTGTTGGTGATTTTGTTGTTGTTGTTTGAGTCTCACTCAAGTGTTTACTCCATCTCTTGCTCTTTCCCTCTCTCTCCATGGCTTCTCAGGAGGGTGAGGGTGAGGTGGATTTTGAGGACCAAAGAAACACACCAAGATACAAGTATATAGTGCTCTCTTCACGCCACTTGCCCTCAGCTTCAGCAGGCAATGCCTGTGTCAGGGAGCAAGGCTGGTGTTCCCAGAAGCAATGCCTATGAAAGCTTTGGTTTTCATTTTTGTGAATTGGTGACTCTTCCCAGGAATAAACTAGAATAACAGGAGCAGCTTCAGAGTCAGGGGGAAAAAAGGAGTTCAGAAATGTAGTGATTAGGAAGATCCCCACATCCCCAAAAATATACCACTTCCCACTGGAAACTCCACAATCAGAATTTTCTTTCTCTGCTTCAGATTCTGTGAACCTCCACTTCTGGGGTTTCTCCTTCTACTGACAGTGATCTTTCTTCACCTCCTATATCTTTATCTACAGCCAGACAGGGTGTCCCCCTCCCTTTCCTTCTGGAGTTAGTATTAAGGAGAGAGTTAAATTTACCTTCTTAACCACATGCTGAATGTTTTCTGAAAGGTCATGGCATTTTGCATCTATTCCATTCACCTTTGCACTTAACTGTGTGAATCCTTGGTTTATCACTCGATAGTCTGATGGGTGTACATAATCTTCCCCATTATATTTTGTGTACTTGGGAACAGTGACATAATCAGGAGCCTCTGGCATGAACAACAGATTCTAACACATAAGAGGCCTTTAAAAAAAATACCTGTAGTTTGAAGATGCTTATTTTCAGAATTAATAAAAATTTTTTGAGCAGTTTCAGGTTTGTAAGAAAAAACTGGAACATATAGAGTCCCCATTTATCATCCCCCCAGTCACAACCCACCCTCTCCCCAGTTTCTCCTACTGTTGATATCTTATATCAGCATGGTACATTTGTTGTAATTGAGCCAATATTTATACTTAAATTATTAGTTATTAGGGTCCATAGTTCACATTGATTCACTCTTCTGTTTGAGCATTTCATATGTTTTGAAACATATGTACATCATATGTATATAATGTCACATATGTACCATTTTGGAGTCATGCAGACTAGCTTCATTGCCTTAACAATCTCTATTGCTTCACCTGCCTCATCCCTCCACCCATCCCCCGACATGCCAAAGCCAGACAGCCATTGGACTTTGTCTTGTCTCTATAGTTTTACTTTCCCAAGAATGTCATAGTTGGAATGTAGCCTTTTCAGACTGTCTTTCACTTAACAATATACATTTAAGTTTCCTTTGTGTCTTTTCATCGCTTGAGAACTCATTTCTTTTTTATTACTGAATAACATTCCATGACCTGGACATACCACAGTTTATCTATTCACCTAATGATGGGCATCTTCATTGCTTCCACATTTGGGCAACTATGAATAAAGCTGGTGTAGGCATGCATACACAGGTTTTTGTGTGGACCTCAGGTATCAATTTATTTGGGTGAATGTCAAGAAGTAAAAATGTTGGATCACATGGTATGAGTGTGTTCCATTCCATCAGAAACTGTCAAAATGTCTTCAAAGTCACTGTATCATTTGTCTTCCTATCAGGAACAAATGAAAATTCTTGTTGCTCAGATGATCTTTTGAGACTGGCTTTTGGTAGGTGGAAAATGTAAAGAGACATTTTGTGGAATGGAATGAATTCAGAATCACTTATCTCTACCTTGGACTGCCCTGCAGTGAATACCAAGGGACAACAGAGAGTGAATGCATGCAGGAGCATGAAGATGTGGGTAATAGCTTCAGCCTGCTACTTATTAGCTATATAGTCAAAACAGTCTATCAATATTTAACCTGAGGTTTCTGTCCTTTTATTTAACAATTCGGACAATAGTACCCATTTCCGTAGTAGTAGTAGTGTTAGTCGCTCAGTCATGTCTGACTCTTTATGATCCTACGGACTGTAGCCTGCCAGGCTCCTCTATCCATGGTATTCTCCAGGCAAGAATACTGGAGTGGACTGCCAGTTCCCTTTCCCAGAGGATCTTCCTGACCCAGGGATCGAACCCACGTCTCCCGTGTTGCAGGCAGATTCTTTACTGTTTGAGCTACAGGGAAAAGTGAAAGTGAAAGTGAAGTTGCCCAGTCATGTCTGAATCTTTAAGATCTTATGGACCGTAGCCTACCAGGGTCCTCCATCTATGGGATTTTCCAGGCAAGAGTATTGGACTGAGTTGCCATTTCCTTCTCCAGAGGATCTTCCTGACCCAGGGATCAAACCCAGGTCTGTTGTAAGCAGACACTTTACTGTCTGAGCCACCAGGGAAGTCTGAGCTACAGGGAAGGCCTTACCAATTTCCTTAGACTCTAGTAAATATATTAAACAAGATAATGCATGTAAAGACTCTAGCATAATCCTGTGTACATAACAGGAACTCAATAAGATTGTTTCCCAGCTGTAACGAGTAAATTCATTTCACTAGCATTTTTGTAAACATGATGATATCCAAATCCACTCCCTCTACTTCAAGTTCCTTTATGATAATTTTAAAGTCCTAAATGTAAAATTTTGTATTAATGTGAAATTTTCTTATACAAGAAAATACGCTCAGGAATTTTGATGGGAGTGGAATGTCCCAGTTGCTGTTTTCACTTGGAATAAATACTGAGGGACTAGAAATTTCACTGAGTCCTTGACACAGTGAGACCTCTGACTCTGGAACATAGGGCTTCACACTCCTGAGGATTCACCTCACCTCAGCCACATCTCTGCAAGTGAGGTCCCCACAGGAGCAGGGCCAAGGAGGGGGTGCCCCTTGATTCCCTCTCACAGGAACTTTGACCACGGGCCTTTCATCTGAGAAAAATGATGAGCAGTGGCATGCATACATGGCTTATTCCTCAATTTTGGTGAGGTCAAACATTGCAGTTTCCCTGAGATCTGTTCACTCATCTTTCTGGACTGGCCACAGGAAATATTACTGACCAGTGAGACCATCATGAAATGTCCGTGTGGTGGCTCGTAATTTCCTTTGCCTTTGCTGTGTATACATGAGCAAGAATGTGTGTGTGTATGCATGCTGCCGGCAGCCTAATATCTTATAAACTATTTAAAGTATGGTTTAAATCCTGCTTATCTGGCTGTAAGCTAATAGGGTTTATCTCTTGAATTAATTCAAAATATAAGACATCCTTTGGCACTTAGCTGCTTGTGCCATGAGACTATCTTCATCTGCTGATTTCCAACGTAAGAGTTAAGGGACACTGAATCTAATTGTGGTGTCGTATTGTGCAGGTGGGCCAGGTTCCTGCTGTGGACATGACTGTAGATATGACCAGTCTGATATGTGCTTAGGTGTGTGCATGCTAAGTCACTTCAGTCGTGTCTGACTCTTTGTGACCCTATGGACTGTAGCCCACCAGGCTCCTCTGTCCATGGGATTCTCCAGGCAAGAATACTGAAGTGGGTTGCCATGCCCTCCTCCAGGGGATCTTCCCCACCCAGGGATCAAGCCCTCATGTCTTATGTTTCCTCCACTGGCAGGCGGATTCTTTACCACTAGCACCACCTGAGAAGCCCTGGTCTGGCTCAATCACTACTTGCTTAATCACTGCTGTATGTAGAGCATTATGCAAAGCTATGAGTGTGCGTCAGAAATTCAAACCCAAAAGCTAGACTTACGATTTCTTTACTTTCAGGGTTCTAGTCCTATGAACAAATTATGTTTTAGTGACTGGAGGAGAAAATTACTGGCCTCTATTACTGTTATTGTTGTTTAGTTGCTAAGTCATGTCCCATTCTTTTGTGACCCCAAGTAGCCTGCCAGGCTTTTCTGGCCAGGGAACTTCCCAGGCAAGAATACCGGAGTGGGTTGCCTTTACCCTCTCCAGGGAATCGTCCCAACCCAGAGGTCGAACCGGTGTCTCCTGTGTTTGCAGGTGGATTCTTTACTGCTGAGCCACCAGGGAAGCCTTTGGCCTCTATTGTTATGACACTGTTGGTCTGCTCAGTCCTAGGTCTCCCTCAGTCCACACACAGGTCTAGCATTGTGATGGCTGGGGAGTCCTGTGCAGGTGAGCTGTGGAGGAAGGAAGTGACTTCAGTGATACTTTCATTAGGACTTATACATTGAAACTATAAGTCTAGTAAGTAGAAATTATGCTTGAGGCTCTACAGTGTGGAAAGAAGATGGCACATTTCAGCAGGAGTCTGGAAGAATTCTGTTACTATGTTACTTGCTGGAAGAATGATATTTTGGAGTCAAAACCCCAATATAGTTACAGGATTAAAGTTGTTTTTTTTTTTATTTGAGAGCAGATGGTTTTGTGTTGTCTAAAAGAAACAGAACTATGAGTTGGATAAGAGGGAGAGGATATATATATATATATATATATATATATATATATACTTATGGCTGATTCATATTGTTTTATGGCAGAAAGCAACACAATATTATAAAGCAATTATCCTCCAATTAAAAATAAAAAAATGTTAAAACTTATTCTAAACCTAAAAAAAAGTAGTAAGTAAACTATGTTGATCAAATCGTATGGTTTCCACTCATGCTCCATATTTCCAGTGGCAGGTAGATTATATAAACTAGATGAAATATTTCATTTTCTGGAATAACATAATATTAGCTATGTTCACCATTTTCCTTTAGCAATATTAACCTTGAAAAGGTTGGTGGTTTTCTCTTAGGACCCATGACTGAAGTTAAATAATTTAGGTTTCACTACTCCAATTGTTAAGATTTCTCTAGATGTAAGTAGTCCAGAAAGTAGACATAATGCAGATGGTTCCCTGACTGTATTTTCATTTTTAAAAACACAACTTGTAATGTTCTTTTTAAAGCTATTATCTGGCCTATGCTTACCATGTGGCTACACTGCTTGTTAAAATACTGAAATATTTGCACAAAAGTTGGTAAAGAGTTACTGCTTCAAGCTCCCCTCACCCTCCTAGAAGCTGAGGTGACACAGAACCTCTCTTGGGTCCTTTCCCCACTGAATTCAACATTATAGTAGATTGTTTGCAAAAATGGTCGTGTTAACTTTTTTCTGTTCATCCACATTCTTTTGTAATCTGACTCGTGGTTCTTCCCAACAAGAGGTAAAGTCTATTTCTTTCTTTTTTTTTCTCTTCCTGAATCTGGGCTGACCTTAACACCTCATTTCACCAATAGAATACAATATAAATGATGCTAGACAAATGATAAACCTAGGCCTAAACAAGTCTTATGCACATCTACTCTGTCTTCCAGAAACAAGCTCTGTAGTCATAAGGATAGGTCCAACATACGCTGGAGAAGGATGAGAAACCAAGTGTAAGAGACGTGTGTGCGCAATTGCTTTAGTTGTGTCCAACTATTTGTGATCCTAGGGACCGTAACCTGCCAGGCTCCTCTGCCCATGGGATTCTCCAGGCAAGAATACTGGAGTGGGTTCCCGTGCCCTCCTCCAGGGAATCATCCCAACCCAGGGATCGAACTCATGTCTCCTAAGTCTACCTGCATTGGCATGCATGTTCTTTACCACTAGCGCCACCTGGGAAGCCCGAAATAGAGAAGAACTGTCTCAGTTCAGGGCATCTCAGATTAAGCTGATTGGCAGTTGACCAAAGACAGGAGGCAGCCCAGCTAAGTGCAGAAGACCATCCAGCTAAGCCTAACCCAAACAACTGACCCTAAGATTCATGAGCTAAATAGACAGTTACTATTTTAAACCAATTGATTTTGAGATAGTTTCTTACATGGGAAGACTTATTGCACACTTATGAGTATGTGTGTGCGTGCTCAGTTGTGTCTGACTCTTTGCAACCCCATGGACTGTTGCCCACCAGGTTCCTCTGACCATGGGATTTCTCAGGGAAGAATATTGGAGTGGGTTGCCATTTCCTTCTCCATTTACGAGTCTATATAATTCATAATAGCTACACAGAAATAATTAAATAATACACCAATCTAATCTAGGATCTAGAGGGGTAACAACTAGAAGAGTAGGAGTCCTCCAGCAATCTGCTCTCATGCCAAGGCCAGTCTCTGCTTTGACTGACTGATCCCCATGCTGCTACTGCTGCTAAGTCACTTCAGTTGTGTCTGACTCTGTGCGACCCCATAGACCACAGCCCACCAGGCTCCCCTGTCCCTGGGATTCTCCAGGCAAGAACACTGGAGTGGGTTGCCATTTCCTTCTCCAATGCATGAAAGTGAAAAGTGAAAGTGAAGTCGCTCAGTCATGTCCAACTCTTAGCAACCCCATGGTCTGCAGCCTATCAGGCTCCTCCATCCATAGTGCAGCAATAATTTTACTCAGAGTACATGAGCTTTCCATTTTAAAAATTCTATATGGAGTCTACAAAGGTTAGTAAGTAGAAATTGTACTTTAAGCTATACAGTATGGAAAGGAGATTTGTCACATTTCACCAGGAATCTGAAAGGATCCTATTAGTAGAATATTGTATACCTAGCTGCCATCATTACTTTGTTAGTTCCAATTAGAATTTTTTGATACTTTAGAGAAATTTTTAAAGCATAAATTATTCATTAAATTTTATTTTTAGTAATCACTATTTTCCTTACTGAGCGACTGATCTGATCTGATCTGATTTTCCTTACCAAGGTTAATAAGAAAGAAAAGCTTTCAAGTTAAACATTTCTTTCTAGGTAAAACTGAGGAAAAAAAAACAATGCAATTTTTTAAGTGAATAAAAACCAAATGAACTGAAAACTTATGCACATGGATGTTTATAACAGGATTATTCATAATTTCCAAAAGGTGGAAGCAGCCAAGATGTTCTTCTATAGAACATCTTCAAGATATTCTTCAGTTCAGTTCAGTCGCTCAGTCATGTCCCACTCTTTGAGACCCCTTGAATCACAGCACACCAGGCCTCCCTGTCCATCACCAACTCCCGGAGTTCACTCAAACTCATGTCCATCGAGTCGGTGATGCCATCCAGCCATCTCATCCTCTGTCATCCCCTTCTCCTCCTGCCCCCAATCCCTCCCACCATCAGAGTCTTTTCAACTCTTCACATGAGGTGGCCAAAGTATCCTTCAAATTGTACCAAAGCATGGTACATCTATATAATGAAATATAATTCAGTCCTAAGAAGAAATAAGCTGTCAAGCCATGAAATGACATGGAGGAAACAAATGCATATTACTAAGTGAAAGAAGCCAATCTGAAATGGCTACTTACTGTATGGTTCCTACTATATGACATTCTGGAAATGGACAGAACTATGGAGACATTAAAATGAACAGTGGTTGCCAGGAGTTTGGAGGAGGGAGGAGGAAAGGATGAAAAGATGGAGCACTAGGGATTTTTAGGGCACTGTAACTATTATCTATGATACTTTAATGGTGGATTTCTCATTATACATTTGTCAAACATAGAGCAAGGCAGAATCCACAGAATATCAAAAGTGAAATTTAAACTATAGATTTTGGTTGATAATGATAGCATTGGTTCATTGATTGTAACAAATGTACCACCCTGTTGTGGAATATTGATGGGAAGGGAGACAGTGTGCATTGCGGGAGATGGTATAAGGCAACATTATGCTGTTTTGCTCCCTTGGACTGCAAGAAGATCCAACCAGTACATCCTAAGGGAGATCAGTCCTGGGTGTTCATTGGAAGGACTGATGTTGAAGCTGAAACTCCAATACTTTGGCCACCTGATGCAAAGAGCTGACTCATTTGAAAAGACTCTGGGAAAGATTGAAGGCAGGAGGAGAAGGGGACGACAGAGGATGAGATGGTGGGAAGGCATCACCGACTCAATGGACTTGAGTTTGGGTGGACTCCGGGAGTTGGTGATGGACAGGGAGGCCTGGCATGCGGCTGTTCATGGGGTTGGAAAGAGCTGGACATGACTGAGTGACTGAACTGAACTGATGCTGTTTTGCGGTGAACTGAAAACTAAAATAGTACATTAAAAAATTAGGTAAAAGACTTGAACAGACAGATATTTTACAATAAATGTTCAATGAGAACATGAAAAAAAATTCTCCATGTAATTAGTCACCAGGGAATTCAAACTACGATAAGATACCACACTACACACCCAACAGAACGGGTAATATTGAAAATACCATCAGTATTCATTGTTGTCAAAGCACCTAGAACATTTACACACTACTGGCGGGAGTATAAAATGGTGCAACCACTATTTCTCATAAAGTTAAAACATGCACTTACCCAGCAGTTCTCCTATTTGATATTAATCCATGAGAACAGGAGATATACATTAATAAAAAGATGTGTGTACTTATGTTTATACCAGCTGTATCCATAATAACCTCAAACTAGAAATAAACCAAATGTATAACAACTCGCGAATGGATAAATTCTGGTATATTCTAACAATAAATTCTATTAAGCAATAAAGTAAAATGAACTACTAATTCAGGCCACAACATGGATAAATCTCACAGTTACTATGCTGAGTGAAAGGAACTATACACTAAACAGTACAGATTGTATGATCACTTTTATGATAGTCTATACCAGGCAAAATCATTGAAAAATGATGAAAAACAGGGCAGTGGTCATTAGAGAGTGGATGAGAGGTCATTTGGAGGAAGAGAAAGACTGATTACAAAGGGGGTGAGGAACTTTTCTAGGAAGATAAAAATATTCTATTTTGAATGGGTTGGTAATTATAGAAAAGTACACTTGTGAAATATAAGAGAACTATACCTTTAGAGGCTTCCCCTATAGCTCAGTTGGTAAAGAATCCACCTGCAATGCAGGAGACCTTGGTTTGATTCCTAGGTCAAGAAGATCCCCTGGAGAAAGGATAGACTACCCACTCCAGTATTCTGGCCTGGAGAATTCCATGAACGGTATAGTCCATGGGGTCACAGAGTCAAACATGACTGAGCGACTTTCACTTATACCTTTAAAACGCATTATGTATTGTATGTAATTTATATCTCAATAAAGCAGATTTAAAAGTATATCCTTCCAAAAGTCAGATATCATTTCTAGGGATGACACAGCATATCCTATGCTCATGGCGGATATTGCTAGTCAATTATGGGGTGTGTTTCAGCTTTCTAGGCATTCAAACTCAATGCTCCAGGTAGCCACCATGAACCAATAGAGTTGGCCCAGTCTTGGAAACTTTGCTATTCCGGACAAGACCATCCCAGGTTACACCCACCAGATACACCTATGCCCCAGAGCAGGAAACAGGATGGGCTTCATGGGCGTGGACAATACGCAATCACAGAGTGCTCATGTTTACAATGGCCCTGTGCTTGGTGTAATGCTCTGCTGTCACCATCTTGAAACTCTTCCCAGGTTTTTAATAAAACTTTCATATTACATTGGGCCCTCCAAATTACACAGCCTCTCCAAGTCAAAAGCGTCTGAGTCATGAAGGCCATGAAGTCAATTCAACTTTAGTTTGTCTTTAGTTTCCTTAAGATAGAGAGATAACAGTAATTCCCTCCCTAATGTTATTCTTTCTCAATATCTGGCTCTCTTCCTCAAGGCCAAAGCAAATAGGTTGAACAATCTTCTGTGATGGAAATAGATGCTATATTCTCTTTTGAGTCAGAAAGCAGCAATCCCTACTTTGAATGAGTTTGATTTCCAGGAAGTCTTAGTTTAGCTTTTTTGTTCTCGCTTGGAACTTCTTGTAAAAAGGCCCATACCCTTTAACTACCTAGGACTGTTAAAACACAGTATGGGGCATTTCAATGGTGGACTCGGTTCATTTGGGCTTCCCTGTGGCTCAGCTGGTAAAGAATCTGCCTGCAATGCAAGAGACCTGGGTTCGATCCCTGGGATGGGAAGGTCCCCTGCAGAAGGGAATGGCCACCCATTCCAGTATTCTGGCCTAGAGAATTCCATGGACTGGATGGTCCATGGGGTTGCAAAGAGCTGGACATGACTGAGTCGACAGAGGATGAGATGGCTGGATGGCATCACTGACTCAATGGACATGAGTTTGAGTAAACTCCGGGAGTTGGTGATGTACAGGGAGGCCTGGCGTGCTGTGATTCATGGGGTCGCAAAAAGTTGGACACGACTGAGCGACTGAACCGAACTGCGTGACTTTCACTTTCACTGTGTTTTCTCGGTTCATTTTCTCTTTTGTGAATCTTATTTTGTTTATATTTTTAACACTTGTATTAGCATAAAGTAAAATAAAAATCTCTGTACTCCTGTTACTGGTTGACTTGTATCCCCGCAAAAGATGTTGCAGTACTAACCCCCAGTACCTGAATGTGATCTGACATGGAGAAGAGAATGTGAAGTCACAGGAAAGTACCACCTGGAAACCAAGCAACACCAGAGGCCCAGAGAGAGACACGGAGTAGACTGTCCCTCAGAACCCTCAAGGGGAACCAGCAGTGAGCACACTTTGAGCTCAGATGTCTAGCCTTCAGAACTGTGTACATTTCTGTTGTTCAAGCTACCTAACTTGTAGTAATTTGTATAGCAGCCCCAGCAAACTATAGAGCTACTGAAATCAAAGGACAGAAATGCATTACAATCAAACTCTAGGATATGTAGGGTTTTCATTTGTTTTCTCCATTATTCGCATGTATATAGCCTCTATTTCCTCATCCTCCCCAGCTGCAGAGAAAAGAGCCACTAGTACAAATTACATCAAAGAAGAGCAACCTCGTCCTTCTTTATCAAAAGCAGCAGAAAGATTTCTGGAATCAGAATCTTCCTATGAGACTATTCTTCACCCTAACATTTCCCAGACAGAAAGAATTTGAGTAAATGGGTTGAACTCTTGATTACAGTAATTTTAACCTCACTTTTTACCACAGAAAACCAAGTGACACACCAAGAACTTATTAGGTGGACTTGTTTTAGGGACAAATAGTACATCTCAGTTCAGTTCAGTTCAGTCGCTCAGTCGTGTCCGACTCTTTGTGACCCCATGAATCGCAGCACGCCAGGCTTCCCTGTCCATCTACACTCTGTCAAAAGGTGACTTCTTGCTGCTCCAAAGCTGGGTAAAACCTGTGTTGAATAGGCTAGAAAATTCAAGGCCCAAACCATTGTTTTTGTTTCCCTCTTGCTAGGGTCTTTTTTTTTTTTTTTTTTATTAAATTTAAGTTCACAGGCTATAAGGAAAGACTGTACCTTAAGAGGGAGGGGATTGCACTCAAGATAAAAAGGGGTAGATACAGAAACCCAACGTTTTGTTGGGAGGACTTTGGAAATCCCTAAGCAAACCTGGAGTTTCCCAAAGTTTCTACAAGGAGGAGTTGAAACTCCTTTCCTTTTATCTGTTGAGACAAACGGTGGTACTGGAATTCCACCCTAGGCTATCTCAAGCATTCCTTTCCTAACAAGCTCTTTGTCTTTCTGAGATAAGTTGCTGTGCCTTTGGAGTCTGGTACGGTGGAGTATTCCTTGTCAAAGTAAACCTCTGTACTTGCGGGAGGAAAGGGAGTTTTATGGTCTCTATTTGAGGGATACTTATTAGCATATGACGAGATTTTTTTTTGAATATTTATTTATTTATTTGACTGTGCTGGGTCTTCATTGCTTTCTGCACAGGCTTTCTCTAGTTTCAGGGAGCAGACTTTTCTCTTCGTTGGGGAGCCCGTGCTTCTCGTTGCAGTGGCGTCTTGTTGCAGATCACTGTCATCTCAAGGAAAAAAGATCTTTTCCTGAAGACACCAAAGCTTTTTTTTTTTTTTTTTTAAAGTTTTTTAGTTTAAAGAAAACATATCCTCACTGGGATGACCCAGAGGGATGGTAAGGGGAGGGAGGGGGGAGGGGGGTTCAGTATGAGGAACACGTGTACACCCATGGCAGATTCATGTTGATGTATGGCAAAACCAATACAATATTGTAAAGTAAAAAAAAATAACAATAATAAAATAAAAAATAAGTGATGAGAGATTGGACAGGAAAAAAAAAGAAAACATATCCTTTGTTCCTTTCCCTCTTTTTAGATAGAAAGTGAAGTGTAAAATACACATGACTCTAAATGTAATTCAGTTTTCATCTCAGCAGCACTGATTTTCTTGGCTTGAGCAAACTGGACTCTTGGCATCCTCTTGACCACTGTTCCTAGACCCCAAACTGAAAGATGGGATTTCCTTCACACCTTTTTCCTTAGACTCAAATTGCTCAGTACCTTTAGGTAGCACCATGAATTTCTAATCATACCTTCAATGCACAAGTTCAACAGACAAACTTTGCAAATTGCAATATTGCCAGTGTTCCTTGGTGTCGATGTTTTTCTCAACCCTAAGGTCTCAGGGTTGCAATGATGTAGTGTATGCACGCATGTGAGTGGGGCTTAAAGAGTGAAGGGGCGCTGCTTGTTTCTCAGAGTAGTATCAACTTACAGATTTATGCAAAGTATATTTGCCTTTCTTAACTCAGTTTCACATTAATTATTTGAGCTTGTAAAATAGTTTGAATTTTTGCTCAAAGCATAAGACTTATCATTAGCCTTTATTAGACACTTTAGAAATAGAAACAATTGTATAGGAGAGGAAGGTAACAGAAACTTTAAGCTAAAGGTCAAGGAAAATTCAGAAAAGACATGTAAAAACTCAAAAGTAGGGTCCCCTCAAGCCAATGTTGTCAATATATCAATTTTCATATGGCCCCTTCATTCATACTATATAAATATTATTATTTATTAGAAATAATTAAGATTAGATTTTGGTCATAAATATAATTTGTTTTAAAAGGAAAGTTTCATAATAGTGTCAACTATTTCATAAACTAACCTGTAGTTTTCCCCTTTTTAAAATTTTCAATTTATTTAGATTTAACAAATAAATACCACACATCCACAGTGAATTGATTTTATCATCACCAAATATAATCAGTAAGTCAGTACTTTACAAAAGAGAAATTTATAGCATTTAACAGCATACTACTATACTGTTATCGTGTGTTAACCGACTCTGCGACCCCATGGACTGTAGCCCACCAGGCTCCTCTGTCTGTGGAAATCTCCAGGCAAGAATCCTGGAGTGGGGTGCCATTTCCTTTTCCAGGGGATCTTCCCAACCTAGGGATCAAACCCAGGTCTTCTGCATTGCAAGTGGAACTTTTACCACCTGAGCTACTAGGGAATCCTATACTGTTATTGGACTGACCAAAACATAGGATACATCTTTGTTTATACAAAAGTTCTGACAAGATACTAAAAACTATAGAGCAAAATGAAATTCTAGGGCTAAAACTTAGTTAAGTAATTTTTTAATATCAAAGCTCACCAAACCTAATACAATTTGAAATAAACTGATGAAAGGTGCTGCCCATATAAACTAGCATTACTATTATAGATCTTAGGAAAATTGCCAGTTCAGTAGCTGATCTTAATGTGCAGGTAAAAACAAGAGGCTTAATCACTATTCATTAGGTATTGGGAGATGACTGTTACTTTATTTGGGGTAGCAAAAGAAATGGCAATATGAGCAGATAATCTGTCCTTTGAGGGGAAGATGTCCTCAGTTCAGTTCAGTTCAGTTGCTCAGTCGTGTCCGACTCTTTGCAACCCCATGAATCACAGCACGCCAAACCTCCCTGTCCATCACCAACTCCTGGAGTTCACTCAAACTCACATCCATCAAGTCAGTGATGCCATCCAGCCATCTCATCCTCTGTCGTCCCCTTTTCCTCCTGCCCCCAATCCCTTCCAGCATCAGAGTCTTTTCCAGTGAGTCAACTCTTCACATGAGGTGGCCAAAATACTGGAGTTTCAGCTTTAGCATCATTCCCTCCAAAGAAATCCCAGGGCTGATCTCCTTCAGAATGGACTGGTTGGATCTCCTTGCAGTCCAAGGGACTCTCAAGATGTCCTAACCTTTCTTAAAATAAAAGCACACATATGCAAAATAAAACAATGACAAAAAAATTTAAAAATAGCAAACAACAAAACTGTGACAATGAATTTAGTTCTTTCCAGAAATACAACTAGAAGCTAACAAATCGTTTCTGTATAGCAACAGCGCATGGCCTTGTTGCTAGGTCCTTTGTATAGCATGTCTTTGATGCAGTGTAAATTTCTTCTTGGTAGTGACCTTTCAAGGACTGAAGGGAAGTAATGTAGCTGTACACTGTGGCTTGATCACCGAAGCTATAAATACAAGTGGTCAGCGCCATTATTCATGTCTGTTAGTGGAATATTACTCTTGGGAAATATTTAGACACTGGACTTTTTTCTTAACAAGCAGTTTTCCATTTATGTGGAAATAATGACTAGAACTTGTCAATTGGGCTTCCCTGGTGGCTCAGATGGTAAAGAATCTGCCTGCAACGCTGGAGACCAGGGTTTGATTCCTGGTTCGGGAAGATCCCCTGGAAAAGGGAATGCCAACCCATTCCAGTATTCTTGCTTGGAGAATTCCATGAACAGAAGAGACTGGCAGGCTATAGTCACAAATAGTCGATGACGACTGAGTGACTAACACATACAGCATCAGTCAATAGTGACTTGGAGTGAGTCTCAGTGTACATCCTTGGATCTTGGTGGAACAGAAAGAAATTTCAGTCACTTCCCTTTTGGCAAACCCAGGGCATCTTTTATATTACCTAAACCTATTTAATTAATGTTGCAGGGATTTAAAACAGTAGGTTCTTGCTATTAATATATTTAGAAAATATTTTATTTTCTAGATTCTAGAATCATATTCCAATTTTAATATTTTTATGTAAATCAATTTTACATAGGGTGGAGTTTTTTCAAAGCACTCTGCTTTATGAAAGCATTTATATGCCTTGTATATAAAACTCACAAAGTATTCTAAGTTGCCTTCAATACTTTCTAGAGACTTGCTGTTTTTTAAAGTTGTATTTTATATTTTTCTATTAACATTTTGGTTGTATTGGACAGTAATTGCACAGAGAATTATCCTTGGAATACACCATTTAAAATTTTTTCACTTATGTTTACCCATCATAAGATTTATAGCAACTCTTTCTTCTCTGACAAAATTCTACAAATGTATCTTCTCTTCAGACCCTCTGTCTTTGAGTTGTGGTCTGTTCTCAAGAATCTTATGAAAACAGAGCTCTTCTGCACCAAGGAATTAACTCGGCATGTGATCCATTATTGTAAAGAAAAAAAGATCTTTGTTTCCTGGCAGGATTAAGTGGTTGGACACCCAAAGAATTTTCTGGTTGGGAAAAGAACTAAGAAAACATCTGTTTTCCTCTAGAATCTTTTCTTTCACTGATAAAGACTGTTCTTGTTACGTATCAACTTTGTAACTTTGTTAATGAATCATGTACAATGAAATTCCTCAGTCTTATACAGAAGGGTCAAAATTTTAACCACCTACAGAATTTTATTGATCTGCCTGTTCTCATAGGAAAACAAAAAAAAAAAAGAGAGAGAGAGAGCGATAAAGACATTCTTTCTTATTCACTACAAGTCTTGACTGTGCCTTAAAAATGGACAAGTGGCTATTTTATAGGCTATTCTTTAAGGAAAAAGACAGTAATCTGAGAAGTCTTCAGATCTGTTTTTAGTTCTATCTCATCTAGAACCTTAGTCTCAAAAGCCTGATCTTAAAAACTGTTTTCTTCCCTATTTGGCTCTTCTTTAACTGCCACCTAGCTATCTGAGCTGGACATCTGTGTTCTTCTTCCTTGATCTTCAAATTTAACACATCTGTGCATTAACATTTCCTGCCAATTTTGCCTTTTAATTAGACTCCATTACATTTGCATCTCTACATATGAACAATTATCAACCTAACTGAGACTCTTATCTTTCCACCTCTTGTAGTCATGTAGTCTACCTTCGTCTCTCCGGTCTTAGTATTTTCAAGTCCATCTTCAACACAACAGAATGGTATGTCTAAAATTGGATATTTGGCAATGTTCTTTCTCTACTGAGAACCCAGGAATGTGCCTTTGTCATCCATTAAATAATAAACTCCAATCTCTTGCATTCTTTAAATCTTCATGGGATAGCACTTATCTTTTTTTGCCAAGCTACAGAACTTTGTGTATTTTATTAATTTTGCTAGTTGTTCAATCCCTTGTCTCTATATCATCTAATCTAAGCCAAACTCAGATATAATCAAGGAAACTTTCTCTCATTCCTACTTCTCCTTCTAGGTTAATATAAGTGTTCTCCTCTGAGTTTCCAAAATATTCCTTGAATATCTCTAATATTGTAGTCACTACATTGAGTTATAACTTCTGTCTCTGTATATATTGTCTCCCTGATTAGAGGGCTGCAGCTGAGACGTTCTTATAGAATACCTGGTACAAGATAAATGCTCACTCAATGTTGGAGAAATGAATTTGGTCTTTAACAAATCATGAGGCTAGAAGAATATAAGATTTGGGGATATATTATTCAAGGAGATTATGAACTTCCTATTTCATCAATAAACCAGGTGACACTAATTCCTAAATTTCAGAGCTTCTGTGAAGATTAAAGTAAAATAGAACATGGAATACAACTTTCATCTTAAAAACCTGTCCCATTTCAGTAGGTGAGCCCTCCATCAACCCTTCCTCTACTAGAATTTTGATAGCATCCCTTCTATCTCTTGCTCACTCTCACACTGAATCATGCTGATTCTACCTTGAAATATTCATAGAATCCTATTTCTGTTATCATTCCCACCATCCTTGTGCAGGACATCATCTGTGTTTGGACACCTTGACAGCATCCTAACTTTTGCTATTCCTACTTATATCCTTGACCCTTTTAAAAAGGGTCCTTTTTTATTTAACAGTCAGAATATCTATTAAAAATAAAATCACACTTCTCACTACTTTCAACATTGTGAAGACTTTCTACTTTCTGGAATGACTCTCTTCACCTGGCTACGCCTACTGAACTTTCTCAAGTTTAATGCCAGAAACTTGGGGACCTCTTGCCTGACACCCAAGTCCTAATTAGGTTCTTGCTATATTGCATCAGTTCAGTTCAGTTGCTCAGTCGTGTCCAACTCTTTTGACCCCATGAATCGCAGCACGCCAGGCCTCCCTGACCATCACTGTCTCCCGGAGTTCACTCCAACTCATGTCCATCAAGTAGGTGATGCCATCCAGCCATCTCATCCTCTGTCGTCCCCTTCTCCTCCTGCCCCCAATCCCTCCCAGCATCAGAGTCTTTTCCAATGAGTCAGGTCTTCGCATGAGGTGGCCAAAGTACTGGAGTTTCAGCTTTAGCATCATTCCTTCCAAAGAACACCCTGGGCTGATCTCCTTTAGAATGGATTGGTTGGATCTTCTTGCAGTCCAAGGGACTCTCAAGAGTCTTCTCCAACACCACAGTTCAAAAGAATCAGTTCTTTGGCACTCAGCCTTCTTCACAGTCCAACTCTCACATCCATACATGACCACTGGAAAAACCATATAGCACACTAAATATTTTCTTAACATTTTTCACAGCTGTGATAATATCTTTATATATGTGTACTCATTGTTTGATTCCTTCACTAGACTGACTATATATTCCATGAAACCAGAGATAGCATCTGTCTTGTTTCCTGCTCTATCCCCAGTGCCCAGTGCCTGGAATATACTGAGCACTCAATACATACTTGCTAAATAAATGACTGGACATTCATAGCCATAGCAAGCACACGATTGACTTATAACCAGTGGCTTTGTTATCCTTTCTATAAAATATTAAAGATAAACATTTTTTCCACTGGATGGATTTGAGTGAATTGGTGGGTTCATATAGGGTAAAAGAGAAATTCTTCCACATCTTTTCTGACTCTAGGATACCATGATTCATCAAATATTAAGTAATATAAAAAATTCTTTCACTAAATGACATAAGACCACAGCTTTTATTCACCAATTATCCAATTAAGAGGCTTAAAGTCCACATGTATAAGTTTGCTAAGGTTACCATAACAAAGGGTCACAAGTTGGATGGCTTAATCAAAAAATATATTGTCCCACAGTTTTAGAAGCTAAAAGTCTGAGATCGAGATGCTGACAGTGCTGTGAGAAAAGCTCTGTGAGCTGTGAGAAGACTGTTCAGGCCTCTCCCCTAGCCTCTGGTGATTTCCTGGCAATCTTCAGTGTTCTTTGGCTTGCAGAAGCATTGCCATGGCCTCTGTCTCAGTATTCATATGGTGCCCTGCCTGTGTGCATGTCTGCCTTTAAATGTCTCCCTTTATAATAAGGACATGGGTCATATTAGATTAGTGCTCACTGTAAGGACCTAATTTTAACATTTTGTTAAAGGATTTTTGTTAACATAGAGAGGTAAAGTTTTATCACCAAAGAGCGACAAAATGATTCTAAGTTGACAAGAAGGAACCCCGACCTAGGAAAGAAGGGTGAAAAAGATTTGGCTTATTAGGCCAGACATTTGTTATTCAAATAGGAAATATAGATGCAGCCTGTATGGACAGGTGTTTCAGGAGTCTAAAAGAGGAAGAGTCCAAGGGTAATCTCGCTATAGGAGCTCTGAGGAGCAAATGAACAAAGAGAAGAAGTGGAGATTGTCAGAATCTCAGGAATCCAGAGGCAAGGATGTTTAAGTCAGGGAAAGTCTATACTAGAGCAGTTGAGCAGAGATCTAAAATTTCCAGAACTCAATTACGACAGATTTTAGCATGAGGATGGAGAATAGGATGGGATGGGGAATAATACACCTCCATCTTTCTCTTCCAAATTCTGAACCAACATAAGAGGAGACAGGGTCAGACAGATACATACATATACTATTTTTAATATACATACATAATTTTTACAATACTAATGATAGTGTTTATTGAATAAGAACAAGGTATGGGTCTGTGGTCAAATGGGTTTGCCAATTCTTTTCCCTAAATTTTAAAAGCTGCCCACTGTATGTTCAATAAACAAATAAGTGCATTCTAGAACAGGCCACTCTGAAAAGACTTCAGAATGGGCTAAGCTGGGTTCCTTTTCCTCATCTCACTATCAATTCTTCTGGTTATTGAATTTGGATAATTATATAAGTCTCTTATGAGGATATTCTTCTACATCATATCAACTTCAATTTGTGCTGATAAAACTACAGTATAGGGGATACATATTTATTAAGTGAATTTCTCTAAGTACAATATGCGTAAGGTATATATTTATTGTATATAGTATCCTTAAATATGGTATAATTAATAGTCACAGGACAGTTTTTCAATCTATATATTATATTAACTTAAAATCCAAAACGTGACCTCGCCTATAATTTCCTACTTCTTCCTAAGATCTGATTGGCACTGTTCTGTTAAACTTCAGTTGTGTCTATAGGTTGGGAAAGAAATCAGTACAAGTAATCAATCCTATTATTGGTAGCTTATAGAACAAGCAGTAGGTTGCTGGAGGCTATAGCTCTTGTCAGCTGGCTCTGATTATGTCATATGTTTTTATTCAACTGTCTTTAGTTTATGATGTTTGCCTATTAAAAAAAAATTTTGGTGAAGAAGTTTATTTTTACAGAATACTAAGCAAAGGGATTGGGCAATCTGCCTGCCTCAGAAAGTGCCCTGATGTTATACAAAGTACAGTGATGACATTAGCCAATAAAATTTTTGTAGATTGGGTCTCCCAAATGATTTCATTTCCTTGACTCATAAAAGATGTAGTTAGTGGTCTCTAAGCCACATATGATTTTATGGATAATAACTTTCAAATTGAATTGAGGACAAGATAGTTTTCAAAATTCACTAGAAATTCTTTGCTTACCTAACATTCTTAAGCTTCTCCTGCAAACTCCCGTAAATTTAAATATCAGAAAGCCCATATTTAAGTGAAGTGCTAATTCATCATTATATATCTGAATTTTCTCTTTTGCTTAAATGTTTGCATACATGCATTCTAAGTCATTTCAGTCATGTCTGATTTTTTGTGGCCCTATGGACTGTAGCCCACCAAGTTTCTCTGTCCCTGGGATTCTCCAGGCAAGAATACTAGAGTGAGTTGCCATTTCCTTCTCCAGAAGATCCTCCGGATAGAGGGATTGAACCTGCATCTCCTGTGTTGCAGGCGGATGCTTTGCCTTCTGAGCCACCAGGGAAGCTACTATAATGTTTACTATCTGAAGTATGTCTATTTAGTATCAGAATGGATAAATCCTATTGATTCAAGGTGGTCTAATAACCAATAGCTTCATCTATTCATGGGGATCATTTCAAGGATTTAATTGGCAGCCTAGTAAGTTTATTGTTTGAGCTTTCTAGAGTTTAGTTTTAGGTCAATTTAGTACTACCAACTTCTTAGACAAACAATCAAATAGCTTCTTTTTGTAGTTTGTTTTTTCCCAAGAAGTCTAACAAAAACAAAACATGTCTCGAGACAAAACTGCCCAAATGCCTCAAACACTACAAATTAATATTTTGAGAAGAATTAGGTAAATGTACTCTCACACCCTAATCCTGCAAATATTTCACACCCTAATCCTGCAAAATGTCTTCCTCACACAGAAATTATAGCCGTTTATTTTACATAACTAAAAATGTAACAGTGTATGCTATATAAAAAGGTGTTTTAGAAAAAAGATTGTTCGTAAGAATTACAGAAAATGCTGCTTCCTGGCCCTGTCCCCAAAGACTGATTCAGCAGCAGGTATTTTTGCAAACCTTGTTGAGTGGTTCTGATGGAGGCAGCCAAGGACACCTCTTTGACAGCATTGTTATAAGTAACTAGTAAAAGCAATGCAATCGTTCTTACATATTGCCCTGGATTTGCTTTAGGCTCTCAGTGTCGGAGTTCCGATATTCCAAGTACTGACCGGTGAATGCCCGGCCTTCCTCTTCCACTTTGCTGAGTCCAGAGAAAGAATAAGCTGGATTTGGAGCTAATATCAATGTTTAGTTTTATACCTGATACCCTTGAGGCCCTTCCTACCCTTTCTGAACTGTAGTGTAGGGGTCATTTTCCCCCTGTTCTTCCTCCAGAAGCCAGTGTCCAGTGCGCCAGGATGACACCATCTGGTAGGGAACATCCCCTTTAAGGAGGGGCCAATCCACGGGTACAAGGCTTTTCCAGAACTTGACCAAAAAAGTCCTTAACACTTAAATTTCTTCCTAAAGGACAAATATCTTCCAGCCCACAAATACGGACTGTCTAAAGACATCACTCATCATTAAACATGAGGCAGAGAAAGGAAAACTAATAAGCAGCCAGGGAGATTTCCTCCTGGCTTTACTATGACAGATGTTGTTTTTGACTCAATGGTAATGAGCAGTCAGCACGCAGCTCACCTGCAAAATGCTGAAACCTTTCTGCAGGGAGGCCTAAGTCTCCATTTTGGAGAAATGTGATTGTTTGCATTTCTTTATCTTTCATCTCTAAGCAAACTTCCTTGAGAGCTACAGCTCTTATTTAGTGTCTACCAAAGAGAAAGGTTTTCCTTGTGGTGGTTAGAAAAGAAGGACAGACAAGTAAATTAGAAACAGGATTTGCCCCAGGAGGAGAAGCATTTATTTTGAGTAGCAGAGACCTGCAGGATATTCTTGGATATAAAACTTTAGATCTCTCTTAGTACTGTCTAGAAAATAATTAGCTTGATATCTAATGCACACTATGTGCTTCCTAATCTTTTGAGACACAGAACAGGAAATACAACTCAAGATTATCCTTGCTTTGCCCAAGATGGGGGGAAATGTGCATGCTCTGTAATTAACAAAGTCAGAAGGAGCCAATCACATCATTTGCTTCATTCTGCATCTAGAAAATGTTCATGTATCTCTTTAGGGATAAAATTGTCTCTAATCTAAATATCTGATCTCTAAGGCCACAGACTCTTAAAGAAGTAGCACAGATCCAGCCTTCTCTAGGGAGCACACGTAATGGCTAAGAAGCCCTCATGTCTATTCAGCCACTGACTTCCGCCATCACGTAGCCCTGTGTTGTTCAGAAGTTCCGGCGCGTGACTGCCACTAGCACAAAGCACTGGCCCTTGCCCTCTTCCCCTTTGGTGTGCAGACTCCAGCCGAGTTGTCGTTTCTGTGTATTTGTTTTGGATCTGCCTGCAGCTGTGAAGACAAGTCAGAAGGCAGCTTCCATAAATGCTAACCTTTGTGCCCCTAGTGATGCCTCGGGAGTCAGGAAGTGGGGGCAGCAAACCGCATTACTCATTTACCTACTTAGGCCAGGTATTAACCTCCGAGTCCGGCTGAGATCCTTCAAACACTGACGCTGTTAAGCAAACAGTTAAAATTAAGATTCCCAATCTGAGTCACCAAAAAAAAAAAAAACAAACCCTAATGCAACTCAGTGGATAATGTTAAGTGCCTGAAAACTAGAACACTATTTTTATAATTATGACCTTTGGAAAAGAATGTGATCTTTTCTTTCATGTAAAAGGGTGTTTAGTAACACAGACTATTTATGGGTTGTGCCCACACTTGATGTGTGTGTACTTCCTTGTATAAAACAATACAGGTGGGAAACCAAGTTGATCTACACTATTTAAGGTGCAGAGTAAGGATCTAGCAAATAAACTGGTGATAAGTACTGTGTCCACCCTGCCCCCTTACCATAGAAACCACCTGGAACTGGAGATGAATAAGTATCGGCTATTTTAGACTTCGAACATTAAGGATTCCAGAGAGAATATTTTACATTTTGCTTGGGTACTTCTCAGCTATGCAGTTAGTGCAGTTTTGGCTCAGCACTTCGAATGTTTTTTGTTAACTTATAATCTATTAAACATTTGGTATGTGCCAGGTCTGTAATAGATATTGGAATTAGAAAACCCGACCTTAACTAGGACATCTGACAATTTAATGGGAGGTTCAGAGTTGAACAGTGATCATTTCATTATGGAATTTGCAAGTGACCTGAGAGGTAAGAGCTGGTACTTTAGGCTCCCTTAGAGAGTTTGAGGAGGCCAGTATGGAAGATCTCTGGTGTGAGATAATGATGAAGAATTCACCAGATAATATGTGAAGAGAGAGGAGAGTAATTCTGATGAGGGAGGAGCATGGCAGAGGCACTAGGAGAATGTGGACCAGGAGTTGCAAATATTGTACTTTCGTTAAGAGTAAGCAAGAGAATAATATGAGAGCAGAGAAATAGGCAGCAGATCATGAAAAGGAGTTTGGATTTTATCCTGCGGGTAGATGGGCAGCCATGGAAGGATTCTAATTGGAAGTGACATAATCAAATTGGCAGTTTGGAGATTTTTTTCCAACAGCCTTAGGGAGGATAAATTAGAGGGAGATTACCTAGGAGGCGGGACAAGATAGTTGGGAAGTAATTATGATTAGAGGAAGAAATGTGAAAAAGAACTGAATAAATGAGTAGCATCAGCACACACATAATGGTGCGAGTAGTCGTGGAATGTGAACAGCAGCCACACACAGAGCACACACAAGAGCTTACACGAACTACATCCGTGTCCTTCTTGAGGAGATGTGTCTATACTAATAGACATGATTTGTTTATTTCTGTGCATCTTTTAAACATCCTCCTGAGCACAAGAGTTGATGTATAGTTCCACACAGGATTTGATTAACTACTTTTTCGGAAATTTCCATAAAACTGGATTTGGGACAAAGAGATGAATGAAGGTCTTCTTCAGGGCCTTCTACTTGTCTACTTGGAACATGGTCTATGAGCTGAGTAGATAAACAGAGATGACGAAACCCCAAACTAATGCTTGCTCTCCCATTCAGATTTGATTTTTACTGTGTTTGCTTGAAACTAAACCAAACAAGTACTAAAAAAAAAATGGCAGTGGCTATCCGTACACGTCATGAGTTACATTGGGATTAACTGGACTTGTCAATGATTTACAGAATATTGATACAATTCAAGGTACTTTAGATGTGGCAAGAGTTTGGGGGATTCCCTTATTTATTAACTGTTTGGTTAAGCTAGTAAAATCAGTGGTGGAAAGTAGGAAGATATAAATGCAAATATTGACTTAAACATTTAGATCACTTGATTCCAGAATAAGAAATATATTTCTGCATGTAGTCCAGTCTACTGTGTTACAGTTTGTGATGACTGAATAAACGAAATACTCTGAGCACCTTCTCTGCCTCAAGCAATGTGCAACATATGTTTATATTAGTAAACACATCTTTTCTCACTTAAGGCTTCTTGTACCTTGAGTTAAAGCAGCCTCCAAAAGTTAGGATCAGCGTTCATCCCTGGATAGTCTGATGTCAAACGCCAACCCTTTCCTCAGTCCTGGTCATGCTACCATGCCTGCTTTCTCTGGGACAGGCATCCATTTCCTTCTTTCAAAAGAAGGGAATAGTTCTATGCCCAGGTGTCACCTTTCAGGCATTTAGTCAATATTATGCATTATTACTCAAGGGAATTTTCATCCTAACTGGTTTGAATATGTCAAGTGGTTTTGATTGTTAGTCACATACATGAAAGAGAGCACAGTTATTCCCTCAGTTATGCGGAATAACTACTAATAGGGGCTTCCCTGGTAGCTCATGGCAAAGAATCCACCTGCAAAGCAGGAGACTCAGGTTCGATCCCTGAGTTAGGACCATCGCCTGGAGAAGGAAATGGCAACTCACTCCAGTATCCTTGCCAGGGAAGTCCCATGGCCAGAAGAGCCTGATGGGTTGCAGTCCATGGAGTCTCAAGAGTCAAACATGACATAGTGACTAAACCACCACCACCACCACCCAACAACTAATAACATAGCACACTTTGAGCAGAGTTCTTAATATATGCTAGATTTTGTGCTAATAATTTTACATTATTTAGTTTAATCTTAATTATCCTCAATATCTCTGAGACAGATCTATCCCAATTTTATAGATAAGGAAATTGGATTGAAGATGTTAGGAAGTTAATTCAATGTCATTTGACTAATGAGTTGCCAGGCCAGGGTTCAAACTCAGATTTGCCTACCTACAGAATCCAAGATTTTAAACATCACAATAGAGTGGCTTGTACTTAAAAATGTACTTGACCTGGATCACACAATGTAGCCGGGCCATAAGCAATGGTCCCTCTCTACAGGGACAAGAGAGAATGTAAGTAAGTTTACATTCTCCTTCCTTTATTGGGAAAGTTATACAAAGAAAGTCTACTGGTATCATTGCCTTACATTTTGGTCAAACTTCTCACTGTCTTGTTTCAGTCCAGTGCAGAGTCACAGACAAGAGGAATTGGTTTGTGGAACATGTTTGACTAGCAAGGCCCGAGATCACTGTAGGACTGTGAGATTCATCTGATGAGAAGTTCTCAAGGAAGCTGTAAAAAACATCTCATGAGTTAATAAATGCATCATAGTTAACAAATGTTTTACAAAGGAATAAAAATGTTTTCATGGAGATATTTGAAAACTCTGAATGAGATATATACATATTAAAAAATCTTTTTCATCAAATGTTCTATTCCAAAATGAAATTTACATTTTGTTTATAGTTCTGGAGTAGATAGAGTTCTATAATTATACTTTGATTTTAGATACTATACATATAGGACTCATGATGACTACATTATTCAATGATTTGAGCACACGGTATATTTAGATCATGTTAGCTTTTTTCATATAACTTTTAAAGGTGTGAATAAGGTGCTTTCCAGAAATTCTGTAGAAGTATGTACAAATCAAAATAAAATAATAGAAAAGAGGTGGAGATTCAAATGAACAATCACTCAATCCTTCACAACTGACATCTTTAATAAAGCTGTCACGGGATGTTACAAAACTATCTTGAAAAGCATGATTCCCAGGTATAACACAATTTTGAGGTCAACGGTGCTTTTGTCAAAGTCTTTGCTTGATACAAGGACATTTACCAGTAGTGCACAGGGGAAGCTTTATTTCGAATATCCCCAGATGTTTTCTTTTTCTTTCCTTCTTTCTCCAGTCTCTCATTCTCTCCCCCTCTCCTTATCACTCTTTCTCATTCAGAAAACTGATCTTATTCAAAACAAAGTCCAGTGCCTTTTTAAAGTCTAAGAAGGCAAGAGGACCACTGTTTAGCTTAATGTTTATTATTTAGCTCAAGCAATTTCAAACTCTATATAGAGATACAGCTTTTTAGTTTCTGTATATGCTTGCATGCTAAGTCACTTCAATCGTGCCCGACTCTGTGACCGTATGGACTGTAAGTTTCTGTATGTACTTCAGAGCATTGAGATTCCTTATATAGTTTTGAACACAGAAGCATGCCAATGCCCATTGGTCTTAGAACATGATTTTTAATTTTGAAAGGTAAAGTTTTGCCTATTACCTATCAGATGCTTGATCAGGAATGCAATATGAATCTGTCTAATGAAGCACAAACTTACTTACACAGGGTTAAGCTTTTAATACAGGAACATTTACTGAGTACCAATTATAGGAAAAGTCTTGGCTCTGTCTCTAAAAGGTGCCAACTGAAAAATAAAATCATATTTCCATTTAAGCTATAATTCTCCTCAGAATTAAAGAGCAAAGGTGATTAATGTCACTTTTTTTTTCTTTTGGCCTTCCTAAGAATTAATAGGCATTGACCCATGAGGCAAAATAAACTCACCCTAATACATAAGTTTCCCACTCATAACAGCACATTTTTACATGCCCATTTAGACATGTGCTGCTATAGTCCTTTCTGAACTTCTGAGAAGGACTTCCTTATACATCATGGAAAAATATTACCCCTACCTGACAGGGTAAAGGATTGTAAATGTTCAAATAATCCTTTCAAAAGATGGTAAAATATTTTCATTGTCTCTTTCAAGGCATAATATTGAGGTTCACTGAAAAAAATATTTTTGTTGGCATTTGACATCTGGAATAATCTTCACACAGCTTTAGTGGCGTTCTTACTACTTCATACTGTTTCATTATATAGAGAGGCATGCTCTTTGGTTAAGTAGCTCAGTAGCTATCATCCTTTACACTTGTATGACCAGTTCTAGTTCAGGGTTATTCCTCTTAGTTTTACCACTAAGAAATCTGAAGCTAAGAGGCCTAAAAGGCCATGAAGCACAGACTTAGAGTTGTCTTTGGGGGTTCAAATCCTGACTCCACAGCTCATCAAATGTGTGTGATTTGTGACAAGTTGTTTAACTTCTTTTGTATCAGTATACCCATCAGTGAAGTGGGGTAAAGATAGCATCTACCTTAGCAGGTCCTCATGACAAGTTGAGTTAATGTGTGTTAGGTTCTTTGAACAGTACGTGCCATGTGTGCATGTCAAAAGTGGACCCAGATTTCTGGAGTTTCATGTCTAGGATTCCTTTATTACAGTACAATTCCAGTTTCTTTATCTTATCACTTCATGTGGTGGTTGATGGAGTATCCGACTGGAGGGAAAAGAAGCATGTTCTTATGCTGTAACTGCTACAGTTTCCTGAGCCATAATACATTCATTCCAAGCCATAATAATGTTGACGTAAACAATTTATTCAGCAGGCCCTCATCAAGGGCCAACCTCCATACCAAGTGCTTTACAGGTATTTTTCTATCCAAGCCTCATACCAGATCTATTTATCCCCACTTTACAAATGCGAAAACAGAAGCACCAAGAGGTGAAGTTTAATCAGAGGACAGCAATGTGTATCAAAAGAGTTTCACATCTGCCCTAGTCCTGGCATCTGTGGAATGAAGGGGGAATGCAGTTAATCATGTCACTTGATCTGATGCTCAAAGCTTATCCTCACTGTCAGTGTGCATTCTAAAAAGTTGAAAACTGAAAGTGAAGAAAAAATGTTAACAGATTCATTAAAATACTCATACTCTTACAAAAAGCTTTCTTCTCTGCTGTCAATGACTGAATAACTGTGTCCCCTCCCCAAATCCATATGTTAAAATCTAATTGCCAATGAGATGGTATTTGGAGGTGGGGCCTTTGAAAGGTGATCAGGTCATAATGGTAGAGCCTCACTCATGGGGTTAGAGCCCTTTTAAGAACTGGATAAGAACTGGCATGCTCCTTTTCTGCTGTGTGAGGACATGGTGAGAAGTCCGTTGGCAGCCGTAGCCTGGACGAGGGCTCTCATCAGAACTCCAACGTGCTGATACCACGATCTCAGAATCTCACATTCTCTTAACAAGCATCCAGTTTACAGCACTTTTTTATAGCACTCTAAGTTTACTAAAATGGCCACTATAGTTATTCCTTAAGGATTTTCATTTACCATTTAAGTTGCTTTTAATATTTATTTAATAAAATTACAAACAAATTTTATTTTCCCTAATCTAAGGTTAAAATAAGTCACCTGATAGTAATTGTATGGAATTATTATATGGAAACATGATGCTCACATTTTTCTTTTTTGCGGCTTAGTAAACTTTATTGCTTGGAGAAGGCAATGGCACCCCACTCCAGTACTCTTGCCTGGAGAATCCCAGGGATGGGGGAGCCTGGTGGGCTGCTGTCTATGGGGTCACACAGAGTTGGACACAACTGAGCGACTTCACTTTCGCTTTTCACTTTCATGCATTGGAGAAGGAAATGGCAACCCACTCCAGTGTTCTTGCTTGGAGAATCCCAGGGATGGGAGAGCCTGGTGGGCTGCCGTCTATGGGGTCACAGAGTCGGACACGACTGAAGCAACTTAGCAGCAGCAGCAGCAAACTTTATTGCTATGACTTTCACTATCACAAAGGCTTTCAACAGGGATTTCAGAGAACAACTGCCTCCAACATGGCATCACTGATTCTCCTCTATTGCACTCTCAACAGGACTATTCCTTCCCCCAAGCCAATATTCTTAACTTTACAAAAAAAAAAAAATTCTGCAACCTCTGTGGCCACCCTATGGTGCTTCTCCTTTCCTAGAGTGTCAATATCCAAAAAATTAGGCATGGCTTGGCTGCCTCAGAGGACAAGAGCTAACATCAGTTTAGGTGTAGCACCAAACATAATTATCAGATAAAGGAAAAAGGAAGTAGGAGTTGACTTTTAAGCCATGTAGTCCAAAATAGTTGTTCTATGTTGTTCTAGCTTGGGAGTATAACTTTTGGTTTTGTCTGATTTTGGAGCTCTACAATGCTTGCTCCTTGGAAGAAAACCTATGGCAAATATAGACAGCATATTAAAAAGTAGAGATATCACTTTGCCAACAAAAGTCCATATAGTCAAAGCTTTAGTTGTTCCAGTAGTCATGTACGGATGTGACAGTTGGATTATAAGCCTGAACGCCAAAGAATTGATGCTTTTGAACTGTGAAGGACAGAGAAGCCTGGTGTGTGGCAGTCCATGGAGTCACAAAGAATAGGACACAACTTAGCAACTGAATAACAGCAACACGGGTTTTGTAGGGGAATCCCCTAGGATGCTATTGAGAAAACTCTCAGCATAAACCAAAAAGAATAGCAAGAGTTATTCCTATAACAAGAGACACAATTCCTAAGATATTCATCAGAACATACTAAACGTTTCAAGAATTTAGAAAACAAAAGGACTGAATTAATTTTGCTTGGTATTGCAGAGAAACAGGAAAGCTTATATTTTAGCTACATTTATTCTAAAGAATTATACAAATGTTTTCATCACAAATTATGTTGTGTGTGTTAAGTCATTTCAGTCATGTCCACCTCTTTGCAACCCTATGAACTGTAGCCTGCCAGACTCCTCTGTGCATGGGATTTCACAGGCAAGACACCTGGAGTGAGTCTTGAGAGGATATTCCCCACCCAGGGATCAAACCCAAGTCTTCTGCGGCTCCTGAATTGCAGGCAGATTCTTTACTACTGAGCCACCGGGGAAGTCCATAAATTATTTTATTGATTCCCAACTTCTAACACTTAATCACTATGACCTTTAGAAATAAACTCAGTGTAATAAAATTTCACAGTGACAATACTAATTTAAATGCCCCATAAAACATATGAAATTCCTCTAGTTAACAGCTTAGTAGTCCTAATTGGACAAGACTCTGAATTTAAATCTTTGTTTCCTTCTCAAATATTTTGTGGCAGTGAAAATGTCATAAATATAAGTTCACCAAACAGTAGGAGGCTATAATTGTTAATGGAATTACAACCATAGATACAAAGAGCCCATGTTGTAATCGATTCTTTCAAATGAGTTAGAGGAACATTTTCCCCAAGTGGGCAGGCTGCTTAGCTCTTGAGCTTCTGATTCAGTTGATCTGTGCTGGATCCCTGAATCTATAGTTTTCCAAAACTTTTCAGGTGCTGGTGATGACAAAGCACATATGGAAACCATTGCGTACATCCATGCATTAATGATTACAAAGAATCTTCACACCAAGTCACTTAAACTTCTGTAGGAGTTCAGTCTTTCCTTTTTGGAGACCATTTCTTGATATTATTTAGGAGTAGCTTCTTAATATTATTGGAAATTTTTTAAAGGTTAGGGTTAAAAGATGACCACTAAATGTACCTCACAGTATTTAACTGGATTCTGGTCTAAAGAAAAGAGCTATTTTTTAAAAATGGGGGGAAAATGGGAGGTTTCTGAAATCTGAAATCAAGCGTGAAATAGAACTAAGATGGTAGAAATAAATTATGACTTTGTTAGGTGTGACAATGGTATAATAGATATGTTAGGAAATACTCATTTGGGGATGCAAACTGACATATTTATAATTAAAATATTATTCTATCTATATGAAAATGAAGTGAAAGTTGCTTAGTCATGTCCAACACTTTGCAACCCTATGGACTGTAGCCCATCAGGCTCCTCTGTCCATGGAATTCTCCAGGCAAAAATACTGGAGTGGGTAGCCATTTCCTCCTCCAGGGGCATCTTCCCAACCCAGGGGTTGAATCCAAGTCTCCTGCATTGCAGGTGGATTCTTTACAGTCTGAGCCACCAGGGAAGCCTTATGCTATCTAGAATTTGTGTTAAAATACTTAAAAAATTAAATGACATACAGCAATTTGCCTACAATGCAGAAGACCAGGGTTCGATCCTTGGGTTGGGAGGATCCCTTGGAGAAGAGAATGGCAACCCACTCTGGTATTCTTGCCTGGAGAATTCCATGGACAGAGGAGCCTGGCAGGCTACAATCCATGGGGTCACAAAGAATCGGACACAACTGAGCTACTAGCACATACAGCAAAGTGTTTATGACAGTTAATATTGGTTATGGGTATATAAATATTGTAATGTTCTTTAAGTTTTTACAATGTTTTTAATTCATAGTTTTCATAAAAGTATTCACAATAATTTTTAAGTGAAAAAAAACTCTCCTCTGTGTCACTTTCCCTCTCCTGTCTCTTTCTCTGCATATACAGCTGGTTGTGGAAGTCTTTTCATTGAGTATATTAAGAAGACCTTGGAGCTACTTAGTCCTGATCTAAACTACTCTGATTTTTCTAGGGCATGTTTAGGCTTTATTTATTATGTTTCAGGCAATACAAGTACATTTTAGGGAATAAAAGACTTTGTTAAGTGAGCACATTGGGTCAGTTTGAAATTTTATGTGACTAGCATCTGTGAAATAAAAGTTGTTCTGAGAGTCTTTCATCTTGTGCTTGCCAACAAGAATAAGTATAGGATGAGCGTTATCTACCCAGAAGCCAAATTTTATCAACTGTATTCTCTACTTGAACTTTTCTCTCCTCATTTGTCTTCAGTCACACACGATGTGTGTCCTTGGAGCCATGTACCTCAGTATCCTCCAATTAAAATACTTTATTAGTGGCAGATGCTTTCCATGAACAACCATAACATCAAAGATGGCCATTCTATCTCACTAGAATTGAGCCAAGCAAAAATTGTAGTGCAGTCACAGTGCATTGATAGAGCCTGTAAATTAAAGCTTTCTTAGTAAAAAATAAATAAAAACAGATAAGATTTACTTTATGACTTTGTTTCCTCAGTGGTTTTTCAAGGTAGGCACAAAGGTTGATTTTTGTTTATAGCTGTTTACAAACAACGGTCATGGGACAGACATCCTCCTGAAGACTAAAGTAGGGGCTTCTCCAACACTTGCTCACTTCCTTTATGGTCCTTGTAGAAATACAGAGCAAGGACGGTGCAGCTCAACATACTGAGAGAAATACCTCAATGTAATAGAATGCATGGCCCAGAAACTTAAGTAAAGAAATTATTCCTCTGCTTCTGCCAAGTAAAATGGATTCTCCATCCTATTCTCACTTAGCCTGTTTTTTTGAGTCATTTCATTCTCATCTACAATCCCAACCATCATCAGCCACTGACACTTCTAAAAATAACCTAAAACTTCCCATCTTCCTCTAGGATATCTTCCTAGACATTATACAGAGAGTTCAAACTTGAAATAATTGAAATGCATTCAGGTTTTTTTTCCTTCCTTCCAAGCTATCCTTCTCCATTTATCAATATTTCATTTAAAGATACTACCAGTGCCCAAACAAGTAATACTAGAATTATTCAAGTATTTTATCTCCATCAAGCTCTCATATCCAAAATGTCAAAGAGTTATCAGTTCCATCTCAATGTATCTTTGCAACTTATTTGTTGTTCTCAAAGCCTCACTACCATGGTTGTAATTCAGCCCTCATGATTTCCTGAATTATTGCAGTGACTTTGAACCACTCATCTTACTTTCAGCCTATTCAAACCCACTGGTATTAGTTAGGGTTCTCCAGACAAATAGAACTTAACAAGAGAGAAAGAGGTATTTATTTTAAGAAATTGACTCACACAATTATAGGGGCTTGCAAGTTCAAAATTAGCAGAGCACAGTGAGGGGGGCTGGAGTGCTGTTACGGTTCAGAGTCCGAAGGCAGTCTGGAGGCTAAATTCCATTCTTTTCTCTGGACCTCAGTCTCTTCACTTAAGATCTTCAGCTGTTTGGATGAGGTCCACCAACACTGAAGAATAATCTTGACTCAAAGTCAGCTAAGTTAAATGTCTCAAGCCTTACCAAGGAGTAAGGTGTCCACGGACCTCACCAGTTAGAAATGGCTCCTGAGGCTCCAGTAATTTCCCCAAATCACTCAGATCCTTAAGAAAGGTGTAACTACGGGATGACAAATCCATCATAAAGTGGTCAATAAACTCTCTGACACCACATTCTCAGGCAGAGTGGGAAAAGAAAGGGAGCCACTTCCGATCTCTTCTGTCATGTGGAAAAGTTATAGAGGAAAATTTATTCACAGGCCTTAACAAACTGTCAACTGAGAGAGTCAGACCCTAAACAGTTAGTGTCAAGCTGAAGGATTTCAAAAGCACACCTTATGATAAAGATGGTATCTCTAGGATACCTTCAAGTAAGCACACAAACACCTAATTATTCAAAAATCAGTTATTCAGTCCTTTCTTCTATCTAAAAGATAGTGTAAAATATGAAAAGTCTATGAGTAACAACAATGAGAATTAGAACATCCATGCATAAAGCCGTGTGGAGGTCTTCTGGGTCATTCACAAGTCATCCAGCTTTCTTACTTCCTAGAATATGATAGGACTGCTCTACTCATCCTTTTTGAACTTGGGCACCTTCTTGTGACTTGCTTTAGGCAATGAATTGTGTGATTTCCATGTATGAATCATTTGTGAACCATGCGTGAACACATGTAAAGATAAAGCTTCCATGAGTCTTGAGACACAAATAACTACCAGGAAGTAGCACTTCTGTTTCTGTGCATGAGCTAGAAACAGAGTTTTGTCTTAAGTCACTGAGATTTGGGGGTTGTTCGTCATTGCAACGTAACCTATCTTACACTGATATAATAGTCTTCACAAAAGTACCCAGAATATGGTCACAGTCAAAGAGAAGATGTGAAATGCAATCTCTTCAAATCAAAGAGAAGTCTTCTAGTTTGACTTTGCTTAAACTATTCTCCCATCAAAATTCAAAAGCTTTCAGAGTGCTCAGAGAAACAGAGAACCCAGAGTAACACAAGTCAAATGATACTCTTCTCAAAGTAATTGCAGAGTAAATACAAGGAGAACAACAGTATAATGTGGCGAAACTTAAATTTCAGCATCTGGGGAATCTGTGCCATTTGCTAGATCTTAGAAATGCAGGTCACAAAGATAAGAACTCAACTCTGACCTCACGAATCTGAATCCATGAGTCCCTGGGAGGAGCAGTAAGAGCTCTGTAGGAGGAAAGGGTCACTTCAAAACTAGAAGGGCACAGATAGAAGGAAGCCAAATCTGAGTGAGGAATGAAGAAAGGACTCTAGAGCAAATCACCATAGCCATCAGCCTCAAATAGAGTTAAAATTAAATTCAGAACTATACATAATGTCTGTCAGTTATGTAGATTTTTATGATTGGGTCAGCTGTGTATTTTTCTCATTCTATTCATGGCGTGGGCTCAGACTTCCCCAGTTCTTTTATTGCATTTATAGCATCTCATGTTAACTTTTAATACCAAGTCATTTTAATCTTAAAATTATAGATTAATATTTGACAAATATTTGTTGATTGCTTCCTAATATCAGCAACTGAATTAGAACCTCTAAACTGATCGTTAGAGGTAGGAAGTATTTTGATGCTCAAAGAAGTACAGGTCACCAAAGAAGCACCTTTTGGTAGAAAAAAACCCCAGAGGATACTTAGGAAAATTCTCATGTTTCCAGATTGAGTTTATGCATTTATCTAAATTCCTATGGATGTATTTAACAAATCCTGCTGACAAATTACATGCAGATGTAAATATGAGGAGAGTATTCACAATCTTTTTTTTAGATTTTCCAATGCTCCCTTGGTTTGCAAATGTTAAGAATCACGTTCTTAGGATGCTGCCTTTATGAAGTTTCCTCTCATGTGTCTGTGCTATCCATTACATATGCCTTAAAGCTCACGTGCTTTTCAAGAGTAGTGGTGGGTAGCGTGGGGATGAGGCAAGGATTGGGATTACTAGATTCAGGGAATAACAGTAGCAAGACAGTTGTGAATATAACGTGACAGCACAGAAGGAAGCTGGAGAAATTTTAAAAGCACATCTAATACACACTTAGAAACACTCCATATGGGACATTTCAGAGAATAGAAGGTTGCCGTACACACCTCAATATCCCCTCAAGGCATCACTGTCTGCCATTGCTGGGGTGATATATGTTTATAACCATGACAGAATTTCATCCAGAAAACACGAGCTTCTGCTGTATGTCCTCTCTGTATTATAGGTTTTGGTAAGTTTTCAACCCAACATAATAACAATCATTTTGATGTTTTAAAGGTTAAATTCTGATATTTAGAATGTTTACATACTTTTAATAACACATTTTATTTTTAATCTAACCCTTGGGACAACAGGGATGCCTGAATTCAGAAGCTGGGTGAGCCTAAGGGTTCAGTATCACTAATGATATACATAGATAAAACAACATTTAGAATTTTCTGTACATTTTTTTTTGTCTCAATGAAATCAATATATTGAGCATTTCATGTTCAGTGTTCTTTGAAAATCTTTGACCCCAGTTCATCATATTAAAAACAGTTACTTGTTTGTTTGATATAGTATCTTCTATTACATGCTATTCCCTCCTTTGCCCAACTGGGTTATTCTAATGTGATTATAGCCACGGATACTTTCCAGCCTGGCATAATTAGGTCCTTTATCATTAGGGTCCAGTTGTATTTTGTTATGGAAGGACATAAGAAGTAAGTGACTCAAGGCAGGACACAAATTGGGGTGGAATCAAAGTTAGTTCAGTTTTCCTGCTCCTGAAATGAGTGCTTGCAGTCTTCATTAAGTGTATTCAGAAGATACCTTTAATACACACCAACAATAAACAGAAACTGTAGATTCTACTCCCAAAACTGATTGACTTTGGACAAGTCACAGTCTCTGCACTGCGACTGCATTCCTTTTAAGGTAGAATTGTGTAATTGCAGTTCTCCTCTGTCACTAGGGATGCAGTCAAGATAAATGAGGTGATCTATGCAGTGCTGACGGAGAAGGCGATGGCACCCCACTCCAGTGTTCTTGCCTGGAGAATCCCAGGGACGGGGGAGCCTGGTGGGCTGCCGTCTGTGGGGTCGCACAGAGTTGAACACAACTGAAGCGACTTAGCAGCAGCAGCATGCAGTGCTGAAGTCCTTGAAAGAGGCTGTATCAACTGGAAGTGACTTGGTGTTGGTGTCATTGTCATCCTCTCCTGCGCCCTTCTTCATTAGCTGTCATGGTTTTTTTATCTTTAATTTTTATTGGAGTATGGTTGACTTACAATGTTGTGTGTTTCAGGAGTACCACAAAGTGAATTAGTTATACATGGATTCAATACATAGATCCACTCTCCTTTTTAAGACTTTTTCCCCATGTAGGCCACTATAGAGTACTGAGTAGAGTTTCCTGTGCTATACAGTAGGTCCTTGTTGGCTATCTATTCTATATATAGTACTGTATGTATGTTAGTCCCAATCTCCCAATTTATCATCCTCCCTAGTAACTATAATTTTATTTTCTACATCCAGGATTCTGTTTTGTAAATTTATTTACAAAACAGAATAAATAAACTTGTACCCTTTTTTTTTTAAGATTCCACATATAAGTGGTATCATATGATATTTGTCTTTCTGCGTCTGACTTACTTCACTCAGTTTGACAATCTTTAGGTCCATTTACCTTGCTGCAAATGGCATTATTTTGTCCTCATATATAAAAAAACTGTCATGGTCCTGTTCTGATGGATTCATTCAGCATTGATGTTAAGATGGTATTGAAGTTTAGACAAGAAAACAAGCAACAGGATTAGAGAGATCAGTTCAGTATGTAGAAATCAGAAATGGGAGGATCTCTTTCTGAGAGACGATATTAAAAAAACTATGAGTAGTTCTTATAAGGCAATGTTAAAGCCATGTTTAACATTCTCTTCCCCTAACCTGCTTGTACCAGGAGTCTTCCTTCCATTTCACCTTTCATGTTAAGGGGCAGCAATGGGGAGCTGTGGGTAGATTCAGAGGCAGGAAGTGCTCAATCATTTGAGGATACACCCACATTTGCAGTGAGCACCACATTAGCCAGCACTAGCCAACCCCTTGGAGAAGGCAATGGTACCCCACTCTAGTACTCTTGCCTAGAAAATCCCATGGATGGAGGAGCCTGGTAGACTGCAGTCCATGGGGTCACTAGGAGTCGGACACGACTGAGCAACTTCACTTTCACTTTTCACTTTCATGCATTGGAGAAGGAAATGGCAACCCACTCCAGTGTTCTTGCCTGGAGAATCCCAGGGACGGGGGAGCCTGGTGGGCTGCTGTCTATGGGGTCACACAGAGTCGGACACGACTGAAGCGACTTCGCAGCAGCAGCAGCTTTGGTGTTACAATGGCCAATCTGTTATAGAGACTATATGACCCACAAAGGCTCAGGTGTTTACTATTTGGCCCTTTACAGAAAACATTTGTCAAGTCCTTAATATGATGTTTTAAAAAATGGAGGTATGAAATATGCCTTCTGCATAAAATAATTGGAGAAGGCAATGGCACCCCATTCCAGTGCTCTTGCCTAGAAAATCCCATGGACGGAGGATCCTGGTAGGCTGCAGTCCATGGGGGTCTCTAAGAGTCGGACACAATTGAGCAACTTCCCTTTCACTTTTCACTTTTATGCATTGGAGAAGGAAATGGCAACCCACTCCAGTGTTCTTGCCTGGAGAATCCCAGGGATGGGGGAGCCTGGTGGGCTGCTGTCTATGGGGTCACACAGAGTTGGACACAACTGAAGCGACTTAGCAGCAGCAGCCCACCCCTAGGGAGGGTCAGCATCTTTCCACGCTAAGATGAGATTCCAAGTGCCATACAAGTTCTCCTAACCACAACCAGCCCCACTGAGCCCAAAATTATATTTTACAGTCACTGTTAGAGAGCCATAAAGACATTTTTCCAGGAAGTCCATGAATATCTAAGCTCTTTCAATTAAATGACAAATGTGAATATCTGACATGGTTCCTAGCACACAGATGATAAATGTGGACCCCTTCCATCAGCAGTCATTGTGGTGTCTGATGGACCAGTGCACTGGTATCTGGGGACAGGAACACAGGGGTAGAATGAAAAGCCAGAAGAGTCAGTCAGGACAGCAGGTAATGAAGAGGACTCCCAGAGGGGTCCCTAAATGGGGACACTAGGCCTTCTGTGGAGCTACATGAGAACTTCAGAGGGATGAGAACTTAGGGACCTGAAAACTGTCATGTGGACAGTCCTTGTCAGATGGTGCCATCGTGCTGTATTTCTGGAGAAAGATCTGTGCTTTCCAGTCATCCAGTCATCCAGTCTTTCAGGGCCTTTGGTATCACAGGAGGCTAAAAAGAGAATTGGCTAGTTAAAATGCCAAGGTTTTTAAGCAATGACTTGATTGGGGTGTACTTGTACATTTGAGGCCTTGGAGAACAAATATATCTCAAATACTTGTTTAGGGAAAGCAGAAGTGGAGACTTCATCATAAAGTCATAGGAACAGATCCTTATTCCTCAAACAAAATTCACAAAACAATTTCTGTTAAATCTCTGCTAAAGGCAGCACTTATTGTTTCTATTTAAATGTGGGAAATATATCAATGACTTGGCACTTCTTACTCAAATTCATGTACCTTCCACTGCAACTGCATGTACTAGAATGTGACTGCATGTGACCTCTGGGATGGAGATTCAGCTGTGATGGATGAGCATCTACTTTGAATTTGTAATGTCTGTCTCTTCTATGACATATGGCATCATGTTATCACCCACATCAACTCCATGCAGTATGGATTATTGCCAGCCATGCATAGATGAAGAAATTGAAACTCGAAGAATTTAAATGACATACCCACATGAAAACGTGGCAGACATAGTCTAGGAACCATGATTTCCTATTCCAAAATTCTTTTTCTACACAGGAGTCATTTCAGTGATTTTTCTTTAAAAGATTAAATATATTGTCATGCTCATTAGATAAAGACATAAAAATGAAAATCAGTGTTAAAGATTCATGATTATCACAATTTTGAATTTTGGAGTTATAGCCACCATTTCTTTCAACTATGGAAAATAGTAAAAAAGAAAAGAAGAGAATAAGAAAAGGGTCAACCTAATTCTGGGACTCCTCCAGCATATTATCTACTTAAGAGTTCATTCAATTGAGTTCAGTCACTCAGTTGTGTCTGATTCTTTGTGACCCCATGAACTGCAGCATGCCAGGCCTCCCTATCTATCACCAACTGCTGGAGTCTACCCAAACCCATGTCCATTGAGTTTGTGGTGCCATCCAACCATCTCATCCTCCATCGTCCCTTTCTCCTCCTGCCCTCAATCTTTCCCAGCATCAGGATCTTTTCAAATGAGTCAGCTCTTTGCATCAGGTGGCCAAAATATTGATGTTTCGGCTTCAACATCAGTCCTTCCAATGAACACCCAGGACTGATCTCCTTTAGGATGGACTGGTTGGATTTCCTTGCAGTCCAAGGGACTCTCAAGAGTCTTCTCCAACACCACAGTTCAAAAGCATCAATTCTTCAGCACTCAGCTTTCTTTATAGTCCAAGCCTTACATCCATACATGTCTATGGAAAAACCATAGTCTTGACTAGAAGGTCCTTTGTTGACAATGTAATATCTCTGCTTTTTAATATGCTGTCTAGATTGGTCATAACTTTCCTTCCAAGGAGTAAGCATCTTTTAATTTCATGGCTGCAATCACCATCTGCAGTGATTTTGGAGCCCAGAAAAATAAAGTCAGCCACTGTTTCCACTGTTTCCCCATCTATTTGCCATGAAGTGATGGGACCGGATGCCATGATCTTAGTTTTCTGAATGTTGAACTTTAAGCCAACTTTTTCACTCTCCTGTTTCATTTTCATCAAGTGGCTCTTTAGTTCTTCTTCACTTTCTGCCATAAGGGTGGTGTCATCTGCATATCTGAGGTTATTGATATTTCTCCCAGCAATCTTGATTCCAGCTTGTGGTTCCCCTAGCCCAGCATTTCTCATGATGTACTCTGCATATAAGTTCAATAAGCAGGGTGACAATATACAGCCTTGATGTACTCCTTTTCCTATTTGGAACCAGTCTGTTGTTCCATGTCCAGTTCTAACTGTTGCTTCCTGACCTGCATACAGGTTTCTCAAGAGGCAGGTCAGGTGGTCTGATATTCCCATCTCCTTCAGAATTTTCCACAGTTGATTGTGATCCACACAGTCAAAGGCTTTGGCATAGTCAATAAAGCAGAAATAGATGTTTTTCTGAAACTCACTTGCTTTTTCCATGATCCAGCACATGTTGGCAATTTGATCTCTGGTTCCTCTGCCTTTTTTAAAACCAGCTTGAACATCTGGAAGTTCACAGTTCACGTATTGCTGAAGCCTGGCTTGGAGAATTTTGAGTGTTACTTTACTGGTGTGTGACCTAAATCAAATCCCTTATGACTATACAGTGGAAGTGAGAAATAGATTTAAGGTACTAGATCTGATAGACAGAGTGCCTGATGAACTATGGATGGAGGTTTGTGACATTGTACAGGAGATAGGAATCAAGACCACCCCCAAGAAAAAAAGAGTTCATTAAACCAAGACAATTGAAAATGCAAGTGATATTCAGGTTTAGTTGTTTATGGAAGCAACCTACCTTGCTTCACAGTCTCATTCTTTTACTCTTCTCCATTGGGTTGGCTGCGTTTCCACTTATCCCTCCAAAGGCAGTGTTAGCTCACATGGGCTGCATAGAAGAATGAAGGGGGAGAAGACACAGCTGCCCGTGTGAATGTGCTTTTGTTGTCAGTAAGGGAGGTCACTGGAATTAAGCATATAAAAAATGCCCCCAAAACTAGAAATGGTGATCCAGTACTACTCTTCATTATTTTATAGTCATGTTTTCTAGAGCTAGGGAAAAATTTAAAGTTTCTCTCTTTTTGGTGAGGAAAACACTCAAAAACAACCAGAACCATCAGGGGAGAAAATTATGGGAAATGTAATGATAGCTTATTTAAATTCTCAAAATAAAACAACTGTAATACCATTAAATGTTCAGTAAAAATATATATCTTCCCCTCTATTTTCAAGAGAAAGGTTAAAATGAGTAGTAATAACTCCTGTTCCAGAAAATCATTTTTGCCACTTTCGTCTTTCAGTCCATCTCCAGAGAATATCAACAGCATGAATGTCGTTTCTTGCAAACATCAAATCATTTTTGCTACAAATACTTTGTAATAATAACTCTATTTTACTTGGCAAAAAAAGATATTCTAACAGGATTCTATATAGTAAGTGGGAAAATGGAAATTTGCTATTGAAAAATATTTCCAGGTACAGGATATAAACCTTTAGGCATATTTTTTCTCTGTGATGTAGGGAGACTGATAACACTGTTGACATTAAGATTTTTGTTATATTTTATTGTCCTATCAGTGGATCACATGTTCGGCTTATGACTGGGTATTTGTCTTTGAGTAAATAAGAGTTTGCAGCTTACCTGAAACATTAGTTCATGGTAAATTAAAGGATTTCAAAGTGTTAATCTTATGGACAAATAATACAGTGATAAATAATAGTCTCTATGTGTAGGATAGGGTCATTTAAAATATCTGACAATTTAATAAGAACAAAGCATTATTTTGTTTATTTGTTACAGTGTGGAATGGCAAGATGGGTTAATAAAGCCAGACTGTCTTTTGTTGTAGTTACAGTAGATGTGAATTGAGTCAAAGATGCTCTCAGGTGTTTAATGACGTCACACAGGAAGTGTCATGGTGCTGTATGATATACTCTGTCAAGGAACAGAATCTGAAGGTAACTAGTGAAAAAGAACACAGCAGGCAAAGAAAACACAGTATTTATGCTACTGTGAAGTTCAAGAAAAGATAAAAATGCCATTCTCAAGCAAGTAGGGAAAGATGCCATATTATGCAGAACATGTTGAAGGTAAGCACAGTCTCTATAAAAACTATAAAAAGTATTTTGAGTGTGTGCTGAAGACTAAATGCTATCTTCAAATAGTAATAGAGGCCTTGACATCAGTCAGATACCTTCCATCATAGAACCACATCAGACAGGAAACCTGCAGGACTCACCCAGAACCAGATTAACAGAACTGGATAGGACACCAAGCTCAATCAGGGAGAATTAGCAGATTCTCAAAGTTTATCTTGTGATCGCCAATATTTAAATGTATAAATGTATAAGTTAATGCATTGAAAATGATTTCATGCTGGGGATTCACAGCTTAGCCTCAACAAAATAGGAATTCAAAGCTATGATATTGTCTGCTCTCCTACCTGCCCTGGGCGGGGGAGTTTAGAATCATGATGTGCCTGTTCTGTCTAGAATAAGCAGTGGAATCTTGATGTTTTCCTTAAATCAATAACCAGCCTCTCCAAACACAAATTTTAAAATGTAACCCTAAAAGGGGAGGCCATATGCTCTAAATTGAACATTTTTGTTCCTCTAAAATTAACATGCTAAATCTTAATGCTCAGTGTGATGACATTAGAGGTGGAGCCTAGGAGAGGATCTTTGGATGTCATGAAGATGCAGCAGCCCTCATGGCTGGGATTTGTGCACTTCTAAAAGAGACCCTAGAGAGCTTTCTGACCCCCACCCCCATCATGAGGACACAGCAAGGGGACAGCTGTCTATGAACCAGACACTGAAACTGCTGGGAATGCTGGCATTTGGGACTTGCAGCTTCCAGAACTATGAGACATAAATTTATTGTTCATAAGCCACCTACCTTATGGTATTCTGTTATAGCAGTCCAAATGGATTAGGACACCATATCTAGGGTCTTTGGATCCCTGGAGTCCAAGAAAATCTATATGAGTTTCCTGTGAGCTCTGTCGCTGCACTGTGTCCGACTCTGTGTGACCCTGTGGACTGTAGCCTACCAGGCTCCTCTAGTGCTTTCTTAACAAAGTACCACAGACTGGATGGCTTATAACGATGGAAATTTACACTCTCACATTTCTGGAGGTTAGGTGTCCAAAACCAAGTGTTGGCCTGGCCATGCTCTCTGTGAAGGTCTGAGAAAAGGAAACTCCCCCATTGCTTTCAGCTTCTGCTGCAATCTTGGACACGTTGCCTTCTACTTACCTTGACTCAACTGGCTTACTCTATGAGACTGGTTTCTTTTCCTTCTGCAGTGAGGCCACAGCATCTTCTTTATTCAAAACTTTGGTTTTATCTCTGCCTTGGGTTTTATCTTGAGACTGGTATCTTTTGAGAATAAAACTATAAGGTATTAAGTCAGGGTTATCAGGGCTGGAATAAATTCTTTCTAGCAGTGATTTACTCACAGCAGATTGACAGGAATATTTGCCCAATTTAATCATTTCTGTTGACCAACACACAAGATTTCTGTCCCCCATCCCCCACCCCCATCCCCTATCATATTTTCTGACTTGTGTTATAATCTTAGAAGCAACACGACTGTCCTTCCTTTCCAAGTTAGAGCCAAAATCTTTCACTGTGGGTCTTGATTTTCAAGAGAGACTAACAGTTTGCTATTTGATTCTCATGGTTGATAAAAAGTGGACACTTTAGAAGTAGAATCCATCAGTTCTTCTCAGCTTCCAGCCTGAGATTCTAAGGCTGCTGAGAAAATCACAGTCATTCAAAAATGATGAACCTAAATGTCTGCCCCAGTGGGCTCTGTCTTGAGACAGTAGAACTAAATTCCTAATTCTATGAACTGACCTAGCAATCCCAGGAGAATCTACTTTCCATCCTTCCCAACCTCTCTCTCCTGCTTCTTTCTATTCCCACCCAAAAAGCTTTCTTTCTCTATAGTAAAAGGTAGCATTTGTTCTGTGCCACCTACTTGCCCACAATTAAAGCCTTATGCTTTACATATTATCTCTATTTCTTTTTTTTCCTGTTTTGTAAATTCCTGACTTTATTTTTTTTTAATTTTATTTTTAAACTTTACAATATTGTATTAGGTTTGCCAAACATCGAAATGAATCTGCCACAGGTATACCCGTGCTCCCCATCCTGAACCCTCCTCTCTCCTCCTCCCCATACCCTCCCTCTGGGTCGTCCCAGTGCACCAGCCCCAAGCATCCAGTATCATGCATCAAACCTGGACTGGTGACTCGTTTCATACATGATATTATACATGTTTCAATGCCATTCTCCCAAATCTCCCCACCCTCTCCCTCTCCCACAGAGTCCATAAGACTGATCTATACATCAGTGTCTCTTTTGCTGTCTCGTACACAGGGTTATTGTTACCATCTTTCTAAATTCCATATCTCTATTTCATATGAGGAAATGCAGAATCAGAGGAGTTAGTGATATACTGGAGGTTACAGAGCAACAAGAAGCAAAACAGGGACAACACCATCTGACTGAATCTCTATCCTTTTACCTCGTAATTCTGTGTCATGACTTTCTTAAAAATTTTTTGTGAGCTATTCTAAACTTTACAAGTAATCCATGCTTACATAGAGAGGTTGATCAAATAAAGTCCCAAGTCTCTCTGGCTCCCCTCCTTCACTCTTCCTCTCCTTCTAAGCTCCACCAGCCTAAGGATACACAAAGTTTGTCACTATGAACAATTTAGGGTTTATCCTCTGTAGTTTTCTCCACGCATGTAAGTATGTATAAATAGATAAACACATATTTCCTTATGAATATTTTTTCTACTTAAAAAGTAGACCGTTATTTGTGTTATCTTCAATTTGATTTTTTTCATTTATTTCCATGGTTATTTCTCCAGGTGAATGTTTACAGAACTAGTTCTTTTAATGGTTATACTAAATTTCTAATGCAATAGAAATTACGAATCATTAGATTCATTGGAGTTAGAAATTTTTGAATCATTCAGCCGTTGATGAGAAACTGCATTTTTCCTATGCTTTTTTGGATTCTTTCTTTGCTTTTGGCCACTATAAGTAATGCTAAAATTAACGTGTTTGTGCATGTATTTTGGTGCATTTATTTCTATAGAATAGATTCCCCAAGGCACAAGTATACTAATATATTCATTTAATAGAAACTTCCAGTTAACCTTCCAGAAGTTTTGTGGCAATTCATTTTCACATCAACCAAGGATCAGTGTCCATTTCCCTACACCACTGTCAGCACTGGATACTATCAAGTTTTGATTTTTTGCAAAGCTGAGGATAAAAATGAACTTCATTCATTTTTATGAAACTATTTTAAGTTTCAGCACAAGAGTGACCTCCACATCAAATTTTGTTTTACAATCAGGAAAAAATTGTATGTGTATATGTGTGAGTATTTGTTTACTTTCCAAAAGACGAAAGAAATTATGGTACTGACGTATAACATTGACAAGCAGCTACTTAAACCTCAGTAAAGCAAAACGTGCAGTGATAAAGCTTAAATCCCTAGATACCTCTCTCACTGAACAGCCAGAGGTTAGCACTGGGTCCCTGTCTATGAAATCAGGACAGTAATACCTGACTCTCACTGCTAAAAGGAAAGTAGGATGATCAATGAGTTCATATCTTTAGCACATTTGAACATCCCTGGGAAGCGACACTTTAGAAACACTAGATGTTTTTATCTTTGTGCCATAGATTACATAATGCAATTTCAAAGTATGCAGTACCTATTTTCTAAGGAGCTCCAAAAATTGTACTTTGTGCATAAAAAGAATCTCATTTAAAAAATCCGTTGCACCTATTATATAAGACACATATCATAACTAGAAGTTTTTCAGCTTCATTCTCATCGCAAGGAACTGCTGACATCCTCCCTCTAATTTGTTTCTAATTCTACTGATATTCTTTAGGAGATACTGCATTCTAGAGTTCTTGAGGAAGAAAAAGATAAGAGACGGCTTAAAAGAGGTCTGAAGTTAAAGACACTCAGCCGTGTCCAACTCTCTATGACCCATAAAGTTGATGGAATTCTCTAGGCCAGAATACTGGAGTGGGTTGCCTTTCCCTTCTCCAGGGGATAGTCCCAACCCAGGGATTGAACCCAGGTCTCCTGCATTGCAGGCAGATTCTTTACCAGCTGAGGCACAAGGGAAGCTCAAGAATACTGGAGTACATAGCCTATCCCTTCTCCAGCAGATCTTCCCAACCCAGGATTCGAACCAGCATCTCCTGCATTGCAGGTGGATTCTTTACCAACTGAGCTATCAGGGAAGCCCTGCTGCTGCTGCTTCTAAGTCACTTCAGTCGTGTCCACCTCTGTGCAACCCCATAGACGGCAGCCCACCAGGCTCCACCGTCCCTGGGATTCTCCAGGCAAGAATAATGGAGTGGGTTGCCATTTCCTTCTCCAATGCATGAAAGTGAAAAGTGAAAGTGAAGTCGCTCAGTCGTGTCCGACTCTTAGTGACCCCATGGACTGCAGCCCACCAGGCTCCTCCGTCCATGGGATTTTCCAGGCAAGAGTACTGGAGTGGGGTGCCATTGCCTTCTCCACAGGGAAGCCCTAAAAGAGGTCTAAGATAGTCAAATAGTGGATTTTCCGTGGGAATGTGGAGCTGTCAAGTTTGGTATAAAATTCCCCTCAGATAAAGATGATCAACTAGTGTATTTCCAATTAAACTGAATAAGGTGTATACTTTTTGAATGATTCTCAGCAAGTAAGCTGAGATATTGCTAGTTTCAGTAAAAGGCACTGTAACTGGTCTCCACAGAAGGAGTAAACACTTGTCTACTGGGAACAATTATGAAATATGTCACTTCAAATATTCAGCCTGAGCTGGGATGCTCCAAGAGGATTGTCCTGAGAGTTAGGCTGGTCTCCATATATCAAAATGAGCAGTCAATCCTTCCAATTGGTTCAGTGAAAAAGAATCTCAAGTATGAAGCTTGGTTTTCTAGAAACCTGCTTAAGACACACCCATTTACCATTTAATGAATGTTCTAGGAAAACAAATAATTCAACAAATGCAATGTGATTGCAGATGATTCCTGTCAAAACTCTGCTTTCCAATCAGCTTCATAGTATTTATGTATATTCTTGTTTAGCAAAGAAAATCTATATTTACCTCTGTCAGTTGTGAGCACATGTTGCAGCCAAACACTCATCTCATCAAAGTGTATCTGGTTGGGGGTTAAAAGGGAAAGGACTAGTCTTCAGAGAGATGAAAGTAGAGTGGTTTTCCTCCCCTTCATGGAATGTCATAGCCAGGATCAATAGGAGGATGATTACGGGAGGCAGACAGATTTGAGTTAGAATCTGAGATCGCTGGCTAGGAGATAAAGGAGAGTAATTTGATTTGTTAAGCCTGACCTCTTTATTGTTCCTCCGACAAGCTTTAGGAGTTTGCTCTGCCTCCTGCCTGAGTATAGAACTCTCTTTCTGCAAGTATCCACATGGCTTATTCCCTCATCTCATTCAAGTCATTGCTCAAATCTTTTCAATAGGGCCTGCCCTGTCCACATTATTTACATGCAACTCACATCCTATGGGGAACTCTGGATTTCCCTGTTTTTTTTTTTTTTTTTAATTTTTACTTATTGTATACCACCATCTAAGACACTTGTATGTGTTAGTCACTCAGTCGTGTCCAACTCTTTGATATCCCATGGACTGTAGCCCACCAGGCTCCTCTGTCCATGGGATTTCCCAGGTAAGGATACTGGAGTGGGTCGCCATTTCCTTCTCCAGGGGATCTTCCCGACCCAGGGATCAAACCCAGATTTCCTGCATAACAGACAGATTCTTTACCACCTGAGCCACCAAGGAAGCCAAGATACTTTATTATGTATTTATTTCACTTTAATATTTATCATCTATTTCTCTCCTTCCAGAATATAATCTCAATGGCAGGAAATTGTAGTTTCATTCCTGTTGTATCTCAATACCTAGAAATGTGTCTGGCAAAAAGAGAGTACTCAAAAAATATTTGGTGAACAATAAGGAAAACACCTGCTTGAGTTTCTGGTATATAATAGGCTCTCTCAAACATGTTACTTTCCTTTCCTTCCCTTCCTTTCAAGCAGTTAAATCTAAATACAGATTCTTGCTCAAGGCTTTCTCACTATTATAATGTCATGTGAATAAATCCAGTGACTAATGGAGTTCTGTTCTGAGTATTTCTGCTGTTTTCTTTAAGAGATACAGTCATCTGTAAGAGTTCAAAAAAAATAAAAAAATAATATTATTTATAAGAATTTGGAAATGACAATCACCTCAATGGAATACATAGTCTATTCTTTTTAAAAATGCTTAGACAGGAAAATTCCATCATCCCCTTCAAGTATTTATTCAAAGTCAACAGCCCTCCAGTGTCTGCCTACCATTTATTTCATGTCCATTTTTTTTTTTTTTTTGCTTGTTTTCATTGATTGTATTTTTGCCTGATTTCTGATATGCTTGGAGGAAACTTTGTCTAAACTTATTGTAGAAAAAGTCTTTTCAGTCCAGCTTTCCTGTGTCCCCATGTAAGGTAGATTCTTCTTTGGTTTCAGAGCAGAGGTTGACATTTTCCAAACCTCCCTTTGAGATAGGTATTTGTCATGAGTTGGGTTCACAGGAAGCAGACACTGAGATGGAGTAAACATAAGACAGCAAAAGGTTTACTAGGTAGTAACATCTGAGAAAGGAAAAGGGGATGAAGCATGATGGGCAGATGCAGCTGTCAGGCTGCAATGAACCTAAGAAAGCCTCTACCATGGTGGGGGTGGGGGGTGGGCGCAGGGGAACAAAGATCACCCAATAGCAGAGTCGTACTCAGGACAGGATAGACAAGCCCTTGTACCACCAGCGAGGTTAGTCATTAGCTGGAGGGTCACCCCAAGCAGAGCAGAATCTCATCTCTAAACCTGAGGAGGACCCAGAAGGCACTGACAGTGGGAAGCTGTCAGCTAACCATTCCTGCGCTAAGCAGCTGTCCTGCCTTGAGGGGGATCTGCATCTCCCTGCCATGGCCCCATCCTCATCTCCTGGGCCTCCCTTCCCCATGCACGCTGATGACTTCCTTGTGGAAATGCCTGTGAGAAGTCGCTGCAGTATTTCTCCAACATGTTTGACTAGTGTGCATAGCAGTCAAGAGAGGCTGGCTCCAGAACAACCCTTAGCTGATGAAGAAAAAGAATTGGAGAAGAATGTAATCCACTTTCCTCTCTTCTTCAGTGGGACAACTCTGCCCATATGTTTTACACAACATTCCAGAAGTCCCCAGAAGAATTGAGCCTCTGCTGTCTGCAGCGTTAACCTGCTCATTAATGCATTCTGTATTGACTTCTTACTCTTCACTCTCTTATTTCTCCATCCCCCTATTTGGAAGCACCCTCCAAATAAACTGCTTGGACTCAAGTCCTTGTCTCAGCATCTGTTTTCTCAGGGACCAAAGTCTAAGATAGGATCTGGCTCTGTGTGTGGTTTACAGCACTCTATCCACTGACTAAAGGTGAGACTGGAACTCAGGAAACCTGGGGCATGTTGGATAATCAGTCCTAACAATCCTGGGGGTGAGGGGAGGGTCAAATAACTTGGCAAAGTTTACAAAATGAATTAGTGGAAATGTCAGAAGTAAAATCCAAGTGTATTGATTGATTTGGGGTTCAGTTCAGTTCAATTCAGTCACTCAGTTGTGTCCGACTCTTTGTGACCCCATGAATCGCAGCATGCCAGGCCTCCCTGTCCATCACCAACTCCTGGAGTTCACTCAAACTCACGTCAATTGAGTCAGTGATGCCATCCAGCCATCTCATCCTCTGTCGTCCCCTTTTCCTCCTGCCCACAATCCCTCCCAGCATCAGAATCTTTTCCAATGAGTCACCTCTTCTCATGAGGTGGCCAAAGTACTGGAGTTTCAGCTTTAGCATCATATCTTGCAAAGAACACCCAGGGCTGATCTCCTTCAAAATGGACTGGTTGGATCTCCTTGCAGTCCAAAGGACTCTCAAGAGTCTTCTCCAACACCACAGTTCAAAAGCATCAATTCTTTGGCGCTCAGCTTTCTTCACAGTCCAACACTCACATCCATACATGACCACAGGAAAAACCATAGCCTTGACTAGACGAACCTTTTTTGGCAAAGTAATGTCTCTGCTTTTCAATATGCTATCTAGGTTGGTCATAACTTTCCTTCCAAGGAGTAAGCATCTTTTAATTTCATGGCTGCAGTGACCATCTGAAGTGATTTTGGAGCCCCCAGAAAATAAAGTCTGACACTGTTTCCACTGTTTCCCCATCTATTTCCCATGAAATGATGGGACCAGATGCCATGATCTTAGTTTTCTGAATGTTGAGCTTTAAGCCATTCAGTTCAGTTCAGTCACTCAGTCATGTCCAACTCTTTGCAACCCCATAAATCGCAGCACGCCAGGCATCCCTGTCCATCACCAACTCCCAGAGTTCACTCAGACTCACGTCCATTGAGTCAGTGATGCCATCCAGCCATCTCATCCTCTGTCGTCCCCTTCTCCTCTTGCCCCCAATCCCTCCCAGCATCAGAGTCTTTTCCAATGAGTCAACTCTTCGCATGAGGTGGCCAAAGTACTGGAGTTTCAGCTTTAGCATCATTCCTTCCAAAGAACACCCTGGGCTGATCTCCTTCAGAATGGACTGGTTGGATCTCCTTGCAGTCCAAGGCCGTTAGTTACTTTCTAATTTTGTGAAGAGGGGCTGATGAGCATTTAAAATAGACCTGAAATGTTTTTCATGTATAAGTCCTGTATGTCTCCTCTGAACAGGATACATCACTTTCTAGAGAGGCACAAGAACACTCAAAGGAATGTACTCATGCCTTTGAGTTTTAATAATGCTTTCATTTCTTTTATTTCATTTTTTCACAGTAACCTGGTTAAAGAGCTAAAGGTTGGGGCTCCAGTTTGCTGTGGGTAAATTCAAGTCTAGAGAAGTTAAATTTTTTTCATGTGTCCATGGTAAAATCATTAGTAACTAGAAGAGATAGGACTCATGCCAATTTTCTGGCCACAAATATAATTACCTTGTCACTTTATCATGTTGGTTTTTCTCAAATATATACACAGGCACAAGCCATTGTGTTGTCTTTTTTCCACTTTATTCCAGTTAGCAACATCAAGATATTTGTTCCACATATGTGAATTTTATACTGTTATTTTTTGCATTCTGCTAATCTCTAGTTGGATTTCACACATTAATAAATAGAAAGAAGAAAATTCCCAAGTAACACAAATATCTAAATTTAGTTATTAGTTTTGTTGTTCTTTATCAAAACTTTCTCCAGTGCTGTTGACAGAAAGATGGATGGCTTCTTTCTGCTGCTACTTGATTACCTTTACTTTCTTACTGAGTGAGGGTTCAAGAAAAAAGAAATGAGAAAATAAATCTAAAAAGAGGAGTGAAGAAAGTCACTTGAATAATCTACACTCTGGAAAAGAAATCCTTTAAAAGTCTTTCTACTTTAGACTGAGGTAGAGAAAGGCAAAAATTAGTGTGTATAATTGAGGGATGAATTTTGAAGAGTTCTCTAGAAGTAATCTTTTCACCTCACCTCCAACTCCAATTATTTAATCATATAGAAGTCAGTGCCTGCCTAAGTGCAAATTTGGCAGAAAAAAATGAAGAACATATTTTGAAAGAGAACTATGTATTTTAATTTCAGGTTTTAGCGATGGAGGTGAAGGCTGGCTGTTTTCTTCAGAACAACCTGAAATATGAGCAGAAGTGAGTGATGCAAAGTTGAGTATAAAGCGAAGGACCCTGATGACAGAGTCAGTCTTGCATCCTTATCAGCAGGATGGTTATACCTGCTGTAGAAATCGTTAGAGTTCTCATGGTCCTGACTCTAGCCAGAGCCATGGAGTTGAGGTGTGGTCCTGGAGGTGAAGACCACAGCCAAGGTGAGGTCTCTTCTACCACCCATACCTTTCACCCTGGGCGTTTACAACCCTAAGATCCAAAGCTCAAAATCTTTCTAGAGAACTCACTCTCTCCCCTGGGTAGAGAGCAAGGAAACTTATGGGAATGAGAATATTCCATCCTCCTTATAAAACTTTGGTCTGCCTCAGCTGATCTTAATCATTTAAGACCAGCAGCAGTGCCCAGGAAAATGACCAAGAGATCATGTCTAAACTTATCCAGACAAAAAGGCCAGGGCTCCTTTAGAGTACTCCTTGTGTCCTGCCTGGCCCTGCTTAAAGCCCATCCTGAATTCCAGTCTGAATTCCAAATTGCTGATTTTGGATTCCTGACCTATAGCCCTGTCTCTGTGATAAATCCCAAATAGGGCAAACCATGCCATTTCTCTTCAGGCTCGCTTGGTGTCTGCCTACCATTGCCTTATTATGTAACGGCTTAGGAAGTTCTTCCATGGTCTGGAGAGGATTTCAAGGCTTTACACAAAAAGGAATCATGCTCCAAATCACAAAGAATCAATCAACTTACTAGGATAAAGAAGGCTCCAACTTCCCATGTCAAGGGCATCATTCAGTTGTACGGGTCATAGATGCTGATCCTTGAGTTGGTCAGGCCAGAGAGAGTGTAAGTATTTTCCATGTAAGAAATATTAGGCCAGATCCTTCTCTGTGAACAATCTTCACTTCAGTAAGAAATATTTGTGTAAGATTGACTTGTGAGTGGAAAAGTGAGTCCGTCTGCCAAAGGCTGAGTTTATGTCCCAAGCTGTCTCTAATCACTTGACAGCAAAAAAAAAAAAAAAAAAAGATTCTAGAACTTGACCATAGCATTCAGAAAAGCAGGGTTTATTTGCAGAAGTATCCAAACAACAACAGTCTAGAAATAACACCCATTTCAACAGCACCACCAGATTCCTGCCCTGAAGTGTGGCTACGGCCCAAGTCAGTCTTCCCTTTCCCTTTCAGCATAGCTCCGGTTATAAATGATACCGTTCATCATACAGAACTTGAGTTGTTCTCTAAGTGCTCCTGCATGAGTTGCCTCTATTTTATTAGGTAGGTATACAATGGGTAATTTTCACTGTTTCAAAGATAAAGATTATATTAATTAAATAATTTACCCCAAAATCATGGTTATTAGATGCCAATACTAGGATTCAAACCAACATTTAACTAACTTTAGAATTCACTTTATAGAAAACTGCAGGTCAAGTTTCCAGAACTGACAGAAAAGCCCAGTCAAGAAACCAGGATTTTCAGTCCTCAAGGATTATTTGTACTACACAGCAGACTTCTTTCTGTATATTTAAATTTGGCAACATGGAAGGTTTTGAGTTTCCACAGATGAGAAACTAGTTATCAATGTAATGTTTCAGTTCAGTTCAGTCGCTCAGTCGTGTCTGACTCTTTGCGACCCCATGGACTGCAGCATGCCAGGCTTCCCTGTCCATCACCAACTCCCGAGACTTGCTCAAACTTATGTCCATTGAGTCGGTGATGCCATCCAACCATCTCATCTTCTGTCGTCCCCTTCTTCTGCCCTCAATCTTTCCCAGCATCAGGGTCTTTTCAAATGAGTCAGTTCTTCGCATCAGGTGGCCGAAGTATTGGAGTTTCAGCTTCAGCATCAGTCCTTCCAATAAATATTCAGGACTGACTTCCTTTAGGATGGACTGGTTGGATCTCCTTGCAGTACAAGGAACTCTCAAGAGTCTCCTCCAACACCATAGTTCAAAAGCATCAAAAGCATGTAGTGTTTACAGAACTCAAAATATGGAAGAGAAAAACAGTAAAGTCCTCAGGTGATATAATTGTGCAATTTCACGTAATAACCATTGAGACAGTTTCCTAACATGGAGAAGAGAATCTTGGTTTATCACAGCTTGATGAAAATATCCTAAAAGACAATCAAATCTTTTGCTATGAAAGTTATGGCCCACAAACAACCTGCCCTCATCAAATAGGTTTTCTACAAATAGGGCTATTTTAGAAAAGGATATCCTAAAGGATTAGAAGAAAACCTCTTTTCTCTTGATCTTTTTAATTTTTTTCTGTTTATAATTTTCCATAAAGAATTATTTATATGAAAAAAAAATCAAAGACATGGCCCCCACCAGGGGATTCAGCCACACAAAATAAAATTCCCATGATAGGATAGTAGTTACAACAGAAGCTGAACCTTCTATCAAGTCTTCCCCAGGTAGAAATTGTCTGATAAACTCTGCTCAGATCCATGGGGACACTGAAGATTTTCTTAAGCAGACCAATCCCCCGAACTCCCCACACCTTCCTTCTCCTAGCTAGTTTTTATTTTTAAAATCTAAACGGTTTCCTATTGTTTTTAGATACACACTGGTTGATATTGCTGTTGTTCTGTTTTGAATGAGAATCCATTAACTGTTAACTTCATTTGCCAATAAAAATGTTCCAAGAGATGAAAACAATTTGTGATGAATTTTCTTTTATAGCGGAGTCAGTGATGTTGGAAACTAAACTGCCCCACTACCAGAGGAAAGAGTTTTTAACTGTTTAACTCGGGTTCTAACATGTTATAGGAAACACTGAAGAATCAGCAGAAGCTTTATTTAGCCCAACAGGAAAAAACACCAATATTTGGACTTCTTGTTGTATTCAATTTTAGTTTCCTAACACGTGAACAATTTTACTTTATTTCTCAACTCTCAGCAAAGAGACAAGCAATAACCTTAGTCCAGAGTTGTTTTTGTGAAAGGTTGTTTTGATAATCCTGGTGAAAACATTAAAAATAGTCTTGCTTTCAGAACTGGAAAAGGAAAAGGGTATTATCAAACTTAGAAAACAGTTGCATTACTGAACCAGAATTTCAATACACTGTTCTACCTTTGGAAATTCTAGATAAAAACCTTGCTTTTGAAAAGACAAACAAAACAAAAACGAACTCAAAATGGACAATGAACATACACTTTTTATGACATTAAGGAAGAAAAATATCAGCTAAACACTTTTTCATTTTATTTTTTATTTTCTATTTATAGTGTCCACACATTTAACAAATCTTATTATTGGGCAACCCTGGTGGCTTAAATGGTAAAGAATCTACCTGTACTTCAGGAGACACAGGTCCGATCCCTAGATCAGGAAGATCCCCTGGAGAAGGGAATGGCTACCCACTCCGGTATTCTTGCCTGAAGAATTCCATAGACATAGGAGCCTGGAGGGCTACAGTCCATGGAGTTGCAAAGAGTCAGACACAACTGAGCAACTAACACTTTACCTTTCTTATATTATTAGAGTATCAATTAGGGTATCACTGATATGATTGAAATCCACTTATAGACACAGGTCATTTCTCTGATTTCTAAAGTTTCTCCTCCAGCTAAAGAAGAGATCAGCATTATGGGATTGAACAGAAACAAAATAAAAACAAAATCAAACTTGTACACAGATATTTATAGCAGCTCTATCTACAAATGTCCTTGAACAGGTGAACGGATGAACAAGTTGAGGTATGTGGAATACTTACTAATGAAAAGGAAAAAAAAGTTGTTACATACAACACCATGGATGAATCTCAAAGTCATTATACAGAGTGAAATTTAGTTGATCTCAAAAGACGACATATGATTTCACTTATCTGATGCTGTCAAAACATCAAACTATTATGATAGGGAACAGATCAGTGGTTGTCAGGAGTTAGGGATGGAGCAGTGTTTGGTTGTAAAGGAGAAGCATGGTGGGGGTGGGGGTTGGAATTTTCTGTGGTAACATAATCAGCAGAGAGAAGGTTACACAAATCTATCCATGGATTAACATTCACAAAACTATATAACAAAAGAAAACTCCTATTCTACTCTATTATAATTAAAAATAGAATTTATTATAAAAATAATGATAAATACTTTAAAAGATTATTTTACTACCCTCCCTTCCTCTGGAATCCCATAGGAAGAATACTCTGACAGTTGATGAAAAACTTTTTTTCTACAGTATTTTGGGCCTTCCCGTGCTAAAATTGGCTTATCTATCTTTAGGTAAAGTCTGGTGATAAATATCATGATGATGCCATTATCAACTATTCAATCTAGGCTAGGTATTACTCTAAGCACTTCAAATGATTTACCTCATTGAATATTTGTAAAGCCCCAAGGAAGTAGGTCTCATGATCTCCATTGTATAATGAAGAAAACTGAAGCATGGATATGTTGAACAATTTGCTCAAGATAACTCAGCTAGTATATGGCTGACTTTGTGTCCAAATTGAGACAGTCTGGCTATATAGACTCTGTGCCTTCAGTCATGAGACTATACTACTTATAAATTCTACTGGGAAAACCTTACCAACAAAGAGTCTCTATTGAAATCACTTGGTTTTATATCTCTAATCCCTTGCAAAGGCAGTATAGATATAAGATCAACTTTTTTCTCTTTTAGTCCTACCTGTATTCTTCCTTTTCCTGAAGGTGCATTACTAGGGCTCAAACATTTTAATAGTTTGTAGTTAACTATTTGAGTACAGTGTCTGAATCTAAAAAGAGACAGTCTACCAGCTTCCTGCTACTGACATAGGTTAGATCCTAAATTGCCTGGTCTTAGGGAAGGATAAATACTGTGCTATTAGTGTCATATTGTTCTGTGAGGGAATGACATATACCATTGCGAGAGGTTCATGTAAGTAAAACTTGTTCCAAGCCGGGCAGAATTATCATTTGGATAAACTCAAGAAGATTCCATTTTGGATTTTATCAATTTCTATCAGCCCATTATTACTACTGAGTATTAGAGTGAAGCAGGATGTTTGATATCTAAAGAGAAAGCATTGTATCATAGAAAAGGTATCATTCATATTAGATATTGAAATCCTCTCCCCCAATTTTTGGTTGATACTTACATCTTATCATTATTTAATGAGTCAAACACAACTGTTCTCACCTTGCTTAACATACCAAAAATAATAGAGAGGAGTACAAAGAGTGAAGTCATTAACAAGAATAAATCTGTCATTCTATCCCAGAGGGAGAAATTTTACAGTTGTGCATTTCTACCACAATGACGCAGAGCTGGGCTCTCACTGGATACAAAAAGATATGCAGCCAAGCAGCTCATCTGAAATAATACAGAACGACCCAAGCAATGATAGGAATTTGAACCACAGGATGTGATAGTAAACCATGGGGGCAGGAAGAGATAAAAGGAACAAGCGTCACAGAAATGCATAGGAAAAGGCTGGAGGACAGACAGTGGCAGCTGGAGGAAAAATTGGCAAGGCCATTGAAAGATGCTTCAGAATGGGCTATGGAACTGGGTGTTCCACTAGGTGGATATTAGTGGTGGGATTCTACCCCCTAACTTCTATAGGTAGAGAAACAACAGAATGAGTATTAGCCATTTGATCAACCTGAGTCAACTATATTTTTGGCTTAGTTTCATTCCCTAAACTACCAAAGGAACTTCCCTGGCGGCTTGGTGGTAAAGAATCTGCCTGCCAATAAGGAGATAAGGATTTGATCCCTGGGTTGGGAAGATCCCCTAGAGAAGGAAATAGCAACCCATTCTAGTATTCTTGCCTGGGAAATCCCATGGACAGAGGAGCCTGGTGGGCTACAGACCATGGGGTTGCAAAAGAGTTGGACACGACTTAGCAACTAAACAACAAGCTTCCAATGGAAGTTCTAAGGGGTCCAGTTGTCTCATGTACGTTGGGAGAGTTTCACTCTTTCCACCAGCCCTGAAGAAAAGGACAATAAAGACGCACCTGAGAAAGTAAGCGTTAACATCACTCCTTTGCCTGCAATGCTCCAACAGCCTCTCATCACAGTGAGGGTAAGACCCAGACACAACAAGCCTGTCAAGCTAGTCATGGTCAGAAATGAAAAACAGCCTATTGTACCAAGGCGTTTCTAAAAAGATGCAATACAGAATGTAGAAACAATTACCTTCAACAAGTCTCCTTCTAATTGATTTTCAACTTGGTAATTGTGGTGTTACAAGATAATGCAAATGATGGATCAAAACTGAAATATCAAAATGATTAGACTATTAGAGGAATTTTATTTTTATAATATTTACTCATCAGGAGTCTCAGAGAAGGATGAAAAGTTATCAACAAAATGCTTCTAACAGCTCCCAGATTTTGTCATTTTAACAGAAATATATTCCTGCCAATGGTGTGATACGTTTTCCGTTCTTTTTTTAATTTAGCCTTTTGAATTCATATTTTACCTAGAGGTTTGACAAGGAGTATTAGATTAAGAATCCAGTTCCTGCTTATTTATTCCTTATTTTGTAGACTATCTCAGAGTGTTTATTTTATGTTTATTATATCCTTAAAGCATGAGCTAGAGGAAGGATTCTCAATCCCCTTGACCCTCTCACACAGCTTTGACCACTGGAGCCCACTTTGCAGGATGGGGATTACTTTCTCATGGTGTATCTGATAAAGACTATGGGCCTTATTCACTTCCTCCTGGATCCACATCCAACTCCAGTGAAGATGTAACATATGCCAGAATGCAGTAGCATGCCACACAAGGCCCTAACACTGCCTGCTCCCCACAAGAGCATAGGCAGGAAGGAAGGACCACATTTGTGACTCATAGTGGGTCACAGAATGGTCCCAACTTCTCCTGAGAATTTTTTTTTTCAAATCCCCCCTAACTCCATTGAATTTATATTCTGTCATGACCCCACAGAAATAAATTCATGACATGATAAAGGCTGACTCAAAAAGGAAACCTCCCACACTCTCTTTTGGTGGGAGGATAAACACATATATCCTTTCTTGAGGGCAGTTTTGTAACATACCTCAAAAACTCTTAATATATCATATTTTAACCAGAGGGTCCCTCTTCTAGGAATATATAGTAAGGAAATAGACAATTGAAAAGATGGATCTTTTAGGACTTCGTTTCAATGTTATTTATAGTAGCATAAAATACAAACTGTCAACTAAATGCTCGACAATAAGAAATTTCTTATATGAATGATGGTGTAATCCCATAAAGGACATTCTGTAGCCAGAGAACTTTTCTTGACATGTAAAGATGCTCACAAGGGCTTCCTTGGTGATTAGCGGTAAATAACCCACCTGCCAATGTAGGAGATGCAGGTTCAATCCTTGGATTGGGAAGATCACCTTGAGAAGGAAATGGCAACCTACTCCAGCATTCTTGCCTTGGAAATCCCATGAACAGAGGAGGCTGGCAGGCTACAGTCCATGGGGTCACAAAGAGTCTGATACAACTTAGTGACTAAGGAACAAGGATACTCATAATACACCATCAGATTTAAAAGACTATTAAATAGAAATGAGTCTGTTGCCATTAAAGATTTTTAGTTATATAATCATAATGTGATTGCAAAATAAAATATGTTATATATAGCAAAATATGTTTATCATTGGGATTATGCATTTGGTTTTTTTTTTTTGTCATGAAAATGTTTATGTTCTGTGATAAGGAAAATAGTAGCTCTTTCTGTTTCAAAGAAAAATTACTTGGTTTTTTTCTCATTTTCAGACCTTTGACTCACAATGAGAATAGTCCCCTTCTCAGCAGCTAAGATGCAAATAGAGTAACAGGTTATACTATTTCTGCAATAAGATGGCTCTCAAAAGCCTTGGGAATGGTCAGGCCACAAGCCAAAAGGCCCAGATAGGATATGGAGTTGGGGAAAATTTGGATTCATTAATGGCCCTTTCTTTAGTGGCTTGGATGATTCAATTCATATTCTGAAAGCTGTTGCTTAGAACCAGAAGTAGTTAGTGCATCTAGGGTGGTATAGGGGTGGAGAGATTCTTGGGTGAATGAAGGTCACCACAGAGGTCTTCCAAGGAAGGCTGGGCACCAGGGAGCCATCAGGCCCTCCAAGACCTGTGTTTTTTCATCCCATCGGTTCCTGAGAGATCCTTAAGGCAAAGCTTCCTCACATGAGACTTCATGGTCCCCAGGCGTGTCCTACTGTGAACTATGCACACACTATGCTTGTATATAATGTACAAGCACACTCACATGGAACTTCAGCTGTCAATCATATATAACACCAAAGGGAAGGGAACTGCTAATGATGCTTTCTCTGTGTCTGTTAGATATGGGATAATAAAACAGACTAGTACTTTCTTGTGTAAAAGTCTTCTGCATGCGTCAAGACAGGTTAGTGCTTATTTCAAAGCCACTTAGTCAAACATTGGGCTAAAATGTGTAAAATTTTAGGTATTTAACTTTCCCTGATGTATTGTATTCTAACATTGCTTCAGAAACACTTGCGGAAAATTTTAAGTCAGAAAATTAGTAATATTCCTAAAAAAGAAATGTATGGACTTTTAAGGCATTTGCAGAGGCATCCCATGAAGTTAACTCTCATCATTTTATAAGGGTTGAATTCAACCTTGAAATATCTATCTCAGGTTTTGGGATTTTTCTGAAAGTAAAGCTCATGAAAAATAAGTCTGTTTTAAAAATACTAACTTGGCAGCTATTTTTGCCCTCAAAGATATGAAACTTAATGTTCATAAGTATAGTAAATATTTTTATAGCATTATATAGCTTAAGAGTAAATAATGCTTACTTGTCATTCTCCACCCTGACCACAAACCCTATGACTGGTATGTGAGGCTGAAATATGAAAATGCCAGTATTCAACTAGAACAACTTACAAAATCATAAATTTGTAGCAAAATAAGTCAATGTTTGTCTTAAAAAGATCTTTGAAGGGAACATAACACAGCCAGAATTACCTTGGCTTACAATACTGTACTTTATACTGCAGTCATATCCTGTCTCTTAAACCACTCTACCCTGCCAAGAATTCAATCTTTTTCATAAGTTCAATCTCAAGTGTGAGTATGTTTGAGGTGGGGGACAGAGTAGGGACATGCCTGGTCCTATAGCTGAGATTATTACTGTATTAACTACAAGGCAGAACAGCTCCTACTATTATAAGAGAGATATTTGAATGTGACTTTATATCCACAATTGACATTTCAAAATGGCATCCGACAAGAGTAAACAGAATCATGCACAGGAAAGTGTGACTTGAGGCAAACTCAATGTGAATTTCTCACAGTGTCTCCTTGCAGAGGCAGTGGCAGCTCTCACCCTTCCCCCACCACACACACACTCACACGTCACAGGGTAAGAGACCAGGCCTTTACACAATCCATCAGTTACAGTTCTAAATAGGAAGTTGGGCTATACTGCTAGTCTATCCATCAATAGACATTCTTGATGGTCAAGCTTGCTTCTACTCTGTATATTCTGTGTCATAAGTATATATTCTATATTATAATTCTATTTCTCTAAACAGTGGAAACAGTGGCTGACTTTATTTTGGGGGGCTCCAAAATCACTGCAGATGGTGATTGTAGCCATGAAATTAAAAGACGCTTACTCCTTGGAAGGAAAGTTATGACCAACCTAGATAGCATATTCAAAAGCAGAGACATTACTTTGCCAACAAAGGTCCGTCTAGTCAAGGCTATGGTTTTTCCTGTGGTCATGTATGGATGTGAGAGTTGGACTGTGAAGAAGGCTGAGCGCCGAAGAATTGATGCTTTTGAACTGTGGTGTTGGAGAAGACTCTTGAGAGTCCCTTGGACTGCAAGGAGATCCAGCCAGTCCATTCTGAAGGAGATCAGCCCCGGGATTTCTTTGGAAGGAATGATGCTAAGGCTGAAACTCCAGTACTTTGGCCACCTGATGCGAAGAGCTGACTCATTTGAAAAGACCCTGATGTTGGGAAAGATTGAAGGCAGGAGGAAAAAGGGACGACAGAAGATGAGATGGTTAAATGGCATCATCGACTCGATGGACATGAGTTTGGGTACACCCTGGGAGTTGATGACTGAGAGGGAGGCCTGGCGTGCTGTGATTCTTGGGGTTGCAAAGAGTCGGACACAACTGAGCGACTGAACTGAACTGAATCAAGCCTGTGTAATATCATGAAAACCAGCCTAAATGTTCTCATGGCATTCATGGGTAATAAATATTTAGTAAAGGAATATGAACACCTGAGTTGTGAAAAGCAAAGAGCTTTCGATTCACATAAACGGAAATAAAAAATATTTTTATTGCTAATTTTAAAATGATTTCCTATATATCTGCAGCTATATTACCAGGAATAAATGTATTATTTTCCAACTGGGCTGCATGTGTCCCTGCCTCTCTTGGGCTAAGCCCAGGACTTCTCAGCAATCCCGTCACAACCACCCTGCTTGCAGGTGTCTATTTCCTCAGACTTCCTCATACTTGTCCCAGCTATTGTGACATAAACTCTTCTTTGTTAGTCTCAGCTGAAACATGCAAACCTCTTGCTGATGTCATCTGGGAAACAGATGACCTTGTGGCTAAATATATACTATGTGGTTTTGCAAACTGTCAGTCTTCAGATTTAGGACCTAGTCTCTGGCATGTAAGGCTTGTCAGTTTCACAATTTAAAAGAGGAATGGTTTCCAGGACAACAACCCTATCTTCTGATGACCACATGGTATTTTCTCCCTTTCAGGGAAGACTTGACTTCACTTTATACATCTGAAAATTCACAAATAATGAAAACAGAAATCTACCACTATTTTACTACTTTTCAGGGCAACTTGTCCTCATCCCTGTTTTAAGTATATATATATATGGGAGAAGGCAATGGCACCCCACTCCAGTACTCTTGCCTGGAAAATCCCATGGACAGAGGAGCCTGAAAGGCTGCAGTCCATGGGGTCGCTGAGGGTCAGACACGACTGAGAGGCTTCACTTTCACTTTTCACTTTCATGCATTGGAGAAGGAAATGGCAACCCACTCCAGTGTTCTTGCCTGGAGAATCCCATGGATGGAGGAGCCTGGAAGGCGGCAGTCCATGGGGTCGCCATGAGTCGGACACGACTGAGCGACTTCACTTTCACTGTTCACTTTCCTGCATTGGAGAAGGAAATGGCAACCCACTCCAGTGTTCTTGCCTGGAGAATCCCGGGGCAGGGAGCCTGGTGGGCTGCCGTCTCTGGGGTCGCACAGAGTCGGACACGACTGAAGCGACAGCAGCAGCAGCAGCAGCAGCAGCACCTTAGTTCCACCTAAACTTTCTAAGTTCTTAAAACATTTTTTTATTTCAGGGAACAGTGTAATATAGGATCTCCCGAATGCCACTGACCTTTCTGTGTAAAATGTGTTTAAATGCAATGGCGGTCAAAACTGCACCCCATTCATTCCAAGAGCAAATTTTACTGATGAAATGAAGGTGGAAGAAATAGACTGAGTGTATTTCCTGGTGCCTTAGTAGTAACAAACCTACCTGAAATGCAGGAGAATCAAGAGACACAAGTTTAATTCCTGAGTCAGGAAGATTCCCTGGAGAAGGAAATGGCATTGTGCTCCAAAATTCTTGCCTAGGAAATTCCATGGACAGAGAAGCCTGGTGGGCTATAGTCCATGGGGTCGCAAAAGTTGGACATGACTTAGTGACTAAGCAATAACAGAAACAACAATAATATTAGAAGAATTTACCAACTGACAACCAGGAATTAGCACAATACTGAGGAGGGTACGTATTTTTAAAAGAGGTTAGTGAGACAATTTGACCTTCGTATGTAAACTATGATAGAAGTTAAAAGAAGTTAGGATACTGTGATATGCTCCCTTGGAAATTTTCTTTCAGTCAAAGAATTCTTATTGGGTAGGTACTTAACAGTGTGCTAAAATTTAACAGTATGCTAATCATCAGAGGTAGAGAAGCAAATCAAGTGTTCTCCCTCCCTCCTGAGAGCTTCTGAAAGTAGACCTTCAACATGCCGGTGCCTAAGGACAAAAGTGACTCAAGGGAAGCACATTGTACTCAGGAGATCAAAGAGGTTTCCTCAGGTTTCCTCTTGGGCAGTCAAAAGCAAGAAAAATGTGGCTAGGAGGCAATATCTCCTCAAGAAAATTAGAGATACCAAGGGAACAAAGATGGACACAATAAGGGACAGAAATGGTATGGACCAAACAGAAGCAGAAGATATTAAGAAGAGTGGCAAGAATACACAGAAGAACTATACAAAACAGATCTTCATGACCCAGATAGCCACCATGGTGTGATCACTCACCTAGAGCCAGACATCCTGGAATGAGAAGTCAAGTGGGCCTTAGGAAGCATCACTACGAACAAAGCTAGTGGAGGTGATGGAATTCCATCTGAACTATTTCAAGTCCTAAAAGATGATGCTGTTAAAGTGCTGGACTTAATATGCCAGCAAATTTGGAAAACTCAGCAGTGGCCACAGGACTGGAAAAGGTAAGTTTTTATGCCAATCCCAAAGAAAGGCAATGCCACAGAATGTTCGAACTACCACACAATTGCACTCATCTCCCACACAGCAAAGTAATGCTCCAAATTCTCCAAGCAAGACCTCAATAGTACGTGAACCATGGACTTCAAGATGTTCAAGCTGAATTTAGAAAAGGCCAAGGAACCAGAGATCAAATTGACAACATCCGTTGGATCATAGAAAAAGCAAGACAGTTCCAGAAAAACATCTATTTCTGCTTTATTGACTATGCCAAAGCCTTTGACTGTGTGGATCACAATAAACTGTGGAAAACTCTTTAGGAGAGAGAATACCAGACCTTGGCAGACCGTTACCTGCCTCCCGAGTAATCTGTATGCAGGTCAAGAAGCAACAGTTAGAACCGGACATGAAACAACAAACTGTTTCCAAATCAGTAAAGGAGTACGTCAAGGCTGTATGTTATCACCCTGCTTATTTAACTTATATGCAGAGTACATCATGTGAAATGCTGGACTGGATGAAGTACAAGCTGGAATCAAGATTGCAGGGAGAAATACCAATAACTTCAGATATGCAGATGACAGCACCCTTATGGCAGAAAGTGAAGAGGAACTAAAGAGCCTCTTGATGAAAGTGAAAGAGGAGAGTGAAAAAGTTGACTTAAAACTCAACATTCAAAAAGATCATCACATCCGGTCACATCACTTCATGGCACATAGACGGGGAAACAGTGGAAACAGTAGGAGACTTTATTTTGGAGGGCTCCAAAATCACTGCAGATGGTGACTGCAGCCATGAAATTAAAAGATGCTTGCTCCTTGGAAGAAAAGCTATGACCAACCTAGACAGCATATTAAAAAGCAAAAACATTACTTTGCCAGCAAAGGTCCATCTAGTCAAAGCTATGGTTTTTCCAGTAGTCATGTATGGATGTGAGAGTTGGACTAGAAAGAAGGCTGAGTGCCAAAGAATTGATGTTTTTGAACTGTGGTGTTGGAGAAGACTCTTGAGAGTCCCTTGGACTACAAGGAGATGAAATTAGTCAGTCCTAAAGGAAATCAGTGCTGAATATTCAATGGAAGGACTGATGCTGAAGCTGAAACCACAGTACTTTGGCCACCTGATGTGAAGAACTGACTCATTTGAAAAGACTCTGATGCTGGGAAAGATTAAAGGCAGGAGGAGAAGCCTGGAATGCTGTAGTCCATGGGGTCACAAAGAGTCAGACGGAGCAACTGAGCAACTGAACTGAGGAGTTAACATGGAAGTATATAGAAAGTGATGTATGAAAAGTAAAAACTAAATAATATGTGCATATTAATTATAATTGTGTAAAATATATTTATGCTCATGAAATGAGTTCTAAAATTTATTTGATCATTTTTCCTTGTAAATTTGCCTTCACTTATAATGTTTTAGTTGCCAATAAGAGAGCCACTTACCAAATTCTCCTTAATCCTTTTCTGAAACCTTAAATAATACTTTCTTTATTATGTACACCCTAAATCTAGAGAGGAAGGAGAATTAACTTCTTGAGAGACAGTGTGCTCTGATCTATATTTATGTCAACTCATTCAATCCTTTCTTCAGGTCTATGATTAAAAAAAAAAAAAAAAATCCCTACAGGAAATAGGAAACTGAAGTATGGAAAGAAAACCCCATATATGCTAAAAAGAGGAGTCTGATGGATTCTGAAGGCTACCTTTCCTCACCGGCCTATTTTTCTTTTAAGATTAATAAACAATGTAACAGTTCTACTTTTCAAAATTCTTTGCATGGCTAATAAGCTGCTGCATTTTAACTGAATACCTCTGGGCTTCCCTGGTGGCTCAGATGATAAAGAATCTGCCTGCAATACAGGAGACCTGGGTTTGATCCCTGGATGGAGAAAATGCCCTGGTGAAGGAAATGGCAACCCACTTCAGTATTCTTGCCTGGAGAATCCCTTGGACAAAGGAGTTTGGTGGGCTACAGTCCATGGAGTCACAAAGAGTCAGACATGACTGAGGGATGAACACTTTCACTTTCACCTTGGGTGTGTTTCTCAGTTTCTTCTTCTGTAAATTCAAGTGGCTGTACAGGGGGCTTGTTAAACAGGTCTGAGATGCTATGCTTCTGTGGTTTGGGATGTTTTTTTTATTCTGAGCTGTCAAAAAATATCCATCTCTGAAGCAAGCTACCTTACACCACCAAAACAAATTTAATAATCCCCTGAGAAAATCCACTGTTCCAAATCACTTGGAGGTGGAACTATGGATAATTAAATGAATATAGGCATTTAAAATTCCTTAATTCCTTTTAACATAGATGGCATGCTTACTTGACTTCTTTTAGTTGGTGCTTATGTAATATGCAAAAGCAAAATAAACATGTAGAAAAATAAGGCCAACAGCTAATGTACTGTTTCATTTTCAAATTATATGTTTGATACTATACATCTGGCTCATGTAAAATGAATATTAGTTTACTTCAGAGTACTTCATTAGAGATAATTTTGAAGGATTCAGAAAATAAGTTTCTGCATAGATCCTTGGAAGCCCCATTTAATCCAGCAGGATTTGCTGAGCACTTTTTACGAACTCACTCCCCACCACCTTCACACAGCTTGCTGTAGGCCTGTAGTTTGCAAACCACATATACTATAATTGATTTAATATTTTTAGTTAACATTGACTTGGAATTTTAGCCAAAATAAATTTACTTTGAAAGAAAACTTGACATATAGATCATTTACCACAGTTGTAAACTAAAAATAGCAATAAAATACATCACTACTTTTTTTTATGCCCAAGTACTACCCAAAGTCATATCAAACTCCACCACCAATGATGTGCCTACATTATCATGCCATAATTCTGGGAACAAATTTCCCCCTACATGGACTAACTGAATTAGCCCTCACCACAATGCCTCGTTTCTGTTAGCTAAGGACTCTAAAATCAAGAATTTATTTTAGACTATAAAATTTATGGCTACTCAGACAAGTAAAAAGATCTACATCTCCCAGGGATTACCGCCTTCTAGAAGGTTGAAAATCAAAAGTAGAAAGCGCAGTGTAATCTATTTTGGTTAGAATCTCACCTCCCCCTCACCTTCTCTGCATACAGCCATCCCAAGCCACTTAATATCTCCATAATCTTGAGCAACTTATAGAACTTCTCTCAGCTAATTTCCTTATTGACCAAATGGAAATAGTAATATTTCCTTCCTCACAGGTTTGTTGTGAGACTTTAATGAGATAATGTAAAGTGCTTAATATAGTGCCTAGTGCAAAGTGTGAACTTCACAAACAGTAGCTGATATTATTACATAACAGTTTCCAACAGAGAGGAAGTTTGGCCCTACCCCTAAGTAAGATTCAAAACGTTCTGTAAACTACAGGTGGAACTTAATACCATTGTGCTGTTTAGCAAATGTTTGTTTACAATCAGCTTTGTCATTTATCAAGATACTGCTTTATTTCCTGAAAAAGAAGTGATGTGATTAATAGAAATGACTCAATAAGATTTCAGGAGTGCTAATAGAATGGAAACACTTTCAATCTATTCTAGTCAAACAGCAAAGTTATAAAAATAAGTTTTATAAACAAAAAGTCATTCTTTCCCCAGCTCTAACCATCACCACTCCTCCCCAAAACAGTCAACTTTGGCTCCAAAGCAAGACTTAGCTTTCTTTTCTGTTCTCCTATGAGGGCTGAACCACACCCGACTTCCTAATTATTTCTGCAGCATGTACAGTTACAAAGGTTATTGTGACAGATGTAACTGACCTAAAGCTTTGAGTTTACTTAAGTCATTGGAGGTGAACCCTGAGAATCGGGAAAACTTGCAAGAGTTTAGCTTTATAATTTCCTCACACAGAGATGGAGCAAGAGGTTGTGATCAGCATGTTACACGCCTTACTTCCTGGGTGTGAAGGTGTTTATTCTGATTCCTTTCATGGGGTCCTGTTCCAAGGTTATCAACTGAGAAAATCATACATGACTGTTATTGTTTAAGGACTTTCCACCACCCTCCCCAACCCCCCCTTCCCTGGGCTAACTCTTCTGAAAGCACCTGCTGCGTGACATCGGAGGGAAGGTCATGAGAAAGTCAACAATGTGACAGCGATTTCCTGAGCCATCTTGATCTTATCCTTGAAGATGGATCACATTCTCCAGCTGAACCTGTTCTAAATAGCAGTCAGCAGGAGCTGGGCGTATGAACAATACTTAGCATAGGCCTGACAGTTTTGACCTCTTTGTGGGCTCTGCCTAGAAGCCAGTTCCTACCCTGGGCTTTAGTGGACTCACATATTGTTGCTATCTTTACATCTCATAACTATCTTTTGCTTCTCCCAACCAGCTGAAATTCTTTCCAGCTTGAATTTCTGTAGTATGTGTTGCAGAAAAAGGTAGATTAAATAGGTTTTGCATTTTATTTAATATCATTTTTCAATGTATACTCAACCTTATTTGCCCTGACTCCCAAATAGTGTGCCTCCTTTAGCATCTGGTGCCACCACTTTCGCAATGCACTGGCTCAGAGATTTTGGAATGTTTACAAAGTTCTATAGAACACCTGAGAGCCAAGTTCATTTAAGGGAAGTGTTGTCTATTCTAGGATCAGCATAAAAGGATCTGAACACTCAGGATGGAAAGAAACCCATCAGCTTCTCTGGTCATCCTAATGTTTCCTATAAATGCAAGAGATCATCAGCCATCACAAAAGCATGAAAAAATCCACAAGAGTCAACATAGATAGACCAGAAGTTTCTCTTGTATGAATCCACTGGGTTAAAACTTCTGGATAGCATGAAAGGTTATTGTGAAGTAGTATTTGATAGCAATATTATAGCCATGAATTGTTTCTTCATACAATAATGTGCTTCAAAAATATCTCTAATGTTTAGCTAATAGAAGTATTAGAATTTTGCAGGAATTGGAGAAGGTACAGCTAAACCTTACTTGATGATAATTTCTGGATACATAACATGTGCTATATACTATTCAGAAGAGTAAATGTCTTCCTTTCATAGAGATTCAGTCTTGTAGAAAACCAATCTAGCTGTAGTTAACATAATAATAATAATAAGCCAAGAAGAATCCTGATATCCTTACTGACAATATTTTTAAAGGTAATTCTGTGTGGTTATAGGAATCTTTGATTTTATTGGAAACAGATATACATATACTGGCTTCCCTAGTTACTAAGCGGTAAAGAATCCACCTGCAATGCAGGAGACACGGGAGACATAGGTTTGATCTCTGGGTTGGGAAGATCCCCTGGAGGCAGAAGTGGCAACCCACTCCAGTATTCTTACCGATTAGATTCTGTGGACAGAGGAGCCTGGCAGGTGCAGTCCATGGGTCGCAGAGTTGGACACAGCTGAGTGATTGAGGGTGCATAAATATACCGGAATGAATTTCATTTATATTAAAATCCTATTAGGTTTTTTAGTACCAGGCAAAATATCTCCATGCTTCATTTCATTATCTATAAAAAATAAGGAGTTAAAAGAACTTTCGGCTTCCTTCCAGCTCCTATAATAGATTCATTATTATACGTTTCCAAAATTTATAGACCAAAACGCATTATTTGACAAGAAAGTACTCATTATACCTCTGAAAGTTACTCACACATATTATGCTAATATATTTTAGTTGGGGGAGTCCTAGTTGCAAAGGTTACTCATTGTCTTATTCCTTTTATAAGGACTTTGAGAAAGATCAGCATAGTCGTCAATAGCACATATATGTGGAGCCCACACTGTGTATATGGCATTTAAGTGTATACGGGATGGATGATGGTATTAAGTGGGTAGATGGTGTCCCCGGGTCTGAGATCCTCCCACACTGCTGCTCTTCCAAGGAAGAGCAGGATTTGCCCCAGCCCTGCCTCTGCCAGGCCAGTGCAGGATGGTGAGGGGAGCCCCACCCTCTGACCTTATCAGCTGCCTTCAACCTGGGAGAATGGTTAGTCCCAGTCCCATTGTTCAGTACTTCCTGATCCTACTGGTTCCCTCTGACTCACCAAACATGAAATCATAGCTAAGGAAGCTTCAAAGGGACTTCGGGAAACCCTTGACCCACACAGCTTAGATGACAAACTGGTGTCAAGCATAACAAGACTATAAACAAAAGCATGGACTTCTAGCAACAGCTTCTCTAGGTAAAGACCTGCCCCCTCCCCCACCAAATAAGGTTGAGGTTCCTTAGGCTGCTTCCCTAAGCCTTTCAGTCTAGACCCAACCATGTCTTCAATCTGTACAAATATTATGCACCAACAATAACACAGTCCTCAGAGTTCTCTGTACGCTTGCTTTTGTTTCCTTCACATTTATGATGTCACTTCCTAGCTTGCCTTCATCTTCCGGCTCCACCTGATGGAGCCTTCTCCTCCTGTGAAACCAGCTGAGATGCCAAGTCCTCTGTGAAGCCTTTCCAGAGAACCCTGGGTAAGGTTAGGCATGGCTTCTCTCTTACTAGCTGTTCATATTGCCATCAAAATGCTTATTATAATTCATGGTTGACATGTTTTTCTCTGCCACCAGATTTCAGACTCCTTAAGGGAATGGTTTTTGTTTTATTTATCTCTGGATTCCCAAGAATTTTCTGGTCCCTGAGGCTCAAAGTTTGTTTAATCAATGAATAAATTCTGGCTTCTGCCTCAAGGCAGAGTCATCTTTAACAGGAGAGTGTTGTGGAGTGAACGGGGAGGGTGCAGTGTTCGAGAGCAGTCAACTTGAACCAAACTAGAAAGGTTCAGGGTGGGGCCCAGAGTGTACCTAATTAGTGAGAGAGGCCAAGAAGCAAATTTCAGTTCATTGCACTTTCCATTAATTGTGCTCATAAAATTTAAATAATATGGAAGAAGTGGAAGTTGCTGTCTTCTCATTAGATGTTTTGTTTCTCTGGTAAATTTTGGAGGAAGAGTTGGGTGATAAAATGATCTGGTCAGTTGAGGAGTCACCCAGGCCCAGGATGAGAGGACATATTCTAGTAAGCCACAAATGAAACTGAAAAACACAGCAAACCAAAGACTCAGGACTCCTTCATCCGCCTAGGTCAGCTCCAGAGTAAGAAAAGAACGTACGGGAGAACGGCTAGAAGACTTCTTCTCTAACCACCCACATGCAGCTTTTAAGATGCTGCAGAACTGCACCCGGAAAAGGTGAGGAGGAAGGGAAGGCATGTTATTTAAAGCAATCAACTTGGCTGCCAGAAGAAACACTGCCTAAGTCTCAGTGGCTTAGCATAGTTACATTGCTGTTTCCCCTCACGTCAAGAAAGGAGAAGTGGGAGAAGTCCATGTCCAGTTGGCAGCTCTTGGCCAATAAAGGGAAAATTTTTAGAGCACAGACCTGGAAATACCACACATCAATCCCCTCTCATTCACTGTCTATGCACTAAGTCGCTTCAGTCGTGTCTGGCTCATGGTAACCCCATGGACTGTGGGCCACCGGGTTCCTCGGTCCATGGGATTCTCCAGGCAAGAATACTGGAGTGGGTTGCCATTTCATTCTCCAGGGCATCTTCCTGGCCCAGGGATCAAACCCATATCACTTACATCTTCTGCATTGGCAGGCATGTTCTTTACCACTTGTGCCGCCTGGGAAGGCCTATTCATTGTTTAGAAAGCAGTAAAAAGGACTTCTCCATCCCCAACAGGACTGGTTAGTGTAATTTAGCTATTTCTAAAAAGAAAAAATAAAAGTGAGAAATACTGTATGATATCACTTGTATGTGGAATCTAAAGTATACAAAAAACTAGGGAACATAACAAAAATGAAGCAAACTCACAGATTTGGAGAACAAATTAATGGCTACCAGACTCACAGATTTGGAGAACAGACTAATGGCTACCAGTGTGTGTGTGTGGAGGGGGGCGCTAATCTAAGCATGGGGGAGTGTGAGGTGCAAATTATTGGGTGTAAGATAGGCTCGAGGATGTATTGTGCAACATAGGGAATATAACCAATATTTTGTAATAACTGCAAATAGAAAGTAATCTTTAAAAGCTGTATAAAGCTGTATAAAAATCACCGTGATGTTTACTTTAAATATCTTACAATTTGTCAATTAATTCTCAATAAAGCTAAAAAATTTTTTAAGTAAAAGAAAATTTTAAAAATTAAAATTTACTCCTAGTTAAAAAAGAGAAAAAGCAAAAATTCCCTAGCAGAAGGAAAGTAAAATAATCAAGAAGAAAAAGGGAAGGGCAAAATCAAAATAAAGTGTGACGTTTGGAAGGCACTCAGGAGAAGTCTGTGCTCTCTGGGTCTCTCTTACATAGAGCATCCCTTACCTTAGATCATCACATGGCTGAAGAATACAGTATATATGTAAATATGGAACATATGCATAAAGATGTATACACATATGCATATGTTTCATTCTTCAGCTGTATGTGACTGTGTGTGTGTATATGTATATACATAAAGCAGAGATGGGGTCCAGAGTGTGAAAAAGAACAGAAGATATTTAAAAGCATATATTAAAAATATATTTATATCAGCTGTATTCTCTCCTTTCAGTAAATTCTGGTTTCTTGTGATATTCAAATCATTTGGGCCTTGAACTAGATACACATCCCCAAACACATCATTTTCCTCCATTGCTGTTTGTTTAGGGGCACATACTTTGGCCACCTCATGCGAAGAATTGACTCATTGGAAAAGAGTCTGATGCTGGGAGGGATTGGGGGCAGGAGGAGAAGGGGACGACAGAGGATGAGATGGCTGGATGGCATCACTGGCTCGATGGACGTGAGTCTGGGTGAACTCCAGGAGATGGTGATGGACAGGGAGGCCTGGCGTGCTGCGATGCATGGGGTCGCAGAGTCGGACACGACTGAGCGACTGAACTGAACTGAACTGTGTTTTCTGACTATTCCAGTTAGAAAGCAAAATAGTAATTCTAATGTATTCATCCTGCCTCTTTACCTTTTTCCACTTATCTTTCAGTCAAATGCTGGTATTTTTTTTTTAAGATCTAGCTAAGTGCTCTCAGTGACTTGTACTTTGTACTTGAGCACTTTTGAATGGTAATTGTTTTGTCTGCTTGTTTACCCTGCTACACATTTTCCCGAAGACCAGCTCATCCTGCATAGAGCTCTTGGCAGATGAGTGAGCATGCCCATGTAAATTACTGACTGAACAGAGAAATTTTGGAGTGAAAGCCTGAAGTACCAATAGTTCTATGAAACAGTAGGATGAAACCAGGACTATCCCTGCAAAATAGGGACATCTCTGCTCTCTGAAAACATGTTGAATGAGAATAGAAGCTCTATTCTAACTAGCTTTTTTTTTTTTTTTTGGTCTGATATTGCCTTGTCTGATATTCCCATTACTCAGAACCATATCTGGCATAACTTTGTGTACAATAGAAATTTGTTGGCTAGATGAAGGAACAGGAGCAAAAAGATGAGGCAGTTCTGTAAGTCCTAGTCTAAAAACCCTTTCACCAGTTTTTCTCTTATATTTTCACCCAATATGTTCCTTCAATAGCTTTGCCCATACTGTTTTTCCATACCTCTCTCAAGACACATCCCTTCTGATGCAACGTGGTGCTAAATCCTCAGTTTGTTAAATAGGGAACTAAACTGCTACAGAGACCAAGTTAATTTGATTCAGGGGTTTCATCAAAGTGATTCAGGCATCTTCACATTGGGTTTGAGTCCCCAGCCCAAGAGCCTTCTTTAAACCATCCTAACACATCTCCCCTCCTAGACTAGGGCACAGCCATGGGAGCCGTGGGAAGCAGAATAATTCTTGCTCCCATTAGCAGCTGTGTTAAGAGGGACGATGAGTGGGGGATGTGTGAGGCCATTACAATCAGAGGAAGCAGTGGAGAGGCTGATGGAACTGGGAAAGACTGTACTGATTAACTGAGTCATCACCCCCAAAGAACTGACTGTCAGAAATAAGAGATTGTGTGTTTGGGGGAATGGGCTGGTGAGGGTAAAGGTGAGCTACTTTAGACTCTTTGGGAAGCACGGTAGAGGGATTGGGGAGCAACTCTAGAAACATGGAGTGGATTATTTCTTAGACCAGAGTCAGGAAGGTCCCAGGGCTGAAGCTACCAGCCCCAGCAGGAAACCCCTCCTGAGAAGCGCACATCCTCCTCTCTCGGGCAGTTGTGACGCAGCAGGCGATCTTCGATGCCCTAATTAGCACTCTTGGTGTGACAAGGGTGGCTCCCATTCTGAAGTTTCCTTTCTGTGTTGTTTTACAGAAGATTTCACGGGAAAGGACCGCAAACTCAGTTCCTCTTCCATTTTGTTGAGGATCAGCACGTTACAATTGTTCAGAGCAAAATTTCATAAGCTTGGCTGTGGAATAGTTGTGATGCAAAAACAATCACAAAAGGCTTAGCCTTGCTGCTTTATTGACACAGCCTTCCTGTCCCCACATCTTGCTTCCTGTCAGGAAAGTGGGACGTGTTGGATGATTTCCCAGCTTCTCTTTGGAGAGGAAGTCTACAGGTTTTCCACCAACCAGCCCCCGCCAATCTGCACTCCCTGGGAACACCTGCAGCTAAAGGCTATGCCCGTTCTCTTTTGTGTGCTTACAGCTATCAAAATAAATGAGCCATCTTGGCTGGGAAATCACATCTCTTTCCAGAGTAACTTCACTCTCCACATGTGCACAAAGATGCATATGCCCTGATGGTAAGCTCTTTGCCTATGACTAGAATTATAATTCAGGCATTCTGCAAATAAAGCTAACGTCAATACATGTCTCAATACAGCTTCTAAAAGACCTCATGTACCAGCAGCTTTTCCCTAATGCAGCCCGTTTCTTTTACACACAGTAAATTCTTAAGCCCACATCATAATGGAACACAAGGGAATTTCCCACCTCCTCTGCTCAGATGTCTCATTAATACAATACTAATAATTCTTGCTGAGTATAAGTCCTTTTCTCACTCACTCATTCACTCCCATTCCAAACACCTGTCTCAGGAGCCAGCATTCTGCAGCCAGCATTCTCCTCACCCCTCTGCTGATTCACCAGGACTCTAAAGTTTGTTCAGATACCCTGGGATCTTAAGACAACTTTATGTTCAGCTTAAGGCCTGACTTGGGAATCAAGAGTGTGCTACGGCGTGCTCACATGGATGTTCATCTCTTACTTACTATGTGTAATCCTGGCTCTGAGAATTAGTCATTTGAATTCCTTGGATAGAGAAACAACAAAAAACACAAATCCACAGGCAAAAAACCTGACCACAAGATAAAAGGATCCCTGATATGTCACTAATGCTGATACAATACTAATCCATCTATGTTGGGGGCATCCATAGCTGTACTGGTGATGGTAGCATAAGAGGAGTAGGTGTGAATATAAATAGCTCTTTGGACCTGAAGGCAGACTGTTCAGTGCTACAGAACCCAGCTCCACTCTGGAATTTCCTCAGACAATAATGGCTGGGTTTGATGAGAACTTTTGCCTGGAGAATCCCAGGGACAGAGGAGCCTGGTAGGAGGCCGTCTATGGGGTCCCACAGAGTCGGACATGACTGAAGTGACGCAGCAGCAGCAGCAGCAGCAGCAACAAGAATGTAGTACACAGCTGTCCTTTCCTGGACTTCCTCACACACTAAAAGGGATCCCAAACCTAAAGTGACCATATCCTGTTCCATCAGTCACTCTCCAGGGACCTGTCACTTCCTTTAAAGTGACTCAGTGTCAGGAGATCAAAACCTTCAGATAACACCATTTCTAAGTGTCTTTTTCTGCTCAGATTGACTTCATAGAATTATCCACCCCAGCATGCATCTCCTCTGAATCATTCTGAAGTTTTAATCTTCAGGCCAAATGTGCACGCCTTCACTATGGTTTTTAGGTTATTCTAAGAACTTTCTGCTTGGAAAATGCCACATCTTCTCCTTACGCTGATTTCTGCCATCTGTCCCCAGCTCACTTCCTTTCTGTTTAACTGAAGCCTATCAATTTTTCAAAGTGCCGACAGAAGCCTTCCTTCAGAAAGGAAGTTCACATGAATTTTCCTCTCCACGGAATCTCAGGAGTACTTACTACTTGCTGGACTTATTTGGCAGTGGTCATATTCTGCCCTTCATTGTGGGTCACTTTTTATATGTACAGATCTTGGTGCCAGCTAGATTGAAATTTTCCTCACAGGTCAACAATTTACCTTACAGCAATTGGTATTTCCAACAGTCTAACACACACTGAGTCTCCTTAGGGTATCTAGAGTGCTAGAACAATGGAAGTACCAAAATGTAAAATGTAAAGATTTGTGGCCACTATGAATGATATTCTTCAATCTTGACTCCCTCCTCTCACACCTAGAAACATCTACAATGCTTCCCTTTCTCCACTTTTGTTCCTTCACTGTAAGAACAGAAAGTATCTCTTGCACAGAGCTCCCTTTACATGTATGCTTCATTGTATTTCCCCTACCCTCCTGACACTATAATTCACTCTCTCCCATGAGTCTTTATTTCTCTTTAGTGTGTAAAACAGCCCTCCCTTGACACAAATCCCACTTATTCAGTTGACTTCCCACCTGCTTAAGCTTCTCAAGACTAGTCTCTATTTACTATTTCTTTATTTTTTTATTCCCAACCCTCTGTCACCAGGCCTCAGCCCTCCCATTCCACTAAACTTGCTCTGACTCCATCAATTCATCTTCATCTTGTACAATGCAATCAGTATGTGTGTATTGCTGTCTTACTGGTCTACCATACTGGTCATTGTAGATATCTTTCTTTTTGAGATTACTTATTTGGGTTCTTTATGCTCAACCCCTCTGTTTTGTTTTGTTTTCTTCTATTTCGCCAATAATTTTCTTCTTTAAATCTTGCATGGGCTTTTCTTCCTTGAAACTCCATAAATACTGATTTTTCCGGGATTTTTATACAGAAACAACTTCTCTTTATTTAGATTCCTAGGTAACCAGTTCACTCTGGATGCATGAGATTGTTACTGTAGTAATAATAATAATTGTTACTATTTATTGAGCACTTTGTACCTGATACTGTTCTCTTTTACGTGTATTAACCCAATATTCATACACACTTTATTTTACAACAAACATTTTATAGGTGAAAAAACAAGGCAAAGAGGTGCAATACCTTGCACAGCCAACAGAAATAGACTCAAGATTTTAACCTGAGAAGTCTACGGTCAAGCATAAGTCCTGGGTTGCATGATGAGATTTGGGAGTTCATTTTTCATAAATAACGAGTGCCACCATCCTCTAGCCATCACACAACTCAGAAACCATTGATTGATTCTAGATTCTTCTTCATCCCTCACCTTCCACAGCACATAAATTACTGACTCCTGGTGATTTCAGTAGCTACACGGGTCTTCAATCCGTGTTCCTTATTTCCACAGCTGTTTAGACACGGCCTGGATCAGACCATCATTACATTTTGATTAGACGACTGAAAAAACCTCTTACTGCTTGCTTCCGGTGCTGTTTTCCTCAAACCATGGGCACAACATTATAACAGGGCATTTTTAATTAAACACAAACCTGACGATGTTCTTCTTGATATAAAGTCTTGCAGTGGCTCCTGATTCCAATGCTGTAAAGTCCACCTTCTGTAGAACGACATATAAAGCACTTTTAGTCCTGCTGATTCCTTCAGCCTCATCTATTACATAAAGCCATTTGTACTTCAGGACTTCTGTCCTTTGTTGATACTGCTCCCTTAGTGCCGCCTGTCTGTTTGGCTAATTCCTACATGTCTTTACCTCGTTTCTAAGGCAACATAGACAGTCTTTGTATTAGAGTTGCTACATTTTCCACAAAATATTAATAATCTATATGTGTGTCCAACTTATTATGTCCTAAACAAAGAACTTTGTCCTTTTTTTAATTTGCAATGCTTTGTATAGCATCTAATACAAAATAGGCACTTTATGTTTGTTTCAGTGAATGCATTCAGTTCAGTTCAGTTCAGTCGCTCAGTCGTGTCCGACTCTTTGCAACCCCATGAATCGCAGCACGCCAGGCCTCCCTGTCCATCACCAACTCCCGGAGTTCACTCAGACTCATGTCCATCGAGTCAGTGATGTCATCCAGCCATCTCATCCTCTGTCGTCCCCTTCTCCTCCTGCCCCCAATCCCTCCCAGCATCAGAGTCTTTTCCAATGAGTCAACTCTTCGCATCAGGTGGCCCAAGTATTGGAGTTTCAGCTTCAACATCAGTCCTTCCAAAGAACACCCAGGATTGATCTCCTTTAGAATGGACTGGTTGAATCTCCTTGCAGTCCAAGGGACTCTCAAGAGTCTTCTCCAACACCACAGTTCAAAAGCATCAATTCTTCGGTGCTCAGCCTTCTTCACAGTCCAACTCTCGCATCCATACATGACCACAGGAAAAACCATAGCCTTGACTAGACGGACCTTTGTTGGCAAAGTACTGTCTCTGCTTTTGAATATACTATCTAGGTTGGTGATAATGAACAAATAAATTAATGAGTGAATAGAAATCATTGTTTTTCTATTACTGTGAGCTGTTTATTATCCTTAAAGACAAATATTATTTATTAAAAAAACTACTATTAAATTCTGTAACACTGACTGCTATTTGCTTTCTAACTTCCCTTACCAAAATTTCCATATATGTTTGTCTAATGCAAAATGTAAAATGTCATTGCATATACTTACTAGTAGTCGCATGATTTATGTTAGAATTAGCTGCATGTTATAGAAAAAGACAAGATAATGGTGACTTAAGAACAATAGAAATTTCTTTTCATCTCAGATTAAAGAACTCCAAAAGAGGCAGTCTAAGACTGATATAGCCATTTCCAAGTTCATGAGGCATCCAGGTTCCTCTTATCTTCCTGCTATTTGATGCATTGCCTCATAGCCCAAGATGGCTTTGAAAATTTGGCCATCGTATCTGCATTGCAGATAGCAGGAAGAAGGAAGATGAGTAGGGTGTGGCCCTCCCTTTTACGATCTCTTCCTGTAAACCCCATACAACGCATTCACTCACCTCCCACACTAGCAGTCAAGACAGTTGCAAAATATACCTTTTGCTTGTGTTCTTATCTGTGGATTTCCTTTTTTCATTGATGGCAATGTTAGAAGCAAAAATTGGGGTTTTGTCCTTAAGGAGAAGGGCGAGTAGGTGATGATGTAGGCAACCAAGTCCTTACCACACTTTAATCTGAATATATGGAAAATAGAGAAATCTCAGAAGTATCATACTGGGGAGCAGAAGAAACATGCTGAAGGATGATCTAGCAGTGATCATTATCTAGCTGGTGAGTCTAAAATGAAACCAAGAGCAAATTAACTGAGCGAAGCTGCATATCTGGCCTTATAGAACTGAGAGCTGGATTCGGCAACAAGAAAATGTAGTGTTGTCTTTCTGTCATTATTCAAGTTCTCTATAACAAATATCAATTAAGGCAGATTATGTACATATTCTGATTGTATATACCCCTATGAAATGGTATTTTAAAGATAAGGAAATCCATTTACATGGTCAACTTGTTTGGACTAGCCCATGCTTTACACCAGTGCTGCTTAAACTTAATTGTGCATAGGAAGTACCTAATACCTTGCTAAAATGCAAATTCTAACTCAGTAGGCCTCAGGGGAAGTCAAAGTTCTGTTGTACTTTAAGAGGCAAGGCTTTGAGAGTCTCAGCACATGTCAGTCAATGTGTTATTTCAAGTCTCTAGTGACATGGCTGCCAAGCTGGTAGAGATGAGCAAGAGATTTATGGAAAACTCTGGGGAGAGAAGGGAAGAACCAGAGAGGGCAGAAGAGTCCTCAAACTGCAGTGAAACTCTGACTTGGTTAAGAAAGAGAGTAGGAAGGAAGAGTACATAGGAGGAGCATTATTTTACAGTTCCCCATAGGGAAAACTGAGCCAGATATGCCCATCAGAGTCCTGTGTTCACAGGATTTTTCTTGCACTAGCATTCCAGCCGTGCTCAGTCATAAACTAGGAACAGTTTGTAGGAAGTATGCTGGATGTAAAGGAGTGGCAGCTGGGGCTGTTAGTTAATTACATTCCATGCAGCAGGCAAGCTGAATGGTACATTCTAAACAGTTGCTACTGCTGCTAAATTGCTTCAGTTGTGTCCGACTGTGTGCGACCCCATAGCGGGCATCCCACCAGGCTCCGCTGTCCCTGGGATTCTCCAGGCAAGAACACTGGAGTGGGTTGCCATTTCCTTCTCCAATGCATGAAAGTGAAAAGTGAAAGTGAAGTCCCTCAGTCATGTCTGACTCTTGGTGACCCCATGGACTGCAGCCTACCAGACTCCTCCGCCCATGGGATTTTCCAGTCAAGAGTACTGGAGTGGTTTGCCATTGCCTTCTCCCAAACAGTTGCTACAATCCATATTTTCACCTTTGTAAGTGCAGTACACTGAATATATTTAATGTTTGTTTGAGATCCTTGCAGTATTTGAAAATGTTTATTACAAATACTAATTTTTCAACATGGGATTATAGTACATAGTGTAGAGTAACTTCAATATATATGATATTGAAAAAAAATTGAAGATGAAATAACTATGGCAATAAAGAATAAACTGGTATGGGACCCAAGACACACCATGGAATTTGCATGTCCAGGGAGGATAAATTATTCCTGACCTATTTTCTTGGTGTTTGCATCTTTCTCATAAAAGCTGATTGCAGCAAATATTATCCAGTTCTAGGTTCCAGTTAGTTGATATTTGATTATAATTAGTTTAAAAATTTGGAGTCATTTCCTCTAAAGAGACCATGGAAAAAATAATTTAATGGCAGTAAATTAACCATCATGGAATTCATATAACCCACTCATATGTACTTTGAACACTGAGTGTAATTATGCAATAATTTTGCTTCAAATTTTAATCATTTGGCACATTTCTGTAGAATGAAATTAGCAAAGTCCAACTTAATTTGTACAAGGCACCAACATTATTTACTGTCAGGAGAAAAAAAAAAGGTCCTGGGAGATAAAGATTAAAACAAATCTATTGGAATTGAGCGACTGATCTGATCTGATCTGATTGGAATTTTATTTAGATTCATTTTCAATAGACTTCATAAAATTATGAGTCAAATATGACTTTCTGAATTTGTAAAATTTACAAACTTTGACATAAAAGGACATTATGGCCTTTTATGAGTTTGGGGTTTAAATTTTCTCTAGTTTTTTTCTCCCTATCAGAATTATAAGTCGAGTAACTTATGTCTTTATCATATAAATACTGATATAACTTGATGCTTCTTATCTATTAGCAACTGGCAGAATTCATAGAAAATCCTACCATGTTTTACAATAGATAGTGTTCAACAGTTTGGGTGAGAAGCTGTACACAGTCAGCAAAAATAAGACCAGGAGCTGACTGTGGCTCAGATCATGTACTCCTTATTGCCAAATTCAGACTTAAATTGAAGAAAGCAGGGAAAACCACTAGACTATTCATGTATGACTTAAATCAATTCCCTTACAGTTATACAGTGAAAGAGACAAATAGATGCAAGGGATTAGATCTGATAGACAGTGCCTGAAGAACTATGGATGAAGATTCATAAGGAGGTGGTGATCAAAACGATACCCAAGAAAAAGAAATGCAAATAGGCAAAATAATTGTCTGAGTAGGCCTTGCAAATAGCTGAGAAAAGAAGAGAAGCCAAAGGCAAAGGAGAATAGGAAAGATATACCCATCTGAATGCAGAGTTCCAAAGAGTAGCTAGGAGAGAAAAGAAAGCCTTCCTAAGTGAACAACGTAAACAAATAGAGCAAAACAATAGAATGGGAAAGACTAGAGATCTTTTCAAGAGAATCAGAGATACCAAAGGAACATTTCATGCAACAATGGGCACAATAAAGGACAGAAACAGTATGGACCTAACGGAAGCAGAAGCCATTAAGAAGACTGGCAAAAATACACAGAAGAAATATACAAGAAAGATCTTAATGATGCAGATAACCACAATGGGTGTGATCACTTACCTAGAGCCAGACATCTCGGAGTGTGAAGTCAAGTGGGCCTTAGGAAGCATCACTACGAACAAAGCTTGTGGAGGTGATGGAATTCCAGCTGAGCTATTTCAAATCCTAAAAGATGACATTGTTAAGGTATTGCACTAAATATGCCAGCAAATGTGAAAAACTCAGCAATGGCCACAGGACTGGACAAGGTCAGTTTTCATTCCAATCTCAAAGAAGAGCAATGCCAAGGAATGTTCAAACTACCACAGAATTGCATTCATTTCACATGCTAGCAAAGTAATGCTCAAAATTCTCCAAGCGAGACTTCAACAATACATGAACCAAGAACTCCCAGATGTTCAAGCTTGATTTAGAAAAGGCAGAGGAACCAGAGATCCAGTTGCCAATATCCACTGGATCATCAGAAAAGCAAGGGAAATCCAGAAAAGCATCTACTGCTTCATTGACTATGCTAAAGCCTTTGACAGTGTGGATCACAATAAACTGTTGAAAATTCTGAAAGAGATGGGAATACCAGACCACTTTACTTGCCTCGTGGGAAACCTGTATACAGGCCAGGAAACAACAGTTAGAACCGATCATGGAACAGTGGACTGGTTCCAAATTGGGAAAGGAGTTTGTCAAGACTGTATATTGTCACCCTGTTTAACTTATATGTAGATTACATCATGCGAAATGCTGGGCTGAATGAAGTACAAGCTGGAATCAAGATTGCAGGGAGAAATATCAATAACCTCAGATATGCAGATGACAGCACCCTTATGGCAGAAAGCGAAGAGGAACTAAAGAGCCCTCTTGATGAAAGCAAAAGAGGAGAGTGAAAAATTTGGCTTAAAACTCAGCATTCAGAGTGAAGATCATGGCATCCAGTCCCATCACTTCATGACAAATAGATGTGGAAATAAGGGAAACAGTGAGAGACTTTATTTTCTTGGGTTCCAAAATCACTGCAGATGGTGACTGCAGCCATGAAATTAAAAGATGCTTGCTCCTTGGAAGAAAAGCTATGACAAACCTAGACAGTGTATTAAAAAGCAGAGACATTACTTTGCTGACAAGTCTGTCTTGTCAAATCTATGGTTTTTCCAGTAGTCATACATGGATGTGGGAATTGGACCATAAAGAAAGCTGAGTGCCAAAGAATTAATGCTTTTGAACTGTGGTTCTGGAAAAAACTCTTGTGAGTTCCTTGGACTGCAAGGAGAGCAAACCAGTCAATCCTCAAGGAAATCAGTCCTGAATATTCATTGGAAGGACTGATGCTGAAGCTGAAGCTCCAATATTTTGCCACCTGATATAAAGAGTTGACTCTTTAGAAAAGACCCTGATGCTGGGAAAGATTGAAGGCAGGAGGAGAAGGTGATGACAGAGGATGAAAAGGTTGGATGCCATCACCAACTCAATGGACATGAGCTTGCTGCAGATGTCCTGCAGGAGATGGTGAAGGGCAGGGAAGCCTGGCATGCTGCACTCCATGGGGTCACAGTCAGACAGGACTGAGTGACTGAACAACAACAATGGGGGAGGGGAGGATTCCTCCATACTCTAATATAGAATTACCTTCAACAACAATAATCATGTTATTTTCATCATCATTCCTCTACAGCTAAAAGCATCACTCATTCATTCTTTAATTCAATAAATCATTACTGAATTGGCCTAGAACAAATCACTCTGGTCAGTTCTATTGGGCATTGAAGAATAAGTTAAGCTTACAGCATACTCTCAAAATACTTTGGACTATATAAATGGTATGGGCATTTAAATACTTACCCCATGTTACTTGCTCTGTGACCCTTTAATAAGCAGGCTTATTATTCACAGTAAGTGAAAAAGGCAATGGTATGGAAGTTCTGTGGCAATAAGATCTGTGTTTTGCCTATTTGATTTTGAGTTCAGAAGAGAAAAGGATAGTTTCCTTCTTGGGGTAATCAAACTTCTCAAAGAGGTTGCATTTGACTTTGGAGTGGAAGAGTAGTTAGCATTTCAATGAATGAAAATGACATAACAGGCACCCAAGACTAAGGGAATGGCAAGATAAAAGACCCCAAGAGGGAAAAACACAGCCAGACTTCCAGAAATAATGAGTATTCTGGATGGTTTATGTAGGGGAATAATAAATATAAGGAATAAGAAAACTTAGATTAAGCTTGAGAGGGCTTTGAATTACATGCTGAGAAATTTGAACAGAAATCTCATAAGCAATGGGGAAATGTTTCATGTTTCCAAAGAGGGATCTGATATTATTCTGTAGGGTTCATCTGGTTATAGTATGTGGCATTTATTAGGTAAGATAGAGTATATAAATTTGTTGCTTTTCAGAAAATTAACTTTTTCAGTAGCTATTGTGGGGAACCAATGAGGTAGCCCACAAGAGATGACATGACAAGAAATATTCCTAGGAAATAGCTCGTTACTAAAAATGCAGTGGATGGAATCTGCTTGTTTTGCATATTTCTAAAAAAAAGGAAAGTGGGAATTGAAAAGCAAGAAAGTTGCAGTGATATCAGACTGGAAGTTGGCATGGCAGACAGGGAGGAGGTCAGAGGGGCAGGGGAGTCTGGGGTCTGTTTTGTTATAAAGACAGCAAGGAAGTGGCTGACCATCTCTGGGACCATCCTTTCTGCTTTGTCTTTCTCAATCCTTTTTCTTTCACTAAATCTGTAGACACACTAGACAGTTTGCACAGGAGTAAAATTCTTTCTCCTGACCCAGGATTTTGGAGTCAGTTATACATGAACTCGGAGAAGGCAATGGCACCCCACTCCAGTACTCTTGCCTGGAAAATCCCATGGGCAGAGGAGCCTGGTAGGCTGCAGTCCATGAGGTCGCAAAGAGTCGGACACCACTGAGTGACTTCACTTTCACTTTTCACTTTCATGCATTGGAGAAGGAAATGACAACCCACTCCAGTATTCTTGCCTGGAAAACACATGGGCAGAGGAGCCTGGTAGGCTGCAGTCCATGGGGTCGCTAAGAGTCGGACACGACTGCGCGACTTCACTTTCACTATACATGAACTTGAGCCCCAACTCTGTCAGTCACTAGCTGTGTTGTCTCAGGCAACTTACTTGACCTCCCTGATTCTCAGCTGTATGGTAACTCATATGGAGGTAACAAAAATTATTTACCTCATGAAAATATTTAAATATGTAAATTCATATAACACATTTATGAGAAAGTCTGATATGTTCTAAGTACCCAATTGTTTAATATTATTCTCATATAAATCAAGCTTTGACCTTTACTCCCTCATTCTTTCCTGCTATCAAAATGCTGAAGATAGTCTTATTCCTGCATTTTTTGGCACTTAGACACTCCTCAGAGTACAATCTATCACAACATGCTGACATTGTTTCGAAGGTAACCACAAGCACAAAGTAAGCAGAGGCAGCAACCTATGCTTTGTCCTCAGCCTCTTCGATCTGAATCTTTCTCCTTTGATCCCCTCCATGTAACAACTCCTCTCTCTGTGATGTACTCTCTAGGTTCTATTCTAATCTCTCTGGCTGCCTTTTACCTAATTTCTTTCTGGTTTTTCTTCCAGGTCAATAAATGTAGGTGTTTCCCTTGACTCCTCTTCTTGCTTCATCATCACATTCCTCTCCCATGGCTGAAGCAATCCTTGCTAGCTGATACCTACTGAATCTGCACCTCTAGTCTTGGTTACTATCCTAAGCTCCATTGCTATATTCCAACACCCATGTCTAGATATCCTGTGTCACTATACACTCAAGTTCAAATCCCAATTCAATTTATGCCTGAAAACAAGCTTCCCACCTTCTCACTTCTACTAGTGACACTATTCTTTAACTAGGCAGCCAGAGGAGAAACATTAAAATAATAAATTCCATTGTTTTTCTCCCCTTCCTTCAACTTAGGTAGTTTTCAAACCACATGTCCCTTCAGTGTCTCCCACGTTCATTTACAAGAGCCAACCCTCGATTTAAAGTCTTAATTACTTCCCACCTAGACTACTGCTTAGTAAAAGCCAGACTTACTCTCTGCCTCCATTATTTGACCCTTCCAAACATTCCTAACAACAATTGGCCCGTGAATGCCCCAAATGCAGCTCTGAAAGAGATCCTTTTTCACCACTGTTGACTTTTTAGGCTAAACTACTTTTCATTAATAACTCTGCCATTCATAATATATACTCACATATTAACTATGCATATATGTTGTCTTGTCTTTCCACTAAAATTGAGCTCATTAAAGTTAAAATCATATCATAGAGTTGCAGCCACTCATACTAGGGGCAGTACCTTAAACACAGCAAGCACATCGTAAGTGCTTACTGAATTAATTGTGGACTGAATAATGGCACTGTCCTGCTCAAAAAGCCTTAATGATTCCACATTTCTTGTCAAGCAAGATAAAAGTCTTTAATACTTTCTACACTCTAACCCCAATCTATCTTTCCTAGTTCTCCAGCTTACTTCCTTTTTTGTACTATGGTACTATGAAGTGAATTGTGTCTCCTGTAAAATCTGTATATTGAAGCCCTTACTACCAATGTGATGGTATTTGGTGATGAGGTCTTTGGGAGGTAATCAGGATTAGATGAGGTCATGTGGGTGAGGCCCTTGTGATGGAATTTGTGATTTTATAAAAACCAGAAGAGAAAGATCCTGTCTCTCTGCCGTGTGAAGACATAACAAAAAGGCAGCCATCAGCAAGCCAGGAGGAGGGCCCCACCAAGGAACTGAATCCACTGGCACCTTGACCTCGAACTTCCCGTCCTTCCAAATGGTGGGAACATAAACTTCTGTTGTAAGACACCCAGAGTGTGGCAGCCTGAACACATGGATTCCAGCAAAACTGAACTATTTGTGTCCTGCACATTCCTTCCCTTTCCTATGACACTTCCTAAATTCAGAATACCCTTTTCTTCTCTTTCTATGATTATATCCTACCTAGCTCAAAGGCCACCTTCTCATTTGAGCCTTCCCTGATCTCTCCTTCATTACAGTGATTTCCCTATACTCCGAAATTTCTCACCAATTAGCCTTTTCTTTTCACTGAAGCATATTGGTAGTTGCTGTGTACTTGTCTACTTGACTGTGAACCTGCTAACCACAAGGCCTGTGTCAGATTCATCTCATATCCCATAGTACTGAGTACAGAACATGAAACCTTGAAGAAATGTAATTCATATTATGATGTTATAGCTGAGTAGAGATTCAAGTGCAATCAGATGTTGTCATGATACAGCACTTGAAAAGCTGGAATCTATACTTGCATGAATGGAAAACTAGAGAGGTAACAGAAGCTGGAAGCAGATTCAGGAAAAACAGCAGAAGAGAGTTTTAGAAATGAAGAGCGATAAGGGTATAGTCCTTCTAGATCTCAAAAGAAGAACTTTGTGAGGTAATACTTGTATTTCAATGGTCTGAGGGAACAGGAAGTGTGAGAAGTGGATGAACCCATTATTCTAGCTTTGATACAGAAAATGAGGAAAGAACTCTACAGCATGCAATAAGACAGTGTTTCCTATCAAGGCAACCAGGTAAGGAAAATAAAACCCATAATTAGATAGTCATTTTGCAAAGAAGAGAAAAGACAGGTAAAGGATTAGACATGATGAAAGTGGATGCTCGGTGAAAGGAGAAGGGGACAAGACTGAATTAGGTTGGGATCTGAAAGAAAGAGGGGCAGTGGGTCCATACTGTGTATAGCAGAAGTTGTGAATCAAAGGGAAGGAGAGATTGGCAGGAGTTAGAGGAACATTTGGAGTGCAGCCCTGAGTAGGTGCCGTCTTGAACCAAATCAGAGGAAACACAGACAGGCAGAGCACAGCCCACAGAGGCGAGGCCAGCCCTCCTGCTTCAGGCAGTGTTCTGCATGAAATGGTGACTTTCTCAGCCTCACCTCACAGGAAATTGTGACTTTCCTGCTCACAGTGCTGAATCCACATCTCTGCTCCCCTAGCACCAGTCACGGACTGCTAATTACCTCCTGGATTGCATCCACCTGGATTTTCTTCCAACACTCCAGACTCAGTATACCCCAAACCAAACTCATCCATTCTGTTCCTAATCCAATCACTTGCTTGTCTTCAATCTTTTGTTTTTTTCATTATTGCCTCTATTTTCCTGGCCACAGGACTTCAAAAATCTGACATTTTTCAGCTTACCATGTGGTGGAAAAATGACCACCTGGTGACATCTTGGTTTCAGCCAAATTATATAATTATACTGATTATAATTATAAATTATAATTATACTGATCTCTGGAAAATCAGAGAATACCTTGCTATTGCTTTAGGACACCCAATTTGTGGCAACATGTTATAGTAACCACGGGAAGCCAGTGCAAATGGCCTCCCTCGTCATACAGTTACTGAGCTCTACTAACTGGCAAGTCTGCAGAGCAGAGATCACTCTGGCTCTCCCACTTAACAAGTTTAAGAATTGAGCAAGTGACTTAACATTTTAAATCCTCATTTTCTCTATCTATAATAAAGTAAGATTTTAGAGCATCTTCTGGGAACTGAGATAATACATATAAAGCACTAGATGATCAATAAATATTGATAGATCATAGTGAAAGAAAGTCAAAGCATTAGTCACTCAGTTGTGTCCAATTCTTTGTGACCCCATGAACTGTTTGACTCTTTGTGACCTGCCAGGCTCCTATGACCATGGAATTCTCTGGGCAAGAATACTGGAGTGGGTAGCCATTCATGTCTCTGGAGAATCTTCCTGACCCAGGGATCGAACCTGGGTCTCACATGTTGCAGGCAGATTCTTTATCATCTGAGCCACCAGGGAAGTGCACTGATCAAACATATTTATTTATCAATAAATATTGACATATATAATTATCATTATTATCTGTGAAAAAGCCTTTGTCCTTTTATTCACTCATCCTTCTAATCCATTGGTCTTAAGACTCTGTATTACTCATCCCAGAATGGTTCTGTGATCTGGAAATCCCCTCCTCACCTCTTTTAATAGTGCCCTAGTACTCAGTGAGGAGAACGTGAAACTCCGCAGCATGGCATTGGAGTCTTTCCAGAGTGAACAGTGTTGGAGTTCCACCAGATCCCCTTTATAAGACTGTGTGCCGTTTTCAGCTACTGAGTACTTGCTGTCTGCTGATTGTTGGCAGGCACCCCTTCTCTGCAGAATGGCTTTCAGGCCAATATGAGCCCCAGAGGTGAGGTCCGTACTCCTAAAAGCAGCCCACAATCAGCAGAGTAGAGGGAGACAAAGGCTCCTGCCATTTGCTTCAAGGTGCAACCTTCCTCCTGACAGCACACCCATCATCACAGATCCTAATCCCTGCTTCAGACTTTGCTTCGGAAACGTGATCAAAATCATCCCCTTAATGTGTCCCCAAACTGACTAGCCTTCTCTCTTCCATTGTTCCCCTATAGAAACTCAAATCCCAGATCGCTGGAGCCCAGAAGCACCTTTTGATCTCTAACTCATCTTTTGAAATACCCCTTCCTTGACCTCTCTACTCCAGATGATACACAGATTTCAAGCTCTACCATGAGACTGTCCTGGGAAACCCTATTTCAGCAATTTTTTCCTTATCTTCTGAATTTCTGTAGTCTGTGTTTTCTGTACCATTTATTTGGCAATAATTCAAATACTTTCATCCTTCCAACAAAAAGGGAGACAATATTTATCTGGCAGGTTTGTTGTGGGCATTTAAATGGAGTGTATATAACACTCATGGTGCAGTACTTGGCTCAGAGAAGGCTCACATCAAGCTATGGTTCTGATATTTGACCTCTAGATATTTGATCTCTACTCCTCTCCCTCTAAGCTCTTTGTTTCTTCCCAAGAATAAGTGAGAAACTGGAACACTAATTTGAGTCTGTTTGTAGGAGAAACACTGGCCACTGGGTTTCTATCTCTGCCATGCAGTCACCCCGTAGGTATCCAGTTGAATATATAATTTGAGTGGGTCGTGGACAAAGACATAATGTCCCTGAATCCAGTTTATTAAAGATGTTTCTGAGGCACCAAGGTATCTCAGTTATCAAGAAAAAAAAAGGTACTTGGTTTCCTATTTGTCAAAATTACCTGGCATCTCATATAAACACTAGATATAGCTGAGGAAAAATACTTAATAAGCCTAAAACATCCACATTAAATTTCCACTAAGATGTACCTCATTCAAAAGATAAAGGGAAATACATTTTTGGCTAAAGGCCCAGCCTAAGAACTTTGTAAAATCGAATACAGTGTTTAAATAAACTCTGAAAGAGCATCAACTTCTGATTTAAGGTGGAAAGTCCCATACTTCATTCCATGTCAGTCAGCATTTTTAAAAGTATCCTTATATTGTGTTTCAGTTCTATTAAAAAATGTAAGATCATATCAACAGGCTGAATTCTGTGAAAGCCAACAGAAGGCGCAGACAAAAGATGGGGTGGGGCAAGGAAAAGGGTAGGTTTTTCCCTAGGTTGATTTGTTTTGCATCTTCTGTCACCCGTTTCAAAGGAGGTGCATGTTTGATATGTTTGGATTTTTTGTTTCAAAGACCGGATTTAATACTTTTGCATTAAGGCTGTGACATATCATTTAAGGGCAGAACTGGAACAGATGGAAAAAATTCGAACATCATCCTAAGAAAATCGACCAGCTCACACACACCATTTTATAATGTCCTTTATGTTCTATACTTAAAAAGCATGCTTTGTTTTCTAAGAAACTATTTGTCCATGCTGCTTATTTCCAAGTCTCTGTTTATATCTGTCTTCTGCTAGGAATGTCTTTTCCGTATCATCACAAGGAAGGGTCTATCCATGCTTCGCAGCCTGGTTTGCACATCACCTCCTTTATTGACTTTCCTGCTACTCCCCAGCTGTAAATTGCCTCCTTCCTCTGAGCCCCTACAGGACTTGACCAGTTCCTAATCTGAGGTGCCTTCCCAGATTGGCTGGATGACTTCTCTGGCCTCTCACCACTTTTGCCTCATGAGCCTCTTTTCTCCATATGAAAATATCAAAAATTATACTTTATAACTGCTTTAGTATAAAGAAAAATATAATCTGAGCTGGACTCATCATTGTATATCCATTATTATGATGCTGTTCATTTTTTAGCTTTGATTTTTTTTAATTAAACATTTTGCTGTGCCCCTAAACGTGTCATGGACCATGTATCATGGACCATGCCGCCCATTGCTTAGGAGTCCATTGGCCCCCACTCTCCACTCAGACTCATGTCATAATTATTTTGGTATTTAGTCAAAGCTATGGTTTTTCCAGTAGTCATGTATAGATGTGAGAGTTGGACCATAAAGAAGCCTGAGCACCGAAGAATTGATGCTTTTGAACTGTGGAGTTGGAGAGGACTCTTGAGAGTCTGTTGGACTGCAAGGAGATCAAACCAGTCAATCCTAAAGGAAATCAATCCTGAATACTCATTGGAAGGCTGAAGTTGAAGCTATAATACTTGGGCTACCTGATGCGAAGAACTGACTCATGGGAAAAGACCCTGATGCTGGGAAAGATTGAAGGCAGGAGGACAAGGGGACAACAGAGGATGAGATGGTTGCATGGCATCACTAACTCAGTGGACATGAGTTTGAGCAAGCTCCAGGAGATAGTGAAGGACAGGGAAGCCTGGCATGCTGCAGTCCATGGGGTTGCAAATAGTCAGACACAACTGAGCAATTTAACAACAGCAACTCCCAGGCAAAGAGCTTTAGGTCAGAAACTCAAGAACCCCTTGAGAGCAGGTATCAGAAAACAATCTTCTAGGGTCTCCAGAGAAAGAACTCTTGAGAATCTGTTTAGTGCTATATTTACTGAGGTAGGGAGGCCACCCCTCTTTGGTATGACTGACTATGATTCCTACTTTTTTCCAGTGATAAAGCTGCAATATTATTGTTAGACCTAAATGTTCCTATTTTTAATGAAGTACTAAGGGAACAAAGTTAGAACAGGCTAGTGATGGAGAACCCTGGAGACATGTTTCCATTTTCAAAGTTTCCTTTGTTGATTAGCAAGTACTTTGTTTTTCAGAAAAGAGGTAGGAGTGTGTGTGTGTGTGTGTGTATGCATGTATACCCACATATGCACAAAAACAATCTAAAAGGAACCTGGAAAATAAGGCTTTTCTGTAGTTCAATCCTAGTACATTGGATTAATTAACTTTACAACTCAAAATGTGTAAACCCCTGTTTATAATTGCTTGTAAGCCTATAGTCCTCTGCATATTAGTGAAATCTGTATTTCCAGTGTTTTGATCACTACTCTGCTCTACTCCTAAAATTCTAAGGTTGAGAGACTTTAAAACTAACACTGCAAAAAGCTTGTGCAATTAACAATGTATTTGAACTTCATTGGGTTTTTATGTGAGCCATTTTCCAGACTAAGTTGTTTTCTCTAACTACTCTTATGGTCAAGGTTGCAACGAGCATAAATCACTCAGACTCCTGTTCTTGAAAGATCACGCACATACCCTGATCATTTTTAAGATGTTTTTCCAGCCATGGCAGATGTCTGGCAGAAAGCACTTAATTGTGAGGACATTGTTACAAGGCTCAACAAATAAAACTCCCTCAGCACACAATATCTCCTGAAAGTTCCCAGCGTTTTGAAAGAAGTGATTTTGTGTGTGTGTGGCAGTGTCAGATGGTTTTTTCCAATGTTCCTCTATTGTCAACTTTCCTAATGGTAGTTGCAGCAAATATTTGGAGAAGTGGTGTTGTAAGGAATAGTTGAGCTGTTTGGATTGCTGTTTGTTAGGGAGAGCTACTGAGCATATCTTAGTTACTTTTAGTTCTTTATTTCCTCTCAGTGGGGTGCATCCAGGGCTAGCTGGGTGAAGGGTAGGGGCCTTTCATCATTGTGCTCCGTCGGGACCTCACTTACTACTGCCTCAAATTAAAAAACGTATTAAAGCTCTTCATGGGACAATTGTCGTTTTCCCATACTTACATACAGCCTACATAAAAACATCTTTAGAAACTTTGTGGTTGTTTTTATTGCTCTGTAACAATTGAGTTAAAAACTCAATGGCTAAACACAAACCACTCCAAAGTCTGGTCCCCCTGGGATCACTTGCACAGATGGCTGCCTGGACGGGAACCCTCCACTCCAATATAAAGAGGGGTGGCCTCACTGCATCTGGTCACCTTCCCCCTCAAGCCAGAGGTTACTGACACTGTTCTTTCATCTGGAGAATGAAATCAAACACAACTAAAACTATAATCACACGCACAGAAACACTTTCCGAGATGTCTGATACTTTCAGAGAATAAAAATTTAAAAAAAAAATCACAAGCTTCAGAGAGTAACAAAATTTGCCTATAAATAATCCAGATTATTAATCTGGATTATTTATCTTTTCATTATTTATAATGAAAAGATGTCCTTTTTCATTATAGGGGACTGGAATGCAAAAGTAGGAAGTCAAGAAACACCTGGAGTAACAGGCAAATTTGGCCTTGGAATACAAAATGAAGCAGGGCAAAGGCTCATAGAGTTTTGCCAAGAGAACGCAGTGGTCATAGCAAACACCCTCTTCTAACAACACAAAAGAAGACTCTACACATGGACATCACCAGATGCTCAACACCAAAATCAGATTGATTATATTTTTTGCAGCCAAAGATGGAGAAGCTCTATACAGTCAACAAAAACAAGACTGGGAGCTGACTTTGGCTCAGATCATGAACTCCTTATTGCCAAATTCAGATTTGAATTGAAGAAAGTAGGGAAAACCACTAGACCATTCAGGTATGACCTAAATCAAATCCCTTATGATTATACAGTGGAAGTGAGAAATAGATTTAAGGGACTAGATCTGATAGATAAAGTGCCTGAGGAACTATGGACTGAGGTTCATGACATTGTACAGGAGAAAGTGATCAAGACCATCCCCATGGAAAAGAAATGCAAAAAAGCAAAATGGCTGTCTGAGGAGGCCTTACAAATAGCTGTGAAAAGAAGAGAAGTGAAAAGCAAAGGAGAAAAGGAAAGATATAAGCATCTGAATGCAGAGTTCCAAAGAATAGCAAGGAGAGATAAGAAAGCCTTCCTCAGCAATCAATGCAAAGAAACAGAGGAAAACAACAGAATGGGAAAGACTAGAGATCTCCTCAAGAAAGTTAGAGATACCAAGGGAACATTTCATGCAAAGACAGGCTCGATAAAGGACAGAAATGGTATGGACCTAACAGAAGCAGAAGATACTAAGAAGAGGTGGCAAGAATACACAGAACTGTACAAAAAAGATCTTCACAATCAAGATAATCATGATGGTGTAATCACTCACCTAGAGGCAGACATCCTGGAATGTGAAGTCAAGTGGGCCTTAGAAAACATCTCTATGAACAAAGCTAGTGGAGGTGATGGAATTCCAGTTGAGCTATTTCAAATCCTGAAAGATGATGCTGTGAAAGTGCTGCACTCAATATGCCAGCAAATTTGGAAAACTCAGCAGTGGCCACAGCACTGGACAAGGTCAGTTTTCATTCCCATCCCAAAGAAAGGCAATGCCAAAGAATGCTCAAACTACCGCACAATTCACTCATCTCACACACTAGTAAAGTAATGCTCAAAATTCTCCAAGCCAGGCTTCAACAGTACATGAACCGTGAACTTCCAGATGTTCAAGCTGGTTTTAGAAAAGACAGAGAAACCAGGGATCAAATTGCCAACTTCCGCTGGATCATGGAAAAAGCAAGAGAGTTCCAGAAAAACATCTATTTCTGCTTTATTGACTATGCCAAAGCCTTTGACTGTGTGGATCACAATAAACTGTGGAAAAGTCTGAAAGGGATGGGAATACCAGACCACCTGACCTGTCTCTTGAGAAACCTATATGCACGTCAAGAAACAACAGTTAGAACTGGACATGCAACAACAGACTGGTTCCAAATAGGAAAAGGAATACGTCAAGCCTGTATATTGTCACCCTGCTTATTGAACTTATATGCAGAGTACATCATGAGAAATGCTGGGCTGGAAGAAGCACAAGCTGGAATCAAGATTGCCGGGAGAAATATCAATAATGTCAGATATGCAGATGACACTAACCTTATGGCAGAAAGTGAAGAGGAACTAAAGATCCACTTGATGAAAGTGAAAGTGGAGAGTGAAAAAGTTGGTTTAAAGCTCAACATTCAGAAAACGAAGATCATGGCATCCAGTCCAATTACTTCATGGGAAATAGATGGGGAAACAGTGGAAACAGTGTCAGACTTTATTTTGGGGGGCTCCAAAATCCCTGCAGATGGTGATTGCAGCCATGAAATTAAAAGATGCTTACTCCTTGAAAGAAAAGTTATGACCAACCTAGATAGCATATTCAAAAGCAGAGACATTACTTTGCCAACAAGGATCTGTCTAGTCAAGGCTATGGTTTTTCCTGTGGTCACATATGGATGTGAGAATTGGGCTGTGAAGAAAGTTGAGCACCGAAGAATCGATGCTTTTGAACTGTGGTGTTGGAGAAGACTCTTGAGGGTCCCTTGGACTGCAAGGAGATCCAACCAGTCCTTTCTAAAGGAGGCCAGTCTTGGGTGTTCTTTGGAAGGAATGATGCTAAAGCTGAAACTCCAGTACTTTGGCCACCTCATGCAAAGAGTTGACTCATTGGAAAAGACTCTGATGCTGGGAGGGATTGAGGGCAGGAGGAGAAGGGGACGACACAGGATGAGACAGTTGGATGGCATCACCGACTCAATGGACGTGAGTTTAAGTGAACTCCAGGATTTGGTAATGGACAGGGAGGCCTGGTGTGCTGCAATTCATGGGGTTGCAAAGAGTCAGATGCGACTGAGCGAGTGAACTGAACTGAACTGAATCCAAATTAGGTAACAACTAGTTTTCCCTGTGTTTAAAGTGTCAGATTTCTTCAGAGGGACTTTCCCAAGTTCAGAGGGCTCTCACACTGTGCTCTGTTCATTCCTTTGGAATGTGACCCAGGAAGCTGCGCAGGCTGCTCTCCAAGGGCATTTGCAGCTCTGTTCTTCAATCAGTGACAAAGGACAGTCTTGCCTACTCATTGGCCCCGTAATTGCAAGGCCAGCATGAGTCAGCAATATGGGCTGTTCAAAAAGAAACTGGCTGGCCTGATGCTGGGGTGTGGAGTGTGAAGGGGTAGGGAGGGAAGAATAAAATAATCCCCAGTGCACTGTGCCTGTTCACACAGCCTGGGTTACTTGCCCAATGCCGGGCCCCCAGTTCCAGGCAGGACTACCGGATATAGCACAGAACACTTAATTACATTTGAGTTTTGGGTGAACAGCAACCAATCATCAGTAGGGTATGAAAACATCTATTTTTTAAATATCACTTCTTCTCTGAAGGTTCCCTGAATCCCTCACTTCTAGGTCCAAATATCAATGATTGTAGCAACAACCAGCATTTATAAAGAGCTTTACACTTTTCAGACTACTTTCTTCACCTTCATTAGCTCACTTTTTACTTTATCCTCGCTGCATTCCTGAAGATTGATATAATTATGGCCCCTCAATTGATAATACTAGAGGCTCACTTGAATTAGGTCATTTAATATGTACTCATCCAAGTAAATATCATGTTTAGGATTTAAAGCTCTGATGTCAACTATGCTACCTCCACAACATACTTTGTATCTGCATTTTTACAATAGAGTTTATAAAATTCTCTCAGATACTCTACTTATTTACCTTGCTTACCTAGGTTTTGAGTTTTGTGAGACTGGAGATGGGTTCTTATTTAATTTTACTAGCCTCACAGTGTCCTTGATGTTCAACCAAATGTCCTATTGATTCTAACTGGATCGCCAACACCTACTATTTTATAGATCACCTTCAATCCATTTTGTTCACCACATTTTTACAAAGTAGAAGACAGCTGTAACTCTATTCTACATATTTGCTCAAGGTAACTTGCTGAATTATTGCAAACATTGAGAATGGAGTCCAGGGCTTCTTTTCTCTTTGTGGTTTTATTATCATTACCTATTAGGAGGCCTCAGGACTCTCCATCTTCTAGAAATAGTATAAGAGAAAGGATATGTGTGACATACCAAAGACTGTCTGAAAGAAGAGTGCTTTTAAAGTGTAAATATTAATCTGATATCTTAGCCTTGCCTTGCTGAAACTGGTGATGTCTTCACCAGTGATGTGTTACTAAGTCTCTTAAAAGGAACATGAAAAACTCTATAAACATAAAATAAATTTACCCTTGATGCCTTTTACGTTATTATGTCTTGAGGCCCAACAGCTTTATTCCAAATCTCCAACAGCAAGTGCTCTGTTGAGATAGTCAGATTGGACAGAAATTAAAAGATACTCCTTTTACAGAAAATGGAATGGTTCTTCCTGGCAAGAGATACATAACATTTGCCTAGAAAGTGACTCTGTACTAGCTCAACATCGTGGTGGAAGGAAGCAGGCTTAAACCAGTTGGAAATGTATACTGGGCAAGTTCTGTTCCTGGCCCGAGTTCCATCTATTCTCTTTATCCTGTGGTAGCTCCATGCTCTCAATTCAGCAAGACTGGGATTTCCTGCTTCAGTGAGCGACAATGTCAGATTCTGGAAGGGTGCTTTTCTTTTCCTGTCATCATGTAATCACAGGTCTTGAGAGAGGAGCTCTTTTGAAATTGTTGCAAATTTTATATTATGTTCTTTTCACGAAAGTCTAGTTTACTGAAAAATGTAGCAGAATGATGCAACAGATGCATGGATTTTAGAGACAGAACAAGCTAGTTTCAAATCCTGTCTTCACCCTGTGAGACCTTGGACAAGCAACTTCTCAAATTTTCAACTTTCTCTTCTGTAAAATCAATGTAGTGATCTTGACCTCATAGGATTTTGAAGTGAAGATGAAATAAAATGCCATTGATTCAAATCATATAACATATTGCCTAATATATAGAATATCCTCAACAAGCATAGGTATTGCTATTACTCCCAAATATTTGTAGTGTTAAAACATATTCCTAGAATATTGGCCTCAGCTCATACATATGAGAGAGCTGAAGTTAGGACCTAGTTAATGGTTATTTCTACAAGCTCTTTCAGTTCAGTTCAGTTCAGTCGCTCAGTCGTGTCCAACTCTTCGAGACCCCATGAATCACAGCACGCCAGGCCTCCCTGTCCATCACCAACTCCCGGAGTTCACTCAGACTCACGTCCATTGAGTCAGTGATGCCATCCAGCCATCTCATCCTCTGTCGTCCCCTTCTCCTCCTGCCCCCAATCCCTCCCAGCATCAGAGTCTTTTCTAATGAGTCAACTCTTCGCATGAGGTGGCCAAAGTACTCGAGTTTCAGCTTTAGCATCATTCCTTCCAAAGAAATCCCGGGGCTGATCTCCTTCAGAATGGACTGGCTGGATCTCCTTGCAGTCCAAGGGACTCTCAAGAGTCTTCTCCAACACCACAGTTCAAAAGCATCAATTTTTCGGCACTCAGCCTTATTCGCAGTCCAACTCTCACATCCATACATGACCATAGGAAAAACCATAGCCTTGACTAGATGGACCTTTGTTGGCAAAGTAATGTCTCTGCTCTTGAATATGCTATCTAGGTTGGACATAACTTTCCTTCCGAGGAGTAAGTGTCTTTTAATTTCATGGCTGTTTAATTGATTCTAATTTGAAGACAGAGTTGAGAACTACAGTTCTGGAGCAGGTGTGGTATTAAAAATACTTAGGTGCCCTACAGGCACCCCTCTTCCCTAATTAGAAAGAAAACTTGATTAATCTGGGAGAATTCTGGTAGTAGAGAAGGCAATGGCAACCCACTCCAGTACACTTGCCTGGAAAATCCCATAGACAGAGGAGCCTGGTAGGCAGCAGTCCATGGGGTCGCGAAGAGTCGGACATGACTGAGTGACTTCACTTTCACGCATTGGAGAAAAAAAATGGCAACCCACTCCAGTGTTCTTGCCTGGAGAATCCCATGGATGGGGGAGCCTGGTGGGCTGCCGTCTATGGGGTCGCACAGAGTCGGAAACAACTGAAGTGACTTAGCAGCAGCAGCAGCATTCTGGTAGTAAATAGCTAGATAGTCACGTAGTGAGCCAACCAAACAACCAACACTCTAGCATGAAAACATATCCTTTGGTCACATAAGTTTTGGAAATGCTTCTTGTTAAAGATTCTGGAGGATTATGAAAGGCTCTAAAGGGCCATGCAATTAAGAACCAACACCAGTTGACAACTCTTCCAAACTAATGGGTTCATGGAATGTTTTTGTTAACATTAAGTAGCATCTCATGAGACACATTTAATAGAGATGCTGAGGGAAAGGGAAACATCCCAGTCTTAAAAGGTTTTTTATTGTAATCAGTGCTTGGATTTTTATTCTGTTGATTTTTACTTCTCTGTATACTCTAAGCACTTCTGACTCTTACTGAAAATTGTAAAGTCTTAGGTATAATTCTAAAATGGCCCTTAAGGGTCCCACCCTGGGACACATGTTATGTATAATTCTTTCGAATGTGGTCAGAACCTATGAACATAATAAGGCATGACTTCTGTGATTGTTATGCTGTAGGGCAGAAGGAAAATATATAAGGTGGGCCTGCCCTAATCAGCTGAACTCTTTAAAAAAGAGTGCTTTTTCCTAGCTGGTTACAGAGGAATAATCCAAGGGGCTGTTCTTCTGGTGGCTTAGAATTCCACACCAGTTATAAACTGCCTGTAGAAAGGACTGGTCCCTGAGAGCTGAGAGCAGTTCTTAGGCAATAGCTAGCAAGAAAACAGAGACCCCAGTCCTGTAACACAAGGAACTGAATGATGCCAATAACTTAAATGAACTCAGAAGAGGATTGTAAGACTAAAATAATAAACAGCCCTGGTTTGCAATATCTTAACTATTCCATCCAAAGATATATCAGTGGACTGGATAAAGAATTAAGGATGTACATGCATGCTCAAATGCTTCAGTCATGTCCAACTGTTTGTGACACCATGGACTATGGCCCACCACTCTCCTCTGTCCATGGGATTCTCCAGGCAAGAATACTGGAGTGGATTGTCATGTCTTCCTCCAGGGGATCGTTCCCACCCAGGGATTGAACTCGCATCTCCTGTGGCTCCTGCATTGCAGGTGGATTCTTTACCACTGAGCCACAGGAGAAGCCAGAAATAAGAATACTGGTTTACAGTAACAGAACTATTTTTTTCCCCTTTAGGGAAAGAGGATGAAACTAGGCGTGGAATTAACAGGAAAACATGATATCATTAGATTTTGTGAAGATAGGGTAGTGTTTAGAAAAAAAACAAGGAATCTGTGAAGCTCCATAAAATTAACTCTGTAAATGCATGATTATTCTTTATATTTGAAGGAAAAAAATAATTTTATAAGCAAAATATTAAAGGTGTAAGAACAAAATGAGAGAACACTGAGAAGCAGCTTGTTAGAATGAGGAAAGCACTAGAAAGGAAAGAATTTTGAAGTTCTTTCCAATTTTGCTACTAAATAGTCATATAACACAGCTGCTCAGTGATTCAGCTAATGCAGTTTTTCAATCATTCAGTTAAAATTTACTGAGCACATTCTGTGCATCAGCAGTTCTGCAGTTAGAGACACAGTGATGAACAGGCATGCATAGTCCCTGTCCTCAAGGAGTTTACATTACAGGGTACTGAAGGTGAGTTAGCCAATTGACACACATCACAATTGCTGATGGTGAAGAGTTTCTCAGAGTAAAACAAGTCCTAGTGGAGATACAATGGGTTGAGGAATGGGAGTCAGGGATGGCTTTCTAAGGACAGCCTGCACATTTAAAACTAAGACATGAATTTAGACTGGCTGATGGGTAGGATGTGAGGCTGAGAGGGAGAGACAAGAGACATGAGAGGCCTTAGGAATTTGGGCCTGAACAACTGAGTATGTGCTTGTGACATTTCTCTGACTGGAAACGCTGTGGGAAGAGCAAGTTTGGGGAATGTCAGGATTCATTCTGGGACAGACTATATGTGCCTTGCCTGTGATCACAGAGGAGACATGGAGAAGGCCATTGCATTTAAGGTTAGAACTCGGTCTCCAGTGTAGAATGTATAGGTTGAATTGGTTTATTGGTAAGACCCTTCCAATTCCAATATTCTGTGATGCTATGAAGTAAAGTCAAAGCAGCTAAAAGAAGCTGTAAACTAAAGAATAAAAGAGTAGGAAAGAGAACCAAATCAATTTTCAATGGAGATGAACAAAAGCATTCATTTAGAAAAGAGACAAAAGTAATTTGCCAAAATGGGAGGTGAAACTACAGTGGAATAAGAATAGAATAGTTCCTATCTGATATGTACAACTTAGGTTTCCGTGAAAGCTAAAACAAAAGTTTTCAAAGTGAATGCTTGGTAGTAAATTTCTTATTATCAAATGACATTGAAGTTAATAATCTCCTGCTCATGAATGACTTTTCCAAGTGCTTTAATTTATATAGAGGGTTTGTTGAATGAACTATTCCCAAGACAACTGTAAATCCCAGAAGTAAGTAGTTCAACAAATATATACCAGTTAGGTATGTTTTGTGCGGTTTTTCAACATTTTCATGGAAATCACAACCTGAAACTGATCTCTGAATATGACACCTTTCCCTTAGTAATCCCAAGGCAGCCTGGATACATTAATAATTCATAAAACACCAATATTTTCTATTTAAAGAATGAGGCAGGAAGTTGACAAAATAAAAGAATAATCACAACAATTTCCATTTTAAATTTCAAAGTGTGTTTCAGTATATCAGTGACCAAGAAACTGACAGGTATGGGTAATACGAAAGATGACTCCAAGTGAATAGACTTATATTTCTGCCTTCTATAGTTTCCATGGCTACAGGCCCATCTGAATTGCATTAGTCACACATAGCACCAAGAACGAACAAAAGAAAATGGAAGAAATAAATGGCATCAGAATGTCATAGAAAGGGAAAAGTAATCACAGATTATTTTTTAAAGGAACACAATTTTTCTTATCAAGAACTATCTGCTTTAGAGTCCACCTCCTTCAGAAGGAAATGTTTCCAGTCAGGTCTGGAACTTTTTTATGAAATTGATAAATAATTACTCTGTGTTTTTAAAAATAAATCAATTTATTGGTGGCTACTCGGGGAGTTGGTGATGGACAGGGAGGCCTGGCGTGCTGTGATTCATGGGGTCACAAAGAGTCGGACACGACTGAGCAACTGAACTGAACTGAACTGATGTGGTAATTAGAGCATTCAGAACATTCTGACATATTCACAGAAATGCAAACTTAAGAGTGTCCAAAAAAGAAAAGAAGCTATGTAACATTTTTTTTTTTAATTCAAGTTGCTTCAGAATGGCTGCCATCAAAAAGTCTACAAAAAATAAATGCTGGAGAGGGTGTGGAGAAAAGGGAACCCTCTTACACTGTTGGTGGGAATGCAAACTAGTATAGCCATTATGGAGAACAGTGTGGAGACTCTTTTAAAAAACTGGAAATAGAACTGCCATATCATCTAGCAATCCCATTTCTGGGCATACACACCAAGGAAACCAGAATTGGAAGAGACACATGTACCCCAATGTTCATTGCAGCAGTTTACAATAGCTAAGACATGGAAGCAACCTAGATGTCCATCGGCAGATGAATGGATAAGCAGGTTTTGAACATATACACAAAGGAATATTACTCTACTATTAAAAAAGAATGCATTTGAGTCGGTTCTAATGAAGTGGATGAAACTGGAGCCTATTATACAGAGTGAAGTAAGCCAAAAAGAAAAACACCAATACAGTATATTGACTCATATATATGGAATTTAGAAAGATGGTAATGACGACCCTATATGTGAGACAGCAAAAGAGACACAGATGTAAAAAACAGACTTTGGGGCTATATGGGAAAAGGCAGGAGTGGAATGATTTGAGAGAATAGCACTGAAACATTTATATTACAATATGTAAAATAGATGGTCAGTGCAAGTTCGATGCATGAATCAGGGCACTCAAAGTTGGTGCTCTGGGACAACCCAGAGGGATGGGGTGGGGAGTGAGGTGGGATGGGGGGTTCAGGTTAGGGGGGACACATGTGCACCTGTGGCTGATTCATGTTGATATATGGCAAAAACCACCACAATATTGTAAAGTAATTAGCCTCCAATTAAAATAAATTAATTTAAAAACTAATAAATTCAAGTTGTTTCACTGTATCAGCTATGAATATAGTGGATTGCCAGCTTTTATTAAAATATTTAATAAATGGTACTATTTTAAATATCATGATAGGTTCTTCTGGCTACTTACAATGTGTTTTTTCTAAAAAATTAAATAAAAATGAAATAAAAGTTGAAGATGGTTTCTACGCAACACTTGCCATTTTTGGAGAATGCAGACACAGAAGCATAAGAATCAACCTGACCCCCAAATTGAGGCCAAGATTCCCGTGTAGATACTTTTAAGGTGGTAATTATTTGATTAAATGCATTGAAAGTGAAGTGAAAGTGTTAGTCACTCAGTCTCATCCAACTCTTTGTGACCTTATGGACTGTAGTCCACTAATCTCCTCTTGTCCACAGAATTCTCCAGCCAGGTATACTAGAGTGGGTTGTCATTTCCTTCTCCAAGGGATCTTCCTGACCCAGGGATTGAACCCAGGTCTCCTGCCTTACAGGCAGATTCTTTACTGTCTGAGCCACCAGGGAAGCCTCATAAAATGCAGTGTCTCCTACAAACTGCAAAGCTTAAGAGTAACTCTGCCTAGATGTGCCCCTCATTAAATTCTTGACATCTTGCACAGTGAACTAAGATACTTGATGAATCACTGAATGAACGAAGGTAAACGGTAGCCTCGCAATCACTTATATCTTCATTGTACTTCCTAAAGCCACCAAAATAATAGTAATAAAAGACATACCTGATTTGAAGTAATCAGGTAAAATTAACCTTCTGTACGCATCAATGCCAATTATAGCATTACATGTTTTTTAAATGCAAAAATTAAAGCATGGAACTTGCGGCAATGATTGCTGGCCAAGATTTGATAAAGGCATGTGTCATGTGGGTTAAACCAAGCTAATCACAAAACTGTATGGTTGAGTGTGTTGGTCAGCATGAAAAATATGTTACCTTTGGCAGCATCTCTGGCCTTTTTGAAAGTTTAATTCCCACATAAATCTCTGCTATTTACCTTAGTGAGGCTTCCTAGATTTTTTAACTTTAAAGGAAACTTGAAATCAGTGTTCCCAATCATAAAGGGGGTTCCCAGGTGGCAGTTGGTAAAGAACCCACCTGCCAATGCAGGAGACACAAGTTCAATCCCTAGGTTGGGATGATCCCTTGGAGTAGGAAATGGCAACCCACTCCAGTATTCCTGCCTGAAAAATGCCATGGACAGAAGAGCCTGGCAGGCTACACTTCATGGAGTTGCAAAGAGTCAGATGTGGCTGAGCACACACACATCAATCGTGAAGATACCTACGTTAGGTTTTGCAGATGTCAAGGGAGATTAAAATGATACTTCCATATCTGATAGCTTCGCATTAAATTGTTCTTGACACCGATTTTCTTAATAAACTCATGCAGTCTGAATTTGTCTTTATGAACTTAATCTAGCTCCCCTTCCTGTCCTTTCTCTGCTCACATATGTCTCCTTTCTCTCCCGCCTCCTTTCTCTCTATTTCCTCTCCATCCTAGGCCTCTCAGTCCTAAAGAAAGCAAAGCCGGTAAGTCATGCACACATAAATATTTGCCTTTCAAAGTGGAACTCTAAACAATGGAATTGGGAAATATAAGTTCATAGGCCAGCCTGATAGTAAAATGTCTTCATCTGCAAACTATGAGGGGCTGGATTTTGGCCTTGTTTGCATGGATGAAATCATACTTGATAGTAGAAAACTCTGCTAGTCACTAGAAAAAACAAATCAACAGTTTGGTTGGCTTGATTTCAGTTTCTTCTGGAGCCACCCTTTCCTATCCTTAGCCTGTCAGAGAGAGTGAGGATTCTGTTCATTAAGAGCTGTTGCAATCTGGAAGGTAGAATCCCTTTGACTTTGTAAGGGCCCCTCGAGGTCATGAACCTCTATCTGCATGGTCTTGGCCATTAATTCTGCAGCTCTGTGTCAAGCGAGAGCTGGGCAGCTCCAGCAGCTTCCCCTGCGTCACTCCTGCAGCCTGTTTCCTGCTCACCTTGGCCTCTGCAGGAACCCAGCGAAGCACTTGGCAACTCTCCATCCTTGTGGATGTGGGTGTCTCATAACAATTGCCCCCTCCTCCCCACCCACCTGTGCAGGGAGCAAGGGTGAAAAGATGACCTGTGATATTCCCGCAGGGATTTAGGTACATATGGGTTGAATCTGGTACAGGCTTTAATTCCTTTCCCACGAATACTATGGGTCTAAAACAAGAAGTAAAGACCCTTTCCTGACCATTGTTTAACAATCATATGCATTGGAAACAATATAAGACTTATGCCCATTGATCAGTGCTTTGCACAGTTCCTGACACTTAGAAGCCACTCAGTATCTGTTGAGTGAATAAATTTCCAAGACTGGGATTTGTGGGATTTGAAAAGTGTAGTGACAGGAAAGAGAAAGAAAGGGGAATAATCAAATACTGGAATACTAAACAAAGCAAGATGCATTGAAGAGGTAAATAAGATATATTCTCTTAACAGTACCCCACCAAATATTTGAGGGTTAATATGCCTGTAAAACAGCATTTATTGGACAAAAACTACCTTACAGAAACATCTGACACTGACATTTCTTTTTTTTTGACACTGACATTTCTTATAAGAAATTTATAATCTAGATGAAAGGAGAAAATTAACCAAAAGAAGTAATCAAAGCTAAGCTACCTTCCAAAATGCATGGTTCTGAATGTGAAAGCTGGAAGGAGAATAGAAGCAATGATGAAAGACATGCTGTTGGGAAACACAAATCTGTAATGAAAAATGATTACTGGACTGCCATTAGACACACATTTGACTTACATAACTCAATTGCACATGCTACAAGAACATTGTTTTTGAAATAAAAATAATAATGTAAATACTGTGGGGCATTCAGTTGGCCATTCCACCCAATTAACACATGAGGGACAGTCACCACCTGTAGAGGGTATTATTTCCTCTTGCTTCCTACCAAGAGTACCCCTCTTTCCTTTAATGGGATTTCAGTGTTTACAGCCTTCCTACAGTTGATTCAAAGGAATTTCTAAGGGTAATTATAAATATATGTAATTATCACACATACTTCAACCTTACTTGTACTATTTAGGCTATTTTAATACTTCAAACCCTGTATTTTCTCCTTTATAGTCAATTCACTGTCCAATGAAATGAAGCAGTATAGCAATTTGTTGATGGTTATTTGAGTAAAGAGCATATTCAAGTAACGATCAAACAGCTATCAAGTTTCAGTTCTGCAAGGCACCCTAGACTTTAAGTGTGTGTTTGTGTTTTTTTATGTTGATACTAGAATAAGAATTTTCAGTGGATATTTAGTCTAAAAAATAGTACATGAACCATGAACTTTCAGATGTTCATGCTGGTTTTAGAAAAGGAAAAGGAACCAGAGATCAAATTGCCAACATCCACTGGATCATGGAAAAAGCAAGAGTTCCAGAAAAACATCTACTTCTGCTTTATTGACTATGCCAAAGCCTTTGACTGTGTGGACCACAACAAACTGGAAAATTCTGAAAGAGATGGGAATACGTGACCTGCCTCTTGAGAAATCTGTATTCAGGTCAGGAAGCAACAGTTAGAACTGGACATAGAACAGACTGGTTCCAAATAGGAAAAGGAGTATGTCAAGGCTGAATATTATCACCCCACTTATTTAACTTATATGCAGAGTACATCATAAGAAACGCTGGGCTGGATGAAACACAAGCTAGAATCAAGATTGCTGGGAGAAATATCAATAACCTCAGGTATGCAGATGACACCACCCTTCTGGCAGAAAGTGAAGAAGAACTAAAGAGCCTCTTGATGAAAGTGAAAGAGGAAAGTGAAAAAGTTGGCTTAAAGTTCAACATTCAGAAAACTAAGATCATGGCATCCAGTCCTATCACTTCATGGCAAATATATGGGGAAACAGTAGAAATAGTGGCAGACTTTATTTTGGGGGGCTCCAAAATCACTGCAGATGGTGCTTGCTGCCATGAAATTAAAAGACACTTACTCCTTGGAAGGAAAGTTATGACCAACCTAGACAACATATTAAAAAGCAGAGACATTACTTTGTCAACAAAGGTCCATCTAGTCAAGGTTGTGGTTTTTCCAGTAGTCATGTATGGATGTGAGCGTTGGCCTATAAAGAAAGCTGAGCAGTGAAGAACTGATGCTTTTGAACTGTGGTGTTGGATAAGACTCTTGAGAGTCCCTTGGACTGCAAGGAGATCCAAGCAGTCCATCCTAAAGGAAATCAGTCCTTAATATTCATTGGAAGGACTGATGCTGAAGCTGACACTCCAATACTTTGGCCACCTGATGCAAAGAACTGACTCATTTGAGAAGACCCTGATCCTGGGAAAGATTGAAGGCAGGAGGATAAGGGAACAACAGAGGATGAGATGGCTGGATGGCATCACCAAGTGAATGGACATGAGTTTGAGTAAACTCCAAGAGTTGGCAATGGACAGGGAGGCCTGGCGTGCTGCAGTCCATGGGGTTGGAAAGAGTTGGATATGACTGAGTAACTGAACTGAACTGATTCTTAAAAAAACTAACATAGTTTATGTAATAATGTAATAAAGAAATTTTTTCTTCAGTATTTTTAACGTTGACTTAATATTCAGAAAACCAGAGAGGCATACTTTTTAGCTTCGTTAGAGACAAGGCCTGGGTACTGACATGTAGAGATAATTTTCAGTATCTCCTTGCTGCAAGTCTGTATTTCTAGCCAAGGTTGGGAAGATATTTCATTTATTTTCATAGTAATTGGTGCACAATAATTGAAATGCACAGAAGACAAAGTTTGCTTTGCTTTGAAGCATGTGGCTGTGTGGACTGTCAGAGTTAGTAAGTCACAGGAGACAAACCACTGTCTTGCAGGAGCATTGCCCGACCTCTCATTATCCTTCCAATGGGAAATCAACACAGACTGCTGCTGGCTCATGCGTGGAGGCAACACACGGAAAATCTGAGAGAGACAACCCATTTCCATTTCTGAAACTACCCCTAGAGTCTCCTGTCTCTCTTAAGAACATATGAAGACAGTATTTAGCTACATTTAATTAAGTCCAATAACTCAGAATGCTTCATAGTGTTAAGGCTGAAATGCTTTCAAGTTTGTTTGTTTTTGGCAAATAATCTTTTGCACATATTGTCATGAAGACAACTCTGCCACTTTTCCTTCTTTAGGGATCCTGAAACTAAATGACTTCCTCAGGCTGAACAGATACACAGTTGAAGTAGATTTGTTCAAGTATAAACTTTTGTTGAATTATACATTTGTTCACAATTTAGTGAGAGGAAGTGAAAGAGAAAAAAGGATGTATGAGAATGCTATGCTGAGATTCTGTAAAGTTTAACTGTTATTATATTGATGATAGCATCATTTTTCTCATGGCTAAAAAGGAAAGCAAAACATTTATTTGCTGCTTTTTATATTAGGACATACAGTAACAGTTTAAATTTTCAAACAATGAGATGATTCGAAAATGAAAGACAAATTTGTTTTCATAAAATGCATCATAATTTCAAGAGGCCTATTCCTTTCCTGTGCAGAAAAGGAGATGAGGTGATTGCTCGAGCTGTGATTATTTATATCAAATCCTTCCAAAAATGAAAAATATATGCTTCAAAAGATAAATTTTAATGATTTTTTCCCATAAAGTCATAAAAGCCAAACTGTATACAATGGCATGAGGCCACCTAGTCTTAACAAAGTAACTTCAACTCTAGGGACAAATATGTGACATAAAAATATTTCTTTCAAAAGAAAGGACTTATCAAAAAATAAAATACATATCCACACCAGTATGCTGTTAATTTTAAGGTTCAAAAATAATATAAAAGCAAAATTGATATGGAGAAGGTGGGCTATATAGTCTTAGTGCATAAAATTTTCAGAAAGGATTTGTGACATCTCTTACTTTTCATAGCTTTGATTACATTTCTAAGATTTACTGTGGCTGTGAAGAAATTTTAATAGATTTAAAGAAGACTCAGCTCACCTAACAGAGAAGGCAATGGCAACCCACTCCAGTACTCTTGCCTGGGAAATCCCATGGATGGAGGAGCCTGGTAGGCTATAATCCATGGGGTCGCAAAGAGGCAGACATGACTGACCGACTTCACTTTCACTTTTTACTTTCATGACTGGAGAAGGAAATCGCAACCCACTTCAGTGTTCTTGCCTGGAGAATCCTATGGACAGAGGTGCCTGGTGGGCTGCCATCTATGGGGTCGCACAGAGTTGGACATGACTGATGTGACTTAGCAGCAGCAGCAGCAGCAGCAGCAGTTCACCTAAATGAACAAATTCATGCATAATAAATAAAGTGTGTTCCCTCTTCACTAAAGGATGGAGTGGGAGAAAGGGAAGTGAGGAGATGTTGGGAGACTGGGTATTACTTATTTTCTTCTGAAAGAGGATCATCATTTTGAAATTAAGGCAAAAAGAAATGTGAGCCTGAGCTCTGGCAACCAGACAGCATTTATAATCTACTACAGCAGATTTCTGCTAAGAACATCTGCCCTAAACTAGCATTCAACCAAGACTGATTGTCACTCTTCCGAAAGGAATTCCTGTCTTCCTTCCTCACACACACACACACACAGTTTATCTGCCACGTTTGAGCAAACCCAGAGAAATCTGGAAAACTAGAGTGAAATCCCAACCCACCATTGTCACTCACCATCTTCCTTAGAAGAAAGGAAATGTACTTTAGTTTTCATTGAAATTATAAACAAAGCAATCTTTGCAGCTGTGTTTCGAATGCCTGATGTCAATATTACAAAACATATTTTCATTTTGGACAAAACTTACCAAAAACATACAGAACCAGATTATACAACTCTATTAAAAACAGCCCACAGAATATATCTCTATTCCCATTGTTGTTCTTTTGTCACATGTGTTTATCATTAATTATTGCCAATATATTTATTAACTAGTAATTAACCATCTCTGTCTTGCAAAATAAGATTTCAGGAGCCAAAAATATGAACACAGCTCATAATTTTAATTGATCTTCAGCATCATGTGTTACTGTCACTCCAACTGCTAAACAGACAAAGTTTGGTGAAGTCTGTACTTCACGAAGAAAAAAGAAAAATAGCAGTGAGAAAAATATGAAAATTTACAATGCCAGGTATTAATATAACATATACTACAGTTGGAATGGAATTCTTTTTTCTCTAAGTTAATCCTTTAATTATTTATGCAAGATAAATAGGGAAAGCTATTGTCTCCACTTGGAGATGAACCAGCCCATTCATGAAACATATCAAGACCCAAAGGAATGATTCAACAGTAAAGAGGCACATTTTGTGATGGTTTAGTCCAATGTCTCACCTCTCCACTGTGGCATGTTAGCTACCTTAGTAACACCATGCTGTGTTACAAGGTAAACATTTCTCAAAAGCAATGCAGCAATATATCAAGAGTCTTCAAATGATTCATAGGCTTTGGTTCAGTGATTCATATCCTAAAAATATTAAGAGAAGAAAGCAAAGCTATCTATCATAGTATTAGTTCAAAGAGTTAAAAATTTAAGACATAAATGTTGCATAACGGGAAAATGACCAAATGAATAGTGGAAGAACCATACTCTGGAATTCATTACAACCATTAAAATCATGCCTTAATGAAAATTTTAATAATATGAATGTCAAGAGTATATAGGAGAAGGAAATGGCAACCCACTCCAGTATTCTTGCCTGGAGAATCCCAGGGATGGGGGAGCCTGGTGGGCTGCCGTCTATGGGGTCGCACAGAGTCGGACATGACTGAAGCGACTTAGCAGCAGCAGCAGCAGCAAGAATATATATGAAGTGAAAAAATACTCAAAAATATATGTATATAATCCTAACAGTATAAAAAGAAATGTATATATGAAGCGACTTAGCAGCAGCAGCATATCTATATACATATATACAACCTTAATAGTATTAAAGGATATATAAGTACATATGTATATCCCATTATGTATAATATGAATATAAATATTAGAGGGAAAAGAAGCATGAATGATGGTTATTTTTACTATTGAGTAAAATTTAGATTTTATATTCTTTAAACTTTCCTGTTTCTTCCAAACATTCCACAATAAATTTTTCTATAATTATATTTAAAGGTATTTTATTTTTACTCTATTTTTAACAATAACCTCCACTGACCTCATATGATACCCTGTTTCCTATAAAATTACTGGGAAATAATGGAAGCCTTCAAAGCTTAATAATATTATTTATGTGAAAGAAGTCTAGCAAAATTAATAGTTTAACATAAGAAAATGATTTTATATTAATCAAAACTCCAAAGGATAGAAAATAGAAAATCTTCCAATATTTGAAAATTCAGAAGTTTGGTTATCGCTAAGTCGCTTCAGTCGTGTCCGACTCTGTGACCCCATAGACGGCAGCCCACCAGGCTCCCCATCCCTGGGATTCTCCAGGCAAGAACACTGGAGTGGGTTGTCATTTCCTTCTCCAATGCATGAAAGTAAAAAGTGAAAGTGAAGTCACTCAGTCATGTCCGACTCCTAGCGACCCCATGGACTGCAGCCTACCAGGCTCCTCCGTCCATGGCATTTTCCAGGCAAGAGTACTGGAGTGGGGTGCCATTGCCTTCTCCAAGTCTGGTTATGATATTGTATTTCTGGGTTTAAATAATTTCTATTTACTCTTGCTGTGGTAACCTTCCTTAAAAATAGATATTGAATAAAAAATCCACAAACAATAAATGCTGGAGAGCGTATGGAGAAAAGGGAACCAACTCCCTACACTGTTGGTGGAAATGTAAATTGATACAGCCACTATGGAGAACAGTATGGAGTTCCCTAGAAAATGAAAAATAGAGTTACCATATGACCCTACAATCCCACTCCTGGGCATATATCTGGAGAAAAACATTATCTGAAAGGATACATGTACCCCAATGTCCATTGCAGCACTGTTTGCAATAGCCAAGAACAGAAGCAACCTAAAATGTCTATTGACAGAGGAAGGGATAAAGATGTGGCCCTTATATACAATAGAATACTACTGAGCCATTGAAGAGAATGAAATAATGCCATTTGCAGTAACATGGGTGCACCTGAAGAGTATCATACTGAGTGAAGTAAGTCAGAGGAGAAATGTTGCATCACATCCCCTATTTGTGGAACCTAAAAAATTACACAAATGAACTGACAAAAGAGAAACAGACTCAGAGTCTTGGAGAACAAGCTTCTGGTTGCCTGAAGGTGGGCAAGGTGGGGGGAGGGATAGTTAGGGAGTCTGGGATGGACATGTACACACTGCTTCATTTAAAATGCATCACCCCAAGGATCTATTGTATACTACAGGAAACTGCTCAAGGTTATGCGGCAGCCTGGATAGGAGGAGAGTTTGAGAGAGAATGGATACATGTACATGTATGGCCGAGTCCCTCTCCTGTTCTCCTGAAACTATCACAACATCGTTACTTGGCTATACAACAATACAAAATAAAAAGTCTTTTTTAAAAAAGGAAAAATATGTTGAAGATAGGTTAGCAGCTAGTCAAGAATTTCTTTCAAATATAATAAGAATGTCAAATATATGTACACATAAAAGAGAGCACAAAACTTGATTCAAAATATTTATTTATTTATTGGCTCTGAGACACAGAGGATCTTAGTTCCCTGACCGAGAAACAAACCTGTGCCCCCTGCAGTGAAAGTGTGGAGTCTTAACCACTGGGCCACTAGGGAAGTCACTTGATTCAAATAATTTTTTTTTAATTAAATTGTAAGAGTTTATTATTTACAGTCATCTATCTTCTCAGGTGGTGCGTGGTAAAGAATCTGCATGCCAATGAAGGAGATGCAGAAATGTGGGTTCGATGCCTGGGTCAGGAAGATCCCCAGGAGGAGGGCGTGGCAATCCACTCTAGTATTCTTGCCTAGGAAATCTCATGGACAGAGGAGCCTGGCGGGTTGCAGTCCACAGGGTTGTAAAGAGTTGGACACGACCGAGTAACTGAGCTCACAGGCAATATAAAAGAAAATGGTCTGTATTAAAAAAATAAGATTTTTAACAAGATTAAATTGGTTTTATTGAAATGTTAAAATATATTTAGAATGCAATTAAAAATGTGATTCTAAAGTAACTGTGATGCAAAATAGCCTTAAAACATAATTTTCTTCACAGAATTAAACATGTCTCATCATAACTTATTATAGATTATTATACATGTCTCATATGCATTGTTATTTTACTTAACTAATTCTTCAGGTAAAATATAAAATGCTAAAATTAAGGAGAATTAAAATATTTGGTATATTGCACCTGTCATCATTTCCACCCAAAAAGGTAGAGGTAACTTAAAAGCCCACAGTCCTGTCATTTTACACAATTTTTAAAAAGCTCTGCCATAAAGCTTTCAAGGCTTTGGAATATCAAATAAAGTGTTCATTGAACTAGATAGACTCTGAGTTTTTGCAATTGAAATATTTTTTTAGATTTTTCACAAACAATTCTGTGGAATCGTATGGCCCACATGTGCTGTAAACAAGTGCAATCACTTTCTAACTGTGCACGTGGCCAATAAGTCTGATCCTTGGTGGCTTCGGAAAAATGAGAGATTGCAGAAACAACAGTTAATAAACTAAGGAACAATACAAATTTAAATCATTCAAAATATTTTTCCAAAAATCAAGAAAATTGTTAGGCGAGCTGAAAATTGGAAGAGGGCCAATTAACAATTCTTCTCTTGTTTCCTTGAACAATATCCGGATGATTTTTCAAATTACTAGTTTATATTACTTATTGTTAAATGGAGACAGTTCATTTGAGAAATGGAAGCAAAATACACTTAATCATGTTGTTTTTTTTTTCTTTTAAGTAATAAGAGAATAAATAAGGTGAGCTTGCTGAAAAATATTCTGAGGTTCCAGATGCCTGTATTGGAATCATTCATTTAACCTTCCTAAGTCCAGATTACTTAGTAAAATAGAGTGAAACCGGGCTTAATCAAATGCTTTGTAGGACCCTTTCAAGTTTGTAAAGGAAAAAACATATAATAAAAATTAAAAAGGACAGACATATATAATAAAAATGATCTTGAAAATAACTAGTTGAATTTTTTTCTGATTCTCGACCATTCACCTATTTATATTTGATCCCAAATGTTTATTGCTAAAAAGAATTAATGTTTTGCCATTAGAAGTTAAGGTGAAAATATGTACCAGATCACTGACTTAATTCTTAGTATCAATTAAGCAACTTGTCTCCTAGTCTATATGATTACTCTTTCATTCCATTAAAATAATTATCATAGAACATTTTTAAATATTATATTCATCATAGTGTACTCTTGAAGCAGCAAAAACAAGGTCCTATTGTCAAAATGCTTTTCCACTCTCAACAGTACTTCCAGTTTTCTGTGCCAGATAGCTCCTGCCCGGCCCTTGGTTCTTCATCTTAAGAAAAATTTCTGGATGGCTTCAAGATGGAGGAAGTGCCCAGTGAGGATGGAGCCTTTATTTCATTGCATCAGTGGTTCATCAACAGGTGAGGATCATAAACAGGTGTTGCATCATTGTATCTGAAAAGGCCTAAGTTTTAAAAACAGAAACCAACTCTAAAAATGACATTTCTGAAAGAATATTGGGTTGTTAAAGGATTTCTTGGATGGCCGAAGAACTGGTTAGGAGCTATACTTCAGAAACCATGCCCAAAACACATTACAGAATTACCGCAGTGGAGATTCCCAACTTTCAACCCCGACTCCAGTGCCCGAAGTCACTGGATGCGTTTGTATCCCCTGAACTGTGTCCCCTGCACTGTCATCTCTGGAACTAGAGCTACTGCCACCATATATGCCAGACTACATCCCACAGAACTTCCCCTCTGAGTGCCTATATCTTTCTATGACACCGCTATATTTAAAATGGATACTTAACAAGGACCTATTGTAGAGCACCTGGAACTCTGCTCAGTGTTGCCTGGTTAGGAGGGGAGCTTGGAAAAGAATGAATACATGTATATATATGGCTGAATCCCTTTGCTGTCCACCTGAAACTATCACAACATTATTAATCAATATAAAATAACAAGTTTTTAAAAAAAGATTGGCTTGAATTTGTTGGTTTTGGGAACTGAAATGGCTGATGGCCAAATCTATTTCACCTACTTTCACTAATCAAGGCCTTTTTTTCCAACACTTGCATGTCCTCCAAGCAGCACAGAGCCTAAATGATAAATAATAAAAGCCTAAATAATAAACGGGCCTCCCAAGTGGCTCAGTGGTAAAGAACCCACCTACCAATGCAGGAGATGCAGGTTCGATCCCTGGGTCAGGAAAATCCCCTGGAGGTGGAAGGAGTATCCTTGCATGGGAAATCCCATGGACAGTGGAGCCTGGCAGGCTATAGTCCATTGGGTCACAAAAGGGTCAGACACGGCCTAGTGACTAAACAATAATAATACAAATAATAAAAAGTTAATAAAAGAAACTTTTTGTCTTCTTGGTAGTTTGTGTTTGATATTTTTAAATTCTTTAAGCCTTATTGTCGTTTCTATGAGTATAATAGCAAATGTGAAAAACACACCAAGTGTTGAATAAAAAAGCAGTGCTTTTCTAGTCTTTCACTCTGGTGATTCTGGAGGTTCATATGTGCTTGATCAAAGAGTCAGTTTCTCTCATGTATTCTCAAATTGACACCGCTGAGTGTTCTTTTGAAATGCTCAAAGAAAGCCATAGAAAAGCATTCAGAAGTGAGTGTGAGGTCTTTTGCCAAGAGTATACTTTCTGCACATCCTTGTGAAAAAAGAGTAAACCACGGTATAGCCTGAGACCCTCAGGGAATGTAGAGTTCATAATTATTCTTTAAAGGTCAGTGAAATGAAAAAAGCACCGAAGAAGTTTTGAAATGAAACTTTCAAGTACACCGGCCAAGAAATGAATCCCAGGCAGGCAAAACTGAAATCTAAGAAAACAGACTTGATCTTTTAAGCTTGGAATAAAAGGTAATGGGGTAGTCTGGGAAAGAAAAGGAAACCGCAATCCCAGAAGAGTTGCTAAACACCCAGAGGGCACCCAGGGAGCCTTCCAAGATCCACACGGTCATTGCCCGTCTTGTCCTGCCTTTCAAAGACTTACAGTCAGTTGATGTCAGTTGAAAGCTCAAAAAAAATTGATTTAGCCATTTTGAGTTTGTCATTTTTTCTTTCTTATGGTCAGTCTGTCACTTTCTATATAACTGAAAAAGAGTCAGTCCACTAATTGCTTTGTATTAGGATAGCATCTAGATTTAAAAAGAATTTTTGATTTAAATATGTCTATGTATATGTATACCTAGATACATATTTTATTATCTTCCCCAAGTGGGGGAATGGAGAGCATATTACCAAGATGAGAACTTGAAATTGTAATTAGTCAAATCCATTCCACCTGCTTTCACCAATCAAGCTCATTTTAACACTTGCATGTACTCCAAGTGGCATGGAGCCTAAACAAGGTGTTGCCCAAGTTATTTTCTAGTAACTTGGAGTCAGCTGTGTCTGCTGCTACTGCTAAGTCACTTCAGTTGTGTCCGATTCTGTGTGACCCCATAGACATCAGCCCACCAGGCTCTCCTGTCCCTGGGATTCTCCAGGCAAGAACACTGGAGTGGGTTGCCAGTTCCTTCTCCAATGCATGAAAGAGAAAAAGTGAAAGTGAAGTCGCTCAGTCGTGTCCGACTCTTAGCGACCCCATGGACTGCAGCCTACCAGGCTCCTCCACCCATGGGATTTTCCAGGCAAGAGTACTGGAGTAGGGTGCCATTGCCTTCTCCGAAGCTATGTCTAGTTTGAGCTAAACTGGTTAACATGGGATAGGACCACTGACCCTCCAACTGGGTATGCATGTGTGGCCATTCCATGAGCTTTTGAATGTGGGCAGGGGCCGGGGGGGGGGCTGGGGGGGGCGGGGCTTGTAGATTAGTTACATGTGCACAGAAGGATGATTATCATACCTTTCTCCAATCACCTTCCCCCACCCCCCACCCCACCCCACCCCCACCTCAGAATGCCCAGTGGCTTTATTCCTTAGTCCATAAATACACCCAGGCCCTCACCTCCAAGGAGGTAAGCTTGAGATATGTTTGTCTGTCTCCTTCTTTGCTTTCCTTGTAAATAAACCCTCTCTTTTCTCTTTGTTGCAAACCTTGGCTTCTCAGCATTTTGACTTCTCCTTTTTAGCAAAATGGTACAGAACTCTGCTGCCAATCCTTGAGATGTAAGAGAGGCAAGGTCGTGGGTTCTATCCCTGAGTCATAAAGAGACCCTGGAGGTAGGGCATGGCAACCCACTCCAGTATTCTGGCTGGAGAATCCCATGGACAAAGGAGCCTAGCGGGCTACAATCCATGGGGTCGTAAAGAGTCGGACATGAGTGAAGCGACTTAGCACACATGCATGCAATCCTAACTTGGATATTATGTATTATCTTTTTATATGTTGTTGAATTCTATTTGTAAATATATTGTTTAAGATTTTCGCACCTATATTCATGAGAGACTTGATATTATAATTTTCCTTTCTAATTCTATTCTTACCTTGTTTTGTATCAAGGTTATAATGATCTCATAGAATCAGTCAGGGATTCTTCCCTCACTTTCTATTCTCCAGAAAATTTACTCAAATTTGGAATGATTATTCCTTAAAAGTTTGGTGGAACCTGTAAAACTTTGGGGAGTCTAATTTTTTAATGTATGTAAATGTGTTCTACTGCTGGTTAAAGCTTTTAATTGTTGAAGGAATATACTTTTTTGAGATTCTCTTGGCAAGCTTTTTCAGATTTCAAGTCATTTCAAGTGCCTGGACTTTCCTTTCTTGGGGTTAGTACCATTTGCCCTCTCAAGGTTATCTTGTTGGTCAAATTAGGAAATGCATGAGGAAGCACTTCTAAAGCTTAAACGTGGAATGTAAGCTCTTTGCACCTGCTTTTTCTCGAGTCCTCAAGTGATAAGCATTCTCCAAAGTTTTTTCTTCCACCCTTACCTCTTTTCTTTTCCTGCATTATATTCTCTTCTCTGGTGATTTCAATAGTCCTTATGGATTAAGATTTCCCCTCAAGGCATGTGATTCTCAGGTTGACATCTATAGCTCCAAATCATTTTTTTCAAATTTCACATCAGAACTTCCAGTTGTTTCATAGGCAACAAATACTGCCAATCTCAAAATCAGCTGGTTTAAAACATCTTCACAGGTGGTCCAATGGTTAAGACTTCACTTCCTAAAGCAGTGGAGCGGTTCCTTTCCTGATCAGGGAGCTGACATCCACATGCCTCAGGGCCAAAAATCAAAAACATAAAAAAACAGAAACAGTAGTATAGTAAATTTAATAGACTTTTAAAAAAATTGAAACATTTTCACTGTCTCCTCCGTCTCCCCATCTTCTCTTCATCGTTTACCTTTTATTCTTTTCATCATTTACCTTTTCTTCTCTGCCCATTGTTCCAAATACAGACTAAAATATCCCAGAAATATTTTGGCCTCTTTCTCTCACTAGACCCAAGCTACCACATACAGCTTCATATGTGGTTAATTCTTAACACAGTACACCCTTCTTCATCCCTACAGTTAATTCCATCCAAACAGTTTCATTCAGGTATTCATTACCTCATGCCTGGACCACTGCAACAATTCTCTGATTGATCTCCCCATCCAGATTATCCTCGATTCAGTAAATCCTACACATCATTCCAAATAATTATAAAGCACAGTGTAGGTCGTCTTGCTCCAACAACACTTAACAGCTCCTCCTTGCCTAAAGAACCCAGTATCAAACCTCCTGGTGTTGCTCTTCTGTCTCTTTGAGACACTGGTATGTGTACGCTAAAGGAAATAAGTAGTAATTGTTATACACCACTTACTAATTTCTCTGTTAGAGCTGGCTCCTTTTACTATGATCTCAAACTGTAGAGAACAGTAGTCAAGTCTGTCCATAAATTTTTCCTAGTTAATCCTAACTCTTATACTGCTGCTGCTGCTAAGTCACTTCAGTTGTGTCCGACTCTGTGCAACCCCATAGACGGCAGCCCACCAGGCTCCGCCATCCCTGGGATTCTCCAGGCAAGAACACTGGAGTGGGTTGCCATTTCCTTCTCCAATAACTTTTATACTACTTTTCCTCAAATATCTATTGTCACCCTTGCCTTTATCACTATTTCTCAAAAATATTTTTTGAATCAACTGTCCATGTGGCTTGCCCCTGCTACTTCTTGTAGCTGAATGGTCATACTTCTAAATTTTACGTGCAGATGTTTGCCCTGTGTTTGGAATGGATTCTGCCTCCACCTCCACACCTGGAGCTGAAGGGCACACTTGCATATGGATCAACTAACCCAGCACAAGACGTAGTATATACTTGGAAGGGAATTGAACCATACATAAAGATTATATCCCTGTGATACATTTTAATGCATGTAAAATAAACTAATCATAATTACTGGCCTAATGTATTTTAGAATTTAGATACAAAAAACAGGTAACTCGCTTTTAAATCCCTTACCAGGAAAAATAATCCATATTAATATATAAAAATAATTTTTTAAAGATGCAAAAGCAGTACATTAATGTAACATTATAAGCATAGGCATATATAGGAGATGATACAGGACTTACTTATGGAATAACGAAGTACTTCTCTGGATGAAGCCCCAACTAATATATGTCTATAGAATGACAACAAGCACATCTTTTGTAGACTCTTTCATGTTTCAAGGATGGTCAAGTTGTGAGAAATGGAAATGTCACAGAAGATGGTGGGTGATAAGTCTCCCTTTGGTGAATAGACAGCTATAACATCTGTTAACTATACTTTCCTCCCCCGCTGCGCCCCCCGCCATTGCCTCACCCACACACCCTCCACTGTACTGCCAAATGTTCTTACGTTTTGGAAGGAAGCTATTTCCAGGGGGATGTGTAAAGCAGGGTTTCCACACTTTGTGGTCACTACTACTCACACGAATACACTGACTTAGACAAAGGGAAAACGTACCAGCATCTCCTTTTCCTCTGTGCCCAGGAGGATGCAAAGCCAGTGATTTGAATAAAGGACAATGTTGGTTGTTTATCAGTCTCAGGAGGAAATTGATGATACACACTAAAGGTTTATTCAAATACATTGGTGAAGGGAACATATATTAATACAAAGATGTGAGTACGGTTAGGGAACTAGTAATACATTATGAATAACCCAGTAACTAGCACCAACAGGAAACCATTACCAGCCCTGGAGCTAAAACAATTAGATGAGAAAACAGTTATCAAATGCCATCAGAGATGGAAATGGGGGAGGTGGGTGTGGCCACATGACAAGAGCTCTGGCTCTTGTAGGAGACGCTCGGTTTTCCTGATGACACCTCCCACTGACCAGACCTAAAGGGCAGCAGAAGGCACAGGAGCCAGGGGGATCCAGTCCTTTGTGAGCAGCCTCCAGGGAAGAGCAGAGAGAAGAATAGATAGAGATGGGCGTCAGAGGGAGGGGCCAAAGAGAGAAAAACTAGCACTTCCATCTTTCATAAGGAGCTTGAAAACTATTAAATGATGGAAGATATTAAAAGAAGGAGTCTATCTGTCTGTCATAGTAACTAATACTAAGTCAACTATTGAGTCTTAAAAGTAATAGACATTATACTGACTTATAGCAAGGTCAGTAGATTTTACTAACTTAATGATTTCTGAAGATACATTGGTACACGGAATGGAACATTAGAACAAAATATCTGTCCAATCAGAATATCTAGTTAAAGAACTTATACAAGGTCAATACATAGAGAGTGGTAGAATCTGAACAAAACCCCAGGCACCAAGAATTTAGTCGATGTTCTCAACCACTGGGTTCTCGTGGACAATGCAATCTTGAGCATTGCTAAATATTAAATTTAAAAACGAGATGAAAATCCATGGGAAGGTTTCCCCTCCACTACATTGTGGACAAGAAACAGTTCATTATTTTCCTAGTTCTGAGGATAAATAACCCCACTCATTCTGTAAACTTGAGTGCAAATGTTACTATAAATACATTAGGAGTAAGTTGATGAAACTTTAAAATCATGAACCAAATGACTGTTTAAAGCTACCTATAAATTATATTTGTACATTCTAATATAACTTATTACTTAATCTGAATTAGCACATGTTATCCAGATGAAGAAATGAGAGTTCAGTGATTCAGAATCACATGGCTACTGAGTGATCAAGCCAAAGTCCAATCTGGCTGACAACCAGAATTACCTTCAGATTTCTTTAAAACTGAGATCCCCCAAGTCATGCCCTAGTGTCGGGGTTAGGTTGGGGATGAGTCGTGGAGACTTAACAGCTGATATCTGTACTCCTAAAGGCTTCACGGTAAGACCGATACACTAGCAGGGTCCTAATTGCTAAAGATGCAAACTGATCAAATGATACAGCAGCAGATTCTAAGAAGCCAACCCATTTGGTTCTTGATTGATTTTCTGTCTCCAAGGGGACCATCAGTGATAACCGGGAATCTTCCTGTTAAGGGAAAAATTTTGATAAAAGCTCTATTTGGAGTCATGTCATTTACTTGTTTTTGTCAGATCGAGAAATGCAATTTAACAAAATGTTTTTCTCTGAGACTTGATGTGAGACTTTAAAAGACTTCTATTTTGACATTTTATGTGTTTTTACAGTTTCCATTGAAAAGGGAACTTAGTTTAACTTAGTTAAAAGAAAATCACTTCTCTGAAGTTCTGGAAATAGCAATTGAGTTCTGCTCATTGCACTTCTCCTTCTCACACTGGGGTTATCCCAGTATTGCAGCTCCAGGTGAAAGCAAAGATAAATTCACAAACACTTGAAGGTGGAGACAACTCCCTACTCTACCAACAATAAAAAATCATTTGCTCCAACATAAGAGCTCACCAAAGGAAGACAGGCACAACCCAAATAATGAGAAAGGTATAATGAGCAATGTCTGCGTACATGCTAAGTTGCTTCAGTTGTGTCCAACTCTGTGTGACTCTATGGACTGTAGCCCGCCAGGCTCCTCTGTCCATGAAGATTCTCCAGGCAAGAATACTGGAGTGGGTTGCCATGCCCTATTCCAGGGGATCTTCCCAACCTAGGGATTGAACCTGTGTCACCTGCATTGCAAGCAGATTCTTTACTGCTAAGCTACCAGGGAAGCCCATAATGAGCAAGAGGACCTGATAAATTGGGGAATTCCTGTGATTGAGACAAGGTAAATGACAGAGAAGCAGCCTCTATTCCTCAGTTTAATGATGTCTCATTGCACCTTCTGAAGGTTTCAAAAACTTCACCTCAATTATTGGACTCAAAGTTATGCTGAATTAATATTCCTCTTCCATTACTTATCTCTTTCAAACAACTTGCTGGACTATTCCTAATTGTGTTTAAGAGAAGGAACTCTTAAAAGCAACAGTGTATCATTTTTGTACTATTCTTTAAACTAGCCAACATTTTTCACCTGATTCTTGTTCATCTTTCTTTAGAATAGAATAAGGTCTGAAATCTGGTCACTGTTTTGAAAAATTAGTCATCACTAATACAGAGTGTACCCTTGTTGAATTTAAGAGTCAGTATGCCATTGGCATTCAAGTTAAAAAAAAAAAAAAAACTCAACAATAATCCAATTTCCCTTCTAATATGTGTATGGCAGCCTTCTGGAGGATTAGTTGCATTAATTCAAGATTGTATTATGGTAGGATAGATAAAGCACTGTGGTGACGCAAATGGAATCCTACTACAAGTGCAAAACATAACTTTGAGCAAAGCAACTGCCCACACGCAACAGATGTATATCTGAGTATGCAAAACTTCATGGGAAGTTGAGTACATAAGCACTCGGTCATTCAGGCTTTGTGCTGACTCAGAAAGGCTGTTCTGGAGCCTGGATGTCTTTCTAACTGTGATCCTCCCATTTCCCCATTCCTTTCTAAACAAAAGCTGAAGAGGAGGGATGGCCAGACCAAGCAGAACTCCACCTCTGAGAGCCTGCTGTCTTCTGAATGACTGCTGCCTCCTCCATGCAGTCCCCCTGAGGCTGGAGAACCATTTTCCTTCAAACATGGCTGACTCTGATTAACTCACTGAAGAAGTTCATTGACTCAGTCCAGATCTTCATTCTGCTGAGGAAGCAGAGAGAGGCATGTATCTAGGAGAATTTGTGAATAATATGATGTGCTAGTCACTCAGTCATGTCTGACTCTTTGAAATCCCATGGACTGCAGCCTGCCATGCTCCTCTTTCCATGGGGGTTCTCCAGGCAAGAATACTGAAGGGGGTTACCATGCCCTCCTCAAGGGGATCTTCCCAACCCAGGGTTCGAACCCAGGTCTCCCACGTTGCAGGCGGATTCTTTACCAACTGAGCCATCAGGGAAGCCATTATATCATATAAATAATTAAGAGTATGTTACTGCATATAATAATGTATATAGTGTGGAGGAAGCATGGTAGAGTGGAAAGAGAAGACCTATTAGAGAACCTTGGGTTCAAATCCTGCTCTGACGCCTTACAGTTTGTATTGAAAATGCAAGTCACATATCTAGTTGGTCTGTTTTCTCATCTGCAAATTGTGATTCTTAATGTCTACCTTAGAAATGTATTGGAAGAACAAGGGATGTTACTTACAAAGTTGAAGAAATGGCAGTTATTATTAATAATTAAGCAGTGTTACAAGGCACTCTGGGCTATCTCTATCTCCCCCACCCCTTCCCAGCTATACTTTTATTCCATTACCTCATACAAACCTAGCCTACAAGTGGCGACTTGGTGCTTTAGTGTCACTCTGGAGCATTTTCCACTTGCCCTTCAAAGAGGGCTATACAGATGAAGATGTAATTGTTGATAAAGCAAAATAACTTTCAGTATCTAAGCAAATACCACACTTGTTTAGGCAGTAAAATACTGTTTTATACTGAAGAATATAGCCACATTCCATGCTTCCTTAAATATACTTCATGAGATTATTTCTGAAATTTGCTCATTGTAAAGTTTGCTTTGAAACAGCTTATAAAAATTCCTGTCCAATTTGGATAGACTAACTTCAATGTAACCTTTTTTTTTCCTTTGACAAGCAGTTGAGTCAGATGCCTCTGAGAAATGAATCCTACTTCCTTAAACTCATATATTTAGCTCATCTTTTTTTTCCCTGCTTTTATTATATAATCAGAGGCAGCCATTATTCTTTCCATTTTGCTTATTTGAAAATAACTACTTTGAGTATTTGAATGAAATATATTTTGACTTATATTTCCATGGATCTCTTAAATTTATGCATGTGCTCCTCAAGGCACTTGACTTGTGAGTCCTAAAGAAAAGTTTTGGCACTAGAAGCCAAGCATCTCAGGGGCTGGCAACAAAGAAGTGTGGATTCATTGTTGCAAACACCCATAGCAATAACATCAAGTTATAGGCAAATTGTAATTAGGCGAAGAATGTTCTCTTCTCTCTTAAAAACACTATGAAGATCAGCCTTGAAATACAGAGTCATCTCAAGACATTTGTCATATATTGTTTTTTGAATCACATATTTTTGGTTTGATGTCTCATTACACAACCAATATGTTCTTCTCTGCCCACCAACTCATGTTGCTGCAAGGAATAGTTATTCATAAGAAATATATCTTAGAAACACAAGTCTAAGAATGTCAGTCTATTCTCCCTAAGTAGAAACTTCAAGGCTTATCGAGATATTAAGACCTGAGTGGCTGGGTTGTTCTAAGGACCACTTGGCATTAAAACAGGAGGGAAGCGGGTAGGGCACAAGCTTTAAAAAGAATGACGTAGCCCAAGGACACGACATAAAGGGATTAGAAGCAAATAGGTCCAAAATGGCAGATAAGCTGACTTCCACTAGAGCTTGAGCCTCAGCATAAGTTCATTGTTTAACACACACATCAGCACACTAAAGGGCACACCTGAAGGTGCCTGACAGGTCCAAGGCCAACCGTAAGAGTGGTGGCCCAATTCCTGGAAATTCCGATCTCTTCCCCAAAAAATAGCTGGCCGACTCCTCCCACTCATTAGCCTATAAGTATACCCACCCTTATAAAAACTGACAACCCCATTACCCTGGGGCCTCTCATGCCTCTCCTGACTCCTGAGATGACCCACATCCTGTCTGCGGAGTGTGCTTCCTCCCTGAACAAACCTTCTTTCACTTTACTCACTCTTGAATTCTCTCCTGCACTCAGTCAAGAACCTACACTCGGTGGCCTCCCCAGGGACTCAGATATGACGTGGGACGTGATCATCCTCTCATGCCCCACTGCCTTTCCTGCAGCAACTTTTCTGGTGCCCAGTGTGGAGCCTCAAAGGGCATGATCTCTATTTGCCTATTGGGCTACAGTTCCTCTCTGAATGGTGGCTGGAACTTGTCCCCGCCGCATAGGTTCAAGCCCCAATCTTAACTACAGTTTCAGCATCTCAGACTCAGCTTGGAGGTCTTGCATTGTTTTCCCACTGAGCTTTCATGTAGAAAGGAGAATAGGTAACAGCAGAACTCATTCTGAGCTGGTAGAAATACTGCTGAAATACCAAGGGGCATACAAATCACACAAATCCTTGGGAGGAACATGTTAACTTTCAGAAAAAAGTGAGGAAGCTGAAGTGGATTTCATATTAAAGGACTATATAACTGCTTCTCAGTGAAAGAGGAAATTAGTACAAGCAGTTAAGAAATTAGGGAATAGACTCTGCTAATTTATGTTAATTTTTAAAAGCTGAAAGGAAGGTAATTCTCACAGTGAGCTAATAAAAGAAAAGTCTGAGGAATGGCTATTAAAGAAGAGAAGTGGAGTCAGGACACAAAACACCTTTTAGGACTGCAAGGACTATCCAAGCAGATAGGAAAGATTAAGGAAGAATAAGAAATTTTATAATTATTCCATATTTTCACCTATTAGGTACAGCTTTGTGTATCTCCCATTCATTATTCTAACTGAAAAGAAGGGTAAATGATATATAATCTCCAGATTTAATTAATGAGTAACTTGACATTCTGAGAAACCAAGAACTTTCCTAGCATCATACAAATGCTAAGTAGACAGCCTGCATTTAAAACCAAGGTCACCTGTCTACCTAATTTCAAAGCCCATTTTTCTCTCTGTACCAACATTGTCCAAATGGGAAGTACATTGTATACAACGTTTGGACAGTTTTCACAGAGAGTGGAAAGGGAACTCTCAGGTTATTAGGATAATTGGTACTTTCCAAAGAACTTTCAGTAATCGATGCTATTTCTCCCCGCAACCATACGTTCCTACCCTCAGGCCTTTACAATCCTAAGATAGTAGTGTAAAATATAATTTGCCCCTAGGCATTTATGTTGCAAGAATTCAAAATTGAGTGTTGTAAAGTTTTACAAGAGGATAAAAATGAAAAAAGAATGAATTTTTGAGACTTTGAAAGTCTTATTAAAAATTGTTTTCAAATTAGCAAATGCTTTAATAATTGAGTTCAGGCTTTCAAAGTCAGTAATATAATTTCTATATGTACAAAGACAAGAATATAAGTATTATACTAGGCACTTGAATGTGTGCATTTGTAAATATATATTTGATAATTAATAGATATTGACCAAAATATCAAAAACGTAACAAAACTAACAGGAAAATCTCTGGTCCAAGAATTATTTTACGTTAACATAGACATGCTGAAAGCTATGCTGAAATAAAAGCTATGACCAAACTAGATAACATATTAAAAAGCAAAGACATTATTTTGCCAACAAAGGTCCATATAGTCAAAGCTGTGGTTTTCCAGTACTCATGCATGGATGTGAGAGTTGGACAATAAAGAAGACTGAACACCAAAGAACTGATGCCTTCTAATTGTGCTGCTGGAGAAGACTCTTGAAAATCCATTGGACTGCAAAGAGATCAAACCTGTCAATCCTAAAGGAAATCAACCCTGAATATTCATTGGAAGGACTAAAGCTGAATCAATAGTTTGGCCACCTGTTGTAAAGACCTGACTCACTGGAAAAGACCATGGTATTGGGAAAGACTGAAGACAGGAGAAGAGGGCAGCAGAGGATGAGATAGTTAGCATTATCAACTCAATGGACGTGAATCTAAGCAAATTCCAAGAGATGGTGAAGGACCAGGAAGCCTGGAATGCTGCAGTCCATGGGGTGGCAAAGAGCTGGACACAACTTAGTGACTGAACAACAACAAAGTGATGCTGAAAGCTGAGCTTTTCTGTACACGTGTACACTGATGCCAAATCTCACCTCAGCAATGGAGTTAGCTCCTCTGCCCATGGGATTCACCAGGCAAGAATACTGGAGTGGGTTGCCATTTCCTTCTCCAGGGGATCTTCTCAACCCTGGGATAGAACCCAGATCTCTTGCACTGCAAACAGATTCTTCAGAATCTGAGCCACCAGGGAAGCCCCCACAAAAGGATAGCTTTATTGTTTTGCCAGGCAAAGAGGGACAGGGAGCTCTTACCTTGAAAAGTAAGGTAACCCAGGAGGATTTGTTGAGGAGTTTTATAGCAGAAGTTTGAGGGTGGGGCTGCTGATGAGAACAGAGCGTGTGCGTCTCAGGTTGCAGGTCTCCTAGTCTTGATGAACTTCAGTCCCTTTACTCTTGCCTCAGGTGGTTTCTTGGCTGCTCCTCCCTTGATTTTGGGCTTCCCAGGTGGCCCCCATGGTAAAGAATACACTGCCAATGGTTTCAATAGCAAAGTTAAATTTTCTAGTTATTAAACACTATAGTGACAAATTTTTGAGTATATTTTCACCTTATTCCACAAATGGGAACTATAAAACACACATTGGTTGAGTGCATTATAACCTGGCCTCAAGCTTTAAAATGTGTTTTCCAAATGTTAAATCCCTTCTATCCATTGCCTGGAATGTAGGGTGGATTTTTTTTTTCTTTCATTTAAAAACATCCCCAAAATAGAACTTAACTTTTGAAGTTGGCTTGTAAAACAGAAAGTAAAAATAAAACACTTTTGAGTATATATTGTTATCATTTTACATGAAGAAATCTTTGTCCAAAAAGATAAACTTTAAAACCAAAATTCCATATCATCGAAACCAGTGGTTCTCAACTACTGGCAATTTCTGGTTTTTAGAGAGATGTATCCTAACGTGGCTTTAATATGCATTCCAGATGACTAATGATGGATACTTTTTAAAATTAAATGTATTGTGCTATTCTTCTTGGTATGAGCTTTGTTGGTATTACAGGTTACAAATATCTGCCCCCGCTCAGTAACTCGTGTTTTCAGTCTCTTAATGGTGTATTTGAACAAATAATAAGTTCTTATCCCAATTTTCTGATACTCTTTTTTTTTTAGTCTTTTTATTTCCTATTTAAGCCATTTTTGCCTAATGTAGGCCATAAAAATATTCTATGTTTTACTGTATAGAGGCTTTCTTCTTTCACCTTTTACATTGAAATCTACAACTAACCTAGAACTAATTTTTACTTATTGTATCAGATAGGGGTCGAGAGTTCTATTTTTCCACATAGTAATACCACCTTTGTCAAAAATCAAATTTCCATTTAGATATTGGTCTGGTTTTAGATTATTTTATCCCATTGGTTTATTTGTCTAACTTTGTGCAAATCCCATATTGTCACAATTACCGTAGCTTTATAATAAGCCTTACCATCTGGCAAAACAGGTCATACACCACTGTTCTTTTTCTTCAATATATTTGAGCTTCTTTTTTTTTTTTTTTTTTTGCCTTTTGCTTGTCACATAAGTTTTATAATAAACTTGCCCAAATTTTACCCTCAAAGTTTGCTGGATTTTCATTTGTGATTGCATTTGTTCTTTAGGTCAATTTGGGGGAAAAACTGCCATATTAACGAAAAAGTTCTTTCAATCCATAAACAAACATTAACTCTTTCATTTATTTGGTTCTTTAATTTCTCTGAAGATTTAATGGGTTTGTGTGTGTGTATGTGTGTGTGTTGATCTTGTATAATTTTCATTAGTGACTGAGATGGTAAAGAATCCACCTACAATGTAGGAGACCCAAGTTCGATCCCTTAGTCAGGAAGATGCCCTGGAGAAGAGAATGGCTATCCACTCCAGTATTCTTGCCTGCAGAATTCTATGGACAGAGGATCCTGGTGGGCTACAGTCCATGGGGTCACAAAAAGTCAGACAGAACTGAGTAACTAATACTTTAACTACTTTTTCATTCCTAGGTATTAGATGTTTTTAAACTTATAAAATGTTGGTTTTAATTTTCTCCATATTTTTTTAAATCAAGTTAGAAAGTTTCACCTATTCCAAGTATGCTAAGAGTTTTGCTTTCTTTATTTTTATCAAGAATAGCTGTTGGATCTTATCAAATGCTTTTTTCCCTCATCTAGTCAGATGGCCATCTGATTAGTGTCCTTTTGTTGCTATTAAAGTGGTAACTTATAATAGCTGGTTTTTGAATTTTAAAACAACTTTTTTGTATTGAGAAGAATCCAGTTTGTTGCATATACAACTGAAATTGATTTGCTAATATTTTCTTAGGAATGTTGCATCTCTGTTTACATCTGTAAACAAGTTGAGGACGTTCCTTTTTTATATCCTCAGAAATAGTTTGTGTAAGATAGATGTTTCTTCTTTCTTAAATATTAAAAGAATTCTCTAGTGAGGCTATCTGAGCCTGGAGTTTCTTTGAGAGATTTTAAAGTATATATTTAATATATTTAATAAATATAAAATTATTTCAATGAGATTTTCTTTAGTTTTGTAATTTCTTAAGGAATATGTTCATTTCACCTAAATTTTCAAATTTTGTGTTAGAAAGTCATTCATAACATCCTCTGTTAACATTTTAATGTCTGTAGGATGTATCTTGTCTTTCTTATTTTCTTATCTGACAGGTTTTAATGCTTTATATACCTTTTTGAAGAATCAATTTTAAAAAATTTACTTTATTGTACTTTTATGTTTTTCATTCATTTCTGTTCTTTGTTATTTTCTTCTTTCTACTTTTTCTGGATTTAATTTAATGCTTTTCTTTCTATCCTTTAAGTCGTACAGTTAAAATATTTGGATATTTTAACTCTTCTTTTTTAGTATCAATTATTCAGCTCAATGAAAACCACAATCACAGAAAACTAACCAATCTGATCACATGGACCACAGCTTTGTCTAATTCAATGAAACTGTGCGCCATGCCGTGTAGGGCCACCCAAGATGGATGGGTTCATGGTGGAGAGTTCTGACAAAATGTGGTCCCCTGGAGAAGGGAAAGGCAAACCACTTCAGTATTCCTGCCTTGACAACCCCATGAACAGTATGAAAAGGCAAAAAGATAAGACACTGAAAGATGAACTCCCCAGGTCAGTAGGTACCCAATATGCTACTGGAGATCAGCAGAGAAATAAGTCCAGAAAGAATGAAGAGACGGAACCAAAGCAAAAACAACACCCAGTTGTGGATGTGACTAGTGATGCAAGTAAAGTCCAGTGCTGTGAAGAGCAATATTGCAAAGGAACCTTGAATGTCAGGTCCCTGAATCAAGGCAAATCGGAAGTGGTCAAACAGGAGATGGCAAGAGTGAACATAAACATTTTAGGAATCAGTGAACTAAAATGGACTGGAATGGGTGAATTTAACACAGATGACCATTATATCTACTACTGTGGGCAAGAATCCGTTAGAACAAATGGAGTAGCCCTCAGAGTCAACAGAAGAGTCCAAAATGCACTACTCAGATGCAATCTCAAAAATGACAGAATGATCTCTGTTCATTTCCAAGGCAAACCATTCAGTATCAGAGTAATCCAAGTCTATGTCCCAACCAGTAATGCTGAAGAAGCTGAAGTTGAATGGTTCTATGAAGACCTACAAGACCTTCTAGAACTAAGACCCAAAAAAGATGTCTTTTTCATTATAGGGGACTGGAATACAAAAGTAGGAAGTCAAAAGATACCTGGAGTAACAGGCAAATTTGGCCTTGGAGTACAAAACAAAGCAAGGCAAAGGCTAACAGAGTTTTGCCAAGAGAACACACTGGTCATAGCAAACACCCTCTTCCAACAACACAAGAGAAGACTCTACACATGGACATCACCAAATGGTCAACACCAAAATCAGATTGATTATATTCTTTGCAGCCAAAGATGGAGAAGCTCTATACAGTCAGCAAAAACAAGACCAGGAGCTGACTGTGGCTCAGTTCATGAACTCCTTATTGCCAAATTCAGACTTAAATTGAAGAAAGTAGGGACAACCACTAGACCATTCAGTTCAGTTCAGTTCAGTCGCTCAGTCATGTCCGACTCTTTGCGACCCCATGAATCGCAGCACACCAGGCCTCCCTGTCCATCACCAACTCCCAGAGTTCACTCAGACTCACGTCCATCGAGTCAGTGATGCCATCCAGCCATCAACCTAAATAAAATCCCTTACGATTATACAGTGGAAATGACAGATTCAAGGGATTAGATCTGACAGAGTGCCTGAGAACTATGGACAGAGGTTCATGACACTGTACAGGAGACAGGGATCAAGACCATCCCCAAGAAAAAGACATGAAAACAGGCAAAATGTATGTCTGAGGAGGACTTACAAATAGCTGAGAAAAGAAAAGAAGCTAATAGCAAAGGAGAAAAGGAAAGAAAGGCCCATCTGAATGCAGAGTTCCAAAGAATAGCAAGGAGAGATAAGAAAGCCTTCCTCAGTGATCAGTGCAAAGAAATAGAGGAAAACAATAGAATGGGAAAGACTAGAGATCTCTTCAAGAAAATTAGAGATACCAAGGGAACATTTCATGCAAAGATGGGCTCAATAAAGGACAGAAATGCTATGGACCTGACAAAAGCAGAAGATATTAAGAAGAGGTGGCAAGAATACACAGAAGAACTATACAAAAAAGATCTTCATGATTAACCCAGATAACCACGATGGTGTGATCACTCACCTTGAGCCAGACATCCTGGATTGTGAAGTCGAGTGGGCCTTAGGGAAACATCACCATAAACAAAGCTAGTGGAAATAGTGGAATTCCAGTGCAGCTATTTTAAATCCTAAAAGATGATGTTGTGGAAGTGCTGCACTCAATATGCCAGCAAATTTGGAAAACTCAACAGTGGTCACAGGACTGAAAAAGGTCTGGTTTCATTCTAATCCCAAAGAGAGGCAATGCCAAAGAATGTTCAAACTACAGTACAGTTATACTCATCTCACATGCTAGCAAAGTAATGCTCAAAATTCCCCAAGCCATGGTTGAATAGTATATGAACCGTCAACTTCCAGATGTTCTAGCTGGATTTAGAAAATGCAGAGGAACCAGAGATCAAATTGCTAACATCTGTTGGATCATAGAAAAAGCAAGAGAGTTCCAGAAAAACATCTACTTCTGCTTTATTGACTATGCCAAAGCCTTTGACTGTGTGGATCACAACAAACTCCAGAAAATTCTTCAAGAGATGGGAATACCAGACCACCTGACCTGCCTCCTGAGAAATCTGTATGCAGGTCAAGAAGCAACAGTTATAACTGGACATGGGACAACAAATTGGTTCCAAATCAGGAAAAGAGTACATTAAGGCTGTATATTGTTACCTTGCTTATTTAACTTGTATGCAGAGTACATCATGAGAAATGCTGGGCTGGATGAAACACAGGCTGGAATCAAGATTCCCAGGAGAAATATAAATAATCTCAGATATACAAATGACACCACCCTTATGGCAGAAAGCAAAGAAGAACTAAAGAGCCTCTTGATGAAAGTGAAAGACGAGAGTGAAAAAGTTGGCTTAAAACTCAACATTCAGAAAACTAAGACCATGGCATCCTGTCCCATCACTTCATGGGAAATAGAGGGAGAATCAATTGAACAGTGACAGACTATTTTCGGGGGCTCCAAAATTACTAGAGATGGTGACTGCAGCCATGAAATTAAAAGATGCTTGCTCCTTGGAAGAAAAGTTATGACCAACCTAGATAGACAGCATATTAAAAAGCAGAAACATTACTTTGCCAACAAGTTTGTCTAGTCAAAGCTATGATTTTTCCAGTAGTCATGTATGGTTGTGAGAACTGGACTATAAAGGAAACTGAGCACCAAAGAATTGATGCTTTTGAATAGACAAAAACATTTTAGAATGCAAGTAAGAGCAGATTATACACAATATAAATAATTTGCAATTATTTGATAGTTCAACTATTTATTATTCTTGTTAAAATATGACATTGTGTAGCTGTCCTCGCCTTTCCACCTATGTGAGTTTGTATACTGTCAAACAATGTGAACATACATGTTTTATTAAATCAGCCTTCCTAACAAGTGCATCTTGCCCCTGTCAACACTAATGTTTTGAAAAAAATTTTTATTGGAGTAGAGTAGCTTTACAAAGTTGTCTAAGTTTCTGATGTACAGAAAAGTGAATCAGCTATATGTTTCAGTTCAGTTCAGTCACTCAGTCGTGTCCGATTCTTTGTGACCCCATGAATCGCAGCACGCCAGGCCTCCCTGTCTGTCACCAACTCCCAGAGTTTACTCAAACTCATGTCCATCAAGTCGGTGATGCCATCCAGCCATCTCATCCTTTGTCGTCCCCTTCTCCTCCTGCCCCCGATCCCTCCCAGCGTCAGAGTCTTCCAATGAGTCAACTCTTCACATGAGGTGGCCAAAGTATACATGTATCTATATATATTTTATATACATGTATCTATATATATTTTGTATACATGTATCTATACACATATTAAAAAGCAGAGACATTATTTTTCCAAGAGAGATCCGTCTAGTCAAAGCTATGGTTTTTTTCAGTAGTTATGTATGGATGTGAGAGTTGGACTATAAAGAAAGCTTAGCACCAAAGAACTGATGCTTTTGAACTGTGGTATTGGAGAAGACTCTTGAGAGTCTGTTGGACTGCAAGGAGATCCAACCAGTCCATCCTAAAGGAACTCAGTCCCAAATATTCTTTGGAAGGACTGATGCTGAAGCTGAAACTCCAACACTTTGGCCACCTGATGCAAAGAACTGACTCATTTGAGAAGACCCTGATGCTGGGAAAGATTGAAGGCAGGAGGAGAAGGGGACAACTGAGGATAAGATGGTTGGGTGGCATCACCAACTCAACGGACATGAGTTTGAGTAAGCTCCGGGAGATGGTGACGGACGAGGAAGCCTGGAGTGCTGCCGTCCATGGGATCGGCAAGAGTCGGACATGATGGAGCGACTGAACTGAACTGATTCAGCACAAAATGTTTTCCAATCTTCTGTTCTCTGATCAATGCATTATTTAAAAGTGTATTGTAATTTTTTTAATTTAAGAAATATGGTTATCTATTTCTAGCTTCATTATGCCTTAGAATCAATTCTTTGTGACTCTAATCCTTCACAATTTGAGACTTGTGTCCCAGGGCGTATTCAGTTTTGGTAAATGCTCCATGTGGAGCATTTTGGATGGAATGGAACAAAACATGTATTAAAGGTCCCCATAGTAAACTGTAAGATCTATGATAATCCTTGAGCATTTGTATTGTGATGAGAATATCTTATTCATAAGAGTGCACAATAATTTTTGTCTGCTATCATCTGATCAGATGATCCATACAAAATCTTTTTTATTTTGCATATGTATAATACAAAGATAATACCACATAAAAAATTGTAGATAGCAATTATTGTTTAGTCACTAAGTCATGTCCAACTCTTTTACAACCCCATGGACTGTATCCCACCAGGCTCCTCTGTCCATGGGATTTTCCAGGCAAGAATGCTGGTGTGGGTTTGCCACTTCCTTCTCCAAGATAGTGATTATGCTTTATCAAAAAACATCTACTACTTTGAGATTTACATGGTGTGGGAAGCATCTACTTCCTCATTGGTTTCTCCCAAATATCTTGTCATGGATAAACAGTGTACGAAACAGATAGTAAAAACTGCTATAGACAAATTAACAAAAATATTAGCAACAATTAACATTTGTATAGCTTTTACAGTTTGTCCAGAACTCTCATATTATTTTGTTTAACCAGTTAAAGCACTATGTAAAAATGCCCAATTTTGTTTGTTTATTTCTAACAAAGTTGATATTCTAGTACCACATTTATTGTTCTCAGTGGCAATGCAGATCTTATAAGAATCCATCAGTGAAGCAATCACTCTGCATATTAACAAAGAAGGATCTATGACTAAATTCTCTTCTTCAATCAAATCAAATATTGCTATTACTGTTTAAGTCTGTGGCTGATTAATTAAAAAGAAAAATCTATTAAAAACCATCAATATTATTGAAAAATACTACTCAGAAATGTATGAGAGTATGCAAAACTGGAAAATTCATGCATCAGAAACTTTGAAAAATATTTGTAGCTCACATTTGCAACTAGCATTATATTTTTATTAGACAGTACTGTGAATTCAAGTGCTTTAGCAACATGCTCTAATGTAATTTTCCAAACCATTCTAAGTCAGTACTGTATTTGATACAAAGCATATTTTAGATAAACTGTCTGGGATTGCCCCAGTGAGAAGAGGGCTGACTCTATAGGTAATACATTGAGTCAATGGAGGGAGGCTACCTGATGGATGATGGCAGTGACTCAGTTATCAGGGAGCCTCAGGTAGGTGTGTTTCCTGAGCCAAAAACTGCACATGAATATGATGGTGTCTATTCTAAACTCGGTAATTTTTGCAAGTTACAATGATGAAGATTTGTAAGGGAAAGAGTAAAGGAATATCACTGGAAGTTATCTGAGAAACTGAGCTTGTATCTTCTGAGGTATATCTATTGCCATTTTCCATTGTAATTTCTTTTGAAGACTGTATAATCTTCTGTTTCTATTTTCCCAAAAGTTCATACAGTAGGGACCATATGACTGAGAGTGGCTCAATATTCTCTTTCATTCTGGATGAGAACAGACAAGGGGCTTCTCAGGCTTTGACCTTCTGGAAGCCACCAAACAAGCAAATTTGGATTTCCCTTGAAGAGGAAAGGTTACTGTAAGTTTCATCACACTTCTGTCTGCAGGTGATATGCAAATATAGCACAAGAGGCCTGTGACAGTAACTAGCACAACTAGTTCAACCTTGATGGGAAACCAGTTTCACTTTGGCCTGTTATTTTTTAATTACATGACACACACATGTAGGAAGTGTCACAAGAAAACTCTGCTCCCAAAACACCTACTCAGTTGAATACTGTAAGTTGAAGTCTAGAGAATAGGCTTAAACATAGTTAATACAAAGTCTCGGCCCGTATCCATTCCCTGAGCATAGAAAGAGAGAAGGATATTTTGTCTGGATTAATGCAATCTCAGTTATAGAGAATCGTTCATATAAAAGGTTTCCATTCCTCCTTCCTTGCTGGAAGTCGGCACAGGGCTGATCTATCTGGGTGGTAGCAGAGGCTAAGCTGTAGCTCAAGGATCTAAGCTACCCTCTGAAAACAAGGGAGAAAAGGTTCTCTGAGACACTTAGGGAGGCCTCTGTGGATTGTGCAAGCCATTTATAAAGAGAGGGGAAAAGAGAAACACAATGAGAATTTCTTCTTGTGATGGGTTTAATGGATTTATGTGGCTGGGTATTCTGAGGCAGGGTTAAAACTGACCTGTAGATCAAATGTGATCTGTAGATCTCTGTAGTTCTACATTTAAAATATCTCCCAAGTGTCTTCTTCCAGGGTCCATAGAAAGTTTAAAAAAAAAAAATTCAGAAATTTCAGCAAATCAAAAATTAAACAAATTGCCTTTCACTCTTTACACTTCTATACACATTCACCTTAGGTTTCCCTTGAATGGTAAGCTTTCTCAGAGCATATAAAATTTGATCTAATTCTACATGTATTTGTAATGTAGATTAATAACCGAATTAAGGTGCATCTTGGGTTCCATCCCTGGGTTGAGATGATCCCCTTGAGAAGCGAATGGCTATCCACTCCAATATTCTTGCCTGGAGAATTCCACAGGCAGAGGAGCAGGAGCTTGGTGGGCTACAGACCATGGGGTCTCAAGGAGTCAGACAAAACTGAAAGACTTTCACTTTCATAGTTTCACCTTTCAAGGTGCACCCCATGGGAAGGAAAACTATAAAGAGTACTTCATGAATTTGATCAATGACAATAACATAAGTTTATTTGAGAATATTCTTTTGCAATAATTACTAAAGCAGTCTTGTTGAGATTTTGACTTTGACCCAACATTTTGTGTATGTGAAATGGGCTTCCCTGTTGACTCAGTGATAAAGAATCTGGTTCAATCCCTGGGTTGGAAAGATCCAACTCACTCCAGTGTTCTTGCCTGGGAAATCCCATTGACAGAGGAGCCTGGCAGGCTATAGCCCACAGGGTCACAAAAGATTTGGACACAGCTCAGTGACTAAACAACAACATACATGTGTTTAAGGATATTTACTGCAATATTTTGTGTAATAGCAAAAATTAAAAGAATATTCTTAATGCCTGTTAAAAGGTGCCTGGTGAAACAAATCACTACATAGCTAAAAAACAGGATACTATACAGTCATTTTTAAAAAGGAGAAGCTTGATATATATATATACAAAATGGTTTTATATTCCTGATAAATATTGTTTTTAAAAGCAAATGGCAAAACAGTGTTTAAAGTATACTATGTTTTGCTCTTAAAAAAATGTTTATACTTGTATGTGTGTAGCTCATTCATGGAGATTCCTGTTCTAACAGCAATTCCTTGCCAGGTGAACTGCACAGTGGCTGGACTGGAGGTTGGGTACTTACTTTCTCTCCAAAATATCTGCACATTTTGAATATTATAAGATACACTTGCATTACCTGTTCAAAACATAAATAAAAAATTATAAAAAGACTTGAGGGGAGAGTTAAGGATTTGTGCTTTTAAGGAGAGAGTTGGTGGAGGAAAGGACCAAAGGAAATGCCATTTTGAAAATTAACTGTCAAAGTAATCTTGTGTAAACAACATAAGATTCAGGAAAGATTGTCTTACTTTGACAAGTGCAGTTACTGATAAAATATGCTGAGCATGAGTGTCCTTAAGAAACACTAGTTGGTGATAAACACATTTAATTGAAGGTGCAGGAAGAGAAAAAACAAACGTGGCCAGCTGAACAGACTCTCTCCATTGTCCATATTGCATCACATATTCTGGGCAGAACTGTCCGCAAGGAAATCCCTCTAATGAAGCAAACACCACTCTGGGAACACAAGCAGGAAACGGGAGTGATAAATCAGAAAGGCAAAAGGAACATAATAGATGCTAGAAACAGCTAGAGGAAAGCAGGAGGATATCAAAGTGCTCAAAGAAGAACCAGAAAAACAAGACTGTTTAGATGACATCAGCGCAAAATAAATAAAACTCGGGACATACAAACAAAAGAAGCTCAAAGATGATTTGACAGCTCATCAATACTACGAATAGGGTAGTAATCTATCCATATTTATGGTTGGAAGATAGCTATTATGGCACACGTTGTCATCAAGGGCAGATGCTTCCTTCCATACAAATTTTGGATTTTGATTTCTTAGCTGGGAAGTATTTGCTGAGCATCTGCTTTGCAAGGTATTGTGGGTGATTCGAAGATGCAGAAGATAGAGACATGCCATCTGAAGCTTGCAATCTACTTTCAAATGGAAAACTGTCAGGTGAAATCCTAAATTCAAAATTATTTTTTTTAATTTTTGAGCTGTTTTCTCTTAAACTTCTTTTGGAGTCTTCACTTACAAACAAGGATTTCTACTGAAAGGTGCTTTCAGTTTCTTTCATCTATTCATGTGAGACATAACCAGGAAATTATTAACAATGTAAGTTTTCATAAAGATTCAGTCTATTCTCTTAAAGTGCCTTAGAGTTTATAGTCAATAATTTTGAGGGGATCTGGGATTTTGAAAAAGTTAGGTTGAGAAAGTTTCTATTCCAAGATATCAAAAATCAAGTATCTGTTGAATCAAAATAGCTTTCCTTAACCCTAATCAAAATTCTTCCTACTGCAATTCTCACTTACTTCTTTGGCTTCTATGTAATTTATCTCATTCTTTGATCCATGATATTCTTAACACAAATGAAATCAAACTCTTGATTTAAACAAAAGGAGCATCAATTCCCCAAACATCTGCCAACCATATGCATAACCTGAGTAGATTTGCAAGACAAAACACAGGACACTGAAGTAAGTCTGAACCAGACTTACTCTGAATGCCAGAGAAAAAAAAACAATTAATATTTCTTAGTACAAGTTGGTACCTAATATTGCATTGGATGTAAATAAACAACTTATTGTTTCTCTAAAATTCAGATGTAACTGTGTACTTCCATATTTTTTATTTGCTAAATCTGACAACCTTAAACTTGAGAACAACCTTAAAAAAAAGTTGACTGTAAAATGAAATGGAAACCTGTGTGTACCTAATGGTTAGCACATTTGTGATTTAGAAATTTCAAATGACAAGTTGCTATTTAGCAGTTTACCATGTCAAAGATAAAGGTTACCATTTCTGGACTGTATGGGGCCTTTTCATTTATTTAACTATCTAGAGGCAAGAGACAGAGTACCCTCTGGATGGAAAATCACTGTAAGTCATTGACTATTATGAGACTTTCAAAACAATTTACTGCTTGATTTTCCTTTATGTGCATTCAGGATGGTGGGTGCTTTCCTAGGCCTCTAATGCATTGATATCAGGGAGTGTTGCTCCACATATGACTGATGGCTTAACTTAGAAGGAAACTCTTATCAGATACTTAGTGACTCACTTTGACACCTCCCCAGGAAGTGGCTCCAATATATCAGAATGTGCACTCTTCCAGACTAACGTAAGGCTTTTTTTCCAGAGCTATGTGAAATGATCAGTGGAAAAAATAGTCTGCGTGGAAATGTGATGGGTGAAATATGAATATACTCTAACAAATAGGCAGAGAAGATAAAATATGGAAAGTAATAAAATCCATTAAAAGACACATGTAAAAGGAAAACAAGTCTGAAGGAAGACAAATACTAACAGTGAGAAAATAATCATAACAAATTTTAAGGGAGTTAAGCATGATTCGAAGCTAGAAGTAAGGAGGTCTCAAAATACAGAAAAACAAACATGGTGACTACTTTGTGCAATGGTTAGAACAGGTATATAAAGATAGACTGTCAGAGCTGATCAAAATAACAAGACACCTGTATGTTATCTACACTTTATATATAAAGATGCACATAGGTATACATATGTATACCTATGACTGGTACATATTGATGTTTGGCAGAAACCAACAAAATTCACATAGGTTAAAAATAAATGGATGGAAATAGATATATGATGCTAACGATAATCAAAAGAAAGCAAGAGCAAGTGTATTAATTTCAGAACTCATTTCAGAGCAAAGAAAATTATCAGGGGTAAAGAGCGGCATTACATAATAGTAAAGGGTTCAATTCTCCAAGAAAACTTAACAATTTTTATTGTATGTAACAAAAAACAGAGCATCAAAACATGTGAGGCAAAAACTGATAGAACTATAAGGAGAAGTAGATTAATCCACTATTGTAGTTGGAGATTTCAACACCCCTCTATCAAAAATGTACAGATACAGCAGACAGAAAATTAGTAAGGACATCACTGAACTCAATAATACTGACAATAGCTAGGTGCTACTGACATCGATTAATTATTTCATGCAAGAGCAGAATATACATTCTTCTCAAGTTCACATGCATATTCACCCAAGATAGAATACATTCTGTGTCATAAAACACATTTTAACAAGTTTAAAAGAATAGAAACCATACAATGTCTGTTCTCAGACCATAGTGGAATTAAACTAGATCAATACCAGCTGGAAAATTCACAAATATTTGGAGATTAAACAACACCCTTTAAAATAATAGGTCAAAGAAGAATTCTCAAGAGAAATTTTTAAATATTTTTAACTAAATGAAAATAAGATATTATTTATCAAGATTTGTGAAATGTAGTGAAATATACAGAGGGACATTGATAATATTAAATGCATATGATAGAATAACATGTATGCATATGTTAGAAATGAAAAAAAAAGCTGTTTCTTTGAAAATATCTGATTTTTTATCAGCAATTTTGACAAGCTTATAGCCAACTAAGGAAAAAAAAAAGAAAGCAAACACAAATTACTAATATCAGAAATCAAAGAGGTTACTCAGCCATAAAAAAGGAACAAATTTGACTCAGTTGTAGTGAGGTGGATGAACCGAGAGCCTTCTTACTATAGAATGAAGTAAGTCAGAAAGAGAAAGCAATATCATATATTAAATTAATATATATGGAATCCAGAGGAGGGAATGGCAAACCACGAAGAGGGAAGGTCTTAATGACTCAGATAACCACAATGGTGTGGTCACTCACCTAGAGCCTGACATCCTGGAGTCTGAACTCAGGTGGGTCTTAGGGAGCATTACTGAAAACAAGGCTAGTGGAGGTGATGGAATTCCAGCTGAGCTATTTAAAATCCTAAGAGATGATGCTGCAAAAGTGCTGCCCTCCATATGTCAGCAAATTTAGAAAACTCAGCAGTGGCCACAGGCCTGGAAAAGGTCAGTTTTCATTCCAATCCCAAAGAAGGGCAGTGCCAAAGAATATACAAATTACTGCAGAATTGCAGTCATTTCATATGCTAGGTAGGTTACGCTCAAAATCCTTCAAGCTAGGCTTCAGCAGTACTTGAACTGAGAATTTTCAGGTGTACAAGTTAGACTTAGAAAAGGCAGAGGAACCAGATATCAAATTGCTAACATTCATTGGATCATAGAGAAAGCAAAGGAATTCCAAAAAAAAATCTACTTCATTGACTACGTGAAAGCCTTTGACTGTGTAGATCACAACAAACTGTGGAAAATTCTTAAAAGAGATAAGAATGCCAGACTACCTTATCTGCTTCCTGAGAAACCTGTATGCAGGTCAGGAAGCAAAAGTTAGAACCTTATATATGGAACAATGGACTGGTTCAAAATTGGGAAAAGAGTATGACAAGGCTGTATATTGTCACTCTGTTTATTTCACTTCTATGCAGAGTATGTCATGCAAAATGTCAGGCTGGATGAATCACAAGATGGAATCAAGTTTGCTGGTAGAAATAGCAACAACTTCAGATATGCAGCTGATACCACTAATAGTAGAAAGTGAAGAGAAACTAATGAGCCTCTTGATGAGAGTAAAAGAGGAGAATGAAAAAGCTGGATTAAAACTCAACATTCAAAAAACTATGATCATGGCATCCAGTCCCATCACTTCATGGCAAACAGATGGGGGGAAAAGTGGAAGCAGTGACAAGATTTTCTTGGGCTCCAAAATCACTGCAGACCAAGACTGCAGCCATGAAATTAAAAGATGTTTGCTCCTTGGGAGGAAAGCTATGACAAACCTAGACAAGTGTATTAAAAAGCAAAGACATCACTTTGCTGACAAAGGTCTGTATAGTCAAAGTTATGGTTTTTCCAGTAGTCATGTATGGATGTAAGAGTTGGACTGCAAAGAAGGCTGAGCAATTAAGAATTGATGCCTTCAAATTGTGGTCCTGGAGAAGACTCTTGAGAGTCCATTGGACTGCACGGAATTAAACCAGTCAATCCTAAAGGAAATCAACCCCAAATATTCATTGAAAGGACTGATACTGAAGCTAGAGTTCCAATAATTTGACCACCTGATGCAAAGAGCCAACTCATTGGAAAAGACCCTGATACTGGGAAAGAGTGAAGGCAAAAGAAGAGGGCAGCAGAAGATGAGTTGGTAATATGGTATTACCAACTCGACCGACAGTTGGTAATATGGTATTACCAACTCGACGGACATGAATTTGAGCAAACTCCAGGAGATAGTGGAGGACAAGGAAGCCTGGCATGCTGCAGTCCATGGGGTGGCAAAGAGTCAGACACAACTTAGAGACTGAACACCAACATGGAATCTAGAAACGTGGTACTGATGAAACTATCTGCAGAGAAGGAATGGAGATGCCAATGTAGAGCATAGGCCTGTGGACACATGAGGGGAAGGAGAGGGTGGGATGAATCGAGAAAGTAACATCGACATATGTATCACTACCATGTGAAAATAGACAGCTAGCTAGTCACGAAACTGCTATATAACACAGGGAGTCCAGCCTGGCTCTGATGACCGTGATGGGTGGGATTTGGGTAGGGAATAGAGGGAGACTCATATATAGTTATGACTGACTTGCATTGTTGTATGGCAAAAACCAATACAACTTTATAAGGCGATTGTTTGCCAATTAAAAAAAAAAGAGGGAACATCACTACAAATCCCATAGACATTAAGAGGATAAAAAGGAATCTTGTGAACAACTCTGTGCAGACTTTATAACCTAGATTAAGTTGACCAATTTCTTAAAATCGGCCAGTCAAAACACATGCGAGAAGAAATAGACATTTAATAGGCTGGTATCTATTAAAGAAATTGAATTGACAATTAATAACCTTCAAAAAAACACAAAGTACCAGGCCCATATTGATTCACTGGTGAATTCTATCAACATTTAAGGAAGAAATTACACCAGTTCTTTACTACGTCTTCCAGAATATAGAAGTAAAGGGAATAATATATCCTAATTCATTCTATGAGGCCAATTACCAGAGTATCAAGACCAGATAATGATATCACAAGAAAACAGACCAAAATGTTTCATGAACACAGACGCAAAAGTTTTCAGTAATATATACTAGCAAATCAAATCCAACAATGTAGAAAAAGAATTATACATTTAACAGAAGGAAACTGAAAACTGTATGTTTGACTTACATTTTATCTTAGAGATTTATGTGTATTAGGTAAACAATCAACCAGAATATGTGCAAGTAAAATTAACTGAATCTTTATGTTTGCTCGAATTAGCCTGTTTCAGTGCCCCAAAGTCAGTGACTTATTTACAATCATAAAAAAAAAGACCTGACTTTCTCTTTATTTTCCGATATAAACATTTCTAGACAGTGCATTTTTTCAGTATATTTATTGCTTATAAGTACAACTCCAATGCTAAAAAATATCCTTATATCTAGAAGTTACAGTTATCATATTTATTGATGGAGAAAATGCAAATTGACAAAAATATTTTGCAGATCAGTAACTCTTATAAATAAAAGTTCTCAAAATTCAAATCAAATGTATATGCATCCAAAGTTTTTTTCACCACTTTGTCTTCTTCAGCTCTTTCTTAAAATCTAGTCACTATGTTGTGTTCACAAATATTATCTAATTTATCTAATTTTCACAGTAATTCTATGTAGTTGACATCTTTGTTATTCCAAATATAATAAAAGTAGAAATTTAGGGAGACTAAGAGACTAAGTAATTTGCCCAAGTTCATGATGCATGTTGCTCTATTCTAAGCCCATATATTTAACAGTGTGCTCACAATATTTATGGATTTATTTTTAAATAATCTATGAGCCCTACCAAGTAGGGTACACGGTTTTAAAACAATTGTTTTAAGTCTGTGCTATCCAATATGGTAATCAACTGCCATGTGTGGCTATTTAAAATTACATAAAATTTAAAGTTTATTTCATTTGCATACTTCAAGTGCTCAGTAGTCCTAGGTATTCCTAGGTGGCTAGTGGCTCCTATATTGCACAGGGAAAATAGAGAACATTTACATCATTACAGAAGAGTCTGTTGGACATTGTGGCTCTAAGTGATGGAGAACACCCATGTGTCTGGGTGACACGGTAAGTATGATTCCTCACCTGGAATTTACTAACAAAGGATCTTGAAAATGTTGGCTTTCCAATAGTTGATGACAGAATCAAAGGATTATTTGAATTTATAAAACTTAGAGATACTTAGTGATGATCAAGACAAGGTTTAAAGGATAATGATTGACTATGTTTTATAAGATTTATTCACATTTAGAAGCATTTAATTTTTAGAAGATGTAGACAGTATTCATAGAATTTTCCCTTTGCTTCACAACTTGGAGCCACTATCAACCACTGATCCAATAGTAGCCAGGAAAGAGCTGATACAAATATTTCAACAAAGGGAACCTAGACCAAAAGAATAACATTTTACCTGTCTCTGCTTCTTTTTCCTAGTATAGCTTCAAGAACAAGGGTTCATTTTCAAATATGTCCTAAATCACTGACTATAAAGGCAGATCAAGGAATAGATACAGGCTGTGATTTTTTTTTTAAAGTCTGTTTTGGCCAAGGACAGTAAGAAGTAGATTGGAGTGGATGATGACATTTGCACACCATTGAATAACATACAAAATGAGCAATATTAACATGGAAGCTTTTCTTAACCCAGGAATCTGTTTAGAAATAGAAAACAGTTCCCCTTAAAACCTTTATCTGATGAAACTGAAAAGTTTCACGTATGGAAAAGGTCACATATGACGAAATTGCAGGCAACCTCTAGGAGTGGAGAGTGAACCCCAGAAAGATGACAGTCGGCAAGAAAACAAAACCTAAGGCCTGTTGAATTTTGCCAACAGTCAGGTGAGATGGACAAAGATCCTGAGCTCCAGAGGAAACAAAGCCCAGGACATCTTAATTGCACAGGACCTCCTTAATCTGTGCCAAGACTCCTGACCCATGGGAACAATGATGTAGTACCTGTATGTTGATTTAAGCTTCTAAGAAAAAAGAAAGTAGTATTTGCTCATCAAAACTAAAGTGAAAACAGTACAGAAAAAGAAAGGTGAAAAATTCCTCACCCCTCATCTTATTATTTTATGTGCCCACTCCTAAGTTTGTGTGTGGGTCTTAGACAAAGGTGCACACATTCTCCTTTATTAAGGTATGCAGTCCATGGGACAGGGATTGAGAAAGGGAGTGAAGCTGGGGAAGAAGGCTTTCTCACAGAAGGACATTATGTACTTGGGAGATGTAGCTAAGTGCTACTGATTTCTCATCTCTCAGGATCATTCTCTAAAAAGCCTTATAAAGTACATCTCAGGACGTCCATCCAGCAGTACCTAGAACAGGAGATGGGTGAGGCTGAGAGGACCTGGATTCTTACAGCAGACATGTCTGATGAGGAATCCATCCTTACACTGTCTTCAGATTTTCAAACATGAATATTGCTCTTATTGGAAAGCTGAATTGATACTATGCATATTGTCTGGACTTTTCACTTATTATTTATGTTAATCTTTTTCTGCATACAGATCTATATCATTCTCCTACAGGCTACAGAGTAAAGAGAGGAATTTTAGATTGGAGGATAATAAGTTTTAGAGGTTATGTTGTATTTTTTTCCTTTTTTCTTAGCTTTTTTGACAAGTAATGACATATTTTATTATCTCTATTAGGATATCATTTTACTTAAGCCTAGGGAAACTTGGTATCATGTCACTGAACTTTTAATATTTATTCAACAGTTTGCACTTAATTATTCAAAATATGACAAGCTGTGTTAATATATGTTTCTGATTTACCAGTATTTCTTCTGGTGTATTCCTGGGGAAAGGAAATTTAGATCTTTCAAATTAAAGAAGGATGGCTATGATCATCCTGGTGAAGTTAAGATAACCCTAAAGCTCTATTACAAAATTAATACCTAATAGTCTATCAATCTTGTCTTCTCAACTCTGTGTCAATGTTTCTCTCATTAGCCATATTCTGCTCTGCTCTGACTAATGGCTAGAAAGGAGGGGAAAAAGTAAGGGAAGGAGCTGAAGGAAAGTTAGTTCCTTGACCATTATGAGATTAATCTAGTTGTACAAGAGCTAGATTTCCCTGTGAGTTTAGCTATTCATCTGAATGAGATAACTCAACTAGAGGATCAGTCTAAATTGCTTTATTAACACTCTGAATTTGACAGCTCCTTAGCAAAAACTCACCTGCCAATGCAGGTGACACAGAAGATGCAGGTTCAATCCCTGGATGGGGAAGACCCCCTCAAGAAGGAAATGGCATATCACTGCAGTATTCTTGCTTGGGAAATCCCATGAACAGAGGAGACCAGGGGTTACAGTCCATGGAGTCACAGAGTTGAATGCGACTGAGCGCGCACACGCACGCGCAGCAAAAATTTCCCTGCGCAACCTGCTCTGAACAAAGCGGACTCCAAGTCAAACGGAACCTGCTTCAAACCTTAGGAAGAGCGACAAAACAGCCCTATAGTTACTTCACCCTGTTGTCTTAACAAAGAAAAGTTGTAAATAAAGCAAAGGGAAAAGAGGTTTTCCAGACAGGTAACAAGATTGCCAAGAAATCACATGCTCCTCTGGCTTCTCCCTAGGGACACTGATCCTACCAGGAAGAAGTAAACTGGGAAGCAATACAGCATTTATTCTGTGAACATTTCTAAGCAGAAAAGCAAATCATGAATCGCAGTATCATTTCCCCTTCTATCCTCACCAACGAGTAGAAAGAACTTCTCAACAAAAATATTAAAATTCATCTCTCAGGTGAACAGTGTGACCTTCATGAAATTTTTTCAGCACACCAGTCATTTCTCCCAGAATTATTGCCACTGCCTGTCAAGTGTTACAATTTCGAGGCAAGAGAGTTTAAGGGAAAGTTAAGAGAAAGATGTAAGACAAAAAAGATGGGTTAGGCAGTAAAAAGAGCGGAACGTCCTTGACTAGAAATCAATCTACTTCAGAAAATATTTAGGGGTGAGGGAGAGGTCATCCATACTATGTCCTCTTTGTTCTTACGTATACATTCATTCCATTTCACAGATAAACTTCTAGAAACAAAATATGTCTCATGATTTTATGGAGCATGTTCATATCTGGGTGTCAGATTTGCTGTGGCTGATCCCTTAAGATTATAGTTCTAACTGAAACAGTCTATATTCAGTATCATGGATGTCAGCTATATGCTGTATGTAAAAGGTAAAAACCAAATGTTTACACCTTTATTTGAGTTATAAAAAGAAATCAATTAAATCAGAGTAGTTCAATTTAGAACTGAATTGTGATAAAACTGTCAAAAAAAGCAACTATTTTATTATTCAGGTATATTTTAAAATGTATTTGATATCTTTAGCCTAGAAATGATAAAGGGTGTCTCAGAATTCGGGTTGTAAGATGCTCAGATCAAGAGCAGGAAAAAAATAAAAACAAGATGTACCTTTGTCTCTGAGTCTGAAGTCCTATCTCAGAAATGAAATGAACAAAAATACTCTCTAATAAAAGAAGAATAATAAAATAAATTAAGAAATTTCTTAAATTATAGAAGAAAATATTCCATTTGTCTCATTATTTGGGTTTCTTTAAGTTTCTTCTGTGTTCTACCAGTGAATATATACATATACTACAAATATATGTATATGATATATAGATGAATGTATATATTTATGTGCATGTGTGTGAATATGCTATATGAAAAAAAATGTGGGAATTAAAGTCAGAGAATCTTGGCTTAAGTTCTAGCTAAGCTCTTACAAAAAATTTTTTAATGATATTTCAGGTTCATATCCTCTCTAAGCCTCAGTTTCCTTACCTGTAGAGTGGTAAAAAAAGTCTTTTAGACTTTATCTTAGAGGGCTATTACAAGGATTAAGCACACCTATACTAGTGGTGAAAAATTTGGTCTCTGAAGTCAGATTTAGGGGCCTGATTTCAGCTTCTTTACTTACTACTGTGTAACTTGGGCAAGATATTTAACTTTTCTCTGCCTCAATTTCCTCATCAAGATAAAAATAATGGCCATTTATAAATCACTGGGGGATTTAACTTTTTTAATATCCATGTGGGCTTCCCTGGTGGCTCAGCAGTAAAGAATCTGCCTGCAATGCAGGAGACACGGTTCAGTCCCCGGATCAGGAAGATCCCCTGGAGAAGGAAATGGCAATCCATTCCAATATTCTTGCCTGGGAAATCCCATGGACAGAGGAGCCTGGTGGGTTGCAATCCTTGGGGTCACAAAAGAGTCAGACATGACTTAGTAACTAAACAACACCAGTATCAACAGTATCTATGCACATTTAGGATGCTGCCTTGGACATAGTAAGAATTCAATCACCAACTCAATGCTGCAGTCCATGAGGTCGCAAAAAGTCAGACACAACTGAGCAACTGAAATCACCATTATTATGTAAGAGCAAATAGTGATATGCCCAATATGAAGTATGTACACATTGATTTGTTAATAACCCCATTTGGGTTTTTATTTAATGAATATACTTTCCTTTTTCTTTGTCAGGAATCAATGATATATTTGGGGAAGCATTAGTGTTATTTGCTCAGTTGGTCTAATTCTTTTGGGACACCATGGACTGTAGACCACCAGGCTCCTCTGTCCATGGGATTCTCCGGGCAAGAATACTGGAGTGGGTTGCCATTTCCTTCTCCAGGGGATCTTCCCAACCCAGGGATCAAACCCAGTTTTCCCACATTGCAGGGTGGATTCCACATATTATTTTTCCATCTGTGATTCTTACTCCTGGCTCTCTCTGCCATCTATTCTCAATAGAATGCAAATCAAGACAACAGTTTGAAATCAACTTGAGTTCAGCAAACTAGAAAACCACATTACCCAAATCAATGAAGATTAATGAAATAATCTTTCTTTACTTCTCCTTCTGTAAAAAATATACAGTTTTTATTGATTTCTCATTTTCTTAACTTATATGTAGACTTAGCTTGTGGATTTTCTTCATTAAATTATGTTACAAATGTCATTGAAGACAGAGGAAGCCTTAAAAAAGGGAAAGAAAGAAGGTTGTGAAGCTTTAAAAATCCACTTGCCCCACATTCAGATTCAGCACAACAACTATCTCAGGACCTACCACACTCCTTCTGCTGAGCTTAGCAATTTAAATTATCTCCTTTAAATTACAGAACACCCTGCATATTTAGTAGGGAAATCAAGTGACTTGTCCAGTACCACCCACCTACCTGGTAACTGGCAAAGTTTAAAAGGATCTTCATTTGCCATAGTCAATTCCTGTCTTTCCTCTACTTCATAACAGACACAAAAATACCTGCCCTTTGAAGCCTTGGGATAATTTTGAGAATATTATTACTATTATTTGATCATATTAATCAATATAAAAATTATGTTATAGACCACAAGGTACCATAAACAAAGTGATAATATAATAGAGAACTACAAAGACCTATAAAGCATTTTTCTTTTTTGAAAATTTGTTATAATAATTATAGGAAATAAACCAGATAGTAACTGAACTTTGGGAATAATTTTTAAAATGGATATTGTTGTTAGATTAATATATTTTTAGCTACAGATTATTTGAATACAAATGATTTTAGAAAGAATTTTATTCTCTAAAATCAGATAGTATATTTTCTTTGTGTCATATTCAACAGAATCTTTCAGATACTATGTTTTCCATGCCTCTCAAAAAAAACAACGTTTGTTTTTCTAATTTTACCATAACTATACTGGAATAAACTATAAGGAGAGGGGAAAATAATTCATGGTAATAGCTCTCTACAAAAGGCGAGCCCATTTATCTCCCGAGTCATAATGAGCTGGTTTGAGAAAGGCCTTTGAACTTGCTTCTGGCAAGTGGAAACATTAACAGGCCGGTTTCAAGAAGAGCTTTTGAACTTCTGGCAAGTGGAAACATCAGTCCCAACAAATCATCAGAAAAGCTCAGGTCAAAAGTGCAGCTGCAGTGAAGTATTTCCATCCATGTTTCATAAAGATCAACCTATCAGCATGAGCTATCACGTTTGTGCATATTTTAGCCAATTTTCAAGAAGGCTTCATATCCAAGAATGGATAAAGATGACTCCAGTATTGCTCAAGGCAATATTTTTCAAACTGCAGCTGGCAACCCATTTGTGGTCATGAAAGCAATTTATGGGTCTTAACCAGCATTTTAAAATAATGACACCAAATAAATATAAAATGTCAGCGAGCATCTAGTATTAAAGACAAATATTATTTGTGAAACTTCTGTTCCAGGTGTGTGCTTTTGCTTGATCCCAATGGAGAAGGTATTTCTTTTTGAGAGCAGTAGTTGAAAAGGCAGAGAAGCATTGGTCTGGGGTTGTGAGTTCTAACTAGATTCCAATAAAGATGAAAAGAGAAAGAGCCTTGAGTCTGAAGCTGGAGCCAGGGAAACTTTGCAGAATTTCAGTACATCTAGCCCCTTGTTCTCCAAATCAGGATAACATATTAGGGGAAAATGGTGAGATGGATCAGTTTTTCTATGTCACTTGCCTTAAGCAGAAGAATTCTAGTAGCTTTAAGATCATTTCTTCTGTTCCTGACGTTAGGACCAAAGTAATGTTTTTTTCCCTCTAACAAGCCAATGGGGCCTTGAAAATTGCAGTGAGACAAGGCATGCGTCAATCTGCCACTTTAGCTTTCACCTTCAGAACCTACTGCAAGAGATTTAGTGTTCTGATAGACCAGAGAGGCTTGCATTGTCTTGCAGCTTACATTTTAAGCTTCTAGGAAAATTCCATGAAAGTTATCAACACTTGCCTTTGCTCTAAGTACTTCTCATAAAATGAGAATTACTTGACATTAATGATCGTTAATCATGTCAAACACTTGAACTTCTTAAGGTGGAGGAAAGTTTGAAATATAGGCTTAAAGAAACCCATTTAAGATAACTCCACATTAGTTTACTTTTAAACTTCTCTAAAAGAAATGAATATTGGCTGGCTGATGACAGCTAACAATCAGTTTTTAAAAAGACTATAAAATATGCATGGGTTAATTTGTATACAGCTGGCACATAGCAATTTTTGTTTTTTTAATTTTATTGGAATTTGATTTATACAGTACAATATTGTGTTCAATTCAGTTCAGTTCAGTTCAGTCGCTCAGTCACGTCCGACTCTTTGAGACCCCATGAATCGCAGAAAGCCAGGCCTCCCTGCCCATCACCAACTCCCGGAGTGCACCGAGACTCACGTCCATCAAGTCAGTGATGTCATCCAGCCATCTCATCCTCTGTCATCCCCTTCTCCTCCTGCCCCCAATCCCTCCAAGCATCAGAGTCTTTTCCAATGAGTCAACTCTTCGCATAGGGTGGCCAAAGTACTGGAGTTTCAGCTTTAGCATCATTCCTTCCAAAGATCCCAGGGCTGATCTTCAAAATGGACTGGTTGGATCTCCTTGCAGTCCAAGGGACTCTCAAGAGTCTTCTCCAACACCACAGTTCAAAAGCATCAATTCTTCGGGGCTCAGCCTTCTTCACAGTCCAACTCTCACATCCATACATTACCACAGGAAAAACCATAGCCTTGACTAGACGGACCTTTGTTGGCAAAGTAATGTCTCTGCTTTTGAATATGCTATCTAGGTTGGTCATAACTTTCCTTCCAAGGAGTAAGCGTCTTTTAATTTCATGGCTGCAATCACCATCTGCAGTGATTTTGGAGCCCAGAAAAATAAAGTCTGACACTCTTTCCACTGTTTCCCCATCTATTTCCCATGAAGTGATGGGACCAGGTGCCATGATCTTCGTTTTCTGAATGTTGAGCTTTAAGCCAACTTTTTCATTCTCCACTTTCACTTTCATCAAGAGGCTTTTGAGTTCCTCTTCGGTTTCTGCCATAAGGGTGGTGTCATCTGCATATCTGAGGTTATTGATATTTCTCCCGGCAATCTTGATTCCAGCTTGTGCTTCTTCCAGTCCAGCATTTCTCATGATGTACTCTGCATATAAGTTAAATAAACAGGGTGACAATATACAGGCTTGACGTACTCCTTTTCCTATTTGGAACCAGTCTGTTGTTCCATGTCCAGTTCTAACTGTTGCTTCCTGACCTGCATACAAATTTCTCAAGAGGCAGATCAGGTGTTCTGGTATTCTGATCTCTTTCAGAATTTCCCACAGTTTATTGTGATCCAAACAGCCAAAGGCTTTGGCATAGTCAATAAAGCAGAAATAGATGTTTTTCTGGAACTCTCTTGCTTTTTCCATGATCCAGCGGATGTTGGAAATTTGATCTCTGGTTCCTCTGCCTTTTCTAAAACCAGCTTGAACATCAGGAAGTTCATGGTTCACATATTGCTGAAGCCTGGCTTGGAGAATTTTGAGCATTGCTTCACTAGCATGTGAGATGAGTGCAGTTGTGCGGTAGTTTGAGCATTCTTTGGCATTGCCTTTCTTTGGGATGGGAATGAAAACTGACTTTTTCCAGTCCTGTGGCCACTGCTCAATTTTCCAAATTTGCTGGCATATTGAGTGCTGCACTTTCACAGCATCAGCAGTTGAAAGAGCTCAACTGGAATTCCATCACCTCCACTAGCTTTGTTCGTAGTGATGCTTTCTAAGGCCCACTTGACTTCACATTCCAGGATGTCTGGCTCTAGGTCAGTGATCACACCATCGTGATTATCTGGGTCATGAAGATCTTTTTTGTACAGTTCTTCTGTGTATTCTTGCCATCTCTTCTTAATATCTTCTGCTTCTGTTAGGTCCATACCATTTCTGTCCTTTATCAAGCCCATCTTTGCATGAAATGTTCCCTTGGTATCTCTAATTTTCTTGAAGAGATCTCTAGTCTTTCCCATTCTGTTGTTTTCCTCTATTTCTTTGCATTGATCGCAGAAGAAGGCTTTCTTATCTCTTCTTGCTATTCTTTGGAACTCTGCATTCAGATGCTTATATCTTTCCTTTTCTCCTTTGCTTTTCACTTCTCTTCTTTTCACAGCTATGTGTAAGGCCTCTCCAGACAGCCATTTTGCTTTTTTGCATTTCTTTTCCATGGGGATGGTCTTGATCCCTGTCTCCTATACAATGTCACGAACCTCATTCCATAGCTCATCAGGCACTCTATCTATCAGATCTAGGCCCTTAAATCTATTTCTCACTTCTACTGTATAATCATAAGGGATTTGATTTAGGTCATACCTGAATGGTCTAGTGGTTTTCCCTACTTTCTTCAATTTAAATCTGAATTTGGTGATAAGGAGTTGATGATCTGAGCCACAGTCAGCTCCTGGTCTTGTTTTTGCTGACTGTATAGAGCTTTTCCATCTTTGGCTGCAAAGAATATTATCAATCTGATTTCGGTGTTGACCATCTGGTGATGTCCATGTATAGAGTCTTCTCTTGTGTTGTTGGAAGAGGGTATTTGTTATGACCAGTGCATTTTCTTGGCAAAACTCTATTAGTCTTTGCCCTGCTTCATTCTGTATTCCAAGGCCAAATTTGCCTGTTACTCCAGGTGTTTCTTGACTTCCTACTTTTGCATTCCAGTCCCCTATAATGAAAAGGACATCTTTTTTGGGTGTTAGTTCTAAAAGGTCTTGTAGGTCTTCATAGAACCGTTCAACTTCAGCTTCTTCAGAGTTACTGGTTGGGGCGTAGACTTGGGTTACTGTGATATTGAATGGTTTGCCTTGGAAACGAACAGAGATCATTCTGTCATTTTTGAGATTGTGTTAGGGCTGTACAGTATTGTGTTAGGGGTGTACAGCAAAGTGATTCAATTATACATATTCATATAATTGCTATTTTTTAGATTCTTTTCTCATTTAAGTTATCCCAGAATATTGAATGGGACTTCCCTGATAGTTCAGCTGGTAAAGAAACCGCCTGCAATGCAGGAGACCCCAGTTCAATTCCTGGTTGGGAATATCCCCTGGAGAAGGGATAGGCTACCCACTCCAGTATTCTTGCCTGGAGAATCCCCAAGGACAGAGGAGCCTGGCGGGCTACACTCCATAGGGTCACAAAGAGTCGGACACAGCTGACCGACTAAGCGCACAGCACAGAATATTGATCATATTTCCCAGTAGTTATACAGTAGATCCTTGTTGGTTATCCAGCTTATATATAGTAATATATGTATGTTAATCCCAAGCTCCCGATTTATCTCTCCCCACACTGTTAACCCTTTGGTAACCGTGAGTTTATTTTCAGTATCTGTAAGTCTGTTTCTGTTTTGCAAATATGCTCATGTGTTTAATCTTTTTTTTAATCAGATCCCACATACGAGTGGTAGCATATGATATTTGTGAGAGCATATGGCATTTACTTTTCTCTGGCTGACTTACTATGATAATCTTAGGGTCCATCCACGTTGCTACGGTGGCATCATTCATTCTTTTTAATGGCTGAGTAATGCCCACGATATGCATGTGCGTTTTCCTTATCCATTCCTCTATTGATGGACATTTAGTTTGCTTCCATGTCTCGGCTATTGTAAACAGTGACAAGTGGCAATTTAAATTTTTGTCTAAATATGATTCAAATACTTCAAAAGATATAATTATTCTAGAGCAGTACTGTCCAACACAACTTTCTGTGATAATGGAAAAGTTTTATACTTGTGTTGTCCAAATGGTAGCCACTAGCCACACACAGCTTTTTTGGGTATTTTAAAAGTGGCCAATGTAACAAAGAAAATGAATTTTTTATTTTATTTCATTTTGATTAATTTAAATAGAAATTTAAAAAGCTACATACGACTAGTCACTAAGATACTGGCCAGCACAGTTCTGAAATCTTTAATCTCTGTAATTCAAACCAAATGAAGCACCCACTTTTCTATTAATGACCTAAAATTAAATCACATAAGAGTGATTTTTTTGTCCTATCTTGTTATGTACTCTTTTCAAGTTTTCTCTCTTATTCTCATCTTTTCAAGTTGTCTCTCTTATTCTCATCTCTACACAGAGTAGGAGGTACTCAATAAATGTTAACTGTTGATGCTATTATAACTAATATACTACCTACCTATGACCTTAAATTAATTCTTAAAAACTTAAGATTATTAGAATATTTTGAGGATCTGTTGTGATGGATTCAAATATGTAGGCATTATTTTGAGCAATGCTTTTCAGACTGCAGATTGAAATCCATTAGTGGCTCATGGAAGTAATTTAGTGATATACAAGCATTGTTACATGAATTCTATTTTTGTCAGTAAGAATTATAATCAAAACCTGTTTAACTAAATATGTCTAAAGTAATTTACAGTAGGTACCAAATAGATAAGTTGTTTTTAATTTACTTGGGCAACTCCCTTTACCTCTCTGGCCCAAGTGCATTATTTATTAAATGGGGCCTGGACTAGACCTACCGGTATCACAGGCAAAAGGCCTAGAGGATTCTGAGGGCAACTGAAAGAATGAAGCAGGCTGAGTGTAAGACGAAAAGGTACAGAGGAAACTGTCAAACTGGACACTTTATGTCCCACCCAGAAAAAATAAATGAACTCAGCTCCAGCCAATGCAATTCGTCCTGATGCAAATTCAGACCCTGTGTTCCTAAATGCTTTAAATTTCCAATATAAACCAACAATTTAGATTTTATGAGTGTTGAAACCAAATTCATTAGAAAATACTGTGAGTCAAGTGAATTTTAAGATATGTAAATCACATTTCAATAAAACTCTTAAAGCGTGAGCCTGAGGGTCATCAGTTTGCAATTTCTGGACTATTTTGATTTTTTTTTTTTTTAATCGTATGGACTATTTTGATTTTTAAGGTTCTTTTTAGTGCTGCTACTCTAGCCTTTCTTTCTCCTACATCTGTCTTGAAGTTTTTAGCATTTGTATCTGGGGAAGAAGTATGCTTTCAGAAGTGACTTCTCTGAGGAAAAACACTATAATCTAATAATAAATCCATGCTTTCAGGCCTAGGCTAAAAAGACTTTAGGTAAACTAATTGACAAAGAAATAAGAAGTGTACGTCCAGCAAAGGAAAAAGACTGAAGTAAGACGCCAATAACATTTTTAAAATACAAGAGTGAGGCAAGAAAAAAAAAAAATCCAGATGAAGTGCCATAGAGAAGAGGCAATGCCGGAAATCCTCTGATGACTTTACAGTCCTTCAGGGTTTCTGAAGGATACTTGCATATTTCAAAAGTCTTCTTTTGAAAATACCAAATGCATGTTAATTTACATTTATCTGGAAATAGATTGTATTCCACATATGCTAAGTCATGAAGAGTGGGTAATTACAGTTGTAATAATCAACTTCTAAGAAGGTGAGGCTACAAACCAGCTAAAATGGGGTTTTGAACACAATCCTAAGACACTTGTTACTTTAGACTTACTTCAAGTGCCCCAAACATATGTGCAACAATTACATCTGGAAATCCAAGCCAGAAACGGGAACACAGAATTAAAGTTGTTGGAAGCTGAAAGAGAGTGCTTGTCATCTATATCCATTCTAGATGTACATTTGTGAATCCTTTTCACAGTCCAATCAATTTAGTGAAAAGTATGCAATTCACAAAACAAAGGAAAATGAAGTCATCTTTTGAAGAAAATAATCAGAATATTAACTAGAGTTGTGGAGAATTCAGCATAACCAACACCTGTATGACTTATCTTTATTGATTGTTCTTCTGATTGAAACTTAAGTTCAATTCTGTTTTTCTTTTCAATGTCATCCCAGCTATGCTTCATCTTTATAAGCATAGATGAACTGTTTGATCTTTGGAAAATTCTAGAAAAAAAGCTGTCATTATTTCCCAGTCTGTAAAAAGTTAAAAGAGTATAAAAGAAACAATATCTTGTTTAAAGACAGAAAGCCATTAGTGTCAGAATCAAAAAATCTTAGAGCTAAATATGCCAAGATTAAAGCTTATAGAAACAGAGCAAAAAAGATGGCTCAAATTTTCTATTTAGCTCAATTTTCATTTATTAATTCAATTCTGTATTTAATTTTCAACTAGCTGCCCTGCAAACTTGTAGGTATTGCTGAAAAACAATATGGACAAAAACATGACTTATACCTTCTCAAGTATTATCTTTTTATCTCACTAAGAAGTTTGAATTTATACACAGGCAGGGAAATACACCAAGTAGGGTGAGGATGGACAATGGGAGCTTTAGAAGGCCAGACAACACACCTGGGCTGGGTCTGGAGAAAGGTAGAGAGCTCATCTTGCAAACCTCAGGTGGTCTAATTCCTTAGAAGGACAGGAAACACAGGGGCAGCAGGTGGAGCTTTGCAGAAAGCTATGGGCCCAGAACTGGAACTTAGGTTCTGGATCTCTGTCCCGTAATCTATATAACTCCTATGCTTGAACCTGTATGATTAACTGAATCATATTTTAGTTAATGTTTCTCCATGTCCTAGCTAATCTTTGAGACCTATAAACTATAATATCATACCCATCTTATTCACAGGATTTAGTGATTCACAACAGAAACATTTACCACGTCTTTTTCAAAGAAAGGAAAAGGTTTAAAAAGTGTGAACTCCTCTCCTTATAAATAGCTATTGTGTGCTCTCTATTAGCCAGACATTCTGTGCTGGGTGCTAGAGGCAGAGCTAGGTGCTCAGCCAAGACCCTGTCCCTACCCTCAGAAAGTTGGTCATCAGAGGGAAGAAATGCCTTGTGTCATCAAATTGTATGATATCATGAATTCAAAGATAGAAAAATAATTTAAATATCACTGAAAAAGAAAGCATGACTTTTAACTGAACAGTATAGCAGTGCCTTAAAGAAGGTATTCTCGCCTTATAAATTGCTGTTACCAGCTTAGTTTGTCCTTGAATTTTCTTCCTTGTAATCTGAGGGCTTGCAGCCATTCCCCTGCCTTTGGCTATGGTTTTCAGCATGGGAGAAAGGCAAACTCTTCTCCATACCTCACTTCAACGAACTCATAACACAGCCTCATCAACTTGTGAAAGTGAAAGTGAAGTCAGTCGTGTCCGACTCTTTGTGACCCCGTGGACTGTAGCCCACCAGGCTCCTCCGTCCATGGGATTCTCCAGGGAAAAATATTTGGATGGGTTGCTGTTTCCTTCTCCAGGGGAACTTCCCAACCCCGGGATCGAACCTGGGTCTCCCACATTGCAAGCAGACGCTTTAACTGCTGAGCTACCAGAGAATCCCCACTTATTAGGTCCCTTAAAGCAATACTTGATGCCTTCTAAAAGGCAAATTCTGATTCAAGAAGTCTGGGGTGGGGCCTGAGAGTCTGCGTTCCTCACGAGCATCCGGGGCTGATGCGCCGCCATCTATGGACCACATGCTCCAGGAGCAAGGCCGTAGAAGCCATCAGTGGTTGCTTTGCAAGAATAGAGAACATTGTGATTATTCCTCATATAATGAATAAATGCTTCACTAAAACCAAATTATACTCCGCTGGTCTGCATAAACAACTTTTATTTCAATTATGATCATGGGCCTCCGGTCAAGAGCAATGACGGGACATCACTGATTTCAAGACATATCAGTGATGTTAAAATGTATCTATTAGAACTGAAATACAGTATTAATAAATCAATCTTTGAATTGTCATAAATGACAAGTATGTGCTGGGGGCAAGTTATCAGATAATTACAGCATAGGTTAAGAAGACCACATCAGACCGGCACAGGGTACTATGAATGCTCACAAATGGGACACCTAACCCAGTCTTATGGGTGGGAACTTGGTAATAGTGGGAGGAGAAAATGGCTTTGCTGCTGGGAAAAAAAACACAATAAGCATTATTCACCACTGACCCCAAGACTTAAGTGGTTAGCTTTGGGGTCATATATGAACCTAACCCTGAGGAATGTTTTTAACCTTCCTGTCTGTCTTTACTGGTTGGCCTAAGTGAAAATTCAGAAGCACGTTTTTCAACAGGTATCCTTATTTTTCCATGAAAGCAGTGCTGACATAATTTAGAATGCTACAAACAGGTCTAGACATACAAGTCACCATGGTCCAGGAAACTAGGACATAACTGCTTCAAAATTATATAAAGGTTTAACAATTTCCCCAGGATAAAGTTTGGCGTGACAAAATATCCCAATAGTGATCAGTTACTGATGTTCTACTTAGGTGCTAATCAAGAGTTGCTCTGTGGCCTCCAGAAATATCTTGCAGTCGCCAATCCAACTTTTTCAAAGAAGCTGAATTTGTATTTTCTATTTGAGAGCTATCTGTAAGTGACAGATTTCAAAACTTAAGAAACTGAAGTAGAATTGAATGAAGAATGCATCATTGGCTTTGAACCTATGAAGTTAAGAAACACTCATACAAATAAAGGCAACCTACTTTTGAAACAAATTTTCCTTTTTAGGTCTGTAAATATACAAATATGTGTGTACGTATTTATGTATATGTATGTCTATCACCGTTAGTAACTCTGTTTTTAAGACTATCCTAGCATCTTACACATCACTTTCAGTTATCTCAAACACTTTGTAGTGAAAATCATCAATCACAATTTAATAAAAGTTATTCTAATTCACCTTACCTTTCCAACAAAAGATAGTTTGCATAATAATTTCCATCTCTTAAAATATTGATACGTTAAAATTATAGCATATGCATTGGCAAACAAGTCTGTAAAGTGAACCACAAGAGACCAAAATAGAAAAAAAGATTAGTGGCCATTTTTTAAAGTAAGAAGAATGTCCAAATTAGAACTTTATGTGTGCTTTAAAAAGAAGAGAGGAAGGCCTAAAATGTGATTCTTATGGATTTTCTATGGGTGCTCATTAATATCAAATGCTATGACTGTGTATATCTTTTTAATAAAAGACAGGGGTAATTAGTGCTGTAGTTACCACTGTCACTTTCTGGTAAGAGGTGTGGCTACCTGCTTTAATTCTCCAGGTAAAAATTACTCATTTCCTCTGACATTTTCAAACGTTCTTCTAAACTTCAGGTAACATACTCTGTTGCTGCAGTAACATCTCCAAATGCGTCAAAAGACAATGATTCAAGGGAATTCAACACCATCTTCGATTTGCAATGACCTGGAGCTACTGTTCTCCAAGTCTGCCAAGGCTCCACTTTTGAAAGCAGCTATGTGAGGTTGCCAACCAGCAGCCCTTTAAAATGCATTAAATAATCATTCATCTTCCTTAATGGCCCAGCTCTAGATCTTTGCTGCCTACTGAGATCGGAAAGTACTGTAGCTGTATAAATTGTGAATTATGTTGGAGGCCACTGTTCTTCAGCTATGCCCTATCTTTCGTCAACAAATTCAGTGAAGTGATAAGTAGAAAAGAAGCCTAGAAAATAGTGAATAAAAGAAAAGAAAAGCCAAACTGGCTTTTTATTTGACAGAATCTGTCTTCTTTGTGGTGTTAAACCTCACAAAAAGGTTAAAATAGAACTTGGAAAGTACTCTCAGTTTGCATTATCCTTTGAATGTACTCCTGAATTCCTACCAGAAAGACATAGTTTGGGAGTTGTTCTGTCATTTTCAGCAAAAAGCCATATAAAGACTGCGCCTTAGCCTGAGGGTTTTTTCCCTCCTATTTTACTAAATTTTCTTTCTATTCTTTTATATATCAGTAAGTGAATTTGAGGTGATAATACTTCTGACTTCAAAGTGTAATTATTTTCAGAATCAAAATGATACCTCCATGAGGATGAGAGCAATGAAATTCTCAGGATTAAGTTTGAAAATAATTGAAATAGGAATAAGTGCATTTTTCCCCATTGGTTTTCAGGGTTCTTTCTTGGAATATAATTATGCTTTGACTGGGTAAACTTTGTCCCTGAACAATAATTGAAATCCACCCTTTGGGCTCTCCCTGTGTGAAGCTAACTGATATTTCATGGTAAGAGCTTCATAGGTCATTCAGGTGTCAAGCATTATGCTTGGTTAGGGATACAAAGATCAAATGTACTCTTCCTCCAAAAGCTCACAGTCCACTGGGCAAACAAATACGTAATCAATGGCAATGTGGTATGGTGGCAATAATTGACAGGATGCCAAAGCAGCAATATAAATAAATAAACCGACACTGGGTTTTGGTCTGAATGGTTCATAGTAACTGGAGAGGCAGGGGAGAAAAGCAGCAGGCTAAAACATGAACTTGGAGAGGGAAGCAAGTTCAAGATCATGAATCATTTTGGGTGCCATGTTAGGGACATATCAAAGAAGCTGAACTTTGGCTTCTTTAGGACAAGTTTTAACAGTCCTGACACAAATTATCTGATAAAACATGTAACTTGTCTGGATTCGGCATTCTTGAAGCCTACAAAAACATATACATATGAGATTACTCCTGTATTCCTTTTTACGCATTTGTGTGCTTCTCCTTAGTCGCTCAATCGTGCCCGACTCTTTGGTACCCCATGGACTGTAGCCCACCAGGCTCCTCTGTCCATGGGATTCTCCAGGGAGAATACTAGAGTGGGTTGCCATGCCCTCCTTCAAGGGCTCTTCCCAACCCAGGGACTGAACCCAGGTATCCTGCATTGCAGGAAGATTCTTGACTGTCTGAGCCACCAGGTAAGCCCATGAATGCTGAAGTGAGTAGCCTATCCTTTCTCCAGGGGATCTTCCCAACTCAGGAGTAAAACTGGGGTCTCCTGCATTGTAGGAGGATTCTTTACCAGCTGAGCTAACAAGGAAGCTCCCTTCTTATGCATACTAAGAACATAAAACCCCAAACTTCATGGTCCAGATGAATCAAATATCTTTCCACCTCTACCCAAAATAAAAATGACTCACTCCAGTGGTCAGACAGATGTAATGTCAGGAAAAGACACAAGTGGATGCACAGGAAAGCGATATGGTGGTAATTGAGGACAGATAAAACCCCAAATTAAAAATTGTGAAATAGTTCAAAGATAGATTCTCTGGAGATGCAGCATGGTATCTATAGATAACAATGCTGGACAATATATTTGAAAAGTGCAAAGAGAGTACATCTTAAAAGTTCTCATTACAAGAAAAAAAATTGTGCAATTTTATGTGATGATAGATGTTAATTACTTACTGTGGTAATAACTTCACGGTGTATACAAATATCAAATAATTATTTTATAACCTGAAACTAATATAATATTAAATGTCAAGTATATTTCAATAAGATAAATAATTACATTAATTAACTAAATAAAATAAAAGATCCCGGGAGGCTGGGGAGATCTCTAGGTTGAAGGATGATGAGGAGAAACAGGAAACAAGGAATGGACAAAAGGAAATTCCTTGAGATTCAGGATAAACTGGAAGAAAACGAAGGAGAATGATTTTTTTTTTTTTAAAAAGGCCAAGCTTTTGGTGATGAATAATTATAAACTCGGTGGGATAGATAGAAGAAACTTGCAGAGAAAATTGAAATCCCATGGCAACAGTGTTTGGGTTATAGTTTAAGTACCTTGGACAGTCTTTCCGCCTCTTCCTCTTTACATTTTCCTCTTTTGCTTTGACGTAAATGAACATCATACTTCAATGACTTCCTTGCTTGGTCTTTCTCTAATCCCATGAGATTTTTTTTTGATGTTTAATTACAAACACTATAAACTTCATCTTTAGGCCACGTTCCTGTTTAAAGTCGAAATTTTGGTAGAAACTTCTGTTTCTACCTTATTCTACCTTCTATCCTCACTACCACCTTGGGCCCACGTGATCTTTCCCAAGACTAGTATATAGGACAATATAATACAATGGTTAATAGCATGGTTTCTGAAAGCAAACTATTCATACATTCATGTGATTCCCAAGGCTGCTGCTGCACTCTGTATTTTCTTGGGGAAAATATTTAACTGCCCCGTGGTTATTTTCCAATATATATTTTTAAAAGATGATAACACCGGCCTTAACAGACTGACCCAAATGCCCAGGGGCCTATCACTGAGGAAGAGATGGCTGGAGCTGAAATGTAGGCATTGCAACCATAACGGCAGGTCAAGAGCATCCATCACAGCAACACTGGCCCTGATATTCCTGGGCTACTGTGCCAGCCCTGGATTACCTATCTTCATATTGCTTAGTGTGGGAGAGGAAAAAAATCTATCTTATTTAAGCTACCTTACTTAAATATTTTTGTTACATGCAGCTAAACTTGACCCTTAACTGATAAAATAGTGTATCCAAGTCAAGTCAAGTCACTCAGTTGTGTGCGACTCTTTGCGACCCCGTGGACTGTAGCCTACCAGGCTCCTCTGTCCATGGGATTTTCCAGGCAAGAGTACTGGAATGGGTTGCCATTTCCTTCTCCAGGGGATCTTCCCAAACCAGGGATCGAACCCGACTCTCCTGCATTGTACACAGACGCTTTTACCATCTGAGCCACCAGGGAAGTTCACCAAAGTCAAAGTCCATCTCAAATTCAAATCTTTTAAAAGGTCCTCTCTCCAACTCTTTTTTCAGTTGAGTCAGCACCTCTCTCTCCTTCCTTTGAATTCTTATATTATTCATTTTATGCTTACCTCTAATTTGCAATTTAAACATTGTTTATCCCTTGTTACATTCATCATGGATTTCTCTGACAGGATTATAAACTATATGAGGGACCATATTCCATTTGCCTATGGGGTCCACAGTATATTGTGCTAGAGATAGTTGTGGACTGACTGATATAAAGCATGTACTTTTTTAGATTATGTAGTTTATTTTTTAATACCTACTTTATATTGAAGTATATCTGATTAACAAAGATGTGTTAGTTACAGGAATACAGCAAAGTGATTCACTTATACCCATACAAGTATCCATTCTTTTTCAAATTTAAAGTATATATTTTTTAAAAATAAGATGTTATTTTCTCTAATAAAAGTTTTCATGATCTGAAAGATATGGGCAAACTGAATTATGTAATTAATGTAAGGCACAGACATCTAAGAGTTTTAGGCTGAGTTAGTAGGCTATTTTTGCTGTTTTGTATTTTTTAAAAGACCACATACATAGGCATTTCATCATTTGCTTGCTAAGAATAAATAATGACTGAATTTATGTTTTGTTTCCCAAAGCAGAGCATGGCATATTGTTTTACCCCATAGTAGCATGAAATAAGTTTGACGTAAAATGAAGAGTCCTTTTGGTACAGGTAGATTGAATGGATCCTTCCTATTTGATAGGTGGACTCCTATGTCCTTCAGCCATAAGAATTTTTATTAAAGTTAGTTTTGAAAACATATTTGGGGAATATGCCTGGGTATTTTTTTTCTTGCCTTTTTTTTTATGAAGTCAATAAAACTCCCGCAAGAGCTCTGTTGGCATGGAATCTGGCACTTCATCCAATAAGATAATAGATTTCTCAATTATTCCAGAGAGCCTGATGCCATTCATGATGCCATGACAATGTACCCCTTTGTAAACAAGGATGAATTATTTTCCTCTAAGTAGCAGTGGTAGACAGAATAATAAAGTTGTAAGAGATATCAAGAAATCACTGATTCATTCACCAGTACTCTGCCAAATGAGGCTTTAAAGCCCTTGGACCTTAAGTAATCTCTAACTTACCATCCAGCACTGTCTGAACCTTGGCATCTCTAATTTCTAATTCCAAACATTTACTTATGGAAGGGCCATTGCAGCTCTTCATGTTTGATGCATTTCCCATCCTATTATCTCCCCAATACCTTCATGTATATGGATTGTGATAGGGTAGGTTAAGCTATGGAGAAGGAAATGGCAACCCACTCCAGTATTCTTGCCTGGAGAATCCCAGTGACTGAGGAGCATGGTGGGCTGCCGTCTATGGGGTCGCACAGAGTTGGACACGACTGAAGCGACTTAGCAGCAGCAGCAGGTTAAGCTATAATTAATAGAATCACAAATGTACATTGACTCAAACACAATGAAAGCTTGTTTCTCATTTACTTAATAGTTCAAATCAGGTGCCCCTTACCATGAGGTAACTCCATGCCATGTGGGGACTCATATACCCAGGCTCCTTTTGTATTGTGGCTCCATCATCTTCACCATGTGTCTCCCAAGGTTTTCCTAGAGAAGGGAACAAGGAAGGAAAGTAGTGGAGGGAAGTCAGAGTTTATTATTCAAATCATTCAAAATAAGGAAATATAGGGAAGAGAGGGCATATGGGAGATTTTAATAAACCATGCCTGACAATGACCACCTGACTTGCTCTTAAGCATATGGCCACTTCTATGAGTAAGGGAGCCTGAGATACAGAGTTAGGTATCTCCAGGATAAAACCACAATGGATTTTGGTGAAAACTAACAGTTTCTGTTATATGGATTCTGCTCTCCCATGGCACTAAAATATCAATTTGTTTATTCAGTGTGTTTATGGGTTCCCTTCCCACAATTGCTTACAATCTAGTTGGGAAGAGGCATACGAATTATATAGTCACACAAATGATTGGAGTAAAGGGACCAAGTGTGTGAGAGTACACCACAGGATACCCTACCTAGAGTGAGGGATCAGATGAAGTATCTCTGAGGAAGGGATGCTTCAGCTGTCATCTGAGGAATGAATACACTTTGAATAGCATATCCTGTCCTGAAACAGTTTTTTCTTCCTTTCTTTGATAGAAATATAGAATTATCAAAGAAAGAGATAATTAATTATCAAAGAAAGGATGATTAATGAGATGAAATGGCACATATTTCTATCCCCCATTCCACGGATCTCCACTCTATGGCTTTATAACAGGTAACTGGTGTGTATACATAGCTGGTACCCTGCCTCATGTTTCAACCAGTGGCCATGACCAGTGATCCAACAGGGGAGTTCAAGCTCTTTTGAGTTTAAGAGCTGGGGGCTGGATTACCTCAACTGATGACCATTACTAGCAAAATTCAGAAGAACGTAAGGAAGCATTGGAAGATCTTATAAGCAGTTTAACCAAGTTTTAGAGAAAATGGGAAAATCATGTAGAACACAACAGAATCCCTAGTCTGCCTTTCGCATGGTTCTTCCTTCCTTAGATTTCTGTCTCTGTTTCTACTCAAGCTGCCCGCTGCCAGCTGTCTCCCCTTTTCTCTACTCCATGCTTCTTCCTTATCTGAGGCTTCTTCTCCCACTTGGTTTCTGATTGCCACTTTCTTTGTGCCTCTTGGCTTTGGGGTTATTTCCGTGTCCATGACTTCTGATCCTTCTGTTCCCACCGTCTTCTTGGATGTTGTATATTCACTGTCCTCAGAGGACAAAAGTATAAGAAACATTAGACGTTGTTCCCTAGCCAGCTCATAGGTGCCATCCTAGGCTCAGGAACAGACCTCAAGTAGAATCAGTTGTGTGTGGCCAGATGCAAAGTGGGTCTTGGCTCCTGACACAAGCATGAGGCCTCATTTTTATTCATGGCCACAATGGACCAGATTTATTCTCCTGCCTAAAATAAGTTTTGAGTTTTTTTTTAATAGGCACAACATGTGAAATAATAATGTCCAGACATTAGATTATCAGCTGGTGAAAGACAGTGAATTCTTATGGAGGGGAACAAATCAGAGGAGCCCTACAATCGACCCAGTTTATCATCTGGAGAGAGTTACCAGGGCATAGCTGAGTTAGGAGATCCCAGGCAGAGCTCAGTGGACTTTCCTTGCTGGGGACATGGAGCTGGGAGTCTGGTAAATCCAGACTGAAGAGCTGATCATTTCAGGTTTGATGTTTCTTTACAGAGGGATGTTTATTTATGAGATAATTATCATAAGGAATCCAAGTGACATTGCAAACCAAACAAAATCAAAAGTAGTTTTTTTAAATAGCTTCATTCCACATCTTTTCTCCTCTCTGCTTACCCTCACCCCTCCTTCGCACAAGCCTCAGTTCCGTTAAGTCTTTACCTGCATTTTATAGCTATTCCCATGTCTCTCTTCTCCAGCAGTGCCCTTTCTCTAAAATAAGTATTTCCCAATTAAAACTCCACTTTCTGCATATCTTAATGGACTGATATGTCCATCGTTCTCCATCCCATCTTCCTATCTTTCAGTTCAGTTCAGTTCAGTCACTCAGTTGTGTCCGACTCTTTGCGACCCCATGAATCACAGTACACCAGGCTTCCCTGTCCATCACCAACTCCCAGAGTCCACTCAAACTCATGTCCATCAAGTCAGTGATGCCATCCAGCCATCTCATCCTCTGTCATCCCCTTCTCCTCCTGCTCCCAATCCCTCCCAGCATCCGAGTCTTTTCCAATGAGTCAACTCTTCGCATGAGGTGGCCAAAGTATTGGAGTTACAGCTTTAGCATCAGTCCTTCCAAAGAACACCCAGGACTGATCTCCTTTAGAATGGACCGGTTGGATCTCCTTGCAGTCTAAGGGACTAAGTACATATAATTATGAAAAATATTATTTAATTATGCATATTTTAAAATTGCCCATTAATTTAGGAATCCTTTCTGGCCTGTTGAATTCTGTTCCTCTGGGGCCTAACATAATGTGAATGCAAAAAAAAAAAAAAAAAAAAACCATGGGTGGATGGAAGAAGAGAAAGAGTTCCTATGGCATAGCAAGTAACTGGCATTTTAAACCCCCTGGGCATGTTTGAGCTTTAAAATGCCAAGTTAACTTTAAAAAATCTGGACTTGTTAAGATTTTCAAGGAACATAAAGGCTTGTCCCAATGGGCTCTTGTTCTCAGAACCATAAAGAGAAGTGCCAGTTACAAATGATGGCCAATTTCTAAAAGAAGTTATTTCTTCCTGATAGTTCTAATTTTTCCAGTATTAAAATCTCCTCTGACTAAGGAAATTTGTCTCCTAAGAACATGAAAATTGGTTGTATTTGTCTTACTGCTCCAACAGTTGAAATAAAGAGAATGACTGATTCAGTGGGCAGAGATCCCTGAAACACTGCAGATCTTAGCGACTGTACCAAAGTTGGAGCAAGGAGCAGGGCAGGAAGGAAGAAAAGGCTGGCAATTTCAAGTTTCAGGAGTAAGAATTAAAGTGTGCATGCTAAATCGTTTGTCATGTCCAACTCATTGCAATCCTACGAACCACAGCCTGCCAGACTCCTCTGTCCATGGGATTCTCCAGGTAAGAATACTAGAGTGGGTTGCCATGCCCTCCTTCCGGTGATCTTCACAAGACAGGGATCAAACCTACTTTTCCTGTGTTTCCGGTGATGGCAGATGGATTCTTTGCCACTAGCACCACCAGAGAAGCCCAAGAATTAAAGGTTAAAACCCTAAGTTTCTTCAGTCCCTTCAGGTGGGAAGCAGACTTGGAGCTTTATAAAGCTTACAAGGCCTTTGATAAAACTCAGGGTGTTTTTAATTTCCCTGCATCTGTGTCCAGTTTGTCATCCATAGAATTTTCGACACAAGTTTTAACAGTGGAAAGAATATGTTTGCTTATCTTGATGATGCAAGGAAGGGGCACCTGGGGGCGTCTGTCCCACTGTGCATAAGTGCTGGTGTGGAGAAAGGGGCAGAGATAGAAATTCCAAGTGCCCACATGTTAGAAGCAACTGGCAAGAGAAAAGAAACATCAGAGAGATACATTCTTAAGAGAGGACTTGGACTGAGCTCCAGGAAGACCTGAGAGGGACTTCTTGATTTGTTTTTTAGTGGTTCTCACCCCCTCTTCCAACCCAACACAGGGTCTGGGAGAAGGGTGCAGCCAGTGTGACCTCCAGCCCCTAGGTTGCTTGTATAAGTGCAGATGCCTGGCACTATACAAGACTAAATATCCTGTAATCTCTAAGGGACATGCCTAGGAATCTGAATTTTGAATATATGAACCAGTGATCCTGATGCTCACTAGAAAACAAAAGGAATTGACCAATTATCCAGAAAACTACATGCCTGGCACCGTGAGCATCTGCGTTATTGATAGCAGTGACAATTTCAGTGAGGAAATAGGAGCTTAGAAACTAATTTTACATGGTGTGAATCCCCCTAGCCTATTGGGTCATTGCAGTGGACAAGTGAGAGGATTTATTTTTTCAGGTTCATCCATAAATTATTCTAGAACAGAAATCCTACCCTGGATAAATCACAAGAGACTCTAGAAACTGAGGTGAGGAAGGGGCTTCCCATTTGGCCCTCTCAAATACGGGAAGAATGAACAAGAAGCCAGTTCTCTGAAAGTAAAACTTGATCACTGCACCAAGTCCTCTGATGCTACTTAATGCTGTGTGTGCTTGTTTGCAGCTCGTTTCATACCTGGCCCCTGAGCACTTGCACAGGCTCCAAGAATAATCACTTTCTGCCAGCTGTAGTTCGTGGGGCCTAGGACAGCTTGTTGTGCTTTTGCTCTTTCTTCTCTAATTGAAAGACTAGAGAGAGTACAAATGAGATTCATTTCCTTTATAATTCACCTAACACATTCCAATTCCAAGTGCCACTCTCCAGTGGTGGCAGGAACCAGCTTGTCAGTTCTGAGATTTCTCTGTGAGCGTCTCTTTGTTTGTAACTAGCAGAGTGGAGACCTGGAAACAGAGGAAGAATCTAGTAACTGCTAAGAGACCAGCCAATCTGTTGCTACATGTGTCACCTTTATAGTCTTTTTAATCTTCCACATGTTCTTAAAGAAGCTTTTCAAGTTATAATTATTGTGCTATGCTTGCATGCCTACATTTTAAACAAATTTTGTAAAAGACCTTTCTTCTGGCAAGGTATGATATATTATTTACAGATTTTCTAAAGCATGCACCAACTTTTGAGGGTAGTGATAGGAAGTTATGTCTTATTTCAGAGAGACAGAGAGAGACTGACCCTATCAAACACTGACAAGGATATGGAGCAAGTTATTATTATTTTTTTTAAGCTGCATCTCAGTTGTATCTTTAGCTTCAGAGAAAAACAATGAAACCCTTGTTGTATATTGCCATTTCATTTAGCAAAAGGATTTAAACCAAAGCAAACAAAACTAAAGTAAGATCTCTCTGTACTTTTTACCTTAAGAACTAAAGAATTGGGTATATTATCCACTTAAGCCTGGTGTAAATGCCAAGGGTTGTAGACTATGCTTTCTGGAAGAAACTTAAGTGACTATAGACATTTTTCTTATCTTCAGATTACTCAAGACTAAAGTGATCACTGAGAACCAAAAAGCTTAAATTGCTTCCCCAGGATGTCATCATCATTTAGTGGCCAAGCTAGGACCAGAGCCCAAATTCTCTGAAGATTTATCTATTGTACTCTGTTTCCTCAAAATTAAACTATACATACAAAGCCCTCCCCCTGAGAGGTGGCACAGTACCAAACAAGGAGGGAGCATCTGGGAGCCTGCTGTACCTGAGCACAGATCCCGACTCTGTAAGACCTTGGGAAAGTTATTTAAACTGTCTGAGCCCCAGTCTCCGAAGTTGAAAATGAGGATAACATTTGTGTCCATAGTGGTTTGTTCAACAAATATTTGAGCAGCTACGTGGAGCTCATCACTCTTTTAAGGCACTGGGAATACAGCAATGAACAAGATGAGAACCCTTGCCATCATGGAGTTTGTATCCGAGTGAACACACTGCTGCTGCTGCTGCTAAGTCACTTCAGTTGTGTCCGACTCTGTGTGACCCCATAGACGCCAGCCCACCAGGCTCCCCCGTCCCTGGGATTCTCCAGGCAAGAACACTGGAGTGGGTTGCCACTTCCTTCTCCAAGGCATGAAAGTGAAAAGTGAAAGTGAAGTCGCTCAGTCGTGTCCGGCTCTTCGAGACCCCATGGACTGCAGCCTTCCAGGCTCCTCCGTCTGTGGGATTTTCCAGGCAGTGAGCACACAGGGACAATAAATGAATAAATGGTAAATATATAGTATGTTGGGTACTACAGAGAAAAATGGAGAATGGGAGTAGTATTACCAGCTCGAAGAGATAGGGGCAGATAGGTTTGTATTTAAATAAGGTAACCTAGGAAGGCATTTGGAGAAGGAAATGGCAACCCACTCCAGTGTTCTTGCCTGGAGAATCTCAGGGACGGGGGAGCCTGGTGGGCTGCCGTCTATGGGGTCGCACAGAGTCAGACACAACTGAAGTGACTTAGCAGCAGTAGCAGCAGGAAGGCATTACTGATAAAAGCATAGTTGAACAGATATGTGAAGAAAGTGAGGTGTAAGAACATTCCAGAAAATTGGCAAGTCAAACCCCCTTGAAGGAAAACATACTCAGTGTGTTGGAATAACAGCTCAGGGGTGATGTGGCTGGAAAGAAGTAAACCAGACTCAAAGCAGGAGAGTGAGATTGGGCCCAGGGAGGGGACCCAGGGGGATATCCTCTAAGATTTGTAACCACTGAAAACACATTAGCTTCTTCTTATATAAAATGAGAAGCTACGGCAATGCTTTGAGCAGAGGAGGGCCATATTTTAAAAGGATCACTCTGGCTGTCATGTTGGAATAAAGTATAAAGGCAGTGAGAGTGGAAGTTAGAAAACCAGTTAAGATGATTTTGCAATAACCTAGGAGAGATGATCATTAAAACAAGCCAGATATGATTGAAGAAATACTCAATGAGTTTTGCTGAGAGATTGGATTATAGACTCTCCCTGGTAGTTCAGACAGTAAAGAATCTGCCTTCGATATGGGAGATCCGGGTTTGATCCTTGGGTTAGGAAGATCCCCTGGAGAAGAGAATGGCAACCTTCCATATTCTTGCCTGGAGAATTTCATGGACAGAGGATCCTGGCAGGCTATCTAGTCCATGGGGTCCAACAGCTGAGCAACTAGCACATTCACTTTCACTGAAAGAAAGAAAAAAATCAAACATGAATTCAAATTCTTTCTTCACATTACTAGAAGGATAAAAAAAAAAAAAAAAACCTCGGGAGGCTGGGTGTAAAGAGAAGATGGACTTAAGACATGTTAATTTTGAGATGGCAATTGGCCACATGGAGGTAGAGTTCAGGATAGAGGCTCTACACTGGAAAGTCATCAGGCTATAGACGATATTGAAGGCCATGAGACTGACTGAACGCTTCTGGAGGGAGTATAACTAGGCTGAATCAGTGCCGGTAGGAAGAGAGTAAGTCAGCTGTGTCCAGTGTTGGTGAGAGCTCAGATAAGACGAGACCTAGCAAATAATCCTTGAGTTTAGCTAAATGGAGGCAGTGGGGGACTGATGGATGCAAAGGACCACATGGCGTGTGCTCAAAGGATAAGCGTGAGCATTAGGGGAAAACTAGCAAATTAATAGCAAAATGAGAAAAATGGACATGAAAAAGCTCACAGAAGAAGAAGTGCATGTAGTGAACAAAATACAAAGCAGAGAAAATATGTTCAACTTCACTCACAATAAGAGAAGTACAAAATAAAACCGTATTCAGATACCATTTATCAGTTTAGTGAAATTCTAAAAATTTAAAACCAAAAACTCCATTGCAAAGCTATGGAGAAACAGACATATATATATATATATATATATATATATATATATATATATGAAAGTCTCTCAGCCCTGTGCAAGTCTTTGTGACCTCATGGACTATAGCCTGCCAGACTTCTCTGTTAGCAGAATTCTCCAGACAAGAATGGAGTGAGTAGCTATTCCTATATATATATTTATGGACATAAATATATATGTCCAAATTTATATATATAAATATATATATATATATTTATAGTGTGTGTGTTTATTTACTTATTTATTCTCACCTCTTTAACCTCGAAATCTCAATCTATAAATCTATCTCAAACATAGGAATAGGCTTGAGGACTCTATCTCAAACATAATCTGACAAAAGGAGGAAATGATAGATGCGTAAGATGTTTTCATTGCAGCAATACTTGAAAAAGCCAAGACTGAAAAGAATCTAAGTGCTCATTAACAGTGGCTGGAATGCTGTGTGTGTCTTCAGTCACTCAGTCATGTCTGACTCTTTGTGGCCCCATGAACTCCCACCAGGCTGGAGAGCTATGCAGGTATAAAAAGGAGTGAGAAAGATCTCTGTCTACTAAGGGAGATCTCCAGGATTCAGTGTTCAGTTAATAAGCAACATGTGGAAGAGTGTTATACTGTAGTCTATCATGCAATACTACTTGTGGAAGAGGTAAGATAATGCTTATAATTTAAAGAGAGCAACAACAGAAAACAAAAATAAAACTATAAAATAGTTACCTATAGCTAGAGGAAGGAAATACCATAGAAGAGACAGGATCCTAGTTAGACTTACATGAATGTGCCCTGTACAATTTCAAATTTATGCATAATTTTGATTTTGAACCATTTAAATGTTTTACATAATTATAAAATAAAAATTCAAAAGAAATTAAGTGAAATGAAATTTAAATTAAATATTAATATAATATAATAAATAGAAAGAATCATAAGAAAAGAAATTTAGATTAAAACAATTTTACAAAACAATGTAGGGGGTGAGGGGGGAAGAGCCCAAATGCATATTAAGATCTCACACAGAGAGTTCTTTCAAATGACTTTTGAATGTAATGTTCAGAGAACATCATTAGTGTATCTCTAGTAAAATACCGGAGAAGGCAATGGCAACCCACTCCAGTATTCTTGCCTGGAAGATCCCATGGGCAGAGGAGCCTGGTAGGCTGCAGTCCATGGGGTCCCTAAGAGTAGAAAACCACTGACTGACTTCACCTTCACTTTTCATTTTCATGCATTGGAGAAGGAAATGGCAACCCACTCCAGTGTTCTTGCCTGGAGAATCCCAGGGACGTGGGAGCCTGGTGGGCTCCCGTCTCTGGGGTCGCACAGAGTTGGACACGGCTGAAGCAACTTAGCAGCAGTAGCAGCAGTAAAATACATTTTAAGAGCAAAATGGATAAGGATAAGAAGCTTATGGAAGCATCCTCATGGGAGAGACTGACTGAGGTTCCCCCTCAGAACTGGGTTTTGTTCTGATGGGCAGGGCCATGCTCAGTAAATCTTTAACCCAATTTTCTATTGCTGGGAGGGGCTGTGTTTCCTCCCTGTTGCTTGACCTGAGGCCAAACTATGGTGAAGGTTATGAAGATAATGGTGCCCTCCTTCAAAAGGTCCCTTGCACTGCCACACTCACTGCCACCAACCCTGCAGCAGGCCACCACCAAGGAATGCCTCTGCTGGAGACTCCTGGACACTCATGGGCAACTGAGTGTTGGGCCAGTCTCTGTGGGGTCACTGCTTCTTTCTCCTGGGTCCTGGTGCACACGAGGCTTTGTTTGTGCCCTCTAAGAATCTGTTCCCCCAGTCCTATGTAAATTCTGATGGCTTTATGTGGGGTTAGTGGTGACCTCCTCCAAGAGGGCTTATGCCATACCCAGCTCTGGTGCACCCAGAGCCCCTGTCCCTGCAGCAGGCCACTGCTGACACACACCTCTGCAGGAGACACTCAAACACTCAAAAGCAGGTCTGGCTCAGTCTCTGTGGGTTCTCCTGGTGCACACAAGAGTTGGTTTGAGCCCTCCAAGCATCACTGGAGAGTATAGGGTTTGATTCTAAACATGATTTCACCCCCATACTGTCTACTGGGGCTTCTCCTTTGCCCTTGGAAGTGGGATAATTTTTTTGGTGGGATCCAACATTCTCCTGTTGATGATTTTTCATCAGCAAGTGGTAATTTTGGAGTTCTCAGAGGAGAAGATGAGCACACGTCCTTCTACTCCACCATCTTGGATCTCTCTGCCCATGAGAACAAGACCCAGTTTTCTCCTAGTCAGTCTCACCCATCCGGAAGCTTATATAAGCCTCTTATCCTTATCCATCAGAGGGCAGACAGAATGAAAACCACAATCACAGAAAACTAATCAAACTGATCACATGGACCACAGCCTTGTCTAATTCAATGAAACTAAGCCATGGGTGGTAGGGCCACCCAAGATGGATGGGTCATGGTGGAGAGTTCTGACAAAACGTGGTCCATCAGAGAAGGGAATGGCAAACCACTTCAGTATCCTTGCCTTGAGAACCCCATGAACAGTATAAAAAGGCGAAAAGATAGGACACTGAAAGATGAACTCCCCAGGTCAGTAGGTGCCCAATATGCTACTGGAGAAGAGTGGAGAAATAACTCCAGAAAGAATGAAGAGATGGAGCCGAAGTGAAAACAATGCCCAGTTGTGAATGTGACTAGTGATAGAAGTAAAGTCCAATGCTGTAAAGAGCAATATTGCATAGGAACCTGGAATGTTACGGCCATACAACAAGGGAAATTGGAAGTGGTCAAACAGAAGATGGCAAGAGTGAGCATAAACATTTTAGGAATCAGTGAACTAAAATGGACTGGAATGGGTGAATTTAACACAGATGACCATTATATCTACTACTGGGGGCAAGAATCCCTTAGAACAAATGGAGTAGCCCTCAGAGTCAACAGAAGAGTCCAAAATGCACTACTCAGATGCAATCTCAAAAATTACAGAATGATCTCTGTTCGTTTCCAAGGCAAACCATTCAATATCACAGTAATCCAAGTCTATGCCCCAACCGGTAATGCTGAAGAAGCTGAAATTGAATGGTTCTATGAAGACTGACAAGACCCTCTAGAACTAAGACCCAAAAAAGATGTCCTTTTCATTATAGGGGACTGGAATGCAAAAGCAGGAAGTCAAGAGATACCTGAAGTAACAGGCAAATTTGGCCTTGGAGTACAAAATGAAACAGGGCAAAGGCTAACAGAGTTTTGCCAAGAGAACACACTGGTCATAGCAAACACCCTCTTCCAACAACACAAGAGAAGACTCTATACATGGACATCACCAGATGGTCAACACCGAAATCAGATTGATTATATTCTTTGCAGCCAAAGATGGGGAAGCTCTATACAGTCAGCAAAAACAACAGTGGGACATGACTAGGGCTCAGATCATGAACTCCTAATTGTCACATTCAGACTTAAATTGAAGAAAGTAGGGAAAACCACTAGACCATTCAGGTGTGACCTAAATCAAATCCTTTATGATTATACAGTGGAAGTGAAAAACAGATTCAAGGGATTATATCTGACAGAGAGAGTGCCTGAGAACTATGGATGGGGGTACATGACACTGTACCGGAGAAAGTGATCAAGACCATCCCAAAGAAAAAGAAATGAAAAAATGCAAAGTGCTTGTCTGAGGAGGCCTTACAAATAGCTGAGAAAAGAAAAGAAGCTAATGGTAAAGGAGAAAAGGAAAGATATACCCATTTGAATGCAGAGTTCCAAAGAAAAGCAAGAAGAAATAAGAAAACCTTCCTCAGTGATCAATGCAAAGAAATAGAGGAAAACAATAGAATGGGAAAGACTAGAGCTCTCTTCAAGAAAATTAGAGATACCAAGGGAACATTTCACGCAAAGATGGGCACAATAAAGGACAGAAATGGTATGGACCTAATAGAAGCAGAAGATATTAAGAAGAGGTGACAAGAATACACAGAAGAATTATTCCAAAAAGATCTTCATGGCACAGATAATGATGACAATGTGATCACTCACCTAGAGCCAGATATCCTGGAATTCGAAGTTAAATGAGCCTTAAGAAGCATCACTATGAAAAAGCTAGTGGAGGCAATGAAATTCCAGTTGAGCTATTTCAAATCCTAAAAGATGATGCTGTGGAAATGCTGCACTCAATATGCCAGCAAATTTGGAAAACACCAGCAGAGGGCACAGGACTGGAAGGTCAGTTTTCATTTCAACCCCAAAGAAAGGCAATCCAAAGAATGTTCAAACTACCGCACAATTACATTCATCTCACATGCTAGTAAGTAATGCTTAAAATTCTCCAAGCTGGACTTCAACAGTACATGAACCGTAACTTCCAGATATTCGAATTGGATTTAGAAAAGGCACAGGATCCAAAGATCAAATTGCCAACATCCATTGGATCGTAAAAAAGGCAAGAGAATTCCAGAAAAACATCTATTTCTGCTTTATTGACTATGCTAAAGCCTTTGACTGTGTGGATCACAACAAACTGTGGAAAATTCTTCAAGAGATGGAAATACCAGACAACCTAACCTGCCTCCTGAGAAATCTGTATGCAGGTCAAGAAGCAACAGTTAGAACTGGACATGGAACAACACACTGGTTCCAAATAGGGAAAGGAGTACATCAAGGCTGTATACTGTCACCCTGCTTATTTAACTTTTATACAGAGTACATCATGAGAAATGCTGGGCAGTATGAAGCACAAGCTGGAATCAAGATCGCCAGGAGAAATATCAATAACCTCAGATATGCAGATGACACCACCCTTCTGGCAGAAAGTGAAGAAGAACTAAAGAGCCTCTTGATGAAAGTGAAAGAGGAGAGTGAAAAAGTTGGCTTAAATCTCAACATTCAGAACACTAAAATTGTGGCATCTGGTCCTATCACTTCATGGCAAATAGATGGAGAAACAGTGGAAACAGTGAGAGACTTTATTTCTTTGGGCTCCAAAATCACTGCAGATGATGTCTGTTGCCATGAAATTAAAAGATGCTTGCTCCTTGGGAGAAAAACTATGACCAACCTAGACAGCATATCAAAAAGCAGAGACATTACTTTTCCAACAAAGGTCCACCTAGTCAAAGCTATAGTTTTTCCAGTAGTCATGTATGGATGTGAGAACTAGACCATAAGGAAACCTGAGGGCCAAAGAATTGATACTTTTGAACTGTGGTGTTAGAGAAGACTCTTGAGAGTCCCTTGGACTGCAAGAAGATCCAACTAGTCAATCCTAAAGAAAATCAGTCCTCAATATTCACTGAAAGGACTGATGCTGAAGCTGAAGAATTAACTCATTGGAAAAGACCCTGATGCTGGGAAAGATTGAAGGCGGGAGGAGAAGGTGATGACAGAGGATGAGAGGATTGGTTGGCAATACCAACTGGATGGAGATGAGTTTGAGTAAACTCTGGGAATTGGTGATGGACAGGGAAACCTTGCATAGTGCAGTCCATGGGGTTGCAAAGAGTCAGACATGACTGAGCAACTGAACTGAACTGAAGAGCAAAATGAGTGACAGATAAAGCTTAAATTGCATTCATTAGTATTAATGTTGGTTTACTATTTTATATTAATTATTTATATTTTTATTTGAAAGTATTTATATTCTCTTTGAAATAAAAATTATATATTGTGAGATAAAATAAATAGGTCAATATTACTACTAGGAATCAACATTTTTCAATTTAAGAGAAATGGGATACAAATAAAAAGTCAAAGAAGCCAATTAAAAGTCTGTAATCTTACATCTGAATTTGTAAAAACAGTATGGACTCATGATATAATTTTTCCCTCTTTAAAAACCAACAACAAAAACACATTTCCTAGCTTTGTTCACTATAGAAGCCTAGAAGTTATGAGACTACTAGTCTCATACACTATTACTACTAGTGTCTCATAACTTATAGTCACCAAATTGGAGAAAACGATGGCACCCCACTCCAGTACTCTTGCCTGGAAAATCCCATGGATGGAAAAGCCTGGTAGGCTGCAGTCCATGGGGTCGCTAAGAGTCCGGCACGACTGAGCGACTTCACTTTTACTTTTCATTTTCATGCATTGGAGAAGGAAATGGCAACCCACTCGTGTTCTTGCCTGGAGAATCCCAGGGACAGAGGAGCCTAGTGGGCTGCAGTCTATGGGGTCCCACAGAGTCAGACACGACTGCAGCAACTTAGCGGCAGCAGCAGCAGTCACAAAATTGTGGTTCTCAAGGTACCATTTCCCATGAAAGAACCAAGTTCACTATAGAAAAGGCTCATTTCAAATCGAGGCAGGAAATACATGAAGTGAGCCAAAAACATCTTCAGAACAGATCAGTCGCTCAGTCGTGTCCGACTCTTTGAGACCCCATGAATCGCAGCACGCCAGGCCTCCCTGTCCATCACCAACTCCCGGAGTTCACCCAGACCCATGTCCATCGAGTTAGTGATGCCATCCAGCCATGTCATCCTCTGTCGTCCCCTTCTCCTCCTGCCCCCAATCCCTCCCAGCATCAGAGTCTTTTCCAATGAGTCAACTCTTCGCATGAGGTGGCCAAAGTTCTGGAGTTTCAGCTTTAGCATCATTCCTTCCAAAGAAATCCCAGGGCTGATCTCCTTCAGAATGGACTGGTTGGATCTCCTTGCAGTCCAAGGGACTCTCAAGAGTCTTCTCCAACACCACAGTTCAAAAGCATCAATTCTTCGGGGCTCAGCCTTCTTCACAGTCCAACTCTCACATCCATACATGACCACAGGAAAAACCATAGCCTGGACTAGATGGACCTTTGTTGGCAAAGTAATGTCTCTACTTTTTAATATGCTATCTAGGTTGGTTATAACTTTCCTTCCAAGGAGTAAGCGTCTTTTAATTTCATGGCTGCAATCACCATCTGCAGTGATTTTGGAGCCCATAAAAATAGTCTGACACTGTTTCCACTGTTTCCCCATCTATTTCCCATGAAGTGGTGGGACCGGATGCCATGATCTTCGTTTTCTGAATGTTGAGCTTTAAGCCAACTTTTTCACTCTCCACTTTCACTTTCATCAAGAGGCTTTTGAGTTCCTCTTCAATTTCTGCCATAAGGGTGGTGTCATCTGCATATCTTAGGTTATTTATATTTCTCCTGGCAATCTTGATTCCAGTTTGTGTTTCTTCCAGTCCAGAGTTTCTCATGATAAACTCTGCATATAAGTTAAATAAACAGGGTGAAAATATACAGCCTTGACAAACTCCTTTTCCTATTTGGAACCAGTCTGTTGTTCCATGTCCAGTTCTAACTGTTGCTTCCTGACCTGCATACAAATTTCTCAAGAGGCAGGTCAGGTGGTATGGTATTCCCATCTCTTTCAGAATTTTCCACAGTTTATTGTGATCCACACAGTCAAAGGCTTTGGCATAGTCAATAAAGCAGAAATAGATGTTTTTCTGGAACTCTCTTGCTTTTTCCATGATCCAGAGGATGTTGGCAATTTGATCTCTGGTTCCTCTGCCTTTTCTAAAACCAGCTTGAACATCAGGAAGTTCACGGTTTACATATTGCTGAAGCCTGGCTTGGAGAATTTTGAGCATTGGTTTACTAGCATGTGAGATGAGTGCAATTGTGCAGTAGTTTGAGCATTCTTTGGCATTGCCTTTCTTTGGGATTGGAATGAAAACTGACCTTTTCCAGTCCTGTGGCCACTGCTCAGTTTTCCAAATTTGCTGGCATATTGAGTGCAGCACTTTCACAGCATCATCTTTCAGGATTTGGAATAGCTCAACTGGAATTCCATCACCTCCACTAGCTTTGTTCGTAGTGATGCTTTCTAAGGCCCACTTGACTTCACATTCCAGGATGTCTGGCTCTAGGTCAGTGATCACACCATCGTGATTATCTTGGTGGTGAAGATCTTTTTTGTGCAGTTCTTCTGTGTATTCTTGCCATCTCTTCTTAATATCTTCTGCTTCTGTTAGGTCCATACCATTTCTCTCCTTTATCGAGCTCATCTTTGCATGAAATGTTCCTTTGGTATCTCTGATTTTCTTGAAGAGATCCCTAGTCTTTCCCATTCTGTTGTTTTCCTCTATTTCTTTGCATTGATCGCTGAAGAAGGCTTTCTTATCTCTTCTTGCTATTCTTTGGAACTCTGCATTCAGATGTTTGTATCTTTCCTTTTCTCCTTTGCTTTTAGCTTCTCTTCTTTTCACAGCTATTTGTAAGGCTTCCCCAGACAGCCATTTTGCTTTTTTGCATTTCTTTTCCATGGGGATGGTCTTGATCCCTGTCTCCTGTACAATGTCACGAACCTTAAAAAAAAAAAAAAACTCGAAAAGAGTAATGGATTATTATCAAAAGAACATAGTAGCCACGTTGAAAGGGCTCTCACTGTGGAAGAAAGAGGGACAATATTAAAATCAAAAAGAATAGCAGCTGCAATAGATGGAAAACCATGTAATATATAAACATCTTTAGATTTATAATATACTTAAGAAAGAGAATACAAACTGGAGAGAAACTGGAAACAATAAAAATACACAGTCCCTTGAAGAGAAACCCTGTGATTGCTGGAGGGAGAGTGTGGAGTAAAAAGAAGTTTGTTTTCTTGTTTTGTTTGTTTCAATACAGGAGATGTTACAGTATGCTTTATGTGTGCTGACAGTGATCCAGTGGAGAAGGGGAAATCGATGATGCAGAACAGAGGAAGAGCAATGAATTATTGGAACAATTCCCAAGAGTAGGTGAGAGGTAATGGGCCTAGTACACAAAGAGAAGGAGGTCTCTAACTCAGAGCATGCAGTGCATCCAGGGGAACAGGAATGAAAGAGGAGTGTGTGGACCACAGGTGGGTACTTGGTAGATGGATTGGAAAAGATGTGGATGGTCTCTTCTGAGTTCTCCATTTTCTCTGATAAATAGAAATGAGAAGGTGGATAGGGAAGAGGTATTGGGAGTTTGATTAAAAAGCACAGATTTGTGGTTCCATTGGGAATGATTGCTTGTGAGTCTGGAAACAACTCAGGCAAAAGAGCTGTGTGCGTTTTCTGACACCATGAAGCCACCGCACAGGCAGGTGATGCACCAAGGAAGCGATGAGCTGTGCTTAGCCAACGTTTTGTGAGGGTTAACTGAGATTTAATGTGTCAAATAATGCATGCATCAGGTAATTTCACACTTAATGATTTATTTTTCCTTCAATTTCATTCTCTAGGAAATACAAAAGGGAAAAGGAAATATTCGACATAACAAAAACATAAAATATTTAGGAATGCATTTAGAAAAGGATGTGCATAAAAAACCGAATAATTTTGTTGAGGGATACAAAAGAAGACACAAATACTGTGATATCAATACTTTCCAAGTTAATTCATGAATTTAAAGCTAAACCAATAGAAATTCAACCAGGGCATTTTAGAACTCTAGAAAAATCTACAGTTAATTTGGGAAAATAAATATATAAGGATATGATAAAAAAAAAAATAGCTAGCTTTGTTGAGACTGTTCATGAGGACTTACTGTATATTGGTGAGGATAATGGCCTCTAAACAGCCCAGGTAAATTCTGGATCCCAAATCGCTCACTACTGAGCCTATGGCTTCAACTGCCTCATCTATAAACAGGTGTTTTATTGTACCATCTATTAGAGTTGCAAAGACCTTAGAATAACGCTTGGCTTATGGTAACAATGATAGGTAACATTAACTGGGTGTTTATTATGCATGAGGCATTGTTCTAATTACTTTCTATTTATTTATTTTTCTTCATAGCAACCCTTCAAGGAGTACACGCACCAAGAGGTTAAAGGAATCTGCCTAAGTCCACAAGGCTAATCAGGATACACAAAGACTGAATACTCAGCCTGACACTGGGCTGTATCAGATAATGACATGTGAAAGGAAAACCACAAAAAAGAAGACACTCATCTTAATATTGTAAGACAACAGATGTTGAAACGATACAGCATCACTACCAAAGTTGATCTGTATGACCATATAGAAAATCCAGAAATGTCCTTAATCATACATAGTAATTATATAATTTACATCAGATGAAGCCAATTTTTATAGAACATTTATCTAAATTCATTCAGCAAAATAACACTACATGAATGCACTTCTTTTCTAAATCAGCACTGATCTAGATATTCTAGGTTAAAGAGGCTGAATTTGATTAGCCCAAGCATTGGCCTATCTTTTTGAATGTTTAATATATAGACTTAACAAAATCAGTCTTCTAGGGCTGCCTTAATAAAGTACCACAAACTGGGTAGCTTGGATAACTGAAATTTATTGTCTCATGGCTTAGAGGACAGATGTTCAAGCTGAAGGTGTCACCATGGTAGTCCCTTTCTGAGAGCTGGGAGGGAAGGACTGCTCTTGGCCCCTCTCCTTGGCTTGTAGACAGCAGTCTTCTCTCTATCTCTTCCCTTCACCTTCCCTCTATGCACACCTGTGTTCAGATTTGCCCTCTTCTGAAAACACCAGTCATATTGGACTAAGGTCCTTCCTAATGACCTTGTTTTAATGTAATAACCTCTATAAAAATCTTATCACCATATAAGATTACATTCTTAGGTACTGAGGGTTGGAACTCCAACACATCTATTTTTTTTTTAGAGTAACGTAATTCAGCACATAACGCTTAATATTTGAGTATAAATCACAATAGTAGCCACAGACCCTTAAAAAACATCACTCTGTTGGCCTCACTGATGTTTTTCTTAAGCAGGTCCATGTCAACTAACCCTGTGCTTCTAATCTTTTTCGAGGATTAGTTAAGGTGTATTTAAAGCCTCAGCACAAAACATTCTTCTGGAGGATGTCAAAGATTCCCTCACTCATTTTGCATGAAGACAAAACACATTTCTTGGGCCTGGTCCAATATTTCTGGCAGTCATATAGAAACAACCTTGGTATTTCAAAAATTCCATAGCATGAAACAAGTCCAACAATCAAGCATACAACACACTCCTTCACAACAACATGGAAATCACCGTGGGGAAACGAGCACTTTACACGCAAGGCAGAAGGAAATGGGTTAGAGGAGCAAAGACTGGGTGTGGGCAAGAATGAGTGGAAATCTGAAGGGGAGGTGAAATCTCCATCGCATAATCACAAGATGCCTGGTCACAGTGCAGGAGGCTCTTGTGTCACACCCCCAACCCTAAACAACACCACTCCTCAACCTACACTTAGTGGATTACCAACTGGGACTTGCAAAGCCTTCCCTTGACATTCACAGATACTCATCTCTTTATCACCCCCTATAGAAACGGGGGCTCATCTGCTCCCTCCACTGTTTTGTTTTGTTTTGTTTTGTTTATCAGCAAGCACTCACATGACTCGCATTGTTATCTCCCAAATGTATCTTGAAACCATTCATTTCTCTGCATCTTCGCTGTTGTCACGTTTACCTAAACCACTATAAACTCTTGCCTAGGCACTCTATGTCCTCCTGCGCCTGGCTTCACTCTAGCCCCAAGCTAATTTATTACCCAGGAAGCAGCCTCTCAATTGTTTGCAATGCTCCACCAAGCTTTGAGATAAGAGCCATTGTACTTCTCAGCCCTGTACCACCTGGCCCTGTCTTCCTTCATTTCCTTCCACTCTCTCTTGCTTACAATATCCAGCCTCTCTGCCCTCCTTTTAGTTTCTCTGAATATTCCAGCTACTTTCTGTCTTCAGGGTCAAAATACATTCTTTTCCCTCTTTTTGAAATAGCTGATATTCAACCAGCACACTCTCATACACTTGCATTGGTCATGAAAGCAGGGAAATGCCTTGCTACCCCCTTGGGAAGGGATAGTACCCCATGTCCCTACCCACTCCCACATTCATCCATCCTGCCCCTTTCCTGGAATGCCCTAGATCTCCACACTCCTAAAGACGTAATGCCTACTCTATGCGAGGCCTGTAAACCCTACATTGGTCAGGATTCAACCAGAGAAACAAAGCCAGCAGGAGACGTATAATAAGGGATTTATAGCGAGGATCTGTGTTATACACTTGTGGGGTTTGGCCAGATAAGCCACAAATCTGTAGGGCAGGAAGGGCAAACTAGAAGGGTCGGAATGAACTGAAGCTGCAGTCCATAGCAGAACTTTTCTTTCGAGAAGCTTCAGTTCTGCTCTTAAGGCCTTTTGGCTGATTGAATCAAACTCACTAAGATTGTATAGAATATCTCCTTTACTCAAAATCAACTGATCATGAATGTTAATTACCTCTGCAAAACACATTCATAGCAACACCTAAATTAGTGTTTGCATAACTGGGGACTATTTTATAGTCAGACTAGCTACACTGACTATCACAGACGTTGTTTCAGCACTGTGGTCACTGGTTGTGTACCCTACTAGTAAGTAGTTTAATATTTTTATTATCATCCAGGTATGCTGCTGCTGCTGCTAAGTCTCTTCAGTCGTGTCCGACTCTGTGCAACCCCATAGACGGCAGCCCACCAGGCTCCCCATCCCTGGGATTCTCCAGGCAAGAACACTGGAGTGGGTTGCCATTTCCTTCTCCAATGCATGAAAGTGAAAAGTGAAAGTGAAGTCGCTCAGTCCTGTCCGACTCCTAGCGACCCCATGGACTGCAGCCTACCAGGCTCCCCCGCCCATGGGATTTTAAAGGCAAGAGTACTGGAGTGGGGTGCCATTGCCTTCTCCGAAATGGTGGTTCAGATCAGATCAGATCAGTCACTGAGTCGTGTCTGATTCTTTTCGACCCCATGAATCGCAGCAAGCCAGGCCTCCCTGTCCATCACCAACTCCCGGAGTTCACTCAGACTCACGTCCATCGAGTCAGTGATGCCATCCAGCCATCTCATCCTCTGTCGTCCCCTTCTCCTCCTGCCCCCAGTCCCTCCCAGCATCAGAGTCTTTTCCAATGAGTCAACTCTTTGCATGAGGTGGCCAAAGTGCTGGAGTTTCAGCTTTAGCATCAGTCCTTCCAAAGAACTCCCAGGGCTGATCTCCTTCAGAATGGACTGGTTGGATCTCCTTGCAGTCCAAGGGACTCTCAAGAGTCTTCTCCAACACCACAGTTCAAAAGCATCAATTCTTCAGCGCTCAGCCTTCTTCACAGTCCAACTCTCACATCCATACATGACCACTGGAAAAACCATAGCCTTGACTAGATGGACCTTTGTTGGCAAAGTAATGTCTCTGCTTTTGAATATGCTATCTAGGTTGGTCATAACTTTCCTTCCAAGGAGTAAGTGTCTTTTAATTTCATGGCTGCGGTCACCATCTGCAGTGATTTTGGAGCCCAAAAAATAAAGTCTGACATGAGGCCTCGACTTCAGTTGAAATATGGACTATTTCCTCACTATAAGATAATTTTGTCTTCCCCTCAGGAACTAAATCTTCCTTGCTTTTTCCCTTCAAGATATAACTGAAATCCTGTCTAGTCCCTCCCGTAATCAAATTTCCATTCTTTGAATTCCTACAGCACAATTGTCTCGCATTATGTCAACTTGTCCTTTGTTTTTCATTATAGACAGTTTTTCTCATTCCAAAACTCAATTAGGAATTACTGAAGGGCACAGTTCTGTTCTCTGTATCTTTGCCTCCTTATACTCCACCACACATGCATTTTGTCAACACCCAGTGAATCAATAGGGAGGTTGTGGCAGAGACTACTAGCTTGTTCTTTCAAATCTGCTTTCTCTTCTTTCCAGACAAATAGCTGGATTTCATATCCCAGCCTCCTCAGCAGGGAAATCAAGCCCCATAACAGACTGTGCAACACTCGGACCGGCTCCTTTTACACCTCTTATGTTGCCCTTTCCATGCTTCTTTCTCCTTTTCCTGGCAAGAAGGAGTCTGTGTGTGCATGCTAAGTCACCTCAATTGTGTCTGACTCTTTGCAACGCTATGGACTGTAGCCTGCCAGGCTCCTCTGTCCATGGGATTGTCAAGGCAAGAATAACTAGAGTGAATTGCCATTTCCTCCTCCAGGGAATCTTCCTGACACAGAGTTTGAACCCGCATCGTCTGCACTGGCAGATGGGTTGTTTTTTTTTAACCATTAGGACTACCTGGGAAGCCCAAGAAGGAGTTCTTAGGGATAATAAAACCACAAGATGGAAGGAGCTTAGGTCTTGAAATCATGTTGTTGAGAAAACTGCCCACAGACCAGGAACATCTGCCTTGGACTATTACGAAAGCATGAAACAAACGTCAGCTGTTTTTGAGCTGTCACGTATCGGTGGTTCTACTTGTTATAGCAGCTAGCAGTCATTCTATGATATCCGGTAATTCTAGGAGAAAGAGCTTGAGCTGGGTTTAATACTTAGCTCTGCCACAATAGCCAAAAAATGTGATCTAAGGCAAGTTACTTAATTCCTCTGAGGCTCAACTTCCTCGTCTGTAAAATGGAGATAATTATAGCAACTGCCTCCATCATTTTTTTGTAAGAATAAGTGCATGACTGCAACCAGGCACTCAGTGACTACGCGTTCAGTACTACTCACGTGTGTGTTTAGAATTAGTTCTTGACAAGCAGAAGTTATATTCCAAGAGAGCCCAGAAAAATGGCATTGAAAAATTCATTTTTATGCCCTAACTACAACAGTTGTAGTAGAAATGTTTTAATATGGGAAATAAGCTTATGAGTGGAGGTAGCAGTCAACAGGAGGTGTTTAAAGAGCAGAGACAAGCTAAAGAAGATTTTAAAAGAATATTTCATAATATTCTTTGAACTCTTAGAACTTCTGCCCTGGCAAGGATTTAAGATTTTAGATTAGAGCATGTAAGGACTTTGTATTAGGCTGGTGTGTGTCTAAACAGATAATTAGCGATAGACAATTGTGCTGCTATGTAGGCCAAAGGTACTTCCCTTTCCAGGCTGGGCTATTCAGTACTTAAGGGTTGGTTTGATCTTCCAGAGGGTATTGATGATTAAATGACAAGTTGTTCACCTAGTCACTGGTGGCAAATACAGCAAGGCTGGATAAAGTTACAATATTTGCTTGATTTAGTGAAGTTAAATTTAGATGGAAGAATGAAATAATCATTATCTTTCCTACTGAGTCCCATATACTCCTAAGAGTTCTCAACACACAGCAGGTCTCATGCAGTACAATAAGCAAGACTGAATAAAACAAAATTTAATTAGGCTGAATAAAGCTTTGACATCTGCTTTTAGAAAATCATAGATTTCTTGCATTAACACATTTATCCCTATTTCCTTGACATTCTGTCTTCATGTTTAAAGTTTGAACATATAATTTATTATTATCTCTTAAATCTATTCTTCAGGAGATTTTACATTTTTCAAAGATGGAGGTAGAGGAGTGGAAGTCTGCCGTAATTTGTCCTAAGAAGAAGGTTGTGTACCTAAATAAAATTTAAAATGATTTGAAGTCATGCCATCCTCTGCTATAATCTTCTATCAAGAAGGTCACAGAGATTTGGTTTTATTTAATTTTTTATGTAAGGAAAAAGTATCATAACAGATTTATATAAGGACCAACTTTCTGAATCCATCACCCAAATCTGGAAGCCAGGCAATAATAGATTTTTTAAATGTATATAATATAGACGGATATTTATTGCAGCATTGCTTGTAGTTACAAAAGGAAGTAAAACAAAATAAAAAACATCTAATGTCTATGAATAGGGAAGTGGTTAAATAAATTATACACACATATTTGTAAAAACAAACAAAATTAAAATCCAAAAAAATACAAAGCAAACTCCCTATATTTGTGAATATACATTTTAATGTCTTATGTGTTATTTTATGTAGTAATTTAATCAGTAAGTGTGTCCAACTCTTGCAACCCAACACCGTGGACTGTGGCCCACCAGGCTCCTCTATCCATGATTTCCCAGGCAAGAATACTGGAGTTGGTTGCCATTTCCTTCTCCAGGGAATCTTCCCAACCGAGGGATCAAACCCAGGTCTCCTACACTGCAGGAAGTCTCCTGAATTACAGGCAGATTTTTTACCAACTGAGCCACCTAGAGAAAGTTATAGAAAATAAACGCAAATCCTTTTATGTTGTGGGAAATAAAGCCCACCGGCCCAAACCCAAGAAATAGACTTGGGGACAAACCAGGTGCAGCAAGAAGTGAGGCCTTAATGACTGATGGTCTTGCAAGAGCTGATGTCTGGTGAGCAGGCACACTCAGCGTCATTACAATGGGTTTTTTATCCTCTCCACAGGCAAGTTCCTCCCCCAGTTCCTCACTGGCTGAGTACTACAGGGTTAATAATCTTTCCAGAATGTCACCTGGATTTATTAACCTTGCCATGCACTTCTTCCCGGTCTTATGTTTTGAATTCACCAATAGAATGAGCCCATGAAAAAGTCCTAGGCATTCCACTCTCTCTTTGTTTAGATTTCCCAGGCAAGTATCCTAAGGGCTATTTCTTCAGCAGGCTGTCACTCTGGGCTAGTTGTCCTTGAAAATGGACCACATTAAGTTTTTATTTCTTATAATGTGATTACTCAAGGATGTAGATAATAAGAGTTTGTGACTGTGTGCTAGCTTTGTATGTGGAGCTCAATATTGTTGAACAGGTACAATAGAAAGGTATTAATGTTGCCGTTTTAAATAATGAATAACTCTTTAAAAGGATTTAAATATGAAAGGCATTCTTGAAATGTGGAAGGACATGTCAGTATCCAGAGAAACAGGTATTTTTACACTTTATAGAATTTTCTAAGCTTTGGTATTCTATCTTGTGTCTCAAGTCCCAGAAGCTACAAAAACTTCATGTAATTGACATTCTGTCAAAAACAAACAATACTAGGGATAGTCATAAAAGCAACAGATAGCTCCATTTCAAAAGTAATATGAAACAGAGTGGATTACAACGTTGGATTTTTTTTTTAATGGCTTAAAACAAGCTTATCTTAAATAAAGAGATTAAATAAATCTTTTAATTATTATTAAGAAAAAGTATTCCACATTCCATTAAATAAAAAGAAAGGAAGAAAGGGAGTGAGGAGAGACAGAAAAAAAGGCAGAATAAAAATGAAAGAAAGAGCAGAAGGAAGGAAGAAAGACAGGGAGATAGAAAAAAAGAAAAAGGTAAAATCAACAAATATAGGTAACTCAATTTCCATTTCTACTGCTGATGATTGTGGGGGGTTTTAAGGCACGAGGATGAAAAGCAAAAGAGAAGCAGATGTGGTGATAGCTGCTGACTGTTCCAGAGCATCATCAAAGGCAGAGTGTATGTAGGAGAGGGATGTTAGTCTGAAAGGAATTTGAGGACTTGTCTATTTCCCATTTCTTCATCAAAGCATGATCAATTTCATTGGTACTAGAGCTCTAGAATTGCAGTGGCCCTACAGTTGGGTTGGTCCTACTCCCACCTCCATTACAGATGTGGCCACAGCCCAGGGGCACTGTGCATGTGTTTGCAGTACACTGTCAGCTGCAGTGGAAAATTACACCCAGCCATAGACTGGCCCAGGCACCATGTGAGTTCATGGGCTGACTATGGGAGTCTCACTCATGGCATTCCTCATCACTCCTAATGGCTGAGCAGCCACCAACTGGAACAAGGTGCATAAAACAGGATCCCTCCCCAGCACTGAAGTGAGGAATGGAATATAACCTGGGTCAAGAAGCAAAGTTTAAAGTGTGCCAGAAATGGAAACAAGAGGAGGGATAACAAGTGAATCACAAAGGGAAGGGATAGCTGTCCTGACTAATCAAAACAGTCTGAGAAGCAGAAAAAAAAATACAAAGTATGAATGGTTTACATTGAGGGAATGACCTTAAGGAAGCCAGACATTTCAGAAGGAAAGACGCATGATTAAAATCAGAAAGTGCATTTTAAGAGTAAGTCAGGGAGAAGACTGTCCATCCAAATGTAAGATGTCAAGAATTTCTATTAACTTCTCATATCTCAGTACAGGAGGGATGGCTGTGTTAGGCTAAAGGCTTCTCAGGAAAACAAGCTGGCAAAATATCATGTCCCATGGAGTTTTTAAATTTCCTCTCCAAATCTCATGCATTTGTTTGGGGCCAATTCCAAGCCTTTGTTTTCAAACAATGCTCTATTCTAAAGTTCTTCTGAGGAGAATATTGCCTCCAGGATGAGCTGAAATGACACCAAGTGGGACCCCAGAAGCCTTCCCTGGAGTCTTGCAGAGTGAGACAACTCTGATCCATCAATTTTCTGGGCTTCTTTCTGACAACACAGCCTGTGTGGGGAAGCCAGAGGCCGAGTAACTCAGCCAGCCCAGTCTACAGGAAGGCTGGTTTCCATCGGAGCGGCAGCCAGACTGTGTGACCCTTTCTTCTCCAGTTCACTGACGTGAAGCCTTCTGAGAAAGCCTAGAAGAGAGCTGCCATTTTGACTCAGGCAATTTTTTAATGTTTTCTCATCATGTGAGTATCTTTCACCTGTCCCCTTCAGCTTTCTGTTTCAATTGCTCATTCATACAGATGATAAAATACAGTTCTTTAATTTGTCTTGTTAGGACCCAATGAAAATAGGGATGTAATTTTAAGGAAAAGATGGCATAAAAATAATGACCACGTTGTCCTATATTAACTAAGAGTATATATCTAAATTCTAATGTATTTGAGTACAAAAATTATCCCCAGGAGACACTCTGAAGCAAGAGAGAAATGTAGGCAAACAAATAGGAAGCAGAGATGCAAGGGGGAAAAAATCAATAGGTATGATTCTCACATCCCTCGTTATGGGTATATTTTCCATTTTGTCTTCTGCTAACTGAAGTTCTTATTAATTTTTCTTAATAAAACCTTTTTGTATGAATGTTCTTAACTGTCCTGCAATGGAAGGCAAAGAAATATGAAGAGCTACTGTTGTAGCCACGCCTCCCAGGAAACAAACTCACTCAGAAGGAAAATGCAGATAGTGGAGTGCAGTTTATTACACCGGCGGGCCCAACGCAGAATCTTCTCTTAGCCAAGGACCCCGGCCAGTTTTTGCCCCACTCCAGTACTCTTGCCTGGAAAATCCCATGGGCAGAGGAGCCTGGTAGGCTGCAGTCCGTGGGGTCGCAAGGAGTTGGACACGACTGAGTGACTTCACTTTCACTTTTCACTTTCATGCAGTGGAGATGGAAATGGCAACCCACTCCAGTGTTCTTACCTGGAGAATCCCAGGGATGGTGGAGCCTGGTGGGCTGCTGTCTATGGGGTCGCACAGAGTCGAACATGACTTAGCAGCAGCATATACCCTAAGTGTAGGTGCCCAAACCCACCTCCTCAAATTCCCTGAAACTAGTCTGAACAAAAGAAAAAGAAAGATACAATCAAAGTTAACCTGTGATTCATATGCCTTAAGCCTAGGTAATTAACAGTGGAGAATTATCAATAGGCTTGTGGTCATACCCCAATAAGCATAATAGAATGTATGATTCTGTTGGATTACACAGATAATTAGTGTATTCTTTTAGGCAATGGAGAGCCCTGGGGCTCTTCCTACTGGGGGCCTGGTTTTGCAGATGGTATGTCGTTTCCATAGATACTGGGCATATGGCTCAAAGTCCACAGCCCGGCCCAAGATGGAGTCCTGCTTTCAAGATAGAGCCTGTTCTGTTTCCTCCCTCACTACTTTCAATTAAATTTCTTTAAATCAAAATATTAAATGCATGACATATAAAAATATTTAAAACATCTAACAATGATTATAAAAAGCTTTAGCACAATTAGAAGAAAGAAGAAAATTCACTTCATTGCTTTCCTTTGCAAATCTAGCTGATCTGTCCAAGATCTCTTACTCAGATCTGAAAATGACACAGTCTCCAAATTTGCAAATTAATATTCTTTCTACTGAGCTTTCCTGATGGCTCAGAGGTTAAGAATCCACCTGCAATACAGAAGACACAGGAGACATGGGTTTGATCCCTGAGTTAGGAAAATCCCACAGAGGAGGAAATGGCAACCCACTCCAGTATTCTTGCCCAGAAAATTGCATGGACAGAGGAGCACAGTCCACAGAGTCACAAAGAGTCTGACACGACTGAGCATGAGCACAATTCTTTCTACTTAGCAGTGTGGTCTCAGGAACAGTTTATCGAACTTTTTCTTAATTCAGTTTCCTGAGCTATGATATGGGCAGCATAATGATATCTAACTCACAAGGATGTTATGAGGAATAGATAAATTTATATATTGAAATTGTTTAAAAAAGCAACTGCCACATAGAACTCTGTAGACATTAGCTATTATTACTTACCACCTTCCCTGAGGCTGAAACTCCAATACTTTGGCCACCTCATGTGAAGAGTTGACTCATTGGAAAAGACCCTGATGCTGGGAGGGATAGGGGGCAGGAGGAGAAGGGGACAACAGAGGATGAGATGGCTGGATGGCATCACCGACTCGATGGACATGAGTTTGGGTGAACTCCGGTGTTGGTGATGGACAGGGAGGCCTGGTGTGCTGCAATTCATGAGGTCGCAAAGAGTCAGACACAACTAAGCGACTGAACTGAACTGAACTGACTGACCTTGCCTTTCAATTAAATTTCTTTTTAAAACACCCTTCAAGTTATTGTCTTTGAGTGTTTAGTTGCTAGGTACCAGTGAATCTTGGATGAGAAGGGAAAATCTTTGCTTGTTCCTTTTCTTTCATATCCCCCCAAAATGACTTTGCAGACCATCTTCCCTCTTCAAGCCCATATTACTTCATGGATAATCAATACAATTGATGATGATGAAATAGACAAAATATATGGAAGAAGGAATATGATTTCTATGTCCCAAATTAGACACCTAGGCCAGGGTGTGCCATTCACTGCCATCGTAATTATCATGACAAACTGATCAGGAATAAATTGAGCTGACAAATTGAACTAGGGAAAAATACACACCCATTAGTCATACATCACTTCAAATGCCACCTCCCCAGTGAAGTCTTCTCCAGTCCCACCCATCAGAATCTATTGCTCCCCTATCGACCATCCAGTACCACTTTGCTTGTACTTCACTTTTGTCATCAACCGTGTCGAGACCATGCATCATTCTTCCACTGCACTAGACTGCAAGCTCCTTGAAAGTGGAATCTGTATAATTCATCTTTCTGTCCAAAATCTGTATTCACTACCTCACAATTGTGATAGGTGCGCAGTAAATGTCTATGGAGTCAAATTCACAGACCTCACTTAGAGGTCGCTTATAAGCTTTCTTAAAATATTATATTAAGCATGGGTCATGCATCTAAAATTCTAAGTTCACAATGATTGTGTGAAATGCTATCACTATTTTCATTTATGGGTGAGAAAAACTGAGGCCCAGAGAGGTTAAGGGATTTGCTCAAGGTTACTCTGAGTGGTACAAACAGAATGTAAACCCTGGTTCTATTGGACACTGCTCTTTGGTAAGAAGAAATTAAGAATCAAACACTTCTTTTTATTAGTGGATCTCACTAATTCCTTCTGAAACAGGATCTGACTTTAGGAATGCACTCTCTTTAGGGCAATTATTCTGTAATATTTTACCACAAGGTAACCCTGAGTGTCTTACATGAATAACACTGAGATGGGTAAAACTGCCAGTACCATCACCCTCTGGCCAGTAATGAAAACCCCAGCATATCACCCCTTTGAAAAGTTCTTGTGGACAGACATGATTCCAGGGATTGGTCTGGCTTTGTTTTGTTGCTGTCAATTACTTGCTCCTTCATCTGTTGATACACCTTATATAGGCTATCACAACAATGCCCATACCAGTAAAACTTGTCTGCACACACTCATGCATGCTCATGGGGTTGGCTTCCAGCTACTTCATCTCAGAACTGCAAAATGAACCAACTCTTTTCCAGCTGGAAAACCAACCAGCATAATGCATTAGTATTCAACACAAGCCTGTTAAATTCCACTGTGACCTTTCAAAGTCTATAATTTGAAAAGCATACTGAGTTATTTAAATATGTTGCTTCCTCTCTTTTTTCTAATCATACCATTTTTTAGTGATTTTTTCTTTTAAATCTTTTAACCATTTTATAAGCTTCTGTTTGATTATTCTTTGCAAATTCTCTGCAATATCTAACTTACGTCACTTTCTCATACTGAAAAGAGTGATGATCATTTTAATCATGCATGTGTTGGGAGCCAATAGATTAACTACATGTTAGTGCACAAATCAAAGCAGAGAGTATAGTGTTGGAGTAAGTGTTTTAATTATGATTTTGTCTAATAATGTGATGGTACCAGCTAACACAGCCAGCTACAACTTTCTTTTCTTCTCTAAATGCTCTGGCTACCCACAGAAAAACAAAGGAATCTTGAAACATACAGGATGTTAAAAAGAGGCTTTTTAAAACTAATAAAGCCTAAAACATTTCCTACTTTGAGTTTAGAATCAGTGTGAAATTAAGATAATCATGCCAAGAGAACACCAGAAGCTACCCTGGGGGAAAATGTAAGATGATATCCATTCAAAGCAATGGAGGAAGTAGAAGCTGTTCAATGTAAAACCCAGCATACTCCCCTTTAAACTAAAGGCAGGTTCTGGGTGGACCAGTGCAGAGCAGCAGGATGAGTGTCTTAGCATCCAGACACTCCCCCAGCTCACCCCACCCCAGAGCAGCCTGCCCCAGGCTTCCAGTATTACTCCTCGCAGCAGGAAAGTAGGCCCTGCATTCTCACTCCTCTTTCTCGGTGAGCTCCTTCAGCTCCATCTCCTCACCAACACTTCTATCCCACGCTGTGAGCTTCTCTCTGTTAGGGGCAGGGCACGTTGATTTGCAGCACCAGAGTGATGCGGCCTGTCCAGTGACTACCAGAGAAGCCAGTAGATGCCTCCCTGGGGACCAGTCTTCCCAAAAAGGCTATTTCATAGACCTTCCAACCCCAGTGGAGTGAGAGCTTCATGTGGATGAGACCTTCCAAGGGAAAAGCATCAAAAGCATTTCCTTTTCCTCCTCTTCCTGTTCTCATCAGCGTATGTCATGTCTAGGTTTAATTTGGGGAAAGGAACAAAGCAAGGAAGGGAGGAAACAGAAAAAAACATGAACAGAGTGACTGAGACTACAAAAGCACCCGCCTGCAGGCAGTGGTCTGCCAACTCAGAAAACACATCTGGTGCTGGTCGTTCTTCATCTGCAGTAAATCTCTAAAAATAAACTAAAAAGGTCTTCTTTCCTGAAGTTTCTATAGACTTCGATATCAAGATTCACTAGATCCTGGAAGTGAAGTGTGAGAGCTGTGAATAGCACAGCCCAAAACAGCAGGCAGGGCCGAAGAAAAGCAAGTCAGGTCTTGCATTCCAATGACCATTTTCCCCTCAGGTTTTAACTGGCACATCACTCCTCAGGGGTCGTTATCTTCATCTGTAAAAGCAGAAGTGGCAAATGCATTCCACAGGCGTGGGGATATGGTGCGGTTCGTTGTAGCATCAATAAGAATCCCGTGAAGAATGCATGTATCTGGATGGACATCCAGTCAGTGAGAGACAGCTCTGGTGAGTGCTGTGTGCAAATGGTGGCTTTTCCAACTGCCAGGACTTTCAGCATCTAAAGTGTTTTTAAAGAATGATGAGCGAGACTGCTCGAAGCTGGGACGTGTGTGTGTGCATGTTTTTACGACTCCACATAATTCTGGGAGTTTCATAAGCTTTTGTTCATATGGTGAACTTAAATTACACCATTAGGGACCCGCATCAAACTGACCCTCCACCTCCTCCATCGTTCAGGGGGCTGTTTTTGCTCTGTCTCTGACCAGCCCATCACTCTACGTTGAGCCCTCTCTCTGTCTAGTGAACTCTAGCCTCACAGGAGGAGGGCCTTTATTTCAGTTCTATTTAATCTTCCATTTTTATTTCATTTTTAGATACAAAGATTTTGCTGTGTTCATTCCTATTCAGACACACCCACTCTTCAGCTTGACCTGTGTACCCAACCTCCCTGAGATGCCATCTAGCTTCTGAATCTACAGGCAGCCTCAAGGTTGCTCTTGTTGAGATACGCGACAGGCTAAGACACTACAACGTCATGGGACATCTTTATCCTATGGTGTCTGTTCTTGGCACATTTGGACCTGATATATTTGAGTACATTCTTAATATACAGGAGCATATATGTTCCAGATGATAGATGTCATGCGATCACCCAAAGAGACAGTTGATTTTTAAATAGGTGGCCACATTGTTTTGGCAATGCTGAGTTGCCTCCTCTTAAAACATCCAGTAACTAGTAGGGGAGCATGAACAAGGCAGAATATTCTGCAGTAATAGGCTCTGCGGCATGAAGAAGACTCATTAGAAATAGAAATGTGGGGGAGTGCCTCCTTGTCCTCACTGTCCCTCACTGTCCTGCCCAGCAGGTGCCACCTCCTACTCAGTTGCAAACAAGAAGCTCCCACTAGTTCTCCAGCAGCAACTCTGTTGTCATAATCACCAAGCAAGGTTTGAAGCCAAGCAGCCCAAATGCCATTCTAAGTTTGTAAAATACACAAAGATACATCAATACAGCAGGTGGAGGGTAAGCCTGCAGAATGCAACACACAGGCTCTGTAAACAGGGAGGAAGCTCTCGGCATAACTCTTAAAAAAGGATTGTGCAGAGTCCCTTAAAGATAATGAGAAGCAAATTGATGTCATCATTTGGGAGAAGAAAGGGTGATGATCCTGAGCAGATCTAGCCATCCTTTCCATCAGGTCACAAGGCCCCACCACATGCTTCACACTATCCCTAGATCCATGTGTCATTACTGTTTGCGGTTCATACGTTATCCATTGTTGCTGTTGTTAATATACCATTTTAAAACTGATTTGACTACCTTACAAAGTCATAACCATATAGTCCATCTTCTTAAAAATAAAATGTGTAATCACCTGAAATTATTCCATGTTCTAAAAAGCAGGATAAAAACAACCAAAGCATAAGTGAAGGCTTATTTTGTTACCTTGTCTATTTTGTCACTATGAAAATTCTAGCCATTTGGTTGTTTCACTGGCTTTTATTTCCTCTGCAAAGCTAACCAGACAAATACACGACCATAGTTTCTTGCTTTATGGGCATATTTTGTCAACATTTTAAGATTTTTTTTGAAATCAGGTATTCATTGCATAATTAAATGAAAAGCCACTTGCCAGCCCCTAGAAGCATAACTTATGCTTTGTGATAACTACCTGAACATGTGCAAACTTAATTATGTAAAAAGGTACCTGCCCGTGTAAAATCACCTCTATTGAGATATTTGTAGTAATATTTAACAATTGTAGTACTACCTGTGAATAAATTTCAATCAAAATTGTAATTCACCAATTGCCATTTGAAATACCTTAAAAATTATTCCAGCAGAGAAATGAGAAGTTATTAAGTGCAGAAGGTTGTCATCTGTCAGACCATTTGGAAGAAGGCAGTGGAACCACCAATCAGTCACATCAAAGCACAAGATCTCCAAAGCTTGGCAAAGTTGACATGACATGACCCACTCAAATTCTAGTTAGGATTATTGCCAGGGGAATGATCAATGCCAAATGGCTTCTAACTAACATTAGAGAGAAACTCAAATTCCGAATTAAGTCAGTGAAACAGCTCCAACCCACCAAGTAGCCAATGAGTTTAACAAAATAGAAAAGGCCGGTAAAAACACATGTATATTCAAGCACTCACAGTAAAGTCCTAATGCTGCTAAGAATTTCATTATCATAGGGTATAATAGGTGTAGAGTAAGTTTTATAGGTGTTTTAAAATCAGTGATACATCTTAAAGTCCTGTGAAAAGAAAAAGGAGAAAGGAATGGGAGAATTCACTCATAACACCATGGTTGATGTTGGTGAAAATGACAAGATTATAATCTCACTTTTCCTTTGGTGTTAAAGATGAACTAGTGATATGTTCTTTGAACCATGAGAGAGAATATATTTCTTCAGCCCCATCTTTCAAAATTCAGCTTTCTCCATTAAGCTAACTGAAATCAAATGCTAGCAGAGACCTTTCTTATACCTCCAGAGATCTCCCATCATCTGGGAGGTCAGCCAACATCCTACAGGTTCTACTTTCTGGCTTTCATTCTTTCTTGGACCAAACAACTTAGGACAATTCATAGGCATAGATTTCATTTAAAAAACACTCTGTGCCTTTGTTGAGGAGAAGATGCGGTTCTCTGTCATACCCTTCATTTAAAATACATGTCTGGAGTCCAGTCCCTTGCTCCCAGGCCCTCTGCCCATATGTAAGATGACCTATAGTTTCAATTTGCCTGGGGCCATCTCACTGCGTGTTTGTTGTCAAAGTATTCCTTCTCCTTGACCATTTTCCCAGACGAAAGCTTTCCTAATACCATAATTACGTGCATGCTGCGTGCTAAGTCACTTCAGTTGTATCCGACTCTTTGTGACCCTGTGAACTGTAGCCCGCCAGGCTCCTCTGTCCATGGGATTCTCCAGGCAAGAATACTGGAGTGGGTTGCCATGCCCTCCTCCAGGGGATCTTCCCGACCCAAGGATCGAACCCGCATATCTTAGGTCTCCTGCATTGGCAAGCGAGTTCTTTACCACCTGCACCACAAGGGAAGCCCCCGTAATAAATTATATGATCACTCTATTCATATATGATATGCTAAATATAAAGAATTAAAAATTAATTTCAAGAAGGTACACGTCAATTCACTCTAATTCCTTATATGCAGAGTTGACCAACTGCCCAGAGAAAAATCTTAGATACAAATCTTGCACATCAACACTACTTTCAAAGTAAAGAACATAAAAGAGTTTAATAGCTCCAAAGCCTGGTCAAACTATGGAGGATGGAGTATATGTTGTTGCATATTACATGGAATTTAGTTGAGTAGATAAGGTAGATTATCGTCGGCCACTATCCAGGTGTTCTTTCCTCCTAACACGTAAAGGCTATGACTTCAGCCTGACTGGGTGAGTATAAAACCAAGAATGCACAGCCAACAAGAAGACTGAAGGTGGTGTGATCCAGACTCACTCATTCCTGTAGATGACGTATGCATTGTTGAAAAGGGCAGCAATAGAGCGCAAATCTGTCATATTTCTGCCTAAGGATACTGAACAGCAATGCAAGGCCCAAATACCTTCGCCATGCATTCTTGGAAAAGAAGGCATGCCTTCTTCTACTGGGAAATACTAAAATGAAATGCTCTCCTATTAACCACCATATCAGCAAGGTATCTTGTACAGTGATTCATTTTGAAAGAGAAACTCCTATCTAGAACGGCTATACTAAGTGGAATATAGAAAAATTAATCTAGGTTTCTCTATTGGAAAGAGAGAGAAAAAGTCCTCACATCATTCCAGGAATCTCATTCACCTTAGTGATACCATCACTGGACTGGGCTATCACTTTTCTCAATACAAAATTAAATTTCAAAACTATATTTCCATCTTTTTATACTAAGGTAATTTCATTTGCATGCACTTGCTCTTTTCTATTCAGAGAGGGCAATGGCACCCCACTCCAGTACTCTTGCCTGGAAAATCCCATGGACGGAGGAGCCTGGTAGGCTGCAGTCCATGGGGTCGCAAAGAGTCGGACATGACTGAGTGACTTCCCTTTCACTTTTCACTTTCATGCATTGGAGAAGGAAATGGCAACCCACTCTAGTGTTCTTGCCTGGAGAATCCCAGGGACGGGGGAGCCTGGTGGGCTGCCGTCTCTGGGGTCACACAGAGTCGGACACGACTGAAGCGACTAAGCAGCAGCAGCAGCTCTTTTCTATTACTAGAACTTTATTATAATATTAACTAGACTGAATGACTTTTCTAGAATTTCTCTTCTACTTTTACCCCATCACCAGCTATGATAACTAGAACTTGAAAGTTTTATACCAACACAGAACTTTAGACAAGCCGATTTTGTTTGGGTAGCTGATGTTTAATAAAGAAGGCAAATAGATTCAGTGCTCCCTTGCCTTCCCCCTAGAAAAAAATCTTGAGTTGCAAATGGGGCCAAATCTCCCCACCTCCTGCATCCTCTTTGATCAGAGCATAATCCTTCAGACTGGCTTTTACATTCCGGCCAAATCAAGACATGGCTCTTTGTAAGTAAGAATGGAAGAAGCAGAAAGGACAAGATGGGTAATTCTGCTTTAACACATCTCAGAATCTTGGGCCTCTCCCTTCCCCACACAACCTCAAGTAACCCCACCCTCCACATCCACCCTGCCTTGGCACTGTTAATGCCTGTCGGATTTTCCATTCCCTATGTGACGAAGCAGAACTATTAGATATTCACTAATGCCCTTGTAGCCTGAAGGGGCTTAAGAATCCAAGAAGGGACAGTAGAAAGAGTTCTTTTGCCTGTGTACTGAGAGGCTATTTCATAGAAGCATAGACATTAAATGCTCTTAAAGGGCTTTTAAAATCCAGGATTCTAGCTAGCAAGGTTGCTGTAAACTTTCCTTTCTCCTCTTTCATCTTAAATAGGCATGCAAGATGGAAAGGCCTCCATAATCGCTCAAGAGCATTTCAATTTGGAGAGGCATTGACTCTCAAATTTTCTATATAGTGAGTTTTCTTTCTGTTGGGTATATGACTATGCAAGATAGTTTTTATAATGTTCTAATTTATAAATCTGGAAGAATTTTTTTAAGATAGCTGCAGATTTGAAGATTAGAACCAGCATATGCAGAACTAAACATATTCCTTACATCTGATTTGTACAATAGGCCAACTCCATCCTGAATATGTTCCCTGCCCATAATAACAAAGAACTTAGTCAGTTTGAGCTGTTATAAAACAGTGACAGGTTTTATCCTGTATTGCTTCTACATAGGAGAACAGAGTCCATTTTCCCAGGGGAGATGAAACAAGAACAGAGAAATACAAAAAAAGACAACAAATCATAAATGTTGGCAAGGATGTGGGGAAAAGAGAAGCCTAGTTCACTGTTGATACGAAGGTAAATTAGTGTAGCCGCTGTGGAAAACAGCAGGGAGATCTCAAAAAACTAAAAATAGAACTACCAGCCTGCAGTGCGGGAGACCCGGGTTCGATCCCTGGGTTGGGAAGATCCCCTGGAGAAGGAAATGGCACCCCTTCCCAGTACTCTTGCCTGGAGAATCCCATGGACGGAGGAGCCTGGCAGGCTGCAGTCCATGGGGTCGCAAGAGTCGGACATGACTGAGCGACTGAACTGAACTGAACTGAACTGATGATCCAGCAACTCCACTCAGGTATATGTCTAAAACAAGATAAAAACACAAATTTGAAAAATTGCACCCCAATGTTCATATGTTCATAGCAGCATTATTTACAATAGGCAAAATGTGTGTGTGTGTGTGTGTGTGTGTATATATATATATATATATATATAGTAGTATTGAATAGAATACTACTCAGTTATAATGAAATTTTGGCATTTGCAACAACATGGATGAACCTGGAGAGAGTATTAGGCTTAGTGAAGTAAGTCAAACAGAGAAAAACAAATATTGTATGTTTTCACTTATATGTGGAATTTGAAAAATAAAACAAATGAATGTATATTAACAAGCCAGAAACAGACTCAGAGAACAAACTAGTAGTTTCCAGGGAGAAGAGGGTGGGCAGAGAGGCAAGATAAGGAAAAGAGATTGAGATATGAACTGCTGGTATGAAATCAATTAGATACAAGGATGTAATATACAGCTCAGGGAATACAGACAGTATTTTATAACAACTTTAAATAAAGTAATCTATAAAAATATTGAATCAATATGTTGTACACCTGAAACTAATATAACATTGTAAATCAACTATACTTCAGTTAAAAGAAACATATTATCCACCAACTGCACTCCTAGGTATAAACCCCAAAGAACTGAAAACAGGTGTTCAGACAAAACTTGTACACAAATGTTCATAGCAGTACTATGCACAATAGCCAAGAGAACAACTCAAAAGATTAAAAAAGAAGAAGAAGAAAAGAAAGAGATACAATGGCAAAGGAATTCCTCCTTTGAGGGGAGTTATTCCAGATGTACCACATTCCTTGGCCTAGACCAGTGGAAGGTGTTAGGAATGCTTCCTAGAGTACATACACTTACTGAACTAAAGTCCTTTAACAATGAACTTCACCTATCAAAAAAGCAAAATGCCATATTTTAAACCCTTAGAAAAATTCAGATCCTATCCAAATTGAATGTGTAATTAGCAGGTGTAGTCCTCCTAGAATCTAACATTTTCCTTCTCGGAAAAAAATATCAGTACTTCCCTGGTGGTACAGTGGGTAAGAATATGCCTGCCAGGGCAGGGGACATGTTTGATCCCTGGTCCAGGAAGATTCCACATGACATGAAACAGCTAAGTCTGTGTGCCACAATTACTGAGCCTGTACTCTAGAGCCCATAAGCCACAACTACTGAGCCTGTGTGCTGCAACTACTGAAGCCTGTGTGCCTTAGGACCCGGGCTACACAACAAGAGAAGCACTGCAATGAGAAGCCTGAGCACCACATCTAGAGAGTAGTCCCCCCTCTCCACAACTAAAAGCCTGCGTGCAGCAGCAAAGACCAGCATAGCCAAAAATAAAATTAAATATATGTATATTAGACTCAGTCGTCAAACTGAGTTTTTTTTTTTTAAGTATTATATCTGGAAATAAAATCAAGCTGATCTAGATTTTTTTCTTAAAAAATTTTTTGCAAACTTGGGTTTACTGAATTGTCATAACCTAAACAGACCTTATAAGTGATTCTTATAATTAAGAATCACTTTCAAAAATGTTATCATTATAGTTTTGAAATTGCTAAAAACACACTTTTTGGTTAAATAGATCCTTCCTTTTCCCTTCGGAGAAGGCAATGGCACCCCACTCCATTACTCTTGCCTGGCAAATCCCATGGACAGAAGAGCTTGGAAGGCTGCAGTCCATGGGGTCGCTGAGGGTCGGACACGACTGAGCGACTTCACTTTCACTTTCCTTTTCCCTTAAACATTAGCCCAACTTATTTGATGTAGCAAATATTCTAAACTGAAGTTTATCAACATCAGCTTTAGTGAATTGTTTTATTGGACCTGTACATTGTAAAATATTCAGCAGCATCCCTCACTTCTACCCATGAGATGTCAATAGCACAAGCCCCTCCTCCCTACCCAGTTGTGAAAATCAAAAATCACCAGTCAGAAAGGCCATCATTAAAAAGTCTGTGTGTGTTTTAGTTGCTCAGTTGTGTCTGACTCTTTACAACCCCATGGACTGTAGTCTGACAGGCTCCTCTGTCCATGGAATTCTCCAGGCAAGAATACTACAGTGGGTTGCCATTCCCTTCTCCAAGGAATGTTCCCGAATCAGGGATTGAACGTGGGTCTCCTGTATTGCAGGCATATTCTTTACCTTCTGAGCCACCAGGGAAGCCCCAAATACTGGACAGGGTACTGTTGGTGGGAATAAAAATTGGTGCAGCCACTATGGAAAACAGTATGGAGGTTTGTCAAAAATCTAAACGTAGAGTTACCTTATGATCCTGCAATCTGACTCCAGGACATATATATGGAGAAAACTATAATTCAAAAAGGTACATGTACCCTTATGTTCATTGGAGCACTATTTATAACCAAGACATAAAAGCAACCTAACTGTTTGACAGATGAATAGATAAAGAAGATGTGGTATATAAATATACAATGGAATATTACTCAGCCATAAAAATGAATGAAATAAGGCCACTTGCAGCACCATGGATGGACATAGAGGTTATCATACTAAGTGAAGTATGTTAGACAGAGCAAGACAAATACCATATGATACCACTTATATATGGAATCCAAAATATGATACATATGAACTTTTATACAAAACAGAAATAGACTCACGGACATAGAAAACAAACTTATGGTTACCAGTGGGAAAAGGTGGAGGTGGGAGGGATAAATTAAGAGTTTGGGATAAACATATACATGCCACAGACATAGAAAACAAATTTATGGTTATCGAAGGGAAAGGGGATGCATTAAGAGTTTGAGTTTAACAAACACACACTATGGTATATAAAATAGATAATCAACAAGAATATACTGTATAGCACAGGGAACTATACTAAATATCTTATAATAACCTATAATGGAAAAGAATCTGAAAATAGAATTTACATAATGTATATATATATATATATATATACATATATATAATCACTGAATCAGTCTATACATCTGAAATTAGCACAGCATCATAAATTAACTATACTTCAATTCACATGCTAGCAAGGTAATGCCCAAAATCCTTCAAACTAGACTTCAACAGTATGAAAGGAGAACTTTCAGATGTACAAGCTGGATTTAGAAAAGGCAGAGGAACCAGAGATCAAATTGCAACATCTGTTGGATCATATAAAAAGTAATTCCCCCCCAAAAAATCTACTTCTGCTTCACTGGTTATGCTAAAGCTTTTGACTGTGTGGATCACAGCAAACTGTGGAAAATTCTTAAACAGATGGGAATAACAGTCCACCTTACCTGCCTCTTGAGAAACCTGCGTACACGTAAGGTAGCATGTAAGGTGGTCTGGATGCTGGGAAAGATTGAGGGCAGGAGGAGGAGGGGATGACAGAGGGTGAGATGGCTGGATGACATCATCAACTCAATGGACATGAGTTTGAGCAAGCTCCAGGAGATAGTGAAGGACAAGGAAGCCTGGCGTACTGCAGTTCATGGGGTCGCATAGAGTCAGACACAACTTAGCAACTGAACAACCACAAGAGCAAAAACAAAATAAAATCTTTTCAGACACAGTAAGTATGGTAATAATGGGCTGCAAGGGATATAATGAGAGCACAGAAGATGGACAAGGACAGACAGAATTTGGGGAATAGGATGTGCTAGGCCATAGACAAAGGGCCAACAGAGGATGAGATGGTTGAATGGCATCACCAGCTCGATGGACATGAGTTTGAGCAAGCTCCAGGAGACGGTGAAGGACAGGAAAGCCTGGCGTGCTGCAGTCCATGGGATCGCAAAGAGTCAGACAGGACTGAGCGACTGAATAACAACAACAACAAGGGCGTAGGGGCGAGACATAGCATACTGTGGCTGATATCTAGAGGTTTGGGCCAGGAGTGATAAGAATTAGGGATGAAAGAGAGGGAGGCAACCAGATTGTGCAAGGCCAACTTGTTTTATTTGCTCCTCGAGAACTGAATTTTCCTCACAGCCATTCCTTAGTCATGCCATTTAAAAAGCATCACATAAAATATTACTTTTAAATATTGACAACTGAATGCCAGCAGCATTTTTGCAGAAGATTAATTAAGTCATATTTATGGACAAAGTTTATTTCTTTAGGCCAAACGTGCACAACTGAATTATTTTCCCTAGTATTGGTAACGCATCGCTTTCTTTGAAACCTACTTGGAATACATCCATATCCTTACCTCATCATAAATCCTTGTCACAAATGTTTTTTTCTGAACAGGATTGGCATCTTTGTTGATTTCTAGCTTTGTTTGGTCTTATATTGAAATGCTTGGTCTTATATTGAAATGCCGGCTTTGTTCGAGTAGTGCTTGAGAGAAGCAGTTTATCCATCTGCATTCTATTTCAAACAGAGCCATTGACTCAGGGAGTGAGACACTTGACCTATTTGTGACTCCCTTAAGCTCAGCAAGAGAGCAAAAGTTAGGTCTCTGATTCTATCATCAGCACTGACACTTTCTGGCAAAAGGAAATTTAAATTTAAAAAGAATGAGGCTTTAACATCATCATTTTGTTATCTTTTCTTGGGTGATTTAGTCCTGTGACAGTACTGGTAAAGAAAGTCAAGTTTTAAAATGCGCAATAAAGGAACAGAGTCTATGCGACTCCAACAATCTTCCTTTCACGTCACAAAATAATCAATCCTTGCTAGAATTGTGGTGTCTACTCTTGTTCTCCTCCTTTATTGAAGAATATGGGGAAACATCAGTTCCCACAAATATTTATTACAACCACTCTGAGCTAAGCACTTGAATATGAACACGACCTAATGGATAGAAAGTTGACTAAGAGTTAATATAGTGGAGGATACAGATAAAGACACAGATCATTAGAGTCCAGGTGATAAATGTGTGATTGGGTAAAACACAGAAAGAAATAGCTGACCCATGAGATGTACACACTGGTATATTTAAAATGGATAATCAACAAGCACCTACTTTGTAGCATAGGGAATGTTGCTCAATGTCATGTGGCAGCCTGGATGGGAGGGGAGTTTGGGGGAGAATAGATACATGTATGTGTATGGCTGAGTCCCTTTGCTGTCCACCTGAAATTATCACATTGTTATTCAGCTATTCTCCAATATAAAATTAAAAGTTTTTTTGTTTTTTTAAATAAAGAAATAGCTGATCCAGTGGGAGAGGTCTGCAGTTAAGATTCTTTAGGGAAGAGACCCAAAGCATCCTAGAGGAAATACCCTGGGAGCTACCTCTGCAAAGGTGACAGGCAGTTAATTCGGTGAAGAAGAAGGGAAATTGCTCACATGGAGAGAAAGCACAAGCAAAGAGACAGCAAGGAAGGTCTCAGGGCCTGTACAGAGGATGCAAGTCTGGGAATATGGCCGGAAGATCCCTGGAAAGGATTGGAGGCTTTACCCGATAAGCACTAGGGAACTGCTGAAGGGTTTTAGGCTAGAACATGACAAAGACAAATTGGTATTTTTGAGAAATTCCTATAATATCTGGGTAGAAAATGGGTTTAAAGTAATAACCAGAGAGAGGTAAGGCAGCTAGTTATTCTTTGTTGCAGTTGTTCAGACAAGGAGTGACTTGGGTCAGTTCTTCAAAAGTGGCGGTGGGGATGGAGCAGAAACCTATAAGAAATGTGACCTGGTGTCTAGAGGAACTTAAGATTTTAGAGACTGTTTTTAAAAGGAAATGAGGAGAGTAAAATTCTTAAAGATAAATTGAAGTGCTTATATTTATTAGATCTGAAAACAACAATCCACGACACTTGGTAAGCACTCAAGAAATTAACCAGGAGTTAAAATAAGGCAGTGGGGCTCCATTGTTGGAGTGGGGTTGGGTAGGGGGAAAAGATCAGGAAGTATAAACTTAAGATTTTTTTTTTAGAAGAAGTAAAAAATGTATTCAAAGTAAGTTCATACCATGTAAATACTCTATAAATATATGACATATAATATGAATATTATGTTACTAGAGTTAATTGTCAAAGAACTAACATGGAGCATGTTGGCAAAGCTTGCTTCTTTTAAAACTGTGTCTGTTAGGGAACTGTGCATAGAAAAGTACTTAGTGCATAATCATTGATAGAAGACCAAATGGAGGATAGAAAATAGGAAAGAGAAAAGCAGATCGGGGAGGTAAAAATATGCCCACAAGAAAACAGCCTGAATAATAATAGAAATGCTTGAAAAAAGATTTAAACAATGATTTCTCAATAGTGAGAATTATTAGACACCAAAAAATGGAAGTAACTTCAATAAAGTGGTCAAGAGCTAGGATACTGGAGTTCTACTGCCTTGGTTCAGATCCTAACTCCCCAGGTTAACAGCTGCATGAACTTGAGCCATTTCCTTAACTACTCTGAGCCTCAGTATCCCCACATGTAAGCTGGTTATTAGGCTTGGTGGGGATTAAATATGTTTGCACATACAGAGTCCTTAGACTAGTACCTGATACAACGTAAGCATCATTTCATATTGGCTCCTTATTACTATTATTGGAATTGAAATTTGTTGAAGATGGTGGTTGGAGAAGGCGATGGCACCCCACTCCAGTACTCTTGCCTGGAAAATCCCATGGGCAGAGGAGCCTGGTAGGCTGCAGTCCATAGGGCTGCAAAGAGTCAGACATGACTGAGCAAATTCACTTTCACTTTTCACTTTCATGCGTTGAAGAAGGAAACGGCAGCCCACTCCAGTGTTCTTGCCTGGAGAATCCCAGGGATGGGGAGCCTGGTGGGCTGCTGTCTATGGGGTCGCACAGAGTCGGACATGACTGAAGCGACTTAGCAGCAGCAGTAGCAGCAGAAGATGGTGGTACTTCTTGTTTATTGTTTGTTGGGGTCAATGGAGGGAGTGGGAACAGGTTCCAGTTTTTCTTTGGGACCAAGTCAGTGATTTTGAGAATCTTCTCATTCTAAGGAATTGATTTATAAGCAGTCATCTGACAGTCTTGCCTGTCACCACCAGTCAAAATTTGCATGCATTTTGAAATGACAGGCTATTTACCAGTAATGTCCTGTGCTCTCAGCCTGGTCCATGAAGCAAGAAAGACTGCCTCTTCCTCCATAGGAAATCTACTTCCTTCCCAGTCATTTTGCAACTACAGCTACGGTACAGAGAAGGGTTGGGATCCATGATCTGTCGGTGCCTAGTTTTCTGAGAAGACAATGTGGTATTTCTCTAAACAATTAATCTAAATGCAATCATGGTAGATTTGTTAAATTGGATTTAGCCCAATTTAGCTCAGTATTAAGAAAAGATGATCATTTTTGGCAGCTGCAGACAAAGTACAAAATATTTAGGACATACAAGACTAATTTCAGTTGCATTGCATGGAATCTGCAAATTATCATTTGCCTTTGAAATGAGCTACTGGCTGAGCCCTAGAAATGACTGCCAGACACATGCAAAATGACCCAATTCAAAGGGATTATTTCTGCACCAAAAGATCTAAGGCGTAAGTGTTTGCTTTAGTGACTATAATTGTCTTCAACAAAACAAAGATGGGGAAGAAATGCAGCCATTTTGCAGGGAAATTACGTTGTTTCATGGGCCTTTTAAAATATAGGAAAAAACAGGAAAAATCACATTTCTAAACTGCAATTTGCCTTAGCTGATGCATGCTTCAGTTAATGCAACTAGAGGAACTCCTTTGGAAACTCAGGTTTTAACGAAAAATCAACTGCTTATTTTGGCACCACATGTCACCAAAGGTGCTGATTGAAGAAACTATTTTACCAATTGACTGCACTCTGCTCTTTTCCAAAGTACTGACCAGTTGTGATGCTTTCAGCTTCTAAAAGCCAAAAGAGCTTCCTGTGCATGTGTGTGCTCACTCAGTTATATTCAACTCTATGTGCCCCCATGGACTGAAGCCCTGCTGCCGCTGCTGCTAAGTCGCGTCAGTCATGTCCGACCTGTGCGACCCCATAGACGGCAGCCCACCAGGCTCCCCGTCCCTGGGATTCTCCAGGCAAGAACACTGGAGTGGGTTGCCATTTCCTTCTCCAATGCATGAAAGTGAAAAGTGAAAGTGAAGTTGCTCAGTCGTGTCCAACTCTCAGCGACCCCATGGACTACAGCCCACCAGGCTCCTCCGTCCATGGGATTTTCCAGGCAAGAGTACTGGAGTGGGGTGCCATCTCCTTCTCCAGACTGAAGCCCTAGTTGACTATAAAATGTGATTTCCTTCTGCCTTGCACTAAAGCTTAAGGGTATGTGTGCACATGTGGTTTGGTTTGTATTTGGTTTAAAATAACATCATGGAGGATACCCTTTTTTACTATGACTCTCTTCTTTTTGATAAGGAGACTATTGCAGGGCAGAAAAAGAGAAACTCAGAAGTCTATGTGCTTGTCTATAAGCATTTGTTTGTGTGTATTGTTTGCTCCTAATAATATGTCAGGCACTCCCACAGACTATCACAACAAAGGCATTTTATACTGTTCAAATATCTCCCAGTGCTTATATTAGAATGCAGATTATTTTTCAGCAAGCAACCACAAATTTCCCCTTTACTAGCACTTATCTCTCTCCTTCAACTATTTGTCCACTTCACCTCTCTTTCACCAGTAGTCCTAGCTCCTTCTTCCTATTTGCACATGTTTTTTCCACTATTCCTTAAACAGGTATGGTTGGAAAAGCATTTGTGAATTTTATATTATAAAGTCTTTCAAAGTTCTAGCAATCAAAATGCCCAATACTTCTCAGTGTTCTCAGAACTAATCCTGGTGCTCGAGTTGTTTACAGACTGGGGGCGGGGGGTGGGTGGTGGGAGGGGCCGTGCAGGTGGAGTGTAACGTATGTTGAACCACAAAATCTGAGGGTTGAAAGAACCTGAGAAGCTCTCTGATCAGCATTGTTTCTTGGAGGAAGTATTCTCTCTGTGACATAGTGATGAACTATCCCGAGGCAGCCCAGGCTTCTGGGCTTCCTAGGATAGTGAATTCACTACCATTGACAGATCCAGTTAGTAAACTTTTCTCTCAAATAAAGAGATAAAATTTTATTTCTTATGCCTTTTCCTATTGGCCCTAATTATGCTAAATTGATTCTTCTTCCACATGTGAGCTTTTTTCAGATATTGATAAATTTTCTATTATCAGAGATACATCTTGGGCTATTTCTTCTCACTTTGTATACTTTCCTTGAACAGTTTCATTTATCCTATGACTTTATAATTCTCAGTATCATGATGACTCCTATATGTTTTTTCCCCAGCTTAGTTTTCTCTCTTAAGCCTCAGATCTGAGTTTCCATTTATTTCCTCTGTGTTGCACAAGTTTCCTTAAACTCAACTGCTTTCATGATCTCCCTTGGGTCCCAAACCTGTCTCCTTCTCCCAGAATCCGAGTGAATGTCACCTTCATGCACCTCAAACCTCAGAGCCATCTTTGATTCTCCATTCCCTCTCATTCCCATGATAAAAACAGAAAGAGCCACTAAGGATTTTTAAATGTTCAAGAGACACAACAAAATGGATTTTTTAAAGAAAAAAAATTATCTGTAGTGACATATAAAACAGATTAGAGATGTATGGATTTAATGTAAGGAAATCAGAAAGGAAGCAGGTTTTCAGGCAGTAATATACAGGTAAATGGATAAGTATGTGGACAAGAAATTTGGAAATTAAAACAGCAAGAGACAGAAGACATGACAAAGAAAGAAGCAATATGACAGTCTATACATGGATATAATAGAAAGTAATGGTTTCAACTAAATCTGACTGGTGTTCATAGTAGAGTGAAGAATCACCTACTTGAAATCATTAGCCATCTAAAATCTCTTTTCCTCTGTAAGGAACAGTCATTCACAATCAATAACTTTAAAATTCTCTTTCCAAACTCTGCTTCTAATTCTCCTAGGTATGGAAGATGTGAGACACAGGAGTTATATTTTTGCCCAGTTTTGAGATCTACCCCAGGTTATTTCCTGCAGTGAGTGACTGGGGAGAATCCCAGGCTAGTTTATGAGCTATAAGCTTCAATGACACTAATACTTTACTTGAAAGATAATTCCATATGCAAATAATTTCCATGGGTATGAAGTTCTATCACATATTTGAACAGTAGCTTTCATGAGACTGAATAATCATTATGAACAAACAGGTGGAGTAATAGTGATGAGGCCTAACATCAATATATGCACTTTAGGAGTCTTCACAGTGTTATATGAATGAGAAAACTAAGAGCTGAGAATATTTTGCAAGCTCAGAATAGTAGAGCTCAGTTTGGCTGTCAGCTGGTGCTGACAAGACAGGTACCCACTGGATATTTTAATTGTTGGTTGAGCCTGAATGAGAAATAGGATAGTGAAATGTAGCTGAGACAAATGGTGAAGACATTTTTTCCCTCTTTGATGAGCTGGGGTGTGGGTTATTCTAGTATTACAGGTCTCATTCCCTGAATCTTGAAAGTACAATGTAGAATAAAAATGATGCAGCAATAGAGAGTTCACAGAGGTCAAACCTATTGGACATTTCAGGATGCTACATCTGTATACTTTCAAGATAAATTATTTTAGCAACTAACTCTAACATAAAACCAAGGAAGGATCCAGAATTCAATCATCTGATTTTTATTGAGAATGTCCTATAAACCTATCATGAAGCTAAAGGCTCTGTGACATTTGAGTAGTGCTCCAAAAAACTTGCATGGGAATTATTTTCTTTGATCATCATGAAAATTCTACACATTAGTTAAAGCAAGTAATATTAGAAATCATACATGAATAAATTGAAGTTTTAAGAGCTCTATAACCTGCCCAAGATTCCAGAATCAGTAAGGGGTTCTGGTTAATAAGGACTCCAGCTAGAATTCTGTGCTTTTCCCTGAAGAACATACTATCTCCCAAGGCAAGCCAAGATTAACCCTCAAAAAAATAAATTCATATGTTAGCTTAGTTTTTAAGACTGAGGCACAGGAGGAAGTAAGAAAGAGGAAGACAGATGCCATATAATGTCACGTATGTGGAATCTAAAACATGCCACAGATGAACTTATTTACAAAATAGAAACTGACTCACAGACAAACAAAAAAACCTATGGGTACCAAAGGGAAAAGGGGGTGGGGTGGGAGATAAATGAGGAGTTTGGGATTAATAGAGACATACTACTACATATAAAACAGATAACCAATGAGGGACCTACTCTCATAGTGCAGAGAACTATATTCAATATCTCATAATAACCTATAATGAAAAAAATATGAAAAAGAATATACACAATTTATATGTATATATGTATAGAACTGAATCACTTTGCTGGACACCTGAGACTAACATAACATTGTAAATCAACTATCCTTCACAATAAAAATAAAAAAACAGAGGCACAGGAAATAGAAGAAAAAGTTAAAAAAAATCAAGGTCAAATATTGTTGGTTATGGGATCATTTTAATGTAGTGGTTCTAGTTCTGTTTTGGCTCCAAAGCCTACATTGTTTATTCTATAGCACTCTGATCACACCTAAAGTCATAACCTCCAGCCTTAGTTTATCTTATTCCCGTAACTCAATATTCAACCATATTTTAGTGTGCATAGTCTCCCTGACAGACTCTGAGATCATCACGGAAGTGGTGGCTAGGTGACTTGTCTAAGGGCACACAGTTGAACACGGCAGCACAAGGATTTGGGGCAAAGCTGACAGAATACAAAACCTGTACTCTTGGCTTCCTTGGTGGCTCAGATGGTAAAGAATCTGCCTGCAATGCAAGAGACCTGAGTTTGATCCCTGGGACAGGAAGATCTCCTGGAGAAGGGAATGCCTACCCACTCCAGTATCCCTGCCTGGAGAATTCCCTGGACAGGGGAGCCTGGAGTGCTGCAGCCCACGGGGTTGCAAAAAGTCAGACATGACTGAACAGCTAACACTACTGTCTTTTATATGATCATCAATAACCAAGAAAGTGTGCATGTGATTTTTATATATACGTAACAGAAGATGAAGGGCTATGACTTTTTTATTACTGATTCTTGTTTAAAAAAAAAATTAATCCCTACTGGCTTGAATAGTACAAACTGACTAAATATATTCAGCCAGCTTTAATTCTCAATTGATAAATGAACTCATATACAAATATATGATATCTCTTCTGCATTTACCTTGTTGTAAAGATTATACCCACTGTTTGCCTGTTAAAAATTATTTTTAAAATACATTGAAAGGTTACAGTGACTATCCTTAAGAAGTAATTGAAATTGAGCCAGTTTAGAAAGAGGAAAACCAAATAGAACAAAACACTAGAACAGGATAAAATAAATAAAAGCTAAGAAATTAAAAGTATATTTGTTCAGCTGTCTATTTTAAACCTCGGGTAGGCACTTAACCAAATGTGGGTTTATTTTTCTCACTTTATAGAAGAGGTCTAGAAGTAGATGGTCAAAAGTTTTTACAGAGTTATGAAATGTCATCAGGCATCTTATCTTTCTTTTCTGTCATCCTCAGTGTGCAGATTTCATCTTCATGTTCACAAGATAATTGCTGCATTCCTAGGCATCACATACACATTCTGGGCAAAGGGTAAAAGGCAAAAGTTAAGATGCCAAATTAACCTGTCCCTTTTAAAACACCCAAAAAATTCTTAGAAATTTTCTACTTCAGAACTATATACCAAGAGTGTGCATGCGTGCATGCTCAGTCATGTCCAACCCTATGTGACTCCATGGACTGTAGCCTGCCAGTCTCCTCTTACCATGGAATTTTTCCAGGCAAGAATACTGGAGTGGATTGCCATTTCCTCCTCCAGGGGATCTTCTTGACTGAGGGATCAAACCCATGTCTCCTGCTTCTGTCTCTTTACCACTGGGGAGCCTGTGTACCCAAGCACCTCCCCTGATTGCAATACAAAGGAATTTAGGAAATTCAGTTGTGGTTTTGGTGAACAAAATTGGGAGCTATCATTTCGGAAGATAGAATGCATATGAAAGAGGCAAGCCTCATTAACTACCATGGAAAGACGTTAACAAAATTGTCATTATTCACAGACAATGTTTGTGAAATAAAAAACTAAAATAACCTGTAAAGAAACCACTAGGACTAAAAATGCTATATGTATACAGTATATAATTTTTAATTCCTATATACCAATAACAATTAGAAAGTATATTTTAAAATATTTACAGTAATAACAAAAGTTATTTTATGCCTAGGAATAAGTAAATCTAATAAAAGATATAAGAGCTTATGAAAAAATATATCAAACTTTATTTAAAAAACATAAACAGATACCTATATAAATGAAAAGCTGTATTGTCTTCATAAATGTAAAGATATATTATCAACATAGTAATTCAAGTTTGTATTGATTCAAATCCAAGTTTATCTGTGAATTCAAGACACCAAGATAGTTTTGCAGAGCAGTGTTTTACAATGCTGTCTTCTGCCAAAGCTAATAATAAAAGTCACAGTGAGTTGTATGATTCTTTTATTTTACAAATGTTACTAATTTTAATGGAGCCAATCATTATTCTTTTCATCTACGGTTTGTGATTTCTATATTTTTAGATATTTTCTTTCTTATCCTGAGATTATGGGGCTTCCCTAGTGGCTAGGTTGGTAAAGAATCCACCTGCAGTGCAGGAGACCCGGGTTCAATCCCTGGGTCAGGAAGATCCCCTGGAGAAGGAAATGGCAACACACTCCAGTATTCTTGCCTGGGAAATCGCAGGGACAGAGGAGCCTGGCAGGCTACAGCCCATGGGGTTACAAGAGTCAGACATAACTTAGTAACTAAAACACCACCATCTCTAGGTTATAAAGATAGTGCCCATATGTCTTTTTTGAAGAAATTTCCTTTTTCCTCTTTCAATAGGTTATAAGATGGAATTCTACAGAGCACATTGATGGAAGACATCTGCTAAATTCTCTTCCAGACCTGATGAGTAGAAAGAAATACCTGTGTCAACAATCACGTGGGCCATCTGCTTAGCTGAGGCAGCCAGCGTCAACCTCCTCTAGAAGGACAGAACATCACGTTACGCCTTTGTCATCAGACACAGACAACTGTCATAAGGAGACGGGTTCACACAGCCACGCTTTGGAAGCACCTCTGCTCTCCTCCAGCCCTCTCTGGCCTCTATTTTTGCCATAAAGTATTCCTGAACTGGGACTGTGCTATAACAGTTTTCATTTTAATTTTTAACAAATATTTCCTTTCTCCTTAGACTCTACAAACAATGCCTTTTTTAATCCCTTAATGCTTCTCTCAGCTTCAATTTTAGTCCTCTTCTTAATTTTTTCTTTTTTTCTGAACAGCTGAAAGCCCCCTGCAGTGGAAGCATGGATTCTTAACCATTGGACCATCAGGGAAATCCCTGAAACTATGTATATATAATTAATTATATTTATTTGCTTATTGGAGCCCTTAGCTCTTCCATTCCTGACTGTTCCCAGCGCCCACTCACTCACATAGCTTCCTCCATCCCGGTCTTCCCAGGGCTCTCAGGCTCCACCTCTCTTGTCCAAACCCGTCCTTTACCCCTTGGTCTGATCACTTAACTAAGCTAGCCAGGTAAACCAATCTTCAGTGATGAATTGTGTGGGTAAAATAGACTTCTGTCTTACTCCTTCTTCTTGCCATGTTTGCATTTTAAGAGGCATTTTCATCAGTCCTGTCAACTGAAAAAAAAATGCACAATTATAAAGATGAGTGTTATGTTTTACTTGGCGGACAAAACTCAGGACTTAAACCCGAGATGCAGCATCTCAGATAACTCTGAAGGACCACTCCAAAGAGGCGAGGGGCACAGCCAGGATATACAGTTTTTGTAACAAAGACCAGGATGGACGGAATATCAAAAGTTTACTGTTAATTAAAGAAAACCAGATATCTCCAGTTAAGGAATTTAGCATGTTTCTATGTATAGGAGGCTGCAAGAGTCTGGGCTCATTAAAATCACTCCTTTGATGTGTACCTCAGCTATCTGGGGCCAGCATCCTGTGCTGCTCATCCTGGGTCCCCTCAGGGTGCACCATAGGGATGTGACTGTGTGACTTGATGGCTGCAGCATCCTTCTTTTAACTGATATGGCAGACAGCATTTTTAGTTCAGTCCTAATGCAAAAAGCTAGCCTTCCTGTGGATTAGGAGGATAAACTGGCCCGTTCAAAGGAGTTGTAGACAGCGCTGGGTGAATCTAAAGAGCGATTGTGCTTATTTCTGTGACTACCAGGCAAATGAAGGGACCAGTTGCTCAAACAGACTCATTTATGCCCCTGAAGTCTCTTCCATTAGACTCTATCTACTTTAAACACAGGTTTCTGGGGACACAAGGCACTGCTGTAACTGCAGGAAAAGTACCATGGTAGGAAAATGGAAACCAGGAGGGAAGATAGAACACGGGCATATGCCCCAAGGACTTCCACAGAGGTCTGGGGAAGAGGTTTGAGATAAATGATCAACATGGCTTTATGCTATGGATAACTATGGATATAAAAGATATCACCCAGCCGCACACGTGGCGGGAGAAGACAAGAGGTCTTGGGCTGGAATCCTGGGAAGTACAGATACGTGAGGATCAGGCCAGGGAAGAGTAGCCTGCAGAGGATGCGTTCAGAGAGGTGGGAAGAGAACTGGGAATAATGCCACCACCACCATCCGCTACCATCTGCTGGTATTTCTATGTGCTAGAACTATGTTAATCTTTTCACATGTATTTTAACCCTAATCATCAAAACAACCTCATGTGGTAGAGATTATTATTATTATTATCTCAAAAGTATAGACAAGATTTAGAAAAGAGTAAGGAATGTGCCTCAGTCACAGCACTGGAACAATCCTGTTGGAATTCTGTAGCAGATTAAACCATGGACCCTACTCCTGCATGATGCCCTGTGTCTACACCTTTCGTCATGTGACTTTGGGGCCCCTCCTACTAGAGTCAGGGTGGACCCCCTACTCCTCACCCTTGGACTCAGCCATTTGTGTTTTATAGTCAAAGGACAATGGGCAGAGATGAGAGTGTACTTGTTCCAACCTAGAACCTTGGAGCGGGGCCATAGTTCCACTTGCTCTTTGGGTTTCTGGCATCACTCCCAGCCTGCAGGTTTCCTTAGCTTGCTTCTAAGAATGATTATACAAGGAGCTTACCTGAGTTTATCTGAAGCTAGCTGGACCAGTAGCTTGAGGTACCCTCACCTAGCAAACCTACTCTAGATCAGCAGACCTCCAGCTGATGCGTAGACATAGGACCGAATCATCTGAGAGCCTCAGAGCCATCCCAGCTAATATGAGAAACAAATGCTTATTGTTGCAATTCATTAAGACTGTGCGGTTGTGTGTTACCCAGCATTATTTAAGAAAAGCTAACTGATGGAGAAATGAACCCTAGTAGATGATTCCAGAATTCTGTGTTCTTCTCTGACCTGAAAGATACCAGGAATGTCAAACAAGTGGAGTGTGGGGGTTTTGTGGATTTTTGTTTTTGTCTATGTGTATTTGGCCATACCACATGGGTTTGGGGACCTCATTTCTCTGATCAGAGAACAAACCCAGGTTCCTAAAGTGAAAGTGCCAAGTCCTAAGCCCTGGTCTGCCAGGGAATTCTCTGGAGGAGTTGAGCTTTAAGAAAGAAAGAGTACCCATCATGGCCAAATGCTGCAAGATTAAATAAGATAATTATGAAATGTATCATCTCAGAATATTTTCTCACCAAGTAGGTTTGAATTACAGTGTGGTACCTCAACAAACCACAAGTTGAGGTACCACAGAAGTTTCACACAAGGACAGGGAGTGTGACAGACAAGCAGATGTCTCTAGAAAGAAAACTCCATTTATGGCTGCAAGCGCAGGGTGCCTTTGGATGGCTGTAGATTCAGCTTTCACGCTGGAACACCTGGTAAAGAAGCCTAAGGGGAGGCAGCTAAGTAGCACCAGATGTGGAAATCAAGCCTGAGTTAATTTGCTCTACATGAATACTGCTGTCTAGAAAATCCGCCTTTGGTAATGAGTAACCTATGACCAGTCAGCAGTTGAGAGCAAAGTACAAACTTCATCAGGCCATTTAGGTCTTACTATCATATTGTGTTCATATTAGACCATCATGCTCTTAAATATAGTAATATAATGAAAGTTTTTAATTTATTATATATTTTAAAAACCTTTTGAATAAGATACTCACTAATATATTGCCAAAATAGGTATTTTCCTATTTGATCCAACAAGAATATATACCTGTTTGATCTTAGCCAAAGGCTCTTAGGCAAGATCATAGTGAAAAAGTAAAAACAAAAAAACCATAATAACAGAGGAGTGGAAGATGTGTCAGGATACTTGGGCTTGAATGTTGGCCAGGTCACTACAAAGCGCAGTCAACTGACCTTACTCTGTAGACTATAGATATTTCATCTCTAAAACAGAAGAGACAACCATAGTTGCTGCTTCTGACTTGCATTACTGGTGCAACAGGCTTTCAACTCTCAAATTATATAAAGCTGGTTAATACAGCACTGAATTCTTTGGATTAAGTAAACGTCTTAGAAACTTTACTGGAAGAATGTAGGAATTCTTTAAAGACCATAATATAAAGAAATTTATGACCCCAAATAATATTATAATATAAGGAAGCTTCTAACCAAAAAAGACCAAAGAAAAATCTTTAAAGTGAAAAACTGTCATTGGAATTGGAACTAAGGAGCCATGACAGCCCCTAACCACAAAATTTGAGGAATTTGGGTTTGATATAGCGGATTTGGAGCATCAAAGACTGACTCACAAATCTTCTTCCAAGAGAATGGAGCAACATTACAGAGAACAAGTAAAAGAAACCCTGGGATGGAAGCCCTGGCAGAATATTGCAGAAAGTCATACTTCAGAGGGCTTGGTGGAATCCTGGAGCCCACTGGACAATCATGCATCGCTTCTGTAGGGACCTCTGACAACCAGAGATTAGGAACACTCTGTGTCTCCAGGAACAGAGCTTTGAGAGAAAATGACAGCTATACCCAACAGATGCTTTGGGGCTATTACAGATTTTCATAATCCAGCTTCTCAGTGGAGACAAGAGCTGACTCCAACAGGGGACAGCACTTTCTGAAATGAAGAGGGATCCTCTAACCTGAAGAGGGGAAAGCTAGAGGTGTTACTGGACTGTGGAGAGATGGGGACCATTTCACCCAGAGCTGCTTGCATGTGAAGAGCAATCAAAAGTAGTCGTGCTGGCGAATAGCAAGGCCAGTGCTTTCCCAAGACAGAACTTCTCGTCAGTGAGCCACTTCTCCTGGACTTGGGAGGAACACTTTCAAAACTAGAGGCATCCCTAGTATAAATCAGAATGCTGCTTCTCAACTAGAAGCCTACTGCTCCATGAAGGAGACCCAGAAGGACATAGCCACACTTTGTATCTAGAGTACAGGTTAGGCCAAGAGAAAGACAGAGCCAGGAGGCTGGCCCACAGTACAGTGGTACCAACGAAGAAAGAAAACCACGCAGAGAAAAACTGCCCTCCTGCAACTAACTCTGTGCCCCGTGCCCGCTCAGCTCCTCTGCGACGATAGACAACCAAGTTTGGAGATGTAATATAAAGAGTTTTTTTCTTAATTTTCATTCGGAAATCCAGATTGCTTTTTTTTAAAAACCATAATCAGACCCCCCCCCCTGCCCAAAAAAAGGAAGAAAACTCCAAAAGAATTAGCACAGATAATTTTGGCCCACCTACCCAGACCAGACAAGTTTGTCCTCATTCAAGAATGGGGAACCAAAAAAATGAAAAATACCACCATCAAGTCTCTGAAGAGATTCTGCCAATATGAAAGGAGATAATATGGCATGAAAGAACCAGATAAAGAAGAAACTTCTGAAGACTTACTTCAGGAAGAAGAATTAAATTTTTAGGTAGAAAATGCTTTTCCCCCCTTCTAAAAATTAAGAAAATATGGTACAGTGTAAAGAAAATAATAAAACAAGGGCTTGAGATAAAATGATAGCTGGCCAAGCTAATGAAAAGTTTTAAAGAGAAAAGTCATTGCAGATTAAAATAGTATCAATTAAAAAAATACAATCTATGTTATAGAAAATTGAATTTCTAATAAATATTGTTTTGAAAATAATCACTTAGGTTTCAGAGGAAAAAGGATAAAGATATAGAAACATCAAAGAGAAGATGATAAAAATATAGAACAGAGTAAGAACACAATATAAAAATTATTTTTCATTTTAAAAATTTGGATAAATAACATGAAAATAACATCCACAGCTATAGCAGTCTCCCATCTCCCAATAGGAAGAAAAAAATTTGGGGTTGAAAGGACTCTTTATATCAGAAAAATTTAATAATAAACAACTGACATCGAAACACAGCCTAGAAAAATTAATGACTTGATCCAACCAGAGAAAAAAGATTTGCCCAAACATCCAAATACTAAAAAAGGAAAACTAAGTATGAGCAAGGGGGAAAAAATCAGACATTTCAAATAGAACATGAGATATAAAACAATAAAACAGATTCCCCAAATAATACCAATAGACAAATATTTAGCTTTGAGAAGAAAATATTAAGATCTGAAAGTCTTATATCCATTAAAGTTGCAATTCATATATGTAAACAACATTGAGACTTTTTAAACTTGTGAAGACTCCAAAGAATACTGCCAAAATTCAGCCTAAAAATGGATGAAATTAAGAATTCAGACGGGACATGGTTGATGAAAAACTAGTGGTGAGCACAGAAACCATGTAATTTACCTTAAAAAAAAATGTAGCTATGAAGTGAATGTACACACATATTTCTTTTGTAAACAAAGTGAATAATGTGAAATGTATAACAGTGTAACAATAATAAATTGGGACAAACATTCCAGAGTTTATAATAGCCAAAACTAGGAAGTGGGTATGTAAGGAAGAGATCAAGTTTCAAAAGACAACATTTCATTTCTGGTGTTGATGATTTGAGTCATTCTGATGAGTAAATTATACGGAAATTTTATTGTTCCTTGTAACTTTGTTATCCTCACCAAAGAAAGAAAATAAAGGTATAAAGAAAAATAAGATTTCGATCTCAAGTTGCATGAAATTTTATTCTTGAAGTCTTCCAGAAGAAGTTTCTTCCAGATAAAGAATGAAATTTCATGTAACTTGAAATCAGTTTATTGAGAGCCATGAATGAAGCATAATGTATGATTACTGTAAAAAGAGGAGCTTTGTTATCATTACCTTTCCTTTGTGAGACAAAAAAATCAAAACGCTTATGAAGTTTTCTAATTTTTCTTCATGCAACTTGCTGAGAAGAGATTAATGTTAATTTAGCCAGCTAAAGGGGGAAAAGAAAGCAGGAGTAATAAGACATAAAGTGTGTGTATGCCTTTAATAGAAATTTATCTTTAATCCTGTTCAAAAGTATCTTTCAGAATACCAGATAAAGCCCTCCCATTTGTACTGGCTTGTTATAAAACTGGGAAAAGGTGGCTATAAAATAAGAGGGATAACTCTTTGCAGTTTCAAGCTTTTATCTTTGAACTCTGACATGTCAGGTAGCAGGCACAGTAGCAGAACACACAGGAATTCAAGAGATCACATAAACTCCAAATCATGTGATACTCCTCCAGCCTTACCCCCAAACTTATGCCTGAGACTGAGATTTAATCATTAGCATTATAAAATATGTCCTGCAGTATCTTAAATGTTCCATAGGGCTGCTGCTGCTGCTGCTGCTGCTAAGTCACTTCAGTCGTGTTCGACTCTGTGCGACCCCACAGAGGGCAGCCTACCAGGCTCCCCTGTCCCTGGGATTCTCCAGGCAAGAACACTGGAGTGGGTTGCCATTTCCTTCTCCAGTGCATGAAAGTGAAAAGTGAAAAATGAAAGTGAAGTCGCTCGGTCATGTCCAACTCTTCGCGACCCCATGGGCTGCAGCCTACCAGGCTCCTCCGTCCATGGGATTTTCCAGGCAAGAGTACTGGAGTGGGGTGCCATCACCTTCTCGGCCTATTGCTCTAGATATCGCTTCTATTAGAAGCAAACTTTTGCTAACAAGCAACCCTAACCCGAGATCAGAAGCAAAAAAAAAAAAACAAAAAACACCTATTCTGAGTAACAGGGGGAAGAACCAGAGAACAATAAACTCAGTACTTGAGGCTACCTACAGGTGATGCTAAGAAAAGAGAAGTGAATTGGGAGAGGAAATGGAGGAAAATGGTGACTTAGAGGATCACTTTCAAAATAATAGACTTGGATTAATAAAAAGAAAATGAAGCCAAGAAGTTGACTTGCCCAGGTTGACACAGTAAATGATGAATAGGATCTGAGTCCAAGTCTGATTCCTGGTACTTAGCACTATAACCTACTACTTCCTGGATTTGCTAAAGATTGAAATTTAAAAAAAAAAAAAATCCAGGAAAGAGACAAATAATTCCTATATTTTGCTCATGTTTCTCAGGAAAAGAGAAATCCTTAAAATATGGATGTAAGGTTAATTTTTGACTGAGGTCCTTCAACGTGGAAATCATTTGTTTTAGACCCACTCTGAAATTTTAGAACCAGATGTTTGGCATGTTTAGTGTTTAACTATATTCACTCATCAAAACTGTGCATACATCATTAAGGGGCGGATTCTGTACTCACATAATAATATTAAAGCAGCAAGCCAGACCAAGTCATTCTTGACCCAAATTGTAGGAAATTTTAAAATTTTGTTTTAAGCAGCTTTATTCCATTCAGTCACTCAGTTGTTTCCAACTCTTTGTGACCCCATGGACTGCAGCACACCAGGCTTCCCTGTCCATCACACAAACTCCCAGAGCTTACTCAAACTCATATCCATTGAGCTGGTGATGCCATGCAATCATCTCATCCTCTGTCATCCCTTTCTCCTCCTGCCTTCAATATTTCCCAGCATCCAGGGTCTTTTCCAAGTCTTTTCCACCTGAGTCAGTTCTTCCCATCAGGTGGACAAAGTATTGGAGTTTTAGCTTCAGCATCAGTCCTTCCAATAAATATTCAGGACTGATTTATTAATAAAACAACTTTACTATCTACTATATGAATCAAATTAACTACGTTACCATGAACTCGCTACCTCATCTTGTAATGCACAAATTGCTGAACCCTGATCTGCCTCCTAGGACTGACATGGCATCATTAGTTTCTTGTATCTGACTGAGTCTTGAGTCATATCCATTTTACTTCCATATATGTACATCCATATTCACATCCACATTCCTGTCTCCTGTAGGTTAGAGTAATAGCTTTCTAATTATTCTTCTTGTAATCACTCTTACATTATCTCATTCATATCAATGTCAAAGAAAGGTAACAGTTTTATAAATAAAAATCTGATCATGTAACTTTCATGCTTTACATGTATTAAAGCTCCTGGGTGGGGCAGGGGTGGGGTGGAGGGGAACTGTTTGTTAACCACTCCTCACTGCCTGGCTCGGAGAAGGCAATGGCACCCCACTCCAGTACTCTTGCCAGGAGAATCCCATGGACAGAGGAAGGCTGCAGTCAGACACGACTGAGGGACTTCACTTTCACTTTTCACTTTCATGCATTGGAGAAGGAAATGGTAACCCACTCCCATGTTCTTGCCTAGAGAATCCCAGGGATGGAGGAGCCTAGTGGGCTGCCGCCTATGGGGTCGCATAGAGTCGGACACAACTGAAGTGACTTAGCAGTAGCTTAGCAGCCTGGCTAACACCTAACTTTCAAATCTCAGATTTTCTCTGGGAAGAGTTTCCTATACTCTAGCAGTGAAATTCTGCCACATATTTCCAGCTGCCTTCCACATTGACAGCTTTTATTATTAATACATTGATTATTACCTGTTCAATGTTGGTCTTGCTTACTTTAGTAAGCTCCAAGAAGGCAAGAATCTCTTTGGTCCTGCTTATTGCTCTGTTTTCCTCCTTTAAGAAAGTGTTTCCTACACAATATTTATTGTTTGATTGATTCACTTATAGGTATATCATCAATTTGTACAAGTCTGAGAATAGGCAGATGAATGTCTGCTAACTGGTATTTTCATTGAAAGACCAAAGGGGTCTTTGAGCTTTATTTTTAAGAGTCCTGGTCAGCATTGATTGTAGGCTAATGGGCACCAGGTGTCATAAAAATCAAGGCGTAAACAAATTTGTACTCAAGAGCTGTTGAAATCCCAAGTTGCTACAGTTTTTTTCAAGGGGCTTTCAGCAACCTCAGGAAACTCTTACCTGTGCCAACCATTAGATTAAAAGAACTATTTCCAGAGTGCTAAGACTGCATGCTCTAACTGCTGCCAGGAATTGATCTTCCAACAGAACTATTTGTTCTGAAGAGAAGTATGGATTCTCTGACAGAAACTTAGACCAGATTCTGGAAAAACAAACAGTCATGAAGGTCATGGTCCCTACTTTCTCCATTCGGGTTGTTGAAATGCCAGTGTTTCTACAACAAGGTTTGTGAATTTGTAAATTTATCTGATAAAAGCCATGCCACAATTTCCTCAAAAAACATGCCATTATACGGAAATCAGTGCTGAATATTCATTGGAAGGACTGATGCTGAAGCTGAAACTCCAACACTTTGGCCACCTGATGAGAAAAATTGCCTTATTTGAAAAGACCCTGATGCTGGGAAAGATTGAAGGCGGGAGGAAAAGGGGACAACAGAGGATGAGATGGTTGGATGGCATCACTGACTCAATGGACATGAGTTTGAGTAAACTCCGGAAGTTGGTGATGGACAGGAAGGCCTGGCGTGCTACAGTCCATGGGGTCACAAAGAGTTGGATACAACTGAGCAACTGAACTGAACTGATACTATGAATAAGAAAAACCTGTCAGAATTCTCACATCCTTCTTAGGGAGGAATGAGACCTCCTTGAAAGAAGTACAGAATGGAATCATCTGTGTCCTGTGTTAGTCATTCAGTCATGTCCAACTCTTTTCAACCCACGGACTATATAGCCCACCAGGCTCCTCTGTCCATGGAATTCTCTAGGCAAGAATACTTGAGTGGATAGCCATTCCCTTCTCCAGGGGATCTTCCCAACCCAGGAATCAAACCAGGATCTCCTGAGTTGCACGCAAATTCTTTACCATCTAAACCAGCAAGCCTATCCAGCCCTAGCTATCCATGGACAGGAAAGAGAAACTTTGATTCAGAAGACGTAAGACTATGGAAAGTCTGCCCATCATTTTGGTGGTGGCTTCCTACTCTTCTAACCCTCTGGTACACTGCCTTAGTCCTTGCTCAGTGACCAGTTCATGAATCAAATTGATGAGCATGACCTAATCTTGCTGCGAACTCAGAGGTGGCTTCCTCCCTCCAGTTGCAAGTGGAATGTAGGTTCTGGCCAGTGATGCCTAAGTTCTAACAAATTACTTATTGAACAAGTTTTATTTGCCAAGTGCTTAACAGGATCCCCGAGAAAACCTTAAATCTCATAAGTTTATTGTGTCTCAGAAACAGTCCCAATTGGTAGGAAACAGATGACAGAGGGCTTTAGAGAGAGAGCCAGGATTGACACCCAGACCTCAGGACTCTGCCACATCACAGCTACCCTGGATGGTAGGGTAGCTTACCCTGGGTGTGGACCTCTGCTGTCAGCCTCTCATAGGTCCACGGAGCAGGCAGCATTCTTAGGAAAGCCTTGGAGGACTGACAAGATTTATCACAAAGGTGATGACCAGGGGGTGGAAGAGAGGACTCCTATATATCCCTCACTGAAGAAGGGAATGGACTTTCTCCCACTCGTGGTTGTAGAGCTTCCATAAACCTTTCATGATTACTCGAATCCCAAGGACCAGAAACCACTTCCTTTCTCAGGCCATCCTGAACTTCTCTGACTCTGACTGCAGGCTCCTCTTGAGGCATGGGCTCAAGGAGCCCCTTACCCATTCACTAGGTCACTGAGAACAGACTGCAGGTCGCAGATGGGTGTAAAGTTTTCCCCAGTACATCTGAAACCCTGACTTAGAAGAAACATGAAAAAGAAAAGCAGTGGCTTTCTTTCCCATAACTAGGATTCCTTCTCAAGAACTTCTCAAATTCTGAGAGTCGTGAATATAGGGCTTAATAATGCAGATACAGAGGCTATTTCATTCAAGTTCATAGGAACTTCTTGGCAGGTAAAATGCCTTGTTTATCTGTGTGTTTCCTGCCACGCAACATGATTACTATTGAGAAGTTTCAAACTGCATCAATAAACTCTTGTGTCCGCAAGTTCAAAGTTTTAGAATTTATGACATATAAAATGTATGAACAGATATATGGGGGAGAGGACAGGAAATGGGTTACGATTTGGGTTTGGTGCATTCCTCCTTTTTTCCCATCGTTTTTCTCTCAAATGAATAAGACATGATGTGTGATGTGTGGGCTGCAATAGCACCTAAAGCATCCTTGCAAAGTCCTTCCCTGTCGCTTCCTCTTGGCTCATATGTGATGGTCCTAGAACCAGCAGCATTGTGTGTTTGGCAGAGTAAACCCCCCAGAATTACACTGCTGGTGGGGAAATAGGCAGATATATGGATTCAACATGGAGGTGAAGAGGAAGGAAAGAACAGAAGCAACTGATAGAGATTAGAAACTGTAGGAAAAGGGGAAAAACTGCAGGATAAAAAGGTAGAATCTTCTGTTGTCAACTACATGTTAGAGAATTAGTAAAATCTATTTTATTAAGCTGTTTGTTTGACTTTATAGCAGAGTTGCCATAGAAAATAAACTCTTTATATGTGCTGAGTAATTAAAAGCACTTCTTGGTTCTTTACCTTTGTGCCAACCAGAGGGGTCGAAGTGACCTAGAGTTGCCCTGAATGAAAAGGAATAATAAGTTGGAAGTAAACATTCCAACTCTTATTAGACCACTAACCTGAATCCAATCCAAGATCAACAGACTCCCCCTAACTAGTGTCTAAGTTTTATTTCCAAATACTATTGCTTTACTAGTCCCTGTATTCAAGTCTTAGAGAAAATCTTAAGAAACTTAGTGATTTTATGTTCCTTTGTTATTAATTAAGTGGCAATTAGAAATACATGCAAACCTTGCTAACCACTCCTAAAGCTGAATTTTCCTCCAAAGAAAATGCATCATATAATAGAAAAATTAGTTTTATGGATCTTCTTTCCACAATCTAGAATCTTTTCCTTTCAACTCCCAATACTACTTATCTAACCCTATTAGGCTTCTTTTGAGATCTGTTTGTTCAGGATGAGAGAACATCATAGACCTAAGTCCACTAAACAGCATAACTGGGGAGAATGGCATGTCTTCGGAAGACTCCCAGGTCTCCAAACAATGGGTTCAATGGATTTCTTTATGGTTTTGTACAACTCTGCATGAACAGAACCCAGGTTGTATACAATATCAACACAATTTTTCTCTGCAAACATATAAAAAATATACTTTGTACTGGAGGGTTGCCTTGGCTCTCTAAAAGTGTGTCTAGTATAATGAGCATTGGCCGGCAATATAGAAGAAAATATATTCTATGAGAACTGTAAAAACATCCCCACTATTCTACGAATAATTCCTTGGAGGAAGCCTTTGACAGGTAGTCCCCAAGCTGGGCATTCTTCTGGGCATGTTTCTACATTTGGTTGTTCTGGAGGGTACCATTATGAGGGAGTTTATCTCACCTCTTCAGCCACTGGGATGGCAGCTGGGTCAGTGAGCCAGGCAGACACCTGAAGACTTCAGGACTGGTAGAAAAACTCTTCTCATGTATCTTTCAGGTACTAAGAAGAAATAAAGCTCGTCATAATTTTTGTGACTCTGGAGAATGACACTGATCAGTCTATATCGGTATCTAAATGTAACATTTAGAAATCACAAAGCTTTATAAGTCGTGAGTAGAGCTCACTGTAAAACTGTACCTGAGTAAGAAGACATGCCAGGACATGAATCCTTGTGAAATGATTCAAATATCTTAGTGCTCATATCTCAAGTGGAAAGGATGTGTGTACCACGGATACAACTCTACTTTATAAATATATGGATGTAGAGTGCTTAAAAAACATGTTTTGTGAAAAGAAAAATACACCAAACTGAAGCTTTTAAGTCCATAAGCCTGGGAAATATTTCTCACTTTCTACTTGCCCCAGGCTCCAGTTCTCAAAAAAAGTCTGTATTTACTTGTGCTTTAATGGCATCAATATGTTTCTTATTTAACACATGTTCATCTTTAAAAATTTTTATTGGTCTGATATAAACCACTAATTGAACTTGATGTTCAACTTGAAAAATTTAAGATAATGTGAATCTGACAAAGAGAAGGGCTCTGCTGCTCATAAAACCTAAGGGCTGGGTTACAAATGTCAAATCCATAAAACCAGGCAGTGTGTGAGTTTTTGTGGCATATATTTTTTTGTGCGTCTTTCATCTAAGGATGTCTCAAAGACAACACTATTCACATGAAAGTATCTGCAATTATTGTTGGATTGCAAATATGTGGCTGCCTGGGTTTGGCATGAGAAAGTGCAAATACAGTATGATTCACCACATTAGAAAATGTCACATTTTACTTTCCTTTGTTTCTTTTCTAATTACTTGAACAGGTTTGAATAATTCATTTGCTGGGGAAAATAAGGCTTCACATGTCCTGTCATTTTGACTGAGAGAACAAACTATCTGCCAACTAGAAATACCAAAGCCCCACCCAAAGGTAATCATCACGTTGTAGCTTGACACAATGTTTTACTGGAAAGATGATTATCTCCTTCAGGGAATGGCCTTTTAGAAATGTGAATTCCATATGGTTTCATGAACAGACGTCCAACCGTTTCAGTAGCACAGAATTTGGAGGATGTCAGGTAGGACTGTTAAACCCAGGGCACTATTGAAGAGGGGAAAAAATGGGCATTTCTATCTAGCTTGGCAAGTCTAATTGTTGGTGAAAACTTGTGATCAAATTATAATGGGGGAAAGCTGTCATGGAGATAGTTCCTCCAGTCCATACAAAACACAAGCTTGGGAAAACAGCTTTTGAAAGCTTTTAGGAATGACAAGTTTTCTGGGGGCTGGTTTCTTTGAAGCAAGAGAGGGGAAGCTCTCTTAGGATCCTCATGGACTGACTTTGGCAAGGATAGGAGCCCTCACTTGCCAGGGAGCTTCATCTTTGCCTGCCTGAACAGGCAATCGCTGACTTGAGTGAGGAAATAAGAGAATGCCTACAGCCGGGAAAGAACCAGCTCTTCCGTCTTTTTCCCTTCTTCCTCTATTTCCCTCCCCGCTCCTTTCTCTTCTTTCTCTGCTGCCAAGAAAAGCCATGTGCAGGAGGCAAGAATAAAATAACTCAGCAACTGAGGTGAGATTGGCAGTTGCGGGTGTGAAAATATCAGGAAAAAAAAACACAAAACTATATGATGCTACTGTCCTGGAATCTTGCAATTTCCCCTTCTACAGAAAGATTCAAGATAAAACATCTTTGCTTTAACCCCTGAATAAAGAAGATAATTGCTACACTATGCAAAGTACCCAAACTCACCAACGGACCCTCTCCTGAATGGATCCCAAGAGGAGAATTTGTGTGTGAGGTTAGAACAGAGGTTTGCACCTGTTAACCCTTCTCTTTGAGCTTAGCCTAGGCGATGGAAACCTAAATCTCAATTTCAGAAGTTTCAGTCTTCACTTTGCCTCTGCTCTTTTGACATACTCTTGTGTTATTTTTGTTATGGTTTCTTAAGACTTCCTAAGCGTTGACAGTGGACCCAGCACTCCCCAGAGTTCCTCCCCAGAGTTCTTCTGCCTTTCACCAGCTCATGTGTTCATGCATCATTGGAACACAGTTTGAAAACCTGGTCTCTGCTCTACCATTAAAGTGATATGACTTGGGTATATTCTTTTGCCTCTTTGGGATCAGTCACTTATACAGCATAAAAGAGTTTCTAAGATATTCAGCTCCAACTCTGTGATTCCATGACAAGTGAGTGATTTTGAAAATCCATTTGAAAATCAAATAATTCTGCTGGACTTCATTGGAGGAAGGTCTCATCAGAGGCAAATTTGTGAAGCTAAGAGAGACAAAAAACGATTATGTGAATGGCTTAACCTCCATATGTACTAAGCAATGGAAGCAGGAATTGATGCCAGATCTGTTTCATTATCTAGATTTTGTGTTTTCATCTAACCAATATTCTTGGAGTCAAAGGAACCTCAAAGGAACTTCCTAATGAAGAATCTATGGAAAGCAAATGGCCTACTCAATCTAACTGAAGAGTACAACCATGCTTTGCAGCTGAGCTTTGCGAGAATATGGTGGAAACTGGGACTCCTATGTTTGCTATGTAAACTGAATCATTGGAAAAATGTCTTCATCAAACCATGTCTCAGAATTCACTTTGCTGACCACCAATCCCTGTTTTGTTTTGTTTTGTTTTCCCAAATCTCATCTGAACTACAAGGCTAGGGAAGAGTTTATTACCGTACTTCCTGTTGCCCTTTCCAATCAGCAAAAATCTTGGAACATTAGGCGTAGCCTACTTTCTCCAACATTGTTTCAGGTTGATTCCTAATGCTATCACAATGGATGCCTTTCCATTTGCAAGTGTACCCCATGTCACCCCAGGTGTAAACACCTAAAAACTCTTATGCTAATAATATTTTTAACGTTAGAGTCATTTTAAATGCTTTAGAGAATTTCACTATATAGGAGAGTCTCTACTGAAAAATGTTTCCCAAGAAGGTTATGGTTTTCCTGATTCATCAATTTTGCCAATTTAGATTTTCATATGTTTTGTCTAGTTTAAAGGGAATCACAAATATTTTGAGAAAGTGTCTACACATACTCTAGATCTTATTGTAATGATGACTTTGAGATACATAGTTTTTTATATTAAATCAGAAATGTTTCTTCAGTAAATAATGTATGCGAAAGATTTCCTTAGTCTTGCCTTTCTCTCCTCTTAGGAAGAAAGTATAGGATGATTGGCAGTGTAACTATAGACACTTTGCAAGACTAAAAGGGATTACTCAGTGTGGTATCAGCACATGACGGGGAGCTCGGGATTGGAATGTGGGGCTGTGGCTGGAAAATGGAAGGTTGGTAAATGGGGAGGGTTGGAAGGGTGTTTCTGGTAGGGAATCAGGTGAATACCAGGGTGCATCTGGGATGATGGTTATATACAAGGCTGGAAACATGCTTTTCCCATCCAGAAACATAACCACCATCTTCCCTATTAGTGTATTTCCATTAAAGAAAGGATGTCCTTTCTATCAATAAAAGGATGTTCTTCCAACCACCCAGGCTTGCAACCTTTGAGTCATCTTAAATTAGTGATGCATAGAATTCTAGAGTTGGCTAAAATCTTCAAGGATACATAATCTAATTCATTTACTTTTCAGACAAGGACATGCAGTTGAAAGAAGAACTTGTCTTCTGCAAGTTCACACTATAAGCAAGAACCAGACCCAACATCCTAAATCCCCATCCAGTGTCCCTTCCACGGCTCTACATGCTTATTCCCTTTCCTTCAACTTTTATTCAGCCAGATGCCAAATTCCACTAATTCTTTTGAAATGTCCTTATATTTACTCTTTTCCTTGACCACAAACCTAGTCTAGCCTCTACTTAGAATGACTTCCTAAAACACTCCATGCCCCTCTCTGCTCAAGTCTATTGTGCTCACCATAGTTATCCTAATTGTCCTCAGACAGTCATTTTATCATGTTTCTCAAGAAACCCCTTGCTAAAGTCTGACAATATGGGAGAATAAAAATGATTAGGGTTTGGAACCAGCTAAATTTGAGTTCAGATCTCTGAATTACCCCTAGACTCATAAGTTACTTTACTTCCCTCAAACTCATTTTTCTCATCAGCAAAATGTGAATTGCACTTATAAGTAAAAACACTCAAAACAGTGTTTATGGTGAGAATGGAATGACCTCATGTATATTTAATTGCCCAGCAAATAAAACATGTTCCAGAAATGTAAATTCTCTTTCTAAAATTCACACCATTTGCAATGTCTCCCACCTACCAATCTTCCAATTGTGCCAATTGGTAGGTAGATTCTTCCAAGAATCTTCCAATCTCCGCTTGTCCCACAAGACAAGTTCTTCACCCCAGCAGCTTGGTCTGGCTCCTGAACACATTGCACTGTCTCAGCTTCTGCAGTTAATCCCACTCCCTGGAGATGTTTGTCCCCTTGCTTGTTTGTACAAACCTTTCTGATCTACCCCAGTCTATGTCACCTCAGTTCATACTTCCACTCTCCAAGAGGGAAAAGAGGTATTCCAACAGAGCATGTGAGTCTGAAGTCTATCTCTGAACTCCCAAGCAGGCATCTCTCCTGTGGGATCACGAGTTCTCCTGGATGGCACTTGTCATCCCTCATGTTTGCTGCCTTGCTCTGACAGTCACATCCCCAACCGATTCACTCCCGCTGTGTGACACGGGACTACCGTGGCCCTGGGACTACCCACCTGACATTATTCTATTTCCAACGCGGTTCTCAGCACGACTTCCCTGTTCTGCCCTCGTTCACCATGCTACCTGATGACACAAAATAACCCTTGGAAACTCTGGAGTCCGTGAATGACTTAAGGATCTAACTTACTTGCACTCCTCAGATCTTCATATCAGGTCTGAGTCCATCAGTGTATCTAAAGGGAAAGATGGTTCCATGGGACACAACCCTCAGTAACATGTGAACAACATCTCACCATCCTCTTTCTGAGACTTTTAGTGAGTGTTGTCACACCTCTTTATTAGTCTTGCTTTCCCAGTTTGTCACAAGCACGCCTCCTTCCCTCTCAGGGTTGTAGATGCTGGGCCTGAACTGGAAGTCACTTCCAGGGGTCCTGGGAAGTGTCTCATACAAATAAATACCATACATTCTGAGCTGATGGAAGACACTTTTTGTCTCCTGCAGGCTAAGTTCTCAGCTGGGTTAGGGCACTCTCAGGAAGGTAGGAAGTGCCCTTTGCCTGCCCTCTCCACCTCTTCCTGATCAGGTGAGTGACTTCACGATGTTTCCAATAATAGGTCTCAAAGCAAAGAACTCTCATTCTCATGATCAAGTGAGTTAATCCACATAAAATGCTTTATACTGTGTGTTGATGTGTAGGCTGCGTCATGAACGAGAGTCTTGCTGAGGCAGAAAGTGGAGGCTAAAATCCAGCCCACACTCCATCTTCTAGGCCTTGGCTGCCCAAAGGTAGGCAGCACCCCTTTTAACCTGTACAAAGGGACCATTGCTTATTAAGCCCTGAGCCCACCAGATTGAGGGAAGAAGGAGGGGAGGCCGAGGGGAGGGATTGTTTCTGAGTTACGTGAAGACTCTGTATGGACCAGTGCAGGCCATGTGAGGGCATGACACAACCTTGATAAATCCTGGCTATTACAGCTTTTATGACTGAGTGCCAGTAGTGACTACCTTAAAGAGAGACTCAGAACCAATTACTGAGATACCAAGGATTAGGGCTTTAAGTTGACGGCCACAACCGGCACACAACCGAAGAAAATGCATTGTGATCTAACCAAACGTCCTCTCACTGAGCTTCTGCTTATTGTCTGTAAACTAGCCAGAAATAACTTCTGGATATAGTTGGCCTTTTTCTTTGAAAATAGGAATATTCCTTTAAGAGAGAAGCCACCATGTATTTTCATTTCGAAGTATGATGCCTCTGACCTATTCTTCTGGATTAGAGATTGGCTCATGTTATCCCATAGAGTTCTTGTTCGAATAACAATCAGGCATAGAACACATTTATTTTAGGCAAATGTGAGAGATAGAGCAGTGTTTTATTCAGAAAGGAGCAAGAGAAAAAAGTACTTTTCTTCCCATTGTAAATACTGTACAATGAAATTCTCAGACATGACATCATCAGTTTCTGGTTTCACAATGAGGAATCTTAGTCCATAGAGCTGGTCAGGGGAGAATGAGAAGCAGATGCAAGCAATTTCAGAGAATGTGACTTTAGCATTTCTAAACTCTGTTAGAAAGTATCCACTTGAAATAAACTCTCCAGGAATTATAGAATTTTTCATGAAAACAAAGGGGTAAATAAAGTGGTAGGTTTAAGAAAAGCAAGTTTTCAAACAGTTACCTAATTTAGAATATGTGATTATAATAAAAACATGGAAAACTATATTCTCATGCAAGACTTTGTTTTAGCTTCAAGGAGGATTAAAGTCATAAAACTGGTTTAAATAAAATATCTAAAGCCTATTTTTTATCACCCTTTCTAGATAAATGGTACCACTTTCAAAGTAGCTGAAGAAAAAAATACAAATATTGAGTTTCAAAAAGTGGTATATTCAGGGTAATATAGGCATTCAGAGTTACGGGCTTGAAGACACATTGTTAAGAGACTGCAAAGCTGCAATTCAAGGACAGATGATGGAGCAGTACCAAGGAATGGAGATTTTCCATTACAGTTTACTGTTCACAGTACTTATATGACTTAAGAAAAAATATGGATTCCCCACCACCACTCTAAGTGCATGTCATTTATGAAGAAAACATATCAAAGTAGACATACGCTTTTTAGAAAAATGTTAATGTCAAGAGTATAACATCTTCCGTGTTCAACCTAAAATATTGCTAAATGTTGATGCTTCTTGCATGGGGTTTAACTATTGGCTATTTTTATAGGAGTATCACAGAAAGCTCATAATTACATCACATTCAGGAAAAGACAGTTATTTATCTTATGAAAAACACAGAGGAGAAAGAATCTATATCAATAATACATAGGTAATTAAAATATTCATGAGTAAAATATACACAACCAAATAAGTTATACAGAAATAAAGAGAAATAGTTCAGTTCAGTTGCTCAGTTGTGTCCAACTCTTTGCGACCCCATGAACTGCAGCACACCAGGCCTCCCTGTCCATCACCAACTCCCAGAGTCCACCCAAACCCATGTCCATTGAGCCAGTGATGCCATCCAACAATCTCATCCTCTGTCGTCCCCTTCTCCTCCTGCCCTCAATCTCTCCCAGCATCAGGGTCTTTTCAAATGAGTCAGCTCTCTGCATTGTGTGGCCAAAGTATTGGAGTTTCAGCTTCAACATCAGTCCTTCCAATGAACACCCAGGACTGATCTCCTTTAGGATGGACTGGTTGGATCTCCTTGCAGTCCAAGGGACTCTCAAGAGTCTTCTCCAACATCACAGTTCAAAAGCATCAATTCTTTGGTGCTCAGCTCTAACCCATACATGACTACTGGAAAAACCATAGCCTTGACTAGATGGACCTTTGTTGGCAATGTCTTTGCTTTTTAATATGCTGTCTAGGTTGGTCATAACTTTTCTTCCAAGGAGCAAGTGTTTTTTAATTTCATGGCTGCAATCACCATCCACAGTGATTTTGGAGCCCAGAAAAATAACGTTTCCACTGTTTCCACTGTTTCCTCATCTATTTGCCATGAAGTGATGGGACCGGATGCCATGATCTTAGTTTTCTGAATGTTGAGCTTTAAGCCAACTTTTTCACTCTCCTCTTTCACTTTCATCAAGAGGCTCTTTAGTTCTTAGCATAGCCAAATTAACATATGAAGTAGATGCTCAATCTCATCCATTAAAAAGATGTTAAGATCTAAAGACTTTTTTTTCCTGTGAAATGATTTCAAACTTTTTTTTAACTTAGTGTATGTGAAAGTGTAGAAAATAGCATAAACACATAAACCTACATATACGCTGCTAAGGGGATTAAATGTCAGTACTATCAAACTCCAAGAGATGGTGAAGGACAGAGAAGCATGGCATTCTCCCCATGGGGTTGCAAAGAGTTGTACACGACTGAGTGACCGAACAACAACAGCTATCCTGTAGGAGGGCTATTTGGCAGTAAATAAAAACTGTCAATATTTGATCCAGAAGGTTTATTCCTAGTAATTTGTTCTAAGAAAGTATTCCCGTATAACAAAGGAAAAAGTTTCATATAAGGTTGTTCATATTTGTTATAATGGCCAAATATTAAAAGCAACTGAAACATCTATCTATAGTGAGCTTTAAACCATAGTTTGATTACTCAGCTGTAAAAAAATAATGAAATGCCATTTGCAGTTATGTGGATAGAGTATCATACCATGCAAAGTAAGTCAGAAAGAGAAAGACAAATACCGTATGATATTGTATATATGTGGAACCTAAAGTTTGACACAAATGAACAAAACAGAAATAGACTCATAGACATAGTGCACAGCCTGTGCTTACCAAGGAGTCAGGGAGGGTTGAACTGGGAGTAAAGGATTAACAGATGCAAACTATTATATGCAGAATGGATAACTAGCAAGGTCCTACTATATAGCTAGCACAGGGAACTATATTCAATGTCTTATAATAAACAATAATGAAAAAGAAAAGAAAAAACACTGGTAATATGATGCAATACTATACTGCCACTAAAAATCATGTTTTAAAGACTATTTGACATAGCAGAACAGAGAATTGTTCACTTTATAATGTGAAAAACCAGCAAGATACAAAACTCAGTATACATCAAGACTTCAAATAGGTGAATGTGTATGTAATATATGTATCTGTCTTTATGTATATCTAGGAGATAACACTACTACATGTTAACACTCCTCATAGTAGAATTAAACTTATTTTATTTTTTTCTAAATGGAGAAAATGTGTAACCGGCCTGTAAGTCAATTGAAATATTACAAAATATCCCTAACTCTGTAGTGAATGAATTAGCAAACATGTCAATTTGTTTGACCTGTTAAAATATATTCAACAGTTGAGCTGAGGAAACATAGTAACAGTAACTCTACACTGCTTGAATGGGTTTGAAGGCACATCTGTGACCTAATAAGCAAATAAGGTGTGGTGGGAACCAAAGTGGAAAATCAGGATCCCAGGCACCACCTCACAGCATGTTCTCTGTAATGGGACACACTAAGCCAATCTCAGCCAGAAAGCATTAAAAACTAGGAGAGACTAACCCTGACTAAGAAGAATGTGAATGTCTCACCACAGAGTCAGAAGCAGAAAATGAGGAGTCCTGTTCTCTGACTCCACGTGGAAAAGAGAGCCATTTCTTTTTGCTCCTTTGAACACAAGACATCCTGTACATCTGTCACGAGTGCATTTGGCTTCAAGCCACAGAAACCCCAAGTAAGCAATGGATTAAACAATTTAAGGGATTTTCCTTCTCCTTGTGTCCAACTGCCCATGATGGAGTAGCTCCATAATGTTGTCAGGTACGGGGCTGCTTCTACTCTCCGATTCAGTCATTTTAGTCGGTGGCCCTTACCCTCATGCTTGTTACACTGTGGTGACAAGATGGTGCTGTCCAAGCAGAAAGGGCATAGAGAAATAAGAGAAAAGCAAAAATTCATGCTAAGGAAGCTGTCACCTTAAAAATCTTTCTTGCCCAGGAACTTCCACTCATGTCTCATTGGCCAGGATGATGCTCATGACCACTTCTTGCAGCATGGGAGGCTGGAAATACACTTTTTTACCTGAGCACATTATTTCCCCTTGCTGAATAATAAGAAGAAGTGTGGGAAATGGACAGGCGGCAATCACTGTCTTCCACACTCTGGTACCAACAGTCTGTGGCATCCACTACCAAAAGCTGACAGTTTGTATGGGCCAAGAGGTGGCCTCAGGTCTATATAACCAATTCCCCACAAGCTCTCTTGATGGAGGTTGCTACATCTATTACCTTTACAACTTCATAGTACAAGAGCATAAAATCTCCAGCTGCAAACTTGGAAAGCGAGGGAGAAAAGAATAAGTCAAAAGAATATTTCTATCCTCAATCACAGTCGCTGTTAGTTCTACCCATGATCCCCTCCCTTCTTTCTTGCTCATAAGTGAATCTCCGTTTGGCTTGTCAGCAATGTGCCAAGTTGCATGGTAGGGGCTGGTAAATTATAGCCTCCCATCAAATCAGTTCTGCTGCCAGTTTTATAAATAAAGTTTTATTGGAACACAAACAAGCCCATTCATTTATACATTGTCTATGGGCCACTTTTATACTGTGGAAGCCACACAACTGAGCAGCTGCTACAGAGACCATCTGGATTGCAAAACTTAAATTACCTACTATGTGGCCCTTTAAAGAAAAAGTTTCAAACCCCTGTCCTAGATAATTACCCATGGTTGGACTGACCCAGCTAAGACATGGTTCTTCATTCTTCTACCCTCTCAGATACCTGGGGTGACCATAGAACCATATAACTGGACAACTGCCGGGACGCTTCTGGGGAAGTTTTTAATTTCCTTGAATAAAAGGGTAGTCATAGCCAATCCATCCTCCTCCCTCCTTCTTCCTGCCTTGAATTGGGATACAAAAGTTGAAACTGCAGCAAACAACTTGGGAACATTAGAAGAAAAGCCAAAGAAATCCTAAGGCTCTTAAAACTGACACCTTTAATCCACGATATCCGTGCTGAGAACAACCTACCTCCAGACTTCTTATGTGAGTGTAATATTGTGTGTGTGTGTGTGTGTGTGTGTGCATGCGCGCTCAGTCATGTTCAACTCTTTGCGACCCCGTGGACTATAGCCCACCAGGCTCCTCTCCATGGAATTTTCCAGGCAAGAATACTGGAGTGGGTTGCTAGGGGATCTTCCCAGTCCAGGGGTCAAACCCACATCTCCTATGTCTCCTGCACTGGCAGGCAGATTCTTTACCACTGAGCCACCTGGGAAGCCTGAGCATAATATTATGTGAGCTTGTTTATTTAAGCACTGTTATTGGACTTCCTGGTTTTCATTACAGCTGAATACTGTATATAGCTTAACAATATAGCTTATGTCCAAGACGGCCTTTCTGATAACTCCCAACTATGCCCTTATAAGAGAACATAGCTCAGCACATATTATACAATACTGTGTGGTTATTTAAAGGGCTGCCCACATTTTTATTTTTAACCATGAATTTCAGGTTATTATAGAATAAAGTACAGTAAGTAAGAACAAAGGATTGGGGCTCTGCTTGAGTTGAACACTCTGGCTGTAATGCTTACTATTATATGACTTCAGATAAGTTATTTGATTTATCTAGAAATGCCCTTATGTGAAAAATTGAAAAAAAAAATACTTCTATCTCATACAGCTTTTGTGAGGATTAAATTAAATTATGAATATATGGCACTTGGTCTGCTCATGCTCAATAAATGATTAAAATAATTGAGATATGATTTATAAACCAATTTTAATAGTTATCCCTATTCTTTAGTCCCTAAAGAAAACAAAGTATTCAAGAAATTACAGGACGGGAATTCCTTGGTAGTTCAGCGGTTAGAAGTCTATGCTCCCACTACAGTGGGCATGGGTTCGAACCCTAGTCAGGAAATAAGATCCTTCATCCATGCAACCAAAAAGAAATAAAGAAAAAGGAATTACAGGAATCCCTTCAATATTAAACACAGAATAAAAATAATCCGTTTTAACTTTCTATGAAAGAAAAGGTATTTTTTAAAAACCTTTGCATTTGGAAAACTTATCTCTTGAAATTCTACCTCCTCTAAACTTTACTCACCTGAAAAACTGTGCTTCTCTTACCTTGAAGATATATCTTTATCTCCTCACATTTCCATTTATCTATTTCTGCCTCTTCATCTGCACCTTCAGATATGTTACTCAGTAATAAATCATTAAGTCAACAATATTCATTGAGCATCTGTTATGTTCAGCAAAATTAGAAACATTTTCATTCTTCTGTGAGATAGAAGCCAGCATTCCACAGGTAATTCTTCTGTCAATACAAATCTGCAATCTGACAGCTGACACTCTGTGAATCTGAAAATTGTAAGGCTAGATATTTTTGTAATATACAATTTTGTGGAATTTTTGAATGGCAATACATTGTATATTCCTTACTACATATAATCCATCAAAGGTCTGGGACATCACCTTATAATTACCATATTACTGCAATTAGATATAGTAATACTTACTCTGAGAAAAATTAATAAATACTAAAAACAGACTCTTACAATTTATGTCAACTTCTATTGCCAAATAATTTAGGCCAAGTGAGGTTTTCTCACAAAACAAGTTATAGAGATCTTTTTATTTTTTCAGGTTTTTTGAATTTCAAAATTGGAGAAAAAGACTTGTACCACGCATTTCAATAAGATGTAATACAGTCTTGACAGATGAGCAATTCAAGAATGACTTTTCTCTCAATAACATTTTTTGGGGGTATATAATTCAGTAATGTTTAGTATATTGACAAATTCATAAATTTCTGAATCTATAACATTTCCCCTATCTGTGCACATTTCTTCATACTATTTTTTATAAATTTTATTGGAATGTAGTTGCTTTACAATGTCATGTTAGTTTCTACTGTACAGCAAAGTGAATCAGCCATAGGTATACATATATCCCCTCTTTTTTGCATCTCCTTCCCATTTAGGCCACCACAGAGCACTGAGTGGAGTTCCCTATGATAAACAGTATGTTTTCATTAGTTATCTGTTTCATGCACAGTATCAATAGTGTATGACGTCAATCCCAATCTAATTCGTCCTTCCACTCCCTTTCCCCCTTGGTATTCATACATTTGTTCACGTCTGTGTCTCTATTTCTGCTTTGCAAATAAGATTATCTATACCATTTTTCTAGATTCCACATACAAGCAATTTACATATTTGTTTTTCTCACTCTGACTTACTTCACTCTGTATGACAGTCTCTAAATCTTTCCATGTCTGCAAATGGCACAATTTCATTCCTTTTATGGCTGAGTAATATTCCATTGTATATATGTACCATATCTTCTTTATCCATTCCTCTATTGATGGATATTTAAGTTTTTCCATGTCCTGACTATTGTAAATAGTGCTGCAATGAACATTAGGATGCGTGTGTCATTTTGAATTGTGGCTTTCTCTGGGTATATGTCCAGTAGTGGGATTTCTGGGTCATATGGTAGCTTTGTCTTTAGTTTTTTAAAGAACCTCCATACTGTTTTCCATAGTGGCTATATCAATTTACATTCCCAACAGTGTAAGAGGGTTCCCTTTTCTCCACATTTTCTCCAGAATTTGTTGTTTGTGAATTTTTTTGATGATGATCATTCTGATCAGTGTGAGATGATGCCTCATTTTAGTTTTGATTTGCATTTTTCTAATAATTAGTGATGTTGAGTGTATTTTCATGTGTTTGTTGGCTATCTGTGTGTCTTCTTTGGAGAAATGTCTATTTAGGTCTTCCACTCATTTTTTTATTGAGTTGTTTGTCTTATTGATATTGACCTACATGAGCTGCTGGTATATTTTGAAGATTAATCCTTTGTCAGTTGCTCTATTAGCAAATATTTTCTCCCATTCTTTTGAGGGTTGTCTTTTCATCTTGTTGATGGTTTCCTTTGCTATACAAAAGCTTTTAAGTTTCATTAGGCCTCATTTGTTTATTTTTTGCTTTTATTTTCATTTCTCTAGGAGGTGGGTCAAAAAGGTCTTGCTGTGATTTATGTCAAAGAGTGTTCTGCCTATGCTTTCCTCTAAGAGTTTTATAATGTCTGGAGCTTCAAAAAGTATGGAATGCTTTTCATGAATCTGCATGTCATCCTTCACAGGGGCCATGCTAATCTTCTTTGTATGATTCCAACTTTAGTATATGCCCTGCTGAAGTGAGCATGCAATAAGGTTTTGATTATATGAACTAAGCCAGTGGCTCAGTGGTAAAGAATCCACCTACCAATGCTGAAGTCGTGGGAGACACAGGTTCAGTCCTTGGGTTGGGAAGATCCTCTGGAAGAGGATATGACAACCCACTCCAGTATTCTTGCCTTGAAAATCTCATGGACTGAGGAGCCTGGAAGACTACAGTTCAAGGGATCACAGAGAGTTGGACACGACTTAGTGACTGAGCACACACACACACAGGCCCAGGACAAACACGTTCTCAGACTCCTTTTTGTAAACTCTATAGAAGAATCTCAGATAGAAAGATCCTCAAAAAGCTATTCAGTATCCTGCTCCCTGACCCTAAATTGCAGCTTTGGATAGTCCCAACTCCCACAGTTTAGAAGGAAAACTTGTGCTCTTCTAGTAGGAGAGTGTATAAATGAACATGACAAAGATGATAGTCCTATATTTTGGAAGAAGTCAAAGAAATATTTTTTCTTTCTTATTTTTGATTTTGAAAATTGTGGCCTGTGTGAGCCAGAACAGGAGGTCCTGTCCCTTCATCACTTTCACCTTTTCTCTTTGGAAATGTGAGATGCATGTCCAATGCCCAGAGAACCTGAAAAGAACCAGTTTCAAACATTTCTTCCCCCTCACCTAGTTTGATTTTCAATTTAGCTTTAAACTTGGAAACGAATCTATCTTTGGAAGACATGGACTAAGCAGAAGAGCTTTGAAGAACTCTTAAGCTCAACAGCATAGAGCTATGAGCAGAATGTTATTGTTAATATCAATTATTACAGCTTGCAAGGTAAACAAGTTTAATAATGAATTCCTCCAGGCTAGAGTCAAAGCCAAAATAACAGACATTTTGGAAAATTTTCAGGCTCGCATAGTAGCCCTAATCTACAAAATTTATTAAAAAGTCTATCATGTAATTTAGAACCCACTACTAGTAACCTATTTTGCACAAATATTTTCCCAGGTGGTGAGTGTATACCGATGTCTCTATTCATTGCCTTGACTCTTGACCTTGAATCTTAATTCACTTCCTTTGGGGGCAAGGGCAAATTCTCATTCTAATGGTGACAACTCAAAGATACAGCTTATTTTTGTGGCATCTTTGTGCAAATTACAAAAGGCTGCTAACTCTGGGAGGACAAATGAGAGCAGAGCTGAGGGCGTCATATCAGCCATCACTGTTGCCAATGGCTCTGTAAGCAGTGTGCAAACACAGTGTGTTATGTGGGGCCAGTGTGGCTTTTGTTAGAGAAACAGAAAATTCGCTGAGGCTGAACCTTCATCATTGGATCAAGCTTTTAAAATCATTCATCACAATTTTTGTGTTTTCTGAGTTTTAGGGCACTGAAGCAAAGCATTTGTTCTCCTGCTTAAGTTACTAGTCCTAGAATCACTCCAGACTCCCCACTCTGCTTCCTCCCACTGTCATCACTGATTTGGCCCTCCTAATTGGAAGTGGTCAAACAAGAGATGGCAAGAGTAATGTCGACATTCTAGGAATCAGTGAACTAAAATGGACTGGAATGGGTAAATTTAACTCAGATGACCATTATATCTACTACCGCGGGTAGGAATCCCTCAGAAGAAATGGAGTAGCCATCATGGTCAACAAAAGAGTCTGAAATGCAGTACTTGGATGCAATCTCAAAAACGACAGAATGATCTCTGTTCATTTCCAAGGCAAACCGTTCAATATCACAGTAATCCAAGTCTATGCCCCAACCAGTAACACTGAAGAAGCTGAAGTTGAACAGTTCTATGAAGACCTGCAAGACCTTTTAGAACTAAGACCCAAAAAAGATGTCCTTTTCACTATAGGGGACTGGAATGCAAAAGTAGGAAGTCAAGAAACACCTGAAGTAACAGGCAAATTTGGCCTTGGGATACAGAATGAAGCAGGGCAAAGACTAATAGTGTTTTGCCAAGAAAATGCACTGGTCATAACAAACACCCTCTTCCAACAACACAAGAGAAGACTCTACACATGGACATCACCAGATGGTCAACACCGAAATCAGATTGATTCTATTCTTTGCAGCCAAAGATGGAGAAGCTCTATACAGTCAGCAAAAACAAGATCAGGAGCTGACTGTGGCTCAGATCATCAACTCCTTATTGCCAAATTCAGACTTAAATTGAAGAAAGTAGGGAAAACCACTAGACCATTCAGGTATGACCTAAATCAAATCCCTTATGATTACACACTGGAAGAGAGAAATAGATTTAAGGGCCTAGATCTGATAGATAGAGTGCCTGATGAGCTATGGAATGAGGTTCGTGACATTGTACAGGAGACAGGGATCAAGACCATCTCCAGGGAAAAGAAATGCAAAAAAGCAAAATGGCTGTCTGGGGAGGCCTTACAAATAGCTGTGAAAAGAAAAGAAGTGAAAAGCAAAGGAGAAAAGGAAAGATATAAACATCTGAATGCAGAGTTCCAAAGAATAGCAAGAAGAGATAAGAAAGCCTTCTTCAGAGATCAATGCAAAGAAATAGAGGAAAACAACAGAATGGGAAAGACTAGAGATCTCTTCAAGAAAATTAGAGATACCAAGGGAACATTTCATGCAAAGATGGGCTCGATAAAGGACAGAAATGGTATGGACCTAACAGAAGCAGAAGATATTAAGAAGAGATGGCAAGAATACACAGAAGAATTGTACAAAAAAATCTTCACGACCCAGATAATCACGATGGTGTGATCACTGACCTGGAGCCAGACATCCTGGAATGTGAAGTCAAGTGGGCCTTAGAAAGCATCACTATGAACAAAGCTAGTGGAGGTGATGGAATTCCAGTTGAGCTCTTTTAAATCCTGAAAGATGATGCTGTGAAAGTGCTTCACTCAACATGCCAGCAAATTTGGAAAACTCAGCAGTGGCCACAGGACTGGAAAAGGTCAGTTTTCATTCCAATCCCAAAGAAAGGCAATGCCAAAGAATGCTCAAATTATCGCACAATTGCACTCATCTCACATGCTAGTAAAGTAATGCTCAAAATTCTCCAAGCCAGGCTTCAGCAATATGTGAACCGTGAACTTCCTGATGTTCAAGCTGGTTTTAGAAAAGGCAGAGGAACCAGAGATCAAATTGCCAACATCCGCTGGATCATGGAAAAAGCAAGAGAGTTCCAGAAAAACATCTATTTCTGCTTTATTGACTATGCCAAAGCCTTTGACTGTGTGAATCACAATAAACTGTGGAAAATTCTGCAAGAGATGGGAATACCAGACCACCTGATCTGCCTCTTGAGAAATCTGTATGCAGGTCAGGAAGCAACAGTTAAAAAAGGACATGGAACAACAGACTGGTTCCAAATAGGAAAAGGAGTACGTCAAGGCTGTATATTGTCACCCTGTTTATTTAACTTATATGCAGAGTACATCATGAGAAATGCTGGGCTGGATGAAGCACAAGCTGGAATCAAGATTGCCGGGAGAAATATCAATAACCTCAGATAGGCAGATGACACCACCCTTATGGCAGAAAGTGAAGAGGAACTCAAAAGCCTCTTGATGAAAGTGAAAGTGGAGAGTGAAAAAGTTGGCTTAAAGCTCAACATTCAGAAAACGAAGATCATGGCATCCGGTCCCATCACTTTATGGGAAATACATGGGGAAACAGTGGAAAGAGTGTCAGACTTTATTTTTCTGGGCTCCAAAATCACTGCAGATGGTGACTGCAGCCATGAAATTAAAAGATGCTTACTCCTTGGAAGGAAAGTTATAACCAACCTAGATAGCATATTCAAAAGCAGAGATGTTACTTTGCCAACAAAGGTCCCTCTAGTCAAGGCTATGGTTTTTCCAGTGGTCGTGTATGGATGTGAGAGTTGGACTGTGAAGAAGGCTGAGTGCCGAAGAATTGATGCTTTTGAACTGTGGTGTTGGAGAAGACTCTTGAGAGTCCCTTGGACTGCAAGGAGATCCAACCAGTCCATTCTAAAGTAGGTCAGTCCTGGGTATTCTTTGGAAGGAATGATGCTAAAGCTGAAACTCGAGTACTTTGGCCACCTCATGCGAAGAGTTGACTCATTGGAAAAGACTCTGATGCTTGGAGGGATTGGGGGCAGGAGGAGAAGGGGACGACAGAGGATGAGATGGCTGGATGGCATCACTGACTCGATGGACATGAGTCTGGGTGAACTCCGGGAGTTGGTGATGGACAGTGAGCCCTGGCGTGCTGTGATTCATGAAGTCTCAAAGAGTCGGACATGACTGAGCGACTAAACTGACTGAACTGATGCTCGTCAGCTTTTTTGCACCTCAAGATCCACCCTCCACCCTTCTCTGGCCTGTCCTGGGCTCCTAAGGTCTGACATTCACTGATTGTGACACTCAGATCCCTTTGTCCTCTGGTTGGGTTTGACCAGTGTTGATGAGAAGTTCAGTTCAGTTCAGTTCAGTTCAGTTGCTCAATCATGTCTGACTCTTTGCGACCACATGGACTACAGCACGCCAAGCCTCCCTGTTGATGAGAAGGCTGCAGGCAAAAGAGAGATAAAGCTATTGATTCTCAAGTTCAAGCCCCACCCCCACTCCACTTCCCACGCTTGGTAGGCTTCTGGCACTGCCTTAGGATCTCACAGTTTGAACTCTGAGGCCGCCCCACCTCCAGCCACACCTCCAGCTCTTGGGTTCCACAAACCCTGCTCCCTCATGGTGTTCCACTGCTGCCAGTTCTGAGAGCTTTGCCATCTGTTGCTTTTTCCCCTAAAGTAGCCCACACCCTGCAAAGGTTAGAGTCCACTCACAACAATCTCTGCAGTTGGCCCTGTAGAGGGCATGCTCTCTGCCACTTCTGTCACCAGGAACTGTCACATTAGCCTCACTCTTTTCTTCACTGCTGCTGCTCATCCTTCTTTCTCTTCTAAATGTCCCTGTCCTGGTCTCCCTCTTTGACCCTCTTCATATTGCCAGCAGAGAGATCTGATCAAGTCACTCTTCTCAAACCAGACAGAACCCCGCCCTGCATACAAACCACTACACTGCACCTCTACCTCCCTCCCAACCCTTATCTCTGAGCAGCAGCCACACCCAACAGCTTATAGAACCAACACTCACTGCTCCCCTCACCTCCGCTTCTGCACTTCAGCTGCTCCTTCTACCTCAAACCTCTTTATCTTAGTCACGCTCCCTACTGAATGCCTACTGAATATTTGGTAACAAAATCAAGTATTATTTTTTCCATAGCTTTGTTGAATTCTCAGCTTCTCCCTTTTTCTTACTTTCTTGCCCATCCCACCTTACTGCCCATATCTTGAGAGACTGTGATAATTCTATCCAAACACCTGTAAGATTTTAATATATTTATTTGTTCACTTGTCATTTTTTCTCCTTTTAGCCCCTTGAAAAGTCAGATCCCAAAATTCAGCCAATGAAGGCAAAATGGAGGCATTTAGTACATTGAAAGAAAAGAAGAAAAATAAGAGGAGGAGGAAGAAAGGCAGACTATGGAAAGGAATTGTCCTGTTCAGGTTGCAAAGTATCATATAAGGTTTTCATGTGTTGCATGAAGGCAGAGTGAGTTGCATTTCTTACCTCTGAGTTTGGGGATGACCACTAGATCTGTGCAAAGATTTTGATAGTACTAAAGGATGAGTGCAAATATTCTTTTCTTATGAAATTTTAAAATGAAATATTCTAAAAGTGAAATAATGCTAGAGTTTTTAAAAAAAAAAAATTCAGGAGGAAATAAAGGACTGTTTATTTAATTTGAAAAAATAAATAGGACATGTTCCAAATAAAAATCAGGGTATCTGCATTTAACTGCTTTTTGGTGGCCAGCTTTTATTATTGCGGTATCAAAATGGAATTCAAGATGCATCGGGTAGGTATTGGCATTATTGAAAATATGCCATAGAATTTAGTTGAAAAAAATGAAAGTTTGAATTTAAAGATCACATTTTAAAAGGAAAACCCTGTTTACTCAACTATTATTTCCTATGTGTATATTCTAGATGGTAGTTGGAGCTTAGAGCCTAGTAAAAAAAAAAAGACTTCAACCAAATGTTACTTAATATTTGTATGTCTGTTATTTACTATATGCCAAGCACTCCTCTAAGAAATTTACAAAGTTTATTTTATTTAATCCTCTTAACAAATCCATACAAAAAATTTACTATAACTCCTATATTTTCTTATATTATACAACTGAGGTATAGGAGTTAAGAAAGGTTTCTGTGAGTCACGCAGGAAGGAAGTAGCAGAACCAGGATTTAAAGCCAGGCAGTCTGGTCAAAGAATTTGTGCTTGTAAATACCTTGCTATGTTTACCATCTATGCAGGAAATGATCATTTACAAAGAAAAAAATGTATTTTGGTGTTCATTACAAGCCTAAGTCAAAAGTATAGAATAAATTCATTCTTTTTCAAGATTCAAGACCTAATTAAAACTATATCATCATCATATGTCCTCTCTGAGCTCTTTTTGAGCCATCTGTTGAAGCAACATTTTCTGATTGTCTGGTATATACTAAACACTGTACTGAATGGTAGGCTTCCCTGGTGGCTCAGATGGTAAAAAAAAAAAAAAATCTGCCTGCAATGTGGGAGACTTGGGTTCAGTCCCTGGGTTGGGAAGATCCACTGAGGAGGGCATGGCAACCCACTCCAGTATTCTTGCCTGGAAATCCCCATGGACAGAGGAGCTTGGTGGGTTACAGTCCATGGGGTCGCAAGAAGTCGGACATCACTGAGTGACTAAGTACAGCATACTGGATAATGGAAACACAGAGAAAAGACAGTCATTACCTTAAAAATGTACAGGGAGGTGGGGAATTTTGGGGTGAGGGAATAATGCTATACAACAGTCAACTGTTAACATGCCAGTGCATATCTGCTTCTTCTTAGGCTTTAAATTTCTTTTTCACTAGGACCCTAACTTGCTCTCAGTGGCTTTGCTGACAATATGGAGGAAATAAGAGAGTGGGAACAGACTGTTGCTGTAAAATATAATCAGTTCTGTCCTGGCATGTACACTACCAGTTAAAAAGGCAGAGAAGTGGGACATGAGCCCAGTGGGATGGGTCAGGAAGAGCTATGAAGAGCAGGTAAGGATTAAAGTGGTCTTAAAAGAATAAGTAAAATCACTTAAGGGGGAAGTGGGAAACCAAAATTGGTTCTGGATTTGGTCTAAACATACACCATCTGATCCGTTAGCCTACCTGGTAGATTCAGACATCATATTAATACTAAATGAAGATATAACCACGATTTTCATGTATTATTCTTTGAGACGACCACTTTTGAGAGACTACGTCACCAGAGGCGATGTACAGTAGTGGTTGAAAGTTTTTATTTTAGATTCATATAGATGAGGGTTTGAGTCTCTCTCTCTCATTTTTTTTTTTTTTTTTGGCTGTATGACTAAAAATAAAGTTAATTTTGCTTTTTTGAGATTCTTATCTGTTCAAAATTAAATATAACAGTTGTATGTGCTTTATAAGTGTTTCATGCCATAATGCAAGCAAAATATTTAGTGCCTCTATAGGGTACTTGATAAATATGCTCATTTGGATATTTATCAAAGGTCAAAGTTTTCAAAGATCCTTAGTTATCACACGAATCTGTTTCATTAATGAAATAATTAGAGTCTTAAGACCATACTGCTAAATATTATAAAAGCCCCATTCCCCCATTGGGTTTTTTAAATATTTAATATGTTCTAATCATAAATATATTTTTAATCTTTCTGTTTGAACTTGACTATCTCCTCTTTGAGGCTTTTGCTTTTCTTTTGTGATAATGGAGCTTAGCTCCTAACTATCAAGAAATAGTCCCCCCATACCAGAATGTGATCTTGGTCAGTTTCTACAAACAAACTAAAGCTCAGTTTCTGCCCTGATGCCTGTGGACCTTAAAGCTTATCTGTACTAAATGAATTAATATTCATATAAATACATATAACTCAAATCCAAAAAAAAAAAAATAGACTTGGTAAAATTCAAAGCATAACAAAGAAGTTGTTGTTTTGAAGCATTTCAATATTTGGCCATGCTGTCAATATACTAATGAAGAATGTAATATCTTTATCAGGATCCTTTCTTCCATGATGATAATGAAGATGATGTTCATTCACTCACTCTGTACAAATTCTCATGATAATTTGTTAAGCTTGTTCTGAGGGTAGCAGCATTGAAGGCTGGCAAAGAAAATTTAGAATGTGTGTAAAACTCCAGCAGCTGAATAGAGGTTTATATATTATCTCTATATTAATACATGCCTTATTAATTCAAGTTTCACTTTGCAGGTGAAATGTATTTTAGCATATTAAATTAACAAGAGATATGAAAAAAATTTTTTTCATATGTTTTTGTCTCCATCTCACAATTAGATCATAGTTCTAACTCCAGATTATCAATTCTGATCTAAAAGACCTAAGAAAGGAAGATTTTTGCATTATTTTGGTCAATCAACAAGCTAGTACTCAGTTCAATAGCTGTATTTTCGAAAATTGAAGTTAAATTGCTTTACCTGCCTATCTTGCTTTCTAATGAGCCTTGTAATGACTTTCAATATAGCATGTTTTGCAACAGTGTATTTTCATTTATTTCAAGCACAACTTTTCAATGTGTATTAGTACATGAAAATAAATTTATGATTTATTTGATATTCTTAATTTATAAAAGTTAAACATTTTTATTTATAAGAATTATGATTGAAATAAATTTTTATTATAATGATAACTTGTGGGATTCACTCTCACAGCTATAGTACCTTTTAAAGTTGATAAAGACTTCTCTTCTTTAGTTGCCAATCATGGAAAGGGACAAAGTTGTAAAAATGTCCACTAATTTTGAAGAAGAGAGTGCTAAATCATACATTGAAATAAGTTAAAAATTATGAGAAGAAAATTTTTTTAATCTCCCTTGATTCCCCTAGTATTCTGTCTTGATGAAATAACAGAGGACTATAACTTACCATTTGAATCATAATGAAACTGCTCTTATTTCTTAAGATATTCTATCATTTTCTCTTTTTAAAGTAATAGTTAATTCTTATTACAAATTCAAGGTAAACTTCTTTGGGAAGTTTTAAATGAAAACAGAGGATATATTGTTTGGTTTGACTTCTAAATTAATGTCTCTAATAAAATGTCCCACAAATTAAGTGATCTTCTTCTGAGATAATGTAAGCTGTCATTTTGGGTGACAGTCACATGAATTCTATTTTCCATATGAGAATGGGGTGCTAGACTCATAGTGTCCAGGCTGGGTCATCTAGAGAGGGAAATAATGTATTCAGAGTGATCAGGAAGCTGCCTCAAAGGATGTCAGTGAAAGACGACAATAATATGTAAAGGAACTGCTAGAGAATAGTGCCCAAAGTACTGAAGTTGCCACTGTGGGATTTCCCAGGCTGATGATGTCATTTTGCTATATCATTCACTGTTATCATATTCTCTTTCAGTATGCCATAGTGACTTTGATTATAATTAATTAATAAGGATATCTAGTATTAGGTTAAAATTTTCCTTCCTAGTCCTGTAGAAACACTTATTGTCAGAAAACTCAAGCTGTAAAGCATACCTTAAAAGTAGCACCCACTGAACACAGCAAGTTATTTCTCTACTTCCTAATGTACAAGTGTGTGGATTGACAAGCTCATTTCTGGGTTATGAAGTGTGAGCAGAAACGACATGTACCATTTAGAGGTTAAAAAGTGTAAGATACAGGTACACCCCTTCTGTCTCTTTTATCATTTGTCAACAACAAAGACTAGGGTAAATCCACAAAGTGAAAGAAGTCTGGGTTCCTGAATTGAACTTCTACCCAATAGGAAAAACAGAATTAGAAATTTTATCTTAAGCATCAGGGAAAATCATTGGAGGGTCTTACACAGGGAAATTCTGTAATCTCTTTGGTAGAGGGTGGATTGTAAGAAGAGGTGGCAGCCAGTCTCCAAAAAGACCCCTAATGTTCCCCACCTCATGGAGTTCACACCTTTGTCTATTCCCTTCCCACATGGTTCCAGGATCAATCACTATGGCCAATGGAGTACAGCAGAAGTGATGGCCTGCCGTGTCCAAGATTTGGTACTAAAGACACTGTGGTTTCTATCTTGGTGTCTCTGTCTGTCTCTAAGATTACTCATTCTGGGGGAAACCAGGTGCTATGTTACATGTAGCTCTGTGGAGAGACTCACATCATGAGGAGCAACCACATGAGTGAACTTGAAAATTAGCTTCCTCTAGCCCCACCCAGAGAAGTTTTCAAATGAATGAACTGCTGGTAAACAGCATGAGTGACCCTCAACCAAAATTACCTACCTAAACCTCTCCTGGATTCCTGACCCACATGGACTGTGTGATTGATATAATAAATGTTTGTCATCTTAAACTGCTTAGTTTCAGAGAATTTTGATTCACAACAATAAAATAACTACTATAAGAGACCCATCACTTCATGGCAAATAGATGAGGAAACAGTGGAAACAGTGGCTGACTTTATTTTGGGGGGCTCCAAAATCACTGCAGATAGTGATTGCAACCATGAAATTAAAAGACACTTACTCCTTGGAAGGAAAGTTATGACCAATGTCGACAGCATATTAAAAGCAGAGACATTACTTTGTCAACAAAGGTCCATCTAGTCAAGGCTATGGTTTTTCCAGTAGCCATGTATGGATGTAAGAGTTGGACTATAAAGAAAGCTGAGTGCCAAAGAATTGATGCTTTTGAACTGTGGTGTTGGAGAAGACTCTTGAGAGTCCCTTGGACTGCAAGGAGATCCAACCAGTCCATCCTAAAGGAGATCAGTCCTGAGTGTTCATTGGAAGGACTTATGTTGAAGCTGAAACTCCATTACTTTGGCCACCTGATGCGAAGAGCTGACTCATTTGAAAAGACCCTGATGCTGGGAAAGATTGAGGCAGGAGGAGAAGGGGACAACAGAGGATGAGATGGTTGGATGGCATCACCGACTCAATGGACATGGGTTTGGGTGAACTCTGGGAGTTGGTGATGGACAGGGAGGCCTGGCATGCTGTGGTTCATGGGGTCACAAAGAGTCTGGCACAACTGAGTGACTGAACTGATAAGAGATAAGAATATAAACAGGATGAGTAGACATGAGCCTATTGCAGTGATCCAGGAAAGAGATGGCTGTAATATTAACAGATATGGGGATAAATAAGAAGATTGTGTATTTTGAGGGAGATAGTGGGGAGGACCTGACCAGATACAGTGGAAGAACCTAGAAAATAATCCTCTCAGTGCAAGATATTGATATGATCTGAGTGTTGAGAAAGTAGACTGAGGATTCCCCGAAGTTATAGTAGTAAATTTTGTGATACCATGACTGCACTTGAGTGCTTCCCCCAAATCCACATGTTTTGGCATGCTATTTGGAGATGGGGCCTTTGGGAGGCAATTAGGTCATAAGGATGGAGTCTTCATGATGGGATCAGTGCTCTCATGAGAAGAGACACTAGTCAGTCAGTCAGTCAGTTCAGTCACTCAGTCATGTCCGACTCTTTGTGAGCCCATGAATCGCAGCACGCCAGGCCTCCCTGTCCATCACCAACTCCTGGAGTTCACTCAGACTCACGTCCATCGAGTCAGTGATGCCATCCAGCCATCTCATCCTCTGTCGTCCCCTTCTCCTCCTGCCCTCAAACCCTCCCAGCATCAGAGTCTTTCTCAGTAGACAAGGGTTTGTTGTTTTGTTTTATACCAGTGTAGCCTTGTCTGCTCCAGAAAGCAAGGATTCATTAATATAGCTCCCGGGAGGATGACAGGCAACTTATAACTTGGTGATGAGAAGGATCACATAGAAATAAGAATGAAAGAGTTGAGTAAATTGCATTGAGAATGAATTGAGTAAGAAAATGCTGGAAATATTACCTAAATAGATATACAAGTATACTTTTAAACAAACCCATGAAATTCACTTAACAAATATTAATTTAGCTCCTACAATGTATCAACCACTTTACCAGGTACAGGAATCCAGCGGTGGACAAAAAATAAATAAATGTAACAAAAAAGCATTCAGTGTACCGTCCTTACAAAGAAGTGGAAGAGTCAGGCAATTACATGAACAATCATATAAACAGAGGTAAAACAGATATAAAATTACAACTTTGCCTAATGATGTATTAGTTATCTCCAAACTTTTTGGCAATGGGGACCTATTTTGTGATGATCAGTTTTTCCACGGACCAAGGGTGGAGTGTCATTTTGGGGATGATTCAAGTACCTTACATTTATTGTGGACTTTACTTCTAACACTACTACTTATCTAATAGGATCAATAGGAGGATTGATAGTACCTAATAGTATCTAATAGGATCAGTAGTACCTAATAGGAGGTACCGGTCTGAAGCCAGGATGTTGGGGACCCCTGCTCTAGATGATATAATGGACAGATATAAGATATCATGAGTCTAAAACAGGAAGATTAGATTTGATAAGGGAGGTTAGGAAAGGTTTACCTGGAGAAGTGTTGATTAAGGTAAGATCTGAAGAAAGAGGAACAGTTAACTAGATGGAAGATAGTAGAAGTTGAGGGCATATTAGGAAAATGGAATGGCTTGTGCAAAGGCCCAGGGGCGGAAAGAAAGGTGAAAAAATATGAAACACTGACCTGAAGCCAGAAGGCTTGTACCCAGCAGAGAAGGGCAAGAGGGAATAAGGAATGGCGAAGCAGCTCAGAGCTATGCCCTGCAGAGCCTTACGATTCTTCTTAGGAAGCTTTGTTCGCAAGTTTGCAATGGGAAGCAATTAAAGAATTTTAAGTCTAGAGAGGGAAGAGGAAGGTAACATGTTTAGTTTGCCTTTGGAGGGAGTGTAAGTCTGACCACAAAGTAAAGAAGCAGTTGGAAAGTGGAGGGCAGAATGGAGCAGAGCAGATCAATGATTGAGAGATGATTATAACAAGCTATGGTACACATGGAAAGACGTGGACAGATCTTTTTGGTAAAATATTGACAATTTGGTGAGTGAGAGAGGGAGGTGTCTATAATAATTATGAGCTTTCAGACCCACACAACTGTTTGGATAGGTGAAAGTAAGGGTTAATCACTGAGAAACGGAATACTGAAATAAGCTTAGGAATTAAGCCCAAAGATTGAAAGTTCGATTTTGGGAATGCTGAGTTTAATCTAGTTTGAGGCTTCCAAGATGACTTTAAGCAGTGGAGCTCAGAAGAGAGATCAGAGCTAGAAATCACTACTGTGAGTTATCTGCAAAGATGTCAGAATTGAAGCAGGAGGGGAGAAGAGGAAACTTGGGACTGTACTTTAAAGAATTCCAGCGTTTAAAGAGAGACAATTCCAGTAAGGAAGACTGAAAGAAAGTAGCCAGGGAGATAGTGGAGAACCAGACTTGGGTTTAGGAAGCCAAGGAGAAAGACCCTCTCCAGAATGGAGTTGTCATTGAGTCAGCCACAAGTGAGAGATCAAATAAAAAGAGAGTATGAGGAATAGAGGGCTTCCCTGGTGGCTCCGTGGTAAAGAATCTGCCTGCCAATGCAGGAGACACAAAAGACGTGGGTTCAATCCCTGGTCAGGAAGATCCCCTGAAGAAGGAAATGGCAACCCACTCCAGGATTCTTGCCTAGAAAATTCCATGGACAAAGGAGCCTGGTGGGCTACAGTCCATGGGATCACAAAGAGTCAGACATGATTGAGCATACATGCACACACATACACCAACAGCAAGAACACAGCTGAACCCTGCAATGATCATCTCAGTCCTCACAATGAACTCCTGCATTTCCCTCATCTTACAGAGGTGGCTCAGACGGTAAAGCGTCTGCCTACAATGTAGAAGACCTGGGTTCGATCCCTGGGTCAGGAAGATCCTCTGGAGAAGAAAATGGGAACCCACTCCAGTACTCTTGCCTGGAAAATCCCATGGACGGAGGAGCCTGGTAGGCTACAGTCTATGGGGTTGCAAAGAGTCGGACACGACTGAGCAACTTCACAGAGACAGAAACTGAGGTTATGAAAGGAATACTCCTGCTTCAGGATGAACAGAAAGGATTTTTCACCACTCTGAGCTAGTATCCATATTCCTCACACACCAGATCATGCTGCCCACACACAATTTTAAGGCTGCATGAGAGAATATGATGTCCCTTCAATCACCATATTTACCTGGCTGTGGAAACCTTAAGTTCTTTTATATGAGGGATTCATGTGCATTCTAAATTAGATTAAAGAATACATTTGGGTGAAAATGTAAACTATTGATTTTTTTCCCCTAGGAGCAGATTATAAAAGATAGATAAAACCTCACCAGACATCTGAGAGGGATGGGACATGAAATAAGGGAAGAAAAGAGTATCCAAAGGACCTAAGGGTACCAAAGGTGTCTTCCTAATTTTGGCCACAAACTGAACACAGTTGAAGGCAGAGTCATTGGGTCGTTGATGGAATATTCCTTCCACCTGGCACAACTAACAAGTTATTACTAATAATGTATCCCCTCACACAGTCCCTGAAGTAATTTTTCTCCATTTCAGAAGCAGCAACTTTAATCAGGAAATAATAAGGACCCTTGTATAAGCTGCCTTTGAAAGAGTGTAAGTTATCCAGATAGAATGGCCCAGTGCATAATCCACTGATGAATTCTTAACTACATTGATTTTTGCCAAGGTCATGATAAAAAATAAAATTAAAAGATCAGAATAAGTTCATAATCACAAAATGTCAGTTCTAGCTAGTGTCTTTCTCAGAATTTCCCAAAAAGAACCTCTATAAATAGTCATCCTCTACCCAGCAGAATTTGATTTGGAAATAAACAGCTGCCTCAGTGAAAAATTTTAGCCCCACAGGAAAAGAAAAAAGTTTATTAGGGAAGCAGCTGCTAATTGCACTGTATTTCTCAGATGTGTGACTGCTTCTGAACCGCAACACACTGTTTGTTCCTACATACAGCACAGTTATTCCAAAAGTAGAACGTTGCATCCTTAAAGTGACTTCAATGTAAGTCATCAGTAAAACTATAAGACCAGACACCTGATTCAATGACGTGTCTTCACGGCTCTCAGCTTATTCTATGAGTTAGTCTGAACTCAGTTCTTTACTTCCATGCAGCTTTGCCTGCATATAGAATGAGATATGGAGGCTGAAGGAGACCAGAGCACATCCTAAGCCATGACAGGTGTCTGGAAAGCAACAGTTGGAAAACCATTGCAAAGATGCTATCCAACCTCCATAGAGAATTCAACACTTGTTTCAAATCTTCTGGTTTTATTGAAACATTGTAAGTACTTTCAGAAGATATTAAATAGATCACTCAGTTTTTCTTTATTTGAATGATCCTTCCTTCTCTTTCTGTTCCTTAGATTCTAGAGTTTGATCCATTGTAGATTTCCATGACTATCAAACAATAAAGGACTAAAAAATGGAAATAGGCTATGTTAATACATTCCCTTATTTAATAAATATGTAGTGGGAATCTGTTATGTGACAGAATTGTTTTAAATTTCCAGAAGTCCATATCTAGTAAGAAATGTAATCCACATTCATAAATGGCTACAATATAAGGCCATATGTAAGAAGTTCCTCCAAAATATAGGTATAAAGAAGGTGCAATACTAGTTTGAAGTGGCTGGGATGATGATCAAAGTATTTAAGAGAAGTATAACGCCTGTTGCTATCATCAAGTTAGAACACCTTCTATTCTGTCAGTCTTTCTTCTGCATGTTAGGGGCTAGAAGACTGAGAGCTGCATTTCCACTCATCACTTGCTAGTTATATTTTGGGTAAGATTTTGCCCATGATAGGCACTTACAAAAAAATGTGGACATAAAAGAGTAAAATATAAATGCCATATTATAGTTCCTTTGACAATACCAAGTCAACGTATGAACTATAGTATAGTTGAGGGGGTTTTTTTTAGTAGCTTTTGGCATTCTCCTAAGAATTACCTATGTTCATGATCCAAGCAGCTGTGAATCTTAATGGTAATTTCCTGTGATTGTTTAAACTTCTCAATTCTATGAACATTACCAGCAAAGAACTAACAGTAGCCTTCCTGACCTTTGTTTCCTGTAGTTCTTCAAGCACTTGCATCCTTTATTAAATCCTTGCCTATCTACACTTTCACATATGGCACTCTAGCTGAACCTATAGCAGTCAGTAGAGTTTGGTACCGGTGGTAGGTGACAGGTCATTAGGAGACAGGATTGTCCAGAGATCACGATGAGCACAAGTACATCATCTTCTCATCATTAGCATCAGCTTCATCATTACCAGTATTCATAGATGCTTCCTATGTTCCAGGTACTGTTCTAGGCACATATTTACTCACTGAATCCTTAAAATGACTAACGTGGGTGCTATTATTGTTAAAACTGAGAAAATGGGTACCAAGAGGGGGTTAACAAAAAAAGTGCATAAGGTCACCAAGTGGTGAAACCAGAATTCATCACGTTTGGATAATGAAAGGCACATATTAAAAATAATTGAAAATACAACCAGAGAGATTGAGCCAAAGATCAATGAGTGGTGTCAAATATTATAAAATACTAGTTTTATTTAAATATTTTATTTAAAAACATTGACAAACTTACAGGAAGTTGCCAAAAAGCAACAGAGAGATCCTATACACCCTTCTCCCAATTTCCCCCAAATGATTACATATTTCATAATTATAGCACAATATCAAAATCAGGACATTGACATTGGTACTGTTAACTAGGCGGCATCTTATTCAGATTTAGCGTATGCATGTGTGTTACATACAATGTGATCGAATAAATTACTGTTTTTAAGCTCAAAAACTTGACTCCACAATTTTAATACATTGTAATTTTTTTTCAAGACAGACAGGCTTTGCTTGATATGCACTCAGAATGAGAGAACAGTAGACTCAGACTGCCTTAACAGAAACACTGTGCCCAGCCCGCTGGTGGTAAGAGTTCTACCAGTGTACATGGCTTAGACCCACCTCATTGTGTTCACCCACACCCAAAGAGACAAGAGGACAGGAGGACTTCCAGAGAAAGGAAAATGGATGTTGAAGGGTTGATCAAGGGTCTGAAATCCCTGCCATAAAAAGAAAGGTTGTTAGGACTGTTTACCCATGAGAAGAGATGATCTAAGAGCATGTAATGTCAAATTGCCCATGCAGCCTTGTGTCTCACTTTTTCACATAACAGTTAAGCCTAGCACCCACTGATGCAGGAACATCCATACTTTCCCACTTGGAAAGCCTTATTCTCAGAAAGATTTTTATGAGTCTTAGTCATTCTTTCTTGAATGTATATGTGTATACACACACACACACACACACACACACACACACATACCTTTACCAAATGCTGCACAAAATTTAGCCTGTGCTGTGTTGTACTTAATCACTCAGTCATGTTTGACACTTCACAATCCCAAACTGGACTGTAGCCCACCAGGCTCCTCTATTCGTGGGATTGTCCAGGCAAGAGTACTGAAGTGGGTAGCCATACCCTTCTCCAGGGGATCTTTTCAACCCAGGGATGGAATCCGGGTCTCCTGCATTGCAGGCAGATTCTTTGTTATCTGAGCCACCAGGGAAGCCTTAATTTTGCCTAGTGATTCACAAGGTGTGATCCAGGGTCAGCAGCCTCAGTGCTTTTGGCAGCTTACTAGAAATGTAACTTCTTGAGCCCCAACTCAGACACTGAATCAGAAATTCTGGGAGTGAAATTCATATTGAAACTAGCCATCAAGTAAACATGTGCATGAAGATTCCAGATCTATGAAGTAGCCTTAACTACCTGGTATGTTGTACTGAATATGGATATTCTCATTTCCAACTACTGTTCTGTGAGGGAAGGTTCTGTCTTTTCCTGTGTCTCTCCAATTGTGTGCAGAACAGAGCTAAGCACTTAACTGATGGATATAGAAGGCTTATTCTATTGTATTTGGAAAATTGTGTCTGTTCCAACATATATCTGGCATTGGTTTCTATCCTTGAATTATAACTTTCTCTGACTTGCTAAGATTTGATGTAGTTCACTGTCAAAGCCAAGATGATTAAAACTATAATATTCATCAGCAATTGTCAGTGTTACTAGTGCATTTTTGGCACCAAATTAAGGGCATAAACTTTCCCTTAAAGCAGTCCTAACATATAGATTTGGCATCTGTACATACATTTGGCTGATTAACAGTGATAAGACCACAGCTAAGAGAAAACTAATGCGCCCTTACCGTGAAAGCTCCTTTAGCTGGCTCCCAGGTCAAAGCTCTGGTCAGAGAGTGTGGATTTTGTCCTTTTATCCTGGATTATGCTGTACTAGTGGTAAAGAACCTGCATACCAATGTGGGAGACATAGAGACACAGGTTCAATCCCTAGGTTAGGAAAGTCCTCTGGAGAAGGAAATGGCTACCCACTCCATTATTCAAGCCTGGGAAATCTCATGGACAGAGGAGCCTGGTGGGCTACAGTCTATGAGGTCGCAAAGAGTTGCGTGCACACACACACAAGACATCCTGTTCTCTGAGAACACTGGAGTTAACTCTTCTACCATTTCCACAGAAGCATCACATAATCAAGAAGTAAATATTTCTAAGTGACAGAAGACATGGCTTCTGTTCTTTAACACTTATTTTTAGGAACATCAGAGGGCTTCTGAGGTTAGCTCCAAGGTAAGTCTTCTGCCTCTTATCTCTCTCGAATCCACAGGCTACATGCAGTGAGGGGCAGGAATCCAGATAGGAAGATTTTTTTGAGTCTGATTCCAGGTTTCCACTTTGCCCACAAAGATTGTATACTCAAAGCTATGGTTTTCCAGTAGTCATGTACGGATATAAGAGCTGGACCGTAAAGAAGGCTGAGTGCTGAAGAATGGATGCTTTTGAATTGTGGTGCTAGAGAAGACTCTCGAGAGTCCCTTGGGCAGCAAGGAGATCAAACCAGTCAATCCTAAAAGAAATCAACTTTGAATATTCATTGGAAGGACTGATGCTTAAGCTGAAGTTTTGGCCACCTGATACAAAAAGCTGACTCATTGGTAAAGACCCTGATGCTGGGAAAGATTGAGGGCAAGAGAAAGGGGCAACAGATGATGAGATGGTTGGATGGCATCATCAATTCAATGGACATGAATTTGAGCAAACTCCAGGAGTTAGTGAAGGACAAGAAGGCCTGGCGTGCTGCAGTTCATGGGGTCACAAACAGTCAGACACAACTTAGCAACTGAATAACAGCAGTTAGGTTTCCTAAAGGAGTTCCTGGACTTCTTCACTGGCTGAAGGGGCAAGGGCTATGGTTCTCAAGCTTTTGCATATCTGAGAATCACCTCGGAACATGTTTAAAATGTACCTGGGTCCCTCTGGTGAAATTCTGATTTATTGGTCTGAAGTTCTTAGCAAGTGCTCATAGAGACTCCAATTTATGATGTCTGTAGATTACAGTATGAGAACAGCCCTACTTACAGTATTTAGCATAGACTGATACCCCAGGGAGGGGGCACAAAGCAGAGCTCTGATCACTACCTCTTTGCAGTCAGTTATTAGAAATGCATTAGCCAGAGAGCATATGTTGCATCATCACGTATGTGAATACATATTACTCAAATATTATTTGTTCATTCAACAAACATTATCACATATACTGATAACATGTCCAAGTCCTGAGCTAAGCACTGGGGATACTCAGGGAACAAGGCAGTCGGTTTGAAAAAAGCCTAGGGCAGATTCTACAATATAAAAGAAAAACATTCAGATAACACAATTATGAAAAAATGCCTTGAGCCAAAACATATTTATTAAACATCTCTTACATAGATACTAAAATCCCTAGAACCACAGCCTGTAGATCTTCCACTTATCAGTTTTGTAATGTTGGAAATTACTCTCTCTGTCCCTCAGTTCATTCACCTGGAAAAGCAGTTCAGTTGCATCTTTTGATCATTGTGAGAATTACATCAATTAATACACATTAAGTACTCAGAGTAAAACTTGACACTTGATAGCCCTTAATAAATGTTATTATTATTGTCACTGTTATTACCTAAAGAACTACCATCTCACCCATGTGAGGCTCTGCAGGAATATGATCAGAAATCAGAATCTCATTACTCCCTAAAACGGCCCTTCAGATTTCTGAAGAGCTCCACTTACTGAAAAGCTCTGCTGTATGCTGAGCCAAAGTATGCTTTCCTAGAATTTCCATCTACTGGACACACTTCTTTCCATTATCATACTGTATAAAAAGATCGCTTCTCTTCTACATGAAATTCCTTCATATATGCAGATTACTACCATTTCTTCTCTCAGACTTCTCTTTCTGCTTGGTCAGCAGTTCCTCCAATGACATAATAAGAGCAGTAACACCAGTCTTATATTTTATAAAACTCTGTTACATATCTTATGTGAGCATCTCAGCATACAGAATAAATATAACCATCATCACCATTTTATAGGTCAATACATTTAGGCTTGCAGAAGCAATTGATTCATGCGTGATCACAGCTAGTAGGTGGTGAAACTGGGAATTAAAGGATGCCTCTTAAAAAGAAGATGTCCAAGCCTCTCTTCTACACCACATCTATTTTTAATGCCATACTTTAAGTATAATACTTCAATTGCACACTAGATTCTCCCGTGTCTTCAAGTACATCTTTTTATTACCATAACTTGAGGTTATTACCGGTCAGAATTCAGCCAAGAGAAACCTCTCTACAACTTGTAAACCTAGGGAATGAAAATAGAAGGAATGGGTTTCACATGTGATAGACGAATTGTGAGGCCAAAGAGAGGATACGAAGGCATGCAAGGGATTAGCCAAAGCAGGAAGAATCACCACCCCAAGAAATGGCATCCAGAGCCAGTTCTGCACAATAGAAGCTGGTAATTAAGACCAACTATTGATTTGCGAGAATGAGAGCCACAGGACACTGGGGAAAGGGAAAAAGAAATACTCTTGCTCATCTCTTGTCATCCTCCAGCTGTCAGCCAAGGCCCAGCATCGGCTGAAAGTAACCAGAAACTAGAGTCCAGGGGAGCTTGGGAAATACAGACCCTGATTTACAGAGCACAGGTGGGGAAGAGTGAGGTCTGAGAACAACCTGGCTATTAGAGGCATATATCATATTTCTAACTCATTTTGAGCTTACTGTCAGGTTAAAACCAGGTCATTTTCCACATAAGCTCTTAGTAAACTAGTTCTTTTTTGTTTGTATTTGGCAATTGGTTTTTTAAGTAAGGTCTTTACTTTTGCTTCATTTCATCTTTTGACTTTTGGTCAGCTTTTTAGATGCTCTAAATCTTTCATCTCTAGCCTTGTATAATCTATAAATCAATAAATACGGTTTATTAGCTATATGAAATTATTATTAAATACTCTGAATGTGGGATAAGGCTTGAGATCAACAACTAAGAAGGACCAGGGTAGGGTAGGTGAGGTACCCACCTTGGGCACAAAATTGGGGCGCGGGAATGCAAAAAAACTCAGTAATAAAGATAGTATTATAATGCATAATTTTTTTAAATCAAAATTAATGCAAAATTCCAGGGTAAATACCAAATATCAAAATCATAAAGACAGAATCCACAGTGAATAACACTTACCAATTTCTCAGCCACATTTAAATTCTCTGTTTTATACTCTAACCTATCCTTTTCATCTATTACTGAGGGATAAAATAAAGCACCTTGTTAAGTATCTATCAAATGCTTTGATACATTATGTTCTCAAATCTGGAACACTAATTTAATGATAGTATAGAGAAAGAGAAAAATTCAAGATCGGAGCTGAAGCTCATATAAATTGATGGAACATCACTCTCTAAAGTCATCTTACAGTAAATGTATTCCCAATTTGACATCACTTTGTACCAAATTCTCAAAATGTGGCCACTCCAATGCTACCTGACAAGAGAGAATATGGATATGGTAAGAGGCTATGGTCTAACTGATCTCAGTTAAACTAATTTGCAACCTCTACAAAATGTGCCTTCTTGTGAATGTGCTATGCAGCTTCCCAGGAAGTAAATGGAGACTTTGTCAGCAAAATTATGTTACTTTTGTAGTAAATCCAATTCTGAATTTAGACAAAACAGCTAGTAAAATGTCACTCATGGAAAATAAGTCACTCATGGAAAATAAATCACAGCAGCCCCTTCGGTTTTGCATTATTACACAGATCTGATTTCTTGCTAGATCAAATCATGTCTTCTGAACAAAATCTCTTCTCTATAGGTGGGTAGATTGGAGCATACAATTTTGAAGAGGCCCTCTAATTTAAAAAACATACTCCATTTTGTAAAATAAAAGCTGGCTATTTGAGAAATAGTCCAGAATGAAAGTGATAGTCAATTTCCTCAGTATAGATTTTATAAAAGAAGTCTGAATATAAAGTAATTTTTACTTATAAAATGTCTTATTTACAAAAACTGATGTCTTAGGAAGAAGAGCAGTCAGGTTTGGGGGGATTTTTGTTTTTTTACTAAAAAAGACAAATATCAAGAAACCAGCCAGAAAAGAAAAGTCACTGAGCAGTACATCTCCAATAGGAAGCCTAACTTTTGGTACTTGCTTAAGAGGCACTTGTCTATAAATAAGCCCAAGAGTCTTGATAAGCTTGAGAATTTTAGAGAAATGATTCAGAAATGCTAATATGAATGCTAAAACCTCAAATCCATAAATGTCTTCTGTTAATAGTTTAAAATTAATTGCCTTCTGAAAATAGCATCATTGCTTTTCAAAAAAGTTGTACACAGAGAATGGCAAATCCCCACAATGAACATCATAGCGCGTTCAGAAATGTGAGAGAGTGGTGAGATCTGAACAACATGATTGATGCGTAAGGATGAGATATTTTGGGCTTTTAATCTTAGAGATGTTAAATACCCACTTTAAAACAAGAACAGTCTGAGTCAGCTAATCTAAGTACACTTTTTTTTCCCTTCTTAATCGAAGGATAATTGCTTTACAATATTGTGTTGGTTTCTGCCATACATCAACATGAATCAGCCATAGGTACACATATGTCCCTTCCCTGTTGAACTTCCCTCCCACCTCCCACCCCATCCCAGCCCTCTAGGTTGTCAAAGAACACCAGTCTGAGCTCCCTGAGTCAGACAGTAAATTCCCACTGGCTATCTGTTTACATATGATACTGTATATGTTTCCATACCACTCTCTCCATTTGTTCCACCCTCTTCTAAGGACACTTTTTAATCACTCTGTTAAAACCACCCACAAACAAGAGACAGCTCTTCCTCATTCACATCCTAAGTAAAGTAAGTAAGTAAAGTCACTTAGTCGTGTCCAACTCTTTGTGACCCCACGGACTGTAGCCTACCATGCTCCTCCATCCATGGGATTTTCCAGGCAAGAGTACTGGAGTGGGTTGCCATTTCCTTCTCCAGAGGATCTTCTCAACCCAGGGATCGAACCCGGGTCTCCCGCATTGTAGGCAGACGCTTTACCGTCTGAGCCACCAGGAAAGTCTCATTCACATCCTAATAACTTCTCAAATCCCTTTAAATTTGTAAAACTGACAATAAACTCTAATAAAATACAATCAGCAAAATACCCTATGGCTTGATATTCAAATGCTGAATTTGACTATTTAAGTGATGTGGATTTCTGAAGCTCAATGCTTAAAAGACAATTTAAATATTAAGATTTGATAATTTAGATGCATGGATTGCACCTCCAGTGATAATCCAGTGTTAGTCACCCATTTGCATCTGCTCTTTGTGACCCCATGGACTGTAACCCACCAGACTCCTCTACTGATGGAATTCTCCAGGCAAGAATATTGGAGTGGATTGCCATTTCCTTCTCCAGGGGATCTTCCAGACCCAGGGATCGACCCCAGGTTTCCAGCATTGCAGGAGCCACTGAGTAGGAAATGGCTACCTACTCCAATATTTTTGCCTGGAGAATTCCATGGACAGGAGATCCTGGCGGGCCATAGTCCATGGAGTCACAAAAGTGACTGAGCAACTAACACACACACAAATAGTGCATTGCACCTAATACCCGCAGAAAAAAATAAAATAATGTAAAACCTATGTCATATTACCAAGAGTGTGCTGTTATTTTGACAATGATCTAATGTTTTTGGTAGCTTTTAAATAATATTTCTTTAGTTGCTACTTGTGCTAATGAATGTTATCTATTTTGGATACATTGCACAGTTTTTGATTTGGCAATATTATTCCCATTAGTCAATCTTCTTAACTATTTTCAGAACCATCTTTAAATCTTATTACATTCAATATAAGTAATATTGGATTTCATCCTTTCTCCTCAAAACTGTAACTTTCAACAAGTAAATATCAGGAATTGTTTTATAGCTAATGACTTGATATCTTAAAATCCTCGAACCACCACTGTAACAAAAGATGGAAAAAATATACAATATACTGAGTTTTGACATTAGTAAATACCATGTGATGGCTTGAGTGGATTCAAATGAAGGGAAGAATAGATGTTGTACAAATTTATTTGTAGCAACCTGATTCTATGTGGTATTTTTTATGCAAAAGAGGTCAACAAAACCCCTAACAACACCCTCAGTTCAGCTTTCACATCGTGATCATAAACCAGTTCTTGACTGTAAGATATTCAATCATTTATGGATAGAACAAAATTTATATGAGCATATTCATCATTATACTTTGAAATAAGTTTTGGCATTCACCACTCATGAATAAAAGAATGTTATGGAATGAAATCCTCTGAGGCAATTAGCATAACATAAGAGTTTATTTCTTCAACCAAAACCTTCCACTACTAAGGGCCTTTTTGGAAATTGAACTTAATGCTTCAAAGTACCTATGTGAAAAGAAGATGAAATTTAATTTTTGAAGCTTGTTTTCTTTAATTTTATAGGTTTCCCCTAGAGATGACACAGCAGATACAATTCACAAAATATAAAATAGCTTTCTGTTTTACTTATACTAGTAAAAATGTCTAGATTCTCATTCTGATTGCAACATGGACCAGGAATCTAACCTAACTTCAATGTATGGTAATTTCCCATTTCTTGTGATGTTAATTTAATGGAAATGCTTTATTTTAGGAATAAAACAGGGTCCTCAATGCTGTACTTACCATATATCATTATTATTTATAGGACATTTTGCTTTTCAGAGTATTTTGATGAGGTTCACTAGTTTTTTCTCATTATATCTCTTAGAATGTATGATTAACTCTCATTTGACACATAAAGAAAATCACAAATAGAGACATTAAAGCTACAGATTACACTAAACCAAAAATATTCATTTCATTCCATCAGTGCAGTTAATCCAGTCATGGAGGAAAAAATAGGAGCTCAATCAAGATATCTGGCACTATCTGGATAATAAAGAAAATCAAACAAAAATAAATACACACATTTGTGGAGATGTCCTAAATGAAATTGTTACCCAGCATGCAAATTTGTTACATAACTAGCTTCTACTCACTCTACAAATTAACTTAGGGAGATGAGATGAGAAGATGACTTTTTTCCTCCTGAAGATATAAATAATTCCCATTCTATGTATACCAAAATCTCCTATAAAGTTTTTTCTGTGCTTATTTAAGATCAGTTTATCTTACTTTTTCATAGTAAGAATTAGATTTTCTGAAACTTTGAATATTTTGGAAAAAAAGTGGTATCTGATATTTATTGAGTCTTGACTCTGTTCTGGCCACTTTTGTAGATTATTTTAACAGTCCTCGGAAGGTTCGTATTCCTAGAACATAGATTTTATGCCTAATTTACAGTGGATAAGATAAGAGTCAGGCAGAGAAGTCAAGGAAATTACCCAAAATCACAAAACTATTTTTAATAGAGCTGAACTTGGAGTCAGGTACGACCTTAGAACCTGCATGCTTCACCATTTCATCAGTGGAGAGAAAAGAAATCCAGGGGCTCAACATGGCATCCATCACTACGATTTGTCCTCACTCTTAACTCCATAGACCCATAATTCGGTCCCAGGTAAAGGAGGCATGGTGAGTATAACCTGAAATCATTGTTTTCACTAAAATCTCACAAAACAGGAATACTTCGATACTCACAGGACAGAGTCCCACACGAAATGGGGGAAGGGTGGGCTTTTCTGCCCCTTCTGCACACAATATGCCATGTGCTTCATGCCTTCAGCCACTGACGTTCCCAGAATCTGTGTTCTCATTTTGGCACCTGGAAGTTTTAGCAGAAGAGCAGGATGTTCCTTATAATGGTGCCTAGCAGCGCTTGTGGGCGGTGTTGACTGGGTGGCTTTGTGGAAGCCTATGCATCTCTTACGGGGCTAGACGATCAGAAGGAACAAACACGGCCTGTAACTAGAGCAGGACCCAAAGAATGCCAGTGAGATAGCACCTGCACACACCCTAAATAAAAAGTTAGAAAAGTGTTTTACTGGAAGTCAAAGGTTCTGCAATAACAGGGGGAGTGAGACCCCAGAAAACCTACATCATAACTGCTCATCTCATTCCGTTTTCCACCTGCCCATCCTTCCGAGTCTCTCAAGGCTGGGACAGCCTAAGAAAACACAAACTGTGAATTTAATCCCTTGACAATGTCCTTTGTACACTAACTCTCCAATAAATAGTGTTTTAAACGTGTCTCATCCACTTTTGATGTCTTTGATTCTCATGTTTTCATTATACATGGGCTCACTGTTCATTATCAGTAGTATGTAACACTGTGATTAGCAAGACCTGAGTTTATCTCATTACAGCATATAATTGTCTCTGACCAAAAAAGTATGTTGACATTGTAATTACATTCAAAGTTAATACATAGGTTTAGGACATAATCCAAGGAAAAGAGGTCAACACACAATAGCCACGTAGGTGTCAGAACGGGGCTAGACAGGGCTGTTACCCAAGCCTAATCACTGGCTTTTGTTTGCTTGCTTTAGTTCATGCTTCTGACATTTATAAGGATCTATAGATAAGTAACCTTTTTTTGTTGCTTTTCATGGCTGTGACCATTCCCAGCGATTTCTAATAGAAAGAGGAAAATGCAGGTATGGGGGACTTTCCTGGTGGTAATGTGGCTTAGAATCCACCTTGCAATGCAGGGGACACAGGTTTAATCCCCATTTGGAGCAACTAAGCCCGTGTGCTACAATTAATGGGTCCACGTACCACAACGAAAAATCCCGCATGATGGAACTGAGACCTGACACAGCCAAGTAAATAAATACATATTTAAAAAAGAAATAAAATAAAGTATGGTCTAAAAGATTTTATACTCAAGGCCAAAATAGTGGACAGACTGTGGCAGGATATTCTGAAGAGAATGATTATAGAATACACACACACACGCATATGAGGGTCTGGTTACCACCATCCCTGATAATCTTCAAAGCATGGAAGGGCTACCCAAATCTGCAGATGCTCAAGTGTCCTATAAAATGGCAATCTATGGTTGGTTGAATCCACACACGTGAAACCTGCAGATACAAAAGGCCGGCTGTGTACCTTTCTTAGAAGAGAGACAGGTGGATCAATGCTAGCAGCATTAGAGTGGCATGCTTGGTAGACAGTTGGAACAAAAAGAGCAAAATAATTTTTTAAAAAAGAGAGAGAGAGAGAGCCTTCTAAGTTTTCAGGAAAGGTTAGGTTAAAACCTAAAGATCAGAAGTCCTCTAACTGGTGTAGCTTCTCTGGAGGCTCAGCGGTAAAGAATCCACCTGAGATGCAGGAGACTAGGGTTCAATCACTGGGTCAAGAAGATCCCCTGGAGAAGGAAATGGCCACCACTCAAGTATTCTTGCCTAGAAAGTCCCATAGATGGAGGAACCTGGCAGGAGTGTCACCAAATAGTCAGACACGACTGAGTGACTAAACAACAACATGTGGCAGTCAGGATCTGGGATTCACTTTAGTTACACACTGGCTGTTCAAGGGCTTCCCTGGGATTTGGCACATGAGATGAAGAATGACCCAGCCACTAATAGAAGAAACATGCAACTTGGGCCCCTCATAACTGCACATGGAAGTCCTCACAGTATCCTCCCTAGATCCCTTCATAGAAGGGCTTCTGCCTATCATGGCTTAGCTCATGGTACCCATGATGCATGCTTGCATGCTAAGTTGCTTCAGTTTCTTTGAGACCCTATGGACTGTGACCTGCCTGGCTCCTGTATCCATGGAATTCTCTAGGCAAGTCAGTATAGAAACTGACTCCAGGGTATCCTGGAGCCCTCCTCCAGGGTATCTTCCCAATCCAGGGATCGAACACACATCTCTTACGTGTCATGCATTGACTGGTGGTTCTTTACCACTAGCACCATCTGGGAAGCCTGATACCCATAATAACCATTAGTAATAATACCTCATCTTGGTAGAGAGCACTCTGCATCCACTTTAGTACATTTTACCCCTGCTATTCCTTGTGATTCTCACAATAGTTCTGATGTACAGTCAGTTTGGATTAACGTTAGTTTGGATTTGCAGATGAGAACAGACTCAGGGAAGGACTTGCTCCAGGTCCAACAGCTTGTGAGTGGCAATGCCAGTGTTTCTGACGATAGGCCACTTCCCCTGCCACAGCCAAGTGCTGCCTCTCCAGCTCTGGTCAAGCTTCCGAAACAAAGTGAGCTCCAAAGCTGCTGGGGAGAGTCATCTTTAAGTTTTGCTTCTCCCAGTGGATTCAGGAGCAGTATGGTCTCTCTACAGTGTTGGATGAAGTGAACAAAGAGATGAACTTTATTTGCGTTCTGTCTTCAGCTTCTATTTACCACTGACTCTGCAACAACGAACAAATTAACTTCTCTGATGATTGATTTCTCTGTCTATAAAATGGCAAAAGTAATATTTGTCACCCACTGACATTTCTAGAATTAAGGAACCAATGGTTCTAAAATACAGTGAAAGAGATTATTTCAAAACGATGCTCTAGAAATAGAAATAAGAATTTTGATTCAATACATTTAAATGTGATTTTTAAACAGAAATTATGGTTTTACCAAAGAGTCTTGCCACATTGAACTCATCAAAATTTGTATTATTATTATTATTACAATTTCTTTCCTATTCACATTAATTGCCTAGGCAGTAAATGGGCTTTCGAGTTTTACAGATTTTGCCATTTTATGGTCCACTGCTGAAGACCAACATTTCATTATCTTATAGTCTCCACCTGAAATTTCATTTCACTCAGTTTGTTTTTTAGCTGTACATGAGCAATAACATGCTTTTAAAGCGCTGGCTCAGAAAAAAGTATAAGATGATGAATCAGGTTTTACTTCAACACTAAAAGTACCATTTTGCACCATAATCTAGCAATGACACAACACTGTTGCTGGTCCTGGTGACCTGTCGCTGCGCAGTGACAGCTTTCATTAGTTAGGCCAGCATGCCTCCCACTCAGGGAAACTAAAGGATGTGTAATATCTCTGAGAAGAGCTAGGGTATAGCAACCAGACACATGAAGTCTTCCTAATGAATGATGCTAACAGCCCAGAGCCACTGGGGATAAACTATTAAGCCAGAGAGACATCTATGGCTTGCAAATTTGATATGGTGTGTTTATTCTTGAGAAGCCATTTTTAGATGAGAAGTACAAACGTTTACACTGGATCAGGTTGTCTGAGGTGCCTGAATTAACCAAAAGCTTTCCATAAAGGTGCTATCGGTTGTCAAAGTTGACCTCGAAATAATATAGAATCATTTTTCTGAGAGATTCCATCACAAATCAGTATTTTCATGAATGATATCCTACAATATTGACTATTTCATAAGAACTAATTTTTCTCTAAATTGGGTTAGTGTCACTTAGCATTTCTATCTTTCTCTTGTTTTCAGGAAGACAATGAATTAATACACTGCAAAAAGCCTTCTAAAAAAATAAATACTTGTCTTTAAACTCCAGGAGTTGGTGATGGACAGGGAGGCCTGGCGTGTTGTGGTTCACGGGGTCACAACCCCACGAACTGAACTGAGAGACATGTCTTTTAAACATCTAAGTGCTTCACTTAGTCCTATTAAACAGGGTCTACCACTAAGAAAACAAAGGAAATCAAATGAAAAAACCAAGTTGGTTTATTTATCAAAAGGTTTTGTTTTCTTAAACACAGGGAATCCTAGCTCAAAGTAAACTGCCTGTAATGCAGGAGAGACCTGGGTTGGTTCCCTGGGTCAGGAAGATCCCCTGGAGGAGGGAATGGCAGCCCACTCCGATATTCTTGCCTGGAGAATTCCAAGGACAGAGGAGCCTGGCGGGCTGCAGTCTATGGGGTCACAAAGAGTTGAATACAACTGAGCAACTAACACTTTCACTAGCTCAAAGTGCTCAAAAATGTTCATTTTCCTCATGACATCTGCATTAAATTTGGACACTTTGGTTAGCCTTGTGCATTTCATGTTGTTTTGCTTTCATCTCTAAAGTGACCCGTGCTTTTCCATTAGCCTGTCAGGAGACTAGCCATTTACTCGTCTCACGCCCACTTAAAACAAGCACACAATGTCTGGAAAACAATCTGCAGTAACTTCAACAGTGTCCATAGATTGGAATATGAGCAATCATTGAGATTCTGTCTACTTTATTGACCTAAAGTTCCTCAAATTGAGAAGAAACTTGTGCCTATAGATGCTTATTATGCTTTAATATCTGGCTGGTACTGTGGCAATGACACTAGCTAAATAACATTAATACATCTAATGCTTTTTCTGTAAACCTTCATAGAGCTTCACTGGAAAAAAGTCATCTAAATATATAGAGAAATTAACACCATGTCTGTGTAACTGAAATAAATGATACTTTGAAAAAATGTTACTTCGGCTGTTTTGGTGTTGAACTATTACAGTGAAAGAACAAGGACTCAAGTCAACTTTCTTTACAGGAATTTGAAATATTGTGATGTGACCTGTAATATCTGTATTTTTCAAAACACAAATTTTTAGATTTTTCACTAAAATATTGATATAACCCAAAGATTTTTCTAAATGCTTCTTTTGACTGTTAATTCTTAAAATCTTTACATAATGAAACAAAAGTTCATTTTTGTTGTTGCTATGCCTCTCAAGCTTAATTCCTATTTTTGTTCTTCTATTAAAGTAAAAGGATAGCTTCAAGAAACTGTATTATGTCAGTCTTATACCATGAATGCTAAGAGAAAAGCTAATTAGAATCTGGGAAACCATGATGAAAAATTAAAATTGCTATGCAATCCATTCAGTGTAGCATTTATGTCACTAAAGCAAACCAGCTGTTACATGCCTGATATAAAGTGCATTCTTAGTTTTAATTCTTAGCCCATAAAATGTACCAATATAAGTGCAATTCTAAATGCGTCACTAAATTGACAATGTTACTAAGTTCAAGGTGAAATTCTTTTGATGTATCTAGGGACTCGGAAGAACATTGTTTTACAACTTCCTTTCCTAGATAAATAATTATGACATCTTAATATGTTTAGTTGGTATCAACAGTTCAGCTAATATTGACCAAAGAAGCTGAGGTGTCTATATTTAAACTCTTATTTCCATAAGAGCTTCACCACACTTCACAGAATAAATATTCTAAAATCGATGAGATCTATTACTCTCAAAGTACATTTCAAATTCATTCATTTTTCCAGACAAATTATTTTTCCAGTCATATCCACCTGAATTGAAGGAAATCCCTTTTATTTGGAACAAGGACTCCATGTTTCTATTGCAGTTGTTCTACTTTAAAGCCAGGGTGAAATCACATCACTGTTTAATACCACTGTATACCTCCTAGTTGAAATGACAAGCAATTGATTATGAGTCTGTAAAAGATAAGCCATTAGAGAAACCATATCTTTTCCAAATATGTTTCATTCCTTCTCATTTACCAGATGGTACCTGTGTCATTGACTGTCATTAATATTTTTTACCTTCATTGTCATAGTGGTCTTAATAAGCAGGTAAAGTTAAAAAGAAAAAGCATGTGATATGTAGCAGGATTTATATAAATTTGTGCAGCCTGGATTCAGTTTTTCTGCTGCTCTACTTAATGAGGCATAAAAATAAGGTTATAGACACCAACAGTATCAAAAAACCCTAACCTAATGGAAATTAAAGGTGCAGTAACATGAGAGTAGCGGGTTTCAAATCATATAGTGGACATTGAAGGACCTTCTTCATTTGGATTGGAACTATAAAATTATGTTTCTGGAGCAGCGTGAGATTTATTCAATTAGGGTTTCCTGATAAAGCAGAACTGAGTTTCTATATCCCTTCTGAACGTACATCTCCTTTCCTTATCACACTATTAAAATAAGTCAATTAAATCTTGCCCTCTATAATGATCTCACAATTAAGTTTAATTAATAAATCTTGCTCTAATACATTCAGTATGATAAGTCCAAATGCTTTGTTCGGTAGCTTCTTCACAGGAGGTGGCATAAGGAGGAAGATGCTTTACATCTTTTACAACCGCTGCTATTCAGTGTAAAGAATTACCAGCATGTTGTCTTCCAAAACCAAAATGTCTTCTGCAAATCATAGTGAACATGGACTAAAAATTTATTGTAAAGAAATAGAAATGGGCAAAAGTCAACTGTAGGGCTCTCCTTATTATCTAGGAATGGGAAGTCTACATTGCAAAATTGACATCGTTACCCAGCCATCTGGTTGATATGTAGGTCATGAGTTTCTCCCTCCAGAGGAAAAATTTTCTTATTAAGTAAGACTGTGTGTAAGACATCTGTGATACAGAGGTGATGCTAAATTCTCCATTCACCTAAATACTGTCCTACCGCCTTTAAGATCTGGGCTTCCATCCCAATCTGACAGGTTCAAGATCTTTAAAAAGTAAATTTCAGTTACCAAACATAATTACTTCATACATTGGCAAACAAAGAACATTGCTTTTGTTCTTAAAAGTTAATCCAAAAAAAAGAGAGAGAGAGTGTACCAGGGGAAAAAAGTTTGGAGAAACCTTCATACTCTATTCTTCTCTGGAGATTCACAATGCAGGATACAGCACATTCAAGTTCTTAAGAAGTTTTGATCTAAAGAAATGTTTACATTTATTTAATCCCTATTTCCCAAAATAATTTCCCAGGGAATACATTTTTCAGGGAATCTTCATGATATTGAAAGAATATAGTATTCCTTAGAACACAGTAGAGGAATATATATATATACACATATATATATATATATTTTTTTTTTTTTGAAGATAGTTGAGAAAGGACTATAAGAAGAAAAAGCAACCAAGGAGGACTTAACAGTATGGGAAATAGTTTATGTGACTGGACTTCAGTCTTGTTGGCTATCAGAAATTAAACTGCTCTCACTTTGAGGGCATCCTTGATTCTTAGGAGCATGATGAATCAAGCAATTAATCATTGAAAAGCTCTAATAATATTTAGTTAGGCATAAGACATCCTCTTTACTGAAGTGTATGTCACATATGTGCATACCCTTATTTGTGCGTGTGCTCAGTCCCATCTGGCTCTTTGTGACCCCATGGATTGCAGCCAGAGGGTACAGGCTCCTCTGCTCATGAGATTTTCCAGGCAAGAACACTGGAGTGGGTTGCCATGCTCTCCTCCAGGGAAATCTTCCCAACCCAGCAATGAAACCCATGTCTCCTGCATCTCCTGCATCGGTAGGTCAATTCTTTACCACTGAGCCACCCTGGGAAGCCCTGCTCTTATTTACTCTTCAGTAAATGATGTCAATATAAAACAAAAGGAATATGCATAAAGACAATATTGAAGGGGGAGAAAACTTCCTTTGCTTTCTTGTTTTTTTGAATGAAAAGAAATGGATTTTGTTGTAGATCAAAAATGGTCAAATATTAACAATAAAATATTTCTCAAGCTAATAGATTCCAATATAATTTTTATTATTACTGTGTTTTAGAGCAGAGGAAAATAAGAATCAAGCAGTGTCATGTTGCTTACACTCATCAAGTCATTGACCAGTTTTGTCAAGCTTGGTATAGCTGATTAAAATTCCAAACTTTTCCTATTATATCATATATGTTTATAATTTGTTCAATTTTGGTTTTGTTTTACTACAAATGTTTCTTATTTGAGAAACTGGCTTTTTGTCACAAGTTTTATATCATAAACAAAAAATATAACTTACAGTTAACCTCAAAGAAAACATGTAATTTCTTACACACGAAGACTTGGAAAATGTATTAGCTTTCATACTCACATTCAACTCAGTTTGGTCTCACTGCCATTTATGAATGCATGTATAGTCCATTTGCAAAAATATTTTTTAATTCAGTTTAAAATTTTTTATGGTGTGTTCTACGTGATCCCAACTTTAAAGGTCACTCTGCTGCCATTGATTTCGAAATGGTACCAAAGAAAGGCAGTGATGATTTTATCTCCTGTAGGTGTGCTGCCTGGTTTCTTGCAGTACTAACTAATTTGCTACAGGCCTAAAAAAAGAGAATTTGTTCTAACTCGCATGGTTGGGTTAAAATATCTAATCAGTCAGTATTTCAGAGCCGAGATATTGCAGTAAATTTATTATTTTCACCTTAACTTGGTAGTGAAGTTATTGTACCTCAATCATTAAAATCAATTTTGCTTTACATATAATTGTATTATAAAGCTAATTCCAGGGGCAAGATCTATTATATTCAATTGAATTCCAAACATTGATGAACCATGGTATTAAATTCCAACACTGCATATGGGAGTTTAACTTTTTAGTTTGAATTCACTAATATAATTAAATTGTGGCAATTCAAACAAAGAGATACTTTCCATTACTAAAGTTAATAAGGCATAAAGAAGTGCTAGAAGAAATCACAAATCTAAGCATATATAGGTTGGAATCTCTTGCAAGTCAAGGAAAAACAAAATGGAATCTGTGGGTTTCTGTTTGTAAAAGAGTTTTTTCCAAGACTTAAAAATATATACTGACTATCATGCACGGAATTGCTGTAAGATACCAACATTGATTTATCTATATACCTTATGAAAATCTATCTTAGTTTTAGTCACATTTGTTTTCATTAGACTAACATCTCTGTAGTGGAAAAAAAAGTTTTATGCTTCAAATTACAGAGTTCTAAAGCAAGAATGCAATGGCACCCCACTCCAATACTCTTGCATGGAAACTCCCATGGACGGAGGAGCCTGGTAGGCTGCAATCCATGGCGTCGTCTCGAAGAGTCAGACACAACTGAGCGACTTCACTTTCACTTTTCACTTTCATGCATTGGAGAAGAAAATGGCAACCCACTCCAGTGTTCTTGCTTGGAGAATCCCAGGGACGGCAGAGCCTGGTGGGCTGCCATCTATGGGGTCGCACAGAGTCGGACACGACTAAAGCAACTTAGCAGCAGCAGCAGCAGCAAAGCAAGAATGACTCCAGTTTTAAGGTTCCTCACTCCATCTTGTTACTCCTCTAATCTTCCCCTGACTAGTGAACTAGAGCTTAGAACTAGTGAACTAGAAGTGAACATCCTTCTGCCTAGTGAACTGGAGCTCTTAAGCACTCTTGTTACTTTGGGATTTAAGAGGAAGAGAGGATAGAGGGGGTACAAAACTAATGGAAGAGAAAAGTTAGGAAAGAAGGAAGGTATCTGCCTGTTAAAGCTCAGATTCATCCCTGCCCTTTCCTTGCTTCATTTTAAAACAGAAGAATGACTCCTACAGCTATATTCCCCAGGATTCTTTTTCCTGACATCCAATATACTTGGTCACTGGTAGATTGCAAGGCAAAAGGAGGAAAGAATCCAGAATATTTTCAGTTCAGTTCAGTTCAGTCACTCAGTCATGTCCGACTCTTTGTGACCCCATGAATTGCAGCAAGCCAGGCCTCCCTGTCCATCACCATCTCCTGGAGTTCACTCAAACTCATATCCATTGAGTCGGTGATGCCATCCAGCCATCTCATCCTTGGTCATCCCCTTCTCCTGCCCGCAATCCCTCCCAGCATCAGAGTCTTTTCCAATGAGTCAACTCTTCGCATGAGGTGGCCAAAGTACCGGAATTTCAGCTTTAGCATCATTCCTTCCAAAGAACACCCACGACTGATATCCTTTAGAATGGACTGGTTGGATCTCCTCGCAGCCCAAGGGACTGTCAAGAGTCTTTTCCAGAATATTTTACCCCCTTTCTAAACCAGATGTGTACGGGGATTATTTCAAGCCGTATCTACATTAGCTTCATGATTTCAAATTCCTGGTAGACTCTGATCGCCATAATTCTACCATAATTCTGCCAGGGACACCCCCACCACCTCCACACTTGCCCAGTTCTGACGCATTCTGGATCTCTCCAGCTAAAGGAGCAGCAATGGCTTTCTGCTGCTGCTACACTCTTGTTTGCCTCACTACCTCCCATTTCATTTCTGAGCTCTTCTATCATCTGTATAACCAGTAGCCTCCAATAAATCCCTTCTCTCTGAAAGTCGAAAATGAATTTTGTATCCATAACTGGACCATGACTGTTACAGAAAGGAAGGTTGGGAGGGACAGAATGAGTCAGTTGTTTTCTTTTCAAGGTAACTATGGTTACTGTCATGATGGGTATAGAAGGAGGCAGGGGGAACAGAGAAAGAAAAGGAGCAAATATTTATTGAGCACTGTTGGTGAGTAAGTGTTCTATTATCATTTAACCTTTGCATGTGAAGAAACTGAAACATAGAGAGGTTAGGTGTTTACCAAGATCATATTGCTAAGACAAGGTTGAACAAGAATTTGAACTTAGAACTGATTCCACACTTTCTCCAAACGTACTCAGTAAGTGTACTTGCTGGAGTACACTTCCTCCCTAGAAAGCATTAAGGTTATATTCAATAACAGTTCTTGATGGGGGAGGAGTGTTTTTTTTGACTACATTTTTTATTACTTTTATAAGGTACAAGTGTCAAATAACTCAAAATCTGAGTTACTGCCGTGGTCATACCACACTTACCTGAAGTTTGCTATTACTTGGCACAAAAACTAAAGTTTTACATCTTTCACATTCTTCCTCAAGCTCCACATTCAATAAAGTGCCAAATCGTATTGAAATCAACTTTCTAAGTCCCTCCCAAATCTACCATAATGAATAATTCAATATTGGATTGCCATATGCCACAGTAGGGGGATACAAAGATGAACTAGATGAGTCAAAGGAGATACTGTCTGACTCTTTATATGCTCCTTTCCATCAAGTTCTTTCTCACCTGGATCAGAACAGTAGTACCTTTATTGTTTGGGTCGTATTTCTCTTCTTTCCCAACCATCTTGCTTATGCCCCTAGAATGAATTTTATTAAACTGAAATACTAGGTCACTTGGGCATCCCAGGTGGTGCCAGTGGTAAATAACCCACCTGCCAACACAAAGACATGAGAGATGGGTTCCATCTCTGGGTCAGGAAGACCTCCTGGAGGAGAGCATGGCAACTCACTCCAGTATTCTTGGCTGGAGAATCCCATGGACAGAGGAGCCTGGCAGGCTACAGTCCATAAGGTTTCACAGAGTTGGACATAACTGAAGCGACTTAGACACATGCATATACTAGGTCACTTGCTTCCTTAAAATCTTAGAGGAATTACACGTAGCTTTTGATGCAGCCTTGTGATGGCACATGGGGTACATCAGGTCTGTTTCTTCCAGCCTTTACCTATGATACTTACCCATTTCTCGTATGAACTCTTTCACCCTTGGGCATCTATACACGTTATCCCCACTGCTTATAATACCCTTCCCCATCTCATACCTTTATACAACCCTCATTCATCTTTCAAAACCCAATAAAAAAGAATTTCCTTCTCTGAAATCTATTCTCCGAGTCCACCCTATGCCTACGCCTGATGCCCCATGATTCCTGTTCTTGGTTCCCATGACACCATTGCATACTTTCATCATCATATCACAGCACTTATCAGACTGCCAGGTACACACACTGTCTCCTCCACTCTGCTGTGACTTCCTCGAGGGCAGGGAGAGGCTTGGGCTCACTCGGCATCTCCAACGCCAGGCTGAGGATTTGGCAGACAGCAGATCCTCAGTAGCACAGTGGTAAAGACGCCACCTGCCAGTGCAGCAGAGGAGAGAGATGAGGGTTCATCCCTGGTCAGGAAGATCCCCCTGGAGTAGGAAATGGCGACCCACTCCAGTCTTCTGGCCTGAAAAAGTCCAAGGACAGAGGAGCCTGGCAAGTTACATTTCATGGGGTCGCAGAGTCAGACATGACTGAGTGACGGAACACGCACAGATTCTCAGTACATACAAGAATGGAGACGTACACAATTTTGAAACGGTGAATATACAATCTAACTGTATAAAATTCAAAATGAAAGCACACTTTTTACTGTTTGAAACTCCTATTTTTATATCTCTGCTCACAGATAATAATAGATTCTACTTTTCCACACCCAGTTATTAGTGTAATTATCCAGTTTTCTTCAGCTATTACTATTTTCTTCAGCTATTACCATTTAACAAAGTCTGAAGTTGTACACCTGGTCAGAGAACTCCAGTCAGCAGGAGTTAATCTAGTAACTGTGAAATATCCATAAACAGTTCTCTAGATTTGACATTTATTAATGAAGTATGTAAGGTGCAGTTTGTAAGAATATTAGAAAAATTTTGGTAATTTTTCTCTGTTTAGTGCATCATCTCTGCACTATTCTGTAGAGGAGCCCTGTGCAAATAGAGCTTAATACATCGGAGAGTGCTGCTTTTCTCAGGACAATATCTTCCTTATAGTAGGATTACAACTGAACAAAAAAGTATTTGCACTTTATACAGGTCACTGTAAGTTCAAAGTAAACAGGATGAGCAGCTTCGTACACCTGTCAGAGATCCCACTGGAAAAGAAAAGCATCTCAGATTTACCTCTTGGATAATTTGATAGTTTAAAGATGGGCTTAAAACCATAGATCAGCACTCATACCATCCCTCAACCTCCATGCACCAGAAGGAAAATAAAATTACTTATTTAAAAAGTACTTCTCACTTCTGGTGGCAATAGAAGTGTTTATGATGGTTTGAACTGAGCTATACATTTAGGTCGGAGAAGGCAATGGCACCCCACTCCAGTACTCTTGCCTGGAAAATCCCATGGATAGAGGAGCCTGGTAGGCTGCAGTCCATGGGGTCGTGAAGAGTGGGACACGACTGAGCGACTTCCCTTTCACTTTTCACTTTCATGCACTGGAGGAGGAAATGGCAACCCACTCCAGTGTTCTTGCCTGGAGAATCCCAGGGACGGGGGAGCCTGGTGGGCTGCCGTCTCTGGGGCTGCACAGAGTCGGACACGACTGAAGCGACTCAGCAGCAGCAGCATACGTTTAGGTGGTGCAAATATTAAAGAGTTTTGCCCATATTAAGATAAACTTCTGGCACTTCCTGGTGGCCCAGTGGTTAAGATTACACCTTGCGATGCAGGGGACACAGATTTGACCCCTGGTTGGGCAACTAAGATCCCATGTGCCACAGAGCAACTAAACCTGTGTGCCACAACTACTGAGCCCGTGGCATAACTAGAGAGCCCGTGCGCCACAGTGAAAGATCCCTCGTGACACAACGAGGATCCTGCACGCTGCAACTAAGACCAGACACAGCCAAATAAATAAATACATTTTTTTGAAAAAAAGATAAAACTTCCTTAAACTATTGACCCTTAATAACAGAGGTCTATTTATACAAGATTACGCTAGCCTTCAACCCCAAGCTAAACAAGTTTTGGGGAAATACTTCAGAGAGAAAGTGCTTTTGCATAATAGGAGGCCTTTATTTTGGTTGTGATAAGAGTGATATTTTTGTTATACTCTTCTCAAGCCAGATCTACTCAGAGAGTATATGACTTCATTTCAGGTATTAAATAAAGATTGACTTCCTAGAAACTATTACTGCGATAATTAAAGTTTTTTCTAGCCTGCTTCTACACTCAATGTCATGCCAAAGGGTGCCAAGAATCCACGATCAAAGAATGCAGTGATGCGGTGGTGGTGCCACACCAAAGACAGGAGACCACTGTTTCTGCTTTTTCATACTCTTTATTGCCAACAGTTTAAAATGGTCAACATAAAAAAAAAAATTGATAATAAATACTGCTCTTTGGGCTGTAATAAATAAAAAGTTTATTAACAAGGAATGCACTTTTCCAGCCACAAGTGTCTTCAAAAATTAACAAAACAAAAAATATATATATATGGCCATAGTTCACAGTTAAGCAGCCAAAAGCTGCTCCAATTATAGCCTTTAAACAACATGGGAGCATCCTCCCTTTCCCTCCCCTTCAGGAAGTATATTCACAGCTCCAAGTCCTCTGTCCGAAGCACTCTCCACAGAGAGAAGTTAAGAGTCAATGCACCTTTCTGCAAAATTGTCTGAAAAGCCTTTAGAAACAGGTACGTCAAGGAAAACCGCATTCGGGTTCATTCTCAGCTCATCCAAAGTTCAGGACTGTGTACCTCAGACTGGTCTGGTTCCACCAGGTCCAGTGGGCCACAGAGAAATTGTTTTCGTACCACCACCTGTCCATCTTCTTCAACGTGCTGTAGATCATTCTACTGACTTCCATGTAGATCTCACAGTGGAAAAGAGGAGTCCCATAGGGTCCGTTCAAGAAATCTCCTAGTTACACCTCTGTAAGAGCATGTTCAGAGCGTATTCCATTCGATTTTTTAATTCTAACGAACAGCCAGACATCAGCAGAGTTGTCAGTCTAAAAGTTGTAGATATCCTGTCCTCATTGATGTAGGTGAGAAGGTATTCTTCATTTTGGCTACAGATGATTATTTTTGTATGATCATGGTAGAAATTCACCTTTAAAAAGTAGGCATAGATATTGAGCATCTCTAAACAGTCAAGATATGAAGAGTTTTCTCAATAATTGAACTGGGCTATGTAAAAATCATTTCTTAGGACCTAAACATGCACTTTCTTAAAGGGTTCATTTACCTGAAAGGTGCCATCATTGAAGAGCATCATTAAGGCCTTATCAGATTTTAGCCACTGAAGGAGGTAGAGCCGAGGTCTTCGAACATCAGTAACACTAGGCAGGTCTCCACCCTGAGAGAGATTGGGAGGGTTAGTGCCTAGGAAGACTTCGCAATGTGTGCACTCAGTTCTTCTAGCAAACGCCTCTCAGCCGTAAGCAAGGGCCAGAATGGCCTGGAGGTTCCTGGCCCACCACCCAGACATCCTGAGTCATAGACAGGACGCAACATGAGATGCTGCACTTCTAAAAGCGTTGAGGCTGCACAGATGCTACTGCTCTGTGGACCACACTTCAAACATCACTTCTTGAAAGCCAGGGGACTTACATCCATGAGGTTCTCCTCCATGTAATGAGAGAAGTATTTCAGCACCGTCACTTGACTAATGAATTGTTCAGGGGCATCTGTGGCTTGGAAAACAGAGCACTGGCCAAGCTCCGCATAATAGTGAACTGTTCTAAAGAACAGGGAGAAAAGAAACAGAAACAGGAAAAGTCAGTCACTGTTTTCCGATTTCCTTAGGGCAAAACTGAAGAACTGACAGGGCTTCCTTAGCTGGACACACTTACTTTTTGTCTGGAAGGAGGCTCATGTGAGCACCGTTGTTGAAAAGGACTCCTACGGTGTGGTCTGAGAGCTGGTACCCAAAGCCGTATTTATTAGAGTAGTCGACCCACTTGGTGACCCACTGAAAGGAAGTGCTCAGTTGCTCTTTGGGGATGCAGTCAGCTTCTGGCATGTTTTCGAGACATCCTCGAAGGACTCTTGCCACCGTGTCTGCGACACTTCCCATGGTACTGTCCTCAAGGCCTAAAAAGTCAGAGAAAGTTATAAAATCATTAACAACAAAACCTCAGGCTATGGTAAGTGCTAGGTCTCCCTCCACTAATTCTAAGGATGGAAGACTCAAAATTGCTCCAATCCTCTAAGTTGCTTCTTCTATATTAAATCAGGCCAAAAACCAAGCTGACTTCAGCTGCTTAGTGTTGAACACTGGCGTTTAGAGTGTCACTATTTAAAATGTGATTGACAACTTACATTCACTGCTACTGCTGCAGCTGCCAAGAGTTCCTCTGACTATCATCCGAATAGCATCTCCAATCTGCTGCTTGTTTTCCACTGCGGGTGTTCCAGATCTGGCAACTGTAGTGGTAGGTGGCTGGAGTTCCTAGAAGAGAGAGGAGCCAGATGATAGTCAAGCATTTAAAATTCATCTAAAGTTGAGAATTCTAGTTTAAGATGAGATTATAGCAATTACTAGGAAAGCTTATCACAAAGCAATGGACACAAGCCTAGTAAAAGATATTTCTGATAACTCAACTGCATGCATTGTTAAACTAAGAGATAAAATCTTTCATTTTAAAGGCTTGGGGAAAAAAAAGTTAAGTAAATATATCATGATCCAAGTGATAATTAACAAAGAATGGAAATGATATAAAGTGTTTGTAACTACTTTATTCTTCTCTAGCATACCTCATCTGTCCTGTGTTTGCTGGGTTGCTGAGTTATCGAAGTCTTTTTCAAATCATGCCTAAGCTTGTAAATTTCTTCATCTTCTTTAGATACTTTATCTGTAAATCAAGAAAAAGGATTATGAGCATTATTCTATCCAAACAAGATAGAAACAGAGCAAGTCATATTTCCTCCTTTTGCGTTAATAACCAACTTAAGAGCATTCAAGGCAAAACCAACAGTTTTATCTTTGCCATCAGCTGCAATTATCCAAGAAGCACACTTTAATGCATCTGAAACAAAACTATCTACTACAGTTTGCAATTTAGATTTATTATGCTACCAAAAGTTCAACAGTTTACTAACATAGAGGCCAAATTATGTTAATATGAAAGCCTCTTTCAACTAACTTATCAACTTCATACATATTGTATTGGATACAAAAAAAGTCTTATAACTTACTATGTGTGTCAATATATCTTGCTTTGTCTTTTTTGCCACCAAAAAGAGCAGCAGCTGCCTTCTTAAAGAAATTCTTAGCTGGGCTTGACAAGTGGAAATCTGGAACTGTGTGACAACAGCTAGAAGAGAGTCTATCTGGAGTGAAGCCCTGTGAAGCATAAGAAAAGTCTTTCAGTAACCTGCTGGGAAATTAGGATCAAGAGCATGTAATAAAAAGATGCAAAAAAAAAAAAAAATCCACCAACCTGCAAAAAGAAATCATGTCGAATGATGTCATCCAAACTGGGACGATCTTCTGGATTTTTGGACAACATGCTAGCTATTAAGTGCTTAGCAGGAGCCAGCAATGAAGAGGGCATTGTATACCTTGCTTCTCTTATACATCTGTAAGTTTCTTTCAGATTTGTAGTTTCAAATGGAGGTCTTCCTAGTAACATTGTATACCTGTATACAAGGAAACACTTCTTTAGGAACCATCATAAAGCAATTCTTTTCCAGTGCTAAAATCTACATCTAAATTTGATTTTTTATTATCTTGGTGCGTTTACTTACATTACACAGCCTAAGGCCCAAATGTCTGATTCACAGCCGTGTCCTTGTTTGTTGAGGACTTCAGGAGAAAGATAATTTGGGGTACCACATATTGTCCTGGGAAAACAAAATACAAAGATTTCACTAGGAACTCTCCTCTTGTTTAAATTTAGTTTTCTGGGTAAGCTATGCTGAATTTCTATTTGGAAACATTTGACTTTTGGCATATGAACAATTGACATTTCACCAAGTGACTTGGTAATTTTTTTTTAATGCGTGTACAATTGTTTTCAGCCGCGTGACAAAGTGCTTTAAGCCAACTGAGACCAGGTACAACAGGACATTTTTATACATTTCAGGCAAATAAAAGATTTGTTTCATAATCAACTTATGGCCAAAGATACTCTGCCAAGGCCATAGTGGATGGCCAAAGATACTCTGCCAAGGCCATAGTGGCACTGAGTAAGTGTTTCCTTCAATTAACATTGTAGCAGTTTACAGATTTTAATATCAACTAACCTCTGAAACATTAATCGGAAGATAAAAAGGGCATGTTTGATCTCCACAAAACCCTAGTTAACATGTATCCTTCTGACTCTTACCTTCTCCTGTGTTCCAAGGGTTCCAGCCTGGCTGCCAAACCAAAGTCCCCAACTTTTAGTTCCATGGCTTCATTAATAAAAAAGTTCCCTGGATGACAAAAAAAAAAGTCTGAATTCTCTTGAAAAAATATTCTAACCAAGTACACACACATCTATCCACTGGAGAGGCAGGCAGCCAGCTGCTTAATAGGCAAGCCATCATTCAGAAACAACACTGCATTGGCTAGATCCCAACTAAGAACATTACGTAAGAAAAGGGAGCGAGAGCGTGCATCTCTGACACGAAAGTCAGGGTTTGGAGTGAAAGGCTCACCTAGTTTGAGATCTCTATGCAAGATTTCTTGTTCATGAAGGTACTTTAGTCCAGACACGATCTGCCTGAGGTAATACCGGACTTCTGGCTCTGTCAACACCTTCCTTGCTTTCAAGATATGAGCCATGGACTGGGAGGAGGAGAAGGAAAAAAGAGAATCTGTCAAACAAAGTTGCCAGCATCAGTAGTTTCCTTATGCAGGATGAGCAATGAAAGGTAATGCTGCCATATTATAATTATGTCCACAATCAAATTCCCAGATAAAGTGCTATTTGAATGCCAGGTCAGTGTGCGGGAAGTACATGCACTCAGATGAGTGAAGACTTACCCTTCTACTGCAATATTCCAAAAGAATGTAAATGTTTTCTTTGTCCTCGAAGTAGTGGTAAAACTGCACGACGTGCTTGTGATGGAGAATTCTGTGAAGCTCTATTTCTTTGTCAATCTAAAAGAAAAAGCAAGATCAGTCTTATTAGCTTCCTTCACCTCTGCAAAGCCAGCTGCTTATTGAGCCAGCTGCTTACACATGCAGAAGACATGTTCCTAACAGGGAAGGGCCATCTCTGCACACAAAGAAAATATTTTACTCAACAGTCATACACACCTTTTCCCTTTGATGAGGTTTGGCTACTCTGCTATGAGGAATAATTTTTGCAGCGTAGACTTTGTTGTTAGTCAAATCTGTCATCTCGTAGCATTTTGCAAAGCCACCCTGAAAGGAAACAAAGCCGAGAGGGAATTGAGTATGGCAGGAACATGGACGGCAAATTTTTTTTAATAAATAAACGAGAAAGATAAGCAAAAATATGAGGAAGGGTGGACAGAGGGACGCGGTCTACTTTTTAAAAAGCTCCTTCACGAAGGGAAAGCACTCCTAACAACAGTCAAGTGAAAACGGTGCCCCTTCTCCTTTTACAAAGAGGAGCTTTACGGATCGGAGCTGGGGGTCGGGGAGATGAGAAATAGGGTCTGAAGAGACGTGTCAAGAAAATTCTCTGGGGTGGGGGTGGGGAGGCATCTGGAGGGCTAGGTCTGGTGTAGAAAACCCTCGATTCTGGCCTCAAGATCAACGTCTTTGGGCTCGTTGGGGAGGCAGACAGAGCTGCGGTCAGGGATGGAGAATGCGACCCCCGCACTACCAGCGCACAAAAGCCAAAGGAGGGCAGGTGAGCACCCCCACGCCGTGCCGGGATCCAACTACCGAGACCTCGAGAAACGGCGGGGGAGCGGGGACTCCGGGTCCGGCCCGGCCCGGGGGAATGGGGTGAAGAGTGGGGGAAACGCCCGGGCAGACCTCCCTCCCGCCTGGCAGCTGGGCGCCCGCCGCTCGTCACCTTTCCCAGCACTTTGCCGCGGCAGTAGCGCTTCCCCGTCGTGGGGTCGACGATAATCCGCGAGATCTCGGCCCCCGAGTGCGAGTGGTGGTGATGATGGTGGGGGGCCGCCGGCTGCACCTGCGCCGGGGGCTGCGGCGGCTGCGGCTCCTCGGGGGGCGGCTGCGGCCGCTTCTTTTTCGAGTCCCCGCCGCAAGCCTTGCCCAGCGCCTGCTCGCACATCTTGGTGCTGGCGGCCGGCTGGTAGGTGATAGTCCGTAAGAGCTCCATGGTCGCCTCGTCGCCTAACACTACCGGCCACCACCTCCGAGGCGCGGACACACGACCGAGCCGGCCTCTGCCCTCGAGCTCCTCCCCGCCGCAAACCTCCCGCGCCCGACGCCTCGGTCCACTTGTGCGAGTGTGAACGCCGGGCGAAGTCTTATATATGGGCTGAGAAGGGGGCGGAGAATCGAAACGGAACGTGACGTCACGGGCGACGCCCCGCCCACCGGCCTCCAGAGCGCGCGGGGCCAGGCGAGAGGTCGCTAAGGGCCGATGGGTTTCCGCTCGCAAGCCGGGTGCGAAAGCGGGCGGTCTGGCCGCGGGGGAGCGGTCCCCGCCGTGAGGAGGCGGACACAGGCGTCTGGCCGTCCTCGTGACCAGCACCCCGTTCTTGGAATGTTCCGAACTTCTAGGTTTGAAGTAGAAACCCGGGGGCCGACGCCTCGGCCCCGCCCCGTGGCCCGCGGCGCTGCGGTCATCGCAGGTTCCCTCCCCCGCAAAGCCCTTGCGGACCGCCCCGCAACCTGACGCCTCCCGTGTCATGGGGTGACTGTGGCCAGAGTCCACTGCACAGGCACGTGAGGCTTCCCCCGGGCCACCTGGGAGACCGGGCTGCCGCGGACCCCGCGCTTTTACCCTACCAGTTCCTGTCTAGAGGGTCCCTCCAAGGAGGCCGTGCCCCTGAAAGGCAGGGGTTCCCGGACCAGGGTCTTCCGAGCTCCCCGCTGCTTCTGAACGAGGCAGACTTCGGCTCAGGCCGGTCGGCTGACCATGGCCAAGTCCCACTTAGTGCTCATCACCCTAGATCAAGCCTTTATCTGAAGTCAGGCTCTTAACCTTGGAGAGGGAAGCAGTTGCCCGGGAAAGGTTTAGCCTTCAGGATGTCCGAAGACTGGGAGCAAAGGCGCCATCTCGTGGAATGTGCCAGAAGCGCAGTTAGCGGTTGGAGTAAGCCGCGGTATGGGCTTTCTTTGACAGTAAGTGCTGTTATCCGGCTCCTGGTGCTGATTATGGTTTTACAATCGAAATCATCTATCTCTTCTTCCGAAGGGGTTATGCAGACTGCGTCGTTTAAATGGCTCATTAAGCCACGAGGCTGCTCTGGTGCTGAGAGAGGCAGTCTTAGGCCTTTCAAATGGAGAGAATTGGAGCATGAGGGAGGAACATAGCGTAGTGAATTAAAACATGGCTTAGTTTCCTGTTCGCAGGTTTTACGGTTAAGATTTGCTAACCTAGGAACACCATTCTTTCTTGCTGTAATGACGATAGTATTTTTATGTGCAGTACACCATATTTAGTGTTTTCAAATGCCTTATTTAATTCTGCATCCGTTTTAAGTAGAAAATAATGTTATTCCCATTTTACAGATGACGAATCTGGGGTTTAAAGAATTTAAGTAACTTCTTATATAGTCTCTCTGTATAAATATTTAGTAGATCATCCAAGTTATGTTAATGAGCAGTAGGCAAATTTTTAAATCTAAGATATATTTCACAATATTTCAATAGTAATTTCCAGTTCTATATAGAACATCAGGTTAATAACCCCCTGGAAAGTATTTAGAAAAGGGTTGGCTCAAGTCCAGATACCATCAAGGAGTATTCTTGCCTGGGAAATCCTGTGGATAGAGGAGCCTGCTGGGCTATACAGTTCTTGGGGTCGCAAAAGAGTTAGCAACAGGACTTAGCAACTAAAGCAACGACAACAATGCCTGTTATCAGTGACTTAGGTATGCATGGTTTCAAAGACTCTGTCTCAAGTACTTCCCCGTAATGTAGAAAAGAGTGCCATTGGCATTACAAAGCAGAAAGAGAAAGTCTTCTGTGACTCTTCCTTTTTGATTCTGTAAACAGGGCAAGCCCAGGCATGTTTCTTATAAAGTAAAAGTGAACTTTACCCCCAAATTGTCAGGGCTGGAATAAGGGGTGGACCTAGAGGTAGACATGAAGACTTACGTAATCTTCCTCTTTAAAGTTAAACCTAGGGGTGACCTTTGACCCCCAGATTTAGGCAGAGTTGTTTACTAGCCTGTAGTAGGCTTGCTGGTTTAGCAATTACTACCTAAATTTCCAGAGCTAATTTTACACCACGTCTATTTTATCTGCTGATAATGAACTTTTAAATCTAATTTATGATTTTCTATGATAAAAGGACTGTGAAGAATAGTCATGATATTTTTATTATTATTTCCATTCTTTGATTATCATATATTATTGTATATCTCTTTACCAAATTTACTTAAGCATTTGATGCACTGTTGAACATGCCATAGGAAATTCAGGTCTATCCTCCAAAACATTTGAGCACTTACTAAAATACTAACATGTGTATGTGTTATGGAGTCTTCTGTCCAATTATGGAAAATCTGATTTTTTTTTTGGTTTCTAGTGCCATCATGTGGACAGAACTAAAATTTTTAGTAGAGCAGAAAAGGAAATAAATGTACTTTCAAATGGAGATAAATCTTTAATTAAAAGATATTTTCCTGTAGTTCTCTAGATTTAATGTAAAGCAGTATCCTAATATTATTTTTAGTGAAACTTGACACACTGATTGCAAATTTTATATGAAACTGTAAGTGATCAAAAAGAGCAAAGTAACTTTACAGAAAAATTAGGAGAAGGAAGGTCTTTCCTCTGCCAGTCATCAAGACTGTAAGTTATTAATTTGCTCTATTAAGCTAGAGCAATGAAGAAAGTTTGGTCCTCTCACAGGGATAGACTAACAAGTGAAATAGTTTAAAGAGCCTAGAAATAAAGGCACATGTATATAGAATCGTATATGAGCCTGGAAATAGATGCACAACTATATAGAATTGTGGTATATGAGCCTAGACATAGATGCGTGTGTATGGAGTGTTGTAGTATATGGCAGAGGAAGCATGATAGGTTAGTGAGGAAAGGAGACTATCCAATAAATGGAAGTAGAAAATTGACTTTTCCATATTAAAAAAAAAAAATGAAGTCTGTATCTTACACTGTATTAGTTTTCTAGGGCTGCCTTGACAGAATACCACAGTCTGAATGCTCAATTTACAGAAATTTGCTATCTCTCTCTGGAGGCTAGAAGTCCAGGATCAAGGTATTCCTCCTGGGGCCTCTCTCTTTGACTTGGCAGTTGGCTGCCTTATCTTCTTGTCTTCATGTGATCATTCCTTTATGAGCGAGCATCCCTGGTGTCCCCTTGTAAGTCCAAATTTTCTGTTACAAGGACAGCAGTTAGACTGGATTGTGCTGTGCTGTGCTTAGTCGCTCCGTCACGTCTAACTCTTTGTGACCCCATGGACTGTAGCCCGCCAGGCTCCTCTGTCCATGGGAATTCTCCAGGCAAGAGTACTGGAGTTGATTGCCATGCCCTCCTCCAGGGGATCTTCCCAATTCAGGGATGGAACCCAGGTCTCCCTTGCAGGCAGATTCTTTACATTCTGAGCCATCAGGGAAGCCCAAGAATACTGGAGTGGGTAGCCTATCCTTTCTCCAGGGGAATTTAGGGCCCACCCGAATGGCATTGTTTAACCTTAATCACCTCTTTAAGGTCTTATCTCTAAATACAGTCACATTCTGAGGTACTGGGGGGCTAGGGATTTGATACATGAATTTTGAGGGGAAACAATTTTTAGCCCATAACACACACAAGGTACAAAAAAAGTCTACTTCAGATGGAATAAAGACTTAAAGATTAAGAACAAAGCAAAATATCAGTAGGAAACAATAGGCAACCGATGTTCAGAGCATAGGGTGGGGAAAGTTTTTTTTATTGAGAGAGAGTTGTAGAGTTGACATGTAATACCCTGGTGGCTGAGTGGTAAAAAAATTCACCTGCTAATGCAGGAGACATGGGTTCAGTCTCTGGGTCGGGAAGATCCCCTGGAGAAGGGAATGGCACCCACTCCAGTATTCTTGCCTGGAGAATTCCATAGGCAGAGGACCCTGGCGGGCTACAGTCCATGAGGTCTCAAAAGAGTCAGACATGACTTAGCTATTAAATAACAAACTACTAGTTTTACGTGTATAATGTTATGATTTGATATCTAATATAGGTATATGTAGATATTAATAGAGGCTTCCCAGTTGGCTCAGTGGTAAAGAATCCACCTGCCAATGAAGGAGAGACAAGTTTGATCCCTGGGTCGGGAAGCTCCCCTGGGGGAGGAAATGACAACCAACTCCAGTATTCTTGCCTGGAAAATTCCACGGGCAGAGGAACCGGGTGGGCTACGGTTCATGGGGTCACAAAAGAGTTGGACACAACTGAGAGACTGAGCACACACACACACACACACAGATATATATGGTGAAACAGCTAACACAATTTGTATCACCACACATAGTTACAATATTTTTTCCTTGTGTTGTTACTGAGTCTGAGATAAGGAGGCTCTGATCACCACAGGCATGCTCAATCATTCAGTGAGCTCTGTTCAATGCAGGACTACAGGCCAACAAATCCAAGAGACGAGGTGTTCAGGCAAAGAATACAACTTTATTTGGAAATCTGGCTAACTGAGAAGATGGCAGACTAATGTCTCGAAATAGCCATCTTGTTGAGGTCTGGATGCCAGGTTCTGTTATAGAACCAGAGAGAGAAGCTGTGAGGAACTAAAGTCAAAAGGCAAAGAGGGAGAGGAAATGAAAAAGTTAAAAGGGCCGTCAGTCTTGGAAAACATCTCCAGAAATGGCCAGCATCAGGGAAAAGAAAGAAGTGTTAGTCACTCAGTCATGTCCAACTCTTTGTGACCCCATGGGCTATGGACCCCAGGGACTGTACCCCTCTAGGCTCCTCTGTCCATGGAATTCTCCAGGTAAGAATACTGGAGTGCATAGCTATTCCCTTCTCCAGGGGATCTTCCTGACCTAGGGGTCACACCCAAGTCTTCTGCACTGTGGGCAGATTCTTTATCCTCTGAGTCACCAAGGAAGCATCAGGGAAGGGGTGTGTTAATCTCTTCTTTCTTGCAGCCATTCACAGGTGAACAGGGTCAGATTATCTCTCTGTGAGCTGAACAGAGGCTCTTTAGTTTAACAGTCAGGCATAGGAGCAGGGTCTTCTGAGGTAGGCCATTATGTATGATTATAATAACAACATCAATGAAAAACAAGTCAAAGAAACATTTCCAACATGGAGTCAGAGTTGGTTCTTCTCTGCAACTGTATGATAGTAAATTTTAACACCTACTCTCTCAACAGGGCTTCCCTGATGGCTCAGCAATAAAAAATTCACCTCCAGTGCAGGAGACGCAAGAGATGCTGGTTCAATCCCTGGGTCAGGAAGATCCCCTGGAGGAGGAAATGGCAACCCGCTCCTATATTCTTGCTGGGAAAATCTCATGGACCAGAGAAGATCACAAAGAGTCTGAATATATGATACCATATAGTTAACTCAGGTTTTCCCTGGTGGCTCAGTGGTCAAGAATCTGTCAGCCAATTCAGGAGACATGGGTTCAATCCTTGGGTAGGGAAGATCCCCTGGAGAAGGAAATGGCAACCCACTCTAGTATTCTTGCCTGGGAAATCCCATGGGCAGAGGAGTCTGGTGGACTAGAGTCCATGAAGTTGCAAAGAGACAAGACACAACTTAGCAACTACACAGCAGCAACAGAGTGTTAACTGGAGTCAGCACGCTTTACATCCCCAGGACTTACTTACTTCATAATAGGGAGTTTGTGCCCTTTGGACCTCCTTTACCCGTGTTGCCTGCCTTCCCTGCCTTCTGTTAACCACTGAGCTGTTCTCTTTGAGCTCTGAATATGAGTTCAATTTTATTTTTAAATTTCATATATAAATGAGAATATTCATTGTCTTTCTCTCTTTTATTCATTTAACATAAATAGCTCAAGGTCCATCCATCTTATTGTAAATGGCAGGACTTCCTTCTGTTGTATGGCTAAATCATATTCCATTATGTGTGTGTGTATCTAATATTTTCTTTACCCATTCATCCATTAATGGAGTTTTGTTTCTATACCTTGATGGCCTTTAAAAATGCTGCAGTGAACTTGGGAATATTGTTATTTCTTCAAGATTATGATTTCATTTCCTTTGATTATATACCCAGAAATGGGCCTGCTGGGTCATATGGTAATCCTATTTTTAATTTTTTGAGGCATCTCCATTTTGTTTTCCATAGTGCTTGTACTGATTTATATTCCCACCAATATTGTATAAGGGTTCCCTTTTCTCCACATCCACCCCAACACTTGCTCTTTCTTATCTCCTTGATGATCACCATTCTAAAGAGGTGTGAGACGAAATCTCATTGTGGTTTGGATCTGTCTTTCCTTGATGATTAATGATGTTGAGCATCTTTTCATTTACTTACTGGCCTTTTGTAGGTCTTCTTTGGAAATATCCATTCAAGTCTTCTGCCCATTTTTTTAAATTGAAACATACTTGATTTACAATGTTGTATTAGTTTTTAGTATAAAGCAAAGTGATCGGATATATATGTGTGTGTATATACATTCTTTTTCATATTATTTTCCACTGTGCTTTACTAGAGGATACTGAATATAGTTCCCTGTGCTGTATGGTAGAACCTTGTTGTTTATCTATTTTGTATATGGTAGTTTGTATCTCCTCACCCCAAACTCCTGATTTATTCCCCCCTCCCACCCATTTCCCCTTTGTTGTTTCCCAGTCTGTTAAGTCATGTCCAACTCTCTGTGACCCCATAGCCTGCAGCATGTCAGGCTTCCCTGTAAATTTGTTTTCTATGTCTGTATGTTTCTGTTTTGTATATGTTTCTTTGTATCGTATGTTAGATTCCACATATATGTGATATCATATGATATTTGTCTTTGACTTATTTTACTTCATGATAATCCCTAGGTCCATCTGTGTTGCTACAGATGGCATTATTTCCCTCTTTTTTGTTGCTGAGTAGGATTCCATCATGGACCTGTGCCACATCCTTTTTATTTATCATCTCTCTATGGACTTTTAGGTTGCTCCCATGTCTTGGCTATTGTCAGTGATACCACTGTGAACATTGGGTTGCATGTATCTGTTCAAATTAGATTTCTCCAGATATATGCCCAGGAATGGGATTGCTGGATCATATATGTTCTACCCATTTTTAATCAGATTACTTACCTCTTTACAGTTGAGGTAAAGAGGTAAGTAAGTAACTCCTTATTAGATACCTGATTTGAAAATATTTTCTCTCATTATGTAGGTTTTCTTTTCATTTTGTGGATGATTTCCTTTGTTGTGCAAACACTTTCTTTGATGTAGTTCCCCTTGTCTATTTCTCGCTTGTATTGCCTTTTGCTGTCAAATCCAAGATATCATAGCCAAGACTAATGTAAAGGACTTTATCCCATGTTTTCTTCCAGTTTTGTGGTTTCAAATAGTTAATCTATTTTGAGTTGACTTTTGTGTGTGGCATAAAGATAATGGTCCAGTTTTATTCTTTTGATGTGACTATCTAGATTTCCCAGCACCATTTATTGAAGAGACTATCCTTTATATATGTCCAAAAATATATTATGGGAAAAGAACAGTCTGTTCAATAAAGGCAAAGATTTTTCAATGTGCAAATCCCATTAACCATATAACAAGAAATTGATAAATTTGGCTAAATTAAAATTAAGAAATTTGATTCATCAAAAGACACTTTAAACTAAAAAGACAAGCTATAAGTTGGTAGAAAGATTTGTATACATATAACTAAAAGAAATAGAAAGGACTCCTACATATTGGCAAGAAAAATGACCCAATATACATAAAAATAAGTAAACGATATAAAGTATTTAATAGAAAAGGAGCTACTTATAGCCAATAAATAAGGTGAGTTTCTCAAAGTCAGTAATAATTAGGGAAAGATAAATCAAGACCATTTAAGCTCATTCAACAGGAAAAGGTTAGGAAACCTAAACATATCAAGTGTTGGAAAAAAAGTAGATCAGCAATTTGTATGTACAATTTTGCTAAGAGTGTGAGTTGATCATTCTTACATCCTACAACCCATCAAGAGAAATACTTGCACATATGTACCAGGAGACACATATACAAGCAATGTCATGGCAGTGCTTTCAGTGATTGAAAAAAAAAAAAAAAGCCCACATAAACCAAATGCCCATAAGATAGAAGAGGGGGTAAATAAATAGTGGTGGTTGTTCAGTCACTCGGTCGTGTTCGACTCTTTGCGATCCCATGAATTGCAGCATGCCAGACTTCCCTGTCCTTCACTGTCTCCCAGGGTTTGCTCAAACTCAAGTCCATTGAGTCAGTGATGCCCCCCAACCATCTCATCCTCTGTTGCCTCCTTCTCCTCTTGCCTCAGTCTTTCCCAGCATCAGGGTCTTTTCCAGTGAGTTGGCTCTTCCCATCAGGTTACCAGAGTATTGGAGTTTCAGCTTCAGCACCAGTCCTTCCAATGAAAAGGATTGAGAAAAGAAAAAAAAAAAACCCATATAAACCAAATGCCCATAAGATAGGAGAAGGGATAAATAAATGGTGGTATGTATACATAATGGGATATTATATGAAAATCAATGAATTAACATATCTACATCAGTATGAATAAATCTTAATGTTTACTTTTTTAAAATGCAAATTAAAGATTATTCTTTTATAAAATGCAAGAACTAAATCTATTTTGTTTATAGATACATTTTTATTAATTTAAAGCACTATTTAAAAAAACACGGAAATGACAAACGGTACATTTAGGACAATAGTTATTTTACCTTGTGTGAGTGAGGCCAGGGATATAATAGAAGGAAAGAACATGCACATCTGTACTGTCAGTGATCAGTTCCTGGATTGGATTATGGGAACACTCAAACAAGACGTGTGCCTGGAGAGACCAACGATATGTCATGAGCCAAGGACTATGGTTAGTCCAGTCGTGAGTACCTTAAATCCAGGTTTTAAAAAAAGAAGTACACAGTTCTGACCAGTATAATGACCAGTATAATGAGGGAAGTGAAACAATAAGAAGAACATTTTTATATATGTGTGCATTGCTAGGAGGCTGCAGGGGCTCGGCTGGCCATGTTACATCACTGAAACAGCCTGGGCACCGAGGAAGGTGAAAAGAGCCAGACCTCATTTTACGTTCATCACAATAGATCTACTTGGTTGGATATTTAAATTTAAGTTCTAATTCTTTGAAAAAGAACTTAATGAACATTAAAAGGTTAATTTTAGGATTTAAATATATAAATATGTTAAATATCTTTTATGTTAAGTTTGACACACTAGCATTTTGTAAGTGAATGAAACTCTATGGCAAATCCTGCCAGTAATCTTTGATGAAGATTTATATTATGCATTTGTCACAATAGTTGACCAAACTTTTATTCCTTCTTCTGTCTGTTTACCTGTCTACCTAACCATCTGTTTCCTGGACTTGATAATAACAGTGTTTAGGAGCAACTCTCCTTTCCCTTCATTCACTGTTCAACAAACTGAAATTACTGATTTCTATAGTGGATTTAGATCTCCCTCTACTGGTACAAAAAGATAATGCCAATCAATGCTCTAGGTTGCTTAAATGCTACTGTTCTTAGTCATACTCACCATTCCATTGCCTTATGTAGCATCAGCATAAAAAGCAAGCTCACTTTTGAATCTATCTTAAAGGACACAGCTATTTTCTGAAGTCAAATTATCTAAATTTTTATAAATAAAAAATTATTATGAGCATATAGTACAAAAACAAGGTAAAGATGTTTCATTAATACTTTTCCTCACTCTTATAAATAAATACCTTTTGTCTCATTGACATCTAAAATATTTTTTTTTCAAGAACATCTTTCTCTCTTTGTGAATCCTTACAGGTTGCTTATCCTCTACACATGTACCTTCAAATTTCTTGTTCATTTAGGAGCTTTTTTCTTTTTTCTTTTTTTTTTTCTTCCAGTTTTATAGAGAAATCTTTTTCTTCTTCTTCTTCCAGTTTCTTTTTTTCTTCTTTTCTTTTTTTCTTCTTCCAGTTTTACAGAGAAATAATCAACATATAGTACTGTTTACGTTTGGAGCTTCCAGAGTAACTCAGATGATAAAGAATCTGCATGTAATTAAACCCGGGTTTGATCCCTGGATTGGGAAGATCCCCTGGAGAAGCACATAGCAACCCACTCCAGTATTCTTGCCTGGAGAATCCCACGGAGAGAGGAGCCTGGTGGGCTACAGTCCATAGCATCACACAGAGTCAGACACAACTGAAGTGACTTAGCACACAGCACACACTTAAAAATTAATATATACCCCATAATAATTTGATGTACATATAACATGAAATTATTATTGCAGTAAGTTTAACGAACTTTTATCACCTCATATAGATACAAAATTAAAGAAATAGAAAAAAAGATTTTTCCTTATGTTAAGAACTCAGGATTTACTTGTTTGTTTTTTTCTCAAACTGTGAATTTTTATTTTGTATTGCTGCTGCTGCTAAGTTGCTTCAGTTGTGTCCAACTCTGTGCGACCCCATAGATGGCAGCCCACCAGGCTCCCCTGTCCCTGGGATTCTCCAGGCAAGAACACTGGAGTGGGTTGCCATTTCCTTCTCCAATGCACAAAAGTGAAAAGTAAAAGTGAAGTCACTCAGTCGTGTCTGACTCTTCATGACCCCATGGGCCTCAGCCTACCAGGCTCCTCCGTCCATGGGATTTTCCAGGCAAGAGTACTGGAGTGGGGTGCCATTGCCTTCTCCGATTTTGTATTGGGGTATAGCCAATTAACAATCCTGTGGTAGTTTCAGATGAACAGCTAAGTGACTCAGCCATACATATACATGTATCCATTCTCCCCAAACCCGCCTCCCATCCAGGCTGAGCAGAGTTCCATGTGCTATATGATAGGTAGGTCCTTGTTGGTTATCCGTTTTAAATATAGCAATGTGTACATGACCTTCTCAAAGTCCCTAACTTACTCTTTTTAACAACTTTGTATATAACATATAACAGTAGTACATCTCATTCCTAGTACTTATTTATCTTATAACTGGAAGTTTGTACTTTTGATTGTCTTCATCCAGTTCCCCTTCCCCCCATCCCCTACCTCTGATAACCACAAATTTGAACTCTTTTTTTCCTATGAGTTTTTTGTTTATTTTTGAGGTATAATTGACCTTCAGTACTATGGCAGTATTGAGGTAACTCCTGAACGGCATAGTGACAGAGGGACCCATTTTACTAGACAAATTGTTAAGGAAGTTTGTAAAATTTGGCCAATTATGCAACATTTCCATTGTGCCTATCATCCCCCAGTCTTCTGGGTTAGTGGAGAGGACAAATGGAACAACTGAAACTCAGTGGATTAAAGTTGCTGCTGCTGCTGCTAAAGGCGCTTCAGTCGTGTCCGACTCTGTGCGACCCCATAGACGGCAGCCCACCAGGCTTCCCCGTCCCTGGGATTCTCCAGGCAAGAACACTGGAGTGGGTTGCCATTTCCTTCTCCAATGCATGAAAGTGAAAAGTGAAAGTGAAGTTGCTCAGTCGTGTCCGACTCTTAGTGACCCCATGGACTGCAGCCCACCAGGCTCCTCCGTCCATGGGATTTTCCAGGCAAGAGTACTGGAGTGGGGTGCCATTGCCTTCTCCGTGATTAAAGTTACAGATGCTTATTCCTTACCTTGGCCTAAGGCCTTTCCATTGGTTCTCTTCAACCTCAGATCCATTCCTTTGGCAAACGTCATTTGTCTCTGAGATTATTACAGGGAGACCAGTGAGATTGGATGAAAGACTATGATCTTATATTACTTAAGGGATATATATTATTGTAAGGGTTTAATCAAATTGTTGACGAATTATTCTAAATTTTTTCTGAAGCTTATCACAGTTATCTATCCTCAAAGTCTCATGACTTACAACCAGGAGATTATGTATATTGGAAACTGCTGCTGCTGCTAAGTCGCTTCAGTCATGTCCGACTCTGTGCGACCCCAGAGACGGCAGCCCACCAGGCTCCCCCGTCCCTGGGATTCTCCAGGCAAGAACACTGGAGTGGGTTGCCATTTCCTTCTCCAATGCATGAAAGTGAAAAGTGAAAGTGAAGTCGCTCAGTCGTGTCTGACTCCTAAGGACCCCATGGACTGCAGCCTACCAGGCTCCTCCGTCCATGGAATTTTCCAGGCAAGAGTACTGGAGGGGGTGCCACTGCCTTCTCTGGTATATTGGAAAAGACATCATTTAAAGGACTCCCTCCAACCTAAATGGAAGGGCCCTTATCAGATTCTTTTGACTAGTTCATGCACAGCAAAACTGAAGGGAATTGACTCTTGGATTCCTGAAAGTAAAAGTGTTAGTTGCTCAATTGTGTCTGACTCTCTGTGACCCCATGGATTGTAGCCCACCGGGCTCCTCTGTCATGGAATTCTCCAGGCAAGAACACTGGAGTAGGTTGGCATTCCCTTCTCTAAGAGATCTTCCTAACTGAGGGAACAAACCCAGGTCTCCTGCATTGCAGGCAGATTCTTTACCATCTGAGCCAAGAGCTCCTGTACCAGCCTGGTCTATAGACAGAACTGCTGACCTCAAACTCACCTTAAAGCAATGCTCTGATAATAAGGGAACAGCAACACCAGGACGAGAAGATGGCTTCGGAAGTAAACAACTGTCCCAAGATGCTGGACCTGACCCGTGTGACTGTTCATAACATTTTCTTTGTTTCTTGAACTCTTACACAGGAATCAAGTGTTTTTCTATCATGAGCACAGTCTTTTGCAAATTTCAAAAATCAGTCAAATTGTTGGGTTTGTAGTCAGTTACCCGCATCTAATACTTCTCATTTACCCTGGAAAGTTTCTCTTCTCCAAGGCTCCGATTGAATGGCTCTTAGAAAGTTTATTTTAGAAGAAAGGAATTATAGTTCTGTCTGGGCTACTACTGATATCACTAGATGGAACCCACTCACTTGAGCAATCAAACATACTTATTGTGACTGGCCATAAATATGAATTTTTCCCTTAAGGTTACTCAAATTTAATCAGAGCAACAAGCAAAATTACAGTTTAAAACTATTATAACCTCTAGACTATTAGGAGGGATGCTTCGTCAGTTATGGGATGCATTTATCTGTCTAACACAAGTCTGTGGTTGTCTAAGCCTAAAAGGCTCCTCCACCATGCTGGGATCAATTAAATCATACCAAAGATAACTAGCCTAATAGCACTGGAAAATTAGACTGGGTGCCAATGGCACCCCACTACAGTACTCTTGCCTGGAAAAACCCATGGATGGAGGAGCTTGGTAGGCTGCAGTCCATGGGATTGCGAAGAGTCGGACACGACTGAGTGACTTCACTTTCACTTTTCCCTTTCGTGCATTGGAGAAGGAAATGGCAACCCACTCCAGTGTTCTTGCCTGGAGAACCCCAGGGATGGCAGAGCCTGGTGGGCTGCTGTCTATGGGGTCACACAGAGTTGGACACGACTGGAGTGACTTAGCAGCAGCCTTGTGAAAACTACCAACATACCATTTCTCTTAAAGACAGTGATTGATATGAAACAGATTTAGTCAGATGTCCAGAAATATACTGGCTGCCACCTAACAGGAATCAGTGGCTTTGTGGGTCCAGTGTATGGCCCTGGCTTCCACCAGGATGGCTAGGAAGGTGTACTTTAGGATTCCCTTGGGCTCAAGGCCAGTTACATACAAACTTAGATGTGCTTCCAGCAAATTTACCATCAATATGAGCCCGATGGACCAGGAGATCTGTATTTCACTGGTATTGTCACTTAGCAGCTGTTTTTGCACCTTTGGTAGGATTGGAAAATGTTATTTCTCACATTGAAGACTTAATAAAATTCACTCAAAGGGCATTAAGTGATAGCAGCCAGGCTATTGGCCTACTAAATTCTGAGGTCTGTCTGAGAAGAGCTGTCTTACAAAGTTGATTGGCCCTTGATAGTCTTACAGCATCTAAACGGGCATCTGTGCTGTAATTCAAACTGAATGTTGTGTTTACACACCCGGTGAATCATCCAATGTAAAATATTTAATGACTCACATGAAAAATCAGATTCCTTCCTTTAGATAACCCACTTCCTGGCCTTTGTGATGTTTTAGAAAGATGGTTTGGTTCTGAAAGCTCATGGCCTAAATCTCTGTTTGAAATTTTAATCAGGATATTAGCAGTATTACTTGTAATCTGTTTATTTTATAAGATTGTTGTCTTTTGTAGTGCATGATGTATAACCAGGCCTCCAGCCAAAATACTGATAGCTAAACGTCTTGAAGAAATAGGGCATATTTATTACATAGAATAATTATAATAGTGTGATTCTAGGTATGGGAAGAGGCAAGAAGAGAAGTATTTCCAGGATCGTATTAGGTTAGAACATAGAGGATCCAGAGAATTTTTTATTATTTATCAGTGGGCCTAATCCAGAAATTAACACCTGGAGTGATTTGTCGATGACCTTCTCCTGATCTGGGATCTAGGATGTGCCTTCCAGTGCCGTGGGACAAAAAAAAGGGTCATGAAATGTCTCCAAATTATGGTCACATTTATAACCATGGAGAGGGACTGTGAAATGAAAATATCTCCTGCCATATCAATAAACAAGAAATGTCACAGCCATCAGCGATTTCTGGCCTCCAAATGTGAATGAGAGCTCCCCAAACTGCAATCCACCAAATGCCTCCACCCCCACAGAGATTGCAGAGGTGCTTGGGGGGAGGGAATGCAAGAAGCAGCCATCTGGCACTCCTTCAGGTGAACAAGGAAACAGGATTTGGCCCCAGATATCTGAGATGCATATGAAAGGAATGAATTCAGTGAGCCCAAAGGCTTACATTTCCCACACATAGAATGCCAACTTCCTTATATCTGATCTTCGATGTTCAGACTGCCTGCTCCCTTTGTTGCAAACTTGTGTATAGCCTGACTCTGCCTTCCACCTCCTTAGAGCAGTTTTCTTAGAGGTACTGAAATGCTGTCTCCTGGGCTTGGAGTCCTAAACATTCCCACCAAATAAGATAACTCTATTTTCAGATCGTGACTATATTTTTTAGTAAACAGAGCTATTATTACATGAACTCTTTCCTAAAACTCATTTGTCTGTCTGCAAATGCCCCATCTGCTTATTCTCGTTTCCCAATTCCTCTCTCACAATTGCCCTTCTTCCAGTTTACAACAGGAGAGCACACCTCTCATCTGTGCACCCACCCTTCCATGCCTCCACTCGTCTATCCAGAACTGTACTCTTGTGCATTTCCTCCAGCTGTAAATGGTATTGAACCAGGTTCATTTGCTCGACACACTGAGATTTGTTGCAAATAATGGGTTTATTCATGAGGCAGCTAAATGAAAAGACAGGAGAACGAATCTCAGATTTGCCTCCCCAAAGGTAAGGGGATTGGGATATTTCCAGGATAGAGAGGCAGAGTGATCTTAGGTGTGGGGAAAGGAGATTGGATGTAGGGGAAAGGTGAGGTAATCAGTATTCTGTGCAGACGTATCTGAGTTACATGCTACTGCATAGGATGCATGAACAGAAAATGGTGGCGATAGCATGATCTGAGGGTAGAGTTTTGGCCCTCTGACATTGAAAGGTCATCTGTGGGACACTCATGCCGGCCCACTTGGAAGGTCAGTGGTCCCAACCAGCTTAACCAGCTCAGACTTGAAGTAGACAAAAGATCACTCCAAGTTCCTAACAAGCAAGCAAGCATTACCATAGTGACCCGTGTATCAGAAGTGTTGCTTATGGAGGGCAGATAAAGGAGTCTTGCGATATATTGTCTAGGCTACCTCAAGTTTGGAGAGTATACAATTTGCAGGAACAATCAAAGGGAGCTTAGTCAGTGAAGACAGGTGACAGGGTTATTGTTTATTAAGCAAGTTATAGTTTAAGGGATCTAACTGATGACTGACATCAGTTGCATAAACACCTCTGGAGCCCTGAGAATAAAGAGAACATTTGAGACTGCAGGGCTTCTGCAAGAAGCGTCCTTCAAGTGGCAAACCTGTGGCAAGGCTCATGCCTCATCACTTCTTTTCATTTCTTTTTCCTTTTTTACTTCTTTCTTTCCCTTGCCGAAGATCTAGAATTTAGAAGCAGGATCGTTGACACAGAGATAGGTTTTAACACATTTATTTGAATTAGAACACGAAGTCAGTTTTCTGATGGATCGGTTTGGCAGTGAAGGCTGTGTTTGCCAATTAAATTATATAGTGGGAGTTTTCCATAAACTGAAGATGCAATGTGTAGTTTTGTCAAAAGTGTATTAAAGGCACACATACAATATTCAATGTGTCACATATTCCTTCTGACCCTTAATCTTATGAAAACCTTTACATATCAACTTTAAAATGTGTGAGGTGGTACATAATTTTCACCGTTATTTTATTAGGGAAAGCTGAAACTCCAGTACTTTGGCCACCTCATGCAAAGAGTTGACTCATTGGAAAAGACTCTGATGCTGGGAGGGATTGGGGGCAGGAGGAGAAGGGGACAACAGAGGATGAGATGGCTAGATGGCATCACCGACTCGGTGGACGTGAGTTTAAGTGAACGCCGGGAGTTGGTGATGGACAGGGAGGCCTGGTGTGCTGCAATTCATGGGGTCTCAAAGAGTCAGACATGACTGAGTGACTCAACTGACCTGAACTGAACAGGGACCAAAGCTTCTGCAGTCCTGTGAGTTAGAAGACCTGAGGAGACAGAAAAGGACCAGAAAAAGTCAGGGGCAAGGAAGAGAACCAGAAGAGAAGGCCGAAGAGACTGCAGTCCAGGAGGTAAGTATGATGGCAAAAAAGAGGGGTAATGAGAAGTGCTAAACACTGCAGAAGAGTCAAGGAGAATAGTCAGTTCAGCTGATATGGAATAATCAGCTTTAGCATCTTTCTTTCCAAAGAACACCCAGGGCTGATCTCCTTCAGAATGGACTGGTTGGATCTCCTTGCAGTCCAAGGGACTCTCAAGAGTCTTCTCCAACACCACAGTTCAAAAGCATCAATTCTTCAGCGCTCAGCTTTCTTCACAGTCCCACTCTCACATCCATACATGACCACTGGAAGAACCATAGCCTTGACTAAATGGACCTTTGTGGCAAAGTAATGTCTCTGCTTTTGAATATGCTATCTAGGTTGGTCATAACTTTCCTTCCAAGGAGTAAGCATCTTTTAATTTCATGGCTGAAATCACCATCTGCAGTGATTTTGAAGCCCCAAAAAATAAAATCTGACACTGTTTCCACTGTCTCCCCATCTATTTCCCATGAAGTGATGGGACCGGATGCCATAATCTTTGTTTTCTGAATGTTGAGCTTTAAGCCAACTTTTTCATTCTCCTCTTTCACTTTCATCAAGAGGCTTTTTAGTTCCTCTTCACTTTCTGCCATGAGGGTGGTGTCATCTGGATATCTGAGGTTATTGATATTTCTCCCGGCAATCTTGATTCCAGCTTGTGCTTCTTCCAGCCCAGCATTTCTCATGATGTACTCTGCATAAAAGTTAAATAAGCAGGGTGACAATATACAGCCTTGACGTACTCCTTTCCCTATTTGGAACCAGTGTGTTGTTCCATGTCCAGTTCTAACTGTTGCTTCCTGACCTGCATATAGGTTTCTCAAGAGGCAGATCAGGTGGTCTGGTATTCCCATCTCTTTCAGAATTTTCCACAGTTTATTGTGATCCATACAGTCAAAGGCTTTGGGATAGTCAATAAAGCAGAAATAGATGTTTTCCTGGAACTCTCTTGTTTTTTAGATGATCCAGAGGATGTTGCCAATTTGATCTCTGGTTCCTCTGCCTTTTCTAAAACCAGCTTGAATATCTGGAAGTTCACAGTTCACGTATTGCTATAGCCTGGCTTGGAGAATTTTGAGCATTACTTTACTAGCGTGTGAGATGAATGCAATTGTGTGGTTTTGAGCATTCTTTGGCATTACCTTTCTTTGGGATTGGAATGAAAACTGACCTTTTCCAGTCCTGTGGCCACTGCTCAGTTTTCCAAATTTGCTGGCATACTGAGTGCAGCACTTTCACAGCATCAGCTTTCAGGATTTGAAATAGCTCAACTGGAATTCCATCACCTCCACTAGCTTTGTTCGGAGTGATGCTTTCTAAGGCCCACTTGACTTCACATTCCAGGATGTCTGGCTCTAGGTCAGTGATCACACCATCGTGATTATCTTGGTCGTGAAGATCTTTTTTGTACAGTTCTTCTATGTATTCTTTCCACCTCTTCTTAATATCTTCTGCTTCTGTTAGGTCCATACCATTTCTGTCCTTTATCTAATAATAACTAGATACAAATCTTTGTGAATACGGTTTCTGCAGGTAGGGTAGAGGTAATAGTCTGCTTAGATCATTCAAAAAGTTGGGCAGTGATAGCGAGGAAAATGGAATACTATTTTTAATACTATTTGCCAGGTGATTGGGACTAAAATGTCTTTTGTTAATTGAAAGAGTAACTCACGATGTTGGACAGTGAGGGCAGAGCCGGGGTATAGGGAGAGGATCTTGTCCTCAGGAGAAGGAAGGTGGCTCTTCGTCTAAAACTGGCAGAAGTGAGCAGAGAGCTGTGGAGACACCTGGAGAGGAGGGAAGTAGCCAGAGCCTCCAGCTCCAGGAGATGGTATCAGTGGAGTTGATAGAGAGTGAGATCCTGGGCTGAGTAGCCATTGGAGTCAAGAGCAGAGAAATCCAATGACTGCTTAAAAGTTATGCTAAAAAATCTGTGAGAGAAAAGTAGGAGAGAGAACACTTTAGGACTGTGGCGCATTGTAATTTTCTTATTAGTTTTAAAGTGTAGTTTTATCAATACTGTCCCTTTAAGGTTTCTATAGTTTTCAAATTTCCTACAATGAACAAAGAATAATGGAAAATTTTTTTTTCAATATTAGGGATTAAAAAATAAAAGATCAAACAAGCTGCAGGTAAACAATGTCATCAGCGTCTATCAAACTAAAAGGCTACTGCACACAAAGGAAATCATCAACAAAATGAAAAGGCAACATACAGAATGGGAGATAATATTCACCAAGCATTTTCCTGATAATGCATTAGTGTTCAAGATATACAAGGAGCTTATACAACTCAATAACTAATAATAATAACCAAATTAAAAATGCACAAGAAACTTGAATAGACATTTTTCCAAAGACATACAAATAGCCAAGAGGTACATGAAAATGTGCCAGACATCACTAAAACTCAGGGAAATGAAAGTCAAAGCCACAGTGAGATACCACCTTACACCTGTTGGGTGTCTATTATGAAAAAGAAAAGAGATACCAAAAGCCGGCAAGATATGGGGAAAAAAAGGAAATCTTTGTATACTGTTGGTGGAAATATAAACTGGTACAGTCACTGTGGAAAATAGTACGGAGGTTTTAAAAATAGAACTACCATGTGATCGAGCAATTCCACTTCTGGGTATATATCCAAAGGAAATGAAATCATAATCTCAAAGATATGTCTGTATTCCCATGTTCACTACAGCATTATTCACGATCGCCCATGTACGGGAAAAAGCCAAGTGTCTGTCAATGATGAAGGCAGAAAATGTGATGTATGTAGGCAATGGAATACTATGCAAATGCCTTAAAATAAAAAAAGAAAATCCTGCTATTCTTGACAACATGGATCAACCTGGAGGGCATTATGCTAATTAAAATGTCAGACAGACAAAGAAAAATATTATGTGACATCACTTATATATGAACTCTAACAAACACATCAAACTCACAGAAACAGAGTTCAGTAGTGATTGCCAGGGAATGAGGGTGGTGGGGGAAATGAGAAGAGATTGATAGAAGAGTTTGACTTTCATACATAAGATGAATAAGGGCTGAAGATCTAATGCATAGTGTGGTGACTATAGTTGACGATACAGTACTGTATAATTGAAATTTTCTAAGAGTATAAACCTTGTGTTCTCACCAAGAAAAAGTAAATATGTGAGTGATAAATTTGTTAACTCAATTGAAGAATCCTTTCACACTGTCTACAAATAGCAAAGCATCACACTGTGTGCTTTAAATGTATTTAAGATGTCAGTTGCACCTCAGCAAAGCTAAAAACAAAATTTAAACAATGTCTTCAGCAAACTCCCTTGGTCCGGTAATACTGTAACACAGAGGAGGAGTCATTGCATTTATGTGGAGTAGTGCAGTGTTTCTGAGTTTGTTTTGTCCCTCTGAGGAGGCTTATAAAGATCTCTTCTGAGATAGTAGATGAGCACTTTGGAATAGTCTACACACAGCTGAACCGACCAGCCAAAACAGTCAGCCACTCTACCTGCTCAAATTTTGCTGGCTCTGAGTATGATGGTTTCTAATGATCAGTTTGCCTAGAAGTCATGTTTATAACAAAGATAGTGATAGCTTTGCATGTATACAGGAATTGGATGTGAGGGGGAAAAAAATGTTTCTTGCCAAACCCAGATTTTTGGCCAGTAGAGGGCAGTCATCTCTAGGTTTTTGGTTCTATAGCATTTGTTTCTGGAGCACATGGGTCTTAACCTCTATTTTTTCCTAATGGTGATACAGGTATCAAAGGTAGATAAAGCTAGAAACTATGCTGTGCGTAGTTGCTCAGTCATGTCCGACTCTTTGCAACCCCGTGGACTGTAGCCTGCCAGGCTCCTCTGTCCATGGGAGTCTCCAGGCAAAAATACTGGAGTGGGTTGCCATGCCCTTCTCCAGGGGATCTTCCCCACCCAGGGATTGAACCTAGTTCTGCCATATTGCAGGCGAGACATTAGGTAAGGACAGATTATAATCAGTAATCTACTACTTCAGTAGGGAAAGGAGTTCAGAATGAACTGAACTCAATTTTGATTTGTACAGAGATAACTGGGTGTTTTGGAGAAGGAAATGGCAACCCATTCCAGTATTCTTGCCTGGAGAATCCCATGGAAGAGGAGCCTGGCAGGCTACAGTCCCTGGGGTCGCAAGAGTCGGACACGACTTAGCGACTAAACCACCACCACCAACAACAACTGGGTGTTTTAAAGGGAGAAGAAGAATGGAAGTGTTGTAAGCAGAGGCTTAGCCAAGTCAGAAAGGTGAAAGCTTACACACAGCAGGAAGGGATGGAGGGCAGGTCCACATGAAACCCTTGTCAAAATTAGGCACCTACCCTCTCACAGAGACTGGGAGATGGGCTCTACCTTCAAATGTTGGCTGGAACAAAGAATACTTTTGGCAGCAATGAGTGTTCTCAAGCAGGTACTTTAAGGGGCTTTGAGGATCATCCTAGGGGTTCAGTCTTGAGTTACTAGAAGCTATGTTGGTGTCTGTTCAGGTCTTCATGGGCCTTCTTGAGAAAGAACTTGAGAGGAGCCTGGCTAGGGTTTGGTCAAAGAGATACTCTTTGTCACAGTGTTAATACTAGTTTTATTTACAAAAATATAATTCCACTGCCTCTTTCTACCAGTCGGACTATGTTGGTACTTCTCAACTTATTGAATATAATTCTGGTTTGGAGTGCCTTAAGATTTCAAAAGAATTTGGGAGACAACTTGAGAAATAGTTCTCTCTGTGCTGAGAGAACTCTCAAGAACTCTTTTTTCCTTTAAAGAATCTTCAAGAAAAGGAAGAGTCATTTGTGTTTCTCCCACCCAGTAGCCATTCCCCTTCTAGTCAAAACTCCCAACTATGCAGCCAGAGAAGTGATTAGCTTCATTTATCAGCTCGGGTGGGGTAGGATGTGGGGGTGGGCAGGCAAGCCTGGCCTAACCCAGCAGAGCATCATATACCTTCAGTCAAACAGTTCTTCTAAGAACTGGCTTGAAACCTGGCTTAGACAAGTGATCAATTCTGGGATTTCTGGGCCTATTGAGAAGTCAGGCACTCTTGCCACTAAGCTACCAGCTGTAAATATGGCAAGTTTGGGATTTCAGAAGATTCCATCTGGCGGGGACCTTAAGAGGGAAAGGGGTGGGGGAAGGTGGCAACCAAGAGAAGGAAGGGCCAGTGCTGATGACATTTCTTGAGCTGCTGGATCCAGCCACTTCATATTGTTTTATCTTTGTTTGTTTTAATTTATTTTGAAGTATTTCAAATATCCAAGAAGGTATGAACATTATTATAATGAGCATCCATGTACTCATCAGGCAGTTTGAGAAATAAAAGATTACCAGTGAAATGGAACTCAAAGATTTTCAGTTATATATACATATATATATATATATATATATATATGTATATATAGTATAAGCCAGTTTGAGTTGAGGCTATGTTTCTTACAGTAGGAGAGTTCCAACACATATCCAATAAGGTATGTCCCAAGAGGGTCTAAGAACATAGTATATAAACAAATACAAAAATCAAATAAATGCACAGTGTATCAGTCACAGTTTTAGTTGCAAGTAATGAATCCTATTGAAGCTGATCTTTAACCTTTTTGAAAAATGAAGTTTATTTTTTGTAAAAGTTTAAGGTTGCTGGGAGAAATATCAATAACCTCAGATATGCAGATGACACCACCCTTATGGTAGAAAGTGAAGAGGAACTAAAAAGCCTCTTGATGAAAGTGAAAGTGGAGAGTGAAAAAGTTGGCTTAAAGCTCAACATTCAGAAAATGAAGATCATGGCATCTGGTCCCATCACTTCATGGGAAATAGATGGGGAAACAGTGGAAACTGTGTCAGACTTTATTTTTCTGGGCTCCAAAATCACTGCAGATGGTGATTGCAGCCATGAAATTAGAAGACGCTTACCCCTTGGAAGAAAAGTTATGACCAACCTAGATAGCATATTGAAAAGCAGAGACATCACTTTGCCAACAGAAGTCCGTCTAGTCAAGGCTATGGTTTTTCCTGTGGTCATGTATGGATGTGAGAGTTGGACTGTGAAGAAAGCTGAGTGCTGAAGAATTGATGCTTTTGAACTGTGGTGTTGGAGAAGACTCTTGAGAGTCCCTTGGACTGAAAGGAGATCCAAGCAGCCCATTCTGAAGGAGATCAGCCCTGGGATTTCTTTGGAAGGAATGATGCTAAAGCTGAAATTCCAGTACTTTGGCCACCTCATGTGAAGAGTTGACTCATTGGAAAAGACTCTGATGCTTGGAGGGATTGGGGGCAGGAGGAGAAGGGAACGACAGAGGATGAGATGGCTGGATGGCATCACTGACTTGATGGACGTGAGTCTGAGTGAACTCCGGGAGTTGGTGATGGACAGGGAGGCCTGGTGTGCTGTGATTCATGGGGTCACAAACAGTCGGACACGACTGAGTGACTGAACTGAACTGAAGGTTCACATCAAAATTGAGGGACAAGTATAGAGATTTCCCATACACTCCCTGCCCCAACACATGCAGGGCCTCCCCAGTGATCAACACCCCCTACCAGAGCTGTACATTTGTTACGATTGACCTACACTGACACACTGTGATCACCCAAAGTCCACAGTTTATATTATGGTTCAGTCTTGGTGTTGTGCAGTGTATGAGCTGGATAAATGTCTAATGTCATTTATCCATCATTAGGGTATCATAAAGGGTGTTCTCACTGCCCTAAACATCCTCTGGTTCTGCCTATTCATGTCCGCCCCCTTCCCCCATCACAAGCCACCACCCGGTCTTTTTACTCTCTCCATAGTTTTACCTTTTCTGGAATGTCATTTGGCTGGAATCATGCAGTATGTAGTCTTTTCAGATTGGCCTCTTTCACTAAGTGAGAATTTTGAGCATTGCTTTACTAGCGTGTGAGATGAGTGCAATTGTGTGGTAGTTTGAGCATTCTTTGGCAATCCCTTTCTTTGGGATTGGAATGAAAACTGACCTTTTCCAGTCCTGTGGCCACTGCTGAGTTTTCCAAATTTGCTGGTGTATTGAGTGCAGCACTTTCACAGCATCATCTTTTAGGATTTGAAATAGCTCAACTGGAATTCCATCACCTCCTCTAGCTTTGTTCGTAGTGATGCTTCCTAAGACCCACTTGACTTCACATTCCGGGATATCTGGCTCTAGGTGAGTGATCCCACCATCGTGACTATCTGGGTCGTGAAGATCTTTTTTTGTATAGCTCTTCTTTGTACTCTTGCCACCTCTTCTTAATATCTTCTGCTTCTTGTTAGGTCCCTACCATTTCTATCCTTTATTGAGCCCATCTTTGCATGAAATGTTCCCTTGGTATCTCTGATTTTTTTGAAGAGATTTCTAGACTTTCCCATTCCGTTGTTTTCCTCTATTTCTTTACATTGATTGCTGAGGAAGGCTTTCTTATCTCTCCTTGCTATTCTTTGGAACTCTGCATTCAAATGCAAGGAGATCCAACCAGTGCATCCTAAAGGAGATCAGTCCTGGGTGTTCATTGAAAGGACTGATGTTGAAGCTGAAACTCCAATACTTTGGCCACCTGATGCGAAGAGCTGACACATTTGAAAAGACCCTGATGGTGGGAAAGATTGAGGGTGGGAGGAGAAGGGGACAACAGAAGATGACATGGTTGGATGACATTACCGACTCAATGGACATGAGTTTGGGTAGACTCTGGGAGTTGGTGAAGGACAGGGAGGCCTGGCGTGCTGCTGTTCATGGGGTCACAAAGAGTCAGACACGACTGAGTGACTGACCTGAACTGAACTGAGTGAGAAGCACTGGTTTTCCATCATGTCTTTTCATGGATTGATAGCACATTTCTTTTTAGCACTAACTAGTATTCCACTGTCTAGATATTTGTTTATCTATTCAGCTACTAAAAGACATCTTGGTTACTTCCAAGTTTTTCTTTTACAGATGCTTGTGTATTCTTTAAATTTTTTTTTTACTGAATGAAAGATTCTATAAACTCTATGCTGCTACTGCTAAGTTGCTTCAGTCGTGTCCAACTCTGTGTGACCCCATAGATGGCAGCCCACCAGGCTCCCTGTCCCTGGGATTCTCCAGCCAAGAACACTGCAGTGGGTTGCCATGTCCTTCTCCAGTGCATGAAAGTGAAAAGTGAAAGTGAAGTTGCTCAGTCGTGTCCGACTCCTAGCGGCCCCATGGACTGCAGCCCACGAGGCTCCTCCGTCCATGGGATTTTCCAGGCAAGAGTACTGGAGTGGGGTGCCATTGCCTTCTCCATAAACTCTATAGAGCTTCACAATTTTCAAAAGTTCCATACACACGATTTCATATAATCCCGTGATAACTTTTCCCACCTGCCCTTGTATTGCCCCTTCTTCCCACTTCCCTCTGGTAACCACTAGTTTGTTCTTTATGTCTCTAAGTCTGTGTCTTTTTTGTTTGTTTGTTTTATTCATCAATTTCCTATATTTTTTTAGATTCCAGATATGTGATATCATACATATTTATCTTTGTCTGGCTTACATAGCATAACACCCTCCAAGTCCATCTAAGCCTGTGTGCTCAGTCATTTCAGTCATTTCTGACTCTGTGCAACCCCATGGACGGTAGCCCACCAGGTTCCTCTGTCCATGGGATTCTCCAGGCAAGAATATTGGAGAGGGTTGCCATCCCCTTCTCCAGGGGATCTTCCCAATCCAGGAAGTGAACCCAAGTGTCTTGTCTCCTGTACTGGCAGGTGGGTTCTTTACCTCTAGCACCACCTGGGAAGCCCTTGCTGCAAATGGTAAAATTTTGGTTCTTTTTATGGCTGAGTAATATTCCACTGTATATATGTACCACCTCTTCTTTATCTGTTCATCTGTTAATGGACATTAGGCTGTTTCCATGTCTCGGCAAGGGTAAATAATGCTGCTATGAACTTTGGAGTGCATGTATCTTTTTGAATTAGTGTTTTTGTTTTTTTGGATATATAGTTTTTTGAGAAATCTCTGTACTGTTTTTCGTGGTGGCAATACAAATTTACATTACTATAGCAAAATAAAGCTGCTGTAAACATCCTTGTGTTGGTTTTTGTGTGAGCATAAGTTTTTAACTCCTTTGGGTGAATGCTAAGGAGTGTGATTGTATGGTAAGAGTATGTTTAGTTTTGTAAGAAACAGCCATGATTTGTACCTTTTGAGATCCAACCAGTCCATTCTGAAGGAGATCAGCCCTGGGATTTCTTTGGAAGGAATGATGCTAAAGCTGAAACTCCAGTACTTTGGCCACCTCATGCAAAGAGTTGACTCATTGGAAAAGACTGATGCTAGGAGGGATTGGGGGCAGGAGGAAAAGGGGACGATGGAGGATGAGATGGCTGGATGGCATCACTGACTCGATGGACATGAGTTTGAGTGAACTCTGGGAGTTGGTGATGGACAGGGAGACCTGGTGTGCTGCAGTTCATGGGGTTGCAAAGAGTCAGACACGACTGAGCAACTGAACTGAACTGAACTGAACTGAAACCTAAGGACAGAAGGTCTTTAAGCCTGGCCCTGATACTTTCCTGCACTTGGCTTGTCTTGACAATATGCTGCCAGGATACTTGAAATCCCTTTTTACCCAACAGAAATGCTTTTCTCTGACCTACCCCTAAAGGCCATACTCAACAGCAGAATATACAAAGCACCCTTTGTCTCCAACCTTGTCTCCACTAGACATCCATGTCTAGTACTTACTAGAGTCCTACCAGCTGACTGATGATAAACTACATTTCCATGGTACTTTCTGGACCTGTCCAGAGACACTCCACCAGAAGGGGCTTTGTACAAACTCAGGGAGGCCAAGGTGGCCAGTGATCTTGTGGCTCAACACAGCTTCTCTGCTGTGGAGAGCCTCATCTAACAGTGGAGATCTTGCCATGTCTACATGAGCTGAGTCTGTGCTTGCTCTGCAGTTTTCCAAGCTATTTAGGGACATATACATAAGTAGTGAAACTATAAAGAAAAGCAAGGAATGATTAACAGAAAAAACCTGGATTGCTGTTACTCTGGAGATGAGAGAAGACAATGTCATGGGATGAGCAAAATGGGGGCTTCCAAGACAGTGGGGATTTTTCAGTTTCTTCACCAGAGTATTGATACGCTGATGTGACATTGTGCTAAGGGAACAGCTAATGCGGGGCCTAAAGACAAGAACAAACTGAATACAGTGAAAGGTTCAAGAGACGGCAAATGTGTGTAGTTTAGTGAAGGAGGGAAGAGGCAAGGGCCAGCTTATGAAAATCCTTATCAGTAAGAGCTGGGGTTTCGTTCCAAGAGGTTGGAGCTAATTGTGAGGTGATTTCTATCACTCTCCATGATAGTAACGAGCGTCACCAGTCTCAGGCCCCGTTTTGAGTCTGTCACTCCCCTTCTGTGAATTGTACAGAAGAAAGATTCTAAACCATGAGATTCCTGGTCTTAAACGTCAGTCTGTTGTTTTTAATACCTCCTTTATCACTTACATGAGATTTCCTGGTGGCTCAGCTGGTAAAGAATCCACCTGCAAAGCAGGAGACCTGGGCTTGATCCCTGTGTTGGGAAGATCCCCCGGAGAAGGGAAAGGCAACCCACTCCAGTATTCTGGTCTGGAGAATTCCATGGACTGTATATAAGAGTCAGACACGACTGAGCGACTTTCACTTTCACTTACTAAAACCCCTCAGACTTCATTAAAACCCAGACAAGAGCTTTGCCCCAGCCAGTCAAACCTTCCAAACCCCCTTCAATCAGGGTCACCATCTTTAACTCAAGCCAAATTGTTACCAAGTCCAAGATCACTCTGCTCACCTCTCAATAGGCCAATAAATCCAAGGGACAAAGTCCTGAGGTAAGGAAGAGATGAAAGCCAGCTCACCGAGAAGATGGCAGGCTAGTGCCTCAACATAACCATACAGGCCTGGATGCAGATTCTTTTATGGATCAGAGATGGGGGGAGGAGAGGAAACAAAGTAAAGAGGTCATTTGTATGTGTTAGTCACTCAGTCAACCCGACAGGCCTGGATGCAGATTCTTTTATGGATCAGAGATGGGGGGAGGAGAGGAAACAAAGTAAAGAGGTCATTTGTATATGTTAGTCACTCAGTCATGTCTGACTTTTTGTGACCCCATGGACTGCAACCCTCCAGGCTCCTCTGTCCATGGGATTTTCCAGGCAAGAATACTGGAATGGGTTGCCATTTCCTTCTCCAGGGGATAGAACACCATGTCTCCTGCATTGTAGGCAGATTCTTTACCATAAGAGCCATTTAATTCTTGCAAGTGTCTCCTAGATTGGCAAACCTCAGGCAGGGGCTGTGTTAGTTTCACTTCCTTACAGCCTTTCACGGGTGGTCAGGGTCAGGCTATCTCCCTGTGGGCCACACAAAGGCACCCTAGCCCAAAAGTCCAGGTGGAGGGGGCCAGGCAGGGCTCTTTGAGGCGGGCCATTATGTTTGCCTACAATACCAAAAGCAGCAAAATAAGAATTAAAGTCACAGAAGCAGATCCAGCATGGATTCAAAATTTACTCTTATGGTCATGAAATGTTCAGGAATAGATAAAGATTCAGCTGTACACCGTCTAAAATAAAGATTAATCTGAGACATCATAGGCATTTGTTTACAGGAAGAGAAGGAGTTCAGTTCAGTTCAGTCACTCAGTCACGTCCGACTCTGCGACCCCATGGACTGCAGCACGCCAGGCTTCCCTGAGAAGGAGGGCACTTCATAAATCCCATAGAGGTTAGAAACTCCTGCCCTGGATCCAGGTCACATGGTGTGAGTTTGAATTCAAGCTCTGGAAATACATGGCCTTGGATAGGCCTCAGCTTCTTCATCTTCAAACTAGCAAATAATACCCATCCCTATTCTTGTAGAAATTAAAGAAGAAAATCCACATAAAGGGATGGGAGAATGGTCTAATACATGTTCATATGTGCAATCAATTTGTATGTATTATTAGTGCCATGTTAGCCAGCTTGAAAATTCAAAGAGGTTTTTAATAACAAATTTTTTGTGGTAAACTTGGAGCACTTTGCAGATTTGTTTTTACAACACTGCATTCCAAGTTCTTTCTTTATAGTGAAGAAAACTAGAGCTCAGTGGTTCTCAAGATCATGCAGCACAGAGCCATAGATTCTTAGTTCAAAAGAAGCCTGACTGTTCAGTTGGCTTGCTGGGCCTTTAAATATCTGAGGACCTTTTGAAAACTACTAATCCTCAAGTTACACACTTGGAAATTTTGCTCTAATTTTTGTGCCCTGGAATGCAAGCATCAGTATTTTTAAAAGCTCCTTAATGAGGTGCCAATGAATACTGGAGTTAACAACCATTAACCCATTTAGTTCCATTTTATAGATAAGATGAGGTTCTCTGTGATTGACTGGTTCAAGCTAGTTAATGTTAGGATAGACTCTGAGGACAAGAAAGGGGAAGGGCTTCAAATTCTGATAAACCAATAAAAAGAACATATCCCGGTGAGATATATTCCTTAAGAATTAACATGCATGACTTTAGCCTGGTCTACTAAGGAGAAGCCACTGGTCTACAAGGAAACATAAAAAATGGGTTTCAGAGACTCCAATTTCACTGGGGCATAACACTGGCTTATCTGAGACCACTGATGATTTATACCTCACACACCAAACGACCTCCTGTTCTGGGTGAATGTTCACCAGTATCTACCTGAAGATAAGTTGGCTTCCAGAGTATGTTTCCCACAAGGGGAGAAAAGAGGCCCTCATTATCAGGACCCTTTCAGACGGGTTCCTGCCCCATCCTCTGTTAGTGTCACACACTCTGAGTACCATCTCAGTTTGGGGGAAAAGTGACCCTAAAGCAGCTACTCTCCTCTCCCGACTCCCCAGTTTTGTGGTCAGAATCAGGGTATAACTCAGATCGCTCGGTCTTCAAGCAAAGGGCTGAGAATATGCTTTCCGCTGATGAGTGAGTCTCCCCTAGTACCCCCCTCCCATGCCAGGTTTGAAAAGGTAATAGTGATTAACACTATTCATGGGAGAAAGGTGTCTGCTGTCCACTAGTTCTCACACCCAGCCTAACTACAGTGTAAAGTTTTAAAATCTGTCCAGTTATTTTTAAGTAATGATGTGTTATGCTATGCCTTACAACATTTGCTGAAGAAGTTGGCAGAATCAGCCAGTGACTGATTTGGCAACTATTATTAATCCTACTTTATAGTACTCTTCTCAAATGAAGAACAACAGAAATCTGTTGAAATAGTTAATCCATTATCTGACTTGTGAAATTATATACACATTCTAAGATGGTGTAACTACCATTGGACTGCTAAATTATACAGCTTTCAATTTTGTTCATGAAGTAAAATGTTTTCAATTTTTTTTCAGCTTTCCCAATGTCTATTTATTTTAATCTGAAGGAATTAAATAGGGCAAACAGTGGGGCAAGGAGAAGAAGTGTTGTTCAAGTGAAGTTGAAGCAAGCTTCAGGTCTTGTTATCTGATATGTGTTAGCAATTAGGAAAGACTTATGATGAAAAAAGGGAGTTGGAGTAAAAGGAAGTATATACCAATCATGAGAACCACTTTGAAATACTCTCTTCTGAATGTGATGACCATTTTTATACCGTTCATTTGTAATTAGTAGAATTTGAAGGAATCTTAGGGATTACTGAATCCACTGTTGTCTTGTGGATGAAGAAAGAAAGATGGAGAACTGCATTACTTGCCCAAGATCCCAGAATTACTCCTTTTAGGTAAAATCGCTTCATACTTGTGATTTTACTTTTTAATCTTTTTTTAATTTTAAATTAATTTATTTTAATTGGAGGCTAATTGCTTTACAATATTGTAGTGTATACCTATGATTTTAGATTGAATATAATTTCTCAGTAACACATCCCTTAAGTACGTCAAGGTGTGCCAATGAAAGACCATATACATAATCCCAGAAAGTAGAAATTCCCTATTTTGACTAGGTGGAAGCTCAAGGTTCATTAATAATGTCTATCCTTCTTACCACCAGTTTTTACCAACCTCCAGGCTCAGGAAGCTCCAGCTAAACTTATAATTATTCCAGCTCAAAGTCTACCTATAATTCAGCAAAGTTTCTCCCTCAAATTAGTAGACCAGTTTACCAAAAAAGATGAATGAATAAAAATCTGAACAAATAAAAATCATATCTAGTTATCTCAATTTTTCATGACTTTTCAGTTCAGTTCAGTTCAGTCGCTCAGTCATGTCCGACTCTTTGCAACCCCATGAATCACAGCACGCCAGGCCTCCCTGTCCATCACCAACTCCCGGAGTTCACTCAGACTCATGTCCATCGAGTCAGTGATGCCATCCAGCCATCTCATCCTCTGCCATCCCCTTCTCCTCCTGCCCCCAATCCCTCCCAGCATCAGAGTCTTTTCCAATGAGTCAACTCTTCGCATGAGGTGGCCAAAGTACTGGAGTTTCAGCTTTAGCATCAGTCCTTCCAGTGAACACCCAGGGCTGATCTCCTTCAGAATGGACTGATTGGATCTCCTTGCAATCCAAGGGACTCTCAAGAATCTTCTCCAACACCACAGTTCAAAAGCATCAATTCTTCGGCGCTCAGCCTTCTTCACAGTCCAACTCTCACATCCATACATGACCACAGGAAAAACCATAGCCTTGACTAGACGGATCTTTGTTAGAAAAGTAATGCCTGACTTACTATTCATCTCTAGTTTCCTTTTTGTAATTAAGACACAATAACACAGTGTGCATGAATCTGAAATGGATAGCTTGATAAATGGTTACATATAGGTATGTCTTTGCGGCCACCACAAAGATTAAGATAGAGCACGTTTTCTAGGATCTGAGAGGGCTCCCTTATGTACCTCCCAGTCTATAGTAATCATCACTCTTTCAACTTTTACCATTAAATGTTTGTGGAAAGCTTTCCATGATTTGGGGAGTGGAATCACACAACAGGCCTGCATCCTTCATGCATAGCTTCTTTAATTCTATATTGTTTGTGAGATTTGTCCATGTTCTTGTGCATATCAGTAACGTGGCTGTTCTGACTGTTGTGTAGTACTCCACTGTGTGGATTTAGTGTGCTCCATTTACCCACTGTACTGCTGATGCACATTTGGAATATTTCTAGAGATTTGGGGTATTATGGAGAAAGCAGTCATCATCAGAAACGGCCTTCATTTCTGTTGAGTATTTATGTAGGAGTACAGTTCCTAGGTCTTTTTACTTTTTCTTTCAGTGTCTTCTTTTTCAGCCTTTGACCATCAAAGGAATCATAACAATGTATGTCTCTTTAGTCCTGACAAGCAGATGTCATAGCTAAAAATGGTCCACCAGTAGAGGAACATCTTTCATGGTTTGCTACTTTTTGCATCCCTGGTGGATTTTGTTGTCTCGTTTTGTTATCTCTTTCTGTCATATATATTCTGACACTGTAAGGAGGAAAAAAAAATACTCTTGAAAGGGACATCTAGGGACTTTCCTTTTCCTATTCTTCATGAAAATAGTGTGGCATAGAAGAAAATTACTGGGTCAGATTCAAAAGACTTTTTATATCTGGGCTAGATTTCTACTTTCTTGGCTGAAGGGTTTGGAGTAAATCATATCACTTCTCTTACCCTCAGAGGGTTCAATTGTATCAATGGTTCCCAAACGTGGCCACAAATCAAAACCATCTAAGGACATCTCAGTGTTCCTTTTTGTTATGAAAGTGGTACAAGATCAAATAGTATAAAAGACTGTGAAATCAAAAGTAAAAATTCTTCCCCCACAGTCTGTGCAATCCCTTATTCCTCTAACTCAGAAATTCCTTTATATTATTCTTAACTTTTAGAATGAAGATCCCTGGGCCCTATCCCAGATATAATGAGCCAGAATCCCTAGGGTCCTAGGAATGTGTAATTTTTTTAAAGCTTCGTAAGTAATCTTGATAGACTTTCAGGTTTGGGAATGAATTCCTCAACTAAATGATATCTCGGATCCCTTTTAGAAAGTCCATTCCCACCCCCTCAAAATTCTGTATTCAATAATTTAGGTTTGCCTGCTGCTAACAGGATCAACACTCAGTTCAGTTCAGCTCAGTCACTCAGTTGTGTCCAACTGTTTGTGACCCGAAAAGAATCGCAGCATGCCAGGCTTCCTTGTCCTTCACCATCGCCCAGATTGTTCAAACTCATGTCCATTGAGCTGGTGGTGCCATTCAACCATCTTATCCTCCGTTGTCCCCTCCTCCTCCCGCCTCCAATCTTTCCCAGCATCAGAGACTTTTCTAATGAGTTGGTTCTTCGCATCAGCTGGCCAAAGTATTGGAGTTTCAGCCTCAGCATCAGTCCTTCCAATGAACACCCAGGACTGATTCCTTTAGGATAGACTGGTTGGATCTCCTTGCAGTCCAAGGGACTCTCAAGAGTCTTCTCCAACACCACAGTTCAAAAGCACCAATTCTTCGGTGCTCAGCTTTCTTCACAGTCCAACTCTCACACCCATAGATGACCACTAGAAAAACCATAGCCTTGACTAGATGGACCTTTGTGACACTAAGCATAGCTAAAGCAACAGTGGTTCTATTTTGACTTCCTCTTATTCATGACTTCTCTCCTTACCTTCAACTGCTCGACTTCCTCATTTTAAAGTTTTCTTAACTCCTTGGTCCCCACAGTGAAACTTTATGAGTTGACTCATTTCATTAAAGTTCTAGTTGCTTTGTGGCTAATCCCATAAACCAATCAGTATTAATGAATTTGCTAGCTAATAAGTGTATTATTACCATTCCCATGCAACATAATGCCTTATGCTAAAATGTATGTTTCCATAATGCCTTTAACCAGTAGCATGGAGTTCAAGGGCTCCTTACAGAGAATGTCCAGGAAAATGTTTTTTAGTCAAGCATGTCTTCAAATAAAATCCACGTACACAAACGTTTGTCCATGTCTGTTGTCACTGATACTACTCAGTTTAAGCACCTGAAAAAGCACATGGTTAAAATAAGTAGATATTAACTATACAAAAGAAATGGCTAGGAATTTAAATCACAGTTTATTGGTTGTTAATCATCAAGTAATAGAAGAAAATTTATTTGGATAAACTATTTAGTCCAAGTTACACTAGAGAACAAATTACTTACCAGGCCCTCTGCCACCCAAACCACATGATAGACAGAAAAGCAGGAAAAGAAAACCTAACCATAACCACTGTGATTAAAAAGGGAACTGTTGTCTACAGACATACCACCCTGAATGCACCCAACCACATCTACAAAGGGAACTGTAAGAAGAGAATAAAATACGTCCTGCTAGGCAAAAGATAGGAAAGTAGGAAAACAGAACTCAAGGCGTAATATCTGATTCATACAAATGATCCTACAACAATTCTATTTTGACAAAATATGTATATAGCATCTTTTTTTATAGATTCAAAGAATGGTTGTATCTATTACTTAAAAATCCTCTCTGGAGAAAAAGCCAGGCAGTATCCCTTCATTTTATTTATCTTTCAAAAAACTAAAGTGATAAATGGTAAAACAACTTTCCATAAGTTCAAAAGATGAAATCCAGATGGATATCCAGTTGTCCTGAGTTCTAGAGTAGACCGTGTAATTTTACATAAATATTATCTTTGTTACGTTACTTGCAGATTGTGTGCGTGTGTGTGTGTTTCTGTTTGTATTATTACGTGGCAGGGCGGCTAAAGGTAAAATACAGCCCTAAAGACTGAACTGACATTTAAAGCTTCACAACTTTATACCTCCTGCGCTCTGGGATCATTGCCTAGAACACTGCTGTTCCGCCTTTGATTATGTCCTTCATGTTCTGTGAGGCCTTGCTCATGTCTTTCTTTCCCTGGCAGTTTTGAGCTGGATGTCTCTTTTCCTTGTCCCCACTGCCTGTGTGTAGCAGTGTCTCTCTTAGCTCCTACTGTCTTGATCTGAAGAGATCTGCAGATACGCCTTTTCACTAGGCTTTAGGTGCTGCAAGGGATTGTGTTCCCTATTGCACCCACATTGCTTAGCATAATCCCTGGCACAATGTCAATGTCCAGTCAAACTGACCGTCTTGTTCTTCAAATGTCCGATTGGTATTTCAGTAACTAAATCTTCTTTTAAACCACTTTACTTAAAAGGCAAAATTTCCATTACTTTATCATCATGTCTGTCTAATTCAGCATTTCCCATATTGATATTCCAAAGAGTTGTCCTCTGAGAGGTGCTGTTAAATAAGCGTTATGTGATGAAAACTTGTGGTTCGGCCTAGCGAGACAGCTCAAATCCTGGCGTCAGCACACAGGTGGTGGAGGGAGACTGCCAGACCGCACAGAGGGAGTGATTAGTTCTCCACTCTTCCTTCATTCCCTCCTCTGTAAGAGAGGACAAATAGAGTCCTCTCCCATCAAGTTGTCTTCAACATTTACTGTGGAGCGTATGAAGGTTTAGAATACCTAAGTGCTCAGAGAATGTTGGCTACTATAATTAAAGAAAGTTAAGCAGTTTTTCTCTCATATTTGGTTGGGTTTTTTTGCTTACTGTAAGACTGCTCACAGCCTTCAGGATGCTGAGGTGCCTGTGAGTCTCCAGGTGAGCAGTCTTTCTCAAATTTACTTGGTGAAACACCTCTAGAAGATCCCAGAAGCAATGCACTTTGGAATATACTTTAGGAAATCCTGTCTTATCAATTTAAAAGAATATTAGCATATTCTGAACTGAAATTGCGAGACTGGTTTGACAAGTGTTGATGTAACCTGGGGCACTGGGAGATAGTATTGGGAGCAAGGACTGTGCTAGTATACAAGTAGATTAATCAACAAGACCTGTGCATTACCATATTTTAAAATATTTCTTTGTAAAAATTTTAAAATGCAAGTAAAAAAAAAAAACAATCAGAATGCTGATTCTCAAGTAAGGACTGCCTGAAGATTACATACAGTATAAAACTTTTAAAAAGTTATAAATATTAAAAGGTAAAATGCACAATTTTAATGGGTTGAATAGTTATTCCTACGGGAGAAGGCAATGGCAACCCACTCCAGTACTCTTGCCTGGAGAATCCCATGGACTGAGGAGTCTGGTAGGCTACAGTCCATGGGGTTGCACAGAGTTGGACACGACTGAGTGACTTCACTTTCACTTTTCACTTTCACGCATTGGAGAAGGAAATGGCAACCCACTCCAGTGTTCTTGCCTGGAGAATCCCAGGGACGGAGGAGCCTGTTGGGCTGCCGTCTATGGGGTCACACAGAGTCGGACACGACTGACGCCACTTAGCAGCAGCAGTGTTCCCACCGCACCCGCGACCCCATCCCCCCTCAAAAGCCATCTAAATCCTAATTCCTGGAGGCTGTGAACAGGACCTTATTTAGAAGTAGGATCTTTCCAGGTTAAGTAAATGAAAGGTCCGAGAAAAGATCATCCTGGATTATCTGGGTGGTCCTGCATCTATATGATGACAGTGACCTTATAAAAGGTACACAGAAGGAAAAGACAAGCGGAGAAGCCATGAGACAATACAGCAGAGATGGGGGTGTTGTGTCTACAAAGCAAGGAACACCAGGGAGTACCCAAAGCCAGGAGAGAGGCCTGGATGGATTCTCCCCTGGAGCGTCCGGAAGAACCGCCCTACCCACCCCTTGAATTTGGACTCCTGGCCTCCACAATGGGAGAGAATACATTTCTGATGTTTAAAAAAGAATAATAAATAAAAATAAAGTGAAGACTGTAAATAGTGTCCAAATAAAAAACCAACTAGGCTTCATGCATCAGTTTCTGATACAGTTGGAGAACTACTACTAGGTAAAGATGAAGGGCTGGACTTCCTTATTCAAAAACGCATACACTTTTTCTCAGTTCTTATGTATATGATAAGAACTTCCTCTCAAGCCAGGAAACTTTGCAAGTATGAAATCATCTGAAAGGAGGGGTAAAGAAGGAAGTAACTGACCTCCATGAAGAGTGAAAAGAGGAACAAGTTCTAAACCAAAGCGGGTTTGAAACATAACCAAAAGGACAAAAGAAAGCTTGGCATACAAATCTCAAGGTAAGTAAGGACCTGCTTTAAGGTATTTGGGTAATGAAAACTATAAAATAATAGTTCATTTTAAATAATCATGGCTTTTTATCTTATCAAACACAGTGTGTGTAGCATGAGGTGCCCATATGTTGAAAGCCCAGTTTACAGCCTGTGAGGTCAATGCTTCCTTACTACTGGAGAGGCTCACAAGCACAGGGTGTGCTTTGCTGTTGCCTTGTTTTCAAACAGAAGGGCAGTATCTGACTAAAATTTCAGAAGTTTGTCAACAATTTGTGATTTTAAGACAAATGAATAATGGTTGGGTGTACCTATTGGAAGTGTCTTCCAAAATTGAAAGTCTTCTTTCAAATTGGGCAGAGTGAAACTTACAAGTTACCTGTGAAGGACTCTTATTTTACATATGGCTCCCATTCTAGTCCACTCCAGTACTCTTGCCTGGAGAATCCCATGGACGGAGAAGCCTGGTAGGCTATAGTCCACGGGGTCGCAGAGTCAGACACGACTGAGCGACTTCACCTTCACCTTCCCATTCTAGCAGGTCTTTGTTTCTGTCTTACAGGGCTTTTCCTATTATTTTGAAGAAAGGGAACAGATACATTTATTTTCCTGTAAGATATCTCCTTGTCTTTATCTCAGTAAACACTTCTTTGATAAACAGTTTTAATTTTGGGAACGTACTCAAATGTCTACTCTACACAGAATGACATAGATGGTTAAAAGTAAATTCTCCTCTTGGAAATCCAGAGAGCAATACATTATCTTATCCTCAAAGTGCATTAGGTAAGCCTTCCTGCTTCTGTTGCAATCATAGCACTTTTTAAAAAGCTGATTAGTTTCAATCAATATTTGAAATTTAGTTCAAATATGCTGGCAAACATTTACTTATATGGGTTATTATTTATACCATAAAATATCTTACATATGGTCAGTTCTCAGCTGTTGCAGAAAGGAAGTGGGATCCTAATGGTTGAAGTCCCTTGCCAAACCTTGAACACAAAGCACTGTGTCTGGCCTTAGAAAGGAGGGAACCTACAAAAGTTCCAAAGAGATTAAAAGATGTTGCAGTCTGGGGTGTTTGTCCCTATAGTTTTATCAAAGAAATATTATAAATCAGCTACATCTCATATTTAATTTAGTGTTTTATGTGAAATGCCAGATTGAAAATTTGCACATTTGATGTATTCTAACCTTGAACAAGTTTAGAAGTGTTCACCACTGTACGTGAGTACTCACTGAGAGCAGGGCACAACCTCAGGGCTTCTTTCTTTCTTGTCTATCACTACTGTTTTTATCCTAATGCAGGTTGCCGTATTCATTAGTAGGTATTTAACAAACCAGCTATCCTGTGTCTAGTATTGCTGCTGGTGATATAAAGATAAATAAAATACAATTCCAAACCCCAAGAACCTCAGAGCTAATCATCTATAAAAATTTAGTAATGGATGATGTGCTTGACAGACATTTATAGAAGCCTGGGTAGGAGTAATATTTAGGGGAAAATTTTACTTGAATCCAGATTTAATCACTTCTTAGTCATTAAAGAAGTTACTTAACTTTTTAATCTTCTTGTTTCTCATGTATAAAATAAGGATAACAGTAGTATCTACTTCCCATGACAGCTGTGGATGGTAGGGTTAAATGAGATAATCCATGTAACAGTGTTTAAAAGCTGACCCCAAGTAACTAAATATTACTAATGGACATTCAGTAGATGATGATCATCATCTCATAAGCACTGTGAAATTGAATGACTATAGTTATCAATGCTGTAGTATCTATTTGAAAGGTGCTAAAAGAGTAGATCATTAAGGTTCTCATCATAAGAAAAAAAATGTTTAACTGAGCTGATGGATGTTAACTAAATTTAGTGTGGTAAATAGTTCACAGTACATGCAAATATCATATCATCATGTTGTATACCTTAAACTGATACAGTGTGGTATATTAATTATATATCTCAATAAAACTGGAAGAAAACAACAATGATGAAAACAATGTTGGATGTAAGTATATCTGTGTCTAGTCTAAAAACATACAGCAGTAATGTTTTATTGATAAAATCATAGAACATTCAAAGTAGTTGAAAACTTCCAGTTTCTCTCCCCTCTGCCATTTTAAAGCATCAACAGGTAAAGCTATAAAATTATCTTAATTAAATGAAAGTTATTTATTGGAAGTTGTGATTAGACTAGTGATAGGAAGACTCTCAAATTCTGTTTTAAATATTTTGGTTATAGGTATTTTGTTTTTACATCAAAGGACTCTTTTCTTAAGTACACACTGTACCCTTTACAAGACATGTCTTGCATTTTAAACTATCAGCTTAAACAGATGCTTAGATTTGGAGTCCTATGTTTATTTAATCATTTATTCAATAAATATTGACTGAGTGTCTTTTCTGTGCTAGGTGTTAAACATATTCTCTAGGGATATACAGAGGAAAAGACCTCATCTCTCTCCACCATATAATCAGATAGGAAGACACAATTTCATGTAATTTAAGTTGTCATGCTGTAATAGAGAAAGTGAAAGTCGCTCAGTCGCATCTGACTCTTTGCGACCCCATGGACTATATAGTTCATGGAATTCTCCAGGCCAGAATACTGGAGTGGGTAACCTTTCCCTTCTCCAGGGGATCTTCCCAACCCAGGGATTGAACCCAGGTCTTCCACATTGCAGGCGGATTCTTTACCAGCTGAGCCACAGGGGAAGCCCCTATAATAGAGAACTGACTCTTTAATATGGGAATACAAAGAAAGGTGTGGTTAAGAAACAGACATGGTCTCTGACCACTAGGCAGAGGGGCAGGCGAGGCTTCACAGAGGAGGTGATGGGGGATAGAGATGATTGTCCATCTGGACTCTTGTCCCTTTCCTCCTGTTGTGTTCAAAGCATTATCTTTCTCTTTTTTTTTTTTTTTTAAAAAACTGTTAACATTATCTTTCTCTTGAAGATGATTAGCCTTATTGTCAAAAACCATGTTGAAATCTAAGTGATAAAAGCACTCACACTTCAGCAGACACGTTATTTTAACTCTCCCACCCCTTCTCACCAGTGAGGACTGTATTCTATGTTAAAGTAAAAACTCACTGAATACAATAGCAAGTACTGCCTTCTATATTAAAGCAAAAACCCAGTGCTGCAACTAGTACTAGATTCTTTCTTGAAATAAGAGTTTACTAAATGCCAATGCTTAATGTAGTGGTAGAAATTGGCAGATTTTTTAAATTATGCTATGTATTAAATATGCAATTAAAATGTTTTTAATTTATAGCAGGTACCTGGATGGCAGATCGTTCAACCTTCCCTTTCTTGAGTTTTCTACTCTGTTATTATTTTCCACTCATTTGTGCTTCATTTTGTGATTCATTGATAGCAAAAGAAGCGGAGTTGGATAAAAATCCCTTCTGACACAGTACAATTATACCATAACAATTGTGTAATCATCAGATGCAACGAGAGCCAGCTTCCAAAATCAAGGTTACTCAATCTCTCCTCTGACACCAAGACTTTGCCATATAATGTTCTTTCATATCTGAAATGCCAAAACAAGCTTCAGAAATTACTTTCAAACCATACTTTATGAGAAATTACAGTGGCTTGTACCTGTGAATTCATTAAGGGCTTCACCATAGTAACAAACGACATTGTTCGTGCAGAGATGCTGAAAATCTGTGGAAATACTTCAGTGGCTGTGTCTATAGGAATTTTCCTTCTTTTACTGTTGGTGATCTGTGGAATCGGGTGTGTTTGGCATTGGAAACACCAGAATACCATGCGATTTACCTTACCAAAGTTTTTGCAAAGGAGGAGAAGCAGGAAAAAAGACTATACTAAAACTTTCTCCTTGAGTCCCCAGTTTATCGGCCCAAGGCATAAAACCTCAGTTCAAACTCAAGACCGCCATTCTGCTGGGAAGGACACTAACATCCATGACAACTATGAAAATGTGAAAGTGTGTCCTCCCAAAGCTAAAGGAGAAACGGACAAGAAACTGTATGAAAATACTTGGCAGACCAATCCCGAGGAGCATATCTACGGAAATGAGACACCATGTGACTATTATAACTTCGAGAAGCCTAGTACTTCTGAAGCCCCTCAAGAGGAAGACATATATATTCTTCCAGATTCATATTAATTTTGCAAAATGTGTGTTTAGTTATTGAGGGGTAAATATTCGCTGAGGCTTTATTGTACTGATACCATCAAGTTCTTCTGTTGAAACTTGATGATCTCCTTTATTGCCACCCTTCTGAATCCTGTGTATATCACTGTGGATTAATTCTAGATATCCTCGCCATCCTTCTTGCCCTCGATTAATTCTGAATTGTGTTTCATTGATTCTTCCTTCTGAGCATTACTTGCTATCTTTTTCTTCTTTTTCTATCTGGACCACTTTTCTGGCTCGGGATTGTCACCGTCTGCTCACTAGTCTTTCTGGCTTGAGTTCCTACATACTCAGTGATGCCGCATAACTGCAGAATCCTTGAGACGCTGCCAGATTCGTCTTCAGAAAACATTCCCAGTAGCCACATCACTCCTCTGCATAAAACCTCTTACTGTCTCCTCTTTGCAAAAGACATACTACTCAGAATTCTAGCTCCAGAATTTTACACAGTTCAAATTTACTTTTCCAATGATTTATGTTAATCTCTCACTTCTCTGTGTTCATCAAAAGCTGCCAAACCCACCTCTCCTCCTCATCTTTCCTTGTCTGCCCCCTCTTAAGCCTGCCTTGAACCATAACTTCTTCCATCTGAGTGAATCATTCCAAACCCACGTATACCATTTTTCTTTTCCTGGTGTCCTCTAGATTTTGCTGTCTGTTCAGTTCTTTGGGCATTTAAACATATGAGTGTTTGCAATGGCATTTTATTATTTAGTGTCATATGAAAATGTCCTAAATCCCATACTAAATAGTAAGGAACCGCCTCATATTCATATTTTAGCCCCAATGTCTATAGACTGCCATATGAGGCACTCAGTATTGTTCAGTTGACAAGAATTGAACTGTACTCTTCGCTAAGTACTTTGGAAAACAATCTAATAAATCCATCCATCCAAGGAATATTTATTGAGTACCTTCTATTTACTTCTTAGTGTGCTGTACACGTGGACGGGGTAAAACAGTGAAAGGAAAAACATGGGTCCTGAGCACACACTGCCTCGTGTGAAAGAAAAGACAATCAACAACTACTATGCTCTTTATTAAGCTATGATACTTCTTAAACCCACTGTTGTATATGCTGCTCTAAATTGCTCGGGCTGGAACTCTGCAAACTACCTTTTTTCTTTGCCAGGTGTATCCACATTAGGATCTCTCAACAGGGGAAGGCTGGCAGGCAATAAACAGGAAGCAAAGGGGGCCTGCCCCTTCTTGTTCTCCCTGTTGTCCTGAGAGGTACTCTTTTCACTTAATTTACTCCAGCACCACTGGTGGTTCGCAGTTTCCAGTTTCTTCCAGCACTCCTTAGAAGCAACTTCTTTGCACCTTGTCAGAGATGCCGGCACCACCAAGCAGCAGCCTTCCCTTAGTATCTGAGAACCAGCTCCTCCAGCACTCCTCCAAGTTCCCAAGGGACCAGCAGAAACAAACGGCACCGACAGCTCCAGGTCCCAGTCCCCCTCCAAGTTTCTGATGATCCCCAGTCTTAGGTACGGTGGCTATTTCCTGCATTCACTATCTCTCTGGTACCTCAATGGCCTCTTTCTGTCTTTTCAGTCTATCAGTACTTTTTTTTGCTTGTTTTTTAATTAATGCTGAACATTTAGTTCTCCATTTTAAAACAAACTGATATGGTTTCTGTTTCCCAAAGTGGACCCTGAGTGATACAACTAAAAATGATACAGTAGGTGTTCTGAAGGAAAAAAAGCATTCTGTGTTTGAGAACAATGGCATTTGGTAGGGAAAAGGATTCGAGTTTTAATCAGATTACCAAAGGAGGCCTGTCTAAAGGGACACTTAAGCTGAGACCTGAGGGTGAAAGGGGCTCTCCGTGTAGATGTGGTGTGACAGGGATGGGACCAGCACGTGGAAAGACTCTGAGGCATGACAGAAGCTATGGCACTCGGGGAATTTAAGGAGAGCCATGTTGGCTGGAGCTCAGGGAGGACTGAAGTGACATCTGGTAGGTCAGCAAAGGAGGAAACAGCAGACAGTGCAAATTCTCGTCGGTCTAGCTAAGTGGCTCAGGCTCTAATATGGTGGCAAATGGAATCTAACAGTTTTAAGCAGACGAGTGACGTAACATTACATTTTTTAAAGAGCTGTGGGGTTAAGAAATAATTGGGAAAGCTCAGGGTGGAAGTGGAAGATTATCATTCACTAACTACTCACTGATGAAAATCTGTAAAGGTTTTCATGGCAAAAAATCATGGGAAGGTTTGAAATGGCTCCTAGGCACTTTCCAGAGGAGAACAGGATTTAAGTTGATCTTGAGGATTTCTGTTGGTCCTGGAACAGATGGTCATTTTGAAGTCTCAAACAGGAAGTTCTTGCTAGAATAACCTATATCCATGCCTACCTAGTACTCGGTCATAGTAGCTGAAAATAACCTGATAGGAACCACCACCAGAGAGTATCTCTGTCCTGGTAGGATCCTGGGCATCAGGCTGGAATGAGCAAGGGAGTTGATCCAGAACAGCTAGATGGTATTACGTAAGGGGACGAGTCTCACCATCAAAGTGACCTGCTACAGAAGGGTACCAGAGAAGCTGCTTTAAGAGTTTGGTCTGAACAGTAAACAGGAGGTAATAAAGCAAGGTTTTTCAACGAACTAAGCAAGGGCCTGTTTTCTGTTGCGATCAGTAGTGGGTTGAAGTATATCACCGCTATATTATTACCATTATGATGAAGTGTAAGTCAGACCAAAGTGAAGTGTTGCAAGTTGCAGGCTGAGCACAAGGTCAAAGAGCCAAGTGCTCATGGTTGGCAGAGGTTGGCCGTGAGGTCCTGCAGAGATGGCCTACCAGTCCCAGCGTGTGAACTTGCCGCATTTCACAGCAAAGCCGCAGTCCTTGCATCTGATGCTCCTGTGTATTCTTCCCCCACCCCCACACCCCCAACATCCTTCCTCTCTGCCTCTTGTGGTACCTGTGGTTACTTTTGCTAATAATATAACTCAGGTGCAAACTGCTGCTGTCAATTTGACTTAGACTAACTTTGTTTTCTGTCTCTCAAGGACGATTTTCACTTTTTAGATTTTAAGAAGGCAGAGAAATATTGTAAGAGAGAATGCAGATAGGAAAAAGAAATTTGAAAGGGGGGGTGGGGAAGAAGGAAGAGGAGGAGGAGGAGAAGTGAGGCAGGAGGGAATGAGAGGAGGAGAGAGAGAAGCAAGAATAGGAAATAGGAGAGGGGACAGAGAATGGAGAGTATGGTAAAAAGAGAAATTGAATGACGATTTCCTTGACTTCCTCTGTCATCCTCCCCAGAGCCCCCCACCAACCCACCCACCCCCCCGCACACACACACACAAGAATTCCTAGTAAGGTAAGTAGATATGAAAAAAAGGAAGAACTTGTCTGCCTTTACTGCCCTTCTAACCTTGTTGAATGTCAGTAACAATTGGCTACTAGGAAACGCCCTGGTGGGCTTCCCTGGTGGCTCAATGGTAAAGAATTTGCCTGCCAATGCAGGGGACCCAGGTTTGATCCCTGGGTCAGGAAGGTCGCCTGGAGAAGAAAATGGTAACCCACACCAGTATTCTTGTCGGGGAAATCTCATGGACAGAGGAGCCTGGCAGGCTACCGTCAATGGGGTTGAAAAAGAATCAGACATGACTGAGTGAACAACAAACACACACTGGTAATTAACTGCACACACCCTTGGTGTGGAAGTGTGCTTATGTGATCACTAGCCTTCTTGCCAGTCCTCCAAACTTAGGGGAGGACTGAATTTAGGGACATTACTTTCTCAGCTCTGAATGCTCTTCCTTAAGCTATTCACACTGTGAACTCCCCACTTCATTTAACTCTGACCAAAAGATGCCTACTCAGAGCTGACCCCCCAATCTGAAATGGCCCCCCTACCGTGGATCTCAGACCCTTTACCTTTAGCTGCCTTACAGAACTTATCACTGCCTGACAAGCGTTTATGTGTATGCTTATACTCTGTTCCCTTTACCTAGAATGTAAGCTTCGTGAAGGCAGAAACATTTTCTGTCTTACTCTCTGCTTGGTCATCAGTACTTGCTTATAGCATGTACTCAATTATGCTTGCTAACCAAATCATTAGGATATACTAAACCGGATTTTAATATAAATTCAGTGCCATGAGACTTCTTTGCCATTTCAGTACAGGTGAGCTTGGTCCCTGTGATGGCAGCTATCTGGGCCAGGTGGTGCCACCCAGGTAGAAGGGGTGGAGCAGAGGGGCCCTTGAGCCAGTGGGGACTGGACTTTGGGCTCTATGGAGGAAAGGGAAAAGAAGGGACCACCATCTGACCGTCTTTCCACATTTTTGACTGCTATTCTCAGCCACAGTAACCAGCTGGAGTTTTCCAATTTGAGGAGTGGTCAGTCAGTCACCGCCTTTTAGGGCTTCCATTGTGTTATCCCTTGCAGCATGTTCCCTGTCTCCCCTTCCTAGTTCTTTTGCAAGTCCTTTCCTGTTTTATGTCCTTGCAGGACAGTGGTTCTCCATGAGGCTTTCCTTGCCTCCCCATTCCTTCTCACACTCCTTCCCCAGATGACCTAGACATTTATGCCTGAACTCTCCTGCCCCAGTGTCCTTTGGAAGCATTTGATTCACATAGCTCACCATCTCATGCTTATTTCTGTGCAGTATCCTTCAGATATCTGAAATTTAACATGGGCCAAGCTGATGGCGAGGGGTCAAGCTTTGGGTGTCAGAAGTAGAAATGGAATTAATGATGGGATAAGAGAAGGCTCAGAGATACAGGGATGGTATCCATTGCACAGGTTGCTTGCTAATAATTTCAAAAGTTGGCAGTTCAGAACATCCCAGTGTCAAAAACATCAGCCTCAAAATACCATGGTGTCAGTATACCGTATATTGAGCAGCTGCCTCTTGAACGTCAGTGCCTGGCTCAAAGTTTGTCCCTGTGATCCCCCATCACTAAACTCAGGTGGTGTCACATTTAGAAAACAGTATGTCTTTCCTGCTCTTCCCCTGACTGCTGAGTGAGGAGCTCTGAAATGTAACACTGTGTTATAGTAGCAAAACGGGGTCCAGGGCTCGCAAGGCATCAGGCACTTAGTAGAATCGTCTGATGGCTGTAGGTGTATGGCTCAGTGCTAAGTTGCTTCAGTCGTGTCCAATTCTTTGGGATCCCATGGATGGTAGCCCACCAGGTTCCTCTGTCCATGGGGTTCTTCAGGAAAGAATACTGGAGTGGATTGCCATGCCCCATCCAGGGGATCTTCCCAACCCCGGGATCAAACCCACGTCCGTTTTAAGTCTCCTGCATTGGCAGCCAGGTTCTTTACCACTCGTGCCACCTTGGGAAAGAGCTGCTCACTTCATTTACTTTAGCATTTTTGGTTATTATTTTTAAGTGTTTTTAGGATTAACTACATTGAGCTGGACCTAAAAAGCAGTGGTCAAGGGACTAAATCATGAAAAAAAAAACCCACAGACCGGGGATTTTAGGATTTGTCCACTTTGAATGAATGGCTATCTACTGATATCCCTGTGAAGGATAGGAAAAATGCAAATATATCTTGAACAAGAGCACCTTCTGGTAGATTCTTACGTTGGATAGACAGGAAGTTGCAGAACACCAAAGTCGTGACATTTATAACAAAAGACTTTAATGACCTTGTAAGATAAAGTGATTTCAGTCATGTAACAAGTATTTGTGAAGTGCCTGTGGTGTAGCAAACACTGAAAGAGTGCTGGGAATTCAGCAGTGGGGTTGGTGGATGGAGGGTATAGAGACAGACCCTGCCTCTGCACTTGGTGAGCTCACACACTTTTAAGGAGTTCTGATATTTCTGCAGGCTATTAGAATGTATTGAGGTATGGTATGATAGGGAAGCATGTGGTGTAATGGAAGACTCACCAGGCTTGGGGTTAAGAAAGGTGTCCTGTGGAAAGTGACTCCTAAACCGAGACCTGGAGGACAGTTACGAGATAACCAGGCAAGGAAGCTGAGGGAATGATGTTCTAAAAACAGGAGATAGCATGTGTAAGGCCCCAGAGTACAGGAGGTGTTCAAGAAGTAAAAGAACCTAAGTACCCATGAAGTTAAAGGAGAAGGGCAGGAGCAGGGTGATACCTACAAGCAAAGGTCAGCTGATGCCGGACTTTGTAAGACAAGCTAAGCAATTTGGACTTTATCCTAACAAAACGGATATCAGAATAGGGTCTTAGGTCATGATATCAGAATAGGGTCTTAGAAGGCAGAAATGACATTGATTTTCCCCCAAAACCATAGGGTATTCCAAATATATAATATCCCAGCTGCAGCAGAGTATGGGAAGCAAGATTCTGAGGTTCAAGATATGGGACTTGATTCTAACAAGCATGTGTCCATGCGTTTTTATAAAATAAGCAGTGTGCTCCAGTGTTTTATTAAGGCTCCCATAGCTTTTAATTTAAATTCAGCTCCTGTAGCTTTGCAGTTTGAGATTCTCCCAACTGAAATGGGAATTAAGCAAATGAGAGAGGCTCAAACAAAAGGAAGCACAGAAGATGGTAAATTGCCAGATGCAATCAAGGCTGATGAAGGTGTGACTGCAGCTATTGACCTATGCTGTTGCCATGGAAACAAAAGCTCTGTGGACCTGGAGTGCTTTTCCTTTTTTAAGGAAAAAAGGAATAGTGGCTTTAGTGAACAGTTAAGAGTGAAAATTATGGAAGTTGGATCACCTAGTGCCACGTGTATTCTAATTTTTTGTTGATAACAGAGACAACAGCTAGCAGGGTCTGAGGTGAGGTCCCCAGAAGCCCAGAAGCTATCAAAGGCATAAGGTTGAGGCTTGATGAAAAGCAGAGTTTAGCCGTTGCCTTAGGCCCTCTTCCCCAGCTCCACTCCATACTAGACTGACCTATTAATTGCGATATTGAGAATTTAGGAGGAAGAATATAATTAACTAGGCTTTATCTATTAACGTGATATTTTAAAACAGTAGATTAGACGATTGGAGACTCATCAAATAAATACATAGAAATGTATATTTTATTTTTCTTCTTAGGTGTTTCTGAGAAGACTGTAGTCCAGATTCTATTCCTAGTAATGGAGTGGCTTCTAAGCACCAAACACCATGATAAGGCTGTATGTGAATTCTTTCTTAGTTCAAAACAATTCTATTGCATTAGTGCTATTGTTATCCCCATTTTACTGATAAGATTGACTTCGAGAAGTTAAATCTGACCAGAGATCTTAGTGTCAATAAAAAAAAAAAAAAAAAAGGAGGCATAATTTGAACCCAGTCATTCTGATGAGAGATTTGCTCAGGTTATTTTGTCACAGTATTATTAGTTAATGATATCTTCTATCTTAACATTGTGGAATTTCAGACATAGAAAATAGCTTGGAAATGATCTAGACTGACTTCCTCAACTTGAAGATGAAAACGAGTCCCAGAAAGTTTACTTGACTTCCCTAGAGTAACACTGCTGCTGCTAAGTCGCTTCAGTGATGTCCGACTCTGTGCAACCCCATAGGCGGCAGCCCACCAGACTCCCCCATCCCAGGGATTCTCCAGGCAAGAACACTGGAGTGGGTTGCCATTTCCTTCTCCAATGCATCAAAATGAAAAGTGAAAGTGAAGTTGCTCAGTCCTGTCCGACTCTTAGCGACCCCATGGACTGCAGCCCACCAGGCTCCTCCGTCTATGGGATTTTCCAGGCAAGAGTACTGGAGTGGGTGCCAGTGCCTTCTCCACTAGAGTAACACAGTGATTCATAATTAGCCAGGATCATAACTCAAGACTTTTCATCATACCTTGCTGCCTTTCTTACTGACTGAAAATAGAAAGGTTTCGCTTGTTTCATTTCTTAATCCAAGCCTTCTTCATAGCATCCTTTTGAGTCTCATTTCCTGAGGCCTTTCTTTTCTCTATTCTGTTTTAGCGGGGCCTTCTCTGCATCTAGAAATGATGTCGATTTTTCTAAATGTTAAGCAAAGATAGTCCTAAGAGAGCAGAGTATAAAGGTTTCTTAATGTATGTGGCTCTTGTGTGGCCAGAGCTAAGTAATGAAGGCCATCAATCAGGAGAGGAGCGGTGCACGACACGTCCTCTTCTGGTCATTGTTTCTTAAAATGTACTCTTCCGTCATCTTGTCTCATCAGGCAGAATTTGTCTAGGCTATATACAGTTTTAACTCAATTATCTGATAAGAGAGACACATGACCAACAGAAGAGGTGCATTCAGGGTGAGTGGAAGGGGGAGGAAGTGGGGAGACATCTGTGACAACTGCATTGCAAGGAGAGGGCTAAAGAGCACATTTGAAGGAACAGCTAATGACAAAGTAAATATCCTATCTGGGCTGGCATGGCAAGGGCCTAGAAGCTATTTTCAGTTAGTTTGTTCCAGAAGATCAAGGAGAATATTGTGAAATTCCTAAGCAAGGAAAAACTTGATGTTACATTTAAGGGAGAATCTCCTCCATTTAAAAGCAAAAGATAAAAAAGCAAGAGGAAAGCAATAATTACCTCTGAGTTTGTGAGATCAGCTAGTTAAATCTTAAAGCAAAAGTTTGGGAGAGGACTAGAAAAGCACATGGGAGGTGGGACATTTGTAAAAAGGAGGAATGAAAAGATGCACAAAAAAGGAACCCTTGAGAGATTTATCTAATGTCCTTGATGGTAATCAAAAGAGAAAGTTCTGTCTAAAGTTGAAAACTAGACATCTACAAGGGCTAGATAGGGACTTACAGTCAGGAATTAGGCCACTGACAGGCAGTGCCAGCTGAGTCTCATATGTGAACCGAGTGGAAGGGCTGCCTCGTGTCTTAATCTTTCAGATCCTCTGCAGAACAAGCAATAATCAAATAACTGTGTCCCTTAATTCTAAGTCAAGATGTAGTTCTTTGCTTCTGCTATTTCTAATGCATCACACAGATCTGTAGAAATTATTTAATTTTACTGTTTTGTAAAAGTCCTTTATAATGAAATATTTTGTAGTCCAAGGATATAGTAGTAAAGGAAAGCAGAGAGGAAGTGGCACCCTTGTCATTTAAGAATGATTTTCATTTCCTCTTTTAATTAACTGTGTTGCTTAATATAACAGTACCTTCTCATCCACATGTGTTGAAAAAACTGTGAGACTCAATTTAACATGCATCTCCTCGATTGCAGTTAGAAAAAAAAAAGCTGTAGTAAAGAGTGTATATTTTTAACATGTGGAGGACATGTTAAAGATTTTGCCCTTTTTCCAAAGCCCAGGTTAAATTCCAGGTCACATACAAAGTCTTCTTTACTTCCAGCAGTCCAAAATTATCTACCTTGTGCTGACTTTCTTCTATCCATCCATCCATCCATCCATCTATCCATTACCCATCCGATAAGTAGTTGTGAGGGTCACCAGCTGTTAGGCATTGTAATAGGCACTCAACGATGAATAAAAACATACAGTGCCAACAGCCTAGATGAAATACCAAAAAAAAAAAAAAATCCTTTACAAATAAAAGCATAATTCTAATTACATAACTTATATAAATGCTATGAAGGAAAGAAACATGGTGATATTAAAGCTTGTAATAGAAGAATTTGATTTATTTAAGCAGTCAGACCAGGCTCCTGACACTGGAATACTAAAGTATTAATTATATAAGCAGAATTCACCTAGATAGAAAACAGGAATTAATGACTGCCTTTCTACAAAAGAGGCCCATTATTGTAGAATATTATCATTGCATTGGCTTGTTTGTGTAAAAGAAAGGGCAAAATCTCCAGTTTCTCTGAAGGGCTTGTTGTTAAACTGCTATTAAAAATAATTAGGAAGAAACACAAAAATATTGGTTGAGAAAATTTCATACAGATTATCTTTCTACACAGGTCTGGCATGAACCAAAGTATTTCTAGGCAGTGTAATAGAGTGGTAAAATAAACACTAACAAATATACTAAACCTATATTAGCACCACAGTTCTAATAAATATTAGCTATGTGGCTTTGCACAAGTTATTTATCCACTCTGAGTCAAGAAAACATCCACAGCTAACAAGTGGTACTAATAAGAATCCTGTGATACTGTGAAAGCTCAATCATATGTGAAAATGCCTCAGATATTAAGATTACTCAATGCCTGAGATGCATAAAAAACATTAATCTGCTGTATAACTTGTCTCAGTTATATTACCTACATATTGTTGTTGGACTTTTCACCATTAAGGAGTACCTTTGATGATTTTCTTCTTCAGAGACTTTGTACTTTGACATATTTTGATCAATAAAATAAACTTCATTTTTTGTATAGTCATTCATTTTGAAAATTTCAACAATAATGCACTTGTAACTACCACTCAGAATTTCTGATCAGCGTGATTGCAATTGAATTTATATATTTTAAAAAAACTTCTTGTGCCATTTCCACTTTTTAAATTCAAAATAGTTACCCTTATGTGAACATCGATACAGCTCTTTCCAATTTCCTTCCAGGAAAATAAAATATGGGGCAAGATTGATGAACCAAAGGCAAGGTTGAGAGAGGCTGGGCTGGAGATGTGTGAGATCTGTGCTCCTCCCGCCAACTCTAAGGGTCCTAGCTGAACTCTCATGCAGTAGAACAATATAGCTAAATTCCTAATTTCAGTATGTGTCAATTAAAAATTGTACAGATTCTACTGTGAAGTCCATTGACTCACATGCTTTGGTATGATTTCATTATCACAGTGAGCTCTAATCTTTGGAAAGTTGTCACAATTATTTTGATGAGTTCAAAGTGTATTAAGAGTTGCTGAGTCCATTACATGGCTTAAGAGTAAACAACAAATATTTTCAATTCTCTAGCTAGTCTGAACTCTTGAGCAGTTCAGAAATCATTTTGAGCTTCCAGCAGCTATCCCACAGCTTCAGGTATGTGATTAGAGTTAGCACCAATGACATCTATCCTGTGTATTAGCAGCTCAGCTTGCTTACAACCTGTGTATTCTAGAGGTTGCTAAAATTCTGTTTTCTTCTTCAAGACTAGCTGATTGTTGTAGTCAGTGACACGGTTATCCAGTTTCTGGAGGGCTAGTTAGGAAATACTTTCATTCAGCTGAGACATAAATGATCGTCTTTACTGGCAAAGCTCTGTTAGGATCTAAACAATAACTGTAGAGCACCCTTTTAGAGAAGACTCTTGAAACCTAGAAGTCCCCTTTTGTAGCCAGCAATCCAGAAACAAAAAGTTTACATTTTTGACTTCCAACTAACATTGGGACATTTGGTTGCAGTTCAAACGTGACTTCTTCCAGAGTCCCGTGTGGCTGACTGTGAAGTTCAAGAGGGAGGAAAATTGGAAGGACTTGGCCTAGGGGATTCCCAGTGCTTTGTGGAATCTGCCTTGGGGAAAACAGTGTCGGTAACTGGGCTCAGAAGGACGAGCTCTCCTGTAGTTTCTGGCTGATCCGTGTTGATACGGGCACTTTCTGCAGAGACAGAGCAGCAGGTCTCGTGCCTGCTGCCCAGTGCGTTCACAGAGCTTCCGCAGATCTTCATAAGCTCTTGACTGTCATTTAGCCAGACTCTTCTTTCTACCTTATAAGCAGTACGGAGTTAGAGAAGGCTGGTTTCCAAGAGCCAAGGACACTGATCTGATGTAAGGTCCTCTGGCCTGCTTTCTTTATTTCTGTAATCTAGTACTTCTTCTTCCTCCTGTGCTTGTTTAAATCTACAGGCTCCACCCATCCTGCATCCTGGGAACAAATGGGTCTGGTTTGCAATAAGCACCTTGCAGGGGTTCAGGTCAGCTGGCTCTTCATCTTAGTCCCTGTGGACTCTGACCTGGCAGTGGGGGGCTCGCCTGGAGGGGCGGGGGCTGGCAGCATGCAGAGCCTCTGCAGAACTCTTCCTGTGTTTACACAACTGCATTGGCAATGCCATTTCTCCCACCATGAAACTCTCTGTGGAAGATTTCACATGTGGAAAGCCAGCAATCAGGCAGCACCAAGCTGTTTAGGTGGGTGGGTTGGGGGAGGCCAATGTTCATTACTGTTGTTTTTTTTTTTTTTTTAACACTAAGAAACATCAAAGAAAGCTGTGGAAAAGAACTGGCCCACTGAGAAAAGGATTAGCAGAGAGGGCTGTAGCATTAGAGCTACTTGGAGCACAGACTCTTGGGGTTTCTCTCCACTCTTAGAGCACAAACACTGATTTTTTTTTCCCAAAGCCAACTCTGTCAGGAAAGGGCAGAAGCTGTTATGAGCAGCTTTTCTAGGTAAGCAAAAAGATGCCTATCCTTCTCTTCCATTACTGGCTCATCTGTGGGACCAATTTGTAAGCAAGCGGTGGCCTGCACCTGTGGCCTTGAAGAAACACATGTTGTCTACCCATCTTTCGTCTGCCCTGTTCCACTTCCTCATCTGTTCCACAGCCTGGCCAGTGGCTCCCATAAAGCTTTATCTAGCCCCTTGCTGGCACTTGGGGCCAGAGAGGGCATCTCCCCACTGGTCTGGCCTTTCTCATAAGCTAGGGCTCTGGTCCTCCAAGCCTTTCCGAATGAGGTGAAGAACTGGGCTATTTAAACACATAGACTCCACCTGTCGCTCTCACCCATCTTCCAAAGGGGAACTTCACATCACTAGGGGGAAGAACCAAGACCTCCACTTGCTTCCAAGGTGCTAGGGAAGGTTTCAAGGTCATTGATTTCATTCTCTCCAGCTTTACTGGCCAAGTGTCATGAGACTACTGACTTTTCTATTCTGTGGTTGATACCATGCCCGATGCTTCTGTTTTATTCCTGATCCTTTCTACTATGCATTTTCCTTTTATCAGGTGTACAAAGTTAAATACTGTGTATTTATCACTGAAACGTACATGAACTTAAGAGCAAAATAAGCCTTCAGTGTTTTTCCACAAATGTTTAAGCTTCTCTGTAAGCTTGAAATAAACAGCAAAATGGTGCAAAAAAAAAAGTTGTTCAATTCAGTCTACATTTCTGTTCAAAGGTCATCAGCTTTTTGTACACCTACTGCCTCTCCCCAGCTGCCACACTTGACAAGCTTCCCTCCTTGGAGCACTGTGGAGTGCCTTGAAAAATTCTCCTGATGGATGCAGAAATATTACCTAGAGAGACAGTGTCCATAAAAGTTATATCTGCCTTCATTTGGGCCATGCCATGATGATATGAGTTTCCCTCTTTTCAATTACCAAGATTGTTTATATGTCCTAGAATTATTTCCACCACACTGGCTTGCTGGCTGAGTGTGTGCACTTGTCTAAGAGTCAGCATGATATAAGCGGTTGTTGCCTGGGTGGAGGTTACACATCCCTTCTGCCTGCCACAGAGTTTGAATCTCACACCAATACAGAGTGCTTCTTTATTCTTTCATCTCTAAAATCCTTTGTGTAGATGTACAAAAATCTACAAAATCCTTAAATGATGTGTTATTAAACCATTACCCACGTAGTGTTACCCACTTAATACTTCAAGAATGAATGTTTCAGATAAGTGACAGGGATTTAGACAAGAGCCGCTGCACATCTGAGCAACTGATTAACTGCTTTCTTCTAAGACAAGTGATCATTTAGTGCAGAGGCTCTGGAATTCTGGGCTAGTTCAGGGGGAAGGTATAATGCAGTTTCAGATGACTTTTGGCAAAAAGATGCTATGAAGAAATAAACCCTATGCTTCTATATTCCCGCCTTCTGATATTCAATCATTCCTTTTAATTCTTGACCTTTATCACCATGACTGCTTAATTAAAAGCATCTTTACATCCCTGCAGGTATTAGCCCATGTAATACCTCAGCATAATGTTAAGCTGAGGATACCGATATGTGAAAGGCAAGACTCTACCCTTGAATAGTTTATAGTTTGCTTAACCTTATAACCATCCCCCTGCCCCAAGCCATGAACTAATATTGCCTCTCTTTAATTTGCATTATTAGGCTGCAAACCTTTGGAATTCATGTCATTCTAGATAAACCATTCATTGCTTTAATTTTTAAAAATGTATTCATTTGCCAGGACCATTCTAGACCATAGCTGCTGCTGCTGCTGCTGCTAAGTCACTTCAGTCACATCTGACTCTGTGCGACCCCATAGACAGCAGCCCACCAGGCTCCACTGTCCCTGGGATTCTCCAGGCAAGAACACTGGAGTGGGTTCCCATTTCCTTCTCCAATGCATGAAAGTGAAAAGTGAAAGTGAAGTCACTCAGTCGTGTCCAACTCTTAGTGACCCCATGGACGTAGCCCACCAGGCTCCTCCATCCATGATCCCATGCCAGTCAACAGTACGGAGTGGGGTGCCATTTCCTTCTCCGTCTAGACTGCAGAGATGATGTCAAATAACTCACAGACTATTGTGAAAGCCACATAAATAAACCAACAGTTTTAGTACAATGTAATAAATTCTGTCTTTAGTAGAAGTTCAGGTTCATAGCTATGTGAGCAGAGATGAGGAAGTCTAATTCTGTTTGATAGGGTAAAGTGTGTCTTCAGAAAGAAATGGTGAACTGAGATGGGGGTGGGAGGCGGGTGGAGTACAAGATTCAATTACCTTGGAAGTCCCAGGAAATATTAGATACAAAGTACATTTGACTTGATACAAGAGATAATCTGAGCATGGTCACTATGAGGACCCAGTAGGGCATCATGAGAAAACCAGAAGCATCATGATAACTTCTGGGCAAGTAGAGGTCAGAGGGAGTTTTAATGTTTGGAAAACACTAAAGATAGAGAAACTCATGGAGAGGTGGGAAGTTTGTAAAACATAAGTACACAATTTTTCTATTTTGTAGGAAATGTGTATGTGATTATATATAGGTATTTCAAATAGAGGGAATTTAATAAAGGAATTGGTTTCAAGGGTGTTACAGGACCTTGAGAACAGAAAGGAGTAAGTAATTCTATTCAAAAGATCAGTAACTGCAGAAATCCTTCCCTCCCCTACAGCAGCAAAATGGAACAGATGAGAGTTTACAGTTTCCACACCCCTGAGGCTGCTACTTAGGGATCAAGCTGTGAGAGCCAGGAGCCCAGGAAGTGAGACTCATCAGCCATCGCAGCCGAAAGTACCACCAGCAGGCAGAACTAAGGGCTTCTCCCTTCATTCCACCTTCCAACCTAAGAGCCAACTGACAAGGGAGCTCGGGAATTTAAGAAATATTGTGTGAGGGTCCCCATCTCCGGTGGTATAGAGGAGACAATGGAACAATGATTATGGAGTCGAGAGAGAACACTGTCTAGCACTGCATGTCCTGACATAGAATCTGTTAAGAATCTTCCTCCGTGGCCCCTACCCTGAGTATTCCATTAACAAAGAACATGGGGGACACTCGTGTGCTTGTTTTCATTTTCTTCAGCATTAGCTACATACATGGTCATGTCTACTCCTGGGAAATAGGGAATTATTGTAAGTATATGGGCTTCCCTGGTGGCTCAGAGGTTAAAGCGTCTGCCTGGAATGCGGGAGACCCGGGTTCGATCCCTGGGTAGGGAAGATCCCCTGGAGAAGGAAATGGCAACCCACTCCAGTACTCTTGCCTGGAGAATCCATCGAGGGAGGAGCCTGGTAAGCTACAGTCCATGGAGTCGCGAAGAGTCTGACACGACTGAGCGACTTCACTTCACTTCACTTCTAACTATATACTGGCAATAAATGAGAGAAAGTTAGAACTGTTAGGTAGGCAGAATAGGAAAAAGGAGTCCAGAATGGCAGTGGCTAAAATATAAGGAAGGGAAAAGCCCTCAAAAATAGAACAAAGGAAGGTCCGAGGACTGGAGTGAGGACCTCAGGTAGAACAAACTTCTAGCACTTCTAGCCAGAAGTGCTTTCTGGCGAGCCTAATTTACCTAGGGCAGGCCCAGGAGGAGGAGAAAAAAAACATATAAGAAGAGGAGCCAAAGGGCTGGGGGCCTCTCTCTCTCTCTTCTCTTCGCATCTTTTGGGTCGGCATCCCCTCATGCCTCAAGGATGTGTTTTCCTTTACTTTCTAAATAAAACTGAGCTGTAACATGGAGCTATAATACTGGTCCATCTGAGAGCTGTAACACTGGTCCGTCGCTTCAAATTTTTGTTGTGACAAGACAGAACCGAGGAAATTACACACTCCCCCAACAGAACAAGTAGGAGAGATACGGGTTTAGGAGAAAGCCTTTAAAAACAAGCTGAGTAGTAATTAGCTAGAAAAATAATATTCTCCTATTCCCAACCTATTCTTTACCAACACAATCTTTTTTTAAAATCCCCTTATTTTATACATTTATGCTTCCTTTTTATTTTTTTAGGTCACCATGTCTGCTTCACTCCCACTACTAAAAGATTTAAGAAGAAAATGAATTGTATTTTTCCAACCCAACAGTTTCTAATAATGAAATATGACAAAGCTAACTCTATTAAGCAGCTATTCAGGTTGTTCAAATATGCTCTACTGCACATACTGGGGTAGGACAATAAGATATATCTCTTTCAAATGGAGATTAAATAGCTAAAGATTAGAGAACAATAACAACTGAAAAACTCAGTCAGAGAACAAAAATAGATACATAGCCAATGAGAGTAGATTGGATTTTCAATTTAATTTATGAAAGTGTTCTGTTTTTCATAAAAATAATTGCATTTGTTGATCTTTAAAAGATTAATATAGAAATGTTGAAGAAAAAACAATAAAAATACTTTATGCTTCTACTTTTCTATTTCCTCTGTGTAACATTTGATTTTTAAAGGCAGTACACACTAGGGCCCACAAATATTCAATATTCTTTAGGATATTGCCTGGAAAATCCCATGGGCCGAGGAACCTGGTGGGCTACAGTCCATGGGATCACAAAGAGTTGGACACAACTGAGTGACTGAGCACAGCACATATCTTAAATGGTCCTGTATGTCACTTGTTTGAAAATTTAGACTGACAAATCAGGAGATGTCAAAACTTAAAACAAAATTCTGATCAATTAATTTGTAAAGTTACAAAAGCAGCCTGTAACTACAACTTTGGGGGCAATTTGCATGTCATTGCTCTTAATAGACATATTTTTGGAGCAGTAAATATTGCACCATAAAGCTCCTCTCTGACATGATTTCCACATAAAAGAATAAGGTCCCTAAGACCCTTTTCCTAGTTGTTTCCTCCTGGAATGCTCTTCCCCTAGATACCCATCTAGACAACTTTTTCACTTTGTTCAAGACCAGTTGCCTCATTCACTTTATAATAGAGGTTAACACTTTCCTAACAGCAGGAGTTGTATGATATCAATTATCCAGAAAGGGCAGTTTCAATAGACAATATTTTAAATGTAATGGTTCACAAAATTCAAAAGATATAAGAGGATGTAGTGAAGTTTTTCTTCTAACCCCATCTCATGCTCTCCACTTTCATCTCTTGACACCAGAAAAAGCAATGAGATCTAGGAATATAGTCTATACATAAGTAGTGCATCTTGCCACAGGATGAAGCTCACAGATTCGTTCTCTGTTAATACAAATATGGAGAGTTTACATTCTTGCAGGACTCATGTTGCTGAGATATTTTAATGGGCTATCTCATGTGAATAATTAAAGAAACTTTAAAGTACTAAGACATTACATTGTGATGTGAAGTGAGCATTGTTCTTTGGAGAGCAGCAACCAACTCCTCAATGTCTGAGAATACCTCATGGAAAAGAACATCCATTTGTATGTCTATTTTGTTTAAGGACTGTATTAGTAAAGATGTGTTGTCTTCAAACTGACCCAGGAAGGCAGGTAGTGTAGTTCAAAGCCCAAGAGCCAGGGACCTGATGGTATAGATTCTGGTCTAGGTATAAAGACTTGAGAACTGGAGTGCTGAGGATAGATCCATGTCCAATTGAAGTCATGAGGTAGAGAAGACTGGAATCCAACCTCCTTCTGCACTTTGTTGCATTCAGACCCTCCGAGGATTCAGCCATACCCACCCAAGCTGGGGAGGGCCATCTGCTTTATTCAGCCTACCAATTCAAATGCTAATACATTTGGAAATGTCTTATAGACATACAGAATGTTTAACCAGCCGTATGGGCGCCCTATGTTTCAGTCAAGTTAACACATAAAATTAACCATCACAATGGCAAATTTATTACATTTATTATACATTTAATAAATTTTTAAGAATAATTTTCATAGATATTTAAATGTAAATAATACATGAACAAGACCCAGTTATCCCCCTAAGTCAGTCTCTCTCATCAGGAAGCTTTCATAACACTCTTATCCTTCTCTATCAGAAGGCAGACAGACTGAAAGCCACAATCACAGAAAACTAACCAATCTAATCACATGGACCACAGCCTTGTCTAACTCAATGAAACTATGAGCCATGCCTTGTAGGTCCACCCAAGACAGATGGATCATGGTGGAGAGTTCTGACAAAATGTGGCCCACTGGAGAAGGGAATGGCAAACCACTTCAGTATTCCTGCCTTGAGAACCCCATGAACAGTATGAAAAGGCAAAAAGATAGGACACTGAAAGATGAGCTCCCCAGGGTGGTAGGTGCCCAATATGCTACTGGAGATCAGTGGAGAAATAACTCAGAAAGAATGAAGAGATGGAGCCAAAGAAAAACCAACACACAGCTGTGGATGTGACTGGTGATGGAAGTAAGGTCCTATGCTGTAAAGAGCAATATTGTATAGGAACCTGGAATGTTAGGTCCATGAATCAAGGAAAATTGGAAGTGATCAAATGGGAGATGCAAGAGTGAATGTCAACATTTTAGGAATCAGTGAACTAAAATGGACAGGATTGGGTGAATTTAACTCAGATGACCATCATATCTACTACTGTGGGCAAGAATCCTTTAGAAGAAATGGAGTAGCCCTCACGGTCAACAAAAGAATCCTAAATGCAGTACTTGGGTGGAATCTCAAAAATGACAGAATGATCTCTGTTCATTTCCAAGGCAAACCATTCAATATCACAGTAATCCAAGTCTCTGCCCCAACCAATAATGCTGAAGAAGCTGAAGCTGAATGATTCTATGAAGAACCCCAAGACCTTTTAGAATTAATGCCCCAAAAAGATGTCCTTTTCATTATCAGGGATTGGACTGCAAAAGTAGGAAGTCAAGAAACACCTGGAGTAACAGGCAAATTTGGCTTTGGAGTACAGAATGAAGCAGGGCAAAGGCTAATAGAGTTCTGCCAAGAGAAGGCACTGGTCATAGCAAACACCCTCTGCCAACAATACAAGAGAGGACTCTACACATGGTCATAACAAGATGGTCAACACCAAAATCAGATTGATTATATTCTTTGAAGCCAAAGATAGAGAAGCTCTATACAGTCAGCAAAAACAAGACCAGGAGCTGACTGTGGCTCAGATCAAATCTTCTTAAGGCCAAATTCAGACTTAATTTGAGGAAAGTAAGGAAAACCACTAGACCATTCAGGTATGACCTAAATCAAATCCCTTACGATTTTATAGTGGAAGTGAGAAATAGATTTAAGGGACTAGATCTGATAGACAGAGTGCCTGATGAACTATGAATGGAGGTTTGTGACATTGTATAGGAGACAGGGAGCAAGAGCATCCCCAAGAAAAAGAAATGCAAAAATGCAAAACAGCTGTCTGAGGAGGCCTTACAAATAGCTGTGAAAAGAAGAGAAGCCAAAAGCAAAGGAGAAAAGGAAAGCTATGCCCATTTGAATGCAGAGTTCCAAAGAATAGCAAGGGGAGATGAGAAAGCCTTCCTCAATGATCAGTGCAAAGAAATAGAAGAAAACAATAGAATGGGAAAGACTAGAGATCTCTTAAAAAAAAATTAGAGATACCAAGGGAACATTTCACGCAAAGCCCTTTATTGATGGGCTCAATAAGGATAGAAATTGTATGGAACTAACAGAAGCAGAAGATATTAAGAGGTGGCAAGAATACACAGAAGAACTATACAAAAAAGATCCTCATGACCCAGATAATCATGATGGTGTGCTCATTCACCTAGATCAAGACATCCTGGAATATAAAGTCAAGTGGACCTTAGGAAGCATCACTACGAACAAAGCTAGGGGAGGTGATGGACTCCCAGTTGAGCTATTTCAAATCCTAAAAGATGATGCTGTGAAAGTGCTGCACTCAATATGCCAGCAAATTTGGAAAACTCAGCAGTGGCCACAGGACTGGAAAAGGTCAGTTTCATTCCAATCCCTAAGAAAGGCAATGCCAAAGAATACTCAAACTACCAAACTACCACACAATTGCATTCATCTCACACACTAGCAAAGTAATGCTCATAATTCTCCAAGCCAGGCTTCAGCAATACATGAACCATAAACTTCCAGATGTTCAGGCTGGTTTTAGAAAAGGCAGAGAAACCAGAGATCAAATTGCCAACATCCACTGGATCATGGAAAAAGCAAGAGAGTTCCAGAAAAACATCTATTTCTGCTGTATTGACTATGCCAAGGCTTTGACTGTGTGGATCACCACAAACTGTGGAAAATTCTGAAAGAGATGGGAATACCAGACCACCTGACCTGCCTCTTGAGAAATCTGTATGCAGGTCAGGAAGCAACTGTTAGAACTGGACATGGAACAACAGACTGGTTCCAAATAGGAAAAGGAGTATGTCAAGGCTGTATATTGTCACCCTGCTTATTTAACTTATATGCAGAGTACATCATGGGAAACGCTGGGCTGGATGAAGCACAAGCTGGAATCAAGATTGCCGGGAGAAATATCAATAACCTCAGATATGCAGATGACACCACCCTTATGGCAGAAAGTGAAGAGGAACTAAAAAGCCTCTTGATGAAAGTGAAAGAGGAGAGTGAAAAAGTTGGCTTAAAGCTCAACATTCAGAAAACAAAGATCATGGCATCCAGTCCCGTCACTTCATGGTAAATAGATGGGGAACAGTGGAAACAGTGTCAGACTTTATCTTTTTGGACTCCAAAATCACTGCAGATGGTGACTTCAGCCATTAAATTAAAAGACACTTACTCCTTGGAAGAAAAATTATGACCAACCTAAACAGCATATTAAAAAGCAGAGACATTACTTTGCCAAGAAAGGTCTGTCTAGTCAATGCTATGGTTTTCCCAGTAGTCATGTGTGGATGTAATCGCTAGAGCATAAGGAAGGCTGAATGCCAAAGAATTGATACTTTTGAACTGTGGTGTTGGATAAGACTCTTGAGAGTCCGTTGGACTGCAAGGAGATTCAACCTGTCCATCCTAAAGGAAATCAGTCCTGAATATTCATTGGAAGGACTGATACTGAAGCTGAAACTCCAATACTTTGGCCACCTGATATGAAGAGCTGACTCATTTGAAAAGACCCTGATGCTGGGTAAGATTGAAGGCGGGAGGAGAAGGGGATGACAGAGGATAAGATGGTTGGATGGCGTCACCAACTCAATGGACATGAGTTTGAGTAATCTCCGGGAGTTGGTGATGGACAGGGAAGCCTGGTGTGCTGCAGTCCATGGGGTTGCAATGAGTCAGACGTGACTGAGCGACTGAACTGAACACATGAATAAATAAAGCATCCTTTCAATTTAAATGGGTATTATCAAATTACTTTGACCATTTTTAATACTTGAAACCCCTAAGAAGACAAAACTTACATACATACAAACTCAGCAAATTTATTATTCTAACTCTTAAAACTATTCTACAGATTGAATAACATGAATGCAATTCATTCCTTTGTTTCATACTAACAGATGCAATAGAAAAATAATACCTTTTCAGACCAGCCAAGGATTTTTGTTATCAACGGATGGTACAAGGAATTTCTCTATTTTTCCCAAAATGAGCTTTCTTTTTAGGAATTCATTTTATTTGTTATTTCAATGGCTCTATATCCTTACTTCTTGTGTGGATATTATTACTGTCATTATTTTGTCTCCTGTTGTCTTACCCCAGACGTAATATCCTCTTGAATAATCACTTAGCCAGCATTTCATAACCCACTGTCTTGTCATTATGATATACTGACCTAGTTTGTTAGCAATATTACAAGCTGATATATTCCTTGGTAGAATTTTATTATTATCAGTAGTGCTATACAGAAGCTTCCTTCACCTTCTAGGCAACAAGGGACTGAAGGGGATGACTGTCGCTGTGCTCCAGATCTGGGCTCTGGGGCCGCCTGACTGGATAGACCAGCATCTCTCCATGCTCCTCCAGCTGCGGAGATGGACCAGCCCATCTGGGCCAGGCCGTGGGAGAGGGTCTTCAGTGCCTGGATAGCCTGTGGCTTGGCGGTCTGGTGTATTCCTGTGCTGCCCTTAGGAGCATTCATTTCTCCCTCAGTCCCCCAGTTACACACAGAGTATCTTTTTAAGGGCTTCCCTGGTGGCTCAGAAGAAAAGAATCTCCCTGCAATGCGGGTTCCATCCCTGGGTCAGTAAGGTACCCTGGAGAATGGAATGGCAACCCACTCCAGTGTTCTTGCCTGGAGAATTTCATGGAACAGAGGAGCTGGGCAGACTACAGTCTGTGGGGTTACAAAGAGTCAGACATGACTGAGCAACTAATACACACAGCTAGCTCTCCTCATGAAGAACACTGGCTTATTATTTATTTTCCTGCAACAATGGTGCACTCCTTCTCTACTTATGTCTCTGGCTATTGATACTGAACACTTGTTGAACTCCCTTTTCACTTGATTTTTTAGCTTTGATCATCTGTTAATGTTTATTCCTTCCTAGTTTTGATGTAGACTCCTTTTCCCCCCTAGACTTTCTCCATGCTTCTCTCTTTAATCTTTCCCTTATATAAGGATGGGAGCAAATATTTGTCTATTCTTTATAAACAGACATATAGCAGATATATAAAAATGTAAGAAACTGAGCATCTTATATATTGCTACTTTTTCTGTATCTGTTAAAATTATCAAACCCAAGTTTGTGTGCCCGACTCACAGTGAGGTCAAACAAACCAAAACACTGGAGTTTGGGACAAGAGCCAAGCAAGGAGTATGGGTGGCTCATGCTTAAAAGACCTGAGCTCACCTGTGGATTTCAGGGAAGCATTTTCTAAAAGGCAGCATAAGAAAGAGAGTCACAAGATACATGATCAGCTCATTCATAATTTTCTACCGGTTGACTGTGAAGCACATTGGAAGATGGTATCACAGGTGTTATCATCATCAATGCTCGGCCTTCGGTCAGTCTGGGCCTATGTGCTCATGGTTTTCATGAAGTTAGATTCTCCCATCTGGTGGGATTTTAATTTCTACAAAACAACTCAGCAATGTGCGTCAGACACTGTTACTCATGTTCTTTAGGGAGGAACTAGAGATTCTGTGACTGCTATATGACTCTCTTGGATCCAGTGTTTAAGTTGTTATCAGTTTTCCTGGCCCCATTGTTATTTTTTTAATAACTGTATTCTCACATTCTTCTAATCATTAGCTTTTGAGCTAGCTGTTTGTGACTCAGGGGAGTCCTGGGAGCCTCAGCTTTTCTATAAACATGAGGAAAGTGGAGGACATGTGGGTGTCTGTCCTGGGAAAGCCCCATAAGTTCCTACTCAGTTAAAAAATCACTATAAATTTAAATACAGTCACCTTGCTTTTGCTCTGTATTTTTAAAATAATGTTTACACAAACTGTTCTCTTTGGAATGGCATGAGGAACTCACTGAATTTCACAGCAAACCTTATTCAAATTGACACAAAAATAGTAATATTACTGTTGTTCAGTCACTCAGTGGTGTCTGGCTCTTTGAGACCCCATGGACTGCAGCATGCCAGGCTTCCTTGTCCTTCACCATCGCCCAGAGATTGTTCAAACTCATGTCCATTGAGTTGGTGATGCCATCCAACCATCTTATCCTCTGTTGTCCCCTCCTCCTCCTGCCTTCAATCTTTCCCAGCATCAGGGTCTTTTCCAACGAGTCGGTTCTTCGAATCAGGTGGCCAAAGTATTGGAGTTTCAACTTCAGCATCAGTCCTTCCAATGAATATTCAGGACTGATTTCCTTTAGGATGGACTGGTTGGATCTCCTTGCAGACCAAGAGACTCTCAAGAGTCTTCTCCAACTCCACAGTTCAAAAGCATCAATTCTTTGGCCCTCAGCCTTCTTTATGGTCCAACTCTCATATCCATACATGACTAGTGGAAAAACCATAGCTTTGACCATTTGAACCTTTGTCAGCAAAGTTATGTCTCCCCTTTTTAATATGCTGTCTATGTTTGTCATAGCTTTTCTCCCAAGGAGCAAGCATCTTTTAATTTCATGACTGCAGTCATGATCTTCAGTGATTTTGGAGCCCAAGAAAATAAAGTCTGTCACTATTTCCCTTGTTTCCCCATCTATTTGCTATGAAGTGATCACATGCCATGATCTTTTTTTGTATGCTGAGTTTTGAGTCAAATTTTTCACTCTCCTCTTTCACCTTCATCAATAGGCACTTCAGTTCCTCTTTGCTTTCTGCCAGAAGGGTGGTGTCATTTGCATGTCTGAGGTTATTGATATTTCTCCCGGCAATCTTGATTCCAGCTTGTGCTTCATCCAACTTGGCATTTCACACAATGTATTCTGCATTTAAGTTAAATAAGCAGGGTGACAATATACAGCCTTGACACTCCTTTCCCAATTTGGAGCCAGTCCATTGTTCCATGTCCATTTCTAACTGTTGCTTCTTGACCTGCATACAGGTTTTGCAGAAGGCAGGTAAGGTGGTCTGGTATTTCTATCTCTTTAAGAATTTTCCACAGTTTGTTGTGATCCACACAGTCAAAGGCTTTAGCATAGTCAATGAAGCAGAAGTAGATGTTCTTCTGGAATTCTCTTGCTTTTTCAATGATCCAATGGATGTTGGCAATTATCCAACAATCTTATTATTATACTATTATTATTTTGGTGGAGGTGGTTGTGGTTTAAAGTTCAAATTATGAGCACTTAGATGTTTTGGTGCATATTCTTTATCCTTTTGGCATTGCCCCTTTTTGATAAGAATTAGACATATTCTGATATTTCTCTTCCTTAAGACATGTGATCTATTATTTACTGTAATGCTGCTCGTCTTTTAGTTGAGAATAGTATTAAAATAATATACCTGGGTTCCTGGACTGCACAAGATGTTTGCTGATGAGTTTTGATCCATTTTCTTTACTGAAAGATAAAATATAAGTGTATATGTGTGTGTGTATGCATACATTCATATATTTACATACATGTATTTCTTTTTATATTGAAATACAGTTGACATACAATATTATGTTTCAGGTATACTACCTAGTGGTTTGACATTTGTATATATTATGAAATGAACACCATGATTAATTTTTTGACTAACTTTCCCCATACAAAGTTCTTTCTATGTTATTGAATATATATATTTCTTTTTAAAGCATAAGTTTACACTGATTTTTCTAACTCAAATATATGAAGTTTCATCAACAACTAAGACTTTCTTCTACATGAACAGAGAGGACATTGTCATGTTCCCACTCTGATAGGTATTTCATTTGAAATACATTAAATGAAGTGTATTCCATTTCATTACTAGAGATGAAAATGCTTAACTAATAATGATACTGAGTATTTTACAATATCTGCAAATGACGGTCTAACCTTAATCCTGCCAGCACTTCAGTTTTTGAATCTGATAACTGCATTTACAGGATGAGTTTTACCAGAGTCTTAGTTCCAACATCAGGTACTCCATGTGGGAACCATCCAGGCAGTTATGCAGGGCCTCATGCTTAGAATGGCCCCACACTTGGTTTAATGCTGTGCTGTTGCTTAAGAGTCTCAATCATTGGGAACTCTCTTGTGGTACAGTGGTTAGGGCTCCATGTTTTTACTCCTGATGGCACAGGTTCAATCCCCTTCCCAGGGAACTAAGATCCCCACGAGGCACTTGACAAAAAAAAATAAAATAAAATACTTAAAGATCTCAACCATTTTTGAACAAGAGTGTTTGCATTTTCATTTTGCTCTGTGTGTGCATGTGTGCTCAGTCACTTAGTTGTATACAAGACAGCAAAGTGGCTTCTTTGGCTGTTTGACTGTCGGATGGAGGATAGGATGGGGACCAGGCCATGTGTCTCTCACAGAGTAGTCTATTTCGAATCTGGATCACTTCAGTTCAGTTCAATCGCTCAGTCATGTCTGACTCTTTGTGACCCCATGGACTGCAGCTAGCCAGGCTTCCCTGTCCAACACCAACTCCCAGAGTTTACTCAAACTCATGTCCATCAAATCAGTGATGCCATCCACCATCTCATCCTCTGTCGTCCCCTTCTTCTCCTGCCTTCAATCTTTCTCAGCATCAGGGTCTTTTCTAATGAGTCATTTCTTTGCATGAGGTGGCCAAAGTATTGGAGCTTCAGCTTCAGCATCAGTCCTTCCAATGAATATTCAGGATTGATTTCCTTTAGGATGGAGTGGTTGGACTTCTTGCAGTCCAAGGGATTCTCAAGAGTCTTCTCCAATACAACAATTCAAAAGCATCAATTCTTTAGTGCTCAGCTTTCTTTGAAGTTCAACTCTCACATCCATACATGACTACTGGAAAAACCATAGTTTTGACTAAACAGACCTTTGTTGGCAAAGTAATGTCTCTGCTTTTAAATATGCTGTCTAGGTTAGTCATAACTTTTCTTCTAAGGAGCAAGCATCTTTTAATTTCATGGCTGCAGTCACCATCTGCAGTGATTTTGGAGCCCCCCAAAATAAGGTCTGTCACTGTTTCCATTGTTTCCCCATCTATCTGCTATGAAGTGTTGGGACTGGATGCCATGATTTTCGTTTTCTGAATGTTGAGCTTTAAGCCAACTTTTTCACTCTCCTCTTTCACTTTCATCGAGAGGCTCTTTTGTTCTTCTTCGTTTTCTGCCATAACAGTGGTGTCATCTGCATGTCTGAGGTTATTGATATTTCTCCTGGCAATCTTGATCCCAGCTTGTACTTCATCCAGCCCAGCATTTCACATGATGGACTCTGTATATAAGTTAAATAAGCAGGGTGACAATATACAGCCTTGATGTACTCCTTTCCTGATTTGGAACCAGTCTGTTTGTCCATGTCCAGTTCTAACTGTTGCTTCTTGAGCTGCATACAGATTCTCAAGAGACAAATCAGGTGGTCTGGTATTCCTATTCTTGAAGAATTTTCCACAGTTTATTGTTATCCAACCAGTCAAAGACTTTGGCGTAGTCAATAAAGCAGAAATAGATGTTTTGCTGGAGCTCTCTTACTTTTTTGATGATCCAGTAGATGTTGGCAATCTGATCTTTGGTTCCTCTGCCTTTTCTAAATCCAGCTTGAACATCTGGAAGTTCACGGTTCACATACTGTTGAAGCCTGGCTTGAAGAATTTTGAGCATTACTTTGCTAGTGTGTGAGATGAGTGCAATTGTGCAGTAGTTTGAGCATTCTTTGGCATTGCCTTTCTTTGGGATTGGGATGAAAACTGACCTTTTACAGTCCTGTGGCCACTGCTGAGTTTTCCAGATTGCTGGCATATTGAATGCAGCACCTTCACAGCATCATCTTTTAGGGTTTGAAATAGCTCAACTGGAATTCTATCACGTCCACTAGCTTTGTTCGTAGTGATGCTTCCTAAGGCCCACTTGACTTCACATTCCAGGATGTCTGGCTCTAGATGAGTGATCACACCATCATGGTTATCTGGGTCATGAATATCTTTGTACAGTTCTTCTGTGTATTCTTTCCACCTCTTCTTAATATCTCCTGCTTCTGTTAGGTCCATGCCATTTCTGTCCTTTATTGTGCCTATCTTTGCATGAAATGTACCCTTGGTATCTCTAATTTTCTTGAAGAGGTCTCTAGTCTCTCCCCTTCTATTGTTTTCCTCTATTTTTTTGCATTGAGCACTGAGGAAGGCTTTCTTATCTCTCCTTACAATTCTTTGGAACCCTACATTTAAATTGGTCTATCTTTCCGTTTCTCCTTTGCCTTTCATTTCTGTTCTTTTCTCAGCTATTTGTAAGGCCTCCTCAGACAGCTGTTTTGCCTTTTTCAATTTCTTTTTCTTGGGGGTGGTTTTGATCACTGCCTCCTGTACAATGTCATGAACCTCCATCCAAAGTTCTTCAGGCACTCTGTCTATCAGATCTAATCCCTTGAATCTATTTGTATACATGACAGCTTTTCTGGGTTCTAAGAGAAAGAGCAGAAACATGCAAAGCCTCTTGAGACCTAGATTGGAACTGGCATATCATCCTTCCCATTGCTTTATATTGACAGAAGACATCATGATTCAGATTGAAGAGGTGGAAAAATAAACTCCACTTCTTGATGAGAAGGGCACAGTCACATTTCAAAAGCACTCAGATACAGGAAAGTGTGGAGAATGTGGCCACTGTTACAACCTGCCACCCACAGCCCAGCATTGCTCAATGCTGTACCACTATAAAGGTTCTGAGTTCACTTGAGTGCCTGCCTCCACTGCTCTTGACCAGAACTCCTACCACCTCCCTGGCTTCAGAGGATCTATCAACTTCACAAGGCCCTTCTCCAGTCCTCAGTCATAGTACTTCTGTTGATTAATTTTCTCTTTGAATGTGTGTAGAAAAGAGTCATACTGTCTGACTCTTTGCAACCCCATGGACAGTAGCCCACTAGACTTCTCTGTCCATGGGATTTTCGAGGCAAGAACACTGGAGAGGGTTGCCATTTCCTGCTCCAATGGCTCTTCCCGACTCATGGAATTGCATCCCCAAACCTGATCATACTCTATGAGCTATTAGATTAGAATTTAAGGTCTTGATTCCTTTGCCTTTTTATTCATCTGAAGGAAGGGACAGATTTTTAACATGTACCCTTCTAATGAATAGCAAATTATATTAAATCCAAGAGACTCACCATTTCCCCCATGAGACTCAACTCCTAGGCAGAAAGTCTTATCTCAGACAGAGGAAAATCAGCCTAAATATTTTGCCACTAAAAGTCCCCAGGAGACTTAAAACTACAAATTTCTGGGAAGCTCTGCAAACTGAATCCAAATCTTTATAGAAAGCAATAGAGAAATCTGCATTTTTATAAATCTCTAGACTTTTTAACCAGTTGCCAGTGAGTATGGAGGCAAGAGGATTCATTACATTAGGCTGCTGAAATGCACAGTGTGAGAGGCTTCGTTACTTGCTTCCTGCTGGGTATTAATCTGATATAGTTTCTGCCTGTTTCCAGTTCATCAGCAGGGTACCCACCAGGAGGGAACTAATGGCTACTACTTACAACTGCTATGGATGTGAGATCTCTTAGCTCTTATCATGTTGACTAACACCTTCAAGAAAACATTGGCAGTGTAAGTCCTTCCTTTTTTCTTTTTTTAAAATGTAATTTATTGAAGTATAGTTGATTTACAGTGTTGTGTTAATTTCTGCTACACAAAAATGTGGTTCGGTTATATGTATATGCATACATTCTTTTTCAGTCCTTTCTAATTTCTAACTTTTACCTCTCTCCCCACTTGTCTATTTCCTGTGGTAACTATGTATGTTCATTTTGTTATAATTTACTCCTCTTTCTCTTTCCTGAGTGTGATCTTAATAACAGCTGTTATTTTCTTCTGCTCAGCCTTGCCCCTTTGTGGAAAAGAGAGAAAAGAAGACAGGAGCAAAGCAGAAGCAAAAGTACCATCTAAACCTATAGACACCTGAGGGGAGTTATGGGGCTATCTTAGCATTTGTTCTGCGTAATCATCACAAAAGAGGTGGATTCTTTCCCCCTGCACACTTTTCTTAAGGTATACAATGTAGAGCTTGTGAGTTCTTCAAGGAATCAGGACCTTAGACAGATGACCAGAAAGGAAGTATTGACTCCTTGCTGTTGTGCTGTTGTTCAGTCATCTCTGACTCTTTGTGACCCCATAGACTGCAGCATGCCAGGCTTCCCTGTCCTTCACCATGTCCTGGAGCTTGCTCAAACTCATGTTCATTGAGTCAGTGATGCCATCCTACCATCTCATCCTTTGTCATCCCCTTCTCCTTCTGCCTTCAATTTTTCCAAGCATCAGGGTCTTTTCTAATGAGTCAGCTCTTTGCATCAGGTGGCCACAGTATTGGAGCTTCAGCTTCAGCATCAGTCCTTCCAATGAATATTCAGGATTGATTTCCTTTAGGATTGACTGGTTTGATCTCCTTGAAGTCCAAGGGACTCTCACGAGTCTTCTCCAATACCACAGTTCAAAAGCATCAGTTCTTTGGCACTTAGCCTTCTTTATGGTCCAAGTCTCATATCCATACATGACTACTGGAAAAACCATAGTTTTGACTAGATGGACCTTTATCAGCAAAGTAATATCTCTGCTTTTTAATATACTGTCTAGGTTTGTCATAGCTTTTCTCCCAAAGAGCAAGCATCTTTTAATTTCATGGCTGCAGTCACCATCTTCAGTGATTTTGGAGCCCAAGAAAATAGTCTGTCATTGTTTCGATTTTTTCCCCGTCTACTTGCCATGAAGTGATGGACCAATTGCCATGATCATTTTTTCAATGTTAACTGTTAAGCCAACTTTTTCACTCTCATCTTTCACTTTCATCAAGAGGTTCTTTAGTTCCTCTTCATCATCATTCCCTGGTTCCTCTTCACTTTCTGCCATAAGGGTGGTGTCATCTGCATGTCTGGGGTTATTGATATTTCTCCCAGCAATCTTAATTCCAGCCTGTGCTTCATCCAGCCTGGCATTTCGCATGATGTACTCTGCATATAAGTTAAATAAGCAGGGTGACAATATACAGCCTTGACATACTCCTTTTCCAATTTTGAATCAGCTCATTGTTCCATGCCTGGTTTCTAACTGTTGCTTCTTGATCTGCATACAGGTTTCACAGGAAGCAGGTTAGGTGGTCTGGTATTCCCTTCTCTTTAAGAATTTTCCACAGTTTCTTGTGATCCACACAGGCAAAGATTTTAGTGTAGTCAATGAAGCAGAAGTACACATTTCTCTGGAATTCTCTTACTTTTTATATGATCCAATGTATGTTGATAATTTGATCTCCTGTTCCTGTGCCTTTTCTAAATCCAGCTTGAACATCTAAGAGTTCTTTGTTCACATACTAGTGAAGCCTTGCTTGTAGAATTTTGGCCCTAAAGTGCACAAATAAAACTATAAGATCAAAATTAGTCATTCATAACTAAATGTCTATTACATACTTAGTTGTTACCATTAATAATCTCAAAAACTCATTATATTTGAAAATAATGCATAGGTTAGCTCTTTCTTGCTTTGCAAGAATTCCTCAGTATACATGATAATTGCTGAGAATTATAGCCAATAGTTAATGAGCTGCATTATCCATAGCCAAATAATTTCAAAAACAAAGTTTAAAAGTTTATTACAATTTTTTAAGGAAAAAAATTGTTTAGGAACATAGGAACCAACTTAGAGAGCTCTAAGTAGCCAAAACTGAAATACTTTGAGCAGTAAATAGTATTCAGTTATAACCTAAAGTATAAAATAAACATCTGTGAATTCATACTGACATAAGTAATTGAATTAAGAAATTAAAATATATTTAATTTGGAGTGTGGGTAATGTTTAAATGTTTAGAATAGTATAGGGATAGTATCAAACTTAAGGATGTCAAAAGTTCTCTGAGATCTTAACATTAAAAAAAATAAGATCATGGTATCTGATCACATCATGGCACGGCAAATAGATAGGGAAACAATAGAAACAGTGAAAGACTTTGTTTTCTTCAGCTCCAAAATCACTGTGGACAGTGACTGCAGCCATGAAATTAAAAGACACTTGCTTCTTGGAAGAAAAGCTATGGCAGTCCTAGACAGTGTATTAAAAAAGCAGAGACATCACTTTCGAACAAAGGTCCATCTAGTCAAAACTATGTTTTTTCCAGTAGTCATGTATGGACGTGAGTGTTGGACTATAAAGAAGGCTGATGAGCACTGAAGAATTGATGTTTTTGAACTGTGGTGATGAAGAAGACTCTTGAGAGTCCCTTGGACTGCAAGGAGATCAAACCAGTTAATCCTCAAGGAAATCAACCCTGAATATTCTTTGGAAGGACTGACGCTGAAGCTGAAGGTCAAATACTTTGGCACCTGATTGGAAGAGACCCTGATGCTTGGAAAAATTGAAGGCAGGAGGAGAAGGGGATGACAGAGGATGAGATGGTTGGGTGGCATCACCAACTAATGGACATGGGTTTGAGCAAGCTCCAGGAGATGGTGAAAGACAGGGAAGCCTGGCACACTGCAGTCCATGGGGTTGCAAAGAGTTGAACACAACTTAGTGACTTAACAACAACAAGGGACACCATCAAACTTAAGGATACCAGAGTCCTTTGAGGTCTTAAGACATCCCCACTAATCTGCCATTAGGTTTGGAAACTATCTGCCAATAATAGTTTGGAAATTCAGATCATAGTTGACCTAGAAGCTGTTACCACAACCTGCTGTGTCATAATGGTGGTGGTGGTTTAGATGCTAGGTCGTGTCTGGGTGTGACCCCATGGACTGTAGCCTGCCAGGCTTCTCTGTCCATGAGATTATCCACACAAGAATACTGGAGTGGGTTGCCATTTCCTTCTCCAGAGGATCTTTGTGACCCAGGAATCGAACACCAGTCTCCTGCATTGCAGACAGATTCTTTACTGACTGAGCTGCAAGGGAAGCCCGCTGTATTATAGTGGTAAATTTCAAATGTTTTGCTAAAGCAAAATCTTTTGCAGCACCCCAATATTAAACATATGTAAATAAAGACAACCAGATAAATAGACAGCAAGACTCCTCAGCCCCTTACCCACCCAGCAGCCCTAGGCAATTCTGCAGAATTCTGATTATCTATGGAACACACTTTGTAATTTTTTTATACATTGGAAAAAGCTGAGTCTTTAAAGGCAGACCATAGAGTTAGAGAAAATAATTGGAGCATAACTGTCTTATATAGGGCATGTATCCAGAATATATAAAGGACTCTTACAACTAAATAATAAGATACAAATCCCACTAATAAAAATGACAAAAAGTGAGAAGAAACACTTTACTAGAAAAAATACAAAAAAAAAAAAAAGAAAAAATACATGAATGGCTAATAAGCATATGAAAAGTTTCTTAGTATTATTAATCACTTGGGAAATACAAAGTAAAGCAACAAATTACCACTACATGCCTACTAGAATGGATACAATATTAAGACTCAGCTAGGGTTGGGGGCTTCCCTGGTGGCTTAGTGGTAACGAATCTGCCTGCAATGCTGGAGACGCATGTTCAATCCCTGGGTGGGGTAGATTCTCTGGAGAAGGGCATGGGAACCCACTCCAGTATTCTTGCTTGGAGAATCCCATGGACAGAGGCGCCTGGCAAACTACAGTCCATGTGGTCACAAAGAGTCAGATATGACTGAAGTGACATACCACACACACAGCAAGGAGTGGGGGGTTGCAGAGTAACCGAAACTCTCATACACTGCAAGGATGCAAAATGGTACAGCTGCTGTTGAAAATAGTTTGATTTCCTATAAAGAAAAACATCTATTTATTATAAGACTCAGCACCCCCTTCCTAGGTGTTTACATAAGATAACATAAAACTGTTGTTGTTGTTCGGTTGCTAAGGCTTGTGTGATTCTTTGCTTCCCCATGGACTGAGCACACCAGGCTTCCCTGTCTTTCACTATCTCCCAGAATTTACTCAAACTCATGAACATCCACTGAGTTGATGATCCCATCCAACCATCTCTTCCTCTGTTGTCCCCTTCTCCCCATGCCCTCAATTGTACACAGCATCAGGGTCTTTTCCAGTGAGTTGGCTCTTCGCATCAGGTGGCCAAAGTATTGGAGCTTCAGTTTCAGCATCAGTCCTTCCAATGAATATTCAGGGTTGATTTCCTTTAGGATTGATTGCTTTGATCTCCTTTCAGCCCAAGGGACTCTCAAGTGTCTTCTCCAGTACCACAATTCAAGAGTATCAGTTCTTCAGCACTCAGCCTTATTTATGGTCCAGCTCTCACATAAAACGTATGTCTGTACAAAGACCTATAGGTGAGTGTCTCAGTCCAGTTCAGTCACTCAGTTGTGTCTGACTCTTTGCAAGCCAATGGAGGGACGCCAGGCCTCCCTGTCCATTACCAACTCCCGGAGTTCACTCAAACTCATGTCCATTGAGTCGTTGATGCCATCCAACCATCTCATCTTCTGTTGTCCCCTTCTTCTCCCACCTTCAATTTTTCCCAGCATCAGGGTCTTTTCAAATGAGTCAGTTCTTCACATCAGGTGGCCAAATTATTGAAGTTTCAGCTTCAGCATCAGTCCTTCCAGTGAATATTCAGGACTAATTTCCTTTAGGATGGACTGGTTAGATCTCCTTACAGTCCAAGGGACTCTCAAGAGTCTTCTCCAACACCACAGTTCAAAAGCATCAATTCTTCAGTGCTCAGCTTTCTTTGAAGTTCAACTCTCACATCCATACATGACTACTGGAAAAAACCATAGCCTTTACTAGACAAATCTTTGTTGGCAAAGTAATGTCTCTGCTTTTTAATATGCTGTTCAGGTTGGTCATAAATTTTCTTCCAAGGAGTAAGCATTTTTTAAATTTCAAGGCTGCAGTCACCATCTATAGTGATTTTGGAGCCCCTGAAAATAAAGTCTGTCACTGTTTCTCAATCTATTTGCCATGAAGTGATGGGACCATATGCCATGATGTTCGTTTTCTTAATGTTGAGCTTTAAGCCAACTTTTTCACTCTCCTCTTTCACTTTCCTCAAGAGGCTCTTTAGTTCTTCTTCGTTTTCTGCCATAAGGGTGGTGTCATCTGCATGTCTGAGGTTATTGGTATTTCTCCTGGCAATCTTGATCCCAGCTTGTACTTCATCCAGCACAGCATTTCTCTTGATGTACTCTGCATATAAGCTAAATAAGCAGGGTGACAATATACAGCCTTGACGTACTGCTTTCCCTATTTGGAACCAGTCTGTGTTCCATGTCCAGTTCTAATATTGCTTCCTGACCTGCATACAGATTTCTCAGGAGACAGGTCAGGTGGCCTGGTATTCCCATCTCTTTAGGAATTTTCCACAGTTTTTGGTGATCCACACAGTCAAAGGCTTTGGCATAGTCAATAAAACAGAAATAGATGTTTTTCTGAAAATCTTTTACTTTTTCAATAATCCAACAAATGTTGGTCATTTGATCTCTGGTTCCTCTGCCTTTTCTAAATCCACCTTGAGCATCTGGAAGGTAACAGTTCATGTACTGTTGAAGCCTGGCTTGGAGAATTTTGAGCATTAATACAGTGGTATAAAATTCGTATTTAAAAATTCTGTCACTAGTTTTATATTACCACATTTCCATGGCTATCACAAAGTGAGCTGACATGTTAAGTGATAACGGATTTTTATCTACCACAACTCAGAATGTTTTCTCTTACACTTAAGATACCAAGAGCTTTAGGATAGTGTAAAACCTTCAGGAGGCAGTTTTCTAAAAGGAATTTTCAAAATTCTTACATAGTAGAAATGCTCCATTATAATCTTCTCAAAATGGAATTGTTACATCATATACTAAGCACTTAGATTTTCTGCTTTCTATGTCCTCTGCTAGAACCAGAAATGTTTTCACAATTCCTTTGAGACAGATTCTTAAAATTCTCCACACTTCTTTTAAGTGAGAAGTGGCATAATGTCATTATGAAAGTTGTCTGTTTTTCTTAACTTGCCCACAATACATCTTACTAATGCTTTATTGACTATGCCAAAGCCTTTGACTGTGTGGACCACAACAAACTGTGGAAAATTCTTAAAGAGATAGAAATACCAGACCTCCTGACCTGCCTCTTGAGAAACCTATATGCAGGTTAGGAAGCAACAGTTAGAAATGGACATGGAACAACACACTGGTTCCAAATAAGAAAGGAGTACGTCAAGGCTGTATACTGTCACCCTGCTTATTTAACTTATATACAGAGTACATCATGAGAAATGCTGGGCTGGATGAAGCACAAGCTGGAATCAAGATTGCCGGGAGAAATATCAATAACCTCAGATATGCAGATGACACCACCCTTATGGCAGAAAACAAAGAAGAACAAAAGAGCCTCTTGATGAAAGTGAAAGAGGAGAGTGAAAAACTTGGCTTAAAGCTCAACATTCAGAAAACCAAGATCATGGCATCTGGTCCCATCACTTCATGGCAGATAGATGGGGAAACAGTGGAAACAGTGTCAGACTTTATTTTTTTGGGCTCCAAAATCACTGCAGATGGTGATTGCAGCCATGAAATTAAAAGACGCTCACTCCTTGGAAGGAAAGTTATGACCAACCTAGATAGCATATTGAAAAGCAGAGATATTACTTTGCCAACAAAGGTCAGTCTAGTCAAGGCTATGCTTTTTCCAGTGGTCATGTATGGATGTGAGAGTTGGATTGTGAAGAAAGCTGAGCACCAGAGAATTGATGCTTTTGAACTGTGGTGTTGGAGAAGACTCTTGAGAGTCCCTTGGACTGCAAGGAGATCCAACCAGTCCATCCTAAAGGAGATCAGTCCTGGGTGTTCATTAGAGGGACTGATGCTAAAGCTGAAACTCCAATACTTTGGCCACCTCATGTGAAGAGCTGACTCATTTGAAAAGACACTGATGCTGGGAGGGATTGGGGGCAGGAGGAGAAGGAGACAACAGAGGATGAGATGGCTGGATGGCATCACCGACTCGATGGACATGAGTTTGAGTGAACTCCGGGAGATGGTGATGAACAGGGAGGCCTGGCGTGCTGCGATTCATGGGGTTGCAAAGAGTCGGACACGACTGAGCGACTGAACTGAACTGAATTTTACAACCCAGTGTTTGCCACATCTTCCTTCTTCTATGTGTTCTCCCTGATAACTTTATCCTATTAACACTTCTTATTTTACACTTAGAAGTTACCCAGAGTAGCTTTAAAGGTTGAAAACAGAAAGTGTGCTATTTTATCACTGTAGTCAAATATCTTAGGCAAAACAAAATTTATATTCAGCATAGCTCACCTCTTCGCTCCTTCTCTCCCTGACTTGGTGCCTTTTCCCATATCTTTTCCTCCTCTAACTCCTAGACTCCCGTGTGTCAACTTCTTCTATTCAAATTAATGTTTGCGTGTAACCCAAGAGAGAGAATTTGCATTTGAGAGGAACTGACATAACAAATTGTGGAATTTAAGCCTCTCTAGCAGGGTTGGGCATGACTGAGCGACTTCACTTTCACTTTTCACTTTCATACATTGGAGAAGGAAATGGCAACCCACTCCAGTATTCTTGCCTGGAGAATCCCAGGGACAGGGGAGCCTGATGGGCTGCCGTCTATGGAGTCGCACAGAGTCAGACACAACTGAAGTGACTCAGCAGCAACAGCAGCAGCAGCAAGTTAGGGCGGAGAGGGCAGAGAAAGCGATGGCACCCCACTCCAGTACTCTTGCCTAGAAAACCCCATGGACGGAGGAGCCTGGTAGGCTGCAGTCCGTGAGGTCGCAAAGAGTTAGACACGACCGAGTGACTTCACTTTCACTTTTCACTTTCATGCATTGGAGAAGAAAACAGCAACCCACTCTAGTGTTCTTGCCTGGAGAATCCCAGGGATGCGGGAGCCTGGTGGGCTGCCATCTATGGGGTCGCACAGAGTCAGACACGACTGAAGTGACTTAGCAGCAGCAGCAGCAGCAAGTTAGGGAGCTAACTGGGCATGAAGTAAAGGGATAGAAAACACAAAAGATTTTTGGTTTTCTTGCCCCAATCAATGTGTAGATTATTAACTACATGAGTGCATTAGTGCACTACTAGTGCATTAGTGCAATAATTAAGAATGAACTGAAGTTAATGAAAATGTGGTTAGAATGCCCCATGTAAATATCTAATATCAAATCCCACAATGGAATATATATATATATATATATAGTACAAAAAAAAAAAAAAATCCTTGGAAAAAGTTGCAAGATGGGACCATGCTGTTATTCTGATTAGTTTCTTGTACATTTGTTTCACTTCTCAAAAGAAATTAAAACTCAGTAATTTACTCTCTACACCTGCCTCTGGTTACTCTCCCTTCTGCACTGACTACAGGGTTCCACTAGAATGAAATAACATATGCCTTCTCCCAGGTGTCTGTTCTAATTCACATTGCTTTAACTCATCTTTTAAGTTCATATCATCCACTAAAAAATAATCACACCAACCAACCTCTTTTGGTATAATGAGAGAAAATGGGTTTAATGGTTAAAAACTACATGCCCTTTCTTCCAGGTGTTAGCTCTCAGCCCCTGCCGCACCATCATCTGTGTATATTTCTTTGCACAGTGCACAAACTACAACCATCCACTGACCCCTAAGTTCCCCCCTTTTTTCTTCCCCTCTTTCCACTCCTCATTATTATCAAATGTACTTTTCAATCTTTACATTCTATTTTGTGACCATAATTACATGTGCTCAGTATATAGATTGACTATTAATATAAAACATTTACAATCAGTTCAGTTCAGTTCAGTCGCTCAGTGGTGTCCGACTCTTTGCGACCCCATGAATCGCAGCACGCCAGGCCTCCCTGTCCACCACCAACTCCTGGAGTTCACTCAAACTCATGTATTAATCACTATAGACAAAAGTATGGTTACATTCCCTGTTTTGGGGCATAGTTCTTTGTTTTTCTAAAATTGCCATTTTCCTTTTTTATATTCTCTCTCTTGCCCTCCTCCTCATTTGGAACCCTCCATCCCTTACTTTAAGCTAGACTATTGGATCTTGGCGCCTGCCATGTACAAGTGTTTTTCTAATTGTTTTCTTGGGTTGGAGCCATTATTTTCCTGGAAGCCATGTCTTTTTAAAAAATTTACTGTCTTGTTTTGCCAGGCTGGAACAGAGCCTCAAGTAACTACCTACCAGAGGGACAAAGTTTCACATTTTTTTCATATCTAAGTTATTTTCTCTTTGCCCTCAAACTTTTCACTGGTTAATTTGGCTTAGAACAGAATTTTAGCTTGAGCGCTGTTCCTCTGAGAGTTTGAAGTCACGGCTCCATCGTCTAGCATGCAGTTCGGCAGATGAGACGTCTATTCTCAGTTTTCCTGTGTTTTGTGTGTTTTTCTTTTCCCGCCTTGTTCCATCAGCATACTTGTACTGCCAATAAAAATGTTTAGCATACTCCTTTTCTTTGTTGCTCCAAAGTTTCACAGGGATTGTTTAGATATTACTTTTTGAAATCAACTTCTATATTATTCTAATAACTTTTTTTTGGTATGAAATCTTGTGTCTCCTTTCAGCCTAGGTTACTTCCCTTTTAAAATGAATTTGATGACTTCACCTCCATTTTCTCTGCTCTTTCTTCCTGAAACTACGTTTCAGATATTAACTTGCTTGATTGTAGACCTTCTTTTATCCTTACTGTCATATTTTAGACCCCTGTGTTTTAGATAGTATAATAGGTTATGGAACAAGGCCACAAGCATTTAAATCTCTCCTCTTTATTATCTGTGTGGCCCATAGGTTAAGACCTTTCTTGCTTACATTTCCTCATCTTTAGAATGGGCTAACAGCAGTCAGTGTCTACAATAGGGTTGTTCTGAAGACTAAATAAGTAATTCATTTAGCACAGTGTTTGTCACAGAGTAAGCACTTAAAAAATACCAGCTATTGTTTTTTGGAGATAGTATATCATCACGGTGAAGTTCACTGACTCTACAGCTAGACTAACTAGGTTTTAATCCTAGCTCATTAGCTAAGTGACCTTGACCAAGCTGCTTAACGTTTCTATACCTCAGATAAAAAAGAGCATCATATTCTTACATACATAATAGGCTTGTTGTGTTCATTACATTGCTTATAACAGTTACTGGCTATTTGGAAAATATTACTTATATGGAATAATTCTTTGGCTTAGTGTTTTTAGCCTGATAATGATGTTTGTACTTTGTCAATTATAGTTTAAATTTCCAAAACCTCTTTCATGTTTTCTCATCGTTCCTTTTTCACAGGATACTGTTCATGGTTTTAGGTATAATAATATCTTCTCAAATTTCTCTGAAGCTATTAATTTGACATTCTTTTTCCAGAACAATCTTAATTTCTGAGTGATTATCAAAATGTGTTTATTTTCTTTTGTTTTCCTTTAGAGGTCTTTCCTAAAAGACTTGGTGAGCATTGTCAATGGGTCGTTTTGTATTTCAGAACATGATCGTATAAAGGCTATCCTCGGTCCCTGTGAACTGGAGTGGTACATTTTAGTGTGCACTGTGACTTCAGAAGGAGTAGGCAAGAAGCTAGGCTTTATGTTGAATGGCCCCAAAAATCAGCTATTCTGTTTTCAGACCTTTCATTAACGCCCTGTGTTCATTCCCTCCATCAGGCCTTGACTCTGCAACTTCGCCCAGCTTCCACTGGGCAGGCTGTTTGTGTCTTTGGTGGCAGCACAGAAGACATGAGTTCCAGGTTCCAGCTTCCTCCCACTCAACCTCTATGGTCAACATCATCTTTGTCTTATTGCTTGCCAGAGACTTATTGAAATCTCTTTTCAACTTATAGTCCCTCTCCCATTCTATCTGCTGTTATGCATGAATACAGTTTTAAATTCCCTTTAAACTGATTTAATGGGGACTTGGGAGGGAAAGGGGATAAATGCAGATATCCAGTCAATCATCTTTAGTGACCACTGCTTAAGAAGTATTTTAAAAGGATCCTGTGGTTTACCTTAGTTCATTTTGACACACGTTTAAAAATTAATCTCACATTGTTCTCAAGTACAAAGTATGATGCATAAAAGAGGAATATTAAACTGTAAAGGCATTTGTCCTGAGTTTGTAAATACTAAGGATTATAGAGCACTGCCCCCCAACTGCCTGTTAATAGCTGTAGTATATACCTTCTGGGTCTCAGGAACCTCTTCCTTAGTGACGTCACACCTTGTTCCATCTCCTTTTGATTACTGCAGCATTCCCAAGAATGCATAATTTGGTGGATTTTGGTAATATGAACATTTTTATTGTCAACCAACATTCTTTCTCTTCCCTCCCCAAAGCCCTGTGTAAACTCTTGCTGTGGGTTACAAAGAATTTTCTGGGAGCATTTCAGACAGTCTGGTACAGAGCTAGCCCTCAGACATTCACTTGATATCTTAAATTTTATTTTCTTATTGAAAAAAAGTATTTTGGAGATTTTCTGTGCATGATACATGGGAAATGGTGTGGGAGGATGTTTCCTTTGATCGTGTTGTTTGTTCTATAGGATTCTTGTTAGTCCAGGCCCACTGAGCTCTTATCAGCTTTTCTTGCCTGAGCACCTATCAGCAAAATGCACTTACAGTACCACTTACTGTTTTGAAGGGGAAAAGGAGTCAGAGAGTGTCACATAGCAGAAAGCTTGGAGGTACTTTGCTGCTCCCACCAAAGGCTGTGTTCATTGCTGCCTGTTTTCTTAGAGGCTCTCTGAGCATGGGGGAGTGGGTTGGGGACAGGTAAGAAGAGTGTATAATCAAACGTACTAAAAAGCTTTTTTATATACCTACTCAACATTTTAAGTTGGGCATGAGAGTATAGTAGAATTACATTTCTTGGTACAATGTACACTGACTTATTTTTGAGCTGCCTATGGTACTAACTCAATGACATACAAATAAAATCAAGAATGACCAATCTCTCTCTTTTTCTATTATAGACTCCACTCATCTTTTCGTCACTCTAAAATTCCCTGTCACTAAAAGAGGGCAGCCTCAGCACTGTTGTATTTTACATTCTGGGCATAAAACACTTTAGATGACATAATAGTTGTTCCTTTTTTCCCCCTGATGAGTCCGACAGCCACTAGAGGCCCTCCAAGTCTAGAACTCAACAATGAACTGGAATGCTAAACAGCTATCAGCAGCTCTGTCAGCCCACAGGTAACTGTGGGGGTGATTAATCATTCTAAAAGCACTTATCTGCCCATCCTGTCCACAGGGGCGCATTGCATGCCTACAATCTATTACACAGCCTAGGTGGGTTTCTTTTCCAGGAGTACTGTCTAAAACCAACAATCATTTCTGGGTTTTGCTTTTTATTACTTTGCAGAAATATTTTTCTCAATATTCTTCTGCTTCAAAACAAATTCTCAAAGCTTGTATTTATGAGATAATCCAGGACAGAATTCAATATTTTGTCTTATTCTCCATATGGGTTCCAATAATAGAGGGGGACAGGATTTCATATGCTTTTATCCTTCCACGGTGGGGAGTCAACCAACCAGATGAGTATGCCAGTGTTGTGTAACTGAGCCAGAGAAATACCTTTAACCCAGATCATCCAAGCCAGGAATAAGAAGGGATAAAGACCTCCCTACTATCTACCACTTCAACACTGAGTATTTATAATGACAATTCACTCTTCACTAAAATCCTTCCCATCTCCAGAATGGCCCAGAGCAGACAGATCTCTCAGCAGGCAGTCAACTTCCCTTTTAACCCTTCTGCATCATGACACCATATTATCCTTCTTAAATTAGCATTTTATCACATCACTACTCTGCATCTTCCCCCACTAGTACTTAGACGACTCTTACATTGCTGTTTAAATAAGTCCAATCTTTACCATCTTATTCAAGATTTCCTATTATTTTCCCTTCCAGTATATTTTCCACTTCTTTTCTTTTCATTATCTTTTTATACAAAAGCACATCTTTGCAAATGCTCTTGAAATTCTCTAACAGAAGGCAATTCTGCAATGAACACTCAAGTCAGTTATAAGAAGTTCAGTACTAACCAATTCCTGTGTGTGAAAATAAGCCTGAGCCAAAAAGAGACATTGGGGTGGTTCCATTCTTAACCTACTTCCCTAATGTGGTTCTAAAACCCCCAGACATGGAAAATGAACTTGCCTTCTAGGAAATGCATTGCCATATTTAGGTAAGGTTATTCATCCTTTGAGGATACCCTAGAGTTCCCACGAGTCTGGAAACATTTCATCTGGTCTATCATAGTGGAACTGAAGAGTATAGCATGCAAATTTTAGTTGAAAAATTCCATTATCAGCAACTTATTTTAGCATTCCTAAAAGAGCATATAATTTTAAGTATCTTAAGAAAGGAAAACATGGCAGACAACATCCCTTTGCCATTAATTAGAGATACCGAGTCTGTGACTAAACATATTACTCATGCTGTGTTTCAGATGTGCCCAACTAGCTAAGTCACTTAAAAGAATAATGAATTCAGAGTTCAGGGAAAAAGGTTTTAGATTTTTTTTCATCATTTTAGTCTGGTTCATAAAAATATAATATTAAAATTCTGATCTCAACCAAATGATCTTTTTATTTCATCTTAGTGAAATAATATGAAGTAGCTGGTTTAGCTTCTTTTCTTAAATCTTCTTCTGGAATGATGCTTTCTAAGTTCAAAGGGTAGCAGTTGTTTTCAGGATTTTGACCTTTATTTGCATAGAGTCAATCTAGATGTTTTGACTTCCTAAGTCTTAAAGAAAGGATCTTTCACATTACCTTAGATAAATGTGTGTGTAGTTGATTCCTTGTACCTTGGTACCATAGAACATTGACCACTTACTTGCCTTCTAAGAATCCTCATTTTTATTCTAAAAGTCAAGGATTAAAATGAGCTATTTTCTACCACATTCAGACATGGTGATCATAACAGGATATAGTAGTTTGTATTTTCACAACCCTTGAAGCTGCAAATTGAAGGGAGCAGAATATGCCATCCCCAAATGTGCCCCTTTGGCATACGGATTGTTTTGAGAAATTGCACACACAGGAGAAGCTCTGAAAGCAGAGTAGAGATTATCCTTTTTCTCAGGGAAATCTTTAATTATAATGAAAATTTATATCAGAAAGGAGGTCTGTACCAGGGAGAGAGCTATTAACAGAGATAACTTTTTACCTAAGAGATTTATCCATATGCCAGGGCAACCTTTGTTTATCAAATATTTCCTCCTTTCTGCTTCCCTGTAAATTGTTCTCCTCCAGTTCTCCTCCATTTTCCTTTTGTCTTTACCTGAAGATGGTATCTATCGTGGCTTGGGACATATCAGGGGGTTACTCATTTTTCCTGGGTATCTCATGAGTATGTGAGGTATACATGTTATTAAACTTCTGTTTGTTGTTCTCTTGTTAATCTTTTATTGCAGGGAGTTTCAGCCAAGAACTCAGAAGGGTAGAAGGAAATTTCTTTTTCCTCCTCTCCAACATTTAATAACCACTGAAAGAAACCCAATAAACAAAATTTATAATGATTAACACTAGCTGCTGCTTTTGTGAAGTGGTTGATGTTGTTGCTGGGAAACTAAATGGAAAGAAACTAGAGAAAACCAAAGCTTTTACATTTACAGATTTAGCATATATGGAGGTAAGATTTGTTTCAAGGACTTGATTCTTTTTGGCTTGATTTAATTTGGCTGGTTGTGAGATAAAGTATCTGGATACTCACTTTTAATAATCATATCAACATTTAGTGGCACTTTGGTGATGATTTATACTTGAAGCTTATTATCTAAGAAATTATTTCTAGATCTAGCCTCAGAAAAAGCACATTCACACACAAACACTCACACACACACACTCACACAGAGTTCAGTTCAGTTCAGTTTAGTCACTCAGTCGTGACCGACTCTTTGCGACCCCATGAACCACAGCACACCAGGCCTCCATGTCCATCACCAACTGCCGGAGTCTACCCAAACCCATGTCCATTGAGTCAGTGATGCCATCCGACCATCTCATCCTCTGTCGTCCCCCTCTCCTCCTGCCCCAATCCTTCCCAGCATCAGGGTCTTTTCAAATGAGTCAGCTCTTTGCATCAGGTGGCCCAAGTATTGGAGTTTCAGCTTCAATGTCAGTCCTTCCAATGAACACCTAGGACTGATCTCCTTTAGGATGGATAGGTTGGATCTCCTTGTAGTCCAAGGGACTCCCAAGAGTCTTATCCAACACCACAGTTCAAAAGCATCAATTTTTTGGCGCTCAGCCTTCTTTATAATCCAACTCTCACATCCATACATGACTACTGAAAAAACCATAGCTTTGACTAGACGGACCTTTGTTGACAAAGCAATGTCTCTGCTTTTAATATGCTGTCTAGGTTGGTTATAACTTTCCTTCCAAGGAGTAAGCGTCTTTTAATTTCATGGCTGAGATCACCATCTGCAGTGATTTTGGAGCCCCCTAAAATAAAGGCAGCCACTGTTTCCACTGTTTCCCCATCTATTTGCCATGAAGTAATGGGATCGGATGCCATCTTAGTTTTCTGAATGTTAAGCTTTAAGCCAACTTTTTCCACTCTCCTCTTTCACTTTCATCAAGAGGCTTTTTAGTTCCTCTTCACTTTCTGCCATAGAGTGGCGTCATCTGCATATCTGAGGTTATTGATATTTCTCCCGGCAATCTTGATTCCAGCTTGTGCTTCCTCCAGCCCAGCATTTCTCATGATGTACTCTGCATATAAGTTAAATAAACAGGATTACAATATACAGCCTTGACGTACTCCCTTTCCTATTTAGAACCAGTCTGTTGTTCCATGTCCAGTTCTAACTATTGCTTCCTGACCTGCATACAGGTTTCTCAAAGATCTAAAATATGTTCAGTTTAGTTCAGTTCAGTCACTTAGTTGTGTCCGACTCTTTGCAACCCCATGAATCGCAGCACACCAGGCCTCCCTGTCCATCACCAACTCCCGGAGTTCATTCAAACTCATGTGCATCGAGTCGGTGATGCCGTCCAGCCATCTCGTCCTCTGTCATCCCCTTCTCCTCCTGCCCCCAGTCCTTCCCAACATCAGAGTCTTTTCCAATGAGTCAACTCTTCTCATGAGGTGGCCAAAGTACTAGAGTTTCAGCTTTAGCATCAGTCCTTCCAAAGAACACCCAGGACTGATCTCCTTTAGGATGGACTGGTTGGATCTCCTTGCAGTCCAAGGGACTCTCAAGAGTCTTCTCCAACACCACAGTTCAAAAGCATCAATTCTTCGGCGCTCAGCTTTCTTCACAGTTCAACTCTCACATCCATACATGACCACTGGAAAAACCATACCCTTGACTAGACAGACCTTTGTTGGCAAAGTAATGTCTCTGCTTTTGAATATGCTATCTAGGTTGGTCATAACTTTCCTTCCAAGGAGTAAGTGTCTTTTAATTTCATGGCTGCAATCACCATCTGCAGTAAAATATGTAACATTTGCCAGAAAGCAGGACTCTTAACTCAGTAAAATGTGAGCTTCAAACATTGGCTACTTAACATGAAAAGACCTCAGTACTAAATCTGATATACATTTATAAATCAAATGAACCCCTGAGGTAGACAAATAATTTATGTAAAAATTTTGGTTTTGCCTACAAAAACCAAATTTTGGTTTTGCCTATTTCACTATTGCTTTAGTCTTGATAACTCAAAAACCAAATTTTGGTTTTGCCTATTTCACTATTTCTTTAGTCTTGATAACTCAAATGCTTTATTATTTAGTGACGTTCATCGTGAATTTATCAGGTGATTAGCTAAAAATCACAGGGGTCGTAGATTATGTTTAATTGCAAGCTGCTTTGTTTCAGAAGCTTTCTACCTGCCCAACACATACACCTTTCTCCATCTCCTCCTCTAGAGCACAAGAGGATAAATTAAAATCACCTGGAAATTGTTCACTTAAAAGTGGTTAAAATTATAATTTTCTGTTTCATATATTTCCGAAAAATAGTACTTCAGTCTTTAAGATCACCTGGGGTACATTAAAACAAATAATAGAGAAGATAAACAAAACCCCAGCCCCACCCCAGATGCTGGGCTTTAATTGTTTCTGTTTGTAAGGCACCAGTATTTAGTAAGTCCCACACAGATGGTTCTGATTTGCCTCCAAGATTACCAGTCTCTGATTCAGATGACTCCTTTCTCTGCCAGCCCCTCTCCCTGGGGGTTGTCCTGCACACTGAAGTGCTATCAGTGCCTGAAATACTGCCTCACTACTCCACTCCTCTGTTCCAGTTCCTCACTCGCTCCCCAGTACTGAGCCATTTCCAACTCTTTAAACTATAAGTTCTCTAAATGGGAAAGATTCCATTGTGCAAAGCAGTCAATGCTCAGTATTAATTTTAATGCTGGGGGATTATTTTAAAGATTAAAAGACTGACACAGAACATGATACATGAGTCTGGTACTTAGCTTATAAAATATGTAGTTACTCATTGAGATTAAAAATATTTTGCTTGGTGGACCATGTCTAGAGAACTGATACTCCAGCATTGGGGCTTCATTTTTGTGGGTTAGGGAAGTGGATCATTTTTAAATGCATATCTGTAAGAAGGAGGTCTGACGTGGGATTGCCTTTCCTTTCTAACTGGACTTCTAACTCAAAGGAAAATTTGGTGGGGAATTGGTAAAGGCACCCTGAACACCAGGCATCTTCAGAGTTTCCAAGAATGAGAAGCCTATTGTAAGGGATGGAGTGAGAATGCTGGACATCAACTCTGTACTTAGCAATTTTCCTGCAATAGTTCTGCTGTAAGGGGTGTGCATGTGGGTATGTGTGTGTGCACACGCACGCCCATGTGCACTTGTGAAATATGCACAATAAAGTGGGAAAATATCGTTTTAATCATAACTGGCTTCAGAGATTAAATAGGGTCACTAAAATAGCAGCAAGCCTTCACTTCAAATTTCAAAAAGCAAGTAGTGAGGGAAAACTTGCTCAAATTAAATATTAAAAAGTACTCTAAAGTTACAAAAGCTAAACCATCATGAAATATTGTAACATCAGAATACACAGAAAGATAAAAGAATGAAGAAAAATTCAGTAAACAGACACATCTATGTATATATGTACACATATACAGTACTTAGTACACAGTAGAGATGGTATAAATTTATGAAACCATCAAACAATAAAATTGTTGTTGTTTAGTCACTAAGTTGTGTCCAACTCTTTTGCGACCCCATGGACTGTAGCCCACCAGGCTCCTCTGTCCCTGGGATTTCCCAGGCAAGAATTCTGAAGTGGGTTGCCATTTCCTTTTCTAGGGGAATTTCCCGACCCAAGGATGGAACCCACTTCTCCTGCATTGGCAGGCAGATTATTTGCCACTGAGCTACCTGGGAAGCCCAAAACAATAAATAATGTACATTAAATACAATAATGTGATGTACTCATTGGCACAGAAAGAAAACATGAGACTCTTGTGTTATACAAAACAAGGTAGATTGATAATTCTGGAAAAGCTCAATCAAAAAACGAGTTTCTCTCAAGGTAGTACTTTGTGGGTATTTTTTAATTTTCTCCTTTTATTTATCTGAATTTTCAAAAATCTAAGTTATATAACTGTGTAAAAACGGTTTATCATTTTAAGAAGGCTAAAACCAAAAAGGTTTTCTTTTTATATCAGAAGCTTATAACTCAGTGATAATTTATTCTGATACCATTTTATAATTACAGTAGGGTTTGCAGGAGCTTTGATTGCTTATAAAAATAGCAGCCCAAGGAATATAGAGCAACAGCAGAAAAAAAAACAGTTTCCTAAAATCTCAGTGGAAGATTATATAAATAAAGTAAATATTAAATTTATAGAATAATATGAACAAAGAAATTATCTTCCAGCTGAGCGAATAGAGCAGGTGAAAGTTACAAACCTTTTATTGAGGCATGGGAACTATAAACTAGGTTGGGAGGACTCGTTTTATCAATATTTCAAGTCTAAAGAAGTAAGAATAAAGGGAAAATAAAATCATTTTTTTTGTCTGTAGGTCTCTCTTTGCCCTTTTCCAGGGACAATCCAGGAAAGAGTGAAAATGTGCATAGAATGACACTGAGGGTGGCGGTAAGATATCGACAGGAGTGACACGACCTGGAAGCCCGCACAGGGACTGAGGCAGCAATATTTCCCAGCAAGCCTCTGCTGCTCTTGCTAAGGGAACTGTGTAAATCAGATAAATGCCAAACTCATAATTCACCCAGACACGGCTTTTACACTAGCTAGGTCAATCCAATTATCTCAGAGCAGGGACAATGGGAAGAGTGTATGAGGACATATTAGGCACTTTCCACTGGTAAAAGAGATGAAGAGATACAGGAACTCTACACTACCAACCACAGGGTGCCTTTGTAACTTACAGCTCAACACAGCTTCAAGCTCCCGTCCTGCAGACCCAGACTCATCTTCCCCGGACCCTGGGACCACTCTCCTCTTGGAGCAAAAGTAACCTTTCCAGTAAGTTTTGTACCTGTTACATCTTTACTCAAAGACCCTTTCGTGACTTGCAATGGCTCCAGGCAACACTTATTAAGAGTTCGCAATATGCCAGGCACTGTTCTTCATCATTTGTAATTATTACTTTATTTAATGCTCATAACCCAAGTTGGTACTGCTATCATTTCCACTTCACATATAAAGAAACACAGGCACAGAAATATTAGGTAACTTGATCAAGATCACAGTTAGCCAATAGCACAGGAGGGATACAAAAAAACCTTCTCTTAAAAAAATCTTTTTACTGTGGTATAATGATTTGCAATTTTAAAATTTTATGCTCCATTTATAATTATTACAACATATTGGCTATAGTCCCCATGTTTTACAATGTCCTTATTGTAGCTTATTTCATACCTCATAATTTTTACCTCTTAATTCCCTACCCTCATATTGCCACTCCCCACTTCCCTTTGCCAACTGGTAGCCACCAGTGTGTTCTCTCTTAGTTTGCTCTATTAGTTTGCTCTCTATTAGTTCTCTTCTTAGTTTGCTTCTTTTTTGTTTTATTCACTAGTTTGTTGTATTTTTTAGATTCCACATATAAGTGATATCATATAATATTTGTCTTTCTCTGTTTGACTCATTTCACTTTCACATAGCATAATGCCCTCCAAGTTCATCCATGTTGCTGTAAATGGCAGAATTTTATTTTTTATTGCCAAGTAATATTCCATTGTGTACATATGTGTGTGTGTATGTGTGTGTGTGTGTGTGTGTGTGTATATATATATATATATCTTCTTTATCCATTCATCTGTTGATGGACACTTAGGTTGCTTCCATATCTTGGCAAGTATAAACAATGCTGGTGTGAACATTAAGGTACGTGTATATTTTCAAGTTTCTTTTTTTTTCAGATATATACCCAGAAGTGGAATTGCTGGATCATATGGTAGCTCTATTTTTGGTTTTCTGAGAAACCTCCATACTGTTTTCCATGGTGGCTCCAACAATTTACACTCCTACCAACAGTGTATTCTATTTCTCCACATTCTTGTCAATATTTTTGTGGAGAAACCCTTCTCTTTTAACCACCACAATGTATTGTGAGAGAAAGCATTGTCTTAGCATGAGTTTATTGCTACTCACAAGGCTCTAGCACAAAATAGAATCAAATAAATATCTTAAAATCTGACCAAATAGAACCGTCATTTGCCTCCCTTAGGGTAGAGATAGAGATGAATAGGAAGAGAAAGCAAAAAAGAATTGAGCAAGAATTAAGAGAGAGAAATCTTGAGCAATCAAAAGCAAGGCTCACAGTGGATAAACAAACTGCGATACATCCATACTGTAGAATATTGTTGTTGTTCAGTCACTAAGTCATGTCTGACTCTTTGCTACCCCATAGCCTATAGCATGCCAGGCTCCCCTGTCCTTCACTATCTCCTGGAGTTTGCTCAAACTCATATCTATTGAGTCGGTGATGCTATCCAACCATCTCATCCTCTGTCACCCCCTTCTCCTCTTGCCCTCAATTTTTGCTAGAATCAGGGTTTTTTACAAGGAGTCAGCTCTTTGCATCAGGTGGCCAAAGTATTGGAGCTTCACTTTCAGCAAGAATATTGCTGTAGTATATTCAGTTCAGTTCAGTTCAGTCTCTCAGTCGTGTCCAACTCTTTGCGACCCCCATGGACTCAGCATACCAACTCCCGAAACTTGCTCAAACTTATATGCATCGAATCAGTGACGCCATCTAACCATCTCACCCTCTGATGTCCCCTTCTCCTCCCACCTTCAATCTCTGCCAGCATCAGGGTCTTTTCCAAGGAGTCAGTTCTTTGCCTCAGGTGGCCAAAGTATTGGACCTTCAGCTTCAGCATCCAATGAATATTGGATTCAGTCCTTCCAATGAATATTCAGGACTGATTTCTTGTAGGATGGACTGGTTGGATCTACTTGCAATCTAAGGGACTCTCAAGAGTCTTCTCCAACAGTTCAAAAGCATCAATTCTTCAGCACTCAGATTTCTTTATATCTGAACTCTCACATTCATACATGACTACTGGAAAACCCATAGCATTGACTGGACAGATCTTTTTGGCAAAGTAATGTCTCTGCTTTTTAATATGCTGTCTATGGTCATAACTTTTCTTCCAAGAAGGAAGCATAGTATATTACTCAGCAAAAAAAGGGAGCAACATGGGTGACTTTCAAGAGCATTATGGCAAGTGATAGAACCAGACAAAAAAGAGTCTGAAATCTTCAGTTTATATGACATTCTGCATGATTTGGCATGGGAAGCAGATCACACTGGTTTCCAGGATTTGAAATGGGGGAGGTTCACTATAAAAGTATATGGACAAGATTTTTGAGTAGTGAACCACTGCATGCATTTATCAGGACTCTCATAAGCATATCCCTAAAAAGGTGAATTTTGCTGTATCTAAACTATACTTTAATTTTTAAAAGAATATAGGACTCAGAACACCTTCAAAATCTGTCTTAAAAAAATCCTAGCTGGTTAATTTTGTATTTTTTAATGACACATTTTCACTGAGCAGCTGCTGTGCACATACAGTTAATAGTGTTAAGAGAGAATCAAACAATAATACATAGTCCTGGCTGCAGGAAGTTCAAAGCCTGTTATATTTGATCATGTGAATTGATTCTTTCCAAAGAAATCTGAGGGACCATAAATACAGCACAAAGTGTGCAATTTTTTTTCCCTTCAAAAGTACCAAAAAAACCCAAAAGATTTTAATGAGTATGAAATATAAATATTGTAATAGTGCTGATGTACTTAGTACAAAGTGGAATATTTCAGATATACCCCAGAGGTGCCCTTACTGAACAAAATTGTTCATACATCTATTCATTTTACAAATATTTATTTAGATATTGAGATGTAGTGGCTAGTTTTGTTTGTCAACTTGGCTAGGTTATAGTCCCTAGTAGTTCAATCAAGCACTGATCTCAGTGTTGCTGTGAAGGTATTTTGTAGATATGTATATTAAAGATATAATTAGTTGACTTTAAGTAAGGGAGATTATCTTATATAATCCGAATGAGCTGGGTTTGATTCAAACAGCTGACAGACCTTATGAGCAGAGCCGAGAAATTCCTGAAGAAGCGATTCTGCCTGTGGACAGCGGCTTCAACTCATTATAGAGAGTTCCAGCAAGTCCCACACATTTCAGACGTGTCTACCCAGCTTCCACAATCACATAGGTCAATTCCTTGCAAAAAAACAAACAAACAAACTCTTGATTTATCTCTCCTATTGATTCTGTGATTCTGGTTGAATCTTAACATGCTCAAGGAGAGAGGAATTGAAGAGATAGACACAAATATGGTCCTAACCAGCTATGTGGTTTAGTGGAGATGACATGGGAGTAATCTGGTGATTACAATGAAAATTTTTGATGGTAGAAGTACAGGAAATATATTGGGGGATACCTAGCCTAGACTTCAGAGTGGAATGGTTCGTAGATGAGAAAAGTTTAACTTGAGGGTTAAAAACTTGACTAGGAATTTAGGGTATGTGTGTGTGTTTTTATAGGGAGGATGGTGATAAAGCATTCTAAGAAGAAGACCTAGCCTGTGCTAAAGACTAGAGGCAAGATGGAGCATGGCACAATGGAAGAATGAAAGAGACTCTGCAAACCTGGTGTCCAGAGTGTGGAGGTGAGAGAGGAAGGTTGAGGGAATAAGCAGAAGCTAGACCATGCAAACCTGTGAGTCATGTTAAGTTTCTGGGCACAGGAAAGACATTAGAGAGTTTTAACCAATGTTGGATTTCAGGAAGATTTTTCAGGATATGATGAGACTAGATTGGGGGAAAATGGAGGTCAGAGACTAGAATCAAAAATTCAAATGTCTGATGAAGATGACCTAATGGGGACCGAGGCAGTGGAAATGGAGAGAAGGATTTAATTGGAGTGAAGTTTAGATAGTAGAAAGGACAATACTTGCTGACTGATTCAATTTGAAGAATGATGAGGATTGAAAAGTTCGTATTAAGCCAAGATTTCTGACCTGAGCAGCTAAGTGGACAGTGGAACCACTTGCAAAGGCAGGGAACACTGAGGAAGGTGCCGATGCGGAGCCGGGAAGGACCCTTTTGGACCTGCTGTGGCTGGGATACTTTTGAACATTCAGGTGGAGAGACATAGTAGGCAGTCTAAAGGGCAGGAGAAAACTGGGCTCGAAATATGGATCTAGGAGCATCATTAAATTGATGCAAATTGAAGCCATGGGTGTGGATAAGCTTACCTAGGAAGGTAGTAGGTACAAGGCAGGAGAGACATCAAGTTATAACCCAGAGTTACACTAACATATCCAATGGGGAAAGAGGAGAGTCTTCAAAATAGCAGACACCATTTTTATATCAGGTTAAAATATGAAATATCACGACATTTCATGGTTTTTCTTATCACAGTTTATATGTGGTTGTGAAAAGCAGTTGGGATCCAAAGATATCAAGACATATTTCAGTTGTAGATGTGCTTTCTGCCTATACTAATGTGGTCTGGCTAGCACATGGCTTGTTGTTTGAAAAGCTTTTTCACAGGCACACGTCCTATTATTTAATCCTGAAAAAAATTCCTCTGAGGTACCTATTAACATTATTCCTATTTTATTGACAAGGACATATAGGCTCAGTTCAATAATTTGTTCAGGCTCACTGAAGTCCATACTAGTCCCTCTGACCATCAATCCCATCAGTATAGCACTTTACAGTGGACATAACGTTAAAAAACAGCCCTGCATCTCTTATACTACAGATAGGAAAATAAAGGCTTACAGAAGCCAAGAGGCTAATTAATGTTTCTTTCTCTGGGGAAGGGAGTAATCAACTTGCATTCAGATATTTTGATACCATAAAACCAGTTTTCAATACCTGTTGATTTATAAAATGATAATAACTTAGAAAATCTTCATGGCCCATAAACTAGTGAAATATTTGTTTCTTCATACTGGTTTGTCTGAGTATGGAATTGGGCCTCTGATTATTCACAATGAACCTCATGATTTTTCTAGGAACTTGCTACAGTTTTGCTAGAAGTTATATAGTTCTTTCTGAAAACAAAGAAATAAATGTGAACCCTAGTGATTACTTCTCTGTTTTAGTTTCAGGTTCTCCTGGTGCCATAAAGTAAAATTGAAATATGGGCATATTATTTTGCAACCTTTAAGTTTCTACAAATACTAAATTTTGTCCTCAGGATTATAGCCATCATTACAAGGGAATTAATGAGAAATAACAGTATATGTCAGTGGTCAACACAACAATACTAAAACATGTAATTTCTTCTGTATAAATTTATAAACCATTATTGGAAGAATCCACCTATAAATATTTCCTTAATCTACTCTCAGCTGTGGAAATATATAACATAATTAAAAACAGCATATCTTCCACCTAAATGAATGTCTTGAGAATTAAGGAGTTAATTAATATGAAAGTGATTTGTAAATGGCAAATACTCTGTGAAAAATGGGGGTATTCTTATTATTTTATTAATGATAGTAATGAGAATCTATTTCAGTTGGGTAGGGTAATAAGCAATATTTTATTTTTCAACCAGATGAATTCAAACATTTAGAAGATTTCAGCATCAACAAAACAATATGCAGATTTAGGATTGGATATAGAAGGCTGATGTTAGTAGGGAAAAAGCCTCAGAGTCTTGGTGAATGTTCATGGAATGTTCATGTACCTTTTTAATGGTACATTTATTTCTACAAGGTTTTAACTGCTTGGTTCCCATAGTAACTCAAGTGCTAGAGTGATGACTCAGGGAATGACCTTGTACTTCCTGGGATAGCTATTAAGCCCAGATAAATCATTGCTGCTTTTGCAAAACTGTCTTCCAGTCTAGGGTCTTCCATTTGCTTGACATGTTCTTTAGGTAATTCACTTTACCTTTGGTTTTGTTTCCTCATCTATGAAGTAAGAATCATAATCCTAATGCTTATATCACATTTGGTACAAAGATATAAGACATTATTACTTTGCTAATTTATTTTTTCTTCAAAAGTTTTATGATATCATAACTCTTACTTTAAAAGGACTGGAACTGCTGCTATAGAATTTAAAAAGGAAAGGTATTTTATTTGGACTTAAGAAACGTAATGTGAAAAAGGAACACATGCATTCTGCATATAATCTTATGAACCTAAAGAATCTCAGAAAATATTAATTTTGTGAAAAATAAATGCATGCTTTCCTCCTTTAAAATTTATATCCAACATTATGCTCATATTATCATTATCTTTTCATTGATAATTTTCTTAATTCAAAATTTGTTCTGTGGAAGTTAGGATGAAGATTCTTGGACAGGAAAATTCTGCAAGACTTGATTCTGAATATGCACCAAAAGGGACGATTGACAATTTGTATGCTGGTATAGGAGTGATTATTTTTTTTTTTAATTAAAGAAGCTCAGATTCTGTAGTTACAGAGCCAAACACCAAAGCTACCTCTTTGATGTTATAGGAAATTACTCAAGAACTTCAAAAATTATCCTGCAGACCATTTCTCCTTATAAAGGGATGGGGCTCTCTGTTCACTCATGTTAAATACCTGTGACATAGTGGATAAGCATGAAGCTGTAGGGTCATACCTCTTCAATGGGAATGCTTACATTTTTACTTCAAAAAGCAAACTTCTTAAACTTCCCATGCTTCAGTTAGTTTTCTCATCTATAAACAAGGATCATCATACCTATCGTGTGGGTTTTATGTGAGGAAAAAATGATAAAATAGCATATATAAAGAGCTTAGTAAATTCTCATGGAAGCCAGCTATGAAATGTACTATTGGACATTCGCCTCAAAAGAATGACTTCAGTTCAGATCAGTTCAGTCACAGTTTTGTCCGACTCTTTGTGAACCCATGGACTGCAGCACACCAGGCCTCCCTGTCCATCACCAACTCCCAGAATTTACTCAAACTCATGTCCATTGAGTTGGTGATGCCATCCAACCATCTCATCCTCTGTCATCCCCTTCTCCTCCCACCTGCAATCTTTCCCAGCATAAAGGGTCTTTTCCAAGGATTCAGCTCTTCATATCAGGTGTCCAGAGTATTGGAGTTTAGCTTCATCAGTCCTTCCAATGAATATTCAGGACTGATTTCCTTTAGGATAGACTGGTTGGATCTCCTTGCAGCCCAAGGGACTCTCAAGAGTCTTCTCTAACAGTTCAAAAGTTCAAAAGCATCACAGTTCAAAAGCGTCAATTCTTTGGCACTCAGCTTTCTTCACAGTCTCACTTTCACATCCATATATGACTACTGGAAAAAGCATAGCCTTGACTAGACGGACCTTTGTTGACAAAGTAATGTCTCTGCTTTTTAATACGCTGTCTAGATTGGTTTTAACTTTTCTTCCAAGGAGCAAGCGTCTTTTAATTTCATGGCTGCAGTCACCATCTGCAGTGATTTTGGAGCCCCCAAAAATAAAGTTTGTCACTGTTTCCACTGTTTCCCCATCTATTTGCCATGAAATGATGGGACTGGATGCTATGATCTTAATTTTCTGAATGTTGAGTTTTAAATCAACTTTTTCACTCTCCTCTTTTGCTTTTATCAAGAGGCTCTTTAGTTCTTCTTCACTTTCTGCCATAAGGGTGGTGTCATCTGCATATCTGAGGTTATTGATATTTCTCCCGGCAATCTTGATTCCAGCTTGTGCTTCATCCAGTTCAGCATTTCTCCTGATGTACTCTGCATATAAGTTAAATAAGCAGGGTGACAATATACAGCCTTGATGTACTCCTTTCCATATTTGGAACCAGTCTTTTGTTTCATGTCCAGTTATGACTGTTGCTTCCTCACCTGCATACAGATTTCTCAAGACACAGGTCAGGTGGTCTGGTATTTTAGTCTCTTTAAGAATTTTCCACAGTTTGTTGTGGAATGACTTAGAGTTGCCTTTTGTCTGATTTGTGCTTGTGATCCATAAGAATAAAACAACAAATAGGCCAGTGATGTAAGCCACAATCGTTCATATGCTCATAAAACTCCTAGGAGACAAAACTTTTTCTTGTGTATTCAGAGAACTGCTGTTATAGGAAACCACTTGAGTTGCAGGAGGTAAACTTTAAATCATTTCTTGGATTCCAAGCTAATGAAAGAGCTGAGATGCTGCTACTCTCCTGGCCTCCAGTCTTAGACTCGAGAGTACTTCCAACTTTATAGTGTATTCCACCCACTTCATTTCCTGAATAAGAAAATCAATTTCTCAAAACCTTGTATCATCTTTAACCTTGTTCTATTACCCACCAACCTCTTTCTCTATAGGCAAAAGCGAGGAACCCAATCACGTAATAATGGAGTGAATTGAACCAGTTTGATTCACTAGGGCTCAGTTCAAATAGTGTTAAGGTGGTTGGATGTGAATGTTCCAACCCAGTATCTCCTCTGAGGAATGAAAGTAGTTTCTCCCTCAAGTAGCTTTTGAGAGCTAAAAACAACAAATCAACATCCACAAAAACACTTCCTATAAATCCACCTGTAATGAAATATCTAAAGGAAAAATTCCCTCGTTGGAAGTTCTTACAGTCAGTTATATCACAAGGCCCAACTGCAGACTTGGAGACAACCAATTACTGTGGCAGGCTTTCCAGATGGTGCTAGTGGTAAAGAACCTACCTGCCCATGCAGAAGACATAAGAGACACAGGTTCAAGCCCTGGGCTTGGGAGATCCTCTGGCAGAAGGTGTGGCAACCCACTACAGTATTCTTGCTTGGAGAATCCTGTGGACAGAGGAGCCTGGCAGGCTACAGTCCATACGGTCACAAAGAGCTGGATGTGACTAAAGTGACTTAGTATGCACGCAGGCATGCAGTCACTGTGGTATGCTAAAAGCAACTTAACAGTGGAGCTGAATAATTCTCAGTCTCTTAACTGGCTACTCTTTACAGAGTGAGAGCTTTTCTACTAAGACATAATGTTCCATTAGTGAAAAGATGAAAAAGCAAGATCAGAAATTACATTTTTCAGCACTAACATAACCTTTGCTAGGATTTATAGGCATAGCACAGGGCATAAAAGAAGCTGCTTCCTACTGGTTTTTCATTTCCCACTAGCATGGGACCAACTCACCTCAGTTTGCTAGGACTTTTGAGGATTTAGCACCGAAAATCCTATATCCCAACAAAGCCCTCATCCTGGACAAACCAAAATGGTTGGTCACCCTATATCCCAAAACAGATTAGTCCTTCACTTAGCCACATCTACAGGGTAATTTTCCAGGCTCCAAAAAAGGCTTTCAACAACAACAACAAAAACCATCTTCATCAGCTTAAAATGCAGCGTTTGAGAAAAATAGAATCATAGGGCTTCCCTGGTGGCTCAACAGTAAAGAATCTGCCTGTCAATGAAGGAGATACAGGTTTGTGGATTTGATCCCTGGGTCTGGAAGATCCCCTGGAGAAGGGAAATGCAACCCACTCCCATATTGCTTGGAAAAGCCCATGGACAGAGGAGCCTGGTGGGCTACAGTCCATGGGGTCGCAAGGAGTCAGACATGACTTAGCAACTAAAGAACAATAACAAAGTACAATATATTTGTAAAATAGCTTAATATCCTCCATATGCCTTATTGGTAACACACAGTCACTCATACGTTGTATGGAAACAAGGAGACAGTCCCAGAAATCTTGCCATTTACTGTGAGGAGAGATCATAGGATAATCCATCTCAGTACACCTCAAAAAGTGTTATGATGTCTCTGAACACTTTAAGAGCACAGAACATATGTACCTGGAGCCTGGAAAAATCAAGGGGAGCTTCCTAGATAGTGAGAGCTGAGATCTTTTCTTTTAATTGAAAAAAAATTTTAATACAATTTTAAGGTTTACTTTCCATTTATATTTATTACAAAATATTGGCTATATTCCCCTTTATACCCACTGGTTTGTGCCTATTCACAGGTGTGAGGTGATATCTCATTGTAGCTCTGATTTGCATTTCCCTGATGATTAGCAGTGTTGAGCATCTTTTCATATGCCTGTTGACCGTCTGCTTTTCCTCTTTGGAAAAACATATATGCAGCTCTTCTGCTTGTTTTTTAACTGGGTTGTTTTTTTTGATGCTGGGTTGTATGCATTGTTTATATATATTTCATATTAATCCCTTATTGGTCATATCGTTTGCAAATATTTTCTCCCATTTGGTAGGTTGTCTTTTTGCTTTCTGGATGGTTTTCTTTGCTATGCAAAAGCTTTTAAGTTTAATTAGGTCCCATTTGTTCATTTTTGCTTTTATTTCCTTTACTTTAGGAGAGGGATATCCCAAAATATTGCTGTGATTTATGTCAAAGAGAGTTCTGCCTATATTTTCCTCTAGTTTTATAGTATCTGGTCTTTGACCCATTTAGGTCTGTAATCTATTTTGAATTTATTTTTGTATGTAGTGTTAGAGAATATTCTAATCTCATTCTTCTACATGTAGCTATCCAGTTTTCCCATCAGCAATTGTTGAAGAGACTGTCTTTTCTCCATTATATACCCTTGCCTCCTTTATCACAGATTAATTGACCATAAGTATGTGGGTTTATTTCTGGACTTTCTATGCTCTTCCATTGATCTATTATGTCTACTTTTGTGCCATAAGCTGAGCCCTTAAACACATGTTTAACTTAGTGCTACTGCTGCTGCTGCTGCTAAGTCGCTTCAGTCGTGTCCGACTCTGTGCGACCCCATAGATGGCAGCCGACCAGACTCCCCCATCCCTGGGATTCTCCAGGCAAGAACACTGGAGTGGGTTGCCATTTCCTTCTCCAATGCATGAAAGTGAAAAGTGAAAGTGAAGTTGCTCAGTCGTGTCCGACCCTTCACGACCCCATGGACTGCAGCCTACCAGGCTCCTCTGCCCATGGGATTTGCCAGGCAAAAGTACTGGAGTCATAACTTAGTGCTAGAAGTCACTAAACAAAGCCTTATGTTGAGAAAGGACAGACAGGTTTTCCTGAATACCATGCAACTGAAAACAGCTGACATTGCTGGGAAAGGAGCAGCTCCCAACTGCGAAGAGGGGGATGAGGATGGAAAAGATCTGGGAAGGCCCCAGAGGGGCAGAGTGTGTTCCTCCAGAGCCAACTGCTTCCCTTTATCACGTTTGCTTTCATTTCATGTAGGAAAAGCCTAGTCCCTGAACAATTTCCCCTCTCCAGCACGCAAGGTTCCCCTCTAAAGACCCCAAATGTCCTTGCCATATGTATCTATTAAACCTTGTTCATCTTTTCAGGTTCCTCTGAACATGTCCCTTTGCATCAAGGCTTTCTCAGTCTTTGCTGATTCCCTCCAAGCTTCATCCTCCTAGGCCTCTAATCCTTTACTGCATGTGCTGTACACTTATGAGCTTCATTATACTTGATTTCCAGTATTTTACATTTTTTTATTATTCACATTTGTCAGTCATATCCTCTGCAGTGTCAAAAACACTTAGGGTGCATACTGGGTAATCCATAAATATTTGTTGACTTGAGTAAAAAATCATTAACAGAATTGTTCATATTCAGTTCAGTGAAGTTCAGTCGCTCAGTCATGTCCGACTCTTTGTAACCCCATGAACCACATCATGCCAGGGCTTCCTATCCATCACCAACTCTGGGAGTTTACCCAAATTCATGTCCATTGAGTCGGTGATGCCACCCAACCTTCTCATCCTCTGTCATTCCCTTCTCCTCCTGCCCTCAATCATTCCCAGCATCAGGGTATTTTCCAATGAGTCAGCTGGCCCAAGTATTGGAGTTTCAGCTTTAGCATCAGTCCTTGCAATGAACACCCAGGACTGATCTCCTTCAGAATGGACTGGTTGGATCTCCTTGCAGTCCAAGGGGCTCTCAAGAGTCTTCTCCAATACCACAGTTCAAAAGCATCAATTCTTCAGCACTCAGCTTTCTTTATAGTCCAACTCTCACATCCATACATGATCACTGGAAAAACCATAACCTTGACTAGACGGACCTTTGTTGACAAAGTAATGTCTCTCCTTTTTAATATGCTATCTAGGTTGGTCATAACTTTCCTTCCAAGGAGTAAGCATCTTTTAATTTCATGGCTGCAATCACCATCTGCAGTGATTTTGGAGCCCCCAAAAATAAAGTCTGACACTGTTTCCACTGTTTCCCCATCTATTTGCCATGAAGTGATGGAACCGGATGCCATGATCTTAGTTTTCTGAATGTTAAGCTTTAAGCCAACTTTTTCACTCTCCTCTTTCACTTTCATCAAGAGGCTTTTTAGTTCCTCTTCACTTTCTGCCATAAGGGTGGTGTCATCTGCATATCTGAGGTTATTGAGATTTCTCCCAGCAATCTTGATTCCAGCTTCTGCTTCTTCCAGCCCCGGGTTTCTCATGATGTACTCTGTATATAAGTTAAATAAGCAGGTGACGATATACAGCCTTGACGTACTCCTTTTCCTATTTGGAACCAGTGTGTTGTTCCATGTCCATTTCTAACTATTGCTTCCTGACCTGCATACAGGTTTCTCAAGAGGCAGGTCGGGTGGTCTGGTATTCCCATCTCCTTCAGAATTTTCCACAGTTTATTGTGATTCACACAATCAAAGGCTTTGGCATAGTCAGTAAAGCAGAAATAGAGGTTTTTCTGATATAATGACTGCAAAGAGAACTTAGAGAGATCTGAGTTTAAATTTTGTTTTGCCTCTGTGACCTACAAAAGTTATTATTTGACTCTCAATTTGCTCATCTTTAAAACGGGACACTGTGGCGGATACCCCTAGTTTACCCTCCTTTTCCACTCCACTCTACCATTCTTCACCCTGTTCTGTGTCTTAGGAGGCTGAATACAGGGACTGCATCCACAGACTCCATGGCTCATGATTCTGGCTGGGTTTACCCAGTGAGGAGCTGGCAGGAAACACAGGCTGGCAGGTTGGTTGCTTCCTTCCAAAGCAGCTCCATCTTCCACAGCAGTCTCTCCTCTCTTCCTGGACATTGGCTATCCAGCTGTAACTCTTCCTGGGTTCTCTGTTGCTTCTCATTGCAGGATATACTACTCTCTCTTGTTAGTTTCCACTATTACTGCCCATGGCTCTGTAAATAGCCCCTTTATTAAATTTTCTACCAATTACCCAGTTTGACTGTGCAATCTTTTCCTGTTTATACAGGCAACAATCATATTTGCCCTTTGCTAATGTAAACATTAAGTTAAACTATGTCAAGTGTCTAGCACAGTTCCTAGTATAAAGTAAGTCTTAGTGAATATGACAGTCTGACCCTCCTTTTCCGTCCTATACTATTTGGCCTTTTTAAAGACAAGGTACTAGTTTGTGCTGGTATGGAATCTTTGCTTAATCTGATTTTTAATAGTTTGATAACCTTCTCCTCAAAGAAGTCTTTGTTGCTATAAAGAAAAAAACTACTGTTTACATGAGGGTCATTAGCAAGAAAATGCATTTTTCAATGAGTCATGGCAATCTAAAGAACAGTGTACTTCAACTGTGAGTACCTCAACCAGAGTTAAATATGTGCTTTCAAGAACACATACATCCTCAGACTATGAAAGAGCACAAAGATCAGATAGAAGAAAAAGATTTTATTTGGCACAGATAATACTTTCATGGACAAAATCTTGCTTACAAAAATTTGTTTTAGAGGTGATCAATAATATTTCTAGCTCAAGTTTCCTATAGATTCTGTGGCCAGAAGAGTAACTGAGAATTAAATAAAATTGAATTAAATGACAGAATAGCTGTTAGGAAATGATCAAGTCTTCCTTTCCTCCATAAGATGATGACAGAAGAATAAAAGGTCTTCTTTCCTTGTAGTAGGGGTGACTGGACCTGTGAGTTCTTCTATCCAGGAATCCTTGCCTTCCTTACCTCCTGGGGGTTGTTAACAGTCAGAGGTGTAATCAGTTGTTGTAGGTATACTGGGAGGAATTTCTGAACACATGTTAGTTATTAAAGGCTTGAAAGTAAGTGTTAGTTGCTAGCCATGCCCAACTCTTTGTTACCCCATGGACTGTAGCTTGACAGGCTCCTCTGTCCATGGAATTCTCCAGGCAAGAATACTGGAGTGGTTGCCATTTTCTTCTTCAGGAGAATCTTCCCGACCCAGGGATCAAATCTGGGTCTCCTGAACTGCAGACAGATTCTTTACTATCTGAGCCACCAGGGAAGACCAGAGGTTTGGTTCCATGTAAATAATCAAGCAGGGGCTTTCCCAGGTGGCACAGTTGAAAACAATCTGCCTGCTAATCCAGGAGACACAAGAGATGCGGGTTCAATCCCTGGGTCAGGAAGATCCCCTGGAGGAGGGCACAGCAACCCACTCTAGTATTCTTGCCTGGGAAATCTGTGGACAGAGGAGCCTGGTTGGTTACAGTTCATGTAGTCCCAAAGACTCAGACACGACTTAGTGACAAAGCACACTCACACACAAAGAGAAAATTAATCAGCAGAAGCACTGTGATTGAGGATTAAAGAAAGGCCCTGTGAAACTGATTGATCCCGGAAGCCAGGGAGGTGGTAGGCATTCTGGTCAAGAGCAGTGGAGGCTGGTGCTCACCGGAACTCAGAGCCATTGTAGTGGTAGAGCACCGATGCCATGCTGGGCTGTGGGCGGCAGGTTGTAACGGTGGCCACATTCTCCACACCTTCCTGTATCTGAGTCCCTTTGAAATGTGACTGTGCAGCCCTTCTCATCAAGAAGTGAAGTTTATTTCTCCACCTCTTCAATCTGAGCTGAATTGTGATGTCTTCTGGTCAATATAAAGCAATATAAAGCAGTGGGAGGGATGGTATGCCGGTTTCAATCTAGGTCTTAAGAGGCTTTGTGTGTTTCTGCTCTTTCTCTTAGAATCTGGAAAATCTGTCATGTATGCAGATTCAAAACAGCCTACTCTATGAGAGACACATGGCCTGGTCCCCTTCCCATCCCCCATCTGAGAGCCAAACAACCCAAGAAGCCGCTTTGCTGACTCATAGCTCACCACAGATGTTATGTGTGAACCCAAGAAAAACAAAGACTACTCAACAAAGCCCAGTCCCAACTGTCAACCCACAGAACTAGGAACTCATCATGTTTAAATCACTAACTTTTTAGGTTGTTTATTACACAGCAGAGCTAACTGGTTCACTACGCACCTCTGACCTTGGGGTTTTGATCAGGATCTCTATGGCCTAGCTTGGCATGGGAGAATGCTGCTACCTGCCTACAGAAGGGCCATGTTGACCTTAAAAAATTCAGCATCAGTGACCAACGAAGATGCCTAGCACCTACCATTTTGATATCCTTTCTGTCCTTCAGGGTTCTTGTATAATCAAAGGAGGGAGGAAGGGGAAACCCTTGCCTCTATTTCTGTCAGATCAATTGATATTGAATTTTATAACCATCTTAATATGTGGGGACTCAGGTCAAACTTAATTTTAATTAGAAAAATAATAAAACTTGGTTCCGTAGCTTAGGTCATATTTTTAAAATAAGAAAATTTTAAATATTTAATAGTCCCTTATTTGAAACCATAATCTGTGGCTCAGATGGTAAAAGTGTCTGCCTACAATGTGGGAGACCCGGGTTCAATCCCTGGGATGGGAAGATTCCCTGGAGAAGTAAAAGGCAACCCACTCCAGTATTCTTGCCTGGAGAATCCCATGGACAGAGGAGCCTGGTGGGCTACAGTCCATGGGGTCTGAAAGAGTCTGACAGGACTGAGAAACTTCATTTTCACTTCCACTTTCACTTTCATGCCTCAGCTCTCCAAAAATTTTATATCCTGTTTCTCAATCAGTATAGGAGAGAGAACTATTGATCACATAACTTTATGGAGGAGGTTTTTGAATTCTGATTTAATGTGTGGTAAATTTAAATAACATATGATTTTTGAGCAAAAATTTGGTCAAGTTGGGCTTCCCTGGTGGCTCAGAGGGTAAAGCATCTGACTGCAATGTGGGAGACCCAGGTTCGATCCCTGGGTCAGGAAGATCCCCTGGAAAAGACAATGGCAACCCACTCCAGTACTCTTGCCTGGAGAATCCCATGGATTGAGGAGCCTGGGAGGCTACCGTCCATGGAGTCACAAAGAGTCGGACACGACTGAGTGACTTCACTTTCTTTCTTTCTTTTGGTCAAGTTATGAGATAGCAAATCAGCGTTCAAGTCCATAGTAGTGACTGTTGAAACGTGTATTTGCAAAGAACTCTGGTCTTAATGGGGCTTCCCTGCTAGCTCAGCTGGTAAAGAATCCACCTGCAATGCAGGAGATCCCAGTTTAATTCCTGGGTTGAGAAGATCCCCTGGAGAATGGATAGGCTACCCACTCCAGTATTCTTGGGCTTTCCTGGTGGCTCCGATGGTAAAGAATGCGCTCCCAATGTGGGAGACGTGGGTTTGAGTCCTGGGTAGCTTCCCTGGTGGCTCAGGCAGTAAAGAGTCTGCTTGCAATGTGGGAGACCCAGGTTCAATTTCTGGGGTTTGGAAGATCCCCTGGAGAAGGAAATGGCAACCCACTCCAGTATTCTTGCCTGGAAAATTCCATGGACAGAGAAGCCTGGTGGGCTACAGTCTGTGGGGTCACAAAGAGTCGGACACGACTGAGTAACCAACACTTTTCCTGGCTCTGTTATTAATTAGTGTAATGCTACACGAGTCATTACTCATATTTGAGCCTTTATCTGCAAACTCAAAAAAAAAAAAAAAGACCTAAATAAGCTTTAAGTTCCTTTGAACTTCTACTAGTCTTTGTCTCTCCTTCTATGTTTACAGTTGGATACCTTCTTATTCAGAGGCCTAATTTACTTCTCCATAGAATATCCTTGAACTGATTACTCTTTCCTATAAATCTTTAAAGCAGTTACTAATGTAAGAGTGGGGCAGGCAGCTATTCAGGTCCTGCTTTGTGTTATCTCTGCCCCTGAGGTCTTGTTATCTGTTACCTGTTTATTTGATCTTCTGAACTAGTTTGAAGCCCCCTTGAGGATGAGGATGGTGTCTTATACTTTTTTGACCCTCCATTTTAAATTATAGTATGTAAACCTAAAAATAACCCTATAAAATTATTGCTACACATAAAATTGATTATACTAATAAACTGTGACATACTTTCAAAATATCCTTTTTATCCAATATTAGTTAACACCCCTTTAAGGGCATCGGATGACATATGGTACTTCAGGCAGGTCATTTCACATTTTTGAGATCTAATTTATAATGCATTAGATGGGAAGATTCAGTTAGATCATCTGTAAGAGCCCTTCTTTGTGAACTGGTCTGTCATTTTTTTAAGGGCTATGGAAGTTCAGGACATAGATATTTGTCATGAGGCTCATTCTTCTTAGCTAGACTTGGTTCTGAGATATATGCTTAACTTAGAGCCTTGGATGGGCACTCAGCTATTGGAGGAATGCAGGCTGTCTGTCACAGGTGCTCTGGCTGGGTGCCCACAGCATGCTCTTCCATCGTCACCCCCAACCTCTCCCCCCCCACACACACCAAAACACACACAGCATACTCCACACTGTTGCAAATCTACTAAGAGATGCTGCTTAGCTTAGGGCCACCCTCTGTTCTCAGAGTTAGTAGGTTAGATTGACTCTTTTTTGACCAGTTAAGAGCCTAGAGGTAGCAAACTTCATATCTAAACTCCAGATAGTTAAGTTAGGTCTTGATTATAAAACTGTTTTCAAATTTTGTAATGACTTTACAAGATAATTGTTTTAAAAAGATAATGATATCTATCTCTTTGGAAGTAAGCCATGGGCTATTAAAACTGTAGGTCACATAGTCTTTTCACAAGATTACCAATCTGAAACTTGTAGCTGAATAAGAACCTTGTGTAAAATGTGGGGATTGTTGTTTAGAATTCTTCTGTTTTTCTCATAATTTGCATAATTATGATCTGTTTATTCTAAAATTATCTTCTGTGAGTTGGAAATAGAACATGTACACTTCACCAATGATCTGAAATTTATAAGAAGCTGCTTCATAATATTTCTAGTGCACCAAATAAATCAGTATCTGAAAATGTTGGTGAAGTGAAGCGACGTGAAGTGAAGCCGCTCAGTCGTGTCCGACTCTTTGCGACCCCATGGACTGTAGCCTACCAGGCTCCTCTGTCCCTGGAATTCTCCAGGCAGGAATACTGGAGTGGGTTGCCATTTCCTTCTCCAGGAGATCTTCCCAACCCATGGATCGAACCTGGGTCTCCCGTCTGCAGGCAGACGCTTTACCATCTGAGCCACCAGGGAAGTCCTGAAAATGTTGGTAGTTTTCAAATTTAAAACTGTTATATGAAAAGATATAAGTAACCCAGTAATTCCATGACAGGACTATATGTAGTATCCGTTTTTCCAAGCAAGGTCAATAACAGCAACAAAGTCCAGTAAAACGTCTCTGTAATACATTTTAAACATACCATCTTGAAGCAATATTACCTTTTGTGAGTAAGACTATGGGCAAGAATCTGGGCTTTAGAAACAGATAATTCTAAGCTTAAAATCCTAGCCCAACATCTTGCTAGATAGGTGTCCCTAACCAAATACTTAAACTTTCTATTCCTTTTCTTCTTTGTAAAATAAGGTAATAATGCTACCTTGCAATATTATTGAGGATTAGATAGAATAATATAGACAGAGTGCTTACCACAGAGGCATATTGAAGAAAATGATCTATCATGAATAATATCATATTTATGCTATAGAAAGAAAGCATCAATTTTTTTTTCATTTAGTTGGAGTGAATTTATTTTTTACAAAGCACTTGACTTGTTTTGATTAGGTGTGGGTGGAGACATGGTGAGCAATAATGAGTTAAAATGATTTTTCTTTTAATTAAAAAGAAATCAATAACATCTCGGGGATACTCAATTTCTTCCAAAGGGAACATGAGACAATCAATAACAATTCTTGATACAGACGCTGCACAAAGTTGAAATCAAAGCCTGATTTAACACAGATAGTCAGACAAAGGTAACAGGGCTCAGTCCAGAATGCCTCCTGCTTGTCTGGAAATGATCCCCAAAGCACCTAGGATTAGACATCCAGCAACATCCATGCACTGTGGATTTGAGTAAGGCTTGCATGGGGGCGTAAGTGAATCCCCGGGGTTACACTTATCTCTTATATCAAACCTCAGTCATTTTATTTTTCAGCACAAGTCCTAACAGAGAGATGGTAACAGTGCTAGAAACAAAGTATTTAATGCTATTTTTCATTTAACCAACATCATCATTACTAATTAATAATTAATTACCCTGGTTCTTGGCTCTGTTTTGGCCAAATAAATTATACCTACTTAACTCATTGAGAGCTTTCCGGGTGGCTCAGTGGTAAAGAGTCCATTTGCCAGTGCAGGAGACATAGGTTTGCTCCCTGGGTTATGAAGATTCCCCTGGAGGGGGAAATGGTAACCCACTCCAGTTTTCTTGCCTGGAAAACCCCATGGATAGAGGAACCTGGTGGGTTACAGTCCATGGGGTCGCAATGAGTCGAATATGACTTAGCAACTGAGTATGCACACATTTAATTCTACTTGACAGAACCTTACTGGAGCTGATGTAGACAGGGACTGATAACAAACAAAGTGAATAATAGATAAACCAAATAAATAAAAAAAAAGTGAATACTTGTAAATAACAAATAAACATAGGATTGCTAAAAGCCAATCAATAATGAATCATGATGTTGGACAATGAAAAGAAAACTAAATCCAAAGACAAAAACCTAAGAGTTCTCATCTCAGCTATCCCTCTTATCTCTGAGATCCTGGGTAAAGTCATACTTTCTGGACCTTAGGACCTTTGAGCCTGCTCTACTTTCTAATGGGGGACATGCTTAATCTATGTACTTTGTGACATTCACTGGTGGCCCCTTTGCCTTCACTTAGCTCTCTTTTTAAAATTTTATTTATTTTAATTGGAGGCTAATTACTTTACAATATTGTAGTCGGTTTTGCCATGTATTGCCGTGAATCAGCCAAGGGTATACATGTGTCCCCCATCCTGAACCCACCTCCCACCTCCCACACTTAACTCTGTTTTGCCTTTACTTAACTCTACTTTGCCTTTTAAATCTTTTAAACCCCAGATTCATATGGAACTGTAGAAGGCTTCCCTCTTTCCTTATTTCCTCAACAAGAGTCAGACTTTTCTAACTTTTGGGTAATTCCTTGATTCTAAGGCTTTTTGATGGCTGTTAAATTAGAGAGATCCCTGGGAGTGGATGAATTTTAAAATTATTAGACATTTACATTTCAGTAAAATTGCAAAGAGAAAAAAGCAGCAAGATTTATCTTATAGTTTTCCCAGGTGGCACTAGTGGTAAAGAACCACCTGCCAAAAGAGATGCAGTTGGATCCCTGGATTGGGAAGATCCCCTGGAGGAGGGCATGGCAACCCACTCCAGTATTCTTGCCTGGAGAATCCCATGGACAGAGGAGCCTGGTGGGCAAACGTCCATAGGGTCCCAAAGAGTCAGACACAACTGAAGCAATTTAGCACAGCATGCATGCCCTGTAATAGAAATTACCAGCTGTCTGTCAGTCCCTATTCTTTCCCAGCAGTCTTCCCTTGTGGCTCAGCTGGTAAAGAACTGCCTGGAATGCAGGAGACCCCAGTTTGATTCCTGGGTTGGGAAGACCCCCTGGAAAAGGGATAAGCTACCCATTCCAGTTCTTCCCCATTAGCCATTTTATAAAACTCCTGATTTTCAGCTGGGCACAGGTTCACCCAGAAGAGGGATTACATTTCCCAGTCCCCCTTGCAAGTATGTATGATCACAAGATGAAGTTCTAGGCATTGTAATATAAGAGCAGTGGTGTATTTAAAGGGATACTGGGATGCATCATTTTCATCATCATTTCTTCCTTCTTGCCAGCTGGACTGTGGATGGAAGAGCTGGAGCTCCAGCGGTCATCTTGGGAATGAAACTCATAGATGGTGACCGATAAAGTGCTTTTTTGACTTTAGGGAGATAACTGAGGTCCTGTCCATTTTTGTTTCTTTAGTTTATCACTGGCTAGCTTTTTTTCACTCTCTTAACCCACTTAAATAACCAACGAAGGCAGGAGAAACAAAACAGAACTAAGATCCCCTTAACTTTCACAACTCTCTTTTTTGTGCAACTCAATTTTCAGGGGTTCTTGGTTTACTCAAACAATAATAAACCCATAACGTTTCAACATTTGTAATATTTTAACATGTTCTGTAGTATCAGACCCTGAATTCTGAGAGTTTCAGAAGGTGATCATGATAGTACAAAAGATACAGGAAATTCTTTTGAAGAAAGACAAGCTCTAAGTGGCTCTGCAAATTCTTATCATTAAATGTCAATAACTATTTGCAGAAGGCTTATGTCTAATAAGCAACTGAAAAATATATTGATATTGGTTTTTACCTTTTAATTTTATTTGTTATTAGTTAATTTAAATGAAATTGCTCTAACCTTCACATAACCTCAACTGTGAGGGGAGCTGTGCTTCAACTGTGTTTTCTGAGTAGTTATAAAAACTATTTACCTAGGTGATACCACACTATATTTTCATTGATTGCAAGAATTGAAAACAGGTCTTAGATTTCTTTCTTTTTTTTTTTTTTGAAGGCAAAACAAAAAGCACAATCTAAAATTAATAGAACATTTAAAACATGGTAGTTTCCCAGTACACTGTTATTGCAATATTGAGTCAGTCTATGAAGTTTTGAGATTTATACTTTTGAAAAATTCTTACATATAAAAGATTTTAAGGCAGTATTTCTCAAATAATGGCAAAGAAGCACTGCATCAGAATCTCTAGAGTGTTTGTTGAAAATGCTAATTCTCAGACTCCTCGGTCACATCTAGTGAATCAGAATCTCTCCGCATGCCTTGAGAATACGAATTTTAACACCTTTAAGAGATTTTCAAGCACATTTAAGAACCTCTGTTCTACTGCTTTGTCTAGTGCAATGAAGTTTCAAGCTGTTTTTGCTGTGGTTACTCCCATATTTCTGTCAGTATCAAGTTCATTCCTTCTCCATTCTGCCTCCAGTAATTATTCTGACCACAAAGTGAAAGGCAAGAATCATTACTGCACTGATTAACATTCACTCTTGGGGGAAAAGGAGTTTTTAGATGGGTACAGAGAATATGGATAGTCACACATATTTGTCAGTTGAGGGGAAGGTAAGTGTAATACAAGTACATTTTCCAAGATTTCAAAACCATTTTTGAACCAGCCAGGGAGGAGTATGATTGTAATGTAAGGAATGACTCTCTGTTGAAAGGACAGGATAGCTTAATAGAGGTCTCCTATCTTGTTCTGTGACGGTGTTTCTGGGCTCTGGTGATGAATGTGTTCATTTTATATGACTTGCTTTGGGTAAATAACCCAGTCCCGTATCAGCTCTCCAGCCTTGGGCCGGCAGAGGTTGTGTGTGCGCTCTAATGACGGTGGACGGTGCCCGTGGGAGGGCCTGGGGAGGGGCTGCCCGGTGCGATCGCTCCCCTGGCACTTCCTAAGACTCCCAGTTCTTTCTCTGCAGCCGGTACTTGAAGACTCCAAGCTTTCCCCTTGGAGGAAAAAAACCCGTCTATCTAAATCAGCTGTACTCTACTCTCTTCCCTCGTTTCTCCCTCCGCCGGGCACCACCCCCACCCCTTCCATTGTGTAGTGCGTCTAGCTCGGCTTCCTGCGTGAGACCTTAACCTCACTTGGAGCAGGAGGGATTACTGAGAATTTCGGAACCTTGAGTTGCAATGGAGCTGTACGGAAAGGTAAGCAGAAGGGAGCTCCTCCGCCTGCTCCGCGAGAAATCTCGGTTTCATGGACTTTGTGTGTGTGAGTGTGTGTGTGTGTGTGTGTGTGTGAGTATACTCGCGCGCGTGGGCGCCTTCTCAGTGCAACTGTGTGAGTAAACCGCTTTCTTTATGTGTGTACCATTCATTGTCGTTCTCCCCCGCGTTTGCTGAATGAGATTGTAAAACCACCCTACTCTGCCTATGGAAATGTACAAACTTTCCCGATTGGGAATGGGGAGGTGTAGGGCGGAGAGTTCCAGAACACAGTGCAGGTTTCGTTTAGATTGTAAATTAGCACAAGGTAGTGCGTTTCCTAACCAGGAAAATCACAATCTAGCTTCGGAAGCCGATAGGTAGCAAAGAAAAATCTCCAGCTGAGATGAATGAACTGAGGTCACTTTCGCCTGCACCTTGCGAGGAAATAGCTCGGGAGGCTGAGAGCACTAACAACCAGGAGCGAGTCCAAAAGAGAAGGGAGGCTCCGCGGCCGAGTCCTACTGGAGAAGCAGCCCGTTTAAATGCTGGCTTGCCGGGAAATGTAGTTTACTGCTCCCCGGTTTGCGGGGAAGCTCAGCTAGGCTAGACTACAACTCCCAGGAGCACTCGGGGCTCCGGGCCCGTACGCGTGTGCGGCGCCAGGAAGGGACAGCTCCAGTGCTGATGTTGGAGCCGGTTAGCGAACCCCGAGTGCAGAGTGGAGCGTGAAGCGCGCGGGCTGTGCACGCTTGACCGGGCGCCCGAGCCAGCACTGTGTTAGCCAGGGAGAAAGGACACTTTGCGAACAATGAGACACGAAGCTCCCATGCAGGTGGGTCTATATAGAAAGTGTGGCCTCGGGAGGAATTGAGAGAGACGCTTTCTCCCTCGCTCCAAGTACAAACTGCGCCCGATCTAAGGGAAGGTCTTAGGCAGCCATCCGCCGGGACGCGGTTCACTTGGTCCTGGGGACAGAACCCCGCTCCGCGGGGCTGTGATTGGGGCTGTTTTGAGGAGGGATAGGAGTATACATTATCTTCCCGGGCTCCACAAGGAGGATAAGAGTGTCTAGAACGTCAACCCGGGCAAACAAAAGTCAGAGGAACATGCCATCTCGTATTGGTATTGATTGTTCCTCCTGTCTTGCCTGGTGCGTGATCACGGGGCAGACACACCAGGTCTGGTGTTGCGAGCTGTCTACTGGAGTCGGTATAGAGCAAATTCCGCTTAATTAAGAGCTCTCTAAGAAAGGAGAAACCAATGTTAGAGTCCCCAAAGTCTCTTTCTTCAATTAGGGTTCTAGTAATAATGAGCAAACACTTCAGGGCTTCACTCTTCCCAGAAGTATGCAAGCCCTTTATCTGTGTCCACACTGGTTTACTCCTGCGTTTCAGAGACTGTCCTCCAAGCTTTCCTGACTACTGTGCCCATTTGTTTTCCGTTCCGATTCCTGTTTAAGTCACGTTCTTATGTTTGCTTCCTTTGACTCCCTGCAAAGGTGCCTCTGCCTAAGCATCGTGCTTAAGTTCTGTTTTTAAGTAAAGATGAGTGATGCTTTCTCGTTTGTAAGTACAATCAGTTATTACTAACCATCAGCCTGTGTTCATTATCAAGGAGAGTGATCCCATTGCGTAACAGAAAGGCACTTTATGAATGAATTGAGAGGGAATGGAACACACCGTTTGGAACGTGTTGTCTCTCTTGAGAACCCACCCCTGCTGCCAAATCCAGCAATATAAATGTTTGACTTTAATTTGAATTTAAAGGTTTTCCAACTGTTTTTCCTCAAAAAATCAAGGGCTTTAAACGTATGCGTCAATTTACTTTTCATTTATGGTGTGGGTTATGTATGGCTTCTCAGGTGGCTCTAGTGGTAAAGAACGAGTCTGCCAATGCAGGAGATGTAAGAGACGCGGGTTTGATCCCTGAGTCGGGAAGATCCCATGGAGAAGGGTATGGCAACCCACTCTAATATTCATTCATGGGTTATGTATATTAAGAGATGTTGACTGTTCAGTGAAAAAAATTTGACTGTTTGTTGAAGCATTATATTAATGAAAGCTCTCAAATTGCCTTATGAGTTACTGAAAACTTGATTTGTTCCAGAGAACAGTTGCCCTGCTGTGTATCTTCTAATACCTGTCTTTGTGACTTAGTTTTTCATTATAGACCTGATGTGAAAAGAATCTGGACAGACAATAAAGGTACAGGCTGTTGTAATCAAGATGTATTGGCTTATGATAATTTCCCATTACTGGAGTTACTGCCAAGAGCCAACTGGCTACATTAATCATATTTGATTACAAGTAAACATTGACAGTAGACTTTAAAAGTAGATTGTTAGTATTCAACATTAACCCCATATATGCACTGAAGTCTTTATGTTAAAATAAATTACTAACAAATTGATCACAGTGCATCTTGATTTTTATTTTCTTACAGTATTTATTTTCTTACAGGTATTGCTTAGACTGTTCAGAAGGGTCATCAAAATATTACAGAACTACATGAAATTAGTGCCCTAAGAAATATTTTAAATCAATTCATATCAACTTTGTAGTAGGCACTGCAATTCTAAAATTTAGTCAGAACTTTAATGAATAATTAGTATAAAAACGGGTAACAAAATTAATTTGCTTCTGCAGTTATTTTCATATTTGGGATGTATTTTATTCATTGACTTGGTTTTTTTAATTTAAAAATTTTAATGCCCAAATGCTGTATTGAATAACATGTACATTTAAAAAAATAAAAAACTTTTTTCTGTAGTATATTTAAAGCACATTTATTGATTCAGTTTACCAAGTAAATTGTTGTGGTGGCCAACTCTCAATTACTGTCAGGTTTTCAAAAATATATAATGATAGGAAGAATAAAAACTACAAACATGCTTTATATATATGGCAGATATTGTCTTAGCACTTGCACTTGTGAATCATAATCACATTCCAGATGACTTTGATATATGAAAATATAATCAGATGAATAATTGACATTTTTTCCATTTAAAGACCAAACCATATCATTTAAAATGCTAGTTTACTTTTTATATTTTCTTAAGTCAAAGAACCCTTTAAAATTGTTCAATATATTTTAAAAAAGTATTTATTGTGCCTTTGTACATAGCTTGGTGCTCTGTTCAGTATAGCTGTCTTTGATATATGCAAATTTTCTGAAGAATATTTCTCTTTGAGTTGATGCAAAATGCAGGATAATAGCAGTAATAGTCTTTGCTGTCTGTATTTCCAACTAAATAACCAGGAATAGCATTTGGTAAGTGTTCCAAATGATGGATTACAATTTTAATGCAGGAGATGGTCATTTTGTGTTTTTTCCTTTAGTGCCTCCATAAATCCCGAGGACCAAATGAAATGGGGAATAGCAGTGCTCATGACTTAAGGGCAACACTTTCATGAGCAAATTATCATTTGATTCAGGAGCCTGATTGAACAAATTCCAGTTTATCTAGTGCTTTGTCTGTGCCAAGCACTGTGCTTTGCAGTCAGATCTATGTGTGTGCGTGTGCGTGTGTGTGTGTGTGTGTGTGTGTGTGTGAGAAATATAAAACAGTCCTAGAGGTCACCATTACCTTAATTACAGGCAGATAACTAGAGCTTTATATGATTAAACAACTTGACCAACACGGTAAATTCAAAATTCTGCTAGATCTCTAGGAAGCCCACGTTGTTTCCGCTATTATTTTGGGTTCCTTAAGAAGACACAAAAAGGTGATATAAAGAATGAGTGCCATGTTGATTTTCATTTGGATCAGAAAAAGGAAAATTGTCTCTTCTGTTTATAAAATTATCTTATATAAACTAAATCAAATATTTGAGAAGGGTCAGTGTTTTAAAAATGGCTAGCTTTTTGTCTTCCTGGTTTAAATTTCTTATAGCTTTACTTACACTCTCCAAGGACCAAAGTGGAGTTCATTGTCTGTGTTTAAATGCTTCATCTTCAGTTTTGTTAACCACAAGCTTTCTTCATGTAAGTGTGAAAGTACAGAGAGCCCTCTAACTACTTCAGTTCAGTTCAGTTCAGTCGCTCAGTCGTGTCCGACTCTTTGCGACCCCATGAATCACAGCACGCCAGGCCTCCCTGTCCATCACCAGCTCCCGGAGTTCACTCAGACTCACATCCATCGAGTCAGTGATGCCATCCAGCTATCTCATCCTCTGTCGTCCCCTTCTCCTCCTGCCCCCAATCCCTCCCAGCTACTTAGGAAACCAAAGAAAAACAACTACTCAAAGCGTGGAGCGGTGTGCCAAAAAAGGTTGTTTGGCTAAAAATGAGGAAGATTGAAGAAAGAGTATGCTGAAAGTGTAGAAAGTGTAGGCTGAAAATGAAGTTGAGGTGGAAAGCACAATAGATATTAAATACAGCCATGCTGTATAACAACAACAAAAAAACTTAGAAACAAGACCTAAGTAACGTTGTTTCATTTGTCTGTGAGAAGTCCACAGGCAATCTTGCATTTTATTACTGTTGAATTTCTACCACATCCAACTTCAATTATGATCCCTTTATCTTTACATAACAAATGGAAGTTTAGTCCTCATCCCTTACAGAGACGGAGAAAAGCCATAGTTAACATTGGAAAAACAAGAACTTCTTTCTTGCTCGATTTGAGCAAATTCCTCAAGTATCCATCTTTCTTCTGTAAGGGAAAGTGGAGGGTAGAGAGGGAAATTGCCATAAAAGCAAATTTCTATGGTGTAAGAATGATTTTCCGTTTTCAGTTTAAAGAGTTGTGGAATCATTACATGGCATAACCACAATTTCCCCCTGCCATTTTAAGCTTATATTGGAACTGCAAATTCCTTTCTTGACCATCATATTCCATATGCTAAAAATTGAGTTTTCCTGGGAATTTATGAGGAGTTGCACTGCCTAAAAAAGATGTATTGGTTAAAGGTCATCCAACAGTTTTCTACATTTATCATTCACTAATAAGTTCCAGAGCTTCTAGGGGAGCCCTCTTAATAGATCATAGATTTTTACCATGCATACTATGACCTGTGAAGATGAAATATTTTAGGTTTATTTGGAATTATGTAAATTTTTAGCATTTTTCATTTGTTTATAGTTTTTGAGATACTTCTATACATTGAGATGCACGAATATTAAGTGAATAATTTGATGATTCTTAATAAGTAGATACACCTATGTAATACATACCTATAAAGATATAGAACATTTCCATTCAACCCAACAAGTTCCTTTATTTTACTTTCTTTTTCTGGTTAATCTACCGATATAGTAAGATCATCATAAATTAGTCCTGTTTATTCTAGAACTCTAGATAGTTCTGTAAAACATACAAAATGAACATATTGCAGAATATATAGAGTGTACTCTTAGGTCTAGCTTATTTTGCTCATTATAATGTGTATGGAATCCATTCATGTTGTTGCATGTGTCAATAATTCATTTTGTTTTATTGACACATTATACTGGTGTATCAATCTGCCTTTTAAAATCTATTCTTCTGTTGATGGATTTTGAGGTAATTTCATTAGGGGCTACTATAATGAAGGTTATAAATGTTATCATATTGATCTTTTTATAGTAATATGTTTTTATTTCTCTTGGGTAGATACCTAAAAGTAGAATTGCTGAGGTGAAGGATAAGTCTTTGTTTAACTTTGTAGGAAACAGTCAAGTCTCTAGCTAGAATGATAGTACCATTTCATATGCTCACCAACAGTGTGTGAAATTCTAGTGGGTTCACATCCTCAACAGTGTCTGGTGTCAGTGGCCTTTTAAATCAAGGCCACTTTAATTGGCGGTTGTGGTGTCTCATTGTGATTTGTATTTCTGATGACTGTGATTTTTAGCATATTTATATGTTTACTGACCATTTGCCTTTCTTCCTTTATGTAGTGTCTGCTTAGCCTTTTATCCATTATTGGGGTTGTCTTTTTATTATTTAGTTGTAGGAGATCTTTATGTAGTTTTTTTTTTAATCTGTTGTTTATATATTTATTTATATAGCTTTGAAACTAGTTCCTCAAATGTATTAAAATATTCTCTGCCAGTCTGTGCCTTAAATACTCATATCTTATGAGTGTCTTTTGATGAGAATTTTTATTTTAATGAAATTTAGGTTATTAATTTTAAGTGGTGTCTATATCTGGATTCTGTACTTTCTTTGATTTATTTCTCTAAACTGTGTCCTGAGACCTTACTACATTTATTTGTTATTTCTAGTGCTCAGTCACTCAGTTATGTCCGACTCTTTGCGGCCCCATGGGCTATAGCCCGCCAGGCTCCTCTATCCATGAAATTTTCTGGGCAAGAATACTGGAGTGGTTGCCACTTCCTATTCCTGGGGATCTAACCCAAGTCTCTTGCATCTCCTGCACTGACAGGCAGATTCTTTAGCACCATCAATTGAAATCCTTAAATTCCTTAAGAATTTCTCCATAAGTGATTGTATGATTTGCAAATAGAGGCAGTTCTTTCTTTCCAAAGACCTTTTTTTTTTTCCTCACTATTTCTTATTCCACAGGATAGGATAGCTAGTGCAGTGTTGAGAAGTGATGAGCAGGTATTCTTATCTTATTCCCAGTCTTGGGGAGAAGCCATCTTTCACCATTAAGTATGAAGTTAGCTGTAATTGTTTTATTGTTGGTGGTATAGATATCTTATCATACAGAAGTTTCTTTTGAGTCCTAGCTTGCTGAGAGTATTTGTTTTCAATACAAGTGGGTGCTGAATTTTGTCAAGTCCTTCTTCTGCATCTATTGCCATGATCACATGGTTTATCTCCTTTATTCTGTTGGATTATACTGATTGATTTTTAGTTAATCTGACATTCTTTAGATAAAGCCAGTTAGTTATTATATATTCTCTGGATGCAATTTGTAATTTGTTGTAGATTTTTGCCTTCAAATTCAAAATGGATATTAATATATGATTTTCTTTTAATGCCTTAATGAGGTTATAATATAGAAGTTATGCAGACCTTATAAAACAAGTGAGAAATGTTTGGGAATTTGCTGTTTGAATGATTTTGTTGTGTAAGATTGATGTATTTTATTGCTTAAAGTGTTTGGTAGAGTTTATCACTGAAGCTATTGGAGCCTGGAGTTTTCTTTGTGGACATTTTTTTTTTTTTAAACAAATGACACTTTTTTGATATACAAATATCTCTATCATCCAACTACCTACACTCTCATGTCCCTATCTCCCTTTAGCAGAATAGCCTTCTCCATACCCCATGCTGAGATGTCTGTGGCCTTTCTGGAACATACCAGTAAATTATGTTACATAACGAAAGAGCCTTTGCAAATATAAGTCATGCTATGTATTTTAAAATAAGATTGACCTGATTCTCAGGTGGGTCCAATCTAATTACCTGAGCCAATAAAAGCAGAGAATTTTCTCTTGCTGGAGTCAGAGAGATGTGGCAGAAGGGGAAGTCACAAGTTTGAAGCATGAGGATTGTTGGCCTAAAGATAAAGAAGGCTATATATCAAGGAAATAGGGACCTCAGTCCTGTAACCACAAGCAACTGAATTCTGCCAACAACTTGTAAAAACTTGGAAGTGGAATCTTCCCCCAGAACAGTCAGGTAGGAACCAGCCCAGCTGACACATTGATTTTCATCTTGTAAGGCCTTAGCGGTATGAGCAGAGGACCTAGCTAAATTACCCTGTGTCCAGATTTCTGACTTGTTAAGTAGTGATTGAGCGTTGTCTTAAACATTCAGTATCACTGCAGGAGAAAAGTATTTATGCCTATATAACATTTTCTATTTCATCTTGGGTTGGTTTTGGTAAATTGTGTTTTTCACCTAATTTTTCAAATTTATTGACATAAAATTGTTCAAAATATTTTACTATCTTTTAATTTCTCTAGATCTGTAATGATATCCCCTCTTTGATAATATAAATTCTCTTTCTTCTCCCTACCTCCCTTTTACCAGTCTTACTAGATATTTATCAATATTATTAATGTCTTCAAATGACCAACTTTTCCCTTTGTTAACTTTTTTGTTATTTATTTTTTATTTTATTGACTTGGGATTTAAAAAAACAACTATGTTCTTTACACTAACTTTAATAGAACCATTTTGTTTATTAGGCTTCTTAAAGTAGAAATTTAGATCACTGAGTTTAAATGTTCCTTTTTAAGAATAAGCCTGGTATTTACAATGATAAATCTCTAACAACAACTTTAGTAGTTGACTCTCACAAATTTCTGAGTGTAGTATTTGCATCATATTTTATTTTAAACTATTTGCTTCTTGTGATGTTCTTCTTAATCAGTGGGTTTAGAGATATATTGTTTAATTTTCCAAATACCTGCATCTTTACCAGATAGTTTATCAACATTGATGTCTAATTAAATCCTCCTGCTACCAGAGAACATATTCTTTAAGATTTCAGTCTTTGAAAAAAAATTTAGGCTTGTTTTTAGGCTAGTGTGTGGTCTAACTTCATGAGCATTCCATGTGCTCTGTGAATGCTCCATGCAACAGTTGTGAAGTGTAGTGGTATTGTGTTGTGTTGGAATATCATGGTATTGTATGGTGTTGCTGAGATCATCTCTAACCTTACTATTTTTTGTCTAGTTATTCTATCAATTACTGAAAAAAAGATTTTAAAATCCCCAATTATAGTAGTCAGTCTTTCAGGTTTTTTTAGTCTTTCAATGTAGCTTTATATATTTTGAACTTCTTTTATTAAGTGCACTGCTGCTGCTGCTAAGTCGCTTCAGTCATGTCCGACTCTGTGCGACCCCATAGACGGCAGCCCACCAGGCTCCCCCGTCCCTGGGATTCTCCAGGCAAGAACACTGGAGTGGGTTGCCATTTCCTTCTCCAAAGCATGAAAGTGAAAAGTGAAAGGGAAGTCGCTCAGTCATGTCCGACTCTTAGCGACCCCATGGACTGCAGCCTACCAGGCTCCTGCATCCATGGGATTTTCCAGGCAAGAGTACTGGAGTGGGGTGCCACACACACATATATAATTGTTGTGTCTTCCTGAAAAAATTTCCTGGCTTTTGTTATGAAATCTCCCTTTATATTTTTAGCAATGCTCCTTGTCTTAAAGTGTATATAAATACACTCTTTCTTAATAGTGTCTCATGCATACACTCATACACACATATATTTATGCCTCTGTGTGTGTGTGTGTGTATAATATGTATATAGTCCTATTTTTACTTTCAACTTATATGTGACTTTATATTTAAAGTGTGAATCTTATGGTCTGAGTATAACTGGGCCTTGCAGTTTATCCAGTCTAGAAAGTATCCTTTAGCTGGGATTTTTACCCATTCTCATATGTTGCGTTTATCAATATGATTGATAACCAGCATTTAAAACCAGCATTTTGCTCTTTGTTTTGGGGTCAGCTCAGGGGTTTGAATTAGCTTCTGAGATATGTAAATTTATACTTTTAACCAAATTTGAAAGATATTTAGCTATATGTCTTCAAATGTTTTTCCATCTCATTATCTCCTTCTGTTTTCTTCTGAGACTCCAATTACATGTATGTTAGACTTCAGATATTGTTCTACAGATCCCTAGGCTTTTCTTTATGTTTTTCTTTTTTTCTTTCTCTTTGTCAGTTGTATGATTTCTGTTAATTTATCTTCAAGTCATTGACTCTTTGCTATCATCTGCAGCCTTTTGTTAAACCCATTGAGGAAATGTCTATTTCAGTTACTGTTTTTCCTTTCGGGCTCCATGTTGACTTCTTTTACATTAGAAATATGTTATATTGCCAAGTGAAGATAGATAACACTCTCTAGGGAAGAGATATTTGAATATTGGAAGAGCCTATAGTAGGATTAATTTACAGTATTGTGTAGAACCAAGAAAGCACAGTGAGCCTTTTATAGAAAAAGTGATAAATATAAATAATATTAGTGCTTTGATTATTCCTTATAGATTTCTGGGGGAAATATTCATGTTCACATTTTAATTTTTATCCTTTAATATTTCTATGATTGTTGTTTTTGTGATACTATGTTTTTCTTTGTGTTTTTCAAATAGTGTGGGCTTCAAGACACTTTCAAAAATTTGAAGAAGGTGCAAAATTATAAAAATAAAGCATTTCAATAATTGCTTCCCTTTATCAACTAATATATTCCTTAACGGCTTTAACTCTGAAGAAACATCAACACCAACATGTTTCAGATTGGTCTGAAGCATTATGTCAGTCTTATGGGGGTCATGAACTATTCTTCTGTCCACTAAACGGTGAAACGTAAGAGTCAATGTCCTAGGTCTTCAATTGCCTTGTTATTGTTCAGTTGTTAAGTTGTGTCCAACTCTTTGTGACCCCACAGACTGTGGCATGCCGGGCTCCTCTGTCCTCCACTTTCTCCCAGAGTTTGCTCAAATTCACGTCCATTGAGTTGGTGATGCTATCTAACCATCTCATCCTTTGCTGCCCCCTTCTCCTTTTGCCTTCAATCTTTCCCAGCATCAGGGTCTTTTCCAAAGTGTTGCCTCTCTGCATCAGGTGACCAAAGTATTGGAGCTTCAGCTTCAGTGTCAGTCCTTCCAGTGAATGTTCAGGGTTGATTTCCTTTAGAACTGACTGGTTTGATCTCCTTGCAGTCCAAGGGACTCTCAAGAGTCTTCTCTAGCACCACAGTTCAAAAGCATCAATTCTTTGGTGCTCAGCCTTCTTTATGGTCCAACTCTCACATCCATAGTCATGTCTCTGATTTTTAACATGCTGTCTAGGTTTGTCATAGCTTTCCTTCCAAGGAACAAGTGTCTTTTAACTTCATGGCTGCAGTCACTGTTTGCAGTGATTTTAAAGCCCAAGAAAATGAAACCTGTCACTGTTTCCACTTTTTCCCCTTCTATTTGCCATGAAGTGATGGAACCAGATGTCATGATCTTAGTTTTTCGAATGTTGAGTTTCAAGCCAGCTTTTTCACTCTCCTCTTTTACTTTCATCAGGAGGCTCTGTAGTTCCTCTTCACTTTCTGCCATTAGAATGGTATTATATGTGTATCTAAGGTTGTTATTTTTCTGGCTTTCCTAGTTGCCTGTTGCTGCTTCTGTAAGTCGCTTCAGTCGTGTCCGACTCAGAGTTGTAAAAGGACAGGGTCAGTAGTTCCCTGATGAACTCTTCAGTAAGCTGATTGGATTGAGTGCAGCATTAGGAATTCAGCTCTGGCAAACCTGAAAGAGCCTCATTTTGTGCCCACTTGGCCACCTGAGAAAACCCTGAAACCATGGTCACTTTGCTCCTACACTCTCAGCTTTTCATGGTCTGGGAACCCAAATCATAAGGTAACTTGAAGAGGTGATCCTCCTCATAGTCTACCTGCTTTTAGTTTAATTACTTGTTATTTGTTGGGAGCGATTCAGATGCATGTCTGAGTCTCGTCAACTAGAAACTCTTGGTAGCCAACAGGATGAATGCCTCCTGCTAAAATAGCTACAGCTTGAGGACCATTAAAGAGCTTGAGGAAAGACCATGTTAAGTACCAATTAGCAAAATATGACCCCAGGTGACCCTTATCTATGGTGTTTGCAGTTAAAGGCAGTTTTCCTTTGAATGTTTGAGTCACTGAACACCTGTCGGTAGTAGGGCTGATGAAAGGCAACAATGGAACCACAGCACACCTGTGCGTGTGAGCCTTCTTTTAGTGCGCATGCTTGGGCAGGCTGGGCCTTTGTAGTAAATGATAGTAGCAGTGGCTTTAGAATGAAAAGCTCAGATGGTTGTAAGTATAAAGGTGGCTCTGTCCACCATTCCCATTGCACAGTCTGGAAACACAACCTTGTAGACTGCTAACTCAGTTTCCTCGAGAATGGTCCAGATAGCCCCATTGTCTCATAAATGGGGTTTGTCCCCCTATCCATGACTGGAAGGGAAATGTCCAGATTTTGAAGGAATCTATAGCAAATCCCTGGAGGCATTTTTCAAGGGCTTAAGTATTTAAAACTAATATGAAACATCTGTAAAATGTTTAAAAAACATTAAATGAAGTGAAATGTTTAATGATGAAATTTGCGGTGGGAGGGGGGAAGCACATGTTAATATTAAAAGTTAGTTTTTATTTTCCCCATTGGAGATTTTTAGAGTATTTTACTAGGTGTTTTTATGAGAGTTTTTTTTTTTTTTTTTTTTTTACCATATAGTACATATGTGGTAAAAAGAAATGTCTACTGTTAACATTTGTCTACTCTTTTACATATGTCTATTGTTTAGCCTTTTTCTTCTTCTCAGGAAGAGGTATTCTTTATTTTGTGGTTTCAGTTTAGACACTGACCTCCTCTAGCTATTGGATCCCTTTTTATGGAATGGAGGGAAGTAAAATCTAATTGTGGGTTATTTTTAAAAATGACTGATGAGGGAAGTCCAGGCCACGTTCCACAGAGCCTTGTGTGCGCTGAGAACAGGATTGCTGCCTCTTCCTAGGTGGTGCCTTCTCCGAGTCTGACAGAGAGCTCTCCGTGAGTTGTATCACTGATCCTCAGAAGATTCTGACTCCTACCAGGGCAGAGTTAATTGTAACAACGTTTCTCAGAATTCAGCTTTTCTGGGCAGGCTGGGCATTCTAGGGTATAGACTTTCTGTGCCAAGTCAACATTCTGGTGAGATCTGCTGTCCCCATCAGTGAAAGAGATGACTGGTGAAGACGGCAGCTGATAGAGAGCTCTAGGGTCCCCATGGATCCAGGACTCTGTGTCAGATTGCTCAGTCTCCTCGTACATACATCCCGAGGTCTTGACAGTGGGCACCTGCCCTGGCTTCCCTGCCAACACTTGTTAATCCAATAAATTCTAAACCTGACTGATCCAGAGAATCACATGGGGAGCTTTAACAATTTAGATCCCGGCCCCACCTTGAATATTCTAATTTTGCAGAATTCAGGAGGAGTTTCCCAGGTTTGGAAATCTTGGATGTAGTGAAGATTCAGTTTTGTATTCCTAAGTAAAAACATATCCAGCTCTAGAGAGCAGGTAATGTGTGTGTGTGTGTTACTCTGTTGTGTCTGACTCTTTGCAGCCCCACGGACTGTAGCCCACCAGGCTTCTCTATTAATGGGATTCTCCAGGCAAGAATACTGGAGTGGGTTGCCATTTCTTAACTCTAGGGCATCTTCCCAACCTCTTACCTCCTGCATTGGCAGGTGGGTTCTTTACCGCCTGAGCTATCAAGGAAGCCCGAGAGCAGGTATATGAGAACACAATGTCTGCTATTTCTTGCTACCAAGAAATGATGAGAAGGCATATATATTTTATCCATATCTATGAGAAAGTTTTAAAGGATTTTTTACATTTTGTTGCTAAGAGAAAGGCTCTTTCATTTTTATAAATTGACATCTACATTTAGGAAGTGTGAATGTCAAGAATGTTTGATGACTTTTTTATATTTTAGACTTAATTTTGTTTTAAAAGAGCTGTATATGGAGAAGATGTTGCTAGGCTTTGCAGGATCCTGGATTTTCAACCAGTCCTTCTGATTGCACCACCTAGAAACATCTAGTGTGATCTACCATCCCAGCTTGCAGATTTTAACACTGAAGGTTCTGCTGTGTACCATGAAACACCTCAGTTTTGGGCAAACAAGAAAGTTGGTGACTCTAGCTACACCCTAGGAACAAGACACTTGGTGTCTTCAATCCTAAGGCCATTCCAGGCTTGCCTGGGCTCTGGTGGACTTCCCTAGCAGGCCTAAGGTTCCCCTTTCTCTAGTCATGCACTTCCAGATCCCAAACTTTTGTTGACCTTTCTGTGCTACTTCTCTTTGTCTATCTGGAATTTTACTTTTGTGGATACCCTTTGCATTATTTTAGAAAGGTGTTAGCAAATGATGGAAATAACCATCCTGTATGCAAGATATTGTTTATTTATTGTGGGCTTTGAAATTTTTGTTTCTGTTGGGATAGAATTGAAATATATTGATAACATTGTATAGCTTTAAGATGTACACCAATTTGACTTGATATGCTTGTGTATTACAGTATAGTCACCATGATCGTGTTAGCTAATACCTCTACGTATCGTATAATTATCATTTCTTGTACATAGTGGGAACAATAAGTTCTAGTCTCCTAGAGACTTTGAAGTTTATCATGCAGTATTGTTGTCTATAATGTTATTGTGGACTTTGATGGTTTATCAAATTGCACATCAGAAATTAGGTGAAACTTTACCTAAAACCTATTCCAAGGCCCCAGAAGAAGAGAGCTTCCCCCTAACTACTAGGAGTTAGTTCCTAGAGCCCCCTTTCTTTTTAAAATCTATTAAACTATAGTTGATTTACAATATTATGTTAATTTCTGTTGAACAGCAAAGTGATTCAATTATATATATATATATATATATATATATATAATGCACATGTTCTTTTCCATATTCTTTTCCGTTTTGGCTTTATCGTAAGATATTGAGTATAGTTCCTGGTGCTATACATAGGACCTTGTTCTCTATTTCTGTGAGTCCGTTTCATAGATACATTTATTTGTGTCATATTTTAGATTCGACATGTAAGTAATATCATATGGTGTTTATCTTTCTGATTTACTTCATTTAGATTGATAATCTCTAGGTCCGTCCATGTTGCTGCAAATGGCATTTCATCCTTTTTTATAGCTGAGTAATACTCCATTGTGTATATGTATCACATCTTTATTCATCTGTTGATGGACACTTAAGTTGTTTGTGTCTTGGTTATTTTGAATAGTGCTGCTATGAGCATAGGGGTACAGGTATCTTTTTGAATTATAGCTTTGTCTGTATATATGCTTGGGAGTGGGATTACTGGATCATATGGCAACTCTAGTTTTAGTTTCTTGAGAAACCTCCATACTGCATCAGTTTACATTCACACCAATGGTGTTCCCTTTTTTCCCACACCCTCTCCTCATTGTAAGTTTTGATTTTCATTTCTCTACTAATTAGTGATGTTGGGCATCTTTTCACGTGCTTGTTGGCCACCTATATGCTGGAGCTCCCTTTCCCATTTTTTTTTCTTTTCTTTTTTTTTTTTTTTTTACCATTTGCTACTTGGATTCTGGGCTTCCCTGGTGGCTCAGATGGTAAAGAATCTGCCTGCAGTGCAGGAGACCCAGTTTTGATCCATGGGTCAGGAAGAGCCCCTAAAGAAGGGAATAGCTACCCACTCCAGTATTTTTGCCTGGAGAATTCTATGGACAGAGGAGCCCAGAGGGCTGCATAGTCCATGGGGTCAAAAAGAGTTGGACATGACTGGGCAACTATCATTTTCACTTTATTTGGATCCTGCCCGCTTATTAGCCCACTTTCAATTTCCACAAAAGTCTGCACACCCAAGGGTTTTGTAAATTTAGTTAAAAAGAAAAACTCTCCAAAATTATTGGGTGGCAGGCAGTGTCATAGGACAGGTCACATGACCACTGGCCACATTGCCCTCCCCACAGTCTCTCCAGACTACAGGACACTTCTGTCTGCATACAGGTACGCAGAGTGTCAGCTTCTATCACGAAAAGTGTTTTGATGACTGCTCTTTGTTCCATGCCATAATATTAAAATGAGAGAGTAAAAAAAAAAGAATGTTACAAGAAACAGAAAAAATAATAATAATAAAATACAATAAAATGAGAGAGTAAACATAAGGTGTTTATTTTGCTAATTATTAAGCTGTACAGAGTTGGGGTATTGGGTATCAAAGTCCCTTGCACTTTAAAGTTAGGAAATGAGAGGGATTATATCCTATAAAATCAACCATTTCCATTTCAGATAGCAGCAAGAGTAAGAATTGGGAGAAGGTGAGTGGCTTCTATATCATTTCAATATAACAAGAGGAATAAGAAAGATGATTATGGATGTTCTATTCAAGGACTTTACACATGCCAACACTTTTACTTTGATGATTTCACTATCATTCCTATTTTCTAGATGAGGAAATTGTAGCTTATGATTGTTAAAACAAAAACCTTGCCCAAGTTTGTACAAGTAGCAGATATAGGATTCCTTCTCAGGCAACCTGACCCAAGAGCATGTGCTCTTTATCTATATCCACATCACACCAAGAATGTGGAATGCTCTTTTTCACAAATGTGTCTGCTGCACATAATTTCAGAGCTGGTAGTAAAGAAGTACAATAGTGTTTCTCTTTTTGTGCTTTGATTATAAAGCTTGGGTTACCAGCAGCTAGGTGCTCCCCAGCTCCCTGCTGCTGTTGCTCCTAAGTCACTTCAGTCGTGTCCGACTCTGTGTGACCCCGTAGACAGCAGGCCACCAGGCTCCCCTGTCCCTGGGATTCTCCAGGCAAGAACACTGGAGTGGGTTGCCATGTCCTTCTCCAATGCATGAAAGTGAAAATTGAAAGTGAAGTCGCTCAGTCATGTTCGACTCTAGCGACCCCGTGGACTGCAGCCCACCAGGCTCCTCCGTCCATGGGATTTTCTAGGCTCCCTAGGACTGCACTAATGACCTTCTGGCTTCAGCATCCATGAGGATGTGCAGGAGTTACTGGGCTGGGCTCTGCTTCATTGTAGCTGTCAGCACTGAATCACTGGAGTGGAGCGGAGCTCTCCCAGCCACCATCCCTTCACAGGAGATCATGGCTCACAGTCTTCTCTCTGTGATCTGAGCATCCCCTTCTCCCTCTGCTTCACAGCCCTCTGCAGGCTCTCCGCCACCAGGAACCCTCTGTAACACGCCAGGAATCAGGAGTGAACTACAGCTTGGGCTGAGAACACTGGTTCTCTGTGTTTGATACTAATAGGAACCATTTTTACAGGTTTTGATAAACTTCATTTCCTTTTTCTTGACACTGTGGTAACAAACATCTATAGATTTCAAAGGAGGTGTGAAAAGTGTTACAATAAATTTAAAAATTTAAAAAGTTTAGCTCTTGTCTCTCTTCAACAGAGGAATGGATTTTTTTCCCTAGAAGTGGAAAAAAGAAGGACCCATACCTCTTTCAATATTCTCTGTGATTGAAACTTGTTGGTTTGATTAAGAGAAGAGTGAAATAGCTGAGCCTGCATGTCTGTAATTCTTTTTTTTTTTTTAATTTTGGAGTATAGTTGATTTACAATGTTATGTTAATTTCAGGTATACAGCATAGTGATTCAGTTATATGTATATTCATTCTTTTTCAGATTCTTTTTCCATTTAGGTTTTGCAGAATATTTAGTAGAGTTCTCTCTGTTATACAGTACATTATAACCCATTTGCTCCAGGTCATGAAGGTTCAGTCAGTACACGGAGAAATCAGGATATCCTGTTGAAAAACAGGGACCCCCTTCTACTTCAGCTCTTTTCGGATACTCTTAATTTTGTCTTTAAAATGGGGATAATGGCTTCAAGTTTCCTGCTCAGTATAGAGGGAACTTGGAAGTGGTCACTCGTATCCTCGTATAAGAGAAAAGCTGAACAAACTGAAAATTAACAACTCTTCTTAGATACATCGGAGAATTGAGGTCACAGGGGAAAATGCTGCCACCAGACTGGGGAGAATCACAGTTTACTGGAATAGAAGCCTCCACAGGGATCAGTACTATGGGAGGAAAACCTAAATGTAATTGATGAAGAAAATGTAGCCTGTAGTTGATCAATTGCTAGAGATGCCATGTGGACAAGTCTAAGAAATAAAAACTCCAGGGGGCCTCACAAAGTTTTGAATTTTACCTTCAAGAGCTCTGCTAAACTCTCATAGTTAAGGTTGGGAAAAAAATTCCCTTATGCTTCTATCGGGGGCTGAGGAAAGGTGGCCTTTCTGAAATACACTCAGGACATTCAGTTCCTCTAACATGGGGGTGCTAACAGGTAGATATTGATATCTGGGGGCAGTGAAAGGATGAGATGTGATAATATGTGTAAAGCATGTAGTACAGTGTCTGTAAGAGCTGGTGCAGTTATTTTACCATTTTCCTGTGCATCCGCTGTGTGTTTTCCACATGTACTAAAGAACCTATGCATGGAATAGAGATCCAGATGCAGTCTGCAAGAATGTCTGTGAAACTGAGCTTGAGGAATATCCTTAAAACTTAGAGCAACTTGCATCTTGGAAGTGTAACTATAATTTGGTGTATCATCATTTACATTCCCCAGGAGTCCCATGAAATAGTAATTCATTCCCTTCCAACACAAAGAAAAGAGACAATTTCCCAATGCTACTTTACTTCCTAGGTCCTTTACTTCAGAAATCAGGGTTGGAAAAACCACTATTTACCCTCTAGTGTCCTGGCAACTTCCAGGTCCCTGGATAGCATCTTTTCAGCGCAGTGGTGATGGGTCTGCAGTGATATGGATAGTGTTTATTGCTTCTCCACTGGCTCTCGCCAGAGCAAACAGTAGCAGACACACAGAGAAATTGTTGGCTGGAGACTGCAAAGAACATCACAGTTACAATCCATTCTAAAGAGACAAGCACAGAGGCAGGCAAACCAAGCACAGAGGAGCCCTTCGCCAGGAGAAACCACCAGGGGCCAGGTGACAGGTGTTTGAAAATCCTGTGTTTTAATATTTTCCCTCTTGGTTTTTTAAGATTTAGTCTTACCTTTGGAAATCTCAGAAATAATTCCTTTTATTACCCTTTTCTTTTCCCTCAGGTAACAACTGAGATTTGAAACTAATTTATGTATTTCCATGCTTCTCATATATAAGGCCCATCCTTACTTTCAGTCTTCCAGTTTCAAAGAATTGCATTTCATTTTCTGGATAATTTACCCTCATTCTTCTTCCCATTGACCTTCAGGCTGTTACCAGTAGTAGTTGATGGAACATAGTACATTTAAAATGACTTCTTTCTGTTTTTCTCATCAGATGCACAAAATGGCTTAGTGTAGTTTAGTTTCTTAAGCACCCAAGGGAATTCCTGCAGATAATTTGGCTTTCTTATTTATTTGGAAGAGCTAATGTTCAACAATTCTGAAGTAGACTGTGGTTGCCTGTGTTCGTCAAAGGTAATCTGCTTGGTCCCTGGTCAGTAGGACTTCTGGGGAAACTATAATTGAAATTAAAAATGACACATCAATTAAACCTATGATCTGTTCACTTGCTATTGAACCAAGGGACACCCAGAGGGCCAGCACAGTGACTTTGCAAGGCGCTAACTCCCAGAGGTTAAAAATTTGCTTCAAACTTGCCAAGGTCCTTAAGGACATATGGTAGAGGTCTCATTCATAGATTTATATATTCAGCAGGGTAAAAAAAATTCATTGTTATTTGTCTACCACCTTATTAGCATTTTGATTAGCATCTTAAGTGAGTATATATAAAATGCATACTGATTAAACTTAGGAATGACATAGATCTGGAAGGGATAACTAATATTTTTGATGAAAGGACATAAAGTTATCAGAACAGAATAGAATTGGAAATCGAAACAAGCAAAAGGAAGTGTAATAGAAAACATATAAAGGTTGACACTTTCATTAAAAAGTACATCGCCAAGGCATAGGATCAGGATAGGGGAGACCCATGTTTTTAACAGTGAATGTGAAAAAAGGCGCTGAACATTTGAGAATTACTTTATGGTTAAGTCAAGTGTGATAGGACATAAGAATATTATTATACTCTGCACTGACCAGATAAATATCTGGAATATTGTGACCAATTGTAGGAGCCATGCATGGGATTTTGACATTTGCAGAGATGTCAGCTTTAACCTAGATATGTGGGCTGCTTTGAGCACGTCCCATGTGGAACAGAGGGGCTAAAGAAGCTGAGATTATCCAGTCAGGGGGAGAGTAAATGAGTAATGTAAATGAGTAAATGAGTCAACTCTCTTTGATTCGTAAGGCAGAACACATGAACAGAAGCTATAGGGAAGTAGATTTTAGCTCAAATTTATGGAAGAAACTTTTAACAATTGTAGTTGTTCATCAATGAAGTAGGCTGTTTCACAGCCCAGTGAACTTTCTGTCCCTTGATGGGAAGGGCTAGGCTTGAATACCAGCGTCATGCCAGCAAGGGGGAGACTGTGATAAGTTGAAGAAGGACAACCCTCAACAGTCTTTCCCACTCTGTGATTCTTTTAATTAATTTAAGATTAATACAATTAAAAGGCTTTTCTTATATCTATCTTTTATAAAATCCAGTTCACTCTCTGGGACTTCCTTCATGCTTACTCACGTTTTCATATTTTCCCATGAACATTTCAGAAACGTTCACATGAACATATTTAAAAGTGTAGGCAAACTTACGTAGTGACTGTCTGTCCCTTTGACATTCATATGCTGTCAGATCGCTTCATTTTTTACTGGGGTATAGTCGACTTACAATGTGACGTTGCTCTCAGGTGTACAGCACAATGAGTCCGTTATACGTATATCCACTCTCTCAGGCTTTTTCCCCATACAGGCCATTACAGAGGATTGAGTTGAGATCCCTGTGCTATACAGTAGGTCTTCATTAGTTACCTGCTTTGTACTAATGTGTATATGTCAATCCCAATCATCCAATTTATCCCTCTCCCCCTTTCCTTCCTGGTAACTGTAAGATTGTTTTCTACATTTGTGACTGTTTCTGTTTTGTAAATAAAAATCGCTTCATTTCTATCCTCAACAAGATTAGGGCAGTCTACTCCATTCTATACGCCAGGATTTGTTTCATTATTCCAAAGTTTAATGAAACACATATGCATTCTGAATGCACATCTTTGGGACTCACTGTGAATCTTATGGGGCTTCCCTGGTGACGCAGATGATAAGGAATCTGCCTGCAATGCAGGAGACCAGGGTTTGATCCCTGGAGAAGGGAAGATTCCCTGGAAAAGGGAATGGCAACCCCCTCCAGCATTCTTGCCTGGAGAATTCTATGGCCAGGGTAGCCTGGTGAGTTACAGTTCATGGGGTCTCAAAGAGTTGGATGAATCCTATTGGGGATATAAATCAGGAAATAGTTTAAAGAAACCACGTACCATCTTCAAGGTTAGCAGGTTGACAGACTCTTCTAATTAATCCTTTGGAGGATCTAGATCCACGTATCCACCAGCCTCATCCTCGCTCATCCTCTGTACTCCTGCCACATTATCTGCTGCCACTGCAACTGGTATAATCAGCCTTTAAAATTGACCATCTGCTATTTCTTATGCTGGAGAAAATTCCAGTATGGTTTTCTCTGTGTAAATCGCTACAGTTACATTTAAAAAGTGCATATCATGATGATGCCTATATTTCTGTAGGTTTTGGAGTTGGTCTAATTTTGGACTAGGACTTGGGATTGATCAGCTTTCTTTATCACATTTTCTTTCAAGGCAGCCTAGAAATCCACAGGAATCAGTTAGAATCCCACCTCAGGGTATTGGTAGGTAGGTAATCAGGCTGAGAAAATGAGCAGGTCTAGGATACTCATAGAGTTGTTTTCCGACTATGGCTTAACTGAACATGCTTAATTCAGAACCTAGTCTCTGGGCTAGTTCACATAAAAGATGGTAAAAAGATCTTCTTAACAAAGACCAATTGCAGGCCTGGTGAAGCTTAGCACCTCCATAAGGGGGGAGTCTTAATTGGTGAAAGGCTTATGTCTGGAGGAATAGAAGTGTCAAACAAAACAGTTACCTGGCTTTCTGGGGTGTCAAAATTTGTCAGAGCAAGACATCATTGTTCAAACCAATAGTCAAGAATTATAATCCTATTTTTGTTCTTGGCAGACTGCTTGTGTTGGGGGAAGTTTACCTTAGCATGTAGATTCCTGGGTCAGAAAGGAGAATGATGATACATGCCTGTTTTACTGGCCTAGTTTTTCCCACTGGTAAGCAATCATTACAGTCGTATTTACTGAAGACATATGTGTGGTTTCGTGGATGTAAGATAGAAAAATGCTTAAGCTTATATTTATTAAGAAAGTGTGAAATGCAATCAGAATGTTTACTGTCCTTAAATTTAATAATATATACAAATTTTCTTTTTGCCTTTATTCTTGCTCATATGGTTGTGTTCTCCTACTGGCAATATTTCTAAAAAGGAAATACATTATTGCACCATCTCTCCTTTTCTCTTTCCCTCAGTTGTTTTACATATCTCTGATTTTAGCAGCCAATGTGGTCTTAGATGAGACTGAGCACTATATATTGTTTCTAGTGTTCAAATGTCTTCTGGGGCTTTTCTCTTTCAGTTCAGTTCAGTTGCTCAGTCATGTCCAACTCTGCGACCCTGTGGACTGCAGCACGCCAGGCTTCCCTGTCCACACCAACTCCCGGAGATTACTCAAATTCATGTCCATCGAGTCGGTGATGCAATCCAACCATCTCATCCTCTGTCATCCCCTTCTCCTCCTGCCCTCAATCTTTCCCAGCATCAGGGTCTTTTCAGATGAGTCAGTTCTTCTCATCAGGTGGCCAAAGAATTGGAATTTCAACTTCAGCATCAGTCCTTCCAATGAATATTCAGGACTGACTTCCTTTAGGATGGACTTGTTGGATCTCCTCGCAGTCCAAGGGGCTCTCAAGTCTTCTCCAACACCACAGTTCAAAAGAATCATTTCTTCAGTGCTCAGCTTTCTTTATAGTCCAACTCTCACATCCATATATGACTACTGGAAAAACCATAGGTTTGACTAGATGGACCTTTGTTGGCAAAGTAGTTTCTCTGCTTTTTAATATGCTGTCTAGATTGGTCATAACTTTTCTTCCAAGGAGCAAGCGTCTTTTAATTTCATGGTTGCAGTCACCATCTGCAGTGATTTTGGAACCCCCCAAAATAAAGTCTGTCACTGTTTCCATTGCTTCCCCATCTATTTGCCATGAAGTGATGGGACCACATGCCATGATCTTAGTTTTCTGAATGTTGAGTTTTAAGTCAACTTTTTCACTCTCCTCTTTCACTTTCATCAGGAGGCTCTTTAGTTCTCCTTTGCTTTCTGCCATGAGGGTGGTGTCATGTGCATGTCATCTGCATGAGGTTATTGGTATTTCTCCTGGCAATCTTTATTCCAGCTTGTGCTTCTTCCAGCCCAGCGTTTCTCATGATGTACTTTGCATATAAGTTAAATAAGCAGGGTGACAATATACAGCCTTGACATATTCCTTTACCTATTTGGAACTAGTCTGTTGTTCCATGTCCAGTTCTAACTGTTACTTCCTGACCTGCATACAAATTTCTCAAAAGGCAGGTCAGGTTGTCTGGTATTTCCATCTCTTTCAGAATTTTCCACAGTTTATTGTGATCCACACAGTCAAAGGCTTTGGCATAGTCAATAAAGCCGAAGTAGATGTTTTTCTTGAACTCTTGTGTTTTTTTGATGATCCAGTGGATGTTGGCAATTTGATCTCTGGTTCCTCTGCCTTTTCTGGAAGTTCACGATTCATGTACTGTTGAAGCCTGGCTTGGAGAATTTTGAGCATTATTGTGCTAGGGTGTGAGATGAGTGCAATTGTGCGGTAGTTTGAGCATTCTTTGGCATTGCCTTTCTTTGGGATTGGAATGAAAACTGACCTTTTCCAGTCCTGTGGCCACTGCTGAGTTTTCCAAATTTGCTGGCATATTGAGTGCAGCACTTTCACAGCATCATCTTTTAGGCTTTGAAATAGCTCAACTGGAATTCCATCACCTCCACTAGCTTTGTTCATAGTGAGGCTTCCTAAGGCTCATTTGACTTCACATTCCAGGATGTCTGTTTCTAGGTAGTATCACACCAACATGGTTATCTGGGTCATGAAGATCTATTTTGTATATTTCTTCTATGTATTTTTGCCACCTCTTTGCCGCCCCCCTAATAGAGAGATGGGATTTCCCTGGTAGCTCAGTTGGTAGAGAATCTGCCTGCAGTGCAGGAGACCCAGGTTCAATCCCCAGGTTAGGAAGATCCGCTGGAGAAGAAAATGGCAACCCACTCCAGTATTCTTGCCTGGAAAATTCTATGGACCCAGGAGCCTGGTGGGCTGCAGTCCATGGTGTCGTAAGAGTCGGACACAACTTAGCAAGTAAACCACCAGCAATAGAAGGATACACTTATTAATCAGATTTTATAAGGAATGAAAAAAGACTGTCTAGCCAAGGACTTTAGACAGACAATAGAACTTTCTGCAGTTATGAGCGCCCTGGACCTGCACTATCCAGTGTTGTAGCCACTGACCTCAAGTAGCTCTTGTGCATTTGACACGTGGCTAATGTGAATGAGGAACTAAATTTTAATTTTATTTAGTTTAAATATATACAGGCATATGTGACTAGTAGCTACTGTATTGAAGAGCACAGCAAACAAAGAATTCATAGCATCAGCAAAGATAATCGGGTAAATGCACTGATCAGTGGGATTTACCCTTCTAACCGCCTCATTTCTATATGGAGGCAGATGTCACTTAGAGGAATGCAGCAGGGTTTTTGGTAGATGTTAAAATGGTCATCGAAAAAAGGTGAGGGAAAATCCACCCAGAGGATTTTTAATTATTATAGAGATTATTCTTTATTCTATGCTGGTTTCTTTATACATCTGTCATACAGATTTACCATCGGTTATTTTCACAAGTGTTTCAGGTTGGATTGTACTTTTTTTTCCATTTTGTAGAAGAGAGGAAACTGAGGTACACTGATTAAAAAAAAAAACAAAAAACTCAATATTCCAGAGCCAGTAAGTGGTGGAAGCAAGGTTTGAACCAGGTAGAGTTCTTCATGAATGCATCTGCAATGAATCTTTCCCACATTGTCTTTAGAGCATATGTGCTTATTTCCTTAGTTCTCTTTGGGAACTGGGCTGGGAGGTGTTAAGAACATGAGCCCTGGCACCACACTGGTTGATTTGAATCCTGCCTCTACTACTTACAAAGTGTGTGAAATTGAGCAAATTACTTAGTATCTCGGAGCCTCAATTGTCTCCTTTTAATACGTAAATAATAAAGGCACCCACTTACAGGGTTGTGATGAGGGTTAACAGTTCCTGGCACATTGTTTGAACCATATGTATTTGTCATTATCATTATTTTTTATTTGAAAGAGATTGATCATGTATGTAAAGATGTTGACTTAAAGTGATATCGATAGATGAAATAGAGATAGGCTTTGGGTATGCTTCCCTAGAAAATAAGAGAGACCCTAGTAATTCAGATAACTCAGGAAAAAGCACCCTGCTGTTCAGCCACTTTGGAGTCGCTGTCACTGGAATTACAAAGTTCCAGAATCTGCATGCCCTCATATCTTCACGTTTCATGTTACATCTCCTTTGGTGTCTTTGATTTGTTCTGAATGCTGAGCAGTGACAAACACTAACACAGCTGGAAAGAGCCGTAAGATTTGCTTTTCTGTCTTCCAGCAGGGAATTATTGCCATGGATACCAGCATCAGAGGAAGGCTGGGGAGCTCTCTCAACTTGTCTCCTAAGTGGTCTGACATCTGTTTCTGGCAAGGCCAATAATGAATGTGCTGCTAGCTTCATAGCAAACGGAAGACTCATCCACACCTCTTTTGTTTTTTCCCCACAGATGGCCTCTGCCCAAGATGCCAGGTATGGCCAGAAAGACTCCTCTGATCAGAACTTTGACTACATGTTCAAACTGCTCATCATTGGCAATAGCAGCGTGGGGAAGACATCTTTTCTCTTCCGTTACGCAGATGACTCCTTTACATCTGCGTTCGTCAGCACAGTTGGGATCGATTTCAAAGTCAAAACTGTATTCAAAAATGAAAAGAGAATTAAGCTTCAGATTTGGGTAAGTGACTTTGAACCAACAGCATCCTTCAGCCTAGGACATCGACCATGTATGTGTGTGAGGCACACGCTTTCTGCCTTGTTCTGATCCCACGGGGGTCCGTCAGCCTCCCTTGCCAGGTTCTTTGCCACAGCACGTTCTAGGTCAGAGGCCAAGCGAGTGATGCCTCTCTAAGGTGTGGAGACTGAATTAGACCTTGTTGTCATCTGATGCTTCTTAAGACTCTTTAGAAGAAAGAAAATCCAAATGTCTGTCTGTATGGTAAGGAACACTCAGTAGAAAGTCTGGCGCGGTCTTGTACGGCTGTGTGACCTGGAGCACGTCTCTGAGACCTTCTCCGCCACTTTTCTAATCCACAAAATAGGCAAACTGAAACTAGCCTTTTCAGGTCACAGGAAGCAGCCTGCCCTGGTCATTTTAAAGCATAATATAGAGAAAGCTTAGGTTTAGTCCCTTCATAATGCCCCAGCTAAATTTTGTAAAGTGTCTATTTAATCTCCTCAGACCTTGTGTTTTCAGCGCCAAGAGTTATGTTTAGCACACAGCCCAACATGGCAAGACACATGAAATAAAGTATTTATTTTAAACAGGGTTTTTCCCTAAGGAGAAAGTTTTTCAATAAGTTTTGAGACCATGTGCCTGGCTTTCTGCCTCTCCTCACCCCCTGTAGAAGATCAGAGATTCCTTAACTAAATGGTTGTGGTAACTGAGGAGAATAGCAAGCGAGAAACAGAAGAAAAAGTACATATGGGTAGCAGGTTTGAAATAAATAAGAGATGAAGTAACAAAAAAATTGACTATACCAATAGAGAGTTATATAGTATTTTTTGTACATCATGTAATGTATGGGCACCATGGTAGAATGCTTTTACAGTGAGTTTTGGTCCCCTTTCTCTGTTCTTTTGTACATCTGCCACTCAGATGGATTTGAGCTATAAATGGATGTTTCCCTAGAGTTTAGCTTTCTGTCTTCTTCTGAGACAATTCCAACACCTACTAACATTTGTTGCTGGTGCCAGGGTTGATTTATAGGACTGATGATAAGCTTGCCTCCTCAAATATGGAAAGCTGAAAGGAAGACAAATCTTGGAGTAAAGCATTTAAATTTTTTTAAAAGGAAAGATCCCTTAAGATATCTGTATATAATAAATACAGCAGATGTCCTTTCATATCTTAAAGCTCTTAGAAATAAAATTCAAAGGTGCGGGTATACATACAGGTAGATATCCTCTTAGGCGGCTTATTGTTAGTTTTTTTACTTATTCTCATTATGGAATTTTCAAAGTCTAATTAGAACTCAGGAAAGAACTTGGAAAAATAGACTCAGTTCCCATTGCTGCTCTACTGGTTCCTAAAGATAGTTTTGTTAGGTGGATCCCTCTTTAGAAGCATGCAGCTCTGTTTGTGGAGACAGAAAGAGCTGTGTTTATTGCTTCACATTCTCTTCCTTTTGAGCTTTAAGCAACCGATTATTATATGGAGATAACTGTCAGATCCAGGCCTAAGAAAGGTCTCTGTTTTCATGGACTTTGCTGAATTGAAAATTAATTTGGTAACTAGACATCATTTACCTTTGTGACCATGTTCTTTCTGCTAATACGGAAGAACTGTCATTTCTCTGGCTGACAGCTCCTGCCATTAATCTTAGGAATGTTTAAAGGTGGTGGTTGTGACTGTTTAGGTAAAACACCAACATGGTGTATAAGTGCAGTCCTATAATTTCTAGCAGTTTCTCAATTTAGGTTCTTGAAAGAATTGCTCTGTAGAGATATAAAGTCATCTGTCCTTAATATAAAACAGATATACTTTCAAATAATATACATTTTTGAGAATTATAATCTCATACTTACAAAAATATTTCAAAACCCTCAGTGATAGTACCAGGCCAGAGCTCACTGCTGTACAATGAAATTCGGTTGCATCTGTTCAGGTCTTCTGCATGAAAGTTGCTCTTTTCTGAGCCTTGCAAAGCCCAATTTGGCTCTCTGAACTGCTTCTACTCTGATAACCTCCTCGTGCTTCTCAGTTTCCATTAACTTCACTAAAAAGCCCCTGACATATAAATATGTTCAAATTTGTCTCTACTTATCCATAATCCAGGCTTCCCCAGTGGCTCAGTGGTAAAGAATCTGCCTGCAATGCAGGAGGCACAGGAAATGCGGGTTTGATTGCTGGATCGGGAAGATCCCCTGGAGAAGGGCATGGCAATCCACTCCAGTGTTCTTGCCTGGAGAATCCCCATGGACAAAGAGGCCTGGTGGGCTACAGTTCATGGGGTTACAAAGAGTCGGACACAGTTGAAGCAACTTCCATGCACACATGCATCCATAATCCACCATTTCCCCCAAACTTCTAATTCTCTTCATAGCCCAGTCCAGCCTGGGACCTCATTCTCCATTCTGTGGACACCCACACTCCCTTCAGGGATAAACCACTCAGGAACCCTTCACCCAGCTCTCTCCTGTCACAGTGGTAGTCTGATGGCCACTATTTTCTTTGTGATCAAAACAATCTTATTTCTTCCTCTTAGGGACATTGGGAACTCTTAACGTGCCCATGATTCTGGGGGTGTGAAAATAGATTTGACACTACCTTATTCCAACTGGTCTACTAGTTTGTGAACTACTCAAAAGCAAAGATTTTGGCTCATTGAACCTATAGTATGGTTGGGAAAAGAAATGAATACTCATGGAGTAATTGTATGTCTATAAGCAAAAATCAAGCTGTGTAAATATTATACGTGGCTAGCATTTATTGAACATATACCTATGCCTTATATCTAATTCCCACAACAACCAAACTCTCTATTATTACTCCTATTTTATACAAGAAACCTAAAGGTTTTTGTTATTGTTCACTTGCTAAGTCATGTCTGACAAATTAAATAGCTTGTCCAAGATCATAGATGTCAAGGGGTTGATTCCAGGCTAGGTCTATCAAATTCTAATGCTTTGGTTTGTTCCTCTTCACCATGTTGCCCTAATTAAGACACGTTCTCAAAACAGGTGATAGAATCTTAGACAATGTATCCTGGGATGCTGAAGAACATGTTTTTGAAAGAGTCTGACCATCTCAGTGACTTCAGTCATGCAGAGGGAGAAAGGATAAAGAGTAACAGGCTAGCTTGCTTAAATCTAAACATTCCAATAGTAATTCTAGGGGTTCTTGCTTTGTTATAACTATCAGTTCAATTCAGTTCAGTCGCTCAGTCGTGTCCGACTCTTTGCAACCCCATGAATCGCAGCACGCCAGGCCTCCCTGTCCATAACCAACTCCCGGAATTCACTCAGACTCATATAACTATAGTCGGAAATAATTAGCTGTGTACGGTTTTTTTTTTACTTTATTTATTTGTGACTGTATCTGCCATTGATGGTTTGCCATTTTATATGCTAGTAGTCAAACATGAACTGTTTTCCCCAGCGAATAGTATTTTTATACACTTGTATTAATGTGTAACAAATTCATTAGTTAGTGAGTTAGTTAGTTCAGTCACTCAGTCGTGTCCAACTCTTTGCAACCCCATGAATTGCAGCACGCCAGGCCTCCCTGTCCATCACCAACTCCCGGAGTTCACCCAAACTCATGTGCATCGAGTCGGTGATGCCATCCAGCCATCTCATCCTCTGTCGTCCCCTTCTCCTTCTGCCCCCAATCCCTCCCAGCATCAGGGTCTTTTCCAATGAGTCAACTCTTTGCATGAAGTGGCCAAAGTATTGGAGTTTCAGCCTCAGCATCAGTCCTTCCAATGAACAGCCAGGAGTGGTCTCCTTTAGAATGGACTGGTTGGATCTCCTTGCAGTCCAAGGGACTCACAAGATTCATTAAGGTGTCCACAACTATCTTAGCCTGTACTGTGTATAATCTGTTTCTACTTGCAACATTTCTGGAACCAAATGTGGGAGTTTTCCAAACCAAGGAATTCTTCATTTCTATGCAGATACTAATGAGATGTCCTGTAATTTAATACAATGTTGACACTAATTACCCAGAGTTAGCACAGATCCCCAGAGAAGGCAATGGCACCCCACTCCAGTACTCTTGCCTGGAAAACCCCATGGATGGAGGAGCCTGGTAGGCTATAGTCCATGGGGTCACTAAGAGTCGGACACGATTGAGTGACCTCACTTTCACTTTTCACTTGCATGCATTGGAGAAGGAAATGGCAACCCCCTCCAGTGTTCTTGCCTGGAGAATCCCAGGGATGGAGAAGCCTGGTGGGCTGCCGTTTATGGGGTCGCACAGAGTCAGACACGACTGAAGCAACTTAGCAGCAGCAGCACAGATCCCACAAGTAAAGGAATCAGTTCCACAAACCTATCCCTTCTCCTCCCATCCCCCACTTCAGACACCCGTCACAAATCTGGGCCCTTGTGCTTTTGATCTACAGGCTATAAATTGACAGGTCCACAACCCCACCCCTCAGGGTTGATAAGTTGCTAGAACAGCTCACAGATATCAGGAAAAGTTTACCTACTGTTACCAATTTGTTATAAAGGACACAACTCAGGAACAACCAGATGGAAGAGAAGCATAGGGCACATTTTTGTGGGGGAGGGTGGGTGCAGCATCCTGCAGTCTCTCGTGTGTCGCCCTCCCAGCGCCCTAATACATTCACCAACACCAAAGCTCTCTAAACCTCATCCTTTTGGATTTTTATGGAGCTCCCTTTACATACGCATGACAGATGCAATCCTTGGTCATTGGTGATTAATTCAGTCTTCAGCCTGTCTTCCCTCCCAGAGGTCAGGGTTGGGGGTGAAAGTTTCAACTTTTTGATCACATAGTTTGTTCTTCTGACAGTCAACCCCTATTCTTTTTATTTTTTATTTTATATTGGAATATAGTTGATTTACAATGTTGGAATAAGCCCCCATTTTGAAGCTATGTAGGTGTAAACCAGGAGTCACCTCATTGGCATGAACTCTTGGGTGGCTGGAAGGGGCTTATTATGAATAATAAAAGATGCTCCTTTCATTCCCATCACTTAGAAAATTCTAAGGATTATGGAAGCTCTGTGTCAGGAACCAGGAAGAAGACCAAATATGTGTTTCTTGTTCTATCACACTATCATAGCCTATTCTATATTTCAAAGGAAGAGAAGCAAAATTGTTTCATAGCGATAAAAATCATCATGGATTAGTCCAGTTCATTATTATCTCTACCAAGAAAAGCTGTAGATATTCATGTAATTCTGATTACTCTATTTTAAACTGTCCACAAATAGAACTGTTCCCAGGTTAGAAAATGAAGATATATGGAGAGGTGAAGTGATTTGACTTCACCTTACAGTTAGTGCCAGAGCAGAGTCTAAAATCCAGGTCTTTTTCTAGCTAAGCCAATCTGGTTGCTACTTCATGCTCAAAGTAAGTACTGTGTTATGACAATTGTGATACACCTCATACCTGGTTTCCAGTGTTGCCATTAGGCAAAGGAACGTCAAACTTGAGGCTAGAGTATTTCCACAATGTCAGCAGGAGAGAACCTGGGTGGTAAGATTGCCCAGTTTTTTATTTGTTGCTATTCAGTCACTAAATTGGGTCCAACTCTTTGTGACCCCATGGACTGCAGCACGCCAGGCTTCCCTGTCCTCCATTATCTCCCAGAGTTTGCTCAGACTCATGTCCATAGAGTCAGTGATGTATTCCAACCATTTCATCCTCTGTTGCCCCCTTTTCCTCCTCCCTTCAATCTTTCCCAGCATCAGGGTCTTTTCCAATGAGTTGGCTCTTCGCATCAGGTGGCAAAGTATTGGAGCTTCAGCTTCAACATCAGTCTTTCCAATGAATATTCAGGGTTGATTTCCTTTAGGATTGAGTGGTTTGATCTCCTTGCTGTTCAAGGGACTCTCAAGAGTCTTCTCCAGCACCACAGTTCAAAAGCATCAATTCTTTGATGCTCAGCCTTCTTTATGGTCCAACTCTCACATCCATCCATATGTGACTACTGGAAAAACCATAGCATTGACTATACAGACCTTTGTTGGCAAAGTGAAGTCTCTGCTTTTTAATATGTTGTCTAGGTTAGTCATAGCTTTTCTTCCAAGAAGCAAGAGTCTTTTAATTTCGTGAGTAGGTTTTTTGTATGTGCACTGGGGTGGGATGGGGTGGGGGGAATCTGAAACCACAGACTGGATTATTGGATTTTTAATGATCTGCATTTAAAGAAAGCATTTTAACAGCTACTAGAAACATTGACATTTCTTTCTGGATGTGTTACACCTCCTGTTTGTGGAAGTTGATTACTGCCTTGGAATAAACTTGTCTAGAGACCTACCATGGTTCATTTGTACTAGGTTACATTCCTTTAGTATCCTTACTAATCCCTCTGTCTTTCACTATATTAACATTTCTTGTTGCATTTTTATTTATTATCATTTCTGTGATTCTCAAGTCAAAATTTTTCAAAATTTTTGAGACTTCAAGTTTTAGAGCTGGTTCTTTTATTTTGTGTGTCTATTTAATTCTATGAAGAATATATTGGAGAACAATTGTATATCTTTTTTTTCTTTAAATACAGTAAAATATTTCACAGCTGGAGTCTATAATATTTTGCTTTTAAGTTTTAAGTAGTTTAGCTTCAGGAAGGGCTTTGTAGAGTGGATTTCCTCCCAGTGAGAAGATTGAAAAATAATACAACACCCATTATTAAGAATGTCTTTGTATTGTATTTATTTTCAGTGTCTGTATTATTAGTGTATGAACTTCGAAGTCTATAGCAATCTACAAAATAAAGAATACTGGTAATTCTTAAAACTAGACTATGTAGAGAACTGGGTTTTTGTTTTTTTTTTTTAATTTTATTTTTAAACTTTACAATATTGTATTAATTTTGCCCAACATCGAAATGAATCCGCCAGCGGTATACCCATGCTCCCCATCCTGAACCCTCCTCCCTCCTCCCTCCCCATACCCTCCCTCTGGGCCGTCCCAGTGCACCAGCCCCAAGCATCCGAGAACTGGGTTTAAATCTGTGGCTCCCCTGAATAAAAGGCAAGTTCCTTTACTGAAAGAAAGCACTTCTCCTTTTTAAGTTAGGTCTGCATTGTTCAAGTCCAGAAATCAAGGTTGCTTCTAACTAGTAAAAGACTTGACTTGAAAAATTGGAGGATGTAGGTTTAAAGTGGGCAGGGGGCAGGTAGACAAAGGGGATAGCTGTTTCCTTATTAATTAGAACTGGCATTTTATCATTTTTGCATTCTCTTTTTCCTACCCTCAACCTCACCACTCCTTATCCTTTCTGTCCCTCTTTCCCTGTTCCCCGTCTTCTTCCCTCCTTCATTTCTGAGCTCTGGCCAGCCTGAGTTAGTAAGAAAGTCATCCTCATGGTGATCGGAGGCCTGCCACATGCAGATGTACACGTTGTGCACTGGACAAGGGCACCAACCAGGGTTCAAGTGTGACTGTGCTCCAGCCAGAGTGCCACATGCTGAGCTGTGCTCAGCTCCAGGAACGGGTGCCTTTTCCTTTTCACGAAAATGGAATCTGCTCATCAAGCATGCGCTGCTGGTCCATATGCAATGAAAGGGAATTTTGATTTCCATCCAGCAACCATATATGTAGGCGGTGTCTCTATCAAAATCTAATGCAGGAGATGGATGAGTAAACTGAGAAGATATAAACCCTGCTTCCCCAGCTCAGTCCTGGAGGAAGATGGTATATTAAAAGACAGGTTTTATTGTTATTTAGATGTGTTGAGGCCCACAGATCAGGAAGCAACTGCCACTGAAATAGTAGTTTGTTATGCTCCAAGATTTTAAGAGAAGGACACATGGGCTTGGGGAAGAAGGCCCTTGGGAGCGAGGGGGAGTCCCTGAGTGGTTAGGAGGCAGAAAGGGGAATGGGAGGACAGCCTCTATTGTGGTTTCTGTATAAGGCATGTAAGCAGGCTGAGGACTGGTTAGTTTGAATTCCTGCAGCAGGCTCTGGGGCTTAGTGGCTTTCCTAAGTCATCAGATGCCTATTTGGCTCTGGAGTGATTAGGCCAGGGGGATAGTAGCCCAGTGTGAGAACCCAAGACTGGGGTGTTTGCCCTGTGAGCTCTGTATTGATGGTTTGCATTGAAAAGTGAGTTCCAATGAGTTGTTTACTGTCTCTCAGAGTTAACTGAGCAGGGCAGTCCCTCCAGGATTCACAAGCCCCAGCTGTCAAAGCATCTGAATACGGAAAGAAAAGTGAATGTGAAAGTTGCTCAGTCTTGTCTGACTCTTTGCGACCCCATGGGCTATACAGTCCATGGAATTCTCTAGGCCAGAATACTGGAATGGGTAGCCTTTACCTTCTCCAGGGCATCGTCCTAACCCAGGGATTGAACCCAGGGTTCGATTTTCCAGGTGGATTCTTTACCAGCTGAGCCACAAGGGAAGTAAAAGACATGCTTAATACAGCAGGCAGGTTCCTAGAGCCCCAGGGGTAGCTTTATGTCATTAATTCCACTCTGACAAATGCTTGTGGTTTCAACCATTCTCACTACAGACTCGGTGCATTTTTGGTTCTCAAAATTTAGAGACTTCAAGTGTTGGGGTCAAGAAAAGATCTTTAAGATTGTCCTGAAAATTTGATGATACAACTGATAAGAGCATCACTTTAATGAACCCAGTGTTGACCCACAAAGTAAGCACTTTGTGTGCATTTTAGAATGTATTTGCCAATGAAGGAATGTGGTTATTCCTATTAGCCCTGTTTAATAGATGAAGAAAATAGAGGGGAAAAAGTGGAAATAATGACAGATTTTATTTTCTTGGGCTCCAAAATCATTGCAGACAGTGACTACAGCCATGAAATTAAAAGATGCTTGCTCCTTGGAAGAAGAGCTATGACAAATCTAGACAGCATATTAAAAAGCAGAGACATTACTTTGCCGATAAAGGTCTGTATAGTCAAAGCTATGGTTTTTACAGTAATTGTGTATGGATGTGAGAGTTGGACCATAATGAAGGCTGAGTGCCAAAGAATTGATGCTTTAGAAGACTCTTGAGAGTCCCTTGAACAGCAAGGAGATAAAACCAGTCAATCCTAAAGGAAATCAACCCTGAATATAAAGGACTGATGCTGAAGCCAAAGCTATAATATTTTGGCCACCTGATGTAATGAGCAGATTCATTGGAAAAGATCCTGATGCTGGGAAAGATTGAGGGCAGGAGAAGAAGATGATAGAGGTTGAGATGGTTGGATGGCATCACTGACTCAATGGACATGAGTTTGAGGAAACTCTGGGCGTTGGTGAAGGACTGGGAAGCCTGGCGTGCTGCAGTCCATGGGGTTGCAAAGAGTTGGACACGACTTAGCCACTGAACTGAACTGATCCTAGAGAATGTTCCAAATGGATCTGAGAATGTATATTCTGCTGCTTTTGGACTGAATGCTCTATAAATATCAATTAAGTCCATCTGACTTAATATTTATAGAGCTTTAGATCAACCTGATCTAATGCTCTATAAACAACAGATAGGTCCATCTAATTCCTTAATGATTTTCTGTCTTGATGGCTTGTCCATTGATGTAAATGGAGTGTTAGAATCCCCCACAATTATTTTGTTACTGTCGATTTTTCTTTTTATGACTGTTAGTATTTGCCATATGTATTGAGCTGCTCTTATGTTGAGTGTATATATATTTACAATCGTTGTATCTTCCTTGATTGATCCCTTGATCATTATGTAGTGTCCTTCTTGTCTCTTTTAACAACCTTTATTTTAAAGCCTATTTTGTCTTATATGAGTGTCACTTCTTCAGCTTTCTTTTGATTTCCATTTGCATGGAATACCTTTTCATCCTCACACTTTCGATCTGTATGCATCCCTAGATCTGAAGTGGGTCTCTTGTAAACAGCATGTGTTAATGTATGGATCTTATTTTTTTTTTTTTTTTTAATTATTTAATTAGTATACATGTGTTCCCCATCCTGAACCCTCCTCCCTCCTCCCTCCCCACACCATCCCTCTGGGTCTATTTTTGTATTCATTTTAGCCAGTCTGTGTCTTTTGGTTGAGGCATTTAATCCATTTACATTTAAGGTTATTAATGATATGTATATTCTTATTGCTGTCTTGAATTTGTTTTGTAGGTCTTTTTTCTTCCCTTCCTCTTTTGTTCTCTTCTCTTGTGATTAGATGACTAGATTGCTTTGCTTTTTTGTGTCTATTATAGACTTTCAGTTTGTGGTAACCATGAGGATTTGATATAGCAGACTGTATCTGTATAAGATTGTTTTAAATTACTGGTCTTTTAATTTCCAAAGCATTTACTACAGTCTGCATTTGTACTCTTGTCTTCTTATGATCATTGGCTTTGGTATCATATTTCTGTGTTGATGATTTCCTAGTTTTACTGTATATTTGCCTTTACTGGCCAGCCTTCCCATTTGTAATTTTTTTGTTTTCTACTTGTGTCTTTTTCTTTTCTGCCTAGAGAAGTTCCTTTAGCATTTTTTGTAAAGCTGTTTTGGTAGTGCTGAAATCTCTTAGCTTTTGTTTGTCTGTAAAGCTTTTGATTTCTCCATCAGGTCTGAATGAGAGCCTTGCTAGGTAGAGTATTCTTCATTGTAGGTCGTCCCCTTTCATCACTTTATATATATCATGCCACTTCCTTCTGACCTGTAGAGTTTTTGCTGAAAAATTAACTGATAACCTTATGGGGACTTGTTGTTTTTTCCCTTGTGGCTTTTAATATTTTCTCTTTGTTTTTATCTTTTCACAATTTGATTAATACAAGGCTCAGCATGTTCCTCCCTGGGTTTATCCTATATGGGGAATATCCTGGACTTGAGTGAACGTTTCCTTTCCCACATGAGGGAAGTTTTTGCACCGTTCTGTTTTCAAATATTTTATCAAGCCCATTATTTTCTTCTTTTGTGACCCCTATTCAGAATGTTTGCATGTTTAATGTTGTCCCAGAGGTCTCTTAAACGGTCCTTATTTCTTTACATTCTTTTTCCTTTATTCTGTTCTGTGCCATTGAGTTTTACCATTCTGCTTCATTTACTCTGTTTATTCCTTCTAGTATACTTTTCATTTCAGTCATTGTTTTTCTGTGTATTCTTTATATCATCTAGCACTTCTTTAATATAATTTTGTTTATTTATTTATTTTGGCTGTGCTGGATCTTTATTCTTGTGTGGGCCTTTCCCTAGTTGTGGAGACCAGGGCTACGCTTCATTGTAGTACATAGGCTTCTCATTGCGGTGGCTTCTCTTGTGGAGCATGGACTCTAAGGCGTGTGGGCTTCCTTAACTGCCCTCACATGGGCTTAGTAGTTGCAGCTCCCAGCTCTAGAGCACAGGCTTAATAATTGTGGCACATGGGCTTAGTAGCTCTGCGGCATGTGAGACCAGAGATCGAACTTGTGTTCTGTACTGTCAGGCGGATTCTTTACCACTGAGCCACTAGGAAAACCCCTCATCTAGCTCTTCGTTAAATACTTCTTGTATCTTCTTGGTCTCTGTCTCCCCTCTTTTTCCAGGATCATGGATCATTACTATCATTGTACTAAATACTTTACTGGGTATATTGCTTGTCTCCACTTCACTTAGTTGTTATTTTTGGTTTTTATTTTGTTCCTTCATCTGGAACACATTTCTCTGTTGTCTCATTTTGTCTAACTTTCTGTGCTTGTGGTCTCCTTCCACAGACTGCAGAATCATAGCTCCTCTTGCTTCTTGTGTCTGACTCTTGACCCTGGTGGGTGAAGTTGATCCTGAGGCTTGTACAGGCTTCATGGTAGGAGGTATTGGTGCCTGCCCACTGGTGTGTGGAGCTGGGTCTTGTCTCTCTGGTAGGCAGAGCTGTTGCAGGAAAGGGGACCCCTTCCAGGGCCCGAAACTGGGCTCTTGTCTAACACTTGGAAAAGAATTGTCTGAGGAGACATGTGCTGACAGACCAAGAGATTTTATTGGGAAAGGGCACCCGGATGGAGAGCAGTAGGGTAAGGGAACCCAGGAGAACTGCTCTGCCCATGGCTTGCAGTCTCAGGTTTTATGATGATGGGATTAGTTTCTGGGTGGTCCTTGGCCAATCATTCTAATTCAGAGTCTTTCCTGGTGGTGCACACATCACTCAGCCAAGGTGGAAGCTAGCGAGAGGGATTCTGGGAAATGGATGGAGACGTGGTGTCTCCTTTCGACTTTTCCTGAACTCTTCTGGTTGGTGGTGGCTTATTAGTTCTGTATTCCTTATAAGGAACTCCTGTCATAAAACAACTCATGTGAATGGTTACTATGGTGCCTGGCCAGGGTGGGTGGTGTCAATCAGTGTGCTTCCCCTAACAGAGACATGTCAAGAAGTGTGTTTAGTTGTGACTGGGGGCTCAGGAAGGTTTTAGGCAGCTTGTCTGCTTATGAGTAGGGCTTTGTTCCTTCCTTGTTGGTTATTTGCCCTGAAGGGTCCTGGCACTGGTGCTTACAGGCTATGGGTAGTGCCAGGTGTTTATGTCAAAATGGCAGCCTCCAGTATGCCAGTGAGTACTCCCAGGCACCTCCACCACCAGTGTTCTTGTCCCCATAGTGAGTCATACCTGCACCTGCCTCCCCAGCAAGCCCTCGAAGACCTACAGGTCAGTCTGGCCCAGGATCCTATGATATCACTGCTCTTTTTCTGGGTTCCAGTGCACACGATACTTTGTGTGCACCCTCCAGGTGTGAAGTTTCTGTTTCACCCAGTCCTGTGGGGTTCATGTGATCAATCCTGATTGGCCTTCACAGCCAGATTCTCTGGGGGCTATTCCTTCTGATGCCATGCCCCGCCCCCCCAGGCTGAAGAGCCACGTGTGGGGCTCAGAACTCTCACTTCTGTGGGAGAAACTGTGTGATTAACTGTTTTCCAGTTTGTAGGTCACCCATCTAGTGGGTACGGGATTTGATCTTATTGTGCTCCTTTTTTCATCCTGTTGTGGCTGCTTCTTTGCTTTTGGGTGGAGAATATTTCTTCGGATAGGTTTCAGTCTTTTTTGTTGACACAGTTCAGCAAGCAGTTAGTCCTGATCTTGGTGGTTTTGTGAGAGGAGGTGAGCTCAAGTCCTTCTACTTCACCATCTTCTCTCCAGCTCCCTCTAATCTTACATATATTAATCTCTAGCATGTACCTTTTCCACAATAAGGAATTGCTCTATATCTTTCTATACTCCCTTCTTACCTGTTCCAAGAAATTATTTATAGTTAGAGAAATGAATCAGTTATTTATTTGAAACTTACTGTCTTCCAGCATGAGCAGGTTGTACTTTATCTGTTTTGTGCTTAAAACACATAGATCTGTATAGTAGGAGGGACTGGAACACATTCCATTCACTTCTCGCACATTTCTGGAATGCCTATTTCCACTGCTGGGGAGTGTGCATAAAAAGTAGAGTATTTGGAAGGAAGCATCTGAGTTTATGGAACAAATACCTGCAGGAAAAGAATTACGACTACAGTCTTTGCATTTGATGCTCACCTAGCCTAGTCACCCTGACCATTGATTTCAGGATGGTGTTCAACCCTCTAATCTGTGGCTAAGGAACCAACATTTTTTCCCCGGGTGAATTCTGTAAGAGAACTGCAGAAGCCAGTGACAGCTGCCAAGACCGTTCCTGCTGCTGTCATTTGTATGCTCTTTTCCCCGTGTCACGTTTCTTCTAACTTAGCATCTGCTTTTCCTGGTATATTGAGAAAGGCAAGATTTAGTTTCACCCCTGAGAAGAAGCTGATACTGTATGTGAAATGTCAAGATGCATGAAAACATTCACTCTTGCAGACAGCCAGAAGCAGTGACTCCCCCATCCTGCTGTGTTTAAACCTCTCTTCTCAGCATTGACAAAATACAAAGGATGGTACAGACTTTGTTCCTGGCCTAGCAGAGCTTACCACCCATGCAGGAAGACAGGAAAACAAATATGGAAGAAAAGATCACCCCATGGATCACTAAGTGTGTGCCACCAAGGGGCAGGGAGTTTGTGGTTCAAATACAGACGCTGCTCTCACTAGCTATGTGACCCCAAGCACTAACTTCCCTGTGCCAACATTTACTTGTTTATGAAATGAGAGAAAATAACCCCTACGTCTTAGTTGCTAATATTTGCTATAATAAATACTTATACCCAGCTCAATACTAGGTACAAAACTGACAATAAATGTTAGTTTTCTTTTGTAAATAGTGTACCAACCTTCAGACTTTTGTATCCAGTCTAGTAATTTAATCAAACCAAATATTCGTTGGATGCCTACTGTGTGCCAAGCACTGTGCTAGTTGGTGGGGGTACAGTAGTGAAGGATGCACAGAGTTGGCCATTAGGAGGCAACCATCTGATGAGATGAGAGATGGAAGAAGACAGAATTCATCTGCTGTGATAAATTCTCAGGAGGCAGGGGCACAGGACTGCCAGGAAAGATGCCTAACTTGGACTTGAGGACTCTGGGAAAGCTTCCTGAGAACATCTATATATCTAAGCTAAGAACTGACAAATGAAAAGCAATTGTTCATTCATTAATTCACTTGATTGACATTTATGGAGTTTTTACTATGTGCCAGACACAGTGAAGGAATTTGAGCTTGAAAGTAAAATAAAAAAAAAATTATAGGTTATGATAGTGCTATGGAGGAATAATCAGAACAATCTGATAAATGCAAAACAGTATCAGAAGAAGGATGGAATATTTGCTGTTCTTAGCTTCGGTTCACAGATAGGGAAACTGAAGCATGAGAGTGGATAACTTGCCCAAGGTCACATAGCTAACGAGTGGTGAGCAGATCTGAGTGTGTTGCATACAATCTCTTTGTAAAGATTTAATAAAATATTTATGAAGTTCTTAGCATAGTGCCAACACATAGCATGTCATTTTTCTTTCTCTGTCTCCTGCATTTTACCGATGTTGACCTTACCTACCTACCTAACTCCACACTTTCTAGAACTGTGCTGCTGCTGCTGCCAAGTCGCTTCAGTCGTGTCCGACTCTGTGCAACCCCATGGACTGCAGCCTACCAGGCTTCTCCGTCCCTGGGATTCTCCAGGCAAGAACACTGGAGGGGGTTGCCGTTTCCTTCTCCAGTGCATGAAAGTGGAAAGTGAAAGTGAAGTCGCTCAGTCGTGTCCGACTCTTAGCGACCCCATGGACTGCAGCCTACCAGGCTCCTCCATCCATGGGATTTTCCGGGCAACAGTACTGGAGTGGGGTGCCATTGCCTTCTCCCCTAGAACTGTGCGGGGGGCCATAAATCGCCATTTCTAACGTAGGCAGACATTTATATGAAGAGCTTTATTTTGGTATCTTGACATGGTAATGAAATATACAGACACACTGACAAGATGAAATGTCTTCTGGACACCTGGGTTCCTCTCTATAGCCACTGGTAAATGTTCATCTGCCCAAGTGTAGTCAGCTGTGTTGTTGAGATGTTTCTTGGTATTTTGGAGCCGTCTGTGCATTTAGACTGAGCCATCAACTGTACAGGAAAGGCAAACCCACAAGCCTGTTTATTAAATGCTCATAAAATTGATGTCCTTCCCTGTAACAAAACAATTATAAATCATTAGATCCATGGAGAGCTGTTATTAAAATACTGGGATATAATTTCCTTAGGAAATTATACCGGTAATACCGGCAGCCTCTGATCTAAGATGTGGACTATGTCTGTGTCACCAAGTCACTCATTTTTCCTGTTGATTTGTTTGAAGTGATACTGAACTGACCAGTTGTTCTGGTATTATATAAACACAGCTTAAATCTGAGTACAAATGAAGCATTTAATTGCTTTGCATTTTTTCTCAAGTAAGATTTAAGAGAAAAGTGCAGCATTTCCCCAGCTAGATAGTTCTTATTTTCAGTGTTATGATTTTTTTTCCTCCTGCTTTTGCTCTAAAAACATGAATTTACTAGTCCTGAACACAGCCACTATGACAACTCAACCGGCAAGATAAAAGAAATAGCAAGTGTGAGCATCAGTTGACAGAAATGACTTTACTCAACCCACTGATGGATACAGAGAAGTAAAAGGCAAGGTTTCCACGTTCAAGAAGTTTCCAGTCTTTGAAAACAACTAAATCAATCCTAGAACATCTGTAAAGTATCAGGTGCAAAACCATGGAGTATAAACTAAAAGTAAAAGGGAGACATAAAATTTTTTAAAATTTAAGGAGTGAAAGTATCAATGGAGTTTGAGAGAGAAATGCCCTGGATGATTTAGAAGATTTAAAAGATTTTTACAAAGGTATGTACAGAGTCTGGGGAAGCAAGAAAGGGGAGGTGCAGGCTCAGAGTTATCGCCACCCTTGGAGTGAAGGGAATGAGGACCAGGAGAGAGCTGTAGCTGTAGCTCTAGGAGTGGGTGGAGGAGGGGCTGTGTTCTTCTAAAAGACCAAGGCTTCTGCCTGTCAATGACTCTGCAGAGAAGGGGCCAAGGGAAGAAATGTCCAGATGTCTCAGTCCTATTGACCCCTGACTTTTTACCTGTGCCACTTATTGGCTTAGCCTACCATCAAGGGAACTCTGTTTTAGTGATTCATAGAAATTAGCTCCCTGGACCACAGAGCAGGATGGAATTGGGTAAAGAGGGGATCTGGAAAGGCTAAGGCATATATCCTGCACAATGAAGAAGGTAGTGTTTTATATTTCTATATAAAACCTTTCAGTTATCAAATAAAAAGGCAGACAGCCCAAATAAACATTTTAGATAACTTGAATCATAGATATTATATGGCATATGCTTCTTATATTCATACCCATGAGAATTTGAATAATATGGAACATTTCACAACTTTTGTTTTGCCTTGACTGACCACATGGTCCTCCCTAACTGTGTCAGTGGGCAGTTTCTAAATAATTCTATCAAACACTCAAGATACTGCTAATGAGTTAGCACTCTGAGTACATGTGTGGCCGTTAAGGTCTGCTTCTTTAAAAGATAAATTAATTTTCACTCAAATATGAGTGAATGTCTGCATAGAAAGTAAAAATACCAGTGAAACTTTTATCTAATCTCTGAAAACATGAGGGGAAAATATGGCAGTTCTCTGTCAGTTGCCCATTTGTATTTATTTATTATTCTGACCTAAATGAAGAGGTAAACTAATGCAAACTCCATTGTTCAAAAGTGAGTTTATGAAGGAATAACAGAGGAATTACACTTTGGGACATGTAGACTCTAGCACATCACAGGCTCCTTTGAGGCACTGGGTGGGTTTCTTTATGGGTAGGGAAGGTCAAGCTGGAGGGGTTCAGTTAGAGCCTGTTGAAATAAAAAACAAATGAAGGTCAACTTTGAAAATTCCCCTAGCAGTCAAAATCAATCCAGTCATACAGTCAAAACTCAATTCAGCTTATTTTGTGAGACCAACCCATATCTTGTTCATGTGTCTGGAAACTATGAACAAAACTTACCAGGGTTGATATGCGGCAGCCCTTAACCAATTCATTATCATTTAAGAAAATTTTAATATTATCATTTACCAGAAATCAGCCTCTCAGTCCTTAAGTTTTGTTTTCCTGAGGACACATTGCATCAAATTTTTCATTTTATACCTTATGGTTTCATTTTAGATTGAAAATTTTATTTTTCAGAATTATTAATATTATTTAGGTCTCAGAAGGCCAAATGTTTGGAAATCAGTGATGAGGGGTTTGTGTGGTATAACCCCACTAGGCTGGATGGTATGGAGTGAACAGCCAGATAACCAGGTAGTTGCCCTCTTTTAGTCAAACAAGCCCCAGGATGGCTTTGTCTTAAATGACCAGATGATTATGAATGATCACTCTGTACTGTATGAAGTGCTAGACTCTGGAGGTGAGGGAGCCAAGAGTTTTTAAGCTTCCTGTCTTCTGATGACTTACCGGATAATGGCACAGAAACAAGTGTGGAAGTAAAGGAAGAACAACTAAATGAGAAAAGCAAAGGCTCTTTATGCTGAACTTGATGTAGCTGAGGAGCCAGCCACTATTAACTTGTATTCTGGCAGAGACTGAAAGGCTGAAAGAGGAGTGGAAAAGCCTTCTAGGAGAGAAAAAGGAAGGCATCAGGTGATCTCCTGAGTGAAAGTGCTTGGCAGGGGAAGTTGTAGGTGGGATAACTAGAAGGGGAACAGCTTCTTTCTGATTGATTAGGCATGCATAGTTAGCTGTTTCTGATTGGCCCTAAGTTGGAAGTGGGGACAAAATTTAGAAGAAGCTTTCAGTTATTAATAAGTCCTGACTCTTTTGAATCTGTTGTTTATAAAACTTTTTATTTATTAATAGCTTCTTGGTCATCACTAGAGATAGCAATCTAGTTTCCTGCAAGTCTAATAGCAGGCTGGCATCCTGGGTTGTTTATTGGAGATAAGTGGGATGGTTTCCTGGCAGGTTGCTACAGGTTGTGGGTCAAAGTTTTATTTTTATATATGGTCTGCCCATTGTCCATTTCTATATTTAGTCTCACAAGTAGACCAATCATAAGACCAGCTTTAATAAGAGGAGCAAGAGAGCATGAGGAGAAATAATGAGCTTTGGTGTCTGATGATTTGATTCTAGGCAAATTATTTACTCTCCTATGTCTTGGTTTTATTTTCTATAAAATAAGGATAAAAATATTTGTGTTATAGGGTAGTTTTGAAGAATAATGTATTATGTATAATATGTCTTATATAGTGTTCTCTTAATTTGAGGGCCCATTTGTATCTTTGAAAATTATTGAAGACCCCAAAGAACTTGTGTATATGTGGGTTTTATCTATTGATAATTTACTGTACCAGAAGTGAAAACTGAAAAAATTTACTAATTTATTTAAAATAACAATAATAAACACATTGCATGCAAAAATAAATTATATACTTTTGATGAAAAGAACTACATTTTGAAAAACAAAAAAATAGTGAGAAGAGTAATATTGTTTTGTATTTCTGCAAATCTGTTTAATGTCTGACTTCATATAGGACAGCTGGATTCTGATATCTGCTTCCTCATTCAGTCTTTTGCTATGTCACATGTCATGTAACCTGTTACCTCTGGAAACCTCCACTGAACACTCATGAAAGAATGAGAATGAAAAGGACATATAATAGTTTAGTATTATTTTAAAGTAATTTTTAACTCAGAGATCTTCTGAAGGGACTTGGGGGCCCCCAGGCCATAATTTGAGTACAGCTGCTTTAGTTCTCAAATAAATTATTAATATCATTCAAAAACTATGGCATTGTTGACACATATTTTAAAGGGTACACCTTTATAGAGAGGTACTGGGCTTCCCAGTGGTGCTAGTGATAAAGAACCCACTTGCAATGCAGGAGACATAAAAGATGAGGGTTGGAACCCTGGGTCAGGAAGATCCCCTGGAGGAGAACATGACAACCCACTCCAGTATTCTTGGCTGGAGAATCACCATGGACAGAGGAGCCTGGTGGGCTATCGTCCATAGGGTTGCAAAGAAATTGGATACAACTGATGCAACTTAGCACATGGCACACAGCACATGGCACTGCCCTCTACTCCCGTTTGCTGTGAGGTAAAATAAAGAGATCTTCTTTTGCAGAAGACAAGTTTGAAGCTTAAAGCAAAGAGTGCAAGCCTTTGCAGACAAAGGCTGAACTAGAAGGAAGTTATTTTTCAGTAATATCTGAATGAGAGAAGGAGTAAACGAAAGCACAAACCAACATCTTTCATACCTAGCTATTATGGCAACATCAAGAGCAAACTACTGGAAAGTCAGTCCCGCTCAAATCAAACTCACTGGAGCAAGAACTCCCCTGCCACCACCCCCCCTCCATTTTGGGAAGGAAGGCAGGTGACAAGTGTGGCAAATTCTCTCCCAGCTCCTACTTAATTTACTAACTGTACTACTAAATAGAGAGGCCATTTTTCTCAGAGGCATAATTCTCAGAGGGAGCATTGCTGGTGAAAGAAGCCTCCTGGATTTTGGAATCCTAATCTTTTCAAAGTTATCAGAGGCTAAATATTAATTTACACTAAATTATGCATAACTGATAGACTCATATCTGAAATATCCTAAGGATATTAACTTATTAACCAAAGAAACTTACAGCAGTGGGTGTCACAGTAGGGCCACCTTCCCTGGCCTCCTCAACTTGTACCACCTGTGTGAAAGGCTGACCCAAACTCTTAAGGTACATCATTGCCCTTATATGGTAGTTGAGGAAAATAATGTGCAGATATAAATCATTTAATTTTATTTTAGCCAGTAGATCCATCCTCCTCTTTTAAGAAGTGACTTCTTTTTCCCTTTGGATTTTGCAAAGCAATTAACCTCTGTGTCAAAATTAGCTCAGATTTCATCTCTACTCTTTAATTCTCCACAAATTTATAGTCAGTTGGAAACAAGAAAGTGAAAATTGAAAGTGTTTTTCTATTTTGCTCTATGGCATGCTTCTGTGAATGCTGTAGCGAAGTCAGTAGGTCTGGTTCTGAGAGTAAAATTCTAAATTAAGTTTTGTAGTAACATATTAATAGATGTCAAGGGCTGAAACTGGATGGAAGAACCGAGGTCTCTTACTCAGGGACTGGTGAAAATCAAGACCTTCTTATAAATTTTTGCCTAGCATTGTTGATAGTACCTACTCAGTTCAGTTCAGTTCAGTTCAGTTGCTCAGTCGTGTCCAACTCTTTGTGACTCCATGAATTGCAGCACGCCAGGCCTCCTTGTCCATCACCAACTCCTGGAGTTCACCCAAACTCATGTCCATTGAGTTGGTGATGCCATCCAGCCATCTCATCCTCTGTTGTCCCCTTCTCCTCCTGCCCCCAATCCCTCCCAGTCTTTTCCAATGAGTCAACTCTTCTCATGAGGTGGCCAAAGTACTGGAGTTTCAGCTTTAGCATCATTAGTTCCAAAGACCACCTAGGACTGATCTCCTTTAGAATGGACTGGTTGTATCTCTTTTCAGTCCAAGGGACTCTCAAGAGTCTTCTCCAACACCACAGTTCAAAAGCATAAATTCTTTGGCACTCAGCTTTCTTCACAGTCCAACTCTCACATCCATACATGACCACGGGAAAAACCATAGCCTTGACTAGACGGACCTTTATTGGCAAAGTAATGTCTCTGCTTTGACAACATAAAGGCGTCTATAGTTGAGAGGCTCTCAAATTTGCAGATGGGTTAATATCAGAATATTATAGAAAAACACATATGAAAGTAAGCACAGAAGGCTGTATAAAGCAGGGGCCTGGTGTTTTTGAGCACCATTATTACCCAGAAGAGTGTCTAGTCAATGGTTTTAGCCCAGGAACCACAGTCTCTCCAGAAACATAGTCCTCAAAGGCTTGCCCTTGTCAGAATTCTTTGGAGAATTTGTTGAAAATGTAGGTTCTGAGCCCACTGAATCAGAATCACTCTGAGAGAGAGCCAGGGAATCTGGATTTCTAACAAGCTTCTCAGATGAGTCTGATGCAATAAAGTTTGATAACTGCTTCTCTAAGGAACAGATTCCACTCAAGTGAACTAACTCGTGTCACATTGTGTCTGCTCATGCAGAATGGGAGATAGGTCTATGTTAGTCTGCTGAGATCAAGGATAGATCCAGGGAGGGATAAACTAAGATACTCAGGTCTGACCTTCTGATTTCTGGAGCAGAATAGCCTTAGGTTGACTCAGATGTGGCTTTCTGCTGGAGGCCTATCCTTTGGAGTGGCTAGAAACAGGGGATATTGGTGCCTGGAAGAATATCATCAAAGCTTCAGGGTCTCCAATACACTCTACCTGACAATGGGTTTACCTACTTCTTCATCCTCTTTTCTTTCCCTGTCTGCTTATCATCCTTTCTACAGTTCAGGATTAAATATAGTCCCACTCCCCACTGGTTGCTAACTTTGCTCCTCATTCCTTTCTTTCCCTGCTATTTGATGCATCCTTAGAGACAGAGGGTTACACATACTCTTTCTCTATTCTCCATTAGCTCATTTTTTTGGTTTGTTTTATTCTGTGTTTCTGAATATACTGTGAATTAAAATGGGAAGGTTCCCATTGAGATCCCATTCTCTTGATCTCAAAGAGAGGTTTGTTTCCTCAAACTCTATCATTTGCCACAGTGACTGTTAAATATTTTTTAGGATATAGAGTCATTTTTTAAAGGCTGGAATGTGCAGAATCATAGAGACTGGAGGAAACTGACCTGTTTTAAGCAAGTGGGGCACCCAGAGTCCATCTCTTCAACTTCCTAACCCCTTACTGAGATGAAGGCAGGGAGAATGAAACCTGAAAAACCACTACTCCATGTATCTTTTAGAATGGGGGTCTGGGGAAGACAAAGATACATCTCTCACTGACTCTGTCAATGAGATATGCCCCCTGGGATGTGGCAGCTCTTACGAAAAGAGTCCAGGGGCTCTGTAAACTAGGTGATGGGAAGGCAAGTGGAAGGGAGAGCATTGACATAGGCCATCTCACCCCAGGGGGTTCTTCCAGGATCCTGATCTGTTCATCTGTGTATTTGAGTGATGAAGACTCAGGAGTGCAAGGGAAAGTATTTGGTAGATACTTTTTCCAAATGCGGAACAAATCAAGATAAGAGCAAGAGATAAAACTTGCCATTAAAAGTCATATTAGTAACTGATACTTACCCGAACAATCTGTCATTTAGTTTGTTTTACTTTCCTTCCCTAAATTATGAGCTTCTATGGGCATAATTGACCATGAATTATTCAACTCGGGAGTCTCAGCACCCTTGATGGCTGGCACACGGGAGACATCAGCAAACATGTTGAGTACATGAATGCGTGTGGTTATGTCTATCAGAGTCCTGCTCTGATAAATGAGTCATGCTCATTTATCATATATCATGCTCATTTACTCTATGGATATTTGATTGTCAAGTCTATTTGGTTGTACTCCTAATTTTATCCACCTATTTCCAGTTCTCATAATCTCATAATGTCTTCCCTCCATTGTTTCAGTATTACACAGAGAAAGCAGATCTGCTGCAAGAGCCTCTGTTTCTCAGGAGCCAGGGCAGCAGTCTGGTTAGGGGAACAGGCCCTGATGGCAAACTGGCTGGTAAATCCTGAGTCATGGCTTCCTAGCCTCTCTCAGGCCCAGTTACTGCATCTGTAAAATGGGCACAATTAGGATATCTATCTCATAATATGTTTATCAATAATAAGAAATGTGTACTATATTGCTTAACATAGCACCTTATAGATAGTAACTCAGTACAGGTTAGTTCTTATCACTCTTCATTATTTGGACCCAGAAAAAAGGTCAACATCCAGTCTCAGAAAGGTGTGCATTGTCATTCTGAGACTTTCCCCTGTTGATATAAGATAAAGAAATGAGACTTCCCCACTGTTACCTCTGAGGAATGTGTCTCTCTGACCCCTTGAGAAGCACTGCACATTCTCTAAGATGCCAGGGCAACCACAAATTGCATGAACCCCAGGTCTCACAAAACTTGGGTTTACCCATTTTTAGACTTCCTTCCCATGGCAGTGGGTAGAAACTCAAGCTTCGTAACAATATATTAGAGGTTGTTGATGGTTACTGCAGATGGAAAAGTTATTTAAGACCAAGACTTGTAGCTAAACTGAAGTATCAGGGATAAAGATAGGAAAGAACAGCATTTATACAAAAGAGCAACACTTTTTGGTAAAAGTACATTGATGAATTCAGTTCTATTTGGGTGCCCACAGTAAGGGGGACAGTTTATATGAGCGCTCCAAGAGGTGACAAGGAAATTTGTTGTCTCTATGTTTATGAGTTGAAGGGAGGAGCCATCTGAGCCATCTCTCCTGGGGACATAACCCTGGAATACTGGTATGTGTGTGAAGGTGATCAATTTTTCTCTAGTTTTCCTAAGGACAGAAGAGGAAGTGTGGTATGAAAATGACCAGATGACCAGCTTATGGTCAAATGCATAAGAAAGAATATCTTGTTTTGTCAAACATGGGATCAATTATATGGGGTGCTTGCAATCCATCCTTAACAGAAGCATTCCAAATGAATACATCTTAATCTAGATGCAGCAGTTCAAGGAAAGCCTTTTAAAGGCTGCTCCTGCCTCCAAGAAAATACTTTTTTTTTAAAAAAGATATATCATCTAGCATGCAAAACAGATCTCTGTGTTTGATGGGGATGATTTCTAGAGAATTGGCTATTTTCTTAGCCAGGCACTGAATTGTCACCCTAGGAATCAAAATCAGACTAATTGCATCTGAACCTGTCATCCTCCATATCTTGACTGGTACTGTCAGGACCAGGGTTTGCACATTCTCAGATTCTCCCTGACTTCCTCCCCGAGCCCCTGAGGCTACACTCTAGAACATACTGTAACTCTTCTTTCCTTACACAGAAAGGCAAATGAAATAACTCTTCTGTTAAAGTTTAGAAGATGCATGGCCACAACAGCTCAGCTACCAGGGGACTCGGGAGCATGCATGTCACTAGATGGACAGCTCATGGGGTTTGGTAATGGAAATAGCAGGAAATCATAGGAGAGGACATGTGTTACATTTGTGTTAACATGTTATTTAATTCTGGTTATCTAATTTATAGTTCATTTGGGGAATGGATTAAAAGAAGACATTGGGAGTCTCTGAGTATATGGAAAAGAAAATGTAAAAAAGAAAAAGTGGAGAATATAGCATTATATTAATTACCTGTTAGACTTCTTGCTTCTGTAACTCTCAAACCTGCAGACTCAGGACCTGAAATAATTACTTATTTTGGCTCTACCCCTACTTTGAGACAGGTCCTTCTTGGATGAAGGGAATATATAAAATCCAAACACACTCGTTTACCTGCTCAGTTTCAAATAGATCATCTACCTGGTCTTCCTGGCATCCTGATTTCCTAGAAACTGAAAATTTCTGGATTCTTTTATCCTCCATTTCAGTTCTCTTATAGATGGTTCCTACCTAGATCTCCTTCCTTAATACCATAATCCTTTTAGAAACTGCACTCCTGCCTGTACATAGTTTGACTTCTGCACAGGTGAACTTTTAACCATCACTTCGCTCTTGCACTCTTGTCTCTTCTTTTGCCTCACCTTATTGATCTATCTGCACTCATGTTCTTCAGTTTTATGATTTGACTCCCCATGTTCCTGTCCACAGTTTGGACTCCACGTTCAGAAAATGCTTCCTTCAGCCTATTTTCAATTAAGATTGTTTTGCCAGTCACTTCTAACTGAGGCAAGATCAAATAAAGAGGGAAAAAATGTGCCAGACCAGGATGCGAAATTATTCACCCACAAGTGGTGAATCTAATCTTCAGTGTCCTCTCCTTTGCAAGTCCCAGGGGAACATTGTTGCCATTAGAATTAAAAAAAAAGGCATATGAGAATTTCAGCCTTGGCCAGAAGATACTGAAGGACAGGGAAGTCTGGTGTGCTGCAGTCCATGGGGTCACAAAGAGTTGAATATGACTCAGTGACCAAACAACATTTTCAATATATCAACATATTGTACATGCTTTTCTTAATGTTATGTCTTTCTGTAACTTTTGTTAATTAATACACAACCTTAAAATGTTTGAAAAATTAATAAGGGGCATATGGAAATCAGAAATCTGATTAAGAAAAAAATTTTGGGTTAGGGTTAGGTTACATCAGGTTACTTTTCTTTGTCAAATTTACAATTATTGGGAAGTACCCATGGAAGAGACTTAGACAGGTGGATAAAGCCTTATCATTTAATTTTTCTTATTCCAAAGAATATTTTTTTCATTTTTACTTCCTAGCTTGAATGGATTTAAAACTTTTGCTTCTAGTTCCCCACTATATTTTAAAATTAATTTATGTTTTATTGAACGATAATTGCTTTACAGAATTTTGTTGTTCTCTGTCAAACCTCAACATGAATCAATGTTTTCTTGTATATAGAAGTATCATATTTGGAAAACCAAAACATTTAATGATCTTTTAAAAGTCTTTCTTATTTTTATGACTCAACAAGGAAAGCAAAACCAATTTAAAATATCCAAGCTACATTCTGTAATTCTGTATCTGCTTTTCTGTCTCTTCATTTGTACTTCTCTCTTCCTCTTTCTTTTTTCTCTTGCTGTCACTCTCTCTCTAAATCACTAGACAATTAATTATCTTTTTATATTATGGTGCTAGAATTAGAAAAAAATCTAAGCTCTCCCTCCCTGATGCCTCCAAATTCTTTCTGGAATTTTCCTATAAAAGGATTTAACAGAAGAAAAATAGATTTAGAGTAACTTTAAATTTTGGATATACTATTAATATATTTCTTTAGAAGATAAAAATTTCAAAAAGAAAAGGAAGGAAGACAGTAAAAGTAGTTGGAGTCACCCACACAAGGCTTAGTCATAATTAATTTTAACACTGAAATTAGATTTTTGAAAATTAGTCTTGATTAGTATTTTAAAGCCAAAGATGAAGAAGCTCTATACAGTCATCAAAAACAAGACCGGGAGCAGACTGTGGCTCAGATCATGAACTCCTTATTGCCAAATTCAGACTTAAATTGAAGAAAATGGGGAAAACCACTAGACCATTCAGGTTTGACCTAAATCAAATCCCTTATGATTATCCAGTGGAAGTGAGAAATAGATTTAAGGGACTAGATCTGATAGACAGAGTGCCTGATGAACTATGGACAGAGGTTCGTGACATTGTACAGGAGACAGGGATCAAGACCATACCCAAGAAAAAGAAATGCAAAAAAGCAAAATGGCTGTCTGAGAAGGCCTTACAAATAGCTGTGAAAAGAAGAGAAGCGAAAAGCAAAGGAGAAAAGGAAAGATATTCCCATTTGAATGCAGAGTTCCAAAGAATAGCAAGGAGAGATAAGAAAGCCTTCCTCAGTGATCAATGCAAAGAAATAGAGGAAAAGAATAGAATGGGAAAGACTAGCAATCTCTTCAAAAAAATTAGAGATACCAAGGGAACATTTAATGCAAAGATGGGCTCAATAAAGGACAGAAGTGGTATGGATCTAACAGAAGCAGAAGATATTAAGAAGAGGTGGCAAGAATACACAGAAAAACTGTACAAGAAAGATCTTCACAACCCAGATAATCACAATGATGTGATCACTCACCTAGAGCCAGACATCCTGGAATGTGAAGGCAAGTGGGCCTTAGGAAGCATCACTACGAACAAAGCTAGTGGAGGTGATGGAATTCCAGTTGAGCTATTTCAAACCCTAAAAGATGATGCTATGAAAGTGCTGCACTAAATATGTCAGCAAATTTGGAAAACTCAGCAGTGGCCACAGCACTGGAAAAGGTCAGTTTTCATTCCAATCCCAAAGAAAGGCAATGCCAAAGAATGCTCAAACTACTGCACAATTGCACTCGTCTCACACGCTAGTAAAGTAATGCTCAAAATTCTCCAAGCCAGGCTTCAGCAGTACGTGAACCGTGAACTTCCAGGTGTACAAGCTGGTTTTAGAAAAGGCAGAGGAACCAGAGATCAAATTGCCAACATCCGCTGGATCATGGAAAAAGCAAGAGCATTCCAGAAAAAACACCTATTTCTGCTTTATTGACTATGCCAAAGCCTTTGACTGTGTGGATCACAATAAACTGTGGAAAATTCTGAAAGAGATGGGAATACCAGACCACCTGACATGCCTCTTGACCTATATGCAGGTCAGGAAGCAACAGTTAGAACTGGACATGGAACAGCAGACTGGTTCCAGATAGGAAAAGGAGATGGTCACTAGGTCCTGACAATTTTAACTTTTAACTTCAGAAACGATGAATGTCTAATTGTTACTACCCAAAGGTAGCTATTATTAGTTTGGTGTATAACTCCATTTTTTTTGTATATGTATAGTCCATATTTCACTTTTCACTTTCATGCATTGGAGAAGGAAATGGCAACCCTCTCCAGTGTTCTTGCCTGGAGAATCCCGGGGATGGGGGAGCCTGGTGGGCTGCCGTCTATGGGGTCGCACAGAGTTGGACACGACTGAAGCAACTTAGCAGCATAGTACGTATTTAAAAAGCAAAATACATGCTATGTCACCAACTGTGTTTTCACTTCTATGTTGTGAACCTTTTCTAAAATTTTTAAATATACTTTGAAAGCCTGATTTTAAGTAGTAACATAAGAAAATTTTATTTATCCAATCCTTTATTTCTAGCGTTCTTTTTTCCTTTATTTTTCTTTCTAGCCATTGTAAATGATGGGAATTTGCATTGATACCTCTTTACTGAGTTTACCTCTTTACGTGGTCAGTAAATCATAGGAAATTGAATTTTTCATTTTTAAATCTGTATTGCCAAATTGATGTAACAGAAATTCTCTGATTCTACACTCTGGATAACAGGACACAAGATGCCCATTTTATAGAACCCACTAATAAATAGCACGGTTATTGTTTTGATTGACAATTTTACATTTATTATGTTTTCACTTTCATCTCATGGAGTGTCATTTTCAAATGCTTCTTTGCCATTTGTATTTTTCTTACATAAGTTACTAACTTTTCAGCTATTTATCTTTATTTTTATGACACTTTTTGGTCTGAATATGGACTTGTTTTTCTTGCAAATAAGGGTTTTTTTTTCTTTCCATAATTGTTTGCCTTTAGTTTTGTGAATGGCATGTTTGAGGCATACCTTTTTTTTTCCCTCTCATTTTTATGGAGCCACATCTATTAATTAGTTCCCTTAAAATGAGTGTTTCAAAAGACAAGCCATACTAATGTCAAAATCATTATGAGATCTTAAATATATCCTTTTGGTGAAATTCAAATCCATTTTACAACTCAACAAGATGTGTTAAAGTCTTAAGTATAGTAGAAACTTCAACAAAGCCTAAGAACCTATAGAGTGATAATGTCAGAATAGACACAATGTTCAGAATTGAATACAGCAGGAAGCAGGTGAGTATGTCACCTGGGGCATGAGATTTGTACGCACCTTTAAAAGGAAGAATAAGGGAACACTCTTAGAAGCTCTCCATGCAGTTGACATCATCATTCTAAAATGATCCTTCCTTATTCAGAGGATGTGAATAGCAGATGCTGTTAGACCCGTCCCCCCGCCCCCACCACTGTCTCCTTGGCCTGACTGATTTTCAGCTGTAGCGGGCAGATCTGTGTGTGCTTGGTGCTTCACTTCAAGCCTGTAGTGCTTGTCTTTTTGCTTTCTGCCCCAGGGCTTCCTCTTACAGCACAACTCACTAGGTCCAAACTTGCATGCAAAGCCAGGAAGTGCAAGGTTGTAATCACCTCCAACCCCACAATAGCCCTCAGTTGATAGAGACCAGAGCTAGGGAAATGAATATTCCAGCCTGTTGTTTTTTAGATTGACAATTCTAAAAAGCTTTCTGTATGTTTTTTGGAAGTTTGTAACAGTATTGACAGCCCCGTACTCATCCCAATGATCCTGATAATAATAATATTCTTACATCATCTTTTTCTCCTTTCCTGTCTCATTCTCCCTATTCACTCCTGTTTCCTTGTATCACCTCTGAATAAACCACCAGCTCCATGTTCTCTCAGGCTCTGCCTTTGGAAGAACTCAAGCTTCAACAATGTCTTATTAACACATACGTGTAAATTGCACTTGGATGAAAGAGAATTCTTAAAGATCCTTTCAGTCCTCAAGGATCTACTTGATCTACTTTGTAATTGTAAAGACATTTCTCTTCCAGAGAAGTCATTGCATAAATGTAATCTACTGTACATATCAGTTCAGTCGCTCAGTCGTGTCTGACTCTTTGCGACCCCATGAATCACAGCACACCAGGCCTCCATGTCCATCACCAACTCCCAGAGTTCACCCAAACTCGTGTCCATCGAGTCGGTGATGCTATCCAGCCATCTCATCCTCTGTCGTCCTCTTCTCCTCCTGCCCCAATCCCTCCCAGCAGCAGAGTCTTTTCCAATGAGTCAACTCTTTTCATGAGGTGGCCAAAGTATTGGAGTTTCAGCTTTAGCATCAGCCCTCCCAAAGAAATTCCATGGCTGATCTCCTTCAGAATGGACTGGTTGGATCTCCTTGCAGTCCAAGGGACTCTCAAGAGTCTTCTCCAACACCACAGTTCAAAAGCATCAGTTCTTCGGCGCTCAGCTTTCTTCACAGTCCAACTCTCATATCCATACATGACCACTGGAAAAACCATAGCCTTGACTAGACGGACCTTTGTTGGCAAAGTAATATCTCTGCTTTTCAATATGCTATCTAGATTGGTCATAACTTTCCTTCCAAGGAGTAAGTGTCTTTTAATTTCATGGCTGCAATCACCATCTGAAGTGATTTTGGAGCCTCAAAAAATAAAATCTGACACTGTTTCCACAGTTTCCCCATCTATCTGCCATGAAGTGATGGGACCAGATGCCATGATCTTAGTTTTCTGAATATTGAGCTTTAAGCCAACTTTTTCACTCTTCTCTTTCACTTTCATTAAGAGGCTTTTTAGTTCCTCTTCACTTTCTGCCATGAGGGTGGTGTCATCTGCATATCTGACGTTATTGATATTTTTCCTGGCAATCTTGATTCTAGCTTGTGCTTCATCCAGCCCAGCATTTCTCATGATGTACTCTGCATATAAGTTAAATAAGCAGGGTGACAATATACAGCCTTGACGTACTCCTTTTCCTATTTGGAACCAGTGTGTTGTTCCATGTCCAGTTCTAACTGTTGCTTCCTGACCTGCATATAGGTTTCTCAAGAGGCAGATCAGGTGGTCTGGTATTCCCATCTCTTTCAGAATTTTCCACAGTTTATTGTGATCCAAACAGTCAAAGGCTTTGGCATAGTCAGTAAAGCAGAAATAGATGTTTTTCTGGAACTCTCTTGCTTTTTTAATGATCCAGCAGATGTTGGCAATTTGATCTCTGGTTCCTCTGCCTTTTCTAAAACCAGCTTGTACATCTGGAAGTTCATGGTTCATGTATTGCTGAAGCCTGGCTTGGAGAATTTTGAGCATTACTTTACTAGCATGTGAGATGAGTGCAATTGTGCAGTAGTTTGAGTATTTTTTGGCATTGCCTTTCTTTAGGATTGGAATGAAAACTGACCTTTTCTAGTGCTGTGGCCACTGCTGAGTTTTCCAAATTTGCTGGCATATTGAGTGCAGCACTTTCATAGCATCATCTTTTAGGGTTTGAAATAGCTCAACTGGAATTCCATCACGTCCACTAGCTTTGTTCATAGTGATGCTTCCTAAGGCCCACTTGCCTTCACATTCCAGGATGTCTGGCTCTAGGTGAGTGATCACACCATCGTGATTATCTGGGTTATGAAGATCTTTTTTGTACAGTTCTTCTTTGTATTCTTGCCACCTCTTCTTAATATCATCTTCTGCTTCTGTTAGGTCCATACAAAAGAAGAGAAGTGAAAAGCAAAGGAGAAAAGGAAAGATATAAGCATCTGAATGCAGAGTTCCAAAGAATAGCAAGGAGAGATAAGAAAACCATCCTCAGTGATCAATGCAAAGAAATAGAGGAAAACAACAGAGTGGGAAAGACTAGAGATCTCTTCAAGAAAATTAGAGATACCAAGGGAACATTTCATGCAAAGATGGGCTCAATAAAGGACAGAAATGGTATGGACCTAACTGTATGTGTAGGTGGAATGTAAAAATCCCCTCCTGTTTTGCATTCTTTTTGCAAGACACCTTCTATTTCTGGTGTCTTTGTGAAGTGTGGTTGATTTCTAAGCTAAGAATGAGTCCAGAGGAGGGAAAGGAGAGAAGTTTCTTATTTCTTTCCTGGATTCAAACTCTTTCCTGTCTCTTGGAAAGAATTGAGCTTCTAGTTGTTGACAGTGAATTTGTCTGCCTGCCCAGGAGCTATTTTGTACCAATGTATATCTCTGCCAGGAAGATGAATATCAGGAGTCAATGTGCGGACATCGGAACTTCCAAGGTAGGATAATCATCACCCCTCTCCCTTCCAATGCTATGCATTTAAAATAACCTCTAGGGAGAGTGAAGAAGGGAGGATTCAGGCTGACTATGAAATTACTCGACCACATTATTTCTATTTGGATAAACATTTATCCCACAAATGCCAGGAAGGTTGGCAATCAACACTGTGGAAAGAGCTCCATTAAAATTTATGAGCCAACCTACTGCGAGGAAGTAATTATAAATAATAATTACTGTGATGTTCAGTGCTTTTATAATTTGGAGCTACTCTGCTTCAGGTGGGATAGAAGATGCAGCTGAAATATATGACTCTAAAAATACCCTCATTAGCGTGGTCTAAGAATTCCTGAAATGGAAGAACAGAATACAATACCAGATGGTTTTCAGGGATGGTGTTGTCAGAGTGGTGGTTTAAACGCTAAGTCGTGTCTGACTCTTGCGACCCCATGGACTGTAGCCTGCCAGGCTCCTCTGTCCATGGTATTTCCCAGGCAAGAGTACTGGAGTGGGTTGTCATGCCCTCCTCCAGGGGATCTTCCCAACCCAGGGATCGAACCCTGGTCTCCTGCATTGCAGGCAGATTCTTTACTGACTAAGCTACGAGGGAAGCCCGTTGTCAGAGCAGATGCACTCTTCTGTAGAATGCTAGCTGCACTTACCATTAATTATTAAATGAGAACAGTAATTCTTCAGCTATAAAACTAGGAATCAGGTGTGATTATTATAATTTACTAACTTTCCAAGTGTGTAACAGGGAAGCTTCCAACAAATAAGTTTAGTTGAGTTACATTGTTCATATTCTTCATTAAGGTTTTAAGACTAAGGAAATAAATCTTTTCATCAAATTTTTCCTTGGATTGTGGTTGATCCCATCGGATCAAGCATCCTAGAGTCATGTGAGTGAATAAATTGCTTTTGCTGCTTTTGATCTCCCCTGAAGGTGGCTGTCGATACCTGTAATCAACTTCATATAAGGGAATGAAGCCTGCTTTGTCAGATTTTTATCAGAGCAAGGTTAATTGGGCGAGGAGGACATGAGTTGACCCCTGAGCTAATAGAGGCAGTGGACGCTGCTGTAACAACTGTGCTCAGCGGTCAAGGGGACAGAGAACGGGAGTGCTGCTTTCGTACTGTCGTATCTCTCAAACCTTCACATGTCCTCACTCTCTTATCTGAGATTAGAGATGAATGAGCCCTGCCAGTCATAGTGCAAGCAAGCCCAAGGGAAGAAAATGTCATTAAGACAGACAGAAACCCATCTGGATATTAAAAAAAGAGATTGTGGGACTGTGTCCGAATTGATCTCCACCTTAATGTCAGCATCTGTTATTCTCAGGCCCCAGGTAGACTAAAAACACCAATAACCTTATCATATTTTATCTCAACAATTATAAAACTAGTCCCATACATTTACCTTCTATACAATCTGTCTTTAAAATGTGTTCTTTATACTTCCAGATGTGAATTTTTACATCATCATTTGGAATTTAGGATACAGTCTCCTATTTAAAAATGTTACAGAAATGGTTAGTTTCCTTGTAGAGGTACAATGTGTATATAATTCCTAAGGTAGCAAAAAAAAAAAGTTGTAATAAAGTGGCCTTTAGAATTGTGTCAAAGGAAGAACTTTAGACTTGGGTCTGAGAAGATTAGAACCCTATTTAGCTTTTGAGAAAATTATATTGCCATAGAAACCAGGGCCCTGGCAGAAATAAGCCTGTGACTTTCTTTTTAACAATGCTTGATATTAATAGAAAGTGGGTTGCAAAAACTACGTGTTTCCCAAGGAAGCATCCTGTCCACTGCCAACATCAGACGAGACCGTGGAGGAGCAAGGACAGAGGGTCCCAGGGTGTGGAGTCAGGACCCAAAGGGAACAGTAAGGAAGATGTTATTTCTAGAGACTTGGCAGGAGACACACCTACTTATTACAAACACTGCCTTCAAATTTGTGTAGATTGGATTGGCCAAAAAGTTTGTTCAGGCTTTTCAGTAAGATGTTAAAAAAAATCCAAATGAACTTTTTGTCCAACCCAATATTTTCAATCTACATTTCCTTGACAAGAGTTAGCTAAGTGACCACATGTAACTGTAAGAGGCTAAGGGATAGAGACTAGCTGTGCATTTAGAAGGAAACAGCACAGGTTTTAGTGAACTATTGATAGACTGACCACAACCATGCTTCACCCTCTCCACTCATTTTCCACCTGAACTCACTGCCCTTGCTGCCGTCTCCCCTCCCCAGCCAGCCCTCTTGAAAGCCCCCTCTTCCTGAGTTGCAGTCACTCTTCATGTCCATTCAGCTTGGCTTCTATCCTAAGGGTGGAAATTATATCCTAAGTATCAAATACAAAGACCTATTTCTAGGCCTCATGCTGTCAATACTCAGCCACTCTTTCCCTGGATCTTCCTTGGAGTCTATGGTATCAACCCCTCTTGGCTCTCCTTTCATTTCTGTGACCACTTACTCTAGTTTTCTTCATTTGTTATTTCTTTTTGCTCTTCCCATAAATGTTGACACTTCCTAGATTTTTTTATTTTTTTCAACTCCACTTATTCCTAGATTTTTTCTTTAATTTTTTTCAGCTCTGCTCAGTCACCCTAGATGATCCATTTAACCTGTTTACAGGGCTTCTCTGGTAGTTCAAATGGTAAAGAGTCTGCCTACAATGCAGGAGACCCAGATTCAATCCCTGGGTCAGGAAGATCCCCTGGAGAAGGAAATGGCAACTCACTCCAGTATTCTTGCCTGGGAAATTCCATGGACAGAGGAGCCTGGCAGGCTGCAGTCCATAGGGTTGCAAAGATTCGGACATGACTGACTAATACTTTCACTTTCACACATCTCTAAATATGTGCTCTTGACCTCTATACCATGCATGAGACTCACTAGACAATTCCACTTCTCAAACAGTCAAGCATGATAATCTAAAACAGAACTCAGGTTCCTTAAAAACTGCTTCTCCCTGCTTTTTGGGGTCCTCAGATGTCATAATGATGACTAATGTGGACTGACTATCTTAAACCTATCATACCAGCTCTGGATGAGACATCTGACACTCATATGTCACTGTTCCTGTTAGGGGAAGCACACTGATTGAAACTGCCCACCCTGGCCAAGCACCATAGTAACTATTTGCATGAGTTGTTTTATGACAGGAGATCCTGGTAAGGAGTACGGAACTAATAAGCCACCACCAACCGTAAGAGTCCGGGAAAGGTCGAAAGGAGACACAGCGTGTCCGTCCACTTCCCAGAATCCCTCTCGCTAGCATCCATCTTGGCTGAGCCATGCGTGTGCCACCAGGAAAGACTCTGAATTAGAATAATTAGAATAATTAGAACAATTAGAATAATTGGCCAAAGACCACCCATCACCAACTAATCCCATCACCATGAAACCCAAGACTGCAAGCCACATGGCAGAGCAGTTCTCCTGGGTTCCCTTACCCTACTGCTCTCCACCCATTGGTGCCCTTTCCCAATAAAATCTCTTCCTTTGTCAGACAATTCATTCCCGAGTATTAGACAAGAGCCCAGCTTTTGGCCCTGGAAGGGGTCCCTCTTCCTGCAACATTCCCATAAGGGACAACTGAAGCTCAGCGAAGTCAAGTAATTCCCTTGTCATCCAACAAGGTAGTGGCAAAGCTAGGATTTGAATCTAATTTATAGATCTCACACTGTTATCTATTAGACTACTACCTGACTCAATTTCTCATAAAATGATTAATAAGATCTTTTTATCTATATATTACTTCATAAAGGTCAATAATTTGTGGAAAAGAAAAACAGTGTTATTTGTCAGTTTAAACACTTTTGATAGAGATGAAAATTGATGCTAATTGTCTCAATTTTATAATCTGAATCCAGTTAGCTCTATAACTTGGTAACATTGCGGTCAACTTCACTTGGATTCCAATTTTTATAAATAATTAAACACAATAACAATTGTTGAAGATATGTAGAAAGAGAAAAAAGGAGTTATTCTTTACTTGGTTTCCAAAAAATAACTGTAAAGGTCACCGGTAGCAGAATAGCTGGACACGCCTAAAAATAATCTGGCTAACGGTTATTGATCCATTGTGTCACTTACCCAAAATTCACTGAAAAGGATTATTTCCATACTGAACTAATATTGAGGGTCTTAAAGGACAATGCTCTTTTTGAGCTGTTGCAACTTTAATTATCTGCTAATATACTTGACCACCTCTCCCATATTTGAGAAATCTAAGGTTACAGCATGACAGGTAGCAGATTCTCAGTGGAATGCAGTTGGTAATTAGCTATTCAGACTGATTATTGGCAAATGTGCCACATTTTCATTTTGGAAGTTTAAGCAAATTGCCCTCTGTTGAAAACATACATTAAGATGTCTGATTTGGCATCCAGGTTGATACATGATTGAAAGTAATCATTTTCTACCTTTCAAGCCATCATTAGTGACCTTCTAAATTCCCTATCGTAAATTGCCTGTTTCTGTAACTGTGCCTTTGTGTGGCCACGTCCAATTAATTGCAATACCACTCCTGAAAAGGGTTCCTGCCTCAGTCTCCATAAAATAGTTCATTAGCTTCTCAGGGATTTTACTTCAATACTATATTTAGTTTGCACTCCCTGGGATGCTGCAAACAGAAGAGTGAGTTCCCTGGGGGGAAAGCAGCGGGGGTTAGAAGAACAATCAAGAAGTAAATATCTGGCTTTAAAAATGGTCTGCGTTGTAAAGAACAAAGCAATAGAAAGATGCTAGTAAATCAGCAGCACTGCTTTTCTAATGGGCTTTTTCTTACATGAATTATCTTGGGCAAGTCAGATTTCAGCTTTCTCTAATCGGAAAAATATACGGAGAGGCTCAGGGAGAAATATCTGTTTTTATTGTTGTAATGCTCAAAATTTTATTGAGGCCTGGTATTGTACCCTTGGAGGTACAATGTGGTTGGTGACTAGACTTAATAACTGCATTAAATGGGCAAGTAGACTGAGTGTGAGAAGTGCAGTGAACAGAAATCACGATTGTGAGAGCAGCAGCTAACGTGGAGAGACAATCAGTGGGCCAGGTGTCCAGACAGATGGGATGCCCAGCCTTGGACCTGCCAAGTGCAACCTTGGGTGAATTACTTCAGTTCTCTGGGCCTTTGTCTCATCTTTCATTGAACTAGGACCTGAAGCTAAGATTTCTCAGGTCCATTTGGTTCTAGTATTATGTGTGCTTCCCAGGTGGTATTAGTGGTAAAGAGCCCTCCTGCCAATGCAGGAGATGCAGGAGAGACAGGTTCAATCCCTGGATTAGGGATATTCCTTGGAGGAGGAAATGACAACCCACTCCAGTATCCTTGCCTCTAGAATTCCATGGACAGAGGAGCCTGGCGGGGTACAGTCCCTGGAGTCACAGTCAGACACAACTAAGTGCATGCGCACGCACACACACACACACACACACACTCGATGGTTTAGTAATGGCACAAGCCAAACAGTTCACTGCGTTTGGAATCAACATTAGGTTGCCATCCAAGGCATCCTATTGAGCATATGGCATGGTTTAATGATAACGGAAGTAGCTCATGGAAGCATGTGTTAGGCTAGCCCAGGCAAAGGGTACTCCCAGGAACCCTATAAGTAGGCATATTTTTGCCCCCATTTTGTAAAGGGGAAGCTAAGGTACAGAGGAGTTATATATTATGGGCACAGGGATGGACAGCTCCCAGCTGAGAAGTGACAGAGCCAGGATATGAACCTAAGAAGTCTGTATTTTTAATTACCACTTTTCCCGCAAATAAACCATTGGTGAGGTACATGCCAGAAATTCTGCAACATAAATAACATAAACAATCCTCTTTCCTGTCTGAGTTTTGGAAAGACGGAGGAAAAAAAGACAAAATAGTTAACAGATGGAAGAAATTTAAAACTCACCTTTATTAATTATAAGGCAGATATTGGAGAAAGTGGCTTAGATTTGACAGCCCCAGAGTTAGACATTCACAGAAGGTAATGGTCCACCTTGACCTCTCCCTGAGGAACAAGCAGAGAGTGATCAGCCTTCTGTAGGAAGGTTTTTCACTCATTTGCTTTTGTTTTCCCCAGACCCACTAATTGAATGAGTCACCCTGAGCAGAGTTGAGTGAAGGAAAGAGAGAGGCCAAGGGTGTTTCACTCACTGACCTTCCCGCAGGTGAAAGGAAAAATGAGAAAGGGAGAAGAATGTTTCTGTCCTAACCATTTCTCCTGGTTCTTCGTTTATAATTTAGCTTCTTGTTTTCATGCTATTTCTGGTGTTAAAATTGTTTAAGGGGTTTGATCAGAATGGAAAGGAATTGTCATAACCAGCACTATCTGGGCTGTCATCGTTGCAGGCTTCTGTTCTCTGTGTCTTGTCACATTTGCAGATGCGCCTGGGCAAGATGGGAAAGGCTGCTCAGGAGGGCACAGTGATGAAAGCCTGATCCTTAAACATGGCATTTACAGAGCACAAATGAACGGCTGATTTGGCTCTTTGTTAGTTAACAATCAAACTGAGTGGTTCGAGAATCAATTAATAGTAATAAGAAAGTGATTTGTGATCAAAAGGCGTTGTCATTTTGGGAACACTATTTCCAAGACAGTATTAAAGGCAGGAGAGGTATTAGGGAAGGGAAAAGACACATGACTTGGAGGAAGCCTCTCGCATCTGGCTGCAAGGCTGTCAGCAGACAAATAGAACCACTTGGGCCTGAGTGAGATGTAGCAGGTCTCCCTCTGCAAAGTTCATTAACCTGCAGCATGTCAGCAAGTGCCACAGGCTGACTATAATGCCGTGGAATACAAATTGAGAGATCACTGGGTTCTAATTTTCTGTTTTATCTCTCCTAAATGAATATGCAGAGTGTATAATCTCATGACCAATCATGTCTCGCATCTAATAGAGAAAATATGCTTCAGATTTACAGATGCATGAAATACAGCTAACTGGAAATAAGGAGGAAGAAACATAGCACCCATTTCTCTTTGAGTAGGATAACTGAGTCCTTTAAAGGCAACAGAAAAGTAAAGACACACCATTCTTCCATTCACCCACCCACCCATCTATCTAGTCTATAAACATGTAACGAGCACCCACTCACTCTTTGAAGGTGCTGTGTACAGAGGAAGACATAGATCTGTCTTCTTCAAGCAGACAAAAGTGAAAATACAGGTCAGGGTTATTAGTGTGATTTGTGACAAGTATTAAACAGCAGGTGTGGTGGGAGCAGAGAAAATGAGAACCTCAGGAATGTTTTCTGGAATAAGAATTGGCCATCTCTCTGAGCCTTGAAATCAGGGAGGAGTTAATCTGTGAGTACAGGGGTTGGGGAGGAGGACATTTGGGGCAGAGGGAACAGAATGAGGCCAAAGTGGGCCTGGGGCCTCAGGTAGCAAATGCTGTGGACACCCCTGGTCAGGCGGGGCCTGAGGTGAGGATTTCAGTCTTCTCTGCTCCAGGAGAGGAGGGTGATTCCAGAAAGGAACTTCGTGTATCTTCACTTTGCCTGTTGTGATGTGGGCGGGTCAGTAGCTAGTGTGTGCAGCCTAAGGGGCATTCTACCAGCACACAATCTCACAAGGACCCTTTATTATTGGCTTTATGAGAAAGATGAGGCCCGATGATTTTTCTCTTGGTGGTAGGCTTGATTCTTTGGGGCTGTTTGCTTTGAGTTATGGGTAGCCTCTGGGGGTACCACTCATGCTCATCCCAGGGCGGGGTTGGGACCTCCTCTGTTCTAGCACCTTCTCTCATTGTAGCTATCATGTTATGTTGTCACTGACACTTAGAAACGGCTTCTGCCTCCATTTCTTAAGGTCAGCGGGCAATTTGTTAGATACCTTTTCACCCTTAACACCTGGCTGAGCCTGACACATGTTAGCTCTCCCTAAAGGCTCTTTAAAAGAATGAACCTATGACTATATGTGTTAGCTCTTCTGATGAGTTTTAAGGAAAGCTGTTAGATATGAGGTTTCCTTGGGAAAACCCTGTCAATAGGGCAAGCTTCACAGCAGTCACCCAGCTAGCAAAGCAGAGGTGATGGTCTCTTCAGGGTGACTGGCAGATTTCCAGGTCTGCCGCGAGCTGAAAGGGAGAGGCAAGAGCGGACCTTTCGCTGGTGGACACCAGCCTGTGGCACTGGGTGGGGAGCTCTGTAAGTGGAGCACAGGGCACGCCGTGAAAAGAGAAGGCAGCAAATCAGTTTTGCCAGCTTCTCAGTTTTGCCTCCAGCCTGCAGAGGTTGTCCCCCCAGCACTCGTGGGGACAGGGAAGGTCGGCTCCATGCATCACCAGCCTGATTTTAGTGGGTTCATTAAATGGTGAACCCAGTGATCACTCATGGGTGACATATTCAATTAGGAGTCACACAAATAATTTTCCTCAAGCTGCCCCTTGGCACCCTCTGCTGTATCATTTCAAAGTGTCAGGGAGTCAGCTTCGGAAAAGGATGATCACACTCTGTATTGCTCACCTCCTATTGCAGGCTGTGATTATTGTCTGTCTAGATCCACCCAGAAGTATTGAGATATAAAGGAGGAGCATGCTATACTTGATTCAGTGTTCCTCTTTAGAAGCTGGAATGAATGAATGCTAAGTCGCTTCAGTTGTGTTCAACTCTTTGTGACCCCATGGACTGTAGCCCTCCAGGCTCCTCTGTCCATGGAATTCTCCAAGCAAGAATACTGGAGTGGGTTGCCATTTCCTGACCCAGGAATTGAACCTACGTCTCTTACATCTTGTGCATTGGCAAATGAGCTTTTTACCACTGGTGCCACCTTAGACACTAGATCTCAAGTCAAATTCAGATCTTCCATTTGGAAGAGCTATTGGATAAGGCACTGAAGTCAGTTAAAAGGGAAGTCAGGACTCGGATGAGAAAAACCTCTAAAACCAGCTTTTTAGCCCATATGATACTTCAGTTATTTTCTGATCAACAGAATAATAACTTGCTTATCCAAAACTTTGAGTTATTGCTTTAGCTGACAATTTATGACTCACAAGAGTATCTGAGAGTGGATGGTAGTATGTTGAGTCCAGGAGAAGCAAATACCATAGGATTTTTTAATGGCACACTGAAATTAAAGATCATTCTAACCCTTAGGTTTAATGATGCTCACAGCCTCACAGGTCCCTGAGTTGACTAAAAAGGTCACATTCCTTTGATATTGAGTGCATTTCAGCATGTTGATGCTACCTCGTGCTCTCTTTATGGTCACTGTATGAGGCTGAATAAATGTTATCTAAGTTCTGCAGATGAAAAACAACTGGAGAGTCAAAATTAATAGGTGCCACAGTAAGGGAGAACACCACAAACCTTCAATTATGAAAGTCAGAGTTTTCATTTAAGATTGGATATAAAATAGTTCTCTGGATATGAGCTGATCACTTCTTCCCAGGGCCTCACAGCTTTCTCACTGGAAAATGAGAAGCCAAAACTGAAAAGTCACCAAAGTCCTTCAGATAAATAAGGGTTAAAGGTTCATGGAGAATTCTGCATCATAAAGTTAATCAGCAGAAGACTCCAGGTTCAGTCCATAATTGCCTTCTAATTTGCTTTTCCTCAGTACATCGCCTTTCTAGTAGCAATGATTTGATTCATTTATTCAAAAAGCACTCATTGGATGTATTCTCTTGGCTCCTCCTGTGGGTCCAGAGTTGAATGAGGCTTTCCCCTGAACATCTCCCCTTAGAGAGATCAGTTTACAGTGTGATTGTGTAGGTTTGGGGTTTACAAAATGGGCTTTTCAATATAAAATGGGAATCTCTATAGGGTTTTTTTTTTTGGGAGAAGGGCACTTCCCTGGTGGCTCAAATGGTGAAAAATCCACCTGCAATGCAGGAGACTTGGGTTCGATCCCTGGTTGGGAAGATCCCTTAGAGAAGGGAGCAGCTACTCACTCCAGTATTCTTGCCTGGAGAATTCCATGGACAGAGGAGCCTGGTAGGCTACAGTTGTGGGGTTGCAAGGAGTTGGACACGACTGAGTGGCCTTCACTTTGACATCCACCATTATCTTTTTTATAGGTTTTTTTAATGTAAAAGAAACATAAAAATTCATGCTTCAAAATGTAAGAAAAACAGAAAACAAAACAAAAACCTTTCTTATTTCTTGGAAAGATATTATCATCAATTAGGTTCAGTCCCTCAGTCGTGTCCGACTCTTTGTGACCCCATGAATCGCAGCATGCCAGGCCTCCCTGTCCACCACCAACTCCCAGAGTTCACTCAGACTCACGTCCATCGAGTCAGTGATTCTATCCAGCCATCTCATCCTCTGTTGTCCCCTTCTCCTCCTGCCCCCAATCCCTCCCAGCATCAGAGTCTTTTCCAATGAGTCAACTCTTCTCATTAGGTGGCCAAAGTACTGGAGTTTCAGCTTCACCATCATTCCCTCCATAGAAATCCCAGGGCTGATCTCCTTCAGAATGGACTGGTCGGATCTCCTTGCAGTCCAAGGGACTCTCAAGAGTCTTCTCCAACACCACAGTTCAAAAGCATCAATTCTTTAGCACTCAGCCTTCTTCACAGTCCAACTCTCACATCCATACATAACCACAGGAAAAACCATAGCCTTGGCTAGATGGACCTTTGTTGGCAAAGTAATGTCTCTGCTTTTGAATATGCTATCTAGGTTGGTCATAACTTTCCTTCTAAGGAGTAAGCGTCTTTGAATTTCATGGCTGCAATCACCATCTGCAGTGATTTTGGAGCCTCAAAAAATAAAGTCTAACACTGTTTCCCCATCTACTTCCCATGAAGTGATGGGACCAGATGCCATGATCTTCGTTTTCTGAATGTTGAGCTTTAAGCCAACCTTTTCACTCTCCACTTTCACTTCATCAAGAGGCTTTTGAGTCCCTCTTCACTTTCTGCCATAAGGGTGGTGTCATCTGCATATCTGAGGTTATTGATATTTCTCCCTGCAATCTTGATTCCAGCTTGTGTTTCTTCCAGTCCAGGGTTTCTCATGATGTACTCTGCATATAAGTTAAATAAGCAGGGTGACAATATACAGCCTTGACGTACTCCTTTTCCTATTTGGAACCAGTGTGTTGTTCCATGTCCAGTTCTAACTGTTGCTTCCTGACTTGCATACAGATTTCTTAAGAGGCAGGTCAGGTGGTCTGGTATTCCCATCTCTTTCAGAATTTTCCACAGTTTATTGTGATCCACACAGTCAAAGGCTTTGGCATAGTCATTAAAGCAGAAATAGATGTTTTTCTGGAACTCTTTTGCCTTTTCGATGATCCAACAGATGTTGGCAATTTGATCTCTGGTTCCTCTGCCTTTTCTAAAACCAGCTTGAACATCTGGATCATAAGAGACAGAAATTTATTTATTGTAATTGAAGTATAGTTAATTACAGTGTCATGTTAGCTTCAGGTATATAGCAGAAGTTGTATATATATGTGTGTGTGTGTGTATAAATAATATATGTGTGTATATGTATATATTAATATATGTGTGTATGTGTGTATATAAAAGAAAATTTTTTTTCAGATTCTTTTCCTATATAGATTATTATAAAATACTGAGTATAGCTCACTGTTGCTATGCAGTAGGCCCTTGTTGCTTATCTATTTTATATATTGTAGTGTGTATAAGTTAGTCCTCCTAATTTATCCCTCCCTCCTTCCCCTTTGGTAACCAGTGAAACTTATCTCTTTAAGTTATTGCCCCAAAGCCTTTGTAGAATGCTCTGCTGCTGCTGCTAAGTCAATTCAGTCATGTCCGACTCTGTGCGACCCCATAGATGGCAGCCCACCAGGCTCCCCCGTCCCTGGGATTCTCCAGGCAAGAACACTGGAGTGGGTTGCCATTTCCTTCTCCAGTGCATGAAAGTCGAAGAAAACCAGTAAACTAAGAAATTTGTTCATATTTATCAGTGTGAAACTAATGCATAAAAATGCTAAAATATTTTTATGCCATGTTTTATTCAAAGTTGGCTATTTACTATAAAAGTCCTAAAACCTGAGTAGATTTATACAATAAAGTTTAATTTCTCAGTCGTGCAGAGTCCAGTTCTGGTTTTCCTCTTGGACAGTTCCCCTGAGAAGGTCTCCTTTAAGTAGAAACTCAAGAATCCAGAGGGCTTCCATCTTATGGCTCCATCCTCCTGTAGCTTCAAGATTTCCCTGTCATCTTTGGGAAAATAATCTTATTCCCAATGCTTAGTTACCTTAGCTGTGAGCCGAACATCACTTTTCTTCATATCCTCTGGCAAGAACTGGTCATATGTTTCCTCCCTGTAGAAAAGGGAGCCCTTCAGAAATGGGCTGTCTAGACAGCCACTTTATGGCGCACATCTTAGTTGTTCAGTCGTATTTCCCCAGTAAATACATAGCTCCTGTCTCAAGTTCCCAAGTGCCCCACCACTGGCTGGTTAAGTAGTTCCCAGACGAGGTGGACTCCACTGTTCCACTGCTGTCTCTGGCATCTCTTCTGATTGGTGGTGAAAGTGAAAATTGCTCAGTTGTGTCCAACTCTTTGCAATCCCATGCACCATAGCCCACCAGGCTCATCTGTCCATGGAATTCTCCAGGCAAGAATACTGGAGTGGGTTGCCATTCCCTTCTCCAGGGGATCTCCCATACCCTGGGATCAAACCCGGGTCTTCCGTACTGCAGTCAGATTCTTTACCATCTGAGCCACCAGGGAAACCCAGCTCTGATTGATGGTACCCATTCCATATTGGTTATTAGCTAATTTTCAAGTCATACTTGCAACTGAAGTATCTTTCCAAGCCCTGTTTTCCAAATTCACTGCCTCTAACTTGCTTTTTGTTGTCATTGGCCTCCAGTTTCAGATTTCATCCTCTGTTTGGGAGCGTCTTTGGATTTGATGATTGGTACCGTCCTTGAATTCCCCATCTTCCCTTCCATCCTGACTTCACAGCCACAGTCCAGACCCACCTTATTCATGCCATTCCCTTCCTGAGTGTCCTAAGCACCCAAGTGGGGAGTCTTGACATTACAAGGCACTCAGAGTCTTTATAATCTCCTGGGCTTTCTGAACCTGTCGCTGTCACTCTCCACCACGCCTGATATAGGCTACTGGCCTCTGCTTCCTGAATGTCTCTCCCTTAGCCTCCCTTCAGTGAAGAGGTATTTCCAAACCCTCCTCATCAAAATCTGCCTGGCCAGTATTTCTTTTTTCAGGGAACTCTGAACTCCATTAGCCAAAGTAATGAACATCTCTGCTGAAATGTTTTAATGGTCTGCCCATCCCAGACAGTGCATGTCCCTGACAGCTAGAGACAGCTGAAGATAAAACCTTAGCTCAAAAAGCAGCACACTCTGGTTCTTTCAGACACTACAGTGGCATCAAACTACACTCTTCCTCCCCTGTCTCTGACAGCCCCTGATTTCTTTCCTGCATTCCTGATTCCCTGTCTTTCTGTTCATAACTGACAATTTATATGCAAATAATTTTCAGTATCTGACCATTATAAACTGAAAAAAATTGCAAAATCTCCTTCGTGGAACCCTAATTACATGCATTTAAAACATTCAACTCATGTAGCCAGCAACATTTTAAATGAACAAATATAAAGTACTGGCTTTGCACCAATTCACATTTTCTTAAATGTGACATGAGGATTTCTAACTCTGATCTCTGTTTCAAATTTAAGATGCAAGATCCATCTTGTGCTATTGATTTAAAAAGGATGATTCTTGCTAAATTCTTAGTAATATCAGCTAGCAGAGCAGAGATCAAGGTCTGGGAAGAATAGAGAGGAAGCAAAACAGAAACATGGTGGGAGAACAAGAGTGAGTGAATGGGGAGAAAAGACCGGTACAGCTGGACGGCAGAAGAGCAGCCAGTAAAAGTTAAGAGAACCAGATTGTAAGCTCTGGGATTTGAATGAAGAATGGAGGGATAATGAAGGATGGATTTAGCAAGTAATACAGTATAGCAAGTCTAGTTAGGAGAAACCCTGGGGGTTTCTGATACATGTGATAATTGGCATATGTGTGCTGAACATGATCTGCATTCATATGACTACATGCAAGCCCAATCATGTCCAACTCTTTGCAACCCTATGGACTGTAGCCTACCAGGCTCCTCTGTCCATGGCATTTTCCAGGCAAGTATAGTGGAATGGGTTGCCATTTCATTCTCCAGGGGATCTTCCAAACCCAGGGATTGAATCCACATCTCTTGCATCTCCTGCATTGGCAGGCAAATGGGCCACCTGGGAAGCCCTATTATCAGCTTTCATAATTATGATTGTAAATTGTAACTAGGGATGCTACTCCTGGAAAAAGAAATATGGTCACATTTGTTCAGCCTCCATGTATTATCATCTCTGAGTTTCGTGTAGCTTTGTTTCTGCAGGCAGGGCTTCCCTAGTGGCTCAGATGTTAAAGAATCTGCCTGCAATGCAGGAGACCCAGCTTCAATCCCTGGGTCGAGAAGATACTTTAAAGAAGGGAATGGCTACCCACTCCAGTATTCTTGCCTGGAGAATTCCGTGGACTGAGGAGCCTGGTCGGCTACAGTCTATGGGGGTTGCAAAGAGTCAGATATGACTGGTAACTAACGCTTTCACTTTCACTTTCTCTAGGTGGTTTTCAGGACAGGTGTTTAAGACCACGATTCCCTTATGAATTACTGAGAATGGCTAGGAACTCCCTGAGACCCATTTTGAATATCACTTCCACAGCATTCTTTTATCTTCTGATCTGGGAAAGACTAGTATCGAAGACAGAGAAAAAGGGAAAACTCAGAACTGAAATAGAGAACAGCTTTGACTGTTTGGATTAAGCAGGATTACCCATAATCCGGAGGGATCACTTTTTCTGAGCCTAAATTAAATTGGGCATTTGGTTCCACAGGAACTAGGTAATGTCTTTGCTTTGTAGCTCGCATCAAAATTCAGTCTATAATATGTCACTGACATGGGGATGTTAAACTTAGGCAAATCAGACCATATTTAAAATCAGATTATCTCCTGTCACCATGTAATCTTTAGGATCAGCCATAGAAGGAAATGGCAACCCACTCCAGTACTCTTGCCTGGAAAATCCCATGGATGGAAGAGCCTAGTAGGCTACAGTCTGTGGGGTCGCTAAGAGTCGGACACGACTGAGCGACTTCACCTTATAGTAGCAGCAACCTCAAAACTCTGATATAGACTATGTCACATCATAGAGTTTTGAATTTCAAATGTTGGCCTTTACTAGCTCTGGTCTTGTACCAGTGATCACTTTCTTAATTATGACTAACACTGACTGTGTTTTTCTAGACTCCTATTTATTTTGCATGTTTTCTGTCACCATTCAATTAATCAATAGATGAGTAATTCTTAGATCAGTAATTCTTAGATCAATAGATCAGTAATTCTTTAGATTAGTTATCTTCAAAGTGACGGGTGGTGGGAGATGGTAGAGGTGGTATTTGCACCAGGAGGTGTACAAGATTATACATTAGCAGTAAATATTAGAAAATGTGTTTTTGCCTTTAAAATTTAATTTATGTTTGTGTTTCCATATATTTACTATTACATTGGTATAATAGTACATGTTATATACTATGTTATACATGTTACTATATGTGTTTGTATGTGTGTAAAACAACAAAGCTGTAGAATTTTTATTTTAATCCCAGGGCATTTTTTAAATTATTCATGCATTCTATAAACAATTTTTAGCATTTATTTTGTGCTCTGCACTACCCTTGGCACTGAGGATACAATTGTAAACAAAGTGAACACAAATCCTCCATTCAACGTTTACAGTCTACTTGGAATAGTAATTCTCAGGGTGATGAGTATCAGCTTACAACAGAGGAACTTGGCTTAGTCTGGGGGTAGGTGTTATCAAGAAAGCCTTCAGATTTATTCTTTTATAGTTTTCCTTGGAAATCAAACTATATTTTATAATATTCTCTAATGAATTGCCCCGTAAAGCAGTTTCCACAATCACTTTATATTCCCTAAAACAAGGGAAAGTGATTTTTTTTCTCATAAAACTTAATTTTATATATATATATTTTTTTTTTTTTTTCTACATTGTTCACTATACAGGTAGAATCACTATTATTGAGCTGTTGAGTTGGAAGCAGTATCATATCTAAGGTTAAGCATGGCCCAGAAGTACATATTCCATTGGGAAATAACAGGAGAGATGCAGCCAACGACTTGCATTCCCAAACCTCTGGTACTGGCCTGTGCACACAGGTGTGTGCATGCACACACACACACACACACACACACACAGCTGTAAAAGGAATAGTGAGGGTTTTTTTCCTTGATAAAGAAGAAAAACAAAGAGAAAATGTGAGACAAATTTGTTAAAATTTATTAAAACTTTTGAAATATTAACATCTAAGTCAAATAAAAAACTAAAATTTTAAATGAAAGCAACTTTTAATAAAACACAGGTCCTTCAAAAATCAGGTAACCTTTAGTTTAAAACTAATAAAATTAAAGTAAATAAAATAAAATAAACTAATAAAGTTAACTCTAATAAAATTAGAGTTATTAAGCATTACGTTGTGCCTAAAATATGGTTCCTTATATTTCTTTGTGTCAGTCATAAACAGATAAATTGAGTCATAATTATCTTAAATGAGTTATTTCATTTGTATGGCAAGCCAGAGGATGAGTTGAGAATGAAATATAATAAATGATAAATAAATCTTCAACCATTTTCTGAACACCAGTTCACATACATTCCCTCTTATGTACATGTAAATTATATTCTCTTTTTAAAAAATTGGAATAATAGTTTCTGTTTATTTTTCTTTTGCAGTACTTTCTTTACTGTTTCCTGTGTTTATTATTCCATAAAGCTTAATTTTGCTTTAAATAGCTATATTATTTTATAATTATTATAAATGTTTATTATAAACAGTTGAATCAATACAAAAAACAATACAGATAGTCATATCCCTTGCCTATGAGAACATAATTATTACTATTTTATAGCATATTCTTCTAAACCTCTCTCTGTACACTTTTAAATTTGTAGAGATAGGTAAACAATCTTCTGTAAACGGCATCATATTATACATTAATCTTTAGTCTGCCATCATACTTAATATTTCATGGGCATAAACCAATTCATATATAAAAGATTTTAATTGTTTGTCATGCTTTGCTATTTTTCCCAATATCTCCTTTATCATTTAGTTTTCCATAAATAATTAATATGTTTAGAAAGTACTAAACTTCTGTGTCTCCTTTTGGTAATTTTATTTTTGCTTTTTACATTTAAATCTTTGATCCATATAAAAACTATTCTGGGAAAGGATATAGGGATTCAGGTTTATTTTTTTTCAAAGATACTAGCTTGTCCAAGTCCATTGAGTGAATAACCATTTCTCCCCAATTGTTTTGGAATGCCATCTTTGCTTTTCCATTATCTTATTTGATGAGGTTTCTACACAAAGCTTCTGTTGTTCTGTTTAATCCTGTGCCAGTACATTGGTTTTAATTACTCTGGCTTTATAATACATTTTAATATCTGAAAGCATACTTTCTTGCTCTGTACTCTTGTTAGAAATTTTCCTTTATTATTATTCCAGATACACTTTGGAAAAATTCTGATAACTTATAAAATAAAATGGTTTTGGCTCTTATTTTGGTCATATTAAATTCTGGACGGATTTTGGGGGAATTGATAGTTTCATGTTATTGCATTCTTACACCAAAGAAAGTGTTGATTCTTCATTTATCCAGTTTTCACATTGCACTCTTCAGTACTGTTACATGATATTCCCTATATAATATCTTCCTACTTCTCTTCAAATTTATTCCTAGGTATTTCAAGATTTTTATTGTTAAAGTGAGTTGGAACTTTACTTTTTATTTTTTAATTCCTGTTTCTTTAGAAAAGGTATTGATTTTATTGGTTTATCTAAGGATCCTTTATTGTTTCAAAACAACTTTTCATTGAAGTACAGTTGATTTACAATGTTATGTTAAAGTGTACAGCAAAGTGATTCAGTTAGATACATATATGTGGCACTAGTAGTAAAGAATCTGCCTGCCAATGCAGGAGACACAAGAGACACGGGTTTGATTCCAGTTGAGAAGATCCCTTGGAGTAGGAAATGGCATCCCACTCCAGTGTTCTTGCCTGGAAAATTCCATGGGCAGAGGAGCCTGGCAGGCTACAGTCCATCGGGCTGCAAAGAGTCAGACACGACTGAGCAACGAAGCACACGTGTATATATGTATACATATTCTTTTTCAGATTTCTTTACATTATACATTATACAAGTTATTGAATATAGTTCCCTGTTCCATATAGTAGGTTCTTGTTGTTTATTTGTTTTATATATAACAGTGTGTATCTCTTAATCCCATACTCCTAATTTATCCTTCCTCCTTTTTTTCCCCTTTGATGATCATAAGGGGGGTTTTATGTCAGTCTGTTTCTGTTTTGTAAATATCATGTGTATCACTTTTTAGATTCCACATTTAAGTGGTATTATATGATTTTTGTCTTTCTCTGGTTTATTTCACTTAGTATCATAATCTCTTCTAAGGTTCTTCTTTTTTTTGCTACTGTTACTTGAAATTGATATGGGCGAGCTTTTATGTAAATGTGGAAGAAAAATTGCAATCATTAGATGTTTTTAACATATTTTAAAAATAAATGTACTTAAGTAACAAATGTATGAAAAAACCAGTTTCTCTAAAAAGTAAATTAAGTTTTAAATATACATAAAATTATGAAACACCAAAATGAAAAAGTAATAGTATATGCATTTACAGTTTTACTGGTATATGGAGGAATATTGAATTTGGGGAAAATTTCTTGTTAACAAATCAATACCTCCCATGAAGCATAATCTTCAGCAGCCTGAAGGAATGAAGGGAAAATGAAGGGCAATGATTTGGGGAGTTGGCATGAGACCAGACTGTGAAAGATGGTCAGTTCAGTATCTGAAGGTAGAAACAACAGGTCCTGCTGACTGAATAAAGAGAGAATGAGAGTGAGAAAGAAAAACTGTTAAGACTTTGCTTGGGGAGCCTGGCAGGTGACCATGTCATGGGATGAAATAAATAAATAATATACAGGAGATAACTGAGTTTTTTTTCATATAAATTTATTTATTTTAATTGGAGGTTAATTACTTTACAATATTGTATTGGTTTTGCCATACATCAACATGAATCTGCCACAGGTATACACGTGTTTCCCATCCTGAACCCCCTCCCACCTCCCTCCCTGTACCATCCCTCTGGGTCATCCCAGTGCACCAGCCCCAAGCATCCTGTATCATGCGTCGAACCTGGACTGTTGATTCATTTCATATATGATATTATACATGTTTGATAACTGAGTTTTGCACAGGTCATGTTAACCAAGTGGTTGGTGATGATGTGGTGATAAGACGTTTCCTTGGTGAGGACGGTTGACACCCTTGACAGAGATGGGAACTGGTGACAGAGATTTGGACATCATTCACCTTTAAGTGGTAGTTGAAGTCACAGAAAGACAAACTTTATCCTAATTGAAAGAAAAATTATGATAGAGTTTTGTGCATATTAATTCCCATAGTCTTCAATTTACACATAATCTTTTTAGGGTGCCCATTATTCATGCTATGCCAGCAACCTGAAGAACAGACGAAGCATTTTAGATGAAATGACTTGGGAATGAAACCCAAAGTATAAAAATTCATATTTTCTGACTTGCTATGTGTTCTGCATTTGCTTCTTTCTCTTTTTTTGCCCTGATTTTCCACTTGCTCTTTTTGTTAGATGAGCTGGCTTACTCAAAGTGTTTGATTTTAAAGCTTGGAGCAATTTAAGGTTTCCAAAGCATTCTTAGATCCATTGCTGGACCATAATATATCATGTAGGTAATGAAGGATTGCTTGGAGACTGCAATCTACCCGAAGGAAATAGTTTTTAACAACAGGTAATAAAAGGACTTTTCATGGTCAAAGATTTATGGATTCTTTCCAGGGAACACAGCAAGTTGGAATCTATTTTAAACTGAGAAATACGTTTCCCAAAGAGTTTAATTTTATGTGATGAGATTCAAATCCAACTTTTCAAATCAGTTTTATGACAGTTATATATGTCTGATTATGCTATTCTTAGTTATAATTTAACTGTTTTTAGTCATAGGAACAGTTTCTACTACAGAGAGTACTTATTTAATTAATTAGTATTCCAAATTTCAGGGTTCCCTGGTGGCTCAGACAGTAAAGAGTTTTCCTGCAATGCTGGAGACCTGGGTTTGATCCCTGGGTCAGGAAGATCCCTTGGAGAAGGAAATGGCAACCCACTCCAGTATTCTTGCCTGGAAAAATCCCATGGACAGAGGAGCCTGGCAGGCCACAGTCCATGTGGTCGCAAAGAGGCAGATACGACTGAGCAACTTTCACATACATTCCAAATTTGAAATGAAATCTTCAACCTTAGATGAGAGAATGTTTTAGGAAATTCTCATTGTAATAAAAAACCATTAAAAGGCAAATGCATAAAAGAAACAACAGTGGAATCCCTTCCTGTTATGTTACTTCTCTCTCTTCTAGTGTCTTTCAAAGTTGCATTTGGAAAAAGTCTTTGAATTAAGTCTCTTTCCAAGAATGTGTAAGTTATTTTCATAGTAATGATTGAGATGCATTTGTTCTCTTGTACTTTCATTCCACAAATACTCCCTGAGTGTCTACTATGTCCCACATGCTATCCCTGGGGGTAGGGATACAAACACAAAGACCTCAGAGAATTGATGTTCTTGTGGGTGAGATAAATAATAATAAGTAATCAAGTATGTATTTATAGCAATATACATATATAATTTCAGGTAGTGATAAGCAAATTATGTATATATATATATGTATATACAGTATATATAATATATAATAATATATATATTTGTGTTTGTATCCCTACCCCCAGGGATAGCATGTGGGACATAGTAGACACATACTATAAATTGGAGAAGGAAATGGCAACCCACTCCAGTACTCTTGCCTGGCAAATCCCATGGACGGAGGGGCCTGGTAGGCTGCAGTCCATGGGGTCGCTATGAGTCAGACACGACTGAGCGACTTCACTTTCACTTTTCACTTTCATGCGTTGGAGAAGGAAATGGCAACCCACTCCAGGGTTGTTGCCTGGAGAATCCCAGGGACGGGGGAGCCTGGTGGGCTGCCGACTCTGGGGTCACACAGAGTCGGACATGACTGAAGCGACTTAGCAGCAGCAGCAGCAGCAGCATACTATAAATATATTTATAATTTCTTAAAAGGTAGATGTTATATGTGTAGTAAAGTTAGTTTGTGAAAAGACCCATGGGAAAAAACTTTTTAAGCAAAGGGAGAGGCCACTAGAATGAAAGTTAGTTAACCCTATTCCAGAGTGATAGTTCTAGAACTAACTAGTGACAGAACAGGTCACTGGGGTATCACTGAACACTTAAAAGTAGAGGGAAAAAATATACAAGCAACTCCTGCAGCTCAATTCCAGAAAAATAAATGACCCAATCAAAAAATGGGCCAAAGAACTAAACGACATTTCTCCAAAGAAGACATACAGATGGCTAACAAACACATGAAAAGATGCTCAACATCACTCATTATCAGAGAAATGCAAATCAAAACCACAATGAGGTACCATTTCACGCCAGTCAGAATGGCTGCGATCCAAAAGTCTACAAGCAATAAATGCTGGAGAGGGTGTGGAGAAAAGGGAACCCTCTTACACTGTTGGTGGGAATGCAAACTAGTACAGCCACTATGGAGAACAGTGTGGAGATTCCTTAAAAAACTAGAAATAGAACTGCCTTATGATCCAGCAATCCCACTGCTGGGCATACACACCAAGGAAACCAGAAGGAAAAGAGACACGTGTACCCCAGTGTTCATCGCAGCACTGTTTATAATAGCCAGGACATGGAAGCAACCCAGATGTCCATCAGCAGATGAATGGATAAGAAAGCTGTGGTACATATACACAAGGGAGTATTACTCAGCCATTAAAAAGAATACATTTGAATCAGTTCTAATGAGGTGGATGAAACTGGAGCCTATTATACAGAGTGAAGTAAGTCAGAAAGAAAAACACCAATACAGTATACTAACGCATATATATAGAATTTAGAAAGATGGTAACAATAACCCTGTGTACAAGACAACAAAAGAGACACTGATGTATATAACAGTTTTTTGGACTCTGTGGGAGAGGGAGAGGGAGAGGGCGGGATGATTTGGGAGAGTGGCATTGAACTATGTATAATATCATGTATGAAACGAGTCACCAGTCCAGGTTCGATGCACGATACTGGATGCTTGGGGCTGGTGCACTGGGACGACCCAGAGGGATGGTATGGGGAGGGAGGAGGGAGGAGGGTTCAGGATGGGGAACACAGGTATACCTGTGGCAGATTCATTTTGATATATGGCAAAACCAATACAATATTGTAAAGTTAAATAAAATAAAATAAAAATGTAGGGAAAGAAGAAGAAAGTTTGGGAAGAATAAGATCTGCTTTGTGTGTGTCCATTATGTTGCAGGTATAGTAATGGGCAATATTCCTGTGTTGGTTTATTTAATCCTCCCAACAAAACTCTGTGAAATAGTACAATCTCCATCTTAATGAAGGGCAGACTAAAACCTGAGAGGCCAAGTGACTTCCCCAAGGCCTACCAAGTAAGTAGTAAATAAATGTGAATTTGAGATTTAAACTCCATTTGCTTCCGTGTTCACCACAGTGAGCGCTGGAGGAAAGGAGGATTGTAGTTTAGGAATGAGAACATTATTTTAAAGATAAATAGATTATTTAGCAGCCTACTAAAAATTCTTCTGTGGTTAATGCCTATATTAAACTCTCCCATATTGGTGGCATCACTTATCTCTTGCTGCCTAACAAACCATGGCTAAAGCTTAGTGACTTAAAACCACAGCAATGTATATAGCCTACTGTTCTCTGGGGCAACAGTTTGACTCAGCTGGGTGGCTGTTCTGTGGGTTGAGTCTCAATCAGCATCTGTGGTCAGCAGCAGAGTGGCTCTGCTTCTGAGAACTGATTGGCTATTTGCTGGTCAGTGGGGCAATGGGGCTGTTGGGTCACTTGTATCTCCTCATCCTGTAGGCTAGCTTGGGTTTGTTTACATGTTATCTTGCCGTTTCACGAGAGGGAGGAAGCATGTAAGACCTCTTGACTCTAGACTCAGAACTGGCTTATCATTTCTTCAGTCATATCTGTTGGCCAAAGCAAGTCAGAACAGCCCAGGGGGCTTCCCTGGTGGTCCAGTGGTTAAGACTTCATCTTCTAATGCAGGGGGTGTGGGTCTGATCCCTGGTTGCGGGGCTAAGATCCCACATGCCTGGTGACCAAAATACCAAAAACGTGAAACAGAAGGAATATTGTAACAAAATTCAATAAAGACTTTAAAAATGGTCCACATCAAAAACTTGTTTAAAAGATGCTTTCTCTTAAAAATTAAAGAACAGCACAAATTCAATGGAGAGGGAAAGTAGCTGGCATATTTTGACGGGAGAAGCTGCAAAGTTACATCATCAAGAGAGCATTCAGACAGGTAGGTTTAAAGAATTGTGGCTACTTTGCAATCTATCACATTAGACAAAAATGTGAGTTAATCCCATTGGAGAATAATTATCAATATTGTTTTTTGAAGTCCATATACATGTATGTATTTATATGAATGTATTCATATACATAGGTATGTAAGTTAAGTTTCCCAATAATGTAGTTTTTATTTCAAATGAGTAAGTATACTGAATTGAAATTATGAATCTTCTTTTGAAAGGGATACTGTCTGCATGTATTTTCTTTGGTCCCTTTTATGAATTTATGCCTGTCCCATGGTAGACTTTCAACAAATATTGGGTAAATAATCTTCAGGCTTTATGTAAACTTTTTCTTCCTTTAGTCTCAGAAGGAAGCAATCATCTATTCTTATATCACTCAGGTTTACAAGGGAGGGAGATGACAGGACTTTTTTCCTAGATAGCTGCTAGTTTACTAGATAGATACCTAGATAGCTTCAGAGTCTATGGTGAGCTGGAACATTTAGTTGTACCATGGGTGCCCATAGTGGAGAACAGTTAGTCTACTATTTAAGATGGCAGAATCAAGCCTCATTTACCCAGCTGGCTTTTTTATAGGAAAAAAAAACACACAAAAGACTTTTAAAACTTGCCTATAATAGACTTTCAAACAAATAATAGAGTTAATGCTTTCTCAAGGAGCTGAAATTGGTTCTAATTCACTGGCCACTGATTTCATGATGATCATCTCTTTCCTTAAATTTGTAATGTATCCCAAGGCCTTGGGATACAAAAAATAAAAATGAAACAAAAATATAACATTCTGTTCCTATCTCTGCCAGGTAGACAAGTGTGAAACATATTAAAAGGTTGCCTTAAACCCATAAGATTTTAGTAGTCCATTATGGAAATTCTAATTGTTATGCCTTGCCTACTTTGCCTGGGATTTGAGAAGTAAGAGATGATCTAGTCCCTGAGCCTGACTCTTACTAAGGGTACACTTATCCCTCCTCCCACTCACTTCTCACCCGACCCCATCCTATACAGAAACAACAATAAAATAAGGATGTAGATGAGTCTGCAAAGATACTTGCCTGTGTTTTCCTGGAGTTGGATCTGTGAATTCAAACCTCATTACATCACACCAATCAGATATAGAAAGGGGAAACAGAGGAAGAGATGGTTTGATGACATCATCAACACAATGGACATGAATTTGAGCAAACTTGGGGAGGTGGTGAAGGACAGGGAAGCTTGATGTGCTGTAGTCCATGGGGTTGCAGAGATTTGGACACAACTGAGTGACTGAACAACAAGGAAAGAAGAGAAGGCAAATACCTTTTTTTTTTTGAAAATATTTAATTTTTATTACTTTACACTTAAAACATAGAGTATGCTATAAAAAATGTGGGGGAAAAAAAAGATAAAATTACAGAAGATACAAACCCAAAGACAGGACAAGGAAAGTATATTTCAGGTCGGGGAGCAGGTTGATGGTGTAGATTGGGAGCTGACAGTGATGGTGGTTACAGAACTGGCTGGAAGGCCATACACTCTTACCTGTCATGGATAGGGCTCACTTCCCTCACTTTCCACTGATAGGATGGAATCATCTAGAATAGATGCTTGGAGTTGGGGAGTGTAGTGGAATACCAACAGCCTCTGATGCAGAGAGGTACTCAGAGAAACTTGATTACCATGCACTAGCAACATTACACAGAGTTGGACACGACTGAAGCGACTTAGCAGCAGCAGCAGCAACATTAAGGAGAAGGCAATGGCACCCCACTCCAGTACTCTTGCCTGGAAACTCCCATGGACAGAGGAGCCTGGTAGGCTGCAGTCCATGGGGTCGCTAGGAGTCGGACACGACTGAGCGACTTTACTTTCACTTTTCACTTTCATGCATTGGAGAAGGAAATGGCAACCCACTCCAGTGTTCTTGCCTGGAGAATCCCGGGGACGGGGAGCCTGGTGGGCTCCTGTCTCTGGGGTCGCACAGAGTCAGACACGACTGAAGCGACGTAGCAGCAGCAGCAGCAGCAGTGTATAGAGACAGATCTAAGTTTAATCAAGCATGTGAGAGCTGTCTTTCAGTTGGTGACCTGATTGTACCCAGTGGGTGGCAAAGTTTGAACAGCCGGGGCGGTGACAAAGAGAAGTCTTTTAGAAGGTTAAAGGAAGGCTAGTTAAATCCATTAACTCTGCTCTTTTAAGCTGCTAATTGCCAAAACTATGGGCCTTGTGTCATACCTCTTGTGACCTCAGCTTCCTCTGAATGGATATTCATACTATAATAGCATGGATTCACCACAGAGGAAGAGATGGACAAAAGAGTAAAAGAAGAAAATGGGGTAACAGTGGTAAAAGCAACAAGAAACCACAGTATCGGTCCTTTTCCAGTGTGAGCAGGAAGAGATTTGGTGGGAAAGAGCCATCAAGGAGGAAATATTGAATCTCTGCTGCTCTTCCTCGCCCAGGTCCAAAGCCCCTATGTGATGAAATTGCATTGGGTGATGAAATCTTTGTTAGGAGCAGGGAAGGCCTCTAGTGTTTAGTCTTGTACTTTGGCACTTTATAAGAAGGCCTCTGGAGTCCTTGGGTCCTGCACTCTCATTCTCTTTTTCTGGGTGGGGAGGGAAAAGGACATTTTGCCCTTTTCTTGGAAGTCATTTGAGTCTGGATGAGGCAGAATAAAACCTAGGGCAGGGAAGCCAGTGCAGCCTGCTGCCAATTTGCTCAAGGCCAAAGGAGACAGGGAAGGAGCAAGAAATTTAGGAGAGTGTCTTTATTCAGTAATAAAGTCAATGATGGCAGAGTTCTGTTGTGCTGATGCCACTCACAGAATGTGTTGAACTTGAATTAGACCTGTGGCAGCTTCAGAATGATCCTTTTCTTCCTTTGGTTGGGGGAGTGAAGGAAAAATATACAGTCATATATATATATATATATATATATATATATATATATATATATATAGTTTATATCCATACTGATTATAGAGCACAAAGCCAGACACCTTGATTGTAATTCTCATAACAAACCCCTCAGAAAGGTATGAATAAGACCATTTCTCAGCTGAGAAAGCAGAAGTTAAGTAATTGGTCCAGTTGTCATATACCTCATTAAAAAAGTTGGGATTCAAATCCAATAAACTAGATGAATCTCAAAAACATTGTGCAGAGGGGACAAAGCCAAATACAAAAGGAAACATACTGTATAGATCCATTTGTATGAAATCCCAGAACAGATGAATACTAAGCTACAGTGATAGAAATCAGATGAGGGTTTGCCTGGGTGAGGGGTGGGAGTGCCCTGCTTCCAAGTGGTGTTAGGTAATTTTCTTGGGATGATGAAGAACCTCTGTTTCTTCCTTCTGTCCTCCCTTTTGAAGATGCTGTGTTTCTTGACCATGGCCATAGTTAAACAATAATATGTTTGTCAAAACCTGTTGAACTAGGGACTTCTCTGGTGGTCCAGTGGTTCAGGGGGTGTGGGTTTGATCCCTGGTCTGGGAATTAAACACGACCAAAAAAAAATTAATGAACTCTACTCAAAAAAGGTGTATTTTACTGTATGTAAATTCTAATCTAATACAATTGACTTTAAAAAAGGGAAGGGAGAATGACCGTATCAGTGTAGCACACTCTTTCCTCAAGGAGACACTGCCACAAAGAAAGAATTTCATGTGTCTGCAGAAGGTGGCTCAACTGGTAAGGGATCCTCCTGCAATGCGGGAGACCTGGGTTCGATGCCTGGGTTGGAAAGATCCCCTGGAGAAGGGAAAGGCTACCCATTCCAGTATTCTGGCCTAGAGAATTCCATGGGCTGAATAGTCCATGGAGTTGCAAAGACATGACTAAGAGACTTTCACTTTTCACAGAAGGGAGGATGGGAAAGAGAATATAAGAGTATAATCACTGGCTCTTAAAGAAACAGCTGTTTATGTTTCTTTATTACTTCAAATAGTACTTCTGCATTTTTCTAGTTAACAACTAGAGTGTTTCCACTGTATTTAATGATACTTACGAAAAGTATGTCTGAAGCATGCATTCTTTTACTTAATTATTTTTCTTCAAGTTAAAATGAAACACATTTGGGGGAATTAAGATATTTAGATGATTGCTTTCATTTATCCTTATATCTGTAGACATTTTTATGTAAAATGAGGCATTGTTGACTAATGCCTAGCTTGACTTCAATAGGAAATATGGGTTACAAAATTAATATTGGTTCCAATCAAAAGAATAGTATTAGTAGGCTTACCCTTGGCACAGATACTCTGTCTTGTAAACACATTTCACAAAACTAAGAAGTTTGAATAAAATCCCATTCTTATTTGTTGGAAAATTAATTTTGGGTTTCCCTGGTGGCTCAGACAGAAGAATCCGCCTGCAATATGGGAGACCTGAGTTTAGTCCTTGGGTTGGGAAGATCCCCTGGAGAAGAAAATGGCAACCTACGCCAGTATTCTTGCCTGGAGAATTCCATGGACAGAGGAACCTGGCAGGCTACAGTCCATGGGATCTCAGAGTTGTACATGACTCAGCAACTAACACTTAATTTTTCAAAGAAATTAGTCACCTTTCTCCTAAGAACTTAAGTTTAAAATATTAAAATGTAACTCAATTTACCTAGGTGAAATAGAAAGGGAAAGATTAACCCAGATATAATTATAAACTAAAAGTAAATGTTGCTTGGGCAAAAGATCTGAACAGATATTTCATCAAGAGTATGTTTAAATAGCTAATAGGAATATGAAAGATACTCAGTATCATTAATTATTAAGGCAGTTCAAACTAAAACCACAAGGCTGTACCATGACATATTAGAATTATTATTAGAAAGCTAAAGTAAAAAATAATAAACAAACATAATGAGAAGAAGCTGACAATGCCAGGTGCTGGCAAGGTTGCTGAGCAACTGAACCTTTCATGTCATGATGGTGGGATGTGAATGGTACAACTCTTCTGGAAAACAGTTTGGCAAATCTCTTATAAAACTAAACATATGGCCCAGTAATAGAATTCCTGAGCATTTATCTCAAAGGAGCAAAAACTTATATTCACACAGGAAACTATACATACATGTTCAAAACAGCATTATTCTTAATAACCTCAAACTGTAAACAACTCAGATGCCCTTTAACAGGTAATGGCTAAACAAACTGTGGTTCCTTCATACCAAGGACACTACTCAGCAATAAAAAGGAGTGAAGTATTGATACACACACTAACGTAGATGAATCTCTAAGGGTTTATGCTAAGTGAAAAAGTCAATCGCCAAAGGTCATATACTGTGTGATTCCATTTATTCAACTTTCTCGAAATGACAAAATTATAGAAATGGAGAACAGATTAATAGTTGCTTCTTGTCTGGAGAATTCCATGGACAGAGGACCCTGGCAGACTGAAGAGTTGTAAAGAGTTGGACACAACAGAGCGACTAATAACACCAGAGGCAGGGACATGGGAAGGTGTGGGAAGTGGACGTGACTTAAAAAGGGCAATAGGAGGCCTCCTTGTGGTGCTGGAAATGTTCTGGGCTTGACTGTACCAATGTCAGCATCTTGGTTGTGATGTTGTCCTATAGTTTTTGTAAGATGTTATCATTGAGGAATACTGAGTAAAGAGTATAGCGGATCTCTTTATATTGTTTCTTACAGGTGCATGCGAATCTATAATTATTTCCAAGTAAAATTTTAATTTTTGAAAAGTGCATTAAATTTCATACCTTCTTCAAAATCATTCATTAGCTTCCCATCACACTGAAAACCCCCAAATGCCTCAAAATTCCCCTCATATGATTTGTAGGATCTGGCCCCTGGCAGCCTCTCCCAGTTCATTTCTTACCATTATTCCTCTCGCCGACCTTGTACCCCACACTTGATGTCCTTCCATTTCTCAAATACCCCATGACCCTTCCCACTTCAGGCCCTTTGCACTCCAGTCCTGGAACGCTCTTCTCCCGGACGTTAGTATGACTTCCTCCCTCCCTTAGTACAGTGGCTCATAAGTCATGTGCTTAATCTCACTTGCTGACTTAATGCCATTTGGTCAGATATCATCTCCTGCAAGAGGACTTCTCTGACCACTCTGTCTAAAGGACACAAAACCCATTCCCATATCATCTCTATTCTCTGAGATGCTGCTTAATTTCCCTTTCCAGTATTTATTCTTACCTGATACTAAAGTGTCATTTTTTTCACTTTTTTTTTTTTTTGGTGTAACATACACATAACATAAACTTTGCCATTACAATATTATTTTTACTTATTTACCACAATAAATAATAATTAAGTTCCATTAGAGTAGAGCCCACATCTTGTCTAAGCTATACCACCCTGAACATGCCTGATCTCGTCTCATCTCAGAAGCTAAGCAGGGTCAGGCCTGGTTAGTACTTGGATGGGACCCCACATCTTTTCTTCTTCTGGGAAGAGAGATGAAATCCCCTGGACCTAGAATAATTATTTGTTAAATAAATAGTTATTAAATTAGTGACTGAGTGTACACAACCAAAGTTGGAAAAGCATCCATATCTCTATGAGACCATTTAAGGGTAAAACTTCACACAGAATTATACTATACTGTTTAGTCCTGCTAGGCTGGTAATGGGTATTAATGTTATGAGGGTAAGGACTACATCATGAGTGAGAAGAGATAAATAATACCCGAGAGCACTCCTGTTCTACAGAAGATACTGGCATATGATCAAAGAAAAAGGTTTTTCAGTTGCACTCATCTTTCTACGTATTACTTTTACTGTGTCCTCTTGAGGGATTAGCTACTATAGGCCTCTCTTTGTTAGAACACACCAAAGCTTGGGCCTTGCTAGGAAACAAGATCCTCTTTATGATTGCTGAAGTATAATACCAGTGATGTCATGTTGAAGTAGTATAATAATTGGTCAATTCAACACTCTTCAATCTATGAGCACTCATTTCATTGTCGGCATTTGATTAATTCCTTAATGGACCATCATTGTGGAAAAATCATCTTCTGTATGCAAGTCCTGAGACTGCCTCTCCTTGAGGTTATTCAAACTCTTTATTATTCATTTTACATCTTCCTGGTATCGTCAAAGTGCCTTGCATCATATAGACTTTCCAGAAATGTATTTTTGAATAGAGAAATGAATAAACAAAGAGCGTTTGATTCTATTTCAAGTGTTTAGAAATAGGAACGTTCCATAAGCCTGTTTCCTCTGAAACTCCATGAAGTCATGGCATGCTGTGCTTGTGCTTTAGCTGCTAAGTCGTGTCTGACTGTTCACAACCCCATAGACTGTAGCCTGCAGGCTCCTCTGTCCATGGAATTTTCTAGGTAAGAATACTGGAAGTGAAGTGAAATGAAGTGAAGTTGCTTAGTCGTATCCGACTCTTTGGGATCCCATGGACTGTAGCCTACAAGGCTCCTCTGTCCATGAAATTTTCCAGGCAAGAGTACAGGAGTGGGTTGCCATTTCTTTCTCCAGAATACTGGAGTGGCTGCCATTTCCTTCTCCAGGTGCTCTTCCCAATCCAGGTATCGAACTTGCATCTCCTGTGTCTTCTACATTGCCAGGTGAATTCTTGACCACTGAGCCACCTGAGAAGCCATGGAATGCTTCCCTCCTGGAAATTCTTAAGTGAAGGAGTTAATGAGAAATCCGTATGTCCACTGAAGACCATGGAGGCCAATGCCCCTCACTAAATTCTTCAGTGACACAAAAAACCCTTTCTATTGCCTGCACTACAAACTCCTTTGGGTTTGCTGCAGTAGATTTTTATGAAGAGATGATGGCTGTACTCTATTTCAATGCTTCTGGCAGGTTCCAACACACAGGTGTGAGAGAGTAAATCACTAACTAGGCAGTTAATGTTTATTCGGGTAGGGACTGCATAGGGCAACATTCACTGTCCCTCAGGAAATCAGCACAGCCCAATATAATTGACTGCATTTTATTATGTTTGGAATGTTCCTGTTTCCCCCAGCCAGCTCTGCTGTAGCTGACTATAATTAAACCAAAAATATTCAAAGCATTTCCTGCTTGTAAATGGTAGTTGACAGAGAAGGCAAATAAGCTATTCTTCTGTCTGAGTGGATAACCTGAAGTGTGAACATCTCTATTTCTGCTAAGTGTTTAGGTTAGAGATATGCTGAAAACCACTGAGAGGACAAAGACAATTTTTCTCAAAGTTGAGCATGAATAAGAATTATATGAAGAGTTTGTTAAAAGCATGAGATTTCTGGGCCAATTATACTGCAATAAAGCTGGGGAAAAAAAAAAAAAAAAAGATTCTTAGGCCCTATGCCCAGAGATTCTGATGCCAGAAATTGCAATGCTAACAAGCTCCCGGGTGATACAGTCTGTACACGACACACTTTGGAGCACCCCATCAGGCCAGCCAGAGTTGGCTGTGCAACTAGAACTAGAGGTGAGAGCTGTTGGTAATCCGCTGGGCTGCAAGTTAGGTGCAAATCAGCTGGAGGCCTCAGCCGAGGTAGGAGCAGAAAAGCCTGAACCTTCCCCAGGAAGAAACTGCAACATCTCTGAAGACAAATGATGAATAGGAAGCTAATTACGTAGGAACTGACTCACAGGATAATGGAGGTGATTCATGGAAAATGCTGCTGCAAAACTGAGCAGAGACTTGAAAACAAGTGGTGATGTGTGGGTAACCAAAGTCAAAGATTTCTTCTGTTGCTTCTGAAACTTTGGGCATTTAGTCCTAAGGAGACAACCTATTGCCATAGAATTGGAAAACAAAATAGTATGATGCCTTTAGATACGCTATATGGTGTGTCAATGTGTTGTGGTAATAGCTGTGTCAGTTCAGTTCAGTTCAGTCGCTCAGTCGTGTCCGACTTTCTGTGACCCCATGGACTGTAGCATGACAGGCCTCCCTATCCATCACCAACTCCCGGAGTTTACACAAACTCATGTCCATTGGGTTGGTGATGCCATCCAACCATCTCATCCTGTCATCCCCTTCTCCTCCTGCCTTCAGTCTTTCCCAGCATCAGGACATTTTCAAATGAGTCAACTCTTTGGAGTTTCCTTCCAGCGAATGTTCAGGACTGATTTACTTTAGGATTGACTGGTTGGATCTCCTTGTAGTCCACGGGACTCTCAAGAGTCTTGTCCAACACCGCAGTTCAAAAGCATCAATTCTTCAGTGCTTAGCTTTGTTTATAGTCTAATTCTCACATCCATGCATGACTACTGGAAAAACCATAATCTTGACTAGATGGACCTTTGCTGGTGAAGTCATGTCCCTGCTTTTTAATATGCTGTCTTGGTTGTCATAACTTTCCTTCCAAGGAGTACGTGTCTTTTAATTTCACAACTGCAGTCACCATCTGCAGTGATTTTGGAGCCCCCAAAATAAAGTCTGCCACTGTTTCCACTGTTTCCCTATCTATTTGCCATGAAATGATGGGACCGGATACCATGATCTTAGTTTTCTGAATGTTGAGCTTTAAGCCAACTATTTCACTCTCCTCTTTCACTTTCATCAAGAGACTCTTTAGTTCTTCTTCGCTTTCTGCCATAAGGATGGTGTCATCTGCATATCTGAGGTTATTGATATTTCTCCTAGAAATCTTGATTCCAGCTTGTGCTTCATCCAGCCTGGCATTTCACATGATGTACTCTGCATTTAAGTTAAATAAACATGGTGACATATACAGCTTTGACATACTCCTTTCCCTATTTGGAACCAGTCTGTTGTTCCATGTCCAGTTCTAACCTTTGTTCCTGAACTCCATACAGATTTCTCAAGAGGCAGGTCCCATCTCTTGAACAATTTCCCACAGATTATTGTGATCCACACAGTCAAAGGCTTTGGCATAGTCAATAAGGCAGAAATAGATGTTTTCCTGGAACTCTCTTGTTTTTTCGATGATCCAGCAGATGTTGGCAATTTGATCTCTGGTTCCTCTGCCTTTTCTAAAACCAGCTAGTCCGTCTGGAAGTTCACGGTTCACGTATTGCTAAAGCCTGGCTTGGAGAATTTTGAGCATTACTTTACTAGCATGTGGAGAGGGCAATGGCACCCCACTCCAGTACTCTTGCCTGGAAACTCCCATGGACGGAGGAGCCTGGTAGGCTGCAGTCCATGGGGTCGCGAAGAGTTGGACACAACTGAGCGACTTCACTTTCACTTTTTCACTTTCCTGCATTGGAGAAGGAAATGGCAACCCACTCCAGTGTTCTTGCCTGGAGAATCCCAGGGACGGGGAGCCTGGTGGGCTGCCGTCTATGGGGTCACACAGAGTCGGACACGACTGAAGCGACTTAGCTTACTAGCATGTGAGATGAGTGTAATTGTGCGGTAGTTTGAGCATTCTTTGGCATTGCCTTTCTTTGGGATTGGAATGAAAACTGACCTTTTCCAGTCCTGTGGCCACTGCTGAGTTTTCCAAATTTGCTGGCATATTGAGTGCAGCACTTTCACAGCATCATCTTTTAGGATTTGAAATAGCTCAACTGGAATTCCATCACCTCCTCTCGCTTTGTTTGTAGTGATGCTTCCTAAGGCCCACTTGACTTCACATTCAAGGATGTCTGGTTCTAGGTGAGTGATCACACCATTGTGATTATCTGGGTCTTGAAGATCTTTTTTGTACAGTTCTTCTTTGTATATTTGACACCTCTTCTTAATATCTTCTGCTTCCCTTAGGTCCATACTGTTTCTATCCTTTATTGAGCCCATCTTTGTATGAAATATTCCCTTGGTATCTCTGATTTTCTTGAAGAGATCTCTAGTCTTTCTCATTCTATTATTGTCCTCTATTTCTTTGCACGGATCACTGAAGAGGGTGATCTTATCTCTCCCTGCTGTTCTTTGGAACTCTTCATTCAAATGAGTATATCTTTCCTTTTCTTCTTTGCTTTCACTTCTCTTCTTTTCACAGTTATTTGTGAGGCCTCCTCAGACAGCCATTTTGCTTTTTTGCCTTTCTTTTCCATGGGGATGGTCTTGATCCCTGTCTCCTGTACCATGTCATGAACCTCCATCCATAGTTCATCAGGCACTCTATCAAATCTAGTCCCCTAAATCTATTTCTCACTTCCACTGTATAATCGTAAGGTACCTGAGTGGTCTAGTGGTTTTCCCTACTTTTTTTCAATTTAAGTCTGAATTTAGCAATAAGGAGTTCATGATCTGAGCCACAGTCAGTTCTCTGTCTTGTTTTTGCTGTCAGTATAGAGCTTCTCCATCTTTGGCTGCAAAGAATATAATCAATCTGATTTTGGTATTGACCGTCTGGTGATGTCCATGTGTAGAGTCTTCTCTTATATTGTTGGAAGAGGGTGTTTGCTATAACCAGTGCATTCTCTTGGCAAAACTCTGTTAGCCTTTGCCCTGCTTCCTTTTGTACTCCAAGTCCAAATTTGCCTGTTACTCCAGGTGTTTCTTGACTTCTTACTTTTGCATTCCGTTCCCCTATAATGAAAAGGACATCTTTTTTTTTTTTTTGGTGTTATTTCTAGAAGGTCTTGTAGGTCTTCACAGAACCGCTCAACTTCAGCTTCTTCAGCATTACTGGTCTGGGCATAGACTTGGATTACCGTGATATTGAATGGTTTGCCTTGGAAATGAAAAGAGATCATTCAGTCATTTTTGAGATTGCATCCAAGTACTGCATTTAGGACTCTCTTGTTGACTATAATGGCTACTCCATTTCTTCTAAGGGATTCTTGCCCACAGTAGTAGATATAGTGGTCATCTGAGTTAAATTCAGCCATTCCAGTCCATTTTAGTTTACTGATTCCTAAAATGTTGACATTCACTCTTGCCATCTCCCGTTTGACCACTTCTGATTTGCTTTGATTCATGGACCAAACATTCCAGGTTCCTATGCAATATTGCTCTTTATAGAATAGGACCTTGCTTCCATCACCAGTCACACCCACAACTGTGTGTTGATTTTGCTTTGGCTCTGACTCTCCATTCTTTCTGGAATTTTTTTCTCCACTGATCTCCAGTAGCATATTGGGCACCTACCGCCCTGGGGAGTTCATCTTTCAGTGTCCAATCTTTTTGCTTTTCATACTGTTCATGGGGTTCTCAAGGCAAGAATACTGAAGTTTGCCATTCCCTTCTCCAATGGACCAAATTTTGTCAGAACTCTCCACCATGACCCATCCGTCTTGGGTGGCCCTACATAGCATGGCTCATAGTTTCACTGAGTTAGACAAGGCTGTGGTCCATGCAATTAGATTGGTTAGTTTTCTGTGACTGTGGTTTTCAGTCTGTCTGCCCTCTAATGTATAAAGATAAGATACTTATGGAAGCTTCCTTATGGGAGAGACTGGTTGAGGGGGAAACTGGATCTTGTTCTAATGGGTGAGGCCATGCTTAGTAAATCTTTAATCCAATTTTCTGTTGATTGGTGGAGCTGTGTTCCCTCCCTGCTATTTACCTGGGGCAGGAGAAGGCAATGGCACCCCACTCCAGTGCTCTTGCCTGGAGAATCCCATGGACAGAGGAGCCTGGTGCGCTGTGGTCCATGGTCATGTGTCACTGGGAGTCGGATACGACTGAGCGACTTTACTTTCACTTTTCACTTTCATGCATTGGAGACGGAAATGGCAACCCACTCCAGTGTTCTTGCCTGGAGAATCCCAGGGACGGGGGAGCCTGGTGGGCTGCCGTCTGTTGGGCTGCACAGAGTTGGACACGACTGACGTGACTGAGCAAACTATGGTGGAGGTAGTGAAGATGATGGTGACCTCCTTCAAAAGATTCCATGCATGCACTGCTACACTCAGTGCCCCCAACCCTGCAGCAGGCCACCACTGACCCAGGCCTCTGCTGGAGACTCCTGGACACTCACAGGCAAGTCTGGGTCAATCTCTTTTAAGTTGGAAAGATCTGGGACCCTGATGGAGTCCTGGAGCTTCCTTATCAGCACTGGGCTATCTATCCCTGATTTTTACCCTGTAAGGAGAGGATTTCGTTAAGCAGCTGCTTTGGCGTATCTATTATATAGAGACAACACTCCTAACAGATGAAATGAGAATCATTTTTTGAGAATTTACTACATGCATATGCCAGATAGTTTCTAAGAATTTTGTATGTATTATATAATTTAATCTTAATGGCAGCCCCATGAGGTATATTGATGTATTTTACCGAAAGTTTCTAAGGAGAATCAATAGCCTTAAGGGAAAAAATGCATGCTTAATAACACCAGTGAAATCTACTTGGGTAAATGTGAGTCTTATTTATTTTAACCTGGCTTAACTCCTATGATAGTCTCCTGATACCTGCTTTATTGTGATATTATCCTATGTATATTATATTTGTGACATGTGATAATCACAAATATGATATATTTGTGATTTGTAATAATCAATCTCTACCTCCCACTGGGCTCAAACCAGGTAAAACTTCTCTTAAGTGAAACAGTTTTGACTCTTGTACCATGGACATGGACTATGGAGAGTCTTTCACTTGAGTAGAAATGGCCCCACTGTAGATACTGCCAGTATATAATATAAATTATCCATGCACATCCTGAAATTAAGATTATATCCCAGTGGCACAGACATTTTATTAATTTTTTTATTGCAGTTGCCTACCTTAAAAGCCTGTCATGCTAAGTTGTGTTTCTTCCTTTCCTCTTTAGAGAAAAGTGATTAGAAAACTAAGTGGAACAAATTGACCTGAATCTCAGAGATAAAGGGAAAAATTAGCTTGTAAAGAAATGGTTCACACTCTCTAGAATTTATTTTGTAGCTTGGATATAGGGGTGGGAGGTTAGGAGCCTGGGAGACAAATTGAGAATCTAGTTTTAAATTAACTTTTTATATCAATCTGGAATTCTATTTAACCTCAAAATGACTGAATTTCTTTGGCACTTGAGTATTCCACAAAATCATTGTTTAACTCAGCTATTGGTTCTAATGAATCCCACAGCCTTGTCCCCTATATGGAGAGGATGACACAAGTTTAAAAATCATATCTTCTAAATCCACATGAAGTACACAGTTATGACATGCAAGCAGGGTCAAATCACCAGTTCAGTTCAGTTCAGTTGCTCAGTTGTGTCCAACTCTTTGTGACCCCATGGACTGTAGCACGCTTCCCTGTCCACCACTAACTCCCAGAGCTTACTCAAACTCATGTCCATTGAGTCGGTGATGCCATCCAACCATCTCATCCTCTGTCGTCCCCTTCTACCCCACCTTCAATCTTTCCAAGCATCAGGGTCTTTTCAAATGAGTCAGTTCTTTGTATCAGGTGGCCAAAGTATTGGAGTTTCAGCTTCAGCATCAGTCCTTCCAATAAAGACCTCAGGGTATCTAGTTTAATATACCCTTTCATAAATGAAAACACTACTGAGAAACAGGAATCATTGCTGCTAGTATCTAAATCAGAACTAGAATTAGAGGCTCCTAATTCTTAGTTTAAGGTTCTTTCTAGTTTCCCATGGCCCCCTCTGAAAGATTCCCCTAATAGTTTTTCACATTCTAAGTCCCAGTAGATGTTTGTATATTTTTAGCTATGGGCTCAAACAACTGATGACTTTCAAATGTGTCCTTTGTTGTTGAAATCAAATCTCCATCCCTAGCATGGTGACATATGGTATCAATTCCCCTTGACAGAATTAGAGAAAATCCCACTCCTGGGACACAACATTGTGTTCTAAGAGCCTGCTCCCCAGATCACAGCACACCACACCTAGAGGCTGCTAGAATGTGGGTGTTGGTAAAATCTGCATAGGGGGGTAGGCTCAGCTCACATCTAGTCTGCTTCTTAATAAGTTCCCTCAGCCCCAAATTTGTGGCACAAGTAATAGTGATGGTAATAAATTCAGATTCCTGGCCAGCTCTGCCCTCCCTGGAGGCAGGAGGACCTCTGTGTTAGGTGCAGTGGCTCAGGAATCAGAATGTCTGGGTCACATGCCAGCTCAATTGATAATTGGTCCTTAAATTGATCTTGAGCAAGTCACTTGTCCTTGCTGTGCTTTGGTTTGCTCATTTACAAAATAGACCTAACAAAATTAACTCCACCGTGTTAAAAAGATCAAATGAATGAATTATGTGTGATCCCTGTTTGATCCTGCCCTAGAGGATGTCATGATCCTAAATAGTGGTCATACGGGCAAGACCAAGATCAAGTCAACCAGAACCTCATCCTTCAGTTCTCATAAATATCAACTCTTCATGTTTTTCCACTTAACCAATGCTTTTTCCATGTGACGATTTGGAGATTTCTGAAGAGTATTACCTCTTTTGGCCTTCGCCCTCTTCTATTTTGAGAATTTGGAGAAGTGGTGACATGCAGCCATTTATACCATCTGTATGAATGTTCCTCATTAATGCACACAGCTAATCATTTTTTACCTCTCTCAGTATTCTCCATACTGGTTTGTTTATTTATCTATTTATTTATTTTGGGGAGGATAATGGGGGAATTATAAAATCTTTTGAGACTCTGATGGCAGTTACTATCTTCTCCTCTCCCAGTAGCTTTACTATCACAGACATATCCAAACATACAATTTCAGAGGCCAGGACACCCCCTGGTACCTATTCATGACCCTTTGGGAAAGCCTGTGATAATGCCCGCTATTCTAGGCCTACATACAATCTTTAACAGTCTTTTGGACTCTGTGGGAGAGGGAGAGGGTGGGATGATTTGGGAGAATGGCAATGAAATATGTGTAATATCATATATGAAATGAGTCACCAGTCCAGGTTCAATGCAAGATGCTGGATGCTTGGGGCTGGTGCACTGGGACGACCCAGAGGGATGGTATGGGGAGGGAGGAGGGAGGAGTGTTCAGGATGGGGAACACATGTATACCTGTGGCAGATTCATTTTGATATATGGCAAAACCAATACAATATTGTAAAGTTAAATAAAATTAAATTAAAAAAAATAAAAATGTTCCCAAAGGATGGATTAAAAACATTTTCTAAAGCCTTGGCTCAGATATAATTTGAGGGAAAAAAATTGCTAAACAACAGCAGTGATTTGTTCTCAGCATCTATGGAAAAGACACATTTCTATTCCACTGTCTTTCCCTTTTTGGTGATTTTGGATTTCCTGGGCTGTGCTGAATGTGATAATGTTCTAAGTTAGCCAAATAGCTCTTAAAGATCTGCCAAATTTCAAAGCAGAGTTATATAATTATTCATTTCCAACATCAGAAAAGTTAAGGAGCGCATAAAAATATGCCTAAAAATCTGGAAATGTTATCAAAGACACATTATGTATTTGTCACCTTAAAAATCTATATGCTGTGGAAATGCAATTGTTTGTTTAAATTCCATGCCTGATGTGTAACTATGTGAAAGTAAGTTAAGCGGAAGCCTTATGCCTGCTTTGTGTGACAGCTGGGGCATTTTAATTTTGTTGGTTACATGTATAACCTAGCCAACATCATGGTCAAAATCAGGTCTTGTCTCATTTCCATTACAGACTCAGTCCAGCTTCACCCTCAGTGATTCGCAGTGAATTCCGGCTGCCATATCTACACAATCAATATGGAATGATTGTAGATCTCATGCTTATACTTTGGCCGCCATACATTTTGCAGGAGGGCTTCTGAACAGAGGAGAGCTCGACTCTTGTTTCTGTTTCAGCAAGTCGCAACCAAGTGTTTCCTCTACCAAGTGATTGAATCACTTATCTCTCAGGTCCTTTTCAGTGCTCCTCCTTCTCTTCCTCCTGATTGATCGACAGTGGGCTGCTGCTGACTGACTGACTGCTGTTTCCTTTCCTGAAGATAACAATAATAATTACCAAAAGCCTGACACCGACTCATGCCAGGCACCATTCTTAATGCTTAAAAATTTAACTCTTACAACAGCCTTATTTTTTAGGTACTCTTATCATCCCCCATTGATAGATGAATATTCTATGTATCAGGAAAGTTTAACTTGGTCAAGGTCACAGTTAACAAGTGGCAGCATGAACCAGCATGCCTGATGCCCTTGTGCACGTGTGTGCTTAGTCACTCAGTCATGTCTGACTCTTTGCAACCCCATGGACTGTAGCCCGCTAGGTTCCCCTGTCCATGGGGATTCTCCAGGCAAGAATACTGGAGTGGGTTGCCTTGCCCTCCTCTAGGGGATCTTCCCAACACAGAGATCAAACCCAGGTCTCCCACATTGCAGGCAGACTTTTTACCATTTGAGCCACCAGGGAAGCCCCTAAATACTGGAGTGGGTAGCCTATCTCTTATTCAGGGGACCTTCTCAACCCAATAATTGAACCAGAGTCTCCTGCATTGCAGGCAGATTCTTTACTAGGGAAGCCCATGTGATGACCTTACTGTTGGAATAAAGCAATAGAGTGTTTCTAGTTAGACTTTCTAGAGTAACTTGATTATTTCCCAGCATATTTTCCTGGACTTTTGACATTTAACCAAAACTTGCATACTTTGGTTCTACACCCCTAAAACAGTTGACATAACTTATTCTCTTCTCAAGCACATTCACTTTGCATGAACCTCTTCACCTTTCTTCATGTCAGCACTTTGACTGTGAACATGAGATCACTAACTGGATACAGTTTCAAAATAAAATGCGATTTACCCTGAAGAATTTTGTTTGTAGTCTGTGTGACTCAAAATTAATTGAGGTTTCACTTTTCATCTGCTACTGTGTGTGCTGATATCCAAAATCTTTGTAAGTTTATTTCCGTAAGAAATAGGCTGCTGCTGCTGCTTCGTAGTTCAGTTACGTCCAACTCTCAGTGGCCCCATGGACTGTAGCCCACCAGGCTCCTCTGTTCATGGAATTTTCCAGGCAAGAATACTGGAGCGGGTTGCCGTTTCCTACTCCAGAGGATCTTTCCAACCCAGGGACTGAACCTGCATCTTGTGTTTCCTTCATTGGCATATGGATTCTTTACCACTAGTGCCACCTGGAAGGTGGGCTTCTTAGTGAAATACAGCTATTTTCAGAAATACTGAGAACATACTATTTTCACCAGGAGAAAGGCTGAGAAATTAAGTGAAATTATAATACATTAAGGCATGGCATGATACAAATAAAGGTTGTAGAAATACTGTTTCTGTTAACTAGGAATTGTTTACATACTCCCCAGTGGCTCATTACTCATCTTTTCAGCTTGGTATATGAATGGTGCCATAATACCAGAACTTCACCGTGAAGATACTTTTAATATGTGTTACTATAGAGCTTTCAGATGAGGCTGCCAATTAAAATGAAATGTATTAAAAGGACAATGTGCCGTTGTTTTCAGGATAATGGGACAGAGTGAAAACAGCATTTGGATGAGGAGTCAGGAGTCCTGTGTTCTCTAAGTTGTACCTTTAATTTGCCAAGTTACTTGTTGAGTCACAGTTTCCTCACCTGTCAAACAGGATATTGGAATGGATGGTTCTCAAAGGTCATGTGCATCTCCAATGTTGCATGGTCTTGAGACTGAAAACGTGTAAGGAATCAAACTCTGGGAAACATGGTCCTGTTGTATATCATTCTTTTTTCTTCTTGTAGAACTTATGTTTTATCCTGTAGCTTTCTTATTAGTTGATGTATGCTCTGAGAATATACAACTCACTTAGTTTCTGGTAAAGCCCTATTGTTCGCTTATCCCTCACTGGACACATTTACATGATAGTAAAAGATGAAACTATATCTATAATGATTGTTTTATGTTGGACTCCACTCCCATTTAGTTATTCTGTTCTAAACTTTTTTATGCTAAATAATATCACTAAGAATTTTTCAAGAATGTATAATGTGTTAGTGTGTATGTGATAAGTTGCTTCAGTCATGTCTGACTCTGTGTGACTCCATGGATGGACTCTATGGACTGCCAGGCTTTTCTATTCATGGGATTCTCCAGGCAGGAATACTGGAGTGGGTTGCCACACCTTCCCCCATGTCTCCTGCATTGGCAGGCAGGTTCTTTAACACTAACACCACCTGGGAAGCCCCATTATATGTTAGTACTCAATTTTAGTAAACATATTAGGTTCTTGGAGTTGGGTTACTTGAGGTGAGGAGAAGTTTGGAGTCAGCAAGATTACTGTATATTATAATAGAAAACTTTTAAGAGTATTTTCTTGAATAAACAAGCCTAGACAGCTTATTAAAAAGCAGAGACATTATTCTGCCAACAAAGGTCTGTATAGTCAAAGCTATGGTTTTTCCAGTGGTCATGTGTGGATGTGAGAGTTGAACCATAAAGAAAGCTGAACACCAAAGAATTGATGCTTTTGAACTGTGGCATTGGAGAAGACGCTTGAGGGTCTCTTGGACAGCAAGGAGATCGATCCAGTAAATCCTAAAGAAAATCAACCCTGAATATTCGATGGAAGGACTGGTGATGAAATTGAAGCTCCGGCCACCTGATGCAAAGAGCTGACTCATTGAAAAAGACTCTCATACTGGGAAAAATTGAGGGCAAGAGGAGAAGGGGATGACAGAGGATGAAATGGTTGGATGTCATCACTGACTCAATGGACATGAGTTTGAGCAAGCTCCAGGAGTTGGTGAAGGACAGGGAAGCCTGGTGTGCTGCAGTCCATGGGGTCACAGAGTCAGACATAACTGAGCCACTAAATAACAAAGTGCTTTACACTGAGAAAACTATTTAATGAAGAGACTGAACTTGATAGAACCTACAATCCCCTTAAAACATGTTCTGAGCCTTTCCCTGTCCTGTGGAATATTTTGTATGGAATTATTTATGGAATATTCTATAAATTCTCTCATTAGTATTAGGTATTAGAGTAGTATCACTTTCAGGTATTTGAAAGTCCAGCCTGATCTTGAACAAAACGTTCATCCAGGTTAGAGTTTCTCCATCCGTCAAGCTTCGTCCATTTTGGAAGTTAGTACCAGGGAAGTGCATTTGGTTCCTTTCTTCTCAACAAACTGGTTATGTGTGTATTATCTCCCATTAATACATATGTATTAATCCCCTAAAATAGTTCTATTTTCATTTTATATAGATTAAAACTAAAAAAAAAAAATGTACGTTTCAGAGGGATTGGCCCAGGGATGTCTTATTTTAAAGCAGATTCTTCTCACTGTACTAAGTTGACTCTTATACATACATGGTTGGAGTGTGTGTTGGGAAGAAGACTTTGGATTGAAATTTCTTATATTTCCAAACCAAGATGATCAATGATTTTTAATTATGTCCAGATACTTTTTGTTTATTTGTTTTGGTGATATCCAAGGCGTACTACAAGCTGATTGTGTCTATACCTCAGAGGCATTCACCATTAATGCAACAAGTGGTCATAACTCCTACCGTAAAACCTAGATACTCTCTCCAGCACTGGCAAATACACATAATAATTGATCATATACTTAATAAATATATAATCAAAGAAATATATACTGTATATAGAAATTATTTTCTAGACAAAAATGACATAGATCAATGAATTATTAACATGTATTTAGTGGATTAAAGAACAGGTCAGTGACAGTACAGGCAAATTGCAGAATAGGCAATAAATTAGTAATTTTAAAAAGATGCAGAGTGTTGGTATTTTTCCAGAATAAAGTCTCACTCATAATAAATATTTGAAAGAATCTAGACAGAGAATTTTGAAACAGTATCTTAGGATCAGAATTGAGTTTATTCCATGGATGTGATGTATTATCAAAGAGAACAATGAGTACATTTATTCTATGTGAATCACTCTTGTGAATATTAAGTTTAGACCTCAGGACATCATTTTTCTCATTCTCCAGGAAGCAACATTAGAACTTGGTCTGTTGCTTTGTCTCTTTAAAACATATATTACTGTGTTTTTTAGTAAATATGATGAGTCCTAGATTTTTGATTGACTGTTCTATAAGGAATCTATCTGCTGTTTAGAGAGTCGTTCTTTTTCTTATACAAGAGAAAGCAGTGGGAAATGGTGCCTAATGCCAAGAAATCATGTTTTCTCCTTAATCTATGTGAAAAGTATATGGACGGCAGTCAAAAAGATCTACCAGACTATAAATGGAGATGGTACAGGAGCTTGTATGGTCAATGTAATGCAATATTTAATACTGTAATTCAGTGTCCCATAGTGTGAAGTTCAACACACATGTTATGATGCTTTACACTGAATAATGTATTGTATTTTAAATGCATAGAAATCTTTTCTATAGGTTACAATGTGTTAGAAAATGTGAAAGTATGTTAAAAACCTAAGACACCAAAGGAGGTAGAGATATGAAGTATTGGTTTGACCCAAAATTCATTCTGGTTTTCCATAAGATGTTAAAGTTGTTATGACTTTTTTTGTTTGTCTTTGGAAATTTGATCTCTCTTTTAAAGTTAGGGTAAGTATTGAGATGAAATATCTCAATAAAAATATAAACCTTTCCCAACCTGAACTCTAACTCTCTTGGATCACATGGTAAACAACCAAAGCACTGTGACTTTCTGAACTTCCCCTTATTTTGCAGGGGCTCAGAAGATTTCTCTGAGTGCGTTCCTCAGGCCTAATGGTGAATCTCACACCTTTGGGATCATATTGAGGTTTTCAAGTTGAGTTCCCAGCCCTCAGGCCTCCCGGGTGGCTCAGTGGTAAAGAATCCACCTGCCAAACAGGAGATGTGGGTTCGATCCCTGGGTTGGGAAGATACACTGGAGAAGGAAACAGCAGCCTACTCCAGTATTCTTGCTTGGTAAATCCCATGGACAGAAGAGCCTGGTGGGCTACAGGCCATGGACTCGCAAAGAGTCAGACACAACTTAGTGGCTAAACAACAACAACTCCAGACTCTAACAACCAGTTTGTGCGTGTCTATCATTTGGAGTAGCTTTCTCATGTCCACCCAACCAAAGTTTCCTTCAACCCAAAGCTATCTTAAACTCAGTATGTTTTTTCAGACTTCTCCATAAAAATGACTTTGTGTACATCTTATACCCCATTCTCGAAGAGTCTAACTAGACTAGTATAACTAAACATTTCCCATTCACTTAGGCTCTTTGAGACTAAAGTTCAGAAGACGTTAAATATCTCTTAAAAAGAGAAACTTTTTTTTCCTCAAAATCTAACTTTCTTCAACTTTGTCAATACCACCTTGGCTGTACCCTTACTTAACTACCATCTCTGTAATCACAATTCTCATTAAACACTTTTAAGCTTCCCTTTTGTCAGATACATTTTAAATTTTCCATATCCCGCAATTTAAGTTTTCTGTTTCTTTCTCCCATCTGCTGCTTAAATTTTCTTTTCTGCAGAAAGCCTTGCAAGTGCTGCGTCTCCACACATGGCAGGCATTCAAGCTCAGCAAATAGGAGTCACAGTTACCCTGAAATGGAAAGGAAATGTGCTTTCCAGCACCCATCAGCATCTTCTCCCAGAGGCCATTTGTCTTATCTGCCTATTTTTTCTCAGCCTTTAAGCAAATGACTACCAAAAGAAAATATCAAAACCCAAATCAGTAGCACTTACTACCAGTGTTACACAGATCACTGGATTTGCTCATGTAAAGTTTAGGATTCCTGTTAAAAAAATTCCTCATGGCCATCTGAGATGAAGGTATCTTCTAAGCTCTCAGTCATCCTCATTCAGCCTTCTAGTTTCCTACTTTGGTGGCCCCTCTGCTGGCATTTACTTTCTCCTCCCGGTGGTTTTTCTTGGACTAGATTCTTTTCATTCAGCTTAAACATTGCTTTTTTACCAGTTCCCATTTGGCCCAAGGGATTGGCCCTACATCCACACCTTTTCCTGCCATAGCTTGGCTCTTTGCTCTGCCAGGCACCTTGGTCCCATCAGTCACTTGCCTTTAGGGTCATTTCAAAGAAAAATCCCCTGTGTTCCCCAAGCCCTAGAAGACCCAGGTTGCTCTTCCTTAGGTATTTTCTGAAGCCTCTCTCATTCCAGCTATGTCAGGGACCAAGGAAATTCCATAGCACTCTGACAACCTTCTCTTTGACTTCTAAAGAACCCTATATTCTCTCTCAGCCCTTGCTTATATAGACTGTTGGGAAGGATGGACCAATCTTGGCAGCCCCTTTTTAGATCCTGCATTGACTGATTATTTTCCTCAGCTTTGGGCCCTCAGTTGAAATTCCAGAACGGGAAGTTTTTCCTTTATATTCTGGTTTGGTTTTTGGTGGCCTCCCTAGTGGCTTTCTCCTCCCCTCTCCAGTACTCTTGCCTGGAAAATCCCATGGACGGACGAGCCTGGTGGGCTGTAGTCCATGGGGTCGCTAAGAGTCGGACACGACTGAGCGACTTCCCTTTCACTTTTCACTTTCATGCATTGGAGAAGGAAATGGCAACCCACTCCAGTGTTCTTGCCTGGAGAATCCCAGGGACGGGGGAGCCTGGTGGGCTGCCGTCTATGGGGTCGCACAGAGTCGGACACGACTGAAGTGACTTAGCAGCAGCAGCAGCAGCAGCAGCAGCAGCTAGTGGCTTAGATGATAAAGAATTTGTCTGCAGTGCAGGAGCTGCTGCTAAGCTGCTAAGTTACTTCAGTCGTGTCCGACTCTGTGCGACCCCATAGATGGCAGCCAACCAGGCTCCTCAGTCCCTGGGATTCTCCAGGCAAGAACACTGGAGTGGGTTGCCATTTCCTTCTCCCATGCGTGAAAGTGAAAAGTGAAAGTAAAGTCGCTCAGTCATGTCGGACTCTTCGAGACCCCATGGACTGCAGTCTACCAGGCTCCTCCGTCCACGGGATTTTCCAGGCAAGAGTACTGGAGTGGGGTGCCGACTCAGGTTCAATCCCTGGGTTGGGACGATCCCCTGGAGAAGAAAATGGCAACCCATTCCAGTATTCTTGCCTGGAGAAGTCCATGGACAGAGGAGCCTGGAGGGCTACAGTCCATGGGGTTGCAAAGAGTCGGACGTGCCTGTGTGATTAACACTTAACACTGGTTTGTTTTGTTTTTCTTTGCCATACAATTTTTTAAAAAGTATCCATTTAATATTATCAATGATTTTTATGGCTCTTTGTTTTTATATTTCCTTAGAGTGACTTTTCCCATTCTCTATTAGTGTTACTAAATCAGGTCCGGCTGCTTTCCATTTAAAAATCAATATTCAAGAGAGGCAACATTGTTAGAAAAGAAAATCACATTTAATCAAAATGTTGGCCATCTGAGGAGATGGTAGACTCAGTGTCCTCCAAAAACCACCTCCAAAAGTTTGCCAATAAAGTTTTTAAAGGGAAAAAGGAAAGTAATCTCCGTTAATCATTGAGATGGAGGTTGGGGAAAGAGTCATCTCCAGCCCCTGCTGTGTGTGGGCTTGTGTGCAGGCTTGTTGACTTCTTGCGATTTTTCTTTAGATGCTATCTTGTTCACACTGTTTTGTTTGGAAGATTACTGAAAGGTAAGCAAGGAAAGAGAGCCGGTCATCTGTTAATCACATATTCATTTTTACTTATTTGATTTATGGGATAAACCAACAGATTATGCAGATGTCATGTGATCAAAAGATTTGAAAGGTGTGCTGGGACGGATATGAGTTAGAGCGTGGGGTGCTTGGTTTTAGGTTAGTGACAAGACAAGAGGGGCCTCCTTCAGGGAGCTCCTTCCTGCCAAAAGCTGCTACCAAATCCCTTCTTGTCTGGATATCATTCCATTTTGATGAAGGTTCATCTTCTGTAACTTCTTTTTGCTGACATAGGGCGCTATATTCTTCAAGTGAAAGATGTCAACATGGATCTGTAGCCATCTCTTTGTTGATAGTTATAGTTGTCTATTTACGTATACAGGCAGAGTAAGCTACAATTATTTTGATGTCCACAGAGATATTGCATATTATAAGCAGTAGTGTTAATCCCCTTCTCTTAAGGCCAGTTCTTGGAGTTGTGTTAGCCATAGAACTGCTCAAGATGGAGCAGTTCATGTCATGGCTGCAGTCTGGTCATTATGCAGATAGTCTTTTCCACTGGTGGCAGTTATGGTATCAGTAAAATGACTCAGAATGTGCGTCAGACACTAAGTTTATGACTCTATTGTCCTAATCATTAATTGCTTGCTTCAGCTCTTTTGTGACTCAGGAAGGCCTGGGAGACTTTAGCTTTTCCATAAACAAGAGGCAGGAGGCGTGGAAGGGCCTTTGTACTGGGTGAGGAGGAGGTGCAGGGTTTTGCTCGGTTGCAGTAGTTTACCAGGAGTGCCATAACAAATGTCCACAAACTGAGTAGTTTGAACAGCAGAAATGTATCGTCTCACAGTTCTGGAGCCCAGAAGTCCGAAATCCAGGTGTCAGCAGGGTTGTGCCCTCTCTGAAGGTTCTAGGGAAGAATCTCTTCCATGCCTCTGTCCTAGCTTCTGGGAGTTTATTGGATTATGGCAGCACACCTCCAGTCTTCACGTGGCATTCTCCCTGTGTGCCTTCTATTTCCAAAATTCTCTTGTAAGGATACCAGTCATACTGGACTAGGGGCCAATCCTACTCTAGTATGACCTCATCCTAGCTTAACTGATTATATGTGTGAAGACTTTATTTCCAAATAAGGTCACATTGTGAGGTACTGGGGGTTAGAACTTCAGCATATGAATTTGAAGGGGGCCATAATTCTACCCATAATACGCTCTAATATTTATTAAAGCTATCCTGACTTTCCTGTAGAGCTTTCAGATGGCCAGCAAACCAGACTGATAGTTTTGTTTGTCTGTTTGTTTTTGTTTTCCCCATCTGTGGTATACCTTGAATTTATTTTGGTATAAAGAGTAAGATAGGGGTAAAGATATGCCTTGGTATTTTACTGAAGAGTTAGTGCAAATTAAAGTGTTTTATCCATTATATTATCCTCTTCATAACTTGGCAAAGTGTTTGAACCATAACCAGATTCTCAATAAATGTCTCTTAGGTTAAATCAAATCACCGACCAGAGAACTGAATTGTTAATTTCCTGACTAGATGATAGGATATCTAACTGTTTGGTTTCAGATTGTGAAGAGCTAGAGAAATGACAAGGCCTATAGACAAGGCTTATAGTGCTGATCCAAAGGATATTGGGTTAAAGGAAGCACTAACATTTTCTACTAACTTAAGGAAATAAACAGTGTTTCTGTGACGTATCTTTTCAGTAGACTAGAGGACAGGGTGATGAGCTAGAATTGAAGACTGATCTATAAAACAGGTGTCCTCTGCTTTTACTGGTTTACATGAAGGTGGCAGGTAGACGATTCAAGGTGTGTGTGTGTGTGTATTCAATGTATGTATGTGGGGGCATGGGCAGTAAGGAAATAGGCTAAGAAGCAGCCATGTAAGCTCTTGAAAATACTTATAAACAACATTTTAGAGCAATGATAAAAGTGATTGTTAATCCATTCTAAATTTTAAAGCTTAGATAATCCTAATCAGTTCAGTCGCTCAGTTGTGTCCTACTCTTTGCAACCCATGGACTGCAGCATGCCAGGCCTGCCTGTCCATCACCAACTCCCAGAGTTTACTCAGACCCATGTCCATCGAGTCAGTGATGCCATCCAACCATCTCATGCTCTGTCGTCCCCTTCTCCTCCTGCCCCCAATCCCTCCCAGTATCAGGGTCTTTGCCAGTGAGTCAGTTCTTCACATCAGGTGGCCAGAATATTACAGCTTCAGCTTCAGCATCAGTTCTTCTAGTGAATATTCAGGACTTATTTCCTTTAAGATTGACTGGTTGGATCTCCTTGCAATTCAAGGGACTCTCAAGAGTCTTCTCCAACACCACAGTTCAAAAACATCAATTCTTTGGTGCTCCTCTTTCTTTATAGTCCAACTCTCACATCCATACATGACTACTGGAAAAACCATAGCTTTTACTAGACAGACTTTTGTCAGCTAATCCAATACATGGTGCTCAATTCATAAGTATTTTTCATATTAGACATGATAGTTATAGAAACTATTGAAAACTAAGTTTTGATAGCTAGTAATGAAACTTACATGGGTCATATTTGATATTTGATAGCAGAAAGAGATACTTGGAATGTTATACTGCAAATAGCTGAAATTCATACAGTGTAATGTGTATTCATGTTCAAAGTGATTGTGCATGTGTGCATGCTAAGTTGCCTCAGTCACGTCCAACTCTTTGCAACCCTATGGACTGTAGCCCACCAGGCTCCTCTGTCCATGGGATTCTCCAGGCAGGAATACTGAGTAGGTTGCCATGCCCTCCTCCAGGGGATCTTCCCAACCTAGGAACCCACATCTCTTAGGTCTCCTGCATTGGCAAGTGGTTTCTTTACCATTAGCTTCACCTGGGACAGTTACTAATTTGTAATTTGAAGAAGTATATGGAGTCAACCAGACTGTTGATTAGCTTCTTTAAGTAAAGATGCTTCCTGGTATAAGGTGATAAGTCATGGACTTTTAGGAAATGATTGGGGGGAGGGAAATTATTGTCAATAGATCATCTCTTAGTAAAACAATATTTTTTTGCTTTTTTGTATTTTAAGTCTTCCCTGCATGTCTCAGAAAATAACATTAATGTGTTAACTTTTAGAAAAAAAATACTTATTATATGACTAGCAAAAAATTTTCCCTAACTTTGCCTAAGAGGTTTATTTTAAACTGAGTAAAAATCTAAATGCAGCAATTTTCTATTTTAACAATAATGAAACTGAAGTCATTCCAATTCCAATAGGATCATGATTTTTCAAAAAAAGCTTAGAACAATATGAATAATGCTAAGCCCCTTATCACTGACTTAAAGGGATTATTCTGATAAAAACAAAAAAAATCTCCTTTTGCCATCTGTGCTAGATGTGGGTATACATAGAAAAAACCCCATATAACCAGAGAGAGGTTATTTTGTATTCAAAGAAGACGTTTTTGTTGGCTTAGGGAAAGTTATCATTTTATATTCTGGCTAATATGTGCTTCCCAAACTGATGGACTCCATGATGGTTATGTGTGGTGTCTGTCATACTCTTCCACCCCCGTCCACAGTCATCCAAGCCAGAACAAGGAGACATGTTGGCTGCTGTGTGTAAGGAGGGATGGTGTGGGATGAACGAAGGAGGAAACAGAGTGCAGGATAGGTGGTACAACCAAGGGAGGCACCCCACCAGCAGTAGGGGTGCTGAGAGTGTGGTGGTGGGCTGTGGCTTGCTTTCTGTATGGCTGTCATCCATTCATTGGTTGCTGTGAGTCTCATCTCAACAGTTTGAAATAGATACTCCATGTAGCCCCCTTTATCTCTCAGATACTAGATGTCTCTTACTCTTAACAGGATCCGCCGTGAAAGGAGAATCTTTGTCTTGATTGAGTACACAATACTTGGAGCATTGACATCTCAATGTTTAGGGCAGACCTCTCTGTTACACGCTCAGCCTGTGTTCTCATGGAGACCATGCTGTTATCCTGTCAAGGCCTTCCACCTAGCAGTGTTTCCACATGAAACGACACATGCTATTCCTGATAGTCTCATAGCCTTCTTTCCTCTGACCAAGGGCAGCTTTTCCAGTTAAAATTTTCACTGTCTTCTTAAAAAGAATGGCTTCAGGGATCTTAACTGTATTCGAAAGCTTTTAAATTCAAATTAAGCTCTGTATTGCTGTTCCTTGGCTTAAAAACCAGAATGAGAACCAGCAAATCCAAATGTGAATTAGTCAGCAAACTCACACAGCCTTTTCTTTGCTCAGTGAAATAAGCAGAGGTAATGTTTTCTTCTGAGGCCATGGATAGCAAACACATCCTTTAGGAAACGGAGTGTTTGATTTCCAGTAAGAAATGTGTGCTGAGTTCAGGCTTTTAGAGGTTGAGTTTGTCGGTATATTTTGTGCCATTTTTGCTTATTTTTTTGAAATTTAAAATTCCTTCATATGAATATTTTAAATGCCTGATGGCCATAATCTTATATACTGAAATAAACAGGGGAATTAACTTTCTTTACAAGGCATAGGGAAATGGGGCACTAATTTATAGCAAATAAAAGAATCAAAAAGCAAAGGAGTTCTATAGTTTATGAATGAGGAGTTCAGAAATTGCCCATTTAGAGAAAATTAAGCACCTTAGAACAAACTAGCAATTTAGCTCCATGTTAAGTGGACCACTGAAACTTCCCTCAATGTCATAGAACCTAAAAAAAATCGGTAATTTTCCCAGGCTGTCTAACCAAAGAGAAAAACTTGTAATGCCCAGAAACCAGAACAGTAATGGTTCAAAAAGATCACACTTTTTAAATGAAGCATTATTGAAGTGAATTGTGAAAAGAAATTGACCTGGATGCTTGTATATTGTACACTCCCCGCCCCCCGCCCCCCCCAACACACGCACACGCAGTGCCAAGCAACTAATTAGGAAATAAAATCAGAATTATTCCCTGTATTAGTTTCCTGTTGCTGCTCTAACAGACTTCCACAGTGTTATGCTTCTCCTTGCCTGGAGAGATGGTTTATCTAACTTGCTCGCCTCTCATTTCCTTGACCTCTGTATCACCTTCACCTTTCATTCTAGGTCATTAGGTCATTTGACTACTCTTAGGATCCACATCCTGGGCATCTTTTTTGAATTCTTGAAGTCTGACCTTCCTCTCTGACTAAAACCACTTATTCACCCAGTTTTCTCACCCAGGAGTTCCACTGTATATATAATAAAGAAGCTGGGGTTTTAGGATAATTTGTTAAACAGTAGAGAATACAGAGAAGTATAGGAAAGGAGACTTCCGGTTAAACAGAAAAGTTTGAACACAATTGTTTCTCTCTGCTCTGTAAATCCCCAATAAAATGACAGAGATAAAGAGAGCAGGAGATTATGGCTGATTTGTGTTGTTGTATGGCAGAAGTCAACACAACATTGTAAAACCTGGAAAAAAAAAAAGGCAGGAAAGGAGAGCATAAATATTGCTCACCATTTTGGAATAAGATAAGCCACTGGAAAGGGGAATTAACTTACCAAGTGGTAAGAGCTGAATTTCAGGTGCAAGGAAAAGATAGAGCCATCCTGCTTATTTCTACTTAATTATTCCTAACCCCTTATTCACTAGGATTTTTATCTGAACATGATATATGCAGGGGAAACTGAACCAATTTTTTGTATAATTGAACAGAAAATAAATGATGGTGCCCAAATCCTCCAAAGTTATTTATCTAGTCTATGTAAATTACATATGTAATTGTGTGAAAGTGAAAGTCGCTCAGTTGTGTCCGACTCTTTGTGACCCCATGGACTATACAGTCCATGGAATTCTCCAGGCCAGAATACTGGAGTGGGTAGTCATTCCCTTCTCCAGGGGCTCTTCCCAGCCCAGCGACCAAACCCAGATCTCTCACATTCCAGGTAGATTCTTTACCAGCTGAGCCACCAGGGAAGCCCATGTAATTGTGTGGTGGTTTAGATGCTAGGTCGTGTCCGACTCTTGCAACCCCTTGGACTGTAGCCTGCCAGGTTCCTCTGTCCATAAGATTCTCCAGGGGGAACTGGAGTGGGTTTCCATTTCCATCTCCAGACAATCTTCCCAATCCAGGGATTGTTCTGCACCTCTCTGACTCTTGTTCACTTCCTCTCTCTTTCACACACACACACATGTAAGCATGCGCACAAATACAAGTTTAATTCTTAGGACCAGCTCTCTTATCATATATGGAGAAGAGGAAAGATTCTTATCAGTGCTTTTAATTTTGAAATAAATTTATGCATAATGGGGTCAACTCTTGACCCATCCAGTTATCCAGTCCAATGACTCCTAAAACAGTCAATTGTAGAAGAGTAGAAGCTTTAACTTATTTAGCACTATCTCCCCAACAACACTACTGATTTTAACTTAAGCCCAGTAACTCTAAAGATAGGGTTAAAAAAATTAGTTTTAAATCTCCAAGTTATTTCAACCAGGGACCTACAGCTCTACAACTCCTTTCCTTTGCTAACAACTTCGACCACCCAACTCCCTGGTGACTAATAATGCCAATATAGTCATCTTTGTTTTCTTTTGTAGTTTATTGAGAACAGGATCATTCTGTCAGCCTTCATGAGTTGAAGCCCCCCTAGAAATGATTGCAGTTTTTTATCCACCCACTAGATACCAGAATAACCTGCTGTCTTTGCAAAATGTGTAGTCACTCCCCAAATCACATCTTATGCCAAGTTTTAGGAGAGAGGGAACCATGCCAGAATTCATTTTAAAATCAAGTTCTATTTTCTATTTCTAGTGCTGGTGCATGGTAGACAGCTGGAGGGTAGTTTCATTTAAGTTGGTTTCTTCCTTGACACTCTTTCTTTTCAGATATGAATTAGCTGCTGCTGCTGCTGCTGCTGCTAAGTCGCTTCAGTCGTGTCCGACTCTGCGCGACCCCATAGACGGCAGCCCACCAGGCTCCCCGTCCCTGGGATTCTCCAGGCAAGAACACTGGAGTGGGTTGCCATTTCCTTCTCCAATAAATGAAAGTGAAAAGTGAAAGTGAAGTTGCTCAGTCATGTCCGACTCTTTGCGACCCCATGGACTGCAGCCTACCAGGCTCCTCTGTCCATGGGATTTTCCAGGCAAGAATACTGGAGTGGGTATGAATTAGCTAGAACCATGCTAAAATGAACTTAACTAATTCTATACTAAAACAACACCAATAGTAATTGCAAATAAATAAAACTCAGTAAACATTTCAGTAATAATAGGCTTAGGGCAGCAGTTAACATTTTTTCCTGCCTTTAGGAAACACTAATTGTATGAATGTTAGGAAGCTCTACCTAATAAATTGTGGTTTATATAAATGTGCCATAAATTGAGATATGGAGCAAAAAATAAGAAATCCCAATCTAGCTAGAAACAATAAGGCACATATCACATTTAGTATAATTAGTCGTGTCTGACTCTTTGCGACCACATGGACTGTAGCCTATCAGGCTCCTCCATCTATGGGATTTTCCAGGCAAGAGTGCTGGAGTGGATTGCCATTTCCTTCTCCAGGGAATCTTCCCGACCCAGGAATCTAACCTGGGTCTCCCGCATTGCAGGCAGACGCTTTACTGTCTGAGCCACCTTTGTGACCCCTTAGTGTAATGACCCGGAGAAGGCAATGGCAGCCCACTCCAGTGTTCTTGCCTGGAAAATCCCATGGACAGAGGAGCCTGGTGGGCTGCCGTCTATGGGGTCGCACAGAGTCGGACACGACTGAAGTGACTTAGCAACAGCAGCAGCAGCTGTATAATGAGCCTAGTCCAAATATTAGTGCAACTGATTCTTCATATAAGATAAATTCAAAGTATACTTAAGGAAGAACATTGGCTGGGGATTTAGATATACTGGTATCCTTTCTAATCACTACTATACTGTTTTGCATTCTTCAGTTTATGAAGTCTTAGGCTTTTACTATTGAAAACATTTCTGATCTAAGTCCCTGAATAGAATTGCTAAGGTTCTGTTTGGATGATAATCTGTGTTTATTTCACCTTTCCTCACTGATTAACCATCTTTGACACTTCGATTGAATAGGATATTCCCAACACATCAACTGATTTAATTAATTCTCACAAATGTTTTGTAAAGGCCAGAATGCTTGTTTCTATAGAAATGCCTCAAGTCCTTTTTATTGGTGCCAAGAGCTATAGATTTTTTAATAACCTGTTTGTTATCTCGTAGAAACTAGAATTTCTAGCCATGACTTGCCAAGCATTCTCATACTTTCTGCAGGGTTCTCATAAGAAAAGAAGTTCATAAAAAATGTTATCAATTTTGTTGACTTTTCCTCTTCTACTTTTCCCTCTTTTTAACATAAGATGCCCCTCATAGCTCTGAGGGGCTTCCCTGGTAGCTCAGATGGTAGAGAATCTGCCTACAATGCAGGAGACCTGGGCTTGATTCCTGGGTTGGGAAGATCCCCTGCAGAAGGAAATGGCAACCCACTCGAGCATTCTTGCCTGGAGAATCACATAGACAGAGGAGCCTGGCAGACTACAGTCCATGGGGTCTCAAGGAGCGGACACGACTCAGCGACTAACACACACACATCTGAGACTGGCTGGCTGAAGGGTTTTTACCCAAATGCATATTCTTTATGGCAGCCATGTGTTCCATGAAACAACACTATTTCTACTGCTTTTCTGTTTAAGGTACATGGAAGGATTTCCAAGACCCAGAGTAAGTCAAGAGCAACTTTAAATTGCAGGCTTCAGTATTTGGCAATGGGTTTACCTCTCTCAGGTCTATAGGAATGGTCTTATTTGATTATATTCAGAATGGACTCTGTTCCATTTTTAAAGGCAACCTTTTATGCCACTAAATTACAAAGCCCTTAACTAACGTACTGCTCTTTACAAAAGGTTGTAGCTCTGCAACTATCATAAGAACATGTCGATGCTAGTCTTCTCAAGCCACAGCTTCAATAAGGAAATCAAGAAACCTTTAAGTACTCTAACATTTTGCAGTCCATTTAAATTTCTTTGGATGTTTTATTGATATTTCTGTGGCCTTTGATTCTGTACATACGAATTTGTTATAGCTTAAGCTCTCTAAACAAATGTGCATCTTTGCTTATTAAGGATGATAATACTATTCAGAAAATCAGTAGAAATGGTCTCTTGTGGATCCAGTAATGATTTCAGTGAAGTCAAACATGAATTTGATTTGGCTTTACCTCCTCTGTAATTTTTACATTAATAATTTGTTAGTACGCCTTGTGGAGTTAGATATATACCCTCTACAACAGGGAATAGAGACAGCTGACCTTTGGTGACCTTTTTCTGTGTGCCAGGCATTCTGCTAAGTACTGTATGTAGTTTATTCTCATTTAATCCCCACAGAAGCTCTATGACACTGATGCTATTTTTATTCTCAAATTTTACAAATGAGGAAACAGAAGCCCAGAAAAATTGAAGTAATGTATCCAAGGTAACATGGCTTCTATGCGATTAGAATGGAATTCAAGTTTAGTGGGTCTGACTCCAAAACATGAATCCCCAGCCATTATTATATGCTACCTCTCATATGAAGATAATATTATTTTCTTAACACACATTTGCTGTGAACAACTTACCCTGCTCTCTAGTGCCAATATAACATTTTATAACAGACATCTAAAACTAAACGTAATTTTGGCAGTCAGTTCCTATAATTTAACCAGCTTTGGGTTGAGATCCAGTAGCAATTTAAATCGGAGAAGGCCCTGGCACCCCACTCCAGTACTCTTGCCTGGAAACTCCCATGGACGGAGGAGCCTGGTAGGCTGCAGTCCATGGGGTCGCTAAGAGTTAGATATGACTGAGCGACTTCACTTTCACTTTTCACTTTCATGCTTTGGAGAAGGAAATGGCAACCCATTCCAGTGTTCTTGCCTGGAGAATCCCAGGGACGGTGGAACCTGGTGGGCTGCCGTCTATGGGGTCGGCACAGAGTCGGACACGACTGAAGCGACTTAGCAGCAGCAGCAGTAGCAGCAATTTAAATCTTTCAATTATATAGATATCTACTTTATAATCCATTAATTCAGAGAGCACTCCATGAAGTAGTGCTACTCAAGATATTTTTAGAGATGTTTTGTTAAAGGAAAAAAATGGCCCAGGTGAATTTCTGGTTATATGGTTATATCTGTTATACAATTTGTATTGTGTGAGCATTTAAAATCAATATAGCCATGTAACCTCATGATGAAGATAAGGCTTTGATCACCCATTTATCTGTGTGATGCAGCAGATGCAAAATTATTTCTTAAGAAAAATCATATTCTTCCTTTGGCATACCCTAAGTGGAATAGAAATGACCTCTATTAAAACTTACTCTTAGCAGCCTCTTCAGCTTCAGGATGCATTTCTTCTATTTCTTTCACATGACTATTAAAGTATATTGCTTAGTGTTTAAATGATATTGTAGATTAGCTGCACTCCAGATTCTTATCTAATTCTCTGTCACTCAGTATAAATCAAAAGTTCAGTTGTATAGAGCAACATTTAGGGAGGATATCATAAAGATTATATAGTCTACCTGTTCCTCTATAATGCTTTGCAATCTATTCCTTGAGTTATGCATACTAGAAAAAAAGGATGTTTGTGCATTCATCCAAACTGCTTCTTCCTCTTTGAATGACTTTCCTAAATTTACATATTTTTCAAGAGGAAGAAAGATTACTTGGAAGCAACAAAGAAAACACTATAGCTCTATGTATGACCCACTCCTCTGCATGAAAATATATACTTCTGGTTAAGTAATTCTACACTCATTTGGGTTGGTCTGAACTTTTTTTTTTTTTTTTAAAGAATTACTTCTTAAAGACTGAAACAATAGCAACTGAATACACTCCTGTTTCAGTTCTCTGTTGTAGGTGTGTGTTAGTTGCTTACTTGTGTCCCCTTCTTTGTAGCTCACCAGGCTCCTCTGTCCATGGGATTCTCCAGGCAACAATAGTGGAGTGGATTGCTATTCCCTTCTCCAGGGGATCTTCCCAACCCAGGGACTGAAGCTGGGTCTCCCACATTCGCAGGCAGATTCTTTACTGTCTGAGCCACCAGGGAAGCCCTCAGTTCTCTGTTGCTATGTAGCAAAGAAGACTACAACTAACTAGTTAAAATATCTTATTATTTCTCATGATTTCGTGGGTCAGACATCCAGGCGGTACACAGGGTGGTTGGCTCATTTCTCCACATGATGTCTGCCGAACTGGACTGTCCAAAATGACTTCTGTGCTCACATCCCTGCTTCCTCAGCTAAGTGGGTAAGGACTCCTGGGGTTGGCAGGAGTGATTCCCCTGGGGCCCCTAGTTTGGAGATGCAGTTTTCTCTGCTGGCTGGCTCCTTAGGTTTTCTCCATGAAGCCTTTGGGTCTTTTCTTCTCTCTGAGTTCTTTCCATGTGGTCTCTCTTGACAGGGCAGCCCTGCATCGTACATGGCAGCTTAGGGCTACCCAACGCATCAACATTGAAGCCGCTAGACCTGCTTGCTGCTTAGGCTCAGAAATGGCACAAGCCTATCTTGCTGCATTTCTCATTAAAGAAAGTCATAGGACCAGGCATGTGTGATGGACAATATAGAAAAGCATGAATACCAGTGTTACTGACGAGGCTTTCCAGGTGGTTCTAGTGGTAAAGAACCCACCTGCCAATGCAGGAAACATAAGATCTCTTCCCTGGGTCGGAAAGATCCCTGGAGGAGGTCATGGCAACCCACCCCAGTATTCTTGCCTGGAGAATCCCATGGACAGAGGAGCCTTTTGGGTTGCAGTCCATACAGTCTCAAAGAGTCTGCCATGACTGAGGCGAGTTAGCACGCACGCACGCAATATTACTGACTACTACAATTCCTAGGTTATAAAACAGTGATGGGAGGGGATGGATAAGATTTGCAATAATTAATAAACTCAGTTACATTTAAGAATTGTAGCAACTGATCATGAGATAAGAGGCCATTATTAAAGATAATTTGCAGAAGTAGATATCCATGTGAAACAAGTTGTTCTTAACCCATTTTTGTATCTAGCTTATTAATAATAGACCTATATTTAATTCATGAAGAACTCACAAATTATGATTCATATAATTTTCACTAAAAAATCTTAACCTAAAATCTTCTGAAAGCTGCCTGGATATTCTCGTGGAAAGTCTATAAGTTAGTTGTTGTTGTTGTCATTCAGTCGCCCAGTCATGTCTGAATCTTTGCGACTCCATGGATTGCAGCATGTCAGGCCTCTCTGTCCCTCACAATCTCCTGAAGTTTGCCCAAGTTCATGTCCATTGCATCAGTGATGCCATCCAGCCATCTCATCCTCTGATGCCTTCTTCTCCTCCTGCCCTCAGTCTTTCCCAGCATTAAGGACTTTTCCAATGAGTCATCCTACTCACATCAGATGACCAAAATACTGGAGTTTCAGCTCCAGCATCAGTCCTTCCAAAGAGTATTCAGGGTTGATTTCCCTTAAGATTGACTGGTTTCATCTCCTTGCTGTCCAAGGGACTCAGGAGTCTTCTCCAGCACCATAGTTTGAAGGCATCAATTCTTCGGTGCTCTACCTTCTTTACGGTCCAGGTTTCACAGCTGTGCACTGGGAAAATCATAGCCTTGACTGTACCGATCTTTGTCAGCAGAGTAATGTCTCTGCTTTCCACCATATTGTTTAGTTTGTCATAGATTTCCTGCCAAGAAGCAAACGTCTTTTAAGGAGACAAAATGCTCTGTGCTGTGGCGTGCTTAACTTGTATGGTAAGTTTTGATGAATGTCATTTTGTGTGGAATTTTAAAACCAGAGTCTCTGATTAAAAGTCATGCTATCTTGTAGGATTAAGGTAGAGCCTGAAAACCACTCTGGCAGATAATAAAGTTTATTATTAGTATTATTATTTTAAAGAATATTAGAGAAAAGAGAGAACTCATAGTGTATGAAGTAGTTATGAACCTAATGAAAAACTTTTCATGGCATCAAGGAAGTATAAGCTTGGAAAAATCCAGTATATGGTCCAGATAGAGACAATGAAAACAGAGGAATCATTAGAGGTAAAGTATTTTTACATGTAATTCCCACCTTTGAATATTAGTTGTCTGGCATAATTTACTTCATACAAGTGGCCACAATTCTTTGACAGCCATAGAGGTCCACTTACTTGGTCGTTTCTAGGGACACTTTGGAAGAAATCGTGTGAGTCTACTCAACAAGCAAAAGTAAACCTACACAACTCACTTTATTGATGAAAGTGAAAAAGTGAAATTGTTAGTCGCTCAGTCATGTCCAACTCTTTGCGACCCCATGGACTGTAGCCTGCCAGGCTCCTCTATCCATGGAATTTTCCAGGCAAGAATACTGGAGTGAGTAGCCATTGCCTTCTCCAAGGGATCTTCCCCAACCCAGGGATCAAACCTGGATCTCCTGCATTGCAAGCAGAGTATCATCTGAGCCACCAGGGAAGCCCACTTTGTTGATAATGATGAAAAACTAGCTGTGGAAACATAGATAAAAGAGCAAGGTGGTGAATTCCCTGTTGCTGGGATTGTAAGGGTGGACAGTGTCAGAGACTTATCAAGAAGCGGCAGCATTCACACTGAACTTTGGAGCATGGACAAAATTCTAGAGGAATGCTGTTATTGACTGCAAAGTCACATCCAGGATGTTGCAGCTCTCAACCTACTAAACTATTTTGTTCTTCCTCCTCCATATTCCATAAAGACCCTATGTATTTTCAGGAATAGGAAAAACATTAAAAAGTTATGGTCTCGGGCATCTGCATTTCCCTCCTGCACTATGTTGATCCCCTTTGGTGGAGTTAAGATAAGGGAGTCATGATGGAAGGCTAGCATGGAGTGATTGATCCAGCACTTAGGAAATCAGCTGTTTCCCAGGCAGGAAAATACCTCAGATGTCTAAAGCATATCTGTGATGCTTGGCCATTCTATTTTTAAGAGATTATCAAGTTTTAATATTTTATAGGTTCTCTTGAAATACACATCTAGTAATTCTTGACCTTGTACAATCAACTGATTCCTCGCATACAAATGGTATATATGTTGAGAATCTGTTATGTACTAAACACTGGATTTTTAGATTTGAAAAACCCAGTCCTTGCTCTGGGCAACTCGTGGTGGTGGTTAATATAAGCATGAGACTAAGTGAAGTCTTTTCATAAATGGCATGTATATGTCTGTTCCATAAGTCAAATTATAGTGTATTTTTCTGAGTAAATTTAGTATATTTTTGATTCATAAATCTTTCAATACATGGCTATTCTTCTTTAGTATTTTATATATATGTCATATATATGTACATATATTTTAAATACAATTTAAAAATTATGAAAATAGAACCAGAGCTGAAGGAGCAAAAATGAATTTATATTTTCTAATATTATTTTTATATTTGTTTTGATTCTTTTCCTAAACTATCTTTATACTAGAATTACAGGTCATCAGACTTGTACTAATCCCCTTTATCGTGTCTGTAGAAAGAAAAAAAGTGGGCAACACTTGGATATTATGGCCTGAATGGACAGAGAAGCAGAAATATCACAATCTCTGTAGTGAGACACTTCTTGTGGTTCCTGGACTGATCCGTCTATGTGATGAAGCAGCTCCTGTATAGAATATTCATATACTCCTTACGTAAGCTTTCTTGTGAAGGATTCTGGTTGGAAGGAATTCTGGAAGGAATGAAGGAGAGAGGAGAAGGAAAGAAGATGGAAGGAGTGGTTAAGAAACAGATTACATAGGTTCTTATTGATCATCTAAAGAGTTTAGATTGTATTTCAAGTTTAATGGGAAGGCAGTGAAGGGCTTTACATTTTAGAAGATTGTCTGCTGTGGATGAATGTTTAAATGTAATAGGTTTTCCTGTTTTGTTTTTTTTTTTAATAAATGGACTAAGGTTTCTTCCTCCAAACAGAGAAGAGTTTTAACCACCAGAGAGTATTAGGGGCACATAGGGCATCTGCTTGGTGAGTATTGGTAAAACACAGGAAATAAAAAGCCAAGGGAAAAAAAGGAAGAAGAAAGAAAGAGATGTTTGTCTGTGTTTGCTGTCTCCAGAAGCGCAGTGTTAATGTAAATGTCAGAGGGAAACTAGCCAAAACACTTTCATAGGCTTTCAATACACTGATTAAAAGGTCTAGCTGGAAAGGGAAAATATGGATAATTACCACACATAATGGACTGAGAAGCTTTGACTGGCATTCTGGAGGAGCTGTCTTGGTACAAAATGTCTTCTCAGGGAACAGAAAGCTTCTAATGTGCAGGGATTATGACTTATGCTTCATTCGTTGTGCATTGTGCCTGGAACACAGACACTCAGCAAACTAATCATGTTTGATCTCAAAATGTATATACATATGTATAATATATATATTCCATAATATAGTTTTAGACTAGATTTTATCTGCTTTCTGCTCACCTATCATGTCACTGAAAAAGTACATCAGATAAATTCCATTTATACCATGATTTGATTAGTGTGTGAAACTGGTCTTCTTGTTCTTTAATCATAAATGAATCATTCTACCCTTCTTTTCACAAAATGTGATTGTGTTCTGAAGATTGATGGACCCAGGCACATTTTGGACTGGGGGAATCACAGTCTAGACTTCAGCTAAAGCAATAAAGTGATGCTTTTTGCTTTTTCTTCAGGGTCAGAACGCTCAAGGACGGGTAGACCTGCTACACAGTGATCATTTATTTAGACTCGTGTATTATAGCTGACATGAAAAGAGTTCCCAACTGTTGGATGCTTTGAAACTCAAAGTATGTGTAGTACAGAAAGAAGTGAGAGTAATATTGTGTATATAATTTAGATATAGCCCCAAACATAGACATTTGCCTTTTTATTGCAGTATTTTATAAACTCAAAGTTTAGTGAGTAGAATATTCAATGTGTGTTTAAATATTTTCAATAATACATTTGTCACAAAAAATGAATTATGTACCACTTACCAGAAATACAAATATATATATGCTCATAAGAAAATAATATGCAGGGATAAAGACTAGTCTGATCTCATCCTTGGAAATGGATTCATTTCCAAGGCACATTTCCAAATGGCACACACATTCCATCTCTTCTCCTCTTGCTCCTCTTTCTTCTCCCTTCGTCTGTCTTCCTCCTTCCTTCTTTCTCTTTTTCTTTATAAAGTAAAATTGTAAAAGATAAAATAGCTTTTGTAGAAAAATTTAAAATACAGAGGGATAAACAGAAAATAGATAACTGCTAATACTTACACATTTTTAATTAATCTTTTTTGATATCTAGACCTATATGTCTTATTAAACAAAACTAAAATTCTACTATAGAATTTTGTAACCTGCTAAGAATAGATTTGACTTTGACCTGGATAGTAAGTATGATTAGAACCAGAACTTTTTGACAGAAAAATCCAGGACAGCTCTGTGTTGGGTTAGCTAATACGCAGCATATATGGTAATTAAAGGTGACTTCCACGAGGAGGAAAATTGCAAAGAATTTTTAATAAAAGAAGAAAGGGATAATTCAGAAATTGCATGTGCCAGCCAAATCTGAATTATGCTGATGAATAACATCAAATTTATTTTTTATAATCCTACTTCTTGAGGGCAAAAGAAGGTTTTATTTGGAATGATTGTGTCTTACTATCCTGTTGAAGCAGTTTTTTCCAGGCGTTAAGCCAGGAATTGAACAAATTTCTTTATTTCTTTCAAGCTACTAGTTTAATCTCAAAGTGGGGTCCACAGAACATCTGCATCAGAATTTCCTGGAGGGTCATTCATAGTACAGATGTCCACACACACGCCTGTCCTCCCTAATTGGTCTTTAGTGATAGGGCCCAGGAATTGCTACTTCAACAAGTTTTGTCATATACCAAAGTTTGAGAATCACTGTACTGAAATTCATAAAACTCTTAAAAAAAAAATCAATGTCCTAAGCAGCTTTTTAGGGGCCCTACATTTCATTCTCCTATGAAACAAAAGTGTGTAAAGTGAAAGTCAATCAGTCATGTCCAACTCTTTGCGACTCCATGGACTATATAATCCATGGAATTCTCCAGGCCAGAACACTGGAGTGGGTAGCCTTTCCCTTATTCAGGGAATCTTCTCAACCCAGGGATTGAACCCAGGTCTCCTGCGTTGCAGGCAGATTCTTTACCAGCTGGGCCACAAGTGAAGAAATAAGTTCCTTTAAAAGGATTTAACCTTAGGAGTCTTTAGGATTGAGAGACCTTAGAAAGTATGTGTTCAGTAATTCAATCATATTCCTATACAAATGAGGAAACTAAAAGATGAAGTGACCTTCCTGAAGGCTCAGAGCTGGTTTGTGGGAGAGCCGAGCCTGTTACCCAGAAAGAACCTCTGACTCCAGCTCTGAAGCTCTTTCCTTATGCAGATTGGAGTGTACTTTACTGTAGCTCCTGGGCTACTATTTCCTCATGGTAAATGCCATTTTAATCCTTGCTTATTTACTTTTCTAATGACAAATCCTGAAACCCAATTTCTTTATAAAGACACATTTTGGTGTTTAAAGAGAAACATGCCTGGCTTTAATGTAATTATGAAAACTGCAGAGCCATGAAATCCCCTTTGTTAACTGCATACTGCATGTAATCTGTGGTCCATAATTCTTAAGTTTGCCTGCTGGTGAACTCAGATAAGAGGAAGCAGAGAGACTCTAAATTAAAGAATTCTGATAAAATAAACTGTATAGATATCTCTATTTCCAGAACAGGAAAAAAATGTTCCTTGTTTAGTGAGGTGAAAAGTAATCTAAATAGCTGAAAATAAGCTCAAGCACAGAATTCTTGAAAGCACTGAGAACCTTATAAGATATACAGAAACAATGCTATATAGATATTGTATGGTATCACTTATATGTGGAGTCTAGAAAAGCCAAATTCATAGAAACAGGGAAATAAATGGTAGCTACCAGGGACTGGGAGGTGGGAGAATTGGAGAGATGTTGTCTAAGGGTGTAAACTGGCAGCTGGTGGATAAATAGGTCCTGGAGATCCAAGTCACAGTATCACGATGCTAGACAACAGTATTTGTGGTAAACATTAAACTTGTCAAGAGACTAGATGAAAAACCAAAAACTAAAAACAAAAATGCCACACAAATGGTCTGTGCTGAATGTTTTTGGTGCTGAAATTCTCTTCCATTTCAAAACTGCAAACACGGGGAAGTATGATGAACGGTAAAATGACTTTTATTTTGTCAGAATTATTTTGGTTGCCAGCTTTTCAGAAGTCAAAAGGGGAGCTAGCTGTTTGTCTTTTTCATTGCTATACCTTCAGTCACTCTCCAACTGGATATTTAGCTCCAGTTGGGGTTAGGAGAGGTGGTCCCCTTGCTCAACAATGGGACAGCTGATTTGTTGGACAGTGTTCTGCTCACCATTAATCAACACCATAAGAAACCTATGTTACCAAATCAGAGAGGATTTCAAGCAAGTAGCTAACTGTATGCATTTCCCTTTGCTTCATTTCATGGATGGTAGGTTCAAAGTGAGTGACAATATACTGTTATATTCAGAACCAAGTTCATCAAAGCAAATGAGAACATAATTTATTGTTTCTGACCATCACTGTGATCCTTTGCTTTTCCCCTCAGCCTTTAATAATGATTTTCTAAATGTCTGGTTATTTATGACATCATATTATATGTTAGATATTTCTTAAGGAAATCTCTACTCTTAAAGTACTTTTAAATAAACAACAGACTAATGAAATAATTGTACATCACATAGAGTATTTTTAAGTTCTCATTTTGAAAGTAAGCAAAGCAACCTTGGCCTTTAGGAATAAAATAGCTTCTCAGAAGTGAATTTTATTTCAGCAGATAGAGATAAGGGGCTAGTATTCCTCAATGACTCAGTGGTAAAGAATCAACCTGTCAGTACAGGAGATGCAGGTTCCATCCCAGATTTGGGAAGATCCCGTGGAGAAGGAAGTGGCAACCCACTCCAGTATCCTTGCCTGGAAAATCCCATGGACAGAGGAACCTGGTGGGCTACAGTCCATGGGGTTGCAAAGGAGTCGGATAGGACTTAGCGACTAAACAACAACAAAAAGATACAGATAAGTGATTGGTCCAAATGTGAACTAGTCTTCTGTCTAATGGTCAGAAGTCTTGCAATATCACTGTTAGAGGGAATTACTGGTAATCTACAAGGAATTTGCCTTCTTTTATAAATTCTTAAAGTGTTTGATGATGTGCTTGACCTTGTGGCATTTGGATATTTTATTTATTAGGAAAGGAGGCAAGAGGCACTCAAATTCAAAACCAAGATAAAACCAATGTGTGTTTCAATGAATATTATATAGTTAAAGAGAAACCTTCTTTTGGAGGGAGTGTAAGTCTCCTGGAACTGGGTTTATGGCATAGAACTACATGATGACACCCAAGCTTGCTCTTAAAAGGACTCTGAATAAAATGACTTGTTCTTAAGCATTTCTGTTCCCCTCTCTCCACTTGCTCTGATTTCCTCTATCTATCCTCCCTCTCTTCCTCTCTGAAAAGAGGCCCTCTGGTTCCTAACCTAATTTAACTTGTTTCTGGAAGTGGAGCAAATTAAATTTTACATGTTAATGTGCTTATGCCTGAAGTATCCATCTTCATATGACTGGGAGATTAGGGATGCATTTGATTTTATGTTGACCAGCCCAACTCCTCTTATTTTCACGTTGCCCAGTGGCTTTGTAGTTCACTTAATCATTGGAGAGACTGGATATTACATTGTTGGTGCCTCCAATGTAAAACTGTGACTTTAGAACTCGTGATGTTTCTCTGATGATTTAGGGGATGCTGCTGCCGCTGCTGCTGCGTCGTTTCAGTCGTGTCCAACTCTGTGCGACCCCATAGACGGCAGCCCACCAGGCTCCCCCGTCCCTGGGATTCTCCAGGCAAGAACACTGGAGTGGGTTGCCATTTCCTTCTCCAATGCATGAAAGTGAAAAGTGAAAGTGAAGTCGCTCAGTCGTGTCCGACTCTAGCGACCCCATGGACTGCAGCCTACCAGGCTCCTCTGTCCATGGGATTTTCTAGACAAAAGTACTGGAGTGGGGTGCCATTGCCTTCTCCGGATTTAGGGGATAGTTGAGGTCAATTTTTAAAAAATACATGTGAAAGTAATCTAGTGCCAGTAGCCACTGAGTGATCTAGTAATAAGTATAAAGGAAATACCAAAACTGGAAACTCTTTTTTTTTTTTTTTTTGCCTAAGGAGTAGCTTATTGTGGCCACATTGGATGGTAAGCTTTACTCTGTCACAGAGGAGAAATCAGTCAGTGTCAGCTACAAGTTGTGCGACAATGATCTTGGAAAGAGAGAGTTTGGATACCTTCCAGATAAACATAGTTTTCACCTTTAGGATGCTTTTACCATCCTAAATTTATATCTTTATTTACAGATAAATGACCATTCTTCCATACTCACTGAAATTTGTATGATAGGAAAAGCAGAAAATCAGTAAACAAAAAGATTTATTAGGTGAAAAAATATATTTTTAATATAATGAGGACATAACTATTTATTGGGTTTTAGAACTTCTCTGCTAAGGAGTTTCCACCTACAGCTAAAATAAGATACATCCAAAATCTGAGCTCCTTGTCTTTCCACAGATGTTTAGTAACATCTTTACTTATTTATTGCTATCAAAATCATGAACCTTCCAATACCCAGTTTCCACAACTTGGACACCATCTATCATTCTCCTTTTAGAATCTCGTTCTGTAGTCTAACGCCTTATAGAGTGCATGACTCTCTTCTACAGCATCCTTAACTTTGCTCACCCAGCCTATGCTCAAACATGTCCTGTGATGAAATGCTTACCAATTCATGAGGCAACCCCTTTCTTTTTTAGTAACTTTCTCTATTTTGACCAAAATCCGTACATCTCCAATCATTTGGAACATTGAGGCAAAGAGTATTCATATTTTTTAAAAAACCAGCTTGGATAAAGGTCCAAGCAGCATTTCAGTCATTATTTGTTTGCTTTTCTTTCTATGGCGGTTTCTAATTTTTATTGGCTTGTCTCTATTTGCTTTTTAAATTGCCTTGGACACTTTATATTGAAGTAGGTATTTCGACAGAAAAAAATTTTAAAGCTCAGAGACTTTTGCCTGTCCACCTCAAAAAAATTGGAAGACTGTATCAGTTATTTATTTCGTTTCCACTTGAGGAAAAAAAAGATCATATTTTAGCAAAGAATGACAATGTGTTAGACATCTTTACTTCCTGGTCACTCACCACTTTATTTAAATAAGAAGGACTAACAGTGGTTTGTAGTCAGATCTTTGAAAAACATTGACATCCAAAATTAGATCTATCATACCAATAATCACATATATATAGTATTTTATACATACAGTATATGGCATATGCATTATTTATATATTCTACAATGACTTAAAAAACTGAAACTGCAAGGATGAAAAATATTGATATATAAAACATTTCACGTAAGAAAGAAAAAATTTTAAATGAAAGAGTATTTGGAAGTTACAATAACTACCATGTATTGTTCACTTCCTAGTCTGATCTCCTATGCTAAACAAATTGCCTGAGTTAGCTCATTTAATCTCCAAAACAGACTTGAGAGGTAATCTATCATGATCCCATTTTACAGTTGAGGAAACTAACAAGAGATGAGAGATGAGATGAGCTGATTTTTCTAGAGTCACACAGCGAGTATGTGATGGAGCCACATTGTGAGCCCTGGTCACCTAACCCCAGAGTCACAGGATTCAGTATTAGTCAAACCACCAGCATCAGAATGACCAAGGGTTCCTTGGGAGTAGTGCCCCTGCCCAGACTCCACCATCAAATTGACCAAAGGAGAACTGGAGTTTGGCACTGTGTCAAATGACCAAATGCCAGTTTTTAAATAAATAGGCCAATGGGAAGGAATAGGTCTTCTAGAATTTCCCTGAAGGTGAGAGGTAACTCTCCATCGTATTTGTCCCTCAAGCCAACACTCAGCATCAGAATTTGTTGTTGTCGGTTCCAAAAGGGGAGATACTCAGCCCCATGCGGTCAAGTTCCTTAGCAGTAGCTTAGAGTTGTCTCTGGGTGCTAAGCATCATTCATTTGTCTTTTTATGAAGGATGATGGACCTGTGCGAATTCAGCCTTACACCCTTGCCCATCCGCCTGCCTCTCATCTTTGTGAAATAACACGCCAGGTTGAGCATGTAATCGGGCAGAATGAAGACACACAGAGATCAGACCTTGACCTTATTAGCACAGCATGATCCTCAGGCCTGGCATCCTCCAGCTGGGTGGTACCCAGCTGGAGAAGTTTCTGTCTTTCCTGTAGGAGAAGGATCAGTGGATGCCAGTGCATCTGCTCTCTGACTCTGCTATCAAGTTATTCAAGCAGTAGAGTTTGTTGACATGGTAAGAAAGATATACTTGTCAGGCACACAAGTTGTAAAAGAACTTTCTGCATCAAAAGTAGAAATTTGAATTATAGTTGGAATACGAATGCTCTTTCAGGCTTCTCATGCCAGCAGCCATGTTGTGAGTAAAATTTAAATCTGGGGGAAATGCTGTTATGGGCTGCCAGATTGTTTGGCAAATGATTTAGGTCTATTTGATCTATTTGTAACACAGTGATTTTGGTAACTTTTTACTAAGAAAAAACTAAATGTTGCTTTATGCATGGGTTTTATTTCTTGTCAATAATGATTTTCTTCATCCTAGCTTATTTTGCTTCTTAAGTGTAAATTGCTAACATTTGACTGTTTTCTGTACTATGCAGTATAAATCTGCCTATCTGTGTCCTCATTCATACAGTTCAGTACAGGTCCTATTTTATTTGCTCTGAAAATAATGTGGTTGATTTATTTGTACGGACTCCTAGAAATGTGCTTTTTCTGACTTAGTAGAAGATTTCACCCCTAAATAGCACTCAGGTTGAATAAACTCTATAGATCTTATTCTAGGTTTAGATTGTATCATGTTTTAATATAAATTTGGCCTCTCTTTTAGATTTTTCTTTTAGCTCTGTGGTCAGGTTTTATCCCTTTCAAAAGCAGCATCCTTAATAACAGGGTTAAAGGGGCTTGGAGTGCCCCCAGAGCTCTCTCCTCTCCTGACTGGCCCCTCTAACTCCCCAGTGGACACTGTACAACTCACAGCCCAGCCCTTAAGACAGGATGTCTGCCTTTCCAGCTTTCCCAATCCCTATAGTCAGTGTCCAGGCCCCATTTCCCACCCCCCACCATTAAGTCCAGTTCTGTCTTGAATGAAGATTTATAAAAGAATAACCACCTCCCATGCTCTATCACAAAGACTTTTAAACACTCAAAGTTCGTAGGAAGTCACACATCAGACTCCTGAGGCTTAATAAAGCTCCTTCAGTTGCTCCCCATGGGCACATCTCTCTTTAACCCTGTAATCGTCTTTGTAGCTGGCCTCTGACCTCTGCCTCCGATTTTATTTCCTACAATTATGAAGCCAAGCCCCAGACTCAGCTGTATGTGGGTGTCTGTTCAGAACTGAACAGAAAGGAGAAAATTGCTTAAATAGCAATGAAGCTACTTTTTGATGGTTTCATCATAACCAAAAATGTAGGCAAAAAGCCAGGGTTTGTATCTACTTAGCTATGTAACCTGCAAGGCTTATTTGTAGTTACCATTCATCTTAGGAGACCCTTATAAAATCTGATAGCTTTATGCCTTATAAAATTTGATACTGCATAATCTCACACAGGAAGGTGAGGTCACAAGGCCACACATGAAAATGCCCCATGCCAGGCAATGAGCTTACTATTTTCTAGACTTAACAACTGTCAAAATAATAGTCAACCACTCAGGATTGCCTTGATGTTTAGATGTTTCATTTGGATATAATATCATTTCATTATATATGTTAAATTATTTAAGATGAAGGTTATATATAAAGAAAAAATATATTAGACCCACTTCAGAAGGAGAAATACTTGCTATTTTTTATAGTAGAACTGGTTCTGGTCAAGTCAAGAAGCCTTTCCGAAGTATGTATCTCCCTGGCCTTCCAGTGCACCTTCCAGAGCCAGTCACTTTATCCTCTGGTTGCCCAGGCCTGTTGCACAGCCAGGTGCCTGCTGTGAGCTTTCTCTCTCTGGACTCAGAGCACATAGTAAGATGCTCCAGCAACTCCCGTTTCTCTAGCATCTGGTTTCTGCATTTTCATTTCCCCGTGTCTCCTACGTATGTTTTGAGACTTATTTGTTGGACGTAGTACTTACCGTTCAATGAGTTTTATCAACCACAGTGAGTAGCAGTTTGAATTGTGGGAGTCCCTCTTCTAACCTTGAACCACCATTGTTATTCATTAGGCCTTTGGTCTCAAAGCAGGTCAAAACAATCATAGAAAGTACGACTGTGCAGATCTTAAAGAGATCTGTAATCAAGTAATTGTCATGATAATTTAATTGTGTATTTCACCTTTGAATTCCATTCCTTTTTTATGTAAAGAAGTGTAGAAAGAGAAAATGAGGGTATGTACATTCTGAGTGATTCTAAAGGACAACTACCTTTATTTTCTCTCTGCTCTGGGAGATGGGAAAAATAAGGAACAATGTTCTACTGAGGAATCCAGTTGCATTTAAACAAACACTTTCTAATGGAATTTAACATGCTTCAACCCTTTACTATCCTTAACAGGTTCAATAATAATGATGTTACCTATAGCATTATACAGCTTACAGAGAATGTTTGTCATTTGCAGCTTGCAGCTCAACTTAATATTAGTTACTGATTTCATTTTAGAAATCGGGAAGCTGATTCTCAGAGAGATTAGGTGATCTTTCTTTCTTTAAAAAAAAAAAAACTTTTTTATTTTGTATTGGAATATACCGAATTAACAGCACTGTGACAGTTTTAGGTGAACAGCAAAGGAACTCAGCCATACACGTACAAGTGTGCGTTTGCCCCCACACTCCCCTCCCATCCAGGCTGTCATATAACACTGAGCAGAGTTCCGTGTGCTGTAGCAGATCCTTGTTGGTTATCCATTTTAAACACAGCAGTATATACAAACTCCCTAACTATCCCTTTCCTCCATCCTTCCCCATTTCAGCAGTTTAAGGCAACTGTAAGTTCATTCTCTAAGTCTGTTTCCATTTTGTGAGTAAATTCATTTGTATCATTTCTTTGTAGATTCCACATATAAGGGATGTTTTACAGTATATCCCCTTCTCTGTCTGACTTACTTTACTCAGTATGATATTCTCTCGTGACATCCATGATTAAGTGATATTTCTCAAGTCTCTCAGCAGGTGAGTCTAAGAGCCAGGGTAGGAACCCAGTTGTTCTAACACCAAGACCTTATTCTTTCCTCTACATATTGCTGCTTCTTGAAAAAAAGAAAAGAAAAAAGTTCCCATTTATTGAGCACCCAGTATGTGCAAGAAACCCTACAATGTGTTTATTCAATCCTTACAACAACCATGAAAAGGTATATAGGTAGATAATATTATCCACATTTTTGCTTGAAAATGAAAATTCAGAGAGGTTTATTTACTTAGTCCACCTGTTACTGAGTCATAGGTTACATTTTCTTTCTTCCATGCTCTAGAAGAAATAGATCTGTTCTCAGTCTCCCAAACCAGATACTATAGTTTAAAGGGGAGTAGGGAATCATATTCTCCATTTGCAGGGCCTGGTAAATTTTCAGATGCCAAACAAAAGCCTTGTGAAATACATAACAACAGACATTGTTTCAATCCCTTCAGGGAGATTGAGGTAGGTACAAATAAAGAATAAACAGCAATGCCACTCTCTTCCCTCCCTGTCACTTCTGTGGTCTTTCCATGATCCCCGCTGTGGTTGAGTCTGCTAACCACCTTTCCTCTGCCCTTCAAAACCTACCCATCCCTGAGGACCTGCCTTACCTTTTCCTGGAGTCATTTACAGCACATTTCAGTCTATCCCTTCTTTGATTCCTCTAGCACATATTGTACACATCATACGATAAACACTGCTAATATGGCCAGGGCTCAGATCACTTTGTGTGCTTTATTTTGCCAGTTTGTGGGAAATGTAATTTTTTTAATTTAGAGATTATATCACATGTGTGCATATTTTATATTTTTCTCAGTACCCACCACAATGTTAGGAATATAGATTTACACTGTTGGAATAGTTTTCAGTAAGAAGTTAACCCTGAATAAGAAGTTAACCCTCAATATTCTGAAGACAGAATATTGATTTGTTAAGACAACCTGACTTTTTCCTTGTATAAATCTTGACCACCAAATGTAAATTTCACCTAGGCACTAAATTGCCTAGGCTAAGTTAAGAACAAGTTTTAGTCTTTGGTTAAGACAGTCTAGAAGAATAAGAAGAACAGCTATTTGATAAGACTTTTTAAAAAAGATATACTTGAATTCTACCGAAGATAAACACAAGATCAAGAGGACAAGCATGTGGAGGCATGAACACACAAGAAGACACAGAAGTCAGAAAACCATAGGAAGGAGTTGAGAAACTTGGTCAAATTCTGATACAAAAGGAACAAAAGGAAGAATAAACACATACGATAGTGTAAAGACAAAATTGGAAAGGGATGATGGGGTCAAATGAAAAAGAGCCTAAGGAATTTGGGCTTCATCCTTGGGGTTAAAGGAAGACATAGGATGGTTTAGTACAGAGAACAAACAGAAGTACTTAGGGTGGTAGGTGGGGAGTGAGCTCAAACATGAGTTCCTTAGGGAACGGGCAACATCAGGAAGGAGAGAAGGGCAGATGAGCATGTAAGAGAGGCAGCTGCTACCAGCTTCAGCCTCAGTGGCCATACAGCAATTTGTTACCAGCTTTTTGCATTTTTCAAAAGAAATTGGAAGTCTAGGCTTTTGTGTAAAAACCTCCACATTTTTAAATGTTGGCTTGAAAGTTTTTAATGACTGTGTTAATCAAATGAAACACTTCAGTGAGTCAGATGCCAGCCTATGATCTTGACCTGCAATGAGTGACACGTCCCTTCCTCAGCACAGGTAGCAAAAGAAAGCTGATTAGAGAAAAAAATGAGCTGAATGGCTAATGTGAAGATTTAAGAGAACAGAGGCCTCAGGAGGCACAGAAACACTCCTCTTCCCGAGGCAGACTCATGCAGCAGCTGTATATTTTATACCCAGTTCTGCTTTCATTTTAAAACTAACAAGTTTTACAGCGTATGACTCAGCTGACCTTTAGAACTGTTTCAGACCTTTCTTCAAACTCCTAAGAACTGACAGCAACCATGTCAGAAACTATGAACTTGTTTTATTGATCCAGACATGGTTTCAAATATGAATTAAATTGAAAAAGTTCTAGAAGACTTTTGGGTCAATAAATTCATTATTTAAGTGTTCACTGATCTACCACAGGGCATACCCTGGGATATTCCTGGCCAGCCCAGGCTGTGGGGTCACCCTATTTATCTGTCTAATTGTTTATCTAATTGTAAGTCCAAAGTAAAGGGGGTGGGGGAAGAATGGGAGAAAAGCAGTTTGAATAACAGTGACTGGATTTTTTTCTAAAATTTTGAAAGACAAGAATTCTCAAAATAGGGGATCACAGTGAACCTGAAGCAACATAGATAAAAGAATTGTAAGTGTAGCCACATCATGAAAACCTCCAAAGATGAAGGAAACTTACAGCTTCAGAGAAGAGAGTTTACCTAAAATAGAACAGTGATTAGACTGATAGCATATTTTTAAATGTCAACTGAAGTCAATACACCTTAGCATAATGCCATAAAGAACAAATAAAGTAAAAAAAAAAGTAAAAAAAAAAAGAACAAAGTATAACTAGAATTTATACCCAGTAATATATATTTTTTGAACATTATTCATGAATAATTTCAATAAATACATATTCAGACATGCAGGAAGAGAATGTTTACTACCAAAAGACTTTTAGTGAGATTTCTGAAGAGTGCATTTCAGAAATATGAAAGGATAGTTTCAGTAAGAAAAAAATTGTGAGCAGGGAAACTGGAAAATAAATATAAGTGAATAATGTCTATGTAAAACATAATAATGTCTAATATAGGGAGTAAAAAGTCAAGATATAATTAGAATATGGACCACTGTACATATTATTATGTACAATGGGAAAGAATGAATGACATTATTCTAAATACTTGAATTTGGGGAAATAAATATGTAATTAATTTTTTTGAACATATATTTTGAAATTTGAGAAAATCACTTCATATAACAGGTATAACCTCCAAACTAATAAAGAGAAGAATAAAATTAGGGAAAAAATGAAAAGCATTCAACCAAAGAAAAAGCAGGAACTGAACAGAAAGAAATATAGGAAAATCAACACAAATATCATAAGATAGGAAACATCTATGCAAATATTTTGGGCTTCCCTCATAGCTCAGTCAGTAAAGAATCTCCCTGCGATGCGGGAGACTGGGTTCAATTCCTGGGTCGGGAAGATATCCTGGAGAAGGAAATGGCAACCCACTCCAGTATTCTTGCCTGGAGAGTCCCAGGGACAGAGGAGCCTGGCAGACTACAGACCATGGGGTCACAGGAGTCAGACATGACATAGCAACTAAGCCACCACCACCATGCAAAGATGTTGGTAACTAGAGTAAATATTAATAGACAGATTTCACCAGTAAAATGATACTGATGCACTAGACCAAAAATCCTGTTAGAGGGGAAAATGTATTTAAAGACATTCTGTGACTTGAGAGCTGGAACAAGACTTAGAAATTTACTTCCTCATTTACAAATGAGGACATCAGAGCCCAGAGAGGCCACTGAGATAACCAAGTTCACACAAGTGCCAAATATTCAGCCAAAAGCTGACTCCCAATAGGATACTCTGCTAAGCTATAGCTGTTGGTTTTTTTTTCTCCAACAAAAATGTATTTAGTATTTATAGGCCAAATTCTGAGGAGAATATCTGTGAGTTTGATGTTGTGATTAAAAGATTTAAAATGCTAGTGACATAATAAATTTAAGAGAATTGCACTGACTTATTTGAGCAAGATAAATTTGAGCTATCTCTGTGTTACAATGATGGAAATGTCATTCTGGGGAGCAAGAGTGTGGTCAAGGTTTCCAGGGGAGGCAGAGCTATTTATAGATTACCTTTGAAACTGTGAAGATAGTACGGTACAGGATGATGAGAGAGAATGAAGATCATAAGCCTGTGTAAAACCTTCAAGAGGTGGACAGAAAAAGGAGCTTGCAAAGATAAACTTAAGAAGAAAATTCACAGACTAAAGAAAAAGGAGAAAAACATGCCCTGAAAGAGTAGATGTGGACTAGACACAGCACAATTGCTTGAAGAGTGAATGGAGTTTGAAAATATGAAGCTGACAAAGATTGAAAGCACATACATGGAACAAGTGTTAAATATCCAAGTGATAATATCAAACCTAGACCTTGAGTGAAAAAATATAATGTAAATTCTTCAGTCTCCAGCCTGATATTCAGAAAGAGGACTAGATTTGTGTGAGAAGAGCTGGACTTTCATGTAACATGTCATTTTCTACTGCTTTGACTCGGAACCAGTGCCTAACCTCTTTTGGCCAGGGAGGTGGGGGGCAGGGGGGAGTTGAAAGAATTTTATGGTAAACACATGTTCATCACTTACATTGTACAATTAACCTAGATTCTACCATTTTACTTTATCACATGTCGATCCATCCCTCTATCCATTCATTTATCCATCTTATTTTCATTAATGTATTTCTTTTTTTTTTTTATTCTTCCAATTTTATTTTATTTTTAAACTTTACATAATTGTATTAGTTTTGCCAAATATCAAAATGAATCCGCCACAGGTATACATGTGTTCCCCATCCCGAACCCTCCTCCCTCCTCCCTCCCCATACCATCCCTCTGGGCCGCCCCAGTGCACCAGCCCCAAGCATCCAGCATCATGCATCGAACCTGGACTGGCAACTCGTTTCCTACATGATATTTTACATGTTTCATTGCCATTCTCCCACATCTTCCCACCCTCTCCCTCTCCCACAGAGTCCATAAGACTGTAATGTATTTCATAGTTAGTTGCAGACATCATTATACTTCATTCCTAAACACTTCAACATAAGACTGAGTTTTATTCAAAAAACTAGCTCTCCCTTAAAGTTCAGATGTTATTGATAGTAAAATTATGAACTATAATGACCTCCTACATGTTTTATAACCTCTCATAATTATCTGATCAAGATTCTTGAACAAACATTTACAATTTGGTGGGCAATAAACAATTTGAAAGCAGCATTTTTGTATGATTGATAGGAAAACCATAGAACCTGTGCCTAACCTCTTTATTTCTCAGTTCCATCATCTATAAATAGTCTCCTCTGAGAAAACAATTAATTGGAATGATATTTGGGAATGTGCTTTGAAATGTGTAAAACTTTTCTTAAGTCCATATTCTTCATGTTGTTATATTTCATTGGTATGTAGTTTGGTGAAGAGTCTAAACCTGCTGGTATTAAATATCATGCACTGGTATTATTTTTATAGAAACCCTGTTTTCAGTGATACTTTGTCCAATGTCCTGTGGTTATCCCTAAACCACAATTTGAACAGATCCCATTTCTAGTCTTTCTCCTTTTATTTAAGAAAGGAAAAAAAAAGTTCAGGCAGGGCACAGATAAGATGTTTCTATAATGGTGGGTAAATGTCATCATAAAATGGTCCAAACCATGGAATGTACACCATGGAGAGCGAACCCCCGTGTAAACTATGGACTGTGAGTGGTAACGATGTGTCAATGAGGGTGTAACATCATCAGCTATAACACATGTGCTGCTCTGGTGAGGATGGGGGTGTGGATGATGGGAGAGCAGGCTATGCACTTGTGGGGCAGAGGGTATATGGGAAATCTCTGTGCTTTTTGTTCAATTTTGCTGTGACCCTAAATCTATTCTGAAAAATACATAGTCTATTTTAAAACCTCAGCATTTTTGATCCTAGTTTAAAATCCTCTTGTCATATCCAATTTAACACTCATATTCTTCCCTCAAATCTGGCTATATTCCCAGACATTGGTAGTGTAATAGGAAGAGAGATTTGAGTCACCCTTTCACCTCTTCTGTTCTTCCTTTTTTCCTAGTTGTTACTCTTGAGGGACCAGCGAAGGGCTGGAAAGGTAAGGCAGATGACTCTGCCGGAACTAGTTGTGATTTACAGTTCCCACTCGGCTTCCCCGGCTAAGCCCATGTAACCTTCCGTGTGTCACGTATCTGAATGCTGGCTCCCTCACGCGGGAGGTTCAGGCACTGCTCAGTGCCATGACAAGAAAGGTTGGTTCAGGTTCTTTCCCTTTTAACATTCATTCAGCCCCTCCTGCCTCTGGTAGTAATCCTCCTCGCCTCCCGCGCCTCATCCAGGAGACAGCCTTCTCAGAGGTGGGTTCATGGCAAGATGTCTCAAGAGCAGCTGCTTGCCCTGGTGTTTACTGATCCATGGGGAACTCACATAACCTAGCCATGCTAACCTGCGGGAAGTCAGACTTCTCTACTGCCTCCCCTCCACCACCCTGCCTCTCTCTTCAGTTCTCAAATACCTAAGGTCAGCAGTTCCATTGTCTGAGCAGACATCCATCCATCCATCCAACTGGCACATGTGCGGGTGAAACCTCCATCCCTTTGTAAGGAATATGGTTGGAGGCTTTTTTAAAATTTTTAATTAATTTTAGTTTGTTAATTTATTTTTTAATTGGGGGAAAATTGCTTTACAATGTTGTGTTAGTTTCTGCCATACAACTCAAATCAGTCATATATATATATAAATATATATACACACACACACACATATATGTATGTGTATGTACACACACACACACACCTTTAGTTCCCAATTTTAGGCCAACACTAAGAATCCCACTCAAAAGCCTATTACCCTTTAAAACATAGACCACTTGGTCTGATGGGAAGCATTTGAATTGCATTCTGTGAAGAAAAACAATCACTAATTTTGATGAAGAGCTCTGAGCTGCCTGCATTTAAAAGTTTATGCCCTAGGTTTTGACAAAGTTGAACATAATCAAAATCCTACTGGGAAGAAGACTGTCAGAAAGATTAATTAGAAAGAAAGTAAAAATGGTGCCTTTCTCTGCCTTTGTGTTACTCATCCGTAGATAACAAGCTCTTAAAATGAAGGAAGATGTCTTTACATGGTTTTGATTATAAATTTTATAAAGGTCTTGAAAAGAGTTCATCTGAGCATTGAAATAGCATTTATCTGAAAAGTGTCTCCAACTTTTCATGAGCAGAAACACACAATTGGCAGATGTGTTTTGGTCTCACTGACAATAGAGTCTAAGGCCCCCTATAAAAGAGCTATATACAACTGTTCCTCTCTTCCAGAAAAGATGGATTGCCATGGCAACACTGCCAAGAAATAATAGGTCAAGTTTTATCCTTGTGCCTCAGGCTTGTTTTATTAGGTTTTACTTGGAAGTGGATGCCATTGTAAAATGAAGGATTGGGTGTTTCAAAGTTAAACATCATGCCGAGAAAATCTGATCAATAAAATTGGCTGGTGTGAAGAGGATGGATAAAGGACAATAGTTAGGAAGAACCTCTACATTGATCAAAGAATTATTTAGAGGCCAGATTATTAGAACCCTCTTCTAAAATGCGTGCTTGATTTACAGATGCTTGTATAACTAAGTGTGTGAAAATGAATTCATAGTGACTGTTTGTAAAAGATCAGTAGGGAAAAATGGTTTGTAAATTTCATCTTTATGGAAGATTACCTGCGGTAAGGAAAAAGTTCTTATTCCAAAAATAAACGTGCAGCAAGAGAGCATAAAATATTTAAGCTCTCTGTTTTGCTTACTATTTTCATCAGAGTGTGTTCCGTGCTGCTTTATGCCTGCCTATTTATGGAAATGAAAAAAATAAATACAACTGGGAGGGAAGTAATAGCACATAAAAGAAATACATGATAATCAACATTTTGTTATTTCTGTTGTTTTGGAAGGTAGTGTCTCAGTGTATGTTATGCCTTTAGGTTTTTCTGTAACAGCACTTCAATCATGTGGGGATAAAATTCCAGCATGAAGCAGTATATAATATGTATCACTTCAAGGAATGGTGCTCTGTCCTTCTAATAACAATATATGTGTGTATTCATATATAGTAGGATCTACTTTTTTAAAGCCATAAGACATATCAACTCAGCTTTTTGGAGTAGAATTAGTTTTCATAAGTGGAATATAGTTATGCATTTTGGCATAACATCTTCATGAGACTATTTTAGGGTTCTCCAATAGACCACTGTTAACCTTCTGTATTTTCTCTCCTGTAAAGCAGTAAAGGGGTAGGTGGATAGCTGTGCAATTTATATTGCTTTTGCCCTGATCATGCAGATTGCAAACTGGGGTCAGTGACTGTATTAGTTTCCTAGGGCTGCCATAATGAAGTACCACAAACCGGGTGGCTGAAAACAACAGGAATGTATTGCCTCACAGTTCTGGAGGCTAGAATCCTAAATTAAGGTGTCACAAGGCTATGCTCTCTCTCAGGCTCCAGAGGGAGAATTCATTTCATGCCTCTCTCCTAGCTTCTCGTGCTTCCCAGCAAACTTTGATGTTTCTTGGCTTGTTGTTACATCACTCCAAGTCTCTGCTACTGGCTTCAAATGCCTTTCTGTGTCTCTGTTTTCTTTTCACCAGTCACAGGATTAGAATCCATCATAATCCACTATGAACTCATCAGAACTAGATTACATCTGCCAAGACCCTATTTCTAAATAAGATCCCATTCACAGGTTCTAGGGGCGGGAATTCACATATCTTCTGGGAAGAACATGATACAACCCACAACTGTGACTCTGAATTGGAGATGGTCTCAATTACAATTTTAAATTGCTATGCTGTCTGGTACTTTAGAAATGATATATATTCTAATATTTTATAGACATGTAAGGAATAGGATATCCCGATTAATGAAGTGCTTTTAAAGTGTAGAATTGTTAAATATATAAAAATATGTCTAGAATAGATCAATTTAATAAGCATTATCATAGTTTGTAACTGGTAATAGGTATTCACTTATTGTTTATTGAATCAATCAATCAACCAATAATCATTAATACTATATTGAGAATAATTTAATCTTCCTTTGATAATTCAAAATAATTCCTGCAGGTAAAAAGGTAGCAAGGTCTAAGTTAAAGGATCACTACTTGCTTGAATGCTAAATGACTGAATGTTTATTCTGTTTCACATATTTGTATCTATTCGGAGTTCACTGGATAAAATGTGTTTCATGTCTTATGTTTCAATGTTCTCATCCAACTGTACATTGCTACTGATTTCTTCTTTGGATTATTACATATTATTTCCTTTGGTTAACACCAGTGTGTTCTGATTTGATTTCTCCACCTATAAAATGACCTACTTTACTGTGTATCAGGATTATCTGTCCTTCAATCCATTTTTCTTTGTCTAGACACTCAATAAAAAGTATTTTGATGGTAGTGATATTATTTGAGTTATGTTTCTTTACTAATGGTTACTTCCATTTTCTGTTTAATTCAATACAGAGAGAAATAACCACCAAAACAAGAACGCGAATTACAATATAACCCAGATCTTACAAATGAAAGCTATTTCCTCAGTCTAAAACTGCACATTATCTCTGTGTGACTTCCAAAGTGATTGAGAATACACTATGTGCAGTTAAAAAAAGAAAATGTTTCACCAGAGAAAGAAAACATAAGGCAAGAACAGACAAAAATGCCAAAATTCAGAACTGAAGCATGCTCCTAGCTACTACTGATCAAACTGCTAATGTTTTCCATTATAGAGCTCTTTTCTTGACAGGTATTCAAGTATTTGCTAATCAAACTTGTCATTAAAGCCAACAATTCCTAAGAGCATGATTGAGAAATCAAAATATTTAAGCCAGCTAAAATGATTTTATTTTTCCTTAAAAGAGAGAAAAATGAAAGCTAACTCTCTTAGAAGAAAGTTTTGATTTTTCAATCATATTTTTATCCCTCATTTTTTTGTGCAAAAGATTTCCAGTTATGATTTTTCAATCACCAGAAGCCTGCAGTTGTAGAAAACCAGCAGGTGCCTCCAGTTATTAGAATCAACTGGGAAGAGGAACAAGGCAAAACCAGGGTTTAGAGCCCTTTTCCTGAGCAGATTGAGGAGAGGTACCATTTTAGTTCCCTTTCAAGATTCTCACATTTAATTACATTAGTGGCACTTGACATTATAAATGTTATTTTCTTTCCAGTATAACCTTCTATCATTATTAGTAAATGTCAGATGTAATGAGGTGTTTTTTTTCTGACTCCTTTTTCTTCCTAATATAGTGGGAGAGAAAGTGCTAATGAGTTTGGAATCCTAAAATTGTTTTCAATGCTCAAAACCAATGCAGAGCCAATTTAGCATCTGTTTATTAGCTTAGTTTTACTCTTTATTTTCTTTGTATCTGGAAAGGAAATTTCCTCTTTGTATTTCTTACTACATGTCCTTTACTTGCTGCAATTTCTTATTCTCCTTGAGAGCTTTTAGGTGACAACTACCTCAAATTAGATTGTGTTTCTGGGTTCAAGTCAGAATCCTGTGGAAGATCTTGTCCCTTGCTGTGACTTACCTGCTGTCTGAAAGCTCCTGGTTTTTTTTTCTTGAAAGCTGTTTTTGTCCCCCTCTATTTTTAAATTTTGATACATAATGGCTGTCTGACCCAGTGGTTTCCTGTAACATCTCAATCATAATATAACACAACCTTGATTTCTGCTCCCTTGAAGATGAAACACACTCAAAGTGGGAAGTTGATGTGTTTTATAACACTAGACCTGGTTTCTTTACTGTCAAAATAAAATTAGCATCTTATGAAAAGGGAAGCCATCACTGAAGGAGGTCAAGAAGAAAGAGATAATGTCATAGTTTTTCAACACAACATCATTCAGTGCCCGTGTTGAAGACATGCTTGACAGGAGGGTCTGGGTCACCTTTTAGCAGTGGCTCAGGCATATTGGCTGTTTTCTCCGATGAGAAATTAGGGGAAAGCTGTCTGTTGTCTAGAAAAAGCAGCAGAAAGGGGTCCCCAACCGATGATAAGGCTACTCAGTCAATTTTACCAAGAGCTAATGAAAGCTATTTAAAGTTACTTCACAGTAGGGGAAAAAAAAAAAAGTAGTTTTATAGATAATGTATTCTGAAAAATTATGAACCCGAGACAAAAGTGCCCAAGTTTTAAAATAGGATGACTAGTTGTAAGGGGTTGTGTCTCCCAGAGAGCTAAAATATATTACACAATCTCTGATTATACTTTGCTTTTTAAACACCATTTCATTTCATTGTCTAACTTTCCTCTTTATTTAACAACTGGATATACTGTTAATGGAATTAGAGCCAATGAATATCCAAGAATATCCGAATAAGCTCAAGACTGGATACTTTCTGTCTGATAAATTTGTATATTTGTCCCAATTACATGGAGTTTTTGATATCCAAGGTTATCGCTAACATCTACACATTCATATTTATAAAATGCTAAGCAAAATACAGAAAAATAATCAAATATTATCTGATCAACATCATTTCAATTTTATTTTTAAGAGTTGTTTTCTATAATCAAGAAATGGTCAGGTTTTCATGTGGTGAAATCTAGACTTTCTGTTTTCTGCCAATTCTGAAATGTTTGTTCTGAAAGACCTCCCTTGCTTGTTTTGCTTCATTTTTGCTATTTTGAGTACCGTAATCTTTTTCATTTTACCTTTGGAAACGTATTTCAATAACATTACCTAATAAATACCTCTAATCAGGCCAGTCTTATCCCTGCTCCACAAGTCGAGTATACTTGTTTCTGACTTCATGCACTGTCATACCCTTTGCTAATTTTCAAGCTTTATTTCACACCCCCACATTCTCCTGAAATCATTTGCTGATTTCCTCAGCCTCTTTAGTCACCCTTCTCTGAATTTTCAGGGGCTAAATAGAATACATCACACAAATTAGGAGAAAATTGTGAGCAGTCTTGAATTTCCTGCTGTTAGATAGAGGCGTCGTGTATGCATCTGAGAGGGAGGGGGCTATGAGCAAGGAACGGCAGGTCCAGTGAGAATCTGTTTGAGACCCAGGAGATGTACATTTCATTTCGATGTGAAAGGAACCTCTTCTTGTATCATCTAACACATTAGCTTTCCCTTCAGGGCTTGGAACCAGGATTCATTTTGTTTACAAAGGAGGCATCTCTGGGAAAAGGGAGGAAAGAGGACCCAGACTGAAGTTAGAAAGAAGGTAACATTTCTGTCCAAAATGCTAAGCACCAAGAATACTAGGATGGAGAAATCAGAGCCCAATCTCCTGGGAAAGTGGCGAAGAGGGAACCAAGGACCTCTGGGTTATAAGTGATATCCCAAATCCTAAGAAGACAAAGGGCAAGACAGTTGAATAATTTCTTCAGCTATACTGTGCAGTGTCCATGACATATACAGGTCATTTCAGGGATGCCTCTAATTCTCAGTTTTCCCTGCTGCATGTGGCTCTTTTGCAGGTTCTGAACACCTGCATTTGTAAGCTGCCATGTGCCATCCTGTGCTAGATTTAACCTTCCCAAACTTCAGGAATAACAGTCAGTTCCTGCTGTTTATTGGCCACTTTTGTGTGTCAGGCTCTATGAAGCACTTCCAATACATTATATCATGTCACCCTAAAAGCATGCTAGACTTTAGGGGGTTCAAGTTAATAGAGGTTCAGTGTTTTGTGCATGTCCCCCTGGTTCTCTAATGGGAGACTGGGCACTCCTTATATGTCCAACCCAAACACTCATACAAAGCAGGTATTTTTATTCTCATTTTTTACCGTTGAATAAACTGAAACTACACTGCAAGTTTTTAAATGCAGACACTTTTTCATAAATTTCTTTTTTCCCTCCACAGAGGCTTGCATTTAGCAGATAGACAGTAAATTCATAATGATGGTGTTAATGTACTCCCCTGGTTTTAAATTATACAAAAAGCCACAGATTTTGATATGTATGAACTATCTTCTTTTTTCTATAGTTAGGTGCTGCTTAATGGGAATGAACAAATATAGAAGGTACTCTGAGCTAGCCCTTTACCCCTCAAAAAGATTTTCTCATAATATTGCAGAGCTGCCCTATGAAAATGATTAGGAAAATCAAGACTGAAAAACATATACAGCTAGACATTGCAAGTACAATGTAAACTCTCTGTTATGACAATTTGGGGAATAATTAATCACTCCCCAAAAGATGTATTGCTTCAGTTTCTGAGAGACTGTTGTTTCTATTTTGTAGGACACAGCAGGCCAGGAAAGATACAGGACTATCACCACAGCCTATTATCGCGGGGCCATGGGCTTTATTTTAATGTATGACATCACAAATGAAGAATCCTTCAATGCAGTACAGGACTGGTAAGTAACAGCAAAAGTTCCCATTACTAATAAGGATTATTTTCTTTTTTCATTCAACTCTTTCTCTCTCCTCAAAGCAGTGACCACACCACAATATAGTATGTATATTTTTTATGTACTATGATCCCAGTTGTGTTTCAGAAAGCCGATAAGGGCTAGCTATGCTCAGACTCATTATGGGAGTATTGATAAAAAATCATTTTGGTGATTTTGCTCTGTTTTGTTCACTCCAGCACTTTGCATCCTGTCGTCTTTAGTTCCATGGGGACAAGTACATTGCTTTCAGTTTTTCGAAGCACCGATAATGAAAAATTTGGAAGTATACTGGTCTAAACTAGGGATCTGGAAACCATGAGCCATGGGCCAAATCTGGCCTATGCAGCACAACGGGCTCACCACTTGTTTTATTTTTTTATTTTTTTTTTTCACCACTTGTTTTATAAGTAGAGTTTTGTTAGAAGGGCTTCCCTGGTGGTGCAGTGGCTAGGACTCTACACTCTCAGTGCGGGGGCCCCAGGTTCTGTCCCTGGTCAGGGAACTAGATCCCATGTGCTGCAGCTCAGGGTGTGCATGCCATGACTAAAGACTCCATGATGAAGATAGAAGATCTTATGCCACAAGTAGGACCCGGTGCAGCCAAATAAATAAATAAATATTAATGGGTTTTTTTTTTTTTTTTTATTAAAACACAACCAGGCTCAGTTACTTATTGTCTATGGCTGTTCTCTCTGGCTGTTTACAGTAGAAGTTTGCTGACTCCTTATCTGGATTTGTTAGTTAGTTTTACGTTTTTCTTCAAACTGAAAATTTTCAAAGGACTGGGATGAAGAAAAAAATAAAACTGAAACCTTTCTTTACTCCCAGTTACATCAAACCATGTGACAACACCTGTGATAAACATGATTTGCAGGGCAGGGGGTGGGGAGGGCTCAACAGATCCACATTTTACCATACATAGTCACATCCTGTCTTATTGAAGGAAAAACTACCAATATACAGGTAAAATAAATGACATTTTTTTTCTATTTTAATGACAGTATTATCCAAAATGATTTATTTACTTGTGTATCAGCTCAGTGAAGGTCATGCTCAGTCGCTCAGTCATGTCCCACTCTTTGCAACCTCATGGTCTGTAGCCCACCAGGTTCCTCTGTCTATGGAATTTTCCTGGCAGGAATACTGGATTGGGTTGCCATTTCCTCCTCCAGGGGATCTTCCCAACCCAGGGATCGAACCCATGTCTCTTGCATCTCTACATTGGCAGGTGTATTCTTTACCACTGAGCCACTTGGGAAGTCCTCAGTGAAGATCAGGTGCTATTAAAAATTTACATTTGCTTTAGATTGCTTTTTAAAATTCATATTGCTTATCTGAGAAAGCACCTACATACTTCTTATTTCCACACACACACTTAAAATACAAAAAATAATACTAATACCACTAACAATGGTAATTCAAAAGACAAGCTTAGGACCTCTATGAAAAAGTACTTATCTTCACTAAAGGGCATAGAAGAAGGCTTAAGTACCCCCCTCTTTTTAGTAGACTGAATAGTATAAAAAATGTCAGTTCTTCACAAATAAATTCATGAACACAAGGCAATCCCAATCAAATACCAGGAGGTTTGATACAAAATGGAATGAAACAGAGAGTCCAGGTATAGATAGAAAGCCAATTGGGATTTACTCTATGATAAAAGTAGCATTTCAAATTAGTAACAGAATGGGTGGTTCAGTTAATACTGTGGAGCTACCCAGTGCCACCCATAGCTCTGGTACACATCAGTTCAGTTCACTTCAGTCGCTCAGTCATGTCCGACTCTTTGCAACCCCATGAATCGCAGCACGCCAGGCCTCCCTGTCCATCACCAACTCCCGGAGTTCACTCAGACTCACGTCCATCGAGTCAGTGATGCCATCCAGCCATCTCATCCTCTGGCGTCCCCTTCTCCTCCTGCCCCCAATCCCTCCCAGCATCAGAGTCTTTTCCAATGAGTCAACTCTTCTCATGAGGTGGCCAAAGTACTGGGGTTTCAGCTTTAGCAAAAATGGTCATTCTATCTTTGACTGATTGCTCTCAGGACATGCTAAGTCCCAGGAGTGTTCATGAATTAATTTCCGATATCAGGGTTCTTAAATTGGTTTGTACCCCTACTTGTGGCCCATTTTTCCAATGACTGCTGAGAAGAGATGGATCTATTGAGTTCTGTGAAACCACATGATAACAGTGTAGGAGCCATCCCAGCAGTACCCCCGACTCTTGCATTAGAAACGCTATGGAAAAGTACATCTTCCCCATGCCCTGCTCCATTCCTTGCCTCTGCAGCCCTGCCCAGCTCCCTCCCCTGTCAATTCTTCTACTTCTCCAGTTCTCTAACTATTTGGCTCTATTGACCCACTCTTTCCTTAGAAGCTCTGTTTCCTGTCCTCTTAGAAGCACATTTCCCAGATTAATCTTCTCTCTCTCTGACTGCTCCTCTTTCTACTTCCTAGCTTTTACTTCCTGCCTCACCCAGCCAAGGGTAAGCATCCTCTCCTGGCTTTTTTCCTGGGCTTATTCTGTTTCCTTGGCCATCTTATCCATTCACACAATCATCATCACTTATATCAGATGATTCCCAACTTTAAATATCAGGCCCCAGTCTGTCTTCTGAAGTGCAGTGTTCCCATTTCCTGCTATCTCCTTCTGGCATCTCAGAATCACTTGTCTTCACCTGAAACTGCTCACCTTCTTGGCTTCAGTTTTTGCTGTTCATTGAGGTGACAATGCTTTGCCACCCAGATTCCACCTCGAATCCAACTCTAACTTCTGTCCATCCCAATCTGGGGCCTGATCTTGCATATTAACTTTTTCCCGAATATCCTTTGAATCTGTTCCTGCCTGACAAACCACATGACCATCAGGACTTCTGATCTTTGCTTCTTCCTTCATAATATCCTTCTAACCGATCTGCCTCCCCTTAGATTTCTTCCCATTCCAATCCATCCTATCCCAGTACTGCTATAAAAGTTTCCCAAAAGAAAGTGATCCTAAAGATCATGGAAGACCCCTGCTCAATAGCCATGACTCACTATCACCTCCTTAATTAATTAAAACTTCCTCAGACTGACTTTCAGACACAGAACATCATGGAGCCCATATTTTTTTACAGTCTCATCTCTCACTATTCAAAAGCTGAACTTATTTGAATCAGTTCTAATGAGGTGGATGAAACTGGAGCCTATTATACAGAGTGAAGTAAGCCAGAAGGAAAAACACCAATACAGTATACTAACACATATATATGGAATTTAGAAAGATGGTAACAATAACCCTGTGCACGAGACAGCAAAAGAGACACTGATGTATAGAACAGTCTTATGGACTCTGTGGGAGAGGGAGAGGGTGGAAAGATTTTGGAGAATGGCATTGAAACATGTAAAATATCATGTATGAAACGAGTTGCCGGTCCAGGTTCGATGCACGATACTGGATGTTTGGGGTTAGAGCACTGGGACGACCCAGAGGGATGGTATGGGGAGGGAGGAGGGAGGAGGGTTCAGGATTGGAAACACATGTATACCTGTGGTGGATTCATTTTGATATTTGGCAAAACTAATACAATTATGTAAAGTTTAAAAATAAAATAAAATTAAAGCAAAAAAAAAAAAAAAAGCTGAACTTAACCTTTCACTGTTTGGGGAACTGAGCCTAAACTTCCTAACCTTTGTGGTTTTTTGTTTGCTGGTGCCCTCTGTTATGCATTTCTTTTTCACAACCTCCTACTCTACCTCCCCTAGACATACATATCTGTCAAAACTCAACAAAGCTTATCCATAAATCAGCCCTACTTACTCATGTTGTCATCCACAGTTGTATGATCATGGTTTATTAGGTATCTTTCATTCATTCGACGGGTATTGAGCACCTACTCTGATGGTCAATCTGCCAGATGTTGTAGTTAGTTGTTGTTGTTGTTCAGCCGCTCAGTTGTGTCTGACTCGTTGTGACCCCATGGACTACAGTATGCCAGGCTTCCCTGTCCTTCATTATCTACCGGAGCTTGCTTGTTCATGTCCATTGAGTCGGTGATGCCATACAAGAATCTCATCCTCTGTCATCTCCTTCTCCTCCCGCCTTCAATCTTTCCCAGCATCAGGGTCTTTTCTAATGAGTCAGCTGTTCATATCTGGTGGCCAAAGTATTGGAGCTTCAGTATCAGTCCTTCCAATGAATATTCAGGGTTGATTTTCTTTAGGATTGACTGGTGTGATCTCCTTGCTGTCCAAGAGACTCTCAAGAGTCTTCTCCAACACCACAGTTCAAAAGCATCAATTCTTTGGCACTCAGCCTTCTTTATGTTTCATCTCTCACATCCATACATGACTACTGGAAAAACCACAGCTTTGGCTAGAGGGAACTTTGTTGCCAAAGGAATGTCTCTGCTTTCTAATATGCTATGTTTGTCATAACTTTTCTTCCAAGGAGCAAGCATCTTTTAATTTCATGCCTGCAGGCACCATCTTCAGTAATTCTGGAGCCCAAGAAAATAAAGTCTTGCACTGTTTCTGTTGTTTCCTCATCTATTTGCTGTGAAGTAATAGGACTGGATGCCATGATCTTCATTTTTTTAATGTTAAATTTTAACCCAGCTTTTTCACTCTCTTCTTTCACCTTGGTCAAGAGGCTCTTTAGTTCCTCTTCGCTTTTTGCTGTAAGGGTGTGTAATTTGCATATCTGAGGTTATTGATATTTTTCCCAGCAATCTTGATTCCAGCTTCTGCTTCATCCAGCCTGGCATTTCGAATGATATACGCTTCATTTACATTAAAGAAGCAGGATAACAATATACAGGCTTGATGTACTCCTTTCCCAATTTGGAACCAGTTCATTGTTCCATGTTTGGTTCTAACTGTTGCTTCTTGACCTGCATACAGATTTTTCAGGAGGCAGGTAAGGTGGTCTGGTATTCCCATCTCTTAAAGAATTTTCCAGTTTGTTGTGTTCCATACAAAGGCTTTAGGGTAGCCAATGAAGCAGAATTAGATGTTTTTCTGAATTATCTTGCTTTTCCTATGATCCAACAGATGTTGGCTATTTCATCTCTGGTTCTTCTACCTTTTCTAAATCTAGCTTGTACATCTGGAAGTTCTTGGTTCACGTACTTTTGAAGCCTTGCTTGGAGAATTTTGAGCATTACTTGGCTAGAGTATGAGATGAGTGCAATTGTGCAGTAGTTAAACATTCTTTGGCATTGCCTTTCTTTGGACTGGAATAAAAACTGACCTTTTCCAGTCCTGTGGCCACTGTTGAGTTTTCCAAATTTGCTGGTATATTGAATGCAACACTTTCACAGCATCGTCTTTTAGAACTGTAGTTAGTATCTATGCCAGTATTTACTATCCCAGTTAGTGGAGCCACCAGAACCCAGTTGCCTGTGGTTGAAATCTGAGTTCTCAGTTTGATTTTTCTCTCTTTACCTGTTACATTGTACCACAGCCTTGACTAACTCAATGAAATTATGAGCCATGCCATGTAGGGCCACCCAAGACAGACAAGTCATGGTGGAGAGTTCTGATAAAACATGGTCCACTGGAGAAGGGAATGGCAAACCACTTCAGTATTCTTGCATAAGAACCCCATTAGCAGTATGAAAAGGCAAAAAGATATGACACAGAAAGACAAACTCCCCAGGTTCACATCCACAACACATCCAATTGTGGATGTGACTGGTGATGGAAGTGAAGTCCCATGCTGTGAAGAACAATATTGCATAGGGACCTGGAATGTTAGGTCCATGATTGAGGTAAATAGGAAATGGTCAAACAGGAGACAACAAGAGTGAACATCAACATTTTAGGAATCATTGAAATGGACTGGAATGGGCAAGTTTAATTCAGATAACCACTGTATCTACTACTGTGGGCAAGAATTCCTTAAGAAGAAATGAAGTAGCCATCATAGTCAACAGAAGAGTCCCAAATGCAGCTCTTGGGTACAATCTCAAAAATGACAGAATGATCTCTGTTCATTTCCAAGGCAAACCATTCAATATCACAGTAATCCAAGTCTATGCCCCAAACAATAATGCTGAAGAAGCTGAAGTTGAACAGTTCTATGAAGACCTACAAGGCCTTCTAGAACTAATACCCCCAAAAGATGTCCTTTTCATTATAGGGGACTGGAATGCAAAAGTAGGAAGTCAAGAAATACCTGAAGTAACAGGCAAATTTGACCTTGGAGTACAAAATGAAGCAGGGAAAAGGCTAACAGAGTTTTGCCAAGAGAACGCACTGGTCATAGTAAACACCCTCTTCCAACAACACAAGAGAAGGCTCTATACATGGACATCACCAAATGGTCAACACCGAAATCAGATTGATTATATTCTTTACAGCCAAAGATGGAGACACTCTATACAGTCAGCAAAAACAAGACTGGGAGCTGAGTGTGGCTCAGATCATGAACTCCTTATTGCCAAATTCAGACTTCAGTTGAAGAAAGTAGGGAAAACGACTGGATCATTCAGGTATGACCTAAATCAAATCCCTTACGACTATACAATGGAAGTGACTATAAATAGATTCAAGGGATTAGATCTGATAGAGTGTCTGAAGAACTATGGACGGAGGTTTGTGACATTGTACAGGAGGCAGTGATCAAGACCATCCCCAGGAATAAGAAACTCCAAAAGGCAAAATAGTTATCTGAGGAAGCCTTACAAATAGCTGAAAAAAGAAGAAAAGCTAAAGGCAAAGAGGAAAAGGAAAGATATACACATTTGAATGCGGTTTCAAAGAATATCAAGGAGAGATAACAAAGCCTTCCTCAGTGATCAATAGAAATAGATCAAAGAAATAGAGGAAAACAATAGAATGGGGAAGACTAGAGATCTCTTCAATAGAATTAGATACCAAAGGAACATTGCATGCAAAGATGGGCGCAATAAAGGACAGAAATGGTTTGGACCCAACAGAAGCAGAAGATATTAAGAAGGTAGTAAGAATACACATGGAGAAGGCAATGGCACCCCACTCCAGTACTCTTGCCTGGAAAATCCCATGGACAGAGGAGCCTGGTAGGCTGCAGTCCATGGGGTCGCTAAGAGTCGGGCACGACTGAGTGACTTCACTTTCACTTTTGACTTTCATGCATTGGAGAAGGAAATGGCAGCCCACTCCAGTATTCTTGCCTGGAGAATCCCAGGGACAGAGGAGCCTAGTGGGCTTTTGTCTATGGGGTCACACAGAGTCGGACACGACTGAAGCGACTTAGCAGCAGCAGCAGCAAGAATACACAAAAGAACTATACAGAAAAGATCTTCATGACCCAGATAACCACAGTGGTGTGATCACTCACCTAGAGCCAGACATCCTGGAATGTGAAGTCAAGTGGGCCTTAGAAAGCATCACTATGAACAAAGCTAGTGGAGGTGATGGAATTCCAGTTGAGCTATTTCAAATCCTAAAAGATGATGCTGTTAAAGTGCTGCAGGCAATATACCAGCAAATTTTGAAAACTCAGCAGTGGCTACAGGACTGCAAAAGGTCAGTTTTCATTCCAATACCAAAGGAAGGCAATGCCAAAGAATGTTCAAACTACTGCACAGTTACACTCATCTCACATGCTAGCAAAGTAGTGCTCAAAATTCTCCAAGCCATGCTTCAACAGTACATGAACCGTGAACTTCCAGATGTACAAGCTGGATTTAGAAAAGGCAGAGGAACCAGACATCAAATTGTGAACATCCGTTGGATCATTGAAAAAGCAAGAGAATTCCAGAAAGACATCTATTTCTGCTTTATTGACTATGCCAAAGCCTTTGACTGTTTGGATCACAACAAACTGTGGAAAATTCTTCAAGAGATGGAAATACCAGACCACCTTACTTGCCTCCTGAAAAATCTGTATGTGGGTCAAGAAGCAACAGTTAAAACCAGACATGGAACAACAGACTGATTTCAAATAGGAAAAGGAGTATGTCAAGGCTGTATATTGTCACCCTGCTTATTTAAGTTAGAGACAGAGTACATCATGCAAAATGCCAGGCTGGATGAAGCACAAGCTGGAATCGAGATTTCTGGGAGAAATATCAATAACTTCAGATAGGCAGATGACACCACCCTTATGGCAGAAAGTGAAGAAGAAATAAAGAACCTCTTGATGAAGGTGAAACAGGAGAGTGAAAAAATTGGCTTAAAACTCAACATTCAGAAAACGAAGATCATGGCATCTGGTCCCATCACTTCATGACAGATAGATAGGAAAACAATGGAAACAGTGAGAGACTCTATTTTCTTGGGCTCCAAAATCACTGCAGATGGTGAGTGCAGACATGAAATTAAAAGACGCTTGCTCCTTGGAAGAAAAGCTATGACAAACATGGACAGCATGTTAAAAAGCAGAGACATTACTTTGCCAGCAAAGGTCCATCTAGTCAAAGCTATGGTTTTTCCAGTAGTCATGTATGGATGTGAGAGTTGGACTATAAACAAGGCTGAGCATGGAAGAATGGATGCTTTCAAACTGCAGTATTAGAGAAGACTCTTGAGAGTCTCTTGAACTGCAGGGAAATCCAACCAGTCAATCCTAAAGGAAATCAGTCCTGAATGTTCATTAGAAGGACTGATGCTGAAGCTGAAACTCCAATACTTTGGCCACCTGATGCAAAGAGCCAGTTCACTGGAAAAGATGCTGATGCTGGGAAAGATTAAAGGCAGGAGGAGAAGGGGACGACAGAGGATGAGAATGTTGGCTGGCATATCTGACTCGATGGACATGAGTTTGAGCAAGCTCTGGGAGCTAGTGATGGACAGGGAAGCCTGGTGTGCTGCATGGGGATCACAAAAAGTCAGACACGAATGAGCTGAACTGAACCTGTTATATCCTGCTGCTGCTGCTAAGTCGCTTCAGTCTTGTCCGACTCTGTGTGACGCCATAGATGGCAGCCCACCAGGCTCCCCTGTCCCTGGGATTCTCCAGGCAAGAACACTGGAGTGGGTTGCCATTTCCTTCTCCAATGCATGAAAGTGAAAAGTGAAAGGGAAGTCGCTCAGTCGTGTCCGACTCTTGGTGCCCCCATGGACTGTAGCCCACCAGGCTCCTCCATCCATGGGATTTTCCAAGCAAGAGTACTAGAGTGGGGTGCCATTGCCGTCTCCTACTACCAATCCAGTAGTTTTGACTTTTTGAATGCCTTTGTCCCTCCGGCCACTGTCTAAATTCAGACCGTCATGAGCTATTTAGGAACCTTAGCTCTCAGCACTTAAGCAGTTTTCTACCTTGTGTGCTTACCAGCAAGCCCCACCCTCTCCAGTTCATGCATTATATTGTTATCAGAGCTAAGTCACGTATCTCTCATCTGAAAAATAAAGCCTTAAATAATGTCTTATTTCTCATAGTGGAGATTCTGGGGGCCCATCTGAATCATTGTCGAGATTTGACAGCATACAGAAGCCCAGGCTCCAATGTATACAAACTAAACCAAATTTGCAGTGATAAATATTGGCATATGTATATGAAAGCTCCATCAGTGATCCTGATGCCCATTTCTTATTAAGAGCATTGATTTAAAATGAAGTCCCCAGCCTCTAACATGGTAGACAGTGTAGCCACCGTGTCTATTCCATTCACATCATCCCCTACCACTCTCTTCCATTGTTCCTAGATTTCAACCAGATAGAACTTTTCTCATTTACAAATGTGTCATTTTTTCAATAACTCTATTCCTTGGAATGTCTTCTCTTCTATCTTTCTAAATTCTTATTCTCTTTTCAAGGCCATCTCAAACATCAACTTGTCTATGAAGCTTTTGAAGATAGTGCTGCCCTGGTTCCCACCCACCCCAATTTCCATTCCCAGTGGACAATGCTCTTCACTCCCATAGCTCTGCATCCATGCTACCCTAGTACTTTCTGCAGACACATAAAAAACCTAGCTTACTCTTTATATTTATATTATATTTTGTCTTCTGTATTTCAGTGTAAGTTCATTCATCTTTTTTCTCTAGTACTGACTACTGTACAATTTTATTAAAACTTTTTTCTAAATTTTTATTTTTATTGTGGTAAAATATACAGAACTTAAAATTTACAACCTTAATCATTTTTAAGTACACAGTTCAGTGGTATTAAATACATTGTTGTTGACATGCAATCATCGCTACAGTCCATCTCCACAACTCTTCATCTTGCAAAACTGAAACTGTGTCAATTTAATAATAACCTCCCGTTCTCCTTTATCCCCAACCCCTGAACCATTATTTTACTTTCTATGTCTATGAATCTGAGTACTCTATTCATACTTCAGGGAAAAAAACCTGTGTGGGGAAAAAAAATCCAGCTCAGCAATACAAACTTGCTTACATATACAGTATTATCTAGCAGGAGTGGGGAAGGAGACATTTGCTGATATTCCACAATGGTTTTCTACAACACAAAATGAGGTATTCCTGAAAAACAAGTACAAAGAAACAGATTCTTTAAATTACTATTCTCCAACAGCTAATCTTAAGGCTAGAAAAAACACAGAAAAAAGAATATATGGCTAAATGAAAAATTAATTGTACTTTATTTGCAACTAAAACTTCAAATATTCTTCCTAACAAAATGTAGTTTTATTATATAGGAAAAAAAAGAAAATGCTTGTTGGCTGTGATCTCAGTAAAATCCTTAAACAATCTATCTGTAGGAATATTTAGATTAAGTGAAAAATGTCTTAAAATTTAACTACACACAAATTGTAGTCAGTTAAGAAGACAAGTATAAAATTTAGAGAGACTGGCAGAAAAATAACAAATCATTTTGAGAAAATAGAAGCTATCCGTTTTTTTAAAACACATTAGACTGTATTTTGAATTTTTGATTGGAATGTTATTAGAGGAATTTGGAAGGAATGATGTTGAAGCTGAAACTCCAATACTTTGACCACCTGATGTGAAGAGCTGACGCGTTTGATACTGGGAAAGTTTGAGGGCAGGAGGAGAAGGGGACAACAGAGGATGAGATGGCTGGATGGCATCACTGACTCGATGGACATGAGTCTGAGTGAACTCCGGGAGTTGGTGATGAACAGGGAGGCCTGGCGTGCTGCGGTTCATGGGTCGCAGAGAGTCGGACATGACTGAGCGACTGAACTGAACTGAAATAAAAATACTCTCTTTAATTTAGTCAGATTCCCAAGTTCTATAAAGTTAACACAAAATGAAGCTCACTGTGATCTTATTTATAAGTTTATCTTGAGTCTACAAATTTTCAAAAAGGATGTGATGAAGTAAACACAAATGATGCATACAATATGGTTAATAAAATAGTAGAGAGCGACTCCCAATAATCGGGGGGGATGTTTGTTTTAGGCCTAGTTTCCTAGAAACAGGGTGGGAAAGGAATAAATGCTAATACTTTATTGGGAACTAGAATATTAGGGAAGCAAGAGAGAGAAAAAAGAGAAGAAAGGGAAGTGTGGCATGGGAAAGGGGAAAGCAACACTAGGGGGCGTCTGGCAAGGACCCGTCACCGCTTGGTATCAGGTGCAACTGGCCCTTGATCTCAGAGGCACTTCCTCAGAAACTGTCAGGTAGACGAGAAGAGTTTCCCCATGAGCCCTTGTCTCATATTGGTCAGAGGTTGTTTCTGGGACTTTAATGCCTCCGCATTTCTATGTTACACATCCAAGGATGACTCATTTCAGTGGCAACAGGGCAACTTCAGTGTGGGAGGCAGAACTGTGTGGCGTTAGCCTGAGGTAGCTGCTTTGGGTCATGCCTGTGTCATGTTGATAACAGAGATGATAGTTGAGCAGAGCCCTTGCAGGAATGATTGAGTGGCTGGCCAGTAGCCCTTCAGTCACGTAAGTCCAGGAGAATTTGAGGGGGCACATGAGGTTGAGGTCATCTGACAGAGAATTTAAAAGCCTATGGAAATTTAAAGGGCAAAATGGCTCTCGTGTTGAAAATTTAGTTCTGAGGGTCTTTTAAACCAAAGTGAAAACCATGGCTGCAAAAAAAAAAATATTAAACATGATATAATATACAGCTCTCATTATAGGAAAGGGTAAAAATTACTATAGGAATCCATGAGGGCAAAGAAAATTTTTCACTAAATTCTGCTAGAAATGTCTTTAATTTGGGGGCACATTGGCTTTATGTCAATACTGACTTTCACATCTAGTACTAAAAAGACCTCACGAGACTCCTTTTTTTATAGTGCCTTCAAAACATACGAGACGAACATTAGAGCATGTTTGGTGAAGGCCCCATGGGAGGCTGGGAAAATGTGATCCAAACACATATAGATTTCTTGTGGTCTCAAAGGATCCAATAATCGAATGGTAACCACTCAAAGGAGTGCATGGATTCTGTGCTCCCTGGACTCTCCTCCCTCAATTCCTCTTTTCTGCACTGTATCTCAGATAGAAGGCAGTTTGAGCTTATGTGCTAATACTTAGAAAACCAGATGCTGACCTTGTATTATTATGCTTGTTAAAGTCTTTCTGGTTTTTGAACTTCTTTCAGTTCCTTGATCTTCTTGTACTTCTGGGTTTCTCTTCCTCTGAGCCTTTGTATATGCCCTGCCTCCTACAAGAAACCACATCCCTCCAGCCTCTACGCAGATCAAGCTAATTTCCTTTCATCCTTTAGATCTCAGCTTGACCATCTTTTTCATAAGTTTTTTTCTAATGCAGGATTTGTTTGCTCCTGTAGTAGGCTCTTGAAACACCACCCCTGCCAAGTTGTTCAGTCACTAAGCCGTGTCTGCTTCTTTGTGACCCCATGGACTGCATGCAGCACTCCAGGCTTCCCTGTTCTTCACCATCTCCTGGAGTTTTCTTCAACTCATGTCCGTTGAGTTGATAATGCCATCCAACCATCTCAGCACTGTTATATCTTATCACATATTGTAACCCCCTGTTTAGTTTTATGTTTTCCTGCTGGGTTCCAAGTTCCTGGAAGACAAGGTCTGTGCCTTTTCTCTTTTTTACCTTTATATCCCAGTGCCTACCCAAATGCTTGGCACTGAGTAGCTGCTCAAGAATTATTTAAGGTGAGTGAAACCTGCATAGGAAGTGTACATCCAGTAAGGTTATCTGAACTGATTGGCATATTTTGTAAAAAGACACAGAAAAGCGAGATGGCTGTAAACAGTCAGATTGGGTGCTGAAACAACGCTTACAGTGTTCTTCAGCTTTGTCCAGGTAGAGAAACAATGTGTCATCATGGTCAGTAACTAATTTGCCAAATCTCCATTTGTTCCAACCTGCTATTTGTTAAGGAGATAGCTGTGTGGAGTTTAAAGTCAAGAGCAGCAATTTAGCTCCATAATTTTGAGGAAATAGAGGTTACCTCTTTTTGGGAAAAAGAGTATTCTGTGCTTTGAATCTTTCAGTGGGCTTTGATTTAAGAAATAAATAAATGATTTATTAGAAAAACAAGCCCCAAATAGATTTAGATAGTTCTAGGAACAGAAGGCATTGAAAACTTCAGTGCCTTTGAAATGTTTCTCAGAGGGGTTGTGGACAAGAGAATTTCCTGGATCTCAGGTGGAACGTGGTCCTGGGTATATGGAATTTGAATCTGTTGTCCAGGCTCTTCCTGAATATCTAGCATTAAGACTCAAATATCTGTACACACTGCAGGGCATTTTAGCTTGATTAAAATCCTCCCCATTTCTGACTTTAAATGCACCTCTGTTCTAAGTATGGCATGGCCACAGGCTGCTGTATTTCCTGCAGGAGATTGTCATTTGGCTTATCTCCCTCCACCTTACTTATTTACATTCAGCTTTTTATGACACAATAAGAAACTATAAATACACATTTTTAAGGCAGGAAATCTGGTGAGCAGATTGATAATTTTTAAAAACCACCAGACTAAAGATAAAAGTCTGACACCATCATCCCACCAGTTTTAAATAATTCATTTCCATGACATTCAAGGTCCCACTGCAGATGTGCTAGAATGAATGAAATTTCACCTTCACTTATTTTCTTCCTCTGCAATTTTCCTTCTCTATCTTCTTCTCCAAAAATATATAAAGGTCTTAAATTAAGGTGACCTCAGGTTAAATCTGAAATAATTTTAGCCAGATAATAACAATTAATAAGATATGATGCGCAATTGCTAAGCCTTTTTTGGAGTTTCTTAATCTTGTTCAAGGGTCGTCCCAACTGTAAGGTCAATTCTGAGATAGCTTGGAGGGGACAGTGGTGGGACTAGAGCTCAGACGTCTGACCCCTGAGTTTTACCACCTTCTCGTGCTGGGCATCAAAGAGTCTCTCCTCTCCTTGGATCTTAATGACTACATTTCTTAATTCAGCTCTGATCCAATCATGAAACAGTATTCTTATACACATCACCAACTTAAGTTCAAGTTAGTATTTAGAAGATATATGGCTCCTAATCCACAGCTGCTTTCAAAAAAACTCCATTGTCTTTTCTGTCTCCATCTTTCCAGTTTATCAGGCCAAACACATTGGAGTTAATCCTAATGTCTCATTTTCTCAGACCCCACATCCAGTCCTTTAAAAAAATACTGTTATATCTTGGCTCTAATTTCAAAATACAGTCTCCTCTTATTCTTTGAGGTAGTTATACTCTGTAAAGTTATCAAAAGTACTGAGTTAGTGAGTACAGAATCATTGCCCCATTGATGAGGTATGGGGTTACTTTCCTGCAAGCTTCTATCCACAATATTTTTGCCAGCCGATCATATATACCTTATGTTAGGTGTGTTTCTGCTTCAGGACACCATATTTAATACATATTGTTGATTCCTGACATTGAACTTACGGCCAACAGCAACATAACTCATGCACACATGAAACTCCAACACAGGTAATTCCTCCATAAGGCACATCACTGCCTTCTTGCACTTGGAAACAAGACAGCACCTCACCATTATGCTTGGAGGTCTGAACAGCAAAATCATCGATTAAAAGAATGGGGAGAGTATGGCTCTAAATGTATTGTGAGAGTGAGAGCTGAAAGAAGAAGGCAGACCATGGCCTTGCCTTCTTCCAACTCAGCTGGGAGTATGTTTTCAGGCCATTCAGGTTTTTCACCACCTTGCTCATGATTGCACATGTCTGTGAAAGTGTTGTATTTATTTTCAGATTAAAAATAAACTAGTAAATTCAAAAATATGGAATCCATGAATAATAATCAATCACATATTCAAAATCCTACCACCTCCCTCCCTGACTGTTGTTTCTACTGTTCATTAGTTTGCTAGGGCTGCTGAAACAAAGCGCCACAGACTGGGTGCTTAAAACACAGAAGTGTATTCTCTCAGTTCTGGGGCTGGAAGTCCCTGATTGGGGTGTCAGCTGGGCTGGCTCTTTCTGAGGCCTCCGAGAGAGAACCTCTTCCCTGCTTCTCTCCCTTCTGGTAGCCTTGGACATTCCTTAGCCTGCAGGCGGCATTCTCCCTGTTTTCATATCATCTCCCCTTTGCATGTGTGTCCCTCTGTGCACAGACTGGATCAGGGCCTACCCTGACAACCTCAGCTTAATCTGATCATCTGCAAAACCTTGTTTTCAGGTGCGATCACGTCACTCCTCTGCTCCAAATATTCACAGCATCCCACCTCCCCTGGATTAAAGCCAGAGCCCTTTCAAGAGCCTGCCAGACCCTCCCAATGTACCCGCTGCCTCTCCGACCACACCTCTCCTGCTCCCCCCTCTCACAGCCCAGTCTGGCCACACCAGCCTCTTTGCCATTCCTAGAATGCACCAGACCTGCTTCTACCTCAGGGCATCTGCTCCTGTTATTCCCAGGCCTGGAAGTCTCTTCCCAGATATCCTTGTGGTTCTCCCCTCACCACCTTCCATTCTTCCCTGTAATGTCACCTGCTCAGCAAGACCTGCCACCCCACGCTATTTTATATTGTAACTCTCTTTAGCACTTCCTGTCCCCATTTTTGGCTTCATATTTCCATAACATCTACCACCCTCTTATGTATTTTCTAATTGACTTATGTACCATGTCTGTTCTCCCCAACAAGCATGCCTCACAGAATAGCTAATCTCTGTCCCTTTTATGCAATATTATGTCTAAGTGCCTAGAATAGTCCCTGGCACTATACTAAATGTTCAACAAATATTTGTTGAATTAATGAATGTATGAAAGACAGAAAGAGAGGTATACAAGACTAGACCTTACTCGGTGTCTTCATCGTCTAGCAGCCTCAGGCATATATCAATTATGTGTCCTACAAAAAGTTGATAATCAAGGGCTAGAACAGTATCAGAACATTTTGAAGAAAATAACTCAGTGCTCTCAGTTCAATTTTGTAGGGAGGTACTGCCTATCTTGCCAGAATTTTGACTCTATAGTAAGACCTTCCAAACTCTCAGTAAGATGAAGTTGACTGTAGGTGGAACTGATGAAAAGAAATAAAAATGTGTCCCATCTTTCATATTGGGCAAAACGACTTGAAGTTACTGCTCGGTTCCTATAGCATATTCCACCCCTAAAATGGTCTTTTATTTTTATTTTTGAGGGGAGCATGTATGTGAGGAATACCGTTAGTCCAATAAATGCACAACACATATTTGGGGGCACCTTAAAAGGACCAGAAATGTCATCTAACCCAGTGAGAAATATTTGCTCATCTCTTATGGCCTCAAAGTTCCATCAACCAACTTTCTGTCTCTGGATTTTTTTTAAATTTCTTTGTTTTTTTCCATTTATTTTTTCCTTTGCTGGACTTGGTTCTGGCCCAATATTAGCTGCATGAAGAATGCAGACATGTTAAAAAAAATGTGAAGCCTTGAATTAAAGATGTGTTAATTAAGTACTTAAGGTTACTCAATATCTGGCTAGATCTATGAGGACAAACCTGGGCTTATATTCTAGTTACAGAGAATCTTGTGTGTGTGTATATGCGTGCGTGTGTGTGTGTGTGTGCGTGTGTGATCCAGGAAAGAGCATAAGGCTTGAAGATTGAAGCATGAAGCTCATTTTAATGGTTAATGTGCTGATTATGTACAGAGAAGGAGCTAGGGGAATTGAGATGCCGGTCCTGTCTGACTTTGTGTCTTGTCACCTAACCTCACCTGTACTCGGAGGTGGTAATTACAATTCCATAAATATTGACACTAAAGTCAAGGCTAGAAGCTGAATTCTTGTCCCTGCAGCCTTATCTCAGGCAACCTATATAGGGAATATAAAGATTAAATAAAAGACTTGGTCTCTTGGATAAAAGGTATTATACAAATATGATTGCAATTTGTTCTGCTTCACTTACACTCTGAAAATAGACTCCTTGGCAGCTCCTTATGTTCGGTTGTGTGTCACAATATTTATCGCAAATGCCATTATTTCCTCACAGGATTTCCTTGGTTTCTAGCTATTTTATTTTACCTCCTTTGCTCTGAGGTTAGTTGCCTGTCTTTGGGAGTGGATTTGTCTGGAAGGACCTGTCATGTAACTCTTCAGAGAGGAGACTGTGATAAGAGCTCATTTTCTAGTTCTAGATGTTTAGCTTGGTTCCTGGTAATATTGTTAATGAAAAAAGAAAATTGTGGGATTGTTGATGATCCTGTTTAGAAATGAATGGTAACTCTAGTAGTTTACTTGAACTTTACTAGTATCTTCAGGTCTGTCATGAACATAATCTCCATCAGATCTGCTTTCCAGTCTCAATGAATATTTAGAATATTTTGTACTTAATGTACATACTGTTGGTCTTCCTTCTCTGCTTGCCCAATTAGCAAAAATATGCACTCAGCCTTTGCCCTGTGAAGTGAGTAGGAAGACCAAATCTTCTCAATCTAAACAGATACAACTCCATCCTCACTTCTGACCAACAGGCTGCAGATTCAGGGTTTCCCATCACTACTTTTAGGTTTGATAACTCACTAGAATGACACAGAATTCAGGAAAGTACTATTCTTACAATTATAGTTTTATTATAATAAAAGAATGCAAATCAGAACCAGCCAAAGAGAGAGATGCTAGAGCAAGATCTGGGAGGGTTCCAAATGCAAAGCTTCTGTTGTCCTCAAGGACATGTCACACTTTTCCCCTTGTCATTTCTTCCCACTCTTGCCCTTGTTGGCTTCCCAAATTTTATTATTCACATCAGTTTCATTGCCACTGAAGCAAAACGTGGTGATAAGGCCAGTATGACAAGGTCATGTTTATAGAGCGCTCATCAAAATGCCCGTGTCAAAGTGTCAAAACATTCTTCCTCTTATGAGCAGAGTAGAACAACAAATATTTTTACCTCCCATTTTCTTCCTAACCCTGTTTTTGATCAAACCCCTTTCTTCAGTTTGTGCCTTTTCTAAACCCCAGTGGGCTTGATCCTGATCATGACATTTTTGAAAGCTTTGTTACCTGACACACAAGGAGTTAAGTATAGTAAAATCTAGCTGGGGCCCCATTGACCCAGCACTTCCTGAATGCATATCAGATATTTAAACAACATGAGGGAAACGGCTGCTCTGCTACAGTTGAAATTATTTCCTTATCTTTGTGTTTTTAATAAGCTGTGAACTTTAAATATGAATATTAACATGGTAATTTATGTAAATCTTTGCTTTCATAGTTTATATTCTGGAAATGAGTCTTTTCTGAATTGCTTGAGCACAAAATTTTATATCCTATGACCTATGATATGTATTGAATAATACCAAGGATGGCTTAGTTTATATCACTAGATAGAACAGCTAATTTTAGGAGAAATTTCCTTAAACTGAGAGGAGAAGTTTCCTTTAAAAAAAAAAAAATCCCTCAATTTAAAACCAGCAGAAATAGGGAGCTGGGAGGAAATGAGACAAGGCAGAAAGAAAGGAGCAGAATACCTGGTTAAAGGTTCATTTTGAGAAGGGCAAGAGGCACCAAGCTGAGAATTCTGTAGCTGGTGAGGGGAGCTTTGAAGGCTTTGCAGACCATTGATTGAAGTCCCCTGCATCAAAGTTAGACAAATCCAACAAATCAGAGACTGTATAACCTTGGAGACATGACAGAACTAAACCTTTTTCAGCCTTAGGTACTAACTTTACAAAAGAGAAAGAATTCCTAACTTACAAGGGAACTATGAGGAACAGGAGAAAACCCAATGTACTCGGCATGTTGTAGACAGGAAATGACTGCATCTTGCCCCGGATCTATGTCAGACAGTAGGTCTCAATCCAGAATTTTGTATTAGAATCTCTTGGACATCTTTCCAAAACACAGTTGTCCTTTAGCATCCGGTGGAAAATGATTCCAGAACAAAATCCATGGATGCTCAAGTCCCTTATATAAAATGGCTTGTTGTTCAGTTGCTAAGTCCCGTCCAACACTTTGCAGCACACCAGGCTTATTTGTCCTTCACTATCTCCCTGAGTTTGCTCTCTCACTATGTCCCAGACTCATGTCCATTGAGTCAGTGATGCTATCTAACCATATCATCCTCTGCTGCCCCCTTCTCCTCCTGCCCTCAGTCTTTCCTAGCAGCAGGGTCTTTTCCAATGAATCGGCTCTTCTCATTAGGTGGCCAAAGTATTGGAACTTTAGCTTCAGTGTCAGTCCTTTCAATTATTATTCAGGGTTGAGTTCCTTTAGGAGTGACTGGTTAGATCTCCTTGCAGTCCAAGGGACTCTCAAGATTCTTCCCAGCAAGGGAATGGCAAACCACTCCAATATCCTTGCTCTTGAGAACCCTATGAACACTATGAAAAGGCAAAAAGATATAAAATGAAACATGTAAAATATCATGTAGGAAACGAGTTGCCAGTCCAGGTTCGATGCACGATGCTGGATGCTTGGGGCTGGTGCACTGGGACGGCCCAGAGGGATGGTATGGGGAGGGAGGAGGGAGGAGGGTTCGGGATGGGGAACACATGTATACCTGTGGCGGATTCATTTTGATATTTGGCAAAACTAATACAATTATGTAAAGTTTAAAAATAAAATAAAATTAGAAAAAAATAAAATAAAATGGCATAGTATTTGCCTATAAGCTATGCACATCCTCCCATTTACTTTAAACCATCTCTCGATTACCTATAATGCCTAATACAATGTAAATACTAGTTACCATGTGGAAAATTCAAGTTTTGCTTTTTGGAACTTTCTGGAAATTCTTTTTCTAATATTCTCAAACCATGGTTCATTGAATCAAAGAATGCCGAACCCACCTGTACAGAGGATCAACTGTACTGAGCTCTGTACTAATTCAATCAGAATCTCTGCCGTGGTGACCCCAGCATCAGAATTTTTAAAGTCACCCCATTGTAAAGTTACATTAAAAGATGAATGCTTTCCCTAAGGAAATTCTAAATCACATATTATTGAAACTAGGCTCATGTATTAATAACATTCTGGGGAAATACATTAACGATCTTATATATGTGTGTGTATATATATATATATATGCACACATATATATATAAGCTTCTTCGCCTTTTGTATATATAGATTTTGCAGAATGATTTTTAATGCCTCTACATCTACAACCCACCTCATTAATATTGACAACTCAATCTCATGTATTTCCATGGGGACTAGAATTTAATGCCACATTGTTTGCCAAGTGGCTTTTTGCTTTTCCTGAAATTCTGTGGTTCACATAGAGACTCCACAGCATGGAGTCTAGGCATAGATCAGGAATTCAAATCCAAGTGTTTGGACCTCAAGATAGGATTCATGTCACAAGCCTGGGTCCAATCAGCAAGGGCGGAAACTGCAGCCAAGTCAGCTGTTCTCCAACTCAGGTGCTCCTTCTAGACTTCTTCCCAGGGTGAGAAACATAAGTTTGAACCCATGGGTTCAATCAAGTGGTTTCCCCTGGCATCACAGATGCAGTGATGAGCAGTGATTCCCATCAACGACTTACCATCAGTGCTGCCTCTGCCAAAGTTCCCAGGACACCATTGACTATATTATTTATGGAAGTGGCTAATGATGGATTGATATGGAAAAGGCTTCTGTAATCCCAGGGTTCGTAGATCATCAAGCATGCAGCGTCCCATGGTTTGTGAACCATGGATGGCATGTCCATCTGGCTCAGGCTGAGACAGGACTTTCAGCATCAGGAGCAGCAGCAAACCCTGGGAATTGACTTGAAATGAAGTAACTAATGCAAGTTGTGCCTTCTCGTGGTTTCATTGTTCTTTCTGATGAGATGACTGCATAGAGAAGTGATGAGGCTGGGTCTCTGAACTGCAGAGGTTCCTGAATTGGCAGGATAGGAAGATGATCACACTTGTGGTTTTCCAAACATTACATATGTGTGTATTTACATGTATTTACATATATATATAAATTTATTTTATACATGGAGATCAGCCCTGGGATTTCTTTGGAAGGAATGATGCTAAAGCTGAAACTCCAGTACTTCGGCCACCTCATGCGAAGAGTTGACTCATTGGAAAAGACTCTGGTGCTGGGAGGGATTGGGGGCAGGAGGAGAAGGGGATGACAGAGGATGAGATGGCTGGATGGCATCACTGACTCGATGGACGTGAGTCTGAGTGAACCCCGGGAGTTGGTGATGGACAGGGAGGCCTGGTGTGCTGCGATTCATGGGGTCACAAAGAGTCGGACACAACTGAGCCACTGATCTGATCTGATCTGATATTTAAAACCTGGATATGCAGACCACAGTGGACTTCCCAGGTGGCGCTAGTGGTAAAGAAACCACTTGCCAATGCAGGAGATGTAACAGAATGGGTTCCATTCCTGGGTCAGGAAGATCCCCTGGAGGAGGGCATGGCAATCCACTCTAGTATTCATGCCTAGGGAATCCCATGGACAGAGGAGCCTGGTGGGCTACAGTCCATAGAGTCGCAAAGAGTCGGGCATGACTGAAGCGACTTAGCCTGCACACATACATGAAGCCCACAGAAGGGGACCACACAGACCTCATATGTTGGCCACACAGACCAACATTTGTGTTTTTGAGGGGGAAGGGTTATTTGGTTTGACTTTTTGATTGTACAATTGAGAGGTTTTTGCATGGCAGTTGCCACCAATCCACCAGGCCACGACTGCAGAATCCACTTTTGTCTCGAAGGTAGCCTTTTTGCTCAGTCTCTCTGCTCTGGCCTCCCCTGTTCCCTTCCATGTGGCCAGGACTTTTATGCAGCCACCCTCTGATTTCCAAAGCCCCAGTTCTCCGATGCATGAGGTGTCATAACCGCATGAACCTTCCTGCACTGAACACACCAGCCCGCGGGCCACACTCACATGTGCAGTGCGCTGCTCCCTCTTTTGTTCCATAGAACAGAACGAGGGGCTCCTGTCCTGATGCGGATCTCTGAACTCCTCTTCTTCTAAAGTCCACCTTGAATATCCCCCTCCTTGATACTGGGCTGCTGCAAACGTAATTGTGGTGTCGGACCGTGAATTTTATTTTTTATTTTATTTTATTTTTTTATTTTTTTCTAATTTTATTTTATTTTTAAACTTTACATAATTGTATTAGTTTTGCCAAATATCAAAATGAATCTGCCACAGGTATACATGTGTTCCCCATCCTGAACCGTGAATTTTAAATCATTGTAACTAGGCTCAAACACATCTTTATTAATTAAAATAAGAACAATTACAATCAACACATTTTTGCCAATGAGAATAAGTTTGTTTATTCCCTATAGTGTAAAAATCTGTGCTTTGGGATAAGACAAATGCATGGAAAGTGTTTTCTGCCTCCTGCTGGTTGTGGAAGCATTTTCCCTATAAAACGTCAAGATGCTTGAAGAAGTGATAATAGGTTCGTGAGAGGTCAGGTGAATATGGTGGATGAGGCAAACTTCAGAGCCCAGTTTGGTCAATTTGTGAAGTATTGGTTGTGCTACATGCAGTCAGGCGTTGTTATGAAGAAAAATTGGGCCGTTTCTGTTGACCAATGCCAGCTGCAGGCATTGCATTTTTCAGTGCATCTTATTGATTTGCTGAGCATACTTCTCAGATGTAATGGTTTTGCCGGGATTCAGAAAGCTGACGTGGTTAAGATGAGCAGCAGACCACCAGTAACCATGACCTTTTTGGGGTGCAAATTTGGCTTTGGGAAATGCTTTGAAGTTTCTTCTCAGTCCAGCCACTGAGCTGGTCTTCACCGGTTGTCATATAGCATCCACTTTTTGTCACACATCACAATTCGATGGAGAAATGGTTCATTGTTGTTGGGTAGAATAAGAGAAGATGACACTTCAAAACAGCAGGGTTTTTTATTGGCAGTCAGCTCATGAGGCACTCAGTTATTGAGTTTTTCACCTTTCCAATTTGCTTCAAATGCCAATGACTATAGAATGGTTGACGTTGGCAATGTCTCATGTAGTTGTAAGAGGATTAGCTGTGGTGACCGCTCTCATTTGGTCACTGTCAACTTCCAACAACCAGCCACTACACTCCTCATCTTCAAGGCTCTCATCTCCTTTGCAAAACTTCTTGAACCACCACTCTACTATACATTTGTTAGCAGTTCCTGGGCCAAATGCACTGTTGGTATTGAGAGTTGTCTCTGCTGCTTTAAAACCCCTTTTTAACTCAAATAAGAAAATCACTAGAATTTGACAGTAAAGAATTCAGCTGCAATGCAGGACACCTGGGTTCAATCCCTGGGCCAGGAAGATCCGCTGCAAAAGGAAACAGCAACTAGCTCAGTTGGTAAAGCATCCACCTGTGATGCAAGAGGTCCCGGTTCAATTCCTGGGTCAAGGAGATACCCTGGAGAAGGGATTGGCTACCCACTCCATTATTCTTGGGCTTCCCTTGTGGCTCAGCTGGTAAAGAATCCTCCTGCAATGTGGGAGACCTGGGTTCAATCCCTGGGTTGAGAAGATCCCCTGGAGAAGGGATAAGGCTACCCACTCCAGTATTCTGGGCTGGAGAATTCCATGGACTAAGTCCATGGGGTTGCAGAGTCATACACGACTGAGTGACTTTCACTTTCACAGTGTTCTTGCCTGGAGAATTCTATGGACAAAGGAGCCTGGTAGGCTACAGTCCATGAGGTCACAAAGAGTCGGACACGACTGATCACACGTACATAGCATCATTTCCATAGTCTAAAATACATATAAAAATACACAGCAAATAATAAGTCATTAGCAAAAAAAAAATAAAGTGAGAAATGTACATTAAAATGATGTATAACATAACCACACTTATTTAAGAACATATTCTAATATTAAATGGCAAAGTTCAACAATGCAAAAACTGCAATTACTTTTGCACCAACCTAATAATATGGTACTGTCCTGAGGCCTACCTGATACCAGCCATAGGGCAGGAATTCATTAGGTGTTAGTTCTCTTCCCTTCCTCCTGATCAGGATCAGTTTCTCAGGGGCTCCCCATGCACTATCCCTTACAGATCTCATTAGCACTTACTTCATCCTGCCTTGTATGTTCATCACTTACCTGTTTGTTTGCTCCACTATGCTATGAAGTTCTTGACATTTGAATATGAATTACATTACCCAAGCATCTCTCTAAAAACCTTATACTTAGCAGGTACTCAATTAATATGCAATTGATGAGTGAATGAATGAGAAAACAAATGCCCAGGCCCACCCTTTACCTACACAATTCCCCTTCCACAGGGTTTTTCCCTGTCTAAACAACTCCTATTTGCAGATTGCTTTTATGCTTTCCAGGGACAAAAATGATTAAAGCAACTTACAGAATGTGTGTAAATTGATCATCGATTTCCTAGTGTAGATAGGAACATTTGCCCTTTAAAAGGAGAGTTTTATATTCCTAAACTGATCCCCAACTTGTAAAGGGTTTGTTATGAATATAAATAGGAGGGTCCTTTTGTTCCTTGCTGAGGTTAGGGAAAAACAGAAAAACAAATAAAGCATTCCAAGCAGTCACCATTCTCCCTGTAACTAGTTTGTCAGAGAATCAACACACGGGGTCAGCATCATTCTCTGGTATTCTCAAGCAATACCAGAAACCCCTTCTATCCACCATTTCAAAAAGCTCCTGGATCCGTGGGACTTAAAGAAAACAAAGACATCACAAAGGGGAGAGAGGATGGGTTATATGCTGAATATTTAAAGTGGGCATCAGGAAGCAGCTAACTTCTTGAGCATCAGAGTCATTGCACATATATGCACACACACGTCGCCATCCCTGAGATATTTCAAGAGGAACAGCATGTTGGAGCTTGAGCTTAACATTAAGGACTTTGATTTATGACTTCTCATTAGCAGCCCCTACACACCAATGTGATTCAGCTCCATCTTGCATAATAATGAACTCATCCATAAAGTGTACGTTTGACAGCTGGAATGAAAAGCCATACTTGCTTCATGTTCCTTCCACAGCTGTGGAGGGAATGTACACAATTTCTCTGAAATCAAGAATCTCATGTAGATCTTCACTCCCCAAAAAAAGATATTTCAAGTGTGTTTACAGATTCTGAAAAGATTCTAAAACTGTAGTACTCTGAAAATATAAAGATATTTATTATTTAATAATTGCCGCTGATATTTATGTCATTGATTTCTGTTTCTAGATCAGGAAATGGCTTCATTTGTTCTTTGAGCTTGATTCTTAATTTGTCCATCTGGACACATGTACAAAAGCTAGCAGAAGGACAATGGAAGCTAAAACTGAAGCAGTGGGCTTTAAGATTCTCAGTTATTCTGACAGAAGTGTCAAGTCCTTTCATTTCCCTAAGAAATTAGGACATACAATAAGTAAATACAGCTTTTGTTGATCCAGAATGTACAATGAAACTGTATATTCTTTCTAACATTATTTCTGATCAAATCTATTTTTAATGATATTTTTAGGCAACAGTAGGCATGTGTCAATATTATGATAACATTTGAACTATCCTTACTAGAATTTTTAATAGGGTTGCCAGATATAGCAACCAATACAATATTGTAAGTTAAAAATAAATAAATAAATAATAAAAAATAATAATAAACTGAAAAAAAATTGAATTTCAGAAAAATGATGCACAAATTTTAATGTAAGTATTCCTATACTATATTTGAGACATACTAAGAAAATGTTTATTATTTGAAATTTACACCTAACTGGAAATCCTCTATTTCATCAGGTAACCCTATTCTTAGGGATTTATAGACAACCTGAGTAGATAGAAAAAATTTTAAAACACATTCTAGCATTTTTCTATTAAACTTCCCTTTCACTGCTTCCTGCCATCTGCCTCTCCCATTTTTCTGGAGGTCACAGCTGGTAACCAAAAGCATGTTATTATTTAGTCAAAATATTTATTATGTCTGAGCTTCCAAAGGCTGAGGTGAGAAATGTTCACAGAGAAAACAGCATAATGTGTGTTGATTGGTACCCATTCCATGGCACCCAGCCAACCATATTTCCATGCTATTTTGTATATATATTTGTATCATCTCATTGTTTAAATATTCTTGTTGTTCATCACTAGAATTATAAAATCCTTTAGCTTGGGACAACATAAAGTCAAATTCTTTCAGTCTAACAATATTCAACACCAAGTCATTTACTTTGTGATACTCAAGAAATATTTTAGATCACAGCAAATATTACTGTGTGTGTGTGCACACGTATGTACGTGTGTGCACGCATGCTCAATCACTCAGTCGTGTCCTACTTTGTGACCCCCATGGACTGCAGCCCCCCAGGTTCCTCTGTCCATGGAATTTTCCAGGTAAGAATACTGGAGTGGGTTGCCATGGCCTTCTCCAGGGGATTTTCCCCACCCAGGGACTGAACCCACGTCTCCTGCATCACTTGCATTGGCAGGCAGATTCTTTACCACTGAGCCACCTGGGAAGCCCCAAGTATTACAATGAAGCCCTTAAAAAAAACTTCTAGAGCTTAAATGGCTACAAATAAGATTTGATAGTGCCTTTGACCAACCCTCCTCCTTATTAAATAAACCCTTTCATTCTTTCAATGTATTTAAATAATACACTTAGAATCATATTTGTGAACAACAAAAAAAAGAGCTTTTACTGTTACTATATGGCCATAACTGTTACTATATGGCCATAAGGATACGACCTTATGAATGAATGACAGACGGAACAATAATAAAACATATATTAAAAAGGTAGAGAACTTTCCCCTACCTTTGCTATCTCTGCCCTCACTCTCATTACTATAGTGGAGATGAGGAAATTCTTTAACAGGCACATAGGCTATTTGTCAATATTTAGAAAGAATTTCATGGGAATATAGTCTGGTGGGCTATAGTCCATAGGGTCACAAAGAGTCAGACAAGACTGAAGCCACTTAGTATTCATTTAGCATTCGGACAGAATGCTGGGAAAACACGAAGAATAAGAAAGATAATTGACCCTTTTAAGCATTGAAATCTGCACAGATTTTTGTCATTGTCTATCCTTGACATTATAATTACCTGCTTTAAGTCTTTCTTTCCCTAGGCTAATCATTCCTGTCAGGTGATAAGAACCTTGCCTCCTTTTAAAGCTGAAATTATCTAGCATAGTGCCTGGTTCTTGGTGTGTCCAGTGGTTATTTCAAAAAATCTGAGAATCACTGCTGTAAAGTAGGATGTATTTGCAGTGAGGGAGTTAAGTAAAACTCAACATTCTGATCTGGGGAAGAATCCTACCTCTAACTCTGTTGGCTTTCTTGTAGCCCAAATCTTGTATTTCTCAAAGATTTACAAGTCCTCTGTGTGTGAGTGTGTGTGTGTTTCTTTCGGAAGTTAAATATACGTAGATAAAGATACACACACACACACACACACACACACCCCTGAGAAAAGGAAAGCTAAAGGCAAAGGAGGAAAGGAAAGATATATCCATTTGAATGCAGAGTTCCAAAGAATAGCAAGGAGAGATAAGAAAGCCTTCTTCAGTGATCAATGCAAAGAAATAGAGGAAAACAGTAGAATGGGAAAGACTACAGATCTCTTCAAGAAAATTACAGATACCATCCTGCAAAGATGGCCACAATAAAGGACAGAAATGGTATGGACCTAATAGAAGCACAAGATATTAAGAAGAGATGGCAAGAATACACAGAAGAACTGTACAAAAAAGATCTTCATGACCCAGATAATCACGATGGTATGATCACTCACCTAGAGCCAGACATCCTGGAATGTGAACTCAAGTGGGCCTTAGAAAGCATCACTAAAACAAAGCTAGTGGAGGTGATGGAATTCCAGTTGAGCTATTTCAAATCCTGAAAGATGATACTGTGAAAGTGCTGCACTCAATATGCCAGCAAATTTGGAAAACTCAGCAGTGGCCACAGGACTGGAAAAGGTCAGTTTTCATTCCAGTCCCAAAGAAAGGCAATGCAAAAGAATGCTCAAACTACTGCACAATTGCACTTATCTCACACGCTAGCAAAGTAATGCTCAAAATTCTCCAAGCCAGCCTTCAACAGTACATGAACCGTGAACTTCCAGATGTTCAAGCTGGATTTAGAAAAGGCAGAGGAACCAGAGATCAAATTGCCAACATCCATTGGATCATTGAAAAAGCAAGATAATAACAGAAAAACATCTACTTCTGCTTTATTGATTATGCTAAAGCCTTTGACTGTGTAGATCACAATAAACTGTGGAAAATTCTTAAACAGATGGGAATCAGACCACCTGACCTGCCTCTTGAGAAATCTGTATGCAGGTCAGGAAGCAACAGTTAGAACTGGACATGGAACAACAGGCTGGTTCCAAATAGGAAAAAGAGTACGTCAAGGCTATATATTGTCACCCTGCTTATTTAACTTATATGCAGAGTACATCATGCAAAATTCCAGGCTGGATGAAGTACAAGCTGGAATCAAGATTTCCAGGAAAAATATCAATTACCTCAGATATGCAGATGATTCTACCCTTATGGCAGAAAGTGAAGAAGAACTAGATAGCCTCTTGATAAAAGTGAAAGAGGAGAGTGAAAAAGTTGGCTTAAAACTCAACATTCAGAAAAGGAAGATCATGGCTTCTGGTCCCATCACTTCATGACAAATAGATGGGGAAACAATGGAAACAGTGAGAGACTTTATTTTCTTGGGCTCCAAAATCAATGCAGATGGTGAGTTCAGCCATGAAATTAAAAGACGCTTGCTCCTTGAAAGAAAAGCTATGACCAACCTGAACAGCATATTAAAAAGCAGAGATATTACTTTGCCAACAAAGGTCCATCTAGTCAAAACTATGGTTTTTCCAGTTGTGAGATGTGAGAGTTGGATTATAAAGAAAGCTGAGCACCGAAGAATTGATGCTTTTGAACTATGGTGTTGGAGAAGACTCTTGAAAGTCCCTTGGACTGCAAGGAGTTCAAACCAGTCCATCCTAAAGGAGATCAATCCTGGATATTCATTGTAAGGACTGATGCTGAAGCTGAAACTCCAATACTTTGGCCACCTGATGGGGAGAACTGATTCACTGGAAAAGACACTGATGATGGGAAAGTTGGAAGACAGGAGGAGAAGGGGATGACAGAGGATGAGATGGTTGGATGGCATCACCGACTTGATGGACATGAGTTTGAGGGAGCTCTAGGAGATGTTGATGGACAGGGAAGCCTGGCATGCTGCAGTCCATGGGGTGGCAAAGAGTCAAACATGAGTGCGACTGAACCGAACTTATATATATGTGTGTGTGTAATTGTATATGTAGATATCCATTTACAAAGTATTTGAGGAAGGTGTTGGAAGTATTTATAAGGGATAGATGGCTAACTTTCCATCAGGTTTATTTGTGATATTCTGTAGCACTACTTACTGTGAAGAAAGTGCAGTCAGAGACTACATTTCCCAGCTTTCCTTGCTCCTGGGTGAGCCATGTGATTAGTTCTCACCAACAGAATGCCAGTCAAGGTAATGTCTGCCACTACCAGATCATAGTGATGTGATTTTACTTTCTCCATCCCTGTTATCCTCTTCTAATGGGCTCCACGCAGAATCTTAGAATTCAGGAGGTGAAGAGAGTAGAGCCAGAAGATGGAAGGAGAGTGGGTTTCTAGAAACCTCTTTTCAGTGGAAAGAGAGCTCCCCTCCACCCGCTGAATCAGGAACGTGTATATGAATGTACACAAGGAATAAACTTCCTTCATATTTGAGTTATAGGTGTGTTTGCTCCAGAAAATAGCCTCATAACTAACCAACATAATTTATTAGGGCTTCCCAGGTGGCACTAGTAGTAAAGAACCCACCTGCCAGTGCAGGAGACCTAAGAGACACACATTCAATTCCCTGGGTCAGAAGAGTGCAGGAGACCTAGGAGACACACGTTCAATTCCCTGGGTCAGAAGATCGCCTGGAGAAGGAAATGGCACCCCACTCCAGTATTCTTGCCTGGAAAATCCCATGGACCGAGGGGCCTGGTGGGCTATAGTCCATAGGCTCACAAAGACTTGGACATGACTGAAGTGACTTGGCACAGTAGGATTTTACTTAACACTTATTCAGATGCTTTTTATTGTATTCTGTCCTCTCCAGAGGTGATTGTTGAGACTATATATCCTTATAGTTTGCCCTTCCCCATCATTCTTTCCTAGTGCTTAGAAAATCCCAGTATCAAAGAATTACGATTCTTAAAGAATTCCAAAGTGATTTGTTTTGTGTGAATTTTCTTTCCACTTAACAAACATTAATCTAGCACTCATTATATGGAACATGCGTCCTACTCAGCCTTGGGAGTAAAAAGACACCAATTAACTGATGAATTAGCTAAAAGAAAAAGACATATACAAGATAAATTACAAGGGAATAAAATTTAAAGAAAAATGTACAGCATTATAAGTAGTCTCTGGGAGCCAGTGGAGCTACTTGGAGTAAAAGAGGCTTCACAGAGAACATGACATTGAATTAGGTGTTGGAGGTTGAATATGATTTCTATCAAAAGATATGAGTCACTGTTTACATCTTTTAAACATTTGTACAATGAAAAGAGGATATTGCTTTTTACAAAACTGTATTGGTTTATCATATCAAAGTTGGTCATATTCATCAGGACTAACTATCCCTTTTTCTTACTTTTAGCCTTTTACTGAACAGAGTTTTTCATTATTAACTTTACCATTAGTGATTTGTCATTTTGTGTCAATTACCACCATCTCAATCACAAATTTTTAAGCTTGAGGGTTTTTAAAAGTCAAATTCCTTAGTCCTTCTGGGATTTATGGTTGTATACCATAACAACTTATTTTTCATTATTAACCTAGTTTTATTAATTATCATTTGTTCATATTTTATCTCCCATGGTATTGTGATTTATTTTTAAAGTACTTATTTATTTATTTGGGTCTTAGTTGCAGCACACAGGATCTTTGATCTGCATTGTGGCATGCGAGATCTATAGTCATGGCATTTGGGATCTAGTTCCCTGACCAGGGATCAGCCCTAGCCCCTTACATTTGTAGTATACAGTTTTAGTGACTGGATCACTAAGGAAGTCCCAGTATTGTAATTTATTAAACTTGTAGCCTTAGCTGCATTCCAAGCATCTGTATTCTGTTCCATGACTCTAGTCTTCTATTTTTAACTTGTATCACACAATTTTATCCCCTGGTGCCTTATAATCAGTTTTATGTATGATAGAGCAAGCTCCTCAGTGTCAGCCTTCTGTTTTTCTTCTCAGCTTTATACAGTTTTCACTCTGGCAAGGGACTGATTTCCAAAGGCCAGAAGATTGGAAACTGATAGAATGAACAAGAAGAGATGGAAAGGTTTAGGGAAAAAAGGAAACAATAAGCTATACAGTTGGTGCTTCTTACTTCTTGCTACTGTGAGTGCTCAAAGAAAGACATCTCCTTACAATTTGTAACTGTATTTAAGATATTGGAAAATAGATGTATTATACGTATTTGAATCATTGCTCGGCCTTGAGTCCTTTCTTTAAATGTCAGTAACTTGATTCAAGGATGAGCTGGTGAAAAGTTGTATTCAGCAATTATTTGTAGTGGATATAAAGACTCAAGAAATGTTTTTTAGAAAACATTGAAAAATTTAGGTTATAAAGACTTTGAAAAAGAAAAGAGAAATTAGGTTTCTGACTCTCGAAAACAATCAGCTGGGTGTCAGATTTCATTCTGGGTTCTTTTAATATATATGGAAATTATTTCCTCAGTCAGTAGTGTCTTCATAATCAGATTGCAAAACTTTCAATTTTTACCTTGTGCAGCTCATTATAACTCATGGTTTCATGTTTAAAACCAAAATTTAAAACTAGGTTATATTTGGAAACAGTGCTTTGCTTATAAAAATAAAAACTGGTGCCATCACATATAGATCTTGACCAGCATCATGTTTGCAGGTCCACTAAAAGGTCATAGTTGAGACAGGAAGCCTAAGACATAATTGAGGAGTGTCTGTTTTGTTCACCACCATATCTCCAGTTGCCAGACAGTTCCTGAAGACACATGGTAGGCACTCGATAAACATTTTTTGAATGGCTCTTGATATCAAACATGAGTTCAGTTCAGTTCAGTTGCTCAGTCCTGTCCGACTCTGCGACCCCATGGCCTGCAGCATGACAGGCCTCCCTGTCCATCACCGACTCCCAGAGTTTACTCAAACTCATGTCCATTGAGTCAGTGATGCTATCCAACAATGTCATCCCCTTCTCCTCCTGCCCTCAGTCTTTCCCATCATCAGTGTCTTTTCCAATGGGTCAGTTCTTCCCATCAGGTAGCCAAAGTACTGGAGTTTCAGCTTCAGCATCAGTCCTTCCAATGAATACTCAGGACTGATATCCTTTAGGATGGACTGGTTGGATTGCCCTTGCAGTCCAAGTGACTCTCAAGAGCCTTCTCCAACACCACAGTTCAAAAGCATCAATTTCTTCGACACTCAGCTTTCTTTATAGTCCAACTCTCACATCCATACATGACTATCGGAAAAACCATAGCTTTGACTAGATGGACCTTTGTTGGCAAAGCAAACATGAATTACAACCAGCAAAATAGCTCACTGAAGGAGTAGTTATAGAGCTAAGTCAGGGAGGCTGAGAGGAGGTCAGGGAGGCTGAGAGGAGGTCAGGGAGCAGAACACAAGATAGAGTAAGGCAAAAGGTTTGAACAGGAGCCATAAATGGGGGTTTATGAGGAAGAGGAGAGAGACTTTCTGGCATTACATATAGTATGTGAATGAAGAGCTTATTTGACTGACTTGACTTGTATTTGTGAAATATTTAATTGTTTCTCAGAATGCTGAATTAAACATGCTATTTACATATTTTTAAATAGAACTGTGTACTAATGATTTAAATGTAGGTCAGAGGTGTAATTATTGATTTTCCTTAATTCGAAGCCTCTTGAACATTGCCATTTTAGCTATATTTCAAAACAAAGTAGCAGAGTTAAGCATAATAAATTGTGAAAGTAAATGTGGAAATCGGCTTGCAGGCTCAGTATAATTACTTTGATTTCTGACTCAGGGAAATGTTAAGTGTATTTAGAACTCTAGACTTTTCCTAAATTGGAAATAAAATTATTTCAAAGTTTGAAAAAAAAAAAAACAAACAAACCCACTTTAACTCAGACTAGGGCTTGAAAGTGAAATTCAAGATGAAATTCAAGATAACTCCATACTGAAATCACCTCTTTAGCCTACTTAATAACTTTCTATTTCCCTTATTCTGTAAATATTTAGCAACAAATCTGTCAACTTAGCAGTATCCCTAGCAGAAGAAATAACGACCCCGTTCACAGAATACTACTGCTAAAACTTAATAGTAGAACTGCAATTCAGTTCTGAGAAAAGACCTTGGTATCAGCCCCCAGTGATCCATAAAGATCTGTGATCTAAGAAAAGATCTGTGATTGTCTTGGATAAAAAGGGTTCAGAATCACAGTGCAGGAAACTCATTGAATCAACTACAGGAAAAAAAAAGATGTTTGCAAAGGAAGAGACATGTAGTCTATGCTGAACATTTGCATATGTTCATCTTAAACCCTTAATCCTCAAGGTTTTCTGAGGTACCAGCAGTGATTCCAATCAATGAGAATTCTCAATAGTTATCTCTTTTGATTGATTCCAAATGGGAACTGATTGCTGATGGACTTTTTCCAGCTATTTAGCGAAGTATCAAAAAAGAAAGAGATATTACAGCTTTGGGGAAAAGTATAAGCACTGAAATTCCCCTTACTCGATTTTGCTCAACTTTATTCATTCTCAACTACCTAAAATGCAGATTTATTCATCAATTTAAAATATAGTATATTACTTGAATAATGTAATCATATACCAGCTTCTCAAAGATTAAATTATGGAAATTCACTCCCAATCTGAAAATAGTTGTTGATGACTTAACTCCATGTAAGGAATGAGGTTAAATGCCTCATATCAGTTGAGATGAGAGAGCCATTATTTTAGGATCCTAGGCAGGGTCAGGTTTAACTTGAACCTTAAAGAGTGAAAAGGGATCATTAAAAAAAAAATGACATCCCTATTAGAAAAATGGTTAATAGGATGTTTTGAGCCTGCTTAAACTTCTTCCAAGATTCATAAATATTCATTGAATCAATTAGTTATTTGAAGCTTGATGTTTTGCTGCTGAAGGAAAATAATTATCTGCTAAGGTGGGTGTCCTGTCTGGAGCCTGAATTTATTTTAAAATGTGTGAAGGAAAGTAGTGGGGACTATCATTTTGATCTCTGTAGAGGCATCTTTTAACTGAACTATAGAATTAACTTTTTCTGACTCAAAAGAAGCAAGATTTTTTTTTTAAAGGAAAGAGATCTCACATGCTTTTCCTGATTCCTGAATCATGGATTTTAAGCAGCCATTTCTTAAAAATAGTGTTCTCATCCATTATAAATAGAGTAAACCGTCTACTACCCATTATCTAGTTTTCCAGAACCTCTAGCTTTCCTGAAATTATTCAGATCCAGAAATAATCCTATACCTCCAACTCTCCCCCGCACCTCCAGTTGCTTTTAAGGCAGGAAGGGGACTTCTGAGCATCTGGAAGGGGCAGCATTTGGGAGAACTGAGGCTGAGCAGAGAGATGCTATGAGGGTTAGTTCAGGGTCTGGTGTACCGGGCAGAGAAGCAAAAGGCTGAGGTCACTGACTGACCCTGTGCCGAGAAGGCATCAAGACCAGAAGCAGGGCAGGGAGTGATAAGAGACAAGGACTGAAGAAACAGAATGAAGAAGAGCAGCGGTGATGGTCGGTCATGGATGCACCGGTCATCGTGGGGCTGATGGACAGATGGATGCCGGGGAAGGGAGCACAGACAACTCCCCAGATTGTGGCCTTTACATGTTTCAGCATTGAAAAGTTTTATTTTCTTTGTTCAAGAGAGGGGAAGAATAATTGCTAGCCAACACCAGTGGGCCAAAATGTGTCAGATGCTGGATTCCAGCTGCCTGTGGAGGGAGGGGGAGGGCTAGAGGTTGGGGGAGGGGGTATGTAGAACTGGGACAAGTAGATTCTTCCATCTGAGAGAGGAAATCATGTGCAAGCTATTTGGGGAAGCCTTCCATCATGAAAGATGAAAAGCTGGCATTTACAGGGTTAATTCTCATCTCTGTGCTATGCCGAGTGAAATGTACAATATACTCTATTTCTCCCTGGTTGGGACTTGGACTTAACAACACAATTATTATACTGTCCGTGTTATTAACAAAGATCCGGTAGAAACATGCTAAATAATTTATGTAAGCAAAGCAATTTAACAATTGTGATCTAGATAACACTGTCAGGGAGGCAAGCTTTTTATTATAGGACTAAGTCTTATGTCTTATTATGATTTCTAGTTCAGCCTTTCCCAACTCAGGTGCCTTCCACATGGCATATGTTAGAAAAATGCTTGCTGAAGTGAAAAGAGGTCAGGGTCAGTGTCACACTCAGCCAATCTAGTCAGGAGATACAAAGCAGAGAGAATCTTTGTCTGGAGTGGGGAGGGGGGGTGCGGCAACATACACCACCCCCTCCCCAACACACTGCTGGTGGTAATTACCCCAGGCCAAGGATAAACAGAACAAATGTTCATACAACTGTGCCAGCCTCAAGGAGAGACAGCAGCAGAGGAACGAGAAATATTATTGTTTATACGATGTTGAATGCATTAACACTGTATTCCTTCTTGAAAGACAAGCAACTAAAGCACAAAATCCAGAATAAGAAATGACATACATTCTATGTAATATTTGTTACACTGAGCACTGCCTGTGGCCACCTCCATCTTGGGTCACCCAGCATCATCCAGCATGCTAAATCTAAATCTGCTTGTGTGTTTTCTTGGCATTTCCCTCTGTTGCTCTCTCTCCCCGCCTGACGCTCTCTCTCGCTCCTACATAAATCAATAAAACCTTTTTTGTCGGCCCAAGTTAAATTCCAAGCAACATGGGCAGGGAAACCAAAAAAAGGAAAAAAAAAAAAAAGTGATAAAAAAATCAGATTGGCTTCAACACACTGAATATAAGACATACAATTGGAGCTGAGACAGCTGACATGTTATTGACTGGAAATCATTCTCTGATCACTTATACAACAACCCCCACCCCCAAATGGCAGCCACACAAGGCTGTGACAAAGAGGGCTGTATTCCTGAGGATAACAGAAGGGCACGGGCGAATAATTTGCAGAGAAACTGAGAGTCAGTGCTGGTTTCTAACTTATTATTCCAGGGCCATGCCTTTTGATGTCCTGATTTAATGTGGTTGTAAGCCTGAACTAATCTGACATAATAAAAACTTAATTGGCTACTTCCAATTAACATTTCCCTTTAATCTGGCTATTTGTTTTCCTCTAACATAGATTGCTGTTCCTCAGGGCAGGATACACTCTGTGTCTTGTGCATGGTGAAATGATGTTCGTGTTTAGGGTACAGTTATGAACCGTAAGTCACTTCTAGTAATTGCGTGTCTGACCACTGAAGTGGCCGTATCTCCTGGGCTGCTGCCAGGCCGGATGGCGCTGGATGTCAGGATTGAGAGCAGGCAGGGTGGGCGGGAGGAGCTGGGGGCATCTGGATAATGCGGTGTTTGGGGAGGGGAATGCCTACTGCCAGGGCTCCTGCTTCTCCTCGGTGATGCTTCTGTCAGGCAGGGGAGGCTTCCAGACTGAAAATTCCCAGTGGGCAAGCATTCTGGAACCCAAAGAACTGCTGAGTACGGGGACTTCTGAGTAGTGTGCATTAGTATGCAAACTTTCCCATTATAGCTGATTTTATTATACTTTCCTTTTTGAAGTTAAACCATTTCTAGCATGCAAAATAAGGTTTATGAATTTATCATTCAGATTAATGTGGTATTCATCAACCCATGAAATATTAAAACCTATACAAGTAGTTAATGAAATAATTTTTATTTTTGGTAATTATTGATACATTTTGATATATTTTTACCTTCTTTTATTTTTTGGCTTTTTATTTGGAAATAATTTCAATCATGGATAATTTGTAAATATAAAAATAGTACAAAGAACACCCATACACTCATATACCCTTAACCTAGAATCACTTGTTAACATTTTACATGGTTGGCTCTGTGATTTGTATGCACTCTTTCTCTCTCTGGCTCTTCCTCTCCATATGCATTTTGTACATTTTATTATACGTATAATTTTATTCTAGAGGAACTGGAGGTATGTTACATATTTCATGGCCCTTTACCCCAAACATCAGTGCACTTATTTCCTAAAACTGTAAACACATTTAACATTGATAGAATTCTCTCATCTAGTCTATCGTATCAGTTGATCCAACCAGGGGTCCCCAAGCTCTGGGATCTAATGCCTGATGATCTGAGGTGGAGCTGCTGTAATAATAACAGAAATGAAGTACACAATAAACGCAATGCACTTGAATCATCCCCAAACCTCCTCATTGCTCCTGGTCTGTGGAAAAATTGTCTTCCATGAAACCAGTCCTTGGCGCCAAAAAGGTTGGGGTCCGCTGCTGTATAACATTCCCCCCTCTGGCAGAAGATCCGCTCTAGGGGCAGGGAGCACATTTGTTTGCCATGTGTCTTTAACCTCTTTCAACATGGCTAAGTTCTGCAGCCTTTCTTTGTCTTTTCTAATATTGATGTTTTGGAGATACCAGAGCATCGCCACCTCTCCCCATTTTGAAATAGCACATCCCTCACTTGCCTGATAGCCCCTCATGATCATGCTCAGGTTATATGTTCTTGTCTGGAATACTGCACAGGTGATGTTGTGTCCCTCTCAGGCTATCACATCTGGAGGGGCACCAAGTGCATCTGTCCCTCTATGGTGATGTTGACTCTAATCAGCCAGTCGAGTGTTTTTTGATTTCTCCACTAGATAATTACTGTTTAATTTTCTCCCCCATAACTAATAAGCTGTCTGTTGGGAGGCACTTTAAAGCCATGCTAATAGCTAATTCCTCATCAAGATTTCCCTCTAGGTTTAGCATCCATTGATGCCTCTGGCCTGATCCAATCTTTAATAAAATATGTACAAAATTAAGATTTTCCAATTTCAGCACTTCTTCCACATCTGCCACCAGCTCTAAATATTCTACTTGAAGCAAAATTCTCCCATTTATTTATTTACGTATCTGTTTATCATCAGTGTGGACCTATGAATTCCAGTTTTCCCAATGGTTTATAAACTGAAAATAGAATTTTAATTGAATGGTTTATTTACTCATTTATTCAGTGATTATTGAGTGTCTGTAGTAGGCAAGGCACTCTGATACATTGTGGGGATGCAACTGGGAGCAAAACATAGATGCAACCATACTTCCCCATTTTTTACAGATATATTGTGCCTGTAAGTGTATCCAGAAGTTTGAAGACAGCTATAGTTTAGAATGACTTGTCTATCAAACACCGACATGTTGAGAACTGTCCTAGATCTTGAGGGTACTGAGTCCCTACCCTCAGGGAGTCAAATGGGGGAGATATCAACAAATAAGTACATAATAAGTAAGGTATCAAAAGAGTTACTGGTTCTGAAAAAGGCTGTGAGAGAAAAAAGAAAACAGAAAAACAGGAGCTAGGATAGAGGATGATTCCCAAGGTAACACAGATCCTGCTGCTGCTGCTGCTAAGTCGCGTCAGTCGTGTCCGACTCTGTGACCCCATAGACGGCAGCCCATCAGGCTCCCCCGTCCTTGGGATTCTCCAGGCAAGAACACTGGAGTGGGTTGCCATTTCCTTCTCCAATGCATGAAAGTGAAAAGTGAAAGTGAAGTCGCTCAGTCATGTCCGACCCTCAGCAACCCCATGGACTGCAGCCCACCAGGCTCCTCCGTCCATGGGATTTTCCAGGCAAGAGTACTGGAGTGGGGTGCCATTGCCTTCTCCGAACACAGAGGCTAGCCATGATTAAATAGAATGGTAGGAGGACAGCTTCATAATGGTTTCTCATGAATGTTTGAGTGGCGTTTCTCTGGGCAGATGTTCAGCGCATTTTTCTCTTTTCTCTTCTTTTGCTTTTCCATGATCTTCTTCTAGCTTATTTGCAGCAGCCTCCCAAGGAGGACCAGAGCATATTCCTACTGTAGCACCCTTTGTAGGTGCAGCCTTTAGATTAGCAATTTCCCAACTGTGACCGCACATCAGTAATTTTATACCACAACACAAAAAACGACCACATAGTGTGGTACATATATACAATGGAATATTACTCAGCCATAAAAAATAATGAACCTGGGTCACTTGTGGTGATGCAGATGGACCTAGAGTCTGTCATACAGAGTGAAGTAAGTCGGAAAGAGAAAAACAAATATCATCTATTAACACACATATATGGGATCCAGAAAAGTGGTACAGATGAATCTACTTGCAAGGCAGGAATTACGATGCAGATGTACATGTGAATACAATGGGGGGCTGGGGGGTGGGACCAATTGGGAAAGTAGTATTAACATATATACAGCACCATGTGTAGGATAGCTAGCTAGCGGGAAGCCGCTGGAGGGCAGGGAGCTCAGCTCGGTGCTCTGCGAAGACCTAGAAGGGTGGGAATGGGCAGGGGAAGGTGTAAGGGAGGTTCAAGAAGAAGCGAATATATGGAAATATACACACATAGCTGATTCACTTTGTTGTACAGCAGAAGCTAACACAGCATTGTAAGCAATTATACTCCAATAAAAAGAAAATGAACACATAGCCAAACCAAGAGAGTTTACACAAAATAATACCACCTACAGCAAACATTTAACAGACATTTAGTAAGAATGCACTATGTGCCAGGCCACAGAAAACAATGATGGACAAAACAGTGCCTCTTCTCAGGGGAATGAAGATTCCAATGAAGGATACAAACAAGTAGGCAAGGTTCTATGACAGGTGTAACCACAGTGCTAAGCACGGGGCCCCAGGGGAGGTTATGCAAGAGAATTCCAGCCTAGACATGGTGGGGGCAGGGCAAGTAGGCAGAAAGTGAAGCCCATATTTAATGGTACAAGTTAGCCGGAGACCACCAGCTATTCCCTGCATCCAGGTGGCTGGGGTAGCATTGCCATGACACATCAGACACCCCGATTCCCTAGTTCCTCACTACATGCCCAGTGCCTGGCACATGGTAGATACTCAGTAACTATTTTGCTAAGAGTCAGTGCGTACATGCATGAGAGAGAGTTTGTCCTCAGAAGTAAAGATGACCTTGATAAAATTCAACATAAAATTACTTATATAGCATATTTGATTCTCCTTTCTGTACTGTCAACTTGACACTGCTGCTGTAGCTACATATTGAAGAGGAGGATAGAACAGTCTTAGAGCCTGCTACTATTAAACTATTTCTGCTGATGCCTGTAAATAGATGGGTTGTAAAACACATTATTTATACCTGGAAGAACTGACTTCACTCATCCATTTAATTTTTCCAATTAACTGAAAGCCAGGTGACTTGGCTTTGGTCCGCCCTTTGTGGTCAAAATTTAGCATCACAGTCCTGATTAATTAGTGATAAGTCATTTAGCTTAAAAGAGCATAAAGTACATGATGGCAAATTTAGAAGATGAAAATTAGGCCACAGAGTAGCAATGCATTCAAGTGCTGCTCTTTGTTATTAAAAATATCACTGCTAGAGTGGAACTAATAGAAGCTGCATGGGGAATCCAAGGCAAGGGTTCCTGACCTAGACCAGAGACCTATCCCATCCTGACTCCCAGCCCCCAACCCTTTACCTGGGACATGCCCACTCAGCTTCCTTGCCATTCTCTTTGCTGTGAGGAATGTGCATCTTTATGAGTAGGATAAAGGGCATCGTTATCAAGATAAATGCACAGTGGACTTGTGTGTCAATAAGATGTTGGTGTTTATTTGTATGAAAAATTTCGCTTGTCATCCACCAGGACTATATGGAAAAGGCATGAAACTTTTGGATTATCACCTCCTCAGCATAACAATAGGGGTTGAAAGTGCTGAAAGTCCTGAAGTTAGAAGCTTGGATTTAGTTCCCAGTGCCACTACTTAACGCTGTGCATCAGATTCCTCATTGTAAAATGGGAATTTCAAAAGTACCTACGTTACAAGGTTATTGTAAGAATGAAATGGTTACTATATGTAAAGCACCTCCGTGCAGTGACCCACTGATGCTCTCTAAGGCTCCTTTCAGAAATTTTGAGCGTCAAGAATGGGGTGCCAGAAGCCTAGACTTAGCACTCCTGCTGGGATGTGAGCAATTATTAACCAAGAAATTTGCCTGTTTCCCCTTCTTGTATGGTGTTCAGGATATTGTATAATTGGTTAATATTCACAGGAAATAATCTGTTATTGAGAAAATATACTTGAGAGCACATTGTGGACCTAGCTCTTTGCTAGATGCCATGGCTCATCTAAGTACAGCTTGATTCTGCCGTCAAGGAGCTTGCAGTTGAGTTACCGGAGACATAGAAAGGACACATGTCTAACACCACCAGTACAGCAGGCCCAGTGCTTAGTACTACAGGCAGGGGAGACTGTCAGTGAAGAGTCTGGAGAGAGATGAGTATTACTTATATATCTTAATTTTCCAAAGAAAGACATTATGTATGCACTTACAAAGCAGTTTATATAACAATGTGAGTTACATGATCCCATTCTCCCCCTCTCCTCTTTCTCTCTTTCACACATATGCACACACACACACGGCAAGAACACATTTAGAAGGATACACACCAAACTGCTAATTGTGAACATCTCTGACAAAGGGAGTGGGTCTGAGAGCAGAGGTTCCATTCTGCTTTTTTTATTTCTTATATGTTGATTGAATACTTTTTATAATAAATGCTTATTATTTTTAATCAGAAAAAATAGTGTAATATTTTCTTTTAGTAAAAATATATCAAAGTTAAGTCCCTGAAAAAGTTCCATTTATCTCTCACAGTCATGATTTTAACTTGATAGTCATACAACTTGTTCTTCCATTACAAATGAAAATTATGCAGTTCATTAATGTAGGTATTTGCAATACTCACAAACACTGTTTGTCATTTTGGAATGATAAACAGCTTAAATCCATATACTACTTGTGCTAAAAAAAAAAAAAAAATTTCAGGATCTTGTTTGATAAAGAATGTAAACTGTTTCCAAGATAACCAGTCATATCTCTAGAAAGATTAACCAAGCTTGTACCTCCTTCTTCATTTTAAACGCTCAGCTCTCTTCATTTCTTCATGGAAACCTGAAACTCTGACCCGCCTGCCCACACACACATAGACACACACACAACTTCGCATTTACTTGCTTTTCCATCAAGGACAAAAGGCACAACAAAACTAAATACACGCCTGCTGGTCTTTGAACTGTTTACTGCAGGCAGCTGTTTCATGACCTTTTCTGTCTTTATATGTCATAAACGATGACAGCCAAATGTTATGTGATTGTTCACAGAAGAAGAATATTAATTTTGTATGAATTCCCAGGTAACTGTTCTTAAATTTATGACCTTTCTTCTTGCCTTTCTCCTGCATAGATATTGTAACCCAAGAATATGGCAATAATATCCGGTAAAATATTAAATTTACAGTTTAATTCTCTTTACCAGAACTATCCGGTAGCCACATAACTAATTTTTAATTCCCTATCAGTCACTTTTTAATAGCAAAAAGAACTCTGTAAAATTAATTTTTAAAGTCTTTTATTTAATGCAAGTTATCTAAGATATTACCATTTCAACATGTAAACAATATCAAGATTATGATTGAGATATTTTACACTTTTTTTGTATGAAATCTTCAAACTCCAGTGTTCATTTTCCATGTACAGCACGTCTCAGTTTGGCGACTGGAAACCCCAGTCGCCTTTTGTGGCTGAAGGCTCCCATATCAAACAGCTGAGATCGAGACAGTGGCTGTTACTTTCTTAAACCTGCTGTCATCACTTTATTCTTGGCAGATTTAAAGGTACAAGATATTTCATAAGGTTTCTTTCCTTCCTAAAATTTAGTTCATAGTTGTGTCAAATTGCCTTCCTTAATGGAAAATATTTTATTTTTACTTTTCATCACTATTTATTTATCCTTTTGATGGATTTTTCCTACCAATAACTAGCCTTCTAAGGAAACTACAATATAAATACTTCTTATTTAGTATCTGTTAAATGATTTTCAGCAAAAGGTATAGTCTTGACTTTTAGACAAATGTAAAGTGAATGCATTCTGAAAAAGTTATTTTACTCATATGAGTGAAGTAAGCAGGTGTTATAACTGTTTCAAAGGAAAAGTCAGAAAAGCATGAATTTATATGGAGGTAAACAATGGTGAGATGAGTTGCAAAAGGGAACATAGCTGTTTGTCCCACAAGAGGGAAGAAGTCAGTTAAATCACTACCAGGTAGGACTGAGCTCACAGTCAGATACTTACATTTACAGAGAGTTACAAATTAGCTCAAAGACATTGAGTAGAACTAGAATCTGATAACCCAAAAGGGTATACTGTAGATAATGCAGACTTATCCATTAAAACACAAAATGGGTTTTACAAATAAAATTAGTAAATCTTGATATATTATTGGGTTGGCCAAAAAATTCATCTGGGTTTTTCTGTAACATGTTACAGAAATGAACATTTTGGCCAACCCAATACTTTTGTTGACTATATGTTGCTGAAATGTGGTTATAACATATCATGAATATACAGAATATACCTCCAATGACAACAGTCTATCAGCATTAACCACATTTTATGTCTGTTCTCATTAAATTATATTTATTCAATTATTCTTACTTAAAGTTTGAAGCACATTAAAAGTTTGTATGCTGCTGCTGCTACTGCTGCTAAGTCACTTCAGTCGTGTCCGACTCTGTGCGACCCCATAGACGGCAGCCCACCAGGCTCCCCCGTCCCTGGGATTCTCCAGGCAAGAACACTGGAGTGGGTTGCCATTTCCTTCTCCAATGCATGAAAGTGAAAAATGAAAGTGAATTCGCTCAGTCGTGTCCGACTCTTCGCGACCTCATGGACTGCAGCCTACCAGGCTCTTCTGTCCATGGGATTTTCCAGGCAAGAGTACTGGAGTGGGGGTGCCATTGCCTTCTCCAAAAGTCTGTATATCTACATCTAATCTGCCATTTGTTGTTCAGTGGCTAAGTCTTGTCAGACTCTTTGCAACTAGTTATGGAAACTAAGATAACATTTTAAAAATTAAATTGGCTCATTATCTCCTCTTGTCTCTAGGTTTACCATCTGCTTCTATAAAACCTTTTATCATAACTGATAAAAAGTTGATATTTTAACTAAGCTGAGGTTGGCTTCCTCTGTATTTGGAACAACTTGTGTTAAGAAACTAAAGAGTTGGTGGGGGGTGGGATGGGGAACAACAAGGAGAAAACAGATAAAATGGTAGACCCAGAGAACCCACATTATAAATACTATGACTAAAACGTATCTGTACTTAGGCCTTTGAATCTGATAATCCATTTAAGGCTACCTTGGCATCAAGCCCCAGTTCTGCTTTATTGTAAACTTAGGCAAGCCTGAAAGATTATGCTTCATTTTTCTCTTTGATGAGTCATAGAGTGATATTAGATGCTTGTTAACACCTCCAGCAATATGATTCTTTGAAAGGGAGATCTCCAAAAGTGCATTTCCACCTGAGCACCTCCCCCACAGGTATTAAAACAATGGGAAACAGAATCTGGCCCCATGCTGAAACCAGCCTTCCAGCACTGGATAAGTAGGTTTGGCTCTTTCCAAGCAGTCTCCCTGCCCTCCTGGTGGTGTCATCCAACCCATATGATGAGAGTTTGCAGGCTGTTGCAAAGGAACAGATGACCAAGCTTTTTGCACATTCTGCGGGATTATCACTCTGTTTCAGCTTTCACTGAAGAAGTTCCCACCTCTCAAGTTCATAAGGTAGACAATGAATAAAAATTTGTGTTCCTACGATTTTAGAAATGAAAGCACAATGATTTAAAGAAGAAAACCATTTTCTTTTGCCTCACAAGCGGGAAAAGAAATACAGCAGAACGAATATGCCAAAGCAGGGAGAAATGGCTGGTGGCATCCTAACAGGACATATGGGAGTGTCGGGAAATTCCTTGTGGGACAGGGTGACAGAGCAGAACAAGGGATGGGAAGTCAGGAGCCGCAGGGGCTGCACCCAGCTCTGCTAATTCTTACTCATCCTCAGGGAGCCTTGCCAAGCTTACCCCAGGTGTGGTCATGTTCCTCTAATTGGATAAGCTTTTATTTTTAATTAATTCTTTTAAAAGTAAGAAAAAATAGCATTGGGAAGTATTAAAATAAATCAGCATTTTTTTTTTTTTTTTTTGGCAAGCATCAAACTTTTAGATCCCTGGTAGAACCCAGCTCATAAATGTGTAAGGTGGTGTGTGCATCCTCAGTTGCTCGGTCACGTCTGACTCTTCGATCCCACGGACTGCAGCCCACCAGGCTCCTCTGTCCATGGGATTCTCCAAGCATGAATACTGGAATTGGTTGCCATTTCCTTCTCCAGGGGATCTTCCCAACCCAGGGATTGAACCAGCTTCACCTGTATTGCAGGCAGATTTTTTTTTTTTTTTTTAATATCATCTGAGCCACTAGGAAAGCCCTAAATGTGTACTGTATGGATATAGAAAAGGAGTGTCAAAGTTCAGAAAAGAGGAAAGTCCCCTTCAGTTTCTCCTTCAGCCTGAGGACCAGGACTCTCCCCTCTGTGTAAATTTACAAAGGCCTAGCTTCCTGAAGATGTCTCTGGATCTAACCTCCATCCCGTGTGGCCATGGTCAAGGTCTGTAGATCAGAATGCAGGGCAGTATGTGCAGCCAGGCCATGACATTTAGGAAGCAGCTGCTGTGTACCTATGTTGGGGGCTTTCAGAGTGAATATTTCCATGGAGTGGTTTTATTAACTATTTCTCTTTTCAACGCTTCCTATTATCTGTTATGACCTTTTTCCTAATAGAAAGAAGTGTTAAGGAGAACACTGGCCTTAAGAGTTTCTTTTTCCAATGCATATCATAGCTACTATTTTCAAGCACTAACTTTTTTGGATAAAATATACTTTTGAAATACTGTATTTCGAAATTCAGTTGACTCTCTTCAAAACTGTCAAGAAAACCAACTTTTAAAAGTGAAAAAAAAAAGATAATCTGTTTTTAAAAATGACAGATTATGTACTGTTTGGGGGAAGTAAAGTTAATAGTGAACAGACCCCTAACTTGCTAGGTACAGTAAATGCATTCACAGCCAGCACCTTCTACTCCTACAGTGGGATCAGGCCCAGAGACTGCCTTTGGAGGCCTGGACTATTAGACTATCACTGGCTTTTCCATCTCCACCTCCCTCAGCTAACGTTTTCCTTCCACTTGCTTTACCAGATCAGAGAAGAAATGGAGTGTAAAAGTTCCCTACCATAAGGCTGTCTTTCTTTCCGCTTTTTACTTGGATTGTCTATTTAGAAAGAGAGCACATACTCATTTTGGAAAATGTAAATAATGCATCATCATGGATAAAGAAGAAAGCACAGATGCTTGTAATCTTACCTCCATTGATATTTCTTGAAAAAAATTCCATGCTTCTCTTTTTAGAGAAGCTGTATAATTTAATGTGAATGGAATGATACTGAACATATTATTTTGCAACCTGGTATTATTATTATTCAAAAATACACTGTGGGGATCTTTCCATGCCAATCTTTTCATAATTGACATCATCCTTTTCATGGTCATACAATATTTCACTCTGTGATACATCAGCTAGCATTGATCTAATCAGCCACTTACGGATGAACGTGACAGCAAAAGATGAAACTGAAATAAAGTGCATAAATAAGACTAGGTCCAAGGCAAGAGTCCAGAGACAAAGCTATCCAATAGTGCCAGATGGAACTATGAGAAGATTAATGCCAAATCCAAGGCAGCAAATGATCAACTGAGGAGATGGAATATCCAGATGTTCTGGCAGTGTTAGAAGAAGGGGTTGTTATTATTATGAACATGATGCCAGAGCTCCTCTATGAACCAGAAATTATGTGTGGGGTTCAGAGTCTAGGAGGTAAACATAGCTCAGCTAAAGATATAGTCAGAGCCTTCAGACTAGATAATGGCTTAGTGCAAAGGTACAAAGGCAATCAGACATACCTGTTAGGCTGTACACACTAGTACAGGCTATGATGTACAAGTTGATATCCAGCCAGGAGACACAGGCAGGAGCTGATTCCCAACATCCAGGTGAGGGGCCTAGGTTCCACAGGGTGTGAGGAGGAGGTAGGGAGTAGACTTCAGGGGACTGAGGACAGCATCTCTGAATCTGATGCATGAGCATAGGACCACAAAACCTGGGAGGAGACACAGGACAGGAGCTTTCAGAACCTTGCCCTGGAAATCCAACAAGTGCTCTGGATTTCAGAGAAAGCTAAACACTGCTGATGCTGCTGGTTGAAGAGAAAGCCAGGTTATCTGTGATGTCTTCACAACAGACCAACATTTTGTAAAGAAGGTATGCAGTTTTCTAGTGAATTGAAGAGCTGCAGGCAGCCAGATCTCAGAAGTCAGGCCAAAGTAACTCGCTAATTCTCAGCTAAGAAAGGTGGGCTGAGCCTTTGCCAAGCCATCTAGCTTTATCCCGTTCTACAGTTCTAGTGGGCACCCAGCCAGCAGATCCTTAGCTTTATTCTACATGCTTTTTTTTCATTCATTCATTCTTTCAATAAATATTTATTGAGCACCTGCTGTGTGTCAGACACTCTGCTCTGTGCTGCAAACAGATAAATAAAACATAGCCCTTGCTCATTTCAAAGAAAAAGAGAAATCCTACTACACTACAACTGTGAGAGAGAGTCTATAGAGAAGTTTGAGTTGAAAGAGGAATAGTTTTATGCAAAAAAAGACTAGCATCACTTTAAAAATCAATAGGAGACTTGGGGTGGGAGAGATAAGCATTTGGCTAATATCTCAAATAGTACTTCTTATGAACTCAGTGGCTTCAAGGCACCAAATTAGTTAGGGTCATATTCATACTCACCAAATATTTATTAATCACCTACTATTTGCCAGACATTATTCCAGGCCCTGGGGATACAGTAGAAAGAAGAGAGACACTGAAATTTATGGCCTGGTGGTAAGGGAAGAAAATAAACAAGAAAAATACCAGTGACAAGGGCTATGCAGAGAATTAAGTTATAATAATGTGAGAGGCTGCTTTAGCCTCAGTGGTCAGGCATGCCTCTTTGAGGAACTGATTTTGAAGCTGAACTCTGAATGGCAAGAAGGGAGGCAAAACCTCCAAGCCTGAAATGTATGCAGTAGCCTGCAGGAACAGCAAGAAGAGGCTGTGACTGGAGTAGAGGGGCAAGGGGCAGGGTGGCAGGGGGAGAGGTCGTTGTGGAGGCAAGGACCGGTCATGCACATGACTTTGAGGCCTGTAGGACATGGGGAAGAGCTATGGACTGAGCAGGCAGCACGCCCAGTTACCTAGGTACTCAAAAAAAAAAAAGTAGGAAGATTCTTGATCTGGGTACTTCTTACCCTGTAACATTGATGGCACCACTGAGTAAATTCCATTTTGTCAGAACCTGATTTTAGGAATGCATTTACTGCACTTTCATACCTTAGGATCTAGTCATTCATTTCACATAAAATTGCTAAGTGCCTACTAGGTGGAGAAGTAGCAGTCAAGGGGAGGTGTGAATGACAAGAAGAGGCTGACCACGTGAAGACTGTCTAGGGCTGGAGGAGCTTTCCAGGCAAAGGAGGGAACAGCAAGTGGGAGAACTGCAGCCAGGAGCTTGCTGAGTCCAGAAGGGACTAGAAGGCCTGGGTGGCTGGGGCCCAGAGGGCAAGAGCAAGAGTGTTAGAGGTACAGCATCTGGTTCAGAGGGCTCCATAGGCTGTGGCTCTTCTGTGTGTTACAAGAAGCTGAGGTAGTGTCCTAATGCTTGCATTTTGAAAAGATCCCTCCCACTGCCATGTAGAGCTTAGAGTGTGGGAACCCAAGAAAGGAAACCCAGAGACCCCTGAAGAGGCTGAGACCACAGTGTGTGTAAGATGTGATGTCCACACGGGCTAAGCAATGGCCTTGGGGGAAGGGACAGTGAGCAGATTTAGAACAGATTCTGAAATGAACCAGGCAGGACATCATGATGACAGAATAGAGCAAGAGGAACCATGAGTGGCTCCTGAGTTTGGATCCTGAGCTCCAGGGCAGATGATGGTGGCAGTAAGTTGGGGGGTAGACTTCAAGAGGTCGGCTTTGGGTAGCAGTGGGAATCAGAAGAGGGTTGAGGTAGCAGTGTATGGGATATATTTTCGATTGCTCGTATTTGCAATTTCCACCAGACATCCAAGCAGCAGTGTTGAATTGGCAGTTAGATATTTGAGTGTGGGGCTTAGGAGAGAGGTCAGGGTTAGAGATGTATGCAAGGGATCACCAGCATTAAAACCCTGAAGCTTGTGCACACTGGTCCTTCCTAGCACAGACTCGAGAGAGGGTGCTGAACACATGCTGCTCTCTTCCTCATGCTCTTCTCTGGGAAAGTAAATGACACTGGCAAACAATCTGCTTTAAAAGATCAAGAGGATCCAAGGGACTTCTTGGTGATCCAGGGGTTAGGACTGTGCCTTTCAACACAGGGAGTGCAGGTTCAATCCCTGGTGGGGGAGCTAAGTTCCCATATGCCTCACCGGCCAAAAAACCAGAACATAAACAATAGATGCAACATTGTAACAAATTCAATGAAGACTTTTAAAATGGTCTACATTTTTAAAATGTTAAAAAATAATAAATGAATAAAGAGAATCTAGACAGCCACATTTTCAGCAACAACCAAAAAGAGGCATTGTCAGAGTTCGATGTGACTTGAGAAAGCTTCTGAAATTCTGACCTAATCTTCCAGTGCATAATTTTATTAGATGTGGACCTTTTATTTTTTTCTGCTTTTATGAACTTTCTCTTCAGTCATATGAGGATGTAGCTGAGGATCCTCATATATAACTTCCGCCAAGAGGTGAAATAGTTTATGCATGTTTCTTTGAGAGAAATTTAATCATCTGCATGATTCTTCAAGATATGAATTTACAGTTAATATTCTCCACCAAGGAATATTAGTAATATAAAGTATTTTGATCAGATTATTTCTGATAAAATAAGAAAGTCTGAAGGGTGTTAATGAAAAACAGTAGCTAAATCACACATAAAATGTGCTTATACCTTAAAATCACATTCTGTGGAAACAAGAATAGGCACATCTAGCTTTTAGAAAAATACAATGTATGGACAACAATGCTGCTATTCATTATGTAATGATAATTGTAATTATCTCTGCTAGGTTGTTTCTATGTAATTTAATTATTCACTCTAACACAGAATAATATTATTAAAGAATAAAGATGGTAATTTTTAATATGTTCTGCCCCGGGGTGAGAGTAGGATGTTTAATCAATGAACCACCCTCTCTGTTACCTTATGGATGACTCATTGATAAGATGTGTGCAATATAGCAGGCTGTTAGGTGTTCTCCCCTGCTAATGGATTATTCAAATCATTTTCTCAACCAGAGTGGAAAAAAAGTCACTGTCTGTAACCCAGAAATGATATTGGCAAAGAAGCTGAATAATCAGCAGAACAGCTTGGAATAGTGTTCGTTCTGGACGACTGACAAAATACAAAGAGAAAAAAAAAAAATCTTCTTTCGGGCTTGATGCAAGGCTGAATCCAGTTCAGATTTTCTTGAAAGTGGCCTACTTCTTTGCCTCAGATGTTTCATATTTTTGAATGTTTCTAAAAGATAAAGTTCCCCGAACCTATTATAAGAAGAAGTCTTTAGTAAAAGGCATCTTACCAGTATTACCATTTTCCTTCTTTAAAGACCATGGATCTTTTCAGTCCTTTAGCAGAAAGAAGTAAAATTAGAAAAGCTGCCACAAATTTTATCCTACTCCACAGCCTACCCCAAACGTGGGTTTATAACTAATATTCGTTATGATTAACCATAATAATTTTTTGACCTTTATGTCATTTATATAAAATTAATATGAGGTGGTTAAAGTTTGGGAATAGATTGGATTCTGAAAGACACACATTCATGTGTGCTCAAACACACAAAAGCCTACGTGTCTCAGGAAAATGAATACATCCACATTTTTAATTAAAGAAGAATGATCCAAAATATTTAATAAATACTCCAAGTGCTTTATAAAACACTAAAAATGTTTTGCTGCATATGTAATCTGGCCTCTATAGCAATGAAAATGTTTCGCTATTAAAGGATCTGACCATATAGGGGCCAGACTTCCAAATTTGGTATGAACAGCTCCTGCTCTAACAGGAACAATTAGGCAACGTGCACATGTCTTCATAAGGACCAAGATCATGGGTAAGCTACTAAAAAAATCACTCAGCACTTGCTTTTTGGAAAAAAGCATAATGTTAGATACTGGCTAAGTAATTATGCTGAAGTATGAATATATATTTAATAATTTATATAAGTGTAGATATACATATGTAATTGGTCCTGCTTTAAAAGAGATTCCAATCTGTCAAGGGAGAAATAAATATTTAACTAAATACTAGTGATTTAAATGAGATAAATCTCTCAAAACTCTTGGTTTTATTACATAATCTGTCAGAATCGTAGGCTTATTATTCTTTAATAAATGTAAGGAGAAGTGAAAAATGCAAAAGCTCCTTCTTTTGCTTGCTAAAAAATGTACATATATTTATATCTTTTAAAAACATTGTGTGTGTGTGTGTGTGTTGCTCAGTTGTGTCTGACTCTTTGTGATCCCATGGACTGCAGCTCAGCAGGCTCCTCTGTCCATGAAATTCTCCAGGCAAAAATACTGGAGTGGGTTGCCATTGCCTTCTCTGGGGGATCTTCCCAACCTAGGGATCAAACCTGGGTCTCCTCCATTCCAGGCAGGTTCTGTACCATCTGAGCCACCAAGGAAGCCCCTTTAAAAAACATTTAGCAACAACTTTATAGACAAGGAAACAATTAGACAGTCAGCGTTTCAGAATTTAAAAGTTAAAATTGTCAAGACCTAGTGACCGTCTCTGGAGTCCAGGTGTCCTCAGTAACTATTTTATAAATAACATTTTCAAGGACAGGTTTTCAAGTAGCGGAAATCAGAAAAGAATGGTGTAGTTACCTAAGTCTCCACAGTAAGCCAGAGTTCAAGACTGATACTCTCTCTTGTGGGTGTTCTCAAGTTCAGAATTCTTTTTTTTTTTTTTACTTTAATTTTTATTATATATTGGAGTATAATTGATTTACAATACTGTATTAGTTTCAGGTGTACAGAAAAGTGACCCAGTTATTCACACACATATACCCATTCTTTTGCAGATTCTTTCCCATAAAGGTTGTTGCAGAATTCTGCATAGAGTTCCCTGCATTATACATTAGGTCCTTGTTGATTACCTATTCTATATGTAGTATTGTGTGTATGTTAATCCCAACTCCTAATTTATCCCTCCTCTCCAACTTTCCCCTTCGGAAACCGAAAGTTTGTTTTTGAACAAATTCTTTTTTATTAAGCAAGATAGTGTCTAAATATCTATGTCGGCAAGGGAAATGGAAGCATCTCTTTTTCCTGAGATTCTTTTCACTAGAAGATGTTAATGGAGGAATTGGGCTCTCAAGGCTAATCACTAAAATCTTATTTGTTAGCATCAAGAGAAAAGGGAAGCTTTAAGAAACTCAAATTTATAATATGGAACTAGCAATCATGGAATACTACTTAAATAGCAGAGATATGTGATGGACTTTGGTAACACCTAATAAACAGCACCTCCTGGAATTCACACCCTGACATGGTTCCCTCACACTGATTCTAGGTTTGGCCATGTTCACCACGTTAGGTACCAGAACGTGAGTAAGCATGATGTGAGCTGAGGTTTGGTAAGTGCAGCTTTGAACGGCAGGATCAGGAAAACTCACAGTTTTTATTTAACAAAAGGGAATTAGTGACGGTTTTTAAACAAAAGGGTTGACAGATTCAAAGTAGTGCTTCAAGAATATGATTTGATTGTGGTGTGGAAACTAGAGTCACAGGGAGAAGCTTGGGTGGTGATCAGGGTAGAGAGAACACTTGAAAGATTATCATTCTCTAAGTTGGCCTCTGCATTAGAATAGAAGAGCAGACAATCAACGCTGAGATTTCTGTTTATTAATAAAGGACCACAAGAAGGGACTAAAGCACCATGGTGATGCAGTAGCTTTCTTTAACCACTAGGGGCAGGGGTGGACAGTTCTAGCCAAGTCCCTCCAGAATGTTCTCCAGGATCCATTCATCCTTTCATGGTCGTGAGAACAAAGACAGCAACAAGGCAAGCTCATGGCATTTGTCTTTTGGTTTTATCTCCTTTCCTGGCATCCCATGAAGGCACACTCCAACTCATTCCAAGGACTCCAGAAATTTCTAACTAATCTGGATGGCTCACTTCGAACATAATGATCTAAATTTGCATTCTCCTGATTTTCAGAATTCACAGCTCAAAAATCCTAAGTTGCTCAAACTTTACAAATAAGGCAAAGAAGTCATAGTTAATAGTGTATAGAAAGCCATAAAAAGACAGTAAAGAAGTAAAATATTTTGTTGTTTTTTTTTAGAAGTAAAATATTTTTAAATGACAGTAAAATGATGATGCATTCGCATGACCATGAAGCCAAGAGTGAGTATCAAGACCCAGGTAGGAAGGAGGCGCTGCCAGCAGAAGAAAGCACTGGATGCTTTACGCCTGACTTCCGGAAGTTACACAAAGAGGTCCTCCCGAGAGAGCAGCAGATTCATACTGTGTGTCTGGGAAAGTGAGTCATCATAAAGATTTCAGATAAAGTCCTAAGAGGGACAGGCCAACAGTGGGATGCACCATCCTCCTCAGGGTGAATGGAATTTTGTAAACAGTCAAAGTGGAGAGGTGAAGGCAAGGTGAGCCTGGGACCAGGAGACTAGCTATAGGTGTGGCCTAGAATAGAGCACATACTGGTCCTAATTAGTGGCCACAGTTACAGCACATGGAGGCTTGTATTCAGGAAGATGTTGGAGTATTGTGTTGGCCAAAAAAGTTAGTTCAGGTTTTTCTGTAAGGTCTTATGGAAAAATCCAAACGCACTTTTGGCCAACCCAATAGAAGCATAACCTTGGGAACTCACATAGGGGACTCTCCTAAGTGGACTTGGAATCAGAGGAGAGTCATCCTGCCTCAAAAGACTGAAGCTGCCTATTTCAGAAGCTGAATAAGTGGGGACTAACCAGAGTAGGCCAGAAGTGTCTGTCAAAGCATCATAGTATGGAAGCCAGATAGGTACCCCTTTTGGATAAGTCATGGGGAGTGAGGAGAGAAGAGCCCTCAGGAATATTTATCAGCGATTTTGTTACTCACAGTTTGTGGAGTAATCCATGCTGGGTACACTTGATTGAGGCCAGTGCTGATTCCTGGGGGGAAGAGGGCACAGCTGTCAATCAGTGCCATTCTTCCAAATCAGGTGAGCTGCCCCCGGGGTGACAGTGGGAAGTCAGGGCTACAGACTGACTGGCTGATTCCCCCACTCTCCAGTCCTCCCACGACACCCGCTCCTAGCAATCCCCAGGACCAATTTATTCCAACCATCTGCTTTTCTCCGCTTCTGTTCCCAGGCTGCAAATGATGCTGGAGAAATCAGATACCTGTGCCAGTTGGCACCAGGACAACCTCAGCTGGGCCCTCCATACTACTCAGCAATCCTTTCACGTGTCCTAAATACTTTCTATTTACAGTGCCTGAAGCAGCTGTTCCAAAGCCTTTTATTTTCCTCAAAATCCCTCTCTCTCTTCCCTTTCCTCATTCTCAGCTACTGACCCTGCTTCTACCTCACAGAGAAAATAGAAGGCATCATCTCTGCTCCCCTAGTCCCTAAAATAGTACCCCAAACACAGTGTGTGTGTGGGTGTGTGTTAGTCACTCAATTGTGTCTGACTCTTTGTGACCCCGTGGACTGTAACCTACCAGGCTCTTCTTCCATAGGGATTCTCCAGGCAAGAATACAGGAGTGGGGTGCCATGCCCTCCTCCAGGGGATCTTCCCAACCCAGGGATCAAACCCACATCTCCTGCATTGCAGGCAGATTCTTTACCATCTCAGCCACCAAGGAAGCCCCCAAACATAGAAGGGGTGCAATAAATAAATGAGTGAATTTATGATGAATGATAATTGGTACATGTCAGTTTCTCTTCCTTCCTAGCCATGTATCAGGACCTATTCCTGCTTCCTTCATGCCTACGTAAGAGAGAAAATTCTGTTTTTAAGGCCAGTCCCTCCAGTGAGGCTCCCAGTTCTGTCTGCCCCCATCTCTCCCAGGATTCAGCTGCATTGCTGATGTTCCCCACCTTCTGTATCTCTTTCCATCCTCTACACTTCAGCCCCCACACATGGTCTGAAGGCTGTGGCTCAGTGTCATCCAGCAGCTATGTGCTGAGCACCTATTGCATCTAAGGCACTGCCCTTAGCACTAGAGAGAGAGTGGTGGGCAAGAAAACAGAAAATAATCTCCTGCCCTTTAACGGAGGGAAGGCAGATCACATCCTAATGAAGGAAACAAGTTATAAATAGATGTGTACAAACGCCTTAGGAAAAAAATATGCAGGAACGGGGCAGAGAGTACTAGGGCAGGAGTGGAGATGATCCTTTATGGAGCCATCAGTAGTGGGGGACGCTGAGCTAAGATCTGAAGGCGGTGAAGGAGTAAGCCATGTGGAAAAACAGCATTCGAAACAGAGGGCACGCCCGGTGAAGGACCAGGGCCAGGGCGGGTGTGTCCTTAGTGTAAGTCAGGAGTGACTCAGAAGATGGTGGCTGGAGCAGCGTGGGGAGGGGACTGGAACAGGATGGGAGGTCAAGGGGACCAGGCCTGCAGGGCCTTGGGGATGCACTGCGGGCCTGGACTCTGGGTAAACTCAGAAGCTCAGGGGAAGGTTTCAAATAGAGGGATGACACGAGCTGACATAGATAAAGGATCCCTCTGGCTGCGGTGTTGCAAATTAAAGGGGCAGGAGAAACAGGAAGCGTGGTGAGGATCACCCAGGCCCACCATCCTGGCCCATCTTCATTCACTCCTCTCGGCTTTAGGTTTCCACTGCCCTTCTGAAAATACCCTTGGCTAAGGTCACAGATAAGTGCCAAATGCCAGGCCCTGGAGCTTCTGCTACATGTCTGTGCTCCTTTATGAAACCTCAGGGCCAAAGCAAGCCCACCCGTGCTCTTACCTGTTACAGGTGCTGCCCAGGCAGAAGACCCCTCCTGTCCGGTGCAGGGGAATCACAACAGCCCTTGAGGCCTGACTCTCTCTTCCCCATCTAACTTAGAGCATTGTTTGCAGACCAAACTCCTGTGAAGGCTGACAGGTGATGGGAACTGAAAGGACCCCCTCACCCTCCGCAAGACGGCAGACTTCTCACCTCCCCAGAATCGGCCTCACATAGGCAGGTGGTTCAGAGCTGCCACACCTCAGTTTTCCTAAGAATCCCCTCATCTGAAGTTTTGTGTCAATTGTCAGCATTTTTAAATGTTGGTAATGCACTTAAATTTTGAAAAACATTTTATGAGCCAAACAAAATGTATTTATAAGTCATATGCAACCAGTCAGGCACCAGTTTGCCGCTTAGAGGAATTTTTTTTTTTTGAAACCTAATAAGCTATAGTGCAGGAAATAAACAAAAAATGCCTTTTCCTTTCTCTCTCCTCCCCACCACTCTTTCCTCAGACTCTTCTGATGAGCCCTCTGCTCTTTTCCACACCTTAATACTGGTGTTGCCCCCAGAGTTCTCCTTACGCTTCTCAAACTATATGCATCAAGACTGCTCCTTTATACTTCTTTGATTTCTAAGTATCTATATGCCAGTGATTTCCATATTTAAGAAGGCTAACCTGAGCCTCTTTCTTAAGCTTTAAAACCATTCTTCTTCTGATCTTGAACACGTGGGTGCCCCTGAACTTCTCACATTCAACTAAGGTGAAATTAGGGCCACTGTGTTCCTCTCAATATTCTACCTTACACCATTCCCCCTTTCTTTCCTCTGTGTTCCTCAGCGTAGTAACACTACCCGCTGAAAGAGAGAAACCACAAAATCTTAACACCTTAACAGCCACAGTAAGACTGGATTGCTTGCTCCCCAGCCCAGTGTGGGTCACTGTCCGCTGCAGCCCCGCAGGGGTGGGGTGGTGGGGAAGTCCTGCTCCAAGCACTGCTCAGGGCCAGCCTCCTTTCGTCCTGTGATGTGGCATCTTCAACAGCTTGCCTGGAAGGTTACTGCAGATGGAGAAGAGAGAATGCACAGACCTGGACGTGGGATGTGCGTCACCTCTGCCCACACTGCACTGTGCAGATATTTACCCCCGACCAATTGCAGAAGGTCTAGGCAGTGACGGAGAAGGCAATGGCACCCCACTCCAGTACTCTTGCCTGGAAAATCCCATGGATGGAGGAGCCTGGTAGGCTGCAGTCCATGGGGTTGCTAAGAGTTGGACACGACTGAGCGACTTCACTTTCACTTTTCACTTGCATGCATTGGAGAAGGAAACGGCAACCCACTCCAGTGTTCTTGCCTGGAGAATCCCAGGGATGGGGGAGCCTGGTGGGCTGTCGTCTATGGGGTCGCACAGAGTCGGACACGACTGAAGCGACTTAGCAGCAGTAGCAGCAGCTAGGCAGTGAACTCAGCTGCGTGCCCTGGAAGAGGAGAAGGAAGAACACGGCACATTGCTGGGGCTCTCAGTCAGGCTACACAGACCTCCAAGAGAGAAATGGGAGAATCAACCTGCATTTTGTGGGTTGAATCTTAGTAGTTCTGCCTCAGAAAATTCTCACCCCTTCTGCTCTTTTTAAGCCTCAACCTCATCACTTCTCACTGGAGCCTTTGACACGGCCCTTGTCCTTCACTGGCATACTATTGTTGCCATCAGGAGGAAAACCAATCCTGCTCTGCTGCTGCTAAGTCGCTTCTGTCGTGCCCAACTCTGTGCGACCCCATAGATGGCAGCCCACCAGGCTCCCCGTCCCTGGGATTCTCCAGGCAAGAACACTGGAGTGGGTTGCCGTTTCCTTCTCCAAAGCATGAAAGTGAAAAGTGAAAGGGAAGTCGCTCAGTCGTGCTCTAGCTGACTTTAATTGACCTTCTTAGTTTCCTCCTTCAATCCTTTCTGCAACTCCCTCTATGACCTACACCAGAATTCCTTACATTTTTCTTCAAATAGCTGCCCAGAGTTTGTGTGTGTGTGCGTGCCAGGGGTATTCCTTTGTTCTAGAATGTCCAGCCCTGCCTCCACCACCTCAAAAATCTTCTTTGAGCCTCAATACCCATCTCGAATGTCACTTTTTCTTAGAAACCTTCCCAAACCCCACAGTCAGAAATAATTTGTCTGTGTGTCCAAAACAATTCCTATTACAGTATAGCATTTTAGCACATTTACTTATAAATGTTTTTGTGTATCTCTGCTCCCATAAGACTGGGGATTTCTTGAGAAGGACTATGTTTTATGTAAAATTCCTTTGGCTCTATTTGCCAACCCTAAATATTATTTAAAACTGGCACACACAAATGCTCAGCTGATGCTTGGTGAATAAATGAATTTTTTGGTAATTATACCATAATGCAAATTAGAACTCTAAATTTTTAGACTAATCCAGTCTAGTATTTTTCTTCATTTCAGAGTTTTACTGTTTATGCTTGTAGGGAAAGGGAAAATTAGCCAAGATAGTGTATCAGGCTCTCTCACCCCACAGCATCTCACTCTTGCCCCATGTTTTGTAAATAATGATTATGTAACATCTGAGATCACTTATAGAGCTGTGCACGCATGTCTCAAGGTATTCATCTGGACATGGGCTACTTTTGTTATATAAACCTCACCTGGAAAAGCCCTGGTGCTGGTGTGTGGTACACCTGTATGAGCTTCACCATTTAAGCCCTGGCTGCTGCTGTGTTGGGGCTCTACACTAGAGCAGCATCGTGGTTATGTTGTATGAGATTATGTTAGGGCTACATTATGGTTATGTTGTGCCTGCTGTGTCGGTTGCTACGTCAGCCAGGAACAAGGCTGTGTTATGGCCACCATGCCAGCCAGGGAGAATAAACATGTCTGCAGTTCCTAGGGCTCCTCGAGTCTCTGTCCAGCCTCTTAGCTCATGCCTTGCCTACCCTGGGTTCAGGGGACAGTGCAACAGTATGAACTATGTGAATAGCAAGACAATGCTGTAGGAGCTATTAGCTATCTAAATCTCATAGATTGTATATGAAAACTTGGTAAAAGTAGCATCCTTCACCAGCTAAGTTAGCAAACTTTTCTCTGAGGACTGTAGAGAATCCTATAGTGAATTTTTGGCTACATCTCAGCAAGAGGTAAGACCTTCTGGATCTCACCCTCTTCATCTAACTAGTTTTACAAATTGCAAATCCTAGACTCACTAAAGAGTAGGTAAAGGAGAACAGACATTTGATGGTTTTTTGAGAACTGGTTATTTCTTCCACTTCTACTTACTTAGAGTCATTTCCAATAAGAAGGTGAGTACAGGCAGGGCAAAGGTGGGAATCTCAATTAATCCAGTGCTACCTGACTTTAAAACTTGGATAAAGGCTACAATGGGTTTTGATACTACCTAGTAATTTCAGATTGCCTTGCCTTTCTTGTCCTATTTATCATGAATAAGTAGGAGTGAGTGATAAGGAGAGAGCCTCATTATTAAATGAGACATGCAGAGAACACTAACTTGCTTGCCCACATCTCTGCCTCTCATACCCAAGCTGAATGTCAAGGTAGTGAATTAAAATTATTCATACCCTTGGCCTCATCTATCACATCTACGTGAATGACTTCCAAATGTATGTCTTGAGTTTAGATGTCTCCTCCAAGTTCCCTGGATCTGACTGACTCTGGGCATTTCCACTCAGATGACCCAGGAGACTCTAATTCAGCATGTCAAAAACTGAATTAATCACCCTCCCCCTGCCCCCCAAGTCTACTGCAGTTCCTATCATCTCTTGTTCAATTAACAATATCGTCATTCTCCCAGGCAGACAGGATTGAGAACACAAGGTCATCTTTGAGGGCTCATGCATTTCATCAACAGTCATTTCTTAGCCACATTCATTCTGTCTCTGCTCAACCATTATGATAAGGTCTCATTCTGTTCTTCCTATTTTTGAATATAGGCAGCCCAGAGCCGAACACTCATAATGTCAGTCTCACAAGGAAGGGGACAAGCCAGAGCTAACAGCAGAGTCACAAAGGCAGACTGACCACATCCAGGTCTCACTCTGGCACTTAATATCTGAATGACTGGAATATCAGGTCGAAGTCTTTACATGACAAAACCAGGAGGGTGCTCTTTTACTCAGAATTTTGTGACGTCAACAACTACAAAAAATGAACTTGTTGATTTGTCAGGAGTGGACCCATGACAGATAGTTGGAAGGATAGTTATACAAATTTAAAAGGGTATTTTCAAGGAGCTGGAAATGAATCACTGGTTGGTTGTGTGTGCTGGGCCATCCAGCTTCCTAATCATTACAATGAATTTTGCAGAGTTGAATGGCATGGAATATTTCAGTTCAGTTCAGTCACTCAGTCATGTCCGACTCTTTGCGACCCCATGAACTGCAGCACACCAGACCTCCCTGTCCATCACCAACTCCTGGAATCCACCCAAACCCATGTCCATTGAGTCGGTGATGCCATCCAACCATCTCATCCTCTGTTGTCCTCTTCTTCTCGTGCCTTCAATCTTGCCCAGCATCAGGGTCTTTTCAAATGAGTCAGCTCTTTGCATCAGGTGGCCAAAGTATTAGAGTTTCAGCTTCAACATCAGTCCTTCCAATGAACACCCAGGACTGATCTCCTTTAGGATGGACTGGTAGGATCTCCTTGCAGTCCAAGGGACTCCCAAGAGTCTTCTCCAACACCACATTTCAAAAGCATCAATTCTTCAGCACTCAGCTTTCTTTATAGTCCCACTCTCACATCCATACGTGACCACTGGAAAAACCACAGCCTTGACTAGATGGACCTTTGTTGGCAAAGTAATGTCTCTGCTTTTTAACATGCTATCTAGGTTGGTCATAACTTTCCTTCCAAGGAGTAAATGTCTTTTAATTTCATGGCTACAATTACCATCTGCAGTGATTTTAGAGCCCAGAAAAATAAAGTCTGCCACTGTTTCCACTGTTTGCCCATCTATTTGCCATGAAGTGATGGGACTGGATGGCAAGATCTTCATTTTCTGAATGTTGAGCTTTAAGCCAACTTTTTCACTCTGCACTTTCACTTTCATCAAGAGGCTCTTTGGTTCTTCACTTTCTGCCATAAGGGTGGTGTCATGTGCATATCTGAGGTTATTGATATTTCTCCCGGCAATCTTGATTCCAGCTTGTGCTTCATCCAGCCCAGCGTTTCTCATTATGTACTCTGCATATAAGTTAAATAAGAAGGGTGGCAATATACAGCCTTAGGAAACTTCAAATAGGTGCTTATGCACATTCGTTAAAGTGCATAGTACCAACAGGCCATGGGGAAAATGACGTGAACCTGGCCCACCGTCAGGATCAGATCTAGAGAGATGCCTACCTGGTAACATTTGCACAGAGGAAGTGAGAACCTGTGGGGGAAAGGAGGACAACTCTAGGGACCCAGAAGCGCTGGTGTGGGAACCTCCTCTCAAAGAGATAGTCACGAACCTTGAAAAGGTATTTCTTAACTGGTCTAAGGCAGGAGAGCTCTGAAGGGTGAGGAAACAGAGGAGGTCTGCAGTGTCACGGACATAGTAAGGGCAGTAAATTGGGGGGCAGTGAAGCAACGCTGGTCAGACGGTGAAGTGACAGGAAGGCCTGTGGATTCCAGACAGATGGGACTGTGGATCTGGAGGTGGCAGCTCTGATCAAATGAGACAGCCCACCTCTCCTAGAGGGAGACTGAATAACTTGGAGGGAGCTTCCAAATTTGGTTTCCAGAGAATCACAGCACTGATATTAGGAAAGGTAATACATTTACACTCACTGAACTGAGAGACCTGGGTTTATGTATTGAAGTAGAGCAAATTATTGTGAATGCACTTGGGTACCAGTTTGTCTCTAAGTCCTTTTCTCTAGGAAAAGAATGTTAGTCTGGTCTGCATCCTTCTTGGACCTTACATATAGTCTGTGCCTTCAAATTATCTTAAATCTGGATATCTTGTTTCTTACTCCAAGATTGTTAGTAACTAGCTTTTGCTTTTTGCTTATATGCTTGCTCAGAGCATTACCTTTATGAACAGTAATTGTCAGTTGATTTTCAGTGAAATCTTTGCATCCTTCCAATATAATCTTCAGAATGCAAACAGTGTCTTTGTGATGCTGCAGCTCTCTGCCTCCTTAGCCAGATCCAGCCTGTGTCTGTTTCAGGTCTCTCTGGTGGCCAGTTGGAGCTGGTGTAATCAGTGTTCTGGAATCTCCTGGGGGTTTTAGGTGGAGCTTTTAAAACACTTCTTTGAAAGGCAGAATTGTTTGTTGTTTAATAACAGGGCTGAAAATAGGTACCCAATCCAAGGATATGTGACTGATGTGGTATATCTAATGTTTTATTATTAATCATCTATCTCATAGTTTTCAACTATTTGCTGACTATAATTTAATTCAGATATTCATTTACCCCTAGAATTCCAGATGTATTTTTTTTCTAAATTACAGTCTAGCCTTACTTTGAACAGTAACTAAAACTATCCTTTCTCCAGTCAAAGAGAAACTTCTCTAAAAATCAATCAATCATAGGAATATTTCTAAAACCTCCAGGTAAAAGTACTAATAGTTACTCATCAAATTCACACTCAACCCCACAAAAGTGTGACCTTCTAGTATTTACTGTTAACATATATCCTTTTGGACAGGAGAATGGTCCTCTACTGAGTAGCTATGATTTGATTAAAACCAATACTTAAGTATCTTAGTTTAATATATACTTCTTTCTCCTGAAGTTGTTAAGAGTTGCCTAATTTGATCTCTGTATTTCTAGTCACTTCCTTTCTTAACCAGGGTTCTTAATCGGAGTATGATTTGAGAAACTATTTTCTCAGTTCTCCCAGTCATGGCCCTTAACTAGTACCACTCAATACATAGGGAAGAAGTTAATTTGTTACATACTATAGAGGAGCCTGGTGGTCTACAGTCCAGGGGTTGCAAGGAGTCAGACACTACTGAGCAACTAACACACACACAGACACATACATATACACTTTTAAGACATTACAGCTCAATTCTATTGCCAAAGACGGGAGTGGAAACTCTCAGTAGGTTAATCTTAAAAATCACTCTTCATGTCATCACCCTTCTCAGAATCTTTCAGTAACTCTCTAGAACTATAACATGAGGTTTGAATCCTTTAACATGTAGAGCCTCCTATAATCAGGACCCAGCCTACAGTCAGGCTTTAGCCTGACCACTGGCATCTCTCCAGTTTTTCAACCCATGTTGGGTCACACCAGAAAGTACTCTTCCAGCATTTCCCTCCATGCCTACCACCCTAGTCTCTGTCCCCATTCACTTTTTAAGGCCAAGCTCAGATGTTACCTTCTACATGAAACCTTCCTGACTCTCACTTCTGGATGATCTCTACCAGATTTTACTTTTTTATTTTGTGGCACTTACTACTGTCCGTCTTTTCTTTGAGTGCTTCTCCTGTCAACCCCTTTGGCCTGAAAGCTTCCCAAGGGAGGAACACTGCATCCTCTTTTCACCCCTTATGCTCATGACTAAGAGGTATAACGTCCATAAAGCTTGAGTAAAAACACGAGTGAATGAATGGGAACAGAAGTACTTTGCTGGGAGTACTTTGTTTAGAAACTGTCTGTGATGCAGGAGACACGGGTAGATGCAGGTTCAGTCCCCAGGTCAGGAAGATCCCTGAGAAGAGAATGGCATCCCACTCCAGTATTCTTGCCTGGAAAATCCCATGAACAGAGGAGCCTGGAGGGCTACACTCCATGGGGTCACAAAGAGTCGGACGCAACTAACGCTTTAAACATAATCCATTCCTTTGTAGTGACTGCTACCTATTACTTTATCTGAAATCAGCCCCAAATATGAAAACTAAGCTTCTTTTCTTAGTCAATCATCTCAACGATAATAACAACTTTTAAAATTTGCATTTCTGAAGAATGTTATATCTGAGATTTCTAACGTACTATTGGAACGTAAGTTGTGCCACGTGTGGATCTGTCAGAACTTTACTAGCAATATCTGTGTTATACCTAGAAGGCGTTCGTGGCCTTCAGCACCTTAAGAGAATGTAGAGGGATAAGAATTATTTCTCCAGAGGCCAGGCTAAGACCACATTTGCCTTTTCACCTTTCAAGTTTACAGTGTGCAGGGATTGTTTTGTCTTCGTTTTGTTTTACGGCAGCCTTGGATGTATCACGCCCTGTATCGTTACTTACTTGAGTTGTTTAACTTGCTTCCCAGTAGGAGACTACCATGCAATTCCTCTTGATTTCCACAATGCTACATATCCATGGCTATTCTTTCGGCTTCAGGAAGTTACTTGTCATCAGTATAGGGCTGGCATTGTCAGAATTTAAGTTCTGACAGTTAATCCATCCTCTCTTTTTCAGAAACGAGTATTTTTTTGGCCTGTGCCCCTGGTGCATCCCTATGCAGGCAGCCTCTTCTTTAGTAGTTTTCATAATTTATTAATTTTTATTTTTGGCTGTGTTGGATCTTAGTTGTAGCACTTAGCGCCCCCTGGCAGGTGGGATCTTAGTTCCCTAACCAGGGATTGGACCCGCATCCCCTGCATTGGAAGTTAGATTCTCAATCACAGGACCACCACTGAAGTCCCTGGAAACTAATTTTTTAAGAGCCCAATGCACATGCATATATGTAAACACAAATATCTCCCAAAGTGTACCTGCAATAGAGATAAGATTTTTTTAAGAAATTGCCATATGACATGCTATCAGGAGAACTTTTCTCAGATTAAAAGTTATAAAATATCTTCACCTCCAACCTGGCAGTATAAAAAATAAATCAGTTTGAATGGTGAAAAAATTCAAATGGACACTTCAATCTTTCAGAATAAAAAATATCTGAAATGCAGGAGTAAAGATAACATGTGTGAATCATTTAGAATGAAATATTTCCTCCGGTGCCCATTTCTCCAAAATGAATTTGTATTTCCTGCCAAAGGCACATAATCTTTATATTAGGATATTTCAGGTAAGTAATTTTGGGTTTTTACTGAAACTCATAGGAAACCGTTGTTTGTGTTTTAATTAGTTCTCCCACAAGTACTGAGAAAGCAGAGGTAAAGTGTTTCCATAAGACACTTGCTTTGGGTGAAACACTTTTAAAGGGAGTGCTTTAGTGAGTTGGCTTGTTCCCTAGAAGGTCTGTCCTGTGGGTCTGTTTGGGCACGAGGCCAGACACACCCTGGAAGTGACCTGGGGGATTTGATGTTGCAAAATTTCCCTTTCTTCTCTCCTCCCTCTCTTCCCTCTAACAACAATTCCCTGCAAGTTGCCAAAACAAAACAGGAACCTGGAGAAGTTATTGTTTTGGGCTTAAATTTTGGCTGAGTTCAATCCTTTCACAGTAAGGAGAGCACCTGTGTGTCACCTGAGAGTCTGGAAATGGGACTTGATTCTGCTGCGAGTGAGCAGTCTGTGGGCGAACATGTGAGGAAGCACTTTATCAGCACCCCTGGGCTGTGCCTGGTTCTCATCACAAGTCGAGGGATGTGCAGGGTCCAGAAGGACAGGCAGGCCGTTCTTGATTGGGTGAAGGTCTGTCTTTCCCTCTCTTGTTTGAAAAAACCATCTGCAAAAATTAATGGGTGAGAAGGCTTCTCCCAACTCAAATATGAGGAATATGATATATAATTGTATTTTTACTGTAGAGAGACTGGCTTTACATGTATGACTGCTTTTCAGTAAAGAAAAAAATTTGTTACAAGCCAACTAATAAATGATCTGAATCTTATTACCAGATATTTTAAATACATTCTTTAAGTAGAGAATGCTGGCAGTGAGGGAGTCAGAAAGAATAAAAACTGAGCGTAAAAGAGACCACCTGCCTTTGCCCTTCTTCCCCAACCTCATTAGCATGATGGAGAAGAGTCAGTGGGCCTTTAAGGACCATTAGGAAGCTTCTAGAGGCTGCATGGGACGCGGAGGAACATATTAAGCAATGTGTCTGAGTTCTCAAGGAGAGCAGTTTATTGGTCTCGCCCACACATTGGAGGAGTGCCTCCCTGTGGAACTCAGGGTGGGAAGTCAAGGTGAGAAACTAGACCCGACTCTCTCTGTGGCAGCCTGAAAATCCAGCCTGGTCTGGATTTTATATCTGTAGACAAGGATGGCTGATGTCCAGTTTGCCCAGGACTGTTTTAGTTTTTAAACTGAAAGTCTTGTGTCCCAGGAATTCCCATCAGTCCTGGTCTCTTGGGACACGAGACTTTCTGTTTAAAAAGCACAACAGTCCTGGGAAAACTGGGACTTAAGTCGTCCTGAGACACCACAATTTAGACTCTCTTCTTGGGGACTTAGACTTTAAATCGTCTAAGTCAATTTAGACTTTCTCTCTCGTACGTTTTCTAAGGCCCAGGCGCTCGAAGCTGGCTGCATACTGGAAACATCTGAGATGTCAGAGTCACTGGTGTTTGTGTCCTGCCCCCAGAGAATAGGCTTTCTGTGGTCTGGGATGCAGCCTGGCCTCTTTGATTTCCTAAAGCTCCGGTGTTTCTAACGCACAAGGTCACTTTGGAAGCTCTGGCGCTAAATGATTTTGCCAAATCATTTGACCTCCCTAAGCTTCAGTTTTTCTTGTGATAAAAACTTGCCCTACTTTTTTGCATTATTACTTTTACAGTAACACTCAAGCTTCCACAAGTTGGAATGTTCTGAGCCAGTGCATAGGAATCACTGGGGATCTTGACGAAGGGCAGATTCTGATTCAGTAGGTATGGCAAGAGGCTGGAGAGTGCATTTCTAAGGAGCCCCCAGGTGGTGCTGATGCTGCTGGCCCGCCAATCACGCTTTGCATAGCAGGATATGGAACATCAATGGGGGGAGAATTACTTCAAATAATTTCCTTTCCTGTGAAGATTAGTGGAAGTCATCAAGATGCTTGTTACTAACAGAAGCAGGAAGGGATGGATATATGCAAAAGGTGGCTACCTTGGGTCGAAACTCAGGTATATACATTTGGGTATATGGTGGGTGGAATAATGCCCCCACCTCTAAGATGTCCACAGCCTAACCCTTGGGACCTGTGAGCACGTTATACTGTATGGAGAAGGCTGCAGGTGGTATTAAGATAGATAATCAACTGACTTCAAGATAGGAAGAGTTACCCGTGATTATCCAGGTGGACCCAATATAATCCCAAGCGTTGTTGAAAGTGGGAGAAGACTGTAGGAGAAGGGTCAGTGTTGAGGAGCTGTGATGGGAGAAAGACTGGATCGGCCACTGCTGGCTTTGAATGTTGAAAGGAGGCTCTGCGCCAAGTCAAGTGGGAGCCTCCAGGTGCTGGGAAAAGGGCAGAGGGAGAGAGAAAGCCTGGGAGCCTACAGAAAAGAGCTCACCCCTGAGGACGACACGCTGATTTCAGCCCACTGAGCCTTGAGGCCAACTTCTGACCTCAGAACTGTAAGATAATGAGCTCATTTCTTTTAAATCTCTTGTAATTTGTTTTGGCAGCCATTGAAAGCACTACAAGTATGACATTAATCTGCAACTAGGGAAATAATCATAGTTCTATTTTTTATTAAGACAGTTTCTGACCCTGCGGCCCTTTTCTCCCAGCCCTGAGCCTCAACTCTCCCTGGGGTTTTTAGTCCCGCCCCTCCCCGCCACCCCAACCCTCGGGTTTGGCCGCAGTTCTGGAGTCCAGAGTTTAGAGCTTGTTGGGAGAAGCAGGCTGGCTGGTCCCTCTTTTCCTCAATGGTCCGCTGGCAGGTGGAACCTTGGCAGGACAGCTTGTGGGGGCCCATCCGGGAGCAGCACTTCACCACGGGTTCTCTGTGGCTCGGGCATCTCCCAGAGGTGCAGAGGAAAGGTGTGCTCCTTTCTCTCCACCCCTCTGCCTCGCCCCCAGCTCTGGAGAACCTCAGCTTTTCTCCTTCCACGCTTCTTCAAGGTACTCTCTGTATCTCTTGTTGTTGTAGTTTAGTTGCTAAGTCATGTCCGACGCTTTACGGCCTCACGGACTGTAGCCCGCCAGGCTCCTCTGTCCATAGGATTTCCCAGGCAAGAATACTGGCGTGGGTTGCCATTTCCTTCTCCAGGGGGTCTTCCAGACCCAGGGATCGAACCTATGTCTCCTGATTGGCAGATTCTTTACTCCTGAGCCACCGGGGAAGCCCCCTGTACATCTCTGTGAAGTCCCTAATTTTCCCAGAGGTTTGGGCTTTGGAAAAACAAGAGTTCAGAAAAAAACTGAGCAGGTTATTTCTAGTTTCTGTGAGACCACATGGGGTCTCCCCTGAGGCTCTGCACCCCAGCTGGCTCACGGCACAGGGGACTGAGCCCATCCAGGAAGAAAAGAACATGAGTTCATTTGTCAAAATATTAACCATCTACTTCTGTGTGACACAAAAACAGAGTGAGGGTTATGGCCGGGTTCCCCTCCCCTCTCCCCAGCAGAGGAAAGACCCTTGCAGCCGTAAACTTGTGACATCTGCCAAGCACAGACAGAGGTGGGAAAGGATGGGGCGTTCTGAGGGTGTTAGAGGGCAGCTGAGAGGAAGTAAAGAAACCCAAGGGGCAGGAGGTCAGCTTAGAGATAAAGCAGCAAGCGCCAGAAAGGTCTGTGCATCCTTTCAAGATCTGAGGTTCCAGAACTTCAGATCCAATGTTCCAAGCCCTCAGGGGTGACGTGAATGGCCACTGCGGGTAGCCCGCTCACCCCCAGGACGCGTCCGGAGTGGACCTGAGCTCTCCAGGCCGGTGGGTGTCCTGAGCCCTGGGGCTCAGAGTTAAAAACCTTGCCCTGTGCACAGCAGTCAGGCTGATGTGAGCATCATTTCTGAACTTTACAACTTGAGTTCTTTACAGTTTCCACGCCAAAGAAATAGCCTCTATGTAAATTGCCAGGGTTTTCTGTACAGATTTAAGTTATTACAGGGCCTCTGTAGGTGATAATCTAGTAGGTTATAATTAAACCCAGTTTTATCAGGAGACTGAGACCTGGGGATTGCCTCAAAATCCCTTGAGAAAGAAGGACAGAAAAAAATGATAATGATGATTAATTTGGGAGTACAGTTGAGAGTAATTTGGTTTTTTTCTTCTATGTTTATCTGTATTTCCTAGAAGAATGTTTGGTATAACTTATTAAAATAAACTTTTAGGGTTTGTGTGTTTTTTTTTTTTTAAATTAAGCAGCATTCTGGCGAGTTCAAGCTGGTGCAGGAAAGTGTTGAGAAGCAGCGGAGGCTGCACGGGTGATCATGCTCTGGTGGTGGGGCCAGGACCGCTCTGCGGCAGGTGGGGTGTATGGTAGGGCTGGGGGCTCCCGAGTGAGCCCTGGAAGAGTGTGGCCCTCTTGCATCCTACTGTCTGTGAACCTCCTAAAGAATGAGACAATAGTGTCTTGATACCCTCCGTTGTGGCTCTGACCATGGACTTGCCCCTGTCTGGAAGTCACCAGCTTTCTGTTGATATAAATTACAAACAGAGACCTGAATGCAAAGCCAAGGGTGTTGATCAGCTGATACGTGTCCCTCTGTATCCATAGGGCTTCCCTTGTGGCTCAGCTAGTAAAGAATCCGCCAGCAACGTGGGTGACCTGGGTTCAATCCCTGGGGAAGGGAACGGCTACCCACTTCAATATTCCGGCCTGGAGAATGCCATGGACTATACTGTCCTTGGGGTCGCAAAGAGTTGGACACAACTGAGTGACTTTCACTTGTATCCATATGCTGCTGCTGCTAAGTCACTTCAGTCATGTCTGACTCTGTGCGACCCCATAGATGGCAGCCCACCAGGCTCCCCTGTCCCTGGGATTCTCCAGGCAAGAACACTGGAGTGGGTTGCCATTTCCTTCTCCAGTGCATGAAAGTGAAAAGTGAAAGTGAAGTCGCTCAGTCGTGTCTGATTCCTAGTGACCCCAGGGACTGTAGCCTACCAAGCTCCTCTGTCCATGGGATTTTCCAGGCTGGAAAGAGTACTGGAGTGGGTTGCCATTGCCTTCTCCGTATCCATATGGGGGCAAAACAAATAGAAAAAAACCTGAACTAATTAGATTTGACTAAGCAAGGAAAAGGTTAGGGTGGCTCTGGAGAGTAGAGGCCCTTGGTAGGGGGGTGGGGAGGCTTCTGTGGTGGGGAAGGACAGTTCACAGCAGGTGGGGTGGACAGGAAAGGGGGTGCTGCTCCTGCCTCGAGCTCCTCCCCCCACTGCCTGCAGCCCCCAGAGGAGTGGGGAGGGAGGTGCCGGACAGACAAAGAGGCCACGTAGGTGGTCGCACTCTGGAAGGGCCTGTGAGGGTAGGTGGTGAAAAGCCTAGAGAGGGTTTTCCAGGGGCCTTACCCCCAGCCACACCCTTAAGAGCCTCAAGCCCTGCATCTCCCCCTCCCTCCCTAGAGGCAGCTCCCCAGTTTTCCACCTGCGCCTATGGAAACAATAAAGCCTCTCACACAGACAGGTGTGACCCGGGCGAAGAGGGTGGGACCTGCCACCACTCTGATGCTGAATAAGCTGGTGCCTTTCGGTAAATCTTGATTCCCCAGGGGCAGACATACTCTCCTAAGACGGAGAGTGCGGTAGACTGCAGGGATGACAGTTCAGGAAAACCTATTTCCCGGAATCTGGGACTCCCAGGGGGACATCTGCCACTCTCACTGGGCTGGGACTAGAATGCCCTCAGAGACTATAATGTGTATATATATACACACTGTAATCTAATGTGTATTAGATTATAACTAATAAGCACAGTTACAGTAAGTCTAGTGACATCGCACAGTTGATATGATGACCCCACTTGCACACGAAGATGGTCAAGGGCTCTGTGGGTGGCCAGGTGGAGGTGCCGCCCTTGCTCTTCAGGTGATGAGGACCATCAGAGCCTGTGCCTGGAAGTTCTCGTTGTGCAAACCCTTTGCTAGGATGCTAAACGCTCTCCTTGACAGTGGTCAGTCAGGGACTCCAGGCCATAGAAGGATCAAGCCTTTTCCTTTCTGCACAAGAAAAGGTGGTATAGGTAAATCTCCAGGTAAAGAGAAGAAGGCAAGTGAAATGCAGATCAGGGAGGAGAGAGCCAGAGAGTGAGAGCCCCTCTCACCTGCCTTCTGCCAGGCCCCATGCCACCCAGATCCCTGTTTATTTCTTCATCCAGCCTGCCTTTAGCGGTCGGCCGGAAAGCTTTGAACTTAACTGATGTACATAAAGCAAGCTGTTCATTTAATCTGCACATTTAATTCAGCCGCTCTGTGTGCTGCTCCAGGCTGGCTCCTTGCCATATAAGGCATTCACGGGCGCTTTCTGCAGCACCCCTGCCTCTGTCTTGAACAGCAGCCAAAGATGGCTTTGTGCTTGATGCATGTGCTGTAGGCCGACAGTCTCGTGCACCGCCACCATCTCGCCTGCCAGGTAGGTCCTGTGCGGTCCACTGCTGTTTCTCCTGCAAATGCTGAATTCTAGCGTTTCAGTCTTTCTGAGGTGAATGAATGGAAAGGAAATCAGTTTTATTTTTGCTTGTTGATCAGATTATATCAGGAACAAATGCATGTGTGTGTCTATGATTGCCTGGTTGTGAAAACGTTGCTGGACTTGGCTTTCGTGTCTTAAGACAGATTTGATAAAAGTTTTAAGCATCTTTTCAGTGAAATGTGCATTCTAAATGTATTAATAAGGTACCTGGGGTTGGACAGTGCGCAATAGGCAAAGGAGGGATATTTTTTCCTATATAATGTTCTCTAAATATTATGAAAATCTGTGTATCATTAGAATTGTATTGAAATGTGCCAAGAGATTAAATAGATGGTTGCATTTTGGTATTATCCCAAATAAGCAATATTTGCTATAGAAATCTCACATTTGGGGATAATGGCATGTAAATGTGTCCTATTCCCATTTCCCTAAGTGGTTTCCATGGTTTAATGACTGTCAGATTTGTGAAATATCTGCAAAACCAGATGATGCCACCGGTGTGAGGGGGAGAGTTGGGAGATTAAAAAAAAAAAAAAAATCAAGGCTAGCTTTAGGAACCCTTGCTAAGGACCAGGGATGCAGGCACAGAGGGGTAGGGTGGGGTATATAAGTGTGGTCTGGGGAAGCAAATAGTAAGAAAAGGCATGAGAGAAAATGTGCCGTGTAAGTACAAAACCAGGGTGCAGGGAAAATGAAGTTGAGTGACGAGCCAGGCCTCGGTGGAGGGAGAAAAGCAAGGAACCACTGTATTACTTGGTCAGGCCTTATCACCACTGCTCTGCTGTGAGCACCAGCTGCCTCATTTAGGATCTGTTCTCACAACATTAACCAAGGTGAACCTATTACAGAGCCCTGACAGTGAATGACAAGGGCTTGAGATAACGGTGAATAGACAGGAAGGATGGCTGCAGACCTCACACCAGATGCGCTGAAGACTGTGACCTGCAGAACGACAGAAATCTGCTCCTGTCCTTGTGCAGACGAGCTGTGTACCTTCTTTCAGCTGTCATCAGTCTATCGGACAGCTGCCTTTTGTTTGGTTTCACTTTTGAATTCTCATTGGTTACCTACGGGATTCTGAAAGTTAGTAATTACAAGAAAGAAAAATTAAGGCTCAAGAAAGTGAAGTGTCTCAGTCAGGGCCAGCAGACTAACAAGTGGAGAAAGCAGAATTTGGATCAGATCAACTAACCAGGGAAAGTTCATGTTCTTTGCTCTTTGATGGAGTGCCTCCATTTAATTTCCAAATGGTATAGAAAAATAGTAAGTGGGAAGAGGCATCTACAAATAAAACCATTTTCTTGGGAAAATTGGAACTACACCTTAAGTCTATACAAGTGTTTTGGTATTTGTTGCCTGAATTTTCCAGTGGTTCAAATGGATTGAAATATTAGCCAGACACACAGGGGCATTGTTTCATATTGTTATACATTGTTCTAACCTGGCTGCTGCTAAGTCGCTTCAGTCATGTCCGACTCTGTGCAACCCCATAGACGGCAGCCCAACAGGCTCCCCTGTCCTTGGGATTCTCCAGGCAAGAACACTGGAGTGGGTTGCCATTTCCTTCTCCAATGCATGAAAGTGAAAAGTGAAAGTGAAGTCGCTCAGTCGTGCCCAACTCTTAGCGACCCCATGGACTGCAGCCTACCAGGCTCCTCCGTCCATGGGATTTTCTAGGCAAGAGTACTGGAGTGGGGTGCCATTGCCTTCTCTGGTTCTAATCTGGAGAACTTTATAAATACTGATGCGTGGTTCCCACTCCTAGAGATTCTGATTCAATTGTTCTGAAATGCAGTCTGGGTATCATGGGTTTTAAAGTACATAGCCAAATAGTTCTTTCCCTCTTAGACTTCTCCTGAAATCTAGACCTGTTCATGCAACTGATCCTTAGCTATCTTTGCTTCAGTATCCCACAGGCATCTCAAACTCACTGTGTCCTTTCACTTAAACCTGGCTATCCTCTTCCTCCATTGTTTAAAAAAGAAGAAAACATTAGTATTGAGTAGAGCAGACCTCTTATTCTAAGTGACTCCTATCTTTAGGTAAATATAATCCTGAGATTAAAATAGACGTGGCAGACCAGTGATTGGCTGCTGTATAAATTTATAGTGCTATATAAATTTATAGTGCTTCCATGGAATTTAAAAGTCTAGCAAATTCAAGCACTGACTACTGGAGTTGTCATGGTTCCCTCCTGAACGCTGAAGAATAATGCTCAAATGTTTTATATCAAAGTAAATTGCAACAAACCCATGGGTTTTATTGTCTATAAGAAAGAGTCACCTGTCAGATTTCAAGTGACCAGGGGAATTTGGTCAGCTAGCCTTTTTACCATGGGCTCACCCTGGAATCAAAGGTTGGGATTCCCTGGTGGCTCAGATGCATTGCGTCTGCCCGCAATGCGGGAGACCCGGGTTTGATCCCTGGATCAGGAAGATCCCCTGGAGAAGGAAATGGCAACCCACTCCAGTACTCTTGCCTAGAAAATTCCGTGGATGGAGGAGCCTGGTGGGCTACAGTTCGTGGGGTCGCAAAGGGTCGGACATGACTGAGCGACTTCACTTTCTTTTCTTTCACCCTGGAATCAAGGGAGACTTGGTCCACTCAAACCACACGGGCCTCACAGTGGAAGAGGGGTGAATCTCCAGGGGAAAAGGTGGGTCTTGTTAAAAGAAGAGGCATCAGAAGTTGGGCTGTACATAGAAATCCCCAATACAGTCTCTGCAGGAGCAAAAAGAAAGACATTTTATTTATCTGGGAGAAAGAAGGAAGTTGAAAGAGAAGGTACAATAGGGGATAAATCTGGGAAGAAGGGCAGAGTAGGAAGAGATATAGAGATAGAAAAGAAATCTAAAGTACTGCCAATGATAATAGTTTTATTGATAGAATTCATGTTCCTCAATATCCCAATATTGTGAATTTAAGAAGTCACTTAATTATCTGTTTAAATCAAATGTTTAGGCTCCTTAAAGATTTTGTTTGTAAGGAAAAAGACCATGTCATTCAGGTACTCAGAAGTTACTATGCAGTCTTTTAAAGTGAGAACCTCCTAAATTTGAAGGCCTTTCTTTATAGGAGACAAATACTTTTATGAAACTATGAAGAGTGAGGACTCACTAGGCTTAAACTATATAAAATGGGTGAGCTGCTTTTACTAGATAATAAACTTTTCCAGCACAGAGACCATCCCAGTCCTGTAAATTCTTTTGTATCTTTGTCTACTTGTAAAATCAGAATGAAAATAAATATTCACCACATTCTGTTTACCAAAGAGCTCAGCCTATCTTGCTATTTTGTTGTTGTTGTTGTTCAGTCGCTCAGTCGTGTTCAACTCTTTGCAACCCTATGGACTGCAGCACACCAGGCTTCCCTGTCCCTCACCATCTCCCGGAGCTTGCTCAAATTCACGTCCATCGAGTCAGTGACACCATCCAACCATCTCATCCTCTGCCATCCCCTCCTCCTCCTGCCTTCAATCCTTCCCGGCATCAGGGTCTTTTCCAGTAACTTGGCTCTTCGCATTAGGTGGCCAAAGTATTAGAGTTTCAGCTTCAGCATCAATCCTTCCAAAGAATGTTCAGTGTTGATTTCCTTTATGATTAACTGCTTTGCTCTCCATATAATGAAAAGATTGGCAGTGATACATAGGAGCAGTATGATGTCGGAGGAAACTTTTCCTTTCTGCCAAGTGCCTTCTGTGTAACTTTAGGTGAGCCACTCAAGGGACTTATTTCTGAAACGGAAATGATATTGGCTGGTCGTAATAACAGCTGATATAAGATTGTTTTAAACATCAGCTGGAGTTAAGTAAATGAAATAGCTTTGTAAACAGCAAGTACCACACACCTGTAAGATGGTAGTGGTGTGCATTTTTTATTTTGGTAAGAAAGGATGTGGAGGGAAGCAGCAACATGCCTAGTATATTTGACACCAGAGCAGCTCCATCACCCTGTTCTCAGACCCACAGTCAATCCATTGTCTTCAGCCTTCAGAACCCTACTGGTATAACACCAAAAGAGACTGCTTTTAGAGTTCTGTTATAGGAAAGTTTTCTCTTGTGTTTTCTACCATAAATACTTATATTAGAGAATTACTGATTTCATCTTTGTCATGCTTTGCTTGGGCAGACGGAATTCAGAATACTATACTGATGTGCCTTTACTCCCCTACTACCAGCCCAGCCTCTCTGCCCTCCCCACCCCTTCTCCCTAACACTGTCCCCTCTTTCTCTCACATATACACACATGTGTAACACTAAAGTATACATCTGCTGCTGAGTTGCTTCGGTCGTGTCCAACTCTGTGTGACTCCATAGATGGCAGCCCACCAGGCTCCTCTGTCCTTGGGATTCTCCAGGCAAGAACACTGGAGTGGGTTGCTGTTTCCTTCTCCAAAAGTATACATCAGTTATTCCCAAATGTGAGGAGCTTTTTTAAAAGTCTAGTTTCTAGGCCTCACCTCTTGAGAGCCTGATTCAGTATGTCTGGGAGGAGGCCCCGGAACTACAGATCTTCAAAGCATCCCATGTGTTTTTGGTGGGCACTCAGTGAGGGAACCCCTTACCGGTGACTGGATTTGTATTTTTCTGTGTTCATAATATTCTACATTTCACTATGGTCCTGATTTTCCATTTCTGTTTTGCCATTTTATTGTCTATATCCTTCTTTCATCTTAGAGATCATCTCAATATAGAAAAGGAATTTAATTATTTAAAAAATGGAAGAAATCTTTGCTTTTTCCCCTTCACTGAAACCATGAACTCTTAAAATTATGCATGCAGAATGCAAAGGTGCAGGTTTGAAGGGTCATAAATCAGCTTCAAGTTTCTCAGCAGGATGTATATTAAAATGTATGACCTTTGTTCTTAAGAGTAGATCACTAAAGAACTTTTCATACCATGAAGCACAGTGAAAAGCATAGGTAATATATTACTTGAATCTCCGTCAAAAATGTATAAAATTATTTTATCTATTTAATACTGAAGTTTTTTCTTTTTTGGTCCTTCATTATAAAATTCACAATTGCAAAAGAAAGAAAAAAAATAGGCAAATACAACAAAACATAGAATCTTCCGAGAAACATGGTAACTTATTCCTTGGTTCTTATAGGATTATATGAAACAGAAAAAAAGCAATATTAGAAGCAATGACTTCCAATGGTTTCTCAACTGAGGAGCATGAAATAACATTGCTCAGGCTGTCTTATTGTTTATGCTTTTAAAAATTCTTTTGCTGTGACTTTATGTTGAATGCCCATCAATGTGAATATTAACTGATCAATTCAGTTTTTTATAAATGAATCATCAGTTTTAATTAGTTGATGTAAACAAGCATTGATAAAGTATTCCAGACAGAACTAAATAATGCATCAATTTTTATAAATCTCTTGTGAAAGGGATATTCTCCCCAGATGAGGGGAGTGAGGCTCAGGGAAGTTTAGTCATTTTCTCAAATTATTTATCTAGTAAATGACAGAGCTGAGTATTTCCCTAATCCTTGCTCTGTGCATCCAATGGACTTTGTCCCTTCAGAGCTCTGGCCACACCCAACCTACCCACACTGGTCTGCTGAGTATCTGTCAACCTGAAATTTTTTTTAACTATCATATCTTAAAAACGCCACATCACATTAGGCTGCTCAGGTGTGTCCAACTCTTTTGCAACCCCGTGGACTGGACCCCACCAGCTCCTCTGTCCATGGGATTTCCCAGGCAAGAATACTGGAGTGGGGTGCCATTTCCTACTCCTGGAATCTTGCTGACCCAGGGATTGAACTTGCATCTCCTATACTGGCAGGCAGATTCTTTACTGCTGAGCTGCCTGAAAAGCCTGAGAAATGTATGTTCAACATTATTTAAGGTAAAAGATCAGAACGCCTTGTGAAATGATTGAGGAAAGTGAGAGTTAAGAGGGAAAGATTCAGAGGAGAGAGAGTGGGTGCAGTCTTTTCTAGCTCACGAAGCCTCCATTCCCTGCGGCTGGGGGTTGTCGTCAGAGAACCGCACCCTCAGCAAGGACTGAGGCAGCCTTGGGACTAAAAGAAAAAGCAAGCAAGAAGGTAGACTAGCAATGAGGGTATAAGATGTAAGGGAAGGAAAAAGCAGGGAAAGGGAAAAAAAAAAGAGGAAGACTATGAAGATGGGAGGATCTTCCAACAGAATAAAGCATAGTTAAGCGCAACAGTACATCAGTTCACTCCTCCAAGTGTTTGCCTGCCTTCTCTTTACAATTCCTAGGACAACTGCAGATGACTAGCTCCAGTAAAATCACGCCCCTCAGATCTGTATCTCCACTGGTCAGGTTCACTTACGTAATGTGTTTGCCCAGCAGATGGCCTTTCCTGTGAATCAGAGATGATTACAAGGAAAGAAATATAAGTTCAATAGGGTCCAGGAACCCCAAAGCCTTCTCTATTAGTTCTTAGTGTTTGCTCCAAGTAGCATAAATACCTCAAGGCAACTCCTCATCTATGTAATTAAAAACTTTCGGGTGTCCAGGTGTAAGCAATGCAGGGTTGCAGCGAACAGTGTCAGGTCTCAGGCCTGTCTCACCACCGCTTATCAGATACCCACTGTGGTCCAAATATGTGCCGAATGTTTGATACTTTTGTTCTAACCATCACAACTCTTTATTAGATTGTAACGTGTTAAATGTTAAAAAGATAAAACGATTGTCTGAGGACACCTTACAAATAGGTGAGAAAGATGAGAAGCTAAAGGCAAAGGAGAAAAGGAAAGATATATGCATTTAAATGCAGAGTTCCAAAGAATACCAAGGAGAGATAAGAAAGCCTTCTTCAGTGATCAGTGCAAAGAAATAGAGGAAAATAACAGAATGGGAAAGACTACAGATCTCTTCAAGAAAATTAGAGATACCAAGGAAATATTTCATGCAAAGATGGGAACAATAAAGAACAGAAATGGTATGGACCTAACAGAAGCAGAAGATATTAAGAGGTGGCAACAATACACAGAAGAACTATACAAAAAAGATCTTCATGACCCAAATAATCATGACAGTGTGATCACTCACCTAGAACCAGACATCCTGGAATGTGAAGTCAAGTGGGCCTTAGGAATTATCACCACGTACAAAGCTAGGGGAGGTGATGGAATTCCAGTTGAGCTATTTCAAATCCTAAAAGATGATGCTGTGAAAGTCCTGCACTCAGTCTGCCACCAAATTTTGAAAACTCAGCAGTGGCCACAGGACTGGAAAAGGTCAGTTTTCCTTCCAATCCCAAAGAGAGGCAATGCCAAAGAATGCTCAAACTACCACACAGTTACACTGCTCTCACACTCTAGCAAAGTAATGCTCAAAATTCTCCAAGCCATGCTTCAAAGTACATGAACCGTGAACTTCCAGATGTTCAAGCTGGATTTAGAAAAGGCAGAGGAACCAGAGATCAAATTGCCGACATCTGCTGGATCACTGAAAAAGCAAGAGAATACCATAAAAACATCTACTTCTGGTTTATTGACTACACCAACGCCTTTGACTGTGTAGATCAGAAGAAACTGGAAAAGTCTATGGATCACAAGCACAAATCATACAAAGGCAATTCTAAGTCATTCCACAACAAACTGTGGAAAAGTCTTAGAGAGATGGGAATACCAGACCACCTCACCTGCCTCTTGAGAAATCTGTATGCAGGTCAGGAAGCAGCAGTTAGAACTGCACATGGAACAACAGACTGGTTCCAAATAGGAAAAGGAGTACGTCAAGGCTGTATATTGTCGTCCTGCTTATTTAACTTATATGCAGAGTACATCATGAGACACACGAAACTGGATGAAGCACAAGCTGGAATCAAGATTGCTGGGAGAAATACCAATAACCTCAGATAATCAATGACACCACCTTTATGGCAGAAAGTGAAGAACTGAAGAGCCTCCTGATGAAAGTGAAAGAGGAGAGTGAAAAAGTTGGCCTAAAGCTCAACATTCAGAAAACTAAGATCATGGCATCCAGTCCCATCACTTCATGGCAAATAGATAGGGAAACAATGGAAACAGTGAGAGACTTTGTTCTTTTGGGCTCCAAAATCACTGCAGATGGTGAGAGCAGCCAAGAAATTAAAAGATGCTTGCTCCTTGGAAGAAAAGCTATGACCAACCTAGACAGTGTATTCTAAAAAGCAAAGACATTACTTTGCCAACAAAGGTCTGTCTAGTCAAAGCTGTGGTTTTTCCAGTAGTCATGTATGGATGTGACAGCTGGACTATAAAGAAGGCTGAACACCAAAGAATCAATGCTTTTGAACTGTGGTGTTGGAGAAGACTCTTCAGAGTCCCTTAGACTGCAAGGAGATCCAACCAGTCAATCCTAAAGGAAATCAGTTCTGACTATTCATTGGGATGGAGAAGGCAATGGCAACCCACTCCAGTACTCTTGCCTGGAAAATCCCATGGACGGAGGAGCCTGGTAGGCTGCAGTCCATGGGGTTGCGAAGAGGCGGACACGACTGAGCGAATTCACTTTCACTTTTCACTTTCATGCATTGGAGAAAGAAATGACAACCCACTCCAGTGTTCTTGCCTGGAGAATCCCAGGGACAGCTGAGCCTGGTGGGCTGCCGTCTATGGGGTCGCACAGAGTCGGACATGACTGAAGCGACTTAGCATAGCATAGCATAGTATTCATTGGGAGGACTGATGCTAAAGCTGAAACTCCCAATACTTTGCCACCTGATGTGAAGAACTGACTCACTGGAAAAGACCCTGATGCTGGGAAAGTTTAAAGGTGGGAGCAAAGGGTTGACAGAGGATGAGATGGTTGGATGGCATCACTGATTTGACAGACGTGAGTTTGAGTAAGCTCTGGGAGTTGGAGGTGGACAGGGAAGCCTGGCTTGCTGCAGTCCGTGGGGTCACAAAGAGTTGGACATGACTGAGCGACTGAACTGAACATGTTAAATTTAAAATAATCCCTGTGGGGGATTCCCTGGTTATCCAGTTGTTAGGACTTGGCACTTTTATGGCTGAGGGTCTGAGTTTGATTCCTTAGTGGGGAACTAAGATCCTACAAGCTCGAAGGCATGACCAAAAACTAAATAAATAAAATAATCTCTCAGTTCAGTTCAGTTCAGTCGCTCAGTCGTGTCCGACTCTTTGCGACTCCATGAATCGAAGCACACCAGGCCTCCCTATCAATCACTAACTCCAGGAGTTCACCCAGACTCACATCCATGGAGTCAGTGATGCCATCCAGCCATCTCATCCTCTATCGTCCCCTTCTCCTCCTGCCCCCAATCTCTCCCAGCATCAGAGTCTTTTCCAATGAGTCAACTCTTCGCATGAGGTGGCCAAAGTACTGGAGTTTCAGCTTTAGCATCATTCCTTCCAAAGAAATCCCAGGGCTGATCTCCTTCAGAATGGACCGGTTGGATCTCCTTGCAGTTCAATGGACTCTCAAGAGTCCTCTCCAACACCACAGTTCAAAAGCATCAATTATTTGGCGCTCAGCCTTCTTTACAGTCCAACTCTCACATCCATACATGACCACAGGAAAAACCATAGGCTTGAATAGACGAACCTTTGTTGGCAAAGTAATGTCTCTGCTTTTGAATATGCTATCTAGGCTGGTCATAACTTTCCTTCCAAGGAGTAAGCATCTTGTAATTTCATGGATGCAGTCAACCATCTGCAGTGATTTTGGAGCCCCAAAAATAAAGTCTGACACTGTTTCCACTGTTTCCCCATCTGTTTCCCATGAAGTGATGGGACCGGATGCCATGATCTTCGTTTTCTGAATGTTGAGCTTTAAGCCAACTTTTTCACTCTCCACTTTCACTTTCATCCAGAGGCTTTTTAGTTCCTCTTCACTTTCTGCCATAAGGGTGGTGTCATGTGCATATCTGAGGTTATTGATATTTCTCCTGGCAATCTTGATTCCAGCTTGTGCTTCCTCCAGTCCAGCGTTTCTCATGATGTACTCTGCATATAAGTTAAATAAGTAGGGTGACAATATACAGCCTTGAGGTACTCCTTTTCCTATTTGGAACCAGTCTGTTGTTCCATGTCCAGTTCTAACTGTTGCTTCCTGACCTGCATACAAATTTCTCAAGAGGCCGATCAGGTGGTCTGGTATTCCCATCTCTTTCAGAATTTTCCACAGTTGATTATGATCCACAGTCAAAGGCTTTGGCATAGTCAATAAAGCAGAAATAGATGTTTTTCTGGAACTCTCTTGCTTTTTTGATGATCCAGCAGATGTTGGCAATTTGATCTCTGGTTCCTCTGCCTTTTCTAAAACCATCTTGAACATCAGGAAGTTCACGGTTCACGTATTGCTGAAGCCTGGCTTGGAGAATTTTGAGCATTACTTTACTAGCATGTGAGATGAGTGCAATTGTGCGGTAGTTTGAGCATTCTTTGGCATTGCCTTTCTTTGGGATTGGAATGAAAACTGACCTTTTCCAGTCCTGTGGCCACTGCTGAGTTTTCCAAATTTGCTGGCATATTGAGTGCAGCACTTTCACAGCATCATCTTTCAGGATTTGAAACAGCTCAACTGGAATTCCATCACCTCCACTAGCTTTGTTCGTAGTGATGCTTTCTAAGGCCCACTTGACTTCACATTCAAGGATATCTGGCTCTAGGTCAGTGATCACACCATCGTGATTATGTGGGTCGTGAAGATCTTTTTGTACAGTTCTTCTGTGTATTCTTGCCATCTCTTCTTAATATCTTCTGCTTCTGTTAGGTCCATATCATTTCTGTCCTTTATCGAGCCCATCTATGCATGAAATGTTCCCTTGGTATCTCTAATTTTCTTGAAGAGATCTCTAGTCTTTTCCATTCTGTTGTATTCCTCTATTTCTTTGCATTGATCGCTGAAGAAGGCTTTCTTATCTCTTCTTGCTATTCTTTGGAACTCTGCATTCAGATGTTTATATCTTTCCTTTTCTCCTTTGCTTTTCACTTGTCTTCTCTTCACAGCTATATGTAAGGCCTCCCCAGAGAGCCATTTTGCTTTTTTGCATTTCTTTTCCATGGGGATGGTCTTGATCCCTGTCTCCTGTACAGTGTCACGAACCTCATTCCATAGTTCATCAGGCACTCTATCTATCAGATCTAGGCCCTTAAATCTATTTCTCACTTCCACTGTATAATCATAAGGGATTTGATTTAGGTCATACCTGAATGGTCTAGTGGTTTTCCCTCCTTTCTTCAATTGAAGTCTGAATTTGGCAATAAGGAGTTCATGGTCTGAGCCACAGTCAGCTCCTGGTCTTGTTTTTGCTGACTGTATAGAGCTTCTCCATCTTTGGCTGCAAAGAATATAATCAATCTGATTTCGGTGTTGACCATCTGGTGATGTCCATGTATAGCGTCTTCTCTTGTGTTGTTGGAAGAGGGTGTTTGTTATGACCAGTGCATTTTCTTGGCAAAACTCTGTTAGTCTTTGCCCTGCTTCATCCGTATTCCAAGGCCAAATTTGCCTGTTACTCCAGGTGTTTCTTGACTTCCTACTTTTGTATTCCTGTCCCCTATAATGAAAAGGACATCTTTTTGGGGTGTTAGTTCTAAAAGGTCTTGTAGGTCTTCATAGAATCATTCAACTTCAGCTTCTTCAGCATTACTGGTTTGGGCATAGACCTGGATTACTGTGATATTGAATGGTTTGCCTTGGAAACGAACAGAGATCATTCTGTCGTTTTTGAGATTGCATCCAAGTACTGCATTTCAGACTCTTCTGTTGATCATGATGGCTACTCCATTTCTTTTGAGGGATTCCTGCCCACAGTAGTAGATATAATGGTCATCTAAGTTAAATTCACCCATTCCAGTCCTTTTTAGTTTGCTGATTCCTAGAATGTTGACATTCACTCTTGCTATCTCTTGTTTGACCACTTCCAGTTTGCCTTGATTCATGGACCTGACATTCCAAGTTCCTATGCAATATTGCTCTTTACAGCATCGGACCTTGCTTCTATCACCAGTCACATCCACAGCTGGGTATTCTTTTTGCTTTGGCTCCATCCCTTCATTCTTTCTGGAGTTATTTCTCCACTAATCTCCAGTAGCATTCAGTATCCTATCATTTTGCCTTTTTATACTGTTCATGGGGTTCTCAAGGCAAGAATACTGAAGTGGTTTGACATTCCCTTCTCCAGTGGACCACATTCTGTCAGACCTCTCCACCATGACCTGCCCATCTTGGGTTGCCCCACGGGCATGGCTTAGTTTCGTTGAGTTAGACAAGGCTGTGGTCCTAGTGTGATTAGATTGACTAGTTTTCTGTGAGTATGGTTTCAGTGTGTCTGCCCTCTGATGCCCTCTTGCAACACCTACCATCTTACTTGGGTTTCTCTTACCTTGGGCGTGGGGTATCTCTTTACGGCTGCTCCAGGAAAGCACAGCCGCTGCTCCTTACCTTGGACGAGGGGTATCTCCTCACCGCCACCCTTCCTGACCTTCAATGTGGGATAACTCCTCTAGGCCCTCCTGCGCCCGCGCAGCCACGGCTCCTTGGACGTGGGGTTGCTCCTCCTGGCCGCCGCCCCTGGCCTCGGGCTTGGGGGCATGGGGTTAGCTCCTCTCGTCGCCACCCCTGACCTCGGACGCGGGGTAACTCCTCTTGTCGCTGCCCCTGACCTTGGACGCGGGGTAGCTCCTCTCGGCCGTTCCTGCGCCATCGCAGCCTGGCACTCTCGGCCGCTGCCCCTGACCTCAGACATGGGGTAACTCCTCTTGGCCACCGCCCTTCGGGCATGAGGTCCTCCCGGCTTCTGCCCCTGACCTCGGACGTGGGGTAGCTCCTCTCGGCCGCGCTTAGTGCGCCGGTCGCAGCCGCCTGTGCTTGGGGAGCTCTTTATAGAACAATGTCAGTTAACAGAACGAAAAACGGGACTGGAAAATTTGCTATTTTTTAACCATGAATGGAATAACTGATTGAAGCAAGTCATCAATGGATGCTAAATGATAAAGTGGACAGAAGATGCACAGTCTCAAAACATCATGCCCTGGTTAGTTATTAATTACAGAGAGCTAAGAGATCCCTTTACAATAGTAAAACTTGTGATACATGAGCCACATGAACAAAGTAAATCACCAGTAATGGGACAAACTGGTATTATGTGCCTTGTGTTGGTTTGTAATGGGAAGTGTTCTCACTGAAACGTTTAGCCTGAATATAGCCATGAGGAAACAGACAAATTCAGATTTAGGGACATTTTACAAGTGGCCACAAATGGCCTGAATTCTTCAAAACTATCAATGCCATGAAAAAACAAAGGAAAGTGATCTAAACTAAAACAGACTGCAGAGACAACAACTAAATGAAGTGTGTGGTCTTTGGTTATCCTGGACGGATAAAAACCAGGTACAAAGTTATTACTGGAATTACTGGGGAAATCTGAAGGTAGTCTGCATTTTAGATAATAACAATAACATTGGGTCAGATTTCTTGGTTGACTTGGAGCTGTGGTTAGGGAGGGAACTGTCTTCTAGTCTTAGAAATCTGTGAAGTATTTAAGTACCATCAAGTTTGCAATTTACTTTTGAACAGTTCAAAAACAACTAAAGTGTTACACGGAGAGAAAGCGAATGTGGCAGAATGTCAAGAATTCATGAACTTTTGTGAAATTGAGACATATGATAGCTTCAAACTGTCTGTAGGCTTGAACTTTTAAAAACAGAATTGGGAGAACACACAGTACTATTGATCCTACTTTCTCAAGAATGGAAACTTAGGTTGAGGCCACCCAGCCAGTACGTGCTAGAGCTTATATTCAAACCCAGGACTTTCTGACTCTACAAGCTGTTCAGGAATATATTTTGGCCCTGGGATAGTCAGTGTGACCACAATCAGTGTGAGATGGTCTTGAAAAAGAATGTCATGTATTTCCATCAGTTTCTCAGACCAGAAGAGAGAGGGGTCTCTCCTGAGAGCTGAGGGCCTGGGTTTGGTGTACAAGTCTGCTGCTGCCCTCCTTCCCCAACCCCTTATGAAACAAACAGGCAGGCTTTTCCTTCTCCTACGAAATTTACAGACAGTGCTTTTGGATTCACTTGACATCAGTTATTAAGGCCCAACGCAAACCCTTGTGGAATGCTGAGATCTAAATTAACTCTGACTTTTCATCATCTCAGAACACAAAACCTAGTAGACAGCAGAAGACAGCTCTAAAGAGGTCAGCATAGTCCCCGTTCTCGTGGACTTATTTCCCACTGATGACATCTGAACGAAGGAAGGGTGCAGGTGAGGGCTTCTCTTCAAATCCTTTGACCCCCTTCTTCAAAGAATTTATCAACTATTTATGAAAACTATGATCTGCTCTATCTGGTGTGTATGAGGTGATTAATCATGCAATAATGTATTCAATTGAATTTGAAAATATCCATCTCTGGTAATGTCTACTTCATGTTCATGAATTTAGGTAAATCGGCTCAGGCTCCGTGGTGGATGGTGTTTGGCAGTTTAAATTTTCTTTTAATACCTTGTTATTAAAGGTATTAAATACCTTTAGGTATGTTGCTCCTTGATAATGTATTTTTATAGTAGGTAAATAAGTCCTGATTAAATGTCTTCAGTTACTATAACTAGGTAAAAAGGAAGCTTATTCCTTGGTGGCTTGTGGGCAGTAGCCCCACTTCTCCCTTATGTGGGTTTTATCCTACATCTAGCTTTTGGATTTTGTGAATTGCTGACAGGAGCCAGATCTTTTTTTGGAGAGTGTGCTGTGCAGAGAGGAGGGAAAAGCTCACAGTAGGTTAGTGGTATCATTAGCAATTTGTTCTTTAAGAGCAGGAAAATATAATCCAAGGGTTGGAAGCTATTCTATATAGGTTGGCACTTCCCTCTCACTAGGAAATGCTTATTTTCTCTGCTCCTAAAAATGGGTGTTTTTTAATGTTTAAATAAATCCCTGCAGTGTCTTTGTACAGTGAAAGAGCTGTGCTTCAGTGCCTCCTGTGGGGAATGAGTCAGAGTCCAGCCTGCGCTGTGTTTCAGCTGCCACACGTGGAGGGGAAGAGCAGGGGAAATCACATTTTGCAGGGGACCTTTCACAGTTTTTGAATGGAATTTTTTAGTAAGTTTGAGGGAAAAACAATAAAGAGAATGTGGGAGACTGGATCCTTAAGTACTAGCTTAGTAGCTCTGAGAGACTTTTGATCAAGCCTTTCATCCTCTTGTGTAACTCAATGCCAGTAAATAATTTTTCAGGCTGTCTCTAGGCATTTCTAGTGAAAATATGGCTTTACCACATGAATTCAGAGTCACTTCCCTCCCACGGGGAATAACTGCCATTTTGGTCACAGTCAATGTATTTAAGAGCCTAAATACATCTACCCTGGGTACATTCCTGAGGGCCCCTGGTGGCTCAGCTGGTAAAGAATCTGCCTGCAATGCCGGAAACCCAGGTTTGACGCCTGGGTTTCTAAGATCCCCTGGAGAAGGAAATGGCAACCCATTCCAGTATTCCTGCCTAGAGAATTCCATGGACAGAAGAGCCTAGCAGACTACAGTCCATGGGGTCACAAAGAGTCGGACATGATTGAGTGACTAACACACACACACACACACAACACACACACTCACTTGAGGTGGGTACATATCTGAGGGTCCAGGTAGATAAAAGAATATCAACAGGGCTGCAAAAGCCCCTGCAGAGGCTTGGGACTATGGTACCCCCTTGAGGAATATGGTTGTATGTCTCTTGGCCACAGGACTCACTACTCACACTGGGTACTTTTCCTCTCTTGGACTCTAAAGGGTTTCTAGCAAAGAAATATACAAGCCCATGTTTGAAATAAGCAGCAGGAGTAGGACCACATGTCTCAATTAGAGTCGCAAGGATCAGTTCTGTAGATCTGGGCAAGGTCGAGATGGCATGAAACCGTGAAAAGGGTAAAAATCAGAGCAACATGCAGAATTCCATCATGGTGGAATCTAGGAAACTGGTGGTGCTGCATGAGAGAGTAGCCTGTGTGGTTCCCATCTGACACAAGAGCCAATGGGAACCAAGAACATGTGAGTGTCAGAGGCTAGGTTAAAATTCAGATCCTTCAGATACAGGCAACCGTTAAAGATTGAATTCCTCCAAGTTTGGCATACAAAGCTCCTGACATTCTTTCTTATTGGGTTACAGCATAGCATCATCTCGTAGCAGAGATAATTATGGAAGTTAAAAAATTGTTAATATCTCAGCCCCAGAACCTTTCTGGGATCATCTCTTTTTCTGGACAGAGGTCAACCCTCTGGAGATGTAATGAGACCAGCAGTTCCTAGGATTTCCAGTGCTTTGCATAAAGTTAACTTTTAAAATGGTGTGGTATGACAACTTGTTGTAATGCATGGACCACTTCATGGGAGTCTGCAAAAACTGGCTAGGGATTAAATCCCAGGTGGCATTAGTGGTAAAGAACCCACCTACCAATGCAGGAGATGTAAGAGATGCAGGTTTGATCCCTGGGTCAGGAAGATGTCCTGAAGAAGGAAACAGCAACCTACTCCAGTATTCCTGCCTGGAGAATCCCATGGACAGAGGAGCCTGGTGGGCTACAGTCCATAGCATCACAAAGAGTTGGACACCGAAGCAACTTAGGACACACCATAGAAAATCTGCTCCTTACCGAAACCTGAAAAGTTGAATGGCCTTTGTGCTCTCTTAACTTTCTAGCTGTCACACCCTTAGTGATGATTATTGGAGTCTTGCAACAGCAAAGAAAGTATGGAGCTGCATTCTTTTCTGTCCTCCATAAAACCATGCACAAGGTTTTGGGATGTTTGAAAATTTACCTGTTGAGTGAAGCATTAGATACAGTGTTTCTCTATGAATCGTTAAACGTATATAAAAAGTTCAGTTCAGTTCAGTCGCTCAGTCGTGTCCGACTCTTTGCGACTGCATGAATTGCAGCATGCCAGGCCTCCCTGTCCATCATCAACTCCCGGAGTTCACTGAGACTCACGTCTATTGAGTCAGTGATGCCATCCAGCCATCTCATCCTCTGTCGTCCCCTTCTCCTCCTGCCCCCAATCCCTCCCAGCAGCAGAGTCTTTTACAGTGAGTCAACTCTTCACATGAGGTGGCCAAAGTATTGGAGTTTCAGCTTTAGCATCATTCCTTCCAAAGAAATGCCAGGGCTGATCTCCTTCAGAATGGACTGGTTGGATCTCCTTGCAGTCCAAGGGACTCTCAAGAGTCTTCTCCAACACCACAGTTCAAAAGCATCAATTCTTTGGCGCTCAGCTTTATTCACAGTCTAACTCTCACATCCATATATGACTACTGGAAAAAGCATAGTCTTGACTAGACGGACCTTTGTTGGCAAAGTAATGCCTCTGCTTTTGAATATGCTATCTAGGTTGGTCATAACTTTCCTGCCAAGGAGTAAGCGTCTTTTAATTTCATGGCTGCAGTCACCATCTGCAGTGATTTTGGAGGCCAGAAAAATAAAGTCTGACACTGTTTCCACTGTTTCCCCATCTATTTCCCATGAAGTGATGGGACTGGATGCCATGATCTTTGTTTTCTGAATGTTGAGCTTTAAGCCAACTTCTTCACTCTCCACTTTCACTTTCATTAAGAGGCTTTTTAGTTCCTCTTCACTTTCTGCCATAAGGGTGGTGTCATGTGCATATCTGAGGTTATTGATATTTCTCCCGGCAATCTTGATTCCAGCTTGTGCTTCTTCCAGTCCAGAGTTTCTCATGATGTACTCTGCATGAGTTAAACAAGCAGGGTGACAATATACAGCCTTGACGTACTCCTTTTCCTATTTGGAACCAGTCTGTTGTTCCATGTCCAGTTCTAACTGTTGCTTCCTGACCTGCATATAGGTTTCTCAAGAGGCAGGTCAGGTGGTCTGGTATTCCCATCTCTTTCAGAATTTTCCACAGTTTATTGTGATCCACACAGTCAAAGGCTTTGGCATAGTCAATAAAGCAGAAATAGATGTTTTTCTGGAACTCTTTTGCTTTTTTGATGATCCAGCAGATGTTGGCAATTTGATCTCTGGTTCCTCTGCCTTTTCTGAAACCAGCTTGAACATCTGGAAGTTCACAGTTCACATATTGCTGAAGCCTGGCTTGGAGAATTTTGAGCATTACTTTACTAGTGTGTGAGATGAGTGCAATTGTGTGGTAGTTTGAGCATTTTTTGGCATTGCCTTTCTTTGGGATTGGAATGAAGAAATATAAATTCGAAAGATTTTTTTTAAATCTGAGGTATGAAAAAAACCTTGTTTTTGAAAGTAAAAATTGCATTTAGTTACAGTAAATCAATCTGACTTATCCACACTCAAAACCTCCTTTCACTCATCATATGACTCAATTTTTAAAAATGGGCAAAAGATGTGGATACTTCTGAAAAGAAGACATGTAATTAAAAAAAAAAGACATGTAATTAGCCAACAGGTATATGAAAAGGTGCTCAAATTCACTATTTATAAGAGAAATGCAAATACAAACAATGAGATCTCTCCTCAGACTTGCTAGAAAGTCATTTATCAGAAAGGTGAAAGATAACAAATATTGGTAAGAATGAGGAGAAAAGGGAACCCTCAGATACTGTTGGTGGGTATAAAAGTTGGTATGGCCATTATGAAAAATATTATGGAGGTTCTACAAAAAATGAAAAATAGAACTACTATATGATCCAGCTATCTCTCTCCTGGTCATATATGCAAAGAAAATGAAAACCCTCTCTTAAGGAGGGATCTACAAGCCCATGTTTATTATAGCATTATTCACAACAGCCAAGATATGGAGACAGTCTAGAAGTCCATTGATGGATGAAAGGATAAAGAAAATGTGATGTATCTACATGTATCTTATGCACATATACCATGGAATATTATTCATAAAAGAAGGAAATTCTGCCATTTGTGACATGGATGAACTTGGAGGACATTATGCTAAGTGGAATAAGCCATATACAGAAAGCCAAATCTGGCATGAACTTATCTACGTCTAGAATCTAAATAGGCAAACTGATAGAAATAGAAGACTGGTTGTTACTGGGGGCAGGAGGGATGGGAGACATGTTGGTCAAGTGATACAAAGTTTCAGTTATACAACATGAATTTCTAGAGATCCACTGTACAACAATGTAACTATGGTTAACAATATTGCTTACTAGAAATCTGCTAAGAGGATTGATCTTAAACTCTCATATCAAAAAAGAAAAACTGAAAATAGTAACTATGTGAGGTGACGGATACATTAATTAGCTTTGATACATATATCAAATTACCAAGTTGTATGCCTTAAATATAAACAATTTTAAATTGTCACTTCAATGAAGTAAATATATAAATTAGCTTACATCCAATCACCAAGGACAAGATGGTTGGATGGCATCACTGACTCAATGAACATAAGTTTGAGCAAACTCCAGGAGATGGTGAAGGACAAGGAAGCTTGGTGTGCTGTAGTCCATGGGGTCACAAAGAGTCACACGACTGAGTGGCTGAACAATAGATGGGCTTCCCAGATGGTACCAGTGGTAAAGAGCCTGCCTGACAATGCAGGAGACTTTAGAGACACAGGTTGAATCCTTGGGTCAGGAAGATCCCCTGAAGGAGGGAATGGCACCCCACTCCAATATTCTTTCTGGAGAATCTCATGGACAGAGGAGCCTGGTGGGCTACAGTCCACAGTGTCGCAAAGAGTGGGACTGCAGTGACTTAGCACCGCAGAGCACATAGACACATTAAAGGGAATTAGCTTATACAAATATGGAGATGAAGTCTGATGATGTACCATCTGCAAGCTGGAGACTCAGGAAAGTCAGTGGTGTAGTTTTGAAGCCTGAAAGATAGGGAGTGGATGGTGGAGAGTTCAGTTTGGGTTTGAAGGCTGGAAACCAGAAGGCCTGAGGGCAAGAGAAGATCACTGCCGCAGCTTACAGTCAGGCAGACAATAAATCCAACCTTTCTCTGCCCTTTTGTTCTGATCATGCCCTCATTGTGTTGGTTGATGCCCACTGTTGGCGAAGGCCCTGTGCTTTACTCAGTCCACTGACTCAAATGCAAATCTCTCCTAGAAACACCCAAAAATAATGTCTAACCAGCTATTGGGCATCCTTTGGTCCAGTCAAGTTGCCTCATAAAATTAACCACCACAGTTGTATAGCCATAGCTAGCTATAAGGAGGCTGGCAGATAATGTCTCCAGCAGGTATCCATGTTCCCAGAAGGAAACTGATTTAGAAGTGACAATCAGCAATGTACTGCCTGACTGGCACTTCTCACTGTTAAGGTTGTTATCTTCCATAACCACGCCTTGTTTCTAAGAGGATGGTGTTAATATATAATTGAGCTATCTGAGGAAAAAAATCAAATAGATTTTTGACAACTAAATAGAGTGCTGTGACAATAAAGTCTTATTACCATGTTGAAGCGTCAACTCTTTCATATACAGTTTCCTGGGATTAACTGCCTGCTCAGACCAGTCACCAACTCGGCACCTTGGTTGCCCTCTACCTCTTAGTATTGGGTTGGGCTTCTCATACCAGAAGCATTAGGCAGAAGAGCTCCATTTCTGGTAAAAGTTGTAAATGAAAGACAGGTTTCCTGATTAGGCTGAAGGATTAGGTCTTTGCTTTCTCTGAGATCGTGTATGCCTTTCTATTTCAAAGGCTGTCACAAGTCAAAGGTGACCTTTGGTCTCCTAGAATCAGTGTACTGCCACTGAGGTGCACAGGACTTACTAGATAAACATTTGCAGTTCACCAGCAGAAGCAAATTAATTGTCTTACAAAAGCAACTTTGTACATGTGTGCTAAGTTGCTTCAGTCATGTCCAGTTCTTTGCAACCCCATGGACTGTAGCCTGCCAGGCTCCTCTGTCCATGGGATTCTCCAGGCAAGAACACTGGAGTGGTTGCCACGCCCCCCTCCAGGGGATCTTCCTGACCCAAGAATTGAACTTGCATCTCCTATGTCTCCTGCACTGACAGGTGTGCGTTCTTTACCACTAGTGCCACCTGGGAAGCCCCCCAAAATAAGGACAGATTCTGATCATCTATGTCAGCCCGTTTTCTCATGGCCAGCTGGCCTTCTGCAAATGATCCAGAACTCTGCAGCACCGTCTCAGCTGGGGTGATGTATTATGCAGATTAAAGACATAAATCCTCTGGAGAAGACAGACCAGGAAGATAAAAAAAGGTGTTCATAATAATAAGCTTTAAAGGAACTTAGCCTGCTCTCTGGGCTTTGTAAAGACATGAAATTTGTATAAACTTTGGGGATCTTTAGTTAATTGTTCTTTCTCTAAATCCAGTTATCTGACAGTGAATTTCTTCAATAGAAATTATTTGTGACAAGTCTTAACACAACCAACATTTTTTTCCTTTCATTTTTCAGAAAGCTGGGGAAAAGGCAATTGACCTGCCGTTTTCTTGTCTTCCTCTGCACTAAAGTACTAAGAGCTCCATGGATTTTAACTGGAGTTTTTAATCAGAATTTTTCCTTTCTTGTGTGCTTTTTAAACTCCCGTTCCTCCCCCAGGCCTCTGATCTCACAGAGCCCTCAGGAATTTCTGCTTTTCCATCCAGATTTCTTCCTCCTCAGGCAAACTCCCAACTAGGGAAAGGGTATGAGCAAGGGATTCAGGGCTGCACGCAAATCATGTGGCTTCGCAGTTGCTCTCTTCTCCCCAAAGAGGCATCTGTCTTATTTAGCACCACTGCTAGCACATCTTTAGCACTTGATTTGCAATAAAGACAAATTTAGGATAGAACATTATTCTAAAGCTGGTTTGGCCTAAATGCCACAGGAGGAAAAAACCAAAATCACTGTACACAGTGGTGTGCGTGTGTGTTGCATATACCAGAAAAGTGCTAGCAGTGTTTCTTCAGAGTTCAGTGTGAACACACAAACACTCAGTTAAACCAACATCCCTTTCTTGCAGAAGATACTAAAAGGAACACCTGTCTACCATATGTAAGCTATGACTTCCCTACTAAAAGATTTTCCATTAAGATAGGTTTTTCAGATTTTGGTGCTTGTAAAGTCCTAAAGATAGTGGTTTTGTCATTTCCCTACTTTCATTGAGAACATCCATGGACTGCACTGGATGTTTTATATGATTTTTATATCCCAGAGACTGTAATAATAAAAGCCAACACTGAGGAGGCACAAAGGTATGCTTTAATTGCTTTAGGATTTATTTAGATATTTAGATTTATTTTCAGAACTAGAGTGGTCCATTTTCTCCAAACTGCAATCATTGATTTAATCATCTACTAAGGCAATGGCACCCTACTCCAGTCCTCTTGCCTGGAAAATCCCATGGATGGAGGAGCCTGGTAGGCTGCAGTCCATGGGGTTGCTATGAGTTGGACACGACTGAGCTACTTCACTTTCACTTTTCACTTACATGCATTGGAGAAGGAAATGGCAACCCACTCTAGTGTTCTTGCCTGGAGAATCCCAGGGACGGGGGAGCCTGGTTGGCTGCCGTCTATGGGGTTGCACAGAGTTGCACACGACTGAAGCAACTTAGCAGCAGCAGCAGCAGCAGCAAGTATATATTGGGCACTCCATATATATGTATTGGGTTCCATACATTGGAGAATACAAAGCAGTCTATTGTTCTGTTTTCAAGAATCCTGCCCCATAACTCAGAAGATAAATACTCATGTATAACGCTTTTACAGCGACACAAAATAATATCATATGGAATTAAAAGCCAAATGAGAAGTATAAATATTAAGTACTATAATGACTTGATAATGACTTAATAATGAAAACAGGAAAAATAGCTTGAAGGTAGAATTTGTCCTGGAGTTGAAAAATGGACAGACTTTGAGTATGTTGAAAGGAAAGAGATGGTATTCTAGGCAGTGAAAGTGAAAGTTGCTCAGTCATGTTCTATTCTTTGAGACCCCATGGACTGTAGCCCACCAGGCTCCTCTGTCCATGGAATTCTCCAGGCCAGAATACTGGAGTGGGTAGCCTTTCCCTTCTCCAGGGGATCTTCCCAAACAAGGGATCGAACCCAGCTTTCCCATATTGCGGGAAGATTCTTTACCAGCTGAGCCTCCAAGGAAGTCCAAGAATACTGGAGAGGGTAGCCTATCCCTTCTCCAGCAGATCTTCCCAACCCAGGAATCAAATCAGGGTCTCTTGCAAGGCAGGCAGATGATTCTAGGCAGAGAATGTAGAAAAATGTGCTTAGATGATGAGTTGGGTTTGTTTGAAGAAGTGTGGGCAACTCATGAGAACAGAGAAGTAGCAAGAAATATTCCTAGAAAGATTTTGTGAGTGTTCAGCCTGGATAGGCAAGGGTGTGGAGGGGAGACATGAAGTGCTGCAAAGCCCATCACCCCCTAGAACGATTCTACCATGCGAGAATGTGGAAGAGGGTCTGGTGATGGTGGAGGTGGAGGTTAGTTATGAATCCATAACTAGTATAATGGGGAGAAGGAAAATGTATCTGGGGAGAGAGAGGAAATACCTAATCTTTTGCACCAAATGTCAGCCTAGAAGTGAAGGATGCCAAGTCTGGAGCCTAACCCCCTAGGTTTGTTTCCCCCACACCTCCATTTACTAGCTATGCAGTTCTAGGCAACAACCTGCAAATCCTTCTGCCTCATTTTCCTCATCTGTAAAATGGGGATAACATCAGTCCCATCTCATGGGGTTGTTTTAGGTATTAAATGAGATGGAATATGTAAAATCTTCTTAAAAACTCCCAGCACATTGTAACTGCTCAATAAATGCTAGCTGCTGTGATTGTAGAAAGAAAACACAGGCAACCATTGCCTTGGTTTTAGAGGAGGGAGAGGATGAAAAGATTTGAGTGTGAATCTGATTGTCTTGGATATGTTTAGTGATGGAAGGATACTAAAAACTCTGGTCAACCACAGGAAGGAGACTGAAAGCTTAAACCTATTCTAACTAGTCATAGAATCTTGTGGTTCCATGAAAACAGGGCTAGCATATGTTGTTGAATATGAAAAAGGCCACCCCCCTGAAAAGACTCATTCTACTTAGAAAGACTACTCTCTCTGGGTTTTTTTTTTTTTTTTTTCCACTTTTCCAATAAAGCAAGAGCTATAAGCCTCCAGGTGTTGCTTGCTTGTGTGTCTTCAAAGCAACGTAAGTATTAATAGCTTGAATCCATTTTACTTGACTCTTCTGACTTCATAAAACACAAGTTCCCTAGGTAAGTGATTATTTAGGAAAGTAGATCACTTGGACTATTAAAGCAGGGTTTCTCCACCGTGACACTGTTGACAGTTTGTGCAGGTAATTCTGTTAGAGAAGGGGGCTGGTGTCCTGTGCACCGCAGGATATTTAGCAACGCCTCTGGCCTCTGTTCACTAGATGCCAGTAGCACTTCCTTCCTCCAGTCATGACAATAAAAGAATGTGCCCAGATAGTGCTGAACATCACTGAGGGGACAGAATCACCCCTAGTCAAGAAGCACTGTTAGACTCATTGGATGCAAACCCATTGCTTGTGTTTTGCAAACAGGAGAGAGTGGCCAGAATACCTTTGGCTCATGTCCATTCAAACCAAGGCTTTCATCTCAGTAGATTCACTGGGAAGAAATTAACCACTTCAGTGGTTGGTGGGTGGTGGGGTGAAGAGGTAGCAACAGAGACGAAGGAACTACAGATACATAGATGGCTTCAGATCATATCAGTCTCTCAGTCATGTCCGACTCTTTGCAACCCCATGAATCACAGCACGCCAGGCCTCCCTGTCCATCACCAACTCCCGGAGTTCACTCAGACCCACGTCCATCGAGTCGGTGATGCCATCCAGCCATCTCATCCTCTGTGGTCCCCTTCTCCTCCTGCCCCCAATCCCTCCCAGCATCAGAGTCTTTTCCAATGAGTCAACTCTTTACATGAGGTGGCCTAGCAAGATCCAAATAGTATTAATAGCCTCTGCCAACTAAGCAGAAGGGCCTAGTAGTGATGTTATCACCTTGCTTCATGCAGAATGGGAAAATAAAGTACTTGCTGTTAGAGTAGACACTTTTAAAAGGATTACTTTGGTTTGTATCTCAAATTTTCCTGGGTAACAGGACCATGAATCTACCAGATGTGTTCTGCTGCTCACTTTCTCTGGCATGACAGGGTTAGGAAGGCAGCATGTCAGGCCAGAAGGCTTGTCTGGATGGTCCTGCAGTTGAGAAGCAAGGCTTCTGCTAGTGACCTGTCTCCTCCTAGAAAGCTCACAGCCACATACTTGGCACTCACTCTCAAATTTCAATTCAGTTTGGGGCAAATATGAATTGGGGGAGTTTTCTATAGTTTCTGGGATTCTTATATTGTTCATCTCTATCACTAATTTTGGAAAATGCTAAGATTCAAGGGTCATATATTGGGTAGGCCAAAACGTTTGTTCTGGTTTTTCTATAAAGTGTTACTCAAAAACTCGAATGAACTTTTTGGCCAATTCAGTATTTTTAACATTCTCCTAAGCTTTCTTTCCTGATAAAAAGATCTTCCAAAACTAGAAACTTCTCTTCCTTTTATCAAGGTTCTGCCTCTAAGGACACTTCAGGCACAAATTCTTCAGTGATATTTTAAAGTCAGAAGTTCCTTTTTCAGGGAGAGACATAGTTCTCAAGGGATATCATTCTTTTCTTATCTGAAAAGAAACAATTTGGGGTTCAAGTTAAATAGTTTCAAATGCAACCAAAATCATTCCACCCAGTGGACTTTTTAATATTCCCTTCCAGGTTCTATCCCTGGATTGGGAAGATCCTCTGGAGAAGGAAATGGAAACCCACTCCAGTACTCTTGCCTGGAAAATCCCATGGACAGAGGAGCGTTGTAGGCTACAGTCCATGGGGTCGCAAAGAGTCGGACATGACTGAGTGACTTCACTTCACTTCCATTTATACAGCATGTTCCAGTGACACTGAGTTATTAATATTCCCTAGGCACATCACATGGGGCTTCCATTTGGAGCAAATGGTAAAGAACCCACCTGCAAATGCAGAGACTTAAGAGATGAGGGTTCGATCCCTGGGTTGGGAAGATCCCCTGGAGGAGGGCATGGCAACCAACTCCAGTATTCTTGCCTGGAGAATCCCATGGACAGAGGAACCTGGCGGGCTACAGTCCGTGGGGTCGCAAAGAGTCAGATCCGACTGAAGTGACTTAGCACAGCAGCACACCACATGCTTCCATTTTGCTGGACTTGCGCCCTTACTATTCTTTATGCCAGAATGCCTTTTGCTAGAGAACTTGGCAACGTTATCTTCTCATAGAAAAGCAAGTGCATGAAGGAGGGAGGGAAGTCATGACCACTAAATATGGTGCCTGGAATTGCAGATGTTTGCTCTTGCAGATAGAATTTTTATGAACCTGACTGCTGGGATGCTGAGTCCAGAAAGCAGAAGAATTAATGATGTTGCTAATACTAAAGGAAACTCTATTACCCTCTATGGTTACGGCTAGCATATGGCTATGATATTTTAAAACATCTTCATAGTCCAAATAAAAGCAGACCACAAGTGTGAACAAATAGAGAGTCCATCATAGGGCAAAAAATAATTCGGTGAGCAACATGCTTTTTAAAACATTAGATTTAAGTCTGAATCAAATACAAATTAAATGTGAGTAGAAACTCTTCAAAGTAATTTCATTATTCATTTCACCGTAAATTGCTTAACTGCATTACAAGTCAAATTAAAACTCAAAAAGAACTTTCCGGCCACTTACTTTGCCACCTATCAGCATAAAATTTGCCTCATGGGTTTACTTATCAGATCAACCTAAAATAATGAGGAGAGAGGAGAGGAATACTTCAGTCAACAGATTTAAAGTGTTAGCTTTATTTCCTGAGACAAAGATCCAATTTTCTTGTCTTTAATTTCACCTTTCAGCTTTTTTTTTCTTGTTTTTTTTTTCCTCCTATGGAGTCAGGCAAGAATATTTTTTCTTTCAGCAGCTTTCCTCTGTGCACTGGGATGTCAAATTCTCAAGATATACCATATAATGTTTTTTTATTTTACATTTTTTCCCCAGAACCCAGCCAAAGTTATTCCAAATAGCTCAGTGAACACTAGGGTTTTAGAATTTTTACTAAATGTTTTTTTTTTTTTAACATATATGTAGCCTGTATTTTTTTACATTTACTATTATTTCTTCTTATAGATAATTTTATTTTTCTCTTCTTTTTTATTTTACTGGATCAAGGCCACTGCATAGTAACTAAAACCTAGCATGTAGCCTTCAGGATTCTCACAACTGACAGCATATATCCATTAAGCCCAACTTGATCCTTCAGGAGTTGATCAACTGCAATGGGAGAACCTCATTTATACTTTATTATTTACTGTTCTTCCTTTCCAAAGTGTGTGTGGAAGGACGCCTCCTCAAAAGTTGGAGAAATAAAGTAGCCTAGACTTTTGAGCTACAAAATAGTTTCCTGTTTTGTTTCCTGAATGAAAAACTATTAAATATTAACATAGTGTGTCAGTGAGGATCCAGCCCAGAAAACAGATGTTGGCCAGGTCAGTCAATAGGGAAAATCTAATCCTAGGTACCTAGGGGCAATGAGGCTATGCAGAGATTGTCAGCCACTGGGTTTTGAGGGGGTGTTTCTAAAGCCCACAGACTGGGGGCACCACCTACCGAGAGCTAGAACTCTCCATAGAGCCACCACCTCTTTTAATAAGGCTGTTCAGAGAGAAGATGCGGAACCTGAGCTCTGCCCTCCTCCCTCTCCAGTCCCCTGTCCACATCGCCCAATGGAAACTCAAGGGTTTCATGGGGGCAACATGCAGAACAGAGCCCAGGAAGGGCGAGAAGCAGAGCAGAGAACAAACAGGCAAATGGTGATGCGTCTGGAGAGTTTGTTGTTGTTTAGTCGCTAAGTTGTATCTGACTCTTTGTGACGCTGTGGACTGCAGCCCACCAGGCTCCTCTGTCCGTGGAATGTACTGGACAAGAGAAATGAAGTGCTTCTCTTGGTAAAAGGTCCTCTTTGTTGTACTTCCTCTCTGTGTGTATTAATTTGTTGTTTGGTTTGCATTTGGTTCTTCTCCAGAAGTCTGGTGATACTGGGCAATTTCCTAAAGCAAGAGTAGAGGGCAGATGTCTCGTTCAAGAACACAGGCTACTATGCATGTGCTGCGTCTTCTTTTAGTTGATATACTGCTCTAACACATCAGTTGAGCTTGTCCTTCTCACTTGCCTGGATGGTTTACTTCTAGAATTTGCCCCCATGAAACTAATGCCTCCAAGGGCTGTGTGGACATGCATTATTTTGACCCTACAAAGGCACAATGAGACCAGGGACTGCATCTGAGCTGAGCACAGGTTCTGTGAACTATACCACTTGACTATTCTTTATGCCAGAATGCCTTCTGCTAGAGAAGGGCTGTGATTCGTAGGCACAGCCTGCAGCTGGACTCTGCCTTGTTTGAAGTGGCATCTGAAAGACTGAACAGCAATTACTCCCTGCAGCCCAGGGCAGATGATGACTGCGGGGCTTGGCCTTTTCATATTTTCTGGTTTCCTGAGGCCAGGGTTCTCACCAATGGTAAAACCTCTTTGCTCTGGTTCATCTGAAAAACATGTCATTTCAAAGGTGAGAAGGAAAAAGAGAGGTGATTTTATAGTGATTTTTATGGCAAACAATAGAAAAATGCTTCAGAAATGTTGAATGGGAGAGAGTAAAAGGCAGATGGGTTCAAGAGCGTAGACAGTTCCTGGCTTTCTGTTTTACGAGAACCCAAGGCCTAGGGAGGGCTTCCCCAATGGCTCAGTGGGTACAGAATCTGCCTGCAGTGCAGGAGACACAGGAAACGTGGGTTCGATCCCTGGGTTGGGAAGATCCCCTGGAGGAGTAAAAAAGGCAAGCCACTCCAGTATTCTTGCCTGGAGAATCCCACGACAGAGAAATCTCACAGGCTACAGTCCATGGGGTCACAAAGAGTCAGACACAACTGAGTAGGAGCAGGCAAGGCCTGGGGAGGGGAACAAAACCCCCGGTTAAGTCCATTCCTTGGCCTTGTGGATGTTCTTTGTTCAGTTCTACCATTTTCTTTTCCTCCTCACTGCCTTTCCCTCTCCCCAGGACAGGAAGCTCTCTGGGATGGCCCTTCCCCACACCCCCTGCCATCTCTCATGGACAGTAGGGTAGTCTGAACTGAACTCATATGAGTGAACCGCTGATGTCAGGTCCAAGGGCCAATCCCCAGATCACCCTCCCCTCACTGCCCCATGCCTCCCCACCACCACTGCCCACATGGGAACCCTCGGCCCAGCCTTAGCTCCTTGGGCCCCTCTGAAAGCCTCCTCCAGCTCTTCATCCCAGAGACCCCAAACCCATTCTAGTACCATGATTCTCTGCCTCAGTCCAGGCATTTCTCGGACATGGAGATTACATCTTAGGAATACTTAAAGATCCATGGTAATCCTTGAAAGGGCCCACGTGCTCACTCTTATCCTGCACCTGCCCCCTGCCTCCCCATTCCATCATCTGACATGCTGCTGGAACAATCACCAGACTTCCCACTGGAAGGGCCCCCACTTATCCTGCCCATTTGATCATTAACTTTTCAAACCAGACTTTTCTCTCTAGTGAATGTAGCAGCCTGAGGACAGTGACCAAGTCCTACTTCTTTCTCTCCCTCACTGCAGTGCTGCTCAAAGTGTGGTCAGAAAACCCCAGGATCAGCGCCACCTCAGTGCTTGTTAGAAATGCGGAGTCTCAGGTCCTGCCTCAGCCCTTCTGAATCAAAGTATCTGGGGGTAGAACTCAGAAGGTGGTTGCAAACCTTCCAGGTGATTCTGCTGCCTGCTAAGGTTCAAAAGCGACACCCTGGGCTGTAGACACTAGTGTCCTGTGTGCGGTAGTTGTTGAGTAAACACCTGTAACTGGAGAATATTTGCAAGATCACAGTGTGGGCTCACACCACAGCTTCCTGGGAGCAGAGCCCAAGTCTGTCTTTATTGCTGTGTCCTCAGCATCTCACGGAGAAGGTGATGGCACCCCACTCCAGTCCTCTTGCCTGGAAAATCCCATGGATGGAGGAGCCTGGTAGGCTGCAGTCCATGGGGTGGTTAGGAGTCAGACACGACTGAGCGACTTCACTTTCACTTTTCACTTTCATGCATTGGAGAAGGAAATGGCAACCCACTCCAGTGTTCTTGCCTGGAGAATCCCAGGGACGGGGGAGCCTGGTGGGCTGCCGTCTATGGGGTCGCACAGAGTCGGACATGACTGAAGTGACTTAGCAGCAGCAGCAGCATCTCAAGTAATGCCTGACAGTGTCTCCCATTTTAACTTTTTAAAAGGTTACAAAACAGCAAAGAAAATTACAATGAGGCTTGTTTTGAGAATGAGTTTGGGATAACACATCAATGCCAGGTAGATAGTAAGTACTTTTTTGCTGGTGATAATAATACCTTCCATTGATAGAGCACTCTGTGGTTTTCAAGACTCCTTCAGGACATTTTCTCATTGGTCTTCTTGAAAATCTAGAGAAAGCATTAGTAGGCTTGGTTCTGCCCTCTCAGCAGAGATTCTGGAAAGCTGAGACATTAGTTCTTGGTTCTCTGAATTGAGTACAAAAAGAGAGCCCAGGACTTTGAGCTCCTACTCCAGTGGAAAAGGTTTGCTGTTCAATTGTGTTATATTAGCTGAGGGTCTTGGTAACGTAGCCTCAATAAGTGTTCATTTTACAATTTCTTCATCTGCAAAATGAGAAAAAAAATACTATCTGCCTTGCAGTGTTGTAAGTATTAAATAATAAATGTGAAACATTTAGCACACTAATATGGTTATATTAATGAATTGTTTTATGTTTAAATATTATTTGCATTATTTATTTTTTGTTATACCACCAAAGTGACCAGTACTTCACTTGTGGGATAGCAAGGGCCAGGACCTTCCCCACCTCAGAGGGTGTTACTTGCTAATTTAAGGCAACATTTAAGGCATTTAGTCTGACTTACACAACTGGGAATGTTTCCCACTGCTGACGGCCCTCCCTTGGGTCTCCTGCTGATTCCTGTGGTCACTAAACCTAATAACCCATCAGGATGCTTGAGTGTCTGCTGCAGTCACCATGGTGATTCCCATTCTCAAGTACAGGTTGCTAATCATTCCAAACACATGCCTTCCTTTCCTCAGTTGATAAGCTGTCGTGGTTAACCTTTTATTTGTTTAATATATTCCTCTATTCTGTGATTTCATTTATCTCATAATTATTAAGCATAGAGAACCTGTAAGGATGTTTTGCCAAATCTTATACTTCTCCATATTCCCCTACTGCTTCATACAAATGTTATTGTTTTTATATGTACCAGGAAAAAGGCTGGAATGCACTTGTGTGTATGTGCTTGTTGTGTGTGAAACGTATTTTTAAAATTATAGTATAGTTGATCTACAATGTTCTTAGTTTCCAGTGTACAGGAAAGTGATTCAGTTAAACATATATTCATTCTTTTTCAGGCTTTTTTCCTCATATAGGTTATAGTTGAGTCACTGTGCTGTACAGTAGGTCCTCGTTGGTTATCTATTTTATATATAGCAGCATGTGTGTGTTAACCCCAATTCCTGACTCATCCCTCACCCCCGCAATTCGCCTTTGGCACCCACAGTTTGCTTGCTCTATCTGTGTGTCTATTTCTGTTTTGAAATCAATTCATTCGTATCATGTTGTTGTTTGTTTTTTTTTAATTACAGTCCCTATACGAATGGTAACATATGATATACTCCTTTGAAGTGTTTTGGTTCCTTGGGAGACATATTATTTCTTCTTTTTAAAAGCGATCACGTGTTTAGCCTATGAGCCTCTTCCTAATCAGTAGAATGCAGTCACTGCTTTTCCCTGTGGAAGTGGACAGCATGTTGTAGAAGAGGAGGCATGGAGAGTCTTGGCATGCAGACTCTCATCAGCCCCCTCGTAACTGCTTCATATCCATTAGGATGTCACTCCACGTCTCGAGTCGCAGCCTTGTCATCTATCAAATGAAGGAGCTGGACTAGGGCCCTCCAAGGCAACCACTCCATGGTGCTGAAGTGCTAAGTTACTCCCTAAGCATCCTCATCCTGACTCTTGGTGCTAGAGCAGAAAGGACACCATGATTTCTGCAGGCTGGAATGAACAGCTATCACACAGATGACTGTGGAGGGGCTGACACTTGGTTTCTCTTCCAGTCAGGATGGCACAGACCGTGGAAGAACTCTGCCAGCACTGAGTCCTGGAAGGGATGGGGGGCAGGGGACACTGGTATCACATAGAGTGGTGATTCTCCTCCTGTGCTGTTTTTATTCTGTGCTGAATTCTGAACTTACTGGATTTCTTAGGCATTTTTGCCACATTCGGTCTATCATTCACTCATTCATTTGACCATGGATTTACAGTTACGGTCTGAGACCTCTCCATGTGCCACACATTTTCCTGAATGCTCAGTGGTGAACAGAACAGTCAGGGGCCCTGCCCATTGTGCTCTAGGAGGGATACAGGCACGGAGAAGGTCCTAGTGAGTGAGAAACAGGGGGTGGGGTCCCCGTGTGACGGGCGCCTAATCCAGAGATGCTGTGTGCTGAGACAAGACGGAAGAGGACGACAGAGCCTGACACAGGGGCTGTAAGTGTGTTTTAGACAGCGGCACGTGTGATAGCAACTGGTGGATTTCTTGCAAAAATAAGGAAGCTTAAATTCTATGGTGTGCCAGTAAACAGAGTCTTAGAAAAAAGTAAAAGCAAAAACTAAGAAAAACTTCTGATTTAATTCACCAATTTCCATGGTATAAATGCACCCATCATAGTCATTGTCAGAGGTAAGGTTAAAAACCAACCCACAGAAGTTCTTGATATTTCATAATCAGCACTTTGAAGCCAGTACTGCCAACTCCAGAACCTTGCTGGAAGCTTCGGCCCCTTACCTGGACAAGCCCCTTCCAAGCGTCTTAGTTGAGGTTCCTCACGAAGCAGGCTTGGAGAGGGGAATTTGTATACAAGTAGTTTTTTTACTCAGAAAGTGTAAGAAACAGTACTTTCTTAGTGGGAAAGTGAGCTGGGGATGGGAAGGCCACCAGTAAATGGTGTTTCTACCATTATGCTTGAAAATCTGGGAATTGGTGTGGCAGCAGCCTGAGGAGCAAGGGACGGGCACTAGGTAGACACCAGTTCCTGTCTGTCACTGGCTGAGGCCTGTTCCTGGGGCGTGCTCTTTCTCTGTTACATCTGACTTTCCCTGGGGGGCAGAGTGGTCTTCCCTTGCTTCAGAGAAGATTTTAAAGCAAAGAGCTGCAGACACTGGCAGTTGGAAGTGAGCTAGCAAGCAAAGAAGTGGCAAGGCCTGGGGAATATGGGCAGAGCACCAGCAGCATCTGCTACAGATTGCCCGGTACCTAAATCTGTAATTCTTGCTTTTTCTTTTCCACTATGGCTTACCCATATTCACAGAATATTGAATACATTTCCATGTGCTCCACAGTAGGACCTGCTGTCTATCCATTCTACATGTAATAGTTTGTATCTGCTAATCCCAAACTCCCAGTCCTTCCCTTCCCCACTTCACTCCCCCTTGGCAACCGTAAGTCTGTTCTATCTGTGGGTCTGATTCTGTTTCATAAATAATGTCATTTGTGTAACATTTTAGATTCTACACATAAATGGTATCATAAGGTATTCTGTCTTTCTCTTTCTGGCTTCTCTTAGTATGATAATCCCTAGGCCCATCCATGTTGCTGCAAATGGCATTATTTTGTTCCTTTTATGGCTGAGTAGTATTCCATTTCATCCATTCATCTGACAATGGACATTTAGGTGTTTCCACGCCTTGGCTATTGTAAACAGTGCTGCTGTGAACATAATGATGCATTTTGAGTTACAGTTTTGTTGGGGTATCGCTGGATCGTATGGCAAGTCTATTTTTAGTTTTTTGAGGATTATCCATACTATTATCCATAGTGGCTGCACCAATTTACATTCCCACCAACGGTGTGAACAGTTTTCCTTCTCTCCACACCCTCTCTAGCATTTGCTATTTACAGACTTTTTAAAGATGGTCATTCTGACCATCTGTATTTCTAATTTGCATTTTTCCCCCTTAAATTGGACCTCACAATTTTATTAGTTTTAGGCCTTGCAAAACCTAGAGCCATCCATAGTGATGGCTCCTACTTGTTGGAAACTGTAGCATGTTTGAAAATTTCAAAGAAATTAATAAGGCTGTATCAAAGTTGGGACGAGGGTAGGGAGCAAAAGATGGAGTTGGAAAGGAATGATGGGCTCTTCTAGGTTTGGCTGAAATATGCTGATATCTGTGGAACTCAGCTGGGCTGCTCCTGGCTTCTCCCTCCTGTGACAGGCTAGCAGAGAAGCCCCCTTCCTAGGATGGGTTCCTGCCACAACGAAGAGCAAGAATACAAGTTCAGTTCAGTTCAGTCGCTCATCCTGTCTGACTCTTTGCGACCCCATGAATCGCAGCACGCCAGGCCTCCCTGTCCATCACCAACTCCCAGAGTTCACTCAGACTTACGTCCATCGAGTCAGTGATGCCATCCAGCCATCTCATCCTCTGTCGTCCCCTTCTCCTCCTGGCCCCAATCTCTCCCAGCATCAGAGTCTTTTCCAATGAGTCAGCTCTTCGCATCAGTTGGCCAAAGTACTGGAGTTTCAGCTTTAGGATCATTCCTTCCAAAGAAATCCCAGGGCTGATCTCCTTCAGAATGGACTGGTTGGATCTCCTTGCAGTCCAAGGGACTCTCAAGAGTCTTCTCCAACACCACAGTTCAAAAGCATCAATTCTTCGGCGCTCAGCCTTCTTTACAGTCCAACTCTCACATCCATACATGACTACAGAAAAAACCATAGCCTTGATTAGACGAACCTTTGTTGGCAAAGTAATGTCTCTGCTTTTGAAAATGCTATCTAGGTTGGTCATAACTTTCCTTCCAAGGAGTAAGCGTCTTTTAGTTTCATGGCTGCAGTCACCATCTGCAGTGATTTTGGAGCCCCCCAAAATAAAGTCTGACACTGCTTCCACTGTTTCCCCATCTATTTCCCATGAAGTGATGGGACCAGATACCATGATCTTCATTTTCTGAATGTTGAGCTTTAAGCCAACTTTTTCACTCTCCACTTTCACTTTCATCAAGAGGCTTTTTAGTTCCTCTTCACTTTCTGCCATAAAGGTGGTGTCATCTGTATTTCTGAGGTTATTGATATTTCTCCCGGCAATCTTGATTCCAGCTTGTGCTTCTTCCAGTCCAGCGTTTCTCATGATGTACTCTGCATAGAAGTTAAATAAGCAGGGTGACAATATACAGCCTTGAGGTACTCCTTTTCCTATTTGGAACCAGTCTGTTGTTCCATGTCCAGTTCTAACTGTTGCTTCCTGACCTGCATACAAACTTCTCAAGAGGCAGGTCAGGTGGTCTGGTATTCCCATCTCTTTCAGAATTTTCCACAGTTGATTGTGATCCACACAGTCAAAGGCTTTGGCATAGTCAATAAAGCAGAAATAGATGTTTTTCTGGAACTCTCTTGCTTTTTCCATGATCCAGCAGATGTCCGCAATTTGATCTCTGGTTCCTCTGCCTTTTCTAAAACCATCTTGAACATCAGAAGTTCACGGTTCACATATTGCTGAAGCCTGGCTTGGAGAATTTTGAGCATTACTTTACTAGTGTGTGAGATGAGTGCAATTGTGCAGTAGTTTGAGCATTCTTTCGCATTGCCTTTCTTTGGGATTGGAATGAAAACTGACCTTTTTCAGTCCTGTGGCCACTGCTGAGTTTTCCAAGTTTGCTGGCATATTGAGTGCAGCACTTTCACAGCATCATCTTTCAGGATTTGAAATAGCTCAACTGGAATTCCATCACCTCCACTAGCTTTGTTCGTAGTGATGCTTTCTAAGGCCCACTTGACTTCACATTCCAGGATGCCTGGCTCTAGGTCAGTGATCACACCATCGTGATTATCTGGGTCATGAAGATCTTTTTTGTACAGTTCTTCTGTGTATTCTTGCCACCTCTTCTTAATATCTTTTGCTTCTGTTAGGTCCATACCATTTCTGTCCTTTATCGAGCCCATCTTTGCATGAAGTGTTCCCTTGGTATCTCTGATTTTCTTGAAGAGATCTCTAGTCTTTCCCATTCTGTTGTTTTCCTCTATTTCTTTGCACAGATCGCTGAAGAAGGCTTTCTTATCTCTTCTTGCTATTCTTTGGAACTCTGCATTCAGATGCTTATATCTTTCCTTTTTTCCTTTGCTTTTTGCTTCTCTTCTCTTCACAGCTATTTGTAAGGCCTCCCCAGACAGCCATTTTGCTTTTTGCATTTCTTTTCCATGGGGATGGTCTTGATCCCTGTCTCCTGTACAATGTCACGAACCTCATTCCATAGTTCATCAGGCACTCTATCTATCAGATCTAGGCCCTTAAATCTATTTCTCACTTCCACTGTATAATCATAAGGGATTTGATTTAAGTCATACCTGAATGGTCTAGTGGTTTTCCCTACTTCAATTTAAGTCTGAATTTGGCAATAAGGAGTTCATGATCTGAGCAACAGTCAGCTTTACATCTTGTTTTTGCTGACTGTATAGAGCTTCTCCATCTTTGGCTGCAAAGAATATAATCAATCTGATTTCGGTGTTGACCATCTGGTGATGTCCATGTATAGCGTCTTCTCTTGTGTTGTTGGAAGAGGGTGTTTGTTATGACCAGTGCATTTTCTTGGCAAAACTCTATCAGTCTTTGCCCTGTTTCATTCCATATTCCAAGGCCAAATTTGCCTGTTACTGCAGGTGTTTCTTGACTTCCTACTTTTGCATTCCAGTCTCCTATAATGAACAGGACACCTTTTTTGGGTGTTAGTTCTAAAAGGTCTTGTAGGTCTTCATAGAACCATTCAACTTCAGCTTCTTCAGCATTACTGGTTTGGGCATAGACTTGGATTACTGTGATATTGAATGGTTTGCCTTGGAAACAAACAGAGATCATTCTGTCATTTTTGAGATTGCATCCAAGTATTGCATTTTGGACTCTTTTGTTGACCATGATGGCTACTCCATTTCTTTTGAGAGATTCCTGCCCACAGTAGTAGATATAATGGTCATCTGAGTTAAATTCACCCATTCCAGTCCATTTCAGTTCGCTGATTCCTAGAATGTCGACATTCACTCTTGCTATCTCTTGTTTGACCACTTCCAGTTTGCCTTGATTCATGGACCTGATATTCCAGATTCCTATGCAATATTGCCCTTTACAGCATTGGACCTTGCTTCTATCACCAGTCACATCCACAGCTGGGTATTCTTTTTGCTTTGACTCCATCCCTTCATTCTTTCTGGAGTTATTTCTCCACGGATCTCCAGTAGCATATTGGGCACCTACTGACCTGGGGAGTTCCTCTTTCAGTATCCTATCATTTTGCCTTTTTATACTGTTCATGGGGTTCTCAAGGCAAGAATACTGAAGTGGCTTGCCATTCCCTTCTCCAGTGGACCACACTCTGTCAAGAATACAAGAGGGCTGATGAAACTCACAAGGCCTCTGTGCCTCTTGCTCACCAGTGGCTCACATCAAATCTCCTCATATTCCATTGACCAAAGCAATGTGCTTGGCCCAGTCCAAAGCCAGAGAGGTGCAGGGAAAAAGAACCCACCTCCAAGGAAGGAGGTCATGACTCAGTGAGTTCAGTACTACAGCCTACTCTAGGATTTTCACCAAGATGTTAGTGGTGATTATCTGGGGGTAGTGAGATTTCTGATAATTTTTATTTTTGCTTTAGCTTTTTCTCTTATTAGAATATTTAATGAGAATATAGCAATCTTATCAAAAACTATAAACCCATTTCTTTATAAAAATATTGGAGAAAATTTATTTGAAGGTGCTTTTTTAGCATTTACTTTTATAACTCCTTAAAGGAGGTAATGTACGTATGCAAAGCCTGACTTGACTTCTTAAACTACCTCTTAACTTTTACAGTATATATAAATCATTAAGTTTTATCATGTTCCTGTTTTTGTTTCCTTACTGCCACTTACTCATTTTAAAATTTATTTTGTATATATCTTGTATTGCTGCATGTACCTGTGTAAACCACCTGCAAACGCTTTAGGTATTAGATGGGAAGTAAAGAAACAGATTATTTTAAAAACTAAAGCAGTTATGGGAGGAGACCCATACAGTCATACACAGAAATCACCTGGAGAGATTATTTTTTAAATGCCTATGACAACGTCCCTAAAGGTTCTGATTTAATTGTTCCAGGTTGAAGTAATTTTTAACAGCTCTCCAAGGTTGAGAATAAGTGGATAAATAAGTGATTAAGTTAGTGGGAATGTAACAGAAGGGACAATTCTATGTGATGAGCAGTAGCAGACTGGGAAATTCCATAACAATTTGAAGTCTGCTGAGATGTGGAAGGCTGAGGCTCCTGAATGTTGAGGAGAATAAGGGAAATGAATGCTGAGGGGAACTCTGAGCTGCCATAATGAAGGACAGGGCTGCTGTTAAGGTCTGGCTGAGATTCACTGCGAGGAAAGAGCTGAACATGTTCTCAGACCCTACGCGATAACTGCTTTTTGGATTACTGAGGCACATTCTGTGGAGTGTTTTTCAGAACATTATGACTAATAAGAGTCTCTTCTTTATGAAAACAGATTGAACTCATAGGAAATTATTTATACACGCAGAACAAAGGAGAGGAAACAGAGATATTATAGGAATTTGGTTTCTTTGTTTGTAACTTTCCTAAATTATTTTATTCTGTGCAGCGTTCAGTCATTTATGTGTAAAATATGAAAATCTCATCTCCCTCTGTCTGATAATATAAAACAAAAGAAAAAAAAAACCAAAATCCTTTCTCTACATATATATAGAGAAAACATATAAAAATAAGACAATATATAGAGAGGGGTTATTGTTTTGTTTTTAACTTAAAGACAGATAACAGATTTTTTTTTTTTTTTTATAGTAACCATCATCTGGTTACTGGTAAGGTCTGAGTTAATTGCCATTTGTCAGGTAACCATGGTGACCAGCATATTGCTTTTGAGTCCATTAATCTTGCTGAGATTAACAGTAAACCCCAAAGGATCTTTTGCAGCAATTCAGAAATAAATCATCTTTTCACATGTATGTTATTTTGTGACAGCCACTTTCTTTAAAACTGTCTAATAGACAAGGAAATAAGACAGTCCCTAATGAGGTGATAGAAACCCATTCCCAAGTAAGAAATTTTGCAAAATACAGTAAATGACTGAAAAAGTAGATAGACAGAAATGTCACATGAAAGAATAATTCACTAAATAGACATGTGTCATGCTCCTAACAGACACACCAAAAAGACTGTTTACTCCCAGTTAGAAATGTATTTGTCTAGGACCTCAGCCTCAAGATACGAACTGGAGACAAGATTTGAGATGAGGAAAGACAAGACAACTTTTCTTCAATTAAGAAAAGTCAAATTATTATTTAGATGATAGAAATTATAAGGGATGAGTTGAGGTGGATTTAGAAAGAGAAAGAGCTGGCTGCCCAAGCTGGGACTAACAGTGTTTTATATTTGTAAAAAGATGTTTGCAACTTGGAAAGTAGAGCATGATCCTATCTCAACCACATTTGTCTTACAACAGCCCCAGAAAGTAAATGCAAAATGTGGTAGCCTCATTTTATAGGTGAAGATGCTGAAGCTAAAGAATACAGCGTGACTTTCCTATACCCACTTAGTATTAGTGCCTTCTTTTAAATGAACTGAATAAACTGTTAGGATTCTGAGTTGGAAGGCATGGGGACTGGATTATCATCCCCACATTCTTCTGACCTTAATTCATATTATTCTCTAGATGAAATACAGCTCTGGGGCTTTTTCAGCTCATGGGGTTTGTATTTTCTCATCTCCATATTTTCCTGAGCTAAAGGAATGATACAAGCTCTTATTTCAACCTAGGTCTTCATAAAAGAAATACTGAGAAAACAACAGTGCTTTACGGAATGTAAGATGCAGAGCTATTCATATTTAAACACATCTGAAATCGGGATGTGTCTTGTGAACAATGGCTTATTATAATTGCTGATGCTATATGAAAAACAGACTCCACTGCCTACACGTGTGCTCACTTGGTCATAGTTGTGTACATTGCCAACTGAGTGGTGGAATTATTAGGACGTGGGTAGAAAGTTATTGTGTATGAAAGAAGGGGTATCAGTTTTATACTAGGAATGTGAATACTCATTTTGGAGTAATGACTATCATTTCATATTTTCCTGTAAAGCAACAATCTAGTGCTCTACAGGTCCTAAGGGAAGATACCCACAAGCAGAAGGATATGTTGACCTTTCTTATTAAACAGTCATGGGATGGTCATCTCTCATAAATAAAGTATCATGAACAAAGCAACTAAAGATAGAAAAATTTACTAAATCCCTCAGGATACATGAAAAAATTTTCAAAGTAACAAGACACTGATGTGAGTGACAAGTTTGTCTGGCAGGACTATTATTAAAGCATCGTGTCATAGATTCATTGGCTGCTTCTTTTTGTTCTGGGCCATTCATTAAATAATTTTTATCTTATAATCCATGCTGCTTAGATTCTATGATATGTGGTAGTTTATGAGTCAGTCAGTATGATTCTGATCCCCTGTAGCTGGTAACTGGACTTTGCCTAAAGCTACTCTATGGGCTGGAGGAAGCACAAGCTGGAATCAGGATTGCCATGGGAGAAATATCAGTAACCTCAGATAAGCAGATGACACTACCCTTATGGCAGAAAGCGAAGAACTAAATAGCCTCTTGATGAAAGTGAAAGAGGAGAGTGAGAAAGTTGGCTTAAAGCTCAACATTCAGAAAACGAAGATCATGGCATCCGGTCCCACCACTTCATGGCAAATAGATGGGGAAACAGTGGAAACAGTGTCAGACTTTATTTTTTGGGCTCCAAAATCACTGCAGATGGTGACTGCAGCCATGAAACTAAAAGACACTTACTCCTTGGAAGGAAAGTTATGACCAACCTAGACAGCATATTAAAAAGCAGAGACATTACTTTGCCAACAAAGGTCCGTCTAGTCAAGGCTATGGTTTTTCCTGTGGTCATGTATGGATGTGAGAGTTGGACTGTGAAGAAAGCTGAGCACCGAAGAATTGATGCTTTTGAACTGTGGTGTTGGAGAAGACTCTTGAGAGTCCCTTGGACTGCAAGGAGATCCAACCAGTCCATCCTAAAGGAGATCAGTCCCGAGTGTTCATTGGAAGGACTGATGCTAAAGCTGAAACTCCAATACTTTGGCCACCTGATGCGAACTGATTCATTGGAAAAGACCCTGATGCTGGGCAAGATTAAAGGCAGGAGGAGAAGGGGACGACAGAGAATGAGATGGTTGGATGGCATTACCGACTTGATGGACAGGAGTTTGGGTAAACTCCAGGAGTTGGTGATGGACAGGGAGGCCTGGCATGCTGCAGTCCATGCAGTCACAAAGAGCTGGACACTGAGCAACTGAACTGACCTGAACCCTGTTGATGGTGGACATTGTCAGGAAGTCCGAACTAGTCAGAAACAAATCTTACTCAACTAAACAGCTCTGATGGCAAATTAATGTTTTGTTCACCTCAGCACAGATAGCCCAGACCATAATTATTACTTGATTAAAAAGAGAAATGGTCTCCAATGGCTCTTTAAGCTTTTAAGATAATGGTTCTGTAGAATTCCTTGGTAATTATAGAAAATGTTTATTTTAAATTATTTCCTTGTCAATTTAAGACATTGCAGAGGTTAAAGTGAACTATTTCTCATATAAGAACTAACAGAAAGGGGTATGTTTGATGTAATCATGGCCTCCCCAAATTATACACACACACATATATATATACTATATATATAGTATAAACAGGGAATATTGTGCATGAATAGATGTATAGTCTATCACTGTGGCATACTAAGACCTCCATGAGTTATTATGTTAGCAGAACTACAGACATATTTAATGGGAAAAGCAAGCATTCCATTAACTTGGTCAAGTGAAAGAAAGTGAAGTCACTCAGTCGTGTGCAACTCTTTGTGACCCCATGGACTGTAGCCTACCAGGCTCCTCTGTCCATGGGATTTTTCAGGCAAGAATACTGGAGTGGGTTGCCATTTCCTTCTCCAGGGGATCTTCCCGACCCGGGGATCGAACCCAGGTCTCCTGCATTGTAGGGAGACACTTTTACCATCTGAGCCACAAGGGAAGTGTTTTTTGTTTTTTTTTTTTAACCTGGTTAAACAGTAAAAATCAGCTCGTGTCTTTTGTTTTTTTAACCTTCACAAAAGTGCACCCCTATCCCGGGCTGAATTTTTTCAGGCAAGCCTTCGTCCTTGGTAAATTCAGCAGGCCGTGCCATTTACACACCAGCCCCCACCACTTCTGCGAGTAGGACATTCTCCTGAGACTGCTCTCCTTAACCTCATTCTGCGTATTTTATTTCTAGCTGTGTGCCAAGATAAGAACTTTCCCCATTAACAGAAGGGCTCTCAACCTAGGCCCTTTCTAGGCATAGGCCAAGCCTTGGCTAACAAGAACTATACGAGCAAAGGGATAATTTTTCTTTTTTTTAATTACCTAAAGAAAGGTGATTAGAGTTCCTTTCAAAGAACCTTTGAAATTTCTTTATACAGTTATGTTACCACTTGAGATTTAAGATGTGTCCAGGTGTAAAATATTTTTTACACCTTAATTTACTCTTAATTCATTTTTTATATACTCCACACTTATATAAGATGAGGTAAGTGAAAAAGCTTAGGTTTTGAATATCTGCCTTTATTTTACCAGTTTATAGATACATGTTGAATGTCACTGTTGCTAGAGGAATACATTATTAACTTAGGTGTCAGAATTAGAAAGGTGTCCTATCCCTGGATTTTTCTGATAAAATATGTTGCACCTTGAGATGCTCACATGGAACCAAAGGTATCTTTAACCAGATATTTTAATCTCATTTGAAAACTTGTCCTTGGTTCAGGGAAGTACTCTGAAATCAGACCTGTCTGCCTCTCAGCTCTCTCCTTTCTTCTTGGAAGGGAGAAGTAGTGATGACATCTCCTTGAAAGCTCTCCCGCTACAGTTTAAAGCTACTGGCTTTCGTTCTCTCTCCAAGTTGAGAACAGTTCACCACTATTTTCTGTTTTAAAATCCTGGAAGATTTGACAGTTGCTAGTAAGAACACACCAAGCTTCTCTTTTGGGCACTTTACAAATCCCTTCATTAAACTTTCAACGTTTTTTTAGGTTTTTGATCTCTCTCTTGACCACCCTCTGGGTGATGTGTCTTTCCCACCTATCTTGAATTGTTATCAAATAAGAACGTGGCCAATAAAAAGGGAGGATTAAAGAACATGGCTTCCTTTCAGCTTCTGTTCTGAAATGACAGCAAATAGACTAGAACTTAACTTCTCAGACTTTTAATGAGTAGTACTGATGTGCATTTAAGAACTATGCTGCCTGGGTTTGGTTTCCATATTTACTGCTTTACTAGCTGAGTTGTCTTGAGCAAATTTTTTAACCTCTCTATACCTCATTTTCCTCAACTATAAACTGGAGATCATAATGGTATCTCCATTGAGTTACTCTAAGGATTAAGTTAACATACATAAAGAGTTTGAAACAGTACCTGTAAATATTAACTATTATAATTATCATCTAAGTATGGAACTCAAAAGTTGGTTATGAGCCTTATGATCCGTACTGGAAGCTTATTCTGAATTCTAGCCATCCTGTTCATGGTAACTTAAAACACTAGGTCATTGTATTGTAATTGTGATATTAACAAACCTGGCATTTTTCTCTGAAAAATGTAAGGCATGAGAATATTAATTCTTATAATCTGTTTTTTTTTTTTATATTATAATTGGCCCCATGTTTCCTAACTGAATTGTCTTAGCTCTTTAAGTTGTGATTGTAACATGGTAAAATGAGGTTTTCCTGTGATGGACTGTAGTGACCAGCCACCTCAGGTTTCTTGGAAGTAAAGGGTTTCTTGGGACAAAGGACTTTTACTGCTAACACTGGGAACATCTTGGGCAAACTGGGATGGTTGGCCACTCATTCCAGTTATAAAAGTACTGTGGAATGTGGAGTAGAAGAGAAGGAGGAAGCAGTAGTAATATTAATCTCATCAAATCCAGAAGAATTCTCAGTACACCACCACAGGTCCCCTGATATTTGACTCATGTGATCCCAAATGAGTATCTGAAGGGTAGACTTGCACTGAACTAATTAATTCTAAATGTCAGGCATTTGGGCTTCATCTTTTGCTGTTACCATCATCTGTGGGATATATTTCTTCTCCTTCATTTTATGCTGTTACACTTTCCTCTGACCAGTTTTTTGCCTTTTCTTTTTTCCTTTTTAGGTCAACTCAAATCAAAACATACTCGTGGGATAATGCCCAGGTTATCCTGGTTGGGAACAAATGTGACATGGAAGATGAGCGAGTCATCTCAACCGAGAGGGGCCAACATTTAGGAGAACAGCTTGGTAAGAAACACATTATTAAATTAACATTAAAAGAACATGTTAATCACTTGTAACACAACAGAGTCCCAGCTAATTGCTAAGATGAATTAAATGAAAAGATTGTCAACCCGACAGTGGAAGCCAACACAGTATCTGTTAGCAGTACATGGATTTTCTCCCCCTTTCTGTGGCATCCTTAGAATACAAGCACAAGTACAGAAGCAAAATAGCCAGCCAGCATTTGGGTCTAGAACATGGTGTTCCGACTCTCATTGCATAAAACAGGATATGCCTTGTTTGCTATTTCTTTGGGGCTTTTCCTCTACATACAACGCTTTACACTGAGAGCACATTATTATTCTACGTGATTGTTGTTTTCAAGTTTCTGTTGGAGGAGGGTGGATAATAGGCACAGAGTAGGTTGCATTCGATTTTGGTTCTAAGTACACTGGTGGCAATGTGTGTCACAGTTACAAACCTCTTTGAGGCTCAATGTCCTCGTCTTTTAAGAATAAGTATCGTGACTCATGCCTACTTTATTAAGTCTTTGTAGATAAAAGCAACTGAGATGAGAGATATGAAAAAACTTGAGAAATGGAAAAGCCAATTCAAATGTAAAAGACTCTATCTAGGGAAAAAATGTTGGAGTCAGTAGGGTAGAATTTTGGTACAAAGGAGGGGATCATGACTGAGTTTTTAAAAAATAATTTTTATTGCAGTATAGTTGATTTACAATGTTGTGTTAGTTTCAGGTGTACAGCAAAGTGAGTCAGTTACACACACACACACACACACTCACACTCACACTCACACTCTCCCTCCCTAGAGGTTTCTGTAACTGTCCTCATTTCTTTTCATTCTTTTGTCTCTATTCTGCTCTGTGGCGGTGACTCCACCATTCTGTCTTCCAGCTCACTTACCGTTCTTCTGCTTTCTGGGGTAATTTTTAAGTTATTATGTTGTTCACCTCTGTTTGTTCTTTAAATCTTCTCTTTTTAAAACATTTCTGGTATCTTCTTGGTCTATGCCTCCATTCTTTTTCTCAGATTTTGAATCATATTTACCATTATTACTCTGAATTGTTTTTCAGGTAGATTGTCTATCTTCTCTTCCTTTGGTTGTTATTTTGGGTTTTAATTTTTGTTGCTTCATCTGCACACATTTCTCTGTTTTCTCATCTTGTATTTCTGTGTTTGTAGTCTCCTTTCCGCAGACTGCAGGATCACAATTCCTCTTGCTTCTGGTGTCTGGCCCCTGGTGGATGAGGGGTTGGTCCTGGGGCTGGTCCTGGGGTGAGGTAGGTGTCCCGGTGGGAGGGACTGGCACCTGCCCCCGGTGAGTGGAGCTAGGTCTTGTTCCTCTGTGGGGGAAGGGGGTGTCGGGGTGTGATTTGAGGTGGCTGTGAGCTCAGTGCAACTTTAGGCAGCCTGTCTCCTGATGGGTGACACTGTTCCTATCTACTTTATTGGGCTTGAGGCTTTCCAGCACTGGGGGCTGTAGGTTGCTAGGTTGGGCTGGGTCTTGGTGCCAAAATTGGGACCTCCTCGAGAGCTCACACTGATCAGTATTCCCTGGGGTCTCCAGTTCCAGTCTCCTTGCCCCCACAGTGAGCTACAGCTGACCCTCCCCTCCCAGGAGACCCTCCAGGACCCCCAGGTGGGTCTCACCCGGTTGCTGTGTACGCACTTCTCTTTGCTGGTCCAGTGCATGACACCTTGTGTGTGCCCTCTAAGAGTGGACTCCATTTTCCTCAGCCCTGTGGCGCTCCTGCACTCACCTCTGCTCATCTCCAAGGTTAAATGCTCTGGGGGTTCTTCTTTCAAATGACAGACCCTCAGATTGTGTCTTGGAGGGCTGTTTTTATGTAGGGACATTTTTGTGTAGCCTATGTGGGTTTTTTTTTCCTGGTGCTAAGGCTGCTTTTAGTATAGATGTCTGCCACCTCTTCTTCAGTGTATGCTGTCCATTATCCCCTTGATAGAGGGTATGATGGATGTTGCAGTGACAGAGCCTGCACTGGAATTGTTCTGTGGTTGTACAGGATCTGCTCCCTAGTTCTTGGAGTAGTAGCTCCCAGATCTGTTTCTTGGCTGTGTTTCTGATCTGTGATGTGAGTTAGGTGAGGTTGGAGCACTCCTGCTGGGACAGAAGCCGTTGAGTATTCCTCCTCTTGAGCTACTCACGTGCAGGTGTGCTCCTGTGTCAATTTTCGTCTGTTGTGCAGGCCCTCAGATTATACTGTTATGACATCTCTCATTCCCACCTTCACTATCTGTATACCGGCAGCTGGCCCTGGTGTTTCTTGCATGCATGCTAAGTCACTTCAGTCATGTCCAACTCTTTGCAACACCTTAGACTGTAGCCCACCAGGCTCCTCTGTCCATGGGCTTCTCCAGGCAAGAACACTGTAGTGGGTTGCAACTTCCTTCTCCAGGGGATCTTCCCAATCTAGGGATCAAACACATGTCTCTTGTACTGCAAGTGGATTCTTTCCTCACTGAGCCACCTGGATATTTCTTGAGCATTGTTTTCACCAAGCCACCAGCATAGATCCCCTGAAGTCAGGTCCCAGGATTGCAGTAATCATAGATCTGGACTCACTATGGGTGCTAAGGGGGCAGCTCAGACTTTGGCCTGGTCCAACATCCGTGTGTACGTGCTTGTAAAGTCCACAGCTGCTAAAGCTAGACCTGTCTCAGCTGCAGGAGCATTCATTGTCCATTCAGACATTCTGCAGGTGCTGAGTGTACAAAGCCAGTTGCTGGGCTCTAAATCCATTGTTGTGTAGCCGTGAGGAAAGATTTCATCTCTTCTTCCTTAGTTGCATGGCTCCTGGGGCTCAGCTGTGTGTATGGGAGCCACCTATAAGCATCTGCTCCTAAGTCTGGCCCACAGCACACAAGCCCACCTTGTATGGTTAGGGAAGGGGTGCGGAGGAGGTCATGGCTGGGGGCGACTCTGGCAGGGGCCACCGCATAAGAGGAGAGGCTTCAATGGCCATGACTGATTTATTAAGTCAAGGCTTTTTTTTTTTTTTTTTTTTTTACTGAGCTCGTGCTATATATCCTGCACCGTGCCAGACATTATAAGGGATACCGAAAAACTATGATCCACAGTTCAAGTTCACAGGCTCAAGTTGCTTTCAGTCAAGTGGGGAGACAGAGGTATACACAAGACAGCAGGAATTATAAACAACAATAAAATAGGATAATGAGGATATGATAAGCTGGAGGTGCATGCTAAGAGGAAAGCAACAGAGGAAATGAGGCAGACACAGGTTGTGGGCAGGAGGTGTGGGAATGAAGTGGGATGGGAGATGGATAAAGAGCAATGCAGAGGGAACAGAGAGAGAATATATGGAAATGAGCAGAACAGCTAGGAAGAGGTGAGTGATGAGAGGAACTAGCAATCGTATGGTTAAATGAAAAGATAAGTTTCGAATGGTCCCAAAAGGAGAGTAGAATATGAAAACCATTAAGAGGAGAAGAAACATTATGAATAAAGGGCAGAGTGGGGTAAGGATCCTGAGAGGTACACTGGGAGGACAGTGAGTGAAAAAGATGGAACCCAGCATAATATTATGGAAGTACAGTGGATTTGGGGGACAATTCCAGCCTTTGAGTAAAGGAGTTGGAATTGTTTCTTTTTTTCTGTATACAAGAGAGATCACTGAGGAATTCTCAGCGAGGACGAGTCTGGCTTTCTAACCTTTCTGGTCAGAACCAGAAATGTATCCAATCTAGCAATCCAGTGTATACCTACATAAGAAGAGAATGAAATGAAAGTTTCACAATACACATTTACCCTTATTAGATGATATTTGTTCTGATGCTATCCTCTTTTCTATTTTCATCTTTTTTCTTTTCATGTTTCAACTCACTAAATATATGCTAGGATCCACTAACGTGCCTCAACCCACTAAAATTTGAAAAACACTGTTCTGAAGGAGGCACTTTGGGATTAATCTGTGGGGAGTGTGTAGCATAGATTAGAGAAGCAGAGATCTTCTCAATGGGTCACTCTGTTACTTGGTCATCTCATAAATGAACTATGCACAGTCCTGACAGACTGATCATTTCCTTATGAGATTAGTGAGCTCAATAGACTAAAGGCTATCACCCAATGACCATAAGAACCCTCCTACTAAGTTCTTGCAGCTACCATGAGAAGGTCATACAGCTGATGTCTGGTGTATGTGGCTACCCTTGATCTTTTATTTCATTCATAGGGCTTCTCTCTATCCCATAAACATAATAATGTTTTCCACTCAAAAGTCTGAAAACCTTGGCAATCGTTTCTTAGTCGTCTTAGCACCTCAGGAAGCTGGGAATAGAGAATAATAGATTCCCTGAGAGAGAGAGAAAGGAAATCTGGGAGAGATTGGCAGGGTAGCTTCCTGAGACCATCCCTCCCTCCTTGTGTTTTCTTGACGAGTCAAGCACATGCCACGTGGGGGAAGAAGCTGCTACATGGATGTAAATGACTTCTATATATAAACCTGAAAACTGTTTGATTCAAAGAAACCAAGAATGGGAGCCATTCTTGGGAGCCAAGAATTAAGTGACATTGGTACAAAAGAGGCAGGTAATGGGCTACTTTTTTTTTTTTTTTTTACCACTGTAATATTAATAAATTACTTGGGTGTTGAGAAGGTCATGTTATGGAAGGGAATTAAAATGGTGAGAACACATCAAGAAGGCAACTTTCCTTGGAATTCCGCCGACTGACACAAACACAAACCCTTTTCATGTGGTCCACAGATGTAGGAAAGTTCCTGCAATTATGAGGCAGAAATGGTTTATGTACCCATGCAAGTTCTTCCAATGATTTCTGATTGATTTTTTTGCTCTATATTCAATAAACCCCAGCAGTTGTCTTAGCAACCAGCACTTGGGCATTTGTAGAGAGTCGTTTACCTTCTTTAATGTGTTTTTTTTCTTCTCATGACTAAATACATTTCTATAAATGATCATGAAAGATCGTTTATAAGGGAAAAACCTAAGCTTAAAGATTTTGAAGGTCTTAGCTTTATTTTTTTTAATTACTGGTAAAATTACATTGTCCAGAATAGCATCACACACAAAGGTTGGGTACTGTTTTTTAAATGTCATTACCACATCTTAGCAGATGGCTCAAAACAAAACAAAAACAAGAGTTTTATTGACCTAGTTACAATTAATTCTCCATTGTGGATGGTTACATCCATATAACATTTGTTTCTCCTAATGAAGTTACTTAATGGAACTGAGCTACAGGTGAGGTCTTTAAAACTCATATGGCGGCCTCCCTTGATTATTCAGTTTAGTTTACCAAATATTTACAATGCATCAGGTGCCTGGAAATACAGTAATAACACTACCTTTCAAGAACAACCATTGTAGTGCCTGAGTTAGACTATACAGACGAACGTTTTTAGGTCTTCCCTTTCCCAGTTTTGTTTCATTTGGCCTGCCAGGCACGCCCTCCTTCTTGAACTCTGCCATCTTCACCTCCGTATCATGGTGTGCTCTCTCTGGCCATACCTTGGCTGTCCTTTGGAGACTTCTTTCTCCCTCTTGCACTTTGTCTTTCTATCCTTGGACCACCACTCTTCTCTCTCTGCACCCTCCCTTAGATACTCCCAACCACTTCCGAGGCATGAACTCTGTCTATAAACCAATGACAGCCAATCCTGTCTTAGCTCTGACCCTTTCACCTGAGCTTCCATCTCCTCTACCTACCTGCCAGCTTCACATGTTTGGGTGTGAATTTAGGATGGTCCTCTGTATCACCTGCAACTGCATCCTGTGGGATTCTTTTTCAAGTACATATCTGTCAACCGTAACCCAGGCATGCTGCATCAAAGTTTCTGAAGCCCAGGAATCTTCATGTTTAAAACACACCCTTCTGCCTTTTCTATGACCCTAAATTTTTAGAACACTGGCTTAAATGGCTGGGAATGTTTGGACAATGCAGGGAATTGCTCCAGAGCTGAATATTATCCTATAGCTAGTATCATTCTTCCTGTATGTGTTTTTGACATCTCCTATAGATGCATGTACCTATAATAATATGGGAATGTTTTGAATTTTTATTTTTGTCTAAATACAAATTTATAGTATAGCAATAATCTCTATATATTAACATATACAATCTTATAATTTGTTTTCAATGTAAAAATGTTGAATTAGGAAGGATAGGAGAAATAATTAAAGATATCAGTATCAGTTCAGTCACTCAGTCATGTCCGACTCTTTGCAACCCCATGGACTGCAGCATGCCAGGCTTCCCCATCCATCACCAACTCCCAGAGTTTACTCAAACTCATGTCCATCAAGTTGGTGATGCCATCCAACCATCTCATCCTCTGTCGTCCCCTTCTCCTCCCACCTTCAATCTTTCCCAGCATCAGGATCTTTTCCAAGGAGTCAGTTCTTTGCATCAGGTGGCCAAAGTACTGGATTTACAGCTTCAGCATCAGTCCTTCCAATGAATACTCAGGACTGATTTCCTTTAGGATGGACTGGTTGGATATCCTTGCAGTCCAAGGGACTCTCAAGAGTCTTCTCCAACACCACAGTTCCAAAAGCATGGACCTTTGTTGGTAAAGTAATGTTTCTGCTTTTTAATATGCTATCTAGGTTGGTCATAGCTTCTCTTCCAAGGACCAAGCATCTTTTAATTTCATGGCTGCAATAACTATCTGCAGTGATTTTGGAGCCCCCAAAATAAAGTCTCTCACTGTTTCCATTGTTTCCCCATCTATTTGCCATGAAGTGATGGGACCGGATATAACTGGGAATAAGAACAAAGAAATTTTGGGAGGAGAATGGATTTGCATTGCCTTGAAATTTTAGAAGAATACTTGACACATTTTTACAAGCTCTGAATGGGCAGAAAGTGCAGAAACTCTGAGGTCTTCTAAAAAATGAAGTCAGAGAAACAAAAACTGCAAACAAACTAATTGCTTTTGGAGAGAAGTGAGTTTTAAATAACTAATTTATAAGGGTACAATTTTGTGTTTTTAATTTGCATTCATACTTCTTCCCAAAGCAAATAATATATATATATCCTATTACTCTCCATTCAAATAATTGTCATGATATCATGTGCCTATATTACTAAATTCCAACCCCATCTTCTCCATCCTTCCTCCTTGTCCAGCACAGGGGCCCTATGAGGATCTCTGACAACTATAAAATATTCTTATACTTTGCCATCTTTCCAGCCTGTAAAATGTGGTTCTCCTTCTTTTCACCTCTAATTATTTTTGTTTTGATTATTCATCTTCAAATGTTTATTAAATACCTATAACGATATCAAAGAGTCATGATATATCATCCTCCTTGTGGAGCTTAATGTGTGGTCTGCATATCAAAAATATAATAAAGTATCATGAATATACAAATTAAACAGGACTGGAATACATTAAAATGTGTATAACTTGAAGGATGAAGAAGGGACATGCAGATCTATAATACAAGTAAATGGTTCCTTCTGTTTTAGGAATATGAAGACTCCCAAAAAGGCACATTCTTATGTCCATAAACTCTGAAACACTGATTCAATAAAGACTGGCTTAGTTAAGCAATTCTCCAAGGGAATAATCTCTTGAAGTAGAAAAAGGTAAATTAAAGACAAATCGGAAAGGATTCCTTCATTTAACAAGGAATATACTAAATTGTATCTGGAGGAGGGAGGTGGTACAGACAGGATATACAGTTGCTTCCCTGAAAGTCTAGATAAATCAAGTGAGGCAGATGCACCACAGCTAATAGAGTCTGAATTCTTTTGGGGACATTTCTGTCCTGTCAAGAATAAGAGTTTGGACATGTTGGCTATGAAGCTCCATATGACTTGATATCACTTTTAGAGACATGTTAAAACTAGGGTGGATGCAAACCAGATCTTCAATAAATGCTAAAGGATCTTCTCTAGACAGGAAATACAGAAAAGGTTTATAAACTTGAAACCAAAACAACAAAGTAAATGGCAATGGGATCATACTTATCAATAATTACTTAAATGTAAATGGGTTGAATGCCCCAACCAAAAGACAAAGACTGGCTGAATGGATACAAAAACAAGACCCCTATATATGCTGTCCACAAGAGACCCATCTCAAACCAAGGGACACATACAGACTGAAAGTGAAGGGCTGGAAAAAGATATTTCATGAAAATGGAGACCAAAAGAAAGCAGGAGTAGCAATACTCATATCAGATAAAATAGACTTTGAAATAAAGGCCATGAAAAGAGACAAAGAAGGACACTACATAATGATCAAAGATCAATCCAAGAAGAAGATATAACAATTATAAATATATATGCACCCAACATAGGAGCACCCCAATATGTAAGGCAAATGCTAACAGGTATGAAAGGGGAAATTAACAGTAACACAATAATAGTGGGAGACTTTAATACCCCATTCACACCTATGGATAGATCAACCAAACAGAAAATTAGCAAGGAAACACAAACTTTAAATGATACAATGGACCAGTTAGACCTAATTGATATCTATCAGGCATTTCACCCAAAAACAATGAATTTCAACTTTTTCTCAAGTGCACATGGAACCTTCTCCAGGAGAGATCACATCCTGGGCCATAAATCTAGCCTTGGTTAATGCAAAAAAACTGAAATCATTTCAAGCATCTTTTCTGATCACAGTGTGGTAAGATTAAATGTCAACTACAGGAAAAAGACTATTAAAAATACAAGCATATGGAGGCTAAACAAGATGCTTCTGAATAACCAACAAATCACAGAAGAAATCAAAATATGCATAGAAACACATGAAAATGAAAACACAACAACCCAAAACCTATGGGATTTAGTAAAAGCAGTGCACAGGTCAGGTGGTCTGGTATTCCCATCTCTTTCAGAATTTTTCACAGTTTATTGTGATCCACACAGTCAAAGGCTTTGGCATAGTCAATAAAACAGAAATAGATCTTTTTCTGGAACTCGCTTGCTTTTTCCATGATCCAGAGGATGTTGGCAATTTGATCTCTGGTTCCTCTGCGTTTTCTAAAACCAGCTTGAACATCAGGAAGTTCACGGTTCACGTATTGCTGAAGCCTGGCTTGGAGAATTTTGAGCATTACTTTACTAATGTGTGAGATGAGTGCAATTGTGCAGTAGTTTGAGCATTCTTTGGCATTGCCTTTCTTTGGGACTGGAATGAAAACTGACCTTTTCCAGTCCTGTGGCCACTGCTGAGTTTTCCAAATTTGCTGGCATATTGAGTGCAACACTTTCACAGCATCATCTTCCAGGATTTGAAATGGCTCAACTGGAATTCCATCACCTCCACTAGCTTTGTTCGTAGTGATGCTTTCTAAGGCCCACTTGCCTTCACATTCCAGGATGTCTGGCTCTAGGTGACTGATCACACCATTGTGATTATCTTGATCATGAAGATCTTTTTTGTACAGTTCTTCTGTGTATTCTTGCCACCTCTTCTTAATATCTTCTGCTTCTGTTAGGTCCATACCATTTCTGTCCTTTATCGAGCCCATCTTTGCATGAAATGTTCCCTTGGTATCTCACAATAAACTATGGAAAATTCTGAAAGAGATGGGAATAGCAGACCACCTGACCTGCCTCTTGAGAAACCTATATGCAGGTCAGGAAGCAACAGTTAGAACTAGACGTGGAACAACAGACTGATTCCAAATAGGAAAAGGAGTACTTCAAGGCTGTATATTGTCACCCTGCTTATTTAACCTCTATTCAGAGTAAATCATGAGAAACGCTGTGCTGGAAGAAGCACAAGCTGGAATCAAGATTGCCAGGAGAAATACCAATAACCTCAGATATGCAGATGACACCACCCTTATGGCAGAAAGTGAAGAGGAACTAAAAAGCCTCTTGATGAAAGTAAAAGAGGAGAGTGAAAAAGTTGGCTTAAAGCTCAATATTCAGAAAACTAAGATCATGGCATCTGGTCCCATCAGTTCATGGCAAATAGATGGAGAAACAGTGGCAGCCTTTATTTTTTGGGCTCCAAAATCACTGCAGATGGTGACTGCAGCCATGAAATTAAAAGATGCTTGCTCCTTGGAAGGAAAGTTATGACCAATCTAGATAGCATATTCAAAAGCAGAGACATTACTTTGCCAACAAAGTTCCATCTAGTAAAAGCTGTAGTTTTTCCAGTGGTCATGTATAGATGTGAGAGTTGGACTGCAAAGAAAGCTGAGCACCAAATAATGGATGCTTTTGAACTGTGGTGTTGGAGAAGACTCTTGAGAGTCCCTTGGACTGCAAGGAGATCCAACCAGTCCATTCTAAAGGAGATCAGTCCTGGGTGTTCTTTGGAAGGACTGATGCTAAAGCTGAAACTCCAATATTTTGGCCACCTCATGCAAAGAGTTGACTCATTGGAAAAGACTCTGATGCTGGTAGGGATTGGGGGCAGGAGGAGAAGGGGACAACATAGGATGAGATGACTGGATGGCATCACTAACTCGATGGACGTGAGTCTCAGTGAACTCCAGGAGTTGGTGATGGACAAGGAGGCCTGTCGTGCTGTGATTCATGGGGTCGCAAAGAGTCAGACACGGCTGAGCAACTGAACTGAACTGATGGAGACCTTATCTTTGACAAAGGAGGCAAGAATATACAATGGAGAAAAGACAATCTCTTTAACAGTGGTGCTGGGAAAACTGGTCAACCACCTGCAAGAGAATGAAACGAGAACCCTTTCTAACACCATACATAAGAATAAACTCAAAATAGATTAAAGATCTAAATATAAGACTAAGAACTATAAAACTCCTAGGAGAAAACATAGGCAAAACACTCTCTGACATAAATCACAGCAGGATCCTCTATGACCCATCTCCCAGAGTAATGGAAATAAAAGCAAAAATGAACAAATGAGACCTAATTAAACTTAAAAGCTTTTGCACAACAAAGGAAACTATAAGCAAGGTGAAAAAACAGCATTCAGAATGGGAGAAAATAATAGTAAACGAAGCAACTGACAAAGAATTAATCTCAAAAATATACAAGTAGCTCATGCAGCTCAATACCAGAAAAATAAACAACCCAATCAAAAAATCGGCCAAAGAACTAAATAGACATTTCTCCAAAGACGACAAAGAAATGGCTAACAAACACATGAAAAGATGCTCAACATCACTCATCAGATAAATGCAAATCAAAACCACAGTGAGGTACCATCTCACACTGGTCAGAATGGCTGCTATCAAAAAGTACAAACAATAAGTGCTGGAGAGGGTGTGGAGAAAAGGGAACCCTCTTACACTGTTGGTGGGAATGCAAACTAGTACAGCCACTATGGAGAACAGTGTGGAGATTCCTTAAAAAACTGGGAATAGAACTGCCATGTGACCCAGCAATCCCACTGCTGGGCATACACACTGAGGAAACCAGAACTGAAAGAGACATGTGTACCCCAATGTTCATCGCAGCACTGTTTATAATAGCCAGGACATGGAAGAAAGCAACCTAGATGTCCACTGGCAGACAAATGGATAAGAAAGCTGTGGTACATATACACAACGGAGTATTACTCAGCTATTAAAAAGAATGCATTTGAATCAGTTCTAATGAGGTGGATGAAACTGGAGTCTATTATACAGAGTGAAGTAAGTCAGAAATAAAAACACCAATATAGTATATTAACACATATAAATGGAATTTAGAAAGATGGTAATGATGACCCTATATGAGAGACTGCAAAAGAGACAAAGATATCAAGAACAGACTGTGGGAGAAGGTGAGGGTGGGATGATTTGAGAGAATAGCAATGAAACATGTATATTACCATATGTGAAACAGATCACCAGTGCAAGTTCGATGCATAAAACAGGGCACTCAAAGCCAGTGCACTGGGACAACCCTGAGGGAGAGGATGGGGAGAGAAGTGGGGGAGGGGGGTTCAGGATGGGGGACACATGTGCACCCATGGCTGATTCATTTGTCAATGTTTGGCAAAAACCACTACAATCTTGTAAAGTAATTAGCCTCCAATTAAAATAAATAAATTAAAAAAAAAAAAAAAAACTAAGGTGGATGGGACATCATTGTAACCAAGCCAAGAAAGTCTACCTCCTGAGATTTTAATGCCCATACTGCTGACTTCTGCTGAGACTGAATGACTTCAGGGTTACCTAATTTAGGAACTCTGATTTTAGGATTCTCCAACTGGTTCCTGTTTAGAGTCTTTTGGACTTCCTGGGTGGTGCTAGTGCTAAAGACCCCACCTGCCAATGCAGGAGACATAAGAGATTCAGGCTTGATCCCTGGGTCGGGAATATCCCCTGGAGGAGGGCGCAGAAACCCACTCCAGTATTCTCGCCTGGAGAATCCCATGGACAGAGGGCCTTGGAGAGCTGTATAGTCCATGGGGTCACAAAGAGTTGGACATGACTGAAGCGACTTAGCACACACACACCCAACTCTTGGCTTTCCTTGCCAGCCCAGGTAAGAGAGAACAAGGCAGTAACTTCACTGAACTTTGAATCCATGCAGTCTGACCCTAAGCAGCCAGATTCTCTTTATGCATTTTCCATTGAAGAGAATTATAATAGCACCATCACACCTTCCTGACCGCTAAGCTCCACCTGAGTCATATTCTTGGAACAATATGGAGACACAGATAAGGTCTTAATTGAATTTATTTTTCTGTTTTACAATCCAGGCAGAAATCTGGGTCTATTTAACTGGTAATCCTATTTAAACTCTGTTCATGAACCCCATAGTCTTCCAGCAATACAGTGAAAGATGCCAGAAAATGACTAGATTGTTGTTAAAGGATAAATCCTTTCAAATACAATCTTGCCCAAGTATTGATACATAATATCTCTTTTCAAAAAATGCCCAGCTTTATGGAATGTCCTCCAACCAATAAACTGAAAACTCCTTAACTACTCATTCTGTACTTTATAAGAAACCTCTGGAAATTCTTGATGACTCATTCTATGGGCCTTGAAAATTACACTGAGACAATTACCACTAAGCCACACATCAACCTCTTAGTATTTTTTAGGGTATCATTTTAGGGAATCTGTTAGAAAGACCATTTAAGGTAGTTCCTGTCTAAATAATGAAAGACTAAGGTATTAGAGAGCATGCTGTCTTCCTTCTTTGTTGCACTGAGAGAGCCACATTAGACTGCTCTGAGACTAGGAATAACAGATGAATTAACTCAAGTCACAGGCTTCAAAACATTGAAGAGGTCTCACTTTCTCAGAAAATTCAAATCAGGCAGGACCAAGGCAAGGAGAGGAGAAAAAACTAGAAGGAAGATTGGATCTAGAGAAGGGCTTCTCAAAAACACCAGTGCACAAGCTGCACTTCAGGCCAATTAAATTGGGATCTGATGGGATGCAGTCAACAGTACGGTTTAAAAGTTTTTACTGAAGTAAACTGACATGTAATATTACAAGTATATAACATAATGAGTCAGTATTTGCCTAATGAAAAATGTTCACCACAGTATGTTTAATATCCATCACCACATATAATGACAATTTTTTCTTGTGATGAGAACTTAGTTTATTTTCTTAGCAACTTTCAAATATACAATAGAGTATTATTAACTACAGAGCGACAGGGAGGCCTGGTATGCTTCAGTTCATGGGGTTGTGGAGAACCGGACATGACTGGGCAACTGAACAATGACTATGCTATACATTCAGTTCAGTTCAGTCGCTCAGTCATGTCTGACTCTTTGCGACCCCATGAATCGCAACACACCAGGCCTCCCTGTCCATCACCAGCTCCCGGAGTTCACTCAGACTCACGTCCATCGAGTCAGTGATGCCATCCAGCCATCTCATCCTCTGTCCTCCCCTCCTCCTCCTGCCCCCAATCCCTCCCAGCATCAGAGTCTTTTCCAATCAGTCAACTCTTCGCATGAGGTGGCCAAAGTACTGGAGTTTCAGCTTTAGCATCATTCCTTCCAAAGAAATCCCAGGGCTGATCTCCTTCAGAATGGACTGGTTGGATCTCCTTGCAGTCCAAGGGACTCTCAAGAGTCTTCTCCAACACCACAGTTCAAAGGCATCAATTCTTCGGCACTCAGCCTTCTTCACAGTCCAACTCTCACATCCATACATGACCACAGGAAAAACCATAGCCTTGACTAGATGAACCTTTGTTGGCAACATGCATTACTTCTCCGTAATTTATTCTGTAAGTGGACGTTAGTGCCCTTTGACCCCTATCATCCATTTCTCCTGCCCCCTCCAAGCCTCCACCTCTGATCAGCACCAATCTGTCCTCTATATCTATGAGGCACGTTTTATTCTGGGGGGGTTTTGCAGAGGAGGGGTGGTGGTTTGCTATTTTTTTGTTTGAGATTCTACATGTAAGTGAGATCCTATATTTACCTTTGTTTGACTTACTTCACTTAGCATAATGCCTTCCAAGTCCATCCATGTTGTTGCAAATGGCAAGATTTCATTCTTTCTTATGGTTGAATAGTAGTCCATTTATAAATATGTACCACATCTTCTTTGTACATTCATTCAATGTTGTGTATTTATGTTTCCATATCTTGGTTATTGTAAATAATAATGATGCTATTAACACAGAGATTCATATATGTTTTAAAATTAGTGTTTCCCATGAAAAGATGCTCAACATCACTCATTATCAGAGAAATGCAAATCAAAACCACTATGAGGTACCATTTCAAGCCAGTCAGAACGGCTGCGATCCAAAAGTCTACAAGCAATAAATGCTGGAGAGGGTGTAGAGAAAAGGGAACCCTCTTACACTGTTGGTAGGAATGCAAACTAGTATAGCCACTATGGAGAACAGTGTGGAGATTCCTTAAAAATCTGGAAATAGAACTGCCTTATGACCCAGCAATTCCACTGCTGGGCATACACACTGAGGAAACCAGAATTGAAAGAGACATGTGTACCCCAATGTTCATCGCAGCACTGTTTATAATAGCCAGGACATGGAAGCAACCTAGATGTCCATCAGCAGATGAATGGATAAGAAAGCTGTGGTACATATACACAATGGAGTATTACTCAGCCATTAAAAAGAATACATTTGAAGCAGTTCTAATGAGGTGGATGAAACTGGAGTCTATTATACAGAGTGAAGCAAGCCAGAAAGAAAAACACCAATACAGTATACTAACGCATATATATGGAATTTAGAAAGATGGTAACAATAACCGTGTATACGAGACAGCAAAAGAGACACTGATGTATAGAACAGTCTTTTGGACTCTGTGGGAGAGGGAGAGGGTGGGATGATTTGGGAGAATGGCATTGAAACATGTATAATATCATGTATGAAACGAGTCGCCAGTCCAGGTTCGATGCACGATACTGGATGCTTGGGGCTAGTGCACTGGGACGACCCAGAGGGATGGTATGGGGAGGGAGGACGGAGGAGGGAGGAGGGTTCAGGATGGGGAACACATGTGTATCTGTGGTGGATTCATGTTGATATATGGCAAAACCAATACAATATTGTAAAGTTAAAAAATAAAATTTAAAAAAAATGCATAAAAAAATATAGTGTTTCCATTTTCTTCTTATAAATACTCAGAAGAAGAGATGCTGGATCATGTGATAGTTCTATTTTTAATTTTTTGAGGAACCTCCAAACTGTTTTTTATAGTGGCTGCAAAATTTGCATTCCTACCGATAATGCGCAAGGGTTCCCTTTCCTCTACATTTTTGCCATCACTTGTTATTTCATGATTTTTTTTTTATGATAGCCATTCTAACAGGTGTGAAACTGTGTCTCATTATGGTTTGGATTTGCATTTCCCTGAGGAGTAATGCTGGGCATTGTTTCATGCGGATGTTGGCCATCTGTATGTCTTCTTTGGAAAACTGTATATTCAGAAGTAAAATTGTTTCCTTTTCATTTTGTTGATGGTTTCCTTTGTTGCACAGAAGCTTTTGTTTGATGTAGTCTCATTTGTTTCATATTGCTTTCATTGCCTTAGCTTTTGGAGTTAGATCCAAAAAATCATCACCAAGACCAATGTCAAGGAGCTTACTGACTGTTTTCTTCTAGAAGTTTTATGGTTTCAGGTCTTTAATCCATTGGGAGTGAATTTTTATGTAAAGTGTAAAATAAGTTTCCAGTTTTATTCTTTTGCATGTGGCTTCCAGTGCTATTTATTGAAAGGACTGTCCTTTCCTCACCATATATTCTTGGCTCCTTTACTGTAAACTAATTAACCAAATATACATAGGTTCATTGCTGGATTATCTGTTGTCTCACTGAGCTAAATTAATTTTTTCTATTGTTTTCCTGTTCTCTATTTCATTTCTTCTCTCATCTGTTACTTCTTTCCTTCTGCTAACTTTGTAGTTGATTTGTTCTTCATTTTCTAGTTTTTTAAGGTACAGAGTTATGGTTTTTTGTTTCTTAATGTTCCTTTCATGTTTATTAATGTAAGTATTTCTATGAACTTCCTCTTTAGAACTATCTTTGCTGCATCCCATAAGTTTTGGTAAGTAGTGTTTCCCTTTAAATTTGTCTCAAGATGTTTTATTTCCCCTTTAATTTTCTTCTTTGATTCACTTATTGTTGAAGAAGTATTTAATTTCCATGCATGCATGAATTTTCCATCTTTCCTCTTGTTGATTTCTAGTTTCATATACCACTGTGGTCCAAGGACATACTTAGTATTATTTTAATCTTCAATTTTCTAAGATTTGGTTTGTGGCCCATCATATGATTGATCCTATAACATATTCCATGTACACTTGAAAGTATACAGTTGACCCTTGAATGACATAAACTGCATCAGTCCATTTATATGTGCATCTTTTTAATAAATATGTTAAAAAAAACTTTTTTAAATTTTATTTTATTTTTAAACTTTACATAATTGTATTAGTTTTGCCAAATATCAAAATGAATCCACCACAGGTATACATGTGTTCCCCATCCTGAACCCTCCTCCCTCCTCCCTCCCCATACCATCCCTCTGGGTCGTCCCAGTGCACTAGCCCCAAGCATCCAGTATCTTGCATCGAACCTGGACTGGCATCTCGTTTCATACATGATATTTTACATGTTTCAATGCCATTCTCCCAAATCTTCCCACCCTCTCTCTCTCCCACAGAGTCCCCAGCAATCCCACTGCTGGGCATACACACTGAGGAAACCAGAAGGGAAAGAGACACGTGTACCCCAATGTTCATCACAGCACTGTTTATAATAGCCAGGACATGGAAGCAACCTAGATGCCCATCAGCAGATGAATGGATAAGAAAGCTGTGGTACATATACACAATGGAGTATTACTCAGCCATTAAAAAGAATACATTTGAATCAATTCTAATGAGGTGGATGAAACTGGAGCCTATTATACAGAGTGAAGTAAGCCAGAAGGAAAAACACCAATACAGTATACTAACGCATATATATGGAATTTAGAAAGATGGTCACAATAACCCTGTGTACGAGACAGCAAAAGAGACACTGATGTATAGAACAGTCTTACGTTGAAAAATTTTTTGGAGAATTTCAGTAATGTGAAAAAACTCATGGACAAACCACATAGCCTAGAAATATTGAAAACATTTTTAAAAGTCAGTTATGTCATAAATGCATAAGATACATGTAAATACTAGTCTATCGTTACATAAGTATATGTGTGTGTTTTAGTTGCTCAGTTGTGTCCCACTTTTGTAACCCCATGGACTGTAGCCCACCAGGCTCCTCTGTCCATGGGATTCTCTAGGCATGAATATGGAGTGGGTTGTCATTTTCTTCTCCAAGGGATCTGCCCAACCCAGGGATCAAACCTGGGTCTCCTGAATTGTACGCAGATTCTTTACTGTCTGAGCCACCAGGGAAACCAACATAGGCATAGGGTGATATTTAATATAAGATTTATAATGTCTTTGTTTTCTTCCTGTTTATAACTTTGCTTTCAAAGTATTATATAACCACATAATATGCTACTCACTCTCATAAATGGAGAAACTAAGTAGGATTTTAAAAGTGTAACAATATTTCCAGTACTCTATCATGAGTATGACTATAATATTGTATGCCATAAACATTTTGTGAGTGTGGAATTCTTGGTGGACAGTTTTTTTTTCTTTATTATTATTATTTTTTTGCAGGAGTAGAAAGGAGTGGCTTTATTACCTTGCCAGGCAAAGGGTGCCACAGTAGGTTAACGCTTGCAAGACTGTGCCCCACTTTCTGGATATTAGGAAGGGGTCATACAGTTTCAGGCTAGAAAGTGGGGCTGTACATAAGGATGGAGCTGAGGTAGTCTTGCATTCTTCTTCCCTCCTGGAGACACGGAGATTGTTAAGGCTGGCGTCAGGTTGTTCTGAAATGGGTTCTGGTTGTGCTCAAGGTTGTCACTCTGAGACCTTCTTTCTGCGTGGAGAATGCTCACAAAGGGGAGGAGAGTTAGGGGGTGTTGTCCTGGAGAAGTAAACATTAGGTGCGTGATATAACCTTGGCTAGAAGGCAATCATTTTCAGCATGCAGTTAAGCAAGAAAGAGAGGGCAGGAGGTAAAAGCCATCCGTAGGAGCCCTGGTGAATGAGTGGAAAGAGTAACGACTCTTTCAGTATTTTGAATATATCATCTAATTGACTCCTGGACTGACAAATTTCTGTTGAGAAATCCACCAATAGTTTTATGGATGTTCCCTTGTCACTTTCTTTTCCCTTGATGCTTTCATAATTCTTTATCTGTGACATTTGACAATTTAATTAAAATGTGTCTGAGATAGCCCTTTTTGGGCTTATCCACTAAGGGTACTGTAGGATTCATGGATCTGGATGTCCATTTCTCTCCCCAGATTTGGGAAGTTTTCTGTCATTATTGCTTTAAATATATTTTCTTCTCCTTTCTCTTTCCATAATGTGGATATTGTTTCTTTTTTATCCTGTTAAGTCCCACAGACTTCCTTTGCTCTTTTTCATTGTTTTTCCCTTTCGCTCCTCTGTCTGGATAATTGTAAATGTTCTGAATTCTACACTATTGATTCTTCCTTTTGTGTGGTTGAGTCTGCTTTTGAGTCTTTATTGAATTCTTTGGTTCATGATATTGTTCTGCTCTAGGATATGTTTTTTTGAGGTTTATAATTTTTGTTGAACTTCACATATCGTTCATGCATTGTTTTCTGAATTTTGTTTAGCTGTTCGTTCCTGTAGTTCACCAAACTTTAGAAGTCTGTTCTAATTTGTCTGACAGGTCATAGATGTACATTTCTTAGGTGTCAGTTATTTGAGGCTTACTAATTTCCTTTGGACTGCAAGGAGATCCAACCAGTCCATTCTGAAGGAGATCAGCCCTGGGATTTCTTTGGAAGGAATGATGCTAAAGCTGAAACTCCAGTACTTTGGCCACCTCATGCGAAGAGTTGACTCACTGGAAAAGACTCTGATGCTGGGAGGGATTGGGGGCAGGAGGAGAAGGGGACGACAGAGGATGAGATGGCTGGATGGCATCACTGACTCAATGGATATGAGTCTGAGTGAACTCCGGGAGTGGGTGATGGACAGGGAGGCCTGGTGTGCTGCAATTCATGGGGTCGCAAAGAGTCGGACACCACTGAGCGACTGAACTGAAGTGAACTGAATGTCCTTTGGTGGTATTGTGTGTACCTGATTTTTCATGATTCTTAATTCTTTACATCACTATCTGCCCATTTGAGTGAACAGTTTCCTCATGTAGAATTATAGGTTCTCTCTGGCAGAAGAGTTCACCAGTCAGCTCAGTTTGGGTTTCCGGGCGTCTGTTGGCATCACCGTCGGTGTGAAGCCTCTGCCCATGCCCTGAGGTTGGGGGTGGATGTGTGCCGCAGGCTGAGAATAGTTGGACTGGACTGCTGGCTTGTTTCCCTGTGCAAGCAGGACTACAGCATGCGCTCTGCATTTCCCTGGGTTCTTGGACTGTGCTTATTACACAGTTGTCTTGGGTACTGTGCTCAGCAGTAGCTGGTGCTATGAATTAACTTCCCTGGCACGGTGGGGCAGCAGGACATACCCAAGAGGTGGTACGGCTTATTGTTTAGAAACCTGAGTCTGTCCAGACGGTACACTGAATTCCCTGGCCAAATGGGGCCACTTGACCTTACTCTCTGACATCAGGAAAAGCCTATCTATGGGCTATGTGCTCTGTTTAAGTGCCACTGTAAGCAGGACTTTTGGATAGGCTACACAGCTCCCCTGTGCTCTGGTTAGGCGCCCTGCTCAGGTGGGCTGAAGGCAACATTCAGCAATGGGTAGGGCTATGAATTAGTTTCCCTCCCCTGATGAAAAAGGAGAAGTGGATCCAAGTCTGGTCTTATCTCAAGCCAACCCACATCCCAGTTTCCCAAGCTATACAGGACCATGACTGGCTTTGCTCTGGGGAAAATCAATTCTGCTGTCATACTCTCTACTCAGGTGTTGTTGGGCTATGCAGCTTCTGGGTATTCTGGCCAGCCTTTTTGACTTGGCAGTACTGGGAGCTACATTCAGGAGTGAGCTAGGCTGCGACTCAGCTCTCATGCCTGGGTGGGAGAACGCCAGGTTACAGAACAAGAAGGCTCTTTGAAGACCTGCATCAGGCAGAACCATCCCCTGGTCAGACTGCACCACCACCTTGGCTCCAGAGATGAGCAAAGCCACTGGCTGGGACTGCTACTTGGGTGCTTCAGGTAGGAACTCAGTCTGTCAAGATCCAAGTGCTTGTTGCTGTGAGCCTATCCCTGCTTCTCCATCACCAACAGATTCCCGGTGGTCAAGCCTTGCAGATTTCCTCGCCGTCCCTTGTGGGATGAGTCTGGAATGGAGGCTCCCAAGAAGCAATCCGCATATGGGGGAAGCGGTATATTTACCCCAGGCTCTCTCTTCCCACTGGAGGAAGTGCCAGCTCTTGGTGTGGTGCTGCACCAGCCTGGGAGGAGCAGCACAGTCGGTGTGGAGCTGCTCCTCCTGCCCTGCTGATGCAGCCTGTGCTGGCTCTCTGGGCTGCAGGGGTGCTCCCGCCTCCCACATGTTCTAGGACTTTTCTCAGTGGTGTTTTGTCACATGGCTGGTTGTCAGTTGCTCTCCTTGTGAAGGAATGAAGTCAGGAATGACCTATGTCATCATCTTGGTGATACCACTCCAGAAATCTAGATTTTTAAAGGTCAGCTCAAAACAAAATGTTAAAAGTCTGCACACCAGATATCACATACAGAAGTCTCTGTCTTAAAGAGTAGGTTGGATTGGGAAGATGGGAAAGGATGAGGGACAGTGAGTCAAAGAGATGACTCACATGGGCAAAACTGCAAAGGGCTTACTTTGAGTCTCTTCAGCAGATGGGGAACGGACAAGCAGGGCTGAGTGGAGGGTGCCGGGTGTTTTGACCGAGAACGATGAACCATGGCATGGGCAGCTGCTACATCAGCAAACTCAGATACTTCTTTCCCTCTCTGTTGTTGTGCTGAGCCTTTCCCACATATGAAGTGTGTTAAGCTAATGTCTGGGGAGAGAAGGACCAGGAGGGAACCTCTACATTGAGCGGGATTTGTCAAAGGCACAGAATGATCCTTGCACAGTTTCAGCATACTAATAAAACAGGAGAAAAGCTAACGTCCAGTTAGGCCTGGCTAAGGGCTAGCATACTTGACCTTTTGTTTTAGTAAAACGAACCTTTGGCTGAACTCCTATTCTCCAGCTTTGGTCTGCTTTCTGTGGAGCCTTCTTCAGGTAAGTGGGTCAAAATCCTCATCAATTCCTCTAAAGTCTGTCTCCAAGCTGGGGCCCAGCAGGGAATGAGCTAATATCGTAGCTTGGCCTGCTGCTCAGCAGTCTCAAGTTCTGGCCCAAATGTCACCCACCTGGCAACAGAATGACCTTTCCTTGCTGCTCTGGTTCATTCCATTCCACAGGAAGGGGAAGACACTGAAACCGCAACTAGAATCTGGAAACAGAAAGTCTTCTCATTTAGGAGTTTGGAAATAGAAACCTATGGACAGATCACAGATTTTTAACAATGGGAGATGAAAAGGATTTACTGCACTATGATTTTTATGGAATGAAAGAACAGTTGCAATTTTTTTTTTCTCTCAAACTGAAGTTGGAGATAGTCATAGTGCCCCAAATGGGGTTGAGGTTTTTCCTAGGGGTGAAAAAAGAAAACAATTCCCCAGAATATCTTACGGAAACAAATAGTATTTCACACCATGGCATAGCCATTGATGCATGGGAATAAGTCATTGCCTATAAGAGTATTTTAAATGCATTAAATAAAAGGCTGAGAAGGTGGTAGTTAAGTGCTCAGTATTTGAATAGTGATTATTACCACTAATAATTACAAGGGGAACAAGTCTCTTGGGAGTGCTGGGACACTTCAGTACTCTTCAGGTGCCAACAGGGAGCCTGCCTGGCACCCACTACTTTGATGAGCAGTATGCTTTCGGCCTAAAGCTGCCTTGTGTGGGTACAGTACCAGGCTTCCCTGGAACCTGGCACTCACGGGACCCTCAGGGAGCCAGGTAGAGCAGGCCAGCAACCAAGCTGAGTGTGCTTCGTGTTCCTCATGTTTACCAGGACGTATTCAGACGTCCTGTACCATAAGCTCTGTCGTCTCCACTGAGGCTAGAGCAAAAACAGTGACAAATACCTGTTTGAAAGGTTTGTGTTGAGCAAGAGGTGATATTTTCTGATTGATAGAATCCTCCTCTATGAGTGGAATGGTTTCCCCAGTAGGGCCTGGAGATTCCTTCTGGAGTGATCTCTTATGGAAAACATTCTCATTCATTTAAAACAGTGGTTCTTCATCCATATGTATACATATATACTCTATTTTTGGGATTTCCTCCCCATTTAGGTCACCACTTCCCTAGAGGCTCAGACAGTAAAAGAATCTGCCTATAGTGTGGGAGACTTGGGTTCGATCCTGGGTCGGGAAGATCCCTTGGAGAAGGAAATAGCTACCCACTCCGGTATTCTTGCCTGGAGAATCCCATGGACAGAGGAGCCTGGTGGGCTACAGTCCATATGACTGAAAAAGTCAGACAGGACTGAGCAACTAACACTTTCACGCTTCTCACTTTCACTTGGAGCACTAAGCAGCGTTCCCTGAGCTTTACAGTAGATGCTTCTTAGTTATCTATTTCACACATAGTGCCAATAGTGTACACGTCAATCCTAATGTCCCCGTTCATCCCACCGTCTGCCCACCTTGGTGTCTGTACATTTGTTCTCTATGTCTGTCTCTGTTTGTAAATAAGATCATCTGTGCCAAATGGATAAAACAGTGACAAATATATCATACAGCTCAGTGATGTAATGCACATACAATGCATTTCACCCATTTACACTGTTCAGTTCAGTGGTTCTTGGTATATTCACAGAGCTGTGCAACCTTTAACGCAATCAATTCTCATCACCCCAGGAAGAAACCCCATGCTCATTAGTATTCACTCCCTATTTCTCCTGACTATAGTTTTGCCTCTTTTGGACATTACATATAAATGGAATCATATAATATGTAGTCCTTTTGTCTGACTTATTTCACTTAGCATAATATTTTCAAGGTTTATCTACATTTTAGCCTGTATCAGTACATTTCATGGCTGAAAGGTATTCCATTATATGCATTTTCTACATATTATTTATGCACTCATCAGTTGATGGACACTCAGGCTGTTTTCACTTTTTTATTAAACTATTGCTATTCTAAATACTTCTGTGCAAAATTTTTGTGGACATGTTTTCACTTCTCGTGCTAATGTACCTAGAAGTGGAATTGTAGGTTATACAGTAAGTATGTTGAACCATTTGAGAAACTGTCAGAATGTTTTCCAAAAAGGCTGCATCATTTTACACTCCCATCAACAGTGTATAAGGATAGTGAATCTTTTATAACAAATTTGTACTCTATGACCTCCATTTTGCCTATCCCCAACCCTGCCTCTGGCAAGCACTAATCTGTTCTCTGTATCTTTGAGCTTAACCCTTTTTTATTCTACATATACATTGGATCATAGTATGTGTCTTCCCTGTTTGACTTACTTCACTTAGCATAATGCCTTCAAAGTCTATCCATGTTGGTGCAAACTGCAAGATTTCATTTTTATGTGACTAAATAATATTCTGTTCGCATAGACAATACACATATATACACACATATATGTCACATTTAAAAAATTCACCCAATCTGTGTACTCTTAGGCTGTTTCCATGTCTTCAGTTCAGTCGCTCAGTCATGTCCAACTCTTTGTGACCCCACGGACTGCAGCACGCCAGGCCTCTCTGTCCATCACCAACTCCTGGAGTTTACTTAAACTCATGTCCATCAAGCCAGTGATGCCATCCAACCATCTCATCCTCTGTCATCCCCGTCTCCTCCTGCCCTCAATCTTTCCCAGCATCAGGGTCTTTTCCAATGAATCAGTTCTTTGCATCACTTGGCCAAAGTATTGAGTTTCAGCTTCAACATCAGTCCTTCCAATGAACACCCAGGACTGATCTCCTTTAGGATGACTGGTTGGATCTCCTTGCAGTCCAAGGGACTCTCAAGAGTCTTCTCCAACACCACAGTTCAAAAGCATCAATTCTTCAGCACTCAGCCTTCTTTATGGTCCAACTCTCACATCCATACACGACTACTGGAAAAACCATAGCCTTAACTAGACAGACCTTTGTTGGCAAAGTAATGTCTCTGCTTTTTAATATGCTGTCTAGGTTGGTCATAACTTTTCTTCTAAGGAGTAAGCATCTTTTAATTTCATGGCTGCAGTCACCATCTGCAGTGATTTGGGAGCCCGAAAAAATAAAGTCAGCCACAGTTTCCACTGTTTCCCCATCTATTTGCCATGAAATGATGGGACTGGATGTCATGATCTCTGTTTTCTGAATGTTGAGCTTTAAGCCAACTTTTTCACTTTCATCAAGAGGCTCTTTAGTTCTTGTTTGCTTCCTGCCATAAGGGTGGTGTTATCTGCACATCTGAAGTTATTGATATTTCTCCCGGCAATCTTCCATGTCTTAGCTATTACAAATAATGCTGTGAAAAACATGAGGGTGCACATGTGTTTTCCAGTTATTGTTTGTTTTCTTCAGATAAATAACCTGAAGTGGAACTGCTGGATCATACAGAACTTCTATTTTCAATTTTTGGAGGAACTCCATTCTGTTTTCCACAGTGGCTATAGCAACTTATTCCCATCAACAGTACACTAGCATTCCCTTTTCTCCACTTTCTCACTAACATGTGTTATTTCTTGTGTTTTTGACAACAACCATCCTGACAGGTGTGAGGTGATGTCTCATTGTGGTTTTGATTTTCACTTCCCTGAGATTTAGTGATGCTGAGATTTTTTGTTGTTGTTGTTATCAATACTGTATAGGTTGCCTTTTCATTTTGTTGATAGTTTCCTAGAAGCTTTTTAGTTTGATGGAGTCCCACTTGTTTATTGTTGCTTTTGCTGCCTCTGCTTTTAGAGTCAGATGTAAAATATCATCACAAAGATTAATATTAAGGAGTTTACAGCTCATATTTTCTTCTAGGAGTTTTATAGTTTTAGGTCTTACATTCAAATCTTTTATCCAATTTGAGTTAATCGTTGTGTATGGGGTAAGCTAGTGGTCTGGTCTTACTCTCTTCCATGTGATTGTCCAGCTTTTTCAGTAGTCCTTATTATATATTTTTGGCTTCTTTGTTGTAAATTATTCAACCACACATACATGGCTTTATTCCTGAGCTTTCTTTTCCACTGATCAGTGTGTCTACTTTTATCTCTCAAAATAGTGTTTGATTACTATATGTGCTTAGTTGCTCAGTCATATCTAACTCTTTGTGACCCTAAAGGGCTGCAGCTCCTCTGCCCATGGGATTTTTCAGGCAAGAATACTTGAATGGATTGCCATTTCCTTCTCCAGGGGATCTTCCCAACCTAGGGAAGATCTTCTCCAGGGGATCTTCCCAACCTAGGGACCGAACTGGGTCTCCTGCATTGCAGGCAGATTCTTTACCACTGAGCTGTCAGGAAAGTTCCCTTTGATTACTGTAGCTTTATAATATATTACCAGTTTGAAATCAGGTAGTATGTTGCCTTTAGCTTTGTTCTTGCTTAAGACTGCTTTGGCTATTTCGGGGAATGTTTTGTAATTTTATGTAAAATTTAGGATTGCTTTTTCTATTTCTGTGAAAAGTGCCATTGGAATTTTGATAGGGATTTTCACCAGGTCTGTAGATTCCTTTGGGTAGTATGGACATTTTAACAATATTCTTCTAATCTATGAAGATCTTTCCATTTATTTGTATCTTTAGCTTTTTCCCATTGGTGTCTTACAGATAAGTACACCTATCTTTCACCATCTTGGTTGAATTTATTCCTAGGCATTTTATTCTTTTTTAATGTAATTGTAACTGGGATTTAAAATTTTTTTTCTGATAATGTTATTAATGAATAGAAAACAAAACAGATTTTTATATACTGATTTTGTATCCTGCAACTTTACTGCTTTTGTTTATTCTTCAGTTTTGTGATAGAGTCTTTAAGGTTTTCTGTATTTAGTATGTCATCTGCAAGTAGTTACAGTTTTACTCCTTCCTTTCCCAATATGGATGTCTTTTATTTCCTTTTCTTTCCTGATTTCTCTGGCTAAAACTTCCACTACCATGCGGAATCAAAGTGGCAAGAGATGGTATTTCTGTCTTGTTCCCGATCTTGAGGGAAAACTTTCAGCTTTTCACCACTGAGTATGATGTTAGTTATGGGGTGGGCATATATAGCCTTTATTATGTTGAAGTACAGTCCTTCTATATCCACTTTGTGAGTTTTATCACAAATGGATGTTGAATTATGTTAAATGCTTTTTCTGAACCTATTAAGATGATCATGATTTTTATCCTTCATTTTGTTCATATGTATATTCTGTTGACTGATAGCAGATGTTGAATCATCCTTGCATCCCTGGAATATATCCCACTTGATCATGTTATATAATTCTTTCAGTGTATTGAACTTGGTTTGGTAATATTTTGTTGAGGATGTTTTACATCTATATTCTTTAGAGATACTGGCCTGTAATTTTCTTGTTGTATCTTTGTCTCATTTTGGTATCTGGGTAATACTGAACTCATAAAATGAAGCATTAGAAATGTTAGTATTAATTCTTCTTTAAGCATTTGATAGAATTCACCAGTGAAGCCATCTGATCCTGAGCTTTTGTTTCTTGAGAGGTTTTTGATGACTTATTCAATTTCCTTACTAGTATTTGTTCTGTTCAGACTGTTTCTTCATGATTGAGTCCTAGGAGATTGTATGTTTCTAGGAATTTCTTCATTTCCTCTAGGTTGTCCAATTTGTTGGCATATAATTGTCCATGGAAGCCTCTTACAGTCCTTTGGGTTTCTCTGCTAGTGTCTCTCTCTCATTTCTGGCTTGAGTCCTCTCTTTTTTTCTTGGAGAGTCTAGCTATAGGCTTGTCGTTTTTGCTTATCTTTTCCAAGAATCAGCTCTTACTTTTTTGTTTCTATTTGATTTATTTCCACTCTGATCTTTGTCAATCTTTCCTTCTGCTAACTTTGGGATGTGTTTGTTCTTTTCTAGTTTCCTGAGCTATTAAGATTATGAGTCTTCTTGTATTCTTAGATTCTCAGACATTATTGCTAAGAATTTTTGTTTTTTGGTAAAACATGGTAAGCTTTATGTCAAAGCATACAGTCTAGCATGTGCCACACGTTGCCAGAGCTCAGTTCATTTTGCAGAAGTGAAACTCTATACCTGTTTCGTGACATCTGTTTTTCTGCCCCCCGCCCCTGGTCCTTCACTTTCAGTCCCTCTGAATCTGGCTACTTTGTATTTTTTGTCACTAGTTTATTATACATGGCATAATTTCAAGATTCACACATGTTGTAGCACGTGTCAGAATTTAAGACTTAACATTAGTCCAGTGTATGTATATACCACATTTTGTTTACTCATTCATCAGCTGATAAATTCTTAGGTTAGCTACCACCTTTTGGCTACTGTAAATGATGCTGTAGTGAACATGGGTGTAGAGAGGCTAGTGAATCTTAACCTTTCATGTACATAAGAAACCACCTAAGGAGCCTTTTAAAATGCGTGCTTTAAGGTCCGTCTCCTTACAACTCCCGTTTAGTATGTCTGAGGTGAAGTTTACAAGTTTTTAAGTACTTCAGGTGATTCTATTGTAGGCAGACGTCTAGTGGTACGAAATCAGGATAACATCCTTTGGACAGCAGAGTGAAAGCGGTTTGTACCACCTCTCTTTGCTTCCTTGCCCCGGCACAACATTAAATGCACCAAATATTGCATTATAGAGGGCCCAGAAGGAGAGAGAGAAAGGGCCTGAGAAAATATTCAAAGAGATTATGGCTGAAAACTTCCCTAATGAGGGAAAGGAAACAAGGAAAAGGAAAGTCACCCAAGTCCAGGAAGTACAGAGAGTCCCATACAAGACAAACCCAAGGAGGAACATGGTGAGACACATATTAATCAAACTGACAAAAATTAAATACAAAGAGAAAATATACAAGCAACATGGGAAAAGCAACAAATGATACACAAGGAAATCCCCATAAGGTTATCTGCTGATTTTATACAGCTCAATGTATGTTCTGAACTATAGTGCAAGGCTCATCCAACTTGAGAACAGTGCTGTCTGTGCCAGAGAGGAATCAGAATGGATGATTAGTGTCTGTGGTTAACTGAAAGTGTTCACTGATTTGCTGATGAAAACATATGTGCTGCAGTTATTAATACTGAATGATGTAGTCTGAGGGACAGATGTCCAAAGCTGTAGGCTTAACCAGGAACCTATTTATTGGGAGATCTCTGTCACCCTTCACAATCAGCTTGCAGTGTGACCTTGGGCTACTTATTTATCTGCTGAACCACTGTCCTACTTAATAAATTGGAAATGATCTTCAAAGTTTTATGAAAAAGACTATTTCCTAAGGATCACTGGCTGAAGTGCTGGCTCTCCAATTATTGTGCGTATGGATGGGGGGTTAAATATTTCTAAGAACAAGGGCATGTTGCTATTGCTGAAGTTGAAAAGTGAAAGTGTTAGTTGCTCAGTCGTGTCCAACTCTCTGCGACCCCATGGACTGTAGCCGCTAGGTTCCTCTGTCCATGGAATTCCACAGGCAAGATTACTGGAGTGAGAAGCCATTCCCTTCTCCAGGGATCTTCCTGACCCAGGGATCAAACCCAAGTGTCCTGGCATTGCAGGCAGATTCCTTACCGTCTGAACCACCATAGTTGAAGTTAGTATGATACATTGAGAGGTAATGGCCAGAAAATCTAACAAGGATTCAGTGGAAAAATAAAGGCTGAAATGTTAAGGATTTAGTCCACAGGCTTTCAACACCACGGACACACATAGGTGTGGGGTGTAGTCTAACACAAAGTTGCCTGGCTGAAGATACTGATTCCCCTGGAGGGAAAAGTATTTATTGCACAGTAAACTTGCTTTGTTCCCAGGTGGCACAGTGGTAAAGAATCTGCCTGCCGATGCAGAAGATGCAAGAACGGTGGGTTCAATCCCTGGGTCAGGAAGAGCCCCTGGAGAAGGAAATGGCAGCCCACTCCAAGGTTCTTGCCAAAAAAAATCCCATGGACAGAGGAGCCTGGCAGTTTACATCCATGGAGGCGCAAGAGTCAGACATGACCTAGCAGCTAAATAACAAAACTGCTTTGCTCTGAATCCAAATAACTATATGTTAAAATAATGATGTTGATTTTTATCCTGAATATCTCATTTTATGACAAACAGCTCATGTGGTCAGTGAGAGGAGGCCTAATTTCCAGAACCTTTCACATATTTCTCTATAGACATACAGCTGTCCTGATGGCTACCTTGATGAACCTTAGGCAGCATAAAATACCAGAGTATCTTTGGGATCATTAAGGTGTTTCACTTAGTTCACTGGGAGTGTTAAATCTAACTTTTTAAATTGATGGAAGTCTGTTATATCAGCACAGAACTTCCGATTCTACTGGAACCAAATGGTAGCCTCTGCAGAGTATCTGCAGGTGCTGGTGAATGTTCATGTATATTTAAATGCCCACTGTGCCATTACTGCCTGGTCAAGTAAATGTCTGAGCAAAGTATTCAGCCATTTTGTGCCTCCATTTATTTCCTTACTGATAATGTGGAGAAAATACTGGCACCTGCCTCATAGATAAAACGTATAAAGTGCTTTAAATACTACTGTTCTACAGTAACTATCCAAATGTTTGTTACTCTTACTGTTGTTTGAGCGTATTCTTTAATTACATAATTATTATATAATTATAGCATTTTCTGGTTTTCTTGGCACTTTTACATTTATTTTCTCAATTGAGCTTAATGAGAGACAAATGTCATAAATAAGGATCATAAGAATAAAAACATGACTTTCTCATGATCATAAAGCCAGTAAATATTGCTCCTGTGGCCAAATCATCCCTCTCACCATAGGATGGTCCCTACTGCAGCCACGCTGGATAAATGGAGGGCTATTATAATGTGGTGGTCTGTTCCTGGGGTTCCAGGCGACAGTCCAGACACTGAGGGCGCTCTGGCTGCTGGGATTGAGAGTCATTTTACTCACCTCAAGTTGTACACCAGCAGTAGCGTGCATCTCAAAGCCCAGATGAAAAGAATCACAGTTGGCAAAGGTTTTCATGGATTACTGTTTGTTTTATAATGGCCACATCTTTTATGATACCCTTCAATTTCAGTGCTTTCTCCCAATCGTGCTAATAAATAAAAGACATGTCACAGAAGAGAGAAAATTAAAACCTTTGGAGAAAAGAAATTCTGTACTGTGGTACAAATTACCCTCCTGTTAAAACTGAGAAAATCCCCACAAGGATACAAATAGTTCTGACATCTAGGCAAGTGAGGATCTAAGCAATCACTTTTTTTCCAAAATCTGGATCACACTGTTGAAAGGTGAATGAGCTAGCCCAATAGACTGCAAATGTTAGAGAAGAGAATTCTTGTTAAGCCAGATAGCATTTTCTGTAAAGAAATGCAGAATTTAAGAGAGCTACATAAACACTATCTGGAGAGACAAATGAAAGGGAAATAAAAGCCAAAGAGGGCTTGAAATATTCACTTCTATTTTATAAAACCTGTCTTAACTCATGCTGTTCCTTCAGCTCAAATCCTGTGGTTATTCACATTTAACAATCGACTACACAGTAACTAGAGAAATTCAAGTTCAGACATAGTCATCGATCTTAACCAAATCAGAAATTCTCACAAAAATTCCTTGTTGTTGTGTATCTCTAATAGTGCTTAAGAAAATAAGTATTTCTAGGTTATAAGAGCAGTTTTGACACAGATGCAAAATATTAATCTGTTTTTTCTCATTTGGCCTCAGGAGCTGGGATGAAATCACATGATTTAATCACTCTGAATCCATGTGGTTCCTCAGAGATAGGGACAGATGTAACCAGAAGGATTTATAGGGTGTAAAATTCAGAATGGATTAGGAAAGCATTTCTGTGTTCAGCCCAATACATCCTAAATCAACATCCCCTGAATGAACCAGAGCAATCGCTGGCTGACCTAGTGGGGAGGTTGTCATGGCAACTGACTCGCAAGCTCAGCCAGTGGAATGTGGCTGCAAACAATGGAGTGATAAGATTGCCTTCAGAGCAGAGTACTGAGGCTGCTTCTGCCCAGGTAGTGATGTATCAGTAGAAGCGTGAAACTCCCACTGCATTTGTCTACCATCTCGCACTTCTGGCAGCTCATTTGAATTTATCGTGTCCTTTCCCAGATGTTGATAAAAACACTGCTGCTGACAGACAACAGCAGCTCTGGAAAACCAGCGTCAGTAGCTAGATGCAGTGGTATACAAAGCCCTGGAGTGCTGTTAGATTAACAGCACTCAAATTTCCTAGAGGAGGTTGAAGCACACTTCAGGTAAATCCAGTGATTCTTTAGCGCCACCTTGTGTCCAGTGAAATACTGGACATTTACCAAAGGCCTACCCTCCAATGCTTCACTAGGACAGACACGGAAAAAGTTAGGGCTACACTGTGGGAGTCCCTTTCACAGCAGAAAACGAACATGATGTTCTTCTAAGCCTCAAATTAATGAAAAAATGAAAATAACTTTGGTAGAATCCGAAATGAAGAAAGAAAAAAAAAAGCCAAATAACCCCAGTCTTAGAAACGATTAGAAGCTACACGGTGATCTGGGGGTGGGGGGAAGAGATGACATGGACTCTGTGCTGAGGATTCTTCATGTTACTATTACCAACTCTTGCCAAGGTATTTTTTTGTCTAGAGAAGAATAAGGTGCAACGATCACTAATTCCACTTTGTACTGCTGTTCCTGGTTCATGGACAGCAGTATGTTCACATGACACCTCACACCTATCTCTCACCTAAACCACATCCACCAGTCACTGCCAGCCTCCCATGGCCACGTCCCATTTAATTTGAGCACACATAGGAAATGATCAAGCTGTGTTTCTGTGTGTTTCTTCCAGGATTTGAATTTTTTGAAACAAGTGCCAAGGATAACATTAATGTCAAGCAGACATTTGAGCGTCTCGTGGATATCATCTGTGACAAGATGTCCGAGAGCCTGGAGACAGATCCAGCCATCACTGCCGCCAAGCAGAACACAAGACTCAAGGAAACGCCTCCTCCACCGCAGCCCAACTGTGGCTGCTAGTGTCTCCCGTACAGGCAGCGCCAGAGGGCTTGGTTGCTAAAAACAGCATTTATAAATGATTGATTAGCCTTCATTTATACTGCCTAATAACTATTTGAGGGAAATCTTTGCTGTCAGTGGCTCGAACATGCATTCAATTCTGGGGAGAGTCCCTGTGTTAATATGTGGCGAATATGTGATCTTAACTTTGTAAGGACTATCCATCTATAACCATCTGGTATTTGCATGTGATTTGTTATTGTCTTCTAGACTTTTTGTTTCAGATTTCTTAGATTAAGCTACTGCTGGGACTTCTGATTATAATTTCATACAACTGACTTTTGTGCCATGGGTTCAAATTATGCGATTCACTTGTAGGTATGATAACCAAGAATTTGGTTGTGTGTGTGGTATGGGCAGGGGATGATCGTAGGATACCTTATTTGCTTTACTCTCAATTGAAAAAATCAAGTGGAAATATTACTCATGATGAGGGAGACTTGTGAGTCTGATTGGTTTATAGTTCAGGTTTCTATCTTTCAATGTTATTAATAACTGAGAAGATCACTGACTATAAAGAAACAAAAATATTCTTTAAGGCCCTCACACATTTCCTAAGAGATGAATATTGACTTGACTGGAACTAGATTTCAACAGTAGTTTTAGTTTGGATGTTTAAAAAAGCAATTCCTAACCCAGGACTGCTCCACCCAACATTCTAAATATTTGAGGGCACTGACAGACTGAAGTGTCTGTTCAATGTCTTATATACCAAGTATCTTAATCCAGACTGATAAGTGTAGGATTCCAAGGCCTGAGTGTCCCCCATGGCGTATACCACCACAACTTTCTGGAACCATCATCAACCCTTGGAACAGAGGTTAAGTGGAAGCTTGTTAGAGTCTCTCTTCCCATAGGATGTAGACTTGCTTCCCAAACCACTGCCTTCTGCTCACACCTTCCCAGGTTTTTTTTACCTGGTTAGAAGTCATTTAAGTAGTATCTCCATGGTTCTCAGGTTGAAGAAAAGCAACTATCATCTCTAATCTTTTTAACTCCAAGTATTTATACTTTTAAGGTATATCCCATTCTGTAAGCCTTTATCCACGCTTAAGGGACTCAGAGGCCACTCTTTGGAGCTGAGGATTACAGAAATATCTTAGGATGCCATAAGCAAATTGAAGAGAGAAAGGAAATCATTTGAATACCCAGATTCTTTCTCCTAAATTTCTCGAAGACCTTATACAGTGAACAAGAAAACCAATCCCACCGGCGAGTCTAAATGAGCAAAAAAAAAAAAAAAAAGAGGTATAGTATCTGTATCACTGCCCAGCATGGTTCACAGCTAGGACTTTAAGAAGGGACACAACGGCATATTTGTAAGGACAGTTCCATTAGGGGAACGTTCCTCTCTTGTGGTGATCATGTTAAACATTGTTTTCTCTTTTAAAAAATAGAGAAACTTCCCACAAAATGTTGAGTGCAAGATGTTTAAGCCAAGATATTTATAGGTGCATATATATATATATATGCACTTATAAGATATAAAGATATAAAGATGCATATATCTAAAGAGGTCTCTGGAGAATAAATGCCTGCAAGTCAGGGAAGTAGAGCACATATATTACTAGTAAGTTAGAAGATGAAAATTACAGGAGAAAGTATTTGGGCTCTCTTAAGCATATCCACATTTTATTATGTCTCATCTTCATAGCTTAAAATCTACTAATTGGCAGAGTAAGTTTTCACTTTGGCACTCTGCAGGGTAGGCCTTAGTGAAGACAGAATAAAATCTTTATTAGATTTTAATAGGGCAAACCAGCTTCAAAAACCACAGAAATTAAACTGAAGGGAAGCGAGGGAAGGTGGGGGCCATCAAAGCAAATTTGTTTGCAACAGAAGCCTGTTTGCATGATATTGTAATATTTCTATAACCTAGACTAGAAAATGGCCATGTTAAATAGTACAGCTGTTAAGCTGACTTTTCCAGTTTAACACGAAGCAATAGAACCAGGAACACCTTCCCATCCCCTCTTAGCCCTGATCTCACATACATTCATACAGATGTCAAGGACCTAAATATACTAAGTAGGATGTCTCAGATGGCTTTTGCAGAAGGCCCTTGATATGTGTAATATTGTAAAATGGAAAGCAAAATCAGAGGGTAGAAAATTGGAAGGAAAGTTGAGTTTTACCCTCTTGTCAACACTTTCCCCAAAAAGCTAATTCTATTAGAATTGGCCCTAGAACCAGAAGACCTAACCCAAGTACCCATGTACACAGTGTCAAACATACCAAAGTTGTGCTACGTTATGCCAGTCAGGGGAGCTTAACACAACTGGTCCAGGTGTCAGTGCTGAGGAACATTCAACAATTTCTATTTTCCAGACCTCAGTGGAAGCAGAGCCTTCCTAATTGATTTGAAAGTCAGTCTGAAGCTCTCACCCTGGTATGAATTTCACCAAGCCAGAAGCTTCCAGAAAGGGTTGAGCACCAATGCTCCTGCTATATAAAGCACATGGAAAGAGAGAAAAGTCCTCTATTCCTAATCTCATCAAGAGATCTTGGCTTTAAAATCAAATTTGGCAAAAAAGAACCAGTCCAGGATTAACTAAGTAAACTTCTATTGGCATCAAGCTATATTACTTATAACACTGTAATTCCAAGGTTTTTCAGCCTCTGGCCATCGTGCATGTGAACGTATATAAACACACACATGCATGCAATACCTCCCATATTCTCTCCATCTGCCAACAGCCTGAATAACCACAGATCATTTTTCACTAATTGCCTAACTAAATCTGTATTCAGAAGCACAAAGACATCTTACAGAGTGTTAGTGTGTAAGTTGTAGACAACCATCTTTTAGCCTCAATGCAGTTCAATTAGTGTTTCCAGTATGAATTTGTCTTCCTCTGCCACTCATCACCCCATCTCTCTGATTACTTTTATAATCAAACCTTGATTGTTTTGAGCAGATATTTCCATGAGCTTTGGTTTGGGGACTTCCTTTCTTTTCTAAATGTAAATGAAAAATTGGACTGGAAATTATTTCCTCTGCATAGTCATTCATGGAGTAGATCTGCATTTCAGCTTCTGGGGATGTGAGTAGATATAGAAGGTACATGGAATTTGAGTCCTAGGATGGCAGTTTACAAGTTAGCACTGTATGTCTGGGCTCCTAAGAAGAACTGCTTTAAGTCAGTGAATTAATTCATTGTCACTGCCCTCCGTGAACAGCTTCCACTGCCTTGAACTTCTAACCTCCTCCTTAGGTTCACTTAAAATCATTACCCCCTGCTGCCTAATAAATAAGTGCCAAGATTTTTATTTGGAAAGGGAACTATGATGATGCCTTTGGCTATAGAGAAAGCTGCATCAGCGTTACATTAAATGCGAACTATAAATTCTATTAAAGTACAACCCCAATTATATAAGACATCTATATTCGCCACAAATAAATATCTATTTCAGCTACTTAACTCTTATCCAGATTAATTATAGTTCTTTGGTTCAACACAGTGGTTATCTTTCAGGAACCAACTTAAACTTCCAATTTTAACTACGTCTATGCTGACAATACTTTCAGGGATGCAATGTTTTTTGTTTTTTTAAGTAAAACACACGTCTACTGTTAACTTCCATGAAACAACATTAATTTCAGAGCATGGTAGTTGGTCATCAGGGCTCATTGTGATGTGTTTTATCTGATGTGTATCTTCATGCTTGCTGAGGATGCGCTGTACCAGTCTTCAGTCAACCATGTGGCATTTGCGGGACTATACTGAAAATGTATCCAGACTCTCCCAAGCTATACCAAGGCAGAGGTAGCAGCTGCATATGAAAAACTAATCTACGTCTTAAAGTCATGACTAAAACCCTTCCAAGCCAAAAAGAGTCTAATCATTTTCATATGCTCCATCAGAAGTTTTGGTGGGGTACACTTGGAGGCGGTCTGCCTTTCTGTCTGGAGAAGCCTGTCTTTCTGAATGACAGTGCGCGTGCCTGGTAGCTAGAACTCTTTGATCCTTCATGTGTGTACTCACTCAGTGTGCCGGGTCGGGGTGCCGCGTGAGCAGCCAGACCCACGTGGCCTTTCTAATCACCCCCTGGAAGCGCAGCCTCTCCAGCTCTGCTTGGCTTTGTCCATTTGAGTAAACTACCTGTGCTTTAGGGGTCTGCCAGTAAAGTGGTGAAGTCTTTCTGATGAGCTGAACCATTAGGGTCAGCTTTTTAGAGTCCTTTGTATTTTAGGTAGCTTTTGATCAAAGCCAATCAAAGACGTAAACCTGTTTTATATTCTGAAACAAACTGGGAAAACCTGGATAAAAGATGAAGCTTATAACCAGGAAAAAAAAGTCTTGATTATCTCTACAGTGCACCTACAGCGTTCCAGATTCCAGAAGCAGAGTCCCGTGGGGGGGCAAAAACATGTCTGGAGAATTTATTTAAAATATATCCACCTATTGTTACTTCATAAATAAATATTTTTGGTTTCTTAAAAATCTTTACAGGAATGCTTGACACGCTAATCAAATACTTCCCTTAAATGGATTAAGCTATTTATATTTGGACCACAAGAGTATTGCCCCTCCCAGAACATACACACTCAAACACACTTTTCTATGAAGGAGAAGTTCCATCTATGGTGCTTTCTCAGTGCCAGGGAAAAGGAAGCTTTACTATGCTCCAGCTGGAACTGGCATTTCCTTTTAAAAGGTCTACAAAATAGATTGTTCACACTGACTAGATTTGTGTGTGTGTGCACAGAACTAATTTCCATTAAAAGGAAAGGATAGAGAGGATATAGTTTGCAAACGTTCTAGGGGAAAGAAATTATTGCAATGTCTTTGTCAGAGTTTGAGTATTAAAATCAGACCATTGAGACAGTGGACAAATTGAGCTTTCTATTTACAGTTCTCTGTTCTAGTTCCTGATTTTTTATCGTTTTAATTTTTTCAAGCACTACCCCCACAGAATGACAGACCAAAAACGGGAAATGAGACTTAAGTTTCACCGTTTACCTTCCATTGATACATTACTGTAACTGTAACCAGTCATTACTTGCTGAAATGAGGATGGGGCATGGGAGGGGGTTACCTGTGTATTTTGTTCACTTGTGTTCATACTTTCCTTCATTGTGGACAACTGAGAGTTGGCTGTGGCTTTATTTCTTAATGGAAATGTTTCCATGCTTATGTTGTTTGGCACTAAGGGTTGCTTAGGTTCATGAACGCTGTTCTTAAAGATGCAGATGGTACGCGAGCCACAGACACCTGGCCTTTCAGGGACGCGAGCGAGCTTACATCTGTCTAGGGTTCCATGCTCCTCGTGAAAGTGAAGTCTGGGGGTTGTTTGCTGTCTTGGTATGATGGTTTTCCATACATGTTCTCATCATCCCTAGGATATGTGCTGAATGAAAACTTCCTGTTAATTCCTGTTAATATATTGTTAATGTCAGACGTGATGTGATACCGTTGACCTGTCCAAATGTACAACTATTTAATGGTGTTTGTAGAACTGAAATGTCTTAAATGTTGCATGAAATATGTTGTAAAAAATAGATTTGTTTTCTATTTTTCAACACCTCAGAATTGAGGGTTCATGGGCCAATAAGTGCAATATTTAATGACTTACTCAGTGTATATAAACTAGTATGAAAGAGTGAATTATAATGAATGTGTGAGATGCTTTGATGGCTGTTTGACTTGCTCAAATTATTTCTTGTAGCTGTATTTGTCTAGTGGTGCGATTTATACAGTAAATACCTTATTGGTGTCATGTGAAACTCTTCTGTGCCTACTTCAAAGTATGTTTTATTCCTAATTAAGACCAAACATTTAGTATCTGCGAATATATGTCAATCTTGCCTTTTAGAATTGTGGGTTTTATTTTCAAGACAGAATGGCTGTTAGTTTATTTTAAATAAGTGTTCCCTTCTTTAGTTACAAATTCTCCTGAAGCTTTTTTTCTCCTGAAGCCTTTTATAAGAGGTTAATTTAGAAACCTAAAAAAAATATGCACATAAGTCATTTTTATTTTTCTCTGAAATGTTGATCCCATGTTCTGTCTACTAAGAATTTTCACTCATATTTGTGTGTATATTTTATTGTTAACCCTGTATTCTGTTTGCAAATTACACACTGTCAGTCCTGGAAACTCTAAGATATTGATTTCTTTTTATGTTGTTGTTATATTCACTTTCAATTCTCAATTGTCCACACTGATAATATAAAAGAAACAAGTCAAAACCCTTAAATCATTTTGGTATATCATCATAAACTCATATATTCATGCTCAAACCCCCTTGATTAGTCTCATAATTTGTGGTCTACAACTTCACTGAGATGGAAAATCAAGAAGTTAGGCCTGGTTGCTGGATTACCAAAAACTGTGTTTATAAATACGAAGTTTCAAGTAGGACAATTATCTTAAACTCCTATTTGCCATTTCGATTTTTAAGGCAAAGCACTCATTTTAATATTGTGGTTTGCTTTTTCATTTAGTTAGAGTAAATCATAATACCCTTAGGAAGAAAAGTTACATTTTTCACTAAAATGATGAAGGGCAGTTGGTTTTACGTGACCATGACCCTCGGTACATCATAGGAAGCCTTCAGTTCTCTCTATGGCAGTTGCCTGAAATTGACATGTGAAGATGTGCCAATCACATAAAATGGCTTTGGGCCGCCACCAGTGATATGTGGCCCTATTTTACATGTGATAGATAAAATTTTGTGCTCATCTTTCACACCCACTGACGAAATAGAGGTGGGTGGAACAGGGAGATTAGAGATGACTTTGTGCCAAATTAAAAAAAGAAAATGTAAGCAGGTAGCCAACATGAGAATGATAATTTAAGGGTGTGTTTAAATGTTTACTTATCAACAGTTACCAAATAGCACTAGCTCAGTGCAGGGGGAATCAAACATGGAAGAGGTATGGCTCTGGCCCCTAATAAGCTTACTGACTGAAGCACAAGGAACAAAATGCCAGGATATAATCTAAATGCTACATTATGTCAGGATCCAGGAACATGGAGAATGGGAGACCTATAAAAACAGGAGGAGTCAAGAAGGGCTCCACTAAAGAGGTGAGACATGACAAGAGAATTAGAGGAGACTGTGCCAGGCAAACGAATGGGGAAGGTTGCAGTTTGCCCCCTGAATGGAAGGGTGACAGAGCTGGCAGCTAGAGATCATTGTTTTTCTCCAGAGAACCAGACTGGCCCTCAGAAACCCCACAGATTGCCCCAGTTTGGCTCTGTGTTTTTGTCCCCATGAGGAAGATGAACTGTAGCATCATCATATTCCTTGGTGCTGCTGAGCAGCCCTAGACTCGTTCCAAACACAGACTGATTTGAAGCTCGTTAGCAGCACTGTTTTAGACACTTTGCCCATGCATCAAACATAAGACACTGTCGAGGCCAACGTCAACCAGGCAGATGTGTGCCCAGAGATTTTTCTGTGGTTCCATGTTTCCCGTAAAGAGAGTTGGGGAAGTGCATAGATGAAGACCTTCCTTTGTAACCAGGCACTTTCGGCTTCTCCTCAGTGACTGCACTGTGGAGCTCTTCTTGAGAAAAAATTGAGTAACAGCTTAATGCTTTCATATAGTGATCGTGATTTTATCTGAAAACTACTGCTGCACAGCAATTATCGTGACTCTTCATGTGTCCACAGGACCTTCTGTCTGGGTTTAAAGCTATAAAGTGTATTCACATTGTGAAGTTTTAATTCTCTTTATTGAAATTAATTGTGTAAGAACTGTATGTGCTCTATTAGGTATTAAGTTTGTATGTGAATTCTGTATAGAAAGTGGTTTTTGTTCTTTAAGTTAATCTTGTTTTATTTTTTGGAGATTACAATAAATATCTAAGAGACTATATTCCTGAATTTCTCAGTCTTGGTCTGAGAACTTTTTTCCACCTCCCTTCAATTTGTATTATTTTTGATCCTAGGATGCCTATTTCCAATTTGGTCCCCTTCTCATCTACAATCCTAGGTGCAGTACTGAGCTTGAACTAGAGACAAAGTGAATGTATTTTTATCAGGACGTGAGTTCGATCCCTGGTTGGGAAACTAAGACCCCACTTGCCGAGAGACAATTAAACCCACACGCTCTGGAGCCCACTCTCTACAACTAGAGAAGCCCGTGCACCACGACATAGAGCCAAGCAAAGACCCAGCACAGCTGACATAAAGTGGCTCAGCAGTGGTGACGAGTACAGGATACACAATTCAGAAGGTAGGTAATGGGGACCAATAAGATTTGAAGAGTGAGAGCCAGAAACTGACGGACACTGACATTCCTGGCTCAGCTGATTAAGTACATATGAGTCCACTAAGTACATATTAATCAGTTGATTAAGTACATATTAGTTCCATTACCTAAAAGACAAACTATAGGTTCTGGTTCAAGATGGTGGCATAGAAGATCCTGAACTCACTTCATCCCATGAACATACTGAATCTGCAGCTACATATCAAAAACCTTCCTCTGGAAAAAACAGAAATTACCTGAGCAACCCTTACACATTGAGCAAATTAAAAGACAAAAAAGCAAAGCAGGTAAGAGAAGCTGAGACACAATCTCACCGTAAACTCCATCCTGGATGTGATGTCCACGATCATGAGGGAACTTCTCCCTGTGGAGCACAGGGTTTGAACCCCACATCAGGTACCCCAACTCATGAAATATGCATCTGAGATAAACCCCCAAACACCTAGCTTTTAAAGTCAACAGGGATCACATCCAAAAGACTCAAAGTGCATAGCAAACGAGAAAGAAAGTGAAGTCGAAAGCGAAGTCCCTCAGTCGTGTCCGACTCTTTGTGACCCCATGGACTGTAGCTTACCAGGCTTTTGTCTTTCCAGGCAAGAATTCTGGAGTAGGTTGCCATTTCCTTCTCCAGGGGATCTTCCTGACCCAGGGATCGAACCTGGGTCTCCCACATTGTAGGCAGACACTTTACTGTCTGAGCCACCAGGGAATCCCTTTAAAGTCAACGGGGATCACATCCATAAGACCCAAAGTACATAGCAATTGAGAAACAACCCATAAAGAGTTTCTGGGCTCTGACTCACTCGCCTCAGAGACCAGCATGGAGGCAATCAACTGAGAGGAACCCACGCTCTTATATGCTGAGAAGCAGATAAGCCTCTTCACATAAAGTGTTAGGCTGATGTTTAACACACATCAGGAGGCCTGACAAGGTACTCCCTGGGGGCAGGCTGGCGGGCACCATCTCTGTGCTGGCTCTCTCCCATTCTCCAGCTCACCTTTATCTCTTAGAAAGGAGCTTTCTTTTACCCTTCTCTGGCACCCTGCTTTGCACCGCTGCTGCCCAGGTAACACCTCCAAAGCACCTGGCTCTGGTGGCCACTGGAGCTCAAGTTTGAGGGTCCTAAAATATAATGGAGAAAGAGTTCTTACATGGCTGCCATTCCCAGAGCACAGCAAGAGGCAACAGACTGAGGAACCCAGCATTTCTGGGAAAGCGGTCAACTAGCTTACCTTCAGGGCTACGGCCTGTGAGGCAGGTTTCTAACTAAACAAACAGCTAAGAGCTCCATGAAATCTCCAGGAACCTCAGAAGACAGGCTCCATCTCTGTGCTCTCCCTCTGCCACACCCCAAGAGGAGGGCTCCTTCATGTGTCTGATGTCCAGGTTTTACGTCTAGGGCCTTGGTTTTTGTGGTTGCCACCAGGGAAAGCCCCTTGACTGCCTGGCAATCAAACCAGCAGGGCTTGCTTCCCCAAGTTCCAGGGGCTGGTGATAAACAGAGCAATGGTTCTTGGCAAGCTTCCACTCCCCGAGGCACTGTGCAGACAGCAGACTGAAACGCCCCTCCCGTCTTTATGGAACAGACGTCTTTTTGCTTCTTCTGGAGCTTCAGCCTGGGGAACAGGCTTCCAGTTTGTTACATGTCTAGGGCCTAACGGAGGGGCTTTCCATGGACAGAAGCCACTGGACTCCATCTCTCGAGTCCAGCTCTCCCTCTGCCTTGCTCTAAGCCACTGATGTCTTTTCTAAAGGACTCAACTAGCATCCTAATTTCTGCAACTGCCAGCCACAAGATGTCTTAATTGCATGGCTCTGTGGCCAGTGAAAGTTATATGTACAGTCACATAAGACTATATATTTGTGTATTTTAAAAGTTGCTGCCTAAGGGTCTGACTTCTAATACGCTTCTGTACAGTCAAAGCTTGGTTTTTCCAGTGGTCATGTATGGATGTGAGATTTGGACCATGAAGAAGGCTGAGTGCCGAAGAAATGATGCTTTTGAAATGTGGTCCTGGAGAAGACTCTTGAGAGTCCCTTGGACTGCAAGGAAATCAAACCAGTCAATCCTAAAGGAGATCAAGCCTGAGTATTCATTAGAAGAAGAGATGCAGAAGCTCCAATACCTTGGCTACCTGATGCAAAGAGCCGGAAAAAAGACCCTGATGCTGGGAAAGATTGAGGGCAGGAGGAGAAGAGGGCAACTGAGGTTGGACGGCATCACTGATTCAACGGACATGAGTTTGAGCAAATTCCAGGAGACAGTGAAGGACAGGGAAACCTGGCATGCTGCAGTTCATAGGGTCTCAAAGAGTCAGACACAACTTAGTGAGTGAACAACAACAATACAAAATAAAATGTAAAATATGACATCAAGAACATAAAATGAAATGGGATAGATTAAAATGTAGAGCTTTAGATGCATTTGAACTTAAGTTGTTAAAAACTTGCTGTGCTGTGCTTAGTCACTCAGTCATGTCTGACTCTTTGCAACCAGCCAGGCTCCTCTGTCCATTGGAATTTTCCAGGCAAGAATACTGGAATAGGTTGCCATGCCCTGCTCCAGGGGATCTTCCCAACCCAGGGATTGAACCGGCATCTCTTAGGTCTCAAGCACTGGCAGGCTCTTTACCACTAGCACCACCTGGGAAGCCCCAAAATGAAAGTTGCTCAGTCGTGTCCAACTCTTTGAGACCCCATGGACTATACAGTCCATGGAATTCTCCGGGCCAGAATACTGGAGTGGGTAATCATTCCCTTCTCCAGGGGATCTTCCCGACCCAGGAATCAAGCCAGGGTCTCCTACATTGCAGGTGGATTCTTTACCAATTGAGCTATCAGGGAAGCCCATGTCCATGAGTAAACCTCTTTGGCCTTCAAAGCCAAATGCTCTGGGGGCTCTCTTTCTAGTGCAGGACCTCCAGACTGGAGAGTCTGATATGGGGTTCAGACCTCTCACTCCTTTGGGAGAACCTCTGCAATTGTAATTATTCTCCTGTTTGTGAAACCTTCTACTCCAGGGATATGGGATTTGACTATATCACAATTCTGTCCCTTTTCATCTTATTTGTAGAAGATCCTTTCTTATAGGCTCTGGAATTCTGCATCAATGGTTGTTCTGCAAATAGTCGTGATTTGGGGGTGCCTGTGAGAGGAGGTGCGCTCAGGGCCTTTCTGCCCCATCATCTTGCACAGTCTCCCCAGTTCTTGTAATTTCTTAAGTGATATTACCCTTATGCTCTTATTTGTTGTACTGAGATGAGCCTGAGTGGGCTTCTGGGTGGATGTTGGTCACCAGAAGGACCAAGCCAGGATTAGAACTTTGGCATTTTCAGCCCCACTCCTCATCCTCCAGAGAGGGGAGGGGTAGTAGAAATGGAGTTAACAATTGCTCGGGCCCATGTGGGGAAGCCTCCATAAAATCCCACGAGTACAGAGTTTGGCAATCTTCCAGACTGGTGAACACATGGAGGTGCTAGGAGAGTGGCATGCCCAGAGAGGGCATGAAGCTCTGTATTCCTTCCCACAGACATTTTTCGACTCATGTCTTCCATCTGGATGTTCAACCACATCCTTCAACATATCCTGGTAAAAAGTAAAACATTTCCAAGTTCTGTAAGCCTCTCCAGCAAACTAATTAAACATGAGGAAGGGGTCATTGCAACTTCCAATCGACAGCCACTTTGTCAAAAGCCCAGGTGACAACCTGAGTTGGCAACTAGTGTCTAAAGTAGGGGGGAGGAGGGAGTCTTGTGGGACCAAGCCCTTAACTTATGGGACTTGATGCTATCCAGGTAGTTATCTAGACACTAGTTGCAAATCTGGGCTTCACTGGTAGCTCAGCTGGTAAAGAATCCACCTGCAATGTGGAAGACTGGGTTGGATCCCTGGGTTGGGCAGATCCCCTGGAGAAGAGCATGACAACCCACTCTAGTATTCTTACCTGGAGAATCCCACGGACAGAGGAATCTGGCAGGCTACAATCCATGAGGTCACAAAGAGTTGGACACAACTGAGCGACTAAGCACACAGGACACCCAGCTGCTGAAAATTACTTGGTGTGGGGAAAAACGTCCACACATCTGGTGACCATAAGTGAAGCATCTTTTATGAGAAGCAACAGAGATTCACAGGGAAGAACGCATAGTAGGGAAGAACTGAGATTTTTTCCTACAGTGGAAGGAGGAAAACTGAGTTTTTCTATAACATTGCCAAAGGAAATAAAAACAGGACGTTGAAGAGCTATATGCACTCCCATGCTTACTGCAGTATTAAAGCCAAGACATAGAAACTAGCTAAATATTCATGAATGGATAAAAAATATGTGGAATATTATTCACCCATAAGAAAGAAGGATATTCTGCCATTTGCAACAACATGGATAGACCCTGAGTACATTATGCTAAGTGAGATAAGACAGATGGAGAAAGTCAAGTACTGTATAATAACACCTGTGTGAAGTATAAAAAAGTTAAACTCATAAAAGACAGTAAAATGATCATTACCAGGGAATAGGGTAGGGGATATGACTGATGCTGTTTAAGTGTGTAAATATGCACTGACCAACCAAGCAAGGCATGCATGTTAAGTACTGAAGTAACATGCTATACACAAATTTATACAAGGTTGCATGTCAAATATACTCAATTAAACAATAGAGATAATAAGTAAAACTCTAGAGAGTAGAGAAAACAAAGTTCAGGAGAATATATCGAATCAGAAGAGTAGACCGGGAAGTAGGGTACACTACATTTATAGGCAACCAAGGAAGACAAGCTCACAAAGACGACTTAAAAAGGGAGCTGCTAAAGTGATGGATGGACATTTAAAAGTCTACAGACAACAAATGCCTGAGAGGACACAGAGAAAAAGGAACCCTTCTACATCGCTGGTGGGGATGTAAACTGGTATAACCACTGTGGAAAACAGTATGGAGGTTGCTCAAAAAATTAAAAATAGAATCAACATATGATCCAGCAATTCCACTCCTGGACATACATCCAGACAAAACTACAATTCAAAGAGATACATGCATCCCTATGTTCATAGCAGCAGTGTTCACAATAGCCAAGACATGGAAAAGCCTAAATATCTATCAACAGATGAATGGATAAAGAAGATGTGGTACATGTATACAATGGAATACTACTTGGCCATTAAAAAGAACAAAATGCCATTTGCAGCAACATGGTTGCAACTAGAGATTATCATATTAAATGAAGTCAGCAAGACAAACACCGTATGATAGTGCTTATAAGTTAAGTCTAAAATACGACACAAATGTACCTATCTGTGAAACAGAGACATACCAGGGACATGGAGAATAGACTGGCAGCTGCCAAACGGGTGGCAAGTGAGAGACAGCTGGATCCGGAGTTCAGGATTAGCACATGCAAACTGGTATATATAGAACGAATAAACAACAAGGTCCTACGGGACAGCACAGTATAGTCAGTATCCTGTGATAAGTCACACTGGAAAAGATATGAAAAAAGAATGTGTATGAATAACTGAGTCACTTTTCAGTACAGCAGCAATTAACAGCATTGTAAATCAACTATGCTTCAGTTTTTTAAAAAAAAGAGATAAATGGAGAATGGGATGAGGGCGGGAGACAAGCTATGAGAGGAGCGAGTTCTGACACAGGAGTGGTCCACATTTTCAGATAATGTGGAGACAATCCAGGCTTACTGGTCACCTGGACAGGACAGGTTTAGAATAGCAATGGAGGACAAAGTCTGCACTGGGCAGAGAATCAAAAGGTAATGGTGAAGAGACTGTTCTTTCAGGTACTTTCTAAATACAAGAAAAGGCTATTAAGGACAGTCTAAAAAGGGTTTTATTTTGCCTTATTTCAAGAGGCTTACATATTCTATGTTAAAGAGAGCTGAATTAGAAAATATAAGCAAAAATTGATACTCTTGCCATCCAAGTCTTATTCTCCCATTTGTACTCCTGCTTCTATCTCTTCTGCTCCATCTCTCTGTGCTTTATTTTCTGCACAACTATCTCAAACGAGTTGCTCTTGTCCTTTCCTAATATTTTTACTACTCTGTAGGGCACAGAGCTTTCAACAACTACTTATGATGAAATGAACAACAGCTATCTTTTTAAGGTCCATACTGAAACAGACGTTTAAAGTTCTTTTTCTTTTTTTTAATAATTTTCAAACTAACCAAGAAAAGCACAACCTCGTCTTAGCAGCGATGACTACATTGTTCATGTCAAAGCAGCCAGCAGTCTTTTGTTTAAGCGGGTAACAAGCCCGATTGAGCTAAGGTTTTAAATTGCTGTGCCTCCACCAAATCACGACACCATTTGCAAGAGAAGGGCAGGCAATTGTATTTCTGAAAAGTTGGCAGCTGCTCCTTTGTACTTTCTTGCTGGGATACACCAGGTGTGATGCACTCCCTGTGGCGGACATCACTTCAGGTCAAGTGTAAATTAACACATCCGTTGGCATCTTTTTTGCCCTTGCCTCTGTTCATAGACTAGAAAAGGCAAAAGACAGGGGTAGGCTAATGGAGAACAAGTCAAAAGTGAAAGGACGTTTAAAAATAGAACTTTGGAAGGAGTGGTGTTGGTAATGGAAATTCTAGAAACTTACACATTGACATCCACAAAAGGCCATTTGTTAATACTTGAGCTGAAGGGCAGTCAGGTTTTACAATGGGAAGCAGAAGGGAAGGGATAATTTCTTATGGAGATTTGATAGTATGAGCAAGAAATCAAAAGCTGGTTAAAGAAAAAAGGATCTTGAAAAATATATTAGATTCCCAGATGCCACAATCCTACAGCGAAAACAGAAGCTTGCACAAAAATACTCAAGATTCTTATATATTATCAAAAGCTCAATGAGACCTTAAGATGACATGCAGAAAAATCTCTTTTTCCCTTTCTGTAGCTTAAAATACAGTTACTATTAACACATACTATACAATTGCTGGTGCTCTCCTTTCACAAAAATACTCAAGATTTTTATATATTATCAAAAACTCAATGAGACCCTGAGATGCAGAAAAATCTCCTTTTCCCCTTCTGTAGCTTAAAATACAGTTACTATTAACATATACTACACAATTGCTGGTGCTCTTAACAATCCCCTGAGGTTACTGTGATTCCCTATAAAAGACATTTCAATATATCTCTTACTGTCTGCTCTTAAATGGTAAAGACCTAGATGATTTTCCTTGAATTGTCAGTAGAAAAGAAAAAAAATTCTTCCAAAGGCATTATGATATCAAAGAGTATAATAGCCTTTTAGAATTTTTTTTAAAATCATTTCCATTTGACCCCCAGGCCATCCTCATAAATACAATGATTTAATCTGAAAGAACACTTAAAGTTTAATTATTTAACATTAAGACCACCCTCAAGTCACTTCATGATCTGATCATTAAAACTGATGGCATTTTCAAGCTTTATGGTATTTTCAATATTCTGAGGCACTGTGTATTATTTTATCCATCTATGCCTGCAACAAGTGTTATTTTTTTAAAAAAGTCTTTATGTGTCAGGCACATGAGTTCAATTTCTTATTATCCTTAGATTCTTTAGCATGGGAACAGCAAGTTGGCTGGCAGACAGCTTGGTCCCTGTTGTAACAATAATGATCCAACCAGAATCAATTCTGAAGGAAAGAGCCCAGAGAAGGGCTTTCCAACTCGGTTCATTAGCTCCATACTGACTAATTTAATCAGATTTTTCTGATGCTGAGACCCAAGGTCAAGCATTTTTTTAAAGGCTCTCAGGTGATTTTCATGTGGTCCAGTTTTGTGACGCACACACACAGAAAAAAAACCACCAAAAAACTCAACAGTTTAACAGATAACAACAACAGATAACACAGTTATCAGATATCACACGTATAACTGTTGAGTTATCACAACTCAACAGATAACACAGTTTCATACAGCTTTATCCAATTTGGACAGCTTCCCCCAATACAGAACAAAACAGTGCTTTCTTTGCCATCACAGGTTATCCAGCTATAAAAGCTATTAAGGTTGCCCATTCACCTGTTCCTAGTCTTCATTCAACCACAAATTATTAAGTCCAGGAGTAGCAGCTGTTTTATTAAGATTAGTGTCAAAATGTGAGCATGCAAACGGGGCCCTGGGCAGTGCTACTGAAGTCATGGCCACATCATGACAAGCAGCCCAGCAAACCCCCTAACAACGAATGGCCCCTGTGGAAGGAGGTCCCCCTTTATCTCCTTTTCTTTTCAAGCCATTTCTAGTTGCGGCCCATGAAAATGAGTTTGCCCATTCCTCTTGCAATAGCACAGGGACAAGCACAATACCTTTGCCATTGGTGGGACTGGCACAGGCAGCTCTTTATTCCCAGGTAAACCCCGGTGCTGCACAATGTGCTCTCGATCTTCTGTAAGAAACTCATTCATTCTAACTGTGCACACGTGTGACAGGATCCCAACTCCTGGTTGTGTATCATGCTTTGTTACAAGGCCATAACAACTTACAACCAACTTTGCAGCTTAAAACAAACAACCCAGATATTATTAATATTTCACAGTTCTGTAGGCAGAAGACCTACTGGTCTCAGTAGCCTAAAAATTAATGTGTCAACAGAGACACATTCCTTACCGGAGGCTCTGGGGATGATCTGCGTCCACGCTCTTTTAGGCCGGCCGAATTCAGCTCCTCGTGGTTGTGGGGTTGAGGTTCTTGGTTCCTTGCTAGTTGTCACCCAAGACCACTCTTTGCTCCTAGAGCTTCTTCCATGCTCTGAATAAGCTCCTAGAAGCCTGTCTCCAGTCACTGCACATGACCTTTTTGTCTTAGAGTCTGCACCTCAAACAAGGCTTTCCCTGTCACAGCCCTTCACCCTCCTCTTATGCTTTTAAGGGATCACGTGATTACATTGGTCTCACCTGAACGAACTAGGATAATCTCCACTTTAGGATTGATAAGCTTAATTACACATGCAAACTCCCCTTTGCCCTGTAATGTAACCAGAGATCAAATTGCCAACATTTGCTGGATCACGGAGAAGGCAAAAGAGTCCCAGAAAAACATCTATTTCTGCATCATTGATTATGCTAAAGCCTTTGACTGCGTGGATGACAAGAAACTGTGGAAAATTCTTAAACAGATGGAATGCAGACCACCTTACCTGCCTCCTGAAAAACCTGTATGTAGATCAAGAAGCAACAGTTAGAACTGATGATGGAACAACGGACTGGTTCCAAATTGAGAAAGGAGTATGACAAGGCTGTATATTGTCACCCTGCTTACTTATATGCACAGTGCAGCATGCAGAATGCTGGGCTGGATGAATCACAAGCTGGCATCAAGACTGCCGGGAGAAATATCAACAGCCTCAGAAATGCAGATGAAAACCAATCTAATGGCCAAAAGCAAAGAGGAACTAAAGAGCCTTTCAATGAGGGTGAAAGAGGTGAGTGAAAAAGCTGGCTTAAAACTCAACATTCAAAAAACTAAGATCATGGCATCCAGTCCCATCACTTCAAGGCAAGTAGAAGGGGGGAAAGTGGAAACAATGACATATTTTATTTTCTTGGACTCCAAAATCACTGTGGATGGTGACTGCAGCCATGAAATTAAAAGACAATTACTCCTTGGAAGAAAAGCTATGACAAAGCTAGATAGCATATTAAAAAGCAGAGACATTACCTTGCCAACAAAGGTCCCTATAGTCAAAGCCATGGTTTTTCCAGTAGTCAGTATGGATGTGAGATTTGGACGTGAGATTTGGACCATAAAGAAGGTTGTTGTTGTTGTTCAATCACTCAGTCGTGTCAACTCTTTGTGACTCCATGAACTGCAGCACACCAGGCTTCCCTGTGTTTCACTCTCCTGGAGTTTGCTCAAAATCATATCCATTGAATCGCTGATGCTATCCCACCATCTCGTCCTCTCATCGCCTTCTCCTCCTGCCTTTCCCAGCATCAGGGTCTTTTCCAATGAGTTGGCTCTTTTCGTAAAGTGGCCAAAGAAGGCTGAGCACCAAAGAATTGATGCTTTCGAACTGTGGTGTTGGAGAAGACTCTTGAGAGTCCCTTGGACAGGAAGGAGATCACACCAGTCACTCCTAAAGGAAATCCAATACTTTGGCCACCTGATGTATTATTATGAAGCTTCTCAAGTGATGTTTACTCCCATAGAAGTTTGAGAATCACTGATATGGTGGTTAGGAATCCAGACTTTGAACAGTCTGTGTTTAAATGTCACTTCCTTCATGTAATTCTGAAGGTAGAGAATTTTAGCCGTTTTGTTCCTTCAAAACCCCCAGCACCTAAACAGTACCAGGCACGAGCTAGTGCTCAAAAAACAGTTGTTGAATGGAGGGTGCACAAATGATTGAATGAATGACCATGGGTTGTCTTAATTTCACCAACATTCTTAACAGAAAAAAAAAATGAAAATGAGGATAGTCCTCCTCTCTTACAGGGATTTATAAGAAAGAAATGAGCTAATGTGCGTTCAAGAGACAGCACAGCGCCAGATATATACACAAAGTACATACTGCGTGGAGGGCGGCAATGTCATTTGTGATGTTGTGGTCGTCACACAGGTGCTATGAGGGCAGCAACGACAGAGGAAACCCTTTGCTCTCAGAAAAACTCCGGAGACAGAAAATGTGCTCTCTGGGTGCTTGCTGTAGAGATGCTGGCATACTAGAAGTAAGAGCACATTTTCAGTATTTGTCAGAAAAACATCTTTCTTTAGACGTTCCAAATAATGTTTTCTGATAAGGTCATGAGGGAGTCAGAGGCCTGACATTAAAGAAACATAATTTATGTACATATTCTTATTTATCCTCTGCTGCATCCTTTCCCCTTTATCTCCCAAATAAGGAATTTTTATATTTCTGGCCCAAATTTGCTGGATGTTTACCAGCTTCATGCATAAAAGATGTGCTGACTGCTCAAAGAACAATTTTGAAAACACTCTGAAAATAATTCAATCTGAAAGGTCCTCTGTCCACTGTTACACAAGGTAACAATGGTATTTGGGAAAATACTTTGTGTAATTTAGAAATTTACCATCAAAGTTGAAATATTATTAGGTACATTAACTTTTCATTTGGCTTAGAATCTGAATTAACATGGTATATGTTCATTGTCTTGATTGTGCTGCTAACTTCATGCATGTGTGGGTTTTAAAATACACTCACAGATTCTCTGATATTCCTCCCTTCCAGGAGCAGAGCCTAATCTTCCTTCCTCGAGTGTGGGCTGCACTTAACGACTTACTTCTAACAAGTGGAATAAAGAGGGGGTGATGATACTCTTTGAGCCCAGGTCATGAAACACTGCAGTTTTCTTTTGTTTGCTGTCTCTTGGCTCACTCACTCTGTGAGGAGTAACCAGCCACTGTGGAGATATTTCCCCCAGATGTAACCTAAGGCATCCTGTCAAGAGCAAGCAAAAAACTGAGGACTCCTGCCAACAGCCATGAGAGTGTGCCATCTTGGAAGCAGATTATCTGGCCTCAGTCAAATCCTCAGATGTCTGTGTGTGTGTGCATGCGTGTGTGTCTGCGTGTGTGCGTTAGTAACTTAGTCGTGTCTGACTCTTTTCAACCCTGGTAGCCCACCAGGATCCTCTGTCCACAGAATTCTTTAGGCAAGAATACTGGAGTGGGTTGCCATTTCCTTTTCCAGGGGATCTTCCTGACCCAGGGATCGAACCCAAGTCTCTTGTGTCTCCTGCATTGGCAGGCAGGTTCTTTACCATCTGTAGCCCTTCAAACATCCTGACTGGAGCTACATGAGATATCCTGAGCCTGAGCCACCCAGCTACGCCACTCCCAAATTCCTGATCCACAGAAATATTTGTAGGATAACAAATGCGTATTATTTTAAGCCCTTAATTTGGGAGGTAATCTGTAACACAACAATAGATAGCTAATGCCACAGGTGTGCACGTATATGTCAGAGTTTATCAAATTACGTACTTAAGAAGGTGCACTTTATTACTTCTCAGTTATAACTCACTGAAGCTGGAAATGTGAAAGATAAATAACAGAAGTAAAATACTATTATTTATTATTGAAGGAATATGTGGTTCTTTTTAAAATGATCAATGTGTAGATTAAGGTCCGGTATAGAACTGCCTCTTTTGATAAAACAGGCTAAAAAAAAGAATCTAGAATATAATGATGTTACTATATCAACTACATGTTAGAAATAAACAACCAACCATAATTTCTGAATCCATATCCCTGTTTGTTGTATAGGTTTTTTTTTCCATATTCAGACCAATACCCCATGATAGGATAAAATGAAAATGTGAACATGACAAATTCTTTCTAACAGTAGTGGAGATGCTTTGGTTAAGTGCAATCCATTCTTGATTATATGACCTACTGGAGGCAAGAAATAGCTCGGGAGTGTTGCAGAAAATTCTGTTAGAATATGAAGACGATGTGAAATAGGAAGGAAATAGTGTATTTATATACGTATATAATGTGCAGATAGATAGACAGATTATAGTATGGATAGTTCAGTATTTTGGTTTTCTTTTTCCACTATCATTGTATTATATTTTCCCAAGTCATCTCCTAAACCAATATTTTTAATGGATATACTGTAGTTAATCTTACTGTAAGTACAATCATTTATATAAACAATCCTCTACTGTTCACATATTGGTCATTTCTAACTTTCTGGTCATCAATAATGCTATAATGAGCATCTGTTTAGCTAAAGCTTTGCTTCTTTTTCTCTTTAGGGCATATTTCTGAAAGTGAAATGAACATCTTTAAAGCTATTACTACAAAATACCAAATTATTGTTCAAAAACACCATGCCAATTTACATACTCACTAACATAATGTAAAAATTCCTGTTCACCACAATCTTGCAAGAAGTGTGGATTTTTTAAAAAGTGTACCATTTGTTTTTCATAAGTTTCTGAGGCATTTAAAAAGAACTTTACCATCCTTACACCAGCACACCATCTGTTTCCTTCACTAAAAACATTTTCATTGGATGGTGACTTCTTTTTCAAGCATGGTGAATCCCTTTAGTCAGCAAGATTTGGACCCAGATAGAAATCAGTGGGACCACCCTGGTGGTCCAGTAGTTAAGAATACACCTGCCAATGCAGGGGATAGGGGGTTTGATTCCTGGTCCAGGAAGATTTCACATGCTGTAGGGCAACTAAGCCTGTGTGCCACAACTACTGAGCCCGCGTGCCGCAACTACAGGAGTCGGCATGCCCTAGGGTCCTCCCACCACAACTACTGAGCCCGCGTGCCGCAACTACAGGAGTCGGCATGCTCTAGGGTCCTCCCACCACAACTACTGAGCCCGCGTGCCCTGACTACAGGAGTCGGCATGCCCTAGGGTCCTCCCACCACAACTACTGAGCCCGCGTGCCCTGACTACAGGAGTCAGCATGCTCTAGGTCCTCCACCACAACTACTGAGCCCGCGTGCCCTGACTACAGGAGTCGGCATGCCCTAGGGTCCTCCCACCACAACTACTGAGCCCGCGTGCCCTGACTACAGGAGTCAGCATGCTCTAGGGTCCTCCCACCACAACTACTGAGCCCGCGTGCCCTGACTACAGGAGTCAGCATGCTCTAGGGTCCTCCCACCACAACTGCTGAGCCCGCGTGCCCTAGAGCCCATGCTCCACAATTAAGAGAAGTCACTGTAATGAGAAGCCCACATACTGCAATAAGAGAGCAGCCCCACTTGCCTCAACTAGAGAAAGCCCATGCACAGCAACAAAGATCCAGTGCAGCCAAAAATAGATAAGCAAATTTAAATTAAAAAAGAAAAAGATTTTAAATTTGTAACCAAACCATACATAAATCATTAATAAATTCATACAGTTTTCTTATTAAGAGATGAATTCCCAAATGGCTTTGAATAGAATAATATATAAGAAACAGAGGTCCAGGGACCATATCATATTCTCATTTGCTGCTTCCTAGGAAAACAGGGCTTCCCTGGTGGCTCAGATGGTAAAGAATCTCCCTGCCGTGTGGGAGACCTGGGTTCAATCCCTGGGTTGGGAAGAACCCCTGGAGGAGGGCATGGCAATCCACTCCAGTATTCTTGCCTGGAGAATCCCCATGGACAGAGGAGCCTGGAGGACTGCAGTCCCTGGGGTGGCACAGAGTCAGACACGGCTGACCGACTAAGCACATGTGCACACCCAGGAAAACAAAGGCAACTATCATAAACTAGACTCACAGAGGGGAAAAATTCAGTTTGCAGGGTAGCTCCATGACATGACAAAAAACTGAAGGTCTCTTTTTACGAGGACAATTGCATTTAAAATTTATGGGGAAGCCATATAAAAGACAAGAACTGAGGGACTTCCCTGGTGATCCAGTGGTTAAGAATCTGCCTGCCAATACTGGGGACACCAACCAGTTCAATCCCTGGTCTGGTAAGATTCCACATGTGGTGGGGTGGCTGAGCCCTGTGCTCCACAACTACTGAGTCCGCTTTCTAGAGCCCACACAATGCAACTACTGAGCCCACATACAGCAACTACTGAAGCCCGTGCACCCGAGCGCCTGTACTTTGCAGCAAAAGAAGCCATCGCAATGAGAAGCCTGCCCACCACATCTAGGAGGCAGCCCCCTCTCAGCGCAACTAGATAAAGCCCACACACCGCAACAAAAACCCAGTGCAGCCAAAAACAAATAAATAATTAAAAAAAAAAAAGACAAGAACCAAGAGAAAATGTGTCCAACAAACTTGAGTTTGGGGCAAACACAATATTTTTCAACAAGATTGTGGTCATCAGACCAACAATGTTTTGGTACTTAGTGTGTTCATGGATTGTTCTAATTCTTACCAAAGACCTCTGAAATGTGGCCACAACGATTCTCATTGAGAGTCAAAGATGAGAGTACAGAGGTTTAACTATGTTACATAATGTGACCAAGGTAAAACAGACAGAAATTTGTAGGGATGGGTCTTAAAGATAGGTCTAACCTGCATGAAGCTCTCAGAGACCCAAAGCCTAGTTTTGTTAGGCTGTCTTCTTCTCTGAAGATACTGGATGGGAGGCAGCATGCCATAACAACATGAGTATAGGCTTTGGATTTGGACATTCTTGGATTCAAATCTTTCCTCCATATGCTAGTTTCTGACTTCTGTGATCATCAACTTCCTTATTCCTTAAACTGTTATAAATGATGCATGCAATGCCTGCCACAATGCTCAATGTAATGCTTAATATGTGTTGTGTGTGTGTGCGCAAAGTCATGTCAGACTCTTTGTGACCACCATGGACTGTAGCCTGCCGGGCTCTGTCCATGGAATTTTCCAGGCAAGAATACTAGAGTGGGTTGCCATTTCCTATTCCAGGGGATCTTCTAGATCCAGGGATCAAACCTGTGTCTCTTGTGTCAGCAGACAGATTCTTTACCTCTGAGCCACCTGGGAAGCCCCTAATATGTGTTAGGTATGATTATTTATATGCTAGAGTAGACAAGGCTCGGAGAAGGCAATGGCACCCCACTCCAGTACTCTTGCCTGGAAAATCCCATGGATGGAGGAGCCTGGTGGGCTGCAGTCCATGGGGTCGCTAAGAGTCAGACACGACTGAGCGACTTCACTTTCATGCATTGGAGAAGGAAACGGCAACCCACTCCAGTGTTCTTGCCTGGAGAATCCCAGGGACGGGGGAGCCTGGTGGCCTGCCATCTATGGGGTCGCACAGAGTCGGACATGACTGAAGCGACTTAGCAGCAGCAGCAGACAAAGCTAGAAAGAAAATGCGTACTCAGTTGCCGCCACCAGAGGGCAGAGTAAGAATTGTATTGTGTCTTTTCTCTATGTCGATTCTGGTAAGGGAAACAAGAGTGAATAATTTAAATATCACTTACTAATCTTCAAATCCTGACAGGAGGCTATAGTAGACTTAAAAAGAAACAAAAATATTTTAAAATACATTAATAATAATAAACTGAATATCTTTTACATTCCATAAATTCAGTATATATTCAATATTCAATACATTTTATATGTATTCAATTACATGAATACTAGTGAAGCAAAGAATTTTGGTAGTGAGGACAAATTTAAAGTAATTGTGAGAATTTTTTTTGAAGTTGGAAATGTCATCAGCAACTTCCTTAAAATTATTCTAGACTATGATGTATGGATAAATGGAAGAAATGGGGATATGAAAAGTTATTTAATTGATGCAGTTTCTTCTGTTAAACAGAGAAGGGGAAAATGTTTTACCAAAAAACATTAACATTTTAAAAATCACAGAAGTAAGAGTACGCCAGAGGGATGAAGCCAGGCAAAACTGTGTTACAGATTGAAAATGATTCCTTCAATACAGCCGTTCCTGAGTTCTTCCAAACTGCCTTGGAATATGCTTCCCAAAGAAAATAAGATAAATCACTTCTGACTTCTTGTCAGTGTCGTGCTCAGCGGCAACTCCTTGACTTTGGTGCCTCCACTTCCTCTAGAAAGGCAGAGTGGACTGTGGGTCAGAGGTACTGACAGCCAGCTTACTGCTGCAGGTCTCTTTCAGAAATATCACATCCATTGTTGAGCAAAAGAAACAGCAGCCAATTGTAAAGGAATCAGCAGCTTAAAAAAAATTATTCATTTTTAATTGAAGGATAATTGTTTTACAATATTGGTTTGATTTCTGCCATACATCAACATGAATTAACCATAGGTGTACATATGTCCCCTCCCTCTTGAACTTCCCTGCCATGTCCCACCCTTTCTCACCCCTCTAGGTTGTCACAGAGCCCCGGGTTGTGTTCCCCGAGTCATACCATTAGCTGTCTTCTCTTTTGGCGTTGCTGGATCTTCGATGATGCACATGGGCTTGCCCTAGTTTTGGCAAAAGGGGACTTTTCTTTCTTGTGGTGTTCGGGCTTCTCACTGAGGTGGCTTCTCTTGTTGCAGAGTGCAGACTCTAGGCTCACAGGCTCTAGAATGAGAGGCTCAGCAGCTGTGGCACATGCGTTTAGGTGCATCCCCCCACCCCAATATGTGAACTCTTCCCAGACCAGGGATCAAATCCACATCCCCTGCATTGGTAGGTGGATTCTTATTAATCACTGGACCACCAGGGAAGTCCAGCAGCTTATTTTTAATGATTCTTGACATGTAAATTGGTCAAAATGTGTTTTGCTCCTTAATCATTTGATCTTTCAAACAAAAATTAAATCCTGGGTAATTTTCCTACTTTATTAGCTAAAAAACTTCTTTCCCTAGTTGATAGACAAACCCTCATAGCCACAAAACCCAAGACAATGATGAGGCTAACAGACTCCCATGGAGACAGACCTTCCCTTGGGTGGTCTCAGCTCTCTCCTCCCAGTTGCTGTCTCAGGTGTGTAAACGTTCTGACACCATCTGATGCCTGCAGAGTTTGCAGTGGGAACTCCCTCAACAGCCTGCTATGAAGCAGAATGCCATTCTCTGGACTTCACTGTCCCTAAGAGTCCTAGGGATCTTCTTAGCAGATCCCAAAGGGCCACCCTGAATGCAATCTGATGCATTAGCATCGCCTGGGGCGGGGTATTGTTGTCAGACATGACTCTTTTGCCACCCCATAGACTGCAGCCTGCCAGGCTCCTCTGTCCATGGATTTCCCAGGCAAGAATACTGGACTGGGTTGCCATCTCCTATTCCAGGGGATCTTTCTGACCCAAGGATCAAACCTGTGTCTCCTGCATTGGTGGGCAGATTCTTTATCACTGAGCCAGGGGCAGGTGTACTACAAGTTTCTCCAATTCAACTTCAGACCCACTGAGTAAAATCTCCCAAACTGGTTACCAAAAATCCATATTTTAAATTATTTTATTGGATAAATCTCATCGGCACCAGATTTCAGAACTTCTCAGCTAGGGAAGAGTTAGAAAATTGAGTATAATAACAATAATACCAAATTTGCCACAGGGTTTTACAGTATGCAAAATGACAACCTGCATTTTGCCATTGCTGGCCCCATGAGATAACTGTAACATTAGGAGCCTACCTGTATTATAGGCATTCTCTTGTATCCTCCAGGAGGTAGGTTCTATTAGTGTCCTTATTCTAGACTCTAGATGGGGAACAAAGGCTTTAAGAAATAATTGGTTGGACTTCTCTGGCGGTTCAGTGGATAAGAATCTGCCTGCCAATGCAGGGAAAACGGGTTCATCCCTGGTCTGGGAAGACCCCACATACTGAGGCGCGACTAAGCCTGTGCGCCACAACTGCTGAGTCCACACGCCACAACCGTTGACCCTGCGCTTCAGAGCCCACAGCGCTAGAGCTGCGGTTCCCGGGCCCACGTGCTCTAGAACCTGTGCTCCGCAACAAGAAGCCCCCACAGTGAGATGCCCATGCACCTGAACTGCAGTGAAGTAGCCCCCGCTCACCACAACTAAAGCAAAGCCCTTGATGGAGTGAAGACCCAGCAGAGCCAAACATAAAAAACAAAGAAAGAAATATTAGCCGTTCAAGACCAGATCTGGGCAGTAATTGAAGCTTTGACTCCAAACCTTCTTAGTCCCAATCCTTCCACAACACAGCACTGTCTTACAGATTTCTAAGGTGGACAGAACCAGACCTTACCTTTGGGTGGGAGGGACTTAAAAATAGAAGGTCTAAGACAACAACAAGATCCAGCTCATTTCTGAGTACCTGCTGCTTAATTACCTTGACAACAATATTCTTTACAGGCAGATTTAATGTACTTTTCCTTGTCTATAGAGATGTTTCTGAAGGACATACCTACATCTGGAATTACTTTTCAAGTACTGCAGACAGGTTTAGACTGATCCACTCATACTCTTCACAGATTTTTATGAAAACAACTTTTCAGCTGAATGAGATACGGATAAAGTGAGAGATTTCTCTACAGCCATAGAAGACAGATACAAAAGAAGATGAAGTCCCTGTGACCTTAGTAAGCTGATCGTTGTTGCTGTTCAGTTGTTCAGCCGTGTTCAACTCTTTACGACCCCCATGGACTGCAGCATGCCAGGCTTCCCTGTCCTTCACCATCTTCTGGAATTTGCTCAAACTCACGTCCATTGAGTTGGTGATGACATCCAACCATCTCATCGTCTGTTGTCCCCTTCTCCTCCTGCCTTCAATCTTTCCCAGCATCAGTGTCTTGTCAAATGAGTCGGCTCTTCGAATCAGGTGGCCGAAGTATTGGAGCTTCAGCATCAGTCCTTCCAATGAATATTCTGGACTAAATATTTCCTTTGGGATTGACTGGTTTGATCTCCTTGCAGTCCAAGGGACTCTCAAGAGTCTTTTCCAACACCACAGTTCAAAAGCATCAATTCTTCAGCATTCAGACTTCTGTAGGGTCCAACTCTCACATCCATACATGACTACTGGAAAAACCATAGCTTTGACTAAATGGACCTTTGTCAGCAAAGTGATGTCTCTGTTTTTTAATACACTATGTAGGTTTATCATAGCTTTACTTCCAAGGGGTAAGCATCTTTTAATTTCATGGCTGCAGTCACCATCTGCAGTGATTTTGGAACCCAAGAAAATAAAATCTGTCACTGTTTTATTGTTTCCCCACCTATTTGCCATGAAGTGATGGGACCAAATGCCATGATCTTAGTTTTTTGAATGTTGAACTTTAAGCCAGCATTCTCGCTCTCCTCTTTTACCTTCATCAAGAGACTCTTTAGTTCCTCTTCACTTTCTGCCATAAGGGTGGTGTCATCTGCATATCTGAGGTTATTGATATTTCTCCTGGCAATGTTGATCCCAGTTTGTGCTCATCCAGCCCGGCATTACTCATGATGTACTCTGCATATAAGTTAAATAAGCAGTGTGACAATATACAGCTTTGACGTACTCCTTCCCCAATTTTGAACCAGTCCATTGTTCCATGTCTGGTTCTAACTTTTTATTTTCTCCAAAAGCCCCGGAAGTGTTTCCAGTCCCACTTGCTTTCCAAGGACCTTGTTACTCACCCAAGAGATCTCTGTGTCACCTCCCCTTTTCCTGGGCAAGATTTTGGTCAATAGAATATGGCATAAGTGATGCTAAGTGGCTTCCAAGGTTGGATCAACAAAAAATGATACAGCTTCTGGACTTCCTTGGTGGCAGAGTAGATAGAAATCTACCTGCCAATGCAGGGAACATGGGTTTGATCCCTAGTCCAAGAGATCCCACAAGCCTGGCACTACAACTACTGAGTCCACGTGCCACAGATGTTGAAGCCTGTCAGCTTAGGGTCCAAGAGCCACAACTACTGAGCCCTATCGCTGCAACTACTGAAGCCCATGTGCCCAAGGTCTGTGCTCCCCAACAAGAGAAAGCACTGCAATGAGAAGTCCACGCACCACAGGAAAGAGTAGCCCCTGCTTGCTGCAACTAGAGAAAGCCCATGTGTAGCAGCAAAGACCAACTACAGCCCAAATTAAATAAATATTTTTAAAAAAAAAGAATACAGCTTCTGCCTGGCTCTGTCTTTTAGGACACTTGTGTGGACACGGTGAGGAAGCCCAAGTTAGTTCATGTAGAGAGGACTGATGCTACAGCCAGCAGCCAGCTTTCACCTCCAGAATGTAAGGGAACAAACCTTCCAGTCTTCAGGATTGATAGAGAGCTTTCCAGGTAAGACCCTAGACTTGCTGTACTCTGAATTCTTGTCCCACAAAATTCATTCTAACAGTTGTTGTTTGGCACACTAAGTTTTGATCCGATGTGCTATACACAATCATGGTGAGTAGAACTCTGACCATAGCCCACTCCCTTTTTAGGCTCAGTTACATTCAGTGAATGTTCTAGAGAAAAAAAAAAATTCACCCAAAACTTCATTCACTGCTTTGAGACAAAGCAACTTATCAGTACTTATAAACTCTTCCACCCAATAAGTGAATAGATATCCCCTGAAACTGGATTTCTCCTGTACCCTTTTCTTTTTTACCATCAGGTTAGGTCTGTTTTCCAGGAAGGTATGCATCATTTCCCCCAGGGAGCCTGCACAGGGATCCTTTTACCTTCATATAAGAAGCATGGATTTGAGCATTACCCCTCCCAGCACTATTTTCATTTTAATATCCTACAGCACTGTAAGCAGATGGAAGGAATCTCTAAGTTCAGAGTGTAATGTCTGTGCCAGGAAAGCATGGAAGGGAAAGTGAATTGTTCACATTTCTGACAAGCCATGTGAAGGAAGCTGACATCCACTTTGCTCCAGGGTAAAGCAAAGGTTCGACCAGGTCTGGTGGCTTATGATACAGAACTAAAGGAATCTGGTCAATTACCTAATTTCTCTTGATTGGCAAATCTGTACTGTTCAGAATGAAACCTTTTTGATGCACCAAGACCCCATACTAATTTGAAAGCCTGAACACCATGTTTTACACTTTCTAAGTCTGGTGAGAAACATTCTTGGCATCACCGTAAACATGGGAGGTATTAATATAAAACAGCTAGTTGTGTATTAGAAGGATGGCCTTTCCCACTGAGCCTGCTGCTGCTGCTGCTAAGTCGCTTCAGTCGTGTCCAACTCTGTGCAACCCTGTAGACAGCAGCCCACCAGGCTCCCCCATCCCTGGGATTCTCCAGGCAAGAACACTGGAGTGGGTTGCCATTTCCTTCTGCAATGCACGAAAGTGAAAAGTGAAAGTGACGTCGCTCAGTAGTGTCCGACTCTTAGTGACCCCATGGACTGCAGCCCACCAGGCTCCTCCGTCCATGAAATTTTCCAGGCAAGAGTCCTGGAGTAGGGTGCCATTGCCTTCTCTGCCAACTGAGTCTAGTAAGACAATATCTTCTGGGTTTCTAGACATAACCACATAACAAATTTGCTATGTGACCTCAGAAAGGTCATATTACTTCTCTGGTTCTTGTCTACTCAGCAAAAATAAAGAGTTCAAATAATATAACTCTCTATATCTATCACTCTATGAGATTGCAGGACCCAGACTTGACCTTAACCAAAGCCCCAACAAAGACTGGCACAGTTCAAGAGAGGGCCACATCAGAAAACTCTTTGTTTTTATGTTGGGAATGAACTATCTTTCACTAGAGTGTGTTTGCCTACACAATAAAATCTTAATCAAAGTGGCTTTCAATATCTATTTTATAACATCTCAAAGGTAGGGTTGGCTCCTGGGCAGGTTGATAAAGTAGCTGACATGTCATGAAGACCCAAGGCTGGGACTTTCCTGGTGGTCCAGTAGTTAAGAATCCACCTGCCAATGCAGGGGACACAGGTTCAATCCCTGGTCAGGGAAGATCCCCATGCTGCAAGACAACTAAGCCCATGCTCTGCAACAAGAGAACCCCTGCTCACCACAACTAAAGAAAGTCCACGTGCAACACTGAAGACCCAGCGCAGCCAAAAATTAACTAATTAAAAAAAAAAAAAAGACCTAGGGTCTTCTGAGCTTTGATGTTTACTCCCTCCATAAGCGGGTAACCAGATAGCTCCAGTGGAACCAAACATCACATCCAGACAAAATGTCATGAGGAAGAAGAGAGACTATCTCCTTCTGGGACTTTCTCTCAGGTGAGAGACCTTTCCCAGAATGGCACCCCTGGCCCCCGACCAGCAGCAGCAGACTTCTTATGTCTCATCAACCAGACTGGGTCATGTTCTCCACCTTGAATCCATCACTGGCCAAGAGAATGAGGTCCCCTAGGTGGCTTAGGCTAAGCATCTGAGTGAGATGGATACTGAGAGTCAGTCAAATGTCCACTATGTTCCACTCCAATTCTGCTTTAATTTCTCCTAAAATAAGCTCTGACTGTCCCACCTCTCCTCTCCAAAGAGCAGTGGGCAATATACAAACTATAGGCAATAGTTCTCATCCCTGGGTGCACAGTAGAGTTACCTGGGAAGTGTTAATACTTTTATAACCACACCAAGCCTAGACTTCACCCCAGACCAATGATAATGGGAGCAGATGATTCTGGTTTGTCCAGGATGACGGCAACTCAGGGATGCTACCAAGTCTCCTGACTCCTGCTTTAACATTCGTCCCACTCCTGGCTTTCATTCTTGTTTATTCCATGCAGTTCTGTATAGTATATATAAGTGATCTGACTACTAAAGAGTATCCTACAAATCTTCCTATGAGAACAACAAAGGTCAAATTTATATAAACACTTGCCTCCCCCAACTCTTTTTAGATTTCTTTAGAAATGCCTGAAGGGAAAAGACTCCTACCTGATTCTGACTTGTATTAATATTTCACAGCTGCCTAAAGAAGCTTTGCAATAAATGCATATTTTAACAATATGCTTCAGCAGGTAGCTCATGTCTTACAATAATGTGACGTTTTTATGACATCATAGATTTACCAATTTGCAGTCAAACATTTTAAAAGGTATTCATTCCTTTGTGTGTGCGTGCATGCTCAGTCACTCAGTCATGTCTGACTCTCTGTGACCCCATGGATTGTACCCTGCCAGGCTCCTCTGTCCATGGAGTTTTCCAGGCAAGAATACTGGAATGGGTTGCCATTTCCTACTCCAGGGGATCTTCCTGCCTCAGGGTTTGAACCCATGTCTCCTGCACTGGCAGGTGGATTCTTTACCACTGTGCCACCTGGAAAGCCCTTTAGTGTGTTTTAAATTGTGTCTCAGCAGCACTCAACTCTGAAGCACTGTAGGATTAAGAAAGTGCTGCCAAGTCCCTTCCCCTCTACCTCCTCGTGGTGACAGAAGAAAAAAAAAACACACAAAATCTTAATTTCATTGGGACATCAAAGATGGATTTTTAAAAAGTCAACAATGTTCTGCCCACAACACTCTACATTTTTTAAGTTGTTTATTTCAACTCCTGTTTGTTATCTTTCCTTGAAAGAGGTATAGTGTGCATAAACTAAGAATGTTGAAAGGAAAAGGAATATTCTCTTTAAATGAAAGTGAAAAGTGCTAGGCCAAACTGGAAAGAATAATATAAATAATATGAAAGTAAACTGGGGCAAAGGGATGCTAATTCATCCTTCTAGAAACCACACCAAGCCAAGAATCCATTCCACGAGCGGAAGAAGTTGTAAAAAAGAAAGGAAGGACAAACTACCTCTCACTCACGCTTGCCCAAAACTGAGGTGGATGGAAATAGCCTACTTAAGTAAAAAGTCCACTAAATATTTAATGAAACAAGTTTATAAAACCGTTTCTATCTTTACAGTTTTGATTGCTTCCTGCCTTTCACCTTTCCCTCTTCCTCTCCTCCTTTACACAAAGTGCTCTGGCTCCCTCCCACAGCTTCTCTCTCATTGCCCAGAACAACTGGCTCTGTTTCCACAGCTGCCGGCTCCACCTTCCTTCTGCTCTGCAAACACAACTTTTCTTCAGCCAAATCCTCAGTCCAGCTCCTCCTCCCGACGTTTATCGCGTCTCTCTGGGATAACAATATCTTCTGGTTGCCAAGGCTTGAAGCCATTAACCCCCTATGCCCGCTTCTCCTCATCCCTAATGCCAGGTCCCCCACTTCTCCCAGTGCCGCCAGTGGAGGCAGCAGGGCCCTGGGCTGCGCGTCCGCTGGAGCCAGCTGGGTCCTAGGCTGCGCGTCCGCTGGAGCCAGCCTGGCCACGGCAGTGCCCGCCAGTGCCCCTAGTCCCCACATTGCCGGCCTCAGGGAAGTTTTTTAACTTCTCTATGGCTCAGTTCCCTCATCCGCAAAAAGACAGTCGGTCATAATACTACTTACCTCAACGGGTTGTTGTGAGAATGAAATCCGGTAAAACACGGAGCACTAGCAGAGTCAACGATAAGCATTTGCTGCCTTTCAAACGCAGGCCTCAACACTGCATACTGTGCCTCTGTACGATCCTCTGAGCTGACTTCACTCCCTTCTCCATTGCCCCTTCCACACATTTCAAAGAGGAACCCTGCTCATTCACTGCTCCACAGTTGTCAGCGGCCCTCAGATGATGAACCGGTTTGATTCATCCTCCATCAGCAGCATCCACAATAGGCCCAGAGCCTGCATTTCCAGCCACACGACCTTGAAACAGCATTTGCAGACCGTGCGCTCCACCCCCATCTAACCACAGCCGATTCCTCCGTAGACTACGGGCCCCTTCTCTCCACCTGGTACTTTTCTTCTCAACTGCTCAAATCCTTCGACTCCGATATATTTCAAACAAACGAAAAATAGAATAATACACTTATCCTCCACCCAATGCTATCAAGTATAAATATTTTGTCACAACCATTCCATATATCTTTAAAGAGATCAAACATTACAGATGTATCTGAAGGCCCATGTGCCCAGTCCTGATCCTACAGCCCTCACAAACTCCCCAGAAGTAACAGATATCATATCCTGGATCTGGTACTTGTGATTTTCTTGCTCTTTTAAAACACTATTATTGATCAAGAATAAGAAAACTCTGAGATACTGTTACAACAAAGAAGAGCCTAAGGAGACATGACTAAATGTAATATGATATCTGAGATAATTCTGAAGCAGGAAAAGTACAGTAGGGAGTAACAAAGAAATCTCAACCAAGCATGGACTTTAGTTAATAATAAAGCGTACACAGACATTCATTAGAGACTGGTGGCTCAGACGGTAAAGCCACCTGCAATGTAGGAGACCAGGTTCAATCTCGGGGTTGGGAAGATCTCCTGGAGAAAGGAATGGCAGCCTACTCCAGTATTCTTGCCTGGGATATCCCACGGACAGAGGAACCGGGTGGGCTACAGTCCACGCAGTTGCAAAGAGCTGGACATGACTAAGCGACTAACACTTTCACTTCAGCCATTCATTATTTGTGACAATGTACCAAAGACTCTGATGCTGGGAGGGATTGGGGGCAGGAGGAGAAGGGGACAACAGAGGATGAGATGGCTGGATGGCATCACCGACTGATGGACATGAGTCTGAGTGAACTCAGGGAGCTGGTGATGGACAGGGAGGCCTGGCATGCTGTGATTCATGGGGTCACAAAGAGTCGGACACGACTGAGTGACTGAACTGAACTGAACTGAACCACATTAATTATAGAGGAAACTGGGTACAGGTATATGGGAACTAGCTGTATTGTTCTTATAATTGTTTTGTAAATCTAAATTTATTCTACCATAAAAAGATAACCTTAAAAAATATTATCACTCATATATAACTACTGACGAGCTTCCCTGGTGGCTTAGCAGTAGAGAATCCGGCTGCCAAAGCAGAAGACATGGATTTGATCCCTGGGTGGGGAAGATCTCCTGGAGAAGAAAATGGCAACCCGTTTCAGTATTCTTGCCTGGGAAATCCCATGGACAGAGGAGCCTGGTGGGCTATAATTCACGGGGTTGCAAAAAGTCAGACACAACTGAGCTACTAAACAACAAGGCATAACCGATGACAACATGTAGCATTGTCTAAATATTCTACAGGTTTTCCCTTTGTATAAATGATACCATGCTATGTATTTCACTACATGACTAACTTTTTAAAGTGATTAGTCACCAATGCACCACCCCAATTCCATTCTCTCTCCTTCTCTGCAGGTGTGGCCCAAAAAGTGACCTCCATGGGTAGCATCTTCAGGCTTCCTTGCTCTCTGCTCCTGGTTGAATCTGTCCATTGCAAAGCAACAAGAGGAGACTGTAGGGTGGCAAAACAGAAAGTATGAAATGATGGCTAGACTCATGATCCCCCAAGGCATCCATGTGCTCTTCCTCAGGACCTGAGAAAACATTACTCTATATAGCAAAAGTGACAGATTGATTAGTTAAGGATCTTGATAAGGGCAGGTTATCTTGGATTCTCCAGATGAGGGAATGGAACTACAAGGGTTTTATATGAGGAAGGCAGGTGTGTTAGAGAGAGATTGGAAGACAACAACACTGCTGGCTTTGAAGATGCAAGGATCACAAGTCAAGGAATGCAGGCAGCTTCTAGAAGCTGAGAAAAGGCAAGAGAACACAGTGTCCTCTAGAAATCATGCAGCCCTGCTGATGTCTTGAGTTTAGCCTAGTAAAACCCAATTTGGACTTCTGACCTCCAGAATCATTAACATAATAAACTTTAAGTTTTAAGCCATTAAGTTTCTGGTACTTTGTTACAGCAGATATAGAAATCTCCTCCATGTAAGACAGTGGTGTTTATCCTCTCTGCTATCTCCCTGTCTAGCTGCTTACCCGTTAGTGGCTTCATTTATAACAATAACTCCATTCCAGCAGCTTCTTTTCTATGGCTTCATCTCTAACCAGGCTCCATTAATACCAATCCCTCCCTTTATGACTTCAAGCCTAGAAGTGGTGAAAACTTCCCTTTGTTACTAGTTCCTGAGTATTATACCAACCCTATGATTCCATTTACCCATCTACACCTCTGAATAGAATCCCTTCATTGAATTATCCTCAGTTAAAGTCTATCAAACATCAGAGTACCATGTTTTCTAAAGGCATCCTGGCAAATATACTCTTTTTGCTTACTATTAATATTTTTATGATATTCCAGGTAGCAATAATTCATTTAATAGGTATATAGAATTCTATTGCATGAACGCCATGTTTTATCAATTCTTTTATAGATGGACATTTAGAGATTTCAGTTTTAATCATTACATTTTCTTGTGTGTGCATCCTTATATATAGAAGTCACATTTTCTTCAAGGTGTACAATTGAGGTGGAATTAACAATTGTTTATTACATGTAATTTTTAATTTTACTACATATGACCAATTGGCTCTCCTATATCATCTTTAAAATATGTATCTGTCAACATCCTGCCAATTCTTGGTCCAAATTGAATTCCACCTTCTCAGTCTGGAATTCAACCTGAAGCTCTCCTTGTCTCTCCCAGCTGCAATGTCTTCTAGATTCCCATAGCACCTTTCTGGGTACCACTCATATGGCACTTATCATCCTAATTTCTGGGGCTGTATTTTCAGTATGATATGAATATGAATAGCCAATGAAGCTATAAGCCATGCCACGCAGGGCCACCCAAGACAGATGGGTCACAGTGAAGAGGGCTGATAAAACACGGTCCACTGGAGGAGGAAATGGCAACACTCCAGCACTCTTGCGGCAAGAATCCCATGAAGAGTATCAAAAGGCAAGAAGATATGACAACAGAAGGTGAGCCCCCCTGGTCGGAAGGTGTCCAATGTGCTACTGGGGAAGAGCAGAGGGCTATTAGTGATAATTCCAGAAAGAAAGAAGCAGCTGGACCAAAGCGGAAACAACACTCAGTTGTGGATGTGTCTGGTGCTGAAAGTGAAGTCCAGTGCTACAAAGAACAATACTGCATAGGAACCTGGAATGTTAGGCCCATAAATCAAGGTAAACTGGATGTGGTCAAGAAGGAGATGGCAGGAATGAACATCGACATTTTAGGAATCAGTGAATTAAAATGGACTGGAATGGGTGAATTTAACTCAGATGACCATTATATCTACTACTGTAGGCAACAATCCCTTATAAGAAATGGAATAGCCCTCATAGTCAACAAAAGAGTCTGAAATGCAGTACTTGGGTGCAATCTCAAAAACAACAGAATGATCTTAGTTTGTTTCCAAAGCGAGCCATTCAACGTCACAGTAATACAAGTCTATGCCCCAACCCCCAGGTGGTGCTAGCGGTAAAAAAGCCACTTGACAATGTAGGAGAAGCAGGGTATGCAGGTTCCATCCCAGGATGAAGAAGATCCCCTAGAGAAGGAAATGAGTGCCCACTCCAGTATTCTTGCATGGTAAATTCTATGGACAGAGGAGCCTGGCGGGCTACAGTCCATGGAGTTGCAAAGAGTTGGACACAACTGAGCACAGACACACACACACACACGCACATGCCTCAACTGAGGTCAAAGAAGCTGAAGTTGACCAGTTTTATGAAGAACAACAAGACCTTCTAGAACTTATACCAAAAAAAGAGGTCCTTTTTATCAGAGGGGATTGGAATGCAAAAATACAAGTTAAGATATATTGAAATGAGGCAAGTTTGTCCTTGGAGTATAAAATGAAGCAGGGCAAAGACTAACAGAGTTTTGTCAAGAGAACACACTGGTCATAGCAAACACCCTCTTCCAACAACACAAGAGAGGATTCTACACATGGACATCACCAGATGGTCAATACCGAAATAGACTGATTGTGTTCTTTGCAGCCAAAGATGGAGAAGCTCTATACAGTCAGCAAAAGCAAGACCTTGAACTGACTGTGGCTCAAATCATTAGCTTAAATTAAGACTTAAATTGAAGAAAGTAGGGAAAACCACTAGGCCATTCAGGTATGACCTAAGTCAAATCCCTTATGCTTATAAGGTGGATGTGACATATAAATTCAAGGTGTTATTAATAGATCTGGTAGACAGATTCCCTGAAGAACTATAGACAGAGGTACAAAACTTTGTACAGGAGGTAGTGACCCAAACCACCCCCCCAAAAAAATGCAAGAAGGCGAAGAAGTTGTCTGAGGAGGCTTTACAAATAGCTAAGGAAAGAAGGCAATGGCACCCCACTCCAGTACTCTTGCCTGGAAAATCCCATGGACGGTGGAGCCTGGTAGGCTGCAGTCCATGGGGTCGCTAAGAGTCAGACACGACTGAGCAACTTCACTTTCACGCATTGGAGAAGGAAATGGCAACCCACTCCAGTGTTCTTGCCTGGAGAATCCCAGGGACAGGGGAGCCAGATGGGCTGCCATCTCTGGGGTCGCACAGAGTCAGACACAAATGAAGCGACTTAGCAGTAACAGCAGCAGCAAGGAAAAAAGAGAAGCAAAAAACATGAGCCAGAGGGAAAGAGATGCTGAACTGAATGCAGATTCCAGAGAATAGCAAGGAGAGAAAAGAAGGCCTTCTTAAATGAACAATGCCAATAAACAGAGGAAAACAAGGCGCTAGTGGTAAAGAATCCGCCTGCCAATGCAGGAGACATCAGAGACATGGGTTCAATCCCAGGTTTGGGAAAATCCCCTAGAGGAGAGCATGGCAACCCACTCCAGTATTCTTGCCTGGAGAATCCCAAGCACAGAGTCCCCAGATGGGCTACAGTCCACAGGGTCACAGAGAATCGAACACAACTGAAGCGATTTAACATGCATGCAATAGGATGGAGAAGACTAGCAATCTCTTGAAGAAAATTGGAGATATCAAGGGAACATTTCATGCAAGGATGGACATGATAAAGGATAGAAATGGTAAGGAGCTAACAGAAGCAGAATAGATTAAGAAGAGGTGGCAAAGAATACACAGAACTATACATAAAATATTTTAATGTCCAGATAACCATGATGCTGTGGTCACTCACCTAGAGCCAAACATCCTGGAGTGTGAAGTCAAGGGGGCCTTAGGAAGCATGTACAAAGCTAGTGGAGATGAAAGAATTCCAAATGAGCTATTTCAAATCATAAAAGATGATACCGTTAAAGTGTTGCACTCAATATGCCAGCAAATTTGGAAAACTCAGCAGTGGCCACAAGACTGGAAAAGGTCAGTTTTCATTCCAATCCCAAAGGACAATGCCAAAGAATGTTCAAACTGCCATATAATTGTGCTCATTTCACATGCTAGCAAGGTTATTCTCAAAATGCTTCAAGCTAGGTTTCAGCAGTACACAGACCAAGAATTTCCAAGTGTACAAGCTGGACTTAGAAAAGGCAGAGGAACTACAGATCAAATTGCCAACATTTGCTGGAACTAGAGATCAAATTGCCAACATTCCCTGGATCATGGAGAAAGCAAGGGAGTTTCAGGAAAACATCTATTTCGGCTTCACTGACTATGCTAAAGCCTTTGACCGTGTGGATCACAGCAAACTGTGGATAATTCTTAAAGAGATGGTAGTACCAGACCACCTTACCCGCCTCCTGAGAAACCTGTCTGCAGGTCAAGAAGCAACAGTTAGAACTGGATATGAAACAACTGACTGGTTCTAAATTGGGAAAGGAACACAACAAGGCTGTATATTGTCATCCTGCTTATTTAGCTCATATGCAGAGTACATGTGAAATGCTGGGCTGGATGAACCACAAGCTGGAATCAAGGTTGCCAGGAAAAATATCAACAGCCTCAGATACGCAGATGATACCACTCTAAAGGCAAGAAAGTGAAGAGGAACTGAAAAACCTCTTGATGAGGGTGAAAGAAGAGAATAAAAAGGCTGGTTTGAAACTAAACATGAAAAAAACTAAGATCATGGCATCCAGTCCCATCACTTCATGGCATCCAATCCCCATCACTTCATGGCAATAGAAGGGAAAAAGTGGAAGCAGTGATAGATTTTATTTTCTTGGGCTCCAAAGTCACTGCAGATGGTGACTGCAGCCATGAAATTAAAAACACTTGCCCCTTGGAAGGCAAGCTATGACAAACCTAGACAGCATACTAAAAAACAGAGACATCACTTTGCTGATAAAGGTCTGTACCGTCAAAGCTATGGCTTTCCCAGTAGTCATGTACAGATGTGAGAGCTGGACAATATAGAAGGCAGAGTGCTGAAGAACGTATGCTTTTGAACTGTGGTGCTGGAGAAGACTCTTGAGAATCCCTTGGACTGTAAGGAGATCAAATCAGTCAATCCTAAGGGAAATCAACCCTGAATATTTATTGGAAGGACTGTTGCTGAAGCTCCAATACTATGGCCACTTGATGCAAACAGTCGACTCATTGGAAAAGACCCTGATCCTGGGAAAGATTGAGGGCAAAAGGAGAAGTGGGTGGCAGAGGATGAGATGATTAATAGCATCACCGACTCAACGGACATGAATTTGAGCAAATTCTGGGAAATCATGGAGGACAGAAGAGCTTGGCATGCTACAGTCTATGCAGAGTCAGGCACCCTTTAGCTACTTCCTGAACAACAACGAAAACTGGTGGGACTGGAAATTTAAAGAACCTGCTTTAAATTGGATAGCCACAAGAGGGAGCTCTCCGGTCAGACTGGAATGTTGGACACTGATGGCCGGAATAACGTTCTCACTTGGGACCACCAAAACATGTGACGTAGAGACGACCAAAACCCTAAGGCTGTGGCCCACTGGACTTATAAATCAGACAGCCTTCTTGAGCTGAGGTTTCTGTGGGAGGGAGGCTGGATTGATCACTGAATTGTCTCTTGTTTACAAGTTGCCGGAAGTTGTAGTTCTTTACTGTTCAGGACTCGGTGGTGAAGTGTTACACTCAGTGGTGATATCCTGAGACAGTTAAATATGAAGGGCATTGTGTGAGTGTGTGTGTCTACTCTCAGAGAGAATACTCAAGGCATAGTTACCACTTCATAGTGTCAGCACAACTCTGCTCTCTAAGCACCACAGAGAAGGAGGGCATCTCTGGAAGCATGTGGGCTCACGGGAACTTTCCCTGTCGTGCTCTGGAAGTTCAGGACCCAGGGCTGGGGCCTTGAGAGCGGTGCCCATCTCCAAATGGGCACCTCAGAAAAGCCAAGACTGCAGCCCGCGCAGGTTCAATTTAGGTAGAATATGTGTGGTCTCAAGGGTGAGGTGAGCTAGACACCACAGGTCAAGACTGGAGGTGGTGCTCCCCGTGGTCCTGGCCTGTGTCCTCCACCCCTCCTCTGCCACGGTCCATCCCCAAAACCCCTCTCAGGCACAGCCTCTGGCTTAGTAGTCTGGAGCCTCCCCTTCCCTGATCCCACCAGTGCTGGGAAAGATTCAGTCTTTTACTCCTCAGCTTGATTTCAGGACATCACTAGTTCCTTCAGAAGCATCTGTGTTTTAACTGGGCTGTAATTTTTGACCTAAAACACTTTCTTTCTCCTATCTTCCTTCTGTCCCGACTCCCAGCATCTTAAAGGAGTCTCAAGTGCTGCCCAAACCCGAACAGCCCTCTCCATCAGATGAAAGGTTCCTCCCAGGCAAGGCTCCTGTTCGTTGCTTCTGTGGGTTTCCAAGGGCAAAACTATGGGATGTTTCTTCACTGAAGGCCATCCCTCTGATATCCTGTTCTCCGCACATCTGGTCGCTGCCTTCCTGTCCTCAGCTGGTTTAATCTTGGTAGCAGGCACTTCTGAATCACGCGGTGGGGGCCGAGAGCGCTCACAGGCTCCCAGTCAGGCTCTGAGCGCTCAGCAACCTCTGACAGAGCCCACGTGCTGCCATCTTCCTCTGCCCAGGCCTTGCCTTGGGGGTGAAGGATCACCCTCAGGCTGAATGGGGTTTCCGTCCTCTTATCCCAGGGGAGACTTCCATTTTGTGAAGTGGCTGAATCATGTCCCTGTGGGACTCACGTCCAGGTTCTTTGACTTCTGGGTGCAAACACTGCAGGGACAGCCACCAGCCTCCTCAGCTTGGCCCAGGTCCTCTGAGCTGATCCTCCCTGTGCGCCTTGTCTCCTTTCCCATTTACCCCTGGCCTCAGACGCTGAGTGGCCCCCAGCTCCTCTTGCTGGACCCACAGGCCTATCCCAGCCTCTCTTCACCTCAGAAAAATCAGTTTTTAAACAGCCCATTAATGTCCTGACAAGAATTTCCCCCAAGTCCCTGATTAGGGTGCCCATTTCCCAGCCACACAGCCCCCTCCTCATACCCCTCTGTGGGGATTTATGGTAGAAACGTGTGGAAGAGTGTGGAGGAGAAACACGTGGAGGAGGCAACCATTATCTTGCCCTCAGAGGTCCTGATCATCTGTCCTTAACGTTTCAAAAATACGGAACCTAAAATTGCTGCTTGAGGCGGGGATGTTGTTGGTTGTTTTTCGACCAATATCCTCAGAATATCGTATTGCTCAGGCCCTGCTGTCTTGGGTACACCCCCACTGCAGAGATCAGCCAGTCCTGGCTCTTACTTCATATATCTGAAAAGCCCTCCATTACCCACCCTCAAATCTGACCTCATTCCTGGCTCCTCTGGGATGTACACACGGACACCAGGAGACCAGCAAGGTTCCACACTGGTTTAACTAACTTTGAAAAACAGAAAAACATAAACACTGAGAAAAGTGAGACGCTATCATTTTTGCTTCAAATAGTAGTTCATTGTCTTCAATTTCAGGGCATCCAGAATATATAATTTTGTCAGCCTGTTAACCACAATTTTAGTAAAAGAGATAAAATCCAGCCTGTTAAAAAAAAAAACAAAGCATGAGATATTCTCTTGCTGCTGCTGCTGTTGCTAAGTCACCTCAGTTGTGTCTGACTTTGTGCGACCCCGTAGACAGCAGCCCACTAGGCTCCCCGTCCCTGGGATTCTCCAGGCAAGAATAATGGAGTGGGTTGCCATTTCCTTCTCCAATGCATGAAAGTGAAAAGTGAAGTCACTCAGTCATGTCCAACTCTTAGCGACTCCATGGACTACAGCCTACCAGGCTCCTCTGCCCATGGGATTTTCCAGGCAAGAGTACTGGAGTGGGTTGCCATTGCCTTCTCCAAGATATTCTCCTAAGCAGCCCTAACACCCACTGTTCCCTCTTTTCTTCTCAGAAAAGCTACGGTGACTCAAGTCTATGCTCAAATAGATGCCACTTGTGTGGCATGGTTCACTTCTGGCCATGGCATAGTGGAAGGGCCAAGAGCCCAGGGGATCATGGGGAACTGGGAAGCTTATCTGCTCCCACATTCCATGTGGAATAGGGATGCATGGGGCAAGCCCAGCTGCAGGCAGTTCATCCTAACCCTGAGGTACTGCATGACCAACTCCTTAAACCTTGGCCTGGAAGCAACCTCGGAGAGTATATGGTCAAGTTCCTCCACCTTCCAGATGAATTGACAAGCAGAGGGTGGGAACTTGGCCTCTGGTGCTGGCTGCCTGGGTTCAAATTCAGCAGATCCAATTCCTGGCTGCTGTGCACCCTTGGCATAGTACTTAATCTGTGCTCAGCTTCTTCGTTTATACAATGGGTTAATGATAGCATTGCCCTGTGAGGACTATGGCAGTAAGTTGATACAGTTAAGGTAATGAGTCATTACTTAAGCAGCTAAAAACAGAGCTACCAAATGATCCAGCAATCTCACTACTGGGCACAGATCTGGAGAAAACCATAATTCAAAGAGATGCATGCACCCCAACGCTCATTGCAGTACTATTTACAATAGTCAAGATACAGAAGCCACTTAAGTATCCATCTACAGAGGAATGGATAAAGATGTGATACATATATACAATGGAATATTACTCAGTCATAAAAAAGCATGAAATAATGCCATTTGCAGCAACATGGATGGACGCAGAGATTCTCACACTAAATGAAGTAAGCCAGATAAACACAAATATTATATGATATTGCTTTTATGTAGAATCTAAAAACAATGATACAAATGAACTTATATACAAAACAGAAATAGACCCACAAACATAGAAAACAAATTTCTGACTACAAAAGGGGAAAGGGGGGAAGGGATACATTAGGAGTTTGGGTTTAAAAATCACACACTGCTGCTGCTGCTGCTAAGTCGCTTCAGTTGTGTCCGACTCTGTGCGGCCCCATAGACAGCAGCACACCAGGCTCCACCGTCCATGGGATTCTCCAGGCAAGAACACTGGAGTGGGTTGCCATTTCCTTCTCCAGTGCATGAAAGGGAAAAGTGAAAGGGAAGTTGTTCAGTCATGTCCGACTCCTAGCGACCCCATGGACTGCAGCCTACCAGGCTCCTCCGTCTATATTTAAAATAGATAACAACAAGGATCTACTATATAGATCAATAAAAAATGTACTCAATACTTTGTAATAACCTATAAGGAAAAGGAATGTGTGTTTGTGTGTGTGTATGTCTGTAAGTATGTGTGCTAAGTCACTTCAGTCATGTCTGACTCTTTGTGACCCACCAGGCTCCTCTGTCCCTGGGATTCTCCAGGTGAGAATACTGGAGTGGTTTGCCGCGCCATCCTCCAGGGAATCTTCCTGACTCGGAGATCGAACTCATGTCTCCTAGTCTCCTGCATTGGCAGGTGGGGTCTTCACCACCAGCACCGCCTGGGAAACCTCGTGTGTATGTATCACACACATATGTATAACTGAATTACTTTTCTGTATACCTGAAACTAACACAACATGATAAATCAACTATACTTCAACAACAACAAAAATAAAGATAAAAGCTTCATGTAAAAATAAATAAAGTGCCTGATGCTGGATGAGCACTGGATACAGGAAAGGCTGATTCATTTTTCAGTCATAGCATGGACCAGAGTGATAGGCATTTGGCTGCTGCTCAATACATCTATCAGAAATGAATGAATGATTAAATGAGGAGTATACCCATTTTGCCAGAGAAGGCAATGGCACCCCACTCCAGTACTCTTGCCTGGAAAATCCCATGGATTGGAGGAGCCTGGTAGGCTGAAGTCCATAGGGTGGCTAAGAGTCAGACACGACTGAGCGACTTCCCTGTCACTTTTCACTTTCATGCACTGGAGAAGGAAATGGCAACCCACTCCAGTGTTCTTGCCTGGAGAATCCCAGGGACGGGGGAGCCTGGTGGGCTGCCGTCTATGGGGTCGCACAGAGTCGAACATGACTGAAGCGACTTAGCAGCATACCCATTTTGCAGATAAAGAAATAAGACTAGAGAAGACATTAGACAAGAACAGGGTTATGAACCTAATGAGAGGTGAAGTGGTCCCCCAAACCCAGACCCTGGCCAGATCCTGGCCAGCTGCCTCCATACCACTGTCTCCCATTGACGATGACCACGGTAAACCTCAGCAAGCGGTCCCCTGAGGTCACCTTGACCCTGTCCTGCCTCCCATCCCCACTTAGCCGAGCCAGTGACCCTTACCCCGCCATGTGGCACACTGGAGGCTCTTCTGCAAATCTGACCCAGCTTTAATAATCCAACTCCGTCAGTGACTCCCATAAGGTGAGTCACCAAAGAATCTTCCCTGTGACACTCCAGGTAGGAAACCCCCACCATTTGTTCATGACCAGCTCCTTCTTATTTAGACCAAACTGCCAACCCACTGCCTCTGCTCTCCTGCAAATTCCCACAGCACTGTCGCTGCCACAGAAGCCTGAGTTCCTAAGATCTTCGCTCTTTTTTCTGAAGGTGACTGCTTCTGCTAGGCCCTCCTCCCCGCCCTCTCCTCCCGCCCCCCACCCCTACTTGCTATTCTGATGAAATTCTCCGCCAGGGAGAGCACGGAACTCCCGCTGTGCGCTTCCCTCCCTCTCCTCCCACCGTGCTCCCCCTCTCAGGCATCACTTCTCTCTTTCCTCTGCTTGCATTCCTTTGCCTGCTCCTCTTGATTTACCTCTCTGTGTATAAAAAGGAGGGGACACTTGTAGTGAGAAGTCATCAGCTCCCTGTTCCCCAGTGCCTCCTTGTCAAAACTGGACCGTCCTGACACATCATCAAGGGACGATTCAAATGTCGCCTCTGCTGTTTCTCTCCACAGCGGGCAGATTAAGGACACGGGCATCCGTTGGGAAGCATAATTGTCACTGTTCGGGTCTATTTTCCCAAGGAGCAGCCTCCTCTGACGTTACAGCCATGACCTTGCGAAGCCCAAGGAAAACGCAGTGTCTGTTCTAACGTTCTTGTGACCAGACCTCCACCACAGGGGCGGTCAGTCAAGGAGAAGGAGGATCCAGAGCAGAAACATCGAGTCATTCAGCTGGTAGAGAAAAGAATTTCAGGCTCTACTATCTGTGGTTAGATTGCAAGTGTTTGTTTCTGAAAGATAAATTCTTTCTCAGGGAGGTAAAGTTTAGCCCCAAAAGTCTTTGTTCTGTGCTGACACCTGGCCCCCGGGAGAGAGGAGGGCTCAGGCTCCCTCCATCCTGACCTTCTGGTTTTTGATGATGAACGTGGATATGCTGAACCCAGACAGCAGGACCCTCTCTGCAATGTGTTTCTGGCTTAATCACGCTGTGTCTTTTAAGTACAGATTTTTATTTTCGTCTCTCTCTGTGCCCACCTGCCTCCCTCCTCTCTCTGTCCTCTCGCCTGTACTTTTCTGCCTCCTCCACCCTTCATTTCCTTTGTGCCAGATGAGTTTCACTCTCTCCTTCCTTGGAACTGTCCCCTCTGCCGGCAGGGAAGGCCCACAGTGGCGCTAACAGATGGCTTTGCTGGAGGAACAATGGAATCGACACTGCATGTTGAAGGACTCACCACCAGATGGCACTCTACTAAGCTCTCTGCTCATTTCTTGCCTTTGATGAGAAATCAGATTGGTTAAAAAAAATCACCGGAAAGCATCTTGAGAGGTCACTCAGCCCAGTGGCCTCCAATATTTTAAAAAATTTCTCACCCATACATGTAATAACTTTTCGATAGTTCACACCAACATTTGTCTGTCAGTATAAATGTACTACTATCTATATTAAATACCAGTAAAACAAGAAAAATTATGTTTAGATAAAATTTAGTTTCCATTCTAATATTTTCTTCTTGCACAACAATGGATCATTTTATGCACTTCCCAGAGAGATCACTTATGTAGTTTATATTTCTTTCCTCCAAAAGAACATTTCAATTTAAAAAGTACTTTCTGAGCTTCTACTATGTACTCAGCAGTACAGAAGAACAAAGAATGATTCAAAGAAGGAATGAAGATGTCCCTGGCAGTCCAGTGGTAAAGAATCTGCCTGTCGATGCAGGCAACACAGGTTCGATCCCTGGTCCAGGAAGATTCCACATGCCTCAGAGCAACTAAGCCCGTGCACAACCACTGAACCTGTGCTCTAGAGGCTGCGAGCAGCAACTACTGAAGCCTGGGCGCCCTAGAGCCTGTGCTCCGCAAGAGAAGCCACCACAGTGAGAAACTCAGGCCCCAAAACTAGAGAGTAGCACCCCACAGACTGCCCAACTAGCAAAAGCCTGCACATAGTAACAGAGAACCCAGCACAGCCAAAACTGAAATTACAAAAAAAGAAAAGTGGGGGGGGGGGCGGCGGGGGATAAAACATGGTCTCTATCTAGAAGTGGCTTACGCTATAGCTGTGGATAAAGCCTTTATAAAGATATAAAAGAACTAAAGACAATGTAAAACAGTATGCATGTAGCCACCAGCATACCTGGATTGTAAACAACTCACTCATACTATTTTAAACAAAAAAGAATTTATTAGGTGGCTTATACAGTCTCTTTTAGGACCAGTAAGTAAGACAGGATTAAAGGTGAAGCAGCAACCACAGAAAATAATCAACCACCCCAGGACTGTCCTGGTGGAGATCCATGGTACACCTGACTGCTCCTCAGCACCAACGACACGAGGGCCCAGAGAGCACAGACCCTCCAGAGAGGCCCGGGGAGCACACCTCGGCCACAGATCACACCCTCCTTCCCAGCAGCCTGGGACTGCTTCTGCTCAGCAGAACCAAGGCTGAACCCCCAACCAGGCTTCAAGGACACCTTAACTCTGCTGACTCTAACGTGGAGAAAGGATAAGAGGCTGGAAGGGCTGTTGACTGAGCCAGCCCACAGGGTGCGCCAGGCCACCACAGTGTCCGCTGGACGAGAAAGGCTCCCCCACACCTTGCGCTCTCATGTGAACAAGGCCAGGATGCCCATCAGGACCTGTGGGCTGCTACCCCAGGCTCTCGGCTGACCTCAGTCTGAGTCAGCTATGAGTTTCTGTCACTGCAGGCGAGTTCTAAGAGCCTTTTTATCTGAGGCAAGTTCACCTAACTTCCAAAGCCCTTGCATTTTTTTTTTTAAGATGTGTCTATTTTTCTTCTCCCAAATGCATATAAGACTTTCATGCATGGCTGCATTCTTCAGCCACTCTGAATTCTTCTTTATCCTCTGGTCTTACTCACCTGCCTGCCTTCTGAACTCATTTTGTATTGGCCTCCATTCCTTCCTATTCTCTGGCTCCTCCCTGCAAGCAGATACTACATTCACTGCCTCACTTGATAGCTGGCTTTTACCCTATCCCTTGTCTTGCTCTCAGCATGATCCCCAGACTTTGCCTGAATCCCAGCTCACTCTTCATCTCCTTAATACGTGTGGCCTCAGTCTCAGCGTGAGATGTACAAAGAGTGGTGCTCTGAGAAGCAGACGAGATGGAGAACTGGAAGAAGACATTCACCATGGGGATGTGGGACATGAGTGCTCCCTGGTGATAGGAGCATGAAAGAGCCCATGTAAGCAGAAAACAAGAGTTTCATAAGTAAGGGGAGGTAACTGCTGTGATTTACAGAAGCTGAATATATTCTGATGCTGTAGATGAGATGATTTAACAAGAAAACCAAAACAAAAGTGGATTAAATGTTTCAGTTTCCTTCTTTCCCATAAAAATCCAAGCTGAGAGTAAAGAAAGTGTCAGGAGTCCAGGCATCCATGCATGGCTTCCACTCACAGCCATCACCATCTTGTCTGAGAAGAAGGAAATGAGAAGGGAGAGAGCACTCCTGCCTCTAGGAGGGTAGCCTAGGCACTGCATGCTTCACTTTCTCTCATATCCAGTGGGCCAAAAGGAAACTCTCACTATTTGCAGATGACATGATCCTCTACATAGAAAACCCTAAAGATTCCACCAGAAAATTACTAGAAATAATCAATGACTATAGTAAAGTTGCAGGATATAAAATCAACACACAGAAATCCCTTGCATCCCTATACACTAATAATGAGAAAACAGAAAGAGAAATGAAGGAAACAATTCCATTCACCATTGCAACGGAAAGAATAAAATACTTAGGAATATATCTACCTAAAGAAACTAAAGACCTATATATAGAAAACTATAAAACACTGGTGAAAGAAATCAAAGAGGACACTAATAGATGGAGAAATATACCATGTTCATGGATTGGAAGAATCAATATAGTGAAAATGAGTATACTACCCAAAGCAATTTATAGATTCAACGCAATCCCTATCAAGCTACCAACAGTATTCTTCACAGAGCTAGAACAAATAATTTCACAATTTGTATGGAAATACAAAAAACCTCGAATAGCCAAAGCGATCTTGAGAAAGAAGAATAGAACTGGAGGAATCAACCTACCTGACTTCAGGCTCTACTACAAAGCCACAGTTATCAAGACAGTATGGTACTGGCACAAAGACAGAAATATAGATCAATGGAATAAAATAGAAAGCCCAGAGATAAATCCACGCACATATGGACACCTTATCTTTGACAAAGGAGGCAAGAATATACAATGGATTAAAGACAATCTCTTTAACAAGTGGTGCTGGGAAAACTGGTCAACCACTTGTAGAAGAATGAAACTAGAACACTTTCTAACACCATACACAAAAATAAACTCAAAATGGATTAAAGATCTAAACGTAAGACCAGAAACTATAAAACTCCTAGAGGAGAACATAGGCAAAACACTCTCTGACATACATCACAGCAGGATCCTCTATGACCCACCTCACAGAATATTGGAAATAAAATCAAAAGTAAACAAATGGGACCTAATTAACCTTAAAAGCTTCTGCACATCAAAGGAAACTATTAGCAAGGTGAAAAGACAGCCTTCAGAATGGGAGAAAATAATAGCAAATGAAGCAACTGACAAACAACTAATCTCAAAAATATACAAGCAACTCCTACAGCTCAACTCCAGAAAAATAAACGACCCAATCAAAAAATGGGCCAAAGAACTAAATAGACATTTCTCCAAAGAAGACATACAGATGGCTAACAAACACATGAAAAGATGCTCAACATCACTCATTATCAGAGAAATGCAAATCAAAACCACTATGAGGTATCATTTCACACCAGTCAGAATGGCTGCAATCCAAAAGTCTACAAATAATAAATGCTAGAGAGGGTGTGGAGAAAAGGGAACCCTCTTACACTGTTGGTGGGAATGCAAACTAGTACAGCCACTATGGAGAACAGTGTGGAGATTCCTTAAAAAACTGGAAATAGAACTGCCTTATGATCCAGCAATCCCTCTGCTGGGCATATACACTGAAGAAACCAGAAGGGAAAGAGACACGTGTACCCCAATGTTCATCGCAGCACTGTTTATAATAGCCTGGACATGGAAGCAACCTAGATGTCCATCAGCAGATGAATGGATAAGAAAGCTGTGGTACATATACACAATGGAGTATTACTCAGCCATTAAAAAGAATACATTTGAATCAGTTATAATGAGGTGGATGAAACTGGAGCCTATTATACAGAGTGAAGTAAGCCAGAAGGAAAAACATAAATACAGTATACTAACGCATATATATGGAATTTAGAAAGATGGTAACAATAACCCGGTGTACGAGACAGCAAAAGAGACACTGATGTATAGAACAGTCTTATGGACTCTGTGGGAGAGGGAGAGGGTGGGAAGATTTGGGAGAATGGCATTGAAACATGTAAAATATCATGTAAGAAATGAGTTGCCAGTCCAGGTTCGATGCACGATACTGGATGCTTGGGGCTAGTGCACTGGGACGACCCAGAGGGATGGTATGGGGAGGGAGGAGGGAGGAGGGTTCAGGATGGGGAACACATGTATACCTGTGGCAGATTCATTTTGATATTTGGCAAAACTAATACAATTATGTAAAGTTTAAAAATAAAATAAAATTAAAAAAAAAAAAAAGAAAGTGAAAAAAAAAAAAAAGAAGGTAGTTACCTGGCCACATCAAGCTTCATGGGAGGGACTTTCCTGGTGGTTCAGTGGCTAAGACTCCATGCTCCCAATGCAGGGGGCCCAGGATTGATCCCTGGTCAGAGAACTAGATCCCACATGCCACAGCTAAGAGTTCAAGATCCTGCATGCTGCAATTAAGATTGAAGGTCCCACATGCCGCAACTAGAACTCAGCACAGCCAAATAAATAAATATTTTTTTAAAAAAGAAAAAGCTGCAAGGGAAGCTGGGAAGTATGTCCTTCACTGGCCACTGGCCCAGCTAGAACCTCTGTCTCGAGAGCCAGCTGTCTGTGCCACACACAGTGTGCCCCTCTGTGATTAGGCTGCGGGGGGAGTTCTCAGGGCAAGACTGCTACTGTCTCACTGGATGAGGCTGACCAAGGGGCTTTTCCCTGGAGTGTGGGTCAAGTGACAGCCAATGCTGTCTTAGAAGACATCATAGCTACTGGTGTTCATGGACCCATCCTGTGGGATTAGATAAAGGTAGATGGAAGACTGCAAGGTAACCTTACACCATCACACTTCACCCACCAAGCCGCCACCCGATCCACAGCCTGGCGTGACAGCCTAGTGGAGCCCCTCACAGCCCAGTGCATCTAGCCTGGTCAGGGTTCAATCCCAGCTCTCCCTTCAGCCAATCTGCATCCAACTGTGATTTTAGCCATTTGCTCTTCCTTCCTATGCCTCCATTTCCTCCTCTATAAAAAGGCTAATAGCAGTACCTACCTCACATGGTTGTTCTGAGGAGTAAATGAACTAATGCATTCTCATTGTGCCTGGTATGTAGTAAAGACTCAAGGATCCTTGGCCATTATTACATAACAGATTATAAACACCACAAACTCACCTGCACCCCTGCCTCATACATGTACAGAGTTCTTCCTGACTCTAATCCAGCCAAGAAGAGAGTCCAGTTCCTTTCCTCACCTTTCATGTCCTAGGCTCCACTGTGGGAGAGTCAGGCCACCAAAAGCCATGACTTAAAGGGGCCATGACTTAACAGGAAAGCACAAAGGTATAGAAACAGTGAGCATGGACTTTGGAAAATAATGAAAATCGCAGACCAAGTACAATGAAGAATTCACCTTAGGAGACAGTAGAAAATAAATATGGAGTTTGATTCATGCATTCATCAATAAACACAAATTAAAATGTAAAAAACCATCTAACAATGAAACTCTCTGATTTCTGAAAACTCAACTGGGAAAGAAATTCTCTGCACCAGCAATGGGAGTTGGAACACTTGCTACAATGGCTGCAGTTAACATCATTAGGAGCGTTAAAATAAATCTATATTCTAACACTTGAGCCTCTCTTAGTAACCTGGCTTATACTGCCATCCCCTGACCCAAAGACCTGGACGAAACTTGAAAAATCAGCATCCTCATTCCTTATACCCCTCCTCCAAATCCCAGCAGCTTCCTGCATTTATTGATTGCCTACAAATGTAACTCTGGGTGGTAGAAAAGGAGGCTAGAGTTCCCCTTAAAGGAACTTTTCGGAATCTTGTGGGGACCATTTCGGTTGCATACTATATAGGTTCCCACACACACACCAGAAATACCTACTTACCCACTGACTAATGATGTGCTGGAGTCATCACACATCTGACCAGCTCAACGGAGCAGGTTTGCACACACCTCTTGCCGAATCTACACGCAGCAGCATCTCACTGGCAGCATGAGATCAGACATGGTGGAAATATTTATAATATGGAAATTGATAACCACCATAAATCAGGACTCTCCCTGTCTCTGACTCTAGAGAGGTTATTTAAAAATATTTATCAGTACACCCCTGCCTCCACCCACCTTGGAAGATCACTACAGTAACGGTTCATGTTACTAAGGATGATATATTATATCTGCCTCCCGACATGTGGGAGTGGAAAAAAATAGAGAATTCACTGTTCTATAGTATTTGGGGGAACCGTGCTGGGTTCTACAGAACCAAGCTTCTGTTCTCCAGAAGAGTCAGATGTTTGGTGACTCCAAGCAGAGTGACGAGCTCAGCTGTGTTTCCACGAAGAAGCAGCTGGAAAGTTCTGCTGGGTGGAGATACAAGGCTTATCACATTCTTTGCCCTTGTGATACTTCTGACTTGGATGTTAGATGAGGCTAGACCACAAAACAGTGAGAGATTCATGGGGTCACAAAGAGTCGGACATGACTGAGCAACTGAACTGAACTGAATATAAGGAAAGGGCCCAAATGACTCGTGTAGATACTAACTACACAAAAAAGGCAGACTGACGGTTGTTTGAGTGACTACTATGTGTCAGACACAGGGCTTGGTTCTGGGGACAGACAGACCTGACTGCTGACCTTGGAATGCTCATCATCTAATTCGGTGCCTCTCAAGGTGTGGTCTGATGACCATTTGCATCAGAATCAACACTAGTAACAACAGCTACCATTATTAAGGGCATGGTACATGCCAGCCACTAAAATAAGTGCTTCACACATGCTGTGATTTCATTCTCATACCAACACTATATTGACCTATTATTATTATCCCCAATCTGCAGATTAGAAAACTAAGACAAACAAACTGAACTGCCTTGTCCAAAGTCACATCATTCGGGAAAACAGGGCCATGATTTAAATCTTGAAGTCTGGGCTCAGTACTCACATGCTAAAGTGAGAGAAAGTGAAAGTCGCTCAGTTGTCTCCAACTCCTTGGGATCCCATGGACTGCAACACACCAGGCTTCCCTGTCCTTCACCAATTCCAGGAACTTGCTCAAACTCATGTCCATCAAGATGGTGATGCCATCCAACTATCTCATCCTCTGTCATCCCCTTCTCCTGCCTTCAATCTTTCCCAGCATCAGGATCTTTTCCAATGAGTCAGTTCTCTGCATCAGTTCAGTCCAGTCGTGTCCGACTCTTTGCAACCCCATGAACTGCAGCATGCAAGGCCTCCCTGTCCATCACCAACTCCCAGAGTCCACCCAAACCCATGGCCATTGAGTTGGTGATGCCATCCAACCATCTCATCCTCTGCAATCCCCATCTCCTCCTGCCCTCAAACTTTCCCAGCATCAGGGTCTTTTCAAATGAATCAGCTCTTTACATCAGGTGGCCAAAGTACTGGAGTTTCAGCTTCAACATCAGTCCTTCCAAAGAACACCCAGGACTGATCTCCTTTAGGATGGACTGGTTGGATCTCTTTGCAGTCCAAGGGACTCTCAAGAGTCTTCCCCAACACCAAAGTTGAATAGCACCAGTTTTTCGGCACTCAGCTTTCTTTATAGTTCAACTCTCACATCCATACATGACCACTGGAAAAACCATAGCCTTGACTGGACGGACCTTTGTTGACAAACTAATGTCTCTGCTTTTTAATATGCTGTCTAGGTTGGTCATATCTTTCCTTCCAAGAGTAAGTGTCTTTTAATTTCATGGCTGCAATCACCATCTGCAGTGATTTTGGAGCCCAGAAAAATAAAGTCAGCCACTGTTTCCCCATCTATTTGCCATGAAGTGATGGGACTGGATGCCATGACCTTCATTTTCTGAATGTTGAGCTTCAAGCCAACTTTTTCACTCTCCACTTTCATCAAGAGGCTCTTTAATTCCTCTTCACTTTCTGCCATAAGGGTGGTGTCATCTGCCTGTCTGAGGTTATTAATATTTCTCCCAGCAATCTTGATTCCAGCTTGTGCTTCCTCCAGTCCAGCATTTCTCATGATGTACTCTGCATAGAAGTTAAATAAGCAGGGTGACAATATACAGCCTTGACGTACTCCTTTTCCTATTTGGAACCAGTGTGTTGTTCCATGTCCAGTTCTAACAATTGCTTCCTGACATGCATACAGGTTTCTCAAGAGGCAGGTCAGGTGGTCTGGTAGTCCCATCTCTTTCAGAATGCCCAAGGCTACAGAGCTGCAAAAGTTGAATTTGACACCAGGTACTTTTTGTTCCAAAAGCTTGTGCTCTTATCACTGTGCTCAACTGCCTCCAAGTCTATAGAAACAGGGTACAGTCAGACTCTACTGGGTTCTTACATGATAAAACCCACATGGGAAATTCAGAAGGACTCTATTTTCTCCTTAGCATTCCATGCCGTGGAGAGCTAAGAATGAATCAAAGCTACTTGTATCAGACTAATTCAGCTCACAGCAACAGAAACATAACCCAGCTAGGAAGTTCAATAGCTCATGTAACAAAAATCACTTATTTTGAGACTAGTGGGTCATAAGGGCTTAGTTACTCTCACTCCATCTTAGCTTTGCTTTTCTCTCTATGGCTTCACCCAAAGGTAAGCTCTGCTGTGTTGACAAAGACAGACAATAACAGCTCCAGCTTACAGCTTACCTCCTTCACCACCTTAGCTGGAAAAATGCCCTTCACATTGGATCCAGAGAAAGTTCTGGCCAGGGACCTCACCGGCCAGTCTCTAGAGAGGGGATGAGGTCAGCCCCACCTGATCACATGGTCTAAGAGTGGGAGAGGGATATCCGCTAAAGGAAAATGAGATACTGCTACAAAAGGAAGAATGGGATGGCAAACAGGTTTCTAGAGCCCACAGAATTTTCCAACCCTTTCCACTTGACTCAGTAAGATCACACTGGCTTCATTTTTTCCTACAGATTTCTAGGCCTCTCCAATGACATTGATAACCTGCTGCTGCTGCTAAGTCACTTCAGTCGTGTCCGACTCTGTGCGACCCCATGGATGGCAGCCCACCAGGCTCCCCCATCCCTGGGATTCTCAAGGCAAGAACACTGGAATGGGTTGCCATTTCCTTCTCCAATGCATGAAAGTGAAAAGTGAAAGTGAAGTCGCTCAGTCATGTCCGACTCTTAGCGACCCCATGGACTGTAGCCCACCAGGCTCCTCCATCCATGGGATAATCTGAGATCCTTCTAAATGAGAACTCCCAGCAAATTGTCTGAAATCCTCTTTTCAGTGCCATGTACTTTAACATAAGAAACAAACTGAAAAAAGTCCAAAGGGCAGTGGAGTCACTGATGTCATGGGAACTATACTGAAATAGTTGGAAATTTAATAAGAAAGTAACAGGCATGAAAGATGAGAAGATGATTTCGTTTAATAAAAACCTTAGGCCAAAGAGAACGAGCAAGGTTGGAGGACAGAAAGGAAAGGAAAATTATTGTGAAAATTGCAATGTCAGAGAAGGAAGAGCTGGTCCATGATGGATGCCTCAGGAAAGCAGAAATCCATCAACTTAATCAAGATTTCTCTGTTAAAACTGCTGAACTATCAATATGCTACTTTTCCCAACATGACAGATGACAAAATAATCCAAACAAGGAAGAAAAAGATTTTTCTCTGCTAACTTGTTCCTCCATCACCATGACAATATCACAAGTGGAAAATGGGGATGTTGATGATGTCGCAATCTAACTGTTTCTCCCCCTCTACCTTCATTATTTGTCAGTGTTCAGGATGATAACAAATTTTCTTCATTTACTTTATTCCACATGGATTATTTTAATTTAGCTAGAAACTACAGGTGCTAATCTGTGTAGGATTTGATTTAAAATGATAAATTATGCAGAGAAATTTTTAAATGGTGTGAGACGAAAATACTACCCAATGACAGATGAGAAGTGTCTCCCATAGTCTCTGATCTGCCATAGAAGACACACTGAACACTCTAGGTTAAATATCATCTTAGGATCTGGTGGTCTGTATTTTTTCTTAGAATAATAAAACAAATGGTCATATTAATTTAATCACAATTCTCATTATCTTTGAAACTATCAAAACAGTTTCTGTTTATTAAGTGCTTTCTGAGTGCCAGACACCATGATAAATGCCTTGTGTCCCATTTAATTATGTGAAAAATTGAAGCTTAGAGAGCTCAAATTGCCTCATCAAGGGGATCAATCTAGGAAGTCAAAGAACCAAGATTCCCACATTGGGCCTGTCCTGGTAGGCACCCCAGAGCAAAGCTGGCAAATCACAAATTCAATGCATCTTAGCTTCCACTTAGCTTCTAAGCCAAAGAGTTCAAGCTTATCCTTTGTGAGTGCTCAAAAAGAGAACTGAGCAAGTGTATGTTCTTCATCCACTAAAAATCCTCCTCATGACATACACAGTATTATCTTATAGGTGAAGCCTAGCATATGATCATTTTGTATTAACCCAATTACATTACCTGGCCATTTGATTTATTGACTGTCCACTATGTACAAGGTACTGAAGCCATGGCTTCAGGAAGGACAATTATGAGTTAAGATTGTGGCCACTGTTTCAAAGAGCTTACAATATGGTGCAGGGTCTGGAGAGGTAGGAAAAGCTCAGATGAGCACTCTGGAGTAAAGCAAATGATTCACAGAAGAACACCATGAAAGAGCTATATAGCAAGTACCACAGGAATTCAAAGACAGAGGAATCCTGTCCATTTGTGGAAAGGCTTCACAAAGGATAGGGCATTTGATACGGTCCTTGTAGATTTGACAGGATGTCAGTATGCAGGGAGGAAAGGAAAAGAGGGCACGTCAGAAAGGAAGAACAGCCTTAGAACAGGCAAGTCATACACCTTCACATGATGAGTGAGGCATCTTAGTTTGATGAGGGGGTGGGGTGGGGATAAGCAGAAGTGAGGCTAGAAACAAAGGTTGAAGATACTGCGCCCTGCCATTATGGCCCACCCCTTGAAAATTTGGGCTCAGTTTGCCAGGTGACAGACTTACAGACCACTGAGCAAGGAGCAGCTGGACTGGATTAAAAATAAAACAATTCAATTGGAATGGAAGTGACCAGGTTGTCATGACAACAACCAACAAAGTATTTAGGCCAGTGCTTCTCCAACTTTAAAGTGCCTAAAAATCACCTGGGGAACTTGTGAAAATGCAGATTCGGGCTCAGCAGTTATCTGCCGAAACCCCCGAGATTCTGCACTGTAAGAAGCTCCCACGTAAGGTGATGACAGTGACTTTTAAACCAGAACTCAAAACCATGAATCAATATAAAATGATTCATAAGACATCCTCAGGCATTTTGCCATCATTTGTTATTCCCAGTCGACTCTCTGCCCAGATGCTTTTTCACTGTTTTGCATTTTCAACCGCAAATCTGAAATTTCCACCTGCATATCATCCTGTCCCATTTTTTTTTTTAACTCTTTAAATACAACCTTGAAGAAGAGGAAGAAGAAAGTAGATTAAACGAGGTCATTTACGCAATGTGTGGTTTCGCTGTGCATTTTTGTTATCTTAAAGGGAAGCAGAAAACATGTGGATGTATAAATAGAGGTGCAGAACACAAGTTCACAGAAATTCATTCTCTCTCTCACTGTATAAGGATGAGCTCACATTTAGAACAAGCGCTGCAAGCTGGTCGCCTTAGTAGGAGGTGGGCTACTGGTTACAATGAGAGCAACTTGAGCAGTTTAGTGAGCAACTTGAGCAGTTTCGGTCACTTGCTGTGGACCAGATGATGGGGCGCTGGCCTCTGGAGCAAACTGAAGGCATTTCATAGCAACCTAAATCTTAACGGCTGAAATAGGAAACAGAGCAAAGAACGTGGAAACTAGGTCAAGGAGGAAACTCTGGTAAACCTCCTGAAATGGCTGACATTTCAAACGTTACAATTCCTCGTATCAGTCATTTTCAAAAGGAAAGTATGTATTTCCAAATGGTATCCTTTCCAGACCAAAACAAGACATGTAAGCAGACAGGTATGCAGAAATAGAGAAACAAAACCCAAGTCAGCCACGCACGCCTCACCTCTGTACTGCCCAGCCTTCTGTGTCTGTCTCTCCTGAGCTGCACTGCCTCCTGGACATGTGGTGTCAGGAAAGTGGGATCCACTTGACCTGAGATGAGAAGTATTAGTAAGGAAACAAATTCATTCACAGCTTGAGGTCATTATCTTTAATCCATTTTAGATGGATTGCTTGGCTGATCTGATGGACTGGCTAGATGGTGGCAAGTGTCCAGGCAGGCATAAGCTCCAGCCAGTCTCCTGTTCAATATCCACTCACATACCAAGGAGCAAAATGCAACCAGAAATCAAAAGAAAGATTAGATGAGGTATCACCTACACTTTCTAAAATGCCATTGGCATTCTCTTCCTGTAATGGTGTTCCCTTGTGAATAAAGATCTTACCTAGTCTACCTGAATATTCCCTTCAAAGGGCTATCACAAAATAAACAATCATTCTTATGTCAGATTAAAACATGTGGGACAAGACATGGGTGTTTCAGTGGAAAAGAGTGTTCATGGCAGTCATTGTGTGAGACCTTCCAGTCCCACACAATGTGGGAGAAAAACTGCCCCAGTGAGCAAAAGGGGCCCTCAGGCAGTAATTCCAGTAGGGTTGGCAATGTTCAAGTCACATGACCTGTTCCAGCACAAAAGGTACCAGTTCGCAGGTGGGCCTGGGACCTGTGATGTGGCCTTGCACAAAGAGCTCTATGCAAAGAGAGATGATGATAATTGGGTGGCCAGCCAGACCTTTCCTCAGGATTGGGAGTGGAAAGTGTGGCGTGAATCAGCAGTGAGGAAACACTGAGAAGACACAAAGACAAGCAGAAGCTAAGACCAGCAGAGCCGCAGAAAGGCAGAGCACTGGGAGAAGAGACCCTGGGGCCCCCGCTGGAGTGCCTGAAGGTGTGTGTGAGGGGGTTACTGCCATCCCGACCTCTCCTGGCTTTGTGAGGCCAGGCTTTCCAGCCCCTTGCTCTCTCTCTGGAGGCTGATGAGTCAATTCTTCCTACGTTTCCATAAGATCCAGCTATCAGCTAAGGTTCCCATTGGCGGCACATGAGTCACCACCCCAATCCATAGTAACCAAAGAGACCAAATGTTTAACCAATTAGAACTTAGAAAGACAGGGAGACTGGAGAGAGAAAAGATAGAAAACAGACAGGAATGTAGGCCTTGAAAGGAAAATTTGAGTAGTTCCAGTAATTTGTTCATGAGTAGAAGTCCTACCAACATCTCTGTCAGGCAAGACACTTTCATTCCAGAGACTTCTCACTAAAAATGAACAGCAGCTACTGAAAACCAAGAGTAAAAAGATATGGGATATTATTAGCTTTTTAAATCATTCCAAAATATTTTTATCATATTTTAAATAATTTTCATCATTAGTTTCAAGGTATCCAAAATCATTCTTTGGCCTTCTCAGTTTCCCTTTTTTAAACTCACATATCAACTTTACTCATTTTGCTATTTTTTAATATTCAGAAAGAAGGAAGAATTTCTCAGATAAAAAACACCACCTTCATCTTTACTTTCTTATCCTCTCTGGTTTTGAGAAACAGAAAAAGAAAGAAAGACTCATTTAGTTTCATGCCTCAACCCTCTTCTCCACTCAAACCATCCCCAAAGAGGCAGATTTTTTTCAGAAACTCAGAGATATGACTACAGTGAAGACAGAAAGAAAGGATAGAAAGCTCTCTCAAGCCCCAGGGTTATTGCTAGTTTAGAAAAAAAAGTTCTTTATAAAATTCCTTTTTTGCGGGGGTCATTCCATAACAGCTCCTCCTGTCATTCAAAGCCTTTAATGCAATCATCTGAATTGCATTAAATTCAGCCTACATCATGAGTGATCGTTGTCAGTGAAATCTCTCTAGTGGTTTATCACAAGGAAAGGATCTTGGAGGAGATGAGTCTCAACACAACTGTCTCAGGCTGCAGTGAGTGGAGAGATCACCATAGCAACAAGAACAAGGTAAAGAAGAACAGGGTTATTGTTCCCGCCTGGGATGATGCTACAGAAAGGACCTTGAGCTCTCAAACGTATCCTCTTCTACATCCTGCTGGGCCTCTCACCACCTCTTGCTATTGGAAATCACCCTCTCCCTGCATTCAACAAACCAGAAAATTCTACATATAAAACAGATACAGTCATCCTTTAGTCTGTGGGGGAATGGTACCAGGACCCCTGTAGATACCAAAATCCACAGGTGCTACAATCACATATATAAATGGCACAGTATTTGCATATGACCTATGCTTATCCTCCTATATAGTTTAAGTCATCTCTGGCTTAATACAATATAAATGCTGTGTAAATAGTTGTAAATACAATGTAAATGCTATGTAAAGAGTTCAGCCTCTGTTGAATCTGTGAATGCAGAATTCATGGATACAGAGGACCAACTGTCTATTAGTGACTCACTGGCTACTCCTAAAACATTATATAGGCCTAAATTGGTGCCCTAGGGGAAAAAAGACTCTAAGAACTTGAAATATATCTCCCAATGCCAATATTTTAATTCCTCAGATAAATAAAGGTAGCAAGGCCTTAATTTTGCGTGATATAACATCTTAAGACTCCTCAATATTTTTCTTTAGTAATTACCAAATTTCTTAAGACTGCTAGAATTTCTGGTTCTCAGTAACAAACGGACTGTGGTTAGGTGAAAGAAAAGAATGCCTACTTCCTCAGATAACAATCTGAAAAAATTAAAAGGGTTTGCTTCCTCCGTAAGAGTTATACTCTCCTCTGCCGCAGAGAAAGTAAAACCTCCCTAAACTGGCTAATTTAACACAAAAGAGAGCATCAGTTCCTCTTACTCAACCTGCTAGCCTGGTATAAGAGAGTATAGTATTGTGTTAACATCTAACTGTGTAGTCATGGACAAGTTAATAACTTACCAAGTTGGAAGAACTGGGCAACCCTGGTCAAGTTACTGATCTTTCTAGCCAGGCGAACTGGCTGGTAATTACACTATTATCAATAATTCACAATATGAGCATGAGCCAGTCAATCCTCACACGTCATTTTCATCAAATGTCAAATTGCTTCCTTATTTGCCTTTAAGCTGTTCCTTGAATTTTGTTCCTCAATGTCCTACCTGTAGACAGCAGTCAAACCCTAGGTATAGTATCATGGATCAAGATGGCTCACTACAGATTAAGCAAGTTAGACTTCATGTTATCGTCAACTCCCCCAGGTATCACTAATGCCTTCTCTTGCTGATACCAGATTTTCCAGTGTGGCAGGCAGCCAATAAGATGGTCCCCAGTGAATTCCCATCCATTGCATAACTCTCTCCCCTTAGGTGTGGGTTGGGCCCAGTGACTCTTTTCTAACAAAAAGAATATAGCAAAAGTGGTCCCTGGTGGCTCAGACAGTAAAGAATCTACCTGTGGTGTGGGAGACCTGGGTTCGATCCCTGGGTTGGGAAGATCCCCTGGGGAAGAGGATGGCTACCCATTCCAGTACTCTTGCCTGAGGAATTCCATGGACAGAGGAGCCTGGTGGGCTACAGTCCATGGGGTCACAAAGAGTCGGACATGACTGAGCGACTGACTCACTAATCACTTCTGAGACTGCATTACGAAAAGACTGTTACTGTGCCTTGCTCATTCCTTGCTGTTCCCGCTCTTATTCTGATAAAGCCAGCTATCGTGTTGCTAGGTACTCTATGGAGAGATCCACATGGAAATGAATTGAGGGAGGCCTCCAGCTAACAAACAATCAAGACTCTGAAAGTCCACATGAGCCAGTCAATCCTCACACCTCATTTTCATCGAATGTCAAATTAAGACAATCTACAAGTGAACAAGCATGGAAGTAAATCTTTTTGCTCTCCAGTAAGTCTTCAGATGAGACTACAGCTCTGACCAACACTTTGATTGCAGCCTTACAAGAGAATCTAGAGGCTAAAGTACTGGGCTAAACAATGCCTAGATTCCTGACCCTCAGAAACTCAGAGATATAAATGAGTACTGTTTTAAACCAATAAGTTTGGGGATAATTTGTTATGTGCAGCAATAGATCAGAAACCATGATATAGAGTATTTGTACTGAAGTGGTATTTTTCAAATAACTGTACCTTAATCCATGCTAGTGGTTACGATTTAATTTAGTGAGCTAGAGAGCCTCAACCAGCATTTTTTAATCAAATAGCATGGATTGAAATAGAACAGAATAGGATTTTAAAAAAATCAAAACTGGATGTGTGTTAAAAATAAATATTGTCCTACAAAACTTTTATTCATAAGTTCATTAAATAAACTGTCATGATATCAAATATATTTCTTAATATGAGTTGGGCCAAAAATGTTTAAAAGACATAACCCTAAAGAGTGATTGTAAAAATCAAGTGAGGAAATAAACTGAATTCTTGTTATGGTCTGAATGTGTGTGTCTTCCTGAAATTCACATGTTAGAGTCCTAACGTTTAATGTAATGGTGAGAAGTTCATGAGGGTGGAGGCCTCATGAATGGGATTCCAGCTTTAACAAAGAGACTTCACAGGGCTCCCTAGCCCCCTCTACCATGTGAGGATATAATGAGAAGTCTGAAAGATAATCTCCACCCAACCATGTTGGTGCTATGACCCTGCACTTCCAAGACTCCAGAACAGTGAGAAGGAAATTATTTTGTCATATCACCTGAAAGAATGAAGACAACTCTTTCTCCTCTGCTTGGCCAAATTTGACAAAGTGTCAAGGACTGGTTCAAGTCTTACCTCTCTCCACAATTTCCCTTCACTGCTCCAGTTCACTGGCTTTTTCTCTTCTTGGTATATTAGGCCTACAAAATTCAGTGTTAGTTGTAGTAAATTACATTATTTTGAGCATGGGATGTGTGCCTGTGAGCCCAGTCCCTAAGTCGTGTCCCACTCTTTCTCGACTTTATGGACTGTAGCCCACCAGACTCCTCTGTCCGTGGGATTTCCCAAGCAAGAACACTAGAGTGGGTTGTGATACCCTCCACCAGGGCATCTTTTCAATTCAGGGATCAAAACCACAACTCCTGCATCTCCTGCATTGGCAAGTAGATTCTTTACCACTGAGCCACCTGGGAAGCCCCTTATTATGGGGTACTTCTGAAACAGATGACAAGATATTTGACACCAAGGCTGTGACTTCACTTCTCTGTATCCTCCATAGTATACATCAGTTCAGTCAGTTCAGTTGCTAAGTTGTGTCCAACTCTTTGCGACCCCATGGACTGCAGCACACTAGGCTTCCCTGTCCATCACCAACTCCCAGAACTTGTTCAAATTCATGTCCATCAAATTGATGATGCCATCCAAAAAGACTTTATTTTCTTGGGCTCCAAAATCACCACATATGGTGACTGAAGCCATGAAATTAAAAGGTGTTTTCTCCTTTGAAGGAAAACTATGACAAACTTATGCAGCATATTAAAAAGCAGAGACATCACTTTGCCAACAAAGGGCTGTATAGTTAAGCTATAGTTTTTCCAGTAGCGTGTACAGATGTGAGACTTGGACCATAAATAAGGCTGAGTGCTAAAGAACTGATGCTTTTGAATTGGGGTGCTGGAGAAGACTCTTGAGACTGCAATGAGATGACACCAGTCAATCCTTAAGTAAATCAACCCTAAATATTCTGAAGGTCTGTTGCTGAAGGTTCACTACTCTGGCCTCCTGAAGCAAAGAGTCGACTCACTGGAAAAGACTCAGATGCTGGGAAAGATTGAAGGCAAAAGGAGAAGGAGGTGGTGGAGGATGAGATAGTTAGCATCACCAACTCAATGAATAAGAATTTGAGCCAACTTGGGGAGATAGTGGAGGACAGAGGAGCCTAGCATGCTACAATCCACAATGTCACAAAGAGTTGGACACAACTTAGCAACTGAAGGACAACACATAAAACAAGTAAAGCAAATGCTTTTGGTTACCCTTTGTTGATAGAAGTTAATCATGAAGGGACACAGGAATGCAGAGCAGCTCTGCAACTGTCTCTGTGCATCAGGCAGAAAAATGGTCCCCCCCAAAGATCCCATATTCTAACTCCTAAAAGATACCAGATACATTTTTAAAAATTTATTGGAGTATAGTCAATTCACAATGTTGTGTTAGTTTCAGTTCAGTTCAGTTCAGTTCAGTCGCTCAGTCATGTCCGACTCTTTGCGACCCCATGACTTGCAGCACGCCAGGCCTCCCTGTCCATCACCAACTCCCGGAGTTCACTCAAACTCACGTCCATCGAGTTGGTGATGCCATCCAGCCATCTCATCCTCTGTCCTCCCCTTCTCCTCCTGCCCCCAATCCCTCCCGGCATCAGAGTCTTTTCCAATGAGTCAACTCTTCGCATGAGGTGGCCAAAGTATTGGAGTTTCAGCTTTAGCATCATTCCTTCCAAAGAACACCCAGGGCTGATCTCCTTTAGAATGGACTGGTTGGATCTCCTTGCAGTGCAAGGGACTCTGATGAGTCTTCTCCAACACCACAGTTCAAAAGCATCAATTCTTCGGCGCTCAGCTCTCTTCACAGTCCAACTCTTACATCCATACATGACCACTGGAAAAACCATAGCCTTGACTAAAAGGACCTTTGTTGACAAAGTAATGTCTCTGCTTTTCAATATGCTATCTAGGTTGGTCATAACTTTCCTTCCAAGGAGTAAGTGTCTTTTAATTTCATGGCTGCAGTCACCATCTGCAGTGATTTTGGAGCCCAGAAAAATGAAGTCTGACACTGTTTCCACTGTTTCCCCATCTATTTCCCATGAAGTGATGGGACCGGATGCCATGATCTTCGTTTTCTGAATGTTGAGCTTTAAGCCAACTTTCTCACTCTCCACTTTCACTTTCATCAAGAGGCTTTTTAGTTCCTCTTCACTTTCTGCCATGAGGGTGGTGTCATCTGCATATCTGAGGTTATTGATATTTCTCCCGGCAATCTTGATTCCAGCTTGTGCTTCTTCCAGCCCAGAGTTTCTCATGATGTACTCTGTGTATAAGTTAAATAAGCAGGGTGACAATATACAGCCTTGATGTACTCCTTTTCCTATTTGGAACCAGTCTGTTGTTCCATGTCCCATTCTAACTGTTGCTTCCTGACCTGCATTACAGGTTGCTCAAGAGGCAGGTCAGGTGGTCTGGTATTCCCATCTCTTTCAGAATTTTCCACAGTTTATTATGATCCACACAGTCAAAGGCTTTGGCATAGTCAAGAAAGCAGATCTTTTTCTGGAACTCTCTTGCTTTTTTGATGATCCAGCAGATGTTTTCAATTTGATCTCTGGTTCCTCTGCCTTTTCTAAAACCAGCTTGAACATCTGGAAGTTCACGGTTCATGTATTGCTGAAGCCTGGCTTGGAGAATTTTGAGCATTACTTTACTAGCCTGTGAGATGAATGCAATTGTGTGGTAGTTTGAGCATTCTTTGGCATTGCCTTTCTTTGGGACTGGAATGAAAACTGACTTTTTCCAGTCCTGTGGCCACTGCTGAGTTTTCCAAATTTGCTGGCATGAGCTCCTTATTGCCAAATTCAGACTTAAATTGAAGAAAGTAGGGAAAACCACTAGACCATTCAGGTATGACCTAAATCAAATCCCTTATGATTATACAGTAGAAGTGAGAAATAGATTTAAGGGACTAGATCTGATAGACAGAGTGCCTGATGAACTATGGACTGAGGTTCGTGACATTGTACAGGAGACAGGGATCAAGACCATCCCCATGGAAAAGAAATGCAAAAAAGCAAAATGGCTGTCTAGGGAGGCCTCACAAATAGCTGTGAAAAGAAGAGAAGTGAAAAGCAAAGGAGAAAAGGAAAGATATAAGCATCTGAATGTAGAGTTCCAAAGAATAGCAAGGAGAGATAAGAAAGCCTTCCTCAGCGATCAATGCAAAGAAATAGAGGAAAACAACAGAATGGGAAAGACTAGAGATCTCTTCAAGAAAATGAGAGATACCAAGGGAACATTTCATGCAAAGATGGGCTCAATAAAGGATAGAAACGGTATGGACCTAACAGAAGCAGAAGATATTAAGAAGAGGTGGCAGGAATACACAGAAGAACTGTACAAAAAATATCTTCACGACCCAGATAATCATGATGGTGTGATCACTCACTTAGAGCCAGACATCCTGGAATGTGAAGTCAAGTGGGCCTTAGAAAGTATCACTATGAACAAAGCTAGTGGAGGTGATGGAATTCCAGTTGAGCTGTTTCAAATCCTGAAAGATGATGCTTTGAAAGTGCTGCACTCAATATGCCAGCAAATTTGGAAAACTCAGCAGTGTTAGTTCCAGGTGTAAAGCAAATTGAATCATATACATATATCAACTCTTTTTTAAGACTCGATTGCCATATATATAGGCCATTACAGAGCACTGAGCATAACCTGTGCTATACAGCAGGTTCTCTTTAGGTATCTATTTTACATAGTAGTGTGTATATGTCAGTCCCAGTCTCCCAACTTATCATTCCCCCAACCCCCTGTTAACTATAAGACTGTTTTCCACATTTGTGATTCTACTTCTGTTTTGTAATTAAGTTCATTTGTACCCTTTTCTTAAAAAATTCACTTTGCCAATCGTTTTTTAAAAAATGATTTATTCGGCTGCTTTGGCTCTTGGTTACAGCACGCAGTATCTTTGCTGCACCATGTGGGACCTTTTCTTGCAGTGCACAGGCTCTCGCTGTGGCTCCTGCATGGGTTCAGCAGCTTGTGCTACATGCTTTAGTTGCTCCGTGGCATGTGGGATCTTAGTTCCCCAATCAGGGACTGAACCCAAGTTTCTTTCATTGCAAGGTGGATTCTTAACCACTGGATCACCGGAGAAGTCCCTTTACCCTTCTTTTTAAGATTCCATGTATAAGCGACGTTATATGATGTTTGTCTTCCTGTGTCTGACTTACTTCACTCAGTATGACAATCCCTATGACAATCCATGTTGCTGCAGGCATTATTTTATTCTCTTTTATAGCAGAGTAATATTTCATTGTATATATGGACCACATCTTCTTTATCCATTCCTCTGTTAAAGGACATTTATCATTTTAAAACTTGGAACCTGTGAATGGTACTTTGTATGGAAATAAGATCATTCTAAATGAGATGAAGGTTAGGATCCTGAAATGAGGAAAGAATCCTGGTCTACAGGGTGGGCCCTAAATGCAGTGTATTCTTATAAACAGGAGGCAGAAGGAGACACAGGACAGATAGAAGAGAAGGCACTGTACCCACAGCGGCAGAGATAAGAGTCATGCAGCTAGAGACCAAGACATGCTGGCTGTCACCAGAAGCTGGGAGAACCAAGGAACAGATTCTCCCAGGAGTCTCCAGATGGAGTGTGGCCCTACTGCTGATACACTTGATTTCAACCGACTGATACTGGTTTTGGACACCTGGACTTCAAAACTATGAGAGAATAAGTTTGTTTTATGCTAGTAAGTTTGTGGGAGTTTGTTCCAGCAGCCACAAGACATTTATACACCCCTCAATACAATTTGTACCTTTGCGTCCCAAGCTCTCCAACATTATGATGCACCATATGCTTTACTGAATACCAACAACGCTCCTCCTATCTCTCAGGAAAATAACCTGAAATGCAGAGGCTAACTTACTCCCCCATGAAAAGATGAGGCTGGGTTGGTTTATTGCCACATATTCCGGACTATCCCTAGTGGGAAGTGCTCTTGACAAATTTTCTCAAAGGCAGCTGGACTGTTCCATATCTGTACCATTTGTGGCAACTTTGAGGTCATGCCAGTCTTGATCGAGTTCCCCAGAAGCAGAGCCTGAGACAGAGATTCTTGTTCAAATAACTGTTTGGGAAATGCTGTCAGGATAACAGGGGGAGGTGACAGAAAGAAACAGAACGTGTGTGATTGCTCAGTTAATTCAGTCGTGTCCAACTTTTTGCAACCCTATGGACTGACTGTAGGCTCCTCTGTCCATGGGATTCTCCAGGCAAGATTACTGGAGTGAGCTGCCATTACCCTCCTTCAGGGAATCTTCCTGAACCAGAGAACAAACCCAAGTCTCCTGAATCTCCTGCATTGGCAGGAGGGTTCTTTACCCACTAAGTCACCTGAAAAGCCCAAAAGGCAGAATAGTCAGGAGCAAAAAAAAATGAGTCAAATATGGTTTCAGCCAGAGACTGACTTCAGTCTGACCCCATGCAGACTTTGCAATATAAAGTTAATCCCACCTTAAGGTAAGTAGGTCAGTCTTTTATTTTACACTATCACTCCATGATTGGGAGACAAGAAGATGGGAGAAGGGAGAGAAATTACAGTCTCCAAGGCAAAGAACAATTGATATTATAGGCTTGTTTTATGGGCTTGTTAAAAGGAATGATTGACAAAAATATCTGTAAGGAAAACCACATATGCATAGAATCATATAAACAGTTAATGAGTGTAACTATTATGAAGTATTTTCTGGAATTCCCTTGCTTTTCCTAAGATCCAGTTGATGTTGGCAATTTAGTCTCTGGTTCCTTTGCTTTTCTAAATCCAGCTTGTACATCTGGAAGTTCTCAGCTCACTATTGAAGCCTAGCTTGAAGGGTTTTGAGCTTTACCTTACTAGCATGTAAAATGAGCACAATTGTATAGAAGGCCTGAACATTCTTTGGCATTGCCCTTCTTTGGGATTGGAATGGAAACTGATCTTTTCCATTCCTGTGGCCACTGCTGAGTTTTCCAGATTTGCTGGTATATTGAGTGCAGCACTTTAAAAGCATCATCTTTTAGGATTTGAAATAGCTCAGCTGGAAGTCCATCACCTCCATTAGCTTTGTTCATAATAATGTTTCCAAAGGCCCACTTGACTTCACACTCCAGGATGTCACACCATCCTGGTTATCTGGGTCATAAAGACCTTTCTTGTACAGTTCTTCTGTGTATTGTTGCTACCTCTTCTTAATCTTTTCTGCTTCTGTTAGGTCTTTGCCATTTCTGTCCATTATTGTGCCCACCTTTGCACGAAATGTTCCCCTGGTATCTCCAATTTTCTCGGAGAGATCTCTAGTCTTCCCACTCTATTGTTTTCCTCTATGTTTTGCAGTGTTCACTTAAGAAAGCTTTCTTGTCTCTCCTTGCTCTTCTCTGGAACTCCGCATTCAGTTAGGTATCTTCCCCTTTCTCCTTTGCCTTTCACTTTTCTTTTCTCCACTATTTGCAGGGCCTCCTGAGATAACAATTTTGCCTTCTTGCTTTTCTTTTTCTTTGAGATGGTTTTGGTTACTGCCTCATGTACAGTGTTATAAACCTCCATCCATAGTTCTTCAGGCTTTGTCTATCAGCTCTAATCCCTTGAATCTATCTGTCACTTCCACTGTATAATTATAAGGGATTTAATTTAGGTCATACCTGAATAGCCTACTAGTTTTCCCTAGTTTCTTTAAGTCTTAATTTTGCAATAAGGAGCTGATGATCTGATCCACAGTCAGCTCCAGGTCTCATTTTTGCTGACTGTATAGAGCTCCATTTTTAGCAGCAAAGAATACAATCAATCTTATTACAGTATTAACTATCTGGTGATGCCCACGTGTAGTCTTCTCTTGCGTTGTTGGAAGAAAGTGTTTGCTATAACAAGTATGTTCTCTTGGCAAAACTTTGTTAGCCTTTGCCCTGCTTCATTTTGTTCTCCAAGGCCAAACTTTTGCATCTTATTTCAGGTATTTGTTGACTTCCTACTTTTACATTCCAATCCCCTATGATGTAAAGACCTCTTTGTTTGGTGTTAGTTCTAGAAGGTCTTGTAGGTCTTCACAGAATCACTTGATGCAGCTTCTTCAGCATCAGTGGATGGGGCACAGACTTGGATTACTGTGATGTCGAATGGTTTGCCTTGGAAATGAACCAAGATCATTCTGTCGTTTTTGAGATTGCATCCAAGGACTGTATCTCAGACTCTTTTGTTAACTATGAGGGCTACCCCATTTCTTCTAAGGGATTCTTGCCCACAGTAGTAGATATAATGGTCATCTAAATTAAATTCACCCATTCCCATCCATTTTAATTCACTGATTCCTAAGGTGTCCATGCTGACTCTTGCCATCTCTTGCTTGACCATATCATTATGGTCATAGAAAAAGGAAGGGAATTCCAGAAAAAACATACACTTGTAATTCATTAACTACACTAAAGCCTTTGACTGTGTGGATCACAACAAACTGGAAAATTCTTAAAGAGATGGGAATACCAGACCATCTTACTTGCCTCCTGAGAAACCTATATGCAGGCCAAGAAATAACAGTTAGAACAAAACATGGAACAATGGACTGGTTCCAAATTGGGAAAGGAGTACAACAGGCTATATATTGTCACCCTGCTTATTTAACTAGTATACAGTGTACATCATACAAAATGTGGGGCTGGATGAATCACAAGCTGGATTCAAGATTGCCAGTAGAAATATCAACAACCTCAGATAGGCAGATGATATCACCCTAATGGCAGAAAGCAAAGAGTAACTAAAGAGCCGCTTGATGAACGTGAAAGAGGAGAATGGAAAAGTTGGCTTAAAACTCAGCATTTAAAAAATGAAGATCATGGCATCCGGTACCATCACTTCATGGCAAACTGAAGGGGAAACAATGAAAACAGTGACAGACTTTATTTTCTTGGGCTCCGAAATCACTGCAGATGGTGACTGCAGCTATGAAATTAAAAGACATTTGCTCCTTGGAAGAAAAGTTATGGCAAATCTAGAGAGCATATTATGAAAGTGAAACATCACTTTGCAGACAAAATCTATACAGTCAAAGCTATGTTTTTTTCAGTAATCAGGTATGGATGTGAGTTGGACCATATAGAAGGTTGATCATTTGATGCTTTTGAACTGTGGTGCTAGAGAAGACTCTTGAGAGTCCCTTGGACTGCAAGGAGATGAAACCAGTCAATCTTGAACCCTGAATATTCACTGGATTACTGATGCTGAAGTTGAAGCCCCAATACTTTGGCCACCTGATATGAAGAGCCGGCTCACTGAAAAAGACCTTGATGCTGGGAAAGATTGATGGCAAGAGGAGAAAGGAGCAACAGAGGATGAGATGGTTGGATGGCATCATTGCCTCAATGGAGATGAGTCTGAACAAACTCTGGGAGATAATGAAGGACAGGGAAGCCTGGCATGCTGCAGTCCATGGGGTCACAAACAGTCAAGGCATGACTCAGCAACTGAACTGAACTGATAATCCGTCAAGACAAATTTAGATTGATCCTAAAGTGCTGACCAACAGCAGGCAGTTTAGACTCTGAGCTCCCAGAGCCTGTTGCACATCAACCTAGTTTTTGAGTAGTTGCAAAAATAAACACGGTTGTCAGCAGAGTTGTAGTGAAATCATATTCAGCTCAGAGAATGTCTTTAGAAGGCATGTTCTTACAGACCTATGGAAGGACCTCTCCCTGGCAGGTGAAGCTACAGATGGAGCACCTGTGACTTTGTGGCCATGGTGGCATCCTGTTTGAGTCCAGTGTGAAAGGCATGATCCAAACACAGCCAAGATGGAACCAGGGCTATTCTGTTTGTTCCCCAGGCACACAGGGTGAAACAGCAAAGTATCTGAAGAGGTATCAATTCCACCGTTCAGGTGGGGAAACGTGTGACCTGCAAAGCCTAGGTTTTGATCATTTCAATCCAAAACTTCTGAGTAAGTCCTTGGAACTTAGAAAACGCCTCCTGAATTTTCAAAACATTTCTGAGCTGCATTAGGTTGCTGCCTTTGCTGAGGTCAGCCGAATGAAAATCCTGGGCAGAGATGAAATGATGAAGACTGGAAACCACGACCACGGGTGGGCTAGCCAGCACAACCAGGTTCATGACCCTGCACATAACACCCTCAGCTTGGATCTTAACTGGTATTACCAGACAGATTCTTCATAAATAAAAGCCATTTTATAAATAGAATAAAATAGAGCCATTTGAGTCCCCCCAAAAAGAAGTACATGATGTCAGAATAAAGGGCAGTCTTACAAGTTGAACAGACTTAGCTTTAGGGACCATGCATTACTTTCTGCTCACCTTTTTCATTTTACCTCACATCGGGACTCTTAAGTGTTCTGTCAGCCACAATTTGAGACTCAAGTCCCTTTAGACATCTTCTTTTCCATTCAAATTGAAGAGAGCTGGGATCTCTCTGGCACTTCATAAATCAAGGGCAAATGAAATACCTGCCCCAAATTAAGGATGTACAAAGGTCATGGAAACTTTAATGCAACTATTCACAACTTAATTTTTCTAATACCCTCAGGGATTTATTATTTCAATAAGGCTGACAGAAAAAGTTTCAATAACTTAAAACAAATTAAAGTTTAGTTTTTGTTGTAGGTATCTGTATCATTTAACCTGTTTTTAAAAAAGTTATGTTTAATATTTACTGAGTACCTGATTATATGTCAGATGGTGTGTGGCTCAGTAGTAAAGAATCTGCCTGCCAAAGGAGCCACAGGAGATATGGGTTCAATCCCTGGGTCGGGAAGATCCCCTGCTGGAGGAAATGGTAACCCACCAGTGTTCTTGCCTGGAGAATCCCATGGACAGAGGAGCCTGGTGGGCTACAGGTCCTGGAGTTGCAAAGAGTCAGACACGACTAAGTGAATGAGCATGCATGCACATCCCAAGCACACGTACATCCATTTCCCCCATTTTTATAAATTAAGATAATTTTGTATAATAAAATTTAGATTTTTTTAAACCATGTAGTTCTAGGAGTTTTGACAAATACGTATGTTGTGTTACTATTACCCCAGTGAAGATACAGAACAGTTTCATCAGCCCTCAAATCCCCTCTCACCTCTTGTTTAGTCATCCCCTAGCCTTACCCTCAGAATCTGGAAACCACGGATCTCCTTTCTGTCTTTACAGCTCCGCCTTTTCCAGCACGTCCACACGATAATCCTCTAGATTCCGTGGAAGTGGAACCATACAGTATGTTGCCCTTTGGACCCGGCTTCTTGCACTTGTCATAGTGCATCTAACATCCTTCTGTTTGGGGTGTGTCCATAGTTCCTGCCTTGTTACTGCCCAGCACGACACAGACTGTGCATCCATTCACCCACTGAGTGCCCACCGTTTCCATTGAGGAGGCAGAGAGAGTAAAATACAGCAGATATCAACATTGACATACCGTTTTAATGTGAATGTCTGCATTTCTCCTGGGTAATTACCTAGGAGTGGAATACCTGAGTCTTAAGGTAAGTGTATAGTTAATTTTTTAAGAAACTAGCAAACATTTTTCAAAATGACTGTATCACTTTTCATTTCCAACAGCAATGCACAAGAATTATACTTACTCTGTATCTCTGGCTAGCCCTTGTTACTGTCAATTCTTACACATGTACATTTATATACATGTGTATCTCTCTCTAAATATATATATATATCATGTGTGTGTGTGTGTGTATATATGTGCAGTGGTATTTCCTGTGGTTTTAACTTTTTAAAATTGAGATTAAAATTACATAATAAAAATTCACAATTTTAACCAAATTTTAATGTGTACAATTCAGTGGTTTTTAGTACATTCAAAATGTATGCAACCATCACCACTGTCTGATTCCACAGACAGTGGAATGTGTCAGACAATGATGATGATTAATTTTATGTGCCAAGTTGATTGGTCCATGGATACTCAAGAGAATCAAATATTGTTCAGAGTGTTCCTATGAGGCTGCTTTAAGATGAAAATTCATGGTAAGACAGCTCCTTAAAGATTTGAAAACTCTATTCAATAGTTTATTTCAATAGTTTCCAAAAAAAGTTACACCAAATACTCAAAGCATAACTTAATTGATTAAAAGGTTACAGTCCTTGGAGCATTGCCAACAGGTCAAGAGCATGATCAAGAAATCTGTAGAATTAAAATTCTAAAAGAAAGCATTTCAAAGATGAAAGGAGAACCAGAAAGGGTAAGTTCACACTGAGACCAGGACTGAGGTACATTCTGTTCTGATGGGAGACTATCTCCTAGGAGGGATTACCTCACTCCAGCAGGAGAAACTGGACAAGATTTTTTCAAAAATAAGGGATGTTTCTGACAGTTTCAGAATGCCCATACAATGATTCTCTAGATTTCCATATAAATGGAATCATATGGTATGTCACCTTTAGAGTCTGGTTTAGCACAGAGAATAGCCTTCTGAGTTTGGTTAGGATTAGTCAACAGTTCCTTGTGCGAACAAGGTTTGTTTGAGACCTATGAGCAGCTCTGGTGGGTATGGGGTTTGATTCTAAATGCAATTTTACCCCCTTCTACCGTCTTGCTGGTGCTTCTCTGCCATTGGACATGGGGTATCTCCTCACAGTCGCTCCAGTGCCGCACAGCCACTGCTCCAGCACCTAACTCAATGAAACTACGAGCCATGCCATGGAGGGTCACCCAAGACGGACAGGTCATGGTGGAGAGTTCTGACAAAACGTGGTTCCACTGGAGAAGGCAATGGCAAACTCAAATACTTCAGTATTTGAGAACCCCATGAACAGTATGAAAAGGCAAAAAGATACGACACTGAAAGATGAACTCCCCAGGTTGGTAGGTGCCCAATATGCTACTGGAGATCAGTGGAGAAATAACTCCAGAAAGAATGAAGAGACAGAGCCAAAGCAAAAACAACACCCAGCTGTGAATGTGACTGGTGATCGAAGTAAAGTCTGATGCTATAAAGAGCAATCTTGCATAGGAAGGAACCTGGAATGTTAGGTCCATGAATCAAGGCAAATTAGAAGTGCTCCAACAGCAGATGACAAAAATGAACATCAAAATTTTAGGAATCAGCAAACTAAAATGGACTGGAATAGGTAAATTTAACTCAGATGACCATTATATCTACTACTGTGGGCAAGAATCCCTTAGAAGAAATGGAGTAGCCATCATAGTCAACAAGAGTCCGAAATACAGTTCTTGGACGCAATCTCAAAAACGACAGAATGATCTTGGTTCATTTCCAAGGCAAACCATTCACTATCACGGTAATTCAAGCCTATTTTCCAACCAGTAATGCTGAAGAATCTGAAGTTGAACGGTTCTATGAAGACCTACAAGGCCTTCTAGAACTAACACACAAAAAAGATGTCCTTTTCATTATAGGGGAACGGAATGCAAAAGTAGGAAGTTGAGAAATACCTGGAGTAACAGGTAAATTTGGCCTTGAAGTACAGAATGAAGTGGGGCAAGGGCTAATAAAGGTTTGCCAAGAGAACACACTTGTCATAGCAAACACGCTCTTCTAAAAACACAAGAGAAGACTCTACACATGGACATCATCAGATGGTCAATACTGAAATCAGACTGATTTATGTTCTTTGCAGCCAAAGATGGAGAAGCTCTATACAGTCAGCAAAAACAAGATGTAAAGCTGACTGTGGCTCAGATCATGAACTCCTTATTGCCAAATTCAGACTTAAATTGAAGAAAAGTAGGAAAAACCACTAGACCATTCAGGTATGACCTAAATCAAATCCCTTACGATTATACAGTGGAAGTGAGAAATAGATTCAAGGGATTAGATCTGATGGACAGAGTGTCTGAAGAACTATGGACAGAGGTTCATGACATTGTACAGGAGGCAGTGATCAAGACCATCCCCAACAAAAAGAAATGCAAAAAGACAAAATGGTTGTCTGAGGAGCTACAAATAGCTCTGAAAAGAAGAGACGTGAAATGCAAAGGAGAGAAGGAAAGATATACCCATTTGAATGCAGAGTTCCAAAGAATAGCAAGGGGAGATAAGAAAGCCTTCCTTAGTGATCAATGCAAAGAAATAGAGGAAAACAACAGAATGGGAATGACTAGAGATTCCTTTAAGAAAATTAGAGATACCAAGGGAATATTTCAGGCAAAGATGCCCACAATAAAGGATAGAAATGGTATGGACCTAAGAGAAGCATAAGATGTTAAGAAGAGGTGGAAAGAATAGAAATAAGAACAATACAAAGAAGATCTTCATGACCAAGATAATCATGATGGTGTGATCCCTCACCTAGAGCCAGACATCCTGGAATGCGAAGTCAAGTGGGCCTTAGGAAGCATCACTACTAACAAAGCTAGTGGAGGTGATGGAATTCCAGTTGAGTTATTTCAAATCCTAAAAGGCGATGCTGTGAAAGCGCTGCACTCAATATGCCAGCAAATTTGGAAAACTCAACAGTGACCACAGGACTGGAAAAGGTCAGTTTTCATTCCAATCCCAAAGAAAGGCAATGCCAAAGAATGCTCAAACTACCACACAATTGCACTCATCTCACACACTAACAAAATAATGCTCAAAATTCTCCAAGCCATGCTTCAACAGTACATTAAGCTTGAACTTCCAGATGTTCAAGCTGGATTTAGAAAAGGCAGAGGAACCAGAGATCAAATTGCCAATGTCCGTTGGATCATTGAAAAAGTGAGAGTTTCAGAAAAACGTCTACTTCTGCTTTATTGACTATACCAACACCTTTGATTGTGTGGATCGCAACAAACTGTGGAAAATTCTTCAAGAGATGGGAATACTAGACCACATTACCTGCTTTCTGAGAAATCTGTATGCAGGTCAAGAAGCAACGGTTAGAACCAGACATGGAACAACAGACTGCTTTCAAACTGGGAAAGGAGTACGTCAAGGCTGTATATTGTCACCCTGCTTATTCAACTTATGTGCAGAGTACGTCCTGCAAAATGCCGGGCTGGGTGAAGCACAAGCTGGAATCAAGATTTCCAGGAGAAATATCAATAACCTGAGATATGCAGATGACACCACCCTTATGGCAGAAAGTGAAGAGGAATTAAAGAGCCTCTTGATGAAAGTGAAAGAGGAGAAAGAAAAAGTTGGTTTAAAACTCAAGATTTAGAAAACCAAGATCATGGCATCTGGTCCCATCACTTCACAAACAGATGGGGAAACAATGGAAACAGTGACAGACTTTATTTGGGGGGCTCCAAGATCACTGCAGATGGTGACTGCAGCCATGAAATTAAGCTTGTTCCTTGGAAGGAAAGTTATGACTAACCTAGACAGCATACTAAAAAAGCAGACACATTACTTTGCAAACAAAGGTCCATCTAGTCAAATCTTTGCTTTTTCCAATAGTCATGTATGAATGTGAGAGTTGGACTATAAAGAAAGCTGAGTGCCAAAGAATTGATGCTTTTGAGCCGTGATGTTGGAGAAGACTCTTGAGAGTCCCTTTGACTGCAAGGAGATCCAACCAGTCCATCCTAAAGGAGATCAGTGCCGGGTGTTCATTGGAAGAACTGATGCTGAAGCTGAAACTCTAATACCTTGCCACCTGATGCAAAGAACTGACTCATTTGAAAAGACCCTGATGCTGGGAAAGGTTGAAGGTGGGAGGAGAAGGGGACAACAGAGGATGAGATGGTTGGATGGCATCACTGACTCAATGGACATGAGTTTGAGTAAGCTCCCAGCACTGGGTGATAGACAGGGAGGCCTGGCGTGCTGCAGTTCATGGGGTTGCAAAGAATCATACACGATTGAGCAACTGAACTGAACTTTTCCTTACTTGTTATTGCCGAGCAGTTAAATGAATGTTTATCCATTCATCTGTTCATTTGATATTTTTCCTTATGGGACATCATCCCACAACACCAGAGGAGGGCATTTAAGAACAAATGTCTGGGCCAGAAGACAAAGAAAATGTGAAAGGAAGACAGGCTCTTAATTCCAGCAAACAACTTGGGAAAGCAGGAGACCAGCTTGAGAAACATGGTGATCTGTTAGAAGTCAGTGGAACCCTCCCCCAAAATGAGGAGCATCCAACAAGGGGAAGCTAATACACTAGAGGCAAAGCCAGAGCTGCAGCAAAAGAAGCCTCAAGAGAAAATGCTGCTTAAGGTTTGAATATCCAAAAGTAGGGAAGGACTTCATCTGAAGGTGCCCTCAGCAGAGGCACTGCCGGTCTCTAAGCCCCAGGGACACACGCTTCAGAAGCATCAATAGCAGCTTTGTTCGGGAATCTGTTCAACATGATTCTCCAAAAACAAAAAAATATGAGGAGAAGGGAGTACCTCTGCCAGAAGGCAGGTTTTTAGACCTAAGCAATTTCCCAGCAAGAAGGCATGGACCAAAGATACAGTTTTCCCTTGATCTACAGGAGATTGGTTTCAGGAACTTCCATGGATATCAAAATTCCTGCATGTTCAAGTCATTTACTGGATCCTGTATCTGTGAGTTCAAACTCTCCAGATTCAGCCAACTGCAAATCTGACCTGTGGATGGCTGAATTTGCAGATGCAGAACCCATGGATAGGAAACACCAACTGCATTGAGCAGAATAGAAAATGCCTTTTCTAGAAGATATAGTAAAGGTCAGAAAACTAGAAAAAGTCCCACTTTCATTCACCACAGTGTGGGAGCTGGAGGATCAGAGTAGAGACAGGAACATGGGGCTCAAAGAAGAAATGAAAGTGAAGAGATTCTGCAGGATAGGGAAGAAGGGCAAGTCAAGTGAGAAGTGGTGACTACAGCTGCTGCCACCGCGTATTTCTAAACTCTGAAAGAAGACAGCAACATCTCAAAAGCCACTTTCAGAGAGTGGAGTGTGTTCACAGACAAATTTTCTAACACAGAACAATGTCTAATGGTAAATATATATCTCCTGTGTGCATTTAAATTTAGAGGTCATGAGTTCTGGATGACTAGCACTGACTGACCAACAGCCTAATGAGACAAATCAAAATATTTTCCTCTGTTTTTTTCTCCATCACTTGGAAATCACTTGTGTTCTGACAAAATTGAAAAGGACAAGAAACTTGGAAGTTGGTTTCTGGACATTGACTTAAGAATTTTGAACTTTAGACTTTAAACTCATTAAAAGGAGATGTGTATTCAAATTTGGGCTATGTCCACATTGTCAGGACCTTAATGTCAGACCTGTTTTATGCTTTTGATATCAACGTTTCCATTTACTTTCTTAGCAGGTCATTTGAAGCCGTGATGGAGAAAGAAGACAGATTCAACAGAGTGGGAGATAGGAGAGCACGTGAATTCCAGCCTAGGTGGAGAGTGACCTTGGATTTAATGAATGTATTGATCTACTTCAGAGCCTTCTACAGGTAAATACATTACAATACATTGGATCTGTAAATATAGCCGAGCCTAAAGGGGAAATGGGATTGGATGGGAGAAAGGGAACAAAATGGATAAAGACAACAGAGAAGGTGCTAAATATAGCAACAAAACAAAACCCTGTAGTCTGAGAATTCAAAACAATGTATCTCTTTGTGGGAGTGAAAACTGTTATCCTGTGGCACCTAATGTGGTGATGGCTGAAGATTTAAATTAAGTAGTCCTTATGGAACAACCATGCTTGCCTGTTACTAATGTCAGCTCTCTGGGGCTTATAGGATTGAACCTCTATGATCAGAGCAACTTGGCCCCAGTGATGAATACAGCCACATGACTAACTAGATAAAGTCTGATAAATGAATTGCTACAAGAAAAAGGATCAGACACTGTATGCAAAATACTACCCACATATTCAAAATTGATGAAATAAAATTAAAGAGCAAAAGCAAATAAAGAAAAGAGCAGTTTCTGACTTTGGACTCTATATCAGAGTGCCATTAACCCAGCATAGGAACCCCAAATGTGAAACCACCTATGGACTGGGGCCAGAGGTTCAGTGGCTTTTGCCAAGTGCTGCTTCAGTGTGACCTCTAGAATTTCACCGAGATCTGCTCTTCACATGTCCCTTAACCTTGGAAATCCCCATTGCTCTCATAAAGGAGAGAATCTTTTGCTGCTTTGCTCCTCTTCCCGTAAAAAAGGACTCCAATTAGACAGGGTCATCTAAGCACTCTGATTAGATAATATTCCTCTTAATAGATCATAAACCTGAAACACTTGCCAATCTGTCTACCCAACCAGAATTAGTTACTTCCATGGGTCACAGTAACAGATTTTAAAATAGGAGTTTGACAGTGAAAATAAACAGAATAGGGTCATCTTACTCTCTCCTCTTTTATTTATCCATAGCCTGGTCCCAGGTGATATGAATGATAAAGAATCTGCCTGCCAATGCAGGATGTAAAAGACGAGGGTTCAATCCCTGAGTCAGGCAGATGCCCTGGAGGAGAGCAGGACAACCCACTCCAGTATTCTCGCCTGGAGAATTCCATGGACAGAAGAGCCTAGTGGGCTATAGTCCATGGGGTCACAAAGAGCCAGACACAACTTACCGAATGAACCACCACAACAGCCTGACTGCTTTGACTGCAAGGTCAAACCAGTCAATCCTAAAAGAAATCAACCCTGAATATTAACTGGAAGGATTGATGCTGAAGCTGAAACTCCCAATTCTTTGGCCACCTGATTCAAAGAGCCGACTCACTGGAAAAGACCCTGATGCTGGGAAGGATTGAAGGCAGGAGGAGAAGGGGGCGACAGAGGATGAAATGGTTGGGTGACGTCACCGACTCAACGGTCGTGAATTTGAGCAAACTCTGGGAGGTAGTGAAGGACAGGGAAGCTTGACATTCTGCACGCAGTCCATGGGGTCGCACAGAGTTGGACACAACTTCTCGACTGAACAATAACAACATAGCCTGACGGCTTGGGAGTCAGCTATATTTCATCTTAAACCATGCCCAGGTACATCTACAGCTAAGAGACTCTGAGGCAAAAAATTTCCTCTTCCTTTTAGCTGAAGTCCTTCTGTTAAGATAAACTTTCTTCATAAAGACTAGGTTGTCCACTTTGGATCCTCTGGAAAGGGTGACCATATAATTTACTGTGAAACTCGGACACTGGACTGAAAGGGGGAAATTGTGTAAACCATAAATTCCAGGAAAACCAAGTCACCGCATGTACTACACTTACTCCATGATCTTGCTATGTTTATGGCTTGTTTTATGAGCATCATGCATTAAAAATTATCCTTTCAAGTATAAGTTCTGAGTCACATTTTTCTGGTTAAAAATAACTGAAACACCTTAAACTAGCTTAGGCCAAAAACAAAGGGAGAGGGAGGTTTATTTTGAAGGGGGGAGGAGATTGATTTTAAGGCTGTGGATGATCCCATGGAATCTAAGAGTGGAAAGTCCAGCAGGTCTTATGAGACGCTTGGGGAGCCAGGGACTGGCACAGAGTTCAGAAACAAGGACATGCATCAGTCTCCGGTCTGAACATTTTCTCATCTCCACCTCTCTCTGCTCATCTAATTGAGTTTCTTCTTTCTCTGAGGCCACAAATAAGATCACCTGTGGGAAACTACACAGTACAAGTCTCTTAGGCTCAGAATAATGCTTCCTTAGAAGATGCCTCCATTCAGACTGGCCACGTGGTGTCCAAACTCTTCTTCCTCAGCTAGGCAAGAGGCTTGAAATTGTACTACTCACTTCTGCCTATAGAGTTTCTTAACTGTGTTTCTCTTTCTCATGGGGACAGTTGAAAATGTGTATTAGGAAACAGATTTTCTGGCACTGACTGTAGGGGAGGGGAGCAGACAAGCTACTCATTCCTCATTGCAAGAGGCAGCCTTATACTATAAACTGCCCAAGCCCAACCCCAGCATGCCTCTCCTCCTCCTTTCTGCTCCCCCAAAATGTCAACAGTGGTCCCACTGAGAGGTGCTGAAACACGAAATGCCACCTACAGGAACCTGGACCCCTGAGGGTGCACTACATAGGTCACTGGTTTGAGGTGAAGTCCAGTGCTCTGGAGTTCACATCCTGTCACCGGGGTGTGACGTGAGAGAGGTACCTTCAGTGGTCCTGGACAGGAAAATAAAAACTACAGTACAAGAGATTTTTCTTGTTATATGCCTTTATACAGCAGCTAAGCGTCATTAAGAAACAGCTGTGGTTCTGGCTATGCTAAACATGGGCTGGTAACAAAACCTCATATAACAGTCCTGATACAGACATCACCCACACACCCTCTGGACACTCTGACCTTCTTCAGAAAGAAAATGTTAAAATTCCCCCATTTCCGATTAAAGTGAGTGTCCTGTGTATGCTGACAAGGTGCCGGGTGTTAAAAATAGCCTATTTTGGTCACTGGGATATTTCAGCTAATCTTATCAAAGAATTTTTAAATGCCAGAGGCTTTTACCCTCTGGTTTTCACCGACTGCCCAATCTGCAATTTCCTACACTGACTTTAAGGGACATTTGCTCTATAAATCACAAGGTTTTGAACCCCAGAATCTAGACTAGTTGAACTGATGTGGTAAGGGGGTCTGCAAGGACTTCCAAGATGGGTTTTTTTTTTTTTTTTTTTGGTGTTTCGTGTCACAGACCTGTGAGCTGAGGAGCTACTCAGCTAGAGCCCTAATGGGAGGCTGGATCTTCAGCTCCCAACATGCTCTCCCCTGCAGCAGGCACACAGCCCCGTCCTCTCCTCTGTGCTGTCACCCGGTCACCACATGGTTACGGGTGGAAACTTGGCTCCCTGCTCTGAGCTGATCCTTGAAGCCTACTTCAAACTGCCCATATCTAGTGTCAGGAGATAGGGAGGAGGTCTGCACTGACATCATTCAGTTATCTAACAGATTTCCTGAATGACGAAGGAAAGAGAAATCCTGAGGTGTAAAACTAAAATTCATCAGCATCAACCACCTTCATGACAGAAGAGCCTCTCTTTTCCTCTTCATTATTAATAGGGCTGAAACAGAGTCTGAAGTTCTGATCCAGGAAGCACCAAGGGTAAATGTGAAAACCATGTTTTTGCCTATCGGGCTCAGGTTGACACCTTCCATGCAGGCAGGTCTGCATGTGAACAACTGGCCCACGATCCAGATACAGGCTGGCTGTGGGTTCAGGCAGAGGCCCTGGGCCAGGCCTGATGTGGATGGATGGCAGCTCCCTGGCACATTTTCTTAGGCAGAGTTCAGTGAAGAATCATGGACATTTTCCTGAAGATTAGCAATGTTGACCACCTTTTCATATGACTACTGGCCACCTGTATGTCTTCTTTGGGGAAAAAAAAAAAAATGTCTCCTCAGTTCTTCTGCCCATTTTTTTTTTTAACTTTTTGATAGTGAAGTACAGCTGATTAACAATGTTGTATTACTTTCAAGTGTACAACAAAATGTTTCAGTTATACATATACATTCTTTCCTGTCTTGTAACCATAAGTTTGTTCTTTAAGTCTGTGAGTTTCTGTTTTGTAAATAAGTTCATTAGTATCTTTTTTCTTAGATTCCACAAATAAGGGATATCTCATGATATTTCTCGTTCTCTGTTATACCTCACTCAATATGACTATCTCTAGTTTCATCCTTGGCATTACTTTGCTCCTTTTAATGGCTGAGTAATGTTCCATTGAATGTATGTACCACATCTTCTTTATCCATTCCTCTGTCGATGGACATTTATGTTGTTTCCATGTCTTGGCTATTGTACACAGTGCTGCAATGAACACTGGGGTGCATGTAACCTTTCAGACAATGTTCTTCTCCAGGTATATGCCCAGGAGTGGGATTAAAGGATCATATGGTAGCTTGATGCTGAGTTGTGTAAGTTGTTGATATATATTGAATATTAATGCCTTATCAGTCTTTTTATTTGCAAATACCTTCTCCCATTCAGTCGGCTGTCTTTTCATTTTGTTGGTGGTTTCCTTTGCTGTGCAAAAAATTATAAGTTTAATTAGGTCCCTTTTCTTTATTTTTTGCTTTAAGAGATGGATCCCATAAAATATTGCTGGAATTTATGTCAAAGAGTGTTCTGCCTATGTTTTCCTTTAGGAGTTTTACAGGATCTGGTTTTATGTTTAGGTCTTTAATCCATTTTGAGCTTATTTTTGTAACGATATTAGAAAAGGTTCTAATTTCATTCTTGTACATGGAGCTGTCCAGTTTTTCCAGCACAACTTACTGACAGGACTCTCCTTTCTCTACTGTATATTCTTGCCTCCTCTGTCACAGGTTAACCAACCAAAAGTGTGAATTTGTTTCTGGGCTCTCTATTCTGTCCCACTGATCTTTGTATCTGTTTTTGTGCCAGTCCATACTCTTCTGATTACTGTAGCTTTGTAGTGAAGTCAGGGAGCGTGATTCCTCCTGGTGTTCTTTCTCAAAATAGCTTTGGCTATTCTGAGTCTCGTGTTTTACATACAAATTTTAAACTTATTTGTTCTACTGCTGTGAAAAATGCCATTAGCATTTTGACAGGAACTGCACTGAGTCTGTGGGTTGCCTTGGGCAGCATGGTCATTAACAACATTGATTCTCTAATCCAAGAACATGGTTTATCTTTTCCATGTGTTTGTGTCATTTTCAATTTTTTCATCAGCATCTAATAGTTTTCCAAGTATAAGGTTTTCCTACTCAGGTAGGTTTATTCCTAAATATTTTATTCTTTTGGATGTGATGGTAAGTGAGATTGTTCCCTGAATTTCTCTTCCTGATACTTCCTTGTTAATATACAGAAATGCAACTGATTTCTATATGTTAATTTGGTATCCAGCAACTTTACCAAATTAATTGATGAGCTCTAGTAGTTTTCTGGTGGCATTTTAGGATTTTCTATTTACAGTATCATGTCATCTACAAACAGTGACAGCTTTACTTCTACCTTTTCAATTTAGATTCCTTTAATTTCTTTTTCTTCTCTGATTGTTATAGCTAGAAGTTCCAAACCATGTTGAATAAAAAGTGGTAAGAATGGACATCATTGTCTTGTTTCTGATCTTAGAGGAAATGCTTTCAGCTTTTCACCTTTGAGTATGCTGTTAGCTGTGGGTTTGTTATATACTGCCCTTATTATGTTGAGGCAAGTTCCCTATAGGCCCACTTTCTGGATAGTTTTTATCATAAATAAATGTTCAACTTCATCAAAAGGTTTTTTTGCATCTACTAAGATGACCATACAGTTTTACTCTTCAACTTGTTAATGTGGTATATTACACTGATTGATTTGAAGATACTGAAAAATCCTGGTATCCCTGGAATAAATTCCAATTGATCATAGTTTATGATCCTTTTAAAGTATTTTTGGATTTGGATTGCTAATATTTTGCTGACTTTTGCATCTATATTTACCAGTGATAATGGCCTGTCATTTTCTTTTTTTGTGTGATGTATCTATTTGGTTTCGGTAACAGGGTGATCCTGATGTCACTGAATGAGTCTGGGAGTGTTTCTTCTTCCTCAATTTTTAAAAATAGTTTCAGAGGGCTAGATGCTAACAGTTGCTAGTTCAGTTCAATCGCTCAGTCGTGTATGACTCGTTGCAACCCCATGGACTGCAGCATGCCAGGCCTCCCTGTCCATCACCAATTCCAAGAGTCTACTCAAACTCATGTCCATTGAGTCAGTGATCCTATCCTAACAATTCATCCTCTGTTGTCCCCTTCTCCCTTCATCTTCAATCTTTCCCAGCATCAGGGTCTTTTCAAATGAGTCAGCTCTTCACATCAGGTGGCAAAATACTAGAGTTTCAGCTTCAGCATCTGTCCTTCCATCGAATATTTAGGAATGATTTCTTTTAGAATGGACTGGTTGGATCTCCTTGCAGTCCAAGGGACTCTCAAGAGTCTTCTCCAACACCACAGTTCAAAAGCATAAATTCTTCGGTGCTCAGCCTTCTTCACAGTCCAACTCTCACATCCATACACGACTACTGGAAAAACCACAGCTTTGACTAGACAGACCTTTGTTTGCAAAGTAATGTCTCTGCTTTTTAAGAAGCTGTCTAGGTTGGTCATAACTTTTCTTCCAAGGAGTAAGCATCTTTTAATTTCATGGCTGCATCACCATCTGCAGTGATTTTGGAGCCCCAAAAAACAAAGTCTGCAACTGTTTCCCCATCTATTTGCCATGAAGTGATGATAGATAGAGTGCCTGATGAACTATGGAATGAGGTTCATGACATTGTACAGGAGACAGGGATCAAGACCATCCCCATGGAAAAGAAATGCAAAAAAGCAAAATGACTGTCTGGGGAGGCCTTACAAATAGCTGTGAAAAGAAGAAAAGCAAAAAGCAAAGGAGAAAAGGAAAGATATAAGCATCTGAATGCAGAGTTCCAAAGAACAGCAAGAAGAGATAAGAAAGCCTTCCTTAGCGATCAATGCAAAGCAATAGAGGAAAACAACAGAATGGGAAAGACTAGAGATCTCTTCAAGAAAATTAGAGATACCAAGGGAACATTTCATACAAAGATGGGCTCAATAAAGGACAGAAATGGTATGGACCTAACAGAAGCAAAAGATATTAAGAAGAGGTGGCAAAAATACACAGAAGAACTGTACAAAAAAGATCCTCACAACCCAGATAATTACGATGGTGTGCTCACTCACCTAGAGCCAGACATCCTGGAATGTGAAGTCAAGTGGGCCTTAGAAAGTATCACTACGAACAAAGCTAGTGAAAGTGATGGAATTCCAGTTGAGCTGTTTCAAATCCTGAAAGATGATGCTGTGAAAGTGCTGCACTCAATATGCCAGCAAATTTGGAAAACTCCGCAGTGGCCACAGGACTGGAAAAGGTCCGTTTTTCATTTCAATCCCAAAGAAAGGCAATGCCAAAGAATGCTCAAACTACCACACAATTGCACTCATCTCACACGCTAGTAAAGTAATGCTCAAAATTCTCCAAGCCAGGCTTCAGCAATGCATGAACCGTGAACTTCCTGATGTTCAAGCTGGTATTAGAAAAGGCAGAGGAACCAGAGATCAAATTGAAAACATCTGCTGGATCATCGAAAAATCAAGAGAGTTCCAGAAAAACATCTATTTCTGCTTTATTGACTATGCCAAAGCCTTTGACTGTGTGGATCACAATAAACTGTGGAAAATTCTGAAAGAGATGGGAATACCAGACCACCTGACCTGCCTCTTGAGAAATCTGTATGCAGGTCAGGAAGCAACAGTTAGAATGGGACATGGAACAACAGACTGGTTCCAAATAGGAAAAGGAGTACATCAGGCTGTATATTGTCACCCTGCTTATTTAACTTCTATGCAGAGTACATCATGAGAAACGCTGGGCTGGAAGAAGCACAAGCTGGAATCAAGATTGCCGGGAGAAATATCAATAACCTCAGGTATGCAGGTGACACCACCCTTATGGCAGAAAGTGAAGAGGAACTAAAAAGCCTCTTGATGAAAGTGAAAGAGGAGAGTGAAAAAGTTGGCTTAAAGCTCAACATTCAGAAAACGAAGATCATGGCATCTGGTCCCATCACTTCATGGGAAGTAGATGGGGAAACAGTGGGAACAGTGTCAGACTTTATTTTTCTGGGCTCCAAAATCACTGCAGATGGTGACTGCAGCCATGAAATTAAAAGACACTTACTCCTTGGAAGGAAAGTTATGACCAACCTAGATAGCATATTCAAAAGCAGAGACATTACTTTGCCAACAAAGGTCCATCTAGTCAAGGCTATGGTTTTTCCAGTGGTCATGTATGGATGTGAGAGTTGGACTGTGAAGAAGGCTGAGCGCCGAAGAATTGATGCTTTTGAACTGTGGTGTTGGAGAAGACTCTTGAGAGTCCCTTGGACTGCAAGGAGATCCAACCAGTCCATTCTGAAGGAGATCAGCCATGGAATTTCTTTGGGAGGAATGATGCTAAAGCTGAAACTCCAGTACTTTGGCCACCTCATGCGAAGAGTTGACTCATTGGAAAAGACTCTGATGCTGGGAGGGATTGGGGGCAGGAGGAGAAGGGGAGGACAGAGGATGAGATGGCTGGATGGCATCACTGACTCGATGGATGTGAGTTTGAGTGAACTCCGGGAGTTGGTGATGGACAGGGAGGCCTGGTGTGCTGCGAGTCATGGGGTCGCGAAGAGTTGGACATGACTGAGTGACGGAACTGACTGATGGGACCAAATGCCATGATCCTAGTTTTCTGAATGTTGAGTTTTAAGGCAACTTTTTCACTCTCCTGTTTCACTTGCATCAAGAGGCTGTTTAGTTCTTCACTTTCTGCCATAAGGGTGGTGTCATCTGCATATCTCAGGTTATGGACTCTAACTGTTGCTTCCTGACCTGCATACAGATTTCTCAAGAGGCTGGTATTCTCATCTCTTGAAGAATTTTCCAGTTTGTTGTGATCCACACAGTCAAAGGCTTTGAAATAGTCAATAATGTAGATGTTTTTCTGGAACTCTCTCACTTTTTTGATGATCCAATGGATGTTGGCAATTTGATCTCTGGTTCCTCTGCCTTTTCTAAATCCAGCTTGAACATCTGGAAGTTCATTGTTCACGTACTGTTGAAGCCTGGCTTGGAGAATTTTGAGCATTACTTTTCTAGTGTGTGAGATGAGTGCAGTTGTGTGGTAGTTTGAGCATTCTTTGGCATCACCTTTCTTTGGGATTGGAATGAAAGCTGACCTTTTCCATTCCTGTGGCCACTGTTGACTTTTCCAAATTTGCTGTTATATTGAGTGCAGCACTTTCACAGCATCATCTTTTAGGATTTGAAATCCTAAAAATTCAAATTTAGGAATTCCATCACCTCCACTAGCTTTGTTCGTAGTGATGCTTCCTAGGGCCCACTTGACTTCGTGTTCTAGGATGTCTGGCTCTAGGTGAGTGATCATACTGTCGTGATTTTCTGGGTCATGAAGATCTTTTTGTATTGTTCTTCTGTGTGTTCTTGCCACCTCTTCTTAATATCTTCTGCTTCTGTTAGGTCCATACCATTTCTGTCCTATATTGTAACCACCTTTGCATGAAATATTCCCTTGGTATCTGTAATTTTCTTGAAGAGATCTCTAGTCTTTCCCATTCTGTTTTTTTCCTCTATTTCTTGCATTGATCACTGAGGAAGGCTTTCTTATTTCTCCTAGCTCTTCTTTGGAACTCTGCATTCAAATGGGTCTATCTTTCCTTTTCTCCTTTGGTTTTCACTTCTCTTCTTTTCACAGCTATTTGTAAGGACTCCTCAGACAGCCATTTCACATTTTTGCATTTATTTTTCTTGGGGATGGTCTTGATCCCTGTATAATATCACAAACTTCCGTGGGCAGTCTGTCTATCGGATCTAATCCCTTGACTCTATTTGTCACTTACACTGTATAATCATAAGGGATTTGATTTAGGTCATACCTGAATGGTCTAGTGGTTTTCCCTACTTTCTTCAATTTAAGTCTGAATTTGGCAATAAGGAGTTCATGGTCTGAGCCACAGTCAGCTTCTGGTCTTGTTTTTGCTGACTGTATAGAGCTTCTCCATCTTTGGCTGCAAAGAATATAATCAATCTGATTTTGGTATTGACTATCTCGTGATGTCCATGAGTAGAGTCTTCTCTTGTGTTGTTGGAAGAGTTGCTAACTCTTCTCTAAATGTTTAGTAGAATTTACCTGTGAAGCCATCTAGTCCTCAACTTTTGTTCATTGGGAGTTCTTAAATTACTGATTAAACTTCATTCTTAGTAATTAGTCTGCTCATATTTTCTATTTCTTCCTGGCTCAGTCTAGGGAAATTGTATCTTTTGAAGAATATGTCCACTTCTTCTAGGTTGTCATTCATTGGTATATAGTTGTTTGTAGCAGTCCCCTGTAAGCCTTTGTATGTCTGTGGTGTCAGTTGTAGCTTCTTTTTTTTTCCTTTGTAGTTTCTTTTTCATCTGCAGATATCACCTCACACTAGTCAGAATGGCTATCATCAAAAAGAACACAAATAACAGTAGGCAAGGATGTGGAGTAAAGGGAATCCACAAACACTGTTGGTGGAAATGTAACTTTGTGCCGCCACTATGGAAAGCAGGATGTGCTGTGTTGAGTGAATACTCAGTCATCTGATTCTTTGCAACCACATGGACTGCAGCCCACCAGGCTCCTCTGTCCATGGGGATTCTCCAGGCAAGAATACTGGAGTGGGTTGCCATGCTCTCTTCCAGGGGATCTTCCCAACCCAGGGATTGAATCCAGGTCTCCCACATTGCTGGCGGATTCTTTACCATCTGGGCCACCAGAGGAGCAATATGGAGGTTTCTCAAAAAACTAAAAATAGGATTATCATATGACCCAGCAATTCCACTCCTAGGTATGTATCCAAAAAACCCAGAGATAAATGCTCCCCAATGTTCAGAATTACTTTATTTATAATTGTCAATGTATGGAAGCAATCCAAATGTACATCAACAGATGAATGGATTAAAAAGATGTCATACATGCACACACACATACACACCCCCCCCCTCAAGTATATAGATATTACTCAGCCATAGAAAAGAATGAAATTCTGCCTTCTGAAGCAACATAGATGAACTTGGGGGCATTATGCTAAGTGAAATAAATTGAACAGAGAAAGACAAATACTGTATGATATTACATATATATGAAATCGAAAAAATACAACAAACTAGTAAATAAAACATAAAAGAAACAAACTCATAGGGAGCAAATTAGCAGTTATCAGTAGGGAGAGGGAAGGAGGGAGGGACAATATAATAGTACTGGGGAAAAGGAGGGTTATTATGGTATTATATGAAATCATCTGCATGAAACCTTTGAAAACTGTAGAACACTATAAAATTTTTAAAAATTCTTCACCAAATTAAACAAGTTTTTAAAAAACCACAAACAGATGTTAATGGCCATAGAATTTTCTAGAATGTAATTGTTAATGTCTTCCCCTCTCAATCAAATGAGCACTTTTATTTTCCTGGAACATTAAATTAAATGTTTTTATCTTCATCCTGTGAACTCATGTCATCTGGACAGCAATTGCAGTCATTGGTATTACTCAGTTCACTGAACAATTGAGAGCTTTCAGCCTGTTTTAAGACATGAGGATTGAGAATGAAGAACATGGTGAGTATTCAAATTTATTTCAGTTGGAATCATGTCTTGTTGTTAACTTTCCATTCTTTTTCTCTGAGTCAGACATCAGCAAAGTTTTTTTCTTCTTCTTTAAGTGTCTTATATTAAATGAATGGTGTGTGAAGTACCACGCCCATGATAGAAAATCGGGTGATGGCTCCTCAACCTGCTCATAATGTACTAGTTAAAGCTGAAACTGACTTAACTATGTATGTGCAACATAAACACATATTTTATATGCACAAATGCACTGTTGCAGACATGCCACTGCCATTCAGAGAAGACTCTGCCAGTCCTTCGTCAGCTGATCCTGTCTAAACAGTCATGAGGATGTGCTGGCTGAACTTCCCACATTTTGTTGTTTGCACCCTTTCTGACTGGCAGTTAGTGGGATAACTTGCTTACACTGGGGTACAATCTAGCTACAGAATAGAATGAAGCTGGGAAGTCTAAGGGAGATTTTGCTTGCAAGCCTGGCATAATTAGACAGTGATCTAACTGATGCAGAGATTTTCTCCTCTCTGGCATCTCTTCCTTACTTTTAGAGCTGACTATGCAAACGCCATGCTTCAGTTTCTCTTCTTTGATAGTATATGAAATTGACCAGCTAGATTATTTTGAAACAAGGTAGCACAATTTTATGGGATCATGTTGTCTGCATTCCCTTAAATCTTTTTAGAAAAAGAATATTTTAGATATGCTGCAAAAGGAACCATATGAGCAGTCTCACCAGTTACAAAAAGTACAATATAAGAAAGGTACATTTGGAGCAGAAGGTTTTTGTTTTCAATCATACTCTTTGTTCTCTGTCTTCAAAGTTATTGGTATTCCAAGTGTGGGCCAGGAGTATATCCTATGAGGGTTGGACCTGCACTGATTGGCCTTAAGACTAGTAGACCCACCACAGCGCTCTTACAAAGCCATGATGTGGGTGGACACATTGCATGAGTCACTGGGAAGCCAGGCAGTATAGCCGGGGTAGCTTTGTTGTATGTCTGGAGGACTGCCCAGGAGACGTCATCTGTGGTTCCAGCAACCTGGAGAGATCTGTACCTATGGCTGCTTCTGAACTCCAGGAACTGCTTGTCCAGCCCTTCCCTTGCTTACCAGCCCATTTGGGTATAAAAAGTCTTTTAACAAGTTACTAGCTATAGCTCACCTCAACACCAACTTCTTCTTTCAATTAAGTCTTTCTTAGATAAATGAAGGAGGCTAGAGCTTATGGGTGCTGCTGCTGCTGCTGCTGCTGCTGCTAAGTCGCTTCAGCCATGTCCGACTCTGTGCGACCCCATAGATGGCAGCCCACCAGGCTCCCCTGTCCCTGGGATTCTCCAGGCAAGAACACTGGAGTGGGTTGCCATCTCCTTCTCCAATGCATGAAAGTGAAAAGTGAAAGTGAAGTCGCTCAGTCATGTCTGACTCTTAGCGACCCCATGGACTGCAGCCCACCAGGCTCCTCCGTCCATGGGATTTTCCAGGCAAGAGTACTGGAGTGGGGTGCCATTGCCTTCTCCTTATGGGTGCTAATACATATCAATTATCAATAATTTAGGATAAGATCCTCCTTAGGTTTCTCATCACTGAGATAGGAACAACAAGATTTACTGAGTTATGATAAAAGGAAAATGGCCCCAAACAGAAATAACTGCGACAAATAGGAAAAAACACCAGCAAACTGCATGCTTTGCCCCAGTTTATAACCCCTTAGCCCCACCCCACGCTCTCACTGGAGGACCTAGCTTCCCTTCTCAAACTTGCTAGTCAAGTATGAACTCATAAGACTGTCTCAGAGAAAAGTCTCAGTATTGTAGGTGTGAGCACTTTCAGTTTTGTGCTGAGACTTCACAGTGTTGAGGTGAGTTTGAGGGCTGGTGACACAGTGTGCTCATGACTACAATCTTCTCCCATCATCTCCACCCACTCAAGCCCTGCCCCAACTCTCCCACTTCCCCCTCACCACTCCCCCGGCCCATTCCATTATCTTTTAAATAAGTTGAGGATTTACAAACTCGTGGCAGGATGTGTAGGAGTGAGACAGTCTTGAACTCTGAGGTAAATTTGGCTTAGGTATGGAAGAAAAAAAAATTCACTTTAGGGGATTTACCTCTTTGGGGCTGTAAGAAAGAGCTAGAAGCATAACTTTTCAATGATTCACTTGCATTGCCTGAAGACGAAACTAAATACAATTAAAATGGGCTATGTTGGGGGAGATAATGATCCACGGTTACAGCCCAGCCTGGTAGCACCATGCCTGCAGCTATAGGCAACACCAATTTGGATCTTTTGAGGCATATAAGCAGCCTGAAACTGGCTGCTTTGAATCAGCCCTGTGCCCAACATGTAGAGGAGTAGGGAGTTAGGGCTTTGACCAGAAACTTCCAGAGAGTGGAGCCATCATGAGGCACCAGAGCTATCCTAGGAGGAGACGGGTACACTCTTCACCAATCCCTCCACTTGCTCCCCTCCTCCTCCCACCACTTCCCTCCAACCTACTTAGTACCTAGAATGCCAATTAAAGATTCCCTTTTAGTGTATTAAGGAATAAAAGATTTTCAAGTTTTGGGGAGAGGGTAATATGGATCAAAATCCTTACTGGTTCAGTATTTCCCCCACTGACCTTCTAGGGGAAGATCTTTTGGTCACAATGCTTTGTTGTCTTTACTTAGATGAAAAAAAAAAAGGCAAAACATGCAGAAGCAGAATTATAAAATGCAGAGCCAAAAAGATTACTTGACATGTGAGGAAACACTGGACTAGAAAGCTGGAGGCGGAGAGAGAGGACAGAGAGCACGGGGCAATCACGTGGGAGGAGAATCTTTACGACCAGATTTTCAACATTTTGTTGTTTTATGCCAAAATATTTCTTGCTACCCATTTTGCGACTTTACTTAAGATTTCAGTGTTGAAGAGACAGTGTTTTTCAAGGCTTTCTTGCTAGATGTTTATTTCCTTTGAGACAGACGTTAAAAGATGGAGCAAAAAGGTCTAGATTGATTTTGGGTCTGTCTGCATCTTAGCATCGGAGAAGGCAATGGCACCCCATTCCAGTACTCTTGCCTGGAAAATCCCATGGATGGAGGAGCCTGGCGGGCTACAGTCCATGGGGTCGCTAAGAGTCAGACACAACTGAGCAACTTCACTTTCACTTTTCACTTTCATGCATTGGAGAAGGAAATGGCAACCCACTCCAGTGTTCTTTCCTGGAGAATCTCAGGGACGGGGGAGCCTGGTGGGCTGCCATCTATGGGGTCGCACAGAGTCGGACATGACTGAAGCGACTTAGCAGCAGCAGCATCTTAGCATAAAGGGCACGGGCCAGTCAAGTGAGACCCAAGCTTTGCTGAGATGGGCAGAGGCATGGAATGGGCGGAGGTGCTGAAAGGGAGCTCAAGTGGCGAGACACGCCTGATAGGCTTTGCCTCTCACAGCTCTGCCCTGGGCTAGCCCCATGGAGCCCCATGTTTCGGGCTTTCCATGTGCCCCTGCTGCGTCAAAGGAGTACCCAGGCAGCTGCCCACCAGGAAGTGGAGCAGCGGCAGCTGGGGGTCTGGGCAGGAGTCCAACTGCTCCAGCGGCTGCCAACGTTCTCGCCCGCCCACCCTCTCAGCCCACTAGCTGTTCATTAGGAAGACTGAGACCTCCGTGGTGTCCCCCACTTCCTCCCCATCCTCCATCAGAGTCCCAAGGATGACCTTGCCTGTGGTCCCCAGGCAGAGGCACATTCCCAGCTTCTCCCTTAAGGCCCGCAACAGGCTAGGACAGAGGAAACTTGGACAGGGGAAGCTGGCACTTGATCCAGCTCCCTACAAAGAGATATACAACTAGGAAACTCACTGCCTCTGCAGTGCTATCAGAAAAGAGTTTCTGGCTTGACTGAGGAAGAGGAACTGTTGTGGAAAATGCTGTTATTCATGTTCCTGGCAGATCTGTGAGCATTTTCATAGCACAGATGTAGCTCTGACTTCTCACTCTACAAATGTAGACGAAACCTTGGTCAGGGCACTGGTGAGTGTGTGCCAACTGGCAGACAGACACGGAGGGACTCAGAAGAAGGGCAAAGGGCGGTTTCTCCCTTCTGAGCACTGGAGGGGTGAGGGTGTGTGCTTTCTCCGACCCTCATCCTAACTGTGCACTCTCCATCTGAAGGATAAGTGATTTCCTGTGTTAAGTCAAACTGATCCCAAATGTTACAGGTTAAATCATGTCTCCTCAAAAGGTATGCCAAAGTCCTAACCTCTAGTTCTACAGAATGTAACCTTTTATTCAGGAATACCTCGTTGCAGGTGTAATTATTGTAGTTAAGATAAAGTTGCTTTAGAGTAGGGAATTATTGCAGTTAAGATAAAGTTGTATTAGAGTGGACCCTTAATCTAGTCTGACTGGTGTCCTTGGAAGACTACAATGTGAAGAGACTGAAGCACACAGGGAGAAATGACTGCGCAGTGGACAACGGCAGAGACTGGAGGGATGTGTCTGGAAACCAAGGAACGCCACGGCTTGCTGAGAACCACCAGAAGCTAGAAAGAGGCTAGGAGAATTCCCTGAAGCCCCAGAGAGCCTTGCCAACATTTAATTTCAGATTTCTAGACTCTAGAGCTCTGTGAGAACAGATGTGTGTCCTTTGAAGCCGCCTAGTTTTGGGTACTTAGTTACAGCAGCCCTATGAAATGAGCACACCAAACAAAACTGGCCTGATAATCATGCCAGTGTGAGAAGGCAAACTAGTTCAGATCCTGGGGATCCTGCTCCCACCGGGAGCACCAGCTGAAGAACCCGTACTACAGAGAAATGCTTTTTTTGTTTTCTAGCTGAAGACGCTTCTCCTTCAGTGGTCCTTGGGGGAGTCTGCGACCCTCGTTTCATGTCAAACAGACCAGAAGCATCAAAACTTGGCACCCTGTCCAATAATAAACATGCTGACTCCTTGAGCCTTTACCCTGGGATTCAGACTTGTGGGACAAGAAAATAATCCTTAGGAGTAAAAACTCCATTATCTCTATATGATCTCAAGAGGAGAAATCCTAATCATTCCAGAAGAAAACAACCTAGTTGCCTGGTCAAGCACAAGGGTCTGGGAAGCTGATCACACTGTCCTTGAGCCTTAGATGTTCACTGACAAAGTTTGGGGCTGGATGAATATAACCTTAGCTTTTAGCCACAGCAGTGAGTGGCCTAGGAGACCCTGAGCTGTCTATAAAGCAGGCTGACTTGGCATCACTTTGGGGATTAAACAGAGGGGAAAACTGGCTGGAGAGGGTGGCAGGGTGGAGACTGCATGATCTAGGCATGATAAACCTGCTTTTGAGCCAGGTCAGGATGGTGAAGGTTAAGGGGAAAGAATAGTTTACAGAGAAAGAAGAAACTTGAACACAAGGAGAACAAGAGTGCTTCTGAAGACTGTGGCAGATTCTGAATCTGGCAAGGGAATATTTAAGGGAATTTACCTCCCTCCATTCAGGGAAAGGAGGGTTTATTCAGCTGATTTTAAAAACATCTAGGTTTCCAGAAATCTCATTAAAAAATCTCATATTCCAGGGATCTCATAAAATTAAACATTATGTAAAATAGGACAATTAAGGATTTAAGAACCAAACAGAGATTCTAGAAAAGAGATAAAGGAGTAGATGCTACAAGGCACCTGAAAAAAGAACTGTTGCAATTAAAAGCTAAGGTGAAAAGAGAAATAATCTAGTATAATTTCATTGCATACACATACAAACTAGTCTAAAGATATACTATTTTCTGGAAGTGAGCTAGAAAGTTTATCTACAAAGATTCTTCTTGAGAAATATGATGACTATATATATCCTCCTTTAGGGGTGCAATTGTGTGCCTGCATGTGTGTTTGTATGTATATGTGTGCATGTGTGGTGGGGGTCATGTATAATTTCTTCCAACTTATTGGGCTGAAATGAGGTTCAGTGTAAAGTCTGCAAATGGATTCTCTGATTTCTATAGTTATTATGCTACCCTTAAGAAATACAATGTATGTGATAGCAAGCCATGATTTTACACACAGATATATTCTCCCTTACCTACTGTCAAGTTTTGGAGCCAGAGACACAGCAGTGGGTGGTAACTAAAAGACAATCAGATCCATTGTCTTATACAGCAAGAAACAAAGATGATACCTTTAGTCCTCCAGGGGTGTAATTATCTCATGAAAACCCCAGTTAGTGGAGGAGTCTCCTTGCTATTATTAGATTTCTTTAGTTTAGGATATAAGTATATGCTGAAAGGCATTCACTGAAAATTACTCATTTCTCCATCAGTGTGTTTGAAAGCCAAGCTCTGTGGTGATTAATTTGGTCCTTAAGCAGGTGAGGCTCAATTCTGGCTCTCCCTTAGTGCAAAGCTGGACGCTGAAGGAATTGGCACGCAGCCCTTGATTCTACTTTTGTGTGTGTTCCCAGAAAACAGCAGGACTGTTCTCTTGGACAGCTAAGGTTTCTCTAAGTTCAAGACTTTGTTCCACTGACTGTTTTTCCTTCAGCAGTTTCAAAGTTCTTCGTGGCATTTCTTTTTTTAATGTCATAACTGAAGATGTAAATGTTGCCCTATTTCTGGTCAAAAGAAAACCCTCTTATCATGTCACTTGGTCTCATGTGTCCCCACCATGGTTTCTATGGAATATCTGTCTCAGAATCAAGTGTTTCAACAACAGGGAAAATCTCTGATCTGTAGATCCAAAAGGATTAACAACATTAAAGATGATAATTTTATGCAAATCAAAACTACAATGAGGTAACACCTCACACGGGTCTGAATGGCCCTCATTAAAAAGTCTACAAATTACAAATGCTGGAGAAGGTGTGGAGAAAACGGAACCCTCCTATCCTGTTGGTAGGAATTTAAGTTGGTGCAGCCATTATGGAGAACAGTATGGAAGTTCATCAAAACACTAAAAAAAGAGTTGCCATATGATTCAGCAATCGCACTTCTGGGTATATATATCTAGACTAAACTATAATTTTAAAAGATATATGCACCCGTATTTTCATAGCATAACTACTTACAATACCCAAGACATGGAAACAACCTAAACGTCCATCAACAAATGATTAGATAAAGATGTGGTACATGTATACAATGGTATACTGCTCAGCTACAAAAAAAGAAAGTAGTAATGCTGTTTGCAGCAAATGGATGAACCCAGAGATTATTATACCAAGAGGTAAGTCGGAAGGAGAAAGACAAATACCATATGATATCACTTATATGTGGAATCTAAACTATGACACAAACCATGGTGTCCCAGATGGTAAAGAATCTGCTGGCAACGAGGGAAACCTGGGCTTGATCCCTGGGTTGGGAAGATCCCCTGGAGGACAGCATGGCAACCCACTCCAGTATTCTTGCCTTGAGAATCCCCATGGACAGAGGAGCCTGGTGGGCTGCAGTCCATGGGGTCACAAAGAGTCAGACATAACTGAGCAACTAAGCATAGCAGAGCACAGAACTTATCTATAAAACACAAACAGACTCACAGAGAGATGAGACTTTTGGTTGCCAAGGGAGTGAGGGGTCGGGGTAGGGAAGGACTGGGGAGTTTGAGGTTAGGACATGCAAGCTACTATATACAGAATAATAGACAACAACCTCTTTGTATAGTGGTGGTGGTTTATCGCTAAGTCGAGTCCAACTCTTGCGACCCCTGGCCTGTAGCCTGCCAGACTTCTCCATCCACAGGATTTCCCAGGCAAGAATACTGGAGTGGGTTACAGTTTCCTTCTCCAGGGGATCTTCCCAACTCAAGGATAGAACCCGCATCTCCTGCACTGCAGGCAGTCTACTGCATTGTAGGCAGATTCTTTACCACTGAGCCACCAGGAAAGCCCTCCTCTGTATAGCACAGGGAACTATATTCAATGTCTTGTGATAAATCATAATGGAAAGGAGTATGAAAAGGAATGTACATATATGTATAACTGAGCCACTCTGCTGTACAGCAGAAATTAGCACACTATAAATCAACTGTGTGCTAAGTCACTTCCAGTTCCAGTTCAGTCGCTCAATCGTGTCCGACTCTTTGAGACCCCATGAATCGCAGCACGCCAGGCCTCCCTGTCCATCACCAACTCCCGGAGCCTATTCAAACTCATGTCAATCGAGTTGGTGATGCCATCCGGCCATCTCATCCTCTGTCGTCCCCTTCTCCTCCTGCCCCCAATCCCTCCCAGCATCAGGGTTTTTTCCAATGAGTCAACTCTTCGCATGAGGTGGCCAAAGTATTGGAGTTTCAGCTTTAGCAACATTCCTTCCAATGAACACCCAGTCATGTGTGTTAGTCACTTCAGTCATGTCCAACTCTTTGTGACCCCATGGACTGGAACCCACCAGGCTCCTCTGTCCATGGAATTCTCCAGGCAAGAATACTAGAGTGGGTTGCCATGCCCTTCTCCAGGGATCTTCCTGACCCAGGGATTGAAAAAAATTTCTTGCAGCTCTTGCATCAAAGGCAGATTTTTTTACCACTGAGCCACAGGGAAGCCCAAATACAAAAGATGATAATTTTATATGTAAATGAAATATGTTAGTCTGTCTTAATGCTCTCACTTTCTCTTCACATGCACTTATTAGCTAGAAATATTGTGAACTTCTGCATTAGCCAAAGAACCAACTAAAAATAATACGGGATTGATGTATGGCAAAACCAATACAATATTGTAATTAGCCTCCAATTAAAATAAATAAATTTATATTAAAAATAATAATATGGGAAAAGATCTATTCTGATATTTAGTGGATATGGCTAACATTTGCTGGACACCTTTGTAACAGGCACTGCAGACACTTTATGCTTTCTGTAACATTCTGAGTGACTCTGCTAGGTAATTACTGTTCTGTTCACTTCCTTCCTTCCTCCTTTCCTTCCTTTCATGAACCTCAGGTACAGAAGAGTGCCATAATCACAGGTCTCAGTTTATGATACACTCTCATCATGAATCCACACAAGGACTCTTTCTTATTCTGTATAAATGTCATTCTTCCCTTTTCCTTCTGATCCCCATCCCTTCCTCCTCAGGCCCTACCCTAATGTGTTAATTTGCGTCATTTGCACATATGCATTGCTTGTCAACCTCCTAACATCCTAACAGAATTCATAGCTGGTTGCTGGGCATGACTACACCATTTAATGTTAGCCAATGGGATAAGAGCAAAAGTGATGTGTGAACTTCTAGGCTGCCCTATAAGCAGAAATGTATCTTTTCTTTTCCTTTTCCTTTCTCTCTTCCCACTGGGCAGAGTCTGACTGTGTGCTAGGAGATCAAGTAGCCACACAGGACTCTGAGATAAGAGTCATGAGCTGAAGGTATCAAAGTAAAATGACAGAAACAGGTCCCTGATGATGTTGAACCCCCTCTGGATTGCCTACCTGAATTTTAACAGGAGAAAAAAAAATCTATCAGGCTTATTATTTTGGGTGCTTCTGTTACAGCCATTGATCCAATTTCCTGAACAAATGCCGCATCTTTGCAAAGCGTGAAGGGCATTTAATGTCTGCATGTGGTTCCCGTTTTAAATGGTATTATTCTGCTTCTTAGGTTTTTCACTTGGCACTATTTAAAAAAAATCTACCCTTGCTACCTGGAGAAGGGAATGGCTACCCACTCCAGTATTCTTGCCTGGAGAATTCCATGGACAGAGGAGTACATCTAATTCTTGCTTCTAAGTGCTGCAGAGAGGACCACCGTGTCCCTCTCCTGTACTTCTCCTATGTACTCCCCTAGTGGTAAACAGATTACTTCCAACTTCTTACCCCCACAAAACCACCATGATAGCCCTGTGGCATTCCTTAGGAACCTTTGAAGGAATTTCTGTTGGGTATAAGTAGACAAGAAAGATGGCTGGTCACAGAGTATTCTCATGTTTAATTCCATTCAGTGCTGCCAAATCACTTTCCAGAATGGCTCTAACAGTCTGCATCTCCATCAGCCATGCCTGAGGACTCCTATTTCTCTACAACTTTGCCAATACTTCATTATTCAAGTTTCCTTTTTTTTTTTTTCCTATCTCAAGTGCCCCGTTTTTTAAAATCGGAATACAATTGATTTACAATATTGTGTTAGTTTCTGCTGTACAACAACATGAATCAGCTCTAATCAGCTCTAAGTATTCACATATCCCCTCCCTCTTGATCCTCCCTCCTACCTCCCCCTCCCATTCTACCCCCAAAGTCATCAAGGAGCACTGAGCTGAACTCCCTGTGCTAAACAGCAGCTTCCCCCTAGCTAGCTATTTTACACATGATAGCGTGTATATGTCAATGGCACCCTCTTGATTCTCCCTACCCTCTCCTTCCCCATCATGTCCACGTTCCTTCTCTACACCTATGTCTCTACTCCTGCCCTGCAAATAGGTTCGTCATTACCATATCCTAGATTCCACATATATGCCTTAATATACTTTATTTGCTTTTCTCTTTCTGACTTACTTCACTCTGTAGGACAGGATATGATACATATATACAATGGAATATAACTCAGCCATAAAAAGAAATGAAACTGGGTCATTTATAGTGATGTGGACGAACCTTCAGTCTGTTATACACAGTGAAGTGCCCCATTTTGACTTGCAGTTCTATGATTATTAGTGTTTATACAATTATTCATATACTTGTTAGCCATCTGGATTTTCCCTTCATCATACCCTTTTCTTTCTTTCTATATATTCTTGATATGAATTTGTGTTAGTTTAGTCATTTCTATTCATGATCTTTCAAGGAAGATATTTGCAGCATCTTATTCATTGAGACCTCATAGCATTTTATATCCATTTCTCCATTAGGTCCGCAATCCATATCCAATTCCCATATGAGTGTGCATGCCTGCTCCAAGCCCAGTCATGCATGCCCTTGAGATTCCCAGTGTCTTGGAGCTGCCAAGTGTGCTCAGCCCCCAGCAACTCCACTGGTGAACCAGCTCATCCCTCTCTCCCTTTCTCTCTATACTTCAGTCCCCAAATCTGAATGCAGCCATCAGACGGTGACTCTTTTCTTTTCCTGATGCCTCCTTGCTTCCACTTCAGTTAAGAAGAGAGGAGCAGGATGAGGTCTGGATTGCAGTCAGAAGCTACCACTCAAGATTCCAACAATCAAAATGGAAACTTGGACAGAAATTTAGATGAGAAATTTGTAAGGTCGTGCCTGATTTTTAAAAGTCTGACTCTTCAGGAGAAATGTGGGAATTTACAGAGCTTTTCTTTTAAGCCAAGAGGCTTCCACTGGCTAAACCTCTTATTTTCATCTTAGTGTGTACTGACTTTCTCCTTTAAAAGCCCTGCCTCCCTCCAGATTTGGGAACACTCACCTTCACCTTAGCAAAATTCGCCTCCATTTACATCAAGAGGCCCGGAAGCTGCACTGTTTCTTTATAGAGTCCTGAGAGAATGTCAGCCCTTGTAAGTCAGTGCAGCAAAACAGAGGAAAATCTTTTAATGGAACTTCACCAACTAATATACCAGGTGGGGAATAAAGCTGGCTGCATTCTTGAAATAGAAAGAGGAAGAATGTACTATCACTGGGGGACCCTGGGGTTGACCAGGGGCCTTTATAATGTAACAGTCTCCTAGGTGTCACTTCTGGCCCTAATCATAGTTCACTGCTAAGCTGCTGAGTCTGGTAGTCAGTGTTCTTCATGACCTGACCTTTTACTCTTCTGCTACTCCTGCTTAGGGAAACTCCAACCCTGGAGGAATCCAGCCAGCCCTCCCTGCTCCCTAAGAGAAGCACTCCTGTTGAGCTCTTCTGGCAAAGACCACACCTGTGCTGAATGAGGCTCTTGACAAATTTAAGTTCTCCAACCTCAACTGGGCTTTGAACACTGCCTAGCAATCTTCCTGGAGAAGGCAATGGCAACCCACTCCAGTACTCTTGCCTGGAAAATCCCATGGATGGAGGAGCCTGGTAGGCTGCAGTCCATGAGGTCGCTAAGAGTCAGACAGGACTGAGCGACTTCACTTTCACTTTTCACTTTCATGCATTGGAGAAGGAAATGGCAACCCACTCCAGTGTTATTGCCTGGAGGATCCCAGGGATGATGGAGCCTGGTGGGCTGCCGTCTATGGGGTTGCACAGAGTTGGACACGGCGGCAGCAGCAGCAGCAATCTTCCTGGAGAAGGCAATAGCACCCCACTCCAGTACTCTTGCCTGGAAAATCCCATGGATGGAGGAACCTGGCAGGCTGCAGTCCATGGGGTCTCGAAGAGTTGGACACAACTGACCGACTTCACTTTCCCTTTTCACTTTCACGCATTGGAGAAGGAAATGGCAACCCACTCCAGTGTTCTTGCCTGGAGAATCCCAGGGACGGGGGAGCCTGGTGGGCTGTTGTCTATGGGGTCAGACAGAGTCGGACACGACTGAAGCGACTTAGCAGCAGCAACAGCAGCAATCTTCCCATAGTCTCAGACAACACTCATCCACAACTGACTTTCCTCTTTCTCTTTTTTATGTCACCTTCAATTTCACTCCCTCCTGCACTCTAAACACATCTTAAACTCTTACTTGACAGAGGATAAAGGACAGGATGATTTCCTCAACTCCATGCCCGCCTTCCTTTGACTTCTGTGTGCCTCATCCATCCTTACTGCCTTCTCTAGCACAGTGTTTAAAGCGTCTCTTGCTAAGTGTTTCTATTTTTGCTGGTGATTCTTAGCTGAATCAGATCCAATGCCTTTTTATAAAAAAGTATTTTGTAACTCCCTTCCCCTTTAATACTGAGAAATGAATATAACCTACCTAAATACATAATTACATTTTAATTGATTTTATGACATAATTAAAAAATAAAAGGAAAGTAATATGCTTTTTAATATGTAAAGGCTCAGATACTATTATACTGAATACACAGTAAGGTAGAAAAATCCTTATACCTCAATGTAGAATCACTGTGTGCTAATTATGAATGTGTAGACAGATTCAGGTACTTAATCTTAGAACTCATGGACTTCCCTGGTGGCTCAGATGGTAAATAATCTTCCTGCAATGCCCGAGACTCAGGTTCCATCCCTGGGTTGGGAAGATCCCCTGGAGAAAGAAATGGCTACCCACTCCAGCATTCTTGCCTGGAGAATTTTATGGACAGAGGAAGCTAGCGGGCTACAGTCCATGGGGTCGCAAAGAGCAGATGAGACCGAGTAGGACTAACACTTTCACTTTCAGTAGGAATAAAAATGCCATTTCAAAATGGTAAGTAATGCTTTATAAAGTATTTTATATATATAAAGATTTCCCAGTGAAATCTTCCCTTGATTTATACTGTGGTTGAATCTTTGGGAAATTTAATCCATATTAAAACTATGTAAAAATTACTTTCTGTCACTGAAAAACAGTGCTAGGTTCCAGGCTCAGATAATTCTAAATAGAGTTTTCACCTTCCTGACTAGTAGCTCATTTGAAAGCTGCTTGGAATGTGGAAACTTTCTTCACTATATCACCCAGTGCAGGACGCACCACATCTCTGGACTCTGCCCATTCGATGCCTTAACAGCCCCAAGTCACCCTGATAACCCACACAATTCCAAGGTGCCTCCTGACAGTGCCACCACCCTTGTATGGATGGACCAGTTGGTATTCTGGATCTCTTTCCAGTGAGTCTGTTTCATCAGTTAGCCCTTTGTTTTCAATCTTAAACCTTTCCTTCTCTACTTGATTTTTCCTCAATCCTGTGTCATAATAAAGTCATCCCCACCCAGCACTAAGTTCTGCACTGGCCCGTGTACTGCCTCTCCCCCTGCCATCTCCCAGATCAACAGCACAGCAACCTGCCAGGGCTATTCCTTTCCCCTCACCTCCATATCCTCCCTAACTCACTGTCATTTCTATCAAGGAAACCATTCTTTCAACATTTATTTTTAATTGGAGGATAGCCGCTTTACAATATTGTTAGTTTCTGCCATACATCAACATGAATCAGCCATAGGTATACATATGTTCCTTCCCTCATGAACCTGTCTCCCACCCCATCTCACCCCTCTAGGTTGTCACAGAGCATGTGAGCTCCCTACGTCATACAGCAAATTTCCACTGGCTATCTGTTTCACATATGGTAACGTGTATGTTTCCGTGTTAGTTTCTAATCTGTCCCACCCCTCAGCTCCACCCACTGTGTCCACAAAATCGTTCTCTATGTCTTTGTCCCCACTGCTGCCCTGCAAATACGCTCCTCAGTATTTCTAGATCATCTTTCTAGATTCCACATATATGTGTTGCTATATCATATTTTTCTTTCTGACTTACTTCACTCTATATAATAGGCTCTAGGTTCATCCACCTCATTAGAATTAACTCAAATGTGTTCCTTTTTATGCTGAGTAATATTCCATGGTATATATGTACCACAGCTTCTTTACCCATTCATCTGTTGATGGACAGCTAGCTTGCTCCCATGTCCTAGCCATTGTAAATAGTGCTGCAATGAGCACTGGGGCACATGTGTCTTTTTAAGTTCTGGTTTCCTCAGGGTATATATGCCCAGTAGAGGGACTGTTGGGTCATATGGTAGAGAGGCAAGAGTCATTGCCACTGGGACACTCTAACTTCATAAGTTCACAGACAGCAGCTGTGTGCCTGGAGATAGCTGTGAAAACGGGCAGGATATCATTCTTGTATAAAGACAGGAGAGGGATCAGCTAACCCAGACTACAGAAGCTCTAAGAACTGAGCCTTTAATGACCGCAGAAACACATTGTGCAGGATACAAAAGGTCAGGAAACATCTCAGACAGGACCTGCATTAACACAGGCACATTTTCACAGGAGTAAGGATCTCACCATTTGCCTCTGTATGTAGCCAGCATAATGCCTGGTAGGGCATAAGCACTCAATAAATATTTAATAAATCATTAAACAAATTCTTGATTTGTAGTACCAAAAAGCTTTGAGTAGCTGGTTCTGGGAATGGTATTCTAAGGTTTGTTTCTTTGTTATTCTGCCCTTGTATGCTTTTTGGCTCCGTCCAAGTTTTCAACAATGAGCACAAACTCCTTTTATAAGTCTTTTCATAGTCAGAAGTGTTTCATGGAAACAAAAGGAAGCGACTGCGTAATGTAGTCATGAGGCCATGTGGGTGGTGGGGGTGGTGACACCAGGGAAGAATAAAGCTCCTGCCCACTCACTATTTCTGCACGCTGCCCAGTGAAGGAATACACCTTACCCAGAACAGCTAAGAAGGAAAGGTCATCCCTGAGCCCTGAGCGTCATTGGTGACCTCTATCCTTCTCCCTCCCACTATCCCTCTCTCTTTTGTAAAGCAGAGAACTGTGTGGGCTGCATGTGAAGAAGGTGTTGAGACAGGAAAATGATAGGGGTTTTCCATGCATTCCAAAAACTGTGCGGGAATCTGTTCTTTCCAACCAAATGAAAAGCTATTTAAAAGTCAAACCCTATTGTGAATGGTGCACTGGGGTGGATCGCTCGGGACATCCCTAGCGTGTAAGAATGAAATACTCCCACGAGGGCCAGAGAATCCTCAGTGTACTGGCACCAAACTGCGTTTAAAGGCCATGGAATTCTGATGATAGCATTTCCCTCACTCCCTCAGCTTCCCCCAAACAACAATATCACCAAACACTTCATACAACTGCCAATGAGGAAACAATCGCCAAGGATTACTGCTGCTGCTGCTGCTAATACTAAGCAAAAGCCAGTGATGCTGCAAATTAAGGGGTAGGGGTAACAGAGAAAAATAAATGCTTTCAGATGGCATTTGAAAGGAACTGGAGCTTGTGGAGTGACAGCAATGGTGGGGGGGTGGGGGTGGGTCGGGCTCAAAATCTGAGGGGAAATGATCAGGTAAATAAGCTCTCTGCAATAGGCTGGCCACATCTGGATACAAGTTCAAGGTCATTATAACCAAAAAGAATCTTTTGGTTTTGCCATCCAAAAAGGCATCAATGATGCCATCATTTTCCAAGGTGAAGTCTCTTAGGAGAATGAAAAAGGAGAATCCCTCCTCTTACAACTATCTGGTGCTTCCCCCAACACAGCCTGTTTGCCCACTATCCAGGAAACCCAGTTCCTTTGTGACCCTCAGGTCACCACTGCTGTCACCTTCTGCCATTAGCTTTTCAGTATGCTTGTTGTTAATCATGTGTTGGTAAATTTTCCAACAGCTAGATTTGGGGGGGCATCTTTCCCACCTGATTACATTTCAAAATCATTGAATTTACCCACATCTCCGACCATGACCAAATTCACATCCCATATCCCCACTGTTGTTCTTGGCTTCTGCCCAGACTTGTAATGTATAAAACACAACCTCATTAACCAACTGACGTAGGATCCCAAGGTGATGCCCTCTTTTTGTCTTTCCTCCTAGTCTCTCTGACCAAATCTTTAGAATCCTGACGACAAAGTATGCTCAAGAAATGTTCTGAGTTGATTAACTGAAGATTCCTTTGGTGATTCTTTTCTCTTTATCTATCGGTATTTTCCCCTTAATTCTTTACTTTCAGTGCAGCAGCTCCTAGATACACAGAACATTGATAGTTTTAATTATCAACTCTGATGAATGTGAGTGGCAAACTGATTTGTCTAGCTCTAACCCAGTGCCTTCAAACTCCTGCAGTGCCTTCTCTGAGTGTCCTTACAGCAAGTTATAGGTAAGTATTTAAACTCTTTCTATAGCCTTCACTGAGGGTAACTCCCCTTTCACACACTGTACATTTCATCTCTAAAGCTGGATTTTAAAGATAGTATAGACATATTAATAACACCTTTATTACATGCCTCCTTCATGTCTCTGATGCTGTTACACTGATAACATTTATAACTACATCATCATTGAGGCATGGATGCCAGAAATAATGAAGTGTGCTTTCTGAAGGCTGAAAGCAGAATAACCAAATACTGAACTAAAACCAACATCTGCTGCATTTCTTTTTAGACCCTTTTTCTCTATCAAGGGCATAGGCATGAATCCATGAGGCTGAGAAAGGCAGAGTCTAGCAACAAAAAATACCATCCTATGTTCAGAAATCGGAGAAGGCAATGGCACCCCACTCCAGTACTTCTGCCTGGAGAATCCTGTGGATGGAGGAGCCTGGTAGGCTGCAGTCCATGGGGTCGCTAAGAGTCAGACACGACTGAGCGACTTCACTTTCACTTTTCACTTTCATGTATTGGAGAAGGAAATGGCAACCCACTCCAGTATTCTTGCCTGGAGAATCCCAGGGATGGGGGAGCCTGGTGGGCTGCCGTCTATGGGGTCGCACAGAGTCGGACACGACTGAAGCGAGTTAGCATAGCATAGCATAGCATGTTCAGAAATACTTCTCTCTTTGACTGTAGGTTTACTCAGACATGTCAGAAGTCTTTTTTTTTTTTTTTTTTAAGATGTTTGTAAGTCTTCACAAGGGCTTCCCTGGTGGCTCAGTGGTAAAGAATCTGCCTGCCAATGCAGAAGTCGTGGGTTTGATCCATGGGCTAGGAAGATCCTCTGGAGAAAAAAAATGGTAACCCACTCCAGTCTTCTTGCCAGGGATATACCATGGACAGAGGAGCCTGGAGAGCTACAGTCCAGGGGTCACAAAGAGTGGGACACAACTTTGCAACTAAACAACAACAAAGTCTTCATGCAAAGATTGGTTCCAGGCCATCATATGACCCTCAGTGTTTAAGTCCCTGTTAGCCCCATGCTACACACATATACACACAAATGTGATATTTTCAGTGCCTGCTATGTAACAGGTTCTATAGATAAGTGGTTTTAAATATATATATATATATATATATATATACACATACATATATATATACACACACACACAATTTCGAATTTTATGATAATTCTATGAGGAACTTTCACTTAAAAGGTCGGGGGGGGGAGTTGAATATTCATATTTGTATGTGCTGTGCTTTCTTGCTCAGTCATGTCCAACTCTTTGCAACCCTATGGACTGTAGCCCACCAGGCTCCTCTGTCCATGGGGACTGTCCAAACAAGAATACTGGAGTGGGTTTCCATGCACTCCTTCAGGGGATCTTCCCAACCCAGGGATCGAACCCAGGTCTCTCACATTGCAGGTGGATTCTTTACCATCTGAGCCACCAGGGATGCCCAAGAATACTGGAGTGGGTAGCCTATACCTTCTCTAGGGGAACTTCCTGACCCAGGAATCGAACCAGGGTCTCCTGCATTGCAGGTGGATTCTTTACCAGGTGAGCTATCAGGGAAGCCCTCATATTTGTATATTTCTCCACAAAGATGGTAGTAAAAGGATTTTCCTTAAAAGCATAAACACACAAGGACTAAGAGAATGGAACTGTGACTCAGAATGTGACTGTATTTTGAATATTTACCTATACCTATACAACCACAAGGTAGAAGCTGGAAGCAGATGGGAAGGTAACAGGAGCAAAATTAGCAAAACCCCCAGCACAGAGCAAGGGAAGACCATCAGTGAGCAATTTGCTCTCAGAATCCCAGAAAGGCTCAGAAACGGAAGAATCCAGGGATCTGTGGACATGGGAGTGCAGGTGGGTTCTGAAAACAGGAACACTGATTGGAAATGGGACAAAGAAAAGATCTTAGAAACATCAAGAAAATAAAGAGAACCAACAGCAAAGGAAAAACTGGTGATGTACAGAAGTTAAGGATCAGAAAGTCAGTAGATTCCTCAATGCCAATGCAGGAAATTAATGTCTGCAAAGATCTGAGAGGACATGTATTTCCAACCCAAAATTCTACATTTGACTCTCATGCAAATAACAGAGTGAAATAAAGGACTCTCATATTCAAAATCTTTTCACATTTACCTTCTAGGCATTCTTTCTCGGGAAGCTACTAGTGCATGAGCTACACCAAAGTAAGCAAAATACGAGGTAAGCTAAGACAACTAAAAACACTAAGATCCAAGAAACAGAAGATCCAGTACAGCAAGAAGGGAAGGGACTCTCTAGGAGGATGCTGAACGAAAATCCAAGAACAGTAGTAAAGACAAGATCTCAAAGCCACAATCTGGGAAAATGACTATCTCAGATGGAGCAGGTAAACCAGTGAAAGCCAGGACTCCTGGACGTGTTCACAATAATGAAAGGAGATTCCCTTCAGTGGAGAATATGGGATGGACAGTGATAAGGATGTTGAAAAGTAGTAAAAATGGAAATAATTATCATCTCCTGGAAAGACCTACCAGAAAATACAAATGTAATTATAACAAACTACATGGATTGGCAGTAAATACTTTTTACATAAATATAACAATGCAAACTTTTAATAATAATCTAACCAAAAAATACGATACAATTCTAGAAGACTTCAAAAAAGCATGTGGAACTGAGGGTATATCCTCATTTCCGATAACAAAAGTCAGAGATTATAGCTAAAATCAGAAAAGCAAGAAACTGCAGTACAAATAAGTCATTTATAAATATTGCAGTAAATATAGGAAGGAAAAGGAGGGTTAGGCTCTCAGGAAGTGGAACCAGGGCATGCAAGGGTAGGCACAGGATTTCTCTTTGTTGGTTGTTATGGGCTGAACAGTGTCCCTCTCAACTCTATGGGTTAAAGCCCTAACCCTCCAGCACCTCAGAATGTGACTGTATTTGGAAGCAAGGCATTAAAAGAAGTGATTACGATCAAAGGAGGTCATACGGCTGGACCTAATCCAGTCTGGTGTCCTCATGGGAAGAGATTTGGATCCCCAGAGACACACAGAGGGAAGACCATGTGATGACGCAGGGAAAAGGCGGCCGTCTGCAAGCCAAGGAGAGAGGCCTCAGGAGACATCAAACCTGCTGACACACTGATCTAGGGCTTATGCCCTCCAGAACTGTGAAAAAATAAAGTTCTGTGTTTTAAGCCACCCAGTCTGTGACACTGTGTTATGGCAGCCCAAGGAGACTAATACATGTTAATGAGTCATGTAAATATTGGACTTTTTAAATAATGTACCAATATTACTTCTATCAAAGTATGAAAAATAGTTAATTAATATAATACCCATGTTGACATAGCTCCCCTAAGAATGAAAACTAGAGGTCAGATTAGTTGAAAAATGTGTACAGGGTGACACATCTAAAACCAGGTGTGTCTCACCCTGGGTCCAGAGAGTTCCATGTATCTTCCGGGGTCCTGGAGGCCCACAGAGGCCTCAGCCCCCTTGAGTTGGCAGCCCTGGACCCTGACTGCTCACAGCAATATCCTGGACTTCCCTGGAGGAAAACACCCTTTGTATCCTTTTTTCTTAGGCTACTATTACCATGTGACTATCATCTTGGTTACAAAGCTCTGCAGGTTGGTGATGGACAGTAAAGAATGTCAGCTCTTCAATTCTTCAAATCTTCTCATCAGTGTCCTTTTGAACACCACTGCCCAACTCAACAGTATGTCTGGGACTAATTCTGGCAGAAGGACGTGGTCCTTGTACCAGGGGACCTGAACCCAGAAGCTCTCTTGAGGTCTGCATTAAAGGATGAAACACTTTTATTTCTTTAATTAAAGAAAGAGTTCACATAGGTCACAATGCTATGAATCTGTGTCAAAACCAGAGAAGGGATGAAATTACAAAACACTCTTGGAGAACTTCCCCTCTCTTCCCAAGGATATGCAATGTGAAAAGGAGGTCCCAGCAGCAGGGCTGAGTCTCGGAGCGCCTTCCTGGGAAGGTGAGTCTGTGTTTTGAGCCCAGCTGCTGTTAGCATTTGCGTAAATCAGAGAAAAATGGAGGATGTTGTCAGGAACCAAAACTTGTGATCTTCTTCCTCTTTCTAGGTTCCAGAGTTGGTGAACATGGTGGTATATTCCACCACACCACAATTCAACTCTTGGTAAAAAAAAAAAAACAAACTCATCATTATCAGAATTGTTGCAGGAGCACTGAACACAGTGATCTTCATCAACTTAAAGAAAATGGCTAAGGCTGGCTGCTACAAAGAGGCATCTGTAGAGCATTTGGGAAGGGCTGGGAATACAGAGAATGAATTGCCAGGATTTTCTGTGTTCACGCTTATCTGACTGGCTTCAAACATGAGAATAAAAATGTTTTAAACACAAACACATACATATATGTGTACACGTTAGTGAAGTGAAAGTCACTCAATCGTGTCCGACTCTTTGTGACCCCATGGTCTATACAGTCCATGAAATTCTCCAGGCCAGAATACTGGAGTGGGTAGCCTTTCCCTTCTCCAGGAGATTTTCCCAATCCAGGGATTGAATCCAGGTCTCCCGCATCGCAGGTAGATTCTTCACCAGCTGAGCCACAAGGGAAGCCCCGTGTACAGGTTAGTGAAGTCACTCAGTCGTGTTCGACTCTTTGCGACCGCATGGATTGTAGCCCACCAGGCTCCTCTGTACATGTTAGCTGCTGCTGCTATTGCTGCTGCTACTAAGTCGCTTCAGTTGTGTCTGACTCTGTGCAACCCCACAGATGGCAGCCCACCAGGCTCCCCCATCCCTGGGATTCTCCAGGCAAGAACACTGGAGTGGGTTACCATATCCTTCTCCCATGCATGAAAGTGAAAAGGGAAAGTGAAGTCGCTCAGTCGTGTCCGACTCTTTGTGACCCCATGGACTGCAGCCTACCAGGCTCCTCCATCCATAGGATTTTCCAGGCAAGAGTACTGGAGTGGGGTGCCATTGCCTTCTCCAGTACATGTTAGAGGTTTAGTCAAAAGTCAGTGAGCACAGGTTAGAAACCCTGCTCTGCCATATAGTGAGGACACAGGGTAGTCAGTTTGTTTTTGACTTTTCTGTATTTCTCTTGTATTTCTAATTTCTAAAATGAGAAGAGGGAGAGAGAGGGGAAGGAGGTGACCACCAACTTTTGCAGTGAGATCTGGTAATAATGTATGTTAAGTATCTGCTCAGTGTAGAGCAAAATATCCACATTCCCAACATGTTAAGTACTTTAACAATAGTAACTATTGAAGAAAATGGAGATTTGAGATAAAAAATAAATCCCCTAGATAATAACTTGAATACTCATAGCTGACAACGTAAGGAACTTATGTTCTTTACTTTCCTTTAAGCAAAAGAAGTAAAAAAAAAAAAAACTTAAGCAACAATCAGGGTAAAGATTCTCCTCTCCAGGGAATACAGGTGACTTGAGAGACAAACAGGCTTATGTTTAAATATCAGCTCTGACATTTTGAATGAGTGACCACATCTTTTTCAGCCTCCTTTGACTTCTCTATAAAACAGAGGGGATATTGGGTTTGTGTCAGCTTGAAATGAGAAAGCTCAAAGTGTGACGAAGTCTCAGTGCTCACTATGCATGTGTGTGTGCTAAGTCACTTCAGTTGTGTCTGACTCTGTGGCCCTATGAACTGTAGCCTGCCAGGCTCCTCTGCCGATGGGATTCTCCAGGCAAGAATACTGGAGTAGGTTGCCATCCCCTCCTCCAGGGGGTCTTTCCGACCCACTGATCAACCCCGTTTCTTATGTCTCCTACATTGGCAGACAGGATCTTTACCAGTAGTGCCACCTGGGCAGACCCAGTGCTCACTATACTCTTCTCTGATTCCTACCTTTTACCCCATCCTTTTCTGACCAAACTGAAAGCTCCTCAAAAGCAAGCGTCAAGCACCAGTCCTTTAAAGCAACTAAGACAGCGGTCCATAGAGAGGGGCAGTTATCGCTCAGTTGATCTTCAATTTGCCTTTCTCCCTGCACGGCTGAAGGCACTAGACCTCTCCCAGACACGTGTGAATGACCTAAATAATTTTTTCTAATCTTCTCCCCTTGCTCATTAAAAGAAGAAAAACAATCCAGGGCAAAACCTGCATTTTGAAAGGATTTGCTGTTATTCTTTCCTTTGTACTGGAGTAATTCTTGCTTTTCTTGCCTTGTGCACATACTTGAACTCCATGGTGATTAAAGGTGATGGTAGACAAGCCACGCCTCCACGCAGGTGTCTCCTGTTTGTGTCTAGGCTATAAAAAGAATTGCTAAATTCACTCTTCTCTTTTCTCTAGCCATGGCTCTCTAGGATGTATGTTGGTGAAAAGGGAGTATAAAATTAAGCAGGTACTCTGTATTTACAAAACACAGCAAAGCTACCTGTCCCCCAAAGCAGTCAACCTTCCCATAAGGTGTTGGGTATCCTATGGGATCTGGGTGTAGTCCATTGTTCTCCATCTTTTCCCAGGAGACACTGCACATCATCACAATTCACCTGAAGACCATTTTCTGTGTTCACTCTTGTTTGGCCTCAGGTATTCACTTTACTCTAAATCCATGCTTCACAAACATCTTTGTGTATGACCTAAAGCAAGAAATATATTTAACCTGACAGCTATGTAGCATAAGCACGCATGTACAACTACACACATGAATGAAACAATAATTTTAGAAGACTAAACTTACTATGTGTGGTAACAGCAGTATTTTCTGTTCCATTTTAGTTCTTTTAAGTTTTAGTCCTCAATGCAACTCTCTTTCACAATCCATTAATGGTTCACAAGCTGCAGATGAAAAGTACTGTCTAATGTTTATAGTGAGATTAGCATTTATTAATTCATTTACTTTCATAACACTGTGAAAAAATTAGATTCTAATATCACAATTCCCATATTTAAACTGAGAAAAAGTAGGATTCAGAGATTAATTAACATGCCTATAGTCACTCAGCTAATTGGGGCCAAAGTCCCAACCTTTTCACTATGCCAGGCATGCCACCCCCACCCAGACTCCCTGGCACATTGTTGGCACAGACCATGGGGGTGTTAGTCAGGATTCTTTCAGGGGCAAGTAATAGAAAGTCCAATTGAAATGGCATCCATTATAAAAACTGGTCCTTATCTTAAATAAGTAGCTTTGAAGTCAAGTTGATTATATTAGCAGCTTGAAAAACACCTTCAAAGACTCACGCTGTCTTCAGCTCTGTCATCCTTAGTATGTTCTCTCTGTTTTCAGATAATTCCTCTCATGGTCTTAAGATAACAGTCCAACCATGGCAGCCTAAGGAACCATTTCCAAAGCTCAGCCCCTTCTTTTCTCCTTCTGTAAGAGTGAGGAAGACTTTCCCAGGAGTTACCTACGTTTCACAGTCCAGAAAGGCAGCCCTGCAAGCCAGTCCTAATCTAAACACTGGAAAGGATGGAGGGATTCCACAAAATGCTCAGAATCAGCCCACAGGACTGAGAAGAGACCAAATCCCCGCAGAATTCCTTTCCTTCACAAGAGTCAAACACATTCCAACTTCCATTCCCCAGGATGCACACAGAGTAGAGGATGGTAATGACAGAGTGAGGCAAGCGAGAGCATCCTTTCACAGTGGGTGCAGATAAAACTTCCCGGAAGGTGATGGGTGCCACAGCATCTCCCTTACTCTGCCTGGTTAGATGAACTAATCCCTTCAGCTTCTACTTGGGGTGCTTCCTCTAGCTACCTCTGGTCCCTTAACTGTGTCACTCCTGTTTACCCAATCTCTAATCCACTCTAGGCCAGTCCATACTCTCCCTGTCCATTCTTCATCATTAACCTCATTCTTTTGGGCGATTATCCACCTGTCATTCTTTTCCTGTTTAATGAATACCTGCTATATGACAGACGGACGCTGAACTAAGCTATAGGAAAACAAAGATGAGGGGGCAGTCTCTGCCTATAATATCCAGGGGCCTTATTTACACACAGTGGCACATACACATATATACATATAGTAGTAATAGTGTTAGTCACTCAGTTGTGTCTGATTCTTTGGGACCCCATGGACTGTAGCCTGCCAGGCTCCTCCATCCATGGAATTCTCCAGGCAAGAATACTTGAGTTGGGCTGCCATTTCCTTCTCCAATATATACAAATATACATACTCAAATTTGGCATCTGAATGTAAAGGATGGCATGGAGCTCAAAGTCTCTAGGAAACAGAGCTGGAGGCAGAGGTCAAAGTGATGGGAGTTTACTTGGGAGGTGCAAACCCTTGGGCAGTGGGGTGAGAAAAAAAGGATTTAGGCTAAAATAAGCAAGGAAGGAAGAAAAGGGAAAGAAAGGGAAGCAGGGAAAATGGGAAGCAGTGTGTTGTGATGTTTTAGCACTGGCTCCTGCCTCACAAGATGCCGCCAAAAGACATTGTAGACAGCTTGGGAGGTGCTTTCACTGATAAGAATACAGGGGTTGTCTCAATGGCTTCAAGGGGAAGCTGTGCCTCAGAGCAGCCCAAGGACAGAGAAGGAGAAGTTAACCGGCCTGGTTCCCTTCCATCTCTGGATTCCCAATGGTCAGAGTTAACCCCCTGACTTTCTGAGTGTGTCATCTGGTCCCTTTGGTGGTTCCATGTGATGCCAGATTCCAAGCCTTGTGTTGTGCAGTTTCACCCAATTACAAAAGCAGAGGGGCACACACTGCATGACTGAGAGCTGGAATGGGGCAACTGAAGCTGGGGTACGGGTGCTCAGTCTTCATCTATTACACTGATGGTCCTGCAGGGAGAATGTGGATGGTATCTTCTCTCCTTTGAATGTCATATTAATCGTATCTCCTTTAGCCCATGCCAGCTTGTGATATGTAATACTGTAATTTACCATAAAAATATATATTTGGTCTTCTTCCCAGTTTCGGGTATAAAGCTCCCAGCACCCTTGGAATTTCCTAAGTGTTAAAGAGTAATTAAGTTGTCTTTTACTATGTTAATAGTGGCTTGGAAAACACTTAAGGATGGGGTCAGGGGGACCAATTTCAATCCCACCCACGGCTTCCAGGGAGAGGAGATGGATATTGATTTAATCTCCTATGGCCAATGATATACTTCCTCATGCAATGAAACCTCCATTAAGAAAAAAAAAAGGGGGTTTGAAGAGATTCCAGGTTGGTGAACACTGTAGATTTGGGGAGAGTGGTGTGCTTGGAGAGGGCATGGAAACTTCTGCCCTTTCCGCATCCCTTGCTGAATGTATCTCTTCCATCTGGCTTTCCTGAGTGATAGCTCTTTGTCATAAACCAGTGACCTGGTAAGTAAAATGCTTCTCTGAGCCACTCAAGCAAATTAATGGGCTTCAAGACAGGGATGTCTCTGGAACTCCAATCTATAACTTGTAGGTGCAGTTGACAACCTGGTTTGCCACAGGCCTCTAAAATGGAGGAGGCAGGGATGGAGGGGTGAAGGTGGGTGTCTCTCCATTAATAATACTGAGTCTTGTGGATGGAAACTGGCTTGTTAAACATATGTTTCTACTGTTTCTCCAATTGCCATTAGCTATACCATGTCGCCTGCTGAAACTCCTATAGTAACATGCATCCCTTTGAGTAAATGCAATAAATTAGAAACGGGGTTGAGATGATTACTTCTCCTTTTTTGCAAAGCCAAAAGAGGAAAAAACAACTCCAAGAGGTCTTTCTCTAACTTCATGGTGCAGAAGAGTAACAGGATGACTTGTTAAAAGACAGATTCTGGGACCCACCCCTAGAGATTCTTACTCTAGAAATCTCAGTTGGGACTTGATAATCGGCATTTCTAACAAGAACCCAGTTGGTTCTGATCAGTTAAAGGACCACATTTTGAGGAGTGCCAGTATCAGCCAAGATAGAAGAGGCAAATATTAACATCTTGACTTAAATCTTTACTGTTTTTGTTCAGTCGCGTCCAACTCTTTGCAACCCCATGGATTGAAGCATGCCTACTAGCCAGGCTAAAAGAAGTATGTTTTCTTCAAAAGATACCACCTAGGGTGGCCATGTACATATCTAATCTGGAGATATGTACAAAATACTGATGAAATACATTTCTAGGCCCAAGATGGAGTGGCTTCTGCCTGAGACACTGCGTCAAAAAACCGAAATATTACAACTTTCATGTTCCTCCAAATGCTTCTCCTGAGCAGATATGCAGCATATCCCAACAGCCAATCCCCAAAAAACAACCCACCTCTGGCTTCTCACCCCAAACAAGGTTGACCATTTGTCCCCAGCCATGCAGATATTTGGGCAGAGGAGCCTGGTAGGCTGCAGTCCATGGGGTCGCGAAGAGTAGGACATGGCTGAGCAACTTCACTTTCACTTTTCACTTTCATGCTTTGGAGAAGGAAATGGCAACCCACTCCAGTGTTCTTGCCTGGAGAATCCCAGGGATGGGGGAGCCTGGTGGGCTGCCATCTATGGGGTTGCACAGAGTCGGACATGACTGAAGCGACTTAGCAGCAGCAGCAAGCAGTATTTTCTATTTGTCTCTTCCTTGCTCTTTATTCTTTATCCCATAAAAGCTTCTTGCTTTCTGCCCTCTTTGGCAGTTCTCCAAAAGATTTTCCATTTCATTAAAGTTCTTTAGTACCACCCGAATTGACTTCTTTCATCATTTTTAAACAGTTTTTCAGCAACAAAATTGTTTCGTAAAAGTTTTTGTAAAACACCACAAAAACCCCAACCCAGCAGCACATCCACCTCAGGTATTAATCTGCTCAGCTAAAGTAACAAGATCTTCTAGTTTCAAAGAACTGAATGCCATCTTCCGGTACACCTGCTTATTTTATGCCTAAGAACTGTGGCCCAGGAGGTGTAAATATCTACAAAAATGGCAAAATCCTACTAAGACAAACTAGAATTACCATGACCACCACGGGGAACTTTCCAAAGAGACAATTATCGTTCATTTAAGAAGTGCACCCGAGAGTGTTGCCCAAATCAACAAAGAAAATGGGATATCTATTTTAATTGACATGCCAAAGCCTCCAAAAAGCAAGGCTGCCCCAAAGCTTCATCGAATGTTTCATTATAAAAGGCGAATGAAAAATTAAAGACCTGTCTAAAACAAAACATCGAAAGACTAAGGTGACTCCTACCACCAGCCTCTATCCTCTGTTATGTAAGTACTCACTAAGCTTCCAGTGAATTGCTTTTCCACTCTGAAGAGACCAGAAGACCATAAATAAAGTCCACTAAATAGTTTTAAAGCCAGAAACCTAGAACGCTCCCCTTTGTTGCACCCTCCTGGGGTCCATGGTCAAAACTCTCCATGCTCCCTCACACAGTAGTGTCCGACTCTTCGTGATCACATGGACTGCAGCCTGCCAGGATCCTCTGTCCATGGAATTCTCCATATAAACATACTGGAGTGGGTAGCCATTCCCTTCTCCAGGGGATCTTCCCAGCCCAGGGATTGAACTCTGGTCTCCTGCACTGCAGGCAAATGCTTTATCACTGAGTCACTGGGAAAGGCCCCATCAAAACACAGGCCCAAAGTTCTCTCATTTACATTCAGTCAGGATACAAGGGGAAAAGTTTTGTCAAATCGTTCCATAGCAACTCCCTCCTCAAAAGAGGGTCCCTCCTGGGGTTAACCAAACTCCCAGAAATTCTCCAGTAAACTGCTACTGGTTATTTCCTCAACAGCCCAGGGGAAGCTAACATTAAAATTAATGAAAAATCTTGTCAAATTCTAGTAGACACAAGACTACATTTGTCTGGAGGCTGCACATGGGCTCCTAGGATAAACAGCAAAAGCCAAGGAAGGGTGAAGATTCTTACCAGTGTCTGCTCTCCTCAATCTCTGCGGTGACCCGTTGAAAAAGGTAACATTTCAAGTTTTCCCTTCCTTTCCAAAGCCTCGGTCATTGACTGGGGACCCTTTCTCACCCAGGAACAGCCGTTGCCTCATTGTTTGTTTCATTTGTGTCGTGTCAACATGGCGTGGCTTTCTGCTTGCCCGAGGAACGCAAGTTGTCAGTTCTTACGTGTGCAGGCAGCTTAATCATCCGGCTGGGGTCGGGTAGGAAGTCCAAAAATACAGCCGGACAGAAATGTAGGCTGCACTCTGTTTGCCGCTCAGATAGAGTGGGACAGGGGAAGGGTTGCACTTCGTTTGTGGCTAGAGTTTTACTGAGTATGCCCAGCTTGGAGGAACTATCTAGGTCTTTCTTTGAATTGTCTTTGAGAGTGGCTCCGGATCTGGAGAGGCAGGTGTCCTTTGCAACCATTGTGGCGGAAAGATGTAGGACCCCCAAACCGGGATTCCCGGCCTCGGCGGATACAACATGCCTGACAAGAAAGCAAAGAGCCCAGAAACTGTATGGAACCACCACTGCCTGGACAACACCAAGGTGTGCTTATACTCGGCTGGAGATGAGAGAACTTTTATACTGGAAGGGAGAGGGGATGTAGTAATAAAGACAGAGATGGCAATTCTTTAGTAGAATGGGGACACAGAGCCCACGTTAACTGATATAAATAAAGCAAGCAGTGTATCTTACAGGCTTGAGTTCGTGGGCTGAGCTTTACACCCATTGCACTGAGTTTGACAATGAGTATTTGGAAATACAAGAATACCTACGACAGAAACAGCCTCCAAATCTGCAAACTGGGGAAGCACAGGTGGAATTCCATTAAAATAAGGCTGTGTGTGTGCAGTTTGTCCCTGTTAGGGATGGTGCTGTCTGGTGACACGGAATGTTTTGCTCTTGTAGGCTCAGAGCTGTGTGTGAGATGTTTCCAGATCAAAGATCTAAACCCAGGTAGACTCAGCACACCCAAGTTGGCCTAAATCAGCCTAGGGGAATACAGGGAAAAAGAAGGGCAACTTTTCTTTTGTTGCATAATCTCACTTAGGGGTGGTAGACTGAGGAAGGGATTTGCGTTTAGATCAAGCATTCCTGGAAGGGATGATTTGGGCCTCTGGAGGCTACCGCTGCTGTGGTTGCCTGTGGTGGTGGGAGAAAATGGTGAGGAGGCAGAGCACAGCTTATTCTATTTAACCTTATTCTACTAGTTAAGATTCAGGGCTTACACTTGTGCTGATTGATCATGAATACTGATTTTCTGCCATTCAGGAAGAAAAAAGAATTTGTGAGGAAGAGGCAGAGTCATTAGTTAGCAACCAGATAGAAAACTGTGAACTCTCTTTATCTAAACAACCAGACTAATTTTATGGTATCAACCCTAAATGTCTTGATCACCAGATTGAATTACGTCCAATATCAATTTGGTAGTGATATTCAACAAGTATTAAACACCTACTGTGTACCAGGGATCCATTTGAGGTGTGAGGGATACACTGGTGAGCAAAGACTGGACTCTCGTGAAGCTCTGTTCTGGTGGGAAAGAGACAATCAACACATAGAAAGTGAAGTCGCTCAGCCGTGTCCGACTCTTTGCGACCCCATGGACTGTATGTAGGCCATCAGGCTCCTCCATGCATGGGATTTTCCAGGCAAGAGTACTGGAGTGGGTTGCCATTTCCTTCTCCAGGGGATTGTCCCAACCCAGGGATCAAACCTGGGTCTCCCGCATTGTAGGCAGATGTTTTACCATCTGATTTTACCATCTGAGTCACGAGGGAAGTCACATGTCAACCTGTGGTGTTATAAAGGGAAGAAAGCAGGGTTACAAGGTGAAGAGCAAGGGAGCAGGAGTGCTTTTCTTCCATTTCTCCCGAGGTTTGGAGCTCATTTGTACCTCAGGACTTTTGCAAATGAAGTTTTCTCTGTCTGGACCCTTCTCTTCCTTTTGACCCTGTCAGCTCTTCCTTTTTGCCAAGTTACCTTTTGAGCTCCTTCCTCTCTGGAAGAGACCAAGCTCAGGTTCTTGTTCAATCACAGCACCTCAGCTTCTTTGCTATACTAAGGACACTTACGATGCTGCATGGGAACTGTTCAATGCCTTTGTCCCCTCTAAACCTTAAACTCACAAAAGCTGAATTATGTCTGTTCATTGATGAATCCTTACAGTCTTGGAGTTTGCAGAGTAGGGACCCAGCAAATAACTGTTGAGTATCTGAATAACTTTCAGTATGCCAGAACACTCAATCAGAGAAGTTCCCTTCCCAAGCCTTTTACTGTGCTTATCTTATAGGCCATCTACATAATTTGGCCTTTTTACTCTATAGCAAGATTAATCTACATAATTTGGCTTTATTGGACTGTAAATATGTAGTAATATATGATGTCAATATCCTTTATTTCACCTTAACAATCCTCATGGCTCTTGGAAACATGTGCTGACTGAACTACGAGTTAAAATGAATACTCTTATTTGTAAATGATCGAGTCATAAATAGGCAGAATCAACCCATGCTTTTATTTCCATTGCATATAAAAATTTCATATGAAGGTATTGATGTACAGTACTATCCCCATGGGCTGTAAGAGAGGCTAAGAAACCACTAAAAGAATCATCATTTGTAATGCTCACACACAATTGACCACTCTGAAAACATATCCAAAGAAATCAAATTTAAAACAACTAAAATCAGTAAGGATTTTTTTTCTTTTTTGTAATTATAGTGTCCCCATTGTACTGTTTAAAACAAAAGTAATCAAATTCCTTTGGGCCAGGGCTGCTAAAATCTACAGTTTGTGTCAAAAAAGAAAATGAAATAAAATAAAAGGAGGCTCATTTTTCCTAGAAAAAGATTCTCTCCTTTCACTAAGTTGCACATCCTGAGGGCTGGGCAGCAGTGGAAAGAGGTTTCCACATCAGCCACTGGGAGTTTTTCATAGCTTTCGGGAGCTGGCCTCTGCGCAAGGTTAAAATTTAAAATTCTAAAGCAAGTTAAGTTTCGCAGAAACACACATTCTAGAGAATGGTGACTCCACTATGCTATGTGAACTGGCATGATATAAAACTTTGTGTTAATGTATGAATTTACATACATAAGGAAATTGGATTCATCTTAGTTGAAGAAAAATTCCATGGTTTAAAGAAAATGACCTTTTTCATATTTTGTTTTCCTAACATGGCAGGAAGCCAAATAATAAAGTACTAACATGCATGGCCTATGGCTCTAGTTTCAAATCAAGTTCATTTGTCCATGTGCTCAAGTCGAAAAGACTTTTAATAATTATTGGACAAGAATAATTTCCCCAGTAGTGTTTGAAAATTAAAAAAAAGAAAAAATCAAATGTAACTAACCGAAGCAGCTCAGTTAGTATCTTATTGGAAAAAACACCATCATATATGCTTTGGTGCTTCGTGGCAGAAAGCATTTAAGGGCTTGTCTCTCAAGAGTCTCAGAATGCTCTAGAGGTTGACCATGGTTCTGTACAATCCAGCTGCTGCCAGAAACCCAATTGATTCAAAGCTCAGATGTAAAATGCCCAGCCCTAACCCCACCGTTACCTTAGTTTCAAATGCAGCAAAACAGAAGAAAATATTGGTTAAAGTTAAGGCACAGCCCTGGGACCAAAGACCTGCAGCTATGTTTTTATATTTTATATACCTTTATGTATTTTATAGTTTTCTTGAATCTTCCATAAACAAGCTCTAAGGTGACAAGACTATTTTATAGAAGAAAAGAAAATGTACAAGGAGTATGTATACACACCATTCATTCTCTCACCAAGAGTTTCCAAATATATCAACACCATCCCAATTCGGGATGATGTTTTAATAAGAACTGATAATTTACAATTAACATTACAGTATGTACATTACAATAAATACATGGTTGTAAACAGACAAACAAGACTGTATTACAGGTAAGGTCATTTGGTGAGAAAAAAATGCATGGCACAAAAAAATAAATAATGCATTCAAAAAGCATCATAAAGCTTTCGGTAAAATCCACTTCATTCAAGTTTTTTTTTCCTTGTCTACAATTTGTTCTATCTACATTATTTTCTTGTGAATTTTAAGTGACATAAAAGAAAAGAAAATTAAAACAGCATTATTATGTTTAGTAACTTGCAAGCTGAAATGTACTGGTTTTATGCAAACTTAGACATTTTCTTCCCCATACAGTACCCAGATACTGTATTTTCTTACAACATTTTAGGAAATGTAAAGCCACTTATAAAAGGATATTCTTTTTAAAGCAGTGTATAATTCTGAAGCACACTTCGGCGAGAGCAGAGGAGAGAAGAGAGGAGAAGCAGATTGTACAGTGCACTAGTCCCTGTCTTTTGGATATTTTTTCCTAAAATTTGATTGTCCATCATTGGGTATCTTCACACATGTGACCATTAAAACCAACAAATTGAAGAAATAAAAGGAGTCTCCCTTTTTTAGTGCTGTTATATACCTTTTCAGGTCTGGATTTGTGACATATTGCTGTTTTAATTTTTTTTTTCATTCTTAAGTTCTAGGCACTCTGTGGGGGAAATAGCAAGCATGAGGAAAGGGAGGGATTGAGAGTATTTGGGAGAAAGGAATAAACCTTAGATTCTTTGCCTTTTCTTCTAGACCTCCATCAGGAACAAAATTAAAATGCAAACAAGTTTCCAATTGTTCTTGTGAAACCACCTGCCAAACATAAAACTTTATTTGAAAGATTACTGTCTGAATTTTACAGGGGAATCTGATAATTAATTGGCCAATTCCTGTCTTGTGCTCTATGTCGAAGTTCACAGCTACCTAATTTTTCTATCAATGTTTCTAACCAACTGTGGCTCTCAGGGGATTAAAATAGTATCTTCAGCTTGGGTCATTTCCCTGGCTGATGATTTAGTGATTGAGACATCCACAATATAAACATTTTTCAGGATTACAATTCCATTTACTGTTCTATTTTCTGTTTGGTCAGATATTCCCTTAGCCTCTACTTGAGTTCTTGGATATCACTGTGAAAAATGATTATTTGGGCTCCAAGCTCTTCACAGAGAAGGTAAACATTTTTTAAGAGCTGAAATGGGAAGAAAGTCCAGACTAAATAAATGCCCCAAGATGCCAATTAAAGGTAAATACTGGGAATCAATCTCTAAAATTGCAATACAATTCTTGATGCTAAATTCAGCCAAGAGTGATCTCTACTCTTGAAGATTTATTCAGAATCTTCTTACCCAACTGAGTAATTTAAAACGGCATCACATCACCTAATCTCTGGTGCTAGGGGCACCATCAACTTCTTTTCATCAGCGTATTTAAAGTTCTCCTCCACTAGATGTACTTCTGGATCAATGATAACTGATAAAGCAAGAAATGCTATTATGTGTTATGTGGCTGTCCTTTAAGGAAGAGTCATTGCTACACTTAAAATCACGTCTCAGGAATATTCCTCATACAGTTCTTAATCCCGTGGTGAAATCATAGAAACAAAAGAGCATTCATTGTACTGGTGTTCATTAATACATTCTACTAATATTGTTAAAAATTACCTAGCTAGCCATTAACTTTTCTTTGTAAATCAAAAGTAAAAGCTAGTCATTATATAAGACCTCATGGCAGAAAAGAATGCTAACTCTAACTTGACTACCTGTTCTTTGCATCCATCAGAATGGTGGTGATATATTTGATAAGACCCCACGTGGTAAATGTGGACAGAGGTTCAAACACACACTGAATAATGAAGCAGCACAAGGGGAAAAAGGTTTTCTTACTATAACTGACTGTGAAAATAATAAAAATGAACATGAAATGTGTGGGTTATTACAAAGACATGCATTTGTGAAATGAGGGTCTACCACCACAGCAAAAAGTTATCAGAAGACACTAAGTGGGAAAATATCTAAAAAAGACTGACCATTTTAGCTACTGGGTATTTATATATCTCCCACTTGCTTCAGATAATACCAACTGATGACTGAGTGTCCACGAGGCTTGAGATACATTAGACAGAACACACATCAGAGTATTATGGAACACGTGTTCACTTTGCACACGGTGAAGAGAAATGTCAGTGGGGAGCAACTCTGCGTGTCTGAATAGACCAAAATGAAGAGCCAGCAAATGAAGACCTACAAAAAGGGTTTCCTGCAACATAAAGTCAATTTTTGTTTTTAAAATATGGAAGTCATTGGTATATAAAACAATGGGTCACTACAAATCAGTTAATTGCTATGAAGTCTAAGGTGCAAGTAAAATTTGTAAATTAGGTTTATCCAGTGTAGCACAGATTTGTACTGAAAACTTGCAAGTTACTCCTTAGAAAAAAATAACCAGTGGCAGATGAAGTTCTGAATGTAGTTTTTTAAATATAATACCTCAATACATTTAATAATAAAAGTAAGCTCTACAAAAAATCTGTTTTACATATCATACAAAATGTAGAGGTCAGTGCAGCTCACCGAACCACACTATTCAGTCAGGTATCAGGAAGACTTGAAATTAGAAAATTATGCAATTTCTGTGGCTCATCTTTTTCCTGGTAACAGCTTCACACTATGTCCTGTTCCTGACCCATTCGTTGCTTCACCCATCTGTTCACTGCATCCATGTAATAATGCCTTCTTTCTGCTGAAAATATTGCAAACAAAAAGAAAAAAAAAAACCCAAATCATCTTAACTTTGGGGCTGCCCAATGAGCCACACTCCCTAGAAAACACTTAAGAGTTGATTTTTCTCGGTTTCTTCAGCTTGATGGAGCCGCAGACCCGTGACTATGCTGTCCATGAAGATGTCCCTCTCATTCTGATGACATGGAGGTGAAAAAACTGGTGACGATATTCCTGAGCGCCAGACTGAATCGTCAAGGTCAGTTTTGTTCCACAAACATCCTGGCAGATGACAGTGAGGTGTGACCGTGGTTGTGGCATGTGACATGCACTTTGGAAACAACGTTTCTACTTAAAAAAACAAAAAACACAAACGAAAGGCATGGAAGTCTGGGCCCTGTTACGTGTCTGGGGAGGGGTCCCCGATGACACAGGCCTCGGGCTGGCTCTCCTCGTCCGCCACGGCCTCCTCTTCCACCTGCTCATCCAGGGGGATCTCGGTGGACTCCGAGTCCTGAGTGCACAGAGTCTTCGAGTCGCTGCAGCTAGTGTCTTCTTCAACTTGACTCCCACTGTCCTTCTCGGTGTCTGACTCGCCGTCTTCCTCTAAAGTCAGTTCAAACTGGAACTTCTCTGTCTGACCCTGCCTGCCCTCCTCCTGGTCATCGGGCGCCGGGGAGGGGCTCTGAGGAATTGTGCTCTGGTACCATTCGCGATTGTCCTCCAAAGTGTCCAAAATGTCCTGGGCGTCAGGATGGACCAGGTCTGCCCACGTCTCCCACAGAGGATGAACGATATAGTCTATGAAGCCCACCTGGTTAAAAAAAATATATCCAATGTGAGTACAGGATTAAGAAACAATGGAAAAGATTAAAGAGACCCAAATGTATTCAATTTATATACTGAATTAAATTTTTATATATGATATATAGAATTTATGTAAAATATATAAATGTAATATGCTTTACAAATATAACACTGAACCGAAGACTATTAACCTTAGTCTGGTAAAATAGTCACTATTTTAGGTAGCAGACTGTATGACAATGTTGTTATGAGCTGCAGAAAACAACTAATAGCTTATAGAATTCTGAGTCCAAGAGCAGGTTTGTGATGTAAAAAACCTCTGCTTGTTTACCTTGCTTGGTTTGAGGCTTGGACTTGATTTTAGAATAGTCCATTTATAGGTGGATCCAGATACACCGAAATAATGCCATGTATTCCATATGGATTCAAAAAACTTTATTCACTTATGAGAAGAGGTAGTTGAAATAATTCTACACATATGAATATGCTATACAAATCGAGTTATAATGAATATACTGTTCTATGAATAGATATATGACCATACGGATATACATCCTAAGAATCAAAGAATTTTGAGGCTTGCAAACATGAAGTGGGAATTGAGCTTGTCAGAAAGAAGGTAATTAAGATCACCCCATAAAAGACTGAAGGAGGTGCAAAAAAAGTAACCAAATGTTCCATGTAGCTGTGTTCTCTCTGAAAGCTTAAGGCATCACCTGTGATTTTTCCACAGATGCGTTGTGCTTGTCACACATGGGGCTTATCTCCATGCCCCGCTCCCTCTCTCGGTCCCCTTGGCGGAAGAACTCCTCCATGATGCGGTCCGTCCACTGGCGGTACAGCTGGAGAGGCTTGGTTGGGTTGCTCAGGTCGGCACAATGCACCATGTTCTGAAGGACCTAAAACAAACCAGTGCATGCTCTGTTTAGCACCCACTCCTTTTTTTTAAACTGGAAATTCACATCAGGTGACTGTGACACTTAAAAATACATGTTGTGTAAGAGTCGTTCCAGACGGCTCGACCATGATGTGTCTGTGTGTGGTTCACACTTGTATTAATAGTCCCAAAGTATGCCACTTCTACCGCATCTAGGTATCATGAGAGAAACTGTTTACATGCTCACTTCATTAAATTCAGAGCTGCTTAAGTGGTTGGTTTTGTGGGATATTTTTTTTTTTTTAACGCTCTTCCACTTGCAAAGGCCAATAGGATTTTGTCTGGTTAATTCTCAGCATGAAGAATCTGGATAAAAATCCTGCTTATAACTACCAAAATTATAAGCTGGGAGAAAGGAGACATAAATCCTATCTAAGCTAGACACACAGACATGAGTGTGTACACACAGACACAGAACAAAGTCAAATGCTTTACCTGGATCCTATCAGAATAATTATCAAGAAGAAGAACTCCAGAACTCGTCACTTTCTTAGTTTCAACCATAGTTTTCAAATCGGCCAGTAGATTCATGTGCTTTGACATGTCTGTGGCAAGTACCTTAAAAGACAAACAGTGTTTTAATAAGTAAAAAATGCCCAGAGGAAAAAAGTCATAATTTTCACATGAAAATATCATGGAGAACATGAGAAGAAATGGAGAACAATTCCGTCATCTAATAGCCCTGTGCGGGAATCCTTTACTACTTCTTGGGCCAGAATCTACTCCTCTTTGCTGTCAAGTTTCCTGGAAGCTCAGATAAATGTGTACAATATACAGAAACATTAATCACTAGCAGCCACTCTCATGGTGATAAAAAGGGCTCTTTCTCTGGATAAGACATCATCACATTTTGAAGTTTTTTAATTTCTTGGACTAGAAAGTGGTTACTGGACTACAATGGAGTGATTCACAGGTTGCTTACAGAATACTTTAGGAACAATATTCTGGTTAATTTTCTGCTTATCTAAGACATGTAATGTCTCCATTTCTCTGCATGTACAAAGCTGAACAGATAAAGTTTCTGATAACCAGAGATTTCCCTGTGTCTCATGAAAAATGCATAGAGAAAAGACGAATGTCATGGAAGTTTCTGCATGGAACTTCTGCTGACAGAGGTTTTTTCATTATTCTTAACTCCAGACTGTTAGCAGCAGAGCATCACTGCCAGCAGCAAGGCCAGCCTCTAGGACAGAAAGGGCAGCAATATCTTGAAATGTACAAGAAACTTTTATTTGATTGTCATCTCTTTCTTTTTTTAAGAAAACATCATAAATCACAGTTCTCTTTTTTGCTTTTTATCAGTTACTCACAATGTCAATGACCATCTTCCTTAATGACTGTCTTTGCTTTTTGGTCAAATTCTGGAAAATGTCACAGTTTTCTTCCTGAAGCAACTTAAAGCCCACGGCCAAATGATGGTTCTCCAGGACAGAAGAATCATTGTACATCAAGGCAAGTTCAGAGTCTTGAAAGAAAGACAAGAGGTAGAAGGTCAACAAAGCCATTTATGCTAAGTTTATCTTATTTTTCATATTCTGAGATATCTGGGGTTTTAGGAAGCAATTTCTCCTAAATGTTTCTACTTGCATTCCCATGACATTACAACACCTAGAAGAGAGTCCCCTAGAATCTTGAGAGTGGGCTTAACGCTCTTGGCAAATGATAAGTCAGTTCACACTGAGGCTTCGCCTTCTTCTGTTCTAAAGGGAAAGAAGAGTTAGGTGAGATTACCCTGAACCTCCTCTCCAGATCTGCTAGAGGCAGCTCCATAAGCTCAGCAGTAGAAAACATCATTCCTAACATCTGTAACACATCCAGAACAGAAGATGTATTCCTGATAAAGGTGGACTATCTATCCGATCTTTTATGTAATGTAAAGATCATGTGCCTTAGGGTAATTTGTACTCCAAGAGTGTACAAGACCAGCTTGGAACATACGAACAATATCAGGGTCTGTTCATGCTTGTACTTGTTTTGTTCACAGGATAGCTTTGTTCATTTTTCCATTTCCTTGTCCACATGTCTTGGCAATCACTATAAACATGTATGTTGCACATCCAAGATGCACACTGAGAGTTTCACACGGAGCCGGGTTTTGAGTTGTCTACATAACTCCAAGGTGAAGATTCAGCTGCTCCCCCATGACTGTCCTGGACCTCTGTTTTTTTTTTTTCTTTTTTTTCAATGAGAAATCCTACCTCTTTCCTAGTTCCTGTAAATAGCAGACTCAGGTCTATTAAAGTAGTCATTAAAAAAAAAAATGGTGCTTTATCTTGTTTCCACTTAAGTCACTGTAAAAACTAACACATGTATTGGATCTTTCTTTTGACTTGTGTGGAAAATATACATTATTTTCTAAGAAAGAAATACTCAATACTGCTCAATGACTATTTTAAAGAAGCTAGGAAGGAGACGTGAGATTCAAGACACACTTTGACTGAGATTCTATGATTTTACATTTACATAGAAAAATAACGTTCTATATACAAGCTACAAATATAGTGACGGAAAGCTTTTTTATCAATGAGATCAGTGAAATAAAGAGTATGTACTATCACCAGGTCCAGCTCTACCTTCATACAGTAAAATGTCTCTGCTCTTGAACTTCAAAAGTCATATGATTTGAATAGATGACTAATGTGTTCAAATGTGTGAGGAAACCTTTCTCCCCCACACCTAGGCAGATTCGCTAGAAACAGAAATTTTACTTGTTTTCCAAGTAAAATTTAATGCTATATATATGCTGACACTGCTTTATTGTTTCAGAAAATAACGCTTTAAAAATATTTATCTTTTTAAAGATAAATATCCTCTAATGTGCTCTATTCAACACATTATGATGCTATTTACATTTTATGGATTTATTTACATAGTATTGTCCTTGAAAAAGATTTATGCAGCTTCTCACCTGGAATTTCAACTTCCTTACATCCAATTCAGAATCCTCCACTCCCCTAAATCATTTATAAAAGCTTAAAGCCTCTGCCAGGTAGAAATGATCGCTCTGTTTTCACAACCTTCAGCATGTTTACAAGGAGTGTATGTGTCATTAATATTAAATCACCTGGTGCCTAAAAGTAACACAACCGGAATGGTTAATGAAAACTATCACCACAACTGAGAAGCAGAGGGGTATTTGGCCTGGGAATCAGCCAGGTGAGCCCAAGTGCCCTTCCGCCCTGGTGAGCCATGCAGTCTCCTTAAAATTGGACAAGTGACCTCCCATCCATGGTAGGTCTGATCTGATGATTAGAAGTCTTTATTACAAGAAACACAGGTTCAACCTTTAGCTTTGGACAAGATGGCAGCCCCAGCTCCAGGTTAGGAGCTGAGAGTGTGTGCTAGTTTGAGCCACTCAATCCATCCACAAAAGAAAGAGAAAACACAAATTTAATGTCTATAAAAAGTTTACTGTAAACTAAAAATAATCACATAATTCTGATAGAGTATTTCATACAGCTGTTTATTATAAGTTTGCAGTTATTAGTGAGACTCTCCTTTTCTGAGACTGTATTCTTGTATTTAAGGGCTTCCCTGGTGGTGCAGAGGTTAAAGCGTCTGCCTGCAATGTGGGAGACCTGGGTTCGATCCCTGGGTCAGGAAGATCCCCTGGAGAAGGAAATGGCAACCCACTCCAGTATTCTTGCCTGGAGAATCCCATGGACGCAGGAGCTTGGTGGGCTACAGTCCACGGGTCGCAAAGAGTCAGACACGACTGAGCGACTTCACTCACTTCCCTTTCACTTTAAAACATGTTGTGAAAACTAAAACTTAACTTGTGTTAGAGGCTACTAAGCCTCTTCTGAGTTCTGAAACAAAATGCTTTCTGGCTTGATCTTCCTGACCCAGGGATCGAAAGAACCCGGGTCTCCTGTATTGCAGGCAGATTCTTCACCGTCTGAGCCACCAGGGAAGCCCAATTAAAAGCTAACTAAGGCAATAATTCTCATAATGCCCTGGGGCTCTTATCAACCCTGGGATAACTTTCATCTACCAGATGATACTGATTCATTCTCTCAGGCATTACACAGCCCTATCTCACCCCACCCTCAAGAAAATATCAGCAATCCAAAGCTGGCCTGGGAACTGCTGACTGCCCTGTGTGGCTGAGACCCCACAGAAAGGAGATGGGCACAACATCACTGGCTAACAAAGTGCCTCCAGAAGCGCAGTCTATAATCCTTCTACCTCAGGCAGGTCATCAGTAAAACGACCTTAAACAGACACCCTTGGCCACTGTCCTGTGTGTATAATTACCCTCTACTGTCTCCATTGGAGAAGGAAATGGCAACCTACTCCAGTGTTCCTGCCTGGAGAATCCCAGGGACGGGGGAGCCTGGTGGGCTTCCGTCTATGGGGTCGCACAGAGTCAGACACGACTGAAGCGACTTAGCAGCAGCAGCAGCAGCAGTCTCCATTATTTATTCTCAGTTGTCTCAAACTTTAAAGGGCATGAGATTCATGTGTGGACTGAGGCTTTGCTAGTTTAAACTGCAGACTCCACGGGTACCCTGCTGCCAGCCTAGGCCCATCTGCCCTTAGAGGGTCCATAATAAAGAATAATAGAGTTGGTCCTCATTTTTCCTGAAAAATTTAACAGAATACTTGGAAGACAGTGACTTTATTATCAGTTGTTTTAATTTGTTCTCAATTCTTAATTCTAATGTTATAATATGGGAAGATACAATATTTAGTATAATAGGATGCAAATAAAACACTTAAGTCTGAATATTGGTGTTATTAATTTAAAGAAAAAAGCCTACCTTTCTTAATGCAAGAGTTAAGACAGAATTTATATGTATTTGTTAAAAACATCAAGATATACCTAAGAAGCAAAATAATGAATCAGTCCAGGATAATAAAAAATTGCCAGTGTACATTTTACTATATGACCTTTCTGTTCTAACAGAAAGGACACAATCAACCCTAACCTAGGAGACAATGTAAACTCATGTGTTGATATACAGTAATTTTTGTTGACTCCTGAAAGCACCCTATTATAGGTTCTCAAAAGGTATCTAAGACATGAAATGCACTGACTATCCATCCATTTTTGGAAACCTATGACTTTCCTAATTCTCCTACACATGAGTGAGTCACCAAAGTGCATTTTGTTATAGGGTAGTCCAGAGGCTATTAAAAATATACAAATATATAAATAAGCCAAAAGATCTGAATCTCTCAAAGCAAGGCTATATTTAAACTTCCCCTTTAAATCTGGCTGCAGCAAAGCATTGGGAATGAATGGTGGAGGAACAGACACTACAGGAGCTAGACTGCTATGGGGCAGGAGAAGGCTGTTTTCCACAACTCGGTAAAAAGCAAAGACAGATTCTTAACAGATAGGAAAAAAGAAGAGCTTTTTATTTTATTTTTTCACATACAAAAGTGACTTTTATAACATTAATCTACTGTGCTGGGAGGGAATTATATAATGGTACATTTAAATTATTTACCAATTAACTTCAAGTACAGAGAGAATGGGCTTCCCTGGTAGCTCAGCTGGCAAAGAAACCCCCTGCAATGCAGGAGACCCTGGTTCAGTGGAGAATCCCCATGGACAGAGAAGCCTGGCGGGTCCCAGTCCATGGGCGTCATAAAGAGTCAGACACGACTGAGTGACTAAGAGCACAGAAAGAACAGAATTTCTGTAAAACAATCTCTTTGCGAAAAGCCTCACCCAAACGCTACTAATATTCCCTACAGGGGTTTGCAGTGCAACTGTGTGTTAAGAGGTGTCCCACATCGAACAGTCTCTTCTGTGCGTTCTTTCCAAATCCATTGATGACTTATTTTACAAAATGTCACCAGTGAGAAAAAAATCAACGGTTAAGAAATATTAAAAGAAAAAAACAAACAGTATGTCAGAACAGAACCTCATACTGCCCTCAGCATGAGATTTAAAAAGGGAAGAAGAGGAAAGAACATGGTGGAGGGAAGGAGTTACAGCCTCTGAAGAGGATTAAGTCACAACCTACATAAAATGAGGAATTTAACATGCATCCTGATAACTTCTTTTATTTAAAACTCTGAGGGTAGGATTTCCCTGGTGGTCCAGTGGTTAAGAATCCACCTACCAATGCAAGGGACATGGGTTCAATCCCTGGTCAGCGAACTAAGATCACACATGCCACAGGGCAACTAAACCTGTATGCCACAACTAGAGAGACCGCATGCCACAACCAGAGAAAGCTTGTGAGCTGCAACAAAGACCCAGCACAGCGCCCGCACCCCCACCCCCCCCAAAAAAGAAAAAACTTTAGGAGCAATATACCTAAATCTTTCTGCAAACTTTCGCTTTCAATTGCTCTGTCTACTAATGTGGTAATATAGTATTTCAAGAGAAGTACTGGAATGCATGTTTTTTCAAACATCATATGCCTCATGGGCTAGAACAGTAATTTTTTAGAGCTATATAACATTAATGTGCAGTCACTGTAATGCATATATACACATTTCAAAAGAACATGACTCTGGAAACACCCTACACTTATAAAAACCCTCAGTCACTCTAAAATGTAAAAAGGAAAATTTTTTCTGCAAAAATGAAGAAGTTTCACTTCACTTACTTGTATTGATCAGAAACTGATTGGACACACCAGGATGATCAACGTCATGGATTGCACTGGCAAAAATTGCTGCAAGAATCTCCAAATCTGTAAACACAGCCTGAAAGAACGCAGACAATATTAGATAAAGTTACTATTCTATAGTAATATAAATTAAAGGTACATAGGAATGGGAAATTCCTTCCCAGACTCTGATGGAAAACAAAATGAAGCTTCAAAATATATTATTATCATATTCCAGGATGGCAGACTTTCAGAAAATGAGCTCCTCATGGCCTTTTTAAATGTAATCTTGGAGGAAATATTTTATCTGATCTTATTATAATTCAAGATCACACCTTTTCCATGGTTATATTTTAAAAATATTTAAAAAGGATATCTGCCAATAGTTTTAGAAAATAATAACTTATTTTAAAAGTATTTAAGATGTTCAAGGATATTCTGAAAATGTACATAAAATTAATGACACGAGCAATTATTTTCTTCCATTCAAAACAGGGACTCTCAGTCTCAGAGAAACCAACATCTGCAGTCAGATAAGTCTTTGTTGTGCAGATAGGTCTTTGCTGTGGGAGGCTATTCTGTGTGTTATGAGGTGTTTAGCAGGGCCCCTGGCCTCTACTGATGAGATGCCAGTAGAATGTACCCCCAAACTGTGACAGCCAAAAATTTCTCCAGTATTGCCAGATGTCCCTGGGAGGAGCAGGGGAGTAGGAGTAACGGGAAAATCACCCCCAGTTGAGAGCCTCCCACTCAAACAATAAGGTATTAACCCAGTTTTATAATGAAACAATCTGAACTATAAACTACATTAGCAAAAGAGAGTCACTCTCCCAAATGATTAAGGAAATCAAATTGCTTTAATAAACATTCAATGGAACAACTTCATAGGATTTGGTGACATTAAAGATATGTTTCTTTCTAGTGAGTTCTATGAAAAGTATCAATGCATAGCTTCTATTTTATAAAAATAATCATCTTTGGATTATAAACAAAAAAGTCATCAGACTAAATTCCCAAGAAGCCCCAAACTAATCAAAACTGAGTAATCCAGGTGTGCTTTATGGAATGTTCACTAGATCATTTCAAAGAGGCAATATCATAAACAGATGAATCCCTAAGTCTTTGATTATTATCCAAGACAAATTCATCAAAGACTCAGCTGTTTAATTACCACAATGACATCCCCCTCCCAACTTAATAATATTTCCAGGAAGCCAATTGTTGTTTGCCCTGCATGCCCTTCAGTATGAAAGTTGAAGAACCACTGTGAGTGGCAAGTTACTGTTCTTGAAGGTTTAGAGACCAAGTGTACCTCTAAAGCAGGTGTAGACAACAGCACGTGCGTTGACTGGACGACATCTGCAGCGTGAATATTATTGTGGTAGGCCACATCAGCGTGGTAATGATCTTCCAGGGTCATTAGGTATGTAATTAAAGTGTCTACTGGAATTTTAAATGTTTTTAATAAATCCCGTTCCTGCAAAAGAAATCCTCTTAGCATTTTGTATCTTATAGAAAAGATTTTCCATACAGTGTGTTAACAACAGCAACAGAAATCACCCCCTGTGCCACCTATGGATAACCCAGAAATGAGAGAAGCACTCTCTCAATGTCTAGTGAGGACAATGAAAACCCATGGGGTGATCCAGGAACTGCAGGGACAAAACCAGAATACAGTTGTCCTTCTGGAGCCCAGCAAAGCTTTGCCCAAAATATATGGTGTCAGGAATGAGCTGCCAACTATCAAGTGTCCGTGTCCTGGGACCCTGAAGGTAGCTTCAGTCCACCACCCCAACTGGGCCACTGGGTCAAAGCACGTGAGACACAACATTCTCTTGAGGGCTGGAGACCTCAGCCCCAAATTCTCATATAAATCCTAACCCTGAACTGGGGCAAAAACCTGACAAGAATGAGAAACTGATTTGAAGAAGAGAGCAGTCCACAAGACAGTGGCTGAAGAAATTACATAACTAAGGTTAGTCAGCAAGGGGCTTATTCAATTTGTAAAGTTAACACTCCATTCTCTGTGCAAGGGAGGGTCATGTGGATGATTTAAAAATTTTTTTATTTTATGATTTTAAAATTATTTTAATGAATTGCTTCATTTGCCCACATATCTTTTTCTTCAATGGGAAAAATAATACAATTGATTTATTTGTGTTTTACCCACACTCTAACCTTCTTGTGTCCTTATTTGCCCCTTGGTATATAAGGGGCAGGAGAAGGCAATGGCACCCCACTCCAATACTCTTGCCTGGAAAATCCCATGGACGGAGGAGCCTGGTGGGCTGCAGTCCATGGGGTCGCTAAGAGTCGGACACGACTGAGCGACTTCACTTTCACTTTTCACTTTCATTCACTGGAGAAGGAAATGGCAACCCACTCCGGTGTTCTTGCCTGGAGAATCCCAGGGACGGGGGAGCCTGGTGCGCTGCCGTCTATGGGGTCACACAGAGTCGGACACGACTGAAGTGACTTAGCAGCAGCATATAAGGGGCAAATATATATCCCTTATATGTTTCAGCAAATAAAAAACTATCAAAATAAGTAAAAGAGGGTGAGTAGTGAAGAAGATAAATGCATGCACAATTCACAGACTGGACATTATGTCACCAAATAAGAGGTGATATAACTTAACCACGTTACCTGAAAAATGGTGTGCATGATAACAGTCAAAGGTCGGTTCCCAGACAACTCTGCTATTCTGAAAACATGAAGACCCCATTTGTTCACATCTTCTAGTTCCTGGGGTTAAGGAAAGGTAAGAACAAGTTTGGATGCAGAAGTAGAACATGAAAGAATGAACACAGTCATTTAAAAATTACTGACTTTAATGAAGAGATTGTTAGACTTTTTTTCAAAAGTTCATTTTGAATGTAATGGATGCACCACGTAAGTAGAGGCAAACTTGAGGCAAATCACATGCTAGAGACTGAATGGTGTTGCTCAACCTTATGTCTCTGACAAAACAGTATATTTACACACTTGAAATACTGATCTCAAGTATTTCTCCAGTAGTTAAAACGTATTCTCAAAACCTTAGCTAGTTAACTAAAAGTAACTAGTTAAGTTAGTTATCTAAAGGTAACTAGTTAAGCTAGTTAACCTTAACTAGTTAAAACATATTCTCAAAAACTTTAACTTACACTATTCAAACAATCAAATGTAGATGCAAAAAGAAAGAACATCAAGCCACCTGTCTCTATATATTAATTAAATTCAAGTGATTTATTTTTCCTCTTGATGGTTTATTTTGGAGATCCTTCTCTAAAAGCTCATGTTCCTCTACCTTATTCTTTCTTAAAATTTATTTACTTTTAATTGGAGGATAATTACTTTACAATATTGTGTTGGTTTCTGCCATATATTAGCATGAATCAGCCATAGGCATACACATGTTCCCTCTCTCCTGAACCTCCCTCCCACCCCTACCCCATCCCACTCCTCTAGGTTGTCAGGGAGCACTGAATTTGAGCTCCCTATGTCATACAGCAAATGCCCACTGGCTATCTAATTTTACATATGGTAATGTATATGTTTCAATGCTATTCAAGTGATTTAGCAAGAGCTTTATGAAGTGCTTTCCCATCTACCAGAAAAATCCCCATGAATTATTAATAATAAGCTTTTTCATTTATTTAAAACAGAAGGAATCAAAGTTCACTGCATATTTCTGATCATGGTACTTGAAATAATCTTACCTTGGCAAGGACGTCTTCTTGTTCAGTTTTGACCCCAAACCTTGGGATGCTTGAATTGGTCAAACTGGAGCTGTGCATCAACTTCTTGACCCCACTGATCTGAGACATTGGCCTTTTCTTTTTCTCCTTTTCCTTCTGAGTCGGAGAAGGAATTTCCACTTCATGTTGCTTATCTTAAAAATTTTAAAAATATTCTACACTTAGTATTAATTCTGCCTAGTTTTTTTTTTCTCCAAACATGCATAACTAGGCAGATTTTAATTGATCATTATACATTCTAGGAAATATTTCCAAGTAAAACTCCTCTTAAGGAAGTTGAGTATTTACAGTTTGATGTGGACTTAATTTGATACTCTGAAACACAAAATTAAGCAAATAATTCTACTGCATAATAATTAACATCAAATAATTCAGTGACCACAACTTTGAAGGTCCTAATACTTAAAAAAAAAACTTATGATTGCTGACTTGGAAAAGGCAAAATACATTGGTTATTTCTACTGCTCATCAATTCCATTCCTGTCCAAAATTCACTTCCTGGTGGGAAAGCTGCTTTTGCCAAGTAAGAACTCCAGTTTCAACACCTACTTTGAAATGGCAGAAACTTCGTGCGCAAACTGAAAACAGCAGTGTGTGAACCTAACGGGCCATTCTGCGGGAGCATACACAGTCTATCTGAAGGAGTCAGACTGTTTCTGCTACTTTACATTTTCTACAGGATAGTGATGTGGGGGATATATAATGTAACAAGGTTATATGGGGAGCACAGAGAATCTCCAATATTATCTGATAAGTAAATATCATATTCACAAGAGCTAATTGTTTTCAACTAGGACATCAGATGGTATCAATACACTCATTCACTATTTCAAGGCAGTGCCTCCTTTAACTTTTCCTTACACAGAGCGTGTATCCAAGAAATGTCTGTTTAGTGAATGCGCTAATTAGCTATTACAGCAGTTTTGTTTTGAAAGTAAGTTCAGATCAAGGGTATGTTCAAGTTATTGGCTTGTTCTACCTGCATTTTCTTTCTGGATGGAGGATGGAGTGGTGGTGTCCCAGTGCACCATGCTCTCAGCTACCATCATCAGCAGGCTTTTCCTCAGCAATTGTGTTACATCTCTCTGCCTCCCCAGCCTACCAGGCATGATTCCCATTGGACTACAAACTCGTTGAGTTTAGGGACTATTTTTAACTGATTATTAAATACCTACTGTCCAGCAATGGCTGGCATTTAACAAGCATTTGTTGAATGCATGAATAGCTCTCTCTAAAATATACATTTTTCAGTTGAGTACTTTGGAAAAATGGAAATATACAACTTTAATTAAGGGAATCTCTAAAGTCTTGAATGAAACTAAAAGATAAAAAAAGGTACTTTGTCACCTTAGGTTCTAAAACTTAGAGGCTCATTGATTTGATGACTGAAAACAAATGGAATTCCTAACTCTTATTGAGTTCCAAAACAAGTTTGTACCCCAATCTACCTCTAAAGACAACCAAACAATAAAAAAGAAAAAAATTAAATTGTTATGCTCACCTAAGAATGTGTTTGATATATACTCTGACACTTGATTTCCAGACCGACTCATTTCAGAGAGATGGGTGAGCTCTCGATTAAGCATCCTTTTAAACTGAAAAAACAGAAAGATAAAATGAAATAACAGAAGAGGAAAGTTTAAGTGAAATAACATGAGCATATGCTAAGATATGGAAAATATGCCAAAGAATCTTTAACACATCCTGACTCTTTAGGTCAGTGTTATCCAATAGAACTTTCTACAATGATGAAAAAATGCTATGCTCTCCACTTTCCAGAGATTAGTGGCTAGGAGCCAATAGCTATATGTGGCTATCAAGCCCTTTAAATATGGTTAGTATAAAGGAGGAGCTGAATTCTAGATTTTATTTAATTTTAATGAATTTAAACTGCAAAGTCACATGAAGCTAGGGGCTACCATAAACGGACAGCACACATTTAGATATTCAAGGAGGACACTGGGGGGAGAATGCATAAAAATAGCATGAATTATTAGCATTTAGAGAAGAGAAAAAACTAATTTATAAACACACAAAAGGGTTGCCACACAATAAAACATGGTATGTTTTTTATCAATTAATTTATCATTAGCAGAAATGAATATGTATACTGATCAGAGATTAAAATGTAGTCTTTTCCCCGAAAGCAGAACTGAGCAGATTTGAGTACTCTACTAGACTATAGAGAAAACATTTGAACAGATAATACATAATGTTTCCTTTTTAAAGTTTTTTAAGTAGGGATTTACTGGTTTTCAGCATCCAAAGACTTTACCAATTCATCACCATAAGTCCCATAAATACAATTGAAAATAGACCTGTTCAGCTGAAACATCATTGCTTCACAGTTTATTTTACTGGTTCCCTGGTGCCTATTTTATCCAAAGAAACATATCTACCACCTGGAATTTATCTATCACCAGCACATGGCATTATCAAAACCAGAATTCTCAACGATGTTACGCTTTCCTAGCCATTATTGCTTCTCAATGTATCTTCCTTTGACTTCCCAAATAACTCAAATAGACCTTTTAATGTACCTTAATATTTCTTTTAATGTACTAAACAATATATTTTCTCTGTATAGAGCAAAAACTAAATACTTGATCACAAAAAAGCCTTTAAAATTGTGAATTTCATCATAAATCCTCAATTAACGCTGGGGTAAAGAGAGTAGTGAATCATCATTTAGTAATGTCTGAAATGCATTTTTAACTCAGTATTTAGTTTATTAGAATTTAAAAAAAATTTTGGCTCTGCACAATTCATCCCAACGTGTTATATAAACTCAAGATAATTTGGCAAATCACTTCCAGAGTTAATCTTATTGATCATCTAAATTAGGTATCAGAATTGATCACTGTAAAGTACTGAGATCAATAAAAAATTTCAGTATACTGTTGGATATAAGAAATGCATATTAGCACTTTCCTGCAGTCAAAATTGAAGAACCGGCTATAACCAACAGAGATACCTCTGGTTGTTAATTTACAGACTGACGATGCTCATTCTCAAACTCAGAAACACAAAGTTCACTTCTGTTGTGTATTTTTTTTTTATAACTTGCTCTGGTTAAAAAATGCATGTAGAACTCATGTATATCCTCACTGTCTCACTGCTAATAACTGTATATAATTAGCTATGCCTTTTTCCTTTGTGTATATTTGTTGAAACATAGTTGACAATATCCTGGGTTTTTGGTATACAACATAGTGATTTGGTATTTTAATATTAATAGATTCTGTACCAAACAAAGTTATTATAATATCATTGGTTATATTCTGTGCTGTATATTATATTTTGCAATGTGTGTATATTTACACGTGTGTGTGCACGCACACGCGCACGTGCGCGCGCACACACACACACACACACACACACACACACACAGTGGAATATTACTCAGCCATAAAAAAGGAGAATGGAATCTTGCCATTTGTGACAACTTGGATGGACCTGGAGGGTTGTATGGTAGTGAAACAAGTTAAAGACAAATACCGTACGTTATCACTTATATGCGGAATCAGAAAATGAATGAATAGAACAGAAACAGGCTCACAGATACATAAAAACCACTGGTTGCCAGACTTGGGGAATAACGGATGGGTAAAATAGAAGAAGGGGATTAAAAGGTGCAAACAACCAGTTATAAGATAAATGAGTCACCAAATGTATGTATATTTTATATTTTAAAATTGGCATGGTCACTGCTTTGTAGACTGCAAAATACCAATTTTAAAATAAACATACATTTTGCTTATTGTCACTGAGCATTATATATTATGATCCACTGGGGGAAAAAGTAAAATTTGGAACCTTTCAAGAAAGTTCATAAAGATAATACCAAGTGTTCAAAATATTTTCTGCCCATTTTTTATGCAGTTATATTTTCTTAAACAATTCACAGGCTATCATTTATGAATGTGTAAGATCATTTAACTCACACTGGCACACAGTAGATGCTCAATATTATTTGAATTTTATCTCCTGGTTTCCTAGGCCTTTTATAGTGATAGTTTAATTTTATCATTGCAGGAATGGACAGAAGATCTAACTGTATTTAAACCAACATAAAATATATACCTAAATATCTAGCTCCCCTACCAATACCAAAAAATAATTTAGGGTATTATTCATATAGAAAATGGTCACTATATTAAAAAGCAGAGACACTACTTTGCCAACCAAGGTCAGATTAGTCAAAGCTATGGTTTTTCCAGTAGTCATGTATGAATGTGAGAGTTGGACCATAAAGAAAGCTGAGTGCCAGAGAATTGATGCTATTGAACTGTGATGTTGGAGAAGACTCTTGAGAGTCCCTTGGACAGCAAGGAGATCCAACCAGTCAATCCTAAAGGAAATCAGTCCTGCATATTCATTGAAGGACTGATGCTGAAGTTGAAACTCTAATACTTTGGGGCCACCTGATGCAAAGGGCTGATTCATTAGAAAAGACCCTGATGCTGGGAAAGATGGAAGGCAGGAGGAGAAGGGGACAACAGAGGATGAGATGGTTGGATGCCATCACCGACTCAATGGACATGAGTTTGAGCAAGCTCTGGGAGATGGTAAAGGACAGGGAACCTTGGTGTGCTATAATCCATGGGGTTGCAAAGCAGGAGACCCAACTGAGCGGCTGAACAACAACAAAAAACCATGCCTAAGGGGCTTCCCAGGTGGTGATAGTGCTAAAGAACTGGCCTGTCAATGCACAGGATCCCTGGGTCAGGAAGATCCTAGAGGAGGGCATGACCACCCACTCCAGCATTCTTGCCTGGAGAATCCCATGGACAGAAGAGCCTGGTGGGTTACAGTTCACAGGGTCACAAAGAGTCGGACACAACTGAAGTGACTTAGAACTCAAGTACCATGCATAAGGCCTAAAGGTATGTAAATATGTTTGATGAATGAAATTTTCTCCTGGAAAAAATCTACTTTTTAGGCAAAATATATTCAAGAGAGTCTGCTAAACCTCTAAAACATATATTTAATGAAATATCTCTTTGACCTGAAATTGTCCCTGCTATGAGATAGAAGTGGCCAGAGAGGACTGCCTGGTCATGACAAAATCCTTTCTTAAAAGTTAGGGGAATAAGTAAGATTTTCAGCCACTAGCCTAGCCATTCTACAGTCTGTTATACAGGAACCACTGTCCATCTGCCTTCCATGCATTTATTTGAATGTAACTAAAAAAACGTTGCAGCCTTGGTGGGGGGCAGTTGGTGCCACTCAAACAGTCAGATAGGAACCCAGTTTTTCTACAGAACTACTTTCTAACATGTAAGCAATTTGGTATAAGGAATACATTGCCATATGCCCAAGAAGAAAAACTGCATGGTATCTGCAGATATGCCACGCAAATTACTGTATTTAACTGGAAGAACATGAAAATGAAGTGTAATCTTCTTGGCAGTTTGATTATACAACTCATCAAAATAGCCAGTTGGTGCAAATAACTAAAGCAAAAAATTCCAGTGAAAGAATTCTGTTGTACAGACTGATAAATGACACGTTATATTCTGCTGATTATTTTTGCATCATATACATATATTCCCAGACTATCCTTTTCCCTTTGTTCAAAACCCCAAAGCATGGGTGGAGAAAAACCCTTCATTGCACACCTATCACCCTCCCAAGACTTGGGAGGTGCTCCAAGGAAGTCAACATTTCCTTTTAACATAATTAGATAACACAATATTTTAAGCAGACCTCTTTCTTCCCAAAAGTATAGGAGATTTCCTAAAAACAATTTTCAGAGAGTCAATTAAATTATAGCACAAAGAACTTTTCTAAAAGGAATCAAAATTGTTTCTTTTTTTGTTTTTGCTACTGATATAAAACATATGGTCCAAGGGAAGCTAAATTAATAACCCCCAAAATTACCATCAGTGCTTCCTCAACTGGTAGTTCCTCTTACAATTTGGTTTTGGAGTGTATAGCTGGATGTGCTAACAGACAATAAACTAAATCACTCAACAATCATTTTCAAATCCAAGTGGAATTTCTCTCATTTTAAGATAACTACATACCAATTATTAACATAACTGTAAAACTGCCATGAGGGGGAAAATGATTAGAAAAGGTAATAAAATCTATTTTTCCTAGAATGCTTTCTAGGTTCTTTCTCAATTTATAGATTTAGAAGAGACAAAATATAGAACTGCTTTTCAAAAAGAACTGGTTGCAAAATGTACAACAATTTAATTGAGCACTTAGATATCTCTAAAAGGACCTCTAAATATTTTAGACTGATGAATTATTCTGATTGTTTCTGATCTAAACAGTCTGAAATGATATGTAGAGTTATTGTTGCAACAAAGAATAAAGAGGAAGATCTCTAAGTGAATGCTTTCAAATCCTTTGTTCTCATTATGCATCAGAATGTCTGTATGCAGCAAATATAAAACATAAAGGAAAGGGAAAATGCAGTTGAACTGAATATTGAATATTGCTTTTTCAACTCCAGTTATCCAATTTATGTTTATTTAAGACTGTCAAGGAAACAAAACTAAATAATAAAAAAAATTAAAGTATTCCCAAATTTAATCCCTGTACTTCCCCCTCATGCCAATGTGCTACTTAGTGCATTATATATCTTCTAGTATATAATTAAGACAGTGGTAAAGGTCAAACATTAAGTAAATGCTTGTTTTTCCCCACAACATTCTGCTAAAAATTATTTGAATATGCTGCACTGTGACACACTACAAGTTTGGTGGATGCCAGCATTAAAAGCTAAAATAAACACTGTATTAACCGCACAAAAACAAATCTTTCAAAATACATAAGACTAAATACATGTATATCTATCCTTCCTAAGTGTTTTTAGCAATATAATATTAAAAACATAAAGCTGCCAGCAAAATTTCTGCAAAAAGCATTAAAATTCTGTAGATTCTCGAAGGTATTATCCATAATTATAACATGACTGTGAAGCCCTTCAAAAAGTATCAAATATGAGCTGTATAGAAGCTAAGAAATTAATTCCAGAGAGACTGGGGAGGGGGATGCTTCTTTATTACTCTCTACACTTTTCTCTATTAAAAAAAAATTAAGCCAAGAAATGGCTAGCAAAATTCAAATAATGAAAATGACAAAATCTGGAATCAAGATTTTAAGGAAGGTGGAAAATCATGACTTTGGACAACTAAAACTGAAATAAGTTTTCTTAGAATGCAAGTAAATCTCACAGGAAAGAGGAAATTTTGCTTTAAAAAGAAACAAAGAAAATGAAAAATGTTTCAATCTGAAAGCCCTTAAAGTAATGGAAAAGGATTCTCTAAAAATGTGTATTGTGATTTGCTCAAACATTCAAGAATAAACTCCAGTTTCTGAAGTGATGTTTCATTTAGGACTGAAAAAGATTTTTCCACCTCAAGTCTATATTAAACAGATAGGATTGCCAGGTTAGCATTACCACAGGGCATGCAAGAAGCTTACCAAGCAGGAACATAACCCTATTAAATGCAGTGTACTAATTCATTTTTTGAGATTTAACAAATATAGCAGTTATCATATAAATTTACATCTTTCAGTTTTACAAATAGATCAAGTGTTCATTTACATAAAATATCACCTAAAAATTAAATACTGTCAATTTTATTGTCATCTATATCCAAAGGTTGGAAGAAAAAAAAAAAAAAACCTCATCAGGTAAAAGTAGTACAGCTTTTTAGAAAGAGGCATAAACTAATTTTTATAGACTTTAAATGCTACATACTAATTAGAGCCCATGTACCAGTTATAATTTATCCCAATTATTTATCTCCAATGGAATTACCTTGACACTTAAAAAAACACTCAAATCTACACAAGATAAAAAAGAAGAAATGCTGAAAATTAAAAAGCTATTTTAACATACAAATTACAACTAATAAAAGTTATACAATTTCTCCTTATCTTTACCACTAAAAACACACATGTCTTCTGTAGCTCATGTCTAAAGAAAAGATTGCTTAGAAAGCTTTACTCCATAGTAATTTATTAAAATTATTAGTTATGTAATCAGAGTAATCAGGAGTTTACAAAGGCTAAATAAATCTTACCTTTATGTAGCCCCAAGATACTGACAGTAAATAGTTTGCTTCAGGCATTTTTGATTGATTATATAGAGAGTAAGTTCTAAAATAAGTATATCTTCAAAACCTTGATACTTAGCAATCTCCACAAGCAGAGTATGCAGATTTTTAAAGATTTTTGGTAATTAAGTACACATAAGAAAGCCTCGCATTAGATCCCATCCAGTCGGGTTCCCATTGAATACATGCCATTTGTAAAACTCCAGAATGCAAAAGAATTCAACCACTATTCTGAATAAAGACAATTCATGTGATAAAGAAACATCTAAAGATCTAAGGGTCTGCATCTTTCTCTCCCTGAGCTCCAGGGCTTAATGAATAATGTATGTCAAGATGCTTAGCTGCAAGAAAGAGTAGTTCTGTCAAAAGCTACCAAATAAGGAACTGCAGGGAAGCCAGAAAGAGTGACAAGAAACCCCTCCCATAAAACCCCAACTATGCACCAATCACATTGCGTACCTGGGTCTATCAGGGCAGGGGGCGTGGACTAGGCCCAGGCTGCTCTGTGATTGGTTGGCAAGGGTGAACCTCTGGGGAGGAGGTTTTTCTCCTCACCTCTGGTAAACGCCTTTTAATAATGGTATCCCTACAGCTCAGGCTGCCGCACGAAAAGATGAATGGGCTTTACTTCTCATTGTGATGAATAACCACCATAAAACTCTGCAGAATTCATAGTTCATTCTTAAATAAGAATTTCCAATCCTTTCAGAGTCATTTCTCTGAATTTTAATATTCTCTGACTTGTCTTCAAAATAAAAGTTGCTCTAAAAAATTTAAATAAATAAAAGCTGCTCTAAAAATGGCAGACATTTTAATTGTCTCCCTCTGTCAAATCCAAAACAAGTGGTTTCCCCGGTGACACATATACAACTGAAGTTCTTCCTCAGTCCAACCTGATAGCATAGTGTAATTAGAAAATAGAAATAATGTCCAGAATTCATAAATGGAAGTGATGCACTTCTTCACCTGTGTGGCATTGCTATTCTTAGCTCCTTTTGTTTCTATTGCTATATGTGGTTGAGCTCCACAACCTTCCAAAATCTAAGGGTGGGGATGATTTATTATAAATTTGATTGGAAGGAGGGGTGGAAACCTGAAAGCCAATGCACTGTATATGGTTCAAGAATGCAGAGCTCTGTGGACAGATTTCAGGATCTATATTTTGATCAGAAGAGTATTTTTATGATTGTGTAAAGGTATAAGAGTGGCTGTTAAGAATACAGACTTGAGCTCAAAAGTAATCAGGTCTTTTACAAGAAGTAAATAAGAAATCTAAATTCCTTTGGGAAAAAATAATCTTTTCTATTTGGTTTGGGATAGCCTTGGATACGACTGAGTGACTTCACTTTCACTTTTCACTTTCATGCATTGGAGAAGGACATGGCAACCCACTCCAGTGTTCTTGCCTGGAGAATCCCAGGGACGGGGAAGCCTGATGGGCTGCCGTCTGTGGGGTTGCACAGAGTCAGACACAACTGAAGCAACTTAGCAACAGCAGCAGCATTATTCAGTAACTTTTATATTAAAGAGGTCTTACGGATAAGAAATAAGGGGAAAGTAGGGCAACCCACTCCAGTATTCTTGCCTGGAAAATCCCAGAAACAGAGGAGCCTGGTGGGCTGCCGTCTATGGGGTCACACAGAGTCGGACACGACTGAAGTGACTTAGCAGCAGCAGCAGCTTTTGCTCTGTTTTAGCATGACGTCCTGTCCAGTCTACCTTTCCTCCATCTCAGTTTGTACCCACTTCTCTGTGTTTCTCTAACTTGTCGGTGTGGTGACTGCTCAGTCTTCCTACATCAGGTTTATCAGTCTCAGAAAGCACACCCTCATCAGAAACATGTCACCCCTGCCTCTTCGAACTTCTATTGGTCCTTTGCTGCCCAAGTCTTCAGCTGCAGTTCCCACCCAATGTATTCATTCCCAAAGTCCCAAAATCTTCTACAAAAAACAATGTTAAACTCCCATATTTCACTAAAACTGCTTCCAGAAGAATGCAAACGTCCTCCTCTTGCACTGTTCTCTCATTCTCAACTTCTCTTTAGTGTTCAATAGTCTGATCACTCTCTCCCCTCTTTCTCACTCCCAGGACCTGCAGCTTCCGGATGAAGTTTTTCCTCCCACTTCTCTGACCTTTGTTGCCTTCAATTCATCTTCTAATCTAGGATACACACAAAGACTCTCTCCAGGGCAAACACTGTCTAATGACCTCTTCTAATGTGAAATTTAGGACCTTATTTACAAATAACTAAAGGATACTATTCCTGATGGAATGTCCTACCAGACACCTCAGACTTTCAAAATTGGTAGGTCCTTTTTCTATTTAAAGCAGCTCTTACTATGACTACTCCCATTTCACTCAGTGGGCCCATATTCCAGTGTCTCAAACTGAAATCTATGACTCTTGCTATTCAATAGATATTTCATGTGAGTTGACCACTGTTAGATGTTTAATGTAATAATCCAACTGAATCCTTGAGTGACCCTGGTGTATTCCTGGTCTAGCATGTACCTTCCCTCTATACTGTTACAAAGTTCTGTCTTCGACAGCAGGGCTTTTTCACTTACCCTTGTTCCTTTCCATTCCCACTCTCATCATCTAAATCCAAAGGCTTTAATGGGTGAAAGAAGTGGAAAGGACTTTCAATATCATCCCTCCAAACATCCTAATATCCACATAAAGTAATACCTAAAGAGACAGTGCTTTTCCCAAGTTCACTCAAGTACTAAGAACAGACTCTGAGTTGAAATCCTTTAGTGCATAACCCACGAGGAAGACTCTCACTTCTGTGTCAGTTTCCTCATTTGTAAAATTGGTTACTGTGGTAACTGTCTCCAAAGATGCCTCCTGATGAGCCACACGACCCTACACTGAATCTGAGCTGGCTTGGGTAACCAACAAAGGATGATGCCTATCTGTGGAGCCTGTCACAGGAAGTCTGGCAGCTCTCACCTTGGACTCCATGAATGTGCTCTTGGGATCTCTGAGCCACCTTGTAAGAAAGCGTGAGTATTCTGAGACTGCCATGTTAGGAGGAAGCCCATGCTGAGTTTATGGACAGGTTTCTGGGAGAGGGACCCAGAGAAAGAAATGGTGGTGGTTGGAGGAGGAGAAGATGGGAGGAGAGAAAGACAGAGAAAATGAGCAAGCACATAGGCATACTCAGCTATCTCCAGCCCTACCAGCCATGCCAGCCCCAAGCCAGACCTGAAAGTGAAGAATCTATCTTAGCCATCCAAGCAATTGTCCCTGTAGATGACTCCACCCCTCATCACCATCTGACTGCAAGCACATGACGGATTCTTACGTGAGAATGTCGAGCCAAGCCCAACTAACCCATAAAACAATGCAAAATAATTTAAAAATAGATAATCTAAACCACAAAGTTTGAAGTGATATGTTATAGCAATAAATAGCCAGGACAACTATTATGAGGATTAAATGAGGTGTTATATGCAAAGCTTAGGCTTCCCTGGTGGCACAGACGGTAAAGAGTCTGCCTGCAGCACGGGAGACCTGGGTTCAATCCCTGGGTCAGGAAAATCCCCTGGAGAAGAAAATGGCAACCCACTCCAGGGTTCTTGCTCGGAAAATCTCATAGACAGAGGAGCCTTGCCAGCTACAGTCCATGGGATTGCAACAGAGTTGGACATGACTGAGCTACTTCACTTTCACTTTATATGCAAAGCACTGAAAACATCTGATACATAGTGATAAATAGATATTAGGCTATGATGATAACGTTGATGATCATGATAAATATTTCATTGCTGTGCCTATATTTTTTTAACTTTTTATTTTTTATTGGGGGTATAGCTGATTAACAATGTTGTGATAGTTTCAAGTGGACAGCGAAGGGACTCAGCCATACACATCAGTTCAGTTCAGTTTAGTCACACAGTCATGTCCGACTCTTTGCAACCCCATGGACTGCAGCACGCCACGCCTCCCTGTCCATCACCAACTCCTGGAGCTTGCTCAAACTGATGTCTATCGAATTGGTGATGCCATCCAACCATCTCATCCTCTGTCATCCCCTTCTCCTCCAGCCTTCATCAGGGTCTTTTCCAATGAGTCAGTTCTTTCCATCAGGTAGCCAAAATATTTGAGTTTCAGCTTCAGCATCAGTCCTTCATTGAATATTCAGAACTGATTTCCTTTAGGATTGACTGCTTTGATCTCCTTGCAGTCCAAGAGACTCTCAAGAGTCTTATCCAACACCACACTTCAAAAGCATCAATTTTTCAGCGCTCAGCTTTCTTTATAGTCCAACTCTCACATCCAGACATGACTACTGGAAAAACCATAGCTTGGACTAGATGGACCTTTGCTAGCAAAGTAACATCTCCGCTTTTTTAATATGCTGTTTAGGCTGGCCACAGCTTTTCTTCCAAGGAGCAAGCATCTTTTAATTCCCTGGCTGCAGTCACCATCTGCAGTGATTTTGGAGTCCAAGAAAATAAAGTCTGACACTGTTTCCATTGTTTCCCCATATAGTTGCCATGAAATGATGGAACCCAATGCCATGATCTTCGTTTTTTGAATGCTGAGCTTTAAGCCAACTTTTTCACTCTCTTCTTTCACTTTCATCAAGAGGCTTTTTAGTTCCTCTTCACTTTCTGCCATAAGGGTGGTATCATCTGCATATCTGAGGTTATTGATATTTCTCCCGGCAATCTTGATTCCAGCTTGTGCTTCATCTAGCCCAGCATTTCTCACGATGTACTCTGCATATAAGTTAAATAAGCAGGGTGACAATATACAGCCTTGACATACTCCTTTTCCTATTTGGAAACAGTCTGTTGTTCCATGTCCGGTTCTAATTGTTGCTTCTTGACCTGCTTATAGATTTCTCAGGAGGCAGGTAAGATGGTCTGGTATTCCCATCTCTTGAAGGATGTTCCACAGTTTGTCATGATCCACACAGTCAAAGGCTTTGGTGTAGTCAATAAAGCCGATGTTTTTCTGGAACTCTCTTGCTTTTTCAATGATCCAACAGATGTTGGCAATTTGATCTCTGATTCCTCTGCCTTTTCTAAATCCAGCTTGAACATCTGGAAGTTCTTGATTCATGTACTGCTGAAGCCTTGCTTGGAGAATTTTGAGCATTATTTTGCTAGTGTGTGAGATGAGTGCAATCATGCAGTAGTTTGAACATTCTTTGACATTACCTTTCTTTGGAACTGGAATGAAAACTGACCTTTTGCAGTTCTGTGGCTGACCTGACCTTTTCCAGTTCTGAAAACTGTCCTTTTCCCTATGTGGCCACAGCCATACATATACATTTATCTATTCTCTCTAAATCCCCCTCCCATCCAGGCTGCCACATAACATTGATCAGAGTTTCATGTGCTATACAGTAGAAGATGCCTACATTTGTAAACTCCTGGCTTATCCTTTTAAAAGGATAACATGTATCCATATATATACTTGTTTCCTTCCAACTGCATCATTTCATTCCATGCATCAGACTCAAAACACTGTAATTGCTTCTTTATTCATGTCCTTTGGCTTTTCTCCACCACCCGCTTACTGATCTCAACTGCCAGGCAACTTTCCTCAAACTCAGACTCAGTCTGCCACTCCAAAGCCAGTGGCTGACAACTCAGTGTCACCTGCTTCAACATATCTGGACTTCTCTGGAAGCTCTGGCCTGACACTGGCCTTAATCCCTGAGTTTAAGCTCTTTCCACACTTGCTCAGTTCCCAGCAGGCTCCTATTCCACCCATCCCTGTGATGAAGCCCTCCTTTTTTTTTTTTTGGCCATACCCTGTGGCTTGTGGGATCTCAGTAGTTCCCCCAACCAGGGACCGAGTCTGGGCCATGGCAGTGAAAGCCTGGAATCCTAACCACTAGGCTGCCAGGGAACTATCAGTACCCTCCCATCTTTTATTCTATCTACTTCAAGCTGGTCTTTCGAAGTCAAATTTAAATCATTCAAAATACACCTCAAGACCAAATATTTCAGCCCTTCACCAAACTCTTAACTATTCTATACTCACTCTTTAAAGATTACTTATTACTCTATTATATTCCAGACACTCTCCTGGATATGGGGGTATAGCAGTGTGAACAACGGTTTTTCACCCAGAGCTTACATTCGACAATTAAGTCCATAAATACATATGTCAGTAATGGTAGGTGCAATAGAGAAAAAGAAATGACAAGGAGGGTAAGAGGTATCAGGGATAAAGGTTCCTCTCTTATATGATGATCAAAGAAAGACTTTGATGAGATGACACATGCTCAGAAACCTGAAGAAAGAGAGGGAGCAAGTCTTATGGATTTCTGGGGGTAGAGGGAGTCAAGCAATGGATCTGCGGAGAGCAAAGGCCCTGAGGCAGGGGCAGGGGGTGGTGGTGGGGGCCATTCTTGGCCTTATTGTACTGCCCATTATTTGTTTCCATCTAGTAATCTATTTGTTGCTGGGAAAGATTGAAGGCAAAAGGAGAAGGGGGCAGGAAAGGATGAGATGAGGTTAGATAGCATCACCAACTCAGTGGACACAAATCTGAGAAAAAACCAGGAGATTGTGCAGGACAGGGAAGCCTGGCGTGCTGCAGTCCACGGGGGTGAAAAGAACTGGACCTGACTTAGTGACTGAGCAACGACAGCAATCAATCTATTTTATTCTTTGTTGGATTTCAAACTATTAATAAGTTACTTCTTTCTTTGTGTAACAAATACTTTTTAATCCTGAAATGAAATTCTTAAATATTCTTTTTACATACACACTTTACTAAATATATACACACATACTAAGCAACCCTTATATAGGTACTTAAAAAAATTTGTGTAATGGCTTACCAGTAACATAAAGGGGTCACAAAAGAGTCAGACATGAATTAGTGGCCCAATAACAAAAGTTGAAAAAAGTAATTTATAAATTAAACATTGCAAAATTAAACACTTGTACACGAGTACATTAAAAAAAAAGACACAGTAAAAGCTTGTATCTTACTATCACTAGCTGTGTGATCTCAAGAAAGTTATTTAAACTTTTCATGCTTCAGTTTACTCATCTGAAAATGAGAATAATAATAATACCATCTATCTATGTTGTTGGGAGTTTTAATTAGTACACATATGTAAAGTACTTGGGCTTCCCTGGTGGCTCAGATGGTAAAGAATCTGTTTGTGATGCAGGAGACCCAGGTTCGATCCCTGGGTTGGGAAGAACCCCGCCCCACCCCCAAGAAGAGAATGGCAACCCACTCCATTATTCTTGCCTGGAGAATTCCATGGACAGAGGACCCTGTCAGGCTGTAGTCCATAAGTTGCAGAGTCAGACATGACTGAGCAACAGAGCACTAAGTGCTCTGATTCCTCTAATGTGGAGAATTACCATCACTGTGACAGCAACATAGAAATAATTACCGGAGTGCTGTATTGGAGGGATGATCTTTTTCCAAAATGGTGAGTAGCTCTTGGAAAGGTTTTCAAATTAACAAAGTACACTTTTCCCTCAAATTACACTGCAATTGCATTACTCAAAAATGTACTGTGGATTAGCACCATGCAAAAAACATTTTGCATTTATATGTAAAAAGTCGTTGCGTTCTAGGCTCAGATAATCCTAAGTGAATTTTTTACCTTTGTGAATGGTTTCTGGGACACAGAAATAGTCCATGATGAAGGACTATCCCAGAGACTAGTTACTCCCTGGCTCTTGTCCATGAAATGCCACCAGCGTACCTGAAACTTCTTCAATGTTCCCAGTGTTAAGAATCACTTTTCTAATTGTGTCAACTGCTTTGAACTTTGCCTCCTCAACCAGGGTGGAGGACACTTGAGGCAAGAAAGATATGTGATTTTTTCTTCATATTTCCCTAAGTTGTTAATGAACCACAGGCATAAAAAGATTCAACTGTAGCTCTCTGACCTGCTGTAGTAGGGGACATAACAGTAACAGTACGCAGTAGTAGTAGTAACAGTAATATGCCAAGTAAAAAGTACTTAGGAAGGTTTCCGTATTTCTAGGGAATAAGAAATCTTTTAATATCCAAGCTAAATTAAAATTCATTTCATTTTTCCCATTATAAAAAAACAGACTGGATGCTCCTTCCAATTGCCACAGCAGTAAAGCCTGCAGAAAGAAATCTAAACAACTCAGAAGAAAATATGGATGAAACCAGAGAGATATAGGTTTACAGATGAGGCTTGGTTTCTGATCATTCTAATGAGGAAATTGTTAACAAGTATGTTACAGCATTTACTAGGCACCTAGGATGCACCAAGAGCTTTATTTATCTCTTATCTCTAATCTTTGCAACATCCTGAGTAGATAGATATGATCCTCATTTTAGGGTGAAAAGACAGACACTCTTAAATCGGCAATAACTTGCCCTGGATGTGGAGGGGCTGAGACGCAAGTCCAGGTCTCTTTAGTCTTCGCTCTTCATGGTGGATGAATATCTTGCCATATAATTAGGCTGATCCAAACTATGATAAATGGTATGAATTTAGGAGTGGACTCATTTGGTCTTAATCCTTGTGCTGACTCCACCTACTAACTAGTGAGGAAGCTGGTGCCCAAAGAGAGATAACTGGCAGCCTCACCTGATGGTGAGACGTACTTATATGTGCAAGTGCTATATGAACAAGACACAGATGCATAGGGAGACCTCAGGCTTCCTGATTAGTAATTTGCTCCTCTCAAACATCCAAATGATTTTATATATGAACAAGTGCGTGTCTGTCTGTGTGTGTGTGTGTGTGTGTGTACCAGAGTAGAAAAAAATATATATAATTTCCTTCAGCATTCAGTTTTCTAATAATAATTCTCAGAATCTCTAGAGGCCACTCCTATTTTATTCCATTCTTTCTTGGTCCTCAAGCAATACCCCAAGCAATCAACATTTGTGGACTATTTCAGGATATTTAAAACTCTGCTCATGGAGTTGAAGTTTTCGATATACTAACACATGCTGGTATCACTGCCTTTGCAACAGAGGTCAACAAAAATAAGACATTTTTAAACAGGGAAAAAGAAAAACAACCCAAACTATGAGGAAACTGAGGCTCAGAAGTTCCAGTGTCTTGGCCAAGGTCACAAAGCCAAATAGCAGGGACAGAATTTGAACCCAGGTTGTCTGGCTTCAGAGTACTCCAAATTGCCAAAAAAAAAAAAAAAAACTATTTCAGGCATTAATCCATATTTACCCTAGAGTCTATAAGCAATATGTCTGTTAACATAATTAATTCTAAGATGGGGCTTCCCTGACGGCTCAAATGGTAAAGAGTCTGCCTGAAATGCAGGAGACTTGAGTTCGAACCCTGGGTTGAGAAGATCTCTGGAGAAAAGAATGGCTACCCACTCTAGTATTCTTGCCTGGGGAATCCCATGGACAGAGGAGCCTGGTGGGCTACAGTCCCTGGGAATGCAATCTATTATTACACTTGAAATATTTACAAATTATTTAAAGTAGTGTTATTGACTCTTAGATGTCTCCAAATCAAGGGATATTCCTGGCAACAGCACTGTTTTTGGTAAGATGAACATCTTAAAATAGTTTATCCTATAATCAGTTACATTTGTTTTACACCTTTCTACTTAGGATTAAAGTTCTGGGAGTTTTAATCAAGACACAAATCTACATAGAGTAGGCTCACCTATTCAACACTGCTCGGCTTAAGATATGCAAATCTAACTGCTATAAAGAAAGAATTCTGAGGCAAGATTAAACTTCAGGTACTGAATACAATGAGGACTGCAAACCACTGTCTGTAAAATCACTAAGTGGTCTTTTGCTTTCATATGCCTTAAAAATAGTTCTGGAGGCAAACAATGATCTGTAATTAATTGACAACCTGTATTTCAATTAACAGAATTTTATTATCTATTTTTTACATTATTAAAACTATATTTTCTTTGCTTAATAGTGTAAAACCAACCATGACACAAGTAAATATACCAAACTTGTTTGTATTTACTGCCCTCTAGTGATAAACGGAGCCAAATGTGATTTAAAGAACAGCTCTGTTCTTTAAGAGCCATCACATTTCAGAACACAAAAACACATCTTATGAATATTTTGGAGACTTGAGATTAAGAGGAACTCCTGGTTGATCTGGGGTTTAGCTTTTTTCAGGTTGATTTTTTTGAAACCAAAAATCATCTGAAAAGCTAAGAATCGCTCTTTAACCTGGTTTGAAAGTTTTCACCAAACATTAGTTTTATTTAAAACAGGAAAAACCTAATGTTTATTGAGAAAGAAATTCTGATGTAAGAAATTTTATTTTTGTTGAAAGGTTCCTTGAAGATGAAATGACAGGACACTGATATGATGATATCTTTATTTAAATTTCTCTTACACATTATCTCATTAAATGTTAGCATAGTATCCTATCATTGTTAATACAATTTGAATTATATAGAGTAGATACAGAGTTTTCTATGTTCACAGCTAAGTAGTAAATCCAGCTGAAGCCACCACCACGACCACCATAATCATCATCATATCTACTAAGGACTTTTGTTTCACTGAAGAACAGTTACGGCAACGAATGCTCGCACAAACCTCATATAAATGAAGCTTCTACAAAAATAATCTTGTATGAAAAAGAACTTCCTAATTACGGAGAAAATATATACACTGTGTGATTTCACTCATGACATTCTGGCAAGGCAAAACTATAGATAGGGACAGTCAGGTCATTGGTTGACAGCTACTGAGAGCAGGGGGAGGGGAATGACCACAAAGAAGCAAGAGAAAACTTTTTGGGCAATGGAAACATTTTATATCTAGATTATGATGGTAGTTTTCCAATTGTGTAACCTGTCAAAACATAGTCAGGAGCTGCTGTGTGCATGCTCAGTTGTGACTGATTCTTTGTGACCCCATGGATGGTAGCCTACCAGGCTCCTCTGTTCATGGGGCTCTCCAGGCAAGAACACTGGAGTGGGTTGCCATTTCCTTCTCAAGGGGATATGCCTGACCCAGGGATCAAATCCGCGCCTCCTGCGTCTCCTGCACTGACAGGCAGATTCTTTACCTGCTGAGACACCTGAGGGATATAGTAATGAATAAGACAGAAGAGTTCTCTGTTCATGGAGGTCTTGGACTCTTGGGGCCGAAAGACAAAAAACAAGCAGACAAAAAAAATGAGTGACAAACATGTTGGATGAAAGAAAAGGAGGTAACATGATGGCAGGGTGGTAGACCACTAAATAGTCAGGAAGGTAGTATCTGAGACAAGATACTGATGCAAAGTATGCTGAGCAAGGGCTGGAAGAAAACAGCCAGTATGACAAAGGATACATATGCAGAATGAAATGGGAGGTGGGTCAGGGCAAGATCATGCGGGTCCCTGCAAGCCTTCCGGAGGGTGTGGGGTACCACCAGAAGGTTCGGCACAGGGAGTAACACGAAGTGATTTACATTTTAAAAAACTGTCTCTAAAGAGGACGGTACACAGAGAAGCAAAAGCAGACAGAAGAGGAAGAAGCACTTGAGGAAGAGTTGATAAGACTTGAACCACTGCAAGTGAAGAAGTAAGAATTCGCTCCTAGACTCCCAGCTTTGAAAGGATATTTGTGCCATTTGTGGAGATGGTGAAGTACAGGTGAGGGGTAGATTTGGAGAAGGAGAAATAAGGAGAAAGACAGTCCTATGAATTAAATGCAAGAAAATTTAAGTCTATGAAATGAATTTTTTTTTTTTTTTTACTGTCGAGGGACAGTAACCCCCAACCCCTTCCTCCAGTTCTTCACAGGCTGGATAAGGAAGGCTGCCACATGGAAGAGTGTTGAATGTCTGCTGCTGCTAAGTCACTTCAGTCATGTCCGACTCTGTGTGACCCATAGACAGCAGCCCACCAGGCTCCCCTGTCCCTGGGATTCTACAGGCAAGAACACTGGAGTGGATACATATTCTCTAATGTATTACATTAGGATAGACCACTTTCATCCAAATCTTTTAATATGTTTTTAGAATAGCTCAATAGAAAGCATCAACAGATGAAAATTCCCTCTTCAGAGCAAATTATTAATGTGAAAGCCTAAGAAAGGTAAGACAACAAAACCAAAATAGAATCTAGCATCATAGCTGGCAATATTTTTATTAAAGTAATATGTCTTATTTAGGTGTTTTAGTTGGAATCAAGATTGCCAGGAGAAATATCAATAACCTCAGATATGCAGATGACACCACCCTTATGGCAGAAAGTGAAGAGGAACTAAAAAGCCTCTTGATGAAGGTGAAAGAGGAGAGTGAAAAAGTTGGCTTAAAAATTCTGGCATTCAGAAAACTAAGATCATGGCACCCGGTCCCATCACTTCATGGGAAATAGATGGAGAAACAGTGGAAACAGTGTCAGACTTTATTTTTTTGGGCTCCAAAATCACTGCAGATGGTGATTTCAGCCATGAAATTAAAAGACGCTTACTCCTTGGAAGGAAAGTTATGACCAACCTAGATAGTATATTGAAAAGCAGAGATATTACTTTGCCAACAAAAGTCCGTCTAGTCAAGGCTATGGTTTTTCCAATGGTCACGTATGGACGTGAGAGTTGGACTGTGAAGAAAGCTGAGTGCCGAAGAATTGATGCTTTTGAACTGTGGTGCTGGAGAAGACTCTTGAGAGTCCCTTGGACTGCAAGGAGATCCAACCAGTCCATCCTAAAGGAGATCAATCCTGGGTGTTCATTGGAAGGACTGATGCTGAAGCTGGAACTCCAATACTTTGGCCACCTTATGCAAAGAACTGACTCACTGGAAAAGACCCTGATGCTGGGAGGGATTGGGGGCAGGAGGAGAAGGGGACGACAGAGGATGAGATGGCTGGATGGCATCACTGACTCGATGGACGTGAGTTTGAGTGAGCTCCGGGAGTTGGTGATGGACAGGAAGGCCTGGTGTGCTATGATTCATGGGGTTGCAAAGAGTCGGACACAACTGAGCGACTGAACTGAACTGATGTGTTAGTTACCAGTTCTAGGAACAGTCAGCAAAGGTCAGTCAGCAAACAGGTCTGCTCTGAAGGAGCTTACCTATTAGTGTGTGAGAGACAGAAGGCAAACAAGCGTGAACAGTGCCAATCACACCTTCCTTTTATATGCCTTCCAGAGGCTGGACACAGGAAAAATCCACATCCTAGATGCCCTTATAGCTGGAGTTTCAGAGACGGATTTACATTTTCCAATCAGAAGAACTCTTGTGCTCCTTGCCACAAATTAGCTGTCAATCTGACTGCTATTTCTTTGTAGATAATCTGCCCCTTCTCTCTGGCTGTGTTGAGATCTATTTGTTTCTGTGATTTCTCTGGGAAATATCTGGATGTGGGTTTCTTCTACAAACATTTCCAGCTTGGCATTCACTGGACTTCTAGAATATGTCCTCTTCCCCATTCTCTCTATTCTTTTCTGGAATTCAAATTAGGAATGTGTTGCCATTTTGCTGGGAAGTCTTACCATATTTTAAGTGCACTGTATTTTACTATAAAACACAGCATAAAGCTAGATAATGGTCACTAATACTAGAGCAATCATTTTTATTCAAGATATTGCTTTAAACATTTTTAATTACTTTAAACATTTTAAATTAAGTATGATTATTCTTATATCTTGGAGAAGGAAATGGCAACCCACTCCAGTGTTCTTGCCTGGAGAATCCCAGGGATAGGGGAGCCTGGTGGGCTGCTGTCTATGGGGTTGCACAGAGTTGGACACAACTGAAGCGACTTAGCAGCAGCATTCTTATAGCTTAAGACTAAATTACTGGCACTAAAATATATCAAAAACAAATTAGGTTTTTCTAATTGCTGATAAAATAAGATGAACCTGTATGCTCCTTCCAAGAAAGAACTAAGACCTGAAAAAGCAGTTTAAAAAATAATTTAACTCATTTTTATTCACACATCAATAAAGCTTGGCATTAACCAGCTTGACCACTATTTTTCTAAAATACCTTTCTATATTTATATCCTTAAGAAGGGAAAACATAAAATTTTGCCTGTAGGAATAAATATAATAGGGGAAAACAAAATAAACTACTACAACTAGAAACAGACAACAAAGTTTGTTTTTCTTGATCTTCCAAATGCAAGCCTAATGCCCTACGAGAGAAGCGGTCCATCACACAAGAGATGCAGTGGGCTCCCCAGACACACGACAGTGCCTGGATCCTGCAGGGTCATCCCTGTGGAAACCTCCCTTGAAGATGTCAAGTCCAACCTTCTACCCAGACCGGAGTTCTACAATTCACAATTCACAATCCAGAGGGTCCACCTCTCTGGATTTCTTCCACTCTTGTGGAAGTCCCTTCTACTATGAGTGAATGCAGTTTAAAAACACTGAGCTAGTGATCATTTGCTTCCACTGAACTAATACCATTCTTCTAAAGCTCTTTATAAAGCCATCAAAATTGATTTGACTCTGGACACAGCAAACAAAGACAAAAATATGGCTCAGGGACTTTATTATGGAAGTTGCAATAAACAGAAGAGTAGTTCACCTCCTTAACTATTCACATAAATAACAAGAACACTCCAGGTCTTACAGTGATCAACAGTTAAGCTTGAGCAATTATAGTTTGGGCTGTCACTTTCCCTTAACAGGTAGGAGAGCAAGCATGTGAATCAGAACATTTGGGGTGTTACGAAAACACACCAAACAGGTGACTTTAGTATAGCTTCCATAATAACAGTTCTAATAATTCAAAAAAACTGTCTTTCACTAAAATTCATAGTAAACAATAGTAATAGCTAGTATTTATCGATTGATATTGATAAATATTTATTTAGTGTCTATGAGTGACTGAGCACACACGCATGTGCTAGAATATTGCTGAATACTTACCTGGTATTACCTCACTTACTTCTAATACCAATCCAATGAGTACTTTTATTATTCCCATTTTACAGATGAGCCTTAAGGTCTTAACCATGAAGTCTGTACAGAGAGCTCCCAGGTTGCCTGTCTTTTCACCAGAAATCCAGTCCCGGCAACTGAAGGCCTATAGGACATTTCTACTGAGATATGTAATTTCACTCCAATTTCAGGTCTAAAGATTTAGCTGCTGTATCTTTTACCCCACTCTCTTCAAATCACCTTCTCTTCCTGGCTTTCCAACTATTATTCTTTCTGTTATTACCTGGGTTGAGAATTTCATCCTTCCCTCTTGCTGCAGTGCCTCCCCTGAAGTCTGATATATCCTGTCACCTTTCCTATAATCTTTCTCCTATCCATTCCTTTCTTTCCCTTTCCATCCTATTTCAGTCCCTCATCACTTATATGCCTAATTTCCTAATGGATTCTTTTTGCTTTTACTATTTCTCCTCAATATGATCCATCCTGCATACCACCATCAGATTTATCTTTCTAAAATCATTTTGTTATTTTCCTTGTAATATCTTCCTGATAATAAAATGCAAGGGCTCTTTAGGGCTTACAGGGCAACATGCAAACATCTCACTCTGACACTTATGGCACTTTACATTGCAGCACCCCAATCTACATTTCTCACACCTGCCTCTGTTCCTCTAATCAGATTTTCTCTTTGAGAAAGGCTCACTCATCCAAAACACTCACTCCCACCCCCACCGACAGTAAGGTAAATGCGCAAGAGTGTACCACCCTACCCTGCCTCATCCAGGCCCTGGAGTGTCATCTCTTCTCTCACTGGCAATCTGTAGGAACCCTTTAAGGTTCAACATCCAGCCTAAGTAGCACTTCGTCTGGGATGCTTCCCAATCATTCTGGTCCTTAATACTGATCACACTCTGAACTCCTCTACAGGACCAGAACCTCATGAATTACTCTATCATTCATCAACATACAATATGCTTATTACATGACTAGCTATATTTTCAATCTGTATGTCCAATGCTTTGTATGTATGTATGTATGCATGTATTCTATCTTATATATTTGAATACAAACGCACATATATAAAAGTCTCATTTCACCTATCAAAGCCTTTGGAGCAGATTGGTGGCCTACAGTAACCAGGCAAATACAAAATTTCCTTAGTGAAAGTCTACTTACTGGCCTGAAGTTACCTAAAGTCAAAAGGTACAAAACAACAATAATAAAAGACTGATTTATTCTCATATGAAAATCATATCTGGCCTAGAGAAAAGTCAAGGATCAAATACAAAATATACATCAAACTAAAAATTTCCTTCAAAAGTGATAATATCAATAAAGACTGAAATCAGGGTCTTGTCTAGCAATAAAAACTTTTTACTTGCCACAAGACAGAAGTCTTCCCAAAAGTAAGACTGGATCGTCTTGTTCCGTGTCACTTTAACTTTCCTGTGCCTTTATAACTTGTCTGTAATGAAGGAAGTGAACAGCTTGATCTGACAAATCTCTTTCATCTCTAAGGATTGTTGGAATTAAAAAAGAAAAGAAACTTTTTTGATTAAACATACCAAAGTTTCTCTGCAAAGTGGCTAACGACAAGTGGAAAATGGAAAGGGATCAATCACCTAGTCAGTGACTCATTTTCAACTCTTATAACTACCCAGCTGGGGAATTTCTTCTCCCTCTGGCGACAGCTAGTGTCAGACCCATGACTCAGACTGGAACTGGCCCATCTGGGCTGGAACTACGTTCAAGGTCATTTCATCCATTCCTCTGTTTCTCAGCTTGACTGTAGATTTAAATCTGGGCTATGATTACAGGGTTCAATTTTTGGTTTGTGTTTCTTCTGGTTCCTCAAGAAGAGACATCTAGTCACCTGATATTGATTGATATTTGACACTTTAATAGTCAAAATCTCAGTGTTTCCACACAATCAGAAATATTACTTGGAGGGGTCTTTGAGGTCATCCAGGGTGAGGAAAAAGCAAAGTCTAATTCTTAGACAATTTGTAGACAAAGTGGGTATAATAGCCATGTGAGACCCTCACCACACTAATAAATGTTTCTTTTATGGCTGGCTTCATACATATGATTTCAAAGTCATGGTGGTTAAGTGGTCAGTGAGAGCGTAAATAAAAATATGCTACCCACAAATGCTAGGTAACGAGCTAAAACTAAAGTAAACAACTGCAGTGGGCCATCCCATATGCAAGCTGGTGAGGCTCATAAATCACCAGGATGGGGATCAAGATTTCAAAGGCACACTCTGAGCTCCTCTGCCCAGGCCTGTTGATTCCAGCTCCAGCTGCATTGGGTTACCTACATGGCAGCATATAAAGTTCACCTTTTAAGTGTAAAAATAGTTCCCATTCCAACTAAAGATAGGTCACAGTACCTATTATGGGTGTGCCCCATATTCTGCACTTGACATAAGTTGGCATTTAAATTCCCATAACCATCCTGTGAGATAAGATTTTTGTGAATCCCAATTTACAGAGAAAGCAGAGGCTCAGAGAAGTAGAAGCAGTTTAAGCATCTGAGGTCACCACTCTAGCGTGGGGTGCATTCATATCCTGAAGAGGAATTGCTAAGCTCACTGGAATGTGGGAGATTTAAAGCTGAATCAACATAAAGGTTCACATTTGTCATCAGCTATTCTGCTCCACTTTTCTCTTGGCATCTAATAATTCATCACTATAGTAGGGCATCAACCCCACTCTCTCCTCACGCTGTTCCAGCTTGTCCTTTGGCTTCCCCACCTCCTCAATCCCAGGCTCCTCAGGGGATGGCCCAGCTCTTGGATGTGACAACCCATCCATGCTGCTACTACTGGGCCAAGACTCGAGGAGGCAACAGGTGAAGATGACACCAGCTACTGGTGCTAAAAGAGACTTGCGCCTCCTGAAATACACTAGGTCTATAAATCTCCCCTCTCCAGCCCGCCCTCCCCTCCTGCCCTATCCCCACAGCTGACTGTCCTCTCTTAAAACACTCACACTGCATGCTGGCTGTCCCCTGGGATTTCTTTTTCCCTCCAAGGCTGTCCCAATGGTTTACTGCAACCAGATTTCAGCATATGAGCCCTGAGGTGGGAAGGGGGTATGAACGTGAAGCCAAGGACAGCCCTGCTCCTAGCTCAGCCCAGTCAGAGCACTCCTACCACCCACCCTCTTCCACCTCTCACTGTCTAACATGTCTTTCCACTTTTCTTTCCTCCAATCTTCACTCTATCCGGAGCCCAGCTTCCTTTCTCATTTTGCTCCAATAAGAAAACAAATCTCCAAGGCAACTCCATAGACACAGGTTATTAAAAAAAAAAATCCTGACACCTGCTCACACATTCCCAGAATACATTCTATACATTTTCTATCTGCCACCACTCTCCTTACTATAATCGTCCCAACCAATTCTATATCCCCCAAATCTCCTGCCAACTCAGAATGTCAGATCTGCTTTAGTCACTTGGTCTTCTCATCCACGGACCCTAGCATCTTTCAGTTTACATCTGTGACCTGTTCACTACCTGCCTGCGAGCTGACTCCTAGCCTAAAAGCCAGCCATCCCACCATCATACTCTTCTTAGGATAGGAGCTAAGAAGGTCCTTTCCACACCTGTCCCAACAGGACACAGAAAAAGAAAACCGGAATCAGCTGTACAATAGCATTCCCGTCTGGGGATGGTATTTCGCTAAAACGGCTCTTGCTGTTTTGGAATTGAGTGCTCACTAAATAAGTAAAGTTATTAGTACATACTTTGAAAAGGCAGCTTGAGAACAAATGTTGTTTTCCTATCTCCCAGCCTTTTCCCCAGATGTTATATTCTTAGAAAAAATTATCTTTACATCTATGAAGTAGCATATGGATCTTAGACAAGTTTAACTGAGCATCAGTTTTTCATCTTTAAAAATGGGACAAATTATTTTGACACATAGGGTACTATTTCTGGGACTAAGTTAGAAATGTAAGGTTTGATGGACAAGTCAACATCAGGATCATGTCTTACATCAGGTAGTAAGGCACATACTGATGTTTCCTGATCAGTGTAATCAAAGACTATTTATATGTACCAAACACAGCAAATGGATAATATCAAAATGTTTGAAAATAAGGCTGAAGTAATTCTTCCATTGAATTCTTCGTTGGAGAGAACAAATTCCTCTCCTTTAGGGACTGAATATTCAGTCTGTAATGATGTAACGACGCTTCTTTTTTGGCTCTTCAACTATATACCCTTTATCATTTTCCTGCTCTCTAACACACCTAGAAAAAATAAATTGTTGTTGTCATTCAGTAGCTCAGTCATGTCTGAGTCTGAGACTCTGAACTGCAGACCAGGCTTCCCTGTCCTTCACCATTCCCTGAGTTTGCTCAAACTCATGTCCGTTGAGTCAACGAAGCCATCCAACCGTCTCATCCTGTCGTCCCCTTCTCCTCCTGCCCTCAATCTTTCCCGGCATCAGCATTTTTTCCAATGAGTCGGCTCTTTGCATCTGGTGGCCAAAGTATTGGAGCTTCAGCTTCAGCATTAGTCCTTCCAATAACTATTCAGGGTTGATTTGTTTAGGATTGACTGGTTTGATCTCCCTGCAGTCCAAGGGACTCTCAAGAGTCTTCTCCAACATCACAGGTCAAAAGCAACAATTCTTCAGGGCTCAGCCTTCCTTATGGTCCAACTGTCACATCTGTACATGACGACTGGAAAAACCACAGATTTGATTAAATGGACCTTTGTCAGCAAAGTGATGTTTCTGTTTTTTAATATGCTGTCTAGGTTTGTCATAGCTTCTCTTCCAAGGAGCAATAATCTTAATTTCGTGGCTGCAATGACCGTCCTCAGTAACCTTGGAGCCCAAGGCAATAAAATCTGTCACTGTTTCCACTTTTTCCCCATCTATTTGCTATGAAGTGCTGGGACAGGATGCCATGATTTTAGTTTTCTGAATGTTAAGCTTTAAGCCAGTTTTTTCTCTTTCCTCTTTTACCTTCATCAAGAGGCTGTTTAGTTCCTCTTCACTTTCTGCCACAAGGGTGGTGTCATCTGCATATCTGAGGTTATTGGTATTTCTCCCAGCAATCTTGATTCCAGCTTGTGCTTCATCCAGCCCAGCATTTCACATGATGTATTCTGCATTTAAGTTAAATAATCAGGGTGACTGTATATAGCCTTGGATGTACTCCTTTCCCAGTTTTGAACCGGTCTGTTGTTCCACGTCTGGCTCTAACTGTTGCTTCCTGTCCTGCATACAGGTTTCGCAGGAGGCAGATAAGGTGATCTGGTATTCCCATTTCTTTAAGACTTTTCCACAGTTTGCTCTGATCCACACAGTCAAAGGCTTTAGCGTAGTCAATGACGCAAGTAGATGTTTTTCTGGAATTCCCGTGCTTTTTCTGAGTCAGTGGACGTTGCCAATTTGATCTCTGGTTCCTCTGCCTTTTCTAAATCCAGCTTGTACATCTGGAAGTTCTTGGTTCACATACTGTTGAAGCCTAGCTTGAAGGATTTTGAGCATTACCTTGCTAGCACGTGAAAATTAAGAAGCAAGCCTAAACAGTATCTTCCAGGAGAAAGTACACTAATCCTTCCTGATGTGTATTAAAGAAATAAGAATACCTCTAGTAAAAAACATTGCTTGAAGCCCAACTATCACTTACCCTTATAGAGAGCTAAGAAACCATAGTGAGAATATAAGATTAAGAAAACAAAGAGCAGAAATTCAACATGTATATCAAAGATCATTTTAATTAGTTTCACTCTTATCAGAGTGTACTATTGAAACTGATTTTAAATATTCAAAACAAAGTGTAAGAGGACCAGTGATAACTGAAAAAAATAAGTAAATAAAGGAAAGGGGCAAGCTGGCAAATTTCTATCCAATACCTAATCTTAAAAAAATAAATAAATAAAAGTTCAAGATTTTCTCTTAAGTCCATCTAAATTTTTATATACTCAACAAATTTACAGCTTTTTTCAACCTTTGCAGTCTTCAACCTCTTTTATTAAACAAGGGTTCCTTACAAATAGTGAAATGACACACAAATATTTAAAGCACCCATGAAAGCATTTGCACCTCTTTATTAAAAACTATTAAAGCCCATTCCTAAATTCTTGCAACAAAGGCATTATAGTTAAAGTTGCAGTTATTTTTCTGAAGCTTGAAAAAGACACCTAGCAAATATAGAATAGAATCTTTTTTTGTCAAAGAATATTATTTTTCTAAAACTTGAACTTGATGTAAAGGCATAAACAATGAAAAGTCGCCTTACTAAGAAATGCTCTTTTCTTTGTAATTCTGTGTAGTTCAGTATAATTTATAATTCTTTAGATATACACATGATAATTTTATTTGTATATGATTCTTTAAAAAAATAATTTTCCACTGTAATGAAACAGCTGTTCTTTCCTTCTAATGTGTATGGACTGGAATGATCAGGTAGAATTAGGAGACTCAGCACAAGGAAAATACTTTGATATATCCTCTCAAAATATTTTGGACAGCATCATTTAAGACGTCTTTATTCATATTTCGGTCTAAAACAAAGACAAAGAGACCAAAACACTGCTATGCCAACAATGGAAAGCAGCCTTAAAAATCAGCCAGTTATTTTTTGAAATGAAGAAGACAGACATCAGCCTGGACTTACTCCACGACATCAGCCTCATCTCTGCCTGGTTGCTATGGACACATCCCTGTCAGGCCTGTGCCTGCTACTCTCCAGGCCTGTTTATGACAGGCTGAGAAGTTTCCTATTATGGTGCCTATGTCTGCAAGCACACTGCTTGCCAGCAATAAACGCCAGAGGCTGCCACCATGGGGATTACAGTGCAGCAGACCAGAGAGGCTGCCGGGAACCCAACAGCCTGGGTTCCCAGCTGCCCGGGTAAATCTGCACAGTATACTCCCCAACAGGCAAAAACCCAACAAGCACACCTTTTCTTCTCAGGCTGGCAGGGACAGAATTCAGATGTGCGTGCACGCTAAGTCACTTCAGTCGTGTCCGACTCTTTGTGACCCCGTGGACTGTAGCTCATCTGGCTTCTCTGTGCATGGGATTCTCCAGGCAAGGATACTGGAGTGGGTTGCCGTTTTCTCCTCCAGGGGATCTTCCCAACCTAGGGATTGAACCCACACCTCTCACGTCTCCTGCACTGGCAGGCAGGTTCTTTACCACTAGCACCATCTGGGAAGCCTAATATTCAAAGCCAGATATGTCATTTTTACTGGGAACAAACCTATAATAAGAATGTTATTGCTACAACAGATACAGAGAAGAGAGAATAGCTTAAGGCCATCACTATGACTTGTATGGCTTTTACCCATAGAGTATTAATACCAACTTTTAATTTAAATGAGATGAGACTAAACTCACTATAAACTACACTATAATTTCGGATGAGCATGATGGACTGAGATTTTTTATTGGGAAATGATCAGGACTCTCAATAACAGAAAAACCACTTTCCTACAAGGCATCAACTATCCTGTACAGACTCTAAGGCTGTAATCCAAAGTGGAGAATGGCATTTACATTAACCAATGCCACACATACACTACGAATTTATATGACCAACTACAAAATAATACATTGACACTCACTAGGTTTGGGCTTAAAGCCATACAGAACTCATCAGTACTCCTAGTGGCTGGGTAGAAAACTCATTGGTTATATACTTGAAGAGTTAACTGAAGCCATATGCTTATCAGAAACATGGCTTGTATTCCACTAACACATTCAAAGGAAAAGAAAAAATGTACCTCCCTCCTGCAATTTATGAAAACAAGCTGAGATAAAGACTGCGTACAAAACTGCAAACGACAGTGAACTACATAAGGAGGTGGACAAGTTTGGGTCTCGTTTCCCAACTGATATCAGGTAAGTCAGACAAACGATCACTTTCACCTCCTTTCTTTCTTTCTTTTTTATATTTATTTGGCTGTGCTGGGTCCCAGCTGCAGCATGCAGGACCCAGTTCCCTGACCAGGAATCAAACCCAAGCCCCTTGCACCAGGAGAGGAGAATGCTAGACACTGGACCACCAGGGAAGGCCCCACTTGTGCCTCTTTTAGTTCTAACACACACGGCTTGAGTCTGAGATGAATAATACTAACTATGATCCTTTGAAATGCTGACCACGCTAAATACTACCAAAACCATCAAAACACTAAGTGGAAGGCAGAAACAGAGTATTTTTACATTTTATTTCTATTAATTCCACTCAAGTGATAATTAGAAAAATTATGATAAATTTCTTCAATTATCTGAGTAAGTGTTCAGTAACTCCCTTGCAAAGACTCTGACGACCAGTAAAACTGAAGCTAAATAAAGGAAGAATTTTTATCGTCTGAAGCTTTAGGGCTTAGATGAGTAAAAATAAACTTAGTCCTTGAGATTGATTAGTGAAGATTCCTACAGCACTGAGAACCAAAACCATTTAATGGTGCCTTTCAAGAATCACCACCAGAATACCATTCAGACAATTCACCCAATGTTTACTGAGCATCTGTCTAGCACAGTTTTGTGTCCCATGTAGTGGGGACTGGAAAATGAATAAGACTAACAACCTAATGTATCATGTGATGGAAAGAAAACAAAGAAGAATTATTGTACAGAGAGTTAACAGAACTACAAATAAAGTCCCACAGAAGATCAAAGGGAAAAGACATTATACCCAGTTAGGAGTCGCTGGGATGGGAGATAGGCTTCCTTGGTGGTTCAGATGGTAAAGAATCTTCCTGCAATACAGGAAACCCAGGCTCAACCCCTGGGTTGTGAGGATCCCCTGGAGAAGGGAATGGCAACCTACCCCAGTATTCTTGCCTAGAGAATCCCATGGACAGAGGAGTCTGACGGGCTACATACAGTCCATGGGGTTGCAAAGAGGTGGACAAAACTAAGCGACTAACACTTTTTTTTTTTTTTCAGGATGGGAGATATGGGGAAAGATAGGACAGAAAGGACTTCATGCTGCTGCTGCTGCTGTGAAGTCGCATCAGTCGTGTCTGACTCTGTGCGACCCCATAGACGGCAGCCCACCAGGCTCCCCCATCCCTGGGATTCTCCAGGCAAGAACACTGGAGTGGGATGCCATTTCCTTCTCCAATGCATGAAAGTGAAAAGTGAAAGTGAAGTCGCTCAGTCGTGTCCAACTCTTAGTGACCCCATGGACTTCAGCCCACCAGGCTCCTCCATCCATGGGATTTTCCAGGCAAGACTACTGGAGTAGGGTGCCATTGCCTTCTCTGGAAAGGACTTCATAGAGGAGATTAATATTCCAGATAGACCCTACAGGACAGTTTGTTTGATAACTCTTTTATTTCAGAAAAGTTCTTTTTTACAGAAAAACTATGAAGATAAGTACAGAGAGTTCCCATATGTCCCACACCCAGTTTCTCCAATTAGTAATATCTTACTATAGGGCACATTTGTCCTAATTACTAAACCAATACTGATACATTTTTATTAATAAAAGTGCACACAGATTTCCATAGCTTTCACTGAATATTCCTTTCTGTTCCAGGATTCCATCCAGGACACATTACATTTAATCATCATGTCTCCTTCGGCTCCTTTTGGCTGTGACAGTTTCTCAGATTTTCCTTGTTTTTGATGACTTTCACATAGTCTCAAGGAGTTACTGGTCAGGTATTTTGTAGACTGTCCCTCAACTAAGAACTAGCTGATGTTCTTCTCATGTTTAGAGTGGGGTTATATGATTTTTTGTAGGAAACACCAATGTTAGTACCATTTTCATCAGATCATATCAAGGGCATCAACTATAACTTGACTTATGAGAACTGCTGTCCGCTTTGATCACTGGGTGAGGAAGTGTGTATTTGTCAAGTTTTTCTACAGTAGAGGTGCTGTTCCCTTTTTCCACATTGTGCTTTTCTGGAAGGAGGTCAGTATGCCCAGCCCACAGTTAAGCCCACAGTGAGGAGTTATGCTTTTTCTCCTTGAGAGCAGAGTATCTACATAAATTATCTGGATGGTGGATTTGTCTCTTCTCCCTCATTTAATTACTTATTCAATAAATTGTATCAGTATGAACTCATAGATATTTGTTTTATACCCTGGGTTATCATCCCAGTTTCTCAATCAAGTAATTCCAGCTGGGAACTGGGAGCTTTTTCAGTTTGCTCTTGTGTCCCTTTGTCGTGCTCCCATCAACACTTCTTTGAGTACCTCCTTATTTTCCGGCACTACACATGCGCCAGCTTGACTTCCTGTGCCAGTTCTAGAATCAGCTACTTCTCCGCAGAGTCCTGCTACCTTCTGCTGGAGAAGGGTATTAGAAACCAAGATGAGGCTGCTAGATGTGTTCAGTGCCCCTGGGGTGCCACTGCTTTAGGCTTTCTCAGCTGACAGAGCAAGGAAATGTTTGCATACACTAGATGGTTAAGTTGCTAAGACCCTAGAAAGCTATGTCCTGAATATATTATTCTTAACATCAAATATTAAAATAAGAGATTCTGTGACTGGGTTACTTTCAGTCTCATTCAGAGGAATGACAGGGTGCATCAATTTACGAAAAAAAAAATCACTGGACTATTGTCCACTGTTGTAGGTATTTCTGCTAGAAAACAGCTTAGAGTTTTAGGTATTCTGAGATAAAACCTCAGGCCATTTGGATGGGCTATACTATAAAATTACACAAAGAAACAGAAGGTAAACTCCACTGAAAAGTAATTGATAGAAGAGCAAATGAAACATTCCAATAGTCCTATGTGGTTCACAACATCATTAGGCTACCATTCTCTCTCAAAAGCTCACTGGAAGCTTAAGTATCAGGATCACAAACAAACACCTTCTCTAACCCTTACCCCACGAAAGAAGAAAAGATAGATGATATTCCTTTATAGAAGGATATAAAGGACTCAACATTACTAAGCACCCACTATGTTCCTGACTCTTGTCTAGATAACTCTCATCTTTCAATTCATGGAATCATCACAGCAACTATTTAACATATGAGGAAACTGAATCATAAAGGTAAATTGTCCCATTTAAATTTAGTAAAAGAGAGAGACTGAATCTAACCATGGCAATCTGACTATGGGAGAGTGCTCTAAATCCAGAGACCATTCTGTCTGAAATCTGGCATTTTCTCCTCTAGTGGGGAGATCTCATTAATGACAGAGAAGAAAAACCAAGGTTGTTTAAAACAGACATATCTTTCTAAGCAAAAATGACTCCCCAAATGGTTCTTACTGCCAATTTAGACTAGTATAACCAAAAGTATGCCTGTTGTCTGTAATGCAGTGTGGATGAAACTTTCTCATTTTGTTACAAATTAATTTCAATGTACATTAAAAACAATTATAACTAGAACATCAAATCCATGATTTTATGTAATTCTTTGCTTAAGATGAGGCACTCTTGTGGACACTTACCTTTTAAAAATAAATGCTTTAAATAAAAATATTTAACATACATAACATACATACCAAACATAACATAGTTATGAATGTACACAGCAAGTCTGAGAACACTAACTCCAAATCTACTACAGAACAAAAGTCACATTTTTCTTTTAAGAAATATTATGTTCTTATATTAGGAGTATTTGACATATAGCTTTTCTTAATCTCTCCTTTCCAATACAGTTGAGGGATAGAATAAATTACATGTAATTTATTGAGCACCCAATATACAGTATTCACCAAACTGAATTTTCTATATATCTGATGGTCTTAACACTCTTTCAATTTTATTTTCCCCTTTTATTATATCCATTTAGAAATGAAGAAATTGAAATTCAGAGAAGCGAGGCATGTTGCTCAAAATACTAGGTAGAATGCAGCAGAGCTGGAATCTGAAACCAAGCCTGCCTGACAAAAAACATCTATGTCCTTTCTACTCTACAAAGTTGCCATAAGCACTGGTGTATAACTCAGGAGAAGTGTAAATGCCATTCATCCTCATCACACATAAAGTAGAGCAAAATAAGAACAAAAATCCCAGGACATTAATAATAACAACAACAACAAAATACTTCACTAAAGATGAAGTATTTTCCTAAGTGTAAAGGATAATAAAGTTAACACCATTGCAGTTGGTAATCTAATTTAACTAATTTCACAATGAACAAAGCAGAAATGTTTGTTTTAAGCAAATACGAAGGCTCACTACTCATCTCAATCCTTGTTAGAGTAAACAAAAGAAAATGCTTTCTTAAAATGTCTTTTAAAACTAATGTGAGTATCAAAATGCAGGCAAGGCTACCCCTCTCTCTACTTCCCAGAAAGATCTCAGACTAATAGTGTCAATTCGACTATCACCACTAGTCAGGCACAGTATTACAACCCGGTAGAGAAAGCTATGCTGTCACAAAATAAAGCCGAGCTATCTGCAGTTTTAAAGTATTGATCTCTTTCTGGAAAAAGAGAAAATCATATTTTATATAATATTGTATGGATTTAGTGGAAATCATTATCGGTGTTTCATATCTGCCATAATTATGTGTATCTTAAGGAATAGCTACAATCTATGATTATCACATAGTCACAGAGACAGCTATTCCTGTCAATATCACCAGAATCTTTTAAAATTGAGTAAAAACATTATTATCCTTGCTATTTAGGGGCAAATGTGCTTAATCTGGACTTCCCAGGTGGCACAAGAGATGTGGGTTTGATTCCTGCAACCCACTCCAGAATTCTTGCCTGGGAAATCCCACGGACAGGGGAAGCTGGCGGGCATGGGGTTGCAAAGAGCTGGACACAACTGAGCATGCAACCTTCTTCAACATGCTTAAACTATTCATATATTGGGAAAAGTACTATTTTATTTTGGCCAAGCCTTACATTTTGAAATTAAAAAAAAAAAAGAAAAAGGACATGGTTCATAACACTCTGAGACAGAAGTTACCACTATCCTATAATTAAATCAAAAGTTTAATGACCGAAAGCAATTCTCAAGGAACAACTACTTTATTGAGTCACAAAATTAAAAGTTTTTGATAATTAATTATTTTAAGGATATTAAGCTTACTGCCATTAAATACCAATATAGGAGCCAAGTTGATGACAAAAGAGATAAATTAAGATTTACAGTAATCCTTACTGCTTTAAAGTTAAAGTTAAGGGGTTAAAATTAAGGGCTTTACTATTTAATTAAACATAAAAATATCTGGTAAAAAGCACTTCCCTTCTTTCTATTATTACTTAAAAGCAAATAAAGCATTTTTTTAAACAGTGATCATAAAACAACCACTTCCAATTCTTCATGTTAACTTTAAGGCTCTATATGTAAACTACATAAATCTTGGCCAAATCCACTTTTATAAAGTAGATGGAAAAGCAGTGAGCAAACTTAAAGCATCAGTAAGTTGAGTATCTTTATTTATGAATGATATTTTCTTTTCTAAAAATTTAGAGTTTTCCTTTAAGTATGTTGATTAACTCTTAACTCTTACATGACTATGTCAATAAGTTTTTAATATTTTAAAGAAAATTACTGTTATTTGCTCTTTGCTCTTCACAAAATTAAAATGCCTTTTCCAACTTTTTGCTTTCTTCTCAACAAAATTAAGCATTTATATCTTTCCTGAGCCATCTTATACTCAGGTAATGCTGAAAAATCTTAAGATTTAGCCATTTCTTGTGAACATTCTATAGTATTCATTCCAGCATCACTTTTGCCAGAAGAAAATACATCAGCAATCACAGAAAGCTATAGTATATGTTACATATGCATTGACTATTAAAAATCAGCAGGGGGAGTAGACAGCAAAAATACTAGGAAAAAGCATCCCAGAAAAGCAATTTAATTTGTAGGCAACAGAAACATGATAGAGATCTTTGTTAAAACCAGACAAAATAAATTCCATAAAGAAGTCATATCCACATTTGCAAAGCTGGCCTACATATGCCTGAAACGAACAACAACAACAAAAATCCTTAAGTCTTTTAGAAGGACACCTGACTCGTAACTTCAAAACAGACTTTCAGTTTGAAGCATTGTGTGTGTGTGTGTGTGTGTGTGTGTGTGTGTGTGTCTCTGTGTGTTTCTTTCTGACTCTTTGCGACCCCATGGATTATAATCTGCCAGGCTCCTCTGTTTATGGAATTTTCCAGGCACAAATACTGGAGTGGGTTGCCATTTCTTATTCCAGGGGATGTTCCCCACCCAGGGATGGAGTCCACATCTCCTGCATTTAGCAGGTGGATTCTCTACCACTGAGCCACCAGGGAAGCCCCTTGAAGTATACGGGCTTCAAGCAAGTAGGTTCCAGTAACGCCAAGCCTCAGAACTGCCCCAAATTTAGAGAAGAGGACCAATTCATTTTTATAGTGATATATTTGGTGGTGTCGGGGCGGGGGGCGTTTAAGATGATTTTATTTTCCCCTTCAAATATCACCACACTTACATTGAAGGTCTGGTGAAATGTGCATTGTTAGGTCACAAGAGGATACAGTTCCGAAGCGTAACTTTTGATGCTTAGATTCCTGGCCTACCCTCCTCACAGCCTCAATTTACTTTCCATGAGAAAAAGATAACCAAAAATACTGTGAAACTATTTGGCCTTTGTTAAAAAGTCTTAAAAGTTACTTTAGCTTTGCAAAATATTTACAAAGGATGGAAATATACCTACGAATCCCACATCATGTTTAATATTTTCTAAAAATTAATAAGTGCTGTATTTTCATTTTTCAAATAAAACAGGAAAAATATTTAGCTCTTCTGTTTCCAATTCTGTAGCTGAAATTTAAGAAAAGATTAAGCTTTTAATTAGAACTTCAAAATGTTTATGCCTATATTATGCTAAAGAAAGTATAAACACTTTTTTGTAATATAGAAATGTGTGCTATAGACAGAACTGGATTATAAAAATTAAGAACTGGATTATAAAAACTGTGAAACTTAAAATACCAAGCACAGATTACAACTGAATGGTTAAAAAAAAATTTAGCCAAGTACGCAATGAATCAAGTTGAACCTAAACCTTCAATAATACTAATAACAACAGGTACAGTACATGTCAGACATTATTAGCTAGCTATTTTATACATATTTTTTCGAACTCTGACCTTTCAAAACAAGTATCATTGTGCTCATCTTATGCTAAGGAAACCAGCTAAAAATGTTTGTTATTTCTCTTATGTAACTCAGGTTGTAAGGAATAAAACTGTGATTCAACTTCCAGATTTGTCTGCCACCAAAGCTTTGAGACATCACCAAAACCTCTCTTAACTCAAGGAAATCTGTACAAATCTCAGGCAGATTAATGTGCTTATGAGAGTAAACGCTGTCAATTTAACCACTCAAATTAAATGCCATCTGGAGTATCTCACCCCCATTTGGTACAAGTATCCTACACATATTACAGCCAACTTTGGCATTGGCCAAGAACTCCATAATTTTCCTGTCTCAACACTATCGATAAGCATTACACACATTACAATCCCAATCCGGAAATACATCTAGTTGCTTCTGAAGCATCCCTTAAAAACTGCTAATAGTTCAGATTCCTTCTGTTCAGATTTTTTTAAATAAGAATCCATTAACCCAATTTGTTAAATGAGTCTGATGAATCAATTTCCTCCTTCCTCACACCCAAATCCACTTTCATAGTAAATATTTTCTCCAAATAATCACTTAAAAATCGTGATTTCTTACTAGTATTTTATTGTGTTATTTTAATCAATTAGGGCACTTTTTTTAAAGCTTCAAAAAGAGAAGAAAACAAAGAAAAATGTTATGACTTTTCAAAGACAACACTGGTTGGTTCAAATAAATACATGTAGAAAGAAAGGATGATAATAAGACTAGTAACCAAAAGCAATGTTTCAGACTTATTCATTCACATTCAAGAGATACTCGACAACCTAGTGGACGTGTGATGCAAGTTGTCACATTTCCAGTTCAGACTTAGACTTGGTATCACTCCTGGGGACCTTTAGATCAGCTGCTCCAACTCAGTTTACAGCTCATGTGGATGTGACTTATTCGTGCCCTTGTTACCAGGCTGAAGGATAACTTTACAACCTTTACCAAGAGCTTTTTCTTTCTATGCTAATCCGTTTTCATCTATAAAAAGTCACAGGAGCTTAGCACTTATTTAGAAATGAATGAGTTAAGGAAAAAAAAAAAAGATGAATGGCTTAGACATGAAAAGTTTAATCAACAGCTTCAGCTGAGTTGAATTTTTTTAATGTTAAAAATAAGGATCATGTCAACACAAGACTTAAACACAGCTAGCATGACTGCATTTTGAAATAAGCTCACCTCCTACATTAAATCTGTAAATTAACTCAAAGTCTACTTGAGGGGCCTTCACAATAAAAAAAAGAGAAAAGAAAAAAATCCTTGCCTTACTTGGTGCCTTTAAAAGAAAAAAAAAATCATTTTGACCTCAAATTTTACTTTTTCATTTTAAAGTACAGATAAATTAATTACTTGTCAACTGAAGTCACTTACATGATTAGATTTCATATTCATTTTTAAATTCAAACAGAGGTCTCATCATTAAGAGTACAGATTTTGGGGGAAAGTAATTACAGCTGCTGAGGTTCATTGTGCTGAAAAAGCACAGTCAAATCATCTTGAAAATATAAGCGAAGGCTTGAGCATCTTTTGGTGTCTTCTGGCTTCTCCTTTCACTATACAGAATTAACCAGGCAAGAGAATAAGAACTCAGGCCCATTACACAATGGTCCCATTCAGCCTTCAGGACACGAGATCCTTAGCATATGTCAACTGCCATTATGAACCAAATTATGAAAGAACAACCTATATATTATAAAATGAATCAATGAACTAAGAATTTATTAGCTAGATGAGAACAATGGCCCCTGATGCCAAGGCAGAGAGTAAGAGTAATAACCTGTCATTTTGATGAGGAATCACACCAAATTTAGAAATGAGGCTTAAATGACCAAAAAAAAAAAAAAGATACAGATTTGATCATTGGTGTGCTTATGGGTAGGTCAGTGTGCTTACGGGTAAGTTAGTGCCTATAGAGAGTGACTGGGGAGTCCTTTTTATTTTGTTTATCTGAAGCTAAACTTTAAGTTAAAAATCCTGCTGTCTATGTAAGCGCTGTCAAGAGATAAGACAATCAAGCAGGTGATACGCTATAGTTTTTTAAACTGCATGAGAGAAAAACAGGTGGGATGAAAACTATAGTCAACTAAAAAAAAAAAAAGCATAGCTCTTTGAAAAATATGTGCATGTAGATAAGCAGTAAAATGGCATAACTTTCCTGACCTTGCAAATAGGTGGGCCAAAACATTTAAATATTTTTAAGGGGCAACTGTTATTAATTGCCACATGAAGTTATTAGTCCTTACTGGCTAAATCCTTTAGGCATCTGCATCCAACAGGCCCATGCCTCCCAGCCCCTGAGCCAAACAATCATTAAAAACATAGATAATCCCAATTATTTCCTTACATAACTAAAGATTTTAAAAAAATAATAATAGGAACTCCAAAAAAAATACACCAAAATGGACAACACTGTACCTTGATTTAAGGCTGTAGCAGGTGGAAGGTTGCTTCTCAGCCCCCTGAACTCCACCATCCACCAAGACCAGCACCTTGACACATATGGCACAAATGCCCCCATTGAATCATCTCTGTAAATAACCTCAGAAAACTGGACTCTCCCTCCAAGATCTACAGTAACAATGACAGTGACCATAACCTTAACTTTGACGTCCCCTGTGGACACATACGGCCAAGCGAAACTACAAAGGCTCAGTTCTTACAGGGTACCCTGACCCTGACACTTAGATAAATGTGGGTTAAGGTTCCAAGTTCACTGAACTCTTCTGAGTGTGAGTGCGGTAGGTGGTGACATTCAAGGTATTGCACTGACCTCCAGCAACTCTTACTTCCCACTGAGAATCCGAAGAATACCCTAAAACATGGATTGCCAGTAGACAGGATTTCGTTTCTGCTGCAAGGGCAAAGTGCCACCTAGAAGTACCCCTCCAAACACACACACACACACACACACACACACACACACACAGACGTGAGCGCTGCGTCTTGCGGGTATTGCAATCAAAACTATATCAAAGTTGCTTTTGTAAAATGTTTAATTTCTCCAGAGTGAATGGATGAGAGAAGGAGGGCACAGACAGCACCAGAAATCTTCTTCCAAAGGAGCCAAAATGCAGTGTGTGTGTGACAAACCTCTGTATATTTCCCGGGGCCACGGGGGACTGGTGGCTTCACCAGCGTGGGAATCAGCAGCCTAGGGGACTCGGTGAGAACCGAGCCGGGGCTTACCTTATTGGAGGCCATCTCACTGACGGAGTGCCTGGTCTGTAGGGTCTCTAGCTGGTCCAGACACCAGTCCAGCTCCTCCAGGGTCTCGCTGGCCAGTTTCTGGTAGGCCTCCTCTGCGAAGAGATAGGGAAAGGGGGACTCAGTTCTCAAGCGCTTCACGGGGCCGCCGGCGAGTTCAAAGGGAGCCATCCTGCCGTACCCCGCCATGCTCGGATGCCCGGTGCCCGCACATGAGGGCTGCTTCTTCATATTGCCGAGCCGGGCACCGCGAGGGGGGCCGGGGCTCTGCTAGCGGGGCGGCGGGCCTCGGGTACGCACGCCCTCTCCAGCTTGGCGTCTCCGTTCGGCGTCCTGGGAGGGCGCGCCAAGTGCGCCAAGCCAACTTTTACATGGACCAGAACCCCCACGACGCGACTTTGAAAAAGTCCTGGTGCCGGAGGATGGCGAAGGGGGGTGGCGCGCGCGCCCAGGAGCCCGCCCAGCGGAGGGAGCGTCTGGTCCCCGGCGCGATCTGCGCGGCGACCGGCCCCGAGCCGCGGCCCCGCGCCCGCCCCTCCTGCCGAGCCTTCTCTCAAAGCGAATGAATCAGCCGCGGCCGGCTGCGCGGCCACCACGTTTCCTGTTTTCTTTCTCAACTCCTCCGGCGGCGGGCGCAGCGCGGCTCCATCGCCGCAGCTTTCCGGGAACACTCCCCCTCGCGCCCCCCACGGCCCGCGGCGCAGCCCGGCCCCTCCTCGACTCCACGCCTAGATCGCCCGGGGCCACGGCCCGCCCGGGCCCCTTGTCGCCCCGCCGCTTCGCCGCCGCATCACCCCGCGCGGTCCCGCGCTGCTCGCTCCGAGGAGCGGGCGTGAGCGTGTGTTTCCGTGGGGCTGCCGGGGACCCGTGCGACGGGAGTGGCGGAAAACCCGACGTGGAGAACCCGCCACCAGCTCGCCCGCCGCCTAGGGTCGCGCCCGCGCGCGCGCGGCCGCGCACCTGGCCCACGGGGACCCCGCACGCCCAGCCGAGCTCAGCCCGTCCGGGTCGCCCCTAACCTCCGCGTCTCCACCATCCTGCAAGTTTTCCCCGGAGAACCCGACGGGTCGCACAAGCTGGGTTATTTAGGACGCGCGCAGTCAGTTTCCGTGGGTTTGGATTTTAGGGTTTCTGAGAGTTTAGGATTTACCTACTTGAAGAGGACAGGGTGGTTGTGGGAATTAGAAGTATTTGTATTTAGACCAGGCTGAGTTCCCAACCCAGCCCTTACGTCTAAATTTTGGGGTGGACATAAAAACATACAATGTTATGAGCCAGCACTCCTTAGAATTCACAGATCTGACAATATGCTGTATTTTCACATTCAGAATTGTCTGAGTTATCTTCAACGGCAGTGTGAATGCACCACGCCTTATGGGCAATTTACAATGTATGCTTACGGGCATAGGCAATTTATGCCTATGTTGCTTTCTTCGTCAAACGAACTGCAAATCAGGGACGAGGGTGGTATTGCGATGCCAAGGGGAAGAGTCTGAAAGAGTGTTTCTACCTACCATGCACAGAATAAAGTACAAACTTGAGAAAAGACTACATTCAAAGACATCGTATGGAAGCAGGTTCTATTCACAAAAACTGACCCTGGGGGAGCTCTACCGTAAGAGATCAATTGCAGAGAACTTCACTCTATTAGCTTGCAGATAAGCAAACCTTTCAGAGCAGGAAAACGTTCAGACTCCCAGGAAGAGTCCATCTTATGAAACTTCTGTTATTGTCAGTTAGAAAGCATAATCTGAAAAGCTTACATGCAGTTGATGTAATCATTTTTCTTGGTCTTCAGATGTACAGGTATTGGAGGAGAAGAAATTCTGCCCTTGAAGTTTGGACTCCATTTGCCTTGAAATTTGGTCAGTGGCACAACAAAAAATGTCATGGACTGAATCTCAGGCTCCTGGGATTTTCCAGATAGGTTTTTAGATAAAATTTTTAAAAGTTAAAATAACTTTCAAAGTATTTGTTACATGGGCCATGTGGCTAATTGTTATCAAGGACTCTTGAACTGTTGGCTATTCACTTTGAGAACCCTAGGTTAAAAACTGCCTCTTTATTCCACTTAAAAAAATTTTTTTTTCTGCACCAATCTCTGTAAATATTTCTTTAGGTGAACCAACACCTACCTAACCTTGCCAGGTGAATTAAAGTGTAAGATTGGAGCTTTTCCCCCAACAAAAGGAAAAACCTTAAAGACAATCTTAAATCACAAGCATAAAGTATTTTATCTGTACAGCCTTTCCTTGATTAAGTATATAAAAATATAACATGTTTGTTATAAAGTCTGAAACATTACACAAAGATGGAATGCAGAAAGTTCCTTGTAATCCCATACCCTAAAGATCACAAGCAATCATTAAACCTATGACCATAACACATTTTCATTTTACTTAATATCTTCCATATGTAACTATAGCATAACCTAGTTCTGATGGTAGTACATGCACTATGTGGTTTTATTTTGGATTTTTCTTTCCTCTAAGGTATAAAATACGGATGTAGGAATTTTAAGAGGAAATTAACTTATTTCAGTTGATTTGGGCCATCCACAGTTAGCACATCCAGTGCGTTAAAGATGCATAACCATTGTGTCTAGGATTTGTTCACAGCCATCTTTCCAGTCACTGATTATATCCGGAAGCCAGGAATCCCCTCTGCCCACCTCAAAGACCTTTGTGTTGTGTTTCTCTCCCCTGCTTTCCAACTTTTCCAAAGTCTGAGCCCCAGGGGACCTCCCCATCTCCCTTTCCATCATCACCAACTTCTCAGAATATAGGCCTTTGACCTAGCGGGATGTGGTTCCATGTGTTACACTTTAGTGTTCAATTTTTAATCCTAAGAGTAGAAAAGTAATTCACCAAAGTTTCCATGCGTCAAGACATTACGCACTCAAATACCAGACTTACTCTTAAGAAGGCAGTACAGTGACAAGAGGGACAGCTTGTTTCAGAAGATCTACTTTATGTCCCAATCATAGATTAGCCCCTCTGACAATCTGCATTTGAGCACAATAAAAATGTGGTCTGTGTACGTATTTTCAGTTCTAACTACCTTTGCATGAACTGTATAAATCTGGAGAATGAAATAAGAAAAAAAAAATGACCAGAGCACATCTATATACCAATTAAGAAAATAATGACTAACAACAAAAAAACAGTTTGTTCTATAAAATTGTTGCTCAAATAAAAAATTACTGTTAAAACAAGAAGAATTACTGTTGATATTAGCATAGAGCTGAGAATACTACTTTTCCCAAATTCCTAGGTTTATAGGCAATATGGCTAGCCAGAGTTGCTCAGGATCAGTGTTAAAGCTGAACTTTTAGGAATTTTAACCCCAAGTGTTGTAAGACATTGAGTAACTGACCTTCTCATCCCCACTAAAAAAGCCTCAATGTGGAGTTTCCTGCTATCCTCCAGGAAACTGAGTCACCAACCAACACACCTAAACGTCACCAATAGCTCTCAGGATGAAAACAGTGTGAGCTAGTTTAATGTGGGGTTTTACCAAGAACACACACTGCATTCATTAATAAAATACTTCTCTCCCCAGAGAGTAGCCATCACCGTGGCACTACTTGAAAATATATGAAAACTCTTATTTCCCTGTCTAAAGTCTAAGTGAAGGACCTACAGGGAGAAACTGCCTAAGCAACAACTCTTGGCCAGATTCCACAAAAGCCAGGCGAGGGCTCTGGAACAGCAACTGAGAAATAACTTGAGCCTTTGGAAGTCCCCTCCTACGGCAGCATCGGTTTCCTTCAAGGCCCCCTTGAACTATGTGACACCCGTGTTTCTGTTCAGGATCTTCTGTGAACAAACAGTCCTCAATTCTTGCAGGCCAGCACTTGGCTTCCGTCACTGTGATGCGATCAAGGGTTCCCCTGACACACAGCCTGAACCAGTGCCAGGAGCTCCAGGAGAAGATGCTGAAGCAGCAGCTTCCTTTTGAAAAGGATTAAAAAAAAAGTAATTGCCTCAGAGCCACAGCGGTGAGCTGGAGGTTGAGGTCGTTTTCCTGTGACATGTTCAGTCACTTACTTTTACCCACAAGTCACAGGGATATTGACCATTGAGGTAAAAGGATCCATTCTACGTACTGTGTGACTCTGCGGATGTCAGTTTCTCTGCCAACTCTTGACTGATTAAAGGTCTGCATAAATTTGTCATAACTCCTAGATAGACTTATTGGTGTAAATGAAGAGAACAAGTCAAAAAAAAAAAAAAAATCCGTTACTTTGGACACCATTTGCTTACCCTTAATTAAAAAAATATAAACTGTAACAGCTGATTCGTATTTTTCTTAAAGATAAAAAAAAGCCCTTCACTAAACAGCTCTGAAGAACAAATATTAATAATTAAATACATAACATTTTAAGCAATTCCAGCTTCCCCTTTCTTAATTCCCACCCAAATTCCCTCTTTGTTCCTAAGGATGGAGTTGATAGTGTCTAAAGTAGGTAGAACTAGAGAAATATGATTTCCATTTTACCATGTATTACTCCAAGCAAGTCACTCCCTGAATTTGATACAGTAAAAGATTGGCTCAGTTTAGCTCTAACTTTTGCTGATTTCTTTTTTCTGTCTATACATTTTATCTGATGGGAAATACATGAAGGAGTTGGATTCACTTTCAATGTGTACATGTTACAGGTTTAAGCAAAGCTTGCCAGTGGCAAGCTGTTCTCATTTCCAAGTGTATTTCTGGCATCAAGTTCTTGCTTTGAAATCTTATGAAAAATATAAAATTTCACTTAGTACTTCAAAAAAACCTCTAAGGAAAAGGTATACATAATTTGTGAGTTTTTTCTCCTATCTTCCCACTATCTATGATTTTTTTCCCTTGGTCTACCTAAGGCTCTAGTAGAATTTTTTTTAATGAAATAAATATAAGATTGGGTTTTGTTGACTTCTAGTACAGTGGTGCTAATGGTCAAGAATCCACCTGCCAATGCAGGAGACCAAGAGATGTGGGTTCGATCCCTGGGTCAGGAAGATCCCCTGGAGTAGGAAATGGCAACCCTCTCATTGGAAAATTCCATGGACCAAAGAACCTAGCAGGCTCCAGTCCGTGGGGCTGCGAAGAGTCGGACATGACTGAGTAACATCACTGTACCATCAGTAATTCAACGAACATTTATTTAGCACCAAATATGTGTCACTATTAGAGTCTGCAAAAGTGAGATGAATAAAAGAATGTGCCCCTTATCCCAGGAAAGCTTAAAGTCCAGGAGTAGAGATGGTTTTGGCATACTATATTGTAGAAAGCATTTTGAAAGAGGGAAGCATGTAGGCGATGGGAGAATAACAGAAGGTAATTTAAATCAGAGTGGAGTGGGAGAAGGCTGAGTACTAAAGGATGAAACAGGAGGTAAGTGAAGGGAGTGGGAAGAATTTTTAAGGGAAAACATTATGGGCCTGAGTTCAAAAGATGTGTGTATATGTGTATATGTAGTGAAAGGAATTCCCATAAATAGGGCCTTGCAGAAATCCACAGACACTGGTCGTGGAAGTCTTGTCAGGCATGTGTAGGTAGGAGCTTTGGATGGAATTTTCAGAAAGAAGAGCCACTGAGTGATTCAGAGTACTGTGTGACAGGTGATCTGATTTTATTGAGATGGAAAATTCTAGGACTCTGCAATAAATGGGATTCAGGGAGGCTAGGCTGAAATCAGTCAGACCATGATCGTCAGCCATGTTACCAGTAGAAATAAAATTAATAACTCACAGACTATTTGCTTCTCTGATGGTTGTTCTTATCTAAGACAATCTCAGTATTAAAATTTGACATAAGCATGTGCTCTCATGATGTGTCGGGCATGAATAGAAGAATTGCCTAATGGGACTTGTGAGGGAGTAGACTTTCTGCTCTTAAAAATTAGTCTTCTGGAATCGTCATCATACTGTATTCATCATAACTGTATCCAGAATTTCTTTCAAGGAGAGGGCAAAATAATGTTTGACAAGGTCGCAGAAAATAGTATAGAAGATGAGACTTTAAGGTGCACTGGTTTGGGTGGAACTAATCTGTGGTCTCTTCCACAGATAAATTTCCTGTGTTCTCTTCCACATAGGAAAGGCGGAGAATATGCTCCCTTGGGAGTGAGTGAGTGTGTGTGTGTGTGTGTGTGTGTGTGTGTGTAACAGAAAGGAGTCAGCTTGGTCTACAGGATAATTTCACACTATAAATCTTCCACTCCCCTGAAACTTTAATAAAGTTACTGAAGGTACAAAATGCTGAGATAAAGAGTCTTGTTTTGTTTTGTTTAATCTGAGCCTAGAGGCCAGATTTGCTCAAACTGAAATGTCAGCCTGAGCTGACACCAGAGAGGAGAGACAGAGAAAGAAGAGAAAGCTTTTGAAATTCTGTGTAAGAGCAGGAAGAAATTTTGTCCAAGAAACTAGAGTTCGAACCGAGTTTAATCAGAATGTGGATTAGGGACTTTATGTGCCACGTGTACCTCTATAAGTAATACCACTCCTTGATGGACACTGAAAAGCAGGAGGTGGTTCTCATCTCCATTCCACTACACACAAGCCATAATCCCTGGCATATCACCTAATCTTTCTTGGACCTTAATTTCCTCACCTGAAAATTGGGGATAATAACAAGAACCTTGTAGATTATTTTAGTTTAAGTGAGAGACCGTGAGTTAAATAACCTTGTGTTGCTGACCTACTAGATTCTTGCCAGGCACTACACTGAATGACGGAGATGCAGCAATGAACAAGGTAGTTCACAGTTCCCATGTCCTCTCAATGAGTTTACGTGGTACTAAAAAGCAGAGACATTACTTTGTCCGTCTAGTCAAGGCTATGGTTTTTCCAGTGGTCATGTATGGATGTGAGAGTTGGACTGTAAAGAAAGCTGAGCACTGAAGAATTGATGCTTTTGAACTGCAGTGTTGGAGAAGACTCTTGCGACTTCCTTGGACTGCAAGGAGATCCAACCAGTCCATTCTAAAGGAGATCAGTCCTGGGTGTTCATTGGAAGGACTGATGCTGAGGCTGAAACTCCAATACTTTGGCCACCTCACGCGAAGAGTTGACTCATTGGAAAAGACCCTGATGCTGGGAGGAATTGGGGGCAGGAGGAGAAGGGGACGATGAGGATGAGATGGCTGGATGGTATCACCGACTCGATGCACATGAGTTTGAGTGAACTCTGGGAGTTGGTGATGGACAGGGAGGCTTGGCGTGCTGCGGTTCATGGGGTCACAAAGAGTTGGACATGACTGAGCGCTGAACTGAACTGAATTATAGTAATTTTCTTTTCATTTGAATAAACATATATTGAATACCTGTTATGTGCCAGGGGCTGAGTACACCAAATGGAAAGAAGTAACTTTGGGTTTCAAGAAGCTCATAGTGCAAAGGCAAAGGCAATGATCTAAGTTTCCACCAAACCAGGCAGTATGTACAGATGCAGTGTCAGCACATGGCACAGAAGGCATCAGGGAAGGTGCCACCTACCACTGCCTAGGAAAGTTCTGGGAGAGTTTTCTGAAAGAGGGAATTCAGCCCTGAGTCTTCAGGGATGAACTGAAGAACTAACCAAGTGAAGAATGGGAGGTGACATCTGAGATAAACATGTGCCATTGCCAGCTGGAGAATACAGGCCATTCAAGTTGGTAGAAGCAGATACAGATGCAAAGTTTGGGTCCAGTAATGGACAAAGGTATAGTGGAGAAGTATTCATGGGGGATTTACTGTACTATTCTGAGACTTTATAGTTTTTTTTCTGAAGGAGCCATTAAAAATCTAAGTGAGGATGTCCCTGGGTCAGATCTGTTTTTCAGAAAGATTACTCTGGGAATAGCATGAAAGGAGCACTGGACAAAGACAAGACCAGTTAGGAGGCCCAGAATGGGAGGGGAAACTGCCAGGAAGGTAGGGAGAGAAACTCTCAAGAGCAAAGCAAAAGTAGAATTTCCAAGGAGAGTATCAAGACATGGCCGTTGACATTCAAAACAGACCAAACACATCCATGAGTTTGGGGTAAGATGATTTTCATTCTTAATTCATATTTCAACAACAAAGACTAGAAATGATAGTGAGGAAGCTTTTGTCTTTGTATTTGTTTCAATAAAATAACAATAAATATTTTGCCAAAAAGCTGGAAAAAAACTATTAGAACTATGTATTTTGTTTGCATTGGAATAAATATATACTGAATACCTGCTATGTGCCAGGTGCTGAGTACACCAAATGGAAAGAAGTAACTTTGGGTTTCAAGAAGCTCACAGTCCAATGATGAAGGAGTATTTCTGTTACAACCTTAGGAGTCACTTTGATTCTCTTGGGGAGAGGGCCTATAGGAGACATATGTGTTTCCCTCCCCTACAGTCAACCTTCAGGGATGACACAGTCTTTGAACCTTTATCTCTGTCAGTTCCTACACAAAGCATTCCTTACAGCAAGTAAGGATTTGTTTAGGTGATCTCTTCTGCCTACCCAGCTCTAATATTTATTTACTTTATAACTTCTGACACTATTTTATTTGGGTGGGATGTCAGTTTTTAGGTTGTTCATGATTGATTAACCTGGGTGGGTCAGGAATTATACTATAGAGGGCATTTCAGAATTCACCAGATGTCTTCAAAGGTCCCATCCAATACCATGATTCTGGAACTCTATGAGTTTAGATTCAATGAACACCAGGTATGGATGCTTTCTGTTTGAAATTAAGATATTTTGAGAAATAAAGTTATTGATAAGTAGAAAATCTTGCTTTCTCTGCTGTATAGTTACACCCTCTACCCCTGTCCCAACGATATTCCCATCTAATACTTTGCCAATTGATTTACCAATTTCTTCTTAATTTCAACAACTGCCATCTCGCCACTTTCAGTCAAATCCTCATCTATTTATTTTTAGATTTGAGTAACAGCTGACTATTGGATCTTCTTGGGTTCAGTCTTTCTCACAAGTCCTGTTTATAAAGTTAGAATAATCTTAAGTTCTGTTTTTAACATGTCAGTGCCTCACTCAAAATTCAGCTGCATAAACTCCCTGCTTCTTAGTCTATGAATGTCATACTTCTTGAGTCCACAGAAGGCTTTTTTTTCAGTGGGCTTTATCATACCATTCCAGCTCCTTTTATTTACCATCCCATCTAAGACTAGGCTTCCCTCATGGCTAAGATGATAAAGAATCTGCCTGCAATGCAAGAGACCCGGGTTTGATCCCTGGGTATGGAAGATTCCCTGGAGAAGAGAAAGGCAACCCACTCCAGAATCCTTGTCTGGAGAATTCCATGGATAAAGGAGCCTGGTAGGCTATAGTCCATGGGGTCACAAAGAGTTGGAGACGACTGAGTGACTACCACTTTTACTTTCGATTTTTCTAAGACTGCCCTTTTTAGCCAATCCTTCCACCTGGATACAATTTGCTGAACTTTGCCTCTATGACAGTGCTTATATCATTTTTACATGTGCTTCTAGGCTTTTCTACAAGCATCTAGAACGGATCCTAACATTTACAGGCACTCAACATGTATTTGTGGGTAAAAAATCAGTAAGTAGAGTCGGACACGACTGAAGCGACTTAGCAGCAGCAGCAGCAGCAGGCATACTTTGTTGGAGAAGGAAATGGCAACCCACTCTGGTGTTTTCACCTGGAGAATTCCATGGACAGAGGAGCCTGGCAGGCTACAGTCCATGGGGTTGCAAGAATTGGACACGACTTAGCAACTAAACCACCATCACCAGACATACTTTGTAAAAAGTAAGACTTTCTTTCCAAGTAGAATTTAAGCAGTGATAATGTCCTGGGTATGTCTCTCTAGCTGTATTCTAGCTCTACCGCTTATGCTCCACCTCTTGCTTTCAAACTGTCTGTCTGATACTCTTTAACAACGACAACAGAATTCCTATAAGAGTCTCCTTACTAAGAGAATTCTGTGGGCAAGCAAAGTTGCAGAATGTCATACAATACATGTAGTGATCTTAATGGACATGAACCTATCAAAAGCGAAAAGCTCGATAGCAAAAGTGCTGTGCAAGTACTAAGTCGCTTCAGTTGTGTCTGACTCTTAGCAACCCTGTTGCCTGCAGGCTGCCAGGATGCTCTGTCCATGGGATTCTCCAGGCAAGAATACTAGAATGGATTACCATGCCCTCTTCTGGGGGGTCTTCCTGACCCAGGGATGAAACTCATGGCCTCCTGTGGCTCCTGTATTTCAGGCAGATTCTTTACCGCTGAGTAAAGAATGGGTTTAATGTCATTTAATAAGTATTGTTTAAATGGATTTGATCTTGGAATGCAAAAACTATCATGTCTTGAAGCATACTTTGGAAAACTCTGCCCTATACCATGTCAGGCGAGTCCAAAAACATAAACATGATACATAATGTTCTGTGGGTTCTTTTTGAAATATTTTTGACATGTTTTTTAAATCTCTACCAAGGACATCTTATTTGCCCTCCTCATGCCTTTGTGTACTCCTGAGAAATGACCAGAGAGTAATCATCCTTCTTCCCTTGCTCTCTCTTCCCCAGAAAGACAGCAGTCCATAAATCCATACACACTTATGAAGTCTCTGATGTGCTGGTTGCTGTAAAATACAAGAACACGAACGATTCACTGGCTTGGACCTGGAAAGGAACTTATAATACCCTGCTGAGAAAATCAGACACATGACCAGCTGCTGCTTAAAAATGATTCAGCTTGGAAGTGCTACTGTAGTTCAGAGCAGGGATCAGGAGGTATGCACTGTAGCTAATTGTTCAGGGTTCCAGGAAGAAAGTGAACCAGGAGAGAGGCAGTTTCCATGCAGTCTGTGGTTTGAATGGCTATGGGAGGAGAGAGTCAGCTGGCATTCTTTTCAGGTAGAAGAAATGTCTAGAGCCTGAATAAAGGTTCCATGTGTGGGCGAGAAATAACCTGGATGGAGTAGACTCCTTCAAGGGCACAGAAGGGAAAGTTGAATACTTAAGTGTGTGGCCTTGAACTAATGGATATTGAGGGAATTGGACAAGTGCACTGGTGGCCCAGGAGGAAGGGAGGAGGCAGATTAAGAATCCATTGCAGGAGTCCAGATGCACAGTCAGCGGTAAGCCAGGAGGTCTAGAGTCATCTTTTTTAGTGGTCTACTGTAATAGTCATGAGCAATAGAAAGAGCATGACATTAGGGGCAGAGACCTAGGTTCAAAGGTTGACTCTGAAACTTAGCAACCAGGTGGCAGAGCTGGGTGAATGAGTTAACTTTTCAATCTATCAGTTTTTTCATTTGTAAATAGAGCTAAAAATATATCCCAAAGAAGGCTGCATGCCCAGGACATGTTCCATATTTTATTTGAATTTTAAGGCTAACTTGAAGAATCATATATCCATACGCCTATTTCATTTTTGCTGTTTTCCTTTCAACTTAAATGTGTGATTTGTTGAAAAGATTATAAATATTTATCAAGTTTGTTACCTGGGACACATAACAGTTGATTTTAACAGTGATCCATTTCCTTCTCATCTCTTCTTCAAACACAATTATTGAAACAATTCTGTACATATTTTTGATATGTTAGCAGTTAGCACCTGCATCTATCTGAAAGTTAACACAATAAGCAACAGTATTTATTATACCTGCTATTTTAAACAGGGCTTCCAGGATGGCTCAGTGGGTAAAAGAATTTGCCTGCAGTGCACAACACCCAGGAGATGCGGGTTCGAGCCCTGAGTTGGGAAGATCCCCTGGAGGAGAGCATGGCAACCCAATCCAGTATTCTTTCCTGGAAAATCCAATGGACAAAAGAGCCTGATGGGCTACAACCCATAGGTTCAGACACAACTGAAGCAACTGAGCATGCACACATGCTACTTTAAACAATTTAAACTGCGGTTACTGTGAAAAGCTAGATGCATAAAGCACGTCATTCATGTTTTACTTCATTCTTAAGATTAGCTTTTGAAAATATATAATATTTCAAGACAATTTGAACACTTCTTGCCATCCTCTAATCTGGTAAAACCTTATTTTATATTGAGTATTTAGCTTTGTGCATAAATTACACCTTCTTGATTAGAGAAAAATAGTTGAATAGCAATTTTCTTCTTACTGTCTGAAAACATAATGGCTGTATATATATAAATATTTTTATAAATCTCTAAGGCATATTTTGGAGAAGGCAATGGCACCCCACTCCAGTACTCTTGCCTGGAAAATCCCATGGAAGGAGGAGCCTGGTAGGCTGCAGTCCTTGGGGGTTGCTAAGAGTCGGACATGACTGAATGACTTCACTTTCTCTTTTCACTTTCATGCATTGGAGAATGAAATGGCAACCCACTCCAGTGTTCTTGCCTGGAGAATCTCAGGGATGGGGGAGCCTGGTGGGCTGCCGTCTATGGGGTCACACAGAGTCAGACACGACTGAAGTGACTTAGCATAGCATTGCAAGGCATATTTGCTAACTAGAATTGTTTATTTAATGTATGGACATTTTGCATTGAGATCATTAAGGGTTTAGATTTAAAAAAACGTTTGAGATCCATTAAAATCAATTGCTGTGGTGTGTCTTTCTGGTGACTTTATATTTTTTAACAGTATTATGTATCTTAACTCTTGAAGTATAACTTTTAAGTTTCCTGAATTTTGCCATTTAGCTAACACCACTATTCTCAGTGCATCTACCATTTCCCTGGCATTATTTATTTCATTTCATATAGTATTCTGTCACAAAAATAACCAATGGAGATGCTTCTAGATATTTAGTTTCACATTCTAATTAAAGTCTGTATATTTCGTTTTCATAATTTGTCCTGGTGATCGAACCACCATGGTTACCCACCCTGAACATGTCCTTTATTCATCATCAGCTTCAAGGCCCCAGCTAACCAAACCCTCCCTTTCTGGCATTCTCTGAGACCTTCCAACAAGCAAAGAATATAAGGAACTGCAACTCCTGTGGAGACTGTCATTTTTCTTCTGAAGGCCCAGACTCCACCCCTCAGAGTTTTGGGGGAAGATTAAATGAGATAAGGAAGTGGCTTTCAAACATTAACAGTGAACCGCAGTAAGAAACATATTTCATACTATTACCAATATACTTATTTAAAGTAGTAAGTAGAACGAATACTGTTGTTAATTGTGCTCATTTTTTGAAGACATGCGGGTGCTAATTCCTAATATAAAAATATATATACAGAAATGTTTTGATACCTGTGCAGTTTAAAAAAGGTAAGGAGAAAGGACACTGTCTGACACTGTTGATGGGAATGTAAATTGGTGCAGCCACTATGAAGAATTACATGGAGGTGCTTTAAAAAGTAAAAATAGAGCTACCATATGATCCAGTGGTCTTCCTCAGTGGCTCAGAGGATAAACAATCTGCCTGCAATGCAGGACACACAGGAGACATGGGTTCAATCCCTGGGTTGGGAAGATCCCCTGAAAGAGGAAATGGCAACCCACTTCAGTATTCTTGCCAGAGAAATCCTATGGACAGAGGAGCCTGGCAGGCTATAGTCCAAAGGGTCACAAAGAGTCAGACACGACTGAGTGACTAAGCATGCACATGATCCCCCAGCCCCACTCCTGGGCATACGCCCAGAAAAGATGCAAACTCTAATCTGAAATGATAAATACACCCGAACATTCACAGCAGCACTATTTGTAATAGCCAAGACATGGAAGGAACCTAAGTGTCCAGTGACACATGAATAGACAAAAGAAAATGTGAGATTATGTGTGTGTGTACGCACATTCATGTCTGACTTTTTATGGCCTGCAAGGCTCCTCTGTCCATGGGATTTCATATATTTTGTATAATATAAGCTTAAATATAATAAAATGGCTTATATAAAATATACATATATAATTATATATGAACACAAAGAGAATACATATTATATAGTATATATATGTATAGATACATATAATATTACATGCTAAGTCACTTCAGTTGTGTATGACTCTTTGCGACCCTATGGACTATAGCCCACCAAGTTATTCTGTCCATGGGCATTCTCCAAGGAAGAATACTGGAGTAGGTTGCCATGCTCTCCTTCAGGGGATCATCCCAATCCAGAGACTGAACCCCAGTCGCTTACGTCTCCTGTATTGGCAGGCAGGTTATTCACCACTAGTGCCACCTGGGAAGCCCATATATACGCATAAAATACCACTCAGTCATAAAAAAGTAATGCAATAATGCCATGCGCAACAAGACGGATGGACCTGAGGATGATCAGACTAAATGAAGTCAGAGAAAGACAAATATCGTATGATATCACTTATATGTGGAATCTAAACAAATGATACAAATGAACTTATTTACAAAACAGAAACAGACTTTCAGACATAGAAAACAAATTTACGGTTACCAAAGGAGAACGGTGGGGGCATATGTTAGGAGTTTGGGAATAATAGTACACATTACTGAAAAAAAAAGAAAAGGCAGGAGGAAGCGAATGCCTATTAAAAGCAATGCCTGTGTGTTATACACAATACTCACAGCAAAACTTGCTTATATTCTTTTAACAAAACGTGCATTTAAATTAAAGTGAAGAAAATGAGATACACACAATATAAAGAAAATCTATATTAACTGAAACATACAGAGAACACATATTTGATTTACTATATAAAGAGTTGAAGTAGAACTGACATGAAATAACATTTACCATGTAACATTCACTCTGATGTTTTCTATTCTATTTATTTTAAGAATATTGATCATGACCCACAAAATTGATTTTGCAATCTACCAATAAGTTTGAAAACACAGAAATAAGGGACCATCTAGCTTAATAAATGTTAGTTTTGTCTCCCTCTTGTTCTCTTCTTCTCACTTTCTAATAAAAACTGTCCCTTTGGGGTTTCCCTGGTAGCTCAGTGGTAAACAATCCACCTGCCAATACTGGAGACACAGGTTCAATTCCTGGTATGGGAGGATCCCACATGCTACGGAGCAACTGAGCCCCTGCACCACATCTATTGAGCCTGTACTCTAGAGCCCAGGAAACAGAACTACTGAGCTCACGTGCCGCAGCTACTGAAGCCTGTGTGCCTAGAGCCCTGCCCCACAGCAAGAAAAGCCGCTACAATGAGAAGCCCTCACACTGCAAGTAGAGAGCAGCCCCTGGTTACCACAACTAAAGAAAAGCCCACACAGCAATGAAGACCCAGCACAGCCAAAAATTAATTAATACATTAAACAAAGAAAAACCTACTTTTCGACTGCAAGGGAGACATAAGTAGAATACGGGGTTCTCTAAGGTATGAGCTATCTAATATGCAGATATTTTGTAAGTCATTTCTCCATACACGTGTGAGTTTCATTAGGGCACTAGAGACTTACCAGGTGAACACATAATAAGCCTATGCAGCCAGACAGATCATATGAATGAATGAATGGCACGATTGGGGGTACTGCAGGAGCAGTAGGGGTGGGACTTCAGAGGGCACATGTGGCATGGACCACCCACTGTTGCCAGATCTTCAGAGTTTTCAAAAGAATCCCCACAGTTGAAGTTTTTATATGCAAACTCTCTTTTTAAATTTTTGGCATTTGATTTTTAGACGTTAAGGATTTTAGGATGTTATAACCCTTAGTGGCCAGACTGCAATCTCTAATATCTGCAGTGTTTATTAGCACAAGTGACAGAAGTCTTCCTGAGAGTGGTATTTTAGCCAAGCCCATAAAGACATTATAATTTCAAGGCAGAGAAATTAAGTTGAATGTTTCTGGAATCCAGAATACTAATGTAGGGTCACAAAGACTATTTAATTTGGAGTCAAAAGACAGAGAATTCCTTTACCGGGTTCCAATGGTTACTCAGGGATGGTCTTGATCAAAAGGTAGCAGCTGTCCAGCAGGGACCAACTGGACCCCTGTGAGATGTGCTGCGAGGAACTTAGCCTGACCAAAAATATCTGATTCCAATGACTTAACAGTTACTAATGACCCAAGCAAACAGGGAGCACTGTTTCCCAAAGAATGCCACACATCCTAACCCTTTCATTGGCAGATGAATAAGAAAAAGTAAATATTTCCATTTGGTCGTCATTTCCCTTTCCAGATCTTCAATGCTTTCAAAGACACTTCAAGAAAACCAAGCTCTTCCTTCAATTTCTAGGGGTCTTTTCCTTTTTCAGTCATTTCTACATAATCCCAAAGCACCTCTTCTGTAATTAGAATAATATCTCTCCTTATGCAAGACCGTATTCTGGATTTTAATGCTTATAGGTTTGCATCTAACCTTCAGTTTGACTCCTGGGATGCCCTTTAAATCCATCTTAGTAGACCCATCTGTCTTCACCATCTCTTATGATTGACCCTGCCTACACCTCCTGCTTCCTGTCAGAAAGTCCTCCCCCCAAGTCTCACCTCTGCGTCCGTGGTCATATTTGCCCCTTGCTCATCCAGGACTTTCTTCCTTCTTTCCTCCCAGCTCTTCTATTTCTGCCTTTTACAGGCTACTTCCTTCATACAAAAGTTCTTCCAAAGGAAGCTCTGCATAGAGGCAGATGACAAGCTCTTCATAGGAAGAGCAGGAAGGTCTGCAGTGCAATGAGCCTGAGATCACTCAGGGTGGGGAGGACTCGGGAGAAGATCTGGGATGATGGGTTCTAGAGCTGGAGGGAATCCATATATACTTAGTCTGTATTGGTTTTACCAAGGGATGAGTCCTTTTCATGCACAAAGTTGGAAAACCAGACGTTGTTTTATTGATTTTATTGACACTGATTCATTCTTGTCTACTAAAACTTTGATTTGAGTCATTACTAACTAAAAATATGTTGAACATCTGCTAGGGGGCATCTCATATTCCAAGAGGTGCTCAGTGTACAGAGCTGATTCAGAAGAACTCTGACTTCAGGGGGCCCCTAGTCTAGAGGTACTGATCCAAAAATGAGCAATCACAGTGATTTCAAATGGTTGACATGTACACACTACTATATTTAAGATAGATAACCAACAAGGATCTACTATAGCACAGGTAACTTTGCTCAGTGTTCTGTAATAATCTAAATGGCAAAAGAATCTGAAAAGGAATAGATACATGTGTATCCATATTTGAATCACTTTGCTATACACCTGAAACACAACATTCTAAATCACCTATACGCCAATATTAAAAAAATTTAAAAAAAAAAGATCATGTGAGCTACAGTCTTCCTCCATCTGGTGGTTCACAACCAGTTTGCAATATGGGTGGGGATTTAAGGAACAGCAAGAGTGGGCCTGGTGGCTCAGATTGGGGGAAGAACCAGCTGGCGGAACTAGGCTTCAGACACGTAACAGTCTTTTCCTTCTCTAAGTGTCCAAATTCTCTTCAGTGAAAGCCTGTGAGTGAGAGAGAAAAGGAAGCAGAGAGCTATAGCCACTGGGGCAAAAAAGAAAGGCTGGGCACGGGTCTCTAAAAGTAAAGAAATTCAACTGGAAGCTGAGAACATCAAGCAGATCATGTTTATTTAAAAAGGACAATGAAAGAGGCAATTGTGGGAGGAGAAAAACGGGCTGGCTGATAAGTGGGTAAAGAAAACCCAGCCATTTGAGAACTTAATTAAATTTTGTAGCTTGAATTCCCCACTTGCTGCTCCTTCTGCCTGCCTCCTCCCCAGGAATTGGTCCCTGTGGCACCAGGGTCCTGCTCTCTTTGTGGGGAATTAAAGTTTAGAAATGAATTCATCAGGGAAAGTAACCATTGGTAATGTAACTCTCCTTCAGGGTAAGACTGGCACTTGAACCCATTTGGTTGGCTCCTGGAGGAAGGTACTTGTTCTATAGGAATAAAGCCGCTATTCCAGCTCTGTCTGACCGCCCCTACTCCTTAATTCCTTTATTTCGAAATGAGACAGGGTGGGTCCCTGATCCTCTTAATCTCTGAGTGGACTATATGGTGGGTTACTCTGAACCACAGAGGGACAAAAAGTTTAAGAGAATAGCTTTTAGAGTAAGGCAGTCCTTACTGCCTGAGTTTTGCCACTGACTAGCCTGAGACCTCATACAAGTTAATTCACTTGTTTAAGCTTGTTCTCTACGATAATTTGAAAAATGCAGAGAGCAGTATATCATAGGGTGATGCTGAAAATTAATTGGATTATGTGTGTAAAAAATAAGTGCTCAGAAAAGCATGATGACAATGAATTTTATATGCAGACACATAGAGTGTGGGAGGATTTTCTGAATTATTTCCAGCTCCTTCCAGCATTTTACTCTTCTCTCAGATTCTATTACCCACTGACTGAGAGGGTCTTCCCAGCCTTTACCGATGTGATTAGGAACAGTAATCCTGGAAATTACTCTCAAATTGTTTATCTAATTAAACAAGCAAACCTTTTTAACCCAGACATCCTGAATCTCTATAGCTTGTCTCTGCTCATTTGCTCTGAACTGCTCAGATGACAGGGAAGGGCCTTCCAGATGGAAACAAAATAAATTAACAGTCTGGAAAACAAAGACCTTTGAGTAAAAAGAGCGTCACTGAAACGACCCACTCACCCTCTTTATCCGCAATAGTGTCTAGCATGAGTCGGGGTCTGGAAAAATCTAGGTTGCTACCCAGCAGGAGTTTCCTCTAAAGACAGAGACCGGCAGATATCATATTTGATGCAGGAGAGCCAAATAAGAAGTTAACTCTTCAAGTAATTAAATCACCATACAATTTATTGCCATGATTTGTTTACTATGAGAACGAATTTCTCCAGGGTTGGGATCATATCAAATACTTTTTTCAATCTCTGATGCTAAATACTGCTTGTCCCATACTAGATATCCAATATATGTTTGTTGAACTGAAAAAGCCTAAGACACTCCTTTTATTACGGCTACCTTTCTGTAATGTTTCCAGAGTTTCTCATACCTCTAAGAATCAATAACTAGACTGTTAGAGGAATATTAACACAGTTCGGGGGCTTATAAACTTCATGCTCTGAGATATCACGTGATTAGAATAATTTCTGTGCTATGGAGAGAAATCGCTGGCAGAGTGAACCTTATCTTCATTTTCCTTTCCTAGTGTCCTACAGAATGCCTTATTTTCTGGGCTTCCATGGTGATTCAGATGGTAAAGAATCTGCCTACAATGGAGTCCAGGTTCGATACGTGGATTGGGAAGATCCTCTGGAGAAGGGAATAGCAACCCACTCCAGTATTCTTGCCTGGAGAATTCCATGGACAGGGGAGCCTAGAGGGCTACAGTCCACGGGGTAGCAAAGAGTCAGACACGACAGCAACTAACACTTTCAAGCATTCTATTTTACTCGTCTGTTTGGATATTTATTGCCCCTTGTTCCATATGGGTAGGAGGTTCATATATTCTAACTGGCTTTGAATTTACCAGGTTTATGTCTGTTATCCCAGTATAAGTATGAGTAGCATTACATTTCACTCGCAAATATGTCCTGGTGTGGTTGCTAAACCATATGAACACTATGTGAGAGCTCATCACACAGCATTTAGCTGCCCAGCTCTACCTCCCCTGGAAGTCTGGGTACCACACCGGCTTTCCTCTGCGGAAGCAACCCTCTCAAATCACCAAAGCATCCAGGAGCTTTGGACCCACTCCTAGAAGAACAGACAACCCCTGTTCAGAAAGACTCTTGGTCTAACAACAACAAAAAATTAATTCCCTAAATTTAAGTCTTTCTTTCAACTTGGACCTCTTACTAACACTAAGAAACAAAGAATCCCTAATTATTACATGCCCAAATTTACTGAAATCTAGAAGACACATCCATTTGAAAACTCTAATCTAGTAATTAAACTTCTCAGATTAAACTGCACCTTAATAATATAGCTCCTTTGGTCAAAATCAGTTAAAGCCCTCTAATGTGATTTGGAATAAATGGGCAGACAAAAATTAAAATGTTGGCTGATCAAGGTAATCAGAAAGCTCGCTTCATTCAGTCAATAACAATGGCACTTGAACTGATTCTTTTTACTACTGGGATGTAATTGTGTTTCGCTTTAATTTTTTGTAATGATGGAACAAATTAGATTACTTCATACTTTTAGGAACATTTGGCCACATCATGTTACGGTGCTTCCATAAACCCCTCTGGAAATTAAGCCAGCTCTGTGATTGTTCATCCTCCCTGTTTAGTGACATCTCTGCCTCCTGTCAGCAAAATGGGAACCATTATCCACCTTAATCTAAGACACTGCAGGAGAGTTAACAGAAATTACCTCCTCCGCCCTTCTCCTTTCAGACCTCCCTATTTGTAACTCTCAAATTGTGGCATGCCTGCTGGGACACAATCTTGTTAGAACAAGCGGAACAATCCTTGTGTGGGGCTTTAGGACTTTACCTTAAGTTCAGAATGTACCTGTGATTCAAATTGAGATGAGGCTATGAGCTGGTAAGAACATGAAGAGTCTCAAACACTTTTTTTTTTAAATTTTATTTTATTTAACTTTACAATATTACATTGGTTTTGCCATATATCAAAATGAATCTGCCACAGGTATACATGTGTTCCCCATCCTCAAACACTTTTAAGATCCCTAACTACTTTTGTTCTGTGCTACTAGCTTCTCTTTCCCCCAATTTTATGTGAACATGTCAGTGTTGAGGTAGGGAAACTATTGTTACACACCATTAAAATCAGTCATGAGGCTAGCACATGTAATCTTTAGGCCCTTACCTAGGGTAAGTAAAATATTCTAGCAGAGCCTAACGCACCTTTCCTGAAAACTGCAGCTACTAAGCTCACACTTGTATAAGATCACACTATTGAAACAGATGATGTTGCAAATATACTGTTGCACACTGATATGAAATATTTAAAAATATGCAAGGTTATTAAAAAGCAACATTGTGACAGAGACTGCTGAATGATCCCTAATGTTGGTGTCTTTCTTCATCAGTTTTGTATTAGAATGCCAATTTTCTTTTAAGTTATACTTTAAATGAAGTATAGCAAACACACCGAACAGAAGTCAGTACTATACAACTTGATGAACTGTTGTGAAGACAACACAAACCAGGACAAAAATGCACTTTTCAGCATCTGAATCCCTCTATCCGTTTCCCTTCTCATACAACAATCTACAAAGTTACCACTCACCTAATAAAATCCCAGTTTTTACCTAAGCAAAGGAATGATCAAAACAGAAAATGCCAGATTCCTATGTAACCAGGTGTCACCACATGACTGAGTCCTAGTGAATGGGCTGGAAGTAGAAGTGTTACATGGAAGTTTCAAGAACTTACATTAAAAGACACCTTTCCTGTATCTTTTATTTGTCCTCCATTCTCTTCTCTTTTCTACTCGCTAGAACATGAAATTGAGGAATGGAGCTGGGCGTTGCCATATCTGGTCATGAGTTGAACTGACACAGTGAGGTGACATCTAACAGCAACACAATGGAAAGAACATGTGTCCTTGAAGGTTTTATAGAAGTGCTGCCCCAGGAGCTCTGGACTATCTACCTTCTTATTTTAACACAATGCAAAAATAAACATCTCTCTTGTTCAAACCATCTCTATTTTAAATTTCTATATTCACAGACAAGTATAATCCCAACTAATACACCAGCAATGAAACTCCTGCTCACCTATGATCTAGGACCATGGCTTAGTCTTGTCAACAAGAATTGTGTTGACACAGGCCAGACTGAAATTTAGATATCAAACGGCTGGCTGCCAGTTTACTGTAATTCAAAGATACTGTGCAGTGATGGATGATGAGTTAAGAGCTTGCTCTGGAACTATCTGAAAATAATTTTGAGAAAATATGCCAAACAAAACCGTGAAAGAACCACCCTGGAGCTTCCCTTAGGACTTAGATATTTGTCTTTGCAGCCTGATTTGGAAGTCATTCCAGCCTGGAAGCTGATGGAAGCCTGAGAGTGATGAACCAAAACATGGCTTCCCACCATGAAGAACGCTGTCCTCATTTTGAGAAGGTTCCCCCCGCCCCACTCACTTATCCACTTGAACACATGGACGTTTACATATTTTTCTGACTCAATAGTCTCTGAACACACTGCTCTTGTTAAACCATTACAAGCTGGAGGATCTTTTCAAAATGATTTCTTTCCATGATTTGTCATTCAAAGCCAATGCTCTTTCCTCCTGCAAATCCAGCAGCTTTAAAACTAAATTCTTGTGGATCCAAGTCATGTCTGAAAGGTTTATAGAATGACATACTGTGGTCATATGGTCAGAGCACAAATACTTCTTAATGCACAATATTTTAAAGCAAAAGAGTTTATGTGTAAACTCTGTGAAGCTATGGACCATGGCTGTCTTATTCACTACCAAAGCCCCAGCTCCTGGAACATTCCCTTTCAATATACATCTGTTGGATGACTAAACCAACAGTCTGCACAGGGTAGTACACTTGTTTGTACATACATGAGGCCCACCTCTGTGTATACGTTGTCACTGGATGTCCGAATGGCCTCCTGGATGATTTTGCCATTATAATGTTATCAAGGGACCCGTTTTTCATAATTTGCTGCAGCATCACAACTTCCTCCTACACAAAATCCTGCCGCCCATTCTAAACCCCTGAAGCACTGCTCTTCTCATCTGGATCCCCCAATACATAGGCATATTGTTGGGAACACTGAGGTGGAGAAGGATATGCCTGCCAAAGACCCTTCGGGAAAAAAATTGCAACTGCCAGATATGTGTTATCAAAATGAGCTATATAGGTTATTAAACATAAATCTCAGTTCTATTTATTCACAATAAGGTAAACCTGCATTTTAAAAATTAAGATCAGAGATTAAAAGAACCATTTTGGGAGGTATCCACCACTACTCATCTCAGTGAAAGGATAGCTGGGGTGTAGTGTAAGACCCCTGATCTCTCCCGAACCCATGCCGCATCACCAATGCCCTCTCCACTTCTCCAGTGTTTACTGTCAGGGAGCACGGTAATGGCACTGACAAAGTAGAAACTACTACAATCTTTCAAAACCTCGGGTTACCTGATCACAAGAGAAAAAAACAGAACCAAAAGTACAGAAAGACAAAATGTTCTGTCTGTCTTAACGAATGCTAGCTAACTATAGTGCCACTGATAAGCTGAATCTCTAAATAGGTAAGGTTTCTTACTAAAGGAAACCTCTATTAGTATTAACCCACCTATTTTTCCTAAAACCAACACTGAGTCATTTTCTACATACTAAAATACCATGTTTGTTGGTAAAATTTAAAACATGAGTGACTTGACTGTTTTTAGATAGTTGAGTTATTCATTCTACCCATTTCAGTATCTGGGTTAAAAATTGAGGTAAAAGGTATAAAGACAAGCCACACTGAAACAGTCAAAGGCAATCAGGTGTTTGAGACTAATTGTAGTTGTAGAGAAAAGACTCCTTGCTCTTGAGAGGTAAAGATTGGGGAACTGGGGTATGGAGGGTCATGATGGGTGCAGCTTTCTCTCAAAGGGTTCAGAGAATACAAGTAATGTCTGTGTTTGTGTGTGTGTGTGGTGTGTATACACAAAGAGAAACATAGTGATACAGCACATGAGGCAGAATGTTGACCATGGATCAACTTGGGTGAGGGATACCCTGTGCCCTTCATGAAACTTTCTATTACATATGATATGATTTGAAATAAAACATTTTTTAACAGCAATCAGAACAGTGACAATAAATAAATAATTTCATGCTTGAACATCCTCCTCCTCCCTCCACAAACAGGCATTTCATATTGTACATTTTTGCCTATATATGAGTGTTAGCCCAGTACATGAGTGGGAAAATCAGTCTTGCAATCCATCCATGCATTCAAGCACTAAGTGATTCCAAGAAACTTTTTAGACAATGACCTGATTTTTAAGACAACATTTTCAAAGGTATAATGTCATGACCTTCCTCGACAAAATGAGCCCACCCTTTTGTCCTTTCAGATTTCGTTGACGCTGGCCAATGCGATACGACTACCGGAAAACTAGAGCCTTGAAAAAGACAGCTGAGGCATATTGCCCAAACCGCAGGCCATGGAAAACCTCGCCAAAAGTGACTACTTTGGACTGTTGATTTCAAAACTGCTGATGAATACAATGAACTGTGAAAGATGTATGATTTGTTTTGAACGTCTTCACTATGATTGATGGCCCAGATTTGGCAAGTTAGTTCACTCCCAGTGGAGATGAAAGTTTCACTGCCTTGCTTCTTTCAACATTCCTGTTGAGACAGGTTCCACTCTGATTGGCCAATGTACTAAGAAATCACTTGAAATTTGCAACATAATGAATGTATTAGTTACACTATGGATCGATGCTATACATAATATTCCTGAGTCAACATGAGCTCTTAATTAAATTTCCTTATTATCATGCCTCTGGAAATTTTCCTTCACATTACTAAACCTGAAGACATGCATTTAAGTGTCAACTGATAACTATGTTAGTAATTTTCTGAGCTGGGCCAGAGCCAGGGCCAAGGTGAGGTTAGGAAGTAATCTATTATAAATGGCAGGTCATAAAAACTGACACATATGATATCAAACTACCTATAAACTACATTTTTGCCTCAAGTTATTCTGTCACCCAGAGTATCTGCCCTGGAGCAAGCCAATTTCAGTTACTGCCTTAAAAATATAAAAGAGAGATAAAAATTGAGATAATCAGTTTATTTGGCAGAAGCAGAGGTATGGAGAATGACAAATAAGTTAAAAACAAGTGACAACTGGACAGTCTTAGTCCTCTAGAATGAAAATGGAAGTATTTTAAATTGATGGATATGTATCACTTAGAAATACAAAAGAGACAGTGAGGGAATAAAAACCTGATTCCAAGGTAACTCCAAAGAAGAGGCCATTTAAATAAAAAATTTGGATGGTGGGCAAAATTCAAGCATTTGGCTGTTTGGTTGTTGTTGCTGTTAATAAAGAAACATTAGAAAATATATGTTTTCTCTTATTAACTACAAGGTCACAAGAGGCAAGAGAAGGGAGAAAGAGAGAATGACTGACAAAGAGACAAAGTCTGGAAAGAAATAAAAATTCAGCTTTAAGATTCCTGCTATATTTCATGCCCTTTTCAAAATATCACATTTTTCTAAAATACATTAAAAAAAATTTTTTTTTTCCAATCAATTGGCCAAGATGACATGCATCCTTGGTACTCTTTTGGGTGAGTTCCTTAAGCAAGTCCTCACCAAGCTCTCATTGGTCCGTTTTGGGCTACATAGGCTACACCACTTCCTAAAATAAACCACACAGCCTTGATGCTGCTCCTGCTGAAGAGGAGTCTACTGTCAGGTCCTAAAGGCTACCCATGACCCAGTGTTTATCACAATGAACCAAAGGGAATAAAATACCCAGAGCAGGCCATGAATCTACTGGCTGTGATTTTTCAACATTCTATCACTTTTCATGCATTGGAGAAGGAAATGGCAACCCACTCCAGTGTTCTTGCCTGGAGAATCCCAGGGACGGGGGAGCCTGGTGGGCTGCCGTCTATGGGGTCACACAGAGTCGGACACGACTGAAGTGACTTAGCATAGCATAGCATAGTATATACAACATGGTGATTTGTTAATTTAGATTTAGGTCTCTTTTTAACTAGAATTTCGTTATGGCACTCTAAAATGTCAAAAAAAAAAAATCTGTTTTTACCAGTTTACCAAATTATTTTTACAAAAATGTATCTAATCAGCAAGCCATGAATTAATATATCCATTAGTGATAATCTCTTCTCCAAGCATAATTTTCTTTTTAGGTGCTAGCTTTTTTTCTATTCTTCCAACAAACAGCCTGACTTCCAAGAGTAAGGAGTATTTCAGTCGTAGACATGTCCACAGGGTCTCCAACTTTCCTTAACAATAAATAAATGATAAGGTTTTATTAAAGAAAAGAAAGTCAGAAGATTCTGTGCTTGCCTTACACACTGACTTCCAGTCTATCCACACCTAATTTCCATATTTTAGAGATTTCACTGCTTGCTACACATAGGGCTCCTTTTATTTCCTGATCACAAAAGATAAATGTGCTCTACTTGTTACATCTATAATGAAAATACAATATCTCATACCTATCTTTTCAGAATAAACACCTTAAATCTGAAGTTTCCTGAGGAAATACGATCAGGAAATAATTGTCAAGAGACTATACACTAATAAAATATTCTGTTGAAGAATACCAAGTACACTGAAAGCCTAGACATCCTGTTCCTTCTTTGACTCATACTGTTTTAATCATATGATACCACGTGTACTTGTATTGTGAAGCTATTAAGACATTTCAACATTATATTGTCCTCAGGATATATGATTTGGGACTCTTATTAGAAAGTACATTTTATACCAATTTTTTGTCCCTTAATAACTAGATCTCCTTTGATAGGATCTGAGGATTAATATTCCTATTTCACAAAGACTACAAGAGGCCCAACTAGATGGACTTTCAAAGGTAGTCCCCGTCAAAGTACTTTTAACTCGAGCAAAAATGTCCCAATTCTTCCTGTGTGCTTTTCAGATTCAAAGAAATTTACTTTCTTCACTCTCCTAATGGGAAACCAGCCTCAATGATTCACTCCACAAACATTTATTTAACATGTAATATACACTAAACACTAGGTAAGATGCTGGTTATAAAAATGAACAGGGCAAATTCTTGCCCTTCAGAAATTCAGTCTGTAGAAGGAAGGAAAGTTAATATAGACAGTCCTAGTGGATCTCTGATGAGAACTCCAAGAGCATATTCAGAACACACAGGCGTCTAACTTGTTCTTGGTGGTGGGGGCGGTGTGGCTCGGCTTCCTACAGAAGCAGATTCTTGATACGTCAAAAATTTGGTGCAGGGAATAGGAGGAAGGGTGGAGTGGGGTTAGGAGTGGGTAGGTGAGGAGATGTGCATGCTAAATGGCTTCTGTCGTGTCCGACTCTGTGCGACCCTTTGGACTGCAGCCAGCCAGGCTCCCTGTTCGTGGGATTCTCCAGGCAAGAACACTGGAGTGGGTTGCCATGCTCTTCTCCAGAGGGGATCTTCCTGATCTAAGGATAAAACCCATGTCTCCTGCATTTCCTACACTGCAGGCAGATTCCTTACTGCTGAGCTGGCCACCAGGGAAGCCCAGGTGTGGAGGAGTCCCGGACAAAGAATAACACAGACAAAGATGCGAAGTCATGGGGACAGTGCATTTGTTAAAGGAGGCGGTACACGGGTGGGGAAACATTTTGAGTTGAAGCAGGAGGAGGACCATGAGAAAGGAATGACCAGTAAAGGAAATTAGTCATGTCCCCAAGTGATGGGGAAGCTTATTTTTAAGATACAGATCCTTCTTTTTCTTTTTCATTCCATGGAGAAAAGAAGAGAAAATGTGCCTTTATGGATAGTGAATCATAAAGAAGAAAACAGCCATAAGATTCTGGAGGAAAAGATACATGATCAACATCCTGTCTCAATCAAACTACTTTTTTTTTTAATGCAGTAAGATATCACACACCTTACCACATTTCTAGTCTGTATATTGGTGTTGAAATATTGATTCCATTTCTGATATAGTTTCTGGAGTCTAAATGTTACGGCAGGGATGAATAAACCCAACAGATTGGAATCATATGGGTTTGCCATATGACACATTTCTTTTTCACACAAGATTAGAGGAAAAACTAATTTCACTTAACTTCCTGACTTATTTGGATTAGAATTAAAGTCAGTGCCATTAGCTTTTGCCTATTCTTTTGTATTTAAAATCCGATGTGGGATTGTGTTGTTACGGAATAAATAATTTAATACATTTTGCTATCTCTTATTTCTTATGGGTTTTTTCTTAAAAGCAGGACATGGACTTTCTTAAAAGCACAAGAGCTTTAGACTTTAAAAGTGTTTAAAGTCATGAAATAAACATATATTTCTTAGTTGACTCTAAGTACATTGTAAGTTAGTACTCAGAGGCTAAGTACCTTGTAATCAGTGCAATCTTTTATATTACTCGTTGTGGTCAGTTTTTAATAGCTGAAAAATTTATGAAAACTTCATAAGATCCCTAAAATAAAGTTCTATTGTAGACCCTATAGTGACAAAACATGAACCGCATTGGCTTGAGGTCTGGAGCTTAAAACTGTCTACTTGAGCTCTAGATTAAAAATAGTTTACTTCTGTAATAACGTACCAGGGAAAATAATCTGAAAAAGAATAGCTATGTGAATATGGATAACTAAATCACTTTGCTGTACACCTGAAACTAATACAACATTGTAAACAACTGTATTCCAATATAAAATAATTTTTTAAAAGAAATATCCAAATGTCTTTATATGTCTTGCAATAAAAAATAAAGCATATTCGATTTGTCCTACTTTAAAAAAAAAAAAAAGCCTTTTTGTATTAAACACAAAACCCAACATCTCTGTGGCTAAGTATTCTGTAGTCTCGGTCTCTTTGTTTATAAGAAAGCAAAACTTGCCCCTAACTCACATGGCCAGCATGCTGAGATTCTATTTGGGTACAGATTTCATCTGAATTAACATGATGGTTGATGTTGATGGTTTGTTTCAGATTACTTTAAGAAATCACTGTCCATTCAGACAATGGGGATAATGAAAGCTTAAAAAGTATTATTTTGTTATAAGCTGGATCTCGTCCTTCTGCCTCATTCATCTGTTCATTCAGTTGTTAATTCATTTATTTACCTCAAAATATATACTGAACGATTTCTGTGGCAGACACTGTGACAGGTGTTGGATTCAATAATGAATAAAACATATCTGGTTTAAACATCTTGCCCTGTAGACTGTAGAGTCAAACAAGGAATGTTGACAATAAATAAAAAATTTAAATCTGATTAATGTTATATATAAAAATGCCACCCTCCCAAAACAATTTCTTTTCCATGAAGGAATAAAGACTCAGTTCAGTGAGGGAGGTAAGCATGTTAACAAATACAAAACAAAATAATTAGTAAGTGATGCAGATTTCAAAAAGAAAGGGCTTTCAGTTTTGGATTTCAAATCTAGGTATGGTCTGTGCTCTGTATCCACAGGTTTCATATTCCTGGATTCAATCAACTATTGCCCCCAAAATGTCCAGAAAGTTCCCAAAAGCAAATTTTTCATTTGCTTTACATGACAACTATTTATATGGTATTCAGATTGCATTAGTTATTATAAGCTAGAGATAATGTAAAGTGTAGGGAGGATGTTAGGTCACATGCAAATACTATACTGTTTTATATAAGGGACTTGAACATCTACACATCTTGCTATCTGAGGGGTGTCCTGGTACATGTAACCTGCAGACACTGAGGAACAATGATCTATGCTCTTGAGTCACTACTCAAGTCTTCTCAGCCTCAGTTTCCTTCTCTGTAAAGTGAGGCTAAAACTACTACCTCACTTATCCAATAAGAATCGACTCTAGGACCAGGTGCTTTTTAAACTGTAGTTAATATAATTGCTGTTTTCTGGAGTCATGGAAGCTTTCACACTGGATGGAACATTTCAACTTGGTTTGGAAGAGTGAGTAAAGTTTATCAGGCAGAAAAAGTGTCTTAGGGTGTTCTAGAGGGAAGGAACAAAGTGTACATTCAAGTGACTGGAATTAAAATGGTTTCTTGGAGAAATGGTTGGATGATCAGTGCAGTGGGAACATAATGTTATCTAAATAACACACCTTTCTATCTCTTCTTTCAATTGATAAACAAAGGAAAACATTCTAAGAACCAACTTAAATCCTTCTTTCTCCTTACCCCTTCTCCATTCCCCAAATCACTGAAACACAGACCTCTTTCAAAGTAACCCAGTGTTAAGAAACTTGGTACAACAAGATTAGCAGATTTTAAAGCAATGGACAAAGCAGAGAAAGAAGAGCTAAGCGCAAACACACTCCATGTGAGAGTCTGCATGCTCGGCAATTCCAGAATATGCAATTCAAGGATGGTAAATTGGTCCAGGAACATTATAGTGGTGCTCCTACCATCATCCTAATCACTATTTTCTACTTTAATAAAACCCCATCCCTTATCCGCTTACTCCTTGGAAGGAAAGTTATGACCAACCTACACAGCATATCAAAGAGCAGAGACATTACTTTGTCCACAAAGTCCGTCTAGTCAAGGCTATGGTTTTTCCAGTGGTCATGTATGGATGTGAGAGTTGGACTCTGAAAAAAGCTGAGTGCCAAAGAATTGATGATTTTGAACTGCGGTGTCGGAGAAGATTCTTGAGAGTCCCTTGGACTGCAAGGAGATCCAACCAGTCCATTCTAAAGGAGATCGGTCCTGGGTGTTCATTGGAAGGACTGATGTTGAAGCCGAAACTCCAATACTTTGGCCACCTGATGTGAAGAGCTGACTCGTTTGAAAAGACCCTGATGCTGGGAGGGATTGGGGGCAGGAGGAGAAGGGGACGACAGAAGATGAGATGGTTGGATGGCATCATCGACTCAATGTACATGGCTTTGGGTAGACTCCAGGCATTGGTGATGGACAGGGAGGCCTGGTGTGCTGCAGGGGGTCGCAAAGAGTCGGACACGACTGAGTGACTGAACTGAACTGAACATCCCTTATCACCCATATTATTTGTAGATTCAATGAAGAGGAAGTTCATTTTTTATCCAACAGGGAAACCCTCTCCTTCCCTGAGAGATTCCTGGGCAACTGTGAAAACAGCAGTCACTGCAACAGGGCACACTTGCACCAGCCTCCGGCCCGTGGTCCTCAATGACTCACACTTCCAGATGGCCCTGTCAGCCTTCATCCAGATTCCACTCTTGGTGCTATTAACCTGAAGATCTGGCATTGTCTCAATAAATAATTATCTCTGCTATGAAGACTGGGGCTTTTAACCTGCTGAGAATAAATGTCCAGTATTGTGCTGGGGTGAGTGAGGGGTGATTACACTGCTCCATAGACCGTGTGATGAGCATGCCCAGCTGCCTCTTCCACAGTTTCCGACTTTATCCCCACTTTCTTAGGCTCTGAATATGGCTGATCTTTTAGTATTTTTGTTGTTTGGCACTATTAGCGGGACTGCTTTTTCCGCCTTCCCCAGTGCCAGCACAGGGGTCAGCTTTAACTGCTAACCACTTGACCATTTGTTTTTCCCACTTAAAAATTTTGTTGGTGTTACTTCTTTCGCACTTTCTGTGTCACTGTGGTTTATGCTTTGAAAAAACCCTTTTACAGTTTTCAGAAGGTAAAGATATTAAATGAACATGTTATTTGCTTTATCTTTACCCAGACATTCCAATTTTTTGTTGTTGTTTTTTTTAAATATTCTAACTTGTCATTTATATATTTTCTTTTGTGAATTGTCTGAATGCATCTCTGATGATTTAGCATTGAAGCTTTGGTGTTTTCCTTACTTATTTGTATAAGCTCTTTGATACTGCATTAATCCTTGACCTCTAACATCCTTAGCTCAACTGATCTCAAAGACCATTGAATTATCTGTGTTTCCTGTGGTTTATAATGTACACAGGTCATGCATTGCTTAGATAGAACAGATGTAATGAAGCTTACCATGAATATTTTACCAAAATACATGTACATAAAATCATGTAAATAATAATATTTTGTCCCTAGGCTTTACACTTATAACAGTCAGATATTGACCTTTAACTGTATTAATTCAATACAATTTCATTGAATTTCATTGGGATGAATGAAGCACCATATCTTGGAGACTACAGATATCAAGAGTCGGAGTCCCTTCCTCACAGAATTTTTAGAAGACAAATCAATAGGTAATTATTTATTTTTATATATATATATGGGCTCCCCTGATGTCTCAGTGGTAAATAATCCACCTGCCAATGTAGGTGATACGGGTCCAATCCCTGGCCCCAGAAGATTCCACATTCCGCAGAGCAAGTAAGCCCATTCTGCCCCAACCATTGAGCCTACGCTCTGGAACCTGGGAACCGAAGCTACTGAGCCTGCATGCCCTAGAACCTGTGCTCCACAAGGGAAGTCATAGCAATGAAAGCCGGTGTGCTGCAACTACAGAATAATCCCCGCTCACAGCAACTACAGAAAAGCCTGCACAGTAATGAAGACCCACCACAGTCAAAACAAAACAAAAACAAAACCCCTCTCAAATCAATCAATCAATAAAAAAAAAAAAAAAAGCAAAGAAGACAGATCTATATCAAAAACACAAAGCTGAGGACAGCTCCCTTGACCCGAGTTGGGGGAAACTGGGAAAGGCTTTGGTTCTAAAGAGGTGACTTGAAAAAGGAGTGGTGGTTTTGCCAGGCTGCAAAGGTGAGGAAAGGCTTCCCAGGCTGAAATAAGAAAATGTGCAAAACGTCGCAGATGTAAAACAATGTGTATTTAGGGAATGGTGAGACGTCTCTGGGGGTTGCTGAAGGTATAGAATATAAAAAGCTGATACTAGACAGGATTTTGGAAAGAATGTCTAGTCTAACCCCCTTAATTTTACAGACTGGAAATCCTTCCTAGAGAAATTACAAGTTGCCAAGACTGTACTCTTCACGACAGAACCAGGACTAGGACATAATGTTCTGATTTCTTTTAGAGCATTTTGTATTATATCACACAGTTCCTTACTTCTCATTGTAGATACAGATTATTTTCCTGAGAGCAAGGAAAAAATAACCGATCAGGAGATCTAGGAGGTACAATCAGGATTCAACTCTGATCTATTACCAGTGGGTGTTTAGAAGTGCTTTGTGGAGAAGGATTCTGAGGTCTACAGAAAAAGGGCAATTTCTTAATTATGTATTCCTATGATGGGTACAGGATGAGAGAAATGCCACATAATTATTTTCCACGTACAGGAACAATGTAATGGGGAAAAAGGAATGGAAACTAAGAAAGAAAAGAATACACCACTTATAATTTATAACCTCATTTGGCTTTTTTGTCAAATTTATTATTTTGAAAAAGTTAAATCTGCGGTTAGATTATCTGAAACCTCTCCCTTTTGCACTCATTTCTTATTTTAGTCTGCTCTTTTGGACAGTGGATAGACTTATTATTCATTATGAGATTATACAAAACTATGTTTTGGTCACCTTGATTCCCTTCCAATAGAAAGCTTGCTGTTTTTTTTTTTTTTTTTAAACTTTCAAATTGTGGGTATGCACATTTGTTGCAAAGAAAACTCATTCTGTCAGATTTTGTTTATCTTCTCACTTAAGTAAGTAGGTATGTATTAGTATACTGCATTTCTTATAAATTAAAAAAAACTGATTTTCTTTAAACATTGGCTTCTTTGAAATCAAGTACAAAGAAAAAAACATTTTCTGTAATGTAGACTTATTTCAAAATCTATTATTACTTCTTACAAATACAGAGCATACCAAAAATTCTTATCAGTTTTCTTAAAATGAACATTAGGTAGACATAAAAGTTATCTTTTAGAACATTATTTTTTCTAAACATTTCCCACAACCTATCTATTTCTATCCATATTTTTCAGTTATAATATCTGTTTGTATTCTTTAAAGACCCATACAATTTATTTCTTATGTGATTTACCTAAGGTAACATTTTCTGTAAATGAGGTAATTTATTTCTCCGTTTTTCTATTTCCTGATGCTTGGCAGTCCTAAATGCCATTGCAGATCCTTCCAGAAAGCACTTTCCAAGAACTGTGTTCTCGTTTGCAGCTCTGGAGCAACCTGCTGAGAATTTTTGGAATAGACCACAAGGAAGGCTAAAGAGACTAAAGAAGACTATTGCTTCCATAAAGTTAATCAAACAGAATCCCCTGGCTCACTTTCACAATCAGTGTAAACCAAAGTGGCCAATTTCACAACAGTAATTTCTCTTCTACATAGTACATGTTTTATGCTGTTATTTATAAATAGAAAAACAACACATTTCTCCAGCTGTAAGTGGAGCTTCCTAGGAAATAAAAGAAAAGCCTACTCCCATTAGTAAAATACTGGGGTTTAAATCTAAATACTATAAAAATCTAATAGAAAACATCTCTTATTTGTACCCTCTGCAAGCAATTAGCTTTGAGAATATTCCTATATAATTGTAGAGAATACCAGAGACTGTTAAGAGTCTTTAGTGACAATAAGAGAAACAGAAAAAACAAACTAACTCCACCAACAGGACAAACATGGAAGCTGAGGAGCAGCTGGTGATCATAAATATATACCCTTATGAGCTGACACTTTATATACAGCTCACACAATCAGTACATTTGATAAACATGATCATGACTCTCAAGTTGAAACAAAACTCTTTCCTAAGAGCAAAGAATTGTTTTTGAGCATATGGCATTAATTTTCTTTCCAACGTATGCTTGTAAAACTGAATCAATGCTTATCCTTCAAAATGCCAAATACCTCAGACTTTAGGATCATACATACCGACTAATATGCTCTGTTTCTCCCCACCTTGCCACTCCCTTCCTCAAAAGCTCAAACAAGATAGTATGACTAACACAGATAAAGGCAAAAGTCATACCTTTATTACTGATACACGGTCTCATCTACAACGCAGAATTTCAATATCTTATGAAAGATACCATAATTCAAAGTAATGATATAACCCGAAGTATTAGTCTACAACATATATATTAGATGAAACATACTATTATTGGAGTTGTTGAAACATACTGTTTTTATTACTATGAAAACATACTATTTTAATTATTATTGCTGGAGTTGCCACCAATATGAAAACATTCTAATTAACTAATTACAGGTTTATTTTCAATCTGGTGTTAAGATCTAGAATTTTAAATATAATAAAAGTTGGGTTCAAAACTGTGTGACTGTTGGTGAAGTTATTTAATATTTCTTTTTTTTTTTAATTTTATTTAATTTTTAAACTTTACATAATTGTATGTTTTGCCAAATATCAAAATGAATCCACCACAGGTACACATGTATTCCCCATCCTGAACCCTCCTCCCTCCTCCCTCCCCATACCATCCCTCTGGGTTGTCCCAGTGCACTAGCCCCAAGCATCCAGTATCGTGCATCGAACCTGGACTGGCATCTCGTTTCATACATGATATTTTACATGTTTCAATGCCATTCTCCCAAATCTTCCCACCCTCTCCCTCTCCCACAAGAGTCCATAAGACTGTTCTATACATCACTGTCTCTTTTGCTGTCTCGTACGCAGGGTTATTGTTACCATCTTTCTAAATTCCATATATATGCATTAGTATACTGTATTGGTGTTTTTCCTTCTGGCTTACTTCACTCTGTATAATAGGCTCCAGTTTCATCCACCTCATTAGAACTGATTCAAATGTATTCTTTTTAATGGCTGAGTAATACTCCATTGTGTATATGTACCACTGCTTTCTTATCCATTCATCTGCTGATGGACATCTAGGTTGCTTCCATGTCCTGGCTATTATAAACAGTGCTGCGATGAACATTGGGGTACACGTGTCTCTTTCCCTTCTGGTTTCCTCAGTGTGTATGCCCAGCAGTGGGATTGCTGGATCATAAGGCAGTTCTATTTCCAGTTTTTTAAGGAATCTCCACACTGTTCTCCATAGTGGCTGTACTAGTTTGCATTCCCACCAACAGTGTAAGAGGGTTCCTTTTTCTCCACACCCTCTCCAGCATTTATTATTTGTAGACTTTTGGATCGCAGCCATTCTGACTGGTGTGAAATGGTACCTCATAGTGGTTTTGATTTGCATTTCTCTGATAATGAGTGATGTTGAGCATCTTTTCATGTGTTTGTTAGCCATCTGTATGTCTTCTTTGAAGAAATGTCTATTTAGTTCTTTGGCCCATTTTTTGATTGGGTCATTTATTTTTCTGGAGTTGAGCTGTAGGAGTTGCTTGTATATTTTTGAGATTAGTTGTTTGTCAGTTGCTTCATTCGCTATTATTTTCTACCATTCTGAAGGCTGTCTTTTCACCTTGCTAATATTTTCCTTTGATGTGCAGAAGCTTTTAAGGTTAATTAGGTCCCATTTGTTTATTTTTGCTTTTATTTCCAATATTCTGAGAGGTGGGTCATAGAGGATCCTGCTGTGATGTATGTCAGAGAGTGTTTTGCCTATGTTCTCCTCTAGGAGTTTTATAGTTTCTGGTCTTACGTTTAGATCTTTAAACTAATCAATGACTATAGTAAAGTTGCAGGATATAAAATCAACACACAGAAATCCCTTGCATTCCTATACACTAATAATGAGAAAACAGAAAGAGAAATTAAGGAAACAATTCCATTCACCATTGCAACGGAAAGAATAAAATACTTGGGAATATATCTACCTAAAGAAACTATTTAATATTTCAAGTTTCTTATTTGTAAAGTTTTGATAGTTTTTATAGGGCTCTTCTGAATATTAAAAATGCATTATACACAAAACTCTTATTATGACATCTACATAAAATTAACAGTTAACAAAATGATAACTAATATTGGCAAGTTATTAGAGAACTGAAGTTTTAAATAAATGAAGGAATTGTCCCTTAAGTCCATTTAACGCAACCACGATTTTTAAAGACTCTTTGTCACTTTGCTTTTCTAGGGGAAACATTTCCCCTATTTTTTTTTTTTTTGAATTGTACAAGACAGTTGTAGGCAGCAGAAGCAGTTACACCATACTGTACATATGTAAATGCAATAGCTGATTTTCAAGATTTGGCAAGAATTTTCAATAATTTATTTTCCCAAACACACCTGAAGGCTACCATGTGATTATGTTCAGTTGGTTGAGTCAGAGACTGCCACGGGGCTAGGACAGGAGACTGGGGGATAGCAACAGGCCAAATTCTGTCCTTCCACCCCCCAGACTCTGCCCCACCCCACCCCGAGACAGCTATACAGATATATCCCTGTATATCCCAGGAGGTGCTCTTTCTCGCACAATTAGAACAAAGACAAAAACCTTATGAGTGTGTGTTTTTACCCAAACTACTTCTTAGGAGCCCTGAATTCCAAAAAATATTCTACAGCAGCGTTGCTATTTCCTGAATGAGCATCTGAATCTTTTGTGGAGTCTGATGAGACCTAGGGGATGGGTATTCTGTTCTCCAGAAATATCTCCCTCCTTTAACTTCTTCTCATGTCCATCTCCCTGCTTGTCAACTTTCTGTCTTTATAAGTAGTTCAAGGATTTAAAGATCAATACAACACATAAACAAGTGTATACAATAATGTTTGGTGCATACTGTCTATAATACAAAAAATGTCCATCAATATGACAATAATTAAATAAGAAATTTCATATACATGGTATATTGGCAATTTAAGAATACTGGTATAGATTTTATATGTGGGGGCTTCCCAGGTGATTCAATGGGAAAGAATCTGCCTGCCAATGCAAGAGACACAGGAGACTCCTGTTCGATCCCTGGGTCAGGAAGATCCCCTGGAGGAGGAAGTGGCAACCCACTACAGTATTCTTGCTTGGAAAGTCCCACTGACAGAGGAGCCTGTTGGGTTACAGTCCATGGAGTCACAAAGAGTTGGACATGACTGAGCCACCATGTACACCTGCATGCATATGGATTTGTAGGTACGGAAATGAAACAATACGTATTCTCCGAAATGTATCAAATACAAAAGTCAGTCTCAGAAAAGCATGTGCAGTGCATCACTTTTGATTTTGAACATTTCTACAACTCTAATAACTGAATATTCAGGCTAAAAATTCTAGAAGGATGTACACCAAACTGTATCCATTGCTAAGTGGTTACTAAAGGAAAGAAGTCTAAAGGAGCATGGAGGGGGGCTTTCCCATATTCTCCAATGTTTCCAGTATCTTACAACATGAAAGTACTTATTTATTACTTATGCAATAAAACTATACATTAAAAGAAAATTTCATGGTAGAAATCTTTAGGCAATACAGGGGGGGAACTATAGAAAAGAAAGAAAAATCACATATAATTCTATAACCCAATGTTCATTACTGTACAAATTAATATTTTTCTAATACATTTTTTCCATGCACATACACACACAGTGAATTTGGGTTCCATCTCATTGACCTGGTACTACAATATGCTTGAAATATCAAAAACATTGATTTCCATAAAGAAGCAGTACTAGGAACTGTTGGATGAAGTTGGCTGTGGCTTCTACGTGTAAAGTGCAAAGTTCATCTCAAAACATGATGCACAGAACAAGGATACTACACACAAACACACACACACATGTGTGCATGTGCCCCTCCCATATTCCCAATCCTGGTCAGGTTTGGAAACTGAAGACTGCCTAGGAGACTGCAGCTTGACTGTCTCAAGCTACTGACCTAATTCCTAGTGTTTCAGTCTATTTCCTTCATGACCTCAGAATGTGTCATTGTAAATTCTATAATAAGACAGCAGTTGCACATTTTGGAATGTGGCTTCTGATAATGCAATTCAAATAAATGTTATGGATGCGCCACTGGACCTCTATGGGCCTGTTTTCTTTTCTCTAAACTCATCTCTATAGTCCCTTTCCAGGGTAAACAGTCTGCAATTTACTAAAAACCTCAAAGAATCATGCTGAACTGCCCACCACAATATGGCCTGCTCTGAGTTCTTAAACTAATCCCCAAAGCTAAAACTTCCTGCAGAAATGACTTCACTCCTTTACTGTGAGGAATTTGTCTCCATTCTCCAGAATGCTCACCAGATGGTGAAAGAGTGCATCTCTCCATTTACCAACATTTTCATATTGTTTTTTGCCACGCATTACCTAAAGTTGTTAAAAAAAAAAAAAACAAAAAAGTATGAAAGTGAGTAGTCAGCCAAAAATGTGGCTTTCTCCTTAGAAAAAGGCTGCAGGGCAAAACAGGGGCCTCAGAGGGCTGTCAAGTGAGAGCAATGTTACAGATGATCCCTGGCTTTGATCTTTCTTGGAGTTTATTAAAAACAAACTTGAATCTGTATCAGTCATCATGACAGGCACAGAAGTCAGACTCACAAATAGGAACTGTGAATGTTACGTTTACTCTTATAAAACAATTATGAAATATTTTAATTCAACATCTGTACTATTACTATGAAGGAGATAGTATATAAATTTATAATCTTATCCCAAATATAATCAACTACATAAAATCTTAGAAATCAAATCATAGTCTGACACTGGGTCATTTTGAAGGGGCAGAATAACAAGTGGGCTTCCCTGGTGGCTTAGACGGTAAAGAATTTGCCTGCAATGTGGGAGATGGGGGTTCGATCCTTGGATCTGGAAGATCTGCTGGAGAAGGGAATGGCTATTCACTCCAGTATGCTTGCCTGGAGAATTCCACGGACAGAGGAGCCTGGTGGGCCACAGTCCACGGGGTCTTAAAGGGTCAGACACGATTGAAGACTAACACACATGGATATTTCAAGAAATTTATGTATTAGACATTTCTAATGAAACAGGAATAGATTAATTTCAGGTAAAAGTAATACTCAAATTATTATTTTAATTAAAAATTTACTGTCTATAGAACAATGAGGAGAAAGCATAAAGTTCTATCATCTCCAAGGATAATTCATGTTTTTAAATGATGCCAGATTATTCATAACACAAAAACTTATTTATGTTTTATTTGAAAAGAAGTTTGTCATCAAAATAGGTGATGGGAGCCAAATATCACTTAAACGATGTTTTATAAAAACTAGAAAATTTCATAGATGGTAACAATAACCCTGTGTACGAGACAGCAAAAGAGACACTGATGTATAGATCAGTCTTATGGACTCTGTGGGAGAGGGAGAGGGTGGGGAGATTTGGGAGAATGGCATTGAAACATGTATATCATGTACGAAACGAGTCGCCAGTCCAGGTTCGATGCACGATACTGGATGCTTGGGGCTGGTGCACTGGGACGACCCAGAGGGAGGGTATGGGGAGGGAGGAGGGAGGAGGGAGGAGGGTTCAGGATGGGGAGCATGGGTATACCTGTGGCGGATTCATTTTGATGTTTGGCAAAACTAATACAATATTGTAAAGTTTAAAAAGAAAATAAAATTTAAAAAAAAAAGAAAAAAAATAAATGAAAGCACTCAAAAAAAAAAAAAAAAAACCTAGAAAATTGTTGAGAAAAGTGACTTAGAGTATCAATTATTGATGTTTCCTATGTCAAAAGAGAAAGTTGAATGATGTCCTATCTTTAAGGAATAATAACTTTCTGCTGTTCAGTCTTGCTTTTTATAAGCATGTGTTCATGATAAGAAGCAGAAAAATAGATGTGTTTTTGGCAGTTATGTATAAATTGTATTCAGCATCAACTTGATATTGAAATTGTTCAATATTCTGAGTCTTATGGGGAAGAAGAAATCAGGTAAAAAATTGGATTTATTTATCTGACCTATCTATTAAATTCAAACCTCTTGTATTTACTTCCTCTACCTTTGTTCATATGGGTATACAATTATCACTGGATGGTTGAATTACTAAATCATTTTCTATATATTTTCCTCAAAATCATATTATTCTACAATGGTCCCCAATGGTATAAAATTAAATCCACAATCTTTCTCCTACCATTCAACAATGTCCGTAATGCAGCCCAACATGCTTATTAAAGAGATGACAGTAAAATAAGACTCTCAGTACAACAGGAACAGAAGAAAGTTTCCTTATCACACCAGTGAATAGTTTTCATTCAATATACATAATTAACAGTGTAACAAATCAGAAATAAGCCAAGGCTACCCACTGGCTCCAATTACGTAATGCTGCTTAGGAAATTCTAATCTAAACAATCAAATAAGAAAACCAAATATGTGGTACAAATGTTTGAAAGGAGGGTTAAAAAAATATATTTTCAGATGATAATTCTATAACTCAAATTTCAGGACAACCAACTAATATATATAGGAGAGGCAAAACATTATAAACCACAGATAATACACAATAGGTTTTCTATATACCAGCAATAACTAGTTATAAAATAAGGTATCCCATTTACAATAGCATAGAACACACAAAATATCTAGAAATAAATGTAATAAAAGATGTTAAAGTCTTGCATATGTAATATTATAAAATTTCACTAAATGACACTAAAAACCTAGAAAAATATACATATAACTAATTTCTTGGATGGGAAGACCCACTATTATAAAGACAGATTAATCTATAACTTATGGCTTCCCTGGGGGTACAGTGATAAAAAAAATCCTCCTGCCAATGCAGAAGACCCAAGAGACTTAGATTCGATCCCTGGGTTGAGAAGATTCCCTAGAGTAGGAAATGGCAACCCACTCTGGTACTTTTGCATGGAAAATTCCATGGACAGAGAGCCCTGGTGGGCTACAGTCCACTGGGTCGCAAAGAGTCAGACACAACTGAGCACACATGTGCACACACACACACACACACATCCCACACACAAATTGGTAACTGTAATGCAGTTAACTTAGCCCTAAATGTTAAAAGGTTATTAACTCTGCACTTTGACTCATGATCCCTAGTTTCTTTTTGAAAGTTCCATTTTTCTCGGAACCCTGTGACACTCTTCCTAACTTAGGCTGCCTGCTTTCTAGGCCTATTTCACTGTTGTCATCCTGGGATTTATTTTCATAAGACACCTGGGTTGGTTCCAGTGCTCTCTGTATCCTAGGTGATCTGCATAGGTTTCTGGTTCTATTTTGCTTGAACATAACACTTTCGAGCAATATTTTCTTTCACTAGAAAGGATCTGTAGGAGGTAGATTGGTAAACTTGAGCCCACGTATGTTTAAAGACATCTTTAGTTTCTCCTAATACTCGACAGTTAGGCCGTCAATTTGGGGCTCCGATTAATCTTCCTCAGGACTCTAAAACACTGCCTTTTCTGTCCCAACTTCCATCTTCGCTGAGAAGTATGATACCTTTGAAAGATTCTTTGTTGTTCCCTAGAAGTTTTTAGGATCAATTTCTGATCTTTGGAATTCCAAAATTTCATCAGCGTGTGTCTCAGTATTTTTTTCCCCTGCTGGACACTGATGACCCTTTCAATCTGAGGACTCGGATGACTTTTCAGGTCAAGGTGTGTGTTTCCAATTATTTTTCCTGTTTCTTCTTAGTTCCCTTCTCAGCACACTCTTCATCTCTCTTTTCCACCGCATTTTTTATCCTTCCCTTTTGCTCTACATTCTGTGAGATTTGGCTTGACTAATTCAGAGTTTAAGCACACTTGGTCTTTTATCCAATCATTCCATTTTTTTCAGCATCCTGCTTCTATTTCACGGAAACCTGAGCATACTTAATGAAGGTACTCTTCCCCTAACCGCTCCGAAAATTCAATACTTTAAGGGTTTGTTCCTATACATTTTATGGTCTCTACTTCTTCTAGAAACAGAAGACAGATTTTCTTTAGAAAAAAATACATTTGTTTTGTTTACTCATTAGTCTCTTTTTGTTTTTGCTATTGATTTTCTTCACATGTCTGGTGATCTTTTGCTGACTGTGAATATTTATAATTTAAGAACCAGGAATTTCTCAGATGACTGTGAGGGATTTCATAAGTAGTTGTGTAACACTTGTAAACTCCTTAATTAGCAACTTAATGCAATTTCAATCAAAATCTTAATGGGATTTTCTGGGAGGGCTTTACAAATTGATTATAAAGTTAATTTTTATAATTTTAAAAGTAATATTTATAAATTAGCAAAACCAAGTGGAAATAACTGAAAAATGGATTAATTAAGATGGCATATGTTCTCCCAGATACTAAAATGTATTTTTATACATACTAATTATATCATGGTGTTTTTTATACATGAACAGACTATACAAACAGAGCCAATCATTCTTAAATTTAGTAAAATATAGAAGCAACATCTCAAGCCAACAAGGAAACTATGGATTATTATGAAAATCTAGGAAACCTAGGTAAAGAATATCCATTGCCTGACATAATAAAATATATTCCATAATTATTAAAATTTAAACATGTCATATAAACACATACAAGATTAAAATAAAACATATATATGTATATTGGGTTAGGAAAATGTTTGCTAAGGATTTATAAAATATATCTTTATATTTTAATATGTTTATATATAGGCAAAGAATTGATGTTTTCAAATTGTGGTGCTGGAGAAGACTCCTGAGAGTTCCTTGGACTTCAAGGACATCAAACCAGTCAATGGAAATCAACCCTGAAAATTCATTGAAAGGACTGATGATGAAGCTGAAGCTCCAATACTTTGGCTACCTGATGTGAAGAGCCAACTTATTAGAAAAGACCCTGATGCTGGGAAAGATTGAAGGCAAAAGGAGAAGAGGGCAGTAGAGGATGAGATGGTTAGATAACATCACCAGTTCAATGGACATGAGTTTGAGCAAACTCTGGGAGATAGTGAAGGACAGGGAAGCCTGGCGAGCTGTAACCCATGGGGTAACAAGGAGCCAGAAATGACTTAGTGACTGAACAACAACAACAAGCTATATAAACAGTTTAAAATTTCCACTTATTAAAATTAAGTATCCATAAACAGAAAAATATAAACAGGGGTTGGGATGGTAGAAGGACAAAAAATAAAATATTCAGAGATAGCTAAAAATTGTTTAGCTACACAATGTTGCAGATATAAAATCATCCTGATTTTGCAAGGGCTTCCCTGGTGGCTCAGATGGTAAAGAATCTGTCCCCAATTTGGGATTCCCAGGTTCGATCCCCGGGTCAGGAAGATCCCTTGGAGAAGAGAATGGCTACCCACTTCAGGATTCTTTTCTAGAGAATTCCCTGGACACAGGAGCCTGACAGACTACAGTCCACGGGGTCTCAATGAGTCGGATGTGACTGAGCGATCAACACTTTCCCACTTCATATACAGGAAAGTAAAAAATAAACAAGCTAATGAAGAACGTACTCCTTTCCCTTGTTGCATAGCAGAAACCAACACAACATTGTACAACAACTATCCTCTGATTAAATGTAAATAAAAAATGACGCACTCTTATTGCCCCTATTTTACACGTGAGGAAACTGAGGCTCAGAAGATTATATATAAATTGCTGAGGATCACATGGCTGAAACTGGGGAGCTGGGATTTGAACCTAAGGAGTTCAGTTTTAGAGTCCATCTTTCAGCCCTATGCTCTCCTGCCTACTCTAGCCAACCCTCCAGCATATATCTTACGTTATCTCTCTGTAAGACTTTGCTTGTTATGCTTCCTAACTCAGAAGCCATAACTCTTCCTTTCTGTTCCACCAATTCCCTTTGTCTTTCCATTTGTTGTTGTTTCATCACCAAGTTATGTCCAACTCTTTGTGACCCCCATGGACTGTAGCCTGCCAGGCTCCTCTGTCCTAGAGTGGTTTGCCACTTCCTTCTCCAGGGATCTTCCTGACCCAGGAATCAAACCCACATTTCCTGTATTGGCAGGAGGATTCTTTACTGCTCAGCCTGACCAGGAAAGCCCATACTCAGTTCAATTAGTATCTTTTCCACACAATTTTCCCAACAATTCCGTACCTTCTTTCAATTCTCTCCTGCCTTGAATTTGAGACTCACTCTCCTGGATTGTCTGCCTATTTCTCACTCACTCTTTCTCAGTCTCTTTGTTGAATTCCTCTTTCTCTACACTGTCTTTTTCTCATCCTACTCATTGTCCCCATGAGTACACTGACCCCTCAAACTGCAATATCTACCTACTTACATTCTGAAAACTCCAGTTTAGATTGCATTCCACACATCTCCACCTGAATGTGCACAGACACCCCACAGTCCGTATTTCTAACACTGGTACTTACTCTTTTGCTACGGAGAGATCTCTCACTGATACGCCACCATCACTTACTCAGTTATTGAAGCCAGAAATCCAAGCATGATCCTTGTCCTCTCGCTCTCTCTCTTTCAAGCCTAAGCCCCTGGACATCACTAAGTTCTGCCTGTTTTACTTCATAAATAACTACTGCATTCATTTTTTTCTCTTCTGAATTCCCTTAGTTCGAGTCCTCTTTGCTTCATGTGTGACTATTGAAACAGGCTCTAAATTGGTTTTCCTGATGCCTGTCTTTCCCCTCCTCACTCCAGTTCTATGTCCACATCAGCATTTCTCAAACTTGAAAGTAAAAGTGTTAGTTGTTCAGTCGTGTCCAATTCTTTGTGACCCCATGGACTGTAGCTTGCCAGGCTCCTGTGTCCATGGAATTCTCCGGGCAAGAATACTAGAGTGGGTAGCCTTTCCCTTCTCCAGGGGATCTCCCCAACCCAGGGATCAAATCCAGGTCTCCCACACTGCAGGCGGATTCTTTACCATTTGAGCCACCAGGGAAGCCTCAAACTTGAGAGGTCATCATTTCCAATACACTTCACAATCAGAGGTATATGGTCTCCATATGAGAAACTTTGCTGCAAAAAGTTACATACTTTTCTTCAAGTGATTATGTGTGATTAATGCAATAATTCATCCTTAATAAATACAAAGGCAAAATTCAGGCACATGATTCAGAAAATGCTCTTATTTGGTTTTCTAAGAAATATACAGGAATGAGGACTTCCCTGGTGGTGCAGTGGATGGGAATCTGCCTGCCAGTGCAGGGAACATGGGTTCAGTCCCTGGTCTGAGAAGATTCCACATGCCACAGAGCAACTAAGCCCGTGAGCCACAACTACTAAGCCTGTGTGCTGCAACTCCTGAAGCCCGTGCGCCCTAAAGCCTGTGCTCTGCAACAGAGATGCCACCACAATGAGAAGCCCTGACACTGCAACACAGAGTAGTCCCCGTTCATCACAACTAGAGAAAGCCCACATGCAGCAACAAAGACCCAGCAGAGCCAAAAATAAAATAAATACATGAATAAAAAAATTTTTTTAAGAAACATACAAGAATGGAAACAACATACACACAATTCTCACAGGGACCAATTTAAACATGCGACTCTAAAGTGTGTCAAAATTAAAGAACATGATGAAACTTAAGATTGATAGTTATCTCCTTGAATAAAATCACCCCCAAGTGACTTTTTAGAAATCCAAGCATCTTAGGATGGTATTTAAGACTTTCAGTAGTTCCTGATGGCTGCTTCTCTTTGATCATCTCTCTTACCCCTTCCCATCACCCACTGCATCACATACCAGAACTGTTTCACATTGCAGTATTTGCTTGATCTATTGACCCCTCACCATATGCATCTTTCCTGGGCTAGCTAACTTCTCATCCTCAAAGCCTCAGCTCAGGGATTTTCATCTCTGGAAGAATCTCTGATTTTCTTCTCTTCTCCAGTCTTGGAATGGTATGTGCACATGCATAGCATGCTGTAATGTAATTGATCATTTACCTTTCTATTTAATGCCCTTGGCTGCTGGGTCCTTAAATTTTGGGACTGTCTTAATCTATTTTCCAATCTCCAAATCTAGTAAAATTCCAAAGCACTCAATACATGTTTGTTAAATGGATCTTTTTCTACTGAAATTTATGTATTTATTCATTCATTCACTAATAATCATTTATTTGTTAGTTATAGGGAACAGGAAGATGAATTAGATATCACTCTGGCCCCAACAGAGCATCATTTTCTCTCTAATCATTTAGGTATGTAGGTTTTTGCTTCAAAAGAATAGCAGGGATTCACCATAATATCATCTCTGCTCCTCATAGTTCTCAGACAATTGTAGAAGTTCAATCTGTATTTGTGGAATAGCCTTATTTTGCCTTTAGGGGATGCCTGTTAATGCATAGTTGTATCAGAGGATCCTGCTGCTTGGACCCCCAGTGTTATACTTGATTGTGGCAAACTATAGATTTTCTGGCATAAATGTACTAAGTGGGCTGGAGAAAGGAGTTACGAGTTCCGGAAAAAACAGAAGATTGTGCATGATTCCAGGCTATCAGCTTAGCTCTGAAGGTGATACTGATTTCTTCAAAATAAACAAACAATTTGTACTGAGTTTCAGTCAACATTACATATTACTTCTACAATGTTTAGGGATTGATTTTTTAGAGATTAATTATTTCCATATTTATAGGTAAAGAAGTCAAAGCTATTAATCTATGTTGATAGGTATGGTTATAAAATCACTTTTAGTTCTGGCAGTTCTCTCTCTTATTATTCATGGTAACACATTATCACTCTTTAAGAGTAAATAAACAGAAAAACATCACAACAGAGCTAACATTTTTTAAGCATTATGTTAGATGAGGTCAGTTTTAAGCATTTATAGGTACTAATTCATTGAATCCTCACAACAACTCTTATTATACCCTATTTTATTACTGGAGAAACTGAGGCATAGAAGGCCCAAGTGATTTACCCAGGATAACTCAGCTGTTTAGCATGGAACTGGAATTTAAGCACAGATAATCTGTACTTTTTACAATTATGTATTATGCTGCCTATAAAAGTAGTACTGAACAAGTTGTTACAAAATCAGGTCTTTAATCTTGAATTTGCCATATAAATAATACTGAAATAGATTTAAGGATGTCATTCGATTATTTGAGTTTCATTGTCCTTGCATTCTTTACAGCCTGTGAGAAGTCTTCATACAGTCTTTTATAAACTGAAAACTGTTATAAGTTCAAGGATTTTATACAGTACACTAAAATAATTTTAGAGTCTGGAAAAAAAGAGTCTTCCAGAAAGTCCACAAGAACACAGAAATGAGGTAAGACATGAGCACAGAATGTTCAGATTCTGCCACTAACCATATTAAGCTGCCTGTTTTATTGCTAAACCTAAGGGAGAGATTCGATGGGAAGAAAATAGGAAGCAAGACGGCAGGAACCCTGGCCATTTCGGGAAGGATATAAGTTATTTTCTTGATCAGTTTAAGAGCATTAAGAATTATTTATAAGATAAATAGAGTTAAAGGGGTTTCAAGGAGTTAAACTATAAAAATAAAAATTGTTAAAAATGATCAAAAACATCTGTAAAATCATATACAGTTTTATATCTTTCTTTTAAAAAATTCACCTTCTAGGTAGTTGGTATCAGCAATCAGGTGATGAACACAGCTCATGTTTTGTGCACAGAACAGTTGACTTCGTGTCTAATGCAGTTGGCATTAGCCTAGGAGTTATGAAACCTGAGTTCTGTGCTCATCTTCGGTCCATGCTGATTTCTCTATCTCTTTCAGTGACAAGGAGCATGGTGATGTCCTGGCCACCTCTGTATCTCAAAAGGATGCTCTGAAGATAGGTAAGACAATATAAAGCGCTTAACAAGATAAGCCAAACACAGACATATTGTCCTGAGAAGCCCTATTATCATCTCTTTTATGCACAAGAGCAACAATAAGGAGAAAAAAATCTCAAAGGCAGTCCCGAATTATAAAAATGTTGGGAAGGGATGCAAAACATTACAGGATAGGAAACAACAACAACACTGAATCCAAACAACTATTTGCATTCTACACTGCAGATTCTCAGGAGGTTCCATCATGGAGTGCTCCAGAGCACCAGAAGCCTTTCTCGTTGACATGTTGTGGCAAATATTTTATCTGTGTGGCTTTATTTCCCTAAAAAGTGCTTGAAACACTTTTTAGAAAAGGCTTTTCTTGAAGAAGCATAACAATAACAATAAGAAATTCAAATATATACTAAACATACAAAAGAGTGAAGTGAAGTGAAGTCACTCAGTCGTGTCCGACTCTGCAATCCCTACCAGGTTCCTCCCTCCATGGGATTCTCCAGGCAAGAGTACTGGAGTGGGACCCAGGGATCGAACCGGGGTCTCCTGCATTCCAGGCAGACGCTTTAACCTCTAAGCCACCAGGGAAGCCCCATATAAAAGAGGACTCACCCTAATTAGTAACCAAGGGGATGCAATGATCTCATCATAGAGCTTCCTTGTGTGCCTGCTCAGTCTCCCAGTCACGTTCAGCTCTCTGCAACGCTATGGACTGTAACCCACCAGGCTCCTCTGTCCATAGGATTCTCCAGGCAAGAATACTGGAGTGGGTTGCCATCTCCTCCAGGAGATCTTCCGGACCCAGGAATCAAATCGGTGTCTCCTGCACTGGCAGGTGAATTCTTTACCACTGAGCCACCAGGGAAGCCCATAGAGATGCCATATTTTAAACAAATTAGAAAGTGTGACAATACTATGTGTTTTTGGCTAAGATGTGAAGCTACAGAAATTCTCATACACTTTTTACGCGCTTGATCGAATACTTTCCCTCCTGTTGTAAAGTTATGCATGACCCAGGATTCCATTTCTTATTATATTCCCCCACAGAAATGCATGCTTATATGCATTAAGACAGCAGTCCCCAACCTTTTTGGCACACCAGGGACCAGTTTTGTGGAAGACAGTTTTTCCACAGATGGAGGAGGGGGACTCAGGATGATGCTCACAAGGAGCATGCAATCTCTCACATGTACGGCTCACAGTAGGGTTCATGCTCCTGTGCTCTAATGCCATCAGTGATCTGACAGGAGGCAGTGCTCAGGCAGTAATGTTAGCAATGGAGAGTGGCTGTAAATACAGATGAAGATTTTCTCGCTTGCCCACCACTCACCTCCTGCTGTGCGGCCTGGTTCCTAACAGGCCTTGGCCCAGTACTGGACTGTGGCCTAGGGTTGGGAACCCCTGCACTAAGATACCTGTAAGTTAATATTCATTATATTTTTCAACTGGAAATTGCCCAACTTCCTAACAAGAAAAGACTGAAGAAACAAATTGTGATCATGGTTACTTGATACAACAGAACACGATATAGTCATGAAAATGGGTGGTCCTCATCTACACGCAGCATTGACGAATCTTCCCAGGAAAACATTGTGTACAAGAAGCAAAAACATAAAAGTAATCTCAAGATGAATCCATTTACATGAACACAAAAACAAATTAAGTTGAACTCCTTTGTTTTGAGATGAATACATAAGTGGTAAACCATACCATAAAGAAAAGCAGGCAAAGGAAAACTCAGGACAGCGGTTATCTCTTTGGAGAGTTACAAGTGTGATGCTTCAGAGGGACAATTAAAATAGGTGTTTACTTTAAAACTATTGGTTAAACTAACACTGATGCTTTATGTACTTTCACGAATGTTCATTATATTCCACAATTTAAAACTTTACAAAGATACTGTGAAGCTATAATAATCAAAGCATGTGGTGCTGGAGAAGGAATAAACAGATCAATAGAACAGAACAGAGAGCCTCCAAATAGATCCATATAAATACAGTCAACTGATCTCTGACAAAGAAGCAGGATCCTTGACAAAGGCAATACAATAGAAAAAAGATGCTTTTTTTTTTTTTTTCCAACAAATGGCCCTGGAACAACTGGACATTTCAAAAATAAAAATAAAAACAACAGTAATCTAGACAGACATTAGACCCTTTGCAAAAATTAACTCAAAATGAATAATATATCTAAATATAAAACACAAACTATCAAATTCCTAGGACAGAACATAGGAGAAAATTGTGACCTTGGATTTCATCATGAGTTTTTAGATACAACACTAAAAGCATAATCCATGAAAGAAATAATTGATAAGCTAGACTTCATGAAAATTTTAAATTTCTGTTCTGTGATAGACAATGTTAGGAGAACAAGACAAGCCACAGACTGGGAAGAAAATATTTGCAAATGATACATCTGATAAAGAATTATTATTCAAAATATACAAAGAAATCTTAAAACTCAACAGTGATAAATTAAGCAAGCTGATTTAAAAATAGGTGAATTCCCTAAGAGGCAAAGAACTAAAAAAGTAAACAGACATTTCTCCAAAGAAGACATACAGATGGCTATCAAACACATGAAAAGATGCTCAACATCACTCATTATCAGAGAAATGCAAATCAAAACCACCATGAGGAACCATCTCACGCCAGTCAGAATGGCTGCTATCAAAAAGTCTACAAACAATAAATGCTGGAGAGGATGCAAAGAAAAAGGAACCCTCTTACACTGTTGGTGGGAATGCAAACTAGTACAGCCACTGTGGAGAACAGTGTGGAGATTCCTTAAAAAACTGGAAATAGAACTGCCATCAATTCAGTCGCTCAGTCATGTCTAACTCTTTGCGACCCCATGAGTTACAGCATGCCAGGCCTCCCTGTCCATCACCAACTCCCAGAGTTCACTCAGACTCACATCCATTGAGTTAGTGATGCCATCCAGCCATCTCATCCTCTGTCATCCCCTTCTCCTCCTGCTCCCAATCCCTCCCAGCATCAGAGTCTTTTCCAATGAGTCAACTCTTCGCATGAAGTGGCCAAAGTACTGGAGTTTCAGTTTTAGCATCATTCCTTCCAAAGAAATCCCAGGGACAACCCAGCAATCCCACTGCTGGGCATACACACCAAGGAAACCAGAATTGAAAGAGACACGTGTACCTCAATGTTCATCGCAGCACTGTTTATAATAGCCAGGACATGGAAGCAACCTAGATGTCCATCGGCAGACGAATGGATAAGAAAGCTGTGGTACATATACACAATGGAGTATTACTCAGCCATTAAAAAGAATGCATTTGAATCAGTTCTAATGAGGTGGATGAAACTGGAGCCTATTATACAGAGTGAAGTAAGTCAGAAAGAAAAAATACCAATACAGTATATTAATGCATATATGTGGAATTTAGAAAGAAGGTAATGATGACCCTATATGCAAGACATCAAAAGAGACAGATGTAAAGAACAGACTTTTGGACTCTGTCTGTTGGACTCTGTGGGAGAAGACAAGAGTGAGATGATTTGAGAGAATAGCATTGAAACATATATATTATCATATGTGAAACAGATCGCCAGTCCAGGTTCAATGCATGAGGCAGGGTGCTCAGGGCTGGTGCACTGGGATGACCCTTAGGGATGGGATGGGGAGGGAGGAAATGTTGTCAAAAAATAAATAAATAATAGGTGAATTCCTTAAGAGGCAAATTTCATAAGCACATGAAAAGCTGCTCCAGATATTTCATCAGGGAAATCCAAATTAGCACAATGAGATACAACTATACACTTACAGAATAGCCAAAATCTGTAACTCCCGCAACACCGAATGCTGGTAAGGAGGCAGAGAAGCAACAGGAACTCTCATTCATTGCTGGTGGGAATGAAAAATGGTTCAGCCACACTAGAAGTCAGTGTGACAGTTTCTTACAAAACTAAACATACTTTTACCACATGATCCAGCAACAGCGCTACTTAGCAGTAACCCACCAAAAGTTGAAAACTTATGCCCACACAGAAACCATATGCATGTTTATCACCGTCTTATTCATAACTGCCAAAACCTGGAGACACTAAGCTACACTTCAGTAGCTGAGTGATCAATGTGCTGTCCTTGTGCTTAACAGCTCAGTCTTATCTGACTCGTTGTGACCCTGTGGACTGTGGCCTGCCAGGCTCCTCTGTCCAGGGGTTCTCCAGAAAAGAACACTGGAGTGGGTAGCCATTCTCTTCTCCAGGGGATCTTCCTGCCTGAGGGATCAAACCTGGGTCTCCTGCATCGCAGGCAGATTCTTTACCATCTAAGCTGCTAGAGAAGCCCCTAGTAAAAGAAGCCAATGTTAAAAGATTATATGCTGTATGACTCCAGCTATATGACATTCTGGAAAAGACAAAAACTATAGAGATAGTGAAAAGATCAGTGGGTTGACAATGAGGGAAGGGAGGGGAGGAAGACATAATGGTGGAACATAGGATTTTTAGGGCAGTGAAAATATTGTGTATGATACTATAACGGAAGATACATTTCTCCAAACCCAACAGTGAGCCCTAATGTAAACTATGGGCTTTGGGTGTAATGATGTGTCTGGTGTATGTTCATCGATGGTAACAAATGTATCACTCCAGTGGGGGTAGGTTGATAATGGGGAGGCTATGCATGTATGGGGGTACGGAATACATGGGAAATCTCTACCTTCCAGTTAATTCTGCTGTCAACCTGAAAACTGATCTAAAAAAATAAAGTCTTATTTTAAAAAGAAAAAAAATTAAAAGACCAAAACCTGAACACCTGTGGCTTCTTGGAAGGTCACAAAATTTTTATAAAGCCTAAAAAGATTAATTTGTGGAACCTTTCAGTTCTATTCCATCTGCGTAAGTGCTGATGAAAATCACTTGGTGAATAATTTAGAAGTTTAGCATAAAGAACCTCCTTAAATAATATGTAGTTATGAGGGGGAAAACCCCAAAGTCAAAATTGGAAAACATCAGTAAGGGCAAGAACTGAAGACTTTTCTCTCCAAAAGTGCCAAGCAAGTCTGGTTTAATTGAAACTGATGGCACAGACAACAGAGTACACTTAATTAAATTTTAATCTTAATGATCTCTAAGCCATGTTTGAAACATAAACATACATGTAAGAGTTGTTCAAGATGTTGGACATAAATATGTTTTCATAATTCAAAAGCATACTTTGCTTGTGAATCTCTTTTAACAAGCTTTGGCAGGGGATTCCTTTCTTCCAGATGTTTGGTGTTGTATAGACGCAACCTCCATCTCTCTGAAAATTATTTAAAACACGGTTCTAAAGATTGTATTTATTTTGCAAAATGGTAAGAGGATGGAATTCTAATAGATTGTCTATAGGTTTGCAAAATGATGAGTGTGTGTGTGTGTGTGTGCGCGCGTGCTCAGTTGTATCTGACTCTTTGTAACTCCAAGGACTGTAGCCCACCAGGTTCCTCTTCCCATGGGATTTTCTAGGGAAGAATACTGGGTTGGGTTGCCATTTCCTCCTCCAGGATAAAATGATGAGAACTTAAGTCTTATAAAGTCTTAACGGGTGGTGTCTATTCATCTGAAAAAGGTTCTCTTAATACTTTCCAAACCTGAAAGAATTTTTTAGTTCTAAAACAATATTAAATAGGCTAATTAATAATTTTGCTTAAAAGAAAGTCTCCTAAATCATAAATAGTATTTTTTTTCAAATGCATTTTCATTTAAAATCCTTGTTTTAAGCAATTTATAGAAGGCAAGATAGTTTGGTGGTTGAGAGGATGGTCTCTGAAGTTAGATTTGGATTTAAATCCCAGCTCTACCATTTACTGACTTAGACAAGTCATATAACCTCTCCATGCCTCAGTGACTACATCCTGGTGCTCTTACAAGGATGAAAATAAACAACCTATGTAAAGAACTTTTTGCAAAGCTCCAAGCACATAATGAGCCCTCAAAAAATGTTACCTATCATCAGAAACAGCACTTTCTAGAATCTTGCTGCTCTTCCATCCAACTTGCTTGATCACTTATTTTCTATTATAAAGTACTCTTTTAGCCTCCTTCCTCCACAGCTATGGTTCCCCAGAATTTCTAGCAAAGATGCTTGAACCCATACATGCTTATCTTTTCCTTCTCTTCCTGATACCTCACTAAAATGAAAGGGGGGTAAATACACACAAATCCACAAAGGCATAGATAATGAGAGAAGAGAGATCATCAAAGGAGAAATCACAACTGGTTTTTAGGAAGAAAAGAGTGGATAGAGAAGTAGAAACTGCCTTAGCACAATGGAGAAAATGATTACAGAGAGCAAATGCCAAGAGAAAGTGAATGAACACATTCTGCCCAAACCAGAGTTGTGGAGCTCAGAGGCAGTCGCACTAAAGCAGGTAGGAGTTTAGCGAGAGTCTGAAAGTTTTAAATTATATGGAGACTTTGGATCCTAACTATTTCCCTCTCCTCTCCTCTCTTAGAGACTGAATCTTTCTTTTCTGGAGAAAATAAACTAGACAGGTATCAAACTGAATGTCAGGTATTGTGGCAAACAGGGTGAAATTCAAGGTTGAAATATAGATGTTTAATTGACAAGTTCCCAGTAAGACACCCAACCTCCTTATAAGCTATGTTCCTCAAACACTAGCAGTCAGGTATATGCCTTCAAGTGAATATTTCTCAGGCAGAATTGGAAAATCTCATTATAATGACACTGAAGAACTTCCCAAAGAACAACCCAACTGAACAAATAATCATGCTATAGTGAAACTCTACAGCTGACAAGCCCCATCCATATTCACAAAATTTTGGTGGTGCATTAGTTGCTGGCATCATTGTTGTTTTGTTGTATTTGTGTGTGTGTGCGTTTGTGTGTGTATGTGTGTGTGTGCGCGTGTGTGAAAGAGAGAGAGACAGGCAGACCTTTGAATATGAATGGACAGCCTCTTGAGGAAGTTATGCAGAATGAAGAAGAGAGACTAGTACAAGCAGACCACATCAACTGAATAAAGACGTCCACAGCAAATAGAGGAAAACCTCTGAAGAACTATTATTTGCGTAGAAAGACAATACATTCCTGACATAAGAATAGATGCTACTAAAAAGGCAGAAGCAGAAGACAAGAGAGCACAGTTGAAAAAAAAAAACAGCCCAAATGAAAATTTCGATAGAAAGGCTGGAAGATAAATTTTTTAAGAAGTTTCTAGAAGGTATAACAAAACACCAAAGAGAAAAAAAAAAAGAAAAAAATGAGGAAATTCAAGAATCTGATCTAAGAGGTCCAACATTCAGCTAACAAGAATTTCAGGGAGAGAAAACAGAGAAAGTAAAATTAATGATGAACTAAGAAAAGAAAACAAATTCAGAATTAAAAGACCCATGTCTGGAGTGAAAAGTGTGTGCCCAGGACAACAGATGAAGACCCAGACCAAGAGAATAGATCATGAAATGTGGAGACATCAGAGATGAATAGAAGTTCACAAACTTTTACAAAGAAAAATAGGCTTTGAATGGACACTGGGACGTCACTAATGTTAGAAAACAATAGAAGGATGCTTGCAAAATGTTGAGAAACTTTATTTGTAACCTGTAATTCAACTACATTTAAACCATGCCTGAGGCGCTTGAGGGTTCAAATGAAGGACTGGTGGAAACTAGTGGTATACACAAAGGATTCCCAAACAGGAAATCTCAGAAGCCAGGTTTTGTGTTCAACTTTGAACTAAATCTTGAAACACAGGAATGAATAATGGGTACTCTCAGCACTTTTCTGAAACTCTCGAGTCCTGTGACAATTTCTGTTCTGCTAACAGCATTGGGTCAGGGTCTTAAGAGGCTGAGCAAAGTGCTGAACTCTGCCCAACTTTGTGCTTTTAAAAAAGTGTACCATTATTTCCACACAGCTGATCACTCTGAAAGGATGGGTCGGTGAGCAGTAATCAATGAAAGTCCATCACCCATCCTGAAGTCAGTTTTGCTTAGACTTTGCTTAGATAGTACCACCAAATTTTGTAAGTCATTAAAAATAAATAACAAAGAATGACCTTTTGCTGATAACTAATAACCCAGCATTTAGTACTCTTACATGACAAAGTGGAGAAGTGTTGGTTTTTTGGAAACAGTGTATTTACAGTCCCATAAAGTGGTGCTTTAGATGATAATTCTTACCGAAAAAGAATGGGACAAAAAAACTAAGACAAAAAACAGAAACCCTTCTTGGTAGTCTAGTATTCTTTTACAAAGAATCCAGGTTATCACAGTAATTGATTCCTGCTTTTACACTAGGGATATTACTATATTAAATGGCTAAAGGATAAACTTAGGTAACAGTGGAGCTATAGTTCTTTCAGAAATAAGATAATTAAATAGTTATCTATGCCAAGAAAGCGGAACATATCTATTATACCCTCTCATTATTTCTGGCCACCTACTAGCAGTCAGGAAAACTTGGGTAACCACTTTCTTCTGATATCACTTCAAGTCTACTCCTGAGTTCTTTTGGTATTATCTCAGCTGCCAGGAAAAAAAAAAAAAAAAGAAGAAAACACTTTCTTCACTACATATACAATAGGCTGGACTGTTTATAACATTCAGGTCTCTTCCCCTTAATTTTCCAAGCCATTTTTATAAAGGGTTAAGACTGATAATAATAGATTAATAAAGGTGAAACCATTTTAATGAACATGCCTACTTAAAACAAGGAGAGTTTCCATAAACTAAACCTGAAACAGCATCCACTCTAAGCTGTTGAATCGGCTATTCTAGGGGTTCTCAACGCGTTCCTGATGAGAAGTGATTGCTTTTTATTTCCCTCAAATGCTTTTTATTCATTTCACAAACATTACTTGTGAATCATGTGCAAAGCATTGTGCTAACTGTAGAGGCAAGTAAGGATAAAAAACATTCAGCATTTTCCTCGAAGAAGGCAATAGCACCCCACTCCAGTACTCTTGCCTGGAAAATTCCATGGACAGAGGAGCCTGGTGGGCTGCAGTCCATGGGGTCGCTAAGAGTCGGACACGACTGAGCGACTTCACTTTCCCTTTTCACTTTCATGCATTGGAGAAGGAAATGGCAACCCACTCCAGTGTTCTTGCCTGGAGAATCCCAGGGACGGGGGAGCCTGGTGGGCTGCCGTCTATGGGGGGTTGCACAGAGTCGGACACGACTGAAGCGACTTAGCAGCAGCATTTTCCTTCAAAATGGAGATGGGCAATGTGTGGAGTCTAACACAGGGGCATCTACAGAGGAAACTGATGAACAGGAGGGGCTGGAGAAAGTAGGTTGAGGAACTGAGCTGTACACAGAGGTAGGCCCCAGTGAGAGTTAACTTGATAATTAGTGGAATGTGGTTTGTTTACCCTACTCCCTTTGCCCTAGCAATGCTTTTGAGCTATAAATGGACATAATTGGCCTAGAGTTCAGGCATGTAGTAAGACTTCAGAATTCACTAGTCAACTGTGATTGACCTGTCAGGAAGTCCATACACAGTGAGAAGTTGCTGTCTCATCAAGAGATTGGCCTGTATTGCTAGTGAGCAACTGGTCATTATGGATGCCTAACACTCGGGTTTCCTTTCCTTGGAAAACAACAGTTTGCTTCCCTTCAGGGAACCTCCTCACTGTTAGGTGGGATCACGGTGACGGTGACGGGTTCACGATAGGATCTATAACCTTTTTGTATGGGAGCTGCTAGAGAAGCTTTCTTTCTCTGTTGGATGAAAAACCTGGAAAGAGGTGGCTGTAGGATTCTGACTCTCGCGCTATCCCCAGGCATAAGGAAAATGGGAATGAAGCCCCAAATGGCAAGAGTTCTGATAACAGGACTCACAGACTAACTAAACGTCATCCATAGATTGAATCCTAATGGTTCTCATACTTTACCTATAACCTTATGGAACTCCATTAAGTGGGAAAAATGAAGCCATCAATATACACACACACACACACACACACATACATACACACACAGGAGAAATGCATCCAGGACATTTCCCTAAGTGTGAAAACAAGTGTGTAACAATTGCTCACCAGTATGTGATAGGTTGGGAAGTCAAATGTTGCTTTTTAAACTGATTAGAGAGTATTCTGAAGGGAATGGAAGGGACAGTTTACTACCAGTGAGGGGAAGCACTTCAGTAAATGTAACATAAAACCGAAAATTAGATAAAACCAGGAATTCTCTCCCTCTGTAAGTGGATATGGAACTGAAAAATGACAAGGGCTGTGATTATTGACACAAGCAAGTCAACAAGCAAACCAAGCAAACAGGAAAACTATAAGATATGAGGAAACCGAAGCAATTCTTCTGCTACTCTAAAACACTACTCTAAAAGACTACGTGGGTTACATCTTCCGACTGGTAATACGTCATGTTGGTGCTTTTATTTAAACCACAGCAACGTCTGTCTTCCTAAAAACAGTTCCTGTACTCTAGAAAAGTACAATATGATGTTTCAAACTAGCACTGGGCTAACAGAGCTTTAACAGATTTTCAAAACACCTGCATACTAGATTTCACAAATATCACATCCCTCCTAACACCTCTACTCTGAACATAAATGAAAACAAATCACAACAAAGCACAGTCATTAAAGAATGCCATCACCTGCAAATTATAACCTGAGAAAGAGAACCACTGAAGCAAAACTTAAAAAAAAATCATATAATTATCTTAGGAGAGAATTTGTCTTTACATATAAATTTTCTTCCCCATGAGCATGCACAAAAGTAACCTATGAGTACTCCTGGGGCTTCTTTTTAAGTCTTTGCCTGCTTGCTTTAAAGAACAGAGGAGAAGAATCTGCTTAAAAGCAAATACACTGATAAATGTTTACCAATAAAATCTTCCAGATGGGACTACTTTCAAGGAAGGTCAATTACAAGCCTCATGCCTCTCCTTTTAATGATATCCTTTAATGATCCCCTTCCTCTCCCAGAAAATTAAATCACAAAAACAACTTAGGCTGAGAATGACCCAGTAATCCTCATAATCACATTGCAATGACAGACAAGGAGATCAAAGCACAGGTGTACCGAAAGTTAGAGGTTTCCATGCTATTAAAATGTGAATTTGCTGCAAACTAAGATCAAAAGTGCTTTTAGCTCTCCACATCCCAGCAACTTCTAATATTTTAAAAATTTTGTAGTTTCCTTGATTAATAAACTTCCCTTGATTTTCTCCATCCCAGTTTGTACCAAACATTGTCAATTCTTTACATACTATGGCTATGTTTTCATAAATTTAACAATTAATACTATATATTTGGTGAATTATGTTGTACCTCCTAGCACCAAAACCCTCAGCTTTATTATAAGCTATTATCTCCAATATTGCAAAGAGAGAATTTAGTGATGGAAACTTATACAAAGATAACTCAATACCAATACATTAATTAGAAATTCAATTAGGTGACTAGTAAGTGCCTTCAATGAGAGAGGTTTATTTTTGTCTCATAAGAAGAAAATGCCGAGGTAGGCCAGGCTGAATAATGATATCATTTTCACCAGAGAACTAAGCTCTTATTATTTTTTTGCTCTACCATCTTTAAGATACACCATCTTTTCTCAAGACCATTCATATTGCAAGATGGCCACAGGTGCTCCAGCCATCACATGAATCCTCCCAAATCAATACTATATAGGAAGAGGAGCAAGGGTGAAAGGGAGTACTTCTGGGCAGGTGCTCGTTTTGCTTACATTTCATTAGCTCAGCTATTTCTAAAGGGGATAAGAAATGTTGTCTTTTGGCTGGGCAAATGTTACCCAATATAGTTAAGATTCATTTGTAACCGTAATTATATTGATCACCAACTGAACATATCTGTTGAGGATATTTAGTCAGCACTAGCCTCTCCAGTGTTCTTGCCTGGAGAATCCCAGGGACGGTGGAGCCTGATGGGCTGCCGTCTATGGGGTCGCACAGAGTCAGACACGACTGAAGCGACTTAGCAGCAGCAGCAGCAGCAGCAGCAGCAGCAGCAGCAGAAGTCTCTGCTGGGCTTCCTTGGTAGCTCAGCTGGTAAAGAATCTGCCTGCGATGCAGGAGACCTGAGTCCAGTCCCTGGGTTGGGAAGATCCCCTGGAGGAGGGCATGGCAACCCAGTGTAGTATTCTTGCCTGGGCAATCCCCACGGTCAGAGGAGCCTGGTGTGCTACAGTCCACGGGTTCGCAAAGAGCTGGACATGACTGAGCAACTAAATACAGCACCGCAGTCTCTGCCACACTATAGAATCACTGATTTCTCAATTTCGAGTGGAATTTGGTCTGTTTCTTTGTTTATGGATGGAGAAATTGAGAACAGAAAGATTAAAAAGTCTTCCCCAAACTGCAGAACCAGTCAGCCAGAGAAGTAGGAGCAGAATTCAGACACCTGGTCTATCAGTAAAGATCTGGTCCTTTGCTAACAAAGCAAACTCCAACGAGGTTAGCCCAGGAAATTCAGCTAACCAACATGAATAATAACACGTCTTAATACCTGGGCCAAACCCAGTGACTCACACAGCAGGCTTTACAGTCATAACTGCTCACAAGCTGTAACACCCACCCTCTTTGGTTATAAAGTGAGAATCACCATATTTACCACAAGTCATATACGTGTTTACATGGTCACTAAATTACCAAGAAAATGAGAGCTGTGCTGTATAATATGACAGTTACTTTTTGTAGGCGAGCAGAATGCTCTACATCCATGGGCAAAAACTGAAACTTGAACTTTATGAGTGGACTCCAGATCTTTCGTGATGGTGGCTTTTTAGGCACACACACAAACACGTTATTATGGCATCTCCCGAAACTGACATTCTCAAAACAGTGTCCGCCAGTATACAAAGGAGGTTTGAATGTTCTGAAGCCATTTTTTCTTTTAAGCCATTGCTCTAATCTTATTTCTTCCTCAACCACGGTTATCACCACTTCCTTACACTCCGCTCCCAACAACATTCCCAACGAAACACAATCACGATGGTCATTACTGCAAGCTTTCTTCAGCACTTTGAACTGCATAATTAGGCTCCTGCTCTCATGTTTTACTTGTTTTATGTCTTAAGCACGTTGAAAGCAGGGTCTCTATCATCTTTATTTTCTGTAACGCTCAGCATATGGTAAAGATTCCAATTTTCTTTCACAATGCCATGCTTAGAACATTTCAATGCTCTCCCAAACTGGCCTCCCTCCCTGTTGCCAGTGGCTTTGCTGATCATTTTTTTCTCAGTCCCATTCACCACCTGTTCTGCTGAGGTCATCTAAGTCAGCGGTCCCCGACCTTTCTGGCACCAGGGACCGATTTTGTGGAAGACAATTTTTCCATGGGCTGGCGAGGGGCATGGTTTTACTGATGTGACTGATGTGACTGATGTGCATTATACTTATTGTGCACTTTAATTCTATTATTACATCAGCTCCAATTCAGGTATTCAGGCATTAGACCCCTGACCTAAGTAATTTCTCAAAAAATACAGAACAGAGCAAGCCATACTTATATTTGGTGGTGCACCAATATCTGTAAATATAAATTAAAAATCTTTAGAAGGTGGCTCCCACCTGAATTCACACTTAATCTTATTCCTTGCCATCCATTTGCAGCAAAGGTCACTAGCTTTTCTGCAACAATCATCTCTTTTTTCACATGTCTATGACTTTATAATGCTGTTCCCACTGTCTGAAATGACCTTCTTTATTTATGGAGAGATTCCAAATGGCCTCTAAGGTGTAAGTCAATTACTATCTACACTAGGTATATCCAGCATTTCCCAGAAGACAGGGAAGCCTCGTCAGCAACTTGACTATATCTCTACAAGCACTTCCATTACTACACTGGGTCTATCGACTCTGGAAAATTCTCTGAGTGTAAAGGTTGTATTATTTCATTTCGCTGTGGGTCCCAGTTCTTGACACACAGGAGATACTCAGTAGTCTACTAGAAGAATAGATGTCAGTTTCCTTAACTAGACTTGAATAATTTTCTTGTGGGTCTACCTGCTTGTCAAATAGATTTAGTCTCATTTGATCCTATATTCACACAGGGTAATGCTTAGATTGCAAATACTGTCACATCTCTTGTTTTTCCAGTTAATCTCGGGAGTCTTTAAGTAGGAAATCTGGTCTCCCGCTTATTGGTTATTCAATCTAATGTAGACCCTTGCTTCTAAACTTCAGGTGGAGAGATGACCGCAATTAGCATGAAGGCTTTTGCCACTACTGCGTGGCATCACAGCTGAACACTGGTCTTGTTAAGTCCTGTGTCCTGCTGCTTCAGGCCTCCACTGGCTTCTAGAATGGACCAGCCACAAACTTCAAGACTGTTGCTCTTTGATTTTAACTCATGCTTAAATAAAAAGCAGCCTCAGCATCAACCTTAGGTCATGGCCTGGAACAGGCAGTCCAGGTTTCCCCTTCATCATGACGTGTTAACACCTTCAGAGAGCAGTATTATCGCCTGCCTAGAGACCACATGATCCCAGGGACAGGGGAGCCTGGTGGGCTGCCGTCTATGGGGTCTCGCAGAGTCGGATACGACTGAAGCGACTTAGCAGCAGCAGCAGCAGAGACCACATGACCCCATTAAAATATGTGTTTCCCTTCTCATTTCACAGAGGAAGTTGAGGATTCAGGCTCTTTTCTCCAGTAGACTCCCAAAGTTCTTAGGTAATTTGGTTTGCACTCTCCTTAAACATTACCAAGGAGAGGAGCAGGTTGAAAAGGAGATCTTGTCACACTCTTTCTCTAAGGAAAGACATGCCTGGAGGCCTAATGTTTACATAACTAAGGGACTTTACTTAGTGATTTTTTCCAAAATTAATAAATGAACCCCCAAGAGATTTTCCAGTAATAGACTGAGTCCCAAGATAGATTTAGAATTTCTGTCTCTCAAGTCATTCTTACATACGCATGCAGATGCTTACTGAAACGAACAGTCATTTTTTCCAAGTCCTTTTTCCTTAGGAACAGTAATTTATGACCATACAGACAAGGTAGAATTAGAACAGTTGAGCAACCCTCGTCTTAATTGTCCTTTCCTGAGTGGCCAAGGAAGTGGTGAGTTTGACAACTATTTTTTTTAAAGGTACATGGCCATTACTAATCTAATAAGGCAAAAAAGAGATTCATTCCATAGTGAAGATTGGGCATTCCAGGGTCAATCTGGAGTAGCAGAGGAGAAATACAATAACAATAAATTTCAATTAGATGACAAAGTCAGTCATAGATCACTGTGCCAGCCGTGTCTTTTCTACTAAGAACTGGGAAAGGTAAATTTAAAATTCATCTTGGGCTCAAAGAAAATGCACAACAATCCTTTCTTCAAATGTATCTACCCAGTTGAGTTTTATATAACATAGTCCAGGGGAGATTACCCCAAACTGAGGTCTAATTTACTGAACTACAGTGGTTAGAAAAGTGCATTCTTTTTTTTTTTTTCTCACAATTTTGATGTCTCTAAAATCCAAGTGTGCTTTGCAATCAATGGCATTTTCCAAGTGTGCTTTGCAATCAATGGCATTTTGGATTTGACAGATTAGTGAATTAAACATTTCACTTAAGTGAAATAATCTAAAAAGGCAAAAATGGAAAACCTAAAAATTGTCCAAATATCTAGGTCCCAACCCCAGCATTAAGATGTGACTATCTTAGCATATTAAAGCGAGACACAGACAAGAGCAGTAGGTGAAGGTGAATTAGAGGAAAGTATTGGGCTGGTCAAAAAGGCCTTTTGGGTTTTTCCATAAGATATTACAGAAAAACACCCAAACAAACTTTTTGGCCAACCTCATAGTTCTCAAAGGGAGTTCCCCATCTAGCAGTCCATCAATATCAGCATCATTTGAGAACTTGTTAGAAATGCAATATTCTCAGCACTTACTCCAGAGGTACTGAATCATAATCTTTGAGTATATAATCAAAGATTATATACTGATCCATAATCTTTGGAGTATAAAGCCTCACAATCTAGGTTTTAATAAAATCTCTGGGCAGTAACCCAGTGGCATGGCTACCATAAGGAGGGAAGATTCTAAGACCCAAAACAGGGAGGTACTTTTTTCAAGTCCCTCTGCGTCTGGGTTCTGACTCTATATGCATGAAAGCAGCTTCTAGGTAGGCAACTGCCTTCCAGGCAGATGAATTACAAGGAGAGAATTAACTGGTCAGGCTACTACAGTACCCTGTCTACTTAGTAATATGTTTCTCACTATCAATTACTTAATTAGTGATCTTGTTTTTGTACAAAGTTCTTGAGTTCTGAGTATCAGTAACAACACTCAATTTAACTGGATTCTGAGAAAATAAAAATTCGGAATCTGGGAAACTAAAGGTCAGTCCAGAAATTTGAGTATACTACGAAGACATTACCCAGCAGTGCCCACTATGTATTCAAGCCATTTAAATGAACCATGCACCAAGTCAAAAGAAGTGCAGAATGAAGGCCAGTGAGGTCAAGACTGCAAACTGGCAGCCTTCCAGCCAGAGGTGGCCCACTGATGTGGTTTGGCCCACACACAGTGTTTAGAAATTGGGAAATTTCACATAAAATTTTGGAATTCTTCCTGTCTTAAAAAAGCTAAAGATTTGACATTAGGGAACCCACATCCTGGCACTTCAGAAAGAGTCTGGAGCTAAGCAGAAACTGCTTCTTTCAGATGGACGAGCAGTCCCTCTAGTTTGCCACAGTCTCCACCCCTCCTCACTGTCCGACAGCTGCCCAGACCAGGTGATGTCATTTTACATCACCTGCCCGACCCTTTATGCATTTGAGTTTGAGGATCTCTGATCCATATAAAGAGTTTTCATGAAATAAATAATTGAGATGATTTGAAAAAAATACATTATTCAGAAATTTAACTTTAGAGCTATGTGTGCATATGTGTGGACAAGGGTGTAGACATTAGTTATTTTAAAAACAGACAAAATATCAAGGGCAAAGGTTGTTGTGATAGAGGAGGAAAAGTCCTGGACTGCAACTCTAATATTTTTACTAAACATAAAGTTATCCCTGAGCCTTGTTTAGATATCTGTTGTGTGGGAATGATAACATCTACCACGTATAGGGTTCATTGTGATGATTACATTAGGTAATGTACGTTCAAATTCATGGCATACTACAGACCCTCAAAAGTCTTTGCTGAACTAAAATTTGGTTGTGTTTCATTATCTGTGTTTTACTTTATAAATTATACCTAGCACAGATAAACATTTGGGGGAAAGTTCAAAACTAACCCTTCAAAAGCCTTACACTGCAATGAGAGAAAGGGATGAACATTATTGACTATAAACTATAAATCATGCACATACACCATGTTGGGCACTTTATATAGATTGTCCCCTTACGGCAATACTTACGCCTACTTAGCATTACCCCTCTTTGGCACATTAAAAACCGGGGCTCAGAAAGTTTAGGTAATCTATCCAAAGTCATCTAGCAGGTGTTAACAACCAGGGTCTATCTTAACTCCAAAGTCTTATGAGCTTGGTTACAAGCTTGAAACACTAGTTTAAAAAAACACACACACACGCAAGTTTTCTTCTACTCCTTCTCAAACTACTGAATCAGATTGGAAGAGGAACAGCCTGGGGATCTGCAAGTTCTATCAGAGCCTCAGGTAATTCTTAATAATAGCAAAGAAACACTACTCAGACAAAGCTGACAGTCAGAGTAAGCAGAGAGAGTTGCTTCGCGTTATTCCTCATGGAAGGAAGGAGGGGAGGGAGGGAGGGAGGAAAAGGACCTGGGAGCCAAGGTCTCCCCGTTTGCAGGACTATAAGAAGTACTTTCTAGATGGATGTTTTCTTTCTAACTGCACCCAGGCTGTTGAATCCAAACACAGGGAGCCAGCCAACAGGAAACCCAGCCTGCCACTGCAGAGGAGTAGAGCACTTTGAACTACAGGCATCTTGTACACCCAAATTACATGCTGTGATACACACAGTATTTGAGCTGTTCCGCAATACAGAAGCCAATTATTCTTGGCACACACTTCTCTCGTGCTGTCCAAATCACCATGCCTCACATGTGGAATGGTGCCACATCAGATGCACCGAGCCGTAAACTCCCTAAACTCTTAGAGATGAAAGTTGAATGCTGGAGAGAAAGAGTGTTTGGTACACATACCATGTAGCAGAAAAGATGTTTAATTTGAAGCTGCTAGATCTATTATGAAAAACTGGGAGAGCAAAACCCTGCTTTAGAAAATTTTCAGATTATAAACTGAATTTTTTCAACATAATTCAGCATAAGCATTGCATTTTCCATTTTTGGTAAAGTTACTTAGTCTATAGCATTCGTCTTAAAAAACTTAATTTTCCAGTCTCTCCCGGTCAATATTTTCAAATACACTAGAGAAGCACAGACACTAAAACAAAGAGTAGAGAAAGAAGGTACCAAAAAGTTCTGCTGAGAATCACAGAAACTATACACATGTCCTGAATAGCAGTGCTTTTTAATACTCAGACCAGTTAACTGATTTACTCTCCCACTCCTAGACCCTTGCAAAATCCAAAGATAAGAGATTTAATCAAACTGTTAGGTGATATTAAATTAGAAATCCTATGATAATTGTTAGTGGAATTATAGAAAATTTTAAACACAGGAAAATGAGATACTAGATGTACCAGTTCTAGGCTTCTTAAGCTTTAATGTGCCTACGAATCGCCTAGGGATCTTGTTAAAATGCAGGCTCTGATTTAACAGATCTGCATTTCTGAGTCTCTCATGAGTGTCCAGCTGATGCTCACACTCTGCTCCAGGGACCACAAGAGGGGTATAATCCACCAATTTTGAAAGTTCATGTTGGTGAAGTTGCCAGAGAGAAGACAGAGAATCTGGGGTAGAGGGTTTGTAACATAATGTTAGCGTTAATTAGAAGTGTAATGCAAAGATGAAAGATAGAGTGAAGGTTTATATAAATGTCCAATTTCTCCAGAAGAAATTGGTTGCATATGAAGTAGAAAAATAATCTTATTTTTGAATTAGTAAGAGAGGAATTTAAGAGGATAAGTATAGTTACAATCACTATATAATTGGAGTTCTTAAACTTTAAAAACATGACTGGATTAACTCCCCCCAAAAATGCAGATAATGAATGTGTACTCACATTTCTATATGTAATTTCAGAAGGTTCATTGAATTTTCTTCTGAAAGGCATGAACCATCATGTGGGCCCACAGGTTACAAGTTAAGACTACTAATCCACACAGTTGGGACAGGGGGAAAATCTATAGTTTAAGAGTAATAGAGGGCAACTTCAAACCTGCTATGTATCTGATTGATGATATTATTGTATAAAGGCTGATGGCTGGTCAACCAGGTCTACAAAATATAAATTGGTATACATGTATATTTTTTTCAAGGTAAGACACAAAGCTTCTTTGTGATAGGCAAGAGGGAAGCATCATATAAAGAAATTAAGTATATGTTAGATTGGCTAAAAATTTCATTTGAGGTTCTCAGCAATATGTTATCAGGGTCGTCCCTGGTGGCTCCATAAAGAATCTGCCTGCCAGTGGAGGAGACACAGGAGACATGAGTTCGACCCTTGGGTTGGAAAGATCCCTGGAGGAGGAAATGGCAACCCACTCCAGTATTCTTGCCTGGGAAATGCTATGGACAGAGGAGCCTGGTGGGCTACAGTCCATGGGGTTGTGAAGAGCCAAACACAACTTAACAACTAAAACAAATATTATTCTGGAAAAATACACAGCAAAATATACAGATATATGAGAATCACTGTCTAGAAAAGGGATTTTTAAAGATATAAAGGGCAAGTGTTATTTTATGCTGGTGTTCCAATATGGCTTTTCACTTTAATAATTTTAAGCCTCTCACCACTTGTCTTCTTATACTAGTGAGAAATTATAAATATGTAGGGTTGTCACGTAAAAGGCATTTTTTCTAAAGTTACTGATCAACTAATCTTAGATAAGCAGCTTAGAATCTAGAAAGGGAGCTATACCTGTGTGTGTGTGTGTGTTCACAAAACTCTATGTCAAGGCATGATATGAAATACAGACACCACTGTAGTGCTAGAAAAGACTCTTGAGCATCCCTTGGACAGCAAGGAGATGAACCCAGGCAATCTTAAAGGAAATCAGCCATGAATACTCATTGGAAGGACTGGACGCAGTTTATTTTTTCTAAAGTTACTGATCAACTAATCTTAGATAAGCAGCTTAGAATCTAGAAAGGGAGCTACACCTGTGTGTGTGTGTGTGTGTTCACAAAACTCTATGTCAAGGTATGATATGAAATACAGCCGTGAATACTCATTGGAAGGACTGATACTGAAACTGAAGCTCTAATACTTTGGCCACCTGATCTGAAGAGCCAATTCATTGGAAAAGACCCTGATGCTGGGAAAGGTTGAGGACAGGAGGAGGGGGCAACACAGGATGAGATAGATAGCATCACTGACTCAATGGGCATGAGTTTGAGCAAACTCTGGGAGATAGTGAAGGATAGGGAAGCCTGGTGAGCTGCAGTCCATGAGGTCACAAGGGGTCAGACATGACTAAGAATCACTGACTAATCAATATACATTCATTAAAACCTCTATGTGCCATGCATTGTTTTAATATCGGGCATATTGGTAGATAAACAAACATAGTTCCTTCTTTCATGGGGAAATTAATCAGTAGAGCATAACAACAGCAAAATAGGTACAAAGGCTGATTTCATTTGTGATAAGTCCTGGGAAGGAAAGTCATGGGTACCATGAAAAGCCACAAGGAGACTTTATTTGAATATGGAGCATTTAAATGTGGATGCCAAGTTAGGGCAAATCCAAAGCCACAGAAGTCAGTCTTTAGAGCATTACCAGACTAGCCGGCCTGCCAAAGGCTAGCAGAGGAGGACAGCAGGAGGTGTTGAAGAAGCCAAGTGGGGCCTAGGCTGGGCTGAAGCTCTATCTAGTCCTGAAGCCGGAGGCGGGGACTAGGACATGCCTTTAGTCTGTTGAGCCTAGCATTCAGCACTTTGACAACTCTTGGCCTGGTGGTCTGGAGAAAAGAGTGCAAGGGACAACATTTAAGTGGTTCCCTTAGAGTCAAAAAATGGACAAAACAAAGTTATCTACCATACTTCAGGGTCAAACTATGAGATCGATCTAGAGTTATGCAAAATCATCTGCAAGAGACACCCAAGTCAGACCCAGAGAGTGGCTGGTTGAGGGTACTAGTTTGGATGCAGCTGGAGAAAGAAGTCTCTCATTCAAGGGAGGGTGTCGTCGTTGTTTAGTTGCTCATCTTTTGTAACCCCATGGCCTGCAGCCCCCCCGACTCCCCTGTCAATGGGATTTTCCCAGCAAGAATACTAGAGTGGGTTACCATTGCATCCTCCAGGGGATCTTCCCAACCCAAGGACTGAACCTGTGTCTCCTGCACTGCAGGTGGGTTCTTCACCACTGAGTCACCTGGAAAGCCCTCAAGGTGGGGTGGCTAGCAGGTAAATCAGAGGAGACGACATGCCCTTAGAGATAGGGAGCGCCTGTGTGGACCCAGGGAGTGAGCCTGCCCTCCTAAAAAGACCCTATCTCCTGCTCACCTGGAGGGCCTCGCTCCTTAGAATCAGGAGAGAGTAAATTCTTTGATCACAGGTGACTCTGCTCATTCTAAATCCACACTATGCAGGCATTTGGCATTTCTGAACTTACCTACAGAGAGACAATGTTTGCACTGGTGGGGCCAAAACATTTTGTAGCTTTTTAAAGAATCAACTGATATTCTAGCTTTAAGGCTCTTGTGGGCTTTGGAGGTGGGCATCATCATTCCTGAGAAGCACAAGATCACATTTCTAAGACTGCATGGTTGATGTGCAAACCCTCAAGTACGGTGAGTTCATCAAGGAAAATACTGCTCCGTAAGGATCTGTGTGGGTGGCCGACTGTTCTTTCTGAGGCAATACCCCTAGATAATCTGCCCCCAACACACACGTCGTTTTCCATGTAAAAGGATAGTGGCTCTAGCAGCTCTGCAGCATACAGCAGCTAACTTCTGCTGAACGCTGCCCATGTACCAGGCATGGTGCCGAGCACTGTGTGGATTATCTTGTTTAATCCTCCTCCTAAGGGTGCTGCTATTATTATCCCTCTTTTCCAACTATGGAAACTGAGGTTAGGAGGCATGAGTGGTCACGAGTAGTGATGACAGAGCTTGGATTCAGAGCAGTGTGACTCTAGAGCTGGCACCTTGACCCAATACAAGATACTGCCTCCTACCAATGCCAGAATACCATGGAGGGTTGTCCAGAAGTGCATTCTTTTCCACATTCTAGCTTGAAAAGTTTTTTGTTGTTGTTGTTGTTGTTGTTTTGCTTTGTTTTGCTGGGTCTTGGTTGTAGCATGTGAAATCTTTAGTTGTGGTATGTGGAATCTAGTTCCCTGACCAGGGGTCAAATTTAGGCCCCCTGCATTGAGAGGGTGGTCTTAACCACTGGACCACCACAGAAGTCCCATGAAAGTTTCTTTAAAGAGAGAAAGGAGAACAAAGGATCTCTGCCTGTATACTTTGCTGATCCAGACACCTTTCTTGGTGTCATACGGGGCCTGGATGTTTTCTCCTCTGGGTTCACCCAAATCAGAGAGAAGTGGCTTAGGTTTCTGCCCACAACTCATCTTTTCTCCTGGCTTTTCTTTTTGTTCTCAGAGAGGATGGCTCTGCATATTTTAAATTTGTTTCAATGTGGCTCCTTCTGACCTATGACTGACCAAGCATGAGGCTGGAACTAGAGGAGGGTTGCCAAAATGAGGGCTTATCCTTAGGGAACTTTCTCTAGTTTCTTAAGCTTCCCCGGTGGCTCAGTTGGTTGGTAAAGAATCCCACCTCCAATGCGGAAGACCTGGATTCAATCCCTGGGTGGGGAAGATAACCTGAAGAAGGAAATGGCTAGCCACTAGAGTATTCCTGCCTAGAAAATCCCATGGAGAGAAGAGTCTGGAGGGCCACAGTCCCTGGCGTCACAAGAGTCGGACACGACGTAAGAGAGTAGACCACTAAATCAAAGATTAAAAAGCTCCTTAGGAGCATTCTTTGTGATATGCTCTCAGGTGATAACTGTCCACGAAGGTGTCTCCTATTAGTTTAAGGGCCCTAACACAGGACTGACCATTGACACAAACATCAATCCATACTATTTGTCAAATAACGTCTTTCTTTTAAATACCAAGAGTGAGCTATTTGAATGTGTCCTCATTTTTCTATCCTAAATCCAGAGGGAATTAGGCTTCCAGAGACCAAGACCCCATCTTTCAGGCATCAAAGGGCCGATGTCCCTGCTGTGCCTGATCTCCTAGTGAAACTCTTGACTGGGGACATGGATTTGGCAGTGAAAACGATGTTCTTTCATTCTATCCCTCAGCTCATATAAATTTAGCTTCCGATATCACCAGATTGGAAGAAGTCACAATTTTTAAACCATAATTTGGAAAATGCAGCAATACTTCCATTTCGAGTATACTTAGAAAATTATACTAAACCTGAAATTTGTTGTTGCTTAGAGTCACTAAATTGTGTCTGACTCTTGTGACTCCATGGACTGTAGCCTGCCAGGCTCCTCTGTCCATGGGATTCTCCAGGCAAGAATACTCGAGTGGTTTGCCATTTCCTTCTCTAGGGGATCTTCCCAATCCAGGGATCAAACCTGCGTCTCCTGCATTGCAGGTGAATTTTTTACCACTGAGTCACCGGAGAAGCAGGGTATATATATTTTTGTCTACTACATTATCAAAAACAAACTGGAATAACCATCGATAATAAATGAAACTTTCATTACTATCTCATAGAAATGGTATCTTTTTTGCTTCTGTCTTTACTATCCATTAAAGATTTTGAGAACTCAACCATATTATTTATTAGTTTTATTCTAAGAAATTGACTGCTAAATGGTACACTCCAGTAGAAAGGATGCCCTAGGGTACAACAAAAGGCAGATTAGCAATGCTGTCAGGAGACTGATCTCTGGAACAGACTGCCCGAGTTTGATTCCAGACTCTTGTGAATTACCTATGTGTCCCTGGGCTATTTAACCTCTCTGCATTTCGGTTTCTACAACTATAAAATAAGAAAAAATAATTTATCCAACTTCACAGATTTATGGTGAGGATCATGCAAAGTCCTTAGAACTGTGGGGCACACAGAAAGCACTCAATTGATGACATTACTTATTGAGCATAATTAGGCTAATCTTACTGCTACTATCATCTAACAAGGAATTCTCTCCTCCTTTCCAGGGAGCTTATTTTCATATTGGATGTTATACACTTTTTTTCTTTTTCATTTTCAATCATTTCTTCCTGAAGGAAAAAGCAAGAAAGTTGACAAAGATTATATAAATGCTTAATACTGTTGATAAATAACATTATTGGCAAGAATATGAACAACTTCAACAACCATTTTAAGAAGTATATTTTGAAGCAGAAGAAAGTTCAAAAATTTTTTTAGACACAGAAAACAAACTTATGGTTATCAAAGGGGAAAGGTGGGAATGGGAGAGGGATAAATTAGGAATCAGGGAAGATCCTCTGGAGAAGGGATAGGCTACCCACTCCAGTACTCTTGGGCTTCCCCTGTGGCTCAGCTGGTGAAGAAGTTGCCCACAATGTGGGAGACCTGGGTTCAATCCCTGGGTTGAGAAGATCCCCTGGAGAAGGGAAAGGCTACCCACTCTAGAATTCTGGCCTGGAGAATTCCATGGACTGTATAGTCCATGGAGTCGCAGAGTCAGACATGGCTGAGTCACCTTCACTTTCACTTTTATTTTGGGAGTAACATATACACACTACTATATAAAAACAGATATGCAACAAGGACCTATGTATAGCACAGGGAACCATACTCTATACTTTGTAATGACCTATATGTGAAAAGGGCTTCCCTGTTGGCTCAGATGGTGAAGAATCTGCCTTCAGTGCAGGAGACCTGGGTTCAATCCCTGGGTTGGAACCATCTCATGGAGAAGGGAATACTCCAGTATTCTTGCCTGGATAATTACATGGACAGAGGAGCCTGGTGGGCTATCGTCCATAGGGTTGCAAAGAGTCAGACACAATTGAGTGACTAACACTTTCACTTTCATATGTGAAAAGAATCTGAAAAAAATATATATGTGTGTGTATATATATTCCCTTTGCTATACGCCTGAAACTAGCACAACATTGTAAATCAACTATACTTCAATTAAAATACATAAGTAAAAAAGATTTTTTATTAAACAGAAAAGATGTTACAGCAGTAAATGGTCAAATATTGTGATCTCATTAAAAATATACAGAAGTACACAAACATTTGGAAGACCAGAAATCAAGTAGTAGCAGTGGTTATCTCTGCACGGCTAGATGTGAAGAGGTTGCATGTCTTTTGTTACTCGCTTTTGTTTCATTTTCTGAACATGAAGTGCTTGGATGACTGAGTAGTATGACCAACTGAAATACGTAAAAGGGAAGAAATGCATGGAAAAAAGCATTTTAAATTTGACTTTGGATTTAAAGAATTTGATAAACCTATAAAGTACCCAGTTGTAGGGTTTCCCTGGTGGCTCAGATGGTAAAGAATCCACTTGAAACACAGGAGACCTGGGTTCAAGCTCTAGGTCAGGAAGAGCCCCTGGAGAAGGGAATGGCTACCCACCCTAGGATTCCTGCCTGGAGAATCCCATGGATGGAGGAGCCTGGCAGGCTACAGTCCGTGGAGGCACAAAGAGTTGGACACGACTGTGTGACTAAGCACACATGAGATACTCAGGTGGGAATTTCCAATAAATATTAGTAGAGGAATTTTCAAACTTCGTGGATGAGGCTAAGATAGGCTTGGATATGAATTCAGGCATTATAAGTATAGAGATAGTGATTAAAAATAACAAGAAAGCATAAGTGAATCCTGGAGAACATTAAGACTGGGGAGAGCTGAGGACTGAGACTGGTATCTTGGGAAGTCTAGAATGATGGGAACAAAAATCAAGGAGGGAAACAGAAAGAATGCGAGACCTCAAGTCAGGAGGAGAGACGGACAACTGTCTTAGAGAAACCTAGTAAGAAATGAGCTGAAAAGCATTTTATTTGGCAATTAGATCAGAGGAATCATAGCTGAAACAGAGTGGGGAGGGGGGCTGCAACTGGTGGATTGAGGAATAAACGGGAGGGAAAGAAAATGAAGGCAGTGCGTATAAACTCTCTTTCCAGAAGTCTGTGTGAGAAAATCAATAGAGATATGGTTGACACAGCATCAAAGGAGAAGGGAATTTTTTCCTTAAGAAGGGAGGAACTCAACCAGTGTGAGAGAGAAGTCACTAGAGAGTATGTCAAAGAGAGAATATGATGTATGGAGAAATAACCAGGGGAAGTTTTGAAGGGGATACGGTTAGGTTTGGAGTATTCTCCCTTACTTTTAAGTGCATAAAATAGAAAATCTCTTTATAATATTAAATAGAAAATCAATACTGATTGAGCAGAATATATCAGCCTTTTTTTTTTGATGACTCAGTGTCACCAACTTGAACATCAATTGTTACACTTAACTCTCCTGATAGAGATGCTGTTAGGTTTCTCAAAACAGGTTGAGCTTGAAATAATGCCATTTGCAGCAACATGGATGGACCCAGGGAGCATCATACTGAGTGAAGTAAGTCAGACCAGCAAGAGAGATGTCATAAGGCATCCCTCATTTGTGGACTCTAAAAAGAAATGATACAAATGAACTTACTAACAAAACAGAAACAGACTCACAGACTTTGAGAAAGAGCTAATGGTTAGGAGGGGGAAAGATGGAGGGAAGAGATAGGGAGTTTGGGATGGACATGTACACACTGCTATACTTAAAATGGATAACTTACAAGGTACACACTGCTATATTTAAAATGGATAACTTACAAGGACCTACTGTATACCACACGGAATTCTGCTTAGTGTCATGTGGCAGCCTGGATGGGAGGGAGAGTTGGGGGAGAATGGATACATGTATATGTACAGCTGAGTCCCTTTTCTGTTCATCTGAAACAATCACAATGTTGCTTGTTAATTGGATATACCCTGCTGCTGCTGCTAAGTCGCTTCAGTCGTGTCCGACTCTGTGCCACCCCAGAGACAGCAGCCCACCAGGCTCCCCCGTCCCTGGGATTCTCCAGGCAAGAACACTGGAGTGGGTTGCCATTTCCTTCTCCAATGCATGAAAGTGAAAAGTGAAAGTGAAGCCGCTCAGTTGTGTCCGACTCTTAGCGACCCCATGGACTGCAGCCTACCAGGCTCCTCTGTCCAAGGGATTTTCCAGCCAAGAGTACTGGAGTGGGGTGCCATTGCCTTCTCCGTGGATATACCCTAATGCAAACTAAAAAATTTTAAGAAAAAAAAAAAAACAAGAAAGAAAGAAACAAAACAGGTTGAGCTTATTGCACTTTTCCAAAAGGCCTGAGACAGCTGTGCTTTTTTGGATGCTTTTGACAGATTTTCTGTTTCTTCTTTTGTTTTCAGGCCATCAGCTAGCTGTCACTTGGCTACTATGAGTTGTGGCTTTCCTTTCTCTGGAATCTCCTACCCTCCCCTCTCACCCCTTTTCTAACTTGTCCATCCAATTATGGAAGGCTTGGAACAACACAACCAAGTGTGTATGAAACATCACTAAAATGTGGGTACACATTTCTTTTACTGAGAGAAGAGCATTATCTTTACAGGGTGATGCTGTGAATATCTATTTTGGGTACTCAAAGACCTGTGTTTCTTCCTTCTTGGTGATGATCTATTAAAGGAAAAAGGGGATGCTGTGAGGGATGGGAAGCTGAATTCTTAATAGTAAGAATGAATGTTGCTGTCAATAATTGAGGTATTATGTATATATGTTTACGAAAACACAGTGTCTACATAGAGAAAAGGCTGAGTTTATTTACCAAGAGTTAATGCCCTTGTTGGTAAATAAACTCAACCTTTTCTGCTCAACATTCAGAAAACTAAGATCATATCATCCAGCCCCATCACTTCATGGCAAATAGATGAGGAAACAGTGGAAACAGTGGCTGACTTTATTTGGGGGGGCTCTGAAATCACTGCAAATGGTGACTGCAGCCATGAAATTAAAAGATGCTTACTCCTTGGAAGAAATGTTATGACCAGCCTAGACAGCATATTCAAAAGCAGAGACATTACTTTGCCAACAAAGGTCTGTCTCGTCAAGGCTACGGTTTTTCCAGTAGTCATGTATGGATGTGAGAGTTGGACTATAAAGAAAGCTGAGCACCGGAGAACTGATCCTTTTGAACTGTGGTGTTGGAGAAGACTCTTGAGAGTCCCTTGGACAGCAAGGAGATCCAACCAGTCCATCCTAAAGGAAATTAGTCCTGAAAATTCACTGGAAGGACTGATGTTGAAGCTGAAACTCCAATACTTTGGCCACCTGATGTGAAGAACTGACTCACCTGAAAAGACCCTGATGCTGGGAATGATTGAAGGCAGGAGGAGAAGGGGACGACAGAGGGTGGGATGGTTGGATGGCATCACCGACTCAATGGAGATGAATTTCAGTAAACTCCGGGAGTTGGTGATGGACAGGAAGGCCTGGTGTGCTGTGGTCCATGGGGTTGCAAAGAGTTGGACACGACTGAGCAACTGAACAGAACTGAACTGCCCTTGTATGGAACCTACACAGCTAGTTTGTAGGATGATCTCATCAGCATCTTCTGCAAGCCATAATCTATGATTATATAAATAATTAAGAATGGTTTTAAAATAACTTTGCACTGATTTTGGTTCTGTTTAGATACCCAACAATGTAACTTCTATGATATTCTGGCAGGTTTATAATTATTATTGTAAAATACATTTATTATCTCAGAGAATTGGTAACTTAATGCTTGCTGGAGTACTAAACTAATAAACCTATAGCCAAAAAATGAGGAAAATTCAGGAAATGAAATGGGAATCTTTGCCCAAATTCATTAGCAACTTGTTCTCAGCATGTATGGTACTAAACTGTATTAAAATGTACTTTCTTGAGCAAATATAATGATATAAAGCATATAATTCCCCATTTTATGATTAAACAAGAAGGAATGGGAAGATGGAGAGGGGTTTGGCTGATTCCTGTTGATGTATGGCAAATATCAACACAATATTGTAAAGCAATTATCCTCTAATTAAAAAAAAGAACAGATGAATTTCAGAAAGCTCATCCTTTGGATTTCTTTATAACATACATGCTATTATATTATTCTACTATGAGAACACAAACAGAATTTTTGCCCTCTAACCCTGATTTACCAAATTTACACAGCTCAGACCTGCTCAGACAGGTTTTGAAAAGAATATTTGACAAGAACACGTGTGAACGTGCTCAGCGAGCATTTATGTGCACGTGCTTTACTACCTTTCCTTTCTTTCTACTCTGAGTGCTTTTAAAAAACTGCCATAAAAAAGCCACAAGAGCCCTGTTATTGAATTACAAAGCAATGCGTGTCGGAAAACACCCTCAGAGTTTAAGAGAGTCCTAAGAAAGATGCTCTGCAAGTCCTCCACGGCTGCAGGAATTCTGGTGAAAGGAGATACTGACCCAGAGCTGTTTGAATGATGATTGTGCATCCAGACAAGAGGTAGGAGAAAGACTGGAAAGCCTGGAAACCTGGATTGGCCCGGAGACGGAGGGGGCAGGCGTGGAAGAGGAAAGGGTGGAAAAGACAACTGGAATGAGACTGGCTGCAGATGTGCTGTGAAGGAGACCTCCTGTTTTAAGGTTCCATGTTTCAAACAAGTTTTTGTCCTAAAGTTCAAAGAAAGGCAACTTTCTGCAAGATGAGCGCTTGCTTTAGGCACTGGTTTTAAGCAATTAACAACAGTTGGCAATTACTCAATATCATCATTAGCTGCAATAATGGCAAGACTAGTACCAATAAAAATACTTTACAGTACACAGTGGGTTTGTGTGCCAGTTCCATCTGAATTTAGTTTCTCCACACTTAGTCACTATTATTTCACTGCCTTCACAGTAACTTAACCCAACAGTCTAGGCTACAATTTCTCAACATACAAGGTATTACAAAATTCCAAGATTGCAGCTGAGTTATCAGCGTATTATTTTATTCTGAGGTCTCACTGCTATCAATTTTTCATTTTATTGTCAAATAAATTTTTCTAAAATACTGTTTTTGTCAAAATATTGCTATGCCCATCTTTGTCCCAAAACCATGAATGACTGTCTACTAACCAGGTTAATGTCCAAAACATCTTAGTTTGATGGCCAAGGCTTTCGCATTCTAAATAACTTCTAACGTCACTCATCTGGACTTCTGCACTTCTATGACACTGTCACCTTGTCACATACATCTTTGATTTTAACATCTGTGCACTCATTTGGGATGCCTGCTCCTCTCTATAAGTCCCAAGCCAAGCCTTACTTTCTCCATGGAGCATATCTTAACTAATCTAGCTCTCAAAGATCTCTTCATTTTCTTCCTATGTCTATGATTTATTGGGGCTTCCCAAGTGGCTCGCTGGTAAAGAATCTGCCTGCCAATGCAGAAGCCACAGGAGATGTGGGTTCAACTCTTGGGTTAGGAAGACCCCCTGAAGGGGGATATGGCAACCCACTCCAGTATTCTTGCTGGGAAATCCCATGGACAGAGGAGCCTGGCAGGCTATAGTCCATGGTGTTGCAAAGGGTTGGATACAACTGGGTGACTGAGCACACACACATATGATTTACTGGTTCCATTATTTACTTGACCTTAAGAATTACAGAATTACTATTGCAAAGATATTTCAGGCTGACTGTTCTCAATTCTTAAATATTTAAGAATTTTGCAAAAGGGCTGTTCAATCAGTGGTAGCTTGAAATCAGCCATGGTGGGAGTATTTACACCCTGGCAACAGTCTAACAATGCAATCAGATTTTGTTATGTTTGTATGTGTTTTGATGGGGAAGGGGGGAAAGGAGAACTGGTTTACCAGCACACTGCTGCAACAGACTCTAATCCAACTCTTCTTACTACAATTAAAATATTGTATCAATTTCCTATTAGAGCTAGCTAATATAAATTTAAATACTTCCAGGACTAAGTAACCTATAACCTCCCAAGGAATGAATAGCCAATGTGGACATATATCCAATGTACCAAAATTAAACTGTGGACTCCACAGCCCATGGCTATAGCTCTCTATTTTTTGTATTTTTCATGGTGCCTGGCCCAGTGTATAGTGAAAACCAGAATATTCTAGCTTTCTAGCTTCAGTTTCCAAGGCCCCATGTTGTCCTTTGATTTCTAGCCTTATAGAACCTTGGAGCTATTTCTCAAATACCTCAGGTATTTCTTAAGTTTGCAACTTTCCACAGGCCATTTTCCCTACTTTGACTGGTCAAAGCCATTGAAGACCTCCTCCACTGAGTGACTTTTGTGACTTTAAAAACTCTCCACTTTAAACACGTTGTATTTTCATTATCTAGTGATCTGTCCATCTCTTCCCTACACAGCAAGCTGTGCAAATGTTAAACCCTATCTTTTCCACCTGTGTATCCCAGGTCTGAGATGCCCGGCATGTAGAAGATGCTCTGATAAATACTTGCTGACAGTGAACAGAGCAATTCAAATAAATGAATAAAGCTGTTAATACACATACAAGGTAGGTCTGCTTTGGCACTTGTCCAGAGCAGTGATGACTTTAAGGACTAGGCCTCAGTGACTTTGCTACATACAATGCTTTTTTTTTTTTTTTTAAATAAAGTAACCATCAGAACATGAAGTTCAAACAGGAAAGGGCTTATTCACGTTTCAGTGAGTACTCCCAGCACAGCTTTCTCTGCACCACCCCGTGTGCCTGACCTCCTTCTCCTGTCTCTTCAGGATCACGCTTTGGTCTTCTAGTTGGGATGCCCTTTCTTGTGCTCACACATCTGTCCTCTTTCTCCTCGTCTTCAGCATCAGTGGTAAATGCACCACAGTTCAAACGATACCTTGTTTAGCTTTGGAAGTCTTCACAGTCATTCTGTTTTATGCTTAATACCTTACAAATGAAAATTAGGCTGAAGGAAGAAAAGAAGATAAGATACTAGAGTGAAGTCAAGCATAAGAGATCTGTATAAACTGGGGTGAAAAGGATAAAAATTTTTAAAGTCTTATTGAGAACCAAATAAGGTAGCAATATTCTAAAATTCTTCAGACTTACTGCCTGCCTTCTTCTTTAAGGAAGATAACTGATGCTATCCTATTCATAAGAGTGAGTTTCTGCAAATTATTAAAATCTTACTTTTGGTTTATAGATCCAGGACTCCTTCTAACAATGGGCAGGCAAAATGAAAACAAAAAGTGTTTACTTTTTAGAAAAACTCTAATTATCAATACTATTAAATATCAAGAGAGTAGAGGAAAGTAATGTCCTCTATATAGAGTATAGGGGCTATCAGCATGTGATTCTATCTACAGAAGTGTATTATTTGGGGAATTGAAATAATTGTTGAGAGAGTTCACGCAGAAAGTTTCTAACACCAGAGCAGAGGATATAGATTAATTTCATGAATCCTGAATTTTTTACTGTTTAAAAACACTGGACTGTCATTACTTTTTCCTATCCCAACTCCAACTTGTATTTTTTCAATGGTGCTAATATCACAAAGAAAATAACAGAAGACTATAATAAAGAAAACTTAGAAGACAGTGACTTTCATTTCAGTAACACTGTTTTTCAGTCATAGAACTCTGCTGTATGTCTTGACACCAGCTGTTCAACCATGTTCCAAGACGGATATGGTGGAGACATCTTGTGATTCATTTCAATTCACAACCTTTCCAACAGTTCATATTCAGAGAAATGGATATAAAGGACAAGACAGAGAAGCAAGAAAGAAGAGAGTCCTGTTTGTAATCTGTAGTTCCACAGAGGCTAATGGGGGAAAATTCAAAACAAAATCAAACCTACCACACTCTAAAATCCAAAAATTTTAATTATCCTTCAATCAACCAACTTAAAAAAATAGTTGAAGGTAACTTTCATTTGATTGTGCCCTTGGATACATCCATTTGATTTTCCTTGGATATATCCCACAACACATAGTCAAGTGACCACCTCATGAAGTGGACTTCACCAGATATGACTTGACCCCAGGATCATTCAGTCATTCTTTGATCACTTATGAATCCCATCTTTGTGCCAGGCACCCTTGAGTACTGCAAATTCCAGTGTCAATAAGACACAAAGTAAATTCTCAAGAACATCATAGGCTTATCGTAGCCAAGGCCACTATTTTTTTTTTTTTTAATTTATAATGCTGTGCTATAACCAAATCCTCTCTCTCAACACAATCTGGTGAGGTGAAATTCACATAATATAAAATTTAAAAATTTTACGTGAGCAATTCAGTGGCATTTTTAGCACTCCTACAATGTTACGCAACTGCACTCTCTATCTAGGTACAAAGATTTCCATAATTCCAATAAAATCCCTGATCCATTAAACAATTTCTCCCTCCAAGACCACTTTACATTTCAATATATGGAAAGCCTTCCATCTAAAAACGCATTTTGAAAAAACTCTTCTAAGTCAATAATCACTCTAACTTAAATAACAGAATTGAGGGAAAATACTGATTCAGTTCAGTTCAGTCGCTCAGTCGTGTCCAACTCTTTGCGACCCCATGAATCGCAGCACGCCAGGCCTCCCTGTCCATCACCAACTCCCGGAGTTCACTCAGACTCACATCCATCGAGTCAGTGATGCCATCCAGCCATCTCATCCTCTGTCGTCCCCTTCTCCTTTTGCCCCCAATCCCTCCCAGCATCAGGGTCTTTTCCAATGAGTCAACTCTTCGCATGAGGTGGCCCAAGTACTGGAGTTTCAGCTTTAGCATCATTCCTTCCAAAGAACATCCCGGGCTGATCTCCTTCAGAATGGACTGGTTGGATCTCCTTGCAGTCCAAGGGACTCTCAAGAGTCTTCTCCAACACCACAGTTCAAAAGCATCAGTTCTTCGGCGCTCAGCCTTCTTCACTGTCCAACTCTGATTCAGAGTCTTAAAATCAGAACTAGCTTTCTATATTAGGGTGTTTAAATTGGCATTCTTCATTTTGTTTCTTTGTTTTGTTTTCAGTCTTGGTCAGTTTTTCAGATTCTCATTTCCCAAAGCTTGTAGGTGTTTTGTTTGGTCCATCAGCTAAGACATGCTGTACTGACAGTATAATGACATATTTAATTTCTAAAGATCAATCAACATGAAGAATTTGCAGGTCTGTGCGTTGATTTATTCCCTGTGCCTCAGGATTTCATCTCAGTCTTCTACCTTAGTCATAAGCAATAATGCAACTGACTCGAAAAATATCTCCACTGCATTTTTGTTTAATTTTCTATCAGAAACTCCTTCTTTGATATTTATTTTTTCCACCAACTCCAATAATGCATTTGATTAAAAAACAAAACACAGAACTCTTTCCAGGTTATCTTTGTTTCCCTTCCATAATCTGTGGTTTATAAATTCTTTTCCTTCTTAATTTTGCTAAATACTTTCAGTTCTTTGCTCCTACACTGTTGTCTTGACATGAAAACATTTGATTCCAAAACCTTTGACTTCTCCAGTTCATTGAAAATATTAGTTACCAAGTTTCCTGCTTTCAACATTGAAATTGTTCATATCAACATGCTTAAACCCTCCTTCTAAGGGTCTATTCTGGACACCCTACCCCCTAAAACATATAGATAGGAAATATGTATGTCCTTTTAAATATGAAACCTTCAGGGTGGGGCAGCTTACGTAGTGAAGATGTATATAGAGGTAACTGCATTTTGAAAGGAGCCTGTTCTGGGGTAGCATGTTGTAGCACAGCAGTTCAAAACAGGTTTGTGGGGACTTTCCTGGAGTTCCAGTGGTTAAAACTTCGCTTTCCAATGCAAGGGGTGTGGGTTTGATCCCTAGTCAAGGAGCGAAGCTTTCACTTGCCTTGCAGCCAGAAAACCAAAACACATACAATACTGTAACAAATTCAATAAAGACTTTTAAAATGGTCCACATTTTTTAAAATCTTAAAAAAAAAAAAATTATGAAAGGTGGACAGACATGGGATAAAATGTTGCTTCTACAGCCTATAAGCTATGCGACCCTCAACAGGATGGTTAAATTGTCTGAGCATCAGTTGTACACTGAACAAGGCAGCTCTGTTTAACAGGCCTTGCCTTTACGCCACTTTAAATATCTGACCAACTGTTAAGTCAATCCTCGTATTACCACAGAAACTGCTGAAAAGGTGTAACTTTTGGAAAACATACTCAAGAAGAATAACTGTTCCTACTCTAAGCCCAACTTCTGATTTCACTCTGATGGGCATATACGAATCATAATGCCTTTCTAGTTCTTCAATCTCTTAGTTATTAACTCAGGGAAGAGTTCTAGTACTAGCATTCTGGCTCTGGGATTTGGGAACTGCATTTTATACTTAGGACCACTGAGGAGCAGAGAGAGGCTGTCATGGGCTGTGGTTTGCTTGAGGTCACAGAGCAAAGAGTGCTGCAAAACCAGCTCGTCCTTAACTGGTTCCCAGCAAGTTTGCTTTCATCTTGACTCAGCCATGCTCTCCTCCTTCCTCTCCTCATATTATCACTGTTGGGCCTGACCAGAAGTTTCTTTCCTTCCTACCTCGCTGAATTTTGTTCTGATCATTCTGTAGCCTGGTGGTGCTAGTGGTAAAGAATCCGCCTGCTAATGCAACAGACTTAAGAGACACAGGTTCCATCCTGAATCAGGAAGATCCCCTGGAGGAGGGCATGGCAGCTCAATCCAGTATTCTTGCCCAGAGGATCCTATGGACAGAGGAGCCTAGTGTGCTACAGTTCGTAGGGTGGCAAAGAGGCAGACACGACTGAAGCAACTGCAGCTTAACTTGCCTCCCCATCTGGGATCCCTTCTAAAAGTGGTTATTCTAGTAACCTTCTCATATCACTTACTTTACCACTGATCTACTGCAACCAGTCAATTAGTGGAAATTATATAGTAGAAAAGAAAAGAGAGAAAAAAAGCCCCAAGGAACACAATGTTGGATAACAATTTTTAAGCTAAAAGACACTGATGAGTTTTTAACATTATAGTATGTTATTTATGAATAAAATATTTATATTTTATTTTGGGGACTATTTCCTAAATTTATGGCAGAGGTTCTTCTGAAGAAGGTAAATGGGGCTGCTGCTGGTGGCAGGGAAATAGGATATTCAAATTTATCTCTATTGTTTTATTTTTCTTATCTAAAAAATCAGGGGCAGCTATGGCAAATATTAATAGTTGTTAATTCTAAGTTGTAGATTTTTTTCTAGATTTCTTCATTCTTTTTTTTTTCCTAAACGAATTCTGAAAAATTTATAGCTGCTACTCAAAGAACTAAGACACCTCAGATCTCTTGATGAACATTTCAAAACACCGAGGCAAGGATTGTACTACAAATATGTGTAACCAAAGCCACACTGCTCTCAATGCTTCTAGTTTTGGATTACAGCAGCTAGGGGAGATTGAGCTATTTTGTTTCCATGGCTCATTAAGTGAGGGCTAGGCTGGTGTCCATAATCAAATTCACTCCATTTATCCTTCCTCCTTCCTATGAAATGAGGCCAGACCTTAGGGAAAAAGAAAGACTAAAAAATGCCCCCAAGTCCATAGTAATTCTGCCCATAAAGGAAATTAACACACCTGAAAAGGATTAAATTCTTTTTCCTTTCCTAAATGAGCCCCTTCCTTAAGCTTCCTCTGTCAATTGACTGCCAACCCTATTTGCTAATTCCCATCCCTCATCAGGCTCACTAGGACTTCCTGTTGCAAATTAGAGCTCAGTGAATTTGAGCCTGACATCTCTAAAACACACCCGGCCTGGGGGTGAGGTGGGGTGGGGGCGCGCTTCTGAGATTCCTGCTAGGGTGCCTGGTGCAAAGGGCACCCCAGGGGATGATGGATCCCTGTGGTCTGGGACTGTTCCTGCTCTGAGTAAGGAATAGCAAGAGACAAAAGGAATCTGTAGGTAGGAAGAATGGAGAGAGGCTTTTGCTTTTTTTGTTTTGCTGGAGGAAATGATCTGGACAGAGAATAACGGATAACCACAGAAGGTGGGGGGGTGGGACAGGATGGGGGGATGACAGACACAGCGATGGGAACAGGAACAACTTGGGGAGATGGGCCAGAACACTTGTAATCAAGGCAGCAGAGCAAAAGGGGTAGAGAATGAAAACCGTTGGTCAGTGTTGTGTTAACAGGATTAACATCAAAGACTTTGTGGACAAAGCCGTGTGAGAAGGCTCTGATTCCTGCCTCACCATCTCCACCCACCCTCACCCACCACCCCATGTGCCTCCCCATAGTCGGGCTCCTGCAACTGGAGAGAGGGCTCCCATCCCACTCAGGCAAACCCAGGAGCCTCTAAGACGCTGGGGCTGCAGGTTCAGCAAACTCTCTCTTTTTTTTTTTTTTTTTGCTGTTAAAAAAAGTAGTATTTTCTAAATGAAAGGAAGGAAACAAAAAAAAAGGAAAAAATGTAGAGATGGAGGAAGAAAAGAGAGACTCCATTTATGAGCCTTTGTTTGTTACAAAACAAAAATGAAAACAAAACGAAAATAGCCAGGATGAGCCAGGTTGCCTGGATTTACCTGGGAACTTTTAGAGGGGGTAACCAACAGTACCACATGGATAATCAGGCATTATTGCATTAACACACTAACTGTACTTAGCCAATGTGTTTTGCTAAACTCCTCCCTGTATTTACTTGATCACATTAAATAAAGGAAGAAACCCATCTTAATGTAAGCTTTACTATTTTTTTTTTTTTTTAAGAACAAATGGTATGGAGAAGGGGTTCTACCTAAGTACTATTTGTGCATTTGAAAGGAGTGCAGCTGACCACTTCTGCCTTTTCTTAAAGTAAGGGGTCTTTGGAAAGAACCCTTTCTGTGCTTCTCCTTCATGCTCCTTTCTTACCAGTCCATTTCAAATAGAAGCTTCAAATAATGCGATTTATGAAATCCACGTCTTCTGCCAGATTCTGCTTTATGCACATATGTTCTTTTGTTTCCCTTCTAACGTTTCTCCAGCACAGAAACCATTCTTTCTGGTATAGCTGAAGGATATGGATATTAAAATCAGATCAGCAAAAGATTTAATGGTCTTGGGAAGCCGCCAATCAATGCTGTAAAATAAAGCACGCTGCTGTACACGGATGCCATCCAGTCTTTCCTGCAGGGTTTTAGTGTTGCTTTGGGGGGGCGGGGCGGTGGGGGGCGACTGGAGTGGAGTGAAGCTGGTAGATCAGTAGGGAGTGGGGAAGACAATGAAAGGGTTAGATTAATGGTGGAATTTGAAAGCGGGGACAATTTACACTAAAGAATTGATTTCAAAGACTTCCTAACCTCCAAGACATTTTCCAGCCGAGGAACCCTTTGAATTACAGCTGGAGGTGATGTTCTTGGAGCGGCCTCTGAAAGCTGAAATCACAACCTGCCCGCAGTGTTCCTTTTGCAAACCCACAACTTTGTCATTTTCTCAGGCAGACACACAAACACTCAAGAGCCCGCAGTGATGCTGGGTTGGGGGTGGGGAAAGGAGGCTGCTTTGTAATAGCTCTTTTGAAGTGTTTAATTCCACCTTTGTCATCTATTCACAACACGCATTTCAAAGCATATCAGTTTTAGTTCAACAATTTCATTCTCCAGCCTTATATTTTCTCCTGCGGCTTAGGGCCTCTGTCCAGCACCTGGGTGGCATGGTTTGTTTTCTCTGAATTCAGAAATGTTAACCAAATTATAAATTCTTTCTTTCGCCCGTCTCCCTCTCTGACCCATCCTCCCCCTCCTCTCCGCCCGGCACAATTCAGGTTAAAGTGTCTGGGAGGTCGAGCGGAGGCTAAGGTCCGCGCGCTGTGCCTAGGAGTGCCCGCGTGCCTGTCTTTTTAAAATACAGGAAATGCATAAAAGAAAGAAGAGAGCTCAGCCGGAGCCAGCGCTCCCCCGTCTTTGCTTTTTCCCTTCCTTCCCTCCTCCCCCTCCCCCCAAGCACCGGCTTTTAATTTTCAAAAGCACTGCAATTGCTTGGTGTGGTTTCAAGAGCTGGGGTGCCATTCTCCCTGATGATGACTCTGCTGACGTCAATGGCATTCTTATCGTGCCTAGTGCGACATCAGAAACCAGCCCTCAGAGGCTCCTCTTATTCACCGAGTCTGGGCTCTCAGTAAAACGTGGAACGGATTTCTGAAGTGAAAGGGATTCAGTCCTCTTTTCTAGCAAGAGCTCAGCCAGACATCTTTCTTCCCTATGGCAACTTGCCAGTTAGGACTGTTCCTGTGTTTTCCCCTGCAAAGATCCCAAAAGGAGAAGAGAGGACTAGGTGGATCACAGAGCCTTCTCTGTGTCCCAGCTTTCCGAGATCTGCCTGTGTGTGTGTGTGTGGTTGACCTACTTCTGATTAGTCTTAAGGTTTCGCTAAAGCCTTTGATAAGGTGATTTCCCCCTATACCATGCTGTGAACAAGACCCACTCAGTTAAGTGCTCCTAGCTTGCTCTCAGGGTCAAAACTCAAACCCAGGACCAAAAATGAAGCCAATTTTCACTTCTCCAGAGTGCAGCAAACACCCTTCTCCTCTTCTTAAGAGAAAAATAGAAGGTTGAGCACATAGAGGGGAAGGACTCACAGCTGAATAACAAGAGTAATAGCAATAATAACAGCTGAGTATGAGCAGAGTATCTTGAGAATTTAACATTTTCCTCTAAACACTCCTGAGTTTTTAAGAGGCCTGATCACAAAGGTTCCAGTTATAAGCTAGCCTACTGGCTAACATCCATTACCTACCCAGCAGTTTGGGGGAAGCTGTCATGATGATGATGAAACTTTCATTGGCAATGGAGTTTATCATGACCCAAATGTACCCCCAAACATTACAGACATATCTCCAGTTCAAATCTATATGTTTAAAGACTCAAGGTCATTTAACATGATGACAGAATTGCACATCTAGGTAAGTTTCATCTTCCCAATCTTTGATAGGGACACATTAAAATGGTCTTGGTATCCAAATAACAGTGGTTCCTCATGAAGATTACTGAGCCCCCCATAATAAACTTAGCAGGAGTCATTGTACTGGAAGAAGCCACTTAGCAATATATGAAATGCACCATCATTAACTCCAATTGGAACTATTTAGATCACACAATTAAAGGGGCATCTGCTTATACCTCGTTTAACCCTTCCAGCTTCATGTGAGGAAACCGATGCCCAGATTTTGTGGTTCATGATTTATTCAAAGCCACATAACTATGAAGTGTCAGGACTGAAAAACTCAAACTATCCCACACTAAATGGTTTGTTCTTTCTACTATGACACATTGCTGCTGGTTATTTAAAGCCCAAATCCATTTGCCTAGGACCTTCCCATTTTTCATATAAGTTTGAAGAGTAATTCTGAGTTTATTTTACAAAATAATATATACATGAAATTCAAGTTTTTTTGTTTGTTTTAAAGTAATGATAGAGTTGGGAAGAAAGAGCAAAGATTTCTCTGGGTTCCAAACTCGTGAACCCCCTGTATCCAGCCATCATTCTGCTGCATTTACTACCTAGCTTCCAGCCACTTGATTGTAACGTTATAATCCTAATGTATTTTATTTGCTCCTTGATTCAAGCCATTGGCTTAATGCTTCCTCACTTCTACCTGAGATCTTCATGCCACTCCTTCCCCTCAGCACTCTCCATATTAGTTTTGCCTTCTCTGCAGAAAACTTTGACTACTTTTTAAAGTCACATTTTGGCACTTTCTTTTTTGACAGATATGTATCACATTCTGGTTCAGAATGAAGGAGAAGAGATGGAATGGAGTTGAAAGAGATGGCTTCCAAGTCAGACCTGAATTGGAAATCTGGCCTAACCACTTGCTACTCTAAAAATTTAGGGTATCTCTTAATCTGTTTGAGTCTTGGTTTCCTTATCTGTAAAACAGGAAGAATAATTCCTACCTTGCAGGGTTATTGAAAAGGTTAGAGATGATACTTACTACGCTCCTATCACAATGTCTGGCACATAAGAGAAACTTTATTAAAGGATAATGATACTAATGATGCTCAAAAAAACAAATGGGGAAAATCATAAAATTGGTAAGAACAAATAAAGTAGCACAAACAAAGGACAGAGAGTGTTTTCCCCCTGTGACCAGAGTTAGAGCTGTGGAATACCACTGAAACAGGAAGGGTATATTCCTTTAAAGGATTTTTCTAATGAGAAACTAATGATCCGAAGCAAACATATCAGCATAGGCCAGCATGATAAATTTCTATAAAATGCATTTTGCACTGAGCATTTAATTGCAACTGAATGTCAAGTAGCTACCAATTGTGCTCTTAAATATTCTTCAAGGATTATTTTGAACCTGGTCTGTGAGAGCAACTTTAAAGGTAAGTACTTATGGACTGAGCCAGTTTCTGGTTCTCCTTTTTCTGAGACAAACTGCCAATACTCATCTAGACGATAAGTAGCTTTGTGTACACTGAGATAAGAAGCCTAAGTAATTCCTTCAACTTAAAGGCAAACCCACATTAAAAACGCAAGGGCTTTGGAAAGTCTAGCTGTCCATCTGCGACCTAAGCTGCCACTTCCCGTAAAGCCTATTTTCACTGTATACCACATGACTGCAAAACTTGGTTCATTTAATTAACAAGAAAATGTATCAGACTTGAGATGCTTTCTCTTTGGAGAAATCAATAAGCTAATATATAAAAAAAAATAGTGTTTAACTCAGAAACAAATTACAGCCATGCCTGTTTAAGGTGGCTCACCTAAATTTTATAAGCAAAACTGGAGTGATCTGAGTAAATTCTAGGTTGGATGTGAATCAAGTCAACTGAGATGTCAAAATACCTGTGTGTGACTCAGAAAAGAGTGTCCATCTTTATGATTTAGCCCTGAACCAATCAACTCTGCCTGGGGCACTAGAGAAAATGCACTGTCCTTTCTAAATGACGCCCTAGGACTCACCTACCAACCTAATAGAAGTTTTGCACCCAATCAATATCTTAGCCAACTATGAATGTTTGATATGGCTTCCACTTCATTCAAGCAAATGGAAAAGGTTTAGTCGCCTCTAACTGTAACTGTGGTGTTGGAGAAGACTCTTGAGAGTCCCTTGGACTGCAAGGAGATCCAACCAGTCCATTCTGAAGGAGATCAGCCCTGGGATTTCTTTGGAAGGAATGATGCTAAAGCTGAAACTCTAGTACTTTGGCCACCTCATGCGAAGAGTTGACTCATTGGAAAAGACTCTGATGCTGGGAGGGATTGGGGGCAGGAGGAGAAGGGGACGACAGAGGATGAGATGGCTGGATGGCATCACTGACTCGATGGACGTGAGTCTGGGTGAACTCCGGGAGTTGGTGATGGACAGGGAGGCCTGGCGTGCTGCGATTCATGGGGTCACAAAGAGTCGGACACGACTGAGCGACTGAACTGAACTGAACTGGGGCTGAACGGGTCCAGTAGTAAGATGAATAAGTTCAGGGATATAATGTACAACACTGTGACTATAGTTAATACAGTATAGAATTTGAAAATTGCTAATACCTGTGTGTGACTCAGAAAAGAGTGTCCATCTTTATGATTTAGCCCTGAACCAATCAACTCTGCCTGGGGCACTAGAGAAAATGCACTGTCCTTTCTAAATGACGCCCTAGGACTCACCTACCAACCTAATAGAAGTTTTGCACCCGACTCTTTGTGACCCCATAGACTGTAGCCTGCCAGGCTCCTCTGTCCATGGGATTCTCCAGGCAAGAATACTGGGGTGGGTTGCCATGCCCTCCTCCAGGGGATCTTCCTGACTCAATGACTGAACCCACATCTCCTGCATCTCCTGCACTGCAGATTCTTTACCCACTGAGCCACTTGGGAAGCCCAAGCTGTTCACCTACATATCCTCAAATCCTATTATAGTGCCTGATATGCAAGTAGCTGGTCAATAAAAATGTCATATAGAGTTGGGTTTTTATGTCATGTTCAACAGTTGCTATATTTCTCACTAGAAGTTATCATTGAGTGGATATGGAATAATTTCATACTCTTATGATTTTATCATGATCATTTCTAAACATTATGAGTATTGGTGAAAGTGAAAGTAAAGTGAAGTCGCTCAATCGTGTCTGACTCTTTGCGACCCCATGGACTGTAGCCTACCAGGCTCCTCCGTCCATGGGATTCTCCAGGCATGAGTACTGGAGTGGGTTGCCATTTCCTTCTCCAATTGGTGAAATGATTACAAAAATATTAAGGTCAGTGTAGGGCTTCCCAGGTGGCACTAGTAGTAAAGAATCCACCTGCCAATGCAGGAGACAGACACGGGAGTTCGATCCCTGGGCTGGGAAGATCCCCTGGAGGAGGGCATGGCAACCCACCCCAGTATTCTTGCCTGGAGAATCCCATGGACAGAGGAGCCTGGTGGGCTACAGTCCACGGAGTCACAAAGAGTTGAACTTGACTGAAGTGACTTAGCGTGCACGCACACAAGGTCAGTGTAACATAGTTACACACATTAATGAAAGGTTTCAAAAGTCCCCTTTTAGGAATGACTGCTGTTTTTGATCCTTTCCTATTTTTTGGTATAACATGTATGTAGGATATAGGATATAAATATCCTCATATAAAATTATGGTTCTGGCATATAGCAGTTGCTCTGTTGAAAAGAACTTTATTTGGCCAAAAAAGAGTTGATGGGTTGGTAATCTTTTGCTCCTTTGCTGGATTCTTATTTATTTATTTATTTTTAAAAATTTTGAAATCCCAAAGTCTGGGAACCTGTGACTTAGCAGAATTTTCCCAACGAAACAGAGACGAGGATCTTTGTGATGCAGGTCGTTATTTCTGATCATGCGTGGCTACAACTGACCATTCTTCCTTCTTTTATTTCCCTATCCTTATATTTGCCTTTTCTGATGCTCTGCACAACCATACCATTTCATAACTTTATTTTTTTCAATGTGCAAATCTGTATAACAATTGTCCCCACTTTACGCCCTCTGAATCTATTACATAGTTTATTTCACTTTAAGAGAAATAAGTTAAGATTTTAAAATTCCAATGATATACCTTATAAAGATGGGTCTGATACACTCACCCACAATCCACTGGAATAATTAAAGGTATAACCTTTAAGGGTAAGGTAAACTAAGCATTCTCTACATACATTAGACTTCCTAATGGTATATTACGGGTTAGGGATCAAAAATTGAGCCAAGACAGTGATTTCCCTCAGCCCTTGGAGCAAACATGTGGGAGACTGAACACAAGCTACATTCCTTATTTACTCTCATATTCATGAGAAATATACTTATCTCACCTTCACTAGAAATCTAATTCCAAATGTGCCATTTGGAAAGCACTGACCTAAATGACATTTACATGTTCAATGCACATGTAAGTTGTAATTGAGAGTCAAAACTAAAATTTCAATAAAATGCAATAAAAACTAACTGAAATTCAAAGCTATTCAGATGACCTTATTCAATGGAATAATTTTTTCAATTTTTATTTCAGCATATTTCAGCTGTAGCTTTTTAAAACAGTTAATCAAGGACGGAAGAATACAATAATGAACAAATGCAGATAACACTAGCCTCATCCTCTCTTTAAGGAAAGTTCCTTTCCCTATTTCTGTTACATACACAGCATGGGACCTCATGGCATTTATGGCATGCTGATATGCTTAACATTTCTACCGGATTGTGGAAGTGACATTGTTTTTTAAGCTCTGCTTTGGAGTTAATACTTGATTTCAAGACGATATATTAGAAATTTCCCTTGTGAGTCAAACCCCATGAAGCTGGAGACATGATCATGTCGTTACATATGTTCAGCCCGATCTGACAACGGAGGCAAGTCAAGACTGTTATTGTAACAGGCGTGTCTATGTTCCTTTGACTGAATTTAGCACTGTGATCAGTGTATGTCCAAGAATAAACTGGCATCAACACTTAGCTCATCACTGTTTCTTCATTCTTGTATTATTTGGAGAATTGGAAAATTCACCTGAAAACTTCTTTTTCTCACTCTCTCACATACACACAACACACAATATATGATAATTTTGCCATATCCATGAAATAACAAAGAAAACGGTGAAGACTGTGTTAGCATGAAGCAGAAGAGAATGCCTCTCTTCACTGCGACTCATAGCTAGGAGTCATACTTCTTGAGTAGGAACAGTAAAATGGATATTGATTGTATGGCCTAGGAAATCAACAGCTTTAGAATTCGAAAACCCTAGGTTCAAATTCTAGCTCTGCTGCTTCCTAGCTATGTGAACACAGACAAGTGACTTAACCTCTTTCGGTCTCAGTTTTCTCATCTGTAAATGGATTCCATAGAGTTGTGGAGGTTCAGGGAGATAAATTTCTTTGAAGGACTCAGCAAAACCGCTGACACAAATGAGGGACTCGGATAACAAGAGATTCGGCACTAAACCACAGCGCGCTGTATCAGGACAGCTGCCGTTAGTCACTAAGTCGTGTCCACCTCTTTGCGACCCTGTGGACTGCAGCCCGCCAGGCTCCTCTGTCCATGGTATTTTCCAGGTAAGAATACTGGAGTGGGTAGCCATTTCCTTCTCCAGGGGATCTTCCCCACACAGTGACTGAAACCACATCTCCTGTATTGGCAGGCGATTCTTTACCAATGAGCCACCTGGCGAAGCCCCTATCAGGATAGTAGAGAAGCTTAATTTAATAAACTTCTGGTCTGATCCATTCTAATTCTGCCAGTAAACTGTAGGTAAGTACACTGGGCCCCCAATCTGCCCTTCTCAGGTCAACTCTCCCCAATCAACCTGTTGGGTACATGCTACTTTGCCAGCTTCCTTGCTGGAGCAGTTCCAGCAAGGTCTTGGCTATCACTGCAAGTGCCTCATCTTTTCGGCTTCCCCATCCTTTTTCTGGAGGCCTGGCCTGAGCAACAGTCTCTGATCTGACAGGAACCACTGGACTCCATGTAAGATATGTGGGGCCTGTGGCTTCCCCAGGGACTTCTGGAGGGTCAAGGGAGTCAAGGTTCTATAGAGTGAACTGACCAGCGAGAGATAAAAGATCTGTGGGCAGAGAAATCTGCTCATCCCTTCTCCCCCAAATGGAGCATTCCAAAACACAATGTTCAATATAACCTCATAAGCAATATCTTCTGTAACTTAGCAACTAGCTGTGGTGTTTCTTGTAAAGATGTGACAGGTTTGGTTTAGTACCTTGTATTTACTTCTCTTCTCCCCTCCTGCTATTCCCTCCAACTCCACTCTGTTCTTGCTTCCTTGAGCTACATGATTCTTCCTCTCCCACAAAACATTAGCACAGAAGCTATAATCTCTAAGAGAATCTAGGGTAAGACTGTGATGTTTAGGAAAAAACAAGGCAACCACAGTACAAGAATGAGAGAGAGAAAATGCATAACACTCTAATTCACCAACACACCAATTCTTCTTATCTAGAATTCCTTGGATTCCAGCAACAGTGGAAGCTCTTAGCTGATCAAATTGGGCTTCCCAGGTGGCGCTAATGGTAAAGAACCCATCTGCCAATTCAGGACAAATGAGAGAAATGATCGATCCCTGGGTTTGATCCCTGGGTCAGGAAGATTCCCTGGAGGAGGGCATGGCAACCCACTCCAGCATTCTTGCCTGGAAAATCCCATCGACAGAGACCTGGCAGGCTACAGTCCACAGGGTTGCAAAAAATCGAACACGACTGAAGCAACTAGCATGCACGCACAACTGATCAAATCAGTAGACCAAGGGGATTTTCAGGACAACTCATCATTCCCTTCCTTCCATAGAGTCTAATTTCAATTATAACCTAAGATGACGTGTTTGGAATCACTTAATGCTGTCTATTAGGAAAGAGAGAGACAGGGAAGAGACAGAGAGGGGAGAGAGATGGTGAGAGATTTTTTCTCTTTGAAAAGTCACGGTCTTTTGTATTTAACTAAAATGTAACAGGATGTTAAAATGCAACCGTGGCATTTTTCTTTCCTTCAGAAATATGCCCACATTTTATAGAGTAAGCTATATATTGAGGTTCCACAAAAAAACGAAGTGCAATTTTCACATTAAACATAGATTCTAACGTCTGGCATTTCCCCTGGTGCTTGCACATAATTATCCATAATTGCAGTCTTTCCAACAGGGGACCCACAGTAGTCACTCTGATTCATGCCACACGGCATGATCCTTTCACAAAGTGAGAATGGTCTTCAATGCCAGAGCCCATGCTGCCATCTTCCTTCAACTTACACGGAACACTTCTCCCTGCATGCCTCATGGCATCAAATATAGGAGCTCTCACTTGTTATTCAGTCTTCTTTCATCCCCTTTTCTGTATTTTTTATGACTGTTTTTCACATAGGCACATTTGCTGAGCTGGCGCCTCACAGGTGGTTTGGTTTGTGGCATACTTTAATAGCTAGGAAACCATGGGTTCAGCTATTGGGTTGCAATGAGTTACATAATGTATGTGCAATTCAGTGCACGAACAAGAGGACCCCAAATGACCCCAAATGACCCAGGAAATGGACACATGGAAGGGACTGCATTAAACATCACCTGACCAGGATGCACTTATCCTGAAGCACATGCCCATACTCTGAAGGATGGTGGTCTATGAACAGATCTGGTAATCATCTAACTATACTAAGGCACATTTATTTCTGTTGCTATTTGGTTCATTTTATTTTGGTTTGGTTTGTTTTCTGTTCTTAGCAATCAGGCCATTTTATGAGTACTTTGGCAAGTGGTAGAAACAGTTGTTTTCTCTAGGAAATGTTTAACCTTTCAAACACAGCAGAGATGTTATGGGCATTATAAATTCAGTTAAGCGTGGTCCCTGGTCCCTGGTCCCGGGTCCCAAGACTTGAATCCTTTTTTCTTTTTCTTGCCACTCCTGTTTAATTTACTTGGAACCAAGGAAATAAGTGTGAAACTCTGGCAACATTAAAATAAATTGAAATTCTGGCCCAGGAAGCATAACCCTTGCAAGTCTGGGCTCATTTTCCAGAAATGCCTGTCATTGGTACAGGAGGATAAAGTTCATGCATGTTTTATTTATCTCATTATTCTGATAGCTCATTCATTCTTTTCAACACATATAATACCTTCTGTGTGACAGACACTGTGATACATGTGGAAGGGGTGACATGTCAAGCAAGATCCCTGCCCTAAGATGACCCATACTTACATCCTGCTGAAATAGAGGTTTTAGTATTCACTTCCCAAATCTCTATGTACCAAAAGAGAAATAAGAAGAAGCAAATAACATCATTAATTTATTCACAGATTCTTTATCCATTCATTCAAAAAAACATTTACTGAAGTTCTGCCATGTAATAGATGCCACACCAAGTGCCAGGAAACAAGTAAAAGATATGGAAGTATCCAGCAATCACATGAAAAAGATGACTATGGCTATAAAAACATTTTAAAAGCTTAAAAATGGTAAAGCATGCCCTAAATGAAGTTGAGTTAGAATAATGAAAATGATTGCAAACAAGGCCCATTTTCTTAACAAAACATTAACATGTTGATTTAAAAAAAAAAAAAACCTAAAAGATAACTGATTTAATGAATCTTTGCATTCATTTTTAAAAAGTGAGGGAAAGAGTGACCAATAAATATACAAAAATGTGAGGAACCTTATTTACAATTAGATTGGCAAAATACTTTATTTGTGAATCCCAGCGTCAGTGGGCATAGGAATATGATGCTAACTTTCTGGAAGTGAGTTAGTCTTTTTGGAAGACAGCCTGGCAATATCTGCACGTATTTTAGACGCAATTTCACTGCCAAACGTGTATTCAATGAACATACTCACAAAAGGACACAGAAATGTTCAGGTAGAAGGAAGTTCTCAAGGTTATTTGTAGTAGTAAAAAACTGGAAATGGTCTATAGGTCTATCAATAGAGTTAAATGGATTATTGCACACACAAAGGGAAATATTATGTGCCAGGTAGTAAGACTAAGATGTAGATCATTATCTGTAAAGACACATAGAGAAGAGCTTCAAGATATATTGCTAAGTTAAAAAGAGCATGGTAAAAGTAGCCATAGTACTCTCTGGAAAGACCTGCAAGAAAATAGTAACCTTTTATCCCAGACAGTCATGACCCATCAATTAGAGCTTGTACAAGGGACACCAACATGCTTTCCTGCTCTCTCACATGGAAATATTTACTGCAAGCACGGCTTTTTCTGAAGGATGTTCTTGTCCAAGATCTTTGAAGATTTGCACATATTTAGAATCAGGAAGAAATGACGCTCAATACATGGTTTTAAAGGAAAGAGGACTAAAAGCAGAGAGGAGAGAGAGAAACATAAGCAGCAAAGGCTAGATAAGGGGATCAACTTGTCTCAATTTGCCCAGGACTTTCCTAGTTTGAGCCCACATTACAGGAAGCTCTTGAGTCCCAGGCCATCTGGAACCACGGTCTCCCTAGCCTGCCCTAAAGTTACTACAGAGATTTACGCATTAACTGAAGGCAAAAGGGAAGCTGACAGGCTTTCTTTCCTGCTCACATTCCAGCTCTCCTGTACCTTTGCCTAGAGGCCAAAGGTCCATACAATCTTCCATATCCTCTGGTGCAAGGATTTTGATGTTTGCTTTGATGATGTGACCTTTCGGATTAGGATCTAAAACTGGGGGTTTTCTGGAGTTTGTGTACAATTTTCCAGAACAAAAGAAGTTATTGTGAAAGAAATGTGATGGAAGGAATTTGGATCTGAAGAAAAAAAAATTATTTGTAGTGCTGGGAATAATAAACCCTAAGAGGTTTTCAAGAGGGAAAAGTTCAAATAGATTAGAAACTGAACTGGTATCTGTGATATTAAGTGAGACAAAAATGGGGTGGGGGACATTTTAGGGGAAAACTTTTCAAACAAAACACACCAACCCTTAGGAACCACTGGATGTAATTAACACCATAGATGCTTCTTCTGAAACCATCCATATGACCCAGGATCCTCTGGAAGGAGTAGCTAATGGCAGAGGATTCAAATTATCCCCAGTGCCAGGCGCCATGCTACGTACAAGTGATCACCCTTATCAACCCTAATATGGTTTTCAAGGAGAAGTCCCGGGAAAATCTCATTGTTAGCAGTGTCCATGGCAAGAAGGAAGCCAAACACTGGGAACACATGTTACTTCCCTTTTGTCCCTGAAAGCTGGTAATATTTCTGATTTGAGAATAAGGGCATCAGAAGCATAGCTCTTCGGTGCATATGTTTCTCATGACACGCTGGTATTCTTCTCACATATGTCCTGGCCCCACAGTAACCATTTCCCGAAGGAAAACTGAAGTTCTTTCAGCTTGGTTGCATTTTCCAAGATTTCCTGCAGACAGAAATCCTGTGATTTACAAGCTATCTAGTCTTCTGCCTTCAACACTTTGGCTCTTCTAGAGGGTGGGTGTATTGCTTTTCACATTGATAGATCAGCAGCCTCTGATACTTTTTCAAAACCATATTTACTCAGCCCTCTGGGCTATTCATGCAATCCTTCAACCAGTTAGCAGTGAGTGCAGGGGCTGGAGCTTCATAGGTGAGTAAGACACAGATTTTGGCCTCAGGAGGAACTGGTACGTTAGAGAAAACTTGTAAGACAACTAATGTTGGGACATTATACGATGAAAGCGGTGTGTGCATGATTATATGGAAATATGGTGGAGAAAAGCTTAAACTCAAGAGGAAGCCAGGAACTGCCATCTTAAATGGCAAGGAGGGACCCTCTGTTTTCTGTAAGAGGTGAGGGTGGGAAGACTTCCAAGGGTGGTGGAACAGCTTATGCAAAAGCTACAGAGTTAGGGGAGAAGGGAGCTCCATCAGGAAACCACAAACTGTGGGCTGGAATCCAGAGAAGAACAGGATGGAAAGAAGGAGCCTGGAAACATTTCAGTGTAAGCAGACCTTGAGGGGAAGGTGGAAGAAAGGCATTCATACTAACTGAGCATTTATTTGTGTGTGCGTTAGTCGCTCAGTCGTGTCCAACTCTTTGTGACCCCGTGGATTGTAGCCCAATGGGCTCCTCTGTCCATGGAATTCTTCAGGCAAGAATACTGGAGTGGGTTGCCATTCTCTTTCCCAGGGGGTCTTCCTGACCCAGGGATCGAACCCTGTTCTCCTGCATTGCAGGGAGATTCTTTACCATCTGAGCCACCAGGGAAGCCTTTATTTGGTACCAGACTTCTTATAATTGCTATTTTCTATGATTATTCCAATAACCTTCTAAGAATAACCTGTTGCTCCATCATTGTGACGAGGAAACAGAAGACCGAAAAAGGTTGTATACCTGGGCTGAGCCACAACTGGAGATCAGGTGCATCTGATACTAAAGCCCTTGGCCATTCTGTCAGGACACTGGAAGGTAAAGAAGTCTAAATTTTCCCTGGAAGACACTGAGGACTCTGATGTTATAAGCAAGAGACAGATACAATCAGAACTGCATTTTAGGAAAAAATTACTCTTGACAGTTACATGCAGGAGGGGTAACTAGAGACAGGGAGAACTTTAAGGAAGCTTTCCCCAAAGGACAAAGAAACATTTTTCTTTTTTCTTGTTCTTTTTGCAAAAAGGTCAGTGTCTCATGGCTCCTACAGAAAAGCTGAGGTTTTCTCAGGCCTCAGTTTCGTCCCACTTGCATTTATGTTTAGAAACATCCAAGTGTGAAATGTAAGTTACAAAACTGATGACAATGGATCCTGGAAACTCCGATCCATCTTAGAGGGGAGCAGGGTTGGGGAAGGAGTAGAAGGGCAAAAGAGTAGAAAATTTCCACAGTTGAGAAACACAAAATGTATACAGATGTAGCCCCATGAATGATCAGGCTGGCAGAAGACATTCATTCTTCTAAGGGCAACAGCTGGAGATGCTGGGAAAAGATGAAGCAGTTGCAACTTGCACTGATGTAATTAATGCCAAAGGTTATACTCCTGTTAAGTGATCCTGCCGTTTTAGAAGTTTGAGGTGATGGCTGGCCTAAGAGCTTTCTTTAGCCATATGTCTCAGTGTAGCTATATATAAAGTCAAGTCATGTCCTGCAAATTGAGTCTAGTTAAAGAACTCCGGAATCGGGGTGGTGGGGGGTTGGATCGGGATCTACACTCTGGGCTGGTGGAATTAATTTACTTCTTGAATTGAAAATCTGAGGGAATTCCCTGGCAGTGCAGTGGTTAGGACTCCATGACTTCACTGCTGAGGGCATGGATCCAATCCCAGGCTGGGGACTAAGATCCTGAAAACAGGACTGGGCAGCCAATTAAAAAAAAAAAAAAAAATGATGGTTGTTATAATGTCTCCTTGGGTTGAAAATACAGACTTTTTAAGATATACATTCATTAAAAATTTTTAATTGGAGGATAATTGTTTTACAATATTGTGTTGGTTTCTGCTATATGTCAACAGGAATCAGTCATGAATTGACTCTTAAATCTCCCTCCCACCTCCTAACCCTCTAGGTTGTCACAGAGCACCTGATTTGAACTTCCTGCATTATACAGCAAATTTGCATGGGCTATCTGTTTTACATATGATAATTTATATATTTCCATGCTACTCTCTCAATTCGTCCCACCCTCTTCTTCCCCTACTGGGACCACAAGTCTGTTCTCTATGTCTGAGCCTCCACTGCCTCCCTGCAAATAGGTCCTCTGTACCATCTTTCTAGATTCCATATATATGCATTAATCTATGATATTTGTTTTTCTCTCTCTGACTTATTTCACTTTGGATATACATTCATTTTGTAATGAAAAGGTAAACCAAAAATCAGAGTACTGAAGTTCTTAAACACTACTTTGTCATAAGCTATAGTCCAGAAGGCTAGAAATTGGTTTTGAAAGAATTAGAAAATTAGAAAAACATTTTTTCAGTGAAAATTTTTCTCCTTGATCTTTTTCAGAAATATATATTCTGTTGTATACATATAACATGTATACAGATATCTATCTGTATCCTTTAGCAGGTAAAAGTGTCTGCACTAGATGGTAAACTTTTGAAATGACAAGCAAACATTCTTATCCTCAATATATGATTACAGGAACTGAAGCAGTAATAATATTCCTTGGTGTGATTGTGTCAGAAAAGTTAAAACCTTTACCAGATTTACATCATAGGGCCAAGGAAATAGTAATTCTGAGAAGACTGCAAAAGTCTAATTAGATTTAGGAATCATCTGAGTATATCATTAAAGGGAAACTTTGTTCCTTTGAAGGTAAGCTGCTGCTAAGTCACTTCAGTCGTGTCCGACTCTGTGTGACCCCAGAGACCGCAGCCCACCAGGCTCCCCTTGTCCCTGGGATTCTCCAGGCAAGAACATTGGAGTGGGTTGCCATTTCCTTCTTCAATGCATGAAAGCCTACCAGGCTCCTCCATCCATGGGATTTTCCAGGCAAGAGTACTGGAATGGAGTGCCATTGCCTTCTCCTTTGAAGGTAAAAATTATACCCATACAAACATGTTCTCTTGTAAAATCAGAAAGAATCTTTCTCCATCTATAAAGTATAAGCAGTTTATACATACTATAAGTGGATATTTTACTTATGGGGCAGGAGGAAAATTTCAGAAGTTTCAGGATTTACAGGTAGGAGGAAAATGCAATGTAACTGGTAGACTAAAAAGACAACCTATTTGGTGATTTTTAAACTCCTAATAAAATACATTTCCTACAAATGTATTACTTGAAAATTCACAATTAGGTAATAATTTATTTGCACTTACAAGTGAAATATCTCCCAAAGTAAATTACACCACAGTCTAAATAATCTTTTAGTTCTTTTTCTGTAGCTAACCTGCTTGCCCAAGTAAGTTGTGAGGGCAATTTCAGGATGTTCACCACCAAAACCTCCTTTAACAAGTACTTTACGTGATACCTGTAATTCACTGATAAGGCCCAGAGAGGTAAAATAATTTGTCCAAGTCAAAAAGCCATAATAATCTTTCATTCACAAAATCACGACTATGGACAACTTCAGGGTCTTGTATTTTGGTGTGTTGTTGGTTTGGAGGCAGTTCCTGAGGGCTCTTGTCCTAGAAACTAAATGTGGTAAAGAGGCAGAAAGGTGGGTCTCACGGTCCCTGGCCTTGCTTCATCTTCAGCAGTCCTCTGTGTTACACAGAGTTATATGCTGGACTTCTTTCTGAAAAACACTGATTTGAAGAAAGACATCTTCTTCTGAATGAAAGTTTCAAGTGAGTACATGCTGGACCTTGCTGATATATTGGCCAAGAAGAAGAGAAGATGACCTGACATCTATGGCCACTCTACATGCTCCCGAAGGCCAGTCTGTCCGACTCATCTTGGATTTTCCCTTGGAATCTAACTTGGTATTCTGGGGGCTAACTGACAGAGAGTCTCAATGTTCTTGTAGTTATTATACCTCCAGGGGCTCCCTTCTGACCCCAGTTTTCTAATTATCTCCTTCTTTTCTTCCAAGGACCCATGGGGTGTGGTTAGCTTGGGGCGCTTAAGGCCAGCCTGACTTTTTGGTGACATACCTACTTTCAGGTTAGGGACACACTCTCCCAAACTGGACCCACCCGGCTGTTTTTGTACAAGCCTCGAAACTCATGTGACTGACTGACTGAATACTGGGTTGATAATAACTGCAGGGAAAACGGTAAGAGGTAGCAAAAGTAACTATGATGAGATGACAAGCTCACAGCATTCCTGATGTGCAAGGAAGGTAAATGTGCGAGCATGTACTCACGTCCCTGGGTCAGGGAGATCCCCGGAAAAGGGAACGGCAACCCCCTCTCCAGTATTCTTGCCTGGAGAATCCCATGGACGGAGGAGCCTGGTAGGCTACCGTCCACAGAGTCGCAAAGAGTTGGGCACGACTGAAGCAACTTAGCACATAGCACACAAGGAAGGTAAATGAGTTCAACTGAGTTTTCCACTAGTCTCCTTAGAAATTTTTATGATTGCTTCCTCTCGTCTTTAGTTTTCTATTTTACTCCTGAGATGCATTTCATCTTCTCCTTCATATAAGGAGGCTCCAAATTTAGTTTCCTTTCTTAGCCTCCAAGCTCTCCAACCTCACATTTCTTCCTCTTTCAATTCTAATCACAAATAAGGTCATGTAGGCTTACAATCGGAGAAGGCAATGGCAACCCACTCATGCCTGGAAAATCCCATGGACCGAGGAGCCTGGTAGGCTACAGTCCACGGGGTCGCAAAGAGTTGGACATGACTGAGTGACTTCACTTTCAGGCTTACAATCGGAGAAGGCAATGGCACCCCACTCCAGTACTCCTGCCTGGAAAATCCCATGGACGGAGGAGCCTGGAAGGCTGCAGTCCATGGGGTAGCTGAGGGTCGGACACAACTGAGTGACTGCACTTTCACTTTTCACTTTCATGCATTGGAGAAGGAAATGGCAACCCACTCCAGTGTTCTTGCCTGGAGAATCCCAGGGATGGGGGAGCCTGGTGGGCTGCTATGACACAACTGAAGTGACTTAGCAGCTTAGCAGCAGGCTTACAATTGTCCCAGACTGTGTAGTATTTCCATATCAAAGCAAACTTGAGGTTGTAATTTTCATGTTTGCTGCTAAGTCGCTTCAGTCGTGTCCGACTCTGTGCGACCCCATAGATGGCAGCCCACCAGGCTCCTCCGTCCGTGGGATTTTCCAGGCAAGAGTACTGGAGTGGGGTGCCATTGCCTTCTCTGAATCTTCATGTTTAAACAGTTGAAAAATAAAACTTTTCACAGTTTTATTGGGGGAAAACCAGACCTCAGGCAATTAGTGACTAAATGACTTGCCTTCTGGCTAAGCTTTGCCTAAAGGTGGGCCCTTTCTGTGTAGAAACCACACCATTTAGTGGCTTTTAAGCAGAGTGGGGGGATCTGAGAAAAGTTTTGTATTAACACTTTCCTAATGTATATTTTCACTTCATTGAGTATCTTTAAACACTTTGCTTCTCCTATCATCAGGACCAAAATTTCTTGCAGTGCTCACTGCAATGAAAAGATCTTCCATAGAATAAGACTTTAAAAAGTCAGTTTCTCAATCCTCAGAAGTCTTTCTTGAAGGTATCTGCTTGAGGAATCTGGAAGATTTTTTTTCCCAATAAAAAGTATGTCATAATGGTTATAAAAATGATCTGGAACTAATGGATTATTGGGGGGTTACACAGGAATATAAATAAAGAAGGATTGGGAAACATGTTCTAAAATTTATATTCATTGAAATAAAAAAAACAAACCTTAGTGTCTAGAGAGGCACTAAGTTACTTTTCCTTCCCTTTCTTTCCCCTCATCTCTTCCTTTCTTTCCCTCTCTTCCTTTTTTGTCTCCCTCCCCTATTCTTCCTAGGACTCTCAAGTCTTCAGTTATCTCCAAACATTTATTCAAATTCAAACTCCAGTCAATTTGATTCCCTTTTACAGTAAGAGTTCCATTTTGAAGACAACTAAATTTAAATGTCACCATCAATAAATCAACTAAAGGATGAAGGAGATTTATAGCATGAACAGAGAAATTGATTTAGCATAGGGATTAAGAGGTTACTGAGTCAGCCACATGCAGTCTGGCCTCCAGCTCCACCACCTACATCCTTGTGACAGTTAAAGTAAACCACACATCCTCCTGTGAACAATGGCGGTAACATTACCTATCTCCAAGGGTAATTGTGAAGATTAAATGATGTGTTCATTAAAAGCTTAGATATGCCTGGAACATGGTAAGTACTCAATCAAACTAATTAGCATAGTATGACAAAACATTATTATATCTTATACTACTCATATCATTGCAAAGTGATAAAACAAAGGACACTCCCAGTATTCTACCTAACTCTGCAAATGAGCATCTATTTAAGTGCTTCTAGCGTGTTTCACCCCACTCCAGGGATTTTGCCTAGAAAATCCCATGGACGGAAGACCCTGGTGGGCTGCAGTCCATGGGGTCGCGGGGGGTCGGACACAACTGAGCGACTTCACTTTCACCTTTCATTTTCATGCATTGGAGAAGGAAATGGCAACCCACTCCAGTGTTCTTGCCTGCAGATTCCCGGGGATGGGGAAGTCTGGTGGGCTGCCGTCTATGGGGTTGCACAGAGTCAGACACGACTGAAGCGACTTAGCAGCAGTAGCAGCAGCAGCAGCGTGTTTACAATTATTTCACTCCAATTGACATTTTGTAAAAAACTATTTGATGCCCCTACCAATTTAGATCTTAGTATCCTTGGGTCGGGGAGATCCCCTGGAGAAAAAAATGGCAACCCACTCCAGTATTTTTGCCTGGGAAATCTCATGGTCAGAAGAGCCTAGTGGGCTACAGTCTATGGGGTCACAAAGAGTCAGACACAACTGAGCAACTAAAGAACAACAATCAAGAATCAATTGGCAGACTTTGAACTTGGGGGACGTGCAACTGAGCCTCAAGAATTCTCCAAGGTTGATGCTGCTTCACTGCTTGTCACAGCATGTACCTCCATCCCTGAAGCTGGCACGCAAAGCAGAATTAGGCACAGGCACTTCAACTTACGCATGATCAAGTACTTTCACTTTTATTATAGAGGTTCGCCACATGTCTTAAAGATCAGAAATCCAAAAAAAGAAAAAGAGGAACCGTAAGGAACTCCTCTATGGTTTACTAAAGGGAAACATCTTTTTTATGACTTTACTAGTCTAATTTTCTATTGGTAAAGAGAAAATAATTATCTTATCCTTAACCTAGATGGCTAGTTGTATAGAAATCTACAGGTGCTATGGGTCAGGGGATGTGAGTTCTGGCCACTGACCAGCTATGCCCACTGACTACTGGGCTGAGTCACTAGCCTTGTCTCTAAAGCTGGGCCTTGCATTGATGATCAGTGAGATGCGTTCTCGCCCTAACAGCCCGTTAGTTTACACCAAGTGACTTTTCCAGATGAACTAGAAGACTGTAAATGGTATCCTCAGGGAAGACAAAACAAGACCAAAAAAAAAAAAAAAATCAAAGAATGTTATTCCTTAGGCTATTTAATGAGAAAAAAAGATGGGTAGTGCTTTGAATGTTAATCTTCATGATAATTTAACTGTTAAAATTAGTTTCATAATGAATTGATTGCCTGTAACAGGGCTTTATGTGTCTTAAGCAAGAATTTTTGAGCACTGAGTGTATAAAGTTGATATATCTAGGTGTCCTGGACTTTGACGAAGTTTGGCTTCAATAAAGTCTATCCTGTAGCAACCTGCAAGCGAGTAGACAGGCAAGAAAAATGCAGATTTAATGTAAATTATTTAAAAGGTGATATATAAGTCACATCAAAACAAATAATCAGCCTAGTTAGACTGACCAACCTGGGGTTATAATTTAAATAGATATGCTTAACAGAGATCTTCAGATTGCCCTGCTAGAAACCTTTCCCCTTTAACAATTAAAAGTTGGGAAAAAATAAAAAATAAAATAAAATACTTGTATCCAGAAGCTACTTTTTGTTGTTGCTGTTATTTTATAGATGTCTTTGCTTTTGTAAAGAGATGTGAAAATATAGGCTTTTATTACAGAATATATATATCATTAAATATAGGAAGTTAGAAAATGTAAGAAAAAACACATTTTTAATCTTAAAGAAAAAATAAGGTGGATGAGGGAATGCCCATTTTCAAGTAGAAGGATGTTTTTGGCACTCTCCAATATGGTCTCATTTAATCTTTGCAATAATACCTGATATTATCACCATTCTGTGTGACAGATTATACAAATGAGGCTCATGGATGGCCAGTGATTTTCCTGAATTTACCCAGTAAATAAATTAGGAGGTGGATTTAAACCTAGGTTTGCCAGGCTCCCAAATTCATCCTCTTCCTACTCTTTCAGGCTTCCTCTCGTTCTCAGTGCTTGTCTGGAATTGGGTGTAGGGCGAGATGGGTGGGGGTAGAATGGGGAGTCCTAGTTCACATCTGATGGGCAGAGATTATGAGAAAATAATACTATAAGATTTATTGACCAGCTTGAGTTACTAAAAATGTACATCCATCTTCCCAGTATGGTTTTTAGAAAATCAGATTCCCAGTGAATGAATTTTAAATGCAATTTTACATTCTCCTGTAAAGAATGTACTAGATAGAAACCCTTCCTAGAGATGTAAGAAATCTACTGAATTAAGGTAAAAAAACATGATGCCAGAGATGCAAAGGCTAAAAGATATCTTTTATCTAATGATATTAAGCCCTAACTGAAAACTATTGATTGCCCTCACACAATTCCATGTCCAGGCAAATTATGCAGAGTTTCTAATGAGTATAAATACATTCATTTAATTAATTAAAATATATTTAAGAAAAACTTAAAATATATGCCTGAAAGACAATTTTAATAGGTGTAAAAAAACCAAAATCCTGTACTTACTGAAAAAAAAAATACAGAAAATAAACTGCAGGAAGCTTTTTTCCCCCTAATGGTAACTTTTGAAATACTAACTTAATACGGTTAAATACTTTATCATTATGTTTTTAAAAGGTTTCTAGAAAATGTATTTTGCTTATATACACATAAAATGTATTTATGTAATGCCCAAGATACTGTTAACATTTGATCCTTGCTAGAACAGATTGTTAATTTTGAAGCACGAGCATCTATTATTTATTAAAAATATTTTCAGTTATTAAAAAAAAAAAAACTGTTCTAGGCATGAGGGGTAATTGCTACAGGATAGAAATGTAACATGTCCAAGCCACTGAAGAGAGTCATTTCTTTAAAGGAAGACGATGAATTAGTTGTTTCACCAAGAAATGGAAGTGGCCTGACTCTCTTCCAAATCAAATAATGCAGTCCAGTGCAAAGTGTTGAAGGAGTTTTGATGCTTTTATTTTCAAACTGGATTTGGAGAGCTTCTCCTTATTCAGATTCTGTTGAGAGTGGAGCAGTAGGACTTAACCTGATAAAATAATTAGATAAGGCTTCCTATAGAAAAACTGCAGAAAACTATTGTCTATAGCTTTATTTCCTGAGTAAAAATTTACTTGAATGAAATAAATAGCAAAGGATATACTTAAGTTAGAATTAAATTCCCCTTGAACAGTGCTTTCACATCTCTGACCATGATATCAAGAGTTCCATATAAAATTTTAAAAATCAAGTGTCTTTGATACCTCTGTTTTAAGTATTCCTTACAACACAAGAAAAGAAATACTTATCATGAGTTTTCAGTTGGACTGGGGGAGACTTTTTAAACTAAAATGTTGCTTAAACCTTCAAGTTATTCCTAAGATGGATTCAGTTTTGAACAAGCTGATAAAATTAATTGCTGGTCCAAGCTGCCAATATTTTTCAATGAGTTGGGCAGCAGTATGACTGAACTGGCTAAACTGGAACAGAGTGTTAGTGATCTGTAATCTCATCTTGAGTGTGACTCCGGAAGATTACAAGTTTTGACACTGTTTAAATCTCCAGTCCTTTAATGATTTTCTGAAAATACGGCTTTTAGAATTTCTTAAAGTCCTGTTTTTGTCTCCTCAATTCTAATTGGCTCTATAAATATTTATAACTAAATTTGAGAGCTTTAACTTAGTAACTATAATTTTTATCATTGGTTTCTTTTGCCAAAATTTCTATGCTTCTCTCCAACAATGTCCAGTGAGATGTGGCATTTATTTTTTTCCCATAAACTTCTACTATTTGAAGAGGTTTTTCTTGGCCTTCCCATTCTCTAGTCTCCATAATCTTTCAAATAAGAGAGCCAGTTACAAATATCACCCACAGTAAATTACGTTAGGCCACCAGTGTGCAATTTATGGGCATGAGGGGATTTTCGAGAATGTCTTCCTAACTCAGCAGCCACTTGCATCATTTATATCTGAGTTATTTCCTGTTTTTCTTAGTAGAGGGATGATGGGTACTCAAGCCAATAATCTTTACGAGGTGATTTAGTCATGTCATTAATGGAGGTATCTAGAAAAATAAATGCGTTTTCCTGGATTGCTGGCTTTTACTTTCCTGGAATTTTGGTGGCAGTGACTTTAGAGCCCTGGTTCTACAAGGTACAGACTGTGGGCCCTTATTTTAGTTGAAAGGAGAGGAGAAAATTATATTTGACAAGTCAAGGGAGAAAGCCTATTTACAAAACCTGAAGGAGACTTTTTCTGTTTATTTTTTACTGTAACTCCCCAAATACTGCCTAAACCCTCAAATTACTCCTCTAAGCTTCTGGGTCTCATCTGTATCATGGAGATAAGGACAGAGCTGAACCTCACGTGGAGGAAAGGTGGGATTCACAAAGGGAGGATTCCCGCAGGCAGAGAGCACAGCCTGGCACCTGTACAGGAAGCTCTCAATACAAGCTATTTATTATTTTAATTAGGTATTCCTTGTATTTTACATGTAACCTATTTTCCCTGGAATAAATCCATCCCCAATGAAGATTTTTAAATGGAATTCCATAGATGATAGGTTATTCAGTATACCCATCATAAAGATCTACGGGAAATAAAACCATTTACCAAAATACATATGTACTTATATGCTATGCTATGCTAAGTCGCTTCAGTCATATCCGACTCTGTGCGACCCCATAGACGGCAGCCCACCAGGCTCCCCTGTCCCTGGGATTCTCCAGGCAAGAACACTGGAGTGGGTTGCCATTGCCTTCTCCAATGCATGAAAGTGAAAAGTGAAAGTGAAGTCGCTCAGTCATGTCCGACTCTTAGCGACTCCAATACATAGTATATAAAGTAAGTGCATATATGTATATGTTTTTTAAAGTTGTTCTAAACAGCAGGAAAAATGTTTCTATTACCCTGAAGCCACACATGATCCAAACGCACCAATGATGCTTAACTATTGTTCAAAGGAAAAGCTGTTCAACTTCAGGCTGTATTGCTTTTGCCCAGCATGGGCTGGGGCATGAGGATCACGTGTAAGAAATGCCAGACCTATTTGAGTAATAATGGTAGTAATCATTGCCTAAACTTGGCCATCATCAGTTTTCCTAGAATTTGATGCTTTGAGGTGTGAATTGTTCCCCTCCTCCTTTTCTTTAAGAGTACCCTTTACTTTAAGAATACCATTTTCTCTTAAACTAACACACATCCTTAGGCTTAACTAAGCAGAAAAGCAAACAGAACTAGAAGCACAAATGCTGAGTGCATCTAAGTGAATGCTCTGCGACTGAGTCCAAAGCCAATTCCAAACTCAGTTTGATCCACAGTAAATACTTCCTCTGAATCATTTAGGGATGGACAGGAATTGCTGAGCCCTCCTTCCTGTAGTATTTAGTTCTGCCACTAAGAGACCAAGTTCTTTCAGGTGCTATCTTATTTGGAGTTTAATTTGTCCTAATATTCCTCCAAGAGCTATGACAGCACACCACATCAGTGTATTCCAGTCAACTCTCAAACCGTGGAGAAGCTGGCTGCAGCATCAAACAGCACTATTAAAACTACCAGGGAACCCTGGAGTGGGAATTTCAGACACAAGTTACAGCTTTAGGGACAAAAAGAGGTTTTATGACCTTGAGTGATACTAGGATGGGGACTTAGGAGAATTTTAGAGTCTGGAAAAATAGTTCTTAAGATTTTCATGTTAGGGTCCTAGGACTGGTTCTCTGTGGTCGTACAGGTGAATTAAAAGATAAGAGTAAAACATGTGTAAAATAGATAGCTAGTGGGAAGCTGCAGTGTAACACAGGGAGCTCAGCCCAGTGCTCTGTGATGACCTAGAGGGACAGGATGGAGGATGGAAGGGAAGCTCTAGAGGGGAGGGATATATTATACCTATAGCTGATTCAAGTTGTTGTACAGAAGAAACTAACATAACATTGTAAAACAATTAAATTCTAACTAAAAAAATAAAAATTAAAAAAAAAATAAGACAAGAGTAGACTTCATCTTTCCCCATCTCTTTGAATTTTTCTTGCCAACATATTTGGAATCAAGCCTGACAACAACTCAGAATAGCTTGGCAGAGTTGTCCAAAAGGAAGCAGCTTGCAAAACAAATAAGAAACAAACTCATTCATACAGATTTTTTTTTTTAAACCTGAATATCCTTTTTTATGCCATCTCAGCAATTAGTTGGAAGTCTTCAGGTGAAATCCTGACTCTGAGGGTTTAAAATCCAAGTGCGAAAATTACTCCAGCCAGGGCTACACAAGAGGCCCCAGGCATTTCAAATTTGAATGACTGTTTTGGGAATCTAGCAGGCTTAAGGGATTAGTCTTCAGTCCCACCACGTGGGAGGTCCAAATTCAGAGCCTTGGAGCTGGAAGGAAGATGTTACAGTTCTGTTGGTGGAGGAAGAGGAGCCAATGCTGCTTTTCAAAGAAAGAGACCTTTTCTGGGTGGGACAGCAGGAGGGAAGAAAGCCAGTAAGTTCTGCAGTAAGATCATCACAAACAGCACAACAGAAGAAATGGCTTTTGGCCTAAACTTGCTCAGTCTTCTCGATTGGTGACATGCATCTGGAGTCTTCTCAGAACACCCAGTTTGCTCAACATAAGTATTTATTTTTCCAGGAGATTCCAGGAGCATGGGCAGCCTGACTGAGTTTCTTCTGAACTGCCACTCTCAGAGAATTTTCCCTTCATATCATATACTTTAGCTTGGAATTTTGTATTCAGTTCTGTGATTTTTTTGATTAATACTGGCCCCACTTCCAGTCTGTGATTATAGGGACTAAGACCAGGAAGAAACCCTCTTTTGATCATCACTGGATCCCAAGAGTGTTGCCTAGGTCTGGCACATGGAGACGACCAAGAAATTATTTTTAAAAAATGTTGTCCAAGTTGTTAAATAGAGCAGGTCTGGAGATCTAACCCCAAAGCAGGCAATTCACATGCTCACAGGTCATCAATGGCCTATAATACACAGGAATGAAAAATTGTCCAATTATATTTATAAATGTGTAGGTTCTATTCACTTGTAATTATAAATGAGAAATTGCAAGTAAGGTGTTAGGAGATGCAAAGAAAATGCACCTATAGGTGATTTGAAGTAAAACTGGGGCTAGAGAAGCTATGGCAAGCCACGTGCAAGCAGGGACAACAAAAAAGCAGAGATGAATCTAGAAAAAGAAACACTAGATACACGAGCAAGCAAGCAAGCATACACAACAGCAGAGTCTCAAGAAAGATACTATACATCCTACAAGCAAAAGAGGAAGTTAAAGTTCTCTAGAATGGTGACGAGTCCTCAAAACCTTTAACTGTCATTCATGGAAGAATGACTTTTGTTTTGACCTAGTTATTTTTTGATAACCAAGCCAATCTGATGGGAATGTTACCATATGCTGATGTGAGACTTTTGTGAATTACTGTGTGATGAGAAGACGCTTGCTCTTTGTCAGTAGCTTGGGAATCTGGAGTCCTCTCTTGGAACTCACAGAGTGCTGCCAGGAAAAGTCATCAAATAGCTTTGAGTCAAGGAAATGATACTCTTCTGTCCCATACTGACTGACTGAAAATATGGTCACTTGAATAAAGTAAAATTGTGTTCTAATACCACATGGTGTTCCCCTCAGCGTTTCTGAAATAGAATTACACACAGGAATTCTACTTATCTTGGATCTCACAGTTCTGGGGTCGGTTTCTATCTACTGCTTGGAGTTCACTTCCTGGTAGTGATCACAGCAAGAGGCATTATCTTTTTCTAGTCACTAGAGACTTATCTGGAGTTCAGCAAAAATCTAATTTGTGAGATCTCTGGCAAAAATGAAATTCTTTTTTATAATCGCTTTATTTGCACAGACAGTACTCCTCATGTATGGGAGCAGAGGGACACAGGCTCTTGAACATATCTTTGCTTTGTCTTGTGCTTAAAACTGGGCACCACTTCTAACTTAGAGAGATGTTAGGAAAGCAGAGGCCAAAAAATGACAGATGGGGCAGGGCCTGGGCCTGGGAGAGACTGCAGTCTTCCTGCACTCTCTGAGGACTGAGAGGAGAGTGACACAGGATTACGGAGCAGAAAAGAGGGTAAGGAAAGAGATGTTAGACAGGGAATGGGAGGTCACAGAGAAATAGGGAAGTGAGACATAAGACTGGAAAAAGCAGATGGTATAATGACATGGGAATGCGAGGTGAGCATAGTACAGAAGATAAGAAAAGGAACGACTGTGGAAAAAACTAAAGTGAACTTCAATGAAGTGAGAGAGACAGCAGAATTTTGTTCAGGGTGTGGAATCTGAAACTATTACTGCTAAGGTCTGAGTCCTAGCTCTACAGCTTTCCAGAGTTTCCAACTAAAGGAAATACCCTCAGTTTTCTGTGGAATGATGGAACCATTCCACCTACTTCTTGGGCTGTTGGGATAATTAACTGTGATCGTGTACATCAAGTCTTAGTACTGTGCTTGGCAAAGAGTTTGTATTACTATTACAAAGGTTTAAAGAGGAGGGATAGAACACACAACAAAATGAAGAAGTGGGGAGAAGAGATATTTGAGTAGTGGAAGAATGAAAAAGACAGAAGTGAGCTTCTGCTAATGATGCTTAACCTTACTTTCCCAGTATTATTGAGGTGGCCAAAAAGTTCATTGGGATTTTCTGTAAGATGTCATGGAAAAGCCCAAACAAACTTTTTGGCCAATCCAATATAATCCAAGTTCTAATGTCCATTATATCATTTCTACCTGTTTTAATGACCCTCTGGAAAAAGAAATATGTACTGAATATGAATACCCTCTTAAAAGTATTTTTGTATTGAACTAACCTGTAGTAGTCTGCATTTCCTTAAGAGTTGAAATTATTCCCTGGAAATGACTAAGATCAAGGCTACACAAAGCTAAGCCAGTCATCCAAAAAACCATTTGTTTATATTCCCTTCCTCTTGACTGTATTGACTAGCCATTTGATGGAATTAGCTAAATTGACTGGTTATTTTGAAATGCGCTAACCCAGCTGTAGACAGTAGGGAAAACAAGAGTCCCCTGTGTTCTTGGTGGTGTATCCTTCCAAGTTTCTCTCCACAACATAAACCACTTCCTTTTGCTTGAGGTCATTTTGCTTTTCTCATTAGTCTCACAGTCCAGGGGCTAGTGTTGAGTGCTGAGGCAGCTCTAAGTTCAAGACCATAAAACAACTCAACAGAATTGGCCCAAAGCACAAAAGGACAGCTCTATGGAGTCATCCTTCTCCTCTCAAGAAAAGGAGGAGAAAAGTGGAGGGGTAGGGTAGCCAAAGTATGAAACAAGATATCAAAGAGATCTAGCCTGACACTGGGGAGCAGGAATGAAAGTACAGCCCAAATCAGAAGGAAAAAACTCATTACACTCATCACAGAAATGCGCCAAGGTGCACTTGGCACGGAGCTGGATGCTGGCAGATGACAGACATTCCGCGTTAGTATTTCCACAAGGCTGAATACATACTGTGCTCACAGACTCCCTGGTGACCACGGGATGAGAGCCCAGCCTTCACCGACCATGAGTAAGGCTACTCTTAAATGCCCCTCAGAACAAATCTAAAGAGTTTTATCCTTTTCACAAAAACCTGTCCTTTTATAGAACCACCTGAGTTATTTACTATATTGGCCAATGGAACCACAGGCCAGTAATGGGATTGCTTCTCATATTCTGATTCAGAAGTGTGACAATGGAGACCATTCATCACCCACTTCTTTCAAGCTATTCACTCCTATCAAAGGGTATAACAAGTACAGTTTCATCCCACTTATCCTTCCTGTGTGGGGGGAAAAAAAGAGGTTTTCACTGTTGGCATCAACTGCCCTATGTTCTGCTTCTGAGGACTCCTTAATTATCATTTTAAGAAGTCCTGAGAAGAAATATACGAGGACTTTCTGGGGTCTAGGTCTCTGGACACACACAAGTGGAGCATAATGGCATCTCAGGCCCACACACTGAAGACACAGCATTGAACTGACATTGCGCTGGGTGGCTGTTTGAGAATAAAAAGGCATAGATGACTATGTTTCATTAGAGTCATCCTAGAGGTTATACTAGAGGTCAGAGTTACGCTAGAGGTAGGTACTGGGCTATGGGAAGATAGAGGAGAAGGGCCTGGTTCAACCTGGAGAAGGGAACAGGACTTAGATTTCAAGAGTCACCTCACCCAAAGAATGAGGTGCAGTGAGCAGAAAATTAAGCGAGGAAAGCGAGTTCCAGATGAGGAGAAGAGAACTGTCAGCTGCAGAGAGCTGTGAGACATGGTGTGCGTGTGGGTGGAAGAAGCCTCTGCTACTGAAAGAGTCAGGTGGCAGGGGCTGCCCAGAGAGGTGGCGTGATGCATAGCAGGGCAGAAGCCTTGTGCACCGACGCTGAGGAGATTCAGTTTCATCTCGTGACTGATAGAGGGTATTATGACATTTGCTGAATGTCTCATTTTTCAACTACAATCTGGCTGTGCCCTGGAAGGCAGAGCTAAGGAGAGTACACCAGAGGAAGACTATTTAAGAAAGTGGTTCTCAAGTTTTATTTACAGTAAGAGATACAGGGCAAAATGGTTGTTGTGTGTATGCATCTCAACATTTTCATAAAATAATACTTCTATTTTCAATTCAATTCTGTAGCATATTTTTAAATAAAATGCTACACACAGCTGTGTAAACTTGGAGACCATACACCCATCCATGTTTTTATTTTACTTTCTAAATGTCTCTGAAACCTGTCCTCTCCTCTCCAGCTCAATAATATTTCTCAAGTCCAGGCACTTAACAGCTCTCCCTTGGATTACAGCAGGAGTGCCCCCCCCCAATTTTTTTTTTTTTTTTTTACAACTGTATGGGTGTATGGTCTCCAAGTTCCATTCTAGGATAAAAGTGCTTCTAACTGAGACAGGAAAAACAGATTTGCAAAGAAATAGATGAACCCAGTTTTGAAAATAATGGAATATCAACAGGTATTGGGATCCTTCACAGGATGGGCAATACAACTACTAAAGCATATGAAAACGTCTAGAGAATGCACTGAATGAGAAAAGCAATGAATCACATCCAGAAGACTCACGTTTAAGGCGGGGGGCGGGGAGGGGGGCGCTGCTGCAGAAGGGGAGGAAGATCAATCATGAACGATGGTGAAGAAGTATTCAGAGCAGCAAGAAGATAGTGGCATCACCCGGAAGAGAATGGCTGCCAGTACAAAGGCAATGAATAAAGATTTACCGAGTAAATGAATGAGCAGACAGTGTCAGAGGAAAGCCTCTAAGATAAGCAGGGAGAAGGTACGTAGAAGCCCACTGGAACCGTGGTGAGAGCAGTGGGAGCAGAGGGTCTGTGAGAAAGTCCCACTCCAATAGGTTGAGGAGTCTGGGAGATGAGGGCGTGGGGCAGCTTGACTGCCTGGAGCCTACTCAAGGATCAGTAAAGGAGGTGTTCCCAGACCTTGCTGTTGTTTGGTTTGGTATTGTTTTTAAGACTAAGAGAACATAAATAGGGAAAGAACTGGAAGAAGTGAAGAAATCAAAGACTTGCGAAAAAGAGGAAATCGATGGAGCAAGGACCTACTTGGAGGTGCTGGGAGGAGAAAGGACCAAGTGTAAGGAAGCAGAGGTTGACTTAGAGCAGGAAGGAAAAGGGACACAACAACCGCGAGACTGGAAACAGGGAAGAAAAGGCTGGGTCTGGATGGCAGGAAGAGGGTGTAAAAGCTGGGAAAGCGCCTGTCCTGACAATGAGTTTCTTTTCCACTTTTTAAAAATAATTTATATATATATATATATAATTAAGTATAGTTGACTTAAAATATTTCAGGTACACAGCAAAGTGATTCAGCTATACGTATACACATACGTTATTTTTCAGATTTTTTCCATTATAGGTTATTATAAGATATTGACTATAGTTCCCTGTGCTATACAGTAAATCTTTGTTGCTGGCTGCATTATGTTTTTTTTTTAAATTAGAAATCTAGCATTGTATTCATATTGACAGTGTGTTTCTTCATTGAGCAACAAGTGAAGTCATTTACTGAAAGCTGATGAGCAGTTGCTGGTTCAGGAGGCTTGAGAAAGGGGGACGAGGTTTGGAATAAGCACCAGTGGGGCTGAGACAGGAAGCAAAACAAGGATGAAATGTCGGGTGAAACTGAGGGTCTAGCTGACGTGAACGCTCTTGACTTTATCCCAATTCCAGCATGAAGCATTGAGACGTGGGATTTTTTTTTTTCCCCCAGGAGTTCCGATAAGGAAGTGGATGGGTTTCTGCCAAGAGGTATAAGAAGAGTATGGCAAAGAATTTGAGAGAAACTGGGATGACAAGGAGGAGAGGCTGGGTAAGGGTTCGTTTACTTAAAGCAGATTGGAATCTTCAAATTAGGGGACTGCCAGGAAAAAATACTTTATTTCCCAGTCTCCTTTGCAGCTAGATGTGGCATGTGATGGGACCTGAGTCAAGGAGATGTAAATAGAGGCATTACATGGGATTTATAGGAAGTCTCTTCTAAAGGAAGGTGTGTGCTGGTCTTCATCCATCTTGCTGCTGGCAATTTAGATGTGATGGCCAGAGTTCTGGAAATCATTTTGGACCATGGAGGCAAAGCCCATAATCTAGGGATGATGGAGGAATTATCTAAAGGAACCATAGGTCCCTAATGGTCTTAGAGCTTTCATTCCAGTTCTAGACTCCCCATTCTGAGTCTCTTTTATAGGAAAGAAATATAAATTTCTGTCTTGATTAAAGCATAATTTTTCAGGTCTCTTTCACTCACTGAATAAAATTCTGCTAAAACAGTGTCTATATATAGCAATTGGAACACATGTAGGGCCGCCTTGGAAGAGAATATTAACCCTCCACCATGTAAACCCTAACTAAGCAGGAAACATAGTAAGTAAAAGAAGTGTTGATCTTTTAGGAAGATTATGGACTGCTCCTTTTTTTTTTTTTTTTTTTGCCACACAGAGTGGCATGCAAGATCTTAGTTCCCCTATCAGGGATGGAACCCACTCCCCCTGCAGTAGCATCATGGATTCTTAACCACTGGACCACCAGGGAAGCCCCTGCTCTTGATTTGGATGGGGAGGAAACAAAGTTAAAAGTTGGACTTCTTCCTTACATTTTTAAAAAACAAAGCAAAATAAAGCCATATGGATATTACTGGATTTTTTTGCTTGTAACACTAAGCAGTCTCTTTGTACCTTTTGTAAAGAGATGTTTTAAAATTAATGGCAACATTAACACCCAGGATGACACAATTCCATTGTCTTATACTTTTTTCCCCCTCCCTGAAGGGTTAGAATTCCCATCAGTCAGCATAATATGGTTTAAGCCCAAGCCTAGTAAATCTCTTGTATTGCGTTGTTTTTAAAGTGACTAAACAGCTGTAGTTTTCAAGGTCAGCTGAATCATCTGCCCGGGTCACATGTGTTTCACATGTCAAGTAATGTATATGGGTTCCACTCCATACAGGGTTGTACGGAAAAAGACATTTGCAAACAAGTGATCTGAAGCTGTGTTTCCAAACAGCTGCTATGGTTATAGGGGTAAGAGTGCCTACTGTAAACCATTTGAGTTTAGGACTATGTTTGCGATCCGTCAAAAAGAATATTCATTACAAATCACAAGGTCCAAACCAAGGTCAGTTAATGATCATAACGACACTCAGTTAAGTATTCAATCAGGATAAAAAGTAATAGCTGATAACTGTGATTATTATCACGATGAACTTGTTCAAATGCAAGTGGGAAGAACGTGCACTGGGTAGAGAAACAATGCCAGCCAAACACATAATTAAAATGAAACCTAGTTAAACAGCTAAAGAGAAAGGACTTCAAGTAAGGAGAATTGGCTAATCCTCTTCTAATTCTTACTCCAGGCAACACTGACTAGAAGCAAAAGACATGAATCCGGATGCTAATAACTCCCTTAACAAGCTTGAGTAATTGATATCAGGGAGACTGATGGAAGAGCGAGAGGATGACCTCAGACTTAAGGAGTTTAGAAAGAGAACTTTCTTAATTTTTTTTTTTTTAATTCACATTTTAGCTCAGAGCATAGTTAGAGATGTCTGGCTCCAATAGAGGGAAGGAAAAGGGTATTGATTTTTGGGAGTCCTTCCTTCACTGGGTTCTCCTAACTCAAAAGAGATAACTGGCTTTGAATAGTGGCTCTGACAGTGAATTTTCACTGAGTTCTCATTATGTCCTTGATATGTGCTCCTCAAAGGCCCATAATGGGTCTCCTCATCTTGCTTATAGCAATCCCAGGGATGGGGGAGCCTGGTGGGCTGCCGTTTATGGGGTGGCACAGAGTCGGACACGACTGAAGCGACTTAGCAGCAGCAGCAGCAGTGATCTCTCAGGTCTGATACACGCTGAATAAAGAAGACTGTCTTCTGACCATATAACTCCCCTGCAGGTTTCAAGGTTGGTTTCTGTAAGCAAAACCCTAGACACCTAGTAGCTCAGACAGGCATAGACAAATACCCACTCCACTAAGTATGGGCTCCCTTTGAGCTGGAAAAGGCCTCTCAGATCTGAGTCACTTATACAGTCGAGTCCCTGAGCATGTTTCTGTCCCTAATATTTTGTTACTCTAGGCAACCATAAAGTCCACATGAAGACTTTTGCCAACTGGAGAGGATGACTAGCCAGGGGAGCCAGAATTTCCTTTTAACTCTTTGCTGAAAACTCAAAACAGCAAATGGTGTCAAGGATATTCTCTGAAGAGCCACACTGGGAAAAGCAGAATTCATACACTGACTGAGTGTATATTATGTTCACATCTTAGGGAAAAAGAACTAAAGAAAATAAAGGCCCATTAATCACAAGCATGCGTTTTTAAACAGTGAAACATTATAAAAAGAGCTAGCTGGGTCCTTAGATAATATTCTCTAATATTCTCATTTTATTGAGGAAAAATCAGGTTCAATTACTGACCAAAGGTTAAACAGGAAGTTAGTGATGGATCTGGGATTATAGCTCTGCTCCCTAAACCCTGAGGTCATTGATCTTTCCACAAGTTTCAGAAGCCCAGAGCCAGATGCAAAATGAAGGAATGTCAATAAATCACAAGCCATCACCTCTCTTTTGTAATACCAAATGGTCCTGGGTGAAAAGGGCTGTTTTGCTGGGATGCTGGAAGCAATCCTAAATCTCTGTGGTTGGGTGGTGATCATCCATTAACACTCCCATTATAAACGTCTGGCCAGGTGGGACATTTCATTAACTCTCAAGTATTTGGGAAATGTTCAAGGTCCATCACTGCTTATTGTCTGAATGTGACCTTTGGTTCTACTGATTCTTATAACATTTATTTTCAGTGGCACAATCCTGAGACTAAGATTCATGGCATCTTTTTTATATGTACAGTTATATCTTGCCAAGCCCTTGGGGAGGTGGGACCACATCTTATTCATTTCTGTTTCCCTGATGCCCAGAGCATAGAATTAAACAGGTTTCTGTGGACTGGTTAAAGATAATTCAGTATTAATTTTATTAGCTCTGGTAGTATAGTAACAACTTATCCAGAGATTAATTAACCAGAAATTCATACTATTCAACACCAGTAAGTAGATGAAAAGAACTCCAGAATACTCGTTCAATAAATTTAAAGACATATTTGTTATACACATTAAATGTCCTGAAGTAAAGTTAGTCGTGTCTGACCCTTTTTGACCCCATGGACTGTAGCCTACCAGGCTCCTCTGTCCATGGGATTCTCCTGCAAGAACACTGGAGTGGGTAGCCAGCCCCATTTCCTCCTCCAGGAGATCTTCCCAACCCAGGATTGAACCCGGGTCTCCTACATTGCAGGCAGATTCTTTACTGTATGAGCCACCAAGCCTTTCCTCAAAAATGAATTGCCTCAAAACCCCATTTTTATTCTGAGTTAATTTGCTCTTATTTTAGGCTCAATGCAATGGCTTGGTAACCCAATTTGCTAAGGATAAAGGAGCAGCAGGTCAGATTAAAATGCCACTAGGGCCAGGTTCAGTATCAACAAGAAGAGACCACTGGGATCAGCAGATGAAAATTTAAAGTGCAGTAAAGTTTGGAATAAAAAGTCCACAGATCATTAAGAGCATCTATGAATGATAAATATAAAAGATCTGCATAGTGATGACTAGAGCCATGAAAAATGATTTAATGACTTAATGATTCAGTTCATGCCTTTAAGGGATTAAGAATGAGCATAACACCTTTCAAAGATTTTCACTTCAAATAGTTAAAATAAGGTTATGGTCCTTGGTTTTCTAGAATATTTGACATATGGAACATTTTCTTCTAAATGAAATGTAGGTAATGAAATGTAGGTAAATGAAAAGAAGGCACTGAGATAAATCAGCCTTCAATTCTACATTGGAAATCAAGTATCAACCTATTTTTACCCTATATTTGCTGTTGTTGTTTAGTTGATAAGTTGTGCCTGACTCTATGCGACTCCATGGACTGCAGCACACCAGGCTTCCCTGTCCTTCAATATCTCCCGGGGTTTGTGCAAACTCACGTCCATTGGGTCGGCTATGCTATCCAACCATCTCATCCTCTGTTGCCCTCTTCTCCTCCTGCTCTCAATCTTTCCAAACATCAGGGTCTTTTCCAAAGAGTCAGCTCTTCGCATCAGGTGGCCAAAGTATTGGAGCTTCAGCATCAGCCTTTCTAATGAACATCCAGGATTGATTTCCTTTCGGATTGACTCTTTGCAGTCCATGGGACTCTTGAAGAGTTTTCTCCGGCACCACAATTCGAAAGCATCAATTCTTCAGCACTCAGCCTTATTTATGGTCCAACTTTCATGTCCATACATGACTACTAGAAAAACCGTATCTTTGACTATACGGACCTTTATCCTGTATATAATCCATATATCTTATATATAACATCAGGGATTATAAGCCTTCACACATTTCAAAACCATTTTATGTCCACTCAATTAAATCATACAATTGGTAGTTAGTAAATCTTTCACATGGGTCCTTCTTTCATCTTTTACCACTATCTCTTCCTTTAGATTCCTGATCCCCATACACTACGCTCAGGCAGGGCCGTTACTGGACTTTATTCCTCAACACTGCTTTTGTCCTCCACTGGTCTCCAAACCCTTGATATTTTCCTCCTTCACTTTTTGGAACTTTTAAAAGATTCCCAAGTGATTCTAATGAATAGACAAGTTTGTGAACCACTATCCTGAAGGCTTGGCACACCATTCATTTGACTCTTAATTACAGTGGAACTAACTCCTTTAATGGCAGACATCAGTTGTCTGTGATCTCTGAGCTTAGCTGCTCTTAAGATAGCTACCTTTTAATAAATATTCATTGTTCATGAAAAGTATGGCCTCCTCCATTTTCACTTTCTCTATTTATTTATCAACTACTTGAGAATTCTTAGGTGCCTTTCTTCCAGAAGACCTGTATCTTGCTTTGGATCTCCAGCAATGAGCCACTCCTGTTTTCTCTGCTCTTCTTTTAGAGATGCCATTAGATGCTTAAGCAGACAGACACAAAGATGGTAGGTGGGAGTGGCCCTCTAGTTTTAATTTTACTTTGTGAGGAAGCACCTCAGGGGATCTGTCACATTTGTCTGATTTGAAAGCAGATTGGGCTCCATTTTGCACAAAAGGCATTTTAAACCGGCAGGTGTGACTACCCGAAATAACGACAAAACTTTGAACTTTTACAGAACCTTTCACTGAACGGTATCAAAACAATTCAGCTCTTAAAGCCTTAGAAAGCTGATGGACAAAATATCCAACTGATATAGAAATAGGGATTGACTGTATTAACTCTGTTGGTTATTTGTTTCAAGTCCTCAAACAATGGGAATTATAAGTAGAGAAAACTATTTTCTACAAACTGTCTCCAAATGGTGATATTTAATTTTGAGACTCTTCTAGAAAATCTAATCCTTTTCTCTTAAAATGTTCACTCAAACTTTTGTTACCAATTCACAGACACATATTTGTGTTCAGAACCTAATAATTTTTTTTTTCTTTTTCAACTTTAATTTGACCCAGCGCTAGGGAGATGGTGAAGGATAGGAAAGCCTGGAGTCCTGCAGTCCATGGGGTCGCAAAGAGTTAGACACGACTGAGCAACTGAACAGCAGCAAATTAGCTTCTATTTGATGCTCTAAAGAAGCCTATTAAACAAATTAATAAAAATGGAACTCACCTGTGGTGAGAGAGAAATTACTTCTCTGATTTTTTTTAAAAAAATGAAGTATAGTTGATCTACAATATTGTATTCATTTCAGATGTACAGCAACATAGATATAAATCTGATTCTTCTGGTTAATATTACTGAAATGTGTAATTTTGTACCATGTTTCTCAAAAAAAAAAAAGACAAACCTAATCTTTTCCTGTTTGCCTCTTTACTGGCTTCTTCTACCCTTTTCCATCACATTCACTGCTGTGAGTTCAAGACTTCCAAGATTCAGAGTGGGAACTGGGGTGTGTTCCCATTTTCCTGTATTTTAAATCTGTTGTAAAATAAATATTTGTTATGAGCGAAATATGTCTGAGGAATGTTTATCAGACTACAGTTTTTATTTGGTTTTGTCCTAGCATATTATAATGTTTTTTTTTTTTTTCTTTAATTCTGCCCCATTTCAATGATTTCTTTGAAGTCTTGTTTTGACCAGCTGCTGAGCTTTTTGCGGCTATCCATTTACCTCACTTTCAAAAATGGTACATAAATGCAATTTGAACAAAATGAACAGTACTTTCACATTGTTTCAAAATCAAACATGTTCTTAAGGAATCTGATTTGTGGCAGATGGAGAACAAAACCTTCCAGAGGGAAGGCTGTTAAATGAGTCTTAATTGCCTGCACATGAAAACATAGTGACTAAGACTGTGTGCACAATTAGGAATTCAAACATGTAGAAAAGAACTGGCTATGGAGACAGGCAGACATTTTTGCAGGCATAGCTGGTTTCTTACAAACAGACCATAGAAGACAAGCTAGTATAGGAAAACGCTTTTACGAAATTCAGTTGTTTTCTCATTCCTTTTTTGTGTGTCAGACGTCCCGTTCTAAAGAGGATTCATCTGCTTCTCACACTCACTGATGGAAGAATCACAGTACACTCGAGAGGAAAAGAAAGTTTATTCAAGAACTAGCATTTCACTTTTACTTTCTACCATGTGTCAGATACTAGGCTTGATGTTTATTCATCTCATTTAATGCTTATCATAGCCCTCGGAGGTAGGTCTGTTACTATCTACATTCTATAGATTAGAAAGTTGAGGCTTAGCGACTCTGCATTGTAATTTAATCATATTGAGCAGCCTGGCTGCATGCAACAAATTCGGGTAAATTCTCTTTTCATTTTCATTCTATTACAAATATTTTCTAATTTACCTTGTTATGGCTTCTTAGATACACCCCTCATTTAAAAAGTGGACATTTAATTTCGAAATACGTGGGATTTTTAAGGCATCTTTGATATTAATTTCTTTTTTAAATGCTTTCTTCTCTGCAATCACCCTCTGTGTTTTTTCAGTCTTCTAACTTTACTGAAGCTTTTCAATGGTAAGTCAAAGACCTCTCTTGGTAAGTGTCACATTACACCGACAGAGGAGCCTGGCAGGCTACAGTCCGTAGGGTCGCAAAGGCAGACATGACTTAAGTGACTTAGCAAACACTCATGCATGCATTTTCAAATATCTTTTGATATTAATCTCTAACACAATTCCACAGTGATAAGAGAACAGACTTTATGATTTTAGTATCTTTAGAAATCACAAAAAATGAAATTTTTGCACCCGGTCTTATGTCCCTAGTATGTTTCAGCATCTCCTAGTTTACAGTCTATGGAAATAGAGAATTTGTATCCTAGTGTTGTATGACAATTGTATATATCTTAATTATGTTGAATTGGTTCATAGTGCTTTTCAAGTCTACTATATTCTGCTGCTGCTGCTGCTGCTGCTGCTGCTGCTAAGTTGCTACTTCTCTGTATATTCATTCTGTTAATTTTTAAGAGTTTGATATCATAACTCCAACTAAAAATCTTAATTTATCTACTTAAAAAAATAACTGCAATATATAGTGGAACTACACATAACTCTGTTCTGTATTTACCAAGTCTCCTGTAAATGTATTAACATACTTTCATAATCTAAAAAAAAAAAAAAATGAAAAAAAAAAGTTGAGGCTTAGAGTATAACTTGCCCAATGGCTACGGAGTCGCATAGCTAGAACCCTCTTCTGTATTGATTTAAGAAATCCAAAGTCTGTCCTCTTACAATGCCTAGCTGCCCGCTTCAGTCGTGTGCGACCCCATAGACGGCAGCCCATCAGGCTCCCCGTCCCTGGGATTCTCAAGGCAAGAACACTGGAGTGAGTCAATGCCTAGCTACTCCCCTGGAAAAAGATACATATACCTTTGTAAAAAACTAACACTCAGGGTGGCTATACTTCCAGGTTCAGTTCTATCATGTCTTTCTTGTACTGGGTGACAAGGCATGGTGACATTAGTGGAGAGGCCAGAGTCCGTCAGTCTGGGGAAGACCTGATGCTGGAGAAGGTGTGGGGAGCAAGGCATGACTAGTCCTGGGTGAGATGCGGGTATTGCAGACAGGGGTCGGGGCTGAGAGGATAGAGAGGGGCCGGGGGCTGCTGCAGGCCAGTGGCTTCAGAAGCTAAGTCAGAGTGTGAGGTGGGGGGCGTGGTGGTCACAGGTCAGCGCTTCCGTGGCTCTGGATGCAGCAGCTGTGGGGCAGTGAGGTGTGACCTGACTGGTTCTGTCATGGTGTGTGACTCTAACTAGCGCCCCCAAACCTGGGCTTGGGCCCTCCTTCTCAAAATGACTCTGACTTTCCAAATGGGTAGGCTAGGCCATGCAGTGTTCTACAGTGACCTCCCACTGGTTTTCCATCCCATCCCACTGATAAACCTAAAGGCCTTTTTTTGTGTGCCTGATAAGTTACTTCTGTCTAGTCTGACTCTGTAACCCTATGGACTGGGGCCCACCAAGCTCCTCTGTTCATGGGATTCTCCAGGCAAGAATGCTGGAATGGGTTGCTATGCCTTCCCTCAGGGGATCTTCCTGACCCAGGGATCAAACCCGCTTTTCTTATGTCTCCTGCACTGGCAGGTGGGTTCTTTAACACTAGCATCACCTGCTGCTGCTGCTGCTAAGTCGCTTCAGTCATGCCCGACTCTGTGCGACCCCATAGATGGCAGCCCACCAGGCTCCCCCACCCCTGGGATTCTCCAGGCAAGAATACTGGAGTGGGTTGCCATCTCCTTCTCCAATGCATGAAAGTGAAAACTGAAAGTGAAGTCGTTCAGTTGTGTCCGACTCTTAGCGACCCCATGGACTGTAGCCTACCAGGCTCCTCCATCCATGGGATTTTCCAGGCAAGAGTACTAGAGCAGGGTGCCATTGCCTTCTCCACCTGGAAAGCCCTTTTCCTGGGTCCTCAAATTCTCCTTCAGATTCTCTTTCCTTGGGAAACCTTACTTTCTCGAAAAGGAGATACATAGGTTAGTTCTAAAGGGCTTTGGTGAATGCCAGTGTGTGGATATTTTTTTTTCTAAAGTTCACACAATGAAACTTCAGATGGATTTAGAATCCCAAGTCATTCGTATACTGAGACCTACTTACATATTGTTCTCAGAAAGTGGAGAGGCTTAAAAAATAATCCTTCTCTCGCTATAATCCTGTATCCCTTAAAGTAAACCTAATTAGGCAATGACTGGATAGACAGCACTCCATTTAGACGACTATTAAACAAAGATCATAGGAATGCAAATTATTCTTCCCTTTGATTCCTATACTTGTAAGTAAACCAGAAGCCACAGACCATGGCCCCCTCTCTAGATCTAAGTATAAAGGGGCATCAATAAATAAGTGTGGATCAAATGATCAAGAAGTCACATCATTATGTATCTTCAGAGGAACTGTGTTCCTAGGGATACATTAACAAACAAGTACCATCTCGCATCCCTAAGAATCTTAATATCATAAAGAGCAGGTTACTGAGAAATATGTTAACCAAATAAACAGTGTGCTGAGGCCAATCCTCTTATCCCGCTATAATCAATAATTATTTTTAACCTGCCAGCACTTATTTCCCCTTTCTAACTGTACCCTAATTCCTCTCAGAAATTACTTGGCATTTCTATCACATAACCCTAATTATCAAACAGGCCATAAGGATCAAGTGCTCACAATGTGCCATGCCTTGTGCTTAGTTCTTCTTAAATATCATCTCACAAACTCCCTCGGAGATAATTACTATTTATTCTCCCCGCTTCAAAAACAAGGAACTTGAGGCTTTGGGAGGTTAAATGATTTGTTTCAGGAGAAACATGCGGAGGTGGCAGAAGTAGAACGTGAATCCACGGAATCTCACCCCATCACGTAGGCTCTCGGCCCTGCATTTTACTACCTGATCTGTGAAACAGCCCAATACCCTGTTTTCCTTGAGCCAAAGCCCAAGACCCAAATCATACCCACTGGACTCACTCGCTGGAATTTGGCTCTAAAACAGAATAACAAAGGGACTAAACACTGTTTCAGGGATCTCACCTGATTGACCCTGCCATGAGATTTAGGTGTACTGACTCCTTCAACCCTGATCCTTTAGCCTCCCCACCAGTTCTCAGGGAACTGGGGATTCTCCTAATATTCTTCTACTAAATCACACTTGGCTTATTAAGTGAGCAGAATTGGTTTTTATCTTGCAACCAGAGGATCGCTACTGATACACGATCATAGAAGAGGAGGTTATAAGCCAGCTTAGGAGAGGATTGTATGGAATCCTCAAAGAACAGAATGCTGAAACTCTGTAGATGCCTGGTAATAACTGAACAGAGGCAGTGAGAAATGCCATGTGCATTTCCTCTGCTGCGCTTTTTGTGGAAATGATGAGGGATGAGCCCTCCCCAGCCAATGGGCTGAGACACATCGGCCCTCTCCTCTTATCTCTGGCACCTTCAGCAGTTTCCAGGAATGGACCCTGGCTGCGAGGATCTAAAGAAACACAGACCCTATGAGGCGTGGCTGAAGAATAAAAAAGAACCCCTAGAGATGAGACCATTGTCAACTCCCTATATATATACACTTACTTCATATATTGCCATCACTCTTAACAATTCTAGGACACTCTGTCTTAGCATCACCTTCAGAGTCCATATTATAATACTTCTCTCTAATGCCTCAATATTGTCTTACCCCTTGGAGGGGCTACCTTTTTAGAATTAGCTTCGTCCAGGCTAATCCGATATCTTATTTAGTGACTAAGGTTGGTAATCATATTGGAATTAATATTTTTGGTCACTAGTGAAGCATGACAGTAAACCAAGGAGACCGCTTTTTTCTTGTATGGCCCATAAAATATCTCCAAACCATTCCCCAAATGCTTTTATCAATGGCAACAGGGCAAAAAATGTACACAGTGTGCAAAGACGACCACTCTGAGGATCAACATGAATAATACAACTCGACAGTCTGACACGATGTTCACATGCATTATCTTGTATGCGCTTCAAAATCATAAATGCAATATTACTCTCACTAGTGTTGTTATTATCCAATACGTTTAACAGAAAAGACTCAGGACATTTGAGTAACTCTTCTAAGGTTACAAGGTGGGTGAGCAGGAGAGCTAGCAATGAAACTCAGATCTCTCAACTTCAGAGCCCTGCTCTTCTTCCTCTATGCAGGTTCTGAATTGCACATCAAAGAAGCAAACAAAACACAGCACTTTGATTTTGTTTTCCAAATAAAAACCTCTTGGAAGAGAAAACCTAGATCTATTTCTAACTACATAAACATTTGTAATTAAAGAGCACAGTCTGTGCACAGTGACCCAAGACACATCTTAGAGATGCTCACCTCTTCCTCAACTGAGGTCTCCATTCCCCAACCTGTTCTTTGTTATTTTCTTCCCTGGTGATTCAGAAAATCTTTCTTTTACCCTCTCATTCCTCTAAGTCGCTTGTGTGGTGTTGCTAAGTTTTCCCTAAGTTCCTCAAGTAGTTCTCTAGACCTTTTCCAGTCTCTAAGCTAAATCACAGAGTAGACAGCTTCCTGGCTCTCTCAACAAAGGATCTCAGCCGGACCCATTTCCTCTTGCCTCCCTTTTCCCCTGTTTTCCTTATCCACCCATCCTTCCACTTATTTACAAACCCTCTGGTTTTCTATTTACTTAACTCCCTCTGTCATTCCACAGAACACATTTTACCTTTTTAAAATTCCACAAAACTCTAGGAAAATGGTCATAAATTTCAGTGGAGGTATTTTATGCCTAACTGGGTCCTGAGAGACCAAGCACAGTTCTTCACATCCAGGTGAACGGATGAGTGAAGGAGCAGATCCATTAAAGAAGTTCTGCAGGTGGACAATTCAGTGAGCAATATGCAAATATCAGAAACATACCCAGGGCGGGGAGGGGCGGGGAGCGGGGAAGACATGAGCACCCATTTGTTTCGCCAGACACATTGAACACAGAATTAGAAATACTTTTAGAGCACCAACAATGCCAAAAAAGAACCACAAAAAGGAAGAGGGCACACTAAAAAAGCACTGGATATGCAGACATCAGAAATACCTAGAGGAATTGCCTTTGGGGCACAGAGATCTAGGGAATGTCATGGCTAGAAAGGGACTCAAGAAAATGATAATGGAGGTGAAGAGCTTACTTTGAGTCTACAGACAAAGAGAAGATGAATATTACCTTATGGTAGAACATGTCATCTCAAGCGTTAACAGTGAGTGGTCTGAGAAGCAAGGTGAGTGCAGAGGCTCGAGCACTGCCCTATCCTGAAATCGCAGACATCCTCCATCCACCTCACTGCTCACACACACCAAGGGGTCCTCTCCTTGTTGATGCACCTTCCTGGGGTATTGCGACAACAGGCACTTCAGAGGAGTCAGGAAGAGACCTGTGGGGAAGCTTGAGGAGTTCTACTTCACAAGAAGGAATCTTTTCCTTAGCTCATAACTGACCTTTCAGGGTTTCCAAAGAGTTGTTCTGGAGAAAGCAATGGCACCCCACTCCAGTACTCTTGCCTGGAAAATCCCATGGACGGGGAGCCTGGTGGGCTGCTGTCTATGGGGTCGCACAGAGTCGGACACGACTGAAGCGACTTAGCAGCAGCAGCAGCAGCAAAGGGTTGTTCTGTATCCACAGACCTAATCTCTCCTCCATCCTACCCTCCATTCATACAGATTTAGTAAGACACAACATAGGATCCTTTTCTACTCTCTCTTCTTTAAAAAAAAAAAACAAAACAAAACAGAAAAGAAGGGAAGAATTACTTCGGGGAGAAGATGACAGCAGATTGTGTTTCTGTGCATGGATCAATACATTTTAAGGGAGGGAAGGCTTTAGGGTCTGCCTTTGAGTCAGACAATCTGTGTATGCGTGCTCAGTTGCTAAGTCCTGTCTGACTCTGACTCTTTGGGACCCCATGGACTGTAGCCCACCAAGCTCCTCTGTTCATGGGATTTCCCAGGCAAGAATATTGAAGTGAGTTGCCATTTCCTACTCCAGGGGAGCTTCCCAACTCAGGCATTGAACCCGCATCTCCTGCAGCTCCTGCACTGGCAGGGGAACTCTTTACCACTGAGCTACCTGGGAAGCCCCAGACTTAACTTACACCTTGTGGGGTCGCAAAGAGTCGGACACGACTGAGCGACTGAACTGAACTGAACTGAACTGTCATTTGAAGCTGTCTATTGAATTATCATAAGATTTAAAATAGATTATGCACGTGGAGTCTTTAATACATATCACATATCAGAAAATGTTAATTTTTATTAATGTTAGTATTAATAGATCCAATTAAAAATTTTTTTCTGAATAGTGAAATCCTCATTTATTCATAGAGTTAAATAATTAGAAAAACGTGGGAAATTAGACCCAAAGGAATTTTCATTGTTTTGCCCCACCACAGTCTTTTATTTTTAAGTGTGCCTAAGGGAACACGCTTTAAGGCATACATGGGTGGGAAGCCCTTTGTGTATAAAGGGAGTGACTTAAGAATGCAGTTTTGCTGTTCTTTCATTTTTTTTCTTTTTTTTTTAAAGGAGACTGCATACAGTGTCTGAGAAGAAAAGAATACAGTAACTAAACAAAACATTTCCCAAACTCACTCCCACCCTTGTACACAAACACGGACATGATGCTTCATTTTCTTCAAGGAGAGGGACAAGCTGGCCTAATTAAAATCTGTATACATTTGGAGAGATAACAGGGGTGATGGCCCAGATGATGACGACCATGGTGACGAGGATGGCACAGATAATACTGCCACCTTGTATTCCCTTCTGCCGACCACAAAGCACCTCACGCATATTATCTTGTGTATCTTAGGCTGCACTGCCTGTTGGATGGGGATGTGCGTATCACTGTCCACAGTTTCCAGAGAGTCAATGATTTTCCAACAACTTCCCAGCAACTCAATGGCAACACTGTTCAGAGCAGCGCTCTCTCCTACTGCATTCAGTATCCGATTATTCTCCCAAATTTGGCTGATTTGTTCACTTGAGGCACTTGAATATAGATCCCAAGCCTTACCCCAAAGATTCTGTTCTGGACTGTCCTGGAACTTGTCTTATTGCATTTATTTTTACAGATCCCTTAGGGGTTCCTTAGATCAGGCAGGTTTGGGAAGCACTGTGCTTTTCTAACTCAGGGTGGTGAGGAAGGGATACAGGCTGAAGGGGACATTGGTGACTTTAACTCTTCTATTTTCATGGTAGCTTTTCTGATCAACTGGAGAATCACAGAATTGTCTTGTCGTAGGCTCCACAACCACCAGGCAGAGGGCTGCCCTATCTGAGGGCTATTATTATTTGAATATACAGTGAGTGCTCACTGTGGCACAATAATATTGAAAGAACGTTTGGCAGTGTCTCATTTGTACCTTTTCTATCGAGGACAGGCAAACAGAAGCCCGTGATCTGAGACATACTTACAAGTCTGTCACCAGATTCTATGTACAGCGGTACTGCTATCCGCCTTTGCTAGTTACTAGTCAACGTGCAAAATATCTTAAACTAAACCCAACATACATAATTAAAAAGGATGAAATGGGTGCCTATTGCTCACTTAGCAATTTAACATATATTCTTTAAGTGCATTTTTCTACATTATTAATTTTTTCTCATAAAGAAGTCATGTAACATTTTTTATTATAGAATTTTTACTACCTAAATAGAACTCACATATTGCTGAGCACTTGGGTTGTTTTCAATCTCTTATACAAACGCACAATGGTGTGGTGAATCCCTGTGTGTATGCCTTCATTTTTCTCTTTTCTCTCACTCCTCAATCTAATCAAACACCAAGACTTCTCAAATCTCTGCGAAGAGCTGTGAATCCATCTCCTCCTCTCCATCCCCAGCACACCCACCCCAGTTTGGACCCACATGATCTTCAACGTGCACTTGGTCTGGAACGGCTGTCGGGTAAGTATGAGGATGCCTCTTGTCTGTCTTCCTTCCAATCTGTTTTCTCTGCAGCTTCCAACACTGTCATGCTAACATACATACTTGGTCCTCCACTTAGAAATGACTGATGACTTGCCATTGCTCATAAAATAGAGTCCACTGTTACTTACACTGACTTCCGAGGCTCTTCATGCTGCTGCCTTAATCTACTCCTGGAGACTCACGTGCTGTTGCTCCCATTCACTTTCAGCTCTTTTTGTTCCTTACTGTTCCCAGTCTCCTGAGCTGGACCAGCACTCCATGCTTCCGTATCTCACTGTTGTTGATCCCTTGGCATGAGGTTGTTGCTGTTCAATTGTTAAGTTGTGCCTGACTCTCAGCAACCCCATGGACTGCAGCACGCCAGGCTTCCCTGTCCTTCACCATCACCCAGAATTTGGAGAACTCCACATTCTTCAAAGTTCAGCAGGGAGTTTCCCCCAGGTAGAGTCACTTGCCCTCTCCTTCAAATACATATAGGTATGTGAACTTGCTCCAGTGGTGGTACTTAGCTTGTACTTAATTTTTCATGGTTCCTTTTCTGTCCCCCATGTGACTTCTGTGAAGCCAGTAGTCATGTTTTACTCTTTTTATTTCCAACACCTACCTCATTGCATGCCACATATAAGGTGCACAGAAAATATTTGTTGATGAAATAATAATAATAAATTAAAGCAATAATGATAGTCTGTATTTGTTGAGTACATTCTGGGTACCAACCACTATGCTAGTCACTGACTTAGAATTTACTGAGAAGGAAATGAAAACTTTGAGAATTGAAGTAAGCTGACCAAGACAACACAGTAAGAAGAAAGCTGGATTTTCAACCTGTATGGTTTCACTTATAATCTTTTTGCTGTTCTGACTCAATGAATATGCAGTTTCATTTAATTGTTTCAGTTAAAATTAAAACAAAATATCCAGAGCAGATATTTAGTCAATAGAGATACGATTAAATTATATTTTCCCATTTTCACTGGTTTTCTGTTAGAAAACCAAATTTAACTTAAATCAATTTCTAACTAAAAAGTGATTGTTAGACCTGGTCTTTTTACAAATTAGTAGAGATAGCTCTACTTATCTAAATGAAAGCATAAGAAGGCAAAACAAGTTAGCTTTAAGGAAGGAAACAGATTTTGGCTCCTCTGAAAGATCATAAATTTAAGTATAAGTAGTCATACTCCATGCACTTAAAGCAAATCTTTTAGTTCAGTGTTTTTTTAATGAGGGGATTTTTGTAAAAGTAAACTTCTCCGGCTCAAAAATTTAGAATATTCCACACTCATCAGATGCATCAAATATAAAAGTAAAACTAGCAAAAAACTACCCCCCAAAACCAATGGCTAACACTCACATACACAATCTTTATTAATTTTTTATTAAAGCTATTAAACATAAGGTGTTCTCAGCATCCCTCAATCACATTCCTAAGAAAGCTTACTGTGCACTCCTCCTCTGTAATCAGTAAAGTGTTGCCACTATCTTTGCTCTTATTAAAAGAAAGGGAAAAAAGAGCTGCATGATGAAGCCACTTCCTGCCGGGGGCTGATGAGGAGGCTGAGACTCCCATGGCAACAGCTGGGTCTTCATCCCCCCACCCATTCTGTCTAAAGGCACGTTTTTAGTTCAGTGTCCCCTCGGGCCCTATATATCTCTCTCACCAAGGTCTCTTTCCCCCTCTTCAGAGGCTTCTACTTCCAACTGCTATCTATTTTATATATACACACGGTGGCGCTCGTGGTAAAGAACCCCCTCCCCCACCCCCACTGCCAATGCAGGAGACATAAGAGACACAGGTTCTATCCCTGGGTCAGGAAGATCCCTTGGAGGAAGGCATGGCAACCCACTCCAGTATTCTTGCCTGGAGAATCCCACAGAGAGAGGACCTTAGGGGGCTATAGTCCATGGGGTCACAAAGAGTCAGATACAACGGAAGTGACTCAGCACGCTTATAATGTAAAAAGATATATATGTATCTTTTTTACATCACATACACTAGTTGTTTTTATTATATACAGACAGAGATTTAAAAGGCAAACCTACATATAAGTCACTAGTACTGTCACCATAAAAGAGTTTCGTTTTCTTAAGCAAGCACAAAGTGTTAAATGATTAGTCCAGATAATAGCAAAATAATTGTTCCAGTTAAATTGTTCCCAAAAAATTGTTTCAGTTTTTTTTTCATCAATAGATTTTAGAAAATGCTTTGTGCTTTAGAAGAACACTAAACAAACAAAATTAAGTTTCTTTTCATTGTGTTTTGACTAGTATATTTTGAAAGTTTACTTTTTAAATTCTCTGCTTAACAACTGATTAAATTCTATTGAAAATGCACTTTTAAAAAAGGAGTTATGGATATTCAGGGTAAAAAATATGAGTGGAGATATACCAAAATTTTGGACTAAAACTACTTTTGTTTTATTTTATGCTTGTCCGTGAATTATGTGTCTCCCTCTACAGGTAAATGGTAGGTAATTGTACTAGTTTTATTGCTTCGATAGAAGAACTTGTATTTTCTCCTTAGTCGGCCAACCTTTATTTATCTGAAGGCCTCTAGGATATAATCTGTGGAAATAACAAAAATAGCTCTAAATATAAAGACCTGTTCAGTGAGAAATCAATATAAGTTTTTTGAGTCCATATACAAAACAAAACAAAAATGTATCTATTACCCAGAAATCAATATCCTTTAAGATCTCTTTTACTTTCTCCAAAACATACACTTCATGGTGGGGTCAGAAGGCTACCCTAATTTCACTGATAATTTTATAAGGGTATAAACTTGGGAAAAAGGGGTCTTGCATTTATTCTTAGTTCTGCCTCTAAGTAGCATTTTTTTTTTCTCACTAGGACTCATTTTTCTCATTTTTAAAACAGAGAACTTTAAATGCATTTTCTCTCAGTTACATTCTCACCATGAAGATCCTCAATTTAAATATGACTAAAAAAGCTTCCCTGGTGGCTCAGAAGGTAAATAATCTGCGTGCAATGCAGGCGCCCCGGTTAGATCCCTGAGGAAGATCCCCTGGATGCCGGCAGGGCAACCCCACTCCAGTATTCTTGCCTGGAGAATTCCATGGACAGAGGAGCCTGGTGGGCTACAGGCCATGGAGTTGCAAAGTCTGACACAACTGAGCAACTAACAAAGGGACAGAAAATATGGAAATTACAAATACTGTAAAGTGATATTGTCAAGATGTGACAGGGTCTCAGGAGATGGCCACAGAACATTTTTCTTGAGTTAGCTTCGTTTGAAATTGAAATGCTCAAAAGAACTAACCGTGTCCCCAAAGACAAGGCTTTATACCAAAACCAGGGCTCAATGTCACCATGCAGGTATAGCTTGGCAGCTCTGACTCTCTGCTGCCCTCTCATGTTTCAGCACACTCTAGTTCTGCTATTCACTCTCAGCTAAGGACTTACGCACGTGAGCCTTGCACTAGTATGTGTACGTGTCTGTCACTCAGTCCTGCCCTACTCTTTGCAACCCTATGGACTGTAGCCCACCAGGTTCCTCTATCCATGGGATTTTCCAGGCAAGAATACTGGAGTGGGTTGCCATTTCCTCCCCCCAAGGCATCTTTCTAACCCAGGGATCAAACCTGGGTCTCCTGCATTGCAGACAGATTCTTTACCACCAAGACACCTGGGAGCCCTGCATTAAGTACAGGGATTCCTAAAGATGTGCTATCACTACTGTTTGCAAACAAAATCACAAATTAAACACACAAGTAAAGCTGATACATCACCACTATCCTTCTTCTCTACACTACCAGTTTTAAAATTAGCTTTAAAATTAGCTTTAGGATCAAAGCTAATTTTAGCTTTTTTTTAGGATCAAAAAAAAGGTCAGACACAGAGTAGAGATGTAGGAAGAAAACTTTGTGAATTACTCATGACAGGCTTCTGTTCCTCATCTAACTTATCTCCTTGAATTCCTGTAACAGCACCAAGAATTAGGAACTCCTATCTCCATTCTTCCAAAGAGGGAATAAAACTAAAGAGAGAGACAAGGTTTGCACTCAGGCCCAGAAAGCCACATGCCATCTTTCTGTTATACCACACTAAAGAACAAATAGCTCTTCAGTAGGAAGGCTCTTTTCTAAATGAACATTTGGAAGGTTTTTCTTTTTTTTCTTTTTTCCATTGTTACACTGATGTAGAGCTATGTATTTACCTATTATGGAGAACAATAAAATCTGGCAACTAACACGCTTCATCCCTAATGATATAAAATCAAACTTTTCCAACTTTAACTCATGTAAAATGGAATAACCTCCAAGGGGGAAAGGAGTGTTTTTAGTTCTATGTGAGAAAGTTCTAGAAGGCACAATGTGATATAGAGAGAGTTAAAACTTTTTTAAAGCTCAAGAAGTTGATTTATGGAGACTTAATTTTCTTTCCATCTCCCCTAGTTCATACAGAATGAATGCTAGACACAAAAACCAAATAAAAACAAGAAAAGAAAATGATGTATTGAGTGCTTATTCTATGCTGAGAGCATTGCACACATGAAATCATTTATTTAGCAACAGCTATATAAAATACAATCATTGCTTCGTAAATGGGAAAACAGGCAGAAAAAGGGTACGTAACCTGCCCAGGGCCACACAGCTATCATGATAGAGTATGACTTGGATTCTGGACATGCAGAGAAGCGCCTTCCTCCCCTATGAAATCACACACAATTCCAAGAGTGCCCCATCAGTGATGTTCTATGGAGGTGCTCTGCAGGGCTTCTGTGCACCAACATGGCCTTTTGGATCAACCATGAACTTAACTGCATAGAGTACTACACTGTTCCTCTAGAACCCATGAATAATTTCTAAGAAGGCCAAGTTCACCTTCAAGGTTGCCGCACTGACTGTTTAACACTCTCCTTCACCCCAGCCAGGGAGTGAACTTGGAGTCAGGTCCCACGCCACCGAGGGAGGAAATTCACAAGCACACCTTCCCCCTGTGTCTTGTCTTCTAGCGAAGCCTCACGATTTATGTTTTTAAGGGCCCACGTTCTCAGAATGAGCTCAGAGAGGAGAACGTCCCTTGCTGTTGCCTTCATTCCCCAACTCCCTCATTCAACTTTTCCACCTGTTTGCCATGCTTGGGCAAGGAAAAAGGCTTCCGTTTGCTAGCCAGTTCATTTCCTGTTGTGCTTTGTGACGAATACAGCTGCATGAAGCACTTAATGACAGTTAATACTTAATGACAGTTAATTAGTCTCCTTTCGTAGATATTTCTGTAGCCCACAGCCCCAGGTCAAGATCATGTGGGTACAAATGAGGCCACAATAACCTTGACACCCAGATGTCCATGACCCACCATTCCCCCTGGTATTGCTCCTGGCTTTAGCACTAAGTGAAAACATTTGGGAGCTTCTGTGGGGCCTCCCACATGTATTTAAGACCACTTCTGTGCCTCCTGAGTGGACTACCCTCTCTTTAATCAGTGCCAGATGCCTGCCATGATGGTCAGTCAGCTGCCCTGGCCATGCAGCAACCCCCAGCGCTTGGTGGACACAGTAGCTTCCACTGGTACCTGCAGCTGCTCTGAGGACGCTCTGTGGAGCTGGCTCATATGGAACCTCAAGCTACAGGAGCTTTCAGGGACCAAAACAGCACTGAGTCCCGTACAAACTGCGATGTCAGCTGTCTCGCTTATTGCAAAGGTGAAGGGGGCTCAGGTCTAGTGCTGGGAGCAAGGCTGGGAACCAGGTTCCACGTGGTGTCTCTCATTAGACGCGCCAGGTACGTTTGGGCTCTCTTATATTGTGGTCTCTGAAGAAGACATTTCTTACTCAAAGAACTTACTTTAATGTATAGGAATTTCAATTATTGTCCATCTCTTGACCAATGGCAAGAAGAAAACAGGTAAACCAGACAGACTGTGAAATGCCAGCTGAAAATCATCACCAATAAGATCTTGAAAGATAAACATGGTAAAGACAACCAATAATGTAATAGTCAATGGAACGCAAGTCTATTTGAAAGACATTCAGGAAAGACCAACATTAACAACTATTCCAGAATCACTTTGATGTGGTGACCACAAATGAGCCCAATTGAAAGGTCCTGATTGGACATGATGAAGTTCACTTTCAAGCAAAGTATAGTCACTAATAACGTAATAATGGGCTCCTCTGCATGTTACAAGCTGGACTCCAAGGAAGACACCTGAATCAAGTGAAGTGTGGGTCTAGTTTGGAGAATATGTTAATTGTCTTCTGGTAATAATTTTAGAAAACATAGGTTTTCTTCTCCAGGCAATTATTTTAATGAATCAATTGGAGTTTGAAGAAATGATTAAATGAGTTCAAATGTGGTTTCAGGTTCAGCAAAATGAGATCATTTGCTCTGTTTTTGGATCAGCTGAGGTCAAGCCCCATGTCTAAAATAGACTAAAAGGAATTGGAGTAATTTTATTCTTTTGCCCTTTACACCCTTCACCCTTCCATCCACTTCTCTTCCCCAAACATCTGTTCTTTTGATCTCATTGAGCTTTCATCTATTATATAATTACTTCTTCTCTCCTCTCCCAAATTGAATTTAATCTCAACTCTATGGGTCCAAAGTGGGAGTATTGGAATGGCGTTCCTTCCTACACACAACTGGGGTATTGATTAAACAAGAAGGTAACTTTTATTTATGTTCTGACTTTCATTAAACCAAACTAGCATATATTAACAATATGATGATAACACAAGCTCAGAAACAACATGTTCAACACTTTTAAGGTAATGCTACCTCTCAAGATATGAATGAGCAACGCTCAGCTGAGTACAAATTTAATTGTTTTTTGTTTTTTTAAAGGCACATTAGTTAAGTTTTACCAATAGCTTAAAATGGACAGCTTGTGAGATCAATGAGAGAAATGAGATGATAAAGAGGAAAGGATTAATTTCTTAAATACTTTAAAACTGTAGAAAAAACTGGTACTATAATAATTAGGTGGAATCTTGGAAAATATGCTTTTTTCCTAGACGTGAAAAGAATAATCTCCCAGATCTTTCTTACCTGTTAGGGTGGCTTTGTTGATGGATGGTTGGTTGCACATGGGTGATCTTCTGACAAAGAGAGAAAAACACAGAGCCGTAAATATGTGATATTTTGTTGGTTTCGGGACTCTCTGAGTCATTTCAAATACACCATTTAAATGTAAGGATTATTTTTAAGTTAGGGTAAGCAAATGAAGATTTTTTTCATGCTAGCCAGTCAAATTCCTATGCACCCTTTGTACTATAGTTCAGATCAAAAAAAAAAAAAGCTAAATCTCGTTGTGATAGACTTTGGGGTAAATAAAGCTGATGTAAATGTCACAGAGACATGAGAGAAGAGGAAGTCTTTATTGACTGACCATATTCAATTAAGCCAAGGCTTACAGAGCAAACACTGACTTTCTGAACTTGAAAAAGCAGCGAGTCTACAACTGGTTTCTCTAATGCAACGTTATGAAACTTTTATTTTTGCATAACTCGACATGATTACCTATACATTATCAGAAGTGAATGATTCCTTGTAAACTATATTACACTTAGAGAACCTGCTTCAACTTTTTCCCATTTTCTTATATTAAGAAACATCTCTGATACATTTGTTAGAGAGGTATATTAACAACTGGCCCAAATAGATCCTGCTGAGATTTTAGAAACACTATAAGGGTACTTAAGTCAGTCTTATTTAGTAGTCTCTAATTTTTCAGATGTTGGTGAAGTTTCACAAGATGATTATAAACCCTCTGGTGTAAAAAAATAATAATAATGCCATATGATTAATCTGTATTCCCTGCAGAGCCCAGTTCAATGTATTCAGTATTTAATCAATTATGTTGAAGAAAATATCACTTATGGAATCTTAAATTTTGTTGAAATGTAATTTTATAAAGGTGTTATCACTCTGTGATGGCCTAGAGGTGTAGGGGTGTGTGGCAGGAAGGCTAAAGAGAGAGGGGATACACACACATACTTATGACTGATCCCTGTTGTATGGCAGAAATCAACACAACATTGTAAAGCAATTATTCTCCAATTAAAAAAAATGAAGTTACTACAATTGAAAGCTCTTAAAAATAGTGATATTTAAAACATTTTATAAAATAGATACATTCAAAGATGTCTCAAAAGTGTTTGTTTTCATTTTGGGGGGTTGTTTTGGTAGTTCCAGTAGTGGCTAACCCTTACTAAGGGCTTAATGCAAGGAGATCCAGCCAGTCCATCCTAAAGGAGACCAGTCCTGGGTGTTCTTTGGAAGGACTGATGCTGAGGCTGAAACTCCAGTACTTTGGCCACCTCATGCGAAGAGTTGACTCATTGGAAAAGACTCTGATGCTGGGAGGGATTGGGGGCAGGAGGAGAAGGGGACGACAGAGGATGAGATGGCTGGATGGCATCACCGACTCGATGGACAAAGTTAAGGTGAACTCCGGGAGTTGGTGATGGACAGGGAGGCCTGGCGTGCTGCGATTCATGGGGTCGCAAAGAGTCCGACACGACTGAGCAACTGAACTGAACTGATCTGTGTGTCTGACATTTTGCTAAATGAGCACTTTAGATGGATGATCTCATTTAATCCTTACAACAAAGCTTAAGGTAGACAGTTTCATTGTTCCCATTTTACCAATGAGGAAAACACAAGCTTTGGAAATTTAAATGGCTTCTTCAAAGTAAGAAAGCTGAGATTTGTGATTCCAGTGCCCCGTGCTCTACTCTGTTGCCTTATTTTTCAGGCAGCTTTTGTGGAACCTCTGCAGATGGCAGGTTCCTGCAGAGCCTTGGTCCAATCTGCCTTCCTGAGATGAATGATCTCTTAGCAGGGCTGGGAGGTACATGGGGAAAGCAGTCTGGTACTTTTTAAATTCCCATTGCCTGGGTTCCAGTCAGCCTCTGACTATGTTTCATTGCTCTTAAATTTACTGATATCAGTTTGGGACTGAAATTTTGCATTCATTTGATTGAAAATGCACCAAAGTTAACTTCTGAGTCATTTTAGTTTTTATTATGAAACTTAATTAATGCTTCATTAAAAAGAAAGGTTAATGTTTCAAACTGCTGCTGCTAAGTCGCTTCAGTCGTATCTGACTCTGTGCAACCCCATAGACGGCAGCCCACCAGGCTCCCTGTCCCTGGAATTCTCCAGGCAAGAACACTGGAGTGGGTTGCCATTTCCTTCTCCAATGCATGAAAGTGAAAAGTGAAAGTGAAATCGCTCAGTCATGTCCGACTCCTAGCGACCCCCATGGACTGCAGCCTACCAGGCCCCTCCATCCATGGGATTTTCCAGGCAAGAGTACTGGAGTGGGTTGCCATTGCCTTTGAAATAGTTCTGGTCTATATACCAATAGTCATCTACTTGCTGAGAGTTTATTATTCAAATCATTTGTATAATGACTGGGCTTCCCGGGTGGCTCAGGAGTAAAGAATCCACCTGCTAATGCAGGACACACAGGAGTTGCAGGTTCGATCCCTGAGTGAGGAAGGTTCCTGGAGAAGGAAATGGCAACCCACTGCAGTATTCTTGCCTGGGAAATCCCATGGACGGAGGAGCCTGGTGGGCTTCAGTCCGTGAGGTCGCTGGGAGTCGGACACAATTGAGCGACTTCATTTTCACTTTTTACTTTCATGCATTGGAGAAGGAAATGGCAAACCACTCCAGTGTTCTTGCCTGGAGAATCCCAGGGACGGGGGAGACTGGTGGGCTGCCGTCTCTGGGGTCGCACAGAGTCGGACACAACTGAAACGATTTAGCAGTAGCAGCTGTGAACATTTAGGAAGTATTGATTTTGTCTGGAAAAGGTATCGAAGAAATATTTTCTAAAACATTTCTATAGTTTTGAAAACCAAATCATGGGCTTGTTACTTATTATCTTCTTTTGATATCAACCCTACAACTGGCACTTGGGAACTTGATATTTCAAGTAACAACAGCAGAAAATATTAATCATTTGATCCACAGCTACAGTGATAAATCATTTAACAAAGAATGAACCAGAACTCACTTCTGGAATGGAAAATCTCAAGGACAAGGAAGAGCAGGGGGACAGGAACTAGCAGCAAGTTACCAAAAGTCAGCTGTGAGCAAGTGAGGGCTTGCAGGGGTCAGGGCTTCAGATATATCCTTCCAAACGCACTTCTTGTAGGATTCAGAAATGGTGGATTATGCAAGCTAGTGCAGTGAAAGTCACTCAGTTATGTCCAACTCTTTATGACCCCATGGATTGTAGCCTTCCAGGCTACTCTGTCCATTGAATTCTCCAGGCAAGAATATTGGAGTGGGTACCCATTTCCTTCTCCAGGGGATCTTCCCAACCCAGGGATTGAACCTATGGCTCCTGCACTGCAGGCAGATTCTTTACCAGCTGAGATACCACGGAAGCCCCTAGCATATACTTCCACAAAATCCAAGGGTGGGCTTGGGAGTGTTCTAGTGGCATTTTGAGTACCCAGTGGGAAATTATGGTTCCCTCAAGTCATGATGTGATGAACCATTTTGCCATATCCATTTTTGCTATCACTGAATAGAATAGAGTTTATCTGTGTGTAGACTGAGTCCTACTATTCTGATACCTGAGAAGGCTGATTGGGTTTGAAGCCATAAAGAAGGTACAAATCTGTTTCAATCAAAAGAGAGACTACAAATACCTTTGTGCTCTGTGTGTTCAGTCATGTCTCTCTCTTTGCACCCTGCCAGCCTCCTCTGTCCATGGAATTTTCCAGTAAAGAATACTGGAGTGGGTAGTCATGTCCTACTCCAGGGATCTTCCGGACCCAGGGATCAAACCCAGTCTCCTGTGTCTCTTGCATTTGCAGGCAGATTCTGTACCACTAAGCCACCTGGGAAGCCCAGAAAAACAAGTCCACCAGATAATACTGTTTAATTTGACTTCACCCAGGGCACTATAAGGCTGGTCAAGTTCAGGCATAAATTATGTTTTTCTACCCTCCTCTTAGCTGCTCTTTTCCATCTGAATCTGTTTTGCCCCTATGAGTCAGTTGAAAACCGTTGTCTCATATAGAAAAGGCCTCAGATGATCTCTCTGGGGACAGAAAGACTAGCCTGATGCCGTCACGCCTGCTGAACAACTGTCTGCCTGCCCACAGGTACAGACGCTGCTACTCAAATGACCAAGGCTGAAGGAAGCGTAAAAGGAATTAATTACAAAGCTTTTTGTTCACCTTCCAAAGACAAAAATCTCAATTTCCTGGACAAAAATTGAGGTTGAAAAGTTCAGAAGGGACACCAGTAACTTCATTTTTCCTGCAGAGCTGCGACTTTCCAAAGAGAAGGTGATGGAACTTGGAAGCTGCCAAATGCCAAAAGCACCAAGGGGGCTTGGAACATGGAAGACATGTTTGGTAATGAACACGCAGCCTGAAACATACCCTTAGGTTTCCCAAGCTGGATTTCTGTGTCACCCTTCCAGCCGTCAAGTGCGTGCAGAATAATGACTGTGCTGGGTATTACACTAGGCACTGGGAATTCAAAAATGAACCAGACACAACCTCTGCTTTCTGGGACCTGAAATTCTTAAGCAGCATTCAGACAAGAGAACGGGCAACTGCAATACTGAGAGGAATGTGCTAAAATAGGGATGAAGGGCAGAATGTAATCAGAAGGCGATGGACAGGCACAGCACCCGGGTTGGGTCCCGTGGGTGTGGATGCGTGTGGGGTGTTACTTAGAGACAGTACCCCAAATGAAATTACATTTTAAGCTGTAACCTAAAGAATGAATTACAGTTAGCCCAATGGATGAAGAGGGGAAGCGGGAGGTGAGAAATGCTTAGGCTGAGGGAATAGGACTGCAAAATTGCATTACCTGCAAAAATGTGAAAGCCAACTGAACCTTCTGAGTTCCATTCCAATTATTTGCATTGTGGCATTTATACTGATTTTTTTAATTTAAACCTTGTTCTGTCACAGAAAGTATGGGCATAACGGCCAGAGCTTTTTTTAGTCACAGGAAAAGTGAATTTGGGAGGTAGATTCTGCTATTATGAGATGGAAAGTTTAGATTTTTTTCTGTGTGTTCTTTAAGAAGTAGTAATTACAACAAAATTTTATATGCATAGATAAGTTCAAATACATTTTTATTCACTTTCCTCTTAATATTGATTTAATGAATTTTTTTCCTCGAAAATTCTTTAGAGTTGATATTTTAATGATAATATTATTATTCATAATGTTGTTGTTGTTTAGTTGCTATGTTGTGTCCATGGACTGTAGCCCACCAGGCTCCTTTGTCCATGGGATTTCCCAGGCAAGAATACTGGAGTGGGTTGCAGGGGATCTTCCAGACCCAGGGCTCGAACCTGAGTCTCCTCCTTGGCAGGTGTATTCTTTAGCACTAAGCCACCTGAGAAGCCCTCATTATTCATAATAGGTTATCACAAAAATGGAATGTGAATAACTAATCAGTTTTCCATTTAATATTGGAAAATTAATTTTCTTTTTTGTTTCACTTCCCATCTTTATTGGAACCCCCAAGTTATAGTTATTTTCCTTCTCATCTTTCTCTCTTTCAAACACTTCCTTCCCCTGTCATCCCATAAATCCCAATTTTGTTAACTGCTCATCCGAGTCAGTAACAGCAGGAGAATTAGAGATCTTTCCTGTGATATGAGTCTTCTCTCGTGGCTCAGACAGTAAAGAATCTGCCTGAGATGCAGGAGACTGGGGTTCAATCCCTGGGTCAGGAAGATCCCCTGGAGAAGGGAATAGCAACCCATTCCAGTATTCTTGCCTGGAGAATCCCATGGACAGAGGAGCCTGGAGGGCTGCAGTCCACAGGGTTGCAAGGAGTCAGACACAACTGAGAGACTAACACACACGCCTGTGATATGAGGCTTCCCCAAGTAATGGTTGTGCTAGAATTGAGAGGATGCCTTTGGGTTAACTTCAAGTCTTGATGACATTATTTGTCAATGGTTAATTTATGAAGTAAGCCCAAACTATAAAGTTACCCTGTGTGTGACAAGGCAGAGGACTGATCATGCCAGGTGATCTCTGACAGATGGAATCACCATATTTATTTGTCATCCTGATTCATTTCTGATATGAGAACCATCACTCCAAAGTATTTATAGTAAATTAACAGGACTTCATATGACTTAGTGTAAATGGTTAGACACCACGGCAATGATTCAGAGAAATCTAATATATTGCCTTGAGCTCAAGCAAACTGAGAAAACACTATTTAAAAGATTGGCTGGAAGGTGGGGGTAAAAAGAATAACTTACTTGCTAGGTGCTCGGTCTTGCAAATTAGTCAATGCAGCAAAGTTGTTTCGTACAGTTCTCAGGCTGGCCAAGACCTACAAGAAAAAAGGATTACTTAAACTTCTTGAAATAAGGCCCTCTTTGATGCAATATGAAATGGTTTGGTGATTTTTAAAAACAGTTTGCTAAGGGAAAGTTTAATATTGCTTGCAACTTAGCTTCATATAGTACTGAAGAATCTCCTAGCACCTGGTGAAGGTGACATGGATCTATTTGAAATCCAGAGAGGCCAGACTTAGGGATTTTCCAGATATTTGTCCACACTGTCTATGAATATGGTGACATTAGCAGCAGTTTCCATAGTGTTGCTGGATTCCCCAGTCAGTAAAACAGTATCCCAGGAAATATATAGAGAGGGCTGCTGTTGCCTCTTATATAAATTTGAAATCACATCATGTAAAATATTAAAGTCTCACTTTAGGTAAAAAATGTAAAACAAAATTATCCTCAGTATCTTCACCAAGAATGCTACAGTCTTGAAGTCAGCAAACTAAGTATACTTTAAATTGTTTTCTCACCTTTACCACATAGATATTCTAGTAAACAGAGATTCTCTTCTTCATTAAGGTTACCTGAATCATGAATTATAAGGTCTCAAGCAAAATGAGACTGCTCTGGATGCGTACAGCGTCTGGCCCACAGAAGATACTCAAGACAAATTTGTTGAATAAATGAGTACATGGACACGAACATATACACATACCAAGGGATCCCACTGTCTCTAATAACTCTTCCTTTTTCTACTTGTAGTGAAACTATAAAGTGGCAAAAGAATCTAAAGACCAGGAGACAGAAGTGACAAGAGTACTGTATCTCCACCTACCCCCTCACTTTCTCCTAGAATGGACAAGTCTCCCCAGGGTGGAGTCTATATTAGACTCCTATATTATGGGTCTATGCTGCTGCTGCTGCTAAGTCACTTCAGTCGTGTCTGACTCTGTGCAACCCCATAGACGGCAGCCCATCAGGCTCCGCCGTCCCTGGGATTCTCCAGGCAAGAACACTGGAGTGGGTTGCCATTTCCTTCTCCAGTGCATGAAAGTGAAAAGTGAAAGTGAAGCCGCTCAGTCGTGTCCGACTCTTCGTGACCCCATGGACTGCAGCCCACCAGGCTCCTCTGCCCATGAGATTTTCCAGGCAAGAGTACTGGAGTGGGTTGCCATTACTCTATATTATGGGTCTATATTAGACCCTATATTATGGGTCATCTGGGTGACAACCAGCATGTTTATCTAGAATATATATTTCAGATGTCTCATTAGGTACCACATAACAACCCAGGTTGCCTGGCTCTCTTACATAGTCAGTGTGTGAACTTATAAAATTCTACCGTCTCTTTGACCCTAAGTTTCTCATCTGTAAACCAGTATAGTAACATCTGGACTTCCCTGATGGCTCAGATGGTAAAGAGCCTACCTGCAATGCAGGAGACCCATGCTTGATCCCTGGATTAGGAAGATCCCCTGGAGAAGGGAATGGCAACCCACTCCAATATTCCTGCCTGGAGAATTCCATGGGCAGAGGAGCCTGGAGAGCTACAATCCACGGCATTGCAAAGAGTCTGACATGACTGAGTGACCAACAGGTTTTATAGCAACATCTGGGCTTTCCAGGTGGCTCATTGGGTAAAGAACCTGCCTGCAATGCAGGAAACACAGGCGATATGGGTTTGATTCCTGGGCTGGGAAGATCCGCTGGAAGAGGGTATATCAACCCACTCCAGTATTCTTGCCTGGAGAATTCCATGGACAGAGGAGCCTGGTGGATACAGTTCATGGATTGCAGAGTTGGATATGACTGAAGCAACTGAGTACACACGTATGCATAGTAACATCTACCTCAAAGGGTTGCCGTGAAAATGAAGTGACATGGCAGGTTAGGTGCCAAGAACAATGCTTGGCAAGCAGAAGGCACTCAGTGACTATTAGCCCACTATGGCGACAGTCTATGTAATGATTTGGTGTGTGCATAGGAAACTTACTTAAGACCCATCACTGACAATACACTGTCGGGGTGAAGTTTTTATAATTGCTCCAACAGTTCCAGAACTGTTTCCAGAATTTTGTCATTTGGCACTGACCTAGACTAAAGTCAGTCTAAATTTTAAGACAAAAATATCTCAGATATTTTTGAAACTGGCATTAATTCTTGTAAGTCACTGGGAAACTGTTGAGAGTGACTTCCCAGGTGGCTCAGTGGTAAAGAATCTGCAGCACTGCCAATGAAGGAGACTTAGGAGATGAGGTTCGATCCCTGGGTCAGGAAGACCCCCTGGAGAAGGAAATGGCAACCCACTCCAGTATTCTTGCCGGGAAAATCCCATGGACAGAGACGCTTGGCCGGCTACAGTCCATGACGTCCCAGAGTTGGACACGGGTGAGCATGCACAGGGAGTGACCTACAGCATCAGGAGTTAATGATGTTTCCTAAGGTGCCAATCACGATGAACTCAGTCACTGGAAAAATCTGGCTCACTATTGCATATGAACAACTCACAGTGCTGAAAGGTCATGCTGCCTATGACGAAGTACTCAAATAGCCAACTGCTGACATCAAACCATGATGTCTTTTATTAGGCATGAAATCTTGAATGATGCAGAAAGAATTCTGACAAATGATCCACTGTCATTAAACCATGCGGGCTAAATTTATGCTTTAAGAATTGAATATCAAATACACTAATTCAGCATTTTGAATAAGATTATTATACCCCCCTCCGGTTGATCCTTGTTCTAGGCAAAATGTTGACTTCAGAATTCTGAGAACTTCATTTTTAATAAGTTACATTAAGTACACTGCATCTGACAGCTGGACAAATAGAAATAGTATCACAGGTAATTCATGTTCTATGCTCACTTGAAAGCAAGCATTACTTCATGAAAGACATACTCCACTTGTTTTTCTGTGTAAAGGTTTCTGCCTTCGTTATAATGAAGATATTAAATTAGATAAATTTATTGTTTTTTAATTTAAATTTAATTTTAAATTTTGTATTTATTTTTGCATAATCTGTATCTTCACATGGTACAAAGTTTAAACAAAAGTCAACTGTCTCCTTCTCAATAACAAGATAAAAATCAAAATTATTATTCCTGAGAGAAGGCAGACAGATGGGCTCTGGGAGGGATACTCAGGGCATTAAAATATTGGCACTGTTCTAGTTCTTAAACTGCTGGTTTTTATTCTTGTATTTCGGAAAGTCACTAGATAATTTCTCTTATATGGGTGAAATATTTCAAAACAAAAAGTGAAGAAAGAAATTTCCCTTTTAGCTACCCCCCCCAATCAGCTGCCTGTCCCCTCTCCTCACTGACTTTATTTTTAATTTATTTTTTGATTAGAGTATAATTGCTCTACAATGTTGTGCTAGTTTCTGCTGTACAACAAGGTGAAGCAGCTCTAAGTATACATATACCCCCTCCTTGTTCAGCCTCCTCCCACCTCCCCATTCCACCCACCTAGGTCATTACAGAACATGAGCTGAGCTCCCTATGCTATACATCAGCTTCTCACTAGCTATTTATATTATACATGGTAGGGTATATATGTCATTTGTTGACTTCTAGATTGTCTCCTAAATTTCAGTTTTACAAACACTGCCAGTAAATAACCTGGTAGCTATATCATTCCCCATGGGTGCAAGTATTACATTATTTTTCTTGTAGTAAGACAAATAGCAGGGCAGACAGTAGGGCAGAAAGCAAAGAACTAAAGAGCCTCTTGATGAAAGTAAAAGAGAGTAAAAAAGTTGGCTTAAAACTCAACATTCAGAAAACTAAGATCATGGCATCTAGTTGCATCACTTCATGGCAAATAGATGGGGAAACAGTGGAAACAGTGACAGCCTTTATTATTGGGGGCTCCAAATTCATTGCAGATGGTGACTGCAGCCATGAAATTAAAGATGCTTGCTCCTTGGAAGAAAAGCTATGACCAATCTAGACAGCATATTAAAAAGCAAAGACATTACTTTGCCAACAAAGGTCCATCTAGTCAAAGCTACGGTTTTTCCAGTAGTCATGTATGGATGTGAGAGCTGGGCTATAAAGAAAGCTGAGCTCTGAAGAATTGATGCTTTTGAACTGTGGTGTTGGAGAAGACTCTTGAGAGTCCCTCGGACAGCAGAGAGATCCAACCGGTCCATCCTAAAGAAAATCAGTCCTGAATATTCATTGGAAGGACTGATGCTGAAGCTGAAACTCCAATACTTTGGCCACCTGATGTGAAGAACTGACTGATTTGAAAAGACACTGATGCTGGTAAAGATTTAAGGTGGGAGGAGAAGGGCAACGACAGAGGATGAGATGGTTGGATGGCATCACCGACTTGATGGACGTGAGTTTGAGTAAACTCTGGGAGTTGGTGATGCACAAGGAAGCCTGGCTTGCTGCAGTCCGTGGAGTCGCAGAGTTAGACACAACTGAGCAACTGAACTGAACTGAACTGAGGGCAAATAACATTTCATAATGTTATATTAAGCATTAACTATTATCTTCTGCATCATGACATTTATGATAGCAGCGGAAGTATAAATAGAAGTGCCAATCAAATGTTACAAGGGGTGTTGCCCTGGGCCAAGTTCAGTGATCCTGGGTGACACAACCCAAAGGCACTGTGTTAGACTTCGTGGTTTCTCACTGGCATTGGAGAACATAAAGAGTGAAGCATCTGCTACTGCAGGTTGTAGGGGAAGAACCAGAAACAGTTTCACACAAGCCCCTGAGTTAGGGTTTAATTATTCACTTTTGTTACAGAGCAGCTCTCATGCCCTTTGAATTCAAACCTTTAAGCGCTGTAGTCAGAGCTCTAACACTCTGATGGTTTTCATCAGTCTTTAATGATTACTAACCAAAGGTCCCTGAGGTTTTTCTCCCATATTAACAGCTCAACGGTTACAAAATTAGGGTCATTTCTTTTTCTTCTGCCCCTCCAAGCAAAAGCATAATAATTCAAGGTCAAAATACATTGGGAAAGAGGAGAACATTTTAGAAAAGATAATTAGGACACTGATATGGAAATTTTTGCACACAGTTGTATTGGCCTGTAAGAGGGATCAAATGTTATTTACACACATTAATCTAAGACTTTCTTGGGGTTTTTTTCTTTGGCTGCAGCACACAGCATGAAATATCTTAGTTCCCTGGCCCCTGCTCCCTGTGTTCCCTGCAGGAGAAGGGAAAAGTCTTAACCACTGGACTGCTGGGAGAAGTCCCCTTTCTTAGGTATTTCTCAACATTTATTAACCAAAAAGAGTCCCTGAAAATGGCAGACAAATGTGGATTTCATTAAAAAATTAAACATCTGAACGTATTCACATAAAAGGAACGTGTACTTCTATATTAATAGTTCCTGGAAAAGACTTAAAGAGGAGATTGCTTTTAAAAAAAAAAGGGCAATGACAGGCCTGTTAAAAACTCATGCTTAATAAAATAACAACCAAGAAGTAAATAGCTTTGAGGATGTTTTCATTTCGGATACACGTTAAGCCACTAGATGGCATTAAAACATAGACCATGAGTTGCCACAGGCCTTAGATCGGGTGGGGCGGAGGGGCTGAGGAGCGAGAAAGAACTCTCTGTCTTGGTTTTGCTTCCAGAAAAAATAGTGGAGCCAAATTGTGATTATTTACAAGATAGAAAGGTCATTTTGGCAGAAAATCTCTTTCCAAGTTATGTTTGGTTAAACTATATGAGCTTGCTGTCTTTGTATGCCACCAAAGGTTGAATATTGATAATTTCATATAGTTCAACCCCAAAAGTATTTAGATTCCTAGAACATGCTACTGAAATTTATTTTAATGAAGGATAAAAAACCCAACAGGTAGACGCAACTGAAATCTGATGATTTTCTTCTTTCTTAGAGAAAGAAATAAGGAGATCCTATTGGATTCAATGACAAGACCACAAGATTGCTATTTCTGGGTGAAATGAGGAAAAGACATACAGAGGCATTTAAAAAAAATCAACAATGTCCCATTACCATGGGACAGTAATGTTCTACAAGGTTAATAACCACCACGTTTTTCCTAAAATTACCCTAGGTGCTATAACTTCAGTAAGAGTAAAGGTGAAATGACTTGGCTGTTCCTACTCTGTACTTTTAAATCAAGTATATCTCGCTCCATCTGAATGATGTGAGGGTGGGGGATACAAGATAATATCTGGATATTTTCTGTCCTTTGTTGAACTAAAGATTCCACTTCTTTGAATACTGCACACTTCCAGGGGAGGATTCTGATTGACTAAGAATTTTACATGGCGGTCATTCATGATGTGATACAAATAACGGAAAAGGTGGAGCCAGAGACAACTGATTACAAAGCAGGGTTCCCTGTACTGCATCAGTGTTGTGTCTCCTTGGAGTTCCTTGGCCCCTCAAGATCTCTGGCCAAATTGAGACTTCACCCTTGGGAGGAAAAGGTCAGCTACTAAGTGGCATCAGGTGACATGACACCATTCCTGTCAACACTTACTCTAAGGGAATACCCAAACCCAAAGATTTCAGCATAAGCACAGGAGAATATTTCAAATGTAAAACAACAAAATATTTAGAGCTGTTATCTTCCTGGGGAGCAAAAAGATTCTTAACTTAAGGGGGGAACATAAGAAACTAGAAGTGGAAACGTGTTTAGATTGAACACCAGCAAGAATTTCTAACCCTGACAGTGTTACAGACTTGGGAACCGAATATGGAGGGGGAGTGGAGGATCTTTGCTGAAGGTTATGTCTATGCTCAATGCTTTAGGTTCAGCTCTGTCCATCAAAGTGGAATATGACCTTGCACATCTTCCCAATTTCTCTCATAACCTAAGATTTTATTCTCTTCGCTTCACAGGAAACTGTGGCTGGGGAACCACAGGGAGGGATCCTTTCATGTTTTGGAGATGAAGGCAAAGCATGAAGAAATGAGTTCTCAAGAAGAGGCAGACAATGAGATGGGCTTGGAAGGAGCCACTGAGCAGCTGAGACAGCAGGAGGCCCATTGTAAAGAATTATGAGAAGGAAGCCTAGTGTGCTGTAGTTTATGGGATAGAAAGAGTAGGACACAACTTAGTGACTGAACAACGACAACAATACACACAGGAAAATAAACTGAGGGGCAGAAAGTAAAATGTCAATCTTTTAGGGTTAAGAATTATAGGAACTTTTCTTCTTCTTCCTTTTGCTCATATTTATTTTTTCTATGCCGAAGGTTTTATTTTGAAAGTAGTATGGCTTTTTTCATTGGAATAATCTAGTGTGAAATTAGCAATCCCAAAGCATGTTGGGAACGATGGGAATTTTTTGGCCTATTTCAACACTTCCCTGGATAACCTATTAATGTCTACAGTCTTCTCTGTCTATTGGCGAAAGCCAACTATCGTATAGTTGACCGATGATATTGGTTTCAACTCAAGTGACAAAAACATCTTACCATTTAAGCATTATAATATTTAGCATTAAATGGTGAATACTCCCGCCTATACTAAAACTTTGAGAAGGGACTTCCCTGTAGTTCAGATGGTAAAGAATCTGTCTGCAGTGCAGGAGATCCAGGTTTGATCCCTGGGTCGAAAAGCAGAATGGCAACCCACTCCAGTATTCTTGCTCGGAGAATCCCATGGACTGAGGAGCCTGGCGGGCTACAGTTCATGGGGTCGCAAAGAGCTGGACATGACTGAGCAAGAAACACATACATACATAGAGTTTTTTAGATTATATACTCTAGTAAAAGGCCATTTGTGAAAGCTGTGATGAAGCCACTTAAGAATCTGCAGCCTTGGGGCAATAACTACCTTCCATAAGGTGATATGAGTCATTAAGCTAATCATAAACTTTCCTAAGTAGATTCCAAGAATCTATATATGATTCAGGCATCATATATACCCACAAATTATACAGAGTGTTTTTTATTCTAAGGTCCAATTTCAAGGGTATTATTAGTAAGTACACATCCTAGTTAAACAGTTCATTGACACAGACTAAGTGATATTTTACATAATATATTTATCAGTATATCAATTATAATACTCTACAGAAAATGTCTGATATGTAAAAGACTAGATATCCTTAAAATTGAAGAGTGTTAATGGCAAGGTTCAAGTTGAAATTTATCTATCAATTAGTGGGAGACTAACACATATTACTTGATATAAGATATACAGATTACTTTTTTTCACATTTTACTACATATTTAAGTGTATTTTTCTTACAACAACACCTAGAGATTTTAGTTAGAAGAATAGTGACCTAAATATACTCAGGTTGGAATGATTGTTTTTACATTTGATGATGGTTATTTATATATTATTTTACCTGATTTACTCTGTTACTGAGCTTTAGATATAAAGTTATGGGTTCTTGACAGCTATCAATTAAAAGTCCTTAGCTTTGTATGATTTTATTATCACAAAATATGATGAAACACGATTGTAAATTTTTTTAACATAGAAATATAATTATTGGAAAGAACTAATGACCTCCAGCAAACTTTTAAGCAAATGAGACATTAAACTTCCAAAAGGGGTGGTGGTGGTATTCTTCTATTTTTAATAGCCTGCATTAATAAAAAATATCACTACATACTTTGCTATTTATGGACTCCTTAAATTTTGATCTAAATTATAGCAATCAAAAACTTCAGGAAATTTGGGATTTCCCTTGTGGCTCAGTGGTAAAGACTCTTCCTGCCAGTGCAGGAGATGCAGGTTCTATCCCTGGGCTAGGAAGATCCTACGTGCTGCAGAGGGGCTCTCAGTAACAAGAGAAACCCTGAAGTGAGAAACCCTCACTCTGCAACTAAAGCGTAGCCCCTGCTCACCACAACCAGAGAAAAGCCTGCACAGCAACGAAGACCCAGCATAGCCCCAAACAAATAAATATAAATTCAAAAAAAGTCAGGAAATTTGAAAAAGTGTTAGAAACATATATGATTCTGCTACCCAAACACTGCCATTATTCATTTTTAAAAACAATACCTATTATGAAATTTTGGAGATCAAAGAACCCTTGCTGATAACAACACAAAATTCACTAAGTATTTTACTTTCTAGAAATAAGCTTGGTGTTACTTCAATCTCTTGATAATAACCTTATGAGACAAGTAGCCTTGTGTCATTTCACAGAGGAGAACAGGCTTGCCCACGCACATTCATCACAAGAGCAGGTGAAAGGCTTTGACTGGGGTCTATCTTAAACCAGCTGAGTCCCCAATTTTACCAACTGGGGAAAAAAGTCATAGAGAAGTTAGTGAGTTGCTTATGTCACTAGCGCTAGTTGTGACGTAGCTAGCCTTGATTATGATTTTTTTAACCCTCTGGATCATTCTTATTAACAGTCAGTGTTGACTTTAAACTGGCTTTGCTCAGTCTCTCAGTCGTGTCTGACGCTGCGACCCCGTGGAGTGTAGCCTACCAGGCTCCTCTGTCCATTGGGTTCTCCAGGCAAGAATACTGGAGTGGGTTGCCATTTTCTGCTCCAAACCTGCTTCGTGCCCCAGGTTAAATAAGTTTTATCACATTCTAGAAGGAATGATGCTAAAGCAGAAACTCCAGTACTTTGGCCACCTCATGCAAAGAGCTGACTCATTGGAAAAGACTCTGATCTTTTCCAATGAGATCTGGAAGGGATTGGGGGGATTAGGGGCAAGAGAAGAAGGGGACGACAGAGGATGAGATGGCTGGATGGCATCACAGACTCGATGGACATGAGTCTCAGTGAACTCTGGGAGTTGGTGATGGACAGGGAGGCCTGGCGTGCTGCGATTCATGGGGTTGCAAAGAGTCGGACACGACTGAGCGACTGACCTGATCTGATCTGATCCCTAGTCTGCCCATACCAGTAGCTCCCAACTTTCCCTGAGAAAATACTGGGGTTTTAAAAAGTATACTGCCTGGGTCCAGATTTTTGGATTCAATTGATCAGAGGCGCAGCATGGGATAAAATCTTTCCAGGAGATTCTACTGTGTAACTAGAGTTGAGAAGCACTGGTCTATACTAAGAATATCAGGTTATCAACTACTTTATATTCCAAAATTCTTTAGATTTTTTTCACCTTCTAGTATTTCTGGGATCATGTGGTTAAAGTGTTTTCATGATTTGTATGCCTAAAAGGAACTCATAAACATAAATATGCCATTCAGTTAAATCTCTGGACAAATGCCATGTTTAAAAGAAGAGTAAATAAAGCATCAGGTTGAATTGGAATATTGAATTTCAAGCACTAATCATGTACCTAATTATACTAAATGTAATTTAATCCATGATATAGCTTTCTTCTTCTAGTGCTTATGTCAATTAAGGAAATGTGGTCCCACTTAAGTATGTCACTTGGACAATTTGTAATTTGAAGCAAAGATACTCTCTGGGTCTATGGATTTATAAGAAACAGACCAATATGGACAAAGTTATATTCTCTAGCATTGCTTTCAGATTACTTGAGTGAACCACAGACTTTGTATCTGTACTTGTGTTAGATTTAGAATGAAGAACCAGAACTAATCCCTGCCATTAAAACTTTCTGAGGACTGAGAAACCTGTCCAGCAGCAAGCTGTGCTTACCTGTGCAAAGGGAGTCACAATCAGGTCATCTCCATGTCTGAAAAAGAAACCAAATCCCATATTAGATGACACTGGTCACTCTAGGACCACTTTCAAGCCATATTAAATAGTATGTTTCATATTCATAAATCCCCAAGGAGAATTACAGTAATTACATCCTTATTCTTTAACACGTGTTCTTCTCAGTCACAAGGGTGAAGATGTGTCTTCTGGGATGTTAACCACTGACCAGTTCCCTAGGTAAAAAGAGGGGCTTCTTGATTATCAACCAAGGTCACTGACAGTTATTAAGCACACAGGATATACAACAGTAGAAACGGAGTTCCAGCAACAGGACCTGAGTTTACCCTTGGCTGCTTATTATAGGTATTACTGAGGGGCACCCAGGAAGGAGCTAGCAATGGCAGTGACTCCGGTGAGAGGTCCCTGGACCATCTAACACTGGAAGGTCCTGAGCATCACTGTGTGTGAGCCTTGGATGGGCTTGGAACTGTAGATGACACGGGGCTGCATCAGATGCTAATAAAAACCCAGTGGAACTTTTCAACTGACTCAGGTCCCAGCCGCCGTGGTTACTGGGGAATGTTACTCTGTGTGTACTGTTGCTATAGCAACCCGAGTGACACAGCACCAGGATGCAAGGGCAAGCTGTCAGCATGACGTCTCTTGGAGGGACAAGGAGAGGCAAGGAAAGTTGTGCCAACAGTCTACTTGGAAGAAAGTGAGAAACCCAGGCCCAGAGTTCGTTCGTGGTATTTCTTAGCATGAACAGTTTGTGAGAAGGATTTCCAAAATCTCCACGGGGTATATCTTGATGTAGGTAGCTGGAGCCCTTTAATCAAAAGGGAATGGAATTATTCTACACAGAAAGCTTCAGGACATGACCCTGAGAACACTGCAGCTGAACAGTTCGCTCACTCATGAACAATTCTGGAAAGGGCTTGAGTGACCTAAAACAACACTCAGGAAATATGCTTCAGCACTAGCGGCATATGGATGACGTTAGTAAACGGATCGTTAACAATAATTAGACCAGTTGTTTTGGTCATCATCGAGTTACACAGAGATCTTCAAATTCAAAGTGTGGGAAAAATAAAGGGATAGTACACGCTTTTAAGGAAATATGTGTTATTTTGCACCCTCTTCATTTCACAATTATGTTTTTGAGGGGCATCTGCGCTTTGGAGAGATTATGGAGACAGCCAAAATTTAACTCATACAAAATCTAGATACTTTTCAAAGATACAATCTTTGCTTCCACTTTATTCAATATAATTGCCTGATTACCAAGTTTATTTCCTAAGAACTTAGCCACCTTGACAAAGGCACAGCATCATTCAAATATTAATCCCCGGAAATGTCTTTTCATTTTTCACATGAATTACACTGGATTTGAATTACTCTAAACTGAAAAGCATGTGAGGATATATAAAAACACTTAATTCTATCTTTGGTTATATTTTACTCCCAAGCACTGAAAATAATTTATTTAGAATATACAATATTTAGGGTAATTTATCAATCTTGCTTCCCTTTCTCTGTCAAAGCATAAGAGAAGTTATAGTTTTAGTGATGAAGATATTTCACTCTTTTGACTTAACTTGACCAGAAATTGTTTTTGCCAAATATCTCAAGACTGTCTCATTTTAGTCAGAGTAGATTTCTAGCATTTCAGTGGCAAATGTCCTTAATAAATAGCTAATCTTTCCTTTTCAAAATTATGTAAGGTTTAAATTATCTCTGAATATATAATGAATGTATAATTTTTTAAAATGTCTTTGTCTAAGTGTCGGTCACTTGCTCTGGTTAACATGAGCTGAACCAGTCACCCGCCTGGTCCCTGGGGCTGGGGCAGCCTCTCCCCTTCCTCAAAGACAAAGCCTGCTGAGTTCTGAGCCAGCGCTACTGGAGGCAGGGGAATGTGAGGCTCCACAGGGCACTATTGAATATTCTGTTTTTCCAGGGAGAAACGACCACAGTCAACAACTACTCCCTATGACTTTGGCCATCCTTCTGCTACTTTTGCAGTATTTACTACAGCATTTTATTTTCTCCCCTCATTCTTTCTATAATAAGAAGCCAGCCAAATTGACAAGAAACCGAAAGAGAGAAATCAAAAAGCAAACCCTCACAGAGACTTCACTGGGATCCATCAACTATTCAAGTACTTAAATGAGGAAAAGCTTCTTGCCTTCTTAACAGATCAAGTTCAGCCAACAGCAGCACCTGAAAATAGAGCTTTGTAAACTAGTTCAAGATTGTGTGTGAAACGCACGTGCCAATGACCTTTCCACACTTCATTATAACCAACCCAGAAGGAAAAGGAGATGCAGTTAATTAGAAGAAAGTTTATACTTTATTGAGTGAAGACTTCTAATCCGACAAAGCTACAAAGCATTAGTGGCCACAAAGTACCTGCTGCTTCTGAGTATCATGCATTGCAAACTTCAGGATGACACGTGGCTGGATGAGCTAGTGCTTTGAAGAGGGGCCACGGGCTGAGGCTTACTTTCTGAATATTGTGTAAACTTTTTGATCTTCCACGCTTCCCTGTCTCTGGCTATAAAATCAGAAAGTCGTTCTCCTCTGGAGTTTGTCAATAGGATTAGGGAATTGATAAACATGCAGACAACGGTATTTTGAAACCCTAGAGTCTTTCTCCATTTAGACTTGAAACTATCACCTATTCATTGTCACCCTTGATCCCCCTCTTTTAGAAACGAATTAGAGAACAAGTATGTTCTTATTTTTAATGTGTACATTAAAATGTTTCTGGGAGCCCCAAATTAAACAGTGCATAAAGATACTTCTGGGAGCCCTGTTTGACAACACCCAAGAATTAGCCACAGGAGGAACTTTCTATTCACCACTCTTTATTCCCATGTTCGCAGAAGTACAGACATAGAAAACAAACAAACACATAATACAATATACCTGATCTTTTAAAAAGCCAATATATGCATATACCAAATATAAGACTCATATCGACTATAGAAACTTTGGAAAAAACAGAAAAACCTTGAGTCACCCAAAGATAACTGTTGATAACACTTTCCTTCTGGATATGTGAGCACATGTATGTTACACAGGATTTTTACAGACATATGATTTCTTACATACTTAGAATCCCACTCTAATTCCACTTTATATCTTGTTTGTAACACTAAACCTGTTGAATCATGAAAAATTTTACATGCCTTTATACTTTTTTTTTTTCATTTAGCAAAGTGTTTTATTCAAAAGCTTCTCAGCACCATCTAGCTGTCAGAAAGAATGGATGATATTCCCCTTTGTGTGCCCACCCAACTCCCAATTCCAGAGGCAGAAGTTGAACCATTTGGCCGGAGCTCCTTCTAATGATTATAATTCAGATCATCATCAGGTTTTGGTTGTTCTTTCATTTGCTTTCTATAACCCTCTACTTAACCATGACTCAAGAAGGGTGCCCTAATATTTGAGCTCTCAAAACTGCATGCTGCCTGATAGGATCACTGTCCCTCCTAGGCAGCAGTCAATGAATTCAGTTTTTTTCAAAGTAATTCTACGTGCCTCCAATAGCCAGGAATGGGAGGTTGATCAAAACTGACATGATTGCGTCCAATTATTTTGAACCATGGGAAATGCCTTTATGCTTTTAAATGGGGCTTCCCCAATGGCTAGGAGACATGGGTTCGAGCCCTGAGTCAGGAAGATCCCTGGAGGAGGAAATGACAATCCACTTCAGTATTCTTGCCTGAAAAATCCCATGGACAGGGTACCCTGGCGGACTACGGTCTAAGAAGGTCACAAGGAGTCAGGCACAACTGCGTGACTAAGCACACATACTTTTTAAATGGGCTTTCCAGGTGGCTCAGTGGTAAAGAATCTGACTCCCAATACGGGAGATGCAGGAGATCCCCTGGAAGAGGAAATGGCAACCCATTCCAGCATACTTGCCTGGGAAATCCCATGGACAGAGGAGCCTGGTGGGCTACAGTCCATGGGGTCACAATGAGTTGGACATGACTGAGCACGCAGGCATACTTTTAAATAATTTTTGATGACTGTAGCCTGTGTTTAGTAATCTCTAAACTTTTCAAGCAGATGTATATCTAAATGAATTGAAATGTAACTGCTAATTCTATTTTAAAATAAAACAGATTCTAATAACTCTGAGAGCCGAAGAATTGATGCTTTTGAACTGTGGTGTTGGAGAAGACTCTTGAGAGTCCCTTGGACTGCAAGGAGATCCAACCAGTCCATCCTAAAGGAAATCAGTCCTGGGTGTTCACTGGAAGGACTGATGCTAAAGCTGAAACTCCAATACTTTGGCCACCTCATGCGAAGAGTTGACTCATTGGAAAAGACTTTGATGCTGGGAGGGATTGAGGGCAGGAGGAGAAGGGGACAACAGAGGATTAGATGGCTGGATGGCATCACCGACTCGATGGACATGAGTTTGAGTGAACTCCGGGAGTTGGTGATGGACAGGGAGGCCTGGCGTGCTGTGATTCATGGGGTCCCAAAGAGTCAGACATGACTGAGCGACTGAACTGAACTGAATAATTGTATAAATTACTCAAATGTATTTTAGTTCGTTCATTCCTTTAAAAACAACCTAGTAAAAAAAATTGCTTATTTTGATAAAATGTTCATAAGACAAAGCCAAAAATTAAAACGCTACTTGAGAAATAGTGTTCATTGTGTACTAATTAAAGGCGATGCTGAATATGTCACGTGGCTACCCTTTTTAAAAAACAGAAGTATAGCTGATTAATGTCAGATCAGTTTTAGGTGTACAGCACAGTGTGTTGCTTCCCTTTTTTAATTAAAATCATGAAACTATGGTTTCAGACAATAAAAATATTCTGGAAACTTGGCAACTAAGACATTTTGTGAAACCACATATTTTCCCATAGGTATCATTTTTTAATGATTTGCTTTTCCAAAAAAATAATGTTGCTCTCTGAGAAAATATGAACGCCTCATTTAAGAATATAACAAATCTTTTAAAGTTACTTATGAAGGAGGCATTATGAATTCCATAAATTCCTAGTAGATACAATACTACTGAAACAATAAAAACAAAGAAAATCTCTTCTTCACTGTCTATCAGATTCACCTGAAAATACGGTTTCTCTGCTTTGCTTGGCCTTTTAGTTTAGCACTAGTTTCACTGTTAGTAAGAAGAAAAAAAAAGACTAGTACTTCCACTATGGGACCCCAGGGACTGAAGTTCCTATAACATGAAGCCGACATCAGCCACACCTGAAAGTAACCTTCTTTGTTGCTACTGGCCACTTGGAATTAAGGTGACCCACTTAACACAAAAGCGTGGTCAAAATCACAACTACCGAGACTTGAATTTTGGCAGGAATGTCCAGGAACGTTTGAGTGAGGACTAAAAGTAACGTAAGTTACTACAAGATCAAAATTAAAGCAATTCAGTACTCTGTGCAGCAGCATGATTCAATCTGTATTTCTTCAGTATCAAATTCCAAGCCATTTGTGCATGTCTGTATGCACAGTTTCGGTGGTTTTTCTATAATCCTGACCATAGTTATCAGTCATCAAGCTGAAATGTTAACCCTCACTTGAAAATCAACTTTGCATTTAAAATCCAGACTAGAACCAAAAAGGAAAAACTCCAAATGGAGAAACGGACTTACAGCCCTTTCCTCAATTTTAACAGACAAATGAGCTAATACCTATTCTATGAAAACAGGTGTGTGAGAACATTCAAGTTCTTAACTTTATGAGGAAACAGCTTATGTACTTTTAACCCTTTCTTTTGGCCTAGAATTGTAATTTCCTAATAGACTTGAATAGTAACTTAAACTAACCTCCTTTCCACTGATGCTCAGCAAAATCACTCAATGTTTGTTGATTTCAGCACTGGGGGCCCTTTTAATATGTTCCTATTATTTTTTATTTCTTAAATGGGCTTTCAGAACAATTACTATGAAAAATCAGAGTACAAATATCCAAAAAACTGATAAATAATAGTAGTAATAATTTCAAACAATTATAATTATTATAAAAGAATGTGTGTGCTCAGTCGCTCAGTTGTGTCTGACTCCACAACCCCATGGGGTTGTAGCCTGCCTGGCTCCTCTGTCCACAGGATTTCCCAGGCAAGAGTACTGGAGTGGGTTGCCACTTCCTTCTCCAGGGGATCTTCCTGACCCAGGGATCAAACGGGCGTCTCCTGCATCTCCTGCATTGGCAGGAAGATTCTTTACCACTGAGCCACCTGGGAATCCCCTATAAAATAATAATAGTAATTAATATTTATCAAACTATTACTATGCACTAGGCACTATGCAAAAGAACATTACACTGATTATCCTGTATTAGGTTTTTTTTTTTTTTTTGTGGATTAGGAACGGGAGGCCTAAGAAGGACAAAAAAAATCAAATGCCCATGGCATGATGGAGCCAGCATTCAAACACAGGCAGTATGACTCTTGATGGGTCTGTGCTTAAACACTGTGCAATTTGGCATCAGTAGTGGCATTTATCAATGCCAAAAGCACATTCCAAACAATCCCTAATCTCTAGTACATTTTTCATTTCATGAAGCTGATATATACCATAAAGACAACAAATGGAAGAGTTAATGTAAAAATGCAGAACAAAACAAATCACTAAAATGACTCACAAAACAGTCTCTACCCATCTACTGATTTTCATGTCCTTCTTCCCTAAACTAAAATAAGATGAAATCAAATAATTTTTGGTTTCCTACTGAGGTGATAATTCTGGCTGAGAGTTCAATATCATACGTTCATATTCAGAGTGCAGCTAAATTACATGCATGTCATACAAAACAAATGTCTCAGGAGATGGCATTTATGTGCATATGCATGCATAGGTAAATACCCCCATATAAATCTATTTATGTATACACTGTGTATACATAATGTATACACATTTCCCTAGGATTGAGTGCAATTCTAGGGAAAGTATTTTGATTTTCTGTCTCTGTATTTCAAATAAGGGAGGATAAAAGTATTGTGGAGCAAAAGGTGCATCCTTATCAGTATAAGGAGAATTTACTCTTATTTTGTCTGTACCACTCAATGTAAAAACCCTTCAAACACCATCTGCTCTGCAAAATTTCATTTTAAGGTATATTTCCTAAGATTAAAAGCATATAATGTCAATGCAAGGTCATTCATTGTAACAGATGTATGTACCACTCTGGTAGCGGACAGAAAGTATATGAGCAATCTCTGTGCTTTCCTCTTAATTTTGCTGTGAAACTAGAAATGCTGTCCAAAGGAAAATCTTTTAAAAAAATAAATAAGTTATATCATATAACTTTAGAAAGGAAAGTTATATATCAAAGTCAGACATTGAAAGCTATTTAGTCTTCTAGAATTTAAATCATTTGCTCACTGCTTCCTCACATTTTAAGAATGAAGGTCTGGCCTGATATTTGACCAAAAACATTCTTAAAACAAAACCCTTCATTTTTTTGGCCCATGTATGCTCATACCACATGCACTGATAAGAAAGTAAATGAAACTGGAGCTAATGCAACATAAGCAAACATTCTCTAGTCTGAAGGGTAATCTCTTCTTTCTTTGTCATAAGACAAAATTTAAGGCTTCATTAGAGAATACACATGATGCCAATAAATGGCCTCACATGTGTTAAATGACGGCATGAAAGATGATCCACTGTCAAAATTATACAGCAAAAGGTTTTCTAGATGTAAGAAGTTAAAAGCGATTTGCGAACATAGAGACATTCTCTAAGCCTATTTAGTTTGTGTAATAAAAGCCAATACGAGAAAGGGATCCTTCCAGGCATGTGAAGGCACAAATCATTGTCATGTAATGGTGATGCCTGACTTCCATGGAGGGGGAAGGAGGACAGGAAAGGGTTGAGTACACAGCAAGCTTTCTGAAGTGTCCTCACTCCGTTGTAGGAACAGGTTCTTCTTTCCTAGTTTATCTCACTTGACAGACCTGTTCTTAACATCAGTGGCCCTGCCTGCTCGGTTTTTCTCCAAAATGGGTTCCCAGGGAAAAGATTTATGGGTGGCAAGAACAACAATTTTTTAAAAATCTGCACGAGGTAAAACAATTCTGTAGATTAAAAGAAAGTGAAAGTGAAGTCACTCAGTTGTGTCTGACTCTTTGGGACCCCATGGACTATAGCCTACCAGGCTTCTCCGTCCATTGGGATTTTCCAGGCAAGAGTACTGGAGTGGGTTGCCATTAAGGAGAGACATGAGAGTAGGATGCTTTCTGTGCAACTACTGTGTACCGATCCTGCTCTACCGACCCATGGAATTTAATTCTGATGCCTCTGCATTAAATGGATGCTCATAGTCCCATCCTAAGATAAAGAACTGGGTTCAGAGAACTTGAGTAACTCATTGGCAGTCATGCCCTTGGCAAGTGGCAGAATTTAGTGGTTTCCAAAAATGCCAGGCTGTGACCTGGTTCTTGCCCAACAGAATGTTCACTGGCCTTTGTGAAGAAGAGAATAAACATGAACCAAGGAGTGAGTTTTTTAAAAAAAGACACATTAAAAAAAAAAAAGAAGCTAACTGTACTCCTTTGGAAGACTCATTTATTATGAGAATATGTGCCACTCTCTTTATAAAAAAAGTCAAGTGAAATGCCTTTGGAAAATAAAATGATTGTGTATATCGATGGGAATTTCCTTGTTAAATAAATAAAGTCATTTATCTGACAAAGTAAGCACTTAGTAACCCGGTGTCAGTCCCCACATGGCTTCTGAAGTTTTATTGAGTCACGAACTCCCAAGGCATGAAAAAGAGCAGTGGAGCTGGATTTAAACCCAGGCTTTAAATACTGTTTCACTTCTACTGCACCATGCTGCTTTCTGCATGCACAAATAGATTCAGGCTCTTCTGAAGCCCCATAGAAGTCCATATTCTAGATTCTAGAACAGCACGGCCCAACAGGTGTTTGCAGCGGTGGAAATGTTCTCTTTCTGTGCTAAGTATCTACCAGCCACAGTGGCTACTTACGGCTCAAAATGTGGCTAGGGCAACTGAGGAACTGAAGGCCACTTTTATTGAATTTTAATTAATTTAAATTAAGAGAAATCTGTCACCTGTGGCTAGTGACTTCTCATCTCAACTGGTGCAGCTCTTGAGCAATTTTTACAAAACTTCAGTTACAAATTTTCCAAGGAAGACAATGTTTTATATAACCAAAAAAAAAAGTCTACTCTAAGCTTAAGGGCAAAAAAGCACTGATATATTAACATAACAGAAAATTTTGATTATTTGGCAAAGAGCCTAAGTGGAAAGATCTGCCCAAGTGCCCATCAAGATTTTCCACCCCAGAAAGGGAAATAAAGATTTTAGTTCAACTGCTTTAATTTTTCTGTTCTCACCTAGAGACTACTGTACCTGCCAGCAAATGCCAAATGAGGGGTTCAGCCGCAGCTGTTGGTCGATATCACTATGTTCAAGGTCAAGATACCTGGATTCCAACTCACGTTGTGCATGTGTGTGTGTGTGTGCATGTGTGTGTGTGTGCATGCTGAAAAGACACACTTTTGAGCAGAATTTTGTGATTTCTAAAAGTGAGCTAATAATACTTTCTCATTTCCTTACATGATTGTTTTGAGGATCAAGTATTGAACTTCACGGGAGAAGGCTATGGCAACTATAAAAATTATACAGATGCTGCTGCTGCTGCTGCTAAGTTACTTCAGTCGTGTCCGACTCTGTGCGACCCCATAGACGGCAGCCCACTAGGCTCCCCCATCCCTGGGATTCTCCATGCAAGAACACTGGAGTGGGTTGCCATTTTCTTCTCCAATGCATGAAAGTGAAAAGTGAAAGTGAAGTCGCTCAGTCGTGTACGACTCTTTGTGACCCCACGGACTGCAACCTACCAGGCTCCGTCCATTGGATTTTCCAGGCAAGAGGACTGGAGTGGGTTGCCATTGCCTTCTCCATACAGATGCCAGGCAAGTGTAAGAATAAATTCTTATATACAGTTCAGTTCAGTCTTTGAGTCGTGTCTGACTCTTTGCGACCGCATGGACTGCAGCACGCCAGGCTTCCCTATCCATCACCTACTCCTGGAGTTTACTCAAACTCATGTCTGTTGAGTCAGTGATGCCATCAACCATCTCATCCTCTGTTGTCCCCCTCTCCTCTTGCCTTCAATCTTTCCCAGCATCAGGGTCTTTTCAAATGAGTCAGCTCTTCGCATCAGGTAGCCAAAGTATTGGAGTTTCAGCTTTAACATCAGTCCTTCTAATGAATATTCAGGACTGATTTCCTTTAGGATGGACTGGTTGGATCTCCTTGCAGTTCAAGGGACTCTCAAGAGTCTTTTTCAAAACCACAGTTCAAAAGCATCAATTCTTTGGCGCTCAGCTTTCTTTATAGTTCAACTCTCACATCCCATACATGACCACTGGAAAAACCATAGCCTTAACTAGACGGACATATACATCACTTCCCAAAAAGTCTACTGACAGTAAAATCACAAAGGGTGAAACGTGGTAAACCTTGTAAAAATCCTGAACTTAAACTGATAACTCTGAGGTTTGTTTGTGAACCTTTATGGCATACTTTCACCACTCTTAGAGTGCTCCTGTGTCTGGAGAGCCGGGTTATAGGCAAGCTGTCTGTCTGGGAAACATCAGGTTCCTTTCCTAGAGAAATACTACAGATGGGCTGCCTGTGTACTAAGTTGCTCAGTCATGTCTGACTCTTTATGACTCCCATGGATTGTAGTCCGCCAGGCTCCTCTGTCTACAGGATTCTCTAGGCAAGAATACTGGAGTGGGTTGCCATGTCCTCCTCCAGGGCATCTTCCTGACCCAGTGATCAAACTCATGTCTCTTATGTCTCCTGGGTTGGGAGGCGGGTACTTTACCACTAGTACCACCTGATGAGCTACCTTCAAACAAATGTAAGGCAAACAAACAAAAAACAGTGAAACATGTAGGAAATTTTACCTACTCTCTATAGTAGGTGGGAAAAAATGAATGGGGACTCAATATACTGAAGATAAATATGAACATAAAAATACATAAAACTAAAGTATGTTGTTAACATGCAGAATTAACTCTGATTTGTTGCAAAAAGTTCTTTTCCCAACTGCCTTCTTTTTTTTTAGTTTCTGTAAAAATAAACTCATAATTGAAAATAATAATGACTGAATGAAGGTTTTACCAAAAAAAATCACCACAGAGACCTTTAGATAACACATAAACCATAATGCTTGTTTTCTGATTTTTCTGGCAAAAACCAAAAATGAAACAAAGGAGCAAAAAAAATAAGCAGCCAAACAAAATGGCCCTGATGCACGGAACAAATTCAGTCTGAAATTCTCTAAGTCCCAAAGGAAAAATCAATGTTGAGACACAGAAACATGAGATCTGTATGCAGCCCTGTTCTCCCTGGAAAGAAAACTGGGAGCCCAGAGGACTTGGCCTTGGGACCATTGATAACATTTTTTGGCACGCGATGTCAGGCACTGAACTGCTTAAATGATCTCTTGTCACGGTGCAGACTCCAACACTGGCAGATATGCCAGCAGATGGCCTTTTTGTTCTGCTTTTAACTTCTCTACTTGCATGGACAGTTTGTAGGAGTTAAGGTCCCACATACGTCTAGAGGTTGACTATCCAGAGCATGTGTGCTTAGTCACTCTTCCATGTCCGACTCTTTGCAACCCCATGGACTGTAGTCTGCCAGGCTCCTCTGTTCATGGGATTTTCCAGGCAAGAATATGGAATGGGTTGCCTTTTTCTCTGCCAGGGAATCTTCCTGACCCAGAGATCAAACCCCTGTTTCCTGTGTTTCCTGCACTGATTTGTCAGCGGGTAGATTTTTTTTTTACCACTGAGCCATGTCAATGACAAGTAAGTTTTATTTATCTAAGATTAAGAAAACCCTGAAGTCTTAAGACAATGAATGGAAAGCTGACACAAAAGTCTGAGAGAAATCTCAACAGGCAGATGGAATAAATCGGGGTATTTCTTCAGTGAATCTATACCTCAAGCATGCCACAAAGTGCTATGAATCTGATAACAAAACCCAGTGTTCAATAGTCCTGATTTTTTTTTTTCTGAAGAAAAAACACAGATCTGGTTGAAGGCTCTTTATTTCCTATTTGTAATAGCATATTTTAAAATTTTCATCTTACAGGGATTTAGTGAGCATGACTTAATCCCTAGTGTATTTTATCTCATGAAGCACATCATATAAATGTTCCAATAGTGTGATTATATTTCCTTATATGGTGCATAAAACTGTACAGATGACATTGAGATCAACTCACTAAGGATCTAAGACTGACAAACACAATCAATATTTAAAAGAAATGATGTGTAAATGGAAAGAGGAATTTATACAGGAATCTCAATAATGACTGGGTAAGTCTGCTTTTCTGTCTGGGTAAGAATCTAGATTTTTTTTTCATGACAAGAATGTATGATCCAAACAAAATTCTTTGACTTGTTGTCATGGATCTATGGTATCTTCAAGCAATACCCAGATATGGAATAGGTACGGTCAGTATTTGCTGAATGAGTAAAAGCATGAAACTCTCATTCAAAAATGCAGCCAATTGTTAATAATACCTTTATTTAGAATGTGGTAAAAGACACAGATTGGTTACCTCCGTTAGAAATCAAATTTATTCTTTCCCCGATCTATCCACTTCATTCCCACAACTCACTGTCAAGATTTAAAGTTCAGGAAATTGTAATTTTATAATGCTAGAGAGTGGTTTTGATTTTAGTTTTCTTTAGCTTGAATAAAGATGGCTAGGAGAAATATCAATAACCTCAGATATGCAGATGACACCACCCTTATGGCAGAAAGTGAAGAAGAACTGAAGAGCCTCTTGATGAAATTGAAAGAGGAGAGTGAAAAAGTTAGCTTAATGCTCAAAATTCAGAAAACAAAGATCATGGCATCTGGTCCCATCACTTCATGGTAAATAGATGGAGAAACAGTGGAAATAGCGGCTGGCTTTATTTTTCTAGGCTCCAAAATCACTTCAGATGGTGACTGCAGCCATGAAAGTAAAAGACGCTTACTCCTTGGAAGGAAAGTTATGACCAACCTAGACAGCATATTCAAAAGCAGAGACATTACTTTGCCAACAAAGGTCAGTCTAGTCAAGGCTATGGTTTTTCCAGTGGTCATATACGGATGTGAGAGTTGGACTATAAAGAAAGCTGAGTGCAGAAGAATTGATGCTTTTGAACTGTGGTGTTAGAGAAGATTCTTGAGAGTCCCTTGGACTGCAAGGAGATCCAACCAGTCCATCCTAAAGGAAATCAGTCCTGAATGTTCATTGGAAGGACTGATGTTGAAGCTGAAACTCCAATATTTTGGCCACCTGATGCGAAGAGCTGACTCATTTGAAAAGACCCTGATGCTGGGAAAGATTGAAGGTGGAGAGGAGAAAGGGACAACAGAGAATGAGATGGTTGGATGCCATCACTCTATGGACATGAGTTTGAGTAAACTCTGGGAATTGGTGACGGACAGGGAGGCCTGGCATGCTGCAATCCGTGGGGTCACAAAGAGTCGGACACAACTGAGAGACTGAACTGACTGACTGAGTATATAGAGGAAAGAGTGTTGGGATAAAAAAGCAAGCGGGAGGCCCTGGGCCCAGTATCTATAACTGATAGAACTCGATCCTCTTGTGTAATGGCCATTTGTCCCTCACAAGAAATAAGAAGACTTCGTAATTTTCAACTTGGTTCATTCATTTAGGACCATACTGTACTGAGAGCACTGTGTAGGTTACTGTCACTTTTTCATTGAAGACGGTTTTCAAATTTTCCTAATTTTAGTTGAGTCATTAATTTAATTCACACTTTGCTCTTAGAGGTTATGTTCTTTGTATTCACTGAAAAATAAGCCAGCTCTTCCTTGACCAAGGTTGATTTGAGTTTGCTCCCTAGCAGGAATTTGAGCTCATAAAATTGTACAGTGATCACTTTTCTTATTAAGCTACCATTCTCTCCACATTTTTTAAAAAGTAGATATTACCTTTTGTAAAGTATCAATATTAAGTCTGAGGTCAAAGCTAACTGCATAGTCAATCATTTACAAGTTTCAATAGTTTATCTTCACACTGCCTTTTTCTCTAAGGTTACGGGAGTTGAGGAAAGCTCGGGTGCCTTTTTTTTTTTTTTTCCCACAATTAAAATTAGAGTTGAAACACTGAGAAGCATCTGAGTATGGAGGAAATTCAAAATATTGTATGCTAAATATTAGGGCAAACTCTCCTAAGGACATAATAGAATTTTAGTAGCCTTAGCATGAAAATAAGGGGTTACTAGTAAGTTTGGTCAATCTCCATTTTTTTCCCCTCTGACTTAAGAACTTTTCATAACTAATATTTATCTCTACATGTTTCCTAAGACCTCAGGATATATCACTTTGGCAGTGATAAGCAAGCAATATTATTAGAACACATAATTAATTTTCTATTTTCAAAGATTGGAGCATAGTGCAAGGATAACTCAAACAAATGTTATAGTAACACATTAAAATGGACTGTTTTTACCCTGTGGCATTAACAAACATGATTATTCAAAACGTCAGAATATTAGAACTTCCTTTTATGATTTTTTTTTAGTAAGAGATTAGGAATATAAAATGTGTATTCAGCTGCTATTTTTAATTCCTTAATTTAAAAATCGAAAAAGCATATTTAACTAATTTATAAGTATTTTTAGCCATTTATAGATCTCTTGTGTTTTGAGCTAGAAATAAAACAACCCCAGGGACTGGAGAAATAAGTGGAATTTAAAAAAAAAAAAAATAAGAAAGAAGGTAGCAAAACAGTATTCTAGCAGCCAATGTCGTTAGAATATTCTGTCAATAGACTTCTTGAGATTTAAAGGCTGTGTGAGTTTAGGGTCTGTATCAATACCCTAATAACAATAATAATGATAGTAACTTGCCAACCTCCAAGGACTGGTAGAGGAATCCCAGGTTATCTGGCTCACTACCAAAATAATATCACTCTTGGCAAAAAAAAAAAAAAAACTATTTTGTCTACCTGAGGTAAAGAATAGGATAAATTATCAATTCTAGAGCTCATCCAGGAGTTCACGACTGTGAATCTACTGAATTTTTTCCTTTCTCTTAACAAAATATCTTTTCACACAGAGATTTGATTTAACTCCAATCCTAAGAATATGAATAAATAACTTAAATAAGAGGTTCTTAAACTTTCTCAATTCATGACACTCTTAATATTTCAGTAATTTATATCCTTGGTGGCTCAGTAGTAAAGAATCTGCCTGCAATGCAGGAAACTGCCTGAAATATAGAAGACACGGGTTTGATCCCTTGGTCAGGAAGATCCCCTGAAGAAGGAAATGGCAACCCCCTGTAGCATTTTTGCCTTGGAAATCCCATGGACAGAGGAGCCTGGCAGGCTACAGTCCATAGGGTCACAAGAGTTGGACAGGGCTTAGTGACTAAAACCACCAAACTACCACCACCACCAATTTTCTACAGCACCCCACCGGCCAAAAGAAATAAGTAACAGTGGAAATTATTAAGAGTTCAGTTCAAAGTATTTAACATGGTTCTGTCTCAACAACTGAGCACCCGTTGAAGACTATAGAACTTCTCACTTGGGAAGGAGCTTCACACTGCCTCCCTCGCTTCCTGCTTCACACTGATTTTCTGAGATGCTTGCTTCTTATCACAATTATCAACAACCCAGTTTTGCAAAGATATGATGTCACTGAACAAAAATTAATGATCCAAAGTTGAAAATGGAAACGATTTCAAGCTGTTCATTCTGTAGGTGACTGACAGATGTTTCTGTGTTTCCCTTGAAAATTTCAAGTATCTGTCACACCCATGTGAGCTGCCTGTGGTGGCTCAGGATACCTAAGCCACTATGGCCCTAGAGTAATTACTCTTATACCATCGAGTAAGAGGTGAGAACACTTCCTCAGTTGGGAAAACTCAGGAAATGGGCAAGGAGTTACCTGAACACAGCTCCTTTCTATATTTACCTAATGGTAGAGGACTTCTAAGGGGCTTCCCAGGTGGTGCTAATGGTAAAGGACCTCCCGCCAATGCAGGAAACATAAGAGATGTGGGTTCGATCCCTGGGTCAGGAAGATCCCCTGGAGGAGGGCATGGAAACCCACTCCAGTATTCATGCCTAGAGAATCCCACGGACAGAGGAGCCTGGCAGGCTACGGTTCACAGGGTAGCAAACAGCTGGACACAACTGAAGCAACTTAGCACACATGTGCGCAGAGCACTTTCAAATGGCAGATCAAGGTTAGAAAAGACAAAGATGCTCATTAGCGTTAACAAGATCTAAAAATCTAGTTAAGTGGAGCTACAAACTTTTCATACAGATCCAGTGAGGACTAGAATCTTTGTAATGCAACATTTCTTTTTATTTTCAGAGATAGCTCAGTAAGACCAAGAAGAATAATGTAACCTGCCTGTAATAAAAATGAATAGATATGTAAGCAATCATTCTTCCTTTTTCAAATTCAGTACTAGAGGCTACATCACCTCTACTCAATAGTCACAGGAAAAGACCAAGAGCAGCTACAACCGAAAACTCACAAAGGCTCAAGAGATGGTGAGGGACTTGCTAACTGCTAACTGGTAAGGATGCTGAACCCGAACTCCAATACTGTGGCCACCTGATATGAAGAACCGACTCACTGAAAAAGACTCTGATGCTGGAAGATTGAAGATGGGAGGAGAAGGGGATGACAGAGCATAAGGCGGTTGGATGGCATCACCAACGCGATGGACATGAATTTGAGTAGGCTCTGGGAGCTGGTGATGGACAGGGAGCCCTGGCATGCTGCAGTCCATGGGATCGCAAAGAGTCAGACTCAACTGAGCGAGTGAACTGAACTGAACTGAAGGAAAGGACAGAAATTTGACATGGGGTTGGGGGATAGTGACTCCTGGCTGGGAGAATGACCACATGGGACACTGCAAAGGCTGTTCAGTGAGATCGTGTATTTCTATATGGTGACAGGGACTAATTAGCTAGACCACCAAGTGTGCCCTAGCTTTTTATGGTACATCGGGTCCACTCACCTCCTCCTCACTGCCCCTCCACACCTCCCCCATATGTATCAGTATGTAAGTACAAGTAAAGGGCTAATTAGATTACCTAGATTCTCTGTATTACTGTTTATTCAACAGAAGATGGGGGACTAGAGGTCCATTATACAGATGAACTGAAAAATGTTCTTTTTTGCATTATTATTGGGGCATAATTGCTTTGCAATGTTGTATTAGCTTCTGCTCTACAATGAAGTGGATTAGCTACCTTTATATATACATCTCCTCCCTCTTGGACCTCGCCTCTCATTGCACCCATCACAGAGCACAGAGCTGGGCTTCCTGTGCTTTATAGCAGGTTCCTACCAGCTATCTATTTGACGCATCTACTCCAGTATTCATTGCAGCTCTATTTATACTAGATAGGACATGGAAACAATCTAAATGTCCAATAACAGGTGAACAGATAAAGAAGAAGATAAAGATAAAGATAAAGAAGAAGATGTAGTATATATACACAATGGAATATTAGCCATAAAAAGGAACAAAACTGGGTCATGTCTGTAGAGACACAGATGAAGTGTTTGTCATACAGAGTGAAGTAAGTCAGAGAAAAACAAATGTCATATATTAACACGTATGTGTGGAATCTAGAAAAATGGTACAGATGAACCTATTTCCAGGGCAGGAATAGAGGCACAAACGTAGAGAATAGACCTGTAGACCCCGTATGGGGGTGGGGAAAGGGCAGGACATACTGGGAGATTAGGACTGAAAACTGCTTTGAACTGATATGGTTTGACTGACAGTTTGTATTCAATAAACTCTTAGTTTTATGATTAAATTCTGTTTTTCTTGTCAGTGATAATATTCCTGTACTTTCCTCAGTGGCTCATATCTGACTATTGGTGAATGCAAATAACACTACAGCATTAGATCAAGAGCAACAGCAGAAGTAAACATTATCCAGAAATTAAAGTAGTTTTAAATGCATTTTGAAGAATTTAAGAGGGAAAAACTACATATCTTTTATGCACTTATCCATGTATTCTGTAATTTTCTCCATGTTTCTTCATGACAGCACATGGGTAACCTTCTGTTATACCACTTATTTTGTAAGTAGTATTTCCTACTTTTATAAAATACTTGTTTACGCTTTATGATCGTTCAAGTTTACTTTTTATGTATTTATTTCTTTAGTGTACTCATGATAATCATTAAGAATTTACCTATGTCTTATGGTTCCAAATAGGAAAAGGAGTACGTCAAGGCTGTATATTGTCACCCTGCTTATTTAACTTATATGCAGAGTACATCATGAGAAACGCTGGGCTGGATGAAGCACAAGCTGGAATCAAGATTGCCAGGTGAAATATCAATAACCTCAGATATGCAGATGACACCACCCTTATGGCAGAAAATGAAGAGGAACTAAAGAGCCTCTTGATGAAAGTGAAAGAGGAGAGTGAAAAAGTTGGCTTAAAACTCAACATTCAGAAAACAAAGATCATGGCATCTGGTCCCATCACTTCATGGGAAATAGATGGGGAAACAGTGGAAACAGTGTCAGACTTTATTCTTTTGGGCTCCAAAATCACTGCAGATGGTGATTGCAGCCATGAAATTAAAAGACGCTTGCTCCTTGGAAGGAAAGTTATGACCAACCTAGACATCATATTCAAAAGCAGATACATTACTTTGCCAACAAAGGTCTGTCTAGTCAAGGCTATGGTTTTTCCAGTGGTCATGTATGGATGTGAGAGTTGGACTGTGAAGAAGGCTGAGCGCCGAAGAATTGATGTTTTTTAATTGTGGTGTTGGAGAAGACTCTTGAGAGTCCCTTGGACTGCAAGGAGATCCAACCAGTCCATCCTAAAGGAGATCAGTCCTGGGTGTTCATTGGATGGACTGATGCTGAAGCTGAAACTCCAATACTGTGGCCACCTCATGCGAAGAGCTGACTCATTGGAAAAGACCCTGATGCTGGGAGGGATTGGGGGCAGGAGAAGGGGATGACAAAGGATGAGATGGCTGGATGGCATCACTGACTTGATGCACGTGAGTCTGAGTGAACTCCGGGAGTTGGTGATGGACAGGGAGGCCTGGCGTGTGCAATTCATGGGGTCGCAAAGAGTCGGACACAACAGAGTGACTGAACTGAACTGAACACACCATAGGCTTGTCCCTGGCTTCCATCTAAACCCCAATTGTTTCACCTTTGCTAAAGCTGGAAGATATGACTTTCAACCTGGTTCTTCATCCATCCAATATTACATATTATTATCTATGGGGTTTTCCAGCAATTTTCTTTCTAGTATTCTTATCCTATTCTCTTTCTATATTTTTTAGGTTTGGGGGCCATACCACAAAGCTAGTGGTATCTTAGTCCTTCAACTAGGGATAAACCTGGGCCCTGGCAGTTAAAGTGCTGAATCCAAACCACTGACTGCCAGGAAATTTCCTCTTCTCTTTATAATTGCAGTGTGGCTCTTTTAAAGTCTCCCCCCTATTCTTAAGCTGCCCCATCCTCTTTCCTTTAGTTATCAATGGCTATACTTTCTTTTTTTTACTGAAGTACAGTTGATTTATAATGTTGTACCAATCTCTGCTATATAGCAAAGTGACTCAGTTATAGACATATACTCTTTTTTATACTTCCTACTTGCATGAAAAAGTAGATATCATAAACCATCAATTCTCTAAATATTTCACCCATCCAGCTCCAAATTTATATTTCCTCTTTTCACTCTTTTTCATCATTGTAAAGAATGCAGTACTTGTCTGTACTACTTTTCCAAGGTTAGTTCCTTCACTTGAGCTCATGATCATACTTTCGGTAGCAGCTACAACTCCATATTTAACCCTTTTGTCCCTCAGCTTACCTGTTCTGAATTAAAAAAATAAATTCCCTTGAACTCAATTTTCTCTCAAGCAACTTTAATTCTCTTTTCCCTTTTACTTACTAACCTTTTAAAGAGATGCTTGCACTTGCTGATGTCTCCACTTTCAGTTCAGTCCTCCACTAATTCTATTCTTCCAATTCTACTATCCCACTAAGATGCTTCTTCCAGTGGTCCTCCCAAACTTAGTCACTGCAAACAGTAACTGGTTCTTCGATTTTCTCCTGATCCTCTGCAGTGTTGTTTCTCTGTCCTTTTTCTTTAACTGTTGTCTTGTTCCTCCTACAGCTCCAGCCCCATTGTGTAAAAGTCAAATTCCTTATGCTGTCTACTTTCTACCCTGTCCCTATGTCAACATCATTGTTCATTTACAAGTTTGGGGTCAAAACTTCAGCATTCTCTTTGGTTCTCCTTGCCCACTGGTTGTCTCCCTACACACACACACACACACACACACACACACACACACACACACACACAGCCTCTTGCCTCTGGATTAAACTGTCATCCCACCCCAACTCCCTTGCGCACACACACACACACACACACACACACAGCCTTGCCCACTGGTTGTCTACACACACACACACACACACACACACACACACACCCCCTTGCCTCTGGATTAAACTGTCATCCCACCCCAACTCCCTTGCGCGCGCACACACACACACACACACACCCCTTGCCTCTGGATTAAACTGTCATCCCACCCCAACTCCCTTGACCTGGGCCTCCATCGCATTAAGCCTGTTTTGCTTCTATGAATTTCAGCATGAACTCTTTCCCTGTAATCACTTCACTTTACTCAATCACTCAACAATAGAGCAATCAGAAGCAATAAAAACAAGAATGGGATCACGTGACCCCAGCTAAACACCTCTGTGATTGATTCCAGTCTTTCTCTCTTGCCACGTTTTCCTACCCACACCAATCAAACTGTCACTCTTTAACTGAGCCATGATTATCCTCGCCCCACATTATCCAAATGTTGCCCTCTTGGCCTGGCTCTCCCTGGCTGGCAAACTCTCCTTCTCCTCTCCTTTTCTCTTGTAGTTTTGTAAAAGTCTCAAGGATGGTGCTTCTCACATTTTATGATGAAACTCTCAACTGTCAGCCCTCCTGCCCTGCCTCTCCTCCTACCCCATGCAGACTGGAAGCAATGATACACCTAGTTGCTCAGTAAGCATTTTTATTATGTGTGAATAAACGACCATCTTAAATTTCAAACCTAAGAAAACAAGACAAAGATAACAGAAATGGGACCAATGGGAAAAGGAGGTTGTTTTGTAACGAAGAAGAGTGGACACCATCAATACAATGAATTGATGATGAATATGGACTAATTGGGGCCTCCCAGATGGCTCAGTGGTAAAAGAATCTGCCTGCCAATATAGGAGATGCTGGTTTGACCCCTGGGTTGGGAAGATCCTCTGGAGGAGGAAATGGCAACCCTCTGCAGTATTCTTACCTGGAGAATCTCATGGACAGAGAAGCCTGGTGGGCTACAGTCTATGGCATTGAAAAGAGCAGGACACGACTAAGCACGCATGCACTGTGAAGTGTGAAGGGACAGCTGAACAAGGAAGTCTAAATATCTAGCAGGCAGTGAGGTGCTATAGTTCTGGGGCTCAACTGAGGTTTCAGGGCCAGAGATACTGAGCAGTAAGTCATCTGATGAAAGCTGATAGCTGAACATATACATAAAAAGAATTTTCCAAAGCAGAGAGAAAAGGGTCTGTCTCTATATGTTGGAGATAATATGTTAAGGGGTGATAAGCAGAATCAGTGAAGAAGAGGGCTCTGAGCAGGAGGGAAGAGAGCACACAACAGTGATGGGAGCTAGATTAAATGCACCTTGTATTTCCTCTGATATCTGGCACCATGACTTCTACTTTATGGGTGACTGACACATATTATTTGAATTGGGATGATTTTCAGAGGTCAATATGAACTAAAGATACAGTGATGGGAGCTAGATTAAATGCACCTTGTATTTCCTCTGATATCTGGCACCATGACTTCTACTTTATGGGTGACTGACACATATTATTTGAATTGGGATGATTTTCAGAGGTCAATATGAACTAAAGATACATTTCAGAATATTAAGGTAACACAACATATAAGGATATACAGCAAGTAGATGTGGATCTTGGAGTGGGTTTGGAAGAATGTGGAGAGATATAATTATGGAAGAAGTTTCACTGCCAAAAAAGCAGATTAAAAAAGGAAAGTAAATTGGGTAGTTTTGGAAAGATGGAGGAGACAGGTGCACAGAGGTAGGTAATGACATACTTTAACCTGTAGCCTGCAAGGACAACAATTAGGACTTAAAAATGTTTTTTCACTAATTATTTGACATAAAACCTGTCATTTCATAACATTATTAGTTATTTGAGATTAAGAACCCTGTCTTAAAGTTTTCTTCCATCTCCTGTAATTGTCAAACAAAGACAGTTACACAATGGGAATTTTGTAATTCAGAACCTGAATCAAAGTGATTGTACTCTAGTTGCTCATTCCTAGGGAGAAGAGAGTATCATCATTTTATAACTATTAATAAACGGCAACAAAGAGCCATTTCATTTCTAGAATCTCATGTAGACCTATTGGGATAACCTAATGACCTGTTAGAATACCAAGAATAACACTAGACATTCAGGGACCCCATACATTCTTCTAAGATGTACTGCAACCTATCCTGAGCTTTTGAGATGGTGCCATGAGAAGATGCTGTTGTTATTGGACGGATGTATATGCAGAAGAGGAAACTGGACATTAACTCTACACAGAGGCCGAGGGATCTTAAATGACAGCAAAGGTACTAAGTAAGAGTCAGGTCCTATTTAGAAGCCTCCAGAAACTAGAAAACTAAAGAACATTAGAGTAAACAGGAATGGAATGTGCTGAGAAAATGAGCTAATGATGGTATGTGATCTGTAAACCAGCTTATCTGTTTTAATTACTTTCCAAGCTGTACCATGTCTTAAACGATATTCAAGACTGTCCAATGTTTTCTTTACTTGCCTCCAGTGATTAATATTCCAAAAACGGTTTAATTTAGGCAACCCTCCACAAAGATCTCTCAAATGAGCCAGCAAACCAGTGCTAACATCTGTGTGGTACATTAGTGAAGATGCATTCAAAGAGACACACATGCTAATATCATGGGGACTTGCAAACTGAGTTTAAAGCTTTTCAAAATATTCAGAAAGATTCACATGGTTAGGTAGCTAAATCTCAGTCAGGTCCTACACGAATATAAGCTAATGTTTTCAGTGTAAATGCCTCCATTAAAAATTTAATTCTCACTTTCCCCAGACAATGTATTCTCTAGGAAAAATAAATGTCCTACCAAGAGTGAGAGCATATACAAATTCAATCTACTGTTTATCTTCAGTTTATACAATTTTGTCCATCATCCTTTTTAAATTAGAGAATGATGCAGTTGAGCAAACATCATTGGTTCTATCAACTCTAGAGAGAAATTTACTTGGTTTCCTCTAAGAGTTTCTTTGTCCCTTTGCTCAACCTCATACTTACATGTCACTGGCAATGGAGGAGTTCCGGGACATGGACTTTGGCGAGAGGTCATAATCGCTGTCGGAGCGGTACAGGAAGGACTCCCGACGCTGACTGTGGACAAAGTTTGCTTGGAGAATCAGGCCAGATCCCGGGCTGGTCATGGGATCCAAGGGACTCCGCCCTGAAGATGTGCCATTGTCCACATCGAAACTGTCAACAAGGAAGAAAAGGATGACATTGCCGTGAACTGTACGTTGATGTTTTATTTTTTTTTTTTCGTTGATGTTATAATAAAGGGAGATTTCATTTTAGGAAGTAGGAAACCTAGCAACTGATTCCTTTTGTTAAAAAAATTATAATACCAGAATATACAAAAGAAAAATAACATACCGACTTCATACACTTTTCCTCCTAAGCTTTTGAGTATTTCTGCTAACTGACCAGATATAGGATACATAGATCGCTCTGAACTCAATTTCAGTTAAAAAGGAACAATTCTGCAAAGACTGGTTCTCCTTAGAAGTCCTTTTATATAGTAATTCACTAAATATTTGGGTTCAATTCAACAAGTGCTCATGACATGTCTAATATCCTTGCTTCCCCAAAGCTGAGCTTCTCTGGAGTAGCTTCTCCACTCCTACCTACATCTATTGAATCACTAATTTCTGTTGTAGCCACTTCCCTCCATCCCCACTGCCAATATATTAAGTTCAAGATTCCATCAACTCTCATTTATATTATTATAAGAGTTTTAAAAGTAGTCTCTCGAATCCATTTTTCACCCGGTATGACTCTCCTCAAAATGTAAACCTGACTATGTAATTCATCAGCTAAAAATCTTTCAGTAGCTCACTGTTGTCCTCAGAATAAAGGTCACATTCCTTGGCTAAACTGACAGAGTCATGGGCATCTGTCCTCAAGGACAATGAGCCCTTTTCCCAGCCTTGACGTGCAATACTCTTCCACTGAGCAGTTCACGTTGCCTTCATACTCAACCACCGCCTCCCTGTCGCAGGCTCTCACCACCTAACCTTCTTCTCCCCAGTTACTCGGCACTACACTCTCCTGCCTAAACATTATTCATCCTTGATGACTTAGCCTCCACTTGAAATACTGACTTGATACCCCAGAGCTTCATGAGATGCCCTTCCTCTGCACCCCCAGGACTCGTTCCTACTCTCTACTGGTGGGGTTTATAAGGAGCTGGAAATAATTACCACGTGATCTCCATTCCTAGACTGTGAGCTGAGAATGAAGATTCTAGGTGTTCTAAGCACTCACATGGCACTTCAGAAAAGTGGTTTGAACTAGTGATCAAATGAATGAAAGGCACGATGCTCAGCAATATAGAGTTTAGAGTTTGGGGAGAAAAGAACTACGGAAGCCATTCTTGATATCGCACACTTTATAACCGAGATAAACTTGCCACAGAGTTCTTCTAGTCAAACATCAACCAGTATTAAAATGAAGTCAACTCTTGTGTGTTCCTATAAGAAGAGGATGTTAGCTCCCGATAGCCCAGCAAGTATGTGGTTTAAAAATTTGTTAAATGAGTAAATGAGTGAATGAATTCAAGTTCAGTTGTTATCAATGTTTTCCCCATTACAATCTTTGTCTAAACTATCAACTAGCTAATTTTTAAATATTCTTTTGCTACTGGAGTCATTAATAACAGTATTATGACCCAAAGACTGAAGGCCACAGTGGAAGAATTATCCAGATGCTTGATGTTTCATGAATCACCTATGATTCTATGACCAAATGAGAACACTGACTCTAAACCAATCCATCTAGTAGAAAGTGAGCACGTGCACACACACACACACACACACACACACACACACAGGAAAAACTCAAAATCTAGCTTAGCCAGTCACAAACATGTTTTTCAATTCAAATTTTCTTAGAATTTTGTCACTTTACAGATGCATTTATTTGGTCCTTAAAGGACACTGAGAGATTATCTACTTGAACAGATTCATTTTATAGATGAAGATGCTGCTGCTGCTGCTAAGTCGCTTCAGTCGTGTCCGACTCTGTGCAACCCCAGAGACGGCAGCCCACCAGGCTCCGCGTCCCTGGGATTCTCAAGGCAAGAACACTGGAGTGGGTTGCCATTTCCTTCTCCAATGCATGAAAGTGAAAAAGTGAAAGTGAAGTTGCGCAGTCATATCTGACTCTTCGCGACCCCATGGACTGCAGCCCACCAGGCTCCTCCGTCCATGGGATTTTCCAGGCAACGGTACTGGAGTGGAGGTGCCATTGCCAGAAGAGGATACCAGCTCCTAGAAAGGTTAATTGACCAAAATTACCAAGCTAACTGGATTATCTACTAGCCCTGAAGCTCTCCCAGCTATAAGGCATAATCGTGTAAACCACAAATGTGTATTAGCAATGAAAAGAAAGTGAAAGTAGCTCAGTCCAACTCTTCGCGACCCCATGGAACAGTCCATGGGATTGTCCAGGCCAGAATACTGGAGTGGGTAGCCTATCTGTTCTCCAGGAGATCTTCCCAACCCAGGAATCGAACCAGGTCTCCTTCATTGCAGGTGGATTTTTCACCAGCTGAGCTACTAGGGAAGTCCTAGGTGACACCCCAAAACGGACATCTGTTGCACGTGGACAGACACTTCATGCATCTGGGATTTTAGCAATCCTGAGGAAGGCCAGAGGGGAAGGATTTCTAATTATTACAGAGACTTATACCGGATCTCTGGCAAGTTCTTCTTGGATATGCTTAACTCAACAAGCATTTATTAAATACCTACCATGAGCACACTGAGTTACAAAAATAAAGGCAATGAGATTAATCCAGGCAGGGATATCTAAGAAATCTTCAGGGAAGAATGGTATTTAAAGAGGGATTTTGAAGGCATTCAGTATACAGTTCAAAGACATGGAAGACCTCTGCTTGGGGAGAGGATAAGGGGTGATTTCTGCTCTAAGGAGATAGTCATGGCAGCTCTTCAGCATGAGGAGGTTTTAATGTGAACATATAAAACAAATGTTTACGCTGATTTCCCTTCAATATTAAAATGTGCTTACTGTTTTAAAAAATAAACGATAAGTACCCTTTTCACACTATGCAGAAACGGAAGTATAAGAGCTATAGGAGCATGGTTTGTGGTTCCGTTTTTCTCAGTTCACCTGAGGAAATACCAGTATTACTCCCAAATCATTAATTTGTTTTATTATGATTTAATTTATTATTAATCATTATTTGTTTTATTATGTTTTCAATTAAATCAAAAAAGTCTTAATTTAAAAAATTTCCCCACTGTCAGTTTTGTAACAAATACTGCTAAGTATCTTTAAAATTTTAACCTTTCTTTTTCAGTTATATTACCTATTAACACCAAACATTTATTAATAGGTCATAAAACACTTGATACAGGATAGTCCATGGGCTTTGATAGTTTTCTTTGCAGGTTGTAGTATAACAATTTGTCCACTAGAGGGAGATCATTTTCTTGAGGAAAATCTATTATAAACTTAAAAGTCAAAACTATTTATTTCTTAAAGATTCATGAAAACAACCTTTAAAAAAATTTTTTTAAATCCCTTATAGGTCCATAGGAAGTGATTACCAAATATCGATAAAAACACATTAGCCTAAGAAATATTAATATTAGCTTTACAGCTAAGTCCCGTCAGTCGTGTCCGACTGTGCGACCCCATAGAGGGCAGCCCACCAGGCCTGGCCGTCCCTGGGATTCTCCAGGCAAGAATACTGGAGTGGGTTGCCATTTCCTTCTCCAATTCATGGAAGTGAAAAGAGAAAGTGAAGTCGCTCAGTTGTGTCCAACTCTTCACGCCCCCATGGACTGTAGCCTACCAGGCTCCTCCATCCATGGGATTTTCCAGGCAAGCGTACTGGAGTGGGTTGCCATTGCCTTCTCCATTTACAGATTAAAAATGACCTAAAAATGGTCACTGTTAGTAGGTATTCACTCTTACTTTTTAAAAAATGAGCTCTTTTGTAAATATTAGAACTGAGGATCTTCTCCTAGAAGAGATTTGGTTGAAAACACATCAAGGCAGTAATTCATTCAGCGGATAGCAAATTAACTGAGACTTTATTTAGGCTGAAAATATGGATGATTTCAAATAAGCTACTCATTTTTGAAATGTAACTTTATAAACAATGTCATGGTATTATTAATAAAACAAGTAGGAGATGAGGCGTAACCCTAACCTTAGATGTTGGTACCAAAGAGGTCAGTTGTGAATTTGCCAAACACATTCTTTGGCAAACACTTCAATATAATGAATCCTCCTTTGACTCACTGCCAACTAGATGGAGTCCAAGGATAAGACTGGACTGCAAGGAGATCCAACCAGTCCATCCTAGAGGAAATCAGTCCTGAATATTCACTGGAAGGACTGTGCTGAAGCTGAAACTCCAATACTTTGGCCAACTGATGCGAAGAACTGACTCATTGAAAAGACCCTGATGCTGGGAAAGATTGAAGGTGGGAGGAGAAGGGGGATGACAGAGGATGAGATGGTTGGATGCCATCACCGACTCAATGGACATGAGTTTGGGTAAACTCCGGAGTTGGTGATGGACAGGGAGGCCTGGTGTGCTGCGGTTCATGGGGTCGCAAAGAGTTGGACACAGCTGAGAGACTGAACTGAACTGAAGGATAAGATTAGCAGAAGTTCGGGAAAGTAAGTACAGAGGTAGGGAGAGTGAGAATGTCTGAGTATAATGACGATGCCATCCAACCATCTCATCCTCTGTTGTCCCCTTCTCCTCCTGCCCTCAATCTTTCCCAACATCAGGGTCTTTTCAAATGCGTCAGCTCTTCGCATCAGGTGGCCAAAATATTGGAGTTTCAGCTTCAACATCAGTCCTTCCAATGAACATTCAGGACTGATTTCCTTTAGGATGGACTGCTTGGATCTCTTTGCAGTCCAAGGGACTCTCAAGAGTCTTCTCCAACACCACAGTTCAAAAGCATCAATTCTTCGGTGCTCAGCTTTCTTTATAGTCCAACTCTCACATCCATACATGACCACTGGGAAAACCATAGCCTTGACTAGACGGACCTTTGTTGGCAAAGTAATGTCTCTGCTTTTTAATATGCTGTCTCAGTTAGAAAACATGGTCTAAATTTTAAATCATGGTTCTACCACTTTTCTAGTTGTATGCTCTTAGGCAGTTACTGTACTAAGGCTCCATTTCCTGATAAGGACAATTACAGTATCTAGTTTTAGGGCCCTATGTAATGTTTAGAAAGCATTCAGCACAGTGCCTGGCAGCTAGCACCTTCCCAATATATAGGATCTATTGTTACTTTAACTGTTATCACTCTTTTGCTTTGAGGGGGACTTTCCATCCAGATTGTTCCTGAGCATGCTGCCTTGGGAAGAACCTACTGGGGAGGGTGGGGTAGGGGAGAGAGGGAACTGAGAGCTGGAATCGGCCTTGGCAATCAATGCGGTGACAGGTGCTGGAGCCAGATCGCTCTCACAACTTGAGCTGCTTTTACAACTTAGCTGTGTGTCTCCACCCCACTCTGTAATTCCAGTGTGATAACATCCGGGGAGAGGGTGGAGACTGTTGATTTTTCTCTAGATATTCCTCACTGAAGAAAAAGAACAATTTCCTGCTAGGAACGTGGAAGGCGTGGAAATCCCGACATCCTGGGTGGGGCTCCAGGCAAAAAGAATAAGCAGGAACAGTCCTTCAGATACCAGGCCACTGGGTGCAGCTTGGTACCTATACTCGCTGCACAATTACACTGCTGTTTATTTTCCTCTACCTGACTCTTTTGCGTATGGTAGCCATGCATTGGCGCTACGATGGAATCCATTTTGGTGCTTTACCGCTCAGGATGAGGGGGCTGATTTGCCCCCAAGCTTAATGAAATATAAGCAGAGTTGGATAATCATTTAAAAATATTTTTTTTCTCTCTATAGTAAGTGTTTTACCCACTGTTATCAATACTACTAGGCTATGAAACTGTTTCTAATCAACACCAGTGATATTTTCCATTCAGGAATTTCTTGCAGATCGAGTACCTTCTCTGGAGTAAAGAAAATACTGCTTCTTCCAATTCCCTACCTCAATATTTACTTTGCTAGGGTTATCTATAGAAATGAGATTGTAAAAAACGGCATTTTACAGAGAGGTGCATGAATGGCGATCTTCCTCAAATCAATCCCAAAGCTCCATTTCAAATTTGCACAGGACATCATGAGAGCGCCTAGTATTCAGGACGTTAGTAAAGTAGAAAGTAAGTGACGCTGTGCATGTTACCTTGCATAATATGTATATTTGCATGAAGGATGTGTAATTTTACCCTTTGTTTTCACAGATCATTTTTTATAAACAAAGGCCTGACACAAAGGGGAAAGCTGTGCGCTTCTTTATGGGTAAAAATACCAAATGATCTCAGGGAGCATAGTATTTGTTTCTGACATGCCCATGACACTCCTGAGTCACAGAGGCCGATAAAGAGACTCAAGTTGAAAACAATGGTGTGAGTTTAATGTTTGGGTTGGAGGCCAAAAGGGATAAGCTGGACTTGCTTTGTAAGTTTTTGCCAAATGGGATGGCAAAAGGCCAATGTTTCTAAAAGGTTCAATCTAAAGTTTAAAAAAGCTCAAACTCAGAATTATTTTATTTGAGGTTTATAAGTGATTTATTTAAAAAAATTATTGAAGTATAGTTGATTTATGATGCTGTGTTACTTTCTGCTGTACAGCAAAGTGATGCAGTTATACATATAAATACATACATTTTTAAAATATTCTTTTTCATTATAGTTTATCATGGCATACCATTATAGGACTCTGTGCTATACAGTAAGAGCTGTTGTTTTTCCATTCTATATATAAAGGTTTACATTTATTAACCCCAACCTCCCACTCCATCCCTCCCTCAAACCACTCCCTCTCCACAGCAACCACCAGTCTACTCTCTGTGTCTATGACTCTGGTTCATAGATGCTAAGTCGCTTCAGTCGTGTACGACTCTGCGACCCTATGGACCGAAGGCCGCTAGGCTCCTCTGTCCGTGGGATTCTCCAGGCAGGAATACTGGAGTGGGCTGCCATGCTCTCCTCCAGGGGATCTTCCTGACCCAGAGATCAAACCTGCATTTCCTGTCTCCTGCACTGGCAGGCAGGTTCTTTATTACTAGTACCACCTGGGAAGCTCCTGTTTCATAGACAGGCTCATTTAAATTTGTGTCATATTTTAGAATCCATATATAAGTGATATTATATGGTATTTGTCTCTGTGACTTGTTTCACTTAGTAGGATAATCTCAGCCTCTTCTATCCCTGGTTGTTCCTTGAATACATGTGAGCACTCCCTCCCCAGAGCCTTGGCATTAGCCAGAATATTCTTGACCCAGGTATCAGTCAAATGCCACCTTCATGATGAGATATTCCCAGACTCCTCTATTGAAAATTGCCACTCTAATCTAGCCTTTCCTAGCCTCCTAATGAGAGAAACTCTTGTATATTGTTGAAGGAAATGTTTGTTGGTATGGTCACTATGGAAAGCAGTATGGAGGTTCTTCAAGAAATTAATAGAACTACCATATGAATCAGCAATTCCAATTCTGGGTATATAATATCCAAAGGAAATAAAACCACTATCTTGAAGAGGTATGTTCATTGTAGCACTATTTATAATAGTCAAGATATGGAAACAGCCTAAGAGTCCAATGACTAAGGAATAGATAAAGAAATACACACACATATATGGAGTGAATATTATTCAGCTATAAAAAAGAGAAATTCTGCTGCTTATAATAACATGGATGAATTTTGAGGGCAATCACACTAAGTTAATAAGTCAGAAAGAGAAAGACAAATCCTGTACGATCTGATTTATATGCATAATCTAAAAGAAGCCCACAGACAACAGAGAATAGATTAGTGATTGTTGGGGGCTGGGCTCCAAAATCACTGCAGATGGTGACTGCAGCCATGAAAAGAAAAGACGCTTACTCCTTGGAAGGAAAGTTATGGCCAACCTAGATAGCATATTCAAAAGCAGAGACATTACTTTGCCAACAAAGGTTCATCTAGTCAAGGCTATGGTTTTTCCTGTGGTCATGTATGGATGTGAGAGTTGGACTGTGAAGAAAGCTGAGCGCCAAAGAATTGATGCTTTTGAACTGTGGTGTTGGAGAAGACTCTTGAGAGTCCCTTGGACTGCAAGGAGATCCAACCAGTCCATTCTGAAGGAGACCAGTCCTGGGATTTCTTTGGAAGGAATGATGCTAAAGCTGAAACTCCAGTACTCTGGCCACCTCATGCGAAGAGTTGACTCATTGGAAGACTCTGATGCTGGGAGGGATTGGGGGCAGGAGGAGAAGGGGACGACAGAGGATGAGATGGCTGGATGGCATCACTGACTTGATGGACGTGAGTCTGGGTGAACTCCGGGAGTTGGTGATGGACAGGGAGGCCTGGTGTGCTGCGATTCATGGGGTCGCAAAGAGTCGGACACGACTGAGCGACTGAACTGAACTAAACTGGGGGCTGGGAGAAGGGGGTAAGAGAAATGGGTAATGGTGGTTAAAGGGTAGAAACTTCCAGTAGTAAGATGAATAAGTTCAGGGATATAATGTACAACACTGTGACTATAGTTAATACAGTATAGAATTTGAAAATTGCTAAGAGTATATTTTTAAAGTTTTCACCACACACACAGCTGTCACTATTTGAGGTGATGGACGTGTTAAAACCTTATTGTGGTAATCATTTTCCAATAGATACAATACAGAATCACTACTTGCACACTTTAGACTTACATAATGTCATATGTCAATGATATCTAAATAAAGCTGCAAAAAACAAAGGGGCCATAAAAAAATAGGATTTGCCCCCATTTAACAGAATCTGTCTTGAACATCTTCTGTCTGCCCTCCAGTCAGCCATGGAATCAGGGGTAGGAACCTGGTTTCATGGTACTTTGAGAGTCTGTTTTGAGAAAAGTAATGCCCCCCCCAAGTTCTAACTTTTGCAAATTTTACAAAATCTATAACTATGTGCAGTGGTTATTACGCCTCTCTTCTAGAATTTAGAATGGGGCCCAGCCCGTGAAGGGCTCTAAGCTTGATCTTCATTAGCTTCCCTGTGCATTTGAGGCCATAACAGAATGGGAAAGGACAGGGAAACAACGGAAAGACTGAAAATGGGGATGTGGCATCATATTTTCTTCCTAAAAGATATATTATTATTAAGGCTAGTTTTTTCCCTAATTTTTCTTTTTCTTTATTTTTTTGATAGCCAAAAAGTTTCCAAAGCATACCCATACTTTTCATAACTTTGCTTGCAATACGCTTATGCTCCTTCTTCCAGATGAGTGATCCCACCAGGTAGCATGCTAGAATCACTTTGAAGGTCTGAGAAGGATCTATTTTAAACCATATGTCTCTACAGGGATCATGATTTTCTCTTTGAGAAGTGGACTTTAAAACGTGGTTCTCAATCTCATTTCTGGCTATTCACATATTTTGACTTATTAAGAATTAATTTTCAAATGGCTTAATTGGATGAATAATAATGATCAAATATTATAAGTCCTTTGTGAAAGTATCATTAAATATCATATATTAAGTAGATTAAATGTCTAGATAAGTCTTTAATAACTGAAAACAAAAACTGTAATAGTTCTACCAAAATTACCTTTAAAAATATAATGCAAATCCGACTCTTTGCCACTATTGAATACGAAAATTTATACACCATGTTTTTCTCTGAGTCTGGAATCTCTCTCAAACAGGTCAGGAAACAATTAACCAAGCCATACTATTAAATCTATTTTGGAGAAGTGATATCACTCAGTTTCCAACCTCAATGATCCAAACAGATGGGTTTTTCCACTTTAATGAAAGTGGAAGAGAACAGGGAAGGGCTTCAGAGAGCCGTGTGGCCTGAATTAGATACCATTTCTTCAATTTCACCATGGTAGAGCAATTGTAAGAATGCTCTGATGGTTATACACGATCAGTGCTTTCACAGTTCTTTAAAATATATCACAGAGAATAAAGACACAGATGTAAATGTCCACACCAAGCAGCCTGTGATTCATTGTGCTATGAACCTACTGATATTTGCTTTCCTTTGTGACTTCTTATATGAGGTGAATTATACGAGCTTGCAAATGATCCTTCAAATGTTTTAAGACATTGGGATGGACTGCCAAACAGCTGTTGGACTGATCCACTCCAACAATGATTTTGAAAAGTAAAGATATATATATTTTTTATATTTCCTTGAAATGGTTTTATAATCCTGACTAAAGACAACACAATGCTGGAAAAACATAGAATTCAACAATCAAAGCCATGAATATAGCAAATTATGCTCGCCATCTGCCAAATTCCAGTCTCTGCTTGTTCCTAGGCAGACAAGAAGTCCTCATTTCTAGGCTTCTTCTGTAGTTAGATTTGGTCATACAAGGGATATGACCAGAAATCTCACATGCCACTTCCAGGACTGGCTCAGAATTCTTCTTGAGTGCCTGGCTATGGGTTGTTCTTCCCACTTCTAGTTGGATGCTGAAGGTTCTGCAGCGACAAAGGATGGTAGGAACACAAATGAAAGGATCCTGGTCCCCAGATGACAGCAAGGAAGAGAGCTGCCCTGTTTTCCTACACACCACCCTAGATAGTTACTTGGTGAAAAATGAACTGACTTTAAAAAAAAAAAAAAGGCACCCCATTGAGGCCCAAGTAAAACTCTGCCTCTTTAAATTCTACTGTCTTGATACCTGGTTGAGATTTTTCTCTTTAACGTTCCTTCGTTGTGCTTATTTTCATGACATTTCTTATCATCTAGTGCTGAAGAAGTGTTGGAGAATGCATTCACAGCCATTACACACAGTGGGGGTTGTTCTATAAAGAGGGAAGGTCTGGTTCTGTTTTGCATTGATGAAAATCAGGAAAGCTAGAGAGGACCAGTTGAACATGAGTCTGTCTGTGGATCAGAGACAAGGAGTTGCCTTCTCCAGGGATTTGAATCCATGCTCCACTGGAGTCAATGAGGTCTTAGAAACACGGCATCAAACTAGGCTTGTTTTGCTTTGAACGGGACTCCAGACCAAACTGACATTCTGAATGTATACATTTCTAGGAGTATATGGACCAGAGTCTAAAAATAATTTCTAGAAATCTTTCATAACTTACCCAAATGTAGACTAGAACCACTCATCACTGTTCTCTAGTTCATTTGCAATGGAATCAGAGCCGAGTTGGTTTTTTGTACTGGGAATGATATAGGTTGATGCAGATGCCTAGGGCCATCCTTCCTGTTCTAAACTCATAGACTAAATGCCCTTCTAGAACCAGATAGTCTCCTCTAGGAGGAGGAGAGAAAGTTACCTGGGACATTCTCTGGGCTGTATGGCTTCAAACAAAATGGAGTATTGTCTAGTTTGGGCTTCCCTTCACTGAATATCAAGGCATTTTTGCTATGAAAAATATTTCACTGTCACCCTAGAGATCAAACTCAAATGATCAAATCTGGTCAAAATTAAAATTTAAAGATCAGCAAAGTATATGAATATGTTTGGATTTTTTTCCCTTCCAACATAAGTTTAAACATCTATTCTTTTTATAGGGCTTCCCTGGTGCCTCAGACGGTAAAGCATCTGTCTACAATGTGGGAGACCCGGGTTTGATCCCTGGGTTGGGAAGATCCCCTGGAGAAGGAAATGGCAATCCACTCCAGTACTACTGCCTGGAAAATCTCATGGACAGAGGAGCCTGGTAGGCTACAGTCCATGGAGTCGCAAAGAGTCAGACACGACTGAGCGACTTCACTTTCACTTTCTTTTTTATAGCTTAATGTATAAAAAATTATAGAATTTATTTTATAAGATACCTGTTCTGTACAAGCAAACACATTTTAAATTAGATTATCTGCCAGTGGTACTGATTTTGTCCAGGACAGGCTGGAGATTCCCTGGTGACTCACACAGTAAAGAGTCTGCCTGCAATGCAGCAGACCTAGGTTCAATCCCTAGGTCAGGAAGATCCCCTAGAGAAGGGAATGGCTACCTACTCCAACATCCTTTCCTGGAAAATTCCATGGATAGAGGAGCCTGGTGGGCAAGAGAGTCCATGGAGTCACAAAGGGTCGGACACGACTGGGTGTCTAACACTTTCACTTTCAGGCTGGAGATTAAGGTTTATTTACATATTTACACTATGCTGATACAATGAAGTACTAAAATTTTACATGCCAGGAATCAAAACAAGTACAGTTCTTATTAGGAAATAATGTATCTGAGGATTCTGGCATGACCATCTATAGCCAGTTAGAGAAATCTTTGCTAGATTGAAAGGCTGTGCCATTACAAATGGCCTTGTTTACACTGTACTTAGAGCTTCATGTACCATTTTGGACTCCTCATTAAAAAAGCATAAGTCATTTTTTAAAAGGAGTATAAATGGGAAATAATCCAAAATGGGAGACAAGATTATACAAAATAAATTCTACAAAAATGAAAAAAAGACAACACGCAAAACTGAATAGAATCCATCCAGAAAAGAGGCCAGTTGGCACAATCAGATGATTACATATAAATATTTGAGATCTATCACTGCATGAAAATGAAAGGAATTTTTATAGCTAAAGAAGTAAAATTCGACTTTTAAAAAAAGTTTAAAAACATAGCAAAAGATCAAAAAAAAGCAAAGGAGGTCAGCAGTGACAGCCATGTATTTTTCTCAACTACGGACTTGGCACATCAATAGGATTTATGAACACTATCACTAGGAATTTGGTTGTCCTGAAGGGAAAAAAATCTTATTTTAATTTAGAAGTAGAAATTCAGTGCAACCACTATAGTACTTGTGTCTTCTCAATGCACTGCATTTCTTCCCAGTGAAATGAAAAAAAGTTAAAGTGTTAGTTGCTCAGTTGTGTCCAACTCTTTGGGACCTCATTGACTGTAGCCTGCCAGGCTTCTCTCTCCGTGGAATTCTCCAGGCAAGAATACTTCCCTTCTCCAGGGGATCTTCCCAACCCAGGGATCGAACCTATGTCTCCTGCATTGTAGGCAGATTCTTTACAATCTGAGCCACCAGGGAAGCCCCCAGTAGTGCCTGGCAACACTAGGTGCTTAATGAATATTTGCAGAAACAACAGAATTGTCTCTGTACCTACTTCATCACCTTCAGGATGATGATGATATCTTAAGTACAGTGTAAACAAGGCCATTTGTAATGGCACAGCCTTTCAATCTAGCAAAGATTTCTCTAACTGGCTATAGATGGTCACGCCAGAATCCTCAGATATATTATTTCCTAATAGGAACTGTACTTGTTTTGATTCCTGGCATGTAAAATTTTAGTACTTCATTGTATCAGCATAGTGTAAATATGTAAATAAACCTTAATCTCCAGCCTTAAATATGTAAATAAACCTTGATCTCCAGCCTGAAAGTGAAAGTGTTAGACACCCAGTCGTGTCCGACCCTTTGTGACTCCATGGACTCTCTTGCCCACCAGGCTCCTCTATCCATGGAATTTTCCAGGAAAGAACGTTGGAGTAGGTAGCCATTCCCTTCTCCAGGGGATCCTCCTGACCTAGGGATTGAACCTAGGTCTGCTGCATTGCAGGCAGACTCTTTACTGTGTGAGTCACCAGGGAATCTCCAGCCTGTCCTGGACAAAATCAGTACCACTGGCAGATAATCTAATTTAAAATGTGTTTGCTTGTACAGAACAGGTATCTTATAAAATAAATTCTATAATTTTTTATACATTAAGCTATAAAAAGAATAGATAACAGATGCTTAAACTTATGTTGGAAGAAAAAAAATCCAAACATATTCATATACTTTGCTGATCTTTAAATTTTAATTTTTGACCAGATTAGAAAAAAGGGGGGGGGGGGCAAGAAATGCAGATACTTCTTGAAATCAAAATCAGAGTTTTTGAAAGCATTCATTCAGTTGTGTTTTTTTTCCCCCTCTAACTTTAAAACTTAAAAAAAAATCTTAAAATGTGATTTTACCCTTCTTTTTCTTTTCCTATAAAGTTTAGACCTAGAAATTAAATTTGACATGAGGAAAAAATCCAAACCACATGTATGCTTATTCTGTTCTTGGCTTCCTTGTACACAGCTGTCCTTTAAACTTGCAATGTAATTATGAGTTTGAATACTATGTTTGCCACTAATCCCACTAACGCACTTGGCCCTTCAGGCCACATGGAAATAATCTCTCTGGATGCCCTGGGTGCTTCAGCCATTGGCCTTGTCCCTAAGCTCCATCTGTGCCTCTTGATGAGCTGGACTACGATGACCCTTCCTGGGGAAACAGAAGACTCTCTCCCAAAGGCCTCTCCTTCCCGTGCCTCTCCCTCCTAGCCCCTCATTGTTTCTAAAGCCTTTCCATTGTCATGGCTCAGTGAAATTCACAGGGTGACCCTGGGCAATGGGGAGGGGCGAGGAGGCTTATCTTCATTTACAAAAAGAAACCAAGACTCAGGAAGGAGGGCAATGGTTTATCCAGAGTCTCATTGATTTAAGTGACTGAATTATGACTCAAACCAAAATCTTCTGGTCTTCCGACGAAAGACTTAAAAGGAGGATTGAACCACTGGATTAGTTTTAACTTCATAAAGGCTGAAACAAAAACACATTCTTTAATGTGCCCTATTAGACCTTACTTTGAGATATCATCTAGCTGTCTTGAGCATAATGTTCAAAATCTTTGCATAGAACATGACATTTTGCTGACATGAAGGGATGTGTTTACGTTATCTCCAAATATAAAAGTATGACAAAACTTGAAAGGAATTAAAATATGGGTCCTCCACTTCGTTAACTTTGCTAATCACCCCGACCACACTGTAATGCCTTAAATGTCCGGTAAATGTTTAATAATACTTGGGAGAGATGTAGCAAACCACCTTGAGGTTAAAGTTAAACACTATACAGACTAGTTTTATGAGACAAAGAGGTTCCAAATTCATACTGAAAGAGTAGATGACAAAAAAGAAACATACTTTTCTCCAGCAAAAAGGTAACAACTGACCTTGGGCTCCAGTACTGGATTGGGAATTTGCGAACCTCGATTTTGAGTTCTAACTCTGCTACTGACTAGACTGGCAAACCTCCAGACTTTTCTGGGATGTTACCAATAAAATAAAGAGATTCAAGGAGACAGAGAAGGGACTCAGCCCTACATATACATGTATCCATTTTCTCCCAAACTCCCCTCCTGTCCAGGCTGCTCTTAATCAGCTATAGTCCAATACAAAATAAAAAGTTTAATAAATAAAATTAAGAGACTGACTACCAATCATTCTCAATTACTGCTCTGCATATCACTTTCGAAAGACTTCTAAAACTACAGATTCTCAGGCCTCCTTCTGGATACTCTGAGTCAGTAATCTAGGATTGGACCCAGGAATATTTCTTTTTAAAACAGTGTTCAGGTAATTTGATGTCTTGGCAACTTAGGAAGACTAGATCTGTCTCCAAGATCTCTTTCAGCTTTAACATTCCTGATTTCAACTGCATGGCACTGAACTCAGCTCATAAATCTGGACTCCACCCTCCAAGGAAGCAGAGCCTCTAGAGCCAGTGCGATTTTCAGCACAGCTGTGATAGCTGCTTCCTAGGTGGTGTCCTACCCACTGGTCTGCCATGTTCCTCCGTCTTCTACGTTGTTGTGGGCATTTTGTGTGTAGCTGAATGGAAGCAAGAAAGAAGGAGAAAAAGGAAGAGGGGAAAAGGAAGAAAGAAGCAGGGAAAGATGGCACCCGGAGATAACTTGATGTGGTGAGATTTTTGTTACTTCCTTGAATACCTACGCTTGCCTACAGCACTAGATTAAAATCCTTTATCACGGCATTTGAATTAAAGTCTGGTCCCAACTCGCTCCCCAACTTCATCTCTGGCCCCTCCAAAGTTACTTTTGCCCCTGCTGTTCTAAATACACAGAGTATATTTTACAGATAATAAAGTTTTATGGGAGCCCTACCTATTGCTACCCATGAAATCTGTTTTGTTCTTTAAAGCTCCACATGGATGAACCAATGTCTAATATGCCTCCAATTCTTGCTCCTGCAATTCCAAATGTTACTCAGGTCCTCACTAAAGCAATATTTTGGAGTACTGCAACAGGCTTCAGATGCCCCTCTCCCACTATTTGAGGTTGGGAGGCTACATACACACCCCTTCCTGTAATTATTATAATAAGAATAAGATTTACAAAGTGTTTTGTTATATACCAAATATTTTTATATATATAATTTCATTTGCTCTTGATGACATTTCTATGAGATACATATTATTGTTCACTCCTATTTTATAGATGATGAAACTGTAACTCAGAGAAATTTAATAAATTGATGATTTAATGATGGAGCAGAAATTCAAATCTAGATCCTGTGAACTTCAATCTTGTGTTTTTCCTATACTGCATGCTGAGGCATTAGAAATAGCAGGTGCTCACTAAATGAATATTAAATGTTGAGTGCATGAATGACTGTAGAGAGCAGGCATCATGGCTCAGTGGGAACATGATGGTATTCCATGACAGAGAAGCCTGTTTCCATCTTGAATTTATCACTTGTTAGCTGGACAATGTTGAACAGCTTAATCTGCCTGAGCATCTCCTTTCTCATCTACCGCATGAAGAAATAATACTGTACATGTGTGAGCACGTGTGTGTGAACTCTGTTGCATAAAATTTGTATATGTACCTTCTCCAGTGTGTGCACAGAGCAAGTACCCATTGTATGCTGGCTTTTTACTGTGTATGAGAGGCAGTCATTCTGTCTATTGTGTCTGAGTTCTGTGCATATGTCTACCTGGGGTGGGTATGTTTATTTCCGAGAATTTAACCTCTCATCTTTAGAGAAAAATATATACCTATGTATATATAATGGAATATTGCTCAGCCATACAAAAAAAATGAAATAATGCCATTTGCAACAACACAGATAGACCTAGCGGAGATCCTAATGAATGAAGTAGGCCAGACAGGGAAAGACAAATATCATAGGATATCACTTACATGTGGAATCTAAAAACGTATACAAATGAACTTATATACAAAACTGAAACAGACCCACAGACATAGAAAACAAGCTTATGGCTACCAAAGTGGAAGCACAGAGGGGAGGGATACATCAGGAGTTCACATATACACACCACTACATATAATGCAGATAACTGACAAGGGCCTACTGCGTAGCATAGGAAACGCTGCTCAATGTTTTTTAATAAACCGTAAGGGAAAAATATGATTCAGAAAAAAAGAATCTAAATCACTTTGCTAAATACTTGAAACTAACACAACATTGTAAATCACCTATACTTCAATTAAAAAAAATCATTAAAAGAAATAACACATGGTCTAGGCTGTCTGGGTTCAAAACCTAATTTTCTCTCTTCTTAGCCATGTGAGCTTGGCCAAGTTACTCAACTTCTCCATGCCTCAGTTTCCCTCCATGAAATGGAGAAAATAAGTATCTAGCATAGTAGCTGGTATGTGCTCAACTGGCCTTTGTGCTTCTCAACCAAATGTACTAATAACTCTTTCAAAACAGGAACAAAAGGCACACTGTAACCCTGCTATTTCTATATGGATTAGTGGATAATGGTAATCAGATGAACATCTGGACAGCAGGTGAGAACTCACATTTTGTCTTTTGTTTTTTTATAGAAAAAAGAAATGGGAGTGTGCATTTTGTATTTAAACACAATGAGATATCTGTTCTCATGGATTTATGAATGGAATAGGAAACAAAGTCCTTTGACCTTCGCAGAACAGCTCCAGTTACTGCCTTTGACATTCTCACCTGACGATCCTGAATCTACCTCTTCCTTTCCCCATCCCACCACCAAACAGAAAGAACAGGAAGGAGATAAAGGGTGCTGTCCTTTAGAAAGAGTTTTCCAGAATCAGAATTATTCCTTTTGAATGCTATGTCACAGGCTTTACTTCACCTGGAAAATCTCATACCTGTTTCACCATAGTTAAAAATTATAATGACAAAAATATATACTACTGGTAATGTCAAAGCACATAAAGCAACATGTTATCATCTCTTTTATTCTCCAGTCTTGTATATAGTAGGAAGGAAGAGCAAAGGTATTTTTGACTATAGTATGGTAAGTAATGTGAGATCCATGTCCTCGGGAATCAATAGAAACCTGAGCTATTTATTGCAGAGAGAGAATCTTTGGCACTGTGGAGATTAAATTGCCTCTGGAAGGTCAGGTATTCCTGTTACCAAAATAAACACCACCTGAGCAATGGCAAAGGCTTCCCAGGTGGTAGTGTGGTAAAGAACCTGTCTGCCAATGCAAGAGACACAAAAGAGGTGGGTTTGATCCCTGGGTTGGAAAGATCCCCTGGAGAAGGAAACGGCAACCCACTCCAGTATTCCTGCCTTGAAAATTCCATGGACAGAGGAGCCTGGCAGGCTACAGTCCATGGGGTCTCAGAGTTGGACAGACTGAGTGCACACGCGCACACACACACACACACACACACACACACGAGCAATGGCAAACATGAATGAGAGTGTAACTATAGAAGAAAGCTTTTCTCCATATTCTTGCTGGAGTTCTGTTTGGTAAAGTAAAATAGGCAATTTTATAATTTCCCAATTTTGGGAGCCCAGAATTAAATCTACCATGTGTGTGCTTAGTCACTCAGTCATATATGACTCTTTGCAACCCCATGGACTATAGCCCGCCAGGCTCCTCTGTCCAGGGGGATTCTCCAGGCTAGAATACTGGAGTGGGTTGCTATGCCCTCCTCTAGGGGATCTTCCCAACCCAGGGATTGAACCCTGGTCTCCCGCATTGCAGGCATCTGGCCAACAGGGAAGCCCAAGAATACTGGAGTGGGTAGCCTATCTCTTCTCCAGGGGAACTTCCTGACGCAGGAATTGAACCAGGATTTCCTGCACTGCAGGTGGATTCTTTACCATTTGAGCTACCGGGGAAGCCCTAAATCTACCATGCTAAGATGCTAAGTCACATCAGTCATGTCTGACCCTGTGCGACCCCATAGACGGCAGCCCACCAGGCTCCCCGTCTCTGGGATTCTCCAGGCAAGAATACCACAGTGGGTTGCCATTTCCTTCTTCAATGCATGAAAGTGAAAAGTGAAAGTGAAGTCGCTCAGTCGTGTCCAACTCTTAGCGACCCCATGGACTGTAGCCTACCAGGCTCCTCCGTCCATGGGATTTCCCAGGCAAGAGTACTGGAGTGGGGTGCCATTGCCTTCTCCCAAATCTACCATATGGGGTCTAAATATCAGTGCTCTAACCATTATGCATTGTTATACTGATACTTTCTCCTGGATGCTTCAAACTTTGGCTGATGTCCCTGGAAACAGTGTGGTCTTCAGCATCTTTCAAGCTTTAACACTGATTACTCTGATGACACTTCTCTACACTGGAGACCGGAGGATCTGTCAAGCTCTTCTCCACCCTGCTCTCTGCCACTTCATCCCTGACAGAATTAGAGCTTATATTCTAGCAGCTCCCAAAGGCGAGCCCTTCCAGAGAGTCCACACAGTGGGAGATTTACTGTCCATGGGGATCCTACTGCCCTGTTCGATGGGCCTTCTTAGAAGGACAACACAATAATAACAACTGACAAAAACAATAGAGGATAGACTATTCTCAGCATTTTAGATCCATTTAAAATGGATCTTAAATTTTGATTTTTAGTACTATGCTAGGTAGGTTCCCAGATAGCTCAGTGGGTAAAGAATTTGCCTGTGATGCAGGAGACACAGGTTTGATCCCTGGGTCAGGAAGATCCTCTGGAAAAGGGCAACTCACTCCAGTATTCTTGCCTGGAGAATCCCGTGGACAGAGGAGCCTGGTGGACTACAGTCCATAGGGTCACAAAGAGTCAGACACCACTGAGTGACTGAGCACAGCACAACATGCTAGATTAAGAAATGGTGCTCAGAGATAAGTAACCTGCCTGAAATCCAAGTTTATATCCACTATACTTCATGGCTTCTCTAGGATCCAGTGGTCCCTTATTAAATACTGATGCAAATGATCAAAACTAGGTTCCCCAATGCTATTTAGCTCCCCTCAAATATCATATCTTAGTAGAAACAGCATGGACTTTGGAATCAGATCTGGTTGTGAAGAGGCTCAGTTCCCTGCCAGCTTTGGGACCTTAAGCAAAGCTCCTTAGACTCTCTCAGCCTGAGCTTCCACACTTGGTTTTTTTTTTTTTTTTTCCCACACTTGTTGAAAAGGGATTATAAACCACTCACATGTAGAAAACCAAAATGAGTTAATGAATATTAAAGCACCCAAGACAGTGTTTTGAAGGTGATATGCGTTCAATAAATATTAATTCCCTTTTTGTTCTTTTCTACTTAAATACACTGAAATTTCCCATATTTTAATAAGATGGTTATAATTTGGCTCATTGCATTAATCTTGAGGCCAGTGAAACATTAATGAAATTAGTATTTGCAGCGCTTCCAGTGATTGAAACTAATGGCCAACATACAACCTCCTCCGTTCAGGGGGTCCGATTATATTCTTAAGAGAGGTGTTGGTATATTTACAGATTATATCATAACACAATCTTGTTATTGCTCAGATTCTAAGACTTTCCTTTTATGTGGCTGTGCCTTTGTTAGAGCAGAGAAAGGACATGACTTTGATCCTGGTTCCAAAAAAAGCAAATTTCACTACAATAAACCAATTGAAAATTCTTTACTCTTGAATAGCACATCCCACTCCATGCCAGTTTTGGCAAGATATGATAAAGCTAAATGGCGGGTGGTGCTGGTTGTGAATTTATGATTTCTTTGCCCCTGAGCCCACCAGCTTCTGAGTTTCCTGCAGTTTTCCAAGTTCTCTGGATATTTCATGAGTGACGTAGATTTTATTTTAAAAGCTGATATCAACCTGCGTTGTGCTCCTGGGAGAGATGTGGTCAGATGGCAGGGGGAAGGAGTGACGCAGGTCTGGAAGCACTGGACTCTTAGCTCAAGACCTGCAGACCTTCCTGGTGAACAAACCAAATGGTTCAGTTGATAACTCAAGTACAGATTCCCCACAGGTATAGAACAGATTGTTTCTACTCAGGTCATTCTAATAAATGTCCATATATGTAGCAACTAGATAGCAGAGCATTTCAAATTTTAGATCTCAGAGAAAGCAACAAGGACTTACTGTGTAGCACAGGGACTATACTCAGTATTTTGCAATAGTCAAGGCTATGGTTTTTCCAATGGTCATGTATGGATGTGAGAGTTGGACTGTGAAGAAGGCTGAGCGCCGAAGAATTGATGTTTTTGAACTGCGGTGTTGGAGAAGACTCTTGAGAGTCCCTTGGACTGCAAGGAGATCCAACCAGTCCATTCTGAAGGAGATCAGCCCTGGCCTGGGAGTTCTTTGGAGGGAATGATGCTAAAGCTGAAACTCCAGTACTTTGGCCACCTCATGCGAAGAGTTGACTGATTGGAAAAGACTCTGATGCTGGGAGGGATTGGGGGCAAGAGGAGAAGGGGACGACAGAGGATGAGATGGCTGGATGGCATCACTGACTCGATGGACATGAGTCTGAGCGAACTCCGGGAGTTGGTGATGGACAGGGAGGCCTGGCGTGTTGCGACTCATGGGGTCGCAAAGAGTCGGACATGACTGAGCGACTGATCTGATCTGATGTGATAAGAGAAAAGCGGAGAAGGCAATGGCACCCCACTCCAGTACTCTTGCCTGGAAAATCCCATGGAAGGAGGAGCCTGGTAGGCTGCAGTTCATGGAGTCACTGAGGGTCAGACACAACTGAGCGACTTCACTTTCACTTTTCACTTTCATGCATTGGAGAAGGAAATGGCAACCCACTCCAGTGTTCTTGCCTGGAGAATCCCAGGGACGGGGGAGCCTGGTGGGCTGCTGTCTATGGGGTCACACAGAGTCGGACACGACTGAAGTGACTTAGCGGCAGCAGCAGCATAAGAGAAAAGAATCTGAAAAAGAATACCTATACCTGAATCACTGTGTTGAACATCTGAAACTAACATGACACTATAAACTACAGTTCAACTTAAAAGAAAAGAGATCCTTTTAAGAATAAAATGACCTGAAAGTCTCCAGAAACGTAAGCCTTTCAAAAAAAATTTTTTTTTCAAACACACCCACACACCTTTTTGGAAATAATTCCATAAAGTTCAGTATGGCCTAGTGGTTAAGCCTATGAGTTTTAGCCTGGATCCAGACAGCTTGGATTAAAACCCCTACTCTGCTGCTGCATACTTATAGACTTTCTGCAAGATATTAAACTTCATTTTCCTTATCTTCAAAAATGGAAATAAAAACAGTACCTATTCGGTAGGACCATGAGGAGGTTTAAATAAGATAAATCATGCGTAGTGAGATGATGAGTGATTTGTAAATTTTTCCTGCTATTATTTTAAGGGAGTTACAGATTCTGAAAGTCTCTTTGTAGATTCCAAGTTAAGAATTTCTGCTATGAAACGGGGGTAAAGTTAAAACCAGTTAAAACCCACCTACCATGAAAGCAACAAGAGGCTTTTCAAGTAAAAATATCAATAAAAGGGCGTTAAACAGCTAGGTCTGCTACCCTGCCTGGCCCTGCGCAGGCAGGACAATGAGTCTAGCCATGGCCCCTGTTCTTCCAAGGAGCACCAGCCTGTACCAGCCACAAGAACTTGGCAGCAATGGCTTCTTCTGCACTTGAGCAAAACAGCTTCTCGGCAGCCTGAACTTTACAAGGCTGTCGTTCTATTCCTGGCGTAATCTTTATAAGATCCCCGGTGTAAGAGAGGGCTGCTAAAAGGTTTTAATGAGAACACAAATAAGTACCTACTTTAAGGGCTGACATATAATAACCTCTCAATAACTGCTGTCTCTTTCCATGGGTTAGGAGACAGAGTAACTTGACTTGACAAACTCACAGCGCTGGGAGAAATTCCGCTGACACTCAGGGGAATGGCTAAGTTATGTAGTTTAACTAAATATGACTTGAAACAACAAGGCCTTTGAGTGGAATTTTCTTTGGGGATTATACAGAGGTTTTGCTACTGTGATGCTATTTTCTCTTAAGACTTTTGCTTGTGCTTAAAGTACCCTATTTAATCCAAGTAGACTCTTCAGCCAAATTAGAACTATTTGACATTGGAATATCTAGCAGCCAGGAAGTTCAGATACATTTGTCTTTCGTAGGAAGTAGCCATGAATTGAATAGTCCCTGAAGGTTCTGTAACATATTGTCTTGTCTAGAAAGACGATCTCAGAAGCAACGGGATTAAAGTACTTTAATTTCTGTATCCTCAGCACCTAACACAGTTCTGACACCATGTATAGGAATAATGACTATTTATTGAATGTATATGCTATATACAGACTTCAACATCACTTATAGAAGTCTCTCTGTTTAACACAGGTTTTATTGCCGGACCAGTGGAGGAGGAATTAACTATGCAAACAGATGCCATGGCTGATACTATGGGCAAATTATAGCTCAATAGTATTCAGGAGAACTGACTCTTCCTAATGGGGTCTCTTGAGCTATTGAGCAGCAGAATCACCATTGTATTTGCAGCAAGACTCATCGATACTTCTCCAACTGGTCTTACCAAACTCTCTGGGTAGGTCCTGTTGCATGTGACCTCAATTCAGTTTCAATCATAGTGGTGTGAGTAGATGGAGGCGAGAGAAAAAAAAAAGGAAATATCTAAGTAAACAGAATTCAGTCATGTCAAAAGGAACAACAGGGCAAATCACAATCAATAAATAATCCACTGACAATGCCATCCATTTAAAAGTATCCATTTCCATAAGCCCGTGCAGGAATAATGACATAGACAAGATGCCAATGACAGCAGTGCCAATGAATTACTGTTTACTGGGGATTTGTTTATGGAGGATTGTCCTAAATCCTTTTGCATAGCTTATTTTACTTCTTCCTCACAACAATCCTGGATGGAGAAAACTAGAATTTCTCTCCCCTTTTTATAGATAAGAAAACTAAGGCAGAGAGAAGTCAAGTCAGTTACAGATTAGAGCTACTGTCAAAGCACCAACATCAGACAAATCTTTTTTTTAATCATCATACCAATATTTCTCATTGTGTGGCCTTAGACAACTTGCCCCAGAATTAATTGGTTGCTTGTTAAATGAATAGTTCCAAGTCTTATCCAGAGCTACTGAATCAGTCTTAAGGATGAAATTCCAAGATGCCACATTTAAAAACAATACACATACAGCATTTCTGATGCACACCATACCTTGAGAATCACTGTGTAGTGTGGATTTCACAGAATGCTATTGCTACATGAATCGGAATGAATAAAATGATTCTCATTTCACTGTCAAGGCCCTACTTGTAAGAGTGAAAACACATCACCATATTTAAAGAAACACTGACATATTCTCTACCACCAAAAGAGGAAACTCAAGCTGTTTCTCTACTGAACTGATAACATAAATTTGACTGCCTTTGAGGCTTGGAAGATAGATTTTAGTTCTACTCTGTCTTCTGTCTTGCACACAAGCCTTAATTTCCCATGTGTAAAACAAAAATGTCTGACTAGATCAAATATTATGAAAATTCATCTTTTATTAAATATCAATTACCAATTATTGTTTTTTAAAACAAACCCCATTTATTACTTTGGAAAGAGCAATTTTCTTTAAAAGGGGTTTAAAAAACCTTTTTTAATACCTTGCCATTAAAAAATGAAAGAAAAGTCAAGAAAGAAAAAAAGAAAAAAAATCTGGCAATAGTGTGTATTGAGAGATTTATAAACATTTAAGCTGTTTGGCCTTGTAATGGTATTTCCTAGAATTTTGCTTAAGTAATTAATCACAGATGCAGATTAAGATTTCGAAAACAAAGATGCTCAAAGAGCTATTATTTATTATTTATAACAGCAAAAGGCAGAAAGTTCAACTGAGTAACAGTTGAAAGAATAACTAAATAAGTTATTTTATTTTATCTAAAATGGATTCAATGCCACCATTAGGATATCAGGTTTTCCTGGAACACTAGATGATATGGGAAAATGCTTATTTCAAAGGCAAAGTGAGAAATGTAAAAAAAAAAAAAAGGATTATATATAGAGTCCTGACAGTCACTTGGTACTCAGCAACAGTAGGATTTATATAGCAATAAACATGTCTCAAATATTCAATCTTTTGGACCTAATATTTTTGTTCACTTGTGTATTTACATATATGCGTGCATTTGAAAATGTGTGCATATCTGTGTGTGTGTTTTAGAAACTTATACAGGAAATAAATCAACCTGTTTGAATGATGCCTACCCCTGGATGCTACTGTTGCAGGTTATTTATATATTGTAATGCATATTTTCTGTGGTTCTGTTTTTCCACAAGGAACATGTGTTTATTTTGTGCTTAGAAAAATATGTTATTAGAAAATAATTCAGTGAGAAACTACTTTTGGAAGTATCTTTATGATGCAAAATGAAGCATGTCTGCATGTTCCTGGCTAACAAAGAGGCCCCTGAGGTCCCATCGGTGGTGAATTTGGCGGTAATTGTGCTGTTGGGGAGCTCTGAACTCAAATGTTGCCATTATGAGCTTGGGCACACAAGGACATATTGGAAGTGGCAGGCAGTGTCAGCTTCCGCCAAAAGAATGGTCACGCAAATGTGTGCTTTTGCCCAAAAAGGAAAGTAACGTGGCTGTAACTGGATATTGTAAATAAGCGGTCAAAGGATCCCTAAAGAAGCAATATCACATAAGCCTCCTTACAGCATATTTTTCCTTCTGGGATTTGTGTCAGGCTCACAGACATGAAGGCAGCCAGGAAATTGTTATCTGTTTATCTCTAATTTCTTTTTATAATTGCACATGCCAGCAATGGGAGAAAATACTTCTTTTAAAGAAAAGTAAAATTGGCAGTAAGCCTTCTGAGTTCTTAAAAGACCTTAACAAACCCAAACTTCTACTTATCATGGAGTTGTCATACTTATCCCCATCAGCACTTTATTTTCAACTGACTTTGAGCACATGCATAGGTATGTGTGTATTAGAACCCTGACTTGGCCTCAAATCTTGGCTCTGCCAATAGCTTTATGCCTGGGCAGATTTCTTAGGCTCTCTACATCTTGGTTTTGTTATCTGTAAATGTAGACAGCTTGATGCCACACAGAGTTCTGGGAGGTTAGTTGAGAAAATGAGAAACAGGGATGGAGCACAAAGCTAGGCAAATGGCAAAGATGAAATACAAGTGAATTTGAACCCAGTCCCCTCTCAGGAGACAGCAAAATGGTTTCAGGTCTCTCAAAAGCATTTCAAGGGACTTGCCTGGCGGTTCAGTGGTTGAGACTTCACCTTTCAAATTGCGGGGTGTGGATTCGATTCCTGTGCTGTGCTTGGTCACGTCTGACTCTTTGTGACCCCATATACTGCAACCCACCAGGCTCCTCTGTCCTTGGGGATTCTCCAGGCAAGAATAATGGAGTGGGTTGCCATGCCCTCCTCCAGGGGATCTTCCCAACCCAGGGATCAAACCCAGGTCTCCCGCATTGCACACAGATTCTTTACCGACTGAGCCAAAAGGGATGCCCAAGACTACTGGAGTGGGTAGCCTATCCCTTCTCCAAGGGATCTTCCCAACCCAGAAGTGGAACCAGGGTCTCCTGCATTGCAGGTGGATTCTTTAACAGCTGAGCTAACAGGGAAGCCTCAAAGTGCTTCTTGGCAGTGGTGGGATCCTTGGTTGATCCCTGTTGTTTTCTGCTTGAACAACAACTAAACTTTGGTTGAAAATTCTTTATTGATGCTGGTGATTTTTGTTCAGGTAATGATGGTCACTGGTGAAAGGCAAAGCAATCCATCTCCTTCTACAGAGTCAGCTTTGTTTGAGCAACACAATAACATCTATTCAGAAAAGTACCCATCTCTTTTTTCTTTTTAAATATTGAGGCAAACTTCTCAGAGGTTTCTTTAAGAGACAATGGCAATAAACACGTTTCAGCCTCTGTTTTGTTTCACTGTAGGCTTGGTGTGTGGTTAGATTATGCAATGACAGCGAGCTTGACATTACAGATATTATTTAAAACAAACAAAAACTACACAGAATAATGTTGATAATTCTGTATTCATTATTCATTATCCTAATAAAAACACATAAATGTCTGAAGAGAAACAGACTGTTATCCATTAGACCTTCCATCTCCTACTAAATAATAGTGGTTAATGGAACAGCCCTAGTCAAAACCAACTCTGATTTTAATAAATCTGATTTTAAAAGATATCACCAGATGGGCACTATATTAACCTTGTGTGATATTTTCAACCATGATGACTAAGAGTTCTATCATTTTTCTATGGGTGCTCTTATTGGGGGAAGAAAGACCATTTATGGGCACATTCTCCATGTTTGTTCCCTCTTGAAAGGAAGGCTAGATCTACATGCAAGTCAACATACTAATAAAAAGTAAAGATAATCAAATTAGTCAACAATCTGGAATAATGCTCATTTTTATAGTTCCAGATGCGGATCTTCACTCAGATAAAGCACAACTATTTTATTTCTTTGTCAGAACTCCCCAAATTAAATATTAATATCAATAAAATACATAAATACTCTTATCACTGTGTAAGTACATGTATATACATGTATGCATATGTTATGGGATGAGAATCCAATTAAGTTTTGTGAACATTATTTCAGTTACAAGTTATAATGCTTGTATTACATATTTTTGTGTGTAAAAACACCTACACCCATATACATATATACCCATGCACCATTAAACATGACTTTTTACATTATTTTGTATACTTGACCTCATTTGATAACAACAGGAACCACAGTCTAATTGAAATACATGCCTCTGCCATTAAACTAAGTCAGTTAATTAATGACTTTAAGAGCAGCTGATTTACAGGACTATCTGTCCCATAGCCACACTAACTGAGCTAATTAATGACACGTGTCCTGTGACGTTTGTTAAATTAGTGAATGCTCTTCCATTAAAAGGCACACAGTAAACAATTCCTTTAAAGGGCGACATTGTGATAGATTAAATATTTCACTCAGATACATAATATAGATGAGCAGATCATCTCTCTTACTGTTATATAGAACACAGGTCATATGAGCACATAGCACTTGTTCAATAAAATACTTTTAATGAATAAAGACATGAATGTATAAATAAATACCTTACCTTCTTATGGTAAAATATTTATGTATCTAAAATCTAGAAAAAGCAAAGAATTAATGTGCATTTATCCCTTATTTTAGCTAAAAATATTACCTTTCTCTTTATGGTTATGCAAAGCAAAAGCAATTCCAAAGTGTGAAAATTATGAGTTTTTTACTCTGTCACAGAGTTATCAAAAAGAGTTGTTCTCATGATCTGTACACTATGTATGCCTATTGTGGTGGCTCTAGTCTGACCCACTGACTATTTCAAAACAGAAATTGTGAGTGTGTATTAGTTGCTCGGTTGTGTCTGACTCTTTGCAACCCCGGAACTGTAGCCTGCCAGGCTCCTCTGTCCATGGAACTCTCCAGGCAAGAATACTGGAGTGGGTAGCCATTCCCTTCTCTAGGGGATCTTCCTGACCAATGGATTGAAGCTGGGTCTCCTGCATTGCAGGCAAATTAGAAGACTTTAAAGTGAAGGGTAAAGTTTTCATCTATTTCTTACTAACTGCAGTAATGATCAATTATTTCAGAAATTAAGCTCTCAGTAAGCACAAAATGTGATTCTGTATTTTAAGGATGATTTATACTTTATTTTTCCTGTAATATTAATACATTATTGTATAGCTTAAAGTCCACCCTTAGTTGATATAAGATCAAAATGGGAAAAAACCAAAGTACCTCAACCAATAGCTAAATAAGAACCCTAGAGTGTATACTCTCCCTGATGGTTATCTTCTAAAAATAGAACAAATATTGGGAACAATTTCTGTGAAAACAGAGTGCTGATTTTCAGCAGGTGGGTTAGTATTTTTAATATTTATGAGCACCATTTAATGCAGAAGAAGCCTACATTTCCTGAGTAAAACATATATAAGAGGCCCTGCCTATATTCATTCAAGGTTAAGGGCAATTTCAGCTTCCCAGAGGCTCCACAATAGCCACTTCAGAGGAGGGCTGGGTTGTTTGCCAAGACTGAAGACAATGGCCTTTTACACTGATAAAATCTACTGTACAACTTTTTATTGATGGGTTTTTTAAAATAGAAATGGAATGGAACCCTCAATTACATTACTGATCTAAGACTCCCTCTATTTCATATCAGAAATTTGCTTGAAAAAATGGAAACTAAGGAATAGGTGATTTCGAACACAGGTTCTACAATCTGAGGTCACCTGGACGTTACCTGTTGCTCTGTTCCTCCCTGTTCTCTAGGAATAATTTTGATTTTAAACAGGAGCAAATTTAGTGGCCCTTCATCATCATTCTGGGAGATGGCATCATGCCACCCTTCCCACGGTCACTTTGAATATATGCCCATCTCACTATTGTCTTCTTCCCTGGTTTATCATGCCTGTACTCCTTTCTGAGACTCCAGTTCATATGACCATCAGATGCAGGCTTGGATGCTCTGTTCCTATTCTATCCCTGAAATACAAACAGGTTTACAGACCTTGGGGCTTTCCTGATAGCTCAGTTGCTAAAGAATCTGCCAGCAATGTAGGAGACCCTGGTTTGATTCCTGGGTCGGGAAATCTGCTGGGGAAGGGATAAGCTACCCACTCCAGTATTCTTGGGCTTCCCTTGTGGCTCAGCTGGTGAAGAATCCGCCTGCAATGTGGGAGACCTGGGTTCGATCCCTGGGTTGGGAAGATCCCCTGGAGAAGGGAACAGCTACCCACTCCTGTATCTTGCCCTGGAGAATTCCATGGCCATGGGGTGGCAAAGAGACGGATACGACTGAGTGACTTTCACTCTACAGACCTTCCTGGGGTCATATGATCTAGACCAGTGATCTCCAATCTAATGGAACAGCACATTTCTAAATGCAAACCCTGTAATCTGGTATTTATTTTTAATAAGCTATATTCTTGCATTACTAACCTTTGTAGAAATCTTTATCCTTTCTTGTCTCACAGACTTGATAAGTTAATTACACTAGTATAAGGCAAAATGAGAGAGTTTAAAACCTGGAATGAGCACTTTCATTGGGATAAAACAGAGATTGGTAGGACCTGGTGACAGGTTGGTGGAGGAGGTAGGTGAAAGCAAGAGTAGTGGACAACCCAGTGGGAACTGGGGAAGGTTCTATCTGGCCAGGAATGATGGCAGTATCATCTACCAACTGGTATTTGGGGGCAAAACATACTAGGGTCCTAACAAGTGGTTCAAAGCAGGTGATTCTTAGAAATACATGCCCAGAGTGTAGACAAGACAGCTTAGTGGAATGTGAAAAGAAAATAGTGTATTTTTTTTCTCATCCTCTCAGAATTTATCTTTGTAGTGTAGTACATCATGAGAAATGCTGGGCTGGAAGAAGCACAAGCTGGAATCAAGATTGCCGGGAGAAATATCAATAACCTCAGATATGCAGATGACACCACCCTTATGGCAGAAAGTGAAGAGGAACTAAAAAGCCTCTTGATGAAAGTGAAAGAGGAGAGTGAAAAACTTTTAAGTTGGCTTAAAACTCAACATTCAGAAAACGAAGATCATGGCATCTGGTCCCATTACTTCATGGGAAATAGATGGGGAAACAGTGGAAACAGTGTCAGACTTTATTTTTTGGGCTCCAAAATCACTGCAGATGGTGACTGCAGCCATGAAATTAAAAGACGCTTACTCCTTGGAAGGAAAGTTATGACCAACCTAGATAGCATATTCAAAAGCAGAGACATGACTTTGCCAACAAAGGTCCGTCTAGTCAAGGCTATGGTTTTTTCAGTAGTCATGTATGGATGTGAGAGTTGGACTGTGAAGAAAGCTGAGCGCGGAAGAATTGATGCTTTTGAACTGTGGTGTTGGAGAAGGCTCTTGAGAGTCCCTTGGACTGCAAGGAGATCCAACCCAGTCCATTCTGAAGGCGATCAGCCCTGGGATTTCTTTGGAAGGAATGATGCTAAAGCTGAAACTCCAGTACTTTGGCCACCTCATGAGAAGAGTTAACTCACTGGAAAAGACTCTGATGCTGGGAGGGATTGGGGGCAGGAGGAGAAGGGGATGACAGAGGATGAGATGGCTGGATGGCATCACTGACTCGATGGACGTGAGTCTGAATGAACTCCGGGAGTTGGTGATGGACAGGGAGGCCTGGCGTGCTGCAAGTCATGGGGTTGCAAAGAGTCGGACATGACTGAGCGACTGAACTGAACTGAACTGAATATGTTTGTATCAATGAACTGCATAGGTTTTTAAAATTACTGCTAGTTTCTTTTATAATATTAATTGTTAAATGTAATTTTACACATGACAAGTATGAAATCTACATATGATAGATGAAACATAAAATTTGATGCATGTGTGTGCTAAGTCATGTCTGACTCTTTGTGACCCCATGGACTTTAGCCTGCCAAGCTCCTCTGTCCATGGGATTCTCCAGGCAAGAATACTGGGGTGGGTTGCCATGCCCTCCTCCAGGGGATCTTCCCAAGCCAGGGATCGAACCTGCATCTCTTCAATCTCCTAAACTGACAGGCAGGTGTTTTACCACTAGTGCAACCTAGGAAGTCCTGACACAAAAGAAAAGAAAAGCAGGAGGTATTTAACAAGTGGTTCTGGAACACATGATTAACTACTTGGAAATAAGGTAAACTTGGATCCTCATATTAAAATAAATTCCAGAGGCTCTCCTGGGGGCTCAGTGGTAAAGAATCTGCCTGCCAGTACAGAAGTCATGGGTTCGATTCCTGATCGTGGAAGAGCCCACATGCTGTGGATTAACTAAGCCCATGTGCCACAACTATTGAACCTGTGTTCTAGCACTAGGGAGCCACAGCTGCTTTAGACTTCATGACCTAGAGCCTGTGCTCCCCAACAAAAGAAGCCAGCACAATCAGAAGCCGGTGCACCGCAATGAAGAGTGGCCCCCGCTCGCTGCAACTAGAGAAAAGCCTGGGCAGCAGCCAAGACCCAGCATAGCCAGAAATAAATAAATGAATGAAGTGTAAAACAAAAAGTCCAGTTATTTTTAAAAATAAATAAAATAAATTCCAAACTGATTAAAGAATTATGTAAAAAATGAATTCACAAAGAAAATATGGCTAAATATTTATCTGTTCTTAGTACAAAAAAAAAAACCCTCATATTGTTAAAGCAGAGAAAGAAGTTACAAGAGAAAAACAAACAATAGATCTAACTACATAAAACACCGTAAACAAAAGTAAAGAAGAACTAAAAAGTAGAATATATAATTACCACAAATGTGAGATAAAAAAGATTTGTATCTAATATGTAAAGAACTTTTACAACCAATGAGAAAAACTATACACCACAAGAGAAAAACAACTAATACGCAAATAGGAAATTCACAGAGTGGCTAATCTTCTTAATTTGGGGGAAAATTAGAAACAGCTTAAATGTCAAAAAGGCAAATATGAAACTAAAACATGAACTGTATTAAGGCAGTATATGTGCATGCATATAAATAACGTTTGAAATAATATGAAATGATATGGGAAAACACTCATTATAAAATGTTAACTTTTTAAAAAGCTGAAGTAAAAGTATATGAACCACATGACTGCTATTAGTACCATATTACACTGGAAGAAAATACCTAAGAATTCACAGTGGTCATTTTGGAGAGTGAGGAGGTTATGAGTAATTTGTATTTGCATTTTTTTATATTTTCAAAAGTTTCTATAGTACACATGAATTGTTTTATAATAAAATTTATTGTAATAAAGGAAAATACGAGGGGGTTAGTATGCCTTGATTGTAAATATTCTGCAGATTACAAGGCAAAGAAGTTTAAATTAATAATGCTTCCCTGTTTGAATAAAATAAAAGGACTCCTCAACAACAGAACATGGTTAGATTCTGTGAAATGATACACGTTTCATATTTGACTTAGGGGCAAGCCATGACTGTGCTATGCTTTATTTTAAAAAGCTGTATGTATTAAGGCAGTTTCCCGTAAGGCAAGTTGTTGGAGAGAGAGCACAGCAGAGTGGTCAAGTGTGGGGGCTTGGGTGTGCAGCAGCCTGGGTTGGAGTTTTCACTCCACCACATAGAGCCCAGGAACAGTACACAGGTGACTCCCCCACTGAAAGCCTCATCCAACTAACCAGATCCTATTAGAGTTTCCCCTACACAGATGCCTTATCAACCTCATTTTCTAATACCTGAGTGGTGACTTCAGATGATTATTCATGTCATCTAAACTGTAAAAGGAGAACTGATAGTAAGAAATGGATAGAGATCTAGAAATAAATACCCAGGGATACTGGAGATCAAACCAGTCAATCCTAAAGGAAATCAACCCTAAATATTCATTAGAAGAACTAATGTTGAAGCTGAAGCTTCAATACTTTGGTCATCTGATATGAAGAACTGACTCATTGGAAAAGACCCTGATGCTGGGACGGACTGCGCAAGAGGAGAAAGAGGCAGCAGAGGATGAGATGGTTCGACAGTATTACTGACTCAATGGACATGCATATGAGCAAACTTTGGGAGGCAGTGAAGGATAGGGCGGCCTAGTGCGCTGCTATCCATGGGGTCGCAAAGAGTCAGAGACGACTCAGTGATTGAACAATAACAACAACTGAGCATATTAGCCGTGGCTTTCTTCACTGGGTGCCTGTGCTCCCAGCACGACAATGTATATAATCTGTGTATATAAGCCATGGTCCTTAGCAACTGCAATTAGATCATGATCAACAGCAGAGTCACATTCTCTTGTCACATCACGCATAAAAATGTGAAAGAATCTTGCTTTTTAAATATACATATGAGAGAGAAAACTAGGCAACTGTGAGTTTTTACAACACAAAATTCTTTGTTAATTCTGTTGACATTTAGTAAATGAATACTAGTTGCGTCCGGGCAGGAAAATCCCTATTTATTTCTGAAAAAAATACTGCGATTAATCAGTGTCTTCTCTAAACATAAACAATAGTCCCGCCAAAGGGAAAATGTATCATGACATGAAAGGAAAAAAATTTGTGACATCAGATAGCTCTATACTTAAATAAAATGAAATATAATAAGACTTCTCTTTAGTTACAAGCATCTTCAAAAATGAACTCTGCAGGAATAGATGGTCATTGTTTCTACGGCATGTTTCTGTCATTCGATAAGACAAGCTAATTTAACCAAAGACAGAAACCAGAAATCTACTTGTATAGGCAAGTCAGTCCAATGTAATATTTGTTCTGGTGGCATTTTGTTAATTCCATCACTCAACCTCCTTTCATCCCCAGACACAGTCACCACATAGCATATTCCTCATTCCCACAGCAGGACACATATGATAATTGAAGAAAAATGTATTCATTTATTCACCTGTGGTTTCATTCCTCTGAAAAAGAATTTTGAACCCTAAGAAAAACTTGTCTTCTAAATTTTGTATAAAATCAAATTTTTTTACATTATTCCTAAAGACTTATTTGTATAGAATCTCTTTATTCTTTTCATAGTTTTTTAAGTTAATCTATATTGATCACTGTATATTGTCACCCTGCTTATTTAACGTATATGCAGAGTACATCATGAGAAATGCTGGACTGGAAGAAGCGCAAGCTGGAATCAAGATTGCCGGGAGAAATATCAATAACCACAGATATGCAGATGACAGCACCCTTATGGCAGAAAGTGAAGAGGAACTACAAAGCCTCTTGATGAAAGTGAGAGTGGAGAGTGAAAAAGTTGGCTTAAAGCTCAACATTTAGAAGATGAAGATCATGGCATCTGGTTCCATCACTTCATGGGAAATAGATGGGGAAACAGTGGAAACAGTGGCAGACTTTATTTTTTGGGGCTCCAAAATCACTGCAGATGGTGACTGCAAGCATGAAATTAAAAGACGCTTACTCCTTGGAAGGAAAGTTATGACCAACCTAGATAGCATATTCAAAAGCAGACATTACTTTGCCAACAAAGGTCCGTCTAGTCAAGGCTATGGTTTTTCCTGTGGTCATGTATGGATGTGAGATTTGGACTGTGAAGAAGGCTGAGAACCGAAGAATTGATGCTTTTGAACTGTTGTGTTGGAGAAGGCTCTTGAGAGTCCCTTGGACTGCAAGGAGATCCAACCAGTCCATTCTGAAGGAGATCAGTCCTGGGAGTTCTTTGGAAGGACTGATGCTAAAGCTGAAACTCCAGTACTTTGGCCATCTCATGTGAAGAGTTGACTCATTGGAAAAGACTCTGATGCTGGGAGGGATTGGAGGCAGGAGGAGAAGGGGACGAGAGAGGATGAGATGGCTGGATGGCATCACTGACTTGATGGACATGAGTCTGAGTGAACTCTGGGAGTTGGTGATGAACAGGGAGGCCTGGCATGCTGCGATTCATGGGGTTGCTAAGAGTTGGACACGACTGAGCGACTGAACTGAACTGATATTGATCACTGCCATGACCTTTTTTCATTTTACAGAACTAAGTGAATCAAAGTCATGTAGTTTTCAAAATCAGGTTTGGTTAGTATATATTTTTTAAAAAGTAAGGATTTTGACTATTAAAGGATGCTTTCAGTGGCAAATCATTCCTCACCCACCCACCCAACACCACAGGAGGAACCATCACACTGAGCAGTGGTGTCACAGCAGTGCTGAAGAAATAAATGCTTAATGAATAAATGAGTGAACACAAGGATGAATGAACAAATCAACAAACAAATGCACGGGGTCATGTTTCTGTCATTCGATAAGACAGCTAATTTAACCGAAGATAGAAAGCAGAATCTACCAATGTGCTTAATCATCAAGAGCTTAAACAGGAAAAAAAATAAAACACTAAATGTTCTGTCTTAAGTAATTAGGAAAATTCACACTAAAACAGCTAATTTTCCAGCACAGATGAAAGCAAAGAAAGAACCATTTCAGAGCTACGTGATGGATGTGTGCAGGAGGATCCCCTCTTTCAGTCACCAACACATGATACCCAGACAGACTGTACAGCAAACTGAAGGGCTCCAGACTAACCAGCTCTGCTCTCAGCACTTACTGCATCTTTCATGTTTATTTCACCCATGTATTCTTGTTTCTCAATCCCAGATGCTCACTTTTTTCCCCCTCTTTTTTTGCCTTTGATGTAGTTTCTAAACACTTGGGAAACATTATTTTGGAGTGAACTAAGCAATATCTGATTTTTAAAACACTACCTTGGCTCTTAAAATTAGAACAGCAGATAGGAGTTTTTTTTTTGCCCTAACAACTAAAACTGACATCACACTGGGCAGATGGGAAGAAAGTGGGTTGTGCAGCACTGACACCTCCCAGAGCAGGACAACCGATAAACAAGCCTCTGCCACAACCGTTACTGGTCAGAAGAAGAGTATCAAGAAAATCATTCTTTTTTTTTTTTTACATGAATTAATCACATTTTCATTTGAAAAATTAATTCGTGCACATAGTAAGAGCTCAGTGACTCAGTTATGTCCAACTCTTTGTGACCCCATGGACTGTAGCCCACCAGGCTCCTTTATCCATGGGATATTCCAGGCAAGAATACTGAAGTGGGTTACCATTTCCTTCTCCAACACACAATAAAAATCCCTCTAATTCAAAATGTTGAGTACTCAGCCCCTCTCCATCTCAGATGCCCAAGCTGGTAGCCATCTCTTCTCCAAAGCTTGCAACTATTACCATTGCCTAGACTGCATATGCAGAAATACGCTGGAAGGTGAAAACATATGCATGTTTTCATATACCATATATGTCGAGAGTCTTTGGACATTTACAAAATTGGGAACATTTACCTTGATTTTTTTATTTAAAAATATACCTAGACAATTAATTTACTAATGGTCCAGTTATTCCATATAATAACTTTCTGCTATAATACAACCACTTTGGGAAACAGTAAAAAACAAAAATAAAAGTTAAACATATACGTATCCTTAGAGAGAGCAATTCTACTACGTACCTACTCATGAGAAATATAAAATTATTTTTTCACAAGAAAACTTTTTTCCTATTTTTTAATTTAAATATTAAAATTTATAAACATATCGGGTTGGTTTCTGCCATACAACAACGCAAATCAGTCATAATTATACATACACCCCCCTCCCTGTCTGGTCTCCCTCCCCTCCCACCTTTCCATCCCTCCAGGTCATCACAGAGTGCCAGACTGGGCTCCCTGTGCTACGCAGCAGCTTCTCGCCAGCTATCCATCCACACCTGATAGTGTATAGACTGCTGATGGCTACTTTCTCCGTTGGTCCCACTCACTCCCTCCTTAACTGTGTCCATAAGTCCACACTTTGCATCTGCCTCTCCATTCCTTCCCTGCACATAGGTTCATCAATATTATTTTTGGCGATTCCATATATATGCATTAAAATACTCAATCTATTTTTCTTTTTTCTGACTTGCTTCACTCTGTGTAACAGGCTCTAGGTTCATCCACTTCATGAAGAGTTGACTCAAATTCATTTTTTATGGCTGAGTAATATTTCATTTTCCCTGGAAGAGGGCATGGCAACCCACTCCAGTATTCTTGCCTGGAGAATCCCCATGGACAGAGGGCCTCGGCAGGCTGCAGGGCATGTGGTCACAAAGAGTCGGACATGATTGAGTAACCAAGCACACAATTATATCCATTGTATATATGTATAACATCTTCTTTATTCATTCATCTGTTGATGGACATCTAGGTTGCTTTCATGTCCTGGCTATTGTGAACAGTGCTGCGATGGGGTATATGTGTCCTTTTTAATCATAGTTTTCTCAGGGTATATGCCCCGTAGTAGGGCTGATGGTCATATGGTAGATTTATTCCTAGCCTCCAATTAAAATAAATAAATTAATTTTAAAAAATTAAGGAATCTCCATACTGTTCTCCATAATGGCTATATCAGTATGCATTCCCACCAACAGTGTAGGAGGGTCCCTTTTTCTTCACATCCTCTCCAGCATTTATTGTTTGTAGATTTTTTTGATGATGGCCATTCTGACTAGTGTTAGATGATACCTCACAGTAGTTTTGACTTGCATTTCTATAATAATTAGTGATGTTGAGCATCTTTTCATTTATTAACTGAATGTAAAACTATGTGTACATCTTATATATCTTCTTTGGAGAAATGTCTGCTTAGGTCTTCTGTTCCTTTTCTGACTGGGCTGTTTGTTTTCCTAATATTGAGCTGTTTGAGCCTTTTATATATTCTGGAGATTAATCCTTTGTCAGTTGTTTCATTTGCAACTATTTTCTCCCAATCTAAGGACTATCTTTTAATCTTGTTTATGGTTTCCTTTGTTGTGCAAAAGCTTTTAAGTAGGTCCCACTTACTTACTTTTGTTTTTATTTCCATTACATAGGAGGTGGGTCACAGAGGATCTCGCTGTGAGTTTATTTTTGTGTATGGTGTTAGGAAGTGTTCTAGTTTCATTCTTCTGCATGTAGCTTTCCAGTTTTTCCAGCATCACTTCATGAAGAGGCTGTCTTTTCTCACTGTATATTCTTGCCTCCTTTGTCAAAAATAAGGTGTCCATAGGTGGATACGTTTATCTCTGGGCTTTCTATCCTGTTCTATTGATCTGTATTTCTGTTTTTGTGCCAGCACCATACTGTCTTGATGACTGCAGCTTTATAGTATAGTCTGAAGTCAGGAAGGTTGATTCCTCCAGCTCCATTTTTCTTTATCAAGACTGCTTTGGCTATTCAGGGTCTTTTGTGTTTTCATACACAGCCCATTCATCACTGCAACTAAAAGAATAAAACACCTAAGAATAAACCTACATAAAGAGACAAAAGACCTGTATGCAGAAAACTCTAAGACACTGAAGAAACAAATCAAAGACGACACAAACAGACGGAGAGCTAGGCCATGTTCTTGCTCTTGTTGTTCAGTTGCTTAGTCGTGTCCAAACCTCTGCAACCTCATGGACTGCAGCACACCAGGCTTCCCTGTCCTTCACCATCTCCCGGAGGCTGTTAAACTCATGTCCATTGAGTTGGTGATGCCATCCAACCATCTTGCTCTCTGTCATCCCCTTCTCATTCTGCCTTCAAACTTTCCCAGCATCCAATGAGTCAGCCCTTTGCGGTAGGTGGCCAAAATATTAGAGCTTTAGTTTCAGCATCAGTCTTTCCCATGAATATTCAGGGTTGATTGCCTTTAGGATTGACTGGTTTCAATATTGTGAAAATGGTTATTCTGCCCAAAGCAATCTACAGATTCAATGCAATCCCTATCAAACTTACCAGTGATATTTTCACAGAACTAGAACACAAGAAAAATTTTATATAAATATTCACAGTAGTATAACTCATGGTAACCAAAAGGTGAAAACAATCCGCATGTCTATCAACTGATGAATGAATAAACTAAAGGTGGGGTATCTATACAATGGAATATTATTTGTCCATACAAAGAAACGAAATACTGATAGATACACACTACAACATAGGTGAATCTTGAAATCGTTACGCCAAGTGAAAGAAGTCAGTCAGGAAAAACAACATATTACATGGTCCTATTTAAATGAACTATTCAGAGCAGGCCAATCTAATAGAGCCGAAAGTAGATTAATAGTTGCTCAGGGCTAGGAGTCCATGAGGTCACTAAGAGTTGGACATGACTGAGTGACTTCACTTTCACTTTTCACTTTCATGCATTGGAGAAGGAAGTGGCAACCCACTCCAGTGTTCTTGCCTGGAGAATCCCAGGGATGGGGGAGCCTGATGGGCTGCCACCTATGGGGTCACACAGAGTTGGACACAACTGAAGCGACTTAGCAGCAGCAGTAGGGCTAGGAGTAGAGCAGGTCACGTGGAAGGGTGACAGCCGTGGGGAACTGGGTTTCTTCCAGGGTGATAAAATATACCGCAATGAACTGTGTTATTGCACAACTCTGTGAATATACTAATAATTCATTAGCTATATAATTTTAATGAGGGATTAGTATGGCATGTGAATTATACCTCAATAAATTTCCTTCAAAAATAAAAGAAGAAGCCTCTCCATGTACCAATGCGTTGGGAAGTGAAAAACGGAAGCTTCAGGACAGTGACCAGGTAGACAATACTTCTTTTTGTGTAAAAGGGGGAGTGAATAGAATTTATAGTTTCACTGTTTGCTTTTACATAAACTTTAAGGGATACCCAAAGAAGATTAATGAGTGAAGAACTCTGAGTATGAGTACCATTTTTCCAAATTATGACAGTAATAGTAATTAATAGTAAACATTACCTACAGATAATTCTATACCAGTATATGAGACATTCCTCACAGCTACACAGTATCTCATTAATGTTATACAAAATTGTTGAATGAGCCCTATACTAATTGACATGTAGGCTATTTCTAGTTTTCTATTATAAAATTTGCTGTAGAACATTTTTATACATATATTTTTGCACTTTTACACAGGCCAACAGCTAGAAAAAATTTTAAGAGTGGAGTTGATACATTAAAGATACACAATATAAAGAAACCTTAAACAATGTAACCAAAGTATACCTCTTAAATTTGTTGACAGCTGCAGCAGCTATAAAAACTCAGTTTAAATAAGCATAATCACTTGAGCAAAACCCATTCTTCTGAACAAGATTAAATGAAAATTGACAATTTTCCCATTTTCTGTTATGAGAGCATTAAAGAAGAAGCACAATAAGCTCCTTTGAAAAGAAATTAAGACAAAACCCAACTGGCTTATTCTACATAAGCTCTGAAACTTGAGCAAGAGAGAACTCCTTTTAATAGACATGAATTTATTTGAATTCATTATGCTGTTTCCCACATGCGGTGCCCATTTAAAGTGACCTTTCAGCCTCCAAGTAGGAGTCTAACAGCAAAAGGATGAAGAGAATCTGTTTCAATTAAGATAAACATCAACTGTCAAAATCTGATTAGACTATTTAAATTCTAAGGCAAAACCGTCATCAAAAGAAATGGAACACTCCAGTGCAGCAGTAAATTGGGTGTAATGTCATTCTGTGAAGTTCTGATGGTGCAGAAAGATTTCTGAGTGTCCATGAAACACAGGGCTATGTTTGGAGGCATTCATTCTCCTCTTTTCTTCCTTCCACTCTCTCTGGCTCATTTTGGAGTTGTTTTTGAGTGGGTCTCCTTAAGCTGCATTATCACCTCTAAATAGAGGTATCTGAGCAAAGGAAACTGTTATTCCCTATGGTCAAGGAATGGTAGATACTAACTAACAAACTTTTATGGTCGACAGTAACAAAAAGTTACACATACATCTTTAACAGACATTAGGTTGTCAAAAGAATTAGAATGCAATATGCTAGGAATCCAGGAAGGCAATGGCACCTCACTCCAGTGCTCTTGCCTGGAAAATCCCATGGATGGAGGAGCCTGGTAGGCCGCACTCCATGGGGTTGCTAGGAGTCGGACACGACTGAGCGACTTCACTTTCACTTTTCACTTTCATGCATTGGAGAAGGAAATGGCAACCCACTCCAGTGCTTTTGCCTGGAGAATCCCAGGGACGGGGGAGCCTGGTGGGCTTCCATCTATGGGGTTGCACAGAGTCAGACACGACTGAAGTGACTTAGCATGCTAGGAACAGAGACACAGAGAAAAGACATGTGGGCATGGTGGGAGGAGGGGAGGGTGGAGTGAATTAGGAGATTAGGTTTGATATAAACACAAGTACCATATGTAAAATATTAGGTTTGACATAAATAAAAGTACCATATGTAAGACACATAGATAGTGAGAACATACTCTATAGCACAGGGAGCTCAGCTCAGTGCTCTGTGATGACCTAAATGGGTGGCATGGGGGTGGGCAGTAAGATCCAAAATCGAGGGGATGTAAGTATGCATATAGCTGATTCACTTTGTTGTACAGCAGAAACATAACACTATAAAGCAATTATACTCCAATAAAAAAGAATCCAATATCCTATATTTCACACTAAACCCTTAATTAACTTATTTTTGGTTGTTATTGTTGCTTTTGTCATTATTTTGTTGTTTTCTGATTTGTGACGGGTTTCAGTGTGCTTGTTGTCTGGAGCTGATAGAGCCCATTCATGAACTACTGAGGAATTCAAGGGGAAAAAAATGACATATGTCTCAAGCAGTCTTGCCAAATAGAACTTCTGTCTTTTTCACCATTCATATTGTCACAGGGGGCACACCCTCCCATCAGCTGAAGGCCAAATTATATCCTCTGCAAAGATTACTCTAGCAAGTTGCTAGAATCATTTTTTTTTAAAACACATATATCTATTCATCAACTACATTTCGGATTCAAACCTTAACTAAACTAAGCCAATAGAGGTATTAGAACACTGAAATCTAGGTACTCACAGGCAGAGAAAATTCAATACGGCTTGCCCTAGTGGGTGACATGCTATCTAAAATAGAAGTAAATTTGAGATTAGAAAACACAGATGGTGCTGATGGGCTGGTGCACTGGGACGACCCAGAGGGATGGTATGGGGAGGGAGGAGTGGGGAGGAGGGGTCAGGATGGGGAACACATGTATACCTGTGGCGGATTCATTTTGATATATGGCAAAACCAATACAATATTGTAAAGTTAAAAAATAAAATTAAATTAAAAAAAAAAGAAAACACAGATGCTAGTGTTATGTTTTAAGGGTGATCAAAGGGCTAAGTAGTTCTCAGTGATTCCTGTGAGGCATTGAAAATCAATGAGAATCTTAAGCCTAATAAAAAATGCTTTGCAACTCTAGCAAAGTCTACTTGCTACTTGGGAGGCTCATAAACTTTGTATCAAGAAAAGAAAGGTGCAGCTGCATGGCATCCTTTTACTCCAGAAGGCTTTCTTTCCATCCCTAAGTGAAGTTCACTTTCTTTGACCTCTGCCCTCCAAGACTCTCAAGAACATTCTAATACCAGAGGTTAGGCTCAGGAACATGTAGAAACAACCCAGCCAAAGATCAACACCAAGGATATAGGGAACCCATCATTTTAAGATTTCCAACTTCCACTGGAAATTCGGATGTGAGAGCCATATAAATGCTGTAATCTTCTTCTCCCATCGTTTTGCTCAACTGGTTCCTTCACGTTCTTAGCTTCCCTGACCACTCAAAGAAAGTACATCTCCAAGAAACACACACACGTTAATTCAGCCTTTTGTGTAGTATTCTCTTCACTGGACTTACCATATTGGGAATCATTTTATTTGTTGCATACATGCTCAGTCGCTTCAGTCGTGTCTGATTCTTTGTGACCCCATGGACTGTCGCCTGCCAGCCTCCTCTGTCCATGGAATTCTCCAGGCAAGAATACTGGAGTGGGTTGCCATGGCCTCCTCCAGGAGATCTTGCCAACCAATGTATCAAACTCGTGTCTCCTGCACTGGCAGGTGAGTTCTTAACCCTAAGCCCTGGGATGTACTGGTGTCTCCCTCTCTTCATCAAGCTTATGGAGTAAAAATAATTATTAAACATAATTAAAAATAATTATTTTTACTCCATAAGCTCCATGAAGTAAGGGATGCATGGATGTATCCTCAATGCCTGGCATATGTCAAAAATCAAACATGTATTTGTCTTTACAGGAATACATAGAAACTTTGTTGCTGTTGTTGTTCGGTCACTAAGTCATGTCTGATTTTGTGACTCCATGGACTGAGGCACGCCAGGCTCCCCTGTCCCCCACTAACTCCTGGAGTTTGCTCAAATTCATGTCCATCCAACTCAATGGATATAGAAACTCCCCGACACAAAACTAGAGCAAACTATCCTAAGCATATAGTCTGTCTGAACTGTACTTTTTAAATAAAAAAGCATTTTATATCTCTAATCTTCTTGTGACATCACTGTAGACCACTATTAGAATGTAACTTATGTATGTTTAAGAATAGAAAAAGTAACATATTTCTAAATACTGTAATATTTAGAAAATAATATCTATTTTTAACAGAGCTATGTCAAAGAAGGTTTCAATCTAGATTTAGCTATAAGTGAGGTTGATTTATTCCATATGCATGAAAATTTATTTAACAGAATAATAAGTTTAGATTAACCCAAGATTTACATGTATTAATCTTCAAATTAAACAATAATTAGATTTTATTTAGAGCTGTTAATACTTTTTTTTCAGTAAAATTTCCATTGCTCTTTTACTTGTGAAATGTCATATACGTGTTGTATCTTATACTATCATTTTGTTAAATGGTCAAATTCTTACATCCTAAAACAGTAACTTGTGTTTAAGAGTAATTTGAGCCAAAACTAAAATGAAAACTAACATGAGAACATAAACACAAAAACATGATTAGGAGTTTTCCCCTCTGAAAATTAATAAACTAACACTTATTGGATTTCTGTGCCAAGTAAATACTTTCTAAGATGTCCTTCATTCAACCTTTCTAGGAACTCCAAGGATTATTTTTCCCCACGTACAAGATCACCCTGCTTGTAACTGGAGGAGCCTAGCTTTGAATTTGACCTGACTTCAGGACGCTCCCTACCTCTCCCCATCTCTATTGTTAGCAATTGCAAACTGCCTCTGAGTTTCAGCTCTATGGTACCATGTCCTGTATTTTCCTAAGGTCTAAAGAAATAGAAGTTCTTTGAATGCAGTCAAGCAGATAAGGTCTAGCATCAAAGTGATCTCAAGGTTTAAAACTAGCCATTAACTCTCACAAGGAAGACAAAAATGAATCTATTCCTGGTGCTGGAAGCTTAAGTGCTTTTGATTTCTTTCTATAAAACAGATAAAGGTTTTCTTAGATAACTAAGGGGGGGGGGAAATGACTTTCTCTCAAAGATTCCAGATATTTTTACAGGCAGCATAACTTTCCATTGACCCACCAACCAGTAAAACCAACTGAGAGTTACTCAGAGTCACTCCCCAAAATCTCTTGTAAGTCATCAGAATTATTTTGCGGGGCCAGCCTTTATTTTCTATTACTCCTATTACTCATAATTCATTTATTACAAGGAGTATTTCTTTCTCCCCACCAGCATGTTTGCATTTATTCAGGACGCTTATCCTAAATCGGAAATTGCTAGGATTGAGATCAAACTCGCCAGAAGTTTTCATGGATTTAACTTCCTTTCCCAACAAATTTTATAGGAAATCAAAAGTTTCAACATGAGTTGATAAGCAAGGCACTATCATTTCTTTATCAGAATAGCCAGAATAGATGCTCATACATTTAAAAAGATTTTCCTGAGAGGTTTTTTGTTGTTTGTTTGGTTTTCTTCTCTCCAAATAGGTGGACAGTCCAACTTGGGCCCTAAAGAATACAGAAAATCAAAGAGGGTTTTAAAGCAACTTTTACTTAGAAATAGTTCAGAGAACAAAAGGTGTTCATTTGATATTCAATTAAGTTTTTTGCCTTGAAGGCTAGAGCTTCTTTCTATGAATTTGAAATTTACAGAGTTGGTTACACTTATGCAATATTCAGGAAGCAACTGAGTGAACATGCAGTGCCTCAAAGGACCGGCACCGAGGGAATTTGGTACTTTATAACTGTGGGGAAGCCCAGGTTTGCACATGGAGGTCTGTATTTGTACTTTACCCACCTCCTGTGTAAAGATAAACTAGAAACAAAGACCTATAAAGGACAAGGATCATGGAAGCAAACAGGTTTGGTACTTCAAACAAATTATATAGTTTATCAAAGGAAATCATCTAAAATTTTGCTTTGATTATTGGAAACTTCAGCAATTTTTTTTTATTATGGTATACATTTTATTGTTGTATAATTCTTTTTTTTTTTTCTAATTTTATTTTATTTTTAAACTTTACATAATTGTATTAGTTTTGCCAAACATCAAAATGAATCCGCCACAGGTATACATGTGTTCCCCATCCTGAACCCTCCTCCCTCCTCCCTCCCCATACCATCCCTCTGGGTGGTCCCAATGCTCTAGCCCCAAGCATCCAGCATCATGCATCGAACCTGGACTGGCAACTCATCTCTTACATGACATTTTACATGTTTCAATGCCATTCTCCCAAATCTTCCCACCCTCTCCCTCTCCCACAGAGTCCATAAGACTGTTCTATACGTCAGTGTCTCCTTTGCTGTCTCGTACACCAGGTTATTGTTACCATCTTTCTAAATTCCATATATATGCATTAGTATACTGTATTTATGTTTTTCCTTCTGGCATACTTCACTCTGTATAATAGGCTCCAGTTTCATCCACCTCATTAGAACTGATTCAAATGTATTCTTTTTAATGGCTGAGTAATACTCCATTGTGTATATGTACCACAGCTTTCTTATCCATTCATCTGCGGATGGACATCTAGGTTGCTTCCATGTCCTGCCTATTATAAACAGTGCTGCGATGAACATTGGGGTACACGTGTCTCTTTCCCTTCTGGTTTCCTCAGTGTGTATGCCCAGCAGTGGGATTGCTGGATCATAAGGCAGTTCTATTTCCAGTTTTTTAAGGAATCTCCACACTGTTCTCCATAGTGGCTGTACTAGTTTGCATTCCCACCAACAATGCAAGAGGGTTCCCTTTTCTCCACACCCTCTCCAGCATTTATTGTTGTATATCTGAAATTCCAAACTCTACTCTAGATTTTTAATTTATGCTTTTTGGTATTTGATATCAATTTTGTACCTGTATTTTCTTTATAATTTTTGTGACATTGTTTGTATTTGTTTGTTAACATTGTATTTTTGAAATTCCAAACTCTACTCTAGATTTTTAATTTTTGCTTTCTGGTATTAGTTATCAATTTTGTACCTGTACTTTCTTTATAATTTTCTCGACCTTGTTTGTTTTTGTTTGTTCGCTTCTTTTCTTTAACATCGCATTTTGAAATTCCAAACTTTACTCTAGATTTTTAATTTTTGCTTTTATGTATTTGTTACCAATTTTGTACCTTTAAGGACCCAATCTTCAGGACCCATTTTTCACTAGGGAGCGAGATTACTGGCTTGACTGTGGACTCTCCTTTTTCTCCACCAGGTCGCCTCTGTCTCCTCCCTAACCCCTCTCTACTCTACCCAACTCTGTGAATTTCTGTGTGTTCCAGACGGTGGAGAACACTTAGGGAACTGATTACTGGCTGGATCTGTCTCCTCCTTTTCATTCCCCCTTTTATCCTTCTGGCCACCTCTGTTACTCTGTATAACCCCGTGAACATCTCTGAGTGGTCCAGTTGTGGAGTGCACATAAGGAAGTGACTACTGGCTAGCTTGATTCACCTCATCTCATTTGGGTCACCTCTAACTTCTCCATGTAACCCTGTGAATCTCTCTGAGTGACCCTCACCATAGAGAAACTTTTCATCTTTAATGTAGATGTTTTATCAGTGGTGCTGTATAGAAGGAGAAGTTTTGAAACTACTGTAAAAATAAGACCGATAACCGGAAGCAGGAGACTTAAGTCCAAACCTGACTCCAGGGAACTCCTGACTCCAAGGAACATTCATTGACAGGAGCTCATCAAATGCCTCCATACCGACACTGAAACCAAGCACCGCACAAGGGCCAATAAGTTCCAGGGCAAGACATACCAAGCAAATTCTCCAGCAACAAAGGAACACAGCCCTGAGCTTCAAGATACAGGCTGCCCAAAGTCACCCCAAAACTATAGACATCTCATAACTCATTACTGGACATTTCATTGCACTGAGAAGAAATACAGCTCCACCCACCAGAACACCAACACAAGCTTCCCTAACCAGGAAACCTTGACAAGCCACCTGTACAAACCCACACACAGTGAGGAAACGCCACAATAAAGAGAACTCCACAAACTGCCAGAATACAGAAAGGACACCCCAAACTCAGCAATTTAAACAAGATGAAGAGACAGAGGAATACTCAGCAGATAAAGAAACAGGATAAATGCCCACCAAACCAAACAAAAGAGGAAGAGATAGGGAATCTACCTGATAAGGAATTCCGAATAATGATAGTGAAATTGATCCAAAATCTTGAAACTAAAATGGAATCACAGATAAATAGCCTGGAGACAAGGATTGAGAAGATGCAAGAAAGGTTTAACAAGGACCTAGAAGAAATAAAAAGAGTCAATATATAATGAATAATGCAATAAATGAAATTAAAAACACTCTGGAGGCAACAAATAGTAGATTAACAGAGGCAGAAGATAGGATTAGTGAGTTAGAAGATAGAATGGTAGAAATAAATGAATCAGAGAGGATAAAAGAAAAACGAATTAAAAGAAATGAGGACAATCTCAGAGACCTCCAGGACAATATTAAATGCTACAACATTCGAATCATAGGGGTTCCAGAAGAAGAAGACAAAAAGAAAGACCATGAGAAAATACTTGAGGAGATAATAGTTGAAAACTTCCTAAAATGGGGAAGGAAATAATCACCCAAGTCCAAGAAACCCAGAGAGTCCCAAACAGGATGACACATATTAATCAAATTAACAAAGATCAAACACAAAGAACAAATATTAAAAGCAGCAAGGGAAAAACAACAAATAACACACAAGGGAATTCCCATTAGGATAACAGCTGATCTTTCAATAGAAACTCTTCAAGCCAGGAGGGAATGGCAAAACATACTTAAAATGATGAAAGAAAATAACCTACAGCCCAGATTATTGTACCCAGCAATTTTTTACTATTAGGATATGACACATGAGTGAAATTTAAAAGAATGAACCTCTGTGCTTTATACATGAAATGATCACCAATTGACAAAGAAAGTCAAATCACCAATAGAACAAAACTACAAGTGAAAAAAAATAAATAAATGACTTATTTAAGAAGGGATGACAAAAGGGACAATACTGGGAGAAGTAGGAGATTCAAGTGAGAAATTAATTTATAATTCAATTAAAATCTTACAAATACACTTTGCAAAGTTTAAAATCATATAGTTTTTCTGACTACCAGCTCAAGTATATAAAAGTTATTTATGGACTGCCCACAATCCAGGCAGATTCTTTACCATCTAAGCCACCGGAGAAGCCCCAAGAATACTGGAGTGGGTAGCCATTCCCTTCTCCAGGGGATCTTCTAGACCCAGGGATTGAACCCAGGTTACTCACACTGCAGGCAGATTCTTCCCCATCTGAGCCATCAGGGAAGTCCACTGAAGAGACAGGGTATACTAAATGTGGTAGATTCTAATGTCAGACTGAGTTCAAAACTAGTTAATACTATAGAGCCAGAGCTGCTGTAATTGCTAACTGGACTACTGCTAAAATACCAGTAGTTCATATGTTTGGTGGGAATCATGTACTAATACAGTTCACTGTGAAAGTCCGATAACATTTGATATTTTGGTGGTAGGCAGGCTTTCCATTGTGTGGTCCCCTTGTATGGCAATTGTAATCCTTAAGAGCAAATTCTTTATACCAAACAACAATGGGACATGAATGCCATTTTCATCTGATTTCTAAATGGAATCTGGTCTCTGATAGTTCTTTCCAAAGCTCTTATTAGATCTCTATTTGATGAAATGACCTTATTTAGATTAATGCAGTTAAAGCCATGGATTATACAAGATGTTCAAAGGAATATAACTGCGCTCAACCATGGTAATAGTAAAATTAGTTTATTTTACTCAGTGCTGGCAAGCAAACCAGTAGTGGCCATTTGTGGAAAGGAAAAACTTATTTGCCTTCATTTTCACTAATGTGAAACAGAGTCCTCAAAAATTAAAAAAAAATTAACTAGGTACTATAAAAACGAATCTCCTGCACATTTCCTGTGAAGACAGAAATTTTGGTAATAAGACAAATTATGTCAAATGTCAATATGAGTTATTTTTGTTTAAACTTCATTTTTTTCTATTTATCTGATTTTCCTTCTCATGTTCTCTTCCTCTATACACATTAAAATTTCCTAGTTTATATGCTCTCTCTTTGAAAAATTAAATGCTAAATTCATCTAAATAAGAGAGAAATCTGCTGGTTCTAAAGCTTATTTAAATAAAATGAACTTAAACATTTAATTTGGCTGACATAGCCTTGTTAGGAGATGAATAAATAAGCAATTTACCTAGAATGAACATATTCCTCTAATCTCAGGGAAAATATTTTGGTTTTAAAAAAATCAAATATCCCAGATTTATTTCATATTACCACACCCTAAATTCAAGTAGTCAGGTTTTTAAATTATTCTGTTCACTGCTGGATTTTTGAGAGCAACCCAACCACTCACTTTTAAACTATAAATGTATTTTTATAATAAAAGCAAAAAAATCCTAGGGATATAGAAAACTGTAAAAGTAGAAATCTTCTACCTCACAGGAATACTTTAGAAAGTCACTGGATTGGGAATTTTATGAAGGTGAGGGCTAATATTTCATCAATGTCTCTCTAAGACCCATCAGGGTGCCTGGAGCAGAACTGAGTTAATAAACATTGTTAAGTGAAGCAATGAAAAATATACCTTTATTTTTACAACTAATAAAAGTGCTACAGAAACAAAACTCTTCTTTAAGAACAGTACATTTTAAGCTATAGAATCAGATTTCATGGTCAAGTGGCTAGAAAATGATCTTGTACCACACTAAAAACAAATCCTCAATTACAAAGGATTAAGACTTAATTTCTTAGTATTCTGAAAAACCTAAGTCCAGAAATGTGGTAAAGCTAAAAGCAACTTAATAGTGGGGAAAGTGCACAATCCAGGAAGGAATGCTCACCCAGACTTCGGAGGCCAGAGGTTAGGGCTCTAGGCCACACTTGGTCCCTGACTTAACATCCCAGCCATGGAGTCTGTCTGATGGGGTGGCTATGTTTTGCTTCAAAAGGCTGACAATGAAGCTGAAGTGAGCCTGAAGCAGTGGTTGTGGTTCTTGCCCCAAATAGGTCTCTCAGATGAAGAGAACACCAAATTGATAAAGAGTTAGAGAAAGTAGCTCAGACGGTAAAGCGTCTGCCTACAATGCAGGAGACCTGGCTTTGATCCCTGGGTCGGGAAGATCCCCTTGAGAAGGAAATGGCAACCCACTCCAGTAATTCATGCCTGGAAAAATCCCATGGACAGAGGAGCCTGGTGGGCTACAGTCCATGAGGTGGCAAAGAGTCGGACACGACTGAGCGACTTCACTTCACTTGTAGAGAAAGTCAACTGTATATCAACTGGGAGATGAATGTGTACAGAATACACCAGCATCTGCACACGCCATTCATGGTTAGTTGATGGTCCTGAGATGGGTCACTTAGGCAAAGAGAAATGTTGAGGAAAACTGGGAAGGTGGATTCAATTAATAGACAGGAGACTCATGAGGGAGTAAGGAGAAGTGTTGAGACTGGAATTACCAATGAAGTTGGGAAACTAAGGGCAAAACCCACAGGAAAACAGGCAAACATCCTCTCTGATCTGATACTTTACAATTCTTCACCACAGAGAGTAATTCTGCCTTCACAATTCAGTACAATTCCTAGCAGAGCACCATCTATTAAAATAAAATTAAACATAAATACAGATTGGGACGTTTTCCAGGTGGTGTAACACACTCCTTGTTCTCTCTGCATGCAACAGACAGACGCACAATCCTGCTGTTGGGATAGGCACCGTGCTGGGTACCCAGGTACAAAGATGAAAACACCCAGTCTAGCCTACAACCCATTCACAGTCCCTGAGGACAGGCAGGCAAGACAGCGTCAGTTGTTGCCATGCGTCAAGGGCTTTGCTAGAGAAATGGACCAGGTCTCCTGAACACAGGGAAGAACATCTTAATTCTGAATGGGAAGGCCAGGAGAGCTTCCCAGAAGAAATGCCCATTGAGAGTGAATCTAAACAACAGCTTGCACGTGAAATTGTATTCCAATGATTACTACAAATTGACAACAGTTTTGAACTGAACTGATAGTCCTAAATGCCAAACTGTGACCTAAACAATTAGCGTATTTTTACCCTGAATTTATATTTCAAACAAAAATTTGCTTAACTGTACATCAGTGAGAAATGAATGGACTACATACAACTGCATCAACATGGGATACACTCTCAAACATCAATTGGCAGGGAAAATAAAACCCACCAGCCACAAAACAGTACCAATTGTATCCATTCATTTTATATAAAACTCAGAAGTAGAAAATAGTATTCTGTGATGTTTTTTTGAAATCAGGATAGATGTTACACTTCGTGCTGGTGGGCAGTAGCTAAAAGGGCCACAAAGGTGGCTTTAGAGTTGCTGGTAGCATTATTTTTAATCAGGGTGGTGATTATAAGGGTGGCCACTGATAATAGGAATTACTAATTTTTCTTTTTTTTTCTAGTTTGCAACATCCAAAAAGAGTAGTTATGGTTTATGACATGTACACATATTCTTCATAGGTGACAAATGACAAAAACATGTCGAAGCTTCTAAAATATACACACACAGATTTGTATGGATATATAAATACTGCTTTTGCTACAACTTAATTTTTGTGCAAATTTAATGGCAGAGTTAAAATGTAAAGAATTATTTTGAGACCATCAGGGCCACCTAAAATGCCAAGCAGCCCCATGATATCCCTCTTCTCTTTGGTGGCAAAAGTTGGCAAAAAAAGTTGGCAGCACTTTTTCTGAATCTCAGTGCAGCTCCCAGTATTCTTCCACATGGCCATACTATGGGCCACAGATGAAAATGATTAGCAATCTTGGTTTTAAACAAAGAGGATTGTCTATTTCCTTTGTTACTTACATGAGAAAGACATTACAATTAAGGACACATTTTATGTGTATTTCTAAGTCAGGGTATAATTCCACAGCTATGTATGTAAAGTGATTTTCCCGATTATAAAAACACTTACAAAGGGATGTTTGCTAACAGTAAATCTGCTGATATTTTTGTGTTTTACATTACCATGGAAACACTTTCTGATTCATATACAATTAGACGCAATTTTAACAACAGGACTCAGACAAACAATCGGAACTATTTTTCTCAAGCAGAGATTCAGGGAATCTTTAGTGACCCAATTTTTTCCCTCAAGGTGGTGAGCCCCACCCTCAATCACACCTTTTAGCCCAAAGAACAGTTGCTAATTATAACAAAGTAAAGCTTTTCCACATTTTTTTATTGGTACCTACTCATAATAAAATAAGTACAGAGCAGAGACAATGGAACACTAATTGGCTGCTCTCACTAAACCACTGCATTTTCTACATTTCCAGCCTCTATGCTCTTCAGCTCATCCTGAAACTATACTCTGGGCCACAGGAACTGATCAAACCAAATCCCCTTTTTTGCATGTTGTCTTTCTAGATGGAGAAAGAGGCTCGTGCTATGCTAGAATGGCAGAGTAAAAATAAACAGGAGTCCTACCCAGTCTGGGACCTACTAAGGATGAGGAGACTCAGGCTATGGAGATAACAATCTGTATATTACACAACCCAGAAGGCATGTCAGGACTAGAGGAGCAGGGCATCTGGAAAGACAGGGAAGGCCTGGCAGTGAGGTACAGTAAGACTGAACCACCAGGTGGCAGAAAATGAAGAAGAACTACAGAGCCACTTGATGAGGGCAAAAGAGAAGAGTGATAAAGCTGGCTTGAAATTCAGCATTAAAAAAAAAAAAAAAAAACGATCATTGCATCCCATCCCATCACTTCATGGCGGAAAACAGATGCGGAAAAACTGGAAACAGTGATAGATTTGATTTTCTTGGTCTCCAAAATCACTGCAGATGGTGACTGCAGCTGTCAAATTAAAAGATGCTTGCTCCTTGGAAGGTAAGCTATGACAAACCTAGACAGCATATGAAAAAAATAAGAGATATCACTTTGCCAACAAAGGTCTGCATAGTCAAAGCTATGGTTTTTCCAGTAATCATGTATGGATGTGAGAGTTGGACTATAAAAAAGGCTGAGCAATGAAGAATTGATGCTTCTGAACTGTGGTGCTGGAGAACTCTTGAGAGTCCTTTGGACTGCAAGGAAATCAAACCAGTCAATCCTAAAGGAAATCAACCCTGAATATTCATTAGAAGGACTGAGGCTGAAGCTGAAGCTCCTGATACTTTGGCCACCTGATGTAAAGAGCCAACTCAATGGAAAAGACGCTGATGCTGGGAAAGACTGAAGGCAAAATGAAAAGTGGGCAGCAGAGGATGAGATGGTTACAAAGCATCGATCGCCGACTCAATGGACACGAGTTTGAGCAAACTCTAGGAGACAGCGGAGGACAGAGCAGCCTGGTGTGTTGCAGCCCATGGGGTCACAGAGAGTCAGACTTACTGACTGAAAAACAACAAGCCCTTCCTGTGAGATTAACCCACTGCCTGGGACTGCTGTCCTAGAGGATTCTGACCTATTTTTAAATAACTAAATCAGAAGCATCTTAGCTTCCAACTGATCACTTCTTTCTCTGCTACCTTCTCTATATCATTTATTCTTTGACCCACCTGAATAGATCTTTGAAGCACAGTGTGATTTATCCAGAACCCCTAGCTTTGTATAAAGACTCAGTTTGAGGTGTCCCAAGAAGACTGTCTCACAGAAAATAAGCTCTTATAGACTGAATCAGTTTCACCTTATAGTTCTTGATTTAAAAAGTCCCAATAATATACAAACTTGAAAAATGCATAATACAAGCTAACATTTCCTGATACAAAGAATCAGCTACTGTGCTAAGGACTTTAATTAATTTTAATTAAGTTAATTAACTTATCTGATATATTTACATATATAGCATTACTAAAGGTAACATTACGGGAATTCCCTGGCACTTCCAAGTCAGGGGATACAGGTTCGATCCCTGGTCAGGGGACTAAGATCCCACATGCTACACAGTGTGGCCAAAAAAAAAAAATAATAGCATTTAATAATTTTTAAAAGTATGTGAATCCATGAAATTCTCTTATTTACCATGCAATCTCGGGTAAGTTTTCCTCACTATTCTAGAAAATGAGGAATAATAATAATGTGTGCCTCACAGGATTTATAATGAGACTTGATGGAGTAATTCTTTTCAAACACACAGCCTGATATCTGTCACAGAAGCACTCAGTAAATAGCAATTACCATGATTTTTACTTCAGTGAGACTATGTTTTGGAGAAGAGAGAAGAGTAAAGTTACAATTTCAAGACATGAATTTTGGCAATTTAATAAGCGATGTGACTTCCAAAAAATGTTACTGATCAGAGTTTAGTTACTTGCGAAGGTCTTTGGACAAAGCACTGTCTTGAATTTCCTTCAGGAGATCATGGAGACCTCAACCTCCATACCTCTCCATAAATATTCCTTCAATCCAACTTTGAAGTTGTGACAGAATTATCATGATATTAGCTAACTTCACAGACATAAGTTTAAGAATTACATTTAAGTACCATACAATAACCTTAGATATGCAGATGACACCACCCTTATGGCAGAAAGTGAAGAGGAACTAAAAAGCCTCTTGATGAAAGTGAAAGTGGAGAGTGAAAAAGTTGGCTTAAAGCTCAACATTCAGAAAATGAAGATCATGGCATCTGGTCCCATCACTTCATGGTAAATAGATGGGGAAACATTAGAAACAATGTCAGACTTTATTTTTTGGGCTCCAAAATCACTGCAGATGGTGATTGCAGCCATGAAATTAAAAGATGCTTAGTCCTTGGAAGAAAAGTTATGACCAACCTAGATAGCATATTCAAAAGCAGAGACATCACTTTGCCAACAAAGGTCCATGTAGTCAAGGCTATGGTTTTTCCAGTAGTCATGTATGGATGTGAGAGTTGGACTGTGAAGAAAGCTGAGCGCCAAAGAATTGATGCTTTTGAACTGTAGTGTTGGAGAAGACTCTTGAGAGTCCCTTGGACTGCAAGGAGATCCAACCAGTCCATTCTGAAGGAGATCAGCCCTGGGATTTCTTTGGAGGGAATGATGCTAAAGCTGAAACTCCAGTACTTTGGCCACCTCATGCGAAGAGTTGACTCATTGGAAAAGACTCTGATGCTGGGAGGGATTGGGGGCAGGAGGAGAAGGGGACGACAGAGGATGAGATGGCTGGATGGCATCACTGAATCGATGGACATGAGTCTGGGTGAACTCTGGGAGTTGGTGATAGACAGGAAGGCCTGGTGTGCTGTGATTCATGGGGTTGCAAAGAGTCAGACATGACTGAGCGACTGAACTGAACTGAACCATACAAATTATAAATGGAAATACTTTCACGAATTTACCTGACAAAGTTTTAGCTCTCTATTTGACTTCAAACTTTGTGTTTGAATTTTAAGAAAAATATTTCTCCAATAAAATCTGTTGCCACAAAAACACTGACATTGTTTCTAACCATTTTCTTGACCTTATTTGACTGGAAGTTAAAGACCAGCAAAACTTTTCCAGTTCCAAAAATGGGGTCAGGGTGGGGAGAATTAGATTATAGGTTATTTTCTGTGGTCCTATTCATTTCCAAGAGTTTATGGTTCTACTCGCTGGTCAAATGCCAGAGAGGAAGAAAACTGCAATTTATAGTCAGATTAGGGGAGAGGGTCAATAAACTGAATGCATCAAGAACTAGCTAGATTTCTAGAGAATGAAGCTGGGCCAAAGTCCACCTTCCACGTCTCCATCCATCTCTATGGTCCATGGTGGAAGACTTGTGTGCACACCTTGAGAAAGAAGGCAGACAAATACAAAAGGTATTTGTTCTTGAGCTGTACATGGTTAAAAAGAGAACCTTGAAATAATCTAGGACAGAAAGGAAAGGCATAGAGCAGCAGCCTACTGACCACTTTTGCAATACTAGGAGGCAGAATCATGAGTGACCAAAGCAGTGGAGACAGTGGAGAAAACTGAATAAAACAAAAACAATACCATCACCACAAAAAACATGGGGTTTAGAATTAGACCATGTTTTCTTCAGCACTGTGATTTGCGAGTTTTATCTCCTGTAATTATGAAGATAAAATGAACTAAATCATGTACAGCACCAAGTCCAGTGTCTGACCAACAGCAGGTTCTCAATATTGTGTATCTGTTATGTGGGTTCGATCCCTGGGTTGGGGAGATCCTCTGGAGGAGGAAATGGCAACCCACTCCAGCACTCTTGCAGGGTGAATCCCATCAACAAAGGAGCCTGGTGGGCTACAGTCCATGGGGTCACAAAGAGTCAGACATAACTGAACACGAACACACACACACATATCATTACAATGGTCACCACTCTGGTTACCACTGTAGACTTAGGGGCTACTGTCCCAGCTAGCTGGTAATCCAGCTGCCAATCAGAGTTACCTGCTGTTCTATGACACATCTATAGCAGAGGAAACATCACAGCAGTGGTTGCCTGCCTGCCAGAATGCCATTGGTTAAAAGTTGACACATTTTGCAGGAATTTATCCTAACTAAAACAGTTTCAGTCATATAAATCCCCTGACACAAAGAAGAAATTCTGTACCACATTGCAATGAAGTGAAATCACAGATGTTAGGAATTGTTATTTTCTGTATTCCATATATACATGAACATTTCATACATATTCATTTTAGAAAGTTGAATTTCTCATTTTGAATGTATTTTAAACAGGACAGAGACTCAGACACAATGGGAACACTCTTTTGCATGAAGCCTGAAAACAATTACACATTGAAACTATGTTTTACAGAACATTTCTTTTAACAAGTCACACTGGTACCACCCCCTTTACAATTCAAAATGAGCATTTTGCACTATGAAATGAAATGGAGAAGGAAATGGTAACCCACTCAGTATTCTTGCCTGGAAAATCCCATGGACAGAAGAAACTGGCAGGCTACAGTTCGTGAGGTCACGAAGAGTTGGATGCCAATTGAGCACATAAGATTAAAAAAGACCACAAAGTCACTTTACTCCATAAAGGAGAATCTACTTATCTACTGATTCACTACCCTGATAACTAGGAAGAAACGGGTTAAAATTTAAGCAAGGAAGATTAATATTAGCTATAAACAAAACGTCTGAACTGTGTGGGCTGTAAAACATCAAAAACTTCACCAGTAAGGAAGTTTCGGAAATTGTCACCTCAGTGTGCATATATTCTACACCTGGTTTCTAGTTTTCTAATTTCTTGTTCTCCCTCATGTAACAGAGAAATGGAAAGGATTGAAGTCGACTTTCTTTATCCTCTGGCAGAAGTTTTTAGTCCTGAGATGAAGGGGAGAAACAAATAAATAAATAAAAACCATTGCTACACGCAAGTTCATTACTACAGCTGCTATCGGAAGGTGGCAGTGTGATTAAACAGGGCAGGGTGCCAGATGGCGAGTGTCTGGTTCAGAATGGGCTGAAGTCCTTCCAGCCTCCCCTCTGACCTTCCTCTTATTTCTCTATACACTTCTTCAGATCTTTCCCATAATCTTCCCCTCATTGTTTCTCACTGTTATTCTGAAGAGCATCTTAGTTTAGCTTCCCCAATTCACATCCTCACCTATCACCCAGGGTGCTCCTACTAGAGCCAACTGCCTAGGAAGGTTGAAGGTAGATAATAAAGGCGTAACATTCATATTTCCTCTGTTATGCTAAGAACTGCATCCACAGGTTCTGGAATTCTCTATATTCTCCATTCTTCTAAAAGACTTCCTAGTTTAGTCCAAACTTGACCACAGAGCAAGGCATTTAGAGATTTGAGAATTAGAATTTCATAATTTAAGACTTTAAAGAGTATTTGTGATCCACTCTGTCCTTCCCTGGCATTAAAATATATATATATATATATATATATATATATATATATATATATATATATATTTTAATGTTTTAAATAATATTCAAGCTATTTTAACCACTTTTCCTAAAAGCTGCTTATCTCTAGATCTGGGATTATCTCTAGGTCTATATCACCAGATGTGATACAAACTTAGAAAATAGGATCAAAAAGATTTATTGCAGGTTCAAAGCTCTGAACCAATTTTGAAAATAGTCACTTCTCTAAGTCCAGTCACATTGTATAACTGGACAGGCAGAAATTACACAAGTTCCATTTGTTTTCCCATTTGCAAAACCTTGTAAGATAAAAGATACAGGAAGGAAGATTTTGTACCTTTTTCAAAGCTGAGTTAAAACATTATGAAACTTCATACAAAGTTGGAGAACTTGTTTCTTACCTGATGCCTTACAGATCTTACAGAGAACAAAGTAAGACTTTCTAACAAAATTGGAAAGATGATCTATTAGAACTGAGAAGCACTGACTTTTGCTTTTTATTTTCCTACAATAGGGAATAGATAACTTTATTTGTTACTGCCGCTGCTGTTAAGTCGCTTCAGTCGTGTCCGACTCTGCGACCCCATAGATGGAAGCCCACCAGATTCCCCTGTCCCTGGGATTCTCCAGGCAAGAATACTGGAGTGGGTTGCCATTTCCTTCTCCAATGCTTGAAAATGAAAAGTGAGAGTGAAGTCTCTCAGTCGTGTCCGACTCTTCGCGACCCCATGGACTGCAGCCTACCAGGCTCCTCCATCCATGGAATTTTCCAGGCAAGAGTACTGGAGTGGGGTGCCATTGCCTTCTCTGAATCACAAAACCCTTTCAAATAGTTATTTTTCAATGCTCAACATCAGCCTTAAACTTTGAAAGTGAAAGTCGCTCAGTAGTGCCCGACTCTTTGTGACCCCATGGACCATACAGTCCATGGAATTCCCCAGGCCAGAATACTGGAGTAAGTAGGCTTTCCTTTCTCCAGGGGATATTCCCAACCCAGGGATCGAAACCAGGTCTCCCGCATTGCAGGTGGATTCTTTACTAAATGAGCCACAAGGGAAGCCCAAGAATACTGGAGTGGGTAGCCTATCCCTTCTCCAGCAGATCTTCCCCACCCAGGAATCGAACCGGGGTCTCCTGCATTGCAGGCGGGTTCTCTACCAACTGAGCTATCAGGGAACTTTATGGCCTATCATACCCCAGAAGGTCAACTTCCAACTTATCTTTTCAGTCACCCAATAGCTACCAAATATTTTAGTGCATTTGCTATATTCACAAGATAGATAATTTGACAGTCATCAAAAGTGATACTTATAAAAATAGTGGTGGTAGTGATTTAGTCGCTCAGTTACGTCCGACACTTTGCAACCCTGTAGACTGTAGCCCGCCAGACTCTTCCATCCATGGGATTTTCCAGGCAAGAATCCTGGACTGGTTAGCCATGTCCTTCTCCAGGGAATCTCAGGTCTCCTGCATTGCAGGCAATTCTTTACCTACTGAGCTACCAGGGAAGCCCAAAGAAAAAGAGTACTGCCTCTGAAGCAGAGAGGCATGGGATTGAACCTCAGCACTCCCTAGCAGTTAAAGTGCCTTGTTCAAATTATTTTATCTCTTAGGTTCATTTCTTCATCTGTAAAATAGGGATTAACAACTCCTTCCTTTCAACATTATTATAAGAACTAAACAGGATACTATATTTAAAATTTTCCACAGAGTTCTCATTTATAAGAGACACTCGATAAAATGAAAGCTAGAAATATTATTATTAGAAAAATGCATGATGAAGTGGAGCACAGAACTAATATTTACAACAGTTCAAGATATGTGAGTTAAGTGAAAAAAAAAATGAGAATAGTTGAGGTTAGGATACCAGGGGTTAAAACTAATTTTCCCTCCAAAATATTATTGTCATTACATCTTTTTATTTTCAATTAGAAAAGTTAGTAGTTTTACTATAATCATGAAGCCAAAATAAGAATTCTCAGTCAGCCTGAACTCATAACTTTAGGAGAATAGAGTTAATAGAAAAGAACAATCATTTATTGATCTGAGAAGCAATGTTTTTTAGAAAGTTATATCTGCTCACTACTGAAATGCTTATTTGCCGTATTTTGGACACTGAGCCAATTATTGTTTACCAGATATACAGATGGCTACACATATAAAGATGAGTTTGCTAATGCACATGGTAGTTATATTTTTAATATATTTAAAATCATGTATCATAATTCCTTGATGAAAAAGTGCATATAATATAGTAAAAGAATATATATTCAGAAGAATGAAAATCACCCTGCCTCCATTCTGGCCATTTTTACCCTAGAAGGTAACCAGTACTAAAGGCTTGGAAAACACCCTTCCAGGCTTATTTTCTATGTCTATAAACCTAAGTAAAAATTTTACATATTTAATAATCTGCTTCAAAACTTACTTTATAAAAAGACTCACAGGCATATCTTAGACAATAGCATCTTCTCCCCACCAGATTACACAATGAACAATCTTAAATATCACAAGTACATGCCAAATAATGAACAGCAGAAAAGAACAAAGTCCAGTTTTACTGATCAAAGTTTTCTATATTTATATTTGTAAGGATAATTATTTTTTCATTTAAATTGAATTATATAAGTCTTGGTTAGATTAATGAGAACTATCTCTGGGATATATTTGTAAGTGGTAAAATGCTACAGAATCATAATTTTATTATAATGTATAACTGCTGACTATATCTAAATTGAAGACATGTGAAATTAAAATATTTATGGATATGTAACTGCCTCTTTGTTTTCTCACAGAGAATTTAAAGATGAACTATTACTACCAAAATGACTGAAACAGAAAGGCAAAATAAATGATTTTGCTAGTTTTATTAACTGTATGAGCATAAGAAAACATATAGATCATGTTTTTCTCAATTTCTAGCAGACATTTAAAGGAATGCAAAACGATTAATACCACAATTAAATTCTTTTAGAACCTGGCACAGAGTAGGTAGTCAATAAATATACCTATTGAAAAAATAAAAACAACCTAGTATATATCCTTATTATATAATACTTTATATATATTTAAAATATTATATAATAAGGAAACAGATCAATTTCAAGATTATTTTTATCTTGTTTTTAGAAATTAATAGAATTTTAACTGTAAGTAAAGGGCTTGTTATTTAAGCAGATGAACCAGGAGGAAGGATATATAATATCATTAGGAGTTTGTCATGAAATCCTCTTTTAAAATGTGAGTATCTCAAAGGGATTCAGTCAGGGCTGTAAATAACAAGTTCGTGTGGATTGTTTTTTATGGTAGTGGTTGGAAAGAAACAGGAAAAAAGCCAAAGAATAGTAATCTGAGGCGCTGGGTTCTTGCAAAAGGCAATTAGCAAACTGTCCGGAAGCATGCAAGGAGAAAATAGACAGTCTTAGAAAAAAGGGGGCAATGGAACAAACAAGATTTACATAAGTAGCATTAAGATAGTAAAGGCAAAAGATGATTCTCCCAAAAGAAAGTATTCTCAAGTATAGAACGAAATAAAATCATCTGAAAAAGGAATATTTACTTGGTCTCTCTAGTGGGAAGTCAGTTCTTAAGAGGATGAAGTAGGATTTGGTTTCTGAAAGGAAAGGGGTTAGGGGTGGGGGTTGAGAGGACACCATCCTACTGAATTGTCGGGGGCTAGTATGTACCGAGGTACAGGGAGCCGAAGGGCTGCTTTTTTTGTTAATCAAGTAAACATCTATATATATATGTGTGTGTGTGTACACATATACACACGTGTGATGTATAGAACAGTCTTATGGACTCTGTTGGAGAGGGAGAGGGTGGGAAGATTTGGGAGAATGGCATTGAAACATGTATAATATCATGTATGAAACGAGTCGCCAGTCCAGGTTCGATGCACGATACTGGATGCTTGGGGCTGGTGCACTGGGACGACCCAGAGGGATGGTATGGGGAGGGAGGACGGAGGAGGGTTCAGGATGGGGAACACATGTATACCTGTGGCGGATTCATTTTGATATTTGGCAAAACTAATACAATTTTGTAAAGTTTAAAAATAATATAAAATAAAAAAAATAAAACACATGTATACCTGTGGCGCATTCATTTCAATAAAAAAAATAAATAAATAAATAAATAAATTATGTAAAACCCGAAAAGAAAAATATAAATATAAATAGATGTGTTGTACAGAAATTGAAGGATAAAGGGATAATAAAACAGTTAAACTATAACTACAGTGATTACAACAACCTCAGGTCAATGATTCAGAGACAGCAGTGATATACCCAAACAGTTACATTATTAATAAGACAGAGGTAAGAGGGAGGTTTCCATAGTGTGCCATCAGGGACCATTAGCATAAAGAGAGGCATTTACTTCTTACATAAACACCATCTAAACCAAACACTACTCAAACTATTTAAAATTAAATGGAACAATATACACATTCATATTTTAAAACATATACTTTGAACTGTGGCCCTATTTATGACCTTACATAACACAGAATAATCAAATAGAACAGTTGTGGATAAAAATAGACTATGATAACCTCAGAGGAGTAAAGGATGTCGATGCTGCTGAACACTGAACTGCACTAAGTGTTGCTGATTGATTGCATCCTAAATTTGGAGCTAAGTCTCCTGGCGTTTGAGACAAAAACAGCAAATAGGTTGGTTAAATACTATTTATTCATGCATAAGAGCCTGTTTTCACATAGGCAGGACAGAAATCACAAGTGAATAAAATTCACTTATAAATTCTGATTACCCATTTATATTAGAGATTTATATTGGTTATAGCAACTATAAAAGGATTCTAAGTATTTCCCAGTATTTATTATTTGGCATAAAAGAGCCATACAAGTTTAGTTGCAGATGCAACCTTTTCTTTAAATAAATTCAAGGAGGAATTTATCACATGTATTCATTTATTTTTAAAAAAATCACAATTGATATGAGATCAAATCTGCATCTATAGTTTATTAAAACTCACAGAAATACCACTGCAGGACAATTCTTGATTCTAGTCCCCTACAAAACAGCAGTACAATAACAGCAAATGATAACCCAACCTCATAAATGTGGACTGAATTCCCTATACAAATAATTTAAGTATTTATTTGTGTGTCTGCCTGCTCAAATAATTATATGTAGTGCATCTTACCTGCTTGCTTCCAGCCTTTCCTCAACACCTGCCTTCACTCATTGCTTTTAATTCTCCTGTCTAAAGGATTCTTTCCATTTCAAAAAGATGAGCTTATTTATATATTTACAATCAATCACTAAGATAAATAAAAAAAAATTAACCTCTGAAACAGCCATAAAAATATTTTTGTAAATAGCTGTATTAGACACAAAAGTTACTTATTGAGAAACTATTCCTTAAGGTTATGTGCATACAGCCATATCAAATACTGAAGAAATCATAGAACTAAATATTAGAATAAATTGAAGTTAACATACTTTTTATTAAGATGAAAACACTAAAATTACCAAAAAGAACCCCACAAAATTATCAAGGAACATTATTAACAAAATAAAACAGGAGATTCCTGAATGATAAGCAACTTGATATACATTTAGTCATATAATTAAATTCAAGTTGGTTATATGATTAAAATGTAAAACATTATTAATTATTTTAATACTCGTGTGCTGAAAGCTAAAGTACTACTTCTAAAGACCACAGCAAAGATCGTTAACTACTAGCCTGCTTGTCTATCAGGTAAGAGAGATAAGAAAACATGCAGGCAGATCAGACAGTGAAAAATGGTAAGTTTTCATTTTCTAAACTTCCAAGGTTTTTGCAGGTTTCCTTCCTCTTCTAAAACTTGTCACCAAATGAATTGCTATGGTCCATGACGACCAAAAAAAAAAAAAAAGTGCGAGCACCCTTATTTTTAGAGTAAACAAAATCGAGCAACAAAGTAGAGCCAAAGTGTCACCGACACCGAGCTCTTTCTTACAAAGCCCTAACATCATACCTAACTCTTGAACCTCGTCAGCAATTACTAAATACTCCACGATTACGTCAATCTTTAAATGAAAGAAGGGGAGAAGCAGGAGAGAAAAGCACGTTACCACACTCCCTCTGAAGTCCTCAGGGAACTTGTAGACCGGGATCTTGGCTTCATGATAATGCTCATTTTGGAGGAAAAAGAAAAAAAAAAAAAACTCTTCAAGAATTCTGATTAATACATTTCAGCTGTGTTTCTACAAAGATGGCTTGAAATATATTCCATTTTCAAAGGAGGTTGTTTGAAGAAATCCACATTTCCCGGAATCCAATTTCTGCCCCCAGTCCAGAACAGAGAGAGGTTTCTAAAACACAGAAGCTTTTTCCTCTTTCATACTGAATTTACTCCATCACCAGGCTGTTCGGAAGTGACAGTTTGTTTTCTGCTTTGCACTGCCAAGGGAGGAACTGGATTTTGAATCTATTCTTCATCTGGTCACAAGGGTAACCAACAGAGTGAAAGAGCCACTTGATCGCATCTCTTTTGCATTTCCACAATACCAGGATTAAAGGTTTCCGACCGTCTAAAAGTGCTCAGGTTAGAGAAAAGGAAACAGAAATGACCGCGAGGTACAGTAACGACACCGGAGAGCTGTCAGGGAAGTTCCATTTCAGGACGACCACAAAAAAACACTCCTCTCGGGGGAGCCAAGAAGTCAGAGAGGGAACAAAGCTCTCCACACTTGAGCTGGACTCACTGTTGTACCTGCGAACGTAATTTCCGCTGTGTCCCCTGATTAGAATCTGACTCCATGCCTTTGTGAATGAGAACTATCATTCAATCTCACCAGGCAGAAACTATTCCTCAAGGGCTGTATGACGTCTGTAGGAAGGCAGTTCAAAACATCGCAGGGAAGTGAGAGAGAGGGAAAAAAAAAAAAAAAGACCCAGCGCCCAGCCCAGCGGGTCTAGTCAATTGCTGAAATTTACAAAGCTTCTTTGCAGATCAGCGCCAGAGAGGAGGAGTGTAAACCAGCCAAACAGAAGACATCTCGAAACTTATTTCCTCCTCTGAGAAATGAGGTGTCTCTTGTTATTCAAGGTAAGATTCCCTGAGCACCTTTATAAGGAACACACCCCTTCACCATAGACTTATCAACCCTCAAAAAAAAAAAAAAAAAATCATTTTCTCAAACTCTGGCACAGAAAACTAAAAGTTCTAGTCAAAAGTAAAGTTGAGAGGACTTGGGAGGCTTAGCAGCTGTTCATTTGGGGCACATTTAATGAAATTTCATGCTTTGGGGTTGGTTGTAGAAACACAAAATTGTCTCAAAAATTAAAATTGTTGCATCAGGTCATGCGGTAATGTTTAAACTGAAAAATCTAATGTCATGCTGCTAGACAAGTGGCTTCATGTACTGAGGCTGCTTCCTTGCAGGATGTTTTGTAAACCTTATTTTTTTTTGAAAATCATATGCAAATTTCATTGATTTATATGTATATACCAAGATTCTGGGTTTGCAAATTACTAACAGCTCTTCAGTAAGGAATGAAGCTTATATCTCAACGTCTCTTATTGTGAAAACTAATCCCTGCCCCAATTCCTATATTTGAAATAAAATATTTTTGGTTTTAGTAGACATAATCTAAACTGATCCATTTTGAAAACAAACTTATGGTTACCAAAGGGGAAATGTATGGGAGAGGGATAAATTTAGAGTTTTGGATTAACATAAACACACTGGGCTTTCCCGGTGGCTCAGATGGTAAAGAATCTGCCTGCAATGCAGGAGACCTGGGTTCGATCCCTGGGTTGGGAAGATCCCTGGAGAAAAGAAAGGCTACCCACTCCAGTATCCTGGGCTAGAGAATTACATGGACAGAGGAGCCTGGCAGCCTACAGTCCATGGGGTCTCAAAGAGTCAGACACGACTGAGCAACTTTCACATGATTGAGCAACTTTCACTAAACACACTACTGTGTATAAAATGGATAACAAATGAATTATAAGTTCCCTGTGCTATAACTAGTATATAGCACAGGGAATTTTACTCAATATTTTGCAGTAATTTATATGGGAAAAGAATCTGTTAAAGAATGAATATATGTGTAAATGAACTACTTTGTTCCATATAAAACTAACACAACATTGTAAGTCAACTATACTCCAATAAAATTTTTTAACAACCACGAAAAACAAAACAATTCAAATTGCTCCTAAGAGAAGAGGATTGGACTTCCCTCCCCAATCCCTTTAAACATTTCCACTAGGATATATAACTAACATTTGTCCGGGTGTGCCAACTTTAGTTAATTTGAATGTGAATTATCTGAAAAGTACTTTAAGCATCCTGATTTCTTAAATGACATTAGTTAGTACGTTGGTTCTTTAGTCTGACGTGATCCTGGTATTTATTTAGCATTTGCAGACAGGATATTGTAGCGTAAGTGTGACCCACCCAAAGGACTTGGAAAATTAATGTAGTAAGGCACCTCGCCAGACCTCTGGCTACTTATTACAGCAAACCCTTCACCTCCTCCTACCCGGTCACACTTCTAGGTGCATTTATTATTTAGTCTCCTCTCAGGCTTCTTCAGGTAAATGCCAATAAACTGCTTGCCATACAGCTATCTCCTTAAGCTTTTCAGTTTTCCTATGACTGTTCAGGGACATTCACAGATTCTTGGCTCTGTCCCATGTTAAACACGTTGGCACTTTAAGGGAGGTTAGCCAATCACATACTTTCAGACATTCAAAAGAAAGTTGGGGAAACTACTGCCCTTTTTGGAGGGAGGGGGCTTGTGAAAAGAGGTTTATCTTTTTTTCTTGAAATTTTAATGTAGAGAAAAAAGGAAAAAGAAACCCAGGCTAAGTGAAAGTAGCTAACTACTATTACTTATTTGGAGTACTGTTCTCTTTCATGTAAGGTCCAGCCAATATCTTCTTGGTGATATTTCAGAAGGAAAGTAACAGTAATCACCAAATGAAATGTCTGAATTTAAAGTTTAACATAAACATGTGGTACAGTCCTTTGAAATATTGCATGACAGTAGTCAAAGAGAAGTCTATATGCTCAGTTGCTTCAGTCATGTCCAACTCTGTGCAACCTCATAGACGGCAGCCCACCAGGCTCCACCGTCCATGGGATTTTCCAGGCAAGAGTACTGGAGTGGGTTGCCATTTATATGTAAAGGTTAAACTTTCTTGAGATAGCTGTACGACACAGGGAGCTCAAACCCAATGCTCTGTGACAACTTAGAGGGGTGGGGGGAGTGCGGTGGGAGATGGGAAAGAGGCTCAAGAGGGAGGGGACATATGTATAACTATGACTGATTATGTTGATATACAGTAGAAACCAACACAATATTGTAAAGCAATTATCCTCCAATTAGAGATAAATTAACTAAAAATTAAAAATGCTCCTGAAATAGTCAGTCCTCTGTTTTACCATCCCCAAGAAAGCTCTTTCTGTCCCAGTGAAATTACTTAGCTCACTGGCACTCCCTTCCCGGTCAGAAACACATCCTTAATCTCTTTAGGTTAGTGCTGTCCTGTGCTCTACTCAATGTTACACGTATTCCAAGAATCTATCTCTGAAAATCCTAACGCACTTGTTGGGTACACTACATCACAGTCCTTTAATGACTAATACATCACCCCTGTCCCCAGAGAAAACGAGTTTAAATAGTGGGGAATCTGACAACACATGCAACGAGCCAGAAGACTTGAAGCTTCTTAGATACATCCATCAAGGTTACAGAAAAAAGACAGACGCACAGTGGTACACAGTAGCACAAAGCCATGGAGATTGAAATTTTTAATTTTGTTCTTATCCCTGATATTAAGGTAGTGACAAAATGATCACAAGTTTTTAAAACCCTAATAGTGCTTGTTCCATATTACAGTGTTTTCTCCAGTCTAAGGAATTTTTTCCCCATAGGGTAATTTCTGAAATAATGTGTTAAAAATTGAGTATCACATTTTATTTCCTCTGAAAAGCTCCTCAGAATGGAGGGATATGAAACTGCTTCCTCCCACACATTCCTGTTAGTACACAAATATATGATGGCGTACACAATGGCCAATGAGGATGCCTGAATCTGGGGAGAATTTAGGGATTTTAGGAAACACGTGGACCTTGTCTGGAGGGCTTTAGAGAACATGCATTTGATCTAGAAGCGACTATGATTTCTAGCATTTTCCTGATATACTGAATTGTGTAGTGTTACACAGACTTCTGGAGAAGGCAATGGCACCCCACTCCAGTACTCTTGCCTAGAAAATCCCATGGACAGAGGAGACTGGTGGGCTGCAGTCCATGGGGTCGCAAAGAGTTGGACACAACTGAATGACTTCGCTTTCACTTTTTACTTTCCTGCATTGGAGAAGGAAATGGCAACCCACTCTAGTACTCTTGCCTGGAAAATCCCATGGACGGTGGAGCCTGGCGGGCTGCCGTCTATGGGGTCGCACAGAGTCGGACACGACTGAAGCAACTTAGCATATAGACTTCTCTTTGACTACTGTCATGCAACATTTCAAAGGACTGTACCACAGATGTTTATGTTCATCATGGTCATCCAACCGTATATATTTGGTTGATTCAAACCACTGTGTGGTATCATGTTTCCTAAACTTCAGGCATCTGGACACAACCTCTACAAGTCCTGTCCTACTGGCATCTATACCATGTATACACCATTATGACTTGACATTTTTCTTCATTGACTCATTCTCTTTTAACTTAAATAACATAAACAATAAGCTTATATTTGATTGAATGGGTTTGACATGCTGATTGCATTTCCCCCAAATAAAAGTGTTAATTAAAAAAAAAGCATCCAGATATCACCTAAAATCTCTCCCATACTAATGGTGGTCAGCAGGCAATATGGGCAACACTACTGTGGAGAGCATCAGCTGCAGGGAAACAAACTGGGTGCACCCTAAAACCTTCCTTTTATTCAATGGCAAGCACAATCTGTGGGACTAAGGACAGTTATCAAAAGCCAAGCATTAAACGTGAAATAGGAACTGAAACCAACTGAATGAACTGTTAAGTTCATTAAGAGTTAGATAGTATGTTAATTACTATACAATTTTTTTCTAGATGTTATTACTTTGAAATGCTCTGCCCACTTTCAAATCTCTGTCCTTTGAGCAAACTCTTACTTTCAGATTACAGTTTTTGAGAACCATGTTATGATGTAACAAAATATACGGGCCTGTCAAATGTGCTTAAAATCAGGACTGCAGATAGGTCAAGTAAGGGTGTAGGAAGAATGAACATGGAGCGCGGGTTTGTTATTTTGTTGCTACTACAGTTTCCTGGCATTCTACATTGTACTCAAGTATTTAATAAGAACAAGACACTTGGAACTCTTGCAGTATTTCCTACTTATTGAGGAATAATGTGGTACTGCAATGGCACCCACTCCAGTACTCTTGCCTGGAAAATCCCATGGACGGAGGAGCCTGGTAGGCTGCAGTCCATGGGGTCACTAAGAGTCGGACAAGACTCAGCGACTTCACTTTCACTTTTCCCTTTCATGCATTGGAGAAGGAAATGGCAACCCACTCCAGTGTTCTTGCCTGGTGAATCCCAGGGACAGGGGAGCCTGGTGGGCTTCCGTATATGGGGTCACACAGAGTCTGACATGACTGAGGTGACTTAGCAGCAGCAGCAGCAGCCCTTATCTGGAGAGGAATCAGTAGCAGATTTTGAGCTGTTTCTCTTATATCCATTTGGATTCAAGGACTTTTCTATAAGCATAAACCTCCTTGGAGCTAAGTTCCTTAACTCCTGAGGAAAAGCTCAAGAGTATTATATTTTGAACGCTTCTGATCTTCAGGTTTCCTACCTCTTTTGTAAAATGTCAGGTTAGAAAAGTTATTATCATGATTTTGATCTAATCCTGCTTGTCTAATTCTGCTTTTGATGCGTGTGCTTTTGGTGTTATATCTAAAAATGCACCGCCAGGACCAATGTCAAGGAGTTTTTCCCTATTTTGTTCTAGGAATATTAAGTTTCAGGCCTTGTAAGTTTTTAATCCATTTCAGGTAAATTACTGTGACCACTGTAGGGTACAGGTCCAATTTCATTATTTTGTATGTGGTTATCCAGTTTGCCCAACATCATTTATTAAAGAGATTATCCTTCCCCCAGTGTATACTTGTGGCTCCTTTATTAAAAATGAATTGACCAAAAGTGCATGGGTTTATTTCTGGGTTCTCTATTCTTTTTTTGTTTCAATATTTATTTATTTGGTTGTGCCAGGTCTTAGTTGAAGCATACAGGATCTTTTAGTTGCAGCAAGTGGGATCTAGTTCCCTTATCAGGAATTGAACCTGGACCCCATGCATTGTGAGCATGGAATCTTAGCCACTGGATCACTAGGGAAGTCTCAAGACTCTATTCTGTTCCACCGATCTATGGGTCTGTTTTTTTGTCAGTACCATACTGTTTTGATTACTATAACTTTGTAATATAGTCTGAAATCAGGAAATGTGATGCCTCTAGCTTTGTCCTTCTGTTTCAAAATTGCTTTGGCTATTCGTGGTTTGCATGTGTTTTGTGTGTGTGTGTGTGTGTGTGTGTGTGTGTGTGTGTGTTTGTGGTTCCATATGAACTGCAGGATTGTCTTTTTTATTTATGTGGAGAATGCCTTTGGAATTTTGATAGATACTGCACCAAATCTTTACATCAAGCTAAAAAGTTTCTGCATAGCAAAGGAAATCATCAACAAAATTCTTCTGGGTTCTGCATCAAACTGTATGGGCTTCCCTGGTGGCTCAGTTGGTGAAGAATCCACCTGCCATGTGGGAGACCTGGGTTCGATCCCCAGGTTGGGAAGATGCCCTGGAGAAGGGGACAGCTACCCACTCCAGTATTCTGCCCTGGAGAATTCCATGGACTGTATATGTATAGTCCATGGGATCGCAAAGAGTCGAACACGACTGAGTGACTTTCACTCCCTTCCCTACACTCTCCAAATGTAATGTGTGTTTGGGGGGTGGGCAGATGCAGACTTTCCCATATCAACAAACAACTCTCTGACAGCATCAGCAGGGTGTCAGAGAATTCAACTCAATACTGACACCATCCCCTTGGAGATAATATCAGATTCCACAGGTTAAGGGCTCAGTCCCATGAGACTCCCTCCTGCTGTCTACAGATGTCAGCTGCAAACCCAAGTTGTTACTTGCAATACTGAAAAATTAGCTATAAATCAGAGGTTCCCATGATCCCCTCCTTATTTGCTAGAGATGCTAACAAGAATTTAGGAAACACATTTACTCACTAGATTACTGTTTTATTATAAAAGGATGTAACTCAGGAACAGCCAGATGGAAAAGGTATGTAGAGCATGGTATGGGAAAGGACACAAAGCTTCCCACTCTTTCCTAGTGCATCACTCTGCTCCCATATCCCTATAGTCACCAATCCCGAAGCCTTCTGAACCCTATTCTTTCCAGTTTTTATGGAGGCTTCTTTGTTACTGGCAAGACTGATTAAATCACTGGTCTTTGAGGACTGATTCAACCTCTAGTCTCTCTCCCAGCCAATCCCCTCAGAAGTCTGGGTGAAAATGAAAGTTTCAACTTTCTAAAGGATTGGTTGGTTCCAATAGCAACTAGTCCCCTTCTTTAAGTTCCCTAGGGACTTTCCAGAAGTTACCTTATTAACATAACAAAAGATACTTTTATGATTCTTATCACAGGAAATTCCAAAGGTTTTAAGAGCTGTGAACCAGGAACCAGAGTAGAAAAAGACCTAATATGTATTAGAAACACATTTTGGTTATCCGAATGATCAAATGTATTTTTCTTATAAATCACAATGTCACAAAAGTGAAAATTTAACCTATGTAATGGAGAAGATATTTGCAAGCCACATACCTGATAAAGTATTAATATTTAAAATACATATAAAATTCATACAACTCAATAGCAAAAGAATGCAAATAATATGATTAATGAATGGGTAAAGGACTTGAGCAGGCATTTTTCCAAAAAACAAGACATATAGATGGCTAGTTAGGTACATAAAAAGATGGTCAACATCCCTAATTATCAGGGAAATTTAAATCAAAATCACAAGATAGCACCTCACTCCTTGTCCATCAGCCCGTAAATTCTAGATTTTCAAGATATCCAGGATTAAACAATTTAAGTTCACTGTCCTCGTTTCTAGTTTTTAGGCTCATAAACACTATGATGAGGCTATACATGACAAGGTTACAAGTCTGTTAGCTGTGAAAGGTGTAATATGTTTAGCCATAGTCACTTGTGGTTACCTCCACAATAGATGGCATTTTGATTACCTCATTAGGTAATCCTGACTAACAAATGATTATTTTAAAAGGTAACAATACGTGAGATCTCTGATAATATAGATTTCAACATCTGTCAACCAATTATATTGTCAATCAAAAGGTGCAGAAAACTAGTTTTTAAAACAGGCATAAGCATTTTTGCCTGGGATCAGTAATGTTGACAAGATATGTACTTTGTAAATAACTCTCAGAACTTTGTACTAATTCAAAATATGGGATCAAAAGAAAAAAACACCCTGCATTGCATGGCTCAAGTCAGCTGTTTAAAGTTTCCTAAGTGCTGTTGTATTTCCTTCATATTCTAACCTTCTCTTCTTCATTCTTCATGTTCTTCTTTATTCTCAAATTACATGTATCTCTGTAAATTTAACCTCATTTAAATTAAGTATTTAAGTGATATTAAAGAAACGCATGCAAATAGCTCATCAGTGGTGAGAGTAGGATTCTCAAACTCCTGCACTGATCCCTGACCCAAGGTCACATATGAGGTTGAGCCCTAGAAAGGTGATGGAGGTGCTGAGTGCCTGGGTGGGGCTTGTGCGCTGGGGAATTTGCTGTAGTGAGATTGGGTGCCCAGCAGGTATTTCATCTGACCACCCTAAATGTCACTGTATGACCTTCTTCCCTCTGAGGTGGTTTGCGTTTTCTAGGGATGGGTATTAAGTCTTGCTGCTAGTGGTCTGATGTGGGCAAGAGAAGGGAAATGGAGGTCTGCCTGGTCAGTTTGCAGACTTTTGTAGCATCCTCCAAACACAGTTTGCACAGCTATCCTTCCTGGACTCTCTGCCTATTGCTGCAAAACCTCTTGTCTTCCATGGGGAGAGGTGTGGGGTATGCTGACTATCCAGAGAAAGAGTCAGGGCTTGTGGCTGGGTGTACATTATACATGCCTCTGTACTATCCTTATTTTTAGAGTTCACTCATGTTATTGATTTGGGTGATATTTTTAGGGGGAAAAAAAAAAAGGGTGAGGAGGTCATCTATCCACCGTTTTGAAGCTAGAAATCTATAGATTTTACTTTAAAATGAAGGAATTGGCAATGTCAATTTAAGTTCAAGTATTTAAAAATTATATATCCAATGGCTAAATATATTTTGACCCTCTGTAAGTATAGGTCAAGATAAAGCATGTTTTTATCATGGTAAAACATATATAAAATTTACCAGTTTAACCCTTTTTAGTGCACAGCTCAATGGCCTTAAATACATTCACACTGTCATGCAACCATTCAGTTGAGTTCAGTTCAGTCACTCAGTCATGTCCAACTCTTTGTGACCCCATGGACTGCAGCACGCCAGGCCTCCCTGTCCATCACCAATTCCCGGAGCTTACTCAAACTCATGTCCATCGAGTCGGCGATGCCATCCAACCATCTCATCCTCTGTTGTCCCCTTCTCCTCCTGCCTTCAATCTTTCCCAGCATCAAGGTCTTTTCCAATGAGACAGTTCTTCGCATCAGGTGGCCAAAGTATTGGAGCTTCAGCTTTAGCATCAGTCCTTCCAATGAATATTCAGGACTGATTTTCTTTAGGATTGACTGGTTTGATCTCCTTGCAGTCCAAGGGACTCTCAAGAGTCTTCTCCAACACCACAGTTCAAAAGCATCAATTCTTCAGCACTCAGTTTTCTTTATAGTCCAACTTTCACATTCATACATGATTACTGGAAAAATCATAGCTTTGACTAGACGGACTTTGGTTGGCAAAGTAATGTCCCTGCTTTTTAATATGCTGTCTAGGTTGATCATAGCTTTTCTTCCAAGGAGCAAGCGTCTTTTAATTTTATGGCTGCAATCACCATCTGCAATGAATTTGGAGCCCCCAAAATAAAGTCTGTCACTGTTTCAGTGTTTCCCCATCTATCTGTCATGAAGTGATGGGACCAGACGCCATGATCTTAGTTTTCTGAATGTTGAGCTTTAAGCCAACTTTTTCACTCTCCTCTTTGACTTTGATCAAGAGGCTCTTTAGTTCTTCTTCGCTTTCTGCCATAAAGGTGGTGTCATCTGCCTATGTGAGGTTATTGATACTTCTTCTGGCAATCTTGATTCCAGCTTGTACTTCATCCAGCCTGGCATTTCACATGATGTACTCAGCATATAAGTTAAATAAGCTGGGTGACAATATGCAGCCTTGACGTACTCCTTTCCCAATTTGGAATCAGTCTGTTGTTCCATGTCCATTTCTAACTGTTGCTTCCTTACCTGTATACAGATTTCTCAGGAGGCAGGTAAGGTGGTCTGGTATTCCTGTCTTTTGAAGAATTGTCCACAGTTTCTTGTGATCCACACAGTCAAGGGCAACCATTACCACCATCCATCTCTAGAACTTTTTCATTCATTTTCTCAAACTGTAACACAGTAGTACCCATTAAACAGTAACACCCATTTCCCTCTCCTCCCAAACCTGGACAACCAGCATTCTGCACTGTCTCCAAAAATTTAAGTACTGATGTAAATGGAATCAAAAAGATTAATTTTAATGGTACATTCAGGAGTTGATAGCCAGTCTTGTTCTAAATGTCTCATTCTTAAAGAGCAAAGCAAAGCATTAGAAATAAAAGTTAAAAGATAAGGATTCTCAACTTGAGAAATCGATGTACTTCCTTAAACCATCCCTGACTCTCTATAAAGTGTTGCTTGCTGTTACATAGATACGGTCAAGAGTAAAAATACCGCCTTGACCAGTGTCTGGTTTGTTTTCTTGTACGTCATCTCTATGGCTGTTACTTTGTTGAAATGTATACAAATGATACTAGCACTTACCCAAATTATAGCTCATATTATATCTCTAGTTCCGATTTCAGATTCATACTGGACCCTATGTTTAATCAAGTGGTTTCTAATGCTATGTACCTATCTCAAAGGACAATGCTATATTCTAAAATTGAATTAAATCTTTTAAAAGAGATCAAACAACTGGAAAAATCACATTGCCAACTGAAGCCCTTGTTTCTAACACTGTGAGACAACTTGAAGTTTTCATTAAAATAGAATTTGGAAAAAAAGTGTCAAAAATAAATGTACATGGAATGTGCTTTGGTGGTAATTTAATACCTGATGCTTTAGACAATGAAGGAAATTGACTTATTAGAAAGCCAATTTTCAGAGGGCTCATTTAATTTACATTTGTTTGGTAACATTTTTCCTAGCTTGTAGTAATGGTAACGGTAAAACAATCCAGGCAACTCAAGTAAACCCCTTGATCACACATCACAAATAAGACCTATTTAATGTAAAAAGTCTGCTCTTTGAGACAATGTCTGTTAGTTAAGGAGGGTATACAGGAGCAGGTTAAAAAGTAGCCTTTGGAGTTAGATTGCCTGGGTGCCAATCCAAACACCACTGGTGACTAGCTATTTGATCTTGAACAAGTTATTAATCTTCTCTAAGACTCAGTTTCCTAGACTATAAAATGGAGATAAAACAGGGTTTTGAGGATTAAATGAGACACGTAAAATCTTGCCAAAGTATTTGGCATATAGTGGTGGCTCAGACAGTAAAGAATCTGCCTGCAATGCAGGAGACCTGGGGTTCGATTTCCCGGTTGGGAAGATCTCCTGGAGAAGGGAATGGCAACCCTCTCCAGTATTCTTGCCTGGAAAATTTCATGGACAGAGGAACCTGGTGGGCTACAGTCCATGGGATCGTAAATAAATGGACACGACTGAACAACTAACACTTTCAAGGGTTCAATGGGCTTCCCAGGTGGCACTCAATGGACATGAGTCATGTCCACCAACTCAATGTACATGAGTTTGAGCAAGCTCTGGGAGATGGTTTTTTTTTTTTTTTTTTTTTAACCTCTGAGCCCCCATGGAAGCCCCACACTTGAACTAACATATTGTAAATCAACTATACTTCCATAACTTTTTATAAAAATTAAATCATTTTCTGCTTCCATCTTAGTTTGACCTTGAGCCCCCGACTCCCTTTACATAATAGACTTGAATAGTTTTCTTCCTTCCAATCTTACACATCTAAGGTTCAGTCTCTGTATTGTCTTAGGGTTACCTTTCAATGACACAAAACTTAAAATGTTAAATTTCACTTGAAAACTTTCAACAGCCTCCTCTTCCTTACTAAATCAATTACAGCCTTCTCCTATGATGACAGACATGCACATCGTACATGGCTTGCCCGAAATCTGCCCAAGCTGCTTCCCCTACCTCCATCTCCCTTCAGGATCTAACACGAGCAGCAGTAAAGACCAACTAACTCCATGACAAACTCAGAAGTTCAGTTTCTTGGCTTCATTCAGTTCGGTGAACATCTTTGGTTAATTCTGATGATTAATATTCTATATGTACATTTTGTAACTTGTGTGTGATGTATTTACAGTAGTCAGCAGCACACAATAGCAATCGTAGGAACAGCAGAGTTCCACAGTTACCGTTCAGACAATTGATTTTGACTGCAATCTTTGAAAACAACTTTAATCTCCTAAGATTCTACTCTTCTACGAGATAACAAACTTATCTTCCTCCCAGGGTTGTTCTGGGATGGAAGGAGACAACCTGTTATCCACCTATGGGCAAGGGTTCCTTCTCCACCACTCGCAGATCTCTGCAAGTGCTTTGTTGGCAACATTATTGTTCTTCCCTTTGATCTCTCTTTTTCTGGTCAAAAATTAACTTGGGTCAAAAATTAATCAGCTTCTCTGGTCCCACTGCTTTGAATTAGGTGCCCTGGGCTAAGCAAACATTCAGATTCTGATGCTAATTCCAACCAGAGTGCTTAGGAACACAGTCACAGTGTAAGCCTCTCTTTATCTGGAAAAGCGGAAGGGACTGTGGCTTCCCATCCTCGTATCCTCAATGTCTGGTCCTGAACAGATACCTGGGCTCTTCTATGGAGCTGCGAGCCCCTTGCAATCAGGAACAGGGTTTATTTATCTCTGTATTCCCAGTATCTACAACAAAATCTGGCTCACAGGCTGTCTGCTTAACAACAGAGTACATTTTTTTGGTTAATCACAGTAGATAAGCCTTTTGTAAGTTTTCTTCCTGTGCCCTTTTATGGCATATGCTTCACGGCTGGAATCAGAATTCAAAAACTGAGTTTGGCGTGTTTTCTTTTTCATAAGCCGCTATTTCTGAAAACTATTTTATACACCTTCTTTGCCAAAACAGAGTTCCCACATCTTTACAGTAAAAATTTTCTCCCAAAGAAAAAAGAAACACACTGGAAGGGGGCGTAGGCAAACAGTGAGCTGGCCCCAGCCTCATTTTTAAGGAGGAAAAGATTCTTTCTTAAGTGTTTAGTATTTATCATGTCATGAACTATAAATCCAGATAAAGTACTTCAGTTCAAAGAAATGGCTTTTCTGGGAAGAGTTTCCCCACATCTTTATTGGCAGGAAAATGAGACGATACTTGTGGGGACCTGTAATATCTGCCATAGCCAGCCACCCATCAGCCCATGAATGAGAGAGCTGTGCCTCTGGATGGGAAGTCTGCTCTGGCCAGAGCTCAAAGAAATGGATTGGAGTCACGGAGTGAGGTTATTAACACAATAATGTCTACATCAGCCTCATGAAGGCTCTATATACCCATTTATCAGGTGACAGAACTGAAGTCCAAAGAGTGCTTCCCAGCAAGGTGAGTGGAAGAAGTGGCTAGAACTCAGGCTCACCAAGTACCAGGCACTGGGTATAGCACTCATACATGTCATCTCATTAATTTCGAAAACAAACTCATGTTAGTGACAAGGTCAACTGTAGAGCATAGGAAACTACATTCAATATCAGGTGATAAAGCATAAGGGAAAGAGTATGAAAAACAATGTGTATATGTACAACTGAATTGGGCTTCCAAGGTGGCCTGGTGGTAAAGTATCCTCCTGCCAATGCAGGAGATGCAAGAGATGTGAGTTCGATCTCTGGGTCATGAAGATCCCCTGGAACAGGAAACGGCACCCTATTCCAGTATTCTTGCCTAAAATGCCATGGGCAAGGAGCCTGGGGGGCTATAGTCAATGGGGTTGCAAAGAGTTGAAGGCGACTGAGCACATAACTGAATCACATTGCTGGACAGCAGAAATTAACACAACATTGTAAATCAACTATACTTTAATAAAATACATTTAAAAATAAGAAAACACACAAACACATGAGCTCCATCAGAGTTGAGGAAACTGAGGTCTGGAGGAGCTTAGGCGCCATTCTCAAGGCCTTAAGAGTAGGACATGGACTTGTCTTTTAGGAGAGCCGAACGTCACCTCGGGAAAACTAGGACCTCAGGAACTAAACAAATAGCATCACAAATAGCATCTCAGGAGGAGGATTTTCTTTTTTTTAAATTTTTAAATCAATTCTAAGATAAAGACAATGAGATGGATAGACTTTCACTCCTGGTCACAGTTATTTTTATAGACATAACATCAAAATCATTAGAAATTAATCATTATTCATTCTAGGAATTAAAACTTTACAAATGTTTCAGGTATTTAGATACCAGACTATAGGTGTGTATATAAATGTAGTAGTCAATAAAAACTTTTGGAAAAAGATACACTTTTATTTTACTATGTGGATTCTTTTTTCCAAAATGAAGACTGATTTTTCCTTTTGAGCTCAAGAACAATTTCAATAGGTACATTGCTGCTGCTGCTAAGTCGCTTCAGTCGTGTCCGACTCTGTGCGACCCCACAGACGGCAGCCCACCAGGCTACCCCATCCCTGGGACTTTCCAGGCAAGAACACTGGAGTGGGTTGCCATTTCCTTCTCCAATGCATGAAAGTGAAAAGTGAAAGGGAAGTCGCTCAGTCGTGTCCGACTCTTAGCGACCCCATGGACTGCAGCCCACCAGGCTCCTCCGTCCATGGGATTTTCCAAGCAAGAGTACTGGAGTGGCGTGCCATACTTACAGTTATATTTTGCTTTTATAACAGATAATTCCTGTATAAGCGATAGGCAAGCAAATTCAGGTACTGTTTAACCTGACTTTGTGGATCAGTCTATGCTCTTCTGGGAAAAAAGTCAGCCTTCATTCTAGGCAGGCGATGAACTCTAAAAAAATAACTATACAATAAAGAACTGTGATTTTCAGAGGAATTACTCTATAGTGTATTCTCTGTCTTCTTAAAGAGAGTGCTTTGTCTAACAATTTTGCAAAAAGTTGAGTCTTAAAGATGGTAATTGGCAGAACTTGATTTATGGAAAGTTGAAAGCAAATGAGCTAGAAGAGATAATGCCAAAACACTCTCCACTTTCAGAACAGATTGTTACTCCATACGGGAAGAGAATGTGAAAAAGCTCTCTCCTCCAAGTTCATGAAATTCAAGCCTTCATTCAGCTGACAGTCTTTGAGTAAGTTAATTTCCCCCAGGACTAAGTCAGTTCCGGTTAACACACAGACCTCTCTGAAGATAATCTTTTTCTTAAGAGTTACCTAATAGAAACTCTAAATTACAACGACAGCTTAGTTTTATTTAAAAAAAAAAAAGTTACTTAAAAAATACTCTTACAAATGGATAGTAGTTTAAGTAAGGTTGTTGTAATTCCTCTGTAAATTCCACTACACATCATATCCTGGATATTAAAATGGATCCACTTCCCACATTATATAATGATTTTGTTATGAAAATCTAGAAAAGATCTTTATAATTTTTCTTTGAAATTATTTGGCTACTAAACTCATTTAGCTAATGACTAACCCTGATTTCTCTGCAATCATCTGACATTCTTGATAATTCTTGTGAAATAAATTTAAAAAAAAAAAGCTCACAAGTTTTTTCCCCAAATGTAATAAAATTTTTATAAATAATTACTTGACAATTATTGAAGTTCACATAATGTTACATTTTAAATACCTGATTAAATTTTAATTGGGATTCTGCAGTTTTCTTTTTGTATTTTGGAGTCAATAACTTTACTTTTTAGTTCTCAAATATTTTCATAGGTCCATAAAAAGCTCATAAGCTCTAGATACTGAGGACCAAAGTATGTGCCGTGGACAACAGAGCCCTGGTGCTGGCTTTTGGAAGGAAAGAGAATTCCAGTAAGAAGTGATTCACGCAAGGAGACATATTTAATATTTCCAGATAATGTGCTATTTCCTGCAGTACATTGATGATTATGAGTTATATTTCACTTTGCTAATGAGGTGAAGTAAGGCAAGCAGTCTTCACAACTTACTCATGATCCAGCTCAGTCTAGATCCCATGAACAATAAAAAGCACAATATGTGGTTGTTTCCGGGAGGACCAAATAGTTTAGTTGGGAAGAAAAATACTCCTTTCCTTATGGTTAGAATTTCTCTATAATAACTGAACACATGAGATCATGAGATAATGAATTCAGAGTTTGGGTACTTGAATGACCAAACTAAAACAATAATATTGTTGCCTGCTGTACCAAAATGATTGGTTAAATTGTCCTTTAAAACAATTTAACCTAGTGATTTAGACACTGTGATATTGCTGCTGCTGCTGCTAAGTCGCTTCAGTCGTGTCCGACTTTGTGTGACCCCATAGACGGCAGCCCACCAGGCTCCCCCGTCCCTGGGATTCTCCAGGCAAGAACACTGGAGTGAGTTGCCATTTCCTTCTCCAATGCATGAAAGTGAAAACTGAAAGTGAAGTCGCTCAGTTGTGTCTGACTCTTTGCGACCCCATGGACTGCAGCCCACCAGGCTCCTCTGTCCATGGCTGGGGACACAAAATTTTCCCATAATTGAGGAAGTTGGATGAGAGTCTTTAAGAGGCCAACTTTATTTCTATTCAGGCCCAGGGGATATTGTTTTGAACTGGGGTTAGGTTTATACTCCAATAAGAGAAACTGGAAACAGGAAGACAAGATTTCAACCCACAATAAAACAGGTATATCTGGATTAACACTGACTCTTATTCTGCTCCATTGCTCAGTGAGTATGACTGATATTTTTCCTTTGAAATAAACTTTGTTTTTTAAGGACAAATGGATGTATTCTTTCAAAATAGCACAAAATGTACCACAGAGGCCTCTATAACCAAATGCTTTTTCTTCATTGTTGTCACTGTTACTTAAATAGTAACATTCCTAAAGCCCACAGTGAAAATGATATGGGCTTTAGGAACGCTGTGGAATTCTGGCTCCTTTGTAACTGGCAGGTAGGCCAGGAGGTTAAACTTTAATGCCTGAGTGACCTGACTCTCCTGACTCAAGGGAAGTCATGTACCATGGGGCACAATCTGGCTGCTCTGTTGGAGGAGGGTGAATCACCATTTCAGAACAAGCTCTGTGTCCACATAGAAAAGCCACCACTGCCGGTCTCCTATCCTGGGGAAATAATCTGTGAGTAACCCGCCTTCAGCTCCTTAGAGATTATTTCTGAGAACGTGTGTCTTCAACTACTGCTTGACATGACTGGAAGCAGAAGAAATGGCTACAGAGAATTTCAGGTCACCCTAAAGAACCACCTTGGGCTTACCTAGTGGCTCAGTCAGTAAAGAATCTGTCTGCAGCGTGGGACACCCGGGTTCCATCCCTGGGGTGGGAAGATCCCCTGGAGAAGGGAATGGCTATCCACTCCAGTATTCTTGCCTGGAGAATCCTCATGGACAGAAGAGCACGGTGGGCTATAGTCCATGGGATTGCAAAGAGCCAGACACGACTGAGCAACTAAGCACAGCACAGTGCCACTAAAAATCATAAAAGAACCGTGTGAGAGAGTATCTGTTAGCAGGGCCACTGCATGTGTCTGTGCAAATGGTATACTGCACAACTCCAGGGGGCACCATTTACACAACCCATGATGTGAATTGCGTCTTTGGAGTCCTGCAACATGGTGGGCCTATCTTTCTGTTTCTCAAATGATGAGACAATACAACTGTATTTTTCATCTTTAGATAGATCCCAAAAGCTGAAGCACCAAGGCTAACACAAGGAACAATACAGAGAAAGGGGTATCAGACAGTGGTGGGGAAGACTGTGAGTCAGAGTGACAAGGTATAAATCCCAACTTGGCTCCTTATCCAAGTCATATGGATATACCTTTCTATGCCCCAGTCTGCTCTGCTGTAAAATGGGTATAATCAAGGTGGTTGGGAGAATTATATTAAATTATGCTGGTTAAATGCTTAGAATAGTGCTCAGCACATAGTTAAAGATTCACTAAATGTTAACTCTTACTGTTAAAGAAGATAATGTCTCTCTTTTTTTTTTTTTCCAATTGTTAGGATTCTGGAATGAAAATCATACCATATTATTACAATTCGGCCTCAAGAGTATTTATGGCTCTGGAAGAAACATTTTCTGTGTATCTTTAAAGCTGAGAACTAGGAACAGTTTAACAGGATGCTTTTGGAAAAATGAAAAGACAATGACCAAAGGTACACCGAACCATTTGAAGATTTTTTATTGGGGTAATCAGTCCACAAAAAAATACTCTTTCCACTCCTCAAAGAGTGGCTCATTACCCAGGAATGTCTGAGACCCCAATGTGATCAACTTTTTTTTACTTGCAAAGAGAAACCTGGAATTATATTATATGAGAGATCTTCACTTTGAAAATGTTGCTGGTATCTCAAATTTTATAAAATACCATCTGGCCAATACTATGAAATCAAACAAAATAAGTTTGATGTGGGGGTGCTCCTTGTGTTACTAGATTTCTTTTTAACTGCCATTTAAGATGTACTGACTTACTGTTTTACTAATCTCAAAAAAAAATCCTTTATGCAGACTGGCTAATGCAACAGTGGGCTAATATCAGCTATTTATATTTTAATAGTGGTGGTGGTGGTTTAGTTGCTAAGTCATGTCAGATTCTTGCAACCGTATGGAGCCTGCCAGGCTCCTCTGTCCATCCCAGGCAAGAGTACTGGAGTGGGTTCCCAATTCCTTCTCCAGAGGATCTTCCTGACCTGGGGATTGAACCTGGATATCCTGCATTTCAGGCAGATTCTTTACCAACTGAGCCACCAGGAAGCCCCACCTTAACAACAGGTGCAGTGTGTGTGTGTATTATAGTAGCTCAGTCACGTCTGACTCTCTGCAACCCCAAGGATTGTAGCTCACCAGGCTCTTCTGTCCTTGGACCTCTCCAGGCATGTATACTGGAGTGGGTCGCCATTCCCTTTTCCGGGGGGTCTTTCCAACCCAAGGAATGAACCCAGGTCTCCCACTTTGCAAGCAGACTCTATCATCTGAGCCACCAGGGTGTAATAATTCTCAAAAAAAAAAAAATTTTGTGTGTGTCAAAGGCCTGACATATTTACCATTAGAAATTAATTCCACTGGATAAATTATTTTATTTACTATTTAGCAGCAGGTATAGTAAAAATTTTTGGAGAATTAATTGTGATAAAATGTTAAGTGCTATTCCATCCATACATGAAACCAATCCTAGTAGACTCAATTTAAAAAAATAAAAATCTTCATTTTTACTCTTTAGCTAATCATTAACCAAAGTCTGAGTGACTACTTGAATAAATAATTTGGTACCCCTGAAAAACAGAAGGAAACTAGCATTTGATTAGCATCTACTATCCACTTGGTTCGGTTCTTTAACTGTTTTTTTCTTCAAATATTCAAAACAACCCCTTATAAGTCATAATTATTCCTTATTTTATAAGCAATTTGATGTTTGGAAAGGTCATGCCTATTTCCTTTGGACCATGCACTTCTCTCATGCTACCAATGTTGATGCTGTCAAGTAAATATTCAGGATCTGGTACTGTTGGCAATCAGCAACACACACACACACACACACACACACACACCAACATTTAAAAACAAGGGTAAATTCATGAGGTTAGAGCTAGCTGCCATATGATAATTCAAAGGGAAGATTCTGTGCTGATGAACAGAACCATTTTCACCTTATTCTGAATCATCATGTTTCATTGTTAGGCACTGTATACAGTATATATATTAACTGGGATCTCATATTTTCTTAATTCATCACAAACACAGGTTGGAGTGTGTAATTAAATGTAAGTAGGTTATTTATCTTTCAGATTTTTCTAAAGAAGAAATGGAAGTCTGCTGGACTGGAGTGGGAGGGGTCTACAGAGATTAGGGGAAAATTGAGGGAGAGCAAAACTTGTGTTGATTTCATAGGAAGTAAAGGGTAGAGGTGGCAAGAATACACAGAAGAACTATACAAAAATGATCTCAATGACCCAGGTAACCACAGTGGTCTGATCACTCACATAGAGCCAGATATTTTAGAGTGCGAAGTCAAGTGGGACTCAGGAAGCATCACTACGAACAAAGCTAGTGGAGGTGAACGAATTCCAGCTGAGCTATTTCAAATCCTAAAAGATGATGTTGTTAAAGTGCTGCACTCAGTATGCCAGCAAATTTGGAAAACTCAGCAGTGGTCACAGGACTGGAAAAGGTCAGTTTTCGAATCCCAAAGAAGGGCAATGTCAAAGAATGTTTAAACTACTGCATAATTGCACTTATTTCACATGCTAGCAAAGTAATGCTCAAAATTCTCCAAGCTAGGCTTCAACAGTACATGAACCAAGAACTTCCAGATGTTCAAGCTGGATTTAGAAAAGGCAGAGGAACCAGAAATCAAATTGCCAACATCTTTTGGGTCATAGACAAAGCAAGAGAACTCCAGAAAAACATCTACATCTGCTTCATTGACTACACCAAAGCCTTTGACTGTGTGGATCACAACAAACTGTGAAAAATTCTGAAAGAGATGGGAATATCAGACCGCCTTACCTGCCTCCTGAAAAACCTGTATGCAGGTAAAGAAACAACAGTTAGAACCGCACATAGAACAGTGGCTTGGTTCTGAATTGGGAAAGGAGTATGTCAAGGCTGTATATTTTTACCTTGCTTATTTAACTTATATGAAGAGCACATCATGTGAACTGCCAGGCTGGATGAAGAACAAGCTGGAATCAAGATTTCCGGGAGAAATATAAATAACGTCAGATATGCAGATGACTACCACCCTTACAGCAGAAAATGAAGAGGAACTAAAAAGCCTCTTGATGAAGGTGAAAGAGGAGAATGAAAGAGCTGGCTTAAAACTCAACATTCAGAAAACTAAGATCATGGAAAGGGGCCCCATCACTTCATGGCAAATAGATGGAGAACAATGGAAACAGTGACAGACTTTCTTTTCTTGGGCTCCAAAATCACTGTGGATGGTGACCACAGCCATGAAATTAAAAGAAGCTTGCTCCTTGGATGAAAATCTATGACCAATCTATATAGCATATTAAAAAGCAGAGACATTACTTTGCCCACAAATGTCTATCTAGTCAATGCTATGGTTCTTCTAATAGTCAAGTATGGATGTGAGAGTTGGATCATAAAGAAGACTGAGCACCGAAGAACTGATGCTTTTGAATTGTGGCACTGGAGAAGACTCTTGAGAGTCCCTTGGCAAGGAGATCAAACCAGTCAATCCTAAAGGAATCAGACCTGAATATTCATTAAAAGGATTGATGGAAGCTGAAGCTCCAATATTTTGGCCACCTGATGCGAAGAGCCCACTCATTAGAAAAAAGGCCCTGATGCTGGGAAAGATTGAAGGCAGGAGAAGGGGATGACCGAGGCCAAGATGGTCGGATGGCATCACCGACACAAAACATGAGTTTGAGCAAGCTCCTGGAGATGGTGATGGACAGGGAAGCCTGGAGTGCTGCAGTCCACAGGGCTGCAAAGACTCGGACACAACTGAGAAACTGAACAACAACAAAAAGGGGTAGAGAGTCAGAAGTGAAACTAGTTCATACATTAGCAGGACAGCCTTAGATTTAACGATATATAAGGAAATCTAAGACTTCCCAGGTGGTGCAGTGGTAAAGAATCTGCTTTCCAAGCAAGAAATGTTAAGAGACATGGGTTTGACCCCTGGGTTTGGATGATCTCCTGGAGGAGGAAATGGTAACCTACTTCAGTGGTCTTGCCTGGGAAATCCCATGGGACAGTGGAGCTTGGTGGGCTACAATCCATGGGGTCGCAAAGAGATGGACAAGACTGAGCTACTAACCAACCACCAACAACATTCTGACATCTGTTAAGATGTCTTTATGTCAAATATGTCTTTCCAAGCAATATCAACTCTAAGTAAGACATTACCAACTTAATCCAATGTCACATAAATCCCAAATGATTAAATATTGTTTATCCAGAATAATATAATATACTTATGAAGATGGATGAGTAACTATTTTGAGGTCACTATAATAAATACAAATAAATATAGAGTACTTGGGGAAAAAGGAGCACTTGCTTCAGAGAGTTTGCAATAGAAAGTGGGGATGGCTGGTAAGAAAAGCATCCCACAAAAGCTGGTAATAAAAGCTTTTTACCAAAAGCTTTTACCAAAGAAAAGCTTTTTACCAAAAGCTGGTAAGAAAAGCTTTTTACCAAAAGCTGGTAAGAAAAGCTTTTCAATGACTCCCACGAAAAGCATCATTATTTTGCTTTTTTGACTTTATAGGTCTTATCATATTTGAATTTGTAGTGTTCTTCACTGTGGATTTCACCCACTGGAACAGAACTCCCATGAGCACAGGGATGGCCTGTCTTACATCCTCCTACATCTCCAATCATTGGAACAGTGCCTGGTCCATAGGAAGCATTCAACCAACATCGGGCAAATCAACCAGTGAATTACCTAGACCAGGAGTGTTCTAATAAGAAAGAAGAGAAGGAAACTCCTCGTGGGATGAATAGTCCCACACAAGATGTCAAGGAAAGAGGATCCTGGATAGGAGCTCGAAAGCTGGTGGAAATGAGAAGACCATTCCTTTGTGGGGTATGGCACAGACAAAACAGATGGGCCAGGCCCTAGAGCTGCATGAAGCAATGTGAAGTGCTATTCCACCAGGAGATCTTGATGAAGAGATCTGGGATTACATAAAGAAGAACCTTTTAACAAAAATAGAATGGGCTTCCTTGGGTTCGTTAGAAGAGTCAGTTTCTGTGAGGAGAGGTATGGGAGTTTTGGGTAGAAGAAAAAACACAGAGAAAATATGAGACTGGGCGGTCAGGCCCTGAGGATAGAATTTTTAAAGGTCTCCTCAAATCCTGGAATTTCAGGCCTCTGTTTTTACCTTTTTGCTCAAAATGATTTCAGAGAATTTCTTAAATTCCTTGAATTAATCATAAATAAAAAGCTGCCTTTTTCTTCCTAAACCAAAAGAAAACAACTAACAATCAAAGTTCTTTCATCTTGTATTTGGCAAAACCACATTTCAGCTAGTGGGGAAACAACTGTTTTACCTTCACTCTAGAAGAGGTAATTGAGAATGACATTAAAGACACATTTTCTACAGATTTCAGAAGACAATGAATCATTTTGTTTTGAAGGTTTATGATGTGATAAAGTATTTTTAAGGCCCATTCTAATTAAACAGCTTGGAGAAAGATGGCTTTAAATCTCAACCTATGGAAGCTCTTATTTCACATGCTAGTCTACAGAGGACTTCAAATAAACATGACTGTACATCTGATGGTGTGAGAAAGTAAATGGATTTGCTTTATATTTATTAAGATCATCTCTGGTGTCATATATTCAAATGCTAAGATACTAACACAGAAACAATAATAGCTTTGTTTAAATGTTTTCCAACACACAGAATAAAGAGAAGCCTTGATTGCAAATACTTTTATACACAGGCAGATGAATTACCTCAGTGTCTATGACCTTCATAGAGGTAGGTATTGGTGCCTATGTCCTCTGAATACCTACCTCTCAAAGCTGAATTCTCCAAAAATCTCCAGCTCCCTGACTGAAGGCTTTTTTTTTTTTTTTTTAATACCTGTAAGTCTTTGTCTAAGGGTTGTTTTCCTGGCCACAGTTACATGCTTGACCTATGGATAAGCAAACCAGAGTGCTGGGTTGTTCATGATCCCTAGAAATAGGTGATGGACCAGAGGAAGTTGGTAGGTAACAGTTCCAGCTTCCTTATCCTATTGATGGGGCCACTCTAAGGAGTGTTCCACACTGTCCTCTGTTGCTCCAAGCAGGACTCAGACCCATGTTCCCACTGGGATAACTGTCTCGATGATGTTTTTGTGTCCTTCCACTCTCTGTCTCACTTCCTGACTTCTTTCCTTAGGTTTTGTGGATTTCCTAAATAAACTACTCATACTTTTTGTCCCAGGTTTTACTTCCGGAGTATCCTAGACCAGCCCTACCTCTTCCGTTATTTTGTGACACCAAAGAAGAGTTTACTGGGACTTGGAAACTAAATAAACAGGGATTAAAGTGAGAAAAGTAGAGAAGACCCTGATGCTGGGAAAGACTGAAGGCAAAAGGAGAAGAGGGCAGGAGAAGATGAGACGGTTGGATAGCATCACCCGTTCAATGGATGTGAACTTGGGCAAGCTCCAGGAGACGGTGAGGGACAGGGAGGCCCGGTGTGCTGCAGTCCATGGGGTTGCAAAGAGTTGGACACGACTTAACAACGGAATAATAACATAAAGTGAGATGGTTATGTGTGTTCTTCGTTAAACACTGAAATGCTTCTATTTTAGTTTAATACTCTGTAGAGTTTCTCAAGGTCTTCCCTTTTTCTTTACATCCTTGTTTTTCTTTCCCATTTGGCTTTTTCAGTCTCTGGCACACATGTGAAATAGGATGCCATAGGGGTATGTCAAGGAGAAACACTGAATTTTTTTTTTAAAGTTTACAGTCTCAGAGTGTTTATTATATGAACCAAAAAAACACTTTACACTTTGTGTGGGGGATGTGTGTGTGTGTATGAAGGGAGTCATTATGAATACATGATATGTTGGCAGGCAGATGTTATTTCTAGAAGAAATGTAAATGTAAATTTATTTGCCTGGATCTAAATTAGTGTTATTCTGAAATCAGTATATTTTCTGATGGTGTGAACCAACATATAAAATACATAAACACACACACACACATATATGTGTGTGTGTGTGTGTGCACTTGACATATACTTAATATTGAGTTGGCCCAAAAGTTTGTTTGGGTTTTTCTGCACAATATTAGGCAACATCCAAATGAACTTTTTCAGTTCAGTTCAGTCGCTCAGTCATGTCCGATTCTTTGCCACTCCATGGACTGCCGCACACCAGGCTTCCCTGTCTATCACCAAATCCCAGAGCCTGCGCAAACCCATGTCCATCGAGTTGGTGATGTTATCCAACCATCTCATACTCTGTCGTCCCCTTCTCCTGCCTTCAATAATTCCCAACATCAGGGTCTTTTCCAGTGAGTCAGTTCTTCGCATCAGGTGGCCAAAGTACTGGAGCTTCAGCTTCAGTCCTTCCAGTGAATATTCAGGACTGATTTCCTTTAGGATTGACTAGTTTGCTCTCCTTGCAGTGCAAGGGACTCTCAAGAGTCTTCTCCCAACACCACAGATCAAAAGCATCAATTCTTCCATGCTTAGCTTTCTTCATAGTCCAACTCTCACATCCATACATGTCTGCTGGAAAAATCATAGCTATGATGAGATGGACCTTTGTTGGCAAAATAACGTCTCTGATTTTTAATATGCTCTGTAGGTTGGTCATAGATTTTCTTCCAAGAAGCAAACATTTTTAATTTCATGGCTGCAGTCACCATCTGCAGTGATTTTCAGTTCAGTTCAGTTCAGTCACTCAGTCGTGTCCGACTCTTCGCGACCCCATGAATTGCAGCATGCCAGGCCTCTCTGTCCATCACCAACTCCCGGAGTTCACTCAGAATCACGTCCCTCGAATCAGTGATGCCATCCAGCCATCTCATCCTCTGTCGTCCCCTTCTCCTCCCGCCCCCAATCCCTCCCAGTATCAGAGTCTATTCCAATGAGTCAACTCTTCACATGAGGTGGCCAAAGTACTGGAGTTTCAGCTTTAGCATCATTCCCTCCAAAGAAATCCCAGGGCTGATCTCCTTCAGAATGGACTGGCTGGATCTCCTTGCAGTCCAAGGGACTCTCAAAAGTCTTCTCCAGTACCACAGTTCAAAAGCATCAATTCTTCGGCGCTCAGCTTTCTTCACAGTCCAACTCTTACATCCATACATGACCACTTGAAAAACCACAGCCTTGACTAGATGGACCTTTGTTGGCAAAGTGATGTCTCTGCTTTTCAATATGCTATCTAGGTTGGTCATAACTTTTTTCCAAGGAGTAAGCGTCTTTTAATTTCATGGCTGCAATCACCATCTGCAGTGATTTTGGAGCCCAAAAAAATAAAATCTGACACTGTTTCCACTGTTTCCCCATCTATTTCCCATGAAGTGATGGGACCAGATGCCATGGTCTTCATTTTCTGAATGTTGAGCTTTTAGCCGCCCCCCCCAAAAAAGTCTCTCACTGTTTCTGGCCAACCCAATAAATAGTACATACTAAAGATACTGAAAATCAATCAACAATAAATCTTAAATTCAGAGTTAATGACTGAGTCATGTCTCTTTTCTAACAAGGTTTAACTGTCTTAAGAAAAAAAAACAAATACCCCCCCACCCCCACCCCCACCAAATAACAAGCCTGGAGCCACCACAGAGTCATATTAGGTCGGTTGTTAGTCAACAGTGTTGAAAAGCCAGACATGTCAGAATGGTCCCTAAATCTCCAGTTATTTATAGCAAGTATTTTAACATGGGGAGATAAAAAGGACAGATTGTCTTCAGACGTCTGAGACCAGTAAAGGGCCTTTTTGACTCCTTCTCTTTCTGAATGCTTAGAAAAGAAAAACCCCACTGTGAACTGATGAATGGGGTGGGGGGGATAGACATTTTGGTGATTTTGATGTCCATTTTGCTGAGTAGGAATAAGAGGGAATTCTGAGGTGCTCTGAATGTTAAAAAAAGAAAGAGGGAAAGAAAGAATGAAAAAGAAATGAGAGAACAAAGAAGAGTAAAAAGTTTCCAGACTTTTCGCAATCACTTAAATATTGAATCGCAAAATAAATAAAAATAATGGCCCAAACTTCCACATTATGAAGGCTTGTAGTTTCAGAGCTATAGGGCTTTGTAATCATAAAGACATTAGAGATTTGGAACCAGTATAACCACAAAGTTTATGAAATTTTGGAAAGTAACTTTTTCTTTACATATTTCTGATCACTAAAACTAATCCTTTTAAAAGATATTACCTGGGTTCTTTCTCTGAACATTAACTGTATTTTTTTGTTATAGAGATAGCTTAAGTAGCAGATGATAGGGGAAAAAATCTTCCTGACATTGGTCATGGCAATGGTTTTTTTGATGTGGCACTCAAAGTACAGGCTGCAAAAGCAAAAACAGGTAAATGAGACTACATCAAACTGAAAAGCTTCTGCACAGGAAAGGAAATCATCAACAAAATGAAAAGACAACCTACGGAGTGGGAGAAAATATTTGCAAACCACAGATCTGATAAGGGATTAATATCAAATATATAAGGAACTCAGGCAATTTAATAGCAAAAACAATAACAACAAAAAGCACTCCAAATCATCTGATTAAAGATAGGGCATAGAACCTCCAAACAAAGACGTACAAAAGGCCAATAGGTATACAAAGAGGTACTCAACATCACTAATTATCAGGGAAGTGTATATCAAAGCCACAGTGAGATATACCTATCAGGATAAGTTTTATCAAAAAGGAAAAAAAAAAAGTGTTGGCAACAGTGTGGAGAAAACAATACCCTTGTGTGGGGATGTAAATTTGTGCAGCCATTATGGAAAACAGTATACAGGTTCCTCAAAAAACAGAACCATCACATGATTCAACAATCCTACTACTTGGTATATATCCAAAGGAAATGAAATCACTATCTTGAAGATAGATCTGCACTCCCACGTTTATTGAAGCATTACTTACCAGAGCCAAGATACGGAAACAAGCTAAGTGTCCATCTACGGATGAATGGATCGAGAAAGTGGGGCACGTAAACACAACAGAATATGATTCAGCTGTATGAAATAAGGAAACCCTGCCATTTGAGACAGTGTTGGACAGGGAGGCCTGGCGTGCTGCGATTCATGGGGTCACAAAGAGTCAGACACGACTGAGCGACTGAACTGAACTGAACTGATGAACTTGGAGAGCACTGCTGCTGCCGCCAAGTCGCTTCAGTCATGTCCAACTCTGTGCGACCCCATGGAGTGCAGCCTACCAGGCTTCTCTGTCCATGGGATTCTCCAGGCAAGAACACTGGAGTGGGGTGCCATTTCCTTCTCCAGGGAGGGCACTATGGTAAGTGAAATAAGCTAGATGGAAAAAGACAAATAGTGTGTAATCTCGTTCATACGTGGAATTAAAAAAAAAACTCATACAAAGTAGAAATAGTAGTAACCAGGGGCTGGGGAGTGGAGAACATGGGTAGCTGTTGATCGAAGGGTACACGCTTTCAGTTACAGGATAAATGAGTTCTGGAGATCTAATGCAGAGCACGGTGCACAGTGAAAGTGCTGTATTGTATATAAACATTCGCTAAGAAAATAGATTTTAAGTGATCTTACTACATACATCAAAAAAACAGAGGTAACTATGAGGTGATGGAAGCGTTCATTAATTTGACTGTGGCAATCATTTCAGAATGTATATATGTCTACAGGCAGAAGGAGAAGTGCGGAAATAATCCTGACTTACGTGGAAGAGGAAAGGTTATCTCCAGTTAACTTTTAAAAACCACCTATGTCCTACTTTTAAGCCCTACTTATCTGGGCTTCCCTGATGACTCAGTGGTAAAGAATCCACATGCCAAAGCAGGAGACATGGGTTTTATCCCTGGGTCAGGTAGATCCTCTGGAGAAGGAAATGGCAACCCACTCCAGTATTCTTGCCTGGGAAAGCCTATGGACAGAGGAGCCTGGCAGGGTCCATGCAGTCGCAGAGTCCAACGTGACTTAGTGACTAAGCAACAACATCAATGATCTTATCCACAGGACAGCTCTGCATAATGAATTCTAGAATGTGGTTAGTGTCAGTTCAGCTGTGGATGGAGGAAGCAATCTTCACCAAACTTAACTGATAATGGCTGTGAACTTGTCATGGTGGCTGGTCTAAGCTCAGTCGTGTCTGACTCTTTGTAACCCCATAAATCGCAGCACACCAGGCCTCCCTGTCCATCACCAACTCCCAGAGTTCACTCAAACTCCTGTCCATCGAGTCGGTGATGCCATCCAGTCATCTCATCCTCTGTCGTCCCCTTCTCCTCCTGCCCCCAATCCCTCCCAGCATCAGAGTCTTTTCCAATGAGTCAACTCTTCGCATGAGGTGGCCAAAGCATTGGAGTTTCAGCTTTAGCCTCAGTCCTTCCAATGAACACTCAGGACTGATCTCCTTTAGAAGGGACCGATTGGATCTCCTTGCAGTCCAAGGGACTCTGAAGAGTCTTCTCCAACATCACAGTTCAAAAGCAGAGGTAAAGGAACAAGAAAGCCCATTTTTAGTTACTTAACTCCAAAATCAGATGCCAGGCTCAAGTGCTGCCTTCAGGTCTCAGTGGAGTATTTCCAAGTCTACTTTAGGGATTGAAACTGTGGTCACTCAAGAAACACTGGTCATGGCCTTGGTGCTAGACGACAGGCATGTGCCATCGTTCACTCAGCTGTCAGAGCAGGCTGATAATTTGAGACCAAGCAGTTGGTGACATTCGCTCTTCACATACCAGCTGCCTCTAGCAGGACAGTGCACATCTCAGCCAACGAAAACATTTCTTGGTGCTTCCGTAGACCTTGAGAGCACCCACTGGCTTGGTGGGGAGCAATTGGTATGATTGGGAACCCAATCCAAGGAAGGTTCTGGGAAGACCCCATTCTGGACCTCTAGAAGCAGCTGCCTTCACACCACTGATGAGAGGAGGCAAATAAGGCCAGCGTGCATGTGTCATCTGCCTCCATCAGTCAGTGGGAGGGAAGCCAGTTAATGCTTTTTTTTTTTTTTTTACAGCTCTTCATGGAAATCAATTAGCACATTGCCACACTTAGACAGCAGCACCTAGGCAGGGGATCAGCAGGCTTTCCCAACAGCCTTTTCATTAAGGAGACATATTTTAAGTCCATCCCACTTTCAGTCTCTGCAGCATAACGTGACTCTGCAGACACACAGTCAATTTCAGTCTGACCTAATCTCTCTCTTTTTTTTTAATATTCATAAACATCTTAAGGCTCTGGCTCACTGGGCCTAGGCACTGAATGAGCAGGAAGACATGACGTGAGGACAATGGGGATGCGGGCGAGAGAAGGGCGGAAGATGCGTTGCTCATAGGAAACGCAAAGCTCTCACGTCCAAAGAATTTCCTTCATTTTTTTTTCCATGTCGCTCCCTTGAGGTTATGCAGCTGGATATTCTCAGAGCTGAGATCAGACAGGCTCACCATAAGCTATTCCTTCTACCTTCTGATATTTCCAGGCCCTCTGCGATGATGGTGGTCTCAGGACCCAGTTAGTCCTCAAACCAAAGCAGATGCCCGGGTGCGGTGTCTGATCTCACCCTCTTGGAAGGCAGCAAGATGAAAGCACATGTGGAATTTTGGCTGCCACTGATCTTACTTCCTCCTTGACAGACAGTTCTCCTTTTTTTTTTTTTTGTAAAATAAGCCAGGAGTAATAGAGCTTTGACAAATGACAGAGAATGGAATGCATTTCTCAATTAATTAATGGCAGGTATTTTGAGAAAGAATACCTAATCAACACCTAACTCCCAGTTCTTCTGGTGTGGGACATCCTGAAAGCATTTAAATAACTGCCACATAGTTTATTACAAACCTAGTGAATTGTTTTGATCTTTCCTGTCAGATAAGAGGAAGTTTCAGACTAAGAATAACAAGTATAGCATTTAGTCCTACTCTGTATGTTATCCTCATTTACAGATGTGAAAACTGAGCTACAGTACAGTTGAATAACTTTGCTTAGTGAGTTAGGCCACACAGCTAGGGACACACACCTCTTCATGGGTAAGAAAGTGCAATTAAAAGCAGTGATCAATTTTTGACACTTTGACAAGCAGTGATCGATTAAAATCATAAAATTCTCTGCATTTTCCTTGATATTTGAAAGAAAAATCTGTGCTTTCCCTGAGGGGCAGCTGCTACAAGGTCTTATAAGATATGACTTACAATTTTTCAGCTTTACAGTGGTGCTAAAGAAATACACATTCAGTAACAACTATACCTGAAATTTTGAATTTTGATCTTTTTCTTGGGCTAGCAACATGTGGTATGACACTCTCTCATGATGCTGGGCCATGGCTCCCAGTGAGCCATCCGATCATGGGCAAAAACAACCAATACACTTAGAAGCATTCTCTACCCACACAACCATTCTGATTTTCAATCTAATACAGTATTCAGTAAATTACATGAGACATTCAACACTTTAAAATAGGCTTTGTGTTAGATGATTTAGCCAAACTGTGAAAGTGTTAGTCGCTCCATCATGTCTGACTCTATGCAACCCCATAGACTGCAGCCTGCCAGGCTCCTCTGTCCATGGAATTCTCCAGGCATGAATACTGGAGTGGGTAGCCATTCCCTTCTCCAGGGGATCTTCTCGATCCAGGGATTGAACTCAGGTCTCCTGCACTGTGGGTAGATTCTTTACCATCTGAGCCACAAGGAAGGCTAATATAAATATTCTAACCACATGTAACATCAGTTCAGTTCAGTTGCTCAGTTGTGTCCAATTCTTTGCAAACCCATGGACTGCAGCACGCCAGGCCTCCCTGTTCAAATCCTAGAGCTTGCTCAAATCCATGTCCATCAAGTTGATGATGTCATCCAACCATCTCATCCTCTGTTTTCCTTTCTCCTCTTGCCTTCAATCTTTCCCAGCATCAGGGTCTTTCCAATGAGTCAGTTCTTCACATCAAGTGACCAAAGTATTGGAGTTTCAGGTTGAGCATCAGTCCTTCCAACTAACAGTCAGGACTGACTTCCTTTAGGATGGACTGATTGTATCTTCTTGCAGTCCAAGGGACTCTCAAGAGTCATCTCGAACACCACAGTTCAAAAGCATGAATTCTTCAGCTCTCAGCTTTCTTTATGTAACATAGGCTGGGCTAAGCTCTGATGTTCCACAGGTTAGTTGTACTCAATGCATTTTTGATTTCCAGTGTTTTCAACTTACGATGAGTTTATTTGGCCATAACCCCATCCTAAGTCAAGAAAGATCTGTATATGCAATAAGTTAAGTTGAAATTGCTTCAAACACACCAAAGAAATCATTAAAACGCAAAAAAGGTTCTGGAAGAGGGGAAAACATTCTCCTGTAGTCAGTGAAGCAGAGCATAAAAGCACATTTACAGATTGACTACAATTTATGGAAAGAGAAAATATGTAAAGTAGCATGAAAAAATGTTAAATTATAATTGTGTTATTGTGGTAGAATATCAGGTGAAATTTTGTTTTTTTACTGCTCATTCTACAACTTCTGGATGTACTGTTTTTGTAATTAACAGCAATGCATTAAAGATAAATTATGGAAGCCCAACCTTTTTCTGCACAAGATGGCTGCTGATATTATAGTAGTTTAGCTCAGTCTACATTCAGATTAATCTTTAAGATATTTTACCTCCAATCAAGGAGTTGGGAAATTTTTCCCTTAAGAAGAAAGACCACAGCCTTTATGTTCATTTTGTTCAGCCATTAGTTAAGACAAGGGAAAACAAAATACCAGGTTATCAATTACGAAGGATATTTATTTAAAAAATCAAAGTCCCTGCTTTCAAAGTGGTTAGAGTCTAATGAAAGACAAGTTAAACTCAGCCATGGAATTGGCACTCAGTATCTTCAGACTGCATGCTAATTTCAAATAAAGGAGAATAAATATACATACATATTTTTCATAAGTCTTTCCCATTAAAAAAATACCATTTTTGCCAAGGGAAACTAAATGAAAGGAAATGGTTTGGGATTGACTCAAAACTGAATATTTGAATTCTAATTTGGTTCTAAAGTCAGGGGAAAAAAGTCTACTTTCCTGGTATAATACTTTTAAAGCAAACGGAATTCATCATGCATGAAAAACTAATCTCTGACCTTTAATGGTAATTTTACAGATTGAAAAAAGTTTCAAACACTCAGTTGTGCAAAGGAAACAGAAATTTGCTCACAGTCTGTAGACACCACTTCAGCTGACAGTAATTTTCCATTGATGGGGAGAAAATCACGGAAATTACATGACTATGGCTGGCTTTAGACTGGTCCTATATAAACTCCAGCCACGATTCTGCATTTTTTTTTCTTTCACATACATGGGTAAAATATCAACAAAGTCTGCATAAAACCAATATTTTTGAAGTAACCTATAGTCATAATATCTGATGTAGTTTTGTCTCTTAAATTCATTGACTATACACATCATGCATTATATACAGCTAAAATTCTGCTGGGAAAGGCAATAAAGTATTCTGCTGTGAAACTGTTTCAACATATGTTACTCTAAAAGTTTTTCGATGACTTTAAACTTTCCGTATCATGAATAGTTTTCAAAATGCAGTTTTCCAAATGCAGGTGGGAGGTACCTTCTAAACCCTGAGTCAGTTCTACAAGAACCAAGAGAAACACCAAAAAGTAAAACAAAACTCTCCACAGCACTTCCAAAGCAATGACGCAAAACCACAGCCAAGGGTCAGCAGCAGGGCCACCTGGGTCACACCCGTAAATGCTAGGGTAGTCCTGGTCACCTCCCCAGCCACACCTTTCTGAGTTTCTGTGGCCAACTTTGCGCTCTCCTATTCTAGAATACCATGACAGAAAGAATTCCAGCTGCAGAAACGGGAAGTGTCTGCGTGTGTGTGTGTGTGTGTGTGTGTGCGTGCGTGCATGCGTGTGTGTAGGTAAACTCACTTGTTAGGGGTGAGGTGGTGATAAAGTGAGAGAAATATTAATACTAACCAACAGCCTAAATAAAACAATACATGTAAAGCACTTAGAATAATATTTGGAATTTAGACTGGAAACATGGGTGATAATAAATCATGTCAAAAGATATATTTGGCCTATTAAAATATAAAACATTATCTATGTTTCCATGTTTTATGGGCACTCAATAAGTATAAGCTATTATTTTTAAGAAACCCTTAAACAGGGAAAAAATAGAGTAAAATATTTTTAACCATGATAACTTACTGAATTTTAACTTAGAAGTACTGATTTTTAATTATACTTATTTGATATAATTTCTTATCCATATTTTGTCCCCAGCAAAAAACCTCTGAGCTGCTAATTATGTTAATCATCTCTTTAAAATCTAAATATCATTTTATGAACATAGCACGCTAGGACATGACAAACTTGTGTTGTGAAGATTGGACTAAAAAGTAGTGTAAGATTTGGTCAAGAGGGTACATAATTTATCAATAATAAATTTGACTTTTAACAACAGTGAAATTAGAAGACATATTTCCCTTTTTCTTATCTCCCTCCTTTATTTCCTCCCACTCCTCTTTGTCTCTTTTCTCCTTTTTTCCTCCTTTCTCTCCTTTCTTCCACACATTCTTTCCTCCATCTCTCCCTTACTCTGTCCATTCATTCAACCCATCAACCAAACAACAATCATTTGTTGAAGGCTTTTGTTGTTTTTTCATTAAGACAAACCAATTAAGTAGTGTACTGCTGTGTGGTGCTAAGTCGCTTTAGTCGTGTCTGACTCTTAGTGATGCTATGGACTGTGACCCACAAGTCTCCTCTGTCTATGGGATTCTCCAGGCAAGAATAATGGAATGGGTAGCAATGCCCTCCTCCAGGGATCTTCCCCGCTCAGGGATCAAATCCACATCTCTATGTCTCCAGCATTGGCAGGCAGGATCTTTTACTGCTAGTGCCACCTGGGAAGCCCCAAGTAGCACACTATCTTTTTCAATTGATATATGTATTTATAACAAATAGATAAGTTAAAGTTATTCAATTTCTAAAGTCTATTGTTCTAAGGACTCACCCCAGCAGGAGAGTACTTGACCCAGGTATAGAATACAGGGTCTTACAATATTCATATTAAATTTGACCTGACTTTATCTGCACCTGTTCAGTCTCAGTTTATTATGTCTACTGAGCTTTTAAACCCCCTCTCTGGCTTTGTTTCTATTATTTCTCTAACCTGGTAACCTCATGGGTTCTCACAGTACACCTGCCAAGGTACCTAGACTATGCCTTTCTTCCTTCTTATGTTCCCCCTGCTCTTTTTTCCTCTCTCTCAAAGGCCTCCTTCAACACTAAAGACAGTCGTCTGTAGTGGAAAAGTAATAACGAAATAGAAATCAGAGCTTTGCTCTGAAATGTCTGCAGGACGGAGAGAAGAGGAGCAACACACTTCCATCTTGGTGGTGGGAAAAGGAACCTCAAGGCAGAACTGTGCCTGGAAAGGAAATCTTTGTTCACTGTTTGCAGCCTTCTTGAGTCACTGGTCATTACTAGCAACACAGAAGCCACAGAATGAAATGAGAAAAGGGCTGAGCGGAATTTGGGAAGTATAGAGAAGCAGGAAGTGAGCTCCCTTGACGCATTATATGACAATACCACGCGTTTTCTGAAAACAACACACACACACACGCACACACACACACACACACACACACAGCACTACAGGTTCTACTGGAGGACCATGAGACTATTTGGGCTTGAGAAATTTATAGATCAATTAATGCAACTACAGTTATCGTCAATTTAGGAACTCAAAAAATGGTTAAAATCTCTTCCTTATGCAGCAGTTAAGTAGAGATTTGGAGATAACATAGTTTAAGGATGTCTGCAAGCCTTGGGTAGACAACGTAGCTCTGCAGTGGTGGGAAAATTACATCACTCCCATGGGCCATGTATTTTTTCTCAGCTATAATTAAGGCATTATATTGGTATAATAACCAGTATAATGCCGTAGCTTGCCTTTTATAAATGTGCTGGATTACTGGAAGAAGTCCAAAAAATACATGTTAAGGAAAATAATACAATCATTTTTGATTGCTTTAGTTCTTATCACTTCATTAGTGCTGGTCAGAGAGGTAATATCAACCTTTAACCAGTCCTAGAAAAAGGGCCTGATACTGTTGAATGAGACCAAAAAGAACGCATCATGACCAAGGATGGTTATCACACGGCTGTTCCTGATTCTGACCAATAATTAGTTTAATGAGAAGTTTATGAACCCATGAGATTTCTCTGGAAAGAAGCAGCATAGGGCAAAAAAGGAGCATGGATTGTTCTCCTGAGTTTAAGAAGCCCATTGGGTATTCCAATGGGATATACCAGGTTGAGAAACCTGGTGTTTACAGCAGTTCTTTGGCTGATCGAGTTAGGGTCCTTTATAAACTCTAGCTCAATTCCATGATATCTCAGGGTTCTATTTACTCGTGTATCATGAATTAGGTGGTTATTCATGAAATATTTACTGCCTTCCTCACTCTTCTACCCTTTAAATGATATTGAGCTTGGCCATATTATATAGGTTGACCAACAGAATGTGGGCTCAAATGATACTCGCCTTTTCCAAGCTGAGGCCTTACAAGTTGCAAGTGATTCCTCTTGCCACACTGGGAGTTGTTTACTATGCCATGACAAGAACAGGTCCAAAAAACTGGTCCAAGAAGAAGAAAAATCATGAGAACAAACAAGAAGGTGATCCGTCACCTGAAACAGCACCACCCCAACCCACTAGCAGACCTATGAGCAAGACACAAATACCTATTGTTACACTATTGGTGTTGTGTGGTTGGTTGTTATGTAGCATTCCTGTATAAACAGCCAAGTAACACACCTTACACTGAAAGATCACATTAGTTAATATGAATAATTATTTTCTCTTGGGATTCCAAGAGTTCTGACCAATTCAATCAGTCCAAAAACTTTATATTTTATTATACCCGTTCAACTTGCCCTAGAAATCCAGTCAATACCATTCCTCAAATCTGCCTTACGTAGCATACAGTGCCTCCCAGCCCTTTACAATTCCCATTTGTCTAATTTTTACAGGCAAGATTAAACTACATTTTTCATCTTTTTTAAGGAATTTCAGATGCCCCCACTCTTTTTTTTCCTCAGGAGGAAGCACTTCCTTCTGTAAACGGTAACCCTCTCCTTTGTATATCACCTTCTGCAACACATTTTAGTACCTCTAGTATTCTCCTGCATCACTTATTGGTTAATATATCCTTCAGCATCTAACGGAATTTTAAGAACAGGAATATTTATCTTGAATTTCAAAAGGAATATAGGTCCCTCAAACTAATCAGGTACAATTTAAATCAACCCACTTCCCCTCCACATCTGCTTCTCCTTTATAGACTCTAACTCAATAAATGTCTCTCCATTTTCCTAGTTGCCCAAGCCAGAAACCTGAGTGATTATTGATCTCTACACCCTTCACCTTCTATGAACTAAGTCCTTTTTCATTAAAACTTAGGATTTTTGGATATCAATCAAATCAATCTATCCACCTCTCTGCAGCCCCATCACATTTCCCCATGGGATGACTGCAACTGATTCTCACCTGTTCCACCTATCTCCAGCCTTAACCATTTACAAACCAATTTCCCCCAACAGCCAAAGAGAATTTTTTTTAAGTTCGTATATGTCATCTGATGTTAAAAATGTTTCATTGGTTCCTGACTGCAGCAGGATGAAGTGTAAATTTCTATTTGACTTATTAGGTCTTTTATTATTTAGCTCAGCAGACTTCTCTAGCCTATTTCTGATTAATGCCCACCTTGTGTTCTCTATCTTAAAATATAGAATGATTTTCTGCATCTCCCCAAACCCATTTTGTTCTCTCTTAATCCCAGTCATTTGAACATGGTGTTCTGTCCATCTGATACCTTCATTCTCCTCCCATGACCCTCGCCTTAGTTATCTCTTCTTGTCCATTATATCTTAGGTCAGATAACACTTTCTTTAGAAGACTGCTCTGACTCTTGCCTTTCTCTCTAGCCCTGAGAGGCCTGGAAAGTGTTTCTACAGCATCTTGGACTTATATGCTTCCTGACAGCACTTATTATCCTATACTGCAATTTCTGATTAATTTGCAGCTGACTCTAATCAAGACCCAAGAGCCATCCCATCTTCCAGCTAGACCCTTGTATGCTTTGCTGTGCTTAGTTGCTCAGTCATGTCCGACTCTTTGGGACCCCATGGACTGTAAGCCCTCCAGGCTCCTCTGTCCATGGGGATTCTCCAGTCAAGAATACTGGAGTGGGTTGCCATGCCCTCCTCCAGGGGATCTTCCCAACCCAGGGATCGAACCCAAGCCTTGCGCCTAGCAGGTAGATTCTTTACTGTGTGAGCTACACAGGAAGCCCATCTAGACCCTTAATGTAATTCAAATATCTACATGTTTGTAGCCATGTTCCTATGAGAAGCTGGGCCTCAGCCTCAGCTCCCATGAAGGAAACCTGATTGTTTCCGCTAATTATAAAGGCAACACTTCGGTGGTGGTGATTAGGACACTGGCATGGAATGCAATTCTGACCAATGAGACATTGAAGAGAAGTTAGGAGAGTCTGTTTGGGAAGAATTTTTCTCTCTCTTAAAAAAAGATATAAAAGAAAGGAATCTTTTTATTTTAAACTAGTCATGGATATCTGCCTTTGATAGCTAGACTTGTGACAGACATTATAAGATCATGGAAGAAGAAGTCAGAAAAACCACCAACACTTGAGGAAGGCAAAACATAAAGATGGAAAATATTCTCCGGCCTTTGATGACGTCAGAGTCACTGAGTGGTTTGAGCTGCTACTTGCCTCCCCAACGGGGACTGGAAGCCAGTTGAGTTCACGTTTTCTCTTCCAGCTACAAGCATTCTAACTTGCACACTTGTCTATTTTCCTCACTGTACTGATACTACCAAGAGTTCATGCCTGTAAGTAGGATCAATAAAAGGACTAAGAAATTAAAAATAAATCTTAGAAGGCTGTAATTGCTATAAGATAATTGATAAGAAAAAACTATCATTAATGCGATACTATATAGAGAATCAGAATAAGCTTTAGAGGAAAAGGCTGTGGAAGTCTACTGATTTAGTCTCTGGGCCAGTGAATAAAAATGAACCTGTAATAGTCCTTTAAAAAGCTGGGTACAAAGTGATCACAGGGATTGTACTGCATGAAATTCAGAAGCCTCCAGAAGTGTGACCTAATTTAATTTCTTTTCTGTTCAGCCCCTCACCTTTCCCTCTTTCTTTCTCATGACAGCCCTGGTTTTACTTTAAGAGCTAAAGAACTTAAAAGAGGAAAATCCCACCAACATATTAGGCTCTGAACAAAGATCCAAGAAAAGGTCAAGGTGATATTCAAACCCACAGTCACATCAAACTTCTGTGGATTTGAACACTGAACAATGCCAGGGATCTCTCTGCTTCTGCAGAATTTCTTGTTATAAACAGGAATGTGGAGAATAGCAAGAAAGAAAAATCCTCTATTTTTTGGTCTATAAACCTCAAAAAATAATTGGTGAGCTTAGAGTCCTATGATACGAAGCTTTTTCCTACCTTCATTTTTATGTATTTAACATTAAGTAGGTGGAAGGGAGGACAGAGGCAGCTGGTTATTAAATAGCAGCTCCCTGCCACTTATCAAAATATAACCAACTCTCCATTTTTATAAGGAAATAAATTTGTATATTGCTCCATATTATTGGAAGACGATTACTGTCTGAACACATTTCTAAAAAACTCATTAATTTTAGTTTCTATTAGCACTGCAAATATTTGTGAACAGCTACCTGCAAAATGAGATAAGTTGTAGAATGCAGAATTTACATCTCCTTCGAAATTTTGGTAGAAATATGAACTTATCTGAGTCAATATTTTTGATGGCTTATTTATTTCCTTATTTTGGGAGGCATTAAAATTGTACCTGTTGACTCAATTCTCTAATGGTTATAAATTTTTTCTACTTTGTCTATATCCCATTGAGTCAGTTTGAGTTATGTTTTATTTTTGTGGCTTTACATCAAAATCAAACTGTAAAAATAAGCAATAATAAAGGCACTACAGCTTTAAAAATGCATAACTATTTTCCTTGATGATTCTAGAGCTATACTATCTAATAGAGTAGCCCAAAGCCACATGTAGCTATTAAGCACTTAAAATATAGCTAGCCCAAATTGAAATGTGTCAAAAGTGTAATAGACACTCTGGAGTTTGAATATTTAGTCTGAAAAAAGAATATAAGATAATTCATTAACAATGTTTATACTGATTACATATTGAGCTTAAAATATTTTCGATATATTGAATTAAAATATATTCTTATAATTTAGTTAAAAAATTTTAATATGGCTATTAAAAATTTTAAATTACATATATGGTATGCATGATATTTCCATTAGGTAGCACTGTCTTAGAATAATCATCAGATCTTCTCACATGATGCCCTGCATTGTAGACACTGACATATGTATAATCTCTGAAACATATTATGATGTTATGATGGAAAAGGATGCTCCTTCTAAACACATGTGTTCTTGAAAAATTCTTAGAACCTGTCTGAGTCTTGATTGCTTCACCTCTCAAATAAAAGAGCTGCATAAGATGATTCCTAAATGTCCTTCCAATTCTCAAATATTTAATGATTTTGTGATTTCTTGAATAGATTCTAAGTTCATGGTATAGCTCATTTCTCTTTAACAAATATTTCTGGAGCATCTATCATGTGTCAAGTCCTGGACATCTAAACATCTCCCTCTTTATTTAGTACTACTCTTTACTCTTGGGAAGTTTTCAAGAAATAGTTACGGAATTGATGAATATTATTCTTCCCTGCTTACATGTTGATTGAGAAGGAAACAAAAAAAATTTCCCCCATCTTTATCTCTGGTTCTGTCTTTGTTTTGCTCCCTCTCTCTCATACACACAGACACACACACACACACACACACCAAGAACCTGGCTGTGAATGAAATACCAAAAAAAGGTGTTTTTTTTTTTTTTTAAACTGAATTGTGATTCTTTAGCAAAAACTCAAGTGCCCGTATAACTGAATGGTCTCTGAACCCTACAGCTAAAAATGCCTTGCTTTTTCTGAAAAATGGAAATTGCATTGTGATTCTATATCAAGAGCACTCCAGTTTTAGCTGCTTTTGTCCTCTTTGAAGCTTGCCTGGGTCAATAATTAGCAACACAGCTTCTGGGATTGAGTGAAAAAGGAGGATGATGAACAAGTACAAATGAGCTGCCTTAAAAAAGCAGTGGCATAAAGCAAAAGAGCACTTAGACTCATCCCATCCAAATGTTCACATATTGCAGGCTGAGAAACGTGACACTGAAAATTACTCAGCCGGAACCTAGCTGTGTGCACTTGCTTAACCGAGTTCACTGTTCACAGAACGCATTTTCACCTCTGCTTTAGTGAGGAGTATTCTCAGATTACTCTAAGTGTTTCTAAAAAGCTTCTTCAATTTTACTGGGATTCTTAAACATCTTTTCAGGTTTTTTTTTCCCCCCAAATGAATGAGCAAACAGTCTGATATACCGGGAAAAGTGCTGGAGATCAACAGCTAGTATATTTGATTTCTGAGAACTGCTGTATCCTGCTGCTGCTGCTAAGTCGCTTCAGTTGTGTCCGACTCTGTGAGACCCCATAGATGGCAGCCCACCAGGCTCCTCCATCCCTGGGATTCTCCAGGTACTGGAGTGGGTTGCCATTGCCTTCTCCAATGCATGCATGAATGCTGAGTCGCTTCAGTCATGTCTGACTCTGTGCGACCCCATGGACTGCAGCCTACCAGGCTCTCCGTCCATGGGATTTTCCAGGCAAGAGCATTGGAGTGGGTTGCCATTGCCTTCTCCATGCTATATCCTATTGATGTGAAATTGAACTAACTGTTGAATCTTTCTGATCTGTTTCTTCATCTGAAAAATAAGGATAAATCCCTATGTACACAAGGGTTAGTAAGGGGATCAAATGAGATAATGGTAAGGTAAAACATTTAACAATGCATAAATGTTCTATAAATGTAGACTATCTCATACTTAATCATCACAGAAGTCTCCTATGAGTTAAAATCTGGTCATATTACATGTGATCCTAGATCCAAAGGAGAAGACAAGAAATATATATAACAAACTGTTATGTCTCTTCTTAGAAACAGCACAACATTCATAACACTAATATTTAAAATAATATGCTCAGTCGGACACACTCAGTCGACTCTTTGCAACCCCATGGACTGTAGACTATGAGGTTCCTCCACCATGGAATTTTCTAGGCAAGAGTACTGGAGTGGGTTGCCATTTCCTTCTCCAGGGGGCTCTTCCCAACCCAGGGATTGAACCTGGGTCTTCAGCATTGCAAGCAGACGATTTTACCATCTGAGCCACCAGGGAAGCTCCCAAAATAATATGCTGTCATGGCTAATTGTATAGACTCTAGAGACATATGAGTAGGATCTGAGTTCTGACTCTATATTTACTACGTGTGTGATTTGAAACAGATCACTTTGTCCCTGTATTCTTTACTTTTCACATCTGTCAAATGGGGATAATAATAATACATACCTCATAGGTTGATTGTGAGGAATTAAGTCCTTAACATACAGAAAATATTAGAATGAGGCTGGCACATATAAGTATTACATTAGTATAGCTGTTGTTCAGGCATATATTCTATGATGCTTTCTTTAAATGCCAGGCTAACTCTTGGATAGTATTTGTTTTACATTGTTTGAAAAGTTGCATAGATTTCTCACATGCATGTGTCGCGAGTTCCACAAGTGCATTATGGGAGAACAAAGAAAAGCAACTCCCTACATGATTCATAAATGACAGCCTAGATGAGCCCACATTTTATAGAAGGCTGAAATTACAGTGAACCAGAGTACACTCATTTGGGACCTTGGTAAAATTTGTGGCCATCTTTATTTTTACTTTTTTTTTTTTTTTAGGTAATGAAATAACAGGTAGAAGTGTCTTGTATTTGCAATGTGACTTTAAAAATCACTTTCACATTCATTACCTGTGTAGACGTTCAGAACTATGAAAGGTCAACAATGAACTTACTTTCACCCTCACTTATCTCTCTGAGGAATCAATTCAATTGAATACTTGTACCTGAGAAAAACAGGTGGGCTCTTTGCCAAATACTTTCTGGCAGCTCTTAAGCCTGAGCTTTTCATTTGAGACAACTGCGAGCCTAGAAGGATCCAGAGGGGCAATTTATCAGCCCAGCAGACCTCACAGGCCCTGGACTGTGGCCGGGACATGTCTTCTACAAACAGCTGTCAGTAACTGAATCACTGACTGTGTCTTCCTTGAGAGGAAAGCCATTTTGATTGCTTTGCCAAGTCCAAAAGAGTGCAAGGGAGAAAAGGAGACTGGCGAGTCAGGAACTTCCTCTAGGATTCTCCAGGGGCTACAACTACAAATCATTCTGTTTGCTGGATTCAGAAGTGATTTTCCATGAGACTACACCTACTGGACAGGAAAGTCTTGAGCTGTTTCTTATCCAATTTGATCATCTACAAAATCAGTATTGTTGATTTAGAGCCCCAAGATATGGCAAATGTGGCAGAGATGAGAGTTCCCTGCAAATATTTTTAAGGAGGCATTTGCTAGGAAAGCCTCTAGAGAAAGGCACTGACACACACCATCTTGTAAGATTTCCGTTAAATTTAATCATTATGCTTACTTCAGAAAGAAACCCTCCTCAAAAGAGTTGCTCTCTTTCCTCAAAATACTCACTGAAATCCTTAAATACATTATGACAATGGAATACACCAGACAGAGGTTAATCTTTTATTACTAAGATTACTGTAATATCTGAAGGTCATGAGTTGGATTAACAACCATGAGAAGACTTTAAGTATACTGAATGTATAAAATTGAGCATATCTGTATTCACTCCAGGACAAAACAAGCTGGTTTAAAAAATTCTCTCATTATCTTTTGTTCTTTGATTTTCATCCTTCCTCCAACAATTTAAACTTTAAGAGTTGTACAAGAGTTCAAAATAATATAAAAGAAGCAATGATCAGTTCTCTTGCAGCAGCATCTCCCCAGCACCTACAGCATTGCCCCAAACATTGTGGGTACTCAAAATATTTATGAAATAAACAAATATCTGGAAGGTTTGGGTCATTTAACCAAACAACTACTTACATTTATCTCTAGACAGAATAGTTTTGAACACATTAAGAGAAACTGATCAATATTGCTGCTGCTGCTGCTAAGTCGCTTCAGTCGTGTCTGACTCTGTGCGACCCCATAGACGGCAGCCCACCAGGCTCCCCCGTCCCTGGGATTCTCCAGGCAAGAATACTGGAGTGGGTTGCCATTTCCTTCTCCAATGCATGAAAGTGAAAAGTGAAAATGAAGTCGCTCAGTCGTGTCTGACCCTTAGCGACCCCATGGACTGCAGCCTACCAGGCTCCTCTGTCCGTGGGATTTTCCAGGCAAGAGTACCGGAGTGGATCAATACTAAACAACAACAAAAATGTTCTCCTTTGTAGAAACATAATACCCAAGTATAATTGTGAAAAGTCAAAAAGTAATCTACAAATTAACTACAGAGTGTTATTAAATGATTCAAAGCCATTCTGTGAATAAGTAGTACTTTGCTAAAGGTTGTTGCTATTATGTGTAAGCCCTTCAGGATGAAAACTGGGAGTCCTATTTTTAATGTTTGTCACATTAATTGATGAACAATGTAAACAATTCATGCAAGCACATCAGCCAAGCATTACTCTTGAGGATCAACGGGACACTTCAGAAATGAGAACTAAAAGCATGGAGTACTCTCCTGATTTGGAAAACTGATAATAAATCTCTTGATTTTCCCAGAGGGTAGCATTTAAGCAAAATCCGGCACAGAAGTGAAAATGTGTAATTGAAGCCGACCTTCCCTTATTTTCCCTAAGACCCTTTCACCACTGGGAGATGCTCTGAATGCTGTCCCTGAACTGGCCCCCGGTGACCTGATCTTTGTGGCACTCATACCACTTCCTCCCACAACATGCTTTCCTGTGGGGGGAGGAGGGTGAGAAGCATGTCTTGAGATTCTTCCACTCCCAATTAATGCCAATAAAAAGCTGCTCTTGGGAAAGACTCTAAGTTCAGATATTTATACTTGTATGGATTCAAATCATTCTACCTTTTAACGAGGTATTTGCCTTTTTGGTCTTAGCTTTGTGTAAAAAGGTCAAGACACAAAAACCATTTTTTTTTTAAATTTTCAAAGGAAATTGTCACCATTGGACATCATGAAGATAAAGTCTCTTAGTGCTTATTTGGCTTTAAGTTAAAAGAAATCTGCCTGTTACTGAAAGTACATATACAAACTCCATTGAGCAATTTGATCATGTTATTTCAGTGAATTAAAGAGAGATGTATAATTCATTCATTGGTTGTTCAGGCTGTGGTACTTCAGTTTATACTCAACACTGGCTTCCTTGGCCATCTCATTGGTATCTTCATGTCTGACACACACTTCTGACTTCTTGATGGATGCTTCTACTCTGAGGACCCAACCCCTCTAAATGAGAACATGGCTGAAACCACATCCATCCTTTTGTTCCACCAACACACTGTCCTTCTAGACTTTCCCATTTCCCAGTCTTTAGTTCAGTCATAACTGACTTTTCATTTGCACACCCATTGCATTCATTGCAAATTTCAAGTTGTTACAGTCATGAATGGATGTGAGAGTTGGACCATAAAGAAGGCTGAGCGCCGAAGAATTGATGCTTTCAAATTGTGATGTTGGAGAAGACTCTTGAGAGTCCTTTGGACTGCAAGGTAATCAAATCAGTCAATCCTAAAGGAAATCAACCCTCATTGGAAGGACTAATGCTGAAGCTGAAGCTCCAATACTTTGGCCACCTGATGCAAAGAGTCAACTCACTGGAAAAGACCCTGATGCTGGGAAAGATTGATGGCAGGATGAGAAGGGGGTGACAGAGGATGAGATAGTTGTTTGGCATCATGGACTCAATGGACATGAGTTTGAGCAAAGTCCTGGAGGTAGTGAAGGACAGGGAAGCCTGGTGTGCTGCAGTCCACTGGGTCACAAAGAGTCAGACACGACTTAGTGACTGAACAACAACACGGATACATTTCCAGAAACGGCCTTCATTCTATTTCCACATCCATGAACTTAGTTTATTATCTGGTTATTCTCTTCTTAACAAAAATAATATTTACTCATTGTATTAGTTTGCTAGGACTGACATAACAAATACCACAGACTGGAGGGCTTAAATAACAGAAGTTTATTTTCTCATAGTTCTGGAAGCTGGAAATTCAGATTAAGGTGTGGGCAGGATTGGTTTCTTCTGGTGACTTCTCTCCTTGACTTGTAGATGGCCATCTTCTCTCTTTGTCTTCACATGGTCTTTCTGTGCCTGTGTTCTAATCTTCTCATTTTACTAGGGCATCAGTCAAATCGGCTTAAGGTCCATTCATATGACCTGACTCTACCTTTTGTTGTCCAGTCACTTAGTTGTGTCCGTTTCTTCATGACCCCAGGGACTGCAGCACGCCAGGTTTCCCTGTCCTGCACCATCTCCTGGAGCTTGCTTAAACTCATGTCCATTGAGTCAGTGATGCCATCCAACCATCTCATCCTCTGCCATCCCCTTGTCCTGTCTTTAATCTTTCCCAGCATCAAGGTCTTTTCCAATGAGTCAGTTTTTCACATCAGGTGGCCAAAGTATTGGAGCTTCAGCAGCAGTCCTTTCAATGAATATTCAGGGTTGATTTCCCTTAGAATTGATTGGTTTGATCTCCTTGCAGTCCAAGGGACTCTCAAGAGTCTTCTGCAACACCACAGTTCTAAAGCATCAATTATTAGGTGCTCAGCCTTCTTAGTCACCTGTTTAAATGCCCTATCTCCTAATTAAATGCCCTCTATCTCCTAATATATATTGAGATAGGGAAATATTGAGATAGGGCATTTCCCTGTCTCAATATATATTGAAGTGCTGAAGTAAGCATTCAACATACAAATTTGGGGAAGACACAGCCTATAACACTCACGTTTTTCCTATGACACATGCTCTTATCTCTGAATGTCATAATATTTTCCCCTAGGATTATTTTGATAGTCTTTTGAAAAACTGTGTTTTATAATTGCAGATACTTCCTTAAACCAAAGCTTTCTCTTCAGAACCCAAAGGCCCACTCTCATGTTAACTTCCTCATTCTCTCATTCAAGGCCCTCTATAATCCAGATGTTCACTTTCAAGTTTCCTTTCCTATGATTCTAATAAAACAAAGTCACTATAAATTACTCAAACACAGACCTCTATCTCCAACTTCTGTTGTCCTCTCGTATATTTTTCTAAGAATGACATCATTTTTCAAAACTCTAAGCAAAAGTTAGTTTACTTCGGCATTACTTTCATCAGCCTCTTACACATCCTTCCAAACAACTGTGGTTCCTGGTTCCCGAGCCATGGCCAACTTACCTGGCCCTCTCTTATTTTATCTTTCTCTGCAGATTTCCTCACTCCCTAAATCCTAAATCCACCCCTTTAACAGAGGACTCACAGCATTATGGGTACTGAATAAACCACTTACTGAGTTGATCAAAGCCAGTCTATTTGGCATCAGTTGTTTCAGAGCTCAATATGATTAAAATATATCAAACAATTATCGATTATCATTTATTCTTTTGTTCATCTTATGGACAAGGCATAAATCATGGCTAGATGACTAAGAATCATTAATGTTTATTTTGGTTGATTATTTTTATCCCCCCAATAGTATATATTTTCTTTCTACTTTAAATAAGTATAGATTGCTAATGTTAGGTACACACACATATATACACACACATATATACACACACATGCCTTTTTTTTTTAACCAAAATTTTTGGTGACATTTGTGAAAACTAGCAGAAATGTTCTTAATATCTTATTATATTATTATTTTTTTTTATATTCCTTTATTTCTCATGTGTTCCCCATCCTGAACCCTCCTCCCTCCTCCCTCTTATTATCTTATTATATTATTATAATGATAATACAGTTTGATTGGTTGCCAAAATTTTGTAAGGTCTGATTTTAAGACATTTTTAGGTCAATTATAGTTTATTTCCCCTTCTAATTACCCTTTCCAAGGTTTACTCTGCATTTGGCACAAAGACCTTAGTTCTTCCCTATTCTCTTGTCCACCTTAATAAGTTACTTTAAGTCTCTGAAAGTAATCCATTAATATAGGCCAAATGTGGCCAAAATTCTGATAGTCTGGTTCATAATGTTTTCTAACTCCCTTCACCCTTTCTGCATGTATTATAGAAACTAGAAAGCAAATATTAATTTTCTAACGTCCTTCCCACTAGAGATGGCCATATGGCATAGTTCTGGCTAATGGGCTACAAACCGAAGTCTTTTGAAGGCTTTGGGGAACATTTTGCACTTCTGGTGATTGGGCAGATGTGACTAGAGCTGATCCTCCTCCTCCTGACCCCTCACTGCATGTAACACAGATATGATGTCTAAAGCTGCAGTACCATCTTGTCATCATGAGGGAAAGGCCAAGACAGGCCATCTTGCCAGCATGATGGAAAGGCCAAGAAAATTTCCTACATGTTGGCCTTCTGCAAACGGTGATAACATCATACAACAACTGAAATGTTTCCAGTGGCCACTTATTTAAAAGTAACCCACTATTTGAACCCTCCCTACACTGTTGGTGGGAATGTAAACTGGTACAGTCACTATGGAGAACATTATGGAGGTTCCTTAAAAAACTAAAAACAGAGTTAACATATGACCCTGCAATCCCACTCCTGGGCATATGTCTGGAGAAAAACATGATACAAAAAGATACTTGCACCCCAATGTTCATTGCTACACTGCTTACAACAGTCAAGACAAGGAAGCAACCTAAATGTCCATCAACAGAGGAATGGATAAAGAAGATGTGGCACATAGATACAATGGAATATTACTCAGCCATTAAAAACAATGAAATAATGTGATCTGTAGCAATGTGTATGCACCTAGAGAGTGTCACACTGAGTGAGGTAAGTCAGACAGAGAATGAGAAATATTGTACGACATCCCTTATATGGGGAATCTAAAAAAAAATTATAAGATGAACTTAGAAAACAAAAACAGACTGCAGACTTTGAGAACAAGTTTATGGTTGTAGGGGGAAGGACTCAGGGTGTATCACACGGAACTCTGCTCAGTGTTACGTGGCAGCCTAGATGGGAGGGGAGTTTGGGGGTAATCGGATACATGGGTAAGTATGACTGAATCCCTTCACTATTCACCTGAAACTATCACAACATTGTTAATACAAAATAAAAAAAAATTTTTTTTAAGTAATCCTGATTGGTTCAAGCCATTGTTGGTCCAGGTTTCTTGTTACTCATAGCTGAAAGCATTTAAAACGGACACACTAAAGCTGACAGTTTGAGTTTTCCACAAAGAAAACCTTTTCTGTGGCCAGAGAATGCTCTCTAATCAAAATCCAGTTACAAGCCCACTAATCCAGTTCCCTAGGTCAAAAGGAAGCAAGGAACCACAAGGACCAATTATATAGCACAAGTATTTTGCAATTACCTGTAAGAGAAAGAATCAGAAAAAGAATATACATATATATACACACACACACATATATATATAATATATACATATGGGCTTCCCTGGTGGCTCAGACTATAATAAAGAATCTGCCTGTAATGCTGGAGACTTGGGTTCAATTTGTAGATGGGAAGATCCCCTGGAGAAGAGAATTGCAACCCACTATAGTATTCTACTTCAGTACTTTTGCCTAGAAAATCCCATGGACGGAGGAGCCTGGTAGGCTGCAGTCCATGGGGTCGCGAAGAGTCGGACACGACTGAGCGACTTCCTTTTCACTTTTCACTTTCATGCATTGGAGAAGGAAATGGCAACCCACTCCAGTGTTCTTGCCTGGAGAATCCCAGGGACGGGGAAGCCTGGTGGGCTGCCGTCTATGGGGTCGCACAGAGTCGGATACGACTGAAACAACTTAGCAGCAGCAGCATAGTATTCTTGCCTAGAAAAATCCATGGACAGAGGAGCCTGCCTGGTGGACTACAGTCTATGGGATCACAGAGTCGAACAAAGCTGAGTGACTGACACTACCACCATCATATAGAACTGAATCACTGTGCTGTACACCTGAAACAAAGACAACACTGTAAATCGACTATACCTCAATTTAATACATAAATTAAAACAAAAAAAGCTGCTGCTGCTGTTGTTGTTTAGTCACTAAGTCATGCCTGACTCTTGCGACCCTATGGACTGTAGCTTGCCAGTCTTCTCTATCCATGGGATTTCCCAAGTAAGAATACTGGAGTGGGTTGCCATTTCCTTCTCTAGGAGCTTCCTGAATGAGGTATTGAACCTGTGTCTCCAGCACGGCAGGTGATTCTTTACCACTGAGCCACCAGGGCAGCCACCAGGGCAGCCCTCTCCCCGCTACCCTTCAATGCTCCAAAAAGGAAGTGAGGGAGAGTGCATGGGCTATTTCAACATAAATCACTCATCACTAAGAGAATCTCTGTTGTCCTCTTTCTTTTCCCCCAGGGATTATTATTAACAATTTTTTCAAGACTAAGAGAATCTGTTATCTTCTTTCTTTCCCCCTGGGGATTATTATTAACCATTTTTCAAATCCACTGGTAGTCTTCATATAAACATTACTGTGATCTCCTTCTCCAATAGTGAAGATGGCATAGAATGGCATAGAATGTTTGTCGTCCAGGTGTTTTTTTGTTTGTTTGTTTGTTTTTTAAAAATGTTTTACATTCCTTGGACAGAGTACCGCTTAACAACAATCGCCAGTTGGCAAGAATCCCATGTATTTCTAACATAAATTCAGGAAGCTGAGTGTGCCTCTCTCCAGCTCACTATCAGAACAATTAAACTCAGTTGTCGTAATGCTGCTATTAGAGCTTCAGATTTTATAATTTACGTAGCCCAAGGCATTATTCATTTTTATAAAGAAATTTTGGTTCCAGTTCTGCCAAGTCCTAAATAGTTCTAATTACAGTCTCTTTGGGGAATTTTTCCTTGATCTGCTGGATTCAAGATACTTTAGTAAATAACCAGCTAGGAGTATTTCTGGTGGGGATAATTTATATTTAATTTTAATGCCTTAATTGTATTTTCTACACATCCTAAAATCCCAGGACAGTAATCTCATTAAGTACATAACAAATTGTATATAATACATTACAATGAAAACTATATATTGTTGAAGAAAAGGCATTTTTTTTCCTTTTACTTTTTATTTTGCATTGGAGTAAAGCTGATTAACAGTGTTGTGATAGTCTCATGTGGACAGCAAAGGGACTCAGTCATACATATACATGTATCCAATCTCCTCAAATTCCCCTCCCATCCAGGCTACCACATAACATTGAGCAGAGTTCCCTGTTCTGTCCAGTAGGTCCTTGTTGGCTATCCACTTAAAATACAGCAGTGTGGCTACATCCATCCCAAACCCTAACTATCTCTTTCCCCCATTACCCTGGCCACCATAAATTTGTTCTCTATGTCTGCGAATCTGCTTCTGTTTTATAAAAGAGGTAATTTGTATCATTTCTTTTGAGATTCAGCATATAATGGATGTCATGTGAAGGTTTTGTTTATGGTGATCCAAAGCTGCAAAGTCTTTAAATAGAATAATTTATCTATTTATCTGAACCACAGGTAGCCTTACTTGTTTGTTGAATGCTAAGCTATGGGGTTCTATTTTAGATACAAAAGATGTATCTCATTTAGCTTACGCACAAAACACACAGAATCTTTACGTCTCGGAGCAGCCCCAGATTTAATAGTGCCCTTAAATCTGATAGCCTTTGTAGGGCTGGCAATTTGACAAAAGCAGCTCAGTGAGAAGAAATTAGGAGAAGCAAGTTGGAGGAGGTGATCTGGAGAATGTCTCTTGACACTGTGTTTGCTAAGTAAGCATAGTGGTTACACTATGGATTTAGTGTTTACATTAGGATTTAGGACTTAAAAATTAAATTAATTAATCCTAAATTAAAATTTAGGATTTAGATTTTATGTCTGTTGGAAGGACACTGAGAAAACTAAAGCAACCACACTTTGGTACCACTGTTGTTTTACTGAGGCTTACTCCTTGGAAGGAAAGTCATGACCAACCTAGATAGCATATTCAAAAGCAGAGGCATCACTTTGCCAACTAAGGTCCATCTAGTCAAGGCTATGGTTTTTCCTGTGGTCATGTATGGATGTGAGAGTTGGACTGTGAAGAAAGCTGAGCACTGAAGAATTGATGCTTTTGAACTGTGGTGTGGGAGAAGACTCTTGGGAGTCCCTTGGACTGCAAGGAGATCCAACCAGTCCATTCTGAAGGAGATCAGCCCTGGGATTTCTTTGGAAGGAATGATCCTGAAGCTGAAACTCCAGTACTTTGGCCACCTCATGCGAAGAGTTGACTCATTGGAAAAGACTCTGATGCTGGGAGCGATTGGGAGCAGGAGAAGAAGGGGATGATAGAGGATAACATGGCTGGATGGCATCACCAACTTGATGGACATGAGTTTGGGTGAATTCCAGGAGTTGGTGATGGACAAGGAGGCCTGGTGTGCTGCAATTCATGGGGTCGCAAAGAGTCAGACACGACTGAGCGACTGAACTGAACTGAACAGGCAAAGCAGAACTATATTAACATGGCCATGTAACACTAACCAGGCCTTCTCCTCATGCTCCCATTCCTGGGAATTCATTTGTTCTTATAGCTGAGTAATTAATTACACTGTAGGCACATCATCCATGAATAGATAAACCAATTAGGCACTCATTAGGAAAAATGACTTAAGTTCATCTGGCCTTCCCCACCTCTTTTTGAAATGTGCTTAGTACATATTTTTTCCCTCATAAATATTCTATTACTATTTTTCACTTGGGTAATTCCTGTTCCCACTTCATTTCTCAGCTTGCATATTTCCTCCCAGAATCTTTGATTTCCCACCCCCAAATTAATTGGTTCTCCCCTTTATAATATGGTTTGGAATCTTTACTTCTCCTGTGGTGCACCTCATCTAATCATGGATTTAATTTGGGGATGATGCATTTAAGGCTTATCAGATGATGGAGGACAGGGGCCATGTTTGTTTTATCCACCTCTGTTTCCTTAGAGTCCAGCGGAGTTCAGTACAGGACAGTACAAGAGCCCAATAAATGTATCAAGTGGCAGAGCTCATATTGCCTTCGTGGCTCAGAGCACGGGAACCAGGCCCTGAAGAATACCAACAGTTGGAATCTGCAAACAGCAGAATTCACACTTTGCAGAGGAGACAGCTGCAAAGATTGGGAAGCACCTAGACTCTGGAAAAACAAGAACGATGACAAAAGAGAACTGCATCTGCTTCATGGTCTCCCCAAGGGTCATGTTGACTTATTAATCTTTACTATTGAAAAAAAAAATTTGCCCCCATTGGAGAGGGTGCTGATGCTTAGTTATTATAGTGGATTTAGACCATTCATCTTAAATTTTAAAAAGACACAAGTAAGTATAACTTTTAAAAAGAGAGACATTGCAGTACCAATACAATGTCTCCCTCCCAAGGATGGAAGAGGAATTGCTTCTTTAAAAAAGTACCTTTCTGTAATACTATGGAGGAAACTCCTGAAGATGGAAACAGAAAAAGCTAGATGGCAGCAGACTGCCTTGATTTTATCACAACTTCCCAAGCCCTTATCAATGACTAGATATAAGCATGCTTACAACCAATGGCAGTATTCATATAAATAAATAGTTCAACAGATTACAGAAATAAGTTCTTAAGCCACTTCTTGACATTTGGAAGAAGTACAGTTGGGAATTTTCCCTGCCTTTGTAGTTTTGAGAAAAATGGTCTCAGCTAGATGTCTATGGCTATATTCAGATGATTCCTATTCATGAAATGAGAATACAGAAATAGACCTACTTCTGTAACAGTGACACCACTGGGATAACAAATTGGCTCAAGAAGCAATAAAAAAAAAAAAAAACTTGAGAAGGCACTTTCAAGTAATCAATTTAGTTGTATCACTTTTTGCTGTGACTCTGAAGAAAGCTAATTTAGTCTCTGAAAGTAGCATCTTGGTGCCAGGAATTGGCACTTGCCAAGCTTCAGGTAAACTATTCCACGAACTTCAAGCCGCCCTTGACAAAAAGGACACACTCAGCTCCAATCCATCAGGAAAGGTCTAATTTCACAAGGCCAAACAGACAGAGAAAGTGACCCTCAGAGGAAACCCTTGTAGAAGAGAATTTGCATTTATTTCCATTCTCCTGTCCATCATAAGCTCAATAGAGCTATTTTTGGACGATGTCTCTTTATTTCTATTTATGACTATTATCATATTTTTTGAAATGTATATTTGATTGTGGTTGTAAGAAGTAGGTATAGTTTAAAGAGTGTATAGCCGCTGAGCTAGGCAGCCTAGGGTTCAAACTTCACTTTACTAGATAGATGACCCTCAGCAAACCACAGCCCACAGGACTTCTGTTTTCATAGCTACTGACAAAACAGGGTGTGTGTGTATCATGGTAATGCCAACTCTTGGAGGTGGTGAGGATCTACCAAGTGACCACAGGCTAGGCCTGTAATCTCATCCCTTTGCTATTTTTTGGCCTTTTCTTCTTCCTCCTCTTCTTCATCTTCAGCGTATGAGCCTTCTTAGCAGATGATTTCCTGGCATGCTTGACAAGCCCACTGCCCACTGAGAAGCTCTGTGTGCCTGACACAGGATGTAGCCCTGCTAGGGATTCAGGCTGTTTATTCAATGCTCTGTTCATGTGAGAATGCAGAAGTTCTCGAGGGGAAAACCATGAATCCATGTCTGATTATTTAGTTACACTTTTAAGTCTTCTCCCTTTTTAACAATTTACTGTGAGCAGAGTCTATCAAGGAGAATATAGAATGAGGAAGGGTTTTGGCTTTGAGGAGAATGGGGGACATAGAAAGGGGAGAATGATGAAGAAGCTCCAGTTCCTTGGTAAATCAAGCCTGTATGCCTCTTAAATTGTCTGCTCTTAACTTTTCATGTTTTACAGCCAAAGTATTTAGGTCTAATATTTGTTTTCAATAGTCATAAACATGCCTGCATGCTCAGTCACTGAGTCCTGTCTGCCTCTTTGTGACCCCATGCACTGTAGCCCGCCAGGCTCCTCTGTCCATGGGATTTCCCAGGCAAGAATACTGGAGTAGGTTGCCATTTCCTTTTCCAGGGGATCTTCTGGACTCAGGCATCAAATGCGCATCTCCTGTATTTGGAGGTGGGTTCTTTACCACTAAGCCACCAGGGAAGCCCGTTTTACAAACAATCCCAAATTAATCCTCATTATTCCTTGAAATAGTAATTTGATCAAAAGCTCTATTATCAAAAGCTCTTATTTATGGGATTCTTTGAAATTTCATTTCACAGATCGGTATGTTTTTATTATATTTGGTCTATGTGCTAAGTCACTTCAGTTGTGTCTGACTCTGCTACCCCATGCACTGTAGCCCACCAGGCTCCTGTCCATGGGATTCTCCAGGCAAGGATACTGGTCAGGGATCGAACCCACATCTCCTGCATTGGTAGATGGGTTCTTAACCGCTGGAGCTACCTGGGAACTCCCTAGGCAGCTATATTAAAAACCGAAAACAGAAAAAGGGAAGAGCAAGTTGGATATTTCAAATACATAGATATAAAACATAAAGAACCTTATTTTGAAAAATTCAGCAGCTTATATACAAGTTGTAGTCTAGAATGTCCTACACTGAGATATTACCCAGAAAAATGCTGGTAAACTGAAATGCTTCCCTTTTTGTTAAAATAAAGGAGTATCAATTGATAGTTACCTCCAGTATCTTTAGAGTATGCCATTGAAACTGGGTACACAAACTCCTCTGGGTCTCCTGCTTCTTGTCTGTAGATATAAGGCTTTGGTTTCCTAGGCCTTCTCCTTCCACAAAGCAGATTCAAAGAGTTACTAATTAGGGGAGTGAGGGAATGCAGAAACAAAGGAAAAGCAGTCAAAGAACAATAGTTCGGTGACAAAATAGAGTGCTAGTTCCAACTAAAGGGATACATTAGCCATCTGATGCACAGCTTTGGACTGTTCGCAGGTCCAAGACCTCCACTTGTATGGAGGATGGTGACTGCCTGCTGAGCACAACAGCTAGACCCCAGACCCAGTGGAGCCTGAAGGTTGATGATGGAGAATCCCGAAATACCATCCTGTACCTCACCACCAACCAATCAGAAGAATATCATACACCCTACAGCCATCACCTCACATGTTGCCTTTAAAAACCCTTCCTTGAATGCCATTGGTGAGTTGGGGTTTTTTGAACACAAACCACCTATTCTGCTTGATCCTCCAATAACCTTTCTCTGCTCCAACTCCAACTCGTGGGTTAGGTCTCACTGTGCACTGGACACAGACTTGGGCTGGACAACATTACCCTATCTGTGGCAGAGCAGATCAACGACTTCTTGATTTCTTGAGGTTTACAGATTCTAAGAGCCTCATTTTCTCCATTATTAAAATGCAGCTAATCTTTTTATATATTTGAACTGGGCATATAATCTATATTAAGTTTTGCATTACCTATGCTGAATATTTTCCTGAAACTGACTATATTTAATACATTCTATAAGAGTTTTGTTAAAATCATGTATTCAAATAATAATGTCATTAAAGAAAACATTCAGAAAAATTTAAAGCTTAAAAGGCCATTAAAATGCATTTTTAATCATCAAAAAAACTAATCTTAGTGTTCTGAGAATAGGAAAGCATAAATTTAATTTGTTCATAGATGTGTATTGAGAACAACTCCAGAGGTTACAGTTAATCACTATTTTTTGAACAGAAAGAAACCATAAAAGGGATTTAAGGCCATCAGAATCTAAGTTACTCTCTTCAAGTACAACCACATACATACGAATCAGTATTTGAGTTTGGCTTTAGCTAATTGTTTTGTTTCCTAAACATTATCTTGAAAAGCTAACATCTGTATAAGCTTCTCTTAACCCTGAATACCAGAATGTCTGCTTGTCAAAAAAAGGGGTCATAGCATCTGTCCATTCTATATTCATTTTTTAAAACAAAGAACCACCTAAAACAAGTTACAGTTTTGCTAGAACAGAATTTGGTAACCAGCAGCCCACTGATAGGCAAATGGTAGTTTCCCGTTATTATCCCTCTCGTATTCTCTTAAGGGCACAGTTGGTATATAAAGACATGGGTATATGTAAAAGGCATTCATAAATACCCTCTTTAAGGATGATGGTTGCAAAAGCAGCAGCTGTAGTAGCAGTAACAACAGTAATAAACATGTACTCTACTAAGCACTTTATAAAGTTATCTTACTGATTCACACAGAAACCTTTTGAGTTAGATACTATTATTATTTTTGGGAACACAAGTAGTAAGCAGTTGAATCAGCTAGGAGGCAAAAGACTGACTGGTCCTACTTCAGAGACAAGGACTTCACCTCTCTTGGATGAGCAGCTGAATTCAGCAGGACTTGAACAAAGTTCTACCTAATAAAACATTTAGAATGATGTCATAACATCAATTTTCCTGCCTCCAAAGTATTCTTGAGCAATTTTGAGGGTACAGGGAGAAGCTTTAAGAGGTCACAGGGGCATTAACTCCAAGCCGGGAAAGGCATAAGCATCCTTTTCCATCTTGTGAACCCTCTTCCCAACCACCTTCATTCCCATCTTTGTTCATGTTACCAAACACACACATGTAAATGGCTTTCCTTTGGTAGTTGGGAGGGATGTTGTGGGAAGAGACTTGGGAAGGTTCATATGCTAAAAAATCACAGGAACCACCAGTTTGTATATGATATCATGTGAATGTCTCAGACAACCGCTCAAAGACTTTTGAAGGCTCCATTCATCTATGATGCCCATGAACAAATGCTGCAGCTCATGACGATACTTCACATCCCTATGTTATTTTGCAAGCATGATCTCATTTGAACTTCATAGCACACTTGAGATAAGCAGGAAAGAGAAAAACATACCTACTTTAGAGGAATCCAAGAAATGAGGTTCAGTCAAAACAGAACCTAAAGCTAGCATCCGGGTGCACAATCCTGGTCAGTAATCACTTTCATCAGTGCAAAGATCTTCTGTTATATTATTTAGCATGTGACTTGGTGAAACCAGTCTTCTCAGTGAACTAAACTCTGCACAAAGAAATCAAGGGCCCAACAATCTCATATCCTTGTTCAGTTTATTTTAGGATCCATTGGTGTCAAATCTAAAGGAGCTGGTTATCTCAAAAGTGTCTGGTGAAGCAGGGCTGAGAGAACACACGCCATGAGCTCTTGAAACTTGTTACCATGGAGCTCACGTGCCTAAATTGTTTCTTTCTATGAAGAAGGTAGAGGGTTATATTTTGAATCCAAGATAACCAGAGTATGGTAGTCATAAAAGTAGTGTGATTAGGACAATACTTGGAAACCCCAGTGCAGGCTTGCAGCATTCAAGGCATCAGGGGACAGGTTGAGGGCAGAAGTGCTGCTGAAAAATGCTTATTAATAATTTCAGAATACAGAGTAGTTAAATAGCAACACAGCTTTATTTTTTATTTAAACTCTTACACATGTATCACTGCCATAGCAACTGTTAATAACAGTCTGTTTTCATGATCCCTGATAGAGAAGAAAAGTCAACCCACTCCAGCGTTCTTGCCTGGAGAATCCCAGGGACGGGGAGCCTGGTGGTCTGCTGTCTATGGGGTCGCACAGAGTCGGACACGACTGAAGTGACTTAGCAGATGGCATTTTAAGCACAATTTATAGGGAAAAAGTCAGGAAAGTTTTAAAAAATGGTGTAAAATAAGAGATACACTAAAAATTGTTGTTCACCATGTAACCAGCACCAACTGTGCAATCATTTACATTTGTGATCATGATGACCTATTCGTGACCTTGCCAGTGCTTTTCTAAATCCCACAAAGAAGTTCTTACTCAGAAGTGTAGCTTTATTACATGTAAGTCCTACAGTGTGTCTACTGCAAACAATTCCAGACAGGTAATCAGTTTGAAGACAGTGTTCTTTGAATTGCTCTAGATCACACACTATAGATATAAGAATAACCAAAAAATACATCTAAGTATATATTTTTACTCTTTGGTTTGATTCTCTGATCAAGTTAGAAGTGAGAGATTGGAACACTGAAGTACATATTTTCCCAAATATTTTCTATTTTCTCAAAGTAATTTTCCCTAGTAATCAATAATGACAGATGATAGGAGGAAGCTGAATATATCTTAGCATTTCCAAATAGATTAGTTCTAGAAAGCATAGGTGATGGATGCTATATAGGTACATATGAAGGGAAACAGGTGTTCCATGGTGAAATAAGTTTGAGAAAAAATATAACAAAGATAACTGGTTCCTCAGTACTTCCCAGTACCTTTAGTATGCTAACAAAAGGATAACGTTTGAGAAGGAAACAAAATAGGAAGCTTTACTCAAAATTTCTTGAGCAAAGTAACGTTATTTTTCAGAGTAGCTGCAGAAACCAAGGTCTCATGGATTCACTTCATCACATGAACTTAGGAGTCACACAGAACTGAGTTCCCTGCTGTGCGACCTTGAAAGTTACTGAACTACTCTCAGCCTTGGTGTCTTGAGGTTAATGAGAGATCATAAGATTTAAAAATACCGAGGAAAACTGCATTACACTCTTGACATTCAAATGCATCTTCACAATCCCCAAATTTACTAATATCACTATAGAGTATGATTTTCCCTTAGAAAATTTAATAAAATAAATAAATACTTTCATTGGTACTTTTACTACTTGTTACTTTATAGATAAATATTCTCACTGATATTTTTACTACTTGTTACTTTATAGAAATGTTTCTAGACTTTTTGCCTTTCATTTCCATTAACAGCACTGGTTTGCTAAAGTTTTAATTCCTACTTGATAAGCAATTTTGCATAGACTGGAGGGCTCAATGAAAAATTCCCTATATATATATATATTTTTTTTTTTCCTGGAAATAAAAATATGGTGGACTATGATGAACTTGTTCAGAGAAAGTGATCTCATTAATCACTTTAAATTTCACATTTTTAAAATCATTTTTTCTTAAGAATTATCATTTTCTTAGCAGTTTTCTTTTTTGTTACTCCTGTCTAGAACAGGGCTGTCCAACAGAAATATAACATGAACTACAAATGAGGGTCATGCACACAAATTTAAATTTTCTAGAAGCCATATTATAAAAAGATTTTTGAAAAATCAGGTAAAGTTAATTTTAATGATATATTTTACTTAACCCAATATATGCAAAATTTACTATTTATACATGAATCAATACAAAAATTATTGGTAAGAGAGTTTTCACTTTTGTTCATACTAAGTATGTGAAATCTTCTGTGCATTTTACACTTACAGCACTTCTCCCTTGGGTTAGCTATAGTTCTAGGACTCTGTGGCTCCTGGCTATCTTGTTGGACAGCCCAAGTCTAGATGAATAGTCATCTTTCTTCTAGGGGCCATTTTTCTAAAGATATAACATGTTTATCACTTCACAGTTACTGCATTTGCAGGGGAGAATGAAGAAACCATATTGCAATGTGCATACTGGCTGATTCCGTAGTTAAGTAACTTTAACCCACAGAACAGCTTGGTTGTACTAGGGATAAAATCACTACCTGTCATGTACCCCAGAGTTCCTCATAGAAGCCAAAATCTCAAAAGCCAAGGGTTACTGTAATTGTTTTATAAGTTAAAAAAAAAACCCAATAATAGTGACCTGAAGCATTAAAAAAATTAAATTCTGCAAATATATGTTGAATACTGATGGCATACATGACACCTGGCTAGGTCTGGACAGACATTTCAGAATAGTTACTAGATATGAGAAATCCGGTTTTCCTGGCAGTGGTATGTATGTATGCACACACACAAACACACATATATATCCAAATATTCACATATATACACATATGCATGTATATATGCATAGCATAAATTTCCCTCATTCTAAAAGGGTCAGTGGTTGGTGATTGTTATTTTGTCTATTTTTTTTAAAATAATGGGCACCATATATAAAACAGAGAATTAGTCTTGTTTCATAAACAAACTTCCTATTCACATTTAAATTTATCTTCAGGAAGAAATCTGTAGCCTATACTTGTGAAAAATAATAACTTGCTGTTGTTCAGTCACAAAGTCATGTCCACCTCCTTGCGACCCCATGAACTGCAACATGCCAGGCTTCTCTGTCAACCTTGAATATATATACATCAGAAGGACTGGTACTGAGGCGGAAGCTCTAATACTTGGCTCACCTGATGCAAACAGCCGACCCATTGGAAAAGACCCTGATGCTGGGAAAGATTGAGGGCAGGAGAAGGGGGTGACAAAGGAAAAGATGGTTGGATGGCATCACTGACTCCATGAACACGAGTTTGAGCAAACTCTAGGAGACAGTGAAGTCCAGGGAAGTCTGGTGTGCTGCTAGCACAAGCTGATTGCTTACTACACGCCAAGCACTGGTCTCAGAGTTATACATGCCTTCTCTCTCTCAATACTCACAGCAGTTAATGCTGTAGGTGCAGAGGCAACTTAATAGAATCCACTTAAGAACTGTAACAAATGTCATACACCTGTCAATGGAAAAGCTGCAACTTGAACAAAGGAATCTCAGTTCATAAAGCTAAACTACTCACTTTAAATGCATTATGTTCCACACACTTTCTTTCTAGATAACAATTTGTTGTATAACTTGAATTAGATACTTAAAATGGATATTTATCATAAATGTATCTGAAATCTTAGTGGGAAAGAACTTTTCAAATATAGAGTTTTATACTTAGCATTACCTCTCATTTCATTTTATCCCAGACCCATCCAGGAAAAGGCTTAGCTTCATTCCTTATCTCTGATGAATTCCAGAATCTACAACATATGGTGTCTCTTATCTGTCTCATTTCTCCCAGTGCTTGTATTCATCTTTAATGTTGGTATTTTGTGGTCTAGAGGCTCTTGAGAAATAACAAATACCATTCTCCTCTGAACTGTATGTTACCATATTTGGACTTGTTTTTTCATATAATTTTTACTAAGTCCTTTTTATTTATCTCATTTATTAAATTTAAACTTTAGAATGGACAAGTTTACCTTAATTGTATATAAATTTTTACTTTGGCAGTGTGGCAGGGTTTAAACTGCTAACAGCTGCATGTAAACCAGTTGAACCAAATGAGCAAATTAACCTCGCATTAATTGATTTCACAGTAGAATTAAGAAAATTATCTTTTTAGGCACCTTAGAACACACAACTTAAGGTAAAAATTAGTCTTCATCTTCATACCTATCCTCTTGTTTATACTTAGCATTGTTCCAAAGAATAAGTATTCTTCTTCTGAATAGTAATTATTGTTAATAGTAATTATTATTCAGAAGAGTAATGTTAGCAACAGGGTCACTTTTAAAAGTCTGCCAATCCCTGATTTAAGCAACAGATATCTGAGTTGAAAGCATACATTTCAAGACCTCATACACGTAGCAGATTATATGTTCTCAATTTACATTCGTTCAGTGAATGATGGAATTGAACATAAATTCAGAAGGACATTGAACTGCTGTTTGATCTCTCCTGAGTTTAGTATTGATTTAATGAATACATGCTGGGTCATTAATAGTTTTCTTACACCTCCATAATGCTATTTCTATAAGCTTAGAGGGACAAAGTAATTAAACAGTCTATACACTCAATTTCGCATGAGAACTTTGAAACCCAGAGAGGTAACTTGCCTGATGTATAATGAGTCAAGATAAGAATGGAAATCTAGTTCAGCTGGTTGCCAGTCATCCAAGCAAAAAGTGGTATAGTTTGTATTTTGATCATCATATAAATGTAACCTCAAGAAACACTGTGTGCTGGGACTTCACCACAATGATAATAAAGAAATTTTATAGTGAAAATAAGAAATTATATTTTGCATGGCAAAATACATAATATATAATCAATAATTAAAGTCGGATTAGATTTGACTATTAAAAACTGTATTGTCTTCCTACAAGATAAGAAATGTCTACAGGAAGGACTTTTTTGCAAACATTCTAATAGAAAATACTATGTATTCAGTTACCCCTTAGTTTTCCTAGTTAAACAGGAAAACTAAAAGAGGCACTGGCTCACACTTTCCCCTCTCCTCTTAGTTCACTGCCACCAAGAGTAAAAGGGGAAAATAAAATACTTGAAAAGTGGCCAGTGATCATTAAATTTGTGACACAAACTTTCTGCTATTTCTAGTGGTATAGGATGACAGCTTTCTCAGAAGTGTTATACAAATCCTTCTCCGAGAATGGAAACCACACGGTGGACAGGGCCAGCTTTCGCAGTCAACCTCATTTTTGCTTGAGATATGTTTCGAGACTCTTTTAGTCACTTATATCAGTCATGGAAAATGAAAATTCATTAACTTTTTGATGCAAAAGCAGATGGCTTGGCAACCTCATTCTGAACATTTCAAAAAGAAAAACCACTTACACTCTTAATTTTTCAGACCCATCCTCCTCTCAATAGTGTCATCTTAAGACTGTTTCTGTCAACCAGGAGCAAACCATTAAAAGCTGTTGTTCAGCTGCTCAGTCGTATCCAACTCCTTGCAATCCCATGGACTGCATCACCTTCCGGAGTTTGCTCAAACTCATGTCCACTGAGTTGTTGATGCCATCCAGCCATCTTGTCCTCTGTCATCCTCTTCTACTCCTGCCATCAATCCTTCCCAGCATCAGGGTCTTTTCCAATGAGTCAGTTCTTTGCATTAGGTGGCCAAAGTACTGGGGCTTCACCTTCAACATCAGTCCTTCCAACAAATATTCAGGACTGACTTCCTTTAGGATTGACTGGTTGGATCTCCTTGCAGTCTAAGGGGCTCTCAAGAGTCTTCTCCAACACCACAGTTCAAAAGCATCAGTTCTTCAACACTCAGCCTTCCTTATGGCCCAGTTCTCACATCCATACATGACTACTGGAAAAACCATAGCTTTGACTATAAGGACCTTTGGGGGCAAAGCAATGTCTCTGCTTTTTAACATGCTGTCTAGGTTTGTAAGATTCTAAACTGCCAATGCAGTACGCACAGGTTCAATCCCTGGTCAGGGAACTAAGATTCCACATGCTCTGCAGTGTGACCAAAAGATCAAATGCTTTAGATAAGTATTCACAAAATTCCCAATGATTTATTTCCCATGTCTAAATATTTTGTTTGTGATCCATTTATTATATCATGACATCTGACCTACACTAATAAGAATTAGGACTACTTTTGGATTCTACTAAAGGATGACTTTTTTTTCTGATTTCACATAGAGCAAGACATTTGTATTTGCAAAATTTACTCTATCTGAAAAAAATTTACTCAAACATCTATATCCTAAAACTCCTTCCTACTCCAACAGGATTAGTAGCATTAACACCATCTTGGAGCTTGTCAGAGATGCAGATACAGTTAGCCCTACCTTAGCCCTACTCAATCAGAACCTGCGTGTTAACAAGATCCCCAGGAATTAAGGGTGAATATTCCGTTTTGAGAGGCACTGGCCTAAGCCACAGAATTTAGTTTTTGATTATAAGTTGTCTGGCTCTTTTCAGCAAAAGCCTAAGTTTCCTCACAGTTTCTGGCGCTGGGCCTTCATTTAAACACAATCCTTAGGAGCTCAGTTGTGTCCAACTCTTTGTGACCCTTTGGACTGTAGCCTGCCAGGCTCCTCTGTCCATGGGATTTTCCAGGCAAGAATTACTAGAGGGGGTTGCCATTTTCTCCAGCAGGGGATTTTCCTGACCCAAGGATCGAACCCATGTCTCTTGACTCAAATACAGTAAAATGATTTAAAAAAGAAGAAGAAAGGGAAAGCATTTCCAACACAAAAATAAAGCCTGAAAAACGGAATGTGTGCTTTGTTTATTTCCCCACGTTTTATTTTGCTGTCAGATTGTTCTATAAGGTACCACCTCAGAATAAGTTCCCCCAGTGGAGGCTGAACTCCATCATGCCAGGTAGGTCGATCTGTATTCAGTGAATATTAGGCTGATTATCTACTTAAGAGCATGATCCTTGTGCCTAGGGATCCTCTTTCTCTCTGAATTTGGATATTTTGTATCTTATTATCTCCCTGACAGCAGACAGGACAACAGGGAGTTGAAAACAAAGATTAGTTATGCTGCTTTTTTAAAGCAATTTGGCTGAAAAGTTTCATAGGTTGATATATTGAATAAATTAATCCTGTGGACTTTACATGCCACAATAATAAATTTTAATTTATCATTGATTAAACAATTAGCTGTTCAAAGCTGCTATTTAGTTTATATAGGAAATAATATTGACCTGAAAAAATTAAAACAATTTCCAACCAGACCCAGGGAATTACTTAGGCACTGAGAAATATCAGTTTTGAGGACTATTAATTTTTAGGAAAACCCCATTTATGAAGAATCTAAAAATAAGATTTAAATATAACAGCAACCAGAGCCTACTAGGTAGAGACTAAAGTTTAGAAGATAAAGTTATAAATTCTTAATTTCTTCCCCAATTTCTAAAACTTACTTTTCAGTTCATGATTTCAAGTATCTGTCTGATAATAAAGTATATATTACTTCATGCCATGGGATCTCTAGAATACATTTATATTGCCTTAGCTTTCCTTTCAGAGAAGGCAATGGCACCCCACTCCAGTACTCTGGCCTGGAAAATCACATGGATGGAGGAGCCTGGTAGGCTGTAGTCCATGGGGTCGCTGAGAGTCGGACACCACTGAGCAACTTCCTTTTCACTTTTCACTTTCATGCACTGGAGAAGTAAATGGCAACCCACTCCAGTGTTCTTGCCTGGAGAATTCCAGGGGCAGGAGAGCCTGGTGGGCTTCCGTCTATGGGGTCGCACAGAGTCAGACACGACTGAAGCGACTCAGCAGCAGCAGCAGCTTTCCTTTTTATTCTACCTTATAAGCCACCAATTAGAGAGCATTAGGACTGGAATTTGAAAGCTTCAAGATATATAACCTACAGCTATTATATATGCTACATCTCTCCATGTATATACATGTATATACTCCATGTACATGTGATCTGATCTGTGGCTCAGATCATGAACTCCTTGTTGCCAAATTCAGACTTATATTGAAGAAACTAGGGAAAACCACTAGACCATTCAGGTATGACCTAAATCAAACCCCTTATGATAATACAGTGGAAGTGACAAATAGACTCAAGGGATTAGATCTGATAGACAGAGTACCTGAAGACTATGGATGGAGGTTCGTGACCTTGTGCAGGAGGCAGGGATCAAGACCATCAGCAAGAAAAAGAAATGCAAAAAGGCAAATGGTTGTCTGAGGAGGCCTTACAAATAGCTGAGAAAAGAAGAGAAGCAAAAGGCAAAGGAGAAAAGGAAAGATATACCCAATTGAATGCAGAGTTGAATGCTATTCCAAAGAATAGCAAGGAGAGATAAGAAAGTCTTCCTCAGCAATCAATGCAAAGAAATAGAGGAAAACAACAGAATGGGAAAGACCAGAGATCTCGTCAAGAAAATTAGAGATACCAAGGGAACATTTCATTCAAAAATGGGCACAATAAAGGACAGAAATGGTATGGACCTAACAGAAGCAGAAAATATTAAGAAGTGGTAGCAAGAATACACAGAAGAACTATACAAAAAAGATCTTCTTGATTCAGATAACCAGCATGGTGTGATCACTCACCTAGAGCCAAACATCCTCGAATGTGAAGTCAAGTGGGCCTTAGGAAGCATCACTACGAACAAAGCTAGTGGAGGTGATAGAATTCCAGTTGAGCTATTTCAAATCCTAAAAGATGATGCTGTGAAAGTGCTGCATTCAATATGCCAGCAAATATGGAAAACTCACTAGTGGCCACAGGACTGGAAAAGGTCAGTTTTCATTTCAATCCCAAGGAAAGGCAATGCCAAAGAATGTTCAAACGACCACACAATTGCACTCATCTCACACACTAGCAGAGTAATGCTCAAAATTCTCCAAGTCAGGCTTCAACAGTATGTGAACCGTGAACTTCCTGATGTTCAAGCTGGATTTAGAAAACGCAGAGGAACCAGAGATCAAATTGCCAACATCCATTGGATCATCGAAAAAGCAAGAGAGCTCCAGAAAAACATCTACTTCTGCTTTATTGACAACACCAAAGTCTTTGACTGTGTGGATCACAACAAACTGTGGAAAATTCTGAAAGAGATGGGAATACTAGACCACCTGACCTGCCTCCTGAGAAATCTGTATGCAGATCAAGAAGCAACAGTTAGAACTGGACACGAAACAACAGACAGGTTCCAAATTGGGAAAGGAGTACGTGAAGGCCATACATTGTCACCCTGCTTATTTAACTTATATGCAGAGTACATCATGAGAAACGCTGGGCTAGATGAAGCACAAGCTGGAATCAAGATCACCGGGAGAAATGTCAATAACCTCAGATATGCAGATGACAGCACCCTTATGGCAGAAAGTGAAGAAGAACTAAAGAGCCTCTTGATGAAAGTGAAAGAGGAGAGTGAAAAAGTTGGCTTAAAACTCAACATTCAGAAAACTAAGATCATGGTGTATGGTCCCATCACTTCATGGTAAATAGATGGGAAAACAATGGAAACAGTGACCAGACTTTATTTTCTTGGGCTCCAAAATCACTGTAGATGGTGACTGCAGCCATGAAATTAGAAGATGCTTGCTCCTTGGAAGAAAAGCTATGACATACCTAGACAGCATATTGAAAAGCAGAGACATTACTTTGCCAACAAAGGTCCGTCTAGTCAAAGCTATGGTTTTTCCAGAAATCATGTATGGATATGAGAGTTGGACTATAAGGAAAGCTGAACACCGAAGAATTGATGCTTTTGAACTGTGGTGTTAGAGAAGACTCTTGAGAGTCCCTTGGACTGCAAGGAGATCCAACCAGTACATTCTAAAGGAAATCAGTCCTGAATATTCATTGGAAGGACTGATGCTGACGCAGAAGCTCCAATACTTTGGCCACCTGATGTGTAGCTGACTTGTTGGAAAAGATCGTGATACTGAGAAAGACTTAAGGTGGGAGGAGAAGGGGGATGACGGAAGATGAAATGGCTGGATGGCATCACTGACTCGATGACATGAGTTTTAGTAGGCTCTGGGAGTTGGTGATGGACAGGGGATCCTGGCATGCTGCAGTCCATGGGATCGCAAAATGTTGGATATGACTGAGCGACTGAACTGAACTGACATCTCTCCAATCATCGCCTAGAAATTAATGATCACATTTTGACATGGTAGAAACTGAACCTGAGTCAGCCTGCTTATTTGATATCACAGAAGTAAGGCTGATATCATGCATCAACTTATGATGAACTTTAGAGGCAGTGATATATGTCACCAGAATCTTGACATTAAAAAAACAATGACAAAGAGGAAAGAGAACAAAAGAAACAACTGCTCTAAGCACATGAACTGAAAAAAGAAATCTGTGAAAAAAAACAAGACACATGTACTGTATCTTGATTTATATTGTCTATGTACTAGCATGTTTAAACAGGTTAAGCTGACTTAGGAAACAACAAAACAACTTTTCCAAGAAATAATTTATGGAAGAAAAAGGCTGACAAACACAACACAGGATATATAACTAGAAATAAAAATAGAAGTTGGAAAATTTCAAATAGAATAAAGGGTCATATCGGTTTTGCTAACAATGATGATTATTGGATTATCCATCAAATATGGATAAAATATAAGAATAAGACCATAGATTTAAATGAAATATGGGTCAAAGAGAGGGGGAAAGTTCTGTTTCTGCACAAAAGGCCAAATTTCCGATGATAGTCACTTATTTCACAGGTATGTATTATTCATCATGAGGAGAAATAAAGTGTAAAGGTCTCACTATTACCCATATCATTCCTAGAAAAACAAGTCACTCAATCAGAAGAGCCATCGCCATAAATAAAAGGCATTAGATGACATTAGTATAACTAAGCCATGCTTTATTAAGATTCTGTCATTGAAAATGGAATACTCCATTGCTGAGGATGTGGAAAAATGGTACATTGCTTTGGGGATTATATAAATGGTACAATCACTTTGGAAATCTATCTGGGAATATCAAAAAATATACATATAACCTACAACCCGGAAATTCTATTCTTTGGGATATATCCAACTTATGTGTATGAACACAAACTTACACACACCACACACATATTTGTTTAACAAATGACATATCCTAGAATGTTCACAGAAGCTCTATTCATGATACCCTGAAACTGGAATACCCAAGTATCTACCAACAATAGTAATTTGCAGTATATTTACTCAATGCAACACTATGACAATGAGCACGCACAATCTACGACCACACAAAAATGATACGGAGGAGTCTCACTATCTCAGTGGCGAACAAAAGTAGCCAAAACAGAAGAGTTTATACTGTGTAATTTCATTCACAAAAAGCACAAAACTGGCAAAACAAACCTATGCTCTTAGAAGTTAGGATAGTGGTTATCTTTAGAATTGTAGTGACTGGAGATGACCGTGATGGAGTATCCCTGGGAGCTGGTACCCCTGGCAGCTGACTACTGGTTACATGAGTAAAATTGGCTCAGTGGCGTTTTTCTTACCCAGTAGCACATTCATACCTATCATATATCAATTAGTGTCTCATACAGTGCTGAGAGTTACATACAAATCACTTAACCAAAAAAAAAAAAGAGGCCCTCCCCTTTCAACCAACACTGGGAAGGCAAGATACTTTTTATAAAAGTCATACACGGCTAACACAAACATTAAGCCTTTTAAGTTCATTCCAAAACACAATATAACGTCTCTCCAGCCAATAACTTCTTCCCCTTTCTTGGCATTTCTACAAGTCAGAGTTCTCTGATGTTTCTGTTTCTTCAGCTCACATGGATTTCCTTAGCAGGAGAAACCTGATGTTTCATGTCCCTCAGTATCTCGGCCAAAGCGTAGGAAGGCAGCATAGACAATCAGAAGTTGTAAGGGTCATGCTTATCCTCCACAGGGGAAGACGGGCAAAGCCACGTCCCCTGGCAGCAGTACCGCTGGCAACAGGCAACCACCTGTGCTCACGATGTTCTGAACTTTATGGCAAAGAGTTCAGGAAAGCTATGGCAGGGAAATATCTAGTCATTTCTAGGAAATAGTAAGATTATAGAAATAAAATAGTTACGTGAGTAATACAAGGTTTCCCTCCTAGTTCATCTGCGATCAGGGTGGTCACACTTTGTGGAACCCACAGATGAGAGGTCTGTGTCAAGTACAACCCAAAGATGGCAGAAGGACTTTGTTGTTTTTCTCTCCCCTAAAGTGACCACCCTTTCACTAGAGAATGTATTTACGTCATCAAACTACTATGATTTTTAAACAGGACATCCATCTTCCCTTTGCATGAGAACACTAATCAGATTCAGCTAGTTTTTCATTCCTTATCTAAACATTGCCATATGTGAAAAGAGAAATCTCTGAAAACCAAGGATATTTTATAGAGTTATAGCTCTCCTCAGGCCAATCTACTTTGTTATCCTATATAAACATATTCTGCCATTATATTGTGTTATTCATAACAATTTTCAGTGGATAATCCACAAATCAACTAAGGACAAGTTAATTGCCAAAAGGGATCGAGCAACAAACATTAGAAGACTAATATTTATAGGCGCCATCCAAAAAATATATGCGCTAGAGACAAGATTGGTCTGGCTAGCTCTCCTTCTAATCCAAGATTTTACATTTGTATGATTAATTTTGAAAATCGAAAATTTATCACATAATTACTCTTAGCTTATTACATCCATGTTTCAGGCAGGAATGTGGATGTGTGACATGGACAGACACATCAAAAAAAGGTATTACTATATGACACTACTGCCACTAATTTTTTAATAAGTTCACTTATTTTTAGTTGGAGGATAATTACTTTACAATATTGCGTTGGTTTCTGCCATACATCAACACGAATTAGCCATCAGTGTACATTTGTCCCCTCCCTCTTGAATCTCTCTCCCAGCTCCTATCCCATCTCACACGTCTTGGTTGTCACAGAGTACTGGACTGAAGCTCCCTGTCACACAGCAAATTCCCACTGCCTATCTATTTCACATGTGGTAATATATATGTTTCAATGCTACTACTATCAATTAACTTACTTTCCATTTTTTGCTTCAATATTTTCTATCTTCTGAGGATTAGATGAAAAAATGTAATTCAAAATACACTATATCCACTCAGCCACATTATGTCTTTTGATTGGGCATTTAGTGCATTTACATTTAACGTGGTTACTGAATATACGTTCTTATTGTACTTTGTTAATTGTTTTCGGATTATTTTTCTAGGGTTTTTTTTTGTTGTTGTTCCTTTCTTCTTTTGTTCTCTTCTCTTGTGATTTGATGACTAGCTTTATTGTTATGTTTGGATTTCTTGTGTGTGTGTGTGTGTGTGTGTATCTAATATAGGTTCTTGGATCGTATAAACTGCCCCTTCTCTTCCATCTCCTCCTTATATTTCCTTATATTTTTTACAATAAAGGTGAAGCTAAGGCAAACTCACTCAAGAGACTGGAGTCTTATCTGATCAAGAACACAGTCAGTAATGAGGTCAGTACCCATATAGTTTCATCCACTTGGTGCAATCTGAATTACACCTTGTCTGCCTAGGACTGCAAATGCACCCACGGATGTACGGTTTCCCCAAGCAGAATTTCCCATCCAAATCCCTATTTTATTTTGTTGCTTATTGTCTGCCTTCCTCCACTAGAAAATAAGCTTTATGAGAGCAAAGATCCACCCACTTTCCTTGTCATTATGTCTCTAGTACAAGGTAAGTGTTTTTAAGTAGCTAACAAAGGATCAGCATAGGGCTGTGCTAGAACCATCCATATGTGTGTGCGCTCAGTCACTCAGTAGGGTCTGACTCTTTGCAGCTCCTGATTTGTAGCCCATCAGGTTCCTCTGCGGAGAAGGCAATGGCACCCCACTCCAGTACTCTTGCCTGGAAAATCCCATGGACGGAGGGGCCTGGTGGGCTGCAGTCGATGAGGTCGCTAAGAGTCAGACACGACTAAGCGACTTCCCTTTCACTTTTCACTTTCATGCACTGGAGAAGGAAATGACAACCCACTCCAGTGTTCTTGCCTGGAGAATCCCAGGGACGGGGAAGCCTGGTGGGTTGCTGTCTATGGGGTAGCACAGAGTCAGACATGACTGACGTGACTTAGCAGCAGCAGAAGGTTCCTCTATCCATGGAATTTTCCAGGCAAGAATACTGGAGTGGGTTGCCATTTCCTTCTCCAGAGAACCATCCATACTAGTTGGCAAAAGCAAACTGTTTAATTTTCAGAAATATTTCTAAGTTGGTTGTTATATCTAATGACTACTAAAAATTAAATTATATAAACTTACAATTAAAAATTATGTTGAAAAGAATGGTATTAAATATTCAAAACTCATCACTTAATAATCAGGCTACATTTTATTACTATCTACATTCCCGATGTCATGCATGTCTATTGCACCTATAAGTACAATTTGGCATTTCCTGTCAATGCCATACTTAGTGACCTCTGTGGCTTGAAACGGACCGGTGGGAAAACTTTTGCCACAGAAATCAGCAAATACTACAAACAGGCTTTTCTGGTGTTTTCATAGAGAGCTGACTGTTAACATTTATCAGCATGCCACTGACCAGGCTTATCAACGGCATTGGACAATCAGCTTCTGGATGAATGTATTCATATTTTATCCGAATTCTGATTGCATTCGAGTGCTTTATTCATGTTCACCTTAGTTCTTACAGAGTGTGTTCCTTTAGCCCAAGACAAAGCTTCTGTTTTTCCAGTTCATTCCCAAGGCTTCTTTTGGAATGTAGTATGCACACTTGTTGCTCTTGGAATGTCTGTCTTTTGCATTAGATTGATTTCAGCTACTCAACAGCTACAAAGGTCTTCAAACTTTTCAATGTTGGGTGATAGGTTTGAGCAGATGAACTCCAGGGTCTCTTCAGCTTTGACCCTCTGTTCCATGATACAGGGAAAGGAAGCAAAACGCTCCCACTTCTGTCAGGGGTCTAAAAACACTGGCAAATTGGCTCATTCATTCAGCACATATACATCAAGCATTTATTATATGCCATATCCCCTTCTGGGTACTGGTAATACAGAGGTGGAAAAAAGACAAAAACTGCTACCATATGGAGCTTAAATTTTGGTATGGATTAACTGATATTAATTGTACTGTTGTCTACATGCCAGGCATGACCACTGACTAATGTACAATCCTCATAACCCTCCCATTTAAAGATGAAGAAACTAAGGCAAACTGAAGAGAAATAGCTTGACTAATGTCTCAGAGCTATGAAGACTTTGACATTCCAACCTCAACAATGCGACTGGACAGCCAACCAGCTCTCAACCTGTCTCCCCACTGTGTCTTATCAAGGCGAGGCTGTTTTTCTACCTGCAGGTTGCTTATAACATAACTGTTTATAGGTGAGCCGTTTTGTGCTATTTGATAACCAAGAGCAGTTCTGATGTTAATGAAGTAATTTACAGAAGCATCAAAGAATGGATGAAACAGTAAGGGAAATATAGAACATGCTATTAAAGAGGAGATAGGCATGTACCTATTCCATGTAAAGGCTCTTTGAACCAGACACTTGTATTTTCCACTTATAGACAGGGAATCTACTAAAGGAGGTCAAGCAATTACCCAAGAAAGCAGCAGAGGGGCTTCCCTCGTGGCTCAGTGGTAAAGAATCCACTTGCCAAAGCAAGAGACACAGTTTGACTCTGGTCCAGAAAGATCCCACATGCCTCAAAGCCACTAAGCCTGGGAGCCACAACTATTGAGCCTGAATTCTAGAGCTTGGAAGCTGCAACTACTGAACCCATGTGCCACAACTGTTGAAGCCCACGTGCCCCAGAGTCCTTGCTCTGCAACAAGAGAAAGCACTGCAATGAGAAAGACCACACACTCAACTAGAGAGTAACTCCCGCTCTCTAGTAACCAGAGTAACTAGAGAAAAGTCTGTGCACCATCGAAGACAAAGCATAGCCAATAAATAAATAAATAAAATTATTAAAAAAGAAAGCAGCAAAACTGGCATCCAAGTATGGTCTATTTGGCTCTAAAACCAGAGTCTCCCTCCTATAATACCTACCCACCCCGCCCCCCACCTTTCACACTGTGCAATGGTTGTTAAACATGTTGTTATTATCATAATGACTGTAATGTTGCCTATAAGGAAACCATTTCACTCATGTTCAATTAAGCTAGTGTTACTCACAATTTGGAACATCATTAAGAATGCCATTCAATATGCAAGACAATGCCAGTGGAATAAATAGGCATGATGCAGATGAAGTTGACCTGTGTAGCTCAGAGAATCTTTTGGCTTCTCTGAACAGTTGGCCAAGGAGCAACATTCTGGCAGTAAAATATAACCACAGGACCAATGTTTTTGGCCACATGAAATGAGCCAGATGGAACCAGATGAAGCAAAAACCCAGGAAGAGGACAGAAGCACATAAATTCACTGATTAGTTTCCTTTTTTCTTTCATAAGAAACATATATTGTGATGCTTCTGCTTAATACTACTTTAAGCCAACCTCAATTAGGTTAGAAGACTGTTCAGGTATTATTTGGTAACTTTATATTTTGGTCAATCATTATACCCTGTTATACACCAGATTACAAGGTGTTCTTTAGAGGAAGGCTCTGAGTTCAGTCAATGAAGCTGGTTAAGTCCATCAGAATGTCACCTCTTATTATGGAACTTCTGTGTGGCAATGAGAAGATCTGATCAAGAAATGGAAAGTGAGAAAGTGACTAGAAGTCGAGCCTCTAGGACAGGGTTCAAACTTGGGCATGTTCCCTAAACTCTCTCTGCCTAGTTTCATCATCTGTAAGGTAAATACAGTGCAAGTCCTCCTTGTGGGGTTGTTTTGTAGGATGAAATAAGATAATGTATTTGGAGAGCGCTGGAAACACTATCTGGCACATACTAAATCCCCAATACAACTTAGATTCTATTATTATTACTCTGGACTTCTGACCACATGTGGGTTGTATAGCCACTGGTCCCTAAACCTCCAATGTTCCTCTCATTTGGTGGTAATTATACCCCTACTCTTCAGTTCAGTCACTCAGTCGTATCCGACTCTTTGCGACCCCATGGACTGCAGCATGCCGGTCTTCCCTGTCCTTCACCAACTCCTGGAGTTTGCTCAAACTCATGTCCATCGAGTCAGTGATGCCATCCACCCATCTTATCCTCTGTCGTCCCCTTCTCCTCCTGCCTTCAATATTTCCCAGCATCAGGTTCTTTTCCAGTGAATCAGCTCTTCATATCAGATGGCCAAAGTATTGGAGTTGCAGCTTCAGCATCAGTCCTTCCAATGAATATTCAGGACTGATTTCCTTTAGGATTGACTGGTTTGCTGTCCTTGTAGTCCAAGGGACTCTCAAGAGTCTTCTCCAACACCACAGTTCAAAAGCGTCAATTCCTCAGTGCTCAGCTTTCTTTATAGTCCAACCCTCACATCCATACATGATTACTGGAAAAACCATAGCTTTGACTAGACAGACATTTGTTGGCAAAGTAATGTCTCTGTTTTTTACTATGTTGTCTAGGTATGTCATAGCTTTTCTTCCAAGGACCAAGCATCTTCGAATTTCATGGCTGCAGTCACCATACGCAGTGACTTTGGATACCCAAAAAATAAAGTCTTTCACTGTTTCCATTGTTTCCCCATCTATTTGCCATGAAGTGATGGGACCAGATGCCATGATCTTAGTTTTCTGAATGTTGAGTTTTAAGCCAACTTTTTCACTCTCCTCTTTCACTTTCATCAAGAGGCTCTTTAGTTCTTCTTTGCTTTCTGCCATAAGGGTGCTGTCATCTGCATATCTGAGGTTATCGACATTTCTCCCGGTAATCTTGATTCCAGCTTGTGCTTCATCTAGCCCAGCTTTTTGCATGCTGTACTCTGCATATAAGTTCAATAAGCAGAGTGATAATGTATGGCCTTGACATACTCCTTTCCCAATTTGGAACCTGTCTGTTGTTCCATGTCCAGTTCTAACTGTTGCTTCCTGACTTACATACAGATTTCTCAGGAGGCAGGTCAGGTGGTCTGGTATTCCCATCACTCAGAATTTTCCACAGTTTGTTGTGATCCACACAGTCAAAGGCTTTGGCCTAGTGAATAAAGCAGAAGTAGATGTTTTTCTTGAACTCTCTTGCTTTTTCGATGATCCAATGGATGTTGGCAATTTGATCTTTCGTTCCTCTGTCTTTTCTAAATCAAGCTTGAACGTCTGAAGTTCATGGTTCACATACTGTTGAAGCCTGACTTGGAGAATTTTGAGCATTACTTTGCTAGCGTGTGAGATGAGTGCAATTGTGTGGTCATTTGAATATTCTTTGGCATTACTTTTCTTTGGGATTGGAATGAAAACTGACCTTTTCCAGTCCTGTGGCCACTGCTGAGTTTTCCAAATTTGCTGGCATATTGAGTGCATCACTTTAACAGCATCATCTTTGAGGATTTGAAACAGGTCAACTGTTTTATCCTAAAAATTGAATGAGATGAAGCATGGAACAGAACACTAAAAAGAGCAGATAGTAACATCTGTTACATTTGAAAAGCTTTAATTTTTTTTTTTTTATGCCACAGAATAGGAGGTACTAATGTGAAACTTGGAAAGTTACATCTCAGCTTACTGATTTGTTGGCAGGACTCATTTCTTTAAGACTTGGGCTCTAGCCATCATTTTCTAGTGAGCAAATTCAGTTCAGTTACTCAGTCGTGTCCGACTCTTTGTGACCCCATGAAGTGCAGCACGCAAGGCCTCCCTGTCCATCACCAACGCCCAGAGTTTACTCAAACTCATGTCCATCAATTTGGTGATGCCATCCAGCCATCTCATCCTCTGTCGTCCCCTTCTCCTCCTGCTTCCAATCCCTCCCAGCATCAGGGTCTTTTCCAATGAGTCAACTCTTCACATGAGGTAGCCAAAGCACTGGAGTTTCAGTTTTAGCATCAGTCCTTCCAAAGAACACCCAGGACTGATCTCCTTTAGGATGGACTCCTTGCAGTCCAAGGGACTCTCAAGAGTCTTCTCCAACACCACAGTTCAAAAGCATCAATTCTTCAGCGCTCAGCTTTCTTCACAGTCCAACTCTCACATCCATACATGACCACTGGAAAAACCATGGCCTTGACTAGATGGACCCATAGGCACCTCATAAAAAATGTTCCTTTTAACATTCCTTTTTGAAAAGACAAAGTTCTGTGATTTATTCAGATTGGAAGATAAGACCATCTCTAAAAAAGTAACTTTCTAGAAAAAGAGAAACTCAAGTTTCTGTGAATGTTACTATAATTTTAAACAATAACATTTTTAAAAAACAAAAGGTCCCTCCCAGAGTTCCCTTGGGGAATTGTCAGAGTCCTCCAACCTGCTAAGTCCTAGCTCTTTGTTCTTTCTTGGCTTCCAAGATAATTTTCTTCCCAGTTTTTGAGGTACTACATTTAAACTACATTTAAACACGAGTCCACTCACTGATACCACTTTCTCAAATCCAACGGAAGCACGTCATTCCCTTCTCTCCCTCCTCTAAAGCAGACACGAGAGGTGTGGTTCTCATTCTAGGGCCACAGAGGAAAATCAGTCTCTTTAGAACGTAATCCTCTTTTCCTGTCTCTCTCTTTTTCTGCATCAAATCAAATTTAGCTTAATAAGTTATACGTTAATTATGTCTGGCTTTCTCTAAAAGTATCCACAAAAGGCAAGAACTCATCACTGTTGAAGAACAACTTTCAAATCTATTTCAAACACTGAGGTACTGCCCAAGGTTGTGCTTCGCAGGGATCAACACTCATCAAATACGTATGATTTGTGGTTACTTTAAAAAAATCAGACTCTTTAAGGATCTGGCTTTCCTTCAGCCCGAATGCCACAGGGAGTGAAAACAATACCAGAGACAAATATTCCAGCTTAACATTTGAGTATTACCAGTGTCATGCATAATATCCATTCCATCTTTCAAAGGAAAAGAAAAAACCCTCTACTGGACACATGTGAGAATTTTACAGACTATAAAACTATGTTTATTAAAGCAAAAAAACTTGTAAACGAGAAATTCAACCAAGAAATCTTGGCTAACGCCTCATTATATCAGTTGCTTCAATAGTAGAATTATCTCAAAGGTCAAGATAAGTTTAAATTACTTCCCTGCTTTAAAGATCTCATAGATTAAAAAAGAAATGAAGAAATACAAAAGCTCGGTTGCAAAACTGTGGGGTATTTCAAATGTTTACCTCAAATAGCTTAATACTTTTGACTCCAGGGAAGCTATGCAATGAAACTGCCATTCAGAAGATAAATGTAGAATTTAAACGTGTGGGTGTACGTCTATGTGTGTATGTGTGTGCATGTACATATGCATAAATATTGTGACTCGTGAATTTGAGTTGATGTGGTCTGATAAAAGTTTAAAGCTATACAATAAACATTTTCCCCCACTGTTGTCAGCACACTGCTGTGACTGAATGTTTACTCTTGTTTTTAGTACTAAGAGACCTCCGAAAATGTGAGTTCAGAGTGTCCAACTGCTGTCTTAGCTTTTTAACTTTCCACTGAACTCTTGGCCTGTGATAGGTCCTGATCATATCTGCAAGTTGATTTTCCACATAGAAATCCAACTCTCTTAGTTGAGTAATATCAACTAAGAGAGTGTAGGTAGCAAGATGTTTCATCAAATATGCATTAATGGTATTCCCCCTGCATGAAAAGGAGCCTCTGAACTCAAGGAAATTTTAATCCAAATGGATAGAGAAAATAGGACCCACAGAACAGTGAAGAGAGTACATATAAACAATTAATATTATTTGGTAAATTAACAATCAAATTAAAAGCAAATGAATAAGCAACAGAGTCTCTCAAGTTTCAAAAGAGACTGGTCCTTAATGGCTTTTCAGGGTGTCATTCTCACCTCTTAAACTTGTTATGAAAGAAGGTTAGAACTACAAACTCAGGGCATTTAAATATACAGAAAACTCATCCTTAGACATACCAGTGCTTGTTCTATTTTGGAAAGGATAAAACTGACAAGAAAAATGAAAATATCTTTGGCAGACCAAGAAGGCAAGTTTCATAATATATCTGCAGATCACACAGGAGAGTTTAAACTCTACATTTCTCAAGATTTCTGAAATCCTTTAGACAAACATGCTATTTCTTTTACCCTACCCAGCAGTTAGATATGCATGATATTTGGAAATTTGTTATCAGATTTCAACGATAAGGAGTTTCTAGAAGCCACTATCTATTGGAAATATGCACAGTAATGCTTACAAATCTTAAATAAGCATACAACTTAGCAGATAAGAAGCATGAGATGCAAATAATAAGCATGAGAAGTGAATTCAGTAGAATATAAAGCATATAGTAGGCATATAATTTCTAACTTTGAATCATTCTTAACTGTAACAAATTAACATAATTAATAAAAATAAATGATGTTTATTCTGTTTTGAAGTAGAAGTACTAACGGCAGTACATCTAGAAGTAAGGAAGTACTACTTAAACCTTTAACTTCCATCTTTTATTTATCCCTTGTCAAAGTTTGCTTATTCTTTGTTACTAGGAAAGATTATAATTTGAGTCTTTTTGATTTCTTAGTTCCCTAAAAAATTCCAAGGACACCATCTTTAATACTGTCTAAAACAAATAAACAATTCTTGTGGATTATTTTAATCTAAACTTTGAATGTGTTTATGCAAGTAAATCCGAACACATTTGAATCCAAATTTAATGCATAATTCTAAACAGGCCTGGTGGTTTCCAGGTATGTTACATTTTGTCTAAAGAAATTCTTGAAATTTTGCTTAAGATTTCACCTCTATTTGCTACTGGTGAAATAGCTTGCAATGCTACAGACTAACCAATCAGAACCACAAAATGTGTGAAGGGTCAATCTTTTCTTTGTAAACATCTAGAATACTGAAGCAAAAAGGAAATCAAAGATTTTTCTCAATGTCTTCTTTTTCTTTCCAAATTATTTGGTTAAAATAAGCCTAACTTGGATGTAAAGTAAACATGTCACTGACAATTTATTTAAGTCTTGAGCTCAAGATTTTTCATATATTTCTACAGAAATCTTTGGACATAACAGATTCAGAACATATTACCTTCTATTTTGTGGTATCTAATTCCCCTTGGCAAAATTAAAACTCCAAACTACTATCTAGACCATAGAGATAATTTCTACTTTTCCATGTGAATAGGACCTCAAACACTTATACATACACAGAAGTGTTTTGTTGTTGTTTGTTTGCTTCTTGAACTAAACAAGAACCCTTCCCTGCTATTTCAAGGGTTAACCGAAAGTTAGTACGACAGAATCTGGCTACGTTACGTCCATTAAGTGGGCTAACACACTTGTTTTCCAGATGCCAGCCACGGGGATGCTTTTCTAAGTTTACTATTTAACTCTCAAAATCAGCTTTTAGAGTTAGTCAATTTCCTTCTGCTTCTGGGGGTTCCCAAATAGCCTCAGCTCTGTTAAGGTTCTCATCTTCACAGTTCCTATTCTGTATACTGCCCATTTATCCTGCCAATTGAAGGCAATCTAGGAAACAGAAGTTAAACAGATCAATACAGGGCACGAGACTTCTTTGCAGGGGGCCTAGCGCGACAGAGGCTGATGAAAAAAATTGATCCCAGCCACAAAAAGGAAAGAACAATACCTGTAAGACTTTGAGAATCGTGATCTTGACTTGACTCTTGTGGACAGTGCTGGCACTGAGGCTCCCCGAGGGTCCCACACAAAAGCCATGTGTGAAGGAGGTGCCGGGGTTGCTGGAGACAGAGGCAAGTCAGAGTGGGTGCAGAGCCCTGGGGCAGGGGGGCCCCTGGAGGAGCAGTAGGCACTTGTGGCCAAGGGCAGGCATTTCCTCTGAGCCTGCTCTGGGCTGCCAGCGAGGTGGCAGGTGGCTGAAGCACAGCTAGAAGAGATGGCCGGGACTTCCTGCCTCATGACACTTGCCCTTTGCGACACAGCTTGCTTCACTCCGACTTCATCTCATTAATAACATGAGAAACGCTCCCTTGAAAATTTGTTTTTAAATATAGCCCTGATTAAACAGCACAGTCACATGCCACTCCTGGAAAGCACAACACACACAAGCGTACACACACACACACACACACACACACACACACACACACGGGCATGACTGAAGTGGGTAAGCCTTTATATCAAGTGTGAAGTTTAGGGAAAAAGAAAGGAAACAAAGGCCTTTGTTGTTTTTTTTTTTTAAGTAAATGCATGCCCATGACTGGGAAATTCGACACAGATTTACTAATTTTCACACAACTAGCTGCCAGATGTCATGTTTCTTATTTCAACTTCTCTTAGAAACAGGGATGAACAGTTATTAGTAAACCCTCCACAAGGATTTAACAGTCTCTAAATACCAGGGCCTCCCTGCAAGTCAGCTTGAGAAGAAAACAGGCAGATCACTTTCAACACTTCTGGCAGCTTTTCCCTCAAGGAGATACTGCGTCACCTTGGAGAGTGAAGTGTAATGCATGGCTTTGATGGTAACAAAGATCAATTTTCTTCTTCGTTTTCTGTTCCCTAGAAATATTTCTTAACTCTATGATAAGTCCCTTAAAACAATCTTCTTTCAAGTTAAACAAATGATGAAAAGCCATACAGAGCCCTTCACACATTTTACAAGTCCAGCACATCTCGGTGAGGCATCTATTTGAAGACAGTGTGCTCCAGGAGTCCCAGGGACCCAGTACCATCATGGCTCCTTACCACCAGTGCTATTTAATGTTAACAATGCTGTGTGATTCCATCAGTCCCTGTCTAAACATTGCCCTGCTGGTGACCTCAACTGTAAACCAAGGCAGAACTCCACTTCTCCAGGATAAGATTAGAGAGGTTTGGAATGCCCAGCAGTGATTTAACCCCCTCTGGACTGGGCAAAACTGACCAACAGTTGTGTTTGGTGATCACCACCACTTTGGCCAAATTTTGAGACCCCCCTGAGAGCCCAATCTATCTCATATACCCAAGGGGTCCAAAGTATTCTCACAGTTTTGGTAAAAGCTCAAGTCAGTCAACATGACACTTTTTTTTCATGATGGCATCCAGCACATCAGGGGTTCCTGAGAACACAGGTTTCAAATCAGCCTTGGGGATGAGTAATAGAACGTGCTTTTATGGTTTCACCTCTTTGTTATCTGACGGATGGGTTAAAAGAGTGGGTGAGTGATAGCTGACTGAACAGCAGCGACCTCGGAGGAGCCAAGAGTTCAAAAACAAACATATTCTCTCTGAAACCAACTAGCAGGATTTTAATGCTTCACAAACTACATCTTTTTCTGCCTTTGTATTTGGATCCTCATGTCACAAGAGCAATATGAGTGGTCATCTTGGTGGTAGTCTTTGAAAGGATTGAGAAGGAGCCCATACTTACACCGGTCTGCATTTCTTGGTGTGTTAAATTCCACTATTAGCACGTCACTCCATTATTCTATTAAATTTCCATGTCAGGAAAGCTCTTGGGAAATGCAAACATTTCTGGCAGAGTTGACACAGAGCTGAACAACTTGGTCTGTAGTGGAACGGCTTCATCCGAGACTGAAGCCAGACAGTGGGAAAAAAAAAATTGGGCGTCTGGGTGAGGAGGGTGGATGTCGCTGAAAACTGGTGAGGGGTGGAATGGCATGAAGGGAGAGAAGAGGGTAGACAAAGAACAAACAAGAGAACTGGAGGGAAGGGACCGGCAAAGATTTACTTTTGCACTTTCCATGCAATACAAAGATCTCATTTTATTCAGTGGCATTTCAAATTCTGTAGATCAAAAAGTGTTACTGGTTTTTAACAATGAAGGCTACAGTCCATAAACACAACATTGGGGGCAGAAAAATATCATTTTCATTGTTACTCCAAATGCACTTGTCATGGAAAGATGGACCCTATCTTCCCATTCAGGCTAAAGTCAGCAACAGGCAGGTATTTTGACTAAAACTTGTTTTTGTCCACTCTAATTTACTTTTGAAAAGAATGTTCTGTTAATTGATATCTAGCTGATAAAATACATGGGGATAATAATAATGCACGATGGAGGTATTACAGAATGTCTACGTTTTTCTGCAAGAAATGTATATTGAAGAGATGCAAAGTTGTCTTTTTCATTATCACCCAAAGATTTCCTCCCCCCCTCCGCTTCTCGAAAGCAGACATCTGGAAAAGTTAAACATGATCAAAACAACAGAACTATGAATGTGAAATGATGACCAGGAAAATGGAAACTTGGATCCTTTTTTTCCTACTGCGAAATTAGATGAAGTTACAAGGAGTATCTGCCAGTGTTGATGCTATTTTTCTCCTTAAATAATTACTCAAACACCTCCATCTAATTTCTCCTGTATAGCTAGGCATAATCTCTGTTAGGTGACCAGGTCTCAGCAAAGTCACAGAAATACACTGTTTACTTCCGAGATTAATAATGAGCAAAGTTTTAACTTTGATTTTAATGCTTTAAGTATAACCATTAATATCATTTTCCGGGACTAGCTAGTACTTCACAGAACTTCACAAACATGAGAATTTAGGCAATCGGAAACAATATAAAGGTTAAATAAAATATTTGCTAGGATGAAACTTTGCTGTCATTTATCTTTCAAGCAGCTGTTTTCCCTGGAAAAGGAAATGGCAACCCACTCCAGTATTCTTGCCTGGAGAATCCCATGGACAGAGGAGCCTGGTAGGGTACAGTCCATGGAGTCGCAAAGAGTCAGACACAACTCAGCAACTTCTCACTCACAGCTGTTTATAAATTTCCCTTCTCGTGTACTAAACGGTAGAGAAAGAAATGAAATAGAAATCTTTTGAATATTTTAATTTCTGTCCTATTAGTAAGCATTTATTTTCCAGAAGTTTCAGGAAAAGCATGATTGAATGTCAAGGAGAAATGTTTCATCTCTAAGACAAACTCTTCTTTTGCAAGTTGGAAATTAAACTTACATCCCAGGGAAAACCAGATTCTTTAATCTAAACTTTGCTTACACCCAGGTGTTATTCACTTCATTCTTAACCTCCCTAAAATCACAAGAAAATGCGCATCTCCTGCCAGTAATGTAGCTTTTATGTTTTGCGGAGCTCTAAATAAGGAACCTTTGCCCCTTGAACATTTCTGCAATTTTGGTTTGATTCCAGATGTTAAAATGGCAAATTTAAGGCTTGATGTTTGATACAAATTCAGAATTTCCTTTATAGGAGATAGCTTGTTGTTGTTTCTTTGTCGCTAAGTCGTGTCCCACTCTTGTGTGACCCCATGGACTACAGCCTGTTAAACTCTTTTGTCCATGGGATTTCCCAGGTAAGAATACTGGAATGGGTTGCCATTTCCTTCTCTAGGGGATCTTCCTGACCCAGGGATTGAACTTGCATCTCCTGCATTGGCAGGCAGATTCTTCATGGCTGAGTCACCAGGGAAGCCCATAGGAGATAGTTACTATGAATCAATTTTGAAAATCCTAAATTTAAAAGTAGGAGAATTTAAATATAATCACATAGCACTTACTTACACACCAAGTCACTATTGGAGAGGTGGAAGGGGAAGGTTTAAGCTAAACTTCAGAGACACCAAGAGTTACATTAGTTGGGGTTGTATGATGTTGAAATACTCTGCCTCAGGAAACCAGAGCAGACGGAGATATGGGTTCAAGATAATGCTGTATTTTGAAATAGTTGCTGGTTGCAAACTCAAAGGCAGCAGAGTTTAATGTGGAAGCAAACAGCTTCATTTTCATGTTATCATTTATCTCTGATAATAGTTTCATTATAACAATTCTATTTTCAGGGTGATCTGTTGCAAAAGAGTATGCAGAAAGGAAATTTAACAACTGGATTTAACACACTTCTGAAAACCTATTCATTCAGTATAAGTAATTTTGGTTTAAATAAGGCTTATTACATTAATACACTATCGTGATCAACCATCACTTATTATTCCAAATGGAAATGCTGAAAAATTATACTAACATTTTCTTTGAATTGCTTTCAAATAGTCATTCTAAATCTTATATGCATCTACTTGATTCAGAGGTCAATCATTCCATGTTCTGAAAGAAAGGAAACTGTTCTGAAAGTTTTTTTATGAGCTGTAATACAGTGGAGTGCTAACAGAATTGAGGGTAACCCATAGTCTTAAGAGCATTAAGAAAGCATATGCTACATTTTAAGCAGCTTCAGATGTACCCTTTATTCATACATGCTCCAGGGCACAAGTGGAAATAAAATGTAATTAGATAGCTAAAATTATTATTAATTAATTTTGTTAAAGAAGTTTTTAAAGCTTTAAAAATATGTATAGTTGATTTACAATGTCTTGCTAGTTTCAGTTATACATATGCATACATCCTTTTTAAATACTTCTTTCCATTATGATTTATCACAGGATACTGAATACAGTTTCCTGTGCTAGGCACTAGGACTTTGTTTATCCACTCTCTATGTAATAGTTTTCTTCCGCTAAGCTCAAACTCTCAATTCATGCTCTCCCATTCTTCCTCCCCCTTGGCGGTCACCAGCCTGTTCTCTAAGCTTGTGAGATTGTTTCTGTTTTATAGATAGGCTCATTTGTGTCATATTTTAGATCCCACGTATGAGTGATATCACATGATGCTTTGTCTGTCTGACTTACTCCACTCAGTGTGATAATCTCTAGGTCCCATCCATGTTGCTGCAAACTGCATTATTTCATTCTTCCTTGTGGCTGAGTAGTAGTCCATCATATATATGTATCACATCTTCTTTGTCCATTCATCTGTCAATGGACATTCCGGCTGTCTCCAGGTCTTAGCTATTGTGGATAGTGCTGCTGTGAATATAGGGGTGCATGTATCTTTTTCAATTATAGCTTTGTCTGGATATATGCCCAGGAGTGGGATTACTGGAGCATATGGTGATTCTATCTTTAGTTTTTTGAGGACCCTCCAAATTGTTTCCCATAGTGGGGGCACCAACGTACAATCCCACAAACAGTATAGAAGAGTTTCCTTTTTCTCCAGATTCTCTCTAGAACTTGCCATTTGAAAATAGCTAAAATTATTAAGAGAATAAAATAAATGGCAAGATGCACGATTAAATATAAAATAAAGATAAGACTAAATTTTGAATCAAAATACTTTGTTAAACACTCAAGTTTTCTATCTACATATTTTAGGAATGTTTTATCAATTTGGAAGACAATTAGGTCAAGCCCTTTCTATATAATGAGGCTCTGAGTTCTTTCTAAACACTTGGGTAAATGGGGGGTGAGAGGAAAAAATAGGGAGGAAGAAATAAGAGGGAAAGGAAAGACGTTTTATGTTTCTTAAGTGCCTAGTAAGTAACTAACAAAGTCTTAGGAGGGTTTTCGTATTTTTTTTTAAGTAATTAACAGGATATACTTCTAAAGTCAAATGCTTCAAAAATTTGAAATTAACAAAGGCTAATCACTTGAAATAAAGAACTAAGCATTATGTTTTTAAATGTGTGCAAAATCTTCTGGGGTCAGTAAGTGTTTAGTCTAAATTTCTGTATATGACAATTCTGAGTCAGAAAATTTTTCTTTTCAGTATTGTACTCCTGATTGCAGACTGAAAAAAAAAAAAAAGCCCTGCTTAGTTATTGACAGGTGAGTGCAAGGGTGGATACAGAACTTCAACCTTGAAAGTCACTTCCTCCAGGAAGACTTCCCTGCTTTCCCAGACTAAGGGATGTCTCCATAGCACTTCCTGCACTTCCTCTTTGTCACTATCAGTACATCTGTAGTTACTTTTTCAATGACTGGCTTCCCTGACTGACCCAAACATCATGAGGACATAAACTCTGCTCTCCTACTGCATCCCTAGTGTATAGAAAACTAAACAAGTCACAATAACTCTGTTTAATAACTAAATCAATCATCTCAGGACTTCTTGAAAATAAGATGCATCACCTATATTATATTCTTTTATGTTCCTAAACAGGAGCAAAAAAAATTTTGCCATGGGTAATTTAGGTGGGATTTATCTATTTTCTCTTCCCTTAGATGTACCTTCTGACAAAGCCACACTTGTAGCAATCAATCAAAATAAAATAAAACGAATATTCAACCTAAAAAAATGGATACAAATGAACTCATTTACAAAATAGAAATAGAGTCACAGATGTAGAAAACAAACTTATGATTACCAAGGGGGGAAGGGAGGGAGAGATAAATTGAGAGAGAGAGATTGAAGTATATTCACTACTATATATAAAATGGGCTAATGAAGGACCTACAGTACAGCACAGGGAATTCTACTCAGTCCTCTGTAATAATCTATATGAGAAAAGAATATAAGAAGGAGGGAAGTCCGTATAACTGATTCACTTTGCCACACAGCAGAAACTAACACAACATTGTAAATCGATTATACTTCAATAAAAATGAATTAAAAAAATAAAACAACAAAATCAGAAAAACACTGTTACTGTTATGACCAAATGAATACAAGCCTGTTCCCAGAATTTTTTTTTTTTTTGATGAAACACCCCTGGGCAAGTATTCAGGGCAGCCCTAGTAGGGGGAATTAGAGCCACAGTTATGCTACGAACTTGCCATATGACCTTGAGCACTGTTGCCTGATCTTGTGAATTCAGTGTCTTATCCAAATGAGAATCACTGAAAAAACTTTTTAAGATGAATGAATAGAATAATCTACAAAAAAGCTTTTGGAAAACGCCACCCCAAATTTTAGGAATTGCTACTAATGTCAGTAAATGTTTTCGAGAACAAGAAAACTATTTTTCTTACTGTCAGAAACACTTACAGTTTTAAGAACTGTCCTCTAAAATGGTCACTATATGGGCATGGTAAGTTGGCGTATCATTTAACCAGTTACAGAAGATATCAATCTTCAGTTTTGATGGTGCTTTTCTCCTCCCCTATTTGAAATTATTTTTCCTGTGTGCAAGGACAGAATATCTGGCATGTTTTAAAGATTAATCCTATAGCAAAATTTTAATATTTTATTTGCAAATTAAAAATCTTCTATTGCTTCTATTTAAAAACACTAAAAAAAAATAATAAGTAGCAAAGGATTCTACCAAAGTTAGCTGATGGAATTTTTCTCAATTGTTCAAAATCCTGGCCTTCACCTAAATATAGAAACATGACTATTTATTTTTTGAAAACTTATGGGGTCCTGAAGACAGGTTGTTTAATTGGAAAAGCATTCACAGTACTGATTCCAACTCACGCTGCTCCCCTTGTTGACCACGTACCAAATAAGGGCAGAAATGGCCTCTTTCAGTTTTTTAGAACTATGTTAACAGACAAGAAAAGCAGTGATGGAATTACCAGGCTGAGGAACAAAACTGCTCCCTTGGGAGAAAGAAAAAAGACCCCAAATACCATGGATCCCTAAATAATAACAACCTCATGATTTCAACTTTGGCACTGGGACTTTTTTCCATGACACTATTCAATATCTCGCTAAATCTGGATGTCCATTTATTGGAGCCAATATTCATAAACTCTCCCATTTCTGGGCACTTACTGCTGATATACCATTCCCAGAACCCCTTCTTCAGCCTGACACTCTCTAAGTATTGACTGATTCTGTGAAGCAAATGTCATCACAAGGCTGGGGTTCCTTTTTTTTTAATTCTTTAGTTTACTATGACAATGGTGGTGGTTTTTAGTTACTAAATTGTGTCTAACTCTTGCAATCCCATGGACTGTAGCCCACCAGGCTCTTATTTCCATGAGATTTGCCAGGCAAGAATACTGGAGGCCTGGTGGGGTTTAGTCAAGACTTGAGAAGTGACACTATTAATATAATGTCAGTGTTTGTAGCACTGTGTATTGTTCTGGATTTTCTTTCTGTATAGTTTAAACAGAAAAGAAATGAAAACACTTTTCAGTCCATCCAACCAATGCTAGCAGTTCATTAGGAGCTAAAACTGAAACCTGGGTGTTTGAGTAACAGTGAAAGAAAACAGTATATTTTTGTTATTTGTTTTATAACCGGACGCATACAATTTAAGGCACCACTTTCTAGCTATCCCTCAAAAACCACCTAAGACATTCATAACAGACATGTGCACAATCAGGCCATTCACATGGCAAATATAGCAGGTTCTTCCTTCCCTCCCTTCTTCCCCTTTCTCTTTCTGCCCTTCCATCCCCTCATAAGTATATATTAAGCATCTACTGTGTGCCAGGTGCCAGGCCAGATGCACACTGGTGATGGATGGTGAACACAATTATGCCCAAACAGAGCATGAACAAATAGAAGACTGATCCTCAAGGCTTAGAAGAAACTGGACGGGGCTTACGTTTTGAAAAAGTATCAGGGTAGTAGGAAGAGAACAGGTATAAAATATTTATAGAGATGAATAATGACATGAGCTCTTATTTATGAAAAATGTATATAATTAAGGAGAAAGTGAGTTTTCAGATGATCAACACTAAAAACAAATCTAATAATGTAATTTTGGTGAAATACCTTTCAAAGCACCCAGTCCAGGGGAAATATTGCTCCTCTGACAGTCTAGTCTTAATATTATCTCAAACTGGGAAGGGTGCAGGAGAGAGACATTTATAAATAATTTCTTATTTCATACTTAGTGTAGCGCGTGGGTGTAACTTCAGTGGTAAGCGGCTAAGGATATAAAGGAAAAATGGTCCCTCTTTATACAGGCTTGAGACTGGGAAAACATCTCACCTCATAAAAACATCTCTGTAACCTCTTGCGGTTAGTGTTTTCTCAATCAAATATATCAGTATTGCTCACAACATTAAAACTGACTGTTCCTTGGCATTTCTCTTTTACAGAAAATAGAATGCCATAAACAGGGCAATCAGCTCTGGAATATTCCAGAATAAGCTGATTACAGATTTCTAAAACACAAACTTGAGGAGACATATAAACCTTGTTTCAGAAAAATTGCAGAATATGTTTTTTGCCATATCAAAAAAATATATTTTTTTCCCAAAATCATACTATGAAAAATTTCAAAAATTCAGAAAAGTTGAAAGAATTTTATAGTAAACATCTGTGAAGACACCACTTAGGTTCTGACAGTAACATTTAAGAGCTGTTTATTTAAAGGTGATTATCATACTGGACTAGAGCAATGAGAACAGCACTGTTATAATGAGATGCATCTGACGAATTACATATGGCTTTGTACCTGATGTTGAACTCAACGCTGAGGTCTCTGTGCTTTCATATTGAGTCTGTTTTAAAGGATGAACTCTGTGGGAGAAAGACAATGTGTTTTTCCTATTCAATGACTGTATCATAAGAAATTTGAATTCCTGAACCTTACTACAAAAGTAAACAAATGATTTCAAAGTAAAGGTTGAAGACTTGCTACAGGATTATGAATTATCAAAATAAATATCCATTTAAGTGATAAAAACCGTCAATCATGAGGTTGCATACACCTTCAGTCCTAGGTAATATGTTTTCTGAATTGTTTCATACAGGCTAATTCCTAGTAAACTGAATTCTGCCAGATGATTGGGAATATTACACAGTTACTGATATTGTACAAAATATCCTATAATATCTATGAATCAGAGGAGCTGTTCAATACATGGGAACTTTGGTTTTTCTCTGGATTTTTTGTTTCCTTATATTTTTAAATGAATATTATATCAATGCATCAATCTTAGGCCTAGATTGTTATGGGCAAAAAAGAGGCTCTGTTTTGTAAAAAAAAAAAAAAAGGAAAAATAATTCTAATATCAATGAATCTATTTTCACCTACTATTTCTGATATGTCTGCAGAAAAAGCTTGCTACTTTCTCAGGAATTTGAGATGCAGGTCAAGGTCAAATGACATCATAAAAGTGACAAAGGAAACCTTAGTCTCCATGAAACCAAAGACTCATACGAATAATTACCAAACATTCTCTGTTCATCTTTGGAGTTGGATACTTGAAAAGAATCCAATCAAGAAGTAAGTGCTGTAGCGTCATCTGAGAAGCCTTGGTTCTCAGGTGTTCCAAGGACTGTGGAGCCTCTCAGATTCAGAGAAATGACTCTTTAGGTACATTTAAGGATATGTATTTGCAACTCTAGTACTAACTTATCACAGGGTTGAATGAAAATGGCAAATACAGCAAAAAAAACCCCACAAACGCATAGAGTGGCATTTTCAAGATCTTAGTGTCAACATTTTGTTAAAAGGGAATTATAAAGTTTGTGCTTGTGTACACACACACACACACACACAATATGTACACACACAATGGAATATTATTCAGTCATGAGAAAGATGGTGATCCTGCCATTTGTGACAACATAGGTTTGCTCTGAGCACATTCTGTTAAGTGAAATAAGTCCGACAGAGAAAGGCAAATACTGTATGATATCACGCACATGTGGAATCCAAAGGAGTTGAACTCTCGAAAACAGAGAGTAAAATGGGGGTTATAGGGGCTGAGGGGTGGGGAACAAAGAAGATGTTACTTAAGGGTACAAGTTTGCAACTAGTAGCTAAAGAAATCCTGGTGTTCTGATGCACAGTACAATGATTATAAACAATATTATACGATAAACATCAAACTTTCTAAGAGACTAGATCTTAACTATTCCCATCACAGAAAAGAAATAATAATTATATAACATGAAAAAAGCTACATTGTAAGCTACTAATACTAGATAGACTCTAGTTTCTCATGAAAAGCATTTGTCAATTAATATAATTAATAAAAATATACACCAAAATATTGACAAGGTTGTCTCTGGTTAGTAGGATGATAGGCTTTTTTAAACATTCTTTTCTGCAACGTTCAAACTGTCTACAGTGCATAGGGATTATTTTTTATAATTAGATAAAACTAAATGTGTGCTACTAAAATCCTTGAATACTCAAGTTTCTTTTTTTCCCACCAGGAGTGTTAGACTTTTAACTTGATTAAATTTCAACCAAAGGTCATGAATAAAAACTTTTGAATTCATGTTAAACATGTCTCATAGGTTACACATTGCTGAGATGTTAAAGGGTCAGAGAGAGAAGTACAGGGAAGCCAGAAAACACACACACCATTTAATGTCTATGATAATATGATTTAAAATCAAATTAGAAGCAGCATGATGTGGTCTGCAGCTATTTAACTAGAGAAGACAGAGCAGTCTGCCTCCTGGAGGTAAAAGAGCCCTGGCCAGAAAACAAGCAAAAAGAGAGAGAGACCAAGCTCTTCGTAGGTTTAGGGACCCAGCTCACGCCAGGGTACAAGATATTCTATGAAAAGAGCTAGATGTATGCATAGCTCCCCCTTGTGAAGAGAGGTTGTCAGGACTCTTTTGCATTGCATTGTTTAGTCTCTAAGTCATGTCTGACTCTCTCACAATCCCATGGACTGTAGCCTGCCAGACTCCTCTGTCCATGGGATTTCCCAGCCAAGAATACTTCTCCAGGGGACCTTTTTGACCCAGGGATCCAACCCGTGTTTCCTGCATTGCCAGGTGGATTCTTTACCACTGAGCCACAAGGGAAGCCCACCAGGACTGTGCCTTCATCCAAAGAGCCAAGAGCTTCAGTTAGACCTACAGGGCATTTGCTTAGCCTTCATCATCTGGGAACTGACTTCCTGTCTTTCCATACAGAGAGTGCATATGTGGTATCCCAGACTTGGTATCCTACTTCTCTACAATTAAATGTGTACATAAATATTCCACATGGTTGTGTTTCTTGACATTTAATGTTTCAAAAATAACCTCCCCAAGGTAGAAAAATCAGCACGCGTGTTCATCCCCATTACTTCACACACTTGCTCTCTTGCTCTAACGAATACTGTTCTTCCATTTGACAAAAGGCAACTGAATATTGAAAACTGAGGCTATGTTTAAAATCAAATATTGTCCATTCATCTTAAAAATAGAGAAGCACTTAATTACAAAATGTTAGTATGGTTCTGAGGACCATTTGGAAATATACTAGTCCCCTGAAACTTTACATGATAATGACTGATAAAAAATGCTATCCTTTCAGGCATGTGGGAATTAAGGACATTTTTTTCTATGCTTGGATTAGCTCTTAGAATAAAAACCTTATTGATGTAAATGATTCCACTGGTTTACATTATTACAATGATTTGGATAACTGCACAGCAGGAAACGTTAAATTCTGGATGCTTCCTGCAAAAAAACTGAAATTACTCTGGAAGGTGATACAATGTATGGCAAGAAGAGCTGTGTTTTATCTGATATACAGTCTCATTCAAAATGAGAGAAAATGATTTGTTTTCACACTCAGTTGAACAATTGATTGGAAGTAAGTATAGTATCTGTTTTGCCTGTGATTGGCTCTCCTACCTAATTAATGAGGATCTCCATTATCTCTACTCACTTTCTTCCTCAAACTCATACAAAACATGTTTTTGAGCCAGGCAAGTGCATAGTATGGCTGAACATACACTAGTGTTAAAAAGGTATAAAAAAAGAACAGAATAATGTCATTTGCAGCAACATGGATTTAACTAGAGGCTATTACATTAAGTGTGAGTAGGTGAGAAAGAGAAAGACAAATACCATATCACTCATATGTGGAATCTAAAATATGACACAAATAAACCTATCCACAAAACAGAACCAGATTCACAGACATAGTGAACAGACTTACGGTTGCCAAGGGGGAGAGGAGGAGGGAGAGGGATGGACAGGGGGTTGGGGTTGCAAACTATTACGTTTAGAATGGATAAACAGCAAGGTCCTAATGTATACCACAGGGAACTATATTCAATATCCTGTGATTAAACCATAAGGAAACGGAATATATTTTTAAAAAAGAATGTATATAAAAAAGTAATGTCACAAACACACTGTTATATTTAAATGGATAACCAACAAGGACCTACCGTATAGCACATGGAGCCTGCACAGTGTTGCGTGGCAGCCTGGATCAGAGAGGGGTTTGTGGGAGTATGGATACATGTATATATATGACTGAGTCCCTTGCTGTTCACATGAAACTATCACAACATTGTTAATCAACTATACTGCAATACAAAATACAATGTTAAAAAACAAAAAAGTAACAATACCAAAGAGTGGCTTGGCATGACCTTCCATAATCTCTAGTTTCTCTAAAGGGAAAGTGAAAGTCACTCAGCCGTGTCCGACTCATTGCCACCCCATGGACTATACAGTCCATGGAATTCTCCAGACCAGAATACTGGAGTGGGTAGCTATTCCCTTCTTCAGGGGATCTTCCCAACCCAGGAATTGAACCCAGGTCTCCCACATTGCAGGTGGATTCTTTACCAGCTGAGCCACCAGGGAAGCCCAAGAATACTGGAGTGGGTAGCCGTTCTCTTCTCCAGGGGATCTTCCTCAGCCAGGGATCAAACCCAGGTCTCTAGCATTGCAGGCAGATTCTTTACCAGCGGAACTACCAAACCACCCCATATAACGTAGAAAGGAAAAAGTAGAAAGGAAGAACAACATCCTTCTTATGCAAATGTAGATTCAAGACAAGCTCCCAAGACCCTCTTCTTTCCAGTCAAATTGTCATTACTCCTTGGGCTGCTGCTGCTGCTAACTCGTGTCAGTCATGTCCGACTCTGCAACCCCATGGACTGCAGCCTACCAGGCTCCTCCATCCATGGGATTCTCCAGGCAAGAGTACTGGAGTGGGTTGCCATTGCCTTCTCCCCTTGGGCTACTACTCTCTAGAAATTTTGCTGCAGCCTCTGTTAAAATCTCAGACTGTTCACTGCTGAGCACCATGTTCACATGGAAAAAAGAACATGAGGTAGAGAAGGAAGGAACAAATATATGTACGAACCAGCCCATACGTAGACCTTGTGACTTCACACGGGCTTGTCAAAGACTGACACCTCCCAGCTACAGCTCCACCCCTGACATTTTCCCTGTTTTCAAAATAGCATGTTTTCCCCCTTGTTGGACACTGACATTTGGATGTATAATAGTCTTAGGTTGAATTGCTCCCAGGCTGGCATGCTGCAGTCCACGGGGTCATGGAGGGTCAGACACGACTGAATGACTGAACTCAACTGAACTGAGAGATGCAGCAAAATCTTGGCACAGATACTTTATTTGGAGAGGTGGCAGGGAGGTAATTGTATGAAATTAGAGGTTGGGAAAGTGGGGCAGGGAGGGACAAGAATCAGTGACGTACACATCAGTGAGCAGGTGATCACGGTGAGCACATGGAAATCCAGCTTCTTGGGGACTGCTTTGAGTGACCGTACACACACGCCTCGGGCTCGTCCCACTGAAGCAAGCGGAATGTGTGGTGTGTAAGCATACTCTGTTCTTTAAATGTCTGAGGACAGACCTGGGAGTGCTTAGTCACAAGCCCTCTGGGCAGCCCACACACAGTCTAGCAAGCTCCTTTGAACAGAGAAAGTTCCCAGCTGCCCAGATGCAAAGTCCACGGAGCGCACAGGCTGTGTGTCACGGGTGCAGGCGGACTCTGGGGTGGGTCCTGGGGCGAGGGGGCAGGGCGTGAAGCCTCTGCCCACAAATACACCTCCCAGTGCCCAAACTGAATTTTAGGTTCCCATTCCAGCACCTTACCACTAAATCAGTGTTTTCCTTGTCTTTCCTCAACTCGGCAAATGAAAATACAAGTTTTTTTTTTTTTTAGTTTTCTCAGGCCCAAACCCTTGAATCATCTTCAACTCATTTCTTTTTTCCTTTCCCCATGTGAACATCCATCATCACACACTGTCAGCTCTGTTTTCAAACTGGAGCCAGAATCATCCAGTCACTTGGCACCACTTCGACAGCCACCACTCTGGTCCAGGTCACCATTGTCTCTTGCCCAGACTACTGAAGTGGCTTCTTGACCATTCTTTCCTGCTTCCGTCCTCATTCCAAGCCTATTCTCAGAATACTCAGAGTGATTCTTTGCAAATGTACGTCATTTCTCTGCTCAAAACCCTCTTCTGTTTCCCACTTCATTTGGGATAAAATCCAAACTCTTCATCATGGCTTACAAAAGTCCTTTCCGATCGCCCTAATCTCTTTTCCTTCTCCTCTTCCTGGCTTACTGGGTTCCACCCACGTGGTTTCACCCAGGAACCACTGTGTTTCTTGAACACAACATGCCCGCTCCGACCTCGGGACCTTTGTTATTTCTTCTTCCAAAAACACTCTTGCTTCAGACATCAGCATGGTCCTTTCATTTTGTTAAGATCCCAATGTCAGTTTATAATAGAGATGGCGACCCATTCTGACTGTTCAATCTAAAATATCACTGCTGTCGTTCTTGTTTCTTTACTTGGTGTTGTTTTTCTTCACAGAACTTATCGTCATGACATACTGTATATCTTGTATATGTATTTCACAATGTCTATCCTTCGCCAAACACAAAAATGAAATTTCGTTAGAACAGAAACTCAGCTTTGTTTCCTGCTGATGCCAGCAACTAATAGGGTCTGTTAGTGGTAGGGGTTCAATATATATTTGCTAAGTGGATGAACTCACTGATCTGACAGCCATTCGAGATAAATATTGATAGTTATTAACCAATAAGTATCTGTCACTGGCATTGTCCTTTGACAAATTTATACAAGCAGTCAGTACTCTTCAGAAGCCTAATATATCCAATGCACAAGATGATAAGCTGTACCCCATGCATGGTAAATCACCAGAATTTGGAAGGAGATTATTATGAAGAGGGGTCATTAGGAAAAGGTAGGAAGAAAAGATTTATACTGGATTGCGCAAAACTTTGACTGTTTTGTTAGGAGCAGTACCTTTGTTCCATTTAAAAGCAAAGAATCATCAAGAGTTTCTGAGCAAGGGAGTGAAATAATGAAAGCAGAATTTTAGAGCAATTGATGTTGGCTCTATTCCACAAGGATTTGAGCAGGGAAGACTGGAGCCAGGAGATGAATGTCATGAACTTTTCCACGTCAAATCCGCATTTATCTCAATGTTGGAGATGTTGGCACATATAATGAATATAGTTTATTTTGTAAACCCAGCTTCATTCAAGTTAGTTGACATACAAAAGTTGTACATATATAAAGTATAAATTTGATGAGTTTGGACACATATATACAGCCATGAAACCGTCCACATAAATAAGGTGATAAATATATCCATCACCTCCAAAAGTTCCCCTGTGCCTCTTTGGTTTCTGGATTTGTGCAAAGTTTTAAGTGCACAATATAGCATTGTTAACTATAGGCACTATATCGTACAGCAGGTCTCTAGAACTCATTCATCTTTTGAAGATAAGTTTTTAGACAACTGTATTACTGTGTGCTTTTCATGATCAATTAGGAACCTGTGTGTCCATACGGTGAATGTTAACTAACATGCTTCAGCTGCGAAAAAGTGTGCCTATGGTTTCTCTAGAACGGAAAGTGAACCTGCTGAAGGTGTGAAAGACTCAGACTCATTCTCCTTCATGTTACCTGAGAACTCATAAATAAGGTAGTGACAAAAGGTAAGGTTGGACAGAAATTTGCTGCGGGTTAGCTGGTGACCTAAACATGAGTAAATGACAATAACTATGCCGAAGGCATCTGTAATGACTGGAATTAGTCTTCATTTTAATTTGCTTCTTTTCTAGGAGCTAATACATATTGAAATCTTCCTTTTTCTGAAACTGTGCTGTCAAGAGCAAGAGTGCTATGTGCTCTGTGTTCTACTTGGCTATGAACTTCCTGGGGCCATGTAATCCCGGGATTGCCCAGCGCAGCAGGAACTAAATAAACGTATGTTCAATGAACCCCTCAGACCTCTTAGAAACCAGACCCCTGGGAAATTTCATTATTTTGTTTTAAATTTTGCTATTCCTTCTTGTAATGAATATTTAATTCTGCTTTGTTCAAGATAGGATTAAAGGCTTCTCTATTTCCTTTGGTAATTAGTTTATGTAAACCAAGTCATCCATTTCCTCACCTACCCATGGACAACAGCTGGTGCTTAAATGTTCACAACTTTATTTGACCTTGATATGTGTGATATATATTTTTATATACTGATATATATATATATATATCAGTGGCTGAACTGAATATATATATATTCTCAGGTGGCTCAGTGGTAAAGAATCTGCCTGTCAGTACAGGAGACACAGGAGCCCTGGGTTGGGAAGATCCCCTGGAGGAGGAAATGGCAACCCATTCCACTATTCTTGCCTGGACAGTATTCCATGGACAGAGCAGGCTGGCGAGCTACAGTCATGGGGCTGCAAAGAGTCGGACATGACTGAGTACACACAAATGCATACTGATTATATATATATATATATACACATATATATATGTATATATATGTGTGTGTGTGTGAGTATGTATCAGTGTATATACACATATGTATATGTTTATGCATATATAAGTATATATAAACCAGTATCATTTGAGAATATAAACTAGTAAATATCAGGGTCTGATATAAGTTTGTGAAAAATTCCATATGATTGATTCTATCAGTTTATGTTAAAAGTCAATTTAGTCCAAAAGTTAAAAATAAAGAGAAAATTGTATACAGAGAAAATTAAGTCCTAAGAGTTGTGTGACACTATTAGGTAGTCCCAGTTCCATCTTTTAATGCAGTCCATCAAATTATTCTCCAGGTAAACATGTGAACATGGCCCTCAATCTCCTAGGTACTAGGGATTAAAAGCTCCAAGAAAACTCACAGAATCCACAGTGAATGAAGAAAACAATTACTCCATAGAGCGCAACTTTTGCGCCTGTGCTCATATTATGTTTACACTTTCAGATACCCTCTTTTTTACAGAATTATTGACTATAGGCACGATGCTACAACTAAGATATCCTTTTATAAAATAAAAAAGATAAAATATATATTTTCAGTAAAAACATTCATGCTACTAAAAATGTCTTGAGGAGAAGCTCACCTGACAATAGTGTCAAATTTGTGCTTTGTGACACAAGATTGTGCTGTTTTTGCCAATATTATTTATGGAATTTCCTTTGATAGTCTATGCAAAGCCAGTTCTGAGGAACTGTGTGCTCAGGGCAAAGTCCAATTTAACATGTTTCATTCTCCCATTTCTATCTTTAGCCCCTCTCCATAGGCACTGTGAAATTCATTAGCAGGGAAAGGCCAGGGCACCAGGCAGATTGTGAAGGGAGGAAGGATCAGAGGAGGGTGTGTGAGGGGGTGTGTGTGTGTGTGTGTGTGTGTGCCTCTTGTAAATGTTCTGATTTACCACAGTCTACAGAGCTAACAGGGGAGCTCTTTGCTAAAACTTAGCACCCCAGGCCTTTCTAGAAGGCTCTTCTTCCTTTGCTGGTCTTCTTTCCCCTTACTGCCAGCTAAGTGCACTGGCAACTCAACCACAACACAGAAATCTGTCCTTACAGGCCTAAAAAAGTGACTTTACTGATGTGTCTGCCTAACAATCAATAATTCATTTAAATGGATTTTCTGATGCATAAAATAATAGGCTTTTCTTATAACCTGCTGACTTTTACCAGCATTGACCTAAAAATCATTCTCCCAAAAAAGCTGTGAGAATGCTGAAATAGTTTTTTGTTTGAACAACATTTATTTTTTATGACTATATAAATGATGAATAGAAAAGCTGAAAAAATGAAGAAAAGTTGGAAAATGCAGAAAAATAAAAGAAGAAAAGAAAGATCAACCATAGCCAGAGGTAATGATTGTTAAGTCATGTAGCTCATTTTTCCTCATCTTTATATGTATGTACATACATAATATATACATATGCACTAATTTTAATATTCAATTCAGATTTTAGTGTACATGATTTTGGATTCTGCTTTGCTTTTAATGTTATATTATAAGCAACTTCCCATATCCTTAAAGGTACTTGAAACTATTTTTAATGGTTGATCAGATTATATTTTCTAATATCAAAATTTATTTAAACATTATTTTATGTGGCAGAGTTAGATTATATAAAGGTTTTCAATATTATAATTTCATGGTAAATATCTTTAAAAATAAATCTTTTTAACATTTCAGATTACTTTCCTAGGCCAAATACCTACAAGTAGAATTACTAGGTTAAAGAATAGTAGTATTCTTGAAGGTTGAGCCTCCTGATGATATTTCATAATCTTTATGAAATAAAACCCTCAACTGAGTTCAAAAATCATATGCATTATTTTATCGTGACTTTTTCTAAGGATTTGTAAAACACAATATAATTGAATATAACTTATTTATTACAAAGAGGACTCTCACCACATGAAAATTAGTCAGAACCTGGGGCAATCAAAACATGATTCTTCTTTTATAAAATGGAAAATATTCTGCTATATAAATCCTCAATTTTGGCCACATTTTATGAAAAGTCCAAAAGCAAGCTGGCAAAAAAAAAAAAAAAAAGGACATATGGCTATTATTACAGCAACACAGAGTTGGTCAACCGCTTCAAGTTCTTGTGGCTGGTGAGGTCACTGGAACTGCAGGCCAACATTTCTGACAAATTATGCACATTGAGGTCACAGCACTTGACTCGAGGCAGTTTTTCATAATTGTAGAGTTCTGTTTACAAAAGGTCCTTGACTTAAAAAAATATCCTTTTGTGCCCTCTAGTGTTTAAATCCATCCAAACTTTTCAGAAATTTATAACTTATTTCTAAACTAGAGCTGAACGCCATTTCATTCCTATTTATACCAGGGGTTTATCTACAGCAGAAGGTGGACAATATATACACTATTCCAAAATTTTTAGATTACTTAAAACTTTTCATTTCATTTCATTTCAAAACCTATCACAGGGCAAAGCCTACCCACGACTTGTTTTTGTAAATAAAGCTTTATTGAAACAGACTATGTTCATTCACTACATTTTGGTCTATGGACAGCTATCTTTGCTTACAGTAGCAGAGTTGTATCACAGAGACATTATGTCCTGCCAAGTATAAAATATTTACTACCCAGCTCTTTACAGAAAGATTTTACTGATTTATCCCTGGATTAAAGAATCTCTCTGACACAAAGTGGCAGAGAGAGAAAAAAAGAAAACATGTATTTTTCTAATGATGTCATGACTTTTTACAATGTCTTTTAATTCAATTTCTTTCCATCGAACACAGAAATACTAGTTAAAATAGAGTAGCTGCTGCTACTGCTGCTGCTAAGTCGCTTCAGTCATGTCCGACTCTATGTGACCCCATCGACGGCAGCCCACCAGGCTCCTCTGTCCCTGGGATTCTCCAGGCAAGAATACTGGAGTGGGTTGCCATTTCCTTCTCCAATGCATAAAAGTGAAAGTGAAGTCTCTCAGTCATGTCCAACTCCTAGGGACCCCATGGACTGCAGCCCACCAGGCTCCTCCATCCATGGGATTTTCCAGGCAAGAGTACTGGAGTGGGGTGCCATTGCCTTCTCCAAAGAAGCCTTGTCAATTGCTTTGTGGTTCAAGTACCAAATTTATATTTCCTCAGTGAAAACGTCTGCACGTCTACTCTAAGTGATAATGTTGACTCCTTCTTGTGGACTTTGATACTGATATAATTGTATCAATGAGATCAGAACAAGATCCAAGTTCTTTACCCATCAGGTCCAGGGGCTCAAGAACTCTCTTGCCTCCTAAGCTACATCATTTCTTTGATTAGGTAGAACTTAGACTAGTAGGTTTATTTACCCATCTCTCTTTATTTTTAGACATTTAACATTAAGGCTTACAATTGCTTTTACAAACAGGTATAGTATATCTAGAATAAAGCAAACATATTATTTACAATTAACATGGCTTTTACTTCAGTTTTATGCTTGATTAAAAGCTCATACAATCACTTTTTCATACATGAACAAAACCATAATGTACAATAATAAGGCCACAGTCCTGTCTGGGCAACTTAACAGGCTACCTTCCTCCCCTAGTACAAATGCCTAGTACAAAGCGCCTCTGATATTTTATATTCTTGTCTGTGTCACGAGATTTACTGAAACTTCCTTCATATCAGAAATGGTTAATTATAGTTCATTAGAGTTTTTTTCACATGGTTTTCAGGGAGTGGATATATTTCATTGTTTTCTAATTTAAAATTTGTCTTCTGGTTCAAAATGGTCATAGACACTTCTTTTTCAAAGATATACATCAACAATACCCTGGCCATAAATTTTGTGCAACAGAAGAAAACACACTAAGTACTTAGAAAAGTAAATGAAAACAGTCTCTGGCTGATTGCCGCTGCTCACGAAAAAGCATCTTATTTTTCTGACAGGCATTCATGGTCACCGTAGATTATATGCCTAGACCTGAAGATTGCTGCCCTTCTCAGGCTTATAGTTTCTCAGTGATTTCATATTATCTACTCTTCTATGCCTCACACTCCCAATATACTCTCTGTCCTTGTATCTGACATAGAAATAATTTAAACACAAACCCCAAAACAAATCCTGAATAGACTTTATGGAATCACATACTTAAAACTCTTAATCAGATAAATTAAAGCCACAATGCTACCTTTCAAATATTGATAACCACCACCACCATCACCACAGAATGCACAGTAAAACATCATATTTTATGCTCAATGTTAAAAGCAATTAAAATAAAACTCAGGAAAAAAGTGACACCATACCTCTATTCCATAATCAAAATAATTTCCAAACTTACCTGCAAAAGAAAAAAAAAAGATCAGTAAATCTCAAATCAGAATGAATTATAGTTCTTTTTTCTTTAGCAAATTAGACAAATTTGTCATCATAAACATAGTTAATCCTTAATTATCACCATGTGAATTAATCTCTGTAAATAAAGCTTTCTAGTTCTTGTAGATGCTAACAGGGCACACACTGATGTCCTCTAAGGCCAACTCTTTTCATGAAGAGAGTCCTTTTCCATGCATCTCTGAACCTAGTAGATGAGTTTTAGATCAAAAGCTTAAATAATTCCCTGGACCCAAGAAATTTGTAAATTACAAAACATATTCTGGGAGTCAAATATAAACAATGGGGAAAATGTTTCAGAATCAGACCGACCTGTCATTAAATCCCACTTCTACAGCTTGAGAACTCAAGTCACATGCCCCTGTGAGACTCAGTATTCTCTTCTGTAAAGTGAGGACATTATAGTTACCAAGTTAGACTATTCTGAGCATTAAATGAGGTTATGTTGTAGAAGCTCAGTAAATATTAATTCCCTCCTTGACTTCATGCAATCTTTTTACGCCTCTACTTGCAGAAGGATAGGTGTTTGGTGTAGTATATAAAGTATGAAAGAGCTTTAGGTAAATTAAAATGAACAGAAAAGATAAACAAATTCTACATGTTCCCATCTTCTTGGAACTGTGAACAAGTTTGGTTTATATGAAATATTAGTCTTCTTTTAAATGCTGAGAAATTTATTTTCCATTGTATGTTTAAGCATCTGACTCAGAGTTCAAACCATTAACTGAAGGGATAGCAGTCTTTAGCATAGCTTCTATGTCCCATTAATGCATTCTCTGACTGTTACTGTCCCTTGCAGTCTTATGAGTCTTCTCACCACTTCTGGAAATAGGCAGGGTGCTCCTGCCTCAGGGCACTTGCACTCACTGCTGCCTCTGTCCAGGAATCCAAACTGCCTATCCTTGTCCTCTTCAAGTCTTATTTCAAAGGGCCTCTTTCTCAATGAGGGCTAACCTGCCCTCTGAACCATACTCTTGTTCTTACTTTTAACTTCCTTTACTTTGCACTTTCTTTCCCCAGCAATTGTAACCTTCCAACACATAACATAACACAACTTACATTCAACATTTATCAAATCTTCCTGACCCTATATAAGCTACACAAAGCAGGGGCTTCTGTCTGTATCATTTCCCTAAAACCTACAATGAGTGAAGTGAAGTGAAAGTTGCTCAGTCGTGTCCACCTCTTTGCAACCCCACGGACTGTTCAGTCCATGGAATTCTCCAGGCCAGAATACTGGGGTAGGTAGCCGTTCCCTTTCCAGGGGATCTGCCCAACCCAGGGATCGAACCCAGGTTTCCAGCATTGCAGGCAGATTCTCTACCAGCTGAGCCACAAGGAAAGGCCTACAATAGAACCTACAATAATGCCTGGTAAATAGAAGATATTCAAAAAACACTGGTTTAAGGAATGAATAAAACATTCATAAAAGAGCCAAATACAAAAATATAAATTATACACATATAATTACAAGTTTTTTATATTTTATTCACACACTTTAAAGGTTTCATTTGTATATTATACACATGAATATTTGTATATTTATCACATTTATGAATATGGAACATATAATTCATTTTTTAGCTAGAAGTAAATCATTTTACTTTTAATTAATTTTGAAGATAGAAATTGTAGTGATCAGTAAATCTGTTGGCTAACATTTCCTCCTACCAGACACAAGTAGAAGCATGTAATCCTCTGTGGTTGATTAGGGCCATATGACTAGCTCTGGCCAGAGTCATGAGTGAACAAGCATGAACTGATGGTGTGAGAACCTCCAGGTTGCCTTCTGTGTCAAAGCCTCTGTCCTGGTGAGGTAGCTACCTCCTATGTACTGGGGAAAAAAAGCAAACCCTTGTTGTTACAAGATTCAGACGCTGCTTGTTAAGGCAGCTTGACTCAACCCATCCTGATGAATAGAGAAATTATGCATATATTATTAGCCAATTACACTCAAAGGCTTATTAAAGATGTATTATCTGTATCCATTCTGAATGCCCTTTCCCAAATCATTGTGTTTCTGCTGGTACTTAATTCCATAATTCTAAATAATATGTTTATGTTGTTCTTTCATGATTTTGAAATTTTTAGTTATGATCTATTAATTTATTGATATATTAGTTTATTGATTTATTACATATTAATCTATTAAAGAAATATTTAATTCTCTTTGATCTTCCTTCACTTCTTTCATCTAGTTAAATCACAATTTTCAGTTAAATTTATAATCACTGTTTGTGTATATTTACTATATAAATCTTACTTACTACTTATGTAGTAAGCAAGATTATATTCCTCTCATGGTATAACTTTTGTTTTTCCTGGAGTTAATAATTATCTTTCTTTTCTTCACATGTAAAATTTTCTTTGGTATTATTTTCCAAGTGGTTGCTCCTAATTACCACTGGGTTAGCTGAGGCCTCCACTGAGCCTTTATTCTTTTCTTCCTCTTCCTCTAGCAGTGTCAATCCTGAGGGAACATCCTCATAAAGCCCCTACACAAAAATCTCAGAGCATGTTTCTCAGAGAATCTGACCACAACATCCGAATTCCTCTCATCACTTGTTTTAGCGCCAGATCACAACCCCGCGGGGCGTCACGTCTGCTCTCTGAGTTTTCGACCTCTCCGATACATTTCTCCAGAATATTAACATCGAGTATTCTGTGGTAGGAGCTGTGGTTGAGAAGGGGGAGTTCAATGGGACATGGTAATCTTCCTTCCTATTCCCATGCTCTTCCTTTTGTTTATTTTAAAATTTTTATTTATTAATTTATATCCTTGGCTGCTCTGGGTCTTCGTTGCTTTGCACAGGCTTTCTCTAGTTGCAGCAATCAGGGGCTATTCTTCATTGCGGTCTGTGGGCTTCTCATTGCAGAGGCTTCTCCTGCAGAGCATGAGCTTCAGGTGTGCAGGCTTCAACAGTTGCAGCACTCGGGATTTAGTGGGCAGGCTCAGTAGTTGTGGCACATGGGCCCAGTTGCTCCATGGCATGTGGAATCCTCCTGGACCAGGGATCAAACCTGTGTCCCTTGCCTTGGCAGGTGGATTCTTATCCACTGTGCCACTAGGGAGGTCCACCCTTCCTTTTAAATCCCTCTATTTAATTGGAGATGATATGATCACATATAGTCAATTCACCACCATTAATCAGAAGTTCATAGATTTTTACATTACTCATGTAATTGCTCTTCTCTATTAACATGAATTAAACATACTTTTATTTATTAAAAGCAGAAAAGGGCATAAGAACAATTCCCAAACTGTGGCATGGAATATTCATTTTTGAAATTTTAGAGTTCAGTTGAATAATAAGAGTTCAGTTGAATAATAAAAATAAGGAAAAGACTACAGAGTCAAATAATGTGGAAGATATTGGCTTGACAATGTTGAAGAAAAACATTTTTTTTCATTACAGGACTTTTAAGAGCTTTGGATATAATAATTGGGATGTGGCAATTCTAGAACATAGGGAACATTTACAGAAAAATTGAACCATTCCCCCCTGGACATCAGTTAATATAAGAGTAAGTCATCTTTTAGAATACTGCTTGGGAATCTGCACAAGGCATGTTAAACTGAGTTCTATACCAATCACAATGTTTCTATTACTCCTACAAGAACTGCTTTAACTTAACTGGAGAGGTATAATAAATTGGTAATCACCTGAAAAACAGACAGTAGTGAGGAATAAAACACTTTTACTCCCTTTCAGGTGATTGTCTTTATCTATTAGACCAGTCTGCCTGCTAAATTAAAATTAGTTACAATATTTGAATTATGATCCTTTAATGTAAAATTTCCTCTTCCAGAATATTCTTGACTAGAAGTCAATTTCTCACTACCCTGAAGTTTGTTCAAGAAATGTGCTTATTTTTGAATCTATCTTTGTGTCTCTAGTTCAGCCTGTGCCAAAATGTTCTCTGTGGAGTACCAAACCCATTAGATACTCTGAAAATAAACAAAAATGTTCCATATTTAACAAAGTTTAGAATATTGTGCACATGGTATCTCTGGAGATTTAAAATATTTATTTATTCTATTAAAGACTTTAGGAATCTTACAGAGAGACATCAGTTTTATTTTGTGAATCACAGCTTATCTGACAATAGAATCGCTTTGCGTGTAGAGCCTATCGATATTATATGGAACTAGAGAAGGCAATTGCATAGAGTCAGACACGACTGAAGCGACTTAGCAGCAGCAGCAGAGAAGGCAATGGCACCCCACTCCAGTACTCTTGCCTGGAAAATCCCATGGATGGAGGAGCCTGGTGGGCTGCAGTCCATGGGGTCGCAAAGAGTCAGACACGACTGAGCGACTTCACTTTCACTTTTCACTTTCATGCATTGGAGAAGGAAATGGCAACCCACTCCAGTGTTCTTGCCTGGAGAATCCCAGGGACGGGGGAGCCTGGTGCGCTGCCATCTATGGGGCCGCACAGAGTCAGACACGACTGAAGAGACTTAGCAGCAGTATTCTACACAACTTACTTTGGGACATACTGACTTAAGCTACTAGAGTTCCTAATAGTAAGAGATAAAGGAAACATAAACTACCATAAATATTAAACAGGAGAAAGTGGGGCTCCAGTGGTCCTGCCCCCCAAAAGGTGATTTTTTATGAATGCACCCTACTTCTTAATGAGAAAGGAAGAGGAAACAGAGAACTACCACTCTGACTGTCTGGATATATTGAAATGTAGGGTAGAATATGGTTCAGGATCTTTTGCTCCAATATATCAACCTCATGCTGCCAGGGCTTCATTTACTCATGAAAATGGGTTCAAGGCTAAGATGTAATACCAAAATACATCTTTTATTTTGGAGATGAAAAACATCAAAGACTTGACATACCATGAATGACATAAGCCTAATATTAAAATGTTATCTTTGTTGATGTCAGGAACTTTAAAAAACTAAACACTATAAATATTGCTTCCCTGGTAGCTCAGATGGCAAAGAATCTGCCTGCAATGCAGGAGATGAGAGTTCAATCCCTGGGTTCAGAAGATTCCCTGAAGGAGGGCATGGCAACCCACTCCAGTATTCTTGCCCAGAGAATCCTCATGGACAAAGGACCTGGTGGGCTACAGTCCATGGGGGTCTCAAAGAGTCAGACATGACTGAGTGACTAAAGCAAACAGCTGAAAGACTCAAACAATATGGCTAAAATATTTCATCGTGGTTTTATTCATCTATATATTTTATGAAATTATATGACCATGAGCTTCTGGAGATGAAATAATAAGATCAAATCTTTGTTTTCACCCCCAAAACTTCTAGATTTTCCTGTGCATTATGTAAAATATATGAGTTTAAAATATGAAGTCCATCAACAGGTTTATAAGTAAACCTCAGGGGAGCTGTTGAAACATCTGAGATTATATGCAAAATAATGTATAGATTTGCATTTCTCAAGGGAGTAGAATCATAGATTTAATCAAATTTTCAAAGCACCCTTAAACCTCCAAAAAGAGATAGATCACTTGAGGAGATAAATCTCTAAGGACTCTTTATGTTCTGATCACAGTTTATGTTTTATGGAAAGTGCCATAAGTCATATTTATAATCAGTAATATCTTTGCTGGAACTTTTATTTTTAGACATTTAAGAAATTTAAGAATAAAACATTGTAAAGTCTACAATTAGTTTATGGAAGCTGGTTAAAATAAACAAATTTTATATTTGTATTTTCAGTTCAGTTCAGTTGCTCAGTCGTGTCCAACTCTTTGCAACCCCATGAATAGCAGCATGCCAGGCCTCCCTGTCCATCACCAATTCCTGGAGTCCACCCAAATCCACGTCCATTGAGTCGGTGATGCCATCCAACCATCTCATCCTCTGTCGTCCCCTTCTCCTCCCACCCCCAATCTTTCCCAGCAACAGGGTCTTTTCAAATGAGTCAGCTCTTTGCATCAGAGGTGGCCAAAGTATTGGAACCTCAGCTTCAACATCAGTCCTTCCAATGAACACCCAGGATTGATCTCCTTTAGGATGGACTGGTTGGATCTCCTCTTCTCCAACACCACAGTTCAAAAGCATCAATTCTTTGGCGCTCAGCTTTCTTTATAGTCCAACTCTCACATCCATACATGACCACCGGAAAAACCATTTGTTATTTTAATTTGCATTAAAACAAAAAGTTTTAATACAAATATTTTTATTCTGCAGCAAGAGCAGAGAATCACTTTATCTAGAGATCTTATTTGAGGGAGAAACTGAACTGCCCACAAGATGGCTCTCTATAATCTTGAATATATGAGTTTACCAACCCAACTTCTCAAAAAGCTATTTCTAACATCTTTTACATTTCCTATGCACAATAAATGGTTCTCTGACACTGCTTTATTTCTTGCTGGAATATCTAGCAATGCCTGACAAAGTGTTCCTGTTTTTCTAGAGAATCGATTAATGAACAGACATTTCAAACATTCACAGTTTATTTTTTAATAATTTACTTATTGTATAAATAAAATTTGCACATTTTACTACATTATTACCACCTTATTGTGTCTCCTACACACAACAGCCCTGTACTATGCATAGTAATAAATTTTTTATAAAAGGAATTAACATTTTAAAAGCAAATCATGGTTCTTATTTTTCAGGGAAGACAAAATTTCCATATCAAAATATTTCAATTTAATTGAAATAGTACATTTCAATTAAAAATGATTAGTATAGACAAATTATAGATGTACAAGGAAGAAGAGACAACAGTGTGGGTTTCAATTAGGTAAAAGACCTTGTGGGGCTGGACTATAAAGAACTACAAGACTTGCATCAGAAGAAGTGAAGGGGGAATATTTCAGAAAGGGCAAATATTACAAGGAAAAGCTTGGAATGATGTGGTCATGGCAGGAAAGAAAATTATTTCCCTGTAGTGAAGGTTGGGTGAATTATAGAGTGTTGAAGCCCACTCCAAGGGGAAAGAAAGGTAACTAATGCTTATTTAGGCTATACCATGATACATGCTATAATTAAGTGACCCCTCTGCCTTAGTGATATATGCATGTACCTCTTACTGAGGTACTGGACCTGTGGTGCTGTATTGGGTATTTCAAGGGAAGGTGCTTCTTTTCTAACTGTTGTATGAAATTCCAGTATACAATCACCAGAAGTAGAGAAAGATACTCAGATAGAAAATCAGAAAGGAGGAGGTGAGCTGTAAGCAGAAGAGGAGTTTAAGCTTCTTTGTCATGCTTCTCTATCTCCTGGGAGAAGAATGTATCTTTGTGGTAAGGTTTCTGCTCCCTGGTGTGGAGTGGGAGTCAGAACTAAGACTTTTCATAAGGCATGGAATTTGAGTAAAATGGCTCCTATAATAAGTCAGATTATCTAGTCTCATGCTGTTTTGATTTAACTTATTTCCTTTTGTCAGTAAAGTCTTATTAAAGAATGTCTGTTTTGCCTCAGCTGTTGCCTATAAAAAAAGGAGAGCTTTTATGTTTTTTATCCATATTTGGATAAACTGGGTTAAGAGGAGCAGTCTCTACCTTACGAAAAGATGATGATAATGAAAAGAAAAATGAGAAAGACCTGAAAGAAAAAAAAAAAAAAAGAGTTCATCTTAGGAGAAAGAACACCGCAACATGTGGCCTAGCTGCTCACTCCAAATTCAGAACGTTCCTTCATTCTACGCTTGAGCCCCCAATTTACAAGTCAAACTGTCTACTCAACATCCCCTTATAAGCATTTCTATTTAATATGTTCATAACACAGCTTCTAATCTTTTCTCTCCAAGCCTTATTTTTTGTGTGTTGTCTCATCTCAGTTTTTGGCAACTCCATCCTTCCAGCTGCTCAGCCCAGAACTGTGGTCAACCACCATCATTTCTCATGATGAATGTCCCCCTTACATTATCTGTTCCTTCCCTTATCCTCCGCAAGTTTATTTGAAATTAGCAGTTAGAGTGAACTTATTAAAACTTGTTCAAAGCTCCTTGCTGGCTTATAGTTTCACTCAGAATTAAGACCAAATAGAAGGTCCACAAAGATCTTCATGAATTGCCAGTTATCTGCCCCTGCCCCTACCCGCTTCACCCACCTATGATTTTTCTCCAACTTCCCTGGTGGCTCAGATGGTAAAGAATTCACCTGCAATGCAGGAGACCCAGGTTCAGTCCCTGGGTTGGGAAGATCCTCTGGAGGAGAGTATTGCAAACCACTCCAGTATTCTTGCCTGGAGAATCCCCATGGACAGAGGAGCCTGGCAGGTGATAGCCCGTGAGGTCGACAAGAGTTGGACGTGACTGAGTGACTAACACTTCCACTTTTTTTTCACTGTCCCCACCCCTACTTATGTTTCATCTCCAGCTTTGTCTCTTCCTGTGCTCCACTTTGCTACTTTACCCTAGTCTTCAGGGCTTCTGGACTGTTCCTCAATCATGGCAGCAAGACTCCTTATCTTCCTTCTGCTTAGAACACTCTTCCCTCACTTACCCACCTCCTTCATGTATCTGATGAAATTTCAACTTTTCAATGAGACCTTCCCTAATTATCCTACTGAAAATTCCACCACATCTACACATATTCATTAACTCCTTCTCTGATTCTTTTTATTCATAGCATTGATCAAAAAATCACTTGCTCCCCAGCCTGTGTTATTTTCTTATCTTTTTCTCCTAAAAAGAATATAAATATCACCAGGGTCTAATTTTTACTCACTGTTGTATCTCCTCCAACACACAATAAAACTTGGAACTTAGTATGCCTATAATAGATATTTACTGAATACACAATTTTTAAAAAGTCTTAATTTCTTTGTTCTCCTGAAAAAATCAGCCCATCTGCCAACACTGGCGTGCATTTTCACCCGGCAACACCTTTTAGGAGCCTAGAAGTAGTAGCACAGGCAGATGAGGGCGCACTTCCCTTTGGTCAGGACCATGACCTGCCTCCTCCATCTGCATTACCTGCCTGACCCCTGTCGATGTGTGAGTTGGGACCTCTGCTGGGAGAGCTTGAATGGAGAGCAAGAGAATCACATGAGAAATTTCACCATGTCACCAGGGAGTAGCAGGTAGGAGTGATACAATGATCCTAGACATAGTCATGCCAGTAGCTTTTGTCCAAGTGCAGATACAAATGAATGAGGAGTGTGTGAGGTTAGGTTAACATGCCAAGGAATGAAGGACAGACGAGGCAGAGTTTGAAGGCAGGATTAACAGAACTTAACAGTTGGTTGGATATTGGAAATGAAAGGAAAGAAAGAGCAATGACGACTGATATTTCTAGACTGGTTGATTAAGAGCATGGTAATTCAGTGTTATAAGGAAACTTAGGAGAGTCAACCTAAGAGATCAGAAGACCTACATGTGAAAGAAATACACTGATCTTGATGAATATAAATGTAGTTTGAAGACACAGATACAAAGGTATTCGATAATGAAAAAGAACCCTGAGATCAACGCCAGAGATGAGGATTCAATCTGGCATCATGTTTATATACCACCTATGAAAAGACACATTATGATGAAGGGCATCTCAAGAACAGAACATATAGAACAAGATTCAAAAACAGGGCATGGAAGAAAACATTCACAATTACAAGTCAAGTGGTTGAAATGAGATTTAAAGGCAAAAGTCCTCTCTTCCCCCGTCCAAAGAACACACACCTAGTCAAACACAAGTGCTCATGGTGCAGGGTGCTGAAACCGGCTGCTTCCACACTCCATGTGTGTCCCTCCCCTCCCCATTCTGCATCTAAGATAATCTTATTCTAGTGAACACAAATTATAAATGGCACCAGGAATATCTGAATAGGTTCCCTCCTTTTCCTTCCCTGACTTTGTATTTCTAGACCATATATATATACTCTGTGTAAATCTCTGGGCAAAGAGAAAGTATGTCTATCTTCTGGCTTGTAGAATATCAATTTTAAAAAGACTGGTTATTTTAAATTCAAATGCCATATAAAACCCATCTTCTTTAACAAAGGGCAGCACCAAGGACAGCGCTAAGAATGTAACAGGTGTTCTCCATTCTCCTCCTTTCCTCTGAAACTCACTTAAAATCAAAGTTTTATCATTCTAGAATAAAGGTATTTTCACTACAAGTGGAAGATAAACGTGATCAAAGTTCTCTCCACACTCTAAAAAAGTTCAGTCTGTAAAGTTGGAAGTATAATTTTTATTCTGTTATTAATTAAGGGCCATGGCCTTTGAAGTCTAATGCTTAAATGTTGGGTACTCATTTCTTTGGATTGAAGGGGTCATAAGGTGTTTTCCACCTATCATGCTCTGAAGGAAAGCTTCCTTTGAGTTGCTAGAATGTTACTTTGGCTGCCAAACAGACCCACAGAGGCCCACTCTCTGTATTGGCAGATAAACGACAGCAGATGGATCAAATATGCACCCTGCCTCCTCAGCAAGCCGGCAGCCTCAGAAGAAGGGGTGTGCCCCTGAAGCACTGTGCAGGTTACTCCACTAGCATCCATGGCGCTGTCATAGCTGGGGAAAGGGCAACTGGCAAATCACTACACATAGCAGGCAAAATGCCACCCTCACAAATTCTGCAGGCACATTTTCTTCACTCACGCCTTGTCATTCTGCCGAGGGCAGAATTCTGGACCAAGATGTTTTGCCATCCTGGAATTTCTTTTTTTTTGGCCCACTGTATAGAAAGATAATCAACATTAAAGCATTGAGGCATGTGTTGTCATTTATAGTCATTTCATTAGTGCTATCAGTGTAGCAGGAAATGAATACCAAAGTGAATTAACAATTCATTGAGGGTATACAATCTTACGCATATACAATCTTACTGTATCATCGTTTTTTACTACTGTTAGTAAAAATAATAAAAGCTAACACTTTCATAGTGCTCACCATCAGCAGGGCACAGTTCCAAGGTCTTAAAATATATTAACTTTAAATTTTTTTCTACAACCTTATAAGCTGAGCATTACCAACCTTATTTTAGATATAAGGGGAAACTATAATAATAGTTATTACTCATAACAATACTAACAGCAACAAAAGCTAAACAGGAGTAGTTATTATGGGTTAGCTACTATCATACATATTTATCTGTGTGTATATATGTATGCACATAAACATATATGGAAGTAAAAGCGAAAGTCACTTGTCATGTCCGACTCTTTGCAACCCCATGGACTGTAGTCCATGGAACTCTCCAGGCCAGAAATACTGGAGTGGGTAGCCTTCTCCAGGGGATCTTCCCAACCCAGGGATCAAACCTAGGTCTCCCACATTGCAGGTGGATTCTTTACTAGCTGAGCCACAAGGGAAGGCCAATAAACACATATATGTGTATGTATATATAGGTATATACAGATAGTATATACATATATATATATATTTATATATATATATTTATGTAAACTTTTTAAATTCTCACAATAGCCATGTAAGTTTGGCATTATTATTTTCATTTAGAAATGAGGAAACTAGTAACAGTAATAATGAATAATGCCAGTAATAGTATTAACAGATAATTTTGTGAGTTTAATATGTGTCAGCAGATTAGTATCTGAAATGCAGATGTCATCTTATTTAGCTTTCAACAGAGGTTGACATCACCATCCTGGTTTTAGAGATGATGAAACTTTAAGACTCCAAAGACAAACAGCTAATAAGTGGGGGCTTGGGTTTTCAACTCAGATACTGAGTCCAAGAGCTGGCCCAGTCACCAGCATGGTAGGCCACAGATAACTCACTCTGGAGATACAGCTGTGAGTGAGACAGGTTGTGACCACAGGAATTAACACTGAGTGAAGTTTGTTTTACAACATATGATATCCGCTAGAAAATCTGTTTTTCCATCTATTTTTTGAGGGCCCAGTACCTGCAAAGTTGTGCACAAAGCAGTGGGAGACACGCGAGAAGGGTTTATATATAGACTGCAGCTTCACAGGGGCTCGGGATCCCATGGGGGAGAGAGACATGTGGGTGAATAATGCCAGAGAGCAGTGAGGGGCCAAGAGTGGGATGAACTGCAGAACACCAGGCCTCTGGTGTGGAACTCCACGGGATCACAGTGAAAGGAGCAAGCTTCTCCTGGGCTCTGTGTCTCTATTGACTGCATGCAGCTCTGCTGATGTCGCTCTTGCAGCTTGTGAATTTCTCAGCTAACAGAAAAGACAGAGGGCACTGGCTGTTGCTGCTCAGCAAGAGAACTGTGCTGCTCTAGAGGGAAAAGTCTGACATAGCAAAATTCTATTTACTCCATTTCCAACACACCTTTCTTTCAGGGAGCCTGGCAGTCCAACCAGCCAAGTGAATGCATGCTGGAAAGCCCTTCCTTTGGACAAAGCGCATGACTTTTCTGTCAAATCAGGGAGCCCTCACAGCGTATGTTCTGCCAACCCTGGTGAAGGTCAAACAATTCTGGATGCTTTTGAATCAAAGGGAATATTAAACCTGCAAGCTTGGGTTATGGTTATTCTGAGAGTGAAGGTGTGACTGTACACAAGTCAGACGAATTCTATAAAGCACTGCACAGAAAATCAACTTCTTTATGCTTATTTCACTCTTTGTAAAGAGGATTACCTCCTCTATGTGTGAATTCAATAACTCCTAGCGATATAGAGACTTCTTTTTATCCTGATTTTTTTACATGAGAAACGAGAAGATGGGAAGTGAAAAGCATTAGCTATAAACCATCTTCAGAGCATTGCAGTAGGATCAGCTAAGACCTGAACAATGTGCTGGCTTCAGTGTCTACAACCGCAGTCATCCACCAGCACTGAATCTGCTGGTCTGACTGTCCAGATGTTCATGTCTCCTCTCTCCTGAACGGTCAGGCAAGCCAGCCTCACTTCTGCCAACAAAGAGTACTACTATTCCTGTCTCTACAGCTAGTAATGATGTTACACCTACCAAGTATTAAAGGGAAAATGGCACAACCCACTCGAATGTTATACAACCCCAACCCAAGACATATAGCTGTGATTGGGCTAACAAATATAGGACATTTATCATATTTGAAAACGTGGTTGCTTTGGTTCCTTTTAAATTAACTAACGAATTATTGAACCCATTTTTTGCCAAGATTGTACAATACAGCTTAGAACTAGTGATGGGTGCTATGGTGCCATCCCTCTCATTCTTTCTGAAACTCTTTTAGTCCTTTCTTCTGCTATATAACTTGATAGCTCTAACTGAAGTAGAAAAATATCGACATCTGTTTTATTGACTACAAAGCCTTTGACTGTGTGGATCACAACAAACTGTGGCAAATTCTTCAAGAGATGGGAATGCCAGACCACCTTATCTGCCTCCTGAGAAATCAGTATGCAGGTCAAGAAGCAACAATTAGAACCGGACATGGAACAATGGACTGGTTTCAAATTGGGAAAGGAGTATGTCAAGGCTGTATATTGTCATCCTGCTTATTTCACTTATATACAGAGTACATTATGTGAAATGCTGGGCTGGATGAAGCACAAGCTGGAATCTAGATTTCCAGGAGAAATGTCAACAATCTCAGATATGCAGAAGACACCAAAAGAACCTCTTCATGAAAGTGAAAGAGGAGAGTGAAAAAGCTGGCTTAAAACTCAATATTCAAAAAACGAAGGTCATGGCATCCAGTCCCATCACTTCCTGGAAAATAGATGAGAAACAATGGAAACAGTGACAGACTCTTTTCTTGGGCTCCAGAATCACTGCAGATGGTGACTGCAGGCATGAAATTAAAAGATGCTTGCTCCTTGGAAGAAAAGCTATGACAAACCCAGACAGCACATTAAAAAGCAGAGAGGTTACTTTGCTGGAAAAGGTCCATATAGTCAAAGTTATGGTTTTTCCAGTAGTCATGTATGGTTGTAAGAGTTGGACCATAAAGAAAGCTGAACACTGAAGAATTGATGCTTTTGAACTTTGGTATTGGAGAAGACTCTTGAGAGTCCCTTGGGCTGCAAAGAGATCAAACTAGTCAATCCTAAAGGAATTATTCCTGAATATTCATTGGAAGGACTGATGCTAAAGCTGAAGCTCCAATACTCTGGCCACCTGATGCAAAGAACTGACTCACTGGAAAAGACCCTGATGCTGGGAAAGATTGAAGGCAGGAGGAGAAGGGGACAAGAGAAGATGAGATGATTGGATGGCCGACTCTATCCAATCCGACTCGATGGACATGAGTTTGAGTAGGCTCCCGAGTTGGTGATGGACAGGGAAGCCTGGTGTGCTGCAGTCCATGGGATCACAAAGAGTTGGCCACGACTGAGTGACTGAATGAACTAACTAACTAACCTCTGACTTCCCATTATGAACAATGAGGATTTCACACTTAAATCATCTCCCTTCCTCACTTTCTTCTGTCTTCTCAATTAAGTTACATAACAATTGATGGTTAAATGGAAACTCAGCTTCTGTCTTTTTACCCCTGGGGAGGAATGTTACTATAAGTCAAATAGTGGTTATGTTCCATTTGTTGAATAACCTTTTTTTTTTCTGAAGTTATAAACTGCCTCCTTTTTATTTGCTTAATTTTATGCGACATTATCACTAATTATTCCAGAAATCTCTAAAGTAATTTTAACAGTTCTGTGTAATATATTTTCTGCCTGGGTCAAGCAGATCAATTATTTTATCAGTTTCCTCACACTAGAGTGATGAGTTAGCTAGTTATAGAATGCCAGGTTGCAAATTATTTTCATTTAGAATTTTGAATGCATTGCTCCATTGTCTCCTCAGCATTAATATGCTTTTTTAGAGGATAAAATCAATAGTTCATGAATCACTATCAGAAATATCAAGATATATCTTTTGTATGCATTTGTTTTCTTCATTGTTCTAGGTACTTATGGGCCTTTTTAATGAAGAAAAATATGTTCTTCAATTTGATGACATTTTTCTGTTATTTCTTTGATGAGCTCATTTCCTCTGTTTTCCTTTCTCCAACTCCTAGTATCTAGAACTTACTAACAGAACTGTTTTTTATAATTTCCTTCTGTTGTTCATCTTTTCATCTTTTTGTTGATAGATTTCTAAAACTTTATTTTCAACTTTTCTACTGATGTTTTAAATTTCATTTACCCTTGTCTTAAGTTTTAATAGCTGTTTTTCTCTTGCTAATTTTGCATGTTATCATCTTGTTTAATGAATTTAATAAGTTTGTTCTCTTGAGAATATCATATTTTTCCTGAAACTTCCATTTGTTTCTTAAATTATCTATTTATTATTTTTTTCATTTGTTTTATACTTTATGTTGGGGAGTTTCCTTAGAGGAAAACATTTATGTAGGCTTGGCAGTCCATTCATTTTAAAGAGGGACACACTAAAATGCTGACTGGGAGTTGTGCATGTCTTAAGTGGGCTTGCAGAGTCTTGGGATTCACTGTAGGTTAACTGGGAAATAAAGAGCCTTGGATTTTTCACTGGGCAGTCATATAATGCTGGTATCTGTAGGTCTCTTCTCTGAGTGGTGATTCCATTTTGGGGGAGATTCTTCAATCTCCTGCCTTGGCATTATGAGCCTAACTTGCAGAGTTCTTGTCCCAGTGTGCTACAAGGAAGACAGAGCTTTTCTATGCGTCTGATGTGGGCTTCCCTCATAGCTCAGTCGATAAAGAATCTGCCTATAATGCAGGAGACCCAGGTTCAATTCTTGGGTTGGGAAGATCCTCTGGAGAAGGAAATGACAACCCACTCTAGAATTCCTACCTGGAGAATCAGGCTACAGTCCATAGGGTCGCAAGAGTCAGACACAACTTAGCAACTAAACCACTGCCATACATCTGATACTTTGATTAAATTTCTCACCTTCCACTGTACCTGGTATCTCCAAGTCATAACCTCTCATGCTTAATTTCTTCACAGAATAAATTTCCAATATTGTGATGAGAATGAAGTGGAATTGCTGTGCAGGCTGAGAGGAGGACCTGTGGAAACATCTACTTCATATGCAGATTTTCCATCAATCTCCACCTATTTTTAAGTTCCTCCACTAACACCCTCCTCTGTGAGCATTTTGTAATTAGCATTCACAGTCTTGCTAATTCCAGTTCTCTATTTTCCATTTCTAAAATGTTTCTCTCTCATCTCCAGCTGTTTCCTTTCTCATCTCTCTATTCTTGGGAATTTATACCCTTCTATTCCCTCGCCATCATTTTAAGACAGGATTTTCAAAGGCTGCAGTTTAAAAGGTTGCATTGGTTTCCTCCTGCTGTCATAACATACACCACAGACCAGGAGGCTTAAACAACAGAGATTTGTTTCCTCACAGTTCTGAAGGATAAAAACCCAAGATCAAAATGTCAGGAGGTTTGGTTTCTTCTGAGGCCTCTCTTTTTGGCTTACAGATGGCCCCCTTCTTGCTATGCGTTCACATGGTCGTCACCCTGTGTGTGCAAATGTCTGATGTTTCTCTTTCTGTTTCCAAATTTCCTCTTCTTATAAGTATACAAGTCACACTGGATTGGGGTCCATCCTAACTGCCTTTAACATAGTTGTTTAACTTAATCATCTTTACCTCCAAATACAGGGACTTTTTGAGGTTCTAGGGATTAGGATTTTAAAATATGAAAGTTTTGGGGACAAAATTCAGTCCATAACAAAAGTATGCTCAAAACATTAAAAAAAAATTTATCCATGCACCTATGGACACCTTATCTTTGACAAAGAAGGCAAGAATATACAATGGAGAAAAGATAGCCTCTCTAATAAGTGGTGCTGGGAAAGCTGGACAGCTACATGTAAAAGAATGAAACTAGAACACCTCCTAACACCACACACAAAAATAAACTCAAAATGGATTAGACTTAAATGTAAGGGCAGAAAATATAAAGCTCTTAGAGGAAAACACAGGTAGTATGACTCCTTGACATAAATCACAAGAAGATCCTCTATGACCCACCTCTTAGAGTAATGGAAAAAATAAATAAATAAATAAATAAAAGGGACCTAATTAAAAGCTTTTGCACAGCAAAGGAAACTATAAACAAGCTGAAAAGACAACCTCAGAACGGTAGAAAATAAAGCAAATGAAACAAGTGAGAAAGAATTAATCTCCAAAATATACAAGCAGCTCATGCAGTTCAATAAATATGAGAAAAAACAAACAACTCAACCCAAAAGTGGGCATAAACAGACATTTCTCCAAAGAAGATATATAGATGACCAACAAACACATGAAAAGATGCTCAATATCACTCATTATTAGATAAACACAAATCAAAACGACGAGATACCACTTCACACTGATTAGAATGGCCAGCATCAAAAAATATACAAACAGTAAATCCTGGAGAGGATGGAGGAACAGGAACCCTCTTGCACTGTTGGTGAGAATGTAACTTGATATACTATGGAAGATAGTATGGAGATTCCTTAAAAAGCTATGAATAAAACTACCATATGACCCAACAAGCTCACTACTGGGCATATACCCTGAGGAAACCATAACTGAAAAAGACACATGTACCCTGGTGTTCACTGCAGCACTATCTATAATAGCTAGGACATGGAAGCAACCTAGACGTCTACTGACAGATGAATGGATAAAGATGTTGTGGTACATATATACAATGGACTATTACTCAGCCGTAAAAAGGAATGCATTTGAGTTAGTTCTAATAAAGTGGATGAACCTAGAGCTTCTTATACAGAATGAAGTAAGTCGGAAGGAGAAAAACAAATACCATATATTAATGCACATGGCAGATGGTGATTGCTGCCATGAAATTAAAAGACGCTTACTCCTTGGAAGAAAAGTTATGGCCAACTTAGCATATTAAAAAGCAGAGACATTACTTTGCCAACAAAGGTCCGTCTAGTCAAGGCTATGGTTTTTCCTGTGGTCATGTATGGATGTGAGAGTTGGACTGTGAAGAAAGCTGAGCACTGAAGAATTGATGCTTTTGAACTGTGGTGTTGGAGAAGACTCTTGAGAGACCCTTGGACTGCAAGGAGATCCAACCAGTCCATTCTGAAGGAGATCAGCCCTGGGATTTCTTTGGAAGGAATGATGCTAAAGCTGAAACTCCAGTACTTAGGCCACTTCATGCGAAGAGCTGACTCATTGGAAAAGACCCTGAAGCTGGGAGGGATTGGGGGCAGGAGGAAAAGGGGACGACAGAGGATGAGATGGCTGGATGGCATCACCAACTCGATGGACATGAGTTTAAGTGAACTCCGGGAGTTGGTGATGGATAGGGAGGCCTGGCATGCTGCAATTCATGGGGTCTCAAAGAGTCAGACACAACTGAGCGACTGAACTGAACTGAAAAAGATGGTGCTGATGAATCTATCTATGCAGCAACGGAGATGCAGATATAGGGAACAGACTTGTGGACACAGTGTGGGAAGGAGAGGGTGGGATGAGTAGAGAGAGGAGCATGGAAACATAAGTATTACCATATGTAAAAAGATAGCCAGTTGGAATTTGCTGTATGATGCAGGGAGCTCAAACCCTGCACTCTGTGACAATCTAGAAGGGTGAAATGGGGTAGGAGGTGGGGAGGAATTTCTAGTGGGAGAGGGCATGTATATGTCTATGGCTGATTCTTGCTGATGTAGGACAGAAACCAACATAATATTATAAAGTGATTATCCTCTAATTAAAAGTAAAAATAAATTAATTCTTAACACTACTCTAAGAATCTTGAATATATCCTATATCTTGAACAGAAACAGACACACAGACATAGAAAACAAATTTATGGTTACCAAAGGGGAAAGGGATAAATTGGCAGTATGGGATTAACAGATATACAGTACTACATATAAAATAAACAACACTGATTTACTGTAGAGCATAGGGAACTATAGGGCTTCCCAGATGGCTCAGTGGTAAACAATCCACTTGCCAATGCAGTAGATGCAGGAGATATGGGTTTGATCCCTTGGTAGGAAAGGTCCCCTGGAGGAGGAAATGACAACCCCATTCAGTATTCTTGCTTGGAAAATTATGGACAGAGGAGCTTAGCAGGCTACAGGCCATGGGGTCACAAAGAGTTGGACACAACTGAGTGCAGGGAACTATATTCAATGCACAGGGAACTATATTCAATATTTTGTAATAATCTATAATGGGAAAGAACAGAAAAAAGAACACAGGTTGGCTTAAAGCTCTACATTCAGAAAACTGAGATCATGGCATCTGGTCCCATCACTTCATGGCAAATAGATGGGGAAACAGTGGCTGACTTTATTTTTCTAGGCTCCAAAATCACTGCAGATGGTGATTGCAGCCATGAAATTAAAAGACACTTACTCCTTGGAAGGAAAATTATGACCAATCTAGACAGCATATTCAAAAGCAGAGACATTACTTTGCCAACAAAGGTCTGTCTAGTCAGATCAGGTCAGATCAGATCAGTCGCTCAGTCGTGTCCAACTCTTTGAGACCCCATGAATCGCAGCATGCCAGGCCTCCCTGTCCATCACCAACTCCCGGAGTTCACTCAGACTCACGTCCATTGAGTCGGTGATGCCATCCAGCCATCTCATCCTCTGTCATCCCCTTATCCTCCTGCCCCTAATCCCTCCCAGCATCAGAGTCTTTTCCAATGAGTCAACTCTTCGCATGAGGTGGCCAAAGTACTGGAGTTTCAGCTTTAGCATCATTCCTTCCAAAGAAATCCCAGGGCTGATCTCCTTCAGAATGGACTGGTTGGATCTCCTTGCAGTCCAAGGGACTCTCAAGAGTCTTCTCCAACACCACAGTTCAAAAGCATCAATTCTTCGGCGCTCAGCCTTCTTCACAGTCCAACTCTCACATCCATACATGACCACAGGAAAAACCATAGCCTTGACTAGACGAACCTTTGTTGACTAAGTAACGTCTCTGCTTTTGAATATGCTATCTAGGTTGCTCATAACTTTCCTTCCAAGGAGTAAGCGTCTTTTAATTTCATGGCTGCAGTCACCATCTGCAGTGATTTTGGAGGATATGGTTTTTCCAGTGGTCACGTATGGATGTGAGAGTTGGAGTGTGAAGAAAGCTGAGCGCCGAAGAATTGATGCTTTTGAACTGTGGTGTTGGAGAAGACTCTTGAGAGTCCCTTGGACTGCAAGGAGATCCAACCAGTTCATCCTAAAGGAGACCAATCCTGGGTGTTCATAGGAAGGACTGATGCTGAAGCTGAAACTCCAAAACTTTGGCCACCTCATGCAAAGAGTTGACTCATTGGAAAAGACCCTGATGCTGTGGGGGACTGGATGCAGGAGGACAAGGGGACAACAGAGGATGAGATGGCTGGATGGCATCACCGACTTGATGGACATGAGTTTGAGTAAACTCCGGGAGTTGGTGATGGACAGGGAGGCCCGGCGTGCTGCAATTCATGGGGTCGCAAAGAGTCAGACACGACTGAGTGACTGCACTGAACTGATTCATCAATTAACTAACTTACTTATTAAATAACTATTGCATACCTATTTTTGTAAGCTTTAGCGGCAGAAGGCATACAAAGGTAAATCAGACCCAGCCTATGAACACAGGAGGGTTTCATTGACAGGGATAAGAGCAGGAGGCTTTATATTTCTAGGATGCAGTTTTATAGGATGTTTTAAAATTTAAAATATTTATCAACTCCTTAATGGTAATTCTTTTGAAAAAATTTAATGTTGCCTCCCTGGTGGCTTCATGGTAAAGAATCTGCCTGCAATGCAGGAGATGTGGAGATGCTGGTTCAATTCCTGGGTTGGGAAGACCCCCTGGAGAAGGAAATGCCAACCCACTCCACTATTCTTGCCTGGGAAATCCCATGGGGCTGCAAACAGTTGGGCATGACTGAGTGACTAAACAGCAACAGAATGTTTCCAAGGGGATACTAACATATTTCACCTTTTAAATTAAATGCAAAGTTTCATACTTAAAAAAAAAAATCACTTTTGGGACTCATAAGTCACACACTTAGAAAGGCTGTCTTGTCTTTCTTTTGCTTATCATTATTTCATTTCAGGGAATATAACAGATTAACTTTCAATTGAAGAGGAACATTAAGTTAAAAACCAAGCAGCATTAAAAGAACTCCCCCCAGGCCCCATCCCACTGTACTTACATGCCTCAGGGCAGGTGAGGTGTTAAAGTATAGCTCACCCATTCTCTCAGGGCCTGCTGAGGGGCACGGGGAGGGGGAAGAACTCTTCACAGAGAAGAGCTAAGAAAAGCTCATAATGAAAAGCATAACACAAAGCTCCAATAAGTCTGGCCCAAGGATTTTCACACTTGGCAAACACATGGAGTTGAACAGCTCGGCTACAATTTTTGCTTCTAAGGGGTATTGATCCATGGAAAAATATTAATGATTAACCTGAACTTAAGCAACGAGAGGTTGTTACTTTGCACTGGCAATCTTTGCCTTGATCATCTATACACACTGCATGCACAATGACCATATACCAACAAGTAAATAATCATTTCACTTATAGTTTCAAAAAACTAAGATCATGGCATCCGGTTCCATCACTTCATGGCAAATAGATGGGGAAACAATGGAAACAGTGACAGACTTTATTTTCTAGGGACATTATCAACTTCCTTATAAAATGGTGCTTTTTAGGGAAGATTAGGGCTTTCTAGGTGGCGCTAGTGATCAAGAACCCAGCTGCCAATGCAGGAGACTTAAGAGATGGGGGTTCAACCCCTGGGTCAGGAAGATCCCCTGGATGGGGGCATGGCGACCCACTCTAGAATTCTTGCCTGGAGAATCCCATGGACAGAAGAGCCTGATGGGCTACAGTCCCTAGGGTGGCAAAGACTCAGACCTAACTGAAGGGACAGCACGCACGTATGCACACAGGGAACATTAAATGACTCAATATACATAAGTCAATATGCATCCTCTCTCTAATTGTCAATACATACATACATATATATCTGTTTATGTATGTGTGTCTACAATTCAACTAGGTGTTAGTTTAGCCCAGAGACTTGTAGTCTGGTTTGGAATAAAGCATGTAAATGTTATTTGTATTGTAGAGTGATCTGTATTGCATTGTATTGATTGTATTATAGAATGCTGTATTGCAGAGTGATCCAAATGACAGTGAAATCTCACAGTAAAAGATATTGTAAAAGCTGCATGATTAGATGCCCCACGGTCACATGGAAAACAACAGATCTCACATATTCTGCCTGAACTCTCACTGCGTGCCAATACATGCATTCATCATCATATTCAAGACAATCCTGAAACTTAGGCTTTATTACTCTAATTATATAGAGAAGGAATATGAGGCTCAGAGAAGGCCGGAAAACAAACAGATCCACTTGGACTCCAAGCTTAGTTTCCTTCGTTGAACTCATGTAATTCTGACTCTGCGACATGGTGGAGCACGTGATGCTCCATGCATATTACCACGGCAGAAGGATGAGCTGGATCTTGAAAAAAAATGGTAGAATTTGGGCAGGTCAAGAGGAGAGAAGGATACTTCAGGAGAGGGGATGGTGAGCCGAGACAAGGGGATGGAAATACAGAAGGCATATCTAAGAGACAGCTACAAACCAATTTGTTTAGAGATAAACTATATGACTGAGAAGCCAAAGGTAAGATCAGAACAGTAGGCTGGGTCTAATTTTAGAGACTGAATGACAGACACAGGAGAGTTGTTGGATACCTCATGTGCTAAGTCACTTCAGTGGTGTCCAACTTGATAGCTCATACAACAAAAGAGAATTTATCAAGGAACCACTGTGCTGCATCGTAGAGATATCAAAACATAAAAGAAATAAACAAACAAAAAACTCAAGAAATAGATATGGCAACAAAATAGCCTCAGGCTTTCTGGGGCTTCAGGTCCACAGTACATTGAATAATGCTCTGGGGCTGTGGCAGAATTCTGACTGACTGTAATGCAGAAAGGACGTCAGCATTTGGGTTCCCAATCATGAGCAAGAATTGTCAAGACAGGCTTCACTGGGGAGTGATGGGCAATGAAGAAAGGATCTGAAGAGTGGAATTGCATGATAAAAATAGTAGTTAATATTTAAATTTTATAATTGATAGCTGATTACTGGAAATTTGAAACCTGAGTTAAGTGATTCTACATTTTCAATTGCAAATTTTATGAAATCTAAATTTAGATTGAGATGCCATAGAGACAGCATCACCAACTCGATGGACATGAGTTTGAGCAAGTTCTGGGAGTTGGTGATGGACAGGGAAGCCTGGTGTGCTGCAGTCCATGGGGTGGCAAAGAGTCAGACATGACTGAGCAACTGAACTGAAGTGAACTGAAATTTAGATCAAGCATGATTGACAGAAAGTTAGCATCTAAGTTAATATGTATATAAAATACAGACAGGACTTCAAAGGACTAGAATGAGGATAGAATTTTCAATATTTCATTAATAATTATATATTGCTTACAATATTAATCATTGATTATACATTGATTATATTTTGAAGTTAATTTTATCTGTTTAAATATATTTTTTAAGTGATAGTAGAATATTTTAAATTACAAATGTGGCTTCCATAGTATTTCTATTGGCCAGCACAGGTCTAAATACCGAGAAATAAATAAATGAGAGGTCAACAGCATTATGAGACAAATGACCCAGTTAAGGGAACACAGGTTACTTATTATTCCATCCTGGATCATTATTTTTGACAACATTTATAGAGAATATAAAAATTGTCTTCAGTCGATGAGATGACATGCCCTGGATGTGACTGCATTGTTAATCTACCCTCCTTTATATTGGTCAACTCTTCCACAACATCCAGGGAAAGCAACAACTCCAACTACGTTTTCTTGGTATGTCTCGTATTTATCTTTCAGAGGAGAATTATTTTGCTCATAGCTGTTTTCCATCTTTTGTCTCAAGCTCTCTCTTCATGTCAATCTCAATCTAGAACTGATTTATCAAAGAGCCCCAGAGGAGAGCCCAACAAGAACTGCTCAGAGCTGTTCTAAGAAAATAATAACTAGAAAACCAGGAGTTATTCTACATCAAGGCGTAGCCTTATAAGCCTGGATTTTTTATGGGGGATTAGGCAATGGCACCCCACTCCAGTACTCTTGCCTGGAAAATCCCATGGATGGAGGAGCCTGGTAGGTTGCAGTCCATGGGGTCACTAAGAGTCGGACACGACTGAGCAACTTCACTTTCACTTTTCACTTTCATGCACTGGAGAAGGAAATGGCAACCCACTCCAGTGTTCTTGCCTGGAGAATCCCAGGGACAGGGGAGCCTGGTGGGCTGCCGTCTATGGGGTCGCACAGAGTCAGACACGACTGAAACGACTTAGCAGCAGCAGCAGCATAGTTTGATAGTGAAACTTTGGTGTGTTTGAGAACTATAGATAATAATCCAGACATCTGCTCTTCTAAGAGCTATATGTGTAATAGATAGAAGATAGACGATTTTAACTAAATGGAAAAAAAAAGTGGGAGAACTGAGGACTATGAATTGTTGGGTATGACAAAAATTCAGGCAACATCATTTATCAAAAAAAGAAATGCAAAATTCTACCGATTTTCAGGGTTCCGTGTATCTAAAGCAATATGTCTTCCAAATTGGAATTACCCAGATGTTTTACATTGGTCAGAGTAAACATCTGATTTATCCCAGAATGGGTCAGGTCAGAAGTAGGAAGTTCACATCTCCTTGCAAGCCAAGAAGACTACTGTTTTGTTTTGTTTTTCCCATTCTCTAAGCCAGGTGCCGGACATACTTAGAATCTACCCACAGAAACTTCAGATCAGTGGATTTATAGCCAAACATCACTATAAAGAACTCTAATAAAATTATATTTCCACATTTACCTGATATCTGTATGAATATTTCAACCTCCAAGATATATTTTAATGTTTGAGACTATCGTATATGAAGTCTCAGTGCCACAGATAAACTGATCTACCCCACTCCATTCTAATTTCTAATTATTAAAGTATTGTTTATTGTTTACTATGCATTGTTTATAACAATTCTACATGAAGAGATCATAAGCAATAACTTTTTCATCGCTCTTTACTTACGAGTTATATATGACATATATCATATTAAAAGTATATATGAAATAACAAAGTGCCATAATTTACAGGTTATAGCAACGAGGCACTCATAAAGCATATAAAAGTAACTTCTCTGGCCAAGAGAATAGAAGGTTTTGTGAAACAAATAAACAAATCCATTAGAGAGGACATTAAGTGCATTTGAAACAACCTCAATAATACACCCAAGCTCCTGGGAAAAGAATGTATTGAACTACTGATAAAATTGTTTTCAGAACTACTAAAAGGCAGTAAGACAAATACCCATATCTGGCCAAACAAGAGAAAAGCGTGCCTATTGAATTTCCAGTAAGAAATGTTTGGTTACAAGAAAGGGGCTATTTTAACATTGTTTTTTACCAGCAGCGCAACAGAAGAGATGGAACACAATCTCATAGCTAACTCTTACTGTGCGGCTATGAACACCCTTTTCTCCACTGACTGGGTCATGGCACAAAAATAATTCTATAAATTATTATAAATTCTATAAATCCAGAATTATGTACCTCTATTCAGAGTCAACACATCCCTAATCATTAGGCCAATTGTGGTTGATTTCTGACAACTGCAACATTTCAACATTCTCATTAATATTTATTTCTGAGATACTAATAATAGTAGAACAGATCAGTACTGGATCATCTTATCAATATTTGCTTTGTGAAAGCATTTGTTGGTTACAAAAAGGTTCAGGATCCAATATGACAATTTGATTTGAAATCCATCATCGGTTTAAAAATACCATTTTGCAAAGCCTGGCAATTTATGTATCTTACAACTTAGCCAAATCTAGTGACCTCAGCAATAAAATATTTAGTAACAAAGTCTGATGTATTTTGGATGTTTCTGTAAATTATTTATCCTCTATACAGCTACATTTAGAGGTCTGCACAGTATATTGCAGGATGAAAATAAAGTTCTGAATTGGAAACAAATACACAAAAGGTAATTGACTCTGACTTTGCTAAACTTAAGGTTAACTCACACATGTAGATGCTTCCCCAAGGACCTCTGCTTGATCCTCTTTGGTCTTCATATTCCCAACCCTGACATTTTCTTTCTTTTTTTTTTTTTTTTAACTCTTTGTTCGATATTTGTTTGCTCTTCTCCATTCACTTTTCCTGACAAATTCTCAAAACCAGTTTGTTCATCAATAAGTTATTTTTACTCTCAAACCTGATGTTCCACTTCTTAGTCTCTGTTTCTGTTAACTACAATTCTTTTGCCAGAAATTCAGGAATACTGGTGGTGTCTAGGTATCATCAAGGAAACAGCATCTTCTTTTTCTTTCTTATAAAAATTTTCAAGTCTTGCTGATCCTTCTTCCATGTTTCCCTCCTATCGATTTTATTACTACATGTACCATTCCATGTTAGACCCTAAATATACACTCTCTTTAAAAGAGACAAATTTACTTTTCCTTGTAAATTTTTATATGTTGTAGAAAATATAAAATACACAAAAAGTATAACATAAATGAATGCTCCATCATTTTGTACAGGGTATTATTACTACTTCTAGAGTAGATTATTGCTATCACTACTCCCACTGGTCTCCTTACTTATCATCTGCTGCTCCAAACTATGCCTTTATAGGTGCAATTTGATTCTCTCTTAAGCAAAGCTAAGGTCATAGAATTCCCCTGTTCAAAAATCTTCAATAGCTTATTTTAGAAAAAAAAAATTCCTTAGCTAGGTTTTCATGAGCCTAAAAATACAGTCTCACTCTCTTCAATTTTATTTCCCATGATTGCCTCTCAAGTTCATTAAGTTTTGGCCACACTTATTTTTTTTTCCATAAGTGTTTACTTACTTTTCTATAATCCATACCTTGGCCAGATTCTCAGCGCCACGAAACTAAGTGCGAACTTCAAGACTAAATGTCATTTTTCCCACTTATGGCATCCCCAGTTAGAAGTACATTCTTCCTTCTCAGAGCTGATAAAGTGTTTTGCGTCTACTTTTCCTCTGCATACAGAGTATAAAATGTAGAGAGAGACGACTAGTTTCAGGCACCAACGCTAGTATTGAAGTAGCCCTGTGGCCGTGAACAAGGCCCTTGAAGCCTCAGGTTTCTTATCAGTTGATGTAAGAACCAAAGGTGACGATATACGGAAACCTACTGTGTAAACTACAAAGTGCTATATAATAGGAGTTCATTCTTTCCGAGCGGTTCCCTTAGGCACTGCCTTTCAGTAGAATGGCTCATCCTCTTTCATGACTCAATTTGTAAAAGCTTCTCTGAACAAGTGCTTGTGTTTGGCCCTATGTGCCCCTAGAGGATCATTCAAGTCTTTATGTGGTTATAATTCAATTTTTTAATTTGAATTTTTGTCTGAGCAATTAGGCTGTGGATCTTCCTGTAGGCTGGAAATTTGTCTTACCCAGTTTTGCAATCCTTAGCTGAGAGCTTTGAACTCAAATCCTGTTCAGTAAATGTTTGTTGAATGAGTGAATACATGAGTGAATGAATAAATAAATAAATGAATTTACAGATACTTGGATCTTGTCAATCAGTTATTTATATTTAGTACTCATGTTCTCTCTTCAGACTATCAGCTCCACAGGCACAGGCTCTTTGTGTGAACATCTTGTATTCTACAGTTCCATATGTATGATATTGAATGAATACTTACAGAAAGTTAAACAGAAAAATGTAGCTCAGCTGGAGCATGAACTAAAATGTTCTTGCATACAGAACTTTCTTATATGAAAGCTTTTCTTCCTGCTGTACGTACAATCTTAGTATATGTTTAACTCAGCAAATAAGGCTCATTATATTTACTATCGACTTCCCTGAGGCTCAGACGGTAAAGCATCTGCTTACGATGGAGGAGAGCCAGGTTCAATTCCTGGGTGGGGAAGATGCCCTGGAGAAGGAAATGGCAACCCACTCAAGTACTCTCGCCCGGAAAATCCCATGGACAGAGGAGCCTGTTGGGCTACAGTCCATGGGGTAGCAAAGAGTCGGACACAACTGAGCGACTTCCCTTTTCCCTTCATATTTACTATCAACACTGGAGTTCCTTCTCAAATCTAATACAAGAATATCTATAAACATAGATACATCTTTTGATGATAACAGTAATTCAGTGAAGTCGGATATTACTTAGTCTACATTCAAATATCAGCCTCTGGGGCAAAAACTAGTCTAGTCAATATTGCTACGGAGAATCCTTTAAATTACCCAAATGGAAGTCAAGATGTTCATGCCACAACAGGTCCAAGGGGACTGAGATAGGGAGAGAGCATCTCTCCTATCTCACACTTACTAGTGAGCATGGATCCATTCAAGGAGGCAGCAGGTAGAGAAAGCAGAATGCCTATGTGAATTGCTATTTCTCCCCCCTTTATCTCTCCTGTTTGGCTTAGCCTGTATATTTGAATTTGTATCATTAAGTGCTCGGACAGTACACTTCTTTTGAATTGCTCTTATACAATATCTCCTTTGTCACACTGAAGGCCATTTTTTTCAATACCCTGTAAAGATGAAAAGATCTTTATAAACATCATTAGGTCCTGAGTAACTTACAGTCAATCATCCCTGTAGTACTTTATCTCCAAGTCTGACATGGAGTGCCTAGACTGGTACAGTAAAAATTGCTAGGGATGTGACAATTAATTTTCATTTTCCAACTCGGTTTTGAGGTGATTTTGAACACAGACTGAAGTCAGAGACAAGGCAACACTAGAGCTAGAATGTTCTGTCTCCACAGAGTTTATCATACAGGATTTCTGACATGTACCAGCCTGAGGATTCAAATGATTTTTCCTCCAGAGGTTAGAAACCTTTACTGACAAAAAGAAATGTCAGAGAGAAGCAAAATCTCTTACAAGTCAAAGCGTCCAAGAATTCCTTTGCAAGCAGAGTGTGAGTTGTACCAACAAATAACAGAAAGTGAACATGTGATTGTGTTACTCTCGGTGTCATGGGCGATGGTTTCCTAAAGTAGGAGAGAGAGAGACAGCGGGAGAGAGGGAGGAAACAGAAAATAAACTAAACTCATAGAAAACTCAAAGGAAATAGACTAAACTCAAAGAGAACAGCAAGCTGCTCGTATTCTTGATGTTCTTGTTATTACACGAGGAATTACCATGGTAACACCAGTACCATGTTGCATCAGACACCAATATATGCTGTTCAGAAATAACAGCACAGACAAGAGCACGTGTTTTCCATCAAGGCAGCATGGGCCAGAAGGGCCATTGCAAATTTAGAAAAACTGTATCATAAGGGTACGTTGAATAATTTCGACTACTCAACAGACTTTGAGACTTCTGTAGCTGTAGGCACATATATTTTACTAACTTTTGCCTGGGTTAAAAATTAATAACTAAATGACACTAATCTCTCATGTATTGTGATACATTGAAAGCTACCTGTTTTGTGAGATGATTTACTGTGAATTATCATGCAATCGTCAGCTCAGATTTCAAGAAATCTTAGAGGAATTTTAAATGTTTCTTTCATGCAAATTAAGCAAATTCATCATTTTGTGACTCAGCCATTGCTCAGGAATAAACATCACAAAGGTAGAATTTTGCATTTTTATACTTGGGGTCATCATAAAACTTCGGAACTGAATATCAGACACCCAAAGGGTTTTGGTGTAATTTACAAGTTTTGCAAAAAAGGAAGTACTGTGCTACTATAGCAATGAAAGCAATCCAACACTCACTCACATAAAGTCATTCTGGGTGGATTATACAGAAACCAGCGATGTGCAGATCATATAAGAGGTCCTAATAACAAACTACATTAATGGGCAGTGTTAGCAAAGGCAGAATGGAAGTGTCTGATATAAGAATTCATTAGCAGGTAAAAGAGAACCTGGTGATGAAGGAGTGAGTTGAAATAAAGGGAGATGAATACAGTGACTCTCGTGTTTCTAGTTTGGATAACTGGGGAGAAATCCATTAGAAGCCTATATGCAGGTCAGGAAGCAACAGTTAGAACTGGACACGGAACAACAGGCTGGTTCCAAATAGGAAAAGGAGTACGTCAAGGCTGTATATTGTCACCCTGCTTATTTAACTTATATGCAGAGTACATCATGAGAAACACTGGGCTGGAAGAAGCACAAGCTGGAATCAAGATTGCCGGGAGAAGTATCAATAACCTCAGATATGCAGAGGACACCACCCTTATGGAAGAAAGTGAAGAGGAACTAAAAAGCCTCTTGATGAAAGTGAAAGAGGAGAGTGAAAACGTTGGCTTAAAGCTCAACATTCAGAAAACTAAGATTATGGCATCTGGTCCCATCACTTCATGGGAAATAGATGAGGAAACAGTGGAAATAGTGTCAGACTTTATTTTTTTTGGCTCCAACATAACTGCAGATGGTGATTGCATCCATGAAATTAAAAGACACTTACTCCTTGGAAGTAAAGTTATGACCGACCTAGATAGCACATTAAAATTTTAGCAGAGATATTACTTTGCCAACAAAGGTCCGCCTAGTCAAGGCTATGGTTTTTCCAGTGGTCATGTATGGATGTGAGAGTTGGACTGTGAAGAAAGCTGAGAACTGAAGAATTGATGCTTTTGAACTGTGGTGTTGGAGAAGACTCTTGAGAGTCTCGTGAACTGCAAGGAGATCCAACCAGTCCATTCTAAAGGAGACCAGTCCTGGGTGTTCATTGGAAGGACTGATGTTGAGGCTGAAACTCCAAAACTCTGGCCACCTCATGCGAAGAGCTGACTCACTGGAAAAGACCCTGATGCTGGGAGGGACTGGGGGCAGGAGGAGAAGGGGATGACAGAGGATGAGATGGTTAGATGGCATCACCGACTCGATGCACATGAGTGTGCGTAAACTCGGGAGTTGGTGATGGACAGCGAGGCCTGGCGTGCTGTGATTCATGGGGTCGCAAAGAGTCAGACACGACTGAGCGACTGAACTGAACTGAACTGAACTGAATCCATTAGACCTTCTAATCAAAGAATAGAAGAAGAGGAATAGATCTTAAAAGTAAGACAATGAGTTTCATCTTGGCCATGAGAACACCCTGTTTTAATTTAAGGCAGTGATGATGATACAAGTAAAAAGGAAGAGCAATCAGGGCTTAAGACACAAGTCCAGAAGTTGCTAGAATGAATTTAATATGTTTCTGCAAGAGGTACATGATTATTTATTGTGTCTGATGACTTTCTTATTCCCAGTGAGAATAATATATCACATAAGAATTGACTAAGCACCTATTATGTTACAAGCCTTGTACAAAGCACTGTACACACTCTGGTTTAAAACACAGTCTTATGCCCTGTTCCCACGATCCCATAAATGACTATGGAAGGAAGCTCTTAGGTCAACAAAATATATAAATATTGGATTGCAACTGTGAGAACTGCTAAAAAGAAGATGAAGGTGCAATAAGAGTATATAAATAGGTACTTAACACAGTCTGAGCGTTTAGGGAATGTTCCCCTGGGGATGATGAGGCCTGAAGGATAATAACAACATGAGCTACTGCAAACCACATGAATGAAGCCCTGACCATCTTTTGAAATTTAGAACACATTCCATCTTGTCTGGGAAGCTGATTAGCTTTCCCTTGGACATTTGTAACTTCCTTCTCAACAAACATCTCTCTAGGGTATCACCACTGGCAAAACTATCTTCTTTGCTGGGAGTCACCCTCCTCATGAGGCTGTAGAAACCATGGCATTACAGATCAAGTTTAAAGTCATCAACTTTAGTTTAAAGGCTGTCAGTGGATTGACTGCCCGCCCCTCCTGCCATTATTTTTTGTCTCTGCTTCTTTCAGACCTTCTACATCAATATACAATCTCCTTGAGAGCAGTGCTATATTAAGTGCTATGCTAAGCCGGGAATGCTTGTCAGAATTCACTATTTCATTCACACAGTTAACAAAGTAAAATAAAGGTGATAATAAAAGTTTTCCCTTCATGGCATGAATTTATCTATGTAATAATCTTATTTAACGCAAGAGAAAAATCAGTGGGAAAGAAAAACAAGCCAACACAACAAAAGAGGAAAAACAAATGGAAAGGAGTTCCAAAAGATGGGCAATTTTATGTCTCTAATTGGATGTAGAAATGCACTAACATGAAGCTCACTGAGGCTGTGCAGAATCTCCTGTGCATCAGAACAGCCAACACTCTAAGTATTCTAAATAGCCTCATGTCGCTCCATTTAGCAAAGCAGAGGCCGTATGGCTAGGTGATGGGGGAATGCTAAACTGATGCAGAGGAACAAAGGTTAATATTTATGACGTTTTTATTAATCACTAGTAGTTGGCAATAGATTGGAAAACAGACTTTCTTTTCTAACTTCAGTTGGAAAATACTACCTGCTTATTTCAATATTTAAAAATTCTCAATAATAAATAAGACACAAAGGATATGTTTAAAATTGCATTTTCAATGAAAGAATTACATTAAACAGTCATTTAATGTTTCTCTAAAATGAAATTAAGAATTTATTTTGCTCTTTCCCTCTCATGACCAATCTCCCTTACTTTAGTTTTGCCATTCTCTGCCCTCCCTTTTTAGAGCTCAGACACCTTATCCTTTCAGTTTAACATTCATAGCAAAGCCTCACTTAGTTCTCCACAGAACATGTTACTCATCTTCAGGCCTCATCATCCCCAGGGAAACATTTTCCAAATGCTCAGACTATGTTAGGTACCTATTTATATACTTTTATTGGGCCCTTGTCTCCTTTTGAGCGGTTCTCACAATTGTAATCATATATTTATATATTTTGTAATTGTAATGAAATGGTTCCTGCCAGGATTTTATTCTGCTTGCTTCAATCAGGATAGGGCTCCAGTCTTTTCCATTCCAGTTTATGTTGCAAGTTATTGCCAAATTATTCTTCCTGAAACAGCTGTTTCCATCATGCCACTATAAAACGGCAGGAAAGACAGCATACATATAAATAATTGAAGTTTATATGATAATGCTGTAACAGATACATAAAAAGAGAGACAACAGCTAGCTAAAGGAGAAACTTAATTTTGTAAATAGGGAATTAGGAAAGGATTAACGAGAAAGATCTGCAGGAGGAGCTGGGGTTCATCACAAAGAGGAGGAAGAGGAGACCTACAGGCCAAGAACAGGTATAGTTAGTAGCTCTTTACATCTAAAATGCAGAGTATACATGGATGATTGGAGGGATTTATCCCCAAGGATACAGGATATGGAGGAGGTAGACCATGGACATTTAGAAGTGAGATGTTTTATACGCAGTGAAAAGCTATTGGTGTAAGCAGGGAAGCATCACAAAATTTTAAAGAATGACAGTCAGGAAGAGGATGATAGAAAGATAAAAAGATCAATTACGAGCCTATGAGTCTTTCAGGCAAAAGAAAATGAGGGCCTAACAAGGATAGTGTGTTGGGAAGCGCAACAAAAGGAAGAAGAAAGAATGTACCTGATAACAGATAGTGGAGAGTGTGGGCTGAGGCAGAGAAAGCATTTAGGATGAATTTTTGGCAAGTGCCATGGATCACGGAGGATGGGGAGGGACCCTGGGTAATCTCAGTTATAAATATGTTGAGTTTGATTTCTCTGGAGATCCCTTAGCTAGTAGACATTTGTATACACTGCTTTGGATTTGAGGAGAGCAGGAAGAGCTGAAAATACACATTCTAGTCCAAACATTATTGCCAATAATTTTTCCCAGATGAAAGTAGGGTTAGACTAAATCCTGATGATAATTAGAAGATTTATTTATTGAAAAGAAGTACCTTTTATCTGAGAAAGTACTACATTTTCCCCCCAATTTTCCCCTTATGAAATTTGTTCTCTCCTGCTAGGATGAGCTGGTTATGATGAAAATCTACTTTTGGCTCACACGTTCACAAAACATGTATCCATGTACATAGGCACAGGGACAGGTGACCAGAGTCTTCATTCTACCAGGTCACTGGGATGGTCACTCAATATTTGTTATCTTTTGTGCAATTTTACCCAGTATTTTTTAATTCACCTTGAAAAGCATATCAATGTTTAGTACCTAGCCTGAAGCTACAAGAATGTATTAGATCATTTATTCAGCTTTCTGTAATGAAATCTTCATGGTGGCTCTACTGAAATAATAATAGGCCCTGACAATCCAATAAAGCTGTCTGAATCACTGAAGATTTTAGATCATTTAAAAAGTGTGGCAATGGTTATTTTTAACCAGGCTAAGAGAGCATCATCTAGTGGTTACCATGAGAAAGATGAAGGTATTTTCATGAATACATAAAAAATATCAATTATCTGGATATAGACAAAGACCTTCAAAGAGCTTCAAAGTATTCCCCAATCCAATTGGTTTATACAAGTTTCTCAATCTCAGCTTTATTGGGATTTAGGGATTTTTAGTTGAATAATTCTTCTTTTTTTCAGTTGAAGTACAGTTGATTTACAATGTTGTGTTAGTTTCAGACATTCAGCAAAGTGGTTCAGTTATTCATACATAATTTTTTTTTCAGATTTTTTCCTTATAGGTTATTACAAAATATTGAGTATAGTTCCTTGCGCTATACAGTAGGTCCTTGTTGATTATTTTATATACAGTAGTATGTACAGTTCAGTTCAGTTCAGTCGCTCAGTCATGTTCGACTCTTTGCGACCCCATGGATCGTAGCACGCCAGGCCTCCCTGTCCATCACCAACTCCCAGAGTTCACTCAGACTCACGTCCATTGAGTCGGTGATACCATCCAGCCATCTCATTCTCTGTTGTCCCCTTCTCCTCCTGCCCTCAATCCCTCCCAGCATCAGGGTCTTTTCCAATGAGTCAACCCTTTGCATGAGGTGGCCAAAGTATTGGAGTTTCAGCTTCAGCATCAGTCCTTCCAATGAACACCCAGGACTGATCTTTAGGATGGACTGGTTGGATCTCCTTGCAGTCCAAGGGACTCTCAAGAGTCTTCTCCAGCACCACAGTTCAAAAGCATCAATTCTTCGGCGCTCAGCCTTCTTCACAGTCCAACTCTCACATCCATACACGACCACTGGAAAAACCATAGCCTTGACTAGACGGACCTTTGTTGGCAATGTAATATCTCTGCTTTTTAACGTACAAGTTGATCCCAAATTCCTGATTTATCCCTCCTCCCCAATCCCGTTTGGTAACCATAGATTTGTTTTCTATGCCTGTGAGTCTATTTACGTTTTTTAAGTAAGTTCATTTGTATCATTTTCTTAAGAATAATTCTTCACTGTGTATAAGGTAATGTTTTTCTACCTGGAGACTCAGCTTCAATCTTTGGGTCTAGAAGATTCCCTGGAGGAGAAAGCGGCAACCCACTCCTGTATTCTTGTCTGAGAAATCCCATGGACAGAGGAGCCTGGTGGGCTACAGTATGCAGGATTGAAAGAGTCAGACATGAATGAGCGAGTGAGCCCGCAAAACTTAAAATCAAAAATGTCCCTATACGTTGCCAAAAGTTCCAGTTGAAAACTACTGGCTACATTGATAATAAATTTAATAACCACTTTTTCAAAAAGGGTTATTGAAAAGCAAATGCTGATCTGGGCTCTGTTTGAATGATGATAGATTCCTAGTGAAATAGGTTATATTTGATGAAGATCGACTGTACACAATGTGCAACTGTTTTCCTTTGGTACAGAAAGTGAGACGTATTCACTTATACTTCAAATATATCACTCGTGCACGTTCAGACTCATTGATTGAACTTTTTTTTTTTAATAAACAAGAGGCCACTAATTACTGAGGAATCCTAGTCCAATTCCTGTCTCCTTCCACAGTCATTATCGCAAAGCATTTATATGAATACAATTTGCTATGTGCTAAACAGCGTCACCCCGAAATTCATGTGGAGATGCCTAACCCCCTGTACTTCAGGATGTGACTGTATCTGGAGACAGAGTCTTTAAAGAGGTGATGAGAGAGGCTGTTCAAATGGATACCTTATCCAATCTGCCTAGTGGTCTTTTCGTAAGAGGACATTTGGACCCACAGACTGACCAGGGTGCAGGCACAGAGCAAAGGGCATGTGATGACTCGGTGAGAAGACAGCCATCTGCACCCCAAGCAGAGAGGGGCCAGGAGAAAGTCAACCCGGCACCACTCTGACTGTGGACTTGCAGCCTCCAAACTGAGAAAACAAATCTCTGCGGTTTAAGCCATTCAGCCTTTGTTATGGCAGCCCTAGCAAACTAATACTAACAGTTTATTTCTTATACTACTACTAATGAACTAAAAGTAATATTAATTTGAGTAAATGGAAGTTGGATGATTGATTAAAATCTAAGCATGCAACTGTAATCTTTTCTCAAGGATAAAAGAGGCTGATTAATGCAGACTCAGACTCCTAGTATTCATTCCTATATCCTTTTTTCTGAGCCCACAGACTACCGGGAAGAAGGCGCATACAGAATGGAGAGAATGAGAAGAAGGTGGGGAGCAGGAGGGGCCCCAGAGCAGTGCAGGGCAGAGGCCCGCCAGCCAGAGACAGGGGGCAGAGCTGCTGAGACGCGTGAGCACAGGTGCTGGGTTGTGAGAAGTGTTGCCCAGGAGCACAGGTGTTTTCTGTACCTGAGGGTGCTGTTGAGTCCTGAAACACCTCTTTCACTGCTCCCAATATTTGTTGCTAATTTTGCAAAAAAAAAAAAAAAAAAACCTTTTCTGAGTTTAATACTTCTGGAGGACAAACAGAACTAGGGCTTACATTTCACAATTTCTGTAACTGATTGTATCCACTTTTGTGCTTCTATCACCTTTCTGACAGGTTCAATATCACTTTCCTCTAGGAAACCTCCCTCTCTCCCCTTCCCAGTGACTTCTCATTTTTACTATATGGAAGGTCTTGCCAAAGACTCCATATGATGGTATTCAGGGAAGGGATACATACACCTATGCCAAGATAGGTAACACACACTTTGTCATCATTTATTTCCTAAATAATTTATTGTCCGATCTGTGCCTGGCTCTATGCTGGGCACCACAGATGTGGCAGTGAGCAAGAAGCAATCCATACACTCAAAAACCCTGCAGCCTGACTTGGTGAGGATGGAGTGGAAAAGCCAGATTAAATCTGATTACTTATTCTCTATGTATTAGGGACATCAAAGTATTATAAAATTTAAAGAAAGCTATTTTTTTGCAAGAGTAAAAATAGAGTCCTTGAGTTTGTGGAGGCTATAAAATATTAGAGGAAATTTTTTAAAAAACATGAATATAGAAAATTATTAGAATCACAGGTGATAAGACTGTCATTCTCTTCAACACTGAGATTAATTAAGATTTAGGAGTGTTAGCTTCTTTGTTAATCTCTTCACTGCTGCTCCTGAAATAAGAATTCAGAACTATCCAGTGACCATGTGGTCACACTTACAATGCTGCTCATTCTCAATTTGGAAATTATCTCCCTGTGTTCCAAGGCAACATGCTGTTCTTTCAACAAGTCATTGTTTTATAAGGATACACTTGAACTCAAACTGAGGTATATTTTGATACGATTAGATTTCCTACTTTATTCTCTCCATTTAATGAAAAGTCATATTTCTTTTTACCACCTCAATATCACATTCATTGTAAGTTAGAACACCAACATACAGCTCCTCCTCTTTAGTTGTTTTCCAGGATTCCTCCCTTCTTCCTTCCCTCCCTTTTGGTAATTATCAAAACAGTATCCTTTCTGCCAAAGAGCACAAATGTAACTACATGAAAGGAAACTTATAAACATGTCTTAAACTAATCTTAGATGAGTCCCAGCAAGTATTCTGAAACCTAACCATTTAATTTGGGGTTGATTTTAGTGCATCTACAATAATAATCTACCACTGTTCCCGATGTACTGACTTCTCAGCAGATTAAAAAGACGTTCAGATAAAGGTTTTAAAATGTACAACTTGAAAATGTGAGTTACACAATAGAAAGACACCACGACTCGGATCTTCCTTCACCCATTTATCCATCCCCTCCAGCCATGGTTTTCATTACAAGTTTGTTGCCAGAGTTATACTTCTATGGGATAGAAGCTCTACATTTAATGACTTAATGACTACATATCTTAAGCAAAAGGCCATTTATTTGATTTACTTGCTGTATATAATAAGCAATGTACTGTATTGAAGAACAAGTTAGACCTGACATTTTTACAAATTTGAGGTCTACACTGCAAAATACTGGTTATTGTCAAACACCTTGCAAGGATATTTGCTTGCAAAATACATTGTAATACTCAGTGTAAAAAGTGACGGAAGATAAGTCTGAACTTGTCTGGGTACAATGCAACATGCCCAGTCCACACTACATACATATACTTATCAGCTTATATAAACACACAATTCTGCTGACTTACACAGGAGTTGATTACTTTTAGGTGGAAAAAAGGTAAGGTAATGTGAATAGGAACACAGCATTGACGTGTTTGGAGACCTTACTGATGTAAATTTAAAATAAAAAAGGAAGGAATTGAACCCTCTTTAACTGGTTTCAAGCCAATGCCATAACCACTATGTCTCTCTTAATAAATGCGGTATTAGTAAAAAATTATCTAACTTTGTCAAACTATAGGCAACAATTCTATCAGCCTGTATTGCATATCCATTTCAAGTAGGCTTTCAAGACTCAACATCCCCTATTAGGGAAGAAGGTTATATTTTCATGACTATACATTAATAATTTGGCGTCTGTGTGCCTTTGTGGTGTGGGTGTCACACCCCTAATTACAGAAGGGAGTTGGGCGACTGATTAAAACTGAGCTGTGTAGTGAGTCTCAGGACACATTTTCCTAATGTTCTCTGACACAGTTGCTAGTTACTGCCAGCATGTTTTAAATTCAAATGGTCCTACAGGTTGACAGGAAGAGCCTTGGTACTTGGGGAAGAGAAGTGAATATTTCCCCTCTCGAAATTTTTTTAAAAGTTCATTCCCATTCCTTCTAACCCCAAGGCATTTCTGAGAGTTTGGAAACTTTTAGAAAAAAATCACTTAAATATCCGAATGTTCCTCTATGTTTTCAAATAAGGTCATGTCTGGCAAAATGTATCCTTTATGTGTGAGTTTATGCATGCATCATAAGAAAAGGAAAAATAGAAGTGTAGGCTGATAATGATAGTCTTTTAGTAAGTTATGTTGCTGTTTGAATTTTGGATTCTGATTTCAAGATTTCATAAAATTATGGAGAATTGGCATTTTCACAGAGAATAGAGTCTCATTGTAAAATGCTCCCAAAGTTCATTCTGAAAAAACTGAATATAACGACTATATAAAACCCAAATTGAGGGATTAGTTTTAGATCCATTTGTCAAACATATCAACCCTATTTTTACACTGCAGTAAAAAGGCTAGAAGATAAGGGTTTTCTTACTGCACTCCCTCTTTTCTTGTAATGAAAACACTCAGTTCAACTTTGCAACTCTTAATTATACAACGTGAGCTGGCCTGGGTAGTGAGTGAGAGAGAGAGAGTGTGTGTATGTGTGTGTGTGTTTGTGTGGTGTGGGTCTTTGTGGAGATTGTGAGTTAGCACAATTTTGGAACCTTGATCTAGAAATGACATCTTCAGAGGAAAAATAGCTAAGCCTATTCTGGCCTCCACAGTGACCACATGTAAATCAATGCTTTTTACAGAATTTGAACATATTTATCACACTTAGGCATTAAGGAATGTTATCTGTAGATTGTGAGATACTGGGAATCTGGTAATAAGAGATTTTAATAAATATATCCATTATTCAGGAAAATCCTCTGTGAAATAATTCACCATAGATGATTCTGAAGGTAGTACAAGCACTAGTAATCTCTTAAATTCCTAAAATCTACAGACCCTGAAACCACATCAGCTTTTGCTAATAGCTAAGCTAAGAATATTTTCCAGCTCATTTTCCTCTTTGGTTAATTTTTTTCTAGCTATCCAGTATGCTGAATTTTAGAACTAACCTCTCACCCTGACCCTCCGAGCTCAGCAGACCTCCAAAGCAGTTACTAAAGGGCAACAAAACACGTTTTCACAAACAAACAGCTAGAAGAAAGGAAAGCAGTTACCGTCTCCTCTGTGGCTTAATGTCAATGGGCTTGTTGGTTGCATAAGGTGATCCATGAACATACGCAGGGCTTCGGAATCTAGCCATCTTCCCCAGGGTTAGGTACTCACAGCTGGTTGGCAAACTCATTTTATCCAAAAGGCAGGAAGTGAAAACAAGTCTTAGGAGTCAGCCCAGCATTCCTGGGAAATGCTGGAAAGAACGTGTCAGAGAGTGGATTTCAGACATATGCTGCTCTCTGGTCGCTGGGTGCTGCTTTGCTTTAAAAGTAATCCCGTGTTTCTCAGAGGCTACACGCATCCGCTTGTTTTCTTTTCATGGATACAGGAAGCTTGTTGCTTATTTCTAACCAGAATCAGTGCTCTGGCCAATTATTGGCTGAGTAGATGAGGTAAAAATTCTGTAGTGCCACAGAAACCTATTTCTACTCAGAGGAGATCTCTGAGTAGGCAGCAAGGTTTAATCCATTATTGTCTGATGTCTAAAAGAACATCAACCTAATGTACAGTGGTTGGGAAATCAGAGTAACACAACACACCGAACATGCATCTGAGAGGGAGGAAATAATCAATTATTTGGTATGTTTTCAAAGGGGGGAAACTGTTTGCTAAACTTATTACAGATCCTTAGAAAATGAGATGGGCACATGGAAATGATTACACTGGTTTTCCAATTTGCTGGTCAAAAAATTGTGGGTTCTGCCTCATAAATTATGGTTCACAATAGAACTGAACTCAGCCTCAGGAACATAAAAAAATGGTCAGCGTTGGACTTTGAAAGTGATTTTTTTTTCTTATTAGAAATATTCTCTCAGAAGGAACCTAGCTGATTGCTGGATGAAAAGCTATCGAAAAACTGATGGGAAATTCTTTACTATTTGAAAGTCATTTTTTCCCCATAACAATGAAAGACAAACTGGAGAAATTGGAAATCGTTCTAAAATTCTCCCTAGAGCTACAAATCTCAGAAAAAAGTTAGAGCTTTCACGAACCCGCAGTTTTCAATAGTCCTCACCTCATTTCCTAGTATTCTAGCAATACAACCACTGCGGTCCTCATGTGCAGTCTCAAGACAGGAGTTCAGAGTACTATGCAGGGTAATTTTTATGTTTGAAAAATATTTCTTATCCAGGATTTGAATAAACACAACCTATTTATTTAAGAGACCTGGGACCCAGGCAAACACAAAGTCTGCTGAGAGAAAGCTGTATTTTATTTTGTAGTGGCCAAATTCAGACAATGTTTGGGTTTAAACCACATTATTTAAATTCAGATTTTTTTTAAGTTCGAAAGGGAAGATAATTTTCCATTGGTGGCTCAGATGGTAAAGCATCTGCCTGCAATGTGGGAGACCTGGGTTCAATCCCTGCATCGGGAAGATCCCCTGGAGAAGGAAATGGCAACCCACTCCAGTACTCTTGCCTGGAAAATTCCACGGATGGAGGAGCCTGGTAGGCCACAGTCCATGGGGTCGCAAAGAGTCAGACACCACTAAGCAACTTCACTTCACTATTGCCTATCTAATGATTCTCCTTTTTGTACTTTTTTATTACAAAATAATACTTGGTCATTTTAACATGTGAAATGACACAGAGGTATATAAATAAAACCCTTATTTCTTTTTCCTATGAGTTAATATTACTAATTTTCTGTGTGCCAATTTCTGTCACTTCGTTTACAGACATATACATACACAAATCATACACATAATACACTGACCAATCCACAGGGCTTCCCCATCCTGTTTCTGTACAGTGGGATTATACTTTATATAACCTTCTACAAATATTTTTGTGCTTAAAAGAATTCATGGATTTTTTTTTTCAGGCAATACATAGAAATCTAGTATGTTCTTTTTAAAAATTACATAAGGCTCCACAGAATGAATGCATTATTATTTATTCAACCAACTGTCTAGTGGTAGACATATAATTTTGGGCTTCTATAACCAGTAAACACATTTGTCAATATATTCTTAATGGTTGGAGCTTTTATTTCTGAAAGTGGGTTCCTAGATCCCAAATTCTGTGCAGTTTTCCCTTTAATAAATAGCCTATGGCAGCACACACTCCTAAAAGTCATGTCAGAAAAGGTCTGTTTCCCACAGCCTTGAAAACACTCTCTTCTGACATTCAAGTCTGTTCCTTTATAGCAGAAAAATAAGGGAGCCAGCACTCCAAACTGTCCAGTGATTGCATATGGTTCCTTGCAAAGATGAAACTGTCATTAGGGTTCCTATGAAGGAAAGGGCAGCCTACTTGAACTGAGATATACCAGGGAGAAGACTTGAACTTCACCAACATGAGAGAGCACACCAAAGTAGAGGAGAGGCAGCCAAGAATTTTTGCTTAATTTTTATAGTCAGTGGGAGATAAAATACCAACAGAGTTCCTGCCATGTCTCCAGTCCAGTCCTTGGTATATCTTCCTTACTAATATTTCATAATTGGGAAAATATAATATAATTTTACAACATGGCGGTAGTACCTAATGATTACCAACTAACTGTGATGTACAACTTTGATGTATAACTGTGAGTAATTTATAGTTTTCAAATTTAAAGGGCCCTTTGGACCTGCTATCCCATCTTAGGGTCCTAAGAACACATGTACAATATTTTTATCTGTAAACTGATATAAGGGTCTTTGTCCAATACTAGAGAATAAGAACTGCATCATATAAGAATTTCCTAAAAGGGGTAGGAAAAAAAAAAAAACTGAAGAGTATGACATAAACCTATATGGGAGAAAATATATATTCACTACTAGATAAAATTCCTTGATTTTCCTCACGGGGGCATTTTTGCTTGTACCTGGGCAATGATTTACCACAAGCTGACGGCATTTCCAGGGGATTACCTGTACTCAAGTTGAGATGAGAAGGGATTACATTTAAAATCTAACCTGCCAAGAATTTAGAATCCCTGAGAATGATGGCCAATTAGCAGTGGTGGCCTTGAGGCAAAGTTAAACCTTCCTATCTTACACAATTCCCTTTCTCTGAGGCTGGGCAGAAGCAGTGGGTGACTCTACCTTAGGGAAAATGCTAACACAAGGGAGAACTTAATGTTCAAGTTAACAGTTTCACAGCAAGATAGGGCTCAGATCTCACTAAGGAATGATGACTAGAAAGGCAGGAAAATCCAGCACAAATCTCACTCGTCAACCCCATGATTCTAAAACAAGGGCAGAAATCACATTAGGTATCAAGAACACCGATTTTTTGGTATATTACAGGTCCAATGCTGGTCATGTCCTTAACAACAATTAAAAGCAATGGCTAGTGAGTAACAGTTTGAGGCCACAGGACTTCCCTAATAAAAATTCCAATATTTATCAAAGAAGATTCTTTCAACCGAAAGCTCTACTCTGGCATCATGGGTTTGGCAAATTGGAAAGCTGAAGGAATTCTTTCAGGATACCAGGAAATCATCTGTTCATGACCTTATCAAAGCCTAATCAGCGGAACCATTTTTCCTTACTTGTGGTTTGGGAGGACTTCCTCCTACCCACTGTGTTCTCTGTCACACCTAGACCAGCAAGCAACACCGCTGGTGTTCATATCCACCTTCAGCTGTTGAAGCTTTTCTCACCTTCTGACCTACGCGTTTCCCAGCAAATGGATCCAATCCAGTGGCATCAAACCGTCATGACGTGCTAATAAATTCTCACATCTCCTTCCAGAGTCCGTACCTTTCTGCCATTACATTCACCTGCTCACAAGAAAATTCCATTTGGAAATCTCACAACTGCTTCATTCCAGCATTTAATTCACATCAATTCTCTTTCCCTATCTCCCCAAACATTTTTCTTCCTGTGTTCTCTAGCCCTCTTGCCATACAGCCACCCACCTGACAGTCATTTCTAACCAGGCCACAAATCCTAAAGACATGAATAAATTGAATAATATATTACATTAAATAGCATATTATTACACTATAATAATGTTCTATTTCTATAACAATATTAGATTAGCAATGATAGTAATAATAGCAGATGATTTCTATGCACTAGACACTATAATTAGCTCTTTTAATCTTCATAAAATAATTGAGTTCAGCACTGTCATTATGTCCCTTTTATAGATGAGAAAAGCAAGGCACAGAGAGATTGAGGTACATCCCCAGGTCAGAGTCTTAAGAGTGAAATCAGAGTTAGGAACCAGTTCATCTGGCTCCAAAAAACAGACTATCTTATTCCTCCCGGCAGATTTTATTTACCTGAAATTAATTAATTAATTTTTTTTTCATATTTTGCCTAGAGTTAATATCTCCAGTCTTTTTCTTCTTAGTTCCATTCTTCACTTGAATATCATGTGGATCATTTTTAAATGGGAATCTGAACATGTGACTATTTTGCTTATTATCATTCAGTGACTCTCCATTTCTTTAGTGATAAAGCTCTACATTTAAGATCCAAAGCTCAGCACAGAGATCGCCTCTGACCTTGCTCTGATGTCCACTCCTCTATCTGTCATGGATAACTCTGGTAGTATCCTGGGAAGTCCAGCTCTTTCCCACCACTGGACCTTCAAGACGAAAAGTCCTCTGATCAGCGTTCTTTTCTCTCCCTTCTGCAGCTGGCTGACTCCTTTTAAGTGTCATCTCTTCCAAAACACGTTCTCCATTCCTCAGTTTTATTGAGATGCCTCTCATATGTTTTTTTCCCACCCACGTATGATTCTAACTCACTGTTTCACAGCTCTTCATGCATTTATAACTCTCCCAGTGGCACTAGCGTTTCTGGAGGGCAGGCATTCTGCCTTATTTCACTTGCAACTCTAGCACCTAAACCACACTTGCTTGTTAAATAAAGCAGCTGGAATTATAAAGGCGCTGGATGTCCCAAAGACTCGCTTAACTCTCTCCTGAATCCTTCATTCTCGGCTACTCTTCCAGAATAATAATTATTAACTACTGAAATACATTTGAAGTAGTCAAACTATTCACTGCATTCTACCAAACACAAACATTTCACAAAGAACAACCCCTGTACTGTGAACGCGAAGTCTCTTCTCAGGGAATGAGGAATGTTCACGGGTTTTAGCTGGGGATGTCAGAGATGTGTCTGTCTGGGCAGACCATTTCAGTTCAAGAATTAAATTATCAAAGTAGTTGTTCAACCACCTGATTAATCACAGGTTACGCCTTTATTTAATCATGTTCTATGCTTTGAGAACACAACTGGCATATTTCAAATTCATCAATTAATCATTCTTCTATAATAATCTAAGATAACAATCGATTATCTTCTATGATAATCTTCTTCTGAAACTCCACATAGTACACTTCATACAGTCTTGGACAAAATGGTTTCAAATTGAAGGAAACACTGCAAGTCCATATGGAGACTTACCATGAAGGACATCACAGTGTTTCCCAAATTAATAAAGGGATGTAAGTTTCCTTAGTGTCCAAATGCTTGGGAAAAAATGGAATATCCATTCAATACAAATATGTATGAATTCAATAAAATGACTATGTTGAAATACAGACAACACTAAGATATACTAACTGGCGTCTTAAACACATAAACATAGACAAACACATGAATCCCACAGCCACATGCGCTTGGGAAATTCTCCATTACATGGATGTTTTTGGAGGAGCAGGAGTAATCAGGCTTTATTATGCTAATGTTTGTTCCAACTTGTGAATAAGAAATGGATAGACAATGTGGCACCCTCCGTGGGAACCTATGTGACACTGTGGGAATTAGGCTTCTGAAATAACATCTAATGACATGGAGATGAATTCATAAAATATTAACAGTCAAAAACTAGGTTATAAAACAGTATAGCAGTATGATATTGTTTTCAACAAACAAAAAAATATACTCATATATTGAAAACAAGAGAATAAAAATAATACACATCAGAATATATATATATATATATATATATTATATACATATGCACACACAGACAGGGAGAAACAGATGGTTCTAATTTTCTGCTTTTCTCCTACCTATATTATCTAAACATTCTAGAATGTCTCGTGTTACTATTTTAATAAGACAAGTGAAATTTTATTAAAATTCCAAACTCTGGATTCCATCAACTAAAAAGAGAATTTATTGATTGAGATGAATTAGCAAATTACATTAGCAGAAAATAATAGAAACATTGATTTTTTTTTTTTTGCACTTGGTGTTTATAGCATCTTTGGCATGTATTCAGATACAGTTGTTAAGACTAGCAAAAAATTGCTTGGACTTGAGTAGTGAACAAAAAGAAAATAGTTCCTATAGCTAAAGGAGACCCTAAAATCTGGGTATCTTTTGGGACCGAAGCTGAGATTCACAGATCAAAGAACTGTTTTAAAAAAAGTATGCAATCAGGGGGCCTTACTTATTAGGGAATATATTTCCATAAAAATGAATCTGCAAGCTTGAGCAGTGTTAGAATTTTGAAAATACACTAAAATGAAGGGGGCTAATAGTATTATTATAGATGCAAATAAAAGGGGTAGTGGTCATGCTTAGGTTGGAAAAAAATGAAATAATTTATAATAACAAAAGCATTGTGTATTTCAAATCTAGACAACTTGTTTCAATGAGTCACATGAAAAAAATCCTTAAAGAATGATTTACAAAATAAAATGCAGTGAAAAAAGAAAGAGTCAGCTATTTCCTTAAGGATCTGCATTTCTGGACTTCCCTGGGGGTCCAGAGGTTAAGAGTCCAACCGCCAATGCAGCGGGTATGGGTTCAATCCCTGGCTGGGGAGCTGAGGTCCCACACGTCTCACGGCCAGAAAACCAAAACATAACATAGAAGCAATACCGTAACATATTCAATAAAGACTTATAAAATGATCCACATTGAACAAATCTTAGGAAACAATAAAAAAGCTACAACTCCCCCTGACCTGACTGATATTCACAAACAACCTTCTGATCTGGAATCTGACTTCTTGACTAGAGTTATCTAGAAAAGGTATCATGTGGAATTGGTGTTCTTTTTTTTTTTTTCCTTTTTTTAAAAAAATTTTATTTTATTTAACTTTACAATATTGTATTGGTTTTGCCAAGAATTGGTGTTCTTAGACCAGTCATACCTTCAGTTATAAGAGGCAGAGTTAACATTTTGACTCACAAATTAGCCTCTTGGGAATATTATTAACTTGACTCAATTCTGCAGATTGTGAAAACTGGTGAGACTTGATGGCATACCTTTTAAAACTTGAAAAATCACGAAATCCCATAAATCAGTCAGCCTCATCAGCAGGCCTAACTTTATAGCAAGGATAACTTTTCTTAATTAATCAACTGCTTCATTTTATAAGAAGGCAAGTTTGGAATAAATGAACCAGAGCTTTTCACCTTCTTAGACAAGTTGTATTCATCTAACAGTGTCCCATTGGGAAGAATGTCTGAAAATTTTATTTCTGTTAACTGTCACCTCCTCAAAAATCCCAGCAGAAACCTGCAAATCCCACAAAGTTAACTAAACATACTGCAGTAAGGGAGAAGACCCCTTGGACAGGGTTTGTTTTTTGTTTTTTTTTTTAATTAAGAATTTTAAAAAAGATTTTTGATATGAACCATTTTTTAAAGTCTTTACTGGATTTATTACAATATTGCTTCTTTTTTATTTTATTTATTTATTTATTTTTGGCTATGAGGAATGTGGGATCTTAGCTCCTGACTGGGGATTGAACCAGTATGCCCTCTATTGGAAGGCAATCTTAACCACTGGACTGTCCGTGAACTCCCTTGGACAGGGTCTTAAGAGTACCTTATCAGAAGAAGCTAGAGAAGCAAGCAGCTAAGTTATTTTTTGTTCATTCTCATTTTTTTTTTTTTTTACACAGGGATGAGAAAGTAGCTGGATCCCACTATCATTTAACAGGGACAGGAAATTCTGTTGGTTTCAGTTTCACACCTAACAAAGGCCCTTGACTACTGATAATCTTATCTCAATGAACCTATTATATACGCAAAGCTTAAAGCAGCAATAAAATCAACTGAACAAAGTGATGCTCATTCATTGAAGTCTCAGGTAGGCCCACACAATTTATACCTCCCAGCTCTTTATAAACTGAATGTTAAACGGAGTGACATTTTGCTCTAGAATGTATGAAAATGGAAACAAATGAGTTTAATAAACATAATGGGCTCTGACAACATGACTTCTGCAACAGATGTCCTATACTACTTCCTACACTTTCGGCCTTAAACAGCATCATTTGCTTGCCAAGATACAAACTGTTGCCAATATTCAGCTGCAGAATTTCCAACAGTAGGAAGCAGTGGAAAGAATTAAAACAGTTTAGTGCTTAATTTCCAAATAATCAAATGTCTTCTATCATTATAAAATGGAAGATGAAAAACAATACTGCTGCAAGTTCTTACTGTGTCAACTAGTTCATCAAGCAAAGAGGAGGTGTCTTTGGCAAAGACTGTTCTATATTTGGTAGCTGGATGATTAAAAAAAAAAATATTTCAACTCATTCCTCTACCTCAGCTAGCTAGCCAGCCAGCATGAGTTGAACACCTACTATATATATACAAAAGAAATAAATGCTATAACTCTTATCTAGGAAAAGAAATCATAAATCCATTTGATGTCCAGTTCATGCATCTTGGAAGGACTCACTTCAAACGACTGTACTGTGAGACAGAAATAAAACGTTGACACATTAGTGATCCTATTTGAAACCTGTGGTTGACTAACATTACAGTCAGTTTATATTCTGCTTATGCCATCACTTACTTCCCTATATTAATTAAGTTGTTAATGTTCTCTCTCAAGTGGATTACAAACCACGAGGTGGGCAGATACATACACATTCATCTTTGATTTATCCACAATGCCTAGTACATTGGTCTATGTATTGTAGGTGCTCAGTAAATAGTTGTTAAAAAAAGGACTTGAATTTATATTTCATAGTCATTAACTTTTAAAACTAGATATTGTCCCTGCATGATTATTAAATAGTGCCTCCTTTTACTCTCAAAAGCATCATTGTTTGGACTGTAAATTACCTGGCTATCATCTCACCCTGGAACTGCAAACAAATATACAAGGCTGGCTTAGCCACTAGCATGAAAACAATTCAAAGGCAAAGACCGAGTCTTATCCATAACTGCTTCCCCAAATCTGTCACAGTACCCCCACTTCTTTAGGGTTTACATTGATGACCCAAGAAATATTAACAAGTAATAGAGAAACTCAGATTTAATCACTCTGAATAAATCCCAGAGGAAACAAAATGGAAAAGAGTGATCGGCAAAGAATTAGGGAAGTAAAAGTATTGACCTGGATGTTCTCTTAAATTTAGATGACACGAAAGTTATGCCCATGTCCTCAAATCCATATAGCTGTGAAATATCTTTGCTATTGTCAGATGCCTCTAGATTCCTGGGTTCATTCAGCAAAATTCGAGGGTTATTTGTAACTAAAGGAAAGATCAAGAATAAGGATGCTGGTTATGGAGCCAAGTGACTTGGGTTTACAGTCCCATGCTGCCAAAAATGGCTTAGTAACACTAGAGGATTGATGACACCATTCTAGTATCGGTTTCCAGGACACTTAAGCTTTAATCATTCATTCAACGAGTATTTGTCAAGTTACTATTCTAGGTGTTGGGAATTCAGCCGGAAATAAAACAGACAAGTAAGTGTGCCTGCTTCCCTGGAATTGACCTTCCAGTAGAGGTAGGTAGATGATCAGATAACGAAGAGAAATATGTAAGAGCGGTGTTACGTGACAGAAACAAAAAAGCAGCAAAGAAAGAATACAAGGAGGTCAGGCATGGGGTCGGGAGGGGGACTCCTCGCTGCCCTGGAGCCCTTGGCGGCAGACTGTAGGAGATATGAGAGGTGGAAGTTTACCTGCTGTAACTGACTCCCGTGGAGATAAAGGGAAAGGATCCAATGCAGCTAACATGATACAGAACACAATTATCACTAAGATTCTACAAGTCCCTAAACTGAAACGTTTCTTTTAACTAATGGAAGAGACCCATGTGCTTTTCTGTCATGACTTGTTCCTTTGTTGATGGACTATTTGCTATTGTTAGTCACTAGACAACTCAATCGGAGAAGGCAATGGCACCCCACTCCAGTACTCTTGCCTGGAGAATCCCATGGACGGAGGAGCCTGGTGGGCTGCGGTCCATGCGGTCTCGAAGACTTGGACACAACTGAAGCGACTTAGCAGCAGCAGACAACTCAAGATAAGCAACTGTGATTTAGCAACTGCTTAAAATTTTCCTGTTAAGTGTGATGAATTAATCCCAAATCCAGGTAACACAGGATAAAAGGCAATCACAGAAAACATAAAGTGATAATAAATTAAGAGTAAATCAGTTAGAAGCAGCACAGGCCCTTGTTAACTATCTTAATTACTGATATTTAGTAACAGAAGCTGGTGCCAAAATTTTAAACACAGTCACCTCCCCTTTACTTATTCCCTTGAGACAAATATTCAATTACAAAGTCATGGATTAGTTACTACCAATAACAATTACAGCTAATATCTCCTGAGTATTTGATCAAGGAGTCTATAAAAGGCTCTGTGCTAAGAACTTTTTATGTAATAAGTTCCTGTAATTGGAAGACTTATTAGGAGTAATTGAAAATGTATTTTTCTCCTAACGCATGAACACTCTCCAAGGAGAAGCAAGTACCTGGTTCTGCTCAGGCCCCTCCTGGGATGAGAACCATCTGGCTTCACCAGGCAGCATCTCTGCTTTCAGCATATCCAAATATTGTAAAGTTCTTTGTATCAGACTAAAGTTGACCTTTCAACTTATACAATCTCTTGATCCTAAACTGGAAGTCAGTCAAAATCAAACATCATTCTTTTCTATTATGACAACCCTGTCATGATCCAAAGACAGCTTTCATCTCACCCTCTTCTTTTCTAGGCTACATATTTCCAGATCTTTTGATTGTTCTCAATATGTCATAGTTTCTAGATGCTTCACCATCCGGGCAACAGACTTCTGAACTTATTCCTGTTTGCTGATTCCTCTTCAACCTGTATCCAAAATTAAACCAATATTCCAGGTATGACATAACTATTATGGGGCAGAGAGAGACAATCATTTGCATTTCTCTGTTCACTATACAAACTTTAATTTGAAAAGGTACATGCACTTCGAAGTTCATAGCAGTACAATTCACAAGAGCCAAGACATGGAAGCAGCCTAAATGTCCGCTGACAGATGAATGGATAAAGAAAATGTGGTACATATACACAATGGAATATTCAGTTCAGTTGTTCAGTTGCTCAGTCATGTCCGACTCTCAGCTACCCCATGGACTGCAGCACGCCAGGCTTCCCTGTCCATCACCAACTCCTGAAGGATAGCTTTCCCTATTCATCACCAGTATCCCGAATGGAATATTACTCAGACTTTAAAATGAATGAAACAATGCTATTTGCAGCGACATGGGTAGACCTGGAGATTATCATACTAAGTGAAGGAAGTTAAACATAGAAAGGCAAACACAGCTTGATATCACTTTTATGTGTAATCTAAAAAAATGATATAAATGAACTTATTTATTAAACAGAAATAGACTCATAAACATAGAAAACAAACTTATGGTTACAAAAAGGAAAAGGTGAGTGAGGGATAAATTAGGAGTTTGGGATTAAGAGATACACATTACTATATATAAAACAGACAAACAACAGAGATCTACTGTACAGCACAGAGAACTATATTCAGTGTCCTATATAACTTATTATATGTAAGAATCAGAAAAAGTATACACACACACACACACACATGCATATATATGTGTGCAAATGTGCTCAGCTGCATCCAATCTTGCAATCCCATGGACTACAGCCCGCCAGAATCCTCTGTCCATGGAATTTTCCTGGCAAAGAATACGGGAGTGGGTTGCCATTTCCTAGATGCATCAACCCCAGGGATGATCCAGGGGATCTTTCCAACCCAAGGATTGAACCCACGTACGTCTCCGGCATTGTCAGGCAGATTCTTTACCACACGCCACCTGGGAAGCCCGTGTGTGTGTGTGCATGTATCACTGAATCACTTTGGGGAATGTCTTAAACACTGAAAATCAACTACTTCAATAAAAAATTAAAAAATAAATACATGAATGAAGCTTAAGACAGAAATCTCCCCATACTCTTAATCCATGTACTATCTTTCCTAGGAGTCCATAATCCAATTCAGATTAACTGCAAATTTAAAACTGCAGTTATGTTTATTAGCAAACTGTTCATCCTGACTATATTCCAGTTTGTTCCCTGTTGCTCTCAAGTCCATTTTCCTATATATTTGATTGGATGAATAATATTCTATTCCTTATTCAGTATTCTTTATTCCTTATTCTTCATTTATGATGTTCAACTAGCAGAAAAAAAAAAAATCTATTTAAGGGCCTCTCTGATGGCTCAGTGGTAAAGAATCCACCTACCAAAGCAGGAGACATGGGTTCCATCCCTGATCTGGGAAGATCCCACATTCCTCAAAGCAACCAAACCTGTGTGCCACAACTATTGACCCTGTACTCTGGAGCTAGGAAGCCGCAATTACTGAGCCCACCGGTGACAATTACTGAAGCCCATGTGCCCCAGAGCCATGCTCCGTAACAAGAGAAGCCACCACAACGAGAAACCTCCACGCCACCGTTAGACAGCAGCCCCCAATAGCCGCAACTAGAGAAAAGCCCATGCAGCAACCAGGACCCTGTGCAGCCAAAAATAAATAAACAAATAAAATTATTTTTAAAATACATATTTAATTGCATTTTCATCCAGCCCATATATCCATTATTTATACAATTATACCACAAGAGATCTTTTCACAAGCCTTACCAAGATAAAAATACACTTTTCACAGCACTTTCCTGATTTACCAGACAAGTGATAGTGAAGTTATGACTAATACTGTGTTGATTGGCAAATGCAAATAATGATGGGCTTTGGGACTACATATTTTTCTCAATCAGACTGAAAGCTCTGTGAGAGTGAAGCAAAAGGCAGCATCTTAAAAAAATCATTCACATATTAACTTTGAGGTACAAAAAACCAATTTAACACAGACCAAGACAGTGTACCTTGTGGGGAACACCAAATAGTGAACACTTATGGGGAATGAAAATATGGTTTGCCAATAGCAAGTAAACATAACAGATAATTTAGTGACAAAGCCTCAAGATAACAGCTCAGGACAAAAGAAAGAAGGTCAAATGGGATGACAAAAAGGATTGCAATATCAGGGTCTTTGAATTCAATCTGCCTTTTAAAGACTCCTTGATTAAACGAGAGACCTCACTCAGCTTGAAGAGTGATGCTTGGAGAACTTTCATAGGAAAATATACTGAGACTAAGAATGCTTAAATAAATTGGTACCATTTTGCTTTGAGATGAAAAGACAAGGGTGATTTTATGACATGACTTGGAGACCTTTTGCAAAGAATAATGATGTCTACTGCATTCCACCCTCTCTAAGGAAATAACACGTGGTTTTAAAGAGAAGCAGAGGGAACTGAATGAAGCAACACCGGAAGGTCATCTGACAATAGATGGCTATTAAGCTCTGGGAATTTGTTTGGAAGACTTTTGAAAATGTCCTCAGGGGCCCTTCCATCCACAGTCTACTGTCGCCAAGGCTCACATTTGAAGAACTCGAGCTAAGGATATACACCTGAAAATTAGGTGTCAGGAAAAGAAATCATTGACCCAAACCATCCTGAACATGTGCTACCAGAAGCAACGACACTTTTTTTTTCCTTATAACCTTTCCCTATTTTATAGAATTAAAAATCAATCATTTACTGATCAGTCAGAATAGGAAACTTTGAGACACACTAAAGGAGAAACACGTGGTCCCTACCCTCACAAAGCTTACAATGTTTTGGGGGAAAAAAAAAAGAGACTCAAACACATGCATAAGTTTGCAGTCAGCACGAGACAGTCCATGCTGAGACTCAGGCATGAAATGTTGTGAGAGCTCAGGGGAAAAAAAATCAATATTCACCTGGAAGTGCACTCATTCAGTTTACATAGCAACTCGTGCCCTCTGTCATTTACACAGACTTCAGAATCCCTGGCTAAAACTGATCGCACAGTCTCTACAATATGCATATGACAATCGTATGAGTTCTCTTACAAAGTTACACCAAACAGTAGAGAAAGACAGCAAATACTAATCCCAAGGGTTTATCTATTGTTACCTTCAAAGATGGCATGTTTGTATTTTTTTTTCCATAAAAGAAATGACAGCATTCTTGAAATGCCTGTTACATTTAGGAAAAATCATGTACTTAGTTGTTCTTCCCCATGGGAAGAAATCAATAGTGTTATTATATGGAGAAAGAAAGGCTAGGTCACTTCAATTATGTGAAGAGGAAAACCTAGGTCATCTGAACTACCAGTACCAGTGTTATTGCTGTAATGAAGGACAGAACGCAGTATCTAGAATTCATTTAACATGTGAATTTAAATGCAATTCCTTTTCCTACCATGAACAATGTTAATCCCCAAGAGAACAGATGGTACATATTTTAAATTATTCAATGAAGTGTGCTTTTTAAACCACAAATGTGTACTAGCAGAGTGAATACATCTGGCATTTAACCCTTGTTTATGTTTTTGCTCTCGTATGTTCTAACAGATAACCACAGTCGACTGAGAAGTACCCCTTTATTTCAGCTGTCGTTCTGGACACAAAGATAACAGAAAACAGCTAAAGGAGGGGAAAAAACCCAGGATTTGGCGTGAGGAGGCAAGAAGAAAAAATAAGAAAAGTAAAAGATAGCAAGAGAAAAAAAAGAAAATATGCATGATTTCTTGGGTGATACAAGGGTAATACTGAAAATGCAATCTTTAGCAAGTTACTAGGAACTAAGTTAGTTGAGATCAAGTAAGAAAGTATACGGGCTTCCCAGGTGGCGCAGTGGTAAAGAATCTGTCTGCCAATGCAGGAGATATGGGTTCGATCCCTTGGTTGGGAAAATTCCCTGGAGAAGGAAATGGCAACCTGGTCCAGTATTCTTGCCTAAAAAATTTCATGGACAGAGGAGCCTGGTGGGGAGTCCATGGGGGTCTCAAAGAGTCAGACATGACTGAGCAACTGGGCACCCGCACAAGTAAATATCTAATTCCAAACTCTAGTATCTTTCTTTCATGACACCTTCTCAGGTTTCATAGAGAACATACTCCAAGTGACCTGCATGCTTTAAAGGATCACAACACCTGAAGTACTTTGTCTTTTCATCTGGGGCCATTTACCCTTAGAACATGGTGAGAAAAAGAAAACAGCTCCAATCCTTTGGCCACCTGATGCGAAGAACTGAATCACTGGAAAAGACCCTGATACTAGGAAAGACTGAAGGCAGGAGAAGGGGATGAAAGAGGATGAGATGGTTGGACGGCATCACCGACTCAATGGATATGAGTCTGAGCAATCTCTGGCAGATAGTGAAGAATTGGGAAGCCTTGTGTGCTGTACAATGGGGTCACAAAGAGTCAAACGCAACACAGTGACTGAATAACAACAACAACATAAGAGAAACAAAGGGAAACACGACTGTAGGAAAGAGATGCGGGATGGAGTAGGTGACTTGGTCATCCTTGGACCACACATGGCTACTAGGCCTGAGTTTGACCAATACACTGTTAATTTTTTTTCCTTTTGATCCACCATTTAAAGCATACATGAAATGTCACATTAAAGTTGAGATCTGGGCTTCTTTTGAAAATGTATAAGGTCTAGGACATGGAAGCTGTCTTCCTAGATGGTGAATTAAACTGAAGCAGAGTATCAGCTACCTCCTTTGGATGGGGCAAGCATTCTTTGCTTTGACACAATTACTACCCAAGATATCTAGTTCAGACACATTTCCCATATTTGACCTTAAGACATTTTAAGTGAAACTTCAAGTGGAGAAAGGACTAAATCTGTTATCACCTGGTCAAATTTTAATCAGAACATTAGCTCTTGGCTAGAGTAAGTTCTGGCCTTCCTAGCTGCTGCTGCTGCTGCTGCTGCTAAGTCGCTTCAGTCGTGTCCAACGCTGTGCGACCCCATAGATGGCAGCCCACCAGCCTCCCCCATCCCTGGGATTCTCCAGGCAAGAACACTGGAGCGGGCTGCCATTTCCTTCTCCAATGCATGAAAGTGAAAGTGAAATCACGTGTCCGACTCCTAGCGATCCCATGGACTGTAGCCTACCAGGCTCCTCTGTCCATGGGATTTGCCAGGCAAGAGTACTGGAGTGGGTTGCCATTGCCTTCTCTGGGCCTTCCTAGCACAACATATCAATTCCAGGAATATTTTCAACTCTTTACAAAGCTTCACAGGAGCTCCGGAATTGCCTCATTAGTATGTATCAGCAACTTACTACAAAATTGTGAAAAAAATGCTTTCACTTATCAATACAGACTTACATTTAAACCAAGATCAAAAACTAGAGCCAATTCTTCTGAAGGAAGAAGCATTCAATATCAAATTTGGAAACACTTTCCCAATGGGAATGACATGTATTGGTGTTCTGGTTTATGGTGACATGTCTGAAGTTTCTAATGATTTTGTTCTCAATATTTATATGCCATTAAATTGCAGACTAAACTACCTGACTATATAGATTCCTGTTGCAATGTGTGAGATTGTAAAAACAGTCAATTATTTAATAAGAATTTAAGACATGACTTGAATAATATCAACTGATTTAGTTAAAATTATTTGAGATCATGTAGACAAAATAATACAGTGAAAAAACTATAACTTTTCAAATACTTTGAAACAACACTTAGGTGTAGCTTCGATCCAGTCTTACTCAAGTGATCAATACAGGAATTTAGAAGACTGTATCTCCCTCTGCCTCACAATATAATTTGTAATTATTAGCAATGTTAAAGAAGAGAAAGTGGAGAAAGTATGATGCGTAGCACACTGTCTCTATTTTAAAGTACTTTTTTGTCACTAACTATCTCACGTGGTCTTGTCATGGCTGTGTGTTGACGAGGCATAAAGGACGCCCATTGGTCTAAAGATAGAATCCCCGATAATTAAATAATGTACCTAGTATTATTTGTCAGTTTGATATTTCTTATATAACAGAGGCATTTGCTTAAAAGCATAATGTGGGTTTTTAAAAATTAGAAAGGACTGTAAAAGACCACCACAAAATAAATGACAGAGATGTAATGTACAGTACAAGGAATATAATCAGTCATATTATAATAACTCTGTAGGATGCATAATCTATTAAAAATATCAAATCACTATGTTTTACACTTAAAACTAATGTAATATTCTGAGCCAACTATACATCAATAAAAAAGAATAATTTAATTTGCTCATTGTGCTGTATATATAAAATGGACTTCTCAGGTGGCTCAGTGATAAAGGATCTACCTGCCAATGCAGGAGACTCAGGAGATGTGGGTTTGATCCCTGGGCCAAGAAGATCCCCTGGAGGAGGAGGAATTGGAAATCCACTGCAGTTTTCTTGCCTGGGAAATCCCATGGATTGAAGAAGTCTGGTGAGCCACAGTCCATGGGGTCACAAAAGTCAGACACGACTGAGTGTGTGTGCGTGTGCGTGCGCGCGCACACACACACACTATATATATATAGAATATCCATGTTATCAGATCAGATCTTATTATATGTAAATATTGTAGATAATCTATCATTCTATTTATATTCATTTTAGGTAATTACTAAATAAACTGTATATAAAGTAATGAGTATTCTTTTTCAAACACATACACCATACACAAATTCAAATTAGTTTCCTAAATGACTTATTCATTGAATGATTGAATGAATGAAGGAATGCTACTAGGGTTGAGGTCATTTTTGGAATAACCCTTTGGGAATTATCATTACAAACCATTTCCAGTGTTCCTAAGAAAACCGCTTCTTTATTTCAGAGTCATTTACCAACTGACCCACATATTAATGCCAAAGGACTTTTGGCAGCTTCATAGAAGGAGACCGACCTTCAGCAGATGGAGATTTGGCATCAATGAATTTAAAAGTAAGTGTAGCACAGACTCTGAAGGAAGGCTCAAAAGGAGAATCCCCAAAACATTTGAATAATGGCAACACGCCACAGGAATCATTTAGGAAGTCTCACTCTCTATTTGGTTAATGTATAAATTCTATTATGTTCTTGTCAACCTGTTTCCCTTCTATATTTTCATATGTGTGTGAAAAACAGTAAAGCAAAATCTGTATAATTTCGAGTCAATGTCAGATGTTATATATTTAGACTCTATGTCAGGGGAGATTTTAATTAAGTAAAAGCAACTAATAAACTGTCACATCAGAAGTACTGAATAATAATTATTGGTTTACTCATTCCTTTAATAACACCATCTGTGAAGGTAAATTAAAGATTCATTTTGGGGGAACTCTAACAAGGGTCAGATTTGTCAGACCGGGCCTTACGTTGGCAATTTATTACTGTGGGATGCATCAGACCTTGGGTGACCAGGCTTGATGTTATACGGACTCCTGCATTTAGGGTACAAAACCTAAGAATGTCACCTTCACTGAAAAGACTGCAACCGAGCCCATCAGCTTCTCTTTCCTGGAATCTGCCTCCGCCAACTCTTCCACCTAGCGAATGCCTAGCCATTCTTCAGGATTCCACTGTGGTTTCTACTCCTTTTACAAGACTGCTTGTTGGAAAGGACTGAGGCGTGAAGACAGAGAAGGCAATGCACACACTCTTTCACTCATCTATTAATTTACTGTTGTTGTTGAGTCGCTCAGTTGTGTCCGTCTCTTTGTGACCCCATGGACTGCAACACACCAGCCTTCCCTGTCTTCCAGTATCTTCCAGAGTTTGCTCACAGTCATGTCCATCAAGTCAGTGATGCCATCCAATCATCTCATCCTGTCATCCCTTCTCCTCTTGCCTTCAATCTTTCCTAGCATCAGGGTCTTTTCCAATGAGTCAGTTCTTCACATCAGGTGGCCAAAGAATTGAAGCTTCAGCTTCAGCATCAGTCTTTCCAATTAATATTCAGGGTTGATATCCTTGAAGACTGACTGGTTTGATCTCTTTGCAGTCCAAGGAACTCTCAAGAAACTTCTCCAGCACCCCAATTCAAAAGCATCAATTCTTCAGCGCTCAGCTTTCTCTGTGGTCCAACTCTCATTAATTCATTAGCAGTTACTAAATCAGGCTTACCTAATAGCACAGTTGGTAAAGAATCCACCTGCAATGCAGGAGACCCCTGTTCGATCCCTGGGTTGGGAAGATCCCTTGGAGAAGGGAAAGGCTACCCACTCCAGTATTCTGGCCTGGAGAATTCCATGGACTGTATAGTCCATGGCGTCGCAGAGTCAGACATGACTGAGCGACTTTCACTTTCAAATGCTTATGAAGGTTTCTCTGATATGTCAACCACACACCAGGGGCTCATACATTGCTCTAGCTCTCCAAGGTCCATAGTAGAATAAACGAGACAGACAAGGAAACCGAGCACAAGTGTGTTAAATGCTACTGGACTGTGTGAGTTTGTAAGCATTCCTAAGAAGAAACAGAGGGGTAATTTGTCACAATGAGAAAGTAATATTAGGGACAGCATGCGGGGCAGTACACAGAATATATGTTAAAACTTGAAGCCATTCTTACAATGAACTTGGAAGAACGTGATACGTTACGTTATTGTCAGAATGTAAATATTTACTGGCTTTCCAATCCCATTCCTGTGCAAGGGTTATACTTTCAGCCCCTCAATGCCAATCGCTACCATGAAACTCACTTTGGCCCATGGCTTGTAACTGGAAGAGATCTGTGGCATTTCTGAGCTCTAAAAGCCATTATGTGTGGAGACCTCCCTGGTGGTCCAGTGGTTAAGACACTGTGCTCCCAATGCAGGGGGCGTGGGTTTGATCCCTAGTCGGGGAACTAGGATCCCACATGCCGCAAGGTGTGGCCAAAAAGAAAATAAATATACAAAGCTATGTAAATCAACCATACATCAGACTTCAAAGAAAACAAAATTAAAAACAGTCATTACGTGACCCCACCATCTCTCCATCTTTTCTGACTCTTAGGAGGGGCTGGTCTCGGAATTGGCTCTGAATGGGCTGTTCCTTAAAAAAAGCGTAAGGAGCAGAGCAGCATCGACTAGCTAAGAACACGTTAACAAGAGCGAGAAACAAAACTGTGGTTGTAGCCGCTGAAATATCAGAGATGCTCGTTACCTCAGCAGAGCTGGGCTGAACTGCCAGAAACAAAGAATAAACTCACAGCTGTCAGGGGTAGGTTGGGGGCAGACGCTTCACTTTCTTCACACCAAGCGGGCTGACAAAAGGGAGCTTGCATTTGTAAAGGCAAAGGCATTTGGTGAAAGAAAATGACACCTTCTCTAGTTTGTCATGATGTTTTTGACAATAAACTCTAAAATCTTCTGGCTGCCATTTGAGCAAGGATCTCGATGCCAGGCTTCAGCACACCCTCAGCCACACTGAAGCTGTTTCCTGGTTCCTTTCTCTCTTCTCTGGGCTCAGTTGTCCCAAGTGCCTCAGGCGCTTCCCTGCTACTCTCCTAAGTCGTGCTTGGGGAGTGCTGGTTGAATGGGGAATGAAGTTCCTTGAATTTTCAACACACCAGGGTATCATTCTCAGCATCATTAAGACAATAATCCATGGAAATTTACCGCGGAAATAACTGCAACCACAATTCAAAGAACCATCTTCACAGTGGGGATTCTCAAATGTGTTTGTCCACCCCAGCCCCCTTGCCAACACAGAGAGCAGAGGGAGAGTATTTGTAGTTTGGGAACAAAAATAACGATAATAAAAAATAAAAATATCTTTCCCCAGGGGAATCTGTTACAACCCTTCACTTCCCATCCACAGGTCCTCTCTGGTTCCTAATTCCAAGTTGAGAGGTTGACAGGCCCTGCTTGACAGGTGTGAAATATGACTGATCACGTAATCATGCTTTTGATAAACCTAGCCCTACAAATATTAATTCCACTTGCAGTCATGGGCTCAAATGACTTTTAATGCCCTTTATCCAACAATTTTTCATTTTGCCTAGAGTCTCTGATCTGTCTGAGACGGCCCTGCTTTGCACCTGTTCCTTGATTTGCTCCAATTTCCTGTAAAAATTTTAATAGGAACAGGTGCAAAGCAGGGCCGTCTCAGACCAGAGATTCTGTTCTATTAGGTACAGAAATGGTGTGGACCTAACAGAAGCAGAAGATATTAAGAAGAGGTGGCAAGAATACACAGAAGAACTATACAAAAAAGATCTTTATGACCCAGATAACCATGATGGTATGACCAGTCACCTATAGACAGACATCTTGGAATGTGAAGTCAAGTGGACCTTAAGAAGCATCACTACGAACAAAGCTAGTGGGGGTGATGGAATTCCAGTTGAGTTATTTCAAATCCTAAAAGATGATGCTGTGAAAGTGCTGCACTCAATATGCCAGCAAATTTGGAAAACTCAGCAGTGGCCACAGGACTGGAAAAGGTCAGTTTTCATTCCAATCCTAAAGAAAGGCAGTGCCAAAGAATGCTCAAACTACCACACAATTGCACTCCTCTCACATGCTAGCAAAGTAATGCTCAAAATCCTACAAGCCAGGCTTCAACAGTACGTGAACGGTGAACTTCCAGATGTTCAAACCAGATTTAGAAAAGGCAGAGGAACCAGAGATCAAATGGCCAAAACCTGTTGAACTATTGAAAAAACACGAGAGTTCCAGAAAAACACCTGGTTCTGCTTTATTGACTATGCCAAAGACTTTGACTGTATGGATCACAACAAGCTGTGGGAAATTCTTAAAGAGATGGGAATAACAGACCACCTTATCTGCCTCCTGAGAAATCTGTATGCAGGTCAAGAAGAAACAGTTAGAGCTCAACATGGAACAACAAACTGGTTTCAAATTAGGAAAGGAGTACGTCAAGGCATGTATTGTCTGTCACCCTGCTTATTTAACTTACAGGCAGAGTACATCATGCAAAATACTGGGCTGGATGAAGCACAAGCTGGAATCAAGATTGCCGGGAGAAATAACAATAACCTCAGATATGCAGATGACACCACCCTTATGGCAGAAAGTGAAAAAGAACTAAAGAGTTTCTTGATGAAAGTGAAAGAGGAGAGTGAAAACGTTGGTTTAAAACTCAATATTCAGAAAACTAAGATCATGGCATCCAATTCCATCACTTCATGGCAAATAGATGGAGAAACAATGGAAACAGTAACCGATTTTATTTGGGGGGGCTCTAAAATCACTGCAGATGGTGACCACAGCCATGAAATTAAAAGACGCTTGCTCCTTGGAAGAAAAGCCATGCCAAACCTAGACATCATATTAAAAAGCAGAGACATTACTTTGCCAACAAAAGTCCATCTAGTTAGGGCTATGGTTTTTCTAGTAGTCAAGATTGGATGTGAGAGTTGGACCATAAAGAAAGCTGAGCACTGAAGAACTGATGCTTTTGAACTGTGGTGTTGGAGAAGACTCTTGAGAGTCCCTTGGACTGCAAGAAGATCCAACCAGTCAATCCTAAAGGAAATCAGTCCTGAATACTCATTGGAAGGACTGATGCTGAAGCTGAAACTCCAATACTTTTCCTACCTGATGCGAAGAACAGTCTCATTGGAAAAGACCCTGATGCTGGGAAAGACTGAAGGCAGGAAGAGAAGGGAACGACAGAGGATGAGATAGTTGGATGGCATCACCGACTCTATGGACATGAGTTTCAGTAAGCTCTGGGAGTTGGTGATGAACAGGGAAGCCTGACATGCCGCAGTCCATGGGGTCGCAAATAGTCGGTCATGACTGAGTAACCAAACTGAACTGAACTTTTCCTCTAGACAGCAAATTATTTGGCCACTGTAAATCTAGACTCATAATCAAAAATGTTTAGGCCCAGGAAGGTTTGTGCCAGGAATTTTCCATAGCACTCTCTCACTCTCTCACACTAGGTTTATACAGCTTTCTTCTCAGGTTTCCCCCTCTGAATGTGCCAAAAAACAAAACAAAACAAACTTTAAAAATGCCCTAAAAATATCTTGAACTCACTGTACAAATGTATCCCTTACTGAGTCTTGGAGACTTTATATTAATTATCTGAATCAAACTCCCTTCTCTTATCCCTCTTTTCTTACCTGTCATGAATTCCTTGCAAGAAGAGAGATAAAAGACAAGTAATTATGGGTTAGGATTCAAAAGAATAACTTTGTTTTCAATATTTTAAAAATGCCTACATTCTTTATGTGGTTAAATTGCATAGATTTTTCCAGTCTAACATCTCACGTTGGGGGATGGTGGTGTGCCTGAAACGATGACAGCAGCAAGGAAAGGCCACCTGCTTCTTAGTGACCCCCATGCCCAATCTTTGTTGGGAAGCAGTGAGGAAACTCCACAGAATGACTTGATTTCCTCACATTCCTTCAACTTACATGGCACTATCTGCAAGGCCTCTTTAAGCACAAAGATTTGGACTGATTCCTGATATTACAGTCATCCAAGGGCACACATGCATTTGCCAGTAGTAGCTACCTGATGGAATTCAGTTTCTCTGTGTATTTGACATTTGGCAGTATTTCTTCAGCATTCCGGCTGTATGCACCATACTGACATCCAAGAGCAAGGCAATTTTTGGTTTATTTTAAGGTAAAATGTTAAGCCAACAGCTCTATTTTGACTATGCAAATGTTCACCTAGTGCCAACTGATTAGCATTTTTAAGGCAAAGAATTTGGAAGCGATGGTATGTTAGGCATGTTACACTTAGTGTGAAGGAGAATCGTGTATTTCCTGAGGCTTTTGTGGTGCCACAATCACTCTCTGCCCATAGGTAAAATTGAGGAACATGTGAAGACTTTTTTAAGAAAAGTTTTTTGTTTTTTTTTTTTTAAGTAAAACATCTTAATTCTTCTCAAGAAGTTAACAACTCACTTTATCAATTTGTCAGTATAGGCTGGTAACAAAAGGAACCTGGCAGGTCAGCATTTCAGCACAGAGTGTGCCATCTAGTGGCTAAAGGAGGGACTGTGGCCACAGGTCTAGCAGCATCAACAATAAAACGCAGAAGCAAAGCTGTTAATATTCCTTAAACAACTGTAACTCAAGCACCATACCTACATTTTAAAATTCTAACAACTATCAATCAGCTCTCTCTCCCATTTTCCCTAAGGACTGTAGCAAATGTCTTTTCTTCTTTCTTCTCAGTTGACTCCCCACTTCCCACACACAGCAGATGATATTCCTCCTCAAAGAGAAAATAGTAACGATCAAAAACGAACGTTCCTCATGTCCAGCCACCCAGCTGACAAACTCATCCACGCCCACATGGATGATTTCCATTTTCCTTCCCACTACCACCTTAGGCAAACCGTGCCCACCTATGCTTCAGATCTCAGTCCTGCCGACACCTTCAGAAACTCAGCTCTATCCAAGAGCTCTGGTGTTCTTCCTCTTCACCAAATCTTCCTCTTAAGCAAGTCCAAGAAATGGAATCAGTATTTCCCATCTTATACTTCCCTTGCTCCAATCCTACTTCATCCAGATACCTCCATACCTCTTCTTTGTTTTCTTTAGACTATTTTGATTCCTCTTGCACATTTTCACCTCAACCTACCTCCATCTTTTCTGCTCCCAACATTATGGAAATATATTTCACCAGGTCATCCTCTGACCTACATTTCACCACATCCCGCTAACATTTTCAGAACTGCTGATCAAGCCCTCCTTTCTGAAGCACCCCTTTTTTTCTTGGCTGTCTTGTCCTTCTGATGTTGCATAGCCTCTGGTGGTTGATCTCATTGACTCACCAAGGCTATCTATGGATGGACAGACCACAATCAATGTCTCTAGTTCTGATCTGTCTCCTGAACTTCCGACATACATATCATACCTGGCTCCTGGCAGCTTCATCTGGAGACACCCATTGTATATTTCAAGTTCAACCATACTCAAAATTCTCCCCCAGTATTCTCTTCTGCAGTGAATAGCACCCCGTGACCCTATTTTGAATCCTGGGAACAGGATTAACTCCTTCTTCAACCTTGTCTATAGGGCCTATCAATTACCAAGACATGCAGTTTCCACTTCTCTTCATTTCTAAAATTGGTTTTTCTATTGGTATGTCATCACAGTGTTCCACCATCATACTATTCCACTATTGCTGTCTGCCAGTCTCCTAAAGGTTTCTTTGCCTCCTTTCTGAACAATTTTTTAGCCACTGACATTAGAAAACACAGGTGCCCATATCATTCCACAGCAATATCTACTAATTGGTTTGCATTCCAAATCCTTAAGGGGCTTCCCTCATAGGTCAATTGGTAAAGAATATACCTGCAATGCAGGAGACCCCGGTTTGATTCCTTGGTTGGGAAGATCCACTGGAGAAGGGATAGGCTACTCACTCCAGTATTCTTGGGCTTCCCTTGTGGCTCAGCTGGTAAAGAATCTGCCTGCAATGTGGGAGACCTCAGTTCAATCCCTGGGTTGGGAAAATCCCCTGGAGAAGGGAAAGGCTACCCACTCCAGTATTCTGGCCTGGAGAATCCCATGGACTGTATAGTCCATGGGGTCACAAAGAGTCGGACATGACTGAGTGACTTTCACTTCACTTCACCAAATCCTTAAAGTTTGAAAACCCTATCATATCCTATTCTTCCCTCACTCTCCCTTATAGTCACACTCCAGTCATCCACATGCCTTTAGTTCCTTAAACATGTCTCATTTCTTTTCCTCTTGCCACACGATCTAGAACATTATTCCTGTTCTCCATCGATAGATTCCTACTCATACCAGAGGCTTTGGTCTAAATGCTACTTTCTTAGGTAAACCTTTTTTGACTACTTCTAACATAGAGTTTTGCCTTTATCACTTTTCTCAAGACTTAAACAGCACTCATCTAAGAAGAGAGAATGTCCAACTCCTTGTGACCCCATGGACTATACAGTCCATGGAATTTGCCAGGCCAGAATATTAGAGTGGATAGTCATTCCCTTCTCCAGGGGTTCTTCCCAACCTAGGGATCAAATCCAGGTCTCCTGCACTGCAGGCAGATTCTTTACCAGCTGAGCCACCAGGGAAGCCCACTACCTATTTCAGAAGGAGTGTTTTTTAATAGGTATAATTCAGGCAGGTGATCAAAGAGGTGAGATGCCAAATAGGGAGTGTGAGGCAATCCAGAGGGTGTATCTGCAGCAAGCTACTTCCACCTCTGGTCTGGAAGAACAACAGGAAGGTCAACTCTAGGGGTCACCTGGCTGAGGCTGGAGGCAATAAGCCACTGTCTGTGATGCTCCTTGGACAGAGAGAGGGAAACATCGTGGACTCTCTCTCCCCAAATGTTCGCCCAGGGTCTCCCAGACACCAAATCCACCTAGCAACCAACAGGCACGGCCGCCTGGGACCTGCAGCTTTCAAGGGTTTGCTGCTGCTGCTGCTGCTGCTGCTAAGTCGCTTCAGTCGTGTCCGACTCTGTGCGACCCCAGAGACGGCAGCCCACCAGGCTCCCCCGTCCCTGGGATTCTCCAGGCAAGAACACTGGAGTGGGCTGCCATTTCCTTCTCCAATGCATGAAAGTGAAAAGCGAAAGTGAAGTCGCTCAGTCGTGTCCGACTCTTAGCGACCCCATGGACTGCAGCCTACCAGGCTCCTCCGTCCATGGGATTCTCCAGGCAAGAGTACTGGAGTGGGGTGCCATTGCCTTCTCCTTTCAAGGGGTTAGCCTCTCACAAATAAAGACAGAAGAGAAGAAGATCAAGAAACGGATCTGAGAGCAAACAAGCCAAAGGCCCGCACAAAAACATTCGCCAAACTTGATGTCATTACTTACTAGAATTTTTCACCTGTTACCGACGGCAAGCTCCATGGACACAAAGATCCTGATGGATCTGGGATGCCAGGTTTCCCCTCTTGTCTAGAAAAATACTTCATACTCAAGAAGCATTCAGTAAAAACTGGCTGAATGAACAAATGATATACTATATAAATACAATACCATTGTTCGTTTTATCAGATGGGAATAGTGAGGCCCAGAAAGAAAAAAAATAAATACGCGGGGTCCCACAGCAAACAAGAGTCCTTACTCTCCTTACTACGCCGTATTGACTGTGCAAGCTGTCTCACACGAGTTAGCTTTCTGATTGTTTCTCAGAATGCACTGATGAGAAAAGCATACAGCCATTCATTGGTGGTTGTGATTCATATTACTGATTATTTTTCAATCTTCTACTTACTCATTTATCCACTCAACACACATGTACTGAGGATCTAAATGAGTTTGGCTACACTGAAAACTGTGTGGGAAGTAATGATCAACTGTATTCAACATTATATGACCAGAGCTTTAATGCCTTGTTCTTAATCAGCAAAACAGGCCTCCAATATACATTTGGTGAATGAGTTATTGCAGAAGCAATTTTGAATTTATGCTATCTGCTCAAGATAAAAGGAGACAACTCTTGACAGTAAGTCATTCTGAAACTTCACTGGAAAGAGGTTTGCAAATCAATCAAGAGATACTAAACATCAGAGGGTGTATCACCAAAACAAAGTTAGAACTAATGTCTGCTTCCTGAACTCACACTCTCCTCTGTATGTCCCCTGGGCACTGTCCGTGGCTGGCATCCCTACCCCTTCAGTGTTTGCTGAACTGCTTTCCGTGCTAAAAATCAAGCCAGAAAACACATTTTGGAAATAACTATACTGTTGACGAATGAATGATTTTAAACCATTATCAAGTCATCTCAGAGAGACCCCGAGAGACAGTTGAGCTGACTCTAAACACACACACACACACACACACACACACACACACAAATATAAATCTGTTAGATAAGACAATGTACTCTTTTAGTGTTCTGATGAATTCTGAAATAAACTGGTTGAAATTTTCCACTTCGTTGGATTTTATTTTTTCATTGCATCAATAGAGTCTTATAGGTTTAAAAGTAATCAGTTTAATTATAAAGGTTTATAAAAATTAAAAATATATTTAGAAAATAAGAATAACCAAAGAGAGTGCTATGTAACTGAACCTAAGGTATCCCATTTCCTGATTGGGAAAATAAGACTGAAAGTGTCTCATGGAACTGAAGAATAACAATCAAGTACGGGACAGTTCTCCAGTACTCTTGCCTGGAAAATCCCATGGACGGAGGAGCCTGGTAGGCTGCAGTCCATGGGGTCGCTAACAGTCGGACACAACTGAGCAACTTCGATTTCACTTTTCACTTTCATGCACTGGAGAAGGAAATGGCAACCCACTCCAGCGTTCTTGCCTGGAGAATCCCAGGGATGGGGGAGCCTGGTGAGCTGCCGTCTATGGGGTTGCACAGAGTCGGATATGACTGACGCGACTTAGCAGCAGCAGCAGGGGACAGTTAAGCCTCCCAAGTGGCTCAGTGCTAAAGAATCCACCCGCCAATTGCAGGAGACCCAGGTTTGATCCCTGGGTTGGGAAGATCCCCTGGCAGAGGAAATAGCAACCCACTCCAGTATTCTTGCCTGGAGAATCCCATGGACAGAGGAGCCTTGTGGGCTACAGTCCATAGTATCACAAGAATTGGACACAACTTAATTATGAAACAACAACAAGGGGACAGGTAACCAAGCTGGGGAAAGAAAACCCATTTAAACTGGTGTCTTGTTAATTTATAGCTATCTTGGGACATGGTAAATCCTACATCTCCTTTCTGCCAAATAAAATGGCATTCATAAAAAGAATAGAGAAAGTTTAACTGACATATTTCTGCTTGTTTTAATACTTTTTGATCTGCAATGAAATCTTATTTCTTTCATTTACATGAAACTTTTCAATGAGATCGCAGTGTCATTCGCCAATCTTATATTTTATTGGTAATGTGAAAAGGCATAATTTGCATGATTCAGAAAGTGGTAAGAAAAATTAACTATAAAGTTGTTTGCTAATTATAGTTTATGTTTATCTTTAAATAATTAATATATATTTTCCTTCATTATAAAATGTGATTGAATTTGTAATGAATGTCATGAATTTGTTCTTTCAGGATAAAAACTGTTCTCTACTGACCCTCTAAGATTGATTCTCTAAGCCAGATTTTAAGTTTCACTGTTATCAAAGCAGAAAGTTATTCTTAAATAACTTGAGGAGAAAACTGTGTTAAAGTTTAAACAATGCTGTTTCAAAGGACCAGGCTAATTTTTTTAAGTATTCATTTATCAGAGGAGGGGCATCATTCTAATAGGTAAAATACTCTTCAGAAGTGCCTATATTTCTTTTCTATCTTGATAGTCCAATAGCACTTACCTATCTCATGTTCTATTCAATCAGGCTCCACATCCAGTGGTTCTCATCTCAGGCTGCAGACTTGACCCCTATCCTAACCATTTAATAGAATAAAATATGTCCTTGGTGGGGAGCAGGCAGCAGTATCTTTAATGATACCCAGGTGAAACTACTCTACAGTCAAGGTTTCAATCTAACAGGAATTTGAAAGAGCTTAGCTAGGTCAGCGGAGAAGGCAATGGCACCCCACTCCAGTACTCTTGCCTGGAAAATCCCATGGACGGAGGAGCCCGGTAGGCTGCAGTCCATGGGGTCGCTGAGGGTCGGACACAACTGAGTGACTTCACTATCACTTTTCACTTTCATGCATTGGAGAAGGAAATGGCAACCCACTCCAGTGTTCTTGCCTAGAGAATCCCAGGGACGGGGGAGACTGGTGGGCTGTCTATGGGGTCACATAGAGTCGGACATGACTGAAGTGACTTAGCAGAAGCAGCAGTAGCAGCTAGGTCAGTGGAGAAGGCAATGGCACCCCATTCCAGTACTCTTGCCTGGAAAATCCCATGGACGGAGGAGCCTAGAAGGCTGCAGTCCATGGGATCGCTGAGGGTCGGACACGACGGAGCGACTTCACTTTCACTTTTCACTTTCATGCATTGGAGAAGGAAATGGCAACCCACTCCAGTGTTCTTGCCTGGAGAATCCCAGGGACAGGGCACCCTGGTGGGCTGCTGTCTATGGGGTCGCACAGAGTCGGACACGACTGAAGTGACTTAGCAGCAGCAGCTAGGTCAGATGATCCCATGACACTAAAACCCCACCAAACGTAGCTACTAAGTTCAAGTAGTCTAAAAGTCTAATTAACTTTACAGCTTTTATTAGGCACCACTTAATGTATTCAGTCTACTTGACTCTTTCAGCTGTGGAAGGAGAGCTGACTCAGTCCTGTGTGGTTTTTAACTATTCATCTATCCCCAACCCACTGATGTAGCTAAGGACACACTTGGCAGTAGACTGCACATTAGGACAAAATTTTATGCACCATTTCAGAGTCCCCAGACCATGTGAACCCAGCCATTGATTCCTCTAAGCCACAAATCTAGGAACAAGAGCTCATTTACCATCAGGCAAACTTCAAATCAGTATAAGGGAGACTTTCTAACAATCAGAGCTACCTTAAGATATAATATTCAATGCTTGAATAAAGAAGACCTTAAATGGGAAAAAAAAATGATGACCATGTGGAAATAACATAGAAAAGAATTTAGAAAATGAATATAAGAGAAAAAAAATACAGACTAAAATTATATATGTGCTTTCCCAAGAGGCAGCAGTTGAAACTAAATATGAAATAACTGAATGGTTCAAAATCGGGAAAGGAGTATGACAAGGATGTATATTGTCACCTTGCTTACTTAACTTATGTGTAGAGTACATTATGGGAAATGATGGGCCTGATGAAACACAAGCTGGAATTGAGTTTACTGGGAGAAATATCAACAACCTCAGATATGCACACAATACTACTCTAACGGCAAAAAGTGAAGAGGAACTAAAGAGCCTCTTGATGAAGGTGAAAGAGGAGAGTGAAAAAGTGGATTGAAACTTGACATTCAAAAAATGAAGACCATGGCATCCAGTCCTATTACTTTATGGCAAATAGAAGGGGAAAAAGTGGAAGTAGTGACAGATTTTTTTCTTGGGCTCCAAAATCACTACCGACTATGACTGTAGCCATGAAATTAAAAGATGTGTGCTTCTTGGAAGGAAAGATATGACAAATCTATAGAGCATATTAAAAAGTGGAGACATCACTTTACAGACAAAAGTCTGTGTAGTCAAAGTTACGGTTTTTCCTGTAGTCATGTATGGATGTCAAAGCTGGACCATAAAGAAGGCTGAGTGCTGAAGAATTGATGTTTTTAAATTGTGATGCTGGAGAAAACTCTTAAGGGTTTGAAAACTTAAACTTAAAACAGAAAACTTAAAACTTAAACAGAAAACTCTTACTGTCCCTTGGACAGTAAGGTGGAAAACTCTGATATCAACCCTAAATATTATTTGGAGGACTGATGCTGAAGCTGAAGCTCCAATACTATGGCCATCTTATGCAAAGAGCCGACTCCCTGGAAAAGACCCTGATGCTGGGAAAGATAGAAGATAAAAGGAGAAGGAGGTGGCAGAGGATGAGATGATTTGATAGCATCACTTAGTGGACATGTATTTGAGCAAACTCAGAGAGACCATGGAGAACAGAGGAGCCTGGTATGTTGCAGTCCATGGGGTCGTAAAGAGTCTAACACGACTTATCGACTGAACAACAGCAACAACAAATATATAGATATGAATTGGAAAGAAATATAAAATATAAAAATCCATAAGAAAATGGACTAGCATTTTATTGTAAAATTCTTTTAATAAAATTATAGCATATTGTATATAAAAATATAATAGGTAAATTTTATGTAGTTAAAATGATGATTTTTATTCTCTTGCCTTTGTGGAAGACATGGGCAGGATTAAAAAACACCAAATTACACTGAGGAAGGTATTGCAGAAACCAGCTGTGTTACAAAAATAAATAAAGGTCACTAAACCAAGAAGTGATGCCAAGATGTCAGCTTTGTTACTATTCAAGCCTATCTAGGAATAATGATTTAACTAGGAGAATATCATGTGTGATATGGTCCAAAATCAACTTGATCATTCACACTGGGTTAATTAGACAATGAACAAACCGTTGGCAGCTTCCCACCTCTCTCATCTGGAGAAGTTCCCTCCCATCCCCCCCACACACCCTCAGCATCCCATGAGACTGGTACCTAACCTTCTCCTGGCTGAAGGGACTGTGACTTCTCATACTTCCCTAGGTCTCCAGGGTTGGGCATCTAGCATTGCTAGACAACTCCTCTAAAGCCATGATATCTAAATTGAGATAATCTGGCAACAAGAGGAATGTCGGAACCCTCAGTGACCAGTTTCCTCTCTACATCAGCCCTAAAAATGGGACAGCAAGAAAGAGGATTGATTCAGGGCCAGGGGGATCACTGCCTCCTCTGTTTTTACCACTGATCACTAAGACACTAGAAGCCTGTTCCTTATTACACACTGACTGTGCTGTGGTCCATGAGCTCTGCCAGGGAACTTGGCCACCATGAAGGAACCCACTTATCCTCAGGGTGAGACAGGGAGGGTGTTAAGCTTTCTCAGGCAAATCAGGTGCAAAATGACCCAAACTTTGTGGACACTCTCAATTACCTAGGGCTTCTCTTAGGGAATAAACTGCTTTATTCTTCATATGAAGTTTATGAAGTTCTTCATATGAATCTATGAAGTTTATGATTTCATAGATAGAGTAACATGTATTAATATAGATAAATACAATACAAACTTTATGCTAGATACAATGATTTTTATTCTCTTGCCTTTGTGGAAGATATGGCAGACATTTTATATTTAAACAAGTTTGTTTAAAAATATGTAGCAAACTTCCATTTCATTAAAAAATGATATACATATTTACATGTACCCAAAAAGTCTAGCGATACATAAGAAGGTCTTAGAAACAGTTATCTAAGGGCATAGAAAGTAGCGAACATGGTTTTCTCTAAATCTTATATTTCTGCAATGCTCAGATGTTTCACAAAAGGATTATGAAAAGTGAAAGTGTTAAGTGGCTCAGTCATATACGAATCTTTTCGATCCCGTGGACTGTAGCCTGCCAGGCTCCTCTGTCCATGGAATTCTCCAGGCAAGAATACTGGAATGGGTAGCCATTCCCTTCTACGGGGGATCTTCCCGACCCAGAATCTCTCGCAAGAATCGCAAGCAGATTCTTTACCTTCTGAGCCACCAGGGAAGCCCACAAAAGGGTTACAATAGTTTTATAATCAAGAAAAAATAAAATAACATTAAAAATGAAAACATTAATTTTTTTTAGAGTTTTATTTCCTAAAGGATAATATACAAAAGAGTTATTTGGTAATTTAGAAATCACTCTCTAAACCATTTTGGCTGTCTACTAAGCCAAAATGTTTTGACTCTTGCCTGCGTTCAGTTCAGCTAAGAACAGCACAAAATGATAAAACCCTGAACAACTTACAGAGCAAACTTTGTATTTTTTCTATTGAATTGGTTATCTGCCTGCTTTTTCAGCTCTATCAGATCCAGTATACCTGCGTAGGCCTTAACAACCCTTGCCTCAGAGGAAACTAGACATTCCCAAAATAGACATTTCTTAATTTCTTTGAATATGCCACCTTGGAAGTTGGACAGATTTTTCTGAAATGTGGTGACCCTTTCCAAAGGCTCCCAGTAGAATCTCCTCCTGATCATATCAGGTCCCTATTTTTTGTGCATTTTAAGAGATCTTAATGGAAAAAGAGATTGAATGCTTGGAATTTAATGAAAAAGTTACTAGTAATTTGTTAACAAACAGACTGGCCCTATGATTGGTATCTGTAAGCTATCATTAAGAGGTTAGCTATACTGTGAAGGTCAGGTTAAGTAACAAGAGATAATATCATAAGACGGTAATCATTGGAACTCCTCTGGTGATCCAGTGCTTAAGACTTCAGCTTCCACTGCAGGGGGCACAAGTTTCCTCCCTGGTTAGAGAACTAAGATCCCACAGGCCATGTGGCATGGCCAAAAAAAAAAAAAAATTAGCATTCATAACATTGTTTAGAATGAGCAGATTACCACACTAGTTAAGCAATTTTTAATAGTCAACTGTTCTTTTACTAAAGATAAACAAGTAAACACTTCTGAGAAGAGCAAGTAGAACAACTTAAACTAATTTATTTCCATAACTCTTTCCCTAATTGCTTTTGTCTCAACTGTATCATCACATTGTCTGTCCAACTGCATCACTTGACAAAACAATTTCTGTGAATTCTGTAATTTACCCTGGCAAGCTTAGTGTCTCTAAATGGTGCCAAGATACCCCAGGTGTTTCTTGTTTGGGTGGCAGACATCAATTAAACAAAGTGCAGGCTATTCCTCTACCTTCCCAACAGCCCCTCCTGCACATCAGAACATTTCTGAGCATCCTGGAATTTTGTGAGAGTCAAATGATACAATCCTACATTCACATCATTTTTTTTTTCACATACACAAAACTCAGTCTTTGTTAAGATGTTATCTTAAGATGTCATCTTTATCAAGATGCATTTTCTTCTTAAACATGCAGCATATACAACCAAAAACACTTTTTTTGACCGTGGATAAATTCACTTGTGTGTGTTTGACTTGTTTAGCTCGATATCCAGCATGAAACCTACTTATGAGGTGGAGAGCCAATAAGAGGAATCTGAACTGGTACACCAAGAAGATGTCTTTGGATATAAGCTTTCCAATAATGTTATATTTAACAGTAGAAAAACCTGCCTCTTTAGTATGTGGAATTAACATTCTATTTTCTGGCATTCCATCATTGCTAATATGATGCCAGAACAGTAAAAACAAAGGAAGCAGTGGAGGCAGTTCCGGAAGGAACTCAGGTGAATCAGTAATCTCAGCCCCGCTTTCTCAGTTAAACTGGATCAGGCTGACTTGTGTTGTTTGCACCAAAAATTTGAAGTAACATTTTTTCTTTAGCTTACTTAGTAACTATTAAACCGTACCCCATAAGCAAACAGCAGCAAATGGAGCAGGATGAGTACATCGAGGCAATCGCTTTTCATAAGGCAACTGTCAGCAATCTACAGACGCATTTTCTTTCATCACTGTTTATTTAAACTTCATACCTGGAGCTATCTGTATCCTTTACTCCTATAGGCTTTATGAATAGTTGTTTATGAAGTTGTAGTAACTAAAACCCTTTTGTTAGTCACGAAATTCAATTAAATGTATTACATATCCAGTAGGCATCGTCATAATTCAAGGTTAACCCGAGGGCCTCCTCTCGGAAATTGGATAAAATGCTGTTTTACTTAAACTGGGATTTGTAAGAGGGACTCAGCTGGAATGACAGGATGAAGATGCATTCATTCACATCATACTGAAATGTGAGCTAGTTGTGAAACTTATGTATTATATGGGAATCTTCCAGTTTCCTACACGCAATATGAATCTTTACTGATTACACCAACCTCTTGTTTCAAATGGTTGCCATAGAAAGCTTTAAGAAGAAATGGAAAATGAGGTTAAATTTACATATATAGAATTTCCAAGTAAGATTTCTTGCCAGTGAAACAAAGCAAAAGTTTCTCATTATTAAAATTTATGACTGGTACCAACCTAGCTCACAGAATGTTCCCAGGATCAAGAGGGGTGGTTGTCCCCTCCCTGAATCACATACTCCTTATTAGCTTTCTACTAAAACCAGGTGGCCAAGGGTTTATCTCTGACAGTAAAGGTGCTCTGAGGGAATTATAACAGTCATTCTATTGTATGAAATTTCCTCTGCTAGACCAAGCAACTCCTCAGTGAAATTAGGGAAGAGTTTGTCAGAAAATTTTTCTGCTAATTGGGTCAAATTAGCAGCTATAATTGGAAGTTTAAATCAACATTCCTTTTTAAGTGTTACTGATTCAGAGAATAGAACATGTTGGGACCTTAAAGAATCTTAGGTCATTCTGGGACCATGTGCAAAATTAATGCAATGAAAACACCCATAACGTGGGAAACGTCAGGGTGTCTGCTGTATATACACATACTCTGAATTTCTATTTTTTTTGCAAAGGTAAAGCAGGAGAAAACAAATCTTTTAAAAATACAAATTTGCATATGTTATGGATCGCACCTTCGAACCCACTAATGCCTTTTATTGGTTTCCTATCGTTCACAGATAGACAATAACCTCCTTAATGGAGCTTATAAGGCTCTGCCTCAGTTAGTCCCTACCCTCCTCTCAAGTTGCTGTCTTCCTCTTAGCTCTCAGCATCCCAGACTCCCTGGCTTTTTAAGGGGGAAACTATACTGTCCATGGGCTTCCTACATGCCTGAGTGGTAAAGAACTCACCTGCCAATGCAGGAAACACAAGAGACATGGGTTCAATCCGTGGGTTGGGAAGACACCCTGGAGGAAGAAATGGCAACCCACTCCAGTATTCTTGCCTGGAGAATCCCCTGGACAGAGGAGCCTGGTGAGCTATAGTTCATAGGGTCACAAAGAGTCAGACACAACTGAAGCAACTCAGCATGCACGCATGCACACATACTCTCCATACTGCTTTCCATGCCTGGACTGTATATATGTTTCTCCCTGGATATACATATTTTATATACTTCCCCCTCCTGCTTCTCCTTTCCATCACCACCAGTATCAATATTGCTACCACCATGACCCTACTGGAACACACATACATACACCCACAGAAACCATATACATTCAAACTCAGCTCACATGTTATATTCAAAGTGATACGTTTCCTGATGTCTTCCACATACCCTCAAAAAAGACAGGTCTCCCTGTTACAAAATCTCCCAGAACTAAATAGCACTTATCATTAATTTGGAATATATTTTTGGACCTTTTAGTTAATGCCCATCACTTGGTGAAAGTTGAGACTCTGTTTCTTTTCACTGTAATTTACCCAATATCTAGCTTGAAAGCAGAATACAGTGAACTCTAATGCCTAAACACTGGTAAAATTAGAGAATGAGTGAATCAATCAAATCTAGCAAATTTCTCTTTTCTATGTAGATGGTTAATCTAATGAGTAAAATTCAACCTTATGCTATGCTATGCTAAGTCACTTCAGTTGTGTCCGACTCTGTGCGACCCCATAGATGGCAGCCTACCAGGCTCCTCCATCCCTGGGATTCTCCAGGCAAGAACACTGGAGTGGGTTGCCATTTCTTTCTCCAGTGCATGAAAGTGAAAAGTGAAAGTGAAGTCGCTTAGTCGTGTACGACTTCTAGCAACCCCATGGACTGCAGCCTACCAGGCTCCTCCGTCCATGGGATTCTCCAGGCAAGAGTACTGGAGTGGGGTGCCATTGCCTTCTCCAAAATTCAACTTTAAGGAGGAATAAAAGAAAGGAACAGTTTACAGCCGTACCACCCTGAACTCATCCAAACACATATGATCTCAGAAGCTAAGCAGGGTCAGGCGTGGTTAGTACTTGGATTGGAGAAAAGAAGGGAACATTTGTTAAACTCAGTTACTGTGCAAGGATGGGGCTAATTGCTTTGCACATCTTAATTTAATACTAGCAACTAGCTAGTACAGTAGGTATTCTATTCCCATTTAGAGATGGTGAACCTCAGATTCATGTGAGGCTTAACAACTCACTCAAGGGAACACATCTGGAAAGAGAAAGTAACATGGTTATGCCAAAACTTGGAGAGTTCTGTATTTTCTTAGTATTTTCTATGAAATGTGGAGCCATGTTTATAACTGCATCAAATGAGCATTTGCATAACTTGAATTTAGCAGGATTTTATTTTAAAGCACTGAAAATACTTTTGAATGCTGGCCTTAGAAATTATGGAAAATGGAATAAAACAGAAACTGGAGAAATTTTTTGAACAAACTGAACCCACTTTTTTTAGTGTTGGAAAATAAATGAGGTAATTGTCTTACATGTAAATTAGAGTGTATATGCTTAGAATTACTAATAAAGAACTAAAAAGGATTGTAGAGCTTGAAACATGATTTCACTCAATTCACCACCTTGAGGCCATTAATGTGTTCACAGTCTGACCCTCTAAAAACCAGTCTCTAGTTCTGAAGACTGTTAATTAAGTGATTATTCTCCACAAGCCCAAAAATGTCTTCTGTGTTATGTATGTGCCGGAGTTCAGTGCCCTTTCCCTTATTTGCAGAGATCAGCATTTTCTTCCACCAGATTGCCTCTGCCGACCAGAATGCTGATGGCTTCTTAGGAACGAAGTAGATGCTGCATGCCTGACCTCCAGACCTACGGTACTGGTTTCTTTCTGTCAAGATAAGGGAGCTAAGATCAGCAAGAATTGACAAAAGGACTCTCAGTCCTCTTACTCTTTTCTCCCCCAAATCTCCAAACAATAAATATTAATTAACAATATTTCAAATTATTAATAATTAATAAAATATTATTAATTGATGTTTAAAATTAAATATTATTTAATAGTATGTGCCTGGTCCTCTAGGTACTATGAATAAAGTAAAATTTAAAAGAAGACCAGTCTTTGAGACTTGGGCTCTAACTGGGGAATCCAGAACTAATTTACATAGAACGATGAGGAATATAATTGAGAAACTGTTTTATGGATGGTTATGGGCTAAACTGTGTCCTGCTCAAATTCATTTGTTGAAATCCTAACTCTCTGCATCTCAGAAATGTAGGTGTATCTGAGATAATGCCTTGTCGTAGGCAATGAATGAAGTTAAAATCATAGGGGGCCTACTCCAATACGACTGGTGTCCTTTAAGAAGAAGAGATTAGGAGGGACACATAGGAGGGAAGAGCACGTGCAGACACAGGGAGAGCATGGCCATATATCAGTAAAAAGCCTCCAGAAGAAATCAAGGCAGCTGACACCTTGATCTCAGATTTCTAACCTCCAGAACAAGGGGGAAATAAAATTCTACTACGTCTTGAGCCTGTGGTGCTTTGTTATGTCAGCCCTAGCAAACACACAGAGATTCTACTGGAGGCTGATTTTAGAACAGGCATGAGGGTTAGGGTTAGGTTAGGCTTGTAGTATGTGTTGCGGTGCTTGAGAAGGTTTGGTGTAGGACACGAGTTCAGAATTGAACACAGACAAAAACTAAGTGAAGACGAGTCAGAGGTAATATTCTAGGAGGGTAGAAAACCCAATGAGGTAAACATGGTAATCGATAGAGAAAATAATTTAGTCATTGGCAGCAGTCAGTCTTTAAAACCTGAACCTCTGCTATGTATTTATATTAAATGTTAGTGTGTTTCAATTAATTATTTATTCACTTATATTGCACAAAGAATTTCAATTTACATTAAATGTAATGTGTTATATTGAAAGGGCTGCACCAACATTGAAATGAACATATAGGATTAATCATACATGTTTAAACCTTGACATTCATAAACATATAGGATTAATCATACATGTTTAAACCTTGACATTCATATCCAAATAAAGAATGATGCAGGTATTGACAAAATGCCATTGAAGTACTAATATTCAACTGTATTTTATTTATGTTTTCCATGTGTACAGGGGGATGCATATGTAAAAAAGAGAAATAGAAGATACCTGCAATACATGGAATAAATCGTTTGATATAGGAAAAACACTGACATAAACTAAAGCAAGGTCTTTTCTGACCCACCTTCTACAGTAATGAAAATAAAAACAAAAATAAACAAATGGGACCTAAGTAAACTTAAAAGCTTTTGCACAGCGAAGGAAACCATAAACAAGATGAAAAGACAACCCTCAGAATGGGAAAAAATATTTGCAAATGATGCAACAGAAAAAGGATCAATCTCCAAAATATACAAACAGTTCATGCAGCTCAATATTAAAAAAAAACAAACAACCCAATCAAAATATGGGCAGAAGACCTAAACACACATTTCTCCAAAGACAACACACAGATGGCCAAGAGCCACATGAAAAGATGCTCAACATCATTAATTATTAGAACAATGCAAATCAAAACTACAATGAGGTATCACCACATACCAGTCAGAATGGCCATCATCAAAAAATCTACAAACAATAAATGCTGGAGAGAGTGTGGAGAAAAATGAAACTTCTTGCCCTGTTGGTGGGAATGTAAATTGATACAATCACTGTGGAGAACAGAATGGAAGTTCCTTAAAAAAATAAAAATAGAAGGACCATGTGACCCAGCAATCCAAATTTCTACTAGGCATATACCCTGAGAAAATCATAATTCCAAAGGACATATTGTACTCCAATGTTCACTGCAGCACAATTTACAATAATCAGGACATAGAAACAACCTAAATTTCCAATGACAGATGAATGGATAAAGAAGATGTGGTACATGCATACAATGGAATATTACTCAGTCATAAGAGGGATGAAATTGGGTCATTTGTAGAGATATGGATGGACTTAGAATCCGTCATACAGAATGAAGTCAGAAAGGGAAAAACAAATACCATATATTAATGCATATATGTGGAATCTAGAAAAACGTACAAATGACCCTATTTCCAGGGCAGGAATATAGACTCAGACATAGATAATGGACATGTGGACACAGAAGGGTGGGGGGATGAGATGGATTGGGAAATTAGGATTGACATATAAATACTACCATGTGTAAAATAGATAGCTAGCAGGAAGCAGCTGCATAGCACAGGAACTTAGCTCGATGCTCTGTGATGACCTAGATGGGTGGGATAGGAGTCGGGTGGGTGGGAGGGAGATCCAAGAGGGAGAGGATAGGATATATGTGTACATATAGCTGATCCACTTCATTGTATAGCAGGGTCTAACACAACACTGTAAAGCAGTTATACTCCAATAAAAACTAAAGATAAAATAGAGCCAAAAATAAATAAATAATGCTTGAATTAACTGGTATTTCTCTCTCATCATACAGATTATACATATTATGAAAACCTTTAAGGATTTTTCTAGATGAATATATATATATATTCATGATCATATGTTACTGAAGCATTTAAGTATATAGCTTCATACTTATAGAAATGGAAATCAATTTTTTTTCCTATTTTTACTTCCATTTTAGAAACAAACTGACAAGTACACAGGCAAAAACTCCTCAGTATTTCTCACATCCATTTCCATTTGGGATTTTCAGAAAATGTTAAAAAGCTGCATTTAGGTGACTAATTTCTCAGTCTGGGAAATGGCAGACTGGCTCAGAACCATCAGCTGTCCATCTACCCAATAAGCAGATATAAATAAATATTTCATGAACATTCCTTATAATCTTCTTACTCCCACCGTGACCATTGCACCCCGTTTTCCTGCAGTGCGAATCCCTTTCCTTATATATAAAGAAGAAAGTGAAACTGTTAGTCGCTCAGTTGTGTCCAACTCTTTGTGACCCCATGGACTGCAGTCCAGCAGGCTCCTCTGTCCATGGGAGTCTCCAGGCAAGAATACTGGAGTGGGTTGCCATGCCCTCCTCCAGAGGATCTTCCCGACCCAGGTATTGAACCCAGGTCTCTCACTTTGCAGGTAGATTCTTTACCATCCGAGCCATCAGTCTAGTGGGTATATCACACAGCTATGTATGAAAAGATAGCTAGTGGGAAGCTGCTATGTAGGGCAGGGAACTTAGCTCTGTGCTCTGCGGTGACCTGGAGGGGTGGGATGGGGGGTGGGAGGGAGGTTCAGAGGGAGAGGATATATGTATACTTATAGCTGATTTACACTCTTGTACAGCAAAAACTAACACAACATTGTAAAGCAATTATACTCCAATAAAAATAAAATAGAGCCGTGTTTAAATGCCACTGAACATTCTTACCGATGTAAGGTAGCGAGTCATTCTTTACCGTTGACATTATTTTTTATCTTTTGGTTTGTGTCTTTATAGGCCCTTTGTCCTACATCAGGCAGGTGCATTTTCTTTCAGCATTAAGGAACAGGAAAACCAAAACTACTTACCTAAAAAACAAACACAAAAAGAAAAGGATTAAAGTGGGCAGGCTTGAATGCATGGCAAAGAAGTGAGGTGGGGGTAAAACCACCCAAAGCATCTAAGAGTGCCGAACCACCCAGGAAATAAAGCACGCGAAGCCCCAAGGAGTGCATGTATAAGCTGAACTCTGTTCTGAAAGTTAAAAGAGCAAAGGTGTTCCTTAGTTTTTTAAGTGAATAGGTGAAGCAAAATTTGGCTATTATTTTTTCAGCTTTCAAAACAACTTCCATTATCATAGACTCCATCCTGCAGAGACTAATTTGTCATCTCTCTCTGTGCTTAAACAGATTTTCTTAAATGCCTATATTCATGCTTCTATCCTTCTAAGCCAGAAGACCTTGATTCTAGATGTTACATTTCCATCTCCACTAATCAGAGCTACAATGTTATGCCTCCCAACAGCATCAGGAGAGAGGACAGAAACATGCCTGACACTCGTAGGTTATAAGAGAAACAAAGGCTTTGCTCAGTTTTCTTCATGACAATAAGGTCATGAGCCTCCTTTACAATGAACCATTCTATTAATAATGCGAGCAGAAGAGTCCGCTTCAGGAGAAGTGGGGCATGACTAACACAGATGACATCAAAGTTAACATACAGAATGAGATGTAGCCTACAGCAGGGAAAAGGAATGACTAAATGCATTTAAGGAGAGTTACACAGCAATCATAAATGGCAAGTGTCTGTGGTTTTCATCAAGGTGTCAGTTGCATGTAGGTATGACGCCCTGGACAGTATGCTGATCACAGGGACGATAAGGACCGTGTTGCTCTAGTGATGGACAGTTCTGGAATGTGTGGTAGGAAGCACAGGACCTACCAAGTAAAGAAATCTGTTCACTCGTTCAGTTATCAAAAATCAAAGGAACAGTTCCTTCAGAAGAAATGATTTTCCTATTCGATCCTCGACAGGCAGGAGCCAAACCAGCAGAAGAGTCCCAAGAAAAAACAGAATTTTTGAGAGAGAAGTAGAAGAGCTCTATTTACAAAGAGGAGAGAAATGCCAAGGGCAGCAGGTCCAAAATGCATCATTTTCTGAACCCACAGTGTCACCATCACCTGGGCCGCTTGGCAAAAATCATGACATTGCCAAGACCCACTGAGGCCTGTTGAATCAGTGTCTCTGGAGGCAAGACGTGGGATTTTCATTTTAAATAAGTACCTCTGGTGAATTTTATTATTATTTTCTATCTTTAGGAACCACACACTAGTAGGTATGGGTTCTCTTGTTTTTAGGTGCTGCTGGTCAGAGGTCATTCTTTGAGGTGACTGAGATACATCATTTTGTCTGAATTTAATAAAACATGATAATTCAGCAAAACATCAGGAACAGAGACGGAGAGTAGGTCTCTTCTTTTTCTTCAACAAATCACTGATTAAAAAAACCAAAAACTATCATAAGAAGTATTATTTTAATTGGCCTGAGCCACTGCTCATGCTGTTTTCTGTTCTTAAAACACACAGATTCTTCCTAATAAGATGCATTCTGCACTCCCACTCATAGAGGGCACTATTTTCTTGCTAAATCATTCTGTTGCTGGCAGTTGGTAAAAATAACAAACAAAACACACCAACTTTCCTCACCCTCCACCAAATTTCATCAGTGATTCGAATGAATGAATAGTTTTGACTATTACAGAGTATATAGCAAAATCTCTTTAGTGCAAACTCTCGTGAACTTGAGAGGAGATAAATTTAGCATCATTACTCTAGCATCTCTAGACCTAGGAGACCTTCATTTTCTTTATTTTGCCTTAGCTAGCCCTTGAGCTAGTTTTGTCTGAATAATGTAAAATAAAATGCTTTCTTTTCTTCATAAAATGTTTTAATTACATTCCAGTATTTCTTTGTTTAGATATTCGGAAATCTTGATCTCACTTCCAGGATATAGTGGTATATTTAAAGGGATGAGACAGTGCTTTACAAGAGTATATCAGATATCATACTATATACAAAGAGATGCTTTGTCCAGACTACGGTGCTCCATTGCTTAAGTGAAATATAACTTAAAAAAAAAATAGTCATAATAAGGGCCAACTGTGACCTCAGTATTAATACTCATGCTCATCAGAGGTCAAACAGAAATTCCTTCATGTGTCATATTTTGCAGGGGGAGCCTGTACTGCCATTTAAAAAGATGTTCTATGTGCCTATCTTGGCATAAAACATTCATTTTGTGTTGCTTGAGCAAGTGAAAGGACTGTGAAGATTAAATCAAAGAAGCTAATAGGGTTGGCCAGAAGCTGGAACACTTGGGGGTGAACTGGGAAAGGAGGTCAAAAGAATGATTTTTCAAACATGTCCTCTCACTTAGAACGTAAAAATGGAGTCAAGATGAAATATTAACTGATCTGGGGCACAAAGCACCACAAAGCAGCACAAATAGCTTTAAAGGCTTCAGTAAATCCTAAGGATCATCAGAAGACTCATATCCCTCTATGCTCCCTCAAATTATACTGTCTCCTTTCCCCTTTCCAACTGCAGAGTGACAACAGCTACGAAACACAGCGTCAAAAAGGTAGACGGTTTAAAAAGCCTGAAGAATATAAAGTGACAAGCGGTTCAGCTTGAACTGTGGCCTTTCTCTAGTAGCACAGACAGTGTTATCTCTTTTTCTTTTTTTTTAAATGATATATGGCACACGATAGTCCCACATCTATCACCAAGTAGCCAAGCTGCCAGAGGTAGCTACTCTGTTGAGATCATTTGCTTAGAAAACAGATTCTATTTTTGTGTTAATGAAAAAAAGTTTAAAAACTATAACTTGCTTTATTCCACATTAAAATGGTGGAATACATATATATTTATACACACACACACATATATATACATGTATATATATAAACTACAGATATGACATAAATACCTCTGCCAGAACCAGGTCAGGCAGCAGGCAGATGAGAAAAACACAGGGAAAGAAAAGAGAAAGGATTTTTTTTCCTGCAAAGAGAAACTGCATATTCTTTTAATTTTGCATACTATTGTTTGAAAGTACAACACTTTATAAAGGCTCAAATTAAGCAGACTTTGTTGGCGGTTAGCCAGTTAAACTACAAAGAGCAGGTAAACACAAATTTAAGGTAAATACGCCAGTTTACTGAAGTGTCTACCGTCGATCTCATTATTTTTAATCATCCAGAGGACATACATGAGTGGAAGGCTAGTTTGCATAGCACCTTTCATAAGCAAAAGCTGATTTTGTACTGGAAACAGGAAGGAAGGGAAAGCCAAAAAGTCAGGACAGAGATGTGCCACAGTCAACCCAGCTCCTAAATCAAGATGTTTTTTATCGTTTTCAGACACTGAATCATTTCCCCAAAGGCAACAACCCATTTCACTTTGCTGACATTGCTCTTGAACAGCTTGCCTGACAAGCAGCTTTCTCATTAGCTTTCAAAGGCACCCTATCTACGTCGTTCATCTCTTGCAAATGCATGAACATAACCTCCCCATCACCTTGACTTTTAATTTCCCCTTCAAAATAGGAATTTTATAAATTGTTTTGACAGGCCACATAAATCTCTCAACACAATTCATAAAACTTGCCTTCCAGTATGCTTTAAAATTAAGACTGTAAACCAGTTTCATGCTGTCACACCAATGTCGACCTACAATGGCCTCTGGAAACTGCTGGCCAGCCATCCCAGGCCTAATTAAGGTGCTAATATTTCACAAATAACTAAAATGTTGCTGGAGACTGAGTACTACTTTTTGGCAGCTTAAAAAAAAAAAAAAAACAACTGCTTAGAAATGCTTTGAACATGCATGGAAAAATAAAGAGTAGAAGCAGATGGTAAGAGAATTGTTTCTTACTCAACATTCAAGCCTCTCTCAGCCCCAACATACACACTAGACACTGTAAACAAGGGTAAGTCAACTCTAGCAACAAGAATGTAGATTTTCTTGTCAAAGAAAGCTAGGTTTTTGTTTCTCTATACTGCGCTTAGATTCTTAAAGATTCTTTTTTAAAAAAAGGCTACATACGTGATTTTTTATTTAATTATATCCAGTTTGAATCACTCCATTTTCTCAGGAAAAAAATTAAAAGTAAGAAAAAAAGAAATAAACCATGATCTAGAAGACAGTTTATGTACAGAATAAACTGTATTTCTTACAGTGATTAGGGGCCAAGTTAGTTCAAAGTACAAAATTAGCCCAAAAGTGGTCTCAAGATAGTCCAAATGGCAAAATTTTAGTTTTATTCAACACAAAGAAAATGCTGTAAAGATTCTGACCATTCCTGGCATTGTTAACGACTGGTTACCAGTTCAAAGTCATTAACCTGATCAAAGAAATCTGTGAAACAACAGGCAACTGACTTCACTTTGAAGTGCTCCTTATGCACAACTGGATATAGTTTTTAATCTGAAATATAAATAGACCCCATGTTACAACTTTCCCTGATAAGTGATTACTCGACAATCATTTGGAGTTTATTGCTTCAGAACATTCGTCATTTCACTGTTAGTTCTTACGGTTTGAAAGTACTTCCTTATAATCAACCCATGCTTCCTGGTAGTATGAAACGTGGTTCTTTGGTTTCATTATTTGTGGGGATGTGCACTTTGAATTCATATCTGTGTCTACTCTAGCTCTTGTTCTTCAGCTTTAGTGAGGATATTTTCAAGAAAATCTTTTGTTTCCTTACATGAACTAGCTCAGGCAGTCAACTTACTCTCATAGCTGTAACTATGCTAATACATCCCAAATATACAGTTCAGACCCTCAGTTTCTAATTCAAGCTTTGCTCCTAGATTTCCAGTGACCAGAGGAGAGACATCATATAATTCATCATAATATTATTGCAAATAATATATGCAATTCACCCAGGAATTTTGGAAAGAAGATTTATACACTGATTATATCTAATGGGTTTCCCTGGTGTCTTGGTCGATAAAGGATCTGCCTGCAATGTAGGAGACTGCTTGCAATACAGTTGACTGGGTTCGATCCCTGGGCTGAGAAGATCCCCTGGGAAAGAAAATGGCAACCTACTCCAGTATTCTTGCCTGCAAAATCCTGTGGACAGCTACAGTCCATGGGCAAGAGTCAGATGTGACCGACTAAACCATCATCATATGTTGCTGTTCTTGTTCAATAGCTCAGTTGTGTCTGACTCTTTTGATCCCATGGACTACAGCATGCCAGGCTTCCCTGTCCTTCACCATGTCTGGGAGCTTGCTCAAACTCATTTCCATTGAATTAGAGATGCCATCCAACCATCTCGTCCTCTGTCATCTCCTTCTCCTCCTGCTTTCAATCTTTCCCAGCATCAGAGTCTTTTCTAACAAGTCAACTCTTCACATCAGGTGGCCAAAGGATTGGAGCTTCAGCATCAGTCCTTCCAATGAATATTCAGGGTTGACTTCTTTAGTATTGACTGGTTTGATCTCCTTGCAGTCCAAGGGACTCTCGAGAGTCTTCTCCAACACTACAGTTAAAAACCATAAATTTTTTGGCGCTCAGTCTTCTTTATTTATCATCATATTATTGCAAATAATACAATAATACATCCAATTGACCCAGGAATTGTGGAGTGAAGATTTACACACTAAGAATTTTATCTACAGTCTGTAATTAATTGTAATATTTAGAAGACTGTAGTCAATGCCAGACCACTCTATATAATCCACAAATGACATCTTTCCTTCCCATGGAAAATGGTCAAGAAGCTTTGGTCAGAATTCCTATTTACTTTGCAAGGATAAGAAATTTGTGCTTGTTGCTGCTACCTTCCCCAAATAACCCTGTTTCAACAAAATACCTCTATACTAGGGCTTTTCAATGTCCAGATTTCCAGATGTTATTATTCCTGACAATGGATCTGCATTTATCTCACATGTGTTGAAGAAATCTGTGAAGCTAGAGCTCATCCATCCTGCCATCATCACTCTTTGTCACCCTCAAGGAAATGGTCAGGCTGAAAGGAAGGTGCCAACCAACAAGGATGCCCTAAAGTAAGCTGTTAGAGGAAAATGAGCAAGGAGATTTGCCAAGTTTCTCATCACTCAACATGTCAATCCAAGTGGGATAACAGGAGTCAGTTCTGCTGAATAAAAAAATGGAGCAACACTGTAACTGTTCCTTTGACAGTTCACATATACAGCTTGGCTTAGAATTTACAGATAAACCAGAATGTATTCTGGGTATCATATTCATTCTTAATTCTTTTCTGCCATAAAAGCTGGCCTTGACTAAGAATTTTAAAGATAAGTAGAGGGGGCCAGTACAGTTTGGTTCAGTCGCTCAGTTGTGTCTGACTCTTTGTGACCCCATAGACTGCAGCACGCCAGGCTTCCCTGTCCATCACCAACTCCCAGAGTTTACTCAAACTCATCTCCATTGAGTCAGTGATGCCATCCAGCCATCTCATCCTCTGTTGTCCCCTTCTCCTCCTGCCTTCAATCTTTCCCAGCATCACAGTCTGTTCCAATGAGTCAGTTCTTCACATTAGGTGGCCAAAGTATTGAAGTTTCAGCTTCAGCATCAGTCCTTCCAATGAATATTCAGGACTGATTTCCTTTACGATGGACTGGTTGGATCTCCTTGCAGTCCAAGGGACTCTCAAGAGTCTTCTCCAACACCACAGTTCAAAAGCATCAATTCTTCGGTGTTCAGCTTTCTTTATAGTCCAACTCTCATATTCATACATGACTACTGGAAAAACTATAGCTTTGACTAGACAGACCTTTGTTGGCAAAGTAATGTCTCTGTTTTTTAATAAGCTGTCTAGGTTGCTCATAACTTTTCTTCCAAGGAGCAAGCATCTTTTAATTTCATGGCTGCAGTCACCATCTGGAATGATTTTGGAGCCCAAAAAAATAAAGTCTGTCACTGTTTCCAAAAAGGGGGGCAGTTCCTATATAATTTAAATTGCAATGTGTATGTTATTATAAGGGGTAGACTACTGATACCTAGTGTAAAATAATACCAATAAGATTGAATTAGTAGTATGTTCAATTTTTAAAACATTTTTAAATTGAAGTATATTTAATTTCCCTGGTAGTTCAGGCAATAAAGAATCTTCTATGCAAAAGACCCAGGTTTGGTCCCTGGGTTGGGAAGATTCCCTGGAGAAGGGAATGGCAACCCACTTCAGTATTCTTCTTTTTTTTTTAATATAAACTTATTTATTTTAATTGGAAGTTAATTACTTTACAATATTGTATTGGTTTTGCCATACATCAACATGAATCCGCCACAGATGTACACATGTTCCCCATCTTGAACCCTCCTCCCACCTCCCTCCCTGATGAACCCCCCCTCCCACCTCCCTCCCTGTACCATCCCTCTGGGTCATCAGAGGAGCCTGGAGAGCTACAGTCCATGGGGTTGCAAAGAGTCAGACATGAATGGGCAACTAATACATACATATATAGTTAATTTACAATGCATTATTAGTTTCAAGTACACAGCAAAGTGATTCAGTTTTATATATATATATGTGTGTGTGTGTGTGTGTGTATATATATACACATATATAAAACAACATATAACTGAAAAGTATGTGATTATTTATATATACAACTCAATATATGCATATATATACACGCATACATACATATATATATTATTTTTCAGATTATTTTCCATTATAGGTTATTAAAAGATATAGAATATACCTCTCTGTGCTCTACAGTAGGTTCTTATTTATCTATCTTATATATAGCTGTGTATAATGTTAATTCCAAACAATTAATTGTAATGTGTTAAATTTTTAAAATTTTTTTCTTTTTTTTTTTTTGAGCTTATTATATGCCATGGTGGTGGTTTGGTGGTTTAGTCGCTAAGTCATGTCCGACTCTTGTGACCCCATAGACAGTAGTCTACCAAGCTCCTCTGTCCATGGGATTCTCCAGGGAAGAATACTGGAGTGGGTTGTCATTTCCTTCTCCAGGAGATCTTCCTGACCCTGGAATTGAACCCCGGTCTCCTGCATTGCAGTAAGATTCTTTACCAACTGAGCCAGGAGGGAAGCGAACCTATTTATTTTAAGCTCAGGTACATTATATAATGGGCTTCCCTGGTGGCTCAGATTGTAAAAAATCCACCTGCAGTGTCAGAGGCTTGGGTTCGATCCCTGAGTTGGGAAAATCCTCTGGAGAAGGGAATGACTACCCACTCCAGTATTCTGGCCTGCAAAATAGTCGTTAGAGGTTTCCCTCATAACTCAGTCGGTAAAGAATCTGCCTGCAACACAGGAGACCTGGGTTTGATTCTTGGGTTGGGAAGATTCCCTGGAGGAGGGCATGGCACCCCATTCCAGTATTCTTGCCTAGAGAAGCCCATGAATAGAGGAGCCTGGTAGGCTATAGTTCATGGGGTCACAAGAGACAGACATGATTTAGCAAGTAAACCACCACCACATTACATAATATAGTTAACCTAGAATAATTTTTTTCCACCAAAAATATGACTTAATCCTTTTACCATGGTTGTGTGTGTGTGAGTGCTCAGTCGCTTCAGTTGTGTCTGACACATTGCAATGCTATGGACTGTAAGCTACCAGGCTCCTCGGTTTATGGAATTCTCCAGGCAAGAATGCTGAAGTGGGTTACCATGCCCTCCTCCAGGGGATCTTCCCCACCCAGGGATTGAAACTGCATCTTCTGCATTACAGATGGATTCTTTACCACTGAGGTTTTTTTTCATACTTAACTGCAACCAGATCTCCAAAAAGTTAGAGAAACTGGAAGGGGGTCCAGAAAATGGTGAAATCATGATTAATATATCTACCAAATATTGCTAGCTTTTCTCCTTCTGGGTATACAGTAGCATTGCCCTAAGCCTTCTTTGATGTCAACCATAGCCATGTGATATACTCTGAGCAGTCGACTGGAGCAAAATTAATACAGGTCACTTCTGGGTGAAAGCATTTAATATCCTGTGTGTGATGTACAATACTCTTTTTCCTTCCCCTGTAGGATAACTGGATGCCTGTATTGAAATGGAACATCCGCCACGCTGGGTCCCAGCTTGGCTACAATGGGCAGAGCCTCGTTGCCCATCTATCTTGGGTAATGTATGAAGGATAAGAAATAAACTATTGTTGTATCAAGCTATTGAGATTTTGGATTAATGCAGAATAACCTATCCTACCCTGACTTGTACAATGAGTCATCAAAATAGCAAAATATTAATAATTGAAGCCATAAAGTTTCATGCAAAAAAAAAAAAAAAAGGTTAATGATGCCCAATAGTGAAGTTTAAAAGCAAAAAGCAATCAAGGATTGACGTAAATACTATCTTCAATATAGAAATAGGACTGTGTCTTTTTCTTCCCCCTAGAAAGGTATTGACAATTTTTTCAAAGAAATAAACACTTCTCTTTAATTAAAAAAAAAATCTAATTTGAAGCAAGATGATTTGGGTATGGAAATAAGAGGAAAAAAGAAAGTCAACCTTCAGGTTATCAGGAAGGAGGATGAAATGGGAAAATGATGAAGACTGTGTGGTGTCCTTACCTAGAGATCTATAATTAGGGACATCTCTCCATCACTCTCAGGATGTTTTCATTGGTAAACTTTGAGTTTTAGAATTTAGAAGGAGAACTTTAGAATGAGGCAGGGGGATCCCCAAAGGGTTCATGAATTAAGCTTAAGGGGTCTGTGAACTGACTAAGCAACTAGCTAAACTATATAATTGCATAACTTTCAGAGAAGAAGCCCTATAGCTTTAATCAGGTTCTCAAACAGGTCTCATATCCAAAATTAGGCTAAGAACCATGGCTAGACATTGGCCCTACTTAAAGGAGGAAATTATAAACCATAATCTTAATTTGTTTCTATACCTCTCTTGGGAAAGGCAAATCTGTAGCCTTACTTTCACCCTCCGATCAACGTGGTCATGGCAAGAATTTTTGCTTCTGCCACTTTAAACTGCAAATTAGCTTTGTAAAGCAGGAACTCTAACCAAGAGGTTGATTTCAAAGGGCTTGCAGAAAAGATCTTAGAGGGGACGAGGATAAACAGTCTTCTACTCAATCCCTTAAGGTCTACTTGTGTCTCCCTCTCAAAAGATGAACAATGAAATTTAGGCTTAGCCTCCTACACAGTGTTTCCCCTCCCACCCCCCGCTTGGATACAGTGCTTTTTTGGATCACCAAAATTGATTTCCAGACTCAACTGCTGTGGGGCTGGGCTTGCTGATTGCTATATGCCTCAGTGTCTCCAGGCTTCTCAGGTGTTCCCACTGGTCACCCAAGTCCAAAAGGAAGTTATGGAGTAGGTTGGTCCTCTAAAGCCACTCTTCTTCCAACATTTCTGGGTGTTTCCATTTTATCATTGCTGTTATTGTTTAATCGCTAAATCATGTCTGACCCTTTTGTGACCTCATGGACTGTAGCCTACCAGGCTCCTCTGTCCATGGAAAATCTTGCCTGGATTTCCCAGGCAAGAATACTGAAGTGGGTTGCCATTTCCTCCTCCAGGGGACCTTCCTGACCCAGGGATCAAACCTGTATATCCTGCATTGGCAGGCAGATTCTTTACCACTTAAAATTACAATAAGTGAGGTGCAAAGAACCAAAACTAGATGTTTTCAAATGTTTTGCCAAACATACCACAAAAGATACAAAGTAAGGCTCTTACAGCATGGTTACATATGTCACAGGGTAGAGAATACATGAGAAACAGGAGTTTCTTTCCAGCAACTCATTCTTCCTTTCTTCCCTCCATTATATAAGAGAAAATGGTGAAATTAAATTTTAGCTGTGCTTCTGACTATGATGAAATAGCTTACAAAAAATTAACGCTCTAACCAAGAACACGTAAAGCTTAAAAAATATATACAGACAAAATATATTAAAAATATAATCTGAACATTGGTGACGGAAGGGGTGATTGGAATATGATACCAGAGGTTTCTGGGAAACTTGATAATGTTTTATCTTCTGATTTGGATGATGGTAACACAGATATGTGGGAAATTCTGAAAGAGAGGGGAATACCAGACCACCTGATGACCTGCCTCTTGAGAAACCTGTATGCAGGTCAGGAAGCAACAGTTAGAACTGGACATGAAACAACAGACTGGTTCCAAATAGGAAAAGGAGTACATCAAGGCTGTATATTGTCACCCTGCTTATTTAACTTATATGCAGAGTACATCATGAGAAACGCTGGGCTGGAAGAAGCACAAGCTGGAATCAAGATTGACAGATGACACCACCCTTACGGCAGAAAGTGAAGAGGAACTCAAAAGCCTCTTGATGAAAGTGAAAGAGGAGAGTGAAAAAGTTGGCTTAAAGCTCAACATTCAGAAAACGAAGATCATGGCATCTGGTCCCATCACTTCATGGGAAATAGATGGGGAAACAGTGGAAACGTGTCAGACTTTATTTTTTTGGGCTCCAAAATCACTGCAGATGGTGACTGCAGCCATGAAATTAAAAGACGCTTACTCCTTGGAAGGAAAGTTATGTCCAACCTAGATAGCATATTCAAAAGCAGAGACATTACTTTGCCAACAAAGGTCCGTCTAGTCAAGGCTATGGTTTTTCCTGTGGTCGTGTATAGATGTGAGAGTTGGACTGTGAAGAAGGCTGAGCGCCGAAGAATTGATGCTTTTGAACTGTGGTGTTGGAGAAGACTCTTGAGAGTCCCTTGGACTGCAAGGAGATCCAACCAGTCCATTCTGAAGGAGATCAGCCCTGGGATTTCTTTGGAAGGAATGATGCTGAAGCTGAAATTCCAGTACTTTGGCCACCCCATGCGAAGACTTGACTCACTGGAAAAGACTCTGATGCTGGGAGGGATTGGGGGCAGGAGGAGAAGGGGATGACAGAGGATGAGATGGCTGGATGGCATCACTGATTCGATGGACATGAGTCTGAGTGAACTCCGGGAGTTGGTGATGGACAGGGAGGCCTGGCGTGCTGTGATTCGTGGGGTCGCAAAGAGTCGGACACGACTGAGCGACTGAACTGAACTGAACACAGATATGTGCATTTCCTGAACGTTCATCAAGGCATATACTTATAATTGGATATTTACATATATGTAAGTTTCATTTCAATAACATATGTATTAATAAAAAATGTTAACTAATTTTAATAGGCCTGGTGAATGCCTAGAAATACATCATTTTCAAAACCCAAGCATATGTACATTTTTCTCTGAGAACCTTAAATTCTAGGCATTTGAAAGCATTCAAATTTACCTCTATTGAAATTATTCTTTATTACACTTTTATATAATTTCTAGTCTCAGATGGGATTGTCTGGCTGACACATTCATGGGCAACACAACCTTGTATAACGCATCACCCATGTAGCATCGCATTTGCTCTGAACATAGTTTTGGGTTACAAAGTTTGGAAAACCACATTGCATGTGGTCAAATCTTTTTCTATCTCCACAGCTTAACTTCAACTCAGCATCAATTTCATCAGAGAAGAAATGAAAAGATTTTATACAGAATCTATGTATGTAGCTGATAATTACAAAATAAATATCCTGTACTACGTTTGAAATTGACAAAGCTTTTAAATAGTTCATGTAAGCTACACTTCCTAATAGCATTACAACATGTAACAATAGATCATTTTAGGAGGTAATTAAGTTTAAATTTCATAATAAGTTTTAACAATCTACAGACAAATATTCAGAGGTTCTAACAGCACATGAAAAAGAACAATAGGGCCAACTGTCTATAAATACAAGCAAGGGAACACAAAAATCACACCATTATCAAATTTAAGAATTTGAATTTCTATTCACAGTTGACAGGGAATATTTTAAAGCAGCTGTAAAAACCACCTACAGAAAGGTAAAATGAGAATACTGATTCTGTTTTAGAAAAAAAGAACTTGATAATGATATTAAGATAAACAGTTTTATAACTTTCTTATTCCACTGACTGAGCAGCACTGGCTACTAAATTTATTTTATTCTCATAATTATATGAATAGAATTAATATTATTTAATATGTTTTATTTTTAAAAGTAAAAGAAAGACTATTCATTTTATAAAGATATTAAGGGAGAAATATATATATTTATTTGATTAGAAAATCAGCAATAGCTAAAACTGTATATAATTTAATGAGAGGAAAACAAATAGATTGGTTTAGGTTCAAGTAACAAAGTCTTAGAAAATTTAAAAATACCAGATTTAGCTGAAAACATTTAGAAGTTGTCATACAGGAATATCATTTCTTATTCTTTTTTAGGCATTAGTAAATACTAATTAGAAATGATGACAATGATAGATTAAAAGCATTTAATCTAAATTTAGCAGTAAGATTGCAGAAGAAATGTTGAAATTACCTAAAAGAACATCTTGTTTTTAAGAACTTAAGTTCTGTTAAAATGTGAAAAATGGATATTCTAACTATAAATCCTTTTATCTTTTTTTAAAAACTGGGTACAAAAAAAATTCTCTACTTTTTAATACTTTTAAAACCCTAAGTTTACTGAACGTTTGAGACACTGTAGAAAACAATTAAACCATTATATACCACAGAGATGAAAACCTACAGAGTGTATGTGTGTTTATAAAAATTTAAATTAAAATTCACAACAAAATCACAGAATTCATTTTTTATTTTGAAAGATAAAAATAAAAAGAAAGATAAAAATGAAATATCTGAGGATCATTTAAGGGTATTATTTGAATAAATTTATTCAAAAATACCCATTGGGTTTAATTAATTAGCTTCTCCTACATCATACTCAACTAGCAAAAGTGGTACTTAACATATAATCTGATCCTGTCAAAGAATTTGTTATAAGATCTTTAATAAATAAATTATAGCTATGATACTTTAGTAGTAAGCATCTTAAAATGTAAGGTTTAATGATGTGTGTAATTGTTTACTCAGGGCTTCCTTGGTGACTCAGACAGTAAAGAATCTCTTGCAATGTAGGAGACCAGGGTTCAGTCCCTGGGTAGGGAAGATCCCCCTGGGTTGAGAAGGGAATGGCTACCGACTCCGTTGAATGGAGTGTCCATGAATTCAATGGACAGAGCAGCCTGGTGGTCTACAGTCCATGGGGTTGCAAAGAATAGGACACGACTGTGCAACTAACACATTCCACAGTATAACTGCTTATTCAATCTAACCTCATTAATTTTGTAACATCTACTGCTCTTGGATGATGTACATGAAGCATCTCATAAAATCTCACATAAAAAGAACTGTTAAAATGACAGAAGTATTCAATGCACAAGACAAAAATATGGACTGCCAGTTTTCTGCAATGATTTGAAACTTAGCAGCATATAAGAATCACCTTGAGAGCTTCCTAAAAATACTGATGGTTAGGCCCTGTGCTGAGAGATTCTGACTCAATTGACCTGTACATCAACATGTTTTTAATATGCCCCTGGTGATTCTAAAGCACTTCGAGGGTTGGAAGACGAACACCACAATAACCTTAGGCAACAACGAGAACTTACACAGGACTGGGGAAAGAGACTCTTGGAGGGCACAAACAGAACCTCTTGTGTGCACCAGGACCCAGGAGAAAGGAGCAGTGACCCCACAAGAGACTGACCCAGACTTGCCCGTTAGTGTCCAGGTGTCTCCGGTGGAGGCGTGGGTTGGTGGTGGCCTGATGCAGGGTTGGGGGCACTGAGTGTAGCAGGGCATGCATGGGACCTTTTGAAGGAGGTCACCATTATCTTCATTACCTCCACCATAGTTTGGCCCCAGGTAAGTAACAGGGAGGGAACACAGCCCCACCCATCAACAGAAAATTGGATTAAAGATTTACTGAGCATGGCCCCGCCCATCAGAACAAGACCCAGTTTCCCCCTCAGTCAGTCTCTCCCATCAGGAAGCTTCCATAAGCCTCTTATCCTTCTCCATCAGAGGGCAGACAGAGTGAAAACCACAATCACAGAAAACTAACCAATTTGATCACATGGACCACAGCCTTGTCTAACTCAATGAAACTATGAGCTATGCCGTGTAGGGCCACCCAAGATGGACAGGTCATGGTAGAGAGTTCTGACAAAATGTGGTCCCCTGGAGAAGGGAATGGAAGACCACTTCAGTATTCTTGCCTTGAGAACCCCATAAACAGTATGAAAAGGTAAAAAAATAGGACACTGAAAGATGAACTCCCCAGGTCAGTAGGTGCCCAATAATCTATTGGAGATCTGTGGAGAAATAACTCTAGAAAGACTAAAGAGATGGACCCAAAGCAAAAACAACACCCAGCTGTAGATGTGACTAGTGATGGAAGTAAAGTTTGATATGCTGAAAAGAGCAATATTACATAGAAACCTGGAATGTTATATCCATGAATCAAGGCAAATTGGAAGTGGTCACACAGGAGATGGCAAGACTGAACATTGACATTTTAGGAATCAGCAAACTAAAATGGACTTGAATGGGTGAATTTAGCTCAGATGACCATTATATCTACTACTGTGGGCAAGAATCCCTTAGAAGAAATGGAGTAGCCATCATAGTCAACAAGAGAGTCAGAAATGCAGTACTTGGATGCAATCTCAATAATGACAGAATGATCTCTGTTCATTTACAAGGCAAACCATGCAATATCACAGTAATCCAATTCTATGCCCCAACCAGTAATGCTGAAGAAGTTGAAGTTGAACGGTTCTATGAAGACCTACAAGGCCTGCTAGAACTAACACCCAAAAAAGATGTCCTTTTCATTATAGGGGACTTGAATGCAAAAGTAGGAAGTGAAAAAACACCTGGAGTAACAGGCAAATTTGGCCTTGGGGTACAGAATGAAGAGCAAGGCTAATAGAGCTTTGCCAAGAGAACACACTGGTCACAGCAAACACCCTCTTCCATCAACACAAGATAAGACTCTACATTTGGACATCACCAGATGGTCAACACCAAAATCAGACTGATTATAGTCTTTGCAGCCGAAGACGGAGAAGCTCTATACAGTCAGCAAAAACAACACCAGGAGCTGACTGTGGCTCAGATCATGAACTCCATATTGCAAAATTCAGACTTCAATTGAAGAAAGTAGGGAAAACCACTAGACCATTCAGGTATGACTTAAATTAAATCCCTTACGATTATACAGTGACAGTGACAAATAGATTCAAGGGATTAGATCTGATAGACAAAGTGCCTGAAGAACTATGGATGGAGGTTTGTGACATTGTACAGGAGACAGGGATCAAGACCATCAGCAAGAAAAGAAATGCAAAAGGGCAAAATGGTTGTCTGAGGAGGCCTTACAAATAGCTGTGAAAAGAAGAAAAGCAAAAGGCAAAGGAGAAAAGGAAAGGTATGCCCATTTGAATGCAGAGTTCCAAAGAATAGCAAGGGGAGATAAGAAAGTCTTCCTCAGTGATCAACACAAAGAAATAGAGGAAAACAATAGAATGGGAAAGACTAGAGATCTCTTCAAGAAAATTAGATACTAAGGGAACATTTCATGCAAAGATGAAAATAAAGGACAATAAAGGACAATAAGCTCAATCCCATTTCTGTCAATAAAGGACAGAAATGGGATGGAGCTAACAGAAGCAGAGATATTAAGAAGAGGTGGCAAGAATACGCAAAAGAACTATACAAAAAAGATCTTCACAACACAGATAGTCAAGATGGTGTGATCACTCACCTAGAGCCAGACATCCTGGAATGTGAAGTCAACTGGGCCTTAGGAAGCATCACTATGAACAAAGCTAGTGGAGGTGATGGAATTCCAGTTGAGCTATTCCAAATCCTGAAAGATAATGCTGTGAAAGTGCTGCACTCAAATGCCAGCTAATTTGGAAAACTCAGCAGTGGCCACAGGACTGGAAAAGGTCCGTTTTCATTCCAATCCCAAAGAAAGGCAATGTGAAAGAATGCTCAAACTACGATACGATTGCACTCATCTCACACGCTAGCAAACTAATGCTCAAAATACTCCAAGCCAGCTTCAACAGTACGTGAACAGTGAACTTCCAGGTATTCAAGCTGGATTTAGAAAAGGCAGAGGAAGCAGAGATCAAATGGCCAACACCTGTTCGATTATTGAAAAAGCACGAGAGTTCCAGAAAAACATCTGCTTCTGCTTTATTGACTATGCCAAAGCCTTTGACTGTGTGGATCACAACAAACTGTGGGAAATTCTTAAAGAGATGGGAATACCAGACCACCTGACCTGCTTCTTAAGAAATCTGTATGCAGGTCAAGAAGCAACAGTTAGAAAGCTAGTTTTAGAAAAGGCAGAGGAACCAGAGATCAAATTGCCAACATACGATGGATCGTCGAAAAAGCAAGAGAGTTCCAGAAAAACATCTATTTCTGTTTTATTGACTATGCCAAAGCCTTTGACCGTGTGGATCACAATAAACTGTGGAAAATTATGAAAGAGATGGGCATACCAGACCACCTGACCTCCGTAGCTCCTTCATAGTCAAAGGCTCCTCTAGCTTCGGGAGTTGGTGATGGACAGGCAAGCCTCGTGTGCTGCAGTCCCTGGGGTCGCAAAGAGTCAGACACGACTGAGTGACTGAACTGAACTGAATTTGAAGCAGTTTCTGTTCACACATCCACTAAATGAGTACCTACCATGTGCCAGACGGGCCATAAGCATCAACGTGGCAGGGTGGCCCCCACCATTACGGAGTCCAGTGTCTTATAAGCAAATTGTCCTCACTATAATAATCTGCCATTCTCTTTCCTTGAATGGATTTAAAGTCAAGGCCTATAGGCTTTAGTGTCTACAGAGCAACCAGGCAGCCCTCTGCACGTGGCGTGCCCGAACTCAACAACTGCTTGTGTACCAAGATGCTCATGGCTCTTCCTCTCATTTCACCCTAGGACCTAGGAAGGCCAAAGGTAATACAATAAAAGGCAAATAATCCCACACTCTGAAATAGCTAGACCATGTCGTGGGACTTATAAAGGGCAGCTTTTCTGACCCAGCTGACATCCGACATCTAGCTTTTACAAGAGACCAGGAGGAGTGAAAAAGAAAAGACAGAACGTTCAAGAGAGGATTTATGTTGGGAGAATTGCAGACACTATGAATTTCACCTCTTCATTGGGTTTTAAGGGCAGTGGAGAGAAAGACAAATCCATTCTGCCTGTGCTCCATGACTCCTATGTGTTCAGTGTGGCAATTACACTTTCTGATAAATGGAGAAGTAAGATAAAATAGCTGGAGGAGGGCATGGCAACCCCCACCCCCCGTATTCTTTCTGGAGAATTCCATGAACAGAGAAGTCTGGTAGACTACAGTCCATAGGGTCGCAAAGAGTCAGACATGATGAAGCGACTTAGCATGCATGCACAATGTAGAAAAAAAAATAACCAAAAACAAAACACATAAACACACAAATGTGATTCAGGAAGTCTATTCTGGGACTGGTACTGACTGGCTGTGTGTTTGAATACATCTTCCCCTCTGGAGGACACACCTGCCTCATTTCTAAAATGGGAATTGAATTAGGCCTGTGAATCCTCCATTTGGAAATCTCCAAAAACTCCTGGCTCCTCTCTTCTGCTCTGTAGGTACTCTCAGTGGTGGTGGGGAAAAGCTGTCCCAGGGACACAGTTTGAAAACTCCTCAACCAGAATGCTTCCATGGTCCCTCCCAACATTAAGATTTTATGATTTGACTTTTGGGGGAAGCAAAAAAGCTTTTTGGTTACTGTGGTGTTCCCATCACTGTCAACTGTTAATCATGTTGAACCCAGTCCTCAGCTCACAAGCACAATTTTCTCTTCATATTTGTGCATATAAAACATACTTTTTTTAGGAAAAATGAAAGACACACACCCCAAAAAAGTTTTCAACTCTCACATTTTAAACTCATGCATTAGACTCAAGAGAGTAAACCTCTAGTCTCCAACATTCCCTAATACTCATACTCCATCCAGGCTGTCCGCTAACACATAACAGACATTCATTCCTTTGTGGTTAGACTTATTAGAAGCATCTTGTATTCCACAACATTTCAGTGTAACCTGTTTTTTCATTAAAGGTGTTGTTTTTTTTTTTTAATTAGGACCATTTTTTAAAGTCTTTATTGAATTTGTGACAATATTTCTTCTGTTTTATGTTCTGTATTTTTTTTTTTTTTGGTCCTGAGACATGTGGAGTTGGATTTGGATTAGTAGGTCCCCAACCAGGGATTGAACTTGCACCTGCTTGCATTGGAAGGCCAAGTCTAAACCACTGGCCTGCCAGCGAAGTGCCCATGTATTACTGTCCAAATTTGTGACTTTTAATTATATATTTAAAAAATAATTTTGGAAAATTACTTTAATCGAGTGATGATGTGTTTATTGCAAGATGCTGGTTCAACCACTGTCTTTTGGCCTCTTCTTTCTAGGGAGTAAGTGTCAAGGGCAGAAACAGGGGCCTGTTATTTCGGCATTATTCTTTGAAATACTGTCTTTAAAATGACCTCTGTTACAGTGATAACCTCTACAGGAGACCATTTTGCAATGCCATTTCAAATATATTGAGACAAAATCATTCCTGTAGTAACAAGAGATTATGCTCTTGGAAATTCAAGATTTTTCATAAAAAGTATCAAAATAAGACAAAGAAAGGAGAGAGAAAAAAAAAAAAAAACAAGTGGTTCTCTCTTGCTTTTTTAAATAAACAGACCCACAGAAGTTACTGCGATGCCCCAGGCAAGAAAGACTGGTTTTGGAAATGTACATAAAGCATCATCATGGTGGGCAAATTTTTTGACTCTTGTTCAATGGTCATCAGCAAAGAAGACTTTCTAATTGCAATCACCTTGTTATGTCTCTTGCTAATAAAAACCCACACTTTCTTATATCCCAAATGAACTCAATCATCATTTTACACAGGAATATATATACTTGGAAATATTTTTTAAATTTTTTAAAAGAAAATATGTGAGCATCTCACATGTATAAACTTGAGTTCATTCCCTTGTTGAGATTATTTTCCTATTTCTAAGGGTTTGCCTAGAGTAGGCAAACCAATACTCTATAAAATTTTATTTTTTCCCCTTTTTCTGAGATAAGATACCAGCAGATTTCTTCCAGGGTTGCTGATATGGTTAGCATCTTGGCCCCTTTGTTTTGAAAAGCTCATTTCAAATAGGGTCTAGGGATGGTGCTGAGAAGAGCATTTTGGATGATGCTGAAATGAATTCACATAAAGCTCACCTGCATGTACTAATTGTTAAGGCTGGTTGCCTGGCAACGGTGGCCTCCACCCACACTGGGTTCCAGATGCAGCTTGATTTTTAGTAACACACCTGCACCTCCTTTTACTTCTAAGACTGGATCTTTGCTAGAAAGAACCATGCCCTTTTCTTCCTTATTAAGGCTAATGTTAACGATCATTAACTAGATGGGCAAACATCAGCCCACTGTTTATCAGCAGTATAAATTCTGAAAATGAACCATCATAGCAAAGAGTAATACAGTTTTTGCTTGAGGGACAACATAAAAGCATTTTAACAGAAAGGACACAATGTATTGGGAGTTGCAAACAGGCACATCTGGTTTTCACTTGTGCATCTCCGTCTTGTGGGATAACCCTGACTCACTGCTACGCTATCTGCCCTGGTTCTGCACTTCTTCCCAACACCATGAACTGCAGAGAAGCCCAATAAAGTAAGATATCTCTGGAGAATTTCACTGGGGAAGGCAACACAAGCTGTGGTTCTCTTGGGGCTTCACATCTGTAAGCTCCATGGTGAGTGGACTTATATCAATACCAGTAATAACTGGCAACTTAGTATCTGATGAATAATGCTTGTGTTTGCATGCCCAACATGTATTGGACTGTGGTTGTCTAAAGCCAACCACTAGCATATCTTTTTTTTCCACACCAGCTCTGTAAATATCATACCTAAGAAACTGATTTCCCTGTCATTCAAGACTCTGTAATTATGGTGTTCTGTACTTTAAGAAAGTCTAGTCAAGGCTATGGTTTTTCCAGTGGTCATGTATGGATGTGAGAGTCAGACTATGAAGAAAGCCGAGCACCGAAGAATTAATGCTTTTGAACTGTGGTGTCAGAGAAGACTCTTGAGAGCCCCTTGGACTGCAAGGAGATCCGACCAGTCCATCCTAAAGCAGATCAGTCCTGGGTGTTCATTGGGAGGACTGATGCTGAAGCTGAAATTCCAATACTTTGGCCACCTGATGTGAAGAACTGTCTCATTTGAAAAGACCATGATCCTGGGAAAGATTGAAGGCAGGAGGAGAAGGGGACGGCAGAGGATGAGATGGTTGGATGACATCACCAACTCAGTGGACATGAGTTTGGGTAAACTCTGGGAGTTGGTGATGGACAGGGAGGCCTGGTGTGCTGCGGTCCATGGGGTCTCAAAGAGTCGGACACGACTGAGCGACTGAACTGAACTGAACTGAGGTAGTCCTAGACCAGTCACAGCCTCCACTAGGGCCTTGAGGAGTCAGATACAATTTTCTTACTTTCCACACCTCCATTAACATTCTAAAACAAATACACACAGTAGGCACACTGATGTTTGGTGGCTCTACCTTCACTCCACCCTTAGTCAATGTCAGGAGCAAACCCACGGACTGTACTGTCATTCCCATGAAGGCACATCTAATCCCATACATTTCCGTGATTCAGTTACACTAGAAAGAACATCAGATCACAAGTTAGCAGCCTATTGTTTAAGCCTCGGTTTTCATATTAACTAGTTGTCTGGCTCTGCCAAAATCACTTGGCCATTTGTTTCACATTATCTCTTCTATAAAACATAATTTGAGTCAGCTCTGAATTTCGTTGAGAAGTCTGAAGTTTTATGATTCTATGTCTCATCAACCACTCCTTGACAACCAGTAACAGCCATCATGATGCATGAGACTCAAACTAGTAAACCAGTTAGTTAAGCAACCACCACGGCAAACTCAGCTCTGGTGTTCGAGCATTCTTGAAAAAAATTCTAAGAAATCTGAGTCTCCTAGGGAATCTGGAGCCTGAGGAAAAAGCTATGGTACATATACACAATGGAGTATTACTCAGCCATTAAAAAAAATACAATTGAATCAGTTCTAATGAGGTGGATGAAACTGGAGCCTATTATACAGAGTGAAGTAAGCCAGAAGGAAAAACACCAATACAGTATACTAACGCATATATATGGAATTTAGAAAGAGGGTAACAATAACCCTGTGTACGAGACAGCAAAAGAGACACTGATGTATAGAACAGTCTTATGGACTCTGTGGGAGAGGGAGAGGGTGGGAAGATTTGGGAGAATGGCATTGAAACATGTAAAATATCATGTATGAAACAAGATGCCAGTCCAGGTTCGATGCACGATACTGGATGCTTGGGGCTAGTGCACTGGGACGACCCAGAGGGATGGTATGGGGAGGGAGGAGGGAGGAGGGTTCAGGATGGGGAACACATGTATACCTGTGGTGGATTCATTTTGATATTTGGCAAAACTAATACAATTATGTAAAGTTTAAAAATTAAATTTAAAAAAAAGAAATTAAAAAAAATAAAAGCAAATGATATTATGATAATAACTGTGTATTTATAATCTGCCTTGTAGTTCCTTTGCTGCTCAGTCACTAAGTCGTGTCCAACCTCACAAATTATAGCATGCCATGCTCCTCTGTACTCCAGCATCTCCCAGAGTTTGCTTAAATTCATGTTCATTGAGTCGTGATGCCATCTAACCATGTCATACTCTTCTGACTCCTTCTCCTTTTGCCATCAGTCTTTCTCAGCATCAGGGTCTTTTCCAATCAGTTGGCTTTTTGAATCAGGTATACAAAGTATTGGTGCTTCAGTTTCAGCATCAGTCTTTTCAATGAATGTTCAAAGTTGATTTCTTTCAGGATTGACTAGTTTGATCTCCTTGCAATCCAAGGGACTCTCAAGAGTTTTCTCCAGCACCACAATTTGAAAGCATCAGTTCTTCAGTGCTCAGCCTTCTTTATGGTCCAACTCTCACATCCATACATTACTACTGGACGGTAGCTTTGACTATAGGAACCTTTAGTGGCAGAATGATGGTTCTGCTTTTTAATATGCTGTCTAGATTTATCATAGCTTCCTTCCAAGGAGCAACTGTCTTTTAATTTTGTGGCTGCAGTCACCGTTTGCAGTGATTTTGGAGCCCAAGAAAATAAAGCCTGTTATTACTTCCACTTTTTCCTCTTCTATTTGCCATGAAGTGATGGGGCTGGATGTCATGATCTTAGTTTTTTCCATGTCGATTTTCAAGCCAGCTTTTTCACTCTCCTCTTTTCCATGAAGTGATGGGGCTGGATGTCATGATCTTAGTTTTTCATGTTGATTTTCAAGCCAGCTTTTTCACTCTCCTCTTTCACTCTCATCACGAGATTCTTCAATTCCTCTTCACTTTCAGCCATTTGGGTGGTATCATCTGCCTATCTGAGTGTGTTAATATTTCTCCTTGGCAATCTTGATTCCAGCTTGTGATTCATCTTGACCAGCATTTTGCATGGTGTCCATGATGTACTCTGCATATAAGTTAAATAAGTAGGATGACAATATACAGCCTTGTCCTACTTCTTCTCCAATTTGGAATCAGTCATTTGTTCCATGTTCAGTTCTAATTGTTGCTTCTTGATCTGCATATAGATTTCTCAGGAGGCAGGTAAGGTAGTCTGGTACTCCTATCTCTTTAAGAATTTTCCACAGTTTGTTGTGATCCACACAGCCAAAGGCTTTAGTGTAGTCAGAAGTAGACCTTTTTCTGGAATTCCCATACTTTCTTCATGATCCAACACATATTGGCAGTTTGATCTTTAGTTCCTCTACCTCTTCAAAACTCAGCTTGTACATCTGGAAGTTCTTGGCTTACATTCTGCTAAAGCCTAGCTTGAAGACTTTTGAGCATAAACTTGCTAGCATGTGAAATGAGTACAACTGTACAGTAATCTGAACATTCTTCGGCATTGCCCTTCTTGGGGACTGGAATGAAAACCAACCTTTTCCAGTCCTTTGGCCCCTGCTCAGTTTTCCAAATTTGCTGACACATTGAGTGAAGCACTTTAACAGCATTGTACCTTTTAGGATATGAAATAGCTCAACTGGAATTCCATCACCTCTATTAGTTTGTAGCAATATTTCCTAAGGCGCACTTGACTTCACACTCCAGGATGTCTCACTCTAGATGAATGACCACACCATCATGGTTATCTAGGTCATTAGGACCTTTTTGTATAATTCTGCGTATTCTTGTCACCACTTCTTTGTGTGTGTGTATCTTTTTTCTTAATTATTTTTTTTATTAAAGGATAATTGCCTTACAGAATTTTGTTGTTTTCTGTCAAACCTCAACACCAATCAGCCACAGGTATACATATACCCCCTCCCTTTTGAACCTCCCTACCATCCCCCTCCCCATCTCACTCCTCTAGATTGATACAGAGCCCCTGTTTGAGTTTCCTGAGCCATACAGCAAACTCCTGTTGGCTATCTATTTTACATAAATCCCATAGATGGAGGAGCCTGGTGGGCTACAGTCCATGGGGTCCCACAGAGTCGGACACAACTGAGCGACGTCACTTTCACTTTTTACTTTCATGCATTGGAGAAGGAAATGGCAACCCGCTCCAGTGTTCTTGCCTTGAGAATCCCAGGGACAGGGGAGCCTGGTGGGCTGCTGTCTATGGGGTTGCACAGAGTTGGACACGACTAAAGTGACTTAGAAGCAGCAGCAGCAGCGATGTAAGTTTCCAATACACAAAAGTCACTTGCATTTCTATAGACTAACAATGAAAAATCAGAAAGAGAAGTTAAGGAATCAATCCCATTCACCATTGCATCAAAAAGAATTAAATATCTAGGAATAAACTTACCTAAGAATACAAAAGAACTACACAGAAAATTATGACACTGATGAAAGAAATCAAAGACAACATAAACAGATGGAGAGATATTCCATGTTCCTGGGTAGGAAGAATCAATACTGTGAAAATGGCTATACTACCAAATGCAATCTACAGATTCAATGTGATCCTTGTCACCCCTTCTTAATCTCTTCTGCTTTTGTTCAGACCTTACCATTTCTGTTCTTTATTGTGCCCACCATGGCATGAAATGTTCCTGTGATCTCTCCAATCTTCTTGATGAGATCTCCAGTCCTTCTCATTCTTTTGTTTTCCTCTCTTTATTGGCATTGCTCATTTAGAAGGCCACTTATCTCTCTTTGTTATTCTCCAGAACTCTGCATTCAGTTGAGTATATCTTTCCCTTTCTCTCTTGCCTTTGGCTTCTTTCCTCTGCTATTTGTAAAGCCTCCTCAGACAACCACTTTGCCTTCTTGCATTTCTTTTTCTTTGGGATGGTTTTGGTCACTGCCTCCTGTACAATGTGACAAACTTCTATCCATAGTTCTTAGGGCACCCCGTCTACCAGATCTAATCACCTGAATCTATTTGTCACCTCCACTGTATAATGATAAAGGATTTGATTTAGGTCATACCTGAGTGGCTTAGTGGTTTTTTCTACCTTCTTCAGTTTAAGTCTGAATTTTTCAATAAGGAGCTTATGATCTGAGTTACAGTCAACTCCACATCTTATTTTGCTTACTGTCTAGAACTTCTCCATCTTTAGCTACAAAGAATATAATCAGTCTAATTGGGTAGAGTCATCTCTTGGGTTGTTGGAAGAGTTCTTGCTATTATCAGCATGTTCTCTTGACAAAACTGTTAGCTTTTGCCCATTTTGTACTCCAAGGCCAAACTTGCCTGTTATTCTGGGCATCTCTGGACTCGCTACTTTGCATTATAATTCCCTATGATGAAAAGGTCATCTTTTTTGGTGGTAGTTCTAGAAAGTACTGTACATCATCACAGAACCAGTCAACTTCAGATTCTTTGGCATCAGTGGTTGGGGCACAGAGTTGGATTACTGTGATGCTGAATCAGCCCAGTGCTTATTTCACAGAAAATTCAGTAATTACTTGTCATTTGATGGACAAATAAATAAAAAGATGATCTGTATTACCTATTAATATTTAGGAAACTAGGGATGGCTAGTGCATCCAATGATTTGCACAATGTGTCAGCCATCTGGACTTCATTTTGACTGTATGTCATTGTTATTTATCAAAGAGCATGAATAATTAAGACAGAGACATCTGGCCCTGCTTATATACCCACTCTGCGAGTTTTTAAAAAAAGATACACCCAGGAAATTAGCATTTATACTTGGACATAAAAGTCTGGGTTAATTTTTTTTTTAAAGTTTCTCCCAATAAAGTTTTACAAAACTACCTCTCTTTGAAGAATGATGTCCCGAAGCAAGGCTTCTACCAAACTTTGCAGTTACATATTTTTACATTGTGGGCTTCTCTGGTCACTCAGATGATAAAGAATGAGCCTGCAATGCAGGAGACCCAGGTTTGATCCCTGGGTTGGGCAGAGCCCTTGGAGAAGGGAATGGCTACCCACTTCCGTTTTCTTTCCTGGAGAATCCCATGGGTAGAGAAGCCTGGTGGGTTACTGTCCATGGGGTTGCAAAGAGTTGAACACGACTTAGCGAATGAAAAAAACAATGCTGGGACAGACTGAAGGAAAAGGAGAAGCGGGTGGCAGGGGGTGAGAAGATCAGATAGCATCACTGACTCAACGGACATGAAATGAGCAAACTCCAGGAGATAGCAGAGGACAGAGGAGGCTGGCGTGCTGCAGTTCATGGGGTGGCAAAGAGACGGATAGGACTTGGTGACTGAAGAGCAACAATTTTTACATTATATAGGTACATACATTTATTGTATCCCTCTATACAATCTTACCGCAGAACAGTTTTTTCTAGGAAAAAAAAAAATTTCCTTCATTGAAAAGTAAGATGGCAAAGTTTCTAAATGCTTTCTCTTTTTTTGCATAAAATCAAAGCCAACATGGTCAGAGAATGATGAGCACTCAGACTTTCTCACTATTGTCAAAATAGTACACGAAGAGGAGGAGTGCAGGATTGCCTCGGGCATTCCCAGCTCCCTGACGTCAATTTAGATGAAATTCAGATAACAGGCTCTGCCAGCTGCTTGATTCTCCTGAGTTCTGTGAGAAACCAATTCTCTTTAAAAAGAGGCTGTCATCTAAATACCATCAAAGCTACTTGAAATACAAGAATTTAAGCTTCTTTTGAATGCCTTTCACCACCCAACAGCAAGCCTATAGAAAATGATCAACACATTACTATTCCTTTCAATCAGGGTCACTATCAGGATATAAAATAGCTTGATCTAAAGTAAAGACAACTGCTGCTGCTGTGGCTGCTAAGTCGCTTCTGGCACCCTGTTAAAAGTTACCTCCTCTAGGTACATTCCCAGCTCAGCTGGTAAAGAATCCGCCTGCAATGCAGGAGACCCCAGTTCAATTCCTGGGTCGGGAAGATCCCCTGGACAAGGGATAGGCTACCCACCCCAGTATTCTTGGGCTTCCCTGGTGCCTCAGACGGTAAAGAATCTGCCTCAATGAGAAAGACCTGGGTTCAATCCCTTGGTTGGGAAAATCCCCTGCAAGAGGGCATGGCAACCCACTCCAGTATTCTTGCCTGGAGAAATCCCCAAGGACAAAGGCACCTGGCAGGCTACAGTCCGTGGGGTCTAAAAGAGTTGAACACGACTGAGCAATAAGCACACATACATTATTATTATTATCCAGGCTGATATCTGTCATGTGACTTGCTCAGTGTCACATAGCTTGCACACAGTCAAGCAGAAGACTGAATCATATAGTTGGGTTAAAATATCCATGTTCTTGGCCATTAGTAAGCGTATATATATATGTATATGTATATACATATATATACATATTATATAATAAATACATTAGTAAGTATAGCTTCATTTTTGGAGCATAGAAAGCACATAAAAGAAATGATCTATATACATTTAAAGAATTAAATATTCAATGTCTTGGCCACTTGCCTAAAAACACTAGGTTATTATTAAACATTTATTGTAAGTCAATACTTGACATACTTGTAGTGGAAAATAAAACATAAATGACAAAATGTCTGCTCCCCACATTGAGAACTTAACTTTATAAATAGAATTTATTCTACAAAAACAGTTTATATGTCTTCCTGTTTTCATTCCCAACCCAAGAATTACCTAAACCCAAACGAGGCTAATACCCAGAAGGCCAATCATAAGTAAATCTACCTTGGCTATGAACTTGACTCTAAGCTTTAAAGCAACCATTGAACAAGTAAAACCTTCTGAGCTACACAATTTAAGAAGAGAAAAATCTGCCTCCTAGCATTGTAAAGTCAAGGAGATCCTGCAAGTGACAAATACAAATTTCCTCCCAGCTCCTCGGCTCTATACAACAGCCTGGAACACAGGAGCTGGTAAGGAAGCAATGCCACCAGGGTCCCTGGGCATGGAGGTCTTTCTGTCCCCAATTTTTTTTGTAGGCAAGACTCCAGCCTTCATGACCTTCTCTTGAGTTCCAAAGGGCAGAAGCGTTGCTAATAAAATGAGAAGCAGCCCCCTGAGGCAAGATTAAAGGGACCAGAGAGGCTCATCAAAAGTAGCAGACCAGACCACATAGACCCTGCACATACTCTAACCTGGTCAGCAACCCCACCCTTTTGAAACTTTGCAAGAAAGAATACAAAACCATTACTCTCTTGATCCTTATCACATCCCATTTGCCTGGCAAAGTAATAAAGCCACTCTTCCCTTCTCCTCCATGGCTCTGTCTCTGTATCTCTGTTTGGCACTGGTATACAGAAAGCTAGTCCGTCTAGTCAAGGCTATGGTTTATCCAGTGGTCACGTATGGATGTGAGAGTTGGACTGTGAAGAAGGCTGAGCGCCGAAGAATTGATGCTTTTGAACTGTGGTGTTGGAGAAAACTCTTGAGAGTCCCTTGGACTGCAAGAGATCCAACCAGTCCATCCTAAAGGAGATCAATCCTGAATATTCATTGGAAGGACTGGTTCTGAAGATGAAACTCCAATACTTTGGCCACCTAATGCAAAGAACTGACTCATTTGAAAAGACCCTGATGGCTGGGAAAGATTGAAGGTGGGAGGAGAAGGGGACGACAGAGGATGAGATGGCATCACCAACTCAATGGACGTGAGTTTGAGTAGGCTCCGGGAATTGGTGAGGGACAGGGAAGCCTGGCGTGCTGCAGTCCACGGGGTCGCAAAGAGTCAGACATAACTGAGCGACTGAACTGACTGACTGACAGCACTCTCCGCCCCTCCACCTCCCCTGCTCTCTTCTCTCCATCAGACACACAACGTGGTAACCACAGTGAGCATCACTCTTCCACTGCACACTGTCCCTGCCCTTCTGCAGGAAGGATTCTTGAATTAATTACTTGGGCTTGACTCCAGGTGCCCCTGTGTTCTCTCAGGTTTTAACCAGGTCATCATTAAGCAGGGACACAATCCAGAAAGATCTTATGACATCAGCAAGAGAGTTTAACATTTGAGGCAAAATAAATATAATAAATACAAAAGTGTTATAATTTTTAAGGCCTGTAGGCCACTCAGTCTTTAACTTTCATTTCCTCTTTTATCTCACATTTTCATGCTTTACCAGCAGCAAATAATTTGAGCTATTCAGCTGGTGCAAGCTGAGGACGGGGGAAAAAAAAAAAAACAGCAAAGAGATGTGCATCTTGTAAAAATTGGAATACAGCTTTTAATACATCAGAAATGAACTGTGAGTAGATAAGCTATTTAAATACACATTTGAAATACCATTACCAGGAATACCTCTTTTTTTGCTTTGCTATGCTTCATGATTTTTTAATAAAATTGGTAATGATGGCATTAGTGTATGTTCTGCACACTGCTTAGCAAACAGATACTTAATGCCAAGAATGGGTGGGCTAGGGTGGGGGATGGGATGGAGGTCCAAGAGGGAGGGGATCTATATACACATATAGCTGATTCACTTTGTTGTACAGTAGAAACTTACACAACATTGTATAGCAACTACAATTCAATTAAAAAAAAAAAAAACTAGGTAAATACTCGCAAACAACAAACTTTTTAATGAAATATAACCATCAGGATAACCATTTTTGTTTCCTGAGGAGTCTTCAGAGAGCTTTCAAAGTGTTGGTTGGAAGATCTATGGTTTCAGGAAATTTGTATGCATGCAGGCACAGTTGATTTATTAGCATGATAAAATTTTTTTGAGTGTATTGAGATGGATGGTTCAGCTGGTAAGTAAAATTTAAGGGTGAGTGGGAGAGAGACAGATGTAGGGAACATCTGTGCTTTCCAATGAGATGAGTCAAACAAGGAGAAAAACACCAAACTTCTGTGGTAAATAAGCTTTGGGCTGTTTTCCAATCCAAGCCAATTTCTTTAATATTAATAAGAACTGTTGCTACTCCTCACTTTGCAATGCCATCCTCCTTCTGAGGCTTACATGAACTTCAGCTCCTTTGTTTCTTACAAAAGCAAAAGCCTCTAGAAAATATTAATTAGCCATTCTCTTGATGTCGGAGCTTTTCTTTAATTAAATGCAACTTAAGTTGATAAATGAAATTACTTTTCTTTTCAGACTTCCATATTTCTAAGGAAAATCACATATAGTGTTTAAAATTCATATCTTAAGGCACCCCACTTAGGAAATACAGAGTTGTTCAGTATAAGAAACTGAGATATTTGTCATTTTCATGAAAGGAGATCCATGGAGTTTCAGTATTCACTTTTTTCTTCATTGCTTCAATACTCCCAACATTTGAATTAATAAGATTCTGGGTGCTTTTGCAATGGGGATGAATTCTTATTCATTTCCTTGTGCCCACATAAAAAAAGAGCTCAAAATGACTCATTAATGAGAAAGAAATCTTAAAATAAAATAATTGTTTCATGGTTGGGTCTCAAGGGAAGCCTTAATAATATCATGGAATTTTCAGTTTTCTCCTTATTGCTTTATATTTTAATAACCTACCAACACTTCTTTCCCAATGCAGTTGTTTTCTTACATATATAGTAATGATAATATTATCCAAGACTCCAACTTTTTGAAAGTATGTGTTTAATAAAATCCCTAGATTTCTCTAGAGATAATGAAATTATTATAACAGCACTGCCTTAATAAAATAACAATAACATTTTAATTGGTATTACTGTCAGTGTAGCAAGAATGCTATTTCTCAAATATTTGCTTATCTCTTCCAATTCTCATAAACCACAAAAATAAAATACCCTTATAAGAAAGCAGATTGATTCTTTTTTCTTTTCTAAATCCATTATGAAGTAACCTGTTAAAATAGGTTTCTATCTGCCAAATGATTTTTTAAATAGCAGCTACTTGAACTTTGTTAAATAAAACAAAAGTTTAAAATACATGATATTAGCTCCTTCCCAACACCACTATCATATGCAAAAGAGCTTTGTTTTCAAGTGACAATGACAAATAAGTACTGAATAACTCTTGTATGACAATCACTGTCAAATGCCTTCACACACATCATCTTAGCTGTTTGTGTGTGTGTGTGCACATGTGCACACATGTATACTCAGTTGTGTCCAACTCTTTGTGACTCCATGAACTGTAGTCTGCCAGGTTCCTCTGTCTGTAGAATTTTCCAGGCAAGCTTATATGAGTCCCATGAAAGACATTATGATCCCCACTTTATAGATAATGCTGCTGCCGCTGCTGCTACTAAGTTGCTTCAGTCGTGTCCGACTCTGTGCGACCCCATGACGACAGCCCACCGGGCTCCTCTGTCCCTGGGATTCTCCAGGCAAGAATACTGGAGTGGGTTGCCATTTCCTTCTCCAATGCATGCATGCATGCCAAGTCACTTCAGTCGTGTCCGACTCTGTGGGACCCTATGGACAGCAGCCCACCAGGCTCCTCTGTCCACAGGATTGTCTAGGCAAGAGTACTGGAGTGGGTTGCCATTTCCTCTCCCATAGATAAAGAGGGAGACGTAAATGACAAATGTGGCAGAGAACTAAAACCAATCAAAACAGTTTCTTATAAAAATTTTATTCTGTGGCATTGAAACATGTATAATATCATGTATGAAACGAGTCACCAGTCCAGGTTCGATGCACGATACTGGATGCTTGGGGCTGGTGCACTGGGACGACCCAAAGGGAGGGTATGGGGAGGGAGGAGGGTTCAGGATGGGGAACACATGTATACCTGTGGCGGATTCATTTCTATATTTGGCAAAACCAATACAATATTGTAAAGTTTAAAAATAAAATAAAATATAAAAAAAACAAAAAAATTTTATTCTGATAATATTATGCTCAGGTAAGAATTTAAACCACTTAGACATGCAGTATTGCTTATTTGCTACACTCTACACTTGTCATATTGGTGCATTCTATTATATACCTGCATTTGTGAACTTGAATGGCTAAAAATATTATACTGAAGTAAATGAAATTATTAAAAGACAAAAACAATACAATACTGTAAAGTAATCAGCCTCCAATCAAAATAAATAAATTTATATTTAAAAAAAAAGCAAATTATCTTGTTCTCTTGCTGTGGTACAGAAAACAATTGAACAGTTGAACATAGACTACTTTACTATGTGCCAAAATTAATTGGCAACTCCTACCATGAGTAAGTAAAAAGTTCAATCATTTTCCCCACTATAAAGCAGCCCAACAAAACATGCCTCTCCTGGGGCTGAGGGCTAAATAACAGAGGGAAACTACACAAGCTCCCGGGTCCTCTCACGGAGAATTCAGTCTTGGGTGTACATACCAGCCAAGTGAATTTGGGCAAGTAACTTTATCTCCTGCTGAAATTATCTTTCCTCAGCTTGAACATGAAGGGGTTATAAGGTATTTCAAGTGTATCTATAAGATTTTATTTATTTCTATTTTTCTGGAACAAATTTGCCTTATGATGAGACAGTTAACATTGGTTCTTCTGGGCAATGATTACATATGTGATATTGTATTGCTTTCTGCACTTTTCTCTATGTTTGAAATATCTCATTAAAAAAAGAATAAAGAGGATGAATAAACGGCATGACAACGGATAAACAGTCACTTCTGAAGAGAAGGCTGAAGTTAACTTTAAATCAGATATCAAATATAAAACAGGTAACACATAGTAGGTACCTCTCAAATATTAGCTGCCTTATCCTCTTACAATTATTTTTTCCTCAATATACCATTATCTTCTGGCTCACCATTATCAATCATAAGATTAAACTGACTTTCTAGGAAAGCAAATTAGTAGTGACTGATACAATATTAACTACTACAGAGGAAAATCATATAACACTGAAAGCAAATTTTACTTAAAATTTTTAGCAAACTTCTATACTCTCATTTTATATAGTAGACTCATTGGAAAAGACTCTGATGCTGGGAGGGATTGGGGGCAGGAGGAGAAGGGGAAGACAGAGGATGAGATGGCTGGATGGCATCACTGACTCGATGGACGTGAGTCTCATCGAAAAGTTGGTGATGGACAGGGAGGCCTGGAGTGCTGCGATTCACGGGGTTGCAAAGAGTCGGACACGACTGAGGATGAGATGGCTGGATGGCATCAGTGACTCGATGGACGTGAGTCTCATCGAAAAGTTGGTGATGGACAGGGAGGCCTGGCGTGCTGCGATTCATGGGGTCGCAAAGAGCCGGACACGACTGAGCGACTGAACTGAACTGAACTGAATAACTAGATTATACAAAGCTCACATATTTTTCTCAATACTTCTCTGGAAAGATGAAATAAAAACATAGAACATTTTCAATATCCTTGATTAAATGTATGTATATCTATCTATACAGATCCGAAAGGAAATAAGATACCTTGTTTCTTAATTTAGCTGATTATTTTAACAATAAATGTATACTTAAACAAAATATTTTAAAAATTTACTGTTAGATTGCTTCCAAACTATGATTTTTTTACTTCAATAATTTATTTTAAGCATGTTGGCCAAAAAATGCAGATTATGCATTGTGTGTGTGTGTGTGTGTGTGCATGCACGTGTGCACTCAGTCGTGTCTGACTCTTTGTGACCCTTTGGACTGTGGTCTGCCAGGCTCCTCTCTGCATGGAATTTTTCAGGCAAGAATACTGGAGTGGATAGCCATTCCCTTCTCCAGGGGATCTTGCCTACCCAGGAGTCAAACCCATGTCTTTTGCATCTCCTGCTCTGCAGGGGGATTCTTTACCCACTGACCACATTAAAAAAGTCAATGTCACTTAGGAGAAGAAAAGGAAGTTTTTCTTTTAAAAGTGGCTAAAATCCTTTGTAAAGATTCAAAAATTATTGAAAGGTTGTTGAAACACGATTAGACCTCATTTCCCCTCTTCTTCTATCATTCTCAATTTAAATTGCCTTTTAAATTACCAGTATCTCACTTGGTTATAAAAATTCAATATGTTTTCTAATAAACAGTTCATGTTATAGACTCCAAATGATAGATGTCTTGGCGACTTAAATATATCAGAACAGAAGCACAATGATGAAAGATTGGGTATGACATGTTTTAGGATCCATCCTAATATCCAGGAAGATTGATTCCCTATATTTGTACAAATATGCTACTGTTTAAGTTAGATTCATAAAGTTACACAATCCCAAAAGGATACCCAGGCTTTTTTTTTTTTTCCCAGCTTGGGGTCTTCACTGGGGAGCATGGGATTAGCTGTCCTGCAGCATGTGGGAACTCAGTTCCCAGATCAGGGACTAGGCCTGTGTCCCCTGCATTGGAAGGTGGATTCTTAACCACTGGACCACCAGCAAAGACCCCTCATACCAAATAATAAAGCATTATGGAAGAAGGTGGAACATATGTATCTGGGCATAAAAACAGTGATCTTATCACATTTGACCACATTAAAAAATAGGTCTTTTTCCCCCAGTTATAATAAAGACTTGAAAAATTAAATGGTTTACTATACAGGCAAAGAAATAAGATTAGAAACAACATGAACTCTGTAAACTTGGCTTTGACCCTTGTAACCCCAATTAAGATTAGAGAAATATTTCCTTTAATAGTCCACAGCATGATATTGAAAATGCAGTGCAACTCTGTGACAGACAATATAACGCTCTGAATATTACTACCTGGTGAGTTCAGACCAACAACAGCAGGGAAAACACATCTAAGCTGCCAGAGTTATCTGTGCTCCACTGATGGTTATCACAATATGTTAGACAGGTGATAAAGGAATTTTCTAGAAGATGGACAGCCATCAGGCTTCTGAGGCAATGCCATGTGAAGATAATGATGGATTGCAGATCTCAAAAACAAATACTAGCCAGAATTAGAATACATATTTAACTGCTGAGTATCTGTTAGGAAAAGTCACTGTCCTCATTTGACATGAATACTAGATCTGTGAACCAAGCAAAAAACCTGAAACTTCTTTCTTGGTCCATGTTAATGGTTACAAAGTGAGACATCATGAGAAAGTTGAAATGTTAGCCATAGCTTTTGTTTCATTAGGATGCTTTTCAGCTCAAGATTTTGCGAATTTTTAAAGTAACTTTCATTAATTATCGCAAAGAAATGTGACCAAGATTGCAGGATAGTCTTTAAACTATTATTTATCCCTAATCTCCATCTTCCAAATGACCAGGGGGAAGTTCTTACTGTCTAGCAACAGGCTCCACGCACCTGCGTTAGGACTTTGAAGCAGCCTCACCAGCAGCCTGAGTCTCCCAACAAGCCCAGAAAAATACCATTCAGTGACTGAGGAAGACTCAGTGAACCCAAACCATATTTATCACTTGGAGCCTCACTTAGAATGAACGGATTTGTTCTCTGCATTTCTGTCACGAAAAGCTAGTCTCTAACATAGACTCCTGTGTTCAAACCCCGTTCAGACAACTTTCTGCAACTCCCAGCCAAGGCAGAAATCTCTGGATGCTATTTTTGTCAATATGTTCTTTCTGGCTTATCCAGCCCAGTTCAGCCACACATCTTCCACCATGAAGAAGTTACCTCCCCACGGGTCTTCTGTGGGTCTTCTCTAGCCTTTGTGATATAGTAAGCAAACCCACTTCCATCTTTGATCACTTCTGAAGATAATCAATCTGCTCTGCTCTTGATCACACTGAAATCAAGCTTTCTCCTGACAACACTAACTTCCAAAGTGTTTTCTATCAGAAATGGTTTCCTTTTTTTTTTTTTTCTTCTTGGAGTCCATTAGCCTACCTCCACTCTTCAAGAAGGCTCCCTTTTTGCAAGTACTTCACACTTACTTACACCATTCTTTGTGTCCAGTATTTATCAATCTGTGGATGGACCCTTTTTCTAACTTTCTTGGTGAAATTTACCACCAAACATCTACAAGCCTTATCACAAACCCTCTCCTCCATATTTCCATTGCATTTCCACCCTTCCAAAGTACAGATACCTCTTCTACCCTGACTGGTCATTGTATCACATCTTATGATGAAGTTCATCTCTTCTAATTCTTTCATTTTTCCTTTTGTTCATCCCTTCTGATCGTCACTCTTTTCCCACTATCACTTCCAGCACTGTCTTCTTTTCCTATTTTTTTTTCATCTTATAGCCTCACATGCTAGACCAATTTACTTGCTTCCTTATTTAGTGTAGATTCCAGAGTTCCATTTCACAACCATATTCACAATAGCACTCTTGAATCCTTGGTCTCCAGAAGTCCCACCTTGTGAAATCCAAACCCTCTTTTCCACTATAGCATTCTTCCCAATAATAACAAAGTCATATTTTTGAATACTTGTATATTTCCTCACCCTGCCTTATAATTTTGATTATGCTTGATCATTCAACTGAGGGTTTAAAAAACATGGGGGTAGCTTAGTCAGTCAAATTTTTATTACCCTTCTCCTGCAAAAACAAAACACAGTAGCTTATCCTTTGCCTGTACTGGGAACAAGATCACACAGATAAATTTAAAGTTCAAATGTAGTCACTTCAACAAACATTTGCTAAACACAAAATATGCTATATTAAAGAATAGCTCCTGACCTTAAGGAATGTGCTATATTTAGGGGAAAATAAACTTTTAGCAAATTTCAATATTACACAGGAAATGCCATAAGTGATTTATATCAGCATACAGGAACACAAAGGAAGTATTAAATGCCTCTCTGAGGGCAGGAGAATGAGGGAATACAACTAGAGGCATAAGGAGTTTGAGGTGAATCTCAAAAAGTCTTTAGAAAGAGGCATCTAGGGAAGAAAGATGAAAGTAGATGTTCTGGAAAGAGAAAACAGCATATTGAGTAAAAGACAGTGAAAGCAACTAGACACCAGCAAACAGTAGGGTGGCCATGTGTCCCGACACCTTTTGAACCTGCGTTCCCAGCACAAGAATTAGTAATGCCCTCGTTTATTCTCAAAAGGTGCCTGTTTCAACAATTAAATCATATTAAGTGCATTCAAAGAAATAATCTAAATATTTTAGCTTAGGAATGCTATTCAAGACTTCATACAGTTTGGGGTCCCTATCTTACAGTTTTTGGAAATCCCTGAAGTCAGCAGGAACATTGCCTGGATGGATTTATGTTACGATACATCTCTCCCATGGCTGTATGAACAAAGAATTTAAATGGAGAGAAAATTAGAGGAAAGGAAACCAGTGAGAAAGCTGTAACAAGGGTCCAATGAAAACTGGTGATGATTTCAATTAGTGCAATCATACTAAAATGGATAAGAAGGGAAGGACTTGAGAAACAGCATACAAAACAGCATATTCTGGTGATGAATTGAACACATTAGCTAACTCTACTGGGGAAATACCGGGGCAGCAAGAGGTTAAGGGAACTGATATGAGTTCAGAATCTGACAGAGGTTGAGTTGCTAACTGAATATCAAGTGGAATAGACAGGAAAGAGTCTAAATTTTAAGGGAGAGTTTGGGAATGGAGATTAAGCTTAAAGAAGCATGAATGTGTTCTTGACAGCTAAAATTCTGAAATTACCTGAAGTTTCCCCAGGCAATTTTAAAAGTCTTTAAAAAAAAATCAAAGTGTCTGGAGACCTAGAGAAGTTATCCTTTTTAAAAACTTAATTTCTATTGGAGTATAGGTGCTTTACAAAGTTGTATTAGTCTTTACTGTATAGCAAAATGAATTAGACACATACATACATATCTGCGTGTTAAGTTGCTTCAGTCATGTCTGACTCCTTGCAACCCTATGAACTGTAGCCTGCCAGGCTCTTCTGTCCATGGGATTCTCCAGGTAAGAACACTGGAGTGGGCTGCCATGCTCTCCGCCATCGGGTCTTCCTGACCCAGGGATCGAACCTGCTCCTCCTGCAACTCCTGCATTGCAGGTGGATTCTTTACCACTGAGCCACCGGGGAAGCCCATCTATACACATCTTCCCTCCCTTTTGACCTTCCTCCATTTAGATCACTACAGTGCATTAAGTAGAGTTCCCTGTGCTATACATCTTGTTCTATTGATGTATCTGTCTCTTTGCACTGGTCTTCATGTCTACATTATAATTTCTCTGAGGACTCAGACTATGCTCTTTCCTTTCTATATCCCTCATATCTCTTAATGTGGTGTACTGCTCTTAGCAGAGAGCAATCACTCAGTAAATGTTTACTAAATTAAAAGGTCCTCAATAGACCAGAATACTATTTCAGTCCAAGGAGGACATCTAATGACTGGATTAAATTTATGTGGATTTCTGAGAAAAACAAAATGCCTACATGCTTATGGTCCATTAATAGAGAAGTCTATCTGAGACTAGAATCCAAAGCAAAGAGGTCAGACTTTCATGACCCTACTTTTAAAGGCAAGACACCCAACCAAGTAGCTGCCAAAAAGAATCTGTTTAATCACCTCTACTTTCTGAAAGTCAACTCTATCTCAAGCAATGTGATTCAGATTCAGAAAACTGCAAACTTGGGCTCTGAGCAATAGGAGTTTCCTCAATATATTTCCACTCAATTAAAACCTGGAGTGAACATTCAAAAGAGAGAAACATTTTGTTCACTTTGGGAACAAGACAAATTAAACTCAGATAATTATTTGAATTCAATTAGGAACATTGGAGGCATCATTATTTTCCACTTAAATAACTTCTATATACAAAAAGGGTTAGATAAAGGGGTTTTTGTCAATGTTTTTTTTATCTTGTAAGACAAGCCTTAGGAAATGTTACAAGAAATATTTTTCTTTACATTGATATCAGATCAGATCAGATCAGTCACTCAGTCATGTCCGACTCTTTGCGACCCCATGAACTGCAGCATGCCAGGCCTCCCTGTCCATCACCAACTCCCGGAGTTCACTCAGACTCATGTCCATCGAGTCAGTGATGCCATCCAGTCATCTCATCCTCTGTCGTCCCCTTCTCCTCTTGCCCCCAATCCCTCCCAGCATCAGAGTCTTTTCCAATGAGTCAACTCTTTGCATGAGGTGGCCAAAGTACTGGAGTTTCAGCTTTAGCATCATTCCTTCCATTGATATAGAAACTAAAAAAAGGGAGAAATCTGAGTGCAAAGGACAAGTTCTACACAACTTCTAATCCTAAATCATAATATCTTAATAAGATGTTTTATAGGAGATTAAAAGGACTTAATTTTATTTTTATTCATTTTTTGCTGAGAGTGCTTCTTTTATTTGACTGAAGAGTTGATCTCAGTCATTTAAACTATCATTTAAATACAATGCAAACTCTTTATCAGGATTTAAACAGTTTAAATCCTAATAACCCTTTGTTAGGATTTAAAAATCCAGAAGGATCCAGATACAAGTGCATAACATTTGAAAGTAGAATTTAAAGAGGGTTCTTCTGCTGGGGACAACTCATTTCAGTATCATTCAAAACTGGAAATATTGAGGCTAGACTGCAATATTCTAGAATGTTAATTTCATGCTTTGGAGCTCTTAGATAATTTTACAGAGTGTGGCAAAGTAATGAAAGTTCAATAGGTATTGATATTAAAAAACACTTCCTTTGGGTCAGAACTCTGCAGAGCAATATGTGATAGAAGATGAATCAAGGGCCACCACAATGCATCTATTCTGTGCATCTACTTACATTTATTTATAAAGTTCTGGAAGTCTAAAGCAACAGACCCAGAATTCAACTAGAGATATTACAATATTGCATATCTCTTATTATTCTATATTCCTATCTCTCCAGAAAACTATGAACCTCTTAAGACAAAGACAAAATATTGTTTATACTGAATCTGGGACATGTTGGAAGAAGAGTAATATATCTGTCAAACTAAGAGAAAGAAATAATTAATTAAAAATAAGCAACCAGTAAATATAATGACATGGGACTGGTACCACATATACCAGACTTGACATCATACCATGGGAGATACAATTATATAGAGTCCCTTTGAAACCTCATACTTTTTTTTCATCCTATTTATTACCCTATTTATTTAAGAAAGTTACAAATGATATTATTTCATAACTGGACTGACTACTGCTTATATACATATGTATAGTTAATAGAAATCCATTTTACATTTATTTGTACGAAATAGTATCTTTTTCTGTTTAGAGGAAACAGGATTCTCCCTACTTGTATTACTGAAGTTATATATACCCAACATACCAATTTAATAAAATTTGTTAAATAGTATGTGTTAATCAACAGAAACACATGGTTTTAAAAAGGGACCTAAATTCTCAGCCCTGGGCAAAACTGGCTGTGCATGATTGTGGCCACTTCCCTGTTCTCAGACATCTAGGTCTCTGGATTAAGGAGTCTGACTCCACTTTTTGATGTCTGATGATGGCTCTTACATCTCACCCCTGCCTCTTCAGCTCAGCCCTACATTTGGGCAAAATGCTAAGAAAGCACGTGTATTCTCTCCTGTGGTGCTGGATGAGAGCTTCAACCCTCACAGATTCCTCCAAGCCACTGTCTCAGCTTGGGCCTCATCCCCTAAAAGGCCTAAAATCCCTCGGCCAGTTACCTTGCCCTGTTGGCTCCAGAAAAATCTCAATTATCTAGGAAATGAATGTTTCATGATCTCCTGGGTGGGGTGTGTGTGTGTGTTCATTAGTCTCTACTTTCAAGTCAAATTATGGTGGGGTTTCATCTGAATTGTACACAATGGCTCTAATAGTTTAATCATCTAGATATTGGGTACTTGGTTCTCCTCTGCTCCTCTTAAAAAAACCTAAAATAACCCAGGTTCCACTCAGAAGCTAGCCAAAGGGAACCATAGCTTTAATATAGAAACAACTTAGGGAGGGTGCAGAAGTGATATTATTATTAGTAGAGTTAAAACCACCCACCTGCCTAATTCTCTATTGACTCTGGCATCAAGAGTCTTTCTAGAATATGTTCAAACAGCTTTATTAGCAGAGAGTGCTGAGAGGAGCAGGAAATTACTCCTTTTACGCTTGCATTTGATTGGCCTCTTGCAGTGCATTAATATATGGGTATGTGGCACTATTTCCAAAACTAATGTTCAGGAAATTAACATGGACAGGAGAAAATCAGATTTTCGACATTTAAATAGAAAATTTAAATAGAAAAAAAATGCCAATTTATGGCTTATTCATAACACAGCAGCCATTTAAAGTACAGCTATTTATTATGTGCCAAGAACTGTGCTTAGCATTTAATACACATTATTGCATTTATCATTATAAAAATCCTGTAGATTAAATACTATTACTGAGACTTAGCCACAAGCAAAATTCATAATCGAAAGTACTCATTATATAGTTTCAAATCTACATTGATAAGGCTATGAGTTTTCTTGCTTCCTGGTAATTTTTTAAAGTAGAATAGGCCTTTATGAAGCTAATCAACTGGCAAACTTGAAAATTACAAATTTTATCACACTGTAATGTAGGGAGACATTATCTGTCACAGCTGATTGATGAAATACATACAAATACTGCATGGTATGCTTTATTTACTTCAACTGCAATGCCCTAAAGAAATGTACACCATGAATTCAGATGTAGGAAGACAACTGAATAAATGATTTTAGATGCCTTTTCAATAGTCAATGACTGAAATGTTTATTGCTGTTTAGTTGCTCAGTCATGTTCGACTCTTTTGCAATCCCATGGACAACAGCCCACCAGGCTCCTATGTCCATGGTGTTTTTCCAGGCAAGAATACTAGAGTGGGCTGCCGTTTCCTTTTCCAGGGATCCACCCAACCCAGGGGTCGAACCCGAGTCTTCTGCCCTGGCAGGTGGCTTCTTTACCACTGAGCCACCAGGGAAGTCCAATGACCGAACTACGTCCAAGTAAATATTCTGGGAACTGTGAGGAAGTAGAAAGAGGTGTAAGTCATGATGTTGACTTCAACATGTTTAAGGTATACCTGAGAAGATAGTATATGACTTGGTAGTTTGTCTAGTTTTAAATAATTTGAAATGTTAATTCATCTCATTAATATGAATGGCTAGATATGACAAGTAAAATTTTAAAGTACTAGTCTTTTAAGTTTTATTTTAAAATTTCTTTTGTCCAGAGTTAGTATCTACATTGACTGACACCCTCTGCCTTTAGAAATGTGTTTGTTTAAAACAGCTTATTGTCTAAGAACCCATCATTTTAAAGATAATTATGCATAATAAACAGGTATATAATTTAAGTGGAAAACAGTAGGGGGAGCTCAAAGACAGGTTGGCCAAATTAAAGGTTGACTTCAAGAGTCCTGAAAAAAATATTCTGAGTATTGGAGAGAAGAAAGAGGAAGAACAGAGATGCTCATTTGAAATTATTAGATGGTATTCTGTACAGACCGAAGTAATTCTGAGTAAAATAGTGAATTAACTACACAGAGGAACGCTTTTCACTAGGGAAAACTTCAAAAGACTTGATAAAAAAGGCCAAGACAAAAACAACTTTAACATGCACAAAACCACTAGATATCAGGAAAATGCAAATTTAAAACTATGACATCCAGTATATACCATCAGAATAGTTAAAATGAAAAAAGACATACTAACAGGAGTTGGCAAAATTGTGGAGCAAATAAAAAGCTGAGACAGTACTGACTGAAATCTAAATTGCCAAAACTACTTGGGAAAACTCTTCAGTATCCTCTAAACTGAAAAAAACTCATGCCTCATGACCAAGCAATTTCATTTCTGTCTATATATCCAACCCAAATGTATATGGCATAAACACAAAAAGACAGGTATAATAAAGTTCATAGCAGTAGGATTTGTAATAACTCTAATGTCAGTAAGAAAATGGATAAATGATTTATGGCATATTTGTATGAGATAAACATGAAATACAACTACATTTATAAAGGCAGATGAATGTCCCAAATATAATGTTGAAAAAAAGAATCTAAACTGTATGTGAGAAGCCAGACACTGAAGGGTACATTATCTCTTTACATACATTTTCCATTATGGTTTATCACAGGATACTGAATATAGTTCTCTGTGCTGTACAATAGGACCTTGGTGTCTATCCATTCTAAACGTAATAGTTTGCATGCGCCAACTCTCAGTCCATTCCTCTCCCTCTCTTATTCCCCTCAACAACCACAGAGGACACCATAGAGGCCAGCAACGTCATCTTCAGGCCGGATCAGGATTTCTGGCTGCTGATCTGGGGTCCTGGTCCATAGAGAACACACAGTTCTCTATGCCTATGAGTCTGTTTCTATTTTGTAGGTAGATTCATTTCTGTCATATTTTAGATTTCACATATGAGTGATTTCATATGGTATTTGTCTTCAGCGAATAGTGGCATGTATGGTGTTAGAAGTCAGCATAGCAGTTACTCCTGGGTGGCAGTATCTGAAAGGGGAAGGCACAAAAGCATCTCCTGCAATTCAGCAATGATCTGTTTTTGATCTACTTTCTGGTTACATGAATAAGTTCATTTCATGAAAATTCATCATACTGTACAGTTAGGCTTGTGAGTTTTTCTCCATAACATAATTCATCAAAATTTGCTCTAAATAGTATACTGGATGATTGTTTTAAATTATTCAATTAAAAATTATCATTTGAGGCCTGAAATCAAGAAAGCATGGTTCCACAGAGATAAGCATTGGAGATGACGTCTATCTCGAAGGCACCTACCAATGTTTTGCGTGCAGAGAAAGAAGCAAAGTTGGGCATCTAAACAGAGAAGGAAGTCATATTCAGTCTCCACAGAAGTCTTACACCCAAAAGTCAATGCCCAGAGAGTGTACTAGAGGAAACTTTCATGCAGAGTAAGACTTGCTTTGCTTCCAGATAGCAACTATTTTTAAAGATTATTTTGAAAATTTCTAATCACAAGTGCATACTCAAATGGGTTGAGTATTTGACCTGGAAGTTGAACATCTAGGTTAAAGTAGATCTATGGTTGATAGATCATGCAGTTCCTTGGAGCAAGCAAATCCCTTCTGGATAAAATAAACAGTAAACACAAATCATTTCCACATATAAGATACTAAGGAACATCACAGAAAAATCACTGAATGCATGAAAAAGTAAATGCCCATGAAAAACAATCAACAGAAATAATGAACTGTAGAAACAGACCACAAAAATTATAGATATTAGAATTACCAAATAAATAAAATAATATATTGAACCTATTTAAGGAAAAATAAGGAATGATAGAAAATTCAGCAGATGAGCAAGAGACCATTAAAAATTTGCCAGGCATATTTAAAATAAAAACAAACAAATTTTAACATTGAACATATAATAACTGGAATTAGAAACTCAATAACCAGATTAAGAAACAAATTAGACACAGTTGAAGGTTGGATACCTTCAAAAAATATTTAAATGAAACATTCCGGATGTAATAGAGAAATAAAAGAGACAGAAATTACGAAAGAGAAGTTAAGAGAAGTGAACGATAAAATAAGAAGGTCAACATAAATCTTATTAGAGTTTCATAGGAAAACTAAAAGAAATGGTAATGAGACAATATTTGACATGATAATAGCTAAGAATTGTCAAAATTGACAAAAGACAGCAATATTCACATAGGAAGGCCAATGAATCTTAAGCAAGGTGAATTTATTTAAAAAAAAAAAAATCAACATCTGGACCCATTAGAGTGAAATTGCACAACAGAGATAAACAGAATTGAACAGCACCCACACAGAAGAGACAGATCAAAAGAACATGATCAAACTGAAAGGTGGTTTCTTAAGGGATGATTCAATACTATCTTTAAAGTGCTGAGGGAAAAGGCTGCCAACCTAGAAATACTGACACAGCAAATCTAGCTTTCAAGTGCAAGACAAAATTTTAAGAAAATCAAACTTTAGAATTTTCTACTATTGGGCACTAAAGGAACTTGTAAAAGATGTATTTTAAGAACAAGGAAGGTCTGAGATGCTGAATCACAGTGGGGAGCAGAAAAACATAGAAAACATGTCAGTAAATATTCACAAAGATGGACTGAGTCAAACTAATGTCTAAAATATGAAGAAAGCTAAGCTCCAATTTTCTCATATTGCTGAGGAGGAAGGGAAAATACTGTTTAATTTTAGCCTTTGCTAAGGTAAATCTTCCAGGGTTGTTACTAAAGCAACAGAGAATAAAACTTTAAAACTAGAAGGAAAGAATACAATGAGAATAGGGAGGAAATCACTTTGTTCCAAAATGATACAAGGAAAGAAAAGAAGCAAAAAGAAAGCACACATGAAAACAGGATAAAGAGCAAGTCTAAAGTAGTATTTTTAAATATAATTACAATCAACTAAATGTTCATGAATGAACTAATATGTCCCATTAAAGTAAGTTTCTGCAAATGTCAGAGAATAGGTATAATGCAAATAATTTCTCTAATAACAATGGAACAAAGAAATAACAACATATATCATATGTATTATAGTATGAAGGTGAAAGTGAAAGTTGCTCAGTCGTGTCCAACTCTTTGTGACCCCATGGAATGTATAGTTCATGGAATTCCCCAGGCTACCTACTGGAGTGGGTAGCCCTTCCCTTCTCCGGGGGATCTTCCCAACCCAGGAATCAAACCAGGGTCTCCTGCATTGCAGGCGGATTCTTGACCAACTGAGTTATGAGGGAAGCCCCGTTTTACAGTATAATAGATAATAATTTATATAAATACAAAAAACTCTTTAGGGAAAAAATTAAAGTAGCACTTGAGTCAGAGAAGATACCATAACAAAATTAAGGAAATACTATTGATAGTAAATATACAGTGTATCAAATATTTGAGATGCAGCTGAAGTAGTAAAATTGAATAAACATATTGCAAAGTAATTCACAGAGATTTACTTTAAAACATACCAAAAAAAAAGAGAAAAATGAAACCAAAGAAAGCCAAATAAAGGAAATAACGGGAGCACAGATACTGATAAAAGATAACACAACTATAGAAATTTTAAAAATGAACTCCACTGAGGTATCATCTCACAGTAGTCAGAATGGTCATCATCAAAAAGCCTACAAATAATAAATGCTGGAAAGGGTGTAGAGTAAAGGGAGCACTCCTGCACTGTTGGTGAGCATATTGGTACAGCCACTATGGAGAACAGTATAGAGGTTCCTTTAAAAACTAAAAATTGTCATACGATACAGCAATCCCAATCTTGGGATATCCAAAAAAGATGAAGACTCTAATTTGAAAAGATATATGCACCCCAATGTTAATAGCAGCACTCTGTATAGTAGCCAAGACATGGAAACAGCCTGTGTTTTTCAACAAAGGAATGGATAAAGAAGACTTGATACACATATTTTAAATAAAATTAAATTCAGTTAACAAATAGGTCTTAACAGCACTTTTTTGGTTACAGAATGGCAGGAGACTATGATTGTGAAATTTAACTTGGTGATTCCACCACTTAGAATTTAGTCTAATTAAAATAAAGAAGAAAACTTCAAAACATGTTTCTAGTACCGTTTGTAATAGCCAAAAATGAAGAAAAATGTTTGAACATAAAAAACACAGACATTTAAAAATCAAGTCAGAATATTATCTGGCAATCAAAATCATGTAAGTGAAGACTGCATTAGACAACTGAAAAGTATTAAAAGAATAATGTTAAGTTTAAAAAGTAGGACAAAAAATAATATATAATTATTATTGTAGCTTTATAAAGTATGTATACTAATTGACAACATTTGGAAGGGAAAGAAGAAATGAAAATTGTATCTTCGTGGCAGAATTAGGGCTAAGCAATTTAAAATATGTATACAAATTTGAGGACTTTTAAAAAAATTTTACTTTTATCTGTTGATTAACATTCATGATTGTAGTAGGGACAGGTCATTAGTTATTATTTTTGTGAATTAACAGGAAATTTACAAAACTAGAAAAATGTACAAAATTCTTTCATAAAAGAACTAAAAGTGCAGTAATTATCTTCCTTTCCAATTCTTCTTAAATATGAAAATGAATAGTAATTTTCAGATATGTAGAAAAGCACATGTTACTAGGATGTATGGCTTTATATCCCAGCACTGTACAAATAGTGCCCATTTAATTCAGCTTCCTTAGATGATATAACAACAGGCCAGGTTAGAACCAGTAGGATAATGTAACTTTGGAAAATTTCCCACTTTATATTCTTAGTACCAATAAAGAAGAAGGCAATGGCACCCCACTCCAGTGCTCTTGCCTGGAAAATCCCATGGACAGAGGAGCCTGGTGGGCTGCAGTTCATGAGGTCGCTAGGAGTCGGACACGACTGAGCGACTTCACTTTCACTTTTCACTTTCATGCACTGGAGAAGGCAATGGCAACCCACTCCAGTGTTCTTGCCTGGAGAATCCCAGGGACGGGGGAGCCTGGTGGGCTGCCGTCTATGGGGTTGCACAGAGTCGGACACGACTGAAGTGACTTAGCAGTAGCGGCAGCAATAAAGAAACATTTGGATTTCTGTTCCATGGGCTCCGCACTCTATGAGGTATTCCTAATAAGGCTTTGGGGAAAAAAAAAAAGCTAATTTGAGAACTAAATTAAACTCAAGGATGCAAGATAGTCAGGTTTTCCAGCATATAAACAAAACACAAAAATGAATGTGAATGTTTAAATTTTTGACTGTATCCAATATAACAATCTGATTTGTAAGCTCAACTGCTTATAGTCACATAAAATCTAAAATTTTACTGATTCAGTGTTAAGAGAGAAAAAAACAAAAGAAAATTAATTTTGGCTATTTAATACCAAATTGTAAAACACTCATCTTAAGGAATTCCAAAAATATTTATAGACAGTTCCCTTTTGGACCCTGTGGTAATGTATCTCCTGGAAGAAAAAAGGCTAGGTCAGATGATCAAAGATCTCTTGTCCGCCTTTGTCTCCATTAAAGTTATATTTCTCCCTGAGTCAGTAAATCCAACTCGTGTGTATGTATATTATCTAACCACTCTTTTCTGCTAAATCTCAGAACCACATATGTCTCATAATTTTTATAAAAACATATTCCAGGAAGCCACTATCAATCAATGAAAATAATTTTTCAACCAGATCTAATTAAAGAGATGAATAGATGAATGAACATGAGGTAAAGGTTTTTGAAATGTCTCTTCAATTTCATTTCAAAAATGTTCAACTCCACTGAACCAGTAAAACCAAAATTTTAGATATGCAGGTGTAGGCTTCATCTTTATTAACACACTTAACATTGGATTTCTCATGTAAAAGGGATGGAAGTTGCAAAGATAGTACGCATTCAGAAAGTAGTTGATATAAGTTAAAACGGGCATATATGTAAAAAATAAATTAGGTTAATGTTCAAGTGCAGGTAGGGACATTTTCTCTAATAAAATCTTATAAAATAGCAATGTCACTGAACAAACAGATATGAAACAGTATGAAAGAAAAAAGGAAAAGATCACTTCCGTTTGAATAAATAGAGATACCTAGTCTAAAAAGAAAAACAAGTATAAAATTCAGTTTATTTGACTATACAGTCTAGATTGTTTTTGTCATTCTCATATAAACACATTGGTATAATTTCCGAAGTCTAAATGTGATTTTAAAACATCAATGATGAATATGAAGGGCAAAATATTTACCTTAAACAATGAGATTAAAATACAGAGGTTTCTCATGCTCGTACCTTTTTTTTAATTTTTAGAAGATAAATTGACTATACTCCCCACACTGTCCATTTCATCAGTATGACTCATTTTGTAATTGGAAGTTTGTACTTCTTAATATCCCTCACTCATATATTTTTAATAATCAGAGACTGTATGGCTATTTAGTTACATTTACTTTTCTACTGGGTGAATTTAATAGTATTATTGTGTTTTCTCTACTAAATCTATCATTACAAAATTGTCTATGGAAGTATGCCCAGGAGAATGATCAAAGCTTAGAAATATTTAGCATCTCAGAGTTGGACACGACTGAAGCGACGTAGCAGCAGCAGCAGCACACCATATAAATCTTATCCATTCAAATATCTAGAACCATATTAATGAAAGCTTAAAAAGTGGAGTAAAGACTGATATTGACAAAAATCAATCAACCACATCGTCTAGGTGATGGGTTTCTCAATCTCCAAAGAAAATGGAACATGATGTTAATTATGCGTATTTGCATTTTAATGAGAAAATACTTAATGATGAACACAGTCTTTTCACATCAGAGCTGGTAGAAAAATGAGAGACTGTTTCGCTCAAACTCCTTTCATGGATGAGGAAACTAAATCTTTAAAAGTTAAATTATTTGTGCAGTTCATACTCTTCACGATCAGGATAATGTCTCCAGCATTTTCCTCTGTGTCATAATCTGTATCAAAAAAAAAATTCCTTGAGTTGTTACCAAGGTGCAACAAATAAATATAAATTTAAGAAAGGCCATGGAATAGGGAAACCTGAAGAATCAAACAACGAGTGGTAACATAATAAATGTGCCTTGATGTGTACAAACAGTATTTCATGACAGCTTATGATAGTCTCTTCCAACTTTCTCAAGTTATCTATGAAAAGACAGGTTTCAATCTCAGAAAGACTGAGAGTCATTTATAAATTACAGATAGAAATACAGTATCCTAAATATATCAATTTTCTTAAACTAATCTATAGATTCAATGAATTTCCATCAAAACCATGATCATTTATTTCAAGGGACTTAGATTTTATTTTTAATTATGGAGGTAATAAAGATGAAGAATAGCCAACACAATTTAAAATGAACAAGATCAGGAAGAAGGAACTCTTTATTTGATATTCACTATTGTAATACTGTAGATATTAACACCATGGGGGTTGTAACATAGAAAGAACCCCCAGAAATAGACCAACAGTACTAAGCAGCTCAACACCTGTCAAGATAGCCGTACCAGTCAGTAGGAATTGATGGAACAGCTGATCAGTGTTTAGCCATGTGGAAAATAAACACAAAATTGGGTAACTTCTCACACTGTATATAGTGTTAAATGTAATATGTAAGGGGACTTAGGTGTATTAATAAAAGGTAGATCTTGAAAAGTTTTTAGAAGAAATTCCACCCCCTCACCAAAAAAAAACAAAACAAACTTCTGTTTCTCAACAGGCTTCAACAGTCACTCACTGGGAGAAGATACTTTCAACACTTATGATTAACAAGGAATTTTAAGGACATACAAAGAATTCTAAACATCAATGCAGAAAAGACAATCTAGAAGAAAAATGGGCAAACGACTTGGGCAGAAGTTTTATTAGCAGAATGAGTACTAATCATGTTTTTCAATGCTCGAATGTGTTAATTACCAGGGAAATTAACATTAATACCACAGTGTCATTTTATAACCACTAGTTTGAAAAAAAATCTGTGTGACAAAAAAGAATCACTTAACTATAAAAACCACACATGACCGCACATCTCACTGAGAATCACTAAATTTTATACACACACAAACACATGCACATACACATATACAGAATCATTCAAGGTTAAAATACGGTAAAGTTTTTCTCAGTCACTTAAAAGGTATTGCCTGTGGATTCTTCATGTAAAATATTAAACTTTTTTTTTAATGTTTGAACTTTCAGCAGTTATTGAGAAATGATAAAAACTGACTTTCTTAATATATTGTTTATAAAGAAAAGAAAAAAATGCTTGGTCACATGATTTTTATATTCGAATACTACACCAATTAAAATATATATTACAGAAAAGGCATTGCACCTCCCATCATTAAAAAGTTCTTCAACCTTTAAAATGAATTTATACTCCTTGAAAGTCTTTTTTGTAAATAAGTATATTAGAGTTTAATGTAGATTATGATAAATGTTTTGATTGCAAATGCCATTAAAAAGACAAGAGAAATTCACTTGATTTTTAAGGATCAAATGCTTACTTTTACAGCCACCTTTCAAACTTTGTATTAGGTTCTGGGATCCATTTCCTATGGCTTTGTCTACTTGGACTATGGTCTTGTGAAGGACTCAGCAGCGTTCAAGGGTCTCATACTTAGGAGTATGAGCTTGGTAGTCAATGCCCAGCTCAGCCACTCACTAGCTGTGTGACCCTGGGTAAGTAACTGTTCCTCTCTGAGCTTTGGTTCCTAACTAGTAAAATGAGGCTGAAGGAGTACCTGCCTCACTGGATTGTGGCAGTTACAAGAGTTAAAACACAAAGTGCATAGAGCAGGGCCCTAGTACACAGCAAGTGGTCCTACAAGTGTTAACTATTATTATTATTCACAGTATTCACACTTAATAGACCATGCTGCAGAAAATGACATCAAAGCAATGGTTATTTCAATCTAAATAGCTGCTGCTCTTTATATTATTTTAAACCTAAAAGTTTCCAATGACATATAATGCTAACGCCATTTATAACAGTAAAACAGTACAACAAAGACTTTGCCTGGCAATCAGAATATCTAAATTTATTAGTTAAAAAATCATTATCTTTTCCCATTTTCATTAAAATGTGCCAGACTAATATATTTATGAATATATTCTATTCAAATCAGTATTTTTTAGCAGGTTTTAATTCTCATGCATTCAGATTGGATGTACTGGAATCTGGCTCCAATTTATCTCATGATTTTTCTCTAGTGATTAATTTCTCTTACCAGATTGAAAAAATCTGAATATTATTTTTGCTAGTAGCAAAACAGTGATTTCAGTTTTGCAAGCCAAAATCATAGTTGCTATTTATTATCATTCTTTAGTTTAAAAAATTTGCAATCACAAGGCATGCTTAGGTATTTCTGCTGTCTAAACATCCAACCCCATCCCCAACTTACACCCCTGGATAGGTGTCATGATGAAAATAACAAATGCAGGTTATTAATTGTCTGTTATGTCAGCGCTAGGGTGTGCAATGTGGTGGTTGTGTAACAGCAGAGAGAGCAGGCATGGTCACGCACAGCAAGAATCTCATGTCAATTTAAAGAGGCAGAATTAAAGGACCCAAAACAACAGTGAGGCTTGACAAACAGTTTCAGGTCAACCTATGACAGTCTAGAGTCTAATAAAAAATATGAGACAAGGGGGTGAGGAAAGCAGTAGTCAGGGAATGTTTTATGGATGAAGTGGGAACTGCAAGGGATCTTGAGGAAAGTATTTTTTTTTTAATTTTTTATTATTTTTTAAAATACAAGTCAGTTGCTGCCAATTTCAGATCTTCGACAACCAGCTCCATATTTTGCCATATCTACATTTCTACTTTATGATTGTTGTTGTATTTGAATTTCCCCATACCATTATTTATTTACAAATTCCAAAGCAGAATACTTTGGGGAAACTCTAAACGCTTTTATTTAAAAGGGAACTTTATAGCACTCCCATAAAAGGTAAGTCAATACCACTTCCCATAAGAAAGTGGAAGGTATCTGAAAATAAATATAATGTAAACAGAACAATTTCTCACTGATTTCAATCTAGAGAATGCTACTTTCCAAATGGTCTGGGCTAGAAGCCAGTTTTGCCTTTGTTTAAAAGAGATATTAAGCAGATATTGTTACAGAATTCATAACACTAAGTAAAACTTAAAAGCTTAATATAAGTGGAAGACTTAGTAACACTAAGGTAAGGTAAGGTGAAGTCGCTCAGTTGTGTCCGACTCTTTGAGACCCCAAGGACTGTAGCTTACCAGGCTCCTCCATCCATGGGATTTTCCAGGCAAGAGTGCTGGAGTGGGTTGCCATTGCCTTCTCCAGAGGATCTTCCTAACCCAGGGATCAAACCCAGGTCTCCCACATTGTAGGCAGACACTTTACTGTCTGAACCACCAGGGAAGTCCTTTTAGTAACACTAACGTGGACATTTCCCTGTCCTTCCTTCCTCTCTACCATCTTCCCTTTTCTCCCTGCCTTTCTCTTACCCAACTTCTCTTATCCTCCTTCTCTTCCTCCCTGTTTCTCTCTCTCTACCCCTTCCTCCACCTTCCTTCCTTCTTTCCCTCCTTTTCCTCCACAGGCATTTATTGGGCACCTACTATGTGCTAGGCACCCTACTAAACACACAGTAGGCGCTTAGGAAGAAGCACACTAAAGCCCTTGCCCTCACGGGGCTCATCCTCTTGTTGGAGGAGGATGGTCAATAAACAGGGACACAAGAAAAGGCACAGTAGGTCACAGCTGCTATGAAGGAAAATAGAGCAGGATGTTTCAGGGAGGTGGAAATAGCACGGAAAAGCCTTCACTGATAAAATGACAAACAAGTAGTGATCTGAAGCACAGGATGGAACCGGCCATGCAGATACTGAGAGAAACAGATTCTCTGGCAGTGAGAACAGCAAGTGCAAAGGCCGTGTGTGATGCAGAACAAGCCTGCTATGTTCAAGGAAAAGCAATGAAGACAGAAGGGTGGGTATGAATGGGTAAGGGAGGCGGAAAGTCGCTTGAAAAGAGGTCAGATCCCGGGGAGGTAGGTGGCAGAGATTAGGTCATACAGACCTTTACAAAACACAGCAAGAACTTGGACTTCGGGGTTTCCCTGGTGGCTCAGTGGTAAAGAATCCACCTGCCAATGCAGCAGACATGGGTTCGATCCCTGATCTGGGAAGATCTTACATGTAGCAGATCCTACATGTCATCCGACATCCTACAACTAAACCCATGCCCCGTAACTATTGAGCCTGTGCGCTAGAGCCTGGGAGCTGCAACAAGAGAAGCTACCACAACGAGAAGCTTGCACACTGCAACTAGAGAGAAGTCCATGCAGCAGGGAAGATCTGGCACAGGCAAAAATAAGTATTTTCTAAAAGAAAAAAACCTTGGACTTTGATTACAAATGCTACCGGAAATCACTGAATGGCTTTGAACACAAAGCAATGGAATGTAACCTAATTACTATTTTGGCAGAATAACTACACTGTATGGAGTGAGACTAGACAGAGAGACCACAAGTAAGGAAATTGGGTAGGAGGGTGTTGCGACAGTCTGAGATTCAATATTTAGTCCGGGGTGTGGGGAGTACTGGAAATAATCAGGCAACCTAGATTTGGGGGGCAAAGGGAACCCACTCATATGCCATGTATCAATTCTATTTCAGCCTTACATCTCTCTAGCTCTGCTTTATTTAACCCTGGCTGTTGCTGGTGACTAGCAGGCACACCATTCTCATTGGCAATCCTTAGTGCTGATCACAGTCCCTAAGCATGCTTTAAGACAAAGGTGCTTAAAAGGTTTATACAACTGAATTACAAATGAGGGGGATAATGAAAGGCACAGAGGCAGGAAGGGTCATGGGAGGGATTTGGGTCAAGAAGATTCATGTGAGAAGGGAAAGGGCGTGGACACTGAAGGGAAGTGCCTCTCAGGAAATGGACACTCGTCTGAGCACGTGTTTTACATGACAGAAGGAGAACTAAGAGAAGCATAAGAGGAAAGCAGATTTAAAAATAACAGGAAAGAGGACAAGTGTCATGGAATCTTTCATGCAAAGATACATTAGTAAAATGGTTCAGGATTTACTTCACGGCTTTTATTTTTAAACCAGTCAAAGCCTCTTAGATCTTTACATTTCAACTACCAGTTCACTGAATAATGTCAATATTTTAAGTATTTCTTTTAAGAGATAAAAAGAGCTGTCCATAACCAATGCAATATGAAATTTATGAGAAACTCTTCAGTTTCAAAGACTGGCACAGAATCAGTCCTTTAGACATGCAAGGAACCCTTATATTCCTGAGGTTTAGAGATATGCCTGCATTATGATTGCTTATCATGGTTAACTAGGGATCCAAAACTACAACAGGGGGTCATTCCTTTAAAAAAAAAAAAAAAAAACCTCCACAGCAAATTATAAATGATGGGAGACTAAAGCAGGACAGGGGCAGCAATAGTGAGTGACATGCAGCTGAGAATGGGGAGAGAGGACCCAAGGCAAGAGGACCGGGAGGAAAGATGAATGGAGGGAGCAGAAGGTGTCTTGACTTTACATAAATATATCCCTGATACTGAACCAGCAAGATGCGGCCCATCCTGCACAAAGCCATCAAGTTAGAATAAGAGTAGAAAGGGGTGAAAGACTGTCTAATCTCTTGCCCATAACATGGAAAACCTGACTCTGGCAAGGAGGGGAGACAGAGCCAATGGTCATTTTACAGATAAAAGACAATTTTTTTTTTTTTTTGCTTTAAAAAATTTCAGTTTATTATGTGTCTCTATAAAAATTCATGTTAAATTAGGTCTTAATATAAAATACCTTAGAGAGACTGTGCCCAAAGAAAAATAGTAGCAGGATGTAAATGTTCTCATGAAAATATAATACATTGATCTAATAAATCCACTTTGTTTATGTCTGTCAGTGATAAAGGTTGTATCCTCTTGGAATTTTTTGTTTGTTTCTTAATCCAGGTCATCACCATCCCTTCCATTTGTTATAGATGTGGCTTCTGAATTATTAACTTTGCACATATTCACTTGCCTTTCTGTACTCCATTTTTCACCAGCCAACCACTATGGTCTCTAAATTCTCCTCGAGTAAATACCAAATCTACTATCTGCCTCCACGTCATTTCCCAACAATCCCCATTTTCTCCCAACCCAAACCCCACATCATATAACTTCTTGGTAAATTCTAGAGAAGTTATCTATTCTAACACCACCCCCCAACTCTTCCCCACCCACTTCTACAATTATATTTATATCCCCCTCTTTTAATCCTGAGGCACCTCTTCCACCTCCCTGTTATAATATTTGATGTACTTTTAATTCTAAATCTATGTTCCTCAGAAGGGAGAAAAGTACACAGCCCATAGTAAGAGTTTAAATACTTGTTAGGCATCAAAGGTTGAATGCTGACTACTATGAGTATGAAGATATGAAGACAGTAACTGATTGTTTATTGAGAATATAAAAGGTTTTTATATTAATTTACATTTCAGATAAGATGCAGCTGGCACTCAGACACATTAAAAAGAATGTTGAATGAAAAGGAATAAGCTTTTGTTGAGAATAAAAGAAAAACCAGGTTGGAATTATTACACTGTATTATCTCCCACATTTACAAATTTATAATTTAACCAAAATAAAGTTCATATAAAGTATATTTCAGAATCAATTCAGCTCCTTAGAGGAAAAAAACCCAGATATTTATTTGGCATAGTCATTGAATGGCTAGCACTAAAATATTTGTTCTTGAACCAAGAATGTAGAAATGCGGGGAAATTAAATTTGGAAGTGTGTTTATTCTAAGTGCAGTTTTAAAGCAAGTCCTATAAATCAAGGTCAATACTCACATATGTGTGCTCGTGGAATTGGAGTGTACTTTATTCTCCTATAAACTCAAAGCTTAGTTACAGTTGCTAGCCACACACAAACAGCTTCACTGAGCGGCTGAACACAGAGGGCAACCAAGGAGCAAGAAAGTGATTCCCCAGTCCTGAGTTACATCCTGGTGCACGTCAGACACTTATTTCTCACATTAACGTACTCAAGCTACCAGGGTAACTCTTAATGCACCAAAGTTATAATTTGAGAAGACCATTTTGTTACCAAAAGTTCTGGAGAAATCACCAGCAATTCTTAACACCTGTTCTTCTTAAAGTGTGAATTTCAGGCAGAGTCTTGTTGAAGGAAGTTGCTTATGCCATTTGAGATTAACCGTCTACAAGAGGGGATTCTGAAGTGCCTGCCATTTTCAGAGCACTGGAGAATGTCTTCAATTTACAGAGCGGCTCCACTGCTACAGGTCTGTATGTCAGTTAATCTGAGTAAGAATTATCTTTAAAAGGGACGGGAAAGTTCTGGAGCATAACAACACTGAGTTCCCAACACCCATAAGGCATAAGATTTAGGTTTAGAAACCTTGGAACCAGAACACCTCCTATCATTGTTAATAGGAATATTTAAAAAGCACTATCAATAGGCTTAACTCCATTCCGGCTCAATTAGCTTGTATATTTAATTAGTCCTAAATGAAAATTCTCTAAATCGGGGCAGTTGGCTTTTGAAATTTATACTAAGCAATACCATTGTCAGTGGCTCTCTTTCTCATTTCTTTTTCCCTTTCCCTTACTCATCTCTCTCTTCTCTCTCTCACACATACACATACCCCTCCTTCATTTTTTCTCACTGCAGAGATGTAAACCAAAGTGTACCTGCAAAAGCACAAAATTTGTGGTCAACCTAGAACATTTAGCAGGTACTGCATTTGTACCTGAAGACTGTAGATATATTCTGTGAATGTTTATAGATAATCTAACATGAATTTATATAGTTATTAAGTATCAGTTTTGAACCATGGAACCATTCCTAGGCTATTTACACAAAATGAGCTCCGCACAGAGCTCACTGGTTCTTTCCATTTGGATGTCGCACATCTGGAAAAAAGGCTGCCCCTAAGAAAAAACCTACATACAAAACTTTAAGAAACTACTTTGTAAAAAAAAAAAAAAAAAAATGCACTCCCCTTTGTCAAAACAAACTCTTGTAATCATAAACAGGCTTATTTTTTAAGTGCTGTGAAAGACCACTGTAGAGCAAAACTCCCGCCCCTCCCCCGCCCCAGGTCGTTCCCGTGCCCCGTGGCGCACAGCAGAGCTGGCTGCATTTCCTGAGGCCCCGGGGCTCATCTTCAGATAAACCTGCTCCAGTAACGTCACAGGGCAAACAGTTTCACGGAAGCCGACTGCACAGCTTTGAAAAACGATCCGCTGATACACAAACCACAATGAGGCAATGAGGAGAAACTCGCTATCACTTTCAATATCAAAGCATGTTTCTCTGAAGGCGTGAATCTCTATCTGGATCTTGACATCAATGACAGCAAAGGGACCAGGCAGGGGAAGAGGCAGATCGACGTCTACTACACACCACTCTCCTGGTGGTTTGACTACAGAACGATAAAACAGAATTCTTGCTAAAAAGACAAGTGTATGTTCTGTGGTACACTTTTTTGCTGTTAAAGTATATATGTATACTTTAAAGTTATGTATACTTTTTGTATTAAAAACATGTATATGTTATTCTTTATAACAATTGCTGTTTCTGGAAGTTAGTTTATCTTGCAGGAAATCTACATGTTGACCAGCCTTGAAAATGAACACAAGAAGCTTTCCCATTGCTTAATATTACTTCTTATTTGTCCTTTTTTGTTTATGTACTCATTCCCCTATTGACAGATATTTTATTCCTTTCCATTTCTCACTATTACCAAGAATTCTATAGGGAGATTTTAAATTTAAAACATTATATTTTTCTTCTTATGCCAAAATGAAAGCTTATAAAAGAAAACACAGGAAAACAGAAATGTGAGTATTTAAAAGTATCTACAATTCTACTTTGAAATAGTTACTGAATGATTTGTTGGTATGTATGTATACAAGTGTGTTCATACATTTATCCTTTCCTCTCTGAGTATAAGCATATATGTCAATCTGAAAATTTACATATATATAAATTAAAAAATGCATCAATTTATAAACATTGGATGGCAGGCTTCTGAAGTATCCAAAACCATATCCAGCAATATGTTCACAAAACTTACATTTTTTCAATCTCCAGTGAAAAGTATAATAGGCAAAGAAAACATTTACTTGAAAAATTTCCGTCTAACAATATGCAAGAGGCGGCTTAGTATACTTGATTTAGATGTGATAAAGTGAAATCTAACTTCAAATATTCAAGTCTTCTTGACAAAGAAGAATAAGGCCCATTCTTATTCCTTCAAAAATATGACGTGTTTAAGGAGTTATCTTCAGCTGAAAGGAATAATGTTATGGCCTTGATTCTAAATTGTATACAGTTCCTCCTGTTTTGATTCTCCTATCACAGATATTTAATTAACAAGAATCACACAGCAAGGGATTTTCCTATAATTTGATAGTGTCACCCATTTCTGAATCATCATACTTCTGATCTATTTTAAAATCAAATGAAAGATAATAGGCTAACATACAACCACCATGGATTAGGAACTGAAAAGAATAAGCCAATTTTAGCCCGTTTTGGATGTACCCCTAGCTTCATTTGAACTTCCTATTTTGCTAACAAAAGTTAGAATTTTTTTTCATTAAAAGGCATTTCCTGAGCATCCTTCCGTTATACACAAAACATAAAATCCCCACCTCAATCTTTTTTTTTATGAGTTAACCATCAGTCATCATGCACAGTCAACATTATTTATGTATACTTAATGCCAAACTGTGAAGAGGAAGCAGAAGATTCTTGACAATAGGAGTTTGTAAGTTAATAGAAACATTTTGAGTAAGTGACATATTTCAGAACACACACACAAGTGCCAGAAAATAAAGCTACACTTAGTTACACCAGCTCCAGGGGTCCTTACACACATATGATAAAGCTGGGTTGAGAAGGACTGAGGGAGCAGTGACAGACTATAAGGGAAAGGGGTGTGGTGTGGGGACTTCAAGCTGGGAGGAAGAGCTAATGGAATGGATGATAGAATCAGGGTATAAACAGAGCTTAATGGCCCGAGTCTAACAAGATGGTGTTAAACGGGGACACATTTGAAGTCCCACCCTGTGGTTAGAGCAAAAGCATCTAACTAAGCAGCTTGGAAGGGAAAAGGAGATGGTGGCCAGGCCAAGCACACTCAGTGAAGTGTGCGTCAACATGTGACACAATAGGTTGGGGCAGCCAAAAAGTCTATGTGATTTCAAGTCACATTCATTGACAACATCCAGAGCAAGGTTAAAAAAACAAGTCTCACCAACGCTCTGAGCTACCTTAATCATCTGAAATTTGCTCACCTTTGGGGCACATATTTTAAAAAGAATGTTGTGAGACAGGAGTTTGTCTAAAGGAGACTGACCAAGATATGAAAAGATAGATGCCCTAGTGTACAGTTAGTTGGCATAAAAAAATAGAACACATAGCGGACGGATCTAACGATTAAAGACAGAAGAGAGTCTGAAGCGAAAGTGCAATTTCACTTGCCTTGTGTGTCCCCAAGCTTTAGAAGTAGCAGCAATGCTACCTGGAAGAGTCATCGAGGCAGAAGTTGGTTCAGTGAAAGCAAAACCAAGCTGACAACACAGAGCTGGCCAACAACATATAAAAGCTGCTGGGAGGACGGTGAGTTCTCTGTGGAAGCCTCAACAAGACGGTCAGCACTGGCTTGGAAAATTCAAGTCATAGCTTACATTAGCTCTGAACCAGAGGGCATCAGTGTCTTCTTACAACTTGAAAATTCTGATTCAACAGTAAGTTTGTACTTTGTTTTTGTCTTCCTCTATATTTTCAAGTTACCTTCCTTTGAACTAATTAAACTGCTGTACCTTTCACCCCTCAACTTAAATTATTTTACCTTTAAAAATATGTTGACCACTTTAAAGCTTTTAAATTATTAACACTGTATGACCCAAATGTTTGCTAAATTCTCAAAAAGCATCACATCCACTACTGATTTCCCAGCAGGTCTCTCCTGAGGCATGAGATCTGATACTTATTTCTCAATAGCTTGTCAAACATGATATGCTAAGGCATTAAATCCAGAATAATATGAGTTTATATGGACCTATTAGAATCTGAAGAACATTAAATACTCTGTGGCATGATTTGTAATGAGGTTCAAGATACTGCCCCAATCCATTTTTTTTTACACATAATATTCCTATGAATTACCTAGAATCCTGTTAAACTGCAGATTGTTATACAGTAGGGCTGGAGTAGCATCCAAGAATGTGCATTCTACAAAGTTCTCAAGTGATGTTCATGCTATTGATTCATGGACCACACCCTGAGTAGCAAGGTAAGGCCTATTTCCCATGCAGCATCATTGCAGAATGTTTATTATTACATCAACAATTTCTTTGCCTTATTTATTAACATTTTTCTGACAGATCATAGAGTTCTTTCTTTGAAAAGTAAAATATATGCTATAATAAAGCATAATAAAAATCAGACATGCAGGTTTTTTTCAGGTACTTAAAAGAATGGCTCCCCTGGAGGAGGGCATGGCAACCCACTCCAGTATTCTTGCCTAGAGAATTCCATGGACAGAGGAGCCTGACAGGGTACAGTCTATAGGGGTACAAACAGTCGGACGTGACTGAAGAGACTGATCACTCATGCATGCAAGAGTATGACTATATAAAGCCACTGACTTAACCTCCATAATCAGATAATTTGGAAGTATCAGTGGACAATGCCATCAAAATTAATGGTCAATGCTGAACTGAATTAGCAGTCTGATTTTATTTTTATTTATAGTATGTGAATGTCTCTAATAAAATCACAGTATCTTTTTTTATACTGGCACTCAAATTATTATTGCAACAATCCAGGGTCAGATATAATCTGAGATCCCTTTATAACACTAAAAGCTGTTGGTTGATCATGATGTTGAGGAGATAGGCCCAAAGGACTCAAAAAGTCTGACTGTCCCTAACTTGTTTGCTTTAGATTAAAATTTTAAGTATCTTTCTAAAAATCATGGTATATATTAAATAGTAGTACATTTTTTTCATGTCTTCTCCTATTCTCCTTAAAATACAAAAAAGCAAATAATGTTATTTTTAAAAGGATGTTTATTTCCTCATAGAAAAATCACGTCATACTTTGAGTTTTGAGCCTTTATCCTAATCATCATACATTGTTGCTGGGGGAACTTGGGATATTCCAGAATGCTTACTGCTCTTTTAATGTCCATATTCAGGACCTAGTCATGCAGGGTCATCATCCTAGACTGAGAAGATTTTGGCTTCCTGTCTCTGAAACGTTTTACCCTTCACCTCCTCCAAGTCTTACCCAAAACTCAGTGTGGAAGCCAACTCTATCTAAAATTGCATTTCTCTCTGACACTCCTATTTTTCTCTGTAGCACTTACCACTTCTCAACACACAATATATTTTAGTTATTTTTCTTGACCATTGTCCGTCTTCCCCCTGCATTAGTTTTCTATTGCTACAAACACAGTGGTTTAACAAGGAAAATTTGTTACTTTACAGTTCTGCAGGTTGGAAGTGCACAGTGGTGACAATCACACTCCTCACTGTTAGTCACCAGGCGTATTCACTTCAGTGAAGGTGCAACTGAGAAGTTAAGATATTACAGTGATTCTCAAAGTGTGGTCTCCAGACCAGCAGCATCAGCTTCTCCTGGGGACTTAGCAGAGCAAATGGGTGGTCGGGGAACCACCGACCAACAAGATCAGAAACTGTGGGGAGAGGACCCAGTAATGTGTGTATGACCACCCTTCCTAGAGGTTCTGATGCTCACTAAGGTCTGGGAACTCCTTGGATGAAGTCACATTCCTTACTCTAAAATGCAATGTCTTACTTCTTGTTGATGCTCTGTATGGAAAAGCACAACTGCTTTTGTTAAAACATGAAACTGGAGTCAACAACTGGCTATTCAGACCAAGTCACATCTAAAAAGTATGTGGGCAGGTTATTTTGAAAACTGAATATCTGAATCAACTGGATACAGAAAAAGCCTTCCCTGCAACCAAGCATAAAAGCCTCATTTATTCTTCCACAGTTTATATAAATCATCATGCAATATAAGCATTATGTATTATACTAAGAGATATTCCTGATATTAATAGAAACATGGCATATTTTATTGGAATTCTTCTCTCATATTTTAGATACATTTTCCAGAGGTTGACTTCTTCTCTCACAAAGAATTAAAAGAGCCTAGGGATGGACACGTGTAAAAGTAAAACCAAGAAAATAAACAAGATTTTAAACTAGCAAATAAACTAGATTTTAAAACTTTCAGAGGCAAAAAAAAAAGGGGTATTTTCCTCTGTGAGTTATATAAGCACAAAACACAACTATTGTATTGTCTATAGTTTTAATAACTGAAAACACCATTTTACCTATGTAATAAGTACTAAAGTAAAGGTCACGCCAAAGTGCTGGGAGAGCCGGGAGCATGTGATAACTGAGAACCAGGAGCAGGGTCCCAGAAGCGGGACTGTTGAGCTGGCTCTTAGATGGTGAGCTTCCAGGGTGCAGAATGGGATTAAAGATTTTTCCCATCAGAGAAACAATGCACACACAAGAGCACCCCAACATGCAGGGGCCCAGTGGGGTGACCCTGCAGACACTGAATCTGCAGCACACTCGACTTCCTGAGTTTCTGTATACAGAGTGGAGAGTCAATGAGTTGCTAGGCTGTGGATTTTACATATCATGATCACTTGTTAGGAAAATGGGCCTGGCAAAAGTTTCCCAGAGACTCATGTCAGAGAATTCTGGCAATTTCTAATTTAATGAAAGGCAACGCCTAAGCGGAGGGGCATAGATGAAGGCAAGAACTTGAGAGACACTCGAGGTGAGTTTGAATGTGATGACCGAGGGTTGGGGGGAGAAATTTGAAGGCAGAATCTTGAAGCTCTTATTAAGTATTTTTTATTGAGTGTGATACTGATTTTACATTAGTTAACCATGTGTAGTGCTGAAGGCTAAGTAAAATTTTATGCTTAGAAAGAAGGAGGGGAACTCCTTATATATCTAGCTGCTTCAAATGGTCACTTTTCAAAATGACAGAAACACATGGAAAGTAGTATCACTGGGAGGCAGAAAGCAGTTCTATAAGTGGATGCCGCTGAGCCTTTAAATTAGCAGAGTCACAGAAGGTGTTAAATATACCTTCTCCTGGGTCCTGTGCCCAAGAATTCTAATGTCATTGGTCGAGTGTCTGGCCTGGGCATGAGATTTTTAAAAGTGGCCCAAGTGACTTAAGGTGGGTGAGAACCAATGCTTCAAAATATGTGGAGGCTTTTTTAATTTGATAGCTTTAAATTTTCATTCTGTTGATTTGCCTAGCCAAATAATCTGTTGCAATGCTAATAATGCTAAGGGCTTTCCTGGTGGCTCAGACAGTAAAGAATCTGCCTGCAATGTTCGATCCCTGGATTGGGAAGACAAAATATAATATATATACCCCCTAGGCAAGCTTGTATGCATGTATGCCTGCTAAGTCGCTTCAGTTATGTCAGATTCTTTGAGACTCTATAGACTGTAGCCCACCAGGCTCCTCTGTCCATGGGATTCTCCAGGCAAGAATACTGGAGTAGGTTGCTGTGCCCATCTCCAGGGGACCTTCCCAACCCAGGGATCAAACCCATGTCTCTTAAGTCTCCTGCATTGGCAGGGAGGTTCTTTACCACTAGCTCCACTGGGTAAGCCCTATATACCTGCTAGGGCTGATGCAAAAACAAATGCGTATGTGTACATTGAACTGGTATTTATTGGGTCTTATTATCAGCACGACTGTTTCAAAACTTTTCTGTAGGGACTATATAAATCATAAAAAATCTTTAGGAAAATACAGCAGAGTGGCAGAATGTCATTTTTATCTTTAACATGGAGGCTATACATTTTTCTTTTCTTTTACTTTATAACTTTACAATATTGTATTGGTTTTGCCATATATCAACATGAATCCACCTCAGGTATACACGTGTTCCCCATCCTGAACCCTCCTCCCTCCTCATGAACACTATCTGTCAAAACTAAATAAATATATTCTATTTATTGATATAAGATGCATGGATATAGCTTTCAAAAGACATCGGGGGGGCTGTAAACACAAACCAAAGTCACGTTCATTTGGGGGAGTGTTGACTTTGATTCACAAAATCTTCTTATAGATTACAAATCCTATTAATCCTAAAATTCCTAAGTTGAGTTTGCCTTGTACATACTTGACACTCAAAACTTTGTAAATGATCAATGTGTGTGCAGAGTTAATACATTATACTAACGTTACATTGTTTGGGACAGGGTTGTGCTGAAGAAATTGAGCTCTTCTAAGCCTTAAGAGAGGAGGGGATGGCAACCCACTCCAGTATTCTTGCTTGGAGAATCCCCATGGACAGAAGAACCTGGCAGGCTGCAGTCCATGGGGTTGCAGAGTCAGACACTTAGACTGAGCGACTAAGCACAGTACAAGCCTTAAGAAGGCTTCCCACATGGCTCAGTGATAAATAATCCGCCTGTCAATGCAGGAGACAAGAGGTTTGATCCCTGGTTGGGAAGATCCACTGGAGAAGGAAACGGCACCCCACTCCAGTCTTCTTGCCTGGGAAATCTCATGGACAGAAGAGCCTGTTGGGTGACAGTGCAAGGAGTTGCAAAAGAATCTGGCACAACTTAGCAACTAAACAGCAACAACAAGCCTTACGGAACAGGTGACCTGAACTCAGCAGCCAGAAAGTCTGCGTAGACATGTAACTACCATGTTCTGAAATAGGAAAAATATCTAAACATTTCTTCAGGGCACTGACATAAATATGAGTTTTCAAATTATTAGAGGAAATAGAAGAAAAAAATGGTGGGAGTCAAAAATAAGAAATAAAAAAAGAGAAAATATCAACATAAGAGACTCAGTGGACTACATTTTGAGATATAAAGATATAAACTAAAAGCATAAATAATGGTAATTTTGGATACACGAATGTGGAGTACATCATGAGAAACGCTGGGCTGGAAGAAGCACAAGCTGGAATCAAGATTGCCGGGAGAAATATCAATAACCTCAGATTTTCAGATGATGCCACCCTTAAGGCAGAAAGTGAAGAGGAACTCAAAAGCCTCTTGATGAAAGTGAAAGAGGAGAGTGAAAAAGTTGGCTTAAAGCTCAACATTCAGAAAACTAAGATCATGGCATCTGGTCCCATCACTTCATGGCAAATAGATGGGGAAACAGTGGAAGCAGTGTCAGACTTTATTTTTCTGGGCTCCAAAATCACTGCAGATGGTTACTGAAGCCATGAAATTAAAAGACACTTATTCCTTGGAAGGAAAGTTATGACCAACCTAGACTGCATATTCAAAAGCAGAGACATTACTTTGCCAACAAAGGTCCGGCTAGTCAAGGCTATGGTTTTTCCAGTGGTCATGTATGGATGTGAGAGTTGGACTGTGAAGAAAGCTGAGTGCCAAAGAATTGATGCTTTTGAACTGTGGTGTTGGAGAAGACTCTTGAGTGTCCCTTGGACTGCAAGGAGATCCAACTAGTCCATCCTAAAGGAGATCAGTCCTGGGTGTTCATTGGAAGGACTGATGCTAAAGCTGAAACTCCAGTACTTTGGCCACCTCATGCGAAGAGTTGACTCATTGGAAAAGACTCTGATGCTGGGAGGGATTGGGGGCAGGAGGAGAAGGGGACGACAGAGGATGAGATGGCTGGATGGTATCACCGACTCGATGGACATGAGTTTGAGTAAACTCTGGGAGTTGGTGATGGACAGGGAGGCCTGGCGTGCTGCAATTCATGGGGTCGCAAACAGTCAGACACGACTGAGCGACTGAGCTGAACTGAACTGAATGTGGAGTGTATCTATACAGATAAAATTATATCTGTAGTGTGTGACTGGAAAGGGTAACTTTTACCTATTCTAAAGTTTTTCAACAAAGATGTTGGCATTACCCAGGTCATGGTCCGATTCAGATTTCTCATCTCTGTGTTCTTGTAAGATTTAACTCCTTCCACTTGTCCCAGTCTCTTAGATTTCCACTTACACAGCACATTTCTAAGGCCTATATTCAACTTACCCTTGCAGGCTTTTTAAAAAGAACTTTTGTTTTTTCTTCATATGCTGTTTACTGTGTACCTATTGCAGTGAATGCCATTATGGAAAACTACAAATAAGTCTGCATTTCTGTATTCTTTGTGAATAAGTTAATCTGTTTACTACCATAAATTTGAAGTTATGGGCAAACTATATGAAGTAGGCTGCTGCTGCTGCTGCTAAGTTGCGTCAGTCGTGTCTGACTCTGTGCGACCCCATAGACGGCAGCCCACCAGGCTCCCCCGTCCCTGGGATTCTCCAGGCAAGAATACTGGAGTGGGTTGCCAGTTCCTTCTCCAATGCATGCATGCATGCATGCTAAGTTGCTTCAGTTGTGTCTGACTCTGTGCAACCCTATGGACAGCAGCCCACCACTCTCCTCCATCCACAGGATTCTCTAGGCAAGAATACTGGAGTGGGGTGCCATTTCCCTAATGTTTCTAATTTGGTAACTTGCAAATATTCATGGGACTTAACCACTCAAAATTTTGCAGATGACAATGCTTGCTCTCATTATTTCTGAAGACTAGTTGAAATTTACGTGTCTGTATATTAAGTTCTCTTATATTTTTTGGTTTCTTAAAAATAAAATAACTTGAAATGTTCCATAATTATGAAGAGAATGTTATGTAAAGCTGTACAGAGTAGTTCATGATTTATATGAGATTTTTCTTTAGTTGTTGACAAACAACACTTGTACATGCAGTTATTCAGTCAAATGAGATGCCTTGAACCTCTTTTTAAATATGACAAAAGAGACTTCTAAAGTTCTAATTTAAATGTTCTATTAAAAAATGTACTGCCATAACATTATTGAAAATTAAGGGGAGTTGTGTGGTAAACATAATTCTTCTCTCTCAAAATGTGAATACGTGTTTTACCCTTTAGCTATTATATTAATCTCTTCAATATTTTAGTATTGCTCTCACTGAACAAGAATTCTAAAGTATTTTACTGGTACAGGGAAATGACCCCTAATGTAAAGGAAGGTAAGAATATTTAAACTAGGATTATATCATTCTAGTTTCCTTGTATTTTCCATTGTTGAACTAAAACACCAACTGAAAGGTAATGTGTGGGTATGTTTCACTGAGGAAATCAAATTGCTTTCTAGGGTTTCTGGCTGAAAAATTCAATGGTTCTAAATTTCACTTAGTACTTAATACTGACATCTAGAGTACAGCCCAAATCAGGGAACTACACCCAATCTCCTGGAATAAACCATAATAGAAAAGAGTATAAACAGAATGTATATATGTGTGTAACTTAGTCTTTTAGCTGTATAGCAGAAATTAACACAACACTATAAATCAACTATACTTCTATTTAAAAAAAAAAAAACAGAGTAGTGTCCAATAGCTATGGGAGTAATCAAGGATCATAAAGAAAGTTCTTTGGCTGTAGCTTCTGCATGATAAAGCATAGAAAACATTTATGAGGGCAGAGTAACTTAAGGGAAGAGCCCAGATCACTTGTGTCCCAGACCTACTTTGCATTTCCAACAGCATGTTGGTCATCTCTGCTTAGACAACCAAAGAATTCTCAGACTCAGCATATCCAAATGGAACAAATCATTTCACTCTCACACCTGCCACCCCTCCTGCAGCACTAGCTCAAAGAATGATTCTAGTTGCTCCCACACGTAATGAATCATCAGGTCCCACTGAATCTACTAGTGAAATAGCTGTTTCCCAAATCTTTTCAATTCTATCTATCCCCATCTTGCTGCTGCTCCAAGCAATGAATACTTGTTGTCTGAAATATTACAACAGGGTCTCCACTGGCCTCCCTTCCTCCAATGTCGGGCTTCTCCAATCCAGTCTCTGGAATGGGGGGAAAATCCTACAACTTCAGAGGCTTTCCATCTTGTAGAATAAAGTCCAAAATTCTTACCATGGGTGGTGGCAAGGCTTTTTCTTTTTCTTTTTAAATTTGTTTCCAGTATCATCTCTCATCTCTTTCTAGAACCTATACAGTCACCATCTGCCCTCCAAGCTCCACCAAGATGGAGCCATGTTCAGTCACATGATGGCACCCAAAATACACTGCCTTTGGCCTTTGCACATGCTCTTTTCTCAGTCTGCCCCTGCTTTATCTGACTAATTTCTATTAGCCTTGTAAGTTCTAGTGCCTTTTCTTTTTTTTTTTCTAGTGCCTTTTCTATGAGCCACTCCTGACCACCCATGCTCATACCCTCAAGTCCAGGAGAACGGCTCTCACCGGGGCAGCTCATCACATATTCTGTCTTGGGGCTAAAAGTTACTACACTTCAATCAAAGTGGCTTGTTTAATCATCTAGCTTTACCACTGGATCTCTGGCTTCACAAGAACCATTGCTGTGACTGTCTTGCTTATTTTTCCAATGCTAACATATTAAGTCCATGGTAGCTATTCACAACTATTTGCTAAATGAACAAATCCAAATGGAGTTACCTACCACGGAGTTCAGATTTCTGTTTATTCCCTTAGCTGTCTGGTCAAAGTACTACAGGAAAGAGTACAGGCTAATTAGTTACAGTTTATTATAAAGTTACCTTCCCACTATACACGTTTTATCACCACCCCCTCCAAAAAATTCAATCATTTGCTAACTTTGACCCTGCTTCTTTTAGTATTGGTAAGAACTGTAGCAACCATCTTATACTTAAGAAAATTAAATTACTAATATCAGTCTACCCATTTCTCCAAGAAAATGAAATTATTTCTCTACGGAATTAAAACACCATTTCCTTGAACTAGATGAAGCCAATTTTCTTTTGTGTTTCCTGCCTCAAAAAAGAATATGTGTCTAGACAGAATATGAGTGAAGTTTTTCCATGAGATATACCCTTTTCCACTACAATAAACGCCATTAATCCTACACAATGACATGAATACCTCACCATACCTCCCCATGGGGTTGCAGAGAGTCAGACACAATTGAGCACACACGCACACTCACACACCTCCCTGTTTACTTCTTAATTTCCAACTGAAAAAAAAAAAAAAAGGTGAAAAAATTCAAACCCTTATTTCCAAACACAGAATTCTGATTAAAGGGGAAAAAAAAAACACTATGGATTTACCTGTTTCTTCAAATTTCTAAATATTGTCATAATTCATTTGCTGAATCATTTTTGTTCTACATACGCCTTGTGGCAGTGGTTCTCAGACTTTAGCACACATCAGAATCTCCTAAGGGCTTTGAAAAACACATGTTTCTGGGCCCACCTCCAGAGTTTCTGACTCATTAGGCCTGAAACTGGACCAAAGAATTTGCATTTCTAGGGAGTTCTCAGGTGATGTCAATGGGGACCACACTTAGAAATGTAAGTGATTCATGCAGCTTATGGTAAACAACTACATTGTCTCCATCTATGTATTTCTAACATGACAGTTTGACATGTCCTAGCCCACTCACCCTTCCTGCTTATTTTTGGTCATCAGCATCTAACTCAGTTTTGCTACCTACTATGTGAAGCATATGCTGGGAGGGATTGGGGGCAGGAGGAGAAGGGGACGACAGAGGATGAGATGGCTGGATGGCATCACTGACTCGATGAACGTGAGTATCAGTGAACTCCGGGAGTTGGTGATGGACAGGGAGGCCTGACGTGCTGCGATTCATGGGGTCACAAGGAATCGGACACGACTGAGCGACTGATCTGATCTGATCTGATGTGAAGCATGCACCCAATACTGAAACTTAAGAGACATAAGAGTACATCATTTTTCTTAAAAAGAAGAGGTCTCTTTCTGCAAGTTGAATAATAAAAAACTAAATGGAAAACAACCTGAAGCTTGCTCTAAGACTGTTACCTTCAATGGCAAACACGTTCTGCCTCAACTGTGATTTCTTTGTTCAGAAGCCAAGCTGGTAATTAAGCTGGCACAGGAGGAGAAGCCATTTGTCTAATGTGATGATAGTGTAGCCCTCAGTATACCCTGGAACAATGAGGGCCTCACAGAAACTCATTCCAAGTTCTAGTTCCTTCTCTCTTCTTGCTACATAATGGTGGCTGCTCATTCTGAATTCTCAGAGGACAAAGGAAGGGGAAGATGCTCAATCCTGTCACATCCTCCCCCATTTAAACCATTTATAGCCTCAACTTAAAGGAGCAATTTGAAGTCATCGTCTTTAAACACTGCAGAACTAATTGTGAAATCCACAAATGATGTGACATTCGTGGAATCGCTCTGTTTCAAAGGCTTCCATTGCCTGTAGGTTTGTCTGTCACAGCACTGTGCTCAGAAGAGCAAGGTGAAAACCTTGTCGTGAATTGGGCTTGGGAGGAGGGTTACTTTTGTCTTGTAGCCTCTCTCTTTCAATCTTCTTCTTAGAAAGATGTGATGTCTCAGAGTTTTAATGCTCATCAGTTTTGGCATCAATAGGCTGCAGTCCATGGGGTCGCTAAGAGTCGGACACGACTGAAGTGACTTAGCAGCAGCATGTTAAGTAAACAGTCTCATAATTTAAAGAAAAGGATGCCCTTAGTAATGGCTTCTGAGGAAATTAGGCACACCTACTGTGACCATTTCAAAGGACTATGTAAGCTCCCACTTTCTGAAGGTTCTTTCAGAAAGGGGACTCTGTCTAATTAATTCATTGCATTATCTGTAAAATGTAACTATAAGTATTGTGTGATGCACAATAAAAATTAAAGAAGTGAGATTGCTGGGAGAAATATCAATAACCTCAGATATACAGATAACACCACCCTTATGGCAGAAAGTGAAGAACTAAAGAGCCTCTTGATGAAAGTGAAAGAGGAGAGTGAAAAAGTTGGCTTAAAGCTCAACATTCAGAAAACTAAGATCATGGCATCTCGTCCCATCACTTCATGGCAAATAGATGGGGAAACAGTGGCTGACGTTATTTTGGGGGGCTCCAAAATCACTGCAGATGAATGACTGCAGCCATGAAATTAAAAGATGCTTACTCCTTGGAAGGAAAGTTATGACCAATCTAGACAGCATATTAAAAAGCGGAGACATTACTTTGCCAACAAAGGTCCGTCTAGTCAAGGCTATGGTTTTTCCTGTGGTCATGTATGGATGTGAGAGTTGGACTGTAAAGAAAGCTGAGCACCAAAGAACTGATGCTTTTGAACTGGTGTTGGACAAGACTCTAGAGTCCCTTGGACTGCAAGGAGATCCAACCAGTCCATCCTAAAGGAGATCGGTCCTGGGTGTTCCACTGGAAGGACTGATGTTGACACTCAAACTCCACTTTGGCCACCTGATGTGAAGAGCTGACTCATTTGAAAAGACCCTGATGCTGGGAAAGATTGAGGGCAGGAGGAGAAGGGGATGACAGAGGATGAGATGGTTGGATGGCATCACCAACTCGATGGACATGAGTTTGGGTAAACTCTGGGAGTTGGTGATGGACAGGGAGGCCTGGCATGCTGCAGTCCATGGGATCGCATAGAGTTGGACATGACTGAGCGACTGAACTGAACTGAACATGATACCAAAATTCATAAATTAAATGTTACCAAAACAGAGATTGCTCCTACAAATGAAGGAAACAAATCAGAAGATTTCTTACTAGAATATAACCTCCTCTAACCTCCCATCTATAAATATCAGATTCTGGCAACAATATAAATATACAGTTACATTTTAGGACTTAAACCCCTGGTTTTATACTCAAAAAATGTCCAAACTAGTAAAACATTTTCCATTTAAATTGTCTGCCCATTTATAAATGGAAAGGAATTCCCCATGAGACAGCTCTCTTTATAGAGGGAATATAGCATTGTATAGAAAGGGAATATAATTCTTAAGCCAACAAACATGACTGCCTTTGTTTTTTAACACCAACCATTTCCTCAAAGCATCATTTCCATTTTGCAGGCATATCAGCCTCTAGAACTTCATAAAGCCTTCAGCTGAGTCTACACACTGCAGCCCCAGCCTATCTGTGTTCATGAAAGAATCCTTCTAGGGAGGGATCCATTCTAAGAACATCAGTTGCAACTAGGTCACACCACTCAGATCTGGATCTAGAGGTCAGCTGTGACTTCTGGCTCCTGTGTAACCAACTCCTCTTTCAGATTACCCAGACCTCTAAGGTCCACTTCATGGACACTAGAACATGCATCACACATTCAAATTACGAGCGCTTCATACGAGGCTTTATTGCCAGATCTAGCTCTGAATCTCTTATAATCCAAGAAAGCCTAATTTAAGCCAGGTTCTCCAATGCCCTTTGGATATTGTTCCTCTAATGTCACAAGACCAATCTCGAGGGACAAGGAAGTTATCCCAGGTCTCTTTTAGCACCGAAGTTCCATTTCCTTCTGTCAAGTTCTGATTTCTCTCTCAGTACCTGTTGCTGAAATCCCATTGAGCCCCTTATAGACACCTAAGTCCTAACAAGGTACAATTTTGCTGTCCTAAGTTCATGGGTTGTGTGTACCACTTCACTACATAAAGAAGAGCATTCTTAAGTTTTATTCACAGAAGACTTGTTATCCCCCAACCCCCTAGCATGAAAGAAGAGTTGAGGGGAGAAGAAAAGGCTGTGATTTTATTTTTTTCCTCCTTCTATACCTCACTGCTTGGTAGCATCTTTCCTGAAAGGCTAGACCTTGACCTTCCAGGAAAAATGACCTTGAATCAGGTCAGAGTGTTAAGTGTCAACATGAAGAATTCACACTTGGCAGCGTCAACTGTTTTTCAAGTATTACCTAAAAGTCAGCTTATGTGCTTTTACAGAGCAAAATTTTGTGAGTACAATATGTAGCTAGGCTTCTTGAGATTTTCAGAATGACAGTACCTTTTAAGGAATTAAGAGGGCTTCCTGAAAGTCATAAAAAAATGAGAAAGCAAAACATGTCTTCCCTATATAAAGAACCTTAGAAAACAGTGTGTTAACATGTAGCTTAATGTCATGAAACGAACAAAATTGGAGAAGGTAGAGCAGAGCTGTGTTGAGTATTTGTTGACTTTCTTACCTTAATTTGAAGGATCCCTACTCACTAAATGTTATTCATAGTTCTTACTACAAAAATCATTAATTTATTTTTTAAAGTAGATTTTCTTACTTTGGGAGATCAGGAATGAGCCAACCTTCTTATATTTATGATATGACAGTGAAAAAAAAATTTTTTTTAATATACCCAGAGGCTATTTTCGGAGAAGGCCATGGCACCCCACTCCAATACTCTTGCCTGGAAAATCCCATGGATGGAGGAGCCTGGTAGGCTGCAGACCATGGGGTCACTAAGAGTCAGACATGACTGAGCGACTTCATTTCACTTTCACAAGTTCATGTTTAGGGTTCAGAGCATAATAATGATGGCAGCAAGCACATTGTACAAAGGACAGGAATTGGGGTGGGGAGGGCACTGAAGATGTCCTTGGTGCTGAAACATGTTGCTACAGAATAATATAATGGACGAACTCTCGTATCCAGAGAGGACCAAATGGATGTACTCTTTCAGCACTCCTGTAAGAACTTTCCCATGTCATTTCTGCACAGAGCTTTATTTCATGGAAAAGTTACCATGATTTTTTAACACATTTATCATCTCCTCACACCACGTAGTTTCACATTTTAATTGTAAAATGCACGCATCAAAAATGTTTGGCATACCATGTGCTACATATTACACACTTATATATTTCTAAAATCCTGAACAAATCTCTCACCAAGTTCTGTTTAAAATAAAAACACAAGCCCAGTCAAGCATGATAGAATATCCACTCACAGAAGGCCAGTACCTACCCTACAGGTGATGCAATTTGAAATTTTGTGGAAATGACTTTGAAAACTAACTATGCAAGATAGAAGAGCAAAGGCAGGCTACAATAATACTTCCTTCACTGGACAACATTATAAGGCCTCAGAAATGAGATGTCCAAACCTCTTCTAGAAATAAAAATCAATTGAGAAGAGCAGCCCAGAAAGCATTAATGTAATCAGTCTGCATGCTGCCATCTAACTTACAATCCATGACAAGTTGAGCCAAGTGGGAGTTATTTACGTTTGTTCTTCTGGTATAATAGAAGGGAGGAGAGCGAAAAGGATTTGCTGAATCAGATTGTGTTTGACTGAGGAGTGACAGGGAAGTTTTCTTCAATTAATAGCCAGCTGCATAACTTGAGCTAATGCCAGCTGGGCTTTCGTCATGAAGTGACACCGAAATAAACGATTCTGTACTCAGGGACTGACTGGGAGGCAGTGAACTCATCCAAAGATGGAGCAGGGACAGGGGTGGGCGATAATAACACCTGAATTTTAGGAGCCTATTCTGGCAACTGTTCTAACAACACTGAGTTCATGTTTATTGTTAAAGGTCCATAAGAATCCATTTAGGTGCAAAGATCTACTTGAATTCTTAGAAGGGGAGAACCAAAGAAGGTAGAAATGGTCTCATTAAAGTCATGTTGATTTCTTTCACTGATAAGTGAAATTCACTTTTATATTTATGTCAACCTGGCCGGGGGGTGGGGAGCAGGCAAAAGGGTTTTATTAAAGGCATCCACATTCTTGAGGAGGAAAACAATGGCTATGACATAAAAGAAACCTAGTGTAGATTGAAAGCAATCAAATGCCTGCTAGTACATTCAGAAAAACTGAACAGGCCCAGCTGTTGGGATTTTTCCAGTGAGGTGCCTGTCCCGGTGGTCACAAGTCCATGTGTCTCCTGGCTGCCGAGTCACATTCCCGTCTGTCTGGATGGAAGGGCGCCCACCCACAAGCCAGACCTTTTCATTACGGGAAAGTTTCCGAGGTTCCTTGGGTCAGGCAAACTCCACTTCCCCATCGCATCATGTAAACACCTCTTCTATGGGGATTTCTTACAGAAAAATCCACTTGAAAGCATCTAATCAAAGAAATGGAAGTCAGAAAGCCAGAGCTCCACAGGAATCTAGATATGACAATATGGGCAGAGAAAGAGCCCTCCAAAGAGGAAGCAACAGCAGCTTGACCTGTGAATTCTTTGCTATCTGTCTGCTCCCTCGACTTTCAAACCGTAGCCCTGGAAATATAAACACATAATTCTAAACATTCACAGGCCTGCGGCAGCAAAAGACCACAGGCCAGCTTCACAACTGGGGCATGCAGACCATAAATCCTCTCATGGCAGGAGTGGGGTGGGGCGGAAATGGACCGTCACCATTCCGCACACTGCATCAAAGGAAACTGGGCACAAGGAAGAGGCCATTGGCAGCCAATCCTGGGATTCTCTCATTCATGGAAGAAGGATCCCAAAGGCTGAATTACCCAGGTGACGTTAGTTCTACCCATGCCAGCAGGCAAACGCTACCAGACTGCCAAAGGCCACAGTTGCTCTGGATTTGGGCAGACTTTTCTGGTCTCTAAGTGTATACAGAGAGGAGGGCTATGGGGAAAGTGCTTCTCACCAACTCCAGTCCTGAGTATTCCTACCCTACTTGGATTTTAGAGCGGGACTCAGGGGACAAGGATCCCAGGATGTGACTCTAAATATGTCAGCATGAGAGAGAAACCTAATCGAGCCACATGAAACTGATGAGAAGCAGTCTTTGCTGATCCCACATAGATAGGAGAGGGTAAAACAAGAAGCCCCACTGCTATTACTTACTTTCAGGGCAACAGAGAGCGATTCCGACCACCGCATGGTAATCTGAGCCACTGCTGTTGTTCAGGCACTGAGCTGTGTCAGACTCTTTGGAGACCCCATGGACTGTAGCCCACCAGGCTCCTCTGTCCTTGGGATTTCCCAGGCAAGAATATTGGAGTGAGTTGCCATTTCCTTCTCCAGGGGATCTTCCCGACCCAGGGATCAAACCTGCATCTCCTGCATTGGCAGGTGGCTTCTTTACCACTGAGCCACTACGGAAGTGTCAGACTGTGCTATTAATGGCTGGTTAGTCTGGGAGATCCTAAGGTAGTAAGTAAATGCTGTCTCCATGGTGAGTTACTTAGGGGAGGTGATCTGTCAGGAAGTTGGATTAACAAGTGCTTCTTCAAATGTCATCTGTAGTGTCAATGGGTGGCCTAAGGCTAACTACCATCCAGGTCAACAGTCTACAGGCAGAACAGAGGCACGGTTTCTCAGCATGAGTACTGCACGATGATGACTCCCAAGTATTAGTTCATTTCCTTCAACATATTGACTCTATATTGCTTATATGTGGAATCTAAAAGTAAATATGATAAATAAAACAATTTTTATGATACAAATGTACTAATATAGAAAATAGACACACAGACATAGAAAACAAACTTATGGTTACCAAAGGGGAAAAGAGGGGAAGATAAATTAGGGCTTTGGAATTAACATACACACTACTTATATATGAAATAGATAACCAACAAGGACCTATTGTATAGCACAGGGAACTATATTCAAAATTTTGTAATAAACTATAAGGGAAAAGAACATGAAAAATAGACATAAGCATGCATAACTGAAGCACTTTGCTGTATATCTGAGATCAACACACTGTAAATCAATTATACTTCAATGAAAAATAAAATTAAAGAAAAGAAAAAAACACAAACTGACTCTAAGATGAAGTATTTAATTTTCTAGCACTCTCTACATCACAACCAAATATATGAATGAAAAAATAAAATTTTGATTGTTAACATCTGAGTTTTGTTTTTGTCATCATTGCTTTGGAACAGACAAAGCCTTTATTTGTAGACCTGGAACAAATTATACATATGGATGTATTAACAGTCTCTCTTAGTGAAACGGGAATACATATAGTTTATAAAACATAAACCATATGCAGTCTTGCTTCTTTCATTCAGGTATTGATTGTCTATGGGTGAATCAGCATGTCTTCCATCTTTTCCTTTTGACATGCTTTTTATAATAAAATAAGTAATGGCAGAAGTGCAAAAAGTATGTCCCAGGCTTGATGCTACATAACTTTTATACATTTTCATCTCTAAACCTAGCAGGTTATTGTCCATATACAGACAGAACGACAGAGGTTCAGTGGTAAAAAAAAGATACACCAAAATGTTGCTCCTTCCAAGAAGGTTTACTTGATGAAACAGCCTAACTTAAGAGATGTTCATGTACTTTCCTTTTATCCCAGCATTTTTTATCATTCTTTTCATAAGCTTTACACTTGCCTATCTTCCTTGTAAACTGTGATTTCCTTAAAGGTGGGGATTGCATCTTATTCACCTTTTTACCCTCAGCGTCCTGAACAGTGCTGGCAGCTGGTGAACAACTAGGAATGTCAGGAGTAAATAGAAGCCATGCATCCAGGAAAAACAACACTGGACTTCAATGCAGAAATGTCAAATTTCAAAACCTACCAAGCAAAAAATGTTAGGAGTTTATCTGACATTTGGTAAAAGAATGGCGGTTGAGGTTAGTTTAGCCAGTTTCATTCTAGAGAGTTAATGACCAAGAGATTCTCAAGAAATACTTGTAGACAGAATTTAGGTATCCAAGTTATCTCTATTTCCCCAAACCATAGGTAAGTGGAAATTGAAGATACAGATAAAAATCAGCCTGAATAGAAGAATCAGAGTTTTTATTAAACACAAAAATGAGCATTTACTTCATTCAATCATATATTGGCTTCTCACCTGGATTACAAGAGAAATATTCCAACATCAATTTTACTTTGAAAAACTATATTCAGTAAAACTATAAGTGCTCTCTACAGGAAAAATTCTAGTTTTTCCTTCCTGTACAATGCATAATGTAAACACAATCATGATGGCATTTCCTTTCACAGCATCAGCCATTTAAAAACATAAACCTTTGAAGAACATGGATTTTGACAAACTTAGTAAAATAGCTTTAAATCCTGTGAAAAGAGACTGCAGGCACCAAACCTGTGACTGATTTTTAGGAGTAGCTTCCCTGATGAAGCCTAATTCTAGCTTATTCCAAGTCCCCATTCTCCCTGCTCTTATTCTACTTGGAGGAACTAATGTTAATTATTAAACCAAAAAAATCAAATTAAAAAGGTGAACAATAGGCAGAAGACAGTTGTTTGGCTTAAAATGTAACCAATTTAGCTATAACAAAGGCAGTTTAGCTTCTCCCACCAGGCACAGTAGGTACCCAGCCCAGGGCCCAGAAAACTTATACGAGCCCAAGAAAATGTTTTAATTTCATTTAAAATCAGAAATGAAATTAATATAATCCATCTTAGATTATCTTAGAAGATATTAAGAAGAGATGGCAAGAATACACAGAAGAACTGTACAAAAAAGATCTTCACGACCCAGATAATCACAATGGTGTGATCACTGACCTAGAGCCAGACATCCTGGAATGTGAAGTCAAGTGGGCCTTAGAAAGCATCACTACGAACAAAGCTAGTGGAGGTGACGGAATTCCAGTTGAGCTATTCCAAATCCTGAAAGATGATGCTGTGAAAGTGCTGCACTCAATATGCCAGCAAATTTGGAAAACTCAGCAGCGGCCACAGGACTGGAAAAGGTCAGTTTTCATTCCAATCCCAAAGAAAGGCAATGCCAAAGAATGCTCAAACTACTGCACAATTGCACTCATCTCACACGCCAGTAAAGTAATGCTCAAAATTCTTCAAGCCAGGCTTCAGCAATATGTGAACCGTGAACTTCCTGATGTTCAAACTGGTTTTAGAAAAGGCAGAGGAACCAGAGATCAAATTGCCAACATCTGCTGGATCATGGAAAAAGCAAGAGAGTTCCAGAAAAGCATCTATTTCTGCTTTATTGACTATGCCAAAGCCTTTGACTGTGTGGATCACAATAAACTGTGGACAATTCTGAAAGAGATGGGGATACCAGAACACCTGATCTGCCTCTTGAGAAATTTGTATGCAGGTCAGGAAGCAACAGTTAGAACTGGACATGGAACAACAGACTGGTTCCAAATAGGAAAAGGAGTTCATCAAGGCTGTATATTGTCACCCTGTTTATTTAACTTATATGCAGAGTACATCATGAGAAACGCTGGACTGGAAGAAACACAAGCTGGAATCAAGATTCCTGGGAGAAATATCAATAACCTCAGATATGCAGATGACACCACCCTTATGGCAGAAAGTGAAGAGGAACTCAAAAGCCTCTTGATGAAAGTGAAAGTGGAGAGTGAAAAAGTTGGCTTAAAGCTCAACATTCAGAAAACGAAGATCATGGCATCCGGTCCCATCACTTCATGGGAAATAGATGGGGAAACAGTGGAAACAGTGTCAGACTTTATTTTTCTGGGCTCCAAAATCACTGCAGATGGTGACTGCAGCCATGAAATTAAAAGACGCTTACTCCTTGGAAGGAAAGTTATGACCAACCTAGATAGCATATTCAAAAGCAGAGACATTACTTTGCCAACAAAGGTTCATCTAGTCAAGGCTATGGTTTTTCCTGTGGTCATGTACGGATGTGAGAGTTGGACTGTGAAGAAGGCTGAGCGCCGAAGAATTGATGGTTTTGAACTGTGGTGTTGGAGAAGGCTCTTGAGAGTCCCTGGGACTGCAAGGAGATCCAACCAGTCCATTCTGAAGGAGATCAGCCCTGGGATTTCTTTGGAAGGAATGTTGCTAAAGCTGAAACTCCAGTACTTTGGCCACCTCATGCAAAGAGCTGACTCATTGAAAAAGACCCTGAAGCTGGGAGGGATTGGGGGCAGGAGGAGAAGGGGATGACAGAGGATGAGATGGCTGGATGGCATGACTGACTCGATGGACGTGAGTCTAGGTGAACTCCGGGAGTTGGTGATGGACAGGGAGGCCTGGCGTGCTGCGATTCACGGGGTGGCAAAGAGTCGGACACGACTGAGCGACTGAACTGAACTGAACTGAACTGAATGAATAAAGAGGCTCACAAAAGTCCTGGTACAGCCCTGAGCTGGGCTTTTTTTCATTTTTATAAATTGACTCAATGGACATGAGTTTGAGCAAACTCTGGGAGATAGTGAAGGACAGGCAAGTCTGGCGTGCTACAGTCCATGGCTGAGCAACTGAACAACAACAACAAAATAAATTTACTATGACATTATTATTTGTTGAAATGTTAGGACACATGAATATTGTAAGCCTTTTACTTCTCTCCCACCACAAAAACGAATCCCTCAAAAAATACTGGGAATTCTTATCAACTGGATTGGATGTGATGGGACATCAATGGATATCAATCACAAATCCAGTTCAACTGGGCCATGAAAGAAAAGGATTTCTGAAGAAAATCTTCCTTTCCCCATCTCCTCTCTTTTACCTAGAAACCAACAACTTAGAAATAATCACAATTTCAGAGGAACAAAGAAAGATGAACTACTAGAACCTCATGTCTAAGAAAAACACTAATTTAGAAATGCTAACCACCCAAAGCTTTTTTTTTTTTTTTTTTAAAACACTGAATTAGTTGATTCAATCAATAGGGCAACTTCCTGAATCTAGGTGGATGTTTTGGTATATATTCATATTAAACTACTGAGTTAGTCCTGGTATTAAAGTTAATATCAGAAATGCCCTTCTCATACAGCACAGCATAACTAACAACATTGGTTCACATGGCCATGGTGCCACACCTTGATCCCCCAACTACTCTGTCTTGGAGTTAATTCTTTGCAGATCCATTGATGGGGTTTCCCAGATGGCGAAGTGGTAAAGAATCTGCTTGTCAATGCAGGAGACACAAGAGACATGAGTTCAGTCCCTGGGTTGGGAAGATCCACTAAAGGAAGAAATGGCAACCCACTCCAGTATCCTTGCCTGGAAAATTCTGTGGACAGAGGAGGCTGGTGGGCTATAGTTCACGGAGTCACAAGGAGTTGGATACAACTGAGCGACTGAACACCAGCACACATCCATCCAACAATAGGATGTTGATTTTTATATATTATTTCATTATTACTCTAGTTCTAACTAGTGTGTGGAACAGATTACAGATCCAACAATGAACAGTGGAAATCAAATACCGTCACTTTCAGAGTCTTGATTAAGTATTTCTTGGTGTGGAAAGAGGTAAGAAGTAATGGCTGAAATAAAGTTTTAGCATTATCTGTGAATTATATTTATCCATGAACTTTTACAAATTTTTTATAGGAAAGAGAGGTACTAGTACGTCAGCAAACCAAGTTCCAGTATTTGGGACAGAAAATTTTAGGGTTTCTAGTATATTCTTCTTTTTTTCTTTTTTAATTGATACACAGTTGATGTACAATATTACAAGTTACAGGCATACAATATAATGACTCATAATTTTTAAAGGTTATATTCTACTTATAGTTATTACAAAATATTGGCTACATTCCCTGTGTTGAACACGATCCTTGTAGGACTTAATCTCCATCCATTATATTGCGCCTCCCTTTTCCTTCTCCCTACTGGTAACCATCAATTTGTTCTCTATATCTGTGAGTCTGCTTCTTTTTTGGTATATCCACCGATTTGTTATATTTTTTAGATTCCACAGTAAGTTATATTATACAGTATTTTTCTTTGTCTGATCTAGTATATTCTACGTAGTCTCTTTTTAAAACATATAGAAAAGAATTAGAATATAACAGGCTTCATACAGAAAATAAGACAAAGTAAGATAATAAGAATTATTACAGTATCTATGAAGAACATAAGTAACAAAAACCTTAAATAAACATTGTACAGCCAAAATTTAGCTTTTTTCCCCACATTTTTATCTTTTCACTGAAGTAGGAATAATACCTCACTATCATGTAAGTACACCATTAGAGAGGACCTGCCACTGAAAATAATGTAAAAGGTTCCTTTGTCCCCTATAGAAACATAATTTACACAATTAGGCTGTGAAGTATATGGTTACTGAATATTATAAAACTATAACACTGAAAGGTTTGGAAATGTATTTTGCCTCACTGGAATGAGAAACTGTTTAAATCTGATTTATCTTTCTGATTATAGTTGTCATCCACCTTTTCTTTCTTACTTTGATCAAGTAAACCAAATTTCTTGTTGGAGAACCACATTCAAAGGATGGAACTGACATTCATGACTGGGAGGCCCAGAGACCCCGTCCGTCACATGACTGATTCAAGGCTGGCATTTAATCCAAGTCCACCTGTTCAAGTTAGGACTGAGTCTTCACTGGGACAGTTGGAAATATGCTCTCATGCCACTGGAATTACTGCAGGTAATGTTATGCCAGGTGCTGCTTTAACTGTCTTTGCCATCACACAGGGAAAGCCAGCAATGCAGAGTGGGTAGAGACTGAGAGAGATAATGCCTTCATCACATTGCAAGAGCACATGAGCAAATCAAGCCTTGTACCACTGAAAAGCAGCTGCACTCCTTAGATTTTCCAGTTTCAAGGTTCCATAAGCCATCTTTCTGTTGGTTTAAATGTTTAGTTTCTATTACTTGCAACTAATGGAGAAGAAAAGTCTGATCGACATACCACTTCACCACGTGGATCTTTTCAATGTTAGGAAATGTTCTATTGATATGATGAAGGTCCACTCTTTCTTACTTATCTCTCTTTTTACTGCCTTCGTATATGATTGACAGTAAGAAAATTCAATTGCTTCTTACTGCACTACTGGGTAAAATTCAATCATTTAACAAATGCTTGTGGTGGTGGTGGTATAGTCGCTAGGTCGTGTCTGACTCTTGGGATTTCCCAGGCAAGAAGACTGAAGTGGGTTGCCATTTCCCACTTCATTTGGCAAATGCCAATCCCCCTGCCATTTGCCAGGGGATCTTCCCAATCCAGAGATTGAATCCATGTCTCCTGCTTGGCAAGCAGATTCTTGACTCCTGAGCCACCTGGGAAGCCCCAGCAAATGTTTACTACACACCTATTCTGTGCCACACACCTGTTAAAGATTCATAATTGGAATAAAACAGACAAATGGTCTACTTTCATAAACTTTATAATATGGGAGGGAGTAGACCATGAACACACAGACAGACCATGTAAATATGTTGGATAGCCACATAGGCTATTGAGGGAACTAATGCAGAAAGGAACATCCAGAAAGTCTAAGTTAATGATGGGTTTTGTTTTGTTATGTTTTGTTGTTTTTCAAATAGACAGTCAGGGAAGGTATTAGTATGAAAGCCATATTTGAGCAAAGACCTAAAAACAGTGAGTTCCTTACTGAGGAATGTATGGGTCCTAGAAAAGAGTACATTCAGTCTTCACCACAGGGTGTATGGTGAATTTTCCTTACCAGAGTTCACCTATTTACACAAGGGAGGAACTCCCACTGATCCCCCTCCCACAGGAACCTTTTGCGGCTGGCTTGCTGAGGGAACTGGCCTATTTATTTTGTTTCACTGGGCAAACAGAAGTATGAGTTAGGGATGGCTTTAGGTTCCATGAATCATTATTATTTTCAGTGTGCACTCTCAGGCGTGAAGGCTGTGATGTGAATTGCTGACTAATTTTATAAAGCACCTGGGGCTCCTCAGGGCAAAGGCACTATGTCAACACCAACATTAAACAAATAGCAATAATTGGCCAAATCCTCTGGGGGTGCAAGGCAAATAAAATATGTTCCCTCTTGGAAGTCCATGACGTCTGCCAGGTTTACCACTTGGCAACCTGTATTCAGCAAGAATGAGGCAAAGCATTTTTCGAAAGCCACTTTGGCCACCACTGTACATGGCCTTCAAACAACCACTGTGACTGCTGAGTATTTAACAGCGAATTAAAACTGAGTATGTTTTTATTTCACTAGCACAATAAGGTTCTGAATAACCACTTGAAATAGTAGTCCTTATCATTTTCTAGGTAATTTCACTATTAGTCAGAAATAAGAGTACAGCAATGTTCATTAGGTAATAAAAACAATCATTTTCCACCAATTTTTAAAGCACACACATCTCTCTTTAGCGAAAAGACTTTTTTAAAGCATCGAAAAAAAGCATTACAGTTTCTCCGGATGAATTTTAATTAAAGAAATTGTCCAAAACCAAGAACTGCTGGTAGGGTTCCAAATGGTAGATGAAACTCTAAAATGTATATTACATATTAACAAGATTTCTTTTTGTTTCTAAGAATTCTATAGGGAAATGTACCCAAGTTTAGTGCAACTCGACCCACTCCACCTCATACCACACAAGAAGGCATTCATAAGAGAAAGCACAATAAAGGCTCATAAACAAACATTAGGACCTGAATTTTAATTAAAACAAGGGATAGCTCAGGATAAACCTGGTTCTATTCTATTAACTACAAAGTTCAACAGAAAGAAAGCATTAAGTATTTTCTTAAGATTATTAATTATCATTGGTCCTTAGAATTACAAGACACTTTTTCTGAAAGGTTTTAGGATTAATCTAGATGACTTTCATTTCACAGATGAAGAGATTAAGTCTCAGACAGATCATTTTTCTAGGAACATAAAAATCAACTATAACACCCTGAGTTAGTATTTTAGAATATCCTTCCAGGTGCTTTACTACGAATTACTATATATATATAGCTGTATACATAAAGTTCTTAAACTTAAAAGAGGTCTCTCACTTAAAGAGCATTGTTTATATACTTTTTAAAAACATACTATGACTATTTGCCATGTTAAAGATCATCCTTGTGTTGATCCATCAGTATTCCATCATATGTATGTTATCCTGATATGTTAAACTAATCCTCATCACTGCATATTTGATCCATTTTCAGTTTTCAACTATCATAAAAAAATGATGGAGATAAATCTTTTCATATATCCTTAATTTTTTAGGTCAAATTGAAGAGAAATTGCTGGTTCAGAGTATTTTTTGGGGGGGTGTTGGCAATTATTATTGAATTCTCTTCTAGAAAGGCTGTTCAAATTCTCACTTTTATGACTAGTAAATAAAAATGTCCCAACTTGAATCAATACTTGGTATTATCTGGCTTTGCTATTTAATCTTTAACACTTTGATTAGAGAACATATTTCTCTACTGTTGCTTAATTTGCTTTTCTTTGAGTTTTATTCATGTTATTGGTAAATTGTGTTTCTTTTTTTATGAATTGACTGTGTTTATTTTTCTGTAAATATGGTCACCTTTTTTGTTACTGACTGCTAGAGATTTTTTTTTTAGTATTGACACATTAAAGTTAATGCCCCTTTAATAATGTTCAAAACAGATTCCCTACTTTGTTGTGTGCCTTTACATTTTATTTATGGTGTTTTTTGATGTACATAAATATTTAATTTTTCAATATACACATTTGTAAAATATTTTAATTTCTTCCAGCTCTGGTGATAGGCTTAGAAATACCTTCCCAGTTTGAAATTAAATGAGTATTCACCTATATTTAACAGTGATTTCACACATCTTCATTATTTTAATAAAATTGGATGTTAATAAATAACAGTATTTTATTTTCATTAAAACTTTAATATATATATATTTTAAATTAATTTATTTTAACTGGAGGATAATTAGTTTACAATATTGTAGTGGTTTTTGCCATACATTGACATGAATCAGCCGTGAGTGTACATGTGTCCCCCATCCTGAACCCCCATCCCACCTCCATCCCAGTGCACTGGCCCTGAGGGCCCTGTCTCACGCTTCAAACCTTGACTGGCAATCTATTTCACATATGATAATATACATGTTTCAAATGCTATTCTCTCAAATTATCCCCCCCTCTCCCTCTCCCACAGAGTCCAAAAGTCTGTTCTATACATCTGTGTCTCTTTTGCTGTCTTGCATATAGGGTCATCGTTACTGTCTTTCTAAATTCTATATATATGCATTAATATACCGTATTGGTGTTTTTCTTTCTGACTTACTTCACTCTGTATAATAGGCTCCAGTTTCATCCACCTCATTAGAACTAATTCAAATGTATTTTTTTAATAGCTGAGTTAATATTTGATTGTGTATATGTACCACAGCTTTCTTTATCCATTCGTCTGCTGATGGACATCTAGGTTGCTTCCGTGTCCTGTCTATTACAAACAGTGCTGTGATGAACATTGGGGTACACGTGTCTCTTTCAATTCTGGTTTCCTCGGCGTGTATGCCCAGCAGTGGGATTGCTGGGTCGTATGGTAGTTCTATTTCCAGTTTTTTAAGGAATCTCCACACTGTTCATAATATATATTTTTATATAAGACATAAGGACGGGATCTAAGTTTATATTATTTTCACAAATAATTATTATCTCAACACTATTTACTGAATAACTATTTGTTTTTTCATTGAATAAAATGCTGCTTTAATCACACAATGAGTGTATGTTCATGTACATCTATATGTAAGTATATACATTCACTACACAAATACACATGGCTCTTATATGGAATCTACGGTCTTTTCAAATGATCTTTATTTTTCACTTAAACCACCGTTTCAATTCTTTGAGTTTTTATAACATGTTATAACTTCTGAAAAGGTGAGTTTTCCATGTCTCTACCCTTCACCCACTGTGCTTCTTTTCAATTTTTTTGCTTTCTTATATATTTATCCCTTTAGATAAACTTTTGAAACATTTCATCAAAATTAAAAATAATATCTCACTGGTGTTGAGTATAGCTGAATCAATTATGTAAGTTAATTGGTCAGAAATGACATTTTTAGTGTCTTAAACAGGCCTTCCCATGCACAGTGAATTAAGACTGAAGTACAGAAATAGTTTACATAGATTCAAATCCTAACTTCCGCTCTTACCAGCTCTATGATCTTAGATAAGGGGCTTAATTTCTCTGAATCTTAGTTATCAAAGTTGTAAAATTAAGATAGTAATACTAACTACTTCATAGGATTATATAGAATTAACAGATGATTTAATATGCAATGGATAAGGTTCTTAAATGCACAATTAGTATGAGATATTATTTTGTCTCTGAGTTTTCTTTTAGTTACAATATGTTTCCTTTATAAAAAGTTTCTGATTTATTATTTTCATTCACAGGTACAGTACATTCTTCTGACTGAAATGTGGTGCTATTTAAACAGTAGCTTACTTTTTTCATTATAACTTATAACTGATATTACTCTTTTATAGAAGAGCTAATGATTTCCTTACATGTATTTTTGTATTTAGTTGCCTTACTCTGCATTATTTCTAATAATCAGCTAATTCTTTTTTTCATGTATATACACAAAGAATCAGTTAACATTTTATATTTTATGATTCAAATAATCATATTATCAAGAACTTTCCATACAATAGTACATAAAAATATTTAATATTACATAATAGAGCTTATAATTAGGATTTTTTAATAGAAATGACTCACATAAAATATTCTTGGCCATTGAGATACACACTATATTCTTCTGCTTCTATTTCACTTGTGTTTTGCTTTTTAAAACAATGAATGGGTATTAAATGCTAGTCAAATTCTGACATCTGACATTACAAAACTCTTGCTCTCTATTAATCTATTAATATGATGGATTCTGTGAGCAGACTCCCCACAAAGAACCACATGTTCATGTACAGAATATTCCTATCTGACATAAGCATTAATCTTTTAACAAAATGCTAAATTCTATTTATTAGTACTATGATTAGGATTATATCCCTTTAATACTAAGATTTTCTATTACAGTTAGATCTAGTTCATACAATAAATATAAAGTTGACTTTCTTTTGACAAACTTCAGAAAATTTTAAGGAACATACTAATTTTATTTTTCAAAGTTTGTGAAGTGTTTATAAACACTTTCAAAGAAATTCTCTGTCTTTTGCAGAGCTACTTTTTGGAAAAGCAACTTTTCCAAAGTTTTTCCCAACAGACACTGCTTTATAAGGTTATATACTTCAGTTTCAAATATATATATACATATATTCATATATGTATATATTTATACAAACATATATTTTTACAAAAAATCATTTAACCAAGATTTTAGTAAAATTATGCTGCTATATATAATTAATAAAATTTATTCTCTGTCTCTTCATCTATATATATATATACACACACACACACACACACACTAGTTATATACATATGTAACTGTTTCACCAACTGTTAGGTATGACTGTGTCTCATTTTCTCTCACCACAGAAAACTGGGAAAGACATTTTAGGAGGTGAGAAATAAAGCATCCTCTCTCAAGTTTTCACCGTCTCCCAAGAGAAACACCATCATCTCATAGATATGTCTCCATGCCAACAGTACACACCTCTGTGATTATTTTTCCTATTCATCAGGGAGTAATTTGGTACTTCCAGCTTTAAAAGAGTGCACAGACATCCCTTCACCCCTTATAAGTGATTTAACAGGTGTTTTACAAAATTCAAAATCAGTAGTAAGATACGTAACAGAACCACATTTCAGCTGTTTCTCTCCATTCTCACTGCCTGGATCTGTATCCAAAGAGTTTTTCAGGACTAATTTCAGAAAGAACATGTACTTTTTTTATATTATATAACATTTTGAGCAACATTTAAATGAATGCTTAATGAGAGTTTTCAAATAGAAATTTAAAATATTTTTAATGCTACTGAGAAAGATGAACATAACACAATAAATTATACCTAATATTTCAGGAACTATTGCTTGGCAGGGGGAAAAAGACAAGGCAAACATTACAAAGCAAAACCGAAGGAAACAAAGCTTCTAAAACAATTAAACCTTCCCTCCTCCTTCATGGAGCACTCTGTTATTTACAGAGCTGGCAACAAATGAAGCAAAGTATGGAACACAATAATAGCAACAGTTTTTTGAGCACTTGCCACATACCTGGCGTAATGCTAGGTTATATACACATGCGCTCTACCACTGATAATGTCAGCTACTCAGGGCAACTGACAACCATAGGGACAGAGCAGAGGAGACACGGCGTAGCTTACACTTCCTGGTGCCAAGCTCTAGGGGCAAGAAGTTCTTTACAGGAACCATCTTATTATATTTTCAACACCATCTTACAGACAAGTGATTATTGTTCCCATTATGTAGATCATGCCATTGTTTTAAGTTTGACTCAACTGCTTTCTTAGAATACATAATGGCTAATGTGTCCTTGCTGCTGTTCGGTCACTGAGTTGTGTCCCACTGTTTGTGACCCTATGGATTGCAGCAGGCCAGGCTCCCGTCCTTCACTGTCTCCAGGAGTGTTCTCACATTCCTATCCATTGAGTTGGTGATGCTATCAAATCATCTCATCCTGTGCCATCCCCTTCTCCTGCCCTCAATCTTTCCCGGCATCAGGGTTTTTTCCATTGACTTGGCTCTACACATCAAATGTTTAACTCATAAGCTACCTACAACATGTGAAGCACTGTTCTAAGTGCCTTACTTGCAACATCATCTTCTTGAAACTTCACAACAATCTTTTAAAATAGGGACCATGGTTTGGACCATGATTGCCCAAAACCTGATTTAACAGAAAACTTAACACTTAAAAGAGGTTGTCCCACCCCAGGTCATACAGTTGGTGAGTGACAGGGCCAGAATATGTACCCAGACTACTTAACTCAAGCTCAAAACTTTTAATCACCATATTTTCAGAAATGTCCAAAAATAAAAAAATAAAATAACAACACATGGCTGATCTTGGGGAACAATATGCATAAAATCTAAAGAAATGTGATTAAATTCACATTTGAAAGAGAAGGCTATGATTTCTAATTCTGAGATGGGCAGTTTTCCTTAGACATCATTTCTTCCCAGTCTCCACTGAGGAAGGAACGCAGTGAAACACAACTGAAACTGTGTCAGGAAGGTTAACCATGAAACAATGTGGACACCTGAATAGAAGCAGGTCTCATCTTCCCAAAGAAGCTTGGCAAGCTTGACTGCAAGAACTTCAGGATCTTGTTTCTATGTTCAACACAGTCATTCAGAATGATGCCAGGGATAAAGAAAAACAAACAGTATGTAACCATCTGAATAAACGTATTTTATTTCTAAATTTCTGAGGGGGTAAGGGTGTAAGCAGATGAAACTCACAGGGCAAAGGTACATGTGTACATGCCTGCTAAGTCACCTCTGTTGTGTCCAACTCTTTATGACCCTATGGACTGTAGCCCACCAGCCTCCTCTGTCCTTGGGATTCTCCAGGCAAGAATACTAGAGGGGGTTGCCATGCCCTCCTCTAGGAGGTCTTCTTGACCCAGGGATCAAACCTGCATCTCTTGTCTCTCTTGCATTGGCAGGTGGGTTCTTTACCACTAGCACCACTTGGGAAGCCTGCAAAGTTACATGTATTTGTGGAAAAGTTTAGGGAACTATAAAAGCACAATAAAGGACAGAAAGGGTATGGACCTATTAGAAGCAGAAAATATTAAGAAGAGGTGGCAAGAATACACAGAAGAACTATACAAAAAGATCTTCATGACCCAGATAACCACGATGGTGTGATCACTCACCTAGAGCCAGACATCCTGGAATGTGGAGTCAAGTGGGCCTTAGGAAGCATCACTACAAACAAAGCTAGTGGAGGTGATATAATACCAGTGGAGTTATTTCAAATCATAAAAGATGATGCTGTGAAAGTGCTGTACTCAATATGCCAGCTAATTTGGAAAACTCAGCAGTGGCCACAGGACTAGAAAAGGTCAGTTTTCATTCCAATCCCAAAGAAAGGCAATGCCAAAGAATGCTCAAACTACCGCACAATTGCACTCATCTCACACACTAGTAAAGTAATGCTCAAAATTCTCCAAGCCAGGCTTCAACAGTATGTGAACCATGAACTTCTAGATGTTCAAGCTGGATTTAGAAAAGGCAGAGGAATCAGAGATCAAATTTCCAACATCTGCTGGATCACAGAAAAAGCAAAAGCGTTCCAGAAAAACATCTACTCTGCTTTATTGACTATGCTAAAGCCTTTGTGTGGATCAAACAACAAACTATGCAAAATTCTTACAAGAGATAGGAATAGCAGACCACCTGACCTGCCTCTTGAGAAATCTGTATGCAGGTCAGGAGGCAATAGTTAGAATTGGACATGGAACAAGAGTCTGGTTCCAAATATGAAAAGGAGTTTGTCAAGGCTGTATACTGTCACCCCATTTATTTAACTTCTATGCAGAGTACATCATGAGAAATCCTGGGCTGGAGGAAGCACAAGCTGGAATCAAGATTGCTGGAAGAAATATGAATAACCTCAGATATACAGATGACACCACCCTTATGGCAGAAAGTGAAGAGGAACTAAAGAGCCTCTTGATGAAAGTGATAGAGGAGAGTGAAAACGTTGGCTTAAAACTCAACATTCAGAAAACTAAGATCATGGCATCTGGTCCCATCACTTCATGGCAAATAGATGGGGAAACAATGGAAACAGTGACAGACTTTATTTTCTTGGGCTCCAAAATCACTGCAGATGGTGACTGCAGGCATGAAATTAAAAGACACTTGCTCCTTAGAAGAACAGTTATGACCAACCTAGATAGCATATTCAAAAGCAGAGACATTACTTTGCCAACAAAGGTCCGTCCAGTCAAAGCTATACTTTTTCCAGTACTCATGTATGGATGTGAGAGTTGGACTATAAAGAAAGCTGAGTGCTGAAGAATTGATGCTTTTGAACTGTGGTGTTGGAGAAGACTCTTGAGAGTACCTTGGGTTGCAAGGAGATCCAACCAGTCCATCCTAAAGGAAATCAGTCCTGAATATTCTTTGGAAGGACTGATTCTGAAGCTGAAACTCTGATACTTTGGCTACCTGATGGGAAGAACTGACTCACTGGAAAGACCCTGATGCCAGGAAAGATTGACAGCGGGAGAAGGGGACGAGAGAAGATGAGATGGATGGCATCACCAACTCGATAGACATAAGTGTGAATATGCTCCAGGAGTTGGTGATGGACAGGGAGGCCTGATGTGCTGCAATCCATGGAGTGGCAAATAGTCAGACACGACTGAGCGACTGAACTGAACTGATAGGGGAAAGAGCTAAAGAAAAACACTGGTCCCCTCTCACCAAGTGCAGTTCTTTTCTTAAGGCTGTCCTGCTCACCAGCCCTCATTCCCAAATTGTTGAAAATCTGTCAGATCCCTGACCCTCTGTGGACTCCCTTTTCATCCAAGCCTTTAGGTACTGAACCAAAAGGAGTCCACCACGGGCACCACTGACATTTTCAGATCCTGAGGTGGTATGCAAATGAATCTCTATCTTCTCTGCCACTTCTATCCCAACCATAATGAGGGTGGTCGTGCTCAGTTGCTCAGTCCTGTTCCGACTCTTTGTGACCACATGGACTGCAATCCACCAGGCTCCTCTGTCCAAGGGATTTGCCAGGGGAGAATACCAGAGTGGGTTGCCCTTCCCTTCTCCAGGGGTGTAAAGAGGGTTTTCCAAGGCAAATGAGAACAGCCCATAGTCTTCGCTCCTCATGTTAAAGGGATGGAACATCGCACACTTGTTTTCTTCTAGTGCCATGATTATTAGGAGATTCATTAGCTAGAACAGTCTGTGCTCCACGGAACCCTGGTCACCTCGAGTTATTTGCTGGAGGAATTGGAATGGTCCCACTTGAGCTGACTATACAGGTTAAGTTTTCTTAATTCTTCTAAACTTATTTTAAAGTTTTATGTACTTTCTGGTTGCTTTCCAGAATTTATGAACCCTGTCCTTGATGTAATTTTTTAAAATAAGCTTTCATAGAATGCAGTGTTAATGCTATTTCTTGCCATTCTGACAACACTGAGCTCCCTTGAGCAACTGTGAGCATCACATTACACTGGTAGTGGCCTGCACATCTGAGATAGAGCGCCTCATAGTACCTGGCAGGACTGGGATTGAACTCCTAACCTATGTTATAATGTTTTGATTTTGACTTCGTACTCAATACTCTCTTGTTCTTTATATATTTATTTTATACTAGGTGTCTGCTGGCTGAAGAGCCCCTCCTGTAACCATACTATAATCCTATGAGTGAGATCCTTTTGGTTTCCAAATCCGAGAGCAGAGAGCTATGACGTGGAGAGAAGTAAAGTTACTAAAAGGGGCCATCTCAATGTCTTAGGAATTTTGCTTTGCTGTGAAATAGTGGTAAAGACACAGACTACTGCAGTACTTATTGTTCTTTATTCAAATAATATGCCCCAAGTAAGTACGGTTTAGGGTTTAGTACAAGGAAAACTGTTTTCCCTGAGAAACAGATGTTGTGTTCTTCTCAACTAACCTTTCTCTTCTTTCCCTAAGACTAGCCACCATGTATCTATGAGAGAGATTTTTGAGCTCCTTCAGGGAAAACACAGTGACCCTTACTATTGGAATATCCACTTCCCTGTCTTCCAATTTTCCTTTTTAAAGTTCTGAATGTAAAAAAAAAGGCTTTATTGATTTTATACTTTTTGTAAAATACTGCAAGTCCTTTTTGTATATAGGCAGGGTAAAATAAAGGAAAGAGGAAAAGCAGGATGGAAGGGAGGGAGACAGCAAGCAATCGAGATAAACGTATAAAATTACTGCCATTTATATTTTTAAATAATGGGAGGTTTTCTCTAATAAATAAAACCTTAATGAAATATTATACAGAACTACTATCTCTAGAAACCCCTTATATAAAGATTTGTCAAGTAAGACAGTGAAGAATATTCTGAAACATATAAACTTTTTAATGTAGAGAAGTCTTTGATCTAATGTTCCTTGTTGACTGCATTGCAAGGTTTCTCAAGAGTAAGCTAAACCAAGAGGTATTTTGCCAAATCTAGTCTTACAGTACAGACTACTATAAAATGAAACTTTGGATGGTTGTGACTTATGCTTTCATTCATAAGATCCTTTATACCATTCTAAGAAGTGCTGTAATAACTGCTGAAAATAGCACATGTTCTGATTTTATACCCATTTGCAATTTATGTCCATTTGCAATTTATGTAATCATTCCTTGCCCCCTACACTGGTAGACACTTGTGGCCATGATATCACACCAGGAGTATTAACATGTTGGCATCCTGGTATTGAGCATCTCTACATGTCAGCCCTGCCATCTTTGATAACTGGCGAGGTATCTAAAAGCCATGAGACATAGAGCAGAGTTGAAGACTGTGGCCAGCCTTGTCATTTCGTCAGATGTTTCCAGTTCAATGATCATTTATAAGAAATATTTTAGAATTAATTTTGTCAGTATGTTTTTATATCCATTAATGCATTCAACATGAGTTAATACAGGCATCACAGACCAATCACTGTGGTTGGTTGTACCCTTCCTTTAGTTGCTAACATCCTGAGAGAAAAAGGAGTTTTATTTAACCAAAGAAAGAACTAAAATAGCAAAGTGAACATAAAGAAAATAAACACTGAAGCCACGCAGTGCTAAGCACATATCAGCATTGCTATATTTACAAATGTAATTGGTTAAAAAGAGGCAAGTGTAAACTGACAAGGCAAAGAATGGGAACTCATAGAGGGGAAAACCCAGCAGTGCCTCACTTTATCTCAGGTGGAAGGGCTAGCGCCAGGGTGAACTGTCCCTACCACACACCTCTTTATAAAATGATGTATAATCAATATGGAATGTTATTGGTGGCTCTACAGGGAATATACTTGTGTAGGAACCATAAAGTTCAGGAATACTTCTAAACAATGACCACTTGCAGAGTTACAACAAGGGAAATTCATCTCTTCCCTTCCTACAAATATGAATGGAGCATCCACTATATAGTAAGGTGTTGTTCTACGCTCAGAAGATATAACAGGAAACAAAACAAATCAACTTTTCTTACCCAGTTCACATTCCAGTTGGAGGAATATGGACATTAAATGAAGAGATAAATTATGAAGTATATGAGATTATGGAAAGTAAGATAAAGAAAAATATAGCAACAGTGGGAGTTGAAATCAAGTCTAGTTCTCAAGCTGCTGTCGAGCAAATGCTGCACTGAGGTGACTTTTGAGTGAAGCCCTGAAGGAAATAAGCCATATAAATATCTGGTAGAAAACAAACCACTACCTTATCTGGATATAAATGTGCTGGGAGAAAAGCATTTTCTGCACTATATGACTGTGTCTCTCAACCAGCAAAATGCAGATGACAGAATAGTAAAAGCAGAGTCAAAGTCAAAAATTTGGAGAAAAAGAACCTATTTTTATGTTAAAGAAAAAAAAATAGAGAAAAGTAAAGAATCAGAATACATAGACTTTTAACATAAAACTGGAAGCATTAAAAAATTTTGTATTTGATACCATGTACTATGCTAAGTCACTTCAGTCATGTCTGACTCTTTGTGACCCCATGAACTGTAGCCCACCAGGCTCCTCTGCTCATGGGGATTTCCCAGGCAAGAATACTGGAGTGGGTTGTCATGCCCTCCTCCAGGGGATCTTCCCAACACAGGGATCAAACCCAGATCCCCTGCATGGCAGGTGGATTCTTTACCATCTGAGCCACCAGGAAAGCCCAAGAATACTGGAGTGGGTGGTCTATCCCTTCTCCAGGGGATTTTCCCGACCCAGGAATTGAACAATGGTCTCCTGTAATGCAGGCAGATTCTTTACCAGCTGAGCTACCAGGAAAGCCCCATTTGACACCATAATTCCAGGATATTCACCCAGATGCCAGACAGATAGGTTCAATTTCTTCTGGCATGAAAAGTAGCAGCAGATGATTAGAGAAGTTCTCATTCTAGGAGAGTCATGTTAGGGTGATGTGGTACATATATACAATGGAATATCACTCAGCCATTAAAACGAATGAAATAATGACATTTGCAGCAACAAGTATGTGCCTAGAGATTGTCATACTGAGTGAAGTAAGACAGACAGAGAAAGAGAAATACTGTATGACATCTCTTATATGTGGAATCAAAAAATAAATTATGCAAATAAACTTATTTACAAAACACAAGCAGACTCATTGACATAGAGAATGAACTTAAGGTTGCCAGAGGGGTAGGATGGGGGGAATAGATAATTAGGGAGTTTGGGATCACACTGCTATATTTAAAATGGATAATCATCAGGGTTCCTACTGTATAGCACAGGGAACTCTGCTCAATGTTACGTGGCAGCCTGGATGGGAGGGGAGTTTGGGAGAATGAATACATGTATATGTATGGCTGAGTCCCTTTGCTGTCCACCTGAAACTCACAACATTGTTAATCAGCTATACTCCCATATTAAATAAAAGATTTTTCTTTAAAGTACCAGTAGGTTAGAAAAGAGGAGCCTGGGAAGCTACAGTCCATGAGGTCACAAAGAGTTGGATATGATTGAGCAACTGAGCATGAACATCTCTGCTGGGAAAGTCATGTTAGGGTGATAAGTGAACTCAAGAGAATTCAAGACTATGAACTAATATTCACTGTGCCTACATTTCATACCACAGCTTATGCCATACTACAGGAAAAGACATCATGAACACAACACGTGTACTATCCCCTAATCTTAGAAGCAATTCACAAAACACATGGATTCTCCATAGGCCTGAGCCACACTGAATAAGTGGAGAAAATTAATGAGTGGAGTAGGAGGGGCGTGAACCTCAGAACTGCAAGCTGCTGCTGCTGCTGCTGCTAAGTCGCTTCAGTCATGTCCGACTCTGTGCAACCCCATACATGGCAACCCACCAGACTCCCCCATCCCTGGGATTCTCCAGGCAAGAACACTGGAGTGGGTTGCCATTTCCTTCTCCAATGCGTGAAAGTGAAGTCGCTCAGTCGTGTCAGACTCTTAGTGACCCCATGGACTGCAGCCTACCAGGCTCCACCGTCCATGGGATTTTCCAGGCAAGAGTACGGGAGTGGGGTGCCATTGCCTTCTCCGGAACAGCAAGCTAGTCACCCTTAAAAAAAATACTTAGTGTAGCCTTGACTGATGCCAATAGAGGGAAAGAGAAAGAGTGTGAGCCCCAAATGCCCATATTCAAATGGGATCACAGCCCTGTTCTCTGGGTCATGAGGAAACTGCTTAACATCAGCTACTTCCTTCACTGAAAGGCACTAAATGTTAATAAATACTAACAATAATATATGTAAAACTCCTAACATGGTACTAGTCACCCTTCATCTTATGAGAATATTTAATGGTTTCATATCTTTTAAGCAAAGATATTCAATGAGAAAAAATTCTGAATATATATGCCCATTATGCTATTTATTATTAGAGTTTTAAAATAAAAAGAAAAATTTTAAATAATGTAGGTCTTACTTCATGTGAGCCATATAAGGATCCATTGATATGTGTGATTATCAAGTTGTTAAAAGAGATGCTTGCATTTTAGTACATGAACTTTGTTTAAGGAAATTAATAGAAAAAAATGTAAATGTTTATTCTGGAGACGTTACATGCTATTAACTTCAAAGCACCGAAGCCTCCATTGGCCCTGTTGGAGGTAAATTGTAGATAGGACTGTAACTGACTCTGACTGCTCTACTAGAAACTTCCTGGTGTAAAAACATTTCACAAGATCATTCTCAAAGTTCAACTGTAATGTCAAAGGTCATTTATACATGAGAGCTCATGAACATATGCCCACAATACTGAATATATTGTTAAAATATGCTTTAAAGACTTTCTGATTAGGAAAGCTAAAAAAATGTAAACTTTACCTAGTATTATAACAGATATCTTGAAAAGGTGTGTACAGCACTCAAACAGTTTTTGTCTCTTTGTTCTTATTATATGGAATCATGTCTTCATGGATCAACACATTCTTCAAGGACTAAGTAGGTTGCCACAATTTCCATTTTTCTATCCAAAGCATGTGGGAATAATTTACACAGAAAGAAAGAAACCTCCTTTTCAAACAACAATTTCTTGACATATAGCACAATGAACTGCTGCAACTGTTAAGTCTTTAACAGATTAAAGGTTAAAGGGATGACATGTTATTTTAAAGAGTTTCCAAAGCACAAGGGTAGCCTCGTTTGGCAGACAATGTTTCTCAAATATTTGGTTTAAGATATGATACCTTAGCAGTGGATACCCCAATTAGATGTAAAGTTTAATAAATCCATGAAAATGAGCCCCAGATGTGGTTTATTGGTGACTCCATGTTTTTAAACATAGTCTAGTGTATAAAGTCTAAATGTAATTGTGATCAGAAAGCAATTCCTAGTGACAGAAGTCAAGATAAAAGAGGTAAATTCAATTCATTTAAATATTTTTGTGAGTAACTCTATAAAATGCCCATTTTAGATTCTGTACAAAGATGTTAGAAAAACATACTGCCCTGAAGAATACAAATAATCAGCTAGAGTAAGGTTGATAAAACCTATTCTTTCATTTGTTCATTGAATAATTAGCTATTTGACCCCTATTCTGGGCTAGAGGCTTGTTTTGTGATATCAAGATAAGTGGGACATAGTTCTCAAGACTTCTCTATTACTTTTAGTCTTTAATAGGGAGGAGAGACAGGCAAACAGCTTATTATAAGCCACTAGTAATTTTTATGTTAAAGTTTGCAATGATGCAATGAAAGTCAGAGGAAGAGCCAAAGCCAGCAATCCAAACTTGAAACCTGAGGCCTGGAGGATGTAGGTGGTTTTGTGGAAGAAAAATTGCCAAAGGAGATGGCTGGTTAGACTAGTTAGGGAAGGGTGATCCCAGCAGATGAAGCAGACTGTGCAAAGTTAGGAAAATAGGCAGAAAACAGAGAACAATATGTTTATTGTTCCTAAGGAGAGTTGTGTAGGACAAGGCAAACAGATAGGGCATGGTGAGAGAGGCAGATGCTGGGTTGCTGATAGCCAAAGGCCCAGTTAAAGGACTTTCTGTTTTATCTTCAGGACTCTGGGAAGTAACTAAAAAATTTTAAGCAGCAATTGATTTTGCAAAACATGACAGTGTAAGATAACACTGTGATCCCCATTTACAGACTAAGGCAAACTTTTTCATCTTCTCAGCAATTTCCAGTTTTCTTCTCCTTCTGACCCCATAGGGGAATTGTGCATCTCTGCCTCCTTGAAATGAACAAAGCTGTATCGCTTTGCAAATTTAAATAGGATTCCTTTTTATGTGAATAGAAGCAATTAATTGCTATTGTTTGGATCTCCAACTCTTTCTTCTGGTGTGGGGAGTGTAGCTGCCTATGGTTGATATGGAGGTGTTGCTCTAAGTGATCACGTGGAGACTGCTGGCCTGAAGAGTCACCTGGATTCACAGTGGGATTGTCTGTTATAACTTCACTACTCTGACTAATGGGCTTCCCTGGTAGCTCAGTGGTAAAGAATCCCCCTGCCAATTAAGGAGACATGGCTTTGATCCCCGAGTCAGGAAGATTCCCAAGAGAAGGAAATGGCAACTCACTCCAGTATTCTTGCCTGGAAATTCCATGGACAGAGGACCCTGGTGGGCTACAGTCCACGGGGTCGAAAAGAGTCGGACATGAATGAGCAACTAAACAACAATAAGAAGACCATGACTAATACATCTACCCAAGTAAGGGGGATGATCTTAGAATTAAGCTTTTAGCCCTGATTTGTAATTTATTCAATGAAAACAAGTATGGTCCTTTTTAGAACTACTCATCTAAGTTTTTTGTACTGCTCAATCAAATCACTCCTTTATGATTTTAAATGGCAATTAACAGAGCTTTTATTTATTTATCTACTTATAATTAGTTTTTTTGGTTTTGGAAATTTGAAAAATATAGAGTACAAAGAAAAAACTGTGTACTTACTTTAATAACTTTTAGAAAGAAGTAGTACATTAGTAAAACGATATCAGTATCATAATATTTTAAAAGAATAGGTTAACTCTGAAAGTCAATATGGTCCCCGTACGTATGCATTTCACTCTTTGTATTTTTTGATTGCTGCTTGCTTACTGCCTGCTTCCCAGCACCAATTTGCCTCTATTTAATACGACAACAAGTATTAAGAAATGCTGGAGAATTCAAAGGAAGCCAGAAGTCTTCTTTCTCAGAGTTGCATCTAAATATCTCCTGAAAAAAAATCAAAGGATTCATTGATAGGCCATTCTTTGGACGTGCTTTTAAGTGTTCTGTGCCAGTAGGAATTTAAAACTAGTATCAAAAGGGAAACTGCTTATTCTAATGCTTAGAAAATCAGATAATTTATCTCATCTAAAATTTTACATGGCTTAAACCACAGGAGAGGACTATACTATGCCCATGTATTATGCAAATTAGATATTTTTTAGAAGATGGTAGTGAAGGAAACATTTCCTGAAATACTTCCTGAAATGACAAGGTATAAATTTGCCTGTAAAATCAGAATGCTTCAGCTGATCCACTGAGATTTGGTCAGGATGATCCCTTGGGTAAGGAACCTAACCCTTTCAAATTGCATGAAAATCAGAATACAAATGAAGATGTTATGGATGAAAATTCATTTCCAAATAAACCTCTGGGATGGAAATATTAGAATAGTAGCTTTACTTTTATTTTTAAAAAAACTATGTTTTTCTCTCTCTACCATTCATGCTAAGTCACTTCAGTCGTTTCCGACTCTGTGCGACCCCATAGATGGCAGCCCACCAGGCTTCCCCGTCCCTGGGATTCTCCAGGCAAGAACACTGGAGTGGGTTGCCATTGCCTTCTCCAATGCATGAAAGTGAAAAGTGAAAGTGAAGTCGCTCAGTCATGTCCGACTCTTAGCGACCCCATGGACTGAAGCCTACCAGGCTCCTCCATCCATGGGATTTTCCAGGCAAGAGTACTGGAGTGGGGTGCCATTGCCTTCTCCGCTACCATTCATAGTTATGTCAAATGATACACTCTGAAATAAAATATATTCATATTTACTTAGGTTTGAGTACTTTAAGACAAAACCTTACAGTTTATTTTTTAATTGCACTTTAGAAAAATGATACTACTTTAACCAAAGCAAATTTTTAACAAGAGGTTAAAATTTATATAAAATATATTAATATTTACTTAGGTTTGAGTCCTTTAACAAAACACCTTAGAGTTTATTTTTTAATTGTATTTTAGAAAAACAATACTACTTTAACCAAAGCAAATTTTTAACAAGAGGTTAATGCTGATGACCAATTATTTTCTATTTTCTGTGAACTAGAGAGAAAATCTGCTTCTCACTCTTTGCATGGTAAATGGATCTTTGTATACCTGAATCTTTAGGATAAAAGGATAAAAGAGTATGTTATTGTGAGGTATTTTACACACAGCTTCATCATTTTTTAAAATCAGAGACTGTGATTAACTGGGAGGCTCTCATTTTTCAATGATTATTCAGTTCAGTTCAGTCGCTCAGTCATGTCCAACTCTTTATGACCCCATGAATCACAGCACGCCAGGCCTCCCTGTCCATCACCAACTCCCGTAGTTCACTCAAACTCACATCCATCGAGTCGGTGATGCCATCCAGCCATCTCATCCTCTGTCATCCCCTTCTCCACCTGCCCCCAATCCCTCCCAGCGTCAGAGGCTTTTCCAATGAGTCAACTCTTGGCATGAGGTGGCCAAAGTACTGGAGTTTCAGCTTTAGCATCACTCCTTCCAAAGAACACCCAGGACTGATCTCCTTCAGAATGGACTGGTTGGATCTCCTTGCAGTCCAAGGGACTCTCAAGAGTCTTCTCCAACACCACAGTTCAAAAGCATCAATTCTTTGGTGCTCAGCTTTCTTCACAGTCCAACTCTCACATCCATACATGACCACAGGAAAAACCATAGCCTTGACTAGACGGACCTTTGTTAGCAAAGTCTCCGCTTTTGAATGTGCTATCTAGGTTGGTCATAACTTTCCTTCCAAGGAGTAAGCATCTTTTAATTTCATGGCTGCAATCAATGATTATTAACTATTAATAAATATTAAAGTGCACGTGATTCTGTTGTCCAATTTGGAGAAAGGAGCTGTCAGTTTGCTGAGTTCCAAATGTTATTACCAGAGGGCTCGAAACAGGCCTTGCCCTTCTGGGCATGGCCAACGGAGGAAGGCAGGGCAGGTAACAACAGGTTTTGGCTATCCTGCTGAATTAATCATTGTTGCAGGCCTGAGGACAGGAGAGAGGGGTTGCCACATGAAGCCCTTAGCAGCCACCCTTGAGGAATCTTGGAGTCTGAGAAACCTGAGCAGAAAAGGCTTTCTCAGCATTTCATTTCCTAGGGATTGGAGCAGCAGGACTCCTTGATAGAGAAGCAAACCAAAGCCCACAGTAGTTAACAACTCTAAAACAAAAATGCAGTCCCCTGCAGCCACAGCAGCCAGAGAGAAGACATCCTATACCAGTCAGTCAACTGAGATGGGGGGACATCATCTGGGTGCAAAGGACCCCTACAGGCTTTGTGGGAATCAGGGTAAGTGACAGTCACCAAGTAGCCATTATGTTCCAGATGTGGCTGTAAGTGCTTTGGGCCATCTTCACAACCGCTCTTGGAGGTAAGGATCACAGCTTGCCTCATTGTACAAATGCAGAAACAGAGACAGAGAAAAGGGGAAGAACTTGCCCTAGTTGATGGAGCTGGTACAGTGGAGAGCCAGAATATAAACCAAGGACGCCTGTCTCCTCCAGAGCCCACACTCTTCACCCCAAGCTTTACGGTCTTTTACAAACGAAATTACAATGCAGAAAATTCCCTGTCTTTGCTTCCAAGAGGAGACAAGTTATATGTATGAAAAGATAATGAACAGGGAAATACAGAAAATGATAGATGGCAAGTGCCAAGAAACACACAGTTGGAATAGGTCCACAGGAAAAAAGAGGAAGAGAAGAATAAAAGAACAACAACAGAAACTTGAGAAGTGGATCCTTGCGCTGGATGTGACTATGTAGGGAGACCATAACAGGCAAAGACAGTGCATGCCAGGGCTCTGCTCAGAGAGGCCTGGGTTCAAATCCCAGTTCTGCCACTTACAAGCTGGGTGAGCTTGGGTAAGTCACCAGTTCTCTGCACTTTAGTTTCCCTATTTACAAGGATAGTAAAAATTATTTTAAAGGATATTCATGAAGATAAAGTAAAACTGTTATGTACAGTTCTTGGCATAACGCCTGGCACACACAAGGTAAACACTATTTTTATTATTATCCAGTTAGGGGGAGATGGAAAAAGGATTTCAGGTGAGAGGCAAAGAACATGAAATGAATCTGTAAAAGCCAGAAATACAATTTCTGGCTGTTCAATTCAAGCAGACCAGAGGGTTAAATGTCCAATTTGAGCTTAAAAGTGAGAGGTTCCTTCCAATGGTCACTAGGAAGTTTCAAAGTTATGAAGAGTTTCCCCGCGGTCATTCTAACCAATATATATTACACACTTCGTGTAAACCCATGAATGTAGGAAAAGAGAGACACCTGAATAAAGAACATTCATTCTGTTTGTGGTAAAACTCACTGACCAGGAACATACTCGCCAGTTAGAGCTCTACTTATCCAAATGAGCAAGGAGAACTTGGGATGATTAATCAGAAGGGCAAAAAAATAGGGATTGATTCATCAATCAAAGAAGCATTTGTCAGATACCAAGTAGGTGCCATGTCCTATGTTGGGTGTGAGTAGGGTATACAATGAACAAGGTAGAAATGACAGGATCCCCCAGGAAATTCATTCTTACAAGGGAGAGAGACAAGAAAAGGGCAGGCCCAATTTTCTTTGAGAGATGGCATTAAAAATCAAAAAGCAATGCACAGGCTGCAGGGAAAGCACAGACATGTGGATGCAACACAGGGGCAGGGGTGGGAAAGACTTCTAAAAAGGGACAAGCTTTCCGATGAGCCTCAAAGGAAGGGCAAGCCTCACCAAGAAGACGAGGTGGTGGAGGGGGCATTCTGATAAGAAGGAATATTGGCCAAAGGCTCACAAGGGCATGCAAGGTTGAGAAATCACATCCTGAAGACTCTGGAGACCCAAGGAAGAATGTGTAAGAGAGGGATGGGAGAGCTCAGCCCTTTAGAGAGATCCCTGTGAGAGGAGAGGCAAGAACAGGATGCGTGGTGAGACTGAGGCCTGTATTTAGAAAGTTACTGCATGGAACTCAGATGCAAAATGGTTTCAGTATCATTGCGTGACAAGAAGATGCATGAACCTCCTTTGCACGGACCATGGATGTCCAAATGCATGGGCCGTGGCATAAGCCAGATGAGGAAAAGAGAAGCATCAGACTCCCCTTAGCTTCAGGTAAAGATGGCAAAGTGATTGGGAAGGTGAGTAGCACAGAATTCAGCTCCAAAGCACCTGAGTGCACTCTTCCCCCTTATGGCTTTCTCTCTCCTATCCTGTCTCGTGGTCCTTCTCTGCACTCTGGGATCCTGCCCCTCATCTTACAGTTGGGTACTTGAGGGGAGTACGTGAATATTGAGGAGACAGCCAAGACAGCAGGAGGTAATGAACAGAGAGAAGGGGATGAAACACAAAGCTTAAAGACTCAAAGAGGAAGGTAGTGCTTTCCTAATGTTACTAATGAAATGAAAACATAAGATTTTTATATATAAATACAAACACAGGGCTATGTACGTGTAGATTAAACAATGATACCACTCTCAACCAGGATGATCTCTTCTAACACAAGAAATGGAAGTGTTACAGGCTTGGATGGGTGGCATTTGGGTTTGTTCCTTTGAAACATAGGCCACATTTTGACTTTCATAGGAACACAGATGAGAAGTATATTCTTGATGCTGAAATGCAAGCTGCTCATTACTTTCAGGATATCAGAAGCATCTTGAGCATGGCCTGACCAGGCCTGGCTGGTCTGGTCCCTGCCCACTGATTAGCCTTGTCCCCCTGTCTGGGTCGACTCCCGCCTGGTTCTTATTCATCACCCACCCCTTGTTCATTAACCACAGAAGTTCTCTCTCTTGTCTCTCTTCTTCTGATTTATTCCTAGTGATCGTTCAAATCATAGCTGTAAACAACTCTTCCTCAGGAAAGCCATTCCTGATCTCTGGATTAGGTCAAATGCCTCCTCCTAGATCCTTCAAACTCTGTGCGCTTCTCTTCCACAGCATCTGCCCCAGGTATGGATTCATGGTTGTGAGTGGGATAATTTGATGAATACTTCTGTGCCCCACTTGATCATGAAAGCGACCCACATTGCAGCTGTGTTTGATTTTGCTCACCATCTTACCCTCCATGTCTGTAAATAAATGGTGAACAGAAGTAAGCGTGTGGGGGTAGTATGGGGAGACACCAGGGTGCAGGAAGAGGTGGAAGGAGCCAAAGCTGAAAACAGGGGTCAAAATCAACTTAACCTGTTGACCATTTACCTATTCTAAGTATTATGTCCACTTTGCATTTCTTCCTCTTTGGACTGAGTGGGAAAATATGGCTATTTAAAATTTTATCCCTTGCTACCACTTGTAAAAGAATGAAACTAGAACACTTTCTAACACCATACACAAAAATAAACTCAAAATGGATTAAAGATCTAAACATAAGACCAGAAACTATAAAACTCCTAGAGGAGAACATAGGCAAAACACTCTCCAACATACATCACAGCAGGACCCTCTATGACCCACCTCCCAGAATATTGGAAATAAAAGCAAAAATAAACAAATGGGACCTAATTAAAATTAAAAGCTTCTGCACAACAAAGGAAACTATAAGCAAAGTGAAAAGACAGCCTTCAGAATGGGAGAAAATAATATCAAATGAAGCAACTGACAAACAACTAATCTCAAAAATATACAAGCAACTCCTACAGCTCAATTCCAGAAAAATAAATGACTCAATCAAAAAATGGGCCAAAGAACTAAATAGACATTTCTCCAAAGAAGACATACAGATGGCTGCTGCTGCCGCTAAGTTGCTTCAGTCGTGTCCAACTCTGTGCAACCCCATAGACGGCAGCCCACCAGGCTCCCCCGTCCCTGGGATTCTCCAGGCAAGAACACTGGAGTGGGTTGCCATTTCCTTCTCCAATGCCTGAAAGTGAAAAGTGAAAGTGAAGTCGCTCAGTCATGCCCGACTCTTATCGACCCCATGGACTGGAACCTACCAGGCTCTTCCGTCCGTGGGATTTTCCAGGCAAGAGTACTGGAGTGACAGATGGCTAACAAACACATGAAATGATGCTCAACATCACTCATTATCAGAGAAATGCAAATCAAAACCACTATGAGGTACCATTTCACTCTGGTCAGAATGGCTGCAATCCAAAAGTCTACAAGCTATAAATGCTGGAGAGGGTGTGGAGAAAAGGGAACCCTCTTACACTGTTGGTGGGAATGCAAATTAGTACAGCCACTATGGAGAACAGTGTGGAGATTCCTTAAAAAACTGGAAATAGAACTGCCTTATGACCCAGCAATCCCACTGCTGGGCATACACACCAAGGAAACCAGAACTGAAAGAGACATGTGTACCCCAATGTTCATCGCAGCACTGTTTATAATACCCAGGACATGGAAGCAACCTAGATGTCCATCAGCAGATGAATGGATACGAAAGCTGTGGTACATACACACAATGGAGTTATTACTCAGACATTAAAAAGAATACATTTGAATCAGTTCTAAGGAGGTGGATGAAACCGGAGCCTATTATACAGAGTGAAGTAAGCCAGAAAGAAAAACACCAATACAGTATACTAATGCATATATATGGAATTTAGAAAGATGGTAACAATAACCGTGTATACGAGACAGCAAAAGAGACACTGATGTATAGAAGAGTCTTTTGGACTCTGTGGGAGAGGGAGAGGGTGGGATGATTTGGGAGAATGGCACTGAAACATGTACAATATCATATATGAAATGAGTCGCCAGTCCAGGTTCGATGCACGATACTGGATGCTTGGGGCTGGTGCACTGGGACGACCCAGAAGGATGATACAGGGAGGGAGGAGGGAGGAGGGTCCAGGATGGGGAACACGTGTATACCTGTGGCGGATTCATGTTGACATATGGCAAAACCAATACAATATTGTAAAGTTAAAAAAAATTAAATTAAAAAAATTTTATCTAATTATATGTTTTTTTAGTTTCTTAAAATCTTAGACTACAAACAAAAGCACTGCTGGGGAATATACTTCTGTTAGAGCCCAAGGGGAAGCAAGTGTTCTTGAGTTCCATCATTTTTACATCATAGTTTTTCTATATTAGCTTTCAACCTAACACGAAATTAAATGTGAATTGGAGGCATATTAAGTATTTTATGCAAGATCTTAACGTTATTTTCCTTAGGACATTCATTGAAAGTATGGCTTATTATTGAGAATCCATTCTTGAGTGTGTTTCTAATCATCTAGCCACTCAAAAAGACTTGATTTAATGTCTAAAGCCAAATCCCTATTTTCCTTTGTGATTACAAGGCCTCTCAGTAAATCAGAGGTGGCCAATGTTCAAATGCTAATGATAGGGGCTGCAAGTTACTTCTCTCCTTGAGCTACCTGCAAGAGATGGCCAATATGCCAGCCTTGGGCATCTCCCCAGGAAGTGCAGAGATATATCCACAAAGAAGGTAAAATTCAAATTAGTCAATTTTCTTATTCCAGATATAGTTATCGTGTGGGGAGAATGCTTGTTAAAAAGAAAGGTTAAGGTAACAGATAAATTTAAATTGTGGTAATATCTGAGAATTGACATTATCTATAACCCAAATTACTGTGAACAATATAAAGTTGACTATGTCAGTGTTTACATACAGAAAAATGTCTGGAACCCAGATACTATTTTAAAATCATGAGTTCTCAGGGTAAAAAGATTTATTTTAGAAAAAAAAGTACTATTGAATTTTTCTAAGGCTTTGATAAAAACTCAGCATTTATTTATGTATTTCAACTTCAGCTAGAATAACTGGAACAACCCCACTGGAATGGAACAATGGTACACTTTGGGAGAGAGGTTTCATACAGTTGGAATGGAAGGTTACAAGGAAGCAAGGGGAATAGGCTAGAATGATCCATGTGGTAACCCAGTGTAAACTCATGCTTTTTTATTTACCCATCTCTCTGTTTAATCGTATATATAGATAGTTACACAGATTAGTTGCTGCTGTTGCTGCTGCTGCTAAGTCGCTTCAGTCGTGTCTGACTCTGTACGACCCCATAGCCGGCAGCCCACGAGGCTCCCCGTCCCTGGGATTCTCCAGGCAAGAACACTGGAGTGGGTTGCCATTTCCTTCTCCAATGCATGAAAGTGAAAAGTGAAAGTGAAGTCGCTGAGTCTTGTCTGACTCTTAGCGACCCCATGGACTGCGGTCCACCAGGCTCCTCCTTCCATGGGATTTTCCAGGCAAGAGTGCTGGAGTGGGGACACAGGTTACTATACACACGCATTTCCTTGCTCTGTCAGCCAAGAGGACTGAGAAGCAATGATACCCAATAACAATGAGAATTATTGAGCTGTCATTTAGTCTCTAAGTCATGTCTGACTCTCTGTGATCCCCTGGGCTATAGCTTGCCAGGCTCCTCTGTCCATGGGATTTCCAGGCAAGAATACTGGAGTGGGTTGTCATTTCCTCCTCTAGGGAATCTTCCCAACCCAGAGATTGAACCTAGGTCTCCAGAACTGGAAGGAAGATTCTATATCACTGAGACACCAGTGAAGTCCCAGCAATGAGAATACTTAACACCCAAATCTTGGTTTTAAATACCATTCTCCAATGAAAGAAACCAGGGATCCTTGGAAAAATGGTTGAATCTATGACTGAGGAAGAAAATATCTAAAATAAGCCTGCATCATCTTGTAATGCCAGACAGTAATTAAATGCTAAGAAAACAAAAATCTCACAGTGTTGGAACATGTCAAAGAGTAACTAGAGCCAATTGAAAGAACTCCCAGTGGCCACAGCTGGAACAATTTGAGCCACAACACAGTATTAAATTATAACCTGAAGTAGAAAATAATATTCATGAGTCCATACTGACGTACACAGATGACTAGATAAACGATTAAATAAATGGAGGAGAAGAGATACTCCTGTGGAGAAGAATTCCAAATACTTCATGGAGATACTGTATCTACAAGGGCGTTGAGCATAATTCCTTCCTCCGTAAGCGTGAGCTGTACACAGAGGCTTCCTTTCAAAGATAACAGTATGCAAATAAGGTAAAAAAAAAAAAAAAAAAAAAGTACACAGTAAAAAAATAAAAAATAAAAACATGACATATGTTTACAGTGAAAAAACGCAACAAAACCATCTCAGCCGGGCAATCAAGGTTAATATGAATAACAATAAGTCATTCTGATAGCGTAATGAAAATGGCGCTTTACCCTCTGTGGTGCTCTTCCTCAAAACAGGAGAAAAACATCAGAAAATCCCAGTGGAGGAAAATTCAACAAAATACCTGGCCAATACTCTTTCAAACTGTCCTGTTCATCAAAACAAGGAAAATCTGAGAAACTGTCTCAGCCAAGAGGAATCTAACAAAATATCACAACTAAATGTAATGCGCTATTCTGAATGAGGCCCTAGAATAGAGTATTGGAGTGGGGTGCCACTGCCTTCTCCCTTAGTAAAGCTAAGGAAATATAAATAAAGCATGGGCTTTAGCTAACAGTACTCTTTCCGTACAGGTCCATTAATTATAACAAGAATATCATATACGATGTTAATAATAGAGGAAGGTGGGGGACAACAGAGGGAAGTATCCAGTATATATACACTATCTTTGCAAATTTTCCATAAGTCCAAAACTGTTTCAAAATAAAATGTTGACTTTAAAGAAACCCTACAAGTCTATAAATTTAATTTTAATTGGTAAGATTAAATAGTAAATCCTATTCTTACTGACATAATCAAATAGTTAATTATGTTAAACAAAAAGACATAGCATCCTTCATTTATTAAGCTCTGTGACTAATTTCTTTCTTTATACTTCTTTAGAAAATAATAGATCACATTATACACCATCAATTAAAGCCAGGTTAGATTGTTAGGGAATTCCTAAACTCATTTAAAGAAAAGTTTACTATAATTTACTAAAACGGGGATGTGTATTCTCTATATGGATGTATCTTTCAAAAAGATAAAGAGTCAAGAATGGTTTGGTGTTCTAAGATATACCAAAAACAAACAAACGGAAGCCAAACTAGGGAAGAAAGACAACTTTTTAACCAACCAGAAAAAAGATGAATTTCAGCAAACTGATAAGATGTTATCATTTGCTTACAATTTTTGATCCTAGCAGACAATGTTCATTTGTCCATCCCTACTTCCCCATCTGGGCTTCCCTGGTGGCTCAGACAATAAAGGATCTGCCAGCAATGAAGGAGACCTGAGTTGAAGTCCTGGGTGGGGAAAATCCCCTGGAAAAGGGAATGGCTACCCACTCCAGTATTCTTGCCTGGAGAATCCCATGGACAAAGGAGCCTGGCGGGCTACAGTCCATGGGGTCGCAAAGAGTCAGACATGAATGAGCGACTAACACTTCCCCATCTGGACCAGACCATATCACATGAAATGGTTCTTCTGACTATGAGAACATCCATATGCATTCTGGGGTTGAATCTCTCTTACTACCCACTCCAATGTTCTTGCCTGGAGAATCCCAGGGATGGGGGAGCCTGGTGGGCTGCCGTCTATGGGGTCGCACAGAGTCAGACACGACTGAAGCGACTTAGCAGCAGCAGCAGCAGCTACATTTCAGGTTTGCAGGTACAAAGAAGTAGTATCATCTAAGCACCTGTCCTTCAATTATGACTGCATCATTTTCTTTCTTCTCTTAAATAACTGCAGTTCTTCAATTGCTTTATATATGACGAGGTACAAGTTTGCTTCCATTCTTGCCACTCTCCTCTGAGTCCTCTCCTGGATGTCTGCAGCCCAGAAGTGAGCACATCGCTCCAGCTGAGGTCTGAATGACGCAGAGTGGAGTGCACTCATTACCTCTTTATTCTGGGTCATTCTAGTTCTATTAATGTAACCCACATTGTTATGTGAAATCTTCAAAATAGGTTTCGTATTTTGCCTTCAAAACAGGATGGTGGATACAAATACTACATTATCTGTGATTACTGTGAATGAGGTTAGCACATTATTATTTGTCCATGAATATCACACTTGGCCCCCTAGAGGCTCTGAGTATTCATGTATCACAGCCCTACTGTGATGGCACAGCCAGAGGTTCTCTCAGATGGCACACCTTCCATCCTTTCCTTATTCTGAAATAAAAAAGCCAAAAACAAAACCATAAAAAAAAACACACACACACCTCCTTTGTTTGTTCTTGCTACACAGACATAAAGCCAAGACTGAACATAAAAGAGTCCTCTTTAATCTCCATATTTAATATCTTGGTATTTTCTGGTATCTTATTTTTTTTTCTGGTATCTTAAAGTAAATGTATCTCCATGAGAAATATCACTGCCTGGCTAATAAATACTGATGTCATACAGAATTAATCAATGAATACTTCAAGAGCACTTTAAAATTCAGGTGCCAAAGGATATATTTTTCTCATTTCATAGAAAATATATAAAATTATATATAAAATTTCATTTTTAAATTGTGAAAACTGTGTTGGATTAAAAGGACAATAAAGGTGATAGATTTCCTTGAAATGCACTTAAAACTCCTGTCATTGATCGATCTGATTCAGCTCTATCAATTCTAGTGACCAAGATACAGATATTTTAAACATTAATGCTTTCAGGAATACACAACACTGATAAACATGCCAAAAAATGACAAATCTCCAAAAGGAAACAAAAAGAAAAGTAACTAATGCCAGCCAAATTCCTATCTGAAAGAAGCTACTTAGTGATATTATTGGTATCTTTAATCAAGCAAGATGAATAACACTAGTCTTAAGGAATTTATTTATAGTGGACTTAGATTAAATAATACAATTAATGGCTGTAGGATTTGTAGATCAGAATCAGAGGAGAGGAAAAACATATTAATCAAGTAGACATGTTAACAAAATAATAGATTAGTCAAGACTACATTTGAATAAATTAGCAAAGGAAAAAGCTGTAAAAATACCTAATTTTTAGTTCCTTACAAGACAAATGATGCTGTTTGTTTGTTTTTTTAACAAACTAATTTACCCAAATGTCCAAGAAACAGGTACACATGTGCACTCTTCTTATGCACTAAAGCATATATGAAACAACAATTTGCTTCTCCCTGAAGTATTTTGAGATTTTCTTTTTAAGGTAACATAGGAATGAAGGGGATTTTTTTTCCCGCGCTAGACATAAAGGCTCCTATATACATCATTTTGTTAATGCACAAAATACAGTGTGAAAGGCACCAGGGACCTCAGTTTAAGAACAATAGACATAAGACTGATGTACTAGCTGCTTCCTGAACACTGTACTCAGCAGTTTCGGAGCACTTAGCAGTGATGAATAGGCGTGAAGAATCAGGTCCTGAAAAGCCATTTCCCTGGAAATAAAACCTTTTTATTTTCTTTTATCTTTCGCCTGTCTTGATTGAAGCTCTGAAGACACTAAGGATACAGAAGGAGTGAGGAAATCATGCAACTCAGATTACCCAAAGGAGATGCCTGTGATGAGGCTGAATAAAAATAGATTCTGAGCAGAGGAAGGGGGGAAATGACCATAATCTTCAAAATGCTTTTGATGTGTTATTGCTTTCAAAGGAGTAGATTTTTCTTAAGGTAAAGATGCTTGATACAAATGGACTCACCTGTCAATCAAAGATCTTTTACTCATGGCTAATTCAGACACTATTCTAGTGTTAGAATCAAAATCTTAGTTTCAATATTTAATAGCCAATTCACCTAGGTGGGAAAAAATGAAGAAATGATAAAAAGTGGAAAAATCTATGGAGCTTTTATATCTTATATTCTAGAATTCTGTTCTTTTTGGGTTTATGTAGTAATCTAACCACTAAAGAAACCTGTATTGGGGGGAAATAAATGGGCAGTCATATCACATGTTCTTGAAAAACAACTTTTTGGACATGATCTCATAAATGTAAAACATTTCATAATTTCCAGAAGCCTTGGCTTTTGTCTGCATCTTCTTTCCAAGATGCTTGTTATTTCATAAGCATTTTCAAGGTTCTCATTTTCCTAATCATATGGATTTGCACTTGAAACATTTCAAGCACAGGAAGGCAATCTTGTGAATCGACATGAATTGACAGATCCAATTGGGAGCAACCTCACTTAGAAGTTTGACTTAAACATCTGCTCTTACACAATAGTCATGTACACACTCAAGAACATGTGCTTCTGAGATGCAGATCTCCTTAAGAGTCACACAACCCTACATCACCCTACACTACTGCTGCCATTACAAATGGAGCAGGACTAGGATTCTAAACCTGGTGCTCTGATGGCCTATGAGAGGCCTCCAAGTGTGGGAAAATACCGTATTCCAAGACAGTAATTTGGAAAGACATAGATTTTTTCATAAAGAACATATTTTTTTCAGATTATCCTTTTATGAACACTTCAATATTTTCAATAGTATATAATGAACTTTTAATAAAATCTGGTATACAACTCTCTTTGGATTATTAAGTAACAGGGATATGAACTCAGGTCTCCTGCATTGTAGGCAGATTCTTTACCATCTGACCCACAGGGGAAGTCAAAGTAATAATAGTATTTATGATTGCCAAAGAGCTTCCAAATATACTTCAATCCTCACAGAAACTTGTGGGGAAAGAAAGGGACAAGAGGGACCTAAGATACACTGGACATCCTAAGTATATCAGGGTGCTCTGATTTTTATATATCTCATTCCTCTGTATCCAGACACTTAGGACAAATTTCCTTTGGATCTTAGCATCAGAAATAGATGTGCTTCCTCGGAACCACTGAGTTTATATCTAATGGACACTGGGATTTGTACATAAGTTTCCTGATTTACATCAGCTCCTAGGAAGCTTTGTTAAAAATTTTATATTCTCTCTGAATATATCTCTTTGGACATCATGGTCCGTTAAACTCCTAGAAGCTGGAAGGCTCTCTTTCTCCCTGGAGATCTGACAAAAGTGAGCTGTTCCCAAACCAACCCTTTGATGTGTGATCATTTCTTGGGGTGGGGCTTATTGACCTCTCTTGTGAATACACAACTCCTTACTCCTTTTGATTTGCATACCATCAACACTACCAGAATTACTAACTTCAAGCCCTCCTGAGGTTTGAAATCAGACATACAGACATTGGTGGTCTTTTTTTTTTTTTCCCCTTTCTGTCAGTGGGGAGGGGTCTGTGTACAGACTGAGTCCACAAAGTTTGCAGCCTTTGCCAGGATTCTCTTCCTCTCCTCGTCTAATCTCTCTTCCTCTTCTCCCCCATCCTAGTTAATTTCCCCTTGGAGCACCTGAGCACCCATGGACAGTCAAATCTTCAGTGACTCTTTTCTTTACTCTAAGGTCATCTTTAAAGTATTTCTCCCAGAAAAGGCATTTCTCTTTCCCAAGAAGATTTCGGTGCCATTTGTGAAGGTAAGATAATTTCCCTCACCTCATTACACGAACACGTGAGTATCAATACATACTTCATTTCCCTTTGGCCTGCCCTCGCCATTCTCCCCTGTATGTTATACACCTTTGCTGCGTTGCTGCCACGTTAAATGCTTCCTAGAATATGGCAAAGTTTAAACCAACAAATAAATAAGATATTGGTACTACTGCATTTTCCCTTTTTGAATGAGAAAAATGATACTCAGAAAAGTCAGATCATTTGCTCAGAATCAGCCAGTCATTAACAGAGTTGAATCTGAACTCAGTTTAATATGGCTTTAAAGAATAGGTCCCTTTTAAGAGATCACGTACCATATCCTTCAAATACTTAAGTTAAAATGCACATGCCATCTCCTCTTCCCATCCATCCCTTCCTCACTATCCAATTCTGATGGTCTGTGTTACTGGGATGATAAGATGAGGGCTGAATGGCTTTTGCACAAATTCTTGCAGGAATTTCTAATATATGTTACAATTATTTTCCCCAAAGACACCTTTTCTAACCCTCATCATCTCCACCAGAGAACTACAGCACTAAAACTTAAAAAGCTAAAGTTGAAGTTAATTTTTCAGTCTATGCACTGATCAAAAAATCATAAATATATAAAATAGTCCTTGATGTTCTTTCATGATAAAGCAGAACTTCATTCTACTATGCAAAGGACTTTCAAGTTTTCAATACACCTTAACTAATAAATATGATTGATACTTTAAATAAAATATGAAAAAACAGCATATTTATTGCAAAGATTCAACTGAGAAATTGTTTTTCATATAAAGTTCTAAAATTTTCAACATTTCAAATATCAATCTTTGTCTCAAGATGTCACTAAACTTTTTTTTAAAACTAAAAATCAAAGTGATTGCAAAATGAAAACTAAAGAAGCATAATGAGAAAAGTCTAAGATATTTATTACTGCAGAATCAAAAGAATCTGCCAGATTCTACAGATTGAAGACCAACTTCTTGAGAAGCACTGTGATAAGCATTTTACATAAAATATCTCACTTAATCTTTAACCAATATGATATAAGGTCATTAGCTACATTTTCCAGATGATAGGAAAAAGAGATGTAAGTAAATTAAACAGTTTCCCATGATCACATGGGCTTCCCTGGAAGCTCAGTGGTACAGAACCCTCCTGCCAATGCAGGAGATGCAGGTTCGATCCCTAGGTCAGGAAATTCCTTGGAGGAGGAAATGGCAACCACTCCAGTATTCTTGCCTGGGAATTGCATGGACAGAGGAACGTGGTGGGCTACAGTCCATAACGTCACAAGGGAGTCAGACACACCTTAGCAACTAAACAACAACAACCAAGGTCATATACAGCTCATGACTAAAACCACAAGGATGTAATCATGGTTGTCATAACTCCGAATTCCAGGCACTACTGCTTCTCGGTATTTGATAGTACTTGCTACATATGATGTGCTCAAGTTTGTGCAATAGGCAAGAGGTACTTAAGACCTGGATGTTTTGCTTAGCCTTGAAACCTGCATTGATTATAGAACAAACACCAGAATGTGTAGTCTTTTTGTGTTAATGGGACTTCAGAGAAGTGAGCTGAGTTTAAAGGTTTCAAGGAAGAAAGGAAATGTTGGAGGCTGGGGGGAACTTGAAGAATGAGTAGGGCTGAGTTAGAGTAGAGGGCAGAGCATCCCATGTAAGGAAATCAAATGGATGTGTCTGGGTACAGTGAGAAGACAGATACAATTAAAGAAGAGGGAATTCTGAAATTGAAATCATGAGAATTAAAGACAGAGTGAGACATAATTACAAACAGCTTTGAAGGTCAAGTAGAAGAAATCCATGTACTCAATCACTCCCTCATTCTACAAAGATTTATGGATGCCTAGTACTTGGCCAGGCAAAATAAAACAGAATCCTAAGAAAGCCCTAGAGAATTCTGTTCATAGTTCTGTAGCAATTGCTGTCAGAGCTATGTCCACATCCCCTCAGCAGTAACATGCTGATGGAACCCTAGTATAAGCATGTGTAATGTGTAAATGCTCTACCTAAGGCTTTGCCTGCATGCAGGTCAGAGTGGAATACCAGGAATTTATTCCTAGGAGCAGCCATCAGCCAGTGAAGATGGGAGTCAGAGGATAAATCCTGCAGTGTCCTCATCTCTTGAACAGGATACCTCTGAAGCAAGTTCTATATCATCTCCTAGAGGTCCCCAGCAGGACTTGGGCACAGGCGCCTATTTCAGTTACCTGATCATTAGTGGACCCTGTGTGCCCTTTCTCCCCTTTCCTGTCTTACTTTTCCACCACCTCCATACGCCCCTCTCCCCAGTGTTTCCTGGAGTAAACTACTATTACTCAAGTCCTTCTCTTGGGGTCTGTTTCTGAGGGAGCTCAACTCGACAGGATGCACAACAGCTCCAGTAACAACTAAACCAGGTAGAGCATTCACGCACTAGGCCTGTTAAATGCCCTTTACATATGTTACAACGTTCCATTCTCACAACAGCCTATCAAGTAAAAACTATTATAAACTCCACTTTACAGATGAGGAAACCGTGGCACATGTAGGTTAAACAACTTGTCAGGGTCACACAGCTAGAAAGTTTGGGTTCATGACTTTATATATTTGCCAAAAGCAGAGGCAACTTATGAATCTAAAAGTAATCCATAGGAAATAGGTCTGATAAAATATATTTCCTGATTGAAAAAAAAAAAAAACTAAACAATTGCACATGGAGAGTTAAGTACATATTCAAGTAAGATATTCAAAGATGACAATTACTTTCTAAATTTTGCGTGCCCAGCACTCATGCTCAGGCTCAGTTGCTCACTTATGTCCGACTCTGTGACCCCATGGACCGTAGCCCACAAGGCTCCTCAGTCCATGGGATTTCCTAGACAAGAGCAAGAGTACTGGAGTGGGGTGCCATTGCCTTCTCCGACTGGAGTGGGTAGCCATTCCCATCTCTAGTGGATCTTCCCAACCCAGGGATCGAACCTGGGTCTGCTGCATTGCAGGCTGATTCTTTACCATCTGAGCCACCAGAGCATACTTAATAAATGCCTAATAATTTGAGAAGAAAAATATTAAAGATGGATGTATTTAAGGGTATACATACCCTTAAAAGTGAAAGAGAAGTCGCTCAGTTGTGTCCAGCTCTTTGTGACCCCATGGACTGTAGACTACGAGGTTCCTCCGTCCATGGGATTCTCCAGGCAAGAATACTGGACTGGGTTGCTGTTTCCTTCTCCAACATGCCCTTAAAGATGGCTGTATTTCTGAGCCTTGGTGGCTCAGACAGTCAAGAATCTGCTTGCAGGAGACCTGGATTTGACCCCCAGGTTGGGTGGATCCCCTGGAAGAATGCATGGCAACCCACTCCAGTATTCTTGCCTGGAGAATCCCCATGGACAGAAGAGCCTGGCGGGCTACAGTCCATGGGGTCACCAAGAGTTGAACACAACTGAGCAACTAAGCACAAGCAAGGATATACATAAGGATATGTAGGCCAGAATAGGAAGGAAGGTAACATTAATACTAACACAAGCTGATCTGCATGCTTTAGACTAGAAAGGCAGAACCCAGTTGAGCAGGGCCTTCTCAGTATGGTGTACAATGTATGTGCTCAATTGCTCAACTGTGTCCAACTCTTTGTGATCCTGTGCTCCTCTGTCCATAGAATTTTCCAAGCAAGAATACTGGAGTGGGTTGCCATTTCCTACTCCAGGGGATCTTCCAGACCCAGGAATCAAACCTGCATGTCTTGCGCCTCCTGCATTGCAGGCAGATTCTTTACCACTGTGTCACCTGGCAAGCCTTTATGGTATACAATACAGAGTCAATACATTTTCCAGGCAAAAGAAGAGGCATGGAGGAGAGGACTATTTTGGAGCCTAGCTTGAGAGTGTAAGATGTATGAAAAGAGGAGAGAAGACCCATACATGGAGGCTTGGTTATGTCTGAGAACTGTGTCATGTACTGCAAAAAAATAATTAAAATGTAATATAAATATTATTAGTGAAGAAGTGGACATATAAATTAACATATGGACCAGCTACAGATTAATTTACACAGTACTGTCTTCCCAGAAAGAGAAAACATAGACATCTTCAAGGAAAGAAAGATTCCTGTCCATAAATTGAATAAACTGGTTACTGGTTTTAAAGAAATAATGAGTACCTTAGATAAGGAGTTGATTTGGAAGAACGGCATTTGGATTGTGTAGATAAACACGGTTCAGCAGGATGGCTGCCTCTGTAGACGTGGTTAAACTCTCTTGAGTATCAGAAACCAAGGTGCGTGGGAAGTATTTATGTTCAAGATGACAATTTTTATGGAAATTTCTAGAAGTTTTCTAAGGGTAGGTGATTTTTATTGAGGTTAGAGAGACGAGGAGAAATGCATTATTCCCCATAATTCAAACTCAGCCCAAGATGTTTTTCTAGCACAAGCTGAAGGGTTTCAAATATATGATACACAGGAAGCAGGCAGCCAGTCCTCCAAACAACCGAGAACGGAGAAGACCTAGGTTAAAAGAGGCCTGCCGTGAAACAAGCAGGTTTCCTTAGGCAACCTGGTTAGCCTTTCACAGCCTACTCTCCTGATCTGCACAGTAAAGCCAGAATTCACTGGTTCCTTATTGGGTGGCAAGTGCTCTCATTTAATCTTCAGGTCACCCAAAGAAGTGAGCACCATTTATTAAACCCACTTCACAAGGAGGAAAACTGAAACACAAAAAGAGGTTAGATAATTTACCCAAGGTTACACACCTTGGGAAGTAGGTAACATACCCTTGTCATGGATTTGGGGGAGGATTAAATGAGACACTGTATATAAAAAGTTTAATCTATACCTGGCATTAACATCTCAAATATTTATTATGTATTATATTTATGATTTTAATAGCATAAGTTCCCTTGCTTCATCTCAACACATGGCACAGTAACATCATTTAAACAAAGCAGGTTACTTAATCAAATAACTCCCAACTATATAATTTTTTGTTCATCCTTTTCTTTGCATACATTCATTAGTTGAGGAAAACTTTATAGAGTACCATCTGCCTGCAATGCAGGAGACCCCAGTTTGGTTCCTGGGTCGGGAAGATCTGCTGGAGAAAGGATAGGTTACCCGCTCCAGTATTCTTGGGCTTCCCTTGCAGCTCAGCTAGTAAAGAATCCGCCTGCAACATGGGAGACCTGGGTTTGATCCCTGGGTTGGGAAGATCCCCTGGAGAAGTGAAAGGCTACCCACTCCAGTATCCTGTCCTGGAGAATTCCATGGACTATATAGTTCATGGGGTCGAAAAGAGTCAGACACGACTGAGCAACTTTCACTTTCACCTGTGGGTGGTAGTACTGTGCCAGAGCTCAGGATAGAAAGAACAGATGGCTACTATCATGAAGAGAAGGGGACGTGATCTGTTACCATGAAGTCTCACAGGTTAGCTTTGTCACAGAAAGGTCCTGGAAGCAAGATTTGCAGGAAGGCCTGGCCAAATGTTATCCGTCTTTAAAATGGTGACATCCTGATCCACCAGAACATTTTACTTTCTCAAAACTAAACTTGCCTGGATTACTTTCTAGAAAATGTGATTTTTTTCCAATTGTTTTTTTTTTTTTTTCTTTTAGAACTCAATTCCCAAGACTCCGATGCCATACTTCATGATGTATAAGAGGTCTCTTCTACTACTCTTGGTGACCCTGGGGTCTTACCAGTTTGCCCGCTATCAACTTGCCAAAGTTTCTTCTCTAAAGCATCAACAGCTGCTCCATCACATTGCCAATCTGTTTTAAATGCACTAAGTAAGCACTCATACACAAAGAAACTCAAAACTACGTATCTGATACTGAGAACTTCACTCCATGTTATTTCTTAGACTAGACGGACGCTGGATGAACAAGGATAAGCTTGAGAACATCAACCAAGAGAAGAGTTGGAAATATAATGGACACAAAAATGGTACATAAGACATATTTTCTCAATTACCGGTGATCTGGACTTCCCCCGTTGCCCAGTAGGTAAGAGCCTGTGCTTTCACTACAGAGGCCATGTTTTCCATCCCTGGGTGAGCAAGTTCCTCATGTTGCACAGAGTGGCTAATTACTGGTGATATCAGCACTAATAAACATAAAGTTGCCATCTTACCCATGAACAAGGCTGCTATTTAAAAGTTTCATATAGAAGGAATTAAGCCAAATACCTAAGGCTGAGAGACTAAGGATTTTCCGCAGGAGGGGCTTTTTTTTTTTTTTTTTTGAGAAAAACATCAGACTTCAGCCCTAGAGTAGCTTATGGATCAATGCATATTTCACAGTATTCCATTTAACTGAAGGACAGTTATACAAGCCAGAAATGAGTAAACTGATCAGGCAATTTTTAGAACAGTAGGTATTTTTTATGTGTATTCAGTTCAATGCCCTCATCTTCAGATTTAAGAAAAACATGAACTAAAAGGGAGGGCATAATGAAGTTTCCTTATAAGTGACTAGGACTGCTCAGGACCTTATTTAGAGCTTTGGAGCTGAAGCAAAATACCCACAAAAAAGCCCTATACAAAATATTTGTGAGCACTGGAAACCAAGGATATTAAAGAAGAAATTCTGCTAAACTGGGAGAAAGTTCTAGTAATGAGAAGAGATAAAAGGAATTCATAACATCTCCCAAACGCATCGTACATGATAGGGTTTATAATTATGATCTAAATATATTATAAGATTACTTAAAATGTTCCCTCAATTTACATCTTATATTTGTCATTCCCCCCCTCCCCATACCTCATGGAAACATAAAAGAGAATTTAAACTTATAAATATTTAAAGTAGGCTATACTGGTTCTGGCTAAAGTCATATGATGTTTTGTTGCTTTCAGTAAGCTTCTCAGAGACTGGTGACACTTTCAAGTCAACTTCAGAAGGATTTTGAAGAAATCTTTGTAAAAGCAGGCTGCATCTGTATGGATGTGTGACATTACAACATAAACCACAGACAGGTAGGCTCCTAGTAAAAAGTGAGCAAAGTTGAATCATTTTGCCTTTTCTTCCCACTGTGATTCTTATTCATTTGAAGATAAAATTCAAGGTGCAAATCTTAGAACTTCTGTTTGTTACCCCACAGTTATTTCCAGGTAGCTCAGAAAATCTCACAGTCCTAAATCAGGTCATGAAACTGGAACTACAGTCTAGTTAACATGTTCATAATACAGCTTCCTCCACTACCAAGGCAAAGACAACAATGATAAAGTCAGTTCCGCAGTCTTTGGAATTCCCAAAACACAGTCAACAGGAGAAATGCTAATTACAAAACAGTTTCTAATTTAGTAATTAAGGATTGCTTCATTTCTGTCATACAGCTGTCCCTTTTCTTAACATAATACTTTATGTGAGTAATTTTCAAAGCAGAGTAAAACATCCTTCATCGACTCCACATATTCATTTAGCATCATCAACTCTTTCCAATTCACCGGACACTCGGATACTTCCACCTTCAGAAGCCTTTCCAATTCCCACAGAAACTGTCCAGTAACTTGACTCAGCTCTTTCACCTCCCTTTTCACGGCCCTCCTCTGAGATCTTATCCTGATCTTGAACTCTGCCTCCCAAAGAAAACAGAAGGCATGAGACCAAACCGCCTTGTGTTCCCCTTCTAACTTCCTAATCTTTACAAGATTGACTCCATCCTCCTTCACCCCCCTCCTTACTTGGGGGAAGCAATGTCCTTCATGCAGTCTTCAAGTCCTATCTCTAGCTACTTCCTTTGGGGTACACTCCCTGATGCTTAAAATTATTTGGTGTTCTTCACTAACTGCTGGGTTTCCTCCCTTCCCTTCTCTCTCCCCATTTTTGTGTCTTTCTTGTCCAAAATTTTGAAAGTAGTCTGCACTACTTTTCTGCGCTTTTATAACCCCCTGAACTAGAATGCTCCCCAACTTAAACTACTCTCCAAGGTGTTGCCAATAACTACTAACTCTTGAAGCCATCAGACATACTTTGAGTCCCTCATTTCTAGACTTTTCAAAAGTAGACCAGCCAGTTAAGGTGTTTCTTCCTTTAAACTCCCATAATATTCTGTACATTCCTGTATTAACGTGCTCCCCACCATTCTGCAATCATTTGTTTCTGCGGATGTTCTCCTCACTCGTCTGTGAGTATCTTCAGGGCAGAACTGTTATCATATTTATCTGGGCATCCCCTGTGTGCAAATAGATCAGCATGTTCTAATCCAAGTGTTCTAATCCAATTCACTAAGAATGGCATTTCAACAGCTATATTGTGATTAAAATGTTTCTTTGGCTGTTTTGCACTAGCTCTGATTATAGAAAATATTAATATTTTTTACCTGTGCAAAAAAAATTTTTTCCTAAAGACCTGTAATTAGAATATGTCAAAGAAAGTAATAATGATGGAAGCAAACCCCAAAGCTTGTATGATTTTTATTGGCAGCAAAGTACTCTCATCTGATTGGCACATCTGCTTTTGAGGTAGTGGTGTAACTCAGGTCAAAGGAGGGCCAGAGCTGTGCCATGGGCAAAGGAAGGGCTGCCTGTGGCTTTGCACAGAAGCTCTATCCATTCACCAAGTTCCACAGTCTGCAGTTCTAATTCACCTGCCTAATATGTGATATGTGGGGCACCTCTCCTAATTCACCTGCCCAGAGAAGCAGCTTTCCCTAACTCACAGAAAAAAAATCCCATAGGACAAGAGTGGCCCTGGGAACAAGGGTCACTTCAAATTCCTTGTAAAATTTTGAGAAAACACAAAAAGATCTGCTGACATGGCTGAAGTACAGGTCATAGTCTGAACATGAATAGGAAGGGTTTCTCAGAGAAAGGTCTTTGATATTCACTGGGCACTCAGTGTACTTCCCCAGCTTGCTAACTAACAGGGAATCTGCTTATTTTCTCTGGTGATATCGCTAAGCTATTTTCCAAAAGGTCCACAGACAGGCGTCTGCCACAGAACAATATGGTCAATCAAAAGACACTGGGTTTTCAAATGAGGCCGGAACTGTTTTTCAGTGGGTCAGCTTCCCTAAGCAATAGACATGTGACTTGGAGCAAGTTCTTTCCCCTCTGCGGGCCTTACTTTCCTCATCTGCCAACAGGGGTTCAAATAAGACCCACCTCTGAAAGTTACCGTTGCCATTAACGGATGTAATTTATGTGAAAACATGTGGCCTGGGTTCAAACAGTGCTGATCTCATCCATGAAATGTTTAGTGGTTATATTTGTTATGTATAGCTAACAAATTCACCCAAGAGACTTTAGCGTGTCATTGTTTAACAGTCTAATAAATTATTTTTACCAGTGTGCTATGAAAGTTCCTTTAATGGCCTACTCTTCAAAATGAAGCTGGTAAATAGCCACTGAATTGTTTTCAACAGGTGGTGAAGAGCTCTGAGAGCTTTCACAAGGTCACACAAAGCGGCAACACCAGCGTTAGAAACCTGGAAAGGTTTGGTTTTTTACTATTTTTCCCCAGCCAATAATCTACCATATAGAATCTGGATTATCCATCTTTGAAACCAAACATTTATCCTCAAATTTTACACAGTATAGTTCCCAGGTGAAATATATATCCTTGGGAATGTTTATAGGCTGGTACTTCTGTAACAACTAGAAACACCATTCTAGTTGAGCGCACGTGCCTGAGTACACGCTCAGTTGCTTCAGCTGTGCCCGACTCTTTGTGACCCTATGGACTATATCCCACCAGGCTCCTCTGTCCATGGAATTCTCAAGGTAAGAATACCGGAGTGTGTTGCTGTGCCCTCCTTCAGGGGATCTTTCTGACCCAGGGATCTAACCTGCTTCTCTTGAGTCTCCTGAAGTGGCAGGTGGGTTCTTTACCACTAGTGCCTTCTGGGAAGCCCATCTAACAGTCCATTGAGTGGTAAATAGTTATAGAAATTAACTTTGGCCTGGTGATATTTTGGAGCTATTGTAAAAAAAAAAAAAAGGCAGAATGACTCTATAGTTAGGGTATCTATGAGCACAAATATCTGTGGAGTGTGATTGAAGGAGGAGAGGAAGAGAGGAAGTGTGACTATTGTTCAAAAAAGAAAGAAAGAAAGAAACTGCTAGCCTGAGGCAAGTGGGAAACTGGTTGTTAAGTTCCCTCCTTGGGATCTTCCTCTTGGAATTCTAAACTGTTTTCCTTTTTCCCTTCCTTGCTGTTTTTCTTGGAACCTGAATACAGTAGCATTAGTGGGAGTAACTCAGTAACAGTCAGCTAAAGTGAGTGCAGAAACAAAGGGGTGGAAAGTGAACAATTTAATAGAAACAAAACATCCCAAATCCATAGCTAAGCATTTTCACGTGATGGAGAACACTTTCTCCCTTTTTTCTTATGTAGGCATTGTCTGACTGCTCCCTGTCTTGGGCCACCCACTCAGCCCAGTGAGGAGGTAACCTGTCAGCGTGTAAAGTACACAAATTATGTTGCTGCTGCTGCTGCTGCTGCTAAGTCACTTCAGTCGTGTCCCCACAGACGGCAACCCACCAGGCTCCCCTGTCCCTGGGATTCTCCAGGCAAGAACACTGGAGTGGGTTGCCATTTCCTTCTCCAATGCAGGAAAGGGAAAAGTGAAAGTGAAGTCCCTCAGTCGTGTCAGACTCTTAGCGACCCCATGGACTGCAGCCCACCAAGCTCCTCCGTCCATGGGATTTTCCACAGCGGAAAGTCTGTTGCAATTGAAAATTATGTTTCATTGCCCTAAGTTGTGGGCACACTGATACTGCTAATGGCAACTTTTCTCCTCTATCACACCATTGCTTAATCAAATTTTTACAAAATTTTAAAGAATGAATTTTCATTTGCATGTTTAAATTAGAAGGTATTACTAACAGAAATTAAGAAGACCATAAGCTAAAGGCACTAAAAGAGAGTAAAACAGAAAGCCAAGAGAAAAAATTAGATGTTTAATGGGATCAGTACTTCATCTAAAGGAAAATCTTTGCTATGTTGTATCTAAACACGAACTTATGCCTTAAACAATGGCTGACTTTACCACTGAGCCCCAGGGATTTGTGAACACGATGAGTTTGTATAATTACAAGCTAGAGCTAAACTTTACTGGTCACAAGTGCTCACAAACAAATTGTATGTGGATTCTGGAATTTCTGGGTAGTTCTGTCACTCAGAGGAAGAGATGCTACTAAAGCAAGGTCAGCCATGACCTGAAATCTCATTAGAAGACAAGCAGACACTGGCAGAATTTTACGTTGACTAAAATGAGCAGAGCTCTGTTATCTTGCAGACTTAATCCATTTTGTCCTTCAAAGCATACAGTCATCAAACACAATGTTTCTCCCACCCACTAAAACTCTCATAAGACAAGTGAGACTGTTACATGTGGTGAGTAAAACCTAAACTCTAGGAAACGCAATTCTGGGTTGAGTTTCTATAGTTTTGACATATGAAGAGAAGAAAAACTTCAAAGATGTGATTTTAACAGTCTAGATAAGAAGGACCATACTTTCATTAAGAAGCAGGCCATCTTGCCTTTCTCTGATTATTTACACATTGAATTTACTGTTGAAATTTTATATATACACATATATATGCATATATACATAAATGCACACACTATTATGGATATATTGATTTATATCTTGCTTCATTCAGTAAATGAATTAAGTCAAAGAAAACAAAATAAAATGAGTTAGTATGTGAGGTGAACTCTTGCTTTACTGAGGAACAACCAAATCGTGACCCACTAGATTAAATCTTACTAGGAACCCGGAAAGGGCAAGTCCAATGAAAGGATGTGAGGGCCTAAAAAAGGAAAAATAAGCCTCAGGGTTGAGTCAAAGTGCTATAATCACCCCATGTTGCCTCTTGATCAAAGTGAGGTCTCGACATCATAAAGAGAGTTTGGTAAAAATACTTAAATGTGTGGACTTTAAAAAACAAAATCCTAAACCTCAATTAGTCACCCACCATCCACAGTCACTGGTCCCAAATTTCCCAAGGCTTCCTCAAAGGAGCCCACAGAGCAGTACGGAACCACCTTCCCTGGCAGGGGCCCTTGGCTTCCACCTCCCTCTGTCTTCTGAGTCTTCTGAGTTCATCATAAGAAGGATGCCAAGGTATTTCAATAAAATGCCCTCCTAATTGTTATATATGTAAAATTCAATTGCATGCAAGATGGGCCTGGCATTTCTGGCATGAAATTCCAGAGCATTTATAAATCAGATTATGCAAATTTGTTATGTATTTTTAAATAAAGCAAAAAGCTACAAGCACATGCTAGGCACACCATGTTACGTCCCTCTTACTGGACCCCTGCATAATGGTTCTGTGCCTGGTGTTTCTCAAAAGTCCTCTTTGTTGCTACAAGATGAAATTTAAATTCCTAGAAAGCTGACTGACATTTCTCTTCTTTCAGCTATGCAAGAAGGCCCATTTCTGAATTGTTAGGCTACCACTATATTCTCACAACTAGCCAGAATAAAAAAATAAGGGCTAACTATATAGTACGTATTTACAGAGTGAGATGAACCCTTATCTTTGTTTGGTTTGGCACTAAAAAGGTTGAAAAGTGTAATGGAAAGAAGCCTTAGCAATAAAATCCTCCAGCAAGTTTTTCTAATGCAGATTTAAACAGGGAAAGCACATTCTTCTTACCACTCTCTTAGCTCTCAAAGGGTAGTGTTCTATTAAGACAAGTAGTAAGACCACTTATTAACTTTAACTTGTCACCAATAAACTAAGAATTTGTCATACTATTGCTCAACCATCAACATACCAGCCCCGGGGCAGGAGGATGAGAATCCGAGAAGGAACTCTACACTAGGCTTCTACTGGAACCATTACCTCTGATGAACTTTTGAAGACTCCTCTTAGACCTCCTTCATCTCAAATTTCCCTCCTTGCTCCTTCAAAAAGTAGAAGAGAAATAAGTGTGCATCTCTATACCCTGCCCATCCAAAGGGTTTAGAGCCTTCATAGAGATTAGATTGTGAAACCCAAGGCACACATCTCCTTTAAAATGTTTATTATTCCCAGGCATTGAGTTGTTGCCAACTTCTGATCTGCCCTCTTTGTGGGGGGGGGGGGGGGGGAAAGACCTGCGTAGGAGAATGAGGAAAAAGATTTGGAGATGCAAAGCAGAACAACTTGGCAAATCCTTTCTTCTTAGCAGGACCATTCATGAGCATAGAATTCAATCCAACAGGACTCTTACAGCAGGACAAAGAGAAAGAAGGTTTTCTGTCAAGAAACCTAGAATCCTAGAAACCTAGAAATCTCTTACCATGGTATTAAGAGGTGAGGTTATAAATAAGAAAGAAACAACAACTGGGGAAGTTGAGACCAAGCACACCATTAATTTGGTCACCTGGAAAAAGTCACCACCTTCTTCCTTTGAGTTCAATATCTTATTAATGAATCCTTCTAAAGGGCCCAAGCAAAAATAGGTACACAGAACACTAACACTCCACAGTGGCTCTGTTTGGCCACGACATTAACAAATTGGCACGTCATGCAGTGAAATGTATGAAGGGTTACCTAGCTTCAGGCACAAAAGAAAACCACCAAGGCTCTCAACTTCTGCATTCAGTTTTCAAACATATATGTTACAGGTTTATAGGAGCATGAATAAGCACATTTGCATTCTTTCAAAACCTACAGGGTTGAATAGTTCGATTCTTTCCAGTCAAAAGCAGAGGTGAGGTAAATGCAGCAACAATAAAATAAAAGGTGGTTATAATGTGAGGCATTCAAAGAGTAAATTGCATCCTTCCTATTACAACATAAACAAACAGACCCAAACAGCAAAGCTTAGGCAGAACAAAAACTTGCTTTACAGCAAAGTACACTTTATAGAAATGAGAATGCTAATTTTATTTTCCCCTAAACGAATCCTAATAGGTACAAAATTAACCCGGAAGGAAGGCATAAGGAATTGTTGAAAAAATATCTGACAAATGCCTACTACGTGCCAGGGATTGTTTCCAGGACCCTTTCAATCTTAGGGTTTAAGACTACCTATCTGACTGTACTGGTAAGAATGACAAAGACCTCATTGCTGTGTCCGACCCTCACCATCAGGACAAGCAAGGGGAAAGCACCGAAGCTCCCGAGTCGGGAACTCTGATGATGCACTTGGAAGTGGGCCACTGAGGTTTGCAGGCTTGTCACCCAGGCTCCTTCCCAGCACATTACGGCCTGGGACAGTGGCTCCGGATGGCAGAGAAGGAAGATACGCCACAGTGTCGATTCTGGATCCATCTGATACTGACAGAAAATGAGTCCTGCCCAGTGACAGAGGATGTCACTCACCCTTCTCTGTAACTGATTTTCAGCTAACAAGCTGAAACGTCTGTAATAAACCAGTAGGGGATTTTGGTGGAGTTTCAAAATATCAAGATGCTTTCATTTGAGACACTGTCATAAAAGTAACTAGAAAACCCTCAGAAACCTGTATTTTGATGAATATCACTTATTCTAAGGCCAGCCAGAAAATATACCCGAGAAATATACTTTCAAAATGAGATACATTGCAGTATGCAAACCAAACTATATTAGTAAGCCACAAAACCTGAAAATGTACCTTTACCATACATTCACAAAGTCTCTGCTATGAGAAATTGAATCCAGTCAACCCTAAAGGTGTGGTGAAAACAAGCAATTTTTAAATAGTGAGCTTTGCCCTTATACTACCCTCAGCAACTAGTTCCTAGAAACGTTTAATCATAAACTCTAACAAGAAATGGTACATGATGTCACATGCCCATGGACCTTAATTCATTACATTGAATTGGTCATGAATACATGACCAAATATCATTGCACTAAGCAAGTTCCATGAGAGTCCGAGCATCTCATGATTCATCTGTTAGAATTCTATGAAATTGGCTCATTCTGGTAGAAATATTTCTTGAATAGTTAAAATATTCCTTAAATCTCAGGCACCAACATATCTTAACATCATTTTAAAATTGAGTCAGCATTCTAAGTTTTCCCTTAAACCTTCTTTTGGAAATTTTCAAAGACCTAACACCAAGCAAATTGACATGAGATGCCTGTGTGTGTCCTTCCCCAGGGAATTTTCAAATTAAAAAAAAAGACAAAAGTGTAAATACCAAATCCTAAACTTCCTTTTTCCTTTTACTTATTAATTAAATAGTTGCCATTCTCAAAGTTGTTGTGGCTTTTTTTTTTTTTTTTTTTGGTCTCTCTATGAAATTTCAGCACTTGTCAATGTCCTCATACCTGACTTATTTGGAATGCTTTTATATTAACAAGTAATTTGTTATTGCATAACCAATACTTTCTCAGAAATATTTGTTTTTAAACATGTTTTACTTTTCATCCTCATGTGAGACTGATATTCTTGTTCAAGACAAATCCACCTCTGGTACCTGTCATGGAATTTTATAATTCTGAGTATTACCAACTGAAGGGGATATTGATTACTCACCATATCCAGGAATGCCTTCTAAAGGGGAAATTGTTCACATGCATCATGTTGGCAGATCTTCCGTCATTAATATTTTCCTTGTCTTGTATGTTACATGTAGTGATTTTCAAAGATGAATTCCAACTCTCCTGTTTGAGCAGCTATCATGGGCAATTATTGCAACAAGTATTGAATTCCAAAAAATTCCCCCCCAAAAAACAAAGAGCAACAACAAAAGCCCTTCCAGGGTTTGAAGAAAGAAACATCACAGAGCACTGCAGGCATGGGTCCACCCATTTAGGTTCCAGTAGTTTAGTCAACTTACTAAAATAACCAGTTCAATCGCTAATCCTAAATGGTGGCAAATATTGTCCCAGTAAAATCCAAGTGCCTGGAGTGGAATTAATGCATCTTTGCAGGAAGGACTCTGGAATGTGGGAAAAAAGGAGTCAAAAGACAGTTTCTTGTTATCCTTGTTAAAGAAGTGTTAGAAGGGAAATGGAAAACTTCAGGTTGCTTGGCCATGCTGTCCTTTAGAAATGAATATTGCTTTTTCTTCTTTCTGAGGCACATATTCATGTGTGGTCACTTTAACGCAGTGCTGCCTTCTGAGACGTGTCGGACAAAGACCTGGGCAGAGGGGCTAGCAACCATGTATAACCAAAAGCCAACTTCTCTCCCCCTCTCAGAATGGCTGGTTTTCAACTGCAAAAGTAGGAAGGCAAGGATCACCAGGAGCTCCCATCATGACTTCAGAAGGTGCTGTTAGGAGAACATTCATTTCTGCTGCCAAGCCCCATAATAAGGCTGCCTGCTCTCTTTCAGTCAAATGACTAAGCTATTGATCCTCTCCCTGCAGAAACCCCTCTAATTTGTTGTTATCAAACCCATGTGCGGGCTTTTCATATTTTGTCTTGGAAAGAAAATGAATTTTCACAGCTGCAACTCAGACGTTGTCTAAGAATTTCTAACCCCCCGCTGTCTTTCTCCTCTCTTCTCTCTCTTTTTTACCCCCAATTCAATTTCCCAGTAGGTGTCATTTACTCGGATGCTCTGACAGCTTCTGAAAGATTCTCACGCCCGAGCTATACAGACCTTGCATGCTTTTAAAACACAATGGCAACAGGCTCCCACTGGGGTCCCCGAGCGCCGAATTTCCAGCAGAACCTTTGGAATCGTCGCAGCCGCCTCGTCTGCCCCGGGCTGTGCCCGCCAGCCGGCTCTGAACAGCTCAGGACACTTGCAGGCTCCGTGGTACTGTACATTAACTCTGCAGCAGCCCGCTCGGCTGCAGAGGCTGCCGCCCGGCCGGGGATGTGCTGGCGTCAAGGGGGCCCTCTAGGTGGGCTCCCAGACACTGCAGCGCGCCGCGCTCACCTCCCAGGAAGAGCCGGCCAAAGGGGTTAAAGACACAGCTCACCCCGAAAGGGCAGATTTCTCCTTCAGTAAGTGATCACCAGGTGAGACCAGCTAAGCAGCGAGAAACCTGTAAATAACCTCCCAGGGAAAAGACACCTTGAACAAATAGATACTAAGGAGGGAGGCTTTTTGTCAGCTGGGTGGTGTGTTTTTTTTTTTTTTTTCCCTCTCTTACCCAATGAAGAGAAAGGGAATAAAGAAGTCCACAGAGAGAATGTGCAAATGACAGGGTTTGGTCACTTCGACTCTCTTGTTTTTAATACACACACACGCTGGGGAGGGGGCGCCTGGCTAACTTGATGGTTCTGTAACCATTTAGCGACAGGGGACCACCGGTCTTTTTTGGACAGGAAATCCTGTGGAAGCCAGTCCTGCGGAAGTCGGTTAGACTTGACTTGCAATTGCGCATGCCATAAAGCTGCTTGCTTGATTAGGGGGTGTGTGGATTTGAGAAGTGCTGAGATAAAGCCTTGCCATGCCTACTGGAGCTGTTCTGCATTTCCTCAAGCTTCCCTCTTTGTTGCAAAAATTCTGTTCAACAATCCCCTGAAAGCACCCCATCGCTGTTGATGCCATTTTGGAGCAAGAATAAAATAGTAAACTCTTGTAATAGTAGGTTGGCACTTAAATGGTGTTACTCGGAAATCAGGAGGAGAATGGACTTTACAGTAGCAGTGTACTCAATATTAATGTATCACTTTTAACTTAGTATTTAAAAAGGCTGTTATGCAATTACTTAATATTAATGGAATACTGGCAACATTTAATACATCAGGCTATTATCTTCAGTTAGGATTTCCCCAGTGAGGCCCTGGCATAGCAAAAAACATTATAGAGACTTGGGGGAGGGGGGCAGTGGCATTGCCCACAAATTTAAAACCAGGTATAAAGAAATTTAGTCTTGAAAACTGCCATGATTTGGGGAGTTTTCATTTTGATCAAACGATGATTCTGATGAAAGTACTACTGGGAGGAGGAAGAATTGAGTGATTTATTTAAAAGCAGTTTGAACTTGTAGGTTCAGAAAGATGGTACCACAGCTGAAAAGAAACTTGAGAATATTTCTTGGGATTTCCTGTAGCCTAGGCTGTATCCTCACGACCTCCTTTTTCTAAAGGGAATAAATTCCACAATGCCATTTGTGATGGGAACCAGAAGATTTCAGTCTGAATTGTTTTTAACAAGCTTTGAATGTTTGAACCAAGCATCGCTGAGTAATTCAAAATTTGTTATTTATATGAGATATTTAAATATTGTTTTTTAAGAGTAAGGAACACTTACAATGTCCCTGCCTCTGTACTAAGTGCTTTACAATATTATCTCATTTAATCCTCACAACAACACTATTAGGGATGGACTATTACTAGCCCTGTTCTACAGAAGAAGAAATAGTGGCACTCTTAATAGTAAGCAGTTTGCTCAAGGCCAAGTAAGAGTTACAATCTGAATCAAGAAAGTCTGCCTCCGAAGCCTGCACTCATTACCACTGTATCTTGGTGCCTTTGTAGAGAAGAATACCACCATGCATTAATGCAATGTTTTCTAAAAACTTATGTTTACAGGTACTATTTTAGCCTCATGGAATTATTCTGAGGAAAGTACGACATTTATTATGTCAGCTTTGGAGCTGAATCTCCAAAATGATAGCATTTGTTCATCATCATACATCATGTTAGTAGAAGATCTGGAAGAAAATTCAGATTATTTGATGATTATTTGACAGGTTAGTGTTCTTTGAGGATGGTGATAATAGAATAATGGATATTAACCTACTACAAAACCAATACTTAGTCCTCACACATATAAAAAGGCCTCAATAGAAAGTAGCAAATAAATACCTTTTTAAATGATGTAGAAATTTATTTTCCCTTGTAATAGGCATTTATTTGAAATTTCCATTTTTTTCAAAGTTCATTCTACCCTACTCTGTTTGTATGTGAAAGTGATAGCCATGGATGAAATAACACTCAAAATATCTCTCTCTCAATTACCACACAGTTTAACATTCAGTACTTGTTAGCTATGTTTCCATTTGTGGACAAATAATAAATCACTTTAAAAATTAAAAAAAAAAAAAAACTAAGCAATTTAGTCATCAGATTACTAGAGGAAATGTAAATTTAAAATATATTTAAACCAAGGGGAGATTTCAACTGAATATTTTTAGGTAAACTTTTCTTGGCTTTTTATTTCTATTTTTATAAGACACATCTGTCTAGAATAAGGTAACACATTAGAATGAAAGAACACAAAAGTGAGAAGCTATGACAAATAGTAGAAAAGCCAAATTTCTGCTTGAGGGATAAGAAAGAAAAAATATGATTTATCAGCTCAGGGAACCAAGGACTACCCATTAATAAACAATCTTAAACTGAGTATTTTGAAAACTCCAGGCAACAAACATATATTAAAAATAGACTTGCTTAGAGAATAGAAATAGCTGATGTCTAGCATTTTTATCCCATGTATATTACAAACAGGGTCTTCAGAGTTTGATCACTATTTTACAAACTGATGCTTCACAAAATGTATTTAATATTTCACAAATGTGTAGTCTTCGTGAAATAACATTTAGGCAGAACTAATAGATTTGTAATTTGAAATAAAAGTTCTGAAAGATGAGTAATGTTGATGGAGAGGGGCAATACAAATCTGTTTTTTCTACTAAAAGGTAATCATCTTTTCATACAACTTCTAAGAGGTACAGGAGTAAGCATAAAATACTATTTTATAGTGGATCCCAGCTCCACCATTTTAATCAATAAAAGAGCTCAAATTAATATTAGCAAGGTAACACAGATTGGCACAAACTTCCTATAGCCATGGTGTAGGCTCAGCCCTAAAGACAAAAGGCTAGTTATCGTCTCCTTATTAAAAATTTAATACCAAGACAAGCACGAGAATATCTGGTCTTTCAAGGCTGGACTCACATTAACTATCCTCACAGGAGATTAAATTCAAAAGCTATTTTAAAAAGGATTTTTAACATTTTAAAAAGGATGCTATTTTACTGATAAAGTATAAACTACAAACCCTGAGCAAATCAGAATACTGTAACATTTTCATGAGATTGTTTACTGTACTCAGAATCAGAAGAATTAACTAGTTAGTGTCCCAGTGCTCTTTTCCTATAATTAAAGCCTCTTTCTGCCATGACTAGGGGTTATGCTTCCAAGGATGATAGTTTTCAAACTAAATTCCTAAGAGTCTTGTGGTTTCGCAAAGTTGCCTCGAGCCAACTCAGGGCAAAGTGAAGGCCAGGTACCTTGTACTGTTTCATCCAGAGTTCCTTTGCTTTTACCTGTTTTATTTCTAGGTATGGTGTGAATAGGGGAGTTCTTTAAAAAATGTTCTCGAAAACATTAACAGTAGAAACACAAAATTAACACTTTTCAAACAAAATCTTATCTTTGTATTGCCAGGCTCAAGACTCCATTCTCTTCAAACCTTTTCAATTTCACAATGAGTTTAATATAAGTGATTAAGTTATATCTTTATGCTAATATAAACAAAGCATAATAAAGACACACCCTTAGTCCAAACATTATTTCCTAAACTCTTTGGTCACTTATCTGATATGACTTAACTCATTGATTTTCCCTGAGTTTCACTTTCAGAATGAAATTTTAATTTCAAGTGTTAAGGTATGTCTTTCTATCACCATCACATTTTGCTATAGCCAACAGTTACTCTCAGTGACTGCCTCTTAAATAACTTGAGTGAAATGAAGTTAAAACTCCTCTAGATTTAGATATAGAAAAGGGTCTAAAAAGTGCTCTTTAATTAATCTTTTAAGAATACTAATTGTCAGTTCAGATAATGTAGAGAAATGTCCTGTTCTTTTGAGAGGCTTGATAACTTTTGTATAAAAATATTTACATATACAAATTTGTTGTTCAGCCGCCAGGTCATGTCTGACTCTTTGTGACCCCATGGACTGCAGCATGCCAGGCTTCCCTGTCCTTCACCATATTCCAGAGTTTGCTCAAACTCATGTCCATTGAGTAGGTGATGCCATCCAACCATCTCATCTTCTCTTGGCCCCTTCTTCTGCCCTCAGTCTTTTCCTTCATCAGGGTCTTTTCTAATGAGTTGGCTCTTCGCATCAGGTGGCCAAAGTACTGGTGCTTCAGCTTGGCATCAGTCTTTCCAGTGACTATGAAGTGAAGTGAAGTGAAGTGAAGTGAAAGTCGTTCAGTTGTGTCTGACTCTTTGCGATCCCATGGACTGTAGCCTACCAGGCTCCTCTGCTCTCCAGGCAAGAATACTGGAGTGGTTTCCATTTCCTTCTCCAGGGGATCTTCCCAACTCAGGGATCGAATGCAGGTGTCCCACATTGCAGGTGGATTCTTTAACATCTGAACCACCAGGGAAGCCCAAGAATACTGGAAGCCTATCCCTTCTCCAGGGGATCTTTCTGATCCAGGAATCAAACCAGGGTCTCCTCCATTGCAGGAGGATTCTTTACCAGCTTAGTTACAAGGAAAACCCAATGAATATACAGGATTGATTTCCTTTAGGATTGACTGGTTTGATCTCCTTGCTGTCCAAGGGACTCTCACCTCTGCATAATTTTTTAAGCACATTCTCTATATTAGTAGTACAGGTATGAGTATATCTTAGTAAATAGACAATGCAGAAGATATTCTGGGGGATATGATTTTTTCACCAAAAGCCAAAAAAGCAATATATTCTTAAATTTTTCCAATAAAATGAAATGTATGCATATTTTTTGTTTATGCTTATGTATGTATGCATGAAAGTGCCAGTGTTAGTCACTCAGTCATGTCTGACTCTTTGCAACCCCATAGACTGTAGTCCATCGGGCTCCCCTGTCCATGGAATTCACCAGCAAGAACACTGGAGTGGGTAGCCATTGCCTTCTCCAGGGTTGTCTTCCCAATCCAGGGATTGATCCCAGGGCTTCTGCATTGTAGGTGGATGCTTTCCTTTCTGAGCCACCAGGGAAGTCAGTTTTGTTCTTTGTATTATATATATTGGGCTTCCCTGATGGCTCAATTGGTAAAAGAGTCAGCCTGTAATGTGGGGAACCCAGGTTCAATCCCTGGGTCAGGAAGTTCCCCTGGCAACCCACTCCAGTATTCTTGCCTGGCAAATCCCATGGACTGGAGCCTGGCAGTCTCCAGTCCACAGGGTCACAAAGAGTCGGACATGACTGAGTGACTAACACTTCATTATATATATTATCAATTAATAAGCAAGTAAGAGTGACATCCCCGTATGTAGAATGAGACCCAAGACGACTGCCAGTCATCCCATTCCCACCCTTACCTCCCAGTAGAAAAAGAACATTCAGACCAAATGCTCTCTCCCGCCCCCCCAACAGAAAACCAATCCCTCTGGAAAAGAACAGTGTCTTTCTCTGTGTATTTGTAACACCAAAAACGTTGTTGGCACTCAGTCAACAAATGTTAACTAATGACCATGTTGATAGTGATGGCTTCTCATTTCTGGCAAGTTCTAGCAAAGCCTGAAGGCACACTGTTCAGCACCTTTATAAGTGAAATAAGAGGAGCACTTCATGAAGACATGGTTTCAACTGCTAAGAATCAGGGAATAGGGTCATGTTTCAGCAAGTTGCTAGTTCATTCAATTTCCACATGTTCTTATGACCAAGCTTACAACCACCAACAGAAAAGTGTAAAAGAAATGCATGGAACACCTATTTTGATTACCTAAAACCAAGAGATGCTTTGATGGAAATTTTCATGATTTAACTAATATAACAAGTTACTTTGGCTCATATAGCCTAAACTTAAATTTTCCCATCTTACATGTTAAACATATTCATAGGATAAAATTCTATATCATCAAACACATTTCATAATTGGGATATTTAGAAAGCTTGCTAAATTCTACTTCTAATATTTTTGAAAGCAGAAGTGTTGGAATAACTAATTTTAGGATACAAAGAAAGAACTTACTATTAATATTTATTATTCAGAAATCAAATGTGGAAAAAATCTACAACAACTTTGAAGAGCAAAAGTCGAATTTGCTCTTAGAGTCTCAAGATGTGAGCCCTTAATTTCACTTTCTGCCTTTCACTTCTGTGTAATTTTTAACAACTCACTAAAAGTCTGGGAGATTCAATTTCCTTATTGTAATAGAAATAACAGCAAATTTACAGGTTATTATAATTTTTAAATTTGGGGGTAATTATAGAATATATTTTGTAACATGAAGAGAACGCTTTAAATGTTGCTCACATATACTTTTTAGCTTTTTCCTGGGTGGCACCAGTGGTAAAGAAACGGCCTGCTGATGCCGTAGACAATAAGAGAGGTGGATTCAATCCCTGGATTGGGAAGAGGAAGGCACGGCAGCCCACTCCAGTATTCTTGCCAGGAGAATCCCACGCACAGAGGAGTCTGGCGGGCTACAATCCACAAGACTGCAAACAGCTGGACACTACTGAAGCAACTTAGCATGACGAACTTATGCACATATTCAATCTTTAGAAAATGTAATAGAATATTCTTCACCTGGTCTGCAATTTACAAGGAGATAGTATTGGAAGTCCCTTCTGAAATGTAATTACATCTCATTTCTACCTTAAACTTTTCTAAAAGCTTTGTATCATATCAAATTTAAAGAAGTAAAAATATTTCTCATATAATACTTAAGGCCCAGCTTCAAAATATACCATGTTTCTGGGATAGTATAGATTTCTAAGAATGACTTGGAAAAAACACCTGAAATATTGGTAGGTGAAAAGCTTTTAAAAAAAATCTCAACCTTTCAGAGTAATATTTTTAATATGAATTACTTAACATGAATTTAAATGTACATGTGAATATGCTGCTGCTAAGTCACTTCAGTCGTGTCCGACTCTGTGCGACCCCATAGACGGCAGCCCACCAGGCTCCGCCGTCCCTGGGATTCTCCAGGCAAGAACACTGGAGTGGGTTGCCATTTCCTTCTCCAATGCAGGAAAGTGAAAAGTGAAAGTGAAGTCGCTCAGTGTGTCCGACTCTTCATGACCCCATGGACTGCAGCCTACCAGGCTCCTCCATCCATGGGATTTTCCAGGCAAGAGTACTGGAGTGGGGTGCCATTGCCTTCTCCACATGTGAATATAGATATATATATTTATGCCAATTAGAGGAAAAGAACCAGAAGGATATACACCAAATACTGGTAAACTAATTACCTCTGAGATAAGGAAGTAAAAGTAAGCCTCTTTAAAAAAGGATTTTCACCTTTTACTTTACATATTTCTGAGTTGATTAATCTTCTTAATGAGAATATTTCCAGGTATTATTATCAAAATTGAGACACCAATGAAGAGAAAAATATATACAGTACTTATTAAGGAAGGATAGTCATTTATAGTTAATATAGATACATTGGAATTTCAAAACCACATTTCTAATAATTTCAAAATCTCTGATTTGAAATATCTAACCTCAAAGCTGAACAATGAGAATTAAAATATATATTCAAGAATTCAAACACTCCACTAACATTATTAGCTCAATCAGTATCAAGCCTTAAAAAAGAAAAGAATAATTGATTTCTTATTTTTCATGTTTATATAAACACTGTAACTGGGACCAAAAGCAATGGTGATTCAGAGTTGGACCCACTGACACTGAACTATGCCTACTTACACAATGACATATCTGATTACGTATCTTGATAACAGGATGCGCTTAGTTTACTCCAGCTCAAATATGTACATATTTGCAAACTTGTATATTTCCTAACTTGGTCATTCTGCTCTTACTTTGTGTATGCTGGTACACTTCTTGTAAAAAAACGTAAGATAGTTACATATCTACTATAGTAACAGTATATACTATATATGTTCCCGGTCCAGGTAAATCCAATAAATTATTTTTATCTACTTGTAGAATGACATAAGATGGACGATCTATTATTTATATTTTCAATCTAATTTATTGGTTCTTTAATATTCTGGCATCAATCACTATTGGTCCTGGGTTTAAGTGCTTTTCTAATTGCAGTTTTGGGAGGGCGTATTTTCATAGTCATTTTCATTGGAAGTTAAAAGAGGCTACATCAAAGTTCCCAAATTAGATGTCATTTAAAATCCAAAGACCTCAATTACTGTTTCCAATGCATAAATACACACACACACACACTCCCACTTACACACCACTGACAGTTAACGAAGTAAAAGCAAATATGACTATATTTACAAATTAAGGGCTTCCCTGGTGGCTCAGTGGTAAAGAATCTGCCTTTAATACAGGAGCTGCAGGAGACTTGTGTTCGATCCCTGGATCAGGTAGATCCCCTGGAGGAGGGCATGGCAACACACTCCAGTATTCTTGCCTGGAGAATCCCACAGACAGAGAAGCCTGGCCGGTAACAGTCTATGGGGTCACAAAGCATCAGACACTACTGACTGACTAAGCACAGCACAGCATAGCCAATTAACAAAGCTGGACACAACTGAAGCGATTTAGCACATTTATAATGTACATATTACATATATACATAAAGACACATAAACATGTATTATTAATTTTAATACCTTGTATTTACCGATGAGGACACTGCTATTCTATTTTTTTTCCAATTATATTTGAAATAAAGGGTTAAAGATTATAAGAGAAATTCCATCAGGACACTGGGATTTCGTTGGTCTCTTTTGTCTCTGCAGTATTCTCAGTGCCTAGAATAGTGTCTGGTGTATAAGAAGTGCTCAATGAAATATTTGTTGAGTGAATGATTATCATAAATGAATCAATGAATACACCAAACATGATTATTTTTGTCTTCTGACAGTTATTTCTAAAGAGCCTTCCTTATTGACTATGCCAAAGCCTTTGACTGTGTGGATCACAATAAAGTGTGAAAAATTCTGAAACAGATGGGAATACCAGACCACCTGACCTGCCTCTTGAGAAACCTGTATGCAGGTCAGGAAGCAACAGTTAGAACTGGACATGGAACAACAGACTGGTTCCAAATAGGAAAAGGAGTACCTCAAGGCTGTATATTGTCACCCTGCTTATTTAACTTCTATGCAGAGTACATCGTGAGAAACGCTGGGCTGGAAGAAGCACAAGCTGGAATCAAGATTGCCAGGAGAAATATCAATAACCTCAGATATGCAGATAACACCACTCTTATGGTAGAAAGTGAAGAGGAACTAAAAAGCCTCTTGATGAAAGTGAAAAAGTTGGCTTAAAGCTCAACATTCAGAACACTAAGATCTTGGCATCTGGTCCCATCACTTCATGGGAAATAGATGGAGAAACATTGGAAACAGTATCAGACTTTATTTTTCTGGGCTTCAAAATCACTGCAGATGGTGACTACAGCCATGAAATTAGAAGACGCTTACTCCTTGGAAGAAAAGTTATGACCAACCTAGATAGCATATTCAAAAGCAGAGACATTACTTTGCCAATAAAGGTCCAGCTAGTCAAGGCTATGGTTTTTCCAGTAGTCATGTATGGATGTGAGAGTTGGACTGTGAAGAAGGCTGAGCACCAAAGAATTGATGATTTTGAACTGTGGTGTTGGAGAAGACTCTTGAGAGTCCCTTGGACTGCAAGGAGATCCAACCAGTCCATTCTGAAGGAGATCAGCCCTGGGCTTTCTTTGGAAGGAACGATGCTAAAGCTGAAACTCCAGTACTTTGGCCACCTCATGCAAAGAGTTGACTCATTGGAAAAGACTCTGATGCTGGGAGGGATTGGGGGCAGGAGGAGAAGGGGACAACAGAGGATGAGATGGCTGGATGGCATCACTGACTCGATGGATGTGAGTCTGAGTGAACTCCGGGAGTTGGTGATGGACAGGGAGGCCTGGCGCACTGCGATTCATGGGGTCACAAAGAGTCGGACACGACTGAGCGACTCGACTGAACTGAACTAACTACACCCTTAGGACTCTTGTAAAATCCAACTGCAGTAGGTATGAAAATGTGACCCATTGGCACCTGATTCATTCACTTGATAGAAAACATTAATATTCACATTTGAAATGCATATGTTCATAAGAAAACAGAGGGAATCTAATCAGTTACAGATGAGCTTGAACCAAAGTGTCATGTGGACTTAGGGGCTGAAGCCATTTTGGATCAAATGCAAAGCGATGACTAAGAAAATTGCAGTAATTACAGATAGAGAAGCAGGCAAAGAGCTGAAACACAGAGACAAACAGAAATGAATGATTATATAGCCACACAAAGAAGAATTGCCTAATTCTAGAGTTTTATAAATCCAACAAGATCCAGTTACACTTTGTTTCTATGATTTTTGTATCTTTACATTAACTATATTCTTCCTTTTTCACAAAACCCAGTCTAAGTTAGTTTCTTTTCCTTGCAATCAAAATCTTGACTAGATGAGTCACTATATAAGAAATTTTATGTTGCTATTCATAAATCCTTTCCCTCCCTCCAAAAATAAAACAACTTAAAATTAATGCTATATTGTAATATTGAATAGAGAAGTGAATTAGCTTGACATAGAATTGATGGTTACTCAATCAAGGGGCTTACATAAAACACACCCAGAATAATTAACATTTACTGTATATACATCTACATCCACGCATAGGGGTTCTGGAGAGAGCAACCTTTTCATATGACTGACATACATTACACTTTAAGTCAAAATATTGGCTTCTTATTCTTCTTAAACTCCTCTCATTACTTTCTTCAGTGAATGTTAATTTGTCTCAGATAGAAGGCAAAAGACAGAGAGAGAGAGAGAGAGAGAATAATGAAGGGGGCAAATAGTGCAATTTTTATTAACCTGATGGAGGAAGAAAATTTAGCACTCGAAAGGTAAATTCCTTTTTAGGGAGAAAAAAGAACATTCAAATGATTATTTTAAAATAATCACTTGACAGTTTCAAAATATTAAAACACATTAAAACCAGAACTCAATCTTTTAGAATAATAATTTTAAAGTCATTTTGATATAATTAATTAAAACATTCTTTACACTTGAGTGCAAAATAAATTCAAGGCTAATTATTAACTCCTACTTGCCTACTGTAGACAGATAACTCCTCCTTCACCTAGTTCAGTACCTTCTGCTCTGCTGTGCTTGTCGAAGCTCTCACTTGGAGGAGAATCCAGAACACTGAGCACCTGAAGCGATCAACCAGCTTGCCTCTCTTGGCACACTCCACCCCTAAAAACATCCCTACAGACTATACAGCTCACTTAGCAGATTCAGATGGGCAAACATAAACACCACATCCACGACTGAATTAAAAAGAAAAATACTAATATGTGATCCAACTGCTTATCTATGTAGCTTATACTTTTCCCTATGGGAAACATGTCATGAGTGGGGACGAATTCAACATGGAATATTACCTGATTTCATCTGTTGTTCTTAGTTTCACGGTTTATAAAATGGATGAAGACACAAAAGAATTTTAAATTTTTCCACAAAATAGTAGCAAAGCTGATCCAATAATAAGTTAACCCTGAGGATGTCTCCTCTCGTCTCACTGACCCTTTCCCTTTAGATTGTTGATGGAACAGGTAGATGCGGATCTGGTGTTGATGGAACAGGTAGATGAGGATCTGGTCCTTTGTTACCAGGACTCTCAGCAAGCTTCTTTGATTTCTTTTTTAAATTTCTGCTTTCTTTTTAAAAGAATGGAAGTTGCACTGGAAGCGGGAGCAAAGTTAATGAAAATATAAACTCCTCACCTTTGTTCTTCTGCCCAACAAATATCCATTAATTAGAGGCAGATCATTTGGATGAGGCTGCCATAGTGTGTCTAGGGTTGGAACACTTTTGTTCTTGAAAGAGAAGGGTCAAGAAATTGTTACAATGCAGGATCCCTGGTTGGATGGAATCACCCACTTAATCAACCTGAGCCTGAGCAAACTCTGGGAGATGGTGAAAGATAGGGACATCTGGTGTGCTGCAGTCCGTGGAGTCACAAAGCATCAGACATGACTTAGCTACTGAACAACAACAAGAATCCCTGGTGACCTCTCCTCAAGGCCAGTACCTTCTGTGAGCAGCTGACAATCCTAAACTCCCAGTCCTAAGGAGTCTGAAAGGAAGAGGGGTGAATGGAACAAGGGCCAATGAAAATCAGTGGACTGTGACAGAAGGGCACTACCTTTACCACTAACTTTATTTCCCTTGTTTCCACAGTGAATTACTGCCTTGTATCTTTAATGAAGATCTACTTTGAGATTCTTCTACTGGTGCATAGGTGTTTCAAAAATTAGAATATTCGTTGGAAGGTATAGTTTTCCTTTCAAATATTAGAGGATGATCGAAAGGAAAAACATGCAACTAGAGATACAAATGTGATGTGGTATTGTCAGAATGTTAAAAAAATTAAAAGTATCGACATTATAACAAAGTTATTGAAAATAAGGGCATGTGATGTGTATTAAAACCATTTTGTTTTGGTTTCTTATTACCCCTTAAAATTTTATATGGGGAAAGTCATGTGACTTTTCTGGGCACTCTTAGGCAATAGAGAACTTTATATTCTCCTTAAACCATCAACTCAGATTTTACTCAGATATTAGAATGAGCCTTTCAAATTGTAATCTGAAACTCCAAACTTGATTTAACTCACATCTTCTTCCAGGTCCCAGCTGGGCTCACTGCAGGCTAGCTGCTTGCAACATGGTAAGTTAGTGAGGCAAGGGCAGGGTCTATCTTACCCTTTCCATCCTATCCTGACTTCCCAGCTGTTGGTACTGACTACTCTGAGGTCAGAGCATGGAGAGAGGTGATGAAAGGAAGATGTCTTTTTTGACCTGGCATGTTCATAAGATGGTATTTTGCACTGGGGACCTGGCAGATGTTGCATGTTGCCTCCTTGTCTCCTGGGCACTTTTGTGGATTCATTAGCTGTGTGCCCACTGGCCCCTCCGGCTGCAACTCTCATGAGCCAGGCAGAGCTTTGTGTTCAGAGTGCTGCTGGTTCATCATCCCCCTCCACCAAGCCCATGGTTTTGTAGGGGTCCCATCTCTACAAAGCCAAACACTTCATGTGAAGTTCAAGTGCCTTTTCCAGGTGGTCCTCTAAGGAAGGAAATAAAATGGTTCAAGGCCAGCTCTCTCTCAAGTGTGGTGTGCATCTGGTCTATGGGAACAATTCCCACCACCGAATCCTTTTTTTCTGGTTTTGAGGATTCACATTCACATTTTTTCACATTTGATGTGAATGAGATGACTACAGCTCCCTTTGAGGTAAGAGACGGTAAGGCTCACAGCACCACCCAGTTATCTCTTTCTATAAAAAGTGAATTGCTTTTAATATGTTACTCTTCTTTCCCCCCTCTTTGAACTCTGTGATCGCCTTGATCTGAGTTAAGGGCCCTGGTATAAGAGGCCCCAAAGTCATGAAACTGACTCTTGGCCAACTACTTTGAAACTTGGAACTTAGCACAGACACCACACTTTGGAATGGGGCTTTTATTGTATCTCACTGCCTTTGTTGAAACTTCATTTTTAACATTTATTACCATGTTTGTAACACCATGGTTCCTTTACCATTGTTGGTAAAGACTCAACATCCACCCTCCCTCTTCCTTGCTGGCAGAAACCCAACTGTTATCACAAGAATTTACTTTTTGTGGCAGCTAAGTACTCAGAGAAAGTGATTCCCTGCCCAGTTCAGACATAAATCCTGAATAGTCTAATCCCAGTAATTCCTTTATGTCCTAAAACCAAACCTCACCAAAGAGATATGAAGGTAAGTTGGCTGAAATGTCTTCTGGGAGAAGCATATCATAAAAAGTTAGAAGCACAAAGGAAGAAAAGGGTTTGTTTTCTGACCCTGGACCTTGTGCCTGGCTGGGGCCATGATCTTGCAATAATGAGGAGAGTCTGTCTGAGCAAAAGGACAACATCGTAAGAAGGCAAGCAAAATCTGGGTGATGTGCCTGAGCCTCTTAACAACTACCCCCTGAAAAACAAACAAGCAAATAAATAACAAAAACAAAAAGCAAGAAACAATCACTGGAACACTCTATCTTAAAACTTCCCGTTATGAAAATGAAAGTGTTGATCACTCAGTTATGTCCAACTCTTTGTGACCCCATGGACTGTGGCCTCCCAGTGTCCTCTGTCCATGGAATTTCCCAGGCAAGAATACTGGAGTGGGTTGCCATTCCTTCTCCAGGGGATCTTCTAGATCCAGGGATTGAACCCGGGTCTTCTGCATTGCAGGCAGATTATTTACCATCTGAGCGACCAGGGAAGCCTACATCTTCCTTATTTGTTTATATTAAGCCATTGAGTTCGCAGCTCCAAGCTTGCACCAAAGGCATCGTCCCTGAGAGAGTTTTCTGATTATATTCCAAGGCACTTCTTAATAGGTAATCAAGTTAGGTGAGGGAAGCTTATGTTTTCCTACATATTTTTTTTTCTTTCTAAATAGCTGGTGGGTAAACTCATCTGCTTCCCTTCTAAAAGAAAAAAAAAATGCTTTCAAAATCAGATGTTTACGATAATTCTCAAAATTGCAATTGCTATTATTGAACTGAAACAGTTGTGATGACACCTGCGACAACCAATGCAAATAAAAACAAACAAAGCTATGCTAAATTTGTAAATTCATCATTTATCAGTAGGCTGGGATCTCTCGAGGTTCATAGGGGAAACTAAAGAGGTTTTTAATATCACATGGTATTGTTAATACTCGTGGCAAGGATCACATTCTAGTGATCACATTTCTAATCTTAGGAAATCAGAAGGTAGTGTGTATGCCAAAATCCCCTTGCAAAGTGAATCATACTTTATGCTGAATTCCATTTAGAGGGTCAAGCCAGGACCTAGTTTACTATCCCATATTATGATGTGGGTGTGCTTGTATTAAATCACTTTCAGAGACACACTAGGTGACTAATTTGTGACAATGATATGTTTGCAGACTAACACATTCATAAAAACAGCAGAATAATGAGCTAATTTGTAAAATACCAGATGGAATTTACTGAAAGCCAGTAACCTAAGCTATCATAATTGTCTTTCATACTCTAAGAAGACACTTCTAGTAATCTTGCTACTCACATTTTTGCTTTTGGATAAATAAACTGTGGAAAATTCTGAAAGAGATGGGAATACCAGACCACCTGACCTGCCTCTTGAGAAACCTGTATGCAGGTCAGGAAGCAACAGTTAGAACTGGACATGGAACAACAGACTGGTTCCAAATAGGAAAAGGAGTACCTCAAGGCTGTATATTGTCACCCTGCTTATTTAACTTCTATGCAGAGTACATCATGAGAAACGCTGGGCTGGAAGAAGCACAAGCTGGAATCAAGATTGCCGGGAGAAATATCAATAACCTCAGATATGCAAATGACACCACCCTTATGGCAGAAAGTGAAAAGGAACTAAAAAGCCTCTTGATGAAAGTGAAAGAGGAGAGTGAAAAAGTTGGCTTAAAGCTCAACATTCAGAAAACGAAGATCATGGCATCTGGTCCCATCACTTCATGGCAAATAGATGGGGAAACAGTGGAAACAGTGTCAGACTTTATTTTTTGGGGGGTTCCAAAATCACTGCAGATGGTGACTGCAGCCAGGAAATTAAAAGATGCTTACTCCTTGGAAGGAAAGTTATGACCAACCTAGATAGCATATTCAAAAGCAGAGACATTACTTTGCCAACAAAGGTCCGGCTAGTCAAGGCTATGGATTTTCCAGTGGTCATGTATGGATGTGAGAGTTGGACTGTGAAGAAGGCTGAGCACCGAAGAATTGATGCTTTTGAACTGTGGTGTTGGAGAAGACTCTCGAGAGTCCCTTAGACTGCAAGGAGATCCAACCAGTCCATTCTAAAGGAGATCAGTCCTGGGTGTTCTTTGGAAGGAATGATGCTAAAGTTGAAACTCCAGTACTTTGGCCACCTCATGCGAAGAGTTGACTCATTGGAAAAGACCCTGATGCTGGGAGGGATTGGGGGCAGGAGGAGAAGGGGACGACAGAGGATGAGATGGCTGGATGGCATCACCGACTCTACGGACATGAGTCTGAGTGAACTCCGGGAGTTGGTGATGGACAGGGAGGCCTGGCTGCTGCAATTCTTCGAGTCTCAAAGAGTCGGACACGACTGAGCGACTGAACTGAACTGAACTGAAACAGGCCAAGTATAACTGATCCTCTTCCTGCAAAGGTAGGTCTTCAGTATTTGAAACACTGCCTACTGGGAGAACTTAGGCAGTATGAAGTTCTGCTTCTTCTACTTTTTTTTTTTTCTTTCTTTAAATTCTACTATCTGAATGCCATTCCATAATGAGGTACCATCCATCCTAACTGCTCTCCAGTCCACATTGTTGTCATTGCTCTGTTGATGCTGATTCTTTGATAGTTCATGAACATTGAAGTATATGCACTTTCTACTTGGACAGTCTCTAACCTTTCTTGTTTGCAAACTCCAGCTCACTGATTCGGGCACCCTATCCTCAGTACTGTTGGGATTTTTCCAGTTTTCCCCCTTTACCCAAGTTAACCCAAGGATGACTATATCCTTCCTATCATTAGCCTCCTCCTCCCTCCTCTAGTCCCCAACCAAAGCTGGAGACTGGTAAACCTAAGCCCTAATGTTGCCTCTTTCTGCACTATATATCCTTGGAGACTTGAGTGTAAACAACCTAATTGGTGCTACTAGGTTAACAGAAGTGCTTCTGAAGGAAGCATGGTTTGGTAGAACGAGTCTGTGTATTATCTGACAGACCTGAGGTCTCTTATCACGTCCTTCATCTTCGGCTCACTTCTCAACCTTCTCTGAATCAGCCTTTTTTTTTTTTTTTTTCTACATCAGAAAAACAGTGCTATCTATTTATTAGACTTGTTTGGGATTACTATAGTGCATTGACCACACAATAGACGGTAGAGGTTAACAACTTAGCACATATAAGGAAGCAATATATATTTGTTTCCCTTGCCCTCCTGAAATGTTTGCCATCTAACCCGCTGACTGCAATGGTGGGAAGGCTAAATTAGGAAAGAAGAAAAACAGTAGTGTAGAAATATGAAAAGGCTAAATTGCATAGGCTTTTCCAGCAATTACTAATGCAGAGGTAGCAAAGTGGGCTACAGATATAGGCATGGTACAATTTTTTTATGTGCTTTATGGAGAGTCTATAAATTAATTAGAATAAGACCAACAACCCAAAAGACAAATGGAAACGGATGCAAATAAATGTCACCTAAGGAGAACTACAAATAGCCGATAACAATTTAAGAAGATGTTCTATCTCACTGGTAACCAAAGAAATAAACTCAAACTACCATGAGACATTTTGCTTATCCCACTGGTAAAAACAAAAGACTAAAAATATCCAGTGATGGTGGTGGGTGGAGCGGGGGGAACAAGTACACCTGTAACATCTGGTGGAGACACAGATTGGAAAGACTTCATTGGAGTACAATATAGTAAACTTTTCTAAATGTAAAATACACATAACTCTGATTTGCAGGAGTCTATCCTACAAAAATGATTCCTCTAGTGCAAATACACACATGTACACACACATACATACAGGATATTCCCTTGGGAACTGTTGGCAGTAATAAAAGAATCCTGGTTCTATCTCTCTGACCAGATGCTGAGTTCTTAGTGAGGCTGTCCTTTCTCCCTCCTCCCTAATACCTCCCAAGCCTCCAAACATTTAATAGGGCTGAAGATGCTTATAAACGTACACTAACAAATACAAAACACTAACAAATTATCAAGGTATTTTTAGTATGTGTAAAGATAACGACATAGATTTATAAAATGTGCAGGTGACTTGCTGTTTTCAGGGCTAAAAGTAAATATGTATTATTGGCAATCCAAACAGATTTTTCTACCCATTTAAAAATTTTGAAATATTTTACAATATAGTTGATTGATACTCAGCTTTTCAATCATTTGTAAAATATATTTAAATTTTTGATTACAAGTTTATTTCTAAAGATTTAACATATTTAAAGAAAATTAAAGCAACCCATCAAACTCAATTATGTTTTATATTTTTCTTATTTTTTTGTCTCCCCTCCCACCCCCCTCCATGGTACATGCGGAGCTTTGCTTTGTTGCTACTCTTTCTCCAACATCTGAAAAACATAGGGAGTATTATCATTATAAGCCAAAATTGATCTCATTTACCCTAGGAACACAAAATTTCTCAAATGAGGGAATAAACTCCTGTTACTACAGCTCTTGGGCCCTGTTCTTTCTAGTAGAATCTAATTTTCTTGCAATATGGGATGAGGAGAGAGAGATGGTGATTTCGGATACAAAGACAATGTCCCTAATATCAGCAAAGAGTGCCTCTGGGTCACTTTTACCAACAGTGAAATCGAGCCTCTTTAGTCACACCATCTGGACCAAAGTGGCATCGTTAAGTGCGTCCATTAGTGAGCTGTCTGACCCAGGCCATGACACAGACTAAATGGAACTAATCCAACAGAAACTCATTAGACCAGTGGGCAGCCCAACTTGGCTACTTTATTGAAGGTAACTAAGACCCAGCCTTTAAAATGAAACAGTGCCTACCTTCTGAAAGAGAACTATACTCTAAAGACAGAAAACATATAAAAGTTCTTTCATCATTATCAGCCTCAAATCAGCCTGGTGTATCTGTAAGGTGTATCTGTATACCCCCAGCTATGTAAATTGAACTGAGCTTCTCAAAAGAGTATCATATTAATTGAAGCATTAGCATAAGAAACAAATTAGCTTTCTTCCACACACCATTTAGAAACACAGGAAATGAGGGGAGAAGGGTGAGATAAAGCTAACATTTTGGACTCCCTTTGAAGGGAAAAGGTTTTGTACCCTGAGTTTGACACAAGTTGTTTCTTTAAATATTTGTAATAACCCTATAAAGCCAGCATTAATACCACCCACTTTATAGATGAGGAAGCTGAAGAGGCTAGGAGGGGATGGACCCTGAAAGTAAGTGGTTGAGCTGAAACTGGACTCCAAAACGGACTTTCCCTACTGCACGGTGAGAGTATCCTTGTTCTGTGGATTTAGAGCTGGCCGGATAGGATTGTAGGGAAGGGCAATTATAGAGACAATAGATGCAGTACAAATGATCATGAGCCGCATAACTAGCAAGTGCCGGACACAATGCTAAACTCCTGACTTGTGGTTCCCCATTTAATCATCCAGAAAAGTACTACTGGTTTGTTCATTTTACAGCGAGGAAACCGAAGCCCAGACTAGTGAAGCAAGCCACCGGAGCTTACACAGCTAGTTAAGAAGCCTTATGAGGTGCTCGTAATATTTCATTGTTTCTTTTCCACATACTTTTTTTTTTTTTTTTCTTACAGAGGGGGAAAAAAACAAGTGACTTTTTTTTTCCCCCAATTTACTGATTCCATATATGTTTGAGAGTTCTATGGCCTTTCAGATAAAACATGACCAATGTTTCCCACCACCTCTGAGGTGACAAGATGCTACTAGGAAGCATTTCACTGATGCTCTGCTTATGCCAACAGATATGCACAGATTTAGGCTGCAGTTTGATTGCTAAACCCATCAATGATTTTCTAAACCCTCATCCAAAACACCTTGTTTCAGTTCTTCCATATGCAAAATTACAAGAGCTAGGTGTCTTTTATTTAACAATGCTAATAAACGATTTGGCAAAGACATCTTTTATGCTGTTTTTTTGGCTGATCTTTGGGGGATTATTTATGTGGCACTGAGTGAGCACCCAGCACCCAAGCTCCTCCTCTTTCCTATTTATTATCGGCCTGCTGCAATGCAGCATTGAAACATCTGATCATTTACATCATTAAAAATCAATCCAATGACCAAACATTTCTATACATTTCAGAGAAATGACAAAAAGTACAGTATCAGATTGCTATTAACCGGCTCTGGGTTTTCTTTTTACGGCTGCCAGGAAAGTCATTTGGTAAAATTGATTAAACCAGCATGCCAGAAGAAGAGAGGAAAAGAGCAGAGAAATGTAAACACAGCGAGCTGAGGGGGGAGGGTGATGTTTTTCTTGGGAATGAAGTGAGATGTCGCTGGGGGGAAGAAAGAGGGGGTGGGTAGGAGGAGAAGCCTTGCATATAATGAGCATACTATAATTTCGGGCATCAGAGATTCAAAATGGCAGGATAAAAGCAACCAAAATACAGAAACAATAGAGGCAGAAAGAATGAAGAAAAGGCAAGCTATCCCTGTGCTCCTAACAGACTGTCTGCATTGGTCACACTGCACGGTTTGACTGAAGTAATGCAAGAGACATCACTGAGACCACAGTATGAAGCTCATTTGAGGATTTCAATAAACTCTTTTAATACCAGGAGAGAGTAGGGAAGAGTGACTAGTTTCCTGCATAGTAGGGTTTATTTCTGTTCGACAATTAACAAAGAGAGGAAAATAAATCTCTCTACTTTTGCTCAATAAAACCAAGGGTGTACAAAAATTCACATATGCATTCCCCTATCTTTTATTATAATAGCCACATATAATCCCTCCTTCAAAATATGAACTTCCTACCCCTTACACAATTTTATTTCCCCTCTAATATCTTTCAACGATTTTTCCATTAACCAGAAAGGAACGCTGGTATGTGGAATGAGAGTGCTGACAAGGATGGATTGTAATGTGGGGTCTCTGTGACCGTGCCACAATTTCTAATTCCTCCCAGCATCCTATTTAAAGTCACACTTAGCTCACATAGCTTATCCTTCTATAGAAAGGGGCAGGAAAAATATCAAGTATTTATTTGCTCTTATTTGCTATATATTATGTCTGCTAACATTTAAAGTACAACTGCGACCTAAACATAAGTGACTTAAAAACAGCAATTAGAACATAAATAAAGCAAATGTTCTACAGAAGAGTAAATATACTTTGCCAGGTATGGGACACAGAAAATAATTAAGATACAAGAACATTTAATTGCATAGAAGAAAACCAATGATAGAAGATCAACAAGAAAACCAACAAAGTCTAAATGAAGTGACCTCCTAAAGGGAAATTGTAAATTATATTTGCTCTATGTTGGGTACACTGCTTGGGATTCAGAAAGCCTTTATTGCAGCCATGGATTTACATGGGAATTGAGGAAGCTTCTTAAAGGGCAGTGCTAGCTAGACTCCAAGGTGGTTCCCAATTACTACCCTCGGCCCTGTATGCTCATCTTTGTGGCGTCTCTTGTCCCACACTGTACCAGGGTTCACCATAGGCCAAAAGGTGATGGCATGCCACTTTCAAGATAAAATTTAAGACTGTAGCATCATCCTGTTTTAAGATATCTCTTTCTCTTTGATCTCTTAGCCTGGAGGATGCAAGCTATCATATTAAATGCAGCCGTATGGAGAGGCCCACATGGCTGGGAACTAAGCTGACAACTGTATGAGTGACCTTAAAAGCAGTGACGTTGGGATGACTGAAGTCCAAGCCAACAATTCAAGAGAGACCCTAAGCTAGAATCACTCACTTGAATATGGAAGAACTTTGAGCTATTTACATGTCGAAGGCCATACACATTGAGCTATATCATAAGCAGCAGGAATGGGCAGGGAGAGAGGAGAAGGTTATAGATGTAAAATTCAAGGAAGGAGGTTTGATCATCACTAGCACTACTTACCAATATTCCCAATTCTCCTCCTTCATGGATAAGGCAGGATTTGCATTTTCTTGATCCCTTGAAGTCAGCTGTGGTCACCTTGACTATAGCCAAGGAAACTTGAGCACAAGTAATGCATGGCACTTTCAGGGGAAAACCACTAAGAACCGGTATGTAGTGTCCCTCTCCTGTGCCACTATGACTGGAAACTTTCCATATGGTGAAGTTTCCCTTTAGCTGTGTCTCTAAGAGCAGAATGCCCTCCCCCCTCCACTTCTAATCTATGATGAATACACAGCATAAATGAGGAATAAATTTATATTGTTTTAAGCAGCTGAGATTTTGGAGTTCTTTGTTGTAGCATGATGTAGACCATTCTCACTAAAACAGAAAGTAAGTGTTTGGATAGGAATTAACTCTAAGAAAATCTAACAAATCTAGTATGAATAACTAGACTCAGCTATAAAGCCTGGGTTCTGAAAGGTACAATGATTCTGAGTAGACTGTGGTGATGGGCATATGAACTCTCCCAGTCACAATCTGCAAAGACAAAGGGTTGGGTGAGAACCGGAAGACTTTTTTTTTTTCTTTTAACTAATTTCTTAAAACATGATGAGCTATAAAGAAGCACAGCAATTGGACTCCCTTGAGAGAACTAGAAGCGAGGATGCATTCTCCTTTCTACTTTGAAAGAGAATAATATGCTGGCACCACCCTGGATGGAATAGAGAGAACTAACAGCTAATGATCTTGCTCGTGTCTGTTGCCAGGTGCTCTAGAGACCAAGGAATGTGGGTTGATGTCACTGGTAGAGCTGAGGTCAGTGTATCCTAGGCAGATCCACGTAGGAGTGATTGTCAGCTGCTCTTAAGAGACTTAGAGACGCTTGGATGAGAGAGATTATGCAATAATCTCTGATTCACTCTCCAGCAGTTTGGCATGCAGCTACCAAAACTGGAAAATTTTTTTTAATGAGACCTAATTAACATGGCAACCCACTCCAGTATTCTTGCCTGGAGAATCCCATGGACAGAGGAGCCGGGAGGGCTACAGTCCATGGGATCACAAGAATCGGATACAACTTGGCAACTAAACCACCACCACCAATTTACACCCACCTGCTGGGAGATTAAACACCAAACAAAACATCATCATGTTATTATTTATTATTTATTTGCTTATTATAATAATCCATTCCATATCCACACTGTGTCATGTGGCAGTATGTGGTTCTACCTTGATCAAGGTATCTAAATCTTAAGGATTTAGAATTCTTTGGGGAAGAGCTTTATTTTAGCCTCGAAGAGTTTAATCTGTCCTCAGCTGCCACATATTGTGAGAAACGGAGTAGTTGACATTATCACATAGTTATTATTTTAAGATGGAGCAGCTTATAATTTAATGAAAATGGCATGGTACCTGAAACAGAGACGTCAGTAGTTTGGCTGAATTAAAACTTTAAGTGCATGCGCATCAGTCCTTTTCATAGATCTTTGTCTCCAAAACCCATTTAAACACATCTCAATGAAACAAAGTTAACAAGGGGTTAAGAGGGGACTGTGGGAGGATTTTGGTGGTGAGGAAATAAAATAAATAAAGCTGGAGAAAAGAATTCAAATGTGATGGTTTTATTTCAAAATAGGAGAGAATTGATAATGGCAGAGAGCGAGGAGATGGTGGAGAAGAATGGAAAGCACTGGCAGAAGGAAAGGGGACAAGGTATTTTAGAGAGTGGGAAGAAGTGGGAGTGGATGGCAAATCTGAATTCCTTACAGAGGATCCACATACAGGGTTTACGTAAATACCTCACAGACTAGCACTGACCCTTTAGAGTTGCTTCTCATGACAACCTGGTTTATAGCCCTGCTGTTCTCTCTCCCTTCTATTCTCCCTTCAAGCACCCATCACAATCAGCACTTATATATGTGTCTGACTCCCTCACTAGGACAGAAGCTGCATGAGGGCAGGAAACGTATCTGTCATGGTCACTGCTGTGTTGACTTTCTATTAATTCCATGATACATAATACACAGTAATTGTGCCAGAAATATCTGTGGATTGGACAAGTCAGGATAGGCATAAGAACATATTTAAGATTATCTGTCCTCATTGATTAGAATTCCAGTACTGAAACTGCCCTGATCTCTCTTAGCCTACCTGCTGTTCTCACTTAAATGGAGCTCTAGAATGAATTGTTGCTCAACAGTCCTCATACCTTCATAAGATCTCACTGATATTTGGGGGTTTTCAATCTACTTCGGATGATATAACAGCCAAATCTACCCACATCACTAAACCCAATCAGCCAGACTGTCATTCTTACTCTGATGCTATTTAGAATGTGCAATGAGCCACTGGATTCCACTTCCTAAAAACTAATTTCCCTAGAGCTTTCACTCTATTATTTCATCAATGCCCCTGAGGTCAAAGACTATGATTTCCTCTCTCCTGAACAGTACAATGTCTCATTAAAACTTCTTCCCACAAGTCTGGGTATTTCTTTAGAAATGCAAGGAAGTTTCAAGGATCATGAAGGACCTTCAGTTCAATATATGCTATATTTAGCGCTTTGAGAGTAACAGCACAATCAAGTTCACTAATGACCTAGAAACAATTAATTCAATATAATTCTGATTTCTTCACCGACAGCAGGTCTTTCTTAGATTAAAAAAAAAGTGATCAAGCTTTTAAAAATGCATGTTCTCAACTATTTTTGATATATCCCAACAATCAAATTGGATTATTACATTTACATATGAATATGGGAAACTCTGATAATTTAATAATTCATAATTCTATATTTCCTGCTTCCACTTAAGAAGTGAAAGATGAGCAGTAATCATTCATTATTCTTTAATTCAACAAATATTTCTTAACAACCCCATGTTCTAGGAACTACTCTAGAAGCTGGGAATATAGCAGTGAGCTGTAAAATAGACCCGGATCCTCCTTCTAGCTGGGGGAGAAGGGACAGAAAGTAAAACAAAGAAGCAAAATCTACAGACTTATTTACACGGTAATAAGTTCTAAGGAGAAAAATTTTAAAGGAAGTGTCCTGAAGAGTTTCAGGAACAGGGATGGTGTGGATCTAATTATTAAAGAGGATGAACAGGAAAGACCTCACTAAAAATATTTGAATAAAGAACAAATGATATAAGGAAATAAAGCAGGGATTAAAGGGAGGTTCTGGTCTGAAGTAATGGAAATTACAAAGTCCCCAAAGCAGGACTGTGCTTGGAGAGTTGGAGGAATAGGAGGAAGTCAGTGTGACTGGACCACAGCAGGAAAAGGAACTGAATCAGCCAACAACCCACAGCGTTATAACAACCCACAGGTGATAGGCTGTTATAAGGATTTTAATTTTGATAATGATCAGAGGTCATTGAAAAGTTCTGAGTAAAGGACTGACCTGACACAATCTAGATTCAGTAGTGCCACTCCTGTTGTGTGGAGAGCAGACTGAAGTGGGCACAGGGGAGGGCAGGGCTGCACATCCAGAGAGACTGGTGACAAAGATCCATGGCCAGGACCAAGCTGGTAACAGTGGAGGTGGTAAGAAATGGTCAGATTCTGGGTTATATTCTACAAGGCAGCTGGCTGGATTTGCTAATTGAACTAGATGGGGAACAGGGTGGAGAGAAACGGGGAGAAGGTAGTGATCATTGCAAAGTTTGGCGTTGAGATGGGGAAGTGCATAGGAGAAGCTTGGTTTGGTAAAAAAAGAGCTAGACTTTGGTTATGGGAGAGTTAGGCTACAGATATATGGTAGACATCCAAGTGGAAATAGTAGGCAGGCAGTTCAATATTAAAGTCTCTATTCAGAGGAGAAGTCCAGGTTAGTGGTGGACATTTGACAATAGCCTATAGACTTTAAAGTTGTAGGATTACATGAGGTCAGGTAGGAGATATGCAGAAAAAGGACAGAAGAGTCCACTGACTAAGCTTGAGACACATCAATGCTAACAATCTGAGGAGCTAGGAAAGAAGCAACAAAGGAAAATGAGACTGAATAATCAAAGTAGAAAGGAAAACCAGGAGGATGAGATGCCCTGAAATCTTAGTAAAGACAGTATTTCTTCTTTGATTGGGCTTGAGTGTCAGTGTGGAGGCATACCTGCTTTGTAATTTTTATTTGGTCACAGGCTTCATATACCAATAAACTTCCACCTGGATGGCCATTCAACTTAGTTGCATATTTTGGAGAGTCAAGCAGCTGATGAAACAGAAACAATAAAGGAAGGAAAAGGATTTCAGAAGAGTCAAGATGATGGAATAGGAGGATGTGGAATTCATCTCTCCTCACAAGTACATCGAGAATGTATCTACACTTGGAGTAATTCTCACAGAGAACCTGTTGAACATGAGCAGAAGACTTCAGACACCCAAAAGGACAAGAAAAATCCCCTTGCCATTGGGAAAAATAAAATAAAGAAAAAACATAAAAGACAAATCAAAAAAGGGACCGGCACCCTGACAGGAAGGTGAAGGTGAGGAGAGATTCCAGCACTCAGAAAAACCCTGAAGGGTGAGGAAATTAGACAGGATACAAAGAGACCTTCAGGGGATTGAAGGGAAGGCAGCAGATAGTCTGTGGAAGCTGGACAAAGAAAGAACTGCACTCATGATCCGTGTCACAGCCCTGCGCACCCCAGTCTGAGTCGTGTGTCTCCTGTTGTGGACGGGGGAGGGTGCTGGAGAGTGAGGTTTGGAGTGAGGACCCAGGGAGGGGAGCTGTTGGCAGTGAAAAAGCCTGAAGGGGGAGGAGTAAAAAGCTCCACAACCACGAAAGTTTGCAGAGGAAGCCTAGGACACCAAAGAAGCAAGGTAGCATTGTTAAGTGGTGCCCAAGAGGTGGGGCCAACATTGCAACCCCCTTCCCCACCACAAGCTGCAGCCTCCATGGGCACTGGGAGTGGCACCCATCTGGGCAGGCTTGTCTGTCCCTCACACCAAAGCCTCCTCCTCAAGCCTGAGTAGGTTCCAGAGTCCTGCCCACTGCCCAGGCCAAAGCCTCCTCAGGAATAAGCCCTGAGTGCCCCTTTCTGAGACAGGAATCCACCAAAGCTGGGAGGGGCCGAGTGCTAAAGTGTGGGGTTAAGAGTGTATCTGGGACAAGGGCTGCTGTTAGCTGCGTGAAGACAACAAAGTGGGCGGGAGTGAGCCAGGACTGTCCCTAGAGGAAGTGTGGTCTGACTACACAACGAGGCACCACTGTTGAGTGGCATTCAAGAGACAGGGCCACCACTGCGCCTACTTGCTAGCCCCTGCCTCCATGGGCACCAGAAGGAACCTCCACCAGAGCGAGCATGTCCAAGTCTGAGGCAGCTCGCTGCCATTTGCCATCATCACAGACACTTTTGCACACACACCAGTTGTGGCCACCATCCCCCTGTTGGGTCTGAGTAAGTGTGCTCTAATCAGCTGTTGCTTTGGCCTCCCTGTCCCCTGGGCAGAGAACAGATGGCACCCAGGAAGATGTGGGGCAAAACCAAAGCTGAGCTCCAAGGGTGGTATGACTAAGGTGAAGGAATGGAAATCTCTCTGTCCACCTGTACATGCCACAGATCAAATCCCTGCAATCAGCTTGATAAATCTTGCACCAGTGGAATATCTGAACAGACAGTGAGTGCTCCCACAACTGAGACCAGTCTAGCTTAGCAGCAGTGGACTTTGGGGACAAGTACTTGAGGGATTTGAGAAAGGTCAGAGTCTGAGCCAGCTCCACAGTGCCCACAGCAATCCAGATACCTAGCAAGTGGTGGCATAGGGCCTCCTGGCGAGGCAGAGGCTGGCTGTGGCTCACTGTGGAGCAAGGACACCGACAGAGGAGGCCACAGGAAAACATTACTACTATTATGCTTTCTTTGTTTCATTATGTTCAGTTGTTTTATTATTTTTTATCTTTAATTTTTTCTCTATATTTACTTTTTTGTTGTTTTGTATTTCTTGTTTTGTTCTTTTTGTTTTTGATAATTTTTATGTGTTTGCTTTAGGTTTCCTCTGCCATTTTTTAGTTTACTGTTTGTTTTGTTCATCAATTTTATTGTTTGTTTATTTAGTCTTTATTGATTGTTTTCATGTTTTAGTTTTTCATCCCCTTGGGTTTGTTTTTTTTTTTTGGTTGTTTGTTTTTCATTTTTCTTCTTTTTCTGGTATTGATACTATTGTTGTTTTGTTTTGGCTGTATATTTTGGGTTTTGTCTTTTCATCTTCTTTTTCTTTCTTTTTTCATTCATTTTTCTCTGGCTGTGCTGTGTGGCTTGTGGGCTCTTGGCTGCTTAGCCATGGGTCAGCACCTCCGAGGTGGGAGCACTAAATCGAGGGTGCTGGATCACCAGAGACTTTCTGGGTCTAGGGAATATTAATCAGCATGCCCTCTCCCAGTGGTATCCATCTCAACACCAAGACTTGGCTCTAGTCAATTGCCTGCAGGTTCCAATCCTGGACACCTCATGCCAAACAACCAGTAACATAGGAATACAGCCCTACTCATCAGCAAGTAGGCTGCCTGAAGTCATAGTAAACCCACAGAAACCTCAAAATACACCGTCTAACATAGCCCTGACCATTAGAAGGAAAAGACTTAGAACACCCACCAGAACATAGGCACTAGTCCCTCCCACCAGGACAACTACACAAGCCCCTGGACCAAACTTGCCCTCCAGTGGACAGAGAACAGAAGCAAGAAGAACTAAAACTCTGCAACCTGTAGAAAAGAGACCATAAATACAGTAAGTTAGGCAAAAATGAGATGATAGAGAAATATGTTGCAGATGTAAGGAGTAAGGTGAAAATGAGCAAGATCAACTAAATAAAGAGGACATAGGCAATCTACCTGAAAAAGAATTCAGAGTAATGACAGTAAAGATGATCCAAGACCTCAGAAATAGAATGGAGCCACAGATCAAGAAGATAAAAGAAATGTTTAATAAGGAGCTAGAAGAACTAAAGAACAATCAGTGATGAACAACACAATAACTGAAATGAAAAAATAAACTAGAAGGAATCAATAACAGAGGAACAGATAAGTAAGCTAAAAGGTAGAATGGTGAAAATAACTGCTGCAGAGCATAAGAAAAAGAAAGAAAATAAATGAAGACAATCTCAGAGACCTCTGGAAAAACATTAAAAGCAACAACATTTTAAATTATAGGGGCTCCAGAAGAAGCGAAGAGAAAGGGTCTGAGAAAAGATTTGAAGAGATTATAGTCAAAAACTTCCCTAACATGGGAACTTCCAGATGTTCAAGCTGGATTTTAAACAGGCAGAGGAACCAGAGATCAAATTGACAACATCCACTGGATCATCGAAAAAGGAAGAGAATTCCATAAAATCATCTACTTTCGCTTCAATGACTACGCCAAAGCCTTTGACTGTGTGGATCACAACAAACTGTGGACAATTCTTCAAGAGATGGGAATACCAGACCACCTTACCTGCCCCCTGAGAAATCTGTATGCAGGTCCAGAAGCAACAATTAGAACTGGACATGGAACAATGGACTGTTTTCAAACTAGGAAAGGAATATGTCAAGGATGTATATTGTCACCTTGCTTATTTAACTATATGCAGAGTACATCATGCAAAATGCTGACTGGATGAAGCACAAGCTGGAGTCAAGATTGCCAGGAGAAATATTAATAACCTCAGATATGCAGATGGCAACATCCTTATGTAGAAAGCAAAGAGGAACTAAAGAGCCTCTTGATGAAAGTGAAAGAGGAGAGTGAAAAAGTTGGCTTAAAACTCAACATTAAGAAAACTAAGATCATGGCAATCAGTCCCATCACTTCATAAGGAACTAGATGAGGAAACAATGGAAACAGTGACAGACTTTATTTTTGGGGCTCCAAAACCACTGCAGATGGTGATTGCAGCCGTGAAATTAAAAGATGTTTGCTTCTTGGAAGAAAAACTACAACAAACTTAGACAGTATATTTAAGCAAAGACATTACTTTGCTAACAAAGAACCATCTAGTCAAAGCTATGGTTTTTCCAGTAGTCATGTATGGATGTGAGAGTCAGATCATAAAGAAAGCTGAGCACCAAAGAATTGATACTTTTGAGCTGTGGTGTTGGAGCAAACTCTTGAGAGTACCCTGGACTGCAAGGAGATCCAACCAGTCCATCCTAAAGGAAATCAGTCCTGAATATTCACTGGAAGGACTGATACTGAAGCTGAAACTCCAATACTTTGGCCACCTGATGCAAAGAGCTGACTCAGTGGAAAAGACCCTGATGCTGGGAAAGACTGAAGGCAGAAGAGGATGACAGAGAATGAGATAGTTGGATGGCATCACCGAGACAAAACATGAGTTTCAGCAAGCTCCTGGAGATGGTGATAGATAGGTAAGCCTTGAGTGCTGCAATCCATGGGGGTCACAAAGAGTTCACAACTGAGCTACTGAACAACAAATATTAACACATATATGTGTAATCTACAAAAATGGTAAATGATCTTATTTGCAAAGCCAAACAGACACAGATAGAGATCAAACATAAGATACCAAAAGGGAATGGGAGGGTGAATGAGGAGATGGAGATCTACATATACACATGCTGCTGCTTCTGCTGCTGCTGCTGCTAAGTCACTTCAGTCGTGTCTGACTCTGTGCGACCCCACAGACGGCAGCCCACCAGGCTCCCCCGTCCCTGAGATTCTCCAGGCAAGAACACTGGAGTGGGTTGCCATTTCCTTCTCTAATGCATGAAAGTGAAAAGTGAAAGTGAAGTCGCTCAGTCGTGACTCTTCACGACCCCGTGGACTGCACCCTACCATAAGGCTCCTCCATCTATGGGATTTCCCAGGCAAGAGTACTGGAGCAGGGTGTCATTGCCTTCTCCCATATACACATGACTATATATAAAATAGCTAACTAATGAGAGCCACCGTATGGCACAGGGAACTCATTGAATGTTCCTTGGTGACCTAGATGGGGAGTAAATCCATAAAGGACAGGATATATGTATACATATGGCTGATTCGTTTTGCTGTACAGCAGAAACTGAGAAAGAAGTGCAAAATGATAATAAATTATTTTAAAAAATGGTTTGACAAAAAAAGGAAATGAGATGCCAGAAATTATGAAATCTGCAAAATTAACCAACTCTAAATTAGTTCACCAAAATTAAATTCTCTTAAGACTGTTATCAAATTATGTTAATAATGTTACACAATGGAAACTATTTTAATCTTTGGCTCACAGTTTTTTTAAAAAATGAATTATCTGAATTACAGTTTACTAAGAGAGAAAACTGTTCTCCACTCACATTTCACAACACACTTGTATAAGTTAAACATACTTCCAAACAACCACATAATTTAAATAAATTGTGGTCTATTTTTTAGTTTCTGCCCTGATGGAATTGACCTGTCCATGGGATACACATTTTGTTCAAAGAATACTCTGTGGTTATGTTACCCTGTAGGAAAACAGCATTTTAAAATGGAAAATATATAGAATTAGATAGCAAGAGAATTATGCTGGAGAAAACATCTTACTTTTGGAGAAAAACTAGAACTGAATTTTATGCCCATTTTCTTTTTTTTTTGCCTGCATAATATGTGTTATTTTTTTATTTTTAAAATATAAATTTATTTATTTTAATTGGAGGCTAAATTAGTTTACAATATTATATTGGTTTTGCCATACATCAACATGTATCTGCCATGGGTGTACACATGTTCCTCATCCTGAACCTCCCTCCCACATCCCTCCCCGCACCATCCCTCTGGGTCATCCCAGTGCACCAGCCCCAAGCATCCTGTATCCTGCATCGAACCTGGACTGGCAAGTCATTTCTTATATACTATTACACATGTTTCAGTGCCATTAGTCATGCTTTGTGTTATAATAGCAATTAGGGTTTGGTTTGGTTTGGTTTGGTTTTTACTAAAAACTCAAGTCAAAGATTTCTTTCAAGTGTGTAAATGATGAATGAAAAGATAAAATAGAGCTACACGGGCTATATGCCAGCACTGCTTTTATTACTGAACACTATCAGAGCTCAGACCTATCACCAGATATATATTACTGCAACTAAGGCAACAATATTCAAAGTTACACGTAATTCCATTTTTATTTTTTATGAATGGAGTTTATAATGCCAGACACATTTATTTAATCAGATGTATTATACATTTTAAAGCATTTTTTTAAATGACACAATATTACAGACTGTCAATGAATTACTCTGACATAGGAATAATGTCCTTTTTAGGGAGTGAAAATTTTAAAAGGACCAGGTGTTTTTCTGGTCTTTCACCTGGAAGGGACTTAACTTTAAATCCACAGGGCCTCAGGCCACTGTGCAGATACTCAAAATATTCAAAATGTGGCTTTCAGATATTTTTAATGTTAAATATTCTCGTTCCAACCCTGCACATGTTACTGGGATGCCAATAGTATATGTACATGTTAGGCTAGAATTTGGAGTTTATAAATTTTGAATCTATTCCAAGGTTTCCTAGGACATATTAGAAAATATGAAACTGCCCCCGTTATGTTTGAATTCTGAGTGTTCCTGGTACACTCTGACTTTCTGGTTCAGAGATAAATGCTTGAAGTGGCCTCGTAAACTTTACGGTTTCTGGGACATTCAATATCTTCCTACGACATTTTGATGAGTCTAGTGTAAATGAATCATAAGCACATGGATTAAATCCCCCATGAACCACTCAAGGCTATGAGACACCTTAGGAAACAGCAGACTCAAACATGCCTCGCTGACCCCTCAACATTTTCAGGATACTCAGTGTACACAGACTCAGTGAGTACATTCAAAACAAGATCAATGTGACCAAAAGTGCTCATGTTTTCTTGAACTTGTCTTGCTGCCCCTTCCATTGTGATGAAGGGAACCTCATCAAACATCACAGTTCACCCTGCAGTCTCTGCGGCCCCAGATAATCTGACATCCTGGTTTTGCTATAGGCTTGTTTTGAACATAACCCTGCTGCTGCTTCTGCTAAGTCGCTTCAGTCATGTCTGACTCCGTGCGACCCCACAGACGGCAGCCCACCAGACTCCCCTGTCCCTGGGATTCCCCAGGCAAGAACACCGGAGTGGGTTGCCATTTCCTTCTCCAATGCAGGAAAGTGAAAAGTGAAAGTGAAGTCGCTCAGTCGTGTCTGACTCCTTGCGACCCCATGGACTGCAGCCCACCAGGCCGCTCCGTCCATGCGATTTGCCAGGCAAGAGTACTGGAGCGGGGTGCCATTGCCTTCTCCGAACATAACCCTAGGTAGTTTAAAATTCTTTAGACTACCCACCTTACACTCTCGACTTTCTAGTTAACTAGACAGAACTGAGTTTATACCAAAAGAGAATTATGTTGTGAATTATTAAACTGGGTTCTCTCCTCAAAATATTTAAAGATTTATAAAATATCACCAACATTTTATGAAGTTCTTTCCTCCCACCTGATTCCTTAAATCTATGTTCAGGGAAAAATAATTATTTATGCTTGATACATTCAAAATCAATTGTGTATATGAGATATGGTGAAATATCTGATGGGTATAATGATTTTATAATAGTACTTGAAAGGCCTTAGAAAGGATCTAGTTTACACCAGTCTAATCTAACTTAGTCTTTCAAGTAGGGAGTTTCCAATAGACTTAGTAAATTGTCACAGATGTACTCAAAATGGTCTTCCAGGGCTTAGGAAAAGTGTATCTTCTGTAAGTGTCCACAATCTGTCTGAACAGTAAAATCAAGCTACAAGGCCTCTAACTCCCAGTGGAAGTCAACTATGTTTGCAAACATGCTATTTTTAAAAAATATTTTACACTGTAATTTACAATGGAATTTCAAAAATGCAGTCATTCCCACCCATTTGATTCTTACTTTACTTTACATATAAACCAGTTGTTTTTCCATTTTGAAGAATTTAGCACAGTACTGTGGTGTTTCAGCACTTTCTTTCCATTTCAAAAATGAGCCAAGTATTGATGTGGTTAGATCTATGACTCTTCAAACCATTAGAAATTATAACTGTGTGATAAATATAGCAATTTCCAAATTGGCAACTCATATTGAATTAAAGAATTAGGAACTATCTATAAAAAAGCTATCTCCAAGTCATCAGAGTTTCTACAATGACATAAAGTACACTAGCAGTTCTCCCAAACCATGGGCCCTGGTCTTTTCCAATTTTATTTGTGAAAATAAAGTTAATCTAAAATTTAATATTCTGGCAAGTTGCACACAGAATTGCTTCTGTGGATTTTGGTATAAAGCTGCTCCCATGGAAATTATAGTTCTTTTTTTCTTCTACTTTATGTATTTCAAGAGCTAAAATTAATATGAGAAAGGATTCTTGTACATATGTTAGGTTGGCCAAAAGTCCATACATGACATCTTATAGAAAAAAATCTGAATGGCTTTTTTGGCCAACCCTATACATATTCTAACAAAGATAATCAAGTGTTTAAAGTGTTTAACTTATCAGTGTATTATTTAGATTTAATAATGATACAGCTATCCAAGATTTTAAAGTATTTGATAATATGAGGACATAATATTTTGTATTTACTGTCATTTAAAAAAAAATCCATCAAATTTCTTATTTCCAGTTGTTGAGGGTATAGATTGTCTCTTTATTTGCTATCAACATTATGACTAATATATATCTATCTTTCAACATTTCGAAAAGTTTTATTTTCAATAGGTACATTTCCAACATTTCTCTCCCAAAGCAAACTCTGGGAGATGGTGAAGGACAGGGAAGCCTGGCGTGCTGCAGTCCAAGGGGTCACAAAGAGGAGGATGCGACTTAGCAACAGCGAGCAACAATATTTCTCTGGGTAAACTGGATACAGAGAGAACTGCTACGGCTGAGAATCTACAACCATGCAGAGCACAATTTGGAAACCAGTGCTGCAGCCTGTATAATAAAAGTTATTTACTTAACACTCTTCCACGGTCACCACACTAAACATTATACTATAACATGCATAAGTAAGAGATGAAAAGCTAGTACTGATCTATGAATCTGACAATGATAGCACCATGAATAAATTGAAGAGTTAGTTGCTCAGTTACCTCCAACTCTTTGCCACCCCATGGACTGTATACTGCCAGGCTTCTCTGTCTGTGGGATTTCCCGGGCAAGAATACTATAATGGGTTGCCATTTTCTTTTCCAGGGGATCTTCCTGACCAAGGAATCTAACCTGAGTCTCCTGCATCTCCTGCATTGCTGGTGGAATCTTTAGAACTCTTTACCTTCTGTGTATTAATACATTAGGTCCCAGAATTAATTCTTCTTATAACTGAAAGTGATTGCACCCTTTGATCAATATCTTCCCCGACCCCTAGCCTCTGTTACTGTGAGTTCAACCTTTACCATTTTTTTTTCTTTTTTAGATTTCACATATTAGTGAGATCATGCAGTGCTTGCCTTTACTGCATCTGGCTTATTTCAACTTAGCCTGATGTCCTCCAGGTTTATCCATGTTGTCATGAAGACTGAAGTTAAAGAACCAATACATGGAGAGCCAACGACACAAGAAGAATTACAGGTGAAAGAGCAAGTCCACTAAAGAGGAAAAGATAGGATTCCAGGCACAGCGGTTCTTGGGCACAGGCACAGGGGAGAGAAGGGCCCTTGAATGGGAGAAATGGAGACACAGCTGACCAGAGGAACAAATCGTGTTTGGGAGCACTGAGGCTCCCTTCAGCTGAGACTAGAGACTATGACTTTGCTGTGGCACCACTGTAGGTGACCGTAATTTCCTCTGTAAATACTAGGGGTCAAAACAGGGAGAGCGCCAGGTAGAGTAATCTTGACTTTGAACTTGCTACTAGGGAAGAGCAACAGTGAAGGTTTTAGCAGTAGAGCAGTTGAAATATCAGACTACTGGGTCTTCCATGTAATGAGAGGCATGAAAAAGAAAGGAAGATATGCTGAGGATGTGGGATGTTTAGGATTTCAAGGTTGGTTGGAGCAGTTCTAGAAAATCACAAGGTTTGACAGTGGCCATGGGAGTGAGTGGTCAAGGTCAATGGATCTGAGGAAGGTTGAGGATGAGGGGAAATGGCTGTGATTCTCATTCTTGGCTGCACATTAGAATCACTTGGAGAGCTAGAAAAACTCGATACACAGGCCCAGGTGAAATCAGAACCTTTGAGGACGGATATTTTTTAAATGCACAAAGGCTAAGAACCACAAAGCTCAGTTGCTGCCTGTTTTGCCTAATTGGAGTCCAAATTCACTCAAGACAGTAAATTACAAGGATATTTTTGTTTTAGAACTCTTAATGAAGAAAACATTATGGAAGATGAAGGCAATGGCAAAATTGCCAGCATGGAAAGCAATAAACAATTTCAAACTCTGTTAAGTATGCTGTGGTTTATATTAAAAGATAAATGGAACTAGGATTGCGCTGTCCGAATTCTTTCCCATAGGAACCTAGAAAAACATTTAAAACCCTAATTCCTTCTATGCTCCCCGAGACTTGGAGTGCAAACATATTCCTACTCTACTTTTTAAAAGTTCAGTCAGGCCAGGCTAGAGCTATAGGCCTACAAAACACTCCCAGACTCAACATTGCAATCATTTCCTTCCTTGATTTGAGATTGTTGTCTTGGATTTAGGTTCTTAGACTGGGATCTGTCCTTGCTAGTTTTTCAAACCCCACTAAGCCCCAGCAAATTGCAAATTTGGAAAACTCAGCAGTGGCCACAGGATTAGAAAAGGTCCATTTTCATTCCAATCCCAAAGAAAGGCAATGCGAACGAATGTTCAAACTACTGCACAATTACACTCAACTCACATGCTAGCAAAGTAATACTCAAAATTCTCCAAGTCAGGCTTCAACAGTGTGTGAACTGTGAATTTCCAGATGTTCAAGCTGGATTCAGAAAAGGCAGAAGAACCAGAGATCAAATTGATAACATCCACTGCAACACTGAAAAAGCAAGAGAGTTCCAGAAAAACATCTACTTCTGCTTTATTGACTACGCCAAACCCTTTGACTGTGTGGATTACAACAAACTGTGGACAATTCTTCAAGAGATGGGAATACCAGACCACCTGACCGGCCTCTTGAGAAATCTGTATGCAGGTCAGGAAGCAACAGCTAGAACTGGACATGGAGCAACAGACTGGTTCCAAAAAGGAAAAGGAGTACGTCAAGGCTGCATATTGTCACCCTGCTATTTAACTTATATACAGAGTACATCATGAGAAATCCCAGACTGGATGAAGCACAAGCTGGAATCAAGATTGCCAGGAGAAATATCAATAGCCTCAGATATGCAGATGACACCACTCTTATGTACAAAGTGAAGAGGAACTAAAGAGCCTCTTGATGAAAGTGAAAGAGGAGAGTGAAAAAGTTGGCTTAAAACTCAACATTCAGAAAACTAAGATCATGGTATCTGGTCCCATCATATCATGGCAAATAGATGGGGAAACAATGGAAACAGTGAGAGACTTTATTTATGGGGGGCTCCAAAATCACTGCAGATGGTGACTGCAGCCATAAATTAAAAGATGTTTGCTCCTTGGAAGAAAAGCTATGACCAACCTCAGTTCAGTTCAGTTCAGTCACTCAGTCATGTCTGACTCTTTGCACGGACTCCAGCATGCCAGGCCTCCCTGTCCATCACCAACTCCTGGAGTCCACCCAAACCCATGTCCATTGAGTCGGTGATGCCATCCAACCATCTCATCTCTGCCGTCCCCTTCTCCTCTTGCCCTCAATCTTTCCTAGCATCAGGGTCTTTTCAAATGAGTCAGCTCTTTGCATCAGGTAGCCAAAGTATTAGAGTTTCAGCTTCAACAGCAGTCCTTCCAATGAACATCCAGGTCTGATCTCCTTTAGGATGGACTGGTTGGTGCTCAGCTTTCTTTACAGTCCAACTCTCACATCCATACACAGCATATAAAAAGTAAAGACATTACTTTGCCAACAAATGCCTGTCTAGTCAAAGCTATGGTTTTCCCAGTAGTCATGTATGGATGTGAGAGCTGGACTATAAAGAAAGCTGAGGACTGAAGAATTTATGCTTTTGAACTGTGGTGTTGGAGAAGACTCTTGAGAGTCTCTTGCAGTCCACGGGTCGCAAAGAGTTAGACACGACCAAGTGACTGAAATGAACTTAGATGTTCATCCAGGTGAAGGTTTTGAATACAATTAGAAACCAAATCTGTGAGGTCCATAAATGATCCTTCAGCTTATCAAAGCAGTCAAATAACGACTGGGTGTTCTTGGCATTGTGGCTAATTTCAGGTAGTTTTTGCTGATTAAATCTGAGTGACATTTTTACTCCCTGTTCTCTCCCCTGCAGTGACAAAGCCCCAGTACTTTACCCTGAGGGGTCTAGGGTTGAAAATAATTGTAATTATAAATAAAAACACTCATAATAATAAACAAAAACACTCATAACTAGCAAGTCTGACTTTTAACATATCAAGAGTTCCTTAGATTCAGGTATCTAAATGATTTTACTTGATTTTTTTCCCTAACATAATAAATCAGCAAAGAATAATATATACAAAGAATACGGTATACAAAGATGTATACCTATGCTAGTGAGTGACGTTGATAAAGGGGCAGGCTGTGCATGGTGATGGGCACGAGGTATGCGGGAAATCTCTGTCACTCCCTCTCAATTTGCTGTAAACCTAAAACTGATCTAAAAAATAATAATAAAAAGAAAGTGACCTAAGGCTTCAGAAGATAAAACTTTGCTGAAGTTAAATCTGAAATTAACCTGCACACTAGACTCCAAGTTCAAAATCAGATATTTTGACTCAGAAGACAGAACTCCTACTACACTATTTTCATATATATATATATATACACACACACATATATATGATTCATATATATATATTCATTCATATATATATATATATATATATATATATATACACACACACACACACACAAAGAATATGTGTAAATGCAGACATGTATATTTTAAGACAAAACATACAATTCCAGGAAAAAAGTATTTGGTAGCTGTCACTAATCATGTGAGATAAATTTAATATATATTTAATTCTATTATAATTTACTGTAGAAAGGCATGCCAGAGTTATTATTACATCAAAAAACAAAACAAGCAAACAGAACAAAATGAATAAGAGCAAAACATTCAGCTCCCATCTGACATCCCCCTCTGCCGAGACGTTTTTTGTAGCTCATCTCCATTCAAGTTCAGATCTCAAGTTTGAAGATATTGGCTACCTTGATGGATGTATGGCTGTTGTTATCTTCCATTTTCACAATGGCTTCTCCTTTTTTTTTTTTTTTTTCCAGACATACATCTAGCTCTCTCCCTTTCATCCAAATGAAGAGGGGTTACTCTTCATCCCTCCGTGACCAGTCTTAAGGAAGCCGTGCCACAGTTGTTAAAGCCAGGTATCTGATCAGCACCACACGATGGTACTTTAGAATGACTGAGGCTATTAGCCTGAGACTCACCATCAACCCAATTCTCAGTTGGCAGAAGGCCTGAGAATCTAGAAACAGAATCTGAGAATCTAGAACCTGAGAAAGTATTTTAAATTGTTCCCAATACATCATTACTCCAAAGCTCTGAATGGTGTCTCAGGGTTGGTACTTACTAAATCTAGCTCATTTCCCATGATCAACACCTCTCTCCAGTCTTCCTGTTAAATTCCTGATCCTTTATCTCTGCAATCAATACCTAAGATGAAAACCCCTTTGGCTTTGTTCTTACCTTATCCCATTGATACTAAGATGCTACTGATGGTGAGACACATCATCAATTTGTTAACAGTTTTTCATGAGAAAAAAAATAAACCCTACCTTTTTAAGTGAGCACATCAATTGCATGACTCATCCTAATTTCAGAAATGCTATAATAAAAGAATACTTCAAATTGTCAAAATACAGAATGTCCTTGGCCATATCCTCATTCAGCACAGTTTTCTTCCGCTTCAGTATTTTCTGTAGCACCATACTCTCACATACACTATACCTCTAGCATAGCACCATCCATTAGAATATTCTACAGTGAGAAAAATGTTCTAAACTCTCTGCTGCCCACTATGTAGAATTACATGTGTCTATTAAACACTTGAAATGTAGCTAGTGTAACTGAGGCAATAAATATTTTAATCTTATTTTACCTGAACATGTAAATGACCATATGTGGCTAGTGGCTACGGTATTGGTTAGCACAATTCTAGAATCCCAGAACTAGAATCCTTAAGTTCCATTAAATGGACACTATTCCTACAATTTTTTAAATGGACTTATGTTTCTCCTGTTACTGAAACTTGACAAGTAGTTAACAATCACTGGTTCTCCATTGCCCTTCTAGTCTACCATTCCAATAGCTTCCTTCAACTAACTCTGTCTCCCCTTTGGAGTCTATCAGATCAGATCAGTCGCTCAGTCGTGTCCGACTCTTTGCGACCCCATGAATCGCAGCACGCCAGGCGTCCCTGTCCATCACTAACTCCCGGAGTTCACTGAGACTCACGTCCATCGAGTCAGTGATGCCACCCAGCCATCTCATCCTCTGTTGTCCCCTTCTCCTCCTGCCCCCAATCCCTCCCAGCATCACAGTCTTTTCCAATGAGTCAACTCTTTGCATGAGGTGGCCAAAGTACTGGAGTTTCAGCTTTAGCATCATTCCTTCCAAAGAAAGCCCAGGGCTGATCTCCTTCAAAATGGACTGGTTGGATCTCCTTGCAGTCCAAGGGACTCTCAAGAGTCTTCTCCAACACCACAGTTCAAAAGCATCAATTCTTCAGCGCTCAGCCTTCTTCACAGTCCAACTCTCACATCCATACATGACCACAGGAAAAACCATAGTCTTGACTAGATGAACCTTTGTTGGCAAAGTCATGTCTCTGCTTTTGAATATGCTATCTAGGTTGGTCATAACTTTCCTTCCAAGGAGTAAGCGTCTTTTAATTTCATGGCTGCAGTCACCATCTGCAGTGATTTTGGAGCCCAGAAAAATAAAGTCTGACACTGTTTCCAATGTTTCCCCATCTATTCCCCATGAAGTGGTGGGACCGGATGCCATGATCTTCGTTTTCTGAATGTTGAGCTTTAAGCCAACTTCTTCACTCTCCACTTTCACTTTCATCAAGAGGCTTTTGAGTTCCTCTTCACTTCCTGCCATAAGGGTGGTGTCATCTGCATATCTGAGGTTATTGATATTTCTCCCGGCAATCTTGATTCCAGCTTGTGTTTCTTCCAGTCCAGAGTTTCTCATGATGTACTCTGCATATAAATTAAATAAACAGGGTGACAGTATACAGCCTTGACGAACTTCTTTTCCTATTTGGAACCAGTCTGTTGTTCCATGTCCAGTTCTAACTGTTGCTTCCTGACCTGCATACAAATTTCTCAAGAGGCAGGTCAGGTAGTCTGGTATTCCCATCTCTTTCAGAATTTTCCACAGTTTATTGTGATCCACACAGTCAAAGGCTTTGGCATAGTCAATAAAACAGAAATAGATGTTTTTCTGGAACTCTCTTGCTTTTTCCATGATCCAGCAGATATTAGCAATTTGATCTCTGGTTCTTCTGCCTTTTCTAAAACCAGCTTGAACATCAGGGAGTTCATGGTTCACATATTGCTGAAGCCTGGCTTGGAGAATTTTGAGCATTACTTTACTAGCGTGTGGAGTCTATACCATCTGCTATTTTCTAATATCTAAAACTTCTTTCAACAGTGCATAAGACTGTTATGCGTGGGCCATACTTTTTCTTTCTGTCCTAGTGGGTACTGTTGCTACCAATACAACCTTAATCATGGTGATAATTTTTTTTCATATTCATTTCCACCTCACTTTGGAAAGCCTAAGTCATGCAGATGGTCATCTCTAATTCTGCCCTCTAATACTTTAAGTTCTGCAGTCCCCATCCATCTCCAAGACTTAAAAAACAGTCACAATTTCCAACTCTAACTAGATCTGTTATTTTCCTACTTAAACTTCCTAGCTCACTCTGAACTTGATGCATACCTTTGTGAGAATAACCAGATCAGAGAGCATTCATTTCTGACTTTCTATAAATCTTGATGTCCACTGCTTTCTCTGTACCTTTCAGGCTGTTGAGTACTATTATTAGAAAAAGGATTAACCATGTTAACTGGGTATTCCATGCATAATGCTATTTACTTTTATCAGGAGTTCAATGCCAGGAGTGGAGTTCTATTATTCAACAAAAATCATTATATTATGTTTAAGTTCACAACCTTATCTCATTTACCTTTACTGTTATTTTCTAAATAATAATAATAATACAAAAGCTAAGATTTCTGAATACTTATAATGTGTCAGGTACTAGTCTAAGCATAATATATGTGTTTTTAATATTCGTGTGGGCCCTGTTCTATTGGTCCTACCATTTTTGTCACTTTAGAGAAGAAGAAATATATACAAAATGGTCTCATTACTATGACAGGATAAAATCTGCTTTACATGAACTGGCTCAACATCTCTCATCTGAAACCACTACTTGTTCTCTTTCCTTTTTCTGTTTTTCAGAGAAATAATGTTTCCCCTTTCCAAAGTAAATCAATCCATGCATTCTCTTAATTCTACCTTTGAGGATCTTTCTCTTGATTCTATCTGCACTTTCATCCTTTGGCACTTTCTCCTTCTCTTCCTTTGACACATTCATTTTCTCCCTCCTTCATATGTCCCTGTCCCTACTCAAAGTGTTTCTCCCCACTCTGCCCACAAATTCTCATTTAGAAACCCCAAACCAAAAAAGTCCTCTCTCAAATTTACCTGTTTGTTTTTTCCCCAGTCTCCTCCCTTTCCTTTTTCACCCCTTCAGTCCCGTGAAACAATGGGGGAGCAGTGCAGTCCAGGACCAAGCCTGACCTCAGGCAGTGGTGAAGTAGGAGTCCATACATACACTGTGGCACAGATATATAGTAGCGTTCAGCTTTAACATGCAGCAAGCTAAGTATCCAGGCAGACCCATGCACAGAGTTATGATATGGCCTCTGCCTCTGGATCCAACCTCTGGTGGCTCAGACAGAAAAGAATCTGCCTACAATGTAGGAGACCTGGGTTCAATCCCTGGGTTGGGAAGATCCCTGGAGAAGGGAACGGCTACCCACTCCACTATTCTTGCCTGGAGAATTCCATGGACAGACAAGCCTTGGTGGGGTACAGTCCATGGGATCACAAAGAGTCGGACATGACTGCGTGACTAATACTTTAATACTTTCACTTATAATTAAGAATTATTTCACATAACTTTTCAATTATCTGGTTATTTCTTCATTTTACCTGATAGTTCATTTCTCAAATGATAAAATTCTTAGCATTCCTTCATATCCTTATAATCTTATATCTGTCTGTATCAGTTCTCATTTTTATATTTCAGTTCCTAAGATATTATTATTAGATCAAATCTGAACATGGTATTATTTGTCTTAGCATTTCAATATAAGGTGATGAGTCATCTCATCCCACCAGTCACTCTCTTTTATGTTCTTTCTGTTGTTTAATTAACTGACAAGAATTGTACCTCTTGGCTGATGCAGAATTCTAAGATGGCCCCACTGTGGTCAGCCTTGGTGTTACTCAATGATTATATTAAGTTACACAGAAAAAAGAATTTTTGTAGCTATAATTAAGGTTACTAATCAGTAGACATTATGATAGAGAAACTTTCCAGTATGTCTAGTCTTATGAGTTCTTTCAAAGTGATAGAGTTTTTTTGGAGGGGGGTGCGGTGTAACACATATAGGAAGTCAGAGAGATTAAAAATGTGTGAAAGTTTCGACAGGAAAGAGGTTCTCCAATGGTGGGTGGAGATGACCAACAGGTTAAGAACCTAAGATGAACCCTAGGAGGCCAGAGGAATCTCCAGCCAACAGCCAGCAAGAAAATGGGGACTTCAATCCTACAACTACAAGGAACTGAATTTTTCTAATGACATGATTGAGTCTGGAAGATGACCCTGAGCTCCAGATAAGAAAAGGTGGCCCACACCTTAATTTCAGTCTTGTGAGACTGAGCACGTAATGTGGCCATGCCAACCTGGATATCTGAGCTAAGAACTGTGAAAGTGTAAGTGTTAGTCACTCAGTCATGTCCAACTCTTTGAGACCCCATGGACTGTATCCCAACAGGCTCCTCTGTCCATGGAATTCTCCAGGCAAGAATACTGGTGTGGGTTGCCATGACCTTCTAGAGGCGATCTCCCCAACCCAGGGATTGAACCTGGGTCTCCCGCACTGCAGTCAGATTCTTTACCACCTGATCCAAAAATAAAGAAGGAAATGGGTGCTGTTTTAAGCTGCTAAGTGTGTGGTGATTTGTTAAGCAGCAACGTAGAACACAGACAAAAGCATCTGGATAAAGTGTTGCTGAGTCTTTTATATCTGTAGATAAGAGGAAGGAGTATTGCAGAGTTTTGAAACACTAATTTGCAAATTTTCTTTTAAAATAATGTCTCAATTCAGTTTTTTAACTCAATTAAGTTAAAAAATAAAGGGACTTTGCCAAAAGTCTTTTAAAAAATCAGTTAGACTGCCACATTAGTCAGAGATTCCTTAGAACATTTCAAAATAAGGTAATTTATTTAACTAATGGCTAGTGTCCTTATTTGTATTTAAATAATGTTTGCTGAATTCCATAAAGTCAGAGATGGAGACTTAAGTATTCAATGGGATGTGTTTTCCATATCTCAAACACTTAAATAAATATCTATTAGAAATTCAGGCAAAAATAGGGAATCATGGATTTGTTATTAAATGGCTGATAAGTTAAAGGGCAAATGGGTTACTTAACTAAGTTTTTAATTTGGAGATTCTGATTATATAAATTTTGGTGAAACAAACTCAAAGTTTGTTGTTTGCAAACACAGAAACAAAAATTTTTATAATAGCCTTCTAAAGTAAAATAAAAACACAATCAAAATATTAGTATTTTAATGATGAGAAATAAACATTAGTTTGTTTAGCTTTCATTGGTAAAAACATATTAAGAACCAAATCATGTCACAAGTCATTTGCAGCATGAGAATAGAGTCAATATTTTGATTAAATAAATTAAGGTAATAACCTTAATGAGCAGTGAACTGAAATACCAAAATGTAGTGATGAATGAAGGCATTCTGAGAGCCTGTGAAAGTACAAACTTCTATTGCTTCCTGTCCCTAAAACATAAATCTAATATTTTCCAACATAGCTTTTTCTTACTTTCACAATCCACAAATGGTAAAGCTTCTGTTTCTTTTGAAAAGTCCAATAGGCCCATGATGAAGTTCTGTATTTTGTATTTAATTGTTCACATTTCCTCTATTCAGTTGCTTGAGAATACTCTGCTCCACAACCACATTTAGGTAATAAACATAATAAACCTTATGGACTAAGAGTCTAGGTCTAGCCCCTTCAGTAGTATTTTTCATTCTTTAGGGTAAATATGCCTGGCTCACTTGAGGTAAGCAACGTTTCTCATGAATCAGTTAATTAAACTGAATTGTGATTAATTTGGTCAGATCAACACCCTTATAGTAGGGAATATCTATCCCGAGACCACCAATTCCTTTCAGAAAAGTGACCAAGCAGGTGGTATGGGTATTTTGCTACTGTTCGAATGAGGATTAAAATGACAAAAATAGAGGTGATTTTAAAAATCTAGGATTTATTTTTCCAAATAGGAGTATATTCTAAGTTCACTGTTATATACATTTATTATTTTATCATTATCTAGGCATTGCATTTTACATAAGCAATATGTTTTCCATAACTTTCTAATTGCATTTTTTCATTAGTTTTGCCTTCCGCTCCACTCCATCCTTTTTCTTTAACAGGTAGCATTGCTGAATCCATCACTAAGAAGTATACAGTCTGGGATTTCAGAAATATATTTGAAAGTGTGCTATTGCCCTGAAGTATGAGACAAATTTTTATATGAAGTGAAAAGAGTTTTCATAAAACTTTTGAGTCTAAGTTGTTACTCATATCAGAGGCTGAAAAAGAGTGGTGAAAATCTACATACTTCCCGGGGCTGAGAGAACTGAGCCCACACGCAGACACCTGCTGGCTCCTCGATAGCCACACCTGTACATCCATTTGCTCGTTAAGCAAAGAAATAGCTCCATTCTGTGTCCTTAAAGATTGCGTTTCTCAAAGAGCTATTTGTAAGTTTGTAAAACAGAATCTGTAGCTTAATCATCTACACCTACCTCTTACTCATCTGAATAGCAAAGAGGAACAGAATTAAAATTAAAAATTGCTGCTGCAGAATCCACAGCAATTATGTTAATGCGATTCTCAACACAATCCCTTTAGAGCTTTTTAAAACTTCAAGTTATATTTTTAATTTAATAACTGAAGAAAAGAATGTGTGTGATATACCTGTACCATAAGAAAGAAAAGGAAAAGAGATATGAGAGAGCTAGTACGCAGGGTAATGTGCTCGGATTCAATCAGGCAGCACTGGCTCAGTACTGCATTTTCTCTGACACCCTCATCTATGCACCCACGTAGATGGTTCTCTCTCCATGTCCAGCAATGTCCAAAAGCATCCTCTGCAATAATGAAGGTATTCTATATCTGCGCTGCCCATTAGACGCAAGTGGGTATTTAAATCTATTAAAACAAAATTTAAAACTGTTTCCTTCACATGTGGCTCGTGACTACTGATTTGCATCGAGAATGACCCTCTGTTTAAGATAGTTCTAGCACTTATCATTTTATTGGTGCTAGATCTTGAGCCAGAAAACTTATCTTTTTTTCTACAAATATTTATTTGAGGACTATTCTGTACCAGGCACATAGTGGGGCCCAGGATAGAATGATTCATAAAGCATGCTAGAGTGATAGAGAGACAAAAATAAGAAAATAATTATTTGATTACTTTTATTGTATATAGTTATACATTTTATTTGGGCTTCCCTGGTGGCTCAGACGCTAAAGAATCTGCCTGCAATACAGGAGACCCAAGTTTGATTCCTGGATCAGGAAGATCCCTTGGAGAAGGGAATGGCTACACACTCCAGTGTTCTGGCCTGAAGAATTCCATGGACAGAGGAGCCTGGTGGGCTATAGTCCAGGGGGTCACAAAGAGTGAGGCACAACTGAGTGACTAACACTTTCACTTTCATACATTTTATTTAGGGCAAGGAAATGGGTGTGTTGAGAAGGGCTAGTAGCATTTTTTAAAAAAGTGATCAAACAAGATCTCTCTGATAAAGCAGCCTTTGAACAGTGTAATGGGTTGAAATGCAGATGCTGATGTCCTCACCCTCCAGTACCTCAGAATGTGACTTTATTTGGAATTAGGATGGTTGCAGATATTAATTAGTTAAGATGAGGTCACACTAAAGGATGGTGGGCCCTAATCCTTCATGACTGGTGTCCTTATAAAAAAGAAAAATTTGGACACAGAACCACATACAAAGGAAAGACAAAAATACAGGGAGAACACCCTCCACTAGCCAAAAAGGGGCCTTACACAGACCTCCCCTCACAGCACTCAGAAGGAACCAACCTGCCAACACCTCAATCTCAGACTTCTTGCTTCCGCAAGACAATAAATTTCTATTGTTTCAACCACCTGGTCTGTGCTTTTTGTTACAGCAGCCCTAGCAAGCTAATACAAGTGGACTTGGATGGACAAGCGGTGTGAATTGTGCATGTCCTTTAATCCTCAAAGCTCTCCTATGGGTCAGGCATCAGAGCCCTAATTCAACAGATGAGTATTTTAAGGTTAAAGAGAGTAAGAAATCTGCCTGAGGAAATTTTGCTGTTCTGTGGCAGAGTCTAGACAGAAATCTGAGTTGGCCTGACTGCTGCACCTGAATGTTGTCTTCTTGATATTACTCTTTGACTGCTGGGCTTATCTTTTCCTGATTCCACAAATAGCTGCTTCAACACAAGCTAAAAAATTAATATTGTATGTTAATAACATTACCTTATACAGTAATGGCTGATATAGTGTTTTGCTTAAAATATAACTTTAAAATCTAGCAGAAATGTCTTATTTGGCTTTTTGTTTAAAACAAATTCTACTTTTAATTGTCTTAATAATATATAAATCTTGGCCTCTGGATTGTTTATATAGCTATACCTATCCATCTATTCGGAGAAGCAATGGCACCCCACTCCAGTACTTTTGCCTGGAAAATCCCATGGACGGAGGGGCCTGGTGGGCTGCAGTTCATGGGGTCGCTAGAGTCGGACACGACTGAGCGACTTCCCTTTCACTTTTCACTTTCATGCATTGGAGAAGGAAATGGCAACCCACTCCAGTGTTCTTGCCTGGAGAATCCCAGGGACGGGGGAGCCTGGTGATCTGCCGTCTATGGGGTCACACAGAGTCGGACACGACTGAAGCGACTTAGCAGCAGCAGCAGCATCCATCTATTATCTATATACATATTACATATGTACATACATAAACATACATGTTTAGGCTACTGTATGATATTTTAGGTAAGATTAAGCTGTGTTATGTAAAATGCACAATTTTCTTCTCTTAGTCTTTTTCCCCACCACTTTCTCTTGTCTTTCATGTGTACAAGTTGATATTCTTTTTTTACTTGCTTCAGAAGACAACAAATTGTTCAAAGTCTTATTTCAATGAGGATAGATAATTCCTTTGTTAATGGGCAAGTATGCATGTTCACAGACCCTCACCTTTGTCAGAAAAGCTCTGACATTCTCTTCTGGAGAGTATGTAAAGTCCACTTCTGAAAATATAAGTTCAACACTTGCTCTCCTGAGAATGGATGGCAGAGAGCTCTTATGAGAAGATAGTCTATGATTTGGTGTGCTCAGTTGATGAAAAGAAACCCTTTCAGTGGGCAGACACATTTATCCAAATGAAAAAGGCTTTTTAGAAATGTTCTAAATATGGCCTGACTTTAATCAAGCAATGCCATCTGTTCTGTAAGTGGCAAGGTCGCAACTTTTATAATAGGAATAGCATCCAATGCCAGAAATGAACATACAGAGATACAACTGCTGCCTGTACTAAATACTCCTCCATATATTCTAGGATGTAGATACAGATACAGGTATAAGTTATAGATAGATAGATAGATCTGTTAGCTTCAGTATGACCTTCATAGGAACTACTGTACCTTGTCCTGCTTACAAAGACAAAGAAGTCTTGCCACTGACCTGTTGTGGAATCTTTGCTAAGTCATTAAATTTTCTTAAGATTCATTTATAGCTTCTCTGTGTCACAGTTATGGTGAGGATAAAATGAGATCACGTTTGTGATGGTACTTTGTGAACTACACAGTAAAGTGCAAGCAAAAGGCATAATTTTTACTATTTGCAAATGATGGTTCTTAGAAATTTTAAAAATGATTTAAAAATATCTTTTGAGTACCAAACAGACTGTCAACCACTTTGCCTGGTTATCATTATCTCATAATTACATGACCAGTTATGTACTATGGCTATTGTCATTTTGCAGAGAAGTAAACAATTACTTAAATGGTTTAGGTAAGTTGCCTAAAATTTTCCAGCTAGTTGATTCTAGCAAGTGGGTTTGAGCCCAAACTGATTGCACCTCACAGTCTATTTGCTTAATCACAATCCCTCTCAATTCACCATATCCCCTTAAAAAAAAGAGAGAGGGTTTTGAGGTTGTTGTTTTGTTTACTATCGATATAATATTTTACTTTTGCTTTTGGACAAAAGATTATAAGAAACACTGATAATTTTTAAAATTCTAAAGCAAAACTAATAAAGTTTCAGTATTCATATACATATATATAATGTATATACACATCTATTTGTAAAAGAAAAAATCAAATCTTACGTTCAAAGCCCTAAATACTATTTACCATGAAGTATTTCACAATCATATTCTTTTATACATTTCAAAGACCTTTCTTTCATATATGGATAGTCACCATGGAGATATAACTAGTGCCAGTATTAACTACTTAGTTGTCATTTTTTCAGAATCCTCCACTAATCTTTGTGTGCAGATATTTACACCAATAAATAGTTATACTACTTAATCCATTACTCATACCTGTTATAATTCATTATATAAAAGAGGAATGTCGGGGGCAGATGGAAAACAACATAGAAAGTGAAGACATCTGAGAAGAAATTAAGCTTTAATAAATTTTTTCTTGACAATGATTAAGATGTTTGCTGTAAGACAGCTGGTTATTAAAAATGAAAAACAAACCTCTAACATACCACATTACATAGAATTTAATCACAGCATTACTATAAAAAATGAATGAACAGTCCCACTGGTGTCAAAACATGTAAATTGCAAAACTACTATATGTGTATTTGTGTGTGTGTGTGTGTCTGTGCGCGTGCATGCGTGCCCATGGGTACCTTAGTCTGTTAAGCCTTCTGTGAGCAAGGTTATATGCAATACCAGATTGCACTACCATTAAAAAATTGATTATAAATGATCATTAATAGATAATGAATCAGCCAATATAAGTGTTTGAGGATAACTAACTCCTATCATGGCCTTAGTTGAAAGACAAATAGAGAACCGAACAAGGAAGTAATAACATTTATGGCACTATTTTTCTTTGGCCTTCAAAGATATGTATGAACATAGGTATTTTAAAAAATAAATATAAATATGAAAGGATGGAATAAACCATAGTGAACTGAAGACACCATATAGTATTTTATATGAGACTGCACAAAAATTTTCATGAAAAAAATTAGGAAGATATGCGATGGCTCAAAGTCTTTGGTTTTCACAACTTTGAAGAGATTAGTGAATTTGTTGTATGGCATTTCACATTTGTTGTGCTAAGTCATGGGATTCGGGCTGGTCACTTAAATCCCTACCAAGAGTATTACTTCTAATAATACTCTTAAGGCACATAGGAGAATTCTTGTTCTGTTTTACTTTCATTTTGTCTTTGGTTTTTAAGACAGTGGGACCAGAAGAATTCCTGCTGAATTCTACCAACCAAAATCTCTCTTTATAATATATTCTTTATAATTTTAGGAACATTTTTCTGCAATTTAATTTTTATAATTAACATTAACCATTTTTTAAATTATTCCTTACAGACTTGTGCCACCATTTTAATGCTATTTTATAGACTGTTGGTAGAATAATTGGTATAATTGGTCCCTTCTTTGGGACACTTTGGGTTCTTTCCTTTTTTTCCTATTATAAAGAATACTAAGGCGAACATATTTTTAACAGACGTCTTGGCTCATTTACCTGAATACACCCTAAAGTTAAATTCCTGCAGAGGAGAGAAAGTCTTGTGTTTTGGAAAGATAGTTGGTATTTTAGAACATTAGCTCTAGATGGTGGCAATGAAGCAGATGGATTCATTGGGGGAGAGAGGAGACCAAACACTGAGAAGACTATGATCTGAACTCAGGCAGCAGCATCAGGGGTGCAAGTGATTCGGGCAGAAAAGATGTTTAGAAGGTGACAGGACGTGGAGACTGATCCATGGGGCAGAGGAGAGATCTCGGGAGAGACAAGAGTCAAGGGTGGCCTGCAGGCTTCTAGCCTGAATAACTGGGGAGTAGATAATGAGTTCCAAATTGAACATGCTGTGCTGGAGGTGGCTTCGAGGCATCCTGGTAAAAGCAGTCAACAGGCAGAGCACAGGCAGAACCATAATAAAGTCCCAGGACACAGACCTGCTTAGATCTATACATCTAATCGAATACGATGAAACCTAGTTTGATTTTACAGGACTCAGCCTGCTCTCATGCGACCATTTCCTTGCTCCCGTTACCTTCTCCTTTCACCCCTCAAATTTTAGTGCATTGGGATGGACATGTATACCCTGCTATATTTAAAATGGATAACCAACAAGAACCTACTATACAGCACATGGAACTCTGCTCAGTGATACGTGGCAGCTTCAATGCAAGGGGAGAATGGATACGTGTATATGTATGGCTGAGTCTCTTCACTGCTCATCTGAAACTATCACAACATTGTTAATCGGCTATGAGTGGCCAGTGGTTCAGTCGTGTCCGACTCCTTGTGGCCCCGTGGACTGTACACTGCCAGGCTCCTCTGTCCATGGAGATTCTCCAGGCAATAATACTGGAGTGGGTTGCCATGCCCTCCTCCAGGAGATCTTCCCAACTCAGGGATTGAACTGGTGTCTTCTGTGTCTACTGCATGGGCAGGCAGGTTCTTTACCACTGCGACATTTAGGAAGCCTTGTTAATCAGCTATACCTCAATATGAAATAAAAACTTTAAAAAAATTTTTTTAAATAAAAACCAAAGTGCATCTGGAACCAACAACATTATTGGAAAGGAGGGTTATATTTTGAAAAGATATTTATACCCTCATTAAGACATTTTTACCATAACCTTTAAAAGTGTGTACATTTTTGTTACACATTTACCGATTGTAGGAAACCGAGGTTCTAAAAAGCTAAAAGGTTTTTTCTATGTTTCCCAGCTGGTAAATATCAAAGTCAAGACTTGAGTCCTACCCTTCAGAATCCAACACCAGAGTTCTCCCACTATCTTGCAACTACATCATTTTTGTTTTTCTTTACTGTCTCCTGCTCTACTTTCTCTTTATCCCCCTTCTTCTAATCATGATATCTTTATTTATGTTCATTCATAATTTATCTCATTCTTACGGCATGAAAACTTTCAAGTCATTTCATGAAAACTGATCAAAGTCTTGCCTTTGTACCGTGCATAGCTGAGCTGACACAGGTACTTTCAGTCCACTCTCACTGTGAAAACCCAGCCTGCTGCGCCTCTGGGACAGACTTTAAGTCCTGGCTTACTCACAGCCCTGTGGATATTACTTGGAATCCTCTTCTAGTAACCTGCTCTTCTGCCTTCTTCAGTGATCCTCGACTCCATAAATCCTGCCTGATAAGTATGGATGCAACTCAAGCCCATTCTGCTCTGTGGGATCACTAGGTGCTCACCTCTTAAACTAAAAGGAAATATTTTTAAGTGTTTCTCTTTTTCAATACTGAAAAATCTCTAAAAATGTATTATAAGGCCATTTTCATTCTTTAACGACATGGTTGAGGTTTAAAGCAATCCTATATCTCTTTCTCCCTTGCTTCCTCTCCTTCATTCCCAGAGATTTATTGACTATGATTCCCTTATAATGCTACCCTGAAGTCATATTTACTTTCCAGGGTTTTTTTTTAGATCAAGTCTGATTCAGAAGCACTTATTTTACTGGTTTAGTTGCTGTTGTTTTTTTTAATCTTGAAGGTGAAAGTGACTTTCTTTGGCTTCCCAATTTCTTTTAGAAAGCCATTATAACTGAGACAGGAGAAATCTAAACAAGATAACACAAAAATATTCTGATCAAACTCAATTCTTATTTTTGGTGGAAAACTGTTGATTGAATGCTTGGTGTCATTTTCAAAATAACAGCTTTATTGAGTCAGGACTGAGATACAGTCATCTGCATATATCTAAAGTGTGCAGCTTTACAAGTTTTGCCATGTGTATATACCTGTGAAAACATCACCACAACAAAGCAATGAACACATCTTTCCTAAATGTCCCTTAGGTTTCTTCTGAATCTCTCCTCCATCCACACCCTCCACTTTCTTTGCAGAAGGCATACCTATTCAGACTCCAAGCCTTCTCCAATTTCTCTATAAACTCAATTTTATCTTAATGAAAAATACAACAAGATTCCTTTAAAATGTGACAAAATTATCCAAGGGTGAAGAAAGAACCTTTAAGATGAATTACTACAAATTAGAAAATAAGATGAATAAGCCAATATAAAGCTATAACAAAGTCTATAGACAAAGAATTCCCCTTCTTCCTCAAAAGGCTGATAAACAAGTTGAAATCTAACCAATGAGCAAAGAAATGGCAATTAAAATAACTCAAGGATTCATTTAAGTTGGTCTTTTTAGCAAAGATTCCAAAAAAATTTTTAAACGCTATGGGTTGGAGTGGGTTTTTGAAAGCAGACAGTTATTATATTGCTGGGGAAAAACTACAGATTTCTAGAGGATAATTTGGCTAGAACCACTGTAACATTAAATGGAGACTATTTTTGACCTAGCAACTTGTCTATACATTAATGCAAAGGAAAGAAATCAGTGAACAATGTCAGCAAGTTAGGAGAAATATGAACATTTGTTAATAAATTGGTTACATTGAGGAGATGGAGCTGGGGGGGGGGGTCAAAGCAGGTGGAGTTTGCTGAGCAGAGTGACAGAGGAGAGTGCAGGTCACACAGAGAATGTGGGGCGTGTGCACTGGCTCCCCTCCAGCCTCCAGCTGAGCATCCATCAGCTTGCGGACAATGAGGTTTCTAGAAAAGGGCAGGAGTTAGGGATAACAAGATGGCAAGAGAAAACTTTAAAGGGTAATAGCTATGCTTGCTATCTTGATTTTAGTAATACAGGTGTATATGCATATATCAAAATTTGCCAAATTGTATACAGTCCATGGGGTTGTAAAGTGTCAGACATACTGAGCGTGCACACACACACACATATACTTTAAATATGTGCAATATACTGTATATTGATTTTTTAATTGGGATATAGTTGCATTGCAATGTTGTGTTACTTTCTGCTGTGCAACAATGTGAAGCAGCTACATGTATACATACACCCCCTTTCTGTTGAACCTCTCTCCCCCTCCCCCATCCCACTCATCTAGGCCACCACACAGCATCCCAGAGCTGAGCTCCCTGTCCTACACAAGAGCTTCCCCCTAGCTATCTATTTACACATAGCAGTGCAAATAAGTCAATTCCAATCTCCAAATTCATCCCAACCCCTGCCCTGGTCCACACATCTGTTCTCTATGTCTGCATCTCTATTCCTACCCTGCAAATAGGTTCACTGGTACTATTTTTTCTAGAATCCATATATACACATTAATACATGATATTTTTTCTCTTTCTGACTTATTTTGCTCTGACAGACTAGGTCCATCCATGTCTCTAGAAATGACCCAATTAGCATTCCTTTTATGACTGATAATGATATGGCTTTATTTCAACGGAGTTCTTAAAATAATTTTGTAAAGAAAAATATATGACTTAAAATGGAGTGATGGGATAGCATATTGCTCAAGTTAACTTTTCCATATATACAACTTAGCATCAATTCACATCGACATCTCTTCATGTTCTCTAAAGACATGGTAAGCAAGCAAGTGAAGTATATCTATCACTCAGTCATGTCCGACGTTTTGTGACCCCATGGCCTGTAGCCTGCCAGGCTCCTCTGTCCGTGGAAATCTCCAGGCAAGAATACTGGAGTGGGTAGCCATTCCCTTCTCCAGGGGATCTTCCTGACCCAGGGATCGAACCTGGGTCTCCTGCATTGCAACATCTTTATAATTTGTACCCAGATGTAGCAAATTATTTTCAAAAATTTTGGTGGTTTTCTTTGCTGGATCAAAGTTCTTTCTAATATGAGACTATTTAATCACGACTCATCACTCTAACAAACCGTAATTCACTAATAGCAGATAAAGGCATATGCTAGAATTTGCCTACCTTCCTCTCCCCATAATACTTATGACGCCTAGCATCTCTAGAAGATACATCGTTATTAACTCCAAGAAAGGGTTTGATGCCAAGATAGATATAATCATACATGAAGTAAAATCTAAGGAATTTAAAACAAGCTTTGGCTTAACTGAACATTATGAGATATTCTTCCAATAGGACATTTGTAGGAAAACAGGAAAGCCAGGTGAGCATATGCCATGGGGCTGGCCTGAGCCTTATCTACATTGTGGCTGGATAATGGATGTTCCTGAATTAGAAAATTATTATTGGGACAAAATTATCTATACTGATTGCTGTCAACCAATTTGAGGTAAAATATTATCTTGGCAGTTGACTGTGGGAATTTGGGATACTGCACTGGTCTACATAATGTATTATTGATCTACAGTTAAACTGATCTGAAGGTCAGACTTCTAGGATTTCTCTCAGGCTCACATTCTGAATCAATTACTGTCTTTTAGGAATGGCTATATTAGAGGTCCCTGACTCATCTTTAGCCAGAATAACAGGAATAAACTCAGTGTTGTGGGCTGCAAAGGCAACAAAATTAGTGTCTCTATATTTTGCTTTACAGATTGTTCCTGAATTATGGCCCCGCAGTCATGCTGCCTTGCTCACTTGAAGCTTCTATTTTGAGAGAGAATTCAAATAACCCACTTGTTTACACTGCAACTTAGTCCAGAGGTTCTCATCACCATTTATTTCAGGTTTTTCAACTGAATCACTCTGCCCATCGATATGTATACTTGTAAAATTTGTATTTATAGACACACGTGTGTGTGTGTGTGTGTGTGTGTTTTAATCGGACAATGGTGAATTCTCAACTTCTTGCGGACTATACTGAAAAACCTAAAGGACAGTCCGGATCATAAATAGAGTATTCTACTCTCTGAATTAGGTTTACATCCTATTATGACATAATATTTTGTACTTTAAAATAAACAAAGGGGAACATTTCCTATAAAGGTATTACTTCTTTCTACGCAGGTCATAATACCGGGAAACAAAGGCACATTTAAAGCTTACTGGAGCCGTTTTTCTACTCCGTCTGCCAAAGGACTATGCTATTAATACTAAATGACTGAGGTGACTTAAAGTGGTATAATTTGTGAAACACCGACTACCAAAAAACTTCTAGAGGAGAATGCATAAAAAGAACTTCATTGAAATATCTGAGAAATGGTGGCTAAACTCTAAGAAAAACAGAACTTCTTGTGTATGACTGTACAGCCAACTTCTTTGTTCCCTTAGGCAATTTGCTATGGTCTGGATATTTTCCTGTCCACCACAAAAACAGGTTTACCATGAAAGGCAAAGTTTCCGACCTCTCTCCAAGGCACTGGGTAAGGCTGGGTTGACATGCTCAGATGATTTAGGAATTTTGCAAAAGCAAGATATTTTAACTGTACTCATGACCAATGTCTACTCACTGACTTTGTCTATACACTAATACTCCCCCTTAGGTTGGGTGTCACTGGAGTGACTATGGATCTTTTGGGGATCTGGCTAACTAAAAGTTGAACTAGAGATGCATTTAGTTTAGGTTTGGTGATATTATTACTTGGTGGATCTCAGTTTCTTCCCTGTATCTTTAGGTTACTGCTAGCTGTTCCACAATTGCATTGTCGTTTCACTCTCTACATAGAAAACATTATAGAATCATGGTCACATGAAGAGGTAATCAGAGAGTACACAGCTGAAAACTATAAAGCACCTCCCCCCACAAATCATAATTTTATAGATTCTGGATGCCTGTGGAATTAGTCAGCATTATTAAATTGGTAATTAGTCATGATTTCCTTTTTTAGTCTAAATAAGTATTCAACTATTACCTAATGTATTCATTTCTCTCAAAGTGGGCTGCCTGAGTTGTAAAAGACTCAAGAGTCAAAAAAATCTGGAGCCATCCCCTGTCCACCACAACAGTGACCCTGAGATATGCAGAAGTAACTTCCTTTACACTATGACTAAGGAATACAATGAATATGAATCTATTTGTGAAACACCAAATTGTGATATTCAGCATTTTTAGGGGCTCATTCTGGTGGTCATCCAGGAATATAATAGGCTTACTCCTATTGCTAAACTAAAAATAAGTTAAAATTAAAAGACTGCCCCCTCTTCTTGACAGTGAGATAAAAATATTTTATTCCTCATAAGACATTATGAATTTAATTTGCCTTACAACTGTTGGTTGTAAATGCATAGTTCTCCAGAAGTGCATTTTAAAAATTGTTTCATATAAAAACAAAGTTTATGCTCTCAATGTATAGCAATATATTTTGACAATTCTCTGGTTAAATATTCACAAACATATATGTTAGTGTTGACACTGTGATGGGCTTTGTACATTTCTTACCAAAAGTGATAAAACTTGTAAGCCATATATTTCACAAGTCTGCTTGTTCAGCCCTTCCTACACACTGCTCAGAGCTCAGCATCTCCACAGACTGGAGGAAGAATGGAAGTTTTCACCAGGTTCAGCAAATTACATAAATCGCACATGACAAAAAATTGTTAGTATAGAACTAGTATTACGTATCATTTTTGCATAATAATTTATAGGTTAACATTGGTAAACTAAGGTCAGTATTATCAAAACATTAATCAAAACTTTATCTGTAGCTAATAAGATTATTATACTTAAAACTATGAACTTAGATATGCTGAATACGTAAGTCATGCTGTAATTTCCTATCATTTCCTTGTATATTATTTGTAAATATACATTTACAAATTTTATTTTTGAAGTTGGGGAATCTCAATATTTTTTAATAAAGAAAACAGTGATTTCAAATACATTTATACCAGTATAAAATATACCTTTATTATAAAATATGCAGGTATCCTGACACACTTCAAAGAACTAAAACCTGTCTTAAGATGTATATTCTACCACATCAATTATACATGCGGGCAATAACTTCAATTAAAACTGAAGAAGGTCGGAGGTGAGGGTTTACAGAGAAAAAGTATTTTTAATTCTTTTAATTATGGACTACTTTAAGAAAGCATTCAGAAGGAAAAGGTTGAAGCATAACATTATACAAATGTGTTCACATTAAGAAACTCAATATGCTATAAATAAAGATTTGAATTAAAATTCATTTAGGAAACAATCTGCTTGAAAAGGTTGTTGAATGGAACTACTAAACATATAACTTATTAATACAATTTTATTTTTATACATCTTTACAGGAAGAGATAGATGTAAAATGAAGTACAACTAAATCAGTGATTTTTAACCTGCAATCAGTACCCGGTAATGGTAACATGTATATGGCACTTGTACCCCTAAAATTAAAGGCAAATTATTTGTGTGATTATGACTATATGAATAGGTTCCACAAGAGTGTTGCTATATCTCACTGGATGTTTAGAGGATTCCAGAACCCCTAAAAGAGTTAAAAAAAAAAACAACCCATAAACTTAACCTATTTTGTTTTTCAACTTGAAAAGAGCAATTTCATTGGTAAGAACAAAGAAAAGAAATGAACTTCTAAATGTGATAGCGATGTCCCAGTTCTACCCACGCATCACAAGATAGGGAGAAAAATAAATTCCAAGATTATTTTGATAATTTCAAGGAACAAAGTGCTCAGGAGACATATTCACTGAACAATTCCCAAAGTGCTCATGTGTGAGAAATGTGAAAATTCTAAAAATACTGTTCAGTGACATCTCGATAGTTCTTCAAAGTACCAGACTAAAAACCACAGTCCTTTTCCAAGACAGTCTCAAATATGACTACAGGTTACCTCTACGTGCTCAAAATCATTATATGAGAATTGTAAATACTCTTTGAGCCTAGGGATACTTCAGTAACCAAAATACTATGAAATATGAGTTTTCAAATTCATTAAAGGACAAAAAGGATGATTAACCATTTATTTTAATGTTATAAAATGTACCTTCAATATTAATGACAGGAGCAGTAAGTGACAGCAACATTAGGCCTGATACTGAAAGAAAGTGTTCTTGTGAAGTCTGCTGACCAAACCATAAAAAAGGTGAGGCATGAGCATGGGATTTCTCAAAAACCTCTGCCATTAGAGGAATTATGGAAGCATCTTGGATATTCAACTCCAAACAGATGTGTTTAATGGAGGACACGATGGCTGTGTTTGGTTGTATTTTCAAGGCAAAAAGAAATCATTAGAAATATTTTGTGTCTCTCCAGTGACATGTGACACCAAGAGGAGGTGATAGGAAACCAGAATGCCTTAGCACAAAAAATACTTTCCTCAAAATGAGTTGTGAGCAACATGGAAAGAGCTGGTGACTTCAGTTGACTTTCCCTCTTGAAAAGGTCATTTTAGGCATCAGGAATGTTCTGAGAGGGATTTCTATGCTACGTGGGAATTTGGGTTCTTGTATGTAGGGAAATCCCTGTCTCTAAATTAAATTCATTTTTTACAAATATTTGTTTACATTTATTTATTTGGCTCCACTGGCTCTTAGGTGTGGCATGCGAGATCTTCATTTCTGCATGTGAGATCTAGTTTCCTGACCCGGGATCGAACCCAGGCCCCCTGCACTGGGAGTGCAGAGTCTGAACTGTCAGACCATCAGGGAAGTCTAGTTAAATTCTGTGATTCCTGATTTATTAAGAATAATTGCTTGCCACTGCAGAGGACACAGCCTGATAGTAGGGCAGCTACCTAAACATAGCCTTTAATAGCAATCAGTGAAGGCTAAACGGGAGGCAAAGGACCAGAGGTGTCAGGCAGAATAAGCTGTACACAAAATACAAAATTGTACTGCCAGATGCATTAGTGAATTTTAAACCATAGCTCAATTCTAATTCTTCTTCTCTAAGGAGAAATGAGTAAAAAACTAAAGCTCTTTTAAGGCAAAAGCCTGAATCCAAAGCATTCTCATACTCTGGAAACGCGTTCGCATGTAGAAGTGTGAGCAAACGGGAGGTCTTAGAAGTGATAAAGAAAAAGACATCAGCAGGGGTAAAGTAGTGAACAGGCCTTCAAGATAAGGATAAGTAATTTGAGATCGGTTAGCAAAGCAATTGGGAACCAGTAAGAAGAACTGAAATGATGAGTAATGAAAGTTAGATTAGAAAAGCTAGACAGATTACTTTGGGAGGCAGGGTTTTGAAATGATTCAAGAGTGTAATGGCCAGAGGGGAGATTGCAGAATTGAGATAGGAAACCAAAAGACAGGGATGGATAGAGCTATTCCTGAATCAGGAGTAATACGCCCATGAAGATGGAGGAGGGCTGTTTGTAAATAACAAAAAATAAAATAAAATAAAATAAAAATGAGGACTTTATTAAAGTTTGGGCATCTTATAGTGCTCCAGAAGACACATTTATGTGCCATTTGCTTGGCATCTATTAGGACATGTTTGTTGCATAAATGAAGAAACACATAGTTCCAATCTTACATAAAATAATCATTTAAAACCATCACTTTGAGAAACAAAAGTGATGACCATTAGATAAGAAAATGTTGACAGTTTATTTTATAGAGTTTCTTTTAAAGAACTGCTTAGACTTTGGTCTACAAGTTGAAGAGCCTCAATGTTAAAGTCTGTTTTAAACAAACTACTTTGAATTTGTTCTTGATGTACAGGAGCTTTTACAAGAAAAATACAGCCAATCTAACACTGCAAACAACATGTAATTTTAAAGAAGAAAAAATCCAGAGCTTTTCCCTCCCCTACTTTTTCAAATTAGAGACAGCAACATGATGGACAGGGAAGCCTGGCGTACTACAGTCCATGGGGTCGCATGACTAAGCAGTTGAACTGAACTGAACTGAATATGATTTTTACTCATATGTTTTCAGAACTAAGAGGCACAAGTTAGAAGAATGGTTCATTTAAGACACTTTTCCTTTTTGTAAATCTAACATGGTTGTTGATAAAATAACCATTCTTTTAGTCACCAAAAGGCTTCAGTATTTGTTCTAATTTTCCTCTCCTTTTGATTCATACAAATTATGTCTGGAGGAAATTAATTCTAAGAGTTAATGGAATAAGGTGGCTGAAGATGCAGAAATCACACAAAGATGAGTTATCTTTGTGTGTCTTCAAGTGCTAAATTTGTATTGTGCTGTATAACCAGCAATGACAACTCTCTTAAACTGACTGAGGGGTGATCTTTAAAAAAATCATGAAAATTTTAAAAGAGGTCACAGCCTTTAGCTCCACTCTTAGCGAGTATTTAAGTGACAGGTCTAAGTGCCATGAAAACAAATATTGAAAATAACTTTAAAGACCTAAGAACTTTTCCAGTTAGTAGTTTCTATACTATTTTAATGGTGACGTTGTCTTATCATAATGCCTTGCTAAAAAGCACATAATAAACAATATCATTCTGTTGCCAATTCAATATACTGATTTTTTTTTCAATATACTGATTTTATATATCCATTCACCAAGTTCTCCAGCGTTTGCTAATTTCTGGTGCTTCAAAAGTCATACAATAGGTTAAAAAAAAATCCAAAAAATAAAACTGAATAGTTGAAACAATGCAGCCCAAATAAACATGATGCAAACTTTATAAAATGAAATTTTTACATGTTGGTTATGATTTTTTTATTTTATAAAAATAATGGTTAAAATGAGAAAAAAAATCTTTTCAAACCAATATACTGTTTCATTTGCTATCAACTTCTAATACAGATAAGAAAAATCTTTGAAGTCATAGTTAATGGACACTCAATAAATATGCTTCTTTTTTTCTTCAAAACAAAGGAAAAAATAATTTTATCTGTACTTTCCTCCTGACATTCCATCTAGCTGTCAGGATGCTGCTGCTACTGCTGCCAAGTCACTTCAGTCATGTCCCATTCTGTGCGACCCCATAGACAGCAGCCCACCAGGCTCCCCTGTCCCTGGGATTCTCCAGGCAAGAACACTGGAGTGGGTTGCCATTTCCTTCTCCAATGCATGAAAGTGAAAAGTGAAAGTGAAGTTGCTCAGTCGTGTTCGACTCTTAGCGACCCCATGGACTGCAGCCCACCAGGCTCCTCCATCCATGGGATTTTCCAGGGAAGAGTACTGGAGTGGGGTGCCATTGCCTTCTCCGGTCAGGATGCTAGTATCATGTATATAGGAACTGTCACAAGAGGTCCTTGGGTCATCAGATATATGAAGCTAACTTTTCCATAGAAAACTAAAATGATTGTTCAGTGGTCTTGACATTAAAAGAACAGTTGGACTTATAAAAGTGATTATTTGTTTTCCTTCCTCCTGATAACTCACAGCCTAGTCCTTTATTTTTGGAAAAACACTGGGTTAGGGAGAGAAAGAAGGAAATGAAGGAATGAAAGAAGCAAACAGTCTATCAGACAAGGCATTTCCCAGTGCCTCCTGGTTCCAAAATACCTCATCATTCCTAGTGGATTCTGCTATGAGAACTCCTTCAGGAATGAATGACTCATTTCCCCAGGTTTAGGAATGGCTTTCAGCTGTCAGCTCTCTTTGTGAATTGTGTCAGCTAAGGAGGGTCACCTTGTCCAAGCATCTAGTATCAAGTAAACAAGAGAGTATAGAGGTCCAGTCAGGAGTTGTTTAGGACAATTCTGAGGCCCCATCTCAGCTTCTGGACTCTCTGCTGGGTCTGCTGAGGCCTTTTTTCAAGGCTGCATTGCAGACCAATTTGTCCTTCTACCTTTTCTCCAGGTCTGCTTTCTTCCCTTCCCTTCCATGGTCCCGAAATTCTCTTTCTCAGAATCTGCTTCTCTGCTTCCGAATCTGTGAACCAATCATTTTTGAACATTGTGGGCATACAGTTAGTCCCTGCCTCGGACCACGCATTCTTTATTAAGAGTTGGCTGTTTAACTCTGAAAGTCACTGAAAAAAATAAACCCTGGAAGCCTTTCCAGCTCTCCATTTATTTTCCATTCTGCCATCTCCATGGACAGGCCACATAAGCACCGTACTGACACATTCCAGCCTGGACTCTGTTTGCACAAATGTTTGTGCTGTAAGCTCACGGTCTGTAATGACAAGCACACTGAGTACACTGCGAGAACTCCCTCCTGCAAAACACATGAGACTCTTACAGCTAATACTGGTATCTATTTCAGGTAGATATCGATGCAAATGTAATTAAGATGTGTACACGTCACTGTGGCTTTTTAACTTCCTTATGACTGTGTATTTGATAGTAGAGATCTCAGGACTTTACTCTCTACTCATTTATTTTCTCCCAGAAGACAAATTAATATAAAACCTTGATTCCTCAGTCATTCTTTAAATCTCAACACTTTGATTAATTGGACATCAGCAAACACTCATTTTTAAATATAACAATTCAAAACTGACCGTATGCTCTTTTTTTAATTACAAATTTCATCATGGAAACTATCAGAGGTACAAATGCAGTTAATGTGAGACTCACAAACAAGAGACGCTGAATTCTCTTATCTGTTACCCAGTGATTCATTCTGTTCGAGGAAGCAATCTTAAATAGTGTTGCAAGGTACATAAATGCCACTTATCTGGCTCTGCTTATTCAAAACAAATTCATGGATATTTAATCATAGTTATTAGAATTGAACTGTTACATTCCAGAAACATTTTAATGCAAAATAAATACACTTTTTAGAAATATCAGTTTTTAAAAGTGAAAGATATCATCCCACCTTTCAAAACTGAAAGTAATAAAATATAGCTATTGGTAAGATTTGCATAGCGGCATATTGAGCTGACTATTCTTTAATTGAATGTTAAGCAAAAAAAAAAAAAGGGTTTTAAAAAAGCAATGATTATATGTGAGAATATAATATGAGTATACATTTTAATCCTAAGAGATCATCCAAAATCATGGTGAATGTGATATTTGTATGTGGAAGTGGAATGAGGTGGAAATGTAAGATTAGGAGCAGAACATACTACTCTGTAGGTCTGGAGACACAGTCAGAAGTACAGAAAGAGCAAAGAATGAGGACATTCATACCTAAAAATCTTCCTGTTAGCAATTAGGCCACAGAAGATTCACTCTAACTCTACCCAGTCATGGCTAAGAAAGTACTTCAAAACCATGGAAGCAAGAAAACAGTTACTTCAAATGCACATTCAAATATAATTCTGAATTAATAAATTCTAAATTAACAAATTAATTGCTCAAGCAATTTATGGGGAAAAAATAGAGAAGAAAGGGAGGGAGGGAGGAGAGGAGAAGGAAGAAGGGGAGGGTAAGAGGAGAGGATAGGAGGAGAAAAGAGAATGAGTCTCACACAGCATTTTTCAGTGCCCACAGGTTCCAGGATATACTGCCCTATACTAAAAAGCTGACAGTTGCTCATCCATCCCCTATTGGTCATTCACCCCTGATAAAGGCACCAGCTTACAGGCTGACTCTGTGGTCTGGAATGCCTCCTAGTCTATCTGTCAAGGAGGGTGAGGCCCGGTGTCTCCCCAGACTTATTGGCACAAAAACGGGGAGGGTTCACTTCTTAGGAAAATTGTTCGTATTTTTTTAACAATTTTGTAAAAATATAATTCAAATACCACGTAATTCATGGATCTAAAGTATACAATTCAATGACTTTTAATATATTCACAGGGTTGTACACCCAAACATAGTTTTAGAACATTTCATTACCAACCAAAAGAAATCTCTCACCCCTCAGCCATCTACCTCCAATCCCTCATGCCCCTCACCTCCAACCTTTCAATAATAATATATTCCTGTCTCCATAGATTTGCCTATTATGAACCTTTCATATGAATGGGATCAGGTAATATACTATTCTGGCTTCTTTCACACGTTTTCAAGGTTCATCCATAAAACAGCATGTATTAATACTGAATAACTTCATTTTACTGATTTATCACATTTATTTATCCATTCATCAGTTTTTGGACATTTGGAAAGTTCCTACTTTTATGCTATTATAAATGATTTTGCTATGAACATTCCTTTACAAGTTTTTGACAGAACATGTTGCCAATTCTTTGGGGGTATATACACAGGAGCAGAATTGCCGGATCACATTCTATGCTTAACTACTTGAGAAATGACTGTTCTATATCATTTTCATCCATTCTCATATACCTAAAAAATAAAAATCTGAAATAGTCAATGCAAAATCCTTCTATTATGGTAGAGTTTGCTGCCCCACACACCTTAGAGCAAAGCTCCTAGTTAAAATGGCCTTTGTTGTTCCATGAATGAACACTGTTAAGTGTTTAATGAGATGGTTGGATAAAATCACTGATTCAATGGACATGAACTTGGGCAAACTCTGGGAGACAGTGAGGGACTGGAGGCCTGGGGTGCTGCAGTCCAGGAGGCCACAAAGAGTCAGACATGACTTAGCAACTGAACAAGAAGTGTTTAATATCCCAGACATTCTCTAGACATGGAATTATAACAGCATATGTCTTTCTTCTTTTCAAGACAGCATACCATATATTATCAATGATAACTAACTTAAAACATTCCTATTGATATATTTCCTATTATAACCCCTTGAATGTTATATTGTTGTCTGGAAATTCAATATAAAACATGTTGGAAAATAACATCATTACCAGTAAAAATAGGCAATACCTTATATTCATGTCGTATTTTCCAGTTTATCAGTCACTTCAACCTAAAATTATTCATTTAACCTTCATAGCATTTAAAAGACCTTTCTCCCAGACATGAGAAAACTAAGATTCAAACAGGTTAAGCTGCTTTCAAATATTAAATAGATAGTTACAGAGTTGGGTAGGACTTGACCCCAAGACTCCAAAGTTCAAGTCAAGAACACTTCCAGCTACAACTATTCTAGTAAAAGGTGGGCTCTCAACTATGTCCCTGTGTCCCCAGGTTTCTACTCTTGTCTTTCCTTTCTATAACCCCACCTCCCACACACCACACACAATAATCGTACTACACTCTCAGTTCACATACAACACAACACATATACACACAGAACACAGACATATATATATACGCCTCACACACACACACTCACCTCACAAGCACACAGAACACATTCACACACACATAGATACAGCTCACATACAAGCCACACACATAAACTTCACAGAACAATACTCATGTATACACTCTCTACACATAATACACTCAGATAAAAATCTGATGCACATGAAATTCATATGTACACAGACCACACGCAGATCTTTCACACATTTATACCTCTCACCTACATACACAAGGGAAGAAAAGTTTGTGAATGTGAAGCATCAGATTACAAGGCTCTGGGCCAAGTTCTCTAGGGAAGGGACTCGGTGTGATGAGGGGACCTGCTGCATTCTCTCTTAGCCTTCCTTCCTCCAGGACTGGCCTGTAACTAGAGTCAAGGTGTGCCATCTCTTGCTAGAAAGCCCTTCTCAAGTCCACGTGATGCATGGCTGACAAGAAAGTGATTAGAGTCAAAGACTTGGAGATGGGATTTGAGGGCAGTAGGCATCCCTGCCTCAAATCTAAACTGTATGTAGGGTGCAAACAGCTGAAACATATATTGACAGGTTTATCTATCACTATAGTGAAATTTATCACTATATACTTCACCAAATGCATATAGGAGAGGATTCTGACATTTCTAAGTCCTTAGCCATAATACCATCATTAGTTGTGAGAACTCTAGATGTTTCTAAACCTCAGTGTCTTTATTATGATAATAACAGAACCTATTTCCTATAGCTTTTGTAAGTTCTAGGAGCAAATGCTTCACATAAAGTGCTAAGTATATGGTAAGAATTCAATAAATGGTATCTCTGCTACCACTGGGGTGTCCCTGGTTGTTCAGCAGTAAAGAATCCACCAGTCCATGCAGGACACATGGGTTCGATCCCTGGGTCGGGAAGATCACCTGGAGAAGGAAATGGCCACCCACTCCAGTATTCTTGCCTGGGAAATCCCATGGACAGAGGAGCTTAGCTGGCTACAGTCCGTGGAAGAGTTGGACACTACTTAGCAAAGAGTCTGACACGACTTAGTGATTAAATAACAGCTACTGCTACCATTATGGAGAAGGCAATGGCACCCCACTCCAGTACTCTTGCCTGGAAAATCCCACGGACGGAGGAGCCTGGTAGGCTGCAGTCCATGGGGTCACGAAGAGTCGGACACGACTGAGCGACTTCACTTTCATTTTTTACTTTCATGTATTGGAAAAGGAAATGGCAACCCACTCCAGTGTTCTTGCCTGGAGAATCCCAGGGATGGGGGAGCCTGATGGGCTGCCATCTACGGGGTCACACAGAGTCGGACACGACTGAAGTGACTTAGCAGCAGCAGCAGCAACAGCTACCATTATTATTATTCTCATTTTCACAAAATATTGGGTTGGCCAAAAAGTATGTTCAAGTTTTTCCAGTACACCATATGGAAATATCCAAACGAACTTTTTGATCAGCCTAATATATACTCAAATTGTAGTCACAGCATAATTTTTTTTGAGATATTTAAAAAACAAATTAGAAAAGAAAAACTGAAAAACAGACTATCTGGAAGCAGTATCTCTATAAGAAATATAACCACTTGCTACATTATGAATAACTACCATGAATAATAATAATTTTTTGCTATTATAATTGATGGAATTGAAGAATGTCTCAGAAAGTGCAATTATTTATTTTTTACAATTGCTAGCAAAATTGAAAATCTGAGGAATCAAACAATTCTATACATGCCTAGTGATTTTTTCTCCATTTTGCCAATGAGTGGACTTTTTAATATCATCATCACACTATGGGTACACCTGTGTCATACTTTCCAAACCTTTAAAATGAATTTCTATCACTGAACAAACAAAAGTTTTAGGTTAAATTTCTAATGAAAAATAAATTTCATCATTTGTTTTCTAAAAAATACCAGCAGCTCTGCATTTTTCCTATAAGTTTACAGTATGTATATCACATATATATATCATATATATATACATAATGTTTAATGTGTATGTATGCTATCTAATTATTTTTAACTTAACAAGGACGGGATTTTAGGTGCTAATCTATTGGTATTTTGATTTATGCAGACTATTACTCAGTAACATCATCTGCATTCTTTAACTGGTACACACAGGTCATTAGCTCATAGCAGTAGATTTATAAAATAAATGCAAGGATACACAAATCATTTTCATGCCTAAGAGTGCTGATATACTTTATATATTATAATAAGGCTTTTTCTGAATTACACTTTTAATATATAATCACTGTTTAATATCATGAAATCTGAATTTATGCAGTATTTTGTGTTGCCCTGCTTTAGAAATTAATATAGCCCTTACCATAACTAATATGGAAACATTTGAATTTATTACATAAAATACATATTGGCTTTAAACTCCCTAGGCATCCTTATAAGTAGGTTTCTGGGAAATTTTGTTCTTTGCAGGAGAGTGAGTCTTCTAACTGCCCATGTTTTGATGCATATGGAATATAAGGATGCACATGGTGGTTCAGACCATGCCCTGCACACTGGAGCAAAAGGCTGGCCCTTTGATGGGTGAGAAAGAGCATGCTAAGTTTCCTCCTAGTTTGTTGAATTAGAATCAACATATAAAAAGAATAATTACAAATGACACTTATCAAAAATAAAATTTAAAAAAACTCCACTGTGTGTTTATTCTATGCTTGGTAGAGTGATAATCAATTTTTAAATACATAAGTTCATTTAATTCTTAAAAAATTATATGAGAGTTATCATTACTATTGTTTTTGTTTAGTCGCTGAGTCATGTCTGACTCTTTGTGACCCCGCAGACTGCAGCCCACCCCCAGGCTCCTCTGTCCATGGGATTTTCCAGGCAAGAATACTGGAGTGGGTTGCCATTTTGTTCTCCGAGGGCTCTTTCCAACCCAGGGACTGAACTCACGTCTCCTGCATTGGAGTCATATTCTTTACCACTGAGCCACCAGGGAAGCCCTCTCATTGCTGTACCTAAAGAAAGGAAGGAAAACGTGAAGCTTATTAAAATATTACTTACTAAGGCAAGCATTAGTCCTGGGTGCCGAGGTCCTCATGTCTGTTGAATTCAAACCCCAAACTTTGAAATGGACTCTGTACCACCTACTTACAAGCTGGACAGCTAGTTTCACAAATAGGCCACCTGGTATCTCATGTTGTCTGAATGACTCCAGAAATTCATAATTATAAATGATAGAGCCTAAGATTTTCTTTTACTGCATGGTGTGAAAAATATCTTTATACTTTCTTTAGACAATTTTGATGCAACTTAAATATTTTAAGGCCAAGCTCTCACTTTTCAATATAAAGCTACAAATTCAAGAGATCTCTAAGCTAGGAAGGTATGTGTTTGAGTCAGTAAATAAAAACTTTCGCAAATTTCAAACACACGTGTGATGGGAGAAATTGCTTAGAGTGACTCACTTAGGGAGGTGAACAAACTTACTGGTTCCCCATTGGCAAACATAAGGTAAATACGGCAAACCTTTCTTTCCAAGAACTAAAAGAGAACTTTGAACAGAAGGGAAATAAAGCCCTAAAATCATTCCATTACACAAGAAGTAGAAGAAGCCAGGCAGAAAAATCTTTTAAATACACGTAGTTAGGAACAGTGTTAGTACAGAAGAATGTAATTGCATTTTGGTTTCTTCTAACAACAAACTCAGTGGGGCAAACTATGATGAAAGCTAAATCCACAACTGAGAAAAGCTTTTCTTTTCAAAGTGCAGCCTCTGGGTCTTTCCAGTAATAATGCTATGAGAGAAGAGATTAAGTCTTAACAGGTAAGGATGGTCTATTCAAAAATACTGTTTCTATTTAGTACTTTGTTGCAGCTGTGCCCTTTCTGTGACATGCTGTTCTTCTACACTACCTAACAGTCACATAGAACTGCCTGAAGAATTTTAACCATATTTGGAATAAGCCATTTCTTATAATGCCTCCTTTCTTACCCATCAAAGGGGCAGACTTCTGCTTCAGTGTACAGGGTGTGGTCCGAACCATGCTCTGCATCCGTGGGTTTCATATGCATCAAGACAGAGAGAGTGAGAGGACTCCCATTCTTTTGCAAGTGTCTTGTGAAAACCTTGATTTTTTAAAAGAATCATTGAATTATGTCAATAAAATACCAATAAATTTTTTAAAAAACATAAAATTAGTAATGTTTGCATTTCAACTCTTTGATAATACATATTAATATTTCTTTATCTTAGAGGTGATAGTATTTTATTCTAATGAAGTCTTTCTGTCCAATATTTGGCAAGCAGAACTCATTCTTACCAATTTGGGCTTCAGAAAAAAAGCTTATCCTTTTCAATTGTTCTTTAGTTTTTGTAGAAATTGTATTTAAAGCCACTGACTTTATCTTCTCTCCCATAAGGACAAATGACTCCAAGAATTATATTGTGCTAATTTTTCTCTCCAATTTCCTCTATAAACTTCAAAAGTAATTTATTTTCCAAAATTGAAGAGCCACTTGATCAGAGAGCAGGTGCTATTCTAGAGTCACTAAAAGGGGTTGTACATTTGTCTTTTTATTTATTTTTTAATTTTTTTTCATTTGCCTTTTTAAAAATCAGCATTGTGACTGTTTTTATACAAAGCTCTGTGTTCTAGGATATCTAGGCTCCAAATTTCAGGGATAGAGAATACTACCTAGGAAAACAAGATGCTACAATGGAATTACAGAGCTACTTTAAAATTTTGACCTCTGGATTCTGTTTAATGTAGGGCTGATATTCAATAAGGCTGAATGAATTACTGAAACATGCCTCAAAGTCATATGAATGGTATAAAAGCTGTTGAAATAGTAATCAAAGCAAGTTATCTCAAATTCTGAATCTTATAACTAAATTCACCAGGATGGTGGCTATTTTAAATGATATTGCCATTTATTTCTTCATGTTCTAATTCACCACTCTGAGATCATAATGCATAGAGTAACCCCTACTGGCCAGTCTACTCTATGGCTTGTACTAACAAGACACAGGAGAATGGATGATTTCACTGATACGCTTGTAATCACAGGAGCAGCTTTCCAACATTGCCATTAACAGCAATACTGTCACCTTTTTTTCCCACCTAGCTCCTGCAGTGATCCGCTTGAAGATCTTAGCATATTTTACTTTTATGAACTTAAGTTTTAATGACCATATTAGAATTTGTAAATTTCTGGCAATATAAATAACATGTTTAACATCTGTTAAAATAAACAGATAAAATTTGCTCAAATTAAAGAGTTTTGAAGAGGTAAAATTATCTAACGATGTTTGGAAACATCACTACCTACTACAAGTTAAGGAGTTATGGAGGGCAAAGAGTGAATGCAGTGAGGGTATGTCATTAGGATGTTAATTTATATGACAAAGCTGAATGACAGGTAAAGTGACCAACCCACATTTTTTCTGCTTGCAAGTGACATGTATGACTCTAGACTTTTGCATAAACAACATGCCGATGTTGTTCTTTACTGCATGTTCAAGGGGCCAATAATTGGCTTGAATTTTCTAAGCTAAAATTAGGTAAATTAACTTGTGCATAAGGAGTGTACCATGCATCTATTACTCTTCCGTAACAAGAGATTCAGGAATGAAGCCGAAACTGGACAGAGTCTAGAATAAATCACACATATAGAAATATTCTCACTTCTTTCTGAACCCACTGAATCTCTCTTGCCTTCCTTATAGGGCTGTAAAAATTAAGATGAACTGAGAATAGTTCATTTTAGATAAGAAAAAAAGATACAGAAGAACACTGATGCAAAGGAGAAAGCTGTGCCTTGGGCATATGCATTTTTCCCACTATATACCAAGGTGGGTTGCATTACTGCCCTTAACAATTCACTCCTTTCTCTAGAAAATTTGCAAGTGAATTTCTAGGCCTTTTTGTGGGGTAGGGGATATACTGCTTTGCACCATTGTCTAGTTGGTCATAAGCTTTCTCAGGTCAGTGGAAAGTGAGAGGAAGTGACAGTATGTACTTTCAAAGCAAAAACTCTAAGAAGCATCTTGAGCTTCCGCCTGCTCTTTTCCCTCTGCCATGAGGACAGCACACCCCATGTAGGGGTTGTTCCTTCAGCCTGGATCTTAGAATGAAAAGACAGTGCAGAGTTGCAGACCAGCAGCACCTACATGAACGTAACCAAGAAATACAAGCTGGGAATCTTAAGACACTATATAATCATACATTAGAAATAAAGAAGAAGAAGAATAGCATAAGTGGGCTGCTGCTGTTAAGTTGCTTCAGTTGTGTCTGACTCTGTGCGACCCCATAGACGGCAGCCCATCAGGCTCCCCCGTCCCTGGGATTCTCCAGGCAAGAACACTGGAGCGGCTTCTCCCTAAATCTAGGATTCTTTGAGCACTGGTTAGAGAATCCGTTAGGGCTGGCTCAGTGGCATGGTGACAGAAGCAACAGCAGCTCAGTGGTCACAGACCCAGCCAACTATACCCTGAGAAAGGCTTCATTTAAGCCTTCTCTCCACTTTCTTCTAACAGATCTAGTGGCCCATCCTATTGAATCAACAGGAAAATAAAATACTTCAGATGGAGAGGAACTCTTTTATATGATCTCAAGCGAAAGCCTGAGCAATTTATATTTCTCTTTGTGAATCTTATGTGCCAATGGCCAAGGTACAGGAGAATAAAAAGGTATACTGCAACATCTGGGCCTCAATTTTGCCAACAGTGGAGCAGATGGAGTGATTATCTGTAGCCTTATTTGCACTGACCCTGAATATCTGTTATTTGTCACAACAGTTTGAGTGCTTTAATTTCAGTTTCCCATGCATATGATCACATTACTCATAGAGTTTACTTTTTAAAAGGTCTGAAAGAAAATTATGAGAACTAAACACCACCCACATACTGAGTTTGCTATTCCTAAAACAATTTTATAAACTCAAAAGAAGAAAAAGCACTCTCTTTAAGAAACCACATTTACCCTCTCCCTTTAACTGCATCTAAGAAATCAGGCAAATCACCTTCAATGAAAAGAATTTAAACAGTTAGATACTCACTGTTTAATATTTTAATTTTATAATAGTTAATATGTCAAACAATGGAAAACAGGTAGAGAAGGGAGGGAGATATTCCCAGATTCCAGAAAGATAACTTTTATTTCTGCTATTTATCATTGATAATCTTCTTTTCAAGACAGAATGTATATTTAAAACATTTCTAATTCTACACAAACCCTTTTATGAATAAGGTAATGTAGGTACAAATAGACATCTAGGATTCATCAGTGATGAAATTTTAAGTGAAAAATGTTAACCCTAGTTTAATACATACTAAGTTCAAAGAAAGTATTTATTATGAGTCAGTGTTTCATATTAAACTGTGATATTTGTCAATATCACAGAACAATATTTCTAAAATAAGTAATTTATTTCTTCATCACTTACATAGAAAATAAGAGTTAGAAATTACCCATTTGTTTATTTCCACTGACATTTTTCAAACAGAAAATCAGTTTTAAATCTTGTCTTTGCCATATGAAAGAAATATTGAATAATAATTTAATCTGTCTGATGTTTGCTTGGCTATATTTTGATATTTCTAACTATATTTTTCTGAGCAAATAAACGATTTCACTATATGTTCAATCTCTCATAATACCTTATATACCTTCTTAAATAATGGCATCTATAAAATAGGAGGATCTATTTATAAATTGGTTGCATTTTCAGTGTCCTTTCTGGCAACACACTCCTGGGCAACTGCTATGGAGACAGAAAGTATCAAAATATATGGCAGAAATTTGAACCATATCAAGGCAGAAGGGCCTGACAAAGGTTAGCAGGATAACCTAACATTCAGCTCTGCTAGTTTTCTTTAGCTCATCTCATCTCAATACACATACAGGAAATATCTCCTCTTTTTCCACCAAGTTAAAAGACAAATATCATACGATATCACTTCTATATGGAACTGTTCAAATATATATATATACACAAATGAACTTATTTACAAAGCAGAAATAGACTCACAGACATAGAAAACAAACTTACGGTTACCAAAGTGGAAATGTGGGGAGGTTAATTAGGAACTGGGTATCAACAGATACACACTACTATACATAAAACAGACAACAAGGACCTACTAAAGCACCGGGAACTGTATTCAATATTTTAGAATAACCTAAAACAGAAATGAATCTGAAAAAGGATAAATATGTAAATGAATCACTTTGCTGTACATCTGAAACACTGCAAATCAACCACACTTCAATAAAAACAAAAAAAAAAACAAATGTAGAGCTTTGTTTTAAAATAAAAGCTAAAGTAATCAGTGGTTGCCTGCTTTTTAAAGCATTTCCTTCATTCTAATATACTTTAGAAACAGTCATAATATTGACAAAAAATTGTAGAGTCAATGAAAATTCTGATGCTAATACCAACATTTGGTTTTATTTTTTGTTCATTCAATAATTTCCCAAGGATTGATAGACATTTATGTATATGATATACAAAAATGTGTATGCATACATTTATGTTATAGAACCCGACATATGCATTTTATCCTCTAATACCCTATAAAATTTAATAATCTTCATTTATTCACATTTTTGTGACGGTCAATAGATATTTCATGCCACATAGCTTGGCTCTTATTTTGACCCAGTCAAACCTACAACACAACTAAGTCTGTGACTGTCCAAGGAGCTATGTATTAACATATCTATTTTGACAGATTCAGATCATTTAATATTTTGGCAAGTATAAAATGTTTAATAAGAGCTTTTACTTGTATTGTTTTGTTTTAAATTTGACAAGAAGTTAACAATTCATGAATAGCATCATCTTTTGCATTTAAGAATTCAGATTTTATCTACTATACATTGAGATCTATTGAAGGACTTTATGTAGTTTCATTTTAGAAAGATATCCCTGGCTGGCATAGAGCTATAGTCTCCAAAGATGGGTATGCACATGCTAGAGGGTAGTCAAGCCATCCACAGGGGATGAGAAAAAATATAAAACTGTCTGTGTGCACGCATGGAAACCCTACATACTTTTGCTTTAGTCTTTTTAACTTTACATATCAGTACACATAAATAATATAAATTTATACCTACCTAGAAAAACCTACTAGGAGTTCACATTCAGTCTTTTTTTCCCCTTTTCTTATGACGTATCAGATCAAGATGTTTAAAAACTAGCATAAATGAATCAGAGGCATAAAATCAGTGAGGGGTCTGATAAATAAGGAAAAAGATGGTGTCCTGAACCAAGACATAAGGAACAGAGAAGAGGAGGGAGATCTATCCACATTTATGTGATAAAAATGGCAATAACTGACTAAAGGTGAAGAGAGGAGGGGCAAGGGAAGGTGAGTCTAGGGAACATGTTATATTGTTTGACGGTGCTCAGACTCTGGGAGAAACTTATGAAATTAATGATATGGACTTGGGAATTAGAAACAAAGATCTTTTGGTAAAACGTTTGAGAGAAACAGTGGCAGAGAGGGAAAAGATGAAAGGAAAATGACGGTGAACTCCATACTCATCCTGCCCTAACTCAACCATAATGGTTCAGTTTTATCCATTTTTCTACACTGGAGCTTGGTGTACAGGGTTTGGTACCCAATACTGAGAAATCAATATTTAAGGGCATTTAAAAAACATGTAAAATATAAATGGTATCTATAAATGAAGATTAATGCTTTAAAATTTAAGCCGAAGGAACCAAGGTTTACCTATATTTAAAAGCATTTCCTTCATTCTGATGTATTTTAGGAATAGTCATAATGTTGACAATAAATGTGTAGAGTTGATGAAAGTTCAGATGCCAATAACAATATTTTATTCTTTGTTACAGCTAACTCTATATTTCAGATAAACCATTTTTTAAAATGGCAAACAAAGTTACATGCATCAGACTAAAATGAACATATTCTCCTCATTACCATTATCCTTGCTGCTGCTGCTGCTAAGTCACTTCAATCGTGTCTGACTCTGTGCGACCCCATAGATGACAATCCACCAGGCTCCCCCATCCCTGGGATTCTCAAGGCAAGAACACTGGGGTGGGTTGCCATTTCCTTCTCCAATGCATGAAAGTGAAAAGTGAAAGTTAAGTTGCTCAGTCATTTCCGACTCTTCGCGACCCCATGGAATGCAGCCTTCCAGGCTCCTCCGTCCATGGGATTTTCCAGGCAAGAGTAATGGAGTGGGGTGCCATTGCCTTGGATACCATCAATTTTCTGTGGTCAGAAATTTTTGGAATGCCATCTCATCTCGAAATGATACTCAATCCTAGGTTACTAATGCCTAAGGAAACACGTGATTGTGTAGTCATGTACCTAATCACCAATATAAGGTAATGTTTCTTTTCATTATCATGATCTCTTGCTTCTCTTCCCCCTAAAATTGGATCTAATATACCACACAAATAAAGTTGAAATGTCACCAAAGGAATATCAACTGGTGGTTTTCCCAGAGTCTTCCTAGAGTGATGGGAGTAAATATTCCATAGTAGAAATGTCAGTTTGTAACTTGAGCTCCCTCCAGGTATTCTGGCAAACAAAGTAACTACGACCTTGTGATCAGTGCTAATGGATAGACTTCTCCACATTATGGTAATGCACTTGCTCTACTTCACCATGTTCCAAGCACTGTTACTGGTGCAGACATTCTAAACAGAACCCCAAAGTGATGGAGTAATTATCATACTCTCTTGTGAATATACTTTTTCTGCCTCAGGTCACTGAATTTCTTACTTTCCTCAACATAAAATTCCTACCCAAAAAGAAATGTTACACAACTAAGAAAAAAGACACTAATAACATTACAATCAAAAGAATTCCTCCTTAGACCCTCTAGCAAAGTCTTACAATTGCATAGTTTTATATATTTGACTGTGTGGATCACAATAAACTGTGGAAAATTCTGAAAGAGATGGGAATACCAGACCACCTGATCCGCCTCTTGAGAAATCTGTATGCAGGTCAGGAAGCAACAGTTAGAACTGGACATGGAACAACAGACTGGTTCCAAATAGGAAAAGGAGTACGTCAAGGCTCCATATTGTCACCCTGCTTATTTAACTTATATGCAGAGTACATCATGAGAAACGCTGGACTGGAAGAAACACAAGCTGGAATCAAGATTGCCGGGAGAAATATCAATAACCTCAGATATGCAGATGACACCACCCTTATGGCAGAAAGTGAAGAGGAACTCAAAAGCCTCTTGATGAAGGTGAAAGTGGAGAGTGAAAAAGTTGGCTTAAAGCTCAACATTCAGAAAACGAAGATCATGGCATCCAGTCCCACCACTTCATGGGAAATAGATGGGGAAACAGTGGAAACAGTGTCAGACTTTATTTTTCTGGGCTCCAAAATCACTATAGATGGTGACTGCAGCCGTGAAATTAAAAGACACTTACTCCTTGGAAGAAAAGTTATGACCAACCTAGATAGCATATTCAAAAGCAGAGACATTACTTTGCCAACAAAGGTCCATCTAGTCAAGGCTATGGTTTTTCCTGTGGTCATGTATGGATGTGAGAGTTGGACTGTGAAGAAGGCTGAGCCCAGAAGAATTGATGCTTTTGAACTGTGGTGTTGGAGAAGACTCTTGAGGGTCCCTTGGACTGCAAGGAGATCCAACCAGTCCATTCTGAAGGAGATCAGCCCTGGGATTTCTTTGGAAGGAATGATGCTAAAGCTGAAACTCCAGTACTTTGGCCACCTCATGCGAAGAGTTGACTCATTGGAAAAGACTCTGATGCTGGGAGGGATTGGGGGCAGGAGGAGAAGGGGACGACAGAGGATGAGATGGCTGGATGGCATCACTGACTCGATGGACGTGAGTCTGAGTGAACTCTGGGAGTTGGTGATGGACAGGGAGGCCTGGCGTGCTGCGATTCATGGGGTGGCAAAGAGTCGGACACGACTGAGAGACTAATCTGATCTGATCTGATATATTGCCTAGGTACAGAAGCACATAATTATTGCAGCATAGTAAATTATTGTATTTAATGTGAAGATCATCTGAAATGACCTAACTTACTATAAATGCCAAAAAGACTAATTCTCTTAATATTTGCTGGATTCTTTAATGGGCCTTTCCCAAAAAAATAACAGTAACAACAACAAAAATCTCCAAAAACATTCTTTTAGAAACAAAAAAAAAGGAATCCTATATAGTTACTTACAATTTATTAAACATAAATCTTTAAACATAAAACAAAATCCAAATCTTTTGGATTTTTTCAGTGAGCAATAAAGGGTCTCTGACTAAACAGATTTTTAAAAAGTATCCAAGGAGGAACCAAATAGCTCACTCACTGTCTTTTTATGCAGTTACTGTGCCTTTTATTCGTAGTAATGCATAGCATGACTGTTACCAAAAAGCACTCTTGGATGGTAGATTTTTTAAAAAAGTAAACAACTGAATTGTAAAAAGTCCTAGCAATGATAGAGTTCACAATCCTTTGAGAATCTGTCCCCTCATCCCTCCTAATTCTTGGATTCTAAGAAGAATGAAAGTGATAGCCTATAATTAGTCTATGTTAGGGGTATGACAGATGTTATTGGTGTCAAAGTGAAATCTGTGTTTTTTTGTTGTTGTTGATATTTGAGCTCTTTTCTGCAAGATGGACCATGGTACCTTTTTCCAGATGATAGAGACTCGGTTTCCCTGTGTATATTAAGAATGTATAAGGTAGGACCTAGATGCTGTACAATGAACAACGTGTTTGGTTCAGACTACGGCTGAGAAAATGACAAAATAAAAAGCAAAAACAGGGTAACTCCATGAAATGCACAATCTGAGTGAATATGACATTCCAATACAACTTCTGGTCCAATTCAAAAATTTGATTTATTAACTGTCAGCCATTTAGCAGAACACATACATTGCCAGTTAGCCTGAGAAACTTCACTAGGCTTGCTCAGCTTCCCTGCCCAAACTTTCTGTTATGATTCAGAAGAAAATATTTCTTTCATCAAACCTTCCTATGGGGGCTTCTTTACCAGGAGGCTTTGGCAATTTCACGTGACAAGAATATAGCTAAAGATGAAAACCTTACATTTTATATCAGTTGGCATGCTCTTGGCTTCAAATAATAGAAAACTATGACTCTGCTGGCTTTAAAAATGAGGAAATATCACATTTCAGCCAGCAAAAAGTTTAGAGACCAGTGACTACAGGTTTGGTTACGTGGTATGATGGTAATATCCCGGGCTCATCCTTTCCATGTTTCTGCTCCACATCCTCCATGTGCCAGGATTCCTCTAGTGGCCACAAGATGACTACCATAGCACTGAGGTCATTTGCAGACATAGCCAATCACAGAATAAATGCTTGCAGTGAGCATCTGTAGTTAAAAAGCCTTCCAGCAAACTTACTTCATACCTAATGCTCCAGAACTGTGCCACTTGTCCATTACTAAAACAACCGCTTTTGGGGAACAAGAGATGATTCTGATTAACGTAGACTATTCAATGTACCCCTCACCAAGAGATAAGACTGCCCTCCCTGAGAAGAGTGGCATCTGAAGAATTAATATCTTTGGCGGAAGAAGAGACAAAATAGATAGCAGAGAGGCAACCACCGGTGCTTGCTACATTTAGAAGAGTTATAGCACTGAATGTCATTTGACATCAAGTCCCCATCTGTGTGTGTCTAATTAAAAGAAAAGTGTTGGAGAAGATGGGAATCACTAAAATCATCCCTCTTCTCTCATGAAATTCAAAACAGTGCCACAATTTATTAATCAGGCTGACTTTAAAGGCTGGATAACTACTGCTTTTCCCCCTTTATGAAATTCTGATAGAGTTTCCAGGACATCAAACAATTCTGGTTCTCCTCCTACTGCTTTATCTACTCAGGTTCATCTCTATTCACTAGCTCTGCATCTACTTCCTGCTCCACTTTTGAAGATTTAACCTTAAGCCTTCTTCTCTTTCCTTTCTAAAGTTTCTCTCAACCACTTCAATAGCTTCAAATAGCCCAATAATACAAAGCTCTTCCTAATTCATACCTCCACCCTGACCTCACTTTTAAGTCAGGAATAACTTACTGGCATCGCCTGCTAAAACTCAAATTCAACAAATCTCTCCCAGCCTCATCGTCTCTCACGTCTTGATCTTCTCCTGATTTCCCTACTTCTATTCCTGCCTCCTCACTCCCAGTTATTCAGGCCTGAGCCCTAGAATCACCGTGGGCGTCTCACTCTTTCTTAATGACCATGTTAATTTCTGAAATATGTTATAATATCTTTGAAACACCTATACTATCTGTCCTTGAGTCTTTCAATTGTCCTCAGCTTAAAGACACATTACCTCTCAGCCAGTCTAATCCACCAGTCTTATGGTTTCTTAGACCACACACCCGGACTATGCTCCCATAAAACCACTTCAGATGGATTTTCCAACAGCATTCCATCGGCATCCGCCTGCTAACTCTTTTCATCCTGTACTTGAGCTCACTGGCCACTGGCTCTTTCCCCAAATTACCTGTTTCTGGCATTTGTCCAGTGTTCTCTACACTGTCTGTAATTATGCTGTCCTTACTTCTGTAGAAATCCTACCCATCCTTAAACCTTAAAGGGTGAGAATAAGTATATCCTTAAGACTACATATGATTGACTATAGCAGTTTAAATCTCATTGGCATTTTTAAACTGGTATTGAGCAAATACTTGAAATTAATGAAAATTTTAAATACTATGAATATGTAAAAGCAGAAGTAAAGGTTAATAGGCTATGTGTAATAGGAAGTGTTATCAACCTCTTTAATGCTATATAGTCACAGTATGCTTGTAAGACATCCTCCTGGGATTCTACTTACGTTTATCACTTTTATGGTCAATGCTGATATTTCTCTAAGAATTAATTCAGCTACTTAAAAATAGGCTACTGAGGGTCATTGACTCTTTTGGAATGTAGATGCTAATTGAGAAGACAAAATAGAAACTGCTGGATATAATTAGGGTATGAAAGAAAAGAGAGACACAATTACAATATTATGATCATATGAATAAATTCCCTTTATTTAAATGTAAATAGCTACTTAAATCGGAGAAGGCAATGGCACCCCACTCCAGTACTCTTGCCTGGAAAATCCCATGGACGGAGGAGCCTGGAAGGCTGCAGGCCATGGGGTCACTAAGAGTCAGACACGATTGAGCGGCTTCACTTTCACTTTTCACTTTCATGCATTGTAGAAGGAAATGGCAACCCACTCCAGTGTTCTTGCCTGAGAATCCCAGGGACGGCAGAGCCTGGTGGGCTGCCGTCTATGGGGTCGCACAGAGTCGGACATGACTGAAGTGACTTAGCAGCAGCAGCAGCAGCTACTTAAATATCCAATATAAATGCATAATTTAAAATAAATATTTACATAAATGTTGATTGATCGATTGCTCCTTTACTCATGCTGAAGTCACCCAACTATCCCTCAAAAAGCTGGTTTCACACTAACGTACTGCACAGAATGGTTAACTTTCAACCATTTCTGACCTGTTGCTGTGCCACACTGGACACTATAGGATGCAGTGCGTTTGTGGAGAGTCCTGGATTAGGACACTGCCTTTCAGCACTTAAAGTATTTCATGGACAATTTCTAAGACCACAATTTTCATTCCATATTTTGAAGTCACAATATGGACCATAAGAATTCTCTTTTTTTCCTTCGTAAAAATGTTTTCACAAGTTACAGACCCTTCTCACAGTCTCAGAATTTTTTTTTAATCCATTTTCATCCTCTTTTAGTTATGTGAAAATAATGTGAAAACATTAAATAATTTTAAGTCTGTATCTGTATTTTACCAGTCAGTGCCACATTTAAGACACAGTATTCTGGGGATCATCTAGTTCAAATCCTTAATTTTAAAGAAATAGATCCATGACACTGCACACTGTCCATTCCCTAAGTGTTCCTCGAGTTCAGCTCTCACGTTATGCAAAATTAATCTGTGTCCCACTTTGTCAGTTCTACAGCAGTGTACTCCCATCAACAAGTGCAGAAAAGGCAGTGGCAAGTTGACGGAAAATAGTACAGCATTATGGTAAAGAATACAGATCAGACTACCTGCTTCTCCATTTTCTCATTTAAAAATTGGAAATAACAATCATGTATCTAACTTGAGTTTCCATGAAAATTATTTAGGCTAATGTACACAAAGTATTTGGAGAGTACTTAACATATAAATACCTAGGGTCAGCTATTATTATTGTTTTTGTTGTTACTACAGGATTCCAGTATTTTAATGTATGTGATGAGCATATACTAATTCTGGAATTGTGAAGAGAGGCAATAAAGAAAACGGAGGGTAAAACCCTTCTATGTCAGGTGTTAATATTTTTGAGTCAATCACTGCAATGATCAGCATAGCTCTCTTAGTTACTATTCCAAGGAGAATTTTAAAGTACAGACACCCAACATATACCCACACAGTTTCAACATACATTTCCACGTGCAAAGTGTTTCTGAAGATAGGGCAGAATGAAGTATAAGCTCTGGCTATTTAACCCAGGCAACTGTAGAAGAGTTAAGTATGATCCGTGATCCTGTCTTAGTTGATAATTCCCTTCTAGAATCACCAATCTAAGAGGCAATGTATAAATTGAGGTCAGGTTCTCACCCTGGTTACAGCTAACAGCACTGCCTTGACCACTCTCCTCTGAGCTGGAGGATCAAAGAAAAAATTTATCAAAGATCCAAACAAAACTCAGGCAGACAGATCACCATGTGAAAGAGCAATAACTCCTCTACCTCACAAAAGGATAACTCCTGTTTGGCTAGAAAGATGAATGGTAGGTGACAAAAATACAAAATGGTATACAGGGGTTAGGGAGAAGGCAATGGCACCCCACTTCAGTACTCTGCCTGGAAAATCCATGGATGGAGGAGCCTGGTAGGCTGCAGTCCATGGGGTCACTAAGAGTTGGACACGACTGAGCGACTTCACTTTCACTTTTCACTTTCATGCATTGGAGAAGGAAATGGCAACCCACTCCAGTGTTCTTGCCTGGAGAATCCCAGCGGCGGGGGAGCCTGGTGGGCTGACGTCTATAGGGTTGCACAGGGTCGGACACGACTGAAGTGACTTAGCAGCAGCATACAGGGGTTAACAAAGACAACAACCATGATAATTATGTATCTTTCCAAACAATAAAGAGAAATCAAGTATTGGTTTATTGTTCTGCTGTTAAAAAAAAATCTTTCATCTGCTGTTAAAAAAAAATATTTCACATTAAAAGCATTACCTGTGGAATATTCAGCAAGTGCTGGAATTCCTTGCCCCCAGATACTTTCTAAATAGTTAAAATCATTAATTCTAAGAAAACTTGCATAGAAGTATAGAACTCCTAAACTTGGGATCTTTAAAACATTGCTGAGTTCCATACTTCTCTAGCACACTCTTGGAGAGAAAATGTTTCACATATTCATAAACTCTCCCTAAATCTTGAAAGTCTGCAGGCTAAAAGGCAAAGCTGGAGCCCAAGTGGAGACACAGCCTCATTTCTGCCAACAACATCATGCCTGGCCAGGCCTGAAAAGTTTGCCAAGACCACACAGAGACTAGATGGTAAGCTGGATTGAGAATTCTTTTCCCAACTGGAAGCCATTCTGAACTCCTGCCTAAAGTTGGAGAAAATGAAGAGGGGCCAAAACCAGAAACCATTAAGGCTCAAAGATAATTACTATGGAAAACCAACAAGCATTTACCTAATGATTCCCCAGAGCCACTCCTAAAAGAAGGAATGAAAAGGAAATGTTTACAGTACCCACAACACAAAGATTCAATGCAGTCAATGAACCAAAGAAGAAAAATCCAGCTCTGAAACTTGATAATAACCCAATATTACTCCCTTCAAATTTCTGAGTAGTTAGCTACATTATAATAATATAGCCAAATATATAATTGTTTTTTTGCATATGTGCTTAAAATACCAACACCAAATCACCACCCTGAAATCACCACCCTGAAAAATATTGTATGAAATCAGTAATTCTTTCTGCATAATCTATTTTAAATTTTATTACTGCAGATTTTTTTGTCTTTAAACCACAAAGGGAACTGTTCAACATGACGTAATACAGAGAAATCCAGGATGCATCACAACTACATTTCTCTAGGATGTAAATGAAAGGGTCACAGGTGATGTTTAAAAACTGTAAAAAAAAAAAAAAAAAAACCCTTCTAGATCTAAAGTTCTATAGAACAGTTATGTTTTCATGTACCAAAAGAGAAAGCAAAGGATTTTTAATATTCTGAGCTAGAACTATTCACCTTTCCAAACTATACCATTGAGACTATATATTTATTGACAAATAGTTTAGAAATATATCATTTAGTTTAGAAATGTATCACAAACATACTGTAATTTGGTTCACTGATATCTGAAGTACATGAAATGGCTACAACCGTATTTTCTCTAAAATAAGGGCATTAAAATGATTTCCTCTGAATCCTTTGTACTCAATTTTCTAAAAGTCTACAATTTTACAGATATGAATAGTACTTCTTACAGAGACGTCTTCTACTCCATTTTAACAAGTATACATCTTTGCTCAGGAGGTGGACACTTTAGATACATCCCCGTGCTCTGAGGGGTCTGGCCAGGCCTTGGGGATGGGACAGTAAACAGCCCATGACCGTCTGCCTAGGACTGTGCAGAAGGCAATCTCTCTTTTAGTTGGTTTGCAGAAAATGACTATGTACACTTTACAATATTTCCCAGTATTTCTATTCTTTAATTCATGGCTCACTGACTAGGATCCAGTTTCCCAAGCAAGAACAAGATGTTTCCTTGTTTCTGATGAGTTTTTGGAAAGTAAAGCAGCCCTCCTGAATTACCTCATAAAGGCATACTTAATGTTCTTCCTAAGTAGTGATTGTTTCCTTGAATACTGTTTACAAACCAAATCATTACCCCCTTTTGGAATACAAAGTAACACATGCTACCTGTTGCCTTGATGATTTTAATAAATTAAAACCCTATGGGAAGTATACAACAGTCTCATCGTCTTCTAGGCCTCTCTGTGAACTGTACTTGGAAATTCCCGAGCAGCTTAACTCTATGGGGGAGCAGGATGCCATCTAGTGATCAGACAAGAAATCACATCTGTGGATTTTCTCTCTGAACTAGGTATTAACAATGAAGATCTGCACTACTGATCAGAATTGAAAGAAGGGAGATATAGTAGAAATTCCTTGGGCAGGAACTTCACCTAGTTATTTGCTACATATGCCATCCTGCGTGGTTATTACTTTTAAAATCTGAGTTATAATAACAATGTTCCTGCTATGTGTGTGTTTTAGTTACAAACTCTGACAGACGGTGAAAGACAGGGAAGCTGGCATGCTACAGTCCATGGGGGTCCCAAAGAGTCAAACACGACTTAGTGACTTCACAATAATATTAACATGGCATTTCCAGTCTCTTAGGGTCACTTGCTTTTTTAGTGTCACTTTTTAACTTCAACCTACTAATGTTATAGCCATGAAGTGAAGTGAAGTGTTAGTCTCTCAGTTAAGTCCAATTCATTGTGATCTCATAGACTGTGGCCCATCAGGCTCCTCTGTCCATGGAATTCTCCAGGCAAGAATACTGGAGCGGGTAGCCATTCTCTTCTCCAGGGGATCTTCCGACCCAGGGATTGAACCTGGTTCCCTGCATTATAGGCAGATTCTTTACTGTCTAAGCCACCAGGGAAGCCCCAATATAGTCAAATAGTTGCAAAAAGAAATGTCTTTATGTGGAACATTGCCCTCAAAGCTCAGACCCAAGGTAGCAGCAGGACCTTGTTGTGATCTTGGCCCCTTGGAACTGAAGTGGTTTCGCATCTTTCCAGGAGAGCCTCAGATTCTTCCAGGTTGTATCACCCCCGAGTTAGCATATCCCAGGCTCGCAGACTCAACAAAGCAGGGTGGGAGACAGCTGGGCACAGAGGGGGAATCCCGTTTGGCAGGGACTGTAAACCTGCAGAACTAACAAAGCCCCTGCTTCCGCACCCCCTCCTCAGGCTCCTGCAAGCACATCCCCCAGCCTTGTATCCCTCTCTGTTCTACACTGGGGACAGCAGGACTTTCTCCCCATCTTCTCCTTCCTGTCATTATCCCTGCCCCCTCCTTGAAAGGTTCTCCCCACAGTGACACTGGACAACCTCTGTCCCTGGGGCTGGAACCATGAAAAGAAAGTTCAGCACTCCTACACTTGAAGATAACTTTTTATTAACTGAATTATTGTGTTTTTTCCATGGACCAAAATTTTTTTTTCCACTGTCCCCTTATTGATGTCACCCAGTTTTAATAAAAGAATCTTCTGGGAAAAAAAATCAATGAACCATGTCTTTGGTTCATTAGAAGTTAATGAGACTTTTGAAACAGAATTTCAAACACTGCATTATAAAATGTTTTTACTTAAAAATGCCTCATTTTATTGGCTTTATGTGATCCCCTGCTGGGATGCTACTAAACTGTTGAATATTTTAAGGCACAGAGGAAGAACTACCATATGACCCAGAAATCCCACTCCTGGACATATACCTGAAGAAAATCATAATTCAAAAAGATACATGCACACCAATGTTCATTAAAGCATTATTTACAAAAGCCAGTACATAAAAGCAACCTACATGTCCATCAACAGATGAATGGGTAAAGAAGATGTGGTACGTATCTACTATGGAATACTACTCAGCCATGAAAATGAAAAAGACTATGCAATTTGAGGAGATGTGAATGGACCTAGAGACTGTCACACAGAGTGAAGTAAGTCAGAAAGAGAAAAATAAATATTGTATAATATTGCTTACATGTGGAATTTAGAAGCATGATACAAACTTACTTACAAAGCAGAAACTGAGACACAGAAATACAGAATACATATACTGACACCAGGAGGGAGAAGATGGGAGGGGTAAATTGGGAGGTTGGAACTGAGATAAATACACTACTATGTATAAAATAGGGAACTAATGAGAACCTACTGTATAGCACAGGGACCTCAGTGCTCTGTGGTGACCTAAATGGAAAGGAAATCCAAAAAGAGGGGATATACGGTATACCCATGGGTTTCCCTGGAGGGTCAGTGGTAAAGAATCTGCTTGCAATGCAGGAGAGCCTGGTTTGATCCCGGGGTCGGGAAGATCCCCTGGAGGAGGGCATGGCAACCCACTCCAACACTCTTGCCTGGAGAATCCCATTGACAGAGGAACCTGGCAGGCTATAGTCCGTAGGGCTGCAGAGAGTTGGACACAAATGAAGTGACTTAGCAGCAGCAGCAGCATGTATACATATGGCTGACTCACTTCACTGCACAGCAGAAATTAATATAACATTGCAAAGTAACTATACCCCCCAAAATTAATCAAAAAGAAAAGAAAAATTAAAACACAGAGGAAAAAAATAGATAAAATAAATGGCATATTACTTAAAGAATTCAATGTTACTCAACATGAACCAAACGAGTTCCTTATTGTCAGGAAAAAGCACCTGATTGTATTTCTAGTTTAATCCCGGTGTTATATAGATGTCAATAGGGTGAGGTACACACTTACCTGGGCTTGGTTAAACGCCCATATTCTCCTGGCAGATTTTGCTCAGTCTTTCCCCTCTAAAGAGTTCTACAGAGACGAGGAACATGTCTGACACATCTTTTCATCTCTACGGGAAATTTCTTTAATCATACTCTTACTGTTCAGTGACTTCTAGGCAAATCATGGCATGTATGTGACAGCATCAAGTATATAGTATCTACGCTGCACTTGATGAAAAGCAGATTTTCACTAGGGGTATAATGACTTTCAGTGAGACTATTCAGATACCCCCTTTACCCAATAAATCTCTCAAAAACATTAAATTTTTCTATAGAGTAAAATTCAAACAACAGCAGGTTGGTATTTCTCCAGTTGCTGAACTGGGACTCAAGTTAGTAATTGTTCCATAATATTCAGTAAACTTCCCATGATACTAACACTACTCCTCTCAAAGTACAAAGACTGTGACAGGGTGAACAGAAACGCTCTTTTGGTTTTTTTAACTAATGCGTCCAGGGATCCTTACAGCTCAGCCATGCAACTGTCAATCATAAAGTCACAACTGTTTCTCCCTACGGTAATTAAATTCGTGACTACAGCCTCCCAATGCATAGGTGTTTGAAGGATATGAAATGACAAGGCACATATAAACCCTCAAGACATCCTGGGGAACAAATCAAACGTGTCTGTGATGGAAACGAAAAGGGCTTCAGAGACTTCCGAACTGAAGGCAAGTCTGACTCTTCAACTTTGAAGTCAGAGCAGCGCCTGCACCTCTCTGTTTTCTTGTGAAGATGCTCCCTGCTAATCTTAGTGACCCAAAGTTCTCATTTTGGTGCATATGGAACTTTCAAGAGAGTGATACTTTTCAAGGTAATTTTGAAATGTCTGTTAAGAAGCACACTTGTGAAAACATTAATCCTAAGGGATCACAGTGTGACCCAGAATGATTTTAAATTTTGAGAGGGTTTGCCGGCTGAGATGAGGGATCAAGTTGTATATCCAATAACACAGAACACACTTCTGTTTTATGAAACAGAAGAACCCGAAGCAATAACAGTACAAAACTACTTTTGTAAATAGTAGTAAATCTTTTGAAATAAGGAAAACAAAATCAGTTGAAAGTGGTTTTCAGTGACTAGTTTTTTAAAAAATCAATCCATATGGTTGTATGCCTCGAAGAGTTTTCTTCAGAATCAACTTTATGTTTAGCATTGACTTTGAGATAACTCATATTTTTAGACACATTTCATATATTTCAAAAGATTAAAACATGTATTTATTTATACCTTTATTGAGTCAAACAATATTTACTGAAGGCTTCCCTGTGACAAGCACAGGTTTGAGAATAATCTACTTGAGTTTTATGATACAGATTAAGCCCAGATGTAGTGTTAAATCTGTGATAAACTAATAAGGCAGCAGAGAGCTACGAAAGCTGAAGGACTTTATAATTTTTAGAGTGCAAAGAATCACTTTATCTCTTGTAAGCCTCAAACTACTCTGTTTGGAAAAAAAAAGAAACTAGATGAACAATATACGAAGTACTGAAAAAATTACATAAACATACACACATGTATATATGTACATACATATTATATATACATACACACATACACTGAAGTATGTATATATTGTATTGCATGAGAAAGCAGCAGGAAATAAAATGTAGATAGTTTGAAAAGGGGAAAAATGAAAGAAAAGAATAGGTATAACTCCAAATTCCCTAATCTTGTCAACTGAAAGAAAAAACTGTTTACATTAGTTTTCAAATCAGCAACTATCTGTATACATGCCCACAAAGTAACAGTTAAAATGGGCATTATTATGCTACCGCGTGGGAAGACCCCCTGGAGGAGGGCATGGCAGCCCACTCCAGTATTCTTGCCTGGAGAGTCCCAGGGACAGAGGAGCCTGTCCGGGCATGGCCCATAGGGTCAGAAAGAGCCGGATACAACTGAAGCACCTCAGCACGCACACATGCTATTACACATCTGCAGGAAGACAAATTCTGGGTGAAATATATTAAAATGTTTCTCATGGCTTAGCAGTCTCACACCGTGATTTTAACTTCTATACTATCTGTATTCCAGTGGTCTGGCCTCTCTTGATCCACCTAAATAACATACTACTTAGCATTTTTCTAGCCTTTTCTATGTAGAAGCTTAAGGTTTTTTGAAGTAATCATCTTATTGACTCTAAGAGAGGATCATCAATCAGCCAGAACCATCTGGGACAAGTGAGAAATGGAGACTCACAGAAAGTCAAGTTACACTGGCAATAATTTTCTTCTATTGTTCTTTCTCATTGTTCTTCTGAAAAGGAACAACAGGAGTTATGGATTTCTCAGAATTATAGATCACAAAGCTCAGTCAAACTGCTTTTTCATATACATAGAATTGATGCTTGGAATGGCAGATTTACATGACTATAAACATGACAAAGACTGTTATTGACAATGACTAACTCAATAACGGCAGAATGGGCACTGATGTTATTATAATGGTGTTAAATAGGAGAATTAGAAGTAGGTTTTCTGAATTAGCCCTGAGCTATCCAAACAATCCAGGAATTCATATCACTCCACTCCCCATCCATCTGTCCCCTTGGCCCCTTCTGGGTGTAAGTCTTCAAGAGGAGACTTGATTGGTGTATTTGTTACCAACCACATTGTTCACTCTCTGGCACAGCCTACCGTGAATTTGGGTACATTTATGATCATGTCTCCACTAAATGTTTAGTTCGTGGGGGACAAAACCCTCACTTATCTTTGTATTTTCAAGTCCTAGCAAACATACCGGAGAAGGCAATGGCACCCCACTCCAGTACTCTTGCCTGGAAAATCCCATGGACAGAGGAGCCTGGTGGGCTACAGTCCATGGGGTCGCTAAGAGCCAGACACGACTGAGCGACTTCACTTTCACTTTTCACTTTCATGCACTGGAGAAGGAAATGGCAACCCACTCCAGTGTTCTTGCCTAGAGAATACCAGGGACGGGGGAGCCTGGTGGGCTGCCATCTATGGGGTCACACAGAGTTGGACACGACTGAAGTGACTTAGCAACAGCAGCAAACATACAAGTAATCAATAAATGATGAATTGGGATAAATAAATGATTGCATTATTGCTTAAAACTGAGGTGCATGCATAAACTGCTAAGGCAGTAAAATGATGAGTTAGTCCCCCAAGACATTCAAACACCTTAAACTCATCACCAAAGGAATGAAAAAGGTAGTCTTGGTTTGCTTTCAGGAAATGCGTGATGTTTAAGAAAATTCTTGCTAGATTATTTTTTAATTAATCCATTTATTTTCATTGGAGGGCAATTCAGTTCAGTTCAGTTGCTCAGTTGTATCCGACTCTTTGCACCCCATGGACTGCAGCACGCCAGGCCTCCCTGTCCATCACCAACTCCCAGAGTTTACCAAACTCATGCCCATCAAGTCAGTGACGCCAACCAACCAGCTCATCCTCTGTCATCCCCTTCTCCTCCCGCCTTCAATCTTTCCCAGCCATCAGGGTCTTTTCTAGTGAGTCAGTTCTTCGCATCAGGTGGCCAAAATATTGGAGTTTCAGCTATTGTGATGGTTTTTGCCATACATCAGCATGAATCAGCCACAGGCATACATGCAGCCCCTCCATCCTGAACCCCCTCCACCTCCTCCCCACCCTATCCCTCCAGGTTGTCACAGAGCACCAGCTTTGGGGTGCCCTGTGTCATACATCAAACTCAAACTGGCTATCTTTTATATATGGTAACATATATGTCACAATACTGTTCTCTCAAATCATCCCACTCTCTCCTTCTCCCACTCAATTCAAAGGTCTGTTCTTTACAACTGTGTCCCTGCACGTAGGATCGTCAGTCCCATCTTTCTAGATTCCATATATATGCATTAATATATGGTATTTGTCTTTCTCTTTCTGATTTACTTCACTCTGTATAATAGGCTGTAGGATCATCCGCCTCATTAGAACTGACTCAAATGTGTTTCTTTTTCAGCTGGGTAACATTGCATCGTGTATATTTACCACAACTTCCTTGTCCATTCACCTGTTGATGGACATCTAGGTTGCTTTCATGCCCCACCTTTTGTAAACAGCGCTGCAATGAACACTGGGGTACATGTGTCTTTTTCAATTCTGATTTCCTCAGGGTATATGCCCAGTAGTGGGATGCTGGTTCATATGGTAGTTTTATTTGTAGTTTTTAAAGGAATCTCCATATCATTTTCCATAGTGGTTGTATCAGTTTGCATTCCCACCAACAGTGTAAAAGGGTTACCTTTTCTCCACACTCTCTCCAGCATTTAGCTAGATTATTCTTATTGTAATATTTTGTCATAACTTTTTGTTATAAAAGTAATAATATTATTTCAAAATTTACTTAAGATCTAACGATATATACAAGGAAATAATAATACTATCAGATAGAACTCATTTCATCTTTTAGTAAAGTATCTTAAAATGTGTAACAAACTTCATTATATAGTTTTGTGACAAATATTAATGTTAGCATCTCTATCATTTTTGTAACCATATGGTAGCATATCTTAAGTAGTCTGCTATTGATACATATTCACCTCAAACATTTGACTATTGTTGGTAACTCATTAATGAACATCTTTATGTAATGTACTAGATATTACTAACCTTGGTAATATTTCTAGTAAAATTTCAAATTAATCTCAACAAAGAGTCAGAGACAAGGTTATTTCCTCAGTTTTTTCTCTCTGGTACTATTGCCTGGAGAATTCCACAGACAGAGGAACCCGCTGAGCTCCAGTCCATGGGGTCACACAGAGTTGGAGACAACTGAGCAACTAATGCTTTCCCTTCACTTTTCACTTCACTCAATCTTCACGCAAACAGACCATTCTGGTCTGTATACTATGTTGTTTCCCAATATCAAGTCATCAGACCTGTAATGATCTAAATTCCATAGAAATCCTATATAGGATAATGGTTTAGTAACTAGATCTGTATCCAGACTAAGTATAAGAACACTTATATTTACTCACAATGAATAATGAATAATCTGCTTTTATGTAACTCACATAGAACTGTCATTAAAGACATTGCTCCTGTCTTTTACAAAGATACTAGTGAAAACCCTAGCATTAATCACAGGATGAACATTTTAATGCTGAAGATAAAAATATTACCAGGTTTCCCTATTTACTATTCTTTATGGAAATGCAGATCTATGTTTAACTCTAAACATAAAATATACTTTTACATTTGTGTTTCTGACTAAGCTTTACATAGTCCCTTTATAAATTTGTTAAACTGAATAGTTTTAAATCATTTTTTAGGAAACATGAAAAATACATAGATAAATAATAAGGTTGCTTTTATGTCCTAATTTTAATCATCTATACTAATCAAAATAAGATGAGGTACAAATAAACAGATATCAAAACCCAGAAATACATTTGGAATTCACTCAGAAACATGGTTGAAAATAATCCTGCACTAATATTTGTCCCTGTTTTTTTCCAGATGATCCTGAAGTTTAGCCCAAGACAAAGTTCAGCAGATACTCTGACTTAAACCATAGCTATCCACCCCAGGAAAAAATAATACTCATTTCGCCTGGGTATTTAATGGTGTGAGGCAATTCTTATTATTTTGTAAATGTGATTATTAGCACCATATTTTAAACATAAAAATAGAAAATGCAAATTCCCATATTGTTTGACTAAGCCCTAGATGAAAACAAACTTACAAACTGAAACAAACCAACTGAATCATATTTCAAATGAATAACACAGTTGCACTGAATTGGGATGGAAATGGGGGTGAAGGGAGAATTAATCAAATGACTGTCAAATACAGGATTAGACACAGAAGGCCAGAAAAATATTAACTAATATAATTAAAAGGCTTACAGGCTTTTTTTTTTTTTTAATGTACTCTCTTTTTTCCCACATAGGCACAGGTTAGCAATTCCGAAAGTATTTTGTAAAACTACATTCTAGGATTAAGTAAATATACTGTGAGTAACGAGTATATTACATATTTCTTCCTGTTGTAAGGGAGTTAGACAGATGGAGAAGGAAAGGATGAACACTGTGGTACTGGATTGGAATGAGAAGTATTGCTGTGAAATCACAGATTTAATATTTAGACATACCTGGATGTACACATAGATACAGATATGCATGGGTATGTATATTTATACAGACATTTATATATATGAGTATGGATATACATACATTTTTCTTCAGATCCATCTGCTGAAAGATCCTAGAAACAAAAACTCCCCAATAACAATGAGCACATCCCTGCTCCAAATTTTGGTTTCTAAACATATGTTTCCTGTTAAAAGGAACCAAGGGTCCTTTAAAAAAGCAGCTGGTTCCAAAGCTGAGGCAGGAGAAACTACTAGAGTCTTAGACATCTTATGCCAAAAGTAAGAAAGTACTGAAGGAATGATAGGGATATGTCAAAATGACATTGAGCCAAGTAGAAGGAACTCCCACTGTCCTAATTTGGGACAGTGTGAGTGTCAAAATAATTATATAAGTAGCAATAATAAAGGACTGTAATCTGCTAAATAAAGAATCCATAAGTCTATACAGAAACAAAAAGGAAGGGAATACTGTTAATGTGATGCCAATAAATCAATGAAGAAGAAATGATTGCCCTTAGCCACTATCTTAATAATAATTTATCCATTGTAGAAATCATCACTGAATTCTAACTACTAGATAAAGATTTGAGAAATGTCATGATATTTCCATAGTCTCAAAGTATCACTCTACAAGTTACTTTTTATTACAAAGGGTGGAAATGGTTAACTTTACAGTGGAGAAACGTGACAGACATCACTTAAACCAAATGATCAAAGTTGAAATTGTAGAAATGAAACTAAACAACTCCACAATAATATATGCCTCCACATACAAGAACTCAGCATCACTCCTGTAATATTCCTGCCAAAACTGCATGACCTGAATCTAATCACAAGGAAACATAAAACTCAATATGAAGGACAGTCTATGAAACAACTGGCCTGTATTTAAAAAAAATAAGATGGCATTAAGTACAATGAAAATCTCAGAAACTGGTCCAGTTTAACAAATAGTAAAAAGACATGACAACCAATTGCAAATCATTCTTTCATAATTTTCCTTTGCTATGAACAACACAATTGGAACACCTATTGAAATTTGAAACAAGGTCTATAGATTAGATAACAGCATTGCTGCTACTGCTAAGTCACTTCAGTCCTGTCCAACTCTGTGTGACCCTATAGACAGCAGCCCACCAGGCTTCCCCATCCCTGGGACTCTCCAGGCAAGAACACTGGAGTGGGTTGCCATTTCCTTCTCCAATGTATGAAAGTGAAAAAGTGAAAGTGAAGCCGCTCAGTCGTGTCTGACTCTTAGCGACCCCATGGACTGCAGCCTACCAGGCTTCTCCACCCATGAGATTTTCCAGGCAAGAGTACTGGAGTGGGGTGACATTGCCTTCTCCAAGATAACAACAGCATTATATCACTATTAATTTTTGAATTCTATAACTGAACTGTATGTAATCTAATTTCATATTTTATGAAATACGTTATTTGGAGGTAAAAGGTATCATGTATACAACTTAAACGGTTCAGAAGAAAAAAATTATAAAATAAACATATATTTGTATATATACGTGTGTATGAATAGACAGATAATAGATAAAGACAGAGAAGACAGAAAAGAAGAATGGTAGAGGAGTCTTGGTAAAGGGTATTCAGGAATCTTTTGTGCCTTTCTTGCAACTTTACAGTAAATCTGAAATTATATCAACTTAAAAATTAAAATAAATTCCTTTATTAGAGAGAAAATACTTAGACTCTTTTTGTCTGACATTTTTTTGGACCTGATTGTGATACATGGCTCTAAGAGATTCATTTCTGAATAACAACAGAAATGTATAATTTTTATAACGCAAGCATTTTTCAAGCTGTGAACTGCAATCTATTAGTAAGCTATGAAATGTATTTAGTGGGATAAGACCAGCATATTTTAATAAGCTGAAATAAGAGAAAGACTATCAGGATGTATCATAATTAATAGAGCTAAGTGTTTGTTTATGATACTCAAATTACATTTATATACTCTGAGTATATGTTGTGTGCCCTGGGTCTTAATTTGAGATGTCTTTCTTATTATAGTTCAGACTCAAAAAAAAAAAAAAAAGACAGAAAAGGCTGTACTCTGCCTTTTAATCCTAGACGTTTACCTTTACACATATGCATGTATGCATTCAATTTATCATTTATCCAATATCTTCAGATACCACTTATTAAGCATCCTCTGTCAGGCCTACACAATGACAGCCACTCTTACAAAACCTTTCTCTTCTAGTCCTCTACTCCTCCTCCTCTTTTGCTTAGAGAAAATCTTACCTCCTGCATTAGTAAAAGCTAATGACTGAAAATACTCAATAGTAGATGTGAATCCATACTGGAAATTACAGAATATTCATCCCTTTTTGAGAAGATAATAGTTCTATAGCATTTATCCAGTAATGTAATTTTCTCCTTTTTAAGTTATTCATCCCAAAACTGTGCCTAAAATATCGATGCCTTCTATAACTTGACTCTTTGACATGTGCTAGAAAATGTACAAAATAATAAGCTTACAGCAAGCAAACACATACAAAAATATTCAGGAACTACTAATCAGGATTAAACAGTTTAGAGTTACTTTGTGAGCATGTGCTAATGTATAAATATATTTATTGACATAAATGCATCTAATCTGAGTTTTTAAGCAATGATATTCTAGCCTTTTCTGCTCTTGAGACATAAGTAAATAATCAACTTAATTGTTCTCTCAACCAGGACAACTTTCACTTAAAGCATAATCTCTACATTGGTAATTTAGTGTATAATAACATAGTTTTCCATTTCAAGTTGCCTTTTTCAAAACTAAAAATCATGGGTATATCTATATTTCTTATAAAGTGGAATAATATACTTAATTTAGGTCTTATGGAGATTTAAATTTAGAATTATCAAGTGACATTCTGGTGAATTTCTACAACTAGCTTCCCAAATATTACAAAGCATGCTCACCATAAAACTGTTCTTTTTCATACTTTCCCTTTTTGGAACACAACTAGACTTTACATCTTTGTCACAATAAAGACAGAGTGAAAAAAAAAAGTAAATATGTGCAGAAAAGAAAGTGATTATGTGTGATAAATCTCACAAGTGAGATTATAAGTCTGATAAATCTTCCCATTATATTTGGGCCTTGTAAACTATATCTTTTTCTTATTTTATCAACATGTGGTTTCTTCATTGTAATTTAATTATTAGTAGTTTTAACATATAGAAATTGTACTTAAATATATGCAAAATATATTTAAATAGAAAATATATGAAAACTGCATATATATAAAATACATAAAAGTATAGCTATCTCTTCCTGTGTGTATGGCAAAATGAAATTGTATACATCAGTATTTTTGTGATTCTGCTAAGCCTACATGACCCTCAGATGTTCTAAAGCAGATTAAGGATCATAGGATAAAGTCCAAATCACGATTGAACAACAGAAGCCTCTCACAGTCCAGCCTTAGGTGAATTTTGCAGATCCTCCTTCCACTACAATCCCATAAATGCACTATTTCACATAAGATTCACTGGACCATCAACTTCTCTACAGTGATTCACAACATCATGCCTTTGAACACGGTGCCCACTCAATCATCAACCCCTAGCTGACTGGTCATCCTTCAGGACAATTCTGTGTCATTTCCTGCCTGAAATTTTTCCTCTCTCCCTCAGCACTACCTTCCCTCTACCCCAAAATGTAATTCTTCTTTTTCTGTCTCCTCATAGCTCTTTGCTTATACTTCTATTAAGTATCTCTTTTATGCTGCATTTTAATTAATGTATTTTATAGTATTGTTTCTCCCACTAGGCTGCTATGAGCTTTTCAAAATGTTATCCAACCCTTAATTTTTCTGAGCCCCACCCCAGGGAATAAGCTCTATAGCACAAGCAGAGCTCTAGATTATTTTTGCACAGATAGATAATGAAAGGCAACAAATATCATAGGAAAATACACAGAAGCATAAAATTCCAAAACAGAGTGGTAATCACCAGCACTTTGCTTGCCCGTATCAGTGGCGCTAGTGATAAAGAATCACCTGCCAACGCAACAGACGTAGGAGACACAGGTTCATCCCTGGGTCAGGAAGATCCCCTGGAGAAGGGAACGCGACCCACTACAGTATACTTGCCCAGGAAATCCCATGGGCAGATGAGCCTGGAGGGCTACAGTCCATAGGGTCACAAAGAGTCAGACACGAATAAGCAACTTAGCCCAGCACACATAATGAATGAAGTGATAACTAATCTGAGCATGAAGACAGAATATGATATGGATCAAAAATGATGATAGGAGAGGGACTGTAATAGAGAATAAGAAACAGAAAGAACCAAGACCCAGGAGCCTAAGGATGGTGACTGCAAGAATGTACTACAGAGTCCAACTACAGGGACCATAATTGTCCAAGGACCTCCAGCTGATGCCTCTGAAATCCACTGCAGCATTTGAGCTGCATATACCTCCTAAAAAGGCTCCCAGGTAATGACTAATCACATGGAGAATTGAGGCGGCCCATTCGCAGGAAACACAGGACTCCTCTGATGGCCAGTTTTGGCTTAAAGACTTCGTATGTAACACTTTACCTAACCCAGTCTAAGATACTTCCATTCAACATCTCTCTCTTCTTCACTTACGGTCAAATTTATATTACAACTCAGTTTTCATTCAACCTTATCTGGACCCCTCCCTATTTTCTCTTAGATGAGTATTTCCTAAAATCCTTGTATTTCTAATCCCAGTTTAGCATTGCAACACCAAGTCTTACAGAGAAGATATAGAGTATATATGAGGTAAGTAGGGAAAATTAAAGCTGTAGAAGCAATTTGAGATTTTTATCATTGAAGGCCACTAGTCAATTCAATACTTTGTCCAAAGGCAGGATAAATCTTAATTTCCTAATACAAATAGAACCATCTCTGTAGTTCTTAAAGTTCACCAGTGACAGGGACTTCATAAGTTCTTTTTGTGAGTTGCTTCACAGCTTAATCATCTTTTAAATCCAACCTAGGCCTATATTAAATCCCTTGTTTTAAGGTCTTTTCTTCCAGTTTAGCTTCCTTGGGGATATATCACAGTCAACTTTAGAAAAACAAAGTTAACTATGCAAACTCTCATTCACAACAGGAATTCTATCCACAAGGTTCTGTACACTTGATCTTGAAGGACCATTAGCCACATTTGCTAGTTGCTACAAAATTATGTCTCATTAATACAATCTGCTCATTGAATATTTGACTTTTATGCATCAAAAAAAAAAGACCCCACATTTGCAAACAGAAAAGTAAAGGTTTGTATATTTACTACAGAGAGATTTTTATGATTGTTAATTGAAAGGAAACCATTTATTCTATTCTAAAGTCTCAAATACTCTGCCTTCTACTGACAGAGTAAAGAAAAACTCAATCTTCAGTTATTTGGATTAAACATAACATGTTATCCAATTTAAAATAATGAATGCATTTTTTTTCTGCCAAAGATTTGAAACAGAGATGGAATATGTGTGGGAAATGCTGTTATCTTTCCAGATTTCAGCTTGAATAAAACAAAAGCATTTGTCTGACCGTGATAAGCACATTGTCTGGTCCAGATTCTCCAAGTATGCAAATCAACATGAAAAGCTCCAACAGCAAGACTTACCCATCTGCACAGAGCTTCAAAAATGGTGATGTACTTACCTAAAATAAAAGGAGAGATGACATTAATGACATTCATCACAGCTTAAACATACAGTGAAAAACAAATTCTAGAAGGCATTCATAGCATCTGTTCCCCTCATCACTGCCAGATCCAGTTTTAGGGTTTTTGTTTATAACACAACAGGCCAGATGGTGGTGTCTTTCTGACTGTCCAAGTTTATTCTGAGTACACTTCATAGGTGGATGCTCGATAAGTGTTGAGAAAGATGGTAACAATCAAGTAGCCAAGTACTATGATTTAATAGCGTTAGCAAATAACATCCACTGAGTGTTTTCTTGCCTGCCAAGCTCAGTGTAATATACTTTATGCACATTTTATCATTTACTCTTCAGAAAACGGAGGTGAGGTAAGTATTATTATTATTCCTATTGTACAGATGAAGTAAGTGAGGCTTAGTAAAGTTCATATATATATGTGTGTATACACATACACATATATATACACACACATGTATATGTATACACACAAACACACATATATGGCTAATTCATTTTGTTGTTCAGCAGAAACCAACACAACACTGTAAAGCAACTATACTCCAACAAATGTTAATTAAAAAAAAATAAAGAATGGAGTTGTCAAGTCCTCATATGGCATGTTAGTCTAAAGGTAAAATCTTTCAATTGTTGAAGAAAGTGTTAGTCGCTCAGCCGACAAACACTGATTAATTGATTAACACTGATCGTCAACTCTGCAATCCCACAGACTGTGGCCCACCAGGCTCCTCAGCCCATGGAATTCTCCAGGCATGAATACTGGAGTGGGTTGCCATTCCCTTCTCCAGGGGATCTTCCTAACTGAGGGATTGAACCCAGGTTTCCTGCTTTGCAGGCAGATTCTTTACCATCTGAGTTATGAGGGAAGCCCATTGTTCAAGAAGCAGTTAGCTAATGCCATTTAACAGTTCAGTCGTCTTCAGGCTTCTGGTCACTCTCTTAGAGATTCTGATTAACAACATGTTAAAGAAACAAGTAGCTCAGAGAGAAACCCAAACAAAGGGATTGGGTATTTGAAAGAATACTGAAAGACAAATGTAAGAATTACCCAGGGCATGAATTACCCAAATTCATGAAGAAATAGCTACCAGTTTATCTCATATTTTAGAATTCATAATATATAAAACTTAATTATATCAAAAATTAACTCCAAGAGCAAATTTTCCTGTAGAAATTCAAATTCCTATTTACATAAGCTGGCAACATGGAAAAATAAACACATGGAACATGAGGTGCTTCACACAAATATCCGCAGTCTTTACCAGATAACATTTCTTTTCACTATCTTTATATGAACAATCTTTATACCTATGGAGGTTATGCACTGTTTTTCTTAGCATTGTTTACAGATTTCTGTTATATATTAGATGTGGTTAGTAAAGTTAATCCCCCCAAAAGAAACGTGATAAACATTTTTAAAATGCTTCAAGAAGGTTTATTTGTTTCAAGGTCAAATTGAATTAATATTTTTAAATGTCACATGTATCTACAAGTTTTAGTGACACAGAGAAAGAAGTGAAAGTTATTCAGTCGTGTCAGACCCTTTGTGACCCCGTGGACTGTAGCCTGACAGGCTTCTCTGTCCATGGGGATTCTCCAGGCAAGAATACTGAAGTGGGTTGCCATGCTCTCTTCCAGGTGATCTTCCCAACCCAGGGATCAAACCCAGGTCTCCCGCATTGCAGGCAGATTCTTTACCATCTGAGCCACCAGGGAAGCCCTTGAGCGACACAAACAGGATTTTTACTGTGGATTCACTGTTTAACCTCAAAATAACTGGACTCAGTGGCATGAAACTTTAACTAAAAGGTGGTTTAAGAATTTATTTCCATTCCATTCTGATGAAGACTCTAGAGAGAGTTCCAGAGCACAGTTACTGGTCCATAGTTAAGACAAGATTAGATGGGATGTACTAAATCACTGCAGATGATGATTGCAGCCATGGAATTCGGTTCAGGTCGGTTTGGTTCAGTTGCTCAGTCATGCAACCCCATGAATCGTGGCACGCCAGGCCTCCCTGTCCATCACCAACTCCTGGAGTTCACTCAGACTCACATCCATCAAGTCAGTGATGCCATTCAGCCATCTCATCCTCTGTTGTCCCCTTCTCCTCCTGCCCCCAATCCCTCCCAGCATCAGAGTCTTTTCCAATGAGTCAACCCTTTGCATGAGGTGGCAAATTAAAAGACGCTTATTCCTTGAGAGGAAAGTAATGACTAATCTAGACTGAATATTAAAAAGCAGAGACATTACTTTGTCAACAAAGGTCTGTCTAGTCCAGGCTACGGTTTTTCCAGTAGTCATGTACGGATGTGAGAGTTGGAGTATAAAGAAAGCTGAGCGCCAAATAATTGATGCCTTTGAACTGTGGTGTTGGAGAAGACTCTTGAGAGTCCCTTGGACTGCAAGGAGATCCAACCAGTCCATCCTAAAGGAGATCAGTCCTGAGTGTTCATTGGAAGGACTGATGTTGAAGCTGAAACTCCAACACTTTGGCCACCTTGATGAGAGGAGCTGACTCATTTGAAAAGACCTTGATGCTGTGAAAGATTGAGGGCAGGAGGAGCATGGGATGACAGAGGATAAAATGGTTGGATGGCATCACTGACTCAATGGACATGAGTTTGGGTGCACTCCGGGAGTTGGTGATGGACAGGGAGGCCTGGAGTGGTGCAGTTCATGGGGTCGCAAAGAGTCGGACACAACTGAGAGAATGAAATGAACTGAACTTGTTAAATAATTGAAAAATAATTTTTCTTTATACTTCCTAGCAAACTAGTTTATCACACCTTAATATCAAAGATTCTAGGTAACCCATCTCTCAGTGAGCAGGTAAATGAAAACGGCCTAAATAAAATTCAGCTTTAATAAGCCTGAAGTCTTCTATGGAAAGGACTGATGTATAGACAAATCTGTTCTACCGCTGTTCTACTGAATCAGGTCTAATAGATAAGTGGATATGAAAATAAGACATATCAAGATGTCAAAACACAGCAAAAGCTTGCATTTGAATTGAAACTGGGGAGTGGAGAAGGGATGGAAGACTTCAAAGGATAGTCATATTTATTCATTAGACCAAGCCAGATACTTTTTCAGCACTAAGTTGTTGCACAATTGCCCCTGCCCAACCCCAATTTCCATTTCCAAATCTATTCCTCATTTAGCAGATTTTAAATTAAAAAAACTGTATGATCTTATTGGACTTGCCTAGGGTGCTGGTAAAGAATCCGCAGACAATGCATGACACCCCAGTTCGATTCCTAGGTTGAGAAATTCATTCACAAACATCCCATTAACTCAGTGTATTTATTCCTATTATAAAGTAGGTACAGATTAGAAGAATGAGTTATATGCCAGACAGGTCTTCTTTGTTAAGAAGATGGTTAAGTGAATTTGAGGTGAAGTTGGTATTTGTGGTTTACTCCAAGTTTCTATCTGGTACTGTGTAGTAAGCCCTTGTCCTAAAAAGAATTAAAAAAAAAATCTTCTGAGGAAGAAAGACATTTATACTTGAAACAACCACTAAACAATGCAAGACAGCTTATAATTAAATGTAAATTACATGGTAGAGACATCAAATGCTACAGGAATATAAGGAAATGAGAAAAAGATATTTCAGCTGTTGCGTAGGATTAAAGAAATATGCTGTAACTAGGTGGGAAACCATCAAAAGAACTTTTGGACTTCTGACTTGAATGCACCACCAGTCCAGACTCTCTCTGCCAGAGTCTGGAGTTAAAAGTTCCAGCACAGAGATCTCAGGATTAGTAGGGAGACTGCTTCCAATCCAAGTCAAAGGCTTGGGAGGGACCATGTGTCTATAGTAATTTTTGAGAAACAGGGCAAAAGATTACTCTGCGTTCCCACAATCATTAGCACCTCAAATCACAACCTGGTAACTGACTGTATCAAGTAACAGTCTATTTTTTTCCCTTGGCTTTACTGAACTATACAGTTGATTTACGATGTTGTGTTCACGTCTGCTGTACAGCAAAGCGATTCAATTAAACATATCAACTTTTTAAAATTACTTTTAAATAATTAAATATTTATTTAAATAATTTAAATATTTTAATATTATTTTCCATTATGGTTTATCACAGGACACCCTGTGCTATACAGCAGGACCCTGTTGTTTATCTGTATTATATACAAGAGTTTGCATCTGCTAATCCCGAACTCCCAATCCATCCTGAAAAGCTCAACCCCCTAAATCATATTTATCATAGGGAACCCAAATATCCAGACTCCATGATGTTCTTGTGTTTAAAAAAACACAAACACAAAAGCAGGCTCAATTCAAGTATCACCTCTTCTAATGAGTCTTTTACTGATTATAGCGCCCACCCACCCACCCCTCACTCTTAGGTGCCCTCTCTATTTCCAGCTTTTTATAATTGTTCCCAAGGGGCAAGGAAGTTACCAAATGTTGCCATTTTGTGTAACACTTCAGAGATACAGTGATGTGTCTGTTGAAAGGACTGAACTGTTTCTTTAGCTACCCCATAGATTAACTATTCAGGCCAGTGTCAATCCCACTCTTGTTTGTGCTCCAGTGACTCTTCACTCTTCACTCTAATACATACTGTATCCTAAAGTCATTTCAGATGAATTACAGACACGGTACATATTCAAATTGGTATCTGTTTGATTGTTTCCTTGTTAAGCTGGTTTCAATTCATATTGTTTGAATTCTCAAAGTCATTCAACTCAAAGTGTAGAATCATTATGTTGGAAACCATTCTGTACTAACAGTTTCACTTATTACTATTTTTTAAAAATTTGGAAAATCAAGTATGGTTTGTGCACTCATAGCAGAGAAGAGTGAATTAATTTTACAAATAGCAAGTATTCATACTTAGTATGGGCTTAGTGCTTTACATGCAAAATGCATTCCATCTTTCCAGCAAGCCCAGGAGGTAATGGAAAGTGGCAGAATATGCCTCAAATATGCCACTTTGGCACAAGGGTTATTTTGAACTAAAGCCACCTGAAAAACAGCAGGTGCCAGAAGCACAATCTTACTTCCCACTTTCTTCTGGAAAATAGGAGCTAAAACTCCCATGTGAAAGATGCTATTCCTATACTAGGAAGAAAGAAACATTCTTTACCAGAGATAAGATATAGAGGCTGGGAAAATTCTGTACAAACAGACCTTCTTAAAATAATTCTTATCATCCATGAGCCTCTCTATATATTTTAGTTACTTTTCCACAGCTTGGCCTGGAATAAAAGCATTTAGGTTTTGAATCTTCATTTCCTTATGAGTGTTCCTGTGTCACATAAAACTAATATTAAATAAATTTGTATGTTTCCCTCCTATTAATCTGTTTCATCAACTTAATTCTCAGACCCAGGGGAAGACCCTCTAAGAGGGTAGAGGGTAAGTTTTGCCTCTTACACAATAGGTTCATCTGGGAAATAAAAGGCTTGAAGTAAAGCATCTGAAATTATACAGCAGAGTCTGGTAGAGGCAGGCCATCTGTTCAGTCTCAGTAACTGCTATTCCCTACTTCATTTAATAAATTAATTCAGCAAATATCCATCAAATGCCTACTACTTAATCAAGTGTTTGTTTCAGAGATACATCAGTGACTAAAAAATCCTAACCCACATGGACCTTCCCACATGGACCTTACATTCTAGGGTAGGGAGACAGACAACAATCAACAGCATAATATATGAGAATACTATACAGTATCAAAGAAGGTGATGAGTGCTATGAAATAAACTGAGCAGAGGACAGAGGAGGAGAATCCTGGTAGGGTAGGGGGAACACTGCAATTACAAATTGCAAACAGGGTGCTCACGTGGCCTCATTGGCCTCATTGAAAAGGTCAATCTGAGCAATGACTTACAGAGCTATACTTGGGCACAATAATTTGCCAAGAAAGCAGTAAAACTTGAGAATGCAGTAGAAAATAATAATTGAGAAAAGTACTTAAGTTCTTGGTTTGATTTTTTTTAAGGTATTTGTCCCATAGTCTTATACTTCAGCTATTATTGTGTAAGTTCCTTGACTGAGATAACTGTACTCTACACATCTTCTCATCCCTCCACGGTGCTCAGAGGAGTTGCTGTCCCAGCACAGATCTACTGAAGGAATGAACAGCTAAGTGTTAGTCGCTAAGCCATGCCTGACTTGTTGAGACCCCATGGACTGTAGCCCGCCAGGCTCCTCTGTCTAGGGGATTCTCCAGGCAAGAATCCTGGAGTGAGTCGCCATGCCTTCCTCCAGGAAGAGCTAATAGAATGAGTTAAATAGATGAGAATTAAGAGAGCAGAACAAAGCAGTGATTTAATCAACAGTTACAATCATTAATAAGCAAACATAGAAACATCTAATCTGATAAACAAATGTATGAAAGAGTTTTTTTGAGGATGGTGAATGCAATCAAGATAATGGGTTTGGGTATAGAATTAGAGTCGTTCTGTAAATCTCAGAGCTGAGGGTGTTGACTGAGAAAGCGTGCCTGAGTTGGAGGTAATCTGTGGTGAATTGAAGATATAGGCCATACTTATTTATTCTGAGCCATATATGCAGTAGGTATTGGAGATAAATCATTTAATAAAACAGATAGTCCTTGAATTTATTGGCTCATATTTTTCAAAAGGATATATCTACCATCAAGAGTTGAATGAATAAAAAATATGTGATATATATGTACATATATATATACACATACACACTGGGTAGTCAGCATAAAAGAAAATGAAATTTTGCCATTTGCAACAACATGGATGGATTTGGAGGGTATTATGCTAACTGAAATAAGTCAGACAGAGAAATACAAATACTATATGATATCACTTATATGTGGGATACAAAAAATACAACAAACTAGTGAATATTACGGGAGAAGGCAATGGCACCCCACTCCAGTACTCTGGCCTGGAAAATCCCATGGACGGAGGAGCCTGGTAGGCTGCAGTCCATGGGGTCGCTAAGAGTCAGACATGACTGAGCGACTTCACTTTCACTTTTCCCTTTCATGCATTGGAGAAGGAAATGGCAATCCACTCCAGTGTTCTTGCCTGGAGAGTCCCAGGGACAGGGTAGCCTGGTGGGCTGCCGTCTATGGGGTCACACAGAGTCAGACATGACTGAAGCGACTTAGCAGCAGCAGCAGCAGCAGCAGCAGTGAATATTACAAACAAGAAGCAGACTCATGGATATAGAGAACAAACTCTTGGATACCAGTAGGAGGAGGGATGGACGAGGGGCATAACAGTAGTAGGGAATTAAGATGTATAAACTACTATGTATAAAGTAAGCTACAAGGATATATTGTGCAACAGGAGGAAATATAGCCAATACCTTATAACAACTATGAATGGAGTATGTGTGTGTGTGTATTACTTGCTCAGTTGTGTCCAACTCTTTGCGACCCCATGGACTGCAGCCTGCCAGGCTCCTCTGTCCATGGGATTCTCCAGGCGAGAATACTGGAGTAGGTTGCCATGATCTCCTCCAGGGATCAAACTCGGGTCTCCCGCACTGCAGGCAGACTACAGTCTGAACTACCAGGGAAGTCCCATGAATGGAGTATAACCTTTAAAAAATGTGAATCATTTTATCATACCCCTGTAACTTTTTAAATATTGTACATCAACTATACTTCAATAAAAACACAAGTTCCATGGAGAAAATAAATACATAAAAAAGAGACATCCATTAAACAAAAAGTTATGTAATTATCATTGTGTTAAGTGCTGTACAGGAAGTATACAGAAAGTCAAGAGAGTAGGTAACAAGAGGACTTAACCTTCTCTGGGGTGTCAACAAGGCAAATCTGAAAACTGAAGGGCAAATTAGTGGGGTGGAGGTGGAAAAGTAGGGACTTTCTATATTCCAGGTTCTGTTTATTCATTCAATGAATGTTCATCAAGTATTATTATATTCCTGCACTATGTGCACACAGAATATACCATCTCCTTTAAAATTCACAACAGCCTGTAAGATTCCATTATCCTCATTTAAGACATGAGAAAAATAAAGCTCAGGGAGGTAAAATATTACTCAAGGTCACACAGGTTGCAAGACAGGATTTGAATCCAGATCTGTCCAAGATTTCCCCATGTCAGGTGTCAGCAACCTGTTACCAAGATCTCTGCTATTACGATAAGTTGGGATTATATATTTACTGAAAATCCACAGCCTAGGTAGGTGCTCAGATTTGAATACTTTTTGAGGCAGGACAAGGTCCGTCTAGTTAAGGCTATGATTTTTCCTGTGGTCATGTATGGATGTGAGAGTTGGACTGTGAAGAAGGCTGAGCACTGAAGAATTGATGCTTTTGAACTGTGGTGTTGGAGAAGACTCTTGAGAGTCCCTTGGACTGCAAGGAGATCCAACCAGTCCATTCTGAAGGAGATCAGCCCTGGGATTTCTTTGGAAGGAATGATGCTAAAGCTGAAACTCCAGTACTTTGGCCACCTCATGAGAAGAGTTGACTCACTGGAAAAAACTCTGATGCTGGGAGGGATTGGGGGCAGGAGGAGAAGGGGAGGACAGAGGATGAGATGGCTGGATGGCATCACTGACTCGATGGACGTGAGTCTGAGTGAACTCTGGGAGTTGGTGATGGACAGGGAGGCCTGGCGTGCTGCGATTCATGGGGTTGCAAAGAGTCGGACACGACTGAGCAACTGAACTGAACTGAACTAAACTGAGGCAGGACAGGTTGATCTGGGCCAAAATGCCCAACGACTAACCCAGCTGAATTGTCCCCATGGGATCTAACCCTTGGTCCTGCTTACCACAACAAATTTTCCTGTCCTTATTTACTTGTTTTTTTAAATTGAGGCCTTTAGACACCAGTTTCAGTGTTGCAAACAGCACTTCTCTTGTGGAGCTCAGTCTAGTGAGGACTCAGATCCATAAACAGATAGTGAACTGAAAGTTGCTCAATTGTGTCCAACTCTTTGTGACCCCATAGACCCCATTACATAGACTCCATTACAGTCCATGGAATTCTCCAGGCCAGACTACTGAAGTGGGTAGCCATTTCCTTCTCCAGGATAAATCAAATCTAAAATGTCAGATGTTATGCTAATGTTACAAAACTGTTACAGAAAGAACTGGAGCCCAGTGGAAGAAGTTCCCTGTTTTTCCTGAAGGCTTTTGAGAGGAGCTAGCCTTTGGCCAAGAGATTGGAGAGGAGCAGCAGGATGCTAGGGAAGGGAAGGAGAAAGAACAGCATCCTCTACGGGACCTGAGGAAGCCTACCATAATTTCCAAACTGAGTGTCTGGCTAAGGTGTATCAGGGTAGGTACTGCCGGGGGGTTGGCGTGGGAGGAATAGCCCTATCAGCTCTTAGCAGATCACAGGGCCTTGGCCCTGACTTTCTACATTGTATGGATATATAAAATGTTAACTTGTGGTCTGACCTCCCACTGGGCCATTTAAAACCTTGACCAACAAGAAGGGTCAAGTAAGAGAGAGAGAGGAAGAATTAAACTCCGAATGTATTGTGGGTACATTCAAACGTGGGTTTCCCTGGTGGCTCAGATGGTAAAGAATCTGCCTGCAATGTGGGAGACCTGGGTTTGATCCCTGGGTAGGGAAGATGCCCTGGAGGAGGGCATGGCCACTCACTTGAGTATTCTTGCCTGGAGAACCCCATGGATAGAGGAGCCTGGTGGGCTGCAGTCCATGTGGTAGCACAGAGTCAGACACAACTGAGTGACTAAACACACATTCAAATGTACACTCAAATCCTATCTCAAGGAACCTTACCTACAGACTGATTTGCTGTTTGAAAATGTGTTGACACTAATCATAAGAAGAATGCTAGCCCACGTATGGTGCTTAAAGATATTTTGAATTTACTGGTCTGTTTTTTTTTTTTTTTTTTTGAGGTTGGAGATAGCAAGAACCTGAAATAACGGGGTGTGCCCTAGAGTCCAAAACCAAATCTATTTACAGTAAAACCGTAATTATACATATTACTGCTTCCCTGATGGCTCAGCATTAAAGAATCTGCCTGAAATGCAGGAGACACAGGAAACTCAGGTTCAATCCCTGGATCAGGAAGATCTCCTGGAGGAAGAAACAGCAACTCACTCTAGAACTCCTGCCTGGAAAATCCCATGGACAGAGGAGCCTGGCGGGCTGCAGTTCAAAGGGTCACAAAAGAGTCAGACATGACTGAGCGTGCACACACAAAATCATATATTCTACTTCACAAGACCCACATCAACAAGCATTTGATTCAAAGAATCACCTTCATTAGCACAGATTATCACCAGCTCATCACAGATTTAGATAAGTCTAATGAACCCAATCTCTGTGTCAGTTGCAAAATTTCCCTAACAGTGGAGATTTCACTTGGCACTTGGGCCTGAGAGAGGCCTCAAAGTGGGCAATTAGCTTGTTGGGTATGTGGTACACTTTGTACCTCTCCATTACCACATCCTGCATCAGAGAAGGCCGAACACAAGAGCTTTCAATGTCAATGGCTTTTTACCATTTGAGATCTGGAAGAAGAATTTCTTAACCCATTCATTTCTACTGAAAGCTAGGGAAATGTATGACTCTCACAGGTAAGCACAAAATTTAGTTTCATGGAACAGACAGAAGGAGGTATGCTAAATTAACAGATCATCTTTTAAGGAAGAAGGGAAGAGTAAAAATCAGGAATACCTGTTACAATTTAATAGACTAAATGAGACAATAAATTATAGCTTAAATGGCTGTTGGTTATAAACATCTCAAAATTTGTTTTTTAATTCAAAAGGTTAAGACTTCTCACATCACCTTCTAAAATTATATAAGAATCCCAATAGAAATAGGACTTACTAGATGTCAAACCCATTTTAAACGCACAGAATCATTCCCTACCCCACTCTGCCCCCAATACCAATCAGAGTCTCTGGGATACGAGAAAAGAGGTATAGAGTAGAAATTAAGAACATGAGCTTTGGACTCAGAATGCCTGATTTAAACACAGGCAAGGCAATGGCACCCCACTCCAGTGCTCTTGCCTGGAAAATCCCATGGATGCAGGAGCCTGGTAGGCTGTAGTCCATGGGGTCGCTAAGAGTCGGATACGACTGAGCGACTTCCCTTTCACTTTTCACTTTCATGCATTGGAGAAGGAAATGGCAACCCACTCCAGTGTTCTTGCCTGGAGAATCCCAGGGACGGGGGAGCCTGGTGGGCTTCCGTCTATGGGGTCGCACAGAGTCGGACACGACTGAAGTGACTTAGCAGCAGCGGCAGCAAGCCTAAGCAACCAAGAAGTAGAACTATCTGTGACGATGACAAGGCAATGATGACGGTGGTGGTGATGGGGGTTGTGATGACTGCGGTGACTACAGCAAATAGGAAGATGGGGAGGATGATTTGGTGATCAAAGTTCAGGGCAGCCGTGTCTATGGACTGACTTATACCACTTTCCTCATAAACACTTAAGAACCGGTAATAGCGAACAAGGGATAATTTATCGTCTCTGTCCCTTCACATCTGAGGCAAAAGGCAATTTATTTTTTCATACTCTTCCCAACACTAGGTTGATGCCAAGTAAGTGTCAGTATAACCCTTATTTAAATCACTGTCTACTGCTTAGGTCCAATTTCAACAGTCTAGCTTCAGAGGAAATCTTTACTCCTGCACAGGATCTATAGAGTATTGATCAGACAGTGCCAGACTGGACCTCTCGAGCTTCTGTAGATAGATTTAATCTAATAGTGGGCTAAAGTTACAATAGTAGCTCTACAGGGATCCCTGGTCACAAATTTCAATATCCTGCATGAGGAAGCTGCACAACCATTACTGAGCTATTTCCAGTTGCCAACTGAGAATATCTAGAAAACTACCAGAAAGGAGAACAAAAACATTCAAAATTGTAGTAATTAAGAATTACAATTTTTATTGGTTCTGGCCTAAAGAGAAGTCATCTATTAATTGTAAACACAACTAACATAACTTCTCTGCTGCTGCTAAGTCACTTCAGTTGTGTCCGACTCTGTGCGACCCCATAGACGGAAGCCCACCAGGCTCCCCCATCCCTGGGATTCTCCAGGCAAGAACACTGGAGTGGGCCGCCATTTCCTTCTCCAATGCGTGAAAGGGAAAAGTGAAAGTGAAGTCACTCAGTTGTGTCCGACTCTTAGCAACCCCATGGACTGCAGTCTACCAGGCTCCGCCGTCCCTGGGATTTTCCAGGCAAGAGTACTGGAGTGGGGTGCCATTGCCTTCTTCAACATAACTTCTCAGTAGTCAGCTAACCAGAAAATCACTGTGTTATATTGTATCAGTTTATCAACATCCCAAGTTTGGGCAATTATATCTTTGACATTTTTATTCTCCATCTATAAATCATACCTCTCAGGTTAGAATAAAACCAACTTAGGCATCTTATTATGAATCAAAATAGGATAAGAATGTAACTTTGCAGAGATTAAGTAGAAATGGTCATCTCTTCATGACTCACATTACTGCATTCCAAAAATTACACAGGAGAAAAAAAATAAAGGATATCACAGCTATATTTACATAAAATACCCTATAAATGGACAAAGAAGGAGAATAAATTTATGCACGTTTTAATATAAATATATACATGAGTTGCTTGGATAATATATTTATACTTATTTGCCTCCTAGATTTCCCCATCTTCCTGTTCTATAGAACTTCAATCCCTTTACTATATCCAAAACTCACTCCATCTGCCCCAAAACCACACCCTCTTCTACATCTTATTTATCAATGACCAATAACTTGTAGGTAGGTAGTCAGACATGAGCAGGTCTCCACCCCATCCAGGCAGGATGGGATCATCTTTCCCTCTCCACCTGGACACTGGTGACCAGAACACCACCCAGAGATTCTCTCTGTGGCCAAGGACCACGTCTAAGTCTCCAGCCATATCAGGACCAAGCAAGACTAAAACCACCAGCACAGATTGGCACAGGTACATCAAAACCTACAAGGTGACACAAAGAAAGCCAGGTTCATTATGCCACATTTGTAATAAATTAGCATTGTGGGTTTTGTCACCTCCAACACTGTGGGTTTTTCTTGGATGCTTATGGGTAAGCACCTGTGCAGTAAGAACTGTTAATCACTTGTCAGTCAAAAGATGCAGAACCGAGGGAGGCACCACCACTCTAAAAAACCCCACCCTATCCCACCCCATCCCACCCCACTGTGGGCTGCTTCTCATTTCCAGACAGTCCGCTCTCATCTCTCATCCTTTCCGAAGAGTGTGCTTTTGCTTAATAAAACTCTTGCTACTTAAAGCAGCTCTATGTCTCTTGACTGAACTCTTTCCTTGAAGAGGGCAAGAACCGAGAAAATCACCATTCCACCACTGATATAACTACTTATTAAATAGCTAGTCCCCTCCTCCCAAGTAAACTCATACAACATGAAAATTATATCTACTAAACATTCATGGAGTTAATGTCCTTCCCTCCATCTCTAGAACTACTAACCTAGCTTATGCCTTTGTGATGTTTGTCCAAATCATAGCAGCCACCTTTAACACTCCTGGCTTCCAGTTCTGTCCTTGCTTTTTGCTCCATTCACCCTCCAGGATCTGACCTTGCCCCACCAGTACTTGGAATACTTCACGGTTCCAGAACAAACTCAAAGTCCTCAACCTGGCACACAGGGCCCCATAAATCACTCCTTGTTTATTTCGAGCTTCAGATCTTGCCAATGATCCTTTGTCACACATATCATGTGATTCCGTGCCTCAACATCTCTGCTTCTGCTAGTTCCCTCCTTCTAGAAGCTCCACCTCCTCCTCCCCCAATTCCACACTCATTCCTTAGAACTCACCTGAGATCACATCTTTCCATTCCAGGTGAGACTCACTCCCATATATATGCTAATGATGGCAATCACCACAAATTTATCTTCTAATCTATTTAAATCTCTACTCTCTAACCTCCTGATTTGAGCTTCTTCAATTTGAACTTTTAGGGGGATGAGTTTTATCCATATTATTTATTTATGTTACTATCTCCCGTATCTTGAACATAGTAGATACACTTAAGAGGTCTGTTAAGTGAATGACTGAGTGATTGAGTGAATATCTTTATCAAGAACAATCATTACTGAAAAGCAAATGTTAACAAGGGAGAGAAAATGTCATTCCTCAGAATTCAGAGATGGGGTAGGGGATGGAGCCCTCTAACACAGTCCCAGGGAGTTTCACAATTAGGGCAGGTCTCACAGTCAGAGTACAAGCGCTGATTTGGAAAGTTAAGAGGCCAAGAGGAATGCCCAGGTGAGGAGATGAGACCAGCAAGACAACAGAAGCCTGCGTGGAGCACAGTCAATGCAGATCTTCCTCACAATACTTCAAGGTTTTAGCAAAATTGTCAAATTCACCTATGCTACCAGTTCTTGGATTTTTCATGAAAAACTGCTCAACTACTGGACAGCTTTGCATTCAGGTTTGAGGCCCCATGGGAGAAAGAGCACTCACAGGCAGATATAGAGGTCTGAAGGCAGGAGCATAAAGATAGGTTAGGTATGGTCTTGGCATGGGGGTCATGGCAAAAGTTAATCAATTCTCCACAGAGCAAGACAGCCCTAGTCAACAGAAATATGACAAGAAGAGAAGAGGTTGGAAGCTAGACGAATTCATATATCAATAGTAATCTTATATAGAAACAGGTTTTGGTTTGCTATGCATTTATTAATTATAGTCTGCCTTTAAAAAAAAAATTGATGGTGCCAAGGAAAAATAAGAAAACACAGTTATTGTTCAAAATGCATTCCATAGGTACCACAGGTGAAAAGTGAGCTTCTTAGCAGCCAGTGTGAAAAAAGAACATCATCTTTTACAGTTTGAAGTTACGTAGACAACATGAGGCTATTCTTGATACTGAAGCATCAGGTAGAAATGTTTCCTGGGTCCTGAGAGAAAAAACATCCTGAAACAATGAGCAACAGCTTTACCATAATGTTTTGGGAATATGGTACAATATCAAGAGAAATAAATGTATTTTAAAAAATAAAGAATAAATTTATTCTCTAAACAAATTTTAGAATAATGATTTAAAAGCCTCTTGCTCTTGAGCACATGGATACACTCCCTATATCAACCACAACTGATTGTTTATTTCACACCGTATATTACATCTCACATTGTATATCTCACTTCAACCTTGACGGATGACTATCAATAAAAGAAACATGTCTCATTTAAAAAAACTTTTTATTGTTCATATCCTCAGTTATCTTCAGACAACAGTTATTTAACCCATGGTTAGTATCACCCTCTATGGAGGTAGCGCCTTACACTTCAAATAAGCCTCTTCCAAAGACCAGACGGTACACGCAGACTTACACAGCATTGCAAACTAATGAGAATTCAAAGAGGCACCGTGGAGCTTCTACTTGAGAAGGAACTTCCCCTTTGCATACTGAAGGGGGGTCTGGCGGTGCTTCCTTTGTCCAGAGCCGACTTCTCAAAGAAATGTTTTCACTTTGCACCCTTTGGGTTCAGTTGTTCAACTGGTTACAATTAGGTAGATTAGTAACTGGTTGAACAACTGTAACCAAAGAGAACAGATTGAAGTGTTGAGGTCTACTAGAGAGAGGTTTGCTAGAGGAGGTCAGCAGAGGTCTGTCTGTCCTCTTCAATGATTGCATGAATGGCTTGAAGCAAGACACATCCATTCAAAAGAAATTCATTAAACATTGATTCAGCATCTAATATTTGCCTGCTACTGCAAAAGGGCCCCAGGGAGCTGAGTAAACTTCAGTCCCTGAGGCCAAGCTGGGGAGGGAAAGAGAGAGAGAAACAGAGAAATTATATTACAGAGTAAGAAATTTAACACTTGAACATTAGCTAGGAAAAGCTGAAGGAGGAAAAATACTTCAGAATGTGAAGGAGATAACCCCCACAATGGAAAAATTTCCCATCAGAATGAGCATTCATTGTCAACACTATGTAACATATCTGGGATTCTACCTTTATTCAGTTGAACTCACACAATAGTATGTAAGCAACAAGTTAACAAGTCTTATTTTACAATACAAACAAGAAAACAAAACGAAAGCCCAGCTTTATTAATCCGAATAAAGGCTTCCCCAAGGCTCAGGCCACTCCTCGATATTAAATATGGATACTTCACAAAAGTTATTCTTTTAAGCACCAATTTTCATTTATTGTAATTAATGTGCCATGCTTAATGGGATTCTGGCTGTCTGCAGTAGTCACTCCATTTCCCTAATCACCAAATATTTCTGCCATGGACAGAATTCTGTATCAGGGCAGACCCAGTAAATTTGATCATAAGAATTTTGTGGATTCTTTTCTAGTTTTTCAGTATTGACTGAGAACTTCAAGAATTCTAAACACTGGTCTTGGAACTGAATAAGATCTGGAGAGAACACAGGTTAGTTCCTCCTCTCAAAGAATTCACCAATCCATTGGGTTGTTTGCAACAAACGCAATCCATTGGGTTGTTTTTCACAACCCAGTGAGATCAACAGGTGGGTATTTTCTGGTGTTCAAGAAACTAATTCTTCCCCATTGTAGTATGCATCAACAACGAACATTTACATAAAGACAGTGTAGATCACAAACCAAGACACTATAGTACATAAACAAGTTTTCAGTGGGATCCAACTCTGAGCTTAAATGACAGCTCTCATGTTTTAGACTAAGTGGCCATATAGACATAAAAGTAACACAATCCAATTTATAGGTAGGATGGAGAAAATTGCACTATGGAGCCAGAACACTTAAAAACTTAATACTGTAGAACTTAATACTCCAACTACACATATTAGTCAAAGCTGTTTAAAACTAGGCTTCCCTTATTTACAAAAGGCAGTTTTTATAAGACAACTATCAAGGATAAACACAAAAGGAAATGGAAACTTTTCCATTTCTAGCAATTCGCTGGAGTAAACTGGCTGTGTTTTGAATACAGCTGTTTCTGTGGGGGATTTTTCTTTCCTTTTTTTGGAATTTAATATTGACTTAGCTCTTGTGGCATGAATATAGCAAATGAAAGATTGTTCTGGGCTTGATAAGAGAGACCAGAAACAATTGCTCCCACTGGTCCTTCCCTGCCTTAATAACCAAACTCTTATCTGGGGCCTCTTAGGTAAGAGACTATCATTTGTCATGTCAAGTACACACAAACAAAATATTCTAGGACTTGTCTGCCACCGTCTTTAAACTGGAGAAGACACAGACCCAGCCAGGAGGCAGTTAAGAAGATCAAGTTGAAAGTAAGAAGGCAGGCCTCAAAAAAAAAAAAAAAAAAAAAAAGGCAGGCCTCAAATGTAAACACAGAAAAGAGTCTCTTATTCCCTACACTTCTCACTTTTCAATCATTGAAAGCTGTTTCTCAAAAAAAAAAAAAAAGAAAGAAAGCTGTTTCTCACTGCATTCAATTCCTCAAAAAAGAAACCAAGACAGTTTTTCCAAGACTATGATATATATCTTGTCATGTATTTGTTTTTTTGTTAATAACCATACTAATTAGATGATTTTTAACACTTAAATAAAATTAAGAAGGTGTTTCCTGCTAATTTGTCCAGAGTCTATCTGAGTTACTAGTATTTATAGCTACATTTTATCCAGTGCTTAACTTTGTGCCAGGAAGTGTACAGAGCGCTCCACATACATTATGGTATTTATTCTTCCCAACAGTTTGATAGGATAATGTTTAGCATAGGAATCCTTGGTGGGATCCACAGTTCTAAACAGTGAATTCTAGCACAAAAGTTGGTGCTCTGGAGTTAGATGATCTGTATTGCAAAGGAGTAAGGCACAACTCAGCAACGACAGTGACAACAATCAGGATCCTAGCTGCAAGAAGTTGGATAAGTGGTAAAGTAAAGAAAATAGAACTACCAGCCTCAGAGGATAATTCTGGAGATTAGGCCTGATGTGTTTGCTTGAGCAGCCTATAGACCTGCACCTGACCTCTGGCACCTTTCCAATGTTATTTGATCTTTTTAAACTTGCAGAAATGACATACAGATCCTGACATCCCCAAAGACTATAGTGACTTGAAGTCTAGCCCGGTTAAGTCTCCAGGTTCCATTTATTTGGTTATGTTCTTCACCCAAGCTAACCCCTTTAGAAAAGTTCATTTCTGTTCTTTCACTTGAAACTTCTCCTGAGAAGGTGTGGCCATAGGATTTCATTGTTATTTGTGCTCCAGCTGGTTTGGCTGTTTCAGATAAGGAGGGAACTGGTTTGGATACAGGGCCCGATGGCAATCCTTCCAGCCCCTAAGCCTAAAGCTAACTAACCTGGCACAGGCCAACCTTCCTGAGCAAGACTGGGAATTCGAATAATTAAAATCTAGGATATCAGAAACAATCTGACTGGACCAAAGGACGAAAGTAATGGAAGCCCGACATTCTGGGCTCAAGTTATAAGCTATAAGGCCTAGAAATATCTCTCTAGTTCAGAAGGTGAACATAGCTCTCCCTGACCTATGTTTTCCTAGCAATATGGTTCACAGAGGTTTCAGGGAGTTCAAGTTATTTATAGACAGTGCTTCACGGTTTAGGAAGAAATGAATTCTAGAATGCACATTTGCTTATAAGACATGATTCACATTTATATAGATATTGTCAATACTATAGAGCAGGGGTAGGAATGGAAGAGTATAAAATTGTATCATAGTGAGATACAGGTCCTTTTTCTAGCTCTCTCTCCTTAAACATGTATGTATACACAGTTGATAAAAAATACTGGCTCTTAATAAACACTACAGAGTAGTTTTCTCAGAATTTAAAGAAGAGAGTATGCAAATCAGTGATGTTCAATTGTTTTTGGTTATAGATAACAGAAAACAAATTGGGTCAATCGCAATGAGAAACTTTGAATGAAACCAGTAACACAAACATGGGTGCTGTGCTGTGCTCAGTGGCGCAGGCGTGTCTGACTCTTTGTGACCCTATGGAATGTAGCCTGCCAGGCTCCTTTGTCAATGGGATTTCCCAGGAAGAATACTGGAGTGGGTTGCCACTTCCTCCTCCAGGGGGACTTCTCAACCCAGGAAATGAACCCACGTCACCTGTACTGGCAGGTGAGTTCTTTACCTGCTGAGTCACCTGGAAGTCCAATACAAACATGGTATCCAGGCAAGTTTTATAACAGAACATTAGTCAAGACAGCAGGAACTCATAGCATGAAGTAGGCACCTCAGCTTTGTTAGATTCTTTTATATTTCTTGATAAATATTTTTGGTATGATTAGTAAAGAGCTCATTTTTAAAACCTATACATCCCCTGAGCTCCATATGTGAGCAACAACCAGAGACTGTGATATCTTCAACTAAAAACAAAAGGTTTATGTTCAGAGACAGTACATGGTAAAACAACGGGTTGATTCTATGCCTCTTCTGCAAATTCATTCTTTAATTCAAAAAACATTTGTTGAGCCACTATTCATCTAGGCACTAGGGAGAACTGGAGATGGAAAGATACAATACTTGCCTTTAAGGAGCTTGAGGTTTTATGGAAACTCATCCACAAGCTGGTCACTTCCAGATGCTGGTCTAGCTGCAGGCCCAGTAACTCTGGCCCTCAGGCCAAACCAAGCCCCTAGTCTGGTTCTGAAATAAGGTTTCATTGCACAGCCATGCTCATTCATTTATACGTCACCATGGGCTGCTTTTGTACTACGAGAGCAGATTTGAGTGGCTGTGACAGAAACGTTCTGGCCCCCAAAAACCTAAAGTATTAATTAATGTGGCTCTTTATTTTAAAAAGTTTGCCAATCCATGGTCTCATAAAAAGCCGAATTGATCAGTTTCAATTAGACCTAATATTTTCAAACTGGGAATACTCAGATGATTACAATCACTCAGAGACTAGTGAAAAATATAAAATATTGGACATGTAACCCACATCCGGTCCGGTCACTTCATGGCAAATAGATGGGGAAACAGTGGAAACAGTGGCTGACTTTATTTTTCTGGGATCCAAAATCATTGCAGATGGTGATTGCAGCCATGAAATTAAAAGACGCTTACTCCTTGGAAGAAAAGTTATGAGCAACCTAGACAGCATGTTAAAAAGCAGAGACATTACTTTGTCAACAAAGGTCTGTCTAGTCAAGGCTATGGTTTTTCCAGTGGTCATGTATGGATGTGAGAGTTGGACTATAAAGAAAGCTGAGCACCGAAGAATTGATGCTTTTGAACTGTGGTGTTGGAGAAGACTCTTGAGAGTCCCTTGGACTGCAAGGAGATCCAACCAGTCCATCCTAAAAGAGATCAGTCCTGGGTGTTCATTGGAAGGACTGATGTTGAAGCTGAAACTCCAACACTTTGGCCACCTGATGCGAAGAGCTGACTCATTTGAAAAGACCCTGATGCTGGGAAAGATTGAGGGCAGGAGGAGAAGGGGACGACAGAGGATGAGATGGTTGGATGGCATCATCGACTCAATCGACTTGGGTTTGGGTGGACTCCAGGAGTTGGTGATGGACAGGGAGGCCTGGTGTGCTGCGGTTCATAGGGTCGCAAAGAGTCAGACACGACTGAGCGACTGAACTGACTGAACCAACATGAATTGCTTTTTAAATGATAAATATAGATTAATTTATAAATTATAAACTATATATATTAATTTATAAATTATACAACCATATTCACACAATAAACATATTGAAAAAAGAGACCTGTGTTATATATGCTGGTTTAAAAAGATACTGAAGAGAATTTATATGTTACAAAAACCCCAAGGTACATACAGTATTTATAGCATGTTCTTATTTATGTAAAAGAGGGGGGATTTATCTACACATACATATTTATATATTCATGGGCTATTTTGAGAAAGTTACATAAAACTGGTACAGCTTTGTACCCAAACAGAAACAACCTACTAGAAAGTTTTATTATGTTGTTAAACAGTCTGAACTAATATATCTTAGTTTTATATTTCATCTTTCATCTCAGGGGCATCCTTTGGCATCTAAAGAATCTTAGAACAGTCCACACTCCAAACACAGTTACTTATAAGAGCATGAATTATTGCTCTCTTGAGCTGTAACTCAAAAGATTTGTTAATTCACACAGCAGACCAAGAAATTCATTCTTATAGGTGAACTGAGCAGAACTCAAGAAATTGATTCAAAACCTGTACCCTTACCACTGAAGAACCCAGGATATATAGGAATCGAAATGGTGTCGTCTACCTGTGGCTTCAACTGGGTCTTGTATCTTGTGACCTTAAGTGGAATGTATCACCTAATTCTGACTAGAAAGGGAAATAACCCTGCCTCAAGAACACTGCCACATCAGCCTGGCATAAATCTTCTGTTAAGACACCTATCAGAATGTCTAACGGACAGGCTACTGAGAGTCCACAGAGCTTAAGAAAAGAGGCTGGATGGCCGTTTGTACCTCCTTGAATGCGACAACTTGCATAGTGTGAAAGAAGAATGCCGCCTGCTCAGTCAGTAAACAAAGGATGCTGCAGCCATCAAGCCATTAGCCATACCCTCCCACTCCCAAACGGTGCACTCTCCGAGGCTTCAGGACGGACACCAAAGAAGACTGGCTCCCGGGACTTAAGGAGCATGTCAAAGGAATGATTTCAAAGAACCTAGACTCTTGCATTTTCCCATACAAAGAAAAGTGCTAAATTCATTAACTTGAGATGTTTGGTGTTTATTTAATTAACTAGTAATCCTGTGATGTTCCAACTACTGGTTGTTTTTTTTTGGGGGGGGGTGTGGGCGGTGTTTTCTGTTGTTGTTGCAAAACTCTTACATATCCTGGCTACTCAGAACTACCTCAGAGGCTGTATCCTGGGTTTAAGTCCTTAGTATGTCCTCCAAATAAAACATAATTCTCAGCTTTTACATTGTGCATGTTTTTCAGTTGATAGAGGAAATCAGAATTCAGTCCAAAATTTGCTTTTGTTATTATATTATACCTGGCTTCACTGTGAAGAGGAGACCTATGTACTTTATTCTCTCCTAATTAATGCAGGCTAAGACAGTCACCAAAAGAACCTCATAACTAGGAAGAATCAAATGGGCTATGTTGATTCACAATGACTCATTTAAAAATCAGTGATTAATCTTGATAAAAGAGGGATTACCTAAGTTTCTCATTAATGAATGTTCCACTTACTTCAAATTAGGACATGAAAGTCACCCTGACTAAAGTTTTGAACATTGGCTCAAAATCTTTTTTTTTTATATGGATCTTCCTCTTTTTTTTTTAAATCAAGAACATCCCCAAATATATTTTCAGCAACACTAATACTGAGTCTTATCTGGTGTTGAGAAGATAGCAATTCAGTGGAAGAATCATAATATTTTAGATTTGAAAGGTGCTTTTAAGAATATCTTTTTCATCTGTCACTCTACTGTAGAGGAAGAATGTTACCTGTCGTATCAGTAAGCGAAGGATGTTGCAGCCATCAAGCCATCAGTCAATGCAGCTACCCCACGGTACACCCTGAGAGGATTCAGGGTGGAGAAAACAGGATACTGGCCCTGGATAGTTAAGGGGCATATCAAAGGACTGATTGCAATTAGCCCAGACTCTGGCGTCTTCCCATACACAGAAAAGCGCTAAATTCATTAACTTGAGAAGGCTATTTTGTGTTTAGTTAACAGTAATTTTTTGATGTTCTGATCTGATGACTGTACCTTTTTTTCTTTTCTTTTTCTTTTGCCAAAACTCCTATATATCCTGGCTGCTCCCTTACTTCTTCAGAGAAGTCCCTCGGAGCTATGTGAGAGGTTGTCTCCCCAGCTTAAGTTCTCAGGAAGTCTAAATAAAACATAATTCTCAAATTTTAGGTTGTGCGGTTGTTTTTTTTTCAGTTGACACTAGTCATCGTTTTATACAAGAGAAACAGTAGTCCATGGATGTAAAGGAACTTGCCTCAAATGACCAAAGTAGAGAATGAACCATGATCAGAGCCTTTAACCATGATCTTTATTTAGCCTTTAATCTTCTATCCATAAACACAGGAAGAAAATTAACACTGAAGAAAAAGTGTTTTAATACTTTTAGCTAAGCACACATTTCCTAGGAATTCTTCTCTATAAACAGAAAAATCTAAACTACTCAAAAGAATGGTACCTCTTTTGCTATAACAAATTCTTTTAAATAAATTCACAGCTGAAAGCCTAACATTGATTGCTGGTGGTTATATAAAAATAAAATTTTCTGAAAAAGAAACTAACCTTCATAGAAGTGTTAAGTAGTTAGAATAGAAAACAGGAGTCCAGAATGGCAGTGGCTAAAAGATAAAGAAGGGAAAAGCCCGGGAAAATAGAACAAAGGAAGGTCCGAGGGCCGGAGTGAGGACCTCAGGTAGAACAAACAACACTCCTGCCTGGCCCAATTTACATAGGGCAGCCCCAGGGGGAGAAAAAACATATAAAAAGAGGAGCCAAAGGGCCAGGGGTCTCTCTCTCCAACCCCCTCCCCCACCCCACCCCACCCCAACCCCACCCCTGTTTCTGGCAGGTCTTGTAGCAAAACGTGAGAGCAGCTGAACAAAACAGTGGTCTAGAGGCAGCCTCGGGGCTCAAGGCTTTCCATCTCAAGAGTAAATACTGCAACTTCCTCTTATCCTTCACCTACTTTTGGGATAGGAGGGGTTAGGATGGCCTAGGAGAACAGAAGATGGAGAAGGCAGCTTCTCATGGAGAACTGCAAGGTGTAGAGAATAGCATGTTTAGTTTGGAACCCAACAACTGGTTTTTCAAAAATAAAGGAAGTCATAACTATTAGCATAATGAGAACACAACTCCCAAGCCTCAACTACTTTAGACACAGCACTGCAGGAGACCCCGTAAAGCAAATGTAGGGGGATAAGGAGGCTCCAATCCAATCCATTGTATCATGTTTACTGATCCCCTTCTGTGGGTGGGCTCAGCACGCCATCGAGAGCTTTGAGGATTACTAGGGAAAGAGAAGATGTGCTGTATTTCTTTGGGAGCTTCTGATCCTAAGGAGACAGAGTAAATACGTGCATGAGAACACGTCAGAAGTATATAAACAATTACACAACGAGACAGCACACTGCAGGCTCCGGATGGAGGGAAGTGGGAAGGATCCAAGTTAAGGGCTGAGACAGGGATGAGGCAAGAAGGATTCCACGGAGAAGTCAGATGAATTTCACAGCTGTGACCAGACCTGGTTACCCAGAAAAGTACAGGAAGGGCTTATATTCAGTGGGAGGCAGGGAAGTAGGAAAACCTTAAATTATGACAACAGAATCCACAAAGGCACAAAGGTTTCTGAAGCCTCCATTGCTGTAGAGACTGCACTGTAAAATGAAATGTAGGAATTCGTGCAAAAGACAGAACTCTACAATTTGGTACATTAATAATTCAATGAGAATGTCTATTTTACCCTAATCTCTCAAAGTCTCATTAGTAACATAATTGTACCTGTTTTCAAAAAAGGAAAAAGAAGAGGAAATCTCAAGTAACAAAACAATATTTAACTTAATGTCAATATTAAAAATGAAGTAATAAGACCCAGTCAAATAACGGATTTTGCAGATAACAGCACTGTTCCTCTAAATTCTATAGATGTCATATCCTGATTAAAATTCTGGGGTAAAATATTCCATTTGTGAAGCCATAATGCTGTTTCTGAGATAAAGTAAAACTTCTCATCAATATTTATATTCTGACTATTTTGATATTAGAAATCACATATTCAAGAAAGACAAGTATGATATCACTTATATGTGGAATCTAATATATGATACAAATGAACTTATTTACAAAACAGAAGCAGACTTACAGACATAGAAAAATCATATGGTTACCAAAGGAGAGGATGGAGAAGGGATAAATTAGGAGTTTGGGATTAAGAGATGCAAACTACTATACACAAACTAGATAAACAAGTTCCTTGCATAGCACAGGGAACTATATTCAGTGTCTTATAATAAACAATAATAGGGAAGAATATGTGAAAGACTATCTATCTATCTGAATCACTTTGCCATATATCTCAGAAACTAGCACAACGTTGTAAATTTACTTCAATAATTTTTTAAAAAGTAGAAAACTAAAAAAAGAAATTAATTAAAGAAATTTAGGTGGATGAAACTGGAGCCTATTATACAGAGTGAAGTAAGCCAGAAAGAAAAATACCAATACAGTATACTAACGCATATATATAGAATTTAGAAAGATGCTAACAATAACCCTGTATACGAGACAGCAAAAGAGACACTGATGTATAGAACAGTCTTTTGGACTCTGTGGGAGAGGGAGAGGGTGGGGAGATTTGGGAGAATGGCATTGAAATATTGTAACATGTAATATTGAAACATGATATTGTGTAATATCATGTATGAAACGAGTCGCCAGTCTAGGCTCAATGCATGATCCTGGATGCTTGGGGCTGGTGCACTGGGACGACCCAGAGGGAGAGTATGTGGAGGGAGGAGGGAGGAGGGTTCAAGATGGGGAACACGTGTATACCTGTGGTGGATTCATGTTGATATATGGCAAAACCAATACAATATTGTAAAGTTAAAATAAAAAATAAAAAAGAAATTTAGGTCTTTCTGACTCTAAAACTTTTTCATTTTTTTCAATAAATAGCTATTTCAGAAAAAAAAAAAAAGAGTCATATCCCACTTTCAATTAGCCTGCAAAAAAATGGGTTAACCAATAGCTCCCCAAATGGAGCACTGACGGCCATAGGCATATGGTAAAAGTTTTACATGGTATTATAATTGATACTCAGTTCAGTTCAGTTGCTTAGGCATGTCCAACTCTTTGCGACCCCATGGACTGTAGCATGCCTGCAGGGCTCCCTGTCCATCACCAACTCCCGGAGTTTACTCAAACTCATGTCCATTGAGTCGGTGATGCCATCCAACCATCTCATCCTCTGTCGTCCCCCTCTCCTCTTGCCTTCAATCTTTCCCAGCATAGGGTCTTTTCCAGTGAGTCAGTTCTTTGCATCAGGTGGCCAAAGTATTGGAGTTTCAGCTTTAGCATCATTCCTTCCAAAGAAATCCCAGGGCTGATCTCCTTCAGAATGGATTGGTTGGATCTCCTTGCAGTCCAAGGGACTCTCAAGAGTCTTCTCCAACACCATAATTCAAAAGCATCAATTCTTTGCCACTCAGCTTTCTTTATAGTCCAACTCCTACGTCCATACATGACTACTGGAAAAACCATAGCCTTGACTAGATGGACCTTTGTTGGCAAAGTAATGTCTCTGCTTTTTAACATCCTGTCTAGGTTGGTCATAACTTTTCTTTCAAGGAGTAAGCATCTTTTTTTATAATTGATACTAACAGTATCCTAATAAAGTGCCATAACTTATGCACATTTTACAGGCCAGGAAAACTAAGATGTAGAAAGTTGAAGTAATTTCCTCTCACTCACAGCTAGTGAAGGACAGAGACTCCAAATTATAAAGTATTAACTCTCTGATGTAGTGCCTGTCAAAGAGTTCTCTAGTGCCTTCTCTAAGAGAACTGGGATGAAAAGACAGAAGAGCTCCACTTTGCTGTTCCTCTGCAGCAAGGATGAAATGTCTCTCACACTTTTCTATGACAGTTGTCTTACCGATATCTGATGTCCTTATTACTTAAGGGAATTCTTACTAATTCCATTGGAAAGTTTTCTGCATTCTGTTAGATTATACTCCCAGGAAATTCTTCTTGATAAGAAATCTTTATTTTGTCTGAGGAATTCTCATAGCTGCCCTTAGTATCACCCCTTAAATCTCTTTCTCTTGAAGCATTTATTCTCCTTTAAAAATAACTAATAGGTTCATTCATCTATTTAGCCAGGCTGTAAATACTCTTTAGTTGCATAATATTTCAGGTCTTTCATCATACTTTCTTTTGCTCTTTCTACTCCCTTCAAATTGCCTGCAAATTTTTTTTTCCACTAAGACTGAGTTGCTATGCTCAAGATTCTGACTAAAAGCTGGTTGGAATCACAATCAGAATGGAATGACAATCATTTCCTACAACCTATCTACACTTCCTTTTTTTTTAAAAAAAAAATAAATAAATACAGCTTTGTTCTCTTACATTCATCATTTTCAGTGCTGAATTATTCCAGGGATTTTTAACTGATAGTATATCATCAATACATTATTTTCCTTCTTTTGTACCTTGTGGATATATTATTTGTTGTTGGTATCTCAATCAACTTCAACTAGGGAGACTAGTTGAAGGGGATACTTATACAGCTTATGTAATATTGAAGTTTTATTGTTAGCAATTCTCATGAAATTTTCTTGGGCAAGGAAGAAGAAAAAGCCAAATGATACATTTATGATATATTGTGGATTTTACTTATCCATGCACTCTTTCATCAGCTCTCATATTTGACTGTAATTTCCTTCCTCAATTACATTATCATGATCAAGTACTTTTTTTTTTTTTTTTTCAGGAGTTTATCAGAGTTCCCTCCAGTGACTTTGAATTTGACTTCTGCTACTTGGACATGCCCTGATAACATTCAGATAAGATAAAAACTGATCATATTTTTCTACTGCTTTTAGGGTAAGGGGCTTCCAGGTGACACTAATGGTAAAGAATCTAGCTGCCAGTGCAGGAGATATAAGAGACTCGAGGTTGATCCCTGAATCAGGAAGATTCCCTGGAGGAAGGTGTGGCAACCCACTTCAGTATTCTTGTCTAGAGAATTCCAAGGAAAGAGGAGCCTGGTGGGCTACAGTCCACAGGATTGCAGAGTTGGACATGACTGAAGCGACTCAGCATGCATGTATGCAAATCATCCCAGGCAGGCTCATAAGCAAAGGACAACAATGCCTTATTATCTCCAGCTTCATCTATTTCTACCATATTCATCCTCTTTCCATAATCTCACAATCTTATTCTGTCTTTCTGGTCTGTTTGTCTTTCTGGTCTGTTTGATTTCATTCTGTTTGTTTGTCTCTTAATATCTTTCTCTCAGTCTTCACATATTAGAGAACTTCATTGATACAAATATAGACATAATTGCTAACTTTTGCATATGTAAGTTGTTTTTATGAAAACCAGAAATTTTAATGTTGCCAGTTAAAACCCTACTAATGTCACCAAAGATTTATGCCAGGATTACTAGTCTACAGAATTCATCCTGCCCAAAAAGTAATGATAAAAACTGATACGTATTCTGTCTGATGAGCTTTAATAAGCTATTTTAAAAATATAATAGGACTATGATGTATTTGTTATATGGTTGTTAATACAGTAAATTTAACTCTCAAAGAACTGTACATAAAAATAATTTCATAATTATTGAAACTAGAAAACAAGTTTTGTGCAAGGGCCTAAGATTTATGCTCTGTATTTAATTATAGATAAAAAAAAAAACAAAGATGATAATTTCTTAGTTTGTGGGTGACAGTTCAGCATTAACATTTTACTATACATGGTGGAATATTTAGTGATTCAAGTTATTTATCTGTAAATTTAAATTGTAAGTGGTCTGGCATACATATTGTCATTTTAGCCTTAGACCTTCTATGACATAAGCATATGTTTTAGGAACAAATGATAAAGTTATAATAGCATGTTTAAATTAAACTAATAGGAAAAAATGGTTAATGAACATTTGAGAAACTGCACAACTTTGCTAGCAATAAAGACAAATGTAAATAATTAAAACATAATGACAGATGTCTCACCTAACAGTCAAAATTTTTAAAGTCTGATAAAATCATGAAAACAATGCTGAAAACAGTTAACACTCATGCTGATTACCAGAGAATAAACTTGCAGCTATTTCATGGAATAACTGTATTATTCAAGGAATTCCGTAATCCTATTTATCCTAAGGTCCAGCAATTCCACTTCTGGTTATGTATTTCAAAGAAGTTCTCCAAATGTGCACAAGCAAATATAACACTGATGTTCACTGAAGTGTTTAGTCATTTGTTTATTCATTTCCCAAATATTCATTGAGGGCACAATTCTATTTTCTTGGGATTAACTCTGAGACTGAAACAGACGATCCTCCCTATTCTCATTGGTATGTTCTAGGATACTGTTTTTTATTCTAAAATGTTTTAAAGGATCTAAATAACCACCAATAAGGCAACCAAATCAATAAAGAAGTGTATAGTCAAAAAGTGGAAAAAATACTGCTGAGTGAAAAAACGTGTTATAGAATGCTACTTGCATGGTATGTAATTTGTGTAAAAATTAAAACCACATTAAACTTCATACAATATTCTGGATGTGTATATGTGTGTGTGTGTAAAAGCAATATAAAAATGAGTGATTTCATGATAGTGACACAGGAGGGAAGGGGGCAAGGCACACACACCCTTTGGAAGAATGACTTAGCCATAGGACACAACATAAACTGGTAGAACTAACTAGGTCCAAGACGGTGGGAAACTGGACGGCCAGTAGACCTTCGGCCTCACTATATGGTCATGGTAATACATTAGCTAAATGACATAACCACCAGTGCCATGATAGCTCTAAGGCTGCCCATCAAAGATCATAAATGGACACTGGCTCAATTTCTGGAACTCTCTCTTTTCCAAAACAGAATAATACATTAGCCTATGCAGTTACCCAGCCCATAAAAACTAACCACCCCACATTTTGGGGCCTCTTGCCTTCTCAGATAGCCCATTCTGCATCTGTGGAGTGTGTTTGTCTCTAAATAAATTCACTTCTTACCTATCACTTGTCTCTCACTGAATTCTTTCTGCCATGAGACATCAAGACGTCATTAAGGACTTCATTAAGTCCTAAGATCAGGTGTGCGATCTCAAAAATTATGAGTCTGTGGGCTCAAATGCCAATCTGGGTTTTGGCTGGGTTTGAGTCCTGGCACATGGGTTCATGGAGAAGGAAATGGCAACCCACTCCAGTATTCTTGCCTGGAGAATTCCATGGACAGAGAAGCCTGGTGGGCTATAGTCCATGGGATCACAGAGTCGGACACAACTGAGTGACTAACAGACATGGGTTCAAGTCTGAATCTAAGTTGCATGGTTTCAATAGTGGTTGACTGCATATGGGAAATGGGATCAGGATACAGAATAAAAAGGATTTAAATTTTATCTATAATTTTTAAATATAAAATAAATATGACAAAATAGTAAAAATTTTATTCTAATTGGCCTGCATGTAAGCTTATACTGAATTTTGAATTTTTAATATTTTTAAAACTGCCTATGGTATCCATAAAATTATTTTTAATAACTGTTCATAAGCACATTTTTATAATTTGTAAAAGCACTTGTCTACCAATAACATGACTAATTATTTTATTACAGGGTGATTGAAAGCTTACAGTATAAACAGAGCATAATGAATGAAGATAAATTTATAAGAATTATTACACAATCAAAACAATTAAATACAAATTAGTAATACACAGTAGTATTTTTTTTTTAAACTACATGATGAGAAAAACCTTACCAAAAAGGACACAGTGGAAACAACTCATTAGGTATTCACCAGGAATTCTGCTTCACTTAGCATCTAACATCTTTGAAAACCATGGAAATAGAAGGACATGTTAAAGGTTCAGTCTTAGCCCTGAATAATAAGTTTACTGAATTAACCTAGTGGACCACATTTAAATGATTGTTTCCCAGAGCTCCCTTCATAGCTCAGTAGGTAAAGAACCCTCCTGCAATGCAGGAGACCCTGGTTTGATTCCTGGGTGGGGAAGAGCCACTGAAGAAGAATAATACCCACTCCAGTATTCTTGGGCTTCTCTTGAGGCTAAGCTGGTAGTAAAGACTCCACCTGCAATGCAGGAGACCTGGGTTCAATCCCTGAGTTGGGAAGATTCCCTAGGGAAGGGAAAGGCCACCCACTCCAGTATTCTGGTCTGGAGAATTCCATGGACTGAACAGTCTTTGAGGTCGCAAAAGAGAACACAACTGAGCAACTTTCACTTTTCACCAGGGCTATAGAACCATTTACTTAGATTCTAATAATTCCTATAAAAGATCTATATTAATCATACTTACTAGACAGTGTGACCTTGGGAAAGACACTTAAACTGTCCATGCAGTCAATTTTTCATCTGTAAATATGTGGCCAATAACAGTAGCCATCTAAAAGGGTCTCTTGTTATTTGCTGTATCAAGCACTTGCACTGGATTTCAATGTGCCATATACTGACACAAAATCAGTGCTGTTTACTTTAAAATATATATATATATATTTTAATGCTTTCAGTAATGAGCAAAAACATATTTACAAGAGTTTGTACATTTTTGAGTTAAAATATGACGACCCCAAAATACCATCTTAGAGATGGGAGTAATCTGCGTGCTGTCCGTTAAGTCCATAAGCAAGCTAATCCAGAAACCATTCTCATTGCCTTTAGATTGAGACACCATCTATTTGCCCTACGTATTTTTTTAATAACTAATCTAATACGTTTTTATAAAAATCTTGAACTCTATCACAGCACATTCCGTGTCACAAAAAGGACATCAGGAGCCACTTTACATGTAAATTTTTATGTCATCTTAGAATAGATCTGAGGAGTAAATCTTTAAAATACAAACATCTCAATATCTTCATGATGTCATTAGAATCTAGGGGAAAAAACTATTTGATTCAGCAATTTCAAATCATCAACATTCATGCAAACCACACAACACTAATAATAAACAAAATCTTATTTATTCAAACACAGCGTAACTTAGAATTGTGTAGCTACTAAGCATATACGAGAAACTCCATGAAACCACAGCCAGGTCGGCTCTAACTCTGTACTGGTTTTGCTATCATGAAGTCAAGCATGGCATTATCAAGCACAGACAAAAATTTAGCCAGGAAAAGGGTGTGAGAGAGAAAACCTTTCATCTTCATTCCCATTAAGCTCACTGCCAAGCATGAATCACGGGTGATACAAAAAAATGATACAAATGAACTTATATACAAAATAGACTCCCAGACACAAAAAACAAGCATACGGTTACCAAAGGGGAAAAGGTTGGGGAGAACAAAGTTAGGAGTTTGAGATTAACATATACACACTATTATATATAAAATAGATAACCAACAGGGACCTACTATATAGCATACAGCACATGGGAGCTATATTCAATATTCTGTAATAACCTATAAGGGAAAGGAATCTTAAAAAATACATATAGAGATATGTAACTGAATCACTTTGCTGTACACCTAAAACTAATACAACACTGTAGATTAACCATACTCTAAAAAAATACTAATCATAATAAAATAAAGCTCACTCCCAGGCCCCAGTGATGACTGTGTCACTGACGGAGAACTAGAGGAAATGTTCCCACCATCATTCTCTCCCTGCTGAATCACATTAATTGACCCCGTTTTGGTGTCCTCCCAGCATCAAGCCTTCATCCACTTCATGGGAGCTTTCCTGCCTCAGGGACTGGTAACCCCAGTGAAGAGCTGAGAAGAGTTAGAGGAACTGATGTAAATCAACATCATATCACATGACTCACTGTCACCCTATCATTATTTTATACAAATGTCTTTTGCTTGTTGTTCTTGTTCAGTCGCTAAGTCATGTCCAACCCTACGACCCCATGGACTGAAGCACTCCAGGCTTCCCGGTCCTTTGCTATCTCCCAGAGTTTGCTTTTGTTTGTAAATAACATAAGAATTGAATTCCACATGCAAGATAAAGACATCACCATGATTTTAGAATGACATCTAACATTTCTGAAGTAATAAAAATAACTGTAGCCTTTCCAGAAAAATTAAGTGATTAAAAATTTACATATGCAATAGGAAATTATGGAAAACTATGCAAAATAATAGCATGGCTATTCAACATCCATGATTATATTAAATCGAGGCTAGTTCTTTAGCTGTGTGTTCACTTCATTAAGACATTTAAGGCCTCAGATAGTTGCAATGATTGGAAGCATTCTAGTTTGTTTCCATTGCAGCTAACACTGATAATCCCTTGAAAAAAGTAACAACAAAACCAATAGCAGTGATAACAGCTGCCTCAGACCGTAAAGAATCTGCCTGCGATGCAGGAGACCCAGGTTCAATCCCTGGATCAGGAAGATCCCCTGGAGAAGGAAATGGCAACCTACTCTAGTATTCTTGCCTGGAAAATCCCACAGACGAAGGAGCCTGGGGGGTTACACCCCATGGGGTCACAAAGAGGTGGACATGCCTGAGCAACACCACTTTCACTTTTCATTTTCATACATACTTTACTCTAGAATAGCATGTTGTTCTAAGCTTTTTACACATATGAACTCATTCAATCTGCCAACAGCCCTACTTTTACCATTCCATTTTGCAGTTGCAGAAACTAAAGTAAATTCAGTTACTGATTCTAAATCAGTGGGTTATAACTTTAGTGTACGTAAGAATCTTCCAACGACCTTGTGAAAAATTTACAAGTTTTCTGACCATTCCTACACCCTGCTCTGATTCAGTTCAGTTGGCTAGGGGTAGACAACCAAAAATCTAATGTCACAAGCTCCATTCTCAAGTGGTCTGAGGACCAACTTTGGAAAACACTAAATTCTTCCCAGGGATATTTCCAGTTACCTTTAAGGACTCTCTGGTGATATTTAGGTCCTTGTCTTTATGATTCTGAACACTCTATATCCATTCATTTCATAGTAAGAATATTTATTTTAATCTCAATGATTTTGATTCTCTATTTCCAGCTAAAGTTTAATCAAAAGAAACTAATATGTTTACAGCTTAATTATGTCAGCTTGAATTAAAGCCACAGCACTGCCTCTGAGCAGCCACATTACTCTTTTCACAACAAGTCTGTCACAGGCTGGTGAACACCTTTCTTAATTTTTGGAAAAAACCTCCAAAGGAAAATTCTCTAGAATCCCTCCATAAATGTTTAAGATGTCTGCTTAAGTAAGGATTATAGCTCTCAGAGACATATATGAGAAATGAAAAATTTCTGAAGAATGCTCAGCTATGCTTTCAGTTTTTAGCACAAACACAGAAAATAACATATATCAGCACGATTTGCTTTCCTCAGGTGCCTTGGAAGAGGAAGATTTGTGGACTTCTACGGTAGAACTAGAAGCTCAGAGTCACACACACATCGTCAGAATACAGGCTGTTAGAAAGACCTTGAGTTGTTCCTGACTAAACAAAACATTTCATTTTCTTATTTACACAAAGATAAGAGAATAGTTTTCTATTGTGAAAAGGGAAATAAGTTATTGTTTTCTGCATCCAGAGCTATAGACTCACTGGTTTTCAAGACAGATTGCAAATGTCCTTCAAATTGTAGTAATTTCAAAAGCTGTAAATGATGATAAAAGAGAAGCACAGTCATCAGACTTTGGGAGAAAAATGGTTCTTGAAAAAAGTTCTGGTATGTTTTTGAAAAGATGTGAAATTGAAGTACCCAAAAGGCACCTACTCTCTGTTTTATAACTAAAGCAATTCACTTGCGGATCTTAAAAACCATCCTCTTGTTTCGAGTCTCGTGTAGGGAGCTATGGAACGAGCTCATGCTGAACTGGGGCGTGAATGGGATACCTTCTGAATTATGTCATGGACCAAAATGAATATCTACCCAAAACAATGGGATCCGTCTATACATGTAGCCGCTGGTGTGCTAGTAAATATATGTTTATCTCAGGGGGCGGGGGGAAACCCTGATTTGTAGGCTTTGGGAATTTCTATTGTATAATTTCTCTTGTCTGATTTCCACTGTGGCCGCTAAATGGAGAGCTGAAAAGAGATACTCAGTATCACTATATATAATAGTGTTTCCACCGCACAGATACATTCATTTAACCTCAAGAACATTACTGCTGCGCAGTCACTAAGTTGTGTCTGACTCTTCAATCCTATGAACTGTAGCCCACTAAGCTCCTCTGTCCATGGGATTTCCAGGGCAAGAATATTGGAATGGGTTGCCATTTCTTTCTCCAAAGGATCTTCCTGACCCACAGATTGAACCCATGTCCCCTGCATTGGCAAGTGGATTCTTTACTTCTGAAGCCACCTGGGAAGTCTCAACTTCAAGAGCATAGGTAATAATAGTAAGTTCAGTTCAGTTCAGTCTCTCAGTCGTATCCGACTCTTTGTGACCCCACGGACTGCAGCACGCCAGGCTTCCCTGTCCATCACCAACTCCCGGAGCTTGCTCAAACTCATGTCCATCAAGTCGGTGATGCCATCCAGCCATCTCATCCTCTGTCGTCCCCTTCTCCTCCTGTCTTCAATCCTTCCCAGCATCAGGGTCTTTTCCAATGAGTCAGTTCTTTGCATCAGGTGGCCAAAGTATTGGAGTTTCAGCTTCAGCATCAGTCCTTCCAATGAATATTCAGGACTTATTTCCTTCAGGATGGACTGGTTTGATCTCCTTGAAGTCCAAGGGACTCTCGAGAGTTTTCTCCAACACCACAGTTCAAAAGAATCAACAAGTAAAATGTAGTAAAATAATTATCAAGCAATGAGCTTTGGATAGAGACACCTTTGCTTTTCGTATTATTCATTCAATTAAGGTTTATATAATTTAATAAGGACTGTGCCTAACAACTGCCTTTCAAAATCCCTGGAAATGTAACAGTTGGCTCTCATGATCTGGAACCAACTCACCCAGCCTATTATTACAAACCTTAAGTAAACCTTCCATGTACTGATCCATTATTATATATAGCCATTGATGAATGAAATTTCTAATTTATATAAAATGTAAGTAAGTAAAATTTCTTTTAGTAGCAAGTGTTACCTTCTAAGCACACACTGTTTAAATAATATAATTCAATATGTACATAATTTTAAGAATGAAAGCACAATACAATTTCAGTGTTAAGAAAAGGTTGAAAGATCATCTGGTTCAACTTCCCCTTAGATTCATGATGAAGTGTACTGAGGGTACCAGCCTTGCTCCTTCTGCTTTTCTAAAATTACCACTCCATGCAAAGAGTCACATTCAATTCAAAATTCCCTTGCGTATTCCTCAAGGACATTCAGAATTTTATCGAACCAACTCTATTGTTTCCCCATGGCCACTGTATCTAACACACCACATCAGTGGCCTTCTCATTATCTTCTGTAAACACCATGTTTGTTTAAAATATGTATTTATATGGCTGCAGTGGGTCTTAGTTATGGCACACGGGATGTTCAGTTGTGGCATGTGGGATCGAACCAGGTCCCCTACCACGGGAGCACAGGGTCTTAGCCACTGGACCGCCACGGAAGTCTCTGTAAATCACGCTGACGTCTTTTCAGCTCTGGCACAGATTCATTTATGTGCAGTTTTCAGTCTGGAGTTTTCATTTTAGAAGAAAACGGTGGACTAGTTACGTGCTTGTTATAAATGCTCATTTCCACCACAGAATCAGAATATCTGAGGAATGGAATCTAGAAATCTGTTTTTTTAAACAAGGAATTCAGGCATCTCAAGGTTCAAGATCAACTTATTTCCTAGTATTAGCTAAATTTTAAGGTGAGACTAAGAGAACACTAGTAGTTCAGCCATATGAAACCATAAACAGTTATAATTCAGTGAGTTAAGCGCTACAGCATAAAAGTGTTCAGGATAAACATTAAAAAAGGAAAATTATGAAACAAGCTACAGATTGAGAGAAAACATTTACAAAAGACACATATGATAAAGGACTGTAATCCAAAATATACAAAGAAATCTTAAAACTGAAATAACCTTACTGAAGAAAATGGGCCAAAGACCTTATCAAACACCTTCCCAAAGAAGATATACAAATGGGAAATAAGCATATGAGAAGATGCTTCACATCATATGCCATTAGGGAAATGCAAACTAGAAAAATGAGAGATTGCTACACATCTATTAAAAGGGCCAAAGTCCTGAAACTGATAATACCAAACAGTGCTGTGGAGCAAAAGAGCTCTCATTCATTGATGATGGGAATGCAAAATGGTACAGTTACTTTGAAGAAGAGCAACTACGCATACCTTTACCAGACAATTCAGTAAATCATACTTCTTAATGTTTATCCAAAGAGTTGAGAACTTATATGTTTATACAAAAACCTCCACATAGATTATTTATAGGAGCTTTATTCATAATTTTAAAAACTTGAAAGCAACTAAGGTGACCTTCAGTAAGTGAATGGATAAATAAAACTGTGGTACAGTCAGATGGTGGAATATTATTCAGAACTAAAAAGAAATGAGCTATCAAGCCATGAAAAGACAAGGAGAAACCATAAATCCACATTACTAAGTGAAACGGGCCAATCTTAAAAGGCTATATGCTGTTTGATTCCAAGTACATGCATTTGGGAAAAGGCAAAGCTATGGAAAGAGTTTAAAAAAAAAAAACAAATCAGAGTTTGCCGAGAGTTGCAGTTAGGCAAGAAGGAATGGATAGGCATAACACAGAGGATTTTTAAGGGCAGTGAAAATACTCTGTAAAATACTGTAATGGTGTATACATGTAATTACTCATCTGTCCAAACTGACAGAATGCAATATTCAGAGTGAAACCTAAGGTAAACTATGGATTTTAAGTGAAAATATTGTTGAAATCCAGGTTCATCCATTGTATTGAACAAACTTGTCACTCTGGTGAGGGATGTTGATAATAGGGGAAGGTTTGCATGTATGTGGGTAGAGGTACAAGCGCAATCTCTGTATCTTCATCTCAATTTTACTACAAACCTAAAGCAGCTCATAAAACAAAAACAATGTCTTTTGAAAGAGACAGAGAGTAATAAATGGTGATCAATAAAGGCAGGCTTCTTCACACAAGAGGTGTGGGCTAAGCCAGTTCTTGTTAAAGGTGTGGGCTAAGCTAAGAAGTTGTTCCATTTTGTTGCTTCTCAAGATTCAAGAGTAAGAATGGCTGAAAATTAACTGCATAAAGCCTGAATAAGCTTGGCCTTCTCTAAAACAGACTTTACCCTTTTGGATAAAAATTACATGGGCTCCATACAAATGCAGATTCCTAAGCATTGTCCTCTTGTATGAAAGATTCTGATTTATCAGAAAAGAGCACAGAAGCCAGTAGTTTTAACTTAAAAGTAATTGCTATGGGAGCGAGGGGTACAGGAAGGTCTTATAAGGACTGTGCCATCATCAGAATTGTTTTAAACTAAAATTTCTAAAACTTTATAGTTCAGCACTCAATGAATCCTATCTGATTATTACAGACAACAGTGACCTCTTCTCTCTTTTATATGTTATTGGACTTAAGAGTTTGAATTCTACAATATTTACTTATTTCCCATGTGGTCTTCCTTTTGGTCTAATGCCAGCTTATAGGAATAGATCCTTGCAGGCACAGGCACACAGATACACAAAAAGTAACCATAGATTAAATAGCTCTAAAAACTCTCAGTACCGAAAACCTGGTTTTTAGATGCATTCATTAGGAACATAATAATAAAAGCTAACATTTAATGAGTGTTTATTATGTGGTGGGTGCTATTAGTAGTACCTTATGTGTATTAATTCATTTAATCATCTCAACAATCTTATGAGATAGGTACCAGTATTTATCGCCACTTCACAGATGAGAAAACTGAGGCTCAGTAATTTTCCAATGTAGATGGGCTTCAGATTTCATGACTTCTTTTGCCAAGCTATAATGCCTTCTGCTCCTGTATTCCACTAAAAATGCTGTTTTAAACACTGAATATATAAAGAAACTATGATAAAATTATATACCATAATAACTATTATTAAATAATTAGAATCCTCCATAAAATATATGTAACCACTGTAAACTCTAGTCACGTCTGACTCTCTGTGACCCTCGTGAAATTCTCCAGGCTAGAGTACTGGCACCCCACTCCAGTACTCTTGCCTGGAAAATCCCATGGATGGAGGAGCCTGGAAGGCTGCAGTCCATGGGGTTGCTGAGGGTCTGACACGACTGAGCGACTTCACTTTCACTTTTCACTTTCATGCATTAGAGAAGGAAATGGGCAACCCACTCCAGTGTTCTTGCCTGGAGAATCCCAGGGATGGGGGAGCCTGGTGGGCTGCCGTCTATGGGGTCGCACAGAGTCGGACAAGACTGAAGTGACTTGGCAGCAGCAGCAGCAGAATACTGGAGTAGGTAGCCTTTCCTTTCTCCAGGGAATCTTCCCAACCCAGGGATCAAACCAAGGTCTCCCGCATTGCAGGCAGATTCTTTATCAGCTGAGCCACAAGGGAAGCCCAAGAATACTGGAGTGGGTAGCCTATCCCTTCTCCAGTGGTTCTTCCGGATCCAAACTGGGGTCTCCTGAATTCCAGGCAGACTCTTTACCAGCTGAGCTACCAGGGAAGCCCCTAAACTCTAAAGCAGTCAGAAATACTGTAAAAATTCTGAATTTTTACTGTAAAAGATGCTTAGCTTTGCACCTGCCAGCTATGCATAACCGACTCCTACTTTCTGAATTACAAACCTCCTGTGTGCTTTCACATTCGCAATGCAAGCCACACATCAAGAGAGGTGCACCCAAGGGAGCAGCAGCAGAGGTAACAATAGTACATCATTGCCTATGGCAAGCCTGGCCTTCTCACAGTCTAGTGAGGGGATGTGCAGTTTGAATATCACTTAATGCATCATGATCTTTGTTCCCCAAATACATACTCCCTTTTGGATAACAAAACAGCAGAAGACATTATTCAGAGTAATAAAATAGGTTCTAATACTCCCATATGCTATAATTTATCTTCATTCAATCACAAGCATTTCTGTTTAATCTATTGCTTGAAATAAAATGCCAATAAGGCAAGAAAATGTGGCTCTAGGACAATGCCAGAAAATGGTCTTCATTTCTCTTCTTTTGACATAAATAAGGTGCTTTTGATCATATAAATAAGGGAGAAATGTAGACATCTCTAATAGAAGATGTGCAAAATTACATACATCTTGAGGGTGAATAACCTGAATTTAAAAAAATAATTTAGGGTGAAAAAAGTCAAAGCACATTGCAATTAAAAGTCTAATCTTTTGAACTTGATTTCAAATATTCTAGGACGTTAAAAATACTCATCGTTACAAAAATTTCCCTTTTTATTTCAATAGTTTTTTTTTTTTTCTCAGTTCACCTGTTTCCTTAATTCTAACCCTGTACATGTTTCCATAATAGTTCTATTTACTCTGGACTTCTTGCTTCTCTAAAAATTGATTTTGGGCACTGGTTGCTATCTACCAGCAATCTAGGTAGAATAGAATACTCTGTCTCAGGATATATTAAATATGCCTTATTGGGGTTCATCAATTTTAACTTACATAATCATTAATAGGTATAAAAAGCTCCTAGGAAAGATTCATAATGAGAAATGCCTTTACATATTGAATACATAAGCTTCTCACTGTCCAGCACATTACTAAGCATATAACTACTTGAATCTAATTAAGGTCACACATTCACTCTTATGTACTGAAAGCTCTCGTTTCTGAAAGTACATAGTAGCAACTCAATACATACACACAGAATGAACAGCCTTAGCCTTTACCGTTGCCTTATGACTCTGGAAGTCGTAGAAAAGGATGTGAATAATGTTTTTATTGTTCACAGTTGCCTCACTATTACCTAGTCACAGTTCAGACTCCTTTAAAAACTAGTCATCTTTGTAATATGTTTTCAAAGCTGATCAGGATGTGACCCAGCACTGTGCCAAATGCAGAGGACACTGAGGTCACATCACAGCCAAACCTAGTTTCCATCCCGCAGAAAGTGGTAGCTGAGTGGGAGAACAGGAAGAGAGTCACTGCATACATCTTTGATGTTCTTAGGTGATAGAGAGGAAATCGTAAAACACAAGCAGATGTGAGGTTTCCAAGGACAGTTAAATTCCATAATTTAAGCTGGGAAGTAAAGCCCAATGCTATAAAAGAACAATATCACATAGGAATAGGGAATGTCAATTCTACGAATCACGGTAAATTTGACATGGTCAAGTAGGAGATGGCAAGAGTGATGATCATCAACATATTAGGAATCAGTGAACTAAAATGGACATGAATGGGAGAATTTAATTTAGATGACTATTATATTTACTACTGTAGGCAAGAATCCCTTAGAATAAATGGAGTAGCACTCAGAGTCAACAGGAGAGTTCAAAATGCAGTGCTTGGGTGCAATATCAAAACTGACAGAATAATCTCAGTTTGTTTTCAAGGCAAACCACTCAGCATCAGACTAATCCAAGTCTATGGACCAACCACTGATGCTGAAGAAGTTAGCATTGAATAGTTCTATGAAGACCTACAAAACCTTCTAGAACTAACACCAAAAAAATGTCCTTTTCATCCTAGGAGATTGGAATGCAAAATTAGGAAGCCAAAAGTCATCTGGAATAACAGACAAGTTTGGCCTTGGAGAACAAAATGAAGCAGGGCAAAGGCTAACAGAGGTACACACTGGTCATAGAAAACATTCTTTTCCAACAACATAAGAGACGACTCTCCATCAACAGATGGTCAATAACTGATTTCAGATTGATTATGTTCTTTGCAGCCAAAGATGGAGAAGCTCTATATAGTTGTAAAAACAAGATCGGGAGCTGACTGTCGCTCAGATCATTAGCTCCATTCAGGTATGGATGGCCTAGGTCACTTGGCCATTCAGGTATGACCTAAATCAAATTCCTTATGATTATACAGTAGAAGTGACAAACAGATTCAAGGGATTAGATCTGGTAGACAGAGTGCCTGGAGAACTATGGATGGTAGTTCAAAACACCGTGCAGGAGGGCAGTGACCAAAGCTATCCCAAAGAAAAAGAAATGCAAGAAGGCAAAATGGTTGTCTGAGGAGGCTTTACAAATAGCTGAGCAAAGAAGAGAAGTGAAAGGCAAGGGAGAAGGAGGGAGATATACCCAACCATGCAGGGTTTCAGAGTAAAGCAAGGTGTCATAAGAAGGCCTTCTTCAAATGAATAGTGCCAAGAAACAGAGGAAAACAACAGAATGGGGAAGACTAGAGATATGTTCAAGAAAACTGGCGATATCAAGGGAATATTTCATGCAAGGATGGGCATGATAAAGGACAGAAATGGTATGGACCTAACAGAAGCAGAGGAGAATAAGAAGAGGTGGCAAGAACACACAGAAGAACTATACAAAAAAATGTCTTAATGACCCAGATAACCACGATGGTGTGGTCACTCACCTAGAGCAGGATATTCTGGAGTGTGAAGTCAAGTGGGTCTTAGGAAGCATTACTATGAACAAAGCTAGTGGAGGTGATGGAATTCCAGCTGAGCTATTTCAAATCCTAAAAGATGACAATGGTAAAGTGCTGCACTCAATTCATCAGCAAATTTGGGAAACTCAGCAGTGGCCACAGGGCTGGAAAAGGTCAGTTTGTTTTCATTCAAATCGCAAAGGGCAATGCCAAATAATGTTCAAAGTACTGTACAATTGAACTCATTTCACATGCTAGCAAGGTTATGCTCAAATTCTTCAAGCTAGGCTACAGCAGTATTGAGCCGAGAACTTCCAGATGTATAAGCTGGGTTTTGAAGAGGCAGAAGAACCAGAGATCAAATTGCCAATATACAATGGATTGTGGAGAAAGCAAGGGAGTTCCAGAAAAGCATCTAATTCTGTGTCACTGACTATGCTAACGTATTTGAGGGTAAATCTCAAAAAACTGTGGAAAATTCTTAAAGACATGGGAATACTAGATGACCTTACCTGTCTCCTGAGAAATCTGTATGCAGGCTAAGAAGAAACAGTTTGAACCAGATATGAAATAATGGACCAGTTCAAAGTTGGGAAAGGAGTATGTCAAGACTATGTATTGTCACCCTGCTTATTTAACTTATATGCAGAGTACATCATGCAAAATACTAGGCTAGATGAATCACAAGCCAGAATCAAGACTGCTGGGAGAAATATCAACAATGCAGATAATACTACTCTAATGGCAGAAACCAGAGAGGAACTAAAGAGCCTCTTGATGAGGGTAAAAGAGTGAAAAAGATGGATTGAAAACCAACATTAAAAAAAGAAAACTAGGATCATAGTGTTTGGTCCCAACACTTCATGGCAAATAGAAGGAGAAAAAGTGGGAGCAGTGGCAGGTTTTATTTTCTTGGGCTCCAAAATCACTGTGGACTGTGACTGCATCCATGAAAAGACACTTGCTCCTTGGAAGAAAAGCTGTGATGAACCTAGACAGCATATTAAAAATCAGAGACCTTACTTTGCCAACAAAGGTTCATACAGACGAAGTTATGGTTTTTCTAGTAGTCGTGTATGGACGTGAGAGCTGGACCATATAGAAGGCTGAATGCCAAAGAATTGATGCTTTTGAGCTGTGGTGTTAAAGAAGACTCTTTTGAGAATCCCTTGGACTGCAAGGAGATCAAACCAGTCAATCCTAAAGGAAATCAACCTGAATCATCACTGGAAGAACTGTAGCTGAAGTTGAAGCTCCAATACTTGATGTGAAGAGCTGACTCATTGAAAAATTTCTGATGCAGGGAAAGACTGCAAGCAAAAAGAGAAGAGGACAGCAGAGGATGAGATGGTTAGACAGCACCACTGACCCAGCAAACATGAATTTGAGCAAACTCTGGGAGAAAGTAGAGGACAGAGGAGCCTGGCATGCTACCTGGCATGCTATACTATAGTCTATGAGGTCACAAAAAGTCAGACAGGACTTAGCGACTGAACAACAATAATAAAACATCAGCTTAAATCTCCTGGGTTCTCCTGTTTTCCCATGACCACCTGTGTGAATGTGGGCATATTACTTAAATATCTAAACATGTGTTCCTACCCTTACAAGAAGAGGAAAGTAAATACCTCATAGAGTGTTGTGAAGACTAAATGTGATATTGTACATACAGAATTTAATCCAGAGCTGAGCCCAAAATAAATACTGGATAAATATGGACCATTATTACATTCCTAGGAAATATCTCTTAACTAATTTGGATAAATAAAGATGTAGGAATCCCATAGAGAGGAAAATAAAAGTTCTGATGTATAAGACTTACTATTTACATGTTAATAGGTATAGATGACTGGAGTATAGATGCATTGTTCTTTGCAGGACATACATGAGTGTATTTGAGCAATATGCTTTATGCTAGATTCAAAATACCCATGTGAGTTGTCATAGTGGAAAATATTCGAACACTTCCTTTGAAGACGCATTTTGAGATCCACTTAAGTAACTGTTCAAAATAATATTGCATGCATTTGACATGGTAGCTAAGTTTGGAAAAGTGCTTTCAGGGAAAGCAAAAGCCACTGATTAACTTTTCTTCTTGCAGTTAGTTCTATGAAATAATTTTATTTAGAGGAGGGTGAGAAGAGCTAAAGTCCATGTCATACAGTATACCATCAGGTTTTGTCTTTTGCTTTCATCTCATCTAGCATAAAGTCATAGATTTAAAGGGGCACCCTCCCAGCCATGCTTTTTAAGTTCCTTTAGTCCTTGTGTGTGTGCGCGCTAAGTTGCTTCAGTCATGTAGTCCAACAGGCTCCTCTGTCCACAGGATTCTCCAGGCAAGAGTGAAGTAGGTTGCTATGCTCTCCTCCAGGGGATCTTACCAACTCAGGGATTGAACCTGCATCTCTTATGTCTCCTGAACTTGCAGGTGGGTTCTTTACCACGAGCGCCACCTGGGAAGCCCCACTTTAGACCTCACTGGGAATTTTAAAAAAAGCTCAAGGGACAGGGAAATAGGCGATAACACTTGATTATCCTTGAGCCTTCTAAGACCCACCTGAATATGGCTCCAGAGTAGCTTGTTGGCTGAGTTTCCCAGCTAATTAATCCTGGAGGTAGCAGGCTGGGATGTTACAATCCCCCTAGGATGGAGGTTTCTATATTTGGAAAATCCCAAACATCAGTGGCTACTTCAAGGATTATTTAGACATAGGAAATCAATCCATAGAATATAAAATTTCAGGATCACTTCATCAAGAAGATTTCAATTATTCTCATAGAGTGAGGAAAGATGATTTAAAGAAGACAGGAAACTGAATGGATGTTGGTTAGAAAGTAAATATCTTTGTTCATCTGTATTTGGTTACACACATAATTAAAGGGGGCTTCCTTGGTGGCTCAGGCAGTAAAGAATCTGCCTGCAATGCAGGAGACCCAGGTTCGATCCCTGAGTCAGGAATATCCTCTGGAGAAGGGAATGGCCACCCACTCCAGTATTCTTGCCTGGAGAATCCCATGAACAGTGGAGCCCGGCAGGCTACACAGTCCATGGCGTTGTAGAGTCAGACAGGACTGAGGGACTAAGCACACACACACATACATAATTAAAAGTGCAAATTTTGAAGCCAGGAGGTCAGTGGATACCCTAAATGGCTTGGGGGCGTATGTCTGTTTTCTAACCCTCTTTCTCTGGCAGTGGATGTGAGTGTGCCATCAGGTAGTGACGTAGGGACGTGCTAGCCACATCACAACATTTCTCATATTGGGGAGAATCTGTCTGAATGCCAAGGACTGCTAGAATTCACTGCACAAACACAGCTATATTCTTGGAACTTTAGTGCACTTGAGGTTGTGTTTTTGCTGAAGAGCAATAAAAATATATTATGCTATTATAATAAATACCTCTTACCAAGTAGAGTTTAAAAAGCTGAGTCAAACTCACATCAAACCTAGCACTGGTTCTTGTTACTCTTATCACATTGGGCATTTTTGAGTCTCATTTTCTCATCCCTATAATTGGATGCTCAATAACAGCTGTCTTAAAAATCTTAATGATACTTTAGGAATATGACTACCTCTCCAAGACTTTTCCTGCTGCCCTTCCTCTCTCATCATCACCTTTGTATACATTGTTCCTGGAATTTACCTTCTCATCTGGTTGGTCTGGTGGAATAAATACCCATTTACACATCCCCACTTCAGGCAGAGCTGCTCAGTCATCCCTTTGGACCAGTGTGAACTCTCACACAGTTGGTAGCTTTTGCATTCTCCACTCTGTTTAACAATCACTTGTTTCTTTCCCAAAGTTTTGTTTGCATCTGGACTAGAAGAGCTGGTCCATATCGTGGAGCAGTGTCTTAGTCACGAATGGGCCATGCCCACCACATCGACACCCTGTAGATATTCGATGCTCAGTGATTAACTGCTGAATTGTTTTTTGTTTTTGTTTTTAAAGACACATCAAGAACTCTTGAAATGTTAAGAAGTAAGAGTAAGCAAAACAGCAAAAATCACTTTCTGGAGGAGTTAAGATTCATTGCCCAAAACAGGAGATATTCACTTGGGAGAAAACTCTTCTTGTCAGCTTGCAAATATGACAATTATGATCAATAAGATACAGTGCATGTAAAGTTGATATACAGCCCTGGTTCTCTGTCAATGTTAACAATAAATCTAATTGTAAATGTTATTTGAGAAAGAAGTTGACATTTACATGATAAGTGTTTAAATCACGAAGAGTTATATTGTCTTAATTTTCACTGGGAACTTTTGGATTCAGGAAACAATTATATACTTCCAGAAACATCAAAGTTAGTTGTTTTTTAAATTTTATATCACTATCCATCTATCTAAATCTATAATACAGTCCCTAAAAGACTTCTTTATTTAGAAACAGGAAGATTTTGATTAGAATTCACTTCCAACCCAAGAGCATCTTAGTAAACTTCTCCGAATCTCCATAAAATGGTTAAGACCATTCTAAAGTCTCCTAACAAGGATTAAATGAAATAATTCATTAAAAGGCAACTAGCATTCCCTTCTTCCTACCCACACCTATTCTTCAAAAATACCTTATATCTAAAATTAATGTTTTTTCAACAAATACTTTATAAGTTAAATGCTATTAAATGTTAAATGCTTCTTACATTCCCAATGCTTCCATTTTTAAAATGAATTTCAGACATTAGATGATATGGGGACACAGTAATCATATTTATCTTTTATCCAATTTTTATATGAATCATAGCTTGAAATACATTGTCATAAGCACACAATCTACCTACAGAACACAGCATCATTTTATTTATCAATTCAATGCTGATGTAAATTTAGCTAAAGGAAAAAACATGCAAGACAAATAATATAACTTTTCAATGATATGAAGATAAAATTATCTTTACTCATAAAGACACATACGTAACCTCATATATAAATAAAATAAATTTTGATTATAGATCATTTATATCACTATATAATATCAATTCATTAATCAATTAATTTAACAAATGTATTGAATATCTGGAAAGTGAAAAGGCTCGCTTTTCAACATTCAAAAAATGAAGATAATGGCATCCAGTCCCATCACTTCAGGGCAAATAGATGGGGAAACAATGGAAACAGGGACAGACTTTATTTTCTTGGGCTCCAAAATCACTGCAGATGATGAGTGCAGCCATGAAATTAAAAGATGCTTTGCTACTTGGAAGAAAAGCTATGACAAACCTAGATGGTATATTAAACAGCAGAGACATTACTTTGCCAACAAAGGCCCACATAGTCAAACCTATGGTTCTTCCAGTAGTCATATATGGATATGAGAGTTGGACCATAAAGAAGGCTGAATGCCAAAGAATTGATGCTTTTGAGCTGTGGTGTGGAGAAGATTCTGGAGAGTCCCTTGGACTGCAGGAGATCCAACCAGTCAATCCTGAAGGAAATAAGTACTGAATATTTCACTGGAAGGATTGATGCTGCAGCTGAAGCTCCAATACTTCAGCCACCTGATGCAAAAAGCCAACTCATTAGAAAAGACCCTGATGCTGGGAAAGATTGAAGGTAGGAAGAGAAAGAGATGACAGAGAATGAGATGGTTGGATGGCATCACTGACTCAAGGGACCTGAGTTTGGGCAAGCTCATGGTGAAGGACTGGGAAGCATGGTGTGCTGCAGTCCATGGGGTTGCAAAGTTGGACATGATTGAGCAACTGAACAACAACCCTGAGTGTCTGCTGTATCCCAGGAAATGAGCCAATAACTGATAAATAAAGATGAACAAAACTCGTTCTCATCCCTATGGAATCGATCAACCAGTGAAGAGGAAGATAAGACATAAGGCAACGAGTAATGTGTGATAAATGCCATCATGGAGGGTTCAAGAAAATAACTGATAAGATACTAAAAGTAGTTCTACAATTTTAGAGTTGTTCTTTCCTAAAATGATCTTTGCTGACTTTACTGAGATTAATCCAAAAATTGTCCTTTGACATTTTTGCTTAGGGACACCTATTTAGGGGGCATCCAAAGCAAAACAAAGCATTCTACCCTAGGGTGAAGCAGTCCAATAATGCTGGAAATGAACAATGAAACATAATTCACAAGTCTCAGCTCCTATCAACTTAAATGGAAATAGACAGGTGGTTGAGCATATGTTGATTTCTTAAAATCGGAAATACTCTCCCAGCTATATGCCTCAGGCAAAATAAAATGTGCAGGCTTGTTTATTCACTTATATTAAAAGGAAGTTTCCATCTGATGTTTGATTACATTCCTGAAGAAAAGAAAAAAAAATACTAATGAGACAATTACAATTCCTCTTTCCTCAGGAGCAAAGATTTCGGGATCTACCCAAGTCAGAAAACTTGCTTCAAATCAGTTGTTAGAGCATAAACAAACAAACTAAAAGGAAAAGAAGTCAGGTTGGGATCCTGGAATAGCTATTAACTGAATAGATAGAGCATGGGTTTAAAGTCCCACAGCCTGCTGAAAGTCCTGGCTCTGTTATCAACTAGTTATGTTAAGCTGGAAAAGCTTCTTAATCTCTTTGAGTCTCATTCACTCATCAGTAACACGGAATTAAATAAGACCTAGTCACAGAGTTGAGAATTAAGAGAATAATGTATCCTATGTATCTGGCTTATAGTAGGTTCTCAATATCTGATAGCTAACAACAACTACAGCATCAACAATAATACCCTGGAAAGAAGAGGAGTGAAAAGAAAGTGAAAGTGTTAAGCCGCTCAGTCATGTCTGACTCTGCAACCCCATGGACTGTAGCCCACTAGGCTCCTCTGTCCATGGAATTCTCCAGGCAAGAAGACTGGGAATGGCTTGCCATTCCCATCTCCATGGGATCTTCCTGACCCAGGGATCAAACCCGGGTCTCCCGCTCTGCAGGCAGATTGTTTACTGCCTGAGCCACCAAGGAAGCCCATCTGACCTATATTAGGCTCTTCATATCTGGTAGCTATTAACAACATCAACAATAATACACTGGAAAGAAGAGAAGAAACAGCAATTTAAAAGACTACCATTAGCTCCATTGAAGTAGAATCTTTGTATAATTTCTTCTTTTTACTTTGTCCTCACAGATGTAAGCAATTAATAATAGCATTTCACTAGGCATTGAGTCAATTTATATTGGTATTGTAGGTCTTATTTCACTTAATCCATAGTCAATGACTCCATTATCCTCATATGATAGATGGGAAACTGATGCAGAGACACATGAAGTGCCTTGTCCAAGATCCCACGGTTTGTGATAGATGAAACTAGAACTTGAGTCTAGATCTATGCTATGCTACGCTAAGTCACTTCAGTCATGTCCGACTCTGTGCGACCCCATAGACGGCGGCCCACCAGGCTCCCCGTCCCTGGGATTCTCCAGGCAAGAACACTGGAGTGGGTTGCCATTTCCTTCTCCAATGCATGAAAGGGAAAAGTGAAAGTGAAGTCGCTCAGTCGTGTCCGACTCTTAGCGACCCCATGGACTGCAAGCCTTCCAGGCTCCTCCGTCCATGGGATTTTCCAAGCAAGAGTACTGGAGTGGGGTGCCATCCTGACTCAAATTCATGTTAAAATCAACATGCTATAAAATGTAATACAATAAAAAGCATGATATAATTAATATGCTCTCACCCTCTTCCTCTGCCCTCACCAATGTAATCTGAAAAAAAAAAAGGTTTTGGTTTGATTTCAAGATTATTAACCCAGAGAATTTCCTGGAAGTCCAGTGGTTAGGACTCCGTGCTTTCACTGCTGTGGCCCAAGTTCAAGAGTTCAGTCCCAGGTGAGAGAACTGTTAATAAGATCCTGCAAGCTGTGCAGCACAGTCAAAAACAAAAATAAACAACAGCAAAGTTACTAACTGAAATTTCCCCACAGCATTTTTCCTGGGAGGCCCAAAGGAGAAAACTTTCTACTCCAACATTTCTCTTTCCCTTTCTCCTATTTGAAGTACTCAAATGCACTATGATAAGAAGCTTTACACTGAACCTCGTGGGGCACAAACAAGCTGTTCTTTCTGCACGTGGTACCACAGATTAACACCTTGCTGTTGGTGTCATCATATAGCTGGGTTTTCTGAATCATTTGGCCCCCAGTTTTCATACTCAGACTGTTATTAATAGTGTTATTATAGATTACTAACACTTTGGGGGGAAAAGACCACCTGGGACAAATATAGTACAGTATAATATATACAAGGTTTTAAAATTCCAACTAAAAATCATAATTTACTTAAAAATAATTTTAATATATAGTAGAAGTATATGAAACTTTGCTATGTATTTTCCAAGTCTCTTGTAAATGTGTTATCATACTTTCATAATTTTTAAAAATGCAGAAAAACATGACCTCACTTGGCAAATCATAAATAGGAAACCTAATATGTCACTGAATTTTTTAAATCAGTATTTAAAAATGCAAAGGTCAAGAATCACAAGCCTATACCACATATGTTTACTAGCAAAATCACTAATACAGTGATTTATGTGTTTTTTTCCCTCTGTTTTTACACTAGGAAAATACATATGAAGGCAAATGTGGAAAATTCAATATATCTCACATTCTTCAGAGGGATGTAGTATCCGAATAGTTTGTTTCCTTATATAAGTCTACCTAATTTAATCAAAATAAAATAAGCAGTATTTGGACATCTAAAATTCTGTAGATATATCATACTACACAGATACAATTTTAACAGGAAAAGTACAAGAAGAGTTATTCTTCAAAGTAAGCAAGTCATAATTCAATTAATAATTTAGCATCTTATAAAGGCCTTAGAAAAAATAAGTTGCATAAAGCAGAAAAACATAACAAAAGTTCTGGGAAAAAGATACAGCATTAAATGTTAATTAATGCATTTTTAGATCATGAACAACTTGCTGATGGAACAGGAGGAAAATACAGCATGAACTAGATCATTATTTGAGGTTATTGCAATATTCAGAATAAATATGGTAAAATCACTGACACAAAATTACTTGTATTTCAAGCTGATACATATAATATTAATAGAATACTTAGCAAAAATCACATAACTATCATTAATTAGTTGTTCTCATCACTTCCTATTTGGAGATTGTCTATAGTGCCCTGGGAGAGGTTCTCATTGAGAAGAGAGGTTACATGTCTGGAAAGTGGAGATATGAGTTGAGTTTCACTTCAATGCAAATTTTGGCCTCTATTTTCTTAATTAAAAATTAATCCCCAGCATCAATGGAAAACTGGCAGTATTTTTTTTTTTTTTTTTTTTATTCTTCCAATTTTATTTTATTTTAAACTTTACATAATTGTATTAGTTTTGCCAAATATCAAATGAATCCGCCACAGGTATACATGTGTTCCCCATCCCGAACCCTCCTCCCTCCTCCTCCCCATACCATCCCTCTGGGCCATCCCAGTGCACCAGCCCCAAGCATCCAGCATCATGCATCGAACCTGGACTGGCAACTCGTTTCCTACATGATATTTTACATGTTTCATTGCCATTCTCCCACATCTTCCCACCTCTCCCTCTCCCACAGAGTCCATAAGACTGTTCTATACATCAGTGTCTCTTTGCTGTCTCGTACACCGGGTTATTGTTACCATCTTTCTAAATTCCATATATATGCGTTAGTATACTGTATTTATGTTTTCCTTCTGGCTTACTTCACTCTGTATAATAGGCTCCAGTTTCATCCACCTCATTAGAACTGATTCAAATGTATTCTTTTTAATGGCTGAGTAATACTCCATTGTGTATATGTACCACAGTTTCTTATCCATTCATCTGCTGATGGACATCTAGGTTGCTTCCATGTCTTGGCTATTATAAACAGTGCTGCGATGAACATTGGGGTACACGTGTCTCTTCCCTTCTGGTTTCCTCAGTGTATGCCCAGCAGTGGGGTTGCTGGATCATAAGGCAGTTCTATTTCCAGTTTTTTAAGGAATCTCCACACTGTTCTCCATAGTGGCTGTACTAGTTTGCATTCCCACCAACAGTGTAAGAGGGTTCCCTTTTCTCCACACCCTCTCCAGCATTTATTATTTGTAGACTTTTGGATCGCAGCCATTCTGACTGGTGTGAAATGGTACCTCATAGTGGTTTTGATTTGCATTTCTCTGATAATGATGATGTTGAGCATCTTTTCATGTGTTTGTTAGCCATCTGTATGTCTTTTGAGAAATGTCTATTTAGTTCTTTGCCCATTTTTTGATTGGGTCGTTTATTTTCTGGAGTTGAGCTGTAGGAGTTGCTTGTATATTTTTGAGATTAGTTGTTTGTCGGTTGCTTCATTTGCTATTATTTTCTCCCATTCTGAAGGCTGTCTTTTCACCTTGCTAATAGTTTCCTTTGATGTGCAGAAGCTTTTAAGGTTAATTAGGTCCCATTTGTTTAAAGTTGAATTTATTCATATCCTGTAAAATTGGAATTTAACTCCTAGTTAATGCAACAAAAATATGTACATATTTTATCCAAAGGGTATGAACTAGAATGTTTATAGCAGCAGTATGTGTGATAGTCCCAAGTCTATAAACTTATATAAACTATATGCAAATGTCATCAACAACAGAGTAAACGATAGTCTATTTCCATAATAGAAATGAGTGACTGTACAAACTAATGTGGAACAAAAGGAGGCAGTTACAAAACCAAGTATATATTGCATGGATCCATCTACAAAAAGTACAAAAAGAGGCAAAATTAGTCTATTCTGTTGAAACAGAGGATAGAGACCACCGGTGAAAGAGGAAGTAGTAACTGGAAGAGAGAAGGAAAGGAGATTAGAGTAAGGGCTGGAGACTTTCCCCCTTCTATTTCTTAATCTGAGATCTGGTTACATAAGCAAGGAAGTTCAAGTTGCTGGATACTTAAAATGTGTATAATTTTAGCATAGCACATAGATTATGCTATCATACACAGTTCAAAGAAAAATGAATGCTGACAGGAGATAAATGAGTTTCTAGGAGGTATAATGACACTGTGATGCTTTTTCTAAATCCAGACGGCAGCCAATGAATTTAGGAAAGAAAATAAGATTAGAAGATTTAGAACAGATCTTACATTTACAAAGCACAGCACCTAAAAAGGAGAAGGCAATGGCACCCCACTCCAGTACTCTTGCCTGGAAAATCCCATGGATGGAGGAGCCTGGTAGGTTGCAGACCATGGGGTCACAAAGAGTCAGACACGACTGAGCGACTTCACTTTCACTTTTCCCTTTCACACATTGGAGAAGGAAATGGCAACCCACTCCAGTGTTCTTATCTGGAGAATCCCAGGGACGGGGGAGCCTGGTGGGCCGCCGTCTATGGGGTCGCACAGAATCGGACACGACTGAAGCGACTTAGCAGCACCTAAAAATACCAAGTGTATTTTTCAGGTCTTCACTACGTCTTACAGAGGCCATTTACCTCCTGTAAAATTCTTTTTCAGAAAAAGAGTATCATCATTGATCCTGGAGTAATATTTGTGTATATATACAGATTTATATATATATATATATATATATACACACACACACACACACAGAGATTATATAGAGAGAGATACAAATACATATCCTAATATTACCTTAGAATGATCTGCTTCATTCTATTATAGTCTGGTTTTGGACTAAAAATTCAACTTTGGAGAAAGTAACTTTATATACAACATTGTGTGCAAGTCTACTTAGTAGGTACTTGAAATTCTGGGAGGTTTGTTAACTTGAACAATGTACAGGTTTGATGAAAATATGGGCTTGTCAAAAGATCAGGTTCCAGTACAATCACTTCTAATCTGATTTTTAGCTACTTGGTCATTGTAAAAGGGATTATACTGTTGACTCCTCATCAAAACCCTTCTCTTTTTTGGCACATGCCAGATTTCATTTCCCAGTCTCTCTTACAATTAGGTATAATCACATGATAGATTTTTATCCAGACCCCTTTGTGCTTTTTCCCTTTTGGCTGTCTGAAATGGTAATGTCTCCAAGGTCAACCTTGGAAATCAGGTATTAAAGATGGTAAAGCCTCCACCAGTCTAGTCCCTGGACTTCCCTGGGTGGCTCAGATAATAAAGATTCAATTCCTGGGTTGGGAAGATTCCCTGGAGAAGGAAATAGTAACCCACTCCAGTACTCTTGCTTAGAGAATCCCATGGACAGAGGAGCCTGGCAGGCTACAGTCCATGGGGTCACCAAGAGTCAGACATGATTGAGCAACTAACACTGTCAGCCAAGTCCCTAAATGACTGGAGAGATGAAGTCATGACTTAATCTCTTGTGTTTGAGCCTCTGTATATTTCTGTTGCAAACATCAGCCAACCCTAAATCATATACACTGGTAATATACTTCAGGGCTTCAAAATAAAATTTGTTAACTATTTATGTGTGGTTGAGTTCTGTGTCTTCTTTACCCTGATGGAGGAGTGGGCGATATCTTAACAAAGACAGTGCACTAATGTGATATGCATTAATATAAACTATCAGAAAATAATATGAACTAGCAATTTTATCAGAAGACACTATGTTTTATATTTATTCCATTCTAAATAAGGATGAGGTTGGAGCATTGCTCTAGGGATACACAATAAAAAGGAGATTCTGTGTGGAATATAAGCCCCACCAAGCAGAAAAACAAAGGAATGCTTTGCAAGACTTTTCTAGATTCTAGACTATTCATATCCCACCATGAGAAAAACAGAATTATGTCTGGTAATGTCCAGTAACTACAGAAGTACCCTTTCAGATATGGTGGGGAATAATGGCCAGATTCTCAATGGAGGAAAAAAGAAGTAGCTACCTTGCAAGCATGAACAGAAGCAAAGTTAATGACAAGAAATTTACTTCTTCAGATGAGAGACAGAAAACATTGGACTTTATGTCCTCTACAAACTAATGTAAAACACCAATATTTACTTCTCTGGGCATGGGGGCACTGCCATGAGACCAATTCACTATGCCCTGTGCGTGCTAAGTTGCTTCAGTTGTGTCTGACTCTTTTTGACCCTATGGCTCTGCCCTCGGGATTCTCTAGGCAAAAATACTGGAGTGGGTTGCCATGCCCTCCTCCAGGAGATCTTTCCAACCTAGGGATCAAACCCACATCTTTTCCATCTCCTGCATTGGCAGGTGGGCTTTCTACCACTAGAGCCACCTGGGAAGCCCATGCCCGTGTGTGTGTGCTAAGTTGCCTCAGCTGTGTCTGATTCTTTGCAACCCTATGGACTATAGTCAACCAGGCTCCTCTGTCCATGGGATTCTCCAGGCAAAAATACTGCAGTGGGTTGCCATTTCCTACTCCAGGGGATCTTCTAGACCCAGGGATTGAACCCATGTTCCTTGAGTCTCCTACATTGACAGGTGGGTTTCTTCACACTAGTGCCACATGGGAAACCCCCATACCATATGCTGCTGCTGTTGCTAAGTTGCTTTAGTCGTGTCCAACTCTATGACACCCCATAGAAGGCAGCCCACCAGGCTCCTCTGTCCATGGGATTCTCCAGGCAAGAACACTGGAGTGGGTTGCCATTTCCTCCTCCAATGCATGAAAGTGAAAAGTCAAAGTGAAGTCGCTGAGTCGTGTCTGACTCCTAGTGACCCCATGGACTGCAGCCTACCAGGCTCCTCCATCCATGGGATTTTCCAGGCAAGAGTACTGGAGTGGGGTGCCATTGCCATACCCCATGAGACCTATTCAAAGATCAAACATCTTCATAATGCAGTCTTTCATACACAATTGCAGTTGAAGCCCCCAAACAGAAGGTTGATTCTTAAGCCCTCAGATGGCTAAAACCAGAAATCCTTCATCTTCACACCCCTAGCACTTAGGACAATCCTGATACATAAGAAGCACTCCAAAGATTATGGAATGAGCAGATTCGAAGCCAGTCAACATTTAGAGTGAAACTTGCTCTACTATATAGTTTCTAACTATATATTAGTATTTAGTATATTTGACTATGTATATTTGACATAGTATATTTGACCATGCCAAAGCCTTTGACTGTGTGGATCACAATAAACTGTGGAAAATTCTGAAAGAGATGGGAATACCAGACCACCTGATCTGCCTCTTGAGAAATTTGTATGCAGGTCAGGAAGCAACAGTTAGAACTGGACATGGAACAACAGACTGGTTCCAAATAGGAAAAGGAGTACGTCAAGGCTGTATATTGTCACCCTGTTTATTTAACTTATATGCAGAGTACATCATGAGAAACGCCGGACTGGAAGAAACACAAACTGGAATCAAGATTGCTGGGAGAAATATCAATAACCTCAGATATGCAGATGACACCACCCTTATGGCAGAAAGTGAAGAGGAACTCAAAAGCCTCTTGATGAAAGTGAAAGTGGAGAGTGAAAAAGTTGGCTTAAAGCTCAACATTCAGAAAACAAAGATCATGGCACCCGGTCCCACCACTTCATGGGAAATAGATGGGGAAACAGTGGAAACGGTGTCAGACTTTATTTTTCTGGGCTCCAAAATCACTACAGATGGTGACTGCATCCATGAAATTAAAAGACGCTTACTCCTTGGAAGGAAAGTTATGACCAACCTAGATAGCATATTCAAAAGCAGAGACATGACTTTGCCAACAAAAGTTCGTCTAGTCAAGGCTATGGTTTTTCCTATGGTCGTGTATGGATGTGAGAGTTGGACTGTGAAGAAGGCTGAGCACCGAAGAGTTGATGCTTTTGAACTGTGGTGTTGGAGAAGACTCTTGAGAGTGCCTTGGACTGCAAGGAGATCCAACCAGTCCATTCTGAAGGAGATCAGCCCTGGGATTTCCTTGGAAGGAATGATGGTAAAGCTGAAACTCCAGTACTTTGGCAACCTCATGCAAAGAGTTGACTCATTGGAAAAGACTCTGATGCTGAGAGGGTTTGGGGGCAGGAGGAGAAGGGGACGACAGAGGATGAGATGGCTGGATGGCATCACTGACTCGATGGACGTGAGTCTGGGTGAACTCCGGGAGTTGGTGATGGACAGGGAGGCCTGGTGTGCTGCGATTCATGGGGTCTCGAAGAGTCGGACACGACTGAGCGACTGATCTGATCTGATAGTTTCTAATCCAAGTGATATCACAAACCAAGTATTGTAATCTGTCTTCATTTAAAGTCGAACGAATGAGCGGGAGCACAGAGGAAAGAAGTAAAAGTCCTTACCATTGAGAAAAGAAGCAGAGTAAGAAGCAAGGGTGGAGCTCTAATAGGTGCAATGGTTGATAAAGCCTAGATAACAAGAGGTAGCATTCTGGCTGTGTACAAATTCTATTTCTGCCTCAAAACCAGGGGAATTAAAACACAGAATACAGATATTTTGTTTAATAATATTAGCTACTGGTTGAAACAGGCACGTTGCTTTTCCAGTTTTAAAAATACTACTACTCTGATTACAAACTTTTATTTTCAGACTCTATTTACACACCCATGGAAGAGTGGAGAATTGAAATATTTATCATTTAAACTAGCTACAACTCTGAGATCTACCTATCAAGCTATTTCAGACCACAGGGGGAATGGAGGCAGCCATTAATTAGAGAGTTACCTCATTCTCCTCTTTCATTTCTGTGTCAGCTATAAATTGCTACCAACTCTGTGTGTTTGGTATTTTCTGCTGCTTTCAGAGTTTGATGTCCATTCTGCTCGATAAAACCAGGATCATTTTGAACTAAAGATCAGAGAGGCTCTAGTTCAATGATTATAGTCACGTGCCACAGAGGCTTTGTGTGAAATATGCTAGACTATTTGTCTATGAAACAAAGGAGGTCTTGACAGTGCATAAGAGAATAACTTGTCACTAATCTACATTTACTGGAGAAGGCAATGGCAACCCACTCCAGTGTTCTTGCCTGGAGAATCCCAGGGACGGGGGAGCCTGGTGGGCTGCCGTCTATGGGGTCGCATAGAGTCGGACATGACTGAAGCGACTTAGCAGCAGCAGCAGCAATCTACATTTAGCTTGTTTCTTTTTTGGCATTAGACCCTTAACATAATTATATACAGGTAATATCATCTGATTTTATATTTGAAAACACTCATTTCATTTTTCTCATCACCAATCATGGACACTAGACACAAAAACCTATTTTTCCTAGTAAATTGGCTGTTGAGATATATTGCTTTTCATCTCTCATCAGCTAATTGTTTTTCCAATCTCATCAACTTTAGCTCTGACATATAAGACTGTGGCAGATACTATTGTCTACACATCCAAACCCAGTCTCCACTTCATTCTCATTTATACAAGCCCAACTCTTCACCCTAAAATAAGTCCAGTTAAAAGCACAAGCTCTTCAGTCTCCCTTGAGATCCAAGCCCAGGATTCCCAGGAAGCCTGACTTCCCTGATACAGACGCCACCCCTTCCTGCTTCCCATCTATTTCTTTTCTTTGCTCAGAATGAGGGTGCAATGCAGTAGTCCATACCACATGTGATCATGAAAGAACAAGCAGAGGGTGAGATAATGTGCTAAGGATGGCTGAGAAGAGCATAAAGGAAAGCATGCATTTGAAGCATGCATTTGAAGATATCACAGGACCACTGTGCTAGCCCTGGGCTGCTACCTCCAACATCCTTTGTACCAGACAAACTCTTAGATGGTTCAACTGCTGGTAGTTTACTGTTACCCACAGCTGACTGCATTCCCACCTGATAAAAAAGACTCTAATCTTTTTTTAAGTAAAGACTTCCTAGCACACATATACTTTTAAAACTTGAGTATTTGAAAACAGTTGGTGCCAGACTATCATAATTCAAGTGACTGCCTTCTTCCTAGTGTTCTATTTGGACACATTCATTTAGCTTTTTAGAGTTAATGTTTCCTTCAGTCATATTCTTTGCCTACTAGACATTTTTAAAGTAAATATAAACAAATTACCTATCTTAGAAATTGCAAAAAAAAAAAAAAGCAGAAATATTGGTAAGTCATCTAATTCATTTCTTGCTTCCTTTCCTAAATGATTAATTCTTTTGGTGTAAAATATATTATAATTGAATGCAGTTTCTACTGTATTTTATGCACACTGTCATGCTAATGTGTACAAAAGGTTTTGTCTATCATGACTTTATCAAATAAATCCCAATCCTTGCCGTTGCAAACGCTGACAGACTGAATAAAATCACTGACAATTTCCAAAATCTGTCCACAGAGATCACTGCTAGGCAAACATTATTGCAAGTCCTGGTGGGTAAGCTAATGCTTTCATATTTGCTTTCTTAATTTCAAAATAGTAATTATGTATTATTAAATTATATCTTGCATCCCCTGTAATTTTCTGTACTCACTGTACAGTGTGAATTTCAATAAAATTCAATCTCTTTCTGCCTGTAGTTTTATGTAAGGCTTAAAAATAAGCCCATCAACTAACCCATCCTTCTTTGAAATCCTGCACCTTAATCTATGCTCATATCCTTAGTGAAAGCCATATTTTTATGATTTTATTGATTATAAAATTGCACAGTGTATTTCAAATGCCAAGGAAGGGTTGGGGTGGTGGTGGAGAGAGAACGAACACAAAGAGGCAGAATTTCTCCCTACCAAAAGGTCTTTGTTGTCATCAGGAAGCTTTCTGGATTAACCAAGTAATTTAATTCACAAATTAACAAAACTCCACTATGAAGATCTGATGCAAGAGGGAATGGAAAACTCTTGACCTTTTGGATTCTAATCTCCAGATCAGCTCTTTCTATGCTCCCCCATTAAATACTGGGGATGATCAGTATCAGCTTTCAGATTTAGGCAAAGTAGCTAATAAGCCTTTGACTAAGATAGTAAAGGGGAACTGGTGGTAATTAAATAATAAAACTGATTTACAGAGGTTTCACTTCTAATCTTCTTCAGATGGACACAAACTAAGAACCTATTTATGTCAACTAAAGGCTTCATCAAGCAGAATCATTCATTATGTAAATATGACCTTTAAAGTCATACTACAGCTATAATGTGAATAATATACTCATGAATAATTGAGAATTGACAACATTTAATATTTATTAAGAGCCTTTTATACAGCTTTCACTCACGTAAGTCAATTCCACGGGCCCACTGATGGTACCCACTTAATGATTTATTCAGCCTCTAAATACGATGTGTAATGTTCTATATAAGAGAGTGAGTGAGAAATTGCACAGTGGAGATTGGAAGATAAATAAGACACTGTTCTCATTTTCACGTGTAAGCTCCTTAGGGAGGAAATAATAGCCAAATGGAAAGGTCAACCCCACATTAGATGGTAAGTAACTAGAATTTGAGGTAATATTGGATAAGGCCTTACGGGATGGATTTTGATAAATGGCACTATCAAGCATACTGAAGGACAAAATCAAAGGCCAAGAGAAGTTCATAAAGTAATTCTGTTGATCTGGAATACATGCTAAAATGAGAGAAAATCTTGGATAGGTAAGATGGAACTAGGAATTCCCTGAAGGGTTTAGATTTTTTTTAGAAGACAGTTAAGCATTATCAGGTAAGAGAAGAGTACATTGTCGGGATATAGTATAATCAGTTTCAATGCCTCCTTACCCAATATGGAAACTGTTGTTGTTGCTCAGTCGGTAAGCTGTGTTCTACTCTTTGCAACCCCGTGGACTGCAGCACCCCAAGCTTCCCTGTCCCTCACTATCTCCCAGAGTCTAAGTTCAAGTCTATTGAATTGGTGATGCTATCCAATCATCTCATCCTCTGCTACCCATGGAAATACACGAATTATATTCTATGAAGAGTGAAGAAAGACTAAGAAATTTTAGGATTAGATTTATTTTTTCTTCTCTTAATCATTACATGGATCAGGATGTGATCTGCTATGTTGAAACAAAGCTGAAATCTTTAATTCAGGCAATCTACAGCATATGTGATTAGAACTACCCTTTAACCAATGGTCAAAAAACTGAAACATTACTTGACTTACCACAAACATAATTTTGTCTCTGTGAATGGAAAAGCCACCATTACCCCTATGCTTTCCTTCTTCTTTCTTCCCTCCCTATTCATAGTCCTTAATGTCTTCATCATTTAACCTTTATGAGTGGACCTTAAGCACATAAAGTAGAAAGCACCAATTTATCCACTTTTTAAATGCTGAAATAATAATTTTTAATGTGGCTATTAACTGACAATGACTTCTTAACTATTACAGAAATAGCAGATTTGACTTTTGAGCCAAAGGGTCACGGATTAAATCTGTATTAATCTCAGAAGGGAATTTTTATGAATTTTCATAAACCAGAGTTTAGGGAATTGTAAAGTTTTATGTAGTGAAATAGATAATCTGAACTTCTATATCATTTTATGATCTAATGGAAAAAAAAATTCCTCCAGGGACAGAGGTAAAGTTATAATCCTAAAATTACATACATTTATAAGTGTGTGTATATATGTGTATATATGTGTGTATGGATATCTGTGAGTGTGTATATATGTGTGTATATCCATGTGTGTATGTGTGTATATCCATATATGTGTATGGATATACACACATATATACACACTCACAGATACATGGTTTTATTTAAAGTATTGTCTATTTCCAATATTCTGGGAGGTGGGTCATAGGATCCTGCTGTGATGTATGTCGGAGAGTGTTTTGCCTATGTTCTCCTCTAGGAGTTTTATAGTTCATCGCAGCACTGTTTATAATAGCCAAGACATGGAAGCAACCTAGATGTCCATCAGCAGATGAATGGATAAGAAAGCTGTGGTACATATACACAATGGAGTATTACTCAGCCATTAAAAAGAATACATTTGAATCAGTTCTAATGAGGTGGATGAAACTGGAGCCTATTATACAGAGTGAAGTAAGCCAGAAGGAAAACATAAATACAGTATACTAACGCATATATATGGAATTTAGAAAGATGGTAACAATAACCCGGTGTATGAGACAGCAAAAGAGACACTGATGTATAGAACAGTCTTATGGACTCTGTGGGAGAGGGAGAGGGTGGGAAGATGTGGGAGAATGGCAATGAAACATGTAAAATATCATGTAGGAAACGAGTTGCCAGTCAGGTTTGATGCATGATGCTGGATGCTTGGGGCTGGTGCACTGGGACGGCCCAGAGGATGGTATGGGAGGAGGAGGAGGGTTCGGGATGGGAACACATGTATACCTGTGGCGGATTCATTTGATATTTGGCAAAACTAATACAATTATGTAAAGTTTAAAAATAAAATAAAATTGGAAGAAGAAAAAATAAATAAATAAATAAATAGACACTGGTCAAAAAAAATTAAAAAAAATAAAAAAAAAAAGTATTGTCTATTTTTTCCCTTAAACTATGCTCAAACCATGGTTTATAGTTTAAGAAAAGAACAAGAAAAAATATTACATACTGCATTCAAGTAACAGACTCAATGGAACAGAATCCACACTAAAACTTTAGACTTTTCAAATAAATACAGAAAATTACATACAATTTGTAAATTATACAACTATTCTACCTTGCATCTATATCTCCAAAGAATTTATATTAGAACTAAGCTTTGTTAAGTTAACTGTATTACAAGTACTGCATTACTAAGTTAGGCTCAAAAGTTTGTGGAGAGACAGTCACAACATCTATGATTGTAAGAAACTCAAGTTGGCTTCATAGATTCCCAGGGAGATCAAGGCAATGATGTGCCCACAGTCATGCTCACAGATGAAATCTTTAATAAGAATTGCATACTTTCATTAGCACTGTGCTCCTAAGATCCCTTAAACCCCATAAACCCTATATTGAGGTTTTGAGCTCCTTTGACTCATAAAAGCCTCAGATCTACCCATTGCCCAGAGGATATGTGTTTGGGTCTTATCTCCTAAAAGTTCTGTGAAAGTTACTCATTTGAATGCCAATGGAATAGCTGAGTAAGAATCCTATCTATGTATCATACAGTCATATTGAAATTAGGCAACACAAATCTTAAACTGTGAATCTTGGCACACAGACTAGCAGACTAGATTTGAGATGAATGTAAAGGAATGATCACTAATATGAAGAAAGGTGCATGGAGGAAATACACTGTTTTCTATTAACTGCAGGCTATCTGCACCCCAGAGTGTGGGTTCTAATTTATTCAGCTAACTTGAAATGATGTCAAACAATTTCTAAGATTAACACTTGGGAGAGATCCTTGAGTCTCTATTTCTTAAGATGATGGCAATAATATCCTTCAAAATATTAAACTCAGATATTAAATAGGCTTTACAAAATAAGAAATTAAAAACAATAGGTCTTATAAATAATACTGAGATAATGCATTTTGCATTATGTACTATAGTCAGATGGACTATAATTAATTTTTCTAAATATGAAAAGCAAATGTAGTATAAAGTAGAATATGTTATAAAAAGAAAACTTCCTTAAAATAAAATTTCAAACACTAAAATAGGAAGCAAAATATCTGAAAAACATTGTTTCAAATAAAACAAAGAATCAGATCTATGTGGAAAGAAAAGAACTATGGAAAGAAAGAAACTAATTACATGTATAAGAAACAAGCAATCATTAAGACTCACTAGGCAGATGCTGAAAGCATCTGAGTAGAGTTCAGGCAAATGGAATTACAAAAGGAAAACAAACAAATGGAAAAATACTGAACCTTACTGAAAATAATATTGAGATAGCATTTTATGCCATCTAAAGAGGCAAACATTTTAAGAAAATTATAGTATTCAACTGGTTAAAATGAGACAATATTGCTGAGACATTGTAACTTGATATGAATTTCCTTAAAAGCAATATGACAAATTGTAGCAGAATTCATGAAGTAAGCAATCAGTTCTAGACAAGTTAAAACATATATGCAAAAAAGATGTTCACAACACCGTTACCTCTACCAGAAAAAATCTGGAAGCATTCCAAAAGTTTAACATTTAGAGGATAATTATTCGAAGGTGGGACTACCATTGTTTTTAAAATTTTAATCTTTTCCACTTCAGAAAATTAACATTAATACTGTTTTTGTTATTGTATTTTATGTTTTTATTAATACATTTACTTATGACAAACAAATATTATGATACCACTTTTTGCTCTCCCATTCATGAGGAATAAATCCTTTTTTTATTTAAAATCTGTATTTCCTTGTACTCTGCAAATCTAACGACAAAATACAGTACACGACAAACGTTTTGAACAAAAATGTCAGCATATTATGACTCATGTATGACTCATTGTATCTACATAAAATTTAGACATTCATTTAAATAATCTTGGTACCAAAATCTATGCATATTTTAGTTGATATATGTAGATATTAGAGGCAATATATGTCATAATAATAGTATCTCTCACTGAGTAATTTTAAAAGACTCTATCAATAGCAGCAGTAACTAAATAAATCTATAATTTATAACATGAACTGGTATAAAAATATGGCTCTGCATATTTTCTATATAAAACTGTGTTTTGAGAAATATAGCTGTGTCTAATGCTAACTTTGCAAAAGAAAGAAGTAATATTTGATTCATAAGGTATGCTGTGCTGTGCTGTGATTAGTCACTCAGTCATGTCCGACTCTTAGCAACAAGCATGCACTGTAGCCTGCCAGGATTCTCCAGGCAAGAAAGCTAGAGTGGGTTGCCGTGCCCTCCTCCAGAGATCTTCCCAACCCAGGGATGGAACCCAAGTCTCCCGCATGGCAGGCGGATTCTTTACTATCTGAGCCACCAGGGAAGCCTATATAGTATGCTACATACATGTATATATCTAGTTATCTATCCATATAGATTCATGTATGCATAAATCCACAAATTCATTTGTATTCCTTATAAAAATGTCAAAACTCAAATAATAAGTTAAACATTGGATCAATAACAATACATTTTATATATGTAACTTTGAAAAGTGAAAGTGTGAAAGTGTTAGTTGCTGAGTCATGTCCAACTATTTGCAACCCCATGGACTATAGCCCGTCAGGCTCCTCTGTCCATGGAATTCTCCAGGCAAGAATACTGGAGTGGGTTGCCACTTCCTTCTCCAGGGGATCTTCCCAACTCAAGATCCAGGTCTTGAAACCAGGTATCCCACATTACAGGCAGATTCTTTACCATCCGAGCCATGGCTCTGGAATATATGTAACTTTAAATATTCAAATATTTAAAAATACATAAAGTTGGGATCATTTTAGTCATTATCTGGATATAAAGAGGAAAAGTGGAAGCAGTGATGGATTTTATTTTCTTGGCCTCCAAAATCACTGTGGACAGTAACTGCAGCCATGAAATTAAAAAACGTTTGCTCCTTGGAAGGAATGTTATGACCAATCAAGATAACATAAAAAACCAGAGATATCACTTTGCTTACAAAAGTCCATATAGTCAAAGCTACGGTTTTTCCAGTAGTCATGTACAAATGTGAGTGCTGGACCAGAAAGAAGGCTGAGTGGCAAAGAACTGATGCTTTTGAATTATGGTGCTGGAGAAGACTCTTCATAGTCCCTTGGACAACAAGGAGATCAAACCAGTCAATCCAGAAGAAATCAACCCTGAATATTCACTGGAAGGACTGATGCTGAAGCTGAAGGTCCAACACTTTGGCCACCTGATGCAAAGAGCCAACTTGTTGGAATAGACCCTGATGCTGGGATAGACTAATGGCAAAAGGAGAAGGGGATGGCAGAGAATGAGATAGTTAGATAGCATCACCAACTCAACAGACACGAATTTCAGCAAACTCTGGGAGATAGTAAAGGAAAGGAGACCCTAGGGTGTTGCAGTCCATGGGGTTGCAAAGAGCTGGTCATGACTTAGTGACTAGACAACAACTAACAATAAGCTTTAAAAGTGGAAGTGAAGGTGAAGTCACTCAGTCTTTTTCAACTCTTCGTGACCCCATTGACTGTACCCTGCCAGGCTCCTCTGTCCATGGGATTTTTCAGGCAAGAATACTTGAATGGGTTGTCATTTCCTTCGCCAGGGGATCTTCCTGAGCCAGGGATTGAACCCGGGTCTCCCTCTTTGCAGGCAGACTCTTTACTGTCTGAGCCACCATGGAATCCCACCATATGCTTTGACATACTACAAAAAATTTCTTAAATTTAATGAAATACCATTTGTATTAGTTTCTTAGATTTATAGGTAATTTTTCACAATACTGTAACCGGTTAAGAGTGTTAACAAAATGTGCATTTCAATACCTTCATTATATAGGTGGTGACAGTGATAGAGAGGTTAGATAACTTGCCCAAAGTCACACATTTTAAAAAAGTTTAGACCTAGTTCTTCTGTGTACTTTTTTCAAGTCTTCAAACATCTAGCACAGATGTATTACTTCAGTAATCAGAAAAATATCTATTAATAAAATACTTTGAATATATGTATAATATAATGAAAAATGAATATTATTAGGTTATAGCTTTTTTATAGTAGAAGGTATCAAGAAAACAATTTAGCATTGTTATACTCTTTGAAATTCTTTTTACTAAATTCTGCATTTATATAAAAACATTTCATTAATTATAGCACTATTTTAGAATTCAGTCCAATGATTTGCTTTTTGTTTTTTTCCAATCCATTGACTTTGACAGCATAACATAAAGCGTAGGCTTTCAAAGTGGCCCTCTTGGAGGAGAAAGCCTCTGGAAGAATCTGTTTTCTAAAATGTTAAGATGTTATTTTATGATTACTCTTGCTTTTGAACAGTTTCTAATATTTTACAAAATGCTTTTAGGTATGTATTTAAATTCCTGACTTTGATGATGATAGTGTAATAAATGAATACTGGATAAAGATTTCTCCTTTTAAAAAATCTCATGCCCTTTTCAATCTTTATCAGAATGGTCTAATTTTACACAGACTTTAAATATCTTCTTTCAATTATTTGAAGAGTGATTAAAAACAAAGAGTGGTAAAAAACCAGAAAAGTGAGTTCGAATCTAATTTGAGGTTGAAGAAAGCTTTTTCTATGAATGAAAGTAGGAAATAAACATTTTTCAAAGAAAAATAACTTCTCTGGATACAGTTTGAAAAAAAAAATTCCTTCACATCAAAAGTCAAAGTAAATAATTAAGTGGCAAATAACGAACTGAGAAAAATGTTTCTGTGAAAACCAGGATAGAAAAAGAAATGGCCAATGTCCTGATAGACAAATAACACTAATATTAAATTCACAAAGAAGAAATAAATTATTTATATGCATATATAAAAAATTTTAGCCTCAATATTAGCTAATTGAAACAGATATTACTCTTCATCCTACTAATTTAGCAAATCTTTATTAACTGTAGAATAGTAAAAACTTGCAATAATGCAAGGATATGGGAGTGTTATATACTAATACTACAAGCACCCTAATAACAGTTTCTGAAAAGCAGCTCACAATGTTTTTTGAACACTTCTTTAACTCTATGCATCACTTTTCTGAGAATCCATCCTAAAGCAACAATTCAGGACTAATCTTTAAAGATACTTATTTTAGGATCATTCAGAACAGTTCAATGTCTAAGGTTTTAAAAACAGTTGAATACAGGGTAGGAATATAAAATGTTATAGAAGTATATGGAATAATATATTAAAATGTGAAATAACTTAAACACTATTTTAAATTTCAATTTAAATCTTGCTTTACTATTTTCAAATACTAATTTAATCAAGCACAAAATGTCTGATTAGAGGCTGAAAGTCTGAATCCTAATTATTCTGACTCCATACAAGTGAATTATAAATATTTCTTTTTTATATACCCTGAGAATAAGAATTAGTGGACCTCTACAGAAATGTTCTACATGAGTTATTTATAAAAGTGGGTAATACTATATTCTGCTGGAGTTCTGAAACTTAATAATGAATTAATTAATACATCATTTAGTACGTCAATGTCTGTTTGCCTATTTTTTTAAGTACAGAAAATTATTAGCAGTCTGCACCTTCCAAATGAATAACAACCTTCTATCATTTATCTTTTGTTTTATAAAGTGCTCACATATTTAATCTATTTTTAATAATGACCTAATAATCTACTCCTGTGTATTTACTGGAAGAGTAATCCATTTATTTTTCCTACTGATGTTTTTATTCTAAAATAGAAACAAGTGGGGGGAGAAAAGGATGTGGAATTATTTTATAAGCACTGCCTTCAGTATAGTTTGCAACAATAGGCAATTCTCACAAACTTTTAAATTCATGACCTATTTATAACTTGTACAAAAATAATAAATAGTGGAACAGTCATGTAGAATTTAGACAGAAGAAGTTTTCCTCCCCGTAACCATCACTCAGTATTCCTTTTTTAAAAATGAAGTATAGTTGATTTACAATATTGTGTAAGTATCAGACGTACAGCAAAGTGATTCTTATATATAAATATATATACCTCCAATGTTTTCCATTATAGGTTTTATAAGATATTAAATATACTTTTCTATGATACATAGCAAATTCTTGTTATCTGTTTTATATACAGTAGTGTGTATAGGTTAATCCCATATTCCTAATTTATCCCTTCCTCTCCTCCTTTCCCTTCATCAATCATTTAAATGAAAGATTTCACTTGAGGCAATGGGATCCATGAGATGGAGATGCCCGGATGAAAACAGAAACAAGCACTATAGCGGAATTAAATTTGGGATTTCCTCTCCTTCAAGTTTGAGGGAAATATGCAATCAGCAGCTAAGAACCAAGTGACGTCTGCTGCTTCAGCAACCTATGGAGTCATCCAGGTAAGGAAGGATGAGCGCGGCTCTGTGCACAGGAAAGGACTTGAGAGACAAACTGCCCACACACTCGTTTTCCATTTGAGGAAATGGAGCCTAAGTGAAGTTAAGTCATTTGTCTGAAGTCACACAGCTAGCCAGGGGCAGAGGAGGAACCATAAAGGTCTCTGGATGTACAGTGAACCGGTCTGTTAATACATTTCTACATTGTTGCTTCTAGCACTCGGCGCACCAAGAGCAATCGAAGTCAGGTAAGCAATGCTTCCCGCCAACTCCAGGGTCAACGTGAGAAAAATTAAACAAGAGCTATGGAAAAAGATAAAACAAGTGGCCACTGAGTAGAAATAGCGAATTAATGATAACTTCTTCCCACTTTCCTTCCATCCCCATTCCCCAAGGCTTCTGGGTCAGACTAAAAAGAACAGTACACAGCATCCACTAATCTGTGTTCTAGAGCTCTCACTGCCCCAGCGTGTGCTCTCAGGCACTTTTCTGTACCTCTCTGGAGCCCATGTTATGATCTCAAAACGCAAGATGACCTCTCCAAGGCCCCTTTTCCTCTGTCTCTAAATGGCTGACATTAGCTTCTTTTTTTTTTTTTCCTTTTGAACCCTTTATCCATGCAATAAGCTCACCATAAAGAAACTCCAACAGTCGTGATTTAAATGCAGAAAAAATTTCAATGGGTGTGTCTAATAACACCAGCTTTTAATAATTCTACTTGTACCATGACCAATTCAGTGTTTCATACTAATACAGTTCACTGAAAGAGAACACCTAGCTCTGACTGCAAAGCTGTCTTGAGACATTTCTGTTGGATGTTAGTTTTAAATTTCATATATTTTCACTTCACAGAACCTTATTTCCTCCTTTCAATTCACAGGAGAAAAATTGTTTTAATTTACAGATGGAAGCAACAGCATAAATGTGACTAATCACTCCCCACCCCCACAAAAATAACTATCTTTACACACCCAGTTTCTTCCCTTTCAAGCAACCTGAAATTACATTCTTCAAGCAGTTAATAAAACTCCATAGTAAATATAATACAGAGGAAACCAAAAGATGAAAAAACTGGCTTGAGTAGGGAAATTTTTCCTAACAGTATGCCATCTACGTTTAATAGTTCACTGCAACCTTTTGGGTTTTAATGCTCCAAATGAATCCATAAACATAATGGGTCTTTATACAATGTAGGGATTAGGAGCCTAGCCCTACTGTCTCAGGAGTACGTTCTCTGTTAGGAATGGACTACTTCAAAGACTGTGTTTTACACCAGCAGGATCTTCTCTCACCATAATTACTGTTGTTGTTACTGATAACAATTATCATCATCATCTTTTTAGCATATCATGTTGCATAAAGTGCAAATCCTACAAATTATCATGCTTAATTGCTTAAATAACCTTTTCAAATTTTCATGCATGCTATGTATCCCTATTTAGCAAATTAGAAAACCAATACTTAGAAGAATAAGGCAACATATTCAATCTTACAGCTAAGTTATAATAAAGCCAGGCCTTGAACAACCTGATTCCCGATCCTATTCCTTTATCTGTACCATAAGATGGTAAGTATGATTCCAAGTAGTCACAAGGTTAGAGCTGTCAGGATCCTACATTTACCCCAAGTACATTTAGATAGACGTCTTGAAATAGACATCCCTTTTACTTTCTGTAGAAACTCTCTCATTATTTCACATTTGAAACAAAAATCATTCTACAATGTAAAAGTCATCCTTTCATGCTGGCCTCCCATATCACTGAAAATATATCTCCTTGTTTACTCAGCCCAAACAAAAAGTTATTGGGAAAAAAAGTTAATATTTATTTTGAAAGTGAATAGGGCTCAAGAAAGGGAATAATAGAGTGTTTTTAAGCCCATCTTTCAAACATTTAACCTATATTAAAATAGCTAACATTTACCATTCAGAGAAGTGCAAACAAAATTCAGCAAGATATCACTGCACTTAGTACAATCATTACAGTGGTAAGTGTGGCCAAAGTGGTGCTCAGTACAAAAGCCTGCTTAAAATATCCAAATCTTACAAGCTAATGTGTGATCAGTGATTATCTTATAAGTTGGGGTTGGGTAAATGGTTCAAAATAGCTGGACCCTTTCCTTAACCCTCATATCCAAACAAACGACAGATGTATCAAAAATTAAATATAAAAAGAGAAACCTCAAAAGAACTAGGATAAATGTAAAAAAAGTGATGATTTTAATATGGAGTAGCACAATCCTTTGGAGAAGGAAACAGCAATCCACTCCAGTGTTCTTGCCTGGAGAATCCCAGGGACGGGGGAGCCTGGTGGGCTGCCGTCTATGGGGTCACACCGAGTCGGACACGACTGAAGCGACTTAGCAGCAGCAGCAGCACAATCCTTAAACATGTTATAAAAGTAGTACATGGAGGAAAGTTTATTAAGCCTTGCTATATTAAAAAAAAAAATCATTAAAGCAAAAAAAATCAAGTAACCTGATTAAAAATTGGGCGATGACTTGAATAGCCTCTTCTTCAAAGATGAAAAAAATCGAACAAGCATGTGAAAAGATGCACAATATTATTAATCATGAGAGAAATGTAATAAAACCATAATGAGATATAATTTCATACCCATTAGGATGGTGACATAAAAAAGCAGAAAACAGGTATAGAGGCAGATGTGGAAAAATTGAAACTCTTTTGCACTGTGGGTAGGACTGTGAAGTGGTACAAATGCTATGGAAAACAGTATGAAGAATCTTCAAAAAATTAAGACTAGAACTCCCACATAACCTAGCAATCATACTTCTGGATATATATCCAAAAAAACGGAATCAAGTTTTTTCATAGCTGCACTATTTACAATAACCAACAGATGGAAGCAACCCAAATCACCACCACCAGTCAAACAGAGAAGCACAATGTGGTATCTACATACAATGAAATGTTATTCAGCCTTATAAAGGAAGGAAATTCTGTCACAGGCTACATCACCAGTGAACTTTGAAGACATTACGCTAAGGGGAATAAGCTAGTGACAGAAAGACAAGTATTGTGTGATTCCACTTTAAGAGATATCTAATGTCCTTTATGAGATATCTAATGTCCTTTAAGAGATATCTAATGTCCTTTATGAGATATCTAATGTCCGATTCATAGAAAGTAGAATGGTGACTACCAAAGGTTTGTAGGAAGAAAGGGTAGTTATTATTTAATGAGCTTCAGTTTTACAAGACAAAATATTTCTAGAGACAGCCATGTGAATATGTTTAACACTACTCAAAAGTGGTTTAAAAGATAATTAATTATGTATAATTATGTCTTTTTTTTTTTTTTTTGGAGAAGGCAATGGCTCCTCACTCCAGTATTCTTGCCTGGAGAATCCCATGGACAGAGGAGCCTGGCAGGCTACAGTCTATGGAGTCGCAAGAGTAGGACACGACTGAGTGACTAAGCACAGTACATGTGCTTTTAACCACAATAAAAAATTAGAATATTTATATGACTTTAAAAAGGTATAAAGTAAAATGCCAGACTGAGAAATATATTCAAAACAGTTGTAAGAGTTACTTTCTTAAATATACTTAGCTATTACAAATAATTAACAAATGGCTATATTCCAATTTTTTAAATGATGAAATATATTAACAGGGAGTGGACTAAGAAATAGCAAATAAACAATGAAGAGATGTTAAACTCATTCATGAAACAGAATAGTAAATAATAAATGATATTATATTTTATCCATACTAGTGATGAAAATGAAAATGGGTCATATCCAGTGACAGTGAGAGTGATAATGAGAAATTAAAAGGTCCTCTGGCATGCTGCTTATGAGTGCATAAGATGATGAAACAATTCTAGATGCAAATTTTCCAACATAATATTTCCCTGGCAGTCCAGTGGTTATGATTCTGTGTTTTCACTGCAGGGGGATAGGTTCAATCCCTGGTCAGGGCTGAGATCCCATCTGCCATGTGGCCAATAATAATAATAAAATAATATATCTTTGGACCAATGACTTCACTTGCTAGAAATACATCTCACAGATACATTTTAACATTTGTAGTGAGAATTAAATGAAGTAATCCTGAAAAGCATTATGCTTACTACTTGAAAATTACTCAGTAAGTGTCATTAATATTTTTATTAAATTTACTTGAATACAATTAAAATATTTCTAAGAGGTTACACCGGACAATATGAAGAGTAGTTACTCTGGTAAGGGCAATGTAAAACTGAGAGGGCTAAGGAAGGGCAGAAAGGGACTCACACAACTGTTACCTTTTATAGAGATTTTCACCATAAACATACATTATGTTTATGACTTTAAAATCCTAATTTTAGTCACTGAGATCAGAACCAAATACCCATAGAATATTGGAAAAATACTCAACATTCTCCTTTCTGAACTCTTTATGCCTATAGTTTTCCTTTCTTTCTCTTTCAAGAGAACTAGCTAAGGCAACAGGGTTTCTTAGGGCAAGAAATCAAGAGCACTAAGGAACTCCTTTAAGTGGGCAGTTTCTATAGTCACTACACATCTAGCCCCACTGTCTCGATGTTTCTAATCAAAGGCTCAGAAAAGGGATGAGAGAAAGAAAAATGAGGAAACGTTATTTGTCACCTGAGTTCTCAAGTTTTCTAAAACAGCTGACCAAGTCTTAAGATGTTATATAATCATAAAAACAAAAAGATAACCAACTAACCCTGTGCAGTTAGATGTGTCAGAAAATGAATTTCAAAGCATAAGTCACGATAGTCTCACTGATCAGCCACCCCATTGAGGCATGAGATTAAGGAAACAATGTGCCTTTCCCTCATTCTTACTATGATTACAGCTTTAAAACGTGTGTTTAGTGGTTTCCAGTGAAAATGTTCAGGGCACGGCAGTGAAGAAAAGCTTCACCTGAGAAGACTGGCAGATTTTCTTCTCAAAGGCCCTGGAGATAGGCCATACCTTGGAGAAATTACTGAGGTTAGAATCTGGCACCGAGTTATGTAGATTCTGAAGCCAGCACGTGAGAGCAACCTCTTCTCTCAGAAGCAAACCCATATTACACAAGCTCACGAAACTGCTGAACGGAATCCAAATGCCAGTTAACTTCTCAATGAGCACTACGATCACTGAGCTGATTATAATGCTTGGACCATCTGACCCAGTACTTTCCTTTTCAGTAGAAAGTCCTATAGAACAGCGAAGACTATAATCAGAAGACTTCTTGGTAAACATGGAACCAGAACAAAGACATAGATAAATAGGTGATAGATTAGATAGATACATTAGACAGACAGACAGATAGAAATGGCTATTAGTAAGATGATTAACGTGTTCTGAATGTTCAATGTCAGCCTATTAACAGTTTCTCTCTCATGGACAATGTTTTGAAAAAGCACTCTCAATTTTTTTCTTCTGTGATTCTCTTTCATACCTATTCAAATTCCCACCAATCTCATTGGCATGCCAACACATCTCTTTAAAGTGTTGCCTCTCTGCTGCATTAAGTGGAGATTTTGTATGTTAATTCACAGGGGAAGACTCTTATTTCTACATCTTTTCTTCCCTCTGTACTATATACAGATCCAAGAGAACACTTTGCAATTAACTGTGACCATAATATTAATTCTAGCCAAAATACAGCAGAAGAAAAAACACAGCAAAACACTTTCCCCATACTGCAGTAGTATCCCCATACTGCAGCCCACAACTTTTGGTCATTTTACAAGGTCAATCTTCATTATTACTAGGCCTGACAGTAACTGCCTGGCTACAACAAGAAGCTGATAGCCTTAACTTTCTAGGTGGCTCCTAGTAAAAAGCCTGACTTTGATGTGTCTAAACAAGCATAAATATAGAACTCATGACAAGGTGTATTAGGATTGTAAAATCTTCTGAGAGGAAGCTGCCTTGAGCTGCCCTGCTTAAGAGATTTAAAAGCAGACAGATCAAAGCATGTGTCATTGAAAATCCTTCTGGATGTCTTGAGAAAAGGGGTAAAATTGCAAACCCATCCAGTTGTATCCATTACTATAATGACTGAGAATACACCAGGATGATGAAAATGAAGGGTGAGTCGTGCAGGGTCATAATAATAGTCATCACAGGTCATGTGCCACTGATACTGAATTTTTCTTTTGCACAGCAAAGAGAGCTTTGTGTTTTTTCTGAATAGCTATGGCAACAGCTTTTATTTTTGAGTGCAGGGATTTCCTGTCTATAGACCCACGCATCTGAGTAATATGCCTATCCCAAACATTCATTAGGATACTGAGGATGAGTCAAAAAACAAGATGGACATATGCCAAAAGGTTTTATACTAGGAGTAAAATCTATTTATCCACTGAATCGGCAAATTGAATTTGGGGAAGGTAAAGAATTCAAGGCTGTCACATCCTATCGTATCTGATACTTTCAAGTTAGGATTACATAAATAGGGAAAGAAGAGGCTAGAAATTCTGCATGCTGAGAAGGAAAGTCTAGAATGGGAGGGTTCACTTTGCAGGATAAAGCACTCTGTAAAACTTGGAGTAACATACAATTTCTGAAGGGAAAATCTTCTTGAGTGATGCTGACTATAATTCTGTGCTCTGTGGAACATTTAATTGACAGTGTGTTTTTTATGGTGCTTCCCTTAACATTCAGCTCTCCTCAAACTGATGCTGTGCCTCTTTTAAATGGGCCACGCTGTATAATCTGAATGAGCTTTTTCCAGTAAAGAATCATGTTGATGTAAATCTACGTTGGCAAGAGCGTCATCAGAGTCAGCTGGGAGTGACAGGCATGTTCTAGCCAATTCTGGATGGTGTGTTGAAGTGTGTTGAAATATGCTTCCCAGGCTACAAGAGCCAGTGCACAAAAGCCTGCCCACGTCTTCACGGGGATGACGTGCTGAACAGCAAAGCCACGGCTCTGTCAGAACATAAAACGCATACCAGGAGCGTTTCTGGAAGAGAAGCCAACCTATCAATCACAACGAAAGCTACATAATCCTTACAGGTGAAAAGGTGCCAGCGTTCGCCCTTTCCCTTAGGGCGAAAAAAACAAAAAAACAAAAACAAAAAAAACTTGGCACATGTTGCTTTGCAGGTCAACCTCCTGACACAGATCGTATTTCCTAGTAACAGCCAGGTTCACCTAGTATCCATTTGCAGGCAGCCAATACAAAGCAACAATTCAAACTCCAAAGAGAAAGCTAAGCTCTATCTATTTTCATATTTGTTTTGTTTACAAGGATGATTATGAAAACACCCCTGAATAAATCTTAAAATGCCGCATGGTCTTGCTCTCTTTAAAAAATAACCTAGGCCTACACATAAAACCTATTTATTTAATACAAACAGTACCACTGTAATAACTATCAATATGCATGAACCATTGTGGTAAGTACTACATATATTTTTTCAGAAATTTTTTTCAATTCTTCAGTATCTATTTTTAACATCATGCTTAAGAACAAGATTTTGTATCCAATGCAGCAGGGCTTGGGGTTGGGGGGTGGTGTGGCAGGGAGAATGGTAATTTCACATTAGAAAATCTGCCCTAGGGGCATACATCTGGAAACTACCAATTTCGCAATTGCCTTTCTGTATCTTCCATCACATCTCTCACCCCTGGAGCATGAATGTATGGTAAAGGGGTGGGAAGAACACGGCTTGACCAGACAGAAATGTTGACAGACCTGGCCAGCTGGTTCTCACTGCCTGTCTCCTCCATTCCTATAAATGCACTGCAGCTGAATGAGAGTGCCTGGAATGAATTTCAACAAATAGACCCCAGAGGCTGGCCATTCCAGCCTAAGACTTGTTACTTGTCTAACTACATGGCCTCAAATGAGAGTCTTGTCTTTGACATACAGTCATCACCACAAAAGGTCCAAGACTGCCAAGGGATTGTTTATCTCCAGACTCTCACCCACCACTGACTGTAAATCCCCCGGAGTCTAAGTCCCCCACTCCCCTACACTCCCTCAAAACTTTCCATGGTGAGTTTCCATATTCTTGCTCTGACACTAACGTGCGTGTGTGTGTGTGTGTGTGTGTGTGTGTGTCGCTTAGTCGTGTCCAACTCTTTGTGACTCCATGGACTGTAGCCCACCAGGCTCTCTGTCTGTGCAATTCTCCAGGCAAGAATACTGGAGTGGGTTGCCATTTCCTTCTCCAGGGAATCTTCCCAACCCAGGGATCAAACCCGGGTCTAACGGCTGCCCATTATTTCAGCCCTCTGATGTGGTGGCTACTCCCCTTCCATCTTTTTGTACCACCTTAGCTAAAGGAGAAGCAGGTATCTTTCTTGCTCTCCTCTGCTTCTTGCAGAGAGAACTATGACCATTTCTTAATTATCTTTCCTTTTACTACTCTGCTCTGAACCACCATTATATCTACTATATTATACGTGTTATATCTCACCTGGATTACTGCAACAGTATCCGAATTGGTCTCTCTGTTTCTTCTTCTGCCCCACATCTCTATTTTCTACACAGGAGCAGAAATGATATTTCCAAAACTTAAGACAGCCTGTGCCCCTCCCTGAGGCATTGCTAACACTTCTCCCTTCAAAACACCAGAGTCATGACCAAGAAAAATCCTATCACAGCCTCAAAATACGACATGATGTGACTCCCTTCTACGTCTTGGACTTCATCTTCTATAATGTCCCCCTTCCTCAAATACACCAATCACATCATGCCTCAGACCTTTGCACTTGTTATTTCTTCTGCCTGAAATGCTCTTCTTCAATGTAATCACTCATTTTCTTCAGACCTCTATTCAAATGTCACCATATAGAGAGTCCTCCCCAAAAAGGTATTTAAAAACTCTATCCCCTTGACTTTCCAGGTGGAGCTAGTGGTAAAGAACTGTCTGCCAATGTAGGAGACATAAGAGATGCAGGTTTGATCCCTGGGTTGGGAAGAACCCCTGGAGGAGAACCCCTCGGCATAGCAACCGAGTCCAGTATTCTTGTCTGGAGAATCCCCACGGATAGAGGAGCCCGGTGAGTTGCAGTCCATAGAGTCAAAAAGAATTGGATATGACTGAAGTGATTTAATGCACACACATGCACCCCTTACCCAGCTTTATTCTTCCTTATTGTACTTACTATTCTCTGGGCTACCGGAATATTTATTTATATATTGCCTTCTTCCCCATTAGAATACATGTTCCATGTGGGGGTGGGGGGACAGGACTTTGTCTTTTTTACTCAGTGTTATATCTTCAGAAGTTACAAGATACAAAGTAGACACTCAGAAATTATTGTTTGAATAGATGGAAGATAACAGGATATTTAGCACCTGACTCTTATCCTGGTGAGCCAGTCTTGAAATAGAAAAAGTACCTTAGGAGACAAATGGTTTTCTGCATATAGTCCATCAGACTTGCTGGGCATGCTTTAAGCATTATATTCTTATGCAATTTAATGAAAAGGCAGATAGAGTCCTCACATAAATAGTGTCTCCGGTCTGGGCATCAGAACAGGAGTGCCAGGGGTGGAATTAACACATCTCATCTGAATGTAAATACAATCGTGTATTCTACTTCTGGAGGATTATCTTAGAAGGAGTAGAAGGCATTAGGTAGCTGAAAGATGGTCCAGATTGGTCTAATTGAACTAAATCTCACGTTCCAATCCTTAAGTGTTCAGTGCACACACTTGTGGTTTAGCAAGCTTGGGGCAGGGTAATAACTCAAAATGTCACTTTCTTTTATTTGGAGTAAAGCTATTGAGAAAGATAAAACTGATCATGTTTCACTTAAGCATATAAATCCCTGGTGTGCATACATGTGTGAGTGTGGGTGTCTGAGAGACAGAGAATGTTAGCTGACCTCTGAAACTTGATTCCAACTTACATTTATGGTCACCTTCTGCAGAGACACTCTAAGCTGTACCCAATCTCACTCAAACACCATATAATCCCCATATTGGTTGATGTTGTTCCTTTGGTGAAAAGAACTTACTTCCTGCCACTTTCTGTCTTTCTATACTTCACTCCAGTTCTCTCCTTACTCAACTCCTCTAGGCTTTATGTTCATATCCAATTCTTTTCTAGGCCCCACTTTTCTCCTTGTAAAATGTGATAATTACACCTAAACCTAAATTGCCATGAATATCAAATAACATAATCTAAAAGACTTCCATGGCGGTCCAATGGCTAAGACTCTGAGCTCCAGATACAGGGGGCATGGGTTTGATCCCTGGTTAAGGAACTAGATCCCGCATGCCACAGCTAAGTTTGCATGCCACAACTAAAGACACACCTTACAGCTGCAACGAAGACCTGCCACAGCCAAATAAATATTTACATAATATAATCTAAGTAAAAACTCAGTATGGGCCTTCTTTGTGACTACTCTATGTCATACTCCACCTCAAGATTCCCACCACAGGAAACACTTTCTTTCCTATAAACTCCACCACTCTTTGCACTTAGTTATGGTAACTACTAATGCTTTATGGTTATTTTGAGTAATAATATTCTATCTCCATCTGATCACAACCCTAGAGAGCAAAGACAACACCCCAATAGCATCCCACACAGCAATTTACATACACACAGTAGGAGATGAATTAAGCTCCCGGATTTTAGTAGGTTCAGATCACCCTCAGTGTTCCTCCATGACTCTTTACGTGACATTTGAATAGCACTTTATTCTTTTCAAAAGTCTTTTCGTTAAGTATATCATTTGAATTTTTAAATAATTCTAAGAAGTAAGAATGAATTAGCAATAATCCCATTTTATGGATGCACTTAATTGTGATCTGTGGAGTTGAAATAATACCCCTGGGATCACATAGTAAGTGAGTAGCAGAGTCAGAGCAGACAGTACATTTTGGGCCCTCTTTCTGTATCACAACAAGATGGTGCTAGGGATACACTAGTGAGTAAAGTGATCAGTGGTTCTAGATCAGTGCTTCTCAACTAGGGACAATTGTGCCCTCAGGGGACATTTAGCCATATAACTAATAATTATAGGGTGGTAAAAACAGGGTACCAATACCTGACTTTCTGCTTAAGAATTGGAATTACCTAATCCAAGTTCAGTGTGTTTACCACCAACTAAGGGATTCAGACCCAAAGAACAAATGTCCTTCTTCAAAAATAGATGCCCTTCTTCCAGCAGTGGAAATATCAGTGATTCAGGATCACTCAGTTGAAACATTAGCGCATCTGACGCACCAAGACAGCTTGAAGCATAGGGGATGTCATTGATCGAATTTAAATGTTGAATATAATGATGAGGTTATTTTCTTTCCAAATCCCTTCCAGTCATGCTTATTACCTTAAGGAGAAGGACTCCATCGGCCTTTCACAACTCTTCATTACTCACTAGCTGCCATTTTAGGCTGAGAGCAGACCTCAGGCTCAGAACCACTGCAGGTCACAGCCTCTAGCTAAACTTGAATCCATTTAACCTGCTTTTTTTTTTTTCAATTGCATTTTTGCCCAATTATCTTCTATTTATGATAAGTGACACTGGTTTCCAATTTATAATAATAAGGATACAAGGCTTCATGCTTAAACAGATAGGCCTTTAAATAAAAATATAAATCCACTAAAAAAATTAAATACAACATGGTACAAATGATCCACAGGCGTACCTTAAACTGGGCAAGTGATACAGGAATGAGCACACCATTAATGACCCTGCTATTGTTACTTTAAGACGGTTTTATTAAAGAAACCTGGTCCTATTCAGAGGCGAGCCTTCGCATTTGGCCTTGTGCGTCATCAGCCTCCAATTCATATATGTTTTAGTTATTACTACCAGTAAATCACACACTGTTCTATTTGGCAACCACTCAATAGTAAGCCATAAAAAAAAAAAAAATCACCCTGCGAAGTAAAACAAATACTATAAACCTAAAGAAGGTAAACAAGCAGAAATGATAATCCAAATAACCTTATTAGTCAGAAAGTTGCGTTCTTTTAAAAGCTCAACAATACACACTCACCATTTATCTATATAAATGTGAAATCAGCTATATAAGAAAATGAAAAAAAGCCCTATGTACACTACTAATTAAAATATACAGTCACTTTATTTAATTATATTTAATTTAATCAGAGTGCTATCTCATAAGAATAATGGAAAGGAAATCAGTTGGTTTGAAAGAACTGCAAGGTAAAAATGGACACGAACTTTAGGCAAAATATTTACATTAAAATTACCTGTCTATGCTAAATCTCTTCAAAATTTTTTTTCTAGTATTCAATTTTACTTATTCTGAAGATCTACTTTGGAGAAGTGATGCTTTGTTTCCACCAGTTCAAATTTCTCCAAACTTCATACTAAAAAAACAAAACCAAACGAAAAACAACTATGCAGAGTGTTCTGGGTTTGTTTTTGTTTTTTTTTTTTTGCTTGTTTCAAATTTTTTCTCAAAATCTTGTCATTTCTTTTATAAGCCTAGGTCTTATGTATAACTGAACTCCTATGACTTATAAGACATAAGAATTAGTCATAAGAGTTTAACAAGCAAGGTATTCAGTAATTTACCATGAATTATAAATATACTTACATGTTTTTCAGAATACAACAGGCATAAATTATTTCAAAGTATAAACTAAAAGTTACTGAAATTGAAAATTAGGGACAGTATCATCTACCAATTCATTCAGATATACTAAAGTCAGATCATATTAGTCCAGGTTGGTGTAAATCCAGAACACACACTCATACACACAGAGTTGTGGTAACAAAGTCCAAAATATGGTTAATCTTTCAGTTTGAAACTTCTTTCCACGATGGCAATCAAGCACAACATAACCAAGACTTCTAGACTGGAAAGCTACAGATCTCCCCAGGTGTTTGGCATACGAACAGCAGCAATTGAGAGAACAGCAATTAAAGAACAGATATTTACTAAATGCATATTATACGGGCGGCATAGCCCCTCACAGTGGATACAAGGATTGATTCATGTGAGGGTTCCTACTTTTCAGGAACTTATGTTCCCCTTACACAGTCAAAAGACACAGGTGAAAAAGAAGACAGCATAAGACAGAAAGTGTTAAATAAATGGCAACACTGTGCTCTCAGAGCTCAAGATAGATCTCAACAAATGAAGTCAGGCCATTTGGCCCTGTACACATTTGCTCATGAAAACCCAAAGTTGAGCCATTAATCCCAACGTGTTCACTTTCACTTTCTTTCCTCTCATTAAACTTTACATTTTATTTATGATGTACTGACCCAAAGAAAGCAATCTCAGAAATGCCCTTTTAAAGAAGACAGACAGACAGCATTTACTTCTGGTCCCAGAGATATTTCCATTATGAAAGCAGATCTCCTGTTAAGTCCAAGAGGCCTTTCCAAAATGGGGGGATTGGGCAGGAAGGCTGGCAGATGACTAGAAGGAGAGTGTTTTGAGGTCAAACGAGCTGTGGTTCCCCTGTCCAGCCACCCGGTCAGTCACAGCCAGCCTGCCAGCTCTGGTTACTAGGCAGTTTGCTGCTCTGTTGCTTAGTGACTTGAGCCTGCAGACCATCATTTCCAGCTGGCTCTACTGGAACCTAACCGTAATAGATTTGACTTGATCTTTTTCTTTAGACTTCAAGTCTTTCGTGCCTTTTTCTCTGAATCACTGAAAATGAAATTATATTCTAATTGGTTTTGTCAGTCTTATTCTAAAACTACTCTATATCAGAATGTTTTCTGCTGACCTTAAAACCTTCCTTCTTCAAGGACATATATTTCACCTACACACACATATATTTTTATGGGAAAAAAAAGATGGCTACATTCATATGAGCTACAGGTGTTAAACAAGTAAACTGAGATTCCACATTAAGAAAAGGCTGTTTCTCCCCTTCTGTTAACTAACCACCATTTCGTAAAGTCATTGAATATCCATTGTTACAGGTTCCATATATAAGCAGGGTAGAGAAATAAATAAATGAGAACATGATTCTTAACCCAAAGGAAGGTAATGCTGAAAGAACACAGGATGGAGAGTTAGGCAAACCTTAGTTCAAGTTTTAAGTCAGTTCATTTCAAGGCTGTCTAGCTGAATGATCTTGATTATGTACCAGTTTCCTTGGGACTCAGCATCTGCATATGTAGAATACAACTAATAATACTTAAATTCAAGCTTGTTTCTTTTGAAGGATTAATGTACATAAAGCATCTGACACACAGCAGGAGCTAAACCATTATTATATACGTGTGAAAGTTGCTCAGTCATGTCCAACTCTTTGAGACCCCATGGACTGTAGCCTGCCAGATTCCTCTGTCCATGGAATTCTCCAGGCCAGAATACTGGAGTGGGTAGCTGTTCCCTTCTCCAGGGGATCTTCCCTACCCAGGGATGAAATCCAGGTCTCCCAGCATTGCAGGCAGATTCTATACCATCTGAGCCACCAGGGTATTGTTAGAATAAGTCTCAGGTTATATAAAAAGGTGTGTTTTTATGAACCTAAGTTTTAATTCCAAAGTGAAATCAACCAATTCCTTCTGATATCGACTCAAGATCTCATTTTGAGAATAAGTACTTCATTTGAAATAGTTAGACAGCCTTTACGTCCTTAAAATTGAATATGAAATTATTTTCTTCTGCTTTGTATATATGGTAGAAGAGATCAGTGTGTTAAGATGGTACATCATTGAAGATGCAGTAAAATTTTAAATTCAATTTTTTATTACTATCCACAGATTTCCACATTTCTTACCCCAAATCATGGCTTCCAGATGGTGTTCTAGAATGAATACCATTCATCCTGAAGGCCCTGAAGCCTTTTTATGAGTCACATAATTATTAAACCACTCTATCCCCTGTTTTTACCCATGAGGTATACACCTCACTAACTTACAACAGCAAGTTGGAACTGGTTTTTAATTACTTATCTTAAATGTACTTAGTTATCACTTGGTAAATTTAATTAGTCAATTTTTACTTGTAAATATCAAATGGCTCTGTATCCATATGACTTATGAATAGAGTCTACAATTTAAAAAGGTTGGTAATTAAGGTCTAATATTGAGTGGCCACAGAATTGGAACTACATGACTTCTACTATGTTAAACTCCTCATGGTTTAAAACATGTTTTGCTTTGTTTTTTTTTTTCCCCCCAGCAGCAAAACCATTTAAAAAATGAATAACTTTGTCACACTGGTCATAGTAAAGCTTCTTCCTGAAACTGCTACTTGAACAACAATTTTGGTAGTTTTCTGTTTAAGGAACAAAAAAATGTACTGAAGCTCCAAAGCTCAATTAATTCAGTAATCTCACAAGAGCTTTTTTTTTATAAAGATATTCATATAAAGAATAACTTTAAAAATTATTTTAATGAACTTTGAGACAAATTTTTTTTTAATTTTTTTCTCATTCAGCATTTCTACCAAGTTTATTAGAAAGACTGTTTTGCTTGGAAGTAATTTCACCACTAGTAGAATGACTTTGGCACAGATACACTTAATATCTTTTCTATTTCTTTAAGATAAATGTCAAAGGTCACAGGAAGTACATATGCGTAATAAATTGCAATGTTACTTCATTGTTTACTTCACTGTCTTTAGTTACTATTTGTCACATTTTTATTTTTAAATGCTCAGTTGCTCAGTCCTATCAGACTCTTTGCAACCCCATGGACTATATCCCCACAGGCTCCTCTGTCTATGGGATTTCCCAGCCAAGGATACTGGAGTGAGTTGCCATTTCATCCTCCAGGAATTTCTTAAATATTACAAAGCGATTAACAAGTTCTTTAAGATGAATGTCTTCCTGAGGTTTTCTGATTTTAGGAAAGGTTAATCAGATTTTCAAAAGTTATAGTCACTTTTAACTTGCAGTGCCCCAGGATTTCCAGGGACACAGCCAGTTACACCAGGGACACAGTTCAGCCAACTGGCCCCACCCACCCTGCTGGCATTACTTCCTGTTGTGCATCTCAGAAACTCTCCCCCAGGAAACTTCCTCCCCACCTCCTTGCATCACACTACCCAGAGCCCACCTCTGAGTTCCCAGCTCCAGGGGCAGCACCAGCAATGCCCTTCTCTGGGTATCACCACTATAAGTGATGGAGAAAAGATAACCTTAAAGTTAAGATGGGCAAACGACAGAGTTGGAACAAAGGAGAGAGTTCTCAAATAGAGTCTCTAAATAACAGCTTTGAAAAACTACTTGGGTGTGTGTGGGTGTTTGTGAATGGGGTTGTGTTTGTGTTGCACCTATAAACTCTCTAAATGGCTGGATTTCTTCTTTGTAGGTGATAAAGGGTTTCTGGCCCATTCTGTAACTTGAATAAAATTTATAGTGCATTTCTCTCTTAAACAACAACCAACCATTAAAAGCAACTATAGTTGCTGAAGAAATCATGACTCAAGAAAGCAAATTTTCACTTTTAAGCATGATCAATATTTTTTTTAAGGCATGAGCAATTTTATATCCAAAGCCAATGCCCAGTAAAGTTTATAATGAGCAAAAGTTATGGCAAAAAAAAAACAAAAACAAAAACTTATGTAGCTCCCTAAAACTCTTTTAAGATTTTCTAAAAGCCTCCTAAAAAAGGCCTTTCAAAAATCCACCTAAAGGAATTGATTTGTTGTTTAAGGATATTGCTAAGTGCTTTTTCTACCTTTGGATACATTGTAATTAAACACATACACACACACACACACACACACACACACACACACCAGATATTTTAAAGACAAGACACGTATTACCTGGACAGTATCTTGCCTGAAGAAATACTATTGCCTACTACACACTCTAGAACACTTTCCTTCATTTGGTGTATAGAACCCAGGGTAAAGTGAGGAAAACACATGAAAAATACAAAGATTTTCCTGAAATAAACTTACACTGAAAGTTTTCTTCTCCAGAAATTTCAGTGATGTTTATGCTGACATAAGAGGGAATTCCCTACACTGATGAAAACAGAGCCTCATCTGTAATGACTAGACCACAAGGTACTAGATATTAAGTAAAAATGGAAAAAAAAAAGTGGTGAGAAGTATGAACACAAGAGGGTCCTAACCTGACACACGGCATCAGATGGAGCACCAGCACTCAATGAACATTAGCTAGGGATGTAATTGTTACTTAAAGCTTTGTCCCATCCATGAAAAACTGACAGGTTAACCATTTTAAAATGAGGTGGTTGTTATTTAGTCACTAAAGTGAAAGTGAAAGTTGCTCAGTCATGTCCAACTCTTTGTGACCCCAAGGACTATAAAGTCCATGGAATTCTCCAGGGCAGAATACTAGAATGGGCAGCCTTTCCCTTCTCCAGGGGATCTTCCCAATTCAGGGATGGAACCCAGGTCACACTGCGGGCGGATTCTTTACCAGCTGAGCCACTAGGGAAGCCCAAGAATACTGGAGTGGGTAGCCCATCCCTTCTCCAGGGGAATCTTCCTGATCCAGGAATTGAACCGGGGTCTCCTGCATTGCAAGATTCTTTACCAGCTGAGCTACCAAGGAAGTCCTTTGGTAACTAAGTCACATCCTGCTTTAAGATTCAGCCTGAGCAAGACTGGATTAATGGACACATAATAAAGGAAATATTAGCTTATAATGACCCTCATTAAGTGTCTGTCCCTATGCAAAATACTTTAATTTACACATAAATGTACTTAATAAAACCACAACACGAAGTGAATACTATTATGAATCCCAGGAAACTGGGTACCAGTGAAATAAGCCTATATTAAGTAACTTGTTCAAAATCACACAACTAGTAAATGGGAAGTCAAATTTTAATGTAAGTAATCTGACTTCTCAGATACTCTCTGTCCAAGGGTCACATGGCACATGGAGTATTGTGTCTTTTTCATAAACTACTTTTTAAATAGGTTATGAAAATCCAAATGAAGCCTGGTTAAGAACAACCAAGATCAACCTGATAAATACAGCATCAGTTCAGTCGCTCAGTCGTGTCCGACTCTTTGCGACCCCATGAATCGCAGCACCTCAGGCCTCCCTGTCCATCACCAACTCCCGGAGTTCACTCAAACCGACGTCCATCAAGTCAGTGATGCCAACCAGCCATCTCATCCTCTGCCGTCCCCTTCTCCTCCTGCCCCCAATCCCTCCCAGCATCAGAGTCTTTTCCAACGAGTCAACTCTTCACATGAGGCGGTCAAAGTACTGGAGTTTCAGCTTTAGCATCATTCCCTCCAAAGAAATCCGAGGGCTGATCTCCTTCAGAATGGACTGGTTGGATCTCCTTGCAGTCCAAGGGACTCTCAGGAGTCTTCTCCAACACCACAGTTCAAAAGCATCAATTCTTCGGCGCTCAGCCTTCTTCACAGTCCAACTCTCACATCCGTACAGGACCACTGGAAAAACCATAGCCTTGACTAGACGGACCTTTGTTGGCACAGTAATGTCTCTGCTTTTAAATATGCTATCTAGGTTGGTCATAATTTTTCTTCCAAGGAGTAATAAACATGAAATAACTTAGGGTTTTTAGTTAAGAAAAGAGAAGAATTTTTAAAAAGCATGATAACACTGACTATGTTGATTAATGGGCTTATCAAGATGAATAGAGTAAGGTCCTGGCTCTCTGATGGGTTACTCCAAGCTTCTTGCCTTGGTCTAAGTTGTGGAAGACATGAGAGACTGAAGCTGTGGGGTTTCCAAAGCAGATCCAGGAACCAAGAATGGCAGGGAAGGAGATTTCAGTTGTATATAAGCAAGGACTTCCCAGTCAATAGACTTGTCAAAACACAGAATTGCTCTGTATGATCCTTATCCAGGAGGTCTGCAGAAATGTTCATCACAGACATTACTCTACAAACTCAACTATGGTATAGAGGGAGAACCAATAGCCATTAGCACATTGTGACTGACACGGGCTGGCCATTACCCACATCTGTTTTACCTTGTGGCTCAGCTGGTAAAGAATCCACCTGCAGTGCAGGAGACCTGGGTGTGATCCCTGGGTTGGGAAGATCTCCCGGAGAAGAGAAAAGCTACCCACTCCAGTATTCTGGCCTGGAGAATTCTATGGACTGTATAGTCCACGGGGTCCCAAAGAGTCGGGACACGACTGAGCGACTTGCGCTTTTTTTTTGGGTAACAGGACTGAGATAGGTTTCCCAGCCTCCTTTGAAGTTAGATGTGGCCACAGAACTGACTTCTTTCTGGGGAATCCTGGGATAAGTAATGGGTGCAATTCTAGGCCTGCCTTATAAAAACTCACCAATGCCATCTTCTGTGATCTTCTCCTCTGATTCAGTGGAGCCCAGCAAACTTGGAAACCATGTGTTACCAATAGCGGAACCATAAGATAATAGGACCCGGGGTCCCTGAGCTACCCAGGTCAGGCTAGCTCCCCACAAGAAGCAGAAGCAAGAAATAAATATTTACGTTGTCAGTCCACTAAGATTTGGGGAGTATGTTGTAGAGCAAAGTGATTACCTTAATCAGATGCTTTCCAATGTGATTTTATATATATATATATATATATACACTGTAGTATAAGTAATTTGAAACCAAGGAATAGCTCTTGTTCAACTTTGTAATCAGTAGGTACAAGATAAACACTACGGATTCAGTAGGTAGTAAACATATGCATATTGAATGGAAGGGAGTACCAGGCATAGGAAACAACATTCTGAGGCAGGTGTGTAATTAAATGACTATCTAATTGAAGAGGAGGAGAGGATTTGAGCATGGTGTTGGTAGTGGCAGCAGTTTAGATATCAATATGTATCTATGTGTGTGTGTGCGTGTGTGTGTGAGTGTGTGTAATCAGCACAATTTGGAATATATTTTAAAAATTCTGGGTCATGCTTAGTCCAATAGTGAGAGCACAGATGGAATGATATTTGTCAAAAGACGCCCATGGGTATTATGAACATCTTGGGTCTTGTTGAACCAATAAGGAAAATGTGAAGTACTCTTTCCAACCGCCCTGCCGGATGCTTTTTCCATGAGGGATACTGTCTGCCCTCAAGTTACTGAGAACTGATATCACGATTTTTCTTTCTCATTTCCATTGCTCTTTCGACATCTCCTTCATCTGGTGGAGACACCACAACGAAGGATTGGCAGAAATTGTGCTCTTGGAGCTTCTCCAAACAGCATCAGAAAAGGAAGTGCCAGAAATTTCAAAAGAAAGCCTGTTTTCATGAGATTTCCTGCCTTCCTTACATCTCAACATGTCCAAATAGTTCCGATAACCTTCAGTTGAACTTGAGGTTGCTTCACTCCAACAGAAATGAAGTGTCTGCGTGGAGGCTTACCCATTCAGCAACAGGTACACTTTAGGAAGTGTATCTCAACCAAAAGGGACAGCACATGCCCAGATTCTGGCTCTGACCCTTTCTGAACGCCAGCCAGCTCTCCTATTCAGGCACTTGATACTTCATCTCAAGCCATCCCTCTCCCTCAGAGCATCTCCCAGAGTTCACCTATGGCTTTCAATCACTGCTTATCTCTGACAAATTTTTTTCACAAATATCTCCCTGAAAGAGAAGTCATCCTTCTTCATCATTTTTTTAAGATGGAAAAATTCAATGTTTGTCTTACCTCTTTTAGGAGCCTTATATCTAACTAAACTTAGAAACACCACTTAGTTAAAATCTTGGGGACAATAAGAACACTTCCCAGATCAAAGATCTAGCTATTTAAAATGACAATTCTAAGGTCAGACATTTCTTTGGGTGGGGAATGCCTTTTATTTCCTTTGTTGGCTGTTTTCATCTCTGACATGAATGCATGCCTGGGTAGGGTCATGTTGCTTAAGTTTAGATTTTGATTCTTTTCCTTTTATTGTTGCTTCTTTCCTAGAAGTCTTGATTCTGGATTTATTTGGAGGGGGGGTGATTCTGTTTTGTTTTATCCATTCCTAGTATACTTTTTCATGTTCTGTGAAAAAGCTGTATAAAAATCAGTTTCTATTTTTTTTCTATTCAGTCAGTCACTACTTTTTTTGTTATGCCTGTTTCCTTCATCATAATTAATATTCATTTTGCCAAAACATGGAGTAGTGTATAGAACTTACTACTGCCTAAAATTAACCAACTGTGTATCACAGATCCCTCTTTCTCTGATCATAGCCTAGAATTGCCTCTTCTCAGGCAGAAACACAATAAGCTCACGCAATGATTTATTTTAATATTTGTTTTATGACAGCATGAAAATACCAAGAATTGTCTAGACACCTAGCTGGCACCATACGCATGAAATAAAGTAACCTATTACAGCAGATAAAAACATGCATATAGCAAATAAAAATACTGACAAAACAGTCAAATAATTCATATGCAAAGAACAGAGCAATATTGCCAAGTACCAGCCTGAAACTTTTTGCACTGGCATTCCTAAACCCACTGAAAAGACACGTTGAGATTACAAATATATTAAAGTCAGTAGCTAGGAGGGGTTTTACTGGGACACACTATTTTACACACCCACCCACACACACGCTCCATACACATCTCTGTTGAATCGGGGGGTCATGCAGGAAAGAGAACAAACTACGATTTTCTTCTCTCCTTTCTGGTCTTTTTCCCCCCTAGGCTGTTGCAGGATCTGGCAGGGCTACTAGCTTAGGAATCAAAGAAACGCCACCATGTCAGTATTGGAAAAAAACCTGCATTCTTATTTGACATCTGGAATTCAGTTTTCTTGTAGGAACTTGCAATAGGAATTGAACTTGGAGCACCACCCATGTCAAAGACTCCTATTACCAATCTCAAGGATTTCAGCCCTGACTTGGACATCTGTGGGATTTATACTAAGGTAGATTATTTCCGATAAATCATGGGTGAGGAGTGAAGACGGTCCTCCACTCTCCTTCCTTCCCCTAAAGTGAAAGGCAGGAGGCGCAAAAATCACCCAGGGGCACCTGGCCACCATGTCTGCTCATCCGAGCAAACCTTACCACGTATGTGCCACGGTGAACCGCCGCTGTTTGGGGATGTTGCTACTGAGAAGCATCCTGCGCAGGAGCCTGGGGGAATTTCTCGGCGAAATCACGGGTGAGAGCTTGGGAGACACCGATTTCCTTGAGGTCTTGGACTTCTCCTGCTGCAACAGGTTTTCCCGCAAGGATTTCACAAGATCCTCGTTCAGCCAGGGGTTTGGACAATGCGGATTATCCACTTCAGGGACTGTTAAAGTGTCCGGGCTTGTCGTCTGCTGAGCCATTTTCGCGGTCAACTTTGTACACTTGGCAGTGATCCAGGGCAACGTGGTTGCCTGGCCTCCTTCCAGTGACTGCTTCGCTCGGCTCCCGGGCAGAGGTCCGGGGAAGCAGGTCGGAATCAACCGCTGCTAGTTCATTCGGCCGCCTGCCTCAGTCTCTCGGCGGAGACGGGGCTGGGAGCAGGGGAGGCGAGTGCACTCCACGGCGGAAGCCTCGCGAACGTCACCCCTCCTCTGCCGATCCCCTGCCAAGGCTCACGGCCGAGCTCGCGGGGCAGAGGAACATGGAGGGAAGCCACGGCGAGCGAGGCTTTTGTCAGCGCTACGAAACAGCCTGCTAAACTATTGGAACTAATGCGCCGCAGCTGCTCCAGCGACTTCTGCTTATGTACAGAAAACGTCCGGGGCGGGGGGTGGCGGGGGGGCGGTTAGGGCTTAACCATCAGATGCCTGCTGCCCGTTGTTTGGCCAGTCTTTTCATTTGCTTATTCCTGAATCCACAGGAAAGAAAAACTTTGAACTTGACCTTCCTCTCCCGCAAGGTCTATTTATCTCCCTTAGGTCCCCGTTCATAAAAGAAATTGCTAGTCCCTCGGTTTTTATAAGGGGGGAATAAACAAACAGGAGTTAGACAAGGAGAAATAGTTCCCTGTTTGCTCAGCTCCATCTGATGGTCCTTGGAAGACAAATCCCAAGAGGAGAAAATGGACTCTTTCTTTTCCTCTTTCTGTCTAGTTAGAAGCCAAACAAAAGGTTTCAAAATACTACATATGGAACCCATCACAGGTTGCGTCGTTTAGCCTAATGAAGGCCCTTTCAAAGCGTGGAACAACACAGTTATAGCCCCAAATGGTATTTGTTGTATCTTTGCATTTAAACTGATGACACTCCAGAGGAACAGACCGCTTTCATATGGGGATTTTAAAATGATTTTTAAAGTTTCAATCATTGCTTATGGTATAGACATTTTATTCAACTATAAAAGATAAATCTAGCTTTCTGGCTTTCCATAGTCATTTCCTCAGTTGTTTTTAATATAAGATTTTTATGTGTGATCAGAATAGCTTCTACAAACTCACTCAAAGTGGGTTTAAAATAGAAGAAATTATTTCTTGCCTACTTAGTTTGCTACTGAAAAGAAGAATTAAATATTACAATTCAAGTAAGTAGGTAATAAAGCCTGTTAAATCTTATTATATGGCCACCAGAAGTACAAGCTTCAGATATGCATTTGAAAGGGAATTCAAACCTTTGATTATAGATGTCCCCAGCAGCCTAGTGATGCTACAGACAGTTCAAGATGGAAATCAAAGCACATTTCTCAGGATCTAATAATATTTTTTAAAACTTTAAAACAATAACTTAAGAAGGAGTTAGGAAATACATTCAGATAAAATGGAAAACAGAGTAGTCTGATCCAGTTATTTTTTGGTTTCTATAATTACTGTTAGGTGGATTCTAAAAGTTCCTCCTATTTCCTTCCTTGGGTGTTCCACATGAAGTTTTAATTCCTTGCATTTAAAATGTTACAGAAAAGGATACTCTGAGGATCTGACCATATAAGCCCAGGGCCACCATTTGGTGTACCTATAATAATTTAACAGTACACATGTACCTTGACTTCATCAGAAAATTTGGTATATGTAATGATTAAAATGATACCAAATTTCTGAAAAATGGGCTGAGGGCCTGACAATTACATTAGAAGTTGTACAAAACAGGAGTACCTGCTTACATTCAAAGAGATTGTAATTTAATGGAAAGGACTACACTATGCTCGGAAAAAGACACCAGAACATCTACAGAGTGAAATTATCAGGCGCAGAAAAATAACAATGAGAATGGTGTGCATGAGTGAAGAGAGAATGCCGAATGCAATACAGCTTGAAGGGAGGGAATCAACAATTAATGGAAAGGAAGTTAACACAAAAGACCACTCCAAATGAGGGATTAGAACATGAAAATACAATAAGGAATTAGTAAGCAAGTCTTGTTCAAGACTAAAAACAAATGAAGTTAGTAGATATAAAACCTATTCAAGCTTGTAGATATAAAAAGTTCAGATAACAGGATAAAGTGAAGGGGAAAAAAAACCCAATAAGTAGTAAACCAACATGACAAAAAGAAAAAAAAAAAATTGCCACTCTCTAAAGACTTGTTTCATTCAACACTGATGGGTATATTTGTACTAGGTACTCTATGGAGTGTCTAGGATATTACGATATTTAAAGGTAATCGATCAAGTGCAAAGCAGTTGACAGGACAAAGTGTAGCCCAGGTACCCAGAGGAGAGCCTGGAAACTGGAGATATTTAAAAGGCTGGCTTTAAGTAGACAAAAGTGTTGCTCAGTGGCCAAATAAAGGTATTGATAGGACTGAGAATGCTATGGGATCTATATTGGGACATTCATTGAGTTCAGAGGATTCTAGGTTCTAGGGTTTGCTTTCAGTGACCTTTCCTTAAGAGGAGTTAAATATTTACAAGCTATTCTTCTCATATTTGGCCTGTAATGTGGATGCTCAAAGACACTGGGCACTTTGTAGATAATCACAACTAAGCTAAAATAGAAGATATAAGACTATTCTATTAAAAAAACCTCATTGAGAATCATGGTTAAACATGGACTAAGATAGAACAGAGGCATTTGGCAAGTCTCCCATTACTTGGTGCATGTTAAAAGATTCCATTGTAGAAGAAGAGTTGGCTACCTCTATACAGGTGCCCATTTTCTGTCATTATTTGTTCAATTTCCTGACATCTACAATTACCTTCCTGAATGCCCCCCAATGATATATGGCATGCATGCTCCTTTTTGAAAATAGGATTAATTTTGTTTTGAGAATTATTTGCCACCTCCTTGAAATAGCTTGCAAGATCCTGCAGTGTTACAAAATCATGCTTGAAAATAACTGCCTTAGGAAGCACAAATTGTAAAGTTTTGATGATAACCAGGTGAAGGAGGTTTGGATAAATAGGCAATTCTCTTTATAATAATGCAGAAGGTCAGGAGAACTCTTCCAACAGGAGGACTACAGAGCTTGCTTTTTCCTTTTTTTTTTTTTTCAAACAAAATCTTTTCAAAACTAGCTGCCAGAAACTTTTCTGAAAAACACAGTACTGTGACAACCAAATAAGGCCTTAGATTTTAACGAGTGGAAATTTGAAAGTGGGGCAAAATGTTTTGATAAAAGCACCCACGCCTAGAACAGCAGATAGCATCTCAACTTAATAAAAACTTTCCTAGATGCCTTTCTGTGGATTTTCAAAATCTGTTTTTTCAGGTTTTTGGAATCCTTGAAAGCATTTGTATAATTCATAATTCATAAGCAGCAACACAAATAAGAAATAAGATTTGTACAGGTTATGGGACAAAGACTTAAAAGTGTGCCCTTGCCTAGGTAAAAACAAACAAGGCTGGATTTCTCACAATTCAAAGGGAGCAATGGTGCAGCTAATTCAAAAGAATGGATAAATTAAAATGAGTTATACTCAACTACGGAATGCATTGTATATTTCTCCCAACCACGTTTTAGTTAAGTAAACAGTGCCTTAAAATGAGACTGCTTTTCATATTTTCATATTGTCTAGAGGATGTGGTCCATGGAAATTATCTGATAGTGGGAGAGATTATGTTGTTTAACAGTTAAGAACATATGTATGGAACTCAAAGCATGTTTTGAACCCCAGCTATGATATTTACTAGCTGTGTACTTCACTTGTCTATGGCTTAGTTTCTCATGTGTGAAACAGAATGAGAATAATAGCTATTGCGTAAGAATACTGCAAAGATTTGATGTGTTAATACCCATGATACAAAGTATATGAAGAGAGCTTGGTACAGAGTAAATACCCAGTCAATGAAACCTGTCACTCAGTGACACAAGGAACTTACAGATATTTACACTTAGTAGATAGCAAGTTTGTGCCAGGGTCTTTCGTTTGATTCTTGTAATAACTCTTAGGGTTTTATGTCATTAACATTATTTTACCAAAGAGAGCATAAGGAGGAAAAATAACTTACGCAAAGTCATTAGTTCAACAATGCACAACAGAGTTTTGTCCATGAAGTGCCAGGGTCTCTTATTTTAATTCTATATCAAATCACCCCAAAAGGAAAGCAAATTCAGTATTTAAAATTGATGATGGAAAATAGAAATCTGAGTGCCCTGAGCTCCTGGTTTAATTAACACTAAATTCTTTCCTTGGCTTTACTCAGGACATACACAGTGACAACCCGTAAAACATGCCAAGTCATGAAATTCTTACAAAGGCATGTTATTCAAGTGAGGGCAGATCGAGGTGGAATTCCTCAGTGTTTTTTCATCTATGTGCCTATGTACCTTCGATATTAAGGTGTTTTCATTTGAATTTCAAATGAAATGGTAGTTTTCTACTTTACAAAATAATACATTCTAAAATCATTTTATATTTTTATTTTAATATATATTAACATATATAACTAAATTATGTAAATATATTTTATATTTTCCTTGTGATTATTTTTATTTAGAATTTATTCTTATGATAAAATTATGTTATCCTTGTGAACAGTGTAGAACAAGGCTTTCAAATCATCATTATCATTGAACATTTATTAGGTACTGGGCTGCTTAGTGGAGATTAAATACAGTAAAGTATCTATTTGAAAATAGTAGATATATACAAACCCTGCCATAGAGAAAACAAATGATAAGTATCAAACTAGTAATAAAAACAATCAGTGCCTCAGAGATTTAAAGGAGTAACTAAAATATATCTAGACCAATGGAACAATAACTCAAAAAAGGAGCAGGACTTAAATTAGGCCTTGAAAGAAAGTGCATGTGGAAGAAGAATAACATGATATTTTTGGGAGTGAGTAGTCTAGGGGAGGTGAGAGATGTTGGATTTTTAGACTCCTGTGGAAGAGTAAAAATTATCTATTTTGGATGTAGCTAAATAATATATATAGAGATTTAAATAAGATAAATTTGGTGACATTATAATAATTTGGAGACGGGTGATTCTGAAGGCTGTTTATCTTCACAGTCCTGTTTCAATATAAATTTGTGTAGAAATAGAAGAGGCTGATCACATAAGAATAAGAAGGATTTACTGCTTAAAGCAAATTGTAATATAAAGTGGAACTATATGTAACTTTGTTCTGTATTTTCCAAGTCTCCTGTACATGTGTTATCATACTTTCATAATTTAAAAAAGAAAGAGAAAAAATAATCATAATCAATTATATAGTTCATCTAATTAAGTGTAGTTCACCTAAATCAATCATTCAAAGGCTGTTAATGTAAAAAAAGACATCTAGGGCTTATTGAACAAAAGAAATATAATTGCTTGATTTATATTAGAGCTACATTTTGCACAGACAATGTCTTTTTTCAAGCTCAATTCATTTTAATAGAAAGATTACATGGGCTTTGTTTCTAGATTAAATCTAGTCAATGGGCTTACCCCCCACCCCTAGATTAAAGCTAAATGTTAGAGATCTATCTATTGACAGAGTAAACTAACATTTAATTTGAAAGATAAGTTACCTTTTTATAGACACAACTTATACCAGCCACATTTATACAGCATGTTCATTTTATTCCTGAGAAAATAATAATAATAAACCTGTAATACAGTTTAAGTAAGATTCTTTCCTTTTCTCTTGATACAGTCACCTAAAAAAGCTTCCAATACTAGAAAAGAATTTTTCTTGATTACTCTGCTAAAATGAAACACTAGAATGTTCTAAGTATTAGCCAAACTTCAATAAAGAAAATAGGGTCTGATGGTCACTAAAATTTTAGTACAGTATCTGGTATTTCTGGGCCTTCTTTCAATGAGAAGAATAGCTAGCCATTTTTGCCTTTAACTTGCAGACCAAAAAATCCCCTATTCTACTCTGTCTATAGTGGATTATCCCCTAGCACACTGAATGAGCAATTCTCTAGATTTTACAAAACAAAATGCCCTAAGTGCAAGCACTTTGCATCACTACTTAATTTGGTCATTGTGATCACTCTAATGAGGCAGGCCCTACTGCCTTCATTTTAAAGTTGAGAAAACTGAGGCACCAAAATTAAAAAAAACTTCCTTAAGGTCATACATACCCAGTAGATAATAGAGTTGGGATTTTAAAGCAGATCAAGAACAGGGCCCATGCATGTAATCACTGCAGTAGACTGCCTTTGTGTGTTTTTAAAAAATGTCAAGTAAATTAATAAGATATTCTCAGTAAAATGACACCCCACTCCAGTACTCTTGCCTGGAAAATCCCATGGATGGAGGAGCCTGGTAGGCTACAGTCCATGGGGTCGCTAAGAGTCGGACACAACTGAGCGACTTCACTTTCCCTTTTCACTTTCATGCATTGGAGAAGGAAATGGCAACCCACTCCAATATTCTTGCCTGGAGGATCCCAGGGACTGGGGAGCCTGGTGGGCTGCCGTCTATGGGGTCGCACAGAGTCAGACATGACTGAAGCGACTTAGCAGTAGCAGCAAAATGAGTTCACACAATTTGATATGTACAAACTAATATCTACAAAATATTTGTCACAAGTTTTTGAAGTGAAAGTATGTCCACTTTTAAAGTAAATGTATCTCCAACCAATGCCCATTAGTAATGGTATTTTGAGTCTCTGACAGGTATTTCTTCATAACCAAAGATCTCCAGACTCGCCAAAATTGTCCATTGTATTACAAACAAGATACTTTCCAAAGCACAAATGAACTTGGGTAGACCTTCAGAGCCTTTTGCTGTTTTTGTCCACATAAAGACATGTTAGTGAACAAAATTCAACATGTTTCCCAAGCTCACAGTAATAGAATACAGTAGTGATCTAGTCAAATCTCAACACCAAGGAATAAATTTCCTCATCTCATTTTTCAGTCTCTGTATCCATCCCCCACTGATCCCAGGAAAGGAGTTTTAAAGTCTTTCTCTAATTAGCATAATATAACTAGAAAGCCTCCCTCTGACCCTGACACATAACATCTGTTTTAGTCCTTCTGTTTTTTGGATATGGTTTTTAGGAGACAAAAGTTATTTCATGGAAAGTCCATGACACAGAGGTTTATAATTGTAGCTGGAGACTTGTTTTTTTTTTTTTAAGTTTAACATATTTAGACAATGATCCCTCATAACTAAATTGTTTTTAGAGATGATACTTTTTATACCTAACTGTAAGAAGCCTTCTGAAACTTAGTTATTCATGTGGGATGCTTTACAAAAGACATCACAGAAACTGGAGTTTTGGTCCCAGTTTTGTAATTAGCTGACTAAGTCACCTTGGCATAGTGGTAAGGAATCTGCCTGCCAATGCAGGAGACCAGGGTTCGACCCCTGGGTTGGTTGGGAAGATCCCCTGGAGTAGGAAATGGCAACCCACTCCAGTATCCTTGCCTGGAAAATCCCATGGACAGAGAATCCCAGCAGGCTCCAGTCCACGGGGTCATAAGAGTTGGACATGACTGAGCATACACATAAGTCACCTTGAACAAGTTACAAGTCACTTTTACAGGAACTGAGCTCTCTAGTTAAGAGTCTTATAATTTGACTAGGGTTTTAGAATGCTAAATAAAGAAAACTATATGCTGTCTTCAACAGCAAGTTTTAGTTGCCACTGAAGAAAAACTGTTATCAAGCGCATTCTGAGGCACTACGGCCTCTTGCATTTGCATGGAGTGATGGTATGTGATGGTGTTTTAAAGGAAAAATAGAAAAGATAAATTTAATATTTAAGATATTAAAGATGGAATATAAGAGTGTGCTGCACTAACCAGGTGTCTTACTAATGCTTTTATGGCCCCGAAACTTGAAAAAATTCCTTCCCTAAGTAGGTAAAAAAATTTGTTCGGACATCTGAGTCACAGCTTGGGAGACAGAGTAGGAGAGCAATGCCTGTTAATTTAATATTTGGAATCAAAGCATTGTTTTAAAATAGTGAAACTACAGAGATAGATATATTCACTGTTACATAACGTTGGATTTTCCCAAACTTCAGGGCTTATTGCAACTTTGGGGCAGTAAGAGAAACTTGTGCGCTCACATTTCACAAAGACTAGTTTTGGCCAATTTTAATGAGTGTTGCATGGGGATAAAAAGCATTTTGTGATAAATATATGTGTGTGTGTGTGGCTGAGTTGAATATAATTAAATAGGTTTCGAGACTTCCATACAATAAGATCTTTAATATGTCTTTTAATGTGCTTTAATTATGCTAATGTGATATGCTTTTAGATAGTTTTTAATATACTAATGTGATTTATGAAAGCAGGCTTGTTTGGCTCTGAATCTACTGCATCTTCCAGCATGTCCAGAGTTGGGTATTTCCAGAAACACTTAGCTGGACTTACTACAAACATCTTCTTGAACAAGGCTGATAGATAATATGAAGCTTCCCTGGCTTCTGTTATGCTGCTCTCTTTTCCTACTGAACTGCAGTCAAACAGAATGCTTTCAGGTGCTGCCCTGATGGTGAAGGTGGCTTATTCGCTAAATCGTGTCCAACTCTTGCGACCCAATGAACTATAGCCCTACAGGCTCCTCTGTCCATGGGATTTCCCAGGCAAGAATACTGGAGTGGGTTACTGTTTCCTTCTCCAGGGGATTTTCCCGACCCAGGGACTGAACCTGCATCTATCTGCATCTATCTATGTGGTGTCCTGCATTTCAGGTGGATTCTTTACTGCTGAGTCACCTTGGGAAGTCTGCTGCCCTGGTACCATCTTCTATTAGACTAAAGGTAATTGTTGTGCTCCTGCCCTGACATTAATCCCACCCTCCTCCTTAATTGGTGTATTTCCCCTTGTAAAAGGCACACTTTAGCAGAAGCTATGAGATAGCTATCAAATATCTTTAGAGGCTATGAGAGGCTATGAGCTAGCTGGGATTGTGAGTCTAAATGACAGTCCTATAGAGAGTGTGGTTGAAAGGCCATCCACAGGCTAATGGGTTAGAGAAGCATGGCTCTATATGGGACTGTCAATGAGAGGATGTGCAAAGGCAACTGAAAGCTGATTATTTTTCAAGCTTTAGTATATCTAAGAATCACCTGGAGAGCATGCCAAATACAGATATTGATTCAGGAGGCCTGGGGTGTGGAGCTTGAGATTTTGGATTTCTAAAGTTCCAAGGTGCTGTCAATGCCAGTTCATGGATCACTCCATAAGTATCCAGCCACAGAAATAAGTAGAGACACTTGGCAATTTAAGTCTAGCAAATAAGGGCAATTAGCTTGCACTTAGGTGGTGCTATTTATTTCTGCTTTATTGATTATGCCAAAGCCTTTGACTGTGTGGATCACAATCAACTATGGAAAATTCTGAAAGAGATGGGAATACCAGACCACCTGATCTGCCTCTTGACAAATCTGTATGCAGGTCAGGAAGCAACAGTTAGAACTAGACATGGAACAACAGACTGGTTCCAAATAGGAAAAGGAGTCCGTCAAGGCTGTATATTGTCACCCTGTTTATTTAACTTATATGCAGAGTACATCATGAGAAACGCTGGACTGGAAGAAACACAAGCTGGAATCAAGATTGCCGGGAGAAATATCAATAACCTCAGATATGCAGATGACACCACTCTTATGGCAGAAAGTGAAGAGGAACTCAAAAGCCTCTTGATGAAAGTGAAAGTGGAGAGTGAAAAAGTTGGCTTAAAGCTCAACATTCAGAAAACAAAGATCATGGCATCCAGTCCCACCACTTCATGGGAAATAGATGGGGAAACAGTGGAAACAGTGTCAGACTTTATTTTCTGGGCTCCAAAATCACTGCAGATGGTGACTGCAGCCATGACATTAAAAGACGCTTACTCCTTGGAAGAAAAGTTATGACCAACCTAGATAGCATATTCAAAAGCAGAGACATGACTTTGCCAACAAAGGTTCATCTAGTCAAGGCTATGGTTTTTCCTGTGGTCATGTATGGATGTGAGAGTTGGACTGTGAAGAAGGCTGAGCACCAAAGAATTGATGCTTTTGAACTGTGGTGCTGGAGAAGACTCTTGAGAGTCTCTTGGACTGCAAGGAGATCCAACCAGTCCATTCTGAAGGAGATCAGCCCTGGGATTTCTTTGGAAGGAATGATGCTAAAGTTTAAACTCCAGTACTTTGGCCACCTCATGTGAAGAGTTGACTCATTGGAAAAGACTCTGATGCTGGGAGGGATTGGGGGCAGGAGGAGAAGGGGACAACAGAGGATGAGATGGCTGGATGGCATCACTGACTCGATGGATGTGAGTCTGGGTGAACTCCGGGAGTTGGTGATGGACAGGGAGGCCTGGTGTGCTGCGATTCATGGGGTCACAAAGAGTTGGCCACGACTGAGCAACTGATCTGATCTGATCTGATTTTAAATTATATTTAGCTATTTGTGTAGGGCTTAAATTTCTTGTTGATATTTTCATAAATAATGAATTTTAAGTAACTTTTATAAACGTTTTTCAAATGAGAATATACATTCAAAAAGATTGAATTCTAAAAGCAAATATTGCTATATTAGATCCACATTTTCAGACGAAGAAAAAAAGACTTGATAGAAGTTGAAAAAACAGATTATTTAACAAGTGTGGTAGAATTCTTTGCCTGTTTCTGTATTATTTATTGAAATTTAAAGAGTTATTTAAGACTAATAGACTCTTTCCAGGATATGATTTAATTAATCTGAAAGCAATTAATTGAACAAATACTATAACTAGGTTCTATGTGTATAATGAGGATGCTAATCTTTGTATATCTGGGGACACAAGACTCACTCTTTGCTGTGTTCAGAGAGAAATGGAATATTTCCTGCCATATCTGTAAACAAAGATGTCACATTCATCAACAACTGCAGCCGTCACAAGGGTGAACTGGTGAGCTCTGAGGGACCTCAGGAGGGAAAGAATATCTGCCATCTAGCAGCCGTCTGACTGCAGCCACTCCCTAATGTGCTTGCCTGTGTGACTGCCCAGTTGTGTTGGATTCTTTATGATCCTTTGGAATCCAGCCCACCAGGCTCCTAAAAATGTCCATGAGATTTTTCAGGCAAGAATACTGGAGTGGATTGCCATTTCCTCCTTCAGAGGATCTCCCCAACACGGGAATCCAACACATGTCTCCTGCGTTGCAGGTAGATTCTTTCCCTCCTGAGCCATCCACTGAGGGAACCACTTCCTATGGTAATCCCTGAAGAAGGAAGCTCAGTCAGTCAGTTCAGTTGCTCAGTCATGTCCGACTCTTTGCGACCCCATGGACAGCAGCACGCCAAGCTTCCCTGCTCATCACCAACTCCCGGAGCTTACTCAAACTCATGTCCATTGAGTCAGGCATGCCATCCAACCATCTCATCCTCTGTTACCCCCTTCCTCTCCTGCTCTCAATCTTTCCCAGGATCAGGGTCTTTTCCAATGAGTTAGTTCTTCGCATCAAGTGAGCAAAGTATGGAGTTTCAACTTCAGTATCCGTCCTTCAAATGAATATTCAGGGCTGATTTCCATTAGGATTGACTGGTTTGATATCCTTGCTGTCCAGAGGACTCTCAAGAGTCTTCTTCAACACCACAGTTCAAAAGCATCAATTGTTTGGCATACAGCTTAAGAAAGCTGTATGGTCCAACTCTCACGTCCATACATGACTACTGGAAAAACCATACCTTTAACTAGACAGACCTCTGTTGGTAATGTCTCTGTTTTTTAATATGCTCTTTAGGTTTGTCATTACTTTTCTTCCAAAGAGCAAGCATCTTTTAATTTCATGACTGCAGTCACCATCTGCAGTGATTTTGGAGCCCCCCCCCCCCCCCAAAAAATAAAGTCTGTCACTGTTTCCATTGTTTTCCCATCTATTTGCCATGAAGTGATGGGACTGGATGCCATGATCTTCATTTTTTGAATGTTGAGTTTTAAGCCAGCTTTTTCACTCTCCTCTTTCACCTTTATTAAGAGGCTCTTTAGCTCCTTTATGCTTTCTGCCATAAAGGTGGTGTCATCTGCATATCTCAGGTTATTGATATTTCTCCCGGCAATCTTAAGTCCAGTTTGTGCTGCATCCAGTTGGGCATTTTTCATGATGTACTCTGCATAAAAGTTAGATAAGCAAGGTGACAATATACAGCCTTGATGTACACCTTTCCCAGTTTGGAACCAGTCTGTTGTTCCATGTCCAGTTCTAACTGTTGCTTCTTGACTTGCTTACAGATTTCTCAGGAGGCAGGTAAGGTGGTCTGGTATCCCCGTCTCTTTAAGAATTTTCCACAGTTTGTTGTGATCCACATAGTCAAAGGTTTTAGTGTAGTCAATGAAGCAGAAGTAGATGTTTTTCTGGAATTCTCTTGCTTTTTTCTATGATCCAACAGATGTTGGCGATTTGATCTCTGGTTCCTCTGCCTTTTCTAAATCCAGCTTGAACATGGATGTTCTCGATAACATGTACTATTAAAACCTAACTTGGAAAATTTTGAGCATTGCTTTGGCATTGCATTTCTTTGGGATTGGAATGAAAACTGACCTTTTCCAGTCCTATGGCCACTGCTGAGTTTTCCAAAGCTCAGGATGTGAAAACAAGATATTGGCACCCCATAGGTGATGTATCAAAGGAATGATTTCAGTGAGCCCAGACTGTTGCATCTTCCCATACAAAAATAAGCACTAAATTCCTTAACTTGGGTTATCTGGTTTTCTCTAATTAACCACATTCTTTTGAGTTCAGACTACCTGAACTTTGTTGTAAAATTTCTGTATAACCTGGTTCCTCCTCTCACCTCCTTGGAATAGTTCTCTCAGGGTCACCTGAGATGCTGTCTCCTGGATTTGAAGTCCTACATTCCCACCAAATAAAACATAAATAACTCTCAACTTTTAGGTTGTGAATTTTTTTTTAGGTCAACAAGAGTTAGCTGGGATTTCTCAGTGTCATTTTCTGTATATGGAGCATTGTCAAGAACATTCATCATCAAGATTCACTACCATGCTATTGACCTATTATCTAAAGAATTAATCATTGAAGTTATTCTGACTTTGAAGTGCTCAAATGATTGCTTAATTATATTCACAAAATCTGCTTTTTTTCCAAAATTATTATTTCTAAGCCCTAATAAAGTATTATATAACTATAAAAGCCTACAGTCTAGCTAATCTAATAAATACCATTTATGTTATGAAATTATATAATCACTACATAAAGCCAACCAGTAATTACTTAACCCATTACAAAGGAAAAATAATGAATGACAAAGAAATACTCTTATTGAACCCATGGTGAATACACTTCAGTTAAGCAGCAGTTGCCTTGAAAGCCTTACATTTGTTGATTGAAAAAAATGCACAACCTAAAAACTGAGAATTATGTTTTATTTGGCAGACAAGCTGAGGACTTAAGCCTGGGAGACAGCCTCTCAGATGGCTCTGATGGACTACTCCAAAGAGACAAGGGAGGAGCCAGGATATATGAGTTTTTGAAAAACAAAAGCAAAAACAAAAAATCCAGGTAGTTGGAACAGCAAAAGATTATGGTTAATTAAAGAAAAATCAGACATCTCAAGTAAATGAATTTAGCACTTTTCTATGTATGGGAAGATGCAAGAGTCTTGGCTCATTGAAATCATTCCTCTGATATGAACTTTAACTAACTAGGGCCAGTATCCTGTTTTCTCCATCTAAATCCCCACAGGATGCACCATGGGATGGCTGTGGTGCCTGATGGTTTGATGGCTGCAACATCTTTGTTTATTGATATGGCAGGCAACATTTTTCTTTTACATACTTTAAATGCCTAGAGTATGGTAAGTGCTCAGCAGACATTTGTTAGAGGTAGGAAAAATGATGTGTGTGCAGTTTATTTTATTATTTTTTGTGTATGCTTTTAAACATTTAACTGGCTAAAAGAACAGTGTGCCCAAATCAATTTACACTTATCTACAGAGTAAAAGTTTGAAAGTTTTAGAAATCCTATTGTTAGGCATACTTTTAAGTTTACAAATGCAATTATAAACTGTGCTGTGCTGTGCTTAGTTTCTCAGTTGGGTCTGACTCTCTGTGACCCCGTGGACTGTAGCCCACCAGGCTCCTCTGTCCATGGGGATTCTCCAGGCAAGAATATTGGAGTGGGTTGCCATGCTCTCCTCCAGGGGATCTTCTCAACCCAGGGATCATTGCAGGAGGATTCTTTACCATCTGAGCCAGCAGGGAAGCCCGTATTATAAATTATACAGGCCATATATAATCTATTTGTAAAATTTTAAAAGGTCACCCAGAAATCAAAAGTACTTTTAAACCACCATCCCCAAATTAATGGCCCCCCACAGGTAGCCCTATTATCAGCTGTGTTTGTTTCTAGACCTCTGCTGTTCATTACAGTAGTCACTAGCCAAATGTGGCTATTCAGTTCTTGAAACATAAGTAATGCAACTGAGAAACTGAATTTTTATTTATATTTCTTTACAGTTGAACAGCTATTTACATTTAAATAGCTTTCTGTGGCTAGTGGCTACTATACTGTGCAGCAAAATTCTAGACCTCTATGTGATTCATGAATAATTATGCGCCTATAGAAACATATATTGGGTTTTCCCGGTAGCTCAGTGGTAAAGAATCTGCCTGCAATGCAGGAGACCTGGGTTTCATCCCTGGGTCTGGAAGATCCCTTGGAGGAGGGCATGGCAACCCACTCTAGTACTCTTGCCTAGAGAATCCCATGGACACAGGAGCCTGACAGGCTGCAATCCTTAGGGTTGCGCAGAGTCAGAGATGACTGAAGCAACTAAGCAGCAGTCATATATTACTGTTTTCTGAGGATTTTTGAAAGCACAGTCTCAGTGATTATTCTGATTATTCAACAACTTGCTTCTTTCATTCAATAAAGATCTCCCTTGTGATTTTTAGCTGATGCACAGTATTCCGTAGTATGGCTGTTTCTCAGTTCAACTAGCCATTTCCCTACTGATGGGCATTCAGGTGTCCAGTTGCTCACTCTGACACATACAAAACAACCTTGCAAATTCCTTATTGGGCACACATTCCAAGACATTTTTTAAAAATAACAGACACATGGAAGTAGCCTTGTTAAATGACAAGATAAGCATTTTTCATTTTAATAGAATCTGCCAAATTGTTCTTCAAAGTGGCTGATTCAATTTACATTCCCTCCAACAGGGTTTGAATTCCCAGCACATTGTCCTCAAACAGCCTGATGCTACCATCAATTTCCCCACACTAGTTACCAAAGCCTTTTTCTCCCCTCAAGAATATCTTCTTGAGGAAAAAATTAAGAAGGCATCTCTGGCTACCATTAAAATGAACAGAAGTGTGAAGATATATCTCACTTTGCCTCCAAGTCAATGCTCAATTTTAGCTTTTTAACAATTTTAGTTGACCAAGCATTTCCCAGGAGTGTCTCTACTATGACAATATCTACACATTATAGAAAGTTTTTTTCCAAAGGAAAAAGCATTAACTTTCTATTTTAGTAATGTTCTGGCACTACTCAGTAAAATATATTTTAAATTGCTTTTCTATAATAGAGATAGAGTGTGAGGAGCATTTATCTTTCTTGCCTAGCTCTTCTTTAATATATCAGTGTAGAATTTTTCAATCCCTGGCTGGAACTCTATTACTGTTTTGTGGGACTGTTTCCTTGGGCAAAATTAATGGTCTAGATAAGGATTGAATTTGTTAACTCACTGGATCCTAGTCTGGTAGTCTGGGTTCCTCCAGCATTCTTAGATAAATAGTTGTGTGTGGCTATAAAGAAAGCTGAGCACCGAAGAATTGATTCTTTTGAACTGTGGTGTTGGAGAAGACCCTTGAGTGTCCCTTGGACTGCAAGGAGATCCAACCAATCCATCCTAAAGGAGATCAGTCCTGGGTGTTCATTGGAAGGACTGATGTTGAAGCTGAAACTCCAATACTTTGGCCACTTGATGCGAGGAGCTGACTCTTCGGAAAAGACCCTGATGCTGGGAAAGATTGAGGGCAGGAGGAGAAAGGGATGACAGAGGATGAGATTGTTGGATGGCATCACCAACTCAATGAACATGGGTTTGGGTGGACTCCGGGAGTTAGTGATGGACAGGGAGACCTGGTGTGCTGTGGTTCATGGGGTCACAAAGAGTCAGACATGACTGAACGACTGAACTGAACTGTGTGAGGCTGAAACAGCACGTGACCAGGAGTCTCATCCTGACTCTTTAACTACAGGCCCTAGGACCTGAGGCAAGCCCTTCAGTCTCTAGGTCTCAGTGTCCTTATCTAAAAATGATCATGATGGGATAGATGACTATAGAACTCCCCTTGGTAAAATCCACTGTTCCTTAGAAGAGATCCCTCAATAATATACTAACTATAAAGATTTGGGTAGTATTTGAACTAAGAGAAAGAAGCCATCAGGAATAGTTTTATGTAAAAACAGTTCACACTTATTAATATGTGAAGTCAAATACATGTGCTGTACATGAGCATACACTGTTTATGCATTTCTACTTGCTGGGATGTTGAACCCAATGCCATTCTACCCATCCTTCAGTAACCTGCTTGGGGAAGATTTAGGAATCACAGAGAGAGGCAGAGGTACTAAAAACTTGAGGAAGTATTTAGAGCCTTACAGTCAAAGATGGAACGGACAAGGGTTTCCAAAAATTTGAGACTGGTAACTCTCGTTCTAATTCCTGGCAAACTTGAATAAATTATTTAAGCAGTTAGTCATGAACCTTCTGTGATGCACATAGTGACATACCACAGTCAAATTATTATTCTTATTCTTAAAGAGTTGGACAGCTATTCCCAAAAGCTGTTGATTAATAGAGTCCACATCATCCCGTGGAGCAGTCACTGCCATTTATGCAGAGTTATAAACATTTTAAGATATGAACTTGATCTGATAAGATATTTATCGTCTGACTCTTACACACAGCTGGAAGAACAGCTAAAGTGGTAGGTTAGTAGTTTCCCAAGGGCTTCCCTGGTGGCTCAGAGGTAAAGACTCCACCTGACAATGAAGGAGATGCAGGTTCTATACCTGAGTTGGGAGGATCTCCTGGAGAAGCAAATGGCAACCCACTCCAGTATTCTTGCCTGGGAAATCTCATGGACAGAGGAGCCTGGTGGGCTGCAGTCCATGGGATCACAAAGATTCAGATATGCCTGAGCGACTAAACAACAACAATAGTAGTTTCCTAAACCAGATAGATCTGTACAGTCTTCCAGGTGAGATATTAAAACAGGATTCAGAACCCAGACCTACAAGTATAAGTACAGGAGGGCAGAGGCCCAGGAAACTTTGTCTAGTGATTCTGACGATCAGTCAGACTTGAAAATCACCTTCCTAGATGATAAAATCAAACCCCAAGAATAAATATTTTCAAAGAGATGCATTTTTTTAAAAAAAAGGAAAAGGAAAAAGAAATCTTTGCAGAGTGGGAGAGCAGATCAAACAAAACAACATACAGATCCATTTGGATAAACATAAAATCCTGTTAGCTCAAGTGAAAATGTCAACTGCAGTTTGGATTTATGGCTATTGGTTGAAAACATCTCACAGAATCAAGAGAAATCAGTAATGTTATAAAAGCTTCATTTAAAGAAGATTCTGCAGGTCACAGTGGCCAGGGCTGCAGCACATGGTTTGCAAGTTGTGCCTTGCACAGCCCTAGAGGGGACAGTTACAAGTTCATCTCTAACTGGTAAAAACCTAGTATGCTATGATTACACTAGGAAGTTGCCATCAGTCTTGGGGGGATTATTTAAACTAATGTTTACCTTTTAAATGATATATCATAAATTTACATAAAATACAAAAATCATAACAAGTGTCTAGTTTGATTTTTTAATGTGTCTTACATATGTCATCAACACCCAGATTAAAATACAGAAACTGATATTCTCAGTCAATACTCCCCCCCAGAGGTAACCACTATTTTGACCTCTCCCAGTATGAATTTGTTTTGCCTGTTCTTGAACTTCATATAAGTAGAAACCAACAGCATATACCATTTGCATCTGTATTCTTTCATTCAACATAATGACTATGAGATTATCCTTGCTGTTGTGTGTAACCATATTTTTTTCTTTTTCAGTTCTCTGAAGTATTCCCGTTTGGCTATATTGCACTTTATTCATTTCACCATCAGTGGACATTTAGACTGTATCTAGTCTGGGCTATTATAAATACAGCTGGTATAAACATTCTTGCTCATCTATTTTATCAGACATTAGCGCTCATTATGTTGGATAGATGCCCAGGAGGGGACAGATGGAGCATAGGTGCACGTATGTTTACTTTTGGTAGATACTACTGAACAGTTCTCCAAAGTGATCTTTTCAACTCCAGCCAGCAGTGTGTGAGTCCTAATGCTCTATATTCTTGTCTACATTAGATATTTCCAGTAATTTCAATTTTAGCCATTCTGGTAAAAGTGTAGTAGTATCATATTGAGGTTTTAATTACATTTCACTAGTGAACAGTGGTGACAGTTATTTTTCATAGGGGTTTTGGCAATTAAATTGTAAATAAGTAGCAACTAGTTTTCTGGGAAAAATTATACATAGAGAGTTATTAAAAACTTCTCCATATAAAGTTTGTATTATAAAAAGTGCACAAGAGTCTTTAAATCGTTAATTCCATAAAACCATTTGACTCTCCCAGAATGCATTTATTGATGTTAGTTAAGCTCTTGTAAATGTAATCAAACTAAGGTTGCACGTTCGGACATGACTGTTGGTTGATATTTTGGTTTATATTAACAAGACAAAAGTGAAGTAACAAAAATGTATGTTCAGAATTCCACTCATTTGTCAATAACTAGGGTAATTTCTTTGCTATATCAGATAACACTTTAAAAATTCTAGAGGAATGTTTGCTTAATTTTTTATAGGTTCTTCACAATGTAATATCTACAGACACTCAACTTTAACCTGCCTGGTTAACATTTTCTCTATTACTCTTTAAGTAGGAGTACTCTTTAAGTATGTTTTAAGTCTCTTTAAACAAGAGATGAAACAATCTGTAATTTGTAGCATTTACTTAGTCCCATGATATAAATACCCTCAGTGCAGCCAATTTCAAGCTACCAACATGTCATCACTGAACATGGAGTTGGGAAGAGAAGCTTCTTTACAGTGGCTCATGACTCTATAGTGTTTCTACCATACAGACACAACAGACAAATAGATAATAACAACATGTAGTAAAATATTAGAAAGTGATGAGTTTTGAACATATCTTTGCAGAACATTTGGTCCTGTCCAAAACATTAACAAGACATTTGTTCCACAGCAAAAGGTTTTGGATATTTTATTCTGTCCAAAACATTCATAAGATATTTCATCCATAAGACATCTGGTCCATAAGATAAGTGGTCCACACAAGAAGTCCTTGATATTGGCAGAAGCATCTTATCCTATCTCAGAAGCCAATACAACATTTGGTTCCATGCCAAAAAGTCCTTGATATTTGGTCCTGTCCAAAACCACTTGGCACGGACCAAATACACTCACAGACACTTTGGATAGCTGTAGCATCCTCTCCACCGAAGTGCTATAACTTATGCATTCACTTAAGAAATAGTGAATTACAAGCAATTTTATTCTAGTGATCCTTGAGAATTTTGTGACAATGTATTTAGAGACATGTGGTATTAAAATCAGGGATAAAATACCATGAAATTTAAATCCAATTTGTGAAATAGAATGTGATGACCCAAAGGGATGTTGGGTCAAAACATCCCAAAACCCACACCCTTTTCCCTCTGTGGGTTTATATTTGCCACCTTTACTTCATGCAAGGCTTCTAATACTTTGGGACTTTTACTACTCATTTTGTTTGCTTCCTTCACCAACTGTCCTTTGATTCATGGCCCCTTCCAAACTATGTGCCCCTAGATGATAGTACAAATGAGCTAATGCATTACACCATTCAGAGCAATATGATTCATGTTAGCCAGAAGCTTTTGGAAAAAAAAAAAAAAAAGGTCCAAACCTCTTGGAGAAACTATAATGTGAACCTCACACACCAGGATAGAACTCATTCTCCTGTCTCTCAATCTAGAGAACAGTGGTTCTCAGCCTTAGTGGCATATGAGGATCGCCTAGAGACTTTTTTTAAAATTTCAATGTATAGGTCATGCCCTAAACTGAATATGTAAGTATCTCTGGGGGTGGGACCCAGCATCAGCAATTTGTTAAAGCTCCTCAGGTGACTCCGATGTACAGCCAAGTTTGAGAGCAACCCCAGGCTGAGGAACTAAAGAGCCTCTTGATAAACGTCAAAGAGGAGAATGAAAAAGTTGGCTTAAAACTCAACATTCAAAAAACCAAGATCATGGTACCCAGTCCATCACTTCATGGCAAAGAGATGGGGAAGAAATGGAAACAGTGACAGACTTTATTTTCTTGGGCTTCAAAATCACTGCAGACAGTGACTTCAGCCATGAAATTAAAAGATGCTTGCTCCTTGCAAGAAAAGCAATGACAAACCTAGGCAGTGTATTAAAAAGCAGAGACATCACATTGCCAACAAAGGTCCATATAATCAAGGCTATGGTTATTCTAGTAGTCATGTATGGATGTGAGAGTTGGACCATGAAGAAGGCTGAGCACCGAAGAATTGATGCGTTTGAACTGTGGTGCTCGAGAAGACCCTTGAGAGTCCCTTGGACTGCAAGGAGATCCAACCAGTCCATCCTAAAGGAAATAAACCCTGAATATCCATTGGCAGGACTGATGCTGAGGCTCCAATACTTTTGCCACCTGATGCGAAGAGCCAACTCATTGGAAAAGACACTGATACTGGGAAAGATTGAGGGCATAAGGAGAAGGGGGTGACAAAGAATGAGATGGTTGGATGGCATCACTGACTCAATGGACATGAGTTTGAACAAACTGTGGAAGATGGTGAGGGACAGGGAAGCCTGGCATGCTGCAGTTCATGGGGTTGCAAAGAGTCTGACATGACTAAGCAACTGAACAACAGCCAGGTTGAGAAATACTGGTATTAATATAAAACAGCACCTGCATGTATAAATTAAGGCCACTTCTTCTAATCCATCCTAAGTTAAAGTAAACCTCTGCTTTCTACCTCTGTGAAGAAGCGCTGTCTGTTAATCAAAGATATGTTAGAACATCCTTCTTTCCCCTGGCTATGTAATCTAAGCTGTCCTCCCAAGTCTTCTCTCTCATAAGTCTTCTTTGGTCAGACTCCTACACAAATCTTCAATTCATTTGTAATCTTCTAAAGATTCATGTCACATGAAAGGGAATATATCAGTTTCTGACTACACTGGAGCAGGATGCAAGTCATATGTATTTATTTACAAAGCATAATTTGATACGTGGCTGCATTTAATTGACCCTGGAACAAAGAATGCTCAAACTACCACATAATTGCACTCATCTCACACGCTAGTAAAGTAATGCTCAAAATTCTCCAAGCCAGGCTTCAGCAATACGTGAACCGTGAACTTCCTGATGTTCAAGCTGGTTTTAGAAAAGGCAGAGGAACCAGAGATCAAATTGCCAACATCTGCTGGATCATGGAAAAAGCAAGAGTGTTCCAGAAAAGCATTTATTTCTGCTTTGTTGACTATGCCAAAGCCTTTGACTGTGTGGATCACAATAAACTGTGGAAAATTCTGAAAGAGATGGGAATACCAGACCACCTGATCTGCCTCTTGAGAAATTTGTATGCAGTTCAGGAAGCAACAGTTAGAACTGGATATGGAACAACAGTCTGGTTCCAAATAGGAAAAGGAGTCCGTCAAGGCTGTATATTGTCACCCTGTTTATTTAACTTATACGCAGAGTACGCTGGACTGGAAGAAACACAAGCTGGAATCAAGATTGCCGGGAGAAATATCAATAACCTCAGATAGGCAGATGACACCACTCTTATGGCAGAAAGTGAAGAGGAACTAAAAAGCCTCTTGATGAAAGTGAAAGTGGAGAGTGAAAAAGTTGGCTTAAAGCTCAACATTCAGAAAACAAAGATCATGGCATCTAGTCCCATCACTTCATGGGAAATAGATGGGGAAACAGTGGAAACAGTGTCAGACTTTATTTTTCTGGGCTCCAAAATCACTGCAGATGGTGACTGCAGCCATGACATTAAAAGACGCTTACTCCTTGGAAGGAAAGTTATGACCAACCTAGATAGCATATTCAAAAGCAGAGACATGACTTTGCCAACAAAGTTTCGTCTAGTCAAGGCTATGGTTTTTCCTGTGGTCATGTATGGATGTGAGAGTTGGACTGTGAAGAAGGCTGAGCGCCAAAGAATTGATGCTTTTGAACTGTGGTGTTGGAGAAGACTCTTGAGAGTGCCTTGGACTGCAAGGAGATCCAACCAGTCCATTCTGAAGGAGATCAGCCCTGGGCTTTCTTTGGAAGGAATGATGCTAAAGCTGAAACTCCAGTATTTTGGCCACCTCATGCGAAGAGTTGACTCATTGGAAAAGACTCTGATGCTGGGAGGGATTGGGGGCAAGAGGAGAAGGGGACAACAGAGGATGAGATGGCTGGATGGCATCACTGACTCGATGGACTCGAGTCTCAGTGAACTCCGGGAGTTGGTGATGACAAGGAGGCCTGGCATGCTACAATTCATGGGGTTGCAAAGAGTGGGACACGACTGAGCGACTTATCTGATCTGATCTGATGAGTCAAAAAACGCCAGGCAACTTGCTGGAGTTCACAAATTCCTGACCCAGGATTTGAACAGAACTTATCTATAGGAGAGATAAGTGATAGAAAATCAAGGAAGAATTTCTTCCCTTAACCCATAACTGTCCAGGTGAACAAGGAAATACATTTCCATGATTCCAAGAAACAACTTCCAAAAAAAAAAAAAGAGGACTGTTCTTTTAAAATTTTTAGCTGTAAATCAAAGTCTTGGAGCATTCTTGGATGAAGAATCAAAGATCAAAGTGAAGGCCAAATGAGATTCTAAATGGACAAAAGGAGACTCAAAATCCCATCAGTTCTTTTTGACTGAAAGAATAAAATAAACAGTAAAGAGTAAAATCTTTCAGGCCCAAACAAAGCTATAATGAAGGGCATAGCATGGAATGGGTTGAAATATACACTTGAAAAATCCGTAGGTAGTACACCAGGGGTCACCTTTTTTATTTGTTAAGCTAATTAACTTTAATGTTTCAAAACATTATTTTTTTAATACCATGTTAATGTCTGAAACTAAGCCCATGTTAAAACAGATGGAACTTTTTGGAAAGTTTTTTGAACTACAAAGACATTCTGGTTTCAAACACCAGTATGATATTACAGTTTGCAATACCATGTAGAAATAAATTAGTTTCCAACTTAATTCTATTTACTTATTTTTGGCTGTGCTGGGTCTTCTTTGCTAAGCACAGGCTTTTTCTAGTTGCCTGGAGTGGGGGCTACTTTCTAATTGTGGTGAGTAGGCTCCTCCTTGGGGTGGCTTCTCTTGTTGGGGAGCATAGGCTCTAGGGCTTCTGCAAGTACAGCACTCAGGCTCAGTACTTGTGGCACACGGGCTTAGTTGCTATGCGGCATGTGGAATCCTCCTGGACCAGGGATCAAACCTGTGTCCCCTGCATTGGAAGATGAAGCCAGGGAAATTCCCTGGTGGTTGTTTCAAGAGCCATGCTTCAGCTGAAATAGTCCTGAGAAGCCATGATGGAAAAGATGCCAACATAACTAAACTTTACGGGTTTTCTTTTTTAAATTTTGATATGGACCTTCCTATGAAGCTTTCCTTAATTAAATAGTTATCATGTACTTGACAAAGGCTAGCGACATGTTTCTGCAGTTTCTGAAGAGTTGACTCATTGGAAAAGGCTCTGATGCTGGGAGGGATTGGGGGCAGGAGGAGAAGGGGACGACAGAAGATGAAATGGCTGGATGGCATCACCAACTCGATGGACGTGAGTTTGAGTGAACTCCGGGAGTTGGTGATGGATAGGGAGGCCTGGCGTGCTGCGATTCATGGGGTAGCAGAGAGTCAGACATGACTGAGCGACTGAACTGACTGAACTGAACTCTAACATTCTGCTCTGTAAAGAATGTGGTTTGCTTGTGATGCAACTCCTGCAATTGTTGCCAATGACAACGGTTGTTTTCTTGATTAGGTTTCATGTGGTTGGTCAGGTTATGTCATGAGAATTGTATTAAGGAGAAGAATTATGGGTTTATTGAGTGCCAGCTCTATGCAGTGAGAATGGTAGGGTGCAGGGGTGGGAACCAGCAGTGTTTCTTTTGGCAAGAGATCAGAAATGCAGATTTCCTGGGCACTCTACATGAGCTGTGCGACATCAACTGATTTCCCTCGCTCCTACCCTGGAATCTCTTTTCTAGCCTCTGGAAAATTGCCCATGTGGGTTCAGAGAGCAGCATTGATCAGTTCCGCAGCACTCCACATTTCTGTGGCTTCAAGAAACCCTGAACTGCAATCGTCCTCTTCTCCCAGGATGTGTCGCTGAGAATGATCAAAATCAACTGTAATTTTCAACAGATTCTGGACCAGGATTCTGAAAGATAAGGTGGCTATTGAATTATAGTAAATTCAGACTGCAGTCCAATCACTTCCAGCTCTTCTCCTCCCACTGTGGGTTAACAAGTGTTTCCAAAGCCACAGGGGATTGAGAACTCTAAAGCAGCTAATTAACAGTGCTGATCCCTATCACATAAAGCACGTGGGTTCCAGGCAGTAGTAAAACCTCAGCTTCCCCTGGCCAGCAGAATGATGATGGAGCCCTTGGGTTGTATTTGGATATTCTGCTCCCTTCCTGTGGCAGAAAATAACCTTCTCCATAGAGACTTTAGGCCAGAATGGTACTCTGGCGGGGGTGGGGAAACTGCATTGCTGTGACTATGAAAAGGTAAATGAAAATGTCCTCATGTTGAGACTCTGACTCACAACTGGCCTGTTAATGGACAAAGCAGGCCTGAGGCATTCTCTTGACACACTGTCCAATCAAATGAAATATAGGATTGGTGACATGTTGAGTTTCATAGCTTTGGATCAATTATCTTCCAAAACTCGGGTAGCAGAGGTTCCAATACCCTTTTTCAAGTTTTTCTATTTTCTATCTATTTAAAGGTTTCATCAAGAGACATTGAGGGCCAGTCTAATACTGCTGCTGCTGCTAAGTCGCTTCAGTTGTGTCCGACTCTGTGCGACCCCATAGACGGCAGCCCACCAGGCTCCCCTGTCCCTGGAATTCTCCAGGCAAGAATACTGGAGTGGGTTGCCATTTCCTTCTCCAATGCGTGAAGGTAAAAAGTGAAAGTGAAGTCGCTCAGTCGTGTCTGACTCTTCATGACCCCATGGACTGCAGCCTATCAGGCTCCTCCATCCATGGGATTTTCCAGGCAAGAGTACTGGAGTGGGGTGCCATTGCCTTCTCCAAGTCTAATACTGCTGCTGCTGCTGCTAAGTCACTTCAGTCGTGTCCAACTCTGTAGGACCCCATTGATGGCAGCCCACCAGGCTCTGCCGTCCCTGGGATTCTCCAGGCAAGAACACTGGAGTGGGTTGCCATTTCCTTCTCCAATGCATGAAAGTGAAAAGTCAAAGTGAAGTCGCTCAGTCGTGTCCGACTCTTCGAGACCCAGTGAACTGCAGCCTACCAGGCTCCTCCGTCCACGGGATTTTCCAGGCAAGAGTACTGGAGTGGGGTGCCATTGCCTTCTGCGGAGTCTAATATTGCTCACATGCAAATAAAAAAAGAAATACCAAAAAACATAACCATTTTCCAAAAACCTTGGACAAGTCGAGATGAACCTGTTTCATTTCACACAGATGAGTCTCATAAGTTAGGTGCTTTACTAATAAAATTGTCTGTCACACTGACAAATAAAAGCCTTATCTCTCCCCTCCAGCCTATAATCCATCCTCCATAATGTTATCAAAAATGTCTTTCTGAGACATGTCATTTCCTTACTTGAATAACCTTGATTTTTTTTCCTGTTTTATGGTAGATAATCTATACATTTCTTATGCTCCTTATACCCAGGTTCTTACTATCAGACTAACATCTTTGAAACTTCATCTTTGGTTACCAGTAAGGATATTGTATACTCCAATACTATAGTAACAGAAATTCAGTACCCAACATGCCATGTCCTTTCAAGTCTGTTAGTCAACCCACATACTCACACACCGAAATCTTTGTTCCTTTTAAATGTGTGGCTTACGTGCTACTTGCTTTGGGAACCCACCGTTTTCCTACCAGAGAGTTGAATCATACCTCTTTCACTTTTATTCAGTCCTCTATCACCCATTTCACAAGGATAAGGTCTGGGGTTTACTTTTTTACAACAAATATTTGTTTTGTCCTTAGGATATACCAGGAGGGTAAAAAATGACTTGTTAAAATTAGGTCCTTGAAGTAGACCATATCTGCAGGTTCTTTTAATTCTATAATTCATTTTATATGATATATTTTTAATGAGAAGGGCTTGAAGTGATTACTAGGAAATATGTCAGTTAGCAGCTGATATTACTATTTAGTGACATTTGAAATTACAAGAAAGATTTTGATTTACTCCTTATATATTTATGTTTCTCTTTTATACAGAGATTCTCACTTCAAAAGCTATGGAAGCTCTTCAGACTAACACATAAAATCTGGATCTCTAAGCAACTAAAATTTGGTGTGATGGTAAAAATGTTAGAGATTCATCTTAAAAATGCATATCTAAAAGCCAAAAGTTAAAAATGATGCTAATATATCAAATGACATAATTAAGGTATCAAATTATCTGCAAATTACTAAACAATAAGTTGAGTTAAGAGTATAAAAGAGTAAGATAAAGTATAATATTTGCTTAAAATAATAAGCTACACACATAAAATACCCAATATTCTAAGCAATTGAAAAATGGGCTAATATATTCTAGCATGGTATATCCATAAGATGGAGATTATGGAGGAATTCAAAATGGTGGCTTTGAAGAATGTTTAATGATCCTATAAAAGTGTTCATGGTACAAATAAAGGATGTGGTTTGAAAGATCTAATCAAAGATTTTTTTCAAGGGGGTTAGTGGTTTCTTTGGAGAAAGCTCCTTGTGGAATGGAAAGCATTGGGCACTGGGAGCTCAGTCCAATAACAAACCTCAGCTCTCAGATAGGAGAGCCATTCAGAAGGGAACATGGCGCCTGCTACTTAAATGCATTCCCAGGGACAAATCTTTGGACCTTGGGGAGAGCAGAGAGCTGGAAGGTAAAAGATATTGCATGTAATTCTGTACAATATCAGGAATGAAGGGAGCAAATTTAATGTCAGTGGAGCAGCTGTAGAGGCATGGCCTTGTGGTGTCCACCTGATTCGCTGGGGAGCAGCCAGACCCACTGAGCCTTGGGGATGCAGAGAACTGCCTAGACGGGTAGGGGAGACGTGATTCCAACAAAGGGGGGCTTGTTCTTTTGAGACACCTTAGGGATACTCTGAAATAATAAGATGGGTTGCATAAACAACTACTTTAGCAAATGTGTGGAAAGCTAATGAAATTAAAAATTTTATAGCTAACATAACCTCATTCATAGCCATAGGCTGGTAAGATCTGGAAACATTTAAGGTAAAGATTCCTTTAAAAAAAAAAAGTATTATATAGGTATTGGAGAAAAAGATTTAGAAGGTTCATTTGTCATAAACACATTATAAGTAATGGTGTGGGTTGTATAAAAAGAAATAAAGTGAAATTAAAAAAGCAACAGAACAAAAAATTCAAAATAAACTTTGGCTTTCACAGTCAAAAGACTCTCACAAGGAGACGATCGTTTCACTGTTATGCCAGCTTGGTTAGGGTTTGCCTGAAGTAGATAACCACAGTTTTCATTGGAACAGGGATGTTGGTGATTCTAGAAATATTTCACGAGAGGATAGATTCCAAAACCAGAATGGCAAGCCTAAAAAAGATGATGCTTAGAGAGGGCATGCCAGTTATTCCCCAAAGTGAAAACAATTTCAAGGAAAAAAAATTAGCAGAAATTTCTTACTCAGAATTGAGAGCGAAAGGTGGGCAGTACAGACAGGCAGACAAACAGATCCTTATAAAGACGGGTTTCTAAATGACCAGAGCTCCCTCGTGACGTATCAGGCTGCCTTGAAAGGCAATATGTGTTAGGTCATTCTACATTCCCAGGAAGAGCTATCAGGTCTGTGATCAAGGCAGTCTCTGTGCTGGGCCAATGATTAGGCTAAAGGATGTCTATGTTCCTTCCAGTTCTAAGATTCAAAATTCTCTGGGTTTTGTTGGCTGAAAACAGCATTACTTGGAATTATTGTAATTTTCTAATCTTCCCTGAAGTCATACAGTTTATTTAATTAGTCATTATCTTTTAAGCTTTATAAGATATAAATCTATTCCTGATGGGAGTATGAAATATGACACAAGTGGATAGAAGTAATATTTTAATCTAAGGTAAAGTTGAAATCCTTGATTTAGTTCTGTAAATATTCTGGAGTCCAGAATTTGTAGCCAGTGGCTGCATCTTGTCCTGCTCATAAAGGGTTCTGAAATACAGTAGTTTGAGGTCAGTACCCTTATAGAAGTAGCAACAGATCCAGATAACATTTCACAGAGAATCAGAGTTATATTGCTCTGAGCTTAGAGTATACAGAGCTGCAGCTCCAAACATGATTTTGTGCTTTATGAGCTAATGTAATTATTCCATTCAGTATGACCAGTGGAAATTAAAAAGCAGGAAGAGTTCTTTATATATATATATTTTTTCAGTTGATGGGAGTGCCATTGTAGGGGGGGGGTTGGTGGTTGGGAGGGAGGAACTGACTCATTACTGTCTCCTTGATGCCAGAGCTGTGATGAGGCACACTGGACCTCATGGCATTTTCATGCGAACTAGACAGGCATGAGGTCTCTATTCTGTAAATGAGAAAGCTGACAGTCAACCACAGTTTAGTCAAATGAAGAGCCCAAATTAAAACACAGCTCTCCTAAATTAAAATTTGTCCTCTTTCAAAACAATGATAATGATAATTAATATTTTTCAATGTTGTGTTTCAATTCTTGTATCCAGAAGCCATTTCTACTATATTCAGAAATTGTTCAAGTGGCCTAAGATCAAGATTCAGATGGAAAGAATCGAGACCAAATGCATCATTTTACCCATTTCAAAACAGTCTGGACTTCATGCAAAAATAAAACCTTTAAAAAACAAGCTCAAAGATTGAGAATAAGAGCACATAAACAGTTTCCCAGTAAAGAAAGCGTGCTCCAAGATCATTGTAGACAGTATGGAAATTTCAAAGGGTAGCAAAAAAGTGCTCTGATGCCCAAAGTGAATAACAGGATGTGTGACTAAAGCTGCTGACCTACGACCAGCGAGCTCACCTCAGAACCCAGGAGCCGCTGACGTGATGTTTCGCTTTCTTTCTCTTTCCTCTTCCTCTCTTTGTCCTCATTTTTCATTCCACCCTCTGCCTCCGTTCTGTTTCCTCCCCTTCCATACTTTCTGTCCTCCTTTATTGTTTCTTTAATTGACCTTAATACGAAACTCAAGTAATTAAAAATTTGTTAAGTATCCTGAAAATGTCTGTCTACTTCTGTTCTTCATGTTCAGGGCATATAGGTGCAATCTGTTTCTTTCTCTGGTAGTTTGATTGTCACACTGATTCTTCTGAGCCACACTCCACCTACCCTAGAATCGTGTGTGTGCGTGTGTGTGTGTATTGTCAACAGGGAGGCAAAAGCACAATGTCAATACTCTGTAAGAAAGAAAATGTTCCTTACCCCTCCCTGACTTAGGAGTACTTCCTGGTATGCAGGCTCAGAGTACACCCAGCAGCACGGAATGATCTCCTACGGCATTTTACAGGAACAACGTCAATAGAAGAATGGCATCCAAGAGGATTCAAATAACCTCTTGTTTAAAATTTTCCTGCCTAAAGGGACTCTATTCTTTGTAACGCACATACAGTCTAAATATGTTATCTTTGGATGGAGAAGTCCGTTGTTAAAAGCCTCAGGAACAAATGCTCTTGTTGATCTTAGCCAAAGGATAAAGAGCTATGAACACAATGCTGGAGTTGATAGTGCTCCCAGCCACACAGAACTACTTTAGAGAACCTGTATATGAATTCTGGATCTTCTTGGCTGATGACATGGAATACTTCACTTAACCTCATGATTTTATGTTTCAGAATGAAAACATTGTGCTTTTAACCCTCAGGGTAACAGGGCAAATGGTGGGGAGATTAAGCACAAGCATCCACCACCTATACATAGAGAATTGGCCCTCAGACTTCTGGGATAATTTTGACTTATTAATATTGTCCATAGTATGCATTTATTGACTTCTTCAAAAATATTCATAGAATGCCATCTTAATACTAATCAGGACCGGGACCTATAATGATTACAAACTTAAATACTGAAATATTAGAAATACAAAATAAGTTCCTGCCCCAAGGCTAAAGCTTTGGGAGAGAGGAGACAGCCGCAGGCTTAGAATTCAACTACTTCTGTCACTTGGTCTCTGAGTGATTTTGGGCAAATCACTTCAGCCTTCTAAACTCTCCCTTTGTGTGTGTGCTCAGTCGCTCAGTCGTGTCCAACTCTTTGGAACCCCATGGACTGTAGCCCACCAGACTCCTCTGTCCATGGGATTATCTTGGCAAGAATACTGGAGTGGGTTGCCATTTCTTCCTCCAGGAGATCTTCCCCACCCAGGATTGAACCTGCCTCTTCTGTTTTTCCTGCATTGGTAGGCAGATTCTTTACCATGAGTAACCTGGGAAGCCCCAAAACTCTCACTTTGCCTTCTACCAAACAGTGATTGCATCCTCCTCCCAAGACATTGTGAGAACAGGTGAGAAAATGTGAGACAAAGTGCCCTGGGTGCTATGACCACACAACAGAGCACTGTAACCAAAGCATTCACACACTCTAGTGCAGGAAGCAATGTGCGGTCCCAGGAAACAATGAGGAAGAATCAAGGGGCTCTTCAAAGAGGCAAATGATGATTTCCCAAAACTGTGTGCTATGGGCTCAGAAAAGAGAGAATTTGCGATTGGTGAGGTCACGAAAGGCTTTCTGGGGAGGATAGGTGGCAGAGAAAGGAAACAAAAATGAATTAAGGATGAGCAGCATGCAGATAGGCCTTGGTCCCATGGTAACTAATGTGAAAACTGAGGCTCAGAAATGATATATGATATGCCTGAGGCCACACTAGAACCAGTAAGTAGCAACATCTACTTTAAAAGCCATTTTACTCATTTATTTAATTACAATGTTCAGGCACTTGAGATACTTAGCAAGGGGTTCTGTGTGTGTGTGTGTGTGTGTGTGTGTGTGTGTGTGTTTCAGGCATAACTTGAATGAGGAAAGCAAGGTCATCATGGAAAAAAACCCCAAAAAACCTAATAAGCAATGTCCTCTACTTGTAACATATTTGAGGGACTGTGTCTGAGAACTCCAGCTGGATAGAAGTGTGCCCTGTGAAGGAGGAAACAAGGCAGTGCATGTCTACTGGGACCTGGGAGCAATCTCAAGAAGTTTGAACATCTTCCACTATGAAATAAAGTCTCCTCGAAAAGTCTTTCAACAGGAGCGTGATCTAATCAAGATGGTTTGGGGAAGGCTGGTTTGGCATCACATAAAAGAACTGAATGGGTAAGATGCAGAGAACAAAAAAAAGCTGTTGACCTATGGTGATGTGGCTCTGGCTGAGGGTAGAGATCAAAGGAAAGGAACAGAGATGAAGGAAATGCTGGGACAACCGAGTGAATGATGGCAATTGGGAGTTGAAGGAGGTGGCTCTGTTAACAGATGACTGCAGGGACTTCCCTGGTGGTCCAGTGATTAACACTTAGCTTTCCAACACAGAAGGTGGGGGTTCGATCCCTGTTTGGGGAAATAAGATCCACATGTCTCAGGGCCAAAAAAACTTAAAACATAAAACAGAAGCAATGTTGTAACAAATTGAATAAAGCCTTTAAAAACTGGTCTACATCAAAAAACTTTAAAAACAAAACCAAATCTGTAAGCTTCAAGCTCAGGTGGCCAGAAGGAATGATGGCTATATGAGTAGAAATGGAGACATCTTGAGGCTGCTGATTTTGCAGGAAAGAGAAGCCTGCTGACCAACACAGAGTTCAAGTGACAAGACAGTCAGATGCAATGTCCAAAAAGTAGTCATAGTAAGACAAGCGGTCTGATTACAGACAGTCTCTGTAGGAGTCCAAGATCATATTGTGGGTGTGCAGGATTTCCATGGAAGAGAGAAACTCAGGGACAAAATGATCAAGAATTACCCCTTGGGAAATACCCAGTGTCCAGCTGTGAATACTGAAAACTTTTATCGATAATGATGACAAAATATTGACTGGAATTTGGGGGGGTTTTTTGCCTTCAGCAAAGCTTGAAAACAGTGGACAAGCATCTAGAGGGACAGAATTGGTCTTCTGACATGTTTATTTCATTCTTACTTGATTGTAGTCAACAACTATCCTCATATAAATCAGAATTTCATGTGGGGCTTGTTTTCTTTCTAACCAAGTGGTGAGATGATACAAAAGTAGCCAACTCTTACCATCTTGAACTTCACTGGCAGTTCAGTTCAGTTGCTCAGCTGTGTCCGACTCTTTGCGACCCCATAAATCACACCACGCCAGGCCTCCCTGTCCATCACCAACTCCCGGAGTTCACCGAGACTCACATCCATCAAGTCAATGATGCCATCCAGCCATCTCATCCTCTGTCGTCCCCTTCTCCTCCTGCCCCTAATCCCTCCCAGCATCAGAGTCTTTTCCAATGAGTCAATTCTTCGCGTGAGGTGGCCAAAGTACTGGAGTTTCAGCTTTAGCATCATTCCCTCCAAAGAAATCCCAGGGCTGATCTCCTTCAGAATGGACTGGTTGGATCTCCTTGCAGTCCAAGGGACTCTCAGGAGTCTTCTCCAACACCACAGTTCAAAAGCATCAACTCTTTGGTGCTCAGCCTTCTTTACAGTCCAACTCTCACATCCATACATGACCACAGGAAAAACCATAGCCTTGACTAGATGGACCTTTGTTGGCACAGTAATGTCTCTGCTTTTGAATATACTATCTAGGTTGGTCATAACTTTCCTTCCAAGGAGTAAGCGTCTTTTAATTTCATGGCTGCAGTCACCATCAAAAAGAACCCGAATATGTTCATATTCATATTGGTTTAGGTCAATTGCCAACACAGTTGAGCCTGAGCATCCAGCCTTTAAGGAATGAAGATTCATTCCTAACGGCTCATTATCTAAAAGGACAGAATGGCTTTGAAATGTAGTCTAAGAACCATTAATGGCAAAGAAAAGTTCTACTCAAATGATTAACTACTTGACCAGTTCACTACATGAGGAATGGGGATTCATACTTTCTGAACAACATCTGTCTGTTCAGCAATTAAGTATGGACGAAGGGGCTTTTTTTTTTCTTATTGGTGTATAGTTGCTTTACAATGTTCTGATAGTTTCTGCTGTAAAGCAAAGGGAATCAGCCACACGTATACATATATCCCCTTTTTCGGACTTCCTTCTCATTTAGGTAACCACAGAGTATTGAATAGTTCCCTGTGCTATATAGTTAAGTATCATTAGTTATCTATTATATAGTAGTGTATATATGCTAATCCAAATCTCCCATTTCACCCTACCCTTACTCTTTTCCCTCCCTAGGTATCCATACATTTGTTCTCTATGTCTGTGTCTCTAGTTGTGATTTGCAAATAAGTTCATCTATACTATTTTTCTAGATTCCATATATATTCCATTAATATGCGATATTTGTTTTTCTGACCTTCACTTTATATGATAGTCTCTAGGTCCATCCATATCTCTTCAAATGGCACAGTTTCTGAACAAAGGGGCTTTTTTGTATGATTTTTTTTACCTTTACTGGTTTATTCATGCTGTGATAGCGATTACATATTTAAAATGTTGCTACTTAGGTATACAGAGTGAAATCTAATTTAATTCCTATTCCAGCAGACCCTCATGAAAACATAGGAATGTAAACAACTTCGATGTTGTACAGGAAGTTACTATGCAGTATCCAATGTGAGACTCTGCCTGTGTGCTTACACACACACAGATACACACATACAGATACAGATGTTTGCACACACACAGATATACACACACACAGAAACGCACACACACATCACTAGCTGTCTCTGTGCTAAGTCTGCAGCTGGCCTCAACTTCCTGTTCAGAATGCTCAAAGAATAATCATATCTGAAGATGAAGGAGAATGAGTCACACTGAGGGAAAATGTCTTCAGTAGAAAGGGGGCATAAATATTTGTCTTCAAGATGCTTGTAAAGAAGGAGCAAAAGAGTAATCATTTCACAGAGATGCCATCTGTGCTGCTGGCATAGCCAAGCCAAGTAGCCCCGGGCTTCCCAGGTGGCCTGGAGAAGCAGCCCCTCTCCCCCGCCTTCCTGGTTCTCAGAGCCCCATTTTCGGAGTTTTTCCCTCGGGGCTTATGTTCCACTGACCCATAAATGTTCACTGTAATTATACCAATTTTCCCCTCCACACATGGCTCACCACTCTTCTTGTCTGTCTTTTTAAAAAAAAATAGTTTTCAAAACAGCATGCTTTACAGCAAAAACCTCTGCTAAAAAGGTACATAATAAAAGTAACAACATAGTTATTTAAGGCATTTAAAACTCTTAGTAATAATATAAATTAAAAATGAATTTATTACACCAAAAAAAAAAATCCAAGAATGAATTCAAGTACTTGATGGGTAGAAGGGAAAGAAAAATCAGACAGAAGCTGGTCCAGTGGGCAGCCTGGCTCTTGACCAGCCTGGAGTGGAATCCCTGAGCAGCTGAGTTTTTCTGGAGAAAGGCTACTGAGCTGCCCCAGTCCATACCTAACACCCCTCTGTCCACTGAGAGGCACTCCTGGGTGTCTTTGAGATTTAGTTTCTTCATCTGCAGCAGGAGGCCTCCTGTCCTGAGGGGGTGAGGTTGGGGAGATTAGGTGAGAACAGTGGAAACCTTTGCTATCCATTGTTCTCTGAGAATGTTTTCTATTGGAATTATCTCCTGAAGTCACAGAGGCTAAAGTCAAAGGTCAACCTTCTTTCTCAATAAATATTGACAGGCATAGTTCAATAGGTAGCTCCTTCAATGTCCAACAGAGGTTTCAGTTTCTCTGGAAATCTGTAATAGAGGAGCCTCCGTATGTGAAAGTAATAAGAGGCAGCTGGTCTGTCTCTGTGGGTGAAGAGGAAGGGGAAAAATAAGGTCTGAGAAAAGTGGCAAGATGCTGGGAACATCTCCTCCTTGGTGACCCCCACACTGGTCCTACTGAGAGGAGACCTGGGTGGGTGAGATCCTTCATGAGGCATTGTCAACTACAAAACTGTCACTTGCCACGGGCACTTGCCCTCAACCTCTGAGGATCAAATCACATGCTGCTACAGCTGCTGACCTTCAATGCCCCTTGAAGGGGGTTCAGGCTGGAGATCACGGCTGAGGCACTCTGTGCCCTGGAAAACTGGCAGAACAGGTCTTCAGATAGTTATATATTTTCAGGAGCTGATATTACAAGCTCAATTCTTGCATCTCCTCCTATCTAGAAAAGCTCTTAATCCCTTCACGGTGACATCAGCTCCTCCAGACTAGGGGAAACTTTTGCAAAGATGAGTGCTTAATTGTAAGAACTCCCCCTTCATCAAAATCACATATATATTGACCTACACCCCCTATCTCTTCAGAGAAATTTCTCAGAGCTATCTGAGGGGCTGTCTCCTGGGCTGTACTCCTCATTTTGTCCCAAATAACTTGCAACTCTCACATTGTGCATTTTTTAAAGTATAGCACTTACCTCTGTGGCTAAAGGGTAGAAGTGGAAAGATGAAGCTCCCTTTCCTAAAGCTTTTATGAAAATGCTGCAACAAGGAAATCTATTAAATACAGGTTGAATATGTACATCTGTTCTGTTAAAATAGGACTCAAATATGACATAAAATATTAGAGTAGATGGCCATAAAAAAAGAATGAAATATTGCCATTTGCAGAAACATAGATGGACCTAGAGATTATCATACTAAATGAAGACAGGAAGACCTATATCACATGATACCACTTACATGTGGAATCTAGAATATGATGCAAATGAACCTATTGACAAAATAGAAACAGACTCACTGACATAGAGGACAGACTGCTCCGCAGTCACCATAGCCCTGCTTATTGTTGCCAAGGAGGAGGGGCGGTGGGGGAGGAATAGACCAGGATGGTTTGGGACTAGCAGATGCAAACTATTATATACAGAATGGACAAAACAAGGTCCTACTGTACAGCACAGGGAACTATGCTTAATACCCTACAATAAACCATAATGGAAAAGAATATGAAAAGGAACATATGCATGTGTGTGTATATATATATATATATATATATATATATATATTATTTAATTAATTTTCTGTATACCAGAAACTAACACAACATTGTAAATCAACTATATTTCAGTTAAAAAAAAAATCAGAGCAGCAATCAACCAATCCAGTCTCCTAGTTCACAGAAGGGAAATTTGTCTCAAGCCACATCACTGGGTAAACACACTGCTGGTACAAGGCTTTACTCCACATTACTACTCTGGTTCACAAGCTGATGTTACAGCTTGGATTGCATCTCCCCAAATAAATATATTTTAGTCCTAATCCCTATAGCCTCAGAATGTGACTGTCTTTAGAAATAGGGTCTTTAGAGGTAACCAAGGTAAAGTCATTAGGGTGGGTCCCCATCCAACAGGATCAGTGTCCTCATATGAAGAGATAAGGACAGAGGGAAAAGACAGTCATCCACAACCAAGGAGACAGGCTTGGAACATACTTCCCTAGTACCTTCAGAGGTAACATGGCCCTGCTGACATCTTGAATTCAGACTTCTGGCTTCCACAAATGTGGGACAATATATTTCTGTTGTCCTTGGCCATCTATTTTATGATACTTTGCTATGGCAGCCCTATGAAACTAATACATCTGCCAATCAGAATTTTAGTCAAATAATAGACTGGGAGGGAGGGAGGGTTTGGTTTCTTGGGAGGCATTTTTATATCACAGGAATCACTTAACATCATAACTTTGAAAAATAAATGCACTTCAAATATTGTCTTCGGTGCAAAGGTCCATAGAAATCCAATTACACAAATTTACAGTCCAGAGAAAGGGAAAAATCAAATTACTATTCATAGAAATTTAAGCAGGGTTTATGACTGGAAAAATCAACAGGGCTATAGTGCCTGTGGAGCAGTGTGACTAAGAACGCAGCCTCAGGTGTCAGGCTGCCTGGGTTTGGGTCTTATCTCTGCCATTTGCTAAGTGTGTAATCTACAGAAAGCTGCAGAGACTCACTGCTTTTTCAATTTCCTCAAGAAGTGTGTTGTGCAGACTCTCAGAGATAGCAAATTTGAAGCCGTCAGAATGGCATTTCACCTATGATGACTATTAACTGAATTTTAGCAATTATTATGATTACTAATGGTAGAGAATTGCTTTCATTTTTTAAAACTATTTAAAAGCTAACACTTTAAAGTTAAAAATGAAAATATATTTTTAGATGAAACTTACTTTATGTTTTATTTTTATTTTTTTGTTTTTTTTATTTTTTTTAATTTATTCCATATCTATTATTCTGGAGCACTTCATTTATTGTAAAGAAATATAAGACTTAGATACCAAATATGAAGATACTATTCAAAAACACAGATAGCCAACTAAGCTAACTAGTTACCCATAAAATTACAAAATATTTTATGTACAAAGTCATTCTTTTCATAAAATTGGAAATATTTCAAGAAATAAGGTTACTGCACTCTGATATGAACCATACCTATCATAATACCGAACCACTGGTGAATAAAATAAGCTGATCTTCTCTACTGCTATTGTTCAGAATTGGTTGCAGGGATGGAAATTCAATTTCCTGGTCACACACTTCTGAGCTGTATCGATTGGTTGGGCCAAACCTAAATTGCAGAGCTTGGTAGATGCAGGAGAGAAAAATGTCTGAAAAGTCAATCCAGTCAGAAGTCGAAGCTACTGAAAAAGTAAAAAGAGGTAAACCCTCCACCCAGGGAAATGGAGAATCCTGTTGCTTATGGGAAATAGGAATAATTGTTATGAACAAATCTAGAAATTAGATTAATTGGTATCATGGTCATGTCAAGAACATGCCAAAGCAGACAGAAGGCAATCTGCTGAACGGCAAAGCTATACTCTGTGAAATCTGGGGAGACAGTTCCTGAGAGAGCCAGTCACTGGCATGGGAGAACAAGCTATTTAGATTCTCCAGGTAAATGAAATCTTCTGGAGAGTTATTGTATTGTGCTTGAGCTATTAAACCCTCCTTGTAACATAACATTTTATACTGACCCCCCCTTTTTTTTAAATGAGGGCTTTTAGCAATATATCTACCTTCCATATTCCTGAGGATCACACTTGAACCTTGGAACAAACAGAGGCCTGATAATACACCCAGAGACAATCAGACTTCATCCTGAAACAAAGGGACCACTCTTGGCACAGATTCACAGATTTATTTGTGGAAATTCCCAGGTTGAGGACAGAGCCTCCTGTCTTGGCATTCCAACAGGGAATAGCTCAAACACCACTCTTACCTGCCCCCCTCGCCCCCACCACCATGCAGGCTTCCAGAATGTCAGGCTCTGCTCTAAGGACCTCACCCACATTGACATATATCCTCCTAACAAAGTTACAGCAGGTACTATGATTAACCTTATTAAAAAATACATTATTTTTAATTGTGGTTAAAAAAAACCAACAAAATATATAATTTTTAGTGTTTTGTAGTGTTAAGTATATTCACAAATTCTGTGCAATAGATATCCAGAATTTGTCATCCTGCCAAATTAGAACTCTGAATCCATTAAACAACTATGATTATTCACATTTGAGGTAGGAGAAAAATGAGGTATGGAGATGTTAGATAACTTTTGCAAGGTCACATAGCTAGTAAGTGACAGAGGCATAATTTAGAAGCATGTCGTTTGTCTCCGACACTTGGAGTCTTAACTGTTTAGCTACGTGCTTTGCCACCCAGTTGTGTCTCACTCTTGTAATTCCATGGACTGTAGCCCAACATGCTCCTCTGTCCATAGAATTTTCCAGGCAAGAATACTGGAGTGGGTTGCCATTCCTACTCCAGGGGATCTTCCTGACCCAGGGATCAAACCCATGTCTCCTGAGTCTCCTGCATCGGCAGGCAGATTCTTTACCACTAGTGCCACCTGGGAAGCCCCAGGAAAGTTGAGAGGAAGTATCAGAATGTGAAAAGGAAATAAAGTGTACACATAGGTGTATGTGCATGGATAGGGGGACAATAGAAGCAGAGAGACCTTAATTGGGCCAGAGCTAACAGCCTGGGCCATCCTTGCCACCACCGCCCTACTCAGGTCTAGACAACCATCATTTGGGCTAAAGTAACTAGGGCTTATGGAGAAGGCAATACTCCAGTACTCTTGCCTGGCAAATCCCATGGACAGAGGAGCCTGGTAGGCCGCAGTCCATGGGGTTGAGAGGAGTCGGACATGACTGAGCGACTTCACTTTCATGCATTGGAGAAGGAAATGGCAACCCACTCCAGTGTTCTTGCCTGGAGGATCCCAGGGACGGGGAGCCTGGTGGGCTGCCATCTATGGGGTCACACAGAGTTGGACACGACTGAAGCGACTTAGCAGCAGCAGCAGCAGCAACTATGGCTTAACTGGCTCTCAACATCTAAACCCCAGTCCTGCCATCTCTTACCTACATCAGAGCCAGGATGATCCTTCAAAATCTGATGGAGCCACAGCTCCATTTTCTCTCTTCTCTGATTTTTCCTATTAATCATTATATCACATATATATCCCCTTCACTCCCCCAGCTAAATTCATATGTTGAAACCCTAATCCCCAATGTATGTGTGAGGTGGTTAAGGTTGAATGAGGTCATGGGGATGAGGCCCTCATGATGGGATTAGTGCCCTTCTAAGAAGAGACAGCACAGATCTTGTCCCTCTCTCTCCACCATGGCAAGAAGGCAGCTGTCTGAAACTCAGGAATTGAGCCCTTACCAGAAACTGACCAGGCTGGCACCCTGATCTCAGGTTTCCAGCCTCCAGAACTGCGACAAAATAAACGTCTTTTGTTTAAGCCCTCTGTCTGTGGCATTTTGCCAAGGCAATGCAAGTTGACTAAGGCATTTCCTGCATCATTTCTCAAAGCACTGCATATCCTTCCTATACAGGAATTATCCCAGCATAGAAGTAGTTACAGACGACTATAACTTTTAATTAGTCACTAAATATCAGGTTCAACAGAGAAGGAAGTGTATTTCTTTCTTTAAGTAAGTGTTCAACAATTCTTTGTTGAATGAATAAATGCTAAAATGTGCTATAGGGAATTTCCAGATCAAAAATGAGTTGAAGGCTCAATTCAACTTGATCATCTTACCCTATGTAAGCATGTGCACGCATCTCCCCTGCTATTTATAACCGAAGGTATTTTCTTTGAGGGAGGCACTAATAAACGAAAGGTCATTTTGTTCTGCTGATTGCTTGGGAGTTAAAAGATGGATGAGTACAAGGAGAGAGGTAGAGGGCTAAATTCCATTCAGTTAAAAAAATCTGAAACTCCTATGAGCAGCTTTTGGATGAGGAGAGATATAGAAGATGAGGAGGGGAGAGAAGGGCCAAGGAAATGGCAGAAAGCTAGCACTTTCGTTGTAGACATGACTGGGTAACTTACTTTAGAAGGCTGTGAACATCTACTTTATTATTTTTTTATTGGACTATCATTGACTTACAATGTTGTGTTAGTTTCTGGTGTACAGAAAAGTACTCAATCGTGTGTATATATATATATATGTCATATCTCACACATATATCATATATCACATATATATGACTGATCACTTTGCTGTACACTAGAAGCTAACATATATATATTATATACTTTTCAGATTCTTTTCTATTATGTTATCAAAATATATTGAATATAGTCCTCTGTGCTACACAGTAGGTTCCTATTGATTATTTTACATATAGTAGTGTATGTATGTTAATCCCAAGCTCCTAATTTATTCTTCCCACCTCTTTAGTAATCATATTTTTCCCCCTATGTCTGTGGGTCTTTTTCTGTTTTGTAAATACATTTACAGATTTCTACATATAAGTGCTATCATATGATATTTATGTTTCTCTGACTTATTTCACTTAGTATGATAATCTCTGGGTAAGACTATGAACATCAAAATACTATTCACTTCACATTTTTTGTGAGTGTAAATTACATTTATTTCTTCAAATCATCAGAGAGGTCAGATACATACCTAAATATCATATGTGGATGAGTATCCTTTCATGGGGGGAAAAATGGCTGGTGTTCAGGAAAATGAAGCAAGAGACTCAGTTCTACCACTGGCCTCTGTGGTAGTGATGGCTGCTGTGAGCTATTTCCTCAACTGAACAACTTCTGCTGAGCCAGAGACTTGGGACCTGATGTGATCAGGAGACAGGCGCTGAGTCCCCTGGAAATTCTTGAAGGCTTTGGAGAGAATATGGGACTTTTCACAAGCTGCACAATGGGGTTTTATCTAGATCTTAGAAAACAGGATGAACTCAGTCCTATGAGGGAGAATTTCCACGTATTATAAACAATAAAAAGCTCAGCTGAAGTTTAACCTGGTAGCAACTAGAAAACAAGCTTCTGGCTGTTCTTGAGCAGATGAAAGTTCATATTCACACACCCAAGTAACCACCAACACCCCTGCCCTAAACAGATGAACAGTTCAATCGGTAACCTTGGGGGTCCGATTTAATCTCGGAGCTCTGTTAATTGCAGAGTATGATTACAAAGGATTTTATGAGGATGTATTATATAAATGCTGACATTCAACAGCGAGAGAACTTTAAGGAAATAGGAACATGCAATAAGATTGTATGGAATATTCCTGGAGACCATCAGAATTAGGAGGACTTGATTAATTGAACAAAACAAGAAATGATATCTCATTTTTGGTTGGGTGTGTAAGTGAGAACCTGAAACACAGGCTTCATCATGAAAGGAAGTTTGTAAAGGAAACTCGTGGTATGGGATAAATCAACGGTCACTGGGCGAAAAAAAAAAAAAAAAATACAGGAAATGACTGACTTTTAGAGTTTATGCTTGGGTGAATGATGACAAATATAGTAAACCTTTGGTCTATATCATGCAATAAATGTGTGAACAAATCTTTATTTGTTCTGCTTTTGCTGGGGAAATCAACTGCCTAGATAAAACAAAGAAAAGACTTGTATCAGACAGTCCTGAGTAACTGTAGAGGTTTGGCAGTCTGATATCATTGTTGTTGTTCTGTTACTAAGTTGTTTCTGACTCTTGGAGATTCCATGGGCTGCAGCATGCCAGGCTTCCCTGTCCTTCACTGTCTCCCACAGTTTTCTCAAACTCATGTGCATTGAGTTGATGATGCCACCCAACCATCTCATCCTCTGTCGTCCCCTTCTCCTCCTGCGCTCAATCCTTCCCAGCATCAGAGTCTTTTCCAATGAGTCAGCTCTTCACATCAAGTGACCAAAGCGTTGGAGCTTCAGCTTCAGCAGCAGTCTTTCCAGTGAATATTCACTGTTGATTTCCTTTAGGATTGACTGGTTTGATCTCCTTGCAGTCCAAGGAATTCTCGAGTCATCTCCAGTACCACAATTCAAATGCATCAATTCTTTGGTGCTTTCTTTCTTTATGGTACAACTCTCACATCTGTACATGACTACTGGAAAAACCATAGCTTTGACTATAGGGAGCTTTGTTCTCAAAGTAATGTCTCTGCTTTTTAATACACTATCTAGGTTTAAAGTGAAAGTGAAGTCGCTCAGTCATGTCTGATTCTTTGCGACCCCACGGACTGTAGGCTACCAGGTTCCTCCATTCGTGGGATTTTCCAGGCAAGAATACTGGAGTGGGTTGCCATTTCCTTCTCCAGGAGATCTTCCCAACACAGGAATTGAACCCAGGTCTCCCACATTGTAGGCAGATGCTTTACTGTCTGAGCCACCAGGGAAGTCCCCCTATCTAGGCTTGGGGCATAGCTTTTCTTTCAAGGAGCAAGCATCTTTCAATTCTGTGGCTGCAGTCACCATCCGTGGTGATTTTGAATCCCATGATAAAATCAGCCACTGTTTCCACTTTTTCTGCTATCATTAGCAGGAAACAATTTTGATACTAATGGTGGTATAGGGTATCTTGCAATTTAGTTATAAATACAAATTCCTAATTGCACTCCAAGCTGACAGCACACGTCTCCAAGCCTATTGCTGTGTGTCTCCAGAGCACACTGTCCAGAGAGATCAGCTTTGCCTTAAAGGAGTTTAAACCACCACCAGAGGCAGACATATAATATTCCACTTACATAAGTCCAGGATGGGGAAAGTAAGGATTAGTCAATAAATAGTATCTGGAAGCAAGGGTCTATATAGAACTGAGTGAGGTTTAGTCACTAGAAATGAAAATGAAGACTCAACTCACTGAGTTTTTTTACTCTGCTCTATAGCGAAGAACAGCTTCCTGCATGTTTCCAATCTGAATACTAACTAAAGAGTACCCTCTAGTGGCCTTCTGAGGGAACTACAAAACCTGGGAATGCCGAATAAACACTGAGAAAGATCAGAAAGGAATGGCTGCCCACTCAGTATTCTAGCTTGGAGAATTCCATGGACTGTACAGTCCATGGGGTCGCAAAGAGTTTGGACACAACTGAGCAACTTAAAAAAATGACAAAATAAGAAACTAAATAAAAATAAAGATAAATAAAAAATATTGATAAAGAAAAATGAAGAAATATAAAAATGATAAGAATATCTGTTTAATTTTTCTTTAGTTCAAGGGGAAATAACCGATCACTGGGTACAGAAAGTGCTGATACAGTGGCAAGTATACATTTGTGCTAAGTCTCTTCAGTCGTGTTTGACTGACTCTTTGTGACCCTATGGACTGTAGCCTGCCAGGCTCCTCTGTCCATGGGATTCTCCAGGCAAGAATACTGGAGTGGGTTGCCATGCCCTCCTCCAGGGGATTTTCCCAACACAGGGGTCGAACCGTGTCTCCTGCATGGCAAGGGGATTCTTTACCAACTGAGCCACCAGGGAAGCATGCCTGTTCTTAATTATCTAACCTAGATGAGGTTGCCAGTAGTTCCAAATGTATGACTGTTTACAATCAAAGCTCTAGAATAGGGACTCTTCTACTGATGTCAGATTGGCCTTATAATATAAAAATCCTTTATAGAAGTGATCAAAATACAATGAGCCTGAGAATTTGGGTTTTTCTTCACTATCCCTCACATCTTTTTCAATTAGCTGCTCCGTAGGTAGCTATATACTGGTACATACTATATACTAGAGCTATATACTATACAGCTGGTATAGAATTAATCAATTAGAGTCAATTAATCAATTAATCGGAGAAGGCAATGGCACCCCACTCCAGTACTTTTGCCTAGAAAATCCCATGGATGGAGGAGCCTGGTAGGCTGCAGTCCATGGGGTCGCTAGAGTGGGACACGACTGAGCAACTTCACTTTCACTTTTCACTTTCATGCATTGGAGAAGGAAATGGCAACCCACTCCAGTGTTCTTGCTTGGAGAATCCCAGGGATGGGGGAACCTGGTGGGCTGCTGTCTATGGGTTGTACAGAGTTGGACACGACTGAAGCGACTTAGCAGCAGCAGCAGCAATCAATTAATCAATTTAGAGTCAGAAGATCTGGGTAATTTCCTAGTTCCACAACCTTCAGTCTCTTTGACATTAGGCTAGTCACTTAACCTCTCTGAGACTCATTTTTTAAAAATATGTAGATTGTTGTTCTTCAGTCTCCCTGGGTTTGGGGGAAAGTATAGTGAAATATGTATAAAGTACTTTATAAATTCTAGTATGTTACATAAATATTAGCCACTATTAGTCTTGAAATCTCTAGATGAGGATGAGGTTGCAAAACATCATTTGTCCAGTTTATATATTGAATCAGCGACTGAACTCAGAACAAATATACCTTGTGTCCTAAAGTTTATCACTCTTGAAATCCTATTGTGTTGTTATTATTTTTCAGTAAGTAATATGGACTGATGACCCTAAATCATGAAATAGCTATAAATACACCATAATTAGGGCTTCCCTGGTCGCTCAGTGGTAAAGATTTTGTCTACAGGAGTTGCAGGAAACATGGGTTTGATCCTTGGGTCAAGAAGATTCCATGGAGGAGGGCATGGCAACCCACTGCAGTAGTCTTGCCCGGAGAATCCATGGACAGAGGAACCTGGTGGGCCACAGTCTATAAGTCACAAAGAAGTAAGCAACTTGGCATGCATACACATCATAATTAAATTTCACTCCATAATTAACTATTCTGAGTTATGAGAGACAAGCTTTTAAAAAGGACCAAATAGAAGGGGTTTAATAGATTAGACTTACTGACAGCATGATTATTATTTGAGAAAGATTTGTTTCCTAGGGACTAACTGTCTTCTATCTGGTGAACGCTATTTACCAAACTTTGAAATGGAGTGGAAATCAATTGACTTTTTTTTACATCAGTTAGCTTGAAAAGTGAAAGTGAAAGTCGCTCAGTTGTGTCTGACTCTTTGAGACCCCATGGACTGTAGCCTGCCAGGCTTCTCTGTCCATGGAAGTCTCCAGGCCAGAACACTGGAGTGGATAGCCTTTCCCTTATCCAGGGGATCTTCCCAATCTTGGGATAGAACCCAGGTCTCCCACAATGCAGGCAGATTCTTTACCAGCTGAGCCACAAGGGAAGCCCAAGAATACTGGAGTGGGCAGCCTATCCCTTCTCCAGTGATCTTCCCGATCTAGGAATCAAACCAGGGTCTCCTGCATTGCAGGCAGACTCATTATCAACTGAGCTATCCAGGAAGCCCAACTAGTTTCTGATTGATTAAATTTAAACTCTTTTTCAAGGAGCTTCATTAGACTGCAATCCCTCTGTTTTATTTTTCAAACCAGTAGGGTAGTAGACCCAAGGTCATGCCATTTGGAATGACATGGCGATGTTATAAATCTTGGTATTTAATTGGTACTTTTGTTTTTATGGATAATTGTTTTACAATGGGAAAATGTCCCTGAAAATTAGAGGACTGTTTCAAAACAAATCATTTACTCCAAACAATCCTGTTCTAGTCATTAATTACAGGAACAACAAACTCTTTCCTGCCAAGTCCTTATGGACTAGCTAAATTGAAACAGGAAATGCAGAACTCAGCGAAGTTTATTATTTTTTATTTCTAGCTTGGAGCAAGTTTATCCAAGATGCAGAATGAATTTAATGGGTTGTGCAATATGTAAATAGCAGTTCATTACATTTTCTTGTTTAAGGAAACAAAATTCAAAAGGAAAACATCCATAGGAGGTACAGAAATAAAGCAAGGATAGGCATTTCTGAAAATAACCCTCTGGAAAAAAAATTGTAACTCTCTTGAAACTTGTCTGAAAAACAAGGTACTTTGGAAGTTCTAAAACCTTTCTGTGTATTAGAATCAACTGGGCGTTTTGAAAAATCTTTATGCCCAGACTACAGTCCACAGCAATTAAAAGAGAACATCTGGAGTGGGCCCTAGATGTCTGCATTTTTAAAAAGTTATCTAGGTGGTGCCAATATTCACCAAATTTGAGAAACACTTCAGTTGAGAAATATCTTGAAGCATGAAAGTAATGTCTTTTTCTGGGACCAGTTATGATATGACCACAGATTATTGTTGCCACCTCCCTATTCTTATAACTGGAAGCTGTGAAGCTTCATTTTATAGGTATATATGCAGACGAAGAAGGCAGGCACAGGTTAGAAGCAGGAGTGATGGGGATTAAATCAATGGACCAGCAGGGAATGTATCAATAGAAAATGAGTTCAGGACTGCCCAGCAGGGACTGCAGGTGCAGACAAGCACATGGCCTGATGCCTTTAAGGAGCTGACCCCGAGTTAGGTGTGACCTTTACATTTACATCTGATGCATCTTATTCATGGTTTCTTCAGCACCAAGTTTACAACAATGTAAGAACAGGACTCATGCTGTGTTTGAGTGTTAAGTCACCAAGTTCTCCTTCCCTTTGGCATTTAAAGATGTTGGATGTTGGGGTGCTGCTATCAGTAAGTGTAGGAAAGGTCAGGATGAGTCATCTACCGCAGTCAACAAAGCCCAGAGGAGAGTGCAATGTGGTCCTTGGACTTCAAACATTTGAAAGACGACCATGGGAATGGTCAACTTCCAATCGAGCTGGGCAATTCATCCCAGCCTCAGTGTGGACTAAATTAAGGCCAGGCTTCCCGGGAAGTAGATACGGTGGTGGATGGTGCCCTACATACCCACCCGGTGGTCTGTGCCTGCATGTGGGTCCCCCAGCCTGTCAGGGTCGCACTCTACCATCTTCAGTCCCAGCCCACCCTCAGTCTTGGTTTAAGGCTTTCTTGGAGTACTCCTCCCACTGCTCATCACATCCGTTTTCTCCCTGGTTCTCTCCTCCCTTCTCATCAAAATGGACCTGTTCTCCATCTGGTTATCTCAGAATCTCTAATGTTAGCCAGTTCATTAAACCAGTGGTCCTCAGCCCAGGTTGCACACTCATATTCCTTGGAAATTTTATAAAAACATGAATATCTGGCTCATGGTAGACCAATTACATAAGAATCTCAGGAGATGCCCCACCACCGGTACTTTAATAAATAATAGAGTTGACAGGACATCATTTATGTGGCTTTTCCCCTTGAAACCATATGTGGATCTTACTGCAGCCTGAGGGGTTTAATGAAAGGAGTGACTCACTCAGCTTCTTGTCTTCTGGCCCTGCGGAGTTCCAGTTACCTTGGCTGGGCTAAAGCTGCCATGCTGACTGGCTAACCTGGGTGTGGCCACAGGCTTCCCTGGGCACACCTGAGTCACCTTCTTATTGTTCAGTTGCTCAGTCGTGTCTGACTCTGCAACCCTATGGACTGCAGCACATCAGGCTTCCCTGTCCTTTAATATCTCTCCGAGTTTGCCAGTTCTTGTCCATTGAGTTGATGATGCCATCCAACCATCTTATCCTTTGCCATCCCCTTCTCCTCCTGCCCTCAATCTTTCCCAGCATCAGGATCACCTTCTGGGGAGTTTGTAAACACTGGAGCAACACCACCACTTACAATAAGGGGCGCCTGCCAAAAGCATTGTTTCTTTAAAAAAAAAATAAGGTTTGGAGGCATCTGCCCAAGAGCTAATGGTGTGGTCATTGTCCTAATGGATTTTTAAGGAAGTGCAAAGTTCTCAGCTGATAGTCAATAAGATGTAACATTTAACAGATCTATTGCATTAGTGTAAAATTATAACCTTTTTTGATTCAAGTGTATTATTTGTTTTCTAAAAACTCAACAATCTGAAGTGTGAGAAAGACAGCTATTAAAATGACTACTTTCTGTTTAAACACTGTTTGGAAGTGTGGGTGGGGCATATTTGTCCCTGATTTTCTTTGGTGGGAGAAATTATGGAGATGGAGGGGAGGGGACAATAAAGGAAGGGATTTCCCAGCTCAGGTACCTGGATTGACAAGTGACTGGAGCGATAATGTCCTAAAGGCAGCCAACAAGACACTTTCCTGCCAGTTCTGTAAGTAAGATCAATGCTCCTAAGATCATTGCGTCTAAGACCAGGGTTTAAGCCTCTGAGACCTCTGGGTTCAACACCCTGCTTAGGTCAGGGAAAGCTGGCCATGCCCTGGGGCAGTGGGAGGGCTGCCACTACCCCTTCTCTGACCTTCCCTCTTCCTCTGGGAGGTGCTGGTATGGGCCCTGGGAGCGAGCACACACTAAACCTACACTCCTTTTCCACCCTGACCTGGGAACGGGGTCTTGGAGTTGCCTACCCAACTGGCCTCAACCAGTCAACTGGGCCCTTCCAGTCCCGTTCCCTATCTGGCCTCTAGGGGGCAGACATATCACTAGTGCGCACACTCCTGGGTCTGAGGGCTGGCTGCTGCTCAAGGGGTGAGGGTAGGTTTGCTGTCAGAACTTAGGCCTGTGGCGGGGCACATCCCCACACGTGCATAGAGGTGCCATACGGTTCCAGGTGAGCCAGCTGGAAAGAGCAGAATGGGTAGGCCACAGGCTGCTTCCCTCAACAGTGAGAGACTTGAAAATCCTAAATCTGAACCTGGCCTTAGGTGACTCAGTGGTAAAGAATCCACCTGCCAATGCAGGAGACACAGGATTGATCCCTGGGTCGGGAAGATGCTCTGGAGAAAGAAGTGGCAACCCAGTCCAGTATTCTTGTCTGGAAAATCTCACAGACAGAAGTACCTGGCAGGCTACAGTCCATGGAGTTGCAGAGTCAGATATGACTTAGTGACTGAACAACAAGAACAATTTCAGACTATAGGGAAGACATTTCTGTCAAAGTTGGATAGACTTTTGACACTGAGGGAGATGACAGAACCTAAACATTAAGCCTCTCTCTATTTGAACTTGACTTTCTAGATTATAGTATATAGGCTGATTTGTCAAGGAAGGAGGCTTGAGCTGCCTTGACTCAACAGTTTGCTAGTGTGACTCATAACTTTTAAATATTTAGATACATGGTATGTAGCCCTCCATCTGCTTTCTTATCTCACAACCTCACAAATTTCAGAAGCGGCCCTGCTCCAAGCCTTCACCCTAGACCCGCTGAAACAAAATGTCTCAGGCTGGGCTGGTAAATTTGAATTTCAACAAGCTCCTCAGATGATCTGTACCCACAATTCATTTACCAAACAATGCCGTCAACCCTTATCTCCTCTCTCCTTTTTCAAACTAAGTTCTCATGTCAACAAAGTAGTGCCGGGTAATCCATCTACTGGCATTGAGAGCAGACAAAGGAGAATGGATTATTTCAGAGTATGAGGCGCAGACCAAGTTCAATGGGTTGACTGGACCCCATGGCCTTGTGGCTTCCATTCTGATCTTTCTCAGTCCACATGGAGTGACTTCTCAAGGGTCACCCCAAGTTCAGCTCATTTCCTCCTCATCAGTAGGATTCTCTCACTTTTTAGATTGGCTTTTCTTTCCTACCAATTCCTGAGTCTACTTCTTTGGCCCAGTCTTCTGCTTTCTTTCTCTAATTCTAGGCCTTGAAGCCTAGAATTTTCATTTACCATAAAATGGTCTAGCCCAGAACTGCTTCATCTCTCCTGCCACGTGAGAAACAGGTCTTGTTTGCACAGAGCCTGTTGATACCTTGGCAGTGCATTTTGATCACCTGGGGAGCCTTAAAAACTTTTCAAGCCTGGGTTACATTCCAACGAATTAAATCCCAATCTGACTAGAATGTATGTTGTATGTGTGTGATAAAAGTATGGGATACAGATGAGCTTTCATTATCCTGCTTATGTATGAAAAATTTCAAAGGACTGGCTTTCCCCAGATGCCTGAACACTTTCTGGACATTTCTGTAGCATTTTCACATTAAGTATAAAGCAAACACCGGTTTATAATTATAATTATAACATTATAATTATATATTATAATTAATAATTATAATATTTAAATGTTATACATATAAATTTAATATATAAATATATATATATATTTAAATTTAAATATTAAAATGTTATTAAAATAATTATAATATTATAATTGTAATTATATAAAATATAATTATAAATATAATTCCAACTTTTTCAACTCTGCACATTCTATTAATGCCTGCAAAGGCTGCCTACAGAGGGGTGTCCCACCAAAATTCACCCCAAGAACTTCCATAGAGAAGTCTCATGGCTAAGGACAGGTAGCACCAACATGGTCTTTCAGAGCTTTAGATGGGGAATGGGATTCATTAAACTCCCAGGGCCTTCTTGGTTTGCAAGAAGTTTTTTTTTTTGTTTTTTTTCTTGGCACTACTACAAAGCATTCTAATGACATATGTAGTCCAGACTCTGTAATTTAGAAATTTAGGGTGTACATGCAGCTCATGGGAAATGAAAAGTTGCAGTTAAAAATCAAGTGCGGTGACTTAGTAGATAGTTGGCCATTGCTAATAACATCATTATCACCCTTAAGAAGGAGGAGGTGCTGAGATGCTTGTGTCAGTTAAATACTGTCTCTGTGGCTCCTAAGCCTAGCTACTTTGTATATAGCACTATCATTTTCCAAATTAAGGGAAAAAACACACTTAAATTAAGCCAAGCAATTGATACGGACCCATGTAAGTTGGGATTTAAAAGTCTTTATTTTTCTGAGAAATTAAAAAATAGATTTTGCTAGTTGGGTAAGAACTTCTGAATTTGATGCTCTAATTTTTAATTGTTGGAGCAGTTTTCAAGTACAGATCTCATAGGAAAGATGAAAATAAAATGAAGAGAGTAAAGATAATACTACAAATACCATTTGTCATATTTACCCTATATAATTCCTATTTTCTCAGTTTCAGCAAAGAGGAGCACTTTGGGGATATAGTATTACCTGCCGGGATTAAAAGCATGGGCTGAGCATTTGAACATGCATCTCACTGGTATACCGCCAGATGTACAGGTGAAGCCCATGCTGGATTCTGTATAAAGGCCAATTTTAGTCATTAATTTATTGATGAGAACTGTACTTGCTTCCCTTACTGAGGAAGGGACAAAATTCACTTCTGCCAAGAAGGCTTCTGTGTACAGCTCTGTCCCATCTCAGACTTAGTTTCTGAGTTAGAGGACCAGGGTTAGTATATCCTTTAAACTAGTAACCTATATCCTGGGGCCAGGGATCCATCTTGGCCTGGAGAGCGAACAAGAGCTCCCTAATTGTGCTACGGTATTGTTCATTATTATAAAGAGAGTTCACACTAGAGAAGGTAATATATATGGAATAAAAATTGTATACTGCTTGAAAGAAGAAAAAGGGACTTCCCAGAAGTCATGAGGATCCTTAAGTGACCATTATGTTTTAGAAACTGAAAAATACTTAAAATTCCACCTTCTGGTTAAGAATAGAAAATAATAATGATAATAATACCAGGTGGCGCAGTGGTAAAGAACCCGCCTGCCAATGTAGGAGCCTGGGGTTTGGTCTGGGGAATCCCATGGACAGAATAACCTGGTGGGCTACAGTCCATGGGGTTGCTAGGAGTCTGACACAACTGACCACACCCCTACAGCAACGCACAAAAGAACACACGGCTACTTCATTTGGCTGCTTATCAATCCTATCAGTAGCCAGAAGGTGGCGCTCACTTCTTAGAAATATCAAAAACAAGGTTGAAAAACCAATAAGGAAACAAAACCCTCTAACTTAAACATGTCTTTCAATAAAAAGATCACTTGGTTTTCACAGACAATTAATCGTCAAGTATGTGAGCAGTGATGCTCACAAATGTATACCGTTTCTGGGAATTAAAAAGTCATCATTCAGTCGCTCGGTTGTGTCTGCACGACTACAGCACTCCAGGCTTCCCTTGGAGTTTGCTCAAACTCATGTCCATTGAGTCGGTGATTCCATCTAACCATCTCATTCTCTGTTGCCCCCTTCTCCTCTTGCCCTCAATCTTTCCCAGAATCAGAGTCTTTTCCAATGAGCTGGCTCTTCATATCAGATGGCCAAAGTACTGGAGCTTCAGCTTCATCATCAGTCCTTCCAATGAATATTCAGGGTTCATTTCCTTTAGGATTGACTGCTTGGATCTCCTTGCAGTCCAAGGGACTCTCAAGAGTCTTCTCTAACACTACAGTTTGAAAGCATCAATTATAAAGTAGGAAGTATAACAGAATGGTTCTTGCTCATCATTTACTTAAAATTGTTTCTTTTTTAAGGGTAATAAGTAAATGAACATATATTTATTTCTCCTTAGTGTGTTCAGTACAGATTTAAAATGATGATACCTTTCTACCTGAAACTTGGAATGAAAAGGTGGCTCAACAGAAATTTACCACCTCTAGGAGAATCTCTGCTTCCCTGGTAGTTCAGACAGTAAAGAATCTGCCTGCAATGTGGGAGACCTGGGTTTGATCCCTGGGTTAGGAAGATCCCCTGGAGGAGGGCATAACAACCCAGTCCAGTATTCCTCCCTGGAGAATCCTTGGACGGAGGAGCATGGCGGGCTACAGTCCATGGGGTCGCAAAGAGTCGGACATGACTGAGTGACTAATCAGGGCACAAAACACAGCACAGGAGAATCTCTAAGCTTTAGACACATGGTCCATGCTTCCCTCCCACCAGCCAGAGGGAACCACCACTCCTCACCCCTGTCCCCATCCTGCCTGCCAGCCTCAGGGCTACTGCAGTCTGAGACCATCTGGTCTGCAGAGCCTTCAGCCTTTTAATCATTTCCTTCCTTCCTCTGTTATTACTCTCAACTTTTCTGTCTTATTTAAAGAATAAAACAATGAGACATTCTGTACTTATTTGCATTAAAAAAAAATCCGTGCATTTTTCATTTGTATGTACATGTGGGTTTGAGCAACAGTGGAAAAATCAAGAAAGATTTCTATGTTTACTGTCCTTAAACAAATGCTGTGAGACAGCTATCCCTGGCTCAAAATGGAAATGGACTCACTGTTGCTGTTGGTCTCTTTTCCTGAATACACAACAGGACAGAAATTGACATGAGAAAGTGGCATAATCGGTTAGCAGGAAGGTAGAAAGAAGTCAAGGAAGAGGGCAGGATGTAGCGTGAAGCTGAGGGGCTGGGACAGGAAACCGAGGAGACAGGAGAGAGAAAGAAAGTGCCAGAGCAGAGGGAAATCTTAGTGTGTTCCAGGAGACTTCATACTGGTGCACAGGACATGGGATGTGGATGAGGTCTAGGGAACCAAAGGAGATTTCCCCTGGAGAACTTTGAATTTCATTATTTATTAAATTTAATTTCTAGAAACCTCCTAAGCTCTCGTCTCTTCGATTTTCTCATCTATTCAGTTAAGAGATCAACATGCCTCCCCCACCCCTCCACCCCAGTACTGTACTGATTTCTGTTGGAGACTCACACACACCCAGAACACCCAAGCCTCCTACAGATCCATTCTGTCTCACTTTACTTGTGCCCTACATGGTAATTTTAACTGCTCTCAAAGAATGCTCTCTCATGTTACCTCAATGGATGTTTCAAAACTCTGGTCACTCTGTTCAAGTCATCTGAGCTTCTTGGCCCACACCCTCGCCACCAGATGATTCTGTGACCTGCTTTCCTGCCCTCAGCCACTCTCCACGGGCTCAGACTTCCTGGGAGCAACCCATCCCACCCTTCCTCCTCATTTCCTTTCCTTCTTTTGTCTCAGCCCAACCTCCTGTCCAGCTGGAAAAGGCAATAGAACAGTGAGCTTTAGACTCAGAAGGTTTGGGTTCGCTTCCACTGGTGATCATGAGCAAGGGGCACAAGTTTCCCAAGATTCTGTCTTCTCACGTGCAGAAGTTGTACTCTGTGACGTTTTGGGGATTGCTGACGCGTTATTTGTGAAGCCACTTTCCACACAATTTAGCAATGGAGTAAATTCCCTTAGATTCCTACCTGTTAACTTTGAAAGATTTTAAGCCCAGAAAGTAGAAAACTTTTCCATGTCATCAGTGGTGAGACCAGAATTAGGGCAGTGACCTAGTCCAGGCTCTGTATATCTGTGACCAACCCCCCTTTCCATGTCTCACCCACCAACCCTCCTCTGGATCCTTCCATTTGAATTGTCAGGCTCTTCTCTCGGGTCCTAAATTCAAATGTCCCCAGGATTCTCTTTGGCTGTCTCTTCTCCATCTACAAGCACTTTCTCGGATGACCCTCTGCACTGTGATCATCTCAACCTTGGAAATCAATGTCAAGCCCTCGTCTTCAACTCTGAGACACATTTTCCCTTTTTTCCAGATGACTTGAAGGCATGTTTGAAGGATGGTCATCAGCCTGTTTAAAAATTCTGACTCAGCACTTCCCAGGTGGCTCAGTGGTAAAGAATCTGCCTGCCAAAGCAGGAAAACGCGTGAAAATGTTAGTTGTGCAGTCATGTCTTTCTCTTTGCGATCATGGACTGAAGCTCACCAAGCTCCAATGTCCATGGAATTCTCCAGGCAGGAACACTGGAGTGGGAAGCCATTCCTTTCTCCAGAGGATCTTCCCGACCCAGAGATGGAAGATGGGTCTCCTACCCATCACAGGAGACACGGGTTCAATTCCTGGTCTGGGAAATCCCACAGGCCTTGGAGCAACTAAGCCCATGCACCACACAGCTGTGAGTGCACTCTAGAGCCCGGGACTGCAACGACTGCAGCCCACCTGCCCTAGAGCTTCTGCTCCGCCGCAAGAGAAGCCACCACCAGGCGAAGTCTGCACGCCGCCACGAGAGAGCAGCCCCTGCTCTCTAAAACTAGAGAAAAGCCTGCTCCGCAACCAAGACCCAGCACAGCCAAGGAGTAAAAAAAAAAAAAAAAAAAAATTCAAGATATTAGCAGACCCTCCAATTAACTAATGAAAGAAACAATGTTAAAGAATCTAGCTATACAGAAGGCATTCTTACAGACCAGGGAACGTGAAGGTTTTCTTCTGTTACGCCTACCCTGAATCACAAGCTGGTATTATTTTGCAGACTTCTCGTGAGCAGCCCCGAGGGGCCCGTTCTCTCCGGTGATAACCCACATAACAGGAGGCAGTGCAGGGGGCAGGCCCTGCATCTGGATGGACAGGAGCAAAACCATTTCCCAGTCTCTGCCGGGTCAGCCTTCTGCGCTCCCTTCAAATGGGGACACGAGGTAATATTCCTGACTTCTGATGATGACAGGACTGTTTATCTCCACCACACTCAGCAGGTTTGCTGCTAAGATTTTCCCTGCTTTGTTTCCAAGCACCTAATCTCCATGTATAAGTGATGATTTTTCTGGACAGTTGCTTCTGGCCCAAGGGTTCTTGCTCCTATCATTAAGTAAACAAACCTATGCTTCTTGTCTTGCTCAGAACGGTCAGAGTTTTTGGCGAAGATTGCTAAGCGGGTCAACTTTGTATTGGTTCAGGCCTCTGCTGTATCAATGCCACCAACAACTATTGACATATCTTTATTAATATTGTTGAGGTGCTGACTCGTCCCATGTGGCTATCAAGGCCTATGTCTTCATGGGCATAGACTATATATGATAATGATTACCTACCATTCTTAATTTTAATGTATTCCTCCCTAACTAATTTCCTTTTGCTGTCCAACTTGCACATGAATATGTGTATACACACACACACACACACACACACACACACACAAATAAAGGAGCCAGTCATCAGTCACTTTTTGCCCAGAGAATGAAAATCCATTTTAATAGTAATTCAATAAAGTGGATTTATTTGTTGTTAGCAGACAAATAGGAAAAGAATTCTAAGCCAGAGAGAAATGATTTTTAAGACTTTAAGCTTTCTTTTTTTTGTACAATGGTAAGAACATTAGATTTAAGAATCTAGCAGAGGGAAAATACTGTACTTACAAAAGCAATGTGGAAAACCAATAGGCCTTTGCCAGAAAACGTTTCAATGGAATCAAAAATTATAGCTCTTTCAAGGTTTCCAGTGCTTGGCATATCACTGTCTGGGCCTGGTGATCTGTCCTTCCCAGTCCTGACTCGGAGGTAGTTACCTCCGAGTAACCTATGACTGCAACCATCATTTTGACCTCTGGGAGGCACTGTCTCTAAGGCATGGTTTATTTGAAAAGTACATCTAAAAAATCTGACGTAAAACAAAACGGAAAAATTACTCAAAGTGATATAAAACTAGATGTTCTGGCCCCAAATTAATGTACAAGATTCATACCTCCCCAGGGACAGGACGTTATTTAGTTATTGGACTCAGAAAATAATTAAATTAATGCAAGATTTGGAGAAGTTGTTGGTGACACTGATTTCCTCCTCTGGGTCTAGTCCTATTTCCTTCTTCCTTCTTGATGCTAGGGAGGGGCAAATTTTTGGACCCCTGGGCCAAATCCAGCCTTCAGTCTGTCTTTGTAAAATAAGTTGCATTGGAACACAGCCAAGCTCATTTATTTACTCATTGTGGATGGCTGTTTTCATCCTGCCCTAGAGTGGAATAGTTGCTACAGAGACCATATATTCCTTGAAGCCTAAAATATTTACCAACAACTCTTTACAGAATAAGTTTGCTGACTTCTCCCCTAAATCTATAGCATTTCCAACAAGAGATAAGAGAGGTGATAATTGTATCAACGTGTCTGGTCAACCACTGGGGTGCCAGCTTCTGAAAAACCCATGCTTAGAATATGATGAAATTACCATCTGCCAGACAGTTCCAATGAGTCACAGGCAGACAAAGGATGCTAATCAAAGAACCCTTGGTTGGATATCCAGAGACTATGGTACTGGACATGGACCTTGCCATGGCGGGGGTGGGGAGGGGAAATTTCATCTCTGCTTCAAATTGAGAGTTGTACCAGTGAAAGAAAAAGCCGAATTTCTTCCCATGCATGGGAGTTTGGCGACAGTCATGGTATTTTAGTCTCTCCATTGGAAACAGGCTGCACTTCACGAGACTAGAAAACCTATGTTCTTTCAGAGATGTAATTCCCAATCTGGTCACAAGAGTTCAAAGCTGAAAATGTGATTAGGAGGATAAAAAGATTTTCAGGTGACTAGGAAAAATGGAGGGCTTTGAGGCAGAGAGAGAAAACAACAATAACACGAAGAAACATTAAAAAGATAACGCACTAGAAAAAGAAGGGCAGGAACGTGGCTAAGAGCAACATGTACAGTCTTGTGTGTCTACATATTTTTGCATAGATTCTGGGTAATAACACAAATGAGGGAATTTATCCCAATAACACTATTCAGTTTAGTTCAGTCACTCAGTTGTGTCCAACTCTTTGCAGTCCCATGGACTGCAGCACGCCAGGCTTCCCTGTCCATCACCAACTCCTGGAGCTTACTCAAACTCATGTCTGAATTTGAGTATGTTTATGTGTATAACACTATACACATAAAGAAAATAGACAACCAGGGGGAATTCTCAATATCAGGGAGAGTGTGCTAGAGATCTATGGATGAAGAACAACAAAAAAGAACATACATAGCAGGTGAGAGTTGCTTTTCAGGGAACTGAGAAAAGCTGAGTAGGTGACTCAGGCTGTGGGGACCAGAAGTCCTGAAAGGGGACCGCAATCAGAAAAATCCTAAGCTTTTCAGAAGGAGTGGAAGATCCATCTCTGCAACTATGTCGCTGGTGACTTTGGTGTTGGTCTCAGAAAACATTTTAGGACTAATTAGCAGATGAGCTTTGGACACTAGAGGGTGAGCCAGCATTGGTGTAGAAGGATTCACAAGTATGCAGTGTGCTAGGTAGCAACAGTGGTTAAGTACACAGGTTTTGGAACTAGGCTCTGGGGTCTGAGTTGGTTCTGCCACTTTCAAGCTGCGTGACCCTGACCAAGTTACTTAATTTCTCTCTTCCTTAATTTGTTTGGTTGTCAAATGGGTATAATAAAGCCACCCCGGGGATTGGGTTGTAAGATTAAATGAGTTAATATACATAAAGGACCAAGAACAGAGCAGAGCTCAGATTGGTACTATGTAACCAGCAGCTATTATTATTGACGGAAATCAGACAGCAGCTAGCAGAATGCTACCAACCTGGATGAATTCCCAGCAGAACATTTCACAAAATCTCATGTGCTATAACTGAGGACCAGCTAAAAAGGTTGTGAACTGAAAAGTCGTCAGTTTCAGGACCAATCGAAAAGGTAGTCTGATGGTAGCTCTGAGAGAGATTCGTATCTGATTGCACTACTATAATTTCACTTCAGCTCGATGAAACCTCTCTAATTTCAAGTTTTATCACCGTCCTCAGCCCTCTTCAGTTTAATATTTTTATCATAAGACCTGAAATTATTTTACTGTGAAAATTGTAAAGTACTGTGAAATATTCCAAGCTTACAAAACCAACTTTCAACATTTAGAACTGAAAAAATATGGAAATGTCACACCTAAGGCACTAGTGGTTTCTCTCTTACTGAGCATACTCAGATGAAGCCTGAGAGATCTTGTGAAGGGATTGCAGAGTGTCACATGGGGCATATGTTAAGAAAACTCAAACTTCCTATTCATTCCTTCAATTCATTCAATTATGTATTGACTACTTTAATCATCCATAGGAACACCCATGTCTCCTCCCTCCCAAACCTCTCTCCCATCTCCCTCCCCATTCCACCCTTCTAGATTGTCACAGTTGATGTTTTATAGAAAACCACAAAATTCTGCAAAGCAATTATCCTTCAATTAAAAAAATAAAGTTGCATAAAAACATTATTAACTACTTTATAGGTGGCTCAGACAGTCAAGTATCTGCCTGCGATGCAGGAGACACGGATTCAATCCCTGGGTTGGGAAGGTCCCCTGGAGAAGACAATGGCTACCCACTTCAGTATTCTTGCCTGGAGAATTCCACGGGCATAGCAGCCTGGTGGGTTACCATCCATGGGGTTGAGAAGAGTCAAACACGACTGACTAACTAACTTGCATGCGGAACTTTAATTCAGACAGGATCCTGGGATTCTTGCTAACCAGAAATTTCTACAGATTGTGAGACCTTGGTTCTGTTTTAAGGTTGGCCACAAGCTATGCACAAAGTTGATAAACTTACTAATTTTTTTTTATCATCTATAAAATGGCAATAAAGTACCATCACTTCATAACATGATTCAGGACCATTCCTCCAGTCAACAAAAGTTTATTACTTTGTGCTAGGCTCTTAGGAGAAAATAAATGAGACTAGATCCCTGACCTTCTATAATCAGGAAGATAAAATCATTAATATTAACACTAGTATTAATATTTATATATAAACTTAAGATTATGACCAGTATAGGTCAAAGGGTAAACACAGGTCATGAGTTCAATAGGGAAAACACAGGTTATGAGTCTTTTGCAGGCTTCCTGGGGATAGTCAGTGTAGATTTTGGCTGTGACCTAAGCTATATGCCAACATCATAGGCAGCGCTTTCAGTGGTACCTGCATGGATGTCCTGCTCCACACTTGAGAGGCAGGGAAGAACCCTGGAATTTCCATAAAACCTACAAGGAGCCCCTTCCTAAGGAATACCTAGTTTTGCTGCCAAACACTCTCCTCCCACATGAAGTCCTGCATCAAGAAGTGCTGTGAGTGGCAGAAGATAACCTCCACATCACGAGAACCTGAGCATGAATATTTTGAAATGAAGTTCCATGCGGATGTTCCTAGATCCACAATATTCTAAGCAAGAAGCACATGGAAGCTTAGTCCCTGGAGGGAAAGCCAGCATTAACTGGCAGAGGAACTTTTCTCTCAGAGTGGGTAAGTGATCAAGAATGAGTCATTCCTCAAATGTGAACCTGTTCTCTCCTCTCAGATCATAAGGGTGGTGGATCTAGTCTAGTAAAATTAGTGGACTTATAAGAAGTGGAAGAGAGAGTTCGTTCTCTCTCCGTCTCTGCACCTATGAAGGAAGGCCACTTGAACACAGGCGAGAAACTGGACATCTATAAGCCAGGAAGAGGTTCCCCACCAAGAAGCTGACCAAGCTGGCACCCTGATCTTAGACTTCTAGCCTCTAGAACTGGGAGAGAATAAAGGTCTGTCACTGAAGTCACCAGTCGGCAGTGTTATGGCAGCCTGAGCAGACTAAGACAGTTCAGGAAGTGATAAGGGCTCAGAATTAAAACCATGTAAAGCAATGGGACAGAGAGAGAGAGATGATAAAGAGGGGGTCAGGAAGGCCCTCTGCGGAGGAGGCTTGGAGCAGAGAACTGAATGAACCTAAGATTCATTCAAAGGCAGCCCCTTACCTTAGGTTTAGGAATGGTACCAATCATGGTATGACAAGGTCTGTCTTCAGAAGCAAATAAAACTGTCCCATCAGAATGTGTTCTCTTGTGGGCTTCCCCAGTGGCTCAGTGGCAAAGAATCCACCTGCAATGCAGGAGCTGTAGGAGATGTGGGTTTGAACCCTGGGTTAGGGAGATCCCCTGGAGGAGGGCATGGCAACCCACTCCAGTATTCTTGCCTGGGGAATCCCATAGACAGAGGAGCCTGGTGGGCTACAGTCCATAGAGTTGCAAAGAGTCGGACATGACCGGAGTGACTTAGCACATACATGTACACGCAGTGTTCTCTTGCAGGGAGGAGGGGTGTGTAACTAATAATTGCCTTTGTGTGAACTTTGACAAGCCCAGTTCCCTAGACTGCAAAATGTGGATAATAATTATCCCTACTTCACTGGGTCATCGGGAGGTTTAAATGGGTTAATAAGTGTAAAGCATATGGCCCAAAGCCTGACACATATTCAGTGTTAAATAAAAACACTAGATATATAACTACCATCACCACTACTATCTCCACTATTATAACAACTACTGCTATTGTCATTATTGCTGTTGGAAAACCATAGACCAAATATTAGAAATTTCAGAATTGGTACCTTTCCATTAAATCTTCTCTGAACATCCTAGCCTTGACCATATCTGGGATTAATTGTACATATCTGTCTCCCCAGGTTCCATCAAGAGGAGCAAAACCATGATGAAATCCATGTGTTATAAACTGAAGAGTTCTTTGCATGATTTTAAAGCCACCAGTGACATATGCTTTCTCCTTATGGACACCAGAACATGCCTGGGAACCTGCTGGCCATCTCATTCCACATGGGTAAGGGGGTAGGTGAAACAGCCTTTCTAGAACCAAAAATTGTTAGCAAGATAAAGGTGCTTCTTCAGGTGTCCTTGAGGAAGAGTGAGAAAAAAAAGATGGAAAAAAAAGAAAACAAGGAAGAGATGCAGAAGTGAAGGAGAACCAAACAGACATGAATATGGGGAAATTAACTCAGTTGTTGACACAGCAATCAAACAGAACTGGAGAGAGACTTTACCGGTGGTCCAGGGGCTGAGACTTGGTGCTGTCACTGTGGTAGTTCAGTTCAGTCACTCAGTCGTGTCCGACTCTTTGTGACCCCATGAACTGCAGCATGCCAGGCCTCCCTGTCCGTCACCAACTCCCGGAGTCCACCCAAACCCATATCCATTGAGTTGGTGATGCCATCCAACCATCTCATCCTCTGTCATCCCCTTTTCCTCTTGCCCTCAATCTTTCCCAGTTATTAGGGTCTTTTCAAATGAGTCAGCTCCTCGCATCAGGTGGCCAAAGTATTGGAGTTTCAGCTTCAACATCAGTCCTTTCAATGAACACCCAGGACTGATCTCCTTTAGGATGGACTGGTTGGATCTCCTTGCAGTCCAAGGGACTCTCAAGAGTCTTATCCAACACCACAGTTCAAAAGCATCAATTTTTCAGCACTCAGCTTTCTTTATAGTCCAACTCTCACATCCATACATGACCACTGGAAAAACCATAGCCTTGACTAGACGGACCTTTGTTGGCAAAGTAACGTCTCTGCTTTTTAATATGCTATCTAGGTTGGTCACAACTTTCCTTCCAAGGAGTAAGCATCTTTTAATTTCATGGCTACAATCACCATCTGCAGTGATTTTGGAGCCCAGAAAAATAAAGTCAGCCACTGTTTCCACTCTTTCCCCATCTATTTGCCATGAAGTGATGGGACTGGATGCCATGATCTTAGTTTTCTGAATGTTGAGCTTTAAGCCAACTTTTTCCACTCTCCTCTTTCACTTTCATCAAGAGGCTCTTTAGTTCTTCTTCACTTTCTGCCATAAGGGTGGTGTCATCTGCATATCTGAGGTTATTGATATTTCTCCCAGCAACCTTGATTCCAGCTTGTGTGGTAGGTTCAACCTACCAAGGTTCAACAGGTTCAACCCCTGATTGGGGAACTAAGATATCCAATGCAGCATGGCATGGCCAGAAAATAAAAGCAAGAAAAAAGGGAACTAGAAAGGTCAGGTATCATCCACTTGGAGCCATACTTGTCTCAAATTGGTAGATATTGAAAGAAATTACTATTGTGCAAAGGTAGAGTGCATTAAAATGATTAAAAAATATTGACAAATGTTTTCATTTAGGTGAAGAATTGATTCATTGGAAAATACCCTGATTTGGGGAAAGAGTGAAGGCAGGAGGAGAAGGGGATTACAGAGAATGAGATGGTTGGATGGCATCACCGACTTGATGGACATGAGTTTGAGCCTTCTACGGGAGTTGGTGATGGACAGGGAAGCCTGATGTCCTTCAGTCTGTGGTGTCACAAAGAGTCATACATGACTGAGCTACTGAACTGACTGAGGCTTGGCTTTGATGAGGACATTTTTTTTGTCACATTTTTTACACAAAGTGAAGTGAAATTGTTTTGAATCTGCCAAGCTGTAGGTTTCCTAAGGATAATAGCTATGCATGTGGTTTCCTCTTGAGCATGTTTTCCTTCTCGATGTCTGGTCAAAAGTTGAGTCCAAGTTTGGTCAATAGTGTTCAGGTAGCTCTTTCCTTGTTTTCTTCCAAAGGATCCCAAATTCACTAGTTTCTGTAGGTTTTTTTTTTTTTTCTCTTTCTTCTTGACAACTGTATTTTTAATATGCTGTCATTGAAATTTTATATTCTGCAGTGTGGCCTGACAAACAGCCCTGTTACCCATAAACACTGACTTTATTCTTACATTATCAGAGTTTTTCTCCTTGATTTTTATAGTCACCCCTGGGTGTGTGTGTGGTTATGTTTAATTATGTCTGACTCTGTGACCCCATGGACTGTAGCTTGCCAGACTCCTCTGTCCATGGGATTTCCCAGGCAAGAATACTGGACTGGATAGCTATTTCCATCTCCAGGGGATCTTCCCAACCCGGAGATTGAATCTGTCTTTTGGTATCTGTAGGGAATTGGTTTCAGGGTCCCCGAAGATACAAAAATCTGTAAATGCTCAAATCCCTTATGTAAAATGTTACCATATTTGCTTATAACCTACAAAAATCCTCCTGTATATTTTAACTCATTTCTAGATTACTTATGATACCTAGGAGAAGGCAATGGCAAACCACTTCAGTGCTCTTGCCTGGAAAATCGCATGGATGGAGGGGCCTGGGGGGCTGCAGTTCATGGGGTCGCACACAACTGAGTGACTTCACTTTCACTTTTCACTTTCATGCATTGGAGAAGGAAATGGCAACCCACTCCAGTGTTCTTGCCTGGAGAATCCCAGGGACTTGGGAGCCTGGTGGGCTGCCATCTATGGGGTTGCACAGAGTCGGACACGACTGAAGCGACTTAGCAGCAGCAGCAGCAATATGATACCTAATCCAATGCAAATGCTACATATATAGATACAAATACAATATAAATGTGTGCAGCAAATCCAAGTTTTGCTTTTTTGTAAATCTCTGGAATTTTTTTTTTAATATTTTCAGTCTAAGGTTGCTTGAATCTATGGATATAGAACCCTAGGATATGGAGGGACAACTGTGCTATTCTGTGAAAACCAAGTAGTCTGTGTATCATTTGACTTAGGTTTTTTGGGGAAAATCTGCCACCAGGAATTACTATACAAAATCCCTCTTACTAATATGATCACACTGTGAGTCAAATGAAAATCAGAGGAGGGAAAATATTTTTTCCAAGTGATGTCCTTTAACAAGAATATCTGAACAGTAGTTAGCTTTCCTCTCAATAGCTATAAAATTAGGGTGGGAACGGAGGTGGTAAAAAGAATCAGTTTCAGGGCAAATGCTTACAAACTAAAATTGGAGTAGAAGGTGTTCATTTTTGTTTGAGGTAATTGCCCTAGAGGTAAGAGTGGTGTTTTGAAATGCCCATTGGATTTATAATCAGAGAGATGTGTTTATTTCCTGCTCTTGTCACATGCTAGTGGTTTTACCTCCAATAATCGTTTGACCTTGAACAGTCCCTTGACATGTCAGAATAGCAATGTTCCCATATGGAAAATGACAACAAGAGTGTCTGCCTCCCACTGGGACGCTTTGTGAACAATCATCCAATATTTAAATCCTTTCCCAGTGTTTCTATTTCATGCTCTTGCCTTTTCCCATTTTCTAAAAACTCCAATATAATGGTGCTTTTCTCAGTTCAGGTATCCTTGGCCCTCCATCTACTTCTCTCACTTATTATCTATCTGTTCATTTATTCAAGTGGTTCTTGAGGGCCCCTCTGCTAGGTAGATGGATAAATTCCCTCCACGGGGTATCCCCAAATGACGACAAGTCATCTCAGACAAAGATAATGCTTTCTGAATTTCAGATACCTCATCTCCCATTTTCCTTTCATTTCCATCCTATTGACATTTAAAAAAGGAAACTGCCTGGGTGCTCAGTGTTGAAGGAATCAGATGGAGCTTGTTGCTGGCAATCTTGGTTTCTAAGTAGGAAGTTACATTAAATCCTCCCACCTCACATTCAGATGAGTCTCTTGTGTTTCCTGAAGAGTAATCATGTGACCAGCTAGCAATCAAGGATGTCAGTAAAAAATTCTTTCCTTTCTCTGACATGTAGAAAAAGTTTTAATGGGATATTGTTAAAAATAAAAAAAGAAAACAAAAATCATTCTTATGGATTTCTTCCTACTAGCCCAACAATATACACCTCCAACAGATATCTATATCTTAAGGTATTAAATTAACATTGCAATGTTAAGTTTAAACTTGTGTTTAATGTCTCAATGAGAGATAACTACTCTTATAAATTGGTTAGAGCTTATAATAATTTAAAAAATATGCCAGAACATCTAAGTCACCATTCTCTAGTACTGAATCTCATTTTTTTTAGCAAATGGAAATTAGTCTTTAACTAAAATACAAAATTAAAGAGGAAAATAACAAGATTAACTTTCATATCCTATTAAATCAGAAGCGATGCTTAAAAAGATAATAGCATTTCAAATCAATCATGGCTTGATTATTTACTTATTAAAAATTTTCTCACTTTTAAATAAACATATATATTTACACACTTAAAAGACTCTGATACCGGGAGGGATTGGGGGCAGGAGGAGAAGGGGACGACAGAGGATGAGATGGCTGGATGGCATCACTGACTCGATGAATGTGAGTCTCAGTGAACTCTGGGAGTTGGTGATGGACAGGGAGGCCTGGCGTGCTGCGATTCATGGGGTGGCAAAGAGTCGGACACAACTGAGCGACTGATCTGATCTGATCTGATCGATATAATAATTACTATATATTTTCATTTATCAAATTTATGGATTATGTCATTAAATTCCTTTATATTATTACTTAATTTTCAGGGATGTGTACAATTTTGAAGAAGTAAACAGAAATATGCCTATATGATTAAGTATTTTAAATAAAGTTTTTATTATGTTTCTATTAAGTTTTAAAAAATAGTTTCAATTGCTATATTGTTTAGTACATATACATTTTGGGTAATTTTAAGCTCATCAATTGTGATCACAAATATGCAGGCAAATGTTTAACAAGCGGCTCTGGAGGAGGGTGAAGGGAGGCCCTGATTTGTGTCATTTCCCAATTTCCATGGTGTAAATATTGTGCCACAGCCAATTTCAATGTGACTTTATAAAACATGAACTTGGGAATAAAAGCTAATGCTAGGTTTTCATAAGCCATTACCAGCCAACTCCCCAACACTAAGGATTTTATCTTTCTTACTATGTAAGTTCTCTCTTTATCCTATTGATGTTTAAACTTCACATTCCACCTGATCTAATTTTAATATTGCTACTCCTCCTGCATTGTTTTGGTTCACATTTGATTTATATATCTTTGCCTGTTTCTTTGTTTTCAATCTACATAAATATATCTTAAGTGTGCTTCCCACAAATTATTTATAATGATTGATATTTGTATGTATTTTGTAGTAAGAGATTTATGTACTTGCTCCCTTGTTTGTTAAACCAATCTGACACTGAGTGGGATGAATTGGTCCATTCACATATAGCATAATACTTTTACTTCATATTTACTATTTACATGTTATTAGAAAGGGTATATATTACTAAAGTTTATATTGAAAGATTAGAGACAGGCAAACACTCTTTTATGAAGATTCAAGTGAATGCAGACAACTGCCTGTATTGAAATAAATGTGTTTTTATGATCTTGATGAACAGAAATATTACATTTTGTTTTCTAATTTCCTTTTGTATATTCATTATACAAGAAGATAGACAGACAGACAGATAGACAGGTGAACAGGCTCACTTTGTACTGAGTGTATTAATTTTGCATTAGAGTTTGCTTTATTTCATTTCATTTATATACCACCCCACTTTCCCTTTTTTAAACTGACATGATATCTTGGATTTTTTTTTAAGTGAGAGTAGAATAGAGGGGAAAAGGATAGAATATGAACAACATGCTTAGTTTTACCATATTTAGTAAATGAGCCAATGATATATTTAAAATGTTGCTGTTTAATAGGTTGATTGATTGCCATCCCTACTCCAAGACACTGCCCCCGAATAAGATACTTTACAAGGACCACTAAAACTATCGCTGCCCTGGCTGTGAGTGGAATCCAATCTGTGCATAAATGTGCTTTCAGCTCCTGCTACAGGTCTGAGACTCCACAGGCTCCCGCTGAAAGTTGGCCAGTTGGCCACTTGGCAGTTACAGTATCATAGTCAAGGAATAACAATCGTCTCAGACTACAGTCTTCTCCTGGTGTCTTCATGATCCCAAAGTGGCTGTTCAGCGGTGGGGTAGATTCATCACTAAAATCCTGGCTCATCTAATTACCATTTTTCCTAATGGTCTTGTCACCTAAAAGAGGTGTGCCTGGGGTTTACAGAAAGGCAACCATACAAAGCAGTATTTTTTCTTTCTTTCTTTCTTTTTTTTTTTTTTTGTTACAAAGCATGCTTACTTTTCTTTAGCTACACTGCTGTGTCCTCCACTCTTTTCAAGACTAATTAAAGCTTCATCAGAGTTGTACTGCTCTATGTGGCATCACTGCTGGATTCAGGTCCCAGAGGGTCTTGGAGCTTCAGATAGAGTTTCAGCTCTTAGTGCCCACTAATGAAATCAAACTTGAGTCTCTCACGCCCCTAGTCGAATACCTTCCTGTATAATTCTCTAATTTGAAGACTCCAGCCGATAAAGCAATTTCCTCAACTTTCATGATTTCCTGCTTATAATACTTCCTTTTTTTCCCACTCTTTGAAAAACAACATTAACAATGATGCTTTTAGTTTATTTCCAATGCTTGCATAAAACAAGAGTGGAGGGAAGGACAGGAGCTTGTAAAGCAAAGCTTTTGCCTAGGAAAGAGCTCTCCGGTTTAAAGGCTCCTCACTTTTCCCAGAGGTCCCATTGGAAAGCATTAAGCAACCCGTGGAACTCCAGTCCACTATTCAATATTAGAACTTTCTGAACACACTTTTACTGAACTTACATCATAGTCCTGTTATTTATTTTCACTCCAGGAAAGATTAACATTAGCAACTTTGAGGTAAAATTTTATGGAATCAAATCAGATTTCAGTGAAAAGATGTTTCAATAAGAAGCTGATAATTGTGCAAAAGCTTTTAAGCTTAATTAGGTCCCATTTGTATATTTTTGTTTTTATTTCCATTACTCTGGGAGGTGGGTCATAAAGGATCTTTCCGTGGTTCATGTCATTGAGTATTCTGCCTATGTTTTCCTCTAAGCGTTTTGTAGTTTCTGGTACTACATTTAGGTCTTTAATCCAATTTGTGGATGGTGTTAGATAGTGTTCTAGTTTCATTTTTTGTACATGAAGTTGACCAGTTTTCTCAGCACCATTTGTTGAAGAGACTGTCTTTTCTCCATTGTGTATTTTTGCCTCTTTTGTCAAAGATGAGGTGTCCATAGGTGTGTGGCTCCAAAGAAGACATACAGATGGCTAATAAATACTTGAAAAGATGCTCAACAGCACTGAATATTAGAGAAATACATATCAAAACTGCAATGAGGTATCATCTCATGCCGATCAAAAAGGCCATCATCAAAGTCTACAAAGAATAAATGCTGGAGAGGGTGTGGAGAAAAGGGAACCTGCTTACACTGTTGGTGGGAATGCAAACTGGGACAATCACTGCCGGGGTCCAGCCCTGGCTGATCCAGGGTATTCGAAGGAGAGATGGCTTCGGCGACTATTTATTTATTTATTCATCAAAGATATAAAGAGTAATAGAATGAGGATAGCTCAGTAGGAAAATTCAGTGGAGAAAAGAAGCTGAGTAGCTTGGTTTATGCAGAAAATCAATATAACCCATGACACCAGGTTAGCTCTGACCAAGGAGGCTGCAGGTGCCCTCTCGAATAGCAGAAGGTGCACCACCTTAGACACCTTCTCAAGTGGGTCTTAGAAGCCCAGGCAAATAAATGGTTGCAGAGGATATCCACGCTCCAGATGGAGACTCAGCTGGAAGTTAAGGGGAAGAATGACATGGGGAGACCAAGCTTTGGCGAGCAAGGCCCCTAGCTTTATTTTCAACAGGGGTTTTTATACCCTAAGTTACACATAGAGGATAATAGGGGATGCAAAGTCAGCAGTCTTTGATCCTTATGAAAAACCAGGGTTTCTTTCCTGCAAATTTATCATATACAAATGGTTTAGGTGATTTACATCATCTTCTGGCCAGAAGGCTTATTAACATTTTACGACTCTTGACAAAGACTTATCAACAAAGACTTATTTTCTCTAAAAGTAATTATTTTAAGATTTGGCACCATCTTCGGAAGATAAAATTGCATTCCTATAGGGCAGATGTGTAATGGGTTTACAACAAAGGAAAGAATTTATTACCTTAAGGGTCTAAAGTTACTAACACCAAGGCCACTACTTATTTTTTCTACATACCAACTATATTAATTAATACACATTCAAGGATACAATTCAGGGGATGTGGAAACTTGGCAACAAACATTGGCTCATCAATGAAATCTTTTTTTTTTTTTTAAATTCCTTTATTTCTCATGTGTTCCCCATCAGCATCCAGCATCGTGCATTGAACCTGGACTGGCATACTAGTTTTATTCTGACAGTTTCTAATTCTCTGAGAGGCTCTAAGCTATTTGAATATCTTAAGCTTCCTGTGCCTCTCGAGGCTGGGAGACTGTAAACAATCGTATGCATAGCTGTAGGAGTCCGGGTAAACTTGTCAGGCGAGTTAGAGAGCCATCTGAGGGGTTTGGATTTAAACACTCCTAGTTGCCCAGGAACTTTATTAATTGGAGCTGTAAGTTAACTCTTTGACAGAGAGAGTGAGATGGTGGTGGGGGACAGCCCCCAGTAAAGTCAGAGGTGAGAGCACAAAGCAATAAAGTAGGCAGACTCTGGTTTTTGGGGGGTAGATGCTTGAGAATATCCAGGGGGACTCCTGAGGCTCGATCCCGCCTTTGTGTATGCCGAGCCTCCTTCCTCATGACCTTTGTCACGAGTGGAATGTCTCTCGCCAGCTCCCGGCAAATCACTATGGAGAACAGTGTGGAGATTCCTTAAAGACTGGAAATAGAACTGCCTTATGACCTAGCAATCCTACTGCTGGGTCACCCTGAGGAAACCAGAATTGAAAGAGGCACACGTACCCCAATATTCACTGCAGCACTATTTACAAGAGCTAGGACATGGAAGCAACCTAGACATCCTCCGGCAGATGAATGGATAAGGAAGCTGTAGCCCATATACACAATGGAAAATTATTCAACTATAGAAAGAAACACATTTGAGTCAGTTCTAATGGGGTGGATGAACCTGGAGCCTATCATACAGAGTGAAGTAAGTCAGAAAGAGAAAGACAAATATTGTATATTAATGCATATATATGGAATTCAGAAAGATGGTAATGATGATCATACATGCAGGGCAGCAAAGGAGACACAGATGTAAAGAACAGACTTTTGGACTCAGTGGGAGAAGGTGAGGGTGGGATGATCCAAAAGAATAGCACTGAAACATGTCTACTACCATATGTGAAGCAGATGGTCAGTGCAAGTTCAATGCATGAAGCAGGACACCCAAAGCTGGTGCTCTGGGACAACCCAGAACCATAGGGTGGAGAGGGAGGTGGGAGGGGGGGTTCAGGATTGGGGGAACACATGTATACCTGTAGCCCATTCCTATTGATGTATGGCAACCACCACCACAATACTTTAAAGTAATTATCCTCCAATTAAAATACGTACATTAATTTAAAAAGAAGATGATGATTTGGAAAAATATCAGTATCTAGTCTATCAGTCAAAAGATGCGGAAACATAAAGTAAGATGATGGCTTAAAATAGCATAGGCTGTTTTGTAAATTTACATCTCTTGCCTTGATTTCTCCACCAAACTCCAAACTTACATTGACAACTCCTAACTTAACTTTGTAATAGAAATCTCAGTCTTAGCATGGGCAAAACAAAATACCTAACCCTGTCGGCTCTTTTCTTCATTTCCTCTTCTTGGTTAATGGCACCACCACCTATAGCCCACACCAGAGAGAGGAGTAACAGCTCACCTACCTGCATCCTTTCCAAACCGTCAGTAAGATTCTGAAAGTTGGAAGGTGAAAGTGTGTAAGTATCAATCCACTTCTATTTTACCCCCTGCTACTCCAAATCCAAACCACCAGTATCTTTGGCAGCACTACCAAAATGACCTCTGGTGTCTCTGCTTCCCTTCTTGTCTCTCTATATTTGATTCTCTGTAAAGCGGACAGGTCTTTCTAAAAATGTAAATCAGTTCATGCCATTCTGCTAGGAACCCTTCTGTGCTTTCCACTGCACTTCGAATAAATCCCATCTCATTTTCAGGTCTGCAAGCTCCTTAAGGAGTTGGCCTCTGCCTGTTTTTCTGACCTTATCTTATACCACTCTCCTGCTAGCTCAATACTGTTGAACCCCGCTGGACTTCTGTTTTTGTTGAAGATGACAAGCCATTTCTTGGGATCTTTGCTATTTCTCTATCCAGAATGCTGTTCTTCCCACAGAAATTCACATATCTGGCTCTAGCATATCATCCATATGTCAGCAAAAATTGTTTTCCAGAAAAGCCTTTGTTGGCAGATTAATTTAACATAAATCTCTGCCACCCTCTATTGCACTGCCCAGTTTTGTTTTCTTTAAAGCACTTATCACTATGAGAAATTGTCTTGTTCACTTATTTGTGAACTAGTTTATATTTTGACTCCTCTCTCTTGCAAGGGCAACATTGCTAATAGGAAGGCAAGTCACTTATGTGACTGCAAATTTTTTAGTAACCACAATATAAAAGCAAAATAAATAGAATTCATTTTAAGAGTATATTTGAACTCAATACAACTAAAATATTCTTCCAATAGGTAATCACTATTAAAATATTAATGAGATTTTACTTTCTTTTTTTTATACAATATCTTTGAAACTCAGTGTGAACATGCCTCTTCTGAACCATCTCTAATGGGATGAGCCACATGTCAAGTACTTGATAGTTACATGTGGTTGATGGTGGCCATGGGAGAGTTCAACCCTAGAGTGTAAGCTCCTTATGAATCGAGACCTTGTCTGTCTTGTTCTCTGCCGCCTTCCTTGTGTTTATAGACAGAACAGTGCCTGACACATAGTAGGCACTCAAGAAATATTTTGTGAGTTAGAGAACAGTTCAAAGAATTCTGAGATCCCTGTGGAATTCCTCAGTAAAGGTTAAATATCTAATTAAAAAAAATATTGGAGTATAGTTAATTTACCAGGTTGTATTAGTTTGAGGTATACAGCAAAGTGGTTCAGTTATGCATATTAATATATTCATTCTTTTTCAGATTCGTTTCCCATACTGGTTATTACAGAATACTGAGTAGGGCTCCCTGTGCTGTACAGCAGGTCCTTGTTGGTTATCTATTTTATATATAGTAGTGTGCATATGTTAATCCTAAGCTCCTAGTGTATTTCCTCCTCTAGGTTTCCCCTTTGGTAACTATAACTGTTTTTGAAATCTCTCAGTCTGTTTCTGTTTTGTAAATAAGTTCATTTATATTGGATATCAGATGCAGTGTCTGATTCACTGCACTTAGAGTTGATAATCTCTAGGTCTATCCATGTTGCTGAAATGGGATTATTTTGTTCTTTTTTATGGATGAGTAAAAGTCGAGAGTGAAAAAGTTGGCTTAAAGCTCAACATTCAGAAAACGAAGATCATGGCATCCGGTCCCATCACTTCATGGGAAATAGATGGGGAAACAGTGGAAACAGTGTCAGACTTTATTTTTTGGGCTCCAAAATCACTGCAGATGGTGACTGCAGCCATGAAATTAAAAGATGCTTACTCCTTGGAAGGAAAGTTATGACCAACCTAGATAGCATATTGAAAAGCAGAGACATTACTTTGCCAACAAAGGTCTGTCTAGTCAAGGCTATGGTTTTCCCAGTGGTCATGTATGGATGTGAGAGTTGGACTGTGAAGAAGGCTGAGCACCGAAGAATTGATGCTTTTGAACTGTGGTGTTGGAGAAGACTCTTGAGAGTCTCTTGGACTGCAAGGAGATCCAACCAGTCCATTCTGAAGGAGATCAGCCCTGGGATTTCTTTGGAAGGAATGATGCTAAAGCTGAAACTCCAGTACTTTGGCCACCTCATGCGAAGAGTTGACTCGTTGGAAAAGACTCTGATGCTGGGAGGGATTGGGGGCAGGAGGAGAAGGGGATGACAGAGGATGAGATGGCTGGATGGCATCACTGACTCGAAGGATGTGAGTCTGAGTGAGCTCTGGGAGTTGGTGATGGACAGGGAGGCCTGGCATGCTGCGATTCATGGGGTTGCAAAGAGTCGGACACGATTGAACTGACTGAATATTCCATTGTGTATATGTACCACAGTTGAACACCTATCTTTATATATAATTTCAAGGGCTTCATATAATTGAAGTAAACAAATCATTTATGTTGAATGAGAAAATGTATTGATTTCATAATTATGGATTTTGGGGAAAGGTCCCCAGTTTTTTGCATTCTCCATGATCTCCATGATACTGTTCAGTTCCCCACTTGGCACCTACTAAATCCTTATATAAAAGGCCCTCTCTCTGTTCATCTCACTAGAAAATTCTACTCACTTCTCAACATCCCACCTCAAATTCTCACTGCTACGGGAAGTGGGTCTCCTCGAGGCATCTTTGGACACGACTTCATTTCAGACTCCTCTACACTTTGGATGGTCCTCTATCATAGCAATAAACCTACTCTTAAAACAGAGTTGACCTATTTCTTCATCTCAGTTTCTGTGAGGAGAATCTTAATTCCACTCCTGGGTTGGTAACAGTATTAGAGTCACACTTTAGATCTCTCCACAGGAAGACAATTAATTTACCTGATTGACAAGATGGAAAAAGTCTGACATACACTGGTCCCTGCATGTCAATGGTTGCAACTGATGTGTCTCAACTGTCCTGAACTCAGAGGGAAAGGAGTTTAATTAGCTCCTCAGAGACTGCCACAGTAATGCATTTGTTAGAAAATGGTAAATATATGAGCATCAGATAAGGATCAAAGTACCTTGTTTATTGTTGTAAATGTGGACTGGACATCTTGAGTACAGGGTTAAGATCAGGCCTGGGGTGATTCAGGACTGTCTGGGAGAATCATCTGCCTTCTCATGGCACTCTTTGTCAGAAAAGACAGAGTGAAGGTAGATGTGGAAGGCTGTGTCCCCCTGTTCACCTGGGCAGGAGAGCTATGGGGTGGCGTGGAAACCCAGGATTCTGGAATTAGAACAGTTCTGCAAGGTTAGATGGAAACAGAGGACAGAGCTGCTTCTCTGTGTTAAAGTCACCCCAAGTAACTAACTATTGTCATGGCAGCTGTCCATACTCCACGAGAGTAAAAGAAGCAGTGTGCTGGGTGGGTGCTAGCCCCCCTAATGACATGAAGCTGCTTTATCTGATGTATCTCGTCTGGCATCCTTCTATGATGCTAAGCAAACATAGTATTAGGTTGAAGTCTATTGTGTCTTGTGAGTTTGACCATGTCAATCTATAGCAACTCCTGTTTCAGGGCAGAATTGGGCTTTCTAATACTCCTTCCCGAGTTTCAGTCCTGAGACAAAACAGCTGGAGGAGGAAGCTTGCAGAGAATAAGGGCTCATTTCTTGTATAATAAATTGATGCTTCCCTCTCAGCCATCTGAGAGCTCGGAGAGTGAGGACAAAGACAAGGCCACCTGTGCTGAGGGTTTGGTCCATTAGGAGGGGTGGTGATGAGCGTGAGAAATGAGAACAAAGCAATCGAGAGTGCTCTCATGACCCATGGCTTCTAACTTACAAGCACAGTATAAACCGAGAGAAGTCTCTGAACCAATGAATTGCTCCTTAACCAGTCTGACAAGTCAATCTTCTCCCCCTGGATAGGAGTGACTCAGGGGTGGGGGAAATTTATGTTATTCTGATACAAATTTGAAAGAAAGAGAACAAAGAACATGGGCCTGTGAACATTCTGTAAGCATGTGTCTCCAGGAGATGACTCAGTTCACAAAGTACAGGCCTTTGTTCATCGATGTGTTTCTAGCTGTTAGCCAAGTGCCAAAACATAAGGAATAATGATTTCAAAGAATAAATGAACTAAAAATGAATGTCTGATCAATCTTTAACCCTCAACTTTTACATTATATGTATATTTTTCTAAGTTTAAGACTTCTCCAAAGTTTACAGTTGGGGGCAATGCAAAAATTCTGTGTTGACTATGAAATTTATATTGCTTCTTTCCTCTGAAGACCTCTAAGTTGTACACATGAAAAATATCCATGCAAAATTAATCGAATTCAAGTTCTTACTGATATCTGAAGTCAGAAACATAGTCAGTATTGGAAAATTGAGAACATTTTGGAAAAGCACCATGTGCCAAACAGCCTATTTCAATTCTTATAATTTCACACAAAAGCCAAATGTTACAGGGATCATAAAGACCAGTATCTTAAGGTTTGTGTAACATTTTCCATGGAAGCCAATTTCAAGCAAGGGAGTAGAAGCTGAAAAAAATGGAAAAGAGAATAGGCTATATATTTTTTTCTAACAGAAAAGGGAAAATATCCTTACAAGGAAGACCTATTATCAAATTAGTGCCAAATAGGAATAGACAGTGGATAAATTATTTGAATAATCTGACTGATAGAACATTTAAGAGCTCTTCCTGACATGACATTTAGAACGATTACAATTTAACATAAATAGCTTCTGGAACTGGATAGCAAAGCAGATTAATGAAAATGAGTCAGAACAATCAAACAAAGACACCCAGAAAGTTATTCATTTTGAATTCTGGGGCATATAGTTAGTTTTCCTTCCAGGTTTAAGGTAAATTACCTGATTTGAACTTTGAGCTTATGGTCAAATGAAAGATTTTGAGAGCCTCTGTGGCCGAAATGATTTTTAGCCTTCTAACAAAATACTTCATTTCTGCCAAAATAGCTTTAAGGTACACTGGGTAAAAAGATAAGGCTGGGGTGGAGAAGGCAATGGCACCCCACTCCAGTACTCTTGCCTGGAAAATCCCATGGATGGAGGAGCCTGGTAGGCTGCAGTCCATGGGGTCGCTAAGAGTCGGACATGACTGAGTGACTTCCCTTTCACTTTTCACTTTCACGCACTGGAGAAGGAAATGGCAACCCACTCCAGTGTTCTTGCCTGGAGAATCCCAGGGACAGGGGAGCCTGGTGGGCTGCCGTCTATGGGGTTGCACAGAGTCGGACACGACTGAAGCGACTTAGCAGCAGCAGCAGCAAGCAATAGTAGTTAACACTAATTGCATATTAACCTGACTTTAAACAGTTATCGTGTAAAAAGGACAAGGCATGAGACAACAAATAAAAATAGTTTATGAGCCAAAATTTCCTGATGCATTCAACCACTCAGGTTTTCTTAAAATTGATTTCGCAAAAATGAGTTCAGGATCTCCTAGGAAGTATTCTATTTCAGTAGCCCAAAAGGGTTAAGCATCATAGTATCATTAAAGCATGTCTGTATCTGATCGGGGACCTCCCTGCTGGTCCAGTGGTTAAGACTCTGCACTTCCAGTGCAGGGGTTGGGGTTCAATCCTTGGTTGGGGAACTGGGGTCCTACATACTGGATGATGCAGCCACTTTTTGGGCTTCCCTGATAGCTCAGTTGGTAAAGAATCTGCCTTCAATGTAGGAGACCCCAGTTCAGTTCCTGGGTTGGAAAGATCCCCTGAAGAACGGGAAGGTTAGCCATTCCAGCATTCTGGCCTGGAGAATTCCATGGACTATATATAGTCCATGGGGTCACAAAGAGTTGGACCCAACTGAACCACATTCACTTTATCTGATCACATAAAACTAAAATTCAAATTCAGTCATCTTAGTTTTACTTTCAAGTCCAGCTAAGCATCATATTGCTGATAAATTAAGCCATCCGGTTGTCTGTCTATATATTTCACAATTTTGTATGACCCTCACTCAACTTTACTGCTCAGCCAGAGAATGTTAAATCAAAAACAAACAAACAAAAATGCTCAACAGGAAAAGATGATTTAGAAAAAGACCAGGGACAAAAGGGGAGGACAGGGCTTGGTCTCATTCTGATAGATGCACCATTAGAGACACTGCAGAAAAAGCTGGGGCAGCCGAACATCCAAATAACTCAACCTGAATTTGATCTTCACAAAAATGCCTACATTGTTTTCTTTGAAACAGTAGGGCTGAAAAATAATATCATAAAAGCTCACATTAAAATGTACATATGAAAAAGACATTAAAATAAAAAAATTAGGCTCTTGGAATTATCTCTGCCATTTCCAGTTGTATTAGGACAGTTAATTGATGTCTTAATGTATCTGTTAACTTAATACTTTCACATAATGTTTATAGAGATCAGGGGAAGCTATGTACTTAATGGAAAATGTGAGTGAGTGCTTGATAGTAAAGTGAAAAAAACAAATGGAAGAAATTTAAAAATGGAACAAAGGAAATAATGTGGGGTCTAATAAAAAAGAGTGGCTTTTTAAAGATCTAAAACATTTTCAAAATCAAAAAGAAAAGAGAAATAGAGAAAAAAGGGGGGTTTGGAAACAGCAAAAAGGAACTTGAAAAATAATGGCATTAAACTGTGCCAATATAAAATTAAAACTTCTAGATATATGTTACAGAAAATACTTCATTTTTTTTCATTTTTATAAAGAGCTAAGGATCCAGGAAATAATCAGATTTAAAAATAACCAAGAAGAAACATGGGATGTAAAAGAAAATATTTTTAAACACTCTCTATATGTTTCAGTGATCTACAGAAGGTGGACTCTAATTTTGATGAAGTATCCATGCCTCAGAAAAAGTCTGAGGATCCTCTTTAAGATTTGTCTTCAGTGTCTGCTATGTTATTTTTCTTATATGCTTGATTCTTTCATTGTTGCTGATTCAAAACTCCTAAGCCTGGTCAATAAGCTGGTGGAGCTTTCGATTAGCTGGTATTGCCAACCCTCAGCAAGAATTCTTTTTTTAAATTAATTTTTATTGGAGTATACTTGCTTTACAATGTTGTGCTAGTTTCTGCTGTCTAGCAAAGTGAATCCACTATATGTATTCATATATTACCTCTTCTTTGATTTGCCTTCCCATTCAGGTCACCACAGAGCATTGGGTAGAGTTCCCTGTGCTATACAGGAAGTTCTCATTAGTTATCTGTTTTATACACAGTATCAATAGTATATACATGCCAATCCTAGTCTCCCAGTTCATCCCACCTCCCCTTTTCCCCTCGGTGTCCGTATGTTTGATCTTATGTCCAAGAGCCAAATAATGTTGACTTAGTGAAAGAAAAGAAAGTGAAGTCGCTCAGTCATGTCTGACTCTTTGTGACCCTATGGACTGTAGCCTAACAGGCTCCTCCATCCATGGAATTTTCCGGGCAAGAGTGCTTGCCATTTCCTTCTCCAGAACCCCATCCTATATCCTGTATACAACGCTAATAAATATTCTAAGGAACAGAACTATTTGAAGGTCAGATCCCATGAACCAAGCAGACACAGCCCAGAGTATCTATCACACATAGGGTAAAAAGCAAGTTAGTCTACAAACTGTTGGCAAAAAGGCTCCATTTCAAGTGCCAGATCTGATTCATTTGTAGTGGCTATCTGGAACACTTCCTTTGGAAAGATTGCTAAGCTAAGTCTCAGATCAGAGGCCAAAAATATTGGAATAAATAAATTTATAGTGTGGGAGTAGTAGAAATCATATGTATTTGATACACATTTGTCACCCTTGATGTAAAGATAAACTTGGCACATCAGATGTAAAGACTATCTAGAGAGACTTTCTTGGGTTGTTCATGGACTGAGTCTAAAGCAATTGTAGGTAGGGATTAAGCATTAGTCACCCAAACACACACACACAACATGTTATTCACATACACATACATCGAGCAATTTTAACAGGGGCTGCAGGATACAGTCACAGAAATATATTATTCAGAAGAACAGCACACATTAGAATAAATAATTTTTGGTTTGTTAAAAAAAATCATGTTCTTTATTGAATAGTTAACTATTGTTAGATTTCTCTATATTAAAAGAATAAGTTAGTAAAATTTATTTATGTATATGCCCAATTACGTAAATTATTTCCCATTACCACAATTATGTGGATTTCTTCCTCATTCTCTCCACAACAAATTATCATTGAAGCCAGCTGTGCAGGGGTAGGGGTGAGGGTGGGGGGCTGGTGGAGGGGAGGCAGGGCTGGCTGCCTCTGTTACATCCTAGCTGTTTTCCCCATGTTCCATCAGCACCATCTTCCAGTTTCTCAAGGACCCCACAAAGAAAGAAAAGTAACTCTTTTTGCAAGTGATTCTGACTTTGTGGTTATCCACAAAAACTAATGGTCTTATTTTGATGTATATTTCATCGCAAAATGAAACGATCAGTGACAGACACAAACATTTTGTCAATGCTTATGTTGACATACTAAAGCCCTTCACAAATTCTCCATAATAACCTAATCACACAATTATCCCTTAACTGCTCAATTTTTGACTATTCTATTTAAGTAGGGTTTTTTTTTTTTTTTTACTTATTATTTGCATTTTCCTTGTTAATTTAAAGTAAGAGGTAAAAGAGGCCACCTGTAAGCCTGGGATCACATGCAGGTCGCATGTGGATACATATGCAATTAGAATTTATCCTTTCTCTTTGAAACACCCTGGAACGGAGGGTTTTGTTTTTAATTTAGAAAACTCCTCGTGTTTGTTCCTTTTGAAAATCCTGAAGTAAAAGGACGTATATCTGAAATGCTCAGTTTCACACTGTTACCAAGTGCTCATCCTTATTTAGTTTTCAGACAAGTACTCTGTTTATAAGTACAGTCAGTTTCAACTGAAACATCAATACTAGATCTAGTAAGGGCTTGTTCATATTGGCAAGAAGTACATGAAAGAGAACTGGCAGATCTTTTCTATATTTGAATTCAAATGACAGACTGAAAGATAGCATCTTTTCACCTGTAATTGGACTGAAAAGGGCCAGAGGAGAGGGAGGCTCCCCTGCTGGTGTTCCAGCACATCCTTTGTTAGCCACCTGCCCCTCACTTAAAGCAGTATCTATTAAGGATGTCACAGGACTTGTCTTTTAAGCTTTCTGTAACTTCTGTGTTATTTGTAAACCTAAAACAAAAAAGTATAAAACTCAGAAAATGCAAGATTGAAAAGTGAACCTAGATTTTGAAAATGCATAGTTTCTAAAAAGTCCAGGAACCAAGCATGGAAAATTAATCTACTTATTTCAAACTGACCTTTCCATCACCATCCAATAAAGTAATGACCTTAACTTAAGGTACACACACACACACACACACACACACATCTAGTACAGAGACAGGACCTGGAACTTGGAACCCTTCTCTGCAGTGCTTGCACCTGGACAAATTTCTCCCAGAGCAACAAAAACTAACTCTAAGGGCCTACAAACAACCATGTGCATGCAGAGTTGGGGCAAATTATGGGCAAGAAGATGCAAAAAGACCAAAAATCCAAATGCCACTTCTGAAGAGCTGGGAGCAAAAGCAGGGTACAGCACCTAAGCTGTGGGTGGGCACACCACCTAAGCTACCCCTCCAGCCCAACTCCTGGTCAGACTCGCATCCTCACCACACATAAGGAACTCGTTTGACACCCCTTCAGGGAGCAAGTGAGCTAGCTGTTCTTGCTCCCTCCTGTTGTATCAGGGGGCTTCCCTCGTAGCTAAGTCTGTAAAGAATCTGCCTACAGTGCAGGAGACCCAGGTTCAATCCCTGGATCAGGAAGATCTTCTGGAGAAAGAAATGGCAACCCACTCCACTATTCTTGCCTGGAGAATCCCATGGACAGAGGAGCCTGGCAGGCCACAGTCCATGGTCGCAAGGGATGGACACAACTTAGCGACTAAACTACCACCACTGCCTCAGGGGACCCAAGAAGCCTTGCCTGAATTTCTTGTCTGGCCTTTCATCAATTCCAATTGATTAAGAAGGCCAAGAACCCTGGTTAGTAACAGTATGAGATATTTGGGGGAATATTAAGGACTATTATTTCCATTAGATATCAGTGTGCTCAGCAACATTAGCACTAAACTCATCATCTTGAGAAAGCATTTCCCAAACATCCTCTGTACATTTTAGTAGTAGCCATCTGCTGCCCTTTGAGGATTAACAAATTAGAACATTCCACACTGACGAAGAAATAAAGTGTATACAGAAAATGGAAAAACATCAAACATATTACCAAGAAGGTAAAGAGCATATTTACATTTTATATATAAATAAAGAATTACAAAACAGAGAATCATGAGAATTGCTTATTCTGATGGGTTCAGATCACAGCTAAACAGCTTTTTTTTCCCCTAACTAGGAATGTTTAAAATCTCTTATTAACAGTAACCCTTCAAAATAAAAGCATTTTCGTATGTTATTTTAATGGTTAAGACACCATCTTTGTAACACCATTTGCTAGGGCACATGGCAAGAAGCTGTAAAAGTGTTAAAAGGACTTGTCTTTTGGGACAGCAATGGTTTGACTAGACACCTCAGCATATTAAAAAATAGAAAGTTTTACAACTTGCCTAAAGAAGGAAAAAGAATTAACATTTGAAATGGATTAAGAAAAGGTCAGAAACAAAAACAATCTATTTCCTTAAGAGATTGGTTTGGAAGTGGAATTTTATTTAGAAATTATTGTTTTCTGACAAGAGAACCACTAGAACAGAAAAACAGCACTTTTTAGGTTTGAGGGAAGAAATACTCATAGCATCAATAGCATTTAAAAGGTAGTATGTGCGGATAGAATGGTCAAAGTGACGCCAGACTGGTTGCTCCAGTGATCATAAAACTAGGAAAATGAGATGAACAGTATCAGTGCCTTCCAGACTTGGTAGCCAAGGGCAAGATTATCTAAAAGAATTGATTATTTTTAAAAACTGAGGTGATGGGATTTCAGCTGAGCTATTTCAAATCCTAAAAGATAATGCTGTTAAAGTCTTGTACTCAATATGCCAGAAAATTTGGAAAACTCAGCAGGGCCACATGACTGGAAAAAGTCGGTTTTCATTCCAATCCCAAAGAAAAGCAATGCCAAACAATGTTCAAACTACCGCACAATTGCACAGTTGCTAGTAAAGTAATGCACACAATTCTCCAAGCCAGGCTTCAACAGTACGTGAACTATGAACTTCCAAATGTTCAAGCTGGATTTAGAAAAGGCAGAAACCAGAGATCAAACTGCCGACATGCATTGGATCACTGAAAATGCAAGAGAGTTCTAGACAAATATCTACTTCTGCTTTATTGACTATGCCAAAGCCTTTGACTGTGTGGATCACAACAAACTGGAAAATTCTTCAAGAGCTGGGAATACCAGACCACCTTACCTGCTTCCTGATAAATCTGTATGCAGGTCAAGAAACAACATTTAGAACCAGACATGAAACAACAGACTGGTTCTGAATTGGGAAAGGAGTACATCAAGGCTGTATATTGTCACCCTGCTTACTTAACTTATATGCAGAGTACATCATGTGAAATGCTGGGCTGGATGAAGCACAAGATGGAATCAAGATTGCCAGAAGAAATATCAATAACCTCAGATACTCAGATGACACCACCCTTGTGGCAGAAAGTGAAGAACTAAAAAACCTCTTGATGAAAGTGAAAGAGGAGGGTGAAAAAGCTTGCTTAAAACTCAACATTCAAAAAACTAAGACCATGCCATCATTTCATGGCAAATAGATGGGGAAACAATGGAAACAGTGACAGACTTTATTTTTGGGGGCTCCAAAATCACTGCAGATGGTGACTGTAGCCATGCAATTAAAAGACACTTGCTCATTGGAAGAAAAGCTATGACCAACCTAGACAGCACATTAAAAAGCAGAGACTTTGCCAAAGGTACATCTAGTCAAAGCTATGGCTTTTCCAGTAGTCATGTATGGATTTGAGAGTTCGACAATAGAGAAAGCTGAGTGCCGAAGAATTGATGCTTTTGAACTGTGGTGTTGGAGAAGACTCTTGAGAGTCCCTTGGACTGCAAGGAGATCCAACCAGTCAATCCTAAAGGAACTCTGTCTTGAATATTCATTGGAAGGACTGATGCTGAAGCTGAAACTCCAATACTTTAGCCACCTAATGAGAAGAACTGACTCATTGGAAAAGACCCTGATGCTGGGAAAGATTGAAGGCAGGAGCAGAAGGGGAATAAAGATGATGAGATGGTTGGATGGCATCACCAACTCAATGGACATGAGTCTGAGCAAGCTCTGGTTGTTGGTGATGGACAGGGAAGCCTAGTGTGGTGTGCTGCAGTCCATGGTGTAGCAAAGATTCAGACACGACTGAGTGACTGAACTATATATTGTCACCCTGCTTATTTAACTTCTATGCAGAGATCCTGAGAAATGCTGGGCTGGATGAACTACAAGCTGGAATCAAGATTGCTGGGAGAAATATCAATAACCTCAGATATGCAGATGACATCACCCTTACGGCAGAAAGTGAAGAGGAACTAAAGAGCCTCTTGATGAAGGTAAAAGAGGAGAGTGAAAAAACTGGCTTAAAACTCATCATTTGAAAAATGGAGATCATGTCATCTGGTCCCATCACTTCACAGCAAATAGATGTGGAGACTATGGAAACAGTGACAGACTTTAATTTCTTTGGGCTCCAAAATCACTGTGGATTGTGACTGCAGGCATGAAATTAAAAGATACTTGCTACTTGGAAGAAAAGCAATGACAAATCTAGACAGCATATTAAAAAGCAGAGACATTACTTTGCCTACAAAGATCTGTATAGCCATAGCTACGGTTAATCCAGTAGTCATGTATGGATGTGAAAGATGGACAATAAAAAAGGCTGAGTGCTGAAGAACTGATGTCTTCAAACTGTGGTGTTGGGGAGGACTCTTGAGAGTCCCTTGGACTGCAAGGAGATCAAATGAGTCAATGCTAAGGGAAATCAACCCTGAATATCCACTGGAAGGACAGATGCTGAAGCTGAAGCTTCAAAATTTGGGCCACCTGATGTGAAATGCCAACTCATTGGACTAGATCCTGATGCTGGGAAAGACTGAAGGCAGGAGGAAAAGAGGATGATAAAGGATGAGATAGTTGGATGACATTACAGACTCAATGTACATGAGTTTGAGCAAACTCCAGGACATGGTGAAGGACAGGAAAGCCTGGTGTGCTGCAGTTCATGGGGTTGCAAGAGTCAGACACGACTGAGTGACTGAACAACAAAATTGTATTTTGGAGTGTAGCTGATTACCCAAACTGTGATAGTTTCAGGTGGACTGAAAAGGGACTCAGCCTTTTCAGGACTATGGCTTAGGGACACAGCCATACATATATATGTATCCATTCTCCCTCAAATTCCCCTCCTATCCAGGCTGCCACATAACATTGAGCAAAGTTCCCTGTGCTGTACAGTAGGGCCTTGTTGGTTATCCATTTAAAATATAGCAGAGTGTACATGTCAGTCCCAAATTTCCTAACTATCTGTCTCTGCATTCATCCCCACTGGCAACCATAAATTCATTCTCTAAGTCAGTGAGTCTGTTCCGGTTTCATAAATAAGTCCATTTCTATCATTTCTGAAAGAATTAGACATTTGTAATAATGATTACACAGCACGAGTTATTTGTGTTAGCTGTGCATGTTAAATGTTTCAACACACCTGGTGCTGTGCCTAGGGTTTTACATGCCTTGTCTCATGAATCAAGGCATTGATCAGAATAACAATCAGATCAGATCAGATCAGTCGCTCAGTCGTGTCCGACTCTTTGTGACCCCATGAATCGCAGCACGCCAGAATAACAATAGAATGACAAATATTACAATCTTCCCTTTAAGTAGGGGAAACTGAGGCCTTGAGAGGGAACACAGATCAACCTTGGTCCTATCCTGGAGTCAGGGCCTGAATTTGAACTCAGCTTTGAAACTAAAGCTCTTGAATCTATTTTACCTGTTGTCTTCTCAAGATTCTGCATTCTCTGAGCTATATGTTGTCTTAAAATGAAAATGCAATCTTAAGAAGCAGAGCAAGAAGAAAGCACAGGTTGCCTAGTGGTTAGTCTCAAGGGAACAGTGATCCTAGGAGAGTTGTCACAGTGCAAAATCTGCAAAGTAGATCAGATGAAAAGAAGGACATCGATTAGGATGACTTCTGACTCTGCAACTAAGTGCAGAAAAGGATATGAGTCAAACCAGACATTGATGAAAAATAGAAACATGGATAAAACAAAAAGACGCCAATAGCAACAATTTGTAGAGAAAGACTTATGAACCTGGCTTTCAACTTAAGTAAACACTGGGGCAGCTCAAAGTGTTGGTAGCCAACGTATCCCAGAGATTTCCCTGCTAGAGAAGACCGTTTATCTGGCAGGGAAAAGTGTAGGATCCAAAGATTAAACAACATTAAGAAGTTCCAGGAAGAAGCCTGAGGTCAGCTCTGGTCATCTGTGGCTCTCGCTCAAAGAGAAACTCCTGAACTTTCACAGACCTAACAAGATGTTGTGGTGTCTTGGCGAAAATTCCCTCTGCTTGATTCTGCCGGACTTCCAACTGCCTGACATCACTGCCCTGGATTCCACATGGAAACCCAGGCACAGTGTGTGCCTCAGGGAAAGATGCTGGGATCAGGGAGGAAAGAAATTGGAAAATGAGTCATGATTAAAATGCTCTTTTGACAAAAAGCTATTTTATGACATCAGGATGTAAAAATCAAAAGAATCCAAAGATGCCAGCAGCTTCAGACTGCCTAAACCAGCAATGCTCACTCCTTTCAAAGTCATGAATCCCACTGCTTCTATAGAATATGTTTCACTATATGTGTCGAAGATTATATATATATATATTATATATAATTGCACACATATATAATTAATGGTATTTCTAATAAGCTAACAATAATTCTTAAAATTAGGTATTACAAAAATAGACCTGAAATATTAAAAGCCTAAACAGTGAACAGGAGCACATAGAGTGAGAAAGGGCAGTCAGCTTAGCATCAAACTCCAAGGAGGAGAGGGGAGAATAAAATGGAAATAACAAAGGAGGAAAAAGAGGACCCTCCCCTACCCCATTCCGTGTTCCACTCTGAAGTGCTTGAGTTTTGAAAGAGGAAGCGGCAAGCACCATAGAGTTGTAGAGGGAGACAGGTAGGTTGAATGAAGGCAAGTTTCAAATAAGTTTCACTTCCAAATAAGAAAGCTCAGGGAGAACTTTCTGAGAATCCATTGGGGACACAGAGAGGAGTTTACTGATTTTAAAATAAAGAGAAATTTCCTCTGGAATTGTGGAACAGCGGCAGTGTTTTCACTTTAGGCATTGTGTCCAGGAATTTGAGGTTTATGGTTAGTTCAGATTCTACTGTTCTGAAATCTTGGTGATGGTGGTGGTGAAGTGTTTGTGTGTGTGTGTGTGTGTGTGTGTCAGGGCGGGGGTGTGATTGGCAGGGCTGCAGAAGAGAAGGTTTGAAGTAATCTTTTGGAAAATGACTTGAAAGGTTTCAAAAATTCCTATGCCCAGGCCTTACATATAGATATTGAATATAACACATGATAAATACAGGCAATATGATTTTCCCTTTTATATGCCAATTGATATGCCAAATTAATAATTACAATAATTACAGTCAAGAGAGACAGAAAACAGAGCTCTAAGGGAGCAGGTCTGAAATAACTTTATATCAAGATCTTAACTGACAGGAAACCAGCCAGTGTTTATAAGTGGTTGGGTGAGGGAATCAATAGTATTTTCACCACAAAGTTTTACATCAAAGTGATCTGGATACTGTCCTATAGAATTAAATGCTCATAATAACAAGCTGCATTTCTCTGAAATAAGAAAATACATATTCAACCTCCTTATCTGTATAAACAAATACACTTTTCTCCATATAAACAAATCTACCCACCACAGAAAGAATCAAGAGTACAGCAAACCTACACCATAAATACAAAAAAAAAAAAAAAATGACAACTTTCCTGAATGCCTATTGTCCTTACTTGCTTTCTTATTTTCAGTAGCTAATGCAATGTTCCTTCACCTCCACTTTCCATCTTATCCATCAAAAGTGAAAGGTTCTATGGGAAGGCAACTTATTCTGAAGTAGGAGGGAAGGGAGCAGGGCACAACCTTTAAAAGAATGACATGGTCTGAGAACACAGCACACACTGACTGGAACCAGATAGGTCCCAGACGACAGAAGATTCGACTTCCAATAGAGCTTAAGCCTCGTTATACACACATTGTAATACATTCACATCTAAATGATACACCCACCAGTGCCATAAAGAGTTCTGAGGCCAACCATACAAGGTTAAAAAGTTGGTGGTGGCCCAATTCCTGGAAATCCCTGGCCTTTTCCTAAAATAATTGGAAAAATCCACCTACTCTTTCACCTATGAAATTACTCAGCACATAAAAACTAACCACGTCATATTTTGAGGCTCTCTTGCCTTCAGAGATGGCCCACACTCTGTGGAGTATGTTTCTCTCTAAATAAATCCACTTCTTTCCTATCACTTTGTCTGGATTCTTTTAAAAATGAAGCAAGAAACTTAAGGTCACTAGGATCAATGCTTGTTACATATTATTAAAAGATATTATCTGCTGGTGCTTATTGACATTTTTACATACATATATTGATGATACTAACTGCACCAGCATAACCACGTTAGTGAAAGTTGAAAAATGAGATCATTATACAGGGAACGATTCGAAATGGAATGATTATGTTTTAATTAGACACCCAATCGTGCAAAATTGTAAGTGGAACTCAGAGGCTATGTGGACTTGGGGGAAGATCAGCGTATCAACCTGTGAAACAGGATCCTTTGTCAGCTCCACATTCGAAGGCCCCATATTCATTTGTCATGCTTCGTGCTCTTTGATCACATCCTTTAGGTAAAGAAAGTGTTGACTGAGCGCTGTCCTTCAGGAAGCCTTGTGAAAATCAAATATATTTGTGAACTGTAGATACAGTTTCATAGGTTAATAGTTACTAATAGCTTGTAATCAATTAACACTCTATTGGGTAAACAGTTCACTTGGAAATTTCAGCAGAAGTGCTGGGGTTCTCCTCTCTGATACTCTAAGGGAGATAGAGCTTGGAGGGGAGGCAGATTTTTTGAGCCTTTTACCATCTACCACTTCAAAACCATCTTCTGATTGTCCCTTTCTACCTCCTCATTAAAACTCACTTTCAGAAAAGGATCTAAAAATACTAATTTACAACCAGATGGTCCTTGCATTTTAAATGGCACAACAAGCCTTATTTCAGTAAATGAATCAAAGAAAGAAAGAAAGAAGTGGCAGTGGTTTGGGGGATGGAGTGGGGTCTTTGGAGCCATATTGGTTTAGTTGAGTCCTTGCTTTGCTGTTTCCTGGATACATGTTCTTAAGAAACATCTTTAATTTCCTCAACTATAAAATGAGGCTAATCATTTCAGGGACAATATAAATTTAGTTGGGAACTTTGTGCATATTAGAAAAGGCTTCCCTCTGGGTAGATGCATCCCCTTAGATACTTGGATTAGCAAGAGGAGTGCACTGGATTTGCGCCCCACTCTCCCCTTCAGTCATACACATTTACTCAGTGGACAAACAACCCTATGGTGCATGAGAATGATACCTAGCTGGCCTTACAATGATTAAAGGAAAAATGTATGTGAGCACTAGATATCACAGGGCCTATGGCTCAGTCCTTACTGACTGAGTAGCTTTTTCAAAGCTACTTTTGGCAACTTCTTTCCAACTTGTATGTTGTCATTGCACATACAAGGTGCATTTATGCATGCATACTCAGGGAATAAGTTGGATTAATAAATAAACAATAAAATTGTAGTAATATTTAACTAGTAAACAATAATAATAATTTTTTTGAACCATTGAGACTCTATGGGGCATGTTATTTACAACTTCGATCATCAGAAAAATTCTGCATACTCTTGATGTGTGGAAACCAGCAAACGCAGACACAGTCTTGCCTAGCATTCCTAAGAGTAAATGGGGAAGAAGACTCCATGAGGAGCACATGGTGCAGGAGCCTGGCTAGCGCTATGTTTATGAAGGGAAGGAACACAATAACTGAAGGTGATGAATTTAGGAGGCCCAATCCCTGTCACAGGAATCCTCTGTCTGTTCTCACAAAGTACTACATCTGGCCAGAGTGAGTTGTTGGATTAGTCCTTCCGTTAAGAATGCGGTTTGTTCAGTCTGAGGCCACAGTGTGACAAAACATTTTTGTTCATGGAGAAAAGTAGAACATCTGTAGTCCTGCCTGTGGGCAGAATGCTTTGGGCCAAGGGCTCTTCCAGGTGGAGACCAGTATTTGCCTTCTTCTTGACTCCTTTTCCCTGGGTGTGCTGCAGACTTAGCAGGGAATAGTGTTGACCTCACAGGAGAGAATTTTGAATAGCAAACCCACTGGCATTCTTTGACTATGAACTCTTTTGCTTGGATTAGTGTTGCTTCCTGGAAGAATATGAATACCCTTCTTTTACAGTATATTACAAAGGAGAAAAAAATTTTAGCTAGTAGCTAAGGATATAAACACGAACGAACACACACACACACACACACACACACACACTCAGGTACCTCCTGCCCCCTCCCACCCAAAGATAATTAATTCATTGGAATGTAGGCTTCAAGGGTTTCCAGGTAAAATTCACCAATTTTAGGAAACTCAAGATTGCTGCAACTCAAGTTGTAGTTTCAGCAAGTTCAAACCAGCTGAAAACAACTCTCAGATTAATTTCAAGTCACATCCCTTCCTATAATTTTATTCCTATAAAATAAAAAAAAATTTGCACACTCCCAAACTGAGACAAAATAATATGGAAAAATCCTCTCAGGATGTCACAGGATGATAATCAAGACTTGTATGTTATTTTTCTTCCAGCAAGTTTCTCAATACCACTATTAATATATTTTTTTAAAAAACTGCAACACCCTATGGCATATAATAAATCAGATGTAAAAATAAAACGTTTTTAATGACAAGAAAAATATTAGGTCAAGACATAATGGCACTCATGTAATAGCATTTAAATTCAGATTCCATTTACATGTGGTAAAGGGGAAATTACTGTCTCAGTTGGCTCTTTCAGTTTTCTGTCGACCAAATGACCAGCTGAATGCCAGAGTCTGGGGGAAAAAACCTCGGTAAAACTAACCTTGCAGAGAGGAATGACGTCACCATACCTTCTCCTCAGTTCAACTCATAAAAATAAAATTATATGTCAAATAAGAAGGATTTGGGGAGAGGAAAGTTCCTCTAAAATACATTTGCACTATTGTTTCCTCTAGTCATTTGTTAAGATAATTGGCTTTTCTGAATTCAAATGCTGGAATCACAATGAATGACCCTCTGTTGAAAGCTTTAGCAAATACATGAGTAACATTTCAACTGCAATCTCTGTTCCGCTTTCCCAAGCAGTATAATGCCTCTGTTTTTTCCAGTCATGGATCTGAAATGGGCCTTGATTCATTAATCAGAGCCATTCTGAATCTTGAGCATGTCACCTGGGTAGGACTTTACCGATTTTTACTTTATGTCCATCTCAGTTCCAACTGGCAATAGGATCAGAGGACATTGTGTAGATAGAGAGAAGCAGTGTGCCTGGCCTGTAGCTCTCCTTCTGGGCTGGCCAGTTCTCCACAAAGGTCTATTAGCTCAGAAGGCAATGGCTAACCTGTTTACCACAAAATGTTCCATCTGGTGCTGCACTGAAGCATTCTTTTATTTTTTTTAAACAACCAAAGAGGTTCATTTTTAACTAAAATTTCAGAAACTACAAACTGACATTCTGCATAGGGTTTGATAATACTGTTAGGTCTCTGTATAACTTTTGATAATACTCAAGACTTGTAGAAATGAGTTATTTAGCTATTCCATAACCAATATTACAAGTCGTCTAGTTAGGAATTTTCACGTGTCCCACAGTGACTTGTAATCCTGCAAATTAAAAGAGATGCTTTTTCATTGCAAAGGAGACAAACAATATGTTCCTTAACACAAAATGCTACTCAATCCACTTGCCTTCAAATGTACACAGTTCATCAGGCACTTTAAGGCAGCAGACACAGGGGGAGCCTAAACGTTACTAAAATAAATCCTTCACCCTGCTCTGTTCTGGGCTGTCCTTCCACATCACCCTCTGCTGAGGGGCTGTATCCCCCACACAGTCACAGTCCTGGCAGCAAGAATACTCTGCAGTAAAGCCAAGCCATGGGGATGGAGCTGGTGACCACCTTTCTCAGGCCAGAGGTGTAGAATCAGGATGCTTATTGCTTATATAAAGGTCAACAGTGATTGTCTGCACAGTGATTGTCTGCTGGGGTCTGTTTATGAGCTGTGTGGTTAGGAGCACCTGTTCACAGTAGACACTCCTGGGTTTGAAATCTATTCTGCTATTAACTATCAGTTATTCTAGAAAGATATCTAGAAAAAGAAAGCATAAAAGAAAACAATCTCCATCACCTTAGTTCAGTTCAGCTCATTTGCTCAGTGGTGTCTGACTCTTTGAGACCCCATGGACTGCAACATGCCAGGCTTCCCTGTTTATCACCAATTTCCAGAGCTTGCTCAGACTCCTGTCCATAGAGTTGGTGATACCATCCAACCATCTCATCCTCTGTCATCCTCTTCTCCCCCTGCCTTCACTCTTTCCCAGCATCAGGGTCTTTTCCAATGAGTCAGTTCTTCACATCAGGTGGTCAAAGTACTGGAGCTTCAGCATCAGTCCTTCCAATGAATATTCAGCACTCATTTCCTTTAGGATTGACTGATGTCCTTTAGGATTGACTGATTTGATCTCCTTGCAGTCCAAGGGACTCTCGAGAGTCTTCTCCAGAAGGGTCTCAGCAGGCAATGGCTAATGGCTATTTAACCACAGTTCAAAAGCATCAGTTCTTTGGCATTCAGCTTTCTTTATGGTCCAACTCTCACATCCATACATGGCAACTGGAAAAAATCATAGCTTTGACTATACGGACCTTTGTCGGCAAAGTAACGTCTCCACTATTTAATATGCTGTCTAGGTTGGTCATAGCTTTTCAACTAAGGAGCAAGCATCTTTTAATTTCATGGCTGCAGTCACCATCTGCAGTGATTTAGGGCTACTGCTGCTGCTGCTGCTAAGTCACTTCAGTCGTGTCCGACTCTGTGTGCCCCCATAGATGGCAGCCCACCAGGCTCCTCCATCCATGGGATTTTCCAGGCAGGAGTACTGGAGTAGGGTGCCATTGCCTTCTCCGTTAGGGCTACTACTAAGTTGAAATCTACTTGTGTCCTTCAAGTTAAAGCCCAACTCCCTGGGTCTCAACCCACCTTTGCCACTTTCTGTTGTGTGATCATGATCAGGACACATAACATCTCTGCCTTGGATTCCTCATCTATATAATAAGAAGAAATAAAATTAAAAGGAAGAGGAAAATGATAAGACCTCTTGGTATTGTTGTGAAGATTGCAATTATATATATATAGCTTAGAACTGTGCTTTTCACACAGTCAGGTATAAAAGTTAGTCATCACCATCATCACCATCATCGTCACCATCACCACCACCACCATCATTAGCAGCACTGTTATAACACGAAGAATGTTAATAATGATTTATGTGACTGTGTTCTAAAGGATAGCCCTCATTTCTGAAGTTGTTTTCCCAGCTTATGAGCATCTTCTCAATTTTCTGCAATGAACATGTATTTCTTTGAAGTGAGCAAAAATAGAACTTATAATTAGAAAATAATGGTGTGGAGACATAAATACAAAGAGGTATAGGAGATAATCTCTTCTACCAAGAATGTGAGGGCTTCCCAGGTGACTTGGAGGTAAAGAATTTGCCTCCAATGCAGGAGACACGGGTTCGATCCCTGAGTCGGGGAGAAGGAAACGGCCACCCTCTCCAGTATTCTTGCCTGTAGAATCCCATGGACAGAGGAGTCTGGTGGGTTACAGTCCATGGGGTCACAAAGAGTCAGACACAGCTGAGCGACTGAGCAAGGCACCAAGGATGTGAAAGTGTAGGTGGGAAATCAGATCATATTATAAACAGATTAAAAGGCAGAGTGTATACAGGAGAATTTGTTTGAAGCCTCAGTTCTGACTCTTACCTTGTCCTGCATCCAGGGAGAGGAAGGGAAAGACAGACAGACAAAGAGGCAGAAAGAGACAGACAGACAACTGAGACAGCGTTGAATAACCAGATTGTGCTAAGTATTTTCGGTTGACAAAGAGATAAGGAGTGACACCGGACAGACCCCCAATAAAATTTCCACTGTACACCCTAATGCCTCCTTAGTTCCTCTCTCACTCTTAGGCACCTTGACTTTCTCATTAATCTTCCCCCTAAATACACCCTTAAGAACCATCCATCATCTATGATCTCTCTGTCACCCTTCTACTAAGGAGGGCATTCCAAGAAGCAAAGAGAAGTGTCCTCTTTGACAGGTTCACACCTCTTATGAGTCTGAACAGATGTTACAAATAAAGACTCTTTCAACTTGATTTCTAGTTTTGTGATATTTGGCAATTCAATGAATCTTTCCCACTGTAGCTTCTTTCTTTCTTTTTCAGAAAATGGAGATGCAATTTACACATAGTGAAATACACAGGTCTTACATGTATAGTTTGATCAAATTTGACAAATACACATATTAGCAGGAGGCAGAACATTTCCATCACTCTAGAATTCCCCTTGGGTAGGGCTTACTTGGAGAAGGAAATGGCAACCCACTCCAGTGTTCTTGCCTGGAGAATCCCAGGGACGGGGGAGCCTGGTGGGCTGCCGTCTCTGGGGTCACATAGAGTCGGACACGACTGAAGTGACGCAGCAGGGCTTACTTTCTTAATATGTACCATGTGCATGGAACAATAACCCTCAGTAATTAGAAGGGTTGCAGTGAGAACCAAGTGAAATGCTCTTCACCAAAGAACCTTGATGGCCACTTTAAGATATATTAGTGTGTAAGTGCTGAATTGGCACTCAGGAGTTTCTGTCATCACAAAAGGAGAGATGGTTAGGAATAGACGGGGAGGGGGTGGCAGGCTACAATACATATTTTAGATAAAAAGCAGCAAGGATGAAAAGTAGAGGCAGGAATGCACACATATTTCTTGCACAAGACATACAAAATGAGGCTGGATCAGAGCCCAGAAGCAGTGGCAGATTTCCTGGACCGTGGAAGGAGGCACTAACTGTGTTCCAGGAGAACCCAGCAGAAGCTTCGTTCTCTCCCTGTGGTGGAGATCACTGAAGAATGGTAATACCTCCTCGGCCTGCCCTTGGAAGGAGGTCAGAGTGGACAGGGATGTGCAGAGAAGGTGCTCCTGGACCCCACACTCCAGGATTGCAGTTCTCTCCTCCAAAGGGACCCCTGCTCACTCCTCCCACCCTTCTCCCACATCCAGCGGCCATCTCAATATTTTGCACACCTATCTGTCACAGAACAGAAAGTAGCAGCTACTGGAAACCCAGCAGGATGTCAGAGTCCAGAACACCAGAGTTTCGATCCCGACTCAAATTGCACACTCTCCTAACTTGGGAGAGTCCCCCTGACACTGTCTCCATGTTCCCACAGCTGTTAGTGGCACTCATCACTAGATACATACTTGAATCCCAGTTCTGCCCATCCTTTGCAGCATCTGCTGTGTAGAGGGCACCACCCCAGTGAGATGTGGGGAATAGCAGATCCCTGCCCTCCACGCTTTCCAGGTGAAGTCAGGAGTCTCCAGAGGAACCCCGACCCCAACTTCAGGATGGCGGTTGAGACTCCGTGGCCTCACACGTGCTCTCAGGGAGGGTGGGGAGTGGCACAGAGCTCCCCGCCCTGCTCAGTCCGTCTTTGCCTCTCTTCCCCTCTGTTGTGCACCCTCCCAGCACCTCATTTACTTCTCACAATCTCCTGTGTTTTAAAATAGATGCTAAGTCATCATTCCCATCTTACAGATGGGGACACTGAGGCACTGAGACGTTAAGTAGTTTGCTGAAGGTCATACACCACCAGCGGTAGCCCCAAGACTAATACCACATAGTCAAGACCCAGAACCTGTGAGCACCGTTGCCTTTCAAACAGAAAGTAGCTTCTTGACACCAAAAACTTGAGCCTCCCGCCTTGTTTCTCCATTCCCTCCCCCTCTCTGTATACCCTATGTCCACAGATGATTGATTCTCATGTCTGCCCCTTATTCAGCCATCTGACTCCACCAAGCCAAGGCCATCATGTCCTCACAGGTGCCCTGGAAGAAAAGCTCCTGACAGGTCTCCCTGCTTCTAGGAATCATGTCTGCAACAGGCCTTCTGGGGAAAGACTCAAATTTTTGCTTCCGTGTGTTATGTTCAACTCTCATCCCCATACCTGACTCCAAAATCTTTACCTGGAATTCAAGGCTTCCCTCACCTAGGCTGCTTGGTACTCTGTGATGACCTAGATGGGTGGGATGGGAGGGAGGTCCACGAAGGAGGGGATATATGTATACACGAACCTGAGTTATTTCACGGTACAGCAGAAACTAACACAACACTATAAAGAAACTATACTCCAATTAAAAAAAAAAAAAAAGCTGAATTACTTTCCTTCTCAGTGTGGGAATTGTCTAGCCAGTCAGTCGTGGTTTTTCATTTACTCAACAATACTTGAGCAACTACTATATACTAGGCACTAAGCCTGGCAGTGTCTGTCTAATTCTACTTTCTACTTCAAGGTCTATCCACGTCCAACTCTCAGCCATCTCTGAAACTACTGTAGCACTTGGGGTCTATGCCACCTTTCAGTCTGTTAATGTTGCATGTCTTGACATTTTACTTTTCCAACTGGACTCTAAGCTCCTTGCATGAAAGAGATATATCCCACATGTCTAAGCGATCAATCTAGAGTCTGAAATGTGTGCTCCACTTGGGCTGAGATATGAAACTCAATGCTATTTTTTTTGTTGTTTGTTTCATGATGAATTCAAAGTGCTGAGAAGATGCCTGTTTCATGCTAGGGCATCAGAAAACATTTGCTAAATGATGAATTAGTCTCCTTCTACAGTTGGTAGGATCCCTAGTATATACTATGTGCTTTAAACCAATACCTAAATCAGTCAATTCAGTTCAGTTGCTCAGTTGTGTCCGACTCTTTGCGACCCCATGAACCACAGCATGCCAGGCCTCCTTGTCCATCACCAACTGCCGGAGTCTACTCAAACCCGTCCATTGAGTTAGTGATGCCATCCAATCTGAATAATTGAGTGTTTAACATCAATTATGAGATTTTTCTAGACCATCTGAAAAAAACCGAACCATCTTTGAAAAGTTAAAAATATATATATTTTTTGCATTAAACGACATACCAGAAGATCCTAAAAGCTCTATGTAGTTGTTCCAAGAACAGATAGAACCCCATAGCTCCTTGTGTTAACTCCTTTCAATTGTGTCTGACTCTTTGTGATGCTATGGACTGTAGCCTACCAGGCTCCTCTTCCATGGGATTCCCCAGGCAAGAATACTGGAGTGAGTTGCCATTTACACCTTCAGGGAATCTTCCCAACCCAGGGTCGAACCTACGTCTCTTACATTTCCTGCATTGCCAGGTGGGTACTTTACCACTAGCACCACAGGCAAGCCCCATAGCTCCTTGCAAATGAATATTCCCCAATCTTCTGAAGAATAAAAATAATAAAATGTGCTCACTACTTGTACTATATATTATCCATGGCTTATCAGTATGCATTGCTCATTGAGATGTTCTGCTTGCGGGGATTCATTCCCTCACTTCAGTGTTACTATCGCTGCTCAGTAATACTGACAAATTGTTAACATCCATAGATAGTTGCATATCATTTACATACTTTAATTAGAGTGTTAGAATCATCGTATTTTGGTTGGAAGGAATCTTACTCAATATCTAGATGTCTACACGCTTTCATTTTTTTTAAGTATTGAAAGTTGTATTTTTAAAACTAGGATCTTACAAAGGGTTTAGTGTATAATGAGATAAAAGTGAGTTGTTCTTGTTGAAAACTGGGGGTGGGTGGGTGGGGAGAGTGGCAGAGAGTCCAGAGCCCCATCTGCTCACCCTGCCCTTTACCACTCCCCACTCCTCACTGCTGAGTCCATAAATTATGACACATACAGTGTGAATTACACCTGACCAGGTCTAGCCCCTTACTTAACACAGAAGAGAGAAGACTCAAAGAGGGCAGGAAATATCATTCAGCTGGTCAGGAGTGGAGCCATGAGGGGTTCCTGCCCTCCAGCACAGGGGTCTTTCCACCACTCTGTACACACTGAACCAAGGTCTTTACTGGAAATGCCATTCTCACCTAACTCCTTCCAGGCATTTTCCTACCTTCATGCTAGGCATCTACTTCCCTCTGACAAGGCTGGTATTGGTTTCTCTTTCTTGTTGCACTTATTTTCAATTAAAATATTTTAAAAATTTATTGTAGTTGATTTACAATATTGTGTGAATTTGTACTGTACGGCAACATGATTCAATTATCTATCCACGTATCTATTTATATTCTTTTCCATAATGGTTTATCACAGGATACTGAATATAGTTCCCTGTGCTATACCGTAAGATTTTGCTCTTTGCCTTTGGCTTTTGAACCCAGACTTTAGGAAAGGCCAGATTACCAGCCTGTTTAACAACTCCTTTCCATGCTCCCTAAATTGCTTTCAGCCACCTCCCAATATTTCTGTCCTGAAAATAGTTAGGTTAGCACTTAGCAAAGGTGTGCTGGTGAACTGTTTAGTTTCCACAGAGCACCTTTCACCTCTGAGCCCAGTGTCCACAGGGAGATTTTCATGGCTGAGAGACGAAGGCAAACATTCACATATGTCAGTCCATTTATAAAGCAGCATCACTGAAAGCCCCATGACTTTAAAATGGTACCTTTGCAAACAGATATCTCTTCTTTTATTATTATTATTATTGTACATTTACACAGACACACATCATTAGTTCTTTATTGACATCCTGTTTTATTTTTATCTGGGTTTAATGCTAGCTGTGAGTGTCATCATAAAACTGGCTTCCAGAATACCTACTGATAGGGAAGAGGAAAAGGATGAAACAAAACTCCATGCCATATGGGAGAGGAGAGTCCTTAGCATCCCTGCTGTCTGAGTTAGTGAATGGCAGATGCAGCGTGCAGGGCGGACGTAGGGCCAGAGGAGGGAAGGGGCTCATAGGCTGCCTTGGAGAGCGTCTCTGCTCACAGCTCTGTGGGAGGGTGGAGCATGTCATCACCAGAGTGGTCAGCTCTGAGGCCTGAGGTCCACAGTCCAGAGAGAAACCCAAGGCTGCTGGGTCAAAGGCAAACAGGATCCCCAGAAGGTGGAAACCCAACATTTAATCGGCTCACACCAACTTAAGTACCAACAACTCTATTCCTCCTCCAATTCCTGCCTGGCTGGAGTTATCATTTTTTTTTTTTTTCCAATCTTTTCTGTTTTTGCAGGGCTGCGGCTTAGACTTCATTCTGTTCTTATCATTCAATTTTGCTTTGGGGAGAACACTCTCACGAAATGAATTTTTGGGACTAGATTACCTCATTTCAATGACAGACTGAATTTCAAATATGTAATTTAGGCTTCCCCAAGCTGGGTGGCTTTTGACTCTATATTATTTTTCATATGGTGGAAGTGAGATATGAATCATTTTAATAACTCCTCACATCACATCCACCTACTCCTTCTCTTGGACAAGTGATATTCAGACATGTGAGCCATGCACATCAAAGCGAGCACAGGAAGTCACAGCCGGGACCAGAGGGCTTCCAGAAAAGTCATGGAATCCTGGCCCACATTAGAAGAAATGCAATGCCTGCTATAGGGAGAGGTCATACATTTGACTGCTCCCACCAGACTGTATGCACTGCTGTGTATTCAGTTCTGTCCAGACACATTTTAAGATGATACTGAAATACAATCAAATATGGCCTAAATTCATGCCCTGGCCTTCAGCATCTTATATGATAGGATCCCTATATACTTTCTATCAGGCTCACCACCCTCTCCCGCAAACTCTCCTCCTCTGCGTATTTTTTTGTTTCTACATCAGGCCTAGCTTATTCTACCCCAGACTATTCTCTTATAGTTTCCCCTGTTCAAAAGCTCTTTCTTTTCCTTGCAGATTATTTTTCCTCAATCAGGTCCTGGAGATGCCTTCCCTAATGACCAAATATAAAGCACATGCATACACACATTACCATTCAGATAGTGATTGGTGCCAAGGTAACAATGACACAGGGATGAATGGGGAAGGAACAAGCTGTGTGTGTGTGTGTGTGTGTTTGATCTTCCACCTCCCTCCACTCCTCCTCCGTAAGCTCCATGAAAAAGCTTTGCATTGTGGTCTGCTCTATCACCAATTTTCAGAACAGTGCTGGCACATGGCTGAAACTCATTAAGTATTTGTTCAGTGAATCATAAGTAAATGAAGACAGTATGTCTTGTGTCAGCTGACCAGGGTGGTGAGAGTACAGAAGGGGATTATCTGTAAAACTATTGGAGCAAGTGGAATTTTAGCCTGGGAGAGAGCAGATTCAGAGAAGCCATGGTAACGGTCATAAACAGTCTGAGGGACTCCACATGGCAAAGGGACTGGTGAGGTCACAGGCAGGAAATCCAATGTGTATCTTTCAGCCTTTGTCAGGGAAAATTTTTATAGGAAGGCTCTTAGAAAAACAGGGGCTTCTTCCTTAGATCAGGCTTTCTCTAAACGTGAAGCATCAGGGAAAGACTTGGACTTACTGCAGATGGTGATTGGAGCCATGAAATTAAAAGACGCTTACTCCTTGGGAGGAAAGTTATGACCAACCTAGACAGCATATTCAAAAGCAGAGACATTACTTTGTCAACAAGGGTCCGTCTAGTCAAGGCTATGGTTTTTCCAGTGGTCATATATGGATGTGAGAGTTGGACTGTGAAGAAAGCTGAGCGCCAAAGAATTGATGCTTTTGAACTGTGGTGTTGGAGAAGACTCTTGAGAGTGCCTTGGACTGTAAGGAGATCCAACCAGTCCATCCTAAAGGAGATCAGTCCTGGGTGTTCATTGGAAGGACTGATGCTGAAGCGGAAACTCCAGTATTTTGGCCATCTCATGCGAAGGGTTGACTCATTGGAAAAGACCCTGATGCTGGGAGGGATTGGGGGCAGGAGGAGAAGGGGACGACAGAGGATGAGATGGATGGATGGCATTACCGACTCAATGGATATGAGTTTGGGTAAACTCCGGGAGTTGGTGATGGACAGGGAGGCCTGGCGTGCTGCGATTCATGGGGTCACAAAGAGCCAGACACGACTGAGCGACTGAACTGAACTGAACTGAACTGAACTTTTGGATGTAGAAGGCAATTCTACCATGGACAAGACAATATACAGGAATTGTAGAATGAGAGGAAGTTGATTCTAGAAGAAAGATCATTTGTTTTAATTCTTCACTCAGAAAAGAGGAATCAAAGGGTAAAAGAAGTACCAGGGTTTGTCCCAGGGTACAGTGGATACAGTTGGCTGCCTAATCCCACATCTATTTCCAGACTATTGTCTCTTACTCATTTCCAATACTGAGGCTGGAAAGACTAAACACTAATTTTTTTAGCTTCTCTTATAATTGAGCTGACATATTGATATAGTTCTAGCCAATGAAAAATAAATGAAAGAATAGTGGCTAGTTCCAGAATAAATTTGCTTTCCTGATAAAGCAGACAGAAGGGGTTGTTGCTGCCTTTCCCTTTCTTGAATTGAAAGTAAATGTGATGTCTAGAGCTGCAGACGTTTTATGAGTATTAGAGAAAAACCAAGAGAAGTACAGAGATTCTGGCTCTCCCATTGTACTGGCCCAAGGCCAGCAGACTTTTGTTTTCAAGTCCTTTGAGACTTTTTCATTTGTATAAATGACCTTTAGTTGGGTTTTCTTGCAAGTGAAAACAGGTTTAATTGACATGGAGGTATTATAGAAGATGTTAGAGTTAAGATTAACTTTATTTTAATGTTTAATTTTATATAATTATATATTTGTGTATTATGTATAGTATATTAATTTTATATTTCCTTATGTTCAGGCAGGTGGCTTTTTCACTGTACAGACTCACTCAATTATCAACTATTGTGAAATGCCTGTTGTGTTCCAGACACAGTGCTAGGACCTGGTGAGTATGTTGGGGTCCCTGGCCATACAAAAATCTACTCTGCTAGAAAACAAAGACTATACTAATGGATACATGATTATGATTCAATGCGATAAAATCTATGATGGGGGATGCACAGGATGTCAGGACCATGGAGAAGTCCTAGTTCCAAGATGCTAAAGGGACAAAGAGTGCATCCTCAAGGAGAAGATGTCTGCTGACAGCTGAGACCTAAATGGAGAGCAGAGGTTGAGCAGATGGGGCAGGGGTGGGAGGGAAAGGGTCTCTGAGCAAAAGGAGACTGCAGTGCAGAGGGGGAGGCCCACTCAAATGCTGCAGGTAGTTTGCCAAGACGGAAACCCAGTGTGGGCATGGTGAAAAGATGGCTGCAGAAAGATGGGTGGGAGGCACCAAAAGGTGAATCTGGAGGGATGAGCAGGAGCCAAATAAGAAAAGGATCTTATTTGCCAAGGTGATGTGTGGAGAAGGGATCCAGGAACAGGTCCTAGAAAGCTACTGAATTTTCAAAAGTAGGATGTGACCAAGCAGATTTCCATTTAAGAAAAATTATCCTGGTGGAATGGTGGGGCATAAGCTGGTGGGGAGAGGTGTAAGGGCAGTTCAAGATTGGGAGTTAGGGAGGTGAAATAGGAGGCAAAAATGATTGGGTCAGAATTTAAGAGAGTATCTTTGATTACCCAAGGACTTGAAGACTTAGGTCCACACACACATAGATGTTTACAGTAGCTTTATTCATAATTGCCCAAACTTGGAAGCAACCAAGATATCTTTCAGGAAGTGAATGGATATGTAAACTGTAACACGTCTAACCAATGGATTATTATCCAGTGCTGAAAAGAATTGAGCTATCAAATCATGAAAGGACATGAAGGAGCCTTACATGCACATTACTAAGTGAAAGAAACCAATCTGAAAAGACTACATACTGTATTATTCCAAATATATGACATTTTATAAAAGGTAAAACTATGGAGACAGTAAAAAAGATCAGTGGGTTGATGGGAGAGAGGAATTAAAAGATGGAGCTCAGAGAATTTTTAGGGCAGTGGAATTTTTTTTATGACCCTATAATGGTGGACCATGTCATCACACATTTGTTTAAACCCATAGGGTGTAGTTAGTGAACCCTAAAGGGGCAGGGGGAGACGGGGACGACAGAGGATGAGATGGCTGGATGCCATCACTGACTCAACAGACGTGAGTCTGAGTGAACTCCGGGAGTTGGTGATGGACAGGGAGGCCTGGCGTGCTGCGATTCATGGGGTTGCGAAGAGTCAGACACGACTGAGCGACTGAACTGAACTGGACATAAACTATAAACTCTGGGTGATGATGTGTTAATCTAGGTTCATTAATTTCAGCAAATGTGCCACTGTGGTAGGGGATACTGATAATAGTGGAGGCTATGCTCGGGGTGGGGCAGGGGGCAATGGAGGAGAGGGGATATGGGAAATCTCAATATCTCCCATTCAATTTTGCTATGAATCTAAAATTGCTCAAAAAATAAATAAAGTTGAGATAGAGAGAATATACCTGTGAAATATTGAGAGGGTATAAGTCAAAGGACTTGGCTGGGGGTGGTTAGGTAGAGAGTATAAGGAGGAGTTAAGTGTAATGGGCAGGTTTCTGACCTGGGTGACTAGAAGGATGGTGGTAGCTCTCCAAGCCAGGTAACATGAGAGGTGGGAATAGCCTAGGACAGGATGAGGACATGTCCTTAAGATATAAACTTTGTACATGTGTTGAACCTGTTTTCTATTCCTAAATTTATTACCCTAAAAAAAAACCAGTAATGGAATAAAATGTCAAGCGATTCAGGCACCAAGCAGGAAACTAGCAATTCCTTAGTTGGGACCCTGATTTTTATATATTAATGATTTTCTGTATATGTACTTCCCCATCTCTTAAATAAAATATGCATTTCCTAGGAGTTTTACAACAATAATTTTTTGCTATATAAAGATATTTGTATTAAAATGATGCTTGTTGTCCATAATCATAAAAATAAATTCATCTGGGTACCTCCCTGGTAGCACGGTGGATCAGAATCTGCCTGCCAACGCAGGGGACATAGGTTCAATCCCTGGTCCAGGAAGATCCCTACGGAAGCCTATGTGCCTTAGAACCCATGCTCTGCAACAAGAGAAGCCACCTCAATGAGAAGCCCATATACCAGAGCAAAAGAGCAGGCCTGCTCATCACAACTAGAGAAAAGCCTGTGTGCAGCAATGAAGACCTGGCACAACCAAAAAAAAAAAAAAACCACCAAAAAAATTGCTTTAATTTCCACTGGCCACACGATAATATGAACCATTATCTCACAGTCACAGCTTGTACACATGCAAAAATGTCACTAAATGTCAATTAAAGTGATATTTTTCTTTTTAAATGTTAAAATGATTCTTTTCAGTTTAACAAAGGCTTCTTACCTCCAATTCACATTTCTGCATATTAAGTGAATTTCAGTAGTACCTGTGTTTCATTACTAAACTAAATTTTGCCTTTTTTCTTAATGGTAAAACTAGCATCACAATGATTACTTCTAATTCATATTCATAAATCAATCAAATGGCTACACTGGCCAAAGAGTTAATATAATTTCAGTTTCTAGAAATCAACATTCAAAAACTGCATGCCCTGCAAAGTATTCTTCTTAAATGATTTCTTCTAACTTTTGGTTCATATCTCACTAATTGCTTAGGAAAAAGAAAAACCTTAGTTTTTTTTTTCTACCTCAGGAAACATATGGTGTAAATGCTTAAGGAAATGTGAGTCATGTCTTTGATGAGGCAACTACTGAAAAATCAGCTCCTTCTGCCTCAGTATAAATAGCATGATAAGCCCTATCGAAGGTCAGAAATCTAATTTTAAAATATGTATTTTAAGAGTTTTTATTTTAGTCATCATGCCATTTATCAGAAATGTGGTCTATTCAGTTGACCAATTCATGTTTTTAGTGAGCTTGCTTTTCATTTTCCTGAAGCAAGAGAGATGCAAAGCCCATTTCATTGTGTTTTGACTCAAAGATCTCTGAGGTATTGCAGTGCCAAGGAAAACAATTTCTTCTCCCAATCTCTTCTGCCCTCCTCCCTCCAAGAAAAATCCTTTCACCTCCCAAACAACTTCTAAAAATACATTTTTTTCCTCTTTTCTGTTAACTGCTCTCTTGAAACTTGAAGATGTGTCGGAAGGATTTCATTGTCATTGTTTCTTATTCCCAAATTCCCATTTGGCTTTCAAAGGACTCTTCCCTCTCTTCCTGGATGAACACTGCTGAAAGTTGGAACGGACTTGGCCACATGGCAGAGATAATGCCATTTATAAAATGCTATAAAATAGCACTCAGCACCTCCAACATCTCACCCTGGCTCTGAGCTCCATGTCCAGTGGGTGTTTGGTAAGCAGAACTGCTTAAATGACTCCTCCAGGAGGAAGGCGGCTTGATGATAGGTGAAATTCAGGCCACTTGTGTATTACCTGCAATGGAATCTTGGGATAAGAACAGAATCTCACCTGCCTGCACTTTTATATGTAAGGAAACTGAGGTAGAGGGAAGTGGCTGGCTTCAATACCACCAGAATTTAAAGACTGCGTATGCTGCACATGTTTAGTTATGAGATAAAACCTGGGGAGGTCTAGTATACTTGCCACCCTTGCTGAGTCTGGACTTCATTTCCACTGACTGGTCCTCACCTTCATATAGCTCAGTACAGCTCAGTTCAGTTCAGTCGCTCAGTCGTGTCCAACTCTTTGCAACCCCATGAATTGCAGCACCTCAGGCCTCCCTGTCCATCACCAACTTCTGGAGTTCACTCAAACTCACGTCCATCGAGTCATTGATGCCATCCAGCCATCTCATCCTCTGTTGTCGCCTTCTCCTCCTGCCCCCAATCCCTCCCAGCATCAGAGTCTTTTCCAATGAGTCAACTCTTCGCATGAGGTGGCCAAAGTACTGGAGTTTCAGCTTTAGCATCATTCCTTCCAAAGAAATCCCAGGGCTGATCTCCTTCAGAATGGACTGGTTGGATCTCCTTGCAGTCCAAGGCACTCTCAAGAGTCTTCTCCAACACCACAGTTCAAAAGCACCAATTCTAGGGGGGAGGAGCTAAGATGGTGGAGGAGTAGGACGGGGAGAACACTTTCTCCCCCACAAATTCATCAAAAGAACATTTAAACGCCGAGTAAATTCCACAAAACAACTTCTGAAAGCCGGCAGAGGACATCAGGCACCCAGAAAAGCAACCCAAGTCTTCGAAAGGAGAGAGAAGAAATACAGCTCCACTCACCAGAACACCGACACAAGCTTCCCTAACCAAGAAACCTTGACAAGCCACCTGTACAAACCCACACAGAGTGAGGAAACGCCACAATAAAGAGAACTCCACAAACTGCCAGAATACAGAAAGGACACCCCAAGCTCAGCAATTTAAACAAGATGAAGAGACAGAGGAATACCCAGCAGACAAAGGAACAGGATAAAAGCCCACCAAACCAAACAAAAGAGGAAGAGATAGGGAATCTACCTGATAAAGAATTCCGAATAATGATAGTGAAATTGATCCAAAATCTTGAAATCAAAATGGAATCACAGATAAATAGCTTGGAGACAAAGATTGAGAAGATGGAAGAAAGGTTTAACAAGGACCTAGAAGAAATAAAAGAGAGTCAATATAAAATGAATAATGCAATAAATGAAATTAAAAACACTCTGGAGGCAACAAATAGTAGAATAACAGAGGCAGAAGATAGGATTAGTGAATTAGAAGATAGAATGGTAGAAATAAATGAATCAGAGAGGATAAAAGAAAAACGAATTAAAAGAAATGAGGACAATCTCAGAGACCTCCAGGACAATATTAAACGCTACAACATTCGAATCATAGGGGTCCCAGAAGAAGAAGACAAAAAGAAAGACCATGAGAAAATACTTGAGGAGATAATAGTTGAAAACTTCCCTAAAATGGGGAAGGAAATAATCACCCAAGTCCAAGAAACCCAGAGAGTCCCAAACAGGATAAACCCAAGGCGAAACACCCCAAGACACATATTAATCAAATTAACAAAGATCAAACACAAAGAACAAATATTAAAAGCAGCAAGGGAAAAAACAACAAATAACACACAAGGGAATTCCCATTAGGATAACAGCTGATCTTTCAATAGAAACTCTTCAAGCCAGGAGGGAATGGCAAGACATACTTAAAGCGATGAAAGAAAATAACCTACAGCCCAGGCTATTGTACCCAGCAAGGATCTCATTCAAATATGAAGGAGAAATCAAAAGCTTCTCAGACAAGCAAAAGCTGAGAGAATTCAGCACCACCAAACCAGCTCTCCAACAAATACTAAAGGATATTCTCTAGACAGGAAACACAAAAACAGTGTATAAACTCGAACCCAAAACAATAAAGTAAATGGCAACGGGATCATACTTATCAGTAATTACCTTAAATGTAAATGGGTTGAATGCCCTGACCAAAAGACAAAGACTGGCTGAATGGATACAAAAACAAGACCCCTACATATGTTGTCTACAAGAGACCCACCTCAAAACAGGGGACACATACAGACTGAAAGTGAAGGGCTGGAGAAAGATTTTCCATGCAAATAGGGACCAAAAGAAAGCAGGAGTAGCAATATTTATATCAGATAAAATAGACTTTAAAACAAAGGCTGTGAAAAGAGACAAAGATGGTCACTACCTAATGATCAAAGGATCAATCCAAGAAGAAGATATAACAATTATAAATACATATGCACCCAACACGGAAGCGCCACAATATGTAAGACAAATGCTAACAAGTATGAAAGGAGAAATTAACAATAACACAATAATAGTGGGAGACTTTAATACCCCACTCACACCTATGGATAGATCAACTAAACAGAAAATTAACAAGGAAACACAAACGTTAAATGATACAATAGACCAGTTAGACCTAATTGATATCTATAGGACATTTCATCCCAAAACAATGAATTTCACCTTTTTCTCAAGCGCACATGGAACCTTCTCCAGGATAGATCACATCCTGGGCCATAAATCTAGCCTTGGTAAATTCAAAAAAATAGAAATCATTCCAAGCATCTTTTCTGACCACAATGCAGTAAGATTAGATCTCAATTACAGGAGAAAAACTATTAAAAATTCCAACATATGGAGGCTGAAAAACACGCTACTGAATAACCAACAAATCACAGAATAAATCAAAAAAGAAATCAAAATTTGCATAGAAACTAATGAAAATGAAAACACAACAACTCAAAACCTGTGGGACACTTTAAAAGCAGTCCTAAGGGGAAAGTTCATAGCAATACAGGCATACCTCAAGAAACAAGAAAAAAGTCAAATAAATAACCTAACCCTACACCAAAAGCAACTAGAAAAGGAAGAAATGAAGAACCCCAGGGTTAGTAGAAGGAAAGAAATCTTAAAAATTAGGGCAGAAATAAATGCAAAAGAAACAAAAGAGACCATAGCAAAAATCAACAAAGCCAAAAGCTGGTTCTTTGAAAGGATAAATAAAATTGACAAACCATTAGCCAGACTCATCAAGAAACAAAGGGAGAAAAATCAAATCAATAAAATTAGAAATGAGAATGGAGAGATCACAACAGACAGCACAGAAATACAAAGGATCATAAGAGACTACTATCAACAATTATATGCCAATAAAATGGACAACGTGGAAGAAATGGACAAATTCTTAGAAAAGTACAACTTTCCAAAACTGGAACTGGAAGAAATAGAAAATCTTAACAGACCCATCACAAGCACGGAAATTGAAACTGTAATCAAAAATCTTCCAGCAAACAAAAGCCCAGGTCCAGATGTCTTCACAGCTGAATTCTACCAAAAATTTAGAGAAGAGCTAACACCTATCCTGCTCAAACTCTTCCAGAAAATTGCAGAGGATGGTAAACTCCCAAACTCATTCTATGAGGCCACCATCACCCTAATACCAAAACCTGACAAATATCCCACAAAAAAAGAAAACTACAGGCCAATATCACTGATGAACATAGATGCAAAAATCCTTAACAAAATTCTAGCAATCAGAATCCAACAATACATTAAAAAGATCATACACCATGACCAAGTGGGCTTTATCCCAGGGATGCAAGGATTCTTCAATATCCGCAAATCAATCAATGTTATACACCACATTAACAAATTGAAAAACAAAAACCATATGATTATCTCAATAGATGCAGAGAAAGCCTTTGACAAAATTCAACATCCATTTATGATAAGAACTCTCCAGAAAGCAGGAATAGAAGGAACATACCTCAACATAATAAAAGCTATATATGACAAACCCACAGCAAACATCCTCAATGGTGAAAAATTGAAAGCATTTCCTCTAAAGTCAGGAACAAGACAAGGGTGCCCACTTTCACCATTACTATTCAACATAGTTTTGGAAGTTTTGGCCACAGCAATCAGAGCAGAAAAAGAAATAAAAGGAATCCAAATTGGAAAAGAAGTAAAACTCTCACTGTTTGCAGATGACATGATCCTTTACATAGAAAACCCTAAAGACTCCACCAGAAAATTACTAGAACTAATCAATGATTATAGTAAAGTTGCAGGATATAAAATCAACACACAGAAATCCCTTGCATTCCTATACACTAATAATGAGAAAACTGAAAGAGAAATTAAGGAAACAATTCCATTCACCATTGCAACGGAAAGAATAAAATACTTAGGAATATATCTACCTAAAGAAACTAAAGACCTATATATAGAAAACTATAAAACACTGGTGAAAGAAATCAAAGAGGACACTAATAGATGGAGAAATATACCATGTTCATGGATTGGAAGACTCAATATAGTGAAAATGAATATACTACCCAAAGCAATTTATAGATTCAATGCAATCCCTATCAAGCTACCAACGGTATTCTTCACAGAGCCAGAACAAATAATTTCACAATTTGTATGGAAATACAAAAAACCTCGAATAGCCAAAGCGATCTTGAGAAAGAAGAATGGAACTGGAGGAATCAACCTACCTGACTTCAGACTCTATTACAAAGCCACAGTTATCAAGACAGTATGGTACTGGCACAAAGACAGAAATATAGATCAATGGAACAAAATAGAAAGCCCAGAGATAAATCCACGCACATATGGACACCTTATCTTTGACAAAGGAGGCAAGAGTATACAATGGATTAAAGACAATCTCTTTAACAAGTGGTGCTGGGAAAACTGGTCAACCACTTGTAAAAGAATGAAACTAGAACACTTTCTAATACCATACACAAAAATAAACTCAAAATGGATTAAAGATCTCAACGTAAGACCAGAAACTATAAAACTCCTAGAGGAGAACATAGGCAAAACACTCTCCGACATACATCACAGCAGGATCCTCTATGACCCACCCCCAGAATATTGGAAATAAAAGCAAAAATAAACAAATGGGACCTAATTAAACTTAAAAGCTTCTGCACAACAAAGGAAACTATTAGCAAGGTGAAAAGGCAGCCTTCAGAATGGGAGAAAATAATAGCAAATGAAGCAACGGACAAACAACTAATCTCAAAAATATACAAGCAACTCCTACAGCTCAACTCCAGAAAAATAAATGACCCAATCAAAAAATGGGCCAAAGAACTAAATAGACATCTCTCGAAAGAAGACATACAGATGGCTAACAAACACATGAAAAGATGCTCAACATCACTCATTATCAGAGAAATGCAAATCAAAACCACTATGAGGTACCATTTCACGCCAGTCAGAATGCCTGTGATCCAAAAGTCTACAAGCAATAAATTCTGGAGAGGGTGTGAAGAAAAGGGAACTCTCTTACACTGTTGGTGGGAATGCAAACTAGTACAGCCACTATGGAGAACAGTGTGGAGATTCCTTAAAAAACTGGAAATAGAACTGCCTTATGAGCCAGCAATCCCACTGCTGGGCATACACACTGAGGAAACCAGAAGGGAAAGAGACACGTGTACCCCAATGTTCATCGCAGCACTGTTTATAATAGACAGGACATGGAAGCAACCTAGATGCCCATCAGCAGATGAATGGATAAGAAAGCTGTGGTACATATACACAATGGAGTATTACTCAGCCATTAAAAAGAATACATTTGAATCAGTTCTAATGAGATGGATAAAACTGGAACCTATTATACAGAGTGAAGTAAGCCAGAAAGAAAAACACCAATACAGTATACTAACACATATATATGGAATTTAGAAACATGGTAACAATAACCCTGTGTACGAGACAGCAAAAGAGACACCAATGTATAGATCAGTCTTATGGACTCTGTGGGAGAGGGAGAGGGTGGGGAGATTTGGGAGAATAACATTGAAACATGTATAATATCATGTATGAAACGAGTTGCCAGTCCAGGTTCGATGCACGATACTGGATGCTTGGGGCTGGTGCACTGGGACGACCCAGAGGGAGGGGAGGGGAGGGAGGAGGGAGGAGGGTTCAGGATGGGGAACGCGGGCATACCTGTGGCGGATTCATTTCGATATTTGGCAAAACTAATACAATATTGTAAAGTTTAAAAATAATATAAAATTTTAAAAAAGCATTTGATATGATAAAAAAATAAAATAAAAAAATAAAATATTCAGAAGCAAAAACAAAAAAAAAGCATCAATTCTTCGGCACTCAGCTTTCTTCACAGTCCAATTCTCACATCCATACATGACTACTGGAAAAACCATAGCCTTGACTAGATGGACCTTTGTTGGCATATAGCTCACATGTAGCTAATTTCTGACCTAGGTTTCCCACCTGTCAAAATATCCAGAGTACCAAATTTTCAACTGATTTCAAAGAGAACTGTGTTCAGATGCACTTGTATTTGCAAGTACCACAAGTAGGCTTTTAATTTATTATTATTATAACATAAATACGCATTTATTGTGGAGAATTTTAGAAATAAGAAAAAAGAATAAGGAATTTCTATCTGTAATTCCCCACTCAGTGATAGCTAACATTCATAGTTTGCCACCCAGATCCATGGCTAACAGATGGATGTATTTACTTCTAGTCTTTAAAAATGTCATAGATACTTCCAAAATGAATACTATGTAATATAAAGACATATCCTGATTTTTCGATTTTTATTGTAGGAAGTTTTCCATACTTCAATATTTCAAATATTCTGTGAAAATTGGTTACATAACAGTGTATGCAGGCATGGGCAGTTAAACCCAGCACTGCTTTCTCTATTCACTGAGGATAAAGCCCACATTTCTTAGCTTGACCTGCTGCATATCCTCTGGTCAGCAATCCAGGCTTACCCTCAGACACTTGTAAATGCCATACTTTCACCTATGTTTCTTTCACACACGTGATTCTTTTTGCTTGGAATATCCTTCCCTGTGATAGGCACAATTTTCAGATGGCCCAGAAGATTCCCATCTCTTTGTATCCATACCCTCTATAATCCCCTTCTCTTAAATGTGGGCTAGACCTATGAGCATAAGATGTTATTTCTGTGGTCAGGTTACAGTATTTGGAGAAAGTGAAAGGATTTTACAAATGGAATTAAGCATTCCAAGTCTTTTAATTAACTTAAGTGGGCTTGACTTAATAAGGAGAAAGTTTTTAAAAAGAGGAATTGGGTCCTTTCTCAAGAGGGACATTCTCCTATTAAACTTGAAGAAGTGAGCTGCCATGTTGGGGGAGGGCTGTGAGAGGGTGATGAACCACAGATAGTCTTTGACACCTGAGAGCAGCCTCAGCTGACAGCCTGCAAGAAAGCAGGAACCTCAGTCCTAAAACTGCAAGAGACTGAATTCTGCCAACAACCTGAAGGAGCTTGAAAAGAAGACCCTAGCCCCAGAAATAAATGTGCCTGGTCACCTCCTGACTGCAGTCTCATGAGCCCCTGCATGTAGAACCCAAGTAAAACTGAGCCAGACTCCTGACCCAGGAAAACTGTGGAATCATAATTATTTTAAGTCACTGAATCTGTAGTGGAGTGATACTCAACAATAGTGAATGAATATCTTCCCTTTCTCTCTTCCTTTGGCAACTTCTGCTAACCTTTCAGATCTGAGCTCTGAGGTCCTTCCTTCAAGGAGCCTCCCCTGGCCCTTCTATTTATTTTTTGTCTGGCTCCTTTGTACTTCCCCCATCCACAGCCATCACAGACGGATAGCAATTGTCTATTTTCCCACCTGCATGTCCCCAATGCGATGAATAACTGTGAATGCTGAGACTCAGAGAGATGAAAATATTAGTGTTTAATGTTCAAAATACAGGGGGACATCTGCAGAAAGATGACACATGTGAACCACAAACTTGAATTTAACAAATTTACCAACACAGGATGTATTTTAAACAAATATATAGTGAATTGACCATAATGCATAATGGTCTAATGTATTATCTGAAACTGGCCACACACTGAGATGACTCAGAAAAACCCATTGAAGCAAATTTCACTGAATAATTCATGTGTGCATTAGCTGTGTAGATACAGAACCTGAATCTAGATCCAATTTGTGCACAGCTTTGTCAGGTTTTATGTCAAAATTAGTTAGAGTGAATAAAACTGTATATTTATGGTAATTTCTCATTTATTTATTACCTGTGAAGAAAACACACAAGTTTTTAAATTTTTTTTCCTGCTGGGTTTCAAAGCCTAGTTAGCAGACAGGATCCCAGAAGCAGTTCTGTGCTGGGGTTGTGGAGTGACTCATCAGTGAGATTACAGGAGGGAGCATGGTCTACATGCTAATTTTGTCAAGCTGAAACCTTTCCAGATATTAGAAATGAAAGCAAGTAGATGTGTGTAGATACTTTAATTCCACATTAAAGATAGGGGTGAAAACAATAATGCAGCAAAAATGAACATAACAGCCCAGTAATTTCCTATTTTTTTATGATAATGGGAAAAAACCCTCTTTCTGTTATATACAAAACTGCATATTTATCTGCCTTATTCACTGTTGTACCTGATCTAGGGTTGGACACTCACTGAAAAAGGTCAGCATCGATTGGCTTTTGATAAGGACAAAATTCTGCATCTTCAGCATTGCTGGACTGGTGAGTTAAGATTATTTCCTAAGGTCTATCAGTTCCTTCTAACTGTGTTTGCCAAGAAGAAGAGCTGTCAGATCCTGGAAGACTTCAATAATTCTCAAGCTTTATGTTTCATAAGAATCACCTGCAGTGCTCCTTTAATGTTCAGATGCCAGGTTCTTCCCTCCCCAAATTCTGATTCCCTTAGGTTTCAGGGGGGGCCCCGCACATGTGTTGTAAACAAACCCCAGAGCCGATTACAGGTGGTTTAACTCCCACCTTTCAGAACTGCTGAGTAAATCACTAGATATTTGTGGTAACTGCTTCTCAGATGACTTGCCGCTATGACAGAATATGTTTGCTTGGTGTCCTCTGCTCTGCATGAGAAAGACACTTCAAAGCGTATGGCATGGGTCTGTGTGTGTTAGTCGCTCAGTTGTGTCCAGCTCTTTTGCAACCTCGTGGTCTGCAGCCCACCAGGCTCCTCTGACCATGAAATTCTCCAGGCAAGAACACTGGAGTGGGTAGCCATTCCCTTCTCCAGGGGATCTTCCTGACCCAGGGATCGAACCCAGGTCTCCCATCTTGCAGGCAGATCCTTTACTGTCTGAGCTACCAGGGAAGCCCTGGGGGATGTCCCTTTTCTAATAAATCTCCTAATCAAAATGAGGAGTAGAAAACTCACATGCCTTTAGACATTGATCAGGGATGCAGATACATAGAGCAAGCAGGTGGGAACTCCACTGGGGCTCCAGAGAGAGAGTCCCAAGCCAGAGCCACTATCAATGTGCCACTCTTGGAAGGTGGGAATGTGAGCTGAGTGTTGCCAGACTGGCTGTATTTTCAAGAGAAACAGAAAATTTGATTTTTATGTAAATTCCTCTGATTTAAAGAAAACACTGGATTTTTAAAATAAAATCCATAATTGTGTTAAGGGGACCTATTTTCAACTTCTGCCTTTATCTATTAGGATGACTCATCATAATATCACAAAGTCATTGACAATGATGATGACATGAAACAGGAAGGAAACCCATCCACATGATGTTCCTCAAGAAAAGACATTTAAGAACAAGGCTGCCTTTAATTTACAGAACTCAGTGCTAGGAGAAGGAGGTGTTTCCTAGTGTTCACTGAGAACTCTCAAATGGGGTTTCCTCTCCCTCTTCCCCATAACTCCCCTCCCCCTCATCTTTCTCTTCCTTCAGTGAAAAAGGTTTTCAGATCTTCATTCCGACAAGTTCCCACACTTAGTCACTCACACTCCTCTGAAGTAGGTAAACTCCAGGTTGTGTCTACAATACATGAAAACGTTATTGAGTGAAGTGGATTTCTGTGTCTGCCCTGGACTCAACCTCATTCCTCAGGCTGACCTGCAGCTGATACGATCTTAGGGTTTGGGGAGTGCTGGGGTGAGGAGCATGGGGAAGCAGACAGTTGGGATCATTCAAGCAAGGTTGTCTTAGACTATTGTCTGCTCTCAGGGGCTAACAGGAACCATCTTCACTATTGCCAATGAAGAACTTCACGAGACGGCACCTCTCAGAAATGATGGGAACCATCAAAACCTCCCAGTTATCAAGCTTTATTGGTTTCCCGAGGTATCACTTTCTCCCCTTGCACACTCTCTGTATTGGGTGAAAATCCTGGAGAGCACTGGTAATTCCTAAATCAGGCTAACAACCAGGAAAACCTCTATAATCTGAGCCCAATAGCTCCATATGGCAAATCTGACAAAAGTCTGTGCTGAAAGTCCCTCCAGAAAGCACTGACTTGTGCCAAGTTATAAAAAAATCAAGGCAGTGCCACTTGCTCTGCCCCCAAACCACTAAGATCAAATAATATTTTGAGCTTTTTAGAACCACTTATTGGTGTGAATACCATAAATATAAAAATATATCTACTGTATGAGGCAGGAAGTTTCAATTATCCCATTATAAACCCTTTATTTCATAATATATCACTGAGATCTTGATAATGATCTCAACAGGATGTTTTAAAGATCCACTGGTGAGCATTTTAAAGAATGATTATCCAGAGGGGAAAGCCAGGCTTAACTGAACTATGAACATGTTTTCAATGATAAAATCTGGTTGGCTTAATCCCTAAAGAGAGCTCTTATTTTAAAAGCTTTGTTTAAAAAATAAGAGACATCTAATTATACAAAGAATAAACCTCTGGTGAAAGATGATTGCTTTGAGATATCTGATAGGTTAAATTACGTAATGCTTGTTCTTAATTTTGTTTATTGTGATATCAATAAATCTAGTGTTTAAAGAAGTTAATATAATGACAGAGAGTGTTATGAAAACTCACCTGTTTTGTTGCAGCCAAAATCACTCCTATTGTTTGAAGATAGAATTTGCTTTGTATTCAGATTGCTAGTTCCATTAAAATCTGTACTTTTGAGCATGCCAATATTCAACTAAAATGGGCCCATACATATACTTGAATGTGTCTTTCTCTGTGTAAGATTTCACACCCACTAAAAATAATGTTCATAAAAATATTTTTAATGGTATTGGTAAATACTCTACTAATGCTGTTAAATGCAGATTGCCAAACTACAACTACATACAGCCAATGATCCCAATTTAAAATATTATGCATAAAAAATGAAAAATATTTCCCACTGTTGAAAATAAATAACCTTTAATGACGGGATTAAGAGTGAATAAAGCAAATTAAAACCACAATGAGATACTACTTCACATCCATTAGGGTGGCTATTATGAAAACTGTTTTAAAAATAAGATAATGGATGAAACAAACATTATCTCTAAAACAGAAGCCACATGAGTATTTAAAATCTAAAATGTATTAAATTCATGCCTTTGACATGAGAAGAGTAAGATAAAAGTAAAAGACTAATTGCATAGGTGCACTTAGTCACTCAATCATGTCCGACTCTTGCGACCCCATAGACTGTAGCCTGCCAGGCTCCTCTGTCCATGGGATTCTCCAGGCAAGAATGCCGGAGTGGGTGCCATTTCCTTCTCCAGAGGATCTTCCCAACCCAGGGATTGAACCACATCTCCTGCATTGCAGTCAGACTCTTTACTGACTGAGCTATAAGGAAAGCCCTAAAAGACTCATTAATGTAAGCCTATAATAGCAAACTATCATCTGAGAATATTAAAACATTATAGATTGTTTTCTCAAGAAACAGATCTTCATTTAATAGAAATTACCTCTAGAGTAATTTCTAGAGGTAATACCTATATGGTATGGACCAGGGGTTTAATTGTTTTACTTCATACTATTTTAAGCTATTGAGGCATAATTTTGATAATATAAAGTTCAAAAAGTACTTAAGCAACAAACACACATGAAGTTTAATATTTCCAGTAAAATACAAATAACTTGTGGAGTCAAGGAGCTCATGTAGAAATATGCTGTGCTCATCAAATTCCTCATTTGTATACATGAGCTTCTTGAAGGCATGAATGTTCCCAAAAGTTGCACCCATCTCTCTTATTTATAGTATTAACTTACATGAGCTTCATCCTGACTTTCTTAGTAGCAAATTTCTTGAATTAGAATCACTGAGATCTTACCAATACTAAGGGAAATAGAAATGAAAATATTTTTCTGTGTTCTGTGAGCACTCTAAACCAGACGAAAAAAGAGTTTGCAGTACAGTTACTGAAGTTTCATAGTGGTTTTGCCAATTAATTTACTTTTTGTTCTTAACATAGCATTTCTTAAATGTCTAATGCTTAAAAAATGTTAAAAATTCTTTGGTAAATCTCAAGTTGGTTGATCATGATGGTGTGATCACTGACCTAGAGCCAGACATCCTGGAATGTGAAATCAAGTGGGCCTTAGAAAGCATCACTATGAACAAAGCTAGTGGAAGTGATGGAATAGCAGTTGAGCTATTTCAAATCCTGAAAGATGATGCTGTGAAAGTGCTGCATTCAATATGCCAGCAAATTTGGAAAACTCAGCAGTGGCCACAGGACTGGAAAAGGTCAGTTTTCATTCCAATCCCAAAGAAAGGCAATGCCAAAGAATGCTCAAACTACCGCACAATTGCACTCATCTCACACACTAGTAAAGTAATGCTCAAAATTCTCCAAGCCAGGCTTCAGCAATACATGAACCATGAACTTCCAGTTGTTCAAGCTGGTTTTAGAAAAGGCAGAGGAACCAGAGACCAAATTGCCAACATCTGCTGGATCATCGAAAAAGCAAGAGAGTTCCACAAAAACATCTATTTCTGCTTTATTGACTATGCCAAAGCCTTTGACTGTGTGGATCACAATAAATGGTGGAAAATTCTGAAAGAGATGGGAATACCAGACCACCTTACCTGCCTCTTGAGAAGTTTGTATGCAGGTCAGGAAGCAACAGTTAGAACTGGACATGGAACAACAGACTGGTTCCAAATAGGAAAAGGAGTATGTCAAGGCTGTATATTGTCACCCTGCTTATTTAACTTATATGCAGAGTACATCATGAGAAATGCTGGGCTGGAAGAAGCACAAGCTGGAATCAAGATTGCCGGGAGAAATATCAATAACCTCAGATATGCAGATGATACCACCCTTATGGCAGAAAGTGAAGAGGAACTAAAAAGCCTCTTGATGAAGGTGAAAGAGGAGAGTGAAAAAGTTGGCTTAAAACAACATTCAGAAAATGAAGATCATGGCATCTAATCCCATCACTTCATGGGAAATAGATGGGCAAACAGTAGAAACAGTGTCAGACTTTATTTTGGGGGGCTCCAAAATCACTGCAAATGGTGACTGCAGCCATGAAATTAAAAGACACGTACTGTTTGGAAGGAAAGTTATGACCAACCTAGATAGCATATTCAAAAGCAGAGACATTACTTTGCCAACAAAGGTTTGTCTAGTGAAGGCTATGGTTTTTCCAGTGGTCATGTATGGATGTGAGAGTTGGACTGTGAAGAAAGCTGAGTGCCGAAGAATTGATGCTTTTGAACTGTGGTGTTGGAGAAGACTCTTGAGAGTCCCTTGGACTGTAAGGAGATCAAACCAGTCCATTCTAAAGATCAGTCCTGGGTGTTCTTTGGAAGGAATGATGCTAAAGCTGAAACTCCAGTACTTTGGCCACCTCATGCGAAGAGTTGACTCATTGGAAAAGACTCTGATGCTGGGAGGGATTGGGGGCAGGAGGAAAAGGGGACAACAGAGGATGAGATGGCTGGATGGCATCACTGACTCGATGGACTTGAGTCTGAGTGAACTCTGGGAGTTGGTGATGGACAGGGAGGCCTGGCGTGCTGTGATTCATGGGGTTGCAAAGAGTTGGATACAACTGAGTGACTGAACTGAATTGAACTGAACCTTAAATTCTTTAAATTAGGCTGGATGTTATGATTCATTGCTAAAAGCAAAAAATACTGAAAATACAATATTTAGGTAGTGTTCTAATGATCCTGGTTATAACTCTGTGGAGGTAATACATTTACTTGGCGATATGAAGCAGTGAACCTGATGTGAGCAGCTGACTCATTGGAAAAAACCCTGATGCTGGGAAAAATTGAAGACAGTGGAAGACAGTGACAGAGGACAAGATGGTTGGATGGCATTGCCAAAGGAATGGACTTGAACTTGGGCAAACTCAGGGAGATAGTGAGGGACAGGATGGCCTGGCATGCTGCAGTCCATGGTGCCACCAAGAGTCAGATATGACTTAGTGACGGCACAATAACGTGATGCAAGCAAGCTGCTCATGACATTGGAAAAAAGTTTGGAAAAGAGAGAAGTGGACAAAATATACCTGTATCCATACTGAAGATTTAAATAGATTAGTGTGTGGATTACTAAACAATGTGACATACCCAAACCTTCTTTGTCACAGGAAAGCAAAATCAATGGTCAAATTATCCATTTCCTCCCTCTACTCCCCATTTTCAACACACACATATTTTTAAAAAAGAAAATTCAACTTGATTTGGTTGGGCACACCTAAAGTTGATTAGTAAATTAGAATAATAAAACTTGGTATTTTTCAATCTATTTGCCTGGAAATAACAAAGACAGTTGGGTTTCCCAGGTGGGGCTAGTGGTAAAGAACTTGCCGCCAGTGCAGAAGACATAAGAGATTTGGGCTTGAAGATCCCCTGGAGGAGGGCATGGCAACCCACTTCAGTATTCTTGCCTGGAGAATCAATGGACAGAGGAGCCTGGTGGACTGCAGTCCGCAGTGTCAAAAAGAGTCAGACACAACTAAAGCGACTTAGCATGCATGCACAACAAGAAAGTTAGGTAGACCTTCCAAATCCCTCTCTAGAGTCTATGCTTTTAACCCCTATGCAGATAGGATTAGTAGTGCTTATTTGTAGAATAAGGGTAATAATAATAGTAGCCACATAACACTGTGGTAAGAATGGAACTGGACTACTCAACATGCGATTTAGCACAGTAGTTGTCTAGCTTTTAGGAAACACATAGTCACTACTACTTGTCATTCATTTCTGGCAGAGAGAATAGGATAAGCAAAGGCAAACAGAGACATGGCAAAACCTAGCCTGTTTGAAAGTGAGTGTTAGTTGCTCAGTCGTGTCTGACTCTTTGTGGCCCCATGGACTGTAGTCCACCAGGCTCCTCTGTCTGTGGAATTCTCCAGGCAAGAACATTGGTATTGGTAAACCATTCCCTTCCCAACCCAGGGACTGAACTCAGGTCTCCTGCATTGCAAGCAGATTCTTTACCATCTGAGCCATCTGGGGAAAAAATGAAAAGTTTAGCATAACTGAAACATAAAAATAATTGGAGAGTGAGAGGAGCAAAAAGAAAAGCAGGAGATGTAGGCACATTTACTGCCTAGAGTGCCTTGTTGAGAACTTTACCTAAAGAGTTATGAAAGGAGGTGGTGGCACTTTATAGCTGGACCATTTTTAAGAGTTTTAAAAGGGATGTCATTGGAAACAAGGACAAAAGTTTTAAGGGTACTGCAGAGGTTCGAAAAGAGAGATGAGAGATGAGAAGAGAGATGAGAGTTCAAAAAGAGAGTTGAGAATCTGCTCTCAGACAGAAACAGATTTTAGAAATCTCTTTCCTTAACATAATTGTGTTTGTTTAATTCACTGTCATTAACTGAGGTTGGAGTAGCCAGCCTCAAAGACAGCCCCAAAGATACTTGCCTCCTGGTATTCATGGCCCCTCCTTCTTTATATCAGATTGATCTATGAGACCAATAGAATTGACAGAAGGGATGGGCAGTAACTCTTTGAAGATTAGTCATAAAATATTACTGCTTTTGCTTTTGTCTCTTTGATCATGCACTCCACTGGAAGTCAGCCACCATGTCATGAAGACATTCATGCAGCCAGTGAAGCAGGCTGTCTGCACAGGAAATGAGACTCCCCACCAAGAGCCAATACCAACCTGACAATCATGCGAGTGAGTCACCTCAGAAGCACATCCTCCAGCTCCAGTCAAGCCTTCAGATGTTGGTAACCCTGGATGACTTCTTGACAGCAACTTCATGAAAGACCCCCAATCCAGAATCACCCCAGGAGGAGCTTTCTGAATTCCTTACCCATACAAACTGTGAGAAGTCAACCATGTTTATCACAAATTGTTGTTAATCATGCTTACAGTTTATGCTGATCAATTTGGGGGTTAACTCATTACAGAAAAGCAGGAAACTAATAAAGATTTGGGCTTCCCAGGGGGTGTAGTTGTAAAGATCCCTGGGTTAGGAAGACACCCTGGAGGAAGAAATGGCAACCCACTCCAGTATTCTAGTCTGGAAAATTCCATGGACAGAGGAACCCGGTGGGTTACAGTCCATGGGGTCACAAAGAGTCAGACACTGAGTGACTGAGCACACACAAAATAAAGATTTCTCTCACCTATACCTAGACCTGGTATTGCAGACAGATTCTAAGATTCCCATCTTCTTGTGTAATTTCCACTCTTTGAGTGTTGATGGAAATCTGTGAATACGATGGAATACCACTCCATTGATTCTGTTACTTTACAAAGATTTTTCAGATATAATTAAGATTACTAATCAGTTACTTTGAGTTAACAAAAAGTAGCAACTTTGCTGGTAGGCCTGATTGGATCACACCAAACCTTTAAGTCTCGATTGAAGGGTCAGACTCAAAGTCAGAGTAAGCAGCAGGGAACTTCTGCTGACCTTGAAGGAGCAAACTACCATACTGTGGAGAAAGTTATATGACCCAGACTGGCAGTAGCCTCTAGGAACCTCTATCCATCAGTCACAAGGACCTGAACTCTGCCAACAAACTAAAAGAGCTTGAAAAATCCCAAGCTCAAAATAATGACTGCAGCCCTGGATAACACTTTGACTTCAGTTTTGTGAGTTCCTGAGCTAAGAATCCAGCCACTCTGTGCTCAGGCTTCTTGCCTACAGAATGGTAAGATAATAAATGGGTGTGTTTTAAGCTGTTATATTATCTAATTTGTTATACAGCAATAGAAAACTAACATGTGATTTAAATGATGAGATCTTAGACTTTCAGCTAACACCACAATAGAATGAGAACTTGAGGGAACACCAAAGGGTGTTAGTGTATTTAACATATGAAAGGGATGTGAACCATTTCCTAGAAGCCACCCTTCCGAAGGACATCCAATGATCCTCACTTTCTGGGTTCACTCCCTCGTAGTCCCCTCCCATAATGAATAGGACTGATGCATGTGAACAAAAGAATATTTATAAGTCTTCAGTCAAATCTTCAGATGAATCCAGTCAAGTCTTCAGATGAATGCAGTTTGGATGGATATCTTGATTGTGATATTATGAGAAATTCTGTGCTAGAGGCATCCAGCTCAGCATCTCTCGAATTACTGACCCAAAGAAACTGTGGGCATAGTATGATGCTGTGTTATCTTAAGCTGCTAAGTTTGGGGCATACGCAGAAATAAGTAGCTAATTAAGAGATGTAAAGGGTAGCTTCAAAAGACTGAGCTTCTGTTCAGTTTGCAATAGAAGAAAAAGAAAAAAGAGTTGTTCATTAGTATTTAAGGGGAGGTTTGCAGACAAGCACAGCTAAACCTGCGGTCCTCATCCCCCTCGTTAAATGGATTACATGTCACAGATGGAAAAAAATGATAGCTGAAGACAAAAGACTTTGACAACTGGACCAGATGAAAAGATTAAGCATTCTTCTCTCCCCTGGCTTTTCTCCTTAACACCTTGCACTATCTTTAACACTCTCTTAACACCTTTCTTTATGCCTTGCACAGAAAAGAGCAGCAAATAAAAAAAAATCCTCTGGACCAAATGACAAAGTGGAAACACATGCCTATTAGACACAGTGGAAATTATAATATGAAGGGTTCCTTTGAACTGGGGAATAGGGACTATATCCTGGGATGAGGAACTAATGCCACACAGGAGTGTAACTGCAACTCATTGCTAATTTTCAACTGAATTTCAAGACAAATTTAATGTTTGGAAAGTAGTTAGATTGGAAATGTTGAAGCCATACCAGATATACAACTTGAGAATGAAAATAAGCAAATAAATTTAGAAGAGTGTCTTAAAAGTAATTCATTTTTGATTATAAAAATCTAAATTTGTTACTGTAAACATTTGAAATAAAAATTAAAGAATATGAAATGAATTCATAATCCCTGTATTTAGAGCTAAACACTCAACAGCTTTTTATACATTTTTTATAAAATTGAAATATTCCTGCCATTAAAATGCTGTGTTTTTCATCTACATTTCATCTACATTTAACTAACACTAATAAAACAATTTCCCTGTGCTAGTAAAACTGTGTTTAAACTCTATCTGACTGCTTCTTTTAATAATTTTTAAACTACAAGTGTATGCCCAATGCTAAAATCTATATAGTGAGGCAGATACTGGAAAAATCCTGAAGAAAAATAATGCTACTATTTAGGAATTAATATTTACTTTAAATCTTTTTAAAAATACACATATTACATGTATGTCTATGTTTTTTTTACAAAGATAATACACTATACATACTCTTTATTTTGATCTTCTTTGGTTAGCAAAATATTGAGAGTATGTTCAAATAAAAATATCATCTTATGATTTATTGTACATTATAGTTTATTATAATTATATTTTTATCATCTAGACACAATTAATATATTTATGATGAGCTGTCATTGTGGTGAATTTAGGTTATTGTCTTTGATAAAATTTTGAACATGTATCATTTCAAATTTACATTGCTTCTTTAGGACAGACTCTCAAAAGTATAATTACTGGGTGGAAAGTATTTAAATAAATTTAAGTATTTGATCAGAGAAGGCAATGGCATCCCACTCCAATACTCTTGCCTGGAAAATCCCATGGATGGAGGAGCCTGGAAGGCTACAGTCCATGGGGTCGCTGAGGGTCGGACACGACTGAGCGACTTCACTTTCACTTTTCACTTTCATGCATTGGAGAAGGAAATGGCAAACCACTCCACTGTTCTTGCCTGGAGAATCCCAGGGACGGGGGAGCCCGGTGGGCTGCCATCTATGGGTCACGCAGAGTCGGACACGACTGAAGTGACTTAGCAGCAGCAAGTATTTGATAGATAGAGTAAAAAGTTTGCAATAAATATTGTAGCTATTTTTATGTTGACTGAAGAGTGAAAAAGAGAAAGAAAGAAAAACGGTTGTTAAGTAGTATTTAAGGGGAGGTCTTCCTCTACTGTTGACAACACAGGGTATGAGCACTTTCATTTTTACAGCATCCATAGGTAAAAATGGTATCTTGGTTGTTTTCATTCATATATTTTTATGAGTAGTGAAGTTTATTTTATGTTTATTTGACATGTTTACATTAGTGAACGTCAACCTATCAGTGTCTCGTTGTTCAGTCACTCACTCAGTCATGTCTGACTCTTTGTGACCCCATGGACTGCAGCACACCAGGCTTCCCTGTCCTTCACCATCTCCCAGAGTTCGCTCACACTCATGTCTATTGAGTCAGTGATGCCATCCAACCATCACATCCTCTGTCGCCCCCTTCTGCTCATGCACTCAATCTTTCCCAGTATCAGGGTCTTTTCCAATGAGTTGCATTAGGTGGCAAAAGTATTGGAGCTTCAGCATCAGTCCTTCCAATGAATATTCAGGGTGGATTTCCTTTAGGATTGACTGGTTTGATTTCCTTGGAGTCCAAGAGACTCTCAGTCTTCAACACCACAGTTTGAAACCATCAGTTCTTTGGCGCTCAGAAGGAAATGACAACCCACTCCAGTACTCTTGCCTGGAAAATTCCATGGATGGAGAAACCTCGTAGGCTATAGTCCACGGTGTCACAGAGTCGGGCACAACTGAACGACTTTGCTTTCACAACTTTCTTTATGGTCCTACTCTCACATTCATACATGACTACTGAAAAAAAATCATAGCTTTGACTATACAGACTTTTGTCGACAAAGTAATCTCTTTGGTATACATTTAAAATTGCTGTGTTCATCCTTTGTAAGAGCTTTTTATATATTAAAGGTATTAACTCTTTCTCTATGCAATTTTTTCAATTTGTGATTTCCTGTTCAGTTATTTTTATCCTTTTCAAGTAAATTAAGTTTAAATACATTTATATAGTTAAATATATTAATATATTCCTTTATAATTTCTGATTTGAAGTTGTTGGAGAGGTTACCTCAAACATCCAAGATTATATAAGTATTCAAGATATTTTCTTCTGGATGTCTGTGGATTTCATTTTTATAGCTAGTTCTCTAAAACTCAGTGTGTGTGTGTGCTCACTTGCCTAGTCGTGTCTGACTATTTGCCACTCCATGGGCTCCTCTGTCCATGGGATTTTCCTGGCAAGAATACTGGAGTGGGTTGCCATTTCCTCCTCCAGGAGATCTTCCTGCCCCAGGGATCAAACCTGCATCTCCTGAATTACAGGCAGATTTTTTTTTACCACTGAGCCACTGGGGAAGCACCCATAACTTTATATTTGAACCTTATTTTGCTGCTATCAGCACGCCTGTGCTTGTCCATCTAACAAGGTTTCAATTCAAAACAAAGTCAGTTTTCTCAAGGCCTTCCCTCCCCTTTACTCACATGGATAAAACAGTAACAAATACTAAAATCTGAAAGTCAAAATGAGCGATAAAAAGAAAATTAGATGAAAAAAACCCAAGCATGTATATCACAGAAAAAGTTTCTGGGGTAAGTTGTACAGTCTCATCGCTAAAAGTAATCTTTACAGAAGTCCAGAGAATTATGTTCAAAGAAAAAACAAAAATGATGAAACATTTCGATTATATTTTATAATCCACCCACCATTTAAATATGGAACATTCACAGTTATTACTAGGATCAATGCCTATTGTGTATGTCTTTGAAATGAGAACATTCTATTCCTATAATCTTTCATTCTCAATGTATTCTTAGGAGACAGGAAGAAGAAATTATCACCATTCAGGAGGAGACTAACATCTTTTAACAGCAAGTCTGGAAAAGAAGGGCATTTGTTTCACACAAATACATTTTTTGATTCGTATAATTATGGTATCTTTGAAAGACTTAATTTGACCTTGACAAAAATAATTATTTTAAACTATGAGTTAAGTATTCTAAGCTATTTCCCTTGGATTAAACAAGAGTTATATATGATTCAGGCACTTTTTTTCTGGTTTCTTCACTGAGACAACTGTGGGACATATTATAGCTTAGTACTCAAGGATCAAATGGGAATTATCCCAAAATGAGTCCGCAATCCAGTGAGGGAACTTGATTGAACACAGAGCTCATACTTCCAGCTCAGTACTGCTACTTCCTTGTAATAAGTGAGAATCAGCACTTTTTTAGCAGAAAGAATGCTTATAGATCATTTAATGCACCCCTCTTCTTGACAATGACTCTGCTTTTATTTATCAAAAGTAGAAAATAATAAGTGATATTTTCCTTTTGGCATTGCCATTCTATAGAATGGCAGATATGTCCTTGCTTTTCCAGCCTACTAAGTTATTCTGATGTTCATACTCATAATACATATGAAGAGAAGATTGTCTACAAAAGATAATTTTAGTGGAGGAAAAATAAAGTCAGGATTAAATGTCACATGAATACAAAAAAAAGAAAATGTATTTCTATAGGAATGCACTTCTCCCATCAATGAGTGGGACAGTTAAATGTATCAATCTCCCACACATCAATGGAAGAATAAACTGTGTAGTGATGAGTGCATAAAAGATTTTCCTCTGAATAGTAGAGAATACACAGTCATAGTAGCTGCAAGTAATTCTGTAATTACTTTACCCTATTTCTGATGTGGCACCTCCTGAGTGGCGAGACCTTTACTTCTCGTCACTGAATTTTTCTGTTAATTTGCATAATGAGCCAAAGAAGAAAAAGAATATATCTGGCTGAAATTTCAACTGAAATAGATTGTGGGGGAAAATGCAAAAAAAACAGGCATCTCTAGAAATATATTCCAATACGGGAAAAGTCAACATGAAGTCTCAAAATGTTCATTTCTGAGTATTAAAACTGAATTATTTTCAAATTTCTGTTAGAAAGCTTGAATGCTTAACCCTCTTACCAAAATATTCTTCCAAAAGAGTTGATTTCAAAGACAATGAGTCTTAATAACATTTTTGTTTTTCCCCAGCCTACCCACTTGGTAGGAGGCAGGAGTACATTATTTTACCTAGGAGTGCTTTAGCATCACAGATTCAGAAATAAGAGGAAGGAAACAGTAAATTTCAGCAGTCTTCCTATCATGTACAAGAGCCCTGGTTGTTCAGATAATATCATTGTCACCTATCAGATTCTAAATCTTATTCTAGAATTCAGAACCAAGAACTGCCCAGCAAGGGAGCAAAGTCAGCAAGGAGCTGAGAGCCAAGAGAAACGACTGCCTTTGGAGAGATTGCTGAGGATATAGACCTACATCCGGCCTTATTTCCTTGGCCAACGTGGATTTACACATAGGCAATTATTTTCCTAGAGCAAGCAACACTCGTATTCTGTCTGGTACAAAGAGTAATAATTGGTTATTATTGTTATGCTTTCTGGGAAATCATATTTGTCTCTAATCAGTTTTTGGTTATTTTGGGTGATTTACTGGAGCCTTCTAACTCCAGAGAAGTCATCTTTTATTCTGCTTTTAAAGATTCTAGGTCCCCTAAATACATCAAAGTCTGTTATATTTTCAAAATATACAAAAAATAATATTTGACTTTTTCTTCAAAGTTCATCTCTGAATATAACATGGGAAGGCTTATAAATAAATTATGACTAAAAGCTACCAGGTTTATTTCCCTGATGAGCAAGCCCATTTCTGAATCAATATTTATTTTTGTCAACTACTGACTACTAACTTTAGAACTAGTAATATTTCAAAAGATGGAACTCCTGAAGCCATTTCTCAATGAGTTTGATGCACCAATAAATCTATTGGTCAAACTCTGTTTCTAAGCTGCCTAAAACTGATACTAAAAGACATGGGTGAGAAAGATCTATAAGCATCAAATGAGACCTCATTAACTAGATACCCCAAAGATCAGAACCTAAGACAGACGAAGGGAGGGAGGGAGAAAGGGATGAAGGGAGGAGAGTTGGTTTCTATTTGGAACTCTTTTTCTATACAAAGGCAAATATCTCAATAGTTCTGAGTTTTACTTTGGCCCATGATTTAAAAAAAAACAAAAAACAGATGGGTATCTGAGAGGTGAGTATTCTCCTTAAATATATGTGAAGCTGCAATGGATGACCTTGGCATCCCTTTGTGGGGTCCTCACAGTTGAACTCTGAATTTTGTTAGTTATTTGAAACAAAGGCACTGGAAATCCTAGCACTTCCCTCTGATCCACCTCTCTTGGAAGGATTCATCATTTGGCCCCAATTCCCCACTCTCTGTATTCACATTCTTTGCCATGTAATTTTGTGGAGCCCTCTCAGCAAGAGTGGGAACATCTGCCTCACCCCTTGACTCTGCCCTGAGTCATTGGAATATTAGCAAATAGAAGGAAAGAGGTTTGAAAGAGTACTTCTATATTGGGCTTTTGTCCTTCTATCTTTTCCAGTTCCTTGAGATGAACTCTCTCAGGCAAGCCCATGGTCCTAGGAAGAAGATGAGAGATTGGTGGAATAAAGCCACTCCCAGCTTCCGCCAATGTTGAGTCTAGCTTACAGTCACAGAACTATTCACATATTTAAAATAGATCTACTGAACATCAGCTGGCCCTCAGACCTTTTAGAAACAATAAATAATTGTTAAGTCACAGTAACAGCTAACTGACATACTCTCTTGGTGCCTTTGCGGGGGAATCTAACAAAAATTGTCAACTTCTATATGGATATTAGTCTCAGTGGGACTTCGTTTCTCTTTGCCAAATACTCAGGTGAAACAATGAGGATTTTTTTTTTTTTTTAACAAAGGTCTCACTAAGGTAGACCATATTGAATGGAACTATAGAACAAATGCTATACCAGTACTAAAGTAATACAGGAATTTATGATTTGATGGTAAGCAATTATTGTTATAGATTCACTCCTATTGTTACCTGTGAAGATAACTGAAAGCATTGCTAGTCTTTATAATATTTAGTAAGGGCTTGTCTTTCCCAAACAAGTAAGAAGTACACATCTTTCATTTCCTGGGAAAACCAATTCAAGCAAAATTTCAAGCTAATACATGACAAACAAGAACCTATTTGCCAGTAATTGTCACCTAGATATTTTTTGAGAAGGAAATAGCAACCTGCTCCAGTATTCTTGCCTGGAGGATTCCATGGACAGGGGAGCCTGGCAGGCTACAGTTTATGGGGTCACAAGAGTTGGACACAACTGAGTGACTAAGCATACACATAGATTTTTTTTTTATAAAGACATGAGAGTTGTCTCTCATTTTTTCAGCTTTGCTTTTTTGCTTCCAAAAGGACAGTGTTATGTGTGATGTCAAAGTAGGCAGTTCAGGAATAAAGAAGACGCGTCTAGTGGACGCGTTGCATCAACTCATATTATTTTATTTCTACCATCCCTGTCCCTTTTTGTCTGACTAGGCTTCAGACTAAAACCCCTGTTGAGAGGAGTTCAAAAGTAATTCCAAGCAGCTCAAAAGATAGCAGGTATTCTTGGGTTAGTAACTCTTAAAAAAAAAAAAAAAGCACCAACAATATCTCATTTGTCTTTATAAGGCAGGATTATTCTCTGACTTTTTAAAGTATGTCTAATGATTTTTTTAAAAGAACAGGATGGTAAATAATCAGATAGAAAGAAAGTGAAGTCGCTCAGTCATATTCGACTCTTTGTGACCCCATGGACTGTAGCCTACCAGGCTCCTCCATCCATGGAATTTTCCAGGCAAGAGTACTGGAGTGTGTTACCATTTCCTTCTCCAGGGGATCTTCCTGGCCCAGGGATTGAACCCGGGTCTCCTGCATTGCAGGCAGACGCTTTGCCATCTGAGGCACCAGTGATTAAATAACCAGGTAAGTTTTAACCAAATTTCCTAAACATGAACTGAAATAAGCTACTTTAGGATATGCTAAGAGAATACAAATTTGTGTTTCTACTGCTTGATAATAAAATGATGTGAGTTACAGTACTGTGGTGAGATCCCACACAAGTGAGGTATTAATGGAGAGGGTACTTGGAGCCCAAAGTAATCAAGGAAGATGAGGTCTGAGTGTGTATGTAAGAGTATATCTGGTTGGGTCTGTGTCCCCAAAAGACTTCAACATGGATTAAGTTTCAGGCCTAGTAAAATTTACAAGTTGGTACTCTAAAAGTTATGATGAGTACTGCTAAAGATAGGCATGCAGAACTGGTAGTTGGAAGAGGCCCCCAGAACCCTGAATCCAAAGGCATTCTGGAAGTATAGGATGTTTGACAGGTTTAATCGAAGCTTATTAAGTCATGTGTTGCTCCAACTTAATAGGTGAAATGCAAGTAAGATGAACATAGGAAATACCAATGGGAATTAGAGACAGGGACCAGAGTAAGAGGGATCTGTGTTGTTCCCAGTGATTTGGAGAAAATGCATCACATTTCCAGAATAACACCGGCTCTAGTGATTTTGTACTGTGAGAACAGATAGCCTGTGCAAAGGATGTACTGAAGGAAATGAGCTTGGGGCCCATAGAGAGGGGTATTATGAAGTATATGGCTGCATAGGCTTGAAAACTAGAGATAGTAAAGTAACTCACTTGTTATTGATTTGTCTTCAAGCAAGCAATGCAACAAAATTTAGTAAGACTTAATTAGGAGCACTCTCAACTGAGAAATTCTTGATGAGGTAGGCAATATTCATCTTGTTCCATATACACACCCCACTGAGTTATGTTTTGTTAAATATGCTATATATTGACCACCAATTATTTTACTTGTTGAAGTTAATAGTTACTACTGTAGTCATAATTAATGATTAATTTAGTGACAAAATTTGTGCTCGTTGCCTAGCAGAGCATTCAAAGGAATCACTTTTAAAGTACATAATTGCATAATGAAAATAGGTTTAAACTTTAAAAGACCACGTTCTAATAAAAAAATAAAAATGAAATCTTAAATTCACATTTAACTAACTTTTACTATCAAAGTAACAATAAACAGCAAATATAACTGTTAGTAAAACATGAAATCTGGGTCCTCTTAAGAATCCAAATTGGAGTATTCTTTTTCATCCTAAACTTACTTTAAATTCAGACAATGAGCCTATATTTCAGTTAGCAACATGTTTATTGAAAATCTGGGACTCAAGAAGCCCAGTTCACTTTTTTTCCTAGAGGCGATGCGCGCTGGGTCTTCTTGCTGTGGGCTGATCTCTAGTTGTGGCACGAGGGCTTCTCACTGCAGTGGCTTCTGCTGTTGCAAAGCACGGGCTCACTCTAAAGCACACGAGCTTCCATAGTTGTGGCACACGGGTTTAGATGCCTACAGCATGTGGGATCTTTGAAGATCAAGGACTGAACTTATGTCCTCTGCATTGGCAGGCAGATTTTTAACAACTGGATCATCAGGGAAGTCCTCCCAGTCCATTTTTAAAACTCAGCATTGCTTTACAGAGTTACCCAATTTTTCTCAAACGAAGCCTAAAGTAATCTTACTTAGAAGAGTTTCCAAAACAGTTTGTTAACAAGTTAACAGATAAAAATGCTGAAATGGTAAGTAGATATCGATTTCCTAAACAGGTTACCAAATCTCCCCATTCCCCAAACTTCCACTTCAAAATTCACTAAATTAAATCAAGCAAATTTCCTGTTCAAATTCACTAAATTAAACCAAACGACCATTCAAACCAGTGGTAAAGGAATCAATTTGAGTGGCTCTTCAACGGTTTGGAGAAAAAGAGAGGGAGGAGTGGCTAAATGTCACATTTTTTTGAACACCTGCCTTCTTGTTCTATGGCCAGTGTTCTTCCTCATCACAAATCTCCCTCATGTCGGTCACTAAACCTCGCCTATGAAGACACATTGCAAAGGGTTGTTCCTGTTCCTCTGCATTGTGGTTTCCTGGGGAGGATCTTTATTAAAAATGCACATTCTCAATTTAGGAATGGAAAGCTGTTGATGCAGGAGGAGTTGGGGGAAGGGAGCTTAAAAGAGGTAAGAGAGTGGTTAGCGAAGGCCTGTCTAGAGCCAACCTTAGGCAAAATTATGAAATAGTCCAAACTTAAGAGTTTTGCTGCCAGCTCATCTTAAGAGTTTACTAGAGCAGCATGCTTGCCCTCTTGTGATTTGGGCAGCACAGCGTTTCTGGCCTCTCCTCTTTCTGCCCAGAGGATCATTTAACCCTACTAGCAGCTGACCTCCCCTTAATGCCATCCCCCATCTGATCATGAGTTGTCTCCGGGGATGCTCCCATGGCTTTACATCCTTAGGCCACCAAAATCATCTGTCTTGTTGCTTTACTCCCTAGCCTAATCTATAAGGCTAGCAGCTTTGACTAGAAAACCCATCTTAAGCTATTAACAGGTTTGTTAAGTTTTAACAACATTAATGTGAAAGGGTTAGTTGCTCAGCTGTGTCTGACTCTTTGTGACCCCATGGGCTGTAGCCCACCAGGATCCACTGTCCATGGAAGTCTCCAATGCAAGACTACAGGATTGGGTCACCATTTCCTACTCCAGGTAACCTTCCTAACCCAGGGATTGAAACTGGGTCTCTTGTATTGCAGGCAGATTCTCTACCATCTGAGCCTCCTAAATATTTATGCAAAAGTAATTCTGGCTTAAAATAGAATAATTTTGAAACTGAATAAAAGAAAAAGAAAAGAACAAAACTCATGCCTAATCTGACCAGTCTTGAGCATCCCAGCTTACCTGACTGCTCTAATATGCATACTGTGTATTTCTGTGTTTGGTATGTGTGTGTCTGTGAGTCTCTCTGTGTGTGCAAATAATACAGTGTTTTGGTTTAGCTCCTTCCTCTGCAGCCAGATTGGCTGAGTTTGGATCCTGGCTCTGTCACTTTGCACAAATTAACTTGATGTCTCAGTACCACAGTTTCCACATCAATAAAATGGGGATGCTAAAAGAGCTACGTCATGGAGTAGCTATGAGGAAGGATTTGGCACTTTTAGCCACCCTAGGTGCTGTGGGAAGGGAGGTGTGCACTAGGGTCAGTGGCATGGATTTGTATCCCAGCTCCACATAAGCAGATTTAATACCATGCCAACGTTTCTTAGGTTCTCTGTGCCTCAGTTTCCTTATATGTAATATGAGGAAGTCATGGGGTCAAAATAAATAAAAGGTCAAATGAAAAACAGTATTTTATAGCTTTGGTACAGTGAGACTGAAGAGGGCAAGGGAAAATTATGAGCTAGCCAATTTAGATAAATTTGACATTTCTGCTTTTAGGCTATCATGATTTTCCATACTAGGGTCAACTTCCAAAGTACTGATTTAATTACATAAGAAAAATTGTAAAGTCTTTTTTTTTTCCCTTGGGGAGAGAGAGCCCTCTTCTTTACCAAGGTCTCAAAGAGATCTGTGCCCTGAGTGATATTTAGAATAGCTGTGGAAATAGACGATCTTCTTGCTCCCAAATTCAGTAATTTTTAAGTTTAATATTAGTTATTTTGATAATCTACTCTTTAATTGTCCTGCTAGAATTATATCAAACAGACTCTAAACTGGCATTTCTAATACTCAAGTCCATAGGATTCTAGTATTTGGTCAGGTGCTCACAAAAGGACTGCCAGATTCTGGAAAAATAACCCCAGAAGTATTTTCTTTTTCTTTTCTTTTCTTTTTAAAAAAATCAAAGCCATGTACAAAGCTTGCCTCTCATTTATATATCTGAATAATACTTCATCACTGAACTAGTATCTTGCTATTTTCTAATTTAGGCCTTAATATTTTAGATTATTTTCGTGTGTCCAGCAAAGAAAATATTCACTTAGGCTTGAAATTTTACAAATCACTACTCCAGATACCACTAACAGCAACTTTTAACTGAGGGGTCTAATATCTTTGGTTTTCATTTGATAAGAACAATACTTGCTTCTATCAAGGCCATCAGTTTACTGAAAAAACTACGGGACTAATTTTTTGTTGTAAGCTATGGCTGGATGGCATCACCAACTCGATGGACATGGGTTTGAGTAGACTCCAGCAGTTGGTGATGGACAGGGAGGCCTGGCGTGCTGCAATTCATGGGGTCGCAAAGAGTCAGACACAACTGAGTGACTGAACTCAACTGAACTATGTTATTTTGCATTGCTATTCATTCTCCATCATTTATGTGAATTTATCCTGGAAGTCTGCATGCTATTTTGGGACTGATCTCTGTCTGCTCACCTGAGCTGTAGAGACTATAAGATATGTTAGGTATCTTTTAGTTTCAAAGTTTTTAGCTAAATATACTATTTTTTTTTACACCCCAACATAATTTATGTTTGTGATAGTGTCAGCACTGCATTTGGAGGAGGCCTTTTGTCAGTCCTGAAAAATGTACATTGTTTTAAAAATATCCCTCCATGCCATTGATGAAATCCAAAAGAACTTGAAGGATGGAAGGGATGATGCAGTTTAAAAACCCCGACTGGCTCCCTGGAACGGTGAGTCACTGAGCTGTGCTCCACGTGAGGCCTTCATGGGAAGAGCAGGCAATGTAGGAGAATTCTTTTGAGCCAGCAGGGAGCTGAAATTCACCGAAATATCCTCCTCTTGGAGGCTCTTCAGAAAAGGATTTGCTTTCTGTTCAGTAACCTTGTGGTTCAAGCAGGGCAGCTGTGGGCTTTTTGTGGGACACGTACACAAACGTTCTTCTCAGATGTCTCACATGATGCCTATGGAGTGTGAGGAGGCTGAGCGAGGGTCCGTGGGGAGCCTGAAACCTTATAGCAGTAAAAGCTTTAATCGGACCTGGAAGACTCTTTAATATTTTCAAATACTCACACGAGTCCAAAAATATGACTTTTGGCAACTGAAATTGTCAAATGCGTAGGCTATCTTTTTTCTTCTTTGGCTGTAACCTGCATGTGAAAGAGGTTTCCTGTGAATTCACTCTGACAAACGGCTTTTAAACACCTGCCCGATCAATCAACACTTTAAAGAAGTACCTTTCTAAAAATAAACTAGCGCCACTTCATATTTTACTGGCCCTTCTGCCCCCTCACGAGCGATTATTCAATGTTGGCTAATAATTAATTGGACTGCAACAGGCTATTTCGACGGGCTTCATAAACAGCTGTTCAGATGTATAGAACAGTATGACATATGCCTATGAATGCCGGCAGCAGACTGCCCTTTGGGTTTGAATGTGTTATTTCTGGTGGTGGTATTTCCTGTGTAGCTCAGGAAATAACAGACCCAACAGACTGGCGGTACCTTTCCCGCTTAGATGCCTGTGGACTGTGCCCTCTGAATAGTGATTACAGCCACACGGTGCAGGGCTTGTTCCTTTGTGCAGCTGGAAAGATGTGGGGCTACAGGGAGGACTGGCTGGTACAGGCTGATACGTGACCTCACTCCCGCTAGCTTCTCCAGTGGACCCTACTCAGGGCTGAGCGGGATGTTGAGAGGCTGTGGCAGTGCCCCGCGCAGCAGCAAAGAATGCCACTCGAGTGGCCTGGGAGTAGGCAGTCCCACTCTGATCACCTCATGCTCTCTCCCTGAGATAGGCTCAGCAAGGAATAACAACTACCTTGTTATCAGGAAAGGGCAGAGAGTGATGGCTTTCTGTGAGATAACCTCGTATTCTCTGCATGTCTTTCTGGGGGTGATTTGTAAGATATATTTAAAATGAAGGTGGTAAATGCTCAATGCCCAAATCAGGTAGATTTTAAAACTTAAGAAGGCAATTTATGTGGATTTCATCTGAATAATTTTTCAATGGAGAAAACTTACATAAAAGCAAGCTGAATTTACCTAGAAGATGTTGGTGTTATTGTTCAAAAAACTACCTTTAAACTATTTATAAATGATATATTTTGATGATTCTTCTATGTTGTGCAAATAATCACAATACTTTAAAGGCCCTAAAAGCAGTTAAGACTCCAGGGATTAGATCCCAGTTAACTGTAAGGCAGTGGTGCCACAGGAGTTTCTTCCTGCAGTTTTTTCAGGGCAGTTGCTGCAAGCTTTGGTGGAGCCAGGAAGAACTGGGTTCTCTCCCACACCCAGTGGCTAAATGCCAAATCCAAAAAAAAAAAAATGTTACCACAATATTCTGACTAAAGCTGCATAAATGACTCTTTATTTTGAACCACAGTGAATAAATTAAATCTAAATTGTCAGGTCTAAATTATACTTAAATTCATATACGCTTATATGAATTTAGTAATTTGACTTTGTTTTCACATCTGATTTTAGATGGTAGCCATTCACTATAGAAATAATGGTAAACATTTTTATTTATTGAGTGCCGACTTATGCACGAGATTTTATGTGCATCACCCACTTTCCTCCCCTACTGCAAGGTAAGCTTTGCTACGATCCCAGAGGAGGAAACTGAGAATCAGAAAAATGAAGGCACACTAAAGTCACATAACTAGTTAAGTGTGTGGTGTGGGAAGACTGTGGTTTTCATTCTGCCTGCCCTCTGCAGGAAGATTAACCTAAGTCACTGGGACATGTGATTCCTGCCAGAGCACGTGGTCTCTAGTGCTGTGAGATTATCTGGATTCCTTTAAGACCTGTTACATGCTTTTTTAAAGAGATCCTATGAAATGTAATTTACTAATAATTTACTCTGCAGCAAGTTTATGAGTAAGAAAGGATATTAAAACAACAATTCTACTTTCAGTCTCCACTGTCTTCTTAATCATTTGTATTATTTGTTTAGAGCAGTTGAAAAAGTTAAGCAATGACAGTATTTTGTCAGAAAACCATTTAAAAAGTTTACAGCAGGCAGGACTCATATTTATTGCCTCTTACGTGTTTGTTTATTGAAAATCTTATTATCTGAATTTTATCTGATTATACTCTAAGGTTACACCTGCACTTACTTTAAAACAACATTTTCACCTTGGTTCTGAGAAATAATCATCAAATCCAAAATATCACACTTTAAAAATACCACACAGTCTCATTTAGAGTTTTTTTTCCTATTATCAAAATTACAGATCTATAATAGAGTATTTTTATTCACCCACTGCAAAAGCTTTTGCTACATATTCATATAAATTTACCACTAATAAATCTAATAAAAAACCCACAAATATCACACTCTAATATAAAAGGAACAATGGCATTTTCATCATAGAAAATAAATGTTTTTTCTTCTTTATTGCAAATACCAGAAATATCTTCAGATGAACATATAATGCCCAGTTGTGGATATGACTAGTGATGGAAGTAAAGTCTGATGCTGTAAAGAACAGTAATGCATAGGAACTGGAATGTTAGGTCCATGAATCAAGGTAAATTGAAAGTGGTCAAACAGGAGATAGCAAGAGTGAACATCAACATTTTAGGAATCAGTGAACTCAAATGGACTGGGATGGGTGAATTTAATTCAGATGACCATTATATCTACTACTGTGGGCAAGAATCCGTTAGAAAAAATGGAGTACCCCTCATGGTCAACAAAAGAGTCCAAAATGCAGTAAGTACTTGGATGCAATCTCAAAAACAACAGAGTGATCTCTGTTCATTTCCAAGGCAAACCATTGAATATCACAGGAATCCATGTCTATACCCCAAACACTAATGTCAAAGAACCTGAAGTTGAACAGTTCTATGAAGACCTACAAGACCTTCTAGGACTAACATCCCCTGAAGATGTCCTTTTCATCACAGGGGACTGGAATGCAAAAGTAGAAAGTCAAGACATACCTGGAGTAACAGGCAAGTTTGGCCTTGGAGTATAAAATGAAGCAGGGCAAAGGCTAACAGAGTTTTGCCAAGAGAACACACTGGTCATACCAAACACCATCTTCCAAAAATACAAGAGAAGACTCTACACACGGACATCACCAGATGGTCAATACCGAAATCAGATTGATTATATTCTTTGCAGCTAAAGATGGAGAAGCTCTATACAGTCAGCAAAAATAAGACCAGAAGCTGATTGTGGCTCAGATCATTAACTCCTTATTGCAAAATTCATACTTAAATTGAACAAAATAGGGAAAACCACTAGACCATTCAGGTATGACCTAAATCAAATTCCTTACGATTATACAGTAGAAGTGACAAATAGATTCAAGGGATTAGATCTGATAGATGGAGTGCCTGAAGAACTATGAACAGAGGTTCATGACATTGTACAGGAGGCAGTGATCAAGAGCATTGCCAAGAAAAAGAAATGCAAAAAGGCAAAATGGTTGTCTGAGGAGGCCTTACAAATAGCTGAGAAAAGAAGAGAAGCTAAAAGCAAATGAGAAACATTGAGATATACCCATCTGAATGCAGAGTTCCAAAGAATAGCAAGGAGAGATAAGACCGCCTTCCTCAGTGATCAATGTGAAGAAATAGAGGAAAACACCAGAATGGGAAATACTAGAGATCTCTTCAAGAAAATTAGAGATACCAAGGGAACATTTCAGAATGTTCATAACAGAAGCAGAAGATATTAAGAAGAGGTGGCAAGAATACACAGAAGACCTATACAAAAAAGATTTTCATGACCCAGATAACCATGATGGTGTGATCACTCACCTATAGACAGGCATCCTAGAATGTGAAGTCAAATAGGCCTTAGGAAGCATCACTATGAACAAAGCTAGTAGAGGTGATGGAATTCCAGCTGAGCTATTTCAAATCCTGGAAGATGATGCTGTGAAAGTGCTGCACTCAATATGCCAGCAAATTTGGAAAACTCAGCAGTGGCCACAGGACTGGAAAAGGTCAGTTTTCATTCCAATCCCAAAGAAAGGCAATGACAAAGAATGTTCAAACTATAGCACAATTGCATTCATTTCAGGTGCTAGCAAAGTAATGCTTAAATTTCTCCAAGCCAGGCTCCTACAGTATGTGAACCAAGAACTTCCAGATGTTCAAGCTGGATATAGAAAAGGCAGAGGAACCAGAGATCAAATTGCCAACATCTGTTGAATCATAGAAAAAGCAAGAGAATTCCAGAAAAATATCTACTTCTGCTTCACTGACTACACTAAAGCCTTTGACTGTTTGAATCACAACAAACTGTGGAAAATTTTAAAAGAGATGGGAATATCAGACTGCCTTACTTGCCTCCTGATAAATCTGTATGCAGGTCAAGAAGCAACAGTTAGAACTGGACATGGAACAGCGGACTGGTTCCAAATTGGGAAAGGAGTACATCAGGGCTGTATACTGTCACGCTGCTTATTTAACTTATATGCCGAGTACATCATGGGAAATCCAGGACTGACTGAAGCACAAGCTGGAATCAAGATTGCCAGGAGAAAAATCAATAACCTCAGATACCCAAATGACACCACCCTTATGGCAGAAAGTGAAGAGGAACTAAAGAGCCTCTTGATGAAAGTAAAAGAGGAGAGTGAAAAAGTCAGCTTAAAATTCAACAATCAAAAAATGAAGATCATGGCAACCAGTCCCATCACTTAATGTCAAATAGATGAGGAAACAATGGAAACAGTGACAGACTTTATTTTTGGGGGCTCCAAAATCACTGTAGATGGTGACTGCAGCCAGGAAATTAAAAGACACTTGCTTCTTGGAAGATAAGCTATGATCAACCTAGACAGCATATTAAAAAGCAGTGACATTACGTTGCCAACAAAGGTCTGTCTAGTCAAAGTTACCATTTTTCCAAAAGTCGTGTGTGGATGTGAGAGTTGGACCATAAAGAAAACTGAACGGCAAAGAATTGATGCTTTTGAGCTGTGTTGTTGGAGAAGACTCTTGAGAGTCCCTTGGACTGCAAGGAGATCAAACCAGTCAATTCTAAATGAAGTCAGTCCTGAATATTCATTGGAAGGACTGATACTGAAGCTGAAGCTTCAATACTTTGGCCACCTGATGCGAAGAACTGACTCCTTAGAAAAGACCGTGATGCTGGGATAGATTGAAGGCAGGAGGAGAAGGGGACGACAGAGGACGAGATGGTTGGATGGCATCACCAACTCGATGGACGTGAGTTTGAGTAAACTCCAGGAGTTGGTGATGGACAGGGCAGTCTGGTGTGCTGCAGTCCATGGGGTCACAAAGAGTCAGACACGACTGAGCCATGAACTGAAACATAGCAAGGGAGAAATTGCTTATTTCATCACAGGGAAAAAAGATAGAATAAAGGAAGTATCAAACATATCAAACATTTATGTAGATTTACATATGAAAGTACATGAAAAGTTAGCAAAGATCTAGTATCAGCAATATCTCTAAAATGCAACCATCCTTTTTTTTTTTTTTCTGAAAGTCTTTCTTGATTTTAAGGAGTCTCTGCAGCACAGATGACAGGCAAAACTGAAGTTGTCACGATCAGCTTAATCAAGTGTCTCTTCAGCAGTGTCCATAGGGAGTATACAATGTCTAATGAGGTTTTAGAATGATTTATTAGACTAAGGTTTCCATCAGACACAGTTCTTTCATTAATTATGATTCCCCCCTAAAGACTAACTAAGCAGTGTTTCCCTATTTTAAAATAAAAGTTCCTGTTAAGTACATGTGAATTCATAAGTTAGAGAGTAAAGGCTGACTTCACTCCTTGAAGATAATTCGCCAGTGAATATCAAACATGGGTCACTTACTTCCGGAATCCTAAGGACTCTTCTGATTTCAGCGGATAAGACAGGAAGCTGACTTAATGGAGCAGTGTAGAGAGAGAAGGGTCTGAGGCAGGGGGTCAGAGATGGGGCCCCAGAAGCTAGGGAAGAAGATTTTCAAGAGTGCACAGCTTGCATGGTGTAGTTCAAAGACAATGTGTGAGATGGGGACATGAGATGAAGACACATTTTTGGAAATGAATGAACTTCATTGAAAAAGAAGAGAAGAACATATTGTTCCTTTTATAACACTCATTTATAAAAAAGAAAAATTAAAATAAAAACTACAGTTAGATATTATTTTTATTCGTCCGTCAAATGTTAAAATGTATAGTGTTCTATGTTATAAATTATGCTGAGAATAAGTACAACAGTCATGGGAAGGTAAATTTGGGGTTACTTTTTTGAAGGACAATTTGGTGATATCTATCAAATTTAAAAATACACATTTCTTCTGACTTAGAAATTTTGTAACCAAATATTAATTCTATAGATATATTTACTTTATATGTACAAGTAATTAATTAGAAGGATAGTCATTGGAACACTGTTGGTAATGACAAAAGATGGAAACAATCTAAATATCCACCAATAGATTGATGACATTAATTATATCTCATCCATATAATGAACTGCACTGTAAGGGGTAACAGTAATGCAGCAGAGCTACATGCATGGTTAGGAATAAATCTCCTTGCTATACCATTAAGCTTGGAGGAGGGCATGCCCCCCACTCCAGTATTCTTGCTGGAGAATCCCATGGTCAGAGAAAGTCTGGTGGGCTATAGTCCATACAGTCACAAAGAGTTGAACATGACTGAAGCAACTTCACACGTACGCATACCATTAAGGGACACAAGCAAGAAGCAGAATGATTTTCTGTTATATCTTAGATTCAGGTAAGCACATCAAAGGTCTTAGTCAAGAAATGCACAAATAGAAGTCACCTGGAGAGGGTACTGGAAAATCAAGAAACTGAGGGGACAAAGGGATTTACTGTTCAGGAATATCTTTTGATACAGAACAGGTTTGTATTCATATGCTTGCAGGACCATTCAAACTGAATTAATCAATCAGTCTTTTAGAAGAGGCTTTGAAAGGAGAAGCTATCTAAAAATAGGTTGCAAAGTCAGGTCAGTGTGGGTACACTGTATTAACAAAATGGCTCAGAGAAGTGGTTCTCAAGCATCTTGGCCTTCAGTCAGTTCAGTCGCTCAGTTGTATCCGACTCTTTGCGACCCCATGAATTGCAGCACGCCCATGCTGTTCATGGACTGAAGCTTTTTGAGTCTTAAAATTACTGAAGACCCAATGGATTCTGTTTACGTGAAATATCTAGTATGTTAAAACTGAGACAGTTTGGAACATTTATTTACTAGGTCATTTCTAAAAACAATAAAACACATTTTACTAAAAATAATTGATTTTCCATAGACAGTTGCTGAGAAGAGTGATGTTTTTCCATGTTTGCAATGTTCGGTGTAACAGAAGACACCTGGATTCGCGTATCGGCTTCTGCATTCAGTAGGTTGCAACATGTCAATGAGTCACATTATGTAGCTTCTAGAGAACTCCACTGAGAACATGGACAGTGAAAAGGGCAAATGACATGTTGGTATTATTAGAATATTTATGGTCTCATGAAACTCCTAAAAGCATTCTGGGGACCAGGCTTTGGGATTTACTGGTCAGACTGAAAACAGAACATTATAACTGATAGAAAAAAAAAATCACCTTCTTTATAGCTGAGTTTACTTTTCAGACCTAACTCCATTAGTAATATTTGCCCATCCTAACCCAGGTTCATGAAGCTCAAAGAAGGCAACAGAACCTGACGAAAGCAATATTCTAAGAATAACAGCCTACTAAGTTCAGCTTTTCAATGGAATAATTTTAGCAAAATATTCTTCTTTGTCCCTCACAGTTTCCAACATTGGTCAAACAAAATTACCTTTTTGGAAAAGAAAACTCTAGCTCCAACGTATTCATATTTTAATTAAAAAATATCAAACTATTCCCTCTTCCTAAAACCACCACTATATTCACACCACTCCATTTCTGTACTATGGGAAGTGTAGCATCTAAGAAAGAAAGCTTGTAAGGGTTAACAAAACTTGGAATTAACATGACCATAAATACCAGCAAGTTATCCTTTCAGCAGAAAACTTTTGACTGAATGTGCATTATGCTTATTTTACTATGCTCTGGGCAGGTAGTGGATTGGTGAGCAAAACAAGCCTGCAACCTGTCTTCCTGGAACTGGCTGATAGGCATTAATCAAAAAGTCAAAAATGACTAACATGATGAAATAAAACTAAAGTAAGCTCTGAGAGCACACTCCAGGGCCTGCCACCTGCCAAGGTTTGGGAAATCAGGAACACGGTCTCAGAAGAAGTGAGATTTCAGTAAGCCCAGCAGGCAGTGTAGGAGTTAACAGGCAGGGAGGGTGGAGTTGAAAGGGTTCTTTCTGGAGTGGAAAGGACATGCACAGCAGTGTCCCTGAGGCAGAAGCAATGTAAAAGGCCCCAGGTGCTGAAGCTAGGTCAGTGTGGCTGAATCACAGAGAGCAATGTCAAGAATGACGCAAGATGTAGCTGTCAACATAGGCAGGGGTCAGGTCATGCAGAGTCTCGAATGCCATGGGAGGAATTTGGGTGTTTATAGTGAGAGCAACAGGAAGCTGGTAAAAGGTATTACACGCCCGTGTCAGAGCTTTAGTGGTATGTTTACTGGATGCAAGGGAGGGTGGCCTTGTATCCAGCCTAGTGGATCCCTGTCATTTTCATTTGAAAGTGGACCTTACCATCTGCTCATGTAAAATTCGAAGAATATGCCCTGATTTCAACCAGCCATGTGTGATATAACATTCCAGGTCCACACAGAGAGTTTTATTTGAAGTTTTCTTCCAAGTTGCTAGCAAAAGCAAAAGCTTCAGGGAGCAGTGAATTTTCAGGATGATTATCTAAGGAATGTAAGAATGTCTCTCCAACCCTCGAAAAGTTTTATCCAAGAATCAGTTAATAGCCAGAATAGTCCACTGAGACCATAGTTTAGCACTTGAATCATCTGCCTTGAGTTCAGCTTCAACATTTCAGCCTCAGCTTTTAACAAAGGCTGTTTTTATAGGAAAATATTCTGTGACAGTTCTATCTGGATTTGCTGCCAACATGCCACTAGGATAAGGTTGATTATGTTATCTAGAGTTTTTCATGAAGCCCCACATGGAAAAAAACAATGTTAGAATTTAGTACCCCCAAACACATTGTTTTCCCTAAGGAACTGATACATTTCTTTTTTTTTTTTTTTACATTAATGAGAACAAATTAAATTGCCATATTGGCCCACTGTGACTGTCATAGTTAAATTCAGTGGCATTGACTATGAAGATGTTTGTGCTTTTCCTTCTTTGCTTCATGCCAATTATATTTTGCTTATATTAAACCAACCTGAAATCTACCGTGTAAGCCGTCTCTAGTTCTTTCGTGGAGTGACATGTGGAACATATATACACATATAAACAAAACTATGCCTTTAATTTCAAAAAGCTCACCCAATATATTGACAGGAGCTCAGAAAATAAGTCCACTGTGACCATTTCATTACTAATACCTTTTCTTTAAACCTTGGTGGAGGAGGTGGGAGAAAGAAGGGGTGCATATATCTCTACAACACGGAAAGAATGACCGAACACTACATACAACAAAAATCAATAACTCAGGCTTAAAGAGGGACAATTTATTTATCTTCTTGATGTAGTTTCCATGTAAAACTCAGGCTGGTGGCATCAAACATATGGGCCATGGCCTCACTCCAAACTGCTGAAGCTCATTCTGGATCGCTAATGGTTTACTAAAGCTCACTCACCATTGCTGCCAAGACAAAGAGAGTGTATTGAAATGTACACTTCAGAGCCAAATTCAATGCTTTCTTGTCTAAGAAAGGTGAAGCCAGGACACGACAGCAGAAGAGACCTTTAACAATGGGAGTAGAAGACCCTGGAGAAACTTGAGAAAAAAAAAAAAAAATCCCAAATAAGAAGGCAAAGAGATGTGTAGCTGCTACTGTTTTGGGCTACTTGGAACACAATCTCTACACACAAACACAACCCATACATACCAGCATGAACATGACTGTAGTAGACAGAATTCTAAGATGATCCCCAATGACCCAAGCCCTTTCACTATTCTCTCCCTTGAGAACGGTCAAAATCTGTAACTTGTTTTTAACTGGTGGAATATGAATGACAAAGGTGGAGGATTTTGCAGATGAATTAAGGTCTTTAACCAGTTAACTTTAAATTAATCCAAGAGGAGATTATCCTGGGGTGGGGGGTGAAGGTGGGGAACTGTTCTAAGCAGTGAGCTCTTCAAACCAGGGCCTAGAAGTCAGAGACTCTCTCGTGCTCTCCTAGAATAAGTAACTTTCATGTATTATACAGCTGTGAGGAAATATGTTCCCAGCATGAGCTGAAAAAGTGAAACGAAGTCTCTAATGGGACTCCTGGCTTGGCTGACACCTTGACCTACACTTTCTAAGACCCTGAACTGAGGACCCAGCTAAGCCAAGCCCAGCTTCCAGACCATGAAAATCCATGAGATACTAAATATAAGTTGTTTTAAGTTGCTAAACTTGTGGTAATTTGCTTTAATGCAATAGAAAGCTAATAAAAGGCACCATGGTGAAAGCATACATATTTCACATGGACATATCAGTACAACTTCACTATTTGAACAAAATTGGAAGAAAAATCCTGGGTGTTCATAAATGAATATATACATATGTACACACATCCACAACACTCAAATCTGTCATCAAGAGAGAAAAAAACAAATGTTTTGCTTATCATCATCTCCCCAAATTTACCCCATCTTTTGTCCTACTCATCTTAAAGACAAATACATTCATTTAGGGGTCCAAGTAGAAACTTAAGACTCATCATTCATAATTTATTGCTCCAGAGCACTTCTAACACATTATCACCAAGTCCTATAACTTACTTTTAACACTTTTCATCACAATCTTTAGCTCCATCTCTATTAGCACTCATGAGCTTTTCTTTGAAACAAACAAGGCTTCTAACTGATCGTTCTGTCCACAACTTTCTCACCACCCCCCAAGTCTACACTTCCATCCAATCTTGGATGTGCTCTCCAGAATTGTTAATGGGAAGGAAATACAGGAAGTACAAGGAGAGTAGAACTGGAGGGTGATATGATGGGGAAAAAAGGCAGGAGATGAGACACCAGATAAGAATAGGAGATCAAATGGATATATTTCCAGACCTTGTTCTGGACAGAATGTTATCCTAAAATCTATGGGAAACCATTGAAGGATTTCCAAGAGAAGAGTGGTAAACAAAGCAAAGCAAAACAGTACTCAGCAGACTCTTCTACTTGCAGGAAACCATTTTTTAATTTGAAAATGAAGTTTCTATCATGAGTCAGCAACTTTCCTGAGAGGCAAAGCTGTTTACTGACTCTGTGATCTTGGCTAGATTAGTTGCTGCTGCTAAGCCACTTCAGTCGTGTCCGACTCTGTGCGACCCCATAGACGGCAGCCCACCAGAGAATCCCGTCCCTGGGATTCTCCAGGCAAGAACACTGGAGTGGGTTGCCATTTCCTTCTCCAATGGCTAGATTAGTTAAGAATCCTAATTTTTTGCAAACAGATTTGGAAGCTGAAATAATAATTACTGTAAGGGCCTGGTATAGTAATGGTTCAATGAAACAGTGCTGGCTCCCTCTCTGCCCATTAGCTCAATGGTGAGACATGAGACAATACTCATTCCGTCCATTAATAATGAATGAAAGCTTGCTGAGTGAGTTGGATCTTGGGAGTGGACACATCTGAGAACAATAGAGTTAACATCTACTAGCAGCTAGGGAACAAAGTTAGGAGAAAAAGAAGGCCATGTTGTCAATAGGGAATATTTTTATACTCAGACAATTGAGTTAGTACAGATTATAGAAATAACTTCCACTGACTGATATAAAATGACATAGAATCTGGGTCCTCTCAGTGCAAATGGAAGGATTTTTACATGCCACTTCTCTTTCTACAATTCTTAGATGTGAAGAAGTACTTGGAGACTGTTTGTCCAACCTCAAATATTCTTGAGAATAAGTGGTCACGTCTAACCAATACTCTACATACATTTTGCTGAAGGCACCTGGGGCTGAAACATAAAACTTCTTCCTCTCCTTCATTTCTTACCCCTTCCCATGTCTACAGAATATATATTCTTGAGGAGGGGGAGAGAAACATATTTCATGGACCCAAGTCTTGAAGAAATCTAATTCCAGTTCTCTAGTTTGTGGCTTGGAAGGAAAAATTTTGAGACTGTAAGCAGACAGCAAGAGAATATTCCTTTCATTCTCTATATCCAGATGACACAGATTTTTTTAAGGATGACACATTCAAGGGGATGACTGGGCAGATCATGAAGCAATCTGGTGGTCACATGTAAACAGCCTTTTTTTTTAAGGCCACACTCACATTTTGGACTGTGGTTGTTTGAGCCATGTAGACTTTAAGTGTTAGAGCTGCTAGCTAAACAGCTCATCGGATGCAGGAGTGGGATTTGCCTCTCCAAATATGTTGAAGCCTGGATTGAGCCAAAAATCAGGAAGAAAGGACAAGTTATTTTGTCCAGGACTTAAAAGGACTTGTTCTATTAGGCTGAACCACGTGAAACTGGCAATATCTGATAACTTATACCTACAAAGATGGCTCCCCCAATACATTGCAGAAGGAAAAAGGAGAGGAACGGCTTTAAAATACTGGTTAGATGATCCAGATGTATCTCTAAACTAAACTAATATACGTACACAAGCAAAAAAACATCTGCTACTATAACCAAGATCCATGACTTTTGCATTCCTTCTAAAGGCTGTTTTGTGTATCTTTGAAAACTAGTGACTATGCCAGTACTTCTATTCTAACAAAATGTTCTTAAGTCAAAAAGATGTATTGAAATAAAAACATCAAGTAGTATAATACAACACAACCTTGATACTTTGTTCACGTTTATGAGAAGACTCAGAATTAGTAATTCCAATGAAAATACTCGTGTTCAGAAAATGTCCCTTCACTCTACCTCTCGGCATCTCCAGGTTCTTTGCACAAACATGTCTATTTCTATGACACTACAGGAAATTTTATTACATCAATTCCTTCCCCACACCTTGAAGAAAAATTGAAATATGAAGACTGGAGAATTCTAATATGCACCAGAAGAAAACTGCAGCTGCCAAAAAGCCTTCTTATTGCAGAAACAACCACTTAACATGATTGGAAAGACTGGAGATAATAGAGTTATAACCCAAGAGTGATAATATTTTTGGAAGAAAAATCACTGTTTTGTCTTTCTATTGGTTATTTCTTACCTATTTTAAAAGTAAAAGTATTTGATGAATCTAAAGCAATATTTTATGTAAAAAATAACTAGCAATAGCACAATCTTCTCAAAGAAAGGAAAATATGATTCCCAGACTGGGTCTTTCTCCTGACTCTGTGGAGCGCCACAGCTGATCTTCTCTACCTTCAACTGGTCCTAGGACTTTCCAACCTGACTTGGTGTCCCCTGCTCTCTTGCTCACGTACATAGGATTCACATAAAGCAAATGACGCATTCACCTGTGACATGACTCAACTTCAACTATAATTTTTTAGCCTGAAGCTCTGATTCTTTCTCCTAGACAAGTAAAAATCAGATTCTTTAAAGAGTAACTTTATGGAGCAGCATTTGGGTTCCAATCTAAGTGCACAGGGAATAAAAATTCATAATGTCCTCCCTTACCAGGTATTATAGAAGGCTCCTAGTATCTGATAACCTTCTCTTTCCATATATTAATGATTAATACATAACTCCAGGAAATGTCCACAGATCCTAAGCTCTTCTCCTGATATGCCAATCATGGCAGGTTTATTTCCTTACATATCCATGACCCATTACCTCATGGCAAATACATGGGAAAACAGTGGAAACAGTGACAGACTTTAATTTTGGGGGCTCCAAAATCACTGAAGATGGTGACTACAGCCATGAAATTAAAAGATGCTTACTCCTTGGAAGATAAGTTATGACCAACCTAGACAGCATATTAAAAAGCAGACACATTACTTGCCAACAAAGGTCCATCTAGTCAAAGCTATGGTTTTTCCAGTGGTCATGTATGGATGTGAGAGTTGGACTAAAAGAAAGCTGAGCACTGAAGAATTGATGCTTTTGAACTGTATTGTTGGAGAAGACTCTTGAGAGTCACTTAGACTGCAAGGAGATCCAACCAGTTCATCCTAAAGGAGATCAGTCCTGAATGTTCATTGGAAGGACTGATGCTGAAGCTGAAACTCCAAAACTTTGGCCACCTGATGTGAAGAGCTGACTCATTGGAAAAGACCCTGATGCAGGGAAAGATTGAGGGCAGGAGGAGAAGGGGATGACAGAGGATAAGATATTTAGATGGCATCACTGACCCAATGAATATGAGTTTGAGTAAACTCCAGGAGTTGGTGATGGACAGGGAGGCCAGGCATGCTGCAGTCCATGGGGTTGCAGAGTCAGACACGACTGAGTGACTGAACTGAACTGACCCATGACAACAAACTGTCCTTTGTCCAGAATTCATGCTTTGAATGGACACAATGAAGAATCTGTGTTTTGCTTGGAAAAGTACAGGTGAGCATTCCTCCTTAGGTTCCATCAGCGGCTCCTACTCTCCCATGTGTACTTTAAGGGTTGGTTTTCCCTTGGCCTCTATCCTTATGCCACTTCTGTACTGACATCCCTTCTTCCGGGGCTCTTATTGATGCCCCTTAGATTTTGCTACAAACTCCCAAAACAACCTACATCATTCTCCCATTCTTCTGATCTCTGAACTCTGAAGAATTGAAAGAACCAGAATTTGGAGTTAGAGGACTCTGGTTTGGAGCTAGGTAAATATACAAGTTCAGTAACTTTGCTAAGTATCATTTTTCAGGTCTGTATTTAGAAACAAGAGTATTTACCTCAGGGACTATTGAAAGGAATAAATGAAATATGGCCTTTGTAAAGCCTCTAGGAATTCGTTAAAGCCCCTAGAGAATTAATCAATAAATGGTTGTGTTGAGGAGACGATGATGATGATACTTATTAACCAGACTTTTCTATGTGTATGTTCACAGGCAAACTCAAACTGAATTCATCAATTTTTTTCACTTGACCTGATCAGTGATACCATCAACCGCTAGACGACTAACCACTGTTGCTAAGTACTTACATATCCTAATACTCAGTGATAGGATGAAGGGAAAAGAGAAAGATAAGGTGACAAAGAAGAAAATAAATACATACTGCTTCCCAGGTGGTGCTAGTGATAAAGAACCTTCCTGACAATGCAGGAGACATAAGAGCTGCCAGTTTGATTGCTGGGTTGGGAAGATCCTCTGGAAAAGGGAATGGCTACTCACTCTAGTATTCTTGCCTGGAGAATTCCATGAACAGAGGCTACAGTTCATGGGATCGTCAAGAGTTAAACATGACTGAGCAACTAACACACTCCCACTTACGTATCCTAATACTGAGTGATAGGATGAAGGGAAAGGATAAAGATAAGATGACAAAGAAGAACATAAAGACATACTAACTGTTATATACATACTGATATGAAACTATACACAGAGCCAAAAACATACACATAGAACCAAAATACATGAAAATAGGACGATAAAAAGATTTGAAAGCAAATCTCTCTGCTAACACTATTCTCACAACTTAACATGTTAACAAAGTACCTACATCCTAAGAAAATGAAAAGTTAGAGAATTATACTTGCAGGTATGATTTATAAGAATATGGAAATAGACCATTTACTAGAGAAAATGAGCTTTCAAAAAGAGAAACCAAAAAAAAGAAAAAGAGTAAGGGGTGTTTATTGCTGCTGTTTGATTTGTTTGTTTGCCTGCTTGCTTGTTTATGAGGTATAGCAAATGCAAAGGTGTGGTAGTATGAGTTAGCAGATTATATACAAATAGAGTTAACTATTAGAGGCAAAAGCTGACGGTAAAATATGAAAAAACTAATAGAATTGATGAAAAGTAAGAAAAAGCTTAGGCAAGTTTTTGACAGATTTAAAACATGAAGCAAAAGAGTGGTAATTTTGTACAACGCACACACAGACACACACACATACACAGCAGTGATTGAAAGAATGAATATGTATAGAAATTACTGTGATTAGAAAATCAAACTGGGGAAGATTGTTATACAAGGTTCCTAGTTAAAGGTGAATGAATAAATGAGGAAGAAAGAAGAGAAATAGAGAGAGACAGAGATTTGATCATGAAAAAAAGAAAACTCATTAGCTTTATGATGTCTTTTAAGAGGAAATGATTTGAAGTCATTTTTTCACCTTTTACAAATGAGCTGAGAAAACCAATTTAACTACATTAACACAATTAATTAATGGTGGCCTGGAATGAACTATATCTCCCAATGTATTCACAATCAAAAAGCATTTTTATGCTTAATATGACGGCACAAGTGATCTATCTGAAACAACAACAGAACACTGCAAAATGCATATGCAGACAAGTATTTTAAAACTGTCTTAAGAATATTTTAACCTTACTCCCATCTATACAAGCTAAAAATTAGAATGATACAGGGAATCAAAAATGTAAGGTTTTAAATTTACCTTATGTGTCTAGGTAATTATGGGTTAACTATAGTTTTCAGAAATACATTTAACTTAAAAAATCCTTTTATCTTTTAGCATTAAGTCAGTCAACAAGTCACATAAAACACATTTATAACATCTCTCTTAAATTCATTTCTTTTTGTTCTTACTGCCATAGCCTCATTTTCAGACTACCCTGGTTTATCCCTTATCTGTTTTGCTGCAATAAACACCTAAATTGCACCTCCAATTTCTTCCCACTCCAAGCTCCACATAGCTGCCAGAATCAGCTTAAAAAGTTCAAAGCTAAACACATAATATTCCTGCTGAAAATCTATCAGGGCCTCTCTAACGTCTTTAGAGGAAAATTGAGAAACCTTTAGCAAAGTCTTGATTCTTCTTTCTCCCATTCTCTGTGTTACCTCTACCCTGCTCAGCCTGACTGCAAGTATATTGAACTGTTCTCAGACTGGTGCCTTAGAAAAATCTAATCATTAGATACTACAACCTTTAGCAATATACCTAAAAATTCCTATTATTTAATAAAAATCAGATGACAGCCATATTCTGGCAGTGGACATTTGAAGAAAGAATTATGATATTTCAGTTTGACCCTTATCATTTGTAATTTTCTTACATTTATTTATTTTACTTTTTTAAGTTATGAAAGTATGATAACACATTTATAGGAGACTTGGAAAATACAGAACAAAGTTACAGACAGTTCCACTATATATTACAATTGTATTTTAGGTAGATAAATTAAGATTTTCAGTTACAGTTTCAATATCAAACTCTCAAAAGTTAATAGACTGAACAGACAGAAAAGTGGAAGGATATAGCAGATCTGAAAAGCACTATGAACCAATTCAACATAATTAAGATTTATACAATTTTCACACAATCAGATCAGATGAGATCAGTCACTCAGTCGTGTCCGACTCTTTGCGACCCCATGAATCGCAGCACGCCAGGCCTCCCTGTCCATCACCAACTCCCGGAGTTCACCCAGACTCACGTCCATTGAGTCAGTGATGCCATCCAGCCATCTCATCCTCTGTCGTCCCCTTCTTCTCCTGCCCCCAATCCCTCCCAGCATCAGAGTCTTTTCCAGTGAGTCAACTCTTAGCATGATTCAAATTTTAGCCAAGGTCCCACAGACTATAAACTAGGAGACAGTAGAACAAACAAGGTGCAAAAATGTCATGGTCTAAAGGTGTTGAAACCATGCAGAGCATGTTCTCTTATCACTGTGGGATTACGCTATAAGTCAACATCAAAGATATTTGAAAATAACCCACATATTTTCAAGTGCAAGGTGACACTTACCGAGAGAGATCTTGACTTAGTCATTGAAAGCCTCAATCAAGCTATAAGACTGAAGAAACAGAGACTGTGATTAAAGAGAAGAAAGGATTTAAGTGAGAAATTAACATGAAAAGATACATTAAAAGTCTCATGGATTTAGAAATTAAATGTTCGTTTTTAAATGATGAGTGTATCTAAGAAGCCATAACAGGGACATTTTGAAAATATTTATAACAGAATAAAAATGAAAAGAGAATTTGTCAGAATTTGTTGCATGCTGCTAAAGCTGCTCAATGCAACTAAACACAATGTGGAATCTTGGATCAGTATGAAAATAAATGATGGACACTAGCAAAAAAATTTGTGAAATTTGAACAAAATCTGTATGTTAGTTAATAATACTGTATAGCACATGCCTGCATTTTTATAAGCAGATTTTTATAATAGACAGAAAATCCAAAATACTCATTAATTAATGACATCAAATATTTAAAGCAAATGCTTAGACACAAGCAGCATCCAAAGCAATAAACAGGCTGCCAGCCTGGTTGACGGCCTGCGCTGGTCTATGCATTCCTTTTCTACCAACCCTCTCTATGTCTTTAATAGATTCTTGATGGATTTAAACATTTCTGAAATGTTTCATGAGCTCCAGCAGATGCTGTGACATTCAAAGGAGTATCTGATCCAATATCATCAATACTTTAATTTGTCCAGTCAATTAAGAAAAATTTCTGGGGAAACATTACACTGAACTTTCTGGCCAAGGTGGTCAACCAGTTCAATGGTCTAGTTATTTCAATTGCTCATATAGTCATGTCTTAAAGCTCACTATATTGTCACCCTGCTTACTTAACTTATATGCAGACTACATCATGAGAAATGCTGGGCTGGAAGAAGCACAAGCCGGAGTCAAGATTGACCGGAGAAATACCAATAACCTCAGATATGCAGATGACACCACCCTTATGGCAGAAAGTGAAGAGGAACTAAAGAGCCTCTTGATGAAAGTGAAAGAGGAGAGTGAAAAAGTCGGCTTAAAACTCAACATTCAGAAAACTAAGATCATGGCATCCGGTCCCATCATTTCATGGCAAATAGATGGGGAAACAGTGGCTGACTTTATTTTTTTGGGCTCCAAAATCACTGCAGATGGTGATTGCAGCCATGAAATTAAAAGATGCTTGCTCCCTGGAAGGAAAGTTATGACCAACCTAGACAGCATATTAAAAAGCAGAGACATATCTTTGGCAACAAAGTTCTGTCTAGTCAAGGCTATGGTTTTTCCAGTAGTCATGTATGGATGTGAGTTGGACTATAAAGAAAGCTGAACGCTGAAGAATTGATGCTTTTGAACTGTGGTGTTGGAAAACACTCTTGAGAGTCCCTTGGACTGTGAGGAGATCCAACCAATCCATTCTAAAGGAGATCAGTTCTGGGTGTTCATTGGAAGAACTGACGTTGAAGCTGAAACTCCAATACTTTGGCCACCTGATGCGAAGAGTTGACTCATTTGAAAAGACCCTGATGCTGGGAAAGATTGAGGGCAGGAAGAGAACGGGATGACAGAGGATGAGATGGTTTGATGGCATCACCAACTCAGTGGACATGGGTTTAAGTGGATTCCGGGAGTTGGTGATGGACAGGGAGGCCTGGTGTGCTGCGTTTCACGGGGTCGCAAAGAGTCAGACATGACTGAGCAACTGAACTGAACTGAACTGAAAGCTCACTAAGAAACTGTTTTCTTTTTTTTTTTTTTTAATAAAAAGTACTGTTGATATACTCTTCACATCAGGTGTCCAATAAAAAGAACTATAAGGTATTACAATATGTTTAGGGGACCTGAGAAGTTTTCACAGGAAAAATGATGTTAGAGCTGTGATCTGAAGTATGAATAGATGTTATCAAAGCTACTGAATGGGGAGGAAAGCGCATCTGTGGTAGACGTGCAGAGAGGCCCTTGGGTGGGCAGGTTCAAAGACATAAAGATTGGTCTGGTTTTTTCAATCTATAGAGAACATTCTCTTTCCCACAAACTGTGGATCTACTGACTTATTGGTTATTTCAGTTAGTATATATGTCAGTTTCTTAGTTATTAATATAAGTATGAATTTCTTATACCCACATTCTATATGAGTATCATCTTCATACTACTTATTACTTCTCAAAAAACCTGCTAAGAACAACATGAGTATTTCTCAGTATTTGATGGTCTTTATTCAGTATCCTGGGGCTTCCCAGATGATAAAGAATCTGGCTGCCAATGCAGGAGACGCAAAAGACACGGGTTCAATCCCTGGGTCAAGAAGATCCCCTGGTGAAGGTAATGGCTACATTCTCCAGTATTCTTGCCTGGAAAAATCCGAAGGACAGAGGAGTTTGGCAGGCTATAGATGATGGGGTTTCAAAGACTCAGACATAACTGAGCACACACATGTATTCACATTTAGTACCTGTACTAGAAACCTCCATGATGAGTAGCTATATGATTTTAGTAGAGACTCCTGTCTATTGGTCATTAGATAATAACCTGATTCTCAATACAAATGAAAGACCCCAGGTGGTAGGAATGATTCCAAGTGGTAGTAAAACAAAAATGTATATAAAACACTTCAAACTTTCACTTTTTATTTTAGTGGTTTTAAATTCCTTCCAGATGAGCTGGAAGCATATCTGCCTGCTAACAGTAACAGTAGGAAAACAATCACAGTACTGCTGTGAATTTGAAGCAATCTCAATAGACAAAGGCTGTGCCTCTCTAATTGTTTTCAGAGAGAAGGATTATAAGTAGCTTAGTGTAAAACATCCACCCCATTTTGAGTAATTTCTACCACTTAACTGATCTACAGTTAGGACAAATCCATGTATTTATCAGGGCTACATTAGTAACTGGTTTATTCTGGAGCATTCTACTGAAGTAGACAATCTTTGAAAATGTAGAGAAGTACGTGATCATGCCAGAAAATCAGACAGCTGGATACCAAGACTGAATTTTCTTATTCCTTTGATTCCATTCTCATGTCATGAATAAGTGGGACCCAGTTTGCGCTAAGGTATCCCAGAATTCTGAGCCAGCCTTGAGGGCTAACCAAGTTGGATTTTCTTGAGGGCTACATTTGTAGGGCTTTCCTGGTAGCTCAGCTGGTAAAGAATCCGCCTGCAATCCATGAGACCTGGGTTCAGTCCCTGGGTTGGGAAGATCCCTTGGAGGAGGACATGGCAACCCACTTCAGTATTTTTTCCTGGAGAATCCCAATGGACAGAGGGGCCTGGTGGGCTACAGTCCATGGGGTTGCAAAGAGTCAGACAGGACTGGGTGACTAAGCACATTTGTAGGGACCAACCAAGTCAAAAAGCAACATTTGAGGGAAAAACTGGGGAAAGAAAACTTAAAATGCAGCTTCTCTAGAAACCAGGGAGCAAATAGGGTATCCAAATCAAAATAGGGTAACCAAATGGAAACAAGGTTTTTACATTGAATAGTGGAGATGAAGTTTAGAGGAGTTCTCCAAGCTGGAGAATGCAGCTATATTTAGCAGAGCACACACAGCATTCAGCACTAAAGGGAAACTACTGGTTAGAATGCTAATTGAGGCTCCAGTGCTGATGGGCTTCCAGTGAAATGCCTTTAGACATCGGGTCATCACTATGTAGGTTTATAATAGCCACAGTTACAAGCACATTCATACTTATCTAATACTTTATATACTGTAGGAAAATTATTGAAAACATACACACCATTTCACAAGTATCCTTTTAAAAGGTTCATGGAGAGATAGTACTTTTAATTTTCAGAGTTAACACCAATGCATTCTTCCAAACAACTCATTATTCTTTTAACTTACTGTGAATCTTGAACTGACAGGGTTTCCTTCCTTGGATTTGCTGATAGGAAGCTCAGAGCCAAATCTGTGACTCATTTCTACCAATTATTCAAGAATCAATGGCATGCGTTTTTGCTTCCCTATTGCATACTATTTTCAGGCACTTACACTTTCTTCTGTTTGACAGCTTCAATTTACCTTTTACGAAATTGTTTTGTGACACAGTCATTTGCTTTTGAGGGAGGAAAGAAAAGTCAGATATAAATAAAATACGTTAACCTAAATAAATGGAAAATATTAGATTTTTAAAAAAAGAAAATATATTTTTTGTTTATTATAAAAGCAACAGATACTCATTTTAAAGGAACATAAAACATCAGAGATCTCTGTTAACCATCCTCTCTTCTCATACCTTTAACAATTAGCATTTGTTTTTTTTTTTTCTTCTGGAGAGAATGTATAAGCATATCAATAACCTCAGATATGCAGATGACACCACCCTAATGGCGGAAGTGAAGTGAAGTGAAGTGAAGTTTCTCAGTCGTGTCTGAATCTTCCCAATCCCATGGACTGTAGTCTACCAGGCTTCTCTGTCCATGGGATTTTCCAGGCAAGAGTACTGGAGTGGGTTACCATTTCCTTCTCCAGGGGATCTTCCTGACCCAGGGATCGAACCCAGGTCTCCTGCATTGCAAGCAGACGCTTTACCCTCTGAGCCACCAGGGAAGCCCATAATGGCAGAAGAGGAACTAAAGAGCCTCTTGAAAGTGAAAGAGGAGAGTGAAATAGTTGGCTTAAAATTCAACATTCAAAAAACTAAGATCATGACATCCATTCCCATCACTTCATGGCAAATAGATGGGGAGACAGTGGAAACAGTGGTAGATTTTATTTTGTTGAGCTCCAAAATCACTGCAGATGGTGACTGCAGCCATGAAGTTAAAAGATGCTTGCTCCTTGGAAGAAAAATTATGACCAACCTAGACAACATATTAAAAAGCAGGGACATTACTTTGCCGACAAAGGTCCATCTAGTCAAAGCTATGGTTTTTCTAGTAGTCATGTATGGATGTGAGAGTTGGACTATAAAGCTGAGCGCCGAAGAATTGATGCTTTTGAACTGTGGTGCTGGAGAAGACTCTTGAGAGTCCCTTTCGATTGCAAGGAGATCAAACCAGTCCATCCTAAAGGAAATCAGTCCTGAATATTCATTGGAATGACTATTGCTGAAGCTGAAGCTCCAATACTTTGGCCACCTAATGCAAAGAACTGACTGATTGGAAAAGACCCTGATGCTGGGAAAGACTGAAGGCAGGAATGGTTGGATGTCATCACCAACTCAATGGACAGGGGTTTGAGCAAACTCTGGGAGACAGTGAAGGACAGGGAAGCCAGGCATGCTGCAGTCTATGGGGGTCACAAAGAGTCAGACACAACTGAGCGACTGAACAACAATTCCACTCCTAATATGCATACATGCATATCTATATAAATAGGCACACACACATATACACTCACATAACCTTGTATATATATATATGAGTACTCATAAAACACACAAGTAAGTGGCAGTATATTCTATCCAGTCTTTATTTTTTCACTTAACAACTCATAGGGTTTATAATTATATTTCAGTTCATGAAGATCGCTCTCATTCTTCATCTAGTATTCTTCTGTTGCAGATATGACATAATTTATTTTACCAATTCTCTACTGAAAGATATTTGGGTGGTTTCCTATAGATGTTTACTATATATGCAATATGGCGATGTAGTACCTCTTTGCTTCTTTTTTCAATGATATTCTTAGGTCAAGTTCCCAAGGTCAAATTAGATGGTTTCCTATAGATGTTTACTATATATGCAATATTGCAATGTAATACCTTTTTGCTTCTTTGTTCAATTATATTCCAAGTTCCCAATGACATTACTAGATCAAAGGTATACGCATTTAAAATTTTGCTACACATTATTTGATTACCTCCCCAAATTTTCCTAATTTATACTCTCCACTAATGCATATTAGAAAGTGCCTACCTCTCCATGCCTTCTGCAATCCTTTTGAATTATTCATATTTTAATCTTTTTCCAAAATATATGAAAAACTAAATAAAATTGCTGTTTTAATTATTATTTTTGTTTATCCACAGGTAGAGAACCTTTTCAAATGTATATTGTCATTAATCATTCTTCCATTTTGAATTACCTCTTATGTCCTTTGACTATTTTTAATCTTAACCTTTTAATAATTTTATTATTGATTTCAAGTGATTTTTTAAATGGTGTTAGGTAAGGAACTTTTTTATTTCAAGAATTGAACACCATATTTTAAATAATTTATCTTGCTTTCACTAATTGGAACACTGCCCTTATTAAATCCTAAATTTTCATATATACACTGTTCTCATTCAGTTCCATCAAACTTTTTTTATTCTTATATTAATATCATGTTGTTTGAATTAAAAGAATATATGATATGTTCTGATTTTATCTGCCTAAAGTGTTGCATTTTTTAAAAATCTCATTTCAAATGAATCTTTCAGTCACTTCAGCGAGACTATTACTCCAATGGAATGTGATGTTCTTACAATTGTTCCCTTAGTGAATTAGTCAATGACTTCGTTCATTTTAGACCACAGTACCTTAAAGTTTGTCAATCAAGGACCTGTTGAGAATTTGATAAATGTTCTCCCCCAAATGTGCACTCCCCCTTTTAACAGATCCTTCAGAGCCAAAGAACCCAAAGTTAAGAACTTAGTCTGTAAAGGAATCTGTCTAAAGAAAAAAAGGGACATTATTCCATTAGAATTATTTTCATTCTGATGTTGCTTTCATATAAGCTAGATTCTCACCCTTCATAATTAATATAATTTCTGTCTTCATAGTCTTAGTCAAATGATAGGCTGCTTCTTATCCAATACCAGCCCACATATATCTCACAGTATGAGGAAAAGATTACCAGACTGGGAGTTTCAAGACTAACGTCTGAGTTCTGTCTTTGAATATGTACACGTGTCTATTCCTGGGAGAATCTATATTCTCTTAGATCACCTATAAAATGAGCAAAATATCACCAGCTCTGTTATTTCATAGAGATTATTAAGGAAATAAAATATACCCTCTCTGAGACAGCACAGACTGAAAAGGCAAGGTTTCATTGTTATTATTTCCTCATTTAAAAGCTCATTATTTGATGAGTGTCTATATAAACCATGCTCTCCACAAAGTCCTACTGTACTTAATGAGGGAGACAGATACAAAATAATTGGCAGCTGCTAGAATATAGATATATGCAAAAATGCAATGTGGACGCCCAGAAGGGAAAAAGATTCTTCTGTTTGTACCAATGTCCACTCAAGTGGTAATATATAAACGAACTTTGAAAAGTTCCATGAGTTTTTTCAAACAGATAAGGAGGAGGTGATGTACGGCATGCATGGGGAAAGCAACTGAGAAACAAGAAAAAGCTTCAGAAAGAAAGAAGTGTGAAAAGGCACAGAGAGCTTAGCACATGGCAAGAAGTTCAGTGATTTTTATGAGGTTTACAGAAGAGGATGGATGGCAAGACTTTCTGTGAGAAAGAGACTGGGCTAACACTTCAAAAAGTCAGACTAAGAAATTGAGATTTTGACTTGCAGGCAAAAAGAAATCATCCAAGCATTTCAGACAAGGGGATGAGATTGGGTGGCTTGGAGTGTAAAATAGATTACAGTCAGGGGAGATCAGAGTTGGAGACCTTTTCGGAAGTTATTGCAACAGTTTAAGAGACAGATGATGAAGAGTTGAACCAGGAAAATTACAATGGAAAATACAAGAGATATTTCTGAGGTAGAATCAAAAGATCTTGGATGTCTCTGAAATTTAAGAGTTAAGGGAGAGGAAGAGCCTAAGGATATCACTGGCTTGAGCCCACTGGATGAACAGTGACAACACACACTGAAACAGATCAACAAATGTAAATGTGTATTCAGATGACAAAACATACCTTATTTCTTAATTTCCAAAGTGGTTTGCTAAGGGTCATGGTGATGGTGGTATGTGAGTGTATGGGGTCAAATCAATTTAGCTGATGAATTAAAAAAAAAAAAAAGTGAAATGCCCTCTTCTTTGGAAAAATTTAGATTTCCTATTTTTAAATGTAGGAAAATGTTCTTCGGGGTAAAAATAACCACAACATCTTTTGAAATATAATAAAGTGCTATTTGGTATAATCCCTTAGCAACATTCTTGCTATGAGCCTGGACTAGCAGCAATCAAGTTATAGACTCACATATTGTGTATTTTTAAACTTGTAGATGGAAAATAAGCTGTAAGAGGGACATAATTATACCCCTCTTAGATTTGAGGCCTTTGAATAACTACCAACATTTACTAACAGGGTTTAGTCTTTCTTGATTATTATACTGCATAATGCTTAAGAACTCTTCTTAAGATACTTTTTGAAAACCACATTAAAGTTTGGAGATAAAAATGAGTGACCAGTTCATTACTGGATGTATGTGTGTGTGTGTTGTGTATGAATGCCTCCAAGTTGGAAAGAGAAAGAGTATTTTGTTTTCTGAAGTGGTCTCTCTTGCCAATATCTGAATATCCCATTTACTCACAAATGCCTTTTAAAAGCAATTTTTAAACTTTTGGTTTCAGGCTATAACCTGGGAAATGGGGACAGTCATTGTTAAAACACAGCTACAATGAGAGATATAAAGTAGCTAAAAATTGTAGTTCTTATTCTTCCAGGAAACTATTCTGTAAAGTAATGTAACCCCGCAGGATACATGTTTCTTCAAGTGTAAAAGCTGGGCAGTGGTAGCCCAGGTTAGCTTAAATTTAAGTCCCTCCCCATCTTGACATTTCCACAGAGTTAGCATAGTTTTAGAGAAATGTATCTCGTGGATATTGCAGGCTATAGATTTCCCTAAGTCACCCACTTAGGGAGTAGGTGACTGGACCAAGATGTTTCAATCAGAACCAGAGAAGTGCTTACCTATATTCCATGCTTGGCAGATAGGTTCTTACCTTCCTTCCTCTCACCCCTTTCCATCCCATACTTGGAACGTATACAATTTCAGAATGAAAAATGTAATGGATTCATGATATTTTTCTTCCGATGCACCAAAAGTCTCAGAACACACAGAAACGTTGAAATCAGTGCTTTTTTTTTTTTTTTTAAGTCTAATACTGTTTTGCCAATATGTACAGGAAATGTGAAAAACATTAATTTTGCCATGTTTTCTTATTCACAAAATATTTAAATAATATCCTTAATGTCTTTACTTATTAAAACTTAAATATGAAATTTTGTCAGCAACCCCCCATGTCTAGCAACAAGTCTGTTCTTTGTGAGTTTATTTTTTTAGTTATTATTTTTCTAGATGATACATGTAAAAGAGAACATTTGGTACTTGTCTTTCTCTGTGACATTTCATTTAGCATAATGTTCTCAAGGTCCATCCATGTTGTCAAATGGCACAATTTCATTCCTTTTTTAATGGCTGAATAATATTCCTTCATCTATTACATCACAATTTTTTTATTCATCCATCACTGGACACTTAGACTGTTTCCATATCTTGGCTGTTATAAATTATACTGCGATGGACATACAAATGCATACACAGTTTCACATTAGTGTTTTCCTTTTCATTGGGTAAATACCCAGGAGTGGAATTTCTGGGTCATATAGTATTTGTATTTTTAATTTTTTGAGGAACTTCCATACTGTTTCCTATAGTCGCTATACCAATTTACATTCCCACCAACAGTGCACAAGTGTTCCCTTTTCTCCACATCCTCACCAACATTTGTTATTTTCTTGTGTTTTTGATAGTTGTCATTTCAACAGTTGTGATGTGATATCTTACTATGGATTTACTTTGCATTTTTCTGATGATTAATGATATTTAGCATTAATTTGTTACTGAGAATATACAACTCCTGCAGATTTAGAAAAGACTGGTAAAGAAAATATTCTGTTGTGTAAAAAGAAATTTAATAAGTAAATCATTTATCAGTTTAAACAGTTGTTATACTTTGAGGAACTACTGATTAAAATGACTAATTTGATACATATATATTAAAAAGCACTAATTTTTAAAATATTTCATTTGGTTCTCTTCGTAACATAAAGACATTCCTCTGGCAATTTTATTGTTTCAAATTCCTTTCACATTGTTTTAAAAAAATGGATCTACTTTGTTAGATACAATTTAATATAAAATTTATTCAACATACCTACATTTCCAGGTGGAATCAAAAGGATGGATCATGAAATGTCTGAGGATTGCCTCCTTCCTATTTATACAATTTTTTTTCATTCAACCAAGTATATACATCTTTCTCTTTGCTTTACACACTGTAACTAATTCTTGGAATTTTAGTCAAAATCGTAATATCTGGAAATGCTGCTATACATTCTAAAACTAGCCTTTTAAAAGACATACTTTTCTTGATAATCCATAAGGAATCATTCATCCATCCATCCATGAGGCTTTTTCAGAGACGATAACTTGACAGACAATTTAAGCCTTCCATTTGGATGATGGCACACACAGGAATACACACACAAACGTACACTCTTTGCACATGTCTCACATGCTTATTTCATCTTAGGAGATCATTGAAAACAACCTGAAATCTTCTGATTATATGTGATTCTCTGATAATTCACTTCTTATATTCATCATTATATTATTATATAAAGTCAATAGATACACTGGTTTGCCTCTCCTGTAATCATTAACACAAGTGTCATGGCCAGGATTGCAGAAGTTAAAAGTAAGGGTTAAAATCTCTCACTGCTTCCATAGCTTATGCTGTCATTTTTTAAAAAGTAGATTTAAACTGTATTTCATATTTGGTTCATTTGGGCTTTATGAACTGTAGTATCAATCAATATAAACTTCATATTCCATTTTATATCTTTCTTGATTCTGTCAACACACCCAGGTTCCACACACATTTATTTTAGCAGCACCCATCACCTTTGTTGAGTCAGGAGACAGGTTTTAGTTTTAGCTCTGACACTCAAAGGCCATGTGTTACTGAACAAGTTACTCACATCCCCTGGGTCTCAGTGTTCTTAACAATAAAGTGGACGTAGTGCCATTTCATCTCAGTGTTGTTAATGGGTTCAAATAATTAATGAAATTTGGGGATGATTTTTAAGCATTGCTACTGTTCTCTTTAAAGAATGCAAGTAATAACCACACTTTCTTGAAAAACACATTTATTTGCAAAAGCAACTATATTAAGGAAATTTTGAAATGCAATGTTCAAGTGTTTGGAAAATACATAAGTGATGTAAAGATCCTTAAATAGAACAACCATGATTTATCAGGTGAACCACAGAGGAAGTTACGTGTAAATGTTATATAGCTTAGTTTTCTGTGAACCATTTTCTAACAAATTTCAAATAGAAGAATTAATCAGTGTAGAGAACAGAGCAAAAAATGAATTCAAATCAACAATGCAATACCTCTATTCCAATTAGCTCATTTTTCTCCCTCCACACTCTCAAACATTTTCTATTTTATTTTAACAAATGAAGTTAATTAAGAGGCTCTACAAAGTCAATCAAACCACAGAGAACTCTTATTCTTACTTAATGTTTACTAACGGCTGCAGCTTCCCTGGTGGCTCAGTTGGTAAGGGGGCTGCCTGCAATGCAGGAGACCTGGGTTCAATCCCTGGGTGGGAAGATCCCCTGGAAAACAGCATGGTAACCCACTCCAGTATTCTTGCCTGGAGAATCCGATGGACAGAGGAGCCTGGCAGGCTACATACAGTCTATGGGGTCGCAAGAGTTGGACACAACTGAGAGACTAAACCATATAGCAAGAGCTCAGTCTCATAAAAATCTTTTATTCCTAGGTCAAACATACAAAGTGCCATGCTTGCCTTTATTCCATTTTGAGGACCCACGTATATACTGTTCAGCCCAAGTGGAGAACACCCACCTGTTCAAAGAGTAAAGCTACATGTGGGTTTTAGTAGTCTGGACTCTAAAAATGAAACTTGCATATTAATTTTATGAATGTCTGCAAATCACACCAATCTTTAGCATTTAAATTGATCTGAATTGACATTATTAACTATAATTTTCACTCTTCTTATCTAACAGATACAATGACATTACCAGGAACAATGTCTCTCCTGGGGCTAAGAGGAAGGCAGAGGGTGTGAGGAGTGTGTATGCACATCAGAGTTGGGATATTCTATTTGGCTGGATTCCCTCTGACCATAGTGTATACAACCCAGACAGACATGCTCATTAAAGAAAGAAAGGAAGGGAATTGAAGACAAGGGAAGGGAAGGAAGGAAAAAGAAAGAAAGAGAGGGAGAAAGGAAGGAAGGAAGAAAGGAAGGAAAAAGGAAGGAAGAGGGAGGAGGGATGGATGGCTGGAGGGAGAGAAGAAGGAAACTCAAAAACATATATGAACACTATTAAGATTTTCTAATAAATCCAACCTACTGTCAATTACTGTTGGACAAACGTGGCTTGCACTTGCAGTCCATCAATGTCTGCCCAAGCCTAAGATAGGTGATGAGAGCCCTGCTTTGCCATTAGGTGTGCCAAGGATCCGCAGCTCCTGAAACATTTGTGTGCGCTCCTGTCCGTGTGGGGCAGGAGATTTGTGGCTTTGAGGGCCCGGGACACGGGAAAAAGGAGCTGTTTCCGCTTGCCAGGAAAGGGACTGAAAAGGGGCCCAACTTCCACCACCGTTCCTGAGTAAAGAGAATCTGGAGCTAACTCCTCAGAGCAGCTGTATCTCGCTCTTGGAATATTTTCTTGGAGTTGGAGCGGTAGGCATCTATTAAAACTCCGGTAAAATGCCACTTCCAAGCCCCGTCTTCCGGAGCACTTTATGTTAAGGGGAAAATCACTGCAATCAGATCTCTACGAACTCGCCTGCTGCTGAAACGAGGTGTTTTCTTTCTGAGATTCTGCAGGGACCACTCGATACACACATGCTCGCACACACCACACACCGACACAGTGTAACTCCCACAGCATCCTCGCTCCCGCCCTCCTTCCATCTCTCCCTCCTTTCCTAAGGATTGCTGAACATTTTGCTCCAAACTCTCCAAGTCACCCACGTGTTTGTTCTCCCCTTTCGCTGTTCAATTTACTTCCCGAGTTGACAGAGTTGTTCTCAAGCTTTTACTGCAATTGTGGGACCAAGCTTTCTCACCCATTCTCCCACCCCTGCTCCGCCACCCTACCCTGCCTTACTCTGGGGTTGTAGACAGATTACTGGGTCTTTTCCTGGCTCAACGCCCCCCACCCCCCACCCCACCCCCCTCCTTCACCAGCCAGAGAAATCGGAATTCGCCTGCTAAAGTCTCACTCGCCAGGGTGGGGTGGAAGTGGGTGGGGAGGGGAGAGGGGTGGGTGGTCTACACGACTGGGAAGCTCAATCTCTCTCTCTCTCTCTCATACACACATGCACACTCAACATTGATGCCGTACTTTTGGGGTCTCTTACACACACCTGAATAGTAACCTTTCAAGCAAGGACAGACACGCCCCTGCTGGCCCTCCCGCGATTCCCAGAATAGAATTTGGCCCAGGGTCCAGGAAGGCATGGGTAAATGGACCATCGAGGAGATTCTGAGAGCTGGGGAGGTGACCCCTTGCCTGAATAGGGGAGGGGGCGCTCTCCACTCACCGCCTGAGTCCCTGGAACGACGAGGGCCAGGACATCCTGGATTTCTTCAGGCCGGGCCGGTGGCCGGTCTCCACGGCGTAGGAGGTGCGGTCCATGGCGCGGCAGTACAGGTAGCGCTCGGTGTCCGAGTAGCCGCGGTGCCGGACGCGGCCGGTGGCCCCGCTCGAGGCGTAGCGGCCGCGAGCCGCCCCGGGCGGCGGCGGCGGGGGCGGCGGCAGGGGGGGCGGCGGTGGCTGCAGGGGGCACTGGGGCTGGGGCGAGGGCGGCGGCGGTGGGGGCAGGTGGTGATGGGGGTGCAGGAGACGGAACTGGGGCTGCCGTAGCGGGTACTGGTGGTGCTGCTCGTGCCTCCAGAGGTGCTTGGGGGCTTTGAGCGCGGCCCCGCCGGCGCCGTCGCTGCCCTCGCCGCTGCCCGCCTGGGCCGGCACGCTGCTGCCCTCTGCCTCCATCGTGGCTCGCGGCTCCGCGCCCTGCTGCCCAGCTGGGTTCACCACGCCGGCCAGAGCGCCTCCGCGATGCTGCCGCCGCCGCTTCAGGAGCCGAGCTGAGGCTGGGCTCCGATTCCCACTTGAAGCCGCCAGAGGCTCCAGACGACCGAAAGGGGGCTCTGCCAGCGGGAGAGGTCACAGAACACGACAGGGCTCCCTCCACCGTGCTTGTGCCAGAGGCACGCTCCTGGGCTCCCCAAGTCTCCAAGACTAAGGCGCGAGATGCGCGGCTCCGCCAATGGTCGGTGCTCCCTTGCTTCTTCTTTTCCTTCCTCCCGGCGCCGGCGGTGATAGCAGGAATTGTTAGCAGCTGGAGCTGCAGAAGCAGCAGCAACAGCGGCCAGAGGAGCCGCCTCCTCGGTCCAGGGCACCCGAACCTTGATCCCGGAGCTGCTGAAAAGTTGGACAGCTCCTGACTGGTGAGCCTGAGCTGTGACTTTCTCCACAACCACCCCAGCCAGTCAGGAGTCAGACCTGTCCTCCTGATCCTTCCCCTTCCCTTGCCCCCGCCTCCCTCCCTCCACGGCCCCCAACTGCCCCCGAGGTTTCCTCTTCACCTCCCGCTTGCCTCAGTCCTCCTGGAGAAATGGAGTTGGGTGGGTCCTGGCTGATTATCAGAGCTTGTTGACGATAAGCCCCATGCTGGAGCTTCCAGAGAAAAGGGATGTGACCTGGCAAAGCTAGCAAAGTTGCCCTGAATGGTGTATGTACGCGACGCTGAAAAACTGGATCTGGGCGAGGATCCAATATTAGGATTAATTCAGTCTCTTTCCCTGACATAGGATTAAGTATTGTGTGGATCATAGCAGGGAGAATGCCCAAAGTTTCTTCTTAAAGATCTTCCCTCCAGCTGGTAGCTGTGTTGCTGCTGCTTCTGTGATGAAGATTTCCAGGAGTGGTCCGAGTTGGAAATCAAGGCAAGCCCCCTTGCCACGGCTGAGTTAGGCGACCGTAGTTAAGGTTGGGTTACCTTTTCTGTTACAAGCCTCTGGTTATCTTCAGTGGTTTCCATCATAAGCACCTGCTTGCAATTTTGCCTTTCCGCCACTTTCAACAGAACACAGCTCCAGTACCAATGTGTTCTAAAACATGTTGTATCATTATTAGTCCACAGAAATTAGTCACATTTGACACTAAAATCCAAACTCAATTTTTATTTGTCTTCCTTTAATTAGTATTTTCCTGCCATGTTGAATGTTTTGGAGAAACCAAGAGAATTTCAGAATAATATATACTTTTTCCTGTACCTTTTAAAAATAATACTACATTACTTACAGATCACACGTCATTTACTCACTGTTAAAATAGTCCTAAAATTAGTCTTTGTGGGAGTTACCACAAAACCATCCATTATTTGAAATATAAATACATTTAGGGCTCACAATGGCTTGTTGGCAGCATAATTATTCTGTTCTCTGCACACACTCAATCTTCACATAATTGAATATGTACATTTTAGGCACATCATATAGTGAATACCAAAATATCAGAATCAGGAACCATCTCACAGACTCTCCAGAGTGCTGAAAATTCAGTGTTCTCCGTACAGTGAATGATCAGTGTAAACACCAATCAGGAAATAACATCAACAAAAATAAATGCAAACTTTGCTCGTTAGTAAGGGCAGTTTATAAAATGTGCAAGTGTCCCCTTCTCTAACTGGGAGCAATTAAATTTGCTATTGTGCAAAAAGACCCTTGGTATCTCTTTCTGGGTTTTTTCCCTTTTTTGGTGGTAGGAAATGTCCCTTCTTCCAACATTTCGGTGTTGGCACTCTGCCATATGTGTTTTTTTCACAAACCTGAGAAAGGCTGGGTCCTGAGAGAAGCAGGGCAGTCTCCCAGGTGCCACTTTCCTCTTTATATGACCAAAACCATAGTAATATTTGACTGAGGCACTCTCTCCCCTTCACAGACCCAACTGTGACTCATTGCAGTGGCCAACACATTTTCCATGCCTAGGAAGGTATTGAACTGATATCTTTCCAAACATGTGAGGAGAAAAAAAGAAGTGTTATGGAGTATAAACTGCTTTTTTCCCCTCAATTCATTGAGTTAGTAACAATTGGAACCATTTCAAAGAAGTATACACATTTCTTCTTTCCCCTGAAATGCTTGACACCTTTCCCCTCAATATAACTATGACAAAATATCTTTATATGTAATTCTTATGTTCACTCCTCAAGTACTAGTAGTACAAGCAATTTATGGTCTCCTTTCTGGAATAAACAGAATAATTGAAATCGAAGCTGCTTCTCTAAAACTGTCAACTTTTGCCTTCCTTTTAATTTATAAACACTTTCCCTATATCCTCCATTTATTTATAAAATGATTTCTTTGTTTTAATTATATAATTACAAGTCAAGTGTATTTTTAAGTATAAAAAATAATTTAAGTACTACGTTCTAATGTGTTCCCCACTTAGAGTTTTCAATTTCTCTTATAATTCCAAAAGGTTATTGATGTCATAGTTAATTGTATGATATCTGAAGTAAGACAACTTGGATTCCAGCCTATCACTTCCTATTCACATCACTTTAGCTGAGTTATGAACCCTTCATTCTCTTAAATGCAAGATTGTACTATTACTATTTCTCAGAGTCTGCTGATTACTGATTGAAATAATACTTAGCACAATACCTTATGTACAATAAATGTTTAATAAAAGCTAGAAATCTGATTATTCCTGCCAGACTTGGAATAATCCTAAATATTATCTTCATCAGTGGTCCCCAGCTGTGGCTGCGTCTAGGGAGTATCACCTGGAGGACTTAAAAACATCTGATGCTGAACGCTAGACCAGTGATTTCGAACTAGGATGTTATCAGAATCACTTGGAGAGCAAATCAAGCATGCAAGGCCCTGGTTCCTTGAATTAGGATACAACATCGGGCTTTGTATGGCAACCAAGTTTGCCAGGTGATTCTGGTTCAGACAAATTTAGAAATCATTGATGTGCCACAACAAATGAAATTAGTATTTCTCAGGGTAGGACCCAGACAAGAGTACTTAAAAAAACTTTCAATATATCAATAACTACTACCAATTGATTTCAATATATCAATAACTACTGATCCAGACCTACTCCCTCATTATGTGGTTGCAAAGACACTCCAGGTGCTCTTTGTTGACTTCCCTATGGCACTTACTTTCTGGGAAAACCAGTTGAAGAGCCCAGATCTCATGAAAATATATATTTTATCTATTACTCTAGTTGTCTGTATATCAAAAGAAACTTATACTGTTTAAAATGAGCGTGCCAAGTCGTCTACTTAAAAAATCTTTTCATTAATCTAGGAGTTGCCTAGTCATTTTTGAAACAACCAGAACATACCACGGATTCATTGGTTTTCTATGCTTATATGTCCATTTTTAATATAAATTGTCCATTGTTTCTATTGAGTGATCGTAGATGGAGTTTTATGGGCATGGTGTAAGAGGGTGTTTACAACTATTGGGTGTGTATAGAGCATTTTTGAAAGCTTTCACTACTTAGCATAAAACACATGTGTATAAAAAGTGAAAAGTCCAGGTAAAAGATCAGTGTATTCTTTTCTGAAAAAAACTAAATAAGCAGTTAGTTGGTGCCATTACTGTAAGACAGAGTATTGTACCTCACTATCACTGTCCTTTTCTGCCAATGCCTTTCAAATCTGCCCTAGAGAGCCAGTCAGTCACTCAATATGCTGCTGGGCAATTAACAAGGAGAACATTGCTGTCAATAATGATGGCGAGTTCTGGTAGAAATGTTGTCAATTGAAAGCTAGGAGATAGCAGGCATCATTTCTATCCAGAACACAAAAGTAAATGATAAATGGTAAGTTATGATAACTAAGAGTCTATTTCTAACTTGGTGATGGGAGGAGGATTTCAATGAAACATAATTTTTATTGGAGTATAATTGATTTACAGTGTTGGGTTAGTTTCAGGTGTACAGCAAAGAATCCATTTATACACATATCCACTGTTTTTAGATTTTTTTTCCATATAGGCCATTATAGAGTATTGAGTAGAATTTCCTGTGCTGTACAGTAGGCCCTTGTTAGTTATCTGTTTTATACATGGTAGTGTGTATATATTAGTCCCAATCTCCCAATTTATCCCCACTTAGCCCCTGTTAACCATGTTTGTTTTCTACATCTGACTCCATTTCTGTTTTATAGATAAGTTAATTTGTACCCCCCCTTTTTAGATTCCACATAGAAGCAATATCATGTGATGTTTGTCTTTCTTGGGCTGTCTTCACTCAGTGTGACAAACTCTAGGTTCATCTACGTTGCTGCAAATGCCATTATTTTGTTCTTTTTTATGACTGAGTAATATTCCATTGTGTATATGTACCACATCTTCTTTATCTATTCCTCTATTGATGAACATTTAGGATGCTTCTGTGTCCTAACTATTGTAAATAGTGCTCCTATGAACACTGAAGTACATGCATTTTTTTTTCCATTTATGTCTCTCTCCAGATATATGCCCAGGAGTCAGATTGCTAGATCATATGGTAGCTCTATTTTTACTTTTTAAAGGAACTTCTATACTGTTCTCCATATGAGTCTTTTTTTGCATATGGTGGCTCAGAGGTTAAAGCGTCTACCTGCAATGCAGGAGACCTGGGTTCGATCACTGGGTTGGGAAGATCCCCTGGAGAAGGAAACGGCAACCTACTCCAGTACTCTTGCCTGGAGAATCCCATGGATGGAGGAGCCTGGTGGGCTACAGTCCACAGAGTTGCAAAGAGTCGGATACGATTGAGCGACTTCACTCACTCACTATGTATACTTGAACACCTGTATTTTAATAGGATGCATTAATTCAATGTGAAACAGATAGCATAAAGTTGAAAATTTTTCACTAGCAATATTGTCATAAGGCCAAGCAGGTGTCTAATTAGAAATAACCAAAGGATGCATTCAGTCTTAGATTTTCCCTAGATTTTCAATGTTTTTAGTATTTTCTAGAGCCATAAAAGCACTCTGAAAATTGTGAAAGTCTGTACATGTATTAAGTCGTATGTATTGTCAACATTACCACTATAAATACTAGTACTAAAGTCTCCTTCCCATTATTTCTGATATATTAAGTCATTTTCCAGTCACTTTTTCTCTAATATGAAACAAACAGGAATATGCAATAAATGTTAAAGTAAGAAATGCTTGTCTTAAGCATATCTGCCTTTGGCTAGCACATTAATGCTAATTTAGCAGCAACTTGTTGGTTGACACACAGGTTTCAGTACTACCAGAAAGCAAATTTGTAGCTTTCTAATGACCCCACTTCACTTGTCAATTTAAGTTAAAAGTGTAGCTTATATAGTGGTAAAGAATCTGCCTGCCAATGCAGGAGATGCAGGTGTGATCCTCGGCTCAGGTAGATCCCCTGGAGGAGGAAATGGCAACCCTCTCCAGTATTCTTGCCTGGGAAATCTCATGGACAGAGGAGTCTGGCAGGCTACAGTCTATGGGGTTACAAAGTCAGACACAACTGAGCGACTGAGTATGAACACAATTCTCATGTAGACTTTGGTGTTTCATTAATTTACATAAAAAAATACTTGTACTCAAGGAGCTTAGAAGCTGTAAGTCAGTGGGTGGGGAAGGGAGACAGGGAGGCAGAGAAAAAGGATGCGTGGGAGGGAGAGAGAGAGAAAGAGAAGGAGAAGGAGAGAGGGAGAGTTGATAGAGATATGTAGTGTCTGCAGTGGAAACACAGGCTGCTGCTGCTGCTGCATCGCTTCAGTCGTGTCCGACTCTGTGCGACCCCATAGATGGCAGCCCACCAGGCTCTGCCGTCCCTGGGATTCTCCAGGCAAGAACACTGGAGTGGGTTGCCATTTCCTCCTCCAATGCATGAAAGTGAAAAGTGAAAGTGAAGTCGCTCAGTCGCGTCCGACTTTTAGCGACCCCATGGATTGCAGCCTAACAGGCTCCTCCGTCCATGGGATTTTCCAGGCAAGAGTACTGGAGTGGGGTGCCATTGCCTTCTCCGGGAAACACAGGAGGGACATTCAATTCATAGGACTCAGTGAGTCTTCACAACGAAAGAGTTGTATCCAAGCTGGATACAACTAAGACCTCAAGTGCAAATCAGAATTAGCTAATCTCATTTTGCGTGAATATATTTGTGTGACTGTGTATGTGTATACCTTGGGGAATGTCAAAGGGTAAAGACAACTGGGCAGAAACTGACATAGGCAAAAACTTAAGAGATGAGAGAAATTATGCAGCACTGGACATTCAGAAAATGGTAAGTGATTCTATAAATCTGTGAGGACAGATAGGCAGTATGTAAACATCTGATGATGAATCACTTCTTATGAAGTGCCCCCTCAAGGTAATAGGGTGACTTTATGTCAGTTATCTTTAAGGACCCTTTCTGGGTGGACCAGGTTTTAGGGTTGATGGGTAGGATGCGAAGAGGATCCAAATCAAGGATTTGGTTTTAAGTTTTTAGGGTTGATGTGTAGGATGCAAAACAAGGATAGGAGAGGAAGAAGGAAGGTAAGTGCTGTCTCTGAGAAGGTGAGGGTGGACTAAACTCTAAGATACAAATGGAAGACTTTGCCTTAAATAATACAAAAGATTAGAAGAGCCAACATACTGGAAAAGACCCTGATGCTGGGAAAAATTGAGGGCAGGAAAAGGGGGCAATAGAGGATGAGATAGTTGGATAGCATCACTGACTCAATGGACATGAGTTTGAGCAAACTCTGGGAGACAGTGAAGGACAGGGAAGCCTGGTGTGCTGCAGTCCATGGGGTCACAAAGAGTCAGACACAACTTAGTGATTGAACAACAACAATAAGCCTGAAGACAACATTTCCATTGTGACAGGAGAGAAATGGGAAAGGATGGATTTAGATGCAAGTAGGTTTATTACATTTACTGAGTATTCAACTTTTGGCACTCTGCCAAACACTTCTCATGCATTATTTTATTTAATCTTTTTAACAATGCACTTCTTTCTTACATTTCAACATTTTGAAAATCATAATGAATCTTTCAGCAGAGACTAAAAGGTTTGTGCCAGTGTCTTGCAGATGTTGACTGTAGCCTTGAGACCTAACTCTACATAGAAAACACCTGTGCACCTGATTGTCTCAACATTAATTACTTAATTCATCCAATATTTATTGAACACTAAATATGAACCAACCACTAAGTTCTGGAGCAAAAGAACTGAATAAAACAGAAAAGTTCTGGCTCTTCTGTTTTGATTGGAAAGGCCAGAATAAACACCAGGCAAAGATATAAATATGTTTGATATGGTGAAGTGCTGTAAAACAAACTGATAGAAATTAAGAACTCAGAGTATGATATATGAGAGTTTGTAAATGGTGATCAAGGAAGACTTCTCTGATAGGGTAGAACAGAAGTAAAAACCTGAAGAAAGTAAGGGAGTAAGCCAGTGTTCCAGGCTATAGAAAAAGCAAGTGCACAGACCCCAACCTAACAGCAAGTCTGTTGTATTTGAGGAATAGCAAGCTGATGAATGGCCTGGGATGAAGTGAGCTGGAGGCTATTTGGAAATGGGGACAGATCAAGGAGGACCATGTGGGTCATGGTGAGAATGGTGAATTTGCCACTTATATTCAGAGCAACACAGAGTTGAATTTTAGACTTAATTAAATTGAATCAGACACCTAATAATCATTGCAAATGGCTTCAAAAGACTATGCCTTATTGAAGAGAGATTATTAAATATGTAGAAAAATATGAAATTATGTCTGTGAGACAAATTTTTTTTCTAAGTAAAGAAAATGTTTATTTCAGGGAAAGAGATTACACTTCTGTATCTCTCTCTGTATATATATATATATATATATATATACATATATACATACACACACACACACAGTATATATCTATATATAAGAAAACAAGATATTCATTAGTCCTTGAAGCTGTATATTGCTTTATCATTAAAATAACTAAAAAATCATGGTCAGTCATACAGCAGTAATACACTTAAAATGAGTAGATATTACCAGATCCCTCAGAATATGTCATAGAACTTTCAAAATAACTGATTTGTGAGAACTGAAGGATAATTATTCAGGTGCTAAATGTCCATCTGTCAAAAGCTTCTGGCTGGCTTTTAAGAGAGGGTGCTAAACTTCTAGTGTTTGATAGTTAAATTCAAAAAAAGAATCACTGTGCCTTGAAATGTCGCTCTCAATATCAAAGATGAAAAAGAGATTATAAGAAGGTAGCCTGTTACTATGAAATTAGGCCTAACTAGCAAAGACTAAAGTAGTTAAGAGTCTATATGTTAAGACTTAATCTTATACTTTGAGATGCTGAAAAGTAACATGATAGATAGATATTGGTAGGCAAAATGTATGCATCTTCCACTTGTTTCAGAAAATAGAAGATTTTTTCATTTTACAGAGTTCCTATTAAATTGAGTTGAATATTGTAGTGAGTGGGTTCCTTAAGATGGAGGATTATTAGCATTAACTTCATTTTTCATGTGAGGAAGCTGAAGCTCAGGAAGGCAGCCAGGTCAGCACTGGCCTCAGTCCAGGTAATTGTTTAGTATCAAAGCCTGGACTTGAGCCCTGGCCAAACTGAGTTGAAAAGCTGTGATTTGCCTGGGTGACAAAGGAAGAAACTCACCATAGAAACTTTGAAATGAAAATGTCAGTGGATGAGTTGTTTAATAATATCAGTGGGTAGGTAATCTAGTATAGCAGTTGAGAGCTGAAAAGATGTTAGCTGAAATATTAGAAATATCTTTTGTGAGGGACAAGATACAAATGCTCATTATAAATACTTCTAGTCAAAATTAAGCCATTGATCCTAGACAGCTTAATAAGATAAAACACTCAACAAACACACACACAGTACATTGAAGATAATATGGATTGAAAAAGAAGGAACAAAACTCATTATTCTCTGATGGTGTCATTATCCACATATGAAACACAAAAGAATCTGTAGAAAAATTATTAGAATAAGAGAGTTTAGAAGGGTGACTAATTTACAAGACTCAATTGTTCTTCCATTTACAGGCAACAGATAAATGCTGTATATACATACACACATACATATACATACATACATACAATTCTTAGGAATAAACAATAAATGATAAGACCATTATGGAAAATTTTTTTAATTTTAAAAATCTTAAATAGACTTGAATAAATATAGAGATATACCATTTTCATGAATGGAAGGAATCAATTAAAGAAGAAAAATTTTCACAAATTGATTAGAATTGATCAAATAGATACAGAATAGGATCAAATAGAATAGATCTACCCAAAATTCCAATAGGATATTTCAAGGAATTTGCATGCTTATAAAATTTTCATATGAAAAACAAATAGGAGGAAATAGATAAGGGTACTTTCCCAACCAACTATTAATGTTTATTTTAAATATGTATTAATAAATACAGTAAAGTACTAGCATAAGATAAATAAAATATCTAACAAAGCAAAATAAAGACCACAGACATAGACCTTTACAATATATAAAATCGTATTATTTGAGAGAGATGGCATTGCCACCTATTGGGAATAGAGCAATTGTTCAGTAAACGGTGTTGGAGCTATTGATAACCCATAGCATAAAAGATAAATCTTGATGCCTACCTCATATAACAAACAGAATTCAATCCCAATCATATTAAATATTTTTAAAGCATGTGTTTAGATATTTAGAACTTTAAATATTTAGAAGGAAGTACTGCAGAATAGTATTCTGATATTTGGACAAGTGAGGATCTCTTTTTTAAAAAAAAATATTTATTTTTAATTGGCGAATAATTGCTTTACAATGTTGTATCAATTTCTGCCATACTTCAACATGAATCAATGATAGGTATACATATGTCTCCTCTTGAACCTCCCTCCTACCTCCCACCGCACCCCACCCTTCTACATTGTCACAGAGCACTGGGTTGAGCTCCCTGCATCATACAGCAAATTCTCACAGACCATCTATCTTACATACAATAGTATATATGTTTCAATGAATATCAATAACTTTAGATATGCAGATGCCCTTGTGGCAGAAAGTGAAGAAGAACTAAAGAGCCTCTTGATGAAAGTGAAAGAGGAGAGTGAAAAAAGTTGCCTTAAAACTCAGCATTCAGAAAACTAAGATCATGGCATCTGGTCCCAGCACTTCATGGCAAATAGATGGGGAAACAATGGAAACAGTGAGATACTTTATTTTGGGGGGCTCCAAAATCACTGCAGATGGTGACTGCAACCATGAAATTAAAAAATGCTTGCTCCCTGGAAGAAGAGCCATGACCAACCTAGACAGCATATTAAAAAGCAGAGACATTACATTGGCAACAAAGGTCCCTCTAGTCAAAGCTGTGGTTTTTCCAGTAGTCATGTATGGATATGAAAGCTGGACTATAAAGAAAGCTGAGTGCCGAAGAAACGATGCTTTTGAACTGTGGTGTTGGAGAAGACTCTTGAGAGTCCCTTGGACTGCAAGGAGATGAAACCAGTCAATCCTCAAGGAAATCAGTCCCAAATATTCATTGGAAGCACTGATGCTGAAGCTGAAGCTCCAATACTTTGGCCATCTGATGGGAAGAACTGACTCATTTTAAAAGACCCTGATGCTGGGAAAGATTGAAGGTGGGAGGAGAAGTGGACGACAGAGAATGAGATTGCTGGGTGGCATCACCAACTCTATGGACATGAGTTTGAGTAAGCTCCAGGAGTTGGTGATGGACAGGGAAGCCTGGCGTGCTACAGTCCATGAGGTCACAAAGAGTTGGACACGACTGTGTGATTGAATTGAACTGAATAAACAGGTTTATTAGTACCATTTTTCTAGAGTACATATATAATATACATGTTAATATACAATACTTTTTTTTCTTCTTGACTTACTTCACTCTGTTTAAGAGCCTCTTTTCTCATCCTCACTAGAACTGACTGAAATTCGTTCTTTTTTGTGGCTGAGTCATATTCCATTTTATATATGTGCCATAACTTCTTTATCAATTCATCTGTTGATGGACATCTAGGTTGCTTCCATGTCCTGACTACTGTAAATGAAGCAACTGACAAATGATTAATCTCCAAAATATAAAAACAGCTCAGGAAATTCAAGGGGCTTCCCTGATAGCTCAGTTGGTAAAGAATTCGCCTGCAATACAGGAGACCCCAGTTCAGTTCCTGAGTTGGGAAGATCCCCTGGAGAAGGGATAGGTTATTCACTCCAGTATTCTTGGGCTTCCCTTGTGGCTCAGCTGGTAAAGAATCCACCTGCAATGTGGGAGACCTGGGTTTTGATCCCTGGATCGGGAAGATCCCCCAGAGAAGGGAAAGGCTACCCGCTCCAGTATTCTGTCCTAGAGAATTCCATGTACTCTATAGTACATGGAGTGGCAAAGAGACAGACACGACTCAGCGACTTTCACTTTCAGTTTCAGGCAGTTCAATATCGGAAAAATAAACAACCTAATCAAAAAATGGTCAGAAGACCTAAACAGATGTATCTCCAAAGAAGACATAGAGATAGCTAATAAACACATGAAAAAATGCTCAACATTGCTTATTATTAGAGAAATGCAAATCAAAACTACAGAGGTATTTATTACTTCACACCAGTCATAATGGCCATCATCAAAAAATCTATAAAAACTAAATGCTGGAGAGGATGTGGAATAAAGAGAATTGCCTTGCACTGTTGGTAGGGATGTAAATTGATATAGCCTATGGATAACAGTATGGAGATTTCTTAAAAAAAAAAAAAACAAACTAGCAATAAAACTACCATATGACCCAGCAATCCTACTACTGGGCATATACCCCGTGAAAATCACAATTCTAGAAGACATATGTACCCCAATTTTCATTTCAGAGAGGATCTTCTTTTTAAAAGTTATAAGAAATACTAACAATGAAAGAAAAGATTAATAAACAAACTACATTAGCATGTAGAACTTCCATTAAGAAAGTGAGAGGACAAGTCATAATCTGGGAGAAAATACTGAAATACATGTAATTCTCAAAGCATTATTTTAAAATCAGTACTCCTATAAATCAAGAAAGAAATAATGGAAAAACAGTCAAAATATACGACAAGGCATTTCACAGAAGGGGAAAGCTGAATGGTCATGAAACTTTAGAAAAACTGAGTAGTCTTTTTTGTAATCAAGTGAAATGCACATTCTGATCACAGTGAGAAGGCATGTACTATCCACCAGGTTGGCAAAGAAGTAAGAAGCCTTATGTTGTTGGTAAAGATAGGAATTCTTATACATTGCTGGTGGGAAAATAATCTACCATTATCTTGTAAAAGTGACTATTAACATTGACCAATATTCACCATTCCACTCCTGGGTACTTAGTGCAGAGAACTGCTTAAACACACACACACACACACACACACACACACACATGCCAGGAGACATGCACCTGAGTGTTTGTAGCAGGATTATGCTTTATAACAAAAAGCCAGACACCACCTCAATTCTTCGCAATAAAAGAAAAAATAAATTCTGGGATGTCCACACAAATGTTACATCATGAAGCCGTAAATGACTATTCGAGGCAACTTGGATGAATCTTAGAAATAAACAGCTTGTTAAGCTAGCAAAGCAAGTGGCAGTAGACTACAAACACTGTACCTTCTTCTGAAGTTCAAACACAAGAAACAAATGAGGAAATGAGGCAAAAACTCCACGGAAAACAAAATAATACATTTGGCACAATGCTCTTCAAACTAATATGCATATGAGTTGATTATTTATTAAACGCAGATTCTGACTCAATAGATCTGAGATTCCGTATTTCTAATAAGCTCCCAGATGGCACCACTGCTACCGATCTTAAGCAGCAAGATCATACTTAAGCAGCAAGATTTTAAAGAATACGTACATATGTGATATTTTAGGAAGTGTTTAAAAATAGAAGGATTACGAAATTCACAAAACGTAGGGTGGTTATTACCTGGTGAGCTGGGAAGAAAGAGATGGTCAGTGGGAGAAAGAAGATGCAATATGTTGACAATATTATAGTTCCAAAATGATATGCTGTATAAGCTGCATATTACTAAGATTCCTTTGTATATATTGAATATTGAATGATAAATACCCACAGACATGCACAGGGCCGGGAACCTACTTCACTACCAAGAGAACAGATAAAATGAAGTGGGCAGGAGCTTAGTAGGCAGCATGGAGGCAAATATCACATTAGTTAGAAGAGAAAGCTATAGGCCATGTGTGAACACTCTGTATTTATAAACTCCCCCCAATTCCATCACTGGACTGACTTTCAGACCTGTGGCAGCAGAAAAAATATGAGAAATCCAAACAGAATTCTGAAAAATGATAAGCAAACTTCTTTAAATTAGAATTCATTTTCCTTTCAAAGTTTACCTTTTAAATTAATGCTGAAATAGAACAAAAAATATTGTGCAAAGATGGTAGCTTTCAATGCCAGGTTAATGTGCTCCTTTCTTTGGCTGTGATTATCTCTTCCTGTATCCCTAGATATTTACCCCCTACATACTCTTTTTTATCATTAAATTTATTTATTTTTAATTGGAAGATAATTGCTTTACACTATTGTGTTGGTTTCTGCCACATATCAACATGAAGGAGCCACAGGTATACATATGTTCCCTCCTTCTTGAAACTTCCCCCTCGACTTCCACTCCATCTCACTCCTCTAGGTTGTCACAGAGCTCTACATCCTTTGATCAGCAGAACGTTTCCTTCCTAGGGTCAGGGAGCATTTTAATTTTTAAAGTATCTGCCATTAAAATATAACATTCCTTATCATCTAACATTTTAGCTATCAGCAAAATCACAGTAGGGATTAGTAGTAACTAACAAGAACTGAGGATAGTTGCCTAAGGATCAAGAAGCAGCAGGATTAGCAGAAAAAAGAGGAGAATTATGGTAGTTTAAAATAGAATATGGATAGTGAGAGAGAAAAAAAATTGCTATTCTCAGTATAACCTCAAGTTCCCCCAAACTGTTCTAATGTATAAAAAACTACATCTCTGAATCACATATTCATCTATCTGTTCTAAGCAATAAACAGTATAAGACAAAAGGGGTGAGGATGCCTAAATCCCAGCAATAGTTAGTATGTATAGTTTACTGTGAGGCTGCAATTGTTCTGTGTTTCAAGAATTTATTATTATCCCCACTGTATAGATAACAAAACTGAGGCACAGAGAAGGGTAATGACTTGTCAAAGAGCCCACAGAGCTCTTCTAGACTAGAGTTCCCTGCTGCCTCTGCAGTTTCAGTACCTGCCCCTCTATTAGCAAGTCTTGTGTGCTTGGATATCTCCAATTTCCTTGCAAATGGAATGGGATGTTCTAGTTAAGGGGATGGGTACAGGGACCAAACAGAACTAATTCACCCCTGAAAGTTGTGAGATTTAGGGGCAAGTTTTGTAACTTTGTTGAGCCCTAGTTTCCTCATCTATAAACCTTTCTCATCTTGAGAGAACCCAGACATTTTGTTGCTTTCTTCCTCTTTTATCTCCCTGAATCAGATAGCAATTAAGTATGAAATCATATTGGGAGAAGCTTCAACAGAAACCCAATTTTCAGATGCCCAAACTAGAAACTTGTAATACATAGGAAAAGGGGTGGGGGTGGGATTCTCTCCCTCCTGGCAAGGAATAAGGCCATTCTAGGACTGATTCCCTAAATTTAAATTCATGAGCTTTCATGTAGGTAGGGTGGGTGGAGATATCTCTGAACTTTTTTTAGAAAATTATCCAAGACCACCTAATTCAAATCTTACTGTAGCTATAGGTGGTAGTAGTTGAAAGATGAGTAAGTTTAACTCATTATAGCAAATGGCTTTTCCTTAAGTAATAACAAATATGTTATTTTTCAGCAATACTACAGTTTGTCTTTGAGAACTGAGGTAAACTACTTCAAAGAAGGGGCTGGCATTGAGGAAAGACTAGTTTTTCAATCTGTCCAAAAGAGAGAATTCAGATTAGTACCTGGGCACATTCACAAACTAACTTGAATGAGGTCCAGTTATTCCCTTTCTTTGTAAATGCGAGTTTTTTTTTTTTTTTTAATGAAACTGTGCCTTTTTGAAAAAAAATGGGGAACATGCTGTTTATTTCAATAGAAGTATAAAATTTCCATGTAACTTTCTGAGTAGAGGAAAACAAGAACCTTGGTAGAGGTAAAAATGAATAGAATTCACAATTCAAGGCAGACTCTCTAACATGTTCATTTTTAATGTTTGTGCTGGCTTATTCTATCTTCTTATAGCCTTGACACAGTGATACAAGGTTTTATTTATTTTGATCAATGTAATTTTGACATAATATTTGAAGGAAGGAGAAGGATCTGAACCATTATTCTCCCCAGACTGACACGACCATTTTCAGATAAATGGAAGACCCATGGTCTAATATTACTAAGACTGAATAATTTCCTCCCTGGCTCAGTGCATGGGAAATGGCATATTTTCTTCATGCATAAATAATGGGAATCTCATCATGTGAACACACTGAATTGTTTAGAATGCTTTGTGGAGTGTGCCAAATGGAGATCTAGATTTATTTGCAAGTGGCTTCTGTGCAGATTCAAAGGTAGGGATGAACTGACCAATTATAAACCACACATTGCATTTTCAACCCAGTTCTTTAGTGTTGGGCAAGTAACCCATAAATAATGAAGTTATTGAGTCAAAATGGTCAAAACAGTAGTAAGTAGTTTCATTGCATTTAAATATTATTTTTATTTTTAAAATTAATTTAAAACATATTTAATCATCATTATTAAGAAAATGGACACTATAACCAGAAGCCCTGAGTTTCAATACCAGCTGCCTCTGCATGTGTGACTGCAGGTAGATTACATTAAGTGCTCTATCAGTTTCACATTTATAAGGTGGGGATGATAAAGGATAATTACTGATGATAATTTTATAAAATATTGTAAGGATTAAATGAGACAATAAGTATAAAAAAGCTTGGCACAGTTTTTTGCTCATAAGTATCAGGGAAGCCCAATATGTATACAAAAGCACACATATACGTAAATATATGTGTGTGTGTATGTATATATGTACATATATATATATATATATATATATATAATCTGCCTGCAATGAGTCAGACATGACTAATATACAACACAGCATGCATATATTTAAATATACATTACATATAATATAGGAAATGAAGAAAATGGAAAGCCAACAACCTCACAGTATCAAGTTAGATGCAGAGCTCTTGAAAACTATGAGCTGTGTCCAAGCAGTAAGAAGTCTATCTCTTTAAGCCAACAATGGATATTTTAGTGAAATAAAGAGCTGTTGTACCTTAAAAATGAAGCTAATTATGCTTTCTACTCTGCTTTGTTTCTGTTGTACTTTTATTTTTACTCCATATGTGTATTCTGGCATATGGAGAAGAAGGAAGAAAACTAATGTTTACTGAAGGTCTACTGTACATCAGAGCTGCTGTAATGGGCATTTACCTATGTTACGGCAATTGATGGCCGTGGCCTTTTTATCAGGTAGGCGTTATTATTTTTACTTCACAGATGAAAAAGAGCTATAAAATTTACACAAATAGAAAATACTGCAACCCAATTTCTAGACACTATTTATGTACTTCCAAAGACTATTACATTTCTTTAAGGAATTTACCAAATCTAGTACTGGGTCAGGTTCCTATCTATTTTTAATCTGCAACTTTTCTGGGAAACTATGCTAGGAAAGTAGTTAGTTTTCTAAGCTAGTCTATTGATCCATAATAGAAATACCATATATTGCAATAGAAGGGGTCTGACAAACTATAGGCATGGGACAAATCCAACTTACCACCTGTTTTTGTAAATTAAATATTATTGGCACACAGCCACATCCATTCATTTACTGATTATCTATGGCTGCTTTCACACTACAATGGCAGAGTTCAGTAGTCATGACAGAGACTATATAGCCCATGAAGTAAAAAATATTTACTCTATGGGTCTTTATAGAAACTGTCTGCTAACCTCTGTGGTGGCTCAGTGGTAAAGAATCCACCTGCTAATGCAGGAGATGCAGAAGGCACTGGTTCGAGCTGTGAGTCAGGAAGATACCCTGCAGTAGGAAACGGCAACCTGCTGTAGTATTCTTGCCTGGAAAATTCCATGAACAGAGGAGCCTGGTGGGCTGTAGACCATGAGGTCACAAAGAGTCAGACACAACTGAGCAAGTGAGCATGGCAATGAATAAGAAAACATTAGATGACAAGTTCTATGATTAACAAACCACCAGTGTTCCACAGGACATAATCCCTGTCATATTTGGGCAAAAGTGAGTGTCAAGCTCCTAGAAGACATATTCAACAGCCTTCAATCAGTACCAGAGGGGACTCAGGGCATGAGGTGGTGTAATCTCAAGAGAATTGTTTTAATTCAGGTAGTTCACGCCAAAGGAAGAGCTCTTCTTTACAATCCCTAGCTGCCCAGCACAATTAACTGCTCATCTTTTGTCCGCAGCCTTTCCTTGTTACTCCTTTTTCCCCTCAGCTGAAACTTCTCCCAAGTCCTCTTTTTACCCCTCTTCCTCCGTCCTTTTCAAGAAGTGAAAGTCATCCCTCTTTCAAATACTCTTTTAAAGTGTGAAGGAATATGATTATTTACCCTTAACTGAAACTGATGTTTTTGAACTGTGGTGTTGGAGAGGACTTTTGAGAGTCCCTTGGACTGCAAGGAGATCAAACCAGTCCATCCTAAAGGAAATCAGTCCTGAATATTCATTGGAAGGACTGATGCTAAGGCTGAAGCTCTAATACTTTGGCCACCTGATGTGAAGAGCTGACTCATTTGAAAAGACCTTGATGCTGGGAAAGATTGAAGGCTGGAGGAGAAGGGGAAAACAGAGGATGAGATGGCTGGATGGCATCACCGACTTGATGGACATGAGTTTGAACAAGCTTCGGGAGTTGGTGATACACAAGGAAGCCTGATGTGCTGCAGTCCATGGGGTCGCAAAGAGTCAGACATGACTGAGCTACTGAACTGAACTGAACTGAAACTGATTTATATGCCTTTCTTCTTCAAGGCACTCGGATTCATTTATTTTTCTTCTGTTGGTGGAACCAAGAACTTTGAAATTTCAATAATTTTAGGCGATGTCCATGTAAAAGAAACATTTCCAGTTCCTAATACCATTATTAGAGCTCATAATAACTCTAAAGGTAATCTATAAAAAATACTCAGATGTTATTAACTGAAAGGCCAAATAATTTGTTCACATGTGTAAAGGAAGGTATAAAATAAACTCAAAAATCTTTTAAAAGGTGGAACTTCTGTAGGAAAACTTGAGTATTGATTACTGTTTTAGTGGAAGCACTGTGACCTCAAAATTTGCATCAAACAGACTGAAAAATGAATAATTATTATAATTTCTACTTAAAATTCAATTTTCCTTATAATGTTCATCAGTACCCTTCCTGATGGCTTAATAACATAAGCTAGAATCTAACTATATTAATCTCCTCAAGATGGTCTTGTGACTTTGTCCCAGAAACAACTGAGAAATAAGGTCCAAAACTGTGTATTTTTTGTAAAATATGGCCCTACTATGGACCATAATTCCAGTAATTATGTTGTACAAACCAAAAACTGGGTTTCATAGTCAGATAATTCTCTAGGAAATGGAAGCGATTATTACTTTCAAAATTTGAGATATAATTGACATATAACATTATATTAGTTTCAGTGGTACAACACTGAATACCTTATGAAATAATCACTAAAATAAGTCTAGTTAACATCCATCACCACACAGGTAATCTTTCTTCCTTATGGTGAGAACTTTTAAGATCTACTCTCCCAGCAACTTTCAAATATACAGTACAGTATTATTACCTATAGGCACCATATTGTACACTACACTTCTAGGACTTATTTATTTAAAAACTAGAAGTTTATACCTTTACCCATTTTTCCCAGTCTGCTACCAAACACCTCTTGTAACCACCAATATGTTCTCTGTATCTGTGAGATCAGGAAATGATTATTTTAATAATAATTATTTCCCCAAACATAGGATGTAAGATAATCATAACTATAGAGATGATCCAACATGGTCCCTATTGTCTTCCTCTTAGCTAAATGGGGAAGATATGGATAATTGAGAATTCTACATCCATTTTCAAAAACTAATAATGAAAGGAATTCAGGAAACTTGACTAGAGTTAGTGACATCCATGATGGGAAAAATAATCGTAATCATTAGAATGATTATTTGATTCTAATACAAAATGGTGGATTATTTTTTCTGAATTTCTTTTTTATCTACATGTATTACCATATTCATTATTTCATATTGTATTTTCTCCTTCCCTGGTGGCTCAGCTGATAAAGAATCTGCCCGCAATGTGGGAGACCTGGGTTTGATCCCTGGGTTGGGAAGATCCCCTGGAGAAGGGAAAGGCTACCCACTCCAGTATTCTGGCCTGGAGAATTCCATGGACTGTGTAGTCCATGGTGTGGCAAAGAGTCAGACACGACTGAGCGACTTTCACTTTAACTTTTCTCCTTAGTTCATGTTTAGGCATCATCTTTATTCGCACGAGTCTTTCAGGTGAATTAATTGAGTAGAAAATCCAGTTGTAAAAACAAAATTGATCAAATATGTTGACTTAAATACATTAATATCATCTTAGACTATGTCTTCTCTTTGATTTTTTTATATGCAAACATTTCTGTCTTATCACTGTATCTTTTACAGTCATTATTTCCTTTTCATTGCTACTTCCAAAAGTTTATAGTATAAACCTTCACTCATGGATTATTGTGACCACATTTTAATTTAATACTATTCAAAATGTGATCTGAAGACCACTTAAATCAGAAGCACACTGATACTACTTGTTAAGATGGAAATTAAAAGCCCTCTCCTGACTTAATCAGAACCTCCGGAGTAAGGCTCAGGAATCTGCGATTCCAACAAGCTACCTAGGTGGATTCTTAAGCACATTCAAGTTTAAAAACCACTGTTCAAACCACTGCGTTTTTCCTTTCTAATTTCCCCCTAGTTTCAGGAAGGTATGCACATTTTTATCAGATTCACCATTCAAATGTGCTGTCATTGTTTTTCTACTCCTCCATAGAGATTCTTCCAGATTTACCATTATTCTGAGGATGAAGTCTAAATGGCTCAACTTGGCTATCAAGGACCCAAACAAGATGGTCAGAAACTACGGTGGCAGCCCTTCACTGTCTCCAAAGATGACATGCTAATGTCTAGTTTCAGGCATTCAACTCTATTTAGAGTTTCTCCCATCTTCAGCTTGGTACACCTTCCACTTATTCAACTTCAACCCAACTGCAATTCAATCCAAAAGCAAGGCAATTCCAAGTTTTTCTATTCTTCCATTGTTCCGTCTTTGATCTTTCCTTTCATTTATTGTTCATACTATTCACATGGCCCTTAATCACAGCCTGAAATGCTTCTTGAATTGTTGTTTAATTTTTAATGTGAGTATGCATGTCTCATTTTCACACCTTGATCATGAAATTTCTGAGGATAAGAACATTTTGTATCTAAATTGTTCTGCAAGCATACTCACAAACAATGAATAAATATATTTGAAATTACTAAATAAATTAAAAATTGATGGTCTCCATTGATTTAACCACTTATTTTGATTGATAGAGATGATTCTTTTGGTATTGCACATATCTCACATTGAAATTCCCTAATTTTATTAGCTTACAGTTATCTCATTTTCCTTTGCCAAAGAGCTATTCATGACAACTGAATTAATCCCAAATCAGACAAAATGCTAGCAACATAAACATTAAAATTCTAGTCCAAATATCATATGAAGATCTTGCTGGCTGATTCAGTTATGAGGTAGAGCTTGAAGTTATAAGCATCATTCTGCCTAGTCACAAAATCACAAGATGCCTCATTTCTCAATTATTGCTCACAACTCTACAAATAGATGCTGATAGTTTAGTTGTATGGCTCTGATACACCACAGGCCCCAGGTTCCCTACTGGTATTATTTACTCATGATACTTATAATCACAAATATCTCCTTGCCTCCAAAGGATTCCATGTCTAAAACACAAAGTCAGAATTCACAGTGCAGTAGAGTTCATGATGCAGGGTGAGGGTCCATACAAGAGTCTGTCAGAGACTAGATAATAAGCTAGATGAAGGATTAGCAAAGGAGCATTGGTTGATTTAAAGACTGGCTTATCTGTCTACCAGAATCTAAAACCCACCACATTCAAAGTTCTAAAGCAATTTGAGCTATCTTAATGAGAATATTTGGACAATAATTTATAAACTTTGAATCTAAATGGTCTTTTGATGAGGTCTAATCACACCATAGTCCATTTTTTAAGACATTTAAAGTAATGCATTATGGCAATGTGTATGTCCCTCATTTCTGTGACCAAAACATATAGCTAAATTCTCTGCTTAAATGGGTAATTTATTTTCTGTATGAATTATAATTATTTTAATGTTTTATGAGGCTCACAATAGTTTTGCTATTATTACTATTTAAATTTTCATAGAATTTCCCTTCTTTAAATTGGCAAAGTACAAGGGGAGGCTTTGGAGTAATAAAAATTTATTTCAAAACTCAACTCTGCCCCTATCAGTATGAATCTGGGTATGTTATCTACCTCTCTGAAGTTAATTTCCCTAAAATATTAAAAAAAGGAATAATAATTTCTACATGAAAGAATTGCAATAAGGATTTAATAACACACAAAATGGGTTGAGAACTGCACTTGCCATGCAGCTATTTACGTCTTTTTCCCCCTAAAATTTAATGAGAGAAACAGGTACATGCTACGTATTCAAAAATCATTTGTTGAATTAATATAATTAACATGTTTTATTGATCAGAAAAAAGATTAAAGCTGATATTTCTTTTTTTTTTTAAAGCTGATATTTCTTTATTTTAATGTAACTCATCTAAAATACCTGAACAGAAGGGAAAACAACTCAGTCCTTTCTTCTTTGAGATGCAGGAAAGCTGGTAATGGGAGATGTGTATCATCATCAAACTAATAAACACATTTTGATCAGTATTTCTATCACATAATAATCTAACAACATCAAAACACCTAGGAACATTACCCTGATGATCTATGAGGATCAGGTCAGTTAATCTGGTGTTTTGTTAACAATCCATAATGAGGCTGGAAGGGAGTCAATATTTGTGAGTTCTACACTCTTGAATCTCTAATGATTTTTAATCATTTATATAAACATAAGACGTAACAGAGATCATATCATTCACTTAGTAAATAAATGATTATTAAGCATCAGCTAACTGCCAGGAAATATTCTAGTCACTGGGGATACAGCAGTGAATAACACAATCAAGCTGGCTAGCGTCTGTATTTAATGTAGTGAGGTGGACAATAAACATGTTATACACTTAAAAGCAAACACTTCAGAAAGAAAATAGTGAGGCAAGCTCTGCCAAGAAGTGAAATGAGGGTGGTGCTAGCGGGTGAGGTTGCTAGGGAAGACCTCTCTGAGTAAGTGACTTTTAGGCTGAGATCCAAATGACATAGAGGAAAATATAAATATCAAGAGATAATCATTATAGAAGCAACAAAAAGGCTATTACAGCAGCCTTAAAGAAGGGCTTGGCCAGTCTGAATGAACAGACACCAAGTTACCGTCTCTTTGTTGCTTTAGTCGCTAAGTTGTGTCCGACTCTTTTGTGACCCCATGGCCTGTAGCCCACAATGCAGGATTCCTGGGTTTGAATCTAAGTCAGGAAGATTCCCCTGGAAATGGGAATGGCAACCTGCTCCAGGACTCTTGCCTAAGAGAATTCCATGGACAGACCATGGGGCGGAAAAGAGTTGGACATGACTAAGTGATTAACACTTTGACTTCACTTTCATGCTTGTTTACCTAGAATATAATACATATTTATCTATAGAAATTTGGAGTTACAATTGATATTTGACTCCTATTTGTGCAAATCTGCTAAAAATCGCTTCTGTGTGCTTTTTTAAGCTTCTGTATATTTGGTGGAACAAGCATGAAATGCCAATACTAGGATCAAGAATAATAATAGCCTTAAAGTGTGCTCAGAGTAATGTTAGAATTTTTTGGCATGAAGTTGTTTTTGAGAGACATCATTTATCCTTTGCTATATTCAACATTAAAAAGCAAAAGATAACATGTCATCAAATGATATGTATATACTGTTTTGCTATTTCTATTCCATTTCTCTATGTATCTCTAATAGAATAAATTATATATTTCTTAAATATAATTTATCCTTGGGTATAATATATACGTTTCTCTATGGAAATTATGAATTAAAATTGACACAATCTCACTTGTGCAAATCAGTTGTAAAAATGATTTATTTATTTAAATGACATTTAGGCAATATGAATAATTACTACACATTCTGGATACTGGAGTATGGCATAAAAATAACTAAATTCCTATCATTCTTAAAATAGACAAGAGACAATAAGCAAATTCTATCAGGTGATGATGAGTTCTGTGGAGAAAAATAAAGGCAAGGGGAATAAAGAATGGGGGAGAGGAAACTGTACAGTTTTATGTGATCAGAAAAGTCCTCTGTGATAAGGTGGTATTTGAGCAGAGACTCAAGAGGAACCAGGGGAAAGCATTAGAAGTAGAGGGGATTGTCAGTGCAAAGTCCCTGAAGCAGGGCAGGGGTGAGTAGGCTGACCAAGTGAGGGTTCAGAGGAGATAAAATTGAGCTGTGGTGCTGTGTATGTGTGTGCTTGTGGGGAGAGGTTTTGTGTTTAACTCAGAATGAGATGGAAGCCCTTGGCAGGTTTAGAGAGTGAAATGTCACAGTTTGAGTTACATATTAAGAGGCGCATGCTCTGGCTTCCATGTTAAGTACAGACTATGGAGTGGCTAAGTATGGGGGTAGTGATACAGACAGGAAGCTATTTCAATAATTGAGCTGAGAATTAAGTGACTAGGGTCGAAGAAGTCATTGGGAAGAGGGAGAGAATAGTTAAGGTTTAGTTATATTTTGCTTGCAGAATGGATGCCATGTGTCAAAAAGAAATGAAAGCCATTTGATCCTAGCAACTGGAGTTAGGAAGCTGATGTTCAGTGAGGTTAGGGAACTGAGGAAGCCCCAGGTTTGGTGACTGTAAATTCAGAGTATGTTTTAGGGCAGATTAGGCTAAAGACATCTATTAGTCCTTCAAGAAGAATATAGAAAATATAGTGTATTTGTGTTTGTCTAAGTGTATAATATAAACATTTCTCTATAGAAATTCTGTATTAGGATTGACTCCCATTTGTGCTTGGGGCTAGAGAAATAGGTTTATGAGTTGTTATTAGTGGGTAACCAGCTAAGGTAGGACTACAGAGAATGAAGGGAAAGTTTGAAGACTGAATCTGTTTAGTAAATTAGAAGGATCCAAACTGGTTTGATAAATTATGAGGAACCTGAGGGAAGGGCAATGCATAAAAAGAGCAACATGAAATTGACATCATCTTAGAAACCAAAAGAAGGGCTGGTTCAATTACACACAAGGTTATTTTGAAATTTATTGTCAGTAACTGACATTAGGTATTTGCTTAAGAGGACTCAATGACTTGTTAAGCCTGTATCTTAGAGAATATCAGGAATAAGTTTGTGTGTTGTTTTGTTTTGTTTTTTTTTTTTGGTAAGAAGCTGCAGGCTTCAGTAGACCTTGCAAAGTGGGTATTGTTCGCCTTAGTATTAGGACAGTTTGTTTGGGGCATGAAGACTATGATTTTATATTATTTTCTGATTTTTAATGAAAAAAATTAGCATTGTTCTTGTTTTCCCAATTATATAAGACTAAACATCCTCTCATACATTTTACTTCTCTAGGAATTATAGCATTGCATTATGTTAGGCATGTATCAATTTTCCCCTCACATTTGTGTAATATTCTTAGTAGAAGGTGTAAGTCATATATTTCTCTGAAAGTAATTTTCACTTCTTAAAAATGCTTATCTTCTTTTGCTGACATGAACTATCAAGAATATTATCACTCCAGAAATACAAATGGGCTATTACTTGTATGATCCCTTGAGATCACATTGATCTAAATCTGAAACAGATAGTATTTATTTATTTGAAATATTCCTATGTAATAATTTATCTCCATACCTTTTCTACTTTCTTTAACCTTCTACTCTCCAGAATTCTCGGTAACCAGATTTGTTTTTTATTCTATAGCCCTGCTCATCACTTCACACACACCTTCCCTAAATTTGGGCAGTTAACAATAAAGTATAATTTGAAAGACCTTTCCCTGTACTTCTGCATTTGGAAAAGAGGACAATAGTGGATACTGTCTTAGAAACCCTGCCTAATACACCAAGACTTGAGCTAAAAGGAAAATAACCTAGGCAAAAAGCTCACGTATTAACCGAAAAATACTACTTGGCAACATCTACAACAAGAAAACAAAAGTATGCATACACATAACCAAAATTTAAAAAATGAGCTGTTATGGCTTTAATTATATTTTTACCTGACGCTTTCTTAACATGAGAAAAATTTATCTTATGTAACTAAGTTTATACCAAAAATTAAAACAAGAAAGATGCACAAGTACAGTGAACAATAAGAAATATAGCAATTCTGGTCAAAATAATATGTGCCAACTGCACTTGTCAAAAGATAAACTATGGGAAATTAACAGTTTCCTCAGCATGAAATCGATGCATTTAATAACTTGAATCTGACAAGCCCATTGAATGTACATATAATTCAGCTTTGAAACCTGCTTAAAGGACCATTAATCAAATAGTTGATTGTTAACACTGATATTATGTTCACTACATTTTTGAAAGAGGAGAAAAAGGAGAGTGAAAAAGCTGGTTTAAAACTCAACATCCAAAAAGTGAAGATCACTTCATGGCAAATAGATGCAGAAACAATGAAAACAGTGACAGACTATTTTCCTGGGCTCCAAAATCACTGCAGATGGCGACTGCAGCCATGAAATTAAAACATACTTGCTTCTTGAAAGAAAATCTATAGCAAACCTAGACAATGTATTAAAAAGCAGACATATAACTTTGCTGACAAAGGTCTGTCTAGTCAAAGCTATGGTTTCTCCAGTAGTCATATATGGTTATGAGAGCTGGACCATAAAGAAAGCTGAGTGCCCAAGAATAGATGCTTTTGAACTGTGGTGTTGGAGAAGACTCTTGAGAGTCCCTTGAACTGCAAGGAGATCAAACCAGTCCATCCTAAAGGAAATCAACCTTGAATACTCACTGAAAGGACTGATGCCGAAGCTGAAGCTCCAATCCTTTGGCCACCTGATGTGAAGAGCCGACTCATTAGAAAAGACCCTGATGCAGGGAAAGATTGAAGGTAAGAGGGGAAGGGGACGCAGAGGATGAGACGGTCAGATGGCATCACTGACTTGATGGAATGAGTTTGAACAAGCTCCAGGAGGTGGTGAAGGATAGGGAAGCCTGGTATGCTGCAGTACATAGGGTCACAAAGAGTTGGACATGACTGAGCAACTGAATAACAACATTTTTTTTAAAAGATGGTTTTGGTTATTTCCAACTCATAGTACATGTTTTTAAGAATCAGTGCAAACAGATTGGGAATATAGTATTTTTTGCAAGCCTATGAGACTTATTAGATTACTTCTCAAAGATGTCTTTAATTACATACTGTTAAACAGAATGAGTGAGGGTCAAGGGAGAAGTGGAAAATGCAGCATATAGACTGAGTTCTATATTGACATCCATGACTGTCTAGCACATGTAGATGGAGCATGGTGCTCATGAGACCAGGCACAGCTTGATTTTGACATGTGTCAACTAACCTCATTCTGCTTCATGTTTTTAAGCTGAATACTAAACATCACCAGCTGACTCACAGCTCAGGGGACCAGGCAACCAGGCAAGAGAATTTGGATAGATCAACATGAAGTTTCAACTACTTCCACAGAAACAATTTAAAGGGTTCAACCTCCTCATAGCAATTCATTAGACACCTTCCTTATTAATTATTTAGGAGTCACAAGAGGCAGTGAAAAGGCACTGAACTTTGATACAAAAGACTCAGATTCCAGTTCCGGTTCCAGGTTCCCTAAATATATGATCTAAAATACATTAACTAAACTCTCTGACTTTTAATGCCATCATTCAAAAATTACTTTATATTAATACTCGTCCAGCCTCAATCCAAAAATTAAGAGCATTGAGTGAGATGTGATTTGATCACCCTTGTGTTTCAAGATTTTTGAATATGATTAATGCTTCATAAATATTGCTGGCTAAATTTAGAATGCATTTGGAAGACTGGAGCATGCTATTCTAATGAAACTTATTTCACCTAAATGATCATTCACAGACATTTAATGTAACTTAATATACTTGCCAACATACTATAGATTTTGTTATATAAAAATAAAGATATAACATTTTGGATACATGAATATGTATGGCTGAGTTCCTTTGCTGTCCACTTGAAACAATCAGAACATTGTTAATCAGCTCTTCTCTAATACAAAGTAAAAAGTTTAAAAAATTATTTAGAATAAGTGTTACATAATCATATCTCCTGTTACAAACAGTGAATATAATTAAAATATGCTTATGTAACAATAAAAATGTATAATCAGTCTTTTAAATTTAATCACTTTCTAAAATGATAATCTAATAACCTATGATTTTGTAATACATATACATCAGTCCTACAAAAAGGAGAAAAACAGTAGGATAAATCTAGGGGGAAAACAACGTTATCTACAATATTGATAAAAATATAACCATCATTTGAAAGAAAATATGTTTTCAACATGTTCTGGAAGATAAAGTGTATTAGGAAAAAAGCCATGTAGTCATCAGTTCTTGGTATACTTTGCCTCTACTTTAAAACATGTGTGTGTGCTGGTCAGAATGGCTGCCATCAAAAAGTCTACAAACAATAAATGCTGGAGAGGGTATGGAGAAAAGGGAACCCTCTTACACTGTTGGTGGGAATGCAAACTAGTACAGCCACTATGGAGAACAGTGTGGAGATTCCTTAAAATACTGGAAACAGAGCTGCCATACGACCCAGCAATCCCACTGCTGGGCACACACTGAGGAAATCAGAATTGAAAGAGTCACACGTATCCCAGTGTTCATTGCAGCAATGTTTACAATAGTTAGGACATGGAAGCAACCTAGATGTCCATAGGCAGATGAATGGATAAGGAGGTTGTGATACATACACACAATGGAATATTACTCAGCTATAAAAAAGAATGCATTTGAGTCAGTTCTAATGAGGTGAATAAAACTATTATGCAGAGTGAAGTAAGCCAGAAAGAGAAACACCAATACAGTATATTAACACATTTATATAGAATTCAGAAAGATAGTAATGATGACCCTATATGCAAGACAGCAAAAGAGACACAGATGTAAAGAACACACTTTTGGACTATTTGGGAGAAGACAAAGGTGGGACGATATGAGAGAATAGCATTGAAACATGTATATTACCATATGTAAAATAGATGACCAGTGCAAATTCGATACATGAAGCAGGTCACTCAAAGCCGGTGCTCTGGGACAACCCAGAGGGATGGAGTAGCAGGGGAGGGAGGAGGGGGATTCAGGATGGTGGGACACAAGTGCACCCGTGGCTGATTCATGTCAATGTATGGCAAAAACCACCACAATATTGTAAAGTTATTAGCCTCCAATTAAAATAAATGAATGAATTAAAAAAACATAAAATACGTGTGTGTATTAGTTTATAAAGAAGGACCTGTTTATGAAACAATTAAATGCTATTTAAATAATTGATTATTGAAAGTTGATTATCTGATTATCTGGAAATCTTCCAAAAATACCTAAGACTGGAATAGATTTTATTATCTGGAATGTGGCATTAAAGTAGCCCCCGTGATACTGACAGCTTTGTGTATTTCCCTCATCTTGAGTATGTGCAGGAAACTGACGTGCTTCTAACAAACAAAATATGAAAAAGGTGATGGACTGCCTCTCTTATGCTCCCTTAAATTATATGAAACTAAGTCATGCCAGCAAACTTGCTCTATTCCTACTTTTTTTTTTTTTTAAAGAAATAAGCTGCTGCATTGTAAACGGTCTATAGAGAGGGCAACCTAGAAATGAACTGAACACGGTCTCTAGGAATGACCTTTAACCAACAGCCACCAAGAAGCTAGGACTCTCCATCTTATAGCTGCAAGGAAATTAATTATCCCAAAACATAAGTGAACTGGGAAGTGGATTCAGCTCCAATCAAGCCTTCAAATGAGAACTAAACCATAGCCGACCCTTTGATTTCAACCTTGCAAAGAATCCAGCGAAGCAATGCCTGGACTCCTATAAGTGACTATAACATAATGTGACTATAAGATAGAGACTATAAGATAAGAGACTTATAAGAGACTATAGTCTCTTATAAGATAAGAAACTATAAGATAATGAGCTTTAAGCCACTAAATTTGTGGTAATTTGTTGCACAGCAATAAAAAACTAATATATGAAACATCTGAGGAAGTGAAATTGTTCTGACACAAATATCACAGACTCAAAATCACATACATGTATGCATCACGTCACATATACACAAGCAAGCTGTCTTTTGGGGGGAAAACAGCTGAATTTAGTAACAACAACATCTTTGTTGAAAACTGGTTGAATTCAAATTAAAAAGTTTTGCTTTCTAATAATTTACAGCTGGATAGATTCCACAAACTACTTCCTAAGCAGGTTGATAACATCAACAATATGCTAAGTTTACATCCGTAAGACAGTCAATTGCCAATGCCAGTCTAAGGGTTTCAGCTTGGCTTTAGGATGTATGTTTAGAGTAAGGCTATAGCAATATGCTTGAGCCTGGAGCAGGGCTATATTACTCAATTCTCACCTTCCCTCCTCTAACCCAAGTCTTTCCTAGGGACCAATTAAATCCACACCATAGAATCTGCATGGACTTTCTACAAAGTTTATTCTTTCATCAAATGTGCCAAATCCTGATGAACAAATTGGATTAACTATATAGCTTTGTGTTAATAATATTATAAATGTCTTTCCTCATCTTGCTATTACTCATATTAAATCCAGATCAGATGTACATCCTTTGAAAGCCATATCTGGAATCCTTCTATCAGGTCTGATTTAGGTACTTTTCATCTGTACTTGAAGAATTCTCCATACAAATCACTGCACCTGGTAATCATGCATTTCCTGCTCTATTTCTTCCTTCTTGAGGAAGAGACCTTGTCTATTTTTCTTCCATTTTCAGCTCAGAGCTTGGCACATAGTAGACATTTAATGAATATTTAAGAACTTTTATTTTTCAAAATGGTTTTATACATAAATGCACACATATTTTAACCTCACAAATATCCAGTTGGTAATCTGGCAAAGATAAATTTGTAAACGTGATCTCTTTAGTGATAGAGTAAGTGATTTCTGATAATCAGTTCAGTTCAGTTTAGTTCAGTCGCTCAGTCGTGTCCGACTCTTTGCAACCCCATGAATCGCAGCACGCCAGGCCTCCCTGTCCATCACCAACTCCCGGAGTTCACTCAAACTCACGTCCATCGAGTCAGTGATGCCATCCAGCCATCTCATCCTCCGTCGTCCCCTTCTCCTCCTGCCCCCAACTCCTCCCAGCATTAGAGTCTTTCCCAATGAGTCAGCTCTTCGCATGAGGAAACTCCAAAGTACTGGAGTTTCAGCTTTAGCATCATTCCTTCCAAAGAAATCCCAGGGCTAATCTCCTTCAGAATGGACTGGTTGGATCTCCTTGCAGTCCAAGGGACTCTCAAGATTCTTCTCCAACACCACAGTTCAAAAGCATCAATTCTTCCGTGCTGAGCTTTCTTCACAGTCCAACTCTCACATCTATACATATCCCCTTTATTCAGCAAAGCATATTATATCTTTAATGCACATGGTAGATTTTAATTAACTTTCTCTAAGATTATATAAAATGAATTTTATTGTTCAAATGTTAAACATATGCACTGAATCCATAAGTAAAATTCAGACAAAACCTTAATATTGTGCTAGTGAAAACAACCTATGTTGAGGCATGGCTAAGTGAATGAATATCACTTGTTTCTTGGTTCTCTTCTACCTTGTCATCGGCTTCAATATCCTGCTGCTGCTGCTGCTAAGTCACTTCAGTCGTGTCCGACTCTGTGCGACCCCATAGACGGCAGCCCACCAGGCTCCCCGACCCTGGGATTCTCCAGGCAAGAACACTGGAGTGGGTTGCCATTTCCTTCTCCAATGCATGAAAGTGAAAAGAGAAAGTGAAGTTTCTCAGTCGTGTCCGACTCTTAGCGACCCCATGGACTGCAGCCCACCAGGCTCCTCCATCCATGGGATTTTCCAGGCAAGAGTACTGGAGTGGGGTGCCATTGCCTTCTCCGTTCAATATCCTAGCCTAATTCAAAACCTGTATAACCCTATATGGCGCTAGATAATAACTAACACCAAAATGGATAAGCTAATTAATTATTCATTTGAAAGTCTTATTTCTGCCATTTCCCAAGCCCTTACTTCAAAGGAAAGAATATCACAATATACACAAAGGCAAGTGTATCGCAATCAGTATTTTTGTTCCTATATACCACTTGATCATCCTAGGGAAATGCTAAGTTGCTGGACGTAAAATTCTCCTTCAGTGTAAATGGACTGTGTTGAGGTATTTGATGTTTGCAGTTAAATATGTATACATTGGAATACTGTCTTTTTTTTTAAGCTTAACTTGAAAGTGGCTTTTGTCTTCCTGGCTTTGAATTAGTAATATGTAACATCTTGACTTCATTATGGAATAGTGATTAAGGGCATAGAATCTGGAGTCAGATTACCCAGGTTTGAATCCTGACTCTGCCACTTACTAGCTGTATGACATTCAGTGAGTTATTTAACTTCTCTAGGCTTCAGTTTATTCACCTATAAAGGGATATTAAACCTTCACGTATTTAGTAGCCATGATAATGGTAATGTTTCAATTGTTACATTTGATATGCTACCCAGTTTGACTTCAGAGGTGACTATGCTTGAGATGGTCTATTAATAGCTGCTAATGTTTAGTGAAGACTTTTTATGTACCACACACTCTTCTTGGTATTATATACCTATTACCACATTTAATGTTCACACCAAAAATGTGGTAATAGGTATATAATACCAAGAAGGTTTAATATGACTAGTAACATTCTTTGATACCCTAAGAAGGGATTTTAACGTTGACCTTTAGAGAAAGGTATTGAAGATATACTGGAAATCTCAAAACAAGAAAAACAAAAATGAGCTAAAACAAGACTAAAGAGGAAAATATGATGGCAATGGACAAGACTGATTTCCTAAAGGAGACGAGAAAATATGAGAACCTGCAGAAATCACATAGAAAATATAAAGACCATTTAAATTTTGTCTAGCCAGACTCTTGAATAATCCTCCTTAAAGCATTTTGCCAGACGTTTGACAGAAATATCAAAACTGAGATTTTAATAAGAGCTTACTTTTATCTTTCAAAAAAGGGATATTCTATTTCATGGACAAGGTATCAATATTAATAAAAATTCAAGCACTCAAGGACATTACGTTATACTAAGTTCCACAAAATTGCACTTTCTAAATTTGTGAGCACTTTTTTCCAATTATAAAAAATACATAGAATGTACATTACTGTGAGCTCTCAGTAGCATCTGTTTTTGACTGTTTTGATGGGAAATCACTGAAATATACTCCATTGAGAAATGATTAATAACATCAATAGCAAATTTTAAGTTGATATTATTTTTTAATTTTTAGTGACTTTTTTGTACTAAGGATAATAACTTCAAACATTTAACATGCTTTCTCTTACAGAAAACTTTCACAGCGCCACAGTCCAAACATCTTATCTTCTTTTTAAATTATAGACATCATCTCATGTTTAAAAAAAAACACCTCAAAATATTGTCCCATGTTCAAAATAATCTGGGTACAGGATGAATTTTTTTTTTCAAACACATGACGTTTCAAGGAAAAAGATAGTAATGACTATGTAGTCATATAATATTAAGAACAGTATTTAGTCTTATTAAAGTTGAAGTTATGAATTTGTGAATTTCAACAAAAAGAAACTGGGTAGCTATGGCAACTACACTCTTAAATATATGATATTATTCTTAGGGGAAAAAACAGATTATTAACCATCTCACTGACAGTATTTCAAAAAGTAGAGCACTAGAGATAACACTCAGAATAAGTCATGGTCAACTAACCTCAATTTCTTTTTTGATATAGTTTTAGCTCCAAGGAAGCTTTAAGAGTTATTGATTTCAGCATGATCCTGACAGTCTTCCATGATATCATTATGGATAACTTGTGAAATGTGATGCGGGATGACTGTGCTGTTGAGTGAATTAATTGTTGGTTGCTGGCTGAACACACTGTATTCAGAAAGTATTGTTACGTGATTGGGATTAACTGGAAACATAATTCAAATAAAGTCCAGAATTTCAATTCTATATTTTTATCAGTGACCTGAGTGGCGATTAGGAAAGCAGGTTTACCAATTTTGTAAGAAAACAAAATATATTATAGATTAAAAGCTATTTTGAAATTTAAAAGGAATCAAAGCATTGCAATTCAACATGTATACTTGTAAAGTTCTACATTTAGTTAAAAGAAAAATAAAAGTTATAATAAGAAAAAGATCTGGCTTTAAGCAGGTTTTATGAGAAAAAAGAAATCTTGACACTAACTTATATTAGCTGCAGTATGCTGCAACATGCTGCAACTGTGTAGTTGAGCCATCTTGGATGGCATTCAAGGAAAAGAACACTCAGTGGAGAAATGGCAATTCACTGTACTCTGTGTTGGTCAGATTGTATCTGGACTACCATGATTATTTCTAATTTATTCTTTAATATCAGAAAACTATGGAGAGCCCAGATATCAAAACCAAAATTTTCATGAATAAGAAAAACTATATGTACTTGTGTTGGGTGTTTACTGGTTCTAAAAAGCTCGTTTGTTGTATGAATACTTGATGGATGAATAAAGAGGAAGTCTGGAAAGAAGGAGTAGAAAATAAGGAAAGGATGAAGAAATTAAGCATGGACATATTGAAGAAGGAAATTATCAGGAACAGAAATCATTGTTTCTCCTTTATGTATTCATGGGACTTAATGAGCAGTTGGAATTGAGAGACCTACTGTTACTCAGAGAAGCATTAGCAACCTATTGTCCACATTAGCAAGAGGCAGAAGAGTGGGACATAAAGAAATACTGCATAACAATTCGTGTCCTTTAACAGTGGATAAGGCTGTCTTGTGAAGTGAGAAGCCATTGGAAGTATTCAAAACCAGGCAGGCTGGCCTTCAGTAGAGGAAGGATAGGCGGCAGGTCATGCTCCAGAGAGGAATGTGAAAAACCATGGACTCCACCTTCAATTGTCCAGGTGGAAAACAGATTTTCAACTATTAGAAAATACACAGGCAACTGCCATAATTGAGGCACGGCAGCAGGAAGAAGGAGGGTTCAGTTTACGTATAGTTGCTAACACTTGAAATGGAAGGAGTGAATTTTGCTAGTATGACACTTCTGCATGTGAAAACATTTGAGCTGTAGTTCTCCATGCCTAAAATTATCCTCCCTTCCATATTCTGCCCTTACTTCATAACAAGTTTTTTTCCTTTCACTCCTACTCAACCTTTTCTCTGTCTATTTTCTTTCTCTTTTTGATCTCTTAAGCATCCTTCAAGATCTAGCTTAAATGTTTCCTCAGATGCAAAACTTCTCATGACTACCTGGACCTCCTTGAGCTTCTCTTCTCTCCATTCCCAAACCTAGAAGGTGAAACTAATTCATCAATTTACAATCCGAATGTGGTAAATACCATATTGCATTTGGCCAATGAAATTCTTGTAATAGAATGTAACAAGATGTGTGTGCAGTTGTGTCCAACTCTCTGCAACCCCATGGACTATAGCCTGCTGGGCTCCTCTGTCCAAGGAATTTTCTAGGCAAGAATACTGGAGTGGGTCACCCTTTCTTTCTCCAGGGGATCTTCCCAACCCAGGGATGCAACCCACATCTCTTGTGTCTCCTGCATCAGCAGGCAGGTTCTTTACCATAAGCACCACCTGGGAAGCCCCAATAGAATGTAAACTGGCAACCAAAGTACACTGTAGTATATAGTATGAAGCTAGCAGTGTGGTTAGATTTGTACATACCAAAAGAAAGTACACATAAATTCTCATACTTTAAGAAGACACATATGAGTGAGAATATCAACAAAGTATATTGTTCATATTTATTACCTAGAAATCTTGGAACTTGGTATTTTTTTTTCCCTTCACAGACACTTGGTTGGACTTAAGGGCTGTTTCCTGAAATCAGGTGCAGGTGCTATTTAGTCTCAAAGCATGTAAATCTAGAGAGGAAGATAAATGGAGAACATATGGGGATAGGAATGTCACCAAAACAAAGAGTTTTTTTTTTTTTTTCATGATGATATGCATGGTTTAAAATGTTTCAAAATAAGAATGCAAGCTGGTGGATGGGAATGTTCCACATCTTTAACACTGAAATAAAGCCACCAAGACGGAGCATCTATATTACTAGGAAATGTGATTGTCTAGTTGTTCAGCACTTGAATATTTATGAAGTTTACAGTTTCCACATGGCATTTCCATAAACTGCCTTGATTAATGAATTTAATTGTAAATATTATGAGCTGATTTCTTAAACTGTATTTCATTTTGTTGATGTGCTTGGTATAAAAGTAAATTTTCAGGCTGAATAATGCTCAGTGGATTTGAATCAGGTGACAAAGCTATAGAGCTGTATGATGTGAGCAGCGTGTAAGTGAATATGACTGCGTGAATATGGAGTTTGACCAAAGTAAACATTTGGAGGGCTCAGCGCCAGGTTGCCTGAGCTGATGTGGACCCAGAAGTCTACCCAGGGGACTTAGCAAATAAGCACCAAGACTAGATATTAAAAGTGAAAAGACTAACATGAAATTCTCCTTCAAGGATAGTTATTTGGATATACAGGATCTGATGGAAGGATTTCCCAGGTGGTGCTAGTGGTAAAGAACCAGCTTGCCAATGAAGGAGACATAAGAGACGCAAGTTTGATCTCAGGGTCGGGAAGATTCCTAGAGAAGGGCACGGCAACCCATTCCAGTGTTTTCGCTGGGAGAATCCCATGGACAGTGGAGTCTGGTGGGCTGCAGTTCATGGGGTTGGAAAGGGTCAGACAGGACTGAAGTGACTTAGAATGCAAGCACGATCTGATGAAGATGGAATTTCACAACTTTTCAGTTTTTAAATAGTAGGGAGGGATAAAGAATGGGAATAATGGAAGAAGTTTGTTAATTACCTTTCCTACCTCCTGGGGACTTTATTTTGTCCTGCAAAAGGAGGAAATAAAACAAATATAAAATTGATACCAGACCACAAATCTCCCACCCTACTCCTGGAACTACCTGTATCTCTCTTTTAATTTGACACCCCGAAGGTCTGGACATTGAAATGCTACATCTTTCATTGAACCGCCTACAATGTGGGAAACCTGGGTTTGATCCCAGGGTTGGGAAGATCCCCTGGAGAAGGGAAAGGCTTCCCACTCCAATATTCTGGCCTGGAGAATTCCATGGAGTCAGACACAACTGAGCAACTTTCACTTTTTCATTAAATCAAATATCCTTGCTAATTTTTACAACCACCATCTCCAAACTGAAGCAGAAAAAAAGTAAAAGTATCAAGTGGGCCTTAGGAAACATCACTACGAACAAAGTTAGTGGAGGTGATGGAATTCCAGTTGAGCTATTTCAAATCCTAAAAGATGCTGCTGTTAAAGTGTTACACTCAAAATGGCAGCACATTTGGAAAACTCTGCAGTGGCCACAGGACTGGAAAAGGTCCATTTTCATTCCAATTCCAAAGAAAGGCAATACTAAAGAATGTTGAAACTACTGCACAATTGCACTCATCTCACACGCTAGCAAAGTAATGCTCAAAATTCTCCAAGCCAGGCTTCAACAGTATGTGAACTGTGAACTTCCAGATGTTCAAGCTGGGTTTGGAAAAGGCAGAGGAACTAGAGATCAAATTTGCAACTTCCACTGGATCACTGAAAAAGCAAGAGAGTTCCAGAAAAACATCTACTTTTGCTTTTTTGACTATGCCAAAGTCATTGACTGTGTGTATCACAATAAACTGTGGAAAATTCTGAAAGAGATGGGAATACCAGACCACCTGACATGCCTCCTGAGAAATCTGTATACAGGTCAAGGGGCAACGGTTAGAACTGGACATGGAAAAACAGACTGGTTCAAAATTGGGAAAGGAATATGTCAAGATTGTATATTGTCACCCTACTTATTTAACTTATATGCAGAGTACATCATGCAAAATGCCAGCCTGGATGAAGCACAAGCTGGAATCAAGATAGCTGGGAGAAATATCAACCTCAGATATGCAGATGAGACCACCCTAATGGCGGAAAGTAGAGAGGGACTAAAGAGCCTCTTGATGAAAGTGAAACAGGAGAGTGAAAAAGTTGCCTTAAAACTCAACATTCAGAAAACTAAGATCATGGAATCAGGTCCAATTACTTCATGTCAAATGGATGGGGAAACAATGGAAACAGTGAGAGACTTTATTTTGGGGGGCTCCAAAATCACTTAGATGGTGACTGCAGCCATGAAATTAAAAGACGCTTGCTCCTTGAAAGAAAAGCTATGATCAACCTAGACAGCATATAAAAAAAGAGAAACATTACTTTGCCAACAAAGATCTGTCTAGTCAAAGTTATGGTTTTTCCAGTAGTCATGTATGGATGTGAGAGTTGGACTATAAGAAAGCTGAGTGCCAAAGAATTGATGCTTTTGAACTGTGGAGTTGGAGAAGAATCTCGAGAGTCCCTTGGACTGCAAGGAGATCCAATCAGTCCATCCTAAAGGAAATCAGTCCTGAATATTCATTGGAAGGACTGATGCTGAAGCTGAAGCTCCAATACTTTGGCCACCTGATGTGAAGAACTAACTCATTGGAAAAGACCCTGATGCTGGGAAAAATTGAAGGTGGGAGGAGAAGGGGACAACAGAGGATGAGATGGTTGGATGGCATCACCGACTCAATGGACATGAGTTTGAGCAAGCTCTGGGAGGTGGTGATGGACAGGGAAGCCTGTCATGCTGCAGTCCATAGGGTCGCAAAAAGTTGGACACGACTGAGTGACTGAACTAAACTGAAAGTAAAAAAATTTAGTGGACATTAACATTTCCAGGTATAAAGAGTTCAAATAAAGACTATTTTCTGGATCATGAAAAGACAGACTCTCTCTCTATGTGTGTGTGTGTGTTTATGTTTACAATCTGGAAATGCACTAATTTCACATGCATTCATGTGAAAATTAATCTCCTTTAAAAACTCTTACTATCTTCTTTAAAAACTCATCAGTTTAGCTTAATGCAGGCTAAAAAAAAAGGAAAATCTTGAAAAAGTTTAGACATTTTTACTGCATCTCCCCAGTCCTCAGAAAAATTATAATATTGGTCTTAGCAATCCTTGAGGAATCTCATGTATACCCTTTCCTATCTAGAGAAAAGGAGCCCTATCTATGCCCATTTAGTCCTACCGTTAGAAAAAATTATAGGTCAATTCTTTTGTATCTCAGATACATCGTCTTCATACCCATTCCATTTTGATTAACTTAAAAAAAAAAAAAAAAAACAGCCTCCGATAAAAATCTTGTTAACAGTTTAAGGACATTGTACCTATAATATTTTCTTCAAAATTGGCCCCTGCTCCACAGAATCTTAAAAATTAGATGTTATATCCTCATTAATATTATTTTCCCCAATATGGTAAGGGTCTAAAATGTGAAAATATTTAGGCAAGCTCATGGGCATTTGGTTGAAAATGTGCAACTGCATTTGTCTATGAAATGCTTCATATACATACTTATTCCTATCATATTCAGAGACAATTTCTGTAACATGCCATCCTGATGGACAATCAGTGGAACTGGCTCTAGGCAAGTTTTACACAGCTAAGCCTATCTTATAGAAAAGGCCAGGAAAGAACTGTATACCCCTTCCCTAGGAAAGTGCCTCTCTTCAAGGTCAGTGAATAGGAGCCTCTAGCTATTAAATATCCCTTTGGAAGTATACTGTAAGCTTGAACAACTCAGTCAAATAGGGCAGAAGAAATGTTGACTTCATGCAAATAGTCTTTGTGGTTGGTACATCTTTGACAAGAACATAGCCTTAGTCCAAACAAACCTGTAGTGAGTCCATGAAAGATACATCCAACTGGAACCTATGAATGTGAGCTTATTTGGAAAAAACATCTTTGCAGTTGCAATTAAATACCTTGAGATATAATCCTGGATTGGGGTGATCCCTAAATCCAATGATGTGTTCTTAGAAGAGAAGAGAAGAGGAGAAATACTCAGAGAAGAAGCCCATAAGACTACAGAGATGTCGGTTATGTTTCCACAAGCCAAGGAACACCTGGAGCCACCAGAAGCTAGGAAAGAGGCAATAAATGGAAACTTCCCTAAAGCCTCCAGGAGAAATGAGTCTTGCTGACACCTTGATTTCAGACTTCTGGTCTCCAGAACTATCAGAGAATAAATTTCTGTTGTTTAAAACTATCTGTGTTGTGATAATTTGCTATGGCAGCCTTGGAAAACTAATATGGAATCAATCTTATGTTGAAGTCTGAGCTCTTCCAATGTTACCTCTGTTGAGAAAGGTGTGGAAGAGCAGGTGGGGTGGATGTGCTTTAAGGAGAGGGTGCGAGTGATGCTATACTCATAAGGAGAACCAGGAATTTTACTTGGAGTCATTGAAAGAAATGATTGTTTTGAACAACACTGTGCAAAATTATGGCTAAATGAACTTGTATTTATATGTTAAAGTACTGGCAGTGTTTGGTTCCAAACAGGAGAAACAAAAGAGAAAAGCTTTATTCAGGATCACAGTGTTTGCCATAACAAATGTGACAGTTTTCTAATATTTCAGATTCTTGTTCCCTCTTTTTTTAAGTTTTCAGAGGAGGAAAAAAAAAGTTCATTGCAGTGAAATGTTCCCTATTTATTCTTCCATTCACAAATAAAACATCCTTAGGGAAATATGAATTTTAATTTCTGTAATACTTTCAATAAGAGAATTTTGTAAAATATTTACTTACTTTTCCTATTTTGCCACCTCACATGTCTGTGCAAGGAAAGCTTTATATATGACAAGTGGTAAGTTTAAATTATGGTTATGATCATTTCTAAGTTTTTTAAAAAGTTGATTTACCCTTATTTTGTTATATATAAAAAGTAATTAAGAGTTACAAAGGCACGCTGAGTAATTTGGTTTATGTACATTTCTGATCTTGCCACACATTCTACATTATACCATTAAAAGCTACTTTACTCTTAGAAACCATTCACATTCATGTAAATCAGATATTAAAAACAGAATCATTATGACTTTCATGATCATATAAATATGTCACTGCTATCAAAAAGCTTTCTGCCTAATGTTTCAGTAGTTTATGAAAAATAAAAGTGAAAAAACCAATACAGAGTGGGGTTAAATAACCTGCCCAGGGTCTAACAGCCAGTAAGTGGAAATTTGACTTTCAAGTTTGAACTTGAAAGAACAATTCTGACCTTCCATCATTATCATTAACCAAAGATTCTGATAAGTACTTTTACTTTATGCTCTAGGAATATAGAAGGGGAGGAAATAGTGATTTACTTCAACTGAGGGAATTTGGAAAAGCAGCAAACGAGTTGCTTCTTTGCTGTACTTTAAAAGACATGGAGAAATTTCAAACATACATGAAAAAGCATTTCAGCTAGAGATTAGCCAATGAAATTGGGAAACTTTTAGTGAACACTTCTTGTAGTGGGTTTTGTGCAATTTCAGGGCATAATGGAAATGTCCGCATCCTGATCTTCACTCCACATCCCAATCTCCACTCCCCATCCCTTATCCCCAGAGAGTAGCTAACCCTTCAGCAAACTAGGAGAATTCCCTCCTTCTGGAATCAGCATCAGACTTCCGGAGGCCTGCCCAGACGTTATGGGGCTCAGAGGTCTGGAGATGGATCTCTGGTCCCTTGCACGGTTTCTTTCAAACAGAATTGAGAGCACTGGAAGCTGGAACATCTTGTACTGCACACATAATGCCTCAAATTTAAGTGATTTTCCTTAGATCCAAAGTCCTAACCCTGCTCAGATTAATTCAGTGGTTTTGATTGCTAGCACTAAGGCAGGGGAAAACATTACAATTTGAGAAGATACTTCCATAATTACTCCTAGGTCTCTAAACTAATGTGTCATTTAGGCTTAACACTGAGAGTTTTAAAGTCATGATTTCCTGTCTCTTCAATTAAGGTTAGAGCTCTATGGAACTGACTCCAGAGTAAACATGATGAGACTGTGACAGGAAAGTCAGAGCATCAAATAGCTCTCAGGATCCTGCAATATACACTGTATCCAACTGAAAGTTTAATAAACCTCACTGGAGTAACCGTTTTACTTTCAACAAACATTTTTAACTGTGTGTCAGGACTCTAACTAAATGATTTTTATAGAAATAACCTAAATCCTCGCATTTATATGAGGCAGATACTATTACACTTTATAGCTCAGGAAACTGAGGGTCCCCCAGGAGAAGTACATGACCAAAGTCACAAACCTTAAACCTGGTGAATTAAGAATTCAAACTCTGTTTTTTACCCCCTCATATTGGGATGTAATAAAATGCTGGAGTCTATATGCTCCTTCCCTAGGAGCATATCATGGTTTTCAATTGAAATAGAAAAAAAATGAGACATCCAAAAATAAGTCAATAATACTTTTGCATATCTCATTGTGCTGTGGTTATAAAAATTAATTTATTTTGATCTGACAGACCCAAGACACTTTCAGGACGGCAGAATTCCTCTGAGGGACAGAACGGCTATCAGGTTTAGGAAAACACTTAAGAAGCTATTTGAGTATGGAACTGGGGACTATCGTGTATAATATAAACAGGTAAATTTTAAGCAACAGGAACGATGAAACATTCTGCATGAAGAAGTAAAAGGGGTTTGAACTCTGGATTATGGGAGAGTTATGACCCTAGGAGAGCAGATGGGAGGGGAAAAGGCTGAAGATGGGGGTCCCATGACTGCGGATGGGCTTGGTTAGGGAGTGTCTGACAGAGGTCTAGGAGCTCTGATTCCATCATTTATACTCCAGTTGACTCCTTTGTGCTTAGCTTGTATTATCCCAAAACTTTCAGTAAAGCTTTAACTTGCTGTTAGTGGTATTTGGGGTAATAATAGAGGAGGTGTGGAGTCTGGACATTTCAAATGGTGGCCAATAGGAGGAAACCAGTCTGAAGGAAGAGCTAAAAGCAAGTCTAGGAGCTGGGTGTGTGTGTGTGTCTGTGCTCAATCATGTCCAACTGACCCCATGGACTGTAGACCGCCAGCCTCCTCTGTCCATGGAATTTTCCAGGCAAGAATACTGGAGTGGAGATAGCCATTTCCTACTCCACTAGGAGCTGGGTAAATAAAGAGAATTGAGTTGTAGATAAACTGGCTTGGAATAGATAGTTGACAACTCCCGCTTCCTCTCAATGTAGCAGAGGAACATAAGCCTAGAAAGGAAGGAAGGAAGTCAGAGCCTGTCATTCCAAGGCATGGGGCTTGAGTCATGTTCCCTAGCTGCTAAAGAAAGTAGTGATGCCAGAAAGCTGGAGGACATGGGACTTCAGATGGCAGACATTTGATCAGATCTGGAACACAGAGCATGGCAGGTACCGTCTGAATAGCAGGGAACACGTGTTACAGCAGCTCAGAAGAGGAGGAATTCCCGTCAGGGAGGGGAATCGAGAATATACCAGAAAGAAGGTAGCATCTCACATAGGCCTGGAAAGACATGTAGCATTTGGATAAGCAAAGATCAGTGTAAGGGTATTTAACTCAGCACAAAAACACTATGAAGACTGAATGTCAAAGCATGCCCTGGGAACAGGAGGATGTTGACAAACTTAAGTCAGTCACATTTTGATGAGCATTGGAAGATATGAGTAGAAAAAAAGGGTGAGGTTTGAGAAAGGAGGGTTTTCAATGTCAGACTAAGGAGATAGAGATTTCATTCCCTAGTAAACAGTCACTGAAAGTTTTTATAAAGGGAATAAAATAACCCAGTGGTCATTGAGCTGGTTGTCCAGGGTTAAGAAATATGAAGACTTTGGTTTTCAATTTGTTGAGTTTGAAGGCTGACAGGTCATAAATATCAAATCCACTGGGTATGTAAGACTAAAACTTAGGAGAACCTTTAAGACAAAAGATATTGATTCAGAGTGACTCCAAAGGCCTGAAGTAACAAATGAATCCGTGTCAGTGGATGGATGGGACTTCCCAAGAAGAGATCAACAGAGATGAGGAGATGCCAGAGGATAGAATTCACACATGACTTATTGGTAAAAATGAGAACTTGAGGTTGCAGAGGTCAGAAAACAAGGTGAGCTTCTTAGGAAGGGTGATGTGATTTAGTATGTTATGGAAGGTAAACACTGGGAAATAAGTTCCAAGGAGTGCTTCTTCCCCATTTGATGGAAAAGGGGTAGATGACAAAGCCACTGTGGATGATTTAGGAACACATATATGGAGAAAGAAACCGAGGCAGTTATATCATGTCCAATTTGAATCTCTACCACGTTGACTTTTAATTCCCATTCATATTAAAAACGATTCTTTCTTCCAGTGTACATTTGAGTGAATACAAAAATGTAAAAAAAAAATTTTTTTTAAATAACAAAAATAGCCCAAAGCCTTCAAAGTCACTAATGCTAAAAGCATCTATATCCTTTCTACTCAGAGGGGCATGGGGACCAGCAACCTCATAATTCCAGGTCCCATCCTATACTTCCTGAGTCAGAACTTGCATTTTAACATACTCCTCAGGTGACTCATTCATTAAACTTTAAGAAGCAGTGCTGTGCCTTATGGGCTTCCTAGGTGGCTCAGTAGTAGAGAATCCACCTGCCAATAAAGGAGACATAAGAGACTCAGGTTCGGTCCTTGGGTCAGGAAGACCCCCTGGGGGAAGAATTGGCAATTCACTCCAATATTTTTGCTGGAAAACCCCGTAGGCAGAGGAGCCTGGCAGTCCTGACAGACTGAGCACACACGCACCCTGTACATAATACTCCTCTGTCTACACTCAACGTAAGGATATTCACGACTACTATGTTCCACGACATATTTATGGAGTCCAAGTTGCTTCAATCATGTCCACCTCTTTATGACCTCCTGGACTGTAACCTGCCAGGCTCCTCTGTCCATGGGATTCTCTAGGCAAGAATGCTGGAGTGGGTTGCCATGCCCTCCTCCAAGGGAATTCACATTAGGAGATAATAACCAGGTTTTCAAATCTTGCACTCAATAGCTGTGAGAAAATTGTCGCTCTGCCGTCTTCAGTTTCATTGCAAAAGCAGTAGTCACACCCAGTGCTTTAATGCTCTTGTTTTAAGTAATTTGAGTTTAAGGGGCACAGCCCATGCTCTTTCGAATTGGTAATATAAGACTGACATCAGGATGGCGAGAAGGATATTATGGGCTTATATTAAATGAAAGTAAAATTGCACAAAGCAAATATCTCACAATGACAAAATAAAAGGAAGAATGGTCTTGGGAAGGATATCTTTAGAGTTCCAAGTTTCAGGAGAAAGTGCTGTTATTGGCTCCTCCAAGTTTTCTCAAGATGAGAGTTTCTTACTCAGATAATATAAACTAGGAAGCTCTGTAAGCCTCTAACAATGACAGTAAACAGCACATATAGGCTGCTTACTGTGCGCCAGATATTTACATACATATCTCTTTCAAATCTTACAACAACCCTATGAGGCAGGCAACATGCTGTTAGCCACATTTATAGATACAAAACTTAGGCTGGGAGAAATTAATAACTTGAACAAGATCATATAGCTTATAGGAGACAGAGCTGAGAGTCCAATCCAGATCTGACTGAAAAAGTAGAATTCTTTTTTTTTATTTAAATTTATTTATTTTAATTGGAGGCTAATTACTTTACAATATTGTATTGGTTTTGCCATACATCAACATGAATCTGCCATTATCAAATGAGAGATTGGAGAGGGAAATATCAGTAGTATTAGCTAAGGTCTATTAAGTACTTACTGTAGGCCAAGAATCAATTTAAGAGCTCAGCATATATTCACATATTCAATCCACTAGAAACATGCTATCAGATAGGTATGATGGTTATCCTCATTTAATAGGTGAGTGTATTAGTCATCTCAGGCTGCTAAAGGATAGTTAGGGAGTTTAGGATCAACATATACACACTGCTATATTTAAAATTAACCAATAAGGACCTACTGTACAGCAAAGGGAACTCTGCTAAATGTTATGTGGAAGCCTGTATAGGAGGGGGTTTAGGGGGAGAATAAATACATGTATACATGACTGAGTCCCTTTGCTGGGCACCTAAAATTATCACAGCATTGTTAACCAGCTACGATGCTGCTAAGTTGCTTCAGTTATGTCTGACTCTTTGCAACTCTTTGGACCATAGCCCACCAGACTTTTCTGTCTATGGGATTCTCCAGGCAAGAATACTGGAGTGGATTGCCATTTCCTTCTCCAGGGGAATCTTCCCATCCCAGGGATCAAACCCACATTTCTTGTGTCTCCTGCTTTGGCAGGTGAGTCCTTTATCACTACAGCCACCTGGAAAGCCTGTTAACTGGCCATACGCATATAAAAAAGTTTTTAAAAAAAGAAGATACCATAGACTAGGTGATTTAAACCTAAGCAAAAATGCATTTTCTCTCAGTCCTGGAGGCTGGAAGTGTGAGATCAGGGTGCTAGCATGGCTCGGTTCAGGTGACAGGTCTTCCTGGCTTACAGATTGCCACCTTATCTGTGTGCTCACAAGGCCTTTCCTGGGTGTACGCACATCAGTAAAAGAGCCTCCCTTTCCTCGTTTCCTTTTTTTTTGCTCCTCTCCTTATAATGAGTACCACCAATCTTCTCAGAGTAGGACCTTGCCTTTCTGATGTCATTTAATCTTAATTACCTTCTAGAAACCTATCTCCAAATACAGTCACATTGGAGGCTAGGACTTCAACATAGGAATTATTCAGGGGACGGAACTTAATCCACAGCAGTGTGGACTTGCCATAAAAGCATGATTTAATAACATTCATGATTTTTAATGACAATATCATGATTAAATAACATTCACCCAGGTGGCTTAGGGCTTCCCAGGTGGCTGAGTAGTAGAGAATCCACGTGTCAATGCAGGACACGCAGGAGACGGGTTCAATCTGTGGATCAGGAAGATCCCCTAGAGGAGGAAATAGCAACTTACTCCAGTATTGTGGTCTGGAAAACTTCCATGGACAGAGGAACCTGTGGTACAGTCCATGGACTTGCGAAGAGTCGGACATGACTGAGCGCGCACGCATGCGCACACGCACACACACACACACACACACACACCCATATGGCAGGCTGGCTCTGGAGACCATACTTAGTCACTAGACTATACTCCCTCTGAGGATCAATGCACAGAGGACTTAATAAGCAAAACATAGCTCTATTAATGGTTAACATTTTTTGCTTAACATATGCTTTTATTCGGATATCATTTTCCCCAAGTATCTGTTTCTTATTAGTAGAACTGAAACAGATATTTAGGGGAAATGCTATCCGAATAAAAGCATCTGTAGAACGGAGACAGTATGCCCTTTCTTTTTCTTTCCCAATGCCAAGACACCTAACAAATGTAAGGTGGGAGAAAACAGGTCAAATTGTATTGACTGAATATTACCAGTTTCTTGGGGGCAGATTTATTGAATGACATCCTTCAATTGCATCCAGGTTTTCATAAAATCTATTATTTGACACTATCTTTCACTTTGGATCATTGTTAAGAATCTCTCCACTCAGTTAAGTCCCTAGAAATGGCAATTAAAGATAAGATTAAAGACACTGTTCTCATAAAGTAGCAGGGTCACTGGTGTTTACCTGCTCATGAATTGACAGTTGACTGAAAAGACGGATTAAGTCAGGCGCAGCTCTTTCTGAACTGCTGTGCCAACCAAAAAGAGTCTGGGCAAGGAGCAGCTGACAATTTGGAATTTTAGAAATGAAGAACGTACAATCAAGTAAGGTTGATTAATATGCTTAAAATTACATACTGTATTCCTTATTCTGAGGATATTTCTACATTATTCCTTATTCTGGGGAACAAAAATACTAAGAGAGGAGCATGGGTTTGCTAATGGTCAAATCTGTCACTCCAATGTCATTCCCCACGGTTTCCCGACACCCACTCTCTGCTTCAGCAAGGTTGATCACTCTTCAGCGCGACCTAGACACATACTCATACAGACATTTTGATTATGTTCATGCTGCTTCCTCTACTGGCAGTGCTTCCTCACCCAGACTTTCCAAATCTCATTCTTCAGCCCAGTTCAATTACTATGTCCTCTTGAGTTTTTTCTTTAATCCTTCAAATTCAACTTGAACTTTAATCACACACAGCTCTATACTAATACAACAGTGAAAAGATTTCTAGTGGTCTCACACATCTGGTTCTTTCTTCTCAATACTTGAGAGGATTACATTTCCTTGCCCCCTTTTTAGATGGGCAGGGCTATGAGACTAGTTCTGGCTAATTGATAGCACATGGAGATGAAGTATGTTTCTGCCCTTTCTGGGGTTTTTAATTGCCAGTGTGGAAAAATCCCTGTCTCTCTTCCCCTTCTCACTAAAATAGATAATGTTCCAAGTGGTAGCTTCCATCAGCCTGAGTCCCAGAACACAGATGAGACGGAATAGTTGTTGTTTAGTTACTAAGCTGTGTCCAACTCTGTTATGACCATGGACTGCAGCCACCAGGCTCCTTTGTTCATGAGATTTCCTAGGCAAAAATACTGGAGTTGGTTGTCATTTCCTCCTTCAGAGGATATTCCAACTCAGGGGAAGATCTCTGCATTGCACAGGCAGGTTTTTACCACTGATCCACCCAGGAAGCTTGAGATGGAATAGAGTCCCCTGCTAAAGCACAAGGGAAATGTAGCATCAGTGAGAAAACAACCTTTGTTGTTTTAAGCCTCTGAAATTTGTGAACGTATGTGGCTTTGTGGGCAGGGCTGTTATTATAACATAACCTAGCTTATTCTAACATAGGATTTATGCTTTTAGAAATCACACATATATTATGCTGTGAAGAGTCTTCACTTACTTCAAACTAAACAAAGATTGATCAGAATATCTACAGTGGGTTAGACAGTGGTCTACACACTGAAGGTACAATGGTGAGAAAATACAAAGTCATTGACCTCATGGGGGTCATGGTCTAGTGAAGGAGATACATATTCATCAAACTATGACATATATAGATGTAAAGTTTAACCAAAGTCAGAGCTTGAAGAAAAGTATATCTGACCTAGTTGGGAGGACTGCGTTGAGATGTCAGGCAAAGCCTTTCTGAGAAACTGATTTTTGAGCTGAGTTACATAGACCAAGAGCAAATTAAGTAAAGACTAGGAATGAGGAGGAAGAGGAGCATTTCAAGCAGAAATAACAGGTACACATGTCCTGAGGTAGACCGTGGGACAGTGGGGAGCATGACCAACATGAGACAAGCAAAGAAACCAGAACGATGGGGACGGACCATACCTTGTAGGCCAAGCCAAGGGTTTTAGACTTTATGATAAAAATAAATGAAATGGAAGCCATGGAAGAATTGTAAGATGGTGGAAGGGGTATCATTGCACCTCACTGTGACACGGGAAGCTCCCTTTCAAGATTAAATTCTGATGTAAAAACTCGTGATACCACTCTTTTGATAGGATCAAAGAAAGACATATATTCTTCATACCGGTGAGGCATTCCGCCATGTGCGGGGTAGAGGACAGCTCCCTGGGAGGAGGTCCAGGCCAGAGAGAGAGAGAGAGAGAGAACAGAGACTGAATAGGCATTCGATAAAGGAGAATCCCCTCCAGCATCATAAAATTTGAAAGAGAGGTCCAGAGAGAGCGTGGACTTGGGGGTGGGTAGAGGCAGAGGAGGGGCTGAAGCTTTACCATGGTGCTGGAAGAAGTGACAGACACAGGCAGGAAATGAGAGTTCGAGATGGTCAGCACTAAATCAAACATCACTAAAGGTCCATGTTTCAGTCTCTGTAGAGGGGGAGCACACAACAGGATTAGTTTTGAACTGCAATGACTTTTTTTCTGGCTACAGCTGTAGACCTTATTGAATTGCACCTCGGTTAGAGGGTATTCCTTATCTGGGCACCAGTGAGGAGGATTTGGTAGTGTTCAGGTGAGAGATGATGAGAGATTAGACTAACCTACTGGTGGTGGAGATAGAAAGGGCCTGGGGCACAAAGTGCTCTACAAACAAATACAACCAGACCATGGCCCCTTTGAAGGCATAGATTCTGAGGGCAGGGTTCAGTATAGGTTCTGACCCCAGTGGCACTTCTCCTAATGGTCCAATTCCTGATACTCTCCTAAAAACTAGCCTGTGATTTTTCCTGTATCTTGACTCTCCCAATTTCACCATGGCCTCCACTGTTATTGAGAGCACTCTTAAACTTGAATTTCTCCATGCTTTGTTGCAAATTAAGCCAGTTCCTCTGGGAAGAGACTAAGAACTATTTATTTTATAGACTGCTTCTCCTCCCAGACAAAATCTCTAAACCACAGCTCTGAAGACAGGGATGGAGGCCATGACAAGCTTCTCTCAGTGGAACTGAGAATGGTCTCACTCTAGAAGCTGAGTTTAGTGATGGCTTGGCGGCAGCAGCCTGATGTTCTCTAGGCTTGCTTCTCCTGGTGCAGAACCACCGTATCAGGAGCCCATGAGAGAGGCATGAGGACCTCAGCATCCTTTGGGGCTGCATACAAGATGCTATCTCCATTCTCCATTCTGGCTGGGGTTGGGGGTAAGGATGGAAGAGGGAGCTCTTCCCTCTCTTCCCCGTGCTCATCCAGGGCTTAATTTTAGCAACAGGCACTGGGGTAGGATAAGAAACACTGAAGCCCTGCTCCTCCTGGGAAGAAAGCCCTCTAGCCAGGAGCTGTCGAGGAAAGGGAGCCCCGCATTCTTGGTTGTACCAGCCAGGAGTAGGGCCTCCAACTTCACTGAACTGGGAAGGAAGTGAGGGGGAGCAATTGTGGTTCTAACAGCACAGGCTTTCACCTTCTTACTGAATTTTTGTATATGTTCTTGTGTAGTTGTTTCTTCTTTTGCTGTTTCTCCTTGGGACCATTTCTAGAGGCTTTTTTTTTTTTTTTAAGTTTCACAGGCTTCTGTGGGGAGTGAAACTAGTCAACAGAGCCCTTCCAGTTGTCCACCAGAAGTTGATCCTCTCCCTATGGCTCCATATTGGGTTGCCCATCCTATACTGATTCTGGGCATTGGCCAAGAGGTTGCTAGGAAACATGATACAAACAGATGCTCACTAAGTGCTTGTTCTGTGAGGCTTGCCCTCTCCTGATGCTAGGAACCCTTTTACCACCATTTGAACAAGCCTGAGCTAGTGTCCTGGGGGGGTGAAAACACAGAGAGGACTCAGCTAGGCCAGGTGTCCCAGACCTCACAGATCAGGCCAAGAAAGGTGGTATTAGGAGAGATAGGAGGACAGAACATGTCAGGTCAGGGATGCTAAAAGCAGTAAATCCTGCTGAGACAGCAAATAAGAGATGTATAGGAAGATTCATTTTATTTGAAGGTACTAAGATTATTGTTCATCTGAATAAGGACCATTTTATTAGTGAAATCAGATAAGAAACAGCATAAAATAGATTCAGGAGTGACAGGAGAGGGAGGGCATAGAGCTAGTGAGACAGGCAAAACTATGGAAAAGTGTGGTTTTGTCAGGGAGCTGAGGAGTGGAGTGGGTTTCCCAGGTGGCTCAGTGGTAAAGAATTCACCTGCAGTACAAGAGATGCTGGTTTGATTCCTGGGTGGAGAAGATTCCCTGGAGGAGGAAATGCCAACCCACTCTAGTATTCTTGCCTGGGGAATCCCATGGACAGAGGAGACCAGTAGGCTACAGTCCATGGCGTTGTAAAGTGTGGGACAAGAATTAGTGACTGAACAAGAAGATACAGAAGACAAAGGGATAATTTTCCCTGTGTATGAATTACTATTATCCTTTCATACAAAGGCTAAGTGCTTTGTCCCAGGTGAGGAAGTCAGTGAATCTTGGAGCTCCTATTCCTACTGTGTCTATTAGACTCTAGATCGAGTAGCTAAAGGAGCTTTTAATCTTTTTTGCTATGGTGCCAACAATAACTGTGTGAACAAACTAATTCAATGAAACTAATATGTGTTTCTCCTACCAGCATTATGAAAGCTCTACTCTTACCCCAACGCATTTTCGTAAGTGGACCATGTTGCTAATTCCTCATTAAGGCCAAGTATATTACTTAGGGAAGAATCTTCATCTATGGTCCAGGCTCCAGTTCTCTTAGTTTCATTGGTAACCTCTTGGCCACTGCCACCTGGCAAGCATCATTTCCTCCTCGGAACCCATGTAAAGAGCTCACCCTGACTGTCCTCAGTACGCTGTACAGTCCCCGTCATCACTTGGTGAGCCCTGTTCTATGGGAGGGGCACACAGCTGGGCTCATGTGTGCAGTATGAAAAAATGGACCAATCCAAATGAAAGTCAGACCCTGATGGATCTGGTTCTGAACTCTGACCCTTTCTCAGATGTTCTGTTTGCCCTCCCCCCAGAGGGAATGATGTTTCAAAATACTAAGTATTCACATTTTATAATATCCAGATACCTTAATCGTACAGTAACAACAAATGTGCAGTTAAGAGTTGCTAGAAACACTTACGCTGCACCGCAGGGACAATGATGGCAACTGAAGGAAATAAGAGAACAAAAAGTAAATGAGGAAATGCAAGAGGGAAGGCCACTGGGGGCTGAACAGCACACTAAGATGACATACCTGCAGGAAAAGTCTGGAAATGGTGCCATGGGGCAGACCCCAGACAGACCCTAACATTGTCCAAGAATGTTGGACATTCCTCCAGGCAATCTGACTAACCGCAGGGCAAACCAGAGAGATGTTAACTTAATGTGGGAGAGTAAAGTATGGAAGACAAGAAAGAGCTATGTGTTCCCTTTCTGGTTTTAACAGATCCTTACTTGAATTATTTTAAAATCTCTGGATAGATTTCAAAAGCTCTCTCTTCTACTTTCTCTAGTTTTAAATACTGTTTGGTCTCAAGAAAGTCATGCACTGGGATTTTATCCAGGTGTATGTCCTATTCGATCACTTTGCAATTCCCTCCTTACTCCCTGGAGATGAAGATACTGTTAAGCATCACTTGTAAGATGACCCTACATGGGCTTGAGTGATTGCTACTTCCTCCCTCATATCTACCTTTCCCCTTCCTGTCTTCTCTCTTCCTCTCTCTCCATCCTTTCTTATTCCCCTCCCCCCTTTCTCCCTCTTTCCTACCACCTTAACCTTCTTTTCTCTGCAGTGTTCATAGAATTTGAACCAGAATGTTTGATCATAAATCCCATGAAATATTGATGACATGAAGTATAACTAACCACCCTGGATGGTATGGATACTTTTTAAAATATGCCCTGTGATCTCTTAAAATGTTAGAGTGCAGAGTTTTCTGAAATGTTATCAACTATATCAATCTATTGAGAATATATCAAATATACCGATGTTTTAAATATATCAAATGTTATCAAATACATCAATCTGTTGAGTATAATCATACCATTATTACTTTACCAGGTTTTCTGTCACTTCTTTTGAAGTATTTAGGAGTAGTTTAGTTAATTTTTCCCAGTTTCTATGTTTTAATACCACATTCCTGGTGCAGCATAAATGGTTGAAATGGCAGTTTGCCATAAGCTTTTCTAGCATTTTGAGAGGAGTGTATCAGAGAAAATATCATTTATTGTTGACTAAAACACTAAAAGATAAAGTAATGACATTTGAATCAAGTGCTTTTCATGAAAAATCACTATAAGCCTATCAGAAAAATATTGAAAACACTTTGGATCACAGCTGAGTCTTTTATTGCAGAGCCTGAATTAGAGTCTGTGCTGTTTTCCATATAGACCAAACTTAAGAGGCAGGATCAAATAAAGATCTGGGATCCTTTAGTCTTCGGATATTTCATATCTGAACACTGAGACAAAGATATGAACAATTTGTATTCAGCTAAAATTGAGCATGGAAGGATCACTTTCCTGTATTTTTTTCCACTCATTTTCTCTTTATACAATTACTGCTTTCATTCTCTCTTTTCTAACATTTGCACATTGTAGGCCATGATAGAGATCTGGTTAAAACATAAAAGAGAAGCATCTTCTATGTGGGAACCATGTACTAAAGTCTGATGACAATAAAGTGATGAGAAGGTGAGGTGACAAAATAATGTTATGGAATTAACAGCCTCACAAAGGAGCCACCTCTCTTTTTTTTTCAAATGAAAATGATGAAAAAAACAATGCAGCAGATTTTAATGTGTGGTCTCCTGAACAAACTGCCCCACGTCTGAGCTGCCTTCCACACTGTAGATGGTCCTGCTGTGGACTTGGGAGCAGCATTCTGGCTAATATCACTCATTCTGGCCAATTTATTTCTCTCTGTTGTCCTTGCTTTCCTGGTGCTGAAACTCAGATACGCTGTTCCTTCTACTAGCCTCAAGTCACAGATAGTAAAACTGGCACAGTGGTGAATGAGCAACCTACAAGGAACCATGGTAGAATCTAATGAGGCAGGTAGAATTAACTCATCCCCACAACTTCTCATGTTTAGCAATTATATTAGAGCAGCGCTGGGAATTAGCTTTTTGCCCGTAAATGGCTAAAGGAAGTTGATACCACCAGGCCTTAGTGAACAAAGAAAAAGATTAATTTTATGTCAAGATTAATTTTTCACAAGTCAGAGTGTTGAAGCAAAAGACTCTCTGAAGTATTTTGCATCTCAAATATGGTAGGCATTGAAGAAGGACACTCACACCTCCCCCCACCCCAAATTCACTTAAAGAAAAGTATTCAAAAGTGAAAGCCATTTTCATCCAGTTGTGGAGTCACTGGAATTTACCAGGACACAAAAATGATGGGTGGACTTCTCTCAATTATGTTATCAGATCCAGGATCTCACTTGCCCTGAGTCATCTAATGTGAAAAGTGACTCATGGAAAGCTCTTTCTAATTGGTGAAACACAATACTATATGCATATTGGGGCTCTTATTTAAATTAATGGCTTATTATGATTTCTACCCTAATGGACCTATAATTCATTGCTGCACTGTGTAAATTGAAGCTCTTTTCAGTTACATCCTGATATTTATTTGGGCTCATCAGAAATCTCTCCTCTTCAAACTATTATTTATAATGTATTTATATGTATTTATAATGTATTTATAATACAATAACTTCCCTGGTATTCTCTTTCTCTCATATCCCTGTTGATATATAAATGAGTTTTGTCCTAGTTTTCGAACAGAAAAGTTTGGATTCTCAAACAAAATGTCAGACTCCTAATAAGGCTTAGTAAATTCTATTTCTAGCTAATGAGATTGACCTGGAAACACAGAATGCCTAGAGGAGTGTCATAGGCCAACAAACTTTGAAACTGGTTGTTCTTTCATTTGGCTATTTTCAAGTCATCTGAAGGTTTTCTGTTCATGAGACAGTGTAATTGTCCAGTACTTTCCTACAGAGAGCACTCTCCAGTCCTTTGAGTATCTTTTTAATGCTCCTTGGAAAGCAAGGCTCAGCAAGTTCTTCCCTTCTCTCTCAATCTGGGTTAACCTGGAAAGGGTAGTCTTTACCCTTCTCAATCCACACTTAAACAGGAGATGAACTCCTGGTTATACAGCCGAGGACTTGGAAGGCTGGGAAGGTTCCTGAGGGTCAGATAATGGGCTCAAGGGCTTAGGTCTACAGAAGGACAAATTGGTCCATCTGTTCCTGTGACTCAGTTACTAGCTTCTCCTTTGAATGGATATTAACAACATCCTGAGTATGGGGAGAAAACTGAAAAAATTGTAGGATCTACATACTTGCTGCTGAATGCTTGTTAAGTTCTCAAAATGTGAAATGCCAATTACAAGCAACTTAAAACTTTCAAAGGCATATTTAAGACGTTTGTTTAGGAAACTGATTTTCAAGGAAATGTTTGACTCTTAAGAGTAACTCCAAAGGAAATTGCAGTGGTAATTTGTAATGTCTAGTATACTAATACATTCTAATAGAGATGTATAAAATAAAATCTTAAATATTAGCTTACTGGTGAGTGTACTTAATAGTGACATAAATGCATCATGAGTGGATCACCTTTATATAAAAGTTGTTATCCAACACTAAAAAATAATCACCACTCTTGAGATATTCTACCAGGTTTTCCCTATGGGTACCTATTATATTTTTGGGATGATATTGTGGTCTGGGTTATGTCTGAATTTACATAGCAATAAGCTAAATTATATGGGAATTCTTTTGTGATTGGGTAATGCTGTATACAAATTGTATATATGGAGAAACTAAAGCAGAGATGAATTACATTATTTTCTTCTCACTGCAGAAATATAGCAGGAAATTGCATGTTCTTCTCTGGGGAATTACAGAGAAAGTAGTCAGTGGTTGTGCACAGTGCAATCCCAATTTTGTGCAAAGACTGTAATGGCTGACTTAATAGTTTGAGCCAGTGAAGAATGAGATATATGGGATGAATAAAAGAGTTTCAGGTTGAAGACTGTGTCAAAAGTTAATAATTACCAAATGAACACTGAGCCCCAACAGCAAGAGCCCTCCACCTAGAGCCTGTGGTTGATAAAGTCACTAATCTATGGATTTAGCCTTTAAAACAACTATAATTTACTTGGGGAGACAAGGCACAAATACAAAACATTAAAAATAAAGTAATTAGATCATTAGCTGCCAGTTCACGAGACAATTTAGTATAAAATAAAGAACACTGAATTGGGAATCATTGTTGTTGCTGTTCAATTGCTCAGTCATGTCTGACTTTTTGTGACCCCATGGACTGCAGCACACCAGGCTTCCCTGTCCTTTACCATCCTCTGGAGCTTGCTCAAACTCATGTCAAGTGAGTTGGTGATACTACCCAACCACCTCATTCTCTGTCATCCCCTTCTCCTCCTGCCTTCAATCTTTCCCAGCATCAGGGTCTTTCCAGTGAATCAGCTCTTCACATCAGGTGGCCAAAGTATTGGAGCTTCAGCTTCAGCATCAATCCTTCCAATGAATATTCAGGACTGATTTCCTTTAGGTTGGATCTCCTTGCTGTCCAAGGAACTCTCAAGAGTCTTCTCCAGAACCTTTCTAATGTACATCAATTCTTTGGCACTCAGCCATCTTTACGGTCCAGCTCTCCCATACATACATGACTACTGGAAAAACCATAGCTTTGACTATACAGATCTTTGTCGGCAAAGTAATGTCTCTGCTTTTTAATATGCTGTCTAGATTTGTCATAGATTTCCTTCCAAGGAGCAAACATCTTTTAATGTCATGGCTGCAGTCACCATTTGCAGTGATTTTGGAGCCCAAGAAAATAAAGTCTGTCACTGTTTCCATTGTTTCCCCATCTATTTGCCATAAAGTGATGTGACTGGATGCCATGATCTTAGTTTTTTGAATGTTGAGTTTTCAGCCTGCTTTTTCACTCTCCTTTTTCACCTTCATCAAGGGGCTTTTTAGTTCCTCTATACTTGCCTCTGCACCACAGGGTGGTGTCATCTGCATATCTGAGGTTATTGATATTTCTCCCAGCAATCTTAATTCCAGCTTGTGCTTTATCCCATCTGGCATTTCTCTGATGTACTCTGTGTATAAGTTAAATAAACAGGGTGAAAATATACAGCCTTGATGTACTCCTTTCCCAATTTGGAACAAGTCCATTGTTTCATGTCTGGTTCTAAATGTTGCTTCTTGACCTGCATACAGGTTTCTCAGGAGACAGATAAGGTAGTCTGATATTCCCATCTCTTTAAGAATTTTCCACAGTTTGTTGTGATCCACACAGTCAAAGGCTTTAGCATACTCAATAACACAGAAGTAGATTTTTTTCTGGAATTCTCTTGCTTTTTCTATTATCCAATGGATGTTCACAATTTGATCTATGGTTCCTCTGCCTTTTCTAAATCCAGCTTGAATATCTGGCAGTTCTTGATTCATGTATTGTTGAAGCTGAGCTTGGAGAATTTTGAGCATTACTTTGCTGGCGTGTGAGATGAGGGCAACTGTATGGTAGTTTGAACATTCTCTGGCACTGCCTTTCTTTGGGATTGGGATGAAAACTGACCTTTTCCAGCCCTGTGGCCACTGCTGAGTTTTCCAAATTTGTTGGTATGTTGAGTGTAGCACTTTCATTCTAATCCTGCTTAGCCTTGAACCAGCTACCTTAGTTACCTTGATCATGTTATGATTTCCCTGGGCCTCAATCTTCCTACCTAGTTAGAGGCAACATTTATTGAATGCTCACTACAAGTGCCAGTCATCTTAAACATATTTTCTCACTTCATTCTCAAACACCACCCTAGGAGGTAGGGAATATTCAATTATTGGAACCCATTTTTATTCATAAGGAAACCAAAGCAAAACAAGGTTAAGTAATGCATCCTGGATTATGTTGCTAGTATGTGGCAGAGGTTCAAATCTGTATTATCAGACAGAAGCTGTTATGGAAGCATTAGAATTGTGTGTGTGTGTGTGTGCATGTGAAAGACAGAGAATAAAAGTGTATGAGAAAGAGAGAGAGGATGAATGTCTGATGGGTTTTTCTGGTTGTGTTACATGATGTATGATCTCTTTCATGATAAAAGATTTCCAACTCTCTGGACAAACTATAAGATACAATGAGATTCTGCTCAGGTCGCATGCCTATAGAGACACCATTCCTGAGCCTACCTCAATAACCATGTGGACCTGACTCTCCATGTCAAACACACATATATTACTTTTGACATACAGAAACAACTTTCCCATAGAAAGTCACCTGCTGTGATTTGTATATTAGATGACATAAAGTACCCACTCACTATATCCAGAAAACTTGTTTTTATATAGACTTCAGTTAGAGAGATTTTCATTTTCAGTTCAGTCAGTTCAGTCACTCAGTTGTGTCCAGTTCTTTGCGATCCCCTGGACTGCAGCACACCAGGATTCCCTGTCTATCATGAACTCCTGGAGCCACCCAAACTCATGTCCATTGAGTCAGTAATGCCATCCAACAATCTTATCCTCTGTCATCCCCTTCTCCTCCTGCCTTCAATCTTTCCCAGCATCAGGGTCTTTTCAAAGGAATCAGTTCTTTGCATCAGGTGGCCAAAGTATTGGAGTTTCAGCTTTAGTATCAGTCCTTCCAATGAATATTCAGGACTAATTTCCTTTAGGATGGACTGGTTGGATCTCCTTGCTCTCCAAGGAACTCTCAAGAGTCTCTCCAACACCACAGTTCAAAAATATCAATTCTTCAGCATTCAGCTTTCTTTATAGTCCAACTCTCACATCAAAACACAACTACTGGAAAAACCATAGCCTTGACTAGACGGACCTTTGTTGGCAAATTAATGTCTGCTTTTTAATAGGCTGTCTAGGTTGGTCATAGCTTTTCTTCCAAGGAGCAAGCATCTTTTAATTTCATGGCTACAGTCGCCATCTGCAGTGATTTTGGAGCCCCCAAAAACAAAGTCTGTCACTGTTTCCATTGTTTCTCCATCTATTTGACATGAAGTGATGGGACCAGATGCCATGATCTTTGTTTTCTGAATGCTGAGTTTTAAGCCAACTTTCTCACTCTCCTCTTTCACTTTCATCAAGAGGCTCTTTAGTTCTTCACTTTCTGCCATAAGGGTGGTGTCATCTGCATATCTGAGGTTGACATTTCTCCCTGCAATCATTATCTAACAGTCATTCCTCATATATAAGACATCCTTATATACAAGTCACTGGTGGCTTGTGTTTTGCTTGGTTTATATTACTTTAAAGGGAAACATGGACATATCTAAATTTAAATCTATAATGATAGCAGAGACATTATAGTTAAATTTATATGTGATTAATGAACATATGAACATGTTTTTGTACTGACTGTTTCAAATATTAAAGTTTCTTTGAGTAACATTTTTCAAAATAGAGAGTAGAATACAGCACTGCTCTAACTGTATCTACCCTAAATGTTATTTGCATTAAGAAATCTTGAGATTTTGGGGTTCTTTATTCATGTCTCATTTTAAAGGTCATACTTTTCTGGTTTTTGGTCTGTATGTTCCACAGTATCTTTGGATAAATGCCACACATCTTTGATCTAAGGCCACCAACAGACTATGCACCAAGGTATATGGTTCAATATCTTCAGCCCAGTAATGAGTTAGTGTTAGCTCCATCTTTTTTTCTGATGAGGGCAGATAAAAATATAAGAGGAGATTTCCAACTACTATAATATATAGTGGTTATATAAACTCATACTAAGAAAACATATTTTATAAATGATTTAAATTATTTTATAATTCAGTCCTCAGTTCAATTCAGTTCAGTTCAGTTGCTCAGTCTTGTCCCACTCTTTGCGACTCCATGAATCACAGCATGTCAGGCCTCCCTGTCCATCACCAACTCCTGGAGTTCACCCAAACTCATGTGCATCAAGTCGGTGATGCCATCCAGCCATTTCATCCTCTGTCATCCCCTTCTCCTCCTGCCCTCAATCCTCAGTAAATATTTATAATGGTTATAAAATAAAATGCTAGATTTTTTTGGATTGAAGGCAGATATCTTCTTTGTCTTAGTGTTTCTGGAACACAGATACTCAATTTTTGTTGAATTAATGAATGAATACATGAATAGATAAATATCTAACCATGATTAGAATAAGAAGTGCAAGTAGTCATGTCAGACTCTTTGCAACCCTATAGACTCGTCTAGTCAAGGCTATGGTTTTTCCTGTGGTCATGTATGGATGTGAGAGTTGGACTGTGAAGAAGGCTGAACGCCGAAGAATTGATGCTTTTGAACTGTGGTATTGGAGAAGACTCTTGAGAGTCCCTTGGACTGCAAGGAGATCCAACCAGTCCATTCTGAAGGAGATCAGCCCTGGGATTTCTTTGGAAGGAATGATGCTAAAGCTGAAACTCCAGTACTTTGGCCACCTCATGCGAAGGGTTCACTCATTGGAAAAGACTCTGATGCTGGGAGGGATTGGGGGCAGGAGGAGAAGGGGACGACAGAGGATGAGATGGCTGGATGGCATCACTGACTCGATGGATGTGAGTCTGGGTGAACTCCGGGAGTTGGTGATGGACAGGGAGGCCTGGCGTGTTGCAGTTCATGGGGTCACAAAGAGTCGGACATGACTGAGCGACTGAACGGCCACAGCTTTAGCAATAGCTACTGTTAGTAGACAGAAGAAAAGAAAAATCAAGGGATAATCCTTAGGATTGTAAGAAGTAAATAAAATATTTTCCCATGTATTCAGATAAATTTACACTTCAATTTTGCTTCCACTATCAATAAAATATGTCAAAGGTAAAAAGTCTGAAATACTCTCAAACACATTTGCAATTTAGAGTAGTGGTAAAGGGTATCAGGAACTAAAGTATAGTGCATGCATGTGGGCTAAGTCACTTCAGTCATATCCAACTCACTGTGACCCTATGGAGTATAGCTCTGGTGCTAGTCTTAAAGAACCTTCCTGCAAATTCAGGAGATGTAAGAGAGGTGGGTTCAATCCCTGGGTCAGGAAGATCCCCTGGAGAAGGAAATGGCAACACGTTCCAGCATTCTTGCCTGGAGAATGATATAGACAGAGGAGCTTGGCAGACTACAGTCCATAGGGTCGTAAAGAGTCAGACACAAGTGAAGTGTCTGAGCACATAAGCATGCACATAAGCACGCGTGCATGCACTTACTACAGCCTGCCAGGCTCCTCTGTCCTTTGGGATTCTCCAGGCAAGAATACTGGAGTGGGTCACCATTTCCTTCTCCAAAAGTATAGTAGCCAACAACCTTTTGTTTTTCCAATACGGACAGTTAAAAATCTAAAATATAGGTATCATCTAGTATCACCATAATTTCATAGAAGAAAGACAATTTAAAAACCAAAAATGTCGATGTATGAGACAGGTACTCAGGGCTGGTGCACTGGGATGACCCAGAGGGATGGGATAGGGAGGGAGGTGGATGGGGGGTTCAGGATGGGGAACACAGAACACATGTAAACCCATGGCTGATTCCTATCAATGTATGGCAAAAACCACTACAATATTGTAAAGTAGTTAGCCTCCAACTAAAATAAATAGATTTTTTTAAAAAAGGAAAATTCCATGGACAGAGGAGCCTGGCAGGCTATACAGTCCAGGGGGTTGCAAAGAGTTGGACACAACTGATAGACCGTGCACACACACACACACACACAAAACCCAAAAATGTTGGATGGATATAAGCTCATAATTCAAGTCATTTCCGTAACTGAATAAATTTAGCTTTGTGAAAGATTCATGATGTTGTCTAGTTTCTGATTTTGGAGGCTGCCAATGAAAACTTCACCATCCACTGGCACCAGTCTTTGTACTGGCATTGGGAACCACCAAACATCAGGCCATGACAGCCACATTTATGGCTAATTTTTTCTGAAAGCAGATGTAACCTAGATTTTGCAGGCCCCTACTTTTTTACTACAATTACACAGAGGTCATATTCAGCAGCTCATTGTATCCTTCCTAAAATAAATCCAATTCTACAACTCATTGGGACCTTATTTTCTCTAAGGATTATAAGAATATAGAAAAACAGTTTTACCACACATACCACACAAGAAAGCTTTATAAATATCCCCTTTAAACGTCTCTGCTCCTCCCCCAAATCATCTCTGAATGTCAAATCCTCACCTTTCCTTTCCCTCTGGACCTTTAAATCCACAGTCCATAAAATCCATACACCTCCACACCCCCAACACTGCCTCATTGCTTTTGGCCCTAAACTTTTATGTCTCACTCAATAAAACCCTGAACTGGCAGTAGATAGCCTACCTCCACTCACCCATAGCAGATTGTTTTATGTAAAGATAAATTTATAGATTTTACATCATCTATAGTGTGAGGGGAATGACTGACATTTCCCTCACAGAAAGGTGGGGTCTATTTCTCTCTCTTTGAATCCAAGATAAAGTTCGTGGCTGATCCAACTTAATAATAACATATGATCTTAATATAAAATGTCTGATCTAATTGATGCTCTAAAGATTCCAAGGTTATGTCATAGAAAGGACTCTGCTTCTAACAGGCTATCTCTCTCTGGGATGCTTGCTCTAGGATCCCAGCTGCTATGCTGTGAAGAAGCTCAGACTAGCCCTGAGAGAGAGAATATATGGAGAAAAACTGAAGTCTCTTGTCTACACCTGCATCAATCACCAGTCATGTGAGTGAATGGCCTTTCAGATGATTCCAATCCCCAACCTTAAGAGTCATTAGCTGGGGCCTTAAACGTTACAGAACAGAGACCAGTCATTTCCTCTCTACCTTGGTCAATTTGCTAACTTGCAGAAAACCTGAGAGATAATAAAATATTATTGTTTTAAATCACTAAATTTTGAGGTAGTTTGGTATGAAGATAACAAATACAACCTCTTAGAAAGGAGCTCGTGACCATCTAACATTCCGCATATCCTCACCTGGTGTAAAGAGGGCATATTCATGTTTTGCCATCTTCTTTGCTAAGTGAAGTGTAAGTTGCTAAGTCGTGTCCGACTCTTTGCGACCCCATGGACTATACATATACATTCCATGGAATTCTCTAGGCCAGAATACTGGAGTGGGTAGGCATTCCCTTCTCCAGGAGATCGTCCCAACCCAGGGATTGAACCCAGGTTTCCCGCATTGCAGGCAAATTTTTACTAGCTGAGCCAAGAGGGAAGCCCCTTCATTGCTAAGGTGAAGTGAAGTCACTCAGTTGTGTCCGACTCTTTGCAATCCCGTGGACTGTAGCCCACCAAGCTCCTCCATCCATGGGATTCTCCAGGCAAGAATACTGGAGTGGGTTGCCATTTCCTTCTCCAGGGGATCTTCCCAACCCAGGGATTGAACCCAGGTTTCCCGCATTGCTGGCAGATGCTTTAGCCTCTGAGCCACCGGGGAAGCCTGCTTTTTAAATATTCACCGAATAAGTTCTGGTCTCATACATTTATAAGGTAATATTTGTTCTAGCCATTCATATAGAAATATTTTCAATTCTTCTAGAGATTGTTTAATGTTCATATCATAAATGTGAGATTTGGAATCATGTCCTAGTTATGCAGAGGAGAAAAACTTCAACTGTAAATTATATTTTGCTAATGAAATGCATCAAAGATATTTATCTGTTAAATATTCATTTTCTGTAGAATTTTCAAACCATAAAAATGAAGCATTTATATTATCACCTTAAGTTTAATTCATATTTTTCACAAGGTAAAGAATAACTTTGCTGGAGCCAACTAAAGTCCTCATTAGCATCCATTTGATAAAACTGAAAATAACACTGAACATTATTTGATCATAAAAGCAACTCTTAATGTTGCAGAATATATTTTTCAGTAAGCTTGGAAATTTACATTTACTACCAAGTGAAAGTGGAGAGTAAAAAAGTTGGCTTAAAGCTCAACATTCAGAAAACGAAGATCATGGCATCCGGTCCCACCACTTCATGGGAAATAGATGGGGAAACAGTGGAAACTGTCAGACTTTATTTTTGGGGCTCCAAAATCACCGCAGATGGTGACTGTAGCCATGAAATTAAAAGACGCTTACTCCTTGGAAGGAAAGTTATGACCAACCTAGATAGCATATTCAAAAGCAGAGACATTACTTTGCCAACAAAGGTCCATCTAGTCAAGGCTATGGTTTTTCCAGTGGTCATGTAAGGATGTGAGAGTTGGACTGTGAAGAAGGCTGAGAACCGAAGAATTGATGCTTTTGAACTGTGGTATTGGAGAAGACTCTTGAGAGTGCCTTGGACTGCAAGGAGATCCAACCAGTCCATTCTGAAGGAGATCAGCCCTGGGATTTCTTTGGAAGGAATGAAGCTAAAGTTGAAACTCCAGTACTTTGGCCACCTCATGCGAAGGGTTCACTCATTGGAAAAGACTCTGATGCTGGGAGGGATTGGGGGCAGGAGGAGAAGGGGACGACAGAGGATGAGATGGCTGGATGGCATCACTGACTCGATGGATGTGAGTCTGGGTGAACTCCGGGAGTTGGTGATGGACAGGGAGGCCTGGGGTACTGCGGTTCATGGGGTTGCAAAGAGTCGGACACGACTGAGTGACTGAACTGAACTGAACATAATTTCACAGTTCTCAATCTATTTCTGGCAAGATATTACAATGAATGAGTTGGCCCAGTGCTTGTCATATTATTTATATTGCTCACAGTACTATAAATTACAGGGAATGTTGTGGACATTTGTAATATTACATACATAACACAGCTGTATAAATGATAATGAAAAGGTAGCAATAATTTTCCATTTGCTTTACCTATACAGGTGACACAATGGTAAAGAATGAAGGAGATGCAAAAGACACAGGTCAGGAAGATCCCCTAGAATAGGAAATGGTGACTCACTCCAGTATTCTTGCCTGGAAAACTTCATGAACAAAGGAGATTTGTGGGCTACAGTCCATGGGGTCACAAATAGTTGGATGTGACTAAGCATGCATGCACTTCCATACAATTTAAACTATATATTTCAGAATAAGGGAAAAATGTAGCAAGGTTTAGTGAAAGGAAGAATGACTCAACAGATATACTAAATGTGGACTTAACTAAATGCTCAATTCCGTGGAAAGCTTTAATATCCTTAAAGAGAGAAAGGAAAAGCAAGAAACAGTGTAATAAGAATTACTATGGCCATATCTTTGAGAAGAACTGGACATGTGTAAAAAGGAAGCTATCTTCCAAATTATTTTAGCCTATGAAGCCGACATTCTGGTTCAGGATTATTGAACTATATTACGGCAGTTTTCCGATTATCATTCAGCATAAAATAATGTGTTCAGGAGGGTGATTCAGGCCCAAAGATAGTGGTGAAAAGCAGGAAAGACTAAAAAGTTGGAAGTGGATGTTATTAATAAAACTAGCAAATCTAAATATATTTTAGTTCAGACTGTGGCACTAACACAGAATAAGTCTTGTTCCCAAAGACTCAGTTGCAAAATGTCACGGCCCTGAAGGTACGCTCCTTATCTTCCAAGATTTTACTACAGTACTTAGTGAGTGATCACTTTTCAGAGAGATTCAGAAGAATAACATATATGTGCTGCAAGCTTTTTTCTTTTCAGTTTCCATAGTGAAGATTAGTGATCACCTGCATTAAGTAAGCTTATGCATGTGATGATACACAGGACAGTATCTAGAATATAAAGGATGCACAAAAAATTTGTTTAAATATCTTCTATCAGAAATTATATAATAGGTATCTGGAACTCAGATACCTGTAATAAACCTAGCAGAATATATTCTCTGAAACAGGACATTTTCCCCAAAGTGGAAATTAGAAATTTTCCAAACACTTTGTGTATATAAGTATTTGTAATGGTGAAAAATTTGAAATAATCTGGTGCAGGACATTAAAGCAATAAAATATTAATCTACACACTAATCATTATCTGGAAGAATTTTTTATGATTCCAAACAATACATTAAGAAAGTTAAATAAAAATACTAAGTGAATTGCCATAGATTTGTAATAGAACTATACTAATCAAAATACTGTGGTATTGGCATAAAAACAGACATATAGATCAATGGAATAGAATAGTGTCCAGAAATAAACCCATGCATATATGGGCAATCAATTTTTGATGAAGTTGCCAAAAGTACACAATGTGGAGAAGAGTCTCTTCAAAAATTGGAAAAACTGCATATTCACATGCAAAATAATTAAATTGGACCCCTATTTTACACAATAAACAAAAATCAGTTCAAAATGGATTAAAAGAGTTGAATATAAGAACTGAAACCATAAAACTCTCAGAAGTAAACTCTTGACATTAGTTTTTTAGATTTGACAGCAAAAAGAAAGACAAAATAAAAATAAACGTGTTGGAACTACATCAAACTAAAAAACTGCATAGCAAAGAAAATCATAAACAGAATGAAAAGACAATTGATGGAATGGGAGAAAATATTTCCAAACCAGATATCTGATAAAGGGTTAATATCCAATATTAAAAGGAACTCATACAACTCAATAGGAAAAGAATAAATAAATACGAAATGGGTGAAGAACATAGACATTTTCCCAAAGAAGACATACAAATGGCCAACAGGTCCCTGAAAGATGTGAAATATGCAAATGCAAACATAAGTGTGAGCTATCACCTTGCACCTATTAAGATGCCTACTATCAAAAATATAAGAGGTAAATGCTGATGAGGATGTGAAGATGAGGGAATCCTTATACACTGCAGGTGAGAATGTAAACTGGTACAGCCACTGTGGAAAACAGTATCAAGGTTCCTCAAATTAAAACTAGAACTACTATATGGTCCAGCAATCCCACCTGTATATCCAAAAAGAAATGAAATCATGATCCCAAAGATATACGAGTACTTCCATGTTCGCAGCAGCATTATCCGCAATAGCCTACTCATGGAAACAACCTAAATGTCCGTCAATGGGCAAATGGATGAAGAGAATGTGGTATAAATACAATGGAATATTATGTGGGCCTTTTTTTAAAAAAAGGAAATCCTATTATGTGATGAACCTGAAAAGCATTATGCTAACTGCTGCCCACCAGGGATTCTCCAGGCAAGAATGCTGGAGCGGGTTGCCATTTCCTTCTCCAGGGGACCCGACCCGGGTCTCAGGCATTGGGGGCAGATGCTTTAACCTCTGAGCCAGTGATAGCTTATTTTATAAACTTTAAAGAAAATAGCATTGCTTTTTAAAAGCCATAGGTTGGAAGAATTTTAATAAACTGAGAATAAGTTCACAATAAGTTCACAAGTGGAAAAAATGGTTACATTAAGTTGAAAATAGGAAGGTCTAGATTGATTCTGCATAACTAGGACATGATTCCAAATCTCACATTTATGATATGAACATTAAACAATCTCTAGAAGAATTGAAAATATTTCTATATGAATGGCTAGAACAAATATTACCTTATAAATGTATGAGACCAGAACTTATTCGGTGAATATTTAAAAAGCAGGCTTCCCCGGTGGCTCAGAGGTTAAAGCGTCTGCCAGCAATGCGGGAAACCTGGGTTCAATCCCTGGGTTGGGAAGATCCCCTGGAGAAGGCAATGGCAACCCACTCCAGTGTTCTTGCCTGGAGAATCCCAGGGACAGGGGAACCTGGTGGGCTGCCGTCTATGGGGTCGCACAGAGTCAGACACGACTGAAGCGACTTAGCAGCAGCAGCAGCAGCAGATTGATTCTGGTACTTGGTGATGGACAGGGAAGCCTGGCATGATTCAGTTCATGGGGTTGCAAAGAGTCGGACACGACTGAGCAGCTGAACTGAACTGAAGTGAAATAAGCTAGATAGGGAAAGACAAATATCAGTTGGTATCTTCTATAAGCAAAGTCTTCAAAAAAAGCTGAAGTCATAAAAATAAAGAGAATGGCGCTCACCAGAGTTGGGGGGAATAGGGAAAGGTTAGCAAAAGGGCATAAACTTTCAGTTAAAAAGGAATAATTCTGAGGATTTACTATACAGGGCTTCCCTGGTGGCTCAGAGATGGTAAAGAGTCTGACTACCATGCAGGAGACCTGGATTCAACCCCTGGGTTGGGAAGATCCCCTGGAGAAGGGAAGTATTCTTGCCTGGAGAATTCCATAGACAGAGGAGCCTGGTGGGCTACAGTCCACGGGGCTGCAAAGAGTTGAACATGACTGAATAACAAAAACTTTTAAAATTATATAAATACATATAATGTATTCATGTATAATTTATGTCCATATAATGTATTTACATTAAGACTTTAAATTATATAAGTACATATAAAATGTAAAGGAATATAAAAGATTAGTAGTACTTTTCTCTGAGAAGTATGATAAAATTATTTAAATTTTTTATACTTTTGTATATTTTCCAAATTTTCCACAGTGAACATGCCTTGTGTAAATAAGTTTTTAAAAAAATAACTGATTTCTAAGATTTCAACAGAAATATATACAGATTTCCCCCTGTAGACTGGTATAAATTTTAAAACAAAGCAAATACACAGGAATAAAAATATATTAAAGTGTTTGCAATTTTTACAATCAAACTGTCTTTTATATGCCTACTCTAAAATCTTCATGGACATATTTAATAAATGAAAGTTAGCTATACATGCTTGAAGATGCAGAAACTCTGGGATAGTTGTGCCTCAGGGGAGGGACTGAAAAATAGAGAATCTAGAGTCAGAAAATGATACTCTACCTTCTTGTTTGAATTTTTATCACATGCCCATAACATTAACAAAAATTAAAACCTTATGTATAATCATAGTCGACAGGAGTAAGTGTCCAATCCATCTAGCTAGTGATCATTTCAGTTTTAGCAGGTATTTCCCCTAGGCAATGTTTGCTTGGCAATTCGACTGGCATGTGCCGCCGGAGGAGCAAATCAGTTGTTCTGTTCAGTGGGTGCCTGCCAACTCACAGGAACACGCTGCCCCATCCAAGTCCATTCCTCTGCTCAAAATAGGAAGGAAATCCCCTAGGAATATCACAGAAATTGGCCTGCGTCTGCTCAGGCTTTCAGCTTTCAAGATACTGCAGGGATTCCTCAGTGCCTTTTTGGCCACGCCTGAGAATTACACCCACAATGGTTGAGGGGATTGTCTTGCTTAATATTCTCTCCCACTCATTTTAATCATGACATGAGCCAGCTATGAAGACTGCCTCTCTGTAGCAGGTAGGTGCTGGGCTGTTTCTCATGCTGTTCCTCTTCCTACTGCTGCCATCCTTTTTATCCTCCCATAGGGGAAGGTCTCGGAGAAGGCGATGGCACCCCACTGCAGTACTCTTGCCTGGAAAATCCCATGGACAGAGGAGCCTGGTAGGCTGCAGTCCATGGGATCGCAAAGAGTCGGACACGACTGAGAGACTTCACTTTCCCTTTTCACTTTCATGCATTGGAGAAGGATATGGTAACCCACTCCAGTGTTCTTGCCTGGAGAATCCTAGGGATGGGGGAGCCTGGTGGGCTGCCGTCTGTGGGGTCACACAGAGTCAGACACAACTGAAGTGACTTAGCAGCAGCAGAGGAAGGTCTTCCATTATACAGAACCTCTCCTTCCTTATAACAATCCCTCCCACCTGCCCAAAGTTCCCTTCATTCAGACCTCCCTTCTCCCTGGAAGATGTATCACCAAATGGGATCAACATGTTTTCTTTGTGGGGCTGCTGCTACGTATTAAAAGGAGTAGTTGGATGTCTTTGTATTCTGTTCTCTAAGCCCTCTTGTGTTGCAATCAGAGGAGGTTTGTGCTTTACTTCCTCATTGACAAAGGTATTTGATACTTTTTCGGAAAGAACATTAAGAGTTCACCTCAAAGACCTCTTGCGTTTTTAAGCCTCACAATCAAGATAGAAAGTCAATGGATTCGAGTTTGAATTGAACAATGGTACAGAAGCAAGAGTCCTAAATCTCGGTGAGTGCTCTAGGTCTTGGGTGACAGGAAACTGAATAATAAAGCAGATGGTCATCACATCAATAGCACATTGACTTATTGTTTTTAGTCACTAAGTCGTGTCTGACTTTTTGTGACCACGTGGACTGCAGCATGCCAGGCATTCCTGTCCTTCACTATCTCCCAGAGTTTGCACAAGCTCATGTCCATAGAGGCAGTAATGCCATCCAACCATCTCATCCTCTCTTGCCCATTCTCCTCCTGCCCTCAATCTTTCGAAACATCAGGGTCTTTTCCAATGAGTCAGCTCTTCACATCAGGTGGCCAAAGTATTAGAGCTTCAGCTTCAGTAACAGTTCTTTCAATGAATATTCAGGGTTGATTTCCCTGAGGATTGACTGGCTTGATCTCCTTGCTCAAGACTTACAACAGGAGAAAATGAGTTTGGGGTGGGCCCAAGCAAGTATTATGTTAAATTAAGCAACAGTTTTCAGTCCACAAGATAGTTCTGGGGCCCCTACCACTTGGAGACAAGCTGTTGCCTCCCCGTCACCCTCTTCTACAAAGACTCCAGCTCCTGGAGCCTATCAGTCCAGTACCTGAGTCTGTTGTAGCCTGGGCTGTACCTCTACCATAGCAGAGATATAATTTTTTCTTAATTTATTTAATTAAAAAATTTTTACTATTGGAATAAATTATTTATATAAATTTATCATTTATAATTTCAATTATAATTAAATTAAAATTTAATTATAATTTAAAATTAAATTTAAAATTAATAATTTATAATTACTCTACAATAAAATTAAAAAATAGAGACAATAAAATAATACACAGACAAAAGTGTATGGAAAAAGTCCATAGAATTATGTTGGGTACATTATGACTTTTAATATCTGTGATATTTGTGATATATGCCAACTCAAATTTTTAATTTGTCACTTCTTTTCTCATGTTCAGTACCTACTTTGGACCTGACTTACAGTATACTAACAATATTTTTTCTCTTAAAGAGGACACCATTACTGAGTAGCTTTAGGCCTAGGCCTCAGGTGTCCTCTCCCCTCAAATCTGCATCTGCTCTGTAGAGGAGCCAAGATGACTGGAAAGCAGGAAGGGTAACATGCGTATAACTGGCCTCTGGAGACCTGGAGAAGCCGAGGCCTTAGACAAGCAGACACAATTAGAGTCACATTTCCTAAGAGGGAAAAAAGCATTAAAGAATAGCAAAGAGAGGCTTGGCTCTAAAAGGTCATACTGCATTTCCTCTCTATCTTTGTTTATTAACATGTGGGCAATTGAAGCTCTTTCTACATTCTATTCCTGGCCCAATTATACTTTCATTCTCCATCTTGGCCAAAAATCTCAGAATTTTGAGAGCCAGACTAAATTCCCCTTTTCCCAATAACATTCTAAGTTCCCAAGACTTCATTTCATGGACTTGAAGATTTTAACTAAAATGCTTTTCAATCTTGAAATAAGAGTGAATAACCACTCTTGCTTCATACCTGTCCACTTCCACTTTTATGTACGCACCCATACTCACAACACTTGTATACCCTGCTCTGCTCTCCCAGCAGCCTAGAGAAGGGAATTTTTACTAGAATACAATGTCATCAATCCATACCAAAAGCAGGAAAATAACAGAACTTAGAAACAGGCTGGTTTTGAGCGTACTGATTCTTTATCGTAATTTAGCCTTAGAATCAAAAAGATTAGTCTCTCTCAAATTTAAAAACTTTATTTTGAAATAAGTGTCCTTAAATTTTTCTATTTGGCTTTTCATTCTAATCTTTCCATTCATATACTCTATATTAATAGTTAGATGGACTTTTCCCCTAATTTAAGGTGGGCCTTTGTTAAAAATGTAGTATCTTCTTCCTTCTGCTCAGGTGAGAAACACAGTCCTATTTAGCGAGGGGTGACTTGCTCCATGCATTGTATTTTTTTTTTCCATTTTGATAAGATTCTTTTTAAAGTATATTTTGTGCTTCCCTCTTAAATAAGGAATACAAAATATACAGACATTTCTCAATACACTGCTATAATTATTAATATAATTGTAGTGGATAAGTATTTTTGTCACCTCCAAATCTTCATCCAAAATCCCACTCTCAGTGAGATCTTGCCTAGTCACTCTATCTAAAATATCCCCTATTTTCACAGCAGCACTATTTATAGTAGCCAGGACAGGGAAAGAACTCAAATGCCCATCAATAGATGAATGGATAAAGAAGACGTGGTACATATGTATAATGAAATACTACTCAGCCATTAAAAAGAATGAAATAATGTCATTTGCATCAACATGGATGTAATTAGATATTGTCATACTAAGTGAAGTCAGACAAAGACCAATATCATATATCACTTATATGTGGAATCTAAAATATAAGACAAATGAACCTATCTACGAAACAAAACAGACTGCTGACACAGAGAACAGACTTAGGATTGCCGAGAGGAACAGGGTTGAGGGAGGGATGGAGTGGGCGGTTGGCTTAGTAGATGGAATCTACTATATAGAGCATGGATAAACAGCAAGGTCTTACTATACAAAACAGAGAACTGATTTCAATATCCTATGATAAACCATGATGGAAAAGAATATAAAAAATATATATTTGCATCACCAAATCACTTTGCTGCACAGCAGAAATTAACACAATATTGTAAATCAACTATACTTACATTAAAAAATGATTAAAAGAAATTCCAACCTCTCCAGATATGTCACATCCATTTCCCTATCACTTACTCACTAAAATGTAAGATCTATAAGAGCAGAAATATTTGTGTACTCTATCTGAAGACACTGTACACAATCTTATCCCATGGGAGAAAGAGCTATGCCTCTTTATGCCTTTGAATGACAGGCATCACCCTTGTCCCAGAGATGGTACTCGACCATGCTGGTGAGTGAGAAGATGGGTGTGTAAGCACTGTAGTAGTGTCAATTTTGTTCTTCTCCCTGCCACAGGAAACAGATGATTATGGTCTCCTAATTGACTCAACCTCTTGATAAGCTGTCCACTTAGTAACTGCTAACAGTCTAAGTCAATGGTCAGCAAACATTTTCTCTAAAGGATCATAGAGTAAATATTTTAGTCTCAGCAGGCCAGGTGGTCTCCTTCTCAACTACTTCACTCTGCAGTGTGTGGTGTACTCCAAGAAAACTTTGTCTATGAAACAGGTGGCAGGCAGGATTTGGCCTGTCGGCCCTAATGTGCCAACCCTGGTCAGGAATTTGTTTTTCTGCATCTTACCTCATCTTCTAAGCAGAAGTGAAATAGACCTATTCCAAGCCCCCCAAAAGTGGTACATCTCCTCCTTCTGCAGATGTACATGTGTAGCCCTATTGACTCACAGAATCTTTGATTCTTCACAAATGAGGATCTTCTTCATTACACCCACCTCACCACTGAATCCCCAGGTCACTACTAGTTAATGACATAAAATCATCTTAGAAAGACCAGGAAAGCCAATAGTAGAAATAAAAAAATAAATAAATAAAGTCTCTCAGCTCTAGACAACACATGATTTTTATTCCCGTATGTTTCAAATGACATCATTGTCCCATGATCTCTCCAAGAAAAGTATATCAGAATTGTCTTCTTCTGGAGCATTATTAGAAAGATAAACTCTAAAAGGTGAAAAAATGCACATCCTTATGTTTACTAAGACCCATATTTTTAATTGTGTAGTTGATATATTTCTCTCTCAGGAGCATAGGCCTATATCACTCAAGCAATCTTTTGTTTGCTTATGCTTACAAAATGCTCCCATGGGGATAATTGCAATGCAAATTAGAAGTCATCCGAGGACAACTTTATTTTATTGTTGTGATGTGAGGTTAATCGAAGTAGTCAGTCATTTTCCAGGATAAAATGTCCTTTAAATATGAGAAGTGGTACCAATTCCAAGTTTTTGAAAATGTCATCCAATTTGGTTTTTCTAGTCAATTAATAGACTCTAATGGGGGGCTGAATAAGGTCTTTTTTCTAAAAATAATAGTTCTCAAATTGTTAAAGCAACAATAATGTGGCAGTTTAATAACATGTCTTGTTGTTATGTGACAACACATTATTTTGAATGGGCAAGGGTTTTAGTTAGTGGTGATAATTTTTAACAATGAAATCTAACTAACTTTAGGTGACTACTGTTCTGGCAGATTTTTCCCGGTATTTAAGATATTCCTAGGAGAGATCTTTCATATTTGTTAAAGGTGCTTTAACTCTTTCAGGACAACAAGGCCAAGACCATCTCTCAATGAAGATGTAGCTTCCTAACTGGTAAATTAGGCTCCAGGTTGGGGCAGGGCAGGGGGAGAATCTTTATGGAGAGTCATCCTGGAGTTTTCTCAGGATCTCAAATGCCCAGGAACCCTCATCACCCATGTCTCTTTCATCCCAGGAAAGGGTTACTTCAGAAAAATAATCTTCAATTCATGTCTGAATATTTTAGATAAATGTAGACATCAACAGGGCCTTCTTTAGAAAGAGGGGAGTCACTTCAGGCAGATATCAGAGAAGTACAATGATCTCAAAGGAAGAATACTGAAGCCAGATGTTTTAAAACTATTCCAATTGGATTTTTTGTTAAGCAACCAGATGTTTCTCAGTTATAAGAAACAGTACTGGATATGCATTTAATAATCTGAAGAATTTGGAAAATTCAAATACCCATCCATTTCTTCTCACAGTTCCACCATTAACATTGAAACAAGCCGTTAAGTTAATTAAAATGACTCCCATCTCAAGAAGAATGGCCTTAATAGAGCCTTTCCATTTGACTAGAGCAGACATCCTGAAAATAAATGTTAATCTAGGAGGGAAAGTGGCAGAACAATACAAATTCTGAAGCACAGAATTATAATTGAGATTTAAAAGCTGTGAATATAATTAAGATAGTATAATAAGGTAGATAGGGAACCAAGAAGGAAAGATTGTTCAAGGTTTTCTGAGACTGTTGAGGTAACAGGCCTGTGTACCCTCTGCCAGGAGTTAACCCTGCCGACTGGTGGTAAGGTTTTGGAAATAATCTCTCTCTGAAGTACTTCTGAAAATCACACACATGGACATATGTGCATATGCACACACACACACACACACACGTGTGCGTGTGCACACGACAGCAAAGATAAATGACTTCTAAAAGACAAGGACACTTATAAAAAGAGTTTGACAGTTTCTCATCTTTTTTCCTCACCACTGTTTTCAGAAAATATATCAGGAACAACTCTGATAAATTTAGCACTAGATGTAAGGAAGGATTAGAGAGAAGTATATTCTCATATTCAAATGGAAGCTTTCTCAGTGGACTAACAGCAATCAAAGTTCATTTTCCTTCAGGGAGAACTTCTTTTTAACAGGAGAGACAGAGATGCAGAAAGAGAGAGAGAGAGAAGAATTAAAATAAATTAGTACTTATAGAGGAAGAATATTCTCCAGAGAGGAAAGACATGCAGTTTGTAATTTCATGCACTTATTTAATTGCAGTGCGAACCACTCTCATTTGGAGTCCATTTTAAGCCTACCAGCTTGAACAGTCAAAAGGGAATAATTACAATGAAGCCTTGTCCTTGTCTCCTTATTGAGAGTTTCATAAATTTTGCTGGGGACATCTTGAGGGACTCTTCTCTCTACCACTCTTCTTTTTGTTACCCTTTTATGTAAAAGGAATGTACTGAAATGAAAACTCAATTTTTCTCTTTGGTTCCTCCCTACTAACTTTTACTACTGAGTTTATACTTAAAGTTCTGGAAAAGTCAGAGGACTTTCTGTACTTTGGCTTCAAGAGCAGTAAAGATTTATAATAAATTTATTAAGGGCTGTGAACCTGTCAGGGGTCTGGATTGCAAACAACAGATACCAACACTGATGCACTTAAGCAGGAAAAGGAATTCATCAAAAGAATTCATCAAAAGAACATAAGAACCAGGTGAGCCGGACCCAGTGGAAGCGAGGAGCAGCCAGGAGGAGACTACATCATCAGTCTGCTTAGGACACGGCTGTTCACCAGCTGGGTGCACACCAGCCCTGGTCACAGTGTCAGCAGCCACAACCCCCATGGGGCTAACTTCTAGTGGCGACACATGATGGTGGGTCTGAGCCATCCTCTCAAGATTCAAAGTCCTGGCTGGGACCATCAGAGTGACCACCCTGAGGTCTAACTGCTCGCAGAGAGGTATGCAGAAGAGATACCTGTCCCCTTTAGCTTTCCTGGTGGAAGGTTGGGCTCTCTCTCCTACCATCCTGAAATCCCTTCAAAACAAAAGATGCCAACTAACCAAATCAGTTTTCCACTCTACCTTCCTTGACCTCTCATCCCTTGGCTATCCCTAGGGTTATACTCTCAAACAAGAGGGTGACGATGATATAGATTTCAAAAGAGGGTACAGAGAACCCTTTTTTTGCAATGTCTGTTTGAATGAGTATCAAGCCTAGTATCTTAGTCCATTCAGGCTGCTGTAACAAAATACCTTAAACTAGGTGGCTTATACACAATAGAAATTCATCTCTCACAGTTCTCGAGTCTGGAAAGCCCAAGGTCAAGGGCTGGCAGATTTAGTGTTTGATTAATGGCCACTCCCTAGTTCATAGATGACCTTCTCACTGTGCCGTTACATGATGAAAGCCAGGGGTTTTTCCAGGGGCACTAATTCTGTTCCTAAGTCTTCCTCCCTCATCACCAATGAACTCCCAAAGTCCCTCCTCTTCCTTATACTATTCCCTTGGGGGTTTAGGATTTCAACCTATAAATTTGGGGATACATAAATATTCAGATCATAGCACATACGCTCACTCACAAAGGAAGTGGTAAGCATTAAACCCCAAGCTCTTTCCTATCCCAGTGCTAAACAATTTGGGGTCAAAGCTTAAGCGCCTGCTTTAGTGCCAAATTAATCCAAGGAACAAAGATGACCTAGGTCCTAACTCCATGGAATGCTTGCTCCTAGAAGGTAAGACAAAAGTTTACTTATCAAGACTAATAGTTTGCTCATCAAAATTCTTTCTGACCCTCACTTCATTTTAAAACTTCATTAATCTAAAGTTTCTAGGTCCTTAAAGTCTTTACAATTCCAACCATTGTCCACCTAACAAGACTAGGATATAAAACCCTATAAATATATTTTATTTACTTCTCCCTTCTAAAATATTTCTAAGTTTAAAGGCAGTGTTCTTTATTTCAGTGAGAATAATACTAAGTTTGGCTTAATCAATATGTTCTGTTGGTGCTCTTTTTTGTGAAGTCTGCTGTCAACAAAGCCTGATAACACAAAATAATCAGGAGAACTCTAAAACTCCAAGTATTCCTTCCCTCATATTTACCAAGGATTCCTGTCTTCCCTCATATTTGCCAAGGATTCCTGTCAAGTTACATGTGAGAAACAAAATACTGTGGATTTCATTTTTATCGATTCATAAATATACTCCAAGTACATAAAACATTGTCTATCATATACTAAAGCTCTACAGGTGCTTGGATGAATGAAACTGCAGATAAACCATGAATACAATTTTAATGTAATTTTACTGATTGGACAAACATTTCATTAATACAATAGAAGTTAACATGAGAGGAAAAAATCTCACAATCTGGTTATTCCAAAAAACCCTAATTATTTTCATATTGATTTCTAGTTTTTAGACACATGCAGGCATCTATTTTGCAGTTTGTAATTGAAACATAGAGTTGTACTTATGTATTTCGCTTTTCTTCCCCAAAGTTCCCAAGGTCTTCCATGTTACCCTATAGTTACTATAATGATCCTCTTAATGCTTAGATAATGGTCCATGAATGTGAATTTTCTTACTATGTGTTCACTGTTTTGCCACTGAAAAGAGTATCTTTTACTTACAGGGCAGTTTTATGGAAACAGTTAAGCCTAAAATCATTAGCCCTCACTTCAGTTTTTCCAGTGGACACTGAACAGAACATACAAGAAATTATAAAGCAAAATAAGAAGGTAAAGATTCTATCTAGTCTTTATTTGCTATAAAAAACCAACAACAATCTGAAATTCAATCAACCTTTAAATTTCTTTTAAGTCAAATGAAGCCCTCTCTGTGTGTCTCTCTGAGGAGTAGAATTAATGCCATTTGCTAAGGCATTTTGTAAATATGATACACTCTACAGCTGCTAAATTCTAGTCACAGATATTATTTCAGATGGTGAGGATTCAAGCAAACAAAAATGACCCTTAACTAAGTCATAGAAGAGACCAGAAGAAAAAATTGTGTTTTCAGAGGCATTATATAAAGGCTTTTAGTCCCAGAATTTAACCATGCAACTCTATCCAATAGCTTTGCATTAAAATTAACATGAATACAGTTTTCTATCAGATAAAATCTGCGAGTAACACATTACACTCGTTAAAAGAAAAACATATGCACGTGCCTTTGTGTTCTTTCAGTGAAGTCACATTAATAGGCTCATTTAGTTTTCTGCAAATAGAATTTGTCCACATAACATTCATTTTTTTCTAGGTTTTTCTGCTAAAACTGGCAGTATGATGAGCTAGAATAATGTTGAATTGCAGAAATAGTATTTAAGAATATTTAAGGAAATAGAATTATTTAAGACAATGGTCATTTCTAAGGAAGGAAATTCTCAAAAGAAAAACACAAATGCTAATTATAACACCTAAGTTATTAAAGCTAGCAAAACAGTGAGTTAAATATTAAAAAAACAATTGTTGAAAATAAAGTAATATTCTGACTGAAAACATAAAACACATTTAAAAACATTAGATCCCTCCCCACATTCCACAGGCTGTAATAAATCTAGGACACAGCTGAGTAGCTACTCAGCTTGAAAGTAGATGCAAAAGTAGGTGCAAAATTGTAGCAGATGCAAAATTTCCCAAACACCAGAAGTTTCTGCTGTTTCCAGTAGATGATGAAAAGTATCACTAGGCCCCAAAGGCTACAATTGTGGACTCACTTATTTGGACTAGCATAACCCCTATGCCCTTAATAAAAGACTCACTTATTAGGCTGCACTTCTGCCTCCCTGAATCCGTCTGTCAGAAAATAGTGGGAGCAATTTTTGAAAATGTTTAGAATTCATCTATAATTTAGAGAACTACCTGAGACAGATAATTCCTCCTTTGATCCTTATCTCCCTATTGCTCTGTGATTTCTCTTTTCTGTCCAAAACCCCACTCTCATTCTTTCAGATTTCTTAGTTAGGTCTTCTGGTACCCTGTTTTTTAACTGTGGTAAACAAGTTCATTCATCCTCATCTCCTCTCTGAAGAGTCACCCCCATCCTACCTCCTTTCACACATGGCCCTTTGCTGAGGACACCATGCTCTTGCAGTGAACTTGAGGGGAGGCTACTCTTGTTCTCAGAGCCCAGAGCCTCTTCCTGAGATGGACTTGCTGCTCTCTTATTACGCACATTAACTTACTGATCATTACTCCTCCGCCATCTTGCAAAACCTCTCCTTTGACATCCTTGACAATCAACTCTGTTTTATCACTGACTTCTGCCAGTCTCCCTGATCACTAGGTACCATTTATTCAAAGTTTTCCACCTTTCTGGCACTTTGAAATCTTGAGTCCTTCTTCTCTCCTACATGTGATTTGAGTGTTGATGTGGAAGAGTCAACTCATGTCCAAATCTGTCAATTCTTTGACTCCTTTTCCACTGCAGTCATTCTCTTCCCTGGAAACCCCTTGACATCCTGAAGACACATTAAATGATCTTCAAAACATAAATCTGAAGGCTCATACATACTATCCTTCAATACAAATAATCTCCTAGATTTTCAGCTTGTTCAGTTATTCTAATTTCACCTCTTTGACATCATAGAGCCTTAGAGAGATCTCAAACCCTTTCTATTTCCACCTTCTTTTTTGTGTGTGAAATTTCAACAAAATCTGTACTTTAGTTAATAATACTGTATCACCTGTTAATTACTCTTTTTTTTTTTTAACAACATAGTATTTCTTTATATTCTCAGAACTGGAGTATTAGAAATTTCAAGACTCATTCAATCTTTTTTGAAAATCACTAAAATAATGTTTTTTAGACTTTTAGCAATAATGAAAGAATAAATGGAATTAAATCAAAGTTTTGAGTGAATATAAATTAGAAATCTAGCATCCTATTCATACATAGTCAAACAAATGGAACAAAATGTCATAAATTTTTTTGCTGAGCAAAAATTCATGTTTTCTAAAATATATATATTATATTATACATACTACATATATATGTATATGTATATAAGAGCTTTTCTACTATACTTGATAAAGGCTTGAGAAATAATACAAATAAAAGAGAGAAATTGGAAAACCTAAACTAAATGAAATGTGAACACAGAATATGAAATAGAAAAAGTGAAACAAACTAGATTAAAGTAAAAGAAAATCATATAGTCCAGTTTCCAGTTGTTTTTAAACATGGCTGCTCATTAGAATCACATCTGGAATTTTAGAGAAAGAAAACAATACCTGGGCATTTGTATTTTTTCAGAAAATTCTAATGTGCATCTGGATATTAAAAAGTGATCATAGGTTTTTCTGTTAAATGGTAGTTTTAGTGATATAGAATTCTGTCATGTTCTTTTAACTAGTCATGATACAATGGTATTAAAAAGAATAATAGTTACATAACCATAATAGTAAAAGATGTTTATCAGTTCTCACAATCAATAGCCAGACAAAAAATAAAAGATAACTATAATTGCAAGCCATAATGGAAACATGATTAACCTAACAATATAAAATGTGTGCATGCTAAGTCATTTCAGCCATATCCGTCTCTTTGTAACTCCATGGACTGCAGGCTGCCCAGGCTCCCTTAGTCCTTGGGATTCTCCAGGCAAGAATACTGGGGTGGGTCACCATGCCCTCCTTCAGGGGATCTTCCTGACCCAGGGATTGAACCCACATGTCTAATGTCATCTGCATTGGTAGGCATGTTTTTTACCAATAGCATCACCTGGGAAGCTCTAACAATAGAAAATAATTACGTAAGACTGGGGGGTTAAGTAGAGTGATGTGGTACGTGGAATTGCACCCTTGCACTTGTTTTCATCTACCCAGCCAGTCCATGTCGTTTGGTTGGTGCATTTAATCCATTTACTGTTAAGGTAATTATTGATATGTATGATCCTATTACCTTTTTCTTAATTGTTCTGGGTTTCTTTTGTGTAGGTCTTTTCCTTCTTTTGTGTTTCCTGCCTAGAGAAGTTCCTTTAGCATTGTAAAGCTGGTTTGGTGGTGTGAAATTCTCTTAACTTTTGTTTATCTATAAAGTTTTTGATTTATCCACCAAATCTGAAGGAGAGTCTTGCTGGGTACAATATTCTTGGTTATAGGTTCTTCCCTTTCATCACTTTAAATATATTATGAAATTCCCTTCTAGCTTGTAGAGTTTCTATTCAGAAATTGGCTGATAACCTTATGGGAGTTCTCTTGTACATTATTTATCATTTTTCCCCTGTTGATTTTAATATTTAATCTCTGTCTTTAATTTTTTGTCACTTTGATTACTGTGTGTCTTGATGTGTTCCTCCTTGGGTTTTTCTTGCCTGGAATTCTCTATGCTTCCCAGACTCAGTTGACTGTTTCTTCTCTCATGCTAGGGAAGTTTTTAGCTATTATCTCTTCAAATATTTTCTCAGGTCCTTTCTCTCTCTCTTCTCCTTCTGGGACCCCTATAATGCAAATGTTGGTGTGTTTAACACTGTCCAGAGGTCTCTTAGGCTGGGTTCATTTTTTTTTTTTTTTCATTCTTATTCTGCTATTGATTTCTTCTAGTGTATTGTTCATCTCTGTTTGTTTATCATTTAGTTCCTCTAGATCTTTGGTAAACATTTCTTGCATCTTCTCCATTATTTTTCCAAGATCCTCAATCATCTTCACCATCCTTATTCTGAATTGTTTTCCTGGAAGGCTGCCTATCTCTACTTCATTTGGTTGTTTTTCTTGGGTTTTATCTTGTCCCTTCATCTGGGACATCATCCTTTGCCTTTTCATTTTGATTAACTTTCTGTGATGTGATTTTCATTCTGGCATGCAAGACAGTATGTAGTTCATCTTGCTTATTCTGTGTCTACCCTTTGGAGGATGAGGATGAGAGGCTTGTGTAAGCTTCCTGATGGGAGGGACTGGAGGTGGGAAAAATTGGGTCTTGCTCTGATGGGCAGGGCTCAGTAAAATTTTAATCCAATTGTCTGCTGAAGGGTGGGGTTGTGCTCCCTCCCTGTTAGCTGTTTAGCCTGAGGCGACTCAGTCCTGGAATCTTCAGTCTCTATGGTGGGGTTAATGGCAATCTCCAAGAGGCCTCACGCCAACTGGCACTTCTAAGGACTGCTGCTGCCATCTCTCATCCCCGAGGTGAGCCACTGCTGACCCATATCTTCACAGGAGACCCTCCAACACTAGCAGGTAGGTCTGGCTCAGTCTCCTGTGGGGTCACTGCTCCTTTCTCCTGGGTCCTGGTGCATGAAAGATTTTGTTTGTGCCCTCTGAGAGTGGAGTCTCTATTTCCCCTAGTCTTATGGAAGTCCTGTAATAAAATCCTTCTGGCCTTCACAGCCAGATTTCCTGGGGATTCCTAGTCCCTTTGCTAGATCCCCAGGCTGGGAAGCCTGATGTGGGGCTCAGAACCTTTCCCAACAGGGAGACAATTTCTTGGGATTATTGTTCTCCAGTTTGTGGGTTGCCCACCCAGCAGGTATGGGCTTTTATTTTATTGTGACTGCACTCCTCCTACCATGATATTGTGGCTTCTCCTTTGTCTTTGGATGTGGAGTATCCTTCTTTGGTGGGTTCCAGCATCCTCCTGATAATGGTTGTTCAACAGCTAGCTGTGATTTTGGTGCTCTCACAGGAGGAGATGAGTGCATGTCCTTCTACTCTGCCATCTTGAACCAATCCCTAATATCTGTACCTTCTCACATTCATTAAGTTCCGAACTCAGCTTAAGTGCCACAATTAACCATTTTTTTACTGTCTTTCAAAAATCCTCAAATCCCTTTCCCAGTTTCTCTTACTGTACACCCCCACGTTCCAATCTTGAGTCAGTTGAACTATTTGCCTTCATGGTGCCTATACCATAGATGCTCACATTCCTGGAGAATATTCCCAATCCTCACACACTGGTTACATGAAAAAGCAATGGTAATGATTACCAACCATGCCTACAACATGGCCTATTGGTCAACATTTGGTAAACATTTGTTCTAGCCATGCTGAAAAGTTTTAGTTCTCTGAATGCATACATCCCACTTTCCCTTGTCAGTGGACTTTGCTATTCTCTCTACTTAGTACCATTCCCTTTAGGTCTCAGCTTGGGTGTCAATTTCTCCTAAGCCTGTGCTAATGTGCTCCCCTCTTATCCTGCGTAACTTCTGCATGTCCTCAGTCATATGTGATATGTGTGCATTATATATATAAAAAAAAATGGGACTGTGACTGTTTTCTTTTTAGTGTGCCCACCTGAATTCTAAATTCTGTGAAAGAAGTAACTGTGTTAGTACCCGTAAGCCTCCCACCTCCAGTTCACATGTCATTGTGTAGAAAAAATAGACACTTGCTAATGGTTGAATGCATGTGCACGTGAATACATAAATACATGACTGATACATGATTGAGTAGATGAACATTTTCACTCATATAACTTGCAGATATTCTTTTATATTTATAAAATTTAGCTTGACTCTCTAAAAATATATATGGAAATATACAATTTAAAGAAATAAAGTTAACCTCAATACTGTTGGAGAAATGAGAAAGCCAAAGTCACATGTTAACTGGGACACAGAACAGTTAGTGGAGGAGGAAAGAAGGAGAACACTCCAAAAATACAAGGCCAAAAAATGGAAAAGTTCCAGAAAGTCATTTGAATTCTAAAATGGATATTCTAAATCTTATTTGTACATTATAAATTATATGGTATAAAAAGTATCTATGTATACTAAAGTTCTGAATGTCTGTGTATAGCTTCCACATAATGAGTGTGTGTATGTGTGTGTGTGTGTGTGTTTGTGTGTGTTTCTTATGGCAGCATTAGTCACAATTTTTAGGAATCACATTGTAATAAAAATAAGAGCACCCTGAGATAAATCCTTTTGGAAATGTTGGCAAAAGTCTTACCTTTCCCAGGCTCAGAGCCATTAACTTTAGAGTAAATGATGCTAATTCATCAAATAAAACCAATAAATATATGTTAAATAAATGACATAAAACAACTGAATGGTATACTATTCTGATTGAATTCCCCAGATTTGAAATAGGTCTAACAATGCCTGGGTCCACTTAATTCCTTTTAAGTGGATAGAAGATTCTACATGAATTAGAGAAATAGGTACAATACATGATACCTAAATCCTAAGTTGTTAGAAAAAATTCTAAGCAACTAGTCAGGATTCTCAGCAAAACCAACAACAAAAATGTGTATTTAACACAAAAGGTCACATATTTTTCTCATAGTTCTTTCTCTATATACAATTTTATTTTAAATAAATCTTTTTTTTCCATTTGGGGTGCTCAGCTATAGGCAGAAAAAGAGTTTGACACGTTCATATTTTCCTGAATTTCAATTGAATGCATTTTTTCTTATTTGAGACTTCTCTAACTGATATACTTTGGCCAATATTAACATTTATATAGCACATAACAGTTAAATAAAGACCATTCAGAGTGTTTTCACCTATTTTTCCCCCACAAACATTATATTGCAAGACAGAAGAACATGATTTTGAAAGAACTGTAAACTCTCCCTAAACACTTCAGTGATTATATAAGGTTGAGTTATATAAAGATGGTCAAACAGGGTAGTGTTTGTGGATAAGCAGCTATCTGAGGAGCTGAAAATGATGATTCTTGGGTGGAAATAATTAAAGTGCTTTTATTCAGCTCTGCACTCTGCCTGCTGCAGTATTGTTCTTCGATCACTTTTCACGGTAAATTAAATGCTTCACTGGGTTCATTTCTACATTGGGATCTCTAACCAATCTTCACTATCAAACAAGTAAAGTTGGCATAAGAAAGGTGTGGAAAAGGCCCAGTGCTCTCACGTGGTAAGCACAAAAGTCATCACTCTGTTTAGTATTTTTATGAATATGGAGCCTGGTGAGAGAGAAACCTTTGGTTATAAAAGTAAATCCTGCCTGGTGCATGGTACTTTATTACATACAAAGAGAGAGTGTTATGTGTGATGGTATATTATGATATCAATCTATTCAGGTAAATTTAATTAGGATTCCAGAGAGTACTACAAGAATGAGAAGGCACTACAGTAGTGTGAAGAAGAAATTAGAATTTGATAATTACCATAGTCTTTATTTTTGGCTTCCCTTGTGGCTCAGCTGGTAAACAATCTGCCTGCAATGTGGGTGAACTGGATTCGATCCCTGGGTTGGGAAGATCCCCTGGAGAAGGGAAAAGGTATCCTCTCCAGTATTCTGGCCTGGAGAATTCCATGGGCTGCATAGTCCATGGGCTCGCAGAGTTGGACACAACTGAGTGACTTTCACTTCACTTCATACTCTTTATTTTAACCAAATTATCATTTATACCTTATTTTCTTGAAATTTAGGACAGGACAGATACCATAAAACACTCAGAGTTTCTATGATGTGTGAGGGGAAAGCCATCAGCATTATTTAGTTGTCTATTTTAGATTAGATTCAAGATGTCATTTATCAAGAATTATATAGTAAAGTGTTCCATTGCACTTAGAGTCTAATTTTAATCTCAAAATAAAAAAAATTCAAAGCAAAAATAAAATTCAATTCAATTAAATCAGAGTAAATACTTTAGAAATAATTCTTGCAATGTTTTGTGGATATTCTGAGTTTTGACAAATGTTGTGCCAATAAATTGTATTTTAAAAAACAAAGGAATCCATTTGTTGTTTTTTTTCTTTTACATAGCATTTATCTTTAAGATTATGGGTAGCACTGCCTTCCTATTTCTTTATGATTACATTTTTAAACCAAATCCAGGTCAAAAATGTCATATGTCTAAGGGATCCTTTATAATCACAATCAAGTGTACACATTTTCAATTTTGGAAATCTTTGCCTACTGGATTATATAGATCTTCCACAAAACTTTCAGCCAGAATTTATCAAATAAATCTCTTGAAACTTGAGCACATATCCAATATGAAACAGCAAGTCTCATGGGTTCATCATGAAAGACAGCTCTTTAGCTTCATATAGCCTCATACTCACTATACTTCAAATCTGAAATCCCCACCGTCAAAGCCTTAAGTTAAAAATAAAGTTTGAAAAATCAGATGTCTCTTTTAACCAAGCTTCTGTTTCTCTTAACTTTATTTTGCTCGGCTTTTGAGTCAGTAACAAAATGTTGAAAATTACCTTTTTTTTTTTTTATGTTCACACTAACATAGTGTGTGTACTCAGGAAATCTAGATGATGAGCAGTTGATCAAAGAACCCAAAGTCTAACTGGCATCTCAAACCAGCTCCTCTGTGAATAGCACGTAACTCAAAGAAATATTTCTGGAAGATCTTTGTAATACGAAGCCATATTTGACTAAGGTAATCCTTCCTTCTATGTTGGGGAGTAGACTTTTTTCCAAGTGTGACCATTATTTCAACTTCTTTCCATTTTCTTTTTTTTAAAAAAATAGGGCATAGTAATATAAATGTACACAGTGTACTTCTCTAGATTGGTAATGGCACACTAGCGATAAGAAAGTGTTTATAATATTCTCCACCCACACATGTTCCTGAGTATTCATCCACCCACAGGTGTGTCATCCTGTCATGAGGGGACAACTTACTCCTTGGCTCTCATTTGATTATAGCTGATGCAGCCATAAAACACAGCTAGAAAGATTTAGCACTACCTCCTGTTACCTCCCTTTGCTCCTGCAATCTCCTACTTGTGTGCAGGAAGCATTCTAGGTGTGGCAAGCTAAACCCTCCTCAGAGTATCTGGGGGTCCATGGACCACCCAGGGAAAGTAAGCCAGTGCTGGGCTAACGGAAGTTCCTGATTCCTTCCAAGGATTCTAACCAGAGAACTATGTTGCAGTCAGCAAGGGTTGTTGTGAAACAAGGAGGAAGTAAGAAATGAAGAGGACCTCCAATCTCATTCCAAACATATTTGAATAACCCTTGAATGTAGGGCATGTCTGTGGACAGATGCCAAAAGCAAGACATAGACTTTTTTTCTTCCTCCATGTTTAAAAAAATTTTTTGGAATTTTTTATTTGGGTATAGCTGATTAACAATGTTGTGACAGTTTCAGATGAAAAGAAAAGTGACTCAGCTATACATATATATGTGTCCATTCTCCCACAAACTACCCCCCACTATCCAGGCTACCACATAATATTGAGCAGAGTTCCTTGTACTATACAATTGACCCTCGCTATTTATCCATTTAAAATATAGCAATGTGTACATGTACATCCCACACTCCCTAACTATCCATCCTCCCAACCTTCCCCCCAGCAACCACAATTTTGTTCTCTAAGTCTGTGAATCTCTGTTTTGTAAGTAAATTCATCTCTTTTTAGATTCCACATATAAGGGATGTCATATGATACTTCTCCTTCTCTAACAAGACACAGACTTCTTAACATAAATGTGATAAGTCCATAGTGATCATAACTTTCTGAACGAGGAACAAGTTCCTGGTTGACTCTTAAACCTGTTAGAACACTCACCTCTACCCCATGAGTTATTAATGGAGGATGGTTGAAGCCAGTTATAAGGAAACCAAAAATAATGAACAGAATTTTCTCTAATATTTTCCCAAAAAAGTATAGCAGTTGCTGCAGTGGCTATACAGTAAGTAGTTATAACATGTCAAAGACTAACCAAGAACAAATTATGTGGTTTTTTTGCAGGCCAATTGTTTCCTTAAGAAACCACATCATGGCTTTTGAAAGGGGTAGCACAAGTTTGTAGACCCACTACTGTGTGATACTTGACAGAGCAAGTGTCTGATGTGCTCATATATCAGAAAAAAAGAGCAAAGCTAAATAAAGGAATAAATCCAAAGGGGATGAAAATCTCCTTTTCTAGAAAAGGTTCACAATTGTCGATGCTTCAGTGTAGATTAACAGTGGGACCTGGGGACCTACTAACCTTTAATGATGAAGAATGGGGCTGTAGAAACCTAGCTAAAGTAGTCTAAATTTCCCATTAGCCCGTTCTGATAGTAGTGAAGGAACCTGTAGTTCTTGGTTAACTGGCATGGCTACAGAATGTCATCCCTAATTTACCTTCTGCCTCCCTTTCAAAGTTGAGATATTCCAGAAAATTTGCTTCAAAAGATAACAGAATTCCTTTAGTACATCTTCAGGCTTTGTTTCTGGCCACTCTCATACATGGTTTCTCCTGGCTGCCTTCTGGTACTGACGAGTCACTTGTTTCATTTTTCTAAAAGACAAATTATTTCCTCCAAAATGTTGAATATGTTTGTAAATGGTAAGTACTGTTTTGCTTATACTTGAGTCTTAGATCTTTTATTAAAAAGGAAGCAAACTTTGAACCAACAAAAGTACTATCTTTGAGACAATTCTGAACCCCGAGTCCTTTGGCACTTGGAGGTTATTTGCATTTAGCAACAAATTCAAATTTAATTAAGTAAGCTTAGCTTTAACCTGAGATTTTTAATTATACACATTGCCCAACTACACAGAGACATATTAAATATACCACATTGTTTTCTTTTAAGGGCACATGATATAACACCAGGTTCGAGACAGAAGTCATGTTTAGCCAGCAAATTTTTTTAAATCAGTTAATTGAATACATCACAGGCTTAAATTAGTTCATTTTAATTTTAATTATAGCTATAATCCCTTCTTCCTCAAAGGTAGAGAAATCAAGCTAATGATTCTGAGATAAACCTGCTGTGCAGAAAAGAATTTACATTAGGCTAGTAACTGTTATCATTAGAAAAGCCTGTTGGAAAGATTGGCCCTTCGCTGGCATCTGGGAACTTGGATTTCAGGAGGGTTCCCACCATTCCCTAACTGGTAATATGGCTCAGTGCCTAAACTGGTTGCATAAAAAACATGGTTTACGCTGAACAACTGCTTTCCTTCTAGGAATCTGGAATTTACGCACATACTACGAAGAGGATGCCTCAGTGACCAACCCCCAGTAAAAACTGGGTACTGAGTCTATTTTTTGTTTGTTTTGTTTTTAAACTTTTTTTTTTTTTTGTAGTAAGAACATTTAACATAAGATGTCCCCTCCTGACAGAATTTTAAGTGCACAATATGGTGTTGTCAACTGCAGCCACAACGCAGTATGACAGATCTTGGGAGCTTATTCATCTTGTAATTGAAATGACTATACCCGTTGATGGAGAAGGCGATGGCACCCCACTTTCAATCGTCCTGGAAAATCCCATGGAGGGAGGAGCCTGGTGGGCTGCAGTCCATGGGGTTGCAAAGAGTCGGACACGACTGAGTGACTTCACTTTCACTTTCATGCATTGGAGAAGGAAATGGCAACCCACTCCAGTGTTCTTGCCTGGAGAATCCCAGGGACGGGGGAGCCTGGTGGGCTGCTGTCTATGGGGTCGCACAGAGTCGGACACGACTGAAGTGACTTAGCAGCATACCTGTTGAATAGCAGTTCCTCATTTCCCCTTCGCCCAGTCCCTGACAACCTCTGGTTGTACTCTGTTTCTGTGAGTTTGCCTCCTAGATATCTCATATAAGCACTGAGCCTTTAATAGCCTTCACTGATAGAAGGCTTCTCTGGTGAACACATGTCACATGTGTTGTCACAACTCATTACTAGAGGAATTAAGTACATCCTTCTGAATCCACTGGGAGATGGAACTCCTGAAAACTTGTTTTTGCTTTCCTCCAGCTGTTGCCCCACGTACCTTGCTCTTTGCTGATTTTTCTTTGTATTCTTTTGCTCTAATAAATCCCAGGCATGAATACAACTATTTACTCAATTCTTGGAGCTCTACTAGCAAATTACTGAACACAGGACTGGACTTAGTGACCTCTGACACACCTGGCAGGTGAATCCCACCCTCTACATGAGTAAAGCATGACTGATGCCAAACAGGGGAAACTGGATTTCTAAGACAGTATTTTTTAAAGAATGCTCAGATCAAGCTGCCCTATAAAATTCCTACCTGCTTTAATGGGTCTGATGGATAGGTATACAGTCTTCTTTATATACACAGTTCATCCAGAAAAATATATATATATCACATATGTATTTCCTCCTTCTTGCTTCAAGTTAAGAATGTGTTATCTTATTTATCTAGTAGTGATTTCCTCATACTTTTTTAATAACATAGGTGCTTTGAACTGGTCTGTACCAATTCAAACAGCTAAATTCAATATCTTAGATGATAGTTACTGCTGACATTTTTTCTGACCACCACTTTTCCAACAACTTTTAGGAAAACGCAAAAGGTCCCTTCTCTAGACATGCCTTGAACTTGGCAGACAATGAGGAAGAATCACATTTGGACCCAGCAAGTTGCTCTGTTTCTATAATCCTTATAAATACTCAAGTGTCTGTTCAAGTGTGGACCACTAGTTTCTTCCTCCTCTCAAAAGGCAGCTGGCCCCAAAAATCAAATAATGGATGTGCCCACAATTCTCACTTTCTTTGACAACATTTTACCTGGTAATTGCTATTAAAGAGTAAAAAACCCCACTGTAAACAGCAGAAAAAGAATAAAAACACAAATACCTAGTAAAGTAAGAAATGCAAATGCTACATTAGTAATCGGAGGCCTCACTCATTCTTCTATACATCTTAATGCAGAATAAAACTCCTTATGCTGGGAACTGAAACAGTATTCTGGTAAGCAAGACCTGAAAATGTCAAAGGCCAAATTATTAGGCTCATGGCCAGTTGTGTACTTCCTTTGATTCTAATTATAGTACAATCTCTTCTTGATTCCAAATTCATTTTGCATCAGTGAACATTGCCTACTGTTCTCAGATATGTATGCCTACATGTTAATTTGTCCATTAGTTCTCATTTGTTAAGAAATTTTTCTATTTAACCACCTGTGACCAGTATTAATTTCCAAGCCCAATTTCCTTTCCCCAGATACTCATTTGCATTTATCAATACTTTTTCAAATACTCCATGTAAAATAATTTGACTAAAGTGTCTCCTCTTGTAGAGACTGCAATATTACCTGAGAAAAACTACCAGATTTTCTCTTGACTCTAGCAACTCCATTTCCCTTGGACTCAAATCAAGCAATGAGCCACAAAACTCAAGAGATACCAGATAACAATCATCGTTTAAAATAGAAAATGGGGCAATGTCACCCAAGGTCACTCACCCACTGGAGTCAGCAGAAGTGATAGCAATCAGGGGTAGAATCTTCAAGGGCAGGCTGGTTGGCCTCTGAAGGTTCTCTGATTCACTCTTCAAGTCTGCTTGTTCCAACTGTCTGAAGGCGAGAGGGGGAAGCTGGATGTTGCGGCAAGAAAGTCTCCTTACGAGATAGGGTTCCATTCCTTTCAAAGGGTCTTCCTCTTCATGACTGGAGTGCAGCGTTTCCTCAGAGGCCTAAGGCAAAAGTTCCAGAAAGCACAGTGATCCACAAAGGTCCCAGGATGTATCATTACACTTTTGGAGAAAGAAACTGAGGGAAATGTATACATGAAAAATGCTAACTAGAAAGCAATGAGATTAACAGAAAAATATTTGGTGAAAGACAGTTGTTAACCGACATTTCCAATAATAGAATTTATGAGCTTTGGCCATGAATTCTATGCAATCAAGGGTAAATCAAAACATCTTCTACCAATATGAAGTGAACTGTCCACCACACCCTCTTTGGTCTTTAGGAGGGCAAGGTAGTGTTTCAGGGGAGGGCTTTGGCGAGTGACTACATACTCTGGCCAGGGAGCTTTGGAGGGTCTCTCTCTTGGACTGGCTGGTGTGTAGGAGAGCAGAATTTGGCTCCCTTGAATGTTTCTATTTGGCATATGTTGTTTGAAGCTGGCTATTTCCTGAACCATGGAAAGAAAGGGCTCTGGAAACCAAGCAGGAATTGCTCTTTGCTAAGACATGTTTCCCAGAGAAGGCAATGGCACCCCACTCCATCTTGCCTGGAAAATCCCATGGACGGAGAAGCCTGTTGGGCTGCAGTCCATGGGGTCGCCAAGAGTGGGACACGACTGAGCAACTTCCCTTTCACTTTTCACTTGCATGCATTGGAGAAGGAACTGGCAACCCACTCCATTGTTCTTGCCTGGAGAATCCCAGGGATGGGGGAGCCTGGTAGGCTGCTGTCTACAGAGTCGGACACGACTGAAGCAACTTAGCAGCAAGACATGTTTCCATTGGTAAGAGTGACTCCCTGTCAGAAGCTGGAAGAGGATGAAAACCCACCCATTCCCCCCAATACCCCCCAAAATGGAAGTAATATTTACTCACAATTATTAAATGAGCTGATGCATGTAACATGCATAGCTCATTATGTGTAATGTGATAAGCAATCATCAATGGCAATTTCCTTTCCTTCTGAGTTGTACAGGTGAAGAAACTAACCCAGAGAGGCAAAATACTTTTCTGCAAAATTACCCTGTTGGTTATAAGTTAAAAGTGCATTTACTTTGGAAAGTTCAGACCTGGCTTAGAATCTCTGTTGCACTTCTCACTACTATTGGGTTGGCCAAAAGGTTCATTTGGGTTTTTCCATAACATCTTACAGAAAAGCCAAATGAACCTTTAAGCCAACCCAACACTATCTTTCGGAGAAGGCAATGGCAACCCACTCCAGTATTCTTGCCTGGAAAATCCCACGGACGGAGGGGCCTGATGGGCTGCAGTCCATGGGGTTGATAGGAGTCGGACACGACTGAGCGACTTCACTTTATTTTTTCACTTTCATGCACTGGAGAAGGACATGGCAACCCACTCCAGTGTTCTTGCCTGGAGAATCCCAGGGATGGGGGAGCCTGGTGGGCAGCCGTCTATGGGGTCGCACAGAGTCAGACATGACTGAAGTCACTTAGCAGCAGTAGCAGCAGCAACACTATCTTTGGGCAAATAACTTAAGCTCACTGAGATTGGTTCTCCATTTGAACACTGAGGAGGATAACAATATTTACTTCTGAGGATCACTGATGGGAGCAGAGAGAGAAGGATATGATCACTAATATATGGCCTAGAGTTTACACTCAACAAAATAGCAGGTGTCATTATTATGCTATGCTATGCTATGCTAAGTCACTTAACTTGTGTCCGACTCTGTGCGACCCCATAGACGGCAGCCCACCAGGCTCCCCGTCCCTGGGATTCTTCAGGCAAGAACACTGGAGTGGGCTGCCATTTCCTTCTCCAATGCATGAAAGTGAAAAGTGAAAGTGAAGTCGCTCAGTTGTATCCGACTTTTAGCGACCCCATGGATTGCAGCCTAACAGGCTCCTCTGTCCATGGGATTTTCCAAGCAAGAGTACTGGAGTGGGGTGCCATTGCCTTCTCCACGTCATTATTATAATCTAGGCTAACTCCCCTTATCTTTTCATAGCAGTATGCTGCCTTTGATTCTTCATTCATCCATACTGTTTTCCAAACAGTAAATTTGTCTTGTTCTGACCTATATCCTTAAAAATATGAAAGGACATGCAATGGTGGATTCTATTTAGCCATGGGTTTTACTGTTTAATTTCAAGGATAAATACAATGAAAAAAGAAGTCACCTGGAAGGTAAAGAAGACATCAAAGCTAAACATAAAGTTCATTTATTTCAAATCCTAGATATGAAGATCTAGATTCTGAGAATTAGTGCTTTGAGGAATCTACTTGCTTTGTAAAACAACAACAATAATAATGGCTTTAAAAAACAGGAAGTCCTGCCACTTGAGGTAACATGCATGGATCTTGAGGGCATTATGCTAAGTGAAGTAAGTCAGACAGAGAAAAATAAGCCTTATATGACCTCACTCACACAGGTCATCTTAAAAAATCCCTAAACTCATCAGATCAGATTTGTGGTTACCATAAATAAGGGTGGGGGAGGGGAGATTGAATGAAAGTGGTCAAAAGATATAAGCTTCCAGTTATGAAATAAGTGTATCATACTTGGGATGTAATATATAGTGTGATGACTATGATCACACTGTACTGTGATAACATTGCTGGATGATATATATGAGAGTTATTTTCAAAGAATTTTTTTTTTAATTTTATTTTATTTTTAAACTTTACATAATTGTATTAGTTTTGCCAAATATCAAAATGAATCCGCCACAGGTATACATATGTTCCCCATCCTGAATCCTCCTCCCTCCTCCCTCCCCATACCATCCCTCTGGGTCGTCCCAGTGCACTAGCCCCAAGCATCCAGTCTTGATTGAACTTGTTACAATATTGTTTCTATTTTACATGTTTTGGGTTTTTGGCCATGAGGTATGTGGGGTCTAAGCTCTCTGACCAGGGATTGAACCCACACTCCCCGCTTTGGAAAGTGAATCATTGAGCCACCAGGGAAGTCCTGTATGCGAGTTATTAAGAAAATAAATCCTAGAAGTTCTCATCACATGGAAAAAAGCATTTTTTTTTCTTTTTCTTTTTGTATCTATATGAGATGATGAATGTTGAATAAAACTGTGGACATCATTTTATGATAGTTTTAAGTCAAATCATTATGATGTACACCTTAAATTTATACATTGCTGTATGTCAATTATATTGCAATAAAATTGGAAAACAGTTTTAATAATAACGGCTAGTATTTATTGAGTCCTTATCAAGGGCTTGGTTTATGTAGTGAGTGCTGTGTTTTGTATCTATCTCATATATCTATATATCTCATATACTATCTCATTTAATTGTCACTGAACTCCTATGGGTTAGGTTCCATTACTTTTCCCATTTCACACATTAAAAAAACAGAGACTTGTAACATAACATGCCATGGTCTCACAGCCACATGGTTAGTTGGGTAGTCAATGGTCCAGTTTCCCTGGGACTTACTGCTTTAAGGATTGCAAGTCCCATGTTCAGGGAAAGCCAGTCCCAAGAAAACTAGGATGACAGATTACCCTACAGGTCAATATCCAAACCCAAATCTATTTTAGTTAAATTTGAAACTAATAAAAACTACTCTGTACTATCTCTAAAAAGTGTGGTCCCCGGCAAGGACATAATTATAGAAAGGAATAGAACATACGCTCAGTTCAGTTCCATTGCTCAGTCGTGTACAAGTCTTTGCAACTCCCTGGACTGCAGCACAACAGACTTCCTTGTCCATCACCAACTCCCAGAGCTTGCTCAAACTCATGTTCATCAAGTTGGTGATGCCATCCAACCATCTCATCCTCTGTTGTCCCCTTCTCTACCTGCCTTTAATCTCTCCCAGCATCAGGGTCTTTTCCAATAGGTCAGTTCCTCCCATAAGGTGGCTAAAGTATTGGAGTTTCACCTTCAGCATCAGTCCGTTCAATGAATGTTCAGGACTGATTTTCTTTAGGATTGACTGGTTTGATCTCCTTGCACTCCAAGGGTCTCTCAAGAGTCTTATTCAACTCCATTGTTTAAAAACATCAATTCTTTGGTGTTAAGCTTTCTCTATAGTCCAAATGTCACATCCATACATGACAACTGGAAAAACCACAGCTTTGACTAGATGGATATTTGTTGGCAAAGTAATGTCTCTGCTTTTTAATATGCTATCTAGGTTTGTCATAGCTTTTGTTCCAAGGAGCAAGCGTCTTTTAATTCCAAGGTCACAGTCACCATCTGCAGTAATTTTGGAGCCCCCCCCCCCAAAAAAAAATAAAGTATCTCAGTGTTTCCATTATTTCTCCATCTATTTGCCATGAATTGATGGGACTGGATGCCATGATCTTAGTCTTTTGAATGCTGTTTTAAGCCAACTGTTTCACTCTCCACTTTCATCAAGAGACCCTTTAGTTCTTCTTCTCTTCCTGCCATAAGGGTGGTATCATCTGCATATCTGAGGTTATTGATATTTCTCCTGGCAATCTTGATTCCAGCTTGTGCTTCATCCAGCCCAGCGTTTCTCATGATGTACTCTGCATAGAAGTTAAATAAGCAGGGTGACAATATACAGCCTTGACGTACTCCTTTTCCTATTTGGAACCAGTCTGTTGTTCCATGTCCAGTTCTAACTGTTGCTTCCTGACCTGCATACAGATTTCTCAAGAGGCAGGTCAGGTGGTCTGGTAGTCCCATCTCTTTCAGAATTTTCCACAGTTTGTGGTGATCCACACAGTCAAAGTCTTTGGCATAGTCAATAAAACAGAAATAGATGTTTTTCTGGAATTCTCTTGCTTTATCTATGATCTGATGGATGTTGGCAATTTAATCTCTGGTTCCTCTGCCTTTTCTAAAACCAGCTTGATATCTAGAAGTTCACGGTTCACGTATTGCTGAAGCCTGGCTTGGAGAATTTTGAGCATTACTTTGCTAGCGTGTGAGATGAGTGCAATTGTGTGGTAGTTTGAGCATTCTTTGGCATTGCCTTTCTTTGGGGTTGGAATGAAAACGGACCTTTTCCAGTCCTGTGGCCATTGCTGAGTTTTCCAAATTTGCTGGCACATTGAGTGCAATACTTTCACAGCATCATCTTTTAGGATTTGAAATAGCTCAACTGGAATTCCATCACCTCCACTAGCTTTATTCGTAGTGATGCTTCCTAAGGCCCACTTGACTTCACATTCCAGGATGTCTGACTTTACATGAGTGATCACACCATTGTGATTATCTGGGTCATGAAGATCTTTTTTGCATAATTCTTCTGTGTATTTTTGCCACCTCTTCTTAATATCTTCTGCTTCTGTTAGGTCCATACCATTTCTGTCCTTTATTGAGCCCATCTTTACATGAAATGTTCCCTTGGAATCTCTACTTTTTTTGAAGGGATCTCTAGTCTTTCCCATTCTCTTGTTTCCCTCTATTTCTTTGCATTGATCACTAAGGAAGGCTTTCTTATCTCTCCTAGCTATTCTTTGGAACTCTGCATTCAGATGAGTATATCCTTCCTTTTCTCCTTTGCTTTTTGCTTCTCTTCTTTTCACAGCTATTTGTAAGGCCTCTTCAGACAGCCATTTTGCTTTTTTTGCATTTATTTTTCTTGGAGATGGTCTTGATCCCTGTCTCCTGTACAATATCACAAACTTCTGTCTATAGTTCATCAGGCACTCCATCTATCAGGTCTAGTCCCTTAAATCTATTTCTCAGTTCCACTTTATAATCGTGAAGGATTTGATTTAGGTCATACCTGAATGGTCTAGTGGTTTTCTCTACTTTCTTCAATTTAAGTCTAAATTTGGCAATAGGGAGTTCATGATCTGAGCCACAGTCAGCTCCCGGTCTTTTTGCTGACTGTGTGGAGCTTCTCCACCTATGGTTGCAAAGAATATAATCAATCTGATTTCAGTGTTGACCATCTGGTGATGTCCATGTGTAGAGTCTTCTCTTGTGTTGTTGGAAGAGGTTGTTTACCACGACCAGTGCACTCTCTTGGCAAAACTCTATTAGCCTTTGCCCTGTTTCATTCTGTACTCCAAGGCCAAATTTGCCTGTTACTCCAGATATGTTTTGGTTTCCTACTTTTGCATTCCAGTCCCCTATATGAAAAGGGCATCTTTTTTGGGTGTTAGTTTTAGAAAGTCTTGTCGGTCTTCATAGAACTGTTCAACTTCAGCTTCTTTAGCATTACTGGTCTGGGCATAGACTTGGATTACTGTCTATGGGCCATACTCAGTAAAAGTTTAATCTAATTTTCTATTGATGGGCGGGGCTGTCTTCGCTCCCTGTTGTTTAACCTAAGACCAGCTGTGGAGGAGGTAATGGAGATAATGGGGACCTCCTTCAAAAGGTCCCATGCACCCACTGGTGCACTCAGTGCCCCGACCCTGCAGCAGGCCACCACTGACTCACGCCTCTGCTGGAGACTCCTGGACACTCACAGGCAAGTCTGGGTCAGTCTCTCATGCAGTCTGCTCCTTTCTCCTGGGTCCTGGTGTGCACAAGGTTTTGTTTGTGCCCTCCACGTGACAAAGAGTCTGTTTCCCCAGTTCTGTGTAAGTTCTGTAATCAAATCCCACTGGCCTCCAAAGCCAAATTCCCTGGGGGTTGTCAGTCTCTTTGCCAGACCCCAACGTTGGGAAATCTGTTATAGGTCCTAGAACTTTCTTACCAGTGTGAGAATTTATTTGGTATAATTGTTCTGCAGTTTGTGGGTTGTCTGCTCGGCAGCTCTATGGTGGGGTTAATGGCCACCTCCTCCAAGAGGACTTAAGCCACACGCTATGTGATCCAGGTCTGTTTCCCTGCCCCTGTGGCAGGCCACTGCTGACCCGTATCTCTGCAGGAGACACTGAAACACTCAAAGGCAGGTCTGGCTCAGTCTCTGTGGGGTTTCTGGGACCTGGTGCACACAAGGTTTTGTTTGAGCCCTCCAAGTGTCTCTGGTATTCTACCATAATTTAATATGCCTCACATTTTCTTAAAAAAAAAAATGAACAGAACTGAAATCAAGACAGCCCTACATAAATACTGAAAATTAGTGAGAATCCTTGTTGATTAAGTCAGGAGACAGACACTCTAGGCCTGACTCTGTCACTAATTACTTATGTGGTGTTAAATCATTTAACCTTTTTGAGCTTTAGCTTCCTTAGACATACAATCAAGAGGTTGTACAAAATGAACCTTACAGCTACTTTCAGTTCTGAAATACACTGATTTTATAACAGCTAGTGGCAAAAACCAATGTTCAGTGAGATGGAAAATATATAAAATAAAGAGAAAAGACAAGTACACATGTATCATTCTTAGCTTTTGGTTGAGAAAGTGAGCCTCTGGGTGTTTATGAAGTTCTGTGTGTTTGACTAAGGACAGAACTGAAAACTGCAGCCACACTCTGCGACTGTTAAGAGGTCATAGTGCGCCTCGCATATTTCTCCAGAGAAGTTAATGACTTAAGCATGTAGATACCCTTCTTTGGGATAAACATGGAAAAGAAGAACAAAAGATGAGTTGAACAGAGCTAAATGTTGTATGTAGCTGGCCAAAGTTACTATCTTTTTATAAAGATAGCATCACAACTGTAGGAATGTTTTCTATAATCCAAGTTGTGTGATAAAAGACTTAAGATTTATGACATTATCTACTTGGTAAAACTACCTCAAGAGATAACTACTTTTGAGACAAGAACCCCTGTTAAAAAGAAAGTGTAGCATTTTTATCTTGATAATAAAAATGATAAAGCTGTAGCTGTCTATATGCTAACATTTCTATTTAAAACCAGCGTAACAAGTAGCTTTAAAAAATTTTCAGATCAGTGTGTATCAATGATATTTAAAAAAATAAATAGAACTTTACCTGGTAGAAAGCAGGAGGTTAAATGGCCTTATTTTGGCAAGAAATATGAACATGATCACCAGGACAATATATATTTTATGTTATAACTGATGCTTAAGCTGAAGCTCCAATACTTTAGCCACCTGATGTAAAGAGCTGACACACTGGAAAAGACCCTGATGCTGGCAAAGATTCAAGGCTAAAGGAAAAGGAGGCAGCAGAGGGTGATATGGTTGGATGGTGTCACTGACTCAATAGATGTGAATTTGAGGAATTTCCAGGAGATAGTGAAGGATGGGGAACCTGGCATGCTGCAGTTCGTGGGGTCACAGAGTCGGACATGGCTTAGTGACTGAACAAGAAAAATTGTAGGAAAATGACATTTTTTGCAAGAGGTTGAGGGAAAATATAGCATTTACAACATTTCTAAGTCATCATTTCTCAAAAAGTGATGCTTAAGTTTCCTGCATGAGAATCACAGAAGGTACTTCCTAAAATTCAGACTCCAAGGCCTGCTTCCAGATGAGCCTAATCAGAATCTCCATGATTAGGGCCTGGGAGTCTGAGTCTCCACTATGGTTCTTAGCAGTGTCAGTTGCTCAGTTGTGTCCAACTTTTTGCAATCCCACAGGCTATAGCCCACCAGACTCCTCTGTCTATGGGATTCTCTAGGCAAGAATACTGGAGTGGATTGACATTCCCTTCTCCAGAGGATCCTTCCAACCCAGGAATCAAACCCAGTCTCCTGCATTGCAAGCAGATTCTTTTATTGCCTCAGCTACAGGGAAGATCCAGTAATTATAGTTCTTATGTATACTTAAATATGGGAACTAATGGTTTTGACATTTTAGACATTTTCCAATAAGATTTCTTGGCAGATAATCAATAACAAAGATCTTCACTGAAGCTTATTTATGATAAAGAAGAACTAGATATAACCTAATTGTCCTACTGAGGGATTGACTTAATAAAATTTGATACATCATATTTTTAAATACTAGGAGACTGCTACTAAAATAATGCAGAAGAATATATGATTACATTCATGATATAACAAGTGCAAAAAACAAACAATGTGGTCTCATTTTTATAAAACAAAAACAAACACTAACACATATTATACTAATGAAAAATTTTTAGATATATCCCAGTTTTTTAAAATGGCTTTCTCTGGGTGATGGTATTGGTGGTTATTTTCATACTTTGCTCATCGAAAGTGAAAGAAAGTGAAAGTGAAACGGCTCAGTTGTGTCCGACACTTTGTGACCCATGGATTGTAGCCTACCACACTCTTTCGTCCATCGGATTTTCCAGGCAAGAGTACTAGAATGGGTAGCCATTTTCTTCTCCAGGGGATCTTCCCGACCCAGGGATGGAACCTGGGTCTCCCACATTGCAGGCAAACACTTTACCATCTGAGCCACCAGGGAAGCCCACTTTTGCACATTACTAGTTTCTATATCCCCTAGAAAAATGTACTGTTTTGAGTTGAAAAGTATAATAACAAAAAGGAAACTACATTGAATTTTCTACTGATGGGAAATTTTCTATTGATGGGACTCAAAATATCTCTTATTCAGCTTAAAGTTATACAATATCAAAAGAACAAACATATTTGAATGCGTTTAATGCAAACTTGTTAATTTGTAATAAAATGAAATTTTCTTTGGCAACTAACAAATTTATTTGGAATACTTGACAGAAAAATAACTAAAGTAATTCTTTTCACTGTTAGGACAAGTACCTTTCTGAAAGACATATCTAAAGAAAGTAATTCCTCAATGATTAAGAGTTACAATGAATAAGTAAGTGCTAAAATTGTTGCTGTTGTTGGAATCATTAGTATTGTTTTATTCAGTTTCTATGAAGGATATTTAATTAATCTCTTTGTTCTCCTCTTTTCCTCTCTCAAAGTAGATTGCAAACCACTTAACAGGACTTTTAGTTCAGGGATATACATATAACTGGTGATAAATAAATTGCTATGTTTTCCAATAATCTTAGTTTTTTTATTTGTTTCATTTATGTATATTCTATGTATGCATGAAATTTTCTATAAAGAAAATGTTTTAAAATATGTATATATTCATTGGTATTGCATGAGAGGACATTTCTCTCCGGGACTAGCTAGCGCATTTCTAGACTCCCTTGCAGGTAGCTGGAAGTCCATCACTGATGTTATCTCATATGCAAAGGATTAGAGGCCAAAATGTGCCATTTTCACACCTGGCCCCTGAAAACTGTGAGTACAGTCTGTCATTGCTCTTCTCCTCTGGAACTCCTTATTGTATACTGTAGATGGTGAAAAAAAAAAGATAGGCGAAATCATGGTTTCTAGGTCACTGTTCAGAGGAGAGCTACTTGCCAATCAAGAACACTTAATTTGGGCTCCATGAGCCACAGATAATTTTCCACCATGGAAAGCCACTAAAATTTGTGTTCTCTTTGCTACTGCTATATTCTATATCTATAATCACATCTCCACTGTTGAGTTAAGTTATCTTAATCATGACCTTATTCTCTTCTGGGTAATCCCTTAATTAAACATTTATTGAGTATCTACTACCTCGCAAATGTGTGTGGGGTGCTAGAAATACAGATGAATTAGACACTTCCTTTTCCTCAAGTACTCATTATTCATGTGGGGAGGAAGATAAATAGATCATCACCAATGTGTTGTAAGAACTGTAACCAGGGACTTAGGGCTCTTTAGGAGTCCGTTGGAAGGGTGTAAGGGAAAGAAGGTGCTAGGCAGAAGTGATATCAACCAAAAGAGAAAACTTCATAAATTAGTCATTTCTTTGTGGGTCCTGTCTACTTCTCCAATTGGTTCTGTTTTATCTCATTGCTGAATCCTCTATTAAGTGTCTCTTGAATCTAGACACTGTCCAAGATGTTATCCTCAACCATTTCAATTCTCACCCTACATTCTGCTGGTTTGAAATCTCGGGAGCTTCCCAGGTGAAATGTGAAACTGGCCCTTGTACATGAGGGCAAGGAGAGGCCAAAGAAAGAGGCACGCCACTCCAGATCAGTAGGTGACAGATTTAATAAGGAAGGGAGCTTACTCCGGCCACAAGGCAAGTAGATCTTAGCACCTGCTGCCAGAATCATAAAAGTTTATAGAGAGGCCTTAACAGAGTTCAGTTACGCATATTGTCCAGATGATCTCAATTACACATTGCTCTCTCAAGTCTGCATCCATGAAAATGGATCCTATTAGTGGAATGGTGGGCAGAATATTTCACTGACAGGGAATAGGGTGGTAGTGGCAGTTTAGTCACTATGTCGTGTCTGATTCTTGCAACCCCATGGACTGTAGCCCGCTAGGCTCCTCTGTCCATGAGATTCTCCAGGCAAGAATACTGGAGTGGGTTGCCATTTCCTTCTCCAGTGGACAGGGTAAGGAGCTCCCAATTGCCTGGGTCCAGCTCATGCGGGCCAGCTGGTAATCGTGTTCTCTCAATGACCTCTTCCAACACACACATACTGAAAACACTGTCCAAAACAATGAATACAAATACATTTTGCCTTTTATTTTGGAATCCAAGTCAGTCTACAAGTTGTAGTGAAATGATCCACTTATGTGTCATTCCCTTTGTTAGCTTAGACATGTCTGGAAGGACAGGAACATGCCATAACGATTTATTTTTTTCTTAACCTCTAGCACACAAGTACCTGGGACAAAACATATGCAAAACGAACCTTGCAGAAGCCCTAAATGAAGAAAATAGACAAACTTGACTTCATTTTCTCAACTGTAAGAAATCAGGATATGGAGAAATAATATTAGACATTGGTATTACTAGTAATGTTTTGTTTGTAACTACTAATATAAGGGCCTCCCTGGTGGCTCAGGTGGTAAAAAATCTGCCTGCAATGCAGGCCAACCCAGGTTGGATCCCTGGATTAAGCCATTCCCCTGGAGAAGGAAATGGCCACTCACTCTAGTATTCTTGCCTGGAGAATTCCATGGACAGAGAAGCCTGGTGGGTTACAGTCAGTTGATGGGATCACAAAGAGTCTTGGACTTGACTGAGTGACTAACACTTATTTACTAATATAAGTTAGGTTGAGGCTGGAGCCTATAACAAGGAATTTCTTTTAAAATTTCAGAACTTGAGCCACTCAGTTGCTTTACTCTATTCCCATGTTTAGAACTCCTTTTAAATATAGATTCATTATGATAGGCATTTTCACCTAATTTTTAAAATTAAGAATGAAAGATTTCAGGCATTCAGGTCTTCCAGAGCACCTAATCCATGCAGAGCACTGTGGAAGTTAGCATGTTAAATATCGCATGAGTTTTCAGACAGAATAAGCTGAAGATTGGTTTTTATAACTTCCAATGTTATATTCCTTGCCCCTGTCTAATTAGTTCCCCAGTTTACTCTGAAAAAGTAGTTTCCTGGTGTGTGAATTTGTAGTATAAACAAGGTGATTTTTGAAAACTGAAGCAACTCTTTAGGAACAAGGATGCAATTTAATAAGTTATATTGAAATGAAGATTCTATTCATAATCTAAAAGAATTATATACAACAGCAGACATATACATATCTACATATGTATATATAGCATGTCTCCTATACACACACACACACACACACACACATACACACACATAAATTTTGTTATACCTCCATGAATTGTTCACAATATACTAGAGCAATAATTGAAAATCTATCTTAAGATACTCCAGGCTTATGTCAAATATTTTCCTCTTACCTCATTACTCACAATATACATATTATCTTAAATATATATATTATCTCAAAATCCAATACTAAGGTTGCTCAAATATTCTTATAGAAAACTCATAGTCAAGGCAATAAAGATAAACATCTAAGGTGTTTTTATATTTAAAATGGCATTGTACTAAGCTAACACACCCATTTGTACACCAATATAGAAAAGGCACTCTTGCAAAAATGAATTCCGTATGAAAATGAAAATTTCCACCCCAGGTGAACACAAAGATAGCAGATAGCTCTCACACATCCACAGAGCATAATCCAAATATAGGCTGCGGTTTCAAACTGATTAGAAGCGACAGAAATCACTGAAGTCTTTCTAAATCCATTTCCTATAATTCCGTCATCAGAACATCTAAAAAGTTCCCTAAAAGTTCCTAAAATTTTTCATTCGGTAATATTCTATTATATATTCTCATCAAGAAGAAACTCTGTCTGCAACTCTAGGATTCACTTAACCTTCTGTAAATAGCATTGTATCCTTCCTGAGTGACCTTGAAAAATGAAGCAGATTTCATTTGGTTGGCAGAGAAAAGAAAAAAAAATTGAAGAATAACATGATTTCTATCAATTGTTTACTTTGCAATGATACATACAGTAATAGAAATACAACAGTGTAAAAGAAACTAACATTGTTTTTCTGGCCCCTGAAAATGATGTCTCTCTAGAAAAACAGGTTAAATTAAAAAAAAATTAACAAAAAAAATTAAAAGCCTAAAAAAATTCTCATATTCTTTGCCTGTTTTGAAAAATATCTCATATGAGTAATCAGGTGCAAAAATCACAAAATTAAGGGGAGCACAAAGATCTATTGTCTTCAAGTTATACTTAAATACCAACATTAATAAAAATACACTTACAAACATGAAAACAAAAAGTAAAACAATCACTTTTGATAAGGTGTAAATTTAAATAATAAAATAGGTCTGTAGAATAAAGTTAGAGAGACTGAGGTATAGGAGGAAAGGGGAGACAAAGTAATGGCAAGTTTTCTCTTCACATGGAAGGATCCAGCAGAGCTTTAACCCTTGGCTTTGTTCAAATAACTATTAAGAATTTCATTGATAAACCATCTATGGATCAAAAGAATGCTTATATAAATCTATACTCAATGTTATAGTCAATGGTGAAACATATCATGTATTCTTATTAAAATAAGGAATAATATAAGAATGCTCCCCAAATCATCTTGTATTTAGGCTCATTAATAATATTTATAATTATAATTTACAATATAGAACATTGGTGTATGTTCTATATAGGTAGGTATTTGATCCACATTAAAACAAAACAAAACAAAACTGCCTGAAGGACTGTTATTATTTCCATTTTGCAGATTGGGAAAATGAGGCTTAGAGAGGCTAGTTGCTATAGAAAAGTAAAAATAGAATTACCATATAACCCACCAGCCCCACTACTGGGCACGTACCCTGAGAAAACCATAATTGAAAAAGACACATGTACCCCGATGTTCACTGCAGCACTGTTTACCGTAGCTAGGACATGGAAGCAACCTAGATGTCCGTGGACAGAGGAAAGGATACAGAAACTGTGGCATATATATGTACACACAATGGAATCTTACTCAGCTTTAAAAAGAATGCATTTGCGTCAGTCCTAATGAGCTGGATGAACCTAGAGCCTATTGTACAGGTAAAGTAAGTCAGAAAGAGAGAGACAAATATTACATATTAATGCATGTGTAAGGAATCTAGAAAGATGGTGCTGATGAACATATTTGCAGGGCAGCAGTGGAGATGCAGACATAGAGAACAAACTTGTGGACGCAGTCGGGGAGGGAGAGGGTGGGATGAATTGAGAGAGGAGCATGGAAACATATGCACTACCCTGTGTAAAACAGATCGCCAGTGAGAATTTGCTGGGTGACACAAGGAGCTCAGCCTCGTGCTCTGTGACAACCTAGAGGGGATGGGGTGGGAGATGGGAAGAAGGTTCAAGAAAGGGTGGACATATGCCAAACTGTGGCTGATTCATGTTGATGCATGGCAGAAACAAGCACAATACTGTAAAGCAAATATCTTGCATTAAAAAAAAAAAGAGAGAGAGGGGTCAGTTTGCCACCTAGCTCCCACTTCAGGGAGGTTAGAGTAACACTCTTAGTAAATGGTAAAGACAGGTTTTCAGACCAGGTTTCCCTGATACTAAAGCTCACAATTGTAACCCAAATGCAAGATTGCCCACACTTTGCAAGGAATTTTGACAAATTCAGCAATGTGGGGAATAGAAACAAGAGGCACAGAACTATGGGAAAGATGAAGAAATTATCATTTTTTAATTAAAACCTGGCTTAGTGCATTAAATCTCCCCAAAATTAACAGGAAAATCTTTATAAAAAATCATTTAGTCAAGTAATTTTTTCCAGTTATAAAATAAAATGTTCAAAAGATTTTCCTTTATAAAATCAAGAGCTACTGTTAAAACTACAAGGGAAAAAGTCATATTTATTAAAAAAAAAAGGGGGGGTAAGAATAAGCTTTAAAAAATGAGTAGAACTTATATAGGCATACCTTGGAGACATTTCAGGTTCATCTCCAGATTACTGCAATAAAGTAAATATTCCAACAAAGCCAGTCACCTGAATTTTCAGCTTTCCAGAGCACATAAAGTTATGTTTGCACTACACTGTAGTCTATTAAGTATGCAATAGCTTTATGTCTAAAAAATGTACATAGCTTAATTTAAAAATACCTTATTGCTAAAAAAGGCTATCATCTACATCTTTAGCAAGCTATAGTAGTAAACAAAGATCACTATTATGAAACAACTAATAATTTAAAATTTTGAAATATTGAAAGAATTACTAAATTTTATACAGTCACATGAAGTTAGCAAATGCTGTTGGAAAAATAGCACCTGTAGTCGTGTTCAGTGCAGGGTTACAACAAATTTTCAATTATAAAAAAGGAAAAATGCAGTATGCAAAGTGCAATAAAGTGAAGCACAATACACAGAAGTATATCTGTATTAAGAAATCGAAATAAATTCCCCAAGACTTATATAATCATGCCTGATTATTATTGCTGTTCAGTTGCTCAGTCATGTCCAACTTTTTTTAACTGCATGGACTCTAACCCACCAGGCTCTTCTCTCCATGGGATTTTTCCAGGCAAGAACACTGGAGCAGGTTGCCATTTCATCCTCCAGGAGATCTTTCTGACCCAGGTATCAAACCTGTGTCTCCTGCATTGGCAGGTGGATTCTTTACCACTGGCAAGTGATTTCTTTACCAGGGAAGCCCTGATATTCCTTGCAATTATTTTCTAGATTTAATGTCATTGCAAAAAGTACTATTTTTTTTCTTTTAATGGTATAGAAGAGGCCTTCAATAAAAGAAAAAAATGAGATGGTAATGAAAAGAGTATTTTTAAAATAAAAAAAAATGAGGATGATCTTGCCCTACTACATTTAAAATTGTACTTTGAAATCATAACAAAAATAATTTGGCACTTGCAAATAACCAAAAAAGATCAGTGAAACAATACAGAATTTCCTTAAATATTTCTAATATAAGAACTTAATATGCATTCATTGAAACACTATCAACTAATGGGGGAGGAACAATTATTTAAGTGGTGGGGAAACAGATCCATGTAGACCACATAAAAGAGAATAAAAATGTTAAATATTAAAAATACTAAGTATAAAAAGTAAGCCACATAGTGACATTAGCAAGATCGTAGAACAGGAAGCTCCGGAACTTGTCCCCCCACAGAGAAACTAACTTAACAATATATTGTCCTAAAAGCCTTCATGACTTGAGAAAGCAGTTGAGAAGTTATAGTACCCAAGCAAACTCAAAGCCAAGACCAGCCACATTAAATGAATAAGAAGTCATTTCACCTCACCCATCTCCCAAGACAGCACTGCTGTTGCTGCTAAGTCGCTTCAGTCGTGTCCGACTCTGTGCGACCCAATGAACGGCAGCCCATCAGGCTCCACCGTCCCTGGGATTCTCTAGGCAAGAACACTGGAGCGGGTTGCCATTTCCTCCTCCAATGCATGAAAGTGAAAAGTGAAAGTGAAGTCGCTCAGTCATGTCCGTCTCTTAGCGACCCCATGGACTGCAGCCTACAAGGCTCCTCCGTCCATGGGATTTTCCAGGCAAGAGTACTGGAGTGGGGTGCCATTGCCTTCTCCACCAAGACAGCACAGTTTGGTGCAAACGGGAAAAAAAGTCCAACTCATGGCTTTTTTGGAACCCTTATGAACTGTTGGTGGGATTATAAAATGGTGTAACTGCTTTGAAAAATAGTATAGAGTTTACTCAAAAAAATATAAATAGGAATATCATATTATTCAGCAACTCTGGTGTTATGCTCAGTCACTTCAGTCGTGTCTGACTCTTTGCAACCTATGGACTGTAGCCCACCAGGTTCCTCTGTCCATGGGATTCTCCAGGCAAGAATACTGGAGTGGTTTGTCATGCTCTCCTCCAGGGGATCTTTCCAACCTAGGATCTGAACCTATATCTCCAATGTCTCCTGCATTGTAGGCAGTTTCTTTACCCACTGAGCCACTGGGAAGCCCATTAGCACACTAAGACCCCCTAAACCTTCCTCCCATTAACTCATGGGATCAGAATGGAGAAGCAAACCTGCAGATCTGTCTCCTGACTACCTTCATAAGGCATCAAACTGGTCTGTTATCAACTGCACACAGCCCTCCCGAATGCGTGGTTTCTCCAGGCCTGCAGCAATCCCACTTCTTGGTATATAGACAAAGGAACTGAAAACAAGGTCTAAAGGAGATATTTGCACACCAGTGTTCAAAGCAGCACTATTCACAATAGCCAAGAGGTGCAAGCAAATCAAACGTCCACCAACAGATTAATGGATAAAGAAGATGTGATTTATACATAAAATGGAATTCTATTCAGTCTTTTAAAACAGAATATCTTGTCAAATGTTACATGGATGAATCCTGACATTATGCTAAGTGAAATAAGTCAGTTACAAAATGTCAAACACTGAATAATTTCCCTTTTAGGAGGTATCTCAAGTAATCTAATGCTAATGTAGTCTGATGGAAGGACTGTTGATGAAGCTGAAGCTCCAATACTTTGGCCACCTGATGTAAAGAGCCAACTCACTGGAAAAGACCCTGATGCTGGGAAAGGTTGAAGGCAGGAGAAGCAGGTGGCAGAGGGTGAGATGGTTAAAGAGCATCACCAGCTCAATTGACATGAATTTGAGCAAACTCTGGAAGATAGTGGAGGACAGAGGAGCCTGACGTGCTGTGATCCATGGGGTCGCAAAGAGCTGGACACGACCAAAGAACAAGTAGTCAAATTCTTAAATAAAGACTAGAGTGGTGATTGCCAGGGATTAGGGGGAAGGTGAAGAGGATTTGTTGTTCAGTGGGTATAGAGTTTCAGCTTTGCAAAAGAAAACATTCTAGAGACCTGTGGCATAACAATGTGCATATAGTTAACATACTGTATCATGCACTTAAAATTGCCATTTGGGTGGTAAATTTTATGTTATGTTCTTAAAATTCTATTTATTTATTTTTAACTGGAGAATAATTGCTTTATAATGTGTTAGTTTCTGCTGTACAACAATGTGAATCAGCTATAAGTAAAAATTAAGCCATAAAAATAAAACATAAGTGATCATTTAATTGATCTTGGGGTGGAGAAGTATTTATAAGCATAACGACAACTGAAGAAATTGCAAATGAAATGACTTTTTTAAATATTAGAAGTTGTAATTTATAAAAATATTTAAAACTTGATATAAACTATAAACTAAAAAAAAATTTTAGCACCTGGTATGTCAAATGGTCAATATATCCTTAATATCCTTAATATGTAAATTCGTTTACAAATTAGTAAGGAAAACACTCTTCTCTCAATGGAAAAGTTAGCTTAGAACAGAAACAATAATTCACAAAGTCGAGTCTCCCTTATAGTAATAATGAATTTCCATGAAATCATTATGTCCCCATTTTGATACATTATCTTGACCATTTTTAATGATAACAGTACTCTGATTAATCAACTGCTTATATTACCAAATAGAAAAATAAAAGATGAAAGAAACTTTCTGGAAAGTCACTTTACAGTGTGCATTAAAAGTCTTAAAAATTATTCATGTCTTTTAACCTGGTAATATCTTGTTTCTGGAAATTAACCTAAGGTTGTCAGCAATGCTGCTTCACATTTTGAATAAGGATGTTACTCATAACACAATTTAGGGTGAAAACTTTGAGATAACCAAAGATCACCAGAAATAATTTATTAAATTTAGACAGCATGCTGTCAAATAGAAAAAGCAGAAACCAATAGTATATACCCAGAATGTTCTCAAAATGTGTAATACACACTTGTACACACACACTGCTAACAGACTGGAAGGAAATATAATGATTATCTTTAAGTTGTTATCTTACAGTTATCTAAATTACTGCACTGATATCTAATTATATATAATGCACAATTTGAAACCACAGAACTGGCCTAGTGAATGCCACTGCATTCTGAGACAAAAGATATGACCACTTGTTCCCCCTGACTTACCAACCATCCCCACTCAATCCTTTGTATCCTCACCTCCCTCCACTCACAATACTAGCAAGAAATATGCAAGTGAATGGGAAGGAAAAGGTTCAAAGAGAGGAGGCGGGGAGTAGGAGTAGGTAAAGGAAAGGATAAAATAAAGATGTCTAAGGGGAAGGGATTGAGACTATAAAGAAAGAATTAGATGTGGTAAAATAACTAAGCACTAAAAATAATTACAGTTACTATTTCAAATCTTTCAGATCAGATCAGATCAGTTGCTCAGTCGTGTTAGACTCTTTGCGACTCCATGAATCACAGCATGCCAGGCCTCCCTGTCCATCACCAACTCCTGGAGTTCACTGAGACTCACGTCCATCGAGTCAGTGATGCCATCCAGCCATCTCATCCTCTGTTGTCCCCTTCTCCTCCTGCCCCCAATCCCTCCCAGCATCAGAGTCTTTTCCAATGAGTCAACTCTTCACATGAGGTGGCCAAAGTACTGGAGTTTCAGCTTCAGCATCATTCCTTCCAAAGAAATCTCAGGGCTGATCTCCTTCAGAATGGACTGGTTGGATCTCCTTGCAGTCCAAGGGACTCTCAACAGTCTTCTCCAACACCACAGTTCAAAAGCATCAATTCTTCAGCGCTCAGCCTTCTTCACAGTCCAACTCTCACATCCATACATGACCACAGGAAAAACCATAGCCTTGACTAGATGGACCTTTGTTGGCAAAGTAATGTCTCTGCTTTTGAATATGCTATCTAGGTTGGTCATAACTTTCCTTCCAAGGAGTAAGCGTCTTTTAATTTCATGGCTGCAGTCACCATCTGCAGTGATTTTGGAGCCCAGAAAAATAAAGTCTGACACTGTTTCCACTGTTTCCCCATCTATTTCCCATGAAGTGATGGGACCAGATGCCATGATCTTCGTTTTCTGAATGTTGAGCTTTAAGCCAACTTTTTCACTCTCCTCTTTCACCTTCATCAAGAGGCTTTTGAGTTCCTCTTCACTTTCTGCCACAAGGGTGGTGTCATCTGCATATCTGAGGTTATTGATATTTCTCCCGGCAACCTTGATTCCAGCTTGTGTTTCTTCCAGTCCAGCGTTTCTCATGATGTACTCTGCATAGAAGTTAAATAAGCAGGGTGACAAAAAAGGAGTCTTGACGTACTCCTTTTCCTATTTGGAACCAGTCTGTTGTTCCATGTCCAGTTCTAACTGTTGCTTCCTGACCTGCATACAAATTTCTCAAAAGGCAGATCAGGTGGTCTGGTATTCCCATCTCTTTCAGAATTTTCCACAGTTTATTGTGATCCACACAGTCAAAGGCTGTGGCATAGTCAATAAGGCAGAAATAGATGTTTTTCTGGAACTCTCTTGCTTTTTCCATGATCCAGCGGATGTTGGCAATTTGATCTCTGGGTTCCTCTGCCTTTTCTAAAACCAGCTTGAACATCAGGAAGTTCACGGTTCACATATTTCAAATCTTTAGTAAATGAAAATTTGAGAAAAAACTACATTTCACAATGTATTTGTTTATTCTCTCCAAATAATGAAATGTATCAACCTTAGATTTTGAAAATTCAAGGGATAAGGATTACATTGAACTATGCCATAGGGATGAAATCAGCAAAATTAAATTGGTGAGAAACTATGACATATATGACCCAGTTTTGTCAACAAAAAAATTACAGAGAGAGATAGAGAGAAGGGAGAAATTTATAGTCTAAAAGAGAATTAAGACATGCAATAATTACCATCTAATACTTTGTTTGGAGCTCATTTCAAACACAAATTTTTTAAAAAACAATTAAAAATCAGAGACATTTAAATCAAGAAATTATTAGAAAAAAGTGCAGGTGTTTTTATTATCACTGAGGTAATTTTTTAGAAGTCTATTTTTAGACACATATGAAAATGCCTACAGATAAAGTAATATTATACATTGGATTGGCTTCACAACAATCCTAGTAGAGCGAAATGTGGGTGGGGATACAGACGAAACAAGAAACATCAACTGTTGAAGCTTGGTGATGAGTCCTTAGGGTGTGTGTATACTCTTCTCTCTACTTTTGCACATGTTGAAATTTTCCATTATACATTTTTAAAATATAAAAACTCAAGGATTTTCTCCTTTAAATCAAGAAAGGAAAAATAAGATGCTGTGCTGTGCAAAGAGGAGGGGATCCCGGGAAGCAGAAGAACTGCTGAAATAAAATAGTACTTATATCACCATTTCACATAAAGCTGGCTCTGGCACTAGGGTTAAATCTGTATGTTCAGCACGTCCTATGAGGAAGCTGTAAAAACTAATTAAAACTAATTCATAAATTACTAAGGTATTCCTCAGAGATAGTAGATGCATATATTCAACACATGATGACAATAATGGAGATGACAATGACATAGGAATCTAAGGTTTTGCATATCCCTCTATGACAGGAATTTTCCCTTTGTTCATTATCTGCACTGTAAAAATGATGATTCATGTATCTAATCTCACTCCTAACTGTATCCACTAACCTGTATACAATTAGATGTTGCTTTTCTTTGTCATGAGCTAAATACTCAGAGGAAAATATCATCATTTATCAATATCATTTAGCAAAAATCACTTAACATATCTCCTTCAAATAAACTGGAAGTTTCCCAGAATTTAATAAGCTTTCATAGTTCACCTACACCCGCCCCCCTCAGGATTGCATTCTAAATTCATTCACCCCTGGCATTCAAAATCAATGTTTTAAACTCCTCTCCTTCAAAATTATAAAGCAATTTCTTTTTTCTTGATTTTAAGAATATTAAAATTGCTAGAGCTTCACAAGAGAAGGTACAAGAATTTTTCTAACAAGTTATTTGAAAACTGGGTTACTTAATTTTGTTTTCTTACCACTCTTTGGGCTCCGTATATTATTTTCTAGGTTAGTTACAAGACAATTTTTCAGAACATCACCTTCAGTAACCACCCCAAACAATGAAAATTGAAATCAGCCCCCGGTGGCTTGATTTATTGGCTGCCTTGAAAGATGAAATAACAAATCACTCCAAACCTCAAGGCAACACGGATTTTATAAATGAGATTACAAATATAAGGGGATAAAAGAGTATTTTCATCACATAGGAATAATTAACAGCTGAAAAGCAGAGTAAACACAGACATCAATATGGATATAAAATATAGTCAAACATTAGAAAAACCTTACATAATTGGTTATTTTAATTAAAATATTCAGTAAATCATTTTCTTATCCTTACCGTAAATAATTGGCTCAATGTTCTGCCTCTCAAACTCCTTTTCAAACACATTCTACTTTACATTTACCATGTTTCATATTTGATATCAAATAAATAATCTCATTTCATGTCACTTGCCGGATAGACTCTCATGGCTGGTGAGCATGCATGCTAAGTCACTTCAGTTGTGTCTGAATCTTGCAACCTGTGGACCCGCCAGGCTCCTCTGTCTATGGGATTCTCCAGGCAATTATACTGGAGTGGGTTGCCATGTCCTCCTTCAGGGAATCTTCCTGACCCAGGGATCAAACTCGCGTTTCTTATGTCTCTTGCACTGGCAGGCAGGTTCTTTACCACTAGCACCACCTGGGAAGGCCCTCAGGGTTGGAAGTGACTTTAAATACCATGTAGACCAATGTTTCCCTGATTCCATGATCTCCCACAGGTATACCTAATTGATTTTCCTACAGTACTGACAAGCAGACCATGATGCTACCCTTGATTATGCAAATATTTAATAAGCACCTACCACATGGCTGCGCCCATATAGGTACACAGCCATAAACAAAATGAACAATGACCTCTAAAAGCTTACATGCTAGCAGCTCCTAGAATTGGATTCACCTCTCACAACCTATTGTATTTCACTTATTCAATAAGTAGTTGATGAGTGCCGATATGTGTCAGAAACTCTTTTCAGTACTGAGGCCCCCAAAATGAAAAAACACAGCAAGTCTCAGGTCACTGTGAGAAAATGATATATTTAATGAGAATTTTCTTCTCTATAATTACCACCTGCATTTCAGCTCTCTGGGGTCACACAGCTTAGGTCTAATTGTTCTGCCCTATGAAAGCTCTCCAGATATATTTGTATCTCTTGCACCCCCAACTTTGCATTACAGGTCATGCTTTTCCAAGGTTTTTTCTTTCAGGTGTCAAGCACTCAAATTACTTTAGGAATCAGAAATTTAAAGCAAATGAGTGAAGTGGGCTGAGAAGAGCACCAAGGTGGAATTACTACATCTCCATGGTTAGTTTCCATTCAAGAATACAAGCAGAACCCAGAAACTATATTTTACTGAAACATTAACTTATTTGAAACATGTAGTTATAATTCAAACTCCTAAAACCTCTGTGTGCCATATAAAACACATCTGAAGGCTGTAAGTTTGGACCTACCACTCTAGATACTCCTGTGATACAGTTTTAACTTCTCTCTTCATGTTTGCAAGTTTTTAATATACTCCAGCTTCTCAATGTCCTCCTTAAAGTGAATCATCCAGGATTAGCATCACAGTTCTAGGTAGGGGAAAACCAACAAAAATACAGACCCCGATCATTACCTTTCATGTTTTAGACCCTCTTCTATTCATGAAATCTAAGAATGAATGAATATTTTGGAATACAGGGCACTTACATGTTACTGACTCAGACTTATTTTTAATCACCTAAATCGCCAATTGCTGTGAAACTAGGTCTCACCTCTTACCCTACTGCTTCTTAAACTACATCACTGTATTTCTCTCCTTTTATATTTTCACTTCTTGAGTGTTTTTTATATTTACCTCTCCCCTTCTGTCTGTCAAATCGTTTTTGTATGTTGATTTTGTTAATGACAGAATTTGATTTTTTTCCTATTTTTGCCTCACCTGTGAATTAGCTCCTTATGCCACTACCGAAATTAAGGATACAAATGGTGAACAAGAGACACTTAAAGGCCAAGTCATCTAGTCAATTACTAGAAGCCTGTCTCTAAACAGACACTGATGCATGAAAACGGCCACTTAGTTATGGTGTTACCTAATGGTACCATCAATTGCCTTTCTACATCTTAAACACAAGAAGATCTTTATCACAAGATGTGGAAGATATTATCAAGTGCTTGCTGAAATCCAGGTAGAAAATGGGCATATCAGTCTTTTGATATATGGGTCTTACAGGAAACAGAAATCAGCTTAATCTGACATACATCACTATTAGTGACCTGATACAAATTCCACGTGATTATCACTTTCAAAAAAAAAAGGCTCACAAGAATGTTTTTAAAGATCCACTTTTCTCAGTTGGTAAAGAATCTGCCTGCAATGCAGGAGACCCTGCTCTGATTGCTGGTTTGGGTAGATGTGCTGGAGAAGGGATAGGCTACCCACTCCAGTATTCTTGGGCTTCCTTTGGGGCTCAGCTGGTAAAGAATCCACCTGCTATGCAGGAGACCTGATTTCGATCCCTGGGTTAGGAAGATCCCCTGGAGAAGGGAAAGGCTACCCACTCCAGTTTGTGGCCTGGAGAATTCCATGGACTGTATAGTCTGCTGCTGCTGCTGCTAAGTCGCTTCAGTCGTGTCTGACTCTGTGTGACCCCAGAGACGGCAGCCCACCAGGCTCCCCCGTCCCTGGGATTCTCCAGGCGAGAACACTGGAGTGGGTTGCCATTTCCTTCTCCAGTGCATGAAAGTGAAAAGTGAAAGTGAAGTCACTCAGTCGTGTCCGACTCTTAGCAACCCCATGGACTGCAGCCTACCAGGCTCGTCCGTCCATGGGATTTTCCAGGCAAGAGTACTGGAGTGGGGCGCCATTGCCTTCTCCACTGTATAGTCTTATGGGGTTGCAAAAAGTCAGACAGGACTGAGCAACTTTCACTTTCACTTTAGAACTTTGTCTAAGACAATCAATCGAGACATTCGTCCATTCAACAATCATTTATTGAGTGTTGTGTTAGGCACCATAAATACAGTAGTGACAAACAAAAATTTCTGCCTTTGTAGGATTTCACTCATGTAGGGAGAAAAAAATAAACAATAGAAATAAGTGAACTATCTACATTAGACAATGCCAAGTGTTTAGAAGAAAATTTAATAGGTTAGGTAGGCAGAAAATCTAAAGGGTAAAAATGAGGTATAATTTTAGATAGGAATCCATGGAAGGCCTCCAAGAAAGTACTAAAGGTAAATTTTCAAAAAGAACTAAGGGAAATGAGGTTAATATCATACTCCCGAAGGATATAACTGGAGGGAATTCACTTCCTTTTTCTTCCTGAAAACTGGAATTATTCAATCTTACCTCTAATATACTGACGGGTATTTCCTCAAAGACTTTGATAATTTACTCACAGCTATACATCTCCTCATTTGTGAAATGATCATAATAGAGTCCACATCACACAGTTATTGTGAAGATTCAATGCAACAAAGCCTGTAAGTTTATACCAGTGTCTGGCACGTGATAAGCACAATATATTCTGCTACATGTTTCTAAATGCAAATAAATTCGTAGAGAATTGATAAATGAGGGATTGATGCCAATATACCAGGGGCATTTTGGTGGCACAGACAGGATTTTTCCTGGTACGTTATTTTCTTACAAAGAGCAGTCAAATGCAAATACACCAAGAAAGCTGAACACAGCTCACTGGGAAGCATATGGTACTGTTCATGATGTCTATTTACTGTACATGCATACTTCTTCTTGCCTCTTTTTTAGCACATGCCTCATTTTGGAAAAGCTTACTGCATGGATCACTAGGTTCTTTGTGCATTTTGTTCTTGTCTCCATAGCATTAACTACAGAGGTTTAGTGATCACATCGAAAAGTTCTTTCTATGACATTTCATTCACATAGATAGGCTTTGGTGGGGAGGATTTATTCACCTTATTTAACTTTACTTCTTCTTTCCCATGTTAACTCTATCCTTTCTAATCTGAATTTATTACCCTTGGAAAAAGTCTACTTTGGTTCCATGGGTCCAATTTTAATATGTACTACGAATAAGTGAAGGGATTTCTTCTAGACATTGTGGAAAGGTTGCAGATGATCACAACACTGTTCTTGTTTAATATCCTATTTCAAAATTTTATATGAATGAATAATTATATTTTTATTCTTCATTGCAACAAACAATTAAGAAGGAAACATGTTACAATCCTGAGCCCTTAATCTGAAGTGTTACAATGCAGAGCTTGGAAAATTGAGGGCAGTGTTATAATTTAGTCTTAAATTCATGCTTCTAAATGCGTTCAATGTTTAATATATCCCATTGTTTTATACATACAGATACCGCCACAAACAGCTTAAAATCACCAAATCTTAAACTGAAAGACAACATTATCAGTCATGCCTAAATACTAATAAATGATTTGAACCAGAAATATCAAATAATTGGGAGCCATTAAAATCCCAAACTCATACTCATTCTTACTATTTTTTTTTCATTTCTAAAACCTTATTTGCTCAAGGGTAGATTTGAGATGATAAAAAGTTGCCATTTGGTAAAAGCTATATAATTTCTTCATTTGGTATTAAGCATTTATAAAGCTATGGTGAAATGTCATATTCTTCTTAAATAGTAGGCCATAGACAATGCTTTATACAACATAGTGTAATTAGCTAAAGTGCAATTTTAAGGCTAATTTTTAGAACTAAATTCTTTTTATTTTCCTTAATTTTATAGGTAGTAATGATTCCTCAAACCTTCATGGTAAACACTAGTAAAACATCTAATTATGAGTATTACCTAAAATAAATTCAAACTAAAAACTCTTATAATATCATCTCAGGTACATCAACAACAGCAAAAAGTGAACTCTGTATGACAGAAAGACACAGATGCTTCCAGGTGGCTTGTGTCATTTCACAAGAGACACTGATCCAATCTGCACTGGAGTTTCAGGAGTGCAGTGGTGCAAACACAGTGCTAATGAGAACAAAATTAGAATTCTGATTCCTGACCACCCCTGTTAGCGTCATTGAGGCAAACAGGTCTGCAAACACAAAAGGTCCACTTAGTTTCAGCAATCGTTTCACAAAAGATTCCATTTTTCATAGGGAAGAAATAGAGGGTGGAAGCTCCCCTCACCTGCCAGCACCACTAAGGATGAGATGCCAGAAAGTCACGTTCTGCTGACTCATGGGTCAGTGACCTATCCATAGACTTTGCTTTTGAATGTCCACATGGCCTAAGAGGAAAGGTGCTTGGGTGTAGCTTGCTGACGTCTGTCCTAGGCTGTTTCTATATGAGAACAAGTTATGTTTGGAGAAAACAGCCCTTTTGCAAATGGCGCATTCTTCACGAGGGCCAAGAAAAGAGATGCAATCTTCCAGAAGTTTTTGCAATAATGTTTACTATTACACATTTTAAAAGTTTATGCCAAAGAGACTCTATCACACAAAGTTTTATTTGGCCCTATCAGCTGTGGCTCAGACGGTAAAAAATCTGCCTGTAATGCAGGAGACCCGGGTTTGATCCCTGGGTCAGGAAGATCCCCCTGGAGAAGGGAATGGCACCCCACTCCAGTATTCTTTCCTAGAAAATCCCATGGACAGAGGAACCTGGTGGGCTACAGTCCATGGGGTTGTAGAGTCGGACATGACTGAGCTACTAACACTTTAACTTTTCCCTTCATACAACACAGACATTCTTCAAGTCAATGAAGAGGTCACTGACACCAGTGGGTCACACCCTTCTGCTTTTGCACCACATGGCAGAGTTATGTATTTGGGACTGAGATTGGCCCACAAAGCTGAAAATAATTGCTCTCAGTCTTGTAACAGAAAAAGTTTGCTGACTCCTGGTCTCAGTCATAAAGCAGCATCAGAACAGAGTATATACATTTTGTTTCCTAGCTGATGATTTGGTCATCAAACACACTAATTACAGGATGATTTTTCAAGTGCTCACTTTAGTTAACAGGATCTCCTCAGACCCAGGGTTCAAAAAATGTATAGCAGAGAAATAAAGGCTTTAATAGATGTTAAAATTCAAGCTGCATATTTGGATATTACAGGTCTTCAGACCACTGATGCTTAGAACCACTGAGTTGTCACTGTGACAACGGTACATGAAGGTTGGACTAACATAAAATTGATTACATGATAGAAATACTTGTGTGCTATTGCACTGCCAAGAAATCTCAAAAAACCTATAAAACAGATACTCTATGCAATAAATAACATCTAGAAATTCCCCCATCAATGCCTAAGGTACATTCATAATCAAAATCTTTAAAGAAAACTAATTAATTCTTGCAATGGGTATAGTGGTAAGAAAAGAAACTACCCTCCTCAGCAAGAACTGCATAAATATGCATCTCTTTTTTTAAATGTATTTCTTTAAAATGCCACTCTAAATTTCTCCTTTCTAATCAAGAAAACCTACTTTGCCTAAATATAACTTTAAATGATTCTATTTTATTCTATTCTGAATATTTCAATGAAAAATGAAAGTACAAAGTGACTTTATAAGATAACATAAGCTTTTAGACTGAAGTAATAATCAGCATGAAGAAAAATAAAATATTCAGAAGGATTCAGAAAAATCTTGACTTCTGCAACTGGGACTCACACAGTAGCACTGGTAATTCCAATTTCCCTCTGGGTGAGAATACATTCAAGGAATAAAACTGCTTTATCCAAAGAATGGACTATTCTGAAGTTGGAACAAAAGATAATAGAGACAGCATCACTTTTTTGAGCATATGGGTACTACAAATGTCATAGACAACTTTAGAGTCTGATAGCTTCTTTGTGGAAAGGCCCTCCTTAGGAAAACATGGAATGTGAGAATATGTTCTCAAGCAGATAAAGACTAACTCAGTGAAATAATTAAAGGGAGAAATAAAAGAAGAATTATAGCATTAGGAGCTGTCTAACTGCTCCATCCTCGTTCTAACCAGATGTCATTTTCCACCCATGAGTTAAGATCTGCCCACACATGAAAACCCATTTCTACTTTGGGCTACGATAATGTTTGTGTAGTCTTTGATTACAGCAGCTTTGCAAATCATCAACTTTTTCTCTTGCTTCTGGGACCCATAACTACTTGCCTAAACATATTGCTTGTATTCTGGTTCTCAATTTCCTGTTTCTGGCCTAGGTCCCTGATTTCCATCTGACTCCCTAAGATTCTATACCTGGTTGGGATACATAAGAATTTCTGTTTTATATATAATTTTATTTTCTTATTTCTTTTTATTTTCAGCTGTGCATGGTCTTTGTTGCTCTGCAAGCTTTTCTCTAGTTGCAGCAAGCAGGGACTACCCTCTAGTTGCATTGTGCAGGCTTTGCATTGCGGTAGCTTCTCTTGTTGCAGAGCTCAGGCTCAAGGGTGCATGGCCTTCACCAGTTGCAGCACCTGGGCTCAGCAGTTGCAGCTCCCAGGTTCTAGACCACAGACTCAATAGCTGCGGTGCATGGGCTGAGTTTCTCCATGGCATGTGGGGTCTTTCCAGATCAGGAATTGAACATGTGTCTCCTGCATTGGCAGGTGAATTCTTTACTACCGAGTCACCAAGGAAGCCCTGTAAGAATTTCCTGACCCTGTCTTTTTGGACCACATGGAATCCTGACTTAACATTGGTTCCAATCCTCATCTCCCTATGCATTTCCATACCACTTTGAGCCTTGATCTCAAATTCCCGTCTCTACCAATACCAACAGCTTTGACCAAGACCTGATCTCTTATGTCCACCTACCTTTCCAAGTTTTTCCTTTAATCACATTGACTTATGCAAGCCCTGGTTTCTGATTGTAAACTGGCCCTGATATGGCAAAACCAAACCACAGAAAGCCCAATCAATATCTGACGGCTCGTCTGCCAAATAAACCACTAAAATATAGAAATTCTTTGTTGAGTTCTACTATGGGTATTCTGTATAACTCTGTGTGTGTGTGTGTGTTCAATTCTCACAAAAATCTAGTAAAGTTTATATCACGCTTTCCATTTTACAGGCAGAAAACAAGAAGCCCAAAAGTATAATAATTTTCCCTAAGCCACATCACTAATAAAATGTAGGAGAAAGTGACAGATCTATTTCCATCTGACAATAAAATCATTCTCTGTAGGAGACTGTTACACCAGTGGTTCTCAATAAATGCTACCTCGGGTTATTCCTAACCTCATGTACTCTCTCCCATGTCGATTCTGGCTTAATATATGAAATGCTTTAGTGAAAGGACACGGGAAAACATGATACAAACAAAGATTTAGTAACCTCTTAGACACTGTGCAGGCCATATTCATTTAAAACACCTTCTTTTGGAGCCAGCAACCATATAAAAAGTCTGATCAGTCTGGGTCTGCTGTGCTGTAAGGAAGCCCCAAGTAACTAACATGTATAAACCAGCTATGTAGATGAGCTTAGAGGTGCCAGGTAAGTGACTGAAGTTTTCTTGGACCTTCTAGCCTAGCTCATTTACCTACAAAATGCAGCCAATTGAGTGACCTAATCAATACCACCTAGAGAAGAAGACTCAGGCATGCCCTGACCACAGGAAATAAAAAGCTGTTGTTTTAAGCAACAAAGTCCAACCCAGGACTTGCTGGGTTTGAAAATAAAATTATTTCTCATTCTCAGCCCATCCAAATGATAAAAAGTTCTCAGAATAACAGGTGACCTCTAATCAAATCCAGAGAACTGCTAGTAAAATGTGTTCTCAGAGTAAATATCAAATCAAGGATGTGGCAGTAAGATCTCTGCTAAAACCCTTGTAAGGTACACTCAACTAAAAGACAAGAGCTTCCAAAAATCTTAAGGATGTTGCTCCATAGCATCTGGGCTTTCAGTTTAAAGCTAAAAGAAGTGTCTGTCTTAAAGATATTTGTGCGAATAGCTTTTACTTAATGAAATGGAATATAATTGGATACATGGGAAAACCAAAAAGTTCCAAAAAGTGTGCCTTCATAGACAAAATGAAAAGAGGCCTCAAAACTTTTACTGGCATAAAGCAAGGCTGAGAAAGTCACTCAAATGCAAACATGGGCTTTTTTTTTTTTTTTTTAAATGGAAAAGGAGGATGACTTAGAGGACAGAGCTGCTGAGAAAAATAGAATAGAAAATCACATCCAAAGAACCGGGTCATTCTCAAGAAGCATTCTTTGTCCCTAGATCTGAGGGAATTGATATGCTCTCAGTTGGATTTCAGTATTGCTATAGAACAGTGATTGCTAAGTACCTCCAATTTCCCTTCCTTTGAATGGCCAGGTCTACTGCCAGAGATATTAGTACAATCATCCTTGTCTCATCACTGTGTGCTGGAGGGTGAGGATGCACAGAGATTCTAGCAATCTATTGCGAGACCAAGTCTTTGAATTAAAAGAAGCTGTACCTGAAAAGCCTCAACTTCAGATGTACCCAATTTAGATGAAATCATCCAGGACTTGGAACCTGAGAACTAATTCTTTAATATGATGAAAGAAACTGGAATTGCTGTGATGCTTCCTCTTCTCCATGTCCCTATATACCGTTCTTTACTCCACAAAGTAGATTCTATTTTTCTCCCCCTTGACTAGAAGCTAGAGCTGTGATTACTTTGACCAATAGAATGCAATAGAAATGATATCTCGAGACTTTTGAGCCTAAGCCTGACAGATTTTATTTTCTCTCTTTGGGAAGCCAGTTGTCATGCTGTAAAGAAGCTTGTGCTAGATATAGATGATGAGAAACCACAAGGAGAGCTCATGTGTCAACTTGGGTAGGCCACAGTATCCAGATATTTGGTCAAACACATCTGCATATTGATTTGAAGATGTTTTTCAGATGAGATTAATGTTTAATCAGCAGATACTGAATAAAGCAGATTATTTGCCATACCTGGGTGGGATTCATCCAATCAGTTGATGAGCTTTAAGAAAAAGACAGATGCCCCCAGGAAAGAAGGACAACCCAGCCACTCATCAGATACAGCCAAGTTGATACTACATGAAGTATAAGAATCACCCACTCAACACCTGCCCAAATGTCTGATCCAGCTGTGAGGGGAAAAAAAAAAAAAGCTATCACTTTAAGCCACTAAGTTAGGGATTCACCAAACAGTAATAGGTAAGTAAAAGACCTTCTTTCCTAACCACTCTCTCTCCCATCTTAAAAGTAAGCTTATTCTTTCTCAGTTTTAGCTCTGAGGGCAGTCCAAGGTCAGCCTGTAACTGGGAATTTGCCAAACTCCAATCAGTAAAACCCAATTCCATTCAAACCAATTATTTGGGATCACATTTCTCTCTATATAATGACCATTGGGGGTTTTTCGTAGATGGACCAGCTATTTGTCACCAAATGGCCTTCGCCTTCACTTAAGGGTTTATTTATAATAATAAGGAAGGGGGATAAGCTCAAACAAAAATACTGCAAAGGGAAAAGGAAGCTCAGCCCTCTTACATGAAACCCTACTGGTCCCAAGAGTCTTTAAGTCACAATAAATTAAGAACGGAGTCATTGGAATGCAAGAAGGGCTGCTGCGGTTGTCACCAAGTCACTCGATGACATGCAACAAGAATAACTGGACACAGCTTTACAGCCCAAGAGAACAGTATTAGTGAATGGGCACAGCCACAGAAGCCTTTGAGAATCCAAGAATAATGAGGTCAATTAAATCCTGCCTATCTGTGTTCTAGGAAAATGTCACACTAGAGCTACCTTGAGACCAGGCTCAGGGTACAGGCAGTGCTGTAGCATGTGGCAAACAACAAGAGTGGATGCAGAGTGCTATGCAGAGCTGCTCAGAATAATAATTCACAGTGATTTGGAGCATGTGATCCATCTGCCAATGCAGAAAAATAACACGTTTGAGGGTATGTTTATTTATATGAGGAGTGCAAATTTTATATCCTCATTAGCATACTGAACGAAAAGCTGATGCCAAATTTCAAGTCAGTCCTCTGGGGCTCTGAGTTAGGTGCAAGAGTACTAAATACACTGAACATACTTTTTATTACCCCTTCTATAAGTCAAGACATGGCTCTTCCTACTTAGTCCTTGCTTACCCTCAACCCTCCAAAAAAACAAAGCAGGAACAGACTCTGTCTTTTATGTGTTCTGACAGTAGACTATTTCAAGTTCACTTTCACTATGCACATTTCAGCAGTGAATATTGAGTATTTTTGTATAATTAATAGGACCAAACATTTCTTCTCTTTACTCCTTGTACTGTATTCATGGCTGCTGTCTTTCCACTGTGGTTTTGTCAAAAAATCCAGTTTGGAAGCCTTGATAGAACAGCTTGAAAAGTCATCATGGGAATGGTTCTGGCAGCTTCATTCTCCCTAAAAAGACCTCCTTTTATAAAATGGACTTAACTTAGAAGATGGAATTAAAATTCTTCAGAGGGACTCCTCTGCCACCCCTCCCCTCCCTCTTATAAGATCCCTCTAATCCTTTGAATAACCATAAAGTCACTTTATTTGCTGAATTTCTGTAACATAAGAAATATTGCAGTAGGAGAAATGGGAAATTAATTGACCATATGAAGAGGGCCTAGACTCAAGAATTATATAATATTTTAGATAAGGTCTCAAAATGCCTTCCTTTAACCATAATACACTAAAAAAAAAAAAATGTGTGAACCAATTATGGCTGCAAGTTTTTGCCATACTTACCTCTTTCTATTAAAGACAGAAATAACCACTGAAGTTCCTAAGAGCATTCTAGCTCTAAGAACTCATAGGTCCCCATTACACTTCAGCATCTTCCTTCTCTTCTGTTATGGCTGCAAAGTTAACACCGTCTACTACAAACGTGTCCCAGTCCCTTTGTGGGCCCCTCACTGCTATTTGGTAATCACTTATTTCCACCTCAGTTGACTTTCTGTCATATACCCTACAGTGATGATTCTGCTTTCCTTAAGCGCCTCTTTTATTTTCCCAGTCCCCTAACTAGTAAGGTTTTTTTTTCTTGTACCAAGTGGAAACCCTTAAATCTGCATATCCCCAATGTTCTCTGCTTCAACAACACCAAGTCCCCTTGCCTTTTCATCTCATTCCTCCTCGTTGTCCTCCTGATGTCGATTCCTCAGCGCACCTGTATTCTCATCTCTGCTGCTGCTGCCAAGTCACTTCAGTCGTGTCTGACTCTGTGAGACCCCATAGATGGCAGCCCAGCAGGCTCCTCTGTCCCTGGGATTCTCCAGGCAACAATGCTGGAGTGGGTTGCCATCTCCTTCTCCATTCTCATCTCAAACTGTGACCAACTCAGGGACATCCTTGCTCCATCGAGTGTCTCCCTCTCTAGCATAGAGAAGTAGTATCATGGTGTGATAAAGAGCAAGCCACTGGAGTTAACCTTCTGAGTTGATAACCCAATGTTATCACCTGTTTGTATGACCTTGATCAAGTTATATAACCTCCCCAGGCCTTAGAATTACTTATTTCATAGGTGTATTATAAAGATTGAAAAAGTAAAAGCATTTAGAATTGTGGTACACAGTAAACACCCACGTATCATTAGCTCTTATGACCTTCAGTCTTTTTCAAACCCTTTCTCGGCCTCAATTGTTGTTTTCATTCTTCCATATTCCTAGGCACTAGTGCTTTTTGTCTTCATTATTTTAAGGCCAATCTTCTTTTGAAAGAGCACTTTATATTTACTGCAACTTGAGCTGCAGCCCCCACAGCAGCAATTTCCTAGGCTGTAGCTCAAAATGCCTGGTTACCTTATCTTTCCTCATTTCCCCACTGACTACTGCTTTCATTTTAAACTTGTCCCCCTGTCTCACCTCCATCACTCTAGATGCTCCTGATTTTCCTCTTACCTTCCAGACTTCTGTCTCTGATTCTTGGGGTCCTCTCCTTTCCCTCATTGCTAAGACAAGGTATATCCTGACATCTACTCTCTGCATCTCTGCTTCTCATGCTGGGATGTATTACAAGACTGTGCAATGTGCAAAAGCCTATGTACAGCCCTGATAAGAACAAGGTATGTTTGAACATTAGTCATTATATTAGTGTATTTGACTGCTGCTGTTTCTGCTGCTGCTAAGTTGCTTCAGTCGTGTCCGACTCTGTGCGACCCCAGAGACGGCAGCCCGCCAGGCTCCCCCATCCCTGGGATTCTCCAGGCGAGAACACTGGAGTGGGTTGCCATTTCCTTCTCCAATGCATGAAAGTGAAAAGTGAAAGTGAAGTCGCTCAGTCGTGTTCGACTCCTAGCGACCCCATGGACTGCAGCCTACCAGGCTCCTCCGTCCATGGGATTTTCCAGGCAAGAGTACTGGAGTGGGTACCATTGCCCTTAAGACATAAGCAGAATTCTACTCTTTCAGGTCAACAATTTTTTTAACCCCCTAAATAGAAAATATTCATATGTAGCGAGTGATTAGAAAGTGTTGTATTTTAGAGTTGTTGGAGAACCAAGTGTCACTAACACTATAACCAGATCAGTGAACTAACATACTATTATGATAACAGATGGCACTCACAGCCCCTGAACACAAGACAAGTAGCTTTTCTAGAAGAGTAGGTCATTTTTTTGAAAAAAGTCCTTTTTTAAAACAAACCAGTCTGTTTTCTTAAATCAATTTTACATTGAACACACACACACACACACAGTATTTGGCCCCACAAGTTGGTTAAACTTCCTACCACAAATGTACTTAGATAAATATCCTATTCACAAATATTAAATTATGTTCAGTTACATTTCCCATGGAAGTCAGTCTGAAAACAGCAAGTCTAGAGATGCAGACTTTCGAGAACTCAGTGTCACTCTTTATTTATTGCTTCAAAAATATATTTATTCTAAATTATAGTTTCCAATGGAAATAGTGAGAGGTGGTCCAAAACAGTAATGGTTGGACCGAAAGGTTGTTAAGTGGCAAAAATGCAAAAGATAAGGGAAAGTCAGAACAATCTTGAAGTACATTACAGTGAATGTGATGGAATGAAATAACAGAACACAGCCCCCAACCACAACTAGAGAACTCAACGTGAGTACAGTTGGCCACCAATTTGTAAGGTGCATTTTGATGCTCATTTTAAAATACAGGTTTTCCACTTCAAAAAATGGGCATAGAAGGAACCTACCTCAACATAGTAAAGGCCATATATGATAAGCCCAAAGAAAACATTATTCTCAATGGTGAAAAACTAAAAGCATTCCCTCTAAGGTCAGAAACAAGACAAGGGTGTCCAATCTTACCACTATTATTCAACATAGTTTTGGAAGTCCTAGCTATGGCAATTAGAGAAGAAAAAGAAATAAAAGGAATCCAGATCAGAAAAGAAGAAGTAAAACTCTCACTGTTGGCAGATGACATGATACAACACATAGAAAACCCAAAAGTAACTATTAGAAAATTATTAATCAGTGAATCCAGCAAAGTCATGGGATACAAGGTCAATACACAGAAATCACTTGCATTCCTATATACTAACAATGAAAAATCAGAAAGAGAAACTAAGGAATCAATTGTATTCACCACTGCAACAAAAAGAATAAAATATCTAGGAATAAACCTACCTAAGGAGACAAAAGAACTGCACACAGAAAATAAGACACTGATGAAAGAAATCAAAGACAACATAAATAGATGAAGAGATATTCCATGTTTCTGGGTAGGAAGAATCAACATTGTAAAAATGACTATACTACAAAATGCAATGTACACACTCAAAGTGATCCTTATCAAATTACCAATGGCATTTTCCACAGAACTACAACAAAAAATTTCATAGTTCATATGGAAACACAAAAGACTCCAAATAGCCAAAGCAGTCTTGAGAAAGAAGAAGGGAGCTGGAGGAATCAACCTTCCTGATTTCAGACTATACTACAAAGCTACAGCCATCAAGACAGTATGGTACTGGCACAAAAACAGAACTATAGACCAATGGAACGAGATAGAGAACCCAGAGATAAACCCACACACCTACCATACCTTATTTTTGACAAAGGAAGCAAGCACATACAATGGGGCAAAGATAGCCTCTTCAATAAGTGGTGCTGGGAAAACTGGACAGCTATGTGCAAAAGAATGAAATTAGAACACTTCCTAATGCCATATACAAAGATAAAATCAAAATGGATTAAAGATCTAAATGGGAGACCAGTAACTATAAAAATCTTAGAGGAAAGCATGGCAGAACACTCGATGACATAAATCAAGGCAACTCTTCTATGAACCACCTCCTAGAGTAATGGAAATAAAAACAAAAATAAACAAGTGGGATGAATTAAACTTAAAAGCTTTTGCACAGCAAAGGAAACTAAAAACAAGGTGAAAAGACAACTCTTAGAATAGGAGAAAATAATAGCAAAGGAAACAACTGACAAAGAATTGATTTCCAAAATATACAAGCAGCTCACACAACTCAATATCAGAAAAACAAATAACCCCATCAAAAACTGGGAAAAATACCTAAACAGACATTTCTAAAAAGAAGACATACAGATGGCTAACAAACACTGTTGGGGGCCAGCGTGAGGCACTCCGCCCATGGCAAAGGTCACAAGGAAGGAGGCTCGACATATGCAAAGGCGGGATTGAGCCTCAGGAGTCCCCCTGGAAATCCTTGAGCATCTACCCCCATAACCAGAGCCTGCCCACTTTACTACTTTGTGCTCTCACCTACACCTCTGACTTTACGGGGGGCTGTCCCCCACCACCTCTTTTGGAGAAGGCGTTAACTTAGAGCTCCAGTTAATCAAAACTCCTGGGCGTGACAAGAGTGTTTTAACCTACAAACTCCTCTGAAGGTTCTCTAGCCTGCCTGACAGGCTTGTCCGACCACATGTGATTGCTCACAGCCTCCCAACCGTGAGAGGCACGAGATGCTTTAAACCTTCTAAAAACAGGTTCTTTAGAGAAGTTAGAAAGCTATTAGTATAAGTATAATGGGCTGATTAGAAATTGTATTGGTGAAGGGTTTTTCATTTGTTGAGCCAATGTTTGTTGCTAAGTCTCCACATCCCCTGCCCTTACACACATTAATGAATATATAGAAGAAATAAGTATTAACCTTTGATATTAGTCATGTTAGACCTTAGGCTAAGTAAATTCTTTCCTTAACTAAAACCCACTACACCGTCACCCTGTAGGAATGTAACTTTATTTGGGTGGTGTCTGTTTTAAGAATAATCACCCCTGGAGAAATAAGTGTCCTGGTTGACTGACTGTTGTCACAAGGAGAGGGTCATAAATTGTCAGCAGGCCCCCTGGCCAGAAGATGATGTAACACCCCTAAGACCTCTGTATACATTTGTATGAAGCACCTGACTTTGATAAAAGTCAGGACTGCTGACCCCGCATGACTTTTGCATAACATCTCAGTGTATAAAAGCAGACCATGGAAAATAAAGAATTGGGATCAGTTTCTCAAAATACTGGTCTCCCCATGTTGCTCTCTCTCTCACTCTGGCTGAGTCTCCATCTGCAGCACGGAACCCGCCATGCTTACTAATTATGCCTGGGCTTCTAAGATCCGACTGGGGAGGCCTCAGTGTCTCCTCTCCTTCAGGAGAACGGAAGGATGCCTGCGGCCTACGTAAGTGGTGCAAGCTTCTTGTCTTGAAGTTTTATTGGTCTCACGCGTAAACCAAGCTACTCAGCCTCTTTTCTCCACTGAATTTTCCTACTGAACTATCCTCATTCTATTACTCTTTACATCTCTAATTAACATCGAATTGAAGCCCTTGTATCCTGATCCTCGCCGACGCCGTCCCTGCTTCGAATACCCTGGATCAGCCGGGGCTGGACACCGGCAAAACACATGAAAAGATGCTCAACATTGCTCATTATTAGAGAAATGCAAATCAAAACTACAATGAGATACCACCTCACAGCAGTCAGAATGGTCATCATCAAAAAGTCTACAAACAATAAATGCTGGAGAGAGTGTGGAGAAAGGGAACTTTCTTGCATTGCTGGTGAGAATATAAACTGATACAGCCACTATGGAAGATGATATGGAGATTCCTTTAAAAACTAGGAATAAAATCACTATGTGACCCAGCAATCCCCCTCCTAGGCATATACCCTGAGGAAACCAAAATTGAAAAAGACACATGTACCCCAGTGTTCATTGCAGCACTATTTACAATAGCTAGAACATGGAAGCAACCTAGACATGCATCAACAGATGAATGGACAAAGAAGTTGTGGTATATATATAAAATGGAAGCATATTCGGCTGTAAAAAAGGAATGCATTTGAGTCAGTTCTAATGAGGTGGATGAACCTAGAGCCTATTACATAGAATGAAGTCAGAAAAAGAAATAATAAATAAAAAACACTGATGCATATATATGGAATTTAGAAAGATGGTACAGATGAATTTATTTTCAGGGCAGCAATAGAGAAACAGACATAGGAAACAGACCTAAGGACATGGAGAGAGGAGGGAGAGGGTGAGAGGTATGGAGAGAACAACATGGAAATGTATACATATATATAAATATTATAATATTATACATTTATAATTTATAACACTGTATGTAAAACAGATAGCCAATGGGAATTTGTACGACTCAGCGAACTCAAACAGGGGCTCTTTGATAATCCAGAAGGGTGGGATAGAGGGGGAGATGGAAGGTTCAGGAGGGAAGGGACACGGAAGGGTGTACCTATGGCTGATTTTTGTTGATATATGACCGAAAACCAAAAAATTCTGTAAAGCAAATATCCTTCAATTAAAAAAATAAAGTGGCAAAAAAAAAAAAAAAAATGCAGGTTTTCAACCACAGTGGAGAGATAAATGAGCCTGCCTAATGGCCACTGAATGGAAAAATTCTGAGAGATAGATCTATGAAAACACCTCATTGAATATATAATATTTAAACCAGCTTTGAAAACAGTTGGAAAGTTGAAAAGCTCAGAGAAATCTTGGCTGTTAGCAATGCTTCAAAAACACAATCATCGCTTCTCAGCCTTTGGGCTAACATCAAGTGTAAAAACACAAGCAAACAGGCGGAGAAAAAAAAATTGCATGAAGTATTATCAAGGTTAGTTTCAGAATCACCGTGGGGGACACAAATCTCTAGACAAGGGCGGTTTCGTGAAGCATGGAGTGGTTGAATCTGTTTTGACTCAAAAAGATGCAACCGAGAAAACAACATGGATTTTCCCCAAGCAAGCCATTGTTGAATAATCAAGTACCTGAAGATAAATTGGATTTTTACCTAATATTAGGATGAAGACACATATAAATATGATTTAACTACTTTATTAGTCATCTACACTTACAGTGTAGTCTGTCGAGGTATGTTATTTGCCAAGGTACTTGAGAGGAGAACCGGTGAAGAAATTTTCAACAAGATATGAGCATTTTAGTTAGCATGATATTGACTAGGAAAAAATGTTAGACACAAAAATAGGTTAAGGAAGCCTTTGGAAGCATTAAAATGCACCAAAGACATTGTGCCCCTGACTATGCCAGCAACCAATGATTTAATATTTTCATTCAAAATATTTTTGAGCTTCTACTGTGCTACAGATTCTGGGGATTTAATTATATATAAAACAGACATACTTTCATCCCTATAATATTTGCATTTACCAAGAGACTGCTTCAAAGGTTTTATTTTTCCTTGATTTTTCTCATGTTGTTGAACAACGTACAGAATACAGTATTTTTAATATTCCTCATTTTAGATGACTGAAGCAACTTAGCAGCAGCAGCAGCATTTTAGATAAAATTGTAATACAATGAGAAGAGACTTAGAAAGCTTACAGTACTACCTAAATGCATTCTTACTCAAGCAAAAAATAGTACTCATGGTTAGAGGTTTTTAACCCAGTCATAAATTAGTTTATTTTCATGCAAATAGCAAAGACGTCGTGATAAAACACAAACAATTCTAAATATTATGCGTTAATTCATTGTTCACACTGTTAACAAACTGCAGATCACATGGGATTGTTTATTTTAACAGATTTCTCCCCAACATCTGAACCGCATGATTCAACTATTCCAAGGTAAAATTGTGATGGTTTTTACAGAGTGTGACAAATTGTAACAAGGAATAGAAGTTTGAGAGTTAAAAAGAGATATCAGAAGGTGAATAATTTGAGGCTCAGTCATTTACATGTGATAAAAATACAGCATTGCTCACAAAACAAAGATCATTATTCATGTTTCTTCATTGAAAAATGTCCTTTCTGAGTATTTTCATTTGAGTATTAAAAAAAAAAAAAAACTAACCAGTGGATCAGAGACTCTTTGTCTCCTACTAGACAGGTGGACAAGTGAGCTGTCAACTCAACAAGTAGATGAACTCAAACTTTTGGCAAGAGCAGCCTCACAAAGTGGCATCATCTTTCCTTTCATGATTCTGACTTGCTCCTCATATACAGCTTATGCCCTTGAAAATTACTGAGTACCTATATGTACTTGTGAATGTGTTCTCTTAGAATAAGGTGACATTAAGACTGAGAAGAAAAAGTATAGATAGGCTGAACAGAATGCACATGATTAGCTGCCTTTAATTCAGTCCCATCATACATGAAAGTGATAAACTCAATGAATAAAAACCTAGGGACTCAACTTTCACTCATTACTTTTCCTCAAAACCTACATGAATCCATCAGCCATTCCCTTAAGCTATTTTTTTTTCTTTCAATTTTTACTTCTGGCCCCATGCAACTCATTTGCCACACAGCAGGCTGAGGAATCATTTAAAAATCTAAATCAGACCATTAATCCCCTTACTTAAAGTCCTAAATATTTGCTGGGGCATTTAAAGTAAAATTCACTTCTTGGCATGGTCTGCCAAGCCCCTGTTCACTTCTCCAACTTCATTCTGTGCCATAATTCCCTACCCTCCTTTTGTTTTCCATAGTAGCTTCCTCCCATCTGGAGGCCTTTACAGGTGTGACTTTTTTGCTCAAGTGACTTAGCTCTTAGCTCAACTGTATCCTCCTAGTTATTTGAAAGCTTCTTAGACCATGCCCTCTCACTTGCCCACCACCCCCGATTTCATTATTATGTTTTGCTTCCATCCTAGTACTTATTTTCTGAACAATCCTATCCATTTCTTGAATTACTTGCCTATTGTTGGCTTCTCTGTAACCAAGACTGTAACCAGACTGTAACCTACAAGACGAGCTTTGCCTGTTTCAGTCCTAGTCATATCCCTGTGCCTGAAATCCTGTCTAGTGCATTCAGTAAAGAATTGTTGATGAAATAAATGAATCTCAATATAGCATAATCTTGCCCATTAATGAACAAGTCAGGAAGAAGTTTAAGCATGACTAGATCATGGAGAAAAATGAAGAATCTACACATATTTTAATAAACAAAGTACACAATACTAAAGAAATGTACTGTGAAGTATGCCACCAAAGAAACTCTGGTCTCCTCTGTGATTCTGGGTTTGTGAATGAGTGGGGAAATTCTGAGGATCTCTGCTCTATATTCTTTACCTGGTAATATCATGTCTTCTTAGAGCCTCAACTGTTATTCACTTCTAAGCAGAGGACCCTTAAACATTTCTCTCATCTCTCATGCTCTATCTGCCCAAACACAACATCATTCCTCAGAGCCAGACCCTCTTCCCCTGTTCCTTATCTGTATCAGGCTGGTAGCCTTTGAGGAATTCCCTCTTCCTCTTTCCTTTCTGTGTTTTTTCCCCTCCTGTAAATATGTACCTTGGCAAAAGTCTTCAAATCAGTCCTTTGTTTCTACAGCTACTACCCTGGTTCAGAGATCCCTCCTTGCTTGCCTAAACTATTGTTAAACTTTTACAATTAGCTTTGTTTAGTGTAATTTGTCCCTCCTTCCAATCCATCTATCCCAAATCACTGTTGTTGTTGTTCAGTCACTAAGTTGTGTCTGACTCTTTGCGACTGTAGACTGCAGCTCACCAAACTTCCCTGTCCTTCTCCATTTCTCGGAGTTTGCTCAAACTCACGTCCACTGAGTTGGTGACGCCATCCAACCATCTCACCCTCTGTGGTCCCCTTCTCCTCCTGCCTTTAATCTTTCCTAGCATCAGGGTCTTTTCCAGTGAGTCAGCTCTTCACAGTGGGTGGCCAAAGTATTAGAGCTTCAGCTTCAGCATCAGTTCTTCTTGATTGATTGATATTTGTTGATTTGTTGGTTAGGGTTGATTTCATAGCTTTACTCATTTTACTCCCCAGCTCAAAACCTCCCATGTTTTCCAGTGACTGCAGAACATAATCCCAATCTCTTAACATAAAAATGAGTGCACTCCAGAAATTGCCCCAACTGATATTTCTAGTTTATAACGTTATCCGCAATCCCCCTGACCTCTTATGATTCTTTGCATTAATAACTCTCCATGGCTCAACATTCTATAAACAGCCTGTGTTTTCAACCTCTGATCTCTGCTCTCAATATTATTTCTGCCCAGTGTGCCCTTTCTTATGATCCCTGCATTCTGGACACTTAATAACATGTTGATTTGCTAAGTAAATAAATCTCTGTCTTTTTCTTAAGGCCAAGTCTTTGGCAACTTCTCCATAAAATCTTCTGCAATCACTTAGTCAGACTACTTTCTCCCTTCTCTAGGTATCTGTTATATTGTACTTAGTAATTCTATGTGAGTCTATTAAGCACAGTCTGCCTTCCAGTATAACTCATGGGGTACATACCTGTCTTTCCCACTAAACTGATTTTCCTTCATGGCCAGGACTATGGTTCATCCATTAAAAATCCCTCTATAGCATCAATTAGGTAAACTGAAGGTGACTGTTGACGTCAGATAAAAGTATAGTGTGTGTGGCAGTGGTGTGAACATGTGTGAATGTGATAGACAAGGGGAGCTGAGTATGTAATAGTGGTGGGGTGGAAGTTTCAGCAGTATCCTCAGTGATGTGGAAGCTTCTCATACTATGAATTATATTCCCCATTTTTGGCTACCTAAAAGCCTTAATCAATCCAGGTACATTCACCAAGGAACACTTAGACCGTAAGTGAAGGTTACACAATCATTCCAGTCTTCACCCACTAATGTCTACAGTGCTTGGTAGAAGCACTGGGTAGGAGTCAAGAGCAACTGATCTAATTAATTCCCCTGTCCTAAAAGCCCTAATCACACAGACTTTGCCTCGTTGGCCAAGATCCAAATTATGTTGAGAAAGTTGGTTAATAACCAGAATCAGTGGAGCTGAAAACTGTAAACCAAGCACTTTCAACAAAACAATCATTCCTACACTCAGATGAAAAACTTACAGTTAAGTTTTAAAATGAGTATAAGCCAACCCTTAAATAGCTATACAATTTTAAAATAAACACACTCCATAATCATATTTATAGATAATGTGGTACCTTAAAATTCAATGCTTTGTTGAAAATGGTGTGTAGAACATAAAAATGTAGTGGACAACTCAAAACTCTTCACATATTATTCCTAAAAAGAGAATATTTCCTTATATTCAGAGATATGCATCTTCTCTGACATCTCTAGCATCTTTTGAAATGTATATAAGGATGGGGTATGGGAGATTACTACTCATAATTAAAGAGTCCCTGCTTTATTTAACTGATACAGAATAAGTCTTTTGATTGAACAAACATTAATTATGAACAAAAATCTTAATTCTTAACCCACATATTGGGAGAGAATATTTGTAAATGATATGACTGATAAGGTATTACTTTACAAAATTTACAAGCAGCTCATGATGCTTAACAGCATTAAAATTAACAACCCACTCAAAAAATGGACAGAAGACTTAAATAGACATCTCTTCAAAGAGGATATACAGATGGCCAAAAGGCACACGAAAAGATGTTCAATATTGCTAATTATTAAGAGAAATGCAAATCAAAAGTACAATGAGATATCACCTCACACCAATCAGAATGCCTATCATCAAAAAAATCCATAAACAATACCTGCTGGAGAGGATGTGGAGATAAGGAAACCCTCCTATACTGTTGGTGGGAATGTAAATTGGTACAGCCACTATGGAGAAGAGTATAGAAGTTTCTTAAAAAACTAAAAACAGAGCTATAATATGACCCTTCAATCCCACTCCTGGGTATATATCCAGAAAAAAACATGACTCAAAAGGATACATGCACCCCAGTGTTCACTGCAGTGCTATTTACAATAGCCAAGACATGGAAACAAGCTAAACGTCCATCGACAGAGGAATGGATAAAGAAGACGTGGTACATGTACATAATGTAATACTACTCAGACATTCAAAAGAATGCAATAATGCAACTGCAGCAACATGGATGGACCTAGAGATTGTCATACTGAGTGAAGTAAGTCAGACAGGTAAGGATTAATATCATATGACACCCCTTATATGTAGAACCTAAAAGGAAATGATACAAATTAACTTACGAATCAGAAAGACTCACAGACTTAAAAAAACGTATTTATAATTGCTGACAGAAGGGACAGTTAGAGAGTTTGGGAAGGTCATGTACACATCACTATATTTAAATTGGATAACCACCAAGGACCTATGGTATAGAACATGCAACTCTGCTCCATGTTACGTGGCAGCCTACATGGGAGGGGAGCTTGAGAGAGAATGGATACATGTGCATATAGGACTGTCTCTTGGCTGTTCACCTTAAACTAGCACAACATTGTTAATCAGCTATACCCCAACACAAAATTCAAATTTCAGAAAAAAATCTGAAGTCTTTCATGTGGCAAGTTGATCTTAGGGAATCAAACAATACAGGGGCTCTTTGCTTTCTTTCATTTCAATACCATACCAGTTCTCATCACATCCTGCCATTGTAGAGTCAATCAAAACCAGAGCCAGGAAATCACAGTGGCCAAAAAATTGGTGCAAGCCTGTAGGCTGCTGTGGAAATTCAGAACAGCAGCAGTGAGATGCCGTGGGATAATTTACATGTACAGTCTCCTTTTAAATGTGTGTTTGAATTAAAATCAAAGTAGATTTCAGACAGTTAATCCTGCCTTGTGGAAAAAGAAAAACATTCATGTAGACGATTTCAATCTAACTTTTACTGGCAGCCAAACCACTGAGCTTTTTACTGAAATTTCACATTAAAAAATTGTAAGATGCTTATGAAAAGCATATTTAACTGCAGCATCTCTCTTATCTGTGGTTTCACTTTCTGCATTTTCAGGTATCCGTGTTCAACTGAGGTCCAAACCTATTAAGTAGAAAATTCCAGAAATAAACAATTCATGAGGTTTAAATTGCATGCTGCTCAGAACAGTGTGATGGAATCTGGTGCTGTCCCCCTCTATCTCGTCCAGGATTTCCAACCATAGCTCAGTGATTCAGGATCATCCAAAGCAGATGATCCTTTTCTGACATATTATCAGAAGGTCATCGTAGCCTGACACTGCACAACAATCCCCACCTAATTCACTTTACTTCATCTTGTTATGTAGGATTTTATCATCTTGATTCATCACAATGACAAGAAGGGTGAGGATAGTATAATAAGATAGCTTGAGAGAAAGACCACATTCACATAACTTTGGTTATAATGTATTGCTGTAATTGTCCTGATTTGCTATTAGTTGTTGTTGTTAACCTTTTATTGTGCCTAGTTTATAAATTAAATGATCAGAGGTACATATAAGGGAAAAATATAGTATATATAGGTTCAATGCTATCTATAATTTCAAGCATCCACTAGGGGTCTTGGGACATATCCCCCTGTGGATAAAGGGGGACTACTGTATTAAAACACCTATATGAATTATGTCAAATCTTAATCTATAATGTGGATAGATGAAAGCAAATAGCATATCTGACCCTAAGAGAGAGAGAAAAAATTATCATTTACTAAAGGTTAACATAATTAATGATTTAGCTATGAGCTAAATGATCAAAATATGATATAATTATATATAGGAGATATTATACAATAAACTATTGGTGAGGCTTAAGCAAATTGTAAGAAAAATAAAATTAGCTTTTATTTACTAGATATTATCTTGAGAGGCTATAATGGAGTATTTTACTATCAATTGGTTAGTGAGAGACATGATACATTATCTTTATAATAGAGTTTTGGAAATAGAAGAATTTGATAATTCAGGGAAATACAGTAAAGTATTACTACAGATGAAGCTATATTTAAGAAAAATGATAACTCTTTTAAAGATAGCAACTAATAGAATTAGTGACTTATTGGAAAGAACATAAATCTATTCCCCTTTAAACTATGGTAGGTTGACATTTATCCATTTCACTTGATCAATATGTACAGTCACACTGAATAATTCAGGCTTTTTACTTTGGCATAATTTCTATTTCCCTATCATGTATTTATCTGTAGACTTACGATACTATTTTAACTTCCCTTTGATGACCTCAAAACAGTATTTTTTTGAGCCATGCTGTAACTTCAGAGGGGAAGACAGTTTATAGAGTCATTTGTTCTCAGTAAGAAAGATGCTCATTCTCATGTTATGTTACTCGGTATCATATAGAATATATTGTGGGCTTTGAAACAGTACAGACTTGTGTTAAAATCCTTCTCTTCCAGGCAAATCACTAACCCTCTCTGAGTTGTTTCCTGTACAACTGGGGATAACTAAGTGGGTCAGACGGTTGTGAAACGTAAATGAAATGACATAGTGACGCACTTGCCATATAGATTTCCACAGAGTTGTCATTTAAAAATATGATTTCTTCCCCTTAATTAGTTTGCCATGGGTCCTTTTAGGTGACAATGTAAAGCAAAAGGTATTTCATAAAGTTGTGAAACTTTGCTGCTGTTCAGAACGCCTCAAAAAGAAAAGCCACACCCATCTTTAAAATCCACATTGCATACTTTGAAGAACTGTAGGTCTTATACAGTCTTTATGTCTTTGCAGGCAGGTCAGCAGAAAACTTGCTATGACATCCTTTAGAGGATAAGCCATGGGTGTCAACAAGAAATAAAATTCTCTGTTATCAAGCACCTGACAATTCTGAAAATGCCATTGTGATGAGAAATCACCTTCAGATTTGGCAAAACAAATCTCCATAGCCATGTTTGCACAAAGCGTCTCTTTTCCAATATACTATCAACTGAGCTTCTGTCCACTGAGATCTACATATCACTGGCAAAGTGTCTCACCTTTCATCTGTGCTGTTTTTTTTTTTTTTTTTTTTGGTAAAAAATAGACTGGCAGAATCTCCTTAAAGAGACTGGCAGAACTTCCTTTCACTGTAAATTCTACCCTTGGTGGTGTACTGAGAACCAGAACATAAAAATTCCTAGCAATGTATCTCCAGTGTCTGACAATGACCTCATAAATGATCACTTTGGGTTTTGAAGAGCTTTACAATAGGAATTTCAAAGACAAGACATTCAAACCTCTCTTCAAAAGTCAATGTTGATGGTTCTACAAGAAAGAACATGCCTTGGTTATCTAACTACTTTTATACTCCGGGACTTAAAAACGCAGTCTCAAAAGAGAGTGAATAAGATGGTAAACTTTATGTTGTACACTTTTGTACTATAATAAAAATAGAGTGGATGACACTGCTGCTGCTGCTGCTAAGTCGCTTCAGTTGTGTCCAACTCTGTGCGACCCCATGGACGGCAGCCCATCAGGCTCCCCCGTCCCTGGGATTCTCCAGGCAAGAACACTGGAGTGGGTTGCCATTTCCTTCTCCAATGCATGAAAGTGAAAAGTGAAAGTGAAGTCGCTCAGTCGGGTCCGACTCCTCACAACCCCATGGACTGCAGCCTACCAGGCTCCTCTATCCATGGGATTTTCAAGGCAAGAGTACTGGAGTGGGGTGCCATTGCCTTCTCCAGGTGGATGATACTAGGTAGCTATAAAATCTCACTGCTAAATTTCAAGTAATTACCATTAGCCTTAACTATTAATTAACCTCAGTATTCACTAATTTTGCCCACCTGACAGGCAGATGCACCTGTCATTCCTAATGATACCCTAAGTAATTAAGAGATTCTGCCCATTAGCCTGATGAAAACTGGCATGGGCTTTTGGGAGAGAGGCATTTTTACACCATCTGGATAAGTCAAAGGGTCATATCAGATCATAGTCATCAATACAATACAAAAGCAGAGTAGAGAGGAATTTGGCGATAGGATTGTGAAGACACAGAGTTTGTTCCCACTTTTTTTCTCCAGTAAAGATATTTCTAGGGTATAATTTTTGGATGAAATAAAAAATAGCTATATACTACAGTAGTTAGACAACAAAGCTTTAAACAAGTCTTGGGACTCCTTTCTTCACTGGCAATCTCTATGACATTCTCTCAGAGAAATAAGTAGGAACTATCTGGGTAGAAAGGATGTGAGAAGGGCAATGATGTGGGAAGAAGTAAGTAGTAAGGGTATACACACAAAAGCAGGAACCACACAAGTAAAGGACAATTTCAGGAGATGGTAGAGTTCAAAGTTTTTAGAAATGTGGTTATGGATGAAAAGTATTTGTTATAGAGGCAATGGGAAATTAATACATTTATCCAAATCATATTTAATCCTTACTTTATCCTTCCTGGAGAAATTATCTTCATTTTATAGATGAAGAAAATAAGGCGCAGGAAAGCTAAATAACTTGCTCATGTTCATACTGAGACTTCCTATGATAATAGGACCCAAACTCTGTGGGATGGTAAACCCCCTCTCCCTTCCATCAGGTTACATGGCACATTATTCCAAAATTCAAAATAGGTAGCTATAAAATAAAAACATGATCCAGAGATACTTCAGATCAGATCAGATCAGATCAGTCGCTCAGTCGTGTCTGACTCTTTGCGACCCCATGAATCGCAGCACGCCAGGCCTCCCTGTCCATCACCAACTCCCGGAGTTCACTCAGACTCATGTCCATCGAGTCGGTGATGCCATCCAGCCACCTCATCCTCTGTCGTCCCCTTCTCCTCCTGCCCCCAATCCCTCCCAGCATCAGAGTCTTTTCCAATGAGTCAACTCTTCACATGAGGTGGCCAAAGTACTGGAGTTTCAGCTTTAGCATCATTCCTTCCAAAGAAAAATCCCAGGGCTGATCTCCTTCAGAATGGACTGGCTGGATCTCCTTGCAGTCCAAGGGACTCTCAAGAGTCTTCTCCAACACCACAGTTCAAAAGCATCAATTCTTTGGCGCTCAGCCTTCTTCACAGTCCAACTCTCACATCCATACATGACCACAGGAAAAACCATAGCCTTGACTAGATGAACCTTTGTTGGCAAAGTAGTGTCTCTGCTTATTATGTGGACCATCATTTTGGTTTGATAATCCCAGAGATACTTAAGGATTATCAAACCAAAATGATGGTGCACAATATAAATTATGTATTAGATTTATGGAAAAATGTAGTGGGCCCTTCCTCAATGACAGAGTTAGCATGGCCACCTCTGCTTCCCAACTGAAAGGGTCTAATCATTATATCAAATAACCAAGTGATTTCTTGGGAAGAGGCTAGTAAGGCTCATACCAATGTTTGCATTGCCTGAGGAATGGCAGTAATATCATTTGGACCTCCCAAGCGTGAGGCTTGACAGAGAGAGAAGTCTTTGGTGTTTTAAATCTCTACATTGGTTGTTCTGCTGGTGCCAGTGTAATATTCCCAACTCATTGAAACTGTGATTTTAATGTTACACAACAAATAAAATTAATTATGCTTTCCTCAGTTTGCTTGGGCCTATAGATCTTAACAGACATCACATACATTACAGCAACTGATGAGCTGCAAAATAAAGTTTAACTGGAAATAGTGAAGTCATCATCTCTCATCATTACTAGGAAGTATCGTATTCATTTTGTTTGATATGCAACAAATCAGTTTATTCATGTGAAACTGATGGACTTTTTGTTAGTTTTCTGACAAAATAATTATTAAAAAAAAAAAACAAGAGAAATCAAATGTGAATTCATAGGATAAACATGACTTCATATATTTCAAATAATGTGTTAGCACTGGATCCAGGCACAAATGCCTAACAATTTGTACACATACCCATATATAGAACCTAACAGTGTGAGGACCCACTAGTCAGTACCTTCAAGTTAAAATAAAGAGGAAGGTTTGTTTATTTTCAGCAACATCTGGTCCCCTGACATATGGTAATTCCTACATCTGAAAAAATAAAGTAAAAATGGGTATGAATTTATCAGCAAGACTGAATCACAAAAACAAACAAAGTAGCTGATGAGATGGTAAAAAAGTGTTGGTAAATTTACACAGGTCATTAACCCAATGATTTATTCAACTTTCTCTGAACATGCCCATGGATATGTCTGAAAAAGCATATATACACTTGTTATATACATACATATATACACTTTGTTATAACCAAAATCTTGTTAAAAAGAACACTGAATTTTGCCACACATCGACATGAATCAGCCACATGTGTACCACCACAATATTGTAAAGTAGCCTCCAATTAAAACAAATTAATTAATTAAAAAAAAAAAAACATTGGAGAAGTTCCCAAATTCACAGAATTTGGGGTAAGAAATGAACAAGTCCTGAGTCTCCTTTATGACCTAACACTGAAGAGTGAGTCGGAGATGTCTCCCTGCCAAGGCCTGACTAGGGCTTCCATTCTCCAGCTACCCTGTGTCCTCACAGGCCTAGGTGCCCACCTCTGTGGGGATGAAGTGAATCCAATCAATGAACCCTGATGTGGACATTTCAGGGTCCTTTGGTTTACGCAAACCAAACAATATTTTGCTTACGTGTATCTTAGTCACTCAGTCGTGTCCAACTATTTGTGACCCCATGGACCGTAACCTGCCAGGCTACTCTGTCTGTGGGATTCTCCAGGCAAGAATACTAGAGTGGGTTGCCATTCCCTTCTCCAGGGGATCTTCCTGACTCAGGGGTTGAACCCACCTGTCCTGCACTGCAGGCCATTCCTAAATGTTTAAGCCACCAGGGAAGCCCCTACTTTGTTTATAAATGGTCTTAAAATTTCATTCATGCCCAGGAAGGTGGGGGCAATGGAAGGAGAGAGAAACCATGAAATACATACAAATCCAAAATGCATACTGTTTCTAAATATTTCATCTTATGATGAATATTAACATTATCTCTGGCCTCAAGGGTGAGAATTCATTATGAAATGTTACCAGGGACCAGAAGAATCCATGCACTTCAATTAGCTAGATTTGAGGTTAATTCAGATAGCATCATATGGTTCTCCATCACAGCTCTAAACCAAAGCAAGAATATATACATAATAATACTATCTTGCAGGTAGGGCTGGAGAGAAAAATAGCCATTACAAAACTCTGAAGGTTAGAGAATCAGAGTACACTATAAGCATGATGACTTAAAATGTTTAGCACCTATAAATTAATTTTAATAGATGTATAAAGTATAGAATTAAAAAGCTTATTTGAACATTTCCCCAAACCATCCTTATAACATCCCAATGGAGAAATAACAGATTAGCATTGTTATGTTCATTTTATAGGCACCAGATCTTCACATAAAGCTTTAAGGTTCATGAGTTGTCCCTAATTTGTTTTGATTTCAAATGAGAGATTAATGCATTGTTTTATAGTTGGCTATTACTAATACTTGTAACATATCTTTTCTACTTCAGGCCTATTTATTCATTAATTTACTCATTTATTGGACCATTAATATTCATGAGTACCTATGCTGTGCTAATGGCTATGCCAAATCTCAAAAATTCAAGGGTGAACAACAGAGAATTCTCTCTGTCCTTGGGAAGTTTCTAGTAAAGCAGAGAAGACATAAGCTGGACAATGATTCCTCATAGATTAATTAAACAAGTGTTACATAGGAGACATACAGTGCATTATGAAAGCATATAATTTCTAAACTTTTTTGTGCATTATGAAAGTATATAATTTCTAACATTTTTAGCTAAAGAAATCAAAGCTAGTATTGAAACATGAAACATAAGGGGTCAGTTTTTATTCTGATGCTTTTTATTCTTAAAGTGATTTCTTGAACAGCACTAAAAGATGTTTTACTAAAAGACACTAAAAGACAACTCTTTGTTTTAGTGCTATGAAAGTGAAAGTGAAAGGCACTCACTCATGTCTGACTCTTTGAGACCCCATGGACTATACAGCCCATGGAATTCTCTAGGCCAGGATACTGGAGTGGGTAGCCTTTCCCTTCTCCAGGGGATATTCCCAACCTAGGGATGAAACCCAGGTCTCCCACATTACAGACAGATTCTTTACCAGCTGAGCTGTAAGGGAATGGATATTATCAAATTGATCAGAAATTAAATTTTACATAAAAAGATATAATCAAAATGAAATATAAATTGGATATGTCTTTATCACCATCATTTTGAGGATTTAGGAAAAATTAGTTGTTTCCACTTTTTTTTCTTGCAGGTCATATTCAGTTCTTAAAAAAACCATATAAAATAAGGTTCTTACTATCCATGTTTAAGATATCTGTGGCCCTGAAACCATGTAATCCTGTGTTTTTCATTTAACCCATTAAAATACTCTTTTATAAAATTTATGAATTTCAAGATACTTTCCAGGCTAATCAAAAACCCATAGATTTCTTTTTCCTCAGCAGTTAAATTTTGAAAGCCACCAAGAGGAACTTCTGCTACTGTACTGAGGTTCCTTTCATTCTCTTTGAGATTACAGACAAATAAACAGATCTGGCTGAAGTACAGTGGCTGCTAGGGACACCCCACTTGACTTTCTTGAACATAATAATTGCTGTAGAAAATAAATTCCTACAATATTGTAAGTTCTATATTTTTATCTTTCATCTAGAAATAGATTTTGAATGCCAAATCCACACTACTCACCAAACTGGAAACATTTTCTCTTGTAAGTTGTCTAGCTGTCTTTGTTTCTTGAAGTGAATTCTTTGTTTCACAAGTGCAAGAGCACTGGACTCATTTATCTATCTATAGCTTCCTTCAGCCACGAGGCTCATATTTTATTAGGATCTAAGCAACAATCTCTTTAGAGTTTTCTAATATAAAGACTTACAGCTCACCACAACAAAAACAATGCCTCTTTGGGGTTACAAGCTTGGCGTATAGAAGGGCAGTAGTGCTCACATGTGGAGAAGGCGATGGCACCCACTCCAGTGCTCCTGCCTGGAGAATCCCACGGACGGAGGAGCCTGGTGGGCTGCAGTCCATGGGGTCGCTAGGAGTCGGACACGACTGAGCGACTTCACTTTCACTTTCCACTTTCATGCATTGGAGAAGGAAATGGCAACCCACTCCAGTGTTCTTGCCTGGAGAATCCCAGGGACGGGGGAGCCTGGTGGGTTGCCGTCTATGGGGTCGCACAGAGTCGGACACGACTGAAGCGACTTAGCAGCATAGGTGATAGTAGGTATATGAATTCAAGACTGATGTTACATTATAATATAATATATTATATATAATATAACTACTACTTAACAATGCATTAGTCAGTTCTTAAGTAGTATGACAGATAATAAACACCAGCATTATCTCTCTCATTACCCTAATTGTACACTCTTGTTCCATTTACTTCAATACTTTCAATGTAATATTTTAAACAATGATTTTTTTCTTTCCTTAAGATTTTTACTCACAATTAAGTGAACCTAGAATTCTCTAATAACTGTGTTAAGGAAAAAAAAAATCTCTTCTTACTTTGGAGTAGAATACTTTAATCATTCAACCTGATTAAAATAAAAGCTTATGAAATGTTCACTGAGTTTGATTACTTACTTCAGTTTTATGAATCAACTATCATGATTAGCTCTTTTAAAAACACAAATCATTAAGTCATAAATTGCTCTGAATTTTTATTCTGAGAAGTAATCACTGCATGAATAAAACTTTAGAATTATGAGATCTATAGATGATACCCGTATTCCACTGGTTGAAAAATGATGTTGGTTCATTGTCTTGTGTTCGGCTTATTACTTCAGAATTTTGTAGCTAGAGTCATAGTTCTACACTGTATTCTTCTGGTACTGTTGTCACAAGCCTTCATTCCTCTTGGGTAAAAATATGGGTCACTCTTCGTCATGTCCCAGTCACCCTCTAAGAGCATGTGTACATAGAGGGAAGCATAGCTAATTCTTTTAGCCAACCAGAGACCCTTTTATGCCCTGCCAGGGAAGTATTAAAAACTTATTACACAGTACTCAATTTTAAAGAAAACATTTGAAAACAACTAACTTATAACCTAAAGGGTATTCATCAAGACCTCATAAGCCTTTTCAGTTTAAGTGTTCTCTCCTAAAGAATCATATTTTGCTCTATATCAAATTCTGTTCTCTTGTCTGGAAAATTCTACCTGCAGGAAACACACACAAAAAATTAAAACAAAAACTGTGGGGAGAAGGAATAAGGGTGAACACTTAAAATGCTCATGGGAAACTCCAAGGATTAACTCTGACCATAAAGTATCCAGAATACTGCAATATCCACAGACAGCAAGAAGCAACCCAATAAAGAGGAAACTACAGATGTGAAGTCATTATCAAAGATTAAAAAGGGAAAAAAACGTTCAATCATTTAGGATATCACAAAGATCAAAAGTATTAATAAATACAGTCATATATTATACATGGCATATTACTCAGCTTTCTCAGATTGGCAGCTTATGGAGGGGAGGGACCAAACTTTTCATTTAGCAGGATTATATTATACTGTATATTACAGATGGCAAATATCTGTTCAATTTAATTAAATATCTGAAAAAAAGGAATAGTATAAAATCACAAGAAAACCACCTCATTAGTTTATGAATGACTTCTCTGTTGACACATTCATAGTTCCCTGTGTTGCCTTATATAAACTCCAAACTTGCAGCAATGATGACAAATTTGCATAGGAGTCCGGGCAGAAGACGAACAGGTCAAGTCAGGGTGGCCATTGTATCTGAGGTGTGCGCATGTCTGTGATTGATTGTCTCAAATCTTTCTTCAAACCAAAGATAAATAAATTATAAAAATTGATTTAGGACAACCCAACCCATTCTTCTTTTAGAAAAGGCAGAGGAACCAGAGACCAAATTGCCAACATCTGCTGGATCATCAAAAAAGCAAGAGAGTTCCAGAAAAACATCTATTTCTGCTTTATTGACTGTGCTAAAGCCTTTGACTGTGTGGATCACAATAAACTGTGGAAAATTCTGAAAGAGATGGGAATACCAGACCACCTGACCTGCCTCTTGAGAAATGTGTATGCAGGTCAGGAAGCAACAGTTAGAACTGGACATGAAACAACAGATTGGTTCCAAATAGGAAAAGGAGTACATCAAGGCTGTATATTGTCACCCTGCTTATTTAACTCATATGCAGAGTACATCATGAGAAATGCTGGGCTGGAAGAAACACAAGCTGGAATCAAGATTGCCAGGAGAAATATCAATAACCTCAGATATGCAGGTGACACCACCCTTATGGCAGAAAGTGAAGAGGAACTCAAAAGCCTCTTGATGAAGGTGAAAGAGGAGAGTGAAAAAGTTGGCTTAAAGCTCAACATCCAGAAAACAAAGATCATGGCATCTGGTCCCATCACTTCATGGGAAATAGATGGGGAAACAGTGGAAACAGTGTCAGACTTTATTTTTCTGGGCTCCAAAATCACTGCAGATGGTGACTGCAGCCATGAAATTAAAAGACGCTTACTCCTTGGAAGGAAAGTTATGACCAACCTAGATAGCATATTCAAAAGCAGAGACATTACTTTGCCAACAAGGTGTGTCTAGTCAAGGCTATGGTTTTTCCAGTGGTTATGTATGGATGTGAGAGTTGGACTGTGAAGAAAGCTGAGCGTTGAAGAATTGATGCCTTTGGAACTGTGGTGTTGGAGAAGACTCTTGAGAGTCCCTTGGACTGCAAGGAGATCCAGCCAGTCCATTCTGAAGGAGATCAGCCCTGGGATTTCTTTGGAAGGAATGATGCTAAAGCTGAAACTCCAATACTTTGGCCACCTCATGCGAAGAGTTGACTCATTGGAAAAGACTCTGATGCTGGGAGGGATTGGGGACAGGAGGAGAAGGGGATGACAGAGGATGAGATGGCTGGATGGCATCACTGACTCGATGGACGTGAGTTTGGGTGAACTCCGGGAGTTGGTGATGGACAGGGAGGCCTGGCGTGCTACGATTCATGGGGTCGCAAGGAGTTGGACACAACTGAGCGACCCAACTGAACTGAACCCATTCCTCTCATTAACATTAAATGGCTACATGAGACATATAATAAATTTTTCATACAATTATTATGTAGGCTTCCCTGTGGCTCAATAGTAAAGAACCCACCTATCAATGCAGGAGATGTGGGTTTGATACGTGGGTCAGGAATATCCTCTGGAGAAGGAAATAGCAACCCACTCCAGTACTCATGCCTGGAGAGTCCCATGGACAGAGAAGCCTGGCAAGCTACAGTCCATGGGGTTGCAAAGGAGTTGGACAAGACTTAGTGAATAAACAATAACAACAAGGTAATTATTGTATTAATATATAATCTATATGTATATTATAAACATATAATATTTATTATATGTATTACCCCCAAAAATGGGCTTCCCTGGTGGCTCAGCAGTAAAGAATCTGCCTGCAATGCAGGAGCCGCAGGGAGACGTGGGTTTGATCGCTGGGTCAGGAAGATCCCCTGGAGAAGGGCATGGCATCCCACTCCAGCATTTTTGCCTGGAGAATCCCATAGATAAAGGAGCCTGGCAGGCTACAGTCCATGGGGTTGCAAAGAGTCAGACATAACTGAAGCAACTTAGCATGCATGCATGCGTTACATAAAATAAATCATTATATAACTATACATAATAATTATACATATAGTACACATTTTATAATATACAGTCATATATTATAAATAAATATATATATATATTTCATATATATATATATGAAGCGGTGACTGTGTATTATAAAAATAGCCAGCTTGTGCCATGCCTTCTTCTAAGCACCTTCATGTATTATTTCACTTCATCTACATAACAACTCTAAGAGTTAAAGTCTGTTGTCCAAGAGGAGATAAGAAAATGGAAACAGTTGAAGTTAAATTCCTTCCCCTAGGTTAGTAAGTGGCAGGACCAGGATTCAAAGCCAGGCAGCCTGACCTCAGAGCCTGTGGTGTTAAGCTCCACTCTATGCGTCTTCATCTCATACCATAGGGAGAAGGGACTATAGACAAAGGGTGGTAACACAAAGAAGCAAAATTACTTACAAGGAAGGGTAAAAAGAAAGAAAGAAAAGCTTAACAGATACCAGGGCAGGGGGTAGGTAGTATTGGCAGGGAGAAGAAAGGAGCAGTGAGGAGCAGGAGAAAAGTGATAAAAGACTTCACTTTCATGCACAAATACAAATAAACAAAAGCAGGGCATGAAGTGTGTCCTAGCTGTATAGCTTTTCCTAACGAAATTGTAGAGAGATGAGAGATCCTTCAGTAACTGCTCATTGCCTTCATCGCCTCTCACCATAAAACCTGGGTAACTGCCACATCAAAAAAACTCATAAAAGAAAATACCAATTTACGTATGAATCATCCTCTCACTTCTACTCCTGAAAATTTCCTGACTTTTTCATTGTATTTAAGATATCGGGTCTCCCTTGAATGAACCCATCACAGAATTTTCTATCTCAGTTCAAAATACAAAAGACTACTGGCCTGTATTAAACATCTTTTCCAAATGAGACTTGTGGGCTGTGCTGAGAATCAGAAGCACCATCTCTCAAATAGAAGTTTATACTGAGATGCTGCTCAAATGTCTATCATAACCCAAATGACAAAGAAAGAAGGGAAACAACAGTAGCAGTATAATCTGTCAAAAAAAGTGGCCAACTGCAGTGATCAGTTTTGTGCTAAATGGATTTCCCTGGAAGAGAGGCAGCAGACTGTTTGTGGTGGGGTTGGAGGGCTGTGAATGAGCTCTGCATAATCACAGAATTTCTTCTTGTCTGTACATCTCTAATCTGAAAGCACAAAGACATATTTATAAGAGAAGTTAAGAGGCTCAAGTTCTGGACTGTGCTCTCACTCTTGGGAAATCTACCTTATATTTCTGGGCCTGGGTTCCTCTATCTTTAAAATAAAGTGTCCTTTTCAATTTTTATAATCTATGATACATTTTGTTTACAACCTTTGGCAAGAACCATTCTGCACACACAAGCCAGCATGTGTGCATATGTGTGTTTGTAGTCATAATAATGACATGCTAGAATTTTGTGTGTATGTGTGTATGCATAAAACACACATACACACACACACACACAACGTTCTAGCATGATATTATGACTTTCTATCTCCACCTATTTTATTCATGATCAATTCTTATCTTACCTAAAAATGTCTTTGGATAGCACAAATAACATCTTACAGTACTAGGAAACCTCATTCCAATGTTTAATAATGCCTACTGAAAAGAATTTTCTCACATGTATAAACAATTGTTTTAGAATTGGGATTTCAGCCACATATTAAGATGAATAAAAATGTTGAGTTCTCCTATGACTTAGATAGGTAATTGAATGTCAGCTTATATTTGATAAAACCACACTCTTTGCATAGAAGAAATTGGAAACTAAGAGACATTTAGATGATGAAAATAAAAGGTATTCCAAGCCAGGATTTGTCAGTGAAGTTGTTATATAAAATGGAAAAAAAAAAAAACAACAACAACAGTAATCAATCCAGCCAGTGTACATATTTAAAACTTGAGGAAAAAACAAAATTCAAGTATTAGGATGATCTCACCTTCACATAAAGTCATATAGGTCCTCTTCAATGAAGTATCCGAAGGCTCATATGCCTTAGAGGCCTAAATTGTGCTCGTGGCATTTATTCATGAATCTTTTTTTTAGAAGAATGATATGGAATCAATAGAACTTGGCAACAAAATGAAACTAAAGCAATAGATCCTGCGAGAACAGCAAGGTATGTTCTCCCTCTTTCCACCCAGAACATTCTGCATGGTTTCTTTTCTTTCACTTATCTATCAAAATTTAGTCTTCCTAGATACATCCAGGAAAACAAGCTAGAAAGAGTCATTCCTGGTTCTCTTTCATTCAGCATCCTAAAAACCACCAAGTCAGGCTGATTTTTACTTTTTAATTTTTTTAATCTAATTTATCTTTTCTCTGTTCTTACTACCTTGATACAGGGTCTTATCTCTTCCCTTAGCTATGAAAACAACATTTTAGTCAATCTTTTACCTCTTAAATCTATTCTTTACATAGCCAACAGAGCGATCTTTGAAGAATACAAATCTGTCTACTTCCCCCCGCTGCTAAAAAGACATCAGTAGCTTCCAAGGCCTTTTCTCCTAGCCCACCATTAGCATAGCATATGGGATTATTCCCCTGTGATCTGATCTCCTTCAGCCAATCTGTCTGGTCTCATCTCTCATTCCTCCATGACTCATATTTGTTCTGTTTTAGACACACTAAAGTACTTGGATTCATCCACATTCCTGGCCTTAGCTGATATGACTGTGGTTTCAATATGCATCCTTTGCTCAAAGACACCATGACTCCCTTCTTTAATCTTATCCATATCAACATGAATAAGTCTTTCATATCTTTTTATACTTAGGTCTGGCAACATCTCCTCTCAGAAGCCTTTCCTCATTCACTTTCTCTTCAATAACCTCTTTCTTTGCAATCCTATGGTGCTATCTCTATGTTATACTTAAGACATTATATTGTTCTTTTTTTCCTATGCTGGTCTCTCTCGTTAGCTAGTTGTGAGATCAATGACGGCAGAGAATATGTATTATTTGAATTGCACAGTGTCTAATTCCATAAATATTGACTAATTAATATAAATATGATACTGGGTTCCTATCCCTAGCATTTCATTAATGTCAAGTGTATTCAAATGGATATAGGTACTTAAGTCTGAAGCTATTTTTCATCTGAAGGAGAAACAGAAGTGATATTTAGAGAGAAGTTATATAATTCCTGTCTCTAGATCTGGAACACAATATTACAACTGACTGTAATTGTGTTAATAGAAAGAAGAGCTTCACCTTGGCTATATATAGAAGGGTTTATAGTCCCGTAAAATTGTATATAACATGTTTGTGTAAGTATGACTGCTTCAGTGAGAAACAAGGTTCTCCAAATCTGTTGCTTCACAGTTTGATGGTCTTAAATTCTCTATTTAAAGTGTAAAAAATAGACAAGAAATACACTATGATTGATCCTCAGGTTAACCAAACCCTGGAAAAGCAGGGCATCAAAACATTGATGTTTAAAGGAAACAAAGAAACAAAAAAAGGGTGAGATTTTAAAGTCTCTTGAATGTATAGCTAAAGTTTTGACCATTTTGAATTAATTACCTTCACTTCTGTCTCTTCTTAAAATTATTAAAATTCTAACAGCATAATAAAAAGGAGTGTGCTACTCTCTGGGCTTTCTTGGGTTTTTTGGTTTGTATTTGATCTGCTGATTTTATACATGGAGAAATACTCTACAAGTGGTGCCTGAAACTAAAACAATAAAAAATGAAAGAAATAAAGCCTTCAGAGTTAAATGATAGCATCCCCTTAAGAACTATTCATACTTTACAAAACCTTCCTTATTGTCTTGGATTTTAGCACTGTTTTTATGAAAAGTGCTGATCGAAATCTATAAACATATAAATGAAAGTAATATCCAGAGAAAATGTAGTCTATACTCTTAACTTGTCTCCTGAGGAAAGAAAAGATGAAATGAATGTAAAGGCTGCTAAAAAGTGTTTCTACAAGAAGCTTTTTTATGGAGTGGTGCTAAGTGAGAACTGATAAAAGAAAGATCATAAAAGCTAGATCCCCCCATCTACAAGCTTACTGTTAAAATACAATAACAGTTTATAGTGCCAACCTCTTATTCCCCCGTAATATTTTAGAGAAAAAAGCATAAGGTAGCATTGTCATCCATATGAGAGGTGCCACATTATAATACCTTAGTATAAAAGTCCTCCTGTTTATTTGTATGAAATAAAATAAATCCCCAATCATATTTATTTATTGGTTGAGAACCCTGAACAGTTATTTACCTCAAACCTTTATGTATAAATATATACATATATAAGATGGTGTCATCGATACTGATACATTATTCTTAGCCTCTTTGAGAAACTAGAAACATCAATGAAATGAGAAATTCTATTTATTTTGGCATTGTCTAATATATTTTCAACAAAAATGTGCTTCCTCTCACACATGACATTTGGTGTTCAGAAAAACTCATAAAACACTAGGAATTTTGCTAAGAATACCTACTCTTGTGTTGTGGGTCTCTAAGAACACTGGTGGCAAGTGTGACCTTTGTACTTCCTGGTTTCTTGTATTACAATAGCAGCTTTCTGATTCCTTAACTTCAAGCTCTTGCAGTGACTCTGTAAGCTTTTAATTCTTTGTATTGTTTACTGTCCTGTAGTATGAAATTTCTAGAATGATTTCTGTTTCCCTAACTAACATGGCCATATGTATATCTCCCCCCATCTGAGATACCAAAAAGAGAAAAAAGTAGAAAACAAAATAATGGTAGTAAGGAACTGGAAGAGAACCATCTGAAAATAGAAAAATTTAACAAATGTATAAAAATCAGTTCAGATAAAGAAGTGGTACCTAAACAAATAGAGTAGAGTCAACCATAGCTTGGAGTGTCTAGAAGTGAGAGAGAGAGAGAGAGATTGATTTGCATAAACAAAATGGCTTAGAATTCTAAAACAAGTACAATGCAGTCAGGGAAGAGAACAGAGGTGAAATGGGGGTGACAATTGTAAGTCTCCATATTTAACAGTAGCCACTAGCTATCTCTATAGGAAATCAGTCATCCACTAGTTAGGCCTCTCTTGCCATAGGACAATACTTAAGGATTCTTCACTAAAAATGAGAAGTTCACTAAAATAAGTAAATAAATGAAAACAGTAATGGCTCAAGACAAAAGATTCCACCATCTGGCACGTTCTGATCATCCAGTAAAACTGTCCATTCACAGCTCCATACCCTAAAGCAAATTACTAAGGCAGAGTTCATTTAGTTTTTCATCTCTTGAACTTCAATAAAAAGATGATCCTGGCTCATCAGTCATCTGAAGAAAATTTGCCTTGAAGAGACAGCCCAATATACATAAGTGAAGCTCCAATACTTTGGCCACTTGATGCAAAGAACTAACTCATTGGAAAAGACCCTCATCCTGGGAAAGACTGAAGGCAGGAGGAGAAGGGGACGGCAGAGGATGAGATGGTTGGATGGCATCACTGACTTGATGAACATGAGTTTGAGCAAGCTCTGGGAGTTGGTGATGGACAGGTAAGCATGGCATGCTGCAGTCCATGGGGTCGGAAAGAGTTGGACATGACTGAGTGACTGGAGTGAACTGAATTGAAAGAAAATAAAATTACTTCTATGAAACAGATAATTTGGAGAAAATAAATTAATAATTATAACCATATCCTAAGTGAGATTTAAGAAAGTATTGCTTTAATATAATAAGAACAAGATGTCATGATAATGTAACAATCATAAAACAGGACAAAGCTAATAAAAGTTAATAACAGGATTGCTAAAATGAGAGATTCAATTAAAGGGTTAGAATATAAATTTGAGAAAAGTTCATAGAAAGTAGCAAGTTTTTAAAAGAAAGAAATAAAAAATATAAGAAGCATAATAGGGAAGAGATCAAATATCCAACTACTATTTCTAAAATAAAACAATAGAGAAAATAGAATGTGATAAATTATCAAATAAACACTATACAAGAACATTTCCCAGGTCTTAAGACCAAAGCCTGAAAAACCTATGACAATGGGTAAGGGTTACACCAATAAACTAAGGCAGCTACCTCAGGAGTCTTCATAGCTGATGGAATAAAACTGCATCAGCTACAAGAGGAAGCCCACGCAGGGGCATACTGAAGAGCACTCCAACCATGGCCTCCATTCCACACATCTGGAATCAGTTCATCCATTCTTATAAGTTTAAAGGCAAACTACACCTGATAACTCCCGAATTTGCACCTCCATTTGCAACTTTCCTACCTCAAGGCCTGCCAAGTCTGCTCTACCTGTGTATCTTGCAGGAACCTCAAATATACCATGTTCAAATCTGACTTACCATCCCCCCAACAGACTTGCTCTTCCTCCTGTTTATTTCTTCTGAGTCTTTCCTTTCTTCCTCCTGTTTTGGTTTTTCTTCCAACTAGAAACAACCTTGGTATTTGGAAGCCATCCTTCACTCTCCTTTCTTACTCCAGTCTGCATACAAACAGCGACTGAACAGTGCCAATTTTACTTTCTTTAAAAAAAAAATCCAATCTCACTTCTCTTTTCCATTCTTCCTAGCTTTATGTGGATTCATACACATTTGTAGTAATCAAAGGTAGTATTGGTGAGGCATGAAAAGAATTGAATATGGAACAGAAGGTTAAAACCAGACCAAGTACATACAATAACATCTTCTAAAATAACAGCCTACTATACAGAGTGAAGTAAGCCAGAAAGAAAAACACCAATACAGTATACTAACACATATATATGGAATTTAGAAAGATGGTAACAATAACCCTGTGTACGAGACAGCAAAAGAGACACTGATGTATAGAACAGTCTTATGGACTCTGTGGGAGAGGGAGAAGGTGGGAAGATTTGGGAGAATGGCATTGAAACATGTAAAATACCATGTATGAAATGAGATGCTAGTCCAGGTTCGATGCACGATGCTGGATGCTTGGGGCTAGTGCACTGGGACGACCCAGAGGGATGGTATGGGGAGGGAGGAAGGAGGAGGGTTCATGATGGGGAACACATGTATACTTGCGGCGGATTCATTTTGATATTTGGCAAAACTAATACAATTATGTAAAGTTTAAAAATAAAATAAAATTTTTTAAAAAATTTATAAAATCAAAAATAAAATAAAATAACAGTGGGATTTGAAATAAATGAGAAAAATATGGCCATTCCGGTTGGTTATCCATTTAGAACAAAAAAGTTACAATCCTTCTTGACAAAATCATAATCACAAGGACACATGATTTAAAACTTAAATGTAAAAAACCAAAATTATAAAAGTACTAAAATAAAAAATAGGGATTGTATTATATGACCTTGGATTCAAGACCTCTTTAATAGTGGAGATTAGTAAAACATGGTATGTAAATTACTGAAGACAAAGCAGTGCAGGTTCCTACCTTTCCTCCATGGTACAAATATGACTACGAAATTCTTTACAAGCATGCTTTCTTCCCAACTTGTTATTTTTATTTCAGTCATTTCCCTCCCCTTAGCCATGCCATTGAACTATTTTATATCCTTGCTCTTATTCTCTGAACTTCCTGATTCCTTTTACCACCATCTTGACTTTTAGGCTTAAATGTACTAAACTACATCAGCTATCACTTTCATGTAAGACTCGTCTACCTCTTTATTCATCAAAAATAATAACCCACAACTGAAGTATAGTTACTTTATTTATTGATCACTATATTTCAGGCTTTGTGCCAAGCACCTTACATATATCATTTTTAATTGTCAAGATTACTTTCAAGGGAGTTTTGTTACAACCATTTGGCATGATTACCTCCATCTCAATCTCTCTTTTGAGACCCCATGGACTGAAGCCCACAGGCCCCTCTGTCCATGCGATTCTCCCAGCAAAAATACTGAAGTGGGGTGCCATTTCCTCCTCCAGGGGATCTTTCCAACCCAGGGATTGAACCTGCATCTCTTACATCTCCTGCATTGGCGGGCAGATTCTTTACCACTAGCACCACCTGGGAAGCTGTTCTTTAAAAAAAAAAAAAAGCCTTTTCTAAAAAACTAACATATACTTACCTCAAATAATTTAAAAATAAAGGAAAGGGCAGTGATGAAAATGAAGCAAATATACAGTTTTATAATCTCACCAACAGAAGTAAAATATTAATATTAGGCAAATGTGATTCCAGACATCTTTCTAAGAATATATTATGATAAATACATTGATGGATAGGGGGAAAGAGAAATGAGTCAAGAATTTTCCTAAAAATTTGAATTATATACTACTATTAGCATAGCATTGTTTTTATTTAAAATCGTAGAATTTAATCATAACTAATATTTAAAAAAAGGAAAACAACCTGAAGATAGAATTGTTAAGTTTAATGTAACCATAGGATATCACATTGGATTTTAGGATTAAGAAAAGAGATTATGAAAACTTTGAAGGCATTAGGATTATTTTTCAAATTATTTTAGACAACTCACTCACCCTTCTTAGAAAAAAGATCATCATAATGTTTTCACATTCTCTCCTTCTATCCTCTCATTCCTTCTTCCCATCCTTTCCTCTCTTAATTGTTATTCTTACAGTGATCAGGTTTATAACATGTATCATCTCTCTATAAACTCAGTTTCTATAATTGTTTATAATTCAACCTGTAAATGAATTTATTGCAGAGCAATTACTCTGGGATATTTCTTGTAAAAGTTTACAACTGCAAGTTATACATGCATATGTACAATAATTTGATTAATGTATTTTTTTGCCCCTGAGACTTAAGTCCCATCAAGGCAGAGACTCTACTTATCTTTGTTCACCACTGAAAATTCACACCCCACACAGCTCTTGACATAGTAAAGGTATTTAATAATTATTGGTTGGATGAAAAATCAGTGCATTAAGGGCTCTATGGAACACACACACATAGAAAAATAATAATGGAATTGAAAAGAGAGTGAGTTGCTCAAGAAAAAGTTTGTAGATGATACTGACTTGGATAGGCATTGGATTTTGAAAGATGACAGTGTCACAGCTCAAAATACGTGATTTTATTTTAGGGGTGGAATGGAAGAGTAGTGAATAAAGAATTGGTTCTACACATGTGTGCATGATATAATTTTATACTTTATATATGTTTTGGGCTTCTCTTGTGGCTCAGATGGTAAAGAATGCTCCTGCAGTGCGGGCAACTTGGGTTCGATCCCAGGGTTGGAAAGATCCCCTGGAGAAGAGAAAGGCTTACCCACTCCAGTATTCTGGCCTAGAGAATTCCACGGATTCTATAGTCCATGAGGTCGCAAAGAGTAGGACACGACTGAACGACTTTCACTTCACTTTCATATATGTTTTACACACAGAAAACTGTCTGGAGAGATAATACCTAAGTGTTAACTATAGTTATCTGAGAATCATTTGACTCCAATAATTTTTTCTCATCTTTGTATCTTTCTCTAAAATCTTTTAAACAGTAAGCACATATTACTTTCATAATCAGGTGAAAAATAATATAGCTATTTTCATCTTGGAAAAAAATACATTGAAAACAACTAACATCTATGGAGGATTCACTTTGTGCCAGAAAATGCTCCAAGTATTGATTCATCACAATATTTGAAACAAAACTGTGGGGTAAGCTTTATTGTTGAGTCTATTTTATAAGTGAGGAAAATGAGAACAGAGAGAGATTAAATACTTTGCTTGCAGTCACACAGCTAGTCAGGAGAGGAGCTATCATTTGAAACCAAGCTGTCCAGAGTTTACACCACTGTCCATAACCACCTCTCACAGCAGATCAAGGCTCTGACCATCAGAGTTCTCTTCATACTGTTTTCAACTACAAGAAACCCAGGCAGCATTAAGGGCAGGCACAGGCAGCCCCCACATTGTAATCTTCTCATTTTCCACCTATCCATTAAAAAATTTTTAATACCATCTAATGAAGACCTTCCTGCTTGCTCATTTAACTCTATCAACACCAGGCCATGTGCACAGTTGGGTACATGTCATTCGAAACTGGTTAAGATTCAGTCTTCTTAACAAGCTACATATAACCCCCTCCTGTATTATTCCTCTATTTTCTTTTCTTAGTGCAAATCAATGGATAATTCATCTCCTTTCCACAAAGGGCCATTTCCAAAATTTTCAATTATATTGGCATTTCTGCCCCCAATATAAATGTCAGGCCTCATCAAGGTCAGATAATGAAATGTGATGTCTATTTGCCTGAGTTTTCAAGGATGATTGGTAACTGCTGGCCTATACTCCTTATCCATCATTCTGTACTGCCTTGGCTGCTAAAAGAGTAGGAACTAAAGGTAATTTTTACCCTCCAGGCAAAGCCTATTCCTTAATGTAAGACAGAAAACCAAATACAATAGTGAATCACTCTTAAGAAACCTTGGGTACACATCTTTCATTGTGACTTCTGAGCCTTTTTAGTTTTTTTTTTTTTTTTTTCCTCAACTCAAAGGGACTCAGAAAAGCAGGTTTTGAGGACAAGTCTCTTTCTCCCAAGAAGCTCTTTTCTCTGCTATTAAGAAGTTGGATAAGTCAGAATTAATGCTTGGTTCTAAATCCTCAATGGATCAGTTCAGTTCAGTCGCTCAGTCGTGTCCGACTCTTTGCGACCCCATGAACGGCAGCACGCCAGGCCTCCCTGTCCATCACCAACTCCCGGGGTCCACCCAAACCCATGTCCATCGAGTCAGTGATGCCATCCAACCATCTCATCCTCTGTCATCCCCTTTTCCTCCTTCCCTCAATCTTTCCCAGCATCAGGGTCTTTTCAAATGAGTCAGCTCTTTGCATCAGGTGGCCAAAGTATTAGAGTTTCAGCTTCAACATCAGTCCCTCCAATGAACACCCAGGACTGAACTCCTTTAGGATGGACTGATTGGATCTCCTTGCAGTCCAAGGGACTCTCAAGAGTCTTCTCCAACACTGCAGTTCAAAAGCATCAATTCTTCTACACTCAGCTTTCTTTTATAGTCCAACTCTCACATCCATACATGACCACTGGAAAAACCATAGCCTTGACTAGATGGACCTTTGTTGACAAAGTAATGTCTCTGCTTTTTAATATGCTGTCTAGGTTGGTCATAACTTTCCTTCCAATGAGTAAGCGTCTTTTAATTTCATGGCTGCAATCACCATCTGCAGTGATTTTGGAGCCCAGAAAAATAAAGTCAGCCACTGTTTCCACTGTTCCTCAATGGATAGGCTATTGTAAATACAGTGCAAGTGGGTGAGGGGTGGGGAGGAAAAGGAGAGTGTATGAATTACTCTTTCCTCATGTGTGAAATTTAAGTTTTGCATAAACAAGTACACGTCCTGCATTATACCTTATGGGTGTTTAAGTACGTGAGTAGTTTATATGATTTTAAACTTGTTATTGATACCTTTCAACATATCATATGTCCCTGCACACAGTATACTCTTGCAGGATAGTTCTCTTTAGCACATGTAGATGTTTTTGAGTGATCTCATAATAGCATAATTGCTTTTACAACCAACTTCGTTCATGGGAATAAAGCAGACAATTGATCTGGAAAACAAAAGTGAAATATTCCATTTGAGATATAGATTCATTTAATTCAACTAACCTTATAGTTACCAACTCTTTGTCTCATTTTGTATTGTGTGACTCCTTCCTAAAGTATAAAATCACCATGGAAAAATAACCAGGAAGATCTAAGATGAAGCTACACTTTTCCTCATTTATGCTTTAATTAGATGAGTCATCTCATTTGTCAGCATTACTCTGACTTGGTCTACATTATTTAAGTTCCTTCTTTTAACTAATCTCATTTGCTTCCATCTATGCCGGTATGTATTGTTTTCTCCTGAGACACAGCAAAAAGAAAATTGTTGTGCTTTTATCTACTCATGTGTTCTTTCCATAATCTGGCAGGGAGTTCAGTACTTAATACAGCATTTTACTGTCACACGATTATGTCATCATCCATCACCACCTATAATTTTTCCAGAGAAACTATTCAGCTTCTCTGTAATTACTGATGCTTCTGCAATGATCACAGACAATAAAATAATAAGAAAGGGATAGACATTTCAAAAACAAGAACGATGAAAGGATAGTATTCTTTGCCCTCTTTTGATACAACTAAATTCCATCCTCTGATGTCTGATGTAATCATTCCTATATGTCCACATTTCACTGACTTATGCTCCTAAAGTCTTATTACTCTGGAAGAAGTGCTGAGTTGTCCCATATGCTTTGGTGCTAAGCCCAGCTGCTTGCTTCTCCATGAAGGGACAGCATGTGTTATTTAAGGGGACTCTATGTGACTCTGTTTTCATTGGAAAAGACCCTGATGGTGGGAAAGACTGAGGGCAAGAGGAGAAGGGGGTGACACAGCAGGAGATGGTTGGATGGCATCACCAACTCAATGGACATAAGTTTGAGCAAACTCCAGGTGATAGTGGAGGACAGGAAAGCCTGGCGTGCTGCAGTCCATGGGATCACAAAGAGCTGGACACAACTCAGCTACTAAACAACAATAACAACTATGTGAAAGACTAGGACAGTAGGAAAGAACATTGAATGGGCTCAGACAGATACCTATACTTGGCTTTGAAAATATGCACTATTAGTGAAAGTGACAGGAAAAAAGCTTAGTCTATTTTCTTGAACATCAGCGAAGAAGACACGTGAAGGTTCTCCTTTAATTTCTTTATAAATTGGTTACAAGGAAATTTAAAAATAATTGAACTGTATTATTTGTATAAATGAAAAATACACCCCAGATTTAGAAACAAATGGAGTTCAAGAGAAGAAAGTCTATTAGAACACTACTGTGTCTTGATGGACCTCACATTAGCAATATTTTGAAAATTTCAAGGCCTTACTGCCTAGTTAGGGCTTCCCTGGTGGCTCAGCTGGTAAAGAATCCTCCTGCAATGCAGGAGACCCTGGTTCAGTTTCTGGGTCAGGAAGATCCCCTGGAGAAGGGATAGGCTACCCACTCCAGTATTCTTGGGCTTCTCTTGTGGCTCAGCTGGCAAAGAATCTGTCTGCAATGTGGGAGACCTGGGTTCCATCCCTGGGTTGGGAAGATCCCCTGGAAAAGGGAAAGGCTACCCACTCCAGTATTCTGGTCTGGAGAATTCCATGGACTCTATAGTCCATGGGGTGGCAAAGACTGGACACGACTGAGCAACTTTCACTTTTCACTGCCTAGTTAGCTTAGCAGAATGGTTTTCCCAACCTCCTCCTTCTAAAAACGGGGCAGTTTCTTTCAGTGAATGAAAAGATCATCTTGATCATTTCAAAGTACTTCTTAGGCAGATATCTCCCTTTTCTTTTCCTTCTTTTAAGTATCACATATCAAATCACTAGTCCATGTTCTAGGTATTAATCCTAGATGCTCATTACTTCACTATTCCTATTACAAAAGTTCTGCAAGATAAGTATTGTTCATTCTCTTTTGCTTAAGAATGAAACTCAGTGTCAGAGAGGTTTTAAATAGCTTGTTGAGTTCAGGCGGGTATAAGTAACTTGGCTCATATTCAGAATCAGGTCTGACTAGCTCCTAAATTTGTGCTCATTCATTATACAAATCCAGGATGTATCAATGGGCTTAACTTGAATCACAGAGGCTTCCTTCAGGCAGTAGAAAGCTGTATCACAGCATTGGTTAAAGGTGGAATTCCCAAGGCAGGTGAAGGAATATTTTAGAACGAAGGTTAAGTGTTCTATGTCACAGAGAAGTCGTGAAAATTCTGTGATACTGATTACATACAGAGTTGTCCTAACAGTGCCCCAAAGGGGATTTGGCTACCTACTATAAAGTAAAAGTGTTAGTCTCTCAGTTGTTTCTGACTCTTTGCGATCCCTTGAACTGTAGCCCACCAGGCTCCTCTGTCCATGGGATTCTCCAGGCAAGAATACTGGAGTGGGTTGCCATGCCTTTCTCCAGGGGATCTCCCTGACTCAGGAATTGAACCTGTGTCTCTTATGTTTCCTGCATTGGCAGACAGGTTCTTTACTACTAGTGACACCTGGGAAATCCCATTTGCTATAAGTGGCAGCTATTTGTCTGAGTTGATTTGTGCAACCACTTTTATGTTAGAAGGTAAGCTAGGAAGAAGTTTTATACCTAGACTTGCAGTTGGTGGTGTTAAAGGAAGGGGAATAAGAGGCAAGAGAATAGTAGGTGCTGTGGAATGAACTGTGTTCCCTCAAAAAATTTATATGTTGAAGCCTCACACCCACAATGTAACAATATTTGGAAATGGGGCTTTTAGGAAGTTGTTAAGGTTAACATGCCATAAGGGTCTGGTGGTCTTATGGGATCAGAAGAGACATCAGAGCCCGCTCTCTGCCAGGTGAGGGCAAGAGCAAGGGAACAGCTCTCTGAAAGCCAAAAAGAGAGATCTCACCAGAAACCTGGCCATGATGGCAACACCATCTCAGACTTTCAGCTTTCAGAACTTGGACAACATAAATTTCTCTCCTTAAAGCTACTCATTCTATATTACTGTGTAATAAAGCCTAAGCTGACTAATACAGCGGGGGTTTGGAAAATGGTATCTGCTACCTTTCTTTAAAAAAAAAAAATCACCTCTGTATACCTATTCACAATTGATGGTTTGGTTTTTTAGATCACATGAAAAGAGAAGTTATAGTCAGATGATGAAATAACAATATTCACTGAAAAATCTCTAAGCACAAACAGTTCTGCTTCATGCTGTAGATGACAAATTACAACACAGAGTTGGGTAGAGGGTTTTTGTGAGTGCTAGCGACATCCATATTTAAGTAATGACATTTTCCAATATAATTTTTTAAACCATTAACTAAATTGCAAACTTCGCTTGACTTTCCCTGGTTTTCTCCCCATGTTCTTTTTCTGTGCCAGGATCCCACAGTGCATTTACTAGTTGCGTCTGCATAATTTCCTGCAATCTGTGACACACAGTTCCTCAGTATTTCCTTGTGTTTCATGACCTTGACATTTTCTTTCTTTTTTTTGACTTTTTATTTTGTATTGGTGTATAGCTGATCGGGCTTCCCTGGTGGCTCAGATGGTAAAGAATCTGGTTGCAATGCAGGAGACCTGAGTTCGATCCCTGGTTCAGGAAGATTCCCTGGAGAACAGAATGGCTACCCACTCCAGTATTCTTGCCTGGAGAATCCCATGGACAGAGAGGCTGGTGGGCTACAGTCCACAGGGTCACAAAGAATTGGACACAAGTGACTAACACGGGCCGTACTTATAGCTGATTAACAACGTTGTGATAGCTTCAGATGAACAAGGAAGGGACTCTGCCATAATTAATGCTATCCCTTTATAGCAGGTTTATCGCAACACAGGCTTTTAGAAGTGATGCCTGAAATATAGTGATAGTATAGTAATACTAAAGTAATAAGAGTTTTTTTCTTTTTCTTCATTCTATTTGTACAGAGGAAACTGTCTTATTATCCACGTCAGATACTTTTGCCTGGTATTTTCAGGAAAAGCTCTGACATGCTGCTCAAAAAGCACAGATTCTTATTTTAACTTCCAAAAATGTTTAGTTTAGTCAGACATTTCTCTGCCTCTAGAAATACATGCCTTAATGTAAGATGATCTTCTCAGGAACAAAAAATTACCAGAAAAACACACTAGGTGACATGCTGCTCATAAGGCTGGGACCTCTGGGAAGAGGCACTGGAGGAATCCGACAAATTCCTGTTGGGTATCCCATTTAAGAAACACTAAAAGACAGCGGCAGTGACTTTCTTGACACATCTGGAGTCATTTTTAATAGCAGATGATTCAAAAGTTCAGGGTATTTCATATACAATCTGTGCTTTCACTAAACTGTATTCATCCCTACTGAGTATCTTGTACTTCCCTGGTGGCTATCTTGGACAAGAAACCATAATAGGGCAAGACAGTGGTCTCACTGGCCCTTGATAATAGCAGCATCTGTAGAAGAGGATTTCCATTCCCAGAGTGGATACAGGCATGGGAAAATAGGGGAAAACTCTGTGCTTTGAGAAGCAATGTGGTTCAAGCTACTGGGAGATGAAAAATAGCTAAGGGCTGCTAGAAGAGAGATTGGTTCTATAAAAAAAAAAAAAAGAAAAAAAAAGAGTTGAGACTCAGAAACATGCCAACTACTCCTTTCATTCCCCAAATACTCAGCAAACTGTCCTCAGGGCTTCCTTTCCCTTGTTGGGCATCAAGCACTTTTGGACTCAGAAGCTGTCTAGAATTCAGACTCTGGCTGCACCAGGTGCATCAAGTATTATTAGAGGTCTCTTTGGTCAGGGGCATCAGAAGATACTCTTAATATTTTATCTGCTCTAATTTTATTTCTAACCTTTGGCCTCACTTGCATCTAACTTTTTATCTATTGTTTTAAATTTAGTATATTTCATCTCACCATAAAATTTCCCTATTCACCTTTGTTTTTGCTATGATTTCTTCCCCCTTCCTTTTCTACTCTTAACTTACTTTCAATTATAACAACAAAAATTCCATCCTCTCCTGACTCTACTCTCTGATTTTTAAATTGAATATGTTCTCTTTTTCTTTCTATTTTTCCAAAGGCTTATCCAAAGAATACTGAGCCTTCACTCTGACCAGGAACACAGGAAACCCTTTCTCCCCAAACTTTTGTGGCTGGTATCCCTCCAGACACCCACATTTACCTTTAAAAGACCTTTTCTTCAAAATTCTAATTCCAGGAAATTCAGATGCAAGTCAAAACTGCAATGAGATATCACCTCACACCGGCCAAAATGGCCATCACCAAAAAGCCATGAACAATAAATGCTGGAGAGGGTGTGGAGAAAGGGAACCCTCCTACCCTGTTGGGAATGTAAATTGGCATAGCTACTATGGAGAACAGTACAGAGGTTTGTTAAAAAACTAAAAATAGAGCTACCATATGACCCTGTAGTCCTACTCTTGGGTCCATATGCAGAGAAAAACGTGATCTGAAAGGATACTTGCACCCCAATGTTCAATGCAGCACTGTTTATAATACTCAAGACATGTTCTTGTTATTGTTCAGTTCTTTGCAATCCCATGAACTACAGCACACCAGGCTCCTCTGTCCTCTGCTACCTCCCAAGAGTTTGCTCAAATTCATGTCCATTGAACTGGTGATGCCATCCAACCAGCTCATCCTCTGTCACCCCCTTTTCCTCCTGCCCTCAACCTTTCCCACCATCAGGGTATTTTCCAGTGAATCAGCTCTTCACATCAGGTGGCTAAATTATCTGAGCTTCAGCTTCAACATTTATCCTTCCAATGAATATTCATGGTTGATTTTCTCTAGGATTGACTGGTTTGATCTTGCTGTCCAAGGGACTCTCAAGAGTCTTTTCCAGCACTGCAGTTCAAAAGCATCAATTCTTGGGCGCTCAGCCTTCTATATGGTCCAACTTTCACATCCATACATGACTACTGGAAAAACAATAGCTTTGACTATAGGGGCCTTTGTCAGTAAAATGATGTTTCTGCTTTTTAATATACTGTCTAGGTTTGTCAAGCTTTCTTTCCAAGGAGAAAATCACTGCAGATGGTAACTGCAGTCATGAAATTAAAACATGCTTGCTCCTTGGAAGGAAAGCCAAGACATGGCAATAACCTAAATGTCCATTGACAAAGTAATAGATAAAGACGATGCAGTACATGCATATGATGGAATTTTGCCCACCTATTAAAAAGGATGAAACAATGCCATTCACAGCAACCTGGGTGGATCTAGAGATTGTCATAGTGAGTGAAGTATATGTCAGACAGAGAAGGAGAAATATCATATGACATCCCTTATATGTGGACTCTAAAAATAAATGATACAAATGAACTTACTTACAAAACAATAACAGATTCACAGACTTAGAGAAAGAACTATGGTTGCTGGCAGGAAGGATGTGGGAAAGGGGTAGTTAGGGAGTTTGGGATGGACATGTACACACTGCTATATTAAAAGTGGATAGCCAAGAAGGACCTACTGTATATACAGCACGTGGAACTCCGCTAAATGTTAAGTGGCAGCCTGGACAGGAAGGGAGTTTGGGGAAGAAAGGATAGATGTACATGTTTGGCTGAGTCCTTTTGCTATTTGCCTGGAACTACCATGCATTGTTAATCAGATATACCCTAATACAAAATAAATTTTTTTTAAAAAAAGACCACAGGATAATAATTCTCAATAGGACTATAATTCTCTATGGCTTATTGTTGCCTGGTAACATTTCATACCATCAAGTCTATATCTCAAATTTCTATGTATCTTCAATCATACATAATGATCTAACTTGGCATACTATGTAATAGTTGGTAATAATCCAAAAGGATTTTTAGAATGGGTGATCACATTTGGGAATAAATCTTCAATGTCAATGATTTTCACATGTTTTAGTTTTATATTATTCAAAATATTTTGATATATTATTTATTTCTTCATATATTTTAAAATTAAATCTATTTTTAATCATAAGTTTAAATATTTGCAAGGAATGGCTTATCCAATTGTAAAATTGACATGTTACAATAAAATTGTTAGATAATTTTCTGAAAATGTATTCAAAGAAATTTGAATGCCATAGTAATTTGGTACCATCCAAATTTTTCTTCTGAGTAGAGCTGTCATTATAATCAAATAATACACACTAATTCAAAATGTCTTATAGGTTTTTAAAAACTGCTTAATATAAAACCTAAAACTTCATTTGAAATTCATCTCAATGAAACAAATGGTCATGAATTTCTCAATTTTGTTCATTTATTTGTGGGTGAATATATCTCACTGCTGGAATGAGACAAAGTTCAGAACAAATCTATTATTATATTTTAATTTTATAGTAAGTTATTGTTGTTGTTCAGTTGCTCAGTAATGTCTGACTTTTTGTGACTCCATGGACAGCAGTAGGCTAGGCTTCCTGGCACTTCACAATCTCCCAGGGCTGGTTCAAACTCATGTCCATTGAGTCAGTGATGCTATCTGTCCTCCCCTTCTCCTGCCTTTAATCTTTCCTAGCATCAGGGTCTTTTCTAATGAGTCAGCTCTTCGCATCAGGTGGCCAAAGTATTAGAGCTTCAGTTTCAGCATCAGTCCTTCCAATGAATATTCAGGACTGATTTCTTTTAGGACTGACTGGTTTGATCTCCTTGCAGTCCAGAGGACTTTCAACAGTCTTGTCCAACACCACAGCTCAAAGCATCAATTCTTCAGTATTCAGCCTTCTTTATGGTCCAACTCTCACATCCATACATGACTACTGGAAAAACCATAGCTTTGACTATACAGACCTTTGTGGGCAAAGTAATGTCTCTGCTTTTTAATACACTGCCTAGGTTTGTCATAGCTTTTCTTTCAAGAAGCAAGCGTCTTTTAATTTCATGGCTGCAGTCACCAAATGCAGTGATTTTGGAGCCCAAGAAAATAAAGTCTGTCACTGTTTCCATTGTTTCCCCATCTGTTTGCTATGAAGTGATGGGACCGGATGCCATGACTTTTGTTTTTTGAATGTTTTAAGCCAGCTTCTTCAGTCTCTACTTTCACCTTTATGAAGAGGCTCTTTAGTTCCTCTTCATTTTCTGCCATAACAGTGGTGTCATCTGCATAACTGAAGTTATTGATATTGCTCCTGGTCTTCTTTATTCCAGCTTGTGCTTCATCCAGTTTGTCATTTCACATGATGTACTTACTCTGCATGTAAGTTAAATAAGCAGGGTGACAATATATATCCTTGAAGTACTCCTTTTCCAGTTTCGAACCAGTCTGTTGTTCCATGTCTAGCTCTAACCACTGTTTCTTGATCTGCATACAGGTTTCTCAGGAGGCAGGTAAAGTGATCTGGTATTACCATCTCTTGAAGAATTTTCCATAGTTTGTTGTGATCCACACAGTCAAAGGCTTTAGCATAATCAATGAAGCAGATGTTTTTCTGGAATTCACTTGCTTTTTCTATGAGCCAAGAGATGCTGGCAATTTGATCTCTGGTTTCTCTGCCTTTTCTAAATCTAGCTTGAACATCTGAAAGTTCTTGGTTCATGTCCTGTATAGTAAGTGCTACATATAAATACATAAATGGGAATTGGAGGAGTTTTATTATTGAAATATCATTGTGTGTTAGTCACTTAGTCATGTATGACTTTTTGTAACCCCATGGACTGTATCCTGCCAGGCTACATGGAATTCTCCAGGCAAGAATTCTCCAGGCAAGAAGACTGGGGTGGGTTGCCATTTCTCCTTCAGGGGATCTTTCTGACCCAGGGATCGAAGCCAGATCTTCTGCATTGTGGGCAGATTCTTTACCATCTGAGCCAACAGGGAAGCCTGGAAATATCATTAAATCCTTTTTGAAATCCTAATACATGCAAAAAATTTTAAATACTCTCCAAAACCAATTGATATAATATTAAAGATTCTCAACTCTCTATCAGCTTTAGACTTGAAACAGGTCCTCCTTCAATTGTATTAAAAGGAAAAAAAAAAACCAAACACTTTTCCTACAAAAAAATTGTTAATAATCACAGTGATTCATTTTTTAAAAATACCAATGCAGGCCTTAGGCACAGCTCTACACCAGGTAGAGTCTAACAAGTATGTCAAATATCCCTTTGATTTCTACTGGAAAACTTCAGATATTTTTCATAGTAATACACCATAAAGATATTAAGGGTGGAAAAGAGGTGAATTTTCTTTTCTTTTTCTGTAAAATATGATAGGGACAATTACGAAAAATGGGATTAGGAAAGGAGAACTTGTGATTGCATCCAAATGTAGATCAGTTTTAGAGAAGGATATCATATGTTAATTACTGGTTTAAAAATGCCACAACCAGGCAATCTTTGCAAGGCTTTCACATAATCCAAGTTATACATACCCAGTTTAAAGGCCACAGCTCCATGTAATACCCGTGATCTGACTTAGTAAGACACTGGCAAGTATTAAATTTTCCTGGAGACATTAATGAGAGAAGGTACCATATCAAGTTCCCAGGCAGGCCTCAGGCACAGCTCTATACCAGGTGGAGTCTAACAAGTACTGAAAGATGGGATCACAGGTTCCTGAGTTCTGGGCAGGCAGGCCTGATAAACAGCTTACATTGTTAGCCTTGGGCTCCTCTGGAGATTTTCTTAGTGCACAGAAATATAATAACACTTTATTTCTTTAAAATTTATTTGCTTATTTCTCTATTTCTATGAAGCAATTAGAGAGCAAGAAAGGTAACTTCACCAAGATCGTAGGTACTATTTCACAGTCTTTTCTCCTTTGCAGATTAAGGGATTTTTTCCCCCACTTGTCCTCCACCCACCATGCTATAGCGGAACCTATACAAGATTGTACAAAATGGTTTTACCCCTCAGTTCTGCTTCTGAAAGAATGGCAGAACGTTTCTTCTCTTCCTTCTGACCTGTGATGCCCCTCATATGGTGCCTAACACGACTTTTCCTCTCTGTTTTGCTGAGGGCCAGGAAGTTCCTCTCCATTGCAGAGGTGATCTTATCCATTGTTGTTCACTTGCTAAGCCGTGTCTGACACTTTGTGACCCCATGGACTGTAGCCTGCCAGGCTCCTCTGTCCATGGGATTCTCCAGGCAAGTATACTGGAGTGGGCTGTCATTTCCTCCTCCAGGGGATCTTCCCAACCCAGGTCTCCTGCTTGCCAGGCAGATTCTTTACCATTAAGCCACCAGGGAAGCCCTTGTCCACCCAATCTTATCCATTATTACTAGCCTTATTTCAGGGCTCAGCTGGAAAGTGACAGGAATCTCTTGTACTCACTCACTGGCCAGTTCTAGCTACACACTTCCCTCCTCCACCCACCTGCCCAAAACACAGGGGAGCCAGAAGTGGGATCTTACGCTGCATCTGGACAGAGGCAGGATGTCACGTACTTGGTGAACTGTGCCAGGACTTCCACAAAGCTCTCTCTTCATCTCATGCCGTTCCCTTCCTCCCCCTGACTCAATGTAGCCACACTGGCCTTCCATCACCACTTCTTCAGCTGATCTTTGTACATGCAGCTCCCTCCTCTTAGAATATCCTTCTCCAGTTGCTAACCATTTTGCTTCCCTGGTGGCTCATATGGTAAAGAATCTGCCTGCAATGCAGGGCACCTGGCTTTGATCCCTGGGTTTGAAAGATCCCCTGGAGAAGGGAATGACTACCCTCTCCAGTATTCTTGCCTGGAGAACTCTATGGACAGAGGAGCCTGGTGGACTACAGTCCATGAGGTCCCAAAGAGCTGGACATGACTGAGCAACTAACATTTCCACTTTTTTTTTCTTTCTTCAACTCATAGCTAAAATATTTCCTTCCCAAAGAATATAACATCTTGCTTCTCTTCATTTGAGGTAATCCCTTTGACCACTTTTTCAAACCTCTCTGATGATCTTTGATTTGTTTTATAGTTCTCATGTTCACTTATAATTATACAGTTACTTGTTTACCTGATTAATTCATGTCATTTTCCTAAGTTTAACTGTACATGCCCTAAGAGACCAGGTCCATTTTGTCCACTGCTGTGAGTACAGCTGATGACTAACTTACAATAGTACAATACACATTTGTTAGCAAAATGAATAAAGCCAGACCTTACAGGGCTTCAGCTTAGGCATGTTTAGAAAGAAATTTCTCCCTGGCCTCATACCAAATAAATTTTATAATTTAGACCCACATATGGAAATAGTGCTATTTTTGACAAAGTAAGTTGAATAGCAAAAAGAAAACAAAATGAACAAGGGGGGAAAATGCTAGTCTAGTGCAGGAACATGCAAAAAGGAAAAATGGAAGAAGTCATTTGTAAGTTTAATAATGTAAAACCACAGAATTTCAAATTCTTTAAAAAAAAAAAAAAACTCAACACAGTATATTTATATGGGAAAACCTGAGTCTAGTCATTAGATACAATAATCAGGGAAGAATTTCAACACTATGGAAAATTGAGTCCTGGATGTTCATAACCAATTGTAACACCTGAGAAGTTTTCTCTTCTTAACTTTTCAAGATACAGTCATTGGCTCCAATTTGTACAGATAGATAGTGAATTCGCTCAGTCATGTCCTATTCTTTGCAACCCCATGGACAGTAGCCAACCAGGCTCCTCTGTCCATGGGATTCTCCAGGCAAGAATACTGGAGTGGGGTGCCATTTCCTTCTCCAGGGCATCTTCCCGACTCAGGGATCAAACCTGGGTCTCCCGCATTGTAGGCAGACGCTTTACCGTCTGAGCCACCAGGGAAGTCCAATTTGTATAGTCCTCATTAACTTATTGCCTGGGACTCTGGGATTCTTTGGTACTGTATAGCTTTTCCTAAAAAATTTGAAGATAAATAAAGCACACATAGAACTGTCTAAGGAAGTACTCCTAGAACTGTTTACATTTCAGTCTGAATAATGAGCATATTTTCTGCCAGTTGTTTATCTTTAGTTACTCTAAGGACATGGTCTGGCCTGGCTGGAGCCAAAGGTCAGAATTTATCATTTATCAAAGAGACAGCTCTGACCCCATTTGGCTTTCAACATTTTAGCTTATTAGACCTCCACACCAAAGTTTAGGCCAGTTTTTTTTTTCATTAAAATTTCGAATTTTTTTTTTTCATTAAAATTTCGAACTGAGACTTTTTCAGCTAATGCTCTATAAAAGTAGACAAGCTCTATGCCCAATTATATTTGATATTAAGCACAGTTTTATACCTTGTCACTTTGTGGAGAAATTCATGAGGACTAATTTAAGAATATGGGTAGTTTTTAACCCATGAGTTCATGTGAATCAGAATTGGTGATGGATGGGCTAAGATGAACAGATCTAAAATAATCTTCATCTAATGATTAATTTGACTGCAAGAGTAAGCATGTAAAATGGCCTTGTAAACACTGAAGAATAATTTCCAGTAGAAACTATAGGCAAGTGCAATGGTCCTACTCCTTTTAAAAATGTAACTTAATTATTTGCTACTACTCTTACATGAGCTTGATACATTCTTCCCCACTTATGGAAATTATAAATATGACATTTTATGACAAGGCTCTTTAAAGATTTTGTGCATGTCTGCGTGTATGTGTGTGTGTGCAATGGGCTCATTTGAGAACCTGATAAAAGTGACTCATCTTTGCAGAAAAAAAAATGCAAATACCACTTATCCACCAAAATGTACATATAATTTCCAGAGTTCCAATGGCCCATTTGAAATACATGCAGGAAAAAAAAAAAAAAACAAAATAAACACAAAAATAAACTACAGAGTATACAGAGTAACTACTTTAAAAGCTCATCACCTTTGGTCGATGTTCCAAGCATTTAATTCTCTTAAAGTCAGTTGTGCAGAATTAATTCTTCTAAGTAACTTCTAACCCTATACACTTAGACTGTAACCCAGGTTACTAAGTCAGTGGCTATGTATTATTATAAACATGTAATGATGGTCTCTATGCAGTTGGTAAGTAGTTGCTGCTTCGAGCAGCCCGGAATACCCAACTATTAGCCTGCAACAACCATCAGGATACCTGGGACCAAGCCACTACCCAGCAACTGAAAACTAAAGCCTCAGTTATAGCAGGGCCTCCAGGAGGCATTGCCAGCACCAAAATGGATACCAATTCTCACTGTTTAGTGCCCACACTTTATGTAGTTGTTATAAAAAGTTCTCAATATAACGCCTAAGTTTATCCATTTAATTTTTCCCAAAAGTGATAATCTATTTGGAAGGGTGAAAACACTAGGGGCTTTCTTTAGTTCACTGAAATTGAAAGTACAATAGATCTGTTGACTTTGTCCTGTCTTTTTAAGGATGGAAGTCTGAACAGATTACTCACAGGTTAATTTTCCTTTGGGAATATAAGTACTGAGAGGGAACAGGAGTATGGGAAGAAGGGATTCTGGGTAGATCTAGGCAAAGGGTAAGGAAAAGGGAAAAGATCCTTAGGTTGTACGTTAATGTTTAGTCACTCAGTTGTGTTCAACTCTTTGCGACCCCCTTGGACTGTAGCCTGCCAGGCTCTTCTTTCTATGAGGTTTCCCAGGCAAGAATATGGGAGTGGGTTGCCATTTCCTTCTCTGGGATCTTCCTGACCCAAGGATAGAACCCATGTCTCTTGCATTGGCAGGCAGATTCTTTACCACTGAGCCACCAGGGAAGCCCAGGCATTTACTTCTTTACCTCCCACGCCTTAGGAAATCATTGTACCATCATTTCATAGAAGTCTAGCAGGACTCCTATTCCTGTTTTTTATTTCTCAGCTTCCAGAAACAGGCAGTGATATTATCTTTCTTTCCAGGTGGAAAGAGCCTGTGTATAAATGAAGCCAAGAAGAGGTAGGAGATCGATGGAGAAGAAAAATGTTCCATTAATGGTTAGGTAATTCTCTGAGTCTCTAGCTCTGTAGTTATTCCTTTTATTTATAAGTCTTCAAATAGCCTTCCAGCTAAGATAAGTAATACATTGTCATCATTATTACTTTTATTATTTAAATAGCTAAGCTACCTTGAGTTAGATTTCTGTCACTTTCAACCAAAAGAGTTTTGCTTAGGGTAGAGGACTACATAGAGGCCATGTCTATGTAAAAAGTGGGCCTGAAATTAGTGTAATTATTCATATGACAATATAAAAATTCTAAATAGAAAGTGTGTCAATATGAACACAATAGATTTTACAGCTATCTGTGATCATTCTTAAGAGGACATGTTCTGATAATTTTTTAATTGCTTTGCAAAAAAAAAGGCATGAAAGCTACCTATTGCACTGATTGAAAATACTCTGCAGTTTAGGAATATCAGACTTTCATTCTAATAGCAAACACACACACACACACACACAATAGTTAAATGACTATGAATAAACACCATATTTTTGACAGTTTGTGTTTAGAAAACCCTGACTATTTTAGGTAAAATAATAGGGTGGCTGAGGTAGAATTTATCAAATAGCTTTTCCAGTAAGAATATGTGGAAGCTTTATTTTTATAAGAAACTGTAGACTTTCTGATAAAAACTCAAATCATTGCTTTGATCATTAGCCGATCTGCTATTCCATCTCCAAGAAGCTTCAAAAACAAAAACAAAAAAATGCTCAATATTATGGCTTTTTAGCCTATAATTTTTTTTTCACATTTAAGCATTGTATTCTAGTTTTTCTAATGACTAAATGAGACCATGAGTGCATTTGATGAACTCCTCCATAATTATTCCCATTCAGTAGAGAGAATTATTAAGCGTCATAGCATTTACCGAAAGCTTTAACCATGAAAGGAATTTTCCATAAGAGTAGAAAATTTGTCACAATGATCTGAAAAAGTAGATCATAAGGTAGTATGAGGATCAACGGTTATAAAGTGAATGAGTCGTGGTGATTCCATCTGCTGCCTAATGCATACACATGACTGTTGACTCAAGATTTCATGAAGGGCAACAGGAAAAGTCAGGACCTTTATGCTTCCAAACAATCTTAGAAAACCTCAGAAGAGCCACCATACATATCTCACTCTCTCTGGCAGTGAAGTTCCTTTAAGTCTACTCCAGTGATGGCTAAGAATGAATCTCTAAGTGCATCTGACTACCAACTGAAACTAAGGTCCTATTTATCCATGTCAAAACACTCTAGGCTTATTTACAAGCACAAAAGCAAGATCCATTGGCCTGGGTCACACTGTAAACAACTGTAAAAAACCAAGTCCTCAAGGAGAGTGTTGTGACTAACTACAGTGCTTCCAAGGCAAGCCAGATCACCTCGCTATGAAAGACAACCTGCTGGAGTCAAGTATTTCATTAAGACTGATCTGAGTCTTTCCACACTAAAACTTTCAGAGCCAGACCTAAAAGCAACAGATTACAAGTGGGTAAGTATCAGACAGGTCTACTGTGTTCAGGAGACAACATTGTGGGGGTATGTATGTAAGTCAAATAATATAAGTAAGTGAGATGGTGAGGCAGATATGGGATTTACCTGGAGAGGACTTGGAATGATACTGTAGCAGACATAAAAGAGGTATTCAGCACAGATCCTGCTCAGTTCTACGCTGGGTGCTCTATCTGACATGATTTAGATCCCCTGGTCATCCTCTAAAAGTATCCAGTGGGTTCTCTAAATTCTGTGACATCTGGATATGGTTGCCATGGATGCTATGCTCTTCTGGGCTCTTCTCTATATTCAAGTAGATGACCATACGAGTCTATTCTTACTCCTACTTCAGATTTTTGTGGGGCCTTTCCTCTAACAAAAATCCCAGTTTGGTACCAGCACAAGGGACTAGATAGGAGCACTTATTCAAAGATTTTCACCTTTGGGTAGAAGTCTTGGCTTTAGAGATGAACTAAGAGTGGAAACCGGAGAAGGCAATGGCACCCCACTCCAGTACTCTTGCCTGGAAAATCCCATGGACGGAGGAGCCTGGTGGGCTGCAGTCCATGGGGTCACTAAGAGTTGGACACGACTGAGTGACTTCACTTTCACTTTTCACTTTCATGCATTGGAGAAGGAAATGGCAACCCACTCCAGTGTTCTTGCCTGGAGAATCCCAGGGACTGGGTATCCTGGTAGGCTGCTTTCTATGGGGTCGCACAGAGTCAGACATGACTGAAGCAACTTAGTAGTAGTAGTAAGAGTGGAAACAAGACAAAGAGCTGGCTTATGTTCTGGTCTCACTCTGTTTTAGACAGCTCTGCCCTTAGGGCTCTAGCACAGAAAGTAAGATGAGAAAATTAATTCCATGTGCACCTTTACAGACTTGGGCATTATTCTTTTGAGAAGGATATAAGATGAAAAAGAACTCTTATTTTACATAGTTAAAAAAATAATTCACTTTGTAAAGTTAGGATGAATTTTAATTAGGCAAATGGTTCAAGATTTTAAAACTTGTATTGCAAAGAATTGTTAGTGATATGTGAAATTACATATATGATTCTATAGATATAAACATATAAATAAAATTATAAAAATGTGTACACATATGATCTGAAAGCTAATGTGTAATGATGATGTCTGGATGTGGAAATTCTGGGTACTTTTAATGTTCATTTCTGTAATTTGAGGGGGGATCCCCTAAGTTTTCTCCTGTGACCACCTGCTATATTTATATTCAGAAAAAACCCCAGTATTTTTATTAAAAAGATAAATAGTAAATGAGTATTATAAAATACACTATTATTGACCACGTTAGTCTGCCACACTAACTGCATGACTTTAGCAAAAGTGAGTTTTAATCCTTCATGAATTTCAAAGAATTCATCACTGGATCTCAGAGAGTAATCTATCAGTGGGGAAGAGTGGGTGATTAAAGGTAGTCCCTGATGGGGCTGTTTATAAAACACTCAAACCAAAGTTGTAGGTAATCTGAATGTTAAAAAAATACTGTTTAAAATCTTTTTATTTTGTTATAAAGGGTATACACTAAGATGTCATTAGTTAGCATTGAGGAGGGATTCCAAGTTTAAATGAAAAGAATTTTTGTTGTTCAGTCGTGTCCGACTATTTGCAACCCCATGGACTGCAGCACATCAGGCTTCCCTCTCCTTCACCATTTCCTGGAGCTTGCTCAAACTCATGTCCATGGAGTCAGTGATGCCATCCAACCATCTCGTCCTTTGTCGTCCCCTTCTCCTCCTGCCTTCAATCTTCCGGAGCATCAGAGTCTTACCCAATGAGTTGGCTCTTCACATCAGGTGGCCAAAGTATTGGAGCTTCAGCATCAGTCCTTCCAATGACTATTCAGGATTGATTTCCTTTAGGATTGACTGGTTTGATCTCCTTGCAGTTCAAGGGTCTCTCGAGAGCCTTCCCCAACACCACAGTTCCTCAATTCTTTGGCACTCAGCCTTCTTTATGTCCAACTCTCACATCTGTAAGTGACTACTGTAAAAACCATAGCTTTGACTAGATGGACCTTTGTGGGCAAAGTAATATCTTTGCTTTTTAATACACTGCCTAAGTTTGTCATAGCTTTTCTTCCAAGGAGCAAGCATTTTTTAATTTCACGGCTGCAGTCACCATCCACAGTGATTGTGGAGCCCAGAAAAATAAAGTCTGTCACTGTTTCCATTGTTTCCCCATCTATTTGACATGAAGTGATGGGACTGGGTGCCATGATCTGAGTTTTTGAATGCTGAGTTTTAAGGCAGCTTTTTCACTCTCCTCTTTCACCTTCATGAAGAGGGTCTTTAGTTCCTCTTCACTTCCTGCCCTAAGGGTGGTGTCATCTGCATATCTGAGGTTATTTATATTTCTCCTGGCAATCTTGATTCCAGCTTATGCTTCATCCAGCCTGGCATTTCGCATGATGTACTCTGCATATAAGTTAAATAAGCAGGGTGACAATATACAGCCTTGACATACTCTTATTCCAATTTTGAACCAGTCCGTTGTTCCATGTCTGGTTCTAACTGTTGCTTCTTGACCTGCACACTGGTTTCTCAGGGGACAGGTAAGGTGATCTCGTGCTCCCACCTCTTTAAGAATTTTCCAGTTTGTTGTGATCCACATAGTCAAAGGCTTTAGCACAGTCAATAAAGCAGAAGTTGATATTTTACCTATATTTTAATGGCTATTACTATGGATTAAATCCATGCCTCACTCCCCTAGTACCAGAAAATGTGACCTTATTTGGAGATGAGGTCTTTCCAGAGGTAACCCGGTTCAAATAAGTTCATTAAGGTTGGATTTAATCCAATTTGTCTGGTGTCCTTATAATAAAAGGAAAATTTGAATACAGAGACATGTAGAATGAAGATGATGTCAAGGGACATTAAGAGAGTTGACCATCTGCAACCACCTATAAGGAGAAAAACCTAGAAAAAATCCTTCTCTTGGAGCCATCTGAAGGAAGTAACTCTGCCAATACTTTGATTTCAGACTAGCCTCCAGAACTGAGACAATCAATTTCTATCATTTAATCTACTCAGTTTGTGGTACTTTGTTATGGTAGCCCCAGGAAACTAATATGGGTACTTAATTTTGCTAAATACTTATATTTTTCTATGAGCACTAGTCATTTATCTTCACCTTCAAGGAAAACAAAATTCACCAGGGGAATAAAAAAAAGCAAAATACTATATAGGGAAAGAATTTTTTTTTTAAATTACAATTTAGTCCAATTCTTCACAGAGGGAGTCTCTGAATAAACTGCTCATTTTCTTTCAAAAAGAAGAAACAAACCCTCAAATTTTATAGAGAAATTGTTTGCTCTATTGGTCAAATTTACTGTGTATTAGAATAAATAAGAATATACAGGATGAAAGAAGGCACCTTTAAATTGTGGTCCTTCTCATTCTGTATATTCATTTGTATGTGCTTTATAGAACAACAACACAAAATTGTCTCGTAGGAAGTTTATTTTTACAAGCCACTGAATACTAATGCATAGTTTTAATATGACCAAAAATATGCTGGTCAAGGCTGAAATCCTAAAAATTAATAATTGAGGCAACTGTAATTTTTCCACAGGTATATAATGAAATTCTGAGCCACTGTGGTATTTAATTACACAAAATCTGGGCCATTAGTTTATAAGTCAGTAACTAGTTCTTTTATCTCATATCCAAGTCTCCTTACCAGATCTCTTACTTCTTTCAAAATAACAGCTAATGCCTCAGAAAACACCCAGAAATACCCATTTCTAAATGGGTATTTCTAAATTTTCTAAACTCTTAGTATGCCAGTCAACTGGGTTTTGAACAGATAGTATATTTTTAGGGCTTCAAGAAGTGTGAACTCTATTGATATTCATTTCAACTAAATGGGAAGTGATGTTTTTAAGTTAAAAAATGAATGTGATCCAGTAATAATCTTAATCTGAAAACCATAGTGAGAAATTGAAGTATTGAGAATAGCAAAGAGTGAAAATGAGAATGAAAGAGACAAAGAGATTAAAAAACAAAAACAAAAAACAATGCTTCATAAGGCGAGGTACTACATGTTGATGTACTATATATTGCATCACTAAATGCTAGGAGGTTATTTCATCTTTATTTTTAAATGACCAAACAAAGGCTTGGAAAGATCAAGTCATTTGCTGAAGTACAAAGAGAGACCAGCATTTGCCTGGAATGCAGGAGACCCGGGTTTGATCCCTGGGTCAGGAAGATCCCCTGGAGAAGGCAATGGCACCCCACTCCAGTACTCTTGCCTGGAGAATCCCATGGAGGGAGGAGCCTGGTAGGCTACAGTCCATGGGGTCAAAGAGTCAGACAGGACTGAGCGACTTCATTTTCACTTAAAGAGAGACCAAGTAGAGGAACTAGAGTTTGCATCTGTCTTTCTGATTCCAAATTCCACTCACATCTGAAAACTATACATCCAAAATACACAGTTTAGCCAAAAGAATTGCGAGATTTTTTTCTCAGCTTATTCTCAATAACAGGTCATTAGATTATATATAGTCTTCAGACTATACCCCAATTACTAAATTGAATTCAATCTTACCATTTTGGTATAGGATATTTTATACTTGAGTCTCTGAGATGACAAAGCAAATTTATATATAGTTGATGAGTGACAACTCACTTTCTTCCAAAGACATAAAATCCACAAGTATGGGAACAATAAAATTATGTTAGAGATCAATTAGTAAAAACTCCCCTCTCGGTTAATATATTTCTTTATTCATTCGATGCATCACATATGTGTGTGTGTGTTATATCAGGTGCTATGATGGGCATTAGGAATCCAGTAATATACAAGGCAGAAAGGGTCACTGTATTGAAGTTTATAGAACCCTGACCCCCAGACAAAAACCAAATATACACTGGCTTAAATATGCTAATAGGATAAGAAAAGACTAGAAAACTCTTAGTCAACAGTTGCAACTTCACTGGATGTGAAGTGAGATTACTTACTTGAGGAAGATGATTGACTTACTCAAAGAACAGGAACTATTTCTAACTTAGCTCCAAATATATCTCCAGCACCTTATAGTCAATGAATATCTGTTACTCGCATTAAAACTGAACTTTCCCATTAAACTTTTTATCACAGGTCACAGTCAGACATGGTGATTTAAGACTGACTTCCACTTACTTTCTGCCTTGGACAAACTCTTAGTAAAATTGTCAACACAGAGCCTAAGCCAAACAAACATAAGGGAGAATAATTGTTCTTTGAATAATTGATAGATAGCCGAGTAGAATGGGCTAATTGCCCTCTTAGGTAGAGTCAGGATTGATTTTTTCCACCCAGGGCTCATTTTTCCTCACTGTAGTGTCATGCTACTTTACCATCAGGCCAATTCTTTACCTTCAGCAAAGGTAACTTCCGTGAGAAGGATACAGGACTAACAACCAGTATAATACAGAATGTCACTGAGTCATAGAACCTATACATTGCTATAGACCTTAAATGTGAGAACATCTTTCTAGTATAGGAGTGAAGAGGCAGGGCCTATCTTGACAAAAGAAACAGTAGAAATGGAATGAGAATCAAGAATCTTGCTCCTCTTTATCTCTCACCATTTTTTCATTAAGGAAGTTTTGCTAAGTTCCTATTATTTTCTTTAAAACTAAATAAAGCAATAAAGAGAGTGAAAAACCACCCTTTCCCCCCACCACTATTGAACATACACACACACACATACATGCACACAACCTTTTTAGCAAAATAAAAAGGGGAAAAAACCATAAATACTAAATTACTTATAAACTGGGTTCAAACACCCCAACCAACCAAACTGCAGGAATGCTGGAAAGCAAGTATAGCCATAAGCATTCTCCTGCTGCTAAGTCACTTCAGTCGTATCCGACCCTGTGTGACCCCAAAGACGGCAGCCCACCAGGCTCCCCCATCCCTGGGATTCTCCAGGCAAGAACACTGGAGTGGGTTGCCATTTCCTTCTCCAATGCATGAAAGTGAAAAATGAAAGTGAAGTCGCTCAGTCGTGTCCGACCCTCAGCGACCCCATGGACTGAAGCCTACCAGGCTCCTCCATCCATGGGATTTTCCAGGCAAGAGTACTGGAGTGGGGTGCCATTGCCTTCTCCGATAAGCATTCTAGGTGTAGTGAAAAAGAATGAAGGTCAAAGCCAGCCTGGCTTTACAAAGCACCAAGTATAGCAGAAGGGGCACCTTAAGCTGAACAATAAGAAAAAGCTGTTCTTGTTCCTCCCATCCCTTCTCCACAGTATCCTTCTCAAATTGATGGTGCAGGAATATCCAACTCATTCTAACCTAACATTAAAATTTCACTGAATCATAGATTCTTATTCTTTTAAAATTTAATATCATCACATCCATTCCATGATACTATTTTTTTAAAAACACCAGAAAAGAGCAGCAGAAGCCCCCCATAAATTAAGAAAACAAATCAGGAAAAAGCTCCAGAAGTGTAAAGAGAAAAGATAAATTGATATTCTATTGTGAATTGCTTTAAAATTATCAAAACAATTACAATTTTAAAAGAAGTGAAAATACAGAATTCACTGAAGATTTTGATACCACAAAGGATATTAAAAGATACCCAAATAACAGGAATGAAGAACTAATAGAATTCAGGGAAGAAAATGAGAAACAATGAAAAGACTTCTCAAAATATGTTTTCATTACAATGACCACAAGGTAAGATAGATAGAGTAGAAACCATATTAGATAGAGAGGAAAAACATGGGAAAAGTAAAGAAAATCAATAGGATAAAGAATTTTTTAATATGCAAAGGAAAGTGATACATAGAAAACAAATGAAATATATACATAATTAGAGAGAGTTGAACTCTGAAGAAAGCTGAGCACCAAAGAATTGATGCTTTTGAACTGTGGTGTTGGAGAAGACTCTTGAGAGTCCCTTGGACTGCAACGAGATTCAATAAGTCCATTCTAAAGGAGATCAGTTCTGGGTGTTCTTTGGAAGGAATGATGCTAAAGCTGAAACTCCAGTACTTTGGCCACCTCATGCGAAGAGTTGACTCATTGGAAAAGACTCTGATGCTGGGAGGGATTGGGGGCAGGAGGAGAAGGGGACGACAGAGGATGAGATGGCTGGATGGCATCACTGACTCGATGGACGTGAGTCTGGGTGAACTCCGGAAGTTGGTGATGGACAGGGAGGCCTGGCATGCTGCAATTCATGGGGTCGCAAAGAGTCAGACACGACTGAGCGACTGAACTGAACTGAACTGAAGAAGAAAACAAAGATGATTAAAAATATTTATCTATAATTTAAATTGGACTGTAGCCTGCCAGGCTTCTCCATCCATTGCATTTTCCAGCAAGAATACTGGAGTGGATTGCCATTTCCTTCTCCAAGGGGTCTTCCCAACCCAGGGATTGAACCAGGGTCTCCCGCATTACAGGCAGACTCCTTAACATCTGAGCCACCAGGGAAGTCCCATCTGTAATTTAGAACTCCTTTAAATTTTAAGGGTATATCATATACCTAGGAAAATTGATCTAGGGGGAAACACTAAGGTATCCTGTTAAATATTAAATACTAAAAATAAAGGAACACTTCCAAACTCATTCTAAGAGGCCACAATCACCCTGATAGCAAACCAGGCAAAGACAACAACAAAAAAGAAAACTACAGGCCAATATCATTGATGAACATAGATGCAAAAATCCTCAACAAAATTCTAGCAAACAGAATCCAACAACACATTAAAAAGCTCATACACAATGATCAAGTTGGGTTTATTCCAGGGATGCAAGGATTCTTCGACGTACACAAATCAATCAACATGATACATCACATCAACAAATTAAAATACAAAAAGCATATGATCATCTCAATAGATGCTGAAAAAGCCTTTGACAAAATTTAGCATCCATTTATGATAAAAATGCTTTAAAAAAATGGGCATAGAAGGAATCTACCTTAACACAGTAAAGGCCATATATAAAAAGCCCACAGAAAACATTATTTTCAATGGTGAAGAACTAAAAGCATTCCCTCTAAGATCAGGAACAAGACAAAGGTATCCACTCTCACCACTATTATTCAACATAGTTTTGGAAGTCCTAGCTATGGCAATTACAGAAGAAAAAGAAATAAAAGAAATCCAGATCAGAAAAGAAGAAGTAAACTCTCACTGCTTGCAGATGACATGATACTATACATAGAAAACCCAAAAAGAAACTGTCAGAAAATTACTAGAGCTAATCAGCAAATTCAGCAAAGTCACAGGATACAAGGTCAATACACAGAAATCACTTGCACTCCTATATACTAACAATTAAAAATCAGAAAGAGAAATTAAAGAATCAATAACATTCACCACTGCAACAAAAAGAATAAGATATCTAAGAATAAATCTACCTAAGGAGACTAAAGACCTGTATATGAAAAACTGTAAGACACTGATGAAAGAAATCAAAGACAACATAAAGAGAATATTCCATGTTCCTGGGTAGGAAGAATCAATAGTGTGAAAATGACTATACTACCAAATGCAATCTACAGATTTAATGCAACCCCTATCAAATTACCGATGGCATTTTTCACAGAACTACAACAAAAAATTTCATAATTCATATGGAGACACAAAAGACCCTGAATAGTCAAAGCAGTCTTGAGAAAGAAGAATGGAGCTGGAGGAATCAACCTTCCTGACTTCAGACTATACTACAAAGCTACAGCCGTCAAGACAGTATGGTACTGGCACAAAAACAGAACTATAGACCAATGGAACAAGATAGAGAACCCAGAGATAAACCCACACAACCAGTGGTACCTTATTTTTGACAACGGAGGCAAGAATATATAATGCTAGTCCAAACTAAGATGTGCTATAGATGTAAAACACACACCAGATACTAAAGACTTAACATGGATAAAAGAACGCAAAATATTCTGTTCATGATGTTTATTTATACTGATGGCATGTAAAGATAGTTTTGATTACTTAAGATTAAATAAAATGTCATTAAAATTTAAAAAAAGAAAGAAAGACTCTTTTGGACCTATGAGCAAAGTTAATTAGTCATTACTGAAAAAACTAAAATGAACTATGCCTCAGACTTTGTAATGGAAAATTTTAGAAGCAGAAAACAGTGGAGCAAAACTTAGAAGGCACTCAGGAACAAGAGTTTATGCAAAGATGTTCTTCAAATATAAAAATTATGAACATAGAGTTATAAATCTCTACAAACTTAAGGAATATTGTTCCTATGAGCCATTGCTGAGGAAATTAGTAGAGGATAACTGGGAAACCTTTGGGAGAAAAGTATGTTATGTGCCTTGACTGAATCTATTTTATCTAATATATTTGTAAAAATAAAAGTGAGGATAAGATTGAGAGTATAGCATACGAATATGGCAGTACTTCAGTTAAGAAAAACGGAAGGAAAACTGAAAGAAGGAAGAACAATTATTGATTCCTTCACATATAATGACTGGAATTCAAAAGATACCAATTAAGACTTAGGAGTATAAAGGTAAATACTAAGCAAAATAACACTATTAACCAACATTGGCTGGTTGGGGAAAGGGAAGAGGGAAATCAAGAAGAGGTCACAAATTAATTTCATAAATGCTCTTTTAGATAAAATAGATTATATCTAAAGAGATACATATAAACACAAAACATAAAAAAATAACTAAGAAAAAAGCTTGAAAAAAAGGACAATAAAATATCAAAGAAAATAAACCACCAATGGAATACTTTTAAAAATAAGTAAAATGTAAATATGCAAAATGCATAATAACGTGAAAGAACTAATATCAAATACACTTGTCATATCAGTAAATGTAAAGGATTTAAAAAATCATCTATTACAATCAAAAATCTTCATATTAGACTACAAAATTTTATAAATTATAAGATCTATGCCACAAATAAGAGATATACTTAAGTGCTTCCGAGAAATTAAAAATGAAAGAACCCACAAAGATGTACCATACAAATGAAAGAAGAAATAAGGAACTGTGATCTTACCATGACAAAATGTAGAATATTGGAGAAAAAAATTAAATTAGAAAATAAATAATGCTGAATTCCATAATTCACAATAAAGAACTAACACATCAATAATCTATATAAAAATAATAGCATAAATTCCCATAAAGCATAAATTATAAAAGATTAAATAAGAAATAGTCAGAAACACACTAATATGAAACTTCACGTCTCTCAATTACCATAAAGTAAAGGGATAGAAAATTCCTAAATAAACAAGGTAGAAATTATAGATGTACACAGGTACATCAAATTATGTACTGCAATAATAAAGAATACTCCTACTGTTCAAATTCTTTGAATATTCATAAAATCTGATAACATATTTGGCCACAAAGAAACCCCAAAATTCCAAGAAAGTACATGTAACAAAGATAATAATTTTGTTCACAAGTCAAGAACTAGACACAATAAAATCAGAGATCAATAACAACAAAAATCCTTTACACTGGAAATTCTAAACATCTCTATTTTTTAGATCAAAGCAGAAAAATAAGCTGTAATTGCAGACCTTCAAAAAAACAACTATAGTGAAAATACTACCTATCATAGGCTATACTATATAGCTAACACATCATTCAGAGGGAAATATGTAGTCTTGAGATCAGCCCTGGTATTTCTTTGGAAGGAATGATGCTAAAGCTGAAACTCCAGTACTTTGGCCACCTCATGCGAAGAGTTGACTCATTGGAAAAGACTCTGATGCTGGGAGGGATTGGGGGCAGGAGGAGAAGGGGACAACAGAGGATGAGATGACTGGATGGCATCACTGACTCGATGGATGTGAGTCTCAGTGAACTCCAGGAGTTGGTGATGGACAGGGAGGCCTGGCGTGCTGCGATTCATGGGGTCGCAAAGAGTCAGACATGACTGAGCGACTGTCTGATCTGATCTGAGTACTAATGTTGATTAAAAAAAATAAATGGATAACAAATTTCTAGTAGAAATAAGAACTAAATAGAAATAAATGAAGGAATAAATTTGCCACAAATTCTTAAGTGAACCTAGAATATTTACAGTGGCATTTCCTTCCCTCATCCACTCTTCTTTCACCAGATGAAATAGCATCAATAAATCAGAAACACATTTGACACCACACTGGAAATAGCAGTGAACATATCTGAAACTCTTATTCCTGCCTTCAGAACTACTTCTCTTCTCAGGGTTCTTCAACCTTACATTTTTTTCAGACAAGAGAATACCTAAATTGCAACTAAATGAATAATTCTATTGAAATTTTGTGATAGGAGGTTGTGTGCTTAAAATAGCTTTTATCCTTTATCTGTAGCCTTACAGAGGGACAACATGAGCAAATATTCTCTCTTAAGATATACGGTGGTTATAAAAAAAATAAATAAATAAAATGAAAAAAAAAAGATACGTGGTTACATATATACACTGAAGTATCAGATTTTTTATTTTCTAAGTCAAGGCTGAGGCCTGTGGTACATGCCCACCAATTTTGAGGAGTTTGTGCTGTGAGATCTACAGTTCTTAAGAGGTGATCTAAAATTTAAAAGCTGTGATTGTTTTATGTGAGAATATGGCAACCCACTCCAGTATTCTTGCCTGGAGAATCCCAGAGATGGAGGAACCTGGTGGGCTGCCGTCTATGGGGTCACACAGAGTTGGACACGACTGAAGCGGCTTAGCAGCAGCAGCAGCAGCAACGTGTCCATGATAGGATCAAGCAGCTTTTCCTACTGAGGAGCAGAAAATCATTATGAAAATATTGAGGGTACAATCAGAGTCAGAAAGCTATATTTTAAAAGGTTTTTTTGAGTATTAAAAAAGAAAAAAAAATAAAACACATTAACCTTCCAGTTGTCTAACATGCTTAGAGCAATCTATGAGAAAACTTTGAAATGTATTTTACAAAAGGTGATTTGGAATTAACAGCTTTCTGTGATTTGGAGGTTGGCAGAGACACCAAACATGTACAAACTGTCAAAAGGATCATGTTGCTAGGAAATTAGGATCACTGGTAATAGCAACGTTAGGTCTACATAGAGTCTTGCATTGTGGGGTTGAGAAGGAGGTGACATGAATTAGTTTGGCTACTTTGTGGTTCAGCAGGGAGGCAGAAGTCAGGGAACCCTCACTTGATGAAGTCTAAACAATCTCCAGTGTAACAGAATCTGTTATGCATCAAAACTGAGCAGAGAAAGAGAAAGGCAAACTTCCCAGAGAAATGGAATGAATGTGAATCTAAAATTTAAAGCCTGGGCAATCTGACTCAATATCTCATTGCATCTCTGCATTTATTCATTTCCAGGTAAACTTATTCAGTAACAAAGTGAGAAGGAAAACACATTTTTATAATGTAGACTCATGGCCAATTCTGAATCTCAAAGTAATACCCAATATTTCTTTATTTACTTACCAAGGGCAAGGCATTGTATTCTAGTCTAAAATATTGTTTCTGAAGTATTTTGATCAACATCCAGCCTGAGGGTGGATTGGTGAATTTCTACCTTTTTGTCACCAGTAACTAGGCATGAGAACCTGGGCTAATTATTAGCATTCCCTCACCTAAAAAATAAGAGAATTTGGGCTAGCTGCTAACAAATGTTTAAGTTCTAAGAATTCTATGGCATCATTTGTATACAAAATAAAATGTTTCATACAGCCAAGTTGAACCTTTGAAGCTAGGAGCTGAATCCTGAATCATTTAGTAGAGTAATTTTCTCTAAAAATGCTAATGGAATTTCACAATGCTTCTTGCCACACCCACTCTTTTTCAGAGAATAGAAGATGAGAGAGTGGATTTATGGTAATACAGCAAACACCCAAACACGCTGCAGGTTAATTTTCCTTTATTACTATATTTTTAATTTACTGTGGATGACTAACACTTATTAGTATTCTTTCCTGCTACCACTGACACTGGAAGCTGTTTTCTGTCTGAGTCTTGCCAAACCATGAAAGTAAGTAATTTTTTAAAATATATTTGAGTCAACCCAAGAAAATTGGGAGAAGATTTCAATGGAGTTTGGAGCTACTGAATTCTGACATGTTTGCTATTCATCTTAGAAATGTGATCTAGATAGAGTATCAGAGAGCTAAAAAATAATTAATTTTAGAATCACAATAAGCTATAAATTATCTAACTAGGCCTTCCAATCCAGATGGCTTTTAATTTACCAGCAAAGTAAATCACTAGAAGTCTGGTTATGAATCAAAGCTTTTGAATTCAATCTATAGAGAAGAAATTCTTCAAAAAGATCACTAACTATCCAGTACTGGTAATGAAAGTCAGGGCTGGAAGTGGTAGAAGAAGTGTGGGAGGGAGATTTGAGGTGGGGAGGTGAAAATGCTGCATAATAACACTTACACTTTCACAAACCGTGCTTTAACTAAATTGATCAGATTATACTTTAACATGGTGGGCACTTTTCCAAGGAATCTTAAGACTCCAGGTCTTAAGTAGCCATGGAACTAGCTGACCAATGGTTACTATTATTAGACACAATGATGGTGGGCAAAGAGACCTAACAAACAAGAAAAGATAGAGATGACGACTCAGAAGGTCGAAACAGAATATAGAGAGGTTTCCTTCAGTTCTATGGATTACTAAGAATAGGAATGTCTGTAGTCACAGGGCCAAAGTCAATATATTTTCCAATCAAAATACTTGGTCTCAACCCAATGAAGATTAATGCCATGACCAGCCAGAAGGGACATTCATTGTAAACAACCAGCTGAATACCAGGGCTCTACAGTCCTACCAGGAAAATGAAAATGTTCTTATGCTAATTTCATCTTTGATTCCATTTCTACTTGCAATCTTCATTTCAGTAAAGCAGGAATAACAGAAAACATCACCACCCCAGGAGGTAAAGTGGTTTATAGTGGTGAAGTTCTTACATCATCCTTGCACCATGATTCCCATTAATTTATAAGCTCCTGTGGGGCAGCATTATGCCTACTACAAGCTCCTAGAAGAATAGTTTCCAGAAAAATAATTCAGAGAGTACTGCTGTCTCACTACACGACACAACAGATACCAGCCTAAGTTAGAGTTCCTGGAGCTCTGTTTCCTGCTGGGGACTCAGACTCAAAACAAACGATAATTAACTGACTCCCCTTTGTTTTTAGGTGCACATGAACTGCGTAGGAATGTCAAACCTCTGAGCTCATTTATAAATATTGCTTTATGTTAGAATAAATAAGAAAAGATGGATCTAAGAGAAAGGACATTCAGAGGCAGTAACTACTATCCGGGGATTCCTATCATGTAATACTAGCATATGCTGCTGCTGCTGCTTAATTACTCAGTTGTGTCCGACTCTTTGAGATCTCATGGACTGTAGCCCACCAGGCTCCTCTGATGGTAGAGAATAGAATTTAAACAGGAATGAAGGATATTTAGCCAGGTCTCAACTTGAACCAAACTGTCCATTTCTAGAATTCATACAGGTCTGGACACATGGAATGACCTGGTGGGCCTCCAGAAATTTATTTTGTAAGAGGGGAATAAGGAGTTCCATGGAAAGATATAAACCTAAGACAAAACAGAGACAAATATAATGAACTTTATTTAAAAGCAAGCCTTAGTCATCAGAGAGTAAGAGCAATTTGCAGTAAATCATATCATCTATCATTCTCATTGAATTAAAAGAAAGAATGGCTTGTATATTTGGAAATTAATCCCTTGTCAGTCACTTTGTTTGCAAATATTTTATACATTCTAAGGGGTATGAATATAAGGGAATCCTCTTGCACTGTTGGTGGGAATGTAAATTGATATAATCACTAACCACTATGAAGAACAGTATGCTGCTGCTGCTGCTAAGTCGCTTCAGTCGTGTCCGACTCTGTGCTACTCCATAGACGGCAGCAGCAGCAGCAGCACCAGGCTCCCCCGTCCCTGGGATTCTCCAGGCAAGAACACTGGAGTGGGTTGCCATTTCCTTCTCCAATGCAGGAAAGTGAAAAGTGAAAGTGAAGTTGCTCAGTCGTGTCTGACTGTTAGCGACCCCTTGACTGCAGCCTACCAGGCTCCTCCATCCGTGGGATTTTCCAGGCAAGAGTACTGGAGTGGGGTGCCATTGCCTTCTCCAAAGAACAGTATGGAGGTTATTTTAAAAACTAAGATAGAACAACCATTATTGCTGTTCAGTTGCTCGGTCATGTCCAACACTTTGCAACCCCATGAACTGCAGCCCACCAGGCTTCCCTGCTTTTCACTATCTCACTGAGTTTGTTCAAACTCATGTCCATTGAGTTGACAATGCCATCCAACCATCTCATCCCCTTTCACCCCCTTCTTCTCCTGTCCTCAATCTTTCCCAGCATCAGGGTCTTTTCCAATGAGTTGGCTCTTTGCATCAGGTGGCCAAAATATTGGAGCTTCAGTTTCAAGCATGAGTTCTTCCAATGAATATTCAGGGTTGATTTCCTGTAGGATTCATTGGTTTGATCGCTTTGCTGTCCAAGGGACTCTTAAGAATCTTCTCCAGCACCACAATTTGAAAACATTAATTCTTCAGCACTCAGCCTTCTTTATGATCCAACTCTCACATCCATACATGACTACTGGAAAAAACATAGCTTTGACCTTTGTCATAACATAATTTGGACCTTTGTCAGAAAAGTGATGTTTCTGCTTTTTAATATGGTGTCTAGGTTTGTCATAGCTTTTCTTCCAAGGAACAAGCATCTTTTATATTTGAGGCCGCAGTCATCATCTGCAGTGATTTTAGAGCCCAACAAAATAAATAAGAACTACCATATGACCTAGCAATTCCACAGCTGGGCATACACTCTTAGAAAATCATAATTCAAAAAGGTACAAGCATCCCAATGTTCATTGCAGCACTACTTACAATAGCCAGGACATGGAAGGAACCTAAATATCCATTGGCAGATGAATGGATAAAGAAAATGTGGTTCATATACACAATGGAATATTACCCAGCAATTAAAAGGAACAAAATTGGGTCACGTGTAGACATGTGGATGGATTTAGAGACGGTCATTCAGAGTGAAGCAGGTCAGAAATAGAAAAACAAATATTGTATATTAACACATATATGTGGAACATAGAAAAATGATATAGATGAACCTATTTGCAGGGCAGGAATAGAGATGCAAACATAGGAGACAGATGTGTGGATACAGGGCAAAGGGGGCAGGAAGAGGGGATAGGAAGAACAGGGAGATTGGGACTGACATATATACACTACCATGTGTGAAATAGATAACTATTGGGAATGTGCTGTAGAGTACAGGGAGCTCAGCTTGGTACTCCACGATGTCCTAGATGGGTGGGATGGGCGGGGATGGGAGGTCCAAGAGGGAGGGCATTTACGGATACATGGAGCTGTTTCACTTTGTTGTACAGCGGAAACTAACACAATATTGTAAAGCAACTATGCTCCAATAAAAAGATTTCTAATAAAAACAAATTTTAAGGGTTAGAAGATTTTCCGGGAAGGGAAAGAGGAAAGCAAATATCAAGGCTGCTATGTGAAGAAAATAAAAATTATCTGACCAGGATTTTTTGGTCATATTTTAAATGTCAATAATAATATTGCTAATACTGTAAGCACTAAACATGCTGAGTGCCAGGAAAATAGTTTGGGCATTTACCTGGAAAACAAATGTAATGTGCAACTTCTAAACATCTTACCTAGTAATTTTGTATTTGGAAATATTACTGGGGAACTTAAAATAATTAGATGGCATGTATTTATTAATCACCACTATAGCAATCTGTTTCACTCAATGGCTCTAGTCAGAGCAAATGTTCGAGAAATTATCCCCCTGCCCTGTCTAGAATTTAATTAATCAGCCTAAGAACTATAATAGGTATTTTATTGATTTCACTCATATCTTACATTGGCATTCACTTTTCTAGATTGACATATCTGAAACTAAACTACCAGTCACACAGGAATGTTACTAGTTTTTCTTAAAGATACATGATAAAGAAAAATATATCTTGTGATAAAGAAAATAAAAATAGTGATACTATTTAATGTAATAAAAAAGCTAAAATTAAGAAAAGTGTTATTTTTCCCCACTTGATATAGGAATAGTAATAATTGTTTTATGACTTTTTTTTTTTTAGAAAAAGAAACAGGTATATTATTCAGTGAGCTTTAAATCAGAATATGATGCATATCCCAGGAAATCAATTATCTCAAGATAAATGAAAACTAGTCCTCACATAAGAGGACCTGACAGCACTATTTGTCACAGAAAGTTTATCCTAAATTCACCTGGTAATTGGGATGATCGTCTGAGTTTGCTAATTGCTTTATCTGAAGGAAAAGTAAATTTCTCATGTCTTTATGATAGAAGGTAAGTTTGCAACATGAGTTCAGGATATGCCTAGACAATTTATCCTTTTATAAAGATTTATTTCTTTACCAAATGTCTAGATTTAATGCATTATTTAAATGACAATTTGTGGCATGTATAAAGATGGCAAAGTAAGAAGACTTTGAGCTCATTTCCTCCCACAGACTCACCGAAAGTACAACTGCATATAGAACAGCTCTCTCAGAAAACAGTCTAAATAATAGCAGAATATATTTTCTACAATCAAAGATACAAAGGAAAAAAACACATTAAGATGGATAAGAGGTCCCAGTCAGGACCCACAGGCCTGGAAGGCAACCTGGAAGCTGAAGGTAATATCATAAACTTGAAGGACTTCTCTACGTCTATCAAAATGAGGGATTCAATACCCAGATTAGGCAACCAGTGCTGAAAATCAGCCCAGGAAGATGAGTCCCCTTAATGGGTTTTAAAAATGAGCAGGGCATATGGCTGTGAGAGCTGGAAGGCTGTAGGAAAAAGGCAGAAAATGCATTTCATAAAATAATAGTTGAAAACTTTCCCAACCTTGGGATAGAAACATATCCAGGTCAAGGAAATATAGAGTTTCAAACATGAATGATCCAAAGTGATTCACATCAAGGCATACCATAATCAAAATGACAAAAGTTAAAGAGAGAATTTTAAAGTCAGCAAGAGAAAATCATGGAGAAGTCAATGGCACCCCACTCCAGTACTCTCGCCTGGAAAATCCCATGGACGGAGGAGCCTGGTAGGCTGCAGTCCATGGGGTCACTAAGAGTCAGACACGACTGAGTGACTTCACTTTCACTTTTCACTTTCATGCGTTGGAGAAGGAAATGGCAACCCACTCCAGTGTTCTTGCCTGGAGAATCCCAGGGACGGGGGAGCCTGGTGAGCTGCCGTCTATGGGGTCACACACAGTCGGACACAACTAAAGCGACTTAGCAGCAGCAGCAGCAGCAGCAAGAGAAAATCAGACCTTCCCAGGTGGCAATAGTGGTAAAGAACCCAGGTGTCAATGCAACAGTCGTAAGAGATGCAGGTTTGATCCCTAGGTCAGGAAGATCTGGAGGAGAGCATGGCAACACACTCCAGTATTCTTGCCTGGAGAATCCCAGGGACAGAGGAGACTGGCTAGCTACAGTCCATAGGGCTGCACAAAGTTGAACACAACTGAAGCGATTTAGCATGCAAGAGAAAAGCAAGGGAAATTCCATAAGGCTATTTGATAATTTTTGAGCAGAAACTTTTCAGGCCAAAGAGAGTGCTATCATATATTTAAAATGCAAAAAAGGAACAACCTACAACCAAGGATACACTACATGGCAAGGATATCATTCAGAACTGAGGGAAGATACAGATTCCAAGACAAGCAAAAACTAAAGGAGTCATCAACACTACGCTATCCTTACAAGACATGTTAAAAAACCATCTCTAAGAGAAAAAGGAAAGGCCATAACAAGAAATAAGAAAATATATGAAGGAAAAAATTCTCAGTAGTAAAGGCAAATAACCAGTAAAAGCAGGAGACCAACAACTTAAAAAGCTAGTATCAAGGTTAAAAGACCAAAAGTTTTACAATCAACTATAACTACAATAGTCATTATTATTGACTTCCCTCATAGCTCAGTTTCCTGCAATTCAGGAGACCCTAGTTCAATTCCTGGGATGGGAAGATCCACTGGAGAAGGGATAGGCTACCCACTCCAGTATTCTTGGGCTTCCCTTGTGGCTCAGCTGGCAAAGAATTTGCCTGCAATAAGGGAGACCTAGGTTCAATCCCTGGGTTGGGAAGATCTGTTGGAGAAGGGAAAGGGTACCTACTCCAGTATTCTGGCCTGGAGAAATCCATGGCCAGAATCCATGGGGTTGCAGAGTCAGACACGACTGAGCGACTTTCACTAATAACTATAATAAATAGTCAAGAGAGACACAAAAATATATATAATATGTCAAAAAATAAAAGGTTGATAGGAGTAAAGAAATGTAGAAATTTTAGAATGTGATTGAATTAAAATGACCACTCAGTTCAGTTCAGTCACTCAGTCATGTCCAACTCTTTGCGACCCCATGAATGACAGCATGCCAGGCTTCCCTGTCCATCACCAACTCCTGGAGTTTACCCAAACTCATGTCCATTGAGTCAGTGATGCCATCCAGCAATCTCATCCTCTGTCATCCCCTTCTCCTCCTGCCCCCAATCCCTCCCAGCATCAGGGTCTTTTCCAATGAGTCAACTCTTCTCATGAGGTGGCCAAAGTATTGGAGTTTCAACTTCAGCATCAGTTCTTCCAATGAACACCCAGGACTCGTCTCCTTTAGGATGGACTAGTTGGATCTCCTTGAAGTCCAAGGGACTCTCAAGAGTCTTCTCCAACACCACAGTTCAAAAGCATCAATTCTTTGGCGCTCAGCTTTCTTCACAGTCCAACTCTCACATCCATACATGACCACTGGAAAAACCATAGCTAGACAGACCTTTGTTGGCAAAGTACTGTCTCTGCTTTTGAATATGCTATCTAGGTTGGTCATAACTTTCCTTCCAAGGAGTAAGCGTCTTTTAATTTCATGGCTGCAGTCACCATCTGCAGTGATTTGGGAGCTCTTTCCCCCCAAAAATGACCACTAGCTTAAAACAAATGGAATTTAGAAAGATGGTAACAATAACCCTGTGTACGAGACAGCAAAAGAGACACTGATGTATAGAACAGTCTTATGGACTCTATGGGAGAGGGAGAGGGTGGGAAGATTTGGGAGAATGTCATTGAAACATGTAAAATATCATGTATGAAACGAGATGCCAGTCCAGGTTCGATGCACGATACTGGATGCTTGGGGCTAGTGCACTGGGACGACCCAGAGGGATGGTATGGGGAGGGAGGAAGGAGGAGGGTTCAGGATGGGGAACACATGTATACCTGTGGCGGATTCATTTTGATATTTGGCAAAACTAATACAATTATGTAAAGTTTAAAAATAAAATAAAATTAAAACAAAACAAAACAAAACAAATGTCAATATATACAAACTTTATGGTAACCAACCCCCCCGCCACATCTGCACTAGATACACAAAACACACACAGAAAAAAGGAATCTACACATCACATTAAAGAAAATCTTAAGTCACAAGAGAAGAAACCACAGAATAAAGGAGAACTATAAAAACGATCAAAAATAAAGTGAAAAAAATGGTAACAAGTCCTTGCCCATCAGTAGTCATTTTAAATACTTATGGGTTAATGCCCCAATCAAAGGTATTAGTGGCTGAATGGCTTTAATAAAAAGACCTTTCTATTCACTGTTTACGAAAGACTCACTTCAGAGCAAAAGACACACAGAGACTGAAAGTGAGCAGATAAAGATAATTCATGCAAATAAAAATGAAAAGAAAGCCAGGAAGCAATACTTACATCAGATAAAATAGACTTTAAAACAAAGACTCTAACAAAATACAAAGAAGGGAATTACATAATTAGAAATGGGGCAATCCTAGAAGGGAACATAACATTCTTAAACACACATACACCTTACATAATACCACATAAAATATAAAGCAAATATTAAGAGGTATAAAGAGAGAAACTGACATTAATAATACTAGAGGACTTTAATAACTCACTTACATGAATAGATCATGCAGCCAGAAACTCAATAAGGAAACACTGGCCTTAAATGACATATTAGTCCAGATGGACATAATTGATATCTAAGAACCTGCTGTTCAAAAGCAGAAGAATATACAATTTTTTAAAGTGTTCATGGAACATTCTCTAGGATATACGCACATGGACTGTCCTCACAGGCTAGACCACACACAAAAAACCACAGTAAATTTAAGAAGACTGAAGTCATAGCAAGCATCTTTTCCAACCACAATGGTATAAAACTAGACCTCAATTATAGGAAGAAAACTGGAAAAAACAAACTTTTGGAGACTAAACAACATGATACAAAAAAAAAACAAAAAAACAGGACAATGAAGAAATCAAAGAGGAAATTTAAAAACTATTTGAGATTTATGTAAAAAGAAACAAAACTTTCTAAAATCTATAGGCTGCAGTAAAAGCAGTTTTAAGAGGGATGTTCATAGTGATACAGGCTCACCATAAGTAAAAAGAAAAATCCCAAATAAACAACTTAACATTACATTATGTAAAATAATTGGAAAAAAAGACCAAAGTCTGAAGGTAGTAGAAGAAAAGAAATGATAAGAGAGCAGAAATAAATGAAATAAATACTAAATAATAGAAAAAAAAAATCAATGACACTAAGAGCTAGTTTTTTGCAAAGATAAAAAACAAACTGATAAAACTTTAGCCAATTCATCAAGCAAAAAGAGGGTTCAAATGAATAAAATCAGAAATAAAAGAGAAGTTACAAATGATAGCACAGAAATATAAATGATCATTATAGATTACTATAAACAATTATATGCCCCAAATTAGGTAATTAGTAGAAATGGATAAATTCCTAGAAATATATAATTTTTCAAGATTGAATCAGGAATAAATAGACAAGGTGAACAGACCAATTACTAGTAATGAAAATGAAACAGTAATTTTAAAAGTGCCAGCATACTAATCTCCAAGATGACATCATCACGGTGGAATTCTTCCAAATATTTTTTTAAGTTAATAACTATCCTTAAATTATTTCCCCAAAAATGAAGAAAAATGAATGCTTTCAAACTTATTCTCTGAGACCAGCATTACCCTGATACAAAAGTCAGAAAAGATACTATAAAAGAAGAAAATTACAGACCAATATCCTTGAGTAGAAATGCAAAAATTCTCAACAAAATATTGGTAAGCCAAATTCAATAATACATAAAATCATTCTATATTATGATCAGATGGGATTAACTCTAGGAAAGCAAGGATAGTTCAATATTCACAAATCAACCAATGTAATACATCACATTAACAAAACAAAGGATAAAAATCACGTGATATACAGAAAAGGCTTTAGAAAAAATTCATCAGCCATTCATGATAAAAAATTTTCAACAATGTAGATACAGATAAGACATGTCTCAACATAATAAAGGTCATTTATGACAAACTCACAGATAACATGCAATTTTAAAAAGCTGAAAGTTTTTCATCAAAGATCAGGAACAAAAACAAGGATGCCCATTCTTACCACTTTTGTTCAGCATAGTATTGGAAGTCCAAACCACAGCAATCAGAAAGTAAAATGATATGGTTGGGGGTGGTGGTTGGGGGAGAATAGATACATGTATATGTATGGCTGTGTTCCTTCACTTTTCACTTGAAACTATCACAATATTGTTAATTTGCTATACCTTATTAAAAAATAGTTTTGGTGTTAAAAAATAAAAATAAAACTGAAAAAAAGAAGATAAAAAGATAAGACATCCAAATTAGAAAGGAAGAAGTAAAACTGTCTTTATTTGCAGATGACATGATACTCTGTCAAAAAGTCTAAGGTCGCCACCAAAAAATGTTTTCAAACAAATAAATGGTTTAGTAAATTTGTAGGAAACAGGATTACTATACAGAAATTAGTTGCTTTTCTAAACACTAATGATGAACTATCAGAAAGAGAAAGCAAAAAACAAAACAAAATATAATTCTGTTTAAAATCACATCAAAAAGCATACAATACCTAGACGTAAAATTTACCAAGAAGGTATAAGACCTATACCCTGAAAACTATAAAACACTGATAAAGGAAATTGAAAAATAATAAAAAAATAAATGGAAAGATATCCCAAGAAATGGATTAGGAAAAGGAATATTGTTAAAATGTCCACACCACCCAAAGCAATCTATAGATTTTAATGTGATCCCTATCCTGTGACATTTTTCACAGAAATGGAAGAAATCATCCTAAAATTTATATGGTACCACAAAAGATCCCAAATTGCCAAAACAACCTTAAAAATAACAAAACTGGAGGTTTCATGGTCCCTGATGTTAGACTATATTACAAAACTACAGTAATCAAACCAGCATGGTACTGACATAGGATCAGACATAAAGATCAATGGACTGGAATAGAAAGCCCCAAAATAAACCCCATACTTATGGTTAATTAATCTATGACAAAGGAGACTAGAATATACATTGGAGAAAAGACAATATCTTCAATACATGGTGCTGGGGAAATTGGAGAGCTACATATACAAGCATGAAATAAAATGTTTTCTCATAACATATACAAAAATGAACTCAAAAATGGATTAAAGAACTAAATGTAAGACTAGAAACCATAAAACTCCTAGAAGACACAGACAGAACACTCTTTAAAATTAATTAGAGTAATATTGCTTTTAATCTGTTTCCAAAGACAAGGGAAACAAAAGCAAAAATAAAGAAATGAGACATAATTGAACTTAAAAGCTTTTGTACAGCAAACATCAACAAACTAAAAATAAACTTAGTGAATGTGAGAAAATATTAGCCAATGAAATGATCAATAGGGGTTCATATACAAAATACATAACCAGCTTCATGTCGTATAACTCAGTAAAAAAAAAAACAAAACCAAACAACCTGGTTGAAAATGGGTAGAGGACCTGAATAGATATATTCTCCAGAAGATAAACAGATGGTCAACAGGCATTTTAAAAGATACTCAACATCATTATTCATCAGACATGGAAAATGTAGTTACTATGGAAAAAGAGTATGGCGGTTCCTCAAAAATCTAAATTGGAACTTCCATGTGATCCAGCACTCTACTTCTGGGTATAATTCAGGAAAAATGAAAACACTAACTTGAAAAGATATATGTACCCCAAAGTTCACAGCAGCATTCTTTACAAAAACCAGGATATGGAAGCAACTTAAATGTCCATTAACAGATGGGTAAAGAAGACACAGTGTGTGTGTGTGTATATATATATTCCATACACACTATGGAATGTTAGTCATAAAAAATTAGGAAATGTTGCTACTTGTGAAAACATAGAAGGACATAGAGAGTATTACGGTAGTGAAGTAAGCCATATGGAAAAAGACAAATACTGTATGATTTCACTTATATACAGAAGCTAAAAAATAAAATAACAACACAACAAAATGGACTCATAGATGCAGAGAAAATTGGAGAGGGAGGGTGGGGGATGGACAAAATAGGTGAAGCAGATTAAGAGGTAAAAACTACCAGTTATAAAATAAACAGGTCACAGTTATGTGATGTATATAGTACAGAGCTGTTCAGTCAGTAAGTCATTTCTGACTCTGCAACCCCATGGTCTGTAGTACCTCAGACTCCTCTGTCCTTCACTATCTCCTGGAGTTTGCTCAAATTCATGTCAATTGAGACAGTGATATTATCTAACCATTTCACCCTCTGGCACTCCCTTCTTTTGCCTTTAATCTTTCCCATCATCAGGATCTTTTCCAATGAGTCAGCTCTTTGCATCAGGTGGCCAGTACAGTCAATAATAGTATAATGACTTTGTGTTGTGCATTATCTATAAAAATATTGAATCACCGTGTTGTACACCTGAAACTAATATAATAAGTTCATTATACTTCAATTAAAAAATTAATTTTTAAATGCTAATTTAGCAGTTGATTATAAAACATTTTAACCTTATTTTGGTTGTATGATATCTATATCAAATGTGTGGCTTCAGAGAAAATCTAAGACATGGGAAATCAGTAATCCCATAGCCAATTTCTTCACATTTTGCAAGGGGTATCCAAATGAACCTGGTTAAACCTCTGAACAATTCAGCTGCCTCAAAGAGAACTTGGCTAATGGAAGAGGTGGGTAGTCAATGAATTTCTATAGATTTTGTATAAATACTGATTAATGTTATTGAAATAAAAAGCCTATCCAAAGAGTGTTTCTTTCCATTCTGAAACTTTGCTAATTAATAAAAATAAATGCTTATATGCTAAATTTCAGACATTATAACAAATAATAAGCATTGATTTTCTTATAATTGACATCTCCTCCACAGAGTGTGTAATCAGTACTTATTGAACTCTGTGGAATTTACCCAAATTTATGAAAAAATATAATGAACAGCATTTCATCTGATTTGTTATTATGTAGCTTGCTTGTCCTGATACAAGGACTATGTGAACTTTCAGTCACAACTTGAGTGAGTCCCTTTACTGTGTTTTTTACTTAGTCAAAATAGCATATCTGTGATATAATATTTTGAAAACAATACTTCAGGGCAAACTTAACACTAAGCTTACAGCTAAGAACTAAATCAAAAAGATTACTTTGGTCTTGTCATAAGACCAACTGATTAGGTTTTTTTCACACAACCATACTCTGAGGAAGGGTATTTTTAACCACTTCTGAGTATGAGTCAAGTAAGAATTCTTAAAATCCAGCTATGATCTGAGAACACAGAGAAGAGTGACTCTGGGATTCTTCATGTTAGGAAATGAACGAGGGTAACTTCTTTTTCTCTTTATTTTATACTTCCATCTCAAATCTCCAGAGTAGGATAGATTCATAAGTTTCCTGCTTCTATTTTCCCTGAGTCATCTGTGAACTTCTTTAGGGTGATAGCAAGTAGACCATCAGATCCAAAAAGATGAGCCATAAGTCAACCTCATCTGAAGGGAGATTTTCTATGAACTTAATTTGAATTGGTCTGTGAAAAAGTTCAATCATGCATTTGTAAACTTCTACAAAAATATACATTATATGCTCCAACCATCAGGGCTTTTGTTGCTTCCAAATTACACATTAAAAACTGTAACTGGGTACCAACTAAATTAAAAGCCTGTCCTAAGCAGAAGAGTCAAGTTTTAATTATCTCTATTTCATATCATCATCTCTCTTAACAAACTATGTTCCCATCCCTTTTGAACACAACAGATATCATAGACTTATTTATTACCAACAACACTCAAGACTGGGATGGGTAGAACAAAGATAACAAAGAACCTAAGATAGACTCTACCCTCAAGAAACTTTCAGATATACCTTCTCCCATCTAGTCCCACACATGACATTCCAATTACCTTAAAGTCTTACTGCTGCTCCTTATGAAGAAATCATGGCAGCACCTCACCTAGGGGTCAGGCAGAGGCACAGGTGCTGGACATTTCCAGACATGCCTCCCTTCATAATACCATTGCTGCCCGCTGCATATCCAGTTCTCTTGGGGCATACATGGCAAGAGCCTCCCTGAGTCTCTACCTTCTCTCCAAGACAACGGAAGAGACATCACTTCACTGATACAAGGGCAGTCCCTAAATCTGTTCTCTAGGTTCCATTTACTCCTGCCTACCCAGAGATTCTGCCATAATTGTCAGTTCTTCATTCTCTCCTATTTCTTCAACCTCTCCTTCTAAGTTGACATTTTTCTATAAGAATTTAAATGTACTCACAGTATTAAACAACAACAAAATTCTCCTTTGACTATATAACCTCATCTACAACTTCCTGTCTACTGGTGAAGCCTTAGAGCTCCAATAAATCCTCCATGTAGTTATTTAAACTCCAAGGATAACTCTGACTGTCCAACGACTGACTGTAACATAGTTTACTGGACTGTAGAAACATTTAGACTGTTCTCCTTCTTTAATATCAACAACAGTGCCTCACACATGGAAGATGTTTGATAAACATCTATTGGAATGAATTCAACATCTGAAGCTATGATACAAGGAATGATTAATCTATGAGAATAATGGACTTGAAGCTCTATTTGGCTCAGTGAATCCCACATCCTCAACAACTAGTAGTATGTCATAGACTCAGGACACAACAGAAGTTCACAGGAGGTATTAATTGATAATTTTTGTAGATTATAGCCATGTATTTATTTTTATAAGTCAGAAACTTAACTTTTTTGAAAAATATAAGTGATGTGGTATAGCGATTGCTTTAAATGTAAGAAACTTGTTGGTGCTTAGAAAACATAAAGCACATTTAACAAATTCTCTGACCTGTAACTGACCATTAAGTACATTTTAACATTTTAATGGCTTAGACTATATGATTTAGATTACCCATATGCATAACAAAGACGTCCTCAATTTACTTGGCCCCGTAGAATTTCAAGAAACACAATCGGCATCTCTTAGAAAATATGTTGCTTCAGATCTGGAGGTCAAAATGTTATGCTGAGTATGAACCAGAGAACACAATTACTGAATCTGGTAGATGGAGTGCACTGAAGAAAAAAAGATTAATTCCACAAGCTGATCCCTTGTGTTGCCCCAAAGCACTTTGCTTTGATGAAGATAAAAATCTCACTAGGCTGCAAAGAAACTCACATCTGTCATTAGTTTGCTTGTTAAAATCAGACTGAAATAACAGAATTATCATAATGGATTTGAAACAGTAAGAAGGGACTCCCACTGGCACAAGCACACCCTAGTCCATTGCAACAGCCTGCCAGCCTGCACCACCACCCTCCCTAATCTGAGTGAATGCCTGTCTCAACACCAAGACCCAGCCCCACCTATCTGTCTGCAGGCGCCAGTGCTGGACACCTCTTGCCAAACAATCAGCAAGACAGGGACATGCCCCATCTGTCAGCAGACGGGCTGCCTAAAGTCATACTAATCACCTTGTGCAGCCCTGCCCAAAAGAGGGACAAGATCCAGCTCCACTCACCAGAGCACTGCAACCAGTTCCTCCTACTAGGAAGCCTACACAAGCCCCTGAACCAAACTCACTCACCAGCGGGCAGACAAAAGAACTACAACCCTGAAGCCTGTAGAAAGGAAACCACAAACACAGTTAGACAAAATAAGATGATAGAGAAATATGTTGCAGAAGAAGTAGCAAGTTAAAAACCCACAGGACCAAGTAAATGAAGAGAAAACAGGTAATACAACTAAAAAAATTCAGAGAAAGGATAGTAAAGATGATCCAAGATCTCAGAAAAAGAATGAAGGCACAGATTAAGAAGATACCAAAAAAAATGTTTAACAAAGACCTAGAAGAACTGAATAAGAATCAGTGTTGAACAACACAATGAAGTGAAGTCACTCAGTTGTGTCCAACTCTTTGCAACCCCATGGACTGTAGCCCACCAGGCTCCTTGGTCCATGGGATTTTCCAGGCATGAATACTGGAGTGGGTTGCGATTTCCTTCTCCAGGGGATCTTTCTGACCCAGGGATCAAACCCAGGTCTCCCACATTGTAGGCAGACGCTTTACTGTCTGAGCCACCAGGGAAGCCCAGAACAACACAACAGCTGAAATGAAAAACACACTAAAAGGAATCAAAGGCAGAATAATTGAAACAGAACAGATAAGAAGCTGGAAGATAGAATGGTAAAAATAACTTCCATGGAGCAGAAAAAAGAAGAAGGAATGAAAAGAAATGAAGACAGTCTTACAGACTTCCAGGACAACATTAAACACACTAAGATTTGAATTATAGGGGTCCCGAAAGAAGAAAAGAAAGAGAAAGGGTCTGAGAAAATATCTGAAGAGATTACAGTTGAAAATTTCCCTTAGATGGGGAAGGGAATAGTCAATCAAGTCAAGGAAGTATGGAGACTCCCATGTAGAATAAACCCAAGGAGAGACACACCAAAATATATGTTAGTCATACTAACAAAAACTAAACACAAAGAAAAGAATATTAAAAGTAGCAAGGGAAAATCAACAAAAAACCTACAAACTCTGCAACTAGAAAGGAGTGGCAGGATTTAAAGTGATAAAACAGAAAAACCTACAAACAAGATTACTCTACCCAGCAAAGATGTCATTCAGATTTTACAGAGAAACCAAAAGCTTTACAGATAAGTAAAAGCTAAAAGAATATAGCACCACAAAATCAGCTTTACAACAAATGCTAAAGGAACTTCTCTAGCAGGGAAACACAAGAGAAGAAAAAGACCTACAAAAACAAACCCAAAACAATTAATAAAATGGTAATATGAACATATGTATTTATAATTACCCTAAATGTAACTGGATTAAGTGCTCCAACCAAAAGACACAGATTGGCTAAATGGATACAAAAACAAGTCCCATATACATATACAGTTTATAAGAAATAGTAAGGAATGCAATATAGTTATCACTTTCCTAATCCATATTTGAGACTGATAAAGGTATTATATCTATATATCTCTATATATGTGTATCTATACATATATATTTATATATATGGATAAATAATTAAATTGACGAAGGAAGGAAGGGAGAGAGGGAGGGAGGGAAATAAGGAGGAAGGAAGGGAACTTGGTAGGCAATAAGGGAACGGTTAGGAATCACCTTCATAGTCAAAGTAACCATCAATATTCCCTCTTACCAAGAGGAAGTCTCTGAATAAATCAGGCATAGAAGCGTCCTCAGTGGTGCCACTCATGAATGAAGGATTAAATTCAATTACAATTGACAATGCAAAAACGTGATTGGAGACAGCAAAAATGATAATGAATATTAAAAGTTAATATTTTGAATACTTACTATATACCTAATGAACAAAGAACCTGACATTTACATCTTATATAATTCACAATAAAATCCTATGACATATTACCTCTATTTCTCAGTGAGGATCCTGAACTCATACAACTTAAATAAAATCTACCCTAATTAGAGAACCAGTTCATTGTAATTCAAATTTCTGGCAAAATATTACTTGTATATTTTGTCTTCATATTTCCAGATCTTAAGGTTTTTAATCATAAAAGATCTGGAAACAAGGGCAACAGATTCACATAATTCCATTATATTATAGTAACAACATCACTATAGTAAGTACTTTTATAAAGGTTAATGTTTCTCCTGACATGAAATAAATGAATTATTGACCATTATAAATGAATGATCAATATAAATCATTGGTCATTATAAATAAATGAATTATTGATTACTTTATTGGACAGTGATGTTAATGGAAGAGAGGATGATAGTCCAAATATCAATGGGCTCATCTCTATAATCACAGTCCAGTACAGAAGATTTAAATTGGGGGTTATTTTTTGTAGTAAATTACATATTTATGAATAAAAGGTGCTATTGTAGGATAGCACCTGTCATTCTTGGTCTATATATCTTTATCTCCAGAATAAGTCTTCTTCACATCACAGTCTCTGGCTAGGTGCCATAATGCAGGCCTCTAAAAGGACAAGTGATGGGTTATAGGTGGAGGCTAAAGAATAACATATAACCCCCAGTATCTATGTACAAAAAAAGATCTTAATGACCCGGATATCCTCTAGATGTGATCAATCACCTAGAGCCAGACATCCTGGAGTATGAAGTCAAGTGGCCCTTAGGAAGCATCACTGTGAACAAAGTTGGTGGAGGTGATGGACTTCCAATTGAGCTATTTCAAATCCTAAAAGATTGGAGCTAAAGTGTTGCATTCAAAATGCCACCAAATTTGGAAAACTCAGCAGCAGCCACACGACTGGAAAAGGTCAGTTTTCATTCCAATACCAAAGAAGGGCAATGCCAAAGACTGTTCAAACTACTACAAATTGCACTAATTTCACATTCTAGCAAAGTAATACTCAAAATCCTTCAAGCTATGCTTCAAGAATATGTGAAATGAAAACTTCCTGATATACAGGCTGGATTTAGAAAAGGCAGAGAAACCAGAGATCAAATTAGTAACATCCATCAGGTCACAGAAAAAGCTAAAAAATTCCAGAAAAACAGCTAGTGCTTCATTGACTGTGCAGATCACAACAAAATGTGTAAAATTCCTAAAGAGACTGGAATACCAGGCCATCTTACCTGCCTCCTGCAAAACCTTTACGCAGGTCAAGAAGCAACAGTTAGAACCAGTAATGGAACAACAGACTGGTTCCAAATTGGGAAAGGAATACATCAAGACTGTATACTGTCACCCTGCTTATCTAACTTGTATGCAGAGTACATCATGTGAAATGCACGACTGGATGAAGCACAAGATGGAATCAAGATTGCTGGGAAAAATATCAGTAACCTCAGATATGCAGATGACACCACCTTTACGGCAGAAAAAGAGGAAGTAAAGAGACTCTTGAAGGTGAATGAAGAGTGAAAAAGCTGGCTTAAAGCTCAATATTCAAAAAATGAAGATAATGGCATCCAGTCCCATCACTTCATGGCAAATAGATGGGGAGACAATAGAAATAGTGTCAGACTTTATTTTCTTGGGCTCCAAAATCAAGAGCCTAAGATTTAGGGAGGTGACTGCAGCCATGAAATTAAAAGACACTTGCCCTCCTTGTAAGAAAAGCAATGACAAACCTAGACAGTGTATTAAAAAGCAGAGAATTATGTTGCCTACAGAGGTACGTATGGTAAAGCTATGGTTTTTCCAGTAGTCAGGTACAGATGTGAGAGCTGGACCATAAAAAAGGCTGAGCACCAAAGAAGTGATGGTTTTGAACTGTGGTGTTGGAGAAGACTCTGGAGGGTTCCTTGGACAGCAAGGAGATCAAACCAATCCATTCTAAAGGCAATCAGTCCTGAATATTCATTGGAAGGACTGATGCTGAAGCTGAGGCTCCAATACTTTGGCCATCTGATGCAAAGAGCCACTCACTAAAAAGACCCTGATGCTGGAAGGATTGGAGGTAGGAGGAGAAGGGGATGTCAGAGGATGAGATGGTTGGATGGCATCACCAACTGAATGGACTTGAGTTTGAGTAAACTCCAGGAGATGGTGAAGGATGGGGAAGCCTGGTGTGCTGCAGTCCATGGGGTCTCAAAGAGTTTGACATAACTGAGCGACTGAACAACAACCACACAGTATCTCTTAAGGATGCAGCAGCCATATGCATCAAGGTCCAACCCAACCCATGTGTTGTACACAGACTTTTGTACACAGACAAAAGGTTGAGGCTGAAAGTTCTATAGGCACAGCAAAGTATATAAAAATGCTATGCATTTAATTAAGAGCTTCTAAAAGATGTTAATGAAGGAAATCTCCCCATGCCTACTGCTATTCCTAAACATCACACAATGCCATCAGCATAATATAATCCTTTGGAAGGCTCCCAACTTTTTCTAAAGTCACTCATAAAGGAATTTGACCAACATATTATTCTGGATAGAGAGAAGCGAGGAAAAGATATATTTAAAACTCTGTCAGTTTTATAAATATCGAAGAGTTCAGAATCTATATTATCTATAATTGGGTTATCTATAATTGAGTTAATTATTTGTGGGTAAATAATTGGGTTAATAGGATATTTCTGTATAAGAAAAGTTGGTTGCTATTGCTAAATGAAAGGAAATCAAGGATCTTAAAAATATAAAAAATTAGAACAGGAAAAAATTAAATTCTTATACTTTGAAAATTGCAGACTCAGTGCCCACAGGAAATGACATCTGGAATGCAAAAATATCTTTGTATATTATAATTGAGTGAACAGCAGTTTGCATCTATCACGTCAATGAGCATAGCATCCTACCAGAATGGTTAATGCAAGCATTATTTTTGCTAATCCCTTTGCTACTCAATCAAAATATCTGAAATCAAGAGCCCTGAATAAAATATCTAACTTTCTACAAGTGTGAACTAAGGATGGCTGTAATTTAAAGAGTTTTTCTACAAAAATTCTTATAGTTGCAGTGGAAAAAATAATTTGATGTTACTCAAAATTGCATAGTCCTAACAAAACAACCATATCTTCTTCCAGCCTTTACTGGTGTTCATAAATAATTTAGAATAATTATAATTCAGCACTGATACAATTTTAAAGTAACCTTAATATTATGTTGTGTTTTAGTATTGAATTCTTTAAGAGTAATGTTACGGGGGAAATCAATAGAGGTAGCAGAGTATGAGGATATGGAACTCACCTGCCACATGAACTGGTCGAAATACACCCGCATGTGGAACAGTTGTCAATGAAAACTAACCGGAACCCGACAGGATTGCTATACAATCAAGGCTACAAGAGAGATTTACATGAAATTGAGTAGGAAGGAAGAAAAACAATCAGATTAGGACCCATGTCCCTGAGTGGAGACTCAGAGGAGAATACATGGTTGGAGATCCTGGGGAGTAAGCATTAAGAGCCACAGATTAGATGCCCCAATCCTGGGGTTCTACACAGGAGAGATGAACCCCCTTGGCTAGCTGGGGGTCTTCTGGGACTAGTAGGGGGCTATGAAAGCCTTTGATTGTGTTCATGAGAAGCACCTGTGTTTACCTAGTTAACCCCAGAGGCAGGGAAAAGGGCCAAGAGAGGATTGCCTTTGTTGTTCAGTCACTCAGCTGTGTCTGACTCTTTGAGACCCTGTGGACTGCAGCACACAGTCCCCATCCTTCACCATATCCTGGAGCCTGTTCAGACTCATGTCCATTGAGTCGGTGATGCCATCCAACCATCTCATCCTCTGTCATCCCCCTTCTCCTCCTGCCTTCAATCTTTCCCAGCATCAGGGTCTTTTCTAATGAGTTGTATCTTTCGAAAGGATGATAACTATATGAACCCTAATAGACCCACATCAAGAGATACCAAATATAAAATGTCAAATGTTAAGGAGAAAATTCTAAAAGTTATCAAGAGAAAAACAAAGAATCATGTACAAGGCAATTTTCATAAGGTTATTGGCTAGTTTTTCTGAAGAAACTTTGCAGGCCAGAAAGGAGTGGCATGATATATTCAATGTGTTGAAAGGCAAAAATCTGCAACCTAAGATATTCTTCTGAGCAAGATTATCATTTAGTATTGAAGGACAGAAAATGACCTTCTCAGTCAAAAAAGACTCAAAGAGTTTATCAAAGGAGAAGGGGGCAACAGAGGATGAGATGGTTAGATGGCATCACTGACTCAATGGACATAAGTTAGAATAAACTGCAGGAGATAGTGAAGGGCAGGGAAGCCTGACATGCTGAAGTTCATAGGGCCATAAAGAGTCAGACATGACTTAGCGAATGAACAACAAGCCTGTTCTAAAAGAAACGTTAAAGGGTTTTATCTAAGTGGAAAAGAAAAATCTATAGGAAAGGGTAAAGTCCACTCAAAATTGCAAGTATAATGATTAATAATTGAGGAACAACTACTTAAATAACCCAATATGAAGACTGAAAAACAAAAAATGGTAAAAGCACGTGCAAGTACAATAAACAGTTAAGAGATAAATAAGATGTAAAATATGATGTCAAAAATACAAACTATGGGGGAAAGGAGTAAAAATGTACATCTTGTAGAAAGTGTTTAAACTTAAATGACTACCAGTTTAAAATAAGTAGATACAATTCTAGGTCAATCCCTTGGTAGCAACAAATCAAAGACATGTATATAAAAGCTAAAAAGAAAGAAAACAATCATACTACTAAAGAAATTTATCAAACCATAATGAAAGAAATGTAGGAAAAATAAACAGAGAACTAGAAAAACAATATAAAAACAAGTAATAATATGAAATAAGTACATATCTCTCAATAATTACTAAAGATGTCAATGGACTAAATACTCCTATCAAAAGACATAGGGTATCTGATTGGATAGAGGTAACAAGACCATACGTGCTGCCTACAAGAGACTCATTTCAAGGCTAAAAAGACATGTAGACTGAAAGTGAGGGGATGGAAAAAGATATTTCATGTACACAGAACTACAAAAAAGTGAGGATAGCAATACTTACATCAGACAAATGGACTTTAAAACAAATTTAATAATAAAAGTAAAAGAAGGGCATTATATAATGATAATGGATCATTATAAGAAGAGATTATTGCACTCATAACATATATGCACCCAACACAGAGCACCTAAATATATAAAGCAAATACTAACATATGTAAAGGGAAAAACCAAAAATAATACAATAAAAGTAGGAGACTTTAATACAACACTTACATCATTAACAGATCATTTAGACAGAAAATCAAGGGAAACAATGGTCTTAAATGACAGTAGATCAATTAGACTTAATAGAGATATACTGGACATTACATCCCAAGCAACAGAATACACATTTTTTCAAGTGCACATGGATTGTTCTCCAGAACATATCATATACTAGGCCTTAAAACAAGTTTCAACAAGTGCAAGAGGACAGAAATTAAACACACCAGTTTTCCAAGCACAACAATATGAAACTAGAAATCAATTACAGAGAAAAATGGGAAAATAACAAATGTGGAGACTCAACAACAGAGTACTAAAAACAAATGGATCATGTATGATGATACTCTTTAATATTTTTTATTGTTTGTGTGTCAATGTTTGGGTTGAGGTTTACTATGTTAAAATTCTTGTGAACACTTCAAATAAAGTTTTTTTTCTTATTAAAAAAAAAAAAGAAATCAAGGAGAAAATCAGAAAGTACCTTAAGAGAAATGAAAACAGAAGCACAGCTCAACAAATGCTGGGTGATACAGCAAAAGCAGCTTTCAAATGGAAGTTTATAGTGATACCGGTCTTCCCTAAGAAAAACCTCAAATAAACAACCTAACCTTACCACCTAGAGGAATTAGGAAAAGAAGAACAAAGCCCATATTTAGCAAAAGGAAGTAAATAATAAAGATCAGAGAGGAAAAGACATCTCTTCAAAAAACGGTGCTGGGAAAATTGGACAGCTACATGTAAAACAAGATTAGAACATTCCCTCACATCACATACTAAAATTAACTCAAAATGAAAGAAAGACCTTAATGTAAGACTAGAAAACATAAAACTCCTTGAAGAGAACATAGCACACTCTTTTTTTTTTTTTCATAGCACACTCTTTGACATAAATCATAACAATTTTTTTTGACTTGTCTCTTAATGTAAAAGAAACAGAAGCAAAAATAAACAAATGGGACCTAAATAAACTTAAAAGCTATTGAACAGCCAAAAAAATCACCAAAATGAAAGACAACTTATTAAATGGGAGAAAATACTTGCAAATGATATGAGACAAAGGATTAATATCCAAAATACATAAATAGATCATACAACTCAATATCAAACAAAAACAACAACAACAACAAAAAAAACAGGCAGAAGACCTGAAGATATATTTTTCCAAAGAAGACATAGAGATAGCTAACAGGAACATAAAAAAAGTGTTCAACGATGATAATTATTAGAAACATGCAAATCAAAATGAGATATCATTTCACACCTGTCAACACGGCTATCTTTAAAAGGTCAAATAACCACTGTTGTTGAGGATGTCGAGAAAAGGGAGCCCTAGGATACTGTTGGTGGGAAAATAATTGATGCAGTCACCATGGAAGTTCCTCAAAAAACTGAGAATAGAATTACCATATAATCCAGCAATTCCACTGCTGGGTATATACGCAGAAAAAATATACATGCAACCTAATGTTCATAACAGGATCATTTACAATAGCCAGGATATGGAAGTGACCAAAGTGTCCGTCAATAGACAAATGTATAAAAAAGATGTCCCGTACACACACACACACACACACACACACACACTGGAATACTACTCAGCCATAAAAAGAATGAAATTCTGCCATTTGCAGGATTGTGGATATAGGAAGAGAATATTATGCTTAGTGAAATAAATCAGAGAGAAAAAGACAAATATTATATGATAATACTTAAAATGTGGACTCTAAAAATAAAACAAATGAATGTATACAGCAAAAACAGAAACAGTTTTACAGATATAGACAACAAAGTAGCGGGTTACCAGTAGAAAACCAGAAGGGGAGAGGGTTGAGATAGGGGTATGAAATTAAAAATATAAACTACTATGTATAAAACAGATAAACAACAAGGATATATGGTTCACTACAGGGAATTACAGCCATTATTTTTTGATAACTTTTAATGAAGTATAATCTATAAAAATACTGAATATGCCATACAACTGAAATTAAGCTAATATTATAAACGGACTGTATTTCAATTAAAAAGGAAAACCTTTTGCATATGTCATCAGACAGAATTAAATTAAAAAAGAGTAACTGTTACATATGGAAAATTAATGTCCTTCCTAAATTCATGCTGAAGTCCTAACACCAATGCAATGATATTTGGAGCTGGAGTCTTAGGGAGATAATGAAGTTTAGAGGAGGTCAGAAGAGGGTGCTTCCATGACGGGATCAGGGTGCTTATACAAAAAAGAATCTGAGCTCCCTTTCTCTCTGCCATGTTAGGATACAGTGAAAAGGTAGAACCCAAGAAGAGAGTTATCAGAACCTGACCATGCTGGCATCCTAATGTCAAACTATAGGTCTCAGGAACTGTGAAAAAGGGATTTCTGTTTTTAAACTATCTCATCTACAGCATTTCGCTATGGCAACCTGAGCTGAAACTAACATTTTTTCCCCCAATGAAGGAAAGATCTAAGAACGGCAATTTCTATAAGACCAATTAATTATTCTTTCTTTTTCTCCTCTTAACTTTTAAAAGAGTTATCAATCTGGTTTTTTCTCTACAAGTCCTACTAGCTCATTTTTCTCTTTAAATATCTGTAGAGACTGGATGAATTCCAGATTACTACTCACTTGCAAAGCGGGCACTGAAAACATTTTCTTTCAATTCAGCCCATCACTTTTTTCACTTTCTGATCTTTAACCTACCATCTCAAAAACAAAATCATCATTTTATAAATCAATCTTTATTCAACTATAAACTGAAAATATGGAACTATTATCTTAATGTCTTTACATTCATTTTTCAGAAGATTAATTATAATAAAATATGAATGAAATATCCTACCTCATTGCCCTAAAATAAATTTATATAAGTCTCGATAAGACCTGACCCCACAACACATGCTTCATCCTCAATCATTACACTGATCTCTGGCATCTTGAATTTGTCCTTATTTACTTCTCTGACTCCTTCCCTCTTCTTTCTAGATGTGAAGAGAGGACTCAGGCCCATAAAAATATTCATTCTCTGATTATCCCTGCAGCTATCAATTCTCTTTCCCTCCCTTTTGGTAACAAATTCACAGGGAAAAAAAAAAAAACACAGAGAGATACTAGCTAACCCTTAATGACTATTTCTTCATTCCCTATTCACTTCTTCAATCTCCCAATTTGACTTGTGCTCACACCATCCTACTGAAAATCACAGAGATGTCCATGAACACCAAATTGCCAATCAATTGACCTATTCTCAATCTACCTTTTATTTGACCTTTCTATGTCCTGAAACAATTTAACCCCTCTCTTGAAAGTCCTGATTTCTTTTCTTCAAGCTCACTGGATAGCTGTCAAGTTTCTTACCAACTCTGCTGAACTGCCTCTTCCCTATTTCCTAAAGTGGACATAAACTAAACAAGTTTTTGTCATCAATCCTCTTATCTTTTCTTGCTTTAAACAATCCTATCCTGAATTAAACACTGCAAAGACACAATCAATCCACATCCATAGGAGACTTTTCTGTTGACCTCTGGTTCCTTTAGATTTTGTTAAGGTTAACATTTATTTATGCTGATGGTCGTATGGCCAGCCCTTGTTCTAGTTCCTCTGTCTTCACCCTTTAAAATTTGGTGAGTTTCTTCCATGGAGTTTCATGCATTTACTTTCCTTGAAGGCTTCCATTTATGCTTGGAATTCCAAGCTGATGGTTCCTTTCCTCAACCGCACTCTATGTGTGGCATAGACCTCACACTTTTGACCTCTGCATAGAAATCTTTCTCATTTTTCAGTCTTATGGACTCGGCATTGAAACATGTGAAATGTCATGTATGAAACGAGATGCCAGTCCAGGTTCAGTGCACGATGCTGGATGCTTGGGGCTGGTGGCTGGGGTAGGTTCAGGATGGGGAGCACGTGTATACCTGAGAAATCTTTCTCATTTTTCAGGGCGGATGCAGATTGTGTGTTTGTGTATGTTTGTGTGTATGTTCAGTGAACAACTGGGAGAGAAAAAGTGAAGTACGTGGGCTCAAATAGCCCTTCTGAATTGAAACCCCACCTCTTACTTTCCCACCACCTTATGTGTGCTACTTTACCTACATTTGAGTTAATCCCATAGACCCCAAAATCAGTGTTTTTTAAATCAACTGCACTATATTCTTTCAGTGGGGTGTTTATTAAAATACAGTTTCCCGAATTTTAAACACATTTCTACTCAAACAAATTCTCAGCGTGTGTGGTCCCAATGGAAGCAATCCCAGGATATTATAACAAGCTTTCCCCAAAGATACTGATACACACTAAAGGTGGAGAACCATAGCATCAGATGAGAGAGGAGAGACTTACAGTCTGTACATGCCTTAATGTTCATAAAGTGCCAGCACATGGCCAACTGGTTCTTCCTAAAACATGGCTGACCCTCACACTAGTCCTTCATTGCTGAACATTTTTCATTGCTACCAGCAGGAAGATAAAGCCCCCTATCCCCATCAATCTGTCATTTAAAATATTCCACAATCTTGACTCTCACTCTACTATTCCAGCTTTATCATCAGTTACTTTGTGACACAGATTTTATGCTTACATTTTATCTGTGATTTAGAAGTACTGGTTAATGTTCATATTGGAAATATAATCATTTCCAATGTTGGTAACCACAAAAATATTAATAGATTCATGAATTCACAAAAAGCAGTGAATAAGTAGCTGTAAACAAACTGCTCTTAAAAGGATATTTTGTAATCAAAGCCTGAAAATCTTTCCACTGGTACATGTATTAATACTTGCTTAAGTGATGTTCAAATAAAGAATTAAAATAATCCTTACAGGCTTTTACCCTGCTGGATTGTTTGAAGTTTGGAATTAGGATGTCCTCTGGGTCTAGATTTGGAGAAGGCAATGGCACCCCACTCCAGTACTGTTGCCCGGAAAATCCAATGGATGGAGGAGCCTGGTGGGCTGCAGTCCATGGGGTCGCTAGGAGTCAGACACGACTGAGCGACTTCACTTTCACTTTCCACTTTCATGCATTGGAGAAGGAAATGGCAACCACTCCAGTGTTCTTGCCTGGAGAATCCCACGGATGGAGAAGCCTGGTAGGCTGCAGTCCATGGGGTCGCACAGAGTCGGACACGACTGAAGTGATGCAGCGAGCTGGGTCTAGATTATGTGGATTCAAATTACAGCTTCTTGACTGACCTTCAACAATTTACTTAATCTCTTTGTATCAGTGTCTTCATTTGCAATATGGGCAAAATTCAAGGACTTACCTCGTTAGGTTGTTTGGTGGAATTAATGAGTTAACACAGATAAAGTATATAGGACCTTACTAACACATATAAGTATATGTGATATATTTATACACAGACACATGCAAAAGTATCAGTGAGTAGGAGAAATATTAAACTTAATTTTATATTTAAGAAGTTTGAAATACTTAGGATATCTTAGGATGTAAATCAAAATCTGTGACTTGGGAAAAGTTTGCTCTTTGGTCATATACAGAGAGATTTGGATGTTATCAATATATAAATGGGACTCAATGCCACAGATTTGTATGATCTCACCCTGAGAAAAGATGTAAAGAAAGAGAATGTGAGAAACTCTGAGACAGAAGTTAAAAACAGGACCTTTAGGCAGACTCAAAGTTTAGTAGCTATATTGCTTACTGGACTTGGCATTTAATTAATTATGACAAGCATTATTTCTGGGTATAAAAGAATAATATATGAGCCCAGAAACTCTTCAATCTTCTTAGAGAAAATAACACTGTTATGTATCCCAATGGTGATACATAGTACAGAGCCATTAAAATTACTTACTCTCATTTTTAACTGTTTGTCAAAATTGCTCCCTAACATGTTCATCTCATTAGAACAAACTCATGTTTTCAAAACAAGCATTAAAACAGAACTGATCATACTTAATGCACCAATAGGAGAGGTGGTATGTCTAAGTAACTACAGGTAGGAGTTAATGTCTATAAATCTCAGGCATCCATAGAAAACATTAAACTTTCATCCACAAAGGAAGGTTTCCCATTTTCCAGGAGGGCAGGGCCCAGGAGCCAAGTCTCCTACACAAAGGGCCTGGCAACACAAGGACCGCTCCTCAGAACCAAAGGAGGTGTGGACTGTGGGACAGTGGGTGGCCTGGCTGCTCTCTTGAGTCACTATTCTACAGAGGAAATGTGGAGAGGAACTCTGCAGCAGTCTTCACTCTTACAGTCTTGTGTCAGATAGGCAGCTGCGTCTTGGAGAACTGACTTGGCTTATTGTTGTCCAGTTTCCAGAGAGCATCGTGGCCCCGACTAGCCATTATGGTCGTATTCCTCCCTGTCCGCTGGAAGCTCTGTGTCTACACTTCACAAAACTAGTTGGATTGTCTAGTGATTGCTTCCACCCACTTTTGAGGAACGAGGAGTCGGAAGCATTTAAAGGGCCTTGGAAAGTGCTTGACAAGTATTAATTAGAAAGAAAGTATTTTCAACTCATAAAATTATCTGTCAAACTGTCACTTGATGTTCAATAACCACGGAGAAAAAAGGAATGGGCATTAGACACATGAGGAGATTGTTCATATTTTTCTTTGTTGTTGTTTAATCGCTAGGTTGTGTCTGACTCTTTTGCGGTCCCATGAACTGTAGCCCACCAGGCTCCTCTATCAGTGATTTCCCGGCAAGAATACTGGAGTGGGTTGCCATTTCCTCCTCCAGGGTATTTTCCAGACCTAGGGATCAAACCTATGTGACCTGCTTGGCAGGCAGATTCTTTACTGCAGAGCCACCTGGAAAGCCCATATTTTTCTTAGATAAATATATTAAATGGCAGGGGGAAAATGGATTTCCAGTACATGTGACATTTCTGGTTTTTCTCTGAAGCCACTCTATCAGCATTTGAATTTTACTGCAGAAGAAAGTTTGGCTAAGGAAAAGTCCTAAAACATTCCAAATAAGTTAAGCAATGTGCCCACAACAAAGTAATAGCCCATTGTTCTCCTTCACTTTAATAGCTAAAAGATACAATTAAATATTATCATTTAATATCTCAAAGCAAATGGTCAGATTCTCAAAATCCCATAGTGATATAATCTGTTTATCAAAATTTTGAGCATTGTACTGAACCATATAATGAGATTATTGAATCTGATTGACCCCAACATCTTTTTTAAAGCATTCTAATGGATATAATATTTAATTATGTGATATAGATAAATTAGTATTTTTTTCATACAGTTTGGGATTGTTTTAATATAATGCTTCCCTCCAACCTCAACTTTCTAAGCACTCAGGACTTTCTGAGATTCTCTCTTATAATCTTTAAGACCTCAATATATGTGTGTGTGTGTGTGTGTGTGTGTGTGCGCGTGCATGTGTGTGTGTGTGTATGTGTGCGCGCGCGCGCATGCGCGCACATGCTCAGTTGTGTTCAACTCTTTGTGACCCCATGGACAGTAGCCCACCAGGCTCCTCTGTCCATGGAATTTTCCCAGCAAGAATACTGGAGTGGTTTGGCATTTCCTACTCCAGGGGATCTTCCCTACCTAGAGATCAAACCCTTGTCTTTTGGGTCTCCTGTATTGGCAGGTGGATTCTTTACTACTAGGGCTACCTGGGAAACCCTCAAAGCTGTCCAGAATTCTTACTACATTTTCCAAGTTCATTCATTCTCCCACCCAAAGATGATTATATCAAACTATCTGGAAGCTTTCAACAGTTTCTTCCCAGTACTCATTTCAGTTGACAATTTGATTACTATTTCACTGAAAAAAAATAATAGCAAAATAGAAAATAATTTTCCTCTGCTTCCTCTATCACATTTATCAACCCCCCTTTATGCATCAAATCCCTCCCTCTTTCACCTGCTCAAGAATATTTCTCCAGTCATTACCCTTTCCCGCATCACTAATTTTCCCTTCTATGAATTATTCCCATCAATAAAAACCCCATTTAGGTATCAACTACCACCTGCCTCAATTCTCTATCTTCTTTAGAGCAAAACTCCTAAGAAGAGTTGTCCAAACTCATGATCTTCACTTCCTCTCTTTCCACTTGTTTTTGAATCCATTCCAACCATGGTTTCATCCTCAGCTTTCCACTGAAACAGCCCTTGTCTAGGTCACCCAAGACTCTCTCCATGTAATATTCATCAGTCAATCTCCAGTTGCCACTCAAGTATAAGCAATGCTCAGCAATTAATCACTCCTTCCTTTTTGAAATGCTGTCTTCACTTGACCTCCCAAACTCCTCTCATTCTAAGTTGTATTCTGGCCTTGCCAGCTGCTCCTTCTCAATATTCTTTCCTGTATTTTTCTCAGGTCCCCAACCTCAATACATTGGCTTGGCTTCTCTGGTTTATCGATAGTAACTTCTTAACTTTAAAATTATCAAAAGTCAAATGTTATTTGTAAATCAGACCTAAACTATAGACTCATGTAACCAATTGTCTACCTGACTATTCCACTACTATATCTGAATGAATATACCAAAATTTAACATGGAAATCCTGATTCCCCCTTTCCTGTCTTAGTAAATAAAGACTCATACAGTTCATCAGATCAGGATTTGTATAGCTATCTTTATTTTATTTCTTTCAGGTAACTGACATCCATCTATCAGCAGATATTGTCAATTCTACTATTAAAATGTATCTAGATCTTCTCTCTCTTACTAAAAATACAATCATCACCCTAGTCCAAGCCATTATTGTCCCCCACCTGGAATAAGGCATCTCCCTTCTAAATGGATACTACTAGTACTCTGTTCAGACCCCTTTTTCTGGGCAGGTGCTCTCATCTTCCACATGTGAGCGTTGATTATTAAACAGCTCATAGCTGCATCACCAGGGAATTGTCCTTGCAAGTCCAATGATCTACAGATACATGGATATGAAAACTGGACCCTTATCTTGATGTGGAATACTTTGTGGCAGCATTTATACTCCAGAGATCTCCTTTTAGATCACGTTTTAGTTTGGATTAGGTGAAGGCTGGGTTTAAATGAAACATTTTTGTTTAACTTCTCTGCATGCCTCATCCTGCTTCCCTCATCCTTCCTAGTACACTTCTCCTAAAAGCACTTCCATAATAAAACATTTATCTCAATCTCTGCCTCTATGGAGCCGATTCTATCTCCTGACTGGTCTTTGCATTTTGACTGCAAGTTTCTATTCTCAACAGAGTGCAAAATGTGATTCCAAATTTTATTTCAATAGCTTCCAATGGTCTTTTGTCTCACTCACAGTAAAAGACAGATCCTTACAGTGACCTTTCAGTCCTACACAATCTATCTGTCCTGATCTCTGATAACTCTTCATATACAGAGATAGATAGATAGATACATGTATATATGGATATGTAAATATATACAAAATTATATATACATATATACATGCACACATATAATTATAAAGAAATAGAGCTGCATCTATCTGGTCTCTTATCTATCTTTGATAATTTAAGTTCTTTGAAAGCAGAAACTATTTATGCACACTGATATATTTCCAATACATAGATGAATTTTTGGCACATCATGAGAATCAAAGTATGTTTGTTGAATTAATGAATCATCTAGTTTACTCTCTTCAATGCTCTCCTTATCCTGGCTTCCCCATCAATGTCCAGATGTAAAACAAATTTTATTTACGGCAATGATAAATACTAAAATTGAATGTCAAAGGCCATCCTCCTAAATGAGAAAATAACGGCTATTCTTTTTTGCTATTTTAAGCTAAAATTCTCACTTAGCATCTCAAATATCCTAGGCTGAGAGAAGCAACAGTTTGAGAAAGGGAAATAATTGGAGACATGGTTCTTTTGAGTTAAAGAGGCCTTTGATTATGATTTTCCCTCATCAACTTTAGAAGATTAGGTGCCCAAGTTAATAAAGCATCAAGCATAGCTTAAATTGTAATACATATTCAATATCTGACTCAGTGAATTGCATCTGTCAGATCATATAGACACCCTGAGTTTTGCCACAAAAAGTGTACAACTTACTATCCCAAATTCAGCTATCTTTGAAAAATAAAATCAAATTTAAGCCTGAGGTCAGTAATACAAGTCATAGAGACCAAAAAAAATACCCTAAATATCAGACAGAAAATATTTTACTTCTTTTCTGTAATACTTTTCTTATTTTTAACAGTAAGCACCAAAATTACATAGAAAGTATTTTATATAAATATAATTGTATACAAATATTTAATGAGTGATACAAATATTTAATATGAGTGTTTACTACTCCTACTTAATCCTTATTCCTTTATAAATAGATGACTAAACCAATGAAATAAGAACAAATTAACTTGATATCTTCAAGACAGCCTCTATCAGTAAAAACTATGCTTTTAAAAGGCAACCTATGGGTCTGAAACAAAATGGTACCCTTGAACTTTTGATTAGGAGTCAAACAAAGTGGACCAACAAAGCCATTTTGTGAAGGATATAATCAAATGAACATATTTAAATGCTAAACGTTAACATCTAATTCCATCAAATAAATATGTATTGCAGAGTAAGTCTCTACTAGATGATGGAATAAGGCTGGGATTCAAAAAAGAAGAGCTAGCCATCGTAAATAAAATGTTTCTTGGCTATAGGCATTGTTCTACGTACTGGTGATGAAACGATGAGTACACAGGCACTTTCTAGTAAATAAAAGAAATATTAACCATTTAATCAATACAAATGGATAGAATATCTAATCACAGCGAAAGAAATACACAGAGTGATATGATGGCATAAAGTTGGGAGCCCTGACCTAGTCTAGCTGTTCAAAGAAGACTTCCATAGTGAAGTGAATTTTCTAAGGTGAGAAGGATGAGGAGGGGTTCATCAAGTAAAGGGCAAAGAGAGATGGGAGCAAGTGTTCCTGGGAGAGAGGAAAAGAGTGGAAAAATCAATGTAGAGGGAGCATAAAGAATAAGCCAGAGAATGCATCAGGACAAGGCAGAAAGAAGGCTAGAGACAAGTTGTTATTCTGATTGATGAGGACCTGGAGGACTACTCTCTTCAGGACAATGGGAAACCATCAACAGGTTTTAAGATAAGGGTGTATGATGAATGATAAGGTTGAATTTGTTTTAAAACAATGACTGACTGAAATGTGGACAACAGAGGAGATGGGGAGGCAGCTTAGGTAGGCTGGCACAGGTAAAGATAAAGAGAGAAGGATAGATTCATTAGATAACTGGAGAGTCATGCAAAGATGGGCACAATAAAGGACAAAAATGGCTAGGATCTAACAGAAGCAGAAAAAATTAGGAAGAGGTGGCAAGAATACACAGAAGAACTACTCAAAAAAGGTCTTAATGACCTGGATAACCATGATGGTGTGGTCACTCATCTAGAGCCAGACATCCTGGAGTGTGAAGTCAAGTGGGCCTTAGGAACCATTACTATGAACAAAGCTAGTGGAGGTAACGCAATTCCTGCAGAGCTACTTAAAACTCCTAAAATATGTTGCTGTTAGAGTGCCACATTCATTATGTCAGCTAATTTGGAAAACTCAGCAGTGGCCACAGAACTGGAAAAGGTAAGCTTTCATTTCAATCCTAAAGAAAGACAATGTCAAAGAACTACCATATAACTGTGCTCATTTCATGTGCTAACAAGGTAATGCTCAAAATCCTTCAAGCTAGGCTTCAAGAGTACATGAACTGAGAATGTCCAGATGTACAAGCTGGATTTAGAAAAGGAAGAGGAACCAGAGATGAAACTGCAAACATCTATTGGATCATAGAAAAAACAAGCAAATTCCAAGAAAACGTCTACTTCTGCTTCAGTGACTATGCTAAAGCCTTTGACCATATGGATTACAACAAACTGTGGAAAATTCTTAAAGAGATGGAAATACCAGACCACCTTATCTGTCTCCTGAGAAACCTGTTTGCAGGACAAGAAGAACAGTTAATCTGCAGTTAGCTCTGCAGTAACTGCATTACCTCCACTAGCTTTGTTCATAGTAATGGCTTCTAAGGCCCACCTGACTTCACGCTCCAGGATGTCTGGCTCTAGATGAGTGACCACACCATCATGGTTATCCAGGTCATTAAGACCTTTTTTTATAGTTCTTATGTGTATTCTTGCAGGACAAGAAGAACAGTTAGAATCAGACATGAATAATGGAATGGTTCAAAATTGGGATAGGAGTACATCAAAGCTGTATATTGCCACCCTGCTTATTTAACTTATGCGCAGAGTACTTCGTGGAAATGCCAGGCTGGATTAAGCACAAGCTGGAATCGAAACTGCTGGGGAAATATTAACAACTTCAGATACGTAGATAATACCACTCTAATGGCAGAACGTGAAGAAGAACTTAGAAAGCCTCTTGATGATGGTGAAAAAGGAGAGTGAAAAAGCTGGCTTGAAACTCAACATTCAAAAAACTAAGATCATGGCATCTGATCCCATCACTTCATGGCAAATAGATGGATAAAAAGTAGAAAGTGACAGACTTTATTTTCTGAGTTCCAAAATCACTGCGGATGGTGACTGCAACCATGAGATTAACAGATGCTTACTCCTTGGAAAGAAAGCTATGACAAACCTAGACATATTAAAAAGCAGAGACATCACTTTGCGAACAAAGGTCCATGTAGTCAAAGCTATGGTTTTTCCAGTGGTCATGTATGGATGTAAAATTTGTACCATAAAGAAGCCTGAGCACCAAAGAATGATGCTTTCAAACTGTGGTGCTGGAAAAGACTCTTGAGAGTCTCTTGGAAAGCAAGGAGATCTAACCAGTCTATCATAAATGAAATCAACACTGAATATTCATTGGAAGGAGTGATGCTGAAACTGAAGTTCCAACACTTTGGCCACCAGATACGAAGATCTGACTCACTGGAAAAGATCCTGATGCTGGGAAAGACTGAGGGTAGGAGGAGAAGAGGGTGACAGAAAATGAAATAGTTGAATGGCATCACTGACTTACTGACTTAATGGATGTGAGATTGAGCAAACTTCGGGAAATAGTGAAAGACACAGAAGTTTGGTGGACTGCAGTTTATGGGGTCACAAAGAGTTGGACACAACTTAGTGACTGAACAAAAACAACAAATCTGATAGGTCTTAGTGATAGAATGCTTGTAATAATGAAGAAGAGGGTGAAGATAAATAATTGGATGAAGATTGATATTTATATTTACAAAGTTTAGAGGAGGAAAATATAGCATAGTAAACAGGCTTCAGCAATATGTGAACCATGAACTTCCAGATGTTCAAGCTGCTTTTAGAAAAGGCAGAGGAACCAGAGATCAAATTGCCAACATCCGCTGGATCATGGAAAAAGTAACAGAGTTCCAGAAAACATCTATTTCTGCCTTATTGACTATGCCAAAGCCTTTGACTGTGTGGATCACAATAAACTGTGGAAAATTCTGAAAGAGATGGGAATACCAGACCACCTGCCTCTTGAGAAACCTATATGCAGGTCAGGAAGCAACAGTTAGAACTGGACATGGAACAACAGACTGGTTCCAAATAGAAAAAGGAGTACGTCAAGGCTGTATATTGTCACCCTGCTTATTTAACTTATATGCAGAGTACATCATGAGAAACGCTGGGCTGGAAGAAGCACAAGCTGGAATCAAGATTGCTGGGAGAAATATAAAGAACCTCAGATATGCACATGACACCACCCTTATGGCAGAAAGTGAAGAAGAACTAAAGAGCCTCTTGATGAAAGTGGAAGAGGAGAGTGAAAAAGTTGGCTTAAAGCTCAACATTCAGAAAACTAGGATCATGGCATCTGGTCCCATCACTTCATGGCAAATAGATGGGGAAACAGTGGAAACAGTGGCTGACTTTATTTTGGGGGGCTCCAAAATCACTGCAGATGGTGACTGCAGCCATGAAATTAAAAGATGCTTACTCCTTGGAAGGAAAGTTATGACCAACCTAGACAGCATATTAAAAAGCAGAGACATTACTTTGTCAACAAAGGTCCGTCTAGTCAAGGCTATGGTTTTTCCTGTGGTCATGTATGGATGTGAGAGTTGGACTATAAAGAAAGCTGAGCACAGAAGAATTGATGCTTTTGAACTGTGGTGTTGGAGAAAACTCTTGAGAGTCCCTTAGACTGAGAGGAGATCCAACCAGTCCATCCTAAAGGAGATCAGTCCTGGGTATTCATTGGAGGGACTGATGTTGAAGCTGAAACTCCAATACTTTGGCCACCTGATGCGAAGAGCTTTTGGGAAAGACCCTGATGCTGGGAAACACTGAGAGCAGGAGGAGAAGGGGACGACAGAGGATGAGATGGTTGGATGGCATCACCGACACAATGGACATGGGTTTGGGTGGACTCCTGGAGTTAGTGATGGACAGGGAGGCCTGGCTTACTGCAATTCATGGGGTCACAAAGAATCAGACACGACTGAGTGACTGAACTGAACTGAACTCAAACAGGCAATGAGAAGAGACCATGTCTTTAATTTTAGATATGTTGGATATAAAGTGGGATCTTAATGAGAAATAGTGACAAGGCAGTAGCATATACAGATCTGCTTCTCCAGAAAGCAAACTGGTTGAATAAATAAGTTAGTGAATTTTGGGTATGTTAAGTTGCCATTGGAGTCAGAGGCATGGAACGTACAGGGTAAGAAAGGGGGGGATCTCTAATCAAGCTTGAGGACCTCCCAATATTTAATGGAGGTTAAAGGGGAGATATAGGAGGAGAACCCAGAGATGAAAGAAGAAAACTGGGAGACAGTTTTATAAAGGACACCAAGGAAGAGGCACTATGAGAACACGGAGGGAAGGTGAGACTGCATCCAACCAGTAAGACTGGGAAGATCCCACTGATTTTCTGGCCATCGGAAAAGATCTGGGATAATACACATTAAGCCTCTGAGATCGGAATAACTTACCCCAAACTGAGTAATCCTGAGTCAACAACGATGATCTTGGCATAGGTCAGTCAAGAAGTCTACTGAATAGTATTGCCCAAAAGAAATAGGCACAAAATTATGAGGTAACATACCTTTTTAAGGATTATAGAAAGGAATTAATTTGGTTATGGCCTAGTGTCATTTCACCAGAGAGGCAGAGAGGCAGCAAAACTCATTTCTTCTTCTCTGGGCTAACGCCTAGATCACATTTCCTCTGCATGAATGTGTGACAATAAGATGAGTTGAAGCAATGTATGCCATTTCTGAGCCTGCTCATAGAAAACTTTTCTGGCTTTCCCATTCATCTAGTGGTGTGAGAGATGTTTGAAGCTTAAGAGGAAAAGGAACCTAGAGATTCATAGACAGAAATTTAGATATCTTGAGTGACCAGGCAGAAGGCAGTCCACCAACCAGAAATATAAACTCACTTTGCATGCATGAGAAACTTCAATTGCTTTAGCCACTGGAATTGGGGTTTTATCTGTTACAGCAGTTAATATCAGTTACTTTAACTGATACACTAAGGCTGGCTACTTTGAAAGCTACCCGAGTGGGCAGTATTTATCTCACAGCTCACAATCATCTTTCATTCCTGTTAATTTACTAGGGTGACATTTACTGTACCTCAGTGATACAAACAGAATGTTCAAAGTCAAAGGGAAGTCAATTTGCTTTTAAGCATTTTCTTAGAACTGAGTGGGACAAAATAATTTAAGGTTTTCTTTTTCTGGGAAACAGTATACTTTTTGAAGTAAATTATGGTTAAGCTACTCTCTTACAAGAAGAAGAAAACAAAGTTCCATTTTATTCCATTGACTGACAGTTCATTAAAAAGCAGACTCTAATTCTGTCATCAATATTTGTGCTACAGTGATCTGAACAGTAATTAAGCAAAATATAAATAGTTATCTTAAATTGAAAAGAAAATGGCAGATTTTTATATTATGTACTCTTTGCTTTGAAAGGTACAAAAATTCACTTAAAATACATATTTATATATAACAATATGTAAATGCTCATATGACAGCTTGGAAAAGATGCTGGGGAATCTTTGGATATTGCATATGCTTAATCATAACTTCTTTTTTAAGTCTCTGGAGGGGGAAAGAAAGGGCCAAAAACTACACAGTGATAGAACCTAAATAGTTCTATAGGTGGAAAATAGAAAACAAAAAATGTTGAATGCATGAGCGAAAGCATTATTAACAAGATCAAGATGTTCTCTATGTTCTCATTATCTTTTCAGGTTTAATTTACATAGCCAATCAGTAATTTGATTATTGTAACTTGATTTGCATCTCTCATTTAGGACCAGCTACATCATTTACAGCTCCCATCCAAGTGTAGAGCCCTATGTGAATGCACAGGTTGAATGCACAGGCCTGCCCTTGTCTTTCCATCAAAAAATTACAGATGTGAGGTCAAGATTTTTCAAGTGTTGCAACTGAAAACACTTTGTTTTGAAAAACATTTTGGAGCCTCTGTATTAACTGTGGCCATTTAGAAATGTCCCACACAGATTCTGATATTCATATGACAATAGGTGTATAGGAAATCTCTATATCTTCCTCTCAATTTTGATGTGAACAAAAACTGCTCTAAAAATTAATGTCTGCTTTTAAGAAATGTCTTTAAATTGTTTATTACTTACATGTCATCCTATTGCAGAAAGAATTTACATGTTGGATTTTGAATTAATTTAGACAGTTCCTTCCTTCATTATAAACAAATGATAAATTTAATTATAGTTATCTCTAAGTGGAAAAAATAGAATTAGTTCATTATAAATAATCAGCTATCTGGGGGGTTTTGGTAGGAATAATAGGAAACCAGCAAACCAATTATACTCATCAATTCATGTATTATGCATTTACTTTAAGATTCACAGTATGCCAAAGAGACACTTGCACGGGAAATAAAATTGATAAGGACATGGTTATTAAAGAGCAATTTTTTCTTCTTAATATAAACATATCAAAGGCACAAGCCGTAGTACTGGACAGTTCCTTATTTGATATATCAAGTAGCTTTGTTTTCATTAAACATGAATGAACTAATTAGTAAAGACACTCTGAGACATATCTGTATTGACAAAAATAAGTAGAAAGGGATCATATACTCTATCCCAAACCATAGTATCTTCCATTTTCTTCTTCAAGATGTGTTTGGCTTCTAACAGATGGCAAATTAAAGAATAAAAGCTTCTCATGTTCCCCTATAAACAAGACATCAAAGTCCAATTTCTGACTCTGCTGCAAATTGTGTCACCTGGAATAAGTCACCTAATTTCTTTGGGTCTTCATTCTGCCAATGTCTATCAGTTGTAGAGGATAAACTCTCAAAGATCTCCAATTCTCTCACCTTTCCAATCAGTCCCCAAAACTACCACCAAATAAGCTTCAATCATGGGCTTTGGAGTTGCTGAGATTTGAGTTTGAGGTCCCATTGTGCCACTTACTTATAGCAAACTTCTGGTAAATCCCCAAACTTAAATTGTCTAATCTACAGAGTGGAGATAACTCCATGGAACTGTTATAAAGATTAAAAGAACTAAAAGCATAAATTGCTCCTAATTCAGTGTTTAAAAACCAGTAAGCACTCAAAAGATGTTAACTAACATGAATTAGCATTACACTACAAAATTTTTTGACATGTGGTTATCCAGCAGCTAACTGAATATTTTCATTTACAAGTAGATCACTATTTATTGAGAAAGCCTTATATATATATATATATATATATATATATATATATATATATATAATGAACTGAAATCTAACACTTTGAAACTCAACATTCTACCATTTATTATAGTAGTTTTTAACCTGGTGTTCACAAATTTGGGAAGTTGATAAATTTGTATGGAAAGCATTACATCTATATTTTCACTAAGTTCTAGCTGAAAAATAGCTGTTTCCTCCATTGTGAATATAGTCACCAAATCACAGCAGTTTGTATAACTTTGTCACTAATGGCAATCACAGATATTTTCTCATTAGAATTGTTATAAATATTTCAAAACAAAGTATGGTAAATATTAGACCTGCTAGATCTTGTTAGTGCATCAATCAAGATTCATGATAGCATTATAGAAAAATTTGTCAATATTTTGATAATTTACTTTAACACAACTTCCTTTTTCATCTTATTAGTATATTCTATACTTTAAAACATCATATTGAGAAGGCATTCATAGGCTTACCCAGTCTGTCAAAGGGATCTGGGATATACACAAACACACACATAACACAAGGTTAATAAACTCTGCTCTAAACTAAAATTATTCTACTCCCTTTTTCATTGATGAACCCCTCAATCATTGAAAGGCAAATACCTGATTTTCAAATTCATTATTTTTTTTCTTTGCTTCTTTGTGTGTTTGTGCTCAGTCTCTCAGTCATGTTTGACTCTTTGTGACCCCATGGGCTGTTGCCTGCCAAGCTCTTGTGTCCATGGAATTTTCCAGGCAAGAATACTGGAGTGGGTTGCCACTTCCTTCTCCAGGGGATTTTCCCAACCCAGGAACTGAACCCTATATCTTGCATCTCCTGCAGGCAGATTCTTTACTACTGCACCACCAATATTGCTAATTGAGCATGCCCCCAGGCATGTAGCATGAGATACTATTCTGCAAGATTATCCAAGAATAAAATAGTTCTCATTCAAAAATGCGGGGAAGAAAAGTCATCAAATACCAAAGGTAGCAAGAGGAAGAAAAAAAAAAAAAAAGAGAGAGAGTGTGGAGAGAAAAGCAAAATTAAGATTATTTTTATGAAACAGCGCATGTCTTTATCTGAGGAAAGAAGCAAGAAAGCCAATGCAGAGTGACCCAGTCAAGAGACTGGCAGGAAAGGCAATGATAGGAGAATCACAGTCCCAGAAGAAAGGTCAGGGGATGAACATAGAATGTAAGTAATTTGTTGTTGTTCAGTCATTCAATTGTGTCTAACTCTTTGCAACCCCATGGACTGCAGCACTCCAGGCTTTCCTGTCCTTCACCATCTACAGGAGTTTGCTCAAATTCATGTCTATTGAGTTGGTGATGCCATCCAACCGTCTCATCCTCTGTTGCTCCCTTTTTCTCCTGCCCTCAATCTTTCCCAGCTTCAGAGTCTTTTCCAGTGAGTCAGCTCTTCACATCAGGTGGCCAAAGTATTAGAGCTTCAGCTTCAGCATCAGTCTTTCCAATGAATATTCATTCATTCATAAGTACTTTGAGGTGAATGCAAATTATTTTAGAACACTGGGGTAGGACATTTCACTCCAGGTTTCCCTATGTCATCCTCTCTTGGACACTTAAAATGCATATTGGTACATAAGTCTCTGAGAAGTACTTCCCAAAAGACATCGTTGAATTTGCTTCACAAATCAACTTTCCAAATTTTGTTGACCACAGACTTTCCTCCTAATACTATTGGGTTGGCAAAAAAATTTGTTTGAGCTTTTCTGTAATAACATCTGGGTAAACTGAACAAATATTTTGGCCAACCCAATACTTGCTTATGTACAAAGAGCTACTATGCTGCAGATTATACTGGGAAACTGTTTTAAGTTGTCAGTGAATAGGACATTCCGCAGACGGTCTGACTATTCTTAGTACACAATGAACGCCTGATAACTTTCTTGTCTGAGCAAGAACATTTCAAATAATGTTGATCCTCTTTCTCTCACAGAAAGATTCCAGTTAGAGGATTTTAAATAAATTCATCCCATTGACATATCTCACTGATATATTACATATATCAATATTGTTTACCTAGTACTTGCAATTAACTAATCTTTTTCATGACAACTGTAAACACAGTGAAGTCGTTCCCATGCTGTACTCATGCTAATGCTTTTTTTTTTTTTCATATTGTTCTTTGTACTAAATATTCACTTTCTCACTGAACCTAAGTCTGTGTGTGAGCTCAAAATATAAACCCTGAAGTACCTACAAATGTGAGCTCAATTTCACTAAACTATGCTATGTGCCCTCTCTAGCCAAGATTAAAACCACAATAATTAATATTAGTGTAAATAGCGGGAAAAAAAATGTACTAGTATACAGTACTATAAGTAACTGTTTCCAATTATTAATATCACTGTAATGTTGGCATCTACAGTCACCCTCTAGTTTTAATGATCAAATAAAATTGTATTTAGGATAGTAAAGTTGTGCCATTAAGGCCTTTTATTGCTGAAAGTAGCATTATATTTTAACTCGGTAATTCTACCTTTGTAAATTAGCAATTCCATCCTAGTACAACTCAGCTTGGTCAAGTACTTTCAGTAAGATCTTAGAAGATCTGATGGCTCTAGGATTCATATATTTATCCCTGAAGGTAGAAGTTTAAATTTTCAAAATGATGAAGCTGCTGTTATACACTGATGAAAGTTTCTTCATGATGTTTGGCTCCTTGAGAAGGAATATAGTTTATCACTAAGCCAAAGGGTCTCTTAAATAGACCAGTTCATTCAAGATGATTGAAGCTTAGGTTTATTTTATGAAGGATTAGTCAAAAAAGGCTATAGCCATAGGGTCTTTCTCAAGATATATGGAAGAAACAAATCAATGATTAAGTTTAATTTATAACTCTTAATATATACATTCTGAGTTCTTACTAGGCAGCACTATTCATTAATCATACACAGTAGTTTTAGTGAAAACCTCTTAAATAGCAAGATTATTCTCAAGAAATATAATGTAGTCAGGTAAGTTTAAATGTGTTACAAGGGACCGCTGCCACCGACATCTACAAAGTGCAAAACCAGACTTATAGCTGTATATAACAAAATATACGTAATGTCACAGAACACAAAAGTCTAGGAGAGACTAGATCAGTCTTATAGCTCTGTACGCAAGCATGAAGGCAGAAGTGAAAGGCGAAGAGGGGACAAATAGGCCACTCACTGAAAAACATACGGATTTAGGTTCATCTAGGTCAGCTCTTCTCAAACTGCAAAATCTTGAGGTGTTTCAAGAAAAAACTTTCCAATAACATTGTTTTGTCTAAAAGATATTTAATGTATTTAAATAGACTTGTATACGCATTATTCTCAGGCAAGAATTTGCACTGAAGAAATTGAAACAAACCCAGGAAATTGCATGAATCATAAATGCCTGAGGTAGAATCTAAATTATCGTCATTTCAGTAGTATCCAACCACTAGTTTTGCTGATACATTGACTCTTCATAATAATTTCTCTTTAGTATATAATCTTATTTTAGCTATTTTTGTCTTTTTTATTTTCCCAATACAAATGAAAATGATTTATTTAACATGTACTATTGTTTTGGTCCTGTATTAAATTAGAATATGAATTGTTTTTTGCCATTCCTTGCAGCAATTGACTTATCATAGACCTTTTTTTGTTCTCTTTAATCTAAGTGTGTATTATATCCCATGAACTATTGCTGATGTTCTATCACTATGTAATTGTTTAAAAAGTATTCTGTATTCCATGTCAGAATGTCCATCATTAACAGTCTACAAATAAAAATTGCAGTAGAGAGTGTGGAGAAAGGGCACCCTCCTACACTGTTGGTAGCAATGTAAATTAGTAGAGCCCTTATGGAAAACAGTATGAACCTTCTTCAAAAAATTAAAAATAGAATTGTCATATGATCCAGCAATCCTACTCCTAGGCATATTACCAGACAAAACTCTAATTCAAAAAGATGCATGTACCTCAATATGTATATCACTATTTAAATAGCCAAAACAATGAAAGCAAACTAAATGTCTATCAACAGATGAATAGATAAGATGTTGTGTACATATGCATGTATGTGTGGAATACTACTCAGCCATAAAAATGAGGAAATAATAGCATTTACAACAACATGAATGGACCTAGAAATTATCACACTAAGTGAATAAGTTCGAAAGAAAAGATAAATACCATATGATATCATTTATACATGGACTCTAAAATATGATATAAATGAACTTATTTATGAAACAGGAACAGACTCACAGAGATTACCAAAAGGGATAGTGGGGAGGGGGCAGGGACAAATTAGGAGTTTTGGATTAGCATACACAAAGTACTATGCATGAACTAGACAAACCACAAGGCCTTACTGTATATCACAGGGAACTATATTCAATATCCCATAATAAACCATAATGGAAAATACTGTGAAAAATAGATATGTATGTACAGACATGACTGAATCCATGAGATAACAAAGAATTGGACACGACTGAGCAACGAAGCAGCAGCAGCATGACTGAATCACTTTGCTCTATACAAGAAATCAACAAAGTATTGAAATCAACCACACATCAATAGAAAAAAAAAGTATCCCATGGGAAAATAATTTTGGAAAGCATGTACCCTGAACAACTAAATTCTATCATTACGTGATATATTCCAGTATGGGGACAGAATTATTGAATCATAGGGTTTTCATGATGGAAGAGACATGGGTATAATTTCCCCAGAGGCCCGGAGAGGTTAGATCACCAGGCTCAGTTGATTTAGTAAGCCGGATGAAGGATGCCTTCTAATTTCCAATTCTATGCTGTTCTCCCTGATTCTTCTGCTCCCTGATATCATGGAGATGAAGGAAGGAGGGAAGGAAAGAAAGAAAGAAGAAAGAAAGAGGGGAAGGAATGAAAGAGGAAGAGAGGGAAGGGAGAGAGAGGCAGGAAGGGAGAAAGGAAGAAAAAGAAAAGAAGAAAAGGTAGAATAGAAGCATTGGTTGGCCTAGTAGTATTATTGCAGAGTTGAGAGATTAAGTCATATGCATTTGCTATAAAACCAAAGTATTGAAAACCTCATGAAACTCCATAAATAAGCAGTTATATAGAAGAGACATTAAGGACTATGACATATACCTACTGTCAAATGTAGATTCTAATAAGGAATGGGATCATGGGGACACAACATGGATTAATGACTCATCCTGAGAAAAAGCAAATTAAACTTGGATTTTGAGAGTGGTTTAAAAATTAGTTAATTCTCAGTTAGAGGATTGTTTGGATTAACAGAAACAACCCATCGTGCTCACTTCAGCTGAAAGAAAGAATTTATTAAAAGATTATGGGATTATTTTATAGAACTCAACACTAGAGAAGTAGCTAAGCCTCCTGCAGGATTAGAATCCACCTAGAAAGCTCTGTAGAGTCAAAGCTGTGGTTTATCCAGTAGTCATGTACAGTTGTGAGAAATGGACTAGAAAGAAGGCTGAATTCCAAAGAATTGACACTTTCCAACTGTCGTGCTGTAGAAGACTCTTCAGAGTCCCTTGGACAGCAAAGAGATCAAACTAGTCAATCCTAAAGGAAATATGTCCTGAATATTTACTGGAAGGACTGATGCTGAAGCTGAAGCTCCAATACTTTGGCCACCTGATGCAAAGAACTGGCTCATTGGAAAAGACCCTGATGCTGAGAAAGATTGAAGGCAGGAGAAGGGGATGACAGACGATGAGACGGTTGGATGGCATCACCAACTCGATGGACACGAGTTTGAGCAAGCTCCAGGAGTTGGTGATGGACAGGGAAGCCTGGCACGCTGCAGTTCATGGGGTCGCAAAGAGTAGGACACGACTGAGCAACCAAAAAACAACAATGTTGACAATGGCGGGAGAGGTAAGAATGTAGTGCCAGGGCTTCTGTAATGGCAGCAGCAGTTCAGAAGGAGACTCTTTGGAATGACATCATTAGAAGAGTCTCTAAAAGCATACCAGAGGCACAGAAAATCACCAGTGACAAAGGAAGCATTTAGCTTCCTTAGAGCCAAACATCCCTTGGGAAGAGGGGGGCTACTAACCACAGGAAAATTAATAATGCACAGAAACTAAAACAGGGGAGAGAAAGAAGGAGGAATCCATACTTGCCTCTGAGAGGATTACCGACTTGTGCCAATCCTAAGGATACGACCACAGCAGGCATTGTTTTTGGACTCCAATATAGCCTGAGAAGCATGCAGACAGGGTAATAACCAGAGCGTGCTTAATCTCTTTACTCCAAAATCTGTTCTCCCCAAACCTAGCCACTCTGTTCAGAATTTCTTCTCACCAACCTCCTGTCATTGCTACCTCTTACTTTCCTGTGGACATAGGAGACAACTACAGTGCAAGGATTACCTGAAATGATTGCTACCAGGCAGACGTGACCTTAGACAGAGTCTACCCAATCCTGGTGCTAGAATAACATGTGCATTCAAACTGGAAAGGCCTTGGTCTGAATCCATGCCTAACCCTTAAGTCACCTAAATCACCTTATCTAATCTGTTATCAGCCACTGTTTCCTCTGTCTCCCCATCATTAGCCAAGAAGTGATGGGACCAGATGCCATAATCTTTGTTTTCTGAATGTTGAGCTTTAAGCCAACTTTTTCACTCTCCACTTTCACTTTCATCCAGAGGCTTTTTAGTTCCTCTTCACTTTCTGCCATAAGGTGGTGTCATCTGCATATCTGAGGTTATTGATATTTCTCCCGGAAATCTTGATTCCAGCTTGTGCTTCTTCCAGCCCAGCGTTTCTCATGATGTATTCTGCATATAAGTTAAATAAGCAGGGTGACAATATACAGCCTTGATGTACTCCTTTTCCTATTTGGAACCAGTCTGCTGTTCCATGTCCAGTTCTAACTGTTGCTTCCTGACCTGCATATAGGTTTCTCAAGAGGCGGGTGGTCTGGTATTCCCATGTCTTTCAGAATTTTCCACAGTTTATTGTGATCCACACAGTCAAAGGCTTTGGCATAGTCAATAAAGCAGAAATAGATGTTTCTCTGGAACTCTCTTGCTTTTTTGATGATCCAGCGGATGTTGGCAATTTGATCTCTGGTTCCTCTGCCTTTTCTAAAACCAGTTCGAACATCTGGAAAGTTCACAGTTCACGTATTGCTGAAGCCTGTCTTGGAGAGTTTTGAGCATTACTTTGCTAGCGTGTGAGATGAGTGCAATTGTGCCATAGTTTGAGCATTCTTTGGCATTGCCTTTCTTTGGGATTGGAATGAAAACTGACCTTTTCCAGTCCTGTGGCCACTGCTGAGTTTTCCAAATTTGCTGGCATATTGAGTGAAGCACTTTTACAGCATCATCTTTCAGGATTTGAAATAGCTCAACTGGAATTCCATCACCTCCACTAGCTTTGTTCATAGTGATGCTTCCTAAGGCCCACTTGACTTCACATTCCAGTATGTCTGGCTCTAGGTAAGTGTGAGTAATCACACCACTGTGATTATCTGGGTCGTGAAGATCATTTTTGTACAGTTCTTCTTTGTATTCTTGCCACCTCTTCTTAAAATCTGCTTCTGTTAGGTCCATACCATTTCTGCCCTTTTTTGAGCCCATCTTTGCACGAAATGTTCCCTTGGTATCTCTAATTTTCCTGAAGAGATCTATAGTCTTTCCCATTCTATTGTTTTCCTCTATTTCATTGCATTGATCACTAAGGAAGGCTTTCTTATCTCTCCTTGCTATTCTTTGGAACTCTGCATTCAAATGGGTATACCTTTCCTTTTCTCCTTTGCTTTTCGCTTCTCTTCTTTTCATAGCTATTTGTAAGGCCTCCTCAGAGAGCCATTTTGCTTTTTTGCATTTCTTTTTCTTTGGGACGGTCTTGATTTCTGTCTTCTGTACAATGTTACGAACCTCCATCCATAGTTCTTCAGGCACTCTATCAGATCTAGTCCCTTAAATCTATTTCTCGCTTCCACTGTATAGTCATAATCACTGCAGATGGTGATTGCAGCCATGAAATTAAAAGACATTTACTCCTTGGAAGGAAAGTTATGACCAATCTAGACAGCATATTAAGCAGAGACATTACTTTGTCAACAAAGTTCCGTCTAGTCAAGGCTATGGTTTTTCCAGTGGTCATGTATGGATGTGAGAGTTGGACTATAAAGAAAGCTGAGCAGCAAAGAATTTATGCTTTTGAACTGCGGTGTTGGAGAAGACTCTTGAGTGTCCTTTGGACTGCAAGGAGATCCAACCAGTCCATTCTAAAGGAGATCAGACTTGGGTGTTCATTGGAAGGACTGATGTTGAAGCTGAAACTCCAATACTTTGGCCATCTGATGCAAAGAGCTGACTCATTTGAAAAGACCCTGACGCTGGGAAAGATTGAGGGTGGGAGGAGAAGGGGACAGTAGAGGATGAGATGGTTGGATGGCATCACTGACTCAGTGGACATGGGTATGGGTGGACTCCAGGAGTTGGTGATGGACAGGGAGGCCTGGCGTGCTGCGATTCACGGGGTCGCAAAGAGTCGGACACGACTGAGCGACTAAACTGAACTGAATCTGTTATCAAAATAACAAAGATTTCCTCCATAAGTTTTGAGGTAAATACATAGGATAATTTAAAATTATTATAATAATAATTATTAAATATTATTACTATTATACCATCAAAACAATAATTGGATTTCTGATCTATGTCTCTTCTCTTCAACCTTGATTATAACTTTTACAGTAAGTCATGAATATCGGGCTGTTTTATGACCAACATGCACATGAGTGCTTACATTGTAAAACATTACCATAAAAACTGTGTAAAAAACAAACATTTATCAGTCACAGGACCCTGTCCACAAGACATTTATTAGGGTATAACGGGCAATTTTTAAAAGTATGTAAATGAAGGACAGAATGGAAATAAGGAGGGAAGGAAAGAAGGAAGAAAGGAAGGAAGGGAGAGAGGGAGGGAACGAGGGAAGAAGGAAGGAAAGACTTTAAAAATTGGGCTCTTTCATATATGATCTAATTTACTCTTCACAAACCATCTTTCAGGTATTGTTATTCTCATTTTACAAATAAGTGAACAGACACAGAAGGATTAAGAATTTCTTGAGAAATATTTTAAAAGTGGTTTGAATAAAGTGTAATGGATCACAGTAGGAAACTATTGTTTTAGCTCTGAGGGTCAGGGTTTTGTGAAACAGACAAAATTTCACCCTTCCATACTGGGCAGGATGTGGACACTGGTAGAAATACCAGCATAAGCAAGAGTTCTGATAGCAGAAAGAAACATAGTCATGTCTGAGGATAACTGAGCAGCTAGATCGGTTCCACAGAACTACAAACAAAGGAAGCAATCTTGGAAAGGAGGTCTGAGGCCAGATAATGGAAAGCTTGAATGCCTGGCTTATGAGTTGTAACTTTCCTGCGGGCAATTGAGAACCACTGTAGGTGAGTGAAGATATGATGTCCTCAGGTCTTAAGGCTACATATAAGAAAAATGAGGTGGAGAGCATATGACAATTACCGAGGCAAAGACAGTAAGAGCTCGATTTAGGATAGTAACCATGAAAATGGAGAAATGATGCAAGTATAAAAGGAAATTGCAGAGACAGATTTAACAGATTTTTCATTTGATTGAATGGTCAAGAGAGGAAACAGCCAAAGATGTCATGATTTAGAAATAAGGGTCTCTCACATTAGCTGGGAGTGAACAAGGGATCAGACTCTTCTTGCTTCTACTCTCTGGGTGTTCTTTTAACAGGAGGCTAAATTTGAAGCCGCTTCTATACTAACGAAAATGAAGCATATTGTTTTCATAAACCTTTGTAAAATCTGCTGCATTCTCTGGCAAGTTTGCAAATAATGCCACAGTCTCCAGACAGTTTATATGCAACACTCTTCACGTTACTAGTAGAGAGACATCACTAAAATAATATTCTATGACAAATGTATGAAGCTCACTTCCTAAAAGACTATTTAAAAAAAGGAAATTCGTTTGTTGAGAACTGCTAATAATCTGATACTTACTTAAACATTAAATGCATGTATATTTTCACTTACTACTAGTTTGGATTTATTATTCATCCTTGAGACATTTAGAACAGTGTTGTCAGCATCAGCTGTAGAGTGGAATCATCTACAGAACTTTAAAGAATGCTGATGCCTGATGTAATTGGGGCTCTGGTGTAATTGACCTGGGGGCAGCCTGGAAATGGAGATTTATTTTAAACCCTCAAGATGATTCTAATATGAGGCCGGGGCTGAGAACTATGGAACAATAAAAAAATAATAATTGCTTATGTTAGAGCTAATTAAGAAGTTCATCTTGCCATCAAAAAAGATGATCAGCCACATTTATTTAATTCATGTGCATTTGATCCCAAACCAGTCTTATCCATTAAATAATAAAAAATTTATCAAGCAGGAGTTGGGTGGGCTGAGTGGTAAGTACTGTGAGAAGAAATGAACAATCAAGAAAGATATGAAATTAGTCTTTTCGTGTGGGCGTGTGCTCAGTCGCTCAGTCATGTCCGAGTCTTTGCAGCCCCATGGGCTGTAGCACATCAGGCTCCTCTGCCCATGGAATTTTCCAGGCAAGAATACCGGAATGGGATACCATTTTCTACTCCAGGGGATCTTTCTGACCCGGGGATCAAACCCTCATCTCACGTCTCCTGCACTGGCTGGCAGATTCTCTAGCACTAGCACCTCCTGGAAGTCCATTTATTCTTCTGACTCAGCAGCAGCCCTAGAATAGTACAGCTATTACTATATATATATATATATATATATATATAATATATATATTTTATATATATAATAGTGACAGCTCTCCTTAGCTCTTCCCTGAATCTGACCAGCTCACCCCAGAAGTCAATTCCAAGTTCTTCTACTTAGCATCCCAGTGGCAGCTGGGTGCAAAGGCAAGAGACAAGGCTCTTATGCACACAGAAACTCAAAGAACTAGGAAGAAAGAGCTGGCTGTTGGCCCTGCTTCTTCATATTCGGAGGAATGCTGAAAGGAATGCTTATTTCTAATCTCTTCCCTCTCCTTTCACACACTGACAAAAGTGCCAGATAACACCAAGGCTTAAAGCATTACCAATAGAAACCCCATATTAAATGTGCCTGTTCCCTGGAAGAGTAAAGCACTTCCTTTCCCTGTTCACCATTGCTAAAGAGCAAACAGCTACCTTTCCTCTAGCAGGGAGGACTGCGAGGGGCCAGAACAAGGCACACAGTGATAACCGTGGAGCACAGCAGTGAGGTAACTCCATGCCTGTTCTGAATGGCTAACTGCTATTCCACTAATAAGCTTTTCTCTAGCTCAATCCTGGTCATCATTCATTCTATTACTTGTCCATGAAGAGAATTCCCAAATGTTCACAACTGGCATTTCGTCTTTTTCTCAAATCCCAGTTCATGGACTCATTTACCCATTAGAATAACCAAACGTTCCTTTCTCAGTTTTGGAATTGATTATCGTTGCATTTGTTATTCTTCCTTATTAGACCTCAGCACCTCAAAAGACGGAATTTTGCTTTTTCACAGGTATACATCATACAACAGCAACAGTATACTTTGCATATAACAGGCACTCCAAAAATCTGATCAATGAATTAAATGAATCAATTTTGATTTTATCACAGACTTCACAAAAGACTGGAATTTTCCCAGTCTTGAAATAACTAACAAGTTTGGGCCTGAAAGCTGTAAAAGTTTCAAGAGTCTCCCTGGAGAAAACATCTACAGAGATATTTAATTATTCTACATAAATAATGTACTCATCCTGAAAGCAAACATGAATATTCTCAGCTAGCTTTACCTTACGGGATTATAGTTGTTCTATTACAACTCTCTAATAGTAGCATATGTTCTTTCCCGAAACAGTATTTAAATAAGCTTGGTTTATGCAAAAGTCACGGTAGTCATTCCTTATAACTGTACCACTGAAATCACTATAATTCTTGATTTAAAGAAGCTAATATACTTTCAATCAGGGTGACAAGAGGTAAGTCACTTATGTCTGAGCCTTGCATCTAGCACACTCAGGAATGACTTTTCCATCTCTGGGGGCTGGTAAGCTGTATGTTTATTTATGAGATCTTGATACAAACTACCCTTACTTCCTGATTGCTGGGTGAGCTACAGAGAAGAGACTTTAATTACCTAAGTCCTCATCCATTCTAATTTACTTAAGGGTCATTTCTACATTGCTTCCACTATAATCCCAAGAGGTTTTAGTTGATTTGCAATTACTTTGTTTTTATTTCAATAACCTCATTTGACCCAAACAAACTTTACTGCTATCTAAAATTTCACAAAATTTGGAGAGGTGTTTGAAGAATTCTAGTTTCCAGACATCCTGTCCCCCAAAGTAACTGACATAGACTTTAAAGCTGGTACTCAGTATAGCTGGTCAAAGAAAAAAATGAATGAATGAATTGAATTTAAATTATGCCATTAGGAGTAAATAAAATCAGAATTTGAGATATTTTGGCATTTGGTTCAGAAAAAGCTACAACATCATGGAATTTGGGGCTAAAAAAAATCTCACTTGAAACTATCTAAATATCATATAAAGAAGATGTTCACTTGCCTTTTATTATTAGGTATCTTTTGCTACAGGCTTCCCTGGTGGCTTAGTGGTAAAGAACCTGCCTACCAATTCAGGAAACATGGGTTTGATCCTTGGATCAGGAAGATTCCCTTGGAGAAGAAAATAACAACCTACTCCAGTATTCTTGCCTGGGAAATGCCATGGACAGAGGAGTCTGGAGGGCTATAGTCCATGGGGTCACAAAAGAGTCAGACATGACTTAGCAACTAAACAACAATCTTTTGCTACATATGTCCTCTCTTTCAACTAGATTATAAACTATAGAGGAATTATGTTTATTGCTCAGCACAGAACTTTGTACCTGGCAGTAGATGTTCTATAAGTGTGTATGGTTGATTGATCTACTTCCACATCATGCAGAATTTTGTTCTTCAACAATCCTGTTGCCTCTGCCACATCCCCCAGGTACAGCCTGCTGGATGGGTTCTAGTGTGCAAGATCAGGTATAGCTATTCACACAGATGTCAAGGCCAGCCCCTTGGGAAAACTGCAAAGTGGGAAAGAATGTCCTCACTGACCCTTTTCTTCACCATTTTCCCTTCACCAAGCTCTCTGTCATCTTCTACTCACTTTAGAAAAGTGACTTTTTGTATTCATTAATACAAAGACATATTATAAACTTAATGTTACCCCTCACATGATGTTTACATTTTAAAAGAGATCCAAAGGAAAACATAATGCTCAAGCCAAAGAAAGTGTTACTGACAAGGCTATCAGCTCAGAGTCATTTTAGTCATGATTATGAGGTTGCACTGAGCCCTACCTCTTAAAGGAGGGCCATGAAATTCAGAACCTCTATGTTCACTTCTCATGTCTTGAGAGTCAGCACAAGCTTATTGGCTGGAAATTAACTTTTTTCTAAAAGACCCCACCATTATGGCATCCCATGAGTCACCCACCAGCTCCTTTTTGGTATTTTCTATGATTGGGCTGCATGTGGGCTGTGGAACATTCCCTCCAGTTCTCTGGGTTTCCTACCTCTATGAGGACAAACCCCATTCTCAAGCTGAGCGTCTACTCCTTTGCTGCCAGGGCTCATGGAAGGAACACTACTTTCCCTCTGTCTCAGAGCCAGGCTCAATTCCTCTTCCCCTTGCTAGGGCGCCATGAGGTGTGTCTTTCTGAGGCCAGAAGCTCTGCAAACGTTGCACCCTCACCTGCTACCACTGGTCACAGGTGCTGCTGGTCGTGGCTGCTGCCATGTGGCCAGGACCATATCAGCCCACTCCCTGTTTTAAAGACAAGTCTTAGATCTTCCTGGCACCAATAAAGGAAAAAGCTTTCTGCTCCACATACTCCACCCTCTTTCAAAATGACACTTTTCTTGCCCGAGGATTAGGGACTTTCTAGCATAAGTGGGTGGAGAAGGAAATGGCAACCCACTCCAGTGTTCTTGCCTGGAGAATCCCAGGGATGGAGGAGCCTGGTGGGCTGCCGTCTTTGGGGTTGCACAGAGTCGGACATGACGGAAGCCACTTAGCAGCAGCAACAGCAGCAGCATAAGTGGGAGTAAAATATTCATTCTCTTTAGGAAAACCCATTTCACCAATGGGTTTCACCAGCATTGCCCATCCCTCCCAACAAAAAATAATCCATCTTTGAAATATTTCCAAAAAATCTGGATTTTTTTCTATTTTTCAAAAATCAAAATGTTACAGAATAGTGATTTTCAAGCATTTTGACAAGTCATAGTAAAAAAAAAATACATTTTATCTCTCATGTAGTACACACAGATATAAAGATACGTATAGTTCTTAAAAAAAAAAAAAGCTAAACCAAACAAGAAATTACTTAACTTATTATGTATTATATTCTGAACTTTGAAATTCTATTTCAGTTTAAAATAAGATTGAATCAACTGATTGGTTGCACATTTCACTAGTGAGTCCCTACACAGTTTTAAAATATTGTTTTAAAAAAATTCCCTTGGCAATCAAGAACTAGATCTGCTGGGTTCCTAATAAAGAAGGAACCACAACGGTAATTAGAAAAAAGATGATAATTGTTGCTGTTGGGAGAATCTATCCATTTTATTAAGCTACTTTCACTGAAAGCAACATTGCTTATTTTACTGGGCATTTTATTATTTCTTTGCCATGTGGATAATCACAAAATCAAGTTGTTTTCTTCCTCTTTCCACTTTAAGTGGAAAGTTTTTCCTTCACAGGTTGCTAACAGCACAAGCACCGTTCAAATGTGCTGCCGTTTAAACAAGCCACTACTACCGCACGCTAACAGCTGTGAAATCTATTGGAGGACCATGAAAAATCCTACAGCTTAGAAAATAAAAGATTACATTAGTAACTCCCATGATCACTGGCAAAGCATGAATTGTCTGTTAAATTGATCATGCTTGGTGGAAATAAAAGAAAGGTTCTCCCAGGAGATACTTGAAAGCTGGTGCCTTTTAAAAGGAAAGAAAGAAATCACTGAAAAGAAAATTTGTTTGTTTCTGTCCTGAGGTTGCTCCTTGCTGTGGGAATCACACTGGTTCCCAAGTGCTGGCTGTGAATGGGCTGCTGCTGCTGCTGCTAAGTCGCTTCAGTCGTGTCTGACTCTGTGCAACCCCATAGACGGTGGCCCACCAGGCTCCCCGTCCCTGGGATTCTCACTGCACTATTTACCAACAGGAGGAAAGAAGTGCCTTGCACCTGCTTATTTCCAACTCTAATTTCCCAGGGTTAACAGGAAAGTTGGTATTATACAAACACAATAATTTTTCACATACTCACTTTTCTTTTTGTAGTGATGAGTCAAGATAATTTGCATTAGCTATCTATTGCTGTGGAACAAATTATTCCAAAATGTAGCAGCTTAATGCAACAAACATCTATTATCTCACACAGTTTCTGAGGATGGTACATGCAGGAGAGCAGTTTAGCTGGTGGTTGTGGTTCAGTCTTTTAAGAGCTTAATCTGCCAGTCATCTAAAGGCTCAACAAGGGCTGGAGAATGTATCCCATGGTTGTTGGGAGGCCTCAGTTCCTTACTGACTGTTGGCAATGGGCCTCCATGCCTTATCATGTTGGCTTCTTTTTGACTTGGGGAACATGTCTGAGTGTCTTCATGACTTGGCAACTGGCTCCCTTCCCCCAGAGTGAGTCATTAGAGAGAGAGGAAATACTCAAGACAGAAGCCACACAGTCTTCTAGAACCCAGTCTCAGAGGTGACATACCATTACTTCTGTTGTATGCTATTGCTCACAGAGATCAACCTTGGTACAATATGAAAAGGCGTCACTGGAGGCCACCTTGGAGCCTAGCTACAACAGAATGTCTTTCTAGATGCCTATTTTTGATGATATGTTCAAGTTATCTGATGTTCAAATGGATATTTTATTGCCTTTAATCACCATACAAGAGTTGCTAGCTTGTTTTTTGAAAGGAGGACTGGAGGGTAAAGCCTACAGATTCCTTTAGTGAAGCAAAAGTTGTGGGCACACTCCCCAGGAGAATGTACAGAGGACCCATTACAATTTTGCACACCATTTCTTGGAGTTCAAGGACTTCCTGAAAACTTTCCACAGATCTAAGATTTAGAAACACTGTCCTCAACAGTTACTTTCTTCCAGTAATTGTTAAGCACAAGGACATGGCTGCTGTTGGGAACTTACAGAAAGATGTACGTATAAGTAATGACTAATGCATTTCTATAGTCAAACTCTACTGGACATCTGCATTCAACCAGCAATCCAAAGGGTTTTGGATAGAACAAAGCCATATTGTGAGCCCCAAGAACTCTCAGGGGTAGTGATTCTTTCAGGGCAAGTTAAAGATAGACGGAGAAATTTTGCTATGGAGAACCATTAAAAACAAAATAGCAGTGTTACAATTTTCACCACAAGTGTTCAAGGATATCTCAGATCTGTCTAGGCTCAACTATGGTCAATAAAGTTGAGCCTAATCTGATTTTTGTTGCATGCTCATTTCCTATTTTTTTTTCTTTTTCAGAATTACATTTGAAATCCAGACACTGAACCATAGCCAATCACAATTAGCCTAACAGTTACTTTTATTGGTTTATAGTCTTTCTTTCCCACTGAATGTAATTTTCAAGCATGTTTTCCAAATATCACTTTTCCCTGCCAACTGGTCATCTAGAATATCTAGTAGATTCTATTTTCTGGTATCATTTAATTGAAGACTTTGGACAGAGTGAAAGTTTTTTTCAGTACAAGTTTCAGTACAGTATATGCCCTTCCTGTATATTCCCATGACATCCTATGTATATCCTAGCATAGTACATGGAAGAAGATAACCACAGGGGGAAACTTCCTATTTAATTGTTTAGTTATTTGTCTGTACTCCCACTAGTAGCTATGTGCTCCATCAAGGTAGAATTGCTTACATATCGTTCACCATTATATTAATATTGCTAATATCCAGACCAGTATGTGGCACACAGAGAGCATATAATATATATTGAATGAACTAAAAAATATACTAAATCTATAATTCTTATTCTATAGTGCTACATGAAAGGTAAATATAACCATGAAACGTACAGGGGTGGAATAAAACAGAAAAAGTTCTAGACTAGGATGGAAAACTTGCAACCTACATCTTAGTTATGCAAACTAAGTTCTATCTCTGAGTCTTAGAGTCTCAGTTTCCTCATTTGCAAAATGGCACGCATGAATGAATGAATGAAAGCCACTCAGTCGTGTCCGACTCTTTGTGACACCATGGACAATACAGTCCATGGAATTCTCCAGGCTGGGATACTGGAGTGGGTAGCCTTTCCCTTCTCCAGGAGATCTTCCCAACCCAGGGATCGAACCCAGGTCTCCACATTGCAGGCGGATTCTTTACCAGCTGAGCCATGAGAAGCAAAATGGCATGATACAAGACATAACCATAGGATTTTTGTCGAAGTTCAACAGGAAAATCCAGGTGAAAAATATATTTTGTAATCATAAAATATTAAATATTCCATACATTATTATTTTTATTATAATTAAATGACACTGGATAGTTGGCAGAGATGTTAGATAATAGGAAAATTTGGTGATAGTTTTTAAAATGTATCTCTCAGAGAGAATCTATACTCAGTGGTGGCAGAGCATTGAAAGGAATGCTTCCTCAAGGCAAATAAGCAGCCATTTTATTCTGAAGGCTGAATTTTGTGCTGTCATTTTAAATCCAATTATTGATTTTGACAAGTACAGAAAGCACTTTACAGAAAAAAGATATAACAAGGTCCCTGACTACTAGGTTTGCATCCAAATAAAGGTAGATGACTTGGCCTCAGTAATAAAGCTCATTCTCCTTCAGGGGCTAGCCAAGCATTCCTGTCTTTTCCAGCTATAATCCTCAGGGTTGGGAAAACTGTGAATGTACAATAAAAAGCAACTAGGTAAGAGGATGAGTTTCAGTTCAGTTCAGTCGCTCAGTTGTGTCTGACTCTTTGTGACCCCATGGACTGCAGCACACCAGGCCTCCATGTCCATCACCAACTCCAGGAGTTTACTCAAACTCATGTCCATTGAGTCGGTGATGCCATCCAACCATCTCATCCTCTGTCGTCCCTTTCTTCTCTTGCCTTCAATCTTTCCCAGTATCACAGTCTTTTCAAATAACTCAGTTCTTTGCATCAAGAGGCCAAGTGCTGGAGTTATTGTTGTTGTTGTTTATTTGCTTAGTCATGTCCAACTCTTTTGTGACCCCATAGACAAAGTAGACTGCAAGGCTGCTCTGGCCATGGGATTTCCCAGCAAAAATACTGGAGTGGGTTTACCCCTCGATCAGAGGATCTTCCTGGGTCTCCTGCTTTGGCAGGTGGATTCTCTACTACTGAGCCACCAGGGAAGCCCTTGCTATTTCTATACAGGTAGGTAAAAGTGAGGGTTTATTCATGCACCACAGCTCCTTATCATAAATGGAAACTTGGAAATAGCTCATGTAGACACTGCAGCAGACTCAGGAGTATTAACAAACAGGGACTTATGTTTTGATTAAAAAAAAAAAAAAACCTTTAAGTTTTTATAATGTAGAGTCATTTGTCAACAATTCACAGTCTGGATTATGTGATAACTCACCCTATCTGATAACTGTATTGCTCATATTCCTTCTAACAAAGTATAAATTCTTTCTCAATGTGAATGAGGAAGTTCAGCAAATGATTAAACTCATTGAGAAAACAACTTCAAAAACGTCTCCTCAAAGCAAAATATTTTCCCCTTTGCTCTCTTCTGTTAAAAAAAGAGAAAAAAAAAAAAAACCCAACTATTCTTCCATCGTAAACATTTTAGGCAGAGGATTTAAGAGTTAATGCTTGCCATGGCATCATGAGATCATACCAAGAGAGACGCTCTGGGGCTGTTTATATGATCACATGGTAAGCTCAAGATCAAAATTTGGTGAGTTAACTGAAAAAAAAAATGATAAAAAATTATTTTAACCATTTATTGAAGAATAAAATATATACCAAAAAATGCACAAATCATAGCCATACAAATAAGTAAACTTTTACAGAGTGCATGATATAATCATACCCAGATGAAAAAAAAACAGAGTATTACCAGTACCCTAAAAGTCCCCCATGTGCCCCCTTTTTAGTCTCTAACCACCTGCCCCAGTAACTACTCTCTTGATGGCTAGCATCAAAATATAGTTTTACTTATTTTTGTACTTAATATAAATGGAGTCAGACAGAATGCACTCTTTTGTGCCTGGAAAACTTATATCTGGGAGATACATCAACATTTTTGAACATAGTTGTAATTCATTCATTCTCATGACTGATTAGTATTAAATTGTGTGAATATACCACAATTTAGCCATTGGTTCTTTTTTGAATGGGCAGCTGGGTATTTTCCAATTGTTGTCTAATATAAATAGTGTTGCTATGAACATTTGATGCAGTTTTTTGATAAACATCTCCATGCAACAATGTTTGGCATATACAGTGGAGTAGAATCACTGGGTCATAGGATATGTGTTTTCATTATGAGTAGATATTGCCAAACAGATGTTGCCTCAGAGACAGTGACTGAGGATTCTCAGTGCTCCACATTCTTGTCAACACTAGATATTGTCTTTTTTGTTGTAGCAATTCTTGTGGATATATGGTGGTATTAAACTGTAGTTTTGTTTTTCCTTGATGATTAGATTGAGCCCCCTTTCATATATTTATTGACCATTTGGATATCCTCTTTGCTGAAGTACCTCTTCAAGTCTTCTGTTTGTTTTCCTATTGGGATATCTGTCTCATCCTTATTGATTTACAATGGCTCTTTACATATCCTGGATTCAAGTGCAGAATGAGTTTTGTATTCTAAAATTATTAGTTAAAAAATGAAATGGCTCTGTTACACAAACAGATTAAAAAACAGAAAAATGAAGTGTCTGAAATTCACTTGACAAATATTTATAAGGGCTTCCCTCATAGCTTAGTTGGTAAAGAATCTGCCTGCAATGCAGGAGACCCCAGTTGATTCCTGGATCAGGAAGATCCCCTGGAGAAGGGATAGGCTACCCACTCCAGTATTCTTTGGCTTCCCTTGTGGCTCAGCTGGTAAAGAATCCGCCTGCAATGCAGGAGACTTGGGTTCAATCCCTGGGTTGGGAAGATCCCTGGAGAAGGGAACGGGTATCCACCCCAGTATTCTGACCTGGAGACTTCCATGGACTGTATAGTTCTTGGGGTTGCCAAGAATCGGACACGACTGAGCAATTTTCACTTTCACATGCCAGGCACTGTGTTAGACTGTGTAGAAATTAGTTACAACCCATAGACCTTTACTCAATAAACAATAGGTTATAACTGCAGATGTTCAGGTACAGTGTATTTTCTTATTTCATCTTCCCTCCTATCTCAATATCAAATACCAAACAATTTCAAAGGCCTTCCACTTATAAACATCTGAGAACCAATTCAACAATTAGGGAATGTTCTTGAACCAAATTCAATAGCTCATTCAACTTTGAATTAAGTGAATCAAATGATAGGAAAGCCTTCTTATTAAATGTTGTGCTTTGGCCTGATGCCCCAGTGTGCTGGCTGAGTTCACAGTTTCTGGCCAATGACACAGATCATGAGAGAATGAGAAGCTTATGCAGTCAAGCTGGTCAATTTAGGGGCTAGGAATGCTGTGGACAGAGCCAGAATTTTGGAAACGTGCCTAACAATCCAAGAATCAACATTCAGTTTTCAAAGCTACTAGAAAAAGAGGCTAGAAAGAACTTTCTGTCCAGAACTTGAATTAGTCACAAGAGAGGATCACAGTTAATTGCTACTTCCTGGAAGATCCTGCTGCTTTCTAATACCATGTAGCTGAGGCCTCTCACTCTCTCTCAAACTCAAATACCCTTTACTAGTCTTGGTCTGAGCTCATTCAACAGTAATTTCACTAGTCCTAAATAAGGACAATATATATCCAATTATTGGATATATAAATCCAAGTAACTCATCTCTTTTCATTGACCAGAATCCAAAGTTGAAAACATTTTTGATGGTTAAAGGGATATGCTAATATTCCTTAGACTTTAGCTCTTCTTACTCCTATAGTGAGCACTCCCCTAGAAGTCTCAGTGATGTGCTAAAATTTAATTTTACTTAGAAATTCTTAAGTTTCAAGTATATTCTTAGATAATAAAAGTAATACTAGACTATATTAATTTCCTCATGAAAACCGATAAGTCTATAGCATAAAACATAATCAGTTCTAGATTATCAAAATTCTAAAATAAAGTTTAAAATAATTTAAAATTATTTTTCAGCTATAAAAGTTTTGTTTCAGAAAAATTGGAAAATAAAAGTATAGAGAAATATAAAACAAAATCATCTAAAATCTTATCTGCCTCTGTCTCTGTTAATATTTTGGCATAATTTCTACTTTTAAAATGCTATTAAAATAATATCACATATTCTGATTTCCATATTCTTTTAAAAATTAATTTAAAATTCTGTTCTCAGTTTTTCCATGTTTTAGAAACTCTTAGTAAATCTAACTCTAATGTTTACATACTATAATGTGCGAATGATGTATCATAATTTAATGTTTCCCTCTCCTTTGAGGTATTTAGGATTTTTAAACTACTCTCACCAAATCAGCAGTGTTGAGTAAAGACTTTTCTTCAATAAAGACTACTTTTTATTTTGGAGTTTTTTCCTAAATATATTCCTAGAATTAAAATATGGTTGCTGCTGCTGGGGCTAAGTCGCTTCAGTCGTGTCCGACTCTGTGCGACCCCATAGAGGGCAGCCCCTCAGGCTCCCCCGTCCCTGGGATTCTCCAGGCAAGAACACTGGAGTGGGTTGCCATTTCCTTCTCCAAAATATGGTGTAGAGAGATTTTAATGATACACATACTTACAATATACTTCCCAGCAAGATGTTTTGCAATTTTGTAACAATGTCTGTTTTACTTCAACCTAATAAGCACTGGGTATTCACCATGAACTTCCAGATGTTCAAGCTGGTTTTAGGAAAGGCAGAGGAACCAGAGATCAAATTGCCAACATCCTCTGGATCATGGAAAAAGCAAGAGAGTTCCAGAAAAACATCTATTTCTGCTTTATTGACTATACCAAAGCCTTTGACTGTGTGGATCACAATAAACTGTGGAAAATTCTGAAAGAGATGGGAATACCAGACCACCTGATCTGCCTCTTGAGAAATTTGTATGCAGGTCAGGAAGCAACAGTTAGAACTGGACATGGAACAACAGACTGGTTCCAAAGGAAAAGGAGTATGCAAAGGCTGTATATTGTCACCCTGATTATTTAACTTCTATGCAGAGTACATCATGAGAAACGCTGGACTGGAAGAAGCACAAGCTAGAATCAAGATTGCCAGGAGAAATATCAATAACCTCAGATATGCAGATGACACCACCCTTATGGCGGAAAGTGAAGAGGAACTAAAAAGCCTCTGGATGAAAGTGAAAGTGGAGAGTGAAAAAGTTGGCTTAAAGCTCAACATTCAGAAAACGAAGATCATGGCATCTGGTCCCATCACTTCATGGCAAATAGATGGGGAAACAGTGGAAACAGTGCCAGACGTTATTTTTGGGGGGCTCCAAAATCACTGCAGATGGTGATTGCAGCCATGAAATTAAAAGACGCTTACTCCTTGGAAGAAAAGTTATGACCAACCTAGATAGCATATTCAAAAGCAGAGACATTACTTTGCCAACAAAGGTCCGTCTAGTCAAGGCTATGGTTTTTCCCGTGGTCATGTATGGATGTGAGAGTTGGACTGTGAAGAAGGCTGAGAACCGAAGAATTGATGCTTTTGAACTGTGGTGCTGGAGAAGACTCTTGAGAGTCCCTTGGACTGCAAGGAGATCCAACCAGTCCATTCTGAAGGAGATCAGCCCTGGCATTTCTTTGGAAGGAATGATGCTAAAGCTGAAACTCCAGTACTTTGGCCACCTCATACGAAGGGTTGACTCATTGGAAAAGACTCTGATGCTGGGAGGGATTGGGGGCAGGAGGAGAAGGGGACGACAGAGGATGAGATGGCTGGATGGCATCACTGACTCGATGGACGTGAGTCTGAGTGAACTCCGGGAGTTGGTGATGGACAGGGAGGCCTGGCATGCTGCGATTCATGGGGTCACAAAGAGTCGGACACGACTGAGCGACTGAACTGAACTGAGCTGATTCATATTTTTGTGTATATCACTCACTGATGAAAAACGGTTTTACTTTCATTGGTTTATGGCAAAGCTGAGCACTTTTCAATCATTTATTAGCCACATGAATTCCTTATTTCAATTATACATTCATTATCCAAATGATTATTGAGATTATTATTAATGATTATGATTATTACTGGGTACCAGGAATGTTCTAAGCTATAGGGAAACATTAGAGAAAAAGCAAAGAAATCCTCTGCCCTTATGAAGCTAGTGGGAACAAACAATTCATTAAAAAATTACCATAAAACATGTCAGGTTGTGATTAGTACTACTAGGGAAAAATAAAGAAGGTAAAGAGTTAGAGAATGAAGAGAGGGTTATTTTAGATAATAGGTTAAGGATGAGTTCTGTCTAATGAAAAAATGAAACATTTGTGAATCTATATACTTTATATTCATTTCAATATTTTTACTGTTAATTAGTACCATATACTACTCAGTTGGCAAAACAGCCCAAACATGATTCTCATCTCTTTCTTTCACTGACTTATTGGAAATTGAGGAAGGAATTGTCAGGAGAAACTGACTCTGATGTTGATTACCATTTAAAATTATATCAATGTACAAATCCAGACTGTTCTCAAGTTTCTTTGTGCAAATGAGCATCATTTGAGATGTTAGAGATTTATGTCAAATTTTGTAATTTATAGCCTCTAAAAAGCTCATGTAAACTTCCTTGGAATCTGGAACTGATAAAATGCTAGAGGTCTGTGAGTTGCAGGGATATTAGCTACCTTAAACAACAATACTAATAAGTATACACATGTTAGGGAAAGTTGGAAAACATTTTGCTGGCCTGTTTATTTATTCAAGTATTTACTGAGTAGATTTCCTCATTAATTCTTCTTTTCTAAACTCCCAAATCTCACTGCTCTGTCTCATGAAAAGTTTCTTTGATCTGAAGGGTAAATTTCCAAATCTACTATTTCCCCTCTAACTTCAATATTACAGCCTTATGGACTCGGGTTTCCCTGGTGGCTCAGCTGGAAAAGAATCCCGCTGTAATGCAGGAGATCCCAGTCCAATTCCTGGGTCAGGAGGTGCCCTGGAAAAGGGATAGGCTATCAACTCCAGTATTCTTGGGCTTCTCTGGTGGCTCAGACAGTAAAGAATCTCCCTGCAATGTGGGAGACCTGGGTTCAATCCCTGGATTGGGAAGATCCCCTGGAGAAGGGAAGGGCCACCCACTCCAGTATTCTGGCCTGGAGATTTCCATGGATAGAGGACATGAACAAAGAGTCAGACATGACTGAGTGACTTTCACATGGACTCTTAGTTTTAAGAAGATAAAATAACAAGTAGTATTTCTCTCATCTACCCTAGTATTCTTGTTTTCCTCTCCATATCTCTCATACTTTGTCCTAAAAGTGGACACTGATAAATGTAAGTATAAAGTTGCTATTCTTTAAAGAATTGATTTGAAATTTTCCTAAGTTATTTTTTAAGTTCCATGAAAACAACTTAAATCTATGAGTGGGTCAATAAAAACACTTCAAAGCAGAGCCCAGGTAGCATTAGCAATCAAAATTCATCATGATGTGCTTGGCACAAAAGGTTTTCTTAATGAATTATCCATTAAGTGCCAGATAAATTAATTGGTATGGACTTTTTTGGAAAAAAAAAAAAAGTGGAAGGAGAGTGAAGCAGTTAAATGCCCAGGATGCTAAAGGAAATCAATAGGCATTGAGAAGAGGGCTGCGATAACTACCATGGCTGCTTTCCCCTTTCTGGACTTTCATAAACTTGTCATTTTTGCTCCCCCAACCTCACACGCTTTGCTTACTCTTCTGAAAAAATGTAATATATAAGTTGGCTTCAGACTCCATTTTGGCTTTTGAATCCTAAATGCAAATTTTATATTAAGATCAAAACCTGTTATATTATTAATTTCACCACCCATATACTCCTTCTTCCTCAGTGACAGAATTTTAAAGGAAACTAGAGGTCTGGCCACTTTCAGAGTTTAACTCTATAAGAGCTAAGTATCTTTTACCACATGACTTTCAGAATGAGAAAAGCATTGAGTACAAATCACTTTACTTGAAAATGCAATTTTCCGACTCTTCAACTGCCCCACCTAATGGCAAGAGGCGCGAATAGCAGCCATTGTTCTAGATTCCATAGTCGAAGTCCAGCAATAATTGTCATCTGTACAAACTTGCAGTCTTATGATTGAAACATAGCTGCTTCTCTCCTCCCCTTCATAGTCCTACACTCCTCTCCATGTCAGTTGCTAACAGATAGCCCCTAAAAAAGCAATCACAAATAAGACAGCTCAAAACTCAACCCTAGCCAGTGAAAAGATATGGGAAGAATTCAGCACTACCCCTTGAAAATGGATACAGGTACTGTTAAATCTATCTTCTTCTAAATTTATCTCTAATGACAATATTCCTGATTGGAAATGAAGGGTTGTAGTGAGGTTTACATGAGAGAACAGATAAAAGTGCTTAGCACATTCTTATTCTATTTACCATCAGAGAGGACCTCAGAAATCATTAACTATACCCTGCCCCCAATCCACAGAGGAGGAATCTGAGGCACAATGGAGCCAATGGTCATCCAGAAATCCCGCCCATCTTTAGCGGCAGAATACACGTCCTTGAGAAAGATCCAGCCTGCCACACCGACCACCATTTTCTAATGAGTTAAATTCTCCCAGTGTTTTACTCTTAACAAGTAAAAAAACTGTATTATGTCCTTTACAAGGTTGGAGGCGGGGAGTAAAGGGGAGAATATTTTTAATTTAAAACCTTGAGTTAAAACAAAAAATTAGACTATACATCCAACAAAATACAACACAGTATAACAAAAGAAACTTCAGCAAAATAGATTTACCCAGCATGGCCCATAAATGGGGGATCAGTGCTCTGCATAAAACCGATAATGCTTTCCAGAGCCCAGGGCTTGGTGTCAAAAACTGGAATTAACTACGATCCTTTAAAAGGTTTTTCATTATTTCTCAACATCAACTTAGAGTTGGCCTATTTGTGTCTCAGTAGTTGAGTTTGATCTGATTCTATTGTATCTCTAAGGACCTATTTAAAATCCATTGTTGGGTTTCACTTTGCTTTGAACCATTTGTTTTGTTGTTATGCTCTTTGAGTTGTTTGGGGCATTGTGTGTGTGTGTGTGTGTGTGTGTGTGTGTGTGTGTGTGTTTAATTTAGTTCTTGGTATTGACAGTCAAGCTTCAGGATACCTGTCCTGAATTTACGTCTCCAAAATGTGGTACATATTTATCATTCTAAGAAGCGGTATTTATCCAACTGTGGTCCTTGGACTGCTGCTGCTGCTGCTGCTAAGTCACTTCAGTCGTGTCCAACTCTGTGCGATCCCATAGACGCCAGCCCACCAGGCTCCCCTGTCCCTGGGATTCTCCAGGCAAGAACACTGGAATGGGTTGCCATTTCCTTCTCCTATGCCCAAATCTTCTGGAGAATTGTTTAACTATGGTATTTCCTGACCCTTCCCAGACAGACTGATCAAAGTCTCATGGAGTGAAGTTTAATAATATGAATTTTTCCTGATTATTCAAGTGCACATGACATTGTGACAGACACTGCCAGGAAAATAAAAAAGATGCCACCCAACCACAAAACGCAAGGGAAGAAATTAATTTTCTGCTTGTCTCAGAAAACACCCGCACTTGGAACCCTTTTCACCTGGCACTACAGACTGAGCCACTAGAACTCCTTAAATTAATGAGAGACTTTTCTAGCAGAATTTTCAATGATTTGTTCCTAGTCCCTGTCCTGAGAACAAATTATACAGAAACATAAACAGATGGTTTTCAGTTATCTGTTTTTTAAACAATCTAAGTAAACTGAAAAACACAATGTGTTATTATCAAATAACAGCTGCACCAAAATTTCAGTTTCGCTAAACTGAAATTCAAGGTCATTTTGAAAGAAGGAGAAAGAGGTTTTTAATTGAAAACCTCTTTTTAATTGAAAGCCTGGGTTAAACTCTAGGCTAGTTATGTTGTTTCATCAACTACTTTGGTCAGTTTTATAAAATGGAAATGTGCTTCCTTCTTCTCCTTTCCATCATCATCTTCCCCACTCCTATTTCTATCCTTTTTGCCCTGCCTATTAATGACTCTATATCTCTACCTCTTGAGCCCACTTCTAGTTGCTTTCTCACTGAGCAGGTTTAGAAATCATTCATTTCCTCTGAGAAACTTGGTATCTTGAGTGGCCGTTTCTGGAATTCTTTGCTCTTTCTAGTAGGAAGTCTGGCTTTACATATACCCAAGTGCAGTAGCACATGTGGGTCTGATGAAAAATTAAATGGACAATGAACAGGATGATCCCTAATTATACTGTATCTATTTCTCTTCTAATGATTACACTAACTGTCCTCCTCACATCAGGAAAGCACTTTCAGGTCCCTGGAAAGGGATGAGGGTGAAATGCAAAGTAATTGGCCACATTAAGACTACGAAAAGATACGCCCTCTACTGTGTATTGTATGCCTTTAGTTATGACTAAAGGCTTAGTCACAGACTGAGCTTATAGTCATAGACTATGAGACAAGACTATGAGCTTATTTCTTACCACCATTATTTTCAGAAGGCACTGTTTCTCATGTCCTTTCAAAGTCTTGAGATAAGCAGAAGAGGGGTAAGACTGAGGAGCAGAACATTGACACTGAATTGGAAAGAAGAGGAGACAGGTCCCGGGGCACCTGTACTGCCCTGCTGAAGATCTGGGCATAACACAAAGGAGGAGAAGGTACTTGAGGAGAAAGCCTTCTAGCAGTAGGCACCTTGTAGAAGCCTTTCCTACAAATGAATGTATCATTTAATTATATTAACCTCAAAAGATCTCCAAGTTGCCCATTAGTTTCCAAATAACCATTTATTAGGACTTCCGCTGGATAACAGTTAAGACTCTGAACTGCCAAATAACCATTTATTCCCTGGTTTCTCCTATTATTCTTTTCCTTTGTACTACTTCATTTAAGGGAAAATTATCATTTAATAAAAATACTTCTTCCCAAACTCAACATGGAGCTGAATCAAGTAATGAGTTGAGATATTAACAATAAATTTATTCCTAAATTACAAATAATAATAATACTAACAATCAAGTAAAAATAATACTAACTGTTCAAAAGCACAAAATCTTCAAAAGAAATCCTTTACTTCCAAGTAACAGGCAAATCACCCAGAAACCCAGGTTAGTACTTAAACCTCATTTTAAAGTGGAATTTTTCTATGAGGCTGTGTAACTTCCCTCATGTGACAAAACAAACAAACAAAAATTGAATGAAATCTAAAAGTCGTTTTTCTTTTCTCCTATTCAAAAAACTTCCACTTCCATTAGAAAGATAGATTATTCACCAAAAGGTGCAAAAATAAGGGGACACTAATTTAGAAAACAATATATGACTGAATGTCTATGCCATTCCTAATCTGTAAAAACCTTGACTATAGAGGGGACAAAATACTAAATGTTAAAAAATGAAAACATGTTCACAAAATGATTTCGTCAACAGGGAACTTACAGTCAGGGAAGATGTAATGAAAATTTTGGCTCACTTAGACCCTGCTGGGGTTCTTAAGAAATGGTAGGAGGACAAAAGCTGTTGGATAGAACTCAGGACCACAACCCAGCTGTTAATTAAACGTGATACTGGATGATACACAGGTTTCATGCCGCAGAGGACTGTGCGATTGGGACCAGAGCCCTGGGACTTAGATTTTCTAGATTTCAGGCTGCAAACCACCCTACCTAATCCAGGTAGACTGACAGTGCCTGGAGTAAGATGTGGGTAGAGTCACACGCAAAGACTAACCAATCCTCACCCCTACAAGACTAATCAAAAACTCAAAAGGCCTAACCAAGAGTTACCAAAGTTAAAAGTAAAACCTTGGGAAGAAGAGCATTATCCTGGTTAGGGGTTTGGGGCAGAATTTCTGCTTGGCATGTTATCTACAGGAAGAAGAATTTGATCACTCTCTTTTGCCAATTCTATTGTCCCTGTCTTTGCTAATCTCTCACGAGAAATAACTCATTGGCTCTTTCCTAACCAATCTTCCCCCCTTATGCTCCACTCTCCTTCATAAGACATGACGGGTCTCTTCATGCCACCCATTCTTCTAGGAAGCCCTGAATAAGCAGGCAACTCCATCCTAGGTTTATATGTTAATACTTATTTACTAATATGGCTGTACCTCATGTAACATGATGATTGAAAAGAAGAAAAAAGAAGAAAGCTACCTTTTCTCACTACACTTCCTATAATTTTCATGTTGTATTTAGCATTACTATAGAATATGCCTTCTTTCCTTCTTCTGTATGATAACCAATCAGAGCACATGTATGATAACTCCCCATGGAAAAGTATTAATCTTTAAAAACTGTTTCAAATAGCTATCATTTTAGCATCTAACACACTTGAAAAGAAATAAATTTGTCAAATTTAGGGGAGAAAAGGAAACCATAAAATGTTAGAAAACATGGGTGAAATTATCTATAATCTTGGAGTAGAAAAGCATAATCAAGCAAAATACAAAAATGAGGAAGCTAATATCAATTACCATTAACAACACAAAATATGTGCCCCCACTGTTTATATTATTCAATTTTACCATAGGTCTATACAATAGTTGGGAAAAATTCTTAAATGAATTAGCTCAAAAAAATTTTTTTAACTGAAACATTCAGTTAGCATCCTAAATTCTTTTCCCTCACAAAGAATACAGGGATTCTTAGCTGGGGCTAATTTCCAAGTCTGTCTATGTGATAGAAGTCATTGCTACTGTAGAATGGAGAAAGGGAAAAGCTTAGTTAAAGCAAGACATAAAGAAATGGGCCAGTTTTCTAACTCCGTCTTTTTTGATTTATTCATTAATACACCAGTTTATAAAAATGTATGGTTTTCATTAACTTCCCATAAGATCAGACTAACCCATGCTGAGAGAGAGACAAGTATAACACATTATAAATGCATCCATACCTTTTTACCCTTTATTACTGCAGAGAGATTCTAAAGAAACTCAGAGACTACAGTAACAGGAATAAAATAACCTATTTCATTAACTTCCATTCCTCTGGATTTTAGCACCATTTTACTTAATTTTTGTGGACATGCAAATCATTTTTAGTTTGCACTATCCTATATGACAGACTAAAACTCAAATTTCACAGAAAACAACTCATCTCCTTTTTTTTTTTTCCTTTTCCGCTGTAATTTTTTTTTTTTTTGATTCCCATCCTTTGATTCAAATGTATTTCTTTTCTTTTTTTTTTAATTTTATTTTATTTTTAAACTTTACATAATTGTAATAGCTTTGCCAAATATCAAAATGAATCCGCCACAGGTATACATGTGTTCCCCATCCTGAACCCTCCTCCCTCCTCCCTCCCCATACCATCCCTCTGGGTCATCCCAATGCACCAGCCCCAAGCATCCAGTATCGTGCATTGAACCTGGACTGGCAACTCGTTTCATATATGATATTATACATGTTTCAATGCCATTCTCCCAAATCTTCCCATCCTCTCCCTCTGCAACAGAGTCCATAAAACTGTTCTATACATCAGTGTCTCTTTTGCTGTCTCGTACACAGGGTTATTGTTAGCATCTTTCTAAATTCCATATATATGCATTAGTATACTATATTGGTGTTTTTCTTTCTGGCTTACTTCACTCTGTATAATAGGCTCCAGTTTCATCCACCTCATTAGAACTGATTCAAATGTATTCTTTTTAATGGCTGAGTAATATTCCATTGTGTATACATACCACAGCTTTCTTATCCATTCACCTGCTGATGCACATCTAGGTTGCTTCCATGTCCTGGCTATTATAAACAGTGCTGTGATGAACATTGGGGTACACATGTCTCTTTCCCTTCTGGTTTCCTCAGTGTGTATGCCCAGCAGTGGGATTGCTGGATCATAAAGCAGTTCTATTTCCAGTTTTTTAAGGAATCTCCACACTGTTCTCCATAGTGGCTGTACTAGTTTGCATTCCCACCAGCAGTGTAAGAGGGTTCCCTTTTCTCCACACCCTCTCCAGCATTTATTGCTTGTAGACTTTTGGATCGCAGCCATTCTGACTGGTGTGAAATGGTACCTCATAGTGGTTTTGATTTGCATTTCTCTGATAATGAGTGATGTTGAGCATCTTTTCATGTGTTTGTTAGCCATCTGTATGTCTTCTTTGGAGAAATGTCTATTTAGTTCTTTGGCACATTTTTTGATTGGGTCATTTATTTTTCTGGAGTTGAGCTATAGGAGTTGCTTGTATATTTTTGAGATTAGTTGTTTGTCAGTTGCTTCATTTGCTATTATTTTCTCCCATTCTGAAGGCTGCCTTTTCACCTTGCTAATAGTTTCCTTTGATGTGCAGAAGCTTTTAAGGTTAATTAGGTCCCATTTGTTTATTTTTGCTTTTATTTCCAATATTCTGGGAGGTGGGTCATAGAGGATCCTGCTGTGATGTACGTCGGAGAGTGTTTTGCCTATGTTCTCCTCTAGGAGTTTTATAGTTTCTGGTCTTACGTTTAGATCTTTAATCCATTTTGAGTTTATTTTTGTGTATGGTGTTAGAAAGTGTTCTAGTTTCATTCTTTTACAAGTGGTTGACCAGATTTCCCAGCACCACTTGTTAAAGAGATTATCTTTAATCCATTGTATATTCTTGCTTCCTTTGTCAAAGATAAGGTGTCCATATGTGCGTGGATTTATCTCTGGGCTTTCTATTTTGTTCCATTGATCTATATTTCTGTCTTTGTGCCAGTACCATACTGTCTTGATGTAATTTTACCTTATAAATTATACTGATCATGATTCTTCTCAGAGTCTAGTCCGGGTGAAACTTGGTAAACAATTTAAAATTTCAGAAGAAAGTTTAAGTAGCAGTAAGGGAAAAGGAAATATGGTATTTGTTATGCAACTATTATATAAGAGATAGTGCTGTGCTAGACATTTTAACATGCCTTAGAGCTCTTAGTTTTCATAACAAGTATACAATGTAGTTATTCTAATCTACATTATTTTGGATGATTTGACTAAGACTCAACTATAGCTCACTAACAGCTAGTAATTGATAGGCTGACCTTTGAACACTGGTCTACATAATTTAAGGATTAAGAGTGGAAAGGAACACATCAATAAAGAGGGAGGGAAAGTAAACAGACCTCAGGGTTAGGGTTTAAAAGTGTTCAGTGCAAATGCCTTCCCAATTCCTGTGTTGTCTTATCTGCAAAAAAAGGAGAGATAATAACACAGCCTAATTTAATGGTTATTATGAGTCTCAAATAAGGTAATGTTTGTGAAAATCACTTTGCAATTGAAAAGCATGATATGAATTCTTTGTATAGCAATTACCCCAATGAGGTCTCTGTATACACAAAATAAAGAGCACTTGATAAGAAAATGAAAATGCTTCAGAAAAAACTATGGAGAGGAACAGATGGTTACATAGATGATATATAATGACATAATAGATGAAATAACAGATGAGAACTTCTTACTAAATTACAATGGACTGTTTATACAATTCTGAAAAATACATTTATCTGTCTCTTTAGGGTGTTTTATGCTCAGTAATGGAAATAATAAAAGAAAACATTCAGTAGTTTAATATTAAAGAGGAGGAAAAATCTGGGAAAGCTCAAGTGAAAACAGAAAGCCATGAAAAATAGAAAGCACAACAATCTAATCACGGAAATATTTTCAAGTCTGGGGATCAAAATATGTACTTGACAACACATTTTAGGCTCATGATTTCTGAAATAAACTATTTCTTAGATGCTGCAAAATCATGCTATCTTTAGAAGCTAAACTATTGTAGAATTTGGAACAAAGGATTATGTATCTGTCAAAGATGGACTCTACACATTGGTATTTGTGAAGGTGTGTGTCAGCTGAGTGGAAAGATTAAGCAAGAGTAATGCACTTGGGAGGAGAAGGCAATGGACCCCACTCCAGTACTCTTGCCTGGAAAATTCCATGGATGGAGGAGCCTGGTAGGCTGCAGTCCATGGGGTCGCGAAGGGTTGGACGTGACTGAGCGACTTCACTTTCACTTTTCACTTTCATGGATTGGAGAAGGAAATGGCAAACCACTCCAGTGTTCTTGCCTGGAGAATTCCAGGGACAGGGGAGCCTGGTGGGCTGCTGTCTATGGGATCGCACAGAGTCGGACATGACTGAAGCGACTTAGCAGCAGCAGCAATGCACTTGGGATAGACCTAGAGATTAGCATACTAAGTGAGGTAGTTGGAAAGAGAACAAATACCATAGGATATCACCTATATGTGGAATCTAAAAGACAACACAAAGGAATGTAAGCAGACTCACAGACACAGAGAACAGACTTGTGTTTGCCAAGGGGGAGAGAAGGATTGGGAGTTTGGGATTAGCAGAAGCAAACCAGTATATACAGGATGAATAAACAGCAAGGTCCTACTGTTATATTTTATATATATTATATATATAATATATATATATATATATATAACTGAATTACTTTGTTCTATACCAGAAATTAACACAACATTGTAAATCAACTATACTTAAACAAAATTTTTTTTAAAAAGATTAAGGTACACAAAACCAATCTAGTTTGCTCCTTTGCACACACAAGGAGAGCACAATTGTTTTTAAAGCAAGGAACAAAAACAAAAAACTCTATATGTCTAAGTAGATTCAGTCAATTCCTAAAATTGTCTCGTGCAGGATATGTAAAGAGAAATATACATTGTTTTCAGAGAAAGGACATTGATGAAGACTATGTTGATCTGAGGTAGAGGAAAGGATTAACTCATCCAAGGAGTGATTTGAATAAAAGCTCTTGCAATTCTAAAACTCAAAGGTATTTTGTAAAACTGTTTTCTGGGAAGGATGAAAATCTATCTACTCACTTAGGCAAATCTAGTCACTCCAATCTGAAAGACTACTCTAATTAGAAATGAAACATTTGGAAAAACATACTCAAAGGGTCCTATGGTCCACATGGTCAATTTACTAAGATAAATTGCTGTGTTTGCATAGGTGCCATCTTAAAATCTATGTACAGTTATAAAAAAGAAACTAACTTAATATTCTTCATCCCTACACCCACACAACAGTATAAAAATCCACTTTTAATTAAGATGTATGCATAGAACTTAAATATTTTTAAATACCTTGACTGTTCACTTTTATTATCAAAACCTACTAAATTTGGAGGAGATTTTCCTCATATTTTATGCTATTATTTCAAATATTTATATTGCAGGTATATTAAACATAAGTACTAGTTATTTTTGTACCTCAGTTTGTCCATCTAATACAGATAAAAATGGTACCCATATTATAGAATTTTGGTTTTGAAGATTAACTAAAATGAGTAAATATTAACTCAATATTAACTAAAATGATTAAATATTTATAAAGTGTTGGCATTTGGTTGCACTCAATGAATCTTCATTATAAAATATCGTATTACAAAAGTATTTTATAAGGTAATTTGAAACAGCATAGTTTATAGTACTCTAATGGTAGAAAGCACAGAGGAACTAAAGAACCTCTTGATGAGGGTGAAGGAAGAGAGTGAAAAAGCTGGCTTAAAGCTACATATTAAAAAAACTAAGATCATGGCATCTGGCCCCATCACTTCATGGCAAATAGAATGGGAAATGGTGGAAGCAGTGACAGATTTCCTCTCCTTGGGCACTAAAATCACTGTGGATGGTGACTGCAGCCTGGAAATGAGAAGATGATCGCTTCTTGGCAGGAAGGCTATGGCAAACCTAGACAGTGTGTTAAAAAGCAAAGACATCACTTTGCCAACAAAGTGTCCATATAGTCAAGGCTATGGTTTTTCCATTAGTCACGTATGGTTGTGAGAGCTGGACTGTAAAGAAGGCAGAGCACTGAAGAATTGATGCTTTCAAACTGTGGTGTTAAAGAAGACTCTTGAGAGTCCCTTGGACTGCAAGGAAATCAAACTAGTCAATCCTAAAGGAGATCAACCCTGAAAATTCACTGGAAGGATTTATGCTAAAGCTGAAACTGCAATACTTTGGTCACCTGATGTGAACAGCCAACTCATTGGAAAAGACCCTGATGCTGGGAAAGACTAAAGGCAAAAGAAGAGGGTGACAGAAGATGAGATGGTTGGATGGCATCACCAAGGCAATGCACATGAACTTGGGCAAACTCCAGGAGATGGTGAGGGACAGGGAGTCCTGGTGTGCTACAGTCCATGGGGATGAGAAGAGTTGGACACAACTGAACAACAGCTTAGGCCAAGTACTCTAGTACCAGGATATACACACAAAATATTTGAATGACCCCAAGTATTGAGACCTGTGCAGACAAACAAAATGAACAAAGCCCTCGTGCCAGATTATCATATGACATTCAGAGTCCTTGCCAGCATTTCTGGGCATACCTGAAGTTGAGGAACTTGTGTGCTGTTATTTAGTCACTAAGTTGTATCGAACTCTTTTGAGCCTCATGGACTATAGCGGGCCAGGCTCCTCTTTCATGGGATTTCCCAAGGAAGAATACTGGAATGGGTTGCCATCTCCTTCTCCAGGGAATTTCCAGGATTCAAGGATGAAACCCACATCTCCTGCATTGGCAAGTGGATTCCTTACAACTAAGCCTTCAGGGAAGCCCAACCTGTGTGTATCGAGGTGGAATTTGTCGCAGCTCCTTTGAACAACTGTCCCAGTTAGGAACCATCAGTGTTCCTCCCTGCACTTTTCTTTCCTTATCTCAAGTGTGAATACAGTCTTCTTCCTCCTCACACCCTGGGGTAAAATTGTTACAATGCGGTTGTAATTACAGGCTTAAAGAAAGGTTTGAGGGGAAAAAAATAAAAATAAGCAAGGCAAACAAACAAAATCTTTAAACCCCAACAACCCAGTACTCCTAAAGTGCTTTTGACCAGGCCATCTCCACTGTGGGGACCGTTGGTAAGTCCCCAGCTGCTTCCATGTGCGTCTTTTCCTGCAGGGGCTTTCTCCCATCTTTTCACTGCCCAGAGTCCCCCGAAACACTGCTCCCTGAATTGTATCTCCCTTGAATAGCCAGGGGCATGTTAAAAAATTCTCGTACTTTATTATGCAAAAGAGTTTACTTTCCTTAGAATGTAACCTTTCTTTCTAACAAGTCTGGGGGCTTCCATTCACAATTAAAATGTGTCCCTAAACAAAAGTCTCCTCTATTTTCTTTCACACTACAGAATGCAAAAACATTTAGAGTTTAAAATATAATATTGTTGCCCAACTGTATGTATCTGCCTGCAATGCAGGAGACCTGGGTTCAATCCCTGGGTTGGTAAGATCCCCTGGAGAAGGAAAAGGTAACCCAGTCCGGCATGCTTGTCTGGGAAATCCCATGGGCAGAGGTGCCTGGTGGGCTATAGTCCATGGAGCCACAAAGAGTCAGACAGGACTTAGCAACTAAACAACAACAAATTAGATTCTGTTGTTTATAGATATACACACAGTTGAAAGTGAAAGTATTAGTCACTCAGTCATGTCTGACTCTGCAACCCCATGGACCCACCCGAAGTTGGAATAGTTCACTCCAGTAAAGAACTTTTACTTCATATTTTAATTATATTCTTACTGAGTATAGAATGCTAGGTTAACAGTTTTGTCTCAGGACTTAAAAAGATGCCACTCCTTTGTCTTCTTACCTGCATAGTTTCTGAAAACTTCTAGCTAACTCTCCTTACTGCTTTATCAGCATTCTCCTTCTCTTTGATGGGTATGTCTGCTTCTTGCCAGATTCAGGGTTGGTTGGCTGTTTTACAACTTCAGTTCTTTGATGGATTCTTTAAAGTCATGAATGTGCAGTGTGTCTGGATTTTTACTTATTGGAAGGATGGGAATGGCATTCTTTGCAACTTTCTATACCTCTGAGCTTAAACTAGAAGATGGATGGTTCACCTCAGAATTCCTCTATGTTCTAAAGTTACTCTTCTAGGAGTAATAGAAGTAATAGGGGTTTGGTGCCCGTTTGGACTCACTGATAATTCAGTACCCTTTGATATTTTTAGTGGAATGAGTATACTCTTGGCTAAGAACTGACCTTGCTTATGCAAACAATATATCTAAAAAACCATAAAGATTTGATCAGAACTTTGAAATATAGTGATAGAAGACCATCTCATAATCCCCTCAGAAAACACTGGGTCATAAGAAAACTCTATTATAAATATTTTCACTTATATCTATTCTAAGCCACCTTAGTCAACATCTAACTCCTCCATTTTTAAAGGGTTTTTTTTTTTTAATTTTCCCTTCTCATCTTAAAAGGTTTTCAGCCTTGTTTTGGAAAGTCAGAACATACAAATGCTTTCTAAATAGACAACAATACTACCCACTGGAGGAGATGCTCCTCTCTGACTGCTTTGCCAATTACTTCATTTATTTTGGGTGAGGAAATAGATCTGAATCCCTGCATGAGCAATTCCAAAAAAAAACACAGAATCTTTTATGTCTTCATATGCATACATACTGAAGATTTCTCACTGTTTTCTCAACACCCTTGTTTGCCTTCAAATATCCCTTCAGAGACTATCATTTCTGAGCAACATCTATGTCTCTCTTGATATGATTCATCTTATATTGAAAGGCAACCCTGATGGTAAATTAATGCTATGTACTGGCCTCTTCTAGAAAAATATAAATTGGGCATTTAATATTTTAAAGTATAAGGCAAAGATGAAGACCTGTAAAACTTGCTTTTGTTTTAAATGAATTTGTAGAAAAGATGATTTTTGTCATAGCACTGTGGTATTATTGCTTGTTTTTAGTAGTTGTAATACATTTTGTTTTTAATGTTCAGTGAGCCAGATTCTCTGAAGAGCTTAAATCCCAACCTAGAATGTTAATTCTCTGAACCTCCAGGGTATCATTTGGTGTGTAGCTCTGTGGCGTATGACTGCTGTAGTGCAGTCAAATAGTTGGCGAGGACTTAATAAATACTGTTGACTAACTTAAATTCAGGAGGCCACGGACAATAAACATGACCAAATCATGAGTATAGAAGCACTAACACCAACATAGAAATCCAGACTGCCATAATGGTAAAGGATTTGGGAGGATGACAGTCATGATACTAAGACAGTTTTAAGCTAAATGTCTTATTTCCAATCCCTGTGCTAATAATAGGGCTATCCCCCCAAATTCCATGTGTGTGGTATATGACCAATGTAGGCAATAGAAGGAACTTGGAAGCAAGGTCAGGGCTCTAACTACATAACCATTAATCATTCTTGGCCTTGACATAAAGGATTTTAATATCCACATAGGGAACCATTTGAACCATCAAGAACAACTTTTTCTAGCAATAAAAGTAAAGGATTTTTGTTAATCTGTTTATAATGGACCAATTCTATTAAAAAAAAATGCCTAAGGCTCAAAAGACTTGGTACAGAAGCATGTGACACAACTGTGGATCACACAACACTATTTGGGAATGTTTTTTGCTTTGCTGTTTTGGCTTTTTGTTCATTTTTATTTTGCAATGTGCTTTCAATACTGTTTTCTTATTTTACTCTTAAAAAATCATAGTAGATAGTGAGAGCATTTGATACTAATCTAATGATTTATGGTTTTCTCGACCTTCTTCTCCCACCAGGATGCAAAGTGGCAAAGCCAAGACTGTCACTCAGGAACTTATGGCCCATCCCTGGGCTGCCTTTGGAAGCACTGACCTTGGAAAACTATGTAAACACAGTGATCATTTTAACTGAAATCATTTTTTAACGTTCAAAACCCTTCCTTATAGATGGCCATTTTAATAATCCAAAATGATATTTAATTTAAAAAATAGAAAACTGCTTTTAGTTAAAACTAAGTGGCTTTCCTACAGCTCAACTCCAAAAGTACCATTTCACACCAGTCAGAATGGCTGCATCAAAAGTCTACAAGCAATAAATGCTGGAGAGGGTGTGGAGAAAAGGGAACCCTCTTACACTGTTGGTGGGAATGCAAACTAGTACAGCCACTATGGAGAACAGTGTGGAGATTCCTTAAAAAACTGGAAATAGAACTGCCTTATGATCCAGCAACCCCACTGCTGGGCATACACACTGAGGAAACCAGAAGGGAAAGAGACACGTGTACCCCAATGTTCATCGCAGCACTGTTTATAATAGCCAAGACATGGAAGCAACCTAGATGTCCATCAGCAGATGAATGGATAAGAAAGCTGTGGTACATATACACAATGGAGTATTACTCAGCCATTAAAAAGAATACATTTGAATCAGTTCTAATGAGGTGGATGAAACTGGAGCCTATTATACAGAGTGAAGTAAGCCAGAAGGAAAAACATAAATACAGTATACTAACGGTCCAGGTTTGATGCATGATGCTACACATGTATACCTGTGGCGGATTCATTTTGATATTTGGCAAAACTAATACAATAAAATAAAAAAACTAAGTGGCTTTCATAAGTAAACTTTTTTTTTTTTTTTCTGGAGTGATAAACTACTAATAGAAAACTCCACCAAATTATTACACTTTTCTTCACAACTTCACTTTGTTATAGAGCAATACTATCTGTAGGAGTCATTCTTTAATATTCATCATCAACTCAACAAAACTTCTCTCCATTTTTATGTATCTTTGATGTTTACATTGTGAAGTACAATGTATGCAATTATTTCTTGGATATAATCATTCAGAATTCAACTCCAACTTGCAATTGCCCAAAATGAAATAGCAAACACATCACATTATCAGGAAAAAAAAAAAAGTGGAGGTTTATTCCAAGGCAACAATGTAATGATTGACTCTGGCCACTGAAATTGTCATGCTATTGATTTTGCAGCAAATGGTGGCTGATCAGCCCCTATTCTTTGAGACCTATTCTCCATACTCATATCACTTAGACTTGGCTATTCTTATGCTATTGTTGATTACCCAAGACAAATTCTTTTTAACCACTCAAAAATAATCTATGTTTCTGCAACAATGAGTGTAATTGACAATCATGGCACATTATTCACAGTTTAAAATATCCTGCCAAAGAGGATACCCGGGATGCAAAGAACAAGTGCACAGGAGTGTAAGAGAGATAACTTCAGCATCCATGGAAAGAATTAAGGATTAAAGTGGGACAGGCTTGGCTGGTCAGAGTGGGGTGGGGAGATGAAATAATAAAAAGAAAATTACAAAAGTTATAAATTCAGTTGTCAAATATGCTCTTTGGAGTAGAGATCATATGTATCTTACTGGCCGTTGGATACCCAGAGGCTAGCAAGCATAGTTTCTAACACACTGTAGCATTCAAAGAAGATTTTTTGAATTTTGTACAGGAAGAACATAAGCAGGAAGGCAAGATTAATGACCAAAGAAATGGAACCTCTGAAACTACAAGGTCTCATTTCAGTTTATTGCTAATAAAGACACAAACAAGAATATTATTTTGGTTTGGCTTTGTATTTTGCACTTTTCAGAGCATTTTTACCAATAGTATCCCCTCTGACCTTTGGACTTAAAGAGAGACCGTAGAGAAAAATCCAGCTTCCATATACTTAACTTCATCAGGATTCTAAGCTGCTATAATTCTGTCAGTCTCACACCTTAGGTAGTGAGGAATACAGCAGAGAAAGGAGGCCAGTCTGGAAAGAAACCCATTATTTTTTACTTTAACCATAAAACCCCCAGAACAATCAGTCTTACAGAGTAATTGTGAGGAACAATAAATGTAGACATCTCTGAAGTGCCCTAACAAATGTATCATCCTTTCCAAATTTTTTTTCAGTCTCCTCTCTTCAAGTAGGCACCAATGGAATGAAACAGTATATTTCTCAGTTGGGGCCATTAAAAGAGCAGTTGCCTCCCAAAATTCAGCAGTGCAAAAGCACAACTGGAAAAAATTATTTTTCTTAAGTAAAAGATAACTTTGACTTACAAATTTTGGACATCTGAAGCCTTTCGTGACAAGAGAAAGAAATGATCTAGGAAGCCTCTGGGTATATTTCACCAAGTGGGCTCCTGGCTCTTGGAATCCAAACTGGGAAGCCCATTTCTAAGGGCTTTAAATTCAGATGCTAAGTAGTTCCTAGATATTCTGTGCCCTCCAAACAGCAGCACAGGATTTGTTTTCAGTTTTGAACAAACACAACAATTCTATCAAAAAATATAGGGAACATCAATTAAAAGACAGACATCTGGGAAGTGACAATTTTATCCAAGTGTGGAGCATCTAAAAGACTCCTAAGTCAGAGGACAGTCTCATCAAGAAACCAATCAATCCAGTTGAGCATAACATACTGTGAATCTCTCCAAACTGGTAGGAAGAAAATGATTCAGGGTACTAGGAAATTGAGCATTGAATGTAAATTACTACAAGAAATATTCTAATTTAATACATAAGAGAGTTGATTAATGAAGAAAAATTAAAATATATCCAGTTCATCTCTAGGTGAAAAGATTTATAAAAATTCATAAGTTCAGAGAATGCCAACAGAGATATTATAAGGAAATGTACTTTAGAGATTTTTAAAAAATAATCCCTAACTTAAAAATACACTATCACTATAGGAATTTCTATATGCCTCTCCCCTCATCTGTATCTTTACTTCTTACTCCTGGTGAGTATAATGGCAGAGGCATTAATAGAACAGGGTGGCTCAGATAATCAGGTCTGAAATTTACAAACCTCTAAAATGTTAGCTCAAATGGTAAGCCCACTGGAAGGACAAGGAACTTCGGAGATTTATGTTACTGGATTGGATATCAAGAACAAAAAATATAAAATAAGCAAAATGGAAATAGTAAAGGGAGGAAATATATTTTTGAGTAAAATTAAAATTATCCCCTAAGATCTATGAATTACTGATTAGAACCTCAGAAATCATCACTGAGTACCCACAACATAAAATCTAGAAAACAGGAAATGAAGAGAAACATGTTAACTGCATAATTTTCAGTGTTGTCTAGTTGAGAGAATATGCAGACTCTAGAAAATCGGTTGCCAATCTTTGGGCATAAATATAACAGTGACTTATTAGAATCATCCCTTAAAAATAAACAAATAAAGAATAAACCAAACTCATTGTTATGGACTAAATGCTGTGCCCTCCAAATTTCATATGTTGAAATCCTAACTACCAATATAATGATATTGGAGGTGTGGCCTTTGGGAGTAATTAGGATTAGATAAGGTCATGAGGTGGGGTCCTAATAATAGGATTAGTACCCTTATAAGAAGAGACACCGGAGAAGGCAATGGCACCCCACTCCAGTACTCTTGCCTGGAAAATCCCATGGATGGAGGAGCCTGGTGGGCTGCAGTCCATGGGATCGCTAAGAGTTGGACACGACTGAGTGACTTCACTTTCACTTTTCACGTTCATGCATTGGAGAAGGAAATGGCAACCCACTCCAGTGTTCTTGCCTGGAGAATCCCAGGGACGGGGCAGCCTTGTGGGCTTCTGTCTATGCACAGAGTCAGACACGACTGAAGCGACTTAGCAGTAGCAACTGGTCTTGCAAGCTATACTTGAACCCCTTTCGTGAGAGGAACTGGCTTCATTTCCAGGCATTTCCATTTGATCCATTTCTGGGCCAGATACTATCACTCTGCCCTATAGCTACAAAAAAGCATCTGCAAACCTCGAGATAGAATTTATCAAACAACTATTATGTGATAGATGTTTTCACCTCAGAATGATATTTTTTCTACCTTACAGATACAGACACTAAGGCTCAAAAAAATTAAGTAATCTCCTAATGATCAGATCTTTAAGCATCAGTGGATCTGGGGACTGATTCCACATCTCTGAACTCAACAACTATTTTCTTTTCACCACACCAGTGATCTCTAAACTATATTGATTTTGAAAACAGATGACATTAAAAAGTAAGTATAAATATAAATACTTATATATTCCTTTTAAAGCCCACTTTGGAGATTGCTGTACTTTATCACATTAGCTCCCTTATACTCGAGAGACAATAAAAAGCTAGATCAGTGAAAGTAAATTCATATTGAAAAATGCCGGAAACTAACATTCTGAAACAATGATTATTACTCTGAACACGAAGACTAGTAAGTCTACTACTTTAAAGATAATTTTCAACAGAACTACAAGCTTCAAGTGTTAAATTTTTAACCTTAGGAGAGTCATACTGTATTAATATTTCATTGGAGAAATGTCAAGGAAAACTTGAATCACAGATCTGATGCTGGGGTCACTGTAAATGGTTCCTTTCCTTTTGGAACCAATGGATTAAAAGAGTCAATAGAGTTAACTCAGGTCACTAATGGGGTGGGGTAGAGTCTTGACTACTGTAGCAAATTAAACTATTTAATTAAAAACAGAGTTGTTACTATAAGCATCTTTATAAAATTTTCTAACATATTCTAAAACTAAGATCATGGCATCTGGTCCCATCACTTCATGGCAAATAGATGGGGAAACAGTGGCTGACTTTATTTTTGGAGGCTCCAAATCACTGCAGATGGTGATTGCAGCCATGAAATTAAAAGACACTTACTCCTTGGAAGGAAAGTTATGACCAATCTACATAGCATATTCAAAAGCAGAGATATTACTTTGTCAACAAAGGTCCGTCTGGTCAAGGCTATGGTTTTTCCAGTAGTCATGTATGGATACGAGAGTTGGACTATAAAGAAAGCTGAGTGGCAAAGAATTGATGCTTTTGAAATGTGGTGTTGGAGATGACTCTTGAGAGTCCCTTGGACTGCAAGGAGATCCAACCAATCCATCCTAAAGGAGGTCAGTCCTGGGTGTTCACTGGAAGGACGGATGTTGAAGCTGAAACTCCAATACTTTGGCCACCCGATGTGAGGAGCTGACTCATTTGAAAAGACCCTGATGCTGGGAAAGATTGAAGGCAGGAGGAGAAGGGGACTACAGAGGATGAGCTGGTTGGATGGCATCACCGACTCAATGGACGTGGGTTTGGGTGGGTTCCGGAAGTTGGTGTTGGACAGAGAGGCCTGGCGTGCTGAGGTTCATGGGGTCGCAAAGAGTTGGACACGACTGAGCAATTGAACTGAACTGAACTATGTTAACTATTTTCTTTCTGTCCTAAACTGCTATGCTTTTCAGGTAGCAGGAGAAAAAAATCCTAGATGTCTACAACTAAATGCTGCTCCAGAGTAAATTAAGAGGCACCATGTAAACACATTGAGGCAGGAGAAGGCAAGTTTTAAATAGAGACATTCGTTGATCTATTACGATTCAGAATAGTAAGTAAAAATTAATCCTTTTTTCTATGTGGGATTTTCCTGCTGTGAAACTTATAGAAGAATAATAACTCACTAAGCCTCACTTTTCCAATCATTATTTTGAGATAGGATGGTTTTACACTAAAATGTAAAGTTCTGTAATTACCGTGTATGTGTCACTTGTTCAGTCCCATTAAAGCAAAAGTCAGAACAGCAAGAATTGTCCCTAGATTCAACAGATGACAAAGACACTTCCTGAGGTTAACAACACAGAGAGAAATCTGATCTATGCCCTTGATATATGGGCAAAGAACCAAAACCTGGGAGAAAATGTGGCCTTAAGCACCCCAAGAGGCATAAAACTCAAAGAAGTCATATAAGAACTTTAATTATATTTGCAAAAATAAAATGCCAGTCTAATAAGAGATGGCTTGAAAACTTTAAAAAGAGATAAATCCCTCATACCACAAAACTTGTAGAAGAATCTTCTACTTGTCATGGCCACTGGGGTCATGTCTCACTTTTGCACTGTCCAATGTCCAGTTCCTCCTTTTTGTATCTACGACTACTATAAATTATCCTCCCAAACTAGCAAAATGTCACTTAAAGTAAAAGTGGTTTGCTTATATTCTTATATTTAACATTTTTAATGCATCCCTTCCAAATAAAGGAAGAATTCAAAGCATTCATCATTAAAAGGGACACTGCACCAGGTCTTCAAAGAGAGGAGAAAAATATGAACACTGCTTTAAGCGCTCAAGAACAAATCAGGTGACTCTCATAAATAAAGATGGTCTTTTTTCCCTCCCATTTCGTGCACCTCAGGTTTTCACAATGACAGATACAAGATACACAGAGACATGCACGGAGGAGCAGAGGCCATTTTCAACACTTAGAACATTCCCTTTTATTTTCAAATGTCATAATGCCAAAGAAAAACATTCTCAGATCCAAAATCAAATTAATTCTTTAAACTTTCCTCACCCAAAAATGGAAAATATCTAAGTGTAGAATTTTGAACCCTGTTATGGCAAAGACTTAAGGAGCAGGGATGACATTCTTAAGCCAGTGCAAACTAAACTTTAAAAACTCTAAAGGGACAAGTTTTCACCAGGCAAAGAGTCTGGCTCTTTTCTCTGGTAACAGTAGTCTCTTGCTCAGAGTCATTTAATTAAGTGGGAGCACTTTCTTTATGCCAGTGGGTTTTCAAGAAGCTAAGAAGCAGTGAAATGAGAGCTATACTGTTCACATTTGGACAAATGTAGGCAACTCAGATTCTCTTAATCTTGGAAGCATGAGCCTTTCCACCAAAATGAAAATTTTTGCATTAAGCAAATATAAATAGGAAATCTCCTAGCATCATTAAGTACTCAGAGTTCATTAAAGTCAGAGTTCAATTAATCATTTGCTTTTAGAATATTTTTCTCCAAGAACAGGGAAATGTTTAACAATAAATTTTAAATTATCCAAAATATTCTCTTTTGCCTTTATACATTTTCTTCATATAGCATGTCTCTGAAATTTAATAAAAGAAAGAAGTATTATGTGAATGGATTGCTTTCAAATTTAACTTAAGAAAAACTCAGTCACAGGAAGACATTTTTGCAGTTTGGTAATTTGTATGCAGGTCACCGTCTATCACAATGAGAAACTGTGTGATAATAGAAGGAATTCCAGGCTCCATGCCGTGGCCCTTGATTCTACATAATAATCCGTATGTCTGAACACCAAAATAAAAAAACGAATCTGGACATTCCCTCAGAGTTTGTTGAATTTCCTGTGTTGGTTATTAAGCAAAGTTACTATTCAGTCCAAGAACAGGCATACTTCTGGGTGCATGCTCATTTGTTTTTAAAAACCCTACTGGGCACTATACTTCCTTCTCCATTATTCCTGCATCGCTCACCCTTAAAAGCTGGATGGTAATTAATCCTATAGAAAGAATTAACGATGGCCTTGGGCCATCACCAAGAATCACTGGTTGTAACACAAAAGCATTCCGTACTAAGAAACGTGTTTGCATTTATGGTTTTTCTAACGCGTTCAAATGAATGTTCCTACGTCATAACTACATCTGTTTGGATGCCTTTTCCCCCCTTGGGTAAATGAACAAAGGGGCCTGTTCTTAGAGCTTGCCTGATGGAAATTAACAGTCTACTTTCATCCTTGCCTTGTGTAGCTTTCTTTGAGTTGCTGTTTCCTCATGCTTTCTTTCATAAACTAGTAGAAATCTAAAAATTATCACTAATTTGGTACCTTAAGAACTCTAAGTGAATAACAATCTCCATCAAAAATAAAACAAAAAATTAAAGGAGGAGAGAGATTAGAGACATACTCCAGGGTAGAAAACTCATGGAAGTGATGACGCACTGATTAAGTGTTCACATTTCTCATCAAGTACGTGAACTTGCAGAATGTGATTGATTGATGTACCCTGTAATGTAAATTCATTTTACCCTTTTGGACTTGCCTGGGAAGTTTGCTATTCAAGACATAAATTTCTTCAGTTTCAACTTTTTATATTTTATGCATGCTTCTAAAAATCAGGGTGTCCGATATCTTGCCAGTGGGCATATACAAATGAATGGTAAGGTATATAAACCGGCTGAAAGAGAATTCCCATCAAATGTCAACCAGGCCACTGAGACAAACAAGTCTTCATTTGTTAATAAGCTGTGTACATTCAGAGAACTGAAAGTCAACCAAGGGTTTCTCACGAGTCTGATCATGAAAGCACAGTATTAAAATCCAAAAGAAAACAGCAAAAAGTTGTGGGTACACAGTTTTAGAAAATAAATGAAAACAAAATGTACTTACACTTTTGCTCCGGGAAAGCAAATCACAGGTATTTCTTTTCATGGTGGTGCTTTAAGTAATTTAAACAGGCAATAGTTGTTTCCAATGTCACTGCTCTCACTGCAACAATTATCCACTCAAAAGCCAATTGGCATTCTGAAGAGAAAGGCAAGGAAATGTTTAATCAAGTATATGAGTTACACATGCACTTTGAAATGCTGTCTTAGAGTGGGACAGTAATTCTTCAATTATTCATCAAAACAGGCTAAAATGGTGCTGTGTCTAAGCCGTAAAAGTACACACAAGCAACATTTCCAAAACAGCTTTTGTTAAATGTAAGTTAGAGATTTCAGGCACCATCTGTTTTTCATTAAATATTTAAGTCTACATTTCTAGTGGCTGAAAAAAAAAAAAAAGGTATGGTAGTCACAACCTAAAGTCACACGTATGAAATGAAGATGCATACTGACTTGGGTATGTCCAGATTCTGGCTGGTACAGCTAGGACTCCTCAGTTTTCCAGCTAGGGATCGCTAAAGTAGCTTTGTTCACTGCTGGAATCTTACCCACATCTGAAAGCCCTCTGACCACGGCATCATGGCCTCTTGTTTCACTAGCAATAATCTGCAGTACATGGAAGACATCCCAGTGGCTCTTCAGTGAATTAGTGACCTCCCTACCCATTCAGTTCAAAGAGGTTCCAAGGAATGCTTGACAGAAATTGTTTACCTAGTCAAGCAGCAACTATTATGTTAAGAATATTCCACAGCAGCTGCCACAAGAAAGACATGATAGCCACATTGCCTATTCTTCACTTCCACTAAGAAGATGATTCTGTGTTTTGAGCTTTGAAGAAAGAGCAAAGAGGATAGTTAAATGTGTTGTGTCCCATTTCTGACATTCAGCTATATCTGGACATAGATTAGAAGCTCATAGGGTATATTGGCATGTAGGCTGAAGTGCCTTTCGGGAAAGAAGCTCGCCTAAGCGAAAGAGGATGAGGCAGACAGTCCTGACCAAACCACAAGAACTCTGACATTGTAGGTATAGACTGATCTAACCACAGCATGTAATTCTATCACTTAGATTTGTTCTAAGCTTCTCAGAAGACTTATGTCTGAGGGTGAATGAAAACAGTAGCAGTGAACAAGGTCTGAAGGAGTTCGTTTTGGTCAAATGACTGAAAAATATCACAGGGCGGTGTAGTGTGAATTATACAATCAAAAAAATAATCAAAACAAAAAAACTATATGTACTTTTTAAAAAAACATATAAAACTAAAGGAGAGAGGACTCCAGGGTACACAGTCTATGTGGGCCTCTTGGGGGAGGCCAGCTCGCAGCAGCAGGAGAACCCTGCCAACCCCACCCAGTCCAACCAGTGGACAGGTTCCTTCACTTGGCAACCCACAGTATTGCTCTCTCAAGGCTCAAAGATTTGTTGGGACACATGTGAGTCACACCTCAAAATTTATGAAAATAAAAGGGAGATGTTTTTAAGGAGGCCAGAGACCCCACAACAGTACATTGGAGCCAGAATCAGAGAAATAGCATTTATTATTGCTCAGAATATACCTAGATACAACTTGGGGACCCAAAAGGCACCAAGGAAAAAAGTATTTTTCTGGGGTTGATTAAAATGCTTGCCTGAGATTAGAGGAAAAAGAAAAAAGTACAATCAAATGTGAGTGGTTGGAATAAATATGGTCACTTTGAATGTGAATGGATTTTTTTTAAGGGAGTTGGGGTTAGAAGGTGGAACAGACCCACAAATGCTAAGTTCTCAGCTACTATACCTCTGGGAATTTAGTCACTTTCAATGCTTAGTTATAATGCGAAACATTTCCTCAGTTCTCAGAAAATGTGAAATTATGTTATTCACCTAGATCAATTTAAGAAGTGAAGATAAATAATATAAACTGTGAACTAAATATTTCATACATAGGGAGGGAAAAAATCAGTAAAATTCTTTGGGAGGCTTACACACTGTATCAGAGAAAAACTCATTCGAAATATTGAATTATTCATTCAGTGTTTAATGAAAACCCTTAAGGGTAACCATGGAATAGTTGCCCCAGTGGACTAGTGACTCAGTGGTTTTAAATTAACTAATCAGTCAAATTTTTTAAAAAAGGATTTGATCTGATAAGGCTTGCTGAATTAATCAGGTTTTTAGCAAATTTGCCTTGACATATTTAAAGACCATCATTAAGAGATACTTTCCCTTAGGAATTTAGAATCTGTAGAAATCTGAATAGGCTTTCCACAATTAATAGGATTTAATTGAAAACTGACAGTAGATCCGATGACCTTTCTCAGTCTGCATATCTAAAGGAGGCAATATGGCCTTGTAAAAGAGTATGAACCTGGACACCAAATAGGTTAGAATTCACCTCTCCAGTGGAATTCTGTGCAGCTTGAGATAAGTTACTTAACCTCTCTGAGCTTTTTTCAGATCTGAAAAAGGGCTATAATAATATTCGTTTGGGTTTGAGTTTAAATGAACTAATGTGTATAAAGTAGTGTCTAGGACACAATGCTAGGCTCTCAACACCACCACCATCATCATCCATCATTACTAACTTTTTTCCTCTTAATATCAAATAGCAAGCAACCACAACATTTTTCCCTTAAAAGTCTAAAATCCTTCAATTAAAGAGTCTTAGGCAAATATACTATCAATTAAGTAGTAATGAATAAAATACCAGTTCGGGTCCCAGGAGTAAACAGAACACAATTTTACTAGGATCATTTAAGGAGGGTTACGTAAAGAGACCGTTTTAAAAGACGTGAATAGGACAGAGAAGTCCATAAAGTATGGTGAAGTAGCCAGAGCTAGCTGTAATGGAGTTTTTACCACCCCACGCTAAAGGGACAAGGAGAGGGATGGGTCAGTATTCCCAGACAATTAGCTGTCAGAGAATGGGCTGCCTTGAGAAGGAAGGTTATTGTCTGGGACATAGCTAGCCTCAGGTGACTCTGAAGGGCAAGAGATGAGGGAATAAATTTGATTACACTCTCCTCTACCCTTCTGATCCTGCTGGGACTTCCCACCAGCCAAGTGCAAGGAAGCCAGAGGGCAGAGAAAGCTGCTGCCTACATCTCATTGGCCAGCCTCCTGCCAGGCAAAGTGATTCCTAGGGTGGGGCAGGGAGGAGGATGTAGCTGAGGGGACAGGAAAGCTGTTCCACACAAATCTGATCTGCAGTCTATGAAGAAGATGGCACTTTTCTGCCATCTCATCTCAGCAGAAGAAAAACATCTATCGTTTATCTTTAATCCTTTCAACAACTCTTGAGGTAGATATTGTTATTAATCCCCATCACAAAGAAGATGAAAAAAATCAGCTTCAAGAAGTAGGTTGCCAAGGAAATAGCAGCAGAATCAGGATTCAAACCTGATTTGTCCAACTCCAAAGTCCAATTTTTTGTCTATCCTAATATATTGCTTTGCTGCCAAAATCATGGATCAATGCATTTCTTTAAAAATTGAAGTATAATTGATTTGGAGAAGGAAATGGCAACCCACTCCAGTATTCTTGCCTGGAGAATCCCATGGACAGAGGAACCTGGTGGGCTACAGTCCATGGGGTCGCAAAGAGTCAGACAAAACTGAGCACACAGCACGTAGTTGATTGGCTCAGATGGGAAAGAATCTGCCTGCAATGCAGGAGACCTGGGTTTGATCCCTAGGTGGGGAAGATCCCCTGGAGAAGGGAATGGCAATCTTCTCAAGCATTCTTGCCTGGAGAATTCCATGGACAGAGGAGCCTGGCAGTCCATGGGGTCACAGTCAGACACGACTGAGTCACTAACATGCCTACTTTCTCTATAGTTGATTTACAATGTTATATTAACTTCAGGTATACAGCAAAGTGATTCTGTTATAATACAGACAGATAGGTAGAGATGTATGTGTTCTTTTTTAGATTTTTTTTTCCATTATAGGCTATTACAAGATACTGAATATAGTTCCCTGTGCTATAATTAGGCTCCTGCTGTTTATCTATTTTATATATAATAGTGTGTATCTGTTAATCCCAAACTCCTAACTTATCCCTCTCCCCCTGCTTTCCCCTTTGATAGCCATAAGTTTGTTTTCTATGTCTATGGGTCTATTTCTGTTTTCTAAATATATGATATCACTTAGATGTAGAATCTAAAAAATGACACAAATGAAGCAATGCTTTTAATTTTCAACAAGTGGTAACCTCTGCAAGCATCAAAACTGAGCCCAAACCAAAAAATGTTTGATAAAAATAAATCTCCTCTCAGCAAGACAGTTATCTTAGCTCCTACAAATTCCTCCCTCAGCAAAGACAATGCAGTGAGGCAGCAGAAAGGCTTTCTCCCTCCAGGTGCAGTAAAACACCAATCAGGTTGGGGGAGACACACAGGCAATTTCATCACTAGAGGAGTTTTCACATAAAAGTTAATTAGGGAGAAGGAAGACTCAGCTCCAGCAGAAAACACACTTTAGGAAATAAAAATGAAGAGAGTAGCTAAGTCAGATAGTGGGTGTCGGCACATTCAGAGATGGAATCTGAGCTGGAGCACCAGGATAAATTTGGCTGCTTTGATGCAAGGAAAGGGAGTTAAGACAAGTTCTTTCCTGGAGACTGAGAATTTACAGAGTGGAAACACCTCACCTGTGAGCCTTCTCACCTGGGTGTCGAAAGAAATAGGTTCCACTTGTATCAGTGTCATATATATGAGCTAGACAGTGTTAGGAAAATCCCTTACCTTTTTATTTCCACAACCCACCTTATCAGGTTGCCTGGGGTGAATTTGATAATATCTGAGAAAGTTTTCTGGAAACTATAAAGTTCCCTGCAAATGTCAATCAATTCTATTCATTTAAACAACAAATGTGCCAATGCATTCCAAATATGAGTGGAAAGGGGTTCTAACTATTCGCAAATATTAGAGAGGCTATTAAAAGTATTTTATATGTTTCAGAGGAATTTTTTACATTCTTCATTTACCTCCCTTGGAATTAACATTTTTTTTCTTCTGCATGATAGTAAATATGTTTTGATTGCTGAATTATAAAGCTGCTGAAATGCATTAATTTAAAATATGTATTTATTGAGCATCTCATGTGTGTGGCTCACAGGTTAAAACGTCTGCCTGCAATGCAGGAGACCCGGGCTCCATCCCTGGGTCAGGAAGATCCCCTGGAGAAGGAAATGGCAACCCACTCCAATGTCTTGCCTGGACAATCCCATGGAGGGAGGAGCCTGATAAGCCACAGTCCACGGGGTCGCAAAGAGTCGGACACGACTGAGCTACTTCACTTTCACTTTTTCATATGTGCTAATCAGTTCAGTCAGTCAGTTCAGTCACTCAGTCGTGTCCGACTCTTTGCGACCCCATGAATCGCAGCACGCCAGGCTTCCCCATCCATCATCAACTCCCAGAGTTTACTCAAACTCATGTCCATCGAGTCAGTGATGCCATTCAGCCATCCCATCCTCTGTCGTCCCTTTCTCCTCCTGCCCCCAATCCTTCCCAGCATCAGGGTCTTTTCCAATGAATCAACTCTTCGCATGAGGTGGCCAAAATATTGGAGTTTCAGCTTTAGCATCATTCCTTCCTAAGAACACCCAGGACTGATCTTCTTTAGAACGGACTGGTTGGATCTCCTTGCAGTCCAAGGGACTCTCAAGAGTCTTCTCCAACACCACAGTTAAAAAGCATCAATTCTTCGGCGCTCAGCTTTCTTCACAGTCCAACTCTTATATCCATACATGACCACTGGAAAAACCATAGCCTTGACTAGATGGACCTTTGTTGGCAAAGTAATGTCTCTGCTTTTTAATATGCTATCTAGGTTGGTCATAACTTTTCTTCCAAGGAGTAAGCGTCTTTTAATTTCATGGCTGCAATCACCATCTGCAGTGATTTTGGAGCCCCAAAAAATAAAGTCAGCCACTGTTTCCACTGTTTCCCCATCTATTTGCCATGAAGTGATGGGACCGGATGCCATGATCTTCGTTTTCTGAATGTTGAGCTTTAAGCCAACTTTTTCACTCTCCTCTTTTATTGTCATCAAGAGGCTCTTTAGTTCCTCTTCACTTTCTGCCATAAGGGTGGTGTTATCTGCATATCTGAGGTTATTGATATTTCTCCCGGCAATCTTGATTCTAGCTTGTGTTTCTTCCAGTCCAGCGTTTCTCATGATGTACTCTGCATAGAAGTTAAATAAACAGGGTGACAATATACAGCCTTGACGAACTCCTTTTCCTATTTGGAACCAGTCTGTTGTTCCATGTCCAGTTCTAACTGTTGCTTCCTGACTTGCATATAGGTTTCTCAGGCAGCATGTCAGGTGGTTTGGTATTCTCATCTCTTTCAGAATTTTCCACAGTTTATTGTGATCCACACAGTCAAAGGCTGTGGCATAGTCAATAAAGCAGAAATAGTTGTTTTTGTGGAACTTTCTTGCTTTTTCGATGATCCAGCGGATGTTGGCAATTTGATCTCTGGTTCCTCTGCCTTTTCTAAAACCAGCCTGAACATTTGGAAGTTCACGGTTCGTGTATTGCTGAAGCCTGGCTTGGAGAATTTTGCTAGGCAGTGTACTAATTTCTCAGATGTCCACCAAATTTTCCAGATTCAGGGAGAAAGGATTCTGAGGATACAGTTGCCTATGAATGACCAAGGAATCTGTGTCTCCAATGTAATGTCTTCTCCACCTCATCAAGATAGATTTGTGTAGGGCGGCAGAAAGTAGACATAAAAGTGAAACCAGGATAGGTACCCTCTTTTCTTTATTAGATTCTAATCTAAAAGGAAAATACTAGAAATGGCACATATAAAAAAGTTTATCACTATAAAAGATCATCAAATGAACTGCAATAGAAACAAACTCAATTTATCAAAGAGCATGCACCAAAATATGTACAGGCAAGAAATCAGGAGGCAGCAATGCAAGAACTAAATGCTAAATCAGTTAAAAGAAAAGAAGCTCATCAGGGTATAAAAATTAGATTTTTCATGACAGTGTGAGTTGTCACCATAGCTCACAAGTACCTGCTAATTGGCACTTCCCACTCATATGGTGGATAAATTAGACATCTGCCTCAGTGTTCTTCTGCTAAGTCTGTAGTAGAGACAAAGGAACAAAGTAAACTTCTACTTTCCAAAGTTGTGAATTAAGACAAAGGATACCTTCTTGGTTCAGATTTAAACGTTACCATACTGGTTTCTTATTTATACCTCCTTTTTTTCTAGGGTAGCCTGTGAAGGCTGTCTGTTATCTGAGTGCCTGCTAGAAGCTATAGAATCTGAAATCTAGAAAGAGTTCACAGTGTAATGAGGAAACTGAGGTATAAGAGTGAACTTGATCTGCATAAGATCATAGAGCTACCTCCCTGGACAAGGCAGAAGTTAGACTGAGGCCTCTGCACTGTGTCCAGGGTTCTGCCCAGCTGAGGAATCTGGCTTGGGCTGGGGTTCTCTTAAAACTCACTCTATACGCCAACCCACTGGCCCCTCTCAGCGTGCCCAGCAAAGCTCCACAATTTGGTTCTTGCTGGAGTCAGAGCAATTTACTTATCACACAAGGATGGCCTGTATTACGAGGTCATAACTCCTGCTCTGGAGGGTGGGTCCCTTCAGTTACCTCTGCATGAACCTCTCCATTGAACCAGAGGAGCCAGGCGGTGTGTAATTCACATCTTTAATCTGACCTTGTCCCATACTCTATTCACAAAATGAACCATTGACCCTCATCTGATCCGTCTAATCATTCTAACACCTGAGCCACGTGGATTTCTATCTGCTATCCCTACATACACATCCTCAGGATTCTTCTGTTCACCAACTTTCTAAATCCTTCTATTTTTCAAAATCCAGCAAAAGGTTTTCCTTCTAATGACAATTTGCCCTGCAGCACCATGTCACGTAATTTTCTGCTTTCTCTGAATACTGACAATAAGGTCTTCATTGCACCACAAAATAATACACTCTTTCATTTCTTTCACTAATTGCTTTATAGGTTTAGTTTTTCCTCTCTCAACTGGGGGTTGAATAAAGTATATTTTAATGCCTTTTCTGCACTGAAAGTTATATGTTTATAAAATACAAATTCTAAAAGTTGAGAGTAATTCATTATTATTCCTTTTGCCCTTTTTATAATGTTGAACATAGTGTTGAATATTCAGCAACTGCTTAACAAAATATATTTTTAAAATAAAAGTATAAACCCATAAGAAAAACATGAGCATTTTAATTAATAACCAGTGTAAATTGGAAATAAAAATGTATCAAAATGTGGAAAATATTCAACCTCAGTATTTAACGAAGAGATGAAAATTAAAATCTCAAGGTTTTTGCTTATCTTGCTTACAAATGAGCTAATTTAAGTTTTTTTAAAAATAAAATATTTGATGATATACATAATAAAATATGCAATTCATATAGTGCTTATTGGTTTCAAAGTGATATAAGTTTTTGGAAAGGAATTTGATAATAAAGTACCAAAATCTATAATGGTGTTGTATATTTTGACATAGCAATTCAGGAATAATATGAAATATGGAAAGTACTTTATATGCAAAAGCATTCTCAACAATGCTAATTACAATGACAAAAATTTGGAAACAATTTAGATGTTCAATAATAATGGAATAGCTAAAGAAAATATGAGAAACCTCATGACGTACTATGCAGTTAAAAATAGATTTTCACAAGAGATTTTAATTACATGAGAAAATTCCCCTGCTATAATGTTAAATGAAAAGAGCAAGATTAAAGTTGTATATACAGTACGATCCTCTCTCATACCCCAAGCTCTCTGAGCCATCATAACTGAGCTTTCAAATTTATGCATTTGAAAGCATGCCAGATGACTCTACTCAGAAGATCCACAAGCATCTCAAACACAACATGTCCGTGTATGAACTCAACCTTTTTTCTTTCTTTACTCCCAAATATGTTTCTTCTTGCATCCTCTTCCTCTCAGTTAATGGCACCACCATCCACCCAGCCACAGCAGCCAAAATCCTGAGCCTCTCCCACTCCTTCTCACCCACGCTCAATCAGTGGTTGTGTCCTGCCAAGCACTTGGCAAAAATTTCACAGTCCTATCCTCTCTTTGCATGTTTCCCACCACTACTCTGAAAACTCTTTCAGAGTTTTACCTGCACCATGTCAGTTACCTTGTAATACGCTTTCTTGTCATCATCATCACCTGCTCATCCCTCCATGCATCATATTTCACTCGTTGGTTATACTGAGCCGCCTGTGGTTCCCCACGTACTCCATTCTGTTTCCCACCTCTGTGTCCTTGTGTTCTGGTTTTTTTTTTTCTTTTCCTCTTCCCTATATATCCATTTCCTTCTTTCTTTACTTGACTACTCCTGTTTCAAGACTCAGTTGAAATGTCATCTCCTCCTGGAAGAGTTTCCTGATTCTCTCTATTTCTAGCCCCACCCCCACTGCCAACTTGGACCCAGGCCTCTCCCTTCCACTTTCCATGTCTTCTGAACACCCCAAATGCATATTTGCCAAATTATACTGCAATGATCTGTGTCTCACTGACACTGCCATTCTGAACTCTATGAACCTTGAACTCTATGAACTCTATGAAACCTAAAAACATTTTGTGCTGTATATGTGATCACCACATAACATACACTCATATTTTTTTTCACTGAATTCTGCCAAATTGAACTGCTTCCCTTGACTAGAATTATGAGAAGGAAAGCACATTTTGTCTCTACACTAAAAAACACTTTCCTGTGTACTTTATCCAAATCCAAATCCATCATTCTATTGCCTTCTTTTCCCCAAAACAATAACAGCAGTCTCTCCTCTCCATTCACCAGACATTGGCTAGACACTTGTGGTATGCAATCAACTGTGCTATGGTCTAGGGATGCAAAGATAAATGTGATAAAAAATCACTCTCCACAAGAAGCTCACAGACTAGAGGGGGAGAGAGACAAATAGCACAACACAATACGTGCTCTGACAGAGGCTCAGAATAGCTGGTGTGGGACCCAGAGGAGGCAGAAAGTGATTCATCTGCCTCATGGCTTCAAAGTCTGTTTCCAGTTATTCTGCTCTTATGAACACTCTAAGTTATTCAAATACCACTTCATATACTGATGTTTTTCCCCAAGTAGAGAGAAAGGAATGTGGAAGTCAGGCCAAGCAGTTCCTTTCATCTCTTTGCATGTCTGGTTAGACCTTTCTCCCAGCAGAAGAGGCAGCTCTGGGACTCTATGCCCAGGACATGTTCTATAAATGTCCCTCAAATGATTTACAGATAATCACACTCATGTAAGAGAACAGAAGCCACTTTTGCTTTCAGCACAAATTTACTGTAAAATAATTGATGTTTTGCAAAATGAAAGGACACCCTTTGGCTCCTAAGGTAGCTCAGTGCTTCACTTCCAAGGGTACAGAAATGCCAAAATACCTATTCTTTCAATACCTCTCTTGACAGGTATTTCAAAACAGTTCAACTGAGTTGCTTGGCAGCAGATAAATGACCTCTTTCTAGGATTCCACGGCTGCAGCCTTTCCATGGCTGCTCCCTAAAATACCACACTTCACCCTAAATCCAAGGCCAGGGACTTTCCAATTCATTTCTCACAAATGCAGGGTCTGTTAGTGAGAATACCACCTAATTTCGTTTTAGCTTCCTGCTGCAGTAGGAAAGTTACAACAGAAAGAAGCTTCTTTTCAACAACTTTTCTAACTATACCCCTCCCATTGCCTCATTATGGTGCCCTTCCAGACCCGGGCGGTGGGAGGTGACTAGAGCGGTTTTGTCGTGTGAATCACAGGACAGCATCGTGCATAGTCTGCTGGCCTGAGGCCAGGAGGGAAGGAGCCTCTGGGACATGTCATTCTCAGCTAAATTATAACAGATCCATTGAGAGCCTCAAGACAAAACCCCCTGAGTCTTCATGAGGGAAAACAAAATGACTGCAAGACATCTTCGCAAAATCTCTGGTTTAAGCAGCTCACTACCTACAAAAGAAGGTGGAGTTCACTGGAGCACTGAGGCCTTTTGCTTTTTCAATATTTTCCTGCCCCATATCAGGGTAAAGTAAAAGTCTACCATTTGAGTACTTTTAAACTTGAGAAGCATTTGAATGGCATTGTCATGGAAGGCTATGGGATGAATGCACAGACTATAATATACAAATCATGCATTCCAAATCATAGTCAGTACTTTCTATCGTGAGATCAGCTCAACTCTAAAATATGAACAATTCTATCTCTCTAGTTAAAACAAGAAACACATTATGTAGATGATGGATGGATGGATTGATGGATGGATGGACAGAAAGACACATGAAAGAGAGATAGAGAGCTGGGGAGAGGGAGAACAGACTATCCACATCATAGATTGTGAATTCTATTATGTATAGCTTTCCAAATAGGAGCTTTAGAAATAGAACTCACATCTCTAAGTTTTAATGAGCCAGACACTACCAGTATGCTTCTCTCATAGCTCAGTTGGTAAAGAATCTGCCTGCAATGCAGGAGACCTGGGTTCCATTCCTGGGTCAGGAAGATCCCCTGGAGAAGCAAATGGCAATCCACTTCAGTATTCTGGCCTGGAAAATCCCACGGACAGAGGAGCCTGGCAGGCTACAGTCCGTGGGGTTGCAAGAGTTGGACACAACTTAGCGACTAAACCACCATCACCAGACACTATCAGAAGTTTCTTTTAAAACCAACACACCACTTTGTTCCTTAGTTGTTTTCATTCACTTAGCTATGAATCCTACCTTTTATTTTCCTGCAAAAGCTACACCGTGAACAATTCCCCTAAGACAAATTTGGTCAGTTTAGTTCAGTTGTTCAGTTGTGTCCGACTTATGTGACCCCATGGACTGCAGCACACCAGGCTTCCCTGTCCATGACCAACTCCCAGAGCTCACTCAAACTCATGTGCATTGAGTCAGCGATGCCATCCAACCAACTCATCCTCTGTCGTCCCCTTCTCAGCCTGCCTTCAATCTTTCCCAGCATCAAGGTCCTTTCCAATGAGTTAGTTCTTCGCATCAGGTAGCCAAAGTATTGAAGTTTCAGCTTCAGCATCAGTTCTTCCAATGAATATTCAAGACTGATTTCCTTTAGAATTGACTGGTTTGATCTCCTTGCAGTCCAAGGGACTATCAAGAGTCTTCTCCAACACCACAGTTTAAAAGCATCAATTCTTTGGTGTTCAGCTTTCTTTATAGTCCAATTCTCACATCCATACATGACTAATGGAAAAACCATAGCTTTGACTAGACGGAATTTTGTCAGCAAAGTAAGGTCTCTGATTTTTAATATGGTGTCCAGGTTGGTCATAGTTTTGCTTCCAAGGAGCAAGCGTCTTTTAAACTTTATGGCTGCAGTCACCATCTGCAGTGATTTTGGAGCCCAAGAAAATAGATTCTGTCACTGTTTCTATTGTTTCTCCATTTATTTGCCATGGAGTGATGGGACTGGATCCCATGATTCTAGTCTTTTGAATGTTGTGTTTTAAGCCAGCTTTTTCACTCTCCTCTTTCACTTTCATCAAGAGGCTTTTTAGTTTCTCTTCTCTTCTGCCATAAGGGTGATGTCATCTATGTATCTGAGGTTACTGATATTTCTTCCAGCAATCTTGATTCCAGCTTGTGCTTCATCCAGCCCGGCATTTCACATGATATACTCTGCATATAAGTTAAATAAGCAGGGTGACAAAATACAGCCTTGATGTATTCCTTTACCAATTTGGAACCATGTCCGTGTCCAGGTCTGTTATTTCTTGACCTGAATACAGATTTCTCAGGAGGCAGGTAAGGTGGTCTCGTATTAGCATCTCTTGAAGAATTTTCCACAGTTTGTTTTGCTCTACACAGTCAAAGGCTTTGGCATAATCAATAAAGCAAAAATAGATGTTTTTCTATCATTCTCTTGCTTTTTCTATGATCCAACAGATGTTGGCAATTTGATCTCTGGTTTCTCCACCTTTTCTAAATCCCACTTGAACATCTGAAGTTCATAGTTCATGTACTGTTGAAGCCTGGCTTGGAGAATTTTCAGCATTACATTGCTAGAGTGTGAGATTAGTGTAATTGTGGGATAAGTTTGAACATTCTTTAACATTACGCTTCTTTGGGATTGGAATGAAAACTGACCTTTTCCAGTCCTGTGGCTACTGCTGAGTTTTCCAAATTTGCCGGCATATTGAGTGGAACACTTTCACAGCATTTTCTTTTAGGATTTGAAATAGCCCAACTGGAATTCCATCACCTCCACTAGCTTTGTTCATAGTGATGCTTCCTAAGGCTCACTTCACTTCACATTCCAGGATGTCTGACTCTAGGTGAGTGATCACACCACCATGGTTACCTGGATTATCAACATCTTTCTTGTATAGTTCTTCTGTGTATTCTTGCACCTTTTCTTCATATCATCTGCTTCTGTTAGGTACATACAATTTCTGTCCTTTATTGTGCCCATTTTTGCATGAAATGTTCCCTTGGTATCTCTAATTTTCTTGAAGAGATCTCTAGTCTTTCCCATTCTATTGTTTTCCTCTATTCGTTGCACTGATCACCGAAGAAGGCTTTCTTATCTCCCCTTGCTATTCTTTGAAACTCTGTATTCAAATGGGTATATCTTTTCTTTTCTCCTTTGCATTTAGCTTCTCTTCTTTTCTCAACTATTTGTAAAGGCCTCCTCAGACAAGCATTTTGCCTTTTTCTATTTCTTTTTCTTGGGAATTGTCTTGATCACTGCCTTCTGTACAATGTCATGAACCTCCATCCATAGTTCTTCAGGCACTCTGCCTATCAATCTAATCCCTTAAATCCATTTTCACTTCCACTGTATAATCCTAAGGGATTTGATTTAGGTAATACATGAATGGTCTAGTGGTTTCCCCTACTTTCTTCAATTTAAGTCTGAATTTGGCAATAAGGAGTTCATGATCTGAACCACAGTCAACTCCCAGTCTTGTTTTTGCTGACTGTATAGAGCTTCTCCATCTTTGTTTGCAAAGAATTAATCAATCTGATTTCAGTATTGACCATCTGGTGATGTCCATATGTAGTCTTCTCTTGTATTTGTGGAAGAAGGTGTTTGCTATGACCAGCGTATTCTCTAGGCAAAACTCTATTAGCCTTTGCCCTGCTTCATTTTGTACTCTAAGGCAAAATTTGCCTGTTACTCCAGATATCTCTTGACTTCCTACTTTTGCATTCCAGTCGCCTATGATGAAAAGGACATCTTTTTTGGGTATTAGTTCTAGAAGGTCTTGCAGGTCTTCATAGAACCATTCAATTTCAGCTTCTTCAGCATTACTGGTTAGGGCATAGACTTGGATTACTTGTGATATTGAATGAATAGAGATCATCCTGTCATTTTTGAGATTGTACCCAAGTACTGAGTTTTGGACTGTTTTGTTGACTATGATGGCTACTCCATTTCTTCTAAGAGATTCTTGCCCACAGTAAGAGATATAATGGTCATCTGAATTAAATTCATCCATTCCAGTCCATTTTAGTTCACTGATTCCTGAAATGTCTATGTTCACTCTTGCCATCACCTGTTTGACCAATTCCAATTTGCCTGATTCATGGACCTAACATTCCAGGTTCCTATGCAATATTGTTCTTTACAGCATGGGACTTTACTTCCATCACCAGTCACACCCACAACTGGGCATTGTTTTCACTTTGGCTCTGTCTCTTCATTCTTTCTGGAGTTAGTTCTCCACTATGCTCCAATAGCATATTGGGCACCTACCGACCTGGGGAGTTCATCTTTCAGGGTCATATATTCCTGCTTTTTCATACTGTTCATCTGTTCATGGGGTTCTCAAGGCAAGAACACTGCAGTGGTTTGCCATTTCCTTCTCCAGTGGACCACTCAGAACTCTCCACCATGTTCTTCCCAACCCAGGGATCGAACCTAGGTCTCCTGCATTGCAGGTAGATTCTTTATCAGCTGAGCATCAAGGGAAGCCCAAGAATCCTGGAGTGGGTAGCCTATCCCTTCTCCAGCAGATCTGCCCAACCCAGGAACTGAATCAGGGTCTCCTGCATTGCAAGTAGATTCTTTACCAGCTGAACCACAGGGGAAGCCCTAAGACAAATTACAACTGAATTATTTTAAGACTTAGTAATACTATTGGTTTAGATTATAGGGGATACAATTAGAATTTAAAGAAAATAAAATAAAATAAAAAGAGACTGGGGCAGTTGGCAGAGCATCACACAGATTTGACTGAAAGCAGTTATATGAAAGCTTTCTAATGAGGCTTCAATAAAAACAACTTTTATCCTAGCACCCTGTAATTCAGTATTCTCAAGCTATCATTTCTTCTTGATTATCAATTGCTATCCAAGGACTCACTACCTGCAGATTTTATAAACAAAAGAAAAACAAGAAACAAAATGAAAAAGTTTGATGTTAACTAAAATAAACATAAGGAATAAACAAGGAAATCAACATAAATAAGAAATCAATGACTAGGAGTAAAAAACCAAACCAATAGGTTCTCTGGCTCTTACAAAGTGACAACCCATTATCATCTTCGAGGGAATGAGCCCACTACGGTGGGGTCACTAACATGCAGACAGTGAAAACTGTATGCTTCTCAACTCCAGCTTCTCAATGTTAGCTGGAGCCAAGGAACAAACAAATATTTAATCAACAATAAAGAGTAGTGTTTTTTAATGTTGAAATGAAAAGAAGCTAGACAATAAATTTGGAATTTTTCTCTCCAAAAGTTTCTCTGTTCTATCATTTTATTGTGGGCATTAAAGGTTATAAACAACAAAGTTAAGATCTATTAAGGCAGAGATGATAATACTTTTCTGCCAAGAGAGTCATTTTCAACATTTTCTGTCTCTTTCATATTCAGGATTATTTGTAGGAGATAGAATCAAATCAACCCTTGAGTAGAGTGCCAATTTTTTTTCAAGCAATTTTCATTCTTATGAAGAGAACTTTAGCTCACTTCATTTCAAAAGAAGGAATTTTAAGATATTACTGAAAGAAAAAAAATTACATTAGAAAACAAAAGGCAACTTACTGAATGGGAGAACATATCTGCAAATGATACATCTGATAAGGGGCTAATATCCAAAATACATAAGAAGCTTATACAACTCAATATCAAAAAACACACAACCTGGTTAAAAAATAGGAAGCGGATCTGAATAGACATTTTTCCAAAGAAGACATACAGTTGGTCAACAGGCATGTGAAAAAGATGTTCAACATCACTAATTATCAGAGAAATGAAAATCAAAACCACCATTAGATATCACCTCCTACCTGTTAGAACAGCTGTTATCAAAGAGACAATAAATAACAGTGTTGATGAGGATATGGAGAAATGGGAACCCTCCTGCACTGTTGGTGGGAATGATAACTGGCACAGCCACTTGGAAAACAATATGGAGATTCCTCAAAAAATTAAAAATAAAACTAGCATATGATCCAGCAACTGTATTCCTGGGTATATATGCAAAAAAACACGAATTTGAAGAGATACATGCACTCCAATGTTCACAGCAGCATTATTTACAATAGACAAGATATGGAAGCAACCTAAGTGTCCATCAACAGATAAATGAATAAAAAAGATGTGCCACGTACACACACACACACACACACACACACACACACATATACACACACTAGAGTATTACTCAGTCATAAAAAAGAATAAAACTTTGCCATTTACAACAACACTGATAGACCTGTAGGGTATGCTTAGTGAAATAAGTCAAAGACAAACACTATATGGTTCCATTCACATGCAGAATTCATATGCAAAATGTAAAACAAATGAATATAACAAAACAGAGTCACAAATACAGAGAACAAACTAGTAGTCACCAGCTGGGAGAGGGAAGAAGTGAGGGGCAAGATAGGAGAAGCAGATTAAGAGGTACAGACCATTAGGTATAAATGAAATAAGATACAAGGATGTAATATACAGCACAGGCAATATAGGCAATATTTTATAAAAAACTTTATATGGAGTATAATCTATAAAAATGTTGAATTACTGTGTTGTACCTGAAATTTATATATTATAGATCAACTATATACATCAATTTTTAAAATCTAAATAAAATAGATGTTTATTCAGAGATGAAAAGGAAAAGAGCAAAACAAATCAGTGCAACAGTAAGAATCTTGGAATTAGTCATACTTGGATGCAAATTATGTTTTGGTCATTTCCTAATATTGTGGCCTTGAGGACTCTATTTAACCCATTGGGATATTAAGTTCATGGTTAATATAAATATAACTGCTGAAACCCACACTGCAGGGATAGAGTGTAGATTAAATGAGGGGCTGATAGGTCAGCACATACCAAACACTATACCTGGATCAGAGGAGGTGTTCCTTCAGCGTTAGCTTCATTTTAATTTGTTTGTCCTTTACACTGAGGAAGAAAGCACCATTTTTTTAAAGGAGGCTCAGACTTTACTGATGTTGTAAAACTGTTTCATTAAAAATGGACTCTGTCCAGGATTATTATTCTGCAGTCACACTGAGAGGAGCTCATTCTTACACTCAAGAGCAGCACAAGATTTAATCTCTAGTTTCTAAGCTCTTCCATGGCCTTCTGCAGGGTCAAACGAGCATTTCAAGCCTTATATCCAGGGCTTTGAAATTTTCTGCTGTTTACTTCTTTAAGTACTCATCAATGAGTTTCAAAATGAACCCTATCACTTTTATCGACAAGAAGTTAATTGCAAGCACCCACTCTCAACTGTTAGCAGCTTCCAAGTGTTTCACAAATTTGAAAGGCTCTGAGTATAGAGAAAGGACAAGCAGAGAAGCCTGAAGCAGGGAAGAAAATGCCCCTCAGTTCACCATGATCCCCACGATTACCCAATAGTTTGCTCAGAACTTGGTTGCTGTAATTGGAGCCTGTGCTGAATCGTCACTATTCATGTGGTACCCATCTGGCACCTGAAATTAGATTCTGTTCCCTCTGCATTCATAATGGTGATAAAGGATGGAGCTACATAACAGAAAAAACTTGTAAAGATTATTTTGCTAATAGATGAATTTCTTAGCCAAGAAAAAGGAAAATGGCTGTTTCTTTTCTAAGGATGTGGTTTATTGGCTCAATTTTCTTAAAGGGCAATGATATTTGGGAAGCTGGAGTTTTATCTTTAAAAATCTCTCTAGGTCACTGAAGGAGTAATGTAAGCCAAAGTGTATAAACTGCAGAATAAAACCAAATTTAATGTCTGATACCTAAGTAACCAAGGAAAAGAAACTTGGAGTTAAAAGGCTCTTCAAGTTTCCAGCTTATAATCTCATACCATGGCTTATCACACCATATTTCACTGTACCATAATAGAGATATTGTAATTAACCATCCTATTCTTAAATATTACTAGGAACTCAAGAGCCCTTAAGCCACTACATTAGACATTTTTTTTTTTTTTTTTTTTGCCACTTCTTGAAGCCTGCAAGATCTTAGTTCCCAGGCCAGGGCTTGAACCGAGGCCCTCAGCAGTGAAAGCACTGAGTCCTAACCACTGGATGACCAGGGAAGTCCCTAGATAGAATTTTTAAGAAACTTTTTTTGCGGTGGTGGGGCTGGGGGGAAGGGGGCTGTGGAGAGGAACTGGTTTATCACTTATGTGCTGTACTTAGTCACGTCTGACTCTTTGCCACCCATGGACTATAGCCTGCGAGGCTCCTCTGCCCAAGGGATTCTCCAGGCAAGAACACTGGAGTGGGTTGCCATGCCCTCCTCCAGGGGATCTTCCCAACTCAGGGATCGAACCCAGGTCTCCCACATTGCAGGTAGATTCTTTACCATCTGAGCCACCAGGGAAGCCCAAGAATACTGGAGTGGGTAGCCTCACCCATCTCCTGGGGATGTTCCTGACCCAGGAATCAAACCAGGGTCTCCTGCATTGCAGACAGATTCTTTACCAGCTGAGCTACTAGGGAAGCCCTTATCACTTATATTTAATATTACTCACTATTACAATATTTCAGATCCTTAAAAACTTAATTATTATTATTAACTATAAAATAAGTATTATTGGCTATTCAGCTATTCAGATCAAACTACCCTGGCTCTTCTACTTACTGTATGACTTTGGGCAAGTTACCTGTCCTCTGTGTATCTCTGTTTCTCTGTTTGTAAACTAGAACTATGATATCTTGCTTCAAACCATTATTGGAAGGAATATAGAATGCACAGAGGTAAAGTGCTGAAAACAGTGACAACACACAGTAAACTCTCACTAAGGTACATCATCCTCATATTTATTACTCTTAGGAAACTATGATTTGTTTACAGTGAATGTACAATAAATGTGATAGGGACCATTGTTTTGAAAATAATAATCTAGTTTTTGTATTCACTCTGTATCGTGTTGCTCTGTAGTTACCTGTTCATTGAATCCATAATTTTAGTCTCAAATAGCTAATGTCTTGCTTGATGAAGGCCCACTGATGTCAGAAGCAGGTGGACACTCACTGTTAATATATTTAGTTAACAATATCTTTAAAGTGCTAATTAGTGAGTCTAATAGAAGAGAGCATAAATATTGGCAAAAAGGGAGGCAAATCTCTAATTATGTGAAAATCATAGAAGTTTTTATTTGAAAGACTCCCTCCAAAATAAACTTGTTAAAAAAGAAACTAAAAAAAAAAAATGCTTAGTAAGTGTGTTAGTTGTGTGTTAACTGCTCAGTGGGCTGTAGCCCACCAGGCTTGTCTGTCCATGGAATTCTCCAGGCAAGAATAGTGGAGTGAATTGCCATTCCCTTCTCCAGAGGATCATCCTGAACCACGGATCGAACTTGGGTCTCTTGCATTGCAGGTGGATTCTTTGCCATCTGAGCCAGCAGGGAAGCCAGCTAGTAAGGTGGGTTGGCTACTAACCAGTGTTTTCCTATATACCAACAACTAGAAGTATAATACTGCAAAACAAAAACAGCCTATGAAACTGGACACTATGATTTTAGGGATTTTGTTTGCATGTTCATTTACAAAGGTACAGGGGATATGTGGAGGAAAAATATATAAAACTTTCTTTTTTTAATAATTTTTTTGTTTTGTAGTGAGATATAGCTGATTACAAACAATGTTGTGATAGCTTCGGGTGAACAGTGACGGGACTCAGCCACACATACACGTGCACCCCTTCTCTCCCAAACTCCCTCCCATCCAGGCTGCCACAGAACTCGGCCATAGCCGAGTCCCATGCACTAAACAGTAGGTCCATGCTGGTTATCCAGCTCAAATACGGCAGTGTGAAGGACATAAAAGAGGACACAGCTAACAAACAGAACGTTTCTGAAGAAAGAACGTGCAATTCCAATCATGTGCAGTTCTAACCTGAATTATTTATCTATTTGTTTACATTTAAATGCTTGTTACAGAAAGTTTCACAAAAACACAAAGGCAGAGAAAACACGATCATGAACCTCAGGTACTCATCATGCAGCTAGACAGTATGAGTGAGTTTCCATTCTTGCTTCATCCATCCTAACACACGTTCTGCACTATACTTTCCTGCTTGCACAATTTACGACATCATATAAATAAACATGTAAATATACGTTGAAAATGTGGTTGAAATTCCCTAGGAAAATTTCTGAAAAATAATAATAACAAAGGAATTTTTATAATAATCAAAATAATTTATCCTGGTACCAGAGTAAAAGAAAGACCAATGGGAATGAAAATAAAAACATATACAACTGTATATCATACACATATTTGATATTTGATAAAGGTAACATTTTTCTTTATCCCCAGTGTTTAAAGCATAGGTTACTCTATCATTGGGTTGGGACAACTTGATAATCATTTAGATATAAAATGTCTTCATCTCAGGCCAGAAAATATTCCAGATGAATTTAAGACTTAAATGAGAAAGATAAAGCCATGAAAGTAGTGAAATTGAACATTTGTAAACATTTTATTTAAGGGTACAGGAGGTCTTTTGACATATCATATGTACTAGACTTTATGTACTTTCTTAAGTGCATAAATTAGGAATAAAATGATGTAACTAATTTTGAAAAAAAATATATATGTAAAAATTTTTTAAATAGATAACATAGACTAGGAGAAATCACAGTGCATTTTATAGATAAAGTTACAACATGAAGAACTCTTAGAAATCCAAAAGCAAGCCAGAAGGAAAAACACCAATACAGTATACTAACGTATATATATGGAATTTAGAAAGATGATAACAATAACCCTGTGTACGAGACAGCAAAAGAGACGCTGATGTATGGAACAGTCTTATGGACTCTGTGGGAGAGGGAGAGGGTGGGAAGATTTGGGAGAATGGCATTGAAACATGTAAAATATCATGTATGAAACGAGATGCCAGTCCAGGTTCAATGCACGATACTGGATGCTTGGGGCTAGTGCACTGGGACGACCCAGAGGGATGGTATGGGGAGGGAGAAGGGAGGAGGGTTCAGGATGGGGAGCACATGTATACCTGTGATGGATTCATTTTGATATTTGGCAAAACTAATACAATTATGTAAAGTTTAAAAAAAAAAAAAAAAGAAATCCATAGGAAAAATAACTGCTCAGTAGAAAGACAGACAAAGAGCATGAAAAGGCAAATTCACAAGAAGATAAACTTTTAAAGTAACATGGAAAAAAATCAACTTCACTAACAAGCACAGAGTAAATAGATAAAATAAGAGATGCTCTAGTTTGTCCATTAGATGGTACATTAAAATAAAAAATAACACAGAATGTTGGAGCACTCATTTACTGCTGGTGGGAATATAATCAGTACAATATTTCTAGACAGATTTTTGGCAAATATATCAAAAGCCTGGTAAACACACATACCCTTTGAATCAGCATGAGACAAGGATACAGAGATGTATATGCAAAAATAATGATCAAAGTATTGCTTGTAATAGGAAAAAATGTGAACAAAGTAAATATTGAACTACAAAGGATTATCACAGTTAATATTTCTATAAATAGCAAAGGAATATTTTGAAGCTATTAGAAATAATGATGTAGATGTATATATAAAGATGTTCATGATAAAACTACCAAGTGAAAAGCACAGCTTACTAATTGTATTTATAGTATTTCTATGTCAGTAAGCAACTCCAGGAGATAGTGAAAGACAAGGAAGCCTGGTGTACTGAAGTTCATAGGGTTGCAAAGAGTTGGACACGACTTAGTGACTAAACAACAACAAATTTCTGTGCTATGCCTGTACATACACAGAAAATAATCTGGAAAGACAGATATCAAAATATAACAGTGTTTAGGTCTAGAATTACGGGAGATTTTCACCTTTTGTTTCTGTGCATAATGTGATCTAATTATTCTGCAGTGAACATGTACTATTTGTCTTATAAAATTAAGTAATACAAAAGTACATATGGTTATAGCACTAAATATAGTTTGCAGCTAGATCAAAATGGTTGGAGACACAATGATCATGGAATTCCTTCGTCAAAATTGGGTGGATGCTTCTAATAAGAGAGGTAAAGCAGGTTTTCCATGACTTGACAGGAGACGGGATATTTCAGATTGTGAACATATATGCTTTGGCTGCTGTGAAATATGAAGCAGCTTTGAAATTCAAGTATAATCATGGAAATTCAAACTCACAGTCATTACAGTAGTTCTCTTGAATACTAACAAGTAAATGAAAGAAAGTAGTATTGAAAATAATACATGATAACATGTTTATGTGAAGTGAAAGTCACTCAGTCGTGTCCAACTCTTTGAGACCCCATGAACTATACAGTCCATGGAATTTTCCAGGCCAAAATACTGGAGTTGGGGAGCCTTTCCGGAAACTTCTCCAGGGGATCTTCCCACATTGCAGGTGGATTCTTTACCAATTAAGCTTTCAGGGAAGCCTCAACACATTTATATAAAAGCACAATTTTTTAATTTGTCAATCATCATTCCTAAAGTGAGCATTAGTTTACACATTTCTGATACAAAGTTTCATGAATTGAATTAACTGTATATGAAATCACTTGCCAAGAAATTTCTGTAAATTCAAAGAAAAGAACAACCAGTAGAGAAAAGCCAAAGCAATTTGTTTAACCCAAGTGGGCAGAAAGCCTCCAGGTGCCATATGCGCTCCCCACAGCCTTCAAGAACCTTGATCAGCCAGAGCCTGGTTCAGCTCTGTACCCAGGAACAATCCTGTTTCCGATTAAGAAGAACTTAAAGAGCTTTGTATTCATGGGCAATGAGAGAGAGAGAGAGAAAACACATTTGAGTGGCAAGTTCTTGCCAGACACGATGTTATTAGTTTATATCCATTACTCCACTTTCAGAATCTGTGGAATAGGTGGCATTTCCTATTACATTTCTTAGTAAATGTAAATAGTAAATGCAATTCCTATTACATTACATTTACTCTGCAGGTGTAAAATCAAGCCTAAGACAAATGAAGTGATTTCCCCAAAGCATCACAAAGTAAAAGTGTGAGTCAAATTCATTATCTTTTTGGCTCATTGTTTTATGTCCCTTTCAAAAGGCTAAAAAGACAAATCTGATTTGGTTACTCTGTAGCAGTTGGAGAGGGCGTCCCAGGTGGCACAGTGGTAAAGAATCCACCAGGCAATGGAAGAGAGTCAAGAGACAGAGGTTCGATCCCTGGGTCAGGAAGATCCCCTGGAGAAGGAAATGGCAACCCACTGCAGTGTTCTTGCCTGGGAAATCCCATGGACAGAGGAGACTGGCAGGCTACAGTCCATGAGTCGGACATGACTGGGCACATATACACACACACAGCAGTTGGAGATGGGCTAGCCTGGAGTTTCAGCAAACAGATTTTTGAGCCAGAATATCTGGGTTCAAAGCCCACTCTGCCACTTGCTAGATGTGTGACCCTGCACATGCTTCCAGACCTTTCTGTGATTGTTTCCTCCCTTGAAAATGGGGGCAATAAGAGTACCTGCCTCACAGGTAAGGACTGATGGATAAGTGTTAAGGTGGAGAAAGGACTTGGGACTTACCCTGACAAATACTAAGCATCAGTAAATGTTAGCTATCTTTATCATTGTTTGTGAGGTTTTTGTGGCCACTTCAGGTTCCATTTTCAGCAGCTTGCCTTTTCCTTATGCACCCTCTTTCTTGTCTCCCAGCTTTCTCCCTGCCAGCTCCCTAGGACTCCAAGTCTGATCCCCAGCTCAGTGGCTCAGTCCCTGCACACCAGGATCGCCTGCACTTAGGCTCTGTCTTGAAGTGCTCTGCCAGCCTGTGGGGGGCACGTGGGTGCCTCTTCGGGACCTTGGCTGTGCCACCTGCTACTTGTCACCCCCTCTCAGTACACTGCTTGCAAACTGGCAGAACATCCTTCTGTTTCTACCACTGACAGCCACCCCTCACCTTGGAATAGATTCAGTTTCCAGGCTGGCAGTACAAATCTTGAAAATGTTTCCAGTCAGACCCACTACTGTCCACTGGCCTTAAGCTCTCCTTCAGAGAGGAAAAGAAAAAGCTTCTCAAATAAGAGATTACGGCCCCTCCCATCTCCAAAGTACCCTTGAAAAGAGTGCAAGCTAGGAATTACACATGCACTTCATTTTTTAAATTGTACGAATGGCACGGTGTTTTACTTTTGCCACTAAGTGAGGCATCTCCAAACAAGGTATGATTCTGAACAAAGAAATTATGTCCAAGTGTTTTTGGAGACAGGGCTTCTTTCTGTCTGCTGACCTTCTCAGCTTCTTTTGTTTCTGCCAAAACACATTCCCTGGCTGCCTGCACTTGGTCAAAATCATGGCCAAAAAGAAGGATTTGCAGCGTGACACCTGATTTGAAGTCACCTGGAGATCTTTCATCACTTTGCCACCTCTAATCTGATGTTAATGAATGCTTAACACTGCCTCAAAAGTTCAAATCATTACAGATTAATACTCCCTCAAGGAAGCAGCAAAGTATTGGCTGCTTTTTGGTTGGCCAAAAAGTTCATTTGGTTAGTGAATATGTTGTTCAATACTGTTCTTGGCGAAAATGAAAAATGTGTTTTATTTGTATTTAAAACCAAATGAACTTTTTGGCCAACCCAATATTTTCAGCAGCACAAGGCCACACAGAACAGTAAAATTCTGATCTTTCAAAGGACAGACTTCCCAATTTTTACTAGTGCCCCAGAAATGGAACAATGAATTCTTTGGCCTTGCCATTCATCCAAGGTTTCTTATGCTTTGCTTTCAAATTTTTAAATATTTGCATTTTCATTTTGCTTTCTGAAGATGTATGCTTTATATCTACACTATGCCTTTCAACCAAGGTTCTCAAAACTACTTTATACCAACATTTCACAGTGTGAAAGTGAGAATTCAAATTTCAGAGATAATGAAAGACAAGCAAAATCTTCTAGTGATTTTTTGAAACTATATCTATACATAGGATGCAGAGAGCCAATAATAGATGGGAAGGAACCACTGTTGGAGAAACTACATTTTAGTCTGTCCTAAAATGATGCCTTGATTGCTGGCAGGACTCAGTAAATATTCACATTAAAAAAGCAAGTATTTGTTGAGCATCTCTTAATGGTGCAAAATCTCTCTTAATGTGCAAAATCTACATTTTAGTGAGAAAAAATATATAAAACATAAATCTCTTTAAACGCTATCTTGTTCAGAGAACAAGGCTGAAACTAGAAACAGTTATGAAACAAGACTGAAACTAGAAACAATTACAGAATACTACGTCGGGAAGATCCTCTGGAGGAGAGCATGGCAACCCACTCCAGTATTCCTGCCTAGACAATCCCATGGACAGAGGAGCGTGGAGGGCTACAGTCCATGGGGTTGCAAAGAGTCAGACATGACTAAGCAACTTAGCATGCATGCATAGTCTATAATTAGACCTTAATAAATATTGTGTGGTATAGCTAACAAGTAAAAGTAATTAAGAAAAGAAAAATGAGAGAAGTTGTTGAAGGCTAGGGAAATGAAGAAACAGAGAGTGTAGTTTTCAAGCAGACTTTATAAAATGGCAAGTGAATAAGTGGACAGAACAGAAAAAGGAGAGGCAATCATTCCTGAAAGGAATAGCATTGGGGAAATAGTAAGTCACTGTAGGCAGGGCAGAGACTAGTACACAACTGTACAATGGGGGAAGGGTGGCAGTTAGGAAGGAAGGCAGAATGTCTTCTCTACCAGAACACATTCGTTACAGGGAGTAAAGGAAAATAACCTGGGATCACTATATGAAAAAGGAGCTTATGGGGCATTTAGTACAAGTTGGGCTTGATCTAGTAGGTAACTAATGTACTCCTGGCAGATGACTAGCAAGGCAGGGCCCTGCTTTAAGAAGTATGTTCAGCCAACAGAAGATGAATAAGTGTGAGATGATCTAATCCATTGGCTTGTTTTCTTACAGAGGTCCTTATTTTACTACATTAATTGGATGTAGGCCTGCTCTGTCATTACCTCTGAAACCTTCAGGGATTGCAAAGAAATTCAGAACCTCAGTTCCCACAGGAATAATAACATCTGTGAAAGTGCTGCACTCAATATGTCAACAAATTTGGAAAACTCAGCAGTGGCCACAGGACTGAAAAGGTCAGTTTTCATTCCAATCCCAAAGAAAGGTAATGCCAAAGAATGTTCAAACTTCCACACAATTGCACTCATCTCATATGCTAGCAAACTAATGCTCAAAATTCTCCAAGCAAGGCTCCAATAGTACGTGAACCAAGAATGTCCAGATGGTCAAGCTAGACTTAGAAAAGGCAGAGGAACCAGAGATCAAAGTGCCAACATCCATTGGATCATCAAAAAAGCAAGAGAATTCCAGAAAAACATCTGCTTCATTGACTACATTAAAGCCTTTGACTGTGTGGATCACAACAAACTGTGGAAAATTCTGAAAGAGATGGGAATACCAGGCCACCTTACCTGCCTCCTGAGAAATCCATATGCAAGTCAAGAAGCAACAGTTATAACCAGACATGGAACAACAGACTAGTTCTAAATTGGGAAAGGAGTACATCAAGGCTGTATATTGTCACTTTGCTTATGTAATTTATACACAGAGTACATCATGTGAAATACCAGGCTGGATGAAGCATGAGCTCGAATCAAGATTTCCAGGAGAAATATCGATAACCTATGTTATCGATAACCTATCTGTTATCGATATGCAGACATGCAGATGATACCACCCTTATGGCAGAAAGTGAAGAGAAACTCAAGAGCTTCTTGATGAAAGTGAAAGAGGAGAGTGAAAAAGTTGGCTTAAAACTCAACATTCAAAAAACTAAGATCATGGCATCCTGTCCCATCACTTCATGGCAAATAGATGGGGAAACAACAGAAACAGTGACAGGCTTTATTTTCTTGGGCTCCAAAACCACTGCAGATGGTGACTGAGGCCATGAAATTAAAAGATGCTTGCTCCTTGGAAGAAAAGCTATGACCAACCTAGACACCATATTAAAAAGCAAAGGCATTACTTTGCTGACAAAAGTCCATATATCAAATCTATGACTTTTCTATTAATTATGTGTGGATGTGAGAGTTGGACCACAAAGAAAACTGAGCACCAAAGAACTGATGCTTCTGAACTGTGGTGTTGGGGAAGACTCTTGAGAGTCCCTGGACTGCAAGGAGATTAAACCAGTCAATCCTAAAGGAAATCAGTCCTGAATATTCATTGGAAGAACTGATGCTGAAGCTGAAACTCCAAAACTTTGGTCACCTGATGGGAAGAACTGACTCACTGGAAAAGACCCTGATGCTGGGAAAGATGGAAGGCAGTCTGAGAAGGGGATGACAGAGGATGAGATGGTTGGATGGTATCACCGACTGAATGGACACAGGTTTGAGAAGCTCTGGGAGTTGGTGATGTACAGGGAAGCCTGGCGTGCTACAGTCCATGGGGTCGCAAAGAGTAACACATGACTGAGCAACTGAACTGAACTGATCAAGTATGGGACTTCCATACATTAATTTGTATTTAAACAAATATTTATTGAGTAAGTGCCAGGCCTTGTCCTGAGTGCTGGGAATAAAGCAGTGAACAAAAAGAAAAAATCTCTACTTTCATCTATCTTATATTCTAGGGGGAGAAGACACATAATATGTTAACATACAAATAACCTAACTAAACAATTAATGAGCAAGCTATAAATATATTTTGTAAAATGGTGACATGCAAAGACAAAAACCAAACATGTATGAATGACAGTGATTGTAACATAGAATGGCTAAGAACAGACTCTCTGAAAAGATAACATTCAAATAAAACCCTGAAGGATGCATGGGAGTGAGCCTGTAAGCATCTGACAGTAGCTGGTGTATTTGAAGCATAGTCAGGGTAGCTGGTGCCAAGTGAGCCAAGGGGAGAGGAATGGAGGTGAGTTCAGAGAGGTAACAGTGTATGTAGTTAGCACCTTGTAAGGCATGCTACAGGCCTCCCAGATTGCCCCACTGTTAAATAACAATCCAGGAGGCATAAGACATGAGGGTTTGATCCCTGGGTTAGGAAGAGCCCCTGAAGGAGGGCACGGCAACCCACTCCAGAATGCTTGCCTGGAGAATCCCATGGACAGAGAAGCCTGGCAGGTTACAGTCCATAGGGCTGCAAAGAGCTGGACACAACTGGCACACACACAAGGTACACTACAGCCAGTCTCTGGGTACATGGCTCTTGGAGAGCAGAAGAGAAGAGCAGGACACTTGCTGGCCCTTGGAGGAAACAGAAAACAGCACCAAGCTCCAACCCAGCAGCAACCTGCTTCGCTCTTCCAGGGCTGCTCCTTTTAAATGCTTTCCTCCAACACCCAGCCTCAGAATCCCCCTTTCCACAGCATACCAGGAGGAAACAACAGTGAGAGATATAATCAAGGAAAAATACAGTCATCATAGTAGCACTGAACATCCATTAGTGGATCAAGTGCAGTCTACAAACTAGCAGCAGTCCCGACCACCCTTTGAGAACCACTATCCTAGCCTGGCAGGACACAGCAGGCAGGAGGTGCCAAGAAGGACAGAAGGTGCCAGCAAGGGCAGATGGTATCTGCAGGAAGCGCACTTCACGGGCAGCCGATGATAAGCACAAAACGGTGAAAGAAAAAGGAGCTTAAGGTTTATAAATTAAAAGCAATTTCTGAGCTCCTCCCCTTTCCATCCACTGATATAAAAACCAGGCTGTTTGGAATGACTGCCTGGAATAAAAATCCTTGCTGACAACCTCCATCTAGAGTCAGATCACATTGCCAGAAACTGTGAGAAAGCCTTCCCCCCCCCCCCACCAAAGCAAAGCATTTTTCTTAATTAATGTTAGTGGCCTAGACATCTGGTTTGCTCCCGGTTCTACACTAGAACCTTTATACTTTAAATAATTAATAAGGAAATTCCCAGTGATATATAGCTCCCACCCCCACCACCCCACCCCCTCCTCCATCATTTTCCAGAGACAACAACCAAAGATCATCATACTATGGAAACATTTAAAACACTGCCATGCCACTGTTTGCTTTCTGGGCAACCATGAGGATTTTGCTAAAGCTTCCTGTTGACAATTTTGGCACTCACCTTAAAAACAAAAACACTAGAATCCTGTCAACATTTCAACCTAGCAAACGATTGTTGCTGGGCATTAAATAAAGTAGAGGAACAACCCATGTTGGTAATGTCACAATGCCACAGCATGGTGAAATATCACCATTACCATATGGCAATTTCCTCTAAATCCTTCTAGGGCCAGATTTTTTTTTTCACCTTACAATGCAGTTTGGACATAGCACTTATTTTCTGGGATATGTTTAGAGGTTACCACACCTATACTGTCAGATAGAGAGCTAGAAAAAGAGGGAGAGAGAGAGACCTTGAGTGCAGGCATAAACTGGTTGTATTTTTCAATTATCTTGAACCTAATGAAGTGTTCAAGTTGAGAACTTTCCTGCACTAATTACTTTACTTGAGAACTTAATAAAAGCTACCATAACATGATCAGAAAGCTTGCTAAGTAATTAAATTACTTATGTGTAAGTAATTACTTTCCTACTTTTGCAGCTATAAGGTAAAACAGACTCAAAACAAAAGAAAATGCACATCAGCTCAAAATCTTATTTCCCTAAATACGAAGTGGAAGTGGAAATTTTGAGATCCTACTGACTTAGAATGCACAAATGTCAGTTTATAAGCTGTGAAAAAAATTGTAACAGTACTGTCAGTTTCCTTAACTGCTCAACCAATGTACCCATTCTGATGTTCAGTTCAGTTCAGTTGCTCAGTCATGTCTGACTCTTTGTGACCCCATGAATCGCAGCACGCCAGGCCTCCCTGTCCATCCCCAACTCCTGGAGTTCACCCAAACTCACGTCCATCGAGTCAGTGATGCCATCCAGCCATCTCATCCTCTGTCGTCCCCTTCTCCTCCTGCCCCCAATCCCTCCCAGCATCAGGGTCATTTCCAATGAGTCAACACTTCGCTTGAGGTGGCCAAAGTATTTGAGTTTCAGCCTCAGCATCAGTCTTTCCAATGAACACCCAGGACTAGTCTCCTTTAGGATGGACTGGGTTGGATCTCCTTGTAGTCCAAGGGACTCTCGAGAGTCTTCTCCAGCACCACAGTTCAAAAGCATCAATTCTTCGGTGCTCAGCTTTCTTCACAGTCCAACTCTCACATCCATATATGACCACTGGAAAAACCATAGCCTTGACCAGATGGACCTTTGTTGGCAAAGTAATATCTCTGCTTTTCAATATGCTATCTAGGTTGGTCATAACTCTTCTTCTAAGAGTAAGTGTCTTTTAATTTCATGGCTGCCATCAACCATCTGCAGTGATTTTGGAGGCCCAAAAAATAAAGTCTGACACTGTTTCCACTGTTTCCCCATCTATTTGCCATGAAGTGATGGGACCAGATGCCATGATCTTAGTTTTCTGAATGTTGAGCTTTAAGCCAACTTTTTTACTCTCCTTTTCACTTTCATCAAGAGGCTCTTTAGTTCCTCTTCACTTTCTGCCATAAGGGTGGTGTCATCTGCATATCTGAGATTATTGATATTTCTCCCAGCAATCTTGATTCCAGCTTGTGCTTCTTCCAGTCCAGCATTTCTCATGATGTACTCTGCATATAAGTTAAATAAGCAGGGTGACAATATACAGCCTTGACGTACTCCTTTTCCTATTTGGAACCAGTCTGTTGTTCCATGTCCAGTTCTAACTGGTGCTTCCTGACCTGCATATAGGTTTCTCATCTGATGTTCAGTTCAGTTCAGTCACTCAGTTGTGTCCGACTCTTTGCGACCCCATAAATCGCAGCACGCCAGGCCTCCCTGTCCATCACCAACTCCTGGAGTTCACTCAGACTCATGTCCATTGAGTCAGTGATGCCATCCAGCCATCTCATCCTCTGTCATCCCCTTCTCCTCCTGCCCCCAATCCCTCCCAGTATCAGAGTCTTTTCCAATGAGTCAACTCTTCACATGAGGTGGCCAAAGTACTGGAATTTCAGCTTCAGCATTAACTCAACCTAAAAACAAAGTTTCAGTAAAATTGCTAATCATGACAAGTTAAAGCAATTTTCAGGGTATTTTAAAATCTAATAATTCTGGCAAAGAGAAACTGAGAACTGAAAAAATTATATGTAAATCCTCAAGCTTTTCATTTACCTCAAAAAAGAGATGTTCTTTAAAAAAAAAAAAAAACAGAACCCACAAGCTTTTTAATCTTAAATTTAAAAATAAGAAAAATACAGTGTCGTAAAAATTATAAATATCAAATTTAATATTTGAAACAGCAGGGACTTCCCCTGGTGGTCCAGTGGTTAAGACGCCCTGCTTCCACCCCGGGCCAAAAAGAAAAAATTTAAACAATTAATTAACAAAATAGGTAACAAATACATTAGGTTCTTAAAACAGGGAAAACCAAACTGGATTCCATTAACAAGCATATAAAATTACCTACTCCTCCCAATTAAAGGTTTTCCCTACAAATTGACTATTTGAAAACCATTCCAGGCTTCAATACAAATAGTTCTTGGTATAGTATCATTGGGTAATGTGTACATATAGTATCATTTTTACATTTCCTTTGCTTTTTCTTGTTTCCCTTCTTTTACAGAAAAATTAGATTTTTTTTTCTTCTGTAATTAGATTAGAATTCGATTACAGCGCTTGTCCTTCTAGGGGACTCAAGTGTCAGTCCGGATTATAGCTCGGCCTCGGTGGGCCTAGCCCAGTTTCAGTTCGGTGCTTCCCTCTCGAACAGCTGTGTTTCTAAGCGATGACGCTCGCCACAGCTGCGCGGCCGAGCCTCTGCCCAGCGGCCCAAGCTGAGGAGCCGAGCAGCGCGCAGCTGGAGGGGCCGAGCGCGCCCGCCGCTTTCGCGCCGATTTGGTCCTGAAATCACCGAGCCCCGTCGCTCTGCTAAAAGGACAGAGCACTCCCAGCATGGAAACAATTGCGCAGACCAATAACAAAACCGCCCTTCCGGAAAACACTGCACCTAATATAATTCTCTGCATTGGGGACCTCTCAGCAAAAGCCCTGGGGGGCATTTCTCTTCCTGGGAGGTTGAAGCCGCAGGTGCGGACTCGCATCGTTCCTGCGAGGCAGCAAAGACAGCAACCTTCATTTTGCAGATAGGAGAACCAAGGTACCAAGCAGCCTGGTCACGGGGGACGGATCCAGAATCCATTTCACATGGCACAGATCTCTGGGTTGTCCTGAAAGGAAAGCTACCTCCTTTAGAAATTGTGGGAGGAAGGGGGAATATACACATGTGTCTATGTATGTGCGTATATGTACGTGTGTGTGTGTTCAGTCGCTAAGTCGTGTCCCACTCTGTGTGTGTACATGTATGTAATGTTCACATTTCCTGTTATTATGGTAAGCTCTTTCCCCAGATTTGCCACCATATATATACTAAAAGGTTGAAAACAGAAAAGATGGAATTAGAAAAAGAAAGAATTAAAAGAAAATATTTATTGTGTAATGTAGGTGCTTCCCCGCCCCCAGCTCTATATGCATGGTCGTTTTTTAATGTAGTTCTTAGATTAGCTACTTGGTTGGAAGTCACATCACCGACCTGGATCATGAAGTATTTAATACTAGTACACCAAAAACTCAATAAAACTGAGTCTTGTAACATTTCCTAGGAACTTCTTTATTTAACAGTCCCTGAAATTGTATGTAGGCTACCTTGGACTCCATGATTAACTTTCAAGGCATGAAATTTATTTGTGTTTGGGGGGCGTCAGAGTAATTGAAACAGGCTCACAAATCCGTAACCTCCCAAAGCATTACTTGTAGAGGAAAGATGTCATTATGTATTTTTAATGTATGTAGAAACTATTATCATGAATTTAAAAAATGAATTCATTTTTAAGTGTCATTAAATTCATAGTGGCTCTTTGTCATCGTATATTTTTCAAGTGATGCATTCTAAAAACATAATTACTCTCATGTAGAACTGTAGGCTAGACTTAATGACACACTTCTAACAGAATATAGATGATTTATGAATTCTGAGACAAACCTATTTAACTTTAACCCAGCGTTGCCCAGTCAGAGACTGGTGAATTTGCCTGTGTGGCATCCCTTTCTCCTATTTCTGGATACAAAACCATAACTTCTGATGATTCTCTCAGGGAATCTTTACATGTTTTGGACAGGGCAGAATCTATGCTTGGGCTTCCTTAGTAACTCAGTAAAGAAACCATCAGCAATGCTGGAAACCATGGTTTGATCCCTGGGTTGGGAAGATCCCTTGAAAAAGGGAACGGCTACCCACTCCAGTATTCCTGCCTGGAGAATTCCATGGACAGAGGAGCCTGGTGGACTACAGTCCATGGGGTCGAAAAGAGTCAAACACAACTAAGTGACTTTCACTTCACTTCACTTCACCAGCTGGGATGGGCATGTAGCCCAGGCCTGACCAATCAGAACACCCTATGGCAATAGCTGGCAAGTGATTGATGCCCTGAAAGTCATGACCCAGGACAGACTATTCAATGTCTTCCCTAAGAAGAGGAACTAAAAAGCATCTTGATGAAAGTGGAAGAGGAGAGTGAAAAAGTTGGCCTAAACCTCAACATTCAAAAAACTAAGATCATGGCATCTGGTCCCATCACTTCATGGGAAATAGATGGGGAAGCAGTGGAAACAGTGTCAGACTTTATTTTTGGGGGCTCCAAAATCACTGCAGATGGTGACTGCAGCCATGAAATTAAAAGACGCTTACTCCTTGGAAGGAAAATTATGACCAACCTAGATAGCATATTAAAAACCAGAGACATTACTTTGCCAACAAGGGTCCATCTAGTCAAGGCTATGGTTTTTCCAGTGGTCATGTATGGATGTGAGAGTTGAACTGTGAAGAAAGCTGAGCACCTAAGAATTGATGCTTTTGAACTGTGGTGTTGGAGAAGACTCTTGAGAGTCCCTTGGACTGCAAGGAGATCCAACCAGTCCATTCTAAAGGAGATCAGTCCTGGGTGTTCTTTGGAAGGACTGATGCTAAAGCTGAAACTCCAATACTTTGGCCACCTCATGCGAAGAGTTGACTCATTGGAAAAGACTCTGATGCTGGGAGGGATTGGGGGCAGGAGGAGAAGGGGACGACGAGGATGAGACGGCTGGATGGCATCACCGACTCGATGGACATGAGTTTGAGTAAACTCTGGGAGTTGGTGATAGACAGGGAGGCCTGGCGTGCTGGGATTCATGGAGTCGCAAAGAGTTGGACACGACTGAGCGACTGAACTGAACTGAAGATTTGATGTGGGAATCCTGGAAGAAAGAAAGAGCCTCTTCTTCTTTTGGGATCACAAATTGTAAGCAATAGATAAGCCTGGTTTCCAGAGTCCATTTTTTACCTGGTTTCATGGAGAGAACTTTCATGACAATGATCCAATACAGAGAGCAGGAGAGCAAAGCCAAAAGAGGGAGTGATAGAAAGGCTTAGCAGGCGATGCCAATTAAGCACCTGTTGCTAGATCTGTCCCCACTGGATTTAAAATTGTGAGTTAATTAAAATATTTTTGCTTAAATTACTCCAGGCAATGAAGTTTTTGCCTAATATTGGAGGTAAACACAGGGTTTGTCACTGAAAAGATCTCATTAAAAAAAATGATCAAAAATTGAAAACCATTGATGATCACTGCACTAAAGCATTTTCACAGTTATCTACTTCCTTCTTCCTAAGCTTTTTTCTTTCCCTGGTAGCCACAGTGCCACTGTCTTCATTCTTCTCCTAACTCTGTGACCATTCCTTCTTTGTCTCCCTACTTGTCCCTGCAGTGTGGCTGTTTATATTTCTGTTCCCAGCTGTTTCTCTTCTCTACATATTTTCTCATCTAATTTCACCCATCATATGTCCAGTAGACTTGATGAATTGATCCTCAGCATCCATTCCAACCTCTTCCAAGAGAGCCCTTCCACAGAAGCTGGAAAGAAAAAATTTCAAAATCCAGTTCCCTTGCAACAAGAATTCTGAATACATGCTAGGTTCTCCCAGTCTGATAGGCTCCAGTGAAATATTTAGAAGACAAATGTGAAGCAAGGCCTAGTTTCCTATTGTTCTTGCTGTTGGCAAGTGGGGTATGGAAATATAGGGGTTTTGGCAGCAGTGTCCCTGGGGGAGATCACTGTGCTGCATGGAGAGCTGTAACAGTGGTGGAGGTGGTAACCTCCTGTTCCCAGGATTGCAGCCACATTGCGAGTTCTTGAACTCCAAATCATCAGTGGCAGCTTCCTAATGCTTCACCACCATCCTCTTGGGACCAGTTGGACTGTCTTGTTCTGGAAGTCATTTCTGGAAGCCCATCTCTCCAGCCCTACCACTGTAATTCTAGAAAAAACCAGAGCGAGTGTTTGCCGCCCAATGTCTCCAGAATTCTCCGTGTTGACAACAGGGTCAAACAAAACATCTTGTGAATAGCCCAAACTCCATGCATTATGCAGCTGCTACTTCTCAGGCTGGCCTCATCTCCTGCCAGATTCCTCTTTGCCCTTTCACACACTAACAAGCCAGCCCTCCTTATCATTTGCATATGATCCTCTGTTTTCTGTCATCTCCCTCTCCTCCTTGATTGCCTGAGAGATGTCTATGCAGCCTTCAGAGACTCCTCCAGAGAAATTAGGCATCTGTTGTAGAATATCACAGCACTCTATGCTCAACATTTTTGCAAAAATCATGTTAGTGTATTATAATTTTTGTTTTCATGTTTATCCTTCAACTATCATTGAAATTCACTGAGGGGATAAGTAGTGAATTTTTCTTGGTTTTCCCAAGCCTATCATAATGTATGATACTTAAATGAATGGAATGGGAATTAAAACCTCCCTCAATTTATGAAAAGTTGCAGAGGCTTAAATACTTTTCCTTTCAGCTCCATCTCCTGGGAGAAAAAAGATCAGAAATAAAATTTTTCTACTTTGAAAAGACAGTATATACATATGAAAACTTTATAACTTGTTAAAGAGCTTCAAGAAAGCCCTCCAATGCCAGCCAGTACTACTAAAAACCAAGGAAATTAAACTATTTCCTCAAGCCCTCTATTTCCCCAAGTCCATGCAACCTGGATTTTTCTCTGTGACCCAGTCTGCTTTCCATTCTCTCCCTCAAGTTCAGGGAAATGAGACAAGCTACGGTGACAATCTCTCTCTCTCCTGTTATTCTTCATGCTTTCTACTTTGTGTACTCAAATAACTTACAGAATTATTTTTTAAACCAGATTTAAAGGGAGATGACCTAAATCAAATCCCTTATGATTATACAGTGGAAGTGAGAAATAGATTTAAGGGCCTAGATCTGATAGATAGAGTGCCTGATGAACTATGGAATGAGGTTCGTGACATTGTACAGGAGACAGGGATCAAGACCATCCTCATGGAAAGAAATGCAAAAAAGCAAAATGGCTGTCTGGGGAGGCCTTACAAATAGCTGTGAAGAGAAGAGAAGCAAAAAGCAAAGGAGAAAAGGAAAGATATAAACATCTGAATGCAGAGTTCCAAAGAATAGCAAGAAGAGATAAGAAAGCCTTCTTCAGCGATCAATGCAAAGAAATAAAGGAAAACAACAGAATGGGAAAGACTAGGGATCTCTTCAAGAAAATCAGAGATACCAAAGGAACACTTCATGCAAAGATGGGCTCGATAAAGGACAGAAATGGTATGGACCTAACAGAAGCAGAAGATAATAAGAAGAGATGGCAAGAATACACAGAAGAACTGTACAAAAAAGATCTTCATGACCCAGATAATCACGATGGTGTGATCACTGACCTAGAGCCAGACATCCTGGAATGTGAAGTCAAGTGGGCCTTAGAAAGCATCACTACGAACAAAGCTAGTGAAGGTGATGGAATTCCAGTTGAGCTATTCCAAATCCTGAAAGATGATGCTGTGAAAGTGCTGCATTCAATATGCCAGCAAATTTGGAAAACTCAGCAGTGGCCACAGGACTGGAAAAGGTTAGTTTTAATTCCAATCCCAAAGAAAGCCAATGCCAAAGAACGCTCAAACTACCGCACAATTGCACTCATCTCACACGCTAGTAAAGTAATGCTCAAAATTCTCCAAGCCAGGCTTCGGCAATATGTGAACCGTGAACTTCCTGATGTTCAAGCTGGTTTTAGAAAAGGCAAAGGAACCAGAGATCAAATTGCCAACATCTGTTGGATCACTGAAAAAGCAAGAGAGTTCCAGAAAAGCATCTATTTCTGCTTTATTGACTATGCCAAAGCCTTTGACTGTGTGGATCACAATAAACTGTGGAAAATTCTGAAAGAGATGGGAATACCAGACCACCTGATCTGCCTCTTGAGAAATTTGTATGCAGGTCAGGAAGCAACAGTTAGAACTGGACATGAAACAACAGACTGGTTCCAAATAGGAAAAGGATTTCATCAAGTCTGTATATTGTCACCCTGTTTATTTAACTTATATGCAGAGTACATCATGAGAAACGCCAGACTGGAAGAAACACAAGCTGGAATCAAGATTGCCGACAGAAATATCAGTAACCTCAGATATGCAGATGATACCACCCTTATGGCAGAAAGTGAAGAGGAACTAAAAAGCCTCTTGATGAAAGTGAAAGTGGAGAGTGAAAAAGTTGGCTTAAAGCTCAACATTCAGAAAACGAAGATCATGGCATCTGGTCCCATCACTTCATGGCAAATGGATGGGGAAACAGTGGAAACAGTGTTAGACTTTATTTTTCTGGGCTCCAAAATCACTACAGATGGTGACCGCAGCCATGAAATTAAAAGACGCTTACTCCTTGGAAGGAAAATTATGACCAACCTAGATAGCATATTCAAAAGCAGAGACATTACTTTGCCAACAAAGGTTCGTCTAGTTAAGGCTATGGTTTTTCCTGTGGTCATGTATGGATGTGAGAGTTGAACTGTGAAGTAGGCTGAGCACCGAATAATTGATGCTTTTGAACTGTGGTGTTGGAGAGTCCCTTGGACTGCAAGGAGATCCAACCAGTCCATTCTGAAGGAGATCAGCCCTGGGATTTCTTTGGAAGGAATGATGCTAAAGCTGAAACTCCAGTACTTTGGCCACCTCATTCGAAGAGTTGACTCATTGGAAAAGACTCTGATGCTGGGAGGGATTGGGGGCAGGAGGAGAAGGGGACGACAGAGGATGAGATGGCTGGATGGCATCACTGACTCGATGGACGTGAGTCTGAGTGAACTCCGGGAGTTGGTGATGGACAGGGAGGCCTGGCGTGCTGTGATTCATGGGGTTGCAAAGAGTTGGACACGACTGAGCAACTGATCTAATCTGATCCCACATCTGATACCGAGGAGAAAGACAGTAGGCACAGAGAACTCTTAATAAACTTAATAAAAACTAATTTAGTGCAACTACAGACATCATTTTAGTAGTCCCATTTTTTTCCACACTTGGAGAAAAGTTAAAACTTACCTATGGGAAAGGATGAAATAGTGATGTTGGCAGAGCTGCCACACTATCATGGTATATTATGGGTATTTTAACCATGGCTCACAGTCCTTCAAGATATGAATAGAAGATAGCTGCCCTTATTGATCCTAAATATCTACTTAGAAGGGAGAAAATACCACATTCCAAACAGATGTCAGACTTAGTGGCAGACATTTAAACCTCAAAGTCTTTAAGGAAGAAAGAAAATTTCTGAAGCACAATTTGTAAACCCCAGAGATCCCCAGGGCCAGGCAATACTTAACCTTGCATCCTCTGAAATGTACCAAGTGAACAAGGCCATCACCGGAGGCAGTTATTATTGATGAGCCTGTACTTTCTCCTTCACGCTACTGTCAGCCTTCTGTTTGCCAATACTGATCCAACATTACTAGAGAAAAATAAAGTCCTTGTTTTCAGATTTTAATTTCTGAGGTTGGCTAACTGAACTCCTCGGTCATGACTGATGGAAGGAGAGCAATGTGATTCAGTCTCTCGCAGTGGTTTCTGTGACTCATCTGGTGACCAAGTCTGGAGCTGGGAGGATTTAGCATTAGCCCTTTTAATCTCAGTTGGAAATGCTGTTTAGGGGCATCAAATTCCTGGTACACACACATTAAGTATAGGCAAAGAAAAGAAAAACAAACTAGTGAACCAGAAAATCCTATTAGGCTGCACAGACAAGGAATTTTAAAGCAGAGGTGAAAGTTACTTGCAACTTTCCCTGTGAGTCCCTTATAGTTACCTATCATAGTATCAGTTTCATATGTTATCCAGGTTATATGACCTCCGAGGAGTTAATTTAATATACACATTTACCCTTCACCCCAACCCTCAAGCAAATCAGAATGACCAATTCTATTTGGGAAGCATTTATTTTTTTAACAAGGGCTCTTTATTTTCCAAGGAAAATTCGTTTCTTCAAGTTACAGATTTCACCAGTGAGTTAAAATGTGATGTATAAAAGTCTTGCTTATGCCCACATTTTTAGGAATATATCTTTTATCTAGTTCTTAAAGTGTGCTTCCTGGACAAGCAACAGCAGCTCATCATGAGGAACTTAGAAACGCCAATTTGGGACCCCACCCCAGACCTATGAAATCATGAACTCTGGGATGGCCAAACAAATCTGTAGCTTAACGAGTTCTCCAGGTGATTCTGATGCACGTTAAAGTTTGAGAATCACAGATTCCAAGATAAATATTTTATGAACAGAAGAATTAAAGAGACAATGAGTTGCCTGAAGTGAAAGTGAAAGCATGAGTTAGTTGCTCAGTCATGTCTGTGACCCTGTGGACTATAGCCCACCAGGCTCCTCATATCTATGGAATTCTCCAGGCAAGACTACTGGAGTGGGTAGCCATTCCCTTCTCCCGGACCCAGGGATTGAACCCAGGTCTCCTGCATTGCAGGCAGATTCTTCACCATCTGAGCCCCCAGGGAAGCCCCAACATTCCCAGTGGCAATGATTCAAAACATCCATGCTGCTATCTGTCACATTTGTCAGTTACCTGCTGCTACATGCTATTATTAATAACTGTAAGAATTCTGTATCCATGTTGGAAAGGAAGAAGGTTGAACATTGAATTACTAAAACAATATTTTGGGGGATGAAGATTTGGGAGATTCTAGGTCCTATGTTTTACTATCAGGATTATCTCGCTTGATCAGTAGGAAAGAATCAAGGCAGAGCTTTGTTTTTATGTATGTAAAACAGAGATCCACTTTGACAATGAAAACCCATGAAAGTCACTTTCAAGTAAGAACCTAGAACAGTATCTTAGATTCCTGCTTTTGCTGAGGCCAGCCATGATCTTCCCTAGGGCTCCAGGTCTGAGAGCAAGAAAAAAAAGTTTTCGAGGTTCCCCTTATAGTTCATTTTCAGCACATAAGTAATATGTCTCTCCCTTGTTCCAAATACTTTCAAATAATTCTCTGATTAAGACTTTCAACAACCAACTCTTGCAAATGAGGCGTTTTCATTCCCTTTGTACTGTTACATCTATTCTGTCTGTCTGTGGAGCACCTAATCTTGCTCTTGGCAATAGCATACCTACTTCTTTCTGGGAAGTGTTCCCTTTTTCATTTCATCCTGGGGTTAATAACAATGGTTTTTCTCTCCCCTTTGTTCCCCTGGGCAGATAGATGATTCAGGACTACCCAGAGTCCTTCACTAGGATTATTATTAATAGATGCTGGAATAAATGGGACAGAGAAGCACTCCGTTTTTCCTTTGAGATGCTCAGTTGGGGTGTTGTAAGCTTGGTGCTGCCAGCTGCCATGTTTCTTGCTACTATTTGCTCTCAGTGAGAAAAAGGCCACCACACAGAGAAAAGCCAAGATAAGAGTATCATAGTTGTGACTGGGCTCCTAAGGTCACATGTGCTAACAATGACTTAGTCAGCTCTTCTGATTCTAGGGTTTACCCACCCCCCCGCACCCCTTCTAGGTCACTCTTTCTTAGCTAGATTAGTTCGTTTTCTGTCAGTTGCAACTGAGAGTCCTGACTAGTTTACCAAAGTATGAATGATGAAAAGACTTAAAGAATTTCCCAAGATACATACTTAGTAATTAGAAAAGACAGAATGCCTAGCTCTTCATAGTTAATGTCCAATGTATTCTTGCTATTTCACAGATAGTTATTATCTTTAAAATGAAGCCCAAAATTTATCATATTAAATGCATTATGAAATTATTGGGTTTTCAAGTCATATAGTAAAACAAAACACCAAAACTTTGGGCCATAGAAGAAAATAACGATAAACTGGACTTTGTTAAAATTAAGAATATCTATTCATCAAAACAAAACACAAATACATTCACATATTTGTCAGAATACATTTCAATTAATACAATATAATCAATGGCTAAAATACTTGAATAGGATTTTGTAAAAGAGGTTTCACAAGGACCAATAATTATATGGAAAGGTACTCAACATCATTATTTATCAGGGAAATGAAAATTAAAACTAGGAGATACAACCAGATATTCACCATAATGACTAAAATTAACAACACTGACAATATCACATAGAGGCACAAATACAGAAGAACTAGGGCTTCCCAGGTAAAGAACCCGCCTGCAAATGCAGGAGACATAAGAGACACAGGTTTGATTCCTCCTAGCTCGGGGAGATCCCCAAGAGGAGGGCAAGGCAACCACTCTAGTATTCTTGCCTGGAGAATCCCACGGACAGAGGTCCATTGAGTCACAGGCAGACACTACTGAATCGACTGAATATATACAAACACAGGACTCCATACATTGCTGGTGCAAATGAAAATTAGTACTACCTCTTTGGAAAAACAGTTGGCCACAGTGCTAATGCTGACTCATGCCTACCTCATGAATGTACAGTCCTAATTCTAGTCACATCTACCAATAAAAGAATGAGTACATATGCCCATTAAAAATCATAGCAGTCATTCACAAAGCTGAAAAATGAAAATACTCATCCAGATGAGAATAATATCAGTAGAATACGACACAGCAATAAAAGCCAGGCAAGCAAAGCTGTAGTGAGAGAAGTGAGGATGGTGATGAAGCCAAGCAGGATCCTGTGTGGCCCTTCCAAGTACAAAAGCCTTTCTGTGTCCCCTTTTTCTCATTTGTAGGAAAAAGGCTTCACCCTCCTAGATCTTCCCTGTGAACTAAAGAGCAGATTCAAGCAGTTACTAATTAGTAAACTGAGGGAATGCAGAAACAAAGGAAAGGCAGTCAAGAAATAGTGTAGCCATGGGGCAAGGTCCTGAGTTGTCCTCAAGGGATGGCTATATATATATAACTATTTGATACATATCTCTGAATTCTTCTACAGAAACCAGAAGGCTGATGACTGAGGTTCTTGGAATACCATCCTTTTACCCCACCACCAGCTAATCAGAAGAAAGTCTGTCTGTCTGTCTGTCTCTCTCTGTCTCACACACACACACACACACACACACACACACACACACACCCTGCAGCTCTCTCCACAAATTTTCCTTTAAGACCTTTCTTGAAACTCATCAGGGAATTCGGGCTTTTTGAGCATGAGTTGCCTGTTGTCCCTGCTTGGCCCTTACAATTAACCCTCCTCTGCTCCAAACCCCAATGTTTTTTGTTTATTTGGCCTCACTTTGCAGAGGACACAAGAACTTGGGTTTAACAACAGTGATAACCTCTGAATAGAGGAAAATTAACTGGAAAAAAAGAGAGGGAATTTTTAAAAATCTTGCTTTATATCTTAGTCCAGGAAGTAGCTACATAAGTGTGTATATATATATGTAAAATATATAGGAAAGAACTACACACTTTCCTATCTATGTATTAATCTTATCTAAGGGGAAAAAAAAACAAATTGAAAAAATGCTACAAACATATCCTAATTCTCCTTTTATCATTTTGAAAATATTCCTTGAAGAACCTAAAACAGACACAAGTCCAAAGCAGAATAGACTTGCAGTCATCTCTCATGGAGGGTCTGTGCAATACAACTGTGAAGCTCAGATCTCTGCCTGACTAAGCTGAGAAACACAAAAGAGTCTGGGGAAATATTTGAGTATAATCCAGGGTTGTTAGGGGACAAGAGGTGATAAACTGATGAGCAGAAATAATTTACATATTGTTAAATCACCTTTCTTGAGCCACAAAATCACCCTAAGTTGAATTCATATTCTCCTAAACAGGAAAATAAAACTCATCACATCCAGCCTCACAGGCCCTCCTATGAACTGTATACACTGGTGAGCTCTGTTTTAAGGAATATTGTGTTATTAAATTACTATTTAATTGTATAAATATATCCACCTCTTCCAAAAGCATTCTTAAATTATATTTTCTCTGTGTTTTTAAATTACCTTAGAATAATCCATAAATGGCAGAACATTAGTAAAATAGCATACACAGCAGGCTTATTATTTCTAGCTAATCATTAAAGTACAATAAACATGACAAAAACCATGTCTAGGCAAATATACACACTCACAAATATTATCCAATCTCTTTCCAAACCTTCTGCATGCTGACCTTATCAACCCAATTAGATGGTTACCCATTTCCAAAGCAAAGTTAAAGGCAGTAAACATATCATTAAGAAAAATGGGCATAGGTTAGCTTCCTAGAGAATTGTTCTTACAATAAGTGTATGATTTTTGTCAATTTGTTTTGAGAAGTGACAATTGCTACTGGAATAATCTGTTCTATGCTTCTCTCACTGACGTAATCTAGTGGCCTCTGTTGAATATAATATTTCAGAACTAGAAGAGGCTTTAGGAATCATCACGACTGAGCGACTTTCACTTTAGGAATCATCATTTAATCTTCTTCATCCAAGAGGTGAGAAAGTTGAGGGCCAGAGAGCTTTAATCACTTGCCTGCGTCAAGGTATACCTAAGTGTCTTTACAAACGTAATTTAGAATCTGTGAGCACTAAAATCTAAAGGAAAAAACATATTTCACAAAGGAAATTTTAGTTTGCATATTGTAAGGAACTCACTATTTCTAGTCTAGATACATTGGCACAGTCCTTGAGTTAACATCATGGATTCTATACCTCAAAAATAATGAGAGTGTGAACTAAAGCAGGGGCTCTGAAAATGATAAGGAAAGGATATTTTAAAACTATAAGTCACAGAGGAGGGTGACTCCTAAGTTTCCTGGTTGATGGGATATTGTGATAGTCCTTCATCTCATTTCCTACCTAAATTCATCCATTTTTCTAAATCATTCTTCAGAATGATCTTTCTAAGGCATGGGTTTTACCTTCCAATACAATCCTCATTGCCTATCTTAATTGAGTTCCCTGGACTGACACTAAGAGTCATATGAGAGTCACTTATATTAATAAGAGTGGAAAATCCAGGAAGCAGGAAGCGGAACAGGGAAAGGAAGGAGGCCAGGCAAGCCTGCAAAATAAAAGTATATCCATAGAGGGTAACACTGGCACATGAATGCAGGGCTCTCTGGAGACAGTGGAAGTCAGTCCACTTAAAGTGTGTTTGTAGATCCCTGGGGTCTAAAAACCACGTGGTCTACAATGAGATTAGGTGCTTGCAGCTGATGACTAAGCCAACTGTTTATTTCAACTGACATTGCTTTCAGAGAACTTCTTCTTTGTGAAAGAAGTGGTGCATGGGTTGACTTCTACCACAAACTCACCCTCTCCTGGTTGGTAAAAAGTCTGTAGAAGAATCACCCTTCAGAACTGTCCTGATCAGGGGAGAGGAAGCAGGATTATTTGGATCCTATCACATCAATCAGAGCTTAAGGACTGTGCCCTGTGAACATTGCCAGGCGTTTCCAGATCTTGGCAAGGAGAGGGAGGAGCCCAGGCAGTGTGAGAGCAGCCTGTCCGGACACAAGAAGTTACGTGATAGCAGTTTGCTGGGAGTAACACCACATGAGTACATGTGAAAGGTGAAGGGCGCCGATGTGATGACTGAAGAACACTAACATCATCTGCTGAACTCCCTAGAAAGTGTACTTTCTAGGCAGTTTGTCCCAGAGTACGATGCCTTGCTACATCTGGTTTCCATCTTTTCAGTTTCATCTATAATTGCATCCTATCCCATTCTGCTGCACTCTACACGAGTGGTTTTCAGTTTTGCTTGCACATTGGAATCTCCTGAGAAGTTTTAGACCTGCTAATGCCTGAGCTCTCTACCAACAATGTGTTTATTGGTCTACATTGTTTGTTTGTTTTTTTACCTTAAGTGATACTCTTGTGTAGGGAAGATTGAGACCCGCTGCTCCAAGCTTTTGTATTAAACTTCTTGCAGTTCCATGAGTTTGACATTGCATGACTTTGCTTGCCAGGCCATGAACACTACAGAAATAACCTTCCCTAGCTTAGACTTTTGAAACCCGACTGACATTTAAAATGCTAGTCATTCTTCAAGCCTCAGATCAACCCCCATTTTCTCAATTACAAGGGTTAAGAAACACATGATCAAAGTGTTCAAAATACTTACCACCCAACCAAAGTCTGGTGAAATGTCCTTTTATACATTATTAGTAGATATACACAAAAATTTAACTCCTCATAAAGGGGTTAAATTACAGAGAAAGCAATACTAAAGAAAAATCTTTAAGTAGAACTCCATTGTATCACTTAAATAATGAGAAACAACCCAAATGTCCATTACTAACAAAACAGTTATATAAACCATGTCATAGTCCTACAATCACATGTAGCAATTGAAAAGAATATTTTAAAAGAATTTAATAGTCTTGGGAGCTATTTATACTGTCACCAACCAACCATACACACATGTAATCAGTTTATAAAATCTTATATATGAAATGTTAGTATTGATTTTTTTAAATGTATAAAAGACTAGAAAATAGACCAAAATGAAAAAGAAATAAGTCAATTACTCCAAATGATGGGATTTATTAACACACACTAATAAATTTAATTTTTTATTAAACTTATCTACAATTACTATTTTGACTTATTAAAAATTAATACTTTCTCCATTAACATTTCCCCACTCTGTATTAATTTTTCTCATTAATGTTTTTTCTCTTTTTTTTTGTCTTTTTTTTTCTCATTAATTTTAACTTATCATTTGTTCATATTTCTCCTGTGATCCTTGGATTATGCCTTATATTTTTTTATTGAGGTATAATTTATCAACAGTGAAATCTTCAGAACATAATTGAGCTTGCTGAATTGCTTCTTACAAATTTGGCAGAAGGGCTTCATTACCCGGAAAGCTTTTTTATAGCTGTCCCCTGTCACTCTACCTCCTGCTCCTGTGAGAAGCAACCACTGATCTGATTTATATCACCTCAGGAGAGCATCCAGTCCCATCACTTCATGGCAAATAGATGGGGAAAGAGTGGACACAGGGGCTGACTTTATTTTTCTGGGCTCCAAAATCATGCAGATGGTGACTGCAGCCAGGAAATTAAAAGACGCTTACTCCTTGGAAGGAAAGTTATGACCAACCTAGACAGCATATTAAAAAGAGAGACATTACTTTGCCAACAAAGGTCCATCTAGTCAAGGCTATGGTTTTTCCAGTGGTCATGTATGGACGTGAGGGTTGGACTATAAAGAAGGCTGAGTGCTGAAGAATTGATGCTTTTGAACTGTGGTGTTAGAGAAGACTCTTGAGAGTCCCGTGGACAGCAAGGAGATCCAACCAGTCCATGCTAAAGGAGATCAGTCCTGGATGTTCATTGGAGGGACTGATGTTGAAGCTGAAACTCCAGTACTTTGGCCACCTGATAAGAAGAGCTGACTCATTGGAAAAGACCCTGATGCTGGGAAAGATTGAGAGCAGGAGGACAAGGGGACGACAGAGGATGAGATGGTTAGATGGCATCACTGACTCGATGGACATGGGTTTGGATGGACTCCGGGAGTTGGTGATGGACAGGGAGGCCTGGTGCGCTGTGGTTCACAGGGTCGCAAAGAGTCGGACACGACTGAGTGACTGAACTGAACTGAATTGAAGGAGAGTTTTGCCTATTCTAGAATTGCATATAAAGGGGATCATACATTACAGACATTTCCTCTTTTACTTAGCATCATATTTTTGCATTTATTAGTAGTTAGTTCCTTTTTATTGCTGAGTTGTATCTACTGTGTGAATATACCAGTTTGTTTATCTAGACTCTTGCTGATGAACATCTGGTCTGTCTCCAGTTTGAGGAGTGTAAATAAACTCCTATGAACATTCTTGCATAATGTTTTTTGTGGATGTTTATTTTTGTTTCTCTGGAATAAATACCTATGTGGCAGAGAGCCTCCAAGATGGTACCCAATGATCCTTGCTTCCTCATACCTAGCCTCTTATGTAGTTGCACCGCTCCCCACCACATACACACATATATACCACACACTGAATAGGACTACTATATGCAGTCAATAGGATACTGCAAAAAGGTATAAAGTATGGCTTTAAAGGCTAGGTCATAAAAGCGGCCACCTTGCTCTCTCCCAGATCATTCACTCTGGTGAGACACCACCTGCCAGAAAGACACTCAAGCAGCAATATGGTGGGATCCAAATGGCAAGGAGCTGAAGCCACCTGCCAGTCACCATTTTCATCTTGTCAGTCTTGTGAGTATGCCACTGTAGAGCAGAGCCTCCAGCCCCATCCAGCATTCAGGTGACTGTGGTCCTGGCTACCACATTAAGTGAAACCAAAAAGAGACCCTGAAGCAAACCATCAATTAAGCCTACTCTGAATTCCTAACCCCCAGAAACTATGTAAGTGTTTACCATAGGTTAACCCATTGCATACTGTGCGAATGCTTAGTCACTAAGTCCTGTCTGTCTCTTTGTGACCCCATGCACTGTAGCCCATCAGGCTCCTCTGTCCATGGGATTCTCCAGGCAAGAATACTGGAGATGTTTGCCATTTCCTCCTTCAGGGGATCTTCCCGCCCAGGGATGGAACCCAAGTCTCCTGCATTGGCAGGTGGGTTCTTTACCACTGAGCCACCAGGGAAGCTCGTTTAAGCCATTAAGTTGTGGTAATTTATGATGTAGATAATAAATACAATCTAGAAGTGCAATTTCTGGATCATAGAATAAATTTATGTTCAACTTTTAGTGATGCTGAGAATTTTCCAAGGTGGTTGTGCCATCTTACACTTGCAGAGTCACAGTTGTTCACTATCTTTGCCAATTCTTGGTATCATCAGTCTTTTGTTTTAGTCATTCTAGTAGTGTTTAGTCATGCAGTAGTGTTTCATTGGGGTTTTAGTTTAGACTTCACTCTAACTCCATTGAGCATTTCATGTGCTTTATCATGTGCCTTATATTTTACATATTTTTTCTTCCAGTTTCATTGAGCTATAACTGACATGCAATACTACTTAAGAAGTTCACAATTTTACTTAAATACATCATGAAATGGTTTTCATAGTAAGTATACTGAACATCCATCATCTCACACAGATATAAATTAAAAAAAAGGAAGAAAATCATTTTATATATTATTTATGCTTCTTTCACAGACTGAAGCATGATTCTAATCAGGGTTAATCAATGTTGGATTAATAAATTAGTGAACAAATGAGCATGTTTTTCCTGTAGAAACTACAAATAGGGGTAACTCCGAGCTCTTTCAAACACAGGACTTACAAATTTTACAAGACAATCTATAGCTCAATTACTAGGTATAGAAATTTATAATGAAATCTTAAAAGTTTCCCTTCCTTCAATTTCCTAAGATAAAAATGCATAATTCTCATTTTTTATTTATTGGGATTTTTCTTGCTCAGTGCACTTCTCATTGCACTCAAAGTCTTGCAGGATTAGATGGAAATAGAGTGACCCTCTTAGACAAAACATCAAAGCAACAGGAAGAAATGAGTTAAATTAGTAAAATCAACACATGATAAATTAAATCTGCTATCTGAGGAACGAGCCCTTTAGCAGTATTAGGTTCCAAAGGCAAAAGCAGGCAGGCCTTGGGCATAACTTAATTAACAGTATAAACGTATCTATAGATTAAACTTGCGATTACTGGTGGAATGGTCTCATTAGAAGGAGAAGCAAGACAAACAGGGAGATGGAATTTAATTTACTTCATATATATAGAAAAGAACAAAGCTGACTGGGTGGGCAGGGCACAGAACAGGCATTCTGATCACTAAAGAGGTCCCTCTATTTGGGGGCAGACGTGGGTCATCAGGTCGGTCACCATGGCCTAAATAACAGAGCTCCTTTTACTTTTGTTCAGACCCATGATAATCAAATACCTGAAGACTAATTTCATTTCTCAGCAAGACTATACACTGGAGCGGACCCAGGTGTTCTGATCACAACAAAAGGAACAGTTCCCACTGCAAAAGAATAAATGGACCCAGGAAGGAGGAGATAAGCTAATCAGATAATGAACATATTCTAATTGGCTTACCCATAGTGTTTCATATATTGAATTACTATAACATATTGATTTCACAAGCTGCAATTGTGCTAAAAAAAAAATGGTTTCATTTTTCTATGACGACTGAATTCCTATTTTAAACCCCATTTTTCTGAGTGACAAATAACCAACTTAGTCACTTCAAGATATTTTTCAGTCAAATCACAGTTTCTCTGTCATATGAGGATTTTCCCAGTGAAATCAAGGTTCACCACATTCCCTCCTTCCACTGATGTGTGTGGTATCTAAGTCTTGGAGAATGAATGAATGGGTGGCAGGGCCAGCATGTTGTACAACTCCAGAAACACAATCATGGCAGCATTAATGTTTGCTTCTTGGTCAGATTTTTGTCCCTGCTAATGTTGGCTGTGAATGAGCAAAATGAATGAGTTTTTTTTTTTCTGTTAACACTTAGGAATAAAAGTCCTTCCCCACAAAGTCTTTTGTAGATAGGGCTTGCATAATCATCTTCACACAGGTCAGGCTGTAAATCCAAGAGGTTTCTTCAGGCTAAAGTTAGACAATTCATCCACTTGCTTTGTGTAATTCTGAGGGCATGTGAAAAAGTACTGGTTATCTACTGTGATGGAGCAAACAACTCAAAACTTAGTGGCTCACAACAATAATCATTTTACCATGTTTATGACATGTGGGTCAGACCTTCAAGGGCTGGGTGGGCTGCCTCCCCTAGGATTATTAATATTTGGTACTATGTGGTTGATGGCTACTCACATACCTGTTGTCTTGGTGGAGAGGGCAGACTGGGCTGAGCCGGGCCCCTTTCCCTATCCAAGAAGTCTCAAGACTTCTCTAGATAGGCTTTCCAGGAAGATGATCAGACTGCATGCAACTGGCTTTCCAGAGAGAACATTCTAAGAGATCCCAGTGAAAGTTGCAAAACTTCTTGTTATCTGACCTTAAAACTCACAGAGGCTCACTTCTGATGCATTCCATTGGTCAACCATGCCACTAGATTAGCCCACATTCAAGGAGAAGGGCATTAGTCTCTGCTTCTTAATGGAAAGTAGCAAAAAAAAAAAAAAAATTGTGGCCACTTTTGAGTTGGGAGGAAAATGACAAGATTTTTCCAAGTCACTCTTAGAGTTGTAAGAAACTCAAGGTGGTTAACTCAAACTTCTTGACACACCACATTAGGTCATGCTATACCATCATCCCTAGTCAACTGGTGTTATGCCATCCCAGCACATGAGGAAATTCACCGGCAAAACAAGTCACAGGTCCTAACTGCTCCTGGAGTCCCAAATTAATCTTGGACTTGTATCACCACCTCCTCAGAGCTCAGCTTTGCAGTGGGCTTCAGAGCAGAGAACTTCTTTTCAGGGAATAACACCCATGTTTAATCCATTTCCATCTTCCTTAGCTCTTTTTTTCTACCCAAAGCAGGAAAATCTTTACATTTATCCAACAACCAGGCCACAACAGACTTGACTGAATGAATTTTTTTGCTTGCCTAGTATTTATGAGAGGCTTGAGAATTCAAACTTCAAAGACAATTAATAAGCTTTTTTCTCCTCTGTGGTCTACTGGAAACTCCCTTCTCTGAGTCATAGAAACCAAGATATAGATGGAAGAGGCAAATAGAATTATAGGTAAAAGGGATTTCATGGGGGGAAAAATTACCTCAGTAACTGCTTCAAAATAATTTTTCTGTCACTTTTATAAATGGGGCTTCTGATTGCTCCATTAGTCACTCATGAGTTTGCTCAACTCCTCTCAGAGACTTGAGCTGATTAAATTTGGGAGCCATGATAAAAGTGAATCACCAGGCCAGAAAAGCTGAGAACCCAACTCCTTACTTCACTGACATCTAACAAAGGCACTCTCTAGGGCTATCTTTTATGTAATTGGTACCTAAAATTGTCAAAAGTACTTTAAACATAATACTTTATTTAAATACAATAAAAAGTGTATAAGATCGGTCAGATTATTCTTTCCATTTTACAGATGAAGAAACTGAGGCATGGAGAGATTAAGCAATTTACAGAAGGTCACACAATGAAAGAGGTCATCTAATCTAGGTAATCTTGTTTTAGAGTTTATGCTCTTAATTACTCTGCAATTGACTCCTCAATATTTGCCTTTAAACTGCAACAAATACAATTCTATAGTTGTAACTACATTCTGACAAAACTTTATTTTTAGTATACCAAATTTTGACTACAGACATGTATGTTGAGTGAGGTTTTGGCTATAGTCACATATGTTGAATGAAGTTCCACTTTAAACGTTTATTTGCCAAGTATTTTGCAGCATACCAATGAGGAATTTAAATGAACCATTTATAAGGATGTGAAAATTGAAAATTGCCTTTAAAAAGTTTAACAATAGTAAATTTAAAATATAATAAGGATTTCCCTGACAGTCCAGTGGTTAAGACTCCATGCTTCCACTGCAGGCAACACAGGTTCAATTCCTGGTTGGGGAACTAAGATCCCACATGCCACATGCCATGCACAGAGCAGCCAAAAATAATAATAATAGAATGTATAAAGAGAAAAAAGCCTAAACGTAAATTTTACCTGTTTGAATACAAACCTCAAATCTTTTTTTTAATAACTCGAAGGTGACTATTTCTTAAAAAGAAAAAATAACAGCCTATGGACTGACTAATGTTACTGTGCTTTTTATTGACATGAAAAGAGTTCTATAAAGTGACAATGCTAAGAAATCTCTTTCTTTGTATCCCTGTCACATATGGTGACAATGAAGGTTAACTTGCCAATCCCCGGTTGTGGACTATAAAAACAAAATATTAGACTTCAAGAGAGGAGAGCTGTAATAATAAAGTAACAGTGAATCAGGCATCCCAAATCATAGCTGCTCAAATAAATAAAATATGGTGCCCCAGAAAACTCAAAGGAAAGGCCCTGATAGAATCAACCTTCACACAAAAAATGTTAGCCTGAATGTACTGTGCCTTGACTCCTGATAGAAAAGATATAAATATAGAAAGATACCTTGAAATGCAGCTATTTAATTTTTTTCAATTGAGAAAAACCTTCTCTTCTTTTAAATATATGTTAAATAATTCTTGTTTTATACTGCAAAGAAAATCACATGCAGGCAAAATCTCTACAGATACCAATAGTTAGAATAAATTCTAGCTGGCTGAAATCAGAAAAAATAAGGCTTCCCAAAACCTGAACATACCTTTAGAAGTGGTACTGATTTTTGGTTCTGTTGTCATTTCCCCCCAAAGTCTCTTTATCACCAATTCTATCTGATGCTCTCAATCCAAAGACATTCTTCCTGTATACTTGGAGTTTAACATTGTCTTAAGCTGATTAATTCCAACCTCACCAACCAAGACTGGAATTAAGATGGCAATCTGTATTACAATACCTTCTAATCATTCTTCGGACTAACCACCTATCTATTTGACACAAGGAGGGAAAAACATACAAATATATTGATATACATTGATATACATATACATGTGTGCATGATTCATAGACACATCATTACACCTAAACACTTAAGCTTGCAGTCAAAGTTCCTCTGATCAACCACAAGGAAAATATGTTTCCATAACCATACTTTAAATGGGACAGTCACCAGTCTGTGCCAACAGGTCATCCATCAATTATTAAGTGAGATAAGTGGATAGGCTTAATATATGGTTGACATTTGGTAAATAGTTCCCTTTCTCTTTCAGTTGTACAGAAAATATAAATATTAAAGAACTGGGAGTATGTGCAGTGGGACAGTGAAAAATCTTTCATACAATAACAAGGGTGTATCATTCATGAAGTCAGTGAGTTTATTTTGTTAATCAATGGATCCCTAGCACCTAGACCAGTAACTGGCCATGTGTGCATGCTAAGTGGCTTCAATTGTGTCTAACTCTGTGCGACCCTATGGACTATAACCTGCCAGGCTCCTCTGTCCATGGGATTCTCCAGGCAAGAATACTGGAGTGAGTTGCCACGCCCTCCTCCAGGGGAATCTTCCCAATACAGGGATCGAACCCATGTCTCTTATGTCTTCCACACTGGCAGGCAGGTTCTTTACCACTAGCGACACCTGGGAAGCCACAGTGCAATTAAATAAACACATATTTAAAATCTGAATAAATGATCGTGTAGTAGGAAGGAAGGAAGGGGAGAAATAGGGAAGAAGCCAGGCAGTCAATCTGGCTAATAAACTGTGGCTCATGCTATAATGTTCTTTCACAAGACCAGTGATTCTGATCCAAAGGCTAAGAAATCAACTCCCCCCCCCAAAAAAATACTGAAAAATACATCATTTTCATTCTACCTATATAGGGCAATGAGATGCCAGGAGCTCAGTTAACATCCCATTCTATCACTTTGATTTGTGTGACCTTGTTAAAATTTCTTAATTTCTCTAAGCCTCTGTTTTCTCACCTGTAAAATAGTTGCAATAAATAATTAATAGCATTTCATACTTGTTATGGACTGAATTGCCTCCCTCTAAAACTCTTATGCTGAAGCCTTACTCCCATTGTGGCTGTATTAGAAGACAGAAACTTTAAACAGGTAATTAACTTTAAATGAGGTCCTAAGAATGAGGTTCTAATCTAACTGGACTAGAATCCTTATTTAAAAAAAAATAAAGAGAGAGAGAAACCTGGAAGACAGGCACTCAGAAGAAAGGCCATGTGAGGACACAGTGAAAGGTAGCCATCTACAAGTCAAGAGGAGAGGTCTCAATAAAATGCAACTCTATTAATACCTTGAAATTAGACTTAATATCTCTAGAACTGTAGAAATAAGTTTCTGTTTTTTGAGATACCAGTCTATGATATGGTTTTATTACAGACCAAGCCAACTAGTAGTTTTTTAAAGGTCTGTTATGAATGTTGGACTAGAAAATAATCTTAGTGCCTGAAACATAGGAAATGCCCATAAATGCTAACTATTAATAATGTGGTTAGGAAACAATTCTCCATAAGTCTCCCAACTTTCTGCACATCTTAGCAAAGACTCTGAAAACTTAGGCTTAGAACTATCTTTTTAAGAATGCTTGTGTAGCAAACAGCCTTAGTAGAGAGTGGTTCAGTCACTAACTTTCGTCTGACTCTGTGACTCCATGGATTGTAGCACACCAGGCTTCCTGGTTCTTCACTACCTTCTGGAATTTGCTCAAACTCATGTCCATTGAGTCAGTGATGTTATACAGCCATCTCACCCCCTGTCACCCCTTGCCCTTCCTGCCCTCAATCTCTACCAGAATTTGGGTCTTTTCCAATGAATCAGCTCTTTACATCAGGTGGCCAGAATAACTTTCACTTTAGTAGAGAAGAATACTATCAAATTACCAATGACATTTTTCACAGAACTAGAACAAATAATCCTAAAATCTATATGGAATCATAAAAGACCCAGAATTGCCAACACAATCCTTATGGAAAAAAACAAAGCAGGAGGCATAACCCTTCTGGACTTCAAACAATACTACAAAGCTACAATAATCAAAACAGCATGGTATTGGCACAACAACAGACATATGGACCAGTGGAGAACAGACATATGGACAGAATAGAGAACCCAGAAACAAACCCAAATACCTATGAACAATTAATTAACTTTTGACAAAGGAGGTGAGAATATACAATGGGGAAAAGGTCTCTTTAGCTAGTGATGTTGGAAAAGTTGCACAGTCACAAGTAAATCAATTAAGTTAGAACACACCCCCAAACCCTAAACAAAAAATAAACTCAAAATAGCTTAAAGACTTAAATATAAGACATAACACTATAAAACTCCTAGAACATAGGCAAACCATTCTCTGACATAAACTGTGCCAACGTTTTCTTAGGTCAGTCTCCCAAAGCAACAAAAACAAAAGTAAAGTAACAAATGGACCTAATCTAACTTATAAACCTTCGCACAGCAAAGGAAACCAATTGTTGCTGTTCTGGCACTAAGCTGTATCCACCTCTTTGCGACCCCATGGACTAAAGCATGCCACGCTCTGTCCTCCACTATCTTCTGGAGTTTGCTGAAATCCATAACTATTGAGTCAGTGATGCTATCTAACCATCTCATCCTTTGCCACCCACTTCTCTTTTTGCCTTCAATCGTTCCCAGCATCAGGGTCTTTCCAGTGAGTCAGCTCTTCTCATCAAGTGGCCAGAGTACTGGAGTTTCAGCTACAGCATCAGTCTTTCATTAAATATTCATGGTTGATTTCCTTTAGGATTGACTGATTTGATCTCCTCACAGGCCAAGGGACTCTCAAGAGTCTTCTCCAACACCACAATTCAAAAGCATCAGTTGTTTGGCACTTAGCCTTCTTTATGGTTCAACTCTCACATCTGTACCTGACTACTGGAAAAACCACAGCTTTGACTATACGGACTCTGTCAGCAAAGTGATATCTTTGCTTTTTGATATGCTATCTAGGTTGTCATAGCTTTCTTTCCACGGAGCAAGGGTCTTTTAATTTCATCGCTGCAGTCAACATTGATTCATGGGCTGCAGCTCCACAGTGATTTTGGAGCCCAAGAAGATAAAATCTCTCACTGCTTCCACTTTTTTCCCTTCTATTTTCCATGAAATGATGGGACCTGATGCCATTATTTCAGTTCTTTAAATGTTGAGTTTCAAGCCAGCTTTTTCACTCTCCTCTTTCACCCTCATCAAGAGGCTTTTTTGTTCTTCTTCACTTTCTTCCATTAGAGCGGTATTATCTGCATATCTGAGGTTATTAATATTTCTCCTGGCATTCTCGATTCCAGCTTGTGATTCGTCCAGCCCAGCATTTCTCATGATGTACTCTGCATAGAAATAAGCAGGGTGATAATATACAGCCTTGTCATACTCATTTCCCAATATGGAACCAGTCAGTTGTCCCATATCCAATTCTAACTGTTGCTTCTTGATCTTACAGGTTTCTCAGGAGAGAGGTATGGTGGTCTGGTACTCCCATCTCTAAGAGTTCTCCACAATTTGTTGTGATGTACACAGTCAAAGGCTTTAGCATAGTCAATGAAGCAGAATTAGGTATTTTTCTGGAATTCCCTTATTTTCTCCATTATTCATTGAATGCTGGTAATTTGACCTTTGCCTTTTCCAAACACAACTTGTACATCTGGAAGTTCTCTATGTACTGCTGAAGCCTGGCTTGAAGCATTTTGAGCATTACCTTGCTAGCATGTGAAATGAGTGCAATTGAGTGGTAGTTTGAACATTCTTTGGCACTATCCTTCTTTGGGATTGAAATGAAAATTGATCTTTCCAGTCCCATGGCCACTGTTAAGTTTTCCAAATCTGCTGACATATTGAGTGCAGCACTTTAACAGAATTATCTTTTAGGATTTTAAATAGCTTAGCTGGAATCCCATCAGCTCCACTAACTTTGTTCATAGTAATGCATCCTAAGACCCACTTGACTTCATATTCCAGAATGTCTGGCTCTAGGGAGTGACCACACTATTGTGGTTATCCAGATCATTAAGAACTTTTTGGTATAGTTCTGTATATTCTTACCACCTCCTCCTAATCTGTTATGCTTCTGCTTCTAGATCCTTACCATTTCTGTCCTTTATTGTGCCCATCTTTGCATGAAATGTTCCCTTGATGTCCCAGTTTTCTTGAAGAGATCTCTAGTCTTTCCCATTCTATTGTTTTACTCTATTTATTTGCATTGTTCATTTAAGAAGGCCTTCTTATATCTCCCTGCTCTCCTTTCTCTGGAACTCTGCATTCATTTGAGTATATCTTTCCTTTTCTCCCTTGTTTTTCACTTTTCTTCTTTCCTCAGCTATTTTTAAAGCCTCCTCAGACAAATACTTTGCCTTCTTGCATTTCTTTTTCTTTGGAATCATTTTGGTCACTGCCTCCTGTACAATGTTATGAACCTCCATTCATAGTTTTTCAAGCACTCTATCTACCATATCTAGTCCCTTGTATCTATTCATCACCTCCACTGTATAGTCATAAGGGATTTGATTTAGGTCATAACTGAGTTGCCTAGTGGCTTTCCCTATGTTGTTCAATTTAAGCCTGAATTCTGCAATACAGAGCTCATGATATGAGCCACAGCCAGCTCCAGGTCTTGTTTTTACTGACTGTAAAAACAGTCCACCTTCTCCACCTTTCGCTGCAAAGAACATAATCAATCTGGTTTTGATACTGACCATCTGGACTGGGAGACAATATTTGCAATGATGCGACTGACAAGAGATTAATTTCCAAAATATACAAAGAGATCCTACAACTAAAAAAACAAAAAACAAACAACCTAATAAAAAAAATGGGCCGAAGACCTCAATAGACATTTCTCCAAAGAAGACATACAAATATCTGATAAGTACATGAAAAGATTATCATCATTGCTAATTACTAGAGAAATGCAAATCAAAACTAAACTGAGGTACCACCCCACACAGATCAGAATGACCATCATTAAAAAGTCTACAAATATATGTTGGAGAGGGCATGGAGAAAAGGGAACCTTCTTATACTCTTGGTCGGAGTATAATGTGGTCCAATCGTTAAGGAAAACAGTATAGAAGTTCCTCAAAGAAAATTAAAGATAGAGTTGCCATATGATCCAACAATCCTACTCCTGGATATATACCCAGACAAAACTATAATTCGAAAGATACTTGACCCCTATGTGCATAGCAGCACTAACCAAGACATGGAAACAACCTAAATGTCCACTGACAGATAAATAAAGAAGATGTGATCGGTGTATACAATTGACTATTACTCAGTCATAAAAATAATGAAACAATGCCATCTGCAGCAACATAGAGCAACTAGAGATTATCATACTTAGTAAAGTAAGTCAGAAAGAGAAATATAAATACCACATGATATCACTTATATGTGGAACCTAAAATATCACACAAATTATCTATGAAACAGAAGAAGACTCACGGACAGGACAACAGACCAGTGGTTACCAAGGAGGGAAGAGGGAAAGACTGGGAGTTTGAGATTAGCAGATGCAAACTAGTATATCAGTTCAATTCAGTTCACTTCAGTCGCCCAGTTGTGTCTGACTCTTTGAGACCCCATGGACTGGAGCATGCCAGGCCTCCCTGTCCATTGCCAACTCCCAGAATTGACTCAAACTCATGTGCATTGAGTCGGTGATGCCATCCAACCATCTCATCCTCTTTCGTCCCCTTCTCCCACCTTAATCTTTCCCAGCCTCAAGGTCTTTTCCAGTGAGTCAGTTCTTCCCATCAGGTGGCCAAAGTATTGGAGTTTCAGCTTCAGAATCAGTTCTTCCAATGAATATTCAGGACTGATTTCCTTTAGGATGGACTAGTTGGATCTCTTTGTAGTCCAAGGGACTCTCAAGAGTCTTCTCCAACACCACAGTTCAGAAGCATCAATTCTTTGGTACTCAGCTTTCTTTATAGTCCAACTGTCACTTCCACACATGACTAATGGAAAAATCATGTCTTTGACTAGACAGATCTTTGTTGGCAAAGTAATGTCCCTGCTTTTTAATATACCGTCTAGGTTAGTCATAACTTTTCCTCCAAGGAGCAAGCATCTTTTAATTTCATGGCTGCAGTCACCATCTGCAGTGATTTTGGAGCCCAAAAAATTAAGTCTGTCACTGTTTGCGCTGTTTCCCCATCTATTTGCCATGAAGTGATGGGACTGGATGCCATGATCTTCGTTTTCTGAATGTTGTGCTTTAAGCCAACCTTTTCACTCTCCACTTTCACCTTCATCAAGAGGCTCTTTAGTTTCTCTTTGCTTTCTTCCAAAAGGGTGGTGTCATTTGCATATTTGAGGTTATTGATATTACTCCCGACAATCTTGATTCCAGCTTGTGCTTTATCCAGCCCAGCGTTTCTCATGATGTACTCTGCATATAAGTTAAATAAACAGGGTGACAATATACAGCCATCGCATACCCCTTTTCCTATTTGGAACCAGTATGTTGTTCCATGTCCAGTTCTAACTGTTGCTTCTTGACCTGCATACAGATTTCTCAAGAGGCAGATCAGGTGGTCTGGTATTCCAATTTCTTTAAGAACTTTCCAGAGTTTGTTGTGGTCCACACAGTCAAAGGCTTTGGCATAGTCAATAAAGCAGAAGTAGATATTTTTCTGGAACTCTTTTGCTTTTTCGATGATCCAATGGATGTTGGCAATTTGATCTCTGGTTCTTCTGCCTTTTCTAAATCCAGCTTGAACTTCTGGATGTTCATGGTTCACATACTGTTTAAGCCTAGCTTGGAGAATTTTGAGCATTACTTTACTAGTGTGTGAGATGAGTACAATTGTGCCATAGTTTGAGCATTCTTTGGCATTGCCTTTCTTCGGGATTGGAATGAAAATGGACCTTTTCCAGTCCTGTGGCCACTGCTGAGTTTTCCAAATTTGCTGGCATATTGAGTGTAGGACTTTCACAGCATCATCCTTTAGGAGTTGAAATGGCTCAACTGGAATTCCATCACCTCCACTAGCTTTGTTTATAGTGATGTTTTCTAAGGCCCACTTGACTTCACATTCCAGGATGTCTGGCTGTAGGTTGGTGATCACACCATCGTGATTATCAGGACTGTGAAGATCTTTTTTTTGTATAGTTCTTCTGTGTATTCTTGCCACCTCTTCTTAATATCTTCTGCTTCTGTTAGGTCCATACCATTTCTGTCCTTTATTATGCCCATCTTTGCATGAAATGTTCCCTAGGTATCTCTAATTTTTTTTGAAGAGATCTCTAGATTTTCCCATTCTATTGTTTTCCTCTATTTCTTTGCATTGATCACTTAGGAAGGCTTTCTTATCTCTCCTTGCTATTCTTTGCAACTCTGCATTCAAATGGGTATATTTGAATGGGTATACCCATCTGCATTCAAATGGGTATATCTTTCCTTTTCTCCTTTGCCTAGTATATATAGTATATCTACTACTACTACTACTACTAAGTCACGTCAGTTGTGTCTGACTCTGTGCGACCCCACCAGGCAGCCCACCAGGCTCCTCCGTCCCTGGGATTCTCCTGGCAAGAACACGGGAGTGGGGTGCCATTTCCTTCTCCAATGCATGAAAGTGGAAAGTGAAAGGGAAGTCACTCAGTCCGACTGAGGCAAGAGTACTGGAGTGGGGTGCCATTGCCTTCTCTGATAGTATATCTAGTATATATAATATATTTATATATATATATATTAGTGTATATAGGATGGATATACACCAGTATATATAGGATGGATAAACAACAAGGTCCTGCTGTATAGCACTGGGAACTATATTTAATGTCCTGTGATAAACCATAATGAAAAAGATTATATTTATATGTGTAATTAAATCACTTTTCTAAACAGCAGAAATTAATACAACATTTAAATCAACTACATTCCAATAAAAATTTTTTAAATATTGCTAAAAAAAAAAAAGAAGATAGAGAGGATAGTATTTTCCTGTGGAACAGAGTGAAAGTGTGTTTATTACCCAGTATGCCAGTATTCTTGTCTGGAGAATCCCATAGACAAAGGAGTCTGGCAGGCTACAGTCCATTGGGTTGCAAAGAGTCAGACACAACTCAAGCGACTTAGCACATAAGCAGGTACCAGTATAATAAAGGTAATGCATCCCTCCAGGGCCAAGGTTGGTCAGGTTTGCTGTAGCCTATTATAAAAGATTCAGGTTCCCTAAGCTCAGAGTTTCTTAGCTGTGATGCAAACCCACTGTGGGTGCTGCATGCATCCAACTTGGCTGCTTCATTTGCCTCCACAGAACTTGGGGAAGAGGGAAACTGACGCAAACATAACGCTCAGATCATCTGTAGCGCTATGAGTAATAAGGCCTTTGTCTTTGCCTTGTTACAGCATTCCTGAAAGTGGCTAACATCTTAGATAACAAGTTGGTAAAACCAAGTTCCTTCACAGTTCTTGATAATCATCAATGTCATTTGTTACCTTTATTCCTGCTCTTTAGGAAATAAAAACATGAAAAAATAATTTTAAAATATAGTCTTTGAAAGGATAGCTCCTTTGAATTGAGTGCTAAAGTCTAATAAGTCAATTATTAGAGAGAAAGTGTATTTCCTCCTAAAATTAACCCTTCCAGCTGTTCTTCCCTACTTTCTATTCTACCCACTATCTCTTATCCTTCCAAAATTGCACATCACTGTAAAATCATCTTTTATTTCTCTCCCATTCATAGCTAAATCTCCTATAGAGTCATATTCATTATCTGTCTTCCTTTCCTCACTGTTTTCTCACTCTTCATTCTACCCAATACAGCTTGCCTCACCAACTCTACTGAAACTGTTTTGAAAAACTTAACAGGACCTTCTCTTTGTCAATAAATGTAATGGGCACTTGTCATTCTTCTTCTTTGGCTCTTCTGCAGCATTTAACATCGCTATTCAATCCCTCCTTCTCTGAAACTCTCTTTAGCATCTACAGCACACTCCTCTAGATTTCCCGACATTCTCAGTCTTCCTGTTCAAGTTCTTCGACACAAGCTTTGAAAAGTTCAGTTACTCAAGGCTCAGTCTGATGTCACCATCTCTTTTGAGCCTACTGTCTCTCTCTAAGTGATCTCATTTCTGCTCAGGTTCAATCACCAACAATCAATCACAAATTTAATTTCCAAACTGGACTTCTCTGAGATCCAAACTCTTGGATCCAATTCAAGGTCTCTTCTTGAATTTCTTAAAAACATCTCAAATTAAATACATACAAATTCCAGTTCTTGGCTGTCTCTCCCCCTTTCCACAGTAGCACTTCATTTCCTAAAGAGACAAACAGATACATATACACACATACATACATAGACGATGTAGATATAGATATAGACAAATGGCACCACTGTTCATGGAGTTCTGCAAACAAGAAACCCAGAAGACATTCTTCACTTTTTCTTCTCCCTTTCCACCCCCCACCACCTTACCATAGCAAACCAGGTACAGTCTACTGCTTGCTTCCTAAATATCTTATATTCTCAATCTCCACATCTCTCCATCATCACATCTCACCTAGACTCCTGTGACAACCTCTGAATTTGTCTTTCTACATTCACTCATTGTCAAATTAATTCTCCACAGAGAGGCTACATTCTCACAAATTGTCATCCTGCTTATTTGCCATCATTCCCACCTAATCCCTCAAATCCTTCAGTGGTAGTCTATCGTTCAGACAAATTCCTTTCAAGGCTGGCAAGGCCATATGTGCTCTGGCTGCATTTTCCTTTTCAGCCCCATTTCACATAGCTCTTGTCCTAGGGTTTGTATTGTAGTCACTTTGCCTACTTTCATTTTCTCACATACCCTACTCCCCTTGAAGCATGCTTCCTCCCACTTCAGGGTCATCTCCTGAAATGCATCTCTTCCCTTGCCCATCACTCCACTACTTCTCTTATTCTTTAATTCTTAATTCAACATCTCTTTCTCAGGGAAAATTATCCTTCCCTTTCCTAATTTTATATACCCTCATGGCATCCTATGCTTCGTAACAAATATACTGCACATCATTTGAATGAATCAATAAATGCTAATGCAGGAGGACACTTTCTCTGGTGACCCCCAATAAACTGTGCTTCCAGGTATTACACCCTCATGTCATCCTCACCCCTTGAACCTGGGATAGCCCTGTGGCTTTCTCTAACCAAAAGAATGCCAGCTCTGGGACTAATGGTTAAGAAGACCCAGAAATGCTTATTCTTGCACTTTTGGGTACTCTGAACTTTTGTGTAAGAAGTTCTGCTACTAAAGAGATAATGCAGAAAGACCATGCAAAAAGGGAAAGGTCCTGAAACTACAGAGAGAGATCAAAGTCTAGTCATGCCAGCATCCCACCTAAGCTTGGCCCCAGCCCACTGCTGGCCGCCAGCTGAAGACAGCCACATGAGTGACCACCAGGGAAATGACTGCCTGCTGAGCCTGTCCAGGTATGAGAATCAGGAGAAGTAGTAAACTGGTTATTTTTAAGCCATTACATTCTAGAGTAGCTTGGATGCAGTTATAAGGGAACAGCTATGAACTAATAATGATTAGGCACCAATTTAAAAGAATTTTCATGAAAGTTTACTGCCACATTTGGATTTTTATCAATATTTTATTTTTTCTCCTTAAAATAAGAAGGAAACAATCATAAATTGATAATTTCAAGACACTAGAGGATTATAATAGTAGAAGTATATACCATTAACCACTTATAAATAATATGCATTCCAGCATCTTGGATATATTTGTTTCAAAACTTCAGTCCTCCTTTAATATGAATATTGATCTAGTATTATTTTTTTTAAGTTTATGATGTATCAGTTGCATTCAGAAATGAAAACCAGAAAATCAAATCATTCCTCTCACAAGGTTAACAGAATTATTTTTCTTATAAACTATCATTTTTGTCAGTCACAATGTTTTCTCCTGAGATTAGGCCTTCAAATTGGTTTGATTGCAAAGTTTTTTAAAGGTGGATAAAAGTATTTTACCATAAAAGCTGAAAAGAAAAACATTTAGATTTTGAAATTTTCTGAATATTTCAGAGAAGTTAAGAAGACCTGAGTATCATTACCCTTAATCTGTAAATGATCTTCTAAGTTCTGAAAGATACTTCTTTACCAAAGGCCAATGGAAAAACCCATGCTCTCACGGAGATCTCCTTCAACAAAAGTCCTAACAACTAAGAAGTGTTCACATCCCAGATTATAGCCCACGCACTGTTATCCATCAACTTCTTTGAACAATCACTGGGTTTAGCTTTAAGAAGGATAGTTTTAAAGTAGCTGATCAAGTGGCATCAATCAACACTTGATATTGAATACTTCCACAGCTGCAAACATAGCAGTTATTAAGCAAAGTTTCATTAGGGAAATCTGGAATTCAGCCCAATAATTTTGGACAGAAACGGTCTTACACAACTCTTCTTCATTCTAGAAGCAGTATATCTTCCTCCCAAGAGGAGCTATTTCTGCTGAAGGGAGATTTTCACTCTATTACACTAATTATTTGGATAGTGCTAACCACAGAACACCTAAGATTTTCAAACAAAAGAAAACATCAGAACAGTCAGGGCAATAAGCAACATGGGAGGCTGTGTTGGCTACAATTTAGATTTTGTGCTTATCGTTGATTTGTTTTTAATTAATGACAAATTATGAAAGGCCTAAAACAAACCAAAAACCAGAATTACTTTATGGTAAAAAGCTAAAATGTGAATCTAGAAATACTTAAAACTTTAGGGCTTAACCTATTTTCAAATGAGTGTTGAACTATTCTGAAACATGGAGGGTTTTTTTTTTTTTTTTAAGATATCATTCAATAAAAATACCAGAAGAGAGGTTCTGTAGAAAAAAGCAAACTATATTACTGACAATATTGCTATCTGGTTAAAATGGGACCACATAATGTCTTTGCAATGGGGAGATTTGTTCTGTGTTTCTCATGCCTTGAAAGCTAATCATACACTGAGTAGGTGAACCATGTTAGATCTTTCTAGATCTCGAAGAGGCATTAGAAGAGGCACTCAGACCACAGATATAACTCCCCCCCCCTTTTTTTTTTTTTGAAAAAGTAACAATGTGGACTACTGATTTCAATTCCAATTGATGTAAGAACAAGAGCAGTCAGGAACTTCTTTCAGTATCACTAAAGTCTTGACCTTTGACTCTAACCACTTTTAACTAAAGAAAAGAACTTTGGGTCAATGGGAAAGAAGAAAATGTTAGACTAAATGGGTATGTTAGCACAAGAAAAGGTCTCAGGCTCTATTATGTTTACAAAGCCTTCCTTGAGGAGTTTTCCAAAATCTCACTTGACAGCCTAAAGTGAACTGAGGCTTGGAAAGCAATGAAATGGGAACATCACCCATCAGAAGTAGATGGGCTTTGCCACAGCCTCTGGAAAGTGCCAGATGAAACCCTGGGTTCTGTCATGAACCGGGTTTCAGGTTGTTCTTTTCACTGGTCTCTCATTATTCCTCCCTGTTTTCATGGAGCATGCAGTGATGACCTGTAGGATGCTAAAAGGCAGAGTTTGTTATACAGGAAAGAGAAGATATGTTCAGGTGGAATTTTATTCTCTCATTTTCCAATAGTGACGTCATGATTTAAGTTGGGGAAACCACACTCCCTATTTCTTGGTATATGACTTTCCTCTGGTCATAGTGACTGGTTCTGTGATGGTTGTGTGACCTACATGAGTCCAGTGAGATTCAACCCCGAGACTTTTATTAAAACCATCAGAACAGAGAAGCTGGGATTCCACGGAGTTTGCTGAAGCAATAGGATGTAAATCTTGTGGGAAGTATGTAAGTGGGTGGCAAGGTTGTATGTGTAAAGTCTGCTTGAATGAGGCCAGAACAGAGAAAAACCAAGTTGTGTGATAGAGAAATGGTCCCAAAGATATTTCTGAAGTCCTGGATCCAGACATACTCCCTAGGCTTCTCAAAGATCTGACCCATTTAATTTGGGTTATCATCACTTTCCAGTATCTCCAACAACATCCATGCCTGAAACAATACAAACAATATCAAAGAGATAAAGTAACCAAAAATTGTGTGGAAAAATACACACCCCAAAGGGATCATAATAAATAATTCAAATGACACTATAATAATCCTATTAAATGATTCTCTCCTATGAGACCAGCCATGATCTCTCAGAATGATGACCCCCAATCTTTCTGTTTCGAGCCCCTACTACATTGCCAGCTCTGTCCCTAGCACTATGAGGCCCAGTATAAAGTCAAGATTTCAGTTGATCTGTGGAGATGGAAACACTGGCATACAGTTGAAGAGATTATGTGCCCAAAATGAGTTCCACTAACAGCAAAGGTTGGAGTGGCCCCACTGTGAGCTGTCACAGTATGGGGTAAGTGAACTCCCTTAGTCAATCAATTATTTAATATATTCCCTCTAATTACTCTCTTGTTAACCCTGTTCAAGGTTGGTTTTTCATAAACAAGATCTGTAACAAACTGTTCTATCTTTGTTATCTACCAAAAAAACCCCACTTTCACATGTTGATGCTTTGTGCACAAACTGGCTCAGTAGGATATGTACATTTAAATAGCTTCAATTAAAGCAGTTTTAAGCAAATGCAATGTAAAGTTTAGTAACATTAAGACACAATGAAATACTGTGGGAAATACTTTAAAATAGCAGATATTAAGCACACTCTGTCTACCATTATAGTTCTGTTCTCCTAAGACAATGATTTAGTTACTGACAGAAGTGTAGGCAGGTCTTGCCTTTTGAGTACTAAGCCTTTTGAATCAAGGAATAATCCTACTTCTTTACAACTTTAAATCTTTTAAGTCTCTGATCAGTTCTTCCTGGGTTACCAAGAGGGTCAGCAGTAATTTTCCTAGCACTGATATTTTGCCTTAGTTGCACATGACGGTCCAAAATACTGCAGTTCTCATCTATGGCTTCAAGTGTTGGTCAGTCCCAACTTGGGGCCATGTCAAAGGCGTGCTTTTGAAACAACAGAGATGAGACTGTGTCTCAGAGTCAGTGCTCTGAACCACGATCACACACTGCATCCTTCTACAGACATGGAAAGGCTATAGATGTTTCTCAAACACTTGTGCGCCAAATTGTGTAAAAGAGGTTATTTCACAAAGGTCCAGGAAGCATGATTGTTACCGAGTATTTCCACAGCAGTCAGCATGGTACAGACTATTCACAACACATGAAGAAGCCTTAAACTCAGCCCGTGGAAGAGAAGAGGTAAAGTGAAACCTCTATGAAACTAATGTATTTTCCAGCTTTAAGAAATTTTAAAGAGCACCTCTGCAGACAGTGAGGAATAACAAATAATTTTTTTAAAGGTCTTCAGAGACTGAAAAGAAGAAATATAAAAATTTAATGAAAACAGTGAACATGTGCAAATGCAGCAGCAGCCATACCACTAACAGAAAACATTACTGAAAACTGGAAGAGAGGATGTTGAATAATTCCAATTATTCCAAAACACTTGGAGAAGAAGAGGATTGCTGAAACTCAACTAAAAGCTCAGAACCCATATAAATACCGCAAAGGAAAATCTCATGGGAGTAAGATTATCAAGAAACATGTAAACTCTTACATATAAGATATATAGTCTACAAGAACACCAGAAAGAAGCCATGGCTAACCACACACACACACACACACACACACACACACCCATTTCAAGAGAAAGTCACAACTGTCACTCATTATGACACATATTCATTAAATCTACTATGTGGTGTAGTGCTAGGCATTTGAAGACCTATAATGCCCTTTTCATGTTAAAACTTTAATGGTTATTATTTTTCTTAAAACTGGTTCAGGTTCCAAGGGCCACTGAACAGACCGTTCTTAAAACAGCAGTCCCATTATTTAAAATTTTATGGAACAATGACATTTTTACATTAGAAATAATTTCAGATCAATATGGGAGTGCCAGCATTTTATTTTGCAAACTCAGAGCCATTACAAAATAATTGCCACTTACTATAATGTTTCTTTTTTTTTACAAAGGGAAATTTTAATAATATAAAATAGGAAAGTCAGGCTCTCAGATGAAAATGCAATTTTTCAAGAAAAAAACTACTGTGGTTTTCAAATGCTTTTTCTGGTTCATTCTCTCTTCTACTTTTTGGTATTCCAATTATGCCTATGTTGCTGTATTTGATGGTGTCTCACATTTCTTTGAGATTCTATTTCTCTTCATTTTTTTTCTGTTATCTAGATTATATAATCTTTATCATTGTATCTTTTCTAATTCTTTCTTCTGACAGGTCAGATCCTCTGTTGAAATCCTCTAGTAAAATTTTCATTTAGGTTATTTCAACTTTCAACTCCAGAATTTTTATTTGGTTCTTTTAAAAATAATTTCTGTATTTTTATTGACATTTCCTATTTGATGGAATACTGTCATCGTACCTTCCTTTACTTTTTAAGTTATGATATTCTTTCATTCTTTTTTATTAAAGCAAAGTTCCTGTATGATATTATATAATTTATAGGTGTACAATATAGTGACTCAGAAGTTTTAAAGGTTATACTCCATTTATAGTTATTATAAAATATTGACATATCCCCCTTACTGTAAAATATATCCTACTAGTTTATTATATAGAGCTCCCCAGGTGTTGCAGTGGTAAAAAATCCACCTACTAATGCAGGAGACACAAGAGTTATAGGTTCAGTCTTTGCATTGGGAAGATCCCTTGGAGTAGGGAATGGCAACCCACTCTAGTATTCTTGCCTGGAAAATTCCATGGACAGAGGAGCCTGGCAGGCTAAAGTCTATGGGGTCACAACGAGTTGGACATGACTGAGCAACAGTTTATTATACACCTAATAATACATACCTCTTAATCTCTTACTCCTATGGTGCCCTGCCACCACTGGTAACCATTAGTTTGTTTTCTTTATCTGTGTCTGCTGCTTTTTTGTTATATTCATTAGTTTGTTGTATTTCTTAGATTCTACATATAAGGGATATTATACAGTATTTGTCTTTGACCTATTTCACTTAGCATAACACTCTCAAAGACCATCCATTTTGCTGTAAATGACAAAATTTCATTTTCAGGGTTGAGTAGTATTCTACTGTATATCTGTGTGTGTGTGTGTACACTACATCTTCTTCGTCCATTCATTCATTGATGGACACATAGGTTGCTTCCATATCTTGGCAGCTGCAAATAGTACGGCTATTAAATATTAACATTGAGGCACATGTATCTTTTCAAATTAGTGTTTTTTTCTATCCTTTAATTCTTTAAACATATTTATAATAGTTGTTTGAAATTTTATCTGAGAATTCTGACATCTTGGTCCTCTCATATGCAATTTGTCTGGCCTCCTTTTTTATCCCATGTATGAATGACACTCTGCTGTGTTTTTTTGCATGCCTTATATTTTTTTGTTGTTGAAAACTGGACATTTTAGACAATAAACTTCAGCAACTCTGAATACTGATTCCTACACCATGGGGTTGTCATTGTTTTGCTTAATTGTTTAGTGATTTGACTGGCGTATTTCAGGGAAGTCTATTTCTCCTGTAGTTTGCAACCACTGATGTCATTCTTCACAGGGCACAGGCTTGGGCATGCCCACAGTCACCCCATGATGACAGTGATTTTAGCATGGCTCTCACGGACTGCCAATTTCCTAGATCTCAGTTAAGCTGTGTGCCTCTGTTAGTAAAATACAAGGCTATTAGCATCTGTTAATTGCTGGCTGATTTCTCTGTTGTTTTCAACAATTCCCTGAGGGATAAATTGCTCCACAGTTTAATCCAATTCAAGTAGGGGCCCTTATGGTAGTTTGGGGGCTTGCTGGAACTGTAGGACTGTTGTTAGCTATCTCTTTCTCTGGTTCTATCTGGTCAACTTCTAGCTGGCCAATAATTTATCTTTTTGTTACCAAGGAGCTGCTGCTGCTGCTGCTGCTAAGTTGCTTCAGTTTGTGTCCGACTTTGTGCGACCCCATAGACTGCAGCCCACCAGGCTCTGCCGTCCCTGGGATTCTCCAGGCAAGAACACTGGAGTGGGTTGCCATTTCCTTCTCCAGTGCATGAAAGTGAAAAGTGAAAGTGAAGTCGCTCAGTCGTGTCCGACTCTTTGCGACCCCATGGACTTCAGCCTACCAGGCTCCTCCATCCATGGGATTTTCCAGCCAAGAGTACTGGAGTGGGGTGCCATTGCCTTCTCCAACCAAGGAGCTAGCAGCCTCTTAATTGTTCACTCCCCCAAATCTTCATTTTTCTCAACGCCAGTCTAAGACTTGAATATTTTCACATTCTAATCCAAATAGGGTCAGTTCCTTTGGGGAGAACTATGGAGTTGTCTGTCTTATAACCTGCTGTCCTCCTGGGAAAATTCTCTGCAGCACTGCTGTAAATCTGGGGAAGGATTAGTGGCCTGCTTCTCTCAGAGTAGCCCCTGCTTGTAAAGCAGGTGCAACTAGGGAGAGCAGCCTCTAGTCTTCTAGACTTACTTCTGGTGAGGAACCTCTGTCCTGTGAGCAAGTTGGGATAAGGCTGCCTAAAGCCCATTATCCTTGGTCTACCCTGCCTAGGATCAAGCTTTTGCCCTATAAGCTGCAAATGGGAGCTCTAGACTTTTAAGTCTTCTTGCCTGGAACAGAGTTCTACAACATAGAACTAAGGAGAACGATTAGAAATGCTAGTGGCCTGCCCCTCCTCAGAAGATATTGTAACCCTAGACTAGACGTTTGGGAGAGAGGAATTTTCACATTTTTTACTACACCACCTGGAGTGTAGGTTCTATTATGATGAGCTGCCTGGGGATAGAGAGAGGGAGAGTGGGTCATGGCTTAAATGCTGTAAACTCTAGCTCTTTTAACCTCAAATTAGTAGATTTTCTTTAAATTTCCAGTGACTTAAATGGTTACGCCCTTAGGACAATTTCCAGACACTTAAATGGTTAGGTTTTTAAAATAATTTTCACTCGTTATGATTATTTCAATGAGGAGCCAGTCCACAGGGCTACTCATGCTGCCATTTCAAAAGTAGATCATTAGTCTTTTTTCCTCATCGTGCTACAGACTGGTGAAAATTTTATAATAGCTCTCTATCAGTCTATAGACTAGCATTTATGGACCGAAGCCTAACAAGTTCCATTACATTTTCCAAAGAAAAGCAGCTCCTTAAAGAAAGCTCTAAACTAGCATCTCACATTTCAGTGTGCATGACAACCATCAGGAGAGATTTTTTTAAAGTTCAGATACCATTTCCAACTCAAAATTTTTTATTTATGATGTTGGGGGTAAAACCAAAGAAACTGCACTTTTAAAGAGTATCCTGGTAATGTTTCTAAAAATTTAATTTACAGATGAATCATCTGACCACCTGGGATATTTGTTAATGAGATTTTTATTCTGGAATACTTTCAAATTTACAGAACCTTGATTTTGCAAGGTACTATGGTTATGTAAGATGTTAATATTAGGGGAAGCTGGATAAAGGGTATATGAGAATCTTCTGCGCTATCTTCGCAACTATTCTATAAACTAATATCAATATAATGTTATTAACTAAACTGCAGATTTTCCTAGGATTACATTAATTTCTCCACTAATATCCTTTTTCTATGTCATGATACCACATTGCCTTCAGTCTGGAATCTTCACAAAATGAAGTTTCTGCATTTATTTAAAGATATTTTCTACAATATTATTAGTTACAAGTATATTGAAACTTCCCAGAGTTTTCTGAATCAGAGAGCATTTCCCCCACCATGAACCTTTGGTTAATTATACATATACATTCTTTTTCTTTATCTATTATCTGTTGCTGGACACTTAGGTTGGCAATAGTATTTGAATAATGATGTTATGAACACTGGGGTGCATGTAATTTTTAACTAGTGGTTTCATTTTTTTTTCAGATATATACCCAGGAGTGGAATTGCTGGGTCATGCTGTGCTATGCTGTGCTTAGTTATCAGTCGTGTCCAAGTCTTTGTGACCCCATGGACTGTAGCCCGCCAGGATCCTCTGTCCATGGGGATTCTCCAGGCAAGAATACTGGAGTGTTGCCATGCCCTCCTCCAGGGATCTTCCCAACTCAGGTATCGAACCCAAGTCTCCCACATTGCAGGCAGATTCTTTACCGTTTGAGTCACCAGGGAAGCCCTGCTTCCCAGGAGTGGGTAGCCTGTCCCTTCTTCAGGGGAACTTCCTGACCCAGGAATTGAACTGGGGTCTCCTGCATTGCAAGCGGATTCTTTACCAGCTGAGCTACCAGGGAAGCCCTGCTGGGTTGTATGGTAGTTCTATTTTTAGTTTTTTTGAGAAACTTCCATACTGTTTTCTACAGTGGCTACTCCAATTTGCATTACCACCATCAGCAGTACAACAGTATTTTTTCCACATCCTTGCATTAACCTTCAGTTTTAAATATTTTCTACTTTTTTATGTTTTCACATTGACTCTTGTTGTTTAGAAGTGCATTCATTAATTTTGAAATCTATCTGGGTTTTTTTGTTGTTGTTGTCTTTTTGCATAAATTCTTAGTTTCCTGGTAGTCAGATACTGCCTATTCCCCAATTCTCTCTATTCTCTGCTTCCGGAATGCCTATAAAACACTGTATTTTCTCTTTCTCTCCAACATGTCTCAACTTTTCTCTCATATTTTCTTTTTCTCTTTAGTGCATTCTGATTGATTTTTTTAACATCACATTAAAGTTGATTAATTCTCTCTTCAGTTATGTCTAGTTAGTTGTTTAATCCATTTGATAATTCTTTATTTCAAGTGCTATGTTTTTATTTTTAGAACGTCTACTTTTTGAAGACCTAACTTTTCTTATTCATAATTTGTTTTCATTGCTTAGTCACTTTAAATATTCTTATTTTATACTATCCTATTAGATATTTCCATCATTTAAAGGTGTTAGGTTTTAATCCTGCTCATTGTTACATTTTATAACTCCTACTCATGGGGGCCTTTTTTCTTATGTTTTATAATTTTAGGTTATAATTTAATTTTTAGAAGGAATTTATCTGTAGGAAACCTACAAAGAAAGGTTGGATTTATGGTAATCTTCCTAAGAAACTTGCAAATGATTTTTCCAGATGTTTGAGAGTTATCAGTGGCCTGGCATCTTTTGAGCTAATTTCTCAAGTTGTGTTTCTTTTCTGTATTGTACAAGGAGTACATATTCAAATCCCAAATCTAAAAGAGGCACACATCCACACATCTTCTTTTCTAAGACACACCTTTCTTGTTTGTTCTGTACTAATGGTGGATTTTCTTCTAGAGTCTCCCACTCAAAATCATAACTTTGTCTTGAAGATCTCTGTTTCAACACACATAGTCTCAATTTTTCATCTCATATTTCTGCATCGTTGTTAAAACCAAAGCCCTTGCTTTAAGGAGACAAATTACATCCTCCCAAGACTGACCACAGCATCATTCCCATTTTTATCCCTGAGATTTTCAACTCCATCTATACGTCTGACTCACAGTGATACCTTTACTTCCTTTCAAGATCAGATATACAAGAAAGAGGATGTTTATTTAATCTAGTATTTCTAAGTGTTTGCACAAGCCACACTACTAAACTTATCAGCCAGGTTTCTAGACCTGAAAGTAAAAAATAACTTCTTTTCTCTAGTGAGAATTAATACTATCACAGTTGGCAAGCTGAGTCATTATAAATTACCAATTGTGAAACTTCAACATTCTTGGGTTTCCCTTGTGGCTCAGCTGATAAGGAATCTGCCTGCAATGTGAGAGACCTGGGTTTGATCCATGGGTTGGGCAGATCCCCTGGAAAAGGGAAAGCTACCCACTCCAGTATTCTGGCCTGGAGAATTCTGTTGACTGTATAGTCCATGGGGTCGCAAAGAGTCAGACACTTGAGCCAACTTTCACTTCCACTTTAAGCTCAAAAGTGTTTTATCCATACTTATTTTGTACTCTCAGACCCAGTTTCAGGAAACCATATCAAAAAATATATAATTAAGGTCCATACATAGCCCAGAATTCCAATTCAAAAACTTTACACTGTACATCACATGGATCCCAGTAAGTCCTTCAATTTTTCTGGACTTTCTCAGAAGTTCTTCTAATCACATTTTCCTAGAATATCTAAGCACAGATCACTTTTCATTTAAGTTTTCTCTGCTCACTATCAACAAATTTCAACAACTTTTCTTCCTTCTTTTCATTCATTAGATACAGCTTTCCTAAGTGCCTGCTATATTCCAGACACTGGGGATGTGGTCCAAAACAAATCTAAGCCCTGGTCACAGAGTTTAAATCTTAGTGCAGAGGAAGGAAGACAAATATAAACAAATTAATATGTTAACTAAATATATTAAATAATAAATATATTTTAGGTTGAAATAAAATTATAAATTAGTAACTATATTTTAGTTTAAAGAATATGAAATGGCCAAATTTAGTTTGAAGCATATGAAATGGCCAGATTCTTGACCCACAAAAAAGGCAATTTCATACCATTTAACTTAATGGAATGTGACAGGTGATGGTAAGTGCTACAAAGAAGAAGGCAGGGAGGGCAAGTAGACAGAGAGTGATGGGGTGGGTGTGACTGTGCTATTTTAGATACCATGGCTACAAAAGCCTCTCTCAGAATGTGCTGTTTGAACAGAGATGGAGATGAATGAAGAAGTGAGTGACGTGGATGGAGGTCTGGAGGAAGAATACTCCAATGACAGGAATATGCATGTGAAAAGGTTCTTAGAAGGGAATGTGGATGGCATATTCAAGGAACAGTGAGGAAAGGAGAGGGACCCAAGTAGAATAAACAGGGTGAGATGAGACTAGAGAAGGGGCCAGGGCAGACACTATAATGCAACATTAGCCACAGTAAAAAAAACTGCCTATCTCAGTGCTAGTGAGATGTGAAGCCCTTAGAAAGTTTGGAAAGCAGAGTGGCAAAACCTGACTTGTATTTTCAGTGGCGTGCCAGGGCAGAACGAGCACAGGGAACTTAGTGAAGAGACTACTGCACTAGCCCAGGTGCTGCTGCTGTTGCTGCTGCTAAGTCGCTTCAGTCGTGTCCGACTCTGTGCGACCCCATAGACGGCAGTCCACCAGGCTCCCCGTCCCTGGGATTCTCCAGGCAAGAACACTGGAGTGGTTTGCCATTTCTTTCTCCAATGCATGAGAGTGAAAAGTGAAAGTGAAGTCGCTCGGTCATGTCCTAGCGACCTCGTGGACTGCAGCCTACAAGGCTCCTCCGTCCATGGGATTTTCCAGGCAAGAGTGCTGGAGTGGGCTGCCATAGGTGCTAGACCGTTGCAACTAAGACTTGAGTGGTAGCAAAGGAAACAGGAGAGGCTGCACACTCACAATTCTTTCATGACTCTTCTAATCTTTCTTTTTTAAAACAATTAGTCTCACCAATGTTTTATTACAGCAAATATATTGTCAAGCTTTCCTATCCTGAGTTTGGTGATCCTGGTGGCAAAATCATCTTGCCTACCTTCTAATTCTGATAAGAAACTTCTAGATCATTCTGAATTCAGCACCCCTGAAACCTAGATTTGCATGAACCATAGCCTAACACATCTAAATCACCATTCTACATAATGCATCTCTAATCACTCTCAAGACAATGGCACCATACCTGATTGAGGAGGAGCTGGCATTCACTCTGCAAGGAGCACCACCAGAAAATGAACATGTGTCTCTTCCCAGCGACTGTAACTGACGAGAGGATTCAGCCTGAGCCACAGCAGGAGATTCATTCATGGCCCACATTGACGCAAGGTCACTCCTCTGAGTAAGAAGACTTCCTGACTGTATCCCTGCAGCTGGGCCCCTTCCTCTGAAGTTTCTATGCTTTACAACTCCCTGAAAAGGAAGTTGTCTTAAGGGGGTTGTAGCCCTTTAGGGAGAAGGTGACCACACAGCTTCATGGCATGTTAATGCAACTTCTGCAACTTCTGGCCCCACTTCCCCCTCATACCCACAGAGGGCTCCATGTAGTCCATTCAACATTGAGGGAGAGTAATAAGTAATTATCTGAGCAAGATCAATACCAGGTCGTCATGGCAGGATAGAAACCCAGTTTCTGTCTCTCAGTGTTATGTATCATTCAAGAGTAAAGTATAATAATGTTTATAAAATCCAGTTGGTCTAAGAGAACATGTCAAAATCATTGATCCACATATCTTAAGTTTAAAAAAAAATCCTAAAATACAGTTTGCATGCAACATCCAAAGAGCCTGCCAAGGAGAGGATCTGACATTAAAATATCACTAATGTTACTGCTCAGCCCTAAGACTCACACACTGAAGATTTAACAGCACAGAGCCTATGTAGGGTCATAAGTAATAGTATTAAAATGAATATTCAAAACTTATTTTCTGAAAAGGCATTTTGCAAAGACACAATTGGACATACTTTTGTTTAAAGAAATCTTCATTTGCACAATGAAAAAGAACAAGAAAGCAGAAATCAAAATGCATTCATCACCCTGGTTTTTCCTCTACTTGTAAATCAAACAGACACTACACCAGTTAGTATTTGAACAAAGTTAAGGTAGATCTGAAGTGATGATATTTAAGACTACCAAGGCTGAAAATTACAGCCTGAATTCAATCTGCTATCAAAAGCACTTGAGATGTCAGATAATGTAAAAGAAATTTGATATAATGATTAAAAATTCCACTAAAAGGCCTTTCCTTGAATTTTGCTGCTGAAAATCCTCTTCTGTTAAAATTTCAAGGTTTCTTACAATGTTTCTACATTTACTCTCTGACCCAAGTAACTGAAAATCTTCCCTTTCTGTAGACATTGATTTTATCATCAGACACATTGATTCTGCAGAAAATTGGAGTCCACTTTAAGAGTTTTTCACAGCATGGATATTTTTTCCATTAAATTTTTTTGTTCACTTTTCCTAATACTATGAAAATAATATAACAATACTAAGGAAAATTTTTAGTTTGAAAGCTGATCCCAGATAAAAGCATGCTCTTCTGATGAATCTGTATCAGGCCCCCAGTCCCTGAGCAGTAAAGATAAGCATCTTTAGAGGCAGGCTAGGAGTGTCACCAAATAGGCAATAGTCTGGGTCTGGCTTGGGTCAAAGAAGCAAAATTTGTACAGAAGAGACCCTGTGTTCCTGGACCTCCTCAGTCTAGCAACTGATTATTTTCAAAATTTGAGATTAAGTGAATAACAAGGCTAGAAATGCAAATCAAAACTACAGTGAGCTATCACCTCACACCAGTCAAAATGGCTGTCATCAAAAAATCCACAAACAATAAATGCTTGAGAGGGTGTAGAGGGAAGGGAACCCTCCTACACTGTTGATGGGAATATAAATTGGTACAGCCACTATGACTTCCCAGGTGGCGCTAGTGGTAAGAACCCGCCTGCCAATGCAGGAGACATAAGAAACACGGGTTCTATCTCTGGGTCAGGAAGATCCCCTGGAGGAGGGCATGGCAATCCAGTATTCTTGCCTGGAGAATCCCACCGACAGAGGAACTTAGTGGGCTACAGTCCATAGAGTCACAAAGAGTCAGACGTGACTGAAGAGACTTAAGCTCACACTCACGCACAGCCACTATGAACACTATGGAGGTTCCATAAAAAACTAAAAATAGAGCTACCATATGACCCTGCAGTCCCACTCTTGGGCATGAATCTGGAGAAAAACATGCACCAAAAGGATACATGCATCCTAATGTTCATCACAACACTGTTCACAAGAGCCAAGACATGGAAACAACCAAAGGAGTGGATAAGGAAAATGTGGTATACACAGTTGAATATTACTCAGCCATTAAAAAGGATGAAATAATGCCATTTGCAGCAACATGGATGGTCCAGAGATTGTATACTAAGTGAGGTAAGTCAGACAGAGAAAGAGAAATATCCTGTGACACCACTTACACGCAGAATCTAAAAAGGAATGATAAAAGTGAATTTATTTACAAAACAGAAACAGACTCACAGACTTAGAAAATGAACTTATGGTTGCTGGGGGGAAAATGAACTTATCGGGGAAAGGGAGTTAGGGAGTGTGGGATGGACAGGTACACATGGCTCTATTTAAAATGGATAACCAGCAATGTATAGCACAGGGAACTCTGTTCAATGTTATGCGGCAGCCTGGATGGGAGGGGAATTTGGGGAAGAATGGATATATGTATATGTATGGCTGAGTCCCTTTGCTGTGCACCTGAAATTATCACAAAATTGTTAATTGGCTATATTCTAATATAAAATAAAAAGTTTTTAAGAAGTGTATGGGGGAATGGAGAATATGGCATGAACATAATTTTTAAACAAAGAAAGATACATTTTTCATTTATAAATACCTTTTAAAAAAAAAAAAAATCCCAGTCTAATTTGAAAAACTGATACTCCTAAATCCACAGCTTACTTTTTCAATATTTTTTTGGTCAACCATAAGCTACAGATCCATTTCAGTTTGTTTAGTTAGATTCTTTCTAATGATATTTCAAAATAGCTGAAGTTCTACTAAAAAAGGAGAGCCTTTGAATCCCTTGGACTGCAAGGAGATCCAACCAGTCCATTCTGAAGGAGATCAGCCCTGGGATCTCTTTGGAAGGAATGATGCTAAAGCTGAAACTCCAGTACTTTGGCCACCTCATGCGAAGAGCTGACTCATTAGAAAAGACTCTGATGCTGGGAGGGATTGGGGGCAGGAGGAGAAGGGGACGACAGAGGATGAGATGGCTGGATGGCATCACTGACTCGATGGACGTGAGTCTGGGTGAACTGCAGGAGTTGGTGATGGACAGGGAGGCCTGGCGTGCTGCGATTCATGGGGTCTCAAAGAGTCGGACATGACCGAGCGACTAAACTGAACTGAACTGAGTCACTGGGTTTTAGAGACAGTTGAAAGACTTGTGAAAGTGTGGTGGTAGTAATGGCAGGATTCTGGACTGACAATGAGACATGTAGAAATGCAGGATTGTACAGCTTTCAGTCTCAGTTTTAAGATTTGATTCCTAAAGAAGAAGTGGAAAATTCGAGCAGTATCTAAGAGGGCAGGAATCAACTGAAAGAAAAGTAATATACCCAGGACTGTACCAAATCCTTCTGGCTGGCCCCTTTTCCTCCTCATGGATCCTCTTTATCAATAAATTTTAAAAAGTGTTTATACCAGTCCTGGGCTCTATTTTCCATTCCATGCCACATTTTAGGGGAAAAGCTAAAAGTATATAGGTGAACTAGAGCAAGATTTTGACTCCTACCATTTGGAACTTGACTAGAGTGATGAACAGACTAGACTGAGTTTTGGAGACAGTACAGTACTGGTGAGTTAAGCCAATGCTTTGAAAGGCCAGTAATCACTGGACTACAAACAAACAGCTCACCAGTAAATGGGTTCACCAGCAACTAAAGGCCAAAGGACAGTAGTGCTGAAAGCCAATTTATTGAAACTAATCAGATGGCAATACTTAGCCAGAAAGCACCCACGATTCTGCTGATAACATCTGCTCTCCAGGTTTCAACCATTTAATTTTTAATCTAGGCTCCTAGAGCACAGGCTCTTCGCACCTTGCCCCAGAGATTCTGAGTAAATGCATTTTATTTTTAGATGTTTCCTCTCTTGACACAGGATTCCACAGATATGAAAAAACAAGTGATCCCCCAGGCATGCCAGGGGTTGTTGCTGTCTCCTCTCTTACTCTGTGGTCTCCTGGAAACATTTAAAATAACCGTTAGCTGAGAAATGTTTTCCTGCAGAACAAGACACTTTTCCCTTGGTCCTAAAATGGGTATGCACTAAAAGGATTGAGTCTGCTTTGGAATATTAGGTTTGCCCTTTTTGATAAATTGAACGTGCTTCAGAGTTAAGAGGCTGTCTTAATTTTACAGTAAAGAACTCTCCTATGAGAACATAAGAAAAATCTTAGGTGGCATTTTTATTGAAAACATTATTATTCCCATTCTAGCAAAAGAATTTATTGTGAGGAGAAAAGTCATACCATCTTAATTAATGTTATTCACTTTTCTTTACAGAGGCTTATCTCTAACATGCTCAGAATTAGTGCTGAAGTCAAGGGTATTAAATCAAAAGGAGCCAAATGTCTTGATGGTATCCAAAATAACAATTCAGAATGCATTTGTCAATATTTCACAAACTATATGTCCCAGATTAATCTGTAATAATGGGACAGAGTAAAACAGAACCTGACTCAATGATAAATCACTCTGGGAACTATGTGGTGTGATAAACTGCTAATTCAACAAAGCCATCAACATATTACACCTTTAGAATCTTTCACGCTTCTGACAAGAAGTCTCAATCAACCTTGATTCTTGGAAGAGTATATCTTTGATACAGCTCTTCTTTCTACAGTCCTAAAATTGTATTTTAGCCAGAGTTGATAAACAAAAGGCAACATAATCTTGTCAAAGTAAAGACTGGTGTTTCTCAAAGGAAAGCATTGCTATGTGGGAGACTAAATATGATGCCCCTGTTCTTAGTCTAAGATCACTTGAAAACTGGAGTCCAAGCTTCAACCAGAAGTGTCAGTATTACACTGAGAGGCAAGAAAATATTTCTCTTCATTAAATCATTAAGCTTCTGAGGCCATTCATACTCATTCATACATGTTAATATCCTCATTCCCCCAGAGAACTCAAATGGGAATAATTCTGTGGATATTCAGTCAAAAATGTTATCCTGTCCAGCTCCTATCTTTAAACAGGTGAAGCATTATTGATTTCATTTTACAGATAAAGGAAGTGATTCCCAGAGCATCTCTGCTGCCAGAATTTACCTGTCTTTCCAACTAAATCAAAAATACTAGTAACTAGTAACAATATACAGGGTTTCCCTTGTGTCCTTTAATGTAATCTTGCAGCACAAATCGATTAGAGCTTCAAAATCATCTAGGAAAGGCAAATGCAAAGTTAAGTAGACTCCTTACAGTGCAAGAAGCAGGAAGTATTAGTAGTTGTTAATAAAAACAGACCATGTCATCATGATGCTTAGACATAATCTGATTCAGCCAGTAATGAGATATGCAGTTTGAAAAATCATTTAATTTTGTGTCTAAGGCTCCTAGCCTGTGAAATGGGAATATTAATGGTATCTACATCATAGAGTCACTGAAGGAATTAAATGAGAAAACATACATTAAGCATTTAATGTAGTGCCTGTCATATAGTAAATGCTCAATTAGTACAGCTATTAATATATGAGTGTTGATTAATGAGCATTGTTTTATGCATGAAAAATCTACTGAAAAGTAACAGCATGGTCCCAATACTTTCGAAAAGGGGAGGACTGCTACCTGACTTTAAATTTTGCTTCCTTGGGACAGTGTCTTATTCCTTTCTATAAGTTCAGTGATCACCCTTCACATCAGACCATATCAACTATATCAGGTGAGATTAGAAAGAGCACCTTTATTTCAGCTTTACCAACAGTAACTCATTGGAACAACTCAGTATCCACAAGGAGTCTCTCTTTTGTATGCCATGATAACTATTCATGACTAATTTTCTATTTCCTAAAAAACATTCCTGTATCTCAAGATATTGGTCTTTGCAGTCAATGAGAAGTAGGTTCCAGTCCTGACTCTATTGCTTACTAGCTGTGTGACCTAGGCAACTCACTTCTCTCTGAGCCTCAATTTCTTCATTTGTAAGTGAACATAATTATAACATAGAAGGCTCTTATATGTATTAAGCAATTTAAATTCACAGTTACTTTCTCTTCATCAAATTCTCAAGAATAAACTTGCTTTTGGCTTTGATTTACTCTTGGGTCTGAAAAGTAGCCTGTATTAGACAATGTATCTTCCAATCCCAATCTAACCTCAGCAAGTGATTCCTCAAACATTGCTTCTATACATATTTTTACATTTCTCTAAATTGATGATGTCATTTTGAATTATAATCTTGATGTTTAATGAGCTCATCATCTGTCTAGACACATAGATTGTCAAGGAAAAAGTTCATGGTTTCAGTATTACATTTGGAATCTCAGAATTTAATTCTAGTGGATAAACATCAGAGCACTTCGTCTATGCATCTTTACCAAGCCTAACTTACATGGAATCTCTAGGAAATTAATGTCACCAAATTGTCACTCCAATTAGCAAAAAGGAATACTCTCTATTCTAAACTGCTGCCAAAACTGACACTACATGTAGATTTCCAAAATCACATAATCAACACAATCAAGGATATTATCCAAAATTCACCATCAACTAGCCCATTACTTTTATAGTTTAAATATCTTTAACATGGACTCATCAGAAATTCAAAAAACATCTTTTTTTAAAGTGTTTTAAAACGACCTATTTAAAGATTAAAGGACAGACAAAAAATCTGAGTCTAATTTATTTCACAAATGCTTATAGTTTCATTTAAAATATGAAATCAGTAACCCTAAACACATGTGTCCCCAACTACTCAGAAATGTGCTCACAACTTGAATCTCATGAATGTTTTAGAATAAAAGCTAGGCAAATAACTATATTTACTAGAAACATATTACATGAAAAACTTTCTAGTCAACACATTGAAAAATATAAAAGAAATATAACTGGCTCTCCCCTCAAGGAAATAATAATACACACTCATAACCAAGAGGACTGATGTGCTGTGCTTAGTTGCTCAGTCATGTCCAACTCTTTGCAACCCTATGGACTGTAGCCCGCCAGGCTCCTCTGGCTATGGGGATTCTCCAGGCAAGAATACTGGAGGGGGTTGCCATGCCCTCCTCCAGGGATCTTCCCAACCAGGGATCGAACCCAGGTCTCCTGCATTACAGGTGAATTCTTTACTGTCTGAGCTACCAGGGAGGCCTGATAGATCAGCACATTTTGTAAATGTGAGCTGACACAGGTGTATGAAGAAGTAGTGCCCACACTGACAGGGAAAGGAGTGGGTTTGGGAAAAACATGCATTGGGGTGGAAACAAAAAAAGTTGAATTTTAAATTACTTAACAATACTACAGAGTCTAAAATTCACACAGAAAAGATGGCCAAGGAGAAACTGAATTTAATCCTATGTACAACTAAGGAGGCACTGTACAATCTTAAAAGGAAAAACAGTGATAAAAATAGTATTGAGGCAAGACTATCCTCAAATCATTTCCACCTTTTCTTAGAAGTTCTGCACAAAACCTTTACTTTTAAGGAGGGTTTTTTTTTCTTTGTTACAGGACAATTTTCATGGCTTTAGCAATTCCCAAACTAATTCTGAGTTTTTTAAGACAAAAAATTACTATTTATTTTAAAACTATGACCTGCATGCCTCGATACAGGTTTTAAAGTTTCTATCTTGTTGTAAATGGTGTCCTTAGCTTACAGTGTGTCTGGAGGCATTTAGCATTTAGCTCCCTGATAAAATGACAAGGGACTGAAATAGACTGCAGGAAACTTACATTAACTTCCGTTACATCCAGTGGTTTGGGGAGTGAAGCTATGTGAGAGAAAGCATTACTGCCAGCAGATGCTGACAGAACGCAGCAGCTCCTCAGACAAAATGGACATTTCTCCTTCAGTAAGGGCCTCTCACCTCTGAGGAGTGTCTGAAGCAACCCCAGCAGCAGGGGGATGTGATTTGCTGAATATAGACACACACTGTCTCTGCTCCAAAAATGAGGTTGATTCTCATTACTCTTAAGGAGTCACACAAGCTGTTGGCAATTTGCTCCAGTGAAGAGCAAACCACATTGAGTGGTTGCAACACTTCAGACCTCCAAGAGCAGCAGAAACAGAAGGTGCCCACAGCCCCCTGTTGGCTGGCGATTTCTGGACCTTTCTAATAATAACTGAGACGAAGGGGCAAATGAAGTCTGTCACACACACATCACTAGCCAGGCCTGGTTTTTGCAATGCTGAACTAACAGAAAGAGGGGACCATTTAGTAACTAACCGTATTACAAAACAGTCCACAGCACAGCCTGCTCTGGCTGCCAACCTTGATGGCAGCATTGCTCGGGTTCATACTGTTGTCTTGGCATCACCTAAAGCAGTGGTGTGTGCCGGCACCTGCAGAAGACAGCATGCTGTATGCAATGGAGCATTCATACAGTTCAGTAGGAAAAATAAACGGACAGACACGAATTGGCAATTCATAAAAGAACAAAAAGTATATATATATATATTTATGAAAAGGTTTGACCTCACTAATAAGACCACAAAATGAAACAAAATCAGGAACCATTTTTCCAATAAAATCAGTCAATATTTTTCAAAGTAAAAAAAAAAAAATCACTACTGGTGAATTTACGTTGAATTTAGAATGTTCCTACCTGTCAGAAATAGCAAATACTTTACAAATATAATTATGTAAACATCACATGCAAATATACATGCCAGGCATTGAAATGAAAAAGCCACATGGTGAGATTTAGGATTTTCTCTTTTATAATTTTTAAATTCTTTCCACTTTTTGTATAATAAATAATTTAGCTTTCTAGAAAAGGAAAGAAATAGCAAATACTGACACAAACATCTGAAAAGTAGTTTGCCAATAGGTACATTATGCTTAAAAAATACCCAAAGGAAAAACAGGAAAAAACTTCATGTTCAAAAATATTTACTTTAGCCCTTTTATATAGCATCTGAAGATAAAGATAAAATTTATTTATCTGAATAAATAAAGATAAAATGAGAAGGGAAGCTTAATAAGAAATAGAATAATAAAAGTATAAATATTTAAGAAAATATGCAGGAACAATTTTAAAATTCTGTTTGTTAAAACTGTCACCTGGGACTTTTAAAGTTTTTAAATTTTTATTGTGAAATATTTCTTACATACAAAATAGTGCATATAATGATTATAAACACTTCATATAGTTTTAAGTGAAAAAAGTGGGCTTCCCAGGTGGCTCAATGGTAAAGAATCAATCTGCAAAGCAGGAAATATGGGTTTGATCCCTGGGTGGGTAAGATTCCCTGGAGAATGAAATGGCAACTCCCTCCAGTATTCTTGCCTGGAAAATCCCATGGACAGAGGAGCCTGGGCTATAATCTATGGGTTTGCAAAGAGTTGGACACAGCTTACTGACGAAATAGCTGCAAGTGAAAATATCAGGACACAGTTATATATAGCACATGATTACAATTGTATATAAAAATTCCCTTTGCATAAAATATGTCTAGAGGGAAATAATTAGAAGTCTTGACAGTGATGATTCTTTGGTAGTAAAATTATAGGTAATTTTTTTCCTATTTTTCCCCACTTTCAAAATTTTATTTAACTTCTGTTAAATAGAAGCTCATTATATTTACTATCTCTAACTTCAGATGCTAAATTGGAGAAGCGTCAGAACCATCATATTTAGCTATTTATTTTTTCAGCAAATATTTATTGAGTTCTTCCTATGATCACAAAACATCAGATATTAAAGAAGGATAAATGCATATGAGATATATTTCATGCTCTCCAAAAGCTCATAAGAAACACGACAGAATGATGGAATAGCAAAGTAGAAAAATAAACTCATCATAAATTTAATGAATTAAATTCATAAGTACACAGTGGCAATATCCAAGATGAAAGATGAAGCACATTTCATAGGGTCTTGTCCCATCCTTATGCATGGGTAATCTGGATGTATGTCCCCAATTAACAAATCCACATTCTTAGGCAGAATCTAGACTCAAGCTGATGGGAAAGGTTACCCAGACTCAGGAAAGAAGCCAGTAACAATTTCTCAAAAAGCCATCCTCTGCCATTCTTTAATCTCCCTGTGAATTCTCTATGAGTAATTTTATTCTGTTATCTTTATAACCATAAGAAACTCATGAATTTCTGATCTTAGATATCATCTTGCCTGAAAAATCCCATCCATTTCAAAAATGCACTTTATAATAACATGCAGCTCAAAATTTTCAAGGCAGTGTCTTCCATTTATGAACAGTTTGACTCCATTCAACACATTTGTTAAATATCTTTGAAATGTCAAGTGACAGATTAGGCCCTATTTACACAAGATGACAAAGAAAAGGCCCCTGCCCTCAAATAGGTCATGAGGCAAAAGGAAACCATGGAGCATGCCAACTATTCTCTATGGCTTATTTATAGAGTCTCAAATGCTCTCCTGGCAGTTTTACTACATTTCTAGAATGGGCAATAAGGAAAGAATGGCTACTTCTGCTTTGCAGATAAGCCCAGTTAAGACTGGGTGGCCTTAAGGTAGTATTAGAGGGAAAAAAGGAATCATAGTTTGATAACCCTAGAAAAATGTTCTTGAAGATTTATAATGTACTTGTTTTTAAGGCTCAAGTATTTCAGAAAAGAAATTTATTTATATTCATTTATTCTTGTGTACCCCACCATCACCACCATGACTACCACCTGTTTTTAAAATGAGACCATTTTTTTTTATCTTATAGCTGTTAATATTTCATGGAAAACCCACAGGGAAAAGCTGCTCTAATCTGGCCACACATTTAATGGTGATAAGTTGAAGCTCAGAAACACATAGTAAATCATACACTCAAAGTCAAACTGGTAGCTGTGGCAGAAACAGCATTGGATCCTAGGACACTAAGTCATTCTGGTATTCATCCGACGTCCTATAGATCATACACATCAATATCACATTTTTAAAAAAATCAAATATCCTGGATATCGACTAATGGAATCAGCATGATTTTAGCACAGAGCAGGGAAATTCCAGCAATGCATAGAGTTGGGGGGCGGGGAAAGTGAAGCTCTAAGTGAATGTAAGTCAACACTACAATATGAATTTAAAATAGAGAAGCCTCTGTTCTCCATCTAGAGGAGAGAAGACAAACTAGTCACAAGCTGAAGGGATTGGAGCCATCGTTCTTTAGGGTAGGCATGTCCTCTAGCTGTCAGTCTCTTCCAGGACCACAGACAATGGTGGTACATGGATACAACTGTTTCTATAAAGCTGATCATCCCAGTGGAGGGGATGAAGAACAAAAATTGACAGTAACAGGATCCTTCTCTGAAAACCATCTAACTGCACAATGGGTTCCCTTAGGAGCTGGTGCCCTGTACATTGGAAGTTTCATTTAAAAATAGGATAGATTATCATCTACTGAGAAATGTATAATACTTGTGCCTAAAGAAAAGAGATGGACTTGATAAAATTTCAGAGTCATCGTCAACCTTTTGAGACAGCCTGTGAGTCAGAGACTGGCCATGCTCCCTGTGTGCTATCCAGAGACTGCCTCATATTCTACTTCTTTGCCTAACCTTTTGATCATTTTATTGTTTATTGGCATCTCTGTCTTCCCTATGAGGAAACATGAAAACAAAAGAAGACTGGAAACAAATTATTACATTGATTTCTTTCCTAGAAAGATTTATTTTTTAACATAAGATATAACAGAAAAGGGTATAAATTATGGCTAAAATATGATCTGGATTATCCATCCATTCCCATGTCTTGATCAAATAGAAACAACATGAATACTGGAGCCTATCACTGACCAGGCTACATTAGAGAGGAGTTGCTCTAATGAATGTTCCAAACTGAGACTTTTCAGAACCAATTTTTCTACTCCAAATCAGAAACCATGAATGTTTGAAACAATTTCCTTTCTCCCATATATCCTGTCCCACTTATCTTTAAAAATCTGCTGCTAAAAAGAAATGGTTCTGAGAAGGCTTTAGACGAGTTTCAACATGTAACTAAATTAACTACTTTTCAATTCAATATAACTTTAAATCAAAACAAAGTAAAACAACTGCAACACTAAAATCCCTCCATTTAAAATATGTATGCTTTTGGTGTATCAGAATTAACACTGATGGTCTCTAGATGAATTTTACACATCATGAAACAAGGGATAGACTGAGTTTCACACTTACAACTTAAGGATAATGTCCAAGTTTAAAGATTTTAATGATTTTTTAAAAAAATCAAGTAGCATTAGACAAGAGGAAAATATAATCCTGTAAGCACTACCTAGAAGAAAAGCCTCTTAATTACATAAGAAAAAAAGAAATTGACAATTTCCTGAGCTCCAAGTATGCATGAATCAGATAAAAACAATATTTCTGCAGTTTGTTAGTCTTTCAAATTCCCCCAGTGCTCCATCCTATATTACATTCACCAGAAGAACTGTAGCTTTCCTGTGTCCTTTTGGCACTAATTATGTCCAATAATTTGGAGAAGGCAATGGCACCCCACTCCAGTACTCTTGCCTGGAAAATCCCATTGATGGAGGAGCCTGGTAGGCCGTAGTCCATGGCGTCACTAAGAGTTGGACACGACTGAGCGACTTCACTTTCACTTTTCACTTTCCTGCATTGGAGAAGGAAATGGCAACCCACTCCAGTGTTCTTGCCTGGAGAATCCCAGGGACGGGGGAGCCTAGTGGGCTGCCATCTATGGGATCGCACAGAGTCGGACATGACTGAAGTGACTTAGCAGCAGCAGCAGCAGCAGCATGTCCAATAATTAGGTGACTGACAGAACTTCAGTGCAGTCTGTGTAATTTGGGCACAAAGAAACTACCTCCACCCAGTCTCTGTAGTCTCCTCAACAATCTTCCATCTCAGTGTATGACAGAGAGGGAGAAGATAAGTACACTAAAGTCCATAGGATTTGCCACTCTTACCCAGAAAGATTATTATCATCTGGATTTAGAAAAAATATTGATTGCACCATGGCCTGAAACACACTTGTAGAATTGTTGAATGCAGAAACAATTATAGAATGGATAGCACCAATACCTGAGTTGGTTCCTCAAACACTGAAAAGAACACGTGGTCTGATAACTAATTTAAATGACTTGTAAGTGGGGTCACATTATAGAAACCAGAAATCACCCTCTAAATACATTGCCAAAGCAATCTTGAGAATGGAACTGGAGGAATCAACCTGCTTGACTTCAGACTATACTACAAAGCTACAGTAATCAAGACAGCATGGTACTGGCACAAAGACAGAAATACAGATCAATGGAACAAAATAGAAAGCCCAGAGATAAATCCATGCACCTATGGACACCTTATCTTTGACAAAGGAGGCAAGAATATACAATGGAGAAAAGACAATCTCTTCAACAAGTGGTGCTGGGAAAACTGGTCAACCTCTTGTAAAAGAATGAAACTAGAACACTTTCTAACACCATATAAAAACTCAAAATGGATTAAAGATCTAAACGTAAGACCGGAAACTATAAAACTCCTAGAGGAGAACATAGGCAAAACACTCTCTGAGATAAATCACAGCAGGATCCTCCATGACCCACCTCCAAGAGTAATGGAAATAAAAGCAAAAATAAACAAATGGGACCTAATTAAATGTAAAAGCTCTTGCACAACAAAGGAAACTATAAGGTGAAAAGACAGCCTTCAGAATGGGAGAAAATAATAGCAAATGAAGCAACTGATAAAGAATTAATCTCAAATATATACAAGCAGCTCCTGCAGCTCAATTCCAGAAAAATAAACGACCCAATCAAAAAATGGGCCAAAGAACTAAACAGACATCTCTCCAAAGAAGACATACAGATGGCTAACCAACACATGAAAAGATGCTCAACATCACTCATTATCAGAGAAATGCAAATCAAAACCACCATGAGGTACCATCTCATGCCAGTCAGAATGGCTGCTATCAAAAAGTCTACAAACAATAAATGCTGGAGAGGGTGTGGAGGAAAGGGAACCCTCTTACACTGTTGGTGGGAATGCAAACTAGTACAGCCACTATGGAGAACAGTGTGGAGATTCCTTAAAAATATGGAAACAGAACTGCCTTATGACCCAGCAATCCCACTGCAGGGCATACACACTGAGGAAACCAGAATTAAAGAGACACATGTACCCCAATGTTCATCACAACACTGTTTACAATAGCCAGGACACAGAAGCAACCTAGATGTCCATCAGCAGACGAATGGATAAGAAAGCTGTGGTATGTATACACAATGGAATATAACTCAGCTATTAAAAAGAATGCATTTGAATCAGTTCTAATGAGGTGGATGACACTGGAGTCTATTAGAGAGAGTGAAGTCAAGTCAGAAAGAAAAACACCAATGCAGTATACTAATGCATATATATGGAATTTAGAAAGGTGGTAATGATGACTCTATATGCAAGACAGCAAAAGAGACACAGGTGTAAAGAACAGTCTTTCAGACTGTGGGAGAAGGCGAGGGTGGGATGATTTGAGGGAATAGCATTGAAACATGTATATTACCATATGTGAAATAGATCGCCAGTCAAGGTTTGATGCTTGAGACAAGGTGCTCAGGGCTGGTGCACTGGGATGACCCTGAGGGATGGGATGGGGAGGGAGGTGGGAGGGGGGTTCAGGATGGGGGACACATGTACACCCATGGCTGATTCATGTTGATGTTTGGCAAAAACCACTACAGTATTGTAATTAGCCACCAATTAAAATAAATAAATTAACTTTAAAAAATAAATAAATACATTGACAATGTATACTTATTTTTCACCAATACTTTCTAGTTTTGTCAGCTAAACCTTGGTGAGAATCCCTCCACGCCACAGGCACAGGTCCACAGGAACAGTGGTGATAAGGGGAAGGGTGGAAGACAGGAGGAGCTCACATCTGCTCACATCTAAAAGATAACCCTGGGGAGAATGGAAAGTGGAGCAAAAGCACAGTTGGAATCAAGTAAGATGTGCCTCGACTCGAATTTCTTATACCCTGGGTTGACCATTTGTTATTTGTGCAAGAAGACGAGGCAGTCTGGACCGGGCTGGAGGAAAAGCAGGAGAGGGGAAATCACTACAAACTATAAACAAAAACTCTGTCTTTGCAGCTGACAACTTCTGGGACTTCCCAGGGGAGCCAATTAGTGTCAGTTGCTGAGGTGGGTTTGGTCATACAAACCTCCCCGCTAACGCCCACCTGCGCTACACCTTCCTCCTGTGAAGTAACAACGCCACTGTTAATGAGGTTCAGGACCACAGAGAGAGAGTCCCACTAAGAATGCTACAGCAGATGCTCTTAGGGTAGCCAGCAGGGAAACTCCCTTACATTCTACTGTCTTATTGGAAACCAAGACACTTTAAAAATAATAACTGGGCTCATTCTTTCTTCCCACTCCTCTTTTCCTTTCCTACTTGGGGAACAGTGACCACACACCCGATATAAATTCTAATCCATTGCTCCAACTGCTAGGCCTGGCTCTTTTCATATGTGAGAGCAGTGATGTCACAGGAGTAAATTATAAATCCAGGGAAAGGGCAAATGACAAGAATTAGCCATAACTCTAGGGTCACTGCCTCCAGGAGCACTGAGACACAGTTAACACGAGCCCTACAAAACAGTGAAAACAGAGTTTAGCAACATCTGGGAAGCTGCATGGTCAACTTGCTCTTGTCATAAAATTCATCATGGTTTCTCCACTGCTTCAACATACAGAGCTCAGGACGCCTTGTGACTCCATTTAGTGCAACTCAGACAAACTGACACCAGTTTTGTTGTCCTGATAAATGACACTCATCCTCATGGAGGCATATCCACTTGGTTCCTGCTATCAATCAAGCAGCAAACGTTGACAAAATCTATTATAAATACAGAACACAGCACTTGATAAGGCACTCTGGAAATGAAAGAAAATGCCTCAAAGTCCTTGGCTTCCAAAAGCAAAAATGAACAAAATTAACACACTGTATGGTACTACATGTGAAAAATAATAAAAAGGGTTAGGGAGTTCTGAAGAGGAAACAAAGAGATCAGTGCAGCAATGGCTCCCCAGTGACGATCAGATGAGAGCTTAACTGCTTAAATGGGGGGACTTAGACTAGAGCAATGGATAAAGAAAAATTGTAGAAATGAGGAATGCACAAAATGCCAAGCCCTAACCTATAAGATCCGATGATCTAAAAGATATTCAGATTCAAGCTCAAGTCTTCATGGAAACAATCAAAGGGAAATCTCAGAGTTCTGTAAGATTTGCAAAATTTCCCTGCCACGACTCCATCTTTGTGGCTGCTGACTATTTGATCACAGTACGTGGAGAACAGGATGCCACCTGGGCCTAGTGGTAGCTAAAGAAGTCACAAAAACAGTGGCATGGAAGAAATCCACCTCACCCCTGCCCTCTCTCTGGCCGACAGCAGCTTTCTCCATGAACATATAAGAACTGGGGAAATAGTCCAGGCAAAATGAAATTGAGAGAGACAGGCACTAAATTCTTTTCAACTTCATTAGGCAAATGGACCAGGATGTCTCAGCAGGTATGAGTTGGTTGCCAGTTTTGGCAACATTTGGCAAGGTTTGCCTCAACAAAAGTATATCAATCTGACACTAAGCTGTGAACAGGGGATGAAGGTTATGTCTTCAGGGTCCATTCTTCCCGTTGGCTTCCTTGGGATACCTCTGAGGTTGCAGGAAGGTAGAGTGCAACTCTGCACCCTGCTCACACGCTTCACCCCATCCCCCATTGTGAAATAATAAAACTCTATAGCTGGAAAGAGAGAGCATATACAGTAATCCTTACCCAGAAAGGGCCCTTAGAATTCACTCATTCACTTATTCAACAAATATTTATTAAATGCTTGTTTAGTGTCAGGAATCACTGTGCTAGACACCAAGGATATAGTCACGAAATTATGAGAACGTTTCCTGTTCTGTTCGGATTACTGGAAACAGGACACATAATTGTGAAGTAGAAATATATTCAATATATGCTAAGAATAAAAAAGTAAGTGCAGTGTATTATGATCACCTCTTCTTCATCCATTAGTCAGGGAAGGATTCCCACCCTAGGCCTGTGGGAATGGCTGAATGACATCCCAATGCAGACGACTGAGATCTATACCAGTTCATCAGTCCTATATAATCGCAGCCCAGGGGAAGACATTCTGTGCCACACAGGGTCACATGGGGGTGGCACTCAGGAACAGAATGAAAAAGCAGAGGCCATAGGAGGCGGGTCTTATAGTAACAAGATGGGGAGGTGAAGCCTAGTTGCCGCAAAAGGATGTGATTGGCTTGTTTGGATAATTCCCCACCCCTGGCAGAGAACTAAAGCCCACCACTCAAGGTGAAGTGAGCCTTGGGCTTGGTCCACGTGATGAGGAGCACTGTTTGGCTGGAACGAATCATCCACAGAAGTACAGCTGGTGGGACGGGGAGGGACCTGCATTTGGGCCATGTGAGGCCTTTGCAGTTTTACCAGATGTCAAGGTCACACATGATCTGAACCTTATGACAGTGTGTGTATTAGTCACTCAGTCGTGACTCTTTCTGATCCCATGGGCTGTAGTCCGCAAGGCTCCTCTGTCCATGGAATTCTCCAGGCAAGAATACTGGAGTGGGTTGCCATTTCCTCCACCAAGGGATCTTCCTAACTCAGGGATCGAACCTGGGTCTCCAGTATCACAGGCAGTTTCTTTACTGTCTGAGCCACCAGGAAAGCCCTACCACACAGTGGGAGCACATAAAAGAGTCTAAAATCCACGCTGAGATCACTTACAATTCAGTCAGAAAGCCTTAGTCAGTGGGATCCTAGAGCCAGAAAAATTCTATTTTCTCTTCCATTTCCCCTCCTTTCTATATGGCAGATAATGCAAGTATACAAAGTGTACTGACGTCACCCTTCTGTGTCTCAGGGGCAGCGCTAATACCCCGCTCCTTCAAAAAAAAAGACAAAGGGAAAAAATAAAATAGGCTGCATCCTTTCTGGGATCCGACACTGCCGTCCCAGGCTGAGGGCTGTGCAGGGAAGAGGAGGGCAAGAGGCTCTTTGAAGCAGCCTCTGTGATAATTGTATTTAATCAAGTTAATAAAGACAGGAAGTCCCACTATGTGAGTGAACATAAGTTCGCAGGTACAGAACTGATTACAGAGGTGCAGAGAACATCAGTCCCTCTTCTCTCGACAGCACACAGCTTGTAGAAGCAGCCATCTGCAGACAGAGGAGGAAGGGACTTGAGAAGCAGCAGAAGGCAGGAAGTGGGAAGCCAGATGCAACAGGAAGAAAGGCAGATGTTTACAAGACAAAGCCCAGTGTTGTCACTCAAACAGGAGGACACGTTCCTGCTCTAAACACAATCGTGAGTGTGAAGGAATGAGACAGTTTAGAGAGGGTAAATTTCTTGTAAAGAGTGTAGTTTGTTTCCCCACCGCAGGCTACTGGGAGGCCTGTGAAAGCAGACTCTTGAGAGACATAGAAGAATCAGAGTGCATTTTCATGGGATTTATAAAGAAGGAAATCGTGCAGTTCAAGAGTCTAGCCATATAAAAATTCTGTAGAAGAAAAAGGTCAGCTTCCAGACGGCAAAGTGCCAGCCAGTGTCTTTCTAATCTGTTGCCTTTCCTTCCTCTGCACACGGTCAACAGCATCCACAAGCAGGTGCAGACTCGCCCCTGGGAGGATGCTCGCAGGTGACGGGGTAGGGCAGGGGGCAGCCTCCAGCTGTCTGCTTCCGGAACTCTGACAGTGTCCACACACAGGCGTACATCCCATGAGAGTCAGTCCTCACTTGCTGACCCTGACCCAATTCTTCTCAATAAACAGAAACAGTTCATTAGAAATCAGAAAGAAGGAAGACATCTGAAAGTCACATCCATCTGACAGTCTCCTTAGAGCTGTGGATGAAGAGGAAATGGAAGGTCAGCAGATACACTGTGTCCTGAATGCTACACGAAGCCAAAAATCATACCTTTGTTCTCCTACGATACAAACCAAATGATAACGTGTCAACCATTTCCCTTTTGATCATACCAAAAGGACTGAGAAAGAGCACATGAGTGTCATTGTGACCATCTAAGGTTTCTGCCCAGATCGCTTACAGACTGCTTGACTCTTTCTGTATCTCCTGTTGCCAGATACGTATGTGCGTGCTCAATTGCTCCAGTTGTGTCTGACTCTTTGTGACCCCATGAACTGTAGCTCGCCAGCCTCCTCTGTCCATAGGATTCTCCAGGCAAGAATACTGGAATGGGTTGCCATGCCCTCCTCCAGGGTATCTTTCCCAAGCAGGGATCGAACCCACGTCTCCTGTATTACAGGCCGATTCTTTACTCTCTGACCCACCTGGGAAGTCCCCACTCCTTTTGCCAGACAGATGTTTTTATGACAACCTTAAAAAGAGCACTAAATGAGGTGACAGAAGGAAGCACTACAGAAAAGTTAAAACTGAATATACATTTTGATGCTAATTACTTTAGAAATGTGCTTGAAGGAAAAAGAGTAGAAAAAAATACAACACTTTATTAACAAAAGGCAAATAAACAGAGGAAATCTTTATCAGGGCCAGCTGCCATATATCAGGTTCTATGTGCTTGGGGTTGGGACAGAACTATTTCAGGTATGCACTTAAGTGTGTGTTTTTCAATTTTTATTAACACAATTATAGTACATGAGGGCTTTTAATAATGAGATTATAGTATATAAGGGCTGCCCTGGTGGCTCAGATGGTAAAGAATCTGCCTGCAATGCAGGAGACCTGGGTTCGATCCCTGGGTCAGGAAGATCCCTGGAGAAGGGAATGGCTACCCACTTGAGTATTCTTGCCTGGAGAATCCCACGGACAGAGAAGCCTGACGGGCTACAGTTCATGGGATCACAAAGAATCAGACATGACTGAGCGACTAACACTTTCACTCACATTAAATATTTAAATATACATGCACATAAAGTTAGAATACTCCAAAACAATATGGTACCGCAGGAGCCATGTTTTATTTACTATACAGCTTGAACTGGAAGCAGACACACCCAGCTTCATCTCACTAACTGTGTGTCTGTGGGCAAAACAGTAACTATGTAGGCCTCAATCTCCTTACCCATAACAATAAGGATAACACCAGCTACCCCAGAAGTAGTCGGTGTTATAACACCTGTGAATGAATCTTGCCCAGGACCAGTACTTGGAAGTACTCAAAAATTCCCTGCCTGCTACAAAGCCCTCTGTTCAATGTCTGGATTTCCTCCTCTGTTTTGATTCAAGGCCCTCTGCAGAGATTAGATTGCGGAGGGCTTAACAACTTGCAGAAAATTATCAGACAGCTCTTCCAATATCTGCATTTGCAGCTTTATGGCACCAAGGAAACACCTCCTTTATCTGTAAAATCTGTAGTCTATGGCAAGATTGACTGGGCCCAGCTAGGCTTTTGAACAAGTAAGGGCACCTAGTCTTCATTCCCCATTGAAAGGATGGCTCTAGTGTGTGTGTTGCTCTTGGTGGTGCTGTTTTTTCCTCACTTACTGACTAATATAAGGCTACGAGAAGACAGAATCACCCACCTCCAGGGCGAGGGAGGTTTTTCTAGCCCCACACTGTGCAGGCTGTTCAGGCACCAGGCAGGGAATTGCTGTGGCATCCAGCCCAATGAGTGATCCAAGCACAGAGTGAGGCCTCCACCCTGCCCTGCCAACATCATCATGACCAAGATGAAAAAAAACTGCCAAATAACAGATCATTCTCAAAGCAAGTCTCTGTCACTCCTGCACACAATAAAATTATAAAGTATGGGGGGACATGGTTAAGGAAATAATAGATACTAAATGCAGTGCTCTCAGACATACATTATATTTGCTTATATCTAGGAGTTATCAATGACTTAAACATTATCAATGGTTATCAATGGGTCTCTCTAAGGACACTTTGGCTTTCAGGGAGGAGGGGCAGAGATGCCACTCCCACGAACAGCAGTGGTTACCACCAATAAGGGCCCTCTGCAGAGGTAAAGGGGAACCTCTTCGGGCATGGCCTGGTTCCTCACAGGCTTAGCAATTTACAGAGCATCTGGAGAGGTGTAATGGGATATCAAGTTTCAAGCAAAAGCTAGAAACCCAATATCTAGTCATGGCTCTTCCTCCCATCCCATGTGAGAGAGGAGGCAAATCTCCTGGGTTTTTTCTTATCTCCTAAATAAGAGCATCATTCTGTTAAAAGTCTGAAACTGAGGTCTAAAATTCTGCCAAAATTATGTACCACAGTTTTTGTCTATGGACAGATGTTCATTTTTCAGAGAAAATTCTATATCCTTCATCATATCCTCAAAGAATACTGCAGTCCAGAAATACATTAAGAGCAACTAAACCAAATAAGTCACAAGTTCCCTTCCAGATCCCAAATGATAGAGCAAACTTTTCTGATTATGAAACTCACTGTCTTAGAAAACAGATCTACGGTTATCAAAGGATAAAGTGGGGGGAGGGGAATAAATTAGGATTTTGGGGATAACATATACACACAACTATATACAAAACAGATAATCAACAAGGACCTAGTACACAGCATGGGGAACCCTACTCAATATTCTGTAATGATCTAAGTGGGAAAAGAATTTGACAATGAGTATGTACGATTGAATCATTTTGCTGTACACCTGAAATAAACACGTCATTCTAAATCTATAGTCCAATATAAAATTTTAAAAAATTTAAAGATAAAATAAAATATACATTAAAAATACACATTCATAGTTGAAAAAATTTTACATTCGCCAAAAAGAAAAATTCCCCATAACTAGGCCATTCAGAGGTAACCACTAGTAACATCAACATACACAAAAATATTTTTTACCATGGTTTGATATATTCAATGTTATACCCTACTCCATTGCACCTTTTTAAACATTCAAAATTCTTTCAAAAATTCCTCAAAAACAACACCTTTAGGCCAAATAATCTATGCTGATTCTAAGGTTTTGCCTTTATTAACAATCCCACTGTGGACATTCCTGAGTCAAATTTTGCTTATCATACTTTTTGGAGGGAATGAGGAACTACTAAGAGTTTTTGAGCAAAAAAATAGCAAAGTCAACATTTGTCCTATGACATTCTAGGAGATGAGTTGAAGCAGGAGAGAATAAAGGCTTATTCAGAAGGCAAAAGGTGGTTATCTGAGGAGCTGAACTGAAGCGGGAACAGTGAAACTGGACACAAGGTTCAGATGTAGAACACACGCCAAAGGGAAATCACCTTTGAGTTAGTGGTCCACAAGGAGAGAGAAGAATCCAAGCTCAAGCTGAGTTTTCTAGCCATTGGTGACTGGAAGGTAAAATACACCATTAACCAAGACAAGGAAGCAAGGCTGAGAAGCTGCTTTGGAGATAGGAAAATAAGGAGTCATATCTCCAGAAGGTCATTGCAATTGAGTTACTTTTTTAATCATAAGAAAAAAACTTTTAAAAGTGATATACTTTAGGATACCAATGCACAATAGCATAAACTGGGAAGTATGAGCCTAGAGAACTCACTGATACATCATCTCATTCTTGAATGTTCAAATTCAAGTAACAAAGTATTAGTAATAAATATCATTTAAAGCATAAAAACTGAACAGTTTGCATCATTCAGATCAGAATAATATTTCATAGTCATGACTATAATAACATATTTTTAAAATTATAATATACTTTTCAACTGTATTATTTTACTTTTTCATTTTGCAGATTCTTTTAATCAATGTTTCTGTTAAATGAGCTACATGCTGAGGGTGGTGGGGAGAAGTCCAGAAATTAATGCCACTAGCATATAAAATGCCACTACATCTCATGGGCTCAGAGCTCTATTTCGAGGAGAAGGTCACCTAGGAGGCTAATTCAGTGAAGAGTTTTTTGGCTTTTTCATGACATGGTAAGGAATGACAGGTCAAGATTTTTTCAGTGGGGTCTCTGCTTATCATTATCATTCAGGTCCCCATGCACAGGTCTGAAATAGTAACTCTGGACTTAGGTTTAAAATGCCATCTTCTATTTAAATGCTTACCACATAAAGATTTCTACATCATTCTTTATTATTGGAATATATTCCTACCCAAAACTTTAGCTTGCCAAACAAGAACATAGACGCATTTCTCATAAGATTCTTCGAAAACACTTATTTTTACTGATTGCAGGATACCAAAGAGAATCAAAGATGTAATAGTGACCAGTTGGCAGGGAGACTATTAATGTTATTTCCATTTTAGTATGTGGTAACTTATTTTTTATAAGCCACTCTCCCTAGAGTGATACACCTTTTCAGCAGGTATTTATTGAAAGCCTTTCTCATGTGCCAGGCACGGGAATTAGGTGCTGATGGTTTTTAAGCTACTGAACACTGAGATCAAGACAGGAGAAATATAGTTGATCAAATTTCTTTCTTATAACTGGGAATTAAAGGGACAAAGAAATTAACCAGTTTCTCCTAACTTTTAGTCCTCTAATTTCACCTTCTAAATCTTTCTTTCACATTCCCATACTGGGTGAAAGGAAAATTGATGAGTTACATGACAGCAGAGTTGCCTAATCCCCACCCCGCCCCCCCAAAAAAGCCCTATACAATAATTATAAAGGCCAGAAAATACCAGTAGAATGTTCTATGTTCTGATAGCCTCAAGTCTTGCCTGTGCTAAGCTGGTATTCGGTAAGACACTGAGAAATACGATCCAAACAGCTTGACATGTCACTGCAAATGAAGCATGGTACTTGAGTGGCCTCAGACTGAGTTATAAGCTGCAAGAGGTCATACTTTTACGTATAAAGTAAAACAACATAAACTAATTTAAGAGACTGGCACAAAGTATGGCAAAGCTCCCAGAGACCACGATCTATGTCCTAACTGCAGGGGAAAATGAAATGAGCTGAATCCTGAAAAATAATATTGAGATAAGCAAAGGAGATGTAGAATGAAGAGATGGATTTGAGTTCAATTCCTGGGTGAAAGTGCATGAGGAAAGGCACAGGAGCAGGAATGAGTACATCTACTTCCCAAGTTAGCATTAATTTGCACTACAATGTGGTCTAGAAAGGGACCATCAACCCTCCACATGCATCAGCATCAAAACTGTGCTGCAGATTGCTAAAGCAGTTGACCTTCTGAAACAGAAGTCAGGAGATGCTGTGAAACCCAGATGGCCTCTTGAATGCAGAATTCTGAAGAACCCTGGAGATGCAGAGCTAGAGTGTCTGTTGCCAATCTATATGCATCTTCATTCACTGTTTATCTCCTAAACTTTGGTTTATGTCACAAAATTTCCCTTGGTAAATATGTATGTAGGAACTGCACTGCATTCTTTTAAACCTATTATCTCCTTCAAACTTTAGAAGCATAGATTCCTGGAAAAAGGGGTCCCATAGACATTCAGATCTTTTAGAATACCTTAGGGTCACTCTTCACCAAAGAAGAGCTCCATAACCTGAAGGAACTGCATTCTTTTCTGACCTACTGCTTATAAGATGTATATTGGGCAATTCACTATAAGCAACCTCGGAACTGAAGTAGGAAAAAAGAATGAGAACTCAGAACGTGGAATTGTGTCAGTTAACCAGAATCCCCCATCTGATTCTAGAAGGAAATAGAACCTAGAAAAAAAAAAAACTGCTACAAGTAAATAAACAATTCAATTGTAAGGTCTTTAAAAAATATAATAATGGTATCTTGGAAGAAGAAAATATGCCATTCAGCCTAACTAGAATACTCCTTCTCCACTTACTTTAGGTACATTTCCCCCCTGTACTCTGTTATAAGAAGCTGAGAACTGTAATGAACACAAACTGTCACCTCTAATGTGGCTTGTGTCTTCCTAAGAGTTCCATCTACCTTCCTTTCACTGATTTTCCACGGCAAGCTCCTTTCTTCATACTACTGGGAATTTTATTTATTAACATTTATTGAGCTAGACTCTAAAATAGACACTGGGCTTAATGCTAAAGTAACAGTGGTGAATGAGATAAGCCTTACTTTTTAAGGAAGTATTCAGGAAAATAAACCAGTAAAGAGGGGATTGGCATTCAGTCATGATAACTGTAACACCAAGGATAATAAAAGGGTTGAATCTCAGCCTTAAAAGAGGTGGGATCAAGGAAAGCAACTGTTCAGAGGTGGTAACTTAGCAAAACGGAGACTTAGGTACATGGAAGAATGAAAAGACACTCTAAGTAAAGGCATCACCTATGCAAAGGCTTGAAACCTACAGAGAAAATGGTTCTTATGGAAAAATGCATCAAGTTCAAAATGGAGAGAATTCCAAAAGAAGTATGCAAAGCACTGAGTCATTAATGATTTTTGCTGCTGCTAAGTCGCTTCAGTCATGTCCGACTCTGTGCGACCCCACAGATGGCAGCCCACCAGGCTTCCCCGTCCCTGGGATTCTCTAGGCAAGAACACTGGAGTGGTTGCCATTTCCTTCTCCAATGCATGAAAGTGAAAAGTGAAAGTGAAGTCGCTCAGTCATGTCCGACTCTAGTGACCCCATGGACTGCAGCCTACGAGGCTCCTCCATCCATGGGATTTTCTAGGCAAAAGTACTGGAGTGGGGTGCCATTGCCTTCTCCGTAATGATTTTTAAGTCATATTAAATAGTTTAGACTTAATTCTGAGACTAATGTACGATCACTGAAGCATTTTGGAGATGAGAAGTGGCAAGAGCAATAACACTCTGGATGCTACATAGAAAATAGATATGAGAAGGCCAGGCTGAAGGCAAAGAAATAAGGCAGGACACTGCAATTGAAAAGATGAAGAAGACCTGAACCAGAGTAGTGACAGTGATAATGGGTGAAAGCACATGGATTTAAGAATGACAGGATCCACAGACTCTGACAAATGGAACTGTTCCACTTGGAGTGGAACAAAGGGGAAAGGGTTCAAGATGACTCCCCAGTTTGTTACTTATCACTGTGATAGGGGATGCAGAGAGAGATGGAGATGTAGTTGAGAAGATAAGTTCTACATTGGGTATGCTGAGTTTGAGGCAACTTTGAGAAATCCAAGGAAATATCTGACTTGGCGTGTAGGGTTGCAGTTATCATTGCATGGGTATTTTTGATAAAATCAGAATACGAGGTAAGTATATTCATTAGAATGTGAGAATTGAGAAGAGATGCTCTAAAGACATTATTCTCAAGGTACTAACTCATAAGATGGTTTTAAGATCCATGTTACCTTAACTTCAGTCAGTTCAGTCATTCAGTCATGTATAACTCTTTGTGACCCCATGGACTGTAGCACACCAGGGTTCCCTGTCCATCATCAACACCTTGCTTGCTCAAACTCATGTCCATCGAGTCAGTGATGCCATCCAACTATCCCATCCTCTGTTGTCCCTTTCTCCTCACGCCTTCAATCTTTCCCAGCACCAGGGACTTTTCCAATGAGTCAGTTCTTCACATCAGATGGCCAAAGTATTGGAGCTTCAACTTCAGCATCAGTCCTTTCAAGGAATATTCCAATGAATGTTACCTTATAGGGGAGAGGTTTAACCCTCTCACAATATATTGGAATCATTGGTTTATCTCATTAGCTAATTTTTAACTGGTAATGAAGAGATCTTTTTTGTATAGTGATCACTCATCTAGAGCCAGACATACTGCAATGTGAAGTCAACTGGGCCTTAGGAAGCATCACTATGAACAAAGCTAGTGGAGGTGATGGAATTCCAGTTGAGCTATTTCAAATCCTAAAAGACGATGCTATGAAAGTGCTGCACTCAATATGCCAGCAAATTTGGAAAACTCAGCAGTGGCCACAGGACTGGAAAAGGTCAGTTTTCATTCCAATCCCAAAGAAAGGCAATGCCAAAGAATGCTCAAACTATGGCACAATTGCACTCATCTCACACACTAGCAAAGTAATGCTCAAAAATTCTTCAAGCCAGGCTTCAACAGTACATGAACTGTGAACTTCCAGATGTTCAAGCTGGATTTAGAAGAGGCAGAAGAACCAGAGATCAAATTGCCAACATCTGTTGGATCACTGAAAAAGCAAGGGAGTTCCAGACTGTGTGGATCACAACAAACTGTGGAAAATTCTTAAAGAGATGGGAATACCAGACCACCTGACCTGCCTCCTGAGAAATCGGTATACAGGTCAGGAAGCAACAGTTAGAATTGGACATGAAACAACAGACTGGTTCCAAATTGGGAAAGGAGGATGTCAGGGCTATATACTGTCACCCTGCTTATTTAACTTATATGCAGGGTACATCATGAGAAATGCTGGACTAGATGAAGCACAAGCTGGAATCAAGATTTCTGGGAGAAATGTCAATAATCTCAGATACACAGATGACACCACCCTTATGGAAGAAAGTGAAGAAGAACTAAAGAGCCTCTTTAGTGAAAGAGAAAGAGGAGAGTGAAAAAGTTGGCTTAAAGCTCAACATTCAGAAAACTAAGATCATGGCATCTGGTCCATCACGTCATGGCAAATAGATGGGGAAACAATGGAAACAGTGACAGACTGGGGGGCTCCAAAATCACTGCAGATGGTGACTGCAGCCATGAAATTAAAAGACGCTTGCTCCTTGGAAGAAAAGTTATGACCAACCTAGACAGCATGTTAAAAAGCAGAGACATACTTTGCCAACAAAGGTCCATCTAGTCAAAGCAATGGTTTTTCCAGTAGTCATGTATGGATATGAGAGTTGGACTGTAAAGAAAGCTGAGCGCCAAAGAATTGATGCTTTTGAGCTGTGGTGTTGGAGAAAACTCTTGAGAGTCCCTTGGACAGCAAGGAGATCCAACTAGTCAATTGTAAAGGAAATCAGCCCTGAATATTCATTGGAAGAACTGATGCTGAAGCTGAAACTCCAATACTTTGGCCACCTGATGCGAAGAACTGACTCACTGGAAAATACCCTGATGCTGGGAAAGATTGAAGGCCAGAGGAGAAGGGGACAACAGAGGATGAAATGGTTGGATGGCATCACTGACTCAATGGACATGATTTTGGGTGGACTGCAGTAGTTGGTGATGGACAGGGAGGCCTGGCGTGCTGCAGTCCATGGGGTTGCAAAGAGTCAGACATGACTGAGCAACTGAACTGAACTGAATGAAGAGGAGAACCTAGAAAGATGGTGTGTCAGGCAAATGTTGATGGTGGGGGTGTAGTTGTATAAGATAGAAATAGAAATCAGGGTGTTCAACATTGGTTGTAGAAAATCAGAGATAAAATCATCACAAACTGTCTTCTTAGGCAACTAAGTAGAAACTTAAACTCAGTGACCAATACTTTAAGGAGAATAAGAGTTATGCACTCTTCAATGACTCCACAAACCCAGGGACAAAAAAAACAGGGAAGATTATTCAAGTTTCATGGGTTATTGGAAGTTTCAGGTAGAGCTATCTAGACTAGTTGTTCTCAACTTCAGCTGCAATCCCACTTAGGAAATGTTTAGAAATGCAAATGTCCAGATGTCCTATAGACCTTCGTTATTCAAATTGCAGTAAACTACTAGCATCCTACAGTTCCCATGGAGTTTGTTAATAATAATCTCAACCCCCATATCAGAACATGAGTCAAAATCTGTATTTATGGAAGAGTTCCCAGGAGATGTTTGTGAACTTGTTTAAGAAACACTGCCTCTGAATCAGCGGAAGTGCTTGTTAGAAAACACAGACTGCTAAATTTAGGGTGAGGTCTGTGAACCTACATTTCTAACAAGTTCCCAAGTGTTGCTGATGCTGTTGCAGGTCTGAAACCAAATTTTGAGAACTCTTGTTACAGCCCAATTAAATCAGAATCTCCCTGGGTGGAATCCTGGCATCAGTATATTTTAAAGCTCTCTAAATGATTCTAATTTGCAATCAATGTTGAGAACCACTGGTAAAGATAATTTTCTGCTCCTGATTACACAAACAAGGAAATGAACATGAGAACAACTTAGTTATCCTCTAAATACTAGCTCAAGCTCATTACTAAAATATTCTTTAATATAAGATGAATTTGGATTAATCAAAGGAGAAAGAAAAATGCTGATTCATCCTTACTGACTTAGTTCCACAGATGTTTGCTTATTGCTGAAAAAAATGTCATCATAAGTAATCATTATCTTAATCATAGTAACAATCATTTTAAAATTCATTTTAATTTAATTTTCTTATGATTCTCATTTAATTGGGAAATGGCATTTTGAAGACCAGAAATATGTTTCTTTTCAACATATTCTTTAATAGGAACAATTCTGAATAAAACATTGTTTTTTAGTCAGCCTACAAAATCAATTGTTTCTGTTCAGCTGTTTACTCTGGGTTTATTTTTATTTTCTTTCTCTAGGTTCTTGAAGTGGGAGTTAAGAGTATTGATTTAAGACATTTTCTCTTTTCTAATGTATACATTTAGTGCTATAAATTTCCCTCTCAGAACTACTTTAGCTGTGTCCCACAAATACATTGCATTTTCACTTTTATTCAATTCAGTGTATTTTTTTTAATTTTCCTTGTGATTTCCTCTTTGACCCATGGATCAAAAGTGTATTTTTTTCAACTATTTAGAGATTCCTATTTTCCTTCTGTTATCCATTTCTAGTTTAATTCTGTTTTGATCAGAACTACATCTGTATAATTTCTATTATTTTTAAATTGGTTGAAGCTTTTATTATATATTCAGATATGATCTATATTGATATAAGTTCTATAGACACCTGAAAATTTTATTTTTTACTGTTTTAGGGTGGAATGTTCTCTAAATATTAAGATCCTGTTGGTTGATTGGGTTGTTGAGTTCTATATCTTTGATGATTTTCTAACTAGTTCTATCGATTAGTGAGAGAAAGGTATTGGAGGCTTTAACTATAATTGTAGATTTATCTATTTCTTGCTTTAGTTCTATCATGTTTTGCTTCCATATTTTCAGCTCTATCATTTGCTTCATACATATTTAAATGAATATCTTCTTGGTGAAATGACCCTTTTACTCTACATAATGACCCTCTCTGTCTCTAGTAATTTTCTCTGCTCTGAAGCCCAGTTTATCTGATATTAATATAACCACCCAAGTTTTCTTTGATTAATGTTTACCATATACATAAATATATATATAAATATATATATTTATTTCTTTCATTAATGTTTACCTTATATGTAAGTATATGGTAAACATTATATCCTGTTAATTTCAACCTGCTTATATCACTATGCGGGTCAAGAAGCAACAGTAGAACCCTGTATGGAACAACTGATTGGTTCAAGATTGAGAAAGGAGTAAGACAGGGCTGTCTGCTGTCACCCTGTTTGTTTAATCTATATGCTGAGCACACCATGAGAAATGCCAGGAAGGATGAGTTACAAGCTGGAATCAAGATAGGTGGGAGAAACAGCAACAACCTTAAATATACAAATAATACCACTCTAATGGCAGAAAGCAAAGAGGAACTAAAGAGCCTTGCCGGGAGCCGGCATATTGCATATTGAGTGCATATTGCATATTGAGTGCAGCACTTTCCACAGCATCATCTTTCAGGATCTGGAATAGCTCAACTGGAATTCTATCACTGCCGGGAGCCAGCGTGAGGAGCTCCACCCATGACAAAGGTCATGAGGAAGGAGGCTCGGCACACGCAAAGGCGGGATCGAGCCTCAGGAGTCCCCCTGGAAATTCTCGAGCATTTACACCCAAAACCAGAGTCTGCCTACTTTCTGCTTGTGCTTTCACCTACACCTCTGACTTTACGGGGGGCTGTCCCCCACTACCTCTCTCTGAAAAGAGTTAGCTTACAGTTCCAGTTAATAATTCCTGGGTGTGACAGTATTTAACCTACAAACTCCTTTGGAAATCCTCTAGCCTGCCTTAATAGGTTTTTCTGGCCACATGTGATTGTTCAGAGCCTCCCAACTGTGAGAGGCAGGAGATGTTCTAAACTGTCTAAACACAGATTCTTTTGAGTAGTTAAAAGATTGATTAGAAATTGTATTGGTGAAGGGATTTTCACTTGTTGGGCCAATGTTTGCTGCTAAGTCTCCATATCCCTTACCTGCTGTGTCCCTGGCAGTGTACTGATTAATACAATTGGTGTAAGTAGTAGCTTTAATGTTTGTAACCTGGGACCCTTGAGTTAATTCTTTTTCTTATTATAGCCCACCACACCTTTGCTCTGTAGGAATGCAACTTTATCTAATGCTTTTGGAGGGTGGCTCCTGACCAATCACCTTTAGAGAAAAATAAGTTTTCTGAAGAAAGGGTCTTAAAATGTTAACAGGCCTCTGGGCCAGAAGATGATGCAAATCACCTAAGCTTTCGCATATGATAAGTTTGCAGGAAGAAAGCCTGGCTTACTGCATGACTCTACCCCTTCCCCCATTATCCTCTATGCATAACTTAAGGTATAAAAACTACTTTGGAAAATAAAGTGCGGGCTTTGTTCACCGAAACTTGGTCTCACCATGTCGTTCTTTCTCTTACCTTCTGGCTGAATTATTCAGCCTCTTTTCTCCACTGAATTTCCTCACTGAGCTATCCTTATTCCATTACTCTTTATATCCTTAATTAAAATTTAATTAAGCAGTTGTTTCCTGATCCTCGCCGACGCCGTCCCCGCTTCGAATTCCCTGGATCCACCAGGGCTGGACCCCGGCAGAGCCTGTCGATGAGGATGAAGGAGGAGAATGAAAGAGCTTGCTTAAAATTAAATATTAAAAAAAAAAAAAAATAAGATCATGGCATCCAGCCCCATTACTTCATGGCAAGTAGAGGGGGAAAAGATGGAAATAGTGACAGATTTCCTCTCCTTAGGCTCTAAAATCACTGTGCATGGTGCTGCAGCCATGAAATCAGAAGACATTTGCTTCTTGGCAGGAAAGCTATGACAAACCTAGACAGTGTGTTGAAAAACAGAGACATTTACTCTGCTGACAAAGATCCATATAGTCAAGGCTATGGTCTTCCCAGTGGTCAAGTATGGGTGTGAGAACTGTACCATAAAGAAGGCAAAGCACCAAAGAATTGATGCCTTTTAACTGTGGTGCTGGAGAAGGCTCCTGAGTGTCCCTTGGACAGCAAGGAGATCAAACCAGTCGATCTTAAGGGAGATCAACCCTGAATACTCGACAGAAGGACTGATGTTGAAACTGAAACTCCAGTATTTTGGTCATCTGATGTGAACAGCTGACTGACTGGAAAAGTCCCTGATGCTGGGAAAGATTGAGGGCAGGAAGAGAAGAAGCTGTCAGAGGATGAGCTGGCTGGATGGTATCACTGATGCAGTGAACATGAACTTGGGCAAACTTCAGGAGATGGTGAGGTACAGGGAGGCCTGGTGTGCTGCAGTTCATGGGGTTGCAAAGTCAGAAGTGACTGGGCAACTGAACAACAACACCAACATATCACTATATTTGAAGTGAGTTTCTTATAGCTAGCATATAACTAGGTCATATTCTATAATGCTGATCTGTCTTTTGGTTAATGCATTTGGAACATTTACATGCAGAGTACATAATGAGAAATGCTGGACTGGAAGAAACACAAGCTGGAATCAAGATTGCCGGGAGAAATATCAATAACCTCAGATATGCAGATGACACCACCCTTATGGCAGAAAGTGAAGAGGAACTAAAAAGCCTCTTGATGAAAGTGAAAGAGGAGAGTGAAAAAGTTGGCTTAAAGCTCAATATTCAGAAAATGAAGATCATGGCATCCGGTCCCATCACTTCATGGCAAATAGATGGGGAAACAGTGGAAACAGTGCCAGACTTTATTTTTTGGGGCTCCAAAATCACTGCAGATGGTGACTGCAGCCATGAAATTAAAAGACTCACTCCTTGGAAGGAAAGTTATGACCAACCTAGATAGCATATTCAAAAGCAGAGACATTACTTTGCCAACAAAGGTCCATCTAGTCAAGGCTATGGTTTTTCCTGTGGTCATGTATGGATGTGAGAGTTGGACTGTGAAGAAGGCTGAGCACTGAAGAATTAATGCTTTTGAACTGTGGTGTTGGAGAAGACTCTTGAGAGTCCCTTGGACTGCAAGGAGATCCAACCAGTCCATTCTGAAGGAGATCAGCCCTGGGATCTCTTTGGAAGGAATGATGCTAAAGCTGAAACTCCAGTACTTTGGCCACCTCATGCGAAGAGTTGACTCATTGGAAAAGACTCTGATGCTGGGAGGGATTGGGGGCAGGAGGAGAAGGGGACGACAGAGGATGAGATGGCTGGATGACATCACTGACTCGATGGACATGAGTCTGAGTGAACTCTGGGAGTTGGTGATGGACAGGGAGGCCTGGCATGCTGCAATTCATGAGGTCGCAAAGAGTTGGACACGACTGAACAACTGAACTGAACTGAACAAAAAATATGCTAGGGCTTAAGATTGTCATTTTATTTTTTATTTTCTGTTTGGTTTTTTTATGTTTGGTTTTAATTTCTCTGTTTTCTTAATCATGTCTTCTTGTGGGTTACTTAAACATGTTTTAGAATTTCATTTTATCTATAGTGCTGTTGAATGTATATTTTATACAACTTTTTAAGTGGTTATGTTAGGTATTCCATTATATATACATAACTTATCACATACTCATGGCAGTGTCATTTAACCAGTTCAAGTGAATTATAGGAATCTCATCTCCCTTAACATCTTTTTACCCTCCTGAATTTATAATTGTCTTAAATATTTCTTCTACATATGTCTAGAACCCCATCAGAAGGAATTATAAATTTTGTCAAATGATCATACATGATTTAGAAAACTTAGATGAAGAAAGGAAGTCTATTTTATTTATATTTTTGTTTATCATGTTCATTTTTCCTTCCTGATGTTCCAAGTTTTCATTATTTCCTTTATGTCTAGAGAACTTTCTTTAGCTATTCTTTTAGGGTAGATCTGCTGGTAAAAAATTCCTTGGTTTTAAGAATGTCACACCAGCCCAGTGGGAAGAGGGAGGAGGACCTTATTATTGCCAGATGAATTTGAAAGGCCACACTTCCTGTGTGGTCTCCCCTGACACAGTAGAGAGGGCAAGGGAACCAAAGTGAAGCTAAAAGTTCTTATCACTTATTTGGTCCTTTCTGATATTATCGCAGTGGGGTTTTGCAGTATCTCACTAAAGCCTCAGCAAGACAAAAATCTGGACTTCGTTGGCATGACTGTGGGTAGGTCCATAGATTTTCTCTGTTGTCTGCCTAGAGTTAAAGCAGCTATTTTTGAAAAGTTTTATGTCATGCTAGAGTATCCTTTTCCTGGTATGTTGGCAAAAGAGAACAGAATTCTGTTGAGGATTTTTTTTTTTTAATTTGTACCCACTGTCATTTCTGGGTTGCCTGCTTCATCAGTTCTAAGATACATGAAGCAAAAAGAAAATCCCAGGGAAAATAGCAACTTATTACCATGTTGTTCATTGGGTCGCAAGGTCCCTAATCGGCCTACCTTCTATCTTCTTATCTCTACCACTCAGAGTATTCTTATTATATATACATATACACGATTTTTATTTGTACTTAATAGGAGGAATAGGGGAAAATATGTGTACTCCAGCTTCCTGGAAGCAGAACTCTCCAATCTTTAACATGATGACTGAACTAAGGAACGTGAAGAAAATGTATCCCTTGGAGAACAGGAATGACCTGAAACATTACCAAGTCACTAACAATGGCTAAACTATAATAAAAGGATAATGAAATTTTTGAAAAGCAAATCGGGGACAAGTGCAAAATAAAATTCTAGATGTAATCTGAGGGAGGGAGAGCAACACCTCATGGCCTCAGGTTCACTGGATCAAATGTCAGAAACTGCTGGAAACTTAGCACTGAATTCCCAAGAACTGAATGCATCATGGGTCTGGGGAAGCTATGTAACTCCTCATTAAACAGCATTTCTGTGAGAATTGAATGACTTATTAAATTCAAATAATTTATTAATAAAATAAGTGCCTGGCTCATCTTAGGGCTCTATAAATATTAATTATTAATGTTAACTAAAAAATATGTATATTAACTTAAAATTACTTTTAATTAACTTATATCTCTTCCTGAGATAACAGAAGTCTATCTGGATAATTCTTAGGCTGCAGTTCTCCAAGGCTTGAAGGTCAGTGTTGAAGAGGAAACTGTGATCATCACTACTAAACTTACTGTGGAGAACACACTCTACCAGTTGGAGGATTTTTTTTACCTGTCTCAAAGTATCTGCTTAAGTTCACAGGCAGCACTGTTAGTGTAGTTTAGAAAGAAATATTTTTAAAAAGAGATACAAACCAAGGAGAGAATAACTAATTCTACCCCCACTTACCCTAAACTGATCTCTTAGACTTCCACATGTCAGCAAGATACAAATCTTCCTCAAATGAAATAAAAGTACCTCAGAATCACCAAGGCCAGTATCAAACTTCTTATCCTTCTTGTTGAAACCTGCTCTTCCTCCAGATTTCCCTGTTTCAGCAATTCCATGATGAAACATCCTCCCAGGAAACCAAGACATAAGCCATAGTCGTCCTTTATTCACGATTCTTAGAAAGTCACTAAATTGGCCGATTCTGTATCACAAAATACTTTGACTCTGTCACTCTTGATTCTCCCCACTGTCATTTCTGTAGTAAATCCACCACCTTCCCACCCTCACTCCCAGCTGACTCAGCCCCAACGTCTCCCTTCGCTTCCCTTCCTGGCTCAGGAATGCAGCCAGATCTCAGTTCAGTTCAGTTCAGTTTAGTGGCTCAGTCACGTCCGACTCTTTGCGACCCCATGAACTGCAGCACGCCAGGTCTCCCTGTCCATCACCAACTCCCGGAGTTTACTCAAACTCATGTCAGCGATTTGCTACTCTGCTAACATGCCAACATCTCCATCTCCTGCAGCTCAATGACTTTGCATATCAGTTTCCCTCTGCCTAAAATTCCTTCTCTCTCTTGCATTTATATCCTATCTGCAAACTCCTATTCATTCCTGAAAACCACATTGAATACTGCTTTTCTCTTCACTTTTCCTAATAACTTGAGATCTAGACATAGTTCTTTTTCTACTATATCTATTTTATCCTACTAGGCTATAAGTTCCTCAAGCAAGGATCATGCATTTTTCATCTTTACAGTCTTAGGGCTGTTGAAAAAAGACAGGCTATGGGCTTTAAGAGTTTGAATTCAAACTCTAGTTTTGTCACTTCCAAAGTGTGTGACCTTGGATAGGTTACTTTACATCCTGTCAACTAATTGGACTGAGAATGCAGTTTGCAGAAATGTTGATTCTGTGAACCATCAAAATAGATGGGGATACAGAGCCACAAAATGCCTCGTTAGTGGTCTATGATTAATTTCAAGTGCCATTCAAATATTCTGTATGTAACAAAACCAGAAAAGTTTGGGAAGCATACGATTACTTAAATGACCAGTTGGTTCATATATAAATTACTGATGGCAATGCCTGATTCAGGGCTTCCCAGGTGGTACAGTGGGAAAGAATATGTCTGCCACTGAACGCACGTACACACACACACACACACACACACACACACACATACACACAATGTCTAATTCAGAGTCTAACTAACACAAAGTCTGGGACATGGTTGGTACTCAACAAATGTTTGTTTTATTTATTTCCTTTTTATTTTTTTCTCTTTAAAGTCCTTTCTCTACTTTTCTGTTTTCTTTCTGCTCTAATTTTTTAAAAAATATTTTTCAATCACTTCAACACTTCTTTTATTTCCTCTGTTTTCTATTTCTTTTACTTTTCTTAACTCCAGCCCAGTCTTCTCTTACATCCTGGTTCTATCCTCATTTGAACTCAAGAACACACATTTCACAAGGCTTTCCTCCTCTCACTATGCATGCCTACAAACACCGCACCATCACCCCCAAAATGCCAACTCTGAATGTTGAGAAAGCTTTAGCAAGAATTATTCCACATAATAAAAATATATAAGTGCAAGAAAGAATTAATTTTCAAAGAGAATAGAACTCATTTAGGACAGTTTTAACATAACCAGAATCTAGAAAAGATAAGCCAAAGAAAGGGGAAAATAATAGAGACTGTCTCAATATTATAACAGAAATAATATTGTTTCAAACAATATTCTTCAGCACATGAAACAAAGAAATCATTATCATTCTTGGAGTGAAGAATTTAAATTAATTGAAATTCATCTGACAAAGAAATGAATCTCCCAAAAGGAAAGGAGAGAAAGAGATCTAAAAATATATATTTCCCAAAATGAGCACTCAAAAACATTAGTCATCCAAGATGATTCAAGAAAAAAAAGAATTACATGGCAAAAAAAAAAGGTCAGATTTGTTGCACTTGATATGCACTTTGCCAATAGAGATTGGAAATTGTATTAGCATGTTATAAGGTTGAAATCCTGTGGTAACTAGTTTAATTTGGTCCAATATGGAGTTTCCAAGTTTTCAGCAGCAGTGGAATTATTCTTTTGCTTTAAAGTAGCATCTCATACAAGTAGTAACATTAGAAATCTTATTGATGGGTTTGTTTCCATTAGAACCAGGAAAGTAAAAATTATAGATTGTTTTTTGTATAAATAAAATTTTAAACAAAATATTTTGAGTTTTAATATACCTACTTTTCGTTTTTTTACAATGGTTTTCACCTGCTTTAAAGTTCTGGGAGAAAAATCAACTGTTAAATTTTTTTCCTTTTGCTTTAGCCCCCAGTATCCCTAGGGAGGGTCTCAGCAGTTGCCTCTTCATGGGAGTTAGGGTTGATTGGGAAGGAGCATAAGAGAACATCCTGGAGTGATGGATATGTTCAGTATCTAGATAAGGGCTTGAGTTACAAAAATGTATACATTTGTCAAATCTCAGCAAATGTTCACTTACAAGCATGTCATTTCACTATAAGTTTTTTTATAAAAAGAAAAAGACTGAATAATGAGTTCTAGTTAATGATGTACATGCTCACGTATGTAGGGGAAAGCATACTTAAGTCTAAAATTTACTCTGAATGCATGAAAAATAATGGATTAGTGGGTGGAGTGAAGAAGGCAATGGCACCCCACTCCAGTACTCTTGCCTGGAAAATCCCATGGATGGAGGAGCCTGGTGGGCTGCAGTCCATGGGACCCCTGGACTAAGAGTCAGACACGACTGAATGACTTCACTTTCACTTTTCACTTTCATGCATTGGAGAAGGAAATGGCAACCCACTCCAGTGTTCTTGCCTGGAGAATCCCAGGGACAGGGGAGCCTGGTGGGCTGCCATCTATGGGGTCACACAGAGTCGGACACGACTGAAGTGACTTAGCAGCAGTGGGTGGAGGGTTAGCTACATATGATAAAATCTAGTAAAATGTGACTGATATGATTGGTGGTAGGTACACAGATGTGCAGTGTAAAACTTCAACTTTGCTATATGCTTGCCAGTTCTCATAACATGGTGCTAGGGAAAAGAGAAAATGAATACAATAAAATAAAAAGCAGTATCTCAAAGAAATAATGCAAAGCTCTGGTCTAGAAACCACATGCAGATAATCATGATTTATTCACTGCTGAATCACTATAGAATACCTGATATGTGACAGACACTGGGATATTATTACATCAATGAATAGAACAAAAATCCCTGCCCTCATGGAGCTCATATGCTAGTTGGCTAGGGTAAGATAATATACTTAATAAATCACTAAATTGCCTATTAGGCTAGAGGGTGGCAAGTACTATGAAGAATACATGGTGCGGTGAAATCAGGACTACAATTTTAAATAAGAGAGTTGGGAAACATCTCAAAGAGAAAATAACATTTGTGCAAAGACTTCAGGGAGATGACATAATGAACCAAGTGGAAAATCTTGAGAGGAAATCTACCCCAGGTGGACTTACTGCCAGAGAAAATGCCCTTGAACGAAAACATGCCTGACATGTTCTAAGATTCGCAGCAAGGCAGATATGGCTCAACAGATTCCAGGGGCTAGACTAGAAGGATCTGAGGTCAGAGAAGTAATGAAAGGGCAGATCATGCAGAATGTTATGGGCTAAATTGTATCCACAAAAAAGAAATTCATGACTCAGATAACCGTGATGGTGTGATCACTCACCTAGAGCAAGATATCCTGGAATGCAAAGTCAAGTGGGCCTTAGAATCACTACGAATAAAGCTAGTTGGAGTGATGGAATTCCAGTTGAGCTATTTCAAATTCTAAAAGATGATGCTGTGAAAGTGCTGCATTCAATATGCCAGCAAATTTGGAAAACTCAGCAGTGGCCACAGGACTGGAAAAGGTCAGTTTTCATTCCAATCCCAAAGAAAGGCAATGCCAAAGAATGCTCAAACTACCGCACAATTGCACTCATCTCACATGCTAGCAACTGCTACTGCTAAGTCACTTCAGTCATGTCCGACTCTGTGCGACTCCATAGATGGAAGCCCACCAGGCTCTCCCATCCCTGGGATTCTCCAGGCAAGAACACTGGAGTGGGTTGCCATTTCCTCCTCCAATGCATGAAAGTGAAAAGTGAAAGTGAAGATGCTCAGTCGTGTCTGACTCTTAGCGACCCCATGGACTGCAGCCCACCAGGCTCCTCCATCCATGGGATTTTCCAGGCAAGAGTGCTGGAGTGGGGTGTGATGCTCAAAATTCTGTAAGTCAGGCTTCAGCAAAATGTGAACCATGAACTTCCAGATGTTCAAGCTGGATTTAGAAAAGGCAGAGGAACCAGAGATAAAATTGCCAATATCTGCTGGATCATAGAAAAAGCAAGAGAATTCCAGAAAAACATCTACTTCTGCTTTATTGACTATGCCAAAGCCTTTGACTGTGTGGATCACAACAATCTTTGGAAAATTCTGAGATGGGAATAACAGACCACCTTACCTTCAGTTCTGGTGCCTCAGGAAAGCATCTGCCTGCAGTGCGGGAGACCCAGGTTCAATCCCTGGGTTGGGAAGAGCCCCTGGAAAAGGAAATGGCAACCCATTCCAGTACTCTTGCCTGGAAAATTCCATGGACTGAGGAGTCTGGCGGGCTACAGTCCATGGGGTGGTAAAGAGTCGGACACGACTGAGCGACTTCACTTTACCTTCAGTTCAGTTCAGTTCGGTCGCTCAAGTCAAGTCTAACTTTGCAACCCCATGGACTGCAGCATACCGGTCCTCCCTGTCCATCACCAACTACAGGAGTCCATTCAAAATCATGTACATTGAGTCGGTGATGCCATCCAACCATCTCATCCTCTGTCATCCCCTTCTCCTCTGGCCTTCAATCTTACCCAGCATCAGGGTATTTTCCAATGAGTCGGTTCCTCGCATCAGGGGGCCAAAGTATTGGAGTTTCAGCTTCAGAATCAGTTCTTCCAATGAATATGAAGGACTGATTTCCTTTAGGATTGACTGGTTGGATCTCCTTGCTGTCCAAGGGACTCTCAAGAGTCTTCTCCAACACCACAGCTCAAAAGCATCAATTCTTTGGCATTCAGTTTTGTTTATAGTCCAACTCTCACATCCATACATGACCACTGGAAAAACCATTGCTTTGACTAGATGGACCTTTGTTGGCAAAGTAATGTCTCTGCTTTTTAACGTGCTGCCTAGGTTGGTCATAACTTTTCTTCCAAAGAGCAAGCGTCTGTTAATTTCATGGCTGCAATCGCCATCTGCAGTGATTTTGAAGCCCCCCAAAATAAAGTCAGCCACTGTTTCCACTGTTTCCCCATCTATTTGCCATGAAGTGATGGGACCAGATGCCATGATCTTACTTTTCTGAATGTTGAGCTTTAAACCAACTTTTTCACTCTCCACTTTCACTTTCATCCAGAGGCTCTTTACTTCTTCACTTTCTGCCATAAGGGTGGTGTCATCTGCGTATCTGAGGTTATTGATATTTCTCCCAGCAATCTTGATTCCAGGTTGTGCTTCTTCCAGCCCAGCATTTCTCAAGATGTACTCTGCATATAAGTTAAATAAGCAGGGTGACAATATACAGCCTTGACATACTCCTTTTCCTATTTGGAACCAGTCTGTTGTTCCATGTCCAGTTCTAACTGTTGCTTCCTGACCTGCATACAGATTTCTCAAGAGGCAGATCAGCTGGTCTGGTATTCCCATCTCTTTCAGAATTTTCCACCATTTATTATGATCCAAACAGTCAAAGGCTTTGGCATTGTCAATAAAGCAGAAATAGATGTTTTTCTGGAACTCTCTTGCATTTTCAATAATCCAGCAGATGTTGGCAATCTGATCTCTGGTTCCTCTACCTTTTCTAAATCCGGCTTGAACATCTGGAAGTTCACAGTTCACGTATTGCTGAAGCCTGGCTTGGAGACTTTTAAGCATCACTTTGCTAGCATGTGAGATGAGTGCAATTGTACGGTAGTTTGAGCATTCTTTAGTATTGCCTTTCTTTGGGACTGGAATGAAAACTGACTTTTTCAAGTCCTGTGGCCAATGCTGAGTTTTCCAAATTTGCTGGCACATTGAATGCAGCATGTTCACAGCATCATCTTTTAGAATTTGAAATAGCTCAACTGGAATTCCATCACCTCCACTATCTTTGTTTGAAGTGATGTTTCCTAAGGCCCACTTGATTTCACATTCCAGGTTGTTTCGCTCTAGGTGAGTGATCACAGAATTGTGATTATCTGGGTCATGAAGATCTTTTTTATACAGTTCTTCTGTGTATTCTTGCCATCTCTTCTTAAAATCTTCTGCTTCTGTTAGGTCCATACCACTTCTGTCCTTTATTGAGCCCATCTTTGCATGAAATGTTCCCTTGGTACCTCTAATTTTGTTGAAGAGATCTCTAGTCTTTCCCATTCTATTTTTTTTCTCTATTTCTTTGCACTGATCACTGAGGAAGGCTTTGCTATTCTTTATATCTCCTTGCTATTCTTTGGAATTCTACATTTAAATGGGTATATCTTTTCTTTTCTCCTTTGCTTTTTGCTTCTCTTCTTTTCACAGCTATTTGTAAGGCCTCTTTAGACAGCCATTTTGTTTTTTGCAATTTTTTTTCTTGGGGATAGTCTTGATCCCTGTCTCCTGTACAATGTCATGAACCTCCACCCATAGTTCATCAGGCACTCTATAGATCTAGTCCCTTAAATCTATTTCTCACTCCCACTGTATAATCATAAGGGATTTGATTTAGGTCATACATGAATGGTCTAGTGGTTTTCCTACTTTCTTCAAGTCTGAATTTGGCAATAAGTAGTCATCATCTGATCCATAGTCAGCTCCTGGTCTTATTTTTGCTAACTGTATAGAGCTTCTCCATCTTTGGCTGCAAAGAATATAATCAATCTGATTTCAGTGTTGGCTTTCTGGTGATGTCCATGTGTAGAGTCTTCTCTTGTGTTGTTGGAAGAAGGTGTTTGCTATGACCAGTGTGTTCTCTTGGCAAAACTCTATTAGTCTTTGCCCTGCTTCATTCTGTACTCCAAGGCCAAATTTGCCTGCTACTCCCGGTGTTTCTTGACTTCCTACTTTTGCATTCCAGTCCCCCATAATGAAAAGGACATCTTTTTTGGGTGTTAGTTCTAAAAGGTATCGTAGGTCTTCATAGAACCATTCAACTTCAGTTTCTTCAGCGTTACTGGTTGGGGTATAGACTTGGATTACTGTGATATTGAATGGTTTGCCTGGGAAACGAACAGAGATCATTCTGTCATTTTTGAGATTACATCAAAGTACTGCATTTTGGACTCTTTTGTTGACTATGATGGCTGCTTCATTTCTTCTAAGGGATTCCTGCCCACAGTAGTAGATATAATGGTCATCTGAGTTAAATTCACCCATTCTAGTCCATTTTAGTTCGCTGATTCCTAGAATGTTGATGTTTACTCTTGCCATCTCCTGTTTGACCACTTCCAATTTGCCTGATTCATGGACCTAACATTCCAGGTTCCTATGCAATATTGCTCTTTACAGCATCAGACCTTGCTTCTATCACCAGTCACATCCACAAATGGGTATTGGCTCCATCCCTTCATTCTTTCTAGAATTATTTCTCCACTGATCTCCAGTAGCATATTGGGCACCTACTGACCTGGGGAGTTCCTCTTTCAGTATCCTATCATTTTGCCTTTTCATACTGTTCATGGGATTCTCAAGGTAAGAATACTGAAATGGTTTGCCATTCCCTTCTCCAGTGGACCATATTTTGTCAGAACTTATACCTTACCTGCCTCCTGAGAAATATGTATGCAGGTCAAGAAGCAACAGTCAGAACTGGGCATGGAACAGCAGACTGGTTTCTAATCGGGAAAGGAGGATGTTAAGACTGTATATTGTCACCCTGCTTATTAACTTATATGCAGAGTACATGATGCGAAATACCAAGCTGGATGAAGCACAAGGTGGAATCAAGAATGCTGGGAGAAGTATCAGTAACTTCAAATATGCAGATGACACCACCCTTATGGCAGAAAGCAAAGAAGAACTAAAAAGCCTCTTGATGAAAGTGAAAGAGGAGAGTGAAAAAGCTGGCTTAAAACTCAACATTCAAAAAACTAAGATCATGGCATCTGGTCCCAGCACTTCATGGCAAATAGATGGAGGAAACAATGGAAACAGTGACAGATTTTATTTCTTTGGGCTCCAAAATCACTGCAGATGATGACTGCAGCCATGAAATTAAAAGATGCTTGCTCCTTGGAAGAAAAGGAGGAACCTAGACAGCATATTAAAAAGCAGAGACATTGCTGACAAAGGTTTGTCTGGTCAAAGCTATGGTTTTTCCAGTAGTCATGTATGGATGTGAGAGTTGGACTATAAAGAAAGTTGAGCACTGAAGAATTGATGCTTTTGAACTGTGGTGTTGGAGAAGACTCTTGAGAGTCCCTTGGTCTGCAAGCAGATGAAACCTGTCAATCCTAAAGGAAATTAGTCCTGAATATTCATTGGAAGGACTGATGCTGAAGTTGAAGCTCCAATACTCTGACCACTTGATGTGAAGAACTGACTCATTGGAAAAGACCCTGATGCTGGGAAAGATTGAAGGCAGGAAGAGAAGGGGATGACAGAGGGTGAGATGGTTAGATGGCATCACCAATTTGATGGACGTGAGTTTAAGCAAGCTCTGGGATTTTGTGATGGACAGGGAAGCCTGGGGTGCTGCATTTCATGTGGTAGGAAAGGGTCGGCCACAACTGAGGGACTGAACTGACTGAAATTGTGCCCCATAAAATTCATATGCTGATGCTTTCCCTAATCTCCAGTCCCTCAGAATGTGACTGAATTTGGAGACTGCCTTTGTAGATCTAATTCAAAGGGTTGCTAGTGTGTGTCCTACTATAATATGACTGGTTTTCTTAAAAGAAGAGGGAATTAGGAAACAAAGTGACAACATGTTGAGGACACAGTGAGAAGGTGGCCATCTGCAGGCCCAGGAGAGAGGCCTCGAGACAAACATACCTTGATCTTGAACTTCTAGCTTCTAGAATTTCTGTGGTTTAAGCTACAGTCTGTGTTATTTTTTTATGACAGCCCATCCCTCCTAACTTCACATCAAGAACAAGTCAAAAAAGTTCCAAAACCATGTTTCTTTGTCTGTTTTAATCCTCAGAGAACTAAGAATACAAAGAAAGCTAAATGAATTAAATTCCAGAAAGGAAGGCATTCCTCCTAGCAAAGAAGAGACCCATTACTTCTTTTACCCCTGGTTTGAGACCCATTACTTCTTTTACCCCTGGTTTAAGAGACCCATTACTTCTTTTACTTCTGGTTTAAAGGGAAGAAGAGCAAATACGCTATCAGTAGGAGTATGGAGAAAGCAGCTTAACTTGTAAAACTGTTAAACACTACCTGTGAGCTGGAGGGATGGATTAGATCCCACAAAACTTCATCACAGAGGGAGGCTGCAGCCCTGACCCAGAGGCACACAGGCCTTCCCTGAGAGAAAGGCAGGAGCTATCTGAAGGCTGAGGCTAGGAAAAGACAGCAGAGAAACAACTGACTTCTTTATTATCCTTTACATCTCCTTGTTCTCTGCTAATAGCTGTTGAATCTGTCATTATGTCACTTTTCTCATTCCTGATACTAGTAATTTGTGTCTTCTCTTTTTCCCCCTGAGCCACACTATTGATCTCCTCAAAGAATAAATTTTTGTTTTCATTGATTTCCCATTGTTTTTCTGTTTTCTATACTCTTGGTTTCTGTTTTGATATTTATCATTCCTTTTTTTTCTTTATTTTGGTTTTAATTTACCCTTTTTTAGTTTAAGATAGAAATTGAAGTCATTGTTTTCAGACCTTTCTTCTAGCAGCACCTAGTGCTATAGATTTTTCCCTAAGTACTGCTCCAAGAACATATAACAAATTTTGATATATTGTGTATACACTTTCATTTCATTTGAAATTCTTTCTACTCTCCCTTTACATTTGTTTTGATCCATAGTGTATTACTTTCCTATAGCTACCTCAATTAATTATCACAAACCATGTATCTTAAAACAAACCAAAAAACCCTATTTTCTCACAGTTCCAGAGTGTAGGAGTCCAACATTAGAGGGCTAGCACTTCCATCTCTTGCCTCTTCCAGCTTCTGTTGGCTCCAAGTGTTATGTGGCTTATTGCTCTTTAACTCCAGTCTCTGCCTCTATCTTCACATGGTCTTCTCCTCTATGCCTGTGTGTTCTTCTTTCCTTTCTTTTATAAGGATATCTTTCATTGGCTTAGGACCCACATAGATAATCCAAGATTATCTCATCTCAAAATCCTTAACTTAATTACATATGCAAATATCCTTTCCCCAAAGAAGATCATATTCACAGCCTCCAGAGATTAACACATGGACATATCATTTTGGGAACCACAGAGCAACCCACTACACAGACATTATTCAGAAGTATGCTATTTGGTGTCCAGATATTTGGGGACTTCCAGACTTTTTTTGTGATTGATTTTCATTTAATTTCACTGTGGTTAGAGAACATACTCCGTAATAACTTTAAACATATTTAAACTTACTTTTATGACCCAAAATATAATTTATCTTGGCAAATATTTTTCGTACATTTGAAAAGAATGTATGTTCTGCTGTTGTTGGGTGGAGTGCTCTAAAAATGAAAATAGGTCAAGTTAATGGTGTTTTTCAAATCTTCTATCTACTGAACTTGTCTATTTATTTTATCAATTAGTGATGAGGACAGTGATATTTCTGACTATGAGTAATATGTACTAGATCACCATATTTTCTAACATTATCTACATCTCACACCCATATGTTCACTGATACCAACATGTGGTGGGGTGGGGGGCAGGGGTTACTTCCTAATATATTCTCCCTCTCTTGTATTAGGAGTCCTATTCATCTTTTTTCCTATTTTATGTATAGATATTTTCCCACAAAATTTGGTTAATATATATGAGATATTTAACTCTGCAAAAATTTCAACTTGTTTTTTACTCCTACTTTGAAATCCTGAATATACTTTCATCTTATAAAGTGTTGTAAATTATGTTTATACTCTTGGTTTCATGAGCTGTCTGCTCCTGAACACATGATATAATTCAGAATACAATCAAAGCCACTTACGAAGTTTTGTGAGAGGTACTAAGTGTTCTGCTAAAAACTTCTTGGTCTTAAATATTTAAGTGGAAATTAGAGAACTGGTAACATTTTTTTCAAATATCAGCAAATTCAAGAAGCAGATTATACTAATTACCATTACTGAGAAGTTACACATCATGAACTCAGATTTCTCTTTATGAGGCTTAATGTAGCTTAATGCATTACCTCATGGGAGTTACAATATATAAAAAAAATACATAAAAGACTTGGGTTGATGGTTGTATATCACACCAGGATCTGCAAAATGTGCCATGTCTCCCAGGGTGGCCACACTGTCTGAATATTCCATCCCTGACTGTTATATTTGAGAGAAATACTAGAAGTTCTATGAGTGACCATCTGCAGAAGATGAAAAGGCAGGCCAGGACTACATGAATTGCACGTGCACAGAACCAAGCTCACTACTGGAAAAGAAAAATCTGTCCCATGTTCAGCCAATTCTAAGAAATCAGCTGAATAAATACGATGTAGGCCCATCTGAACGTTAAAATGCATAGTACCATCTATAAGGGCTAGAGCAACGGATGGGAAGATGAGTTAAGGTACAGCAAATCAATATGGTAAACCTGCAATTTGTCACAGGAGACAAATTTCCATTAAAATGATCATGCAAAAGTACAAAATATTCCAATTTGGGAACTTTATCATTATTTCTACCTCTATTCAAAGCACTTTCATATGCATCATCTATGCTTTCAAGTTTTATTTCTTTAAAGTGAGAAAATCAAAAACACTTGAGAAGCAATCTGAGTTAAGAATCATTCTAGGGTTCTTAGCCTCTTACCTTTCTCCCCTTTTGCTTTAGCAAATTGACTAGCAGTCTATTTTAGTTTTCATATAAATATTTCTCTTTACTTGTAGATGATATGCTCATTTACAGACTAATTAATAACATTATATAATATAATCGCAAGTAAAACCGTCACATACAGATCTGGGACTCTTGTGGCATACACCACGACAAGGGCACCACAAGAAACAGTGACCAGCCTTCCAGAATGTCACAGGTGGTGTTTAAGCTTTATGGAGGAAGTAGTGTCAGTTAATCCACCTAGCTAATTAAAGGAAGATGGGATAAAAGGGACTCTATTGTTACTAAAGTTAAGCTTGTGACTTTTTGTAAAGACCTATTTATTTAGAAAAGGGCTTCCCCAGTGAATCAGCGGTAAAGAATTCACCTACAACACAGGAGACACTGGGGATGTGGGTTCAATCCCTGGGTTGGGAAGATCCCCTGGAGGAGGAAATGGCAACCCACTCCAGTATTCTTGTCTGGAAAATCCCATGAACAGAGGAGCCTGGTGGGCTGAAGTCCATGGGATCGTGAAGAGCTGGACATGACTGAGCACATGCACTGTGCTATGCTATTTAGAAAAGAAAAAAATAAAAGACCAATGACTCAAGTTCCTCTCTACACCTAGAAAACCATCTTAATCAAAATAGACATATATAACCAAAGATTACAGAGAAGGAAATAACGAATTTCACCTGGTATTTAAGAACAAGAAAAGTAAATTTCAGAAAATCAAGACAGCAAAGGAGTAGTCAAGGAAGACCTCAACTTCACTGCTTCTCTTGCAGCAAGAGCTTATGTGATGCAACTCTAATGACGTGAAAACAAAGAGATACTACCTGACCAGGCCCAGCACACTTCACACAAGTTTGCAGAGTGACATGGTGCCCACAGCACCTCGATGTCATCACTACTAGTTGCAGCAAAAATGACCTTGAGCATTCCTTTCAGGTCTATTTGTACAAAATTTCACACGTGAGTGGTACTCATAAATAAAGTCCAGCAGAACACATGACTGGCTTTGCATGCTTATAGAGCCATATCAATGCAATAAGCAGATTCCCAGGTTTGAAAAGCATTTTGAAACATCTCATAGTGCACATGTAAAAGGCACAGAGTGATTTCAGGGTCTCTGATCAAATACAGAACTTTGAAGAAATAGATGGTGCCAATGAAGACATTTGTCATAGCTTGACAACAGTTATGACAAACCTAGACACTGCATTAACAAGCAAAGATATCACTTTGCTGACAAATGTTCATGTAGTCAAAGCTATGGTTTTTCCAGTAGTCACGTATGGATGTGAGAGTTGAACCATAAAGAAGGCTGAGTGCTGAAGAAGTGATGCTTTCGAACTGTGGTGCTGGAGAAGATTCTTAGAGCCCATTGTAGGAAATCAACCCTGAATATTCATTGGAAGGACTGATGCTCTAGCTGAAACTCCACTACTTGGCCACTTGATGCAAAGAATCAACTTATTAGAAAACACTGATGCTGGGAAAGATTGGGGGCTGGTGGAGAAGGGGGCGACAGAGGATGAGATGGTTGGATGGCATCACCAACTCAATGGACATGAGTTTGAGCAAGCTCCGGGAGTTGGTGATGGACAGGGAAGCCTGGCGTGCTGCAGTCCGTGGGGTCGCAAAGAACTGGACACAACTAACCATAACGACATTGAAAGCATTTTGGTCAGACTTCAGATAAAGAAGACACCATTTGATACTAGCCCATTCCCTTCACCAGGAGTTGGGATGTGACTGTAGTCAATCTGTCACAACAACCCTCAACACATGATAATTTTCATAAGTGCCATAAGGAACTATTTAAGAACTTGTAGAAATAGTCTGTTTCCAAAGAGACAGAGGAGATTTATACACACCCTGAAAGGAACTTATAGGGATATGCTATTCCCATGAAATGTGACAAGCCATTATAAATATTTAAGTAATAGTTTTCTAAAGGAAAAAACAATATGTTCAAAGACCATTTATGACAATGATGAAGCTGCCATAGCTCTTTTTTTCTGATACATCATCTACGTAACATTCATAATAGAAAGATATACAGAAACTTGTTTACATAAAATAAAACATCATAAATTACCAACTCGAGTAAGAAGTGGGTCCAAACCCCTGCAAATGATATCTTAGTAGAAACTATACGGTAATATCATACAGCCACTAAGTGACTCAACACTGGTTATTTCTGAAACTCCAGTCTATTGCAGCAACTACCATTACAGCTATTTAAGCATGAAATGTTTGCCCTCGTTTTTATTCAAAAACTTCATGGACCATTTACTGTCAGCTATAAAATCATTTGAAAGGTAATTGAGTTTACAGCTGAGAAAAATAAGAAGCCTCCTAAACAATCTGGGAATATTGACTTTGTGTCTTATAGGTAAGGATGAATGTAAATTGAATGTGAAATCAGGGTAAAAGGTGACTTTTTAACAAGAACATTTTTAAAAACAAATGAGCAGAATGGCTTGTTGATGTTCAAGTTTCTCACCCTCAATAAGAAAAAGCTTAGTCATAAAGAGAAGAGAACATTAAACGGCCTGAAAAGTCCTCATAGTTCAAAAAATAGTATCAAGGGTCTAAGCTGTGTTCAACACAACACTAACCTGAGCTGTAAAAATTGTAAAAGGCTGGGTTAGTAAGGCTGACAACTTACAGAAATAGGATGCCTTTTCTCATAGGCATATCTTCCACCCAGTATGTTTTATTTTCCAATAAATACAAAACTTAATTACATCCCCAAACCATGAAATTAAAAGACACTTACTCCTTGGAAGAAAAGTTATGACCAACCTAGACAGCATATTGAAAAGCAGAGACATTACTTTGCCAACAATGGTCCGTCTAGTCAAGGCTATGGTTTTTCCAGTGGTCATGTATGGATGTGAGAGTTGGACTGTGAAGAAAGCTGAGCACCGAAGAATTGATGCTTTTGAACTGTGGTGTTGGAGAAGACTCTTGAGAGTCCCTTGGACTGCAAGGAGCTCCAACCAGTCCATTCTGAAGGAGATCAGTCCTGGGTGTTCTTTGGAAGGAATGATGCTAAAGCTGAAACTCCAGTACTTTGGTCACCTCATGCAAAGAGTTGACTCATTGGAAAAGACTCTGATGCTGGGAGGGATTGGGGGCAGGAGGAGAAGGGGACGACAGAGGATGAGATGGCTGGATGGCATCACTGACTCGATGGACGTGAGTCTGAGTGAACTCCAGGAGTTGGTGATGGACAGGGAGGCCTGGCGTGCTGTGATTCATGGGGTCGCAAAGAGTCAGACATGACTGAGCGACTGAACTAAAGTGAAACTCTTTAATGCCCACTGTGTGTGCAAGGCACTATTCTAGATACTACAAAAGATGATAGAACCTAACTTTGTGGCCTCCACAAACAGTGAAGTGAAGTCGCTCCATCGTGTCCGACTCTTTGTGACCCCATGGACTATATGTAGCCTACCAGGCTCCTCTGTCCATGGGATTTTCCAGGCAATAGTACTGAAGTGGATTGCCATTTCCTTCTCCAGGGGATCTTCCTGACTCAGGGATTGAACCCGGGTCTCTTGCATTGTAGGCAGACACTTTACCATCTAAGCCACCAAAGTGGTCTAGAGGGAAGAGAAATAGTCAACAACTTGTCTAAGAAAAAGACAAAACACGCCCTCTGCTGGATGGTGGAGTTCACCCAGCTTCAGCCGGGCTGAGGAGCCTGGAGACTGAGCCCCGCCCACTCTGCTGCCTTACACACTGTTCATGCAGTATCCTCAAGGCAAGAAAACTGAAATGGTTTGCCATTGCTTTCTCCAGTGGAGCACGTTTTATCAGAACTCTCCACCATGAACCGTCCATCTTGGGTGGCCCTACACAGCATGGCTCATAGTTTCATTGAGTTAGACAAGGTTGTGATGCATGTAATCAGTTTGGTTAGTTTTCTGCAATTGTGGTCACTTCATAGCAAATAAATGGAGAAACATGGAAACAGTGACAAAGTTGATTTTCCTGGGCTTCAAAATCACTGCAGATGGTGACTGCAGCCATGAAATTAAGACGCTTGCTCCTTGGAAGAAAAGTTATGACAAACCTAGATAGCATATTCAAAAGCAGAGACATTACTTTGCCGACAAAGTTCCGTCTAGTCAAAGCAATAGTTTTTCCAGTAGTCATGTATGGATGTGAGAGTTGGACCATAAGAAGGCTGAGTGCCAAAGATCTGATGCTTTTGAACGGTGGTGTTGGAGAAGACTCTTGAGAGTCCCTTGGACAGCAAGGAGATCCAACCAGTCAATACTAAAGAAAATCAATCCTGAATGTTAATTGGAAGGACTGATGCTGAAGCTGAAGTTCCAACACTTTGGCCACCTGATGCAAAGAGCCGACTCATTGGAAAAGACTCTGATGCTGGGAAAGACTGAAGGCAGGAGAAGAAGGGGATGACAGAGGACAAGATGGTTGGATGGCATCCCTGACTCAAAGGACTTGAGTTTGAGCAAAGTTCAGGAGATGCTGAAGGACAGGGAAGCCTGGTGTGCTGTAGTCCAGGGGGCCATAAAGAGTCAGACATGACTGAGCTACTGAACAACATCAACAACACGCTGCTGCTACTGTGGAGGGGAGGTACTCCTGCAGGTCTTAGGGCGCCAGGATCCGCCTCTAGCACACACCTGACTATACTGCTTCTGCAAATGAGTGCTTCTCCAACTGTGGGCAGCTCTTCAAAGATAAGAACTACATTTCTTTATGTATCCTGTGTTCCCAACACTTAGTTTAAGGTCTGTTACATAGGAGGCGATCAATAAATGTAGGATGGAAAATTTAATAACCTACATTCCCTCAATCTGGAATGGACTACTGTTCCTTTTCTCTATACACACACATTCACATTTCTGAATATAAAATTCCTACTCAGCTCAAATGTTACTTCCTTCTTATAGCAATTTCTAATCTTGCCTCCTTCTCCCACCCTAAGCAGAAGCTTTTTGTCCTCTCCCCGGACTTTTCTATCACTGATATCCTTCAAAGTTCTAAAATGGCTTTAAATGACTGCATTCTTAAATCAGTGATTCTCTATTCCCCTCATCCACCAACCCCTCTCAATAATTTCTGATATCATTGCTATTTGTGTGCTGCTTTTCTGTGTAAGCTCCTAGAGGGAGGATTCTGACTCTTAATACCTCATTTCTGATGCCTTAAGCACCCTAAGAGTGCATCCATTAATCGGATTCATAAGAACTTGTTTAGCATCAATGTTAGGCCCGAAGCTATATAAAATTTTGATTAAGTGAAACTACATTTCTAGATGTGACTGAGAGATTCCAGTGGGAAGGGGTCTTTCTAAACCTCTGCAACCTTTGGTCTGATAAAACACTGCTGTGTTTGCTCAAGGGCTGCTGACAAAAACTACTCCATGTATTTTTTTTTTTTTTTGACACAAGAACAGTTTTATTGAAATCACTGAACACTTGTGCAGTACTCAATATCCGGATTTTGAGACGTTTTAGACAAAAATCTGTTTCCCTTTAAACGGATGAAGAAACCGGATCCTAGTTGGTGGAAGTTAATGCTTGTATCACACAGCTAAGGGGAGGTAGAATCCTAAAATTTGCTTCCAACTTCCACCCGTACCTGACCATGCCAGCTAAAGCGTCTATTTTTGTGCTGCCTAAGTTTAAGGACCATATAATCTGGACTAACTTCACAACAATAATTTAAAAAATAGAGAAGGATCCCATATTACAGAAAATTTTAAATCGACTATTTTACCATTTATACAATGAAGAAAACTGACAATGCGGGGGGCAGTGGTCAGCCAACACGCAACACAATGTGTTAACAAACAGCCACAAGATTGACGGGCATCACTTATTTCTTTCCATGTTACATCTTGCCTTTTTTGGAGGGAGGAAGGAATAAAAAGGCAGATTGACTCAAACCTATTAAATATACCAATTAAGTTAATATTTGAGTGGAACATGTATTAATTATTCACATAACACTAGCTTTCTACTGCAGTTTAAGAATCCAGCAGATGATGCTAAGGTTTAAGCAAATCCTAGAAGTCATTGCACTGAATGGTTAACTACTCAATTATGAACTGGAAAATAATACTGGGTAATTATTTCAAAGTATAAACTACAGATATAATATTAAAAAAACATAGGTAGTAGAAAACTTCTCTAACTTAAAAGTATAAATGGTTAAGTCAACAGTACCTACTTACAAATTTCACAAAATCAGAATAAACACTCAACTTTTAAGAGGGGCCATTTCAGTCCTGCCTTTACCACTTAATAGGAGAAAGATCTTATATAGGTGGGTCCTTTCATTCAAGGGTGATTTCAAAACCAACTTACAATGTTAATATTATATCTTGGATCCCTGCTAAGAAGACTCTTCAAGGATTTTTCATACTAACTTGAAGTTGAGGAACATACAATTTGAGAAACTAAATAAATGATACAGCCCCTCCTGCACACCCAGGTTACCTACAGTGAGCCTGGATCTGAACTTTAGTTCCTAGAGATCTCTCATCTCTTATCCTGAGATACTCAACCTGGGCTCTAGAAGAGGACACCAACCTGTGTTCTAGAGGGCCATGTATTTTTTTTTCTTTATTTCAAAGTTCCAACCAGTTTCCCTCTAATTCATCTTCCTCTTGGATTATATCACTGATGACATATACTGATGACCTTTCATTTATGTTTTATCTTATTTGAAACAGAGTAAGAGGTTAAATGATCATTTACCATCAAACAGAAAGAAGCTTCTAACTTTGACCTCCCAAACTGCTACATAAGTATGAATTTTCCTCACCCTTGGGTAGAGGATTCCTGTTAAAGTGCAAATGTGCTGTCCCTCCCCGCAAAGTTTCAAGACCCTTTATTTGGCCCTTCATGTTTCTATACATAGCAAAACAAAGCAAAAATAAAATGAGGAGTGCACTAAATGCACAGCTTTTAAGAGCTGACTCATTGGAAAAGACTCTGATGCTGGGAGGGATTGGGGGCAGGAGGAGAAAGACGACAGAGGATGAGATGGCTGGATGGCATCACCGACTTGATGGACAAGAGTTTGAGTGAACTCCGGGAGTTGGTGATGGACAGGGAGGCCTGGCGTGCTGCGATTCATGGGGTCGTACTAGAGTCCGACATGACTGAACTGACTGACTGACTGACGTAGGAGAGACTATGCTACAAATTGTCAACTGGTAAAACATATACAAAGGAAGTTTCCTAACTATAAGGAATCCTGTATGTAACTGGGTACTTTGTTTCAAGTAGTTAGGGAATTCAAAACTTAGCACTCATAAAAGTTTATTTTTAAAAGTTTGGGGCTTCCCTGGTGGTAAACAATCCACCTGCCAATGCAAGGGACACAAGTTTGATCCCTGCTTCGGGAAGATTCCACATGCTGTGGAGCAACTAAGCCCACGCACCACAACTACTGAGCCTGTGCTCTAGAGACTGGGAGCCACAACTAACGAGCCCACGTGCCACAGTCATGGAAGCCCACGTGTCTTAGAGCCTGCGCTCCACAAGAGAAGCCACTGCAGTGAGAAGCCTGCCCACTGCAACTAGAGAGCAGCCCCATTCACCGCAACAACAAAGCCTGCCCAGCAACAAAGATACGGCACGGCCAAAAATAAGTAAATAAAATAAAATAAAAAGTTTGAGTCATGCTGAGCAGACTACAGCTGGTATTTTATGTGCTTTCATTTTGAAGTTTCTCATTTACAAGGAAGCATTCATATTTTCTCCAAAGAACATACAGAATTTTCGTTACTTTCGGTCACACGTCTAATTGGTTTTATTCTTGACACTCCAACCATAATTGCAACAGGAACACTGAGGATCGCAATGGGATATGAGTATTTCGCCAGAGCATTTCATACTCACCAGATTATGCCATGGATGTACCTTATATTTGAGAATTCATTCTATAAATGCATCTTAGAGATTTCTAATTTTCATAATAAACTAAAGCTGCTTATTCACCTAAGAGAAAACAGCGAAGGAACATGTATAATTGTATTTGAATCAACAGCTACTATGCCTACTAAAATCTTCCCCTTGTTTCACATTGAAGACACCATCACTATATTTTTGCAACTAAAAGTTCTAAACGCAGATAATCTAAAACTAGTCATCTTACTTTCATGTCTTTCCCCAGAGTGGTTTAAAAGAAATGCTTCAGGAAACATTTACAACATTCAAATTTGTCAGATGCTGGAAACTCTGACAAAGTCCAATGTAGGCTGCTTCAAATTCCTTAAAAACTCAAAGAAACAACAGAATGGAAGGTCCAGTGTAACTGCATTAAATATGTCGGTGGGAACTCAAAATAAGCATGACATGCTGCCCTAACTAATAAAAAAATTCTGGCATAAAACTCAGACAATTTGAGTGATCCTAGAAATCATTATAATCTCTCACCATCTGTCTCTTCTAATTTCTCCATTCCTAACTTCTGTTCCATTTTTCTCAACGCAGCCCTGAAGAGCCTGCTTTGAAGGTTACAGCTCTTTCCCCACCCAAAGGTGGAAGCAGACTTCCCTGCTCCTAAAATAGCAATAAAAAATAACTCTTGTGATGGTTATAGAATCTCCTTTGGACTATACTCTGGTTAAATGTTTAAAGCTCAATTAAAATGCAAATTAACACTAGACAATGAAGCAATTATGGCTATAGCCTGACAAGGGAAAAAATCTGTTTCACCCAAAAATGGAAATTTGGGAAATAGTAATTAAATGCATAGTTATTTTGATTTGACAAAACTTTTTATGGCTTGTAAAGGAGTCAGGAAACCCCAGCTAAAACTGTGCCAGATAAGGGTTTCCAGTCTGGCCAAAAAAGAAAAATGCCACTTTGGAGACACCACAATTTGGGCAGTACATCTTTTAATTTCATGTCACAAAATTGATTTTTCCTGAATTGTTCGACTGGGTAGATTAATGTAGCAAAACTCTGAGTTCTTTGGCGAATGATGAGGATTAGTTGGCACAGTCATTTACTAATGTGGAAGAAATATATCTCCAGATGTTTAGAAATGATTGCTGAGTTACAAAGAGACTGGTATTTGCAATCTCATATGTGTGAGTAGGAGTGATGTCTACAAGCAGCTTTGGTAAAATGTATACATGCATATGAAGCATAGGCTTATTTCATGTGGCAAGCTTTTTTATCTGACAGTAGCAAATGGTGGAGGTGGGTAGAAGAAAATGAAATTAAAATAATAGAAGACCAACAGCAATGAGAGCATAACAGAAAGCACGAGGCACCAAAGAGGAATCTTATGAGAAGCAGATGATTAACATCATAACAGAATGGAGACTGATTCACATTCTGAAGATCTCAGGGAGACAAAAAATATGAGGAAGGAAAAAAAGAAGTTAATGATTGGTGAAAATTAAGGAATGACACAAAAATAATAAATGACTGTGGAAGAGTCAATTATTAACAATTTGTTTATTAATATTAACTAATCAGTAGAATTAATAGAAAATTAGTAGAAAATCCCATGGATGGAGGAGCCTGGTGGGCTACAGTCCATGGGGTCGCACAGAGTCGGACACGACTGAGTGACTTCACTTTCACTTTTCACTTTCATGCATTGGAGAAGGAAATGGCAACCCACTCCATGTTTTGCCTGGAGAATTCCAGGGACGGGGGAGCCTGGTGGGCTGCCATCTTTGGGGTCGCAAAGAGTTGGACACGACTGAAGCAATTTAGCAGCAGCAGCAGCAGCAGAATTAATAGAATTTATATCTGAGAAAAGCAATATGTTCATATTAAATAAGTAACGGAGGAGTATGGGGACACAGATGAAGCAACCGCACAATGATTTTTAAATCTTTCCTCTATGTGTTCATCGTCACAAAACGAAAGTTACAGTCCACTAGTACAAACAACAAATGGTAAGTATTGAAACAAGGAAAGAGGCCTGAGTATTTTCTAAAGAACAAAATGTTCTGCACTGTCCTGAAGGGACATGAGGTAGCATCAGAAATTATTAGGATCCTGTTGCTGGGTCTCCTGTTGGTCCAAAGAGCAGCATCTTTAATGAGCAATGACCTGGACACAAACTTAATATCTTGACATGGCCACAAACCATCTTGACATTGCCAGCCTCCATTAGAGACTGATAATATTGGTTTCTGTCTTGGATATTTGCAGGGAAGTGGAAAACAAGTTAACCATCTGCCTTTCTTTAGCTGTAGCTTTAAAGCTGTGAAATTCCAAAAATAAAAGCTAACTATATGCCACAGATTAAATATCAAACTACTAATGGTATCTACTATTCAGGTAATGTAAGTATAAGATTCCATTTTCCCATAGCATTCTTTGCACAAAATCATCAATATCAAAGGATATTGTTTGATCACAACGAAAGAATTTACTCCTCTGAATTAAAAATCAACAATATAATTAGGAGGTAAATGCCTAAACATCAAAATATCTGTTACAATATGATGGATAAGAGTAAAATCCTTATGAAAGATATAATGTTAATCATGAAGAAAATCCTAAAAAACAAAGGTAGGGAAGACAGAATTTTACATTTCAGTCTCATTAGCCATCTAAGACATGCAAACCAACACAATGACATTCCATCTGTAAATAGCAAAAATAAAAATTGCAACATATAAGCCTGGCAAGTGAACAACAAGACAAGAATAATTGTATATCTATGATAGAATACAGTGAAACTGTCTTTTTAGAAAGCAGCTTAAGAAGAGTTTTTGACCTGGAAAGTATGCACACAAATGCTCTCTAAAAGAATTCTATATTATACAAAGAAATGTGCAACAATGAAACAACAGTTGTGTAAATTATAATATATCCATATTATAAAGCTTTTAGTTACACAGGAAAATGTCTATAATAAATTGCAGAATTCAACATTTTACATTAGTTATGATATCAAACTCTATGAGTTTGTGTGTTTGTGTGTGTGTGTGTATATGTCTGAATTTATGTCCATTCCCACATATACACATAGAAAACTACATGATGAGAAAACTAACTCTAAAAGACACATTATTTTTTAATGAGAAAAACATAATTAATGGAATGAAATTTTCACTGTTTTCCAATAATGCTGTGCATCAACACCTAAGTATCATTTTTTTTTGATGGCATTATATAATACAAATGTTTTACAGTCAATTGTGAAAAACAGCTATCACTCACATACTAAAAATCCACTGTTAAATTTTAATCTACTTGTAAAAGGTTGTTTCCATCCATCTAAAAGTGGCCTCAACCGCATTTTTCTCCACATCATCCTTTCTCAGTATTTTCAGATCTTTTAGGAACTTGAGGGGAAAAGTATGGGAAATATAGACATTTAACAGTTCCTGCAAAAAACCAAATACAAAACATCTCCATACTTACGGAGGATGGTAAAAGAGCACCTCAAAGCTTAGGGGGATATCTGTATATTAAAACACTTCTTTTCAACTATGGCAAAGCCTGCAGCTCTTAACCGTCAGCATGCAGAGTCACCTGGAGGGCTTGTAATAGACTGCTGGGCCTCACCTTCAGCTTCTGATTCAGCTCATCTGTTGGGGAAGAGAATGTTTTGGCACGGTTGGTCTCAGGGCCCTAGAAGCCCTGCTCTAACCATCTCCTTCTCTTCCCCTTGCCTTCTCACTCTGGATCTTGCCAAGATTCCTTTCCTTGGTGAACATCTTCAGGATTTGCCCCAATCTTCAATACTGTGCTTGTGCTTTTTTATCTTCCCCACATTTTGCAATTTTACCAAGCGCAGTGCAGTGGTAGGAAAACTTCTTCTGGCCATAAGTTTGTTTTGCTGGGCTTCTTACAAACCTGATCATCTACACTCTTCAGCAAAATCACTCAATGTCCTTGTTTCTTCTCAATGTTGCTATTTCTTGGGCATTTGATGTTCATCTGTTTTTGACCTTAACGTGGGTGAAAGCGTCTCTAGACCACTTGCGTTTAGTGCTAACAGCAGAACCCACCGATTTCCTCACCTTCTCCCTCTCTACCAGTTTTCTAATGGGGTAGAAACCCAACCTGATTGCTGTCACTGTTGGTTACTCGACTAACTGTCAAGACTAGAGCTGGAGATAAGGAAATACTGAAAACTAAAATGGGCAGCTCAAACATTAACAAAGGAAGCAGCTGACAGTAAGAGCAACCTGCTTCCACCACCCCTCCCACCATCTTATGAGCCATAATACAGCCTATAAGCTATGCCCCAACTAGAATGTGTCCACAGCTGCTAGAGACAGTCACTCTGTTCTCATCCCAGCTCAGATAAGTTTCACCAAACGTACAGAATGCTGAATATGGGCTCTAATGCTGAGATTTTTACCTAGCCTAATCCCCAGGAAACAAAAGCTTGTGGCTCAGAATCATGTAGTGAAGCCAAAATAAATAAAACATAGACTTGACATGAACCATGCATCACCAGGAGCCTTTGCCTTGAGCCATAGTGGAGAACCCTTCACACCAGCCATGACAGCGCCAGACTGGCTCCTTCCTCACTCAACACTCTGTGACTTGTTCAGCTCTAAATGACTTCTGCAGTAACTCTGCTCCCATACGTTGAGCTTTAAAACTTGCTGTGCTGTGGTCTAGACTGCACTTCTGGTTCCAAAATGCAGAGATTCGTCAGATTCATCCCTTTGGAATTCACTTAATAAAAGATGCCATAAGCATTACTGATTAAGAAGCTTTATTTCAGCCTTTGTTTGATGATGTATATCATGGAAGTCTAAAGTTTCTTGATTATTTGGGGTAATCATTTTGCTGGTTATTTTGTCTTTTACTGGAGATCATTTTGCTGGTTATTGTGTCTTTCTCTTGGTTATGCTCATTTATAAGTGTATACATTTCTCTTTTTTTCCTATCAGGAAAACTGATGAACTATTTTCTAAGCTATTTCTGTCGAAGAGAGGTTAAAAAGATTCCTGAACACTGACTACCAGTTTACTTAAAATATTATGCAAACAGAAACAGAATAGCCATACTCATTTTTATTGTGCAATTGTATGACAAAAGGTTTATTACCTTTATAAAAGGTAATAACAATTAAATTCAAATACAAGATGACAAAATAATTCTCCAAAATAAAGGAAAAAATTATGATGTCAACATGTTGGAGGGTTATTAAGATTAAAATTATTACTTTAATTAAATAACATTTGATCCTACTTCTTTTCTAAGGCAATTTCCAACTTTGGAAAAATAACTCTGAGTAGTACTATCAAAATGATCTACAGAAAGATTTTTTAGTCTGTTAAAATAATATCTACCCCAAATCCTTAGTAGTTCAGAAATCCTGTAATCCGTAGAACTTTATCACATTCACAAGTTATTTTTCATTCTTTGATGCTACCTGCATTTCTTTATTTTTATATGCTGCCCTGGACAACTGTTTAAAGCATTTGAAAGGTAAACTCAGAGCCAGATGGCTGTTTCCACTTGATTTAAAATAATAAAATAAAAACTTGATCTATAAGTAAATAGGCACATTAATAAATATGCAGTGCACTGTCAAAATATTACATAATTTTGTTTCTTAGGCAAACAGGAATTTTTTAATGCTGTCAACATTTTCATCATTGTTTAAAGGTTAATCCAAGTTCTCAAAAGCTGAAATTTATTCACTCATAAATATATTTATAAGGGAAATTTGAAACAAAGGAAACAAGAATATACTTTATAAAATTAGAAGTATTTTCTAACTTTTGCAACTACTGTTATTAACATTTCTAAATGTTCAGGTAAGTTTAATTCAGGAAAATGCATAAACGCTAATAGTACAATTTTGGTAAATAGAGACTCCCAGGCAACACATACCCTTATGAAGATATAAAGCATTTCCATCACCTGGAAAGTTCTCTCATGTCTCTTTCTGGTCAGTTTTTCTTCACAGAGGCAATTTTCTTTTTTTTGTAAACTTGCATTAGTTTTGTTCTGTGCACACATGCTAAGTTGCTTCAGTCGTGTCTGACTCTTTGTGACCCTATGGATTATAACCTGCCAGGCTCTTCTGTCCATGGGATTCTCCAGGCAAGAATACTGGAGTGGGTTGCCATGCCCTTCTCCATGGGATCTTCCCTGCCCAGGGATTGAACCCACTGTTGTTATGTCTTCTGAACTGGCAGGCAGGTTCTTTACCATTAATGCCACCAATTTTGTTCTAGAACTTTCTATAAATGGAATTATATATGATGTATTCTTTTTATTTTGGTTCTTTTCTTTTGTGACAGTCATTCATGTTGTTGCATGGATCAGTAGTTCACTCATTTTTACTAAGGAACAGCATTCCATTGTATAACTATACCAACATTTGTTTATTCATTCTCATATTTATAAACATGTGAGGTGTCTCTGGTTTGGAGATACTGTGAATAGAGCTGCTATAAACATTCTAAACAAGTCTTCATGTGTATATAAATTTGTATTTCTTATGGGTAAATAACCACAGTAGAATTACTGGGCTAAAGGGTAGGTGTATTTGGCTTTTTTTAATTGCAAAATCCCTTTTCAAAGGTATTTATAACATTTAATATTCCTATCAGCAATCTATAAAAGTTCAGTGACTCCAATTCTCAGCAATATTTGGTGATGTCAATAGATTTCAATTTAGCCATTCTAGTGGGTACATAGTAATATCACACTGCGGTTGTAAATGCATTTCCCTGAAGACTAAAAATATCAAACATTCTTTACAAGTATTCATGCATGTATCTTTGCAAAGCATCCACTGAAGTACTTTGTCCATGTTTATTGATTTGTATTTTTCTTACTGAGTATGGGAGGTGTTTATATAATACTTACTAAAGTCCTTTGTTAGATAAGTTTTACAAATATTTGCATCCCATAACATTTACTTAATCATGTCTTCTGATGAGCAGTCTAACTTATCAACTTTTATTTTTCATCTTATAAAGAAATATTGGCCAACTACTGTCTTAGTTCAGGCTGCTGTAACAAAATATCACAGATTGGGTGGCTTTTAAACAATATAATGTATTTCTCACAGTTTCATAATCTGAGTGGTCCAAAATCAAGGTATCAGAAGAGTCAGTGTCTGGTAAGGTTCTGCTTCCTGTTCCATAAACAGCCATCTCTAGCAATATCCTTATGGAAACTTGATTTCCATGGGAAAAAAAATAATTCTCTACTTTAACTTCAGATGATAAACAAAAATTAATCCATAATGGATCACAGACAAAGTTAAAACTACAACACTACTAGAAGAAAACATAAGATAATATTTTTCAAGTTCATGGTTGTGATGGACTAGAAGTTTGAGTCCTCCCAAAATTCATATATTAAAATATAACTCCCAATGTGATGATATTAGGAGATGGAGCTTTTGGGAAGTAATTAGGTCACAAGGTTGGAGCCCTTCTAAGGGACTGAAGAGACCAGAATTCTCCCTTTCTGCCATATAAGGACATAGCAAGAGTGAATGTCTGGCAAAAAAGAAACAGACTCACAGATACAGAAAACAAATTGTGGTTTCCAAAGGGGTGAGGGAAGAGGGGCAGGGACAAGTTAGGGGTATGGGATTGAGATACAAACTGCTGTGTATGAAACAGATAAGCAACAAGGATATATCATATAGTACAGAGAATTATAACCATTATCTTATAATAACTTATAATGGAGTATAATCTACAAAAATTCCAAAATACTGTGCTATACATCTGAAAATAATATAATATTGTAAATCATCTATCCTTCAATAAAAATTAAATTTTTTAAAATAAAGTAATAAAAGCTACAAGCATGGAGAAATAAGAATCATTGGAGAGTTTTCTAAGATTCACTATGAATAGAACTTGTTAACATAGATGGTAAAAATGTATTATGGAACTTTAAATGTGAGAAAAATAAGCAGTTAGATGGAAATAAATAAGTCTAGAAGCATATTATAGTGTCCATTTATATTTAAATCAGGTCATTGTCTCAACTTCATCACTAAAATGATGGTTTTAACTACTCAGTCTTCTGGGGAAATTACTTTCCATGAGATTGTACACCCAATTGTGTAATAAAAATAGGGTTCCAATTACTGAAATACTCCTTATAATAAAATTTTTGGTATTATTCTATAAACAAAGGTCAGTAGGTTCACCTTCTTATAAGTCAAAGCATTTTTATTTATAGGAGAGAATATTTAAGCCACTTTAAATATCTATTTAAGAGATGCCAATGTTAAAATATTGTGAAAATTTTAACACAATATAGCTTCAATGCAAGCTTAATTTGGCATATACAAAGAAGAAACAACTTCAAGATGTTCCAAGTGTGAAGCCCACCCCAGTTATAAATTACTCATTTTTATGGATGTGATTAACATGCTTCTAGCACATTCAACCCTAGAGTAGGATTTTCAGCTAGTTCAAATGTACATTCAAAATAATGTATTCCTAGAGTTTCTAGTTATTTTTGTACTTGAATTCTGGATAATCCCTCTACTTGAATAAAAACTGTGAATTCTTTATTTGGCCATGGTTTATATGTAGTCTGACAATTCTTTTCATCTCTCTTCAGCTCAACTAACATCTATCAGTAAAATAAAAGCAAATTATAGGTAGAATCTCAAATAACTGATCAGGTACAGAAAATTCACTTGCATCAAGTATGTTATTTTTCCCTAATATCTCCTGTTTACAGCTAACTTCCTGGCATTCAATTAATGTAAATGTGTTTACCTAAAAGATCAGAGAAGTTATTTACCTTTATAACCATTCAGAAGAGGAAAAATCTTTCTACTTGTTTCAAAATACGGTATAAACACATTCCTAAACTAATTGTAAATAAATTTATTCCTCTGAAACTTGATTTTGAAAAATACACAACTGAAAATTACACATAGAGAATACATACATCATAACTATGGAAGAACAATGACTATATCTAGATACATAATTAGATCACTATTTTGAACATGCAATTGCACACTCAAATAAACATTCACTAACTTCTATCACTTTTCCTCCCACTCCAACCTTTCAACATATTCCTGTGTTTTTCATGTCAATTTTAATTCCTATATCATTTTTTCCTCTATTAAGAACAATTTGTTGAATGGTTTAATTTCTTTAACACATGCAACTCAATTATGTTTTCTTATTAATGTATATAACAGTGAGGCTGATTTCTGCAGATTATTTGACCTTTCATTTTCTACTTGTGTGACCCTTGCAAATCTGCAGCATAAAGGAAATTCTTGTTTTCCAGTTATATCATCTATCACAATTTGGAAAATACAACAAACAGATGAAAGGCATTTGGAATATAACACAGTGGATTCAAACCCTGTGAAATTCTGTTACATTTTAACAGTAATTTTTGAGCTTTTAGGGTTCTCTCTTACCATTTGAGCTATTCTTACTTCAAAAACGGAAAGAATAGATCCTATTTTGAATTCATATTTTAATATTACACATAGAATTGTGTCTTAATTCCAAGCAGAGATAAAGGTTCAAAAATTAAATTATTAGTGTTCAATCTCTAAACAAAAGTAAAATACTGTTTTTTTCCTCAGCTTTCTGATAGGAGGTTCAAGTTCAAATAGTTTCTGGCTAGCACCCTTCAATGCTTATCACTAAAACCACTGAAGACAAATTTTAAAAGCAAACTCACAGAAAACCAATTCCATAATCTATAAGGAATAGATAGATGCTAACTTTGAAAACCCAAAAGGGAATTTAATGATACCATGCAATATTCAATTTTCACTTCAAGTCAGCAGGCTCAAAGACATAGAAAATTAAGAATACATCCTTCTTTTCTTTATAAGAGAGTTGTCCAGAGTTCTTGGCTTTAGGAATTATTCTTTGAGGCAAATACTCTTTCTCTCATCATCCTATTATCCTTAAGAGAACAACAACAACAAAAAGAAACCCATACAGTAGGGGGAAGAGGCTGGTAGTATACATTCTAGAAATATGAGCCTAAATAGGTAAAAACTTTGGTGGATGAAGTGGAAAGAACAGGTGAATAAGGCACAGAGGAATAACCCTGACTTGGGGGGAATTACAGATACCATGTATAATTTCTCCTTAGAGTATCAAACACATCAGACTATGGGAGTTGAAAGAAGATAAATTGCAACTGAAGTACCTTAAAAACTGTCAGAGAATGCTAATGAAATGAAAACAATGCCTGTTAAACTATAAACTGAACATTGAAATTTTCATGACCATCACTGTAGAAAAGGTAGAAAAGAAGCTAAAACAAGGAAAATATGCTCAATCTGTGCATTCTTCAATGATACAGGAAAAAAAAAAAAAAAAGCATATAACAAAGGAGAGAACAATGCTCCAAAACTTCAGAACAAACTTCTAAAAGTTTTCTTACTGGAGAAGCCAAAAGAAAATTTCAGAAAGAAATTAGCATCCTCACAGAAGGGAGACTCATGGATCCAGAAAAAAAGATAAATGAGTAAAGACCTACTTTGAAATACAGTCTTTGTTTTTCCACTTCTCAATTATCTTTTACTTTCTCCTTATCAGATCTTATGGGCTTTCCTGGTAGCTCAGATGGTAAAGTGTCTGCCTGCAATGTGGGAGACCTGGGTTCTATCCCTGGGTCAGGAAGATCCCCTGGAGAAAGAAATGGCAACCCAATCTAATACTCTTGCCTGGAAAATTCTATGGATGGAGGAGCCTGGTAGGCTACAATCCATGGGATTGCAAAGAGTTGGACACGACTGACCAATTTCACTGGTTATCAGATCTTATAGAACAGTTATACAGGCCTTAAAATCACCATCTTCAGTATCATTTATCTATTTTGAATTGATTTGTAATCTTTCTGTTTTAATATCCTTTTCTTTTTTCCTATCTAACTTTAAAATAATTGAGTAAAGACTTAAATCATCATTTTTTTTAACTAGTGAATAAAGAAAAAATCTGTAAGATTTCAAATAAGATTAAAAATCTTCACCTACAAAAGAAATTTAAAATATGCTAGTTCTGGTGACATCACCAATAAGGCTGAATAAGAGTTTTCTATTAATAACATCCTCCCTTAAAAGAACACCATTTTTGACAATAACCCAGGAATGAGAGAGCTCTTGTGGAAATCCAGGAGTTTGGTGGAATCAGGAAAATAATACACAAAATGAGAAGTTCAACAGAGATATGTAAATCACAAAAAGAACCAAATAAATTCTGGAGATGAATAATACAAAAAGTGAAATGGAAAAAAAAAAAACAAACCCACAACAGACAGTAACAACAGTAGACTGGATCAAGCAGAATCTGTGAAGTAGAGACAGATCATTTAAATATCCTTATAGCTTAGCTGGTAGAGAATCTGCCTGCAAAGCAGGAGACCTGGGTTCAATCCCTGGGTTGGGAGGATCCCCTGAAGAAGGAAATGGCAACCCATTCCAGTATTCTTGCCAGGAGAATCCCATGGACAGAGGAGTCTGGCAGGCTACAGTCCACGGGGTCACAAGAGTCAGATATGACTTAGCATAAACTACCACCACCAGAGTCAAAAAAAAAAAAAGAAGAAAAAATATGAAAAAAGTAAATAAAGGCTATATGAGGCACAGAATACTATTGAGAAACAATCTATAGGTTATGAGAGTCCCAGCAGAACAAAAACAGCACAGTGTTTATTTAAAGAATCAAAGGTTGAGAACTTTTCAAAACTGAGAAGCTATTTGGACATACAAGTTCTTGAAGCTCATAAGTGTTCCTAAAATTTTAATTCAAAACAATCTTCTTCACGACATATTATAATAAATTGCCTAAAATCAAAGACAAAGAAAAACAAATTTAAAGCAGTGAGAGAAAAAAAAAAATATTCACATACAAGGGAGATTTCTATAAGGCTACCAGCAGATTTCTCAGCAAACCAGGAAAAAGTGGGATAATATATTCAAATTGTTGAAAGATAAAACTACCAACCAAGGGTACTTTACCCAGCAAAGTTGCCCTTCAGACATGAAAGAGAGATAAAAACTTACCCAAACAAACTGAAGTTGAAGGAGTTCCTCACTGCTAGATCTGCCTTACAAAAAAGAGTAAGAAGTGCTTAAATGAGTTCTTTAAGCTGAAACTTTAAAATGTTATTAAGTAACAATAAATCTTCTGAAAATGTATGACACAATAATAAAAGTAAGTACAGTTGACCCTCGAACAATGTTGAGGGGATAACCATGTATAATTTATAATCTGGCCTCTAAATGATGTTTCTTGTTTGGCAGATTCAATGAACCAGGAATCGTATAGGACTGTAGTATCTACTACTGAAAAATAGCCATGTGTAAATGAACCCATGCAGTTCAAATTGTGTTGTTAAAGAGTCAACAGTGTCTAGTCAAAATCAGAAACTATAATACTGTAATATAGGGCTGTATTAATTACTTAACTCTAGTATAAAAGTTTATGACATAAGTATTAAAAATAAGTATTGCTAAAATAACTTGTCAATGGATACACAGAATAAAATGAGGTAAACTTTGACATCAAAAACAAAATTACGTGTGAGGAATAAATGTGTTGAGTTTTCATATTCAATCAAAGGTAAGTAGTTATCATTTTAAAACAGACTATTATATCTAGGTTTTATTTAAGCCTCATAAAGCACAAGGTAATTACCTACAGTAAATACACAAAATTAAAAGAGAAGGGAATCAATCATACAACTACAGAAAATCAACTTTTCACAAAGGAAGACAGCAAGAGAAAAAGAAAAAGACAGAAAACTATAAAACAACCAGAAAACTATTAATAATGGCATTAGTAAATCTTTGTCAAACAATAATTAGTTCAAAAGTAAATGGATTAAATTCTCTTATCAAAAGGCACAGAATAGATGATTAGATTTTTTTTAAAAAAGACTTAACTATATGCTGCCTATTAGAGACTAATTTCAGTTTCAAAGACAAAAGTGAAACGACAGTAAAGCTCAAAGTGAAAGGATGGAAAAGGTTATTCCACAAAAAGGAAAACAAACAAACAAAAAAAATCAGCAGAGGTAACTATATTTGTATCAGACAAAAGAAACTTTATGGCCAAAACTGTAACAAGAGACAAAGGTCATTACATAATGATAAAGGGGTTGATTCATCAAGAGAATATAACAATTGTAAATCTATATGCACCCAAAATTGGAACATCCAAATGCATTAAGCAAATCTAACAGAACTGAAAGAAGAAATAGACAACAACACAGAGACAGCCCAGGGCTTCAATATCCCACTTTCAACAATGGATCGATCATCCAGACAGAAAATCAATGAGGAAACAGCAGACTGGAAAAACACTATAGGCCAAATGGACCCAGCAGACATATACGAAACATTCCATCCAAAAGCAGCAGAATGCACATTCTTCTCTTTTCTTCCTGGGGTCTCAGTTGTGATTTATTATCATGGCTCACAAGATACATTTCCTAAGAAGTTATACAATAATTGTCACAACACAGGATCTAGATTTCTCAACAGGATCTAGATTTTCTCAAAGAGTCATAACTCTTTGCTGCCTAGGAATAATAGTCTTATTGCGAACAAGATTTACAAGATTGTCCAATATTTGGTTACTATGTTTTTCATGAATTTAGAAACAAAAACAGTGTGTGCGTCCCTCTAGGATCTGAAATGCAAATCTCAATATACTTTCCCATAATTACATCTAAAGGGGGAACTTTCTCCCAAAATTTAAGAAGCCAATTAGGTTTTATCAGATAATTTAAGGTCCAATTCCTCTCCCAACGAGTAACACACATATCCATTTTAAAGATGACTCCCCACTGCAATAATATTTCTGTAAGATTCCTTTCCCTTTACCTCTGAGAAGTTTCACATAGATCTGAAAATAAAGGAAAATAAAATCATTTCCACAACAATTCTATAATTTAATTTTCAAAATGTTATTAGACAAGAGGTCAAATTCATTGAAATACCAACAAAAAATAGTTTCAACAAGCTAAAAGCAAATGACCATCCTATATATTGCAAGGTTTTATTATTTATTTATATAATAATTGTGCTAATTAACCTGAATTATGAAAATCCTTTATAACATATACATATAAGATCATCACAAGGTACACTTTAAATATACTAGGATTTTTAAATTGTATTTCAATATAGCCAAAACAACAACAACAACAAAGATCATATATTACGGACAGATAAAAATATCAGAGCTATAAAGCATAAAAATCAAGCAGGCCGTCTATGGGCTTCCCTTGTGGCTCAGCTGGTAAAGAATCCGCCTGCAATGTGAGAGACCTGGGTTCGAGACCTGGGTTAAATCCCTGGATTGGGAAGATCCCCTGGATAAGGGAAAGGCTACCCACTCCAGTATTCTGGCCTAGAGAAATCCATAGGCTGTAAAGTCCATGGGGTTGCAAAGAGTCGGACGTGACTGAACGACTTTCACTTCACTTCACTTCACTTCAGGCCATCTATTTGCTCACACAATGCACAAGTATGTGGATCACATACACAAAAACACAACAGAAATTAATATCAGAAGATAATCTTAAAATAAAAACATAGAAGGTAAATTTAAAATAAAATATTCCAAAATGGCACAGACTAAAGAAGAAATCAAAATTCCAATTACAAACTATTTTAACATTAAGAACATAAAACCTAATGATTGTGGCAAAAGATGGACTCAAAGGGGGAAAAAGCATGATATTTAGGGGTCTTTTTAAAAAATGAATTAAAATAAATGAACAATGTATTCAATTTGATAAACTGTTAGATTTCAATAAAATTCAATAAAATAACCATAAGAAAAGTAGCAATAATGAATCAATAAAAATAAACACAGAAGCAGATATTCATTTAATAAGCTAGAAAAAGATCAATAAAATAAAGCTAAGGAAAATCAGAAAAATGAATTAATAAAAATAAAAGAAAAAGGGGCAATGAGATAAAAAACCATAAGATCATCTCAATATACGCAGAAAAGTATTTGAAAAACTTCAACACCCATTTATGATAAACTCTCAAAAAATTGGTATAGCAGAAACATGTCTCAAGATAATAAAGGCCTTATATGACAAACTCATATGACAGCTAACATTATACTCAGTGGTGAAAAAACAAAAAGCTATTCCACTAAAGTCAGGAATAAGACAAGAATATCCACTATTGCCATTCTTAATAGCATAGTATTGGAAGTCCTTGCCAGAGCAATTAGGTAAGAAAAAGAAATAAAAGGCATCCAAATTGAAAAGCAACAAGTGAAAATGTCACTATTTGTGAATGACTTAATTTTATATAGAGAAGACTATAAAGATGCCACCAAAATAATATGAAAAATAACGAACACAGTAAAGTTGTAGGATACAAAATGAACATACAAAAATCTGTTGCATTTCTATACCCTAACAATGAGGTAGAGAAATAGATATTAAGAAAATAATCCCATTTATAATCACAATGAAAAGAATAAACTACCTAGAAATTAATTAAGGAGGTGGGAGACCTGTATTTTGAAATCTGTAAGACATTGTTGGAAGAACTGAAGAAGACACAAATAAATGGAAAGATATTCCGTGCTCATGGATTGGAAGAATTAACTTTGCTAAAATGTCCATATTTCCTTTAAAAATCTACAGATTCGATGCAGTTTTCATTAAAATCCCAAGAACTCTTTTCACAGAAATAGAACAAAAATATTCTAAAATTTATTTGGAACCATAAAAGATCCCAAATAGCAAAAGCAATCCTGTGGGGGAAAAAAAACCTGGAGGTAGCATGTACTCTCATTTCAAACTATTTCACAAAGCCACAGCAATCAACACAGCATGGGACTGGTAAAAAGAAAAAAGCAGATACATAGATCAGTGCAACAGAACTGGAAGTCCAATATAAATTCACACATTATAAACAATTTATGACAGAGGAACAAAGAGCATACAATGGAGAAGTGATAGTCTCTTAAATGATGTTGGAAAAATTTAACAACCACATGCAAGAAAAGGAAACTACACAACTATCTTTCACCATCACAAAAATCAATTTAAAATGGATTAAAAACTTGAATGTAAGCTCTGAAACCATAATCCTAGGAAAACACATAGGCCATATGCTCTTTGACATGAGTGTTAGCAATATCTTACTAAGTATGTCTTCTTAGAAAAGAGAAACAAAAGAAAAATAAACAAATGGGATTATATCAAACTAAAGAGCTTTTGCACAACAAAGGAAACCACCCACAAAACAAAAAGACAACCTACAAAATGGTAGAAGATATCTACAAATAGTTATCTGATACAGATTAATATCCAATATATAAAGAATTCACAGAACTCAATAACAACAAACAAACAAACAACAAGAAGGAAAAAAAAAACCCAAACTCATTTAAAAATGGGCAGAGGAGTTGAAAAGACATTTTTCCAAAGAAGACATACAGATAGCTAACTGGTATATGAAAAGATTTCAACATTACTAATTATTATGTAAACGCAAATCAAAATCTCAATGAGCTATCACTTCACACCTATTAGAGTGGCTATTATCCAAAAGGCAAGAAATAACAAGTATTGGCTAAGACTTGGAGAAAAAGAAATCCTCAAGTGCTGTTGGTGGGAATGTAAGTTGATGTGCAGCCACTATGGAAAACAGTATGGAGAGTCCTCAAAAAATTAATAAGAGAATTATCATATGATCCAGGAATTCTACTTCTGGGTATTTATTCAAAAAATTTGAAAACACTAATTCGAAAAGACATATACACTGCTATGTTCATTGAAGCTTTATTTACAATAGCCAAGATAGAGAAGCAACCTAAGTGTCCATCAACAAATGAATGGATAAAGAAGATGTGGGGTGTGTGTGTGTGTGTGTGTGTGTGTATGAAATATATATATACATATATATATATATATATATATGAAAGTGAAAGTCGCTCAGTCGTGTCTGACTCTGCGACCCCATAGACTATACAGTCCATGGAATTCTCCAGGCCAGAATACAGGAGTAGGTCAACTTTCTCTTCTCCAGGGGATCTTCCTAACCCAGGGATCAAACTCAGGTTTCCCACATTGTGGGTGGATTTTTTACCAGCTGAGCCACAAGGGAAGCCCAAGAATACTGGAGTGGGTAGCCTATCCCTTCTCCAGCGCATCTTCCTGACCCAGGAATTGAACTGGGGTCTCCTGCATTGCAGGCAGATTCTTTACCAACTGAGCTATCAGAGAAGCCCATAATATATACATACACATAAAAAGTTTTTAGGAAATCTATCTTTAAAAAAGGAAAAGGGTATAGGCTATTTAAGAGCCAAATTATTTTAAAATTATACTACATCTCAAAACAAACATGGAAGGTGGCCATATCCATTTTACCTGTATATTTTAAACCTGAAAGCAAATCTGACAATGATAGTTTTTTAAAAGACATACTTATCTTACTTGTATTAAAATGAAGATACAAGTAAAGTATTTGGGGGCTTTCCTGGTAGCTGATAGGGCTTCCCTGGTGGCTCAGATGGTAAGGAATTCACCTGCAATGTGAGAGACCTGGGTTCGATCCCTGGGTTGGTAATATCCCTTGGAGGAGGGCATGGTAACCCACTCCAGTATTTCTGCCTGGAGAATCCCTACAGACAGAGGAGCCCGGTGGGCTACAGTCCATGGGGTAGCAAAAGTTGGACACAACTGAGCAACTAAGCACACTGGTAGCTCAGATGGTAAAGAATCTGCCTGCAATGCAGGAGACCCAGATTCAAGTCCTGGGCTGGGAAGATCCCCTGGAGAGGGGAATGGCAACCCACTGCAGTATTCTTGCCTGGAGAATTCCATGGACAGAGGAGCCTGGCAGGCGACAGTTCATGGGGTTGCAAAGAGTCGGACACAACTGAGTGACTAACACTTTCACATAAGTAAAATATTTACATAAAATGAAATTAAAAGAAACTGACAAGTTTACAACTAAGTAAGAGATACAAATTCTTAAAACAATAAGACAAAGCCAGAATTATTTTTCATAGTCACTCTTTTTCTTAAAATATCAAAGGAAAAACAGATAACGGGAGTTACGCCATTCTAGATAATATAGACTATTAGAAACCATAACAATTAAAACACGATACCAGCTTCAGACAAGAAAGACAAATGATTGCAAGAAAAAGATTAGCTGCCAAAGATTCATATGCTAAATATGTATGGTACAAAATTTCAGTATAAGAAAATGCGACATTTCAAATCACTGAAGAATGTGAAGATAAATAAATCACAACAAGCTATGAAGAAAACTGGCATGTACATGCCCAGAAAATACTCAAGTCACAAAGGGAGAGGCTAAGGGCCAGAGGCTAAACTCCAAATTCAGCAAGACAAACCATTTGAAATTAAGCAGCTCATCAATCATGCTACTGGAACTATGGATGTGCATCAGCTTTGTCTGCATTTACTAGTCCATCATTTTCCTTCCTCCTCATCCTTCATTTGCCACTGTCTCAGCATCACACTGGGCTTCCTCGATGGCTCAGATAGTAAAAGAATCTGATTGCAATGCAGGAGACCTGGGTTCAATCTCTGGGTCAGTAAGATCCCCCAAAGAAAGGAATGGCTACCCACTCCAGTATTCTTGCCTGGAAAATTCCATGGACAGAGGAGCCCAGCAGGCTACAATCCATGGGGTCACACAGAGTTGGACACAACTGAACAACTAACACTTTCACTATTTTCAGGATCACACGAGCTTTGGTTCAGTTCAGTCGCTCAGTCGTGTCCAACTCTCTGAGACCCCACGGACTGCAGCATGCCAGGCCTCCCTGTCCATCACCAATTACCAGAGCTTGCTCAAACTCATGTCCATAGAGTTGGTGATGCCATCCAACCATCTCCCGCTCTATCGCCCCCTTCTTCTCCTGCCTTCAATCTTGCCTAGTATCAGGGTCTTTTCCAATGAGTCAGAGGGTGGGATGAATTCAGAAAGTAGCATTGACATATATACACTATCATGGGTTAAATAGCTAGCTAGTGGGAAGCTGCTATGTTGCATGGGGGGAGCTCAGCTTGGTGTTCTCTGACAAGCTAGAGGGGTGGGATGAGGGGCTGGAAGGGGGCTCAATAGGAACATGATATACATATAATAATGGCTGATTTGCACTGCAGAAACCAATACAACATTGTGACGCAATTATTCTCCAATTAAAATAACAATGAAAAATTTTTTAAAAGAAAAAACAATCACAATGTCCCCACAAATTATGCCCCCTAAATTAACCAAAATGATATAGCAAGGAGAAATTTTAAAAACCTTTTTGTACAGAGGCCATTTCTTATTTTCATGACACTTAAAAAGAGAGATGTTTCTATTCTATTTATGTAGAACAGGAATATTTAATCTCATAAAATGCTATTGAGGAAAAGAGAATATAAATTTTGCCTTGACATATGAGAAGCACTTTTATATCCAAAAGCCTGGTAAATGCCAAATTCTAACATGTTTGACTTTCCAACTAACCTTCTTTTTTTCAATATATTCTATAACATAACCTTTTGTAAGACTGAATTTAAATTACTTTTATTTTGAGAAGTGTCCAACATTCCTTGTTGAATTCCATGGTACCAAATATCCAGGTGAGGAGGTTTCTAAACTATCCTATCACACACTTTTCTGGGCTGTTTTTAACTTTGCTGTAGACATTTAACGATAGCCTAATTTTCTAAAAATAATAACAACTCTTTGGTAACTGGTCACAAAACTAATGTCATTATAAGATTGCCAACCCACCATATAAATAGAAAAGTCAGAAACCCCACAAAGGCTTGAGTTTCTAAATGATGCCATAGAGGCCAAGACGTGTTCAAAGTGCAGTTTAGGATATTCTCCAATGAATGTTACCCCCTAACTCAGCACGGTTCATATTTATGGTATTATGGAAAAAGCCAAAGAAGAAAATTTCATCTGTAGTCTTTACAATCATTCTTCTCCCGGATACCTAAAGAGCATTCAGTCAGCAAAACAAATGCCCTGTTGCAGAGCACAGGGGTTCAAAATTGAAAATTCCCCTAGATTCTCAATGTTCTTCCTAGGTAACAAAGATACCCCACCACCATCACCATTTGCCCTCAATATTCTACTGTTCTTCCTCTCAATGATGTATCTATGGTTAAACTCTTCCCTGAAAAATAATAACTTGCAGATAATAACCAAGTAGGATATAGTTATTTATGTTGTTTCTGTGTTTCTGTCTTCATATATATTATAAACATGTTGAGATCTGAAAGTATATGGCTTTCTGCCTAGATACTCACTGTTTTGTTTATTTTAAAGTGCCTCTTGAAAATCTGTTAGTATCACTTAAATCTTATTGGGGAGAACCAAGAAAAAAAGACACTAAGACATAAATTAGTGTTTGTGTATTAGTGTCTATGTTTATGCACAAATGTTTTTGCCCCTCCTCTGGCATCTTTCTCCTTAGAGACAACCTCGTGACAAGAAGAAACAGGAGTCGTAACAGGAAACTAAATTTGAATTATACTTTTAATGAATTCTGTTTTCTACAATGTCAACACCCAAGGGCAACCACATTTGTAGAAAAATGGAAGTGTGGTAGTCACTGTTCATGAGTCTAGCCATAAACCACTGAACCAAAAAAAATCCTGTACCCTGAAACCTTGACATTACAAACTCAATTTAGGAAAAAAAATATTTGAAATAGGTAAGCACATTGGTAGACTATACAGAGAGATCCATAGGTTTTCTCTCTTCTTGGAATTTAGACATAGATTGTTTTTAATAAATTCTTTCCTCCGATAAGAATGAGCAGTTGCCTTCGGTCATAATATTTCTCAGTAGAGAATAGTGAAAGCACAACTACTGCAAAAGAAAAGAAAAAGAAAGAAAAGATACATTATTTCTCTCTTCAAGGGTCACTAGATGTAGACATCTGGGACTCACGCCACTGGGATATGTTGAAATGGCAAGACATCAATAGTTCCTTATCTAATTGATGTGACAATGTAAGGTGACAACTTTTAGTTCCACAAAGCAATGCTAACTCACTTACATATCATTTAAGCATGTTCATTACTGGCTAGATTATTGAATGCAACACTTTAATCACTACATAAGACCAGTGGAATGGGTAGCATTGCAATAAAAAGATTTTAAATACAGAAACTCTTGGTGTATTTTCCTCATTTAAATTCAAAATCTAACACAAATGTAATAATATTTGAAAACATTTCTTTCTTCTCCATGAGTTTAAACTTTATAGAAATGAACTGGTTAATTTGTGTGTACACGTACTTTTTTTCTTCGTTGAGAAGCAGGTAAGAATAATCTATAACCACAAATGCTTGATACAGCTGCCTGATAGAAATGGCATCCTAGCAACCCCTTTCATCCTTCAAATGATCTTCTTTGTGGGATTCCATTATCTGCCTCTCAATGGGAAGTCTTCCCAATACTGGCCATCTCTTTGGCCTTATAGTTATGAAATCAAATAAAATAATCCCACTTTACCAGCATTTGGGGGGAATCCCATCCAGAGAATTTTCATTCCAATCCCAAAGAAAGGCAATGCCAAAGATTGCTCAACTACTGCACAATGGCACTCACCTCACACACTAGTAAAGTAATGCTCAAAATTCTCCGAGCCAGGCTTCAGCAATATGTGAACCGCAAACATCCAGATGTTCAAGCTGGATTTAGTAAAAGCAGAGGAACCAGAGATCAAATTGCCAACATCCGCTGGATCACTGAAAAAGCAAGAGAGTTCCAGAAAAACATCTGTTTCTGCCTTATTGACTATGCCAAAGCCTTTGACTGTGTGGATCACAATAAACTGGAAAATTCTCATAGAGATGGGAATACCAGACCACCTGACCTGCCTCTTGAGAAATCTGTATGCAGGTCAGGAAGCAACAGTTAGAACTGGACATGGAACAACAGACTGGTTCCAAATAGGAAAAGGGGTACATCAAGGTTGTATATTGTCATCCTGCTTATTTAACTTATATACAGAGTATATCATGAGAAATGCTGGGCTGGATGAAGCACAAGCTGTAATCAAGATTGCCGGGAGAAATATCAATAACCTCAGATATGCAGATGACACCACCTTTATGGCAAAAAGTGAAGAAGAACTAAAGAGCCTCTTGATGAAAATGAAAGAGAGAGTGAAAAAGTTGGCTTAAAGCTCAACATTCAGAAAAGTAAGATCATGGCATCTGGTCCCATCACTTCATGGCAGATAGATGGGGAAACAGTAGTAACAGTAGCTGACTTTATTTTGGGGGGCTCCAAAATCACTTCAGATGGTGACTGCAGACATGAAATTAAAAAACGCTTACTCCTTGGAAGGTAAGTTATGACCAACCTAGACAGCATATTCAAAAGCAGAGACATTACTTTGCCAACAAAGGTCTGTCTAGTCAAGGCTATGGTTTTTCCACTGGTCATGTATGGGTGTGAGAGTTGGACTATAAAGAAAGTTGAATGCCAAAGAATTGATGCTTTTGAACTGTGGTGTTGGAGAAGACTCTTGAGAGTCCCTTGGACTGCAAGGAGATCCACCAAGTCCATCCTAAAGGACATTAGTCCTGAGTGTTCATTGGAAGGACTGATGTTGAAGCTGAAACTGCAATACTTTGGCCACCTTATGCGAAGAGCTGACTCATTGGAAAAGACCCTGATGCTGGGAAAGATTGAGGGCAGGAGAAGGGGATGACAGAGGATGAGATGGTTGGATGACATCACCGACTCAATGGACATGAGTTTGGGTAAACTCTGGGAGTTGGTTATGGACAGGGAGGCCTGGCGTGCTGCTGTCCATGGGGTCGCAAAGAGTTGGATATGACTGAGCAACTGAACTGAACTGAACATCCAGAGAATTCCATTTTACTGTGAACATCTCATTTTGAGAAGAAAAATAAAAACCAAGAATGTTTGCTAAAAAATAATGGCCAGGTGGTAGAAGATTTGGGAACAATCACATATGACTGATTCCTGGTAGAACTGATCAGGTATCTCCCCTGAGGGAGAAAGTCTAAAGAGTCTATGACTGAGGAAGAGGGAGTGAAATTTCTTCTATGATGCTCCAATGGGCACATAGCAGAGACTGGTTAGATGCTAAACAAACCTACATCTTTTCAGGCACACAGCTCAACTATGGGCACACCTCATTTTATTGTGTTTCTCAGGTACTGTATTTTTTCAAATAGAAGGCTTGTGTCAATGCTGTGTCAAACAAGTCTATTGGTGCCATTTTTCCAAGATAATTGACTCACTTCCTGTCTCTATGTCACCTTTTGGCAATTCTCACAATATTTCAAACTTTTTCATTACTATTATATTTGTTATAGTGATTTCTGATCAATGACCTTTGATATTACTCTTGTAATTATTTTGAGGTCCCTTGAACTTCACCCACATAAGACAGTGAACTTAATCTATAAATGTTGCATGCATTACAACTCCATTGACTGGCCGCACCCCTGGATCTCTCCTTCTTCCCAGGCCTCCCTATTGAGAGACACAATATTGAAATTGGGCCAGTTAATAACCCTACAGTGGTCTAAGTGTTCAAGTGAAAGGAAGAGTTGCACATCTTTCTCTTTAAATCAAAAGCTTGGAAATGACTGAGTTCAGGGAGGAAGCTGTGTGGAAAGCTGAAACAGGCTGAAGGCTAGAGGTTTTGAGGCAAACATAAGCTATGAATACAAAGGAAAAGTTCTGGAAGGAAATTAAAACTGCTACTCCAGTGAACACACCAATAATAAGAAAGTAAAACAGACTTATTGGTGATATGGAGAAAGTTTTAGTGGCTTGGGCAGAAAACAAAATCAGCCAAAACATTCCCTCAAACTGAAGTCCAATCTAGAGCAAGGCCCTAACTCTCTTTAATTCCATGAAGGCTGAGAGAGGTGACGAAGCTGAAGAAGAAAATTTTCAAGCTGGCAGAGGCTGGTTCACAGTGTTTCAGAAAGAAGCTATCTACATAACAGAAAAGTGCCAGGTGAAGCAGCAAGTGATGTAGAAGCAGCAGCAAGTAGTCCAGATCTAGCTAAGATAATGGATGCAGGTGGCTACAACTAAAGAACAGATTTTATTAGAAGATGCCATCTAGGCCTTTCGTAGCTAGAGAGGAGAAATCAATGCCTGGCTACAAAGCTACAAAGGATAAGTTGACTCTCTTGTTAGGGGTTAATACAGCTGGTGACTTTAAGTTGAAGTCAATACTCATTTACCATTCTGCAAATCCTAGGCCTCTTTAGAATTATGCTAAATCTACTCTTTGCTCTATAAATGGAACTACAAAGCCTGGATGACAGCCTATCTGTTGAAAAAGTGATTTACTGAATATTATAAGCCTACTGCTGAGACTCACTGCTCAGGAAAAAAAAAAAAAAGACTTCTCTCAAAATATTACTGCTCACTCACAGAGCTCCTTGTCACCCAAGAGCTCTGATGGAGATGTATAACAAGATTAATGTTGTTTTTTTGCCTGCAAATACAACATTCATTCTGCGGCCCATGGATCAAGGAGAAATTTTCATTTCAGGTCTTATTTAAGATAACCTTTTTGTGAGGCCATAACTGCCACAGATAGTGATTCCTTTGATGTATGTGGACAAATTAAATACAAAACCTCCTGGAAAGGATTCACCATTCTAGATGCCAGTAAAAACATTTCATCATTCATGGGAAGAGGTAAAATATCAATATTAACAGGAGTTTGGAAGAAGCTGATCTCAACCTTATGTGATGACTTAGGAGGGTTCAAGACTTCAGTGAAGGAGGTAACTACAGATGTGGTGAAAACATCAAAAGAACTAGAGTTAGAAGTGGACCCTAAAGATGTGACTAAATTTCACAATCTCATGATAGAACTTTAACAGATGAGGAACTGCTTCTTATCAATCAGCAAAGAAACTGGTTCCTTGAGATATAATCTACTACTGGTAGAGATTGTTGAAATTATAACAAAGGATTTAGGATGTTAAATACATTTGGTTGATAAAGCCGCAGCAGGGTTTGAGAGGATTCACACCAAAAGGTGAAATGCTATCAAACAGTATTACATGCTACATAGAAAACTTTTGTGAAGGGAAGTGTCAATCATTGTGAAAACTTTGTTGTCTTATTTTAAAGAATTGGCACAGCCACCTCAACCTTGAGCAACCACCACCCTCATCAATCAGTAGCCATCAACACTGAGGCAAGACCCTCCATCAGCAAAAAGATTATGATTCACTGAAGGCTCAGATGTCGACAAAAAGGTATTTTTTTCATTGGGACTTCTCAGGTGGCAGTAGTGGTAAAGAAACTGCCTACAAATGCAGGAGACTTGAGAGACACAGGTTCAATCCCTGGGTCAGGAAGATCCCCTGGGGAAGGAAATGGCAACCCGCTCCAGTATTTGTGCCTGGGAAATCCCAAGAATAGACAAGCCTGGCGGGCTATAGAGTTGGGGTCGTGAAGAGTTGGACATGACTGAAGTGACTTAGCACACACGCATGCATTTTTAAAATTAAGATGTATACATTAGGGGTTGACACAGTTAATAGATAATATAAATAAAACCATAATATGCAATGAGAATCAAAAAAACGTATGTGACTCACTTTATTGCAATACTTGCTTTATTGTCATGGTCTGGAACCAAACCCACAATATCTCCTGGGATGCCTGTACACTTCCCAGCTACTACTGCAGTTACACTGGGCAGTGTGATTGACTTCTGATCAGTGCTATGGGACAGAAGGGATACATGTCACTCTCAGGATGGCCCTTAAAATCTCCCACGTGATTCTCCATGGGAATCTCCTGAGAGTGCTTGTGCATTCAGTTCAGTTCAGTTCAGTTCAGTCGCTCAGTTGTGTCCGACTCTTTGTGACCCCATGAATCGCAGCACACCAGGCCTCCCTGTCCATCACCAACTCCCGGAGTTCACCCAAACTCTTGTCCATCGAGTCGGTGATGCCATCCAGCCATCTCATCCTCTGTCGTCCCCTTCTCCTCCTGCCCCCCAATCCCTCCCAGCATCAGAGTTTTTTCCAATGAGTCAACTCTTCACAAGCAGTTAATAGATCTGAGCCTTACTCTAGCTAAATCTCTGATATCCTTATTCCCAAATCTTCCTTTATGAGATCTTTCTGCTATCTCATCCTTCTCTTACTCTGAGCTCTTACCCATCTCCTAAAACACCTGAATTAATGAAGTTACTGAAGGTCTCTTTTGTAACTTTTGTATGAATACTTTCCCTCCCCAGCCAAACAAGAATTGTTCAAGAGGGGAAAAAATTCCTTTTGTATATGCTCCTGTGCTCCCACCAACATATGTGGTCATGTACTCTACACACAAGAAGTGAAAAGTTTCACACTTAGGCAATTTCTCTTAGCCAACTGAGGCCAACTCATTAAAAAGGAGCATTTCTAGTGATTAGAGACACATTTCTAATCTCCAGGTGTTTGTCCCTTGTATTCCTCAGCCAAAAACTATGTAGAAAAGGAGGCTCTATTTGCTTAGTTTCACATTCATAGAAACATCTGTTCATCTTCTTGAAAGGATAGGGAAATTGCAAAGACCTAACATCCTTGATCCGGAGAAGGCGATGGCATCCCACTCCAGTACTCTTGCCTGGAAAATCTCATGGACAGAAAAGCCTGGTAGGCTACAGTCCATGGGGTAGCGAAGAGTCGGACACAACTGAGCGACCTCACTTTCACTTTTCACTTTCATGCATTGGAGAAGGAAATGGCAACCCACTCCAGTATTCTTGACTGGAGAATCCGAGGGACATTGGAGCCTGGTGGGCTGCCATCTATGGGGTCACACAGAGTCAGACACGACTGAAGCGACTTAGCAGCAGCAGCAGCAGCATCCTTGATCAACAGCAAAAATAAAAATCCAGCCACCTTAGTGCACAGTTTTATGCAAACCCTGATATCCTTTTAAAATAATCTCTAATGTTTAATTCAACCAAGGCCTCAATGCTTAAATAAGATAAATTGGTCAATTTTTCTCATGTGAAAAAGAAAATTTTTCCCTTCATCTGATTCATTTAATAAGTGTACACACATTTAGAGATCCTTTAAAATTTAGATTTTTATGTTCAAATGAGTATTTTCCTTCCAGTCTCCCAAAACAGTCTGAAAATCAATCACTTTTAAAAAATCCTTCCCACCTTTCTCAAATACTTTCCTCTTACTTATATAGATGTTGTTAGCATGGATTTTTCTTTTTTTTTTTTTTTTTTGGATTTTTCACAAAACATGGATATAGCATGGAGTTTTTACTTAACAGCATAAGATGAATATTCCTAAGTTTCTGGAGAATGAACCCTTGATATTGACCAGGAATCCCATTACTTACTCAAAACAACTCCCACACACTCTTCACCACAACTACCATATTTCAAGTTCTCTCAACCCACTCCAGTACTCTTGCCTGGAAAATCCCATGGACAAAGGAGCCTGGTAGGCTTCAGTCCATGGGGTCGTGAAGAGTCAGACACGACTGAGAGACTTCACTTTTACTTTTCACTTTCATGCACTGGAGAAGGAAATGGCAACTCACTCCAGTGTTCTTGCCTGGAGAATCCCAGGGACGGGGGAGCCTGGTGGGCTGCCGTCTATGGGGTCGCACAGAGTCAGACATGACAAGTGACTTAGCAGCAGCAGCAGCCCTCCTCAACCTCCCTGTTCCCTCATAGACAAAGTTACTGTGCTGTGCTCTACAGGAAAACAAAAATCCTAAGTGGGGAACTCCTTTATCCTCTTCATACCAAGCATGCAAACACAGGCATCTCTGAAAATCCTTTCCTGCCTACTCCCCTTCTCCCATGATCCTTTTTCTCATCTAAATGGCTGCCACTCCCTATCAATTAAATATTCACCAATGACTTTTAAACATATTCAAGTCTCTCTCATCTCATACAAAAAACCTTTCCCCAAAACTACATATTTTATTTGCTATTCTCTTTCTATAAGACTTGTCTATTTTGATTGAGGCCAGTTTCACAGCCCTAACTCACTCTTCAGCCTGCTCTTATCTTTTTCCATATCCTTCACAAAAAAAATAACTCTTGCTAAGATTACCAATGAATATCATGTCAATAACTCCAAAGGACTTTTTAAAATCCATATTAAAATCCATTTACATTGTTGGTCACTCTATCTTCAGCAAAGTATATCTTCCTTTTGTTTTCATGATGCTAGTGGTTTCACTCCCATCTTTTGTGATACTCTTACATCCTCTGTAAGTTGATCTTCCTTCAAACAACTGTGAAATTAAGTTCTTCAAGGCATGGTTCAAGGCTCTGCTTTCTTATCACTCCTTAGTAATTCCCTAAACAATGGCACCCATGGTCATGATGTCATTACCATTTCCATACTTATAATACACAAAGATATATTTTCAGCCCTGGCCTCTCCTCTAGGCTTCAAAATAATAGGCTTAAATGTCAATTTGTTGTTTCTGCTTATCTCTCTCAAAGCAACCCCAAACCCAACATGTTCAAAATTAAACTTGAAATCTGCCTCCCAAATCGGATCTGCTTGCAGGGTCTCTATCACAGTGAATGCTGCCATCAGTTATCCAACTTCCTTTTCTTCTCCTGACCCCATATTCAGTCCATCACTGATTTTTACCTCATAACCACTTCTGAAACCCCTCCTCCACACTCCATCTTCACATCATCACTTAATCCACACTCTGTCCTATCTGGCCTTGAAAGCTCTACAGTTTCCTGCTGGTCTTCCCCAAACACACCTTGGCTGTCTGCCAATCCTGTCTGCATTGAGATGAAAAGAGCTGTTTAGATCACTAATCTGACTTTGTCATTCATATATTTTCAGTGACTTTCCTTTGCCTCTAGGAAGGATTTAAAGATACTTTTTAGGACCCAAAGACTTTGCTTGTCTGGCCTCTTACTGTTTCTCAGGCCTCATCTAGAATCTTACTTCCATGGGCTCTTTCCCTCCTCTTCTCCCTTGAGATCACTCTGGCCTTCCCTTCAGTTCCTGGAATTTCAATGACCTGATCTGATGCCAGGGTTTTGCCTCAACCACCCCAATATTTACCCGATTAATGCCTAGGTACTCTTCAGCTCTCCTCTCTAAGGGACCACATCCCTGATAAAAACAAACTCTCCTATTATTCTCTCCAACATCAGGGTCTTTTCCAATGAGTCAGCTATTCACCGACCCTAGTGCTGGCAAAGACTGAAGGCAAAAGGAGAAGAGGATAGCAGAGGATGAGCGGGTTGGATGGCATCACTGATGCAATGGACATGAACTTGGACAAACTCCAGGAGACGGTGAGGGACAGGGAGGCGTGGCATGGTGCAGTCCACGGGCTCGCAAAGAGTCAGACACAACTTAGCAACTTAACAACAACAATTATTCTCTCCAGGAATATCATGTACCTGATTTCATGGTGCATGTTCCAATTTTCTATCACAATGGATGGTTAGCCTCACATTTAATCATTTTTTACAGTATTCCTAATTTCTATCACAATTAAATGGGAGCATCTCCACTATAGGAATCATGTTCATTAATTTTTATCTGCAGGATCCAGCACAGTACCTAAGAGATGGCAGGTACTCAAAAATGTCTATTGAAAGAATAGAAGAAATATTAACCCAGGCTCAAAAATGCTATATTACATAAAGAAAGAACCAATGTGTAGGTTATGGAATTAGATGCATAAGCTCAAATTCTGGCTTACTAATTGTGTGATCATGGAAAAACTAGTTTCACTAATGAGAATGAGATAATACCCAACCTCATAAGGTAAAATTATTTTTATGATCAATTTCAATTAGAGTTTTGCAATTCTAATACCTTAGGGTGCACCTAAGGTATATTCATGGAGATTATTATTTTCAAACAAATAAACAATTTACACTGCTCTGAGACTCTGTACACAAAGACAGAGTATATCATGGTCCTTTCACATAGCTCTACCTGCCAATATCCCTGTCAGGGAACAATGTGACCTACAGCATGAGTGATAGGACTCATGCTCCACAACAAGACAACCAGCAGGACTCCCTGAGACAGCCTGGGATGTTATCAGGTAAGTGACCTTCTCCTGAGGAAGTTAACTGAAACTAACATCCAATCTAGCTTAATCCACTATTTGATTTAACAACCAGCTGCCAAGAGACATTCATACCAATTGCCCTAACAGTCAACTCTCAAAGTTTCCCAGTCTTTTCAATAAATGGTGCTGGGGAAAACTGAAAAGCTATATGTAAAAGAATGAAATTAGAACACTCCATAACACCATACACAAAAATAAACTCAAAATGGACCAAAGACCTAAATGTAAGGCTAGACACTTAAGAGACATAAAACTCTTAGAGGAAAACATGGGCAGAACACTCTTTGACATAAATCACAGCAAGATCTTTTTTGACCCACCTCCTACAGTAATTAAAATACAAACAAAAATAAACAAATGGGACCTAATTAAACTTAAAAGCCTTTGCCCAGCGAAGGAAACCATAAACAAGATGAAAAGACAACCCTCAGAATCAGAGAAAATATTTGCAAATGAAGCAACTGACAAGGGATTAATCTCCAAAACATACAAACAGCTCATGCAGCTCCATATCAAAAAGACAAGCAACCCAATCAAAAAAAAAAAAAAATGGGTGGAAGACCTAAATAGAAATTTCTCCAAAGAAGACATACAGATGCCTCACAAACACATGAGAAGATGCTCAACATCACTAAGTATTAAAGAAGTGCAAATCAAAACTACAATTAAGTGTCAGTTCACACCAATCAGAATGGCCATCAATAAAATAAAAAACACTGGAGAGGGTATGGAAAAAAGGGAACCCTTTTGCACTGCTGGTGAGAATGTAAATTGATAAAGCCACTATGGAGAACAGTTTGGAGATTCCTTAAAAAGCAAAAACTAGAACTACCATATGATCCAGCAATCCTACTCTTGGGCATATACCCAGAGAAAAACAATTCAATGCCCTCTTAGAATGCTACTAAATTGTTGAATATCTTAAAACATAGAAGAAGAAATACCATATGACTTAGCAGTCTCATTCCTGGGCATAAAGCCAGGGGAAATCATAATTCAAAAAGATACACGCACCCCAATGTTCATAGCAGCACTATTTGCAAGGACATGTGTGTGCATGTGAACTAAGTAGCTTCAGTTGTGTTCAACTCTTGTGACTCTATGGACTGTAGCCTGCCAGGCTCCTCTGTCCATGGGATTCTCCAGGCAAGAATACTGGAGTGGGTTGCCATGCCCTCCTCCAGGGTATCTTTCAGACTCAGGGATTGAATCCACCTCTCCTACATCTCTTTCATTGGTGGGCAGGTTCTTTACCACTAGTGCCACCTGAAGACATGGAAGCAACCTAAATGTCCATCAATGAGGAATGGATAAAGAGGATGTGGTACATATATACAATGGAATATTACTCAGCCATAAAAAGGAATAAAACTGTGCCATTTGGAGAGTCGTGGATAGATCTAGTGACTGTCATACAGAGTGAAGAAAGTCAGAAAGAGAAAATATCATGGAGCCAACAAGTTCCAGAGAAAGACATACCATGCTAATTCTCCACCAACACAGGAACATAGCCCTGAGGATTAATATACAGGCAGCCCAAAGTCACACCAAACCCATAGACATGTCAAAACTCACTACTGGACGCTTCATTGCACTCCAGAGAGAAGATATCCAGCTACACCCACCAGAACACTGATACAAGCTTCCCAAATCAGGAAACCTTGACAAGTCACCCATCCAATCCCACCCACAGGCAGCAACCTCCACAATAAAGAGGAACCACAAACTTCCAGCCTACAGAAAGGCCACCCCAAACACAACAATCTAAACAAGATGAAAAGGCAGAGAAATATTCAGCAGGTAAAGGAACATGATAAATGCCCACCAAACCAAACAAAAGAGGAGGAGATAGGGAGTCTACCTAAAAAAGAATTCAGAATAGTGATAGTAAAAATGATCCAAAATCTTGAAAACAAAATGGAGTTACAGATAAATAGTCTGGAGACAAGGATTGAGAAGATGCAAGAAATGTTTAACAAGGACCTATAAGAAATAAAAGAGTCAATCAATAATGAATAATGCAATAACTGAGATCAAAAACACTCTGGAGAGAACCAACAGTAGAATAACTGAGGCAGAAGATAGGATAAGTGAGGTGGAAGATAGAATGGTGGAAATAAATGAAGCAGAGAGGAAAAAAGAAAAAAGAATTAAAAGAAATGAGGACAACCTCAGAGACCTCTGGGACAATGTCAAACACCTAACATTTGAATCATAGGAGTCCCAGAAGAAGAAGACAAAAAGAAAGACCATGAGAAAATACTTGAGGAGATAATAGTTTAAAGCTTCCCTAAAATGGGGAAGGGAACAGCCACCCAAGTCCAAGAAACCCAAGAGTCCCAAACAGGATAAACCCAAGGCAAAACACCCCAAGACACATATTAATCAAATTAATGAAGATCAAACACAAAGAACAAATAAAAGCAGCAAGAGAAAAACAACAAATAACACACAAGGGGATTCCCATAAGGATAACAGCTGATCTTTCAATAGAAACTCTTCAGGCCAGGAGGGAATGGCAGGACATACTTAAAGTGATGAAAGAGAAAAACCTACAACCCAGATTACTGTACCCAGCAAGGATATCATTCAAATATGAAGGAGAAATCAAAAGCTTTACAGACAAGCAAAAGCTGAGACAATTCAGCACCACCAAACCAACTCTTCAACAAATGCTAAAGGATCTTCTCTAGACAGGAAACACAGAAAAGGTTTATAAACTTGAACCCAAAACAACAAAATAAATGGCAACGGGATCATACTTGTCAATAATTACTTTAAATGTAAATGGGTTGAATGCCCCAACCAAAAGACAAAGACTGGCCAAATGGATACAAAAACAAGACCCCTATATATGTTGTCTACAAGAGACCCACCTCAAAACAAAGGACACATACAGACTGAAAGTGAAGGGCTGGAATAAGATATTTCATGCAAAAGTAGACCAAAAGGAAGCAGGAGTAGCAATACTCATATCAGATAAAATAGACTTTGAAATAAAGGCCATGAAAAGAGACAAGAAAGGACACTACATAATGATCAAAGGGTCAATCCAAGAAGAAGATGTAACAATTATAAATATATACATGCATCCAACATAGGAGCACCACAATATGTAAGGAAAATGCTAACAAGTATGAAAGGGGAAATGAACAGTAACACAATAATAGTGGGATAGTTTAATACCCCTTTCACACCTATGGATAGATAAACTAAACAGAAAATTAGCAAGGAAATACAAACTTTAAATGACACAATGGACCAGTTATACCTAATTGATTTCTGTAGGACATTTCACCCCAAAACAATGAATTCACCTTTTTCTCAAGTGCACATGGAACCTTCTCCAGGATAGATCACATCCTGGGCCATAAATCTAGCCTTGGTAAATTAAAAAAAAAAACACTGAAATCATCCCAAGCATCTTTTCTGATCACAGTGCACTAAGATTAGATGTCAATTACAGGAAAAAACTATTAAAAATTCCAACATATGGAGGCTAAACAACACACTTCTGAATAACCAACAAATCCCAGAAAAAGTCAAAATATGCATAGAAATGAATGCAACAACCCAATGCAAAACACAACAACCCAAAACCTATGGGACTCAGTAAAAGCAGTGCTAAGGGGATGGTTCATAGCAATACAAGCTTACCTCAAGAAACAAGAGAAAAGTCAAATAAATAACCTAACTCTACACCTAAAGCAACTAGAAAAGGAAGAAATGAAGAACCCCAGGGTTAGTAGAAGGAAAGAAATCATAAAAATTAGGGCAGAAATAAATGAAAAAGAAACAAAGGAGACCACAGCAAAAATCAATAAAGCTAAAAGCTGGTTCTTTGAGAAGATAAATAAAATAGATAAACCATAGCCAGACTCATCAAGAAAAAAGGGAGAAGAATCAAATCAACAGAATTAGAAATGAAAATGGAGAAATCACAACAGACAATACAGAAATACAAAGGACCATAAGAGACTACTATCAGCGATTATATGCCAATAAAATGGACAACGTGGAAGAAATGGACAAATTCTTAGAAAAGTATAACTTTCCCAAACTGAACCAGGAAGAAATAGAAAATTTTAACAGACCCATCACAAGCATGGAAATTGAAACTGTAATCAGAAATCTTCCAGCAAACAAAAGCCCAGGACCAGATGGCTACACAGCTAAATTATACCAAAAATTTAAAGAAGAGCTAACACCTATCCTACTCAAACTCTTACAGAAAATTGCAGAGGAAGGTAAACTTCCAAACTCATTCTATGAGGCCACCATCACCCTAATACCAAAACCTGACAAAGATGCCACAAAAAAAGAAAATTACAGGCCAATATCACTGATGAACATATATGAAAAAATCCTTAACAAAATTCTAGAAAACAGAATCCAACAACATCTTAAAGAGATTACACATCATGACCAAGTGGGCTTTATCCCAGGGATGCAAGGATTCTTCAATATTCACAAATCAATCAATGTGATACACCACATTAACAAATTGAAAGATAAAAACCATATGATTATCTCAATAGATGCAGAGAAAGCCTTTGACAAAATTCAACATCCATTTATGATAAAAACCCTCCAGAAAACAGGAATAGAAGGAACATACCTCAACATAATAAAAGCCATATATGATAAACCCACAGCAAACATTGTAAAGCAATTATATTCCAATAAATTTTTAAAAATAGAAAAAAAGGATTATATACTTTCCATGAGTATTCCCAGCACTCAAATTCAGCAATTCCCAGTCTTTCCTACTTGATTCCAAAATAAAGTATAAGGATTAGCTATCATTTAAAAACAACTTCAGATTCAAAAACTGCCATTAAAGCACATCTGCAGGAACTATGACAAGGTATACCCAATTAGCAATGTTGTGATGGTCTCAGGTGGACACCAAAGGGACTCTGCCATACATACACATGTATCCATTCTCCCCCAAACTCCCCTCCAACCAGCCTGCCATATAGCATTGAACAGAGTTTCATGTTCTATACAGTAGTTCCTTGTTTTGTGTGTGTGTGTGCACGCACAGTCATTCTATAGTGTTTGACTCTTTGCAACCCCATGGACTGCAACCCACCAGGCTCCTCAGTCCATGGAATTTAGCAGTGTGCACATGTCCATCCCAAACTCCCTAGCTTCCTTCCCCCTGACAATCATAAGTTGTTTCTCTAAGTCTCTGAGTCTATTTCTTTTTTGTAAAGAATTCATTTGTATCATTTCTTTTTAGATTCCACATATAAGGGATTTGTGTGTTGGGGCCACGTGAATTTTCACCATACTAAAACATGAAATGCAATTCCTATTTGCTTCATCTGCACAAAACTACACTTTCTCATTACTTCAAAATAGTCTTGGCATGACAATTTCTCAATAAAAATTCTATTGCCCCAGTATTACAGATGTAATCAAGGGTAAATCCATGCTCCCAAGATCAAACTCCCAAGAAACTGGGAACCTGAACATTGTGAGCTGGGGAGAACAGAATCTGTTCTGACAATGCACAGAAATATAAAACGCTCAAGGGTGTAAAGTTTGCCACCAGCCATACTGCCTCCACGCAGTGCGTACTTCCCTTGCCTGATCACATTTCCTTATGATGCTTTCTCTACAGGACAGGCTTTAGGGCCACCATGTTTCTTCCCAGGTCCTCTCACCTCCCCATGTGAAAATGAAGGAACTCAACATTCAGAAGAACAACTTTCTATAAACTAACAACTGATTAAATCATTAAAGCAGAATGTCACAAAACCCAACCCATTTAACTCATATATCAAAGATGTCAATAGTTAATTCTTTTACTTCACACCTTCCCCAAAAAGGTTTTAGAGTAAAATAACAAAGAGACTTGACTTATATGCCAAGCAAAGAGCCCTGCTCTCTAAAGAGACATGTTAATGCCAGGCTACCTCTCAATACTGGCAGCTGTAATAGTGAAGTTTCAAAGTCCCCAAGGAGCTGGCAACTGCAAAGATCAGCAAAGACAACAATAAAGTTGATGTCTACTGGAAGATCAAAATAATGTACACCAAAAAAAAGTAGAACTAAGTCATTCAACTAAGTACATTCAAATATGATACCTGGAAAATGATACCTAAAGAGACTGCTTAGACTAGAAAACCCACAGAAATGATAGCCCATTGGCCAGAAGAAGCCAGGCAGAATGGTATGGAGGGGAATAAGAAAACTGGATAAGCACAGAGAGGCTCCCCAGGATATAACAGTAACAGTATAACAAAATGTAACTAGGGAGTTAATATTAGACTCTAAACCTTAAAAACAAACATACAAAAAGTCCCAGTCATTTTATTCACACTAAGATTCATTATATCACCTCTACTGTTCCCTAGGCTGATCCTTAGACCATCTAAATCAGACGGGAACTGAACAATGGGTAGACTGCTCAGACTTTACTGACTGGTCAGAAAGATTTATTGGGGACACAAGAAAAGTAATTCTAGGGAAGAAAATAACCACAGCCATCTGTCCATTCATTTAGCTGCAGTTCAAATATACTGCTTCTAAAACCTAAGATTCCACCTGATACATAAGCATCTCTGCAGCTCAAACAACATGAACTAATGGCTCCTTGAATTTTTGCATGAACAAAGAATACCAGAACCTTTGGGAAATGACTTTTTCAATGGTTAGTACTGTCTTTGATGGGAAGCAGGGAGCAGTGGCTTTTTGCTGGTAACAATCTGTAAGATTTAAGACATGAGTGGGTAAATATAATATGAAAAGAATTGACCTAAGAGAAACTCTATGAAGCACTTACTCTCTTTTTAATTTTTTGAAGTAATTGTAAATTCATAGATATTTATAAGGAACAATTGTAGACAGATGCAGTTGATCCTTTATCCAATTTTTCCCAGTGGTAACAAGTTCACTACCAGAATACTGACACTAATAGTCAAGATACAAAACAGTTCATCACCACAAAGATGTCCCATGTTATTCTTTCATAGCCACAGCCAGCTCTTTCCTACCCTATCTCTCCTTCAGTTCAGTTCAGTTCAGTCGCTCAGTCATGTCCGACTCTTTGCAACCCCATGAATCGCAGCACGCCAGGCCTCCCTGTCCATCACCAACTCCCGGAGTTCACCCAGACTCACGTCCATCGAGTCAGTGATGCCATCCAGCCATCTCATCCTCTGTTGCCCCCTTCTTCTCCTGCCCCCAATCCCTCCCAGCATCAGTCTTTTCCAATGAGTCAACTCTTTGCACGAGGTGGCCAAAATACTGGAGTTTCAGCTTCAGCATCAGTCCTTCCAATGAACACCCAGGACTGATCTCCTTTAGGATGACTGGTTGGATCTCCTTGCAGTCCAAGGGACTCTCAAGCATCCTTTCCAACACCACAGTTCAAAAGCATCAATTCTTTGGCACTCAGTTTTCTTCGCAGTCCAACTCTCACATCCATACATGACTACTGGAAAAACCATAGCCTTCACTAGACAGATCATTGTTGGCAAAGTAATGTCTCTGCTTTTGAATATGCTATCTAGGTTGGTCGTAACTTTCCTTCCAATTACTCAGCTATTAGAAAGAATGCATTTTAATCAGTTCTAATGAGGTGTATGAAACTGGAGCCTATTATACAGAGTGAACTAAGTCAGAAAGAAAAACACCAATACAGTATATTAACGCATATATATGGAGTTTAGAAAGATGGTAACGATGACCCTATATGCAAGACAGCAAAAGGGATGGGTATTTCTGACCCACTGATAGCTATTTAGGTTACTTTGCCATCAGGTATACACTGTATCTTTATAACTTTTGCTTCTATATTTACATTACAGGCTTGTGTTGGTGCATGTTAAGTCGCTTCAGTCATGTCTGACTCTTTGCGACCCTATGGACTGTAGCCCGCCAGGTTCCTCTGGCCATGGGATTCACCAGGCAAGAATACTGGAGTGGGTTGCCATTCCCTTCTCCAGGGGATCTTCCTGACTCAGGGATTGAACCTGTGTTTCCTGCAACTGCTGCATTGCAGGTGGATTCTTTACCACTTAGTCACTGAGGAAGTCCATTACAGGCTTAAGTCATTTTAAAGTTGTTGAAGCTTAGATTGCATTAACATTAAATCAAAAATGTGTAGCCCAAACAACTGTTTCTTGGATCTTTTCCAGAAGTTTCCTAACTCCCAGGGGATCTTGAGAGTTATCATGTCTTCTTTATCCCCTGCTTAGATTCCTACACCAAAAAAAAAAAAACAAAAAACGACTAGATAGAATCCACTGAAGCTGAATATATGTATATCTTTGTACCATCTATTTCACTCCCTGGTATATACCCAACAAAAATGCATTCATGTGGCCATAATAAAAGTACATAGTAGCATTATTTGTAATAGTTCTGAACTATAAATAACCCAGATGTCCATCAACAGAAGAATGGATAATGGATACTTAGACTGATACCATGGAATACTATACAGCAATGAATGGGGTTTCCCAGGTGGCGCTAGTGGTAAAGTACCCACCTGCCAATGCAGGTATAAGAGACACTGTTTCAATTCCTGGGTCAGGAAGATCCCCTGGAGGAAGGCATGGCAACCCACTCCAGTATTCTTGCCTGGAGAATCCCATGGACAGAGGAACCTCATGGGCTACAGTCCATAGGGTCTCAAAGAGTCGGACATGGCTGAAGCGACTTAGCATGCATACAGCAATGAAAAGGAGCAAATTACTGTTACATATAACAATATAAATGAACATCATACATACGATGCTGACTTGTCAATCTTAAGAGAATGTATAATGAATAATTTAATTTATGAAAGTTTGAAAACTGGTCAAACAATATTACCATTGGGGGATAGAAATGGAAGGAAGTTTGAGGTAGATAACTGGGATGTTGGTAATATTCAATTTCTTGATCTGGATGGAAGTTACATGAATGTGGTCATTGTATGAAAATTCATACAATGATGTTTAACACATGATTTTCATATTTTTCTAAATTTTTGTCAAACAGAATAATCTATTTAAGTTTGAAAAGAATGAAAGCAAAGATAAAATAATGATTACTATGAGCAGCATAATGAAAGAATTCTTTCTCCAAATGGTCACTAGCCTTGTTGCAAAAGTTCAATCTTGCTGAGTGAGCCTTAGGATTCAGAGTTATGGTTTTAGAAAACAGTTTACCTGGAAGGCTGTCTCACCCAAGTTACCGAGAGCCATAGGCAATTGGACCCTTTTCTGCACAGTGACTGAGTAAAGGGAGTCTGAAGGGACACAATGGGGACTCTGCTGTCACCTGGATAAGTAAATAGAACTTTTCTGAAGTCTGATGAGGTCGAATCACTTTTTCTGAGAAGAGTTAGTTTGGCTTTCTCTTCAGAAGAAAAAGGGAGTGTCCTAGATGTAGCATATCACTCTGGAAGGGTACTTGGTGAGCACACTCCAGGTGAGTATTCCAAGCAAGCAGATGCAATTATGCTCTAGAGGAGACTACAAGCTTTCCATGAAAAAATCCCTGATCTGACACCTAATGCTAGAACTTCTTGGAAAAAAATATTTAATGACTCAGTTATGATGGCAGTTCACTCAATCATTCTATAAAAACGTCATGCTTTCCATGTGCCTAGTATCATGTAAGATGTGGTGATTCAATGATAAATAAGAGAGAGACAAAATCTGCCCTCAAATGGGGCTATAGTCCAGCAAGGCAGACAGATACATCAGCCAAACAATTAAGTGTACAGATGGGAACAAATGGGGAAAATACCAAAAGTAGTCTAGAGCAGAAGTTAGGATAGTGTTCCAGAGCTTTCTGCCAACAGCAAAGAATGGTCTTGGCAGCTCAGATAAGTGAGAGGGAGCATCAGACAAGACAAAGCTGAGAGCCGGCATAGGTGAATGTTCCAGGAGGGAGAGCAAAAGCAGCTACACAAGGGAATAACCACAGCACAGGAGAGCCAAGAACAAGAATTTATCAACAGAGGGACCACACCAGTGAATCCATGAGAGGCAGGCATTCTGACAACCCCTCTTGCATCACCTTAACACTCAGAGTTTTGTGTCATTTTAAGGCAAGAAAGAAAAGGACTACAACAAACATGGTGTTACTATTTCCCAAGACTAAACGTTCTTTCTGGACATTTGAGTCCATGCTAACCAGAAAATTTGCAGTTATTTACTGGGCTGACTACTGGAAAGGGTAGCCCAGTAATCTAGAACAGCCACAGTATCTAGGTAAGGTCAACAAACTCGACAGCAGAGATAGATCAGGAGTGAAATGTCCCTCTCAGCACATTTTACCTGCAATTTCTCATCAACACCATAATTCTACTCTGCATCCCATTAATAGCAAAGGTGAACAAATATTTTGTTCTACTATCTTAGTTGCTCAGCAAACATTTATTGCATATCATTATGCGCCACGGTCAGGGGAGAATTAGGAAAGTGTAAAAGCAAGGATGTTATTAACAGGTCACCTAACACAGTGGAAAGAAACATGCACTTTGGAACCTGATCACATGAGGTTTAAACTGTGATTTGACTTCTCAGGTTAGGCACCACACTCCCCACAACGTCATTCCCATAATGTGAGGATAAAAATATTACCCTGAAGCATTGTGCAGGATTGAATGAGACAGTATGTGCGAAGCATCCCTGGAAAGTTCTGCACCAGAAGGTAGTGGTTCAGAAAGAGCTGGATCCCTTGGGCTCAAGCCCATCTTCCTTCTCTCTGCATCAACTCGCCTCCTCACTGGAATTTACAAGCACAGGTACACACACTGTGGTTTGGCTGCCATTCACATACCCTGCCCCTACGAACAGCTGTCTTTGGCCATCCTTTGTATGAAATTCAACCTGCACACTGAAGGATAGACCTGACTCTTAGCTTAGGTCCTTTTGAGCAGGAAATTTCAGCAGTCGGATGCCTTGACGATGGTCTATAAAGGCAAAGGCTGTGATTTCTTGCACTACCCCGCTGCCCTGGAACTTTTACTCAGTGTGGAATGGTGTGACCAGAAAAAGACTACACTGGAGTCGTCTAACAAGCTGGTTCAGGCAGGGGACCCTCCTGTCCAAGTTTAAGCCCAGAACAATCTGGAAATAAATGCTATAGGAACACAAGAATTTTTAAGAGACAGTCTTTCCACCAGACTATTTACCAGGTATATTTTAAAAACAATCTTTCTCCCTGAGCTACTCTACTCCTACAGCTATTTTATAGGAATGCTGCTCATGTTCTTTCCTTTTCTGGTTTGAAATTTACTCTGAATCTCTAACAAATCCAAGGTCTTGATATGCTTGCTCGTTGATCTGTACATTCCATAACATTCTTTGGATTAAAAAAAAAAAAGTGTGCTGTTACCTAAACTGTGTTCACTATGAATGCTATTGGTCAGTGTGTGGACTTCAATAAATATTTCAGCTACTGCTAATCATATTTTGTATAATGACTTTGTATAACTTTGTGTGTGTTAGTCACTCGTGTCCGATTCCTTGTGACCCCGTGGACTGCAGCCCACCAAAATCCTCTGTCCATGGGATTCCCAGGCAAGAATATTAAAGTGTGCAGCCATTCCCTTCTCCATGGGATCTTCCCAACCCAGGGATTAACCAAGGTCTCCTGCATTGCAGGCAGATTCTTTACTGTCTGAGCCATTTTGTATAATGACTTTGTATAATTTTAAAGGTGGTAAAAGTGTTAGAAATCTACGACTAAATAAGTCTGAGAAATGATACCAAGAAAATTACAAGAAAATATCAATATCATCCAAAGGCTCTTTATAGCCAAATAATTGTCCAAAATATATTTATTCAAATTAATAATGACAGAAATTCTTTTGAACAGTCAGTTCAGTGGCCATATATAGATACAGCTCTGACTCACTTTAACAAAAAGGATCCTTCATATGATTCATTAACTAGTCAGAAAGAGAAGAGTACAATCCCTGATCAAAAGTCAAGGGGCAGGATACACTGAGCTCAGAAATTATAACTCATGGTCTGTGTCAGGGTACTCCAGCTACAGGCTCCGGATGTTCCAGGGATGTACACAAAGCGAGGTTCAATCTGCCCAAACCAAGGTAGGCTCTGGGCCAGAGCAGTAATATCAGCAAGCTGGACGGTCAAATGGAAAGACAGAAAGCCATGACCTTCCCCTTGGTTGCATCATCACACTGATCTCTCAATAAGGGTCCTCTCATCTCCTCTCCCAGTTCCACGGATGACTTGTTCTCTCCTCTCTGATTCATCAAGGCTCATCTTGACAATACAGATGCTAACCCACTGAAATAACCCCAAGGCTGAAAGCTTAAAATACATGAGGGATGAATAAGTGCACCTGGGGTTTCAAGGACTAATGCCATGAAACTGTCGTTTCCCACCAAACGCTGTTTCACCCACTCACTCCATGTACATCTGTGGCCCATTCACACTGCATATGGCTGCGGACAGAAAATGCCTCGGTTCAAAACTAGCACAGTGGGTCTGGAAGAGGCTTCTGCGGCAGCGTTGGCTCCTTCTCAGTTTTAGCTTCAAACCTTGTCACCCTAACATAAGGACGCCGAACAAGCCCATACGGAGGCTCAGAAACTTCCAAATACGGGTTCCGCTCTGTGGGTGACTTACTAAAGTGTGGCTTGAGCAAAGGATTATTTAAAGACCTAAAATGCCAAAAGCATCTAACTCTCTCTCTGCTACTTTTAAACATGGCAGTGTTTTCAACCAAACAAAGGAAGATTCTACTCTAGATAAAAAGGGCTTCAGGGCAAGTGTCCCACAGTGTCTCCCAGTAGAACCTCTAAGGAGTTGAAATTCTTGCAAGGAATTCTCTATATTCTTAGCACAATGAATGCTGTCCTTTCCCACCTGTTAGCTTCTCTTCTGAGCACTTAGAATGCAAGGGCACTCTGCCCCACCCACTCTGGTTTCATTAACAATTAACAATGCTGCTGCAGCTGCTAAGTTGCGTCAGTAATGTCTGACTGTGAGACCCCATAGACAGCAGCCCACCAGACTCCTCCGTCCCTGGGATTCTCCAGGCAAGAACACTGGAGTGGGTTGCCATTTCCTTCTCCAATGCATGAAAGTGAAAAGTGAAAGTGAAGTCACTCAGTCGTGTTCAACTCTTTACGACCCCATGGACTGCAGCCCACCAGGCTCCGCTGTCCATGGGATTTCCCAGGAAAGAGTACTGGAGTGGGTGCCATTGCCTTCTCTGAACAATTAACACTAGTGAACCACTAACTACTACAGTTCCTGCTTTCCTTTACTTTCCTAGGCTGAATAATATTATTTTGGTAATTCATTCAATGAAAAATTATATAATAAATTTCTATAATACTAAAAGGAATGAAAAGAACAGAAAGCATATGGTCTCTAAGAAGCTTAGAATACAGTTACAGAGGGAAAGGACACAAAACAATATAAAAAACAGACTGTAATTAAATTTTGATATGAGTGATTTAAAAAGTTCGAATAAGCACTAAGGTGACAGAAATCATTATAGATAGGCAAGGGGGTGGGGGGAAGGGCAGCAAAGCAGGCGACAGACTGGGCTCCATAGAGGAATTACAGGCATGTGAGCTGGTGAAGGAAAATGGGCTGCTGGAGCAGGGAATTCCTGACCTTTTTTGTGCAATGGACACTTTGTAAGCCTGGAATCTAAGACCTCATCATATTTCAAAATATTTGAAATAAAATACTTGGATCACAGAGGAAATCAATAATAGCCATTTTTGCTATACTGCTTGTTTGGAAAACATGAGTTTGTTCCAGTACAATGATATGTTAGGGAGCAGTCTGGGCATAGCACAGATTCATGTTTGTTTATGCACCATTTCCTCCACAAGAAACACCAGGCTAGTTCAAAACCGGCTCTCACTGAGCCTGAGGCCTCAGAGTACACAGAAGCCCCAGACGGTCCCCAGCTTCCTCAGTGCCCCAGGAGAGCTCTCAGGTGCACCCATCGCACCAGTGTGACAAAGTGGGAGTTGCAATGACCCCACCTCACCGTAACTCACAAGCCTCCCCCACTTCTACAAACATATGCATGTCTTTGTCAAGGTGTGTGCTCAGTTGCTCAGTCATATTGGACTCTTTGTGATCCCATGGACTGTAGCCTTCCAGTCCTCTGTACATGGGATTATCCAGCAGGAATACTGGGGTGGGTTGCCATTTCCGACTCCAGGCATTTTCAAGGTGAGGTACCATACTTATTCTAGTACTTATGAATTGATGTATTTCTTAACCATTTAACATATAACTGGGTATGACTGGGCTACCATTTTTATTAGGTTCCTATCTTTACTTTCATGCATAATTGATAAGATTTTTGAGTGTTATATCCTGAACCCCATGTTTCTCCTGAACTCTATGGTTTTTATGGTGTGACTCTGCAGGATGATTTTTAAGAATATGCACGTTGCAATATAGCAGAACTGACTATATATTGAAATTTTTTAATTTGTGAAATAGTAACATATATGCTGCTTTAATAACACATTAAATTATAAGACCCAGCAGCTGGCCAAATAAACTAACATGATTTCACCATAATTATAAGCATAAATTATATAAAGAGGTATCTGTAACTGTAATATGGCATGAGAATACTTTGATTTCTATGAATGAAGCCACAGACAAGATACTGCTACTGCTCCTATGGTTTATGATCTATACTAATAACTGAAGAAAATATTAAATTTCAGTAACATATTGACAATAATGATATAATTTTACCTATCTAGTTTCACTGATGCCCTGAATTCTATCTCCACCCTCCAGGTAAAGACATCTGTTATAGACAGAGTAGAAGGTGTGGAACATTTCTATCAAATAAATTGAAATAAGCAAGATGATATGAACTGTCTAGGTGGAATAAGTAACTTACAACAGTGAAGAGAAGAAGGAAGGGAAGAGGGGGAGTGGGAGGAGAGAAAAGAGAAACATGGAAACACACGATGGACCAATATCAAGGCCAGATAAAATTTTCTCCTGACTTTTCTATGTCACCCTTTCTGTCCCAGCTGTGGTACTGTGCTACTGACTCACACTCACAGCATCAACCAGCATACAGCCTATATGTCATAATTATATGCAGTCATTCCTTCCCAATAAGAATTTGTCTACGTGCTTTTGCTTCCCCAAGTATAATCCAATGGCAAGATCCTTGAATTTTTCTGTTGTCTAAACATCTTGCCAATTTTATCTTCTTGAAGACTTGGTTGTATATAAACATATCCTATATCCATCCTGCAAAGGCAAATTCTGGTATCGCATATCCAATCTCAGCTGACTAATAATAGTGCCCTACTCATAATCACTTCAACCTGATAACAGCCTACACTTGCCTAGCTCCCAGTGGGCTCACCTAATAGTTATCATCTTCTTTATTTAGAAACTAATAACATAAACTTGCTCATCTTATCAGGTTGTAGGACAGTCAATAAGATAGTTATTGTAAATCACATTACAGACCTTCGATCATTCATTGTTCAATAGCCCGGTTGTGTCTCACTCTTTGCGACCCCATGGACTGTAGCACGCCAAGCCTCTCTGTCCCTCACTATCTCCTGAAGTTTGCCCAAGTTCATGTCCATTGCATCAGAGCTGCCACCCAGCCATCCCATTCTCTGATGCTCTCCTCTCCTTCTGCCCTCAATCTCTCCCAGCATCAGAGACTTTTCCAATCAGTCAGCTGTTCACATTAGATGACCAAAATACTGGAGTTTCAACTTCAGCATCAGTCCTTCCAATGAACATTCAGGGTTGATTTCCTTTAGGATTGACTGGCTTGATCTCCTTGCAGTCCAAGGGACCCTCAAGAGTCTTCTCCAACACCGTAGTTCACAAAGCATCAATTCTTCAGCACTCAGCCTTCTTTATGGCCCAACTCTCACATCCACACAAGACTATTGGAGAAAACATAGCTTGGACTACACGGAACTTTGTTGGCAAAGTAATGTCTCTGCTTTTTAATATGTTATTTAGGTTTGTCAAAGCTTTTCTTCTAAGGAGCAAGTGTCTTTTAGTTTCATGGCTACAGTCAACATCTGCAGTGATTTTGGAGCCCCAAAAAATACAGTCTGTCACTGTTGCCATTTTTTCCCCATCTATTTGCCATGATGGGGCCAGATGCCACGATCTTAGTCTTTTGAATGTTGAGTCTTAAGCCAGCTTTTCCACTCTCCCCTTTCACCTTCATCAAGAAGTTCTTTAGTTTCTCTTCACTTTCTGCCATAAGGGTGGTGTCACCTGCATATCTGAGGTTATTGCTATTTCTCCTGGCAATCTTGATTCCAGCTTGTGATTCTTCCAGCCCAGCATTTTGCATGATGTATTCTGCATATAAGTTAAATAATCAGGGTGACAGTATACAGCCTTGATGTACTCTTTTCTCAATTTTGAACCAGTCCATTGTTCCATGTCCAGTTCTAACTGTTGCTTCTTGACCTGTATACAGGTTTCTCAGGAGGCATGTAAGGTGGTCTGGTATTCCCATCTTCCACAGTTTGTTGTGATCCACACAGTCAAACGCTTTAGTATAGTCAATGAAGCAGATGTTTTTCTGAAATTCCCTTGCTTTTTCTATGATCCAAAAGATATTGGTAATTTGATCTCTGGTTCCTCTGCCTTTTCTAAATCCAGCTTGAACATCTGGAAGTTCTCAGTTCATGTACTGTTGAAGCCTAGCCTGGAGAATTTTGAGCATTACCTTACTAGCAACTGGAATGAAAATAATTGTGTGATAGTTTGAACATTCTTTGATATTACCATTCTGTGGGATTGGAGTGAAAACTGACCTATTCCAGTCCACTGCTGAGTTTTCCAAATTTGCTGGCATACTCAGTACAGCACTTTAACAGCACCATCTTTTAGGATTTTAAATAGCTCATCTGGAATGACATCACCTCCAGTAGCTTTGCTTGTAGTAATGCTTCCTAAGGTCCACTTGACTTCACATTCCAGGATGTCTGGCTCTAGGTGAGTGACCACACCTTTGTGGTTATCTGGGTCATTAAGACATTCTTTGTATAGTTCTTCTGTATATTCTCGCCACCTCTTCTTAATCTCTTCTGCTTTTGTTAGGTCCTTGCCATTTCTGTCCTTTATTGTGCCCTTCTTTGCATGAAACATTCCCTTGGTATCTCTAATTTTCTTGAAGCGATCTCTAGTCTTTCCATTTTATTGTTTTCCTCTATTTCTTTTCATTGTTCACTTATGAAGGCTTTCTTATCTCTCCGTGCTGTTCTTTGGAACTCTGTATTTAGTTGGGTATATCAGAGCAGAAATAATGACTAGCACAATGCTGCCACTGAAAATCAATGAGCATCCCCACAGACACAATGAGTCAATTCTAATAGTCTCCTAATATTGACCCACTTGCTCCAGAGTGACTCCCAGAAGGAGAACCTAACTCCCTGAGCCAAGGTGACAACTTAGCATCTGGTTGTCAGAGGCAGAGAGGTAAGAACAGCCTTCTGCCAAGGTTGTACATGACAGACAACTGGAAGACAACCTACCCTGGAAGGGGGTTGAGTCTGAGTGGTCAAAAAAAATGACATCTGTCAAGTAAGTCTGCTCTCTTTAGCATCACTAGTATCCAGGATGTCTATAATTTGGCTTGTCTGATATTTCTAAACCTGAGTCCTCCATCTGGGAAAAAAAATCTCTCCTACATTTCTGTGGGTCTTGTACCATCTCACATACAAGACGTTGTGTTTAGACTGAATGATATTCTTTGTGCTTCTTTGGCTTATTTCTTTCTAACTTGAGAAGTGCTTTTTGAAGGCCAGTATCTCATGGTAGTCATCTGCCTTCAATCCCCACTTGTGCTCAGCACAGGCCTTCTACAAAGAGCTGCTTAATGCATGTCTGTGTTCTGGGTGGATGTGTTCTAAGGCAACTTAGCATGTACACTAGGAAATGTGCCACTTCCATTTGTCAGGATCGAACCTCTTCCAAATCAGACCTTTTTATTTCAGCTCACAGGAGATCTCTGCCCTAAAGGCCTTGAACTAAACCTCAGTAAAACAGATTATAAACCAGCCCAAACCACCAAAGATTTTATCAATGTGCATGTGGCTTTGGAATGAGCGAAGAGCTGGCACAGAGCCTTGCTGAGGCTGCCAGTGAGCTCCTGAAGAAAGCCAGAGAGGGGTGCATGCTCTCAGTACTGTGCTCTGGGAATCCCTGCTTATTGTGCCTTTCCATACACTGCATAAGCTAAACAAAAAGGAGTCTGAATTATTAGTTGTCTAACAAAATGAAAGAAGGTAAAGAGCATCCTATTATTTTTTCTAATCTAGAGGAAAGAAACAGCACATTTCACTTGGCTCAGAAAGAAAGATATTACGTTTGTGAAGAGGATAATCTCCTCTACCCCCATTTAAACGAAGAAATACTTAAAGAGGTTATAATGGGAATTTTATCTCCAGACTCAGACGGTTCCCTTGCACAATGGTTTCTCCTTCCAGCCACGACTAGCACGTGGGGAGGCTTTAATCCTCCCACCTCTCCAGGAAATCATAATAGCCATCTTTCCTGAGTTATTGAGGAGAAAGAGAACAGAACACAGGCCCATTATGTGCTTCCATAAAGCAGTTACATCATGTAAGAAAATAAAAAAGCAAACATGTAACTCAAAGATAGCCTCATAGGCAGCCAAGTCCAGGTTCTGACCAAATAAATTTTGCAGATGAAGTAAGGTTTTGCATTTAAGTGAGGTTTTCTGATTATTCTAGATAAGAAGTATAATGAAAAGTTACAAAGTTCAGAGAAGAGGTGGAACACCCAATTATGTACAAAAAACAAATGATAATAATATGGACAAGTATTTGCCCACAGAAAGGGCCACAGATGCACAAATACCATCCTTTGTTTTTCTGTATAATAGAAAGAAGAACGGAGAAGGCAATGGCAACCCACTCCAGTACTCTTGCCTGGAAAATCCCATGGACAGAGGAGCCTGGTAGGCTGCAGTCCATGGGGTTGCTAAGAGTCGGACACGACTAAGCGACTTTACTTTCACTTTTCACTTTCCTGCATTGGAGAAGGAAATGGCAACCCACTCCAGTATTCTTGCCTGGAGAATCCCAGGGACAGAGGAGCCTAGTGGGCTCCCGTATATGGGGTTGTACAGAGTCGGACATGACTGAAGCAACTTAGCAGCAGCAGCAGAAAGAAGAAAGAATTATTTTCCAGTCTTATACATGTCTCTGAGTTCTTATTCTATACTTCTGTTATCAGCCAGTTAGTAAATAGATGTGGGAGTACTCTCTAGAAGGCTGTTTCAGCCTCACAAGTACACTGGAAAGCACGAGAAATGCAAAACTGAGGGGAAGTCGGGCTCCCATTTCATTATGATTGACCATCTAGTGAGTCAGAGCACCATTGTGAAACTGTTCTGAATGGAAATAAGTTTTTTTTTTTCCTGCTGAACTCATCACCATGCTCTAAAGAACACTAAAAATAAAATTCTAGAGCCACAAAGACCATTGAATTCCTATCACTTTACCAGAGAGTAACCTGGGCTTAAAGTAGTCAAGTGCTCTGGCCCAGCACGTATTCCCAAGCTGGCAGGTGTCTGGTCTCCTGTCTCTAGCACGGGGCCTCTCCTGCTGCCTTTCTGGTTCCCATCCACACCACAGTGACAGGGGTCATTCCATGTCCCAGAAGTGACTGCTGCTGGATTCTGAAAGATGCTCTGTGACTGAGATAGAGCTCAAAGAGTAAGGAAGAGCTCCTGCAGCTGTGATTCCCTTCAGGTGCAGGGTGCTCACCACACACGCATACACATACTTCTTCTACCCTCTGCCTCACCTCTATCAGTAACTCACCACCATGGGCATCAGGGTTACAATTCCTGAAAGATCCTTGAGTGAGTGAGTGAAGACGCTTAGTCGTGTCCAACTCTTTGCAACCCTATGGACTATAGCCTACCAAGCTCCTCCGTCCACGGGATTTTCCAGGCAAGAGTATTGGAGTGGGTTGCCGTTTCCTTCTCCAGGGGATCTTCCCAACCCAGGGATCGAACCTGGGTCTCCCACATGGTAGGCAGACGCTTTACCGTCTGAGCCACGAGGGAAGTCCTTAGGAGAGATCCTTAGGAGAACCAAAAGTCAAAGACATTTAAAGATTCAGAATACAGCAACTTCCATCCTTGTTACCATGTTAATACTTAAAACGGAAAGAAGATTCACATACACAGAGACTTGACGAAGCAAAATCAGTGATCTGCAAATGCCTTGTCTCTAAAAGAGCACCATCTCTTTTAAAGAAAGAAAGTGAAGAGAGCCAAGGCCAAAGCTAAGCTTAAAAGGGTAGTACCAACGAAGACGTGTGCAACTCAGAACTAGGCACCAGCTTGAAAAATGCTGGGAATATACAGTATGGAGGTAATAAATTCTTCAAGCAAACACAGACCCATCAGCCTTGTACCTCACACGAAGTTTGATCAATGTGAATTTAGAGGCAGAGAAGGGCAGCAAGCAACCACTCATGGATCCCACAGACTTTAATTTCTCCTTTAGAGACCTGTTTTCCTAAGTCTAGCACACAAAGCAAATGCAATCAATACATCTTCAAGCCACAAGAAGATGTTTGCTTCTTTGGAACATAGTAAAGGATCAGGATCATGTTCACTTCTGCTTGTGAACAGCATGGTTATGGCCATAACTCTGTTGTTCCTGGAAGACAGAGGAAATAGGTGAGACTTGATACTCAAGGATTAGTTTTCTTCTCTATCAAAAGGCTCCTTTGTTTTCCTGGAGGTTAGTTTTCTTAAGCGGTAAAAAGGAGAAACTAAACTAGTTGTTCTTTAAGTTCATTTCCTGCTTTGAGATTTTAGTAATCCATACTTCTGAGGCCCTCAAGCATTTTGTTTCATGCTAATTCCTTTTCCTGTCTATTTCTGCTTTGTTTCACATTCACACTAATGTGCTAACACTACCACATAGTGATTCAGAGTGTGAATCTGGCAGTGCAGCAACGTGAATGTGTGGAAGATTTGATTTCTAAGCCTCAGTTTCTCAGTCTTTAAAATGAATACCTGTCTCATGGGGACATTTCAAGTCCTAACATCACATTAAAATGACAGAGTGAGCCCAAAGCGAACAGTAAGTGACATGGAGAAAGCACTCAAAAGCTGATAGCTGTCATTACACTTTATCATCATTTACTTGAGACCTGGTCTTAAACATGAAGGATACAGCACTGGAGAAAAACAGACAACCCTTAACTCCTTGAGATCAATAAACGTTCTTTCTGAGAATTAGCATAATTGGAAAGCCAATGTGAAAAAGACTAACAATACTTTAAAACCTAGAAAAGCTGCTGTTCTTCATACTGATAAAAATCTCTTAGGAGAGAAGTTCCCAGGACTTAGCAAAGTGCTACAATAAATACTGTGTATTCAAACAGAGAGCAACTCAAGAGGGCACTTTGACAAAGCCTGGAGATTTATCCTGATGTTTTTTGTTTTTTTTTTTAAATTTTATGTCTATGCTTCAAGGAAGCAGCTATATGAGTCTTCCTGGTGGGCCTGTTAAGGCATCTTGTCAGACTTCTGGCTCCCTTAAATTCATTAAATTTAAAGTCAAAGTATGGCAAACACCAAAAAGAAATAAATATGTCTTATTTCAATTTTGCAGAATACAGCTAAACTCAAGCCAAAGGGATTAGATAGAATATATGAGAAAATCATTCACTTTTAAAGTTAATTTGCAAAGATCTCTCCATAGGGTTATTATGAATGAATGCATAGCAAGTTCTCAGGATTGCTCAGATTCTTTGAAACTGACTATGGCTCAGTTCTGGTTGTCTGTGAGTATGGTTTGATCACTTTGCCTGAACTCAGCACAGGGTAGATTGAAACAGGAGACTGACAGAGGCACATGGAGTGCTTCTCCCTAACCAGACACTGAAAATGCTGAAATAACTAGCAATCTGTCTGTGGAAGAGCCTAGAAAAGAGGACACTATCCCAGAAATAACTGCCTGGCTCCAATGTATAAAATATATTCACTGGGGATGATGATAATGCAGTGTTTATTGGGCACATGTATGCCTGGTGCAGTTCTAAAAGCTGCAGACACCATACCTCCTGTATTTCTGAAAGAGGAATTTGTGCCCCTTTTAGGGCTATTCCTTGCCCTTCCCCCACTCAGCTCTGTATTACAGAGCAAGTGATGCAGGTTCCCCTGTACACCATCTAGCTGTGCTTGGCTACAGGAGTGGAAGAGAGGAAAGCCAGTGTATTTCTTGTCTCTCTCTGTGCTTTATGCAGAGTCACCCGAGATTTCCTCCATGTCTCCAACTCCACCATAATTACAACTTCCTAAAGGTGACCACTGGAGAAGGCAATGACACCCCACTCCAGTACTATTGCCTGGAGAATCCCATGGATGGAGGAGCCTGGTAGGCTGCAGTCCATGGGGTCGCTGGGAGTCGGACATGACTAAGCGACTTCACTTTCACTTTCCACTTTCATGCATTGGAGAAGGAAATGGCAACCCACCCCAGTGTTCTTGCCTGGCGAATCCCATGGACGGAGAAGCCTGGTGGGCTGCAGTCCATGGGGCCGCACAGAGTCGGACATGACTGAAGCGACTTAGCAGCAGACTTAGCAGCAAAGGTGACCTCAAACCCTGGACTTCAGTAACACAGTCTCCAGTAGGTTGCCCTCCAGGTTAGGGTTCATAGATGCTCCCTGCTGTTGCTAATACTGGGGCTTCCCTGGTGGCTCTGAAGTAAAGAATCTGCCTGCAGTGCAGGACACCCGGTGAGTTGTTTAGTGACCCCACTTGGCTTCTCAGCTCCTCCTTCATCTAATCAATTAAATTCCCTCTGATTCAAACACTTAAGATGGTATTTTTCTTTTTTGAACCATTATTATTCTCGTCTTACAGATGAAAAAAATTAAGAGGTGACTTGCCCAAGATCACATGTTAGAAACTGGCAATCATTGAGTCCAGTGATTCTGAAGCCAATGCTTCTGACTGATTCATTATATTGTCATTCCTTAATGAATAGTATAAAAGTGTGAAGGTTATTCTATTGCATGCGTGCTCAGTTGTGTCCAACTCTTTGCAACCCTATGAACTATAGCCTACCAGGCTCCTCTGTCCATGGGATTTTCCAGGCAAGAATACTGGAGTGGGTTGCTATTTCCTCCTCCAGGTGATCTTCGCAACTCAGGGACTGAACCTGAGTCTCCAGTGTCTCCTGCATTGGCAGGTGGATTCTTTATCCACTGAGCCACAGGGTTAGAAGTATATAAAGAGACTCTTATCTAACTCTACTTCATTAACAATGATCCTCCCCATACCCACTGTCTTGCTGCCAGTCTTCCCCAGAAGGATATAGTGAGGGGGTTGCTTTGGACTGTGAGCTTTGCTTGGGGCATCTTAGTTTATACTTAAGTCAGTAACAATAGAGATCTCCACTCACTAGTTTTGGTTCTTGACTTTTCCTGGTCATTGTAAATTTACTGTTACAAAGTAAATATACCATAAGTTGTTATGGAAAAACTCAAGCAAAGTTTTGGCCAACCCCATCCATATCATGCCCTTCCTGAACCAGGCACCAATTTCTTACAGAGGAAAATTAGGAAAAGATGTGACCACACGAAAGAACCACTCTAAGAACAGAGTTCTTCTGATTTTCCAGCAATAACTCTTTCTATAAAACAATTCTTGGGCACTCTATCCTCTAATCTGCCCAATGAAGTCTTTATGCAAGAGTCCTTCCACCTTCCATCAACTAATTCAGGTTTATAGCAAAAGCAACACAAGAGATAGTCTAAACACACACAAAAATTAATTTATTAAATTTTAATTTGCCATAATTTCTGGCTAAAGATTTTCTCTTTAAGAGGAGCTATTTAGGTAAGAAAAAATTATATATACATATATATTATATAAAAGGATATATATATTCTTCTATAAAGGTGTTTATATATATATATAGTTTTGTGTACAATGCCATCATCACTTTAAAATTTTTAAATATTTAATTTATTAAACAGTTGCATAAAATATATCAAATAGGCCTGCCACAAACTGCACTTATATTTGAGTACTAGGTAATGTTCAGTTTTTTTATTATAAGTATTATTGTTATGAACATCTTTTTGTAAAAATGACTGCATTTTAGATTTTTTCCTAGGCGAGATTCTTAAGACAGGATAAATTTCTAAAAGTTCAATTATTGAGCCAAGGGAATATACAGGCTCAAAATCTTGAAACATACTAACAAATTGGTTTCCAGGATAATCCAAATTTCTATATGAATAAAACCACTGAAATAATTCTGAAATAGATTAATTGTCTCCTAACAAACCTGTTTTCTTTACCAAAAGAGACAAGCTTATATTCACTGAGTAAAATATAAAACCTATTAGTTTAATTAAGAACTTTAAATTTATGACTACTGTTTTCTCACTTTTCCTTTTCTTCCAGGTTCTAAAATCTTACGAGTACAAAGAAGTAAAGAATACATATGCAACATGCATGTTTATAATAGACTTCCGAATTTGCCAGGATGATTTTTTTTTCCTTTTTGTCAAGGTCATAGAAACGATGAATCATCTTTTTCATTTGTCTCATTCCTAGTCTTGCAAAGGGAAATTCACCTAAGACCCCCTCCTTGTGCTGAGTGACTCTGACAGTACAGAGTATGTGAGAAGGCGTGGATCCTGCTCCTGACATTCTAACACAAGCTGAAGAAAGTAATCTGTTGACATTCAGAAAGCTACGGGCAGAAAGGAAAGCTACAATTTTCTCTCTATATTCACCTTGCAGAATTTCAGAACAGCAGTCAGACACTGTTTCCTAAGTTCTTAAAGTATCATGATTTACTACCTCTTCAGGAAATGACAGGAAAATTTGTTCAATCCATTTCCCATGGTTTCACAAAATCTAGGCCAAATTGCTCTCCTAATATTCATTGCTGTGCCCACTCCACCAGATAGTAACCATGACTCATGGTGAGATATTCGGCTACACTCACGAAGTATGGGACAGGAGATGTATCACCTGACCGCACCCCCACTGATATCTGAGCCACTCCCGAATCTCAGAGTCTTAGTTTTATCTGTAAAATAAAAGAGTCTGAGTTAAAGGAGACAAACACCCTTCTGTGTTCTAACATTCCATAATTTTAATGAGTCCTTATAAAGCATTGCTTATTTTTTAATGCTAAATATTCCTTCATTTTTTCTATATCCCAGTGTAACGATAACATTTAAATAATAGTATTCTACCAACTTCAGGAATCACATGATGTAGACTATTTAATTCATTAATTCATCCCACAAACATGCATTTTTTGGCACTGTTGTAGTCCTGGGCTTGAAACAATGATCTAAAAGGAGGTCCCTGCGCCCATAGAGCTTACATTCTAGACTGTAAGCATGCGAACAAATAGACAAAATTATTTCAGGCAGACAGAGTGATGTAGCAGTGGCTGGGTGAGGGCAAACATGCCATTCTCAGCAGGGGAGTCTGCAAAGTTATCTCTTCAGAGGACAGTTGAGCTGACCTGAATGATGCCAAGAGCCAGCATGTCCAAGGTAGCCAAGTAGAGGAAATGAACTGGGGGCCTAGCTCAAAGGCCCCCAGCGGGAATGAGGCTGGCTAGTTGAAGAAACAGAGAAGGCTAATGTGGTTGGAAGTCAGTGAGCAGGAGGAGAGACTAGGAGATGCAATCAGTAGGAGCTAGATCATGCAGACATTTGCAGATGATGATAAGGAGTTTTGCTTTTAATCTAAGAGCAATGACAGGCCATGGAGGTTTAAAGCAGGGGACTGATGAGATCTGATTTATATCTTAAAAGATCACCTCACCATGACTGCTGTACAGAGAACAGATTGTATATTTTATTGCCAGCCATATTGGAAAGGACTACTGTTCTCTTACAACAGTATTGATAGTACTTCTTTTGGTGAAAAAAAAGCAAAATATGCTGGATAAAATATTTTTAAATGTTTAAATGCAGACATTATCTAGAAATAAATGGAAATGTTCAGACACCAAAATCAATAGAAAGCACAAATCTAGAGAGCTAGGTGTCCTCCTGAAGCTAGCCACTCGCCTGGTAGCATCCACCCACCTTGATGACCTAAAATGAAACCCACTGAAGACAAGCCAACTGCACAGTGTGGAGCAGAATTAACACAGCTGCGTGGTCTCACCTCCCCAAGAGCTGTGAGGTCCACAGACTATCATTTCTTCCTCCACCTCCTCCACCTCTTCTGCCCACAGTGTGGAGAGATGGTTCTCAATCTTAAGTATGAAAGCTGCTTTTTAACATCAGAAATCTTCTTTAATTCTCCTTCATACACACATATACACGCACAAAGAAGTTGTATTTTCACTTATTTAATCCAGTATCATTTCCTAAGGAACTCAAGAATTGATAGACCCCAGGGAATAAGTCTGTGCACACTCTGTAGTTCAGCCTCCATATAGGAACAAGTGGAACAGAGGAGAGAAGACCAAAAGCCATCAAGGTGCCAGATCATAGAGTGAAAACTCACCATGACTCAAGACTCCAAAGAACTGTCATCTAGACCCAGTGTCCCCTCCTGATTAGAGTAATCACAATCAGCTCACAAGATTAAGAACTGCCTTTCAAATTAAGTGGGCAGGTTTCAGACCACTGTCCATCTATTTTGCTGAGCAACATACCCAAGTGTTCTTCAAAGTATATAGTAAGCGCTCAAGTGTTTGTTAATTTGCCTCGTCTCAGTAAAACCTCAGAAGGCTTGGTAGTGTCTCTTGGCCATCAGGACCAATAGGAAAAAACACAGATGGGGCGCAGGCTGGTTTGAATTTGTTGTCCCCTTCTGCTGACAAATCCTTTTCAGTTAGCAAACAAGACCTAGGTAGCAAAGCTGCAAATTCTTATCATTCTTTCCTCCTTTCCAAGTGTTTTTCCTCCCAGCTTCTCATCTGATGCACCAAACACAAAAGAAAAGCAAAGTAGAGTATTTAAAAAAAAATATATGTGCTTCCTGCATTGTAAAACTAAATGAAATATACTCCTTGAATGAGTAAATCTACCTCTGGAATTCCAATTTTTAAAAAAACTTAAATATGGAAATGGTTTCTACACAACGGCATTCCACATAGCATTAGTCTCAACAGCAAGAAAATTAGAAACAGCCTAACTGATCTATGACACATTCCTTGATGAAACAGTTATATACATATTAGAGATGAGAATTCTCATGAGACAATGGTAAGCTCAACTTCTCAAATTCAATTTCCAATGCAATGACCTTCGTGGAACTTTAGGGTATTTGTTCTTTATTTTTTCTCCAGCTTGTGTCTATTTTACGAGAGAGGGAGGGAGGGAAGAGGGACGGGAGAGCTTTCAGGAACTTGTGTTACTTTAACAAGTCAATATACATTTGAAAGGCAAAATGTACAGGAAATAGACAATGTTGATCTTAGCCTCAGCACCCTAACATAAACAGGAATGGAAAGAAATCCCATACACAAACATTCTCTGAAAACAGAATCTCTAATTCTATTTTGCTAGAAATCAAATGAAAGTGAAAGAAGAGAGTGAAAAAGTTGACTTAAAGCTCAACATTCAGAAAACTAAGATCATGGCATCTGGTCCCATCACTTCATGGCAAATAGATGGGGAAACAGTGGAAAGTGTCAGACTTTATTTTGGGGGGCTCCAAAATCACTGCAGATGGTGATTGAAGCCATGAAATTAAAAGACGCTTACTCCTTGAAAGGAAAGTTATGACCAACCTAGATAGCATATTCAAAAGCAGAGACATTACTTTGCCAACAAAGGTCTGTCTAGTCAAGGCTATGGTTTTTCCAGTGGTCATGTATGAACGTGAGAGTTGGACTGTGAAGAAAGCTGAGCGCTGAAGAATTGATGCTTTTGAACTGTGGTGTTGGAAAAGACTCTTGAGAGTCCCCTGGACTGCATGGAGTTCCAACCAGTCCATTCGAAAGGAGATCAGTCCTGGTTGTTCATTGGAAGGACTAATGCTGAAGCTGAAACTCCAATACTTTGGCCACCTCACGCGAAGAGCTGACTCACTGGAAAAGACTCTGATGCTGGGAAGGATTGGGGGCAGGAGGAGAAGGGGACGACAGAGGATGAGATGGCTAGATGACATCACTGACTTGATGGACGTGAGTCTCAGTGAACTCCGGGAGTTGGTGATGGACAGGGAGGCCTGGTGTGCTGCGATTCATGGGGTCGCAAAGAGTCGGACATGACTGAGTGACTGAACTGAACTGAACTGAGGATTCAAATTTAGAAATCATTAGAAGAAATGTTCCAAGTGGTATTAGTTGCAAAGTAGATATGAAAGGGTATCTTCATGGAAGCACTTATCCAAACTATATAGAAAATACTAAACTAAAATCTAATACTACAAAGCAAGTTTAAAATCAAATAGCTCAGAATTTATTTTCTTGTACTCCTCACTGTGGATGGTGACTGCAGCCACGAAATTAAAAAGACACATACTCCTAGAAAGAAAAGCTATGACCAACCTAGACAGTATATTAAAAAGCAGAGACATCATGTTGCCAACAAAGGTCCATATAGTCAAAGCTATGGTTTTTCCAGTAGTCATGTATGGATGTGAGAGTTGGACCATAAAGAACACTGAGTGCCAAAGAATTGATGCTTTTGAACTATGGTACTAGAGAAGACTCTTGAGAGTCCTTTGGACTGCAAGGAGATCAAACCAGTCAATCCTAAAGCAAATCAACCCTGAATGTTCCTTAGAAGGACTGAAGCTGAAGTTCCAATATTTGACTACCTAATGTGAAGAACTGATCATTGGAAAAGACTCTGATAGTGGGAAAGAAAGAGGACAGGAGGAGAAGGGGGCAACAGAGGACAAGATGGTTGGATGGCATCACTGAGTCAGTGGACATAAGTTTGAGCAAAATTCTGGGGAGAGAGTGAAGGATAGGGAAGCCCGGCATGCTGTAATCCATGGGGTCGCAAAGAGTCAGACATAATTTAGAACAACGGCAAAGAAAGTTGTAGAGAGGAGCACAGCACAATAGGAAAAAGTGAAAAGTAAACTGCTTTTTAATACAAAAGTTATGACCAACCTAGATAGCCTATTCAATAGCAGAGACATTACTTTGCCAACTAAGGTCTGTCTAGTCAAGGCTATGATTTTTCCAGTGGTCATGTATGGATGTGAGAGTTGGACTATGAAGAAAGCTGAGCACCGAAGAATTGATGCTTTTGAACTGTGGTGTTGGAGAAGACTCTTGAGAGTCCCTTGGATTGCAAGATCTAACCAGTCCATTCTGAAGGAGATTAGCCCTGGGACTTCTTTGGAAGGAATGATGCTAAAGCTAAAACTCCAGTACTTTGGCCACCTCATGCAAAGAGTTGACTCATTGGAAAAGACTCTGATGCTGGGAGGGATTGGGGGCAGGAGGAGAAGGGGATGACAGAGGATGAGATGGCTGGATGGCATCACCGACTCAATGGACATGAGTCTGAGTGAACTCCAGGAGTTGGTGAAGGACAGGGAGGCCTGGTGTGCTGCGATTCATGGGGTTGCAAAGAGTCGGACACTACTGAGTGACTGAACTGAACTGAACTGAATGCAAAGTAAAAAGCAAATCGCTATTTTTCTCATATGCGGGTAGTAGCTCGATACTCTGTGACTCAAACACTGAATGCATCTGATTTCAAGTGCTAGAAAAATTAACATTAATTAAGCTGAGGGAATTACTGCACTTGTGTTTTTATATCAATTGAATCCACCTAAGGAAAATTAAAACACAAAAAGCTGAAATAAAACTGATGTAATTTATGTCACTATTGCTAATTAAAATGTTGAGGCTTTCCCAGTTAAAATGACTAAAATTAGAACTCACACATCTCACATCTAAGGAAAATCAAACTGAAATCACATATGTTTCTCAAGGTAGCAAATAGCTTTTCTTTTCCTTTTTTCCTATTTGCAGCATTCAGCAGTAGAGCAGATTAAGAGATCAGAATCATGCCACTTTAAATGACTGACATTTACTGTCTAAGGTAGAGCTCAAGGGTTTCAATTCAAGTAAAAGTCCAAGGATGCAAATACCAATCGAATGACTTACTGGGCTAGGAGAAGGTGAGTAAGTGCCTTATAAAACTTATAAACATGGTTTCTAAACAAAAGCTTCAAATGATGAAAATGATATTCCCTTATTCAGTCCAGTATTATTTGAAGGATCATAACATCTCTTTTAATAAATAAGAAGTATCTGAATCCTATAGCTTTTTGAGGGTTCTTTCTTCTTTGTCTTTTGCACATTAAAATCAAAGTGGTTTTCAAGTAAATTGGGGGGGTGCAAAAATACACAGGCCTATAGAGTAGTGTGTTGGGACAATGGTTGATGGCTTGGGAAGCAGTTGTACATTATCTTTTTAAAAACAATATTTAATGTCCAGTACAGACAGTAATGTCGACAAACAGATTGCCAACCAGTTGGAATGTGGACCCAGGTGGAGAGCCACTCAAATAAGCCTCCTAAGTAGGTTACAGAGTCATTCCTGGAGATTATAAGGAAGAATTTCAAACAGCACCATCTGTTAGAACTACTACCCTGAAAAAATTACACTAGCTGGCTATCACTTAAAACACCATGGGCGTTCACCGCACCTGTGCTGGAACAGCATGGCGACAATCCATGGTCACATCCTGGCTCTCGCTTTGTAAGCCACGGCTTCAACTCAACCCCATTCAATCAGAGTCCTGAGGTACCAGATACTCGGAGGTGCAAAGATGTGTCTTCCCACAGATGGCCCCTGGAGTCCTGCTAGGGCCTGAGCCTCAGGTCCTCCTTGTAGGACCCCAGCTCCCACTTATATCCTGTCCCAAGTCTCCAGGTTAGGAGCCCTCCACTCAGGCTTCCCACTCAGATAGCATCACCATGCACCCTTACCTTACCCCTATGCACTGGCTACCTCCTGAGCCATCCTTAACAAGGGGTACGAACATAGATGCTACTGGTGCCCAGTAGGTCACAAAAATGGGTGAAGTGTGGCCAGACCTGTGTGAATGGTTGGGAGGGAGCAGATGTGGGCCCCGTCTATAGAAGGCCACCCCACTCAGCCCCAGGAGGTTGTCAACATGCAGGATGCAGGAAGGATATTGCCAAATGGCCTGAATCTTCAAATATACACATATTAAACTGATTTGCAAATGTTGGTCTTTTTTTCTTAAACTGTTTGGGACAAACAAAACATCATAATGTGGGGTTTCTATAGCTGATTTTAGTCAGGTTTGGGATTCTAAAAACACCTTGATACAGTCACCCATGACTGTGACCTCAAAAGCTTCCTGCTCTGTTCCCTCTTCTTAGAATCTCTCCAGAGCTTCAGATAGTGCAGGGCATGAATCAGACAAGCTTCACAGGCACTTCAAAGAATTCCCATCCCACCTGCTATTGTTTCAATCAATTCAACTCTATAACAGACAGATAAAAGAGGCTCAACCATTCTTGGCAGTCTTCTCTAGAAACTGCCTCAGCTTCTTGGATGACCCAGAAGTAAAGATAAGAAACTCCATTTGTGGTAGTAGAGAAAAGGGCCTTTGCTTGAAGCCAAACAGCCACAATCAACAACAGCACAGTCTCTAAGATCTGTCTGGTTCAGCCTCTGTGGTGGAGATCATGAACTGCCTTCCAAATAGTCACTTTCTCCTTCTTCCTTAGTAACAGAACTCCACCAATAGCTAGGCATATCGCTGCTTGACGAAACAATCTGAATTTCCCAGCCTCCCTTTCAAGTAATTAAGGTCATGTGACTAAATTCTGACCAATGAAATATAAGAGGAAGTACTGTATGGGCTTCCGGGAAGGAAGGTTCCCCTGCCTTTCCTGCTGGCTGGAATGCAGAGGTAATATCTAGAAATCCAGCAGCTATCTGGAGTTAACTTTGAGAATGGAAGCCATGTGTTTAGAAAATGGATTACAGAAATAGAAGGAAACTGGGCTCATGACAACATTCTAGAATCGCCATGCCATTCCGTCTGTCTACTTCCAGACTTTTTTTTAACACAAGAGATCAAACCTTTGTCCATTTAAGCCACTTTTTGAAAGGATTATTCATAGCTGAATGTCATCCTTAAGCAGCACGGTATCCCTCTTTCCCTTGGCCATCTTTGCTCCATCCAATTCTTTGATCCTTTTTAAACTGCTGTTCTCTTGTGAACTAAATTCTCCTATATACTCAAAGTTTTTCTGTCACTCTTCCACCCTAATCAATACTTGCCATTTTCCTGATGATAAAACTTCTCTTCCAAGGCAAAGACTTTCTCTTTTGCCTGTCTTTTCAGCTTAGCAAGGCTCACAGTTACTTAACAAATGGCATTTCTCTCCTCTCTCTGGAGACAAACTGAAATGTACACTCTCTTGGGTATGAAAATTATGCTGTTGACCCATCATCCCTAAAGCATCTTGAGAAAGTATTTTTTGCCACCTTTCCACCTCTCCCTTTCTATTCTCAAAGATGGGCAGCATGAACAGGCAGGGCAATAGAGCAAAGGCTGAGGCCATAAGAGAGAGTAAAGCTAAATGGCTCACCTGCCAAAAGAACTCACTGCTTTGACCTCTGATTAACATTATGCCTTACCCCATAGAAATAAGCAGCCTTAGACATCCGCTAGAATATTGGTATTTTCAATCTCTAGTTTGAATGACAGGACCCTGGAGGCAAAACATTTCCTGTGGAGATTCTGTACTTCTGCCTGCTCTTGCTTTTCTAGCTCAAACAACTCGATTTTGTTGGGCTTCAAAGTACAGTTCAAGGGACATATTTTATAAGTCAAGTTAATGGCCCTGGGGATAATACCAGTGTGACTCATCGATGACAGGAAAAATATGAGGTATGTGTAAACATTCTGCAGCAGGTTTGAAAAGACCCAATTACAATTATGTCTGGGACATGTCTAGTGGTTCTTCCATTATTTTACATGAAATAATATAATGGCTAGTGAATTAACTCTGGAACTTTTTAGAGATAAGAGATGGTCCAATAGCATACTGGTCATGGTAAATTTCAAGAGAACAGCATCTCCCCAGCTATTTTAATTGACAGATAATTAAGTGACTTATAACATCCCCAAGGAAGGGGGAAGAAATATATCTCAGCTGAGCCTTCAGAAATAATTCCCAAGCCACACTACAGAGCTGGGCCATCAGAAGAACAACTGCCTCTTCTGTGATTAGCTGCCTACCACCTCTGGTTCCATGACCACAGGACCACACCACAATTAGGAATCAAACATTAACAGGAAGGCATGAAATCACGAGGATCCAGGAGCCACCGGACCAGGAAGCTGCTGGCTCAGCTGCTGCTGCGGTCTGCTTCCGCATCATACACTACCTACTGTGTCCTTCACGGGCACAACTGATACCCCACACTCTGCCTCTTCACACTCATGCAGCTAGCGACTGAGCCCTGGGACTTGTGCCAAAGCTGAGAGCAAAGCAAAACTTCTCTATGGCCCCTTACCACCTTATATCCAGGAAATTCTGAGAAATGGCTTTGTAACTTTCTACCTCCTGCCAGTTGAAAGGATACACTAATAAGGGCTTGGAACAGATGTTGAGAGACTCCACCATTTCTACCATAGAATAAATTTACTCTTAATGTATCATATTACTAAGTATATATCAAATACCTGATTCACACACAATCGTATACGTAGCCCAGGCAATCAACAGCATTTGCTGAGAAAGTCTGGCCAAGGTGTTGGGTTTTTAGCAACTTCAATTTTCATCAACATAGTATCTAAACTATCTCATTTTTTATACCACCATTTACCACACCGTAGATAAACAGTCACTGCATGAATGCTTATGAATGAGAAGGATGATCATGGGAAGTGTTCTGCAAAGTGCTATAAAAAGATACACACTTTCCTAAGAATCTTAACATCTAATAAGAGAATATAGTACAGACACCCATGAATGAGGTGACTGATATAGAAAAAACGTTCCAAACCAATCCTAAAATTTAGTTATAATTGCTTTTGATGTAAATAGTCTACAAGGGAAATGGGGTGGAGTAGGTTTGCCTGAATCAGCACCCCCACTTGACTGTTTAAGAAACACTGTTTAGTAGCATTCACCACTTTTCTTCCAAAATAGCAAACCCAGAAGTACTGCAAAGGGAACAGAAGTTCATGCTGGGATCAAAGTGTATCACAGAAAACACCAAGGCACTCGATTAAATACTGTGAATTGGTTTTTAGACCATTGCTAAGATGTCTTTGAAAAGAATGGTCTGAGACATTCATTTCTTTCTGTTGGACACTGAAATAAATATTCCTGGTACTAAATCCATCCTCTTACAATCACTGGGGAAAACTACAGTTTGACCACTGATAAGGCTGCCCATTGGGCAGAATCCACTTTCCTGTGTAACCATTTTTGCAATAAATCATGCAGAAAAGGCAGTGTCAGTGATAAGGCTGTACACTTGATTGCTATTCCCTCAGCCAACTCTTATTAACACAGAATCCAATTAGGGAAATGCCATAAGATATAATAAGCATAATTCATACATTTCCTGGAAGCAATTGCTATGTTATTATTTATTTCTGGTTTTATTTTTACCACAACTGAAGAACACACAGGCAACGAATTACAATGCTATAACTGTAGTTTGAAAATACTGTAAAAAAAATTAAAATAAGCCCAAGGGACTATAGTCAGGAGACAAATCTAAGGAAGGCTCCTGGGCTTCCCTGTGCCTGTTAAATGTATCTCATTGCACATTAGACTCTATGGTATTTGTGGGCAAATCCCTATGCTACCAGCAAGGATGTCTGGCTGCACAGCTGGACTAGCTAGGCGGTGATAATCAATTTCCCCAGAGCCTCCTGGCAGAGGGCCATGTGCCCCTAGAAGCCAAAAGAGCATCAGTGCAGTACCCAGACTCCTCGGAATTCATGTTGGCTCCTCAGCAGCTGGAACTAGTGCAGAGACTGTGGATTATCCCAGACCAAGAGACATCTTCTACTCCACTACTTCCCCTTCCATTTATCCCTACTTCTAGCCTGATTCTCAACTCAGAGGAATTCAAAAACAAAGTCTGTCTTCCCATCTCCTCATTTCCCCAACTCGTCAGTACTGAGAAGCCTCAGGAGGGGTTCTGGGAATGTCCCCAAGAAGTGGAGAAACCCCAGGGCGCCATGATTAACTTGTCAGCAGACCTGAGAGCCACATGTCTCAAAGATCTAGAGTTGCCCTATTATCAATCCCCAAGAACTTGACCACTGCATTCCCATTAATATTAACAGTGTTCTCACCAACAATACAGAGGAATTACTGGGTTCTCTCTGGCTCTGCTTCTCGAACAGGCCAAGTAATTGCCGTGAATATTTTGTTATCAAGATGAACATTTAGCCTTAACCTAGCAAAGATTATTGGTGCTTTTCTTCACTTGCTATTTTCCTTACACCTTATATATTTAAATGGACTTTAGCTGCAGTTTTTATTTTTACATATTTTATAAATTTTGAGAAACCCAAATAGTGATATTATATTTGTGCATTCTTGAATAATATCTTTCCTAAACATTTTAGTTGACTCTGGATATTCCGATATCTATTTATGACTAGAAAAATCCTCTTGAAGCCATTTGCAATGGCCTCTATCTTCTTCTAACTTCTACCTTCCTTTTGAGAAATTTCTAGTTTTCTATCTTCCCCCATCCCCTGCCTGTTTTAATCTCTGCCACCTAGGAAGCTAATCTTTAATCTCCCATCACTTACTATAGGAATATTGTTGAAGAGAAGAATGAATATTGATAAGTGACAGTTATAAATGATGTTGATATTGTTGATAGCTCACGCTAAATTTATTTGATTTTGCATTTACTAGACTTGCTTGATTAGAAGTATACATTACCAGGGACTCCATGGCTTGAAAAGATGAGAAACAAGGAAACTAGTATGTTGGTGTCTGATTCCAGCCATGCTAGTGGTACCTCTGTGAGCTCTACTACGTACTATTCAGTTAGCTTGAAGCTATAGAACTGACCACTCTGATTCATCAACACAGCTACAAGCACCCATGTCAGAAATCCACCAGTCATGTTGTTATAGGTCAGGAGGAAAAGTGAGTTTGATAAAGAAATTACAGCGATTAGAGGTAGAAATAAAGGAAAGAAAAGAGTTTCAGTCCCAGTGGAAAACAGGCAGAAGGGGCAAGAACGGGGCACCAGAGACAGGTGTATTTAGTCAATACAAGAAAAAAACAGTTGAAATCAGAGTCAGGGGAACTATCCCATGGGTTAGATAAGATCTCAACAATTCACTTCCCACAGGGCCTGCTCCACAGACTACAGTTTATATTGGTAAGGCTCTTCCCACATACCTCTGCTATTAAATATTTTTTTAAACTTCATTATATTGATGAATGCAGAATCAAGCTGTGCAGTGAATTCATTTTTAAACTGCCTGACTTATTTTTCTGAGTTGTCTTTGTTTAAAAAAAAAGTCCCTATTGCTCTCTAAACACCTATAATGAATAATCCATGCCACAATTTCTTTTCATATTCACTAATCTTTATATATTCAGCTTTCTATTAGCTGCAATTTCAATTCATTAAAAAATGATATCATCCTGGGACTAAAGCTTGATTCTTGTTTTTTATGCCAAAGCAATTGCATTTCAAAGAGTAAAATTTTATGTGCTTTCCACTTGGAATTTTTACCAGATTCCTGTCTTTTGACTATTGCCACCTCTCAGTAGAATTGAAATGAGAAGAGAACATTTAAAAAACTTAAACACTGGGAATTGAGAGCTTTGAATATTCAGTTATGTGAAGTAGGATGCGTGGTGAATATAGAAATAGTTTTTAGATCTCCTGGGTAAAAACATCAGTAGTGATAGTAATGGTATAAGTAATAATAACACTATATATTTTTCAACTTGTGTTCCTGATCCACCCTTGTGTACTGAACTGAGGTGCCAATCATATACATTTCACATCTCCGTTTCCCACTTACACTGAGTCTCCCTGACCCTATCACTATCAATAATAGCAGTATGCCAAGTGATAATTATGTATTAGCTTATGTAATCCTCACAATAACCCTATAAATCCATATTTTTATTACTTTCTACAATTTTTGAGTAGAAACTAGGGCACTGAGGCTTTAGTAATTTCTTGACTAGTAGGTAGAACAAGGGATCTGAACCCAGGCAGTCTGCCAATGGAGCCTACATACTTTAACACTCTGGTATATTGTGATGGTCCTTTGTCTGCTTCCCAGTGAGTGATGTGGACATACGTAGGAGGATTCAGGAACGATTGGTTCTATACCCATGGAGAAGATGGATTATACACACAGGTAGCAGAGGCTTCCACACTGCTGAATCCCAGAGAATAGTAGACATAATTAAGCAAAACATATATCCCTGGCTGGCTTTTTTCCTCACCCTTTTGCCTTTTGCTTGTCTAGTTGTCCTTTTGATCACTGCATTTGGCTTTTGATTCTGTTAGCCTGGGTAACTGGCAGAGGCAATGATAAATGATCGTGTTTTGGCTAACCGTGTCAGATACATTATGGTATACTATATTGAGCCAAGAAAGTATCTTATGCTGGTAGGGTTCCTTGGTGGTACCAAGCGTTGCTGCTGGCACAGTGCACCCAACAGACATTTTACATAATAGCCATCCATCTCCTCCAACCCACATCACCATGGTGACTACAGACCTGCCATTCTAGGGCCTGAACCTTCCAGACCATCCTCATATTTACCCAAGCAAAATGCCAAAGCCCCTTGGTAGCTAAACGCAGAGTTAGTTTTGCACATTATTTAGTATACTGTTTCATTCAAGTTCAGTATGATAATATTACATGAAAGAACTGCCTATATTTTTGTCCTGAATATAAGTAAACAACAAATGGATAAAGTCAAATCATGCAAACAAAATGTATATAATGGTATCATATATCATGTTTAGGTCATCTCCCCACTGCAGAAGAGTAAACAGAAATAGGCTTTTATTCTCTTTCTATTGGGAATCTTGGGTCTGTCTTCAGTCATTCAATCAATAAAAAGGTATCAACTGGGTGCACGCTATGTGAGGAGTGCAAGATAACGAAGATAAGACAGCCACCTCTGTCTTCAGGTGGCTTCTATGCTAAGTGTTAAAATAAGGACATACGCGATCTTCAGTTAAGGAAGTCTGAATTATAAAAGATTTGTAAGGAAAAATACTTCTCGATATAGCAACCCACTCCAGTGTTCTTGCCTGGAGAGTCCCAGGGACGGGAGAGCCTGGTGGGCTGCCGTCTGTGGGGTCGCACAGAGTCGGACACGACTGAAGCGACTTAGCAGCATACTAAGATTTTGGAGAACACAGCCTGAACAGAATATTATGCTAAAAACATGTTGGAAAAAAATGAGTTCCTAAAGGTGGGTCTTATAAGAAAGTAGTAGCTGATTTTCCCCCACAAAGATTTGGCTAAAACAAATAAAAGGCTAGAAGTGCCTATTTCTATTTCATTCTTTAAAGTAATTTAGTCAAGAAGTTGTGTCCAACTTATGACCCCATGGCTGTAGCCTGCCAGGCTCCTCTGTCCATGAGATTCTCCAGGCAAGAATACTGGAATGGGTAGCCATTTCCTTCTCCAGGGGAATCCTACCGATCCAGGGATCGAAGTCGAGTCTCCTTCGTTGCACATGGATTCTTCACTGCTGAGCCACCAGGGAAGCCCTATTTCATTCTTGGGGCAATAAAACAGAAAACTACCTGTTCCCTAGAGGCCTTTTGGTGTGGACAACTCTTTTAGTATATGGCAAATGGCTTCTAAACACATCTAATAAAATCTCTGCTGGCCTTTATTTTTATTTCCCAAAGCCATTCCTATGCTTATTATCTACATGCCAACATTACAGAATCATTTGGTAAACAGTCACCCTTATCTAGCCATCTGAACACAAATACATGCACACACGTACACATGCACACATTACTTCTCCCATGTTTCTAGTCACACTATTTTCTTACCAAACAAGATATGCTTCTTCCGCATATTCAACCTCTGCACTTCTGTAAACACCTTTTGTTAACTGGAAGGGCAGAGGGTAAATGGAATGTCCCTGTAGGGGCAGAAGTGCATGTGGCTTATCACTAGAGGAAGGTCTCCTCCAGCAATAGCTTCTGTCTGTGACCTGGGAGCTGGAGGGAGAACAGAATCCAAGGAACAGGTGTGACTGATACATGAAAACAGGCGAAGCAGACTTGGTTTTTGAAGCCACATACCAACAACATACTCTTATTCCTTTTTGTCTCAGACAAAGCAGTAAAACAATCGTCAAAAGCCCCAAATTCAGATTTATTATGGATGGAAACCTCACCTAGTCAGCCTTATTTAACATCGTTAATCTGAGGAAACCACAGAGAGAATATTCACACTCAGCTGAAATGTAGCTGCTGTTGGAAATAGCTAAAGGAGGGTCCCCATCCTTTCAAGAAGTAATCCACAACCTTCACACAAAAGATCTGCCTGTCAACATGCAATGGCTCAAAACAAACTTGTCACCAAGTACACAGCTGCTATGTACTAAGGGGAAAATATGGGGAATTGTGATCAGAAGAACGGAATTCCATGGCTGGAGGAGGACACAGTTAAGGGACCAACCTCAGTGACCAAAGGCCAGAGAGCAAAAGGTACATTTAAACTTGTGTTAATCACTCAGTCGTGTCTGACTCTTTGCAACCCTGTGGACTGTAGCCCACCAGGCTCCTCTGTCCATGGAATTCTCTAGGCAAGAATACTGGAGTACGTAGCCATTCCCTTCTCCAGGGGCTCTCTTCCTGACCCAGTGATTGAACCTGGGTCTCTTGCATTGCAGGCAGATTCTTTACTATCTGAGCCATCGGGAAAACTACATTTAAGTGTAATGGTACACAACCCCTTACATTCTAAGTGCCTCCCTCTGTATCTAACATTGTACGTGGCTCTACAGGAGTCATCGCATAGGGACAGTGCTGAGTCATCGCATAGGGACAGTGCTGAGTCATCGCATAGGGACAGTGCTGAGTCATCAAGCCTTCTCCCAGGAGCTACTGCACATGCAGTTGGCATTTGTGCTCTTATTATCATAAGGAATGAATCCTATTTCAGCATTCCAATTCAATGGGCCACAATTGGAGAATGAAGGGAGAATTTCGGGAGGCAGTCCTGACCCCATGACTCATAGTCAAGTGAGCACTATTTAATTGAATTACCAGTTGAATAAAAATTACTTTAGGAAATGAACTATAAAATCCAGATCAAGTTGTAACATCATTATTAACATCACTACTAGGAAGTACTAGGGACCTTGAAAATATGATCTTGAGTGCTTGCCAGAATTCTACAAAGTAGGTAAGCCTCACAAGAACCTTCCCTACCTGCACTGAACATTGTATCCATTTCTAGGGTTAGCTGAGTGAGTGATGATAGAGTGAGTGATAATTCAGCAAAGCCATCCAATGTAGTATGTAGCATAGTGATCAAGCACATAGTAGGAGCTCTATAAATGTTGGCTGAATTTAAGAATCAATGCATTGATTACAAATTAATAATCAGTTACCCGATACGTCTGTGAAAATTAATCAGTCACATAAAATACATTAAGGGGGGGAGTCATGATTGGACTACAAGGAGATCAAACCAGTCAATCCTAAAGGAAATCAACCCTGAATAATCATTGGAAGGACTGATGCTGAAGCTGAAACTCCAATACTTTGGCCACCTCACGCGAAGAGCCGACTCATTAGGAAAGACCCTGATGCTGGGAAAGATTGAAGGCAGGAGAAGAAGGGGACGACAGAGGATGAGATGGTTGGATGGCATCACCAACTCAATGGACATGAATTTGAGCAAGCTCCAGAAGATGGTGTAGGACATGGAAGCCTGGCACGCTGCAGTCCATGGGGTCATAAAGAGTCGGACATGACTGAGCAACTGAACAACATGATTAAATGAATCAATGGTAATTTTGATCAAGAGGCTAATGACAACCACTCTCAAACACCCAAATGTGCTTTAAGCTATAATCAAATAGTCTCCTTTTTTTTGCTTCTGCATTTTCTCTGTTTAAGTCTAGATCCTGGCACCTGTGAGCCAGGATTCCTAAACACTTCTGGTTTGGCACTGCCCCATTCAAAACAATTTTTGCTCAAATAAACTCTTTAAAAAAATTTAAGTAGTGATTTTGAATAAGAAAATGAGACATTCTTTGATACCCAGCCTACCCTTTCTATTCGAATAAATCAATCTGCGCCAAAACCAAGGAGACAAATAATAGATGAATGTCCTTTATTTTGTTCATGACTATACTTTGTGTCCCTCTTGTGGTTAGGTGGAGCCAGGCACAATGACTTCAGTGAGTTTTTGAGTTGAGGTGCCTCATGCTGGTTCTGCACAAAAGCACTTAACCCCTTAGAGTGGACTGGCTCTGCACAAAAGCACTTGATCCCTCTGAGCTTGCTTTCCCCTCAAGCATGGCAGTGGGCAACATCTGAGATGCTGGCTACTCCATCAACCTGTATCCCTGAGTGAGGATGGTCGGCAGAGTGCCTGGTCAACCCATAATGGACACACAGTGTGAATAAGAAATGAATCTTTGTTCTTTAACCCCTGACACTGTTATGGTAGCACATCTTATTCCAGACCAATTGATAAAAGGAATACAATTCCAGGATGCTAGTTTCCACAAAACAACAATGAGCCATGATCACATCAAAGCTCAAACTCACAGTTTCTGAATTTTGCTCACCTCCATCCCAGACCATCTTCTAATCTTCCTTTATTATTACCCTTACTCTAATTGGTTTATTAATTGCACAAGAATTTTTAAAATTCTGCTCTCTGCAACAGGCTGTGATCAGCGCTGGGAATAAAAGGGAGAGAAGGCAATTTATGTCCCAAAGAAAAGCAATGCATGTTCTAAATGAGATTACATTTAGAGCTCAGCTCGACAGATGTGAAACAGACCCAAAAATTGTCCTGAGCCTCTCCTTCCTTGTGTTTGATCTGTTTCTATGGACTGGTGTCAGAAATCTCTTAACCACAGAAGCCCTTTTTGCTTTCTTTTCCTTCAGGTCTTGACAAGATGCCTGGTGGGTCAGATGAGTCATTGTTTGGCAATCTAAGAATTGTCAGTTGTACTTTCATCTTTCATATTTTTCTGTCAAGAGGCAGCATTCAACAGAACTGTATATTTTCTGCCACATAGTAACAACAAGGATGGTGACTGACGAGAGTTAAATCCCTATGGACTATTCACTTTAGTTAAAATTTCATCAGCATCTTGGAACATCCCCTGTCCAACACGTCTCAGGGGAAAGATAAGAAATATTATTTTACTTCTGTTTGATTTTAAAAGATTAAGTCTGTTGACCTTGGTCCCTGATCACCATTCATAAACAAATACATGGATTGTCATAGAGTCTCAGGATGGTAGGAAGATGATTCCTTTTAAAAATCTGACACTAGCTATGGGCTTTATCTCTGGTCGTTTATCATCTTAAGTGTATGCTTTCCCCTTCTACTATCAGAAAAGCATTTATCAGCCATGCAGACAGGCTCAAAGCAAACTGGAAGCCCACTATGTTTATTTTTTGCTCTGAAAAAAAATCTCATCAGCTTCCTATTCTTGTCAGAATTATGAAGATAAAGCTTTGATGTGCATGATTTGAAAAAATGACATTCACTGTAAGGTAATATTAGGGTCTGACTTTCAAGTATTATACATTTACTTCTTTATTGTTTTAAGGCAATGCTAGTGATTAACTGCTCAAATCACGTAGCTAATTTCACCATTCCCATATTTTCTCATTTCCTCACTGTCCTCTGTCCTTGTTCTTCTCCAATCCTGACAAATAATAAAATTATATTCCAGTCAAGAGTGAAATAGTCACAGGTATAGCCACTGAATGGGAACAAACTGGTTCATCTAACAAATACCTTTGAGTCCTGACTTCATACTAGATGCTGGTATAGATTCTGAAAATAGAGCAATAAAGTCCAGTAGAGGAGGCCATACTCTCACATGTCAATGGAGAGACAATAATCAATAATATCAGTTCAAATAAATGCTGTGAAGAAAATGAAATAGAGTTACAGGATAGAGTGATGGGAGAGCTGGGCTTACCAAAGAACACTTCTCTAGAAAGGTTAAGTTTGCATCAAATTCCAAGTGAAAAGAAGCCAAAGAGTTGAGGAAAGAGACATCTAGAAAGAAGGACCAGGAGGTTCAACAAGGAGCTTGGAGTGAGAAAGAGCTTAGCCCATTCAAAGAAGAGAAAGCAGACCTTACTAGATGGAGACAAGGGAGAAAGGGAAGGCAGAGGCCAGCTCAAGATGAGCCACAGAGTTCAAGGTAAAGCCCTTGGATTTTGTTTCAAATCCAGTGAAAAGTTATTGGAAGACTTTAATAGAAGAGTGACATTAAATGTAGATATGCAAATATCAGTCCAATCATCTGACAAAATCAGTCAGATCTTTCCACTTTCAAACACGATGCTAGATCTACCAATTCTACAAAGAAAGTATGGGGATATCCCCCAAGTCCAGGGGGGAAAACTCCTGAGTTCCCACCTTTCATTAGTGCTCCAAAGCTCACACTTGCCACCAACCAACAGGCTCAGGAGGAATATGCACCTGTCTTTTCAGAAAGCCCACCCTATTGGGATGTCCTATTGAGCTACTTCCTAAATTCTTACTATACCAATGTGATGTGTTACTCGAGCCAGGATCAATCAGAAGACAAACGTCAGCTGCTATGTGGAGGATGGTCAGGCGGGGAAAACTGGAAGCTAGGGGCACAGGGTATCTTACCAACTCTGGTCCAGCATTACATGGGCTTGTATGAAACTTCCTTAGATGGCACTGGAAAAATAATCAGCTTGCTGTAAAATATTAAATTTAATTTGTATTAAAATATATAATAAAATATAAAGCATTAAATATATTATTAAATATTACTGAATTTTATAACATGTTTCATTCTGATCCTAATAGTCTTTCATAAAACCTTAAAAGATTTTCTGCCATGGGATCAAGTGAAATGTCACTTTTTTTCTTAAGCAAAAAGATAAAATTTATGAACCATGCATATGCCAGTTCTGTGAGATGCCATCTTGATTAAAATGTGCTTAAATTTGCTTTCAACTTGGCAGAGCTCCATGGGTGCTTAGACATTAAAACAGCTGGCATTTCTGTCAAGAAGTTTTGTATTTCTTTTTAGAAATGCAGATTAAATTGAGTTACTTTAAAATCCCCACTCTTGAAATCAATATATACAGATCAGGTCTATTCTCAAAAACAAGAAAGTTTTATTCCCATCCCTCTCTTTTTACTGCCAATCCTAAACTCTTCTGTAAGCCCACGAGGACCTCATTGAAAAGTCTTGAGAGACTTGCTTTAATCAGGAAGCAGTAGGCTAATAATTATTTTTTTAATAGCCACCAATAATGCCTACTTCCCATGTGGCACAGTGGTAAAGAATCTACCTGCCAATGCAGGAGATGCAGGAGACATGGGTTTTATCCCTGGGTCAGGAAGATCCCCTAGAGAAGGAAATAGCAACCCACTCCAGTATCCTTGCCTGGGAAATCCCATGGAGAGAGGAGTTTGGCAGGCTACATACAGTCTATGGGGTCACACAGAGTCGGACTTAACCAAGCACGATCATGAAAAATGCCTATCCTCCAAAATGCAGAGGGATGATTAGATGATATCTCTACTTCAAAATTCACTAAAAGTAGAGAAGTTTCCCATTCAACTACAAGATGATACTGGACACCCTTCTAAGGACACATGTACATTCCTTAGAGGCAGAGATCACAAACTGACAACCAAACACCTAATGTGATCAACCTATTTTCCCCATGTCAACGGGTAGCAACAAGTCTCACAATGTTAGCATAGTATTTTTAAACAGTTGAATTAATTGGCTGTCAATATTTAAAACTCAGGAGATTTTACGACTTTATTTTCAGCTCATTTGAAAAAAAAGTCAAAAGATCTGAAACTTCTACAGGTACACATGCTTGCTCTTCAGCAAGACAACAATCCCCAGATGGTGAGTAATGGACACTCTCCATGGGTGGAGAAATATTTGATTTGCTACGACTCTACCATGTCCTATTACATTGTAATCCCTCCCTAAACCATTCACTTACAACACCTAGTTGTTGTAAGTGCAAACCGTCTTTCGTAATGAAGAGACGGATTGGATGCATATATGGATGTATGGATGGATGGGCGGGTGGACAGAATGCAATTAAGCCCCAAATTATGCAGCTTGCTGAACAGTAAATTTTTATAGCAAGCACTGTTTTGAACCAAATACACCAAGGTTCCAAGACTTCCCCAAAATTAGAATTTTGAATTCCTCAGGCTAACCCAACTGAATAATAGACTTAAATAGTTGAGACTAAGACTCTAACTACTTCTGGATCTAGACCAGACCGTTTCTGCCTGCTTTTCAAAACAGGAGACCTTGGGGGTGATCATGGCCATTCGCTAGCCCACATGGCACCTTTGTGGAAAAAGTTCCCCTTCCTGTGGGTTGACGCATCAATGGCTTGGCAAGCAGAGTAGGACTTCCTTTTCACTGCACTCAACTCCCACACCAGCCCAATTGTACGGTGATTAATCTGCACAGATATAGGCAGCACCACAGCCCTGGAAGTGAACTTTACACAAACCACAAATGAAATCAACATGCAAATGAAATTCAACCAGAGAGATGCACCTGATAAATCAAGAGATTAAAGGGACATGAAGATCTGTGTGTGCTTTCACTGGTAAGCTGGATGTTTAATCTCTCAGATGAAACAGATCTTAAAACTTTTGAAAAAGGGAAATAAATGAACACTACCCCAGGCCAAGAGAGCTGAAGATCAAAGCACTCTACCTAATCTCCAAGATCATTCTGTCCTGATGAACAGGTCTCCTACATGGGTAGATACACACACTCTATTCAGAAAACCAGTTTTTATTTATTGGGGGTAAAAATAATTTACAAGAATTTTTTCACTTTACTATTTTTGAAGTATAGTCAAATTTACAATGTTGCAGGTGTACAGCAAAGTGATTCTGTTATTATACACACATATTTATATGTATATTCAGATTCTTTCCCACTATAGGTTATTATAAGATATAGTTCCCTGTGCTATACAGTAGGTTCTTGCTGTTTATCTATTTTGTATATAGTAGTGTATTTATGTTAATCCCAAATTCCTAATTTACCTCCCCCTTTTTCCCCTTTGGTATCATAAATTTGTTTTCTATGTCTTGTGAGTCTATTTATGTCTTGTAAATAAGTTTATTTGTATCATTTTTTCAGATTCCACAAATAAATAATACCAGATGATATCTGTCTTTCTTTTTCTCACTTACTTCACTTAGTGTGATAATCTCTAGGTCCATCCATGTTGTTTCAAATGTCATTTCACTCCTTTTATGGCTAAGTAATATTCCATCATGTGTGTATGTGTATATATATAGACACACATATACATGACATCACCTTTATCAATTCATCTGTTGATGAACATTTAAGGTTGCTTCCATGTCTTGGCTATTGTACATAGTGCTTGAGAGCATGTATCTTTTCAGATTAGAGTCTTTGCCTTCTCCAGATATACGCCCAGGCATAGGATTGCAGGGTCATGTGGTAGCTCTAGTTTTAGTTTTTTAAGGAACCTCCATACTGTTGTTCATAGTGGCTGCACCAGTTTGCATTCCCACCAGCAGTGCATGAGGGTTCCCTTTTCTCCACATCCTCTCCAACATTTATTGTTTGTAGACTTTTTGATGATGGCCATTCTGCCTGGTATGAGTGGGTACTTCTTTACAGTCTTGATTTGCATTTCTCTAATAATTAGCAATTTTGGCCATCTTATGTCTTCTTTAGAGAAATGCCTATTTAGGTCTTCTGCTCATTTTGGGCTTTTATAAGAATTTTGTATCAATAAGAAGTCTATATCAAATGAAAACTTTGAAAATACAATTTTTTTTTCCATCTTAAATAGCCCATTCAAGGTAATTTTTTCCTACTCCTTAATGGAACATGAATTTCAACACTTTGTGCCAGTCTTACTTCCCTGCAATTTCCCCTGCCCTAACTCACTGTTCAATTTTGTGTTTCTGGTGCCTGCTGAGACCGTGATACTCTGAGCTTTCAGTGGGAGTCCTGACGGCCTTGCTCATCAAGTTTGTCAGTACAGTCTTCTGTACTTTTTGAATCTGAAGAATAAGCACTTAACACAGAAGGGATATTTTCCCAGTCCAGTGGAAGTAACAAATGTCAAGTATCCCTTCGACTCTCCTAGAGGAATCATCAGGGCTAAGCCTCCAGCCCCAAGATGACCTCGTGCTTCCACTTGACCTGACATAGCTGCCCTGACCTAGAAGGAGGTTAAGAAAAGCCCTGCCCTCTCCAGAGAAAATACTTTTGAATAATGTATGTCATCACTGAATGTTCTTTTTCAGATCTTATAGATAGTGGAAATGAAAGAAGCATTATGTAGAAAGAAATTCATTTTGCATCTCTGAAATATCTTTGATCTTCTCCCATTCCCTGGTTTTACCCAAGGACAAAACATTTGCAAACATTTCAAAATGTAGTCATGTAATTTTCCCTTTCATAAAATAACAGTAATAATAAAGTTGTCTTCATCTAACATAAAAGTGTTATACCCTTCTCCTAAAGAGAGCTGGTGTTCTGTTTCAATTTACAGGGACAAAGATGTGACTTCATATTCCTTCATATGCGACAATGTTGGAAAGGCATTGTAGTTGTCCGGGGTTCTCACTGTAGCCCCTAGGACACAGTACATGAGATGGTTGAATAGTAAGGTTCTGGGCATTGCCATCTTGAGAGGTACTTAGAGGAGTTTCACAGGGAACATCATGACCTATGTTGGCTGGTGGTGGGGGCGGGTAGCAGGACATGTTGGCGGCGGGGGGTCCCTTTTTTCCTTCTCCCAAAATCTCACTTTAATACATTAACTAGGAATTCCCACAGCCACCTACTGGTACTCGGGAGGAGGTATCCTTCCCTAGCTCTGCCATTCCTCCATTTTCCATTATGGGTAGAGAAAAGGATTATCTGCTTGTTGGGTCCCCCTCTTCCTCAATCTCTCTTTCTCTCTCCTTCCCTCGCTCCCTCCTTCTCAATATCTGGACCACTCCATCCCACCCTCTCCATCACCCTCTCTCTGTCTTCTTCCTCTCTCCTCCTCCTCTTTCCATGCCTCTTTCTTCCTCCTTCTAGCTATCTGTAACTCTTCTCCCCTCTACTTTTCACCCTCCCTTTCACCATGAACTACCATCCTGAAATCACAGATGTTCTTCTGTTCTCCTTATTTAAATCCACAGGGGCAGAACTAGCTGCTTGGGGACAGAGAAAGTAAGTCCACTGTGAGGAAAAATGGTGGGAAGCCCATTGGGCCCAGCTCCATAACGAAGATGTGTCAGGATTAAAGAAGAGATTCTTTATGATATTTAAATGGGCTCTTCAAAGCTCTCAAACTTTTTGGGCAACTCAATAGAAGTAAATAAATGGGTTTTAACAAGATAGACCAAAGGGTAATTATACACAATGAAATTTCCTCACCTATTTATATATATCTGTCCAGGTGATTTTGAGGGATCATAAAATGAGGGGCAGTGATCATCAGATTCTCAAATGACAACTGTGAACTAAAACAGTCCAATGTATTACTTATGGAGGATGTTTTCTTGTTTTTTTTTTTAAAATTTGGTTTGGCTGTAATGTTGGCCATGCCACAATGGCATGTGAGGTTTTAATTTCCTGACCAGTGATCAAATCTGCACTTCCTGCAGTGAAAGCACAAAGTCTTAAACACTGGACCACCAGAGAAGTCCCTGGAGAATGTTCTAATATAGATTTTATGTTTATAGTCATTGTGACTTACGTCCTGACTTTTTAATGATAACTGTACATACTATGATGCATTAAATCCCTTTGCACATACATTGCTATTCCTCGTGGTTCAGTTGGTAAGAATCTGCCCGAAGTGCAGAAGACCCGGATTCAATACTTGGGTCAGGAAGATCCCCTGGAGAAGGGCATGGTAACCCACTCCAGTATTCCATGGACAGAGGAGCCTGGCGGGCTACAGTCTATGAGATCACAAAAAGTTGGACACGACTATGCGACTAACACTTTCACTTCACTTTTCACTTCCACTTTATAATAGTGTAATTTTAATTCACTAACATAAATAAGTCAAAAACTTAAAAAATATATCATTCCCTGACTTCTGTGTCTTTATTTCTCTATTGGTCTAGGACACAGAGAAAGGATGGAGTGTAATTAAGCCCTCAGATTCCTAACAACTCCCACTGTTAAGAATAGAGTGCACAGACAGAAGAGTGAGTCAGCTGATTCAAGGACCAAGGAGGAAGAAAGTGAGACCTGCATGGCAGCCCATCACAGGGAAGCTGGGCCCAGTGAGAAGCAATGAGTAGCAAACACACTGCATGCCATACTGACTTCCCAACCTCATCATTGAAAAAAAAAATTCTATGTTTAACAAGGCTGAGAATTGTCTGCTTACAGTCATGAGATCCTGAAAAACGAAAGTCAAGAAAATAAGGAGGAAAAATCAGGTCAGACATGAATAGAGGCCATTCTGTTGGTAATATTCAGTTACAGGCTTTTGCCAGGATTTCAACTGGGAGGAATTAGAAGATAAAATCCAAAACCTGTCATGTAGTATTTGTACGTATCCAGTATTGTATCACTGGAGAGAACTGAGTTAATATCTGTGAGTCATCCTACCAAGAGCGGGTGGGCCAGGTAAGCAGCATCCCTAACAGAATGGAGACTTCACAAGGCTTATTCCCGCCAGAAGGGCTCTGGGTGGGGCAACCGCACATCCCCATTTACACAGGACAGTGCTGCGTCACATCTGTTGTTCAGCATAATGAGTAATAGCACATCTTTTTATTCTCAAAAGATCTCAATTTTCATGATCAATTAAAGGTCCCTTTGTTGTTGTTGTTTAGTCAATAAGTCACGTCCAACTCTTCTGCAACCCCATAGACTGTAGCCTGCCAGGATCCTCTTTCATGGGATTTCCATGCAAGAATACTGGAGTGGGTTGCCAATTTCCTTCTCCAAGGGATCTTCCCAACCCAGGAATCAAACCCATGTCTCCTGCATTGGCAGGAAGGTTCTTTTCCACTGACACAGAAGGGAAGGTCCCTTTAGGTATGTGCTATGTAATGGATTATTTGTATTCCATTACAGGTGTCCAGGGCTTCCCTGATAGCTCAGTTGGTAAAGAATCCACCTACAATGAGGGAGACCTGGGCTCAATCCCTGGGTTGGGAAGATCTCCTGGAGAAGGAAAAGGCTACCCACTCCAGTATTCTGGCCTGGAGAATTCCATGGACTGTATAGTTGCAAAGAGTCGGACATGACTGAGTGACTTTCACTTCACTTCACAGCTGTCCTAATATATGTCACAGATTGCATTCAACAGAACCTCTGGAGCTGAAGAAGAAAATGTAAATGAAACTTATTTAGAAATTATCTTCATCAACCATTAGAGATAAAATATAAGGAAAGATAGAATACAAATCAACCCAAAAAAGTAAGAAGCAATATGAGGAAAGAAAATGCAACACTGCCCTTAATTTCCTCATCCTCTGCCTTAGAGTTGGTTACCCATGATAACTGGAAAGCAATCTTAGAAATGAATATAATCCATTAAGAAAATTTTTTTAACCTTTGATTCAAGAGACAAATGGTCTTTCTATTTTAACCAAAATACCTAAGTAGCAAATAGATATTACTAACACAAAGATCTTAAACCTAGTTTTCTGAGGAAAAGAAAAAAAGGTACTTTCAGCATATACATAAGAAAGAATTGTCCTCCTTTTAAAGCCACATGGGGAACTTAACTGTTACATTTCTCTTGCTAGGAGACCACAGACCAGAAAAAGCCAGGTTCAAGCTCACAACTAGAGCAAAATCTTTTACATCACCTACAAGTTGCTTAACATGGTAATGCAGCTATCAGTTTCCCTATACAGAGGTCTAGAGCCTAGTTAACAAGCAAAAATGAGATAAGGTCAAAATATGAGCTGTCAGGGTCTCCACTATATCCACTTTGAATTAAACTACTGACTCCTCCCCATGTTGCACTATGAAAATGGCTTGACTCATGAAACAGGACAGGACATAGTCACACAGATGATGAATATTCTATATTCAGTCCCATAACAGCTACACAGCAGATTCATCATATCAAGATGCTCTCTACATCCATTATCTAGAAAGGTAGTAATTCTTCCTCTTCCATCACAACCATCATGTCCCGAATTTCTCCCAGTCCCCCGCATCCAATATAACTGAGGACACATTCAATAATTCGATCTTTTCTGCTGAATGCACTTGTCAACAATTTCAATACTGCCCTGTCATGATTCCCGCCTTCCCTCCAGGCCATATGTTCTTTTTTTTTTCCTGTATTGAAATAAAATATAAGCACAGAGAAGGACAATGGATTTTCACAACATTTTTAAAATTAGAACACTGCAGCATCTAGAGGCCCCCTCTTACGTTGCATCTCAGTTATCTTTTCCCCTTAAAGTTAATCACGATCCTGAATCCTGAGGCCAAAGGTCTGTTCCTAAGCATCATATGAACAAAATCATGTAGCATACGCGCTTTGGGTGGGCTTCTTTTCTCCACACCGTGTTCTTGAGATTCATCCATATTGTGTGTGACTGTCTCTCATTCCTCTGTATTGCTGTATGGTAAGTTATGTTTTGACTATACCACAAATTAGTGAGCTGCTTTCATTTTTTGCTATTACAAATAATGTTACTATGAGCATTCTTGCACATGTCTTTCGGTGGTCTAATGTACAGAGTTTTGCTAGATATGCACCTAGGAATTGAAATCTTAGACTCTAGGTTATTATATATGCTCTTTCACAGATATTGAAAAGCTTCCCAAAGTGAATCTACTAATTTATACTCATACCAGCAGGGTTTCTATTGCCTCTCATTCTCAGTGGTGCATGCTAAGTCATTTCAGTTGTGTCTGACTTTTTTGCAATCCTGTGGACTGTAGCCCACCAGTCTCCTCTGTCCATGGGATTCTCCAGGCAAGAATACTGGAGTGGGTAGCCATGCCTTTCTCTAGGGGATCTTCCCCACTCAGGGATCGAACCCACGTCTCTTATGTCTTCTACATAGGCAGGCAGGTTCTTTACCACTAGCGCCACCTGGGAAGCTGTCAGTCATTTCCATTTTAGCCAATCTGATGGATGTAGTAGTACAGCATCAATGTGGTACTGTGGATGTAATTTAAATTTCCTAGAGACTGGTGAGGTTGAACTACTCAGATTTCCTTGTTTGTTTGTTTGTTTTTGTCTATGCTGGGTCTGCACTGCTGTGCAGGCTTTCCTCTAGTTGCAGTGAACAGGGGCTACTCTCTGGTCGCAGTGCACGAGCTTCTCATTGCTGTGACCGCCCTTGTTGTGGAGCATGGGCTCTAGGCTCACAGGCTTCAGTTGCAGCACATGGGCTCAATTGTTGTGGCTCCCAGGCTCTAGAACACAGGCTCGGTAGCGGTGATGGATGGTCTTAGTTAACCCTAGGCATGTGGGATCCTTCTGGATCAGGAATCAAACCCATGTCTCCTGCATGGGTGGATTCTTTACCACTGAGCCAGCAGGGAAGCCCGCACCCATATTTCTTCACATTTGAGCTTTTACTTAGCCAATGGTCAATCTCAGTCATTCAGCTCCTCTCGGTTAAACTTATGAAGGATGCTGCCATAAGAACCAAGGGGGTGTACACACATTCCACTCAAAGCCATCCTGCTTGTTGGCCTTTGTCACTGTCCACCAAACATTCCCACATCAAGACTCAACCACCTAGTGGAGGCCAGCCTCCTCTCTCCTGAAGTAATCCAGTCAGACACACGCTTCATTACAAACCTACCTGTGAGCTCCCCACATAATCTTACTTCGCAGTAAAGAAAGTGTGCCGAGTTCTCTTTGCCACTTAGTATCTATATGGCCAAGTGCAAGTCATTTGACCTCTTTTGGACTCAGGTTTCTTACGTGGAAGTGAGAGCATTGCTTACCTCACAAAATTGTTACAAGAATTAAAGGACTGTGAGCTTTAAATCCCTTCTTCAATGTCTAGTAGGTATTTTGCACTTGGTAAATATTATTTTTTTCCATATCCTTTTATCTCTCCACCGTTATTAACCTCCTCCTTTTACTTTATTAAGGAGGAGAAGGGAAAAAACCTTTGGCTTCTGCAATCAAGCCTGATGCTGATTCTTGACTAGCTTAATTATTAATTTCCCTGTATCACCGTACTCCAGTACTCTTGCCTGGAAAATCCCATGGACAGAGGAGCCTGGTAGGCTGCAGTCCATGAGGTTGCTAAGAGTCGGACACGACTGAGTGACTTCACTTTCACTTTTCACTTTCATGCATTGGAGAAGGAAATGGCAGCCCACTCCAGTGTTCTTGCCTAGAGAATCCCAGGGACGGGGGAGCCTGGTGGGCTGCCGTCTATGGGGTCGCACAGAGTCGGACACGACTGAAGCGACTTAGCAGCTTAGCAGCATCACCGTACACTCTAAAAGGGATCTGGTTGGTTGGTTAGTTGTTGGTTTTTAAACAGTCTTGAGTTAAATATTAGAATAATTTACACTAAAATTTCAAACTTTGGTGCTGCTCTGAAAGAACTTGGAAGATCTGGCAACACTGCTCACGTTTCCTCACAGCAACAGATCACCTGGAAATGAGCAGCCACTGCCCCTCCTTGCTCCCCAAGCCTGGCCATGAACTCTCTGGTTAGCCACACTCCTCTCCCTTCCCTCTTTTCCATCAGGCTGGTCTCATGCATTTATACCACCTCACTAACTGACAGTGTTTCAGTTTTCTACCTCTTCTCTAGATTCTTAAAGAACAAAATGACAGCTGTCTAAGATCTACCAGATACTTGCATTTAACATTGTTTCTCTTACAAGTATAGACTCCACAGTTCTCCAGATTCTTAACAACTTAAAATTGTCGGGTCTGGTTGGTTAGCCACTGGAACAGATTATCACAAACTTAGTGACTTAAAACAATACAAATGTACTGTCTTTCAGCTATGGACATCAGAGGTCCAGAATGGGTCTCGATGGCCTAAATTGGAGTTCGAAGAGCTGCATCCCTTTCTGGGGGCTCAGAAGAGAACTCGCTTTCTTTCCTTTTCTAGCTTGTGGAAGCTGCTCTTATTCTTCGGCTTATGGCCCTCTTTCTCCATCTTTAAAAGCCAGAAAGGACTGGTGGAGACTGTCTCATGCTGAGTCATACTGACACTTCCTGTTACACCACTGCCTCCCTCTTCTACTCTTGAGCCCCCATGTGATTACATTATGTATGTGAGTCGCTCAACCACATCCGACTCTTCGCAATACCATGGACTGTAGCCTGTCATGGAAATCTGTCCATGGAAATGAACATGGAAATCTTTTCTCTGTCCATGCAAATCTTCAGGCAAGAATATTGGAGTGGGCTGCCATTCCCTTTTCCAGTGGCTCTTCCCTACCCCGGGATCAAACCCGGGTCTCCTGCGTTGCAAGCAGGTTCTTTACCATCTGAGTCACCAGGGAAGCCTTCCAGATAATCTAGGACAACCTCTGCATCTCAAAGTCATCTAATTATCAACCTTAATTCCGTCTCCAACCTTAATTCCCCTTTGCCAGGTAACACAGCACATTCACAGGTTCCAGGGGTTAGGATGTGAACATCTTGAAAGTGGGGGAAGGAAGAAGGCAGATGGGCATTATTCTACCTTGCACAGCCCTCAATACTCTTAATAAGCCTTTCTTTTCTTGAAAAAATGGTTGAGCTACAATTGTTAATTTACCTAATAATGTTGCTACAGTTTCTTCAGTTCAAAAACCAAACAAAGGGATTTGTCTGATAATCTAGAGGTTAAGACTTCACCTCAATGCAGGGGTACAGGTTTGATCCCTGGTCAGGGAGCTAAGATCACCCATGCCTGCCAGCCAAAAGACCAAAACATAATACAGAAGCAATATAATAACAAATTCATAAAGACTTTTAAAATGGTCTAAATTAAAAAAAAAAAAAATCTTTGGAAAAAAACAAGCCTTCAAAATCCAAACAACTCATAGCCAACATTGTAACATTCCCATGGCAAAGCAAAGCAGTTTTCTCCTGCATGCCTATAAATTCCAACTGGCACTTTTTCTTGCTCCCCCAAAACATGATCACCTTTTTGGTCTGTTAGGAAGAATGAAGCAGATAGGGCAGAGTAAAGACGAATGACATGAGCTACAGATCCAGGTGCAATTTCACTTGGGGATTTAAAACAGAGGAAACACGAAGAAGCATATCAAAGAAACTTCTGTGTTGCCTAGGGTACCCAAGCCCTCAGCACAGCTCTGAATAAGAATTCAGTCTGAGAGCAATCCTAAACTGCTAAAGGTGCCCATGAATATTCCACCATGTTCCCTCTCCACAGTGTTTCAGATATTGCCCAGAGAAGGTCATCTGATTCACCCATGACACTGTCAGATTTAAACAGGAAAACAAATAAGACAAAGCAAGCAATATCACATGGGATACTTTCATGTATCTCTTCTCCACATAGGTAATAAGGACATTGCTTCCAGTTTACAAAACTCATTTGCTATTTCAAATCTTAAAGATTATATAACAAGCTTAAAATCAGTTGACTATATATGCATTTTCTCTATATAAACTTTGGGGAATTTTTCAGTGCACCAAATAATTTTTAAATATAGTGCATTTTGATTTCTATCTGAATTCATTTCCCAAATCACACACAAAGTTAGCTAGGTAATCAGACTCATCCTTAGGAGTCCAGCTATGAAGTTGGGAGACAGGATCCTGCCATGAGGATCATATCCTATATATAATCAGATTCTTGCTCTTCCTATTTCTAGCTAAACATTTTCAAATATTCCTAATTGCTTCTTTCTCTCTTAGACTTTATTTTCATAACACTTATGAGAGTTTTAATTAATTATCAAGCTAAGTTTTTGTTTACCTCATGAGGACAGAGACATTTCTTCTTTCTTCCAAGTTTCAGCTCTGTGCCCAGCATACAGTAGACTCACAAATGCCGCTGAATGAATAAAGCTCTTGTGTATCTTTTTAGTACACGTATTTATTCATGCCAGGCACTATTTTAAATCTTGTGCGTATATTAATTCATTAATTCTTATAACCAATTCTATTACACAGGGGCCATTATTTTCTCATTTTACAGATAAGAAAATGGGCATAGAAAGGTTCACTGATTTGTACAAAGTCACACACAGCCACTAATAACAGATAACATTGATTGAGTACTTATATGTGCCAGCAGGGCTTTGCAACCCAAGGTAACTTTGTCCAAACTACAAAAACAATGCTCCTTTAGGACAAATGAATTTATGAATTTAAACAGGCATCTGCTCCTCCAGGATGGTTAAACTCCCTCCAGGGCACGGGGGTTGTAAATCGAGAGCAGGCTCCCACCTGCACTGGCCCTCCAATCCTGAGCCTTTCAGCAGGGCCCAGCCAGCATAAAACACAGTGCACAAACACCTCACCCACAAGCTGCTCTGAGCACTAAATGGTGATTATCTCATAGCAACCCAAGAAACAGGCATTAGTGTTATCATCCCTATTTTACAGAAACAAGACCAGAGGCCCACAGAAGCACAGTGACTGCTCGGAGCTGTCCAGCTATTGAGTGACCGCGCTAGGACCCGAGCCAGGCACTGTGGTGCAAGGGCCCACACACCCACCAATACTCCCTACTGAAATTCTTACTCCTGGTTCTTGCAGCACCCTCCTATCTAGTCTCCATGCCCCCTGACTTGTCCCACAACTTAATCTACTCCTGAAACCACATGACCTTCTTAAAGGCACAAACCTGATCGTGTCTCCTTCCTGCTCAAACACTTCAAAAGCTCCCATACCCCACCCTACCCCCCAAGAAAAGTCAAGAGTCCTTCCTATGGCTAAGAAGGCTCCTTGTGATCTGACCCTGGCCACAACCTAGTGAACCCCTAACTCTCTCTCTGCCCCCACCCTGCAAACATTCTGCCCTGTGAACCTTCACACTTTTGCTGCCACCGGCCTTAGCAGAGGATTGTCTTTCCACCTGGAGCCCTTTCCTCCCCTCATTGCAGTTGATCAGCTCCTACTCATAACTCACGTCTCAGCCTAAATGTCTTCCCCAATTCATGTTCCCAGAACCCTCAGTCTAAATTAGATTCCCTAGGAGATTCTTTTATCATACCACATGTTTTCTTTACAGCAATGTCACATATATGTGTTTATGTGATCATTCAATCAAAGCCAGTTTTCCAAAATCCTAAGTATCAAGACAGCAGAGGCAATGTCTGTTTTGCTAGTTAACTGTAAACTCAGCATCTGACACACTTCCTGGTTCACACAGACAACCAAATCCTTTTGAATATCCCTGCTAGGCTCACTGTGCTTGCTCATCACCGCCCTCGTCACAATATACTGGAGCAGCCTGACTGTCTATCTTCTCCCATCAACTATAACTATGTTAGACACTAGGAGGACAAGACTCAATTTGACTTAGACCCTACTACTGAACCTCCAGGATCTAGCACGTTGCTCAGCACACTGCAAGCACTCAAACATTCCAGAGTAAATGAGCAAAGGAGCAGAAGTTCTTCGCTGTATCATCTCTGTATTATCACTGCCATAAATGACATGAATGAGCTGAAGAACAGTCCTACTCTAACCATTCTAAAGAAACAGAATCTGGATGGAGCACTGCAAAAGTTTTGGTGGGCTTCCCAGGTGGCTCAGTGGTAAGGAATCTGCCTGCAATGCAGGAGACTCAAGAGATGTGGGTTTGATCCCTGGGTCAGGGAGATCCCCTGGAGGAGGGCACACGGCAACCCACTCCAGTATTCTTGCCTGGAGAATCCTGCAGACAGAGGAACCTGGCGGGTTACAGTCCATAGGGTCACAAAGAGTCAGCCATGACTGAAGTGACTTAACGTGAAAGTTTCCAGCTTCAAAATCTGACCCAGCATGTTCCCCAGCCACAGCAGACAGGGAAGCCAACTCGGGCCTTGATGAAAAATGACCTGTCAGCTTAGTCAAAGATCTCAGGAGTGACCACTCACACAGAAAGCTCAGCATCCACTTTCAAGTCCTATAGAGACCAAAGCCACAGAACTACAAAGGATTCTCCCAGAGGGGAACTACCATGGTTATCAATAGACATATCACTCCCCATTAAAGGAAGATCTAAAAGACCCAAATCCTTCTCAATTGATAATTAAATGACTACCCATCCATCTGAAAGGAGGAAAAGGTTCATTCAAATAAAAAGAAGAAAAAGCAAATTAAAAAAAAAATTACTTAATAGCATTTTATAAGACTATAGAAGAAAAGCCATTCCTGAAAAGAATGTTTCTTCAAAGGGAAATATAAAAATCTTTTCTATATACAGAATATACATACAATGGAGGCAACATTTGGTCTCACTTTCACTTTGTTCCAAAAAGTCTCCTCACGCTTGGGAACACTGACAAGATCCTTAGGGTTCTATAAGAAGATTCTATTGTTTTGTCCACTGGCAAGTCATGATGGCTAAAGTTGTGTGTGAAGGAATTTCAGAGCAGACTTGGAGCCCATAAATATGAAGTGTGAATGGCAAAATGCCACAGACACATTGGTATTTCATTAAATTAATTATTATTAGTAAGACTATTTAATGACAACACAAATGGCCCTGGAGTTTTCCCAGTAGTGAGGGGGACATATGTTGAGTTGATCAAACTTCATCTTCTCTCTAAGTCAAGGCTAGGTCTCTCTTTCCAGACTCCACTAATTAGCTCCACACTCTAATGAGCTTCTCAGGTGGCTAAGTGGTAAAGAATCTGCCCGCCAATGCAGCTGACACAGTAGACACAGGTTCAGCCCCTGGGTCAGAAAGATCCCCTAGAGGAGGGCGTTGCAACCCACCCCAGTATTTATTCTTTTCTGAGAAATCCCATGGACACAGGAGCCTGGCAGGCTACAGTCCATGAGGTCGCAAAGAGTCAGACATGATTGAGTATGCAGGCACACTACTCTTAATCCTAATCTGTAAGGATGTAAAAATTTGCCTCCTCAATTCCTTTATTCTGTGACCACTAATCATCTCTGTCTTGCTACTCAGCATCTCATTAGTGCTGGAGTATTAATAATACCTTAACACAGATGACACTGAGCTTACTTTGCTTGGTTTATTACCTTAGTCATCTAAAAACTTAGCCCCCTTGACACAAAGTAGAAGCCTAAGTAAAATATTGCTTAAAAAGTTAAAACCAACTCGATGCTGACAGCACTCACAATGGTTTCATCAGCTCTACAGCTGTTAGGCACAGCCCGGCTGAGAGCAGACTCCCAGGGAGCAAGGAAGCCTCCCCCACGTTCACAGTCACCGCCTGGGGCCACCGAAGTCCTCTGGCTCTCCTTCCCACTAATCGGCATCACTCCCTTTTAGTAACTGAATTTGGAACAGATTTCTTTTAGAGAAGCTTTTTTAAATTGTAACCAGGAAAAAAAAAAAAACCTTAAAAATCACTCACCCAAGAAGCCGTTTTGGCTTATTTGCTGCACTGCCAGGGATTGGTTTTTATTTTTAGGAACGTTTTCATGAAGCCAGGCTTTATCTCTTTTACCAAGTGAAATAGATCCAGTTACTTTTATTCATCCTTTACTCTCAGTCTTCTATTTTTGGCCTCAAGAGCTATTTTCTCCAGTAAGAGGGGTGCTGCCCTCAAGATAACTAAAACTTAAATGGGCAAATTCAGCCAAGCCCATGGGTCCCTTCTCATGAAACCCAAAGTGGCATGAGAGCTCCATCTCATGAAGGGTCCCTGAGACACAGATATTCAAAGGAGGCTGAGTAGGTCGGTGACTTGGTGGCCCAGGACATGAAACTTACAAAAAAAGCAGACCCTAAACAACAGTTTTTTTCCCGCTGCTCTGTGATGACTTCCATATTGTATGGTCCTTTGGGTGCACAAAGATCCTCTTCAGGAGGTTTCCTTTTAATATACAAAGACCCTAGAAGGAAGGCCACTGCTATACTATTCACTACTTATGTGTTAATTAGAAGAAGACACCCTTTCTGCATATCCCACCTCAGGACTTGGCTTGTGAGAAAAGCATGAGTTGGATCTCTACCTCCCCACACTCCCCTGCCTGGCCTCTCTGTCATTGAATAGCAGTTGGGTTTCTTTGTAACACCGGAGCAACATTTATTTTTCCATTCATTCATCACATGTTTCAGGCATGACTATGAGTAAGGCACTTGTCATCCTTCTCAGTAAATGGCTGTCGTGAGCAATAGTGCCGAGGTGCTAAGATAAAATAGGCCCAGGGTTGGTGAATATTCAGGTTTAACTGGAGCACAGGAGAGCCATGAGTGGTTGAACTTAAAAAGGAGCTTACTTGACTAGTCAGTAGAAGATGGTGAATTAAGGCAATTTTAGAGAAGGGAAATAACTCACCAACACTCAGCTTTGCGGATATAGACTTGGTGATAGTCAACAGAATAGACTGGAGTGTGACAAGAGTAGGAGGAGCCTGGAGGCAGAGAGGCCAGCTAGGAAAGGTGACATTATATTATCCAAACACTCACCACCACCTGCCAAGGGAACATTATATACTCCTAATCCCTTAGCCTTAGGTCTGCCTACATGGCATTCTTTAGACAATTATATGGGAATGCATAGAAAACATGCCATTTTCAAGAAAAACTTTAAGAGCCTGTAAATGGTTCTATCACATGCTCTTTTATAATATCCCAAAGCAGAGCTGTTCCTTCAGTCTGGGTCCCAGGATGACAACCACATGGAGCAGAGCTGCAGCTGACTCAGAATGAGTAAGTACGGAGTGAGAGACCCTCCTGTGTCTGCAAGCTGCTCAGATTTGGGGACCATTATTGCCGTAGAACTTCCTAGGTTCATGGATGTGGGAAGCTAATGTACCATGAAAGCAAAGGCAATAAGGTCTTAGACTAGATGGACAGATGCAGCATGGGAGAGGAAAGGGCAGACACAATACTAATTATAACAACAACAAACCATCATCTAACATTCATTTAGTATTTATATGTCCACTCTTCTCTTAACTACATCTCATTTAATCCTCATAGAGCTAGAAACACATACCTGTTTAACACCAAAGTATGTGCTCTTACCCATTTTTGCCAGTAACCAATAAAGCCTGGTGATTGTAAGGTTAACTCAACAGAGCTGGGTTCCTCAAATCCTGCATGTTCTCAAAAATGTCCTGTCTCCAGGACTTGGCCAGCTCTTAGGAGCTGAGCTCTGAGTCCTTAGAATAGTCTGCCGGGTAAAAGTGTTATATGCCTGAAGCCTTGAGCCAAGCAGTATCAGTCTGGTCAAATAGTTTATCCTAACAGTATGATTCACAGTGAATTCCTGTCTTTTCCTGGGGATCTGGAGTCTGAACAACTGAAATAAATCACATTGGCACTGCATGTCTACATGACTGATTCCTAATAAAAACCCTGGACACCAGGGCTCAGGTGAGCTCTGCTGGTTCCCTGGTTGCACATCGCATCACACATCATTGCTCAGAGAATTAAGCACAGCCCTGCGACTCCCCTGGGAAAAAAGTTTTGGAAGCCTGTGCCTGTTTTCTCCTAGAAATCATGCCCAATGCATCTTTCCCTTTTCTCTTAATCTCTGTCCTTTTACTTCAGTAAACCATAGCCATGAGTGTACTAGCTTTTCTGAGTCGATGTCTTCTTTCAGCAGGTCATCAAGCCTAAGGGTGGTCTTGGGGTGTCATGACACAGCACAGAACATGAGACAGGCAAGTGTCAAAAGTGACCCCAAATTTTCAAGCCTAGGTGGCTCAAAAAATTCAAGAGCAGAAGTGGGACTTCTGGGCAAACATCCAGAGGAAAACGTGGTCCAAAAGGATACACGCACCCCAGTGTTCATTGCAGCACTGTTTACAATAGCCAAGGTATGGAAGCAACATAAGTGTCTATTGACAGAGGAATGGATAAAGAAGTCGTGGTATATGTGTGCAATGGAATATTACTCGGCCATAAAAAATGAAAGAATGCCATCTGCAGCAACATAGATGGATCTAGAGATTTTCATACTGAGTAAATTAAGTCAGAGAGAGATAAATACTGTATGACATCCCTCATATGTGAATTCTAAAAAGAAATGATACAAATACATAAATGTTTATGAAACAGAAACACTCACAGACTTAGAAAATGAACTTATGGACACATAGCGGGGAAGGGTGGGGGGAAGGGATAATGAGGGAGTTTGGGATTGACATGTACACGCTGCTATGTTTAAAAACTGAATAACCAACAAGGTCCTACTGCATAGCACAGGGAACTCTGCTCAATGTTATATGGCAGCCTGGATGGGAGAGGGTCTGGGGGAAAATGGCTACATGCATATGTATGGCTGAGTTTCTTTGCTATGCACCTGAAACTATCCCAACATTGCCAACAGGACACGCCAATATAAAATAAAGTTATTAAAAAAAGAGTAGAAGTGGAAAAGCCAGGAGGGATTGGTGAGCTGAGGTGGGGAGTAAAGGAGGAGGCTGAGCAGACAAGTGGAGGAAGGAAGGTAAGTTTAGCACCTGATTTACTACATCTGACTCCGATATCCAGGTAGGAATGTTTAGTGAGTGGTAGAAAATGTACAGTTGGAGTCTGTGATGGAAGTCCAGGATGGTAATACAGTTGGTAATTGAAACCACAAGAGTGAGAGAGAGTCCCGAGGAAAAGATTAGAGAAAAGGAGTGGCAAGGAGTCAAACATAAACTGCAGAGAATATAATTTGGCTGCCTTGGGAGCCAAAACCAGTGAGAAGGAGAAGCTACTTTTACCTATTTCCCATTCATCACAAAGAATGGTCTGTTTAATTTTAAATAAATTTATATTAATCCAGGGTTTTGTTGATATATAAATAGCAGTAAAAAAAAATCAGCAGTATTGATTTTCTCATAGTATCTTCATTTTCAAAGGCATTTAAAACCCTGCTTCATGAGCAAAGCATCTGGGCGTGACTATGATGCTGTTGATAATCCAAATAAACTGGGGCAAAGGGAAGCCCCAGCCATCCATGATACTCCATCATGTATCTGTGCAGCTGCCACCAGGGCTATTTTTATGTGTTAATTTACGTTAAAAATTATTTTTTTTAATTGGGTCCAAAAAAAAGAAAATGATAAAGCCAGTTCAGGGCCTGTGAAACAGAGGCTTCTTTTCACTTAACACAGCACTCTCTATTTTTCTGCATTTCCCTCCAACAGCAAACAGAGCAAGAGGCCAAGAGCATCAGGCTCAACTCTGACCTTTCACTTTTTCTTCTTCTCCTTTCAGGTAGGATTTTTTCTTCTATTCCACCATGCTTTTAGGTCCCATAATCTTCTTACTGAGGCATCAGAAAACAAATCTGCTAAAATCTTCCTTTTTTTATTTTTACCCTTTTTTTTTTTTTTGCTTGAGAATGCACATACACAGCTACTTTTAGGAGAGAATAACAAATTGTTCCTAGGACCTCATAACAGACAACAAACGCTAAGGAAATCTCAGCTTCTTATGCTGCCCGTGATGGAGAACTCTGTTCCATCACCTCAGACTCAAGTTGTTGGGAAAGCCATTGACGTATAACATCCAAACCAGTGTCTCAAAAGCTCCCCCGTGTGTGCATATGAAAAATAACTCATCAAAGGAAAAATGCACTGGATTAAGGGCAAAACTAGAAAAGGGACCAATTTTCAGACCTCAAAAATGTGTTAAGATACAAGAAAACAGCACATCATATAATTATTACTTTATTTTCATGTCGTATTTATGATGTAAAAGAATAATTACTTTAAGTGGGCTGGTTTTATATAGATTATAGCATTAACAAATAAAATGGATGCATGAAAATGTTTTGATTTTTCTATAAAAGGGATTTTAAAATGCCAAAAATGAAAAATCACTGGATATACACAAAAAGAAAAGATAAGCTATCCAAAGAGAACACAAGCAATTGATCTGAGCATTTCAGCCCAAGAAAGGAATTGTGTGAAAGTAAACCAAAACTTTTCACACAACTTTTCACACTTTTCATAAAGCCTAGTGGCAAGGTTTTCAGATTTCCCTTTTTGCCCGTTTATCTTTCCCTCAGGGAAAAACAGGGTATAGCTAAGACCACTAATGTAAATCAGCAACCTCCTCCCTCCACCCCCAAGCAAATGGCAGGCTTCCAGAATATTAAAGCCAAGACTGGCAAAGGTTTTGTCTTCCAACCTCCATCTTTTACAAATGAAGAAAAGTGAGCTCAGAGAAATGAGTGGAGTTGACAGAAAAAACTGAGAATAGACCCTTACTCTTTTGTTTTCTAGTCCAACCATTATTCCTTTACATCATGCTGTCTCCCGATTTTTAACAACAGAAACGGATAATACGTAGGAAAAACACTAATAAATAGTATTTCAATACTAAAAGGTACTAAGCACTTAGTCTGTGCCACACATGGTTTTAAGTACACTACTAGAATTAACTCAATTGTCCTGAGAGAAACATTCTGAGGTTATATTACCTCAGAATGTCACCTCCACTTTACAGATGGGGAAACTGAGGCACAGAGAAGTACCTCCCCAGGGATCTTAGAAAGTCATAGGGGAATCGTTCTAATACTTACCCAGTCTAATCATAGAGATTAAATCCTTAATCACAAGTAACTAAATAAGACACAGAAAGTATGACTGTTATTCAAAATTCAACAGGGCACCAGCTATAAAATTAAACTTTGTTTTGCTTTGTTTTTTAAACAGGAGTGCATGCATGCTCAGTCGCTCAGTTGTGTCTGACTCTTTTGTGACCCCATGGCCTGTAGCCTGACAGGCTCCTCTGTCCATGTGATTATCCCATCAAGAAGACTGGGGAGGGTTTTCATTTCCTACTCCAGGAGCTCTTCCCAACCTAGGGATGGAACCCACATCCCCTGCAGCTCCTGCATTGGCAGGTGGGCTCTTTACCACTGAGTCACCTGGGAAGCTCCTTGAACAGGAGTAGGACCAACTTAAAAAACATAATAATAACAGCTAGCTTAGAAGGAAAAATCTTGCCCAATTAGAACAATAAACTTGAAGCTTTGTAAGTCTCCGATTTTATACAAATCATCTAAATAGAGGGTTGTATCCTTTGGCATGCTAACTGAAATCATGTTTACCTAGAATTAGAAAGTATGCTCATCTATTTATACTCTTCTAGGCATTTCTAACTGAAACTCCAGTACTTTGGCCACCGCATGCGAAGACTTGACTCATTGGAAAAGACTCTGATGCTGGGAGGGATTGGGGGCAGGAGGAGAAGGGGACAACAGACGATGAGATGGCTGGATGGCATCACTGATTCGATGGACGTGAGTCTCAGTGAACTCCAGGAGTTGGTGATGGACAGGGAGGCCTGGTGTGCTGCGATTCATGGGGTCACAAAGAGTCGGACACAACTGAGCGACTGAACTGAACTGAACTGAACTGAGGCATTTCTTGTTGAACCTATTTTCCAAGTGATAAAATTAGATTTCTTAAGGGGGGAAACCCCTCCTGCTTCTCTAACTGATCCAAATTAATACCAACTTCCTAAAGATACCACTGACCACCCAGTGTCTACATCCAATGGAAATGTGCAGGCTTACCTCATGGAAGCTCTTCATTGTTTTCTCCCTCTCTTAGTTTCTGCAACATCGCTCTCTTGGCCCTTGCCTGGTCTTTTACTCCTCTTTAGCAGGTCCTCCTCACCCATATGCTTGGCAAGGCTTGGCATGTATTCCCAGGGTTCTGTCCTTGCTGGGTTTTCCCCACAGCCCCTGCCCACACTCATACCATAGCTTCCCATGCTACTTAGGAAATGATGCCTGTTTTCAATGCTGGGGTTTCCAAGCTGCTTCTTTCCTCTAAGCTTCACACTGTCTGTGGCAATTCTTCAAACTCGACATAATCAAATCCAAATTCCTTATATGTCACCAAAAATTCTATTTTCCAGCCTGTGGTCCTTATCTTGCTTAATAGAGTTCCCCAGTTCACAAGCCCAAACCATGAGTCACCTGAGACTCCCTCCCTTCTTCTCACGATACATCCAGCAAAGCTGTAATTTCTACAAATTGTACTTTCTAAATTGCTCTTGAATCCTCCCCTCTTACCTTCGTGTTCATGAAAACCATGTAGAGTCTATCTGCATGACCGTATCTCTCCCCATCTCCCAAAACACTGGCTTAGGTTGGGTTCCATAAGAAACAGACTCTAAGCTAAGAATTTAAGTGCAAATATTATTGAAGAGACCCCAGGGAGCAAGTGTAAGGGGCGTGGAAGAACAGCAGGGGCGAGAAGAAATACTGATGTGAAAATGATCAGATCACTGCTGTGAGCAGTGGGGCTCCATCCAGTGGGGACCTCCAGGACACCCAAGGATGAACTGCAGTTTTGCCCCACTCAGGGGCCAGGAAGCTGGGACATTTATCCATCATTGTCTCAGGGCTGCTACCAAGGGGGTTAACTCCCCCTCATTGGGCCTGCCTCCTTGGAGTCTAGCAAACTTCCAGTCACTGTTGGCTTGCGTGGGAACCATGGCTGCCGAGGGACTCTGAGAAATCCTGGGAGGCTCCCAGAGGCTTTAGAAAGACTCCAGGTGCCTCTGCACAGCCTACCAGACATTCCATGCTCGTCTCCTTCTTTCTTCTTTCGTCATTTCCCACGTGCTCTAGCCTTACCAACCTCCCAAAGGTTCCCAAAACACACAAGGCCATTGTCACCTCTGTGTTTTGGACTTACTAGTCCCTCTTCCCAGACCACCTCTACCTCTCAAGCCTCTTCCCCTCCATCTGAAATACCACCACTTTTTGACAGGATACAGCTCACATATCCCGCCCCATCTCAAGATCTCAAGCTTCCCCTCAATTTCCTGCCCCTAAGTCGAACACTTGCATCCATGCCACTGCCATGCCTTGTCAAACTGCCTCCCTCATCAAACCGCATGGTAGTTGCTGGTTGTGGTTGGGCCAGCCAGCTGGAGTGTGAACTCCTGACGAGTAGGGACTACGCTCGATTTCTCTCTGCTGCGCCAGCACCACGCCCAAGGCCAGGAAGGAGGAACAACTGGAAAAATACCAAATAATTCCTGAAAGGTCTGGATATCATACAGAATAAGTAATGTAAATCTCCAATTAACACAGCAAACAAAACAAAGCATAAGAAAGATGGGGGAGGGGATATAGCAATTTTCCCTTTAGTGCATGGTTTTCTTAAAAAATTGCTAGGTAGGGAGATTTTTCCTTTGTTGTTGCTGACCCCATGGACTGTAGCATGCCAGCCTTCCCTGTCCCTCACTATCTCCTGGAGTTTGTCTAAGTTCATGTCCATTGAATTGGTGATGCCATCCAACCATCTCATCCTCTGTCACCCTCTTCTCCTCCTGCCCTCAATCTTTCCCAGCATCAGGGTCTTTTCCAATGAGTCAGCTCTTCGCATCAGGTGGCCAAAGTATTGGAGCTTCAACTTCACCATCCGTCCTTCCAATGAGTATTTAGGGTTGCTTTCCTTTAGGATTGACTGGTTTGATCTCCTTGCTGTCCAAGGAACTCTCAAGAGTCTTCTCCAACACCAGAGTGAAAGCATCAATTCTTTGGTGCTCTGCCTTCTTTTATGGTACAATTCTCACATCTGTACCTGACTACTGGAAAGACCATAGCCTTGACTATACAGACTTTTATCAGCAAGGTAACGTCCTTGCTTCTTAACATACTGCCTAGGTCTGTCATAGCTTTCCTGCCAAGAAGCAATCACCTTCTAACTTTTCCTTATATATGGGCTACAAATCAATATGGTTTACTCTGCCTCAGCTTCTTTAAGTGTCTCTTTATTGGCACTGGTTTCCTTCAAGGGAAACTGGGTGCTTAAGAGACTCTGACAGGGAACCCCTGAGAAAAAATCTTCTACGTGTTCACTCATGGGTATTTTGTGAGCACATTTCAACTTTTCACACTCAGGCACTTTCAAGTGTCTGACTGTAAGTGGGCTTTACACTGAGCCTATCTTTATAGTTAGATACCCCTAGAAGGAAGAAGGGCTTCCCAGGTGGAACTGGTGGTAAAGAACCCACCTGCCAATACAGGTAGATGTAAAAGACGTGGGTTCAATCCCTGAGTCAGGAAGATCCCCTAGAGGAGGGCATGGCAACCCGCTCCAGTATTCTTGCCTGGAGAATCCCATAGACAGAGGAGCCTAACATGCTGCAGTCCATAGGGTAGCACAGAGTTGGACATGACTGAAGCAATTTAGCATGCACACACACAGAAGGAAGAAATAAGTGATATAATCACCTCCTAAGACCTACTTTACTGGCCCCTCAAGGTCACCTGCCTCTGTGCCCCAGCTGAACTGTCCCTGCAGAAGACTTCTGCCCCCTTCAATGCTGATGGGCAGAAAACCAATGCAGTGTGGGGTAGGGGTAGTCTTCCCCTCAACTTTCACTGGCCTGAATAAGGATTAAATTCATATTTTGGGGTAGGGTTTTTTTAACATATTAGTTGCTAAAAGAAGAGGTGATAAACTATTTCCAAAGGTCATTTTAGTTCAGCCCAAATTGACTCTGCCTGCATTGACGTGAAAACTAAACAAACTGCAGATATCTTTGAACTGGATCCTGTGACACAGTTTGTACTGGGCAACTGTTGTTCAAGATTTTGCTATTCACTGATCAATGCCACCACGTCTGATGGAAACTAAATTGCCTTCCATCCATATAGACGTGATTTCAGCTTTTCTCCCCCTGCCCCTCCCCATCCTTATGGTTACACAATGGAAAGGAAAACAACCACAGTGGATCTCCCTTGTTGGAGGCTATAACACTGGGTGTTCCCTTCCATCACCTGTGTTTTGGGTTTTACCCTAACCAACGTCAGGATCCTTTCATCTGAGGTGACAGAAATCTACACATAAAGTAACAATGCAATCTGTTGCAGGAGAAAGCAAAGAAGAAATTTTGGAACACCCTGCTCAGAAGTCAGGTCAGCTGTTTATATTTTATTTCATATTTCCAGATTCAGTGTAGGCAGCCAAAGAGTTGCTATTCAAAATGTTTTGCTGACCTCACAAGAACCAATGTAAATAGACTTTCTACACAATGACGCCAATGCTGAAGGCAGTTTCTGTGTTTTTATATTTTGTGAGATCTCTGTGTATACTGCTTCCAAGTCCTTGTGTTGGTGAGCAGAGTTTTGCTTTGGTGTAAACTGATACCAATTTTTGCAGCCTACTGTTTCTCCTAGTTTCTCTCCAATAACTACAGAACCAAGGAGAACAGAGTGAAAGGTCATGCTGTACTTAATTCCCCTTTTCATTCCTATACTCCTTGATTTTCTTTGCCTGGTGTCCATGTCTCAGAGTTGTTTTATGACCAATATCTTGCCCTTAAAGGTTTGGGCTACCCAATCAAGCAATCCCCAATGGATAACAGAAGCTAGCAATTAACTCAATACTCCTTAAGTACCTCTGAGGGGCAAATTACAACTTTTCTAAGCATTCACTTCCTTTTTTTTTTTTTCTCAATCTCAGCATTCCTTTGAAGAAATGAATGACTTGAACCAACAATTTACCATCCAAGAAATTGCAGTACAGAGGTTTTGCACTTTATCCTCCAACAAGGAGCAAGTCAGTGAAAGGGCCAGAACAAAGCACAAGCCTAATAACAAAGTTCGGTGTCCTTTCCCTCATCCTCCCCTATGCTTATGCCAAATTCCACTTTATAACAAACCGCGGTGGAGAGATGCTCTAGCTGAGGTCTATGTGCCTGTGGAAAAACACAGGAGGGCCTGAGACTCCTGAAACTGTACCCAAATGGTTGATATATGTGCATTTTTATGAGGAAAGAATCAATAATTCCAGAATGGCTAACAATGATTTTAATCATATGCTTCGTATTAAATATATTTGAAATAGCAAAACAATCCTATATGAGACCTGACATTTCTCTGTCCCATCTCCTAAAATGTGCCTTGTTGCAATTTTACACATACAACAAGCTACCCCAGAAGTAAGTAGGTTAAAATAACAATATGTATTTCATTTTCTCCCAATCTGAGCAGGGCTCAGCAGGCACAGCCCTCCGTTCCATGAAATGCCAACTGGGGTGACCCAACCGGCACTGGGGGATCTGCTGGCTACTGGTTCCTCTCCACGTGGGCCTGCATGGGGGAGGCTTGGCTTCCCCACAGCCTGGCAACTGCCTCAATAGACTGTAAGCAGAAACTACACCACTTCTTAAGGCCTATACTCAGAGTCAGACACAGTGTCCCTCTGCTCCAGCCTATTGGTCAAGCCATCATGAGAAGGTTCACGGGGAGGACGTGTAGACCTTACTTCTTGACAGGAAGAGCACCAAAGAATTTTGAGGCCATGATTTTAGACTGCCACATATGTCTAGGGTCATCTTTTCTCTTCCTGAAGTTTGCTCCACCACAGATCTTTGCTGTATGAGAGACCAAGCTCTGACACTTCTTACATGTCCCTCTTGCCAGGATGAGTCTGTAGGCAACGCAACCTACTACCCCAGTTGATCTGCTCCTCTCTGGTCACCCTTGGCTCCTTCTTAGCTGCAGGTGCTCACCCCTCCATTGCAAGGATCACTCGAAATACTCTGTGTAGCCTATTCCTTTAAAGAAATGCTACCCAATGGCTTTAGGGGGATAATGACTGTGGGTTCTGTCTCTAGACAGAGGGATAAAAGTTCCTCTGAGAGATTTCTATTAGATATGAGCAATGCAATGAGAAAAAAAAAGAGACTGGCCTTTCCCAGCATAAATCCGTGAACCATTGACTGGATTGAAAGCATTCCCAAGTCAGCCTGTTTACAGGCACTACCCAACCACATAACTCTTTGAAAAGCAAGAGTTATTAAGATTTTCAAGGAAATGCCAACCAGTACTTACATTTCTTGCATCACTTTCCCCCATTCTCTTCATTAAGTCAAATGACTGATCCATAAAATTGGTTATCAGCACTGAAAAATTCTCTGATACTATCTGCTTTAGGCTGCCTCAGGCAGACTTTTGGAAATGGTCTGCTTTCGCTCTGCAGTAGAGGTGATAAAAAAGGGCCACCAGCTGAGGAGAAAAAGTTCCAACTCCAGGCTTGATGAGGTTATAAGCCACTATTCAAATCAACCAAGCACTCCAGAAGTCTTTTATTAGTCTTTTTTTTTTTTTTTTTTTCATTCTCCAGCAACTTTTATTGGTCACAGAATGTGAAATTATGTGCAGCACCTGGGGTTTAATTAACAGTCTCATTTATAAACCAATTCAATATTCATCTTATTTTTAAAACAACGTTTGCTTTTGAATAAACTGATATGTAAAACCAACACGCTCCTACCCCATGCAAAAGCAAGCAGCTTGTAAACCCACTGTTAAGGAGACGCTGGATGAAACACCAGAAGTTTTACCCACACTTTCACCAACCCACTCTCTCTGATCCATCAGCATGTCAGGACCCCTCCTGTCTTCAGAGCCTTTGCAATCATTTTCTTTGTTCCAGTCTCTCTTCTCCAGAAAGTTCTGTGGCTTGTCTCCTCTTCCTCTTCAGGTCTTTATTTATATTTCACTTTCTTAGTGAACCTGCCCTTGGAAGCCCCATCTAAAATTTGCAAACCACTGTACACACACCACTTCCTCTCATCCTCTCCTTATAATTTTCTTCTCACTATAGAGTATATGATGTATTTTACTTATTTACTGCCTGTCTCCCCTTCTATAATACAATGATACCTTCATGAACACAGGATTTTTTTTATGTCTTGTTTATTGCTGCTGCTGGAATAGTACCTGGCATCAAGTAGATGTGCCAGACATATTTATTAATAAATAATTGAATGAACTATCGATCCAACCTGTAACTGTCCTCACATGGTGATAACACAGGTTCCTAGTTGCACTGCCTGCTTTGAAAAGAGTTACCGATCTGGCTCTAACAGCCTTCCAACTGGCTTACTTTTCTATTCCTGCCGTAACAAATTACCACAAACTTTGTGGCACAAGGCAGCAAAACGTCATTGTCTTACGGTTTCGTAGGTCAGATGTCCAACACGGGACTCAGTGGGCTAATATAAGGTGTGGCCTGGCTCTGTCCCTTTCAGGAAGTTTTAGGGCAAGATTTGTTTCCATGTATTTTTCAGATTCTCTAGGTCATCCCCAACCCCAGGAAGGTGTGTGGCCCCTTCCTGCATTTTCAGAGCTGGCAATGTCACCCGGCTCTGGCCCTTCTTCCTTGGTTACATCTTCCTCTGACTCTCTTTTTCTGCCTCCCTCCTTATGTGAGACCCATGCAGATAATCCAAAACAATTTCCGTATTTTAAGTTCATCTGGTTAGCAACCTTAAATCCATCTACAACATTAATTTCCCTTTGTCCAGCAACTTAACATATTCCTAGACCTCTGAGATGAGGATGGGGAACTCTTTGATGGCCATTCTCTCTTCTCATCACATCATTCTCTGGAATAATCTAAGAAATGACAAGACCTCTCCCATCACTTTCATAGCTGTGATGTTTCTTATCCAGATCCATACTGAGCCCTTACATTTGCTCCTGTCATAAATCCTTATTGAGGTACAGTACAAACTTCCCTAGACTTAGAGGCGGAAGACATTCACTGAAGATCCTTTCTGAAACTGACCAACTCAGTTACTATCACTGAGACTCCCTTTTCTCAACAGAAAAATGGAAATAACAAAACCTCCTGACAGGGCTATTATGAAGATGAAATGTGGTAATGTTTATAAAAGCTCTATAAATGTCAAACTCCACTCGATGTAAGGGATCATTATTATGATAGACACCTCTAGCACCAAGGATACCCTGAGTCTGTACTGATGGTGGTTTTGATTGTTTTGCTCCCTGAAAGGAATGATATGAATTATCACTTACATACTTTGGACAAATCAGAAAGGAAATAGACAGTGCTACTCACAGTACAAGTCCTACATTACCTCTTCCTGGATTATGATGACAATATTGCACAGACAATCCAAATGTGAACAAGAATTTGGTTTTTCCTATTTGAAGGTTCTGAGTACAAACTGAAGCAGGGCAAAGGCTAACAGAGTTTTGCTAAGAGGATGCACTGGTCATAGCAAACACCCTCTTCCAACAGGACAAGAGATGACTTTACACATGATACCACCAGATTGTCAATATCAAAATCAGATTGATTATATTCTTTGCAGGTGAAGATGGAGAAACTCTATACAGTCAGCAAAAACATGACTGGGAGCTGACTGTGGCTCAGATCATGAACTCCTTATTGCCAAATTCAGACTTAAATTGAAGAAAGTAGGGGAAACCACTAGACCATTCAGGTATCAGTTCAGTTCAGTCACTCAGTTGTGTCCAACTCTTTGCGACCCCATGAATTGCAGCATGCCAGGCCTCCCTGTCCATCACCAACTCCCGGAGTTCACTCAGACTCATGTATAACCTAAATCAAATCACTTACAATTATACAGTGGCAGTGACAAACAGATTCAAGGGATTAGATCTGATAGACAGAATGCCTAAAGAACTATGGACGGAGGTTTATAATATTGTACAGGAGGCGGTGATCAAAACCATCCCCCAAACAAAGAAATGAAAAAAGGCAAAATGCTTATCTGAGGAGGCCTTACAAATAGCTGAGAAAAGGAGAAGTAAAAGGCAAAGGACAAAAGGAAACATATACCCAGCTGAATGCAGCATTCCAAACAATTTCAAGGAGAGGTAAGAAACCCTTCCTAAGTGAACAATGCAAAGAAATAGGGGGAAACAATAGAATGGGCAAGACTAGAGATCTCTTCAAGAAAATCAGAGATACCAAGGGAATATTTCATTCAAATTTGGGTATAATAAAGGACAGAAATGGCATGGACCTAACAGAAGCAGAAGATATTAAGAAGAGGTGGCAAGGTGGCCACCTCTAGCTCACCAAGCTCCAGCAGAAGGAGAAGCCAGGTAAGTAAGGAGGTCTCCATACCATGGTACATACAAAGCAGACTGCCAGCAAATCAACTGGTGATAAAGCCCCAAAGAAGCAACTCGCTACAAAAGCCACTGGCAAGAGTGCACCTTCTACTGGAGGGGTGAAGAAACCTCCTCATTACAGGCCTGGTACTGTGGCACTCTGTGAAAGCAGACGTTATCCGAAGTCCACTGAACTGATTCTCAAACTTCCTTCCAGCGTCCGGTGCGAGACATTGCTCAGGACTTCAAAACAGATCTGCGCTTCCAGAGTGCAGCTACTGGTGCTTTGCAGGAGGCAAGTGAGGCCTATCTGGTTGGCTTTTTGAAGACACCCACCAACCTGTGTGCTATCCATGCCAAACATGTAACAATTAAGCCAACAGACATCTAGCTAGCATGCTGCATACGTGGAGAACATGCTTACAAATTGACTATGATGGGAACATTTCATCCTTTAAAAAAAAAAATCTCTTTTTCCTGTTATTGGTAGTTCTGAATGTTAGATATTTTTCCCCCATGGGGTCAAAAGGTACCTAAGTATATGATTGCATGTGGAAAAATAGGGGACAGAAACCCAGTATTGGCAGTTCTTCCATTTTCATTTGTGTGTGAATTTTTAATATAAATGCAGGGACATAAAGCATTAATGCAAGTCAAAATGTTTCAGTGAACAAGTTTTTCAGCAGTTCAATTTTATAACGATTATAAATAAACCTGTTAAATTTTTCTGGAAAATGCCAGCATTTGGATTTTTTAAAAACAAGTAAATTTCTTATTGACTGCAACTAAACGGTGTTTGCAGCATTTTTCTCATACAGTAGATTCTGTCCACTCATATACTTTGCTAAGTGAGTTGTCCTACGTGCAAGTACATGTTTTTAATGTTGCCTGACTTCTGTGCTGTTCCTGTAAGTTTGCTATTAAAATACATTAAACTATAAAAAAAAAAAAAAAAGAAGAGGTGGTAATAATACACAAAAGAACTATACAAAAAAGAGCTTAATGACACAGATAACCACGAGGGTGTGATCACTCACCTAGAGCCAGACATCCTGCAGTGTGAAGTCAAGTGGGCCTTAGGAAGCGTCACTATGAACAAAGCTAGTGGAGGTGATGGAATTCCAGCTGAGCTATTTCAAATCCTAAAAGATGATGCTGTGAAACTCCTGCACTCGATATGCCAGCAAATTTGGTAAACTCAGCAGTGGCCACAGGACTGGAAAAGGTCAGTTTTCATTCCAATCCCAAAGAAGGACAATGTCAAAGAATGTTCAAACTACTGCACAGTTGCACTCATTTCACACACTAGCAAAGACATGCTCAAAATTCTCCAAGCTAGGCTTCAACAGTTTGTGAACCAAGAAATTTCAGATATTCAAGCTAGATTTAGAAAAGGTAGAGGAACCAGAGATCAAATTACCAACATCCACTAGATCATAGAAAAAGCAAGAGAATTCCAGAAAAACATCTACTTCTGCTTCATTGACTATGCTAAAGCCTTAGACTGTGTGGGTCACAAAAATACTATGGAAAATTCTTCAAGAAATGGGAATACCAGACCACCCGACCTGCCTCCTGAGAAACCTGTATGCAGGTCAGGAAGCAACAGTTAGAACCAGACATGAAACAACAGACTGTCTCCAAATTGGGAAAGGAGTACGTCAAGGCTGTATATTGTCACCCTGTTTATTTAACCTGTATGCAGAGTACATCATGCAAAATGCTGGATTAGATGAAGCACAAGCCAGAATCAAGATTGCTGGGGAAAATATCAATAACCTTAGATATGCAGATGACACCACCTTTATGGCAGAAAGTGAAGAGGAACTAAAGAGCCTCTTGATGAAAGTGAAAGACGAGAGTGAAAAAGTTGGCTTAAAGCTCAACATTCAAAACATGAAGAGCATGGCATCCAGTCCCATCACTTCATGGCAAATAGATGGGGAAACAATGGAAACAGTGACAGACTTCATTTTCTTGGGCTCCAAAATCTTCTGCAGATGGTGACTGAAGCCACGAAAGTAAAAGACGCTTGCTCCTTGGAAGAAAAGCTATGACAAACCCAAAGAGCATATTAAAAAGCAGAGACATTAGTTTGCTGCAAATGTCCATCTAGTCAAAGCTATGGTTTTTCCAGTCGTCATGTAAAGATGTGAAAGTTAGACCATAAAGAAGGCTGAGCGTCCAAGAATTGATGCTTTTGAACTGTGGTGTTGGAGAAGACTCTTGAGAGTCCTTTGAACTGCAAAGAGATCAAACCAGTCAATCCTAAAGAAATCAATCCTGAATATTCATTGGAAGGATTGATGCTGAAGCTGAAACTCCAATACTTTGGCCACCTGATGGGAATAGCTGACTCATCAGAAAAGACCCTGATGCTGGGAAAGATTGAAGGCAGGAGGAGAAGGGGACAACAGAGGATGAGATGGTTGGATGGCATCACTGACTCCATGGACATGAGTTTGAGCAAAGTCTGGGAGATGGTGAAGGACAGGAAAGCCTGGTACACTGCCATCCATGGGGTCACCAAGAGTGAGACAGGACTGAGTGACTGATCAAGAAATTAACCCCACCTACAGCTTCCCAACATCAAGGGGAAATGACTTTGCCTGTCCCCTAGAAAGTCACTGAAAGAAGTTTTAAGCCACTTCTTTAAATGGGGAGCACCAGCTTCCCAATTGTGTTTCCAAGTACAACTCTCATGGTTCCTTCTTCAATTTCACCTTAGAAGGATACTACAGGGAAGACTCTGAACTTCATATTCACAGAAAAGAATTGCCAACCTGAAACATATTTAACTGGGTACTTCCCCTAAGGTAGTTGCAACTATTGCTTTTATGGAGCCAGGTGAGGATTTCATAGAAGCTGATAAATGTTCTCAGGGACAAAAATCTGACTGTGAACTTCCTGGCCTCTGGTGGGTCTTGCCCAGATGCAAGCTCATATCACAGGAGTCAATGAATTTCACACCATTAGATGTGTTCCAATAAATCAAGGGCTTATATAAATCCCAGAACCTGCTTTTGTGGGGCTCAAGCTACAACCAACTTAAACCTCCACGGGGTGGATGTTTCACACATTGAAACAACTTCATAAAAATACCATGGGAGCTGGGCCATTGATGATTCCATGCTGCCTGATTTGCCAAGAGGGGAGAAAGTCTTTTCAAAGCTGAGAGTCTTTGAGCAATGCACATCTGTCCTCAGTACTTAGGGGGGATCAGTTCCATTTATTCTCCCCTTCAAGCTGTAAGATTTTTTAAAAAGACCCCATGGATAACCCACTGCAACTAGAAAGAACTGCTAATTGGATCAAGAAGTTGAAGGTATATGACATGTTTGCATTGAATTTCCCTTGAAATACTCTTGGATTTAGAAGATAAAGGCAGAGAGGACTTGGCAATGTGAATTTTTGCTGGCAACAGAAAATTTCAGCTCAACAATTGTTTCAGAATAATTATTTTTGCCAAACACAGCAAATATCTCTGGATGTACCCAAATCGAATATGGTAAGGGTAGTATTTCAAATTGCTTCCACTTTGTATGCTAAGTCACTTCAATCATGTCCAACTCTCTGTGACCTGATGGACTGAGGCCTGCCAGGCTCCTCCGTCCATTGGATTCTCCAGGCAAGAATACTGGAGTGGGTCGCTGTGCCCTCCTCCAGGGGATCTTCCTGACCCAGGGATAGAATCTGAATCTGTTACATCTAACCTGCTTTGGCAGGTGGATTCTTTACCACTAGCGCTACCTGGGAAGCCGTTTCCACTTTAGTCACTCACTAAATACTCAGATGGCCAAAGCAACCAATAAGCTCTTGTAGTAATAAATGGCTAGTCCATTTTTCTTTACCAATTTACCACAGATTCTGGTAGTGAAAAAAAGCTTCACAGTAAAATATTAATTTAACACTATTAGGAAACTAATTCATATGTTTAAAAAGAAAATTCATTAAATGTTTCCCTGAGAGGGTTATTATCTACAGATATGTCTGAATTTTCTAAATTTATGTATGTTTTCAACTAATATAATCTCTTATTTATTGCAGTTTTAGGAGCAAAATTGAATAAAAGATAAGATAATTTTCATCATCTAGATTTTTATTCTGTCATCTTTATATCAATTCAAATCTGGTATCCTCTAAACTTTCCTTGGCAAACTCAAGTAACCTCTAACTACAAATGAAGTAAATACTTCCAGTCACTAGTTACAAGGTCACAGTTCCTAAATTGTCTATTTACAAATGTTTAAGTTCTTTCTTTGAGGACGGAGCAGCAGCAAGGTCTTGACTTTGGCAGGGTGCATGAATATCCACGGATCTGGGGGATTCTATGATCTGCTTTGAGTCAAATATTTTGTCAAAAGCAAAACCAGTTCACCATACCAAGGAACTCCTGCTGAAAAGTATCAACTCTCTCACATTCTTATCCTCAGGGGGAACCCAAAACCCAGGGTTGACTCTTGAGCGTCCCATGCAAAGCAAGGACATCAAACCAGTCAATCTTAAAGGAAATTAACCCTGAACACTCTTTGGAAGGGCTGATGCTGAAGCTGAAGCTCCAGTACTTTGGCCACCAGATGCAAACAGCTTACTCTTTGGAAAAGACCCTGATACTGGGAAAGTTTGAAGGCAGAATAAGAGCGTGACAGAGGATGAGATGGTTGGATGGCATCATCGATTCAATGGACGTGAACTTGGGCAAACTCCAGGACATAGTGAAGGATAGGGGAGACTGGAGACGGTAAGGGGCAGGGAAGCCTAGCATGCTGTAGTCCACGGGGTCTCAGAGTCAGAGATGACTTGGTGACTGAACAACAAAATGCTCCCAAAATGATCCATAAGAACCCAGACATTTTTACAAATGGCTCAATCCCAAGACGTTTACTTGTGTTCCATTTCAAAGTACTAGTGCAGTAGGATTCTCCTAAACCAAATCCTGTTCAAGTAAAGAGACGATGGTGAGGTCCCAGCAAGTTCCCCAACCTTAGTTCTGAGAATAGCTGTACCAGTAGAAAGCAGACTGCCTTCATCAGCTGAATAACTTGTTGAAAGCCAATCAACCACAGACAGGTGATTATTCTAAGGTACTTTTAAAATGTAAGGTCTTTTTTAATTTGGGGAATCTTGGCTTCTTTTCTTTAAGACGGTCCATTCCACAACAATGGTTCATAATTAGATCTATTTATTTTGACAGTCCCTACCTCCTGATAAAAGGCCATCTGCAACATTTCAAATTAAGGATTTTTCCTACAAAGAACATTATCATTCACAACGTGAAATATTGAGGCTTGAAAGAGAAGTATAATCAAAGATCACAACATAAAATTCCATTATCACGGTGTCTGGTTTTGACTCTGCTTTCTCAATTTAAAGAGGAAGAACTAGAAGTAAATATAATAAGTACTGAGGTATAAAGGATGGGGGGTGGGGGGGTGGAACTGCTGAGTCAGACTGCAAACATCTCAAGAGCAAAGAGTGTGCCTTTTATTTTTCTTCATGTCTACAAAGCACAGTGAAAACTGAAAGTGAAGATTGCTCAGTCGTGTCCAACTCTTTGCGACCCCCTGGACTGTAGCCTGCCAGGCTCCTCTGTCCATGGAATTCTCCAGGCCAGAATACTGGAGTGGGTAACTGTTCACTTCTCCAGGGGATCTTCCCAACCCAGGGATCAAACCCAGGTCTCCTGCATTGCAGGCAGATTCTATACCATCTGAGCCACCAGGGAAGCCCAGAACACAGTACATGATCCATTTTGTGTCCTGTTCATATATGGTATCAAGATTAAGAAGGAAATAAAACACAAGCAAATGAAACCTTTTCACCTTCTGCTTCAGCATTCTTCTACTCTACTTGGCTGCCTCTTTCACAAGTTATTTGAGCCCCTTCCCAGTATCATACTCCCTGGGCTTGCTTATCACTACCACCATGACCACCATGTAGAGTCACACAGGTTGTCTCCTGCCCCAAGATCCACAGCTGAAAGGCGCAAGTGAGAGCTAAAACCTAGTCCACAGTTACGAAGAGAATCAGCTACTAGTCCCCACATGGGAAGGCCTTCTTTTTGTGGACTGCTTTGCAAATGACAGAGGCATCTCACCTCTGTCATTGTTGCTGGGGAAGTTACTCAATGCATTGGCTAAATCGAGTCAGGGAAAGTGGTCAGAGTTGCAATGACAGTGGTAAAAGTGGCTGCCAAATTTATGCACCTGATACCATCTGGACAGACCAACCCATTTCCATCACGTCCTAATCAGTTCATCTCCAGTCAGGTGGTGACTTTGGTTGCCATTTCCTGAATGGCTGGTATGTTTGCTGTTTAGAGCAGGAGGTGCCCAGCTCAGAGGATCAAACCTTGTCTGAGTTCTTGACAGAACTATTATACCAAAGAACCAGCTTCTAAAGGGTGCCCTGAAAGCCTACTCCGCATTGCAGAAACTCCCTCTATAACACCTCCCAGATCAAGTCAACCGACCTCACTTGAACACATCCCATGAGGGGGTATTTGTCCAAAAGCAATTTCACTTTCAGAGAAAGTGAAATTATATGAATTAATTTAACCCCCACACCAACACTGAGAGGGAAGGATTATCAGTGCCCTTTTATGGGTGAACAAAAGAACTCACTCAAGGCCACATTGCTGAATGAGGATTTGCACTTGGACCTGCCTGACTCTAGCACCCTGTTCATAATCATGAAGCACTACCTCTGAGTGTCTAACCATGTATCTATCTCCAAATTACAATGAGACATAGATACCAAAATGGAAATTTCAGGACACTAAAATTCCACGATTTGATTACTTACACTAATGAGGGAGGGTTCCCAGGTGGTGCCAGTGGTAAAGAACCCACCTGTCAATGCAGGTAGATGTAAAAGACACAAGTTCGATCCCTGGGTTGGGAAGATCCCCTGGAATAGGAAATGGCAACCCATTCCAGGATTCTTGCCTGAAGAATCCCAGGGATGGAGGAGCCTGGCGGGCTACCGTCCATGGGGTCGCACAGAGTCGGACAGGACTGAGCATACATGCACTCAATGAGGGAGGAAGAGGTGAAATTTATGCAATTATTATCTCACTTAAATAACTACTTTTCATTTCCTTCCATCTGATCCAGTCTAGGCCTATTTTATAGCTACACTCTCAGAAAGTAGGTTCATGCCTCCATTTCCAACTTCTAGGGGTGGGGATGTGAGAGCTCAAGGGATGAGGGTAGGTGTTGCTTACAGAACATCTGGGTGTTGCTTACAGAAACTTCAAGAAAGTCATAAAGTAAAATAATTTTAAATGTCAACTCTTTATCTTTTTCCTACTTGAAATATAGAATAATAAAAAATGTTTTAAAATAAAAAAGATGTCAGCAAAAGGGAAAATGAAAGGCTCAAAGGAATATGTGTGTGTGTGTGTTAGTGTGAGTGTGTGTGTATGTGTGTGTGTGCTCAATCATGTATGACCTGTTGGGACCCCATGGACTGTAGCTCGTCAGGCTCCTCTGTCTAGGGAATTTTCTACGTAAGAATACTGGAGTGGTTTGCCATTCCCTCCTACAGGGGATCCTTCCCATGCCTCTGGATAAAATGAGATGATGATGATGTGTGACTAAATACTGGCTTCCCAGCATCTGAGCCCCTGCCTACATTTGGTAAATTTCCTGCCCTCTAGGTCTCTCTGGGAAACAAAGCCACTTCAGTAAAGCAGTCAGAATAGCCAAATACTTGCTTTTCTAGCCCCTCTGGTAACTATGGCACAGGTGATGAGCTAGCCATGAGCAACAAGACACCCTGGAGCTTCAAATCATGGGCTTGGTGATTCGGCGAAAAGGGAGCCTTTGTTCCGCTGGCTGAGTGGGTAGCAGTCAGTTGCCAGACCAGCAGCGTCAACAGCTCTGAGCAGCAGCACCCAGGGCCAACACCAGCAGTGGGCACACAAGCCAGCACGTCGTGTTCAGCGAGGGCAGCAGCCATGGCTCACCAGGCTGCTGGTTCTGTGGTAAGACTTTGACTGTGAATCTGGCTTCTCAGTTCCCACCCATACTCTAAGTCTGGTGCCTGGTATGTCACAACAACTCTACCAGATGCCTGATATCTTTTAGGAAATTCCTTTTATCCCTAAGCCAGCCAAAGTCCATTTCAATTGCTTGCCTTGAAGATTCCTAAGGGATACATTATGTAATAGGACCTAAATATTTGTGCTAAATCAGAGCAATAGCATCAAGCCACATTAGGAGCTGCCACTGAATCCATCTCAGCATGTGAGCCTTATCCTACCTTTGGACCTGGAAAATCACAAGAATGAGCAGGCTCATATTTTTATCATTATTATTATTACATCAAGCAGGGACCACTTCCTCAGAATCTCACTCATTACAGAAGAATGCAGAATGGGAAAGCAGAACTAGATGAGAATATGGTTCAAAAGTCTTTTATTAGTTTCTCACTATTCTTAAATGTAAATTCTTATCAAACCCCGTGTATTTAATGACATATAAATTCCTTGTTGTAATATCCTAATGTAAAATGTACTCATTCATGGAACTAAAAGTGAGAGTTATGTAATATTGTGGGTAGAGGGGTGAAGACTATTGAATGCACAAATTTCTTCATGGCAACATCACAACACAGCATCTGGGACAAAGGCATTCTACGCTATTTTAAAATAGAACCAGTCTTTGTAAACAGGATAACTGCTATGGAGTTCACAGGGCTTTATTATACAAAAGCTGTACTTTAAATAGATGAAAATTACTTTAAAAACTATCATATGCAGTAAAACTGTCAAGAAAAGCAAGGACATGATAAACACAAATTTCCAAAAAAGTGGTTCTGAGGAGGAGAATGCAAAAGGGGAAGGGCTTATATTCCAGGAGTCAGTAGTGGATTCAGAGAGGCTTATTTCATTATTAAGCTTTAAGCTACATGATACAAACTCTTGAATGTGTGACATAGTTCATAATGAAAAATCTAAAAACACAAAGGACAAATCATGAGAAAACTAAAAAAGACCGGGTTTCAAGAACAACTTCCTTCAGTTTACTTAATTGTTGAAGCACCAAACTCTTAATAATAGAGCCCCTGGAGCAAGCACACAGGCCTTCCCTTAAGATGAAAAACAGAGGCTACATGTTTTTTGCATCAAGACCACTGGGCAGCTAGAGGCCTGTGTTGATAATCAGTTGCAGGGGAAGGTACTGCTCAGCATCGATCAAGGGCAATGCAGGGTTCTCAGTAGCCTCTCCCTCCCCAGCCTAGGGATCCATATGCTAAACGTGAGCACTGGCTAATTCTTCCTCTTAACAGGCATTTCCTGGGAAACTCCAACCCTGCAGAGACCCCACCAGGCTGCCCAGCCTCCAGGAAGGTGCCGCTTGTTACAGACCCTGTTTGTAGTGTCTGCCTCAATCAGCAGACACGTCTGGCTCAATAAACTGACATACTCTGCCCTCACCCCAGCCACACCTTATAAGAAACCCAGAGAACTGCCAGAGTTTTCGTTAACCTTTCAAAACACTAGAAATGAGTCTCAATAAAATCTAAACATGAGTTCTCAGAGTGGTAGGGGAAAGCACAAAACTCTAACTCCTCATCAACCAAGTATAAAAAAAAAAAAAAAAAAGGAAAAAAGCTTACACTGGAACCCAGACAGCTGGAAAATACAACTACATAATGACTTCAGATCCTTAGTGAACGCTGAGGAGGCCACAGTGGTAACTGTTCTTTTGTACCACAAAAGCCTGGAAATAGCAATAATGTGAGAACAATAATTTCATCCATGATACCCATAGGCAAAGAACACTAAACTCTAACAAGCAAGTAATATCTACAGAACACCCTGGAGGTTGTGTGCCAAACTTGGGGGAAAAAGTATAGATTTGATTGTCTGGAGATCTTATGGTCAAATCTCAGTTCTACAACTTTCCCCTGAGTCTCTTTCTCACTAGTGTCATAAAGGCAATAATCTCCACCGCATGGAGCTGCTATGAGGTTTACATGAGACAACGTATGGAAACATCCACTGTGGGGCCTGGCACGTGCAAGGTACTCAAAAACGGATCACTCCACTCCTGCTCCCTGGAACACCTACAGCCACAAAGCGCTGCTTCATCCTTAACTACCACGGGCCAAGCCAGTCTCTCCAGGCCCAGAGCTTCCTGGCAGTCTATGGCTGCAACCCTGTTGACAGTCATGCCTTGGGTCCTGCAGCAATTCTCCATAATATAATACACAAGCCCTCGTGGCATAAGAGTACCCAGGGCTGATGATCACAGTTAGAGGAGTAAATGGGCTTCACTCCAGGCCCACAGGGTGGGTGATATTTTGTTGATATTCTACATCTAGTCAAACTCCTAAGTGGTATTTACAAATCAGATTGAACTCAGACAAAGTTATCATCTTAAAACTATCACTGTTAATCCCTCTTCACCTTCTTGGTGTATCCCTAGTGCCCTCATAAGCAGGCACTCCATGACCATATTTGATAACTGCTCCCTGTTCCTTCCCTGATAGCTCAGTTGGTAAAGAATATGCCTGCAATGCAGGAGACCCTGGTTTGATTCCTGAGTCAGGAAGATGTGCTGGACAAGGGATAGGCTACCCACTCCAGTATTCTTGGGCTTCCCTGGGGACTCAGCTGGTAAAGAATCCACCTGCAATGTAGGAGACCTGGGTTCAATCCCTGGGTTGGGAAGATCCCCTGGAGAAGGAAAAGGCTACCCACTCCAGTATTCTGGCCTGGAGAATTCCATGGACTGTAGAGTCCATGGGGTCACAAAGAGTCGGACACGACTGAATGACTTTCACTTTCCCTGTTCCCTGTCCTTCTGGCGCTATCCCTGTGGTGCCACCCTCCGAGACCCACCAACCCAGAACTCTGCTCATGCCTCACCACAAAAACTTACCAGCTTATTGTCACACTTATAGAATTACAAATCAAACCATTGACAGGAAATCTACTCTCCATTTAATCAATAAGAAACCATGGCCCTGAGGCCCAGGGATGTGATGCCAGATGCTAGGTAACACTGGTGCCAGGTTTGGAGGCCAGACCCTCTGACTCCCAGGCCAGAGCTCTTTCGAATACACAGCACTGCCTTAGATGGAAGCCTCTAACCAAGGCACACCACAACTTAATGGACACCGGCTCTGAAGTGACCATTGCTTTTAACAGAGACTGTTAGACAAATGGGAAACGTGCTAAGTCGCTTCAGTCATGTCCAACTCTTTGCAACTCCATGACCTGTAGCCCGCCAGGCTCCTCTGTCCATGGGCTTCTCCAGGCAAGAATACTGGAGTGGGTTGCCATGCCCTTCTCCAGGGGATCATCGCAACACAGATATTGAATTCATGTCTCCTTCAGCTACCTGCACTGCAGGCGGGTTCTTTATCGCTGAGCCACCAGGGAAGCCTAAATAGGATGAGTAATAAATGGGATGAGCTTAAACTTCAAGACAGCTGCCAAGGCCAGTGGGAAGATATTTGGGGTTAAATAAAATGACTCCCTCAAGTCATTCCACTTAGATGACCACCTATCCTTCCAGGAAGTGTTCTGCAGATGAAGGAAAATGGGGCCTCTGTTTCCCATCCATCTATCTATTCCATGAACTGTTGCTGAATGTTGAATGTGTACACAGTGTATTGTTATAGGGATTGAAAAGATGACTCCTGCCCCCTTTATTCACACTCTGTGTGCCAAGTATTACATTAAGCCTGGCATTCTCTGATTCAACCTTCACAATAATCATATGAAATAGATGTCTGTATCCCCCATGTTGCAGACAGGTAAACTAGAGAGAATAGAAGTTTAGTAAGCACCTGAGTCCCAAGTTTAGTAAGTGGTGAGAGTGGGACTAGAATCCAGTCTGCCCTCCCCCACAGCCTGTGCCTTCATCCGCTTCCTAGTGCCCTCTCCCCACAGGTTCATGGGTGACCTTGGTTGGTTTAGGGGAATATCAGGAAACTCAAATAAGAAAAAGCACATGAAGCAGTGAGCACAGTACTTGGCTGACAGTAAATGTTTTATCTTTTTCAAGGTGGATGAGACAAACCATTTCATAAAACTTTTATTTAGCTTGGAACTCAAAGACACTTAGGTTTGCAATGACAATATTAATATATAAATGGCAGAGAATTTTGCTGTGACCTGGTCATTCTGTTTAATCTGTCTGCAATTTCACATGGATATTAAAAAAAAAAAATTCTAGAGATTTTCTGGTTCCTACAGTCTGAACAGCAATATTTTGTGTGCAAATACCCCCTGTCATTCCATTCTCTTTTTTCTGTCTACATACTTATTTATGTGAAGACAGGGCCACTTTCATTCCTCACTTAAATAGTCCACAGGGAGTGGGTGGAGTTCAAAGAAAGCCTGTTGAGTCCCTGGCTGAGAGTTATGAATGTTGAGTAATGATCCTTTTACTGGGAACAATGAGTTTGTTAACTTGAGCGTAATTAAAATTAGAGGACTTCCCCTGGGCTTGCATTACCTCTCCCTGAGTGACAATCAAAACTCTCTGATGGCAGGTCGCTGAATGCAATTTCAGGGGCATGGGGCTTCTAGCGGAGCTTTCTGCTCCAGAACCAACAGAACCTTCTGTGATGACAGAAATATTCTTTCTGTGTCTACTCAGCCAAGTACAGCAGCCACTCGCCACCCACGGCTACTAAGCACTTGAAATGGGGTTGAGTGGCTGAGGAACTGGATTTTTAAATTTAGTTCATTTTAAGTACTGTACAAAGCCACATGCAGCTGGTGGCAACCATGTAAGACAATACAGTTCTAGAGGAACTGATGGCAGGAAAGTTGATCTATGGAGGACAGAGCAAGGCTCGGTCACTTTATGTTTTCGTTTCTTGACAGATCTTTAACTACCCAGAAGCATGACCACAAGAGGGCCTGGATCATGCTGGAAAGAGACCAGGTTGTCTATAATGTTCCTCTTCTCTCCAATTCTGGGATTTCTTCAGGTAGGACCTGGACCACCATCGGAACAAGAGAAAGTAAAGGGACTTTGGAACCTCTGAATCATCTTTTTACAAAGGAGGAAACTAGAGGTCAAAGAGGAAGCCCTCTTTCCCAGGTCACATGATGGAAGAACAGTAAGTCTCCTGACACAAAGTTCATGCTCTTTCAAGTAAACTTAGCTAACCAGTTATGACCAACCTAGATAGCATATTCAAAAGCAGAGACATTACTTTTCCAACAAAGGTCCGTCTAGTCAAAGCTATGGTTTTTCCAGTAGTCATGTATGGATATGAGAGTTGGACTGTGAAGAAGGCTGAGCGCTGAAGAATTGATGCTTTTGAACTGTGGTGTTGGAGAAGACTCTTGAGAGTCCCCTGGACTGCAAGGAGATCCAACCAGTCCATTGTGAAGGAGATCAGCCCTGGGATTTCTTTGGAAGGAATGATGCTAAAGCTGAAACTCCAGTACTTTGGCCACCTCATGCAAAGAGTTGACTCATTGGAAAAGACTCTGATGCTGGGAGGGATTGGGGGCAGGAGGAGAAGGGGACAACAGAGGACTAGATGGCTGGATGGCATCACTGACTCGATGGACGTGAGTCTGGGTGAACTCCGGGAGTTGGTGATGGACAGGGAGGCCTGGCATGCTGTGATTCATGGGGTCACAAAGAGTCGGACACAACTGAGCAACTGACCTGAACTGAACTGACTGAAGAATATTTAACTTGATTGTCCAACTGTCCCAAAAAAAGGAAGAAATAGCCTTTTTAACCTCTGGCTTAACCTGTCTTCTCCCCATCCTCATCTCTAGAACATCCTCACCAGTTAGTGATTATTATTCTCAACATAGAGGTTACAGATTACTGATTAAGTACCTAGCTCAAGAAACAGGTAGTACAATATGAATTCAAAAGCAAATTGGGCTTTAAAGCCTAGGCGCTTTCCACCACATCCCACTTTCTTCTCACAGCACCAGCTCCACCTATTGAGGTTCCTTATTCTTTCCAACAGATGGGCTTGAAGTGGCTCTTCATGCAATAGATCATCTTGCACATTTTACTTTCTTTTCTATAATTTCATTGTTAACAAATGACCAAAAAATGCAATTACCATCAGTGAGGAAAAGAATCAAGATATTTCTTCCTGAATCAAAATACCAACAAAATGAAATTTAATATTGGTGCCAAAATAATTGGTAAGCATCCCCATCCAAATTTACTCCATTCCTAGGGCTTCCCTGGTGGTCCAGTGGTTAAGAATTCACCTGCCAATGCAGGTGACATGGGTTCAATCCCTGGTCCAGGAAGATCTCACAGGCTGTGGAGCAACTGAGCCCATGAGCCCTAGAGCCCATGCTCTACAATGAGAAGCCACCACAAGAGAAGCCTGCATATCGCAACTACAGACAGTCCCTGCTCGCCACAACTGGAGAAAGCCCGCACACAGCAATGAAACCCAGCACAGGCATAAGTAAAATAAATTAATAAACTAAAGAAACAAATCAATCAAATAAATAAACACATTTACCCCATTCCTACCACCTGTCAACAGTGGGTCCGAAGTGTCTATGTATGTATCTTCCTTTTAAAATGTCCATGTCTAAACGTTTCAAGTACAGGACTCTTACGTGGAAAATTAATTTTAAAACTAAAAGGAAAAAGAAGAGGGACTGGACACAATGAAGGTGCTATCCCATGCTCCTTCAACTGTTTTCTCTATCTAAAACAAAAACTCTCGATGTGCTATTTATATCAGTCATAACTCTTCTCTGTTTGAGATGCCACATCTCCAGTGATTAATGGGTATAGTCTAGGATTCTAATACTGTCTACCCTGATCGTAAATTGATACATAGTCTGCCGCAAATTCCATTTGAGCTCATGATTTTCCTGTAAATGCACCCCAACATAGCTGCCACATTCCTAAATTCTGGGCAAAATTGATGACTGTGCTCCACTATTTGATTATTGTGTAGGAGCTTAATGTAAAATCCCCAAATAGCGATAATGTGATTGCAGTTCTTTACTTTATTCCTGGCTGCTTAGTACTCTCAGCTTTACTTTGGCAGGCTGTTTGATGAAGATTAATCTCATTTTCTTTCTATCTGCTGTGTTAATAAAAATAAGCATTCTTGGGAAATAGGACTACGTGGCACAATTAGCTAATACCCATTCCTTCTACTTCTCATAAATTATGTTGAAATGAATGGCAGTAAAAGTGAGTTCAGAGATTTCAATCTGCTTCCCAGTGGCTGGTTTAAAAAAAGTACCCTAAACTCAGCCTGCTAAGGCCTTCTCACTCTAAGAACCAAGAGCAGTGGGCAAAATGAGATGCCAGCTGGAAGTGGAAGTAAGGAATGAAAAAGGCCTGGGGGAGAGATGTGATGGAAAGAGAGGAGGCTAAGCAGTATGGGCTAGAGTGGAGAAGGAGAGTCAGTGTTTGGGAAGGATCTCATGAGCAGCTGCTCCCTCCGTGGCAAGGGCTTGTATAATATGTACGAGTTCCTCCACCTGCTTTATCACAACCGCCAAGATTTCAAGCAATTGTCATCCAGTTCACAGCCCCTGAGCACGTCAGAGTTAATGAAGGAAATTTTCCTCTTGGAAGATCCTCAAAAAGAACTCTAACTAAACCCAAGAGGCCATCAAAGACCAGAGTGTGTGCACAGCAAACATAACTCGGATCCAGAGCACAGTCACAGGCCTATCTTCTCATCCCAAGTACAAAATCCTGATTATTCGTGCGTGTATGTGTTAACCGCTCAGTTGTGTCTGAATCTTTGCAACCCCATGGACTGTAGCCCACCAGGCTCCTTTGTCCACAGGATTCTCCAGGCAAGAATACTGGAGTGGACTGCCATACCCTTTTCCAGAGGATCTTCCCAACCCAGGGATCAAACCCTGGTCTCCTGCACTGCAGGCAGATTCTTTACCATTTGAGCTACGGGGAAGTCCTGTATTCTTGGAGTAGCTTCAAACGTGGTTCCAAAATTTTTAGATACCCTTCCCATCAATAAGTGGGGTCTATGTCCCCTTCCCTTGAGTCTGGGTAGGCTTTGTGACTGTGCGACCAGAGAGGACAGGGAAGTGAGGCTGTGTGGTCTCTGTGGTCAGCCAGGAAAGGTCATGTGCCTCCTCTATGGGAATGCATGTATGTGAGGGCCTGAGTTCCAGGACGGTGCCTGACACCCCTGCCACCGCCAGGCTGTAGGAAACCCACACAGAGGGGTTCCATGGGGCCATTCTGGTCACCAGACATGCCAGCAAACCGTGGCCCTGGACCTTCAAGTCTTCACAGCTGAAACAGAGCCAACCTGGCCCCACTGTGCCCTGACTTCTTGGCCCGTAGCCTTCAGGTGGGTGTAAGAAAACGGTTATTTTCAGCAGCTAAGTTTTGAGGTAATTGGTTACACAGCAGCGGTCTCTGGAACAATCCTTCTGCTCCATTCCCACCTCTGATCTTTCTCTGTGGAGGCTTACATATTTAAATCCCTAAATGAGTCATTTCCCCTTGTTTGTGGAGGTCTTCCCTGTAGCTCAGAGAAGGCGATGGCACCCCACTCCAGTACTTTTGCCTGGAAAATCCCATGGACGGAGGAGCCTAGTGGGCTGCAGTCCACGGGGTCGCAAGAAGTTGGACACGACTGAGCGACTTCCCCAGCTCAGTCGGTAAAGAGTCTGCCTGCAATACAGAAGACCCAGGTTCAATCCCTGGGTTGGGAAGATCCCCTGGAGAAGAAAATGGCAACCCACTCCAGTATTCTTGCCATGGAGAATTCCATGGACAGAGGAGCCTGGTGGGCTACAGTCCATGGGGTCACAAAGAGTTGGACACAACTGAGTGACTAACACACACACTCCACTTGTTTGTACCCTAAAACTCTCTGTTTAAGTGAACATTTCTGCCTAAGAAATCAATGGCTAACAGAAACTCTGGACTCATCAGCTCACAATTTGACAGTCACCCTTCATCCAGAAAATAAATATGTGGCTTTCCTTTTAGCAATCATGTGATTTCTAGAACACTGCCTTCTCTTTGAAGCCTTCCCAGTTTAATCACACAGAAGATGAGGGCACGTAATTTCCTCTGTCACCCATCTCCCACTAACACCACATATAGCCTTGGGCATGCATGTATTGAGCAACTAAACATCTAAAAGATGTACAAGAAATATGAGTCATGCCATCTCCCTTCAAAAGATTTCTAATCTTGTTTGGAAGGCAGTGCTAACCACCCCCTCCTCTTACCAGGCTTATAAAGCAAAATAATAAAGATAGAGGGACCCACTGTCACAATGACATTCCACATTAAAAAATACAGAAATCTTATTTATCTTATTTCTGTATTTATAAGGCATGCTTCTTTCATGCACATCCACGTCACCAGTGTTAACAATAATAATGATTCCTTATATCTAAAATTGGTTACTATTCAATCACCTATTCACACATTCAATAACCATTTACTTCTCTCTTTGTATGGAACTTCCCTGGTGGCTGAAATGGTAAAGAAGCTGCCTGCAATGTGGGAGACCTGAGTTAAATCCCTAGGTTGGGAAGATCCCCTGGAGAAGGGAATGGCAACCCACTCTAGTATTCTTGCCTGGAGAATTCCTTGGACAGAGGAGCCTGGAGGGCTACAGTCCATGGGGTTTTAAAGTGCTGGGCATGACTGAGCAACTAACATTTCATACTTGTATGTGCCAGGCCCTCTGCTAAGCTCTGGCTGTAACCCAGAGTAAGAGATACAGTCCACGTCATTTCAAAGCTTACTTTCTAGTGAAGGAGACAGATAACAAATGTGTAAACATTTAAAAATATGACATATACAGGAAAGGAAATGAGGAGGAGGGTACAACAGACACTAAGTCGAAGTAGGACGCACTCTGGTGAGGGTGGCCAGGGAAGACCCAGGAAAACTAGCAACAGGTAGCAGTTGAGGTAGATCCTAAAGATAAGGAGATGCTGGGGAAAACGACAAGAACAGGGTTTTGAGCGAAGAAACAGCACTTACAAAAGCCCCAAGGAAAGAAAAATCACTGCATGGTCCAAGAACAGAAAGGCTTATGTCTCCAGAGAGATGGAGGAGAAAGCAGGAAGAGCTAAAAGCCGTAAGAGGTGGAGCTTGTGTGTCAGGCACTATGCCAAGTGTGTGGTCTCCAAAACTGTAAGTCATCCAAGGTAAAAGCAATGTAAATAGCAACTACTGTGCTAATAGTTACTTAATCATCATCATGATCAGAATAAAGTTTATATTGACTACGTGCTTACTCTGGATTAATATTTTGGAAAATATTGCTGTGTTCTTCTCTTGCCTTTCAAATAAAAAGTATCCTTAGGACAGAAAGAGGGCTTTCCAGGTGGCTCAGTGATAAAAGAATCCACTTGCCAATGCAGGAGACACAGGAGACGCGGGTTTGATCCCTGGGAATGGAAGATCCCCTGGAGTAGGAAATGCCAACCCACTCCAGTATTCTTGCCTGAAAAATTCCATGGACAGAGGAGACTGGTGAGCTACAGTCCATGGGGTCGCGGAGAGTCAGACATGACTGAGCGTGAGCATGAGACAGAAAGAAGGAGAATCTGGCAGTCAAAGCAGGTCTTATGCAAGGCTTACTAGTACATTGTCTTGAGAAAGAATTTGTAAATGTCTGTATCACCTTCCACATAGAAAGACTTGAAGAATTCTCCCCACAGTGAAGAAAACATGTGACACAGGAGAGAGTGAGGAAATCCCAGCCTCATCCTCATCCCAGGGGATTTGAGAGGAGGAAAAGCAGCGGAAGGAGTGAAGTGGCTGGAATGTGTTATGTAGATCTGGGAAAGTCAGAGGAATGGGGGTTCTAACCCTGTTCCTGCTTGGGGCTCTAGAAAAACATCACCTGTCAGGTTGCCCCATTCCAAAGTCCATGTGGAAGCAGTTAGGCAGGGAGACAGCTTGGAGTGTAGTTTTTCTGAGCATGAGTCTGGGTCAGGAAGATCCTCTGGAGAAGGAAATGGCTACCCTCTCCAGTATTCTTGCCTGGAGAAATCCATGGACAGAGGAACCTGGCAGAATACAGTCCATGGGGTCACAAAGAGTCAGATATGACTGAGTGACTGAACTGAACTGACTGAATTTCATTATCATCAACATTAGCATCATTATTGCAGTTATTATATAAAACCAAAAAGTCACAACATAGGAAAGTGATACTTACATAAAATGAAATTCAGTGGAGACATTCATTTCATACCAAAAGCAAGGAATTTCAAATTTTAACATTATTTCTGAAAATTTTAGTTCAGTTCAAACCACTTAGTTCAGAAAGAGTAAAATGATGATATTAAAGATCAGCAGCAAATCAAGGAATTAAAAATCAGACCTAAATGAAGAAAAACATGACTGAAATTAATTAGAAAGTTTTCTCCCCCCTGCAAGAGCGGTAAGTGATTACCTAGACATTTTCCACCTTTCCTATAGAAAAGTCTCTACAAAGATATCATTCAGTCAACCACCAGGAGGAAGTTGGTTCATGTAACCATGTAACACTGGTTACATGCAATCAGTAAGCATATAACTCTGTCCATATTCACTGTCTGCTTAAAGATTCTGTGAGGCAAATTATACCAGAATTAACTGGCTGACAATGAAACAGAAACTAACTATCTATTTCTTTTTAGCTGAGTATTTTTACTCCAGTGAAGGAGCCAGGGTAAGCCCTGGCTTGCTTCTGTTTCTTTTGTCTTCCTTGAGGTTTTCACCTGCTTGGCTAGATCCACTTGCACAATTGGTAAGATACCAACAGGCCTCCCAATAACACTGCTGCTGCTAAGTCTCTTCAGTCGTGTCCAACTCTGTGCAACCCCATAGACAGCAGGCTACGAGGCTCCCCTGTCCCTGGGATTCTCCAGGCAAAAACACTGGAGTGGGTTGCCATTTCCTTCTCCAGTGCATGAAAGTGAAAAGTGAAAGTGAAGTCGCTCAGTCATGTCCGACTCTTAGGGACCCCATGGACTGCAGCCCACCAGGCTCCTCCGTCCATGGGATTTTCCAGGCAAGAGTACTGGAGTGGGGTGCCATCGCCTTCTCCGCCCAATAACACTAGAAAAGTGATATCTCCTATTTCCACCTTACAAGTGGAGCAACGAAAACACAAAGACCTTAGGAGGAATGCAGCCATGAAAGACTCACCTCAATCAATTTTGTTGCTCATCTTTACCTCAAAATGCATCTCCTTTATAAACCTATTGGTACACAGCTGGAAAGTACAGTCCAGAAGAGATGGAAAATCAGCCAAGGCCTTTCCGGAGAGCCTTACTCCATCTGGATACATTTGGGTGGTCTCAAACATTTTCATGCAGTGCCTGTGTTTCACCTCATCTCATTTTTGTCCTTTTTTCTGCATTTCTGCATCACTGTCTAGGATGACAAGTGATTTGTACTATTTTCCAGAAAAGAGAAATATTTTCCAAAGCATCCTGACTACTTCATGCCTAATTCAAGCTCTACCTGTTTTAAATACTGTCATAGATGCTTATAGCAGAAGAAATCTGTCATCCACAATTCCATCACTGGTCTTAGCAAAGTACAAAAATCATTATATATCCAATGATGACTGTGAGGCAATTCAAGGTCTTAAAGTACACACTGAATCATTTTCTAAAAAAATTGGTTTTATGTTAATTTCATGTTAATTATCCTGTTTAGAATAAATAGGTAATCCACTCTCTAATAACAACAGCTAGCTATTCCGATATATTTATCTGTTTGCCAAAGGCTATAGTATTATTTCATATAAACCTTACACCAACTACGTGAGGTGGGAATCCAATACTTTTCAAAGCTGAAGAAACTGAGGCAGGGCTACAGATGGAGTTGCTTAAGCCTATGCAGTCATTAAGTCATGACACCAGAATTAAAGCCCACCTCAGTGTGCATCTGAAACCATGCTTTAAACCACACTATGAAGCACCAAGTATGGAATGCATGTGCACTTCGTCAACCTAGTTTATTTAACAAATGCAAGCAACTTCTTCCCCTTGCCAGCTGAGCTTGCAAGCTTCATTTTCATACTATGACCAGTTTTATTTACTCCTGGACATTCTTCCCAGACTATATTCCTGATGACTCCTACAGCCTTGTTTTATTATATCACAGATTCGAAAACCCTCAGGATTTTTAGAGAGCAATATGCTACAATATTATCTCAACAGACCTACAGGCAGAAAAAGTTTGAACATGACATCTGCTTTCATGTAAGTCAATCTTCTTTCCAATCGTGAAAGGAAAACATCTTTTGCATTGATATTGCTCTGTGTTTTATATTGGTCCCGAAAATATTGACACATAAAGGGGCTTCCAGAGACTTTCATTTTTTGAAGATGAGGGTAATTACATGAGAAAAGGGAAGGAAGGACAGACTTAGGATAACTACACAGACTCAGTCACACAGCAGTACATTTTTAGTAAAAAGGATGCAATGTGCCTTTTATACTATGCATGAAGCCTAATCATTTTTCTCACCTGCATAAAATCAGATTCCAAAGAAATCAAAGTAAGAGCCTATTCTCATAAATTCAGAAAGCCAAGAATATAAGAGGATTTCAGGATGGTTTATTTTAATTAAAAAAAATTATTTGGAGAAAACAGCTGAAGAACTTCAATTTGGTACAAGTATCATGAGGTCTTAGGTTGGATCGTCTTAGCCCTGCATTAAATCCCACAATAAAAAATGATCCTAATATAACCATCCTTCAGAAGAATGAAACACACCATCCAGTGTAGGCATCTCCTAACTCAGAGGGAAATTCTAGATTTTTCCAGCTGCTTTATTGGAGTTAAGAGTTTACTGTGTCAATCTTCTTTTATGCAGCTCTAGAGAAAAAGGGTACTCTAACCTATGTTTTACAATTAACTAATTTCATGTACTTTTGTTTTTTTCTAATTTTCTAAGGGGAGTTATAATTTCTCCCCTCTGGAAATTAAGGAGAAGGGGTCATAGTTCACAGCACAGGCCCTGTTGGCAGTCCTTGTCTATCACATGTGCTGCTGCTGCTGCTAAGTCACTTCAGTCGTGTCTGACTCTTAGCGACCCCATGGACTGCAGCCTACCAGGCTCCTCCGTCCATGGGATTTTCCAGGCAAGAGTACTAGAGTGGGGTGCCATCGCCTTCTCTGATCACATGTGCTAGGAGCCACTATAAGACTAACCTCCTCAAAGAAACATTCCAAACCAAACTTCTGTATCCTGAGCAGTCCCTGGCTTTCCACATGTTATCAATTATATGTCACAGCATTTTGTCTATCAGTTGCTTTTACATTGTTTCGGTAGATCTTGCATGTCAATCTGTCTCCCTAGATAAAGAATGGAAATAATAATCATGAAATTTTGTTTCACTGAGTATTTTTATGGGTTCAAATTTACACATTATTGAAATATACATTGTCCCTCAGAAATAAAGCCACTTTAAATATACATATATATACATACATAAACATATATAAATACAAGTGAATATAAACTGGGCCTATAACAAAAATTTTCCCTGGAATGGTCATGATTATATTTAAGTTAAAGATCAGTGAAGGCATTGCTTTCAGGGAGAAAGAAAAATAATCTGGAATCTATTTCTGTTGGTACAAACAAGACCATGAGGCAGTTCATGGATCACTCAACACTGGGATGCTCATGTAAACCAATCCTAACAATTTTCTGAATGCTCTGTTTTAAGTGTTGTAAATACTGACAATAATGAATAACAAAGAAACAAAGTGAGTGCCTCTTATCAGAACATAGTTGTAAACAAATTACACTAAATCCAGGTAGGGAGTTATCCCATGCAATAGCCTACACTCACCTACCTGAGATCATATCCCCAAACCAAGATAACTGGCCCCCACAAATCCAAATGTAAGATGCCTATGTGTCATCCAAGATTGTCCAGACTACATCTGTCTGCTTGATTTCAAATCCTGTGTTCTAAACCATTACACTCCTTGAGGGCAAAAACCAGACTCCTCATTTTATGTATTTCCTCTAACAAATCTAAGCCTAAAGCCTAATGAATGCCAGTAGTGTGCATTAACGCGTTCTCCAAAGTAGGTAACATACTTGTTTCTCAGTGGAAAAATCAACTATATTTATTTGCAGATCTTAAGTCATTCGGTTACAGACTTGCATAATAACTTTGTACAATAGGTCAGTACGGCTATTTGACAGAAAAATATGGAGTCAAAACAGTTAGCAACAGGAATCTCCACATGCAGCAGAGGGAAAAAGCTTTGTAATACAAAGAAAATTTTTTAGAAAGCAGTTACCAAGAAGAAAAAAAATTTACTGGGGTATTTTTAATGTTCATTCCTTAGGTATATTACTTTACAACCCAGTAATGAGACCATGCAGCACTGAAATTCTAACAGATATAGGAAAACACAAATGAGAAATTTTTTTGTCTATGGTATTTACATAGATGGGGTTTAAGGTGAATGCTGGGGTTGGAGTGGGGGGAGTTCCAATATTAAAATTTAGTGGATAGAAAGTAAGAATAGATGCTAAGATTAGAGATAGGTTTTTGTCATATTTCACAGCAATGAATTTACAATTTGCTCTTCTAGTAGACTGCAAAGAGACAAGGAATCTGAAAACTCAGACATCTGAAATATCTAAGACAATTTTATATCCCAGAAAGTAGAGAAATTCTAAGACAGTTACTTTTTCCACAAAAAGGAAATGATGTGGAATGTTCAATGAATAGCTAAACTTTGTACCAGACACCCTTCATTTCTCAAATTCAAAGAAGCAAGTCTAGCAAAGAAAAAAACAAACTAGAAAGCTCAAAGGACATGATTCCATAAAGTATTAATAAATTTGGACTGTGCATTTGTAAGACACAATCCAGTTCAGAATGGGGAACAAGCTAGCATATGCTCTATCCATATTTTTAAAGCACAAAAAAAGGAGAATTCTCTGCAAATCACTGACCAAAATGGAAACTAAATTACACTATCAAAATGGAAATGATCAGCTAGTATGTGCCCTAGGATATTAAGGAGATGAACCACAGCAGTAATAATAAAAATATTAATAATAATAATAATAACCCCACCTCTAATTTGCATAAATCACTGCTGCTCATCTCATAATGAAAAACAGGTAAGTTAATCACCAAAAGATTATTAACTGATTTATTCAGAATAAAACACAAGAATAAAAAGCAGAAGCCGATTTGCAGATTATCATAGAGAAAATGAACACTGGAGGCACAATATAAATATCAGCATCCCTCTGACATGGTGTTGGTGGGAGTACACACACTATGGAGGAAAATTTGGCAATTTACCTAAATAACACATGTGCATATCTTGCTCATTTATGAGTTTATCCTACAGATATACTGGCTTGTATCAAGTGGTGTATTCAAAGTAGTTCATGGACTACTCTTTATAATAACCAAAGAAAATAATAATAAATAGAATTTAGTGAGATAATTTATGGTGCATTTATGCCAATAAATATCATGGAGGCTCTAAGAAAATGGATAAATTAAGAATTAATATATATAGCTTCCAAGATTTACAAATTAAGTGGAAAAAATATAAGGTACAGAAAACCACTTATGTAAGAAAAAGAAGATATTATATATATATACTATATATTAACAAGATATATATTAGTATATGCACTAATAAAATAAGAGGATATAACATAAATACATATTATATATATACTATATATATATAGTCCATCTTATTTTTTCTCAAGATATATAGTATCTCTAAAGGAGTACAGAAAGAAACTAGTAATATCTCTCATTTCTGGAGAGAGGAATTATGCTACTAGGTTAGAAGGGAGATTTTTCCATATATATATTCTGCAATTTTTGAATTTTTTCCATGTGAATATATTAGTCTTTGATCAAGTTAATTTAAATTACAAAAAAAATTAAGGTAGGCAGCATGTGTTCTAAGTTGCAAACAACTGCTAATCAAAGACAGGCAGAGAAGTCATATTGAGCTGAGAAGGTAGAGACTAGGCTTCAGGGTGCTAAAGTGGCTCAAACTATCAGGGAGGGTCCTAGAGAGTTATAGTTATGCAGAGAGAAATTCTTAAAATCCTAAGTGGGAGTACTCCATAAGTCTGTGGCTGATATCTGGGCCATAATTTGCAGGATGAAAACACCTGAGGCTTACCAGCTAACAAATGTTATGGCGTGGTAAGAATAGAGATACTAGAGGTCAAGTAATGCTGGAGAAAGAATAATGCCAGACATCACTGGAGCTCAGGTGGTCTAAGAGTGGGAGATTCCATCAACATTCCATTAACACCTTCAGCTACCTAAGACACCCGAAGTTTGTACACTCCATAATGAGGACCTATTCTAAAGTAAGTCCTAGGACTTCCAAAAGGCCTAAAACAAAACCTCTCCTTGCATGTCTCTCTTGCATGTTGAATATTGCCAGATTGAAGGGGATCAGGAAACACTTTGGCTTCCAAGAGATTTGCACTAAAAAAGCATAAAACCATGTGATCAACCAATAATCTGACAAAATGAATTCACATAAGAATAAACATTTTTCCAAAGAAGACAACAGAATCCAGAGGTTCTATAACACATCACCATAAATTTCCCATAGTAGTAGTGTTAATCACTCAGTCATGTCCAACTCTTTACAACCCCATGGACTGTAGCCCACCAGGCTGCTCTGGCCATGGAATTCTCCAGGCAAGGATACTGGAGTGGGTTGACATTTCCTTCTCCAGGGGATCTTCCTGACCCAGAAATTGAACCTGGGTCTCCTGCACTACAGGCAGATTCTTTACCATCTGAGCCACCAGGGAAGCCCATATTCAATCAAATATCCCATAGTCAATCAAATATCACTAGACAAATAAATAGGAAAATGTGATACACAGATAACCAAAGAAGTAGTAAATATAAACAAAATCCAAATGGCCCAGATAGTTGGCCTGACAAAAACTTTATAGTAGGTATTATAGATATTTTCAAAGGATTAAAGAAAAATTACTCAATGAAATAAAGGAAATATAATGATTAGACAGAAAAAGAACCAAATGAAAATCCTAGAACTGAAATGAAAAATTTAGTGGATGAGCCTAAATAGCTGACTGGAGATGGTTAAACAAAAAAAAAAAAAGAACTTAAACTATGTCATAGGAGTCATTCAACCTGGAAAATGAAGATGGAAAAAGATTAAGAAAATGAACTGAACCTTAGGAATAGGTAGGGCAATTTCAAGTAGTCTTACATAAATGTAACTGTAATCCTAGCAGGAAAAGATAATGAGATGGGTCAGACAAAATACTTATCAGGATAACTGCTGAAAACTTCTCAAATTTTATGAAAAACACTAGTTTCCATATCCAAGAAGTTTAGCAAATCCCCCAAAGTATAATCACATAGAAAACCACAACCAGGCACTTTGCGGTCAAACTTCAAAAAATGAAAATTTAAAAGAAAATATTTAAGAGGATCCAGAGAAAAGGTATATACTATACTGATACATAAGGGGACAAGGATAAGAATGATCAAAGTCTTATCAAAAACAATGGAGGCTGAAAAAAAAAACTGATGAAATGGCATCTTTAAATTGCTAAAAGGGAAAAAAAATCTATTATCTTGGAATTCTGTATCTAGCAAAAATAGTCTTCAAACTGAAAATGAAATAAAGGCACTTTCAGATCAACAAAAACTAAGAATATTTATCAACAGCAGCTCTACACTGTAAGAAAAGCAGAAGACTGAAGGCATATGATGCTAGATGGTAATTCATATCTACAGTAAAGTATACAGAGCATTAGAAACATTAAATCAACCAGTAAATATAAATGAGTACCTGATGCAAAGAGCCTACTTGTTGGAAAAGACCCTGATATGGGAAAGATGCTGGGAAAGATTGAAGGCAAAAGGAGAAGGGGATAGCAGAGAATGAGATGGGTAGATAACATCACTGATTCAATGGAAATGAATTTGAACAAATTCTGTGAGATAGTAGAAGACAGAGGACCCTGGCATGCTGTCTTCCATGAGGTCACAGAGTCAGACACGACTTAGCAACTGAACAGAACAGAACACATTGTCTCTTAATATACCACTGAAATATCACTAACTATTAAAACCAAGAACAGTATCACTCTGAGGTGTGGTTTATGCTGCTGCTGCTGCTGCTAAGTCGCTTCAGTCGTGTCCGACTCTGTGTGACCCCACAGATGGCAGGCCACCAGGCTCCCCCGTCCCTGGGATTCTCCAGGCAAGAACACCGGAGTGGGTTGCCATTTCCTTCTCCAATGCATGAAAGTGAAAAGTGAAAGTGAAGTCGCTCAGTCGTGTCTGACTCTCTGCGACCCCATGCACTACAGCCTACCAGGCTCCTCCATCCATAGGATTTTCCAGGCAAAAGTACTGGAGTGGGGTGCCATTGCCTTCTCTGCTGTGGTTTATACACATGTTTAAATTAAAAATATGGCAATAATCACACAAAGAAAAGGGGATGAGTAAACTGAATTTATTGTTATAAGGTTATTACATTTGTAAGGTGCTATTTTCAAACTGTGAAAGGTACAACATTGACTCTAATTAGAGTCTAATGAGTTAAAAGTGCATATTTTTAGCCTTAGGAAAATCAAAAAATTACATATAGACAGACATTTATTCATAATGATAGAGTATAACTAAAAGCTAAAAATGGCACTCTTAAAAATATTTAACTCAAAGGGGGCAGGAAGTAAGCAACAGAGAAACAAAAATTAAAAGACAAATGAGGGGGGGAACTGTTAAATATCTGATGTTTAGTGGGATTCACTTAACAAATTCATTCAGACAATGAACTGAGAGATACCACAACACTGATGCCTTAAGAAATACAAGTGTTAATAAATATCCCTCGTCCTATTAAAAATTTTACAATTGTACAGAGATATACAATAATTATCATATGACAAATATAAAGGATATTATAGTTACCACCAAATACTTCCTATATACTAGAGCTTCTACTAAATTCTTTATAAATATTAACTCATGTATTTCTCACAATTCATATTGAAGGTGTCATATAGCCCCATCTTGTAGATAAAACCTGGATGTAAGCTTTATGTGGGCAATGACCGTAAGTATTATTTATCTTTGTGCTACCATGACTCACTCTTTGCAGAGCATCTAATAGGTGCTCAATAAACAGCTGTCAAAAAGAATGATTGAATTTTGAAGGACACAATAATTTTCCCTACACCATGCAGAGAAACAGAATTGGAAGCCAGACAGACTTGAGTTCAAAGTCCAAAGTCCTCAGACAATAACCTGAGTGACAAGATTCCAGCTGGCCCACAACAGTTCTAGTTTATGACTATTGTCCCACTAATCATTACTAATAGGACACTCATTCACTTCTCCCAAAAAAGCAAATCTGAATAATAAAATATATGGTTATGCTAAAATTTCAGAGAAGAAATCTCTGGTTGGAATAATCAGGAAATCTTCATTCAAGAGATGGCATTTGAAATTTATGTTTTTTAACAGATGAATGGGATTTGCTAGACAGAGAAGAGAATAAGACCTAAAAGGTAAAAAGGATTCTGTGACTTAAAGAAAACACAACATATGAATGTATAAATAGTTGTGAAATTTGGCACTCCAAGAAATTCTTTATATAAAAATATTTTTCACAGATGTTCATAAGCAATGGATATTGAACGCTTCTCTAATGACTGGAAAACAAAGGGCAATGACAAATAAAAACATGTCACTGGGCTGAGTGGAAAATCAAAAGCATAGTTTTCTTATTCAATCTTTATGTAAGAGTCTTGAAAGGCATATCTAATAACATTAATTTTCTAGATCACCCTAATCTTGAAAGTAAAGGTAAAAAGAGACTGAATGAATTTAAATGAGTACAAAAAGAGATAAAGTAAACCAAAGTAATTTTCAACTTGGTAAAACAACTGAAGTTTTATTTAAAAAAAAAAATCCTGTAATTGAGATACTTCACAAGCAGAAAATTTCCAAGCAAAAAGGAAGGAGATGCCAAGGTATGCATTTAAAGAAGAATGTTCAACAACTAGATCAATTACTATCAGTGTGATTGCTATTATTACAAACTGTATCTGCTGAGCATTGGCTACACACCAGGTACCATCCTGCATAACTCATTTAATACTCACAACAATTCATAAAGTGCTGTAACCCTCTCTATTATACAGATACAAAAGCTCATAAAAATGCTAATGATTTTTAATGGTAGAACCTGAATCTATTCTTAGATCTCCCTGATTCCAAGCAGGTGTCTCTCTCTTGCCTCCAGGTCTCATTGCATTAACAATGATACCACAAATACTGAAGGTGAAAAATCAAGGTATGGAAGAAAGTACTTTCCTCTGTCTTGCTAGCTCTGGGAGATAGATCTGTATATCAAATAAATGGCATTCAGTTCAGTTCAGTCACTCAGTCGTGTCCGACTCTTTGCGACCCCATAAATTGCAGCACACCAGGCCTCCCTGTCCATCATCAACTCCCGGAGTTCACTCAAATTCACGTCCATCAAGTTGGTGATGCCATCCAGCCATCTCATCCTCTGTCATCCCCTTCTCCTCCTGCCCCCAATCCCTCCCAGCATCACAGTCTTTTCCAATGAGTCAACTCTTTGCATGAGGTGGCCAAAGTACTGGAGTTTCAGCTTTAGCATCATTCCTTCCTTCCAAAGAACACCCAGGACTGATCTCCTTTAGAATGGACTGGTTGGATCTCCTTGAAGTCCAAGGGACTGACTCTCAAGAGTCTTCTAAATGGCCTCAGCACTTGCAAAGAAAATGCTGAAGGAAATACAGAAGTAGAGCCAAAAAACCAGTTAAATAAGTCTCACTCACCAAGAAAGGATTCATGCTTGGAGAAAATAATGGTTTACTGGTTTACAAATATGAAGAGAGTGTAACACTTTGCTCAAGGCACAGACTACAGAGTAATTAAAAGGAAGTGAACATGGTTGAGAACACTGGAAGAGAATTGTGAGGTGTGTTTGCTATTAGATGATAAACTTCTAAACCAGAATCATTTTCTAAGAGATGCAAAAGTGGTTCCTTTGCCTATGGGAGGTAAAGCGGAACTTGAAAACCTAGCTAAGAAAATCCACCAGTGTAGATGGTTCCTACCAAATGGTGGGGATTGTGGGAGTAACACCTTATGTGTTTCTCAACTCTAATTACTAAATCTATCTTGAATTTCCTTGAGATAAGAGGCATTTTAAATCTATTACAGCTTAAGTTGCTTAAATCTTCCGTTTTCCTAAAATACCTGATTTATAGACATACACATTTAAATTTTAAGAGAATATTTGTTAAGAAATTTTAGAAAGCTTACACCTCTCACGTTATTTTTCTTATCCTAAGTAGAAGTTTAGGTTTATGTTTAGATGTTTCATGATAATGTATATCAGTTAAGTCTTCAACCAAGAATGTGAAATGTCTCGACTCTCTTGTCTTAGAAGTCTGTGAGGGCACATTACTCTCAGGATTTTCTCATAAAAACTGAAGTCCATAAGTCAAACTTACGGACTTCAACTTTTACCAAAAGAAAAAATCTTGAGGATAATGTGCCCTTATAGACTTCTAAGCCAAGAGAGTCTCTTATGGACTGGGGCCAGGGATGGAGGGTGGTATGGGCAGTGGGGGCGGGGGCGGGGCAGTGGTGGTGCCAGGGGGAGGAGAAGGTAGGATGAATGGAAAGAGTAACATGGAAATATGCACATTACCATATGTAAAATAGATAGGCAGTGGGAATTTGCTGTATGACTCAGGGAACTCAAACCAGAGCTCTGTGACAACCTAGAGAGGTGGGATGGGGTGGGAGGGGAGAGGGAGGTTCAAGAGCGAGGGGTCATATGTATACCTACGGCTGATTTATGTTGATATATGGCAGAAACCAAAACAATTTATAAAGCAATTATCCTTCAGTTAAACATAAATTTTGAAAAAACTGAAGTCCAATATATTATGTCAAATATGAGAATACTTCCTTCTATTTCATTTCTACTTGAATAAATTAAAGAACTATTTAGGACAAGTTGAGTGTTTTTTCCATAGTAGACCTTTTTACAGTTATACGAAAATGAAAAGACCAATTTCTAATTTTTAAAAGCCGCCAGGTATACTTTGTAGCTTTCAGAATATAATGCTAAGAAACTTACCAAAGCCTGTAGGGAACACAGCAAAATGGAACATAGCAAAAGCATTACATAAAAAAAATAGTAAAGATAGATACATAGACGATAAAATTTTAAAGAAGCCTGCCATGGTAGCTTTTTTCTTTTTTGCAGGCAAATTCATCTGAATCTATCAATATACTGAATATTGATAATTTATGAATTAAAGTTTTCTAATTATTCTAAAGCTCTTCCAAGAGAATGCTAATGTAAAAAAACTTCTTGAGAATAACAGCTATAATCCATTGAACTTAAATAGGATCCATTTATTAGGAACCAAAAACATAGCTATATTTGTTCTGAAATTACTAACAATGTCTTACATACTAAAAATCTATCGGTTTTCATTTATTTCCCTGCTCTTTCTCTTGAATGTCTTTAAGAAACTAATAAACTTTCTCATACACAAAGTCTTATGCTTTGAATACTTAGAACACCATACTTTTATTTTAAAATAATGATAAGCTAAAATTCATGATGCTTTTCAAGTAGACTTCAAAGAATATTTAGATCAAGGTCAAGAATTCATTTAATTCAGCTCTAGCTTCCAAAGGAAATAAGAGAGTTGACCATGAGGTAATAAGGAAGTCTCCTGAGTTCCTCTCCTCCCACAGATACACTGAATATACAGCTACACATGGAGCAATTCCCTCCGAAAGAAATCCATAAACTAGTTGAGTAACTCCTGTACATCAGATGAATGAGAAAATACCCACATTAAAATAAAAAGGTAGGAAAGGCTGAGACATGTTCTCACTATAAACTCCCTTGATATATTACCATACAATTGGGAGGAAACCCCCCAACTCCTAGCTTCTCCCTGAGGAGTGAAGGGTTTGAACCACACAACTAGTATCCTAGCTTTTAAAATACCCACCAGAGTATCTTGGGGCTCCCAAAACACCCAGCTCTGAAAGCAAATGAGGTTTGCATCCATGAGACTCACAAGACTATGGCAAACAAAGAACAAATCCCTAACTGGTACCCAGTACTCGTCATGGCTGTCCCCTCAGAGGTCAGTGTAGAGGGAACAGGCAAAATCTCCCATCTCCGGGTTTTTCCCCAAAGTTTATCCCAATATTTTAAAAGCTGCTGCCTGAGGGCCAGGATTCTAATTTAGTAGGCACTGGGAACTAGCTGTAATCCTCCCCAGAAATCAGAGAAGTCAGGCAACACCAATCCCCATCTTCCCTCTCCAGCCCACTCCAAGCAACCAGTATCTCTCTAGAAAGAGCTTATACACATGTGTGTGCTCCAGCTTGTACACATGTGTGCGCTCTAGTTTTTACACCTGCCACTTAAGAGATAGGACGTAGGTTGCTGAGATCTGATAGCAAAGAGGCTTCCACTCACCAATCTGACAGAAATGTAGCAAAGAATTAATTCTTAACTGACTATCCCCTCACCCACCACCCATCCAGTGCTCAACACAAAGGGAGAAGGCAAAACTGCCTTTCCCCTAGTCTTTCTCTGAAAGGCGTTTATATGCGTACTTTAAGATCTGTGGCATGAAGTCCAGGTTTCTAATTTAGAGAGCATATAGTGGTTGGCTACAATCTTCTTCAGAGACAGAGGAGCTGGTGGACACCTCTTACACCTTCTCCTTTCACTTCACTCCAATAACGAAAATGAATCACCAGTATCTTGCACATATCTGGCACATCAGCTTTTCCAATAATTACCCTAGGAATGAGCCCTTGGGTTGCCTGGCTCTAATATCAATGAATCTTTCATTCACAAGTTCTACAGGATTATAGCAAACAAAGAAAAAAAATTTAATAGACATTGGAGTTATCCTTCACCCCCACAGCTATAAACCCAGGCCCAAAACAAAAAGTTCAGCTCAGCACATGTCTGACTCTTTGCAACCCCATGGACTAAAGAATGCCAGGCTTCCCTGTCCATCATCAACTCCCAGAGCTTGCACAAACTCATGTCCATCAAATCGGTGATGCCACCCAACCATTTCATCCTCTGTCATCCCCATCTCCTCCTGCCTTCAATCTTTCCCAGCATCGGGGTCTCTTCCAAGGAGTCAGTTCTTGGCATCAAGGGGCCAAAGTATTGGAGCTTCAGCTTCAGCATCAGTCCTTCCAATGAATATTGAGGACTGATTTCCTTTAGGATTGACTGGTTTGATCTCCTTGCAGTCCAAGGGACTCTCAAGAGTCTTCTCCAACTCCACAGTTAAAAAGCATCAATTCTTCAGCACTCAGCTTTCTTCATGGTCCAACTCTCACATCCATACATAACTACTGAAAAAACCATAGCTTTGACTACATGGACCTTTGTTGGCAAAGTAATGTCACTGCTTTTTAATATGGTGTCTAGGTTTGTCAAAGTTTTTCTTCCAAGGAGCAAGTGTCTGTTAATTTCATGGCTGCAGTCACCATCTACAGTGATTTTTGAACCCAAGAAAAAATGTCTGTCACTGTTTCCATTTGTTCCCTATCTATTTGCAATGAAATGACGGGATTGGATGCCATGATCTTAGTTTTCTGAATGCTGAGTTTTAAGTCAGCTTTTTCACTCTCCTCTTTTACTTTCACCAAGAGGCTCTTTAGTTCCTCTTCACTTTCAGCCATAAGGCAGTGTCATCTGTGTATCTGAGGTTATTGATATTTGTCCCAGAAAACTTGATTCCAACTTGTGCTTCATCCAACCCAGCATTTCACATGATGTACTCTGCATATAAGTTAAATAAGCAGGATGACAATATACAGCCTGGATGTACTCCTTTCCTGATTTGGAACCAGTCTGTTGTTCCATGTCCAGTTCTAACTGTTGCTTCTTGACCTGCATACAGATTTCTCAGGAGGCAGGTCAGGAGGTCTGGTATTCCCATCTCTTGAAGAATTTTCCACAGCTTGTTGTGATCCACACAGTCAAAGGATTTGGTGCAGTCAGTAAAGCAGAAGTCGATGTTTTTCTAGAATTCTCTCAGTTTTTCTATGATCCAGTGGATGTTGGCAATTTGATCTCTGGTTCCTCTGCCTTTTCTAAATCTAATTTGAACATCTGGAAATTCTTGTTTCATGTACTGTTGAAGCCTAACTTGGAGAATTTTGAGCATTACTTTGCTAGTGTGTGAGATGAGTGCAATTGTGGAGTAGTTTGAACATTCTCTGGCATTGCCTTTCTTTGGGATTGGAATGAAAACTGACCTTTTCCAGTTCTGTGACCACTGCTGAGTTTTCCAGATTTTCTAGCATATTAAGTACATCACATTCATAGCATCATCTTATAGGATTTGAAATAGCTCAACTGGAATTCCATCACCTCCACTAGCTTTCTTTGTAGTGATACTTCCAAAGGCCCACTTGACTTTGCACTCCAGGATGTCTGGTTCTAGGTGAGGGATCACACTATCATGGTTATCTGGGTCATGAAGATATTTTCTGTATAGTTCTTCTGTGTATTCTTGCCACCTCTTCTTAATATCTTCTGCTTCTGTTAGGTCTATACCATTTCTGTCCTTTATTGTGCCCATCTTTGCATGAAAGGTTCCCTTGGTATCTCTAATTTTCTTGAAGAGATATCCAGTCTTTCCCATTCTATTGTTTCCTCTGTTTCTTTGCATTGATCATTGAGGAAGGCTTTCTTTGGAACCCTGCATTCAGATGGATATATCTTTTCTTTTCTTATAAAAAATTAATTTCCAAAATACACAAGCAGCTTATACCACTCAATACCAGAAAAGCAAACAACCCAATCAAAAAGTGGGAAAGGGACCTGAAGAGACATTTCTCCAAAGAAGACATACAGGTGGCTAACAAGCACATGAAAAGATGCTCAACATCACTCATTATCAGAGAAATTAAAATCAAAACTACAATGAGATACCACCTCACACCAGTCAGAATGGCCATCAACAAAAAGGTCTACAACAATAAATGCCAGAGAGGGTGTGGAGAAAAGGGAACACTCTTTCTTTGCTGGTGGGAATGTGAACTGATACAGCCATTATGGAAGTCAGTATGGAGACTCCTTAAAAAGTTAGGAATAAAACTACCTTATGACCCAGAAATCCCACTTCTAGGCACATACCCTGAGGAAATCAAAACTGAAAAAGACATATGTACCCCATTGTTCACTGCAGTACTATTTACAATAGCTAGAACATGGAGGCAACCTAGATGTCCATCAACAGATGAATGGATAAAGAAGCTGTGGTATAGATATACAATGGAATACTACTCAGCCATAAAAAGGAACACATTTGAATCTGATCTAATGAGGTGGATGAAACTAGAGCCCATTGTACAGAGTGAAGTAAGTCAGAAAGAGACATATAAATATCATATGCTACTGCTGCTGCTAAGTCGCTTCATTCGTGTCTGACTCTGTGCAACCCCATGGACGGCAGCCCACCAGGTTCCCCCATCCCTGGGATTCTCCAGGCAAGAACACTGGAGTGGGTTGCCATTTCCTTCTCCAATGCATGAAAGTGAAAAGTGAAAGGGAAGTCGCTCAGTCATGTCCAACTCTTCATGACCCCATGGACTGCAGCCTACCAGGCTCCTCCGTCCATGGGATTTTCCAGGCAAGAGTACTGGAGTGGGGTGCCATTGCCTTCTCCTATACTGACACATATATATGGAATCTGAAGAGATGGCATTGATGAATTTATTTTCAGGGCGGCAATGGAGAAACAGACATAGAGAACAGACCTATGGACAAGGTGAGGAGAGAGGAGAGAGAAGGGGAGATGTATGGAGAGAGTAACATAGAAATTTACAATACCATGTGTAAAACAGATAGCCATGGGGATTTGCTGTATGACTCAGGGAACTCAAACAGGGGCTCTGCAACAAGTTGAAGGGTGGGTGGGGAGGGAGATGGGAGGAGTATCTGGGAGTGAGGGGACATGGCCTGATTCTTATTGATATATGACAGAAAACCACAAAATTCTGTAAAGCAATTATCCTTCAATTAAAAATTAAAAAAAAAAAAAAAACTTAATAGATACAAGAGTACTCCCATAAGACTTTGAACGGATTTTTCAACAGAAACCTTGCAGACCAGAAGGGAGTGGCATAATACATTCAAAGTGCTGAAAAGAAAGAACTACCAACCAAAAATATTCTATACAGCAAAGCTGTCTTTCAGAACTGAAGAAGAGACAAAGAGTTTTCCAGACAAACAAAGATGAAGAAGTTTCTCACCACTGGACCAGAGTTAAAAGAGATGTTAAAGCAAATTCTTCAAGCTAAGCAAAGAATACTAATTAGTAACAGGAAACTAGATAAAAGCATAAAATTCACTGGTACAAGTAAATATATCACTAAATTCAGAATGTTTTCATGATATAATTGTAGTGGGTAAATAACATAGTTCTAGGATGAAGGTTTAAAGACAAAAGTATTAAAAACTGGACACAAAAGTATTTTAAAATGGATAAAAGATGCAAATTGTGACATAAAAACATAAAGTGTGGACGAAGAAGAGCTTTGGTTTGCATTTGAAATTATCAGCTACAAATAGACAGTCATAAAAATAAAATGCTTTATGTAAGTCACATGTAACCACAAAGCAAAAGCCGATAGAAGGTACACACAAAAGAGAAGGGAATCTAAGTATACCACTACAGAAAATCATCAAATTACAAAAGCAGCAAGAGAAGAAGAAATGAACAAAAGAATTGCAAAAGAACCAGAAAATATAAACCGAAGGATGATAGAAAGTCACAACTATCAATAATAACTTTAAGAGTAAATGGATTAAATTCTCCAATCAAAAGATACAGAATTCCTGAATGAATTTAAAAAACAAAATATAAGACCCAGCTATAAGCTGCCTTCAAAAAATTTAAGGATACATATGAACTAAAAGCAAAGGGATAGAAAAAGATATTCTATGCCAACTGAAACCAAAAGAAAACAAGGATAGCTATATTTATTTAAATGAAATAGACTTTAAGCCAAAGACTGTAACAAAAGACAAAGAAGGTCATTATATAATGATAAATGGGTTAATTAATTAAAAGGATATAACAACTATAAATATTTATGAACCCAACATAGGGACACCTAAACATATAAAGTAAATATTAGCAGACCCAAACGGGAAAATAGACAGCAGTCCAATAATAGCAAAGGACTTCAATACCCCACTTTCAACGCTAGATAGATCATCCAGACAGAAAATCAATAAGGAAACATTGAACTTAAACCACACATAAGGTCAGATAAACAGACATATACAGAGCATTTCATCCAACAGAAGTAGAGTGCATATTCTTCTCAAGTACACATGGAACATTCTCCAGGATAAATAATATGTTAGGCCACAAAATAAGTTTTAATAAAATTAAGAAGACTGAAATCATACCAAATATCTTTTCCTACCACAAAGGTATGAAACTAGAAATCAATTACAAGAAGAAAACTGGAAAATTCACAGTAGAGATTAAACAGCATGATCATGAAGAACCACCAATGTAGCAAAGAAAAAGTCAAAAGAGAAATCAAAATGCATCTTGAAACAAATGAAAATGTAAATGCCAACATACCAAAACATTGGGGATGCAGCAATGACTCTCCAAGAGGGAAGTTTATACCAATAAATGATTATAATTAGGGAGAATAAAGAGCTCAAATAAGCAACCTAACTTTACATTTTAAAGGAACTGGGAAAAATAACAAAATAAGTCCAAAAACAGCAGAAGAAAGGAAATAACAAAGATCAGGCCAGAAATACATAGACACTAAAAGACAATAGAGAAGATCAATGAAACTAAGAGCTGATTCTTTTAAAAGATAAGCAAAATTGACAAACCTTTAGCAAGACTCTCTAAAAAAAGAAAGAGGACTCAAACAAATAAAATCAGAAACTAAAGAGTAAGTATAGTGCATTGATACTACAGAAATACAGCAGATCATAAAAGACTACATGAATAATTAAATGCTAGCAAATTGGACAACTTATAAGAAATGGATAAATTCCTAGACATATACAATCTATCAAGACTGAATCATGGGAGACAGGTTCAGGACTGGGGGGACACATGTATACCTGTGGCCAATTCATGCTGATGTATGGCAAAAACCATTACATTATTATAAAGAGATTATCTTCTAATTAAAATAAATTAATTTTAAAAAAAGTGAATGTGATGAACAGAAAATCAGAACAGATTGATTTCTTGTAAGGAGATTGAATCAGTAATATTAAAAACCTCACAACAAACAAAAGTCCAAGACCAGATGGCTTCACTGGTGAATTCCATCAAACATTTAAGGAAGTACTAGTATCAATCCTTCTCAAACTCTTCTGAAAAATAGAAAAGAACACATTCAAACTCAATCTACCTGGCCAACATAACTCTGATACAAAAGCCAGACAAGGATATTATAAGAAAAAAAATTAAAGTTCAAGATCCTTGAAGAATATAGATGCAAAAAAATCCATAACAAAGTACTAATTAGAGTATCATCAAATTTAACAATATATTAAAAGTATCATATACTATGATCAAGTGGAAAATATTTCAGTAGTGTAAGAATGGCTCAACATCTGCAAGTCAATGTAAAAAATAATGATCATCTCAACAGTTGCAAAAAAGCATTTGACAAAAGTCAACAGCTTTACATAATAAAAACCCTCAACAAACTGCATATAGATGGAATGTGCCTCAACATAATGAAAGATATATATGACAAGCCCACAATTAATATTATACTTAATGGTGAAACACTAAAGCTTTTTCTATAAGATCAGGACCAAGACAAGGATGCCCACCTTTACTGCTTTTATTCCACATGGTACCAGAAGTCCTAGCCAGAGCAGTTAAGCAAGAAAAAGAAATAAAAGGAAATCAAATCAGAAAGAAAGCAGCAAAATTGCCCTTATTTAAAGAAACATGATATTATATATAGAAAATCCATAAAGACTCCACCAAAAAAAAAAAAAACCATTAGAATTAATAAGTAATTTCAGTAAAGTTGTGAATACAAAATCAACACGCAAAAATCAGTTGTATTTCTAAACATCAACTGTCAGAAAGATGAATTAAGAAAACAACCCCACTTATAATAGCATTAAAAAGGAATAAAATACTTAGGACTAAATGTAACAAAAAGAGTGAAAGAGTTGTACACCTAAAACTAAGACATTGACAGAAGATAGTAAAGAGGACACAAATAAATAGAAAGACATTCTATGTTCACAGATTAGAAGAATTAATATTGTTAAAATGCCTGTATTAATCAAAGCATCTATCTACAGATTTAGTAAAATCCCTATCAAAATTCCTATCAAAATTTTCACAGAAAATACTAAAATTGAGTTTTAAAATTTATCTGAAACCATAAAGACCCTGAATAGCCACAGAAAGAAGAACAAAACTGGAGGCATCATAATTCCTGATTTCAAACTATATTAACAAAGTTATGGAAATCAGAGCTGTATGATACTGGTATAAAAACAGACATTTAGACCAATGGAACAGAGTTGCAAGACCAGAAATAAACTCATACATATAAAGTCAATTAATTTTCACCAAAGGAGTCAAAAATATACAAAGGTCAAAAGACAGTTTCTTTCATAAATGGCATTGAGAAAACTGTACAGCCGCACGAAGAAGAATGAAACTAGACTCTTATATTACACAGTACACAATATCTTACACAAAAATCAACTCAAAATGGATTAAAGACCTAAACATAAGACCTGAAACCATAAAACACCTGAAACAAAACATGAGAGGTAAGTCCCTGATACTGATCCTAGTGATGGCTTTTTAAATTTGATATCAAAAGCAAAGGCATCAAAGTAAACAAAAAAAAAAAAAAATAAGAAGTATGTGAAAGTCTTCTGCAGAGCAAAAGAAATCACCAACAAAAGGAAAAGGCAGCCTACGAAAAGGGAGAAAGTATTTGCAAACCACATATCCAATAAAGGGTTAATATCCGAAATATACAAGGAACTCATACAACTCAATAGCAAAAAAGCAAATAATCTAAATTAAAAATGAGGAAAGGAGGGACTTCTCTGGCAGGTCAGTGGTTAAGACTCCACACTTCCAATATAAGGGGGCATAGGTTCAATTCCTGGTCAGGGAACTAAGATTCCACACGTCATGGGCAGCACAGTCAAAAAAAAAAAAAAAAAACCCTGAGGCCTAAAGAAACATCTTTCAAAAGAAGACTTACAAATGGCCAATATGTACATGAAAACGTTTCAACATCACTTGTCATCAGGCTAATGTAAATTCAAGCCAAAATGAGATATAATTTCACATATGTTAGAATGTCTATTATCAAAAAGACAAGAAATAATGTTGACAAGAATGTGGAGAGGAGGGAACACTTGTACACTGTTGGTAGGAATGTAAAGTGATATATCCACTTTTTGAGGATTCCTCAAAACATCAAAATAGAACTATTTTTTGATCCAGCAATCCCACTTCTGAGTAAATACCCAAAGGAAATGAAATTAGTATCTCAAAGCCAAGTATCTGTCAGCAGATATATGGACAAAGGAAATGTGATAATAATAATAAAATATGACTTAGCCTTAAGACAAGAAGGAAACCTTGTCATTTGCAACAACATGGATCAACTTGGAGAATACCATGCTAAGTAAAATAAGCCAGAGAAAGACAAATATTGTACTGTGTCATTTATAATGGAATATTTTTTTAAGTTGAACTCATAGAAACAAAGTATAAAGTTGGTTTCAGAGGCTGTGGAGGGGGAAATAGGAAGGGGCTGGTAAAAGAGCATCAACTTTCAGTTATAAAATGAATAGGTTCTGAGGATTCAGTATTTAACATGGTGACTGTAGTTGACAACCCTGTATTGTATAATTACAATTTGCTGAGGATAGAACTTAAACATTGTCATCAAAAAATAGAAAAGGAAGAAAAGAGGTAAAGATGTGAAGTGATGGATGTACCAATTAAAACTCAATGGAGAAGAACCCTTCCATAATGTATATCAAATCATCACATTGTAAACTCTAAATATCTGATACTTCACTTATCAATTATACCTCAAAAAAAAAAGCAGGGGGAGAAAAGGAAATTGGAAAATACCCATCCATTTCAAGTCCTTCAGTACTGAAGTCTGTTTGCTTACTGCCTAAGCTATTTGCTTAGGTGGTAACTATTATTCATACATGTTTAGGAGCAGTAAGAGTCTTCCCAGACCACCAGGATGTCATTTAGCTCACTGAAGCATACTGAACACTACCCACAGAACTCATACTGTTTCTAGAAGTACCAAATTAGATTCAACAAGGTAACAGGCTAAATGATGAGGAAAAATCCAGCATGGGTTTTTAAAGTGCAGATATTTCACACCTTTCCCCCAGGAATCTCTGCTAATTATCACTTTACCTAAAAGAAACAGGCAACTGGAAGAATAATATCATGATCATTGTGCAAATAATATGCTATAATATAGTAAAGAAAGAGGGACAGAGAAGAGAGAGAGAAAAAGTCAGGTTTAGAGACAGGGGACTTGATTCATATTCTGATTTAACCGCTCTAGTATGTGTGACCTCAACACAATCACTTCACCTCTCTGCTTCCCATTCACAGAGAATCTACTTTATCTGGTTTTTGCAATGGCTGAACATATGTGAACCCATCTTAAACTGTAGTTTGGCCCATTGGAGATGCTCGGTAAACACTGGTTGAGTACAAGTTTGAATCAGACAAATGAGACTCAAGTCCCAATTCTAATGTTTAGTAACTGTCTGGTGTTGGCAGGTCACTTACCTGTCTAAGTTTCTTCATCTATAAGCCTTTTAGGCTTAATGTGAGAATGAAATAGGTAATGTATAAGATGTTTGGCATAATGCCTTTCATAAAGCATTTAGCAAAGGATATTTTTATTATTTTACACTGAATCCAGACAATAAGGAAAGCTAAGCAGTCAGTTTGTGATGTCACTGAAAACTGATGGTGGATAGATTCCCTAACTCTGTTCCCCCAATTTTTCTGACTTTTGTTAAGAAACTGCCTTTCCCACTGTGACTTGCATGTAGATCTTGAATATACTTAATACATTTGGGTTTTACGTTAATTTTCACTTATATTAATACCTTTTCTTTTAGCATAAATTCAGAGAGAATATGTAAACTGAGAATATTCCTCATATCTTTAGTATCCATTATGGAAATCCAGTTACCTCTGCTTCCAGGATAGAAATCTTAGAGCATTTCTTTCCAGTTCATAAAAAAAACTTTTGTTCCCTTACAAACCCTGTTATAGATATTTTATGCTCAGGAGGCATGGAAACTATGATAAATTTGCACTTCTACTTTGCCATTTCTACTTCTTCCAAATGAAGACTGTCTTTGTTATGGGGATAAAAGCCATGAACAAGTCTCATCAAGAAGCTAGCTACCTCTTTTGTGATTGACATCAGGCAACTGTGAGAGAGCGCGGGCACTATCCAAGAATGAAATGAAATGGCCCTCACCAACTACTAGAATATTTAACACCTGTTCTATATAAGATGTTAGTGCTCCTTTCACCCTATAAATGTAACAAATTTTAAAAGGCCTTCTGGTATCACTTGATTTGTTCCAATACACCAGACAATTCACACTAAAATCATTTTAATGCAATCATTATAGAAAAGTCACAAAACAAAGCTTTATCCATATTCTGCATCAGAGAATTCACACTTGAAAAAAATAATAAGAATGAAACAAGGAAAAGGAGTATAATTAGGACACAAAAAAATGAGAAAGAAGCCGAGAAAAGTGTTTAGAAATGCCTTTCCTGTCAACTTTATGTAAAACAGCACCACCCCTTACCCACAGCATCTAAACCCTTCTCTGTTTTATTGTCCTTCATGGTATTACTCCACCTGACATTTGTAATTTTTTAGCTAATTTATTTATAGTATCAGTTCCGTTCAGTTCAGTCGCTCATTCGTCTCCAACTCTTTGCGATCCCATGGACTGCAGCACACCAGGCTTCCCTGTCCATCACCAACTCCTGGAGCTTGCTCAAACTCATGTCTATTGAGTCCGTGATGCCATCCAACCATCTCATCTTCTGTTGTTCCCTTCTCCTCCTGTCTTCAATCTTGCCCAGCATCACAGTCTTTTCCAGTGAGTTCTTTCCATCAGGTAGCCAAAGTACTGGAGTTTCAGCTTCAGCATCAGTCCTTCCAATGAATATTCAGGACTGATTTCCTTTAGGATGGACTGGTTGGATCTCCTTGCAGTCCAAGGGACTCTCAAGAGTCTTCTCCAACACCACAGTTCAATTCTTTGGCGCTAAGCTTACTTTATAGTCCAACTCTCACAACCATACATGACTACTGGAAAAACCATAGCTTTATTTATAGTATGCTGTCCCCTTAAGAAGGCAAGCTCCATAAGGGCGAGATTTCATGCCTATTTTGTTCATTGACTGTACCTCCTAGGTCAGAATCTGACAGAGTGTGCATTCAACAAATATGTGTGTGGAAGGAATAGGGACCATTAGCTGAGTAACCTGAGTTGGCCTTCACAAGACTGAAAATTGAGACTTCTAGTCAGTTCCCAGAGAGGTGTTAGGGAAAAACAGGAAAAGCTTCCTCTTGACAACCACCACTTTCTCAGTTTCAGAGGTTCAAAAGTAGGTAATGGTACAAAAAGGGAAATGACATGTCAGGAAAGAGGTTTGATTGTACTCATGATAAAACAACTAAAATAACCATGAGGCAGTATTTTTTTCCTATCAGATTAGCACTCAGTGTTGCTGGGCAGGGGGCGGTGGGCGGGTGGTGCAGATAGGAGAAGCAGGAACACTGGACACTGCTATAAAGGGAGATTGGTGCAACTTTTATGGCAAAAAATTGCTTTCATCTAATAATTCTATTCTTAAGACTTTATCCTACAGATATACTTGCACATGTGTGCACTGTTGGAAACAGGGAAACATATTAAAAAACCTAAATGTCCACTAGGAGGGAACTGGCTGTATGATACGACATATAAGCAAGGGAACACCATACGGTCTTTAAAAAAAAATAAGGTAGCCCAATATATTCCACCTCTCCAGAAGCTCACAGCTGGCAACTGCCAAACACATTTTTGAATTTGCAGACTGCCCTATAGTAGTTTTAACTAGGCAACACTGTTTTTACTCAAGTAGCAAAGCTTTTATAACTGTGAAACTACCTGGTGATGCAGTGATAAAGAATTCACATGCCAGTGCAGAAGACACAGGAGACGCGGGTTTCATCCCTGGGTCAGAAAGATCCCCTGGAGTAGGAAATGGCAACCCACTCCAGTATTCTTGCCTGAGAAATCCCATGGACAGAGGAGCCTGGCAGGCTACAGTCTGTGGGGTCGCAAAGAGTCAGGGCATGACTGAGTACGCTCACAGCACAGCCAGAGGCATCTCAGAAAACTAACACAAATCGACTGCAGATGGTGGACATGAACTCAACTTCATTTCCAGTAATTTTAAATTTAGTGTGTTTTATTCATTCCAGATCCATTCCAAGATACATTTCCATGAAGGCTTCTTCCTGGGCCTCTTGTGCATACTGCATGACCAGCACCCCCAGAGCCTTAGTCTCAGGAGGCAGTAAAGGAACTAGTCATCCTACCCACAATGGACTTTTGCAGTGAGTCAGGAAAAGTGGTGTCTAAGGATGTAGGGATTGATCATGAAATCTTATGAAGCCCACCAGCTAAATGTGAAAAATGATGCCCACACCATCCACTCAGCTGTTTGAGTCAGAAACCTAAGGGTCATACCAGATTGTTCTTTCTCTCCCCCTAGAACAGTTCATCAACAAAACCTATTAAACTGATAATAAAACAGATACTACATTTGATCTTAGCCAAAAGGACAATAAGCAAGAAACCGGCAACCAGAGACATATGGAATTTGTTGGAACATTAAAAAGTGATTCAGAATGACTAAATATCCCAGACAAGCAGAGAAATACCTCATATGATCCCCCACTGAATGCCTATTTCAAAGAGAACCAAGGATCTTACAAATTATTCTGCTCATACATAGCCCCTGCTCCAGACTCATTTTGCTTCCTGCCTATATGGGCACAGATAGATTTAAGAGACTGTGCCTATGACTCCAGTCTGGGTCGGGGAAGGAGGGGATTACCTCTAGCTATTGGGTGTCTCTACTTGTAGCTCCATCACCACTCCTACTGCTATCTTCATAACCTCATAAAGTAAAAACAAAACATGTCAACTTTAAATAAATAAATAAAAGCAAAAAGAAATCTTGTCTACTCTAGTTTCAAAATAAATCTCCACTCCCTTCCTCCATCTCCATTACCTACATACAAGATGCCAGGGCTCCCTAATTATTCTCTTTCTTTTCATTCACTCTCCCACTGCTTTGTACCCCAAATTTCTTTGACTTTTACTCAAGAATCCACTAGTAACACAAGAGCAATAATAAAATACAGACTAAGTACAATGGTTTAAAAAAACAGAGAGAGAGGGTAATCAGCTCTGCCTAAGGAGCTCAGGGAAGGTTTCACAGAGCAGAAGATCCTTTGATCATTTCTTGAAGGACAAACAGCAATTTTCCACATGGATGACGTGCGTAGGGGAGAGCACTTGGGCAGAAGGAATAGCATGTTCAAAGGCACTGGGGCGTGAATCAGCAGACTGTTTAGTAAATCACAAGTATTTCAGGATGCGAGGAGAGCTGAAAGGATGTAGGAGGCAGGTAAGGAAGGTAAGCAAAGTTCACCCACGGTGAGCCTGGTCTTGAAGGGCCATTTTGAGGAATCTGAGCTCCTTCATGGAGCCCAGTGGTTTTCAATGCTTTGGGGTCATAAATCTTTAAAGTCTAGTGAAACCATGAACCATATTCTCCAGAAAAAGAGGGACAAAAAGCACATTCACCAAAATAATGTATACAGTGTCCACAAACACTCTGAAGCCCAGAAACAGCTTAGTTTAGGCTTAAAATCCTGGTATAGGCAATGTACCCATTTTCAGTTTTTTTTTTTTTTTTTTAATGGTTGGAAGTATATATAACAATGGGCTTCCCAGGTGGTGCTAATGGTAAAGAACCCATCTGTCAATGCAGGAGACATAAGAGGCACAGATTCAATCCCTGGGTCAGAAAGATCCCCTGGAGAAGGAAATGGCAACCCACTCCAGTATACTTGCTTGGAGAATCCCATGGACAGAGAAGCCTGGTGGGCTACAGTCCATAGGGTTGCAAAGAGTCAAACATGACTGAGGTAACTTAGCACAGCACGGCACATATACAACAATCAGGAGAGTAACATTATCCAATTTATGTTTTAGAACAATAGCCAGTTCTCTTGTGAACAGATTATGAGCAAGTGAGATAAATGGTGGAGATGCAATAAGACACAATGACAACCATCTGGTTAGGAGATGATGAGAGAAATAGCCAAGAAATTTTTGGAAAGATGAGTGATTCAAGCTATCAAATATTTAAATGCATTACAACAGTCAAGATAATATGATGACCAAAAAAGAGGTAGAGAAATCAATGAAAAATATAGAAAATCTAAAATCAGAATTTTGTATTTTTTTCAAGGTAAAACTTGAAAAGGATAGATTATTCAGTAAATCGTTGTCAGGACAAGTGGAAAATTATCTGGAAAAGATATAAACTTAAATCCCCACATTGCTACACAACAAAATAAATTCCAGATGGATAATGATCTAAATATGAAATAAAGAAACCAAAAAAGTACTGGAAGAAAATGTAAGAAAAATGTATATAATCCTGAGGTGGGGAAGTCCTTTCTAAACACAACAGAAAGTCCTTTCTAAACACAAAGGCAGAAACCTTAAAAGGAAAACAGGCAAAGATTCAACTACATGCACAAAATTTTCTCATGTAAAAACTTACCAAGGGAAAAAAGTCAAAAGATGACTAATAAAATGGGGAAAATATTTACATTATAGAAGACTCATAGCCAAATGAATATTATTTGTGCTATATAAAGAATTTCAATAAAATTAATTGAAAACTAAGCATCCCCAAAGAAAGAAAAGCAAAGATACTAATGGGCAATTTATAAAGGAAAAAATGTCTAACTGCATTAGTATTTTAAGAAATGCAATAAAACCACAGTGAGGTACCATTTCCCTCATATCAGATTGGCAAGGTTTTTATTTAAAACAATACTATTTAAGATACTGGAAAATATGCCTTCTTATGCACCACTGGTAGGAAAATAAATAGAAGGGGGAAAAAACCTTCTGGATGGCAATTTGACAAAAAAAAATCAAACTTTTATAAGCAAATACACTATTTAGTCTACCAGCTCTACTTCTAGAAATATATCCTAAGAAAATATTTTGTTTTAGCTACAAGGAAATACATACCAATTTTTACTGTAGCAAATAATTTAGATTTGATTGGATAGGTGAATGCCATCTAATCATTAAAAACTAACTATAAAAAAAGTATGCCGTAGAAAAACATTTAGAGGAGCAAACTGATGTGCACACCAGTTTGTTAAATGGAAAAATAAAAACAAAAGCAGGTTATAAAACTGTATTATCACATAGAGGCCTAGCACACCCCCGCTACCACTCCGTGCTACCATCCATAAACAAGAGAATACAGGTTGGTTGAGATATTAATTTGAAGTACATTGATACAACAGATGGTAGCTAATAGCAGCAGCAGTCATGGTTGACATAACAATAGAAACAAAACACAATCTTGAGCAAATGACAGCCTTGCCTCACAGTTAACAAGTCAGTCACAGAATCAAGGTTTCTAGAATTCCTTCACCGGTCTGCTGTAATTCCGCTGGTGTAGCACAACTGGGCCTTATGTTACGTCTCCTCATACTGGTCGCTTCATCCTCATCCTGCCCTTCTCCCTGCCGAATTTTGGCCCAGAAATTTCAAAAGCAAGAATACAGAGAGGAAAACTACACGCAGCTGGACATGGAAACTATGAAGGGACAGATAGAGGGGTCGCTGTGCATTCCCTGGAGGCCTCAGCGACTTCTCTAGTAGTGGTGCTGATGGACACGAGTTGGAAAGCACTGCCCTAGACTGATGGGCCGACAGCTCTGCAGTGGTGCTCCCGGTATAGTTTAACACAAGAGTCTTTAGATACCATCCTGTGACCTCCGGCTCATGAATACATGCTGATTTCTAAATATCCCAGCTTGTATGGATCAAGGCAAGTATCATGTTTTCATCCATTTCCAATACGTTTTTACTTCAAAAGGTCCACATGGGGCCTCTGAAAATTTACAAATATCATATAGGTCAGTTTCACCACGTATTAAAACCATATCATACACTTCAGAACAGCATCTCAACCAACCTATACTTCATTTTGATATATGCTAGCGTGAAAGTTACAACTAGTAATATATAAGCCTAATTTGCAATGACGAAAAAACATGTTTCTCTTCAGTTCACATGTGCAAACTTATCTTTATGATTGCTAGTTCCTTTGCTTCTGACTCCCTTCCTATCAAATATGTAGACAACAGGTTCCTCAGAGGACCTTATTCAGTACTGAAAGCAGTTGAATGTAAGGCAGAAAAAAGGAGTAGCTTTTGAAACTGGGGAAAAAAGAAAGAAAGAAAACTAATACTCACATAAATGAGTGGATGTTTAACAAAGGAAGTTATCTCAAAGGTCAGCGATTGGCAGAGGAGATATGCTATTTACCAATGGCGGGGAAGGCAAAAATCCCAAAGACACAAAAAACTGACTTTGCCACTCGGTTTTATATAAGACCAGGGTGCATTAGCAGGGGAGAGATGTGTACACAGTGAGGACACCAAGTTACAGGGTCCAGTTCCTGAAGTAGAAGTGAGCAGTTACTCTCACCAGTCCTGATCAGTTTCAGCAGAATTATTATTACCACTACCTTAGAGTGGTAATCTCGGAGAGTATCTGTTTTACTATCAGTGGTTCTTTAGCTCCTCATACTTTTTAAAATTCATTTTATTTATAGTTTATTCTGGCTCAGTTATCTCAGTTGATTTATCTCATAATTGTGCTTATTATCATTTGCTTATAATCTCACTCCTAAAACTTGCTTGAACCTATTTTGTTGACATTTACAGTCATTCCACATAGCAGAAAATAATAAACTATGTTGAGAGAAAATGCAATTATTATTCAATCTGGACAGTTTGCATTAATGAAAAAGGCATCTTCCTCATAAACTAAATGTTATGTGAGCTTCTTTATATTTGAAAATTCCAGGAGTGATTATTTAAAAGCAAAATCATCCATTTACCAGAGTAACTCAGAACAAACCCATGGTGTTATAAGACCTGACAGTATTTCTTGGAACAGAATGTTATTAGCTCATAAATTTAAGGCAGGCACACAGATGCCTGCCCCACACATAACATAAAACATTTTGCTTGAAAAAAACCCTCGGTCATATTTTGACCATAAACACTACATACTTGATAATCACACCAGTGGGATGTTTAGGTTGTAAAGGGTTTTCCATTTCTCACACATTTAGCTAAAAAGATGTACTGTTTCATTCTGAAGACCTCACTTGGTTTCCCCCACACTACATCCACAAACCCACGCTTCGCTCCTGAAATTTCTTTTCTGACTTACCTTGGGCATACAAATCTGGAACGGGAGCGATGCTGCAAGTAGAGCCAGCATCAGAACGTGGCCAAGGGAAATGAAATCTCAGTTCCTACCAACAATACAAGTCTCTGACATTTGATAGCAGGGGAAAAAAAAGAGAGCTAACATCCCATCTAATCTCAGTGCTTTCGTAGCAGATATTTTAATGAAAACAATTCAAGCTCCTGACGCAACACAGAGTAGACTTTGTATAATGTTCAGTGTATAATGCCTCCAAAAGGTATCTGATATTTATTTATGAGCCCAATATATTAAGCCTGAAATGAAAAAGCTTCTAGAATTTCCAAAAGCCTACATAAAATTGCCTGAATAGGCATGAGTAAATAAGTAGGGAAAAAAATTTGTAATCCTACTTAGTTTTTTCTGGTTCTTATCTGCCCTCCCCTCCCCAGCCTCACACAGTGGATCATGAAAACATGACTTTAAAGATTTTTAACACAGACATTAATTTAACATTAAATTAAACATAAATTAAACATTTAACAATCATTAATTTGATTGTTAAAATCCCCCTGAAGCCCATTTTTAAAGATTACCTGAAAAATCTTAGTAGATTTTTGTAAAATGTCCCAGGTTCAAAGAAGCAGAGGGTCAGGGCAAAGACCCTTTGAGATTATGAGCTGGCAAGTGAGGAGGCTTCAGGAAGTGTTCTGAAGGAAACAAATCCCTCACAAATGGAGCTGAAAAGCAAGAAGTCATTATTCTCCCTAATCATAACAAAAGAAACTAAAGCAAGTTCCTGTTTAAATGGAAATAAACCATCACCAGCTCACATAATCATTATTTTATTAAGTCACCTTTCATGAGAAAGAGAGACACATGAAACATAAACAAGCTGGCTCAGAGACTTATTTTTAGAAACATCTGTCAGGATATGATCAGTGAGATTTAACCTAAAATTCAGGCTCATATTTATGAAAAGGATTCTCATGTTGTGATTCATATTCAGATGCTAACATTTGAATATATTCTATCATTTTCCAATTATTTCAAAAGTGGTTTTGCTCCAATTTAAGTTCTAATCCCGTTAATTATAATATATAACTATTTAATTAACCTATCCCCAACCTATTTTGGACAAACTGAAATCATAACAAAATGAAGAATGTGGGTTATTTCACTTGAGGAGAGAGGGGGCAGGGAGATTGAGTTATTTAAAATGGTAGTTTTAATATGCACCATTTCTTTGTAGAGCAGTTAGATGAGAACACCAAGTTAGGGACTGAAAAATCTATCTATAATTTACTTTATACCAGGATAAATTTGGGGGGAATCACAAATTCAACTCAATCAAATGTTAATGGCATTAGTATGCTTTCTGTATCTTTCACAATACAAACTTACAAGGTTCACTGACCTGGTCAAATTGAGCTGGATAAAGGGAATTGGTCATATAAATGGTGATACCTATTTTTATGTTGGAGAAAATAAGACACCATTGACTTGACCACAAATATATAAATGCTGTCCTTATATCTTTATATGGATTTATTGAAATAAGACATTCACCCAGTAATCAACCCTAAGTTTCTTGTGAGGGTACCAGACCATTACTAGCACCAACCTATAAATGAAAAAGTGAATGTAGATTATAGAAACAAGCTGTCCAATATAAAGGATGAGGTTAAGAACAGGACTTGGAAGCACTGGCATATACACTACCATGTTTGAAAATAGCTGTCCAGTGGGAAGCTGCTTGGAGAAGGCGATGGCACCCCACTCCAGTACTCTTGCCTGGAAAATCCCATGGATGGAGGACCTGGTGGGCTGCCGTCTATGGGGTCACACAGAGTCGGACACGACTGAAGTGACTTAGCAGCAGCAGCAGGGAAGCTGCTGCATACCACATGGAGCTCAGCTTGGTGCTCTGTGATGACCTAGAAGAATGGGATGGGGGTTTTGAGGGAGGTCCAAGAGGGGATATATGTATACTTATAATTGATTCACGCTGTTGTACAGCAGAAACTAACAATATCGTAAAGCAATTATCCTCCAATTAAAAATTTTTAAATGGAACTTAGAATTGTTAAAGTATTGAAAATAGTGCTCTGCATTCAGTAAACACTGAACACATGTTCCTGGAATCAATGAATGAACTGACACTCCACAGCTCAGTGAATCATCAGGCATTCCAAGCATCCTGTGGTGCTTGCTAAGACCTTTAGATGTTCATATAAGATGAAAATTCCAGGAGGCACATATTTTTGCCCCTATCTGTCTTTGGTCTCTGCTCAGTTCAGTTCAGTTCACCTCAGTCACTCAGTTGTGTCTGACTCTTTGCGACCCCATGGACTGCAGCACACCAGGCTTCCATGCCCATCACCAATGCCTGGAGCTTACTCAAACTCATGTCCATTGAGTTGGTGATGCCATCCAACCATCTTATCCTCTGTTATGCCCTTCTCCTCCCACCTTCAATCTTTCCCAGCATCAGGGTCTTTTCAAGTGAGTCAATTCTTCACATCAGATGGCCAAAGTATTGGAGTTTCAGCTTCATCATCAGTTCTTCCAATGAATATTCAGGACCGATTTCCTTTAGGATGGACTAGTTGGATCTCCTTGCTGTCCAAGGGACTCTCAAGAGTCTTCTCCAACACCACAATTCAAAAGCATCAATTCTTTGGCACTCAGCTTTCTTTATAGTCCAACTCGTACATCCATACATGACTACTGGAAAAACCAAAGCTTTGACTAGATGGACTTTTGTTGGAAAAGTAATGTCTCTGCTTTTTAGTATGCTGTCTAGGTCGGTCATAACTTTTCTTCCAAGGAGCAAGCGTCTTTTAATTTCATGGCTGCAGTCACTATCTGCAGTGATTTTGGAGCCCCCAAAAATAAAGTCTCTCACTGTTTCCATTGTTTCACCATATATTTGCCATGAAGTGATGGGACCAGATGCCATGATCTTAGTTTTCTGAATGTTGAGTTTTAAGCCAACTTTTTCACTCTCCTCTTTCACTTTCACCAAGAGGCTCTTTAGTTCTGACAAAACGTGGTCCACTGGAGAAGGAAATGGCAAACCACTTCAGTATTCTTGCCTTGAGAACCCCATGAACAGTATGAAAAGGTCTCTCTGCTAACTCTAGCATAACCCAAGGTTGCTCCAAGAGAGTTCACAGTGTAAGGGATGCATAGTAGGAGCTATCTAAGTTCTAAACATAGCCTGCCCAGCTCTCCCAATAACTGTGGGCATTAAGGAAGTCATAGGACATGCCTTTGTTTCCCTACCCCCAGAAGGATTAAAGACTGAATTTGACCCATAGTTTGTTGATGTTAAAGAGAGGGAAGCTGGACTGACTCCACTTTCAGCTCAGTCATGTTCAACAGCATGACTGGTAACAGAAGCTCTACTGACCAGGATGTGTCTTGCTAGGCTTGCTGCAAAATAAATGCTATTTACATAAATGTGAAATAAAATTGGAACTAGTATTATTAAATACATGGTGACAATAATAAAGAACTCTTCTTACCACTTTCAACAGCCCAGGAAAAGTGTCTACATAGTTTTTCTCATTAATACAGAAAGAGTCTAAATAGTTTCATGGGAAGGTTTAAATAACAGCAAAAACACAATCATCTTTCATCTGTCTCATTCCTCCTCTTGGAAAAGATTAATAAACAGTTCAGCGAGAAATAGTAAGAACAGATCCTCAGGACTTGGACATTCTATCATGGAGAATACTCAGCCCTTGGAATTTAAGTATCTGAGGAAAAAGGTCACTTGCCCAAAGAACCAAGGGCAAAATCTGGAATTTTCTTTAACTAAATGTCATCATATTTCCCACTCGCTTTCAACATAATTAATCACATTGAATTATGTTTTCAATCACACTGGGAAAAAAAGGCTAGAACAGAGATCCTTATTTTCACTTCATTCTGGGTGTTCTTTGGAAGGAATGATGCTAAAGCTGAAACTCCAGTACTTTGGCCACCTCATGCAAAGAGTTGACTCATTGGAAAAGACTCTGATGCTGGGAGGGATTGGGGGCAGGAGGAGAAGGGGACGACAGAGGATGAGATGGCTGGATGGCATCACTGACTCGATGGACGTGAGTCTGAGTGAACTCCGGGAGTTGGTGATGGACAGGGAGGCCTGGCGTGCTGCGATTCATGGGGTCGCAAAGAGTCGGACACAACTGAGCGACTGAACTGAACTGAATTTGTTCAAAGAACAACAGAATCTATAGAACATGATGAGTATGTGGTCTCTGAATCCTAAACCTTATCTAAGGGTAAATTTAACTGGCCAGCCAGCTTTCCTAGGCAACAGTCAGCCATATGTCTGTACACTGTCAGAGAGCAATGAATATCTTATCTTCATTCACTGACTTCATAAACATTTCACCAATCAAATGAAAGATCCCAGGAATAAAGAACAAGATACAGACCCTGCCCCGGAAGAGCTTAAAATTTACTATGGAAGACATATTTACATGCCAAATTACTAGAAGATGAAGTAAAATGTAAAAACTGCCATCAAAAAATTTAAAAATAAAAATCCAACATCTGTGACATTTCAGAGGCCACAGCTATGATGAAAACGTGAGAATATTTCCTAGTATTTAAAAAATCACTCCAAAAAAATTCCAGATAATTAAACAGACCTGAGAAAACAAAGCCTCATAACTCAGGGAAAAATTTAAAAACTGTTTAAAAGTAGCATCTTCATTTTTCCATCCAACTACACACATACTGCTAAGTCACTTCAGTCGTGTCCGACTCTGTGCAACCCCACAGACAGCAGCCTACCAGGCTCCCCTGTCCCTGGGATTCTCCACGCAAGAATACTGGAGTGGGTTGCCATTTCCTTCTCCAACACACATACCAGAAAAACATAAAATGAGATCAGATTTCTCCAATTTCATCTAGTCTCTATGAGAAAGCTAATTTCAAAGGTACCAGTCAGTTTGAGATTAAAATGTGAAGTGAGCAAACTTCACATCATTATACATGTACACTGGTCAAATTACCATTAGGATTAAAAAATCACATTTTATTTTTCAATGAACACTGTGAACATGCACAGTCAGAAGCTTCTTACCTTGCTGTTTAATTATCTACCTGATTGCAGTTCAGATCAGCTCTTTTTAATTCAATTTTGAGAAGACGATGCATCCATTTAAAAGCAGAGTCTGTTTAAGTAGAAAGCTCTCTGAATTCTCCTAGTCTAGAAAGAGATTGGCATGTTTGCTTGAGTATATCAAATTATTTAATTGCAAAACCAGGAATTATTCCATAGATGTGAATGGATATCTAATTTATGTCACAAAGGAGAGATTATACTCTTAGGAGAAGTTGTTTACTTACTCGTTCTCCTAACTAGATTTCCATGCACATGAGAATTTCAAGGCAGGAAACTATTGCCAACAATGTTCCACCAGAGACAACCAAAAAAAGATCATAAATGTCTCGTTAGCTCTAAATAATGATAAAATGGAGATCTTTGGGCAGATGATTACAGCTGGTCTAGCCTCAAGAGCTTTAATTTATATTAATCCAAGTAAATTACATTATACGGATTTAAATTTATGCATTAAAACAGTTTTGTTGCATGCTTTGTCACAAAATAGGAAAAGTCAAGGAAAAGGATCAGCTCCTTCCTTTTTTCCAATATTTTCCAATTATAAGGTCTATAGCTCCTCCCTCTCTGCATATGTCAACAAATGTACCACTTCCGCTCCCTTAAGTACATCACTCCCTGCAGTAACTTGTCTGAACTTGTTTGTAGTTCTTATTGGCAACTTCTAGGTTATCTTTTTGAGGAAATGATTTTCCAGGGCATCTCATGTGTTCTTCTATGTTCATACTGTCCCCCCTCCAACTTTATTTTTCTTCCTTGGCACCATAGAAGTCCACATACAAAAGTCTATAACTAGTGGTGGTTTATTTGTTTTCACTTGAATATATTCAAAAGCTATTTTTTTAGAAAAGGACTGAACTGGTAAATAGGAGATTTGGAGCCTGGTCATGGTGCAGCCTTGGGCCAGGTATATAACTCACTGGACCTGTCTTCTCTGGCACGATATGAAGAGGACCTTATTAGATGATCAATCTCAAAAGTTCTGACAACCCTGACACTTGAGGACTTTCCAGCTCTTGAACTTGGGACCTCACAGTTAAATGCCATTTATTACATTAAAACTATGGTTGGCTCTTCTCCCAGGTGTTAATAAATCCAGACAAGAACAAAGGGCATGTGCCTGAGAAGAGAGTGTGAACAAGAGAGAAACAGCTGAATGGGGGTGTGTGGGAACAGAGGGAAAAGGGGAAAGAGAGGGAGAGGAAGAGAAGGAGAGAGAGAATAATGTGGAAAGTGAAAGTGTTAGTCACTCAGTTGTGTCTGCAACCCCAAGGACTATAGCCTGTCAGGCTCCCCATCCATGGAATTCTTCAGGCAAGAATATTGGAGTGCGTAGCCATTCCCTTTTCCAGGGAATCTTCCCGACCCAGGGATCAAACCTGGGTCTCATGCATTGCAGGTAGATTCTTTAACATCTGAGCCACCACCAAGGAAGCCCTTAAAGTGAAAGTGTTAATCGCTTAGACATGTCCAACTCTTTGCAACCCCATGGACTGTAGCCCACCAGCCTCTTCTGTCAATGGAATTCTCCAAGTCAGAATATTGGAATGGGTAGCCATTCCCTTCTCCGGGGATCTTCCCAACCCAGGGACCAAACCTGGGTCTCCCACATTGCAGGCAGATTCTTTACCATCTGAACCACCAGGGAAGACCCAGAGAAAAAGGCAAAAGTCCAGAGATGTGGTGGGGGGTTGGGGGTGGTAAGAGTGGGGAGCAGGATAAAGTGTTTAGAGAAAAAAAAAGAGACACTACAAAGATATACACAGTTAAAAAATTAAAGAAGAGATCCAAGTTATAGGATACAACTCTACAACTCTAATTACAGGGCAGAAAGTCTGAAAATACTCACATGTATTTTTTACAAGGTGACAAATACCTACAGTTATTTGTTTCTCTCCAGAAAAGAAAAAAGCCGAACACTTGGATACTGAAATATTAACTTTAAATCTCTATAAATACTTGTGCTTCAGGAACAAAGTTATTTTCTACTCTGGGTTTACTAAACACTAGATGTTAACATTTGGAACAATTATATTATTTAAACATTTGCATGAGATACATAAATTAGGTAACTAGTGGAAAGCTGCTATTAACACAGGGAGCCAAACCCAGTGCTCTGCGATGAACTTGAGGAGTGGGATCGGGGTGGGGAGGTAGGAAGAAGACTCAAGAGAGAGGGAATATATATTAATATATACTTGTGACTGATTCGTGTCATCATATGAGAGAAACCAACACGACATTGTAAAGCAATTATCCTCCAATTAAAAATACATACATAAAATAATAAAAATAAAAATTAGCATGAGAGAAATTCTAGCACAGGGCCTGGGAGATGGCAGGCATAAATATACCTCAGAGGGAGAGAAAAGGGGAAGGACAGAGACAGAAGAATAAAGAGGATATTTTACAGTGACATATAAATCATCTTCCTGAGCTCAAAGGCCATACATTATAGTGGAGAGAGAACAAAAGGATAAAATATGCCCGTGTTAAATTGCTTAAGACTCTGAACAAGCTGCAAGTACAACCTACAGTAATAAAAAGTCAAGTAACCAGAACTCAACAACCAGAATCCTGAATTTACTAGAACATGTACACACACCTTTACTGTCCAGTATTCAAGAAAAAATAAGTTGACAAAAACATAAGGTATTTCAGTGTTCATGAGAAAATAGTGATTAGCACCAGCAGCAACTCCCTAGGAGTCCCTGGAGAAGAGTCATCCCTGGTTCCCACGAATCCACAGAACAATAACCACTGTTGCTCCACGTGCAGACCAAAGACCAGGAAGCCACTCAAGGACCACAGTGGTCAATGAAAACCTAGCTATTCAAAGTGCATGTGTGATCAATCACTTAGTCGTGTCTGACTCTCTGTGACCTCATGAACTATGGTCCACCAGGCTCCTCTGTCCATGGGATTTTCCAGTCAAGAATACTGCAGTGGGTGGCCACTTTCTTGTCCAGGAGATCTTCCTGACCCAGGGATCAAACCCATGTCTCCTGCATCTCCTGCATTGGCAGGCAGATTCTTGACTACTGAGCTACCTGGGCAGCCCAGTTATTCAAAGTAATGAGGCTTCAAAGGCAGGATGAGCTGAATGTTTTAAATGGTTTCCCACTAGAGAGTTTAAAACATCAGCCCATCCATTAAATTTCTGCAGCAAAAGGCCCCCACCTAATAACCCCACTCCCCTTCCCTTTCTCAACTTTAGCTCTGCTCTGCAATGCAAGGGGACCTGCACACACTCAGGAGAACACTTCTGCCCACACACCCTAGATGCACACACAGCCCCACGTGCTTTGGTCTTCGGAGAGCTCACACACAAGTGGTACAGTTTACCCTTGGGAGATCTGACCCCAGACAGGTCCATGCAGGCTCTGCAGTTAACACAGGGGTCACTTAAGCAGGGGATTGTGGAGTCCTGAGTGGTTTAGAAGTGGGAGTGAGGGTGTTTTGCAGGGGATGATGTCCCCATGACCCTGTAGAACCCTTTCTTTGTAGAACATGGACCTATGCGAAGAATCTTTCTTCATCAAGGCCAAAGGGAGTTACTGTTGATATGACATTTCTGCCTTAATCTGGGCTAGCCAGAAAATCTAATTAGCTGTATCTCATATTCACTACAGCCAGAATGAATAATACTGGTTACACTATTTAGTGAAAATAACCAAACTAATTGCCAACATTACTTCAGCTTGGGCGGTCAAATGATTTCAGTTTTAATATCTTGGAACCCACAGTGAGCATAAGAGGAAGCATTTCTTTAGTGAGAAAACCCTAGACGCAACTGAAGAATAAGCTGGCACGAAGAGAAGTTTGGTGACCAAGCAGAAAGCAAAGCTTTTGTCTCCCTCCCTACTTTCTTACACTCAGTCTACAAAACATCACAAGTCAAGGCTGTGAGCCAAACTGGATGATGAACCTTCCCTTTCATTCTCCCTCCTTTTAATACCTCACCTTGACATACCTGAGTTGTTCTCCACAGAAGCACAAAAACATCCACTTTGCAAAGAAAGTGTTCTATACCTCTATTTCTCCCTTTCTACCACCAAACAATTCTTTTTCTCATCTTTTCAGGGCTTTATCCACTGGTAGTGGTCAATCAATTTACAGAATAAACTATCTACCATGTGCCGTTGGGCTAGGGAGTATTATCAGTTGAGTATGGACATGAAGGACTTCCCTCAGCTCAGCTGGTAAAGAATCAGCCTGCAATGCAGGAGACCTGGCTTCATTCCCTGGTCGGGAAGATCCTCTGGAGAAGGAAATGACAATTCACTCCAGTATTCTTGCCTGGAGAATCCCATGGACAGAGAAGCCTGGCAGGCTACAGTCCATGGGGTCACAAGAGTCAGACGTGACTTAGCAATCACCACCACCATGGATGTGAGAGTTGGACCATAAAGGCTGAGCACTGAAGAATTGATGCTTTTGAACTACAGTGTTGGAGAAGACTCTTAAGAGTCCCTTGAACAGCAAAGAAATCGAATCAGTCAATCCTAAAGGAAATCAATCCTGAATAGTTATTGGAAGGACTGATGCTGAAGTTGAAGCTTCAGTAATTTGACCGCCTAATGTGAGGATCCAACTCATTAGAAAAGACCTCGATGCTGGGAAAAATTGAAGGTGGGAGGAGAAGGGGACGACAGAGGATGAGATGGTTGGATGGCATCACCAACTCAATAGACATGAGTTTGAGCAAGCTCTGGGAGATGGTGAAGGGCAGGGAGGCCTGGCATGCTGCTGTCCACAGGGTCACAAAGAGTCAGACATGACTGAGTGAATGAACAACAAAGGTCATCTGTGCAAGTTAATTAACACTGAAAACAGGGCCTTGAAAACACAACATTCCTTAACAAGTAAAAATGATCCCAGTAGAAGGTATGTATTGCAGAAATAAGAACAAGCCAATGGGAGCACACAAGTGTCTTGGAACACCTTGAATATGTCATGTGGGGTCTGTCCTGCTCAGAGGACTCTCAAGGTGGACAGAATATATGGAAGAGATGAAAAAAGAGAAGAAACTTGCTCTAATAGGTTTGTAGGGCAACTGAAAAGACAGAATCTATGTAAAATGAAAACGCTTTAATAACATTACAAAGTAACACAAACATGCAAATGGATGAGGTATAAAGCCTCTTCCCTCCTGATTTCTAACATGCTTCCAAACATCTGATCTGCTGTAAGTTTCTCCTGAAATTGTAATTAACAGACAGAAGACTTGGCTTGAATAGTAAAAGAAATTGCTTGGAAGAACTTAGACACATTTTCCTCCCTTCTCTGATCTCACATTTTCCTAATTCCCAAAATGTGGGTTTTTTGGTGGATGTCCCTATACATTCCATGTGCCTTTTAAGTTTTTAATGTACCAAGATCCTCAAGAGTTAGCTGTATTCTCCTCTATATAAGGATGAGTGCTGAGTCCATGTCATCTTTTTCAGCTGCAGTTTCCAGAAAATGGCAGTTTTGCCACTGCTCTGGCCCATGATTTCAAAAAGGCAGGTCATTCCTGAAATTGCAGGACCCTACGCTTAGAGTCAGAAAACCAACATTCCAATTTCAGTTCTAATGCTCAGTTGCCTTGAGGAAGATTTGAACTCTTCTTTGAACCTCAATGTCATTTATAAAACAGGGATTTGTTTCAGCCAAGAGCAAATCAACTAGCTTGCATGGGAGAGCACACAACCCAGCAGGGCTCAGTGCGTGTGGTCGATGTGGACATTCCTGCCAGGTGTTCTCTGGCGTGAATTAACCTAATCAGTGTTAAGTGGCAGCCTGCATGGGAGGGAGTTTGGGGAAGAATGGACACATGTATATGTACGGCTGAGTCTCTTTGCTGTCCACCTGATACTATCACAACATTCTATATTCCAATATAAAATAAAAAATTAAGAAAAAAGAAAGCCACAAACTTTCTCCAGAAAGTGTTGCAGAAGATTTTTTTTTAAAGATCAGATCCATCCATTTATTCAATTAACAAATACTTTGCTGAGCTCCTAATACACACCTGCCTCTCCACTGGCACTTGTGAGAACTACTCCAGCTATGAGCCATCCTGTTGCTACTGGAAAGTTTCAAATTACCTCTCTTCTAGCATGTTCACTTTTGGAAAATAGTTAAGAATGTATGTCATGTTTACTTGCTCAAATTATATCTACTGGCAACATTTTAGAATGGAGCCCATCCCTCCCTGGGCTTCATTATACATCAAAATTCTCACAGTCGGTGTTTTCTTCAAGACATGTAGATCAGCACAGTCTCTAAGAAGTTCTCTCTTGGGTTTGATAAAGAAGAATTAAAATACACCTGGATTTGATCAAGCCTGGTTTTCAGGCTGTCAGGGAAGGCTGGCGTTGGTAGGGATAAATTAAGCTATTAAGAATGGAAGTTTCCAATAATCAAAGAAGAGACATGGTAATGAGCAGCACACAAAGATAATAGGGACATACATGCACTGCACATCAGGAGCCATCTGATAATTATTCTGCAATTCAATGTGTCCTTCATTCTACCACCACTGAAAAACAAAAATGTAGCAAGAAAACATATGAATAGTAATTTCTGCTCAGTTGAGTCTCTAGTCACAATGGAATAGACCATTCCTATAAAGCTTGGATACAAGGAGCACCTATTAGACAATTTCCCAAAGCAGTGTGACTTAGGGTTAAGTGTCACTGCTTACAAATGGACAATAATGCATAGATATTTGAAGCATCACTTTATGCTATTAATTCCAGGAAAATCACATACTGAACCATCTATTAAAATGGAGAAGTCATAGTGGTTCAGACCCCAGAGAAGCTAACTGTCAGGATGGAACAGGAGTTAGAAAACATGTTTTGGGTACAATTGTTGGAAAATCACTGATTATATAAAAATTAGTTCTATACATCCTTAGTGGTTTCTAAGTTTCCCTAAGTGGCAGCAGCATTAAATGGAAAATGAGTACCCTCAAAAATGGAGAAAAATATAGAAAACAGCATGATTTTCAACTCCTCTCTTCAAACACTCATCTTCTTCATATGCTTATAATGAGTGAGAAAGAGGAAAAAAAAAAAAACAGGCCTGTTGGGAGTACATGGCTAGGAGGAATTTCTGACCAAAACCTGCCTAGGCAGGGCTGCTACTTTACACAATCCCATTCATACTCTTTGTGGCATCTATCTCCAGGGTTGTGCAAGGCACAGTCTCTGTTCTACATACAATGACCCTATCTACAGGTATGCAAGGATCCACAAAAAGGGATAGTCGCTCCTAGGCCAGGAAAAGACCACATTGCCCTGTAAGCTCATTCAGTCCTAATGAGGCAAGGAGAAAAAAAGTGTTTATTGACTTTAAAATTACTCAAGAAGTTCCACAAACAGAAACAGAAGAAGGATCTGAGAATTGTAAACAATTTGATTGCAATCACAAGAGAGGAAAGTCTTTCTGCTTGACTGATCCTCAGAAAAAGAAAACCACAGTGGAAATGGCTGTGCAAATGGCTTTCCTATCTTCACACCCACACACCCAATAGAACATATCAGCAAGCAAAGAAAACATTAACCGATTTCCACTGATGAAATATACCAGGGTTTCTCTTTGGTTGACTTTGAAAACCTTAAGCCATATAATTTAAGTTTTTGTTTCATCTGAAAAATGGAGTGGATACCCTAAATATAGGGCATTTAAGGACAAGCCCACCTGAAATAGACCAGGGATTTCTATCTGACCAGATAAACAATACCATGGATCTCAATGCTTGATCTCAATCAAGCATTCATGTCTGAAATATGCTTATCCCAAATGGCATGAGCCTTCTTTCCTGGGATGCTCAAAGATGTGCTGGAGGCAGGATCACTGGAAAAGAAAAGTGAAAAGGACAGGACCATTCTAGGACCAGGTAACCCTAATCTGGAGCTCCCCACATGATGACCTCTTCTCGTCATCCCCTCCCATGGGGCCAGGAGTCTGCAGGGTTATACCTCAGTATAGCAACAACCTCCCTTTGGACCATTCTCTGGATTCCAACGCCGCTGGAATTATCTGTCTCAAATGGTCCAAAGCCAGCCTCCAGTGTCCATGTGGGACTTTACCTTCCCAAGGGCAGACTACTTTACAGCCAGTGCATATACCCTTAGGCCTGAGGAGTGACCATGAGCAGCTATTGGCTGTGGGTATGGATAAAGCTGGAATGAGCAGATTGGTCAGTCCACACGTATTCCTACTGTTCCACAGTGGAATCAGGGAAGGAAGATAAAGGACGAAAGGAGAAGGCTGTGGGACAGAAGGGACTGTGGTCCTGGGCCTACAAATGTTAGGGGTGGACCTGGAATGGGATAAATCAGACTGAAATATGTGCTATTCAGTGACCTCAGGAAATGTCTTTTTCTCTCTTATCCTCATAGTCACCACATGACTATCATCTGAACAAGAGAACTGTTGAGTATAAAAGGGGCTCTAGCCAAATGTGATAGGCAAAGCCAAGACTGTGCTGCAAATTGGGATGTAAAGGAATCCCAGTTACACCAAACTACAGGTAGTAGCTTCCCTTAACATTAACCCTCACTAACACCCAGAGTTCCAAAATCATTGCCATCCATTGGTATCCAGTAGCTTTTTCCCATAAGGGTTTTTTTAAACTCCTCATTGGAGAATGCTTATGCTTGGTACACTCAAGAAGTAAAATAAAACTTCATTCTTGTCATGTACCACAGACTCTGGGTACATATTAGAAAGCATCAGACATAGTTTCAGCTTCTGTCATTCATCTGCAAAGTTTGTTAAATCTGTAGATTGCCATCCTAATAAAATGAAATTTAAAAACCTAATAAACCAAAGAAGTGTCAGAAATCTGCAAATGCACCAAAGAAAACTGGATACTAGAATTCTTGCCTAAGGCAGAAAATCAAAAATAAACAGCAAACAGAACCATAAAGAAAATATCGTGATGGCCTTTTCTGGAGCCAACCCTGCACTAGGCCTGGGAATGCAGGATTTAATCTGGACCAGTCAGTGTTTTCCAGAAGCTCATACCCTAGAGGAGGGAGTTTCTGGTAAGACCATAGGCCATGTCCTTGGCACCTGGCTGCTGTGTCTCTCTCGCTGTCTCTTGGCAAATTCCAGTAACCTGATTTCCACTCACAGCTGTTACACGCACCGCCCCCCCACACACACACACACACGCACGCAGTTCCTACAGTACTTCCCATCAGTCTGTCTTACTGTCTGTCATCATTTACACTAGCAGTTCTTAAACATGACCACACATCACAGTTACCCTGGGAGCTTCTCTAACATACAGATTCCCAAGCAGCAACCTCCCCCTGCCCCTGAGACTGAATCAGCAGGTCGGAGGTGAGGCCAGGACATTTCTACCCTTAGCAAACAATCCAGATGACTATGAAAGCAAAACATTCTATCCACTGGAGAAACTTGGCTAGAGCAGCACAGGTCAGGATGCTGTCTGACCAGGATGCCACTGCCCTCATGCTCAGTTTTTCCCGGGCTGCTCCTCCACGGGTGTCTTCCCAGAGAGAAGGGCAGATATTTTGCCCAAGACTCTGGCACAAAGCACCGCAGTGAAAAGTTGCCCTTTCCTGCCGTGGCCAAGCTGCAGTCAACTGCCAATTCCAACACATTCTGGAAGATTTCTATATCCGTTCCTTCTCATGAGAAACTATTTGAGCTTTATTCAGAAATAAAAGTACTCTCATGAAACAAGTTTATGCAAACTTTAGAATGGTCCATTTGTTATTGACAGTCTTTATTTCCTAATCCAATGCTAAAACTTTTCCTTTGAATGAAATTTTAACTTATTTCTTTCCTCTCCCTTCCCTCCCAATCTTCCACACACCCATATTGTAATATCTTTTTGGTTAAATTAATAATTCTCAATGAATGGAGGCCTAATTCTTCTAAGAAAACACACCAGCATTTCCAGAAAACCACCACGTGATTTTTTGATTTGTGAAAATTAGCCCAATGTTTTAGAAGGATAAGAAACACTGTGGGATTTGTTCTGGTTCACCCAGAATATGGATGGAAAGAAAGTGTAGTAATCTTTGACTTGAATTTTGTGTTTTACAAATAGCCCAGCATAATCAGAAGTAAACCTAAATTTATAAGTAAAATTAGAGAAATGATAATAAGGAAGAAATCTTTCCTTATTGATGAAAAGGCTGACCATGGGAATTCGGGCATCAGTCTGGGTCTTACCATCACAGGCAAGCCCACAGATAAGTCAGCTGCTGCAGGAGCAGAGCAGATACAATGAGCCCTTCCCAGCACAGTTCCAAGGTTCAGCGTTACCCACCCGGTAAAGCAAACAGGGCTCTGCTTGTCACTTCCCCTGGGAGAAGCTGCTGCCTGACTCCAGGGATGCCCCCCCTGATCTCAGGAATGGAGCCTTGTAAGACAGCCCTCTGATGCTGACAGTGGAAAATCTCAACATGGCACTAAGGATTAAGTCAATGCCAAGCATGGAGTCCCAGTTCCATCACACTGATATCCTTCTGGAGAGGATGCAGCTAAAATGGTTAAACCAGAAAGACCAGACTCAAATGTGGAAAAGAGACTCCTTACTTTACAGCTGTACACATGTTAAGCTGAAAAAATATACGATTTTCTAGTCCTTAACATGCTATCACTTGGTTCACTTCCTTCTCATTTCTCTTGCTTTATTATTGTTCTCACTAAACTCCAGATAATTTTTCCTAAAGTAATTATAAAGGAGGCTAAAATGCTTATCTTTCGTAAATCATGACTTCCCAACACAGAAGTACAAAGAATCATAAATCATGACTTCTGTAACTTGTAAGAAAGAAGCTATATATAATTTCATTTGTGTAAACACAAATTTTTCACGAAATAGCTTAAAAACTAAGTTTGAAAAGACATGCACAGAGACTTCCCATTGGTTGGTTTGGAATAGTCCATGATTTCTATTCATGTAACATCTTTCCTACCATAAACATTTATTACTCGCATGGTTTGGGAACTTAAAAAAGGAAGTGGGAAGTATTGAAAGCCGTTGCCAATGGAAGTGATCAACATCAGACATAATAATTAATTATTTCAAAACTCTAGAAACAAATGGCTAACATTAGACTTCTGACAGCATTGCTTTGTTTACAGCAATATCACACCATTACCAAATGTCCATCCACTAGTTTGGATGGAAGTACTGTTGACCCTTGAATAACATGAGTTTGAACTGTGGGAATCCACTTACACATAGATCTTTTTCGATAAATACTTACTACAGTACTAAGGTATCCAGGATTGGTTGAATTCGTGGAAATGGAACTGCAGATAGGTAACCACAGATAATGGAGAGCCTTCCATAAAGTTATACGTGGATTTCTGACTGACTAGGAAGTCGGCACCCCTAACCTTCAGTTGTCCAAGAGTCCACTGTAATTGCTGGAAATATGATTTTGAAACGTAAGAACAGGATGGGCACAAATGACAGCTTACTTACTCTCCTGAAATGGCCACTAATTCCACAAATTACCTGCTTGTTGTTCAAGAGAGAGACCATCAGATATAAAATAAATAAGGATGTCTCCTATCAGTGAATTGGAAAATGCATTTATTTAAAAAATTACTTAGTGTCACAACTGGCATTTCACTTGTACTCTTTTCGCTTCCACTTTTAATGGAGGCTATAAGGCAAGAGGCAGATATCAAATTTTCCCTAAGGAATTTCAACTAGCTCTATTAATCTCTCTCTGACTTCAAGACAGTGTTTAAAAATAAATGCCTGGCTTAACATTTTACAAAACCTTTTTTCAAATATTAATTTTTCGACTGTGCACCACAAGAAAGAAATTATGCATTCAGGTTCTAAGTCAAGAGCAACTCAATGAGACTGAAATCACCCAAAGCAGCCCAGCCTCCATCTTTTCATCTCACTCACTCACTGGCTTGCTGGAGCACACTTGAGACCCACTGTCACTCAACAATTGTCTTGTCTTCAAGAGCTGACATTTTGACAAACCTCACTCTGGCTACCAACTCAAATGGTTCTATCTTTCCCACTCCTTGCCTCCTGTTGAATTTATCTTTCCCCGTCACTGTTCTCTCCAGTTAATGCTGCTTTTTTCTTCTTGTTTTAGTTTCAGGCTTCTTAAACTAGGATATATATACCCCCACCCTCACCCCAGTGTAAGGCCTAGTCATGGGAAAATGTGGCATATATTTTTTAACTATTTATTTTACTCAATAATAAATAGTTTAATACTTAAATACAGACACATCATGGAATTTTAAATACTTTAAAAATAAAGTTTAAGACTTTAAAACTTACAAAGCCTCTGATAGGCTACTTTGAGTCAAGCCCCCAAGCTCTGTGGCTAAGCTCCTCTTCTTAGTTATTATGTACAGTTCACAGGAAAAGTCTGAGAAGTGTTAACCTAGCCTATTCAGCCTCCTCTTGGTTTCACAGCCCCTGGTTAAGCATTCCCAACTAAATTCTCTCTGACCTATGAGATTTCCAAGTACTCTTGCTGCTGCTGTTGCTGCTAAGTCGCTTCAGTTGTGTCCAACTCGGTGCAACCCTATAGATGGCAGCCCACCAGGCTCCACCGTCCCTGGGATTCTCCAGGCAAGAATACTGGAGTGGGTTGCCATTTCCTTCTCCACCAAGTACTCTTAGCTCCCCATTAAAACCTTACTTGGATTGACCCAATCCATTTCTTAGTGTTAATTCCAGGGTATCACTAGAGAAATTCCCACTACAATAGTTTGTAGAACCATGTCATTCAACCAGTCCTAGGCACTGGCCAGCACCAGACAATCCCCTTGCTCATCTATGATATGCATTCAAACTTTTTCCAGTTCTTTCATTTTTTCAAACGTACTTGACTCCCCCAAAAAATAGCTTCATTGCCCACTGTATAGAGACTGAAGTGATTTTAAGTGAACTCCCCTCCCCATGAAATGTCACAGGACATGGCACGTCACTTCTTTCTCCTCTCTAATCTTAAAGAAGTGTCCCTATTGTTTTCTAAGACCAAGCCCATGCTCCTGGCCTACCTTTGCCAGTCTCTTCTTTTCATCTTCCCCACTATTTCTTGTATCTTTGGCCTCTGTCTTTTCCCTCTCAGATGACAAGGACTGTTGTTGCTTCTTTTGAAAAGGGATCATTTCTTAATCCTGCTTCTCCCTAAGTTCTCTTCCTTTCATTGCCAACCTTCTCGAGAGAATAGTTAATGTTCATGGAATTCATTTCTTCTCTTCCCATCGTCCTCTTGAACCCCTGCAAATAGACTTCTGCCTTCACCAAGCCAACGGACCATTCTCACTAAGGCTACAAGGGACCCATTCACTACTATCCCAGCTCTCTGCTCTGAATTTGTCCCGCTTCAACTCCCAAAGAATGGGCGAGTTATCCTTAACTCTCTTTCCTTGTCTTCACTCCACACCCTCCTGTTTTATCTCATACCTGACTACTCCTACCCTGTCTCATTCATCACCAGTTCCAATATTCAGTCTTTCCTTTCACAAACTCTCACCTCACTTGGCAAATGCATACATCCCATGTCTTCAACAATCACCCCAGTGCAGAGGACTCTCAACTCCAGAGCCTTCAGCCCTTAGCCCAATACTGAATCACTAGCCCATTTCCACCGCCTGTGGGGTATTCTCAAGTAGAAACCCTGAGAATAGTCTGATATGTGGAACAGAATGAGTGTTCTATATGAACAGTGGTTTAGCCTTGGGCAAATCATGGAACGTGAGTCCCAGTTAATAAAAATAGTAGTACTTCCCTCAAAGATTTGCTAGTGCGGATTCAGTAACATAAAAGTAGGAAATTTGGTTTATTTATATTGATTTAAATATAGCACTTCATTTGTCAGGAAGGCCTGTAATACAGCACTTAACAAATAAGAACTCATTTAATCCTCACAAGGACCCTTGGAGGCAAGTTGTACCATTATCCCCATTTCACAGATGAAAACTCCGAGAAACAGCCAACCTAGGTAGCCTCCCCAGGTCACACAACTAAAAAGTGACAAAGCCTGATTCCAATCCAGGCAGTTTAGCTCCAAAAGCTACGCTAAGCTGCCTCTCTTTATAATGCCTATCTGCCTTTTAACACACTGCAAAAATCAAATTATCATTATTAGATAAAAAATCCAAAACATCAGACCACCCTTGCAATTCAAATTTCATTCGTGAGTTCCATGTTGGTTAACACCACCAGTCCTATAAACTGCAACCTCCTCATCAGCTTAACTTCCTCTCTCACCCTCAGAACCTCTTGCTGCCAGATCTTATTTGGTCCACCTCCAAAATGGTTGAATTCTTCCCACCACCAGTGCTTCATGCCCAGTCTATTTCATTGGTACATGAAAAAAAAGGAAAGACAAGACCTCCTACATACTGGGACAATTAGTAAAACTTGTACAACAGACGACAGTTGTATATCAATACCAAATTTCCCAATTTAAAATAATTGTGCTAAGTTATATAAATCAAAGTTCTTATTTTTAGGAAACACACACTGAAATATTTAGGGGTAAAAGAAGCATGATATCTGCAACTTTACTCTCAAACGGCTTAGAAAGAGCTCTTAGTAATACATATGTGATAGAAAATGAGAGAATAGTAAAGCAAATGTGGCAAAATGTTAACTGGTAAATCCAGTTGAAGAATTCTTGCAAATTTTCTTTAAATTTAAAATTATTTGAAAGTACAAATCTGAAAACCAAAACCACCAGCAGTTTCCTAGCTGCCCCTGACCATGGCCCTCCTGCCACTCCACTTCCCACATCCCTCCACCAGGGCGTATCCATGGCCCTTCTGCCCCTCCACTTCCCAAGTCCCTGCACCAGGATGTAGAAGGCTCACCCACCACACAGACCAATCAAGTGTGAAGTACCCAGCTGGCATGCAAAGCAACCCACAATCTCCCCTGACTTCTATTCCAGTCTCCTGGCATCCTTCCCAACAACATCCTTCCCACAACTTCCCTCCCCATGGCTGGTTCCCCAAGTCCCCTGACCCCACTGCATCCCAGGCTCTGCATTTTCCTGCATCCAGGCCTTTGAAGAGGCTGCTTCCTTTGCCTAGGCTAGGACTCCCTTTCTTCCTAAAAACAAACATCGAGGTCATATCCTTCCCTCAAAGCTTAATCGGAATCCTATTTCATCCCAAGTGGCTTTCTAGGTCCACCCAGCTAGAATTTGTTCACCTTACCCTACCTCCTAAAGCAGGTGTTTGCTCTGTGTAGAACTTACCTCCATTCTTCAACCTTGCGCTAGAAATTCTGTGCTAGAAATTCCATGTCTTTGATCTAGGAGATCAGGAGTTTGCAGAAGATGGTAATAATGTGGTTTTCCTTACACCCCCACTTCCTCTTATATAATTTTGCAGAAATTATGTATTTCATAATTACAAAAAAAAAAAAAAACTGCGTGCTGCCAGGGCTGATCACGGACCCAGGGCAACAGACGGGAAGGGACAGGAGAAGTCAGCAGCTCTGGCAGTGAGCACGGAAGATGGGAAGTTCTTATTAGGGCACACACCCCAGTCTTGGCAGCTTCTACCTCTGCAAGGAAAGGAAGGAAGAAAAGGAATGACCCTGCTCTCAGTCAGTTCAGTCTGTCGTCCACCCGCCAACACGCACACCCCCCACACAGACCTCCCAGAGTTTCTGCCCTGTGCTGGCCGCCCTCGAGGCTGCTGCCAGCAGAAAGTGTGTGTGTGTGGAACTTCCCTGGCTGGTGTGTGAGCTTCACCCAGTCTAAGTCCTTGAATGACTTTGCTTTCAATACTTTGCCTTTTCAATTTAAGTGGGGGGGAAAAACCAAGCTTTGTAAGAAAACTTACCCAAAATAAGAGTAGTTAACTTTATAGAAAGTTCTAGGTAAAAAGCAAAGCAAGCATGCTCAAGGAAAATGAAAACCGAACGCCCTTTGCCTTTCAAGTCATCTTTTCCCTAATGCCATGCTCCCTAAGCATCTCGACCTTCTTCTGGTGCACAGGGGTTCCACTCAGGTTAGGGCTCAGATCCAGTGTGCATCTCTTCCTCTTACTGACACAGATTTGGGCTTAAGTGACTTACCAAAGCTTATGTTACCCTATAGTGGCTCCAAGTTTGTTAGTGGGTTTATTTGTTCTTTGGTGAGAGTTTAGGACCAAAGTCTGAGACTTGGGAGTTGACACACTTACACCCAAAGAAGTAGATAAGATGCTTAAGGGAAAAGGGAAGAAAAATAAAAGACCAAGACTAGGATGATGGGAAAACCTGCATTTAGAGCACAGTAAGTCCCCCTTTCATCCTCAAATCTGACCTTTCCATGAAACCTTCAGGTGATTACTTCTTAAAGACCATCCTGCTGTGAGGAACACCAATATTCACCACTCTTGAATCAGACTTAGGCAAGACTGACTGCTTTGTATAAAACAGATAGCCAACAAGGACCTACTATATAGCATAGGGAACTATACTCAATATCTTATAATAACCTATAATGGAAAAGAATCTGAAAAAAGAATATATATGGGTATTTATATGTATAACTGAATCACTTTGCTGTACACTTGAATCTAACATAACATTGTAAATCAACTACACTTCAACTAAAAAAAAAGAAAAAGACCCACTGTTTTTTCTTTCATTCATTCAACAAATATTGACTGAATGTCTGGTGCATCTCAGAAGCTATTCTACATGCTGAGTATACCTTAGTGTACCAAACAAAGTCCCTGCTTGCAGAGAATTTACCAGAACTACACATCACTTTCATAATCCTGTAATATTTGAAATCTCAGGCATTTCCTAGAATAAGTGATTTATTCCCTATGATCTTCACTTGTCTCATCTGTTAAATGGGAACATCAAAACTCTACCACCTACATCACATAGGACTGCAAAGAGAATTGGGGGAAAAAGCATCTATAAGGTGCTTAGTACAGGGCCTCACAGTCAGTAGATAATCAATAAATGGCAATGTGATTATGATTACACACTACCCTAAAACCAGAGTTATCATTCACTTGTCTCTCAGGTCTAAACCTTGTAAATAATACTGCCACTGTGTCATAAATCTAGTAATTCAGATACATCTCTCACAATTTTATTTTTACTTCTATACTCAACTGTAGAGTATACTCAATACTTCAAACTCACTTCAAGAAATAAGTGTAGAATTAAAAGTTTTCTATTTTTCCTAATATAAATTCATAAATAATTATTACAATTTAAAAGGTTTATTCATGTGACACAGCACCCAAAATTAATTACCACTCAGATATCACTGGAAGTATGCTGAGTCTTCTCTGGGAAACACTTATCCATATGCTCCTCTTTGCAGTGCTGATCTCTATGTCTAAATTCGGTTTATTACACATTTTGGAGAGCTCCAGAGTCTGCCATCCTCTCACAGTTCCCACTGCTGCTCCCCTAAGGCAGCCTCCCTTTAACATGACTGTCATAGTTTACCAGTTTCTACCCCTGAAACCAGATGATGTCTCTCCTGCCCCAAACCCACCAACAGATTCCTGTCTCCTTAGAATAAATGCCAAGACCTGACTGCACTCTACCGAGCCCTACGTGATCTGGCCCCTGCTTGTCTCCTCATCACATTTCCCACCACTCTTCCCACTGGAAACTGCAGTTTTCCTGAACATTATTCAGACAGCCTTCACATCTGCTTTTCCTCTGCCTGTAGCATCCTCCCCGGTCGTCACAGCTCACTCCCTGACTTCAGAGGCCCTTCGTGAATATCTGCTCACTCCTCAATCATCATCATCATTCTTACTCACCCTATTTTGTTTTGACCAAAACACTTATCACCTTTAAACATCAAATGAGGTGCATTCAGGCATTTGTCTCCTGTCTGTCAAGCCCCTCTAGACTATAAGCTCCAGGAAGGCCTGCACATGACTGCATTACAAATGCCTGAAATAGTATGGAAGCCACTCACCAAATATTTGCAGGTGAGGGCATGAGTGAATGCACAAAGTGTGGACAGTGAGTATTCTTTGAAATATGTTCAGCTTGAGGTTTCTCCAAACTCATAGAGTGGGCAGGAAGAAATGCAAATGTAGAGTTTAGGAGAAAAGAACACAAAAAGCAAGAACACCGGAAAGCAAGACTAAAAAAGCACAGACCCACCCACCAAAGCCCTCCAAATGCTACTGGAATGTTGGCCCCGAAATAAAGAAATTAGTTGGAGACAGAATAGAGCTCAGGGATGGATATGGATAGAAATTAAAAAGAACTCACTTCATTATACAAGAATTTGTAGTGCATAATTTAGTTTAAAAAGGAGGGGAGAGAGGCATATACGTAAATAAAGCAAATTTTTTATTTTAGCCTTTAATGAGAAGCTGCTCCCTCTCCAAACTTTGAAAATAAGTAACAAGGTAGAATTCAGATTTTTTTTTTCTACCCAATCTATAGAAGTGTTAACAAACTGTAAAACTTCTGAAACAAAGACAGCTAAGATGGAGAAAGAGAGTGAAATGATACCTGGGAACCCGAGGCCCCACTTCATGACCTCCCTATAGCTACATCCTTTGACCCATAGCTTTGTATTTATTCAGTGTGACCGTGAGGTTCCCCAATGACTTGCTTTGGCCAGTGGGATATTAGCAAATGTGATAGGAATCAAGCCTTGAAGAACACATGTGCCTTACCATCCACCCTCTTGCATGATGGGGCTTTCCCCTTTTGGACTGTGGCCTGGCCACCACCATAAGGACATGTCTGGAGCAGACTGCTAGAAAAATGAGAGCAGAGATAAGAAATACATGGGGAGTATTGAGCTTCCTCAATCAAGAGTATCACAGACCCCCAGCTAACCTCTAATGCATGAGAAAGGCCAGCTAAAATAATCAGAATCTGGCTTTGATAAACAGAACTCCCCCAGCTAACCAGTAGACTCATAGAAAATAATAAAAGGTTATCATTTCAAGATACTATGTTTTGGAGGAGTTTGTTAACCAGAACTAGCTAACTGATAAAACTTAGATAACTTTCCTCCAAATAACTGAGTTAAAAACAGAGGTAGAAGTCAAAAGAACTGAAATGACAAGTTACCTAAGCAATAGAGCGTGTAATTTTCTAATTAGATTTTTAAACTATTTGAAAACAATAGGAATATATCACACAATATATTGCCCAATAGGAATATGTGCAACATAGTTGCAAGTTAAAGTTAAATTATTAGTGTCCCCTTAAATTATAAAAGTGGGATAATCTTTTATAAATATAAACATCAGACACCTAGTATACTGTGTAGATGCCAATAAAAACAAAATAGGACCACATACGTTCTCCTCACCCCTCAGTCATTCTACCCTAGTCATCACAGGGGACTTCTGTTTTCCACAGCACTAGAGTCTATTTTTATTAAAGTAAACTACTCTTTCTTTCATCTTAAAAAAATTAACAACCTTACCAGACTCACTCACGGAACTGTAGCTAAAATAAAACCAACCATAATTTGCTTCTGTTCAGACTTCTGTACTGACAAAAGCATTATCTTTTTCCCCTTCCAAGGTTACCCTTCTTCTTTGTTCCTTTATACATTTTCCAGAGATCTGCACAAAAGCATAAACTTCCACATTAGACAAGTGAATAAGGTCACAAACATGGAACAATGCATACACTGTTTGAAGAGGTCTTCTCATCCAAGCCTCCTTCACGCTCACAGCCTCACACAGGCCACAATTTTAGTCTCACAGAATCCATTTTATATTCTACTCCATAAACATATACATCCTTCTATAAAAAGAAACCAGGCCAAATTGAAAATGTTATTAAAATTACAAGTAATAACACACTGGTAGAGCCCTCTACATGCTCAGCCCCATGCTCCCCCTCACATGGTGTCTTAGCTCATTCAGGCTGGCACATCAAAATACCACAGGCTGGGTGGCTCATAAACAGCCGATATTTACTTCTCACAGTTCTGGAGGCTGGAAGTCTGAAATCAGGAAGTCAGCATGGCTGGGTGAGGGCCCTCTTCCAAGTTGTAGACTTCTTGTTTCATCCTCAAATGGCAGAGAGGCTAGGGAGCTCTGTGGGGCTCTTTAGAAGGACACTAACCTCATTCATCAGGGCTCTGCCCTCATGACCTGATGACCTCCCAAACGGCTCGCTTCTTAATACCAGTATATTGGTTATTGGGATTTCAACACATGAATTTGGGGGTGGACATAAACATTCAGCCCACAGCACGTGGTCATCAGAGCCTGGGTTCCTATCTCCCTTTTACAGGCATGGACACTGAAGCTGGGGGTAACAGTGTGACTTTCTTGACATTTCTGTTCCATAAAGTGACTAAATCAAAATTCAAACCCAAGCTCAGAGTCCTTTTCTATACACTATACTGCAGAGTAATACATTATTAGAAGTCAAAAAAAAAAAAAAAAGAAAAGGCTTTTCACAGAAAAGAAGAAGACCAGGAATATATGTAAGAAGATAAAGGATAGATAGACGTGTGAGAAAAGAGACAACAGAGGCATTTACTTTTACATTGGACAACTGTGTAAGAAAAGCAGCTAGTAACTGCTAACATTTCTAGAACATTCTAAGAACACAATGGAAAACCACGTAATTTTCTATCATGTTATGAGCCAGCAGTTGAACAAGTACCTAAGACAGGATTTCCACACAACTTTGCATGTATTTTCACCTCTTAATGTTCTAAATGTGTTATTGTGGGCTGTATATATTCAACATAGGCTACTGCAATAAATTCTTTTTTATCAAAAGTATATCTAGGAAAAATTTATATCTGGGACAGTCAGTGCTAGATAATTGAATCTGCAGACTGTGGGAGACTACTAAACAAAGTAACAGCTGGTTTATTTCAGACTCTGCACAACTTGAAAGCTCTAGATCAGGGTTTGGCAAACTTTTTCTGTAAATGGTCTGTAAAAGATAGTAAATACTTTAGGCTTTGTGGGCCATGTGGTCTCTGTGGCAACTACTCAACTCTGCCCTGGTGCAAAAGCAGCAGTAGACAATGTACAGATGAATGAGTATTGAAATGTTTCAATAAAACTTTATTTATAAAAACAGATTTGGCTCAAAGACAGTAGTTTGCCAATTCCTGTAGTAAAGCATAGCAATCACCCAGAAGAATAAAACACATTTATGCTCTTATCTACTCTCAGTGTAGGACTGACTTCCTGAGCCAATGTCTGTTCTTCCATTTGGTACACAATTTTTAAAAACTGGGCTATTTTCTTGTTTACAATCTATAACAAAATTCAAGCAGGTATTTCAAATCAAGGATTCTAACTTAGGCTAGTACAGTGAAGGCCAAAAGCCTTCAGAACACAGCCCAAGGACTGAAAAAACAGAGCAGTCTGGACCCGCTAGTTTAGGGGCAAAACACTTTCTCCCTAAACACTTTAGCATCTTAATCATTTCTATATTAAATGACTCAATACCACTGAGAATGTTGACTTTGAATCAACAAAGGAAAGATTCCATTTAATCCCTTTAACACAGAAAAAACACAGAGACACATAAGATCTATTTGGAGAGACCCATGAACACTGGCTAGAAGAAGTTTTAGAACTAACTGAAGAAATTTTAGCTGTCTAGAATAAATACTTTATGAAATAACCAATTCCACAGATAAAAATAATAGACAAACATTTATAAAGCACTTACTATGCATTATTCATCATTCCAAGTGTTTTACCTATACTAATTTACTTAAGGTACACAGCAATCTAACCAGGTAGGTACTCTTATAATCCCAATTTTCAGACAATGAATTGAGGTACAGGAAGACTGAATAACTTTCTCAGAGTAACACAGCCACTCAGAATAGAACCTGGCCCCAGGCACCATTTCTTCAATTGCTAAAAAATGCCAAGCCATTACCTTTTGGCTGTATGTAGGCTGCCTTATTTCAAAGACCATGAACGTGATACGACATATGTAAAATCTTTACTAAATAGAATATAATCTTTAGAATTTAACAATTGAGAAATGCCATTGTTTTTCAATGCCTGAGGGTAACGACTATAAGTGTTTTTGTTCAGATCCACCAAAATAAAAAGATTGCTTGTATGTTAGATTGAAGATATTTTATTCTTTTTCAGTGTTGCCTTTAAAATTGATTTTGGAATGTGCCAGGAAGATAAACAAGTAAATGGAGTTGTGGGAAAATTATTTTTAGGCACTTTTATTTCAATCAGATAAATATGAGGATATGAAATTAGTCTTTCTATTTCTTAGGTCAGGACATGAAAATTAGATGTTTATTTGCTGTCTTTATTTCTTAAATAGCTTAATTGTAAATTTGGCTTATATTGGAAGAAAGTAATTTGGTTGTCAAAATAACTGAGGTTACTACTGACTTATCACCCAACAAAAATATTTGATCCTAATATATCCAGAGTAAAGGACTAAAATGGGTTTATGATGTTTATTAAGAGAAAATTAAAAGTTTGTGGGGAGATTTCTTTTAAATAGAAATGATCTAAAAAATATTTTTGGTTACTGAGTAGGCATCTGTGTTCTTTTTATTTGTGATATAAATATTTTTGCTAATCTCCAAAAGTTCAGAGTAGAGAGAAATCTCTGCAGCCTCTAGAAAATAGAGAAGCTGCAAACCAAGTTTATATTAATTCCATCATTTGCACAACTCCAGGCAAGAAAAACAGTTGTCCAAAAGCTATACATTCTCTTCATAAGCAGTTTTTCTCAATAATAAGCTAGCATTCCCTGCAAAATTTATACAACACTCAAGGAACAGGAAAAGAGTAGAGAAGGCTTGAACAGTTTATATTTGCTGCCCATTTTTCATTTTCTTCCTACCCTTCTCTAAAAATACAAAGCAAGAGATTCAAACAATTGATACAGAAGAGGAAGAGATAGGTGGAAAGAGAAAAACATCCCATTACCACTTTCTTCACTACTGGACATAAATATTAAATCAATGGTAACTCCTATAATCATAATTTACAGTTATATATTAATAGCCTTGGAAAACTGTTACCATATGGGACTAAGATTTGAAAAGTTCTTAATTTTTTCTAGGTGATAAAGATTATAATTTTTTAATTTAACTTGTACATAGTGGCTAAACTCAAAGCTTAGATCCTACATAGACATATTAGATGACAGAAGGAAGAGGACAGGCGGCAAGAGGAGAGGAAATGAGGAGAAAGGAGAGGGGACAGGAAGAGAGGGAAAGGCAAGGGAAGGGAGGGGAGGAGGAGAAGAGAAAAAACAGATGAGAAAAGAACAAAATGTATGACATAAATTGGGGAATTGATCACCAAACCAACTTTCTACTTTTCCCAGAGACAAGTAAGATTCATGCCCCAGCCTCCTTTCTATTAAGTGGGACCTTTACATAACCAAACTCGGGTGTAAAAAAGGTGAGCAATCCTCTGTGTATTTTTTCCTCTGCCAAAGCACAAGCACTTGGAAACTGGAAATAATTAGGTGATAAGAGAAGTGCCATAAGAAAACCACCTGAATGAGGGAAATTTGCCCATCAGGAAGATCCATTTTGGTAAATGGGTATAACCACTATGGAAAACAGAATGGAAGTACCTCAAGAAACTAAAAATAGAAGCACCATATGATCCATAAATCCCACTTCTGGATATACATCTGAAGGAAATGAAATCATTATCTCAAAGGGAGATCTGCACCATAGCAGCACTATTGACAACAGCCTAGAAACAACGTAAGTGTCCAACTGTGGATGGATGGATTTTAAACAGTGATACATACACACACACACACACACACACACACACACACACACACACAGTAGAATATTCAGTTCAGTTCAGTCGCTCATTTGTGTCCGACTTTTTGCGACCCCATGAATCGCAGCATGCCAGGCCTCCCTGTCCATCACCAACTCCCGGAGTTCACTCAGACTCACGTCCATCGAGTCAGTGATGCCATCCAGCCATCTCATCCTCTGTTGGCCCCTTCTCCTCCTGCCCCCAATCCCTCCCAGCATCAGAGTCTTTTCCAATGAGTCAACTCTTTGCATGAGGTGGCCAAAGTACTGGAGTTTCAGCTTTAGCATCATTCCTTCCAAAGAACACCCAGGACTGATCTCCTTTAGAATGGACTGGTTGGATCTCTTTGCAGTCCAAGGGACTCAAGAGTCTTCTCCAACACCACAGTTCAAAAGCATCAATTCTTCGGTGCTCAGCTTTCTTCACAGTCCAACTCTCACATCCATACATGACCACTGGAAAAACCATAGCCTTGACTAGAAGGACCTTTGTTGGCAAAGTAATGCTTTTCAATATGCTATCTCTGCTTTTCAATATGCTATCTAGGTTGGTCATAATTTCCTTCCAAGGAGTAAGCATCTTTTAATTTCATGGCTGCAATCACCATCTGCAGTGATTTTGGAGTAGAATATTACTCAGCCATAAAAAAGAAGGAAATCCTGCCATTTGCAATAATATGTCTATAACTTGAGGGCACTATGCTAAGCAAAATAAGTCAGGTACAGAAAGGCAAATATTGCGTGACTTCACTTATCTGTGGAATCCTAAAAAGCTGAGTTTATTGAAATAGAGAGTAGAATAGTGGTTGCCAGGGACTGGGGAGTGGAAAAAAGAGGGAAATATTAGTCAGAGAATCCAAACTTCCAGTTATAACATGAAAAAGTTTAGGGATCTAACATACAGCACAGAAATGATAGTTAATAATACTGTATTATATACTTGAATGTTGCCAAGAAAGTATGTCTTAAATATTCTCACCAAAAAAAGAAAAATGGCAACTAGGTGACGTGATGCAAATGTTACCTAACACTGGTGGCAATCCTTTTGTAATACAGCAGTCCCCCCTTATTCTTGAGAGATAAGTTCCAAGACCGGGGATGCTTGAAACCATGGATAGTAACAAACCCTCTAACTACTACCTCTCTCATTACATACTTACCTATAATAAAGTTTATCTGAATTGCCAGCATCACTACATGACCTTTGAAGCCATTATTAAGTAAAATAAAGGTTACTTGAACACAAACACTATGACCAGTACAGCTGATTTGATAATCATCTACTAAGTGACTAACCAGTAGGATATGCTGGGAAAAGTGATAATTCACATCCAGGGTGTGACATGCAGCAGAATGGCATTTCATCACACTACTCAGAATGGCATGTAATTTAAAATTTATAAATAGTTTATTTCTGGAATTCTCCATTTAATATTTTGGGACCTCAATCGATCTCAGGTAACTGAAACTACAGAAAGTCAAACCTTGGACAAGACAGGACTACTATATGTAAATGTATCAAATCAACTCATTGTATGCCTTAAACATACACAATGTAATATGTCAATCGTATCTCAATAAACCTGGGGGCAGGAGTTAAAAACAGTCTTTCATTAAAATTTTAAATTACTGAAGAGAGTCTTATCCAATCATTAAAGGTAGAAGAAAGTTATGACAATGGTTCCAGATGGCAGTTTTCAACATGTACTACAATCACCTCAGTAGATGCAGAAAAGTTTTTTTTATAAAATTTAGCATCCATCAGTGATAAAATCTCTCCAGAAAGTGCTTATATAGGGGACATACTACAACATAATAAATTGTCATCTATGACAAGCCCATAAATACCACCATCCTCAACAATGAAGAGCTGAAAGCATTCCCTCTAAGACAGGAACAAGACAAGGATGCCCACTCTCAGCACTTTAATTCAACATAGTATTGGAAGTCCTAGCCACAGAAACAAGTTAAGAAGGGAAAAAAGAAATCTAAATTGGAAATAAAGAAGTACCACATATCACTATGGCATAACATTATACATAGAAAATCCTAAAGATGCCATCAAAAAACTAGTAAAGTACTAAAGCTTATCAATGAATTTAATAAAATTATAGATTAAAAATTAATACACAAAAATATGTTACATTTCAATACACCAACAATGAACTATCAGAAAGAGAAATTAGGGAAGCAATCCCATTTACCATCACATCAAAAAGAATAAAATACCTATGAATAAACCTACCAAAGGTAGCAAAAGACTATACTTGGAAAACTATAAGACACTGATGAAATAAGTTGCAGGCAACACAAACAGATGGAAATATATACCATATTCATAGCTTGGAAGAGTTAATATTATTAAAGTGACTATACTACCCAAGGCGAACTGCAGATTCAGTGCAAACCCTATCAAAATACTGAGGGCATTTCTCACAGAACTAGAACAATAACTTTAAAATTTGTATGTAAAAACAGAAGATCTCAAAGAGCCAAAACAACCTTGAGAAAGAACACAATTAGAAATATCATGCTCCTTGACTTCAGACTATACTATAAAGCTACAATATTAAAAAAAAATTTTTTTAAGTATGGTACTGGCACAAAAGGGCTTCCCAGATGGTTCAGTGGTAAAGAATCTGCCTGCCAGTGCTAGAGTTGCAGGAGACACAGGTTTGATCCCTGGGTTGGGAAGATCCCCTGGAGAAGGAAATGACAACCCACTCTAGTACTCTTGCTGGGATAATCTCAGGACCAGAAGGGCCTGGCAGGCTACAGTCCGTGGGGTCACAAAGAGTCAGACGTGACTGAGCATGCAGACATGCACTGATATAAAAACAGACACATAGGTCAATGAAATAGGATAGAGAGCCCAGAGATAAATCCATGTACCCTTGGTCAATTAATATATGACAGAAGAGCCAAGAACATACGATGGAGAGAAGATAGTCTCTTCAACAATGTTGCTGGGAAAATTAACAGATACAGGTAAAACAATGAGATTAGAACACTCTTTCACACCATACACAAAGATAAACTCAAAATGGTTTAAAGAGCTAAATGCAAGACCTGAAACCATGAAACTCCTAGAAAGGAACATAGAACACTCTATGACCTAAATCACAGCAACAGCTCTTTAAATCTGGCTCATAAAACAAAAGAAATAAAAGCAAAATTAAACAAATGGGACCTAATTAAACTTAAAAGCTTTTACACTGCAAGGGAAACCATCTACAATATGAAAGACAACTAATGGAATGGGAGAAATATTTGCAAATAATGTGACCAACAGGCAGTTAATATACAAAATATATAAACAGTTCACACAACTCAGTATTAAGAAAACAAAGCATCCAATCAAAAATGGACAAAGGAGCTGAATAGACATTTTTCCAAAGAAGACATACAGATGGCTAACAGGCATATAAAAAGATGCCCAACATCATTAACTATTAGAGAAATGCAAATCAAAACCGCAATGAGATATCACCTCCCACCTGTCAATATGGCTATCACCAAAAAGACCACAAATAAAAGTCGTTAAGGATTTGGAGAAAAAGGAATCCTTGTACACTGTGGATGGGAATGTAAGTTGGTATAGCTGCTACAGAAAACAGTACTGAGGTTTCTCCAAAAAATAAAAACAGAACTGAGCTATTTCAAATCCTAAAATGTGATGCTGTTAAAGTGCTGCACTCAATATGCCAACAAATCTGGAAAACTCAACAGTGGCCACAGGACTGGAAAAGGTCAGTTTTCATTCCAATCCCAAAGAAAGGCAATGCCAAAGAATGTTTAAACTACTGCACAATTACACTCATCTCACACATTAGCAAAGTAATGCTCAAAATTCTCCAAGCTAGGCTTCAACAGTATGTGAACCGAGAACTTCCAGATGTTCAAGCTGGATTGAGAAAAGGTAGAGGAACCAGAGGTCAAATTGCCAACATCCATCAGATCATAGATAAAGCGAGAGAATTCCAAAAAACATCCACTAATGCTTTATTGACTATGCCAAAGCCTTTGACTGTGTGGATCACAACAAACTGTGGAAAATTCTTAAAGAGATAGGAATACCAGTCCACTTTACCTGCCTCCTGAGAAATCTATATGCAGGTCAGGAAGCAACAGTTAGAACTGGACATAGAACAACAGACTGGTTCCAAATTGGGAAAGGAGTAAATCAAGTCTGTATGTTGTCACCCTGCTTATTTAATTTGTATGCAGAGTACATCATGAGAAATGCTGGACTGGTACTCCTATCTCTTTGAAGCACAAGCTGGAATCAAGAATGCCAGGAAAAATACCAATAACCTCAGATATGCAGATGACACCACTCTTATGGCAGGAAGCGAAGAGGAACATCAAGAGCCTCTTGATGAAAGTGAAAGAGGAGAGTGAAGAGGCTGGTTTAAAACTCAACATTCAACAAACTAAGATCATGGCATGCGGTCCCATCACTTCATGGCAAATAGATGGGGAAACAATGGAAACAGTGACAGATTTTATTTGCTTGGGCTCCAAAATCACTGCAGATGGTGACTGCAGACATGAAATTAAAAGATGCTTGCTCCTTGGAAAAAAGCTATGACCAACCTAGACAGCATATTAAAAAGCAGAGACATTACTTTACCAACAAAGGTTCATCTAGTCAAAGCTATGGTTTTTCCAGTAGTCATGTATGGATGTGAGAGTTGGACCATAAAGAAGGCTGAGCACCAAAGAATTGAATGCTTTTGAACTGTGGTGTTGGGGGATACTCTTGAGTGTCCCTTGGACTGCAAGGAGAACAAACCAGCCAATCCTAAAGGAAATCAATACTCATTGAAAGGACTGATGCTGAAGCTCTAACACTTTGGCCACCTCATGCGAAGAACTGACTCATTAAGAAAAGACCCTGATGCCGGAAAGATTGAAGGCAGGAGGAAAAGGGGAGGATGGAGGATGAGATGGTTGGATACATCACCAACTCAATGGACGTGAATTTGAGCAAGCTCCAGGAGTTGGTGATGGACAGGGAAGCCTGGCGTGCTGCAGTCCGTGGGGTCACAAAGAGTCGGACATGATTGAGCGACTGAACTGAACTGAAAAACCAAACCACCATATGATCCAGCAATTTCACTCCTGGGTATATGTATCCAAAATTAACCAAAAACATTAATTCAAAAAGATACACAGCACCACAATGTTCAGAGTAGCACTATCTACAATAGCTAAGATATAGAAGCAACCTAAGTGTCCATCAACAGATGAATAAAGATGTGGTGTGTGTATACACACACACACACAGAGGAATACTACCTAGCCATAAGTGAAATTTTGCCATTTGCAACAACTTGGACAGACCTGGAGAGTATTATGCTGTGAGATGTCAGACATAATGTGGTTATTACATATATGTGAAATCTAAAAGATAAAATTAACTAGTGAGTATTAACAAAACAGAAATAGACTCACAGGTATACGGAAGAAACTAGTGGTTAGCAGCAGGAGAGGGAAGGAGGGAACAGCAAGATAGGGATAAGGGATTAAGAGGTATAAACTACTATGTATAAAATAAATAAGCTACACAGATATATTACGTAGCACAGGAACTATAGTCAAATTTTATAAAAACTATAAATGGTGTATAATCTTTAAAAATTGTGAATCCCTAAATTGTACACCTGAGACATATAATACTGCACATCAACTATACCTCAATAAAAAATAAATTTAAAAAATTTTTTTAATTTTAAAAACTATACTACAAATTAAATTCTTTCATTTCCAGAAGGTTCTCTCATAATTGCTGGGTGAAGTATGTAGGATAAAGACAGGAGAAAATTCATTTCATTTTTTATTTGTTTTACTTATTGTGCATCCTGTATAGTTTCATATAAAAAAAAAAGATTCTACACGTGGTAGAACTGTTTCAGACTCACCAATAGTATTATTAGGAAATAATTAAACTCTTTAACAACAGTGCACTCAAGCAGCTGAAATGTAGGACACACCCGTGGCCAATAATCCAAAAAGTTGTGATGACCTTTCAAAATAGAACCAGTTAAAAATCTGAGATTCAAAACTGTTGACTGAACTTTCTAAATTGTTCAGAAAGTCATCTTGACCATTCACTTTATTCCTGGTATGAAAAGCCCACAGAATAAGCATCATCTTAACGTATATGATTATTTTGTTAGTTAAATTTAATAAAGAGAGAAAACACAACAATAAAAAGTTCAAGAACATCTGTCAATCTAAATTTTCTAAGTCACTCTTTCTTCTGAGGAAACTATGCCCTCTAAAAACAGTTCTAAATGCAGACTGTGAGGGAATGCTTATCTGAATACTAGCTTTGCGCTATATCTAAGTGGAGGGAAAGTCACAGTACCAGCTTAATCCACCCTGTTGGAGGGAAGTAGACGTTGCTGAGAAAGCTAATCAAACTTCAGGTGAACAGTGAAGGGAGACAGCCACACACGCCACAACACTGTTCATCGGCTATACCCCAGTACAAAGTACAAAGTTTAAAGTCACAAACAAAAAAATAAAGAATTACCTTTATTTTTTTTAAAAAAGAAAGCTAATCAATAAGAAATGTGTAGGTCCCATTAGCAGTCATGCCTCATACATTCTTCCCCCAATGCCTCATAACCATTCATCTATTTTCTGTCTCTATGAATTTGCCTATTCTGTACATTTTATACAAATGGAATTATACAATTTAAAGGAAATGTATGTGATATTTTCCATTTTTAAAATTGACTATTTATACCTTTTATTAATATCCTGATAATACATAAGTAACATGTATAGGGCACTTAGAAGTTTACTAAATATATTTTCACATACAATATCACTTTCTTATTGTTATAGTAACCCTACTGTTATTTTTATACTCAAGTAACAGACAGATAAGGACTGAGGCTCTGAAAACCTTTGTAATTTTTCAAGATCAAACACTGAAGACTGCTTTTGCTCTAAAAAGTATTTATTCAATTCTGGGGATACACTTTTAGAAGTAAAGGAAACTAACCAGTGCTATGAAGTTTTGTAATGATAATAACGTCATTATCTTAGCCCAAATAACTAAAATATTCTTTAATCAGCACTTTCTCATCATGCTGCTGCTATTTACCAATACAGTAAAACACCAGGATATATATACCATTATTTCCATTTTACAGACATAGAGACTGAGGCTTAAAAAAATTTAAAAGACTTGAGCATGATCTCACTAACTCCAAGATCAATTTACTAAGTCATTTTGCTTCCTGAAATTGGAGGGATACAATTTTGGTTTGTGATTAGTATAACAGAAAATTATATCACCTGCATATATTTTATAATTAAAGTGGAAAAATTGATTTTTTAATTAAATGAAAGTTCCTCCTCTTCCAAGGGGTAGTGTCAAGCTCCACAAACAGAGAGAATCATACAAATCTAAAGCTTTTAACTCTGGGTTGGGGGAAGGAGAGGAAGTTTTTTGTTTTGCTCTACTCTAAAACAAGCTCCAGGTGGGACAGCAAGTCTTTTGAAAACGCCAACTAAGGATAATTAAATTCTTCAGCAAGAGTAAGCAAAAAGAGTAGTTCTATATATAACACTGGAAAAAAAATATCTTAGAGAAGAGCAAATCTTTCCAAAAGTGAAATTCACCAAATGAAACCCTGGAAAATGTAATTCAATCAAGAAATATTACTTAAGCCAATTTGCATTCATGAGTGCTTTGCAAGTTTATGATGTAATACATTCCTTGTTGGATATATCTTTGTCAAATCCATCTGTCTATGGGAGATATACATAGTTTTACAGAACCTTATCTGCCAAAGAACTTCCACAGTCAGACAAAAATGGCAATTGGAAATAAAGTACAGAGGGAAAAGAGATCAGCTCCTGCTATTCAGAAAATGTTTCCTTTCTGCACAACATCTTGCTCACAGATACCTATCCCTGGACACCTGGTACTCCTCTACTCTTTCCTTAAAGTCCTGCCCTTTCATGTAAAACAGATGTGAATCCAGAGAACTGAAGAGGTGAAAGTCCTACAGGAAGCTCCAATGCAAGATGTCAATACTCCCAACAGAATTTCCCTGAGCCGTGTTCTAAACACCTTCTGAACTGCATGAGCAGCTGATTAATATCTGATAGCTGAGCATAGGTCATTTGCATTTGATTCATCTCAATCAGAGCTCAAGTTAATACTATACAGAAGGAAGGCATGAAGAGGTGGGAGGGAATGTGATAGCTAGAGCAAGAAAGCCATACTGACACTACGCTGAGAGAAGGAGCCAGCTTAAAGGTCAGAAACCAGTTCAGAGAAAGCTGCTTCCACTCTCCCCACTTCTTACCCTACATGGGCCCCGAACCACCGGGAGGGGTGAGATTACTGTCCTTCAGTAGATGCAATCCTTTCTTCACTGATACAGTCGGTTAAGACATAAAATAATGACTGTCAACTCTTAGTATTAGTGTCTACAGCCATGGAAACTAAATAAAGGAACTTATCACACTATCATAATTAGAAGCTCATACTCTTTCTTCACAGAGAGCATGTTTCTAAAAGAATGTATTAGAATTATATGTTTTAAAACTATTTTACATATACTTGGCTAATACAGAAAAGGATTCTGTTATTTTTCTCTCCTTTTATAAACTTCATTTGTTGCTGTGACCTAAAAGGGGTCATATTTTAGAAGGCAAAAATATTTTAACAACAAAATTTTGCATTTCCAAAGTGAATGAAACATAAAATTTTGCAAACACATAACTATTATGTCTTTCCTACTGACCAAATCATGTCAGTCATTTAAATAGGTGTGACCAAAAATAAACTGCTCTTAGGTATAAAAATAATATTTTTATAGGAATTGGCAAGTAACTATTCTAGCTATTAGAAATTTACACTGGCCACAGAAACCCGTGATTTAAAAAACTATTCAGATGATTTATGCTTGAGGCTTATGTACAGCACAAAAATACAGATTTGTATCTCTAAGTCTAAAGATGAAAATTTAGACAAAAAGCAAACTGGAAACAACCCAAAATTGTAAGAAATTACCTAATTTTGTGCCATATTGAGAAAGATATAAAAATTATGTGGAAGAAAATATTTATTTCTAATGATTAACTTCATAGAAAAAAGTCTGATTTTTTTTTTTTTAATGACAGGAGAAATCAATAATGTTTTAAAAGCAAAACATGAACTGCTTACCCTCACCAGTCTATACTCAGTATTAACTCTATCCTGCAGTATATGCTATAGAAGGTAATAAAATGCTGATGTTTTCTAGGTTCTCCTCTCAATCTGCTCTGGCTTTATCTTCAACCTGGTTACCAGTAGAAGTCACCCCCAGCAATTATACAAACCTAACAACGGCTTCCCTGGGATAATTTGATCTGCTCTGACCACACATTCCAATCCACATACTTTCTTCTGTTTATGTTGTTTCCGTGTGTTTAATATGCTTCTTAAAGGCTTTAAACACACACACACACACAAGCTAGGGAGTTCTCATTCAGCTCCCCACCATATAAACAGAACCACTGAGAAGCATTTTTATACATGTAAAAATATTCTAGTTATCCATAGAATATGCCTTGGTACAGCTTCAGATGACAGTAAAGCAAAGCTTTGCTGTCATTTCACATTTCTCCTCTTTCTGTGCTCTGAGTGTTGTGTACCTGTGTCCCAAAAGGACTGCCTGTCCTGACTGCTCCCTCCCAGCTGTGGACCATGTGGGTGGGAAGTCTTGAAACTTGCCGGACTCAAGGGCTCTCAGCCATGGCTTTGACACCAACAATCTGTTTTAACCTGCTCGTATTGGACCTTTCTCACTTTCCAGACCCTTTAACACAAACCCTGCTAGCAAATGCATTGAAGAGCCTCCCTCAAAATACAGCTTGACTCTGATTCGTGGCAAAAAATAAAAGCTGGAATAATCCTGCCAGGTCTTAGAAGCTTTACGATTAATTGCATTGAACTTGATACACAGAAAACAGCACCTTGAAAATGAATCATTTGCTACTTCAGTATTTTCTAATTACCATCACTCCCTCTTGGGGCATGTAATTAATTTACGGAGTTTTTAAAAAAAAAAAAAAAAAAGTCAGGATTACTCACACGGTCTTGAAGATGCAATGTCAGCTATTTAGGACAGAAACATCCAAGGCCGTGTTAGAACTCAATTACGACTACATATGCGTTAAAGCAGGAACTGGCAGGCCTCTGGACTACAGCAACTATAGGACTTGTGCTTCTCGTACGCTGGGCTATAATTTATGAAACTGAGCCCCAGATCCAGCCAATCATTTAGCTCCTCATAACAAGTCTGACTGGCTCTGGAAAGCTGAAAGGGCTGCACTAGAACAACAGAGATGAGATATTCCACATAACACTCAGCTTATCTGGAATCACTTTCCCTTGCAAGGCCAGAAAAAAATCATAGCTTTACTGCCCAAGGGAAGCACGACAAAGGACTGGGAAATGCGACTTCACCTGGAGCAAGATCTGTTATGCTTTGGCAAGATCAACCTCGCCGACCTTAAAGGACCCAGGTACCCCTGGGACACAGAGGGCAACCACAGCAGCAAAAACCCAAAGGTAATTTTCATCTTTCTTTTTATTTTTAGTGGGAGTAATGCTGAGTTGAAATAATATGCATTAAGTCACTCCGGCGACTAGGTCCACTTTGATCTCATTTTACCTTTTTCTAATCTCATCTATTGTAGGATCATTTGTTATTGAGTATGAGTCCAGGGAGGCTTAATGTACCTGAAATAAATTTAAAACCAAAATGATCATTTGTGGAGGAAGAGAGATCATTTTCCAGAAAGGTTTGAGAGCTATCTTTTCAGATGGACAGCCTTTTCACCCACCCACAGAAACAAGAATAAAGGCAGCTCAGGCAGAGAAGAGGGAAAAGGGGTTTCATGAGTACAATTAGATGCTTTTAGTGTCTTAAAAGGAATAACTGTGCTCAGATAGTGAATTAGGAAAATGGGTTATTATACTGGCCCACAATATAGCTATATAGCTATACATGGCTATATAGCATGTACCAGAATGTACTTTGGTGGGATTGGTGGGGCAGAAAATAATGTTAGAGCCAGTTGGCATAGCCCCCCATGGCCTAGGTTTCTGTTTTCCTTGCAATATTTTCCTTATTTCCCATCACATTTTGAAGTATTAGTAATACCAACTACTTGTTATACCAAACTTTCAAACTGTAGTTATTAATGCATCTGTGGCAAACATTTTTAAAGTCATAAGAGATGACTAAAGAAAAAAAATTTTTTTAATGGAATTAACATACATGATATACTTTACCTAATGACAAATCCTTCCAAATCCTCAACAAATGATGTGTCTCTTCAGCAAATTTTGTAGCAAGTGTAACATTAGCAACCAAAAAATCATTGTAAAAACTTTTAAATAACAAAATCAATCATTATGCTTTCAAAGTGACAGCAGAACCTCCACAATATAAACTCATGTCAGTTTTATATGCTCCCAAAGGAAGAAGCCAGGAAAGGAAACTTGCTTTGTTTAGTGATGAAATATAAGGAACAGGAACAGAAAAGACATTTATGCTCTTTTTGTTTGCTCTAGATGGCTGACTGAATTTAACTTGAGATTTGACACCAAGAAGAAAAACAGAAACACAGGGAATAGAAAAAGTAATCCATTCATAATCCCCCCAAGATCTGTTCTTTGAATTGTCCAACTTGTGACTAACCAGGGAGGACTATTTCACTACGTTTAAATATTTTTTACTTAATTAAACCTTTGTTTACTTGACAGTGCTGCTGCTCATGGTGACTGTGTGAGAACTGAAACTTCTGAGGGAAGCCAGGTTGTTAAAATTGTGATTCCATTTACTCAACAATAACAAGGATGATCTAGTCTGAAAGGGAAAGCATGCTCTTAAGGTAACGTTGGCATTGAATCTTCACACCCAGAATTTTGTCATTGAATCCTCAACACCCAGAACTCCCTGTTTCTCATTCCCCAAATAAAATTATGTTAAGATCTCTTCAAATTCCAATGTTCAAATCATTTTTCAATAGACAAGACCAAGAATACTCTAAACTAAGGCATTTAAATTATTTCACATGATAGTTGCCCAGAAATTTCCTACAGGAAAATTTTACCTTTGACAACTTTGAAGATAACCATCTCCCCACTCAAAACAATGGCAAGCAACCAACTAGCAAGTCTTTGAGTCAGAAGCTTTCATGGCTTCTGGACATTCTCTGTGTCAACATAAAGCTCAGTTGCAGACAGACCCCTGGCACCCTGACCCTTACAAACACTAAAGGTTTTGTTTGATTCAGCTGCAAGCTGTTCATCTATTAGCAAGCAATGTTCAACCAAAAACACATTCATGACGAGAGCTTTCTAAAAGACCAGCATGGCCTTCCCTCCAATCATCGTAATAATCACGATAGCCTGAGACATGTTACTGCTACTTGGCAACTGGGGGTGAGGGTAGATATTTAGAACCTGGAGTGGTCACATAGCAGGGAAAACCTCACACTGGAAGAAAGGAAGTGATGTGTCAGTACAATCCGACTTAAGCCAATTATATCATTCACATTTGATTTCAATGCCCTATTTAAAACAATGCAGTGAAGAAGGAAACTTAAAAATACATGCCAATACACTGATCTTTTCCGAAAGTTGTTAGTGCAGTGTGTTAAAGTCTCCTTATAGCAGGCATCATTTCCAATCCAACAGGGCTTGTGCTAGCAGGCTCTAGCTGGAGAGACTACATCCATTACCACCATCAATTAATAGCTGTTGGCTCTCGCACCTGGCACTAAGAGGGTTCATGGTACACAAAGGTCATTCAGACAGCTAAATTCTGTTCTCAATTCATTTCCTGGATCTCCATCTCACAGACAAGAATTTAGATGATCCCAATTAAAGCAAAGTACTCAGCAATGCAAACCTTTAATCTGAACCAAGAGCCTTCAGCCCATCTTAACTATCAGAGCAGCTCTGGTTGACTGAAAGGTGTCCCTAGATCTGGGCCAAGAACAGTTTTTAGGCCCACAAGCTAATCTGCCTTGCCCTGCAGTTCACGTGGCCAAAGGAGTCGCTCATGAGAAAACTCTTAAGAAACATTCGGATCCACCAAGTTAGTGTGTCAGACCTGCGGAGGTTGGCAAGAGGTTAACTGTGCTCCAGGTGAAATGGATAAGTAGACTCATTGTTTTCACCAGGTTGGACTCCACCTAAAGAAACCCTAGATCTTGGACCAGGTTGCTGGTGGGGGGCAACTGCTGACAGTTCAAACGTCAACTCTTGGAGCCAGTGTCTGTGGTGTTAACATAAATACAAGCAGTTACTCAGAAATACATCAGCTAGAAGTCCTGCTCACCTTGACAAAGCAAAAAAAAAAAAAATTTTTTTTCATTTACATAAAAAGTCATGGTTACAAGAGCTATGAATCTGTGGTCACTGCAGGGATTAAGCTTATATTCTTGGTTTAGATAACAGAACACATCATCTGGGTACATAGACCTCATAATCAAACTTGTTCTCGGCACATGGGGGGAAATTTTGGGGGCTGCTTTTTAATTATCTGAGAACATGCATGTTTGGAAATGTACTAACAATGCATGTGACAATATTCTAAACCATTATTACACATAAAATTAACCCAAATCAACAATCTTTTGTGCTCGTACATAGTCAAAACCCTTCTTCTTGGTAATGATATATCAACAGTCATACAAGAGTACATACACAAAACAGACAATTACTTACATTTTGCAACAGAAAAGTTTGAAGGGTTGCATTCTTCATATTTGATGCCAAAACCACCTCTTCAAGCAATGTGTAAGCATTATATTAATAGCATGGAGGCTGACAGCATACACTCTGAGTTAGACTGCCTGGGTTCAAATCCCAGTTCTGATTCTTATCTGTGGACTTCGGGCAGGCTACTTAAGAGATCTGTGCCTCAATTTCCCCATATGTAAAATGGGGCACTCACAGTAACTACCTCCCGAGGCTGGTGTGAAGATTAAACGGGCAAAGAACTGAACTTAGAACTGAGCCTATTACGTAATAAATATTCATCAAGAGAAAACTGTCATTTGTATCATAATTATTATAAGTTCATTGCAATAAATGTACACATCAAAAATGGAGTTGAATTGCTGAACAGTCAAATATGGTAAAATATATCTATTAACATCATATATCTCATTTGGGGAAATATTCATGTAAGGTTTTGTCTTAAGGCCTCCGAGATAAGAGTTCAAGGAGGTGGGTCTGTTCCCTGTCAGTCTTCTGTCCGGTTATCACTTGACATTTTCAACCCTGCTCTACATTTATTGTGTCACACAATGGCACTAACCTAGGACATTACACAGAAAGGGTAATTGTAGTAGACATGATTCATATGATAGTTGGTCCAAAGTTCGGCCTAGTTTAAAGATTCCTGCATGAAGGCAAAAAAATAATGGAAGCCATTCATTTCAGTCATAGTACCCTAATCAAAAAAAGAGTTGAAGGGAGGGGGAAAAAAGAGAGACCTGTTACAAACAGCTCTGATGATTATCCAAAGACAGGAATCATGTCTAGAATTCATGCTGACTTCTCAGCATAGATATGAGAGAACACAGAAGCTAATTATCTCCTCTCCTCCCAGGAGAGGGGATTTCTCAGTTTAGGAGATTATTAACTGGAACTTCAGCTTACTTACTGAGGAGGTACAGAGAAAAAGAGTCTGCTTGGTAAGGGAACAGCTGCCCTAGGGACAGACAATGGCCTGCTGCGCTCTTTCATTCCCACATTCCTCATTCATCAGTGGTCTCACCCTTAATCTCCTTCCCCGCCCACACAAACCCCCACCAGACACATCTCACTGCTCACAGGGCCTCAGGGACCCCATACTCTCTCACTGCTGTGCTTCCCAGGAGGCATCTCTCCATCTGTGTGCCCTTCCCAGCACCGACCACCAAGACCAAGGACAGGCCCCTCCTTGAGAGCAAACCCCTTCCTCCCACCTCCTCTCCATGCAGGGTGCTTATTCCCTGATGGTCAATTCATGAATCAGCACCACTTACCATATGAATTAGCAGGACAAATAACCAGGGAGAAAACTGGGGAACATTTTCAGTTTAGGGGAAAAAAAAATTTTTTTTTCAAAATGAAATCCAAGGTACTTTCTTCAAGATCCCAAAAAATCAAATGTTAAGACTTAACAGTCCCATGACCAGCCTCATCTCTGCTCTTTCTCAACAAGTTGATAAAGAAACACAGGGAAGCCTACCTGGGATGCTAGAAATGACTGCATATGTGAAAGCTGTGTATGGGGCCTGGCAGGGAGTTGAATGAGCTAAACTAAGTCTCCTTATTCTAATTATCCTGCTCCTGGGAGAGGAATACAAAAGGAAGGGGGTCTCAATTCCAAAAGTGAGTGATTAGCTCCCCTACCCCACTACACTGCCTCAGATCCAGAGGTGGACACTTCATGTGTCCATTTGCTCCACGGCCCACTCATGCCGCTGAGGCCTCCCTACCCACAATATTGCTGCAGTCCAGGCCTGTGATTGAGGGGACAGGCACTGGGCATTGGACATACACCAAGACAAGGAGGATGGGAGGGGCTGAAGAATTCAGAAAACAGTGTGTTGGAGGATAACCTTCAGAACTGGGACATCGGTCCAGTGTATCTCTAGTGCCTCTCCCACTCCACCTGTGCCTCGCCCCTCAAAAGAAAAAAAAAAAAAAATAGTTTTGCTAAATCTCTCAGCTTCCTCCACTAAAGTGGCTTGCAAAGGAGCCTGTCCTCCCCTCTCACCAAATGAATGCCCAGAGAAACCACATTAAACCAGTCTGTGCCACTATGATTAAATGTCCCTGGGCAATGGCACCCCACTCCAGTACTCTTGCCTGGAAAATCCCATGGACGGAGGAGCCTGGTGAGCTGCAATTCATGGGGTCGCAAAGAGTCGGAAACGACTGAGCGACTTCACTTTCACTTTTCACTTTCATTCATTGGAGAAGGAAATGGCAACCCACTCCAGTGTTCTTGCCTGGAGAATCCCAGGGACTGGGGAGCCTGGTGGGCTGCTGTCTCTGGGGTTGCACAGAGTCGGACACAACTGAAGCAACTTAGCAGCAGCAGCAGCAGCAGAAATAAACCCAAGAACCAAGGAATTTACAACCCTGAAGATTTCAGGCCCCTTGGGGTGTGATAACCAAAGGCAGGTGGAGATTCCTGGTCCCTGAGACCCACGCCAGCACATCAGTTACCTTCTCCTCTAAGGAGTGGGCTACCCCTGGGCCAAGAAGAATGCCAGGTTTTCACTCCTGGGACAAGGCCATCACATCCGGTTGGGCAGTACATGACCCATGCAACCATTCACACAGTCGTGCCTCTGTAGTCCCTGAGGCATCCCTCTCTACATTCAGAGCACAGGCTACCATCCATCAAGAGAAGACTTCTCAATTTTTAATCCTCCCACAATAGAGACAAATACTTGGTATCTCAAAAGCACGTTGCCTATAGGGACACAGTCATAATCACCAGCTACTAAGAGGCATCAGTCGCCCACATCTCCCAGTCCACAGGATTTTTTTTTTTACTTTTTTTGCCCTAAAAATGTAAGCACAGAAATCAGAGCAGTGGAAGGAAAGCAGATTGCACTTGAGCCCCATTTGCTTTGAAAAATAACACACAAGTTCTTGAACTTCTTGTGCATCAGGATTGCTGAAGGTGCTGGTTAAAGTAATAGATGACCTGACCTCACCACAGGATGCTCAACTCACAAGTGTAGAATGGAACCTATGAATCTGCATTTTTACTGGCATACATGACACCAACCAACCCCAGGCTTGTAAAGTCAGTCATCATGGATTACTCCTTGAGAAGCATCAAGATAATGCATGCAAACCACTTAACACAAAACCTGGCATGTTCCAAAGTGCTCCATACTTAATAGCTGTAATTATTAACATTTGGAATTGATTTGGAATTGATCCCAACTTCGTATATTCTACTCAGACCTGGCCTTTGTTAAGTGAAAATGGCACATGGGTGTGGCAGTGTGGCAGCGAGCCAGGAGCTGGTATGGTGCAAGGAAAGAGAACTGAGAAGAGGGATACAGGACAGGCAGAACCTAATTTGTGTCCTTCTAGTGATCTATTAGCCTTTGATGAGAACTCTTGAGCCTTATTTACAACCCTCATTCCATAGTATCAACAGCTCTGAAAAGATAACACAGCAGTCTGGAACAATTGTCTACGAACCAGAAGTTCCCAAAAGTAAAAAACACTCAAAATATTGGCATTTTCATTTTTCTGCCTCAAAGAAAGCAATACAAGATTATTTGTTTTGTAGGACAAAGCAAGGCCCAAGTAAGCAGGGCATTTTTAAATGGCTGAGTCCACCAATGTTAGCACAGTATAGGAGAAGTAAATCCCCAATCTGATTGGCTGCCGTGCTCCCCTGGGTTTCGGCTAAGTTCCTCTGTGATGATGTGGGCCCTCCACAGATGGCTGGAGCTAACCACGTCTACTTTCCACTGGGAATCACTCCTCACAGCAAATAGGATGGCCCGTAAGGAAATCTTCTGTTTAGTTTATATGCTCCTGAGTATAGAACAAAGCTCTGTTGTTTAAGAGCATAAGTAACAAAAGCTCTGTTCTTCCAAACCAAGAGGGAAACAGGAGAACCATCCAAAATCATTTGATCTTAAACTGTGTCAGGATGACAAGAATGAAATATTATTTTAGGCTGCCCAACAGCCATCAGTCACCCACTCTCCTCTCCTGCCTTCAGAAAACAATTACTCAATATGGTCTTTCTCAGACACACGGCAGCCTTAGGAAAAACTGTTCCACATATTTGGAAGTAGGGTACTTCCTGCATTTAAGTCAATGGAAGCTATTCAAAGCCCTCTTAGCTTTCTCTTTGAATCATGGGCATAGGAAGACAGCTGCCTGTACTCATACAATTAAAGTAAAACAGAAACTGTGTGGGGGAAAAAAAAAAGTATTTTTATACTATCTCAGGTGCTTAATGTGTGTTTTATTGCCTAATTCCCTTAGTAACCTCTAAGAGGTTTGATATGTATTATTATTCCCATTTTTACCAAGAGTTAGAGAGGTTAAATAAGCTTCCCTAAAGGACACAGAGGTGGGGGCTTCTACCAGTGGCTCAATGGTAAAGAATCCACCTGCCAAGCAGGAAAAAAAGGTTTTATCTCTGGGTCAGGAAGATCCCCTGGAGAAGGAAATGGCAATCCACTTCAGTATTCTTGACAGGGAAATTCCATCGACAGAAGAGCCTGGTGGGCTACAGTCCATGGGGTTGCAAAGAGTTGGATGTGATTGAGCACACAAGCATGCATATCACCTAGTTCAGTCCAGTCACTCAGTCGTGTCCTACTCTTTACGACCCCATAAATTGCAGCACACCAGGCCTCCCTGTCCATCACCAACTCCTGGAGTTCACTCAGACTCACGTCCATCAAGTCGGTGATGGCATCCAGCCATCTCATCCTCTGTCGTCCCCTTCTCCTCCTGCCCCCAATCCCTCCCAGCATCAGAGTCTTTTCCAATGAGTCAATTCTTCACATGAGGTGGCCAAAGTATTGGATTTCAGCTTCAGCATCAGTCCTTCCAAAGAACACCCAGGACTGATCTCCTTCAGAATGGACTGGTTGGATGTCCTTGCAGTCCAAGGGACTCTCAAGAGCCTTCTCCAACACCACAGTTCAAAAGCATCAATTCTTCGGCACTCAGCTTTCTTCACAGTTCAACTCTACATCCATACATGACTACTGGAAAAACCATAGCCTTGACTAGACGGACCTTTGTTGGCAAAGTAATGTGTCTGCTATTGAATATGCTATCTAGGTTGGTCATAACTTTCCTTCCAAGGAGTAAGCGTCTTTTAATTTCATGGCTGCAATCACCATCTGCAGTGATTTTGGAGCCCCAAAAAATAAACTCTGACACTGTTTCCACTGTTTCCCCATCTATTTCACATGAAGTGATGGGACCAGATGCCATGATCTTCGTTTTCTGAATGTTGAGCTTTAAGCCAACTTTTTCACTCTCCTCTTTCACTTTCATCAAGAGGCTTTTTAGTTCCTCTTCGCTTTCTGCCATAAGGGTGGTGTCATCTGCATATCTGAGGTTATTGATATTTCTCCCGGCAATCTTGATTCCAGCTTGTGTTTCTTCCAGCCCAGTGTTTCTCATGATGTAGTCTGCATATAAGTTAAATAAGCAGGGTGACAATATACAGCCTTGACGTACTCTTTTTCCTATTTGGAACCAGTCTGTTGTTCCATGTCCAGTTCTAACTGTTGCTTCCTGAACTACCCACCAAAAGGTTGCATCAGGCAGCTGCATCACAGGCACACCAGGTTTAACCAACTATATACATTTCTGCCAAAATGATAGAGGGAAATGATAGAGTGTTTTTATTTGCATGTCTTTCATTAGTAGAGAAAGTTAGACACTTTTACTATATATTGGTCATTTGCAATTTTTCTAGGAATTAATTATCCCTTTAATTTTTCTGCTTTACTAGAGCCTGACTCCAAAAATTCATTCTATTAGACTCTGATGCCAAAATTCATTGTAAAGTCTTTATCCTCCCTTGTGCTGTTTTCTTATTATCTGTGCTGGTATATCGGAGACTTTGATCTACAGCCAAGAGAACTTCAGCCACATATCGCCAGGGTGATTAGTCTAGTCCCATAAAACATGTTTCAAGAAAAGAAACTGGTTAATTCTGAAGAAGAGAAAGCCATAAATTTCCCCTCAGTTGTCTGCTTCAGAAATAGGTCAACTCATGACTTTATCAGCAGTTGTTTATAAGAAACAATGATCCATTCAAACTTAATCTTGTTCTTTTGCACAAAGAAATTTAGATAATATAAGAGGGGTGGGCCAAGAACAGTTTAGAACAGATCATCGGCTGAATCAGGGACTGGAAGGGAGGAAAGAAAAATACACACATTTCCGTGCCCCAGGCAGAAGCAGACCCCAGGCAGATTCAGAGATGGCTTGTGATGAGATCAAAGTTAGAGATAACCTCACTCCGTGGACCCTGAGGCCCCCAGACATAAAATGACTTGCTGGCATCAACTGGCAAATAGTAGTCCCTTGTCTCCCTGAGCAGAGCTCATCCTACCAGGGGCCACTGGCCACAAGTAAAGCACAGCTAAGTTGAGTCCCCAGAGCTGAAAACACTGCCTCTGCTTCCCACAGTGCCAGGATGATGTTGAAAGGCATTGTGACCAAAGTAACCTCACCCCCAGGCTCAGGAACTTGTGCCCAGAGGGTCTGGACCAGATGCCTGGCTGGCCACTAGCTGCTAGGGACTGGGCAGCGTTCTGACTGGCTGCAGCTAGAGGATGACATGGACGATATTAGGCTGCCCTCTTATTCCTCTACTCAAAAAAAAAAAAAAATAGGACCAAATCCAAACAGCAAAATGAGGCTGATGACAGTTCTTGTAGTATCCAGCATTTTAACAAATATCCCTTAGATGATTACCTTGGTTTGGTCGATTTTATCTATTTGGGTTCAGCGAAATCCAGACTATGCTGAACAAAACCAAGCCTGGCCACCTAGTGGTCTTATCCTCCCCAGTGGTCTTCTGCCTTAACCCAGCAGAGAGTCAAATGTGACCAAATGTCTGACAGGAGAACTGGACAAGGGCTCCCCTCTCCCATCGCCCATGCAGAAAAATGCAGGGGTCAGTCAGTGGCCCCACATTCATTTGGCCAAGGCAATCAAAGGCAAGCAGTCAGCCAGCTGTCTGGTGGCATAGCTCCTTCTCTACATGGATCCATCATGAAGCTCTTACCAAACCCAAACGATGGCTATATTCCACCAACACAGATCCTTGATGAGGTCTAGAAAGACAGCCTCCACCATCTTTCCTCAATTTGAAAGCATTTTTCTTAACTCTTGAGACATCCTGTGACCTAACGGAATCAGTAGTTCACCTTGAGCCTTAAAGAACAACTGGATGAGCATGTTTAGGGAGATGGCCTAGGATCCAATAGTGATGACTGTTTTGCGTCAGGAGATGTACCTGAGTTATGTTATTTCATCCTCACAATGACCTCCCAAGGTGGGTTTGTTTTTTTTAAAATCTGTATTCAACACATAAAGAAACAGAAGAAACAATAAGAAATAGCTCGTTTCTAGACTTGCCTGATTCTTCTGCACAATTTTGTGAACTTTCAGATTGAGTTTAAGCAGTTCTTCCAAAAAGATCAAGGAAGCAGGACAGAGGAGTCTGTCCCGAATGTTAACCTGTTTTAAAGGTTGATTCCCGGCTATGGAACCAACTGGTTCCCCTCGTTCGTCCCTGGAAAAACAGCCATCTCATGCTGACGGCCTTCTTTAGGAAGAGGATGTTTCCCACAAGAGAAAATTCTTTCCAAAACTTAGTGCTTATTTTAGGAGAGCTGAATGGATTCCCAGCCATCTTTTGCGCAGGAAGTCTGATATCCCCAAATCAAGGATAGACTCCTTGACTAAGTTTCAACAGCCCTATTGGTCATTAAAGACTCAAATCAAACAAGGAACCAGACAGCGGAAGATATGTTGGTCCAGCACATTTGTGAACACATGAATTTTTCAGCAGAAATTTGCTAATCCCTATAGTATATTTCTCTCATCTCCTTTGGAGTTTTCCCGATCAGCTTTCAGGGTTCCTGGGGCCTTTATTTGTTGACTCTGAAGATTGAACTACACACAGCTGTTTTTTGTTTCCTGAAACAGTCACTCAGTTTAGATTAGCATACTTGCTTCTTTTCTTTTTTCTCCAAAAAACATTTAAAAAAAACTAATATCTGATTCCCGGAGTGAAAGCTATATCACTCAGAACTATTTTAACATTTAGTTATTATAATGCACCTTACATAACACTACATTGGGGGAAGTACATGATTCCATAGAGTATCCAAAATGGTATCTGATTCAGTACTAACTTCCTGCAAAGTGAAAGTGTAGTCATTCAGTCGTGTCTGACTTTTTACAAACCAATGGACTGTAACCCGCCAGGCCCCTTCATCCATGGAATTTTCCAGACAAGAATACTGGAGTGGGTGGTTGCCATTTCCTTCTCCAGGGGATCTTCCTGACCCAAGGGTCAAACCAGGTCTCCTACATTTCAGGCAGACTCTTTACCATCTGAGCTACCAGGGAATCATTCCTGTAAGGAATTCAATAAATACACATTAACTGGTTTATATTCATCAGGATGATAATGGCAATAAGAACATGAATCTACAAAGAACTTTTCTATTTTCCAAATACATCCCCAAATGTTCATTTTAAATGAATTCGAAATCTCATGGAGGACTGGGAAGGGGCTTTTGTCCACACACATGAAGGTTTCTATCCTGGCTTTGCCACCTCTTAGCTGTGTGACCTCAGGCAGGCTCCTGAGGAATCTAAGCCTTGGCTTTCTCAACTGCAAAACATGAGTGATAATTATTCCTTCCTTGCAGAATTGATGAGAGATTTAAAGATAACATATGCCAAAGGCACAGCACAGTACCTGACACATGGCAGACATTTAGAAATGAAAAGTATCATTAAAATAAAGGACAGATATAATTATTCCCCCTTACAATTGAGGGAATTGAGGCCAAAAGAGATTAAGTAATTAGGCCAGAGCAAGGACCAAAACCCTAGCAGGTCTTCAATCCACCAAAGGAAAGAGCTCTCTATGGTTTCAAAACCTCAAGTGTGAGAAGTCAAATTATTACCAGAACATGGGTATTGATCTCTGAATCTTGAAAATAGTTGATCTGTGCTTTCAACAGCATAGAAAGCAATTAAGTCTGTCTCCATGTTAGTGTTCTCAAAGGAAGAAAGATTTGATCTCTTTTTTCATTTGAATATGAGAAAACTTTCCAAGGGTTTGATGAGTTTTATCTTTGGCCATCACTCGTATCTTTCATTCTGACTTTCTCTTTAAAATATACTGATCTTTACACTTTGGTGTGGGTCATATGCCCTTCAACTATATCTGAACAAAACAGACCCTGAAGTAGAGAAGCTTGCCACCATCAAAAGGCAAGTAGGTCGCCTTATTGAAATATCTTTTAAAATGTGTAGCTTATCCCTCCAAAGCAATAATAAAGGTCATTTTAGGACCTTTTGTGGCCTCTGGTCAGTTCTAGAATATGGTTGGGATGTCATCTTGGAACTACTTTATAATAAGTTACCACATTCGGTATTATTGACAGTAATGTAAGACCTGCCTCCTGAGCTTGGGAAGTTTTCAGAACCTTACAACAGGATCAGAAATCGATGGTACTTTCCACAGCAAGCCTACCTGAGCTTCTGTGAAATTACTGAAATGAGCTACTGAGGCTGAGTATCACTCACATCTGCATCTTTTTAATGATGTAGACAGAATGTCTAGAGTACAGAATGCCAGACTATTATCAATAAAAGACCTTAGTGAACAAGAGTGAAAATGGTATTGGCATAAAAACAGAAATATAGATCAACTGATCAGAATAGAAAACCCAGAGATAAACCCACGTACATATGCTCACCTAATCTATGACAAAGGAGGCAAGAATATACAATGGACAAAAGATAGTCCCTTCAATAAGTGATGCTGGGAAAAAAGGACAGCTGCATGTGAAAGAATGAAATTAGAACATTCTCTAACACCATACACAAAAATAAACTCAAAATGTATTAAAGACTTGAATGTAAGGCCAGACACTATAAAACTCTTATTAGAGGAAAACACAGAGCACTCTCTGACATAAATCACAGCAGGATCTTTTCTGAACCACCTCCTAGAGTAATGAAAAATGAAAATTAACAAATGGGGCATAATTAAACTTAAAAGCTTTTGCACAGCAAAGGAAACCATAAGCAAGATGAGAAAACAACCCTCAGAACAGGAGAAAATATTTGCAAACGAAGCAACTGACAAAGAATTAATCTCCAAAATATGCAAACAGTTCATGCAGCTCAATATTAAAAAAAAAAAAATCCCAATCAAAAAATGAGCAAAAAAAGATCTAAATAGACATTTCTCCAAAGAAGACGTACAGATGGCCAATAGACACACGAAAAGATGCTCAACATCACTAATTATTAGAGAAATGCAAACCAAAACTTCAATGAGGTATCACCTCACACAGGTCAGAATGGCCATCATCAAAAAATCTACAAACAATAAATGCTGGCAAGGGTATGGAGTAAAGGGAACCTTCTTGCACTGTTGGTGAGAATGTAAATTGATACAGCCACTACAGAGAACAGTATAGAAGCTCCTTAAAAAGCTAAAAATAGAACTACTATATGACCCAGGAAATCCACTACTGGGCATATACCCAGAGAAAAATGTAATTTAAAAAGACACATGCCCCCCAACGTGCACAGCAGCACTATTTACAATAGCCAGGACATGGAAGCAACCTAAATGTTCATCAAAATAAGAACAGATAAAGAAGATGTGGTACAACTACCACAACACTGTTAATCAATTATATTCTAATACAAAATTAAAAGTATTAAAATAAAATGTAGTACATATATACAATAGACTATTACTCAGTCATAGAAAGGAACAGAATTGGGTCATTTGTACAGATGCAGATGGACCTAGAGTCTGTCATACAGAGTGAAGTAAGTCAGAAAGAGACAAACAAATGTCATATATTAATGCATTAATGTGGAATCTAGAAAAACGGTATAGATGATCTTATTTGCAAAACAGAGACACAGACATAGAGAACAAACAAAGGATGAATTGTGAAATTGAGACTGACATATATACAATACTGTGTATAAAACTAAGATCTTGGCATCCAGTCCCATCACTTCATGGCAAACAGATGGGGAAACAATGGAAAAAGTGACAGACTCTTTTCTCGGCCTCCAAAGTCACTGCAGATGGTGACTACAGCCATGAAATTAAAAGGCACTTGCTCCTTGGAAGAAAAGCTATGACAAACCTAGACAGCATATTAAAAATCAGAGACATAACTTTACCAACAAAGGTCCATCCAGTCAAAGCTATGGTTTTTCCAGTGGTCATGTATGGATGTGAGAGTTGGACTATACAGAAAACTGAGTGCCGAAGAATTGATGCTTTTGAACTGTGGGGTTGGAGAAGACTCTTGAGGGTTCTTTGGACTGCAGGGAGATCCAACCAGTCAATCCTAAAGGAAATCAATCCTGAATATTCATCGGAAGGACTGATGCTGAAGCTGAAGCTCCACATAATTTGGCCACCTGATGCGAAGAGCTGACTCATTTCAAAGACCCTGATGCTGGGCAAGATTGAAGGCAGGAGGAGAAGAGGACAACAGAGGATGAGATGGTTGGATATCATCATCAACTTGATAGACATTGAGTTTGAGCAAGTTTTCGGAGATGGTGGACAGGGAAGCCTGGCATGCTGCAGTCCATGGAGTCACAGAGTCAGACACGGCTAAGCAACTGAACAACAATAAGAACCTACTGTACAGCTCAGAATACCCTATGCAGTGCTCTGTGGTGATCTAAATGGGAAGGAAATCCAAAGAAGACGGATATATGTATATGTATAGCTATTCACTTTGCTGTATAAATAGAAACTAACGCAACATTGTAAAGCAATTATACTCTAATAGAAATTAATTTTTATAAAAAGAATGGAGAGTGTTAGCGAGTCCAGGGCACTCCCTCTCCCACTATCTGGTAGAACACATGAAAACATGCTGTGATCTAGATGGCACACTCTACCTGCTCAAAGAATACCAATGTTGTAAATATTTGACACTCTGTCCAATAATTCTCCTTCCATTTCTTTATTCTTGGCTTTATTTTCGTTGCCTTTCTTTTGTTGTTTTGCTTTGTTAACTCTGCATTTCCTTACTATTTTCCTTGCAGGTATTTCTATTACTACCTTTATCCCACTCTTCTTTATTATCTGAAAGTATTTTCAGAAAAATCAAGTGCTACAGAATGGAAAGTTGTTATATCATTATTACTTTTCCCATCTTTATTATTTATGTCAAGACATTTTTAACGGTCTTTTGCATTTTCACTATTGTGTCTGCAACTTGTTCCTCTAGTCTTTCTCTTATCTGGTCTTTCACAGCTATTTCAGAATATGGCACACACATATTAATAATAGAAGAAAAATTGATTAACTTGTTTTCAATCTGGAAGTATCCAGTGAGTTAGGGAATATTCATTTTACATCATCTGCGGACACAACTGTCATACTCAAGCTATAGCAGAAATTCCAAAGACACAAAAGATAGGTTTCTTGGCCTTAAAGCTTTGCGCCTAGTTCAAGTGACAAGCCACGTAATAAGCAACTGCAGAGGACATCTATAAGATATGCAGATAGCTAGAAAACTAGAGCACCAAGTTTGAGTTGGCAGGTAGAAATCCACAGAACGTTCCCCTAAGGTGAATTTCAAGAGGGAGAAGAGAGAGATGAGAAGTCTAGGGGAATACGGGCGTTCTATCAGACCCACCAATGTTATTGAATCATTTTCTATGGGCTTTTTCAGTCTCCTAGGGACTCTCCAGTTTTATGATTCCATTCTTACTTCTGTTCTGAATACATTACAAAAGCTGCCTTGGAACTTTAGAAAGCTCTAATATGTCTTACTCTACACAGTACATTCTTGTTTGTTGCGTTATTTCCATGACCTTGCATATTGCTTTGGTATAACTACGAAAAGCAACTCCTTGCTTGTCTAGTTCTTTCAAGTTTTTCAGGTCTGTTTAGGTCTGTATTTTTAGCATGACATGTGAAAGGCAGGATTTTTTAAAAAGCGGTTCTATGGCATCTGCTGTTTGTGGGACATGGTGTGGCCCAGCAACTTTGAGACTTTATCTTGGCCCTCACCAAGGCTCTGTACTGTCCCTCAGGCAGTTTCATTCTCTCTGTAAAAAAAAAAAAAAAAGAAGAAGAAGAAGAGGTTCTAAAACAGCCTCCTCCACACCTAAATGGAGATGCCAAAGCAAAATGCTCTAAATACAGTCTGAATCTGTATTTAAATCAGATTCAAGTTCTAAACCTGGAATAGAATTATTTCCACCACCTTTTCCCAAAAGCTGCATCTTCTTTTTCAAATTTATTTGCCATTTCAGTTGATGTAGGGACTTTAACTTAAAAGTTAATAATCATCATGACAAGCAAAAAAGGGGGAGCATGTTTAAATAAGAAGTCAGATTCCCAATATCACACAGACTGCCAACAGGAGAGCTCACCTAAACCAAAGCATGAAATGCTCATCAGTCTGCTCTGTAGGAAACATACATCTTATTCCACAACATTTGCAATGTCAAATTCAAATGCCCAAATGGAATTAATATAAATCTTATATCATGTGCACAAAGATGTACTTGATTGGTCATCCCAGAAAGTGAAGGGGATGTTTATAACTCTAAGGAGAGACAAGAAGGAAGTATAGTAAGATGGCATACAAAGAGGAGACTCAGGCAGCCAGGGAAAAGATCAACTTTTTCACATTGTTCTGAAGTCCAGTCAGTCGTGGCCACTAGCACTGTTCCTCACCCTCCGCTTACAACAGGGCTCACTTTCTGATGCTTTGTTGCATTCAGCAATTTCATGTCAATTGCATGCTTATTTCTAACCATGTAAATTTCATATAATCCAATTTTCACCCATGTAACTGGGCTTAAAGGAAATAATATTAAAATAAATCATTCATCTCCCTGGCTATCTATCCTTTCTCCACCCAACTCTCTTTAGATTGAAGGATGAAGAGCTGTCGATCCCGGGAAGCATGTCAAGGTACATTTTTCTCTGCTAGGAGACACTGAGTGCTCCATAGTACAGCCATGGGATTTGCACACTACAAGCCAGTATCTTATTTGCCTGGTTCTTTTCATCAGGAAAATTTCATCAGCAAGTTTTCATCAGGAAAATTTCATCAGGAAAATTTTCAAGGCCTGATGCTGATGGACCTACCTTGGAGCAAATTTCAAAGCCAGACCTTATATTTATGAAAATAAAATACACATAGTACTTCAATTACAAATATCTACTTTGAATTCCAATTTACATGTAAAAATGTTTATCCTATAAATCCTAGGCTTGATTTTTGACTCAAAGAGTATCCTGATCTTGTCCTGAGCCACTTCCTTGAGGTGTCATTTTAATTCAGCCCTGCATTCACACTTTTATAAATCAAGTTCTACCATCTTTTCTAATATACATATCTCTTTGCTAGTTGACAAGCTCTGGGAGAAATTAAAAGTCACCCTACCTGGCTCCAAAACAGCCTGGCATCAGCTGGCAGGCCCACAGAACCAACCCAGTTTGCATCATCTTCACCAAAGCTTTCCAAGTACAGATGTGAGCCTGCTGATACCAGAGTGGATTAGGATATTCCCACTCTTTGCGTACAGTCTGGACACAGTTCCCGACCTGACCATCCCATATCTGCACGTGCTCTTGTACACATGTGCACACACACACACACACACATGTACACATGCAAGGAAACATGAACACCTGTCACACCTGCTTCTGACACAGCAGGAAAATACTTGTGAAATCCCCAAGGTAATAAATGTAAAAATTAACACAAAAGTACTGGGGTTCCCTGATGGCTCAGACAGAAGAGAATCTGCCTGCAATGCAGGAGACCCCAGTTCAATCCCTGGGTCAGGAAGATCCCCTGGAGAAGGGAATGGCAACCCACTCCAGTATTCTTGCCTGGAGAATCCCATGGACAGAGGAGCCTGGCAGGCTACAGTCCATGGAGTCATCAAGAGTCGGACACGACTGAGCGACTAAGCACACAGCACAACACAAAAGTACTGCTGAGGCTCTGAGGTTTGGAAGAGAGTATTCCAGGAATGCTGCTTCTGACTTCCAAAAGGAAAAACAGAGGTAAAGAAACAAGGGTCACCATAATTGAAAAAGACACATGTACACCAGTGTTCATTGCAACACTAATTACAACAGCCAGGACATGGAAGTAACCTAGATGTCCACTGACAGATGAATGGATAAAGAATATTACTCCATCATAAAAAGGAAGAAAAGTGGGTCATTAGAGTAATGTGGATGAACCTAGAGTCTGTCACACAGAGTGAAGTAAGTCAGAAAGAGAAAAGCAAATATCATATATTTAGGTATATATGTGGAATCTAGAAAAATGGTACTGATGAACCAATTTACAGGGCAGGAATAGAGATGCAGACATAGAGGATGGGCTTGTGGACACAGCAGGGGAAGGAGAGGGCGGGACAAACTGAGAAAGTAGCATTGACATATACACACTGCTATATATAAAACAGATGGCTAGTGGAAAGCTGTGTAGCACAGGCAGCTCAGTGGTGCTCTATGATGGTGCTCTATGATGACCGAGAGGGGTGGGTGGAGGTAGTGGGAGGGGGGCCCAAAAGGGCAGGAATGTATGTACACTTATAGCTGATTCACACTATTATATAGCAGAAACTAACACACTATTATAAAGCAATTACCCTCCAACTTAACAAACCCCATGATAAGCCATGGGAGCTTCCCAGGTGGCACAGTGGTAAAGAATCTGCCTGCCAGTGCAAGAGACACAATAAACATGGGTTAGATCCCTGGGTTGGGAAGATCCCCTGGAAGAGGAAATGGCAACCCACTCCAGTATTCTTGCCAGGATAATCCCATGGACAGATAATCCCTGAGGGGCTACAGTCCACAGAGTCCCAGAGTCAGATATGACTGAGCAACTGAGCATGAGCATGATAAACCATAATGGAAAAGAATATTTTTAAATGAATATAAATAGATACATATATATGCTGCTGCAGCTGCTGCTAAAATTGCTTCAGTCGTGTCCGACTCTGTGCGACCCCATAGATGGCAGCCCACCAGGCTCCCCTGTCCCTGGGATTCTCCAGGCAAGAACACTGGAGTGGGTTGCCATTTCCTTCTCCAGTGCATGAAAGTGAAAAGTGAAAGTGAAGTTGCTCAGTCGCGTCCGACTCATACTCATAGCGACCCCATGGACTACAGCCTACCAGGCTCCTCCATCCAAGGGACTTTCTAGGCAAAAGTACTAGAGTGGCTTGCCACTGCCTTCTCCGAGATACATATATATACACATACATATAACTGAATCACTTTGTTGTATAACAGGAATTAACAGCATTGTAAGTCAACTATGAAAGTGAAAGTGAAAGTCACTTAGTCCTGTCTGACTCTTTGTGATCCCATGGACTATACAGTCCATGGATTTCTCTAGGCCAGAATACTGGAGTGGGCAGCCTTTCCCTTCCTCAGGGGATCTTCCCAACCCAGGTATTGAACTCAGGTCTCCTGCATTGCAGGCGGATTCTTTCCCAACCCAGGGATCGAACCCAGGTCTCCCACATTGCAGGTAGAGTCTTTACCAGCTGAGCCACAAGCAAAGCCTGTACGTCAACTATACTTCAATACAAATAAATAAATAAGAAAAAATAAAAATGAAAAAAGAAACAAGGATCACATGAATATCTGAAACTAAGTAGTACAAATAGGAGTAAAAAGGCTGAGGCTGCCAAAGAAAAGCAGGCAGCATTTAAATTTCTTTTTTAAAGATCAGTGAAAGAACAAAAAGAAGAGGAGAGAGGCAAGAACTGGAAAGGGGTTTGAGTACAAAAGTTTAGTCCGAAATGACACCAAGGAAAGAAAAGCGGCCTGTAATTGAACAAACGTGAAATAACTGAGTTTCCATTTGAACTTTAAGCCAAAACCAGTGATGAGACTTTTTGAAATGTGGACACTAAGAGAAATGGGCAGAAACATCACTTAGGTAAATCAAAGTGCAAATGGACAACATATTATTTAACATTTTTTCAGGTTATAAAATATATAGTCATTTAGAGAATTTGAAAAATACCAAAAAAAAAAAAAAGGAGAAGAAGGAAAGAACTACCTGTACTAAGGAGATAACTTCTGTTAATATACATTCTTCTGGTCACATATATGCAAATTATGATCACACTATATATGCTGTGACTTTTTTTTACATGGTATCTTGTCATAGTTTTCATTATATTAAGCCATCTTAATGAAATCAACAACTTTTAAACATTTACTTTGATTCTTAGTTTGTATATTCTGTAGGATAATGCTTCATACATAGTATTTTTTCCTGAGTTCCTAATTACTTCCTTAGAGTAGAATTGTGAAGGTTAAATTTGGTACCTGGTTCAAAAGCTTCCAAATGTCTTTTTAGAAATTTTGTGCTAATTTACACTGCCATAGGTTAGTTTGTTTTGCTACACCCTAGTCAGAAATTCAGAGAAGGCAATGACACCCCACTCCAGTACTCTTGCCTGGAAAATCCCATGGACGGAGGAGCCTGGTGGGCTGCAGTCCACGGGGTCGCGAAGAGTCAGACACGACTGAGCGACTTCACTTTCACTTTTCACTTTCATGCACTGGAGAAGGAAATGGCAACCCACTCCAGTGTTCTTGCCTGGAGAATCCCAGGGACGGGGGAGCCTGGTGGGCTGCCGTCTATGGGGTCGCACAGAGTCGGACACGACTGAAGTGACTTAGCAGCAGCAGTCAGAAATTAACATTTTCTTAACATTAAAAATTCTCTACTAAAGTGATAGCACAAAATACAATGTCAAATGCACTATTACCCCTAATTCAGTTTACTACTTATGGTACAAAGTAAACTTCTGAATATGCATATAAGTTCTTACACTTTTTCAGAATCATGAACTCCTTTGAGAATCAGCTGAAAAACAGGAAACTCAAAAAAAAAAAAAAAAAAAGCTCAAATACAGCAAATAGGCCTCTTAGAGCTCATATCTGAACAGTCTCAGACTCACTTCTAAACATCAAATCTGTGGAATTTCTGGAAGACAAGCTCATTTGTAAGCCTAGACCCAATAACCATTTAAAAACATAGAACCCCCATGGTTTAGTGGGAAAGGACTCAATCTGAGCCATGGGACCTGGTTTCTGACTCAGCACTTCATCTAAACACGCTTAGGTCCTTATCACGTACTAGGCCTCTAGGATCCTTTCTGGAGCTTAAGATAAGACCAACCTTCACTGACACGTTGTTCAGATCCCTACTCTGCGGACAGCCTGTGGTTGTTTTCTGTATCTAGGCTGGGTTTCTTTATGTTCAGAACATCAAGAAACACAACATCTTGACTCTGTGTGACGTCCGCTCCATGAATACAAAGTTATGTCAATACTGCTGATTTCACAATTCTGATGGCCTTCCAAGGTAGATTGGGAGCTCCAGTGCAGCACAAGGTTGAGTCTGACTCAACTGCGCCTGACTTATTTAATCCATTCCCCAGTAAACGTCTGTTAAAATAAACCAATCTAAGCAGAACAGAAAAGAGTGTCTTCCACAACCAGATAAAAGTAGTCCCACTTTGTTTGGGTTGACTATAAATCTACAAAATGTTTAAAAGTACACATTCGTTGGCCATCTTTTCAGCTTAAACAAAATGTTTTTATACATTTGATTCTTGTTCTTCATAATAGTTACGTTCTACAAAGTTCACTGGAAACACTGAAATAGTAAATACTGAACAATTATTCTTAGGGAGAAGATAGGTTCTTGTGAGTCTCTGGTCATAACATTTTCATCAACCAATCAACACATGATCTTATTTTATGTGTGTGGTTGTTTAAAGACACCTTAATTAATATATATTGTTAATTCATTAGCATTGAAATGCTACAGCCAATAGCACCATAGCTCAGGCCTGAATAAAGCTCATCTGACACACGTTAGATGTGTGCATGTTTCTTGCATTTTTCTTCTGCAAGACACATTACAGACTCCTTGTGTTTGAGAACACTAGACAGCAATTCAACACTACATTTGGGGGTCATTGTAAACAGTAAAATCACCATAAAAAGCAAAAAAATACAACATTAAATATATCAAGAAAAGGATACTTGTTTACAGTTGAGAGCTGGAACAAGAAGGCAGACATCATCTGGTTAGAAATTGAATAAATGCTTATGGTATTAGGGTTCTCCACAGAAGCAGAATCAACAGGAGATGTTGGTTATAACAGGATATATTATAAGGAATTGGATCATGCAATTATGGAAGCTGAGAAGTCTGACAAGTCAGAGGCCCAGGAAGCCAGTGGTATAGTTCTGAGAACTGGAGGGTCAATGGTGTAAGCCTCAGCAAAGGACAAAAACCTAATGTTTCAGCTCAAGCAGTCAGGCAGAGTCAATCTCCCTTCCTTCACCTTTTTGTTCTTCTCAAGCATCAACAGATTGGATGGTGGCCACTCTCCTTGCAGAAAGCAATCTGCTTTACTCAGTCTACCAATTCCACTGTTCATCTTAGCTGGAAACACTCTGTCAGACACACCCAGAAATAATGTTTAGCCAAATATCTGGGTACTCTGCAATCCAGTCAAGATGACACACAAAATTAACCATGTTTAATGGTTTAATTTTAATTTTAATTAAGAATGCAGAATTTATGCCATTGGCTTATGTGTTCACCAAGTATATACCTTTATAAAATCCAAAAAAAGTGATGTTATTTTAAATTATTTATTTCATAAAGAATCATTCTCCTACCAGATATCATCTCCCAATACAATATACTGTTCTATGAACAAAGATAGCAGCAATATTATACTATATAAAGAATAATAACAACAATAATGGACACAACATATATCATGATATAAGTTAAATAAGCAGAGTGACACCTTATATGCAAAGTACATCATATGAAATGTTGGGTTGGATGACTCACAAGCTGGACTCAGGAATGCTGGGAGAAATATCAACAACCTCCAATATGTAAATGATACCACTTCAATGGCAGAAAGTGAAGAGGAACTTAAGAGCCTATTGATGAAGGTGAAAGAGAAGAGTGAAAAACCTTCAACATTCAAAAAACAAAGATCATGGCATCTGACCCTATCACTTCATGGCAAATAAAAGTAGAAACAGTGTCAGATTTCACTTTCCTGGGCTACAAAATCAATGTTCCTTTGGAAAAATAGCTATGACAAATCTAGGCAATGTATTAAAAAGCAGAGATCACTTTGCCAACAAAGATCCATATAGTCAAAGCTATGGTTTTTCCAGTAGTCATGTATGGATGTGAGAGTTGGACCATAAAGAAGGCTGAGCGCCAAAGAATTGATGCTTTTGAACTGTGGTGTTGGGGAAGATACTTGAGAGTCCCTTGGACAGCAAGGAGATCAATCAGTAAATCCTAAAGAAAATCAACCTTGAATATTCATTGGAAGGAAAGGTGATGAAACTGAAGCTCCAGCCACCTGATGCAAAGAGCCAATTCATTGAAAAAGACTCTGATACTGGGAAAGATTGAGGGCAAGAAGAGAAGCAGATGGCAGAGGATGAGATGGTTGGACGGCATCACTGACTCAATGGACATGAGTTTGAGCAAACTCAGGGAGATGGCGAAGGACAGGGAATCCTGGCATGCTGCAGTTCATGGGGTCACAAAGAACTGGACATGACTTAGCAACTGAACAACAGCAACATATATCACGATAGTAACTCATTTCTCACCCCATTTATTCTTTTTTTAATTTTATCCTTAAAAACAGCATTTTAAAGTAGAAATTATTGACCCCATTTTACAGATGATAAAACTAACGCAGAACTTCTCTGGTGGTCCAAGGGCTAAGACTCCAAGCTCCCAATGCAGAGTAGTTTCCAACTTTACATCAAAACCACAATGTCTTATTTAACATACTTTATAAGTATCAATATGTGAGGGAGTCCTACTCTTCATTCTTTTTCTTTAGGACTCTATTGACTATTCTTAGCTAATTTTATTTCCATTTAAATTTTAAAATAAGAATGTGACTCTCCATTAAGAAAATAAGAGCTGCTGGCATTTTGTGATAGCATTGACCTTTTTACGGAAGAACTGACAACCCTATGACATACAGGTATCTCTACCTACATAGAATCTTTCCATCCATGAGCACAGTATAGTCCTCCATTTATTTGGATCTTCTTTAATTTCTTTCAAAAACATTTCCTAAACTACTAATGTATGGCATTAGAAATTAGTAAAGTCATTTCTTAGAGGGAATTAAGGGAGAATAATTATCAGGAAAGAGTATAAGGGGAAAGATAAATTGTTTTACAGATAATATGCTATTCTTGACCTGAATTTCTTTTTTTGTTTAAGAAAAACTCCCTGAAAATGTAACAGATGGCCACAATCATCTTTCATGTATGATGTATGGATAACATGTAAGGGCTCAAAAGGCAATCACTAGATCCTGGATAATACTCCAGATTAAGGTTTTTCAAATCACAGGTTATATGCTTAGTGGGTTACAAACAGCCTTAATTTCAGATAGAAATTGTCAAGATTAAGCATCATTTCATGACAATTTTACTTAAGTTATGCACACATGTATCCACACACACAGAGATATGTACATATGTATGGAGACTACAATGTAAAATCTGTTTCTTATTGTTGACTACAGTAAAAAAATATTTGAAAAACCATGCTCTGGGAACTATTTTCCAACAGAATTCCAAGTGTGATTACATGGTATAATGCCTGGTACCTACCATGGCAAGTATTTTGTGGCTATGTCATTTTCCTTTTAGCTTAGACATAAACCTTAGATTTGAGAATACTTTGTGATAGAACAGAATTGAATAAGAGTTAATGGTGAAAACTGGAGGTTATGCATGAGCTAACTGAGGGAAAACATGAGAACAACAGGGTAAGGCAGGCAGCCAGAACCCAGTGTCTTCAAAGAGGACATAAAGGACAACGGAGCGTTAGCCCCGGAAGGATATTAGAGGCTCAGAGGGCATATTAGAAGGGAACAAGGTGCCGCAGAGGCAGTGAGTGAAGATCAAGGGCAGCTGTCTGAGGAGGTATATCCTGGGCCTCCTCCTGGCTCCTGTCTACTAGTCCCTTTCTGAAAACACTCCTGAGCTGCACTTCTGCTTTTTACCTGCTTTGGTCTTCTAGCCTCTCCCTCAGTGGCTGAACTGTCACCAAGTCTGGCTCTCCATCTCTTCCCTCAAGAACCACCCTAGCTCTCTGCTTTAGGGCCACCATCTCCCACAGGATGTCTCCCAGCCAACCGCAGCTGGGGTTTAAGCAAAAAAAGATGAGGCCTTTAAAACATGAAATGGAGAGCAGCTTGAACCTGAACTCCTGGGCTTGCACAATCTCAACCAGAAGAATCCTCAACCAGAGCAACCATTTCCATATGGCACAGCAATTGGTGAAAGAGATAGAATTACCACAAAAAATAAAATAATGATAATAATAAGACAATATTTGTTGAGCATCTGTTTTATGCCAGGCATTGTTCCAAGCATCTTACATAAATCAACTCATTAAATTTTCACAGTAACACTGAGGTAGGTAATGTTTTCCCCATTTTGCAGGCGAGGTAAATGAGATACAGAGTTTTTAAGTAACTGGCACAGTCTCACAGATGCAAAGATGTGGAGAATTTAGAAGGGAACTAAGAGTCAACTTTGAAGGAACCAAGAAAGAAGAGAATATTAAGTATCTTCTTGACAAAGTGGGACTCAGTGATTTTTCAGGGTCACTTTAGTTTGCCTTTTGTTATCACTATGAGTTCACACACACTCAAGGCAGATAGATGCTTGGACTCCAGCGGCTTCACTTGTCAACTTTTGTATGGGGAAATGTCCAGTGCCAATCTCAGAGAGGATACTTTTCTCTTCAAAAGATACTGCTTTTGTAGCTTCCAAACTAGGGCCCTCATAATAAAATGTTGAACAATTTCTCGGGACTCACCAAGACACTAATCTGAAAAAAGACAAGAAGGCTTAAAGTCAGCTGACTACAATTCACCCTAATGATTTGAGACAGGTCAGTCCCCTAACTTATTTGGAGAAACCCAGGAAAAAGGCTGGTCGGCAGAAGGTATTTGGAAGAGCAACAAAATAAACCATTTAACCTATGCATCCAAAACTACTAAGGAAAAAAAAAAAAAGTCATCAAAATCCCAAAGCCCACTTGATAAATGGAGCTAAAATCAAACAGCTGGGTTAAATGTTGATAATTAGATTTTGGCTTCTCCATCAGGCTTTTCAAAGAACTTAAAAAAAAAAAAAAAAAAGAATCACTCAAAGATGGGAAGATTAGAAAGAGAGGTCTATTACTAAGTCTTACCAACAAATTTGAAAAACTTACTAAAAAAGAGAAACCTTTCAGCCTGACATTTAGACATTTGCTTATGTGATGTCCACTCTCCCATTAGAGTTCTGATCTAAATTTAGTAGTTTAAAAAGAACCAAGTCTCTCCTCCCACCCATTTCCAAATGCCAGCTAAGAAGGCCTTTCTCAGACTATTTGCATCCTCAAGAAACTTTAAAAAATTTAAGAACAAAAAGGTCAGAAAGTTCAAACACAGTATGCAGTCTCTCCTTCCTAAAATGGCCATTTGGTTAAAATCTATGACAATGAAAGAGTTAAAGTTCTGCACTGTTTAAGAACAACCGGTTGACCTTTAAATCTGCTGGTTTGAATCCAATCACCTTTCAACAAGCATGAACTCTGGCACGAAGTGTACTAACACCAATTATTTTCATAGTGTACATGACAGAGCTCACAGTGTCCTGTTTAGAAAAAAAATAAAGTAATACATACTCATTTTCCAAAAGCCAGACTTAGAGGCCGAGTGTCTCTGTTGGCAAGGATTGTCCTTCTGTAACTATCTCGAAAAGTGCTGTTGGAGAAGGCCTTTCCTGAAAAAATCACAGTTTCCCAATGAAAGTAACTTTTCCATGTTGTTTAAATTGTTTAATGAAATGGTTTCTCCCAACTTTCAAAGGTAGCCGACAAATAAGGTGTTCATTCCTTCCCCCAGGGTATCTTCCCAACCCAGGGATTGAATCCATGTCTCTTATGTCTCCTGCATTGGCAGCCAGGTTCTTTACCACTAGCATCACCTGGAAAGCCCAAGTTAATTACTACAGTTAAGAGCTTTGCGTTCCACATAGGTACGAGAAAAACTTTTGCATCCCTGGGCAAAATGCTGACTCTTACTTTGAGCAAAGGCATGAACATTCTGGGACTCAAAACCAAGCAGTTAATAACCTCAACACACTTTATATACTCAAGGCAAAACTTGGCTTCTAGCTGATTCATGATCTTTACTTTGTTTACTGTTTAATTTTCCGTATTACTGCATTGTTCATGACTGTTCTTCTACTCTAATTCTCTGTTGAAGTAAAACCCATCCTTCAAATCCTGAAGAAGTAAAAAAAAAAAAAAAAAGGTGTTGAGTGTCTACTCCTTAAAATGATTCTCTGCTTTTTGAAAGTAATTCCCATGAGGTTCTTTTCAGTGGTCATATTCCTTCATGCCTTCAAAATAGAATCCAGTTTACAGAAATTCTGTCCTGGACTTTTTAAGAGCAGATGGCATGGTTGCTTTTCTATAATGCACAGAGAAAGGAGCTCTCTCCAGAGGCCTGTGGCCTGCGACCAGACAGCCTCTGGTCAATTGCAAAACTGTGTTCTCGTTTATCTTCTACCCCCAGGCCCCCTCTGTGTGTCATCCCACCCCATTTCTGTCAGTCAGCTGCAGGGAATACTAACCCCACACCTGGACCATATCAAGCCTGAGTGTGCTTTCAGGGACTGAGGCTTCTGAGCTTCCTTCCCAAATCCTCCTGTCTCAGCATCTCTTGCGCCGGTGAGATTTCTGCTAGCTGGGTCCACGTTTGCCAGTCCCTCCTCGCCACGATATTTGGTTGCCCGCTTTCACTCCCTGCTATGTGACAGTCCAGAAGGAGAATGGTCAGGATCTCACAGCCTTGTGGGCAGTGGCCCCAAGCCAGTGCCCAGACCACTGCCCTCACAGGCACTTCTGCTCTGGGGCTGAGGGGGGAGGGGCTGGATTCAGGAAGAGAGGGCACTGCCTGCCTTGGCTGCTGCTCACAGTCCGTATCAGGAGGACATCTGCCAGCCCTGGTGCTAAGGTCCCTTGGAGTTTACTATCTATCGGGACAACCTGGTCACGTGACTTGCCCTGAGGACACCTCTGAAATCAAAGGAACGTTCCCAGAGCCCTGGCATAGCAGGGTTATTCCACAGACGTGCCAGGCAAGATGGGCAGCCAAGGCTTCCACAGGCCTTGCTCTCTGTCCTAATTCTCATGCCTTCCTAAGAAGCCAGAGCAACCTTACCAGCTTCTAAGCAGCCACAATTTCCGATCCCTTTTTTCTGCATCCAGAACTGAAGCACTGTTAAAGTCCAAATACTCACCATCAACCTCAACTTAACAACTGATCCCCTCCTACTCATCTGCCTTGCCAAGATTTGGGGAACAGGGAAAATCAAAGTATCTTCTTATGTTAAATACCATCCTCAGCCCAACAACCAGCAGAACTCTCATCACCTGAGTACATGTGAACCAGCACTACACCTGCGCCCGACTCTTTTAGTTATGCCCCTTGCACGCAGGAAATAACTCCCTTGGTCACATCATTCTAAAGTCTGTAACACAAAAAGAGACCTGAAGTCCTATGTGCTTGAAGAATTGCACAGCCATATCCTTGGTTAACATTTTCTGTTTTACTCATCAGGGTTCACAGCCACCATTTACTCTCCTTTCCGTCAGCATCCTAAAGGCCATGCTACTGCTACTGCTACTAAGTCACTTCAGTCGTGTCGACTCTGTGTGATCCCATAGAGAGCAGCCCACCAGGCTCCCCCGTCCCTGGGATTCTTCAGGCAAGAACACCGGAATGGGTTGCCATTTCTTTCTCCACCTAAAGGCCATAGCCACTACCAGAAAAGCAATGTGGTTTGGGGGGGGAAATATCAGGAGATACCTGAAGACAAAAGATTGAGGATTCAGGCTCAGAATTGTTATTAACTGAACGACTTTGGCAAAGACAGTACAATTCACTGCAACCTCAGTCTCACCTTCTATAAAATGGGGATTGTAATAGCCACCTCAGAGGGTGCTATGAAGGAAGCAATAAGATGATAAAGTGAACATAATTTTGAATTATGAACAGAGAGAGAGGAAAAGAAGAGAGAGGAGGGGAAGAAAAACTGAAAAGTTCAGCTTCCCACCAGCAAGCAAAATGAAGTGTTCAGACAGGAAGCCTGAACAAGATAATACAAACTGTAATACTCTCAGGAACTGTCAAAGGAAGAAGCTACTGTAATCTCCAAATCTGGTCACGAGCTGGTCTGAGCAGCACATTTTGACCCCCTACCCCGACGCCCGGGTGCACTAAAGGTTTGGGACTAACCTGCAGGAAAAGAGCAGAAACATTCCTCAAAGAGCAACTGAAGGACAAACTTCGAGAGCGCGGGGAGGCAAACACCTCACACCATGAACTTACTTATCCCTTCGTGAGTTCACCTTCGGGAGAAAATTCCAGCTTTGTGTTTTCTTCTGGGCCCTACTCAAAAGGGAAGTTCTGCTCAGAGGCCTGAAATAGAAAACAGGAAGTCAACAGAACTGATTTTCCTAACTCCTCAAATGTAAATCACTGTATTTGCTATGGATAAGAACTACCTGTCTTTTTCAAAGGAGGTCACGTGCCAATTGTGTACAGAAAACTTCCTACTCCAGGGAAAAAAGGAACAACACATCAGCTTTCTTCCTAAAAGGAGGATGGAGGCAGAGCTGCATTGACAGTGAAGTAGAGGCTAGCAAGGGTGTTCCCATCAGAGCCAAACTGCCACTAAAAGTAATGAAGTGTCCCACTCTGACACTCAGACACTATTTTCTTCTACAGTCACTTCTCTGTAGCCACTTCTGAAGGAGGCAGTGACTCAAGTGGCTCTCCTCCCAACTTCCTCATCATGGTACATGGTACTAATATTGTCTTAGAGTCCCATGTTTGAAACTTGCAAGTTGAAACTCCAAGCTCCACCCCCACACCTGCCCCTTTAGTCAATTTCCATCCTATACCATCAGGTCCATCTCATGTATGTCAGACACAAACTCAACTGGTTCTGCCATCACGGCTCGACTCTGGTTTGCCACATCCTGTCATTTTCTCAGCCATCTCTGGTCTGAATCCTTAGCACCTCAATCTTCCTGCCTTCTCTCTTTTACAAGACTGCCAGATGAATCTTTCCAGCAGACGCACTAACCTAGAGAGCTCTGCTGAGACCGCTTGTGAGTACTTTAGATTTGATCAGGAGGTATTAGGGGGCTGTGGCAGACCTTGGGGCCTGGGAACTCCTCACATTATTCCCCAGCCCCAAGGTCTGCCATAGGCCCCCAGTACCTCCTGATCAAATCTAAAGTACTCACAAGTGGTCTTAACAGAGCTTGCTAGCTCAGTGCGTTTTAGCAGAAAGTGCCCCAGCCTGGGTGTCTGACGGATTGAGGAAGAATCTGTCTTAGGTGAGCTTTACTATGACATGGCTGTGTGAATGTGAGCAAATTATGAAACTTCTCTGTACTTCGCTTTCCTCATTTGTGGAATGAAAATGATTACAGCCACCTACATAGTTATTAAGGGACTAAGAGGGATAATGCATCAAAGCAGTCACAGTGGGCTCCAGTAAGAAGAGTAGCTAATGCTTATGGAGTGCTTGCTACATCCTGGGCTCTGTTCTGAGTGCCGCACATGTGTTTATGCACGTATTTTTATCATCCTCATTTGAAGAAGAGGAAATTGAGGTAAGAGAAAGTGAGGTCACTGAAACCACATAATGAATCAGTAGAGGAGCCCGCGTTTGCACTCAAGCAGTCTGATTCCAGAGCCTGCACACTCAATTCCAGGATCCCCCACCCCCTGTAGCACGTACCGACTGCCACAGCCCACATGCCCACCCCAGTCCTCCCCGTCTGCCCTGTACCCCCATGGAGTGTGTGCTGCATTCTCTCTCCAATCTCACCTGACATCTTGAAAGAAGCAGTTACTATATCTTCTCTATACTCAAGTATACCATCTCTTTCCTCTTTTTATCTTGTCCTCACTTATATATCAGCTTGTTTCCCACTTCTTTCTATCATCTAATTCTAGAAATTGCATATGAAAAACAGACATCCCCCAATTCCAGAACGTCCTGAAACAATCATGTTATTTCCATCAACACTGCAGCTGCCATTACCAAGTCAAATCTCCTAAGTCCCAGTTGTTTATCCAACAAACACTTACCAAGCATCTACTGTATTCATTTTGGTAGATGCAGATCCCATGGGCCCTGTCCTCCAGGAACTCACAGACTAACAAGAAGATCAGTGTTCATGCAGAAAATTTTAATAAGCTGTGATAAGTATGAAATGTACACTGTTAATGGCATCTCCATCTTTGGTTCTTCCTCCTCTTGCATTTCCCATGGCGTGTTGTTCATGTAGGCTGACACGCTACTCCTTCCTTTTTGTCTCTGCTGCCATCCCCATGGTTCACTTACTCCTTCCTGAGCTATATCAGTTACCTCCCCAACTGCCTCATTCTCCTGCCCCTCCAGAGCAGCCCACCTCCTGCTGCCAAACAACCTATGTGGGTTGTCAACCTATGTGGTCGTCACTCCCATATTTGAAAACCACAGAGGTTAATGGGGCAAGTGCACATCCCTGAGCCTGAACAGGTAAAGTTGTTTGGGAACTTAGCCAACTTCCTGTCTTTGCTTTGCCCCACTCCCCTGCACATCCACACACCACCCCTCACACCTCACACCTAAGAGAGACTTCTTACAGTGCTTCAAAACCGAGTCACCTTCCTATTCCTATGTTTCCCTTGTTCTCCCAACCTACTGGCTCATTTTTATCTCTGAAATTGAGATGCTCCTCCAAGATTCAGATCAAGTCACCTCCTCCATGAAGTCTTCTCTCCTTTTCCCACAACAGCTCTGTTCTCTGACTTGCTTTAGTCATGCAGTTATATCTCCTTTAGGGCACATTAATTCTACCTTGCATTCCAGTCATGAGTAGGTTTAATCTTACAATCTCTGTTTCTTTAGAACAGGATTGTGTCTTTATCATCTTTGTTCAATACAGCACCTACCAGATTGCCTTGAGCATAACACGTGCTGAATAAATAATGAATACACTCTTTAATTTTTTGTATGTGAGGTAGTGGGAAAAACCTCATGAGGACCCAAGAAAAAGCCTAAGTTTTTTCTTATCTAATCCTTTATACAAGTCTTTTTTCATCCCTAGGCAATATGCCAGGCACTCAGGGTACAAAAGTACACAAAGGCCTGCACTCAATAAACACACATTTTCCATCAGAGAGACTGATACATAATACAAATAAAATAGTAAGATACATGAAAAATCACAGGAATTGCAAAATTATGCCACTTCTACCACTAACTAGGTGTGTGACCTTGGGGAAGTCACTTATTCTGTGAGGTGTTGGTAAGTATACAATGCAAACTCATAGGCAGTCTATGAATTTATGATTCTAACCATTGGATGGCCTGTTTTACTAGTAGATAGTGCTACAATGTTAGTAAGAGCCAACATATTTGTGAAAATTATTCATGCTAATTAATTCTGGGGAAATCAAGTAAGCAGCAACTAAAGAAAGGTAAAAAACTAACAGCTGAAATTGGTAATCAGACAATGAGGAAATGAATTATAATTGCTTCACCAGCTCCACTATTTACATAAATAAACCACTGAAATCCAAGGTCATAAAATTCAGAAACGTGTATCCTGGTTCCTCCACCAATACAGGCATGAAGCCTGCTGGGAGAGGCCCTCCTCTGCCAAACCTCAAAACTGGGAATTAGATCACCCTCTAAGCTTCATGATTTAAATTATTTAAAAATTACTCATCAGAATAGACATATGCTTTGTCAACTTAGAGTCACTCAGTGGCTCCCAAACAAGCAGAAGTTGCCTTAAAATACAATTGAAAACACACATATCTTTTTTTTTTTTTTAAAAGATGACTCAACACAAAGTCTGGTTGCCATTCACATAATTGTAGGAAAATGAGGCCATAGACGCAAATGCAGAAAGTGTTGCCCAAGCTCTCTTCAGCTCAAAAGGAGTCTTAATTAGAAGATTTTAAAATCTCCTGACCAAAGCTGTTACTCTATAGAGGTGAATTCCCACTTTAGCTCAGCACAAATTACACAAGTCATATAAGGGACTCCTCAAGCTTCAGTTCTGTGCTCATCCATCCTGGTTACTGACTGGTTTGCCATAAGTTCTGTCTGTTGGAATAGAACATGGTGGTCAGCCTGATGAGTATTTTGATTTCTGGGACTGTGGTCTTTTTTGTTGCAAGTTAGTATGTCACTCTCGTTGGCACATCAGTCTCATTAGCTGATTGATATGAGTCCTCACCTAGGAAACAGGCCCCTCTCACAACCAGTCAAATTTCTGGGCTAAAAAGTTAGACCTTAGGAAATTCGACTGCAAAGGCACCTTGTAGAGATTTCAGAAAGACAGCAGGCTGCCCTTCTCTTGGAGACTTACTTCCCCAATCACAAATACCATGGACCTTTTTTCCAAACTCTCTAGTGGGTACCTAGAGGTAAAGACCGGATTTTCTTTTCCTTGTACATCGTGGCGCCTAGTCAGGAACAATGCCATGGTGGGCAAAGGAGATGCTTTTGGGGACTTCCCTGGTGGTCCAATGGTTAAGACTCTGCACTTCCAATGCAGGAAGTGCAGGTTCGATCTCTGGTTGGAGAACTAAGATCCCACATGCTATGGGGTGCAGCAAAGAAAAGGGGAGCCCACATTCTGCCACTAGTATTTACTGCCCGGGAATGGAAATGAGGAGTACAGGCAACTTTCCTTCTCTGGCGTAGGAAAGGTGTCCTTTTTTGCTCCTCTATGTATCCCCTATATCTCACGCCTGGCAAGCCAAAGGCATTTAACAAATGCTTGTGTATGAAGCAATCAGCCAATATCAAAAATTTTTTTAAGGATTAACACATGCTGAATTCAAAACTAAAAATGGTATGGTTCTTATCCTAAAGTAAAATCAATGCAAAACTTAAGATTTGAACTATGAATGTGATTTGGTCTTAGGATGGGTCATTATTTAATGAAAAACAACTCAGCAACCAAGAAGTCATTTCAAAACAATAAATTCTCTTTTTTAATTTCTCAAATACTGGTAAAGGGATTCAGTCCCCAGCAACAACCCATAAAACTTCCTTTCTCACACGGTTGCCTCACATCACACAAGCTCTTTCATTTACCTTTTTCCTTCAGATCCTCCTACCAAGACTCTTCTCCCAGATCCAGTCCTCAAAACTCACCCCTTCTCTCCCTCTACATTTTCCCTTGATTCTGCATCAGAAGAGCCTGAAAGAACTGGTCCAGCAATATCAAATCTTGCTTGAAATCTAGAGAAGGAAAGGTAACAAATAAACAAAACCAGAACTACTCTTTTTTTAAGGGCTTCCCTGGTGGCTCAGACAATAAAGAATCTGCCTCCAACGCAGGAGACCCAGGTTCGACACCTGCGTTGGGAAGATCTTCTGGAGACAGGAATGGAAACCCACTCCAGTATTTTTGCCTAGAGAATTCCATGGACAGAGGAGCCTGGCAGGCTACAGTCCATAGGGTCACAAAGCATCAGATACGATTGAGCGACTCGTATCTGAGTCACCACACACACACACACATTCCTTTTTTAAATTGGGTATAGCTGCTTTACAATGTTGTACAACAAAGTGCATTAGCTACATGTGCTCATATATCCCTTCCTTCTTGGCTCTCAATCCCACCCTCCCCCCATCAAAACTATAAGGAGGTATCACCTCACACTGGTCAGAATGGCCATCATCAAAAAATCTACAAACAAATCCCTTCACTCTTCACCTGAAACTATCACAACATTGTTTGTTAATCGGCTATACTCCAATCAAAATAAAAGGTTTTTTAAAATCTACAAACAATAAATGCTGGAGAGGGTATGGACAAAAGGAACCCTCCTGCACTGTTGGTGGGAATGTAAATTGATAAAGCCACTATGGAGAACAGTATGGAGGTGCCTTAAAAAAATAAAACTAAAAATAGAACTATCATATGACCCAGCAATCCCACTCCCGGGCATATACCCTGGGAAAATCATAATTCAGAACCATTCTTTATAAGCAGTGAAAAGTGAAAAGGATGCCTCATAACTATCATATACTAAAAATATTGATCTGATTATATAATGATACAATTTTTTAAAGCCAAAATAAATAGAAAATAGTACCAAAGAAGAAACTGTTAAAATTTGTAAACATATACAATGCTTGGGAGACTTGTGGCAATCACAGTAGATTTATAGAGCACTTGCTATAAAAATTGTTTTAGAAAGGATACTGTGTCAGGGGTACCCAAGACCACCCCTATATCTCAACATTGACTTGAAGAACTGAAAGAATTCAGCCCCTAGTTGTACTCAACATCTAAGATTTCTTACAGTGTAGTAAGAAACCTGATCCCGGCCAGATCATAAGGGAAAAATCATGTGGAGAACCTGAAGGATTCCAGGTGTAGACTTCCTTATGCTCTCTCCCTTCTATGAGAGAACATGTAACACAGCAATGAAAACCCTGCAATACAGTGCAGTGATCCAGCCCAGGGAAGCTCCTTAGAGACTTGGTGCCTAAGGTTTCTACAAGGGGCTGGTCATGCAGGTGCTCCTTGCCTAGCACATGAAAAAATTCCAAACTCACAGAAGGGAAGCAGGAATTCTAAAATAAATTGTACTGTTAGCACAAAACTCTAGGCACAATGAACTGCACCAGTTAACTAAGCACTTTGAAAACCAAATGCCTAGACGCTAACCTCACAAATAGAACTTTCTAAGAGCAGCCCTGGGATTTCTTTGGAAGGAATGATGCTAAAGCTGAAACTCCAGTACTTTGGCCACCTCATGCGAAGAGTTGACTCATTGGAAAATACTCTGATGCTGGGAGGGATTGAGGGCAGGAGAAGAAGGGGACAACAGAGGATGAGATGGCTGGATGGTATCACTGACTCGATGGACATGAGTCTGAGTGAACTCTGGGAGTTGGTGATGGACAGGGAGGCCTGGCGTGCTGCGATTCATGGGGTTGCAAAGAGCTGGACACGACTGAGCAACTGAACTGAACTGAAGAGTAGCAATCTCAGGCCTGTTATGTTCATTCTTTTTCTTCACAGATCCAAAGACTAAGTTGTTGCCCTTGAGGCAACTAAAATCTAGAGATATAAGACCTCTACATAAAACCATGCATTGCATACAGTAGACTCTAAAGTAACATTTTTCAAAACATTCCGTAGACGACCTTTATCAGAATCACCAGCGTGCTTGTCAAGGGCTATACCTTGAAGCATCCTAAAAGAATGAGGTGTCAGTCAAAGCCAAGGACTGAGGTGAGATTAGAGAAGACCTTGAATACCATAATGAGAAATTTGAATTTTATTTCATAGCCATGGTTAAACCACTGGAAGTTTCCTTTATTCTTCACCAGCTGAAAATAAGATCAAAATAGCATGGTTTGAAGATGAATCTGACTACCTTATGTAAAATACAGTGGAAGGGGCAGAGATAGTAGGCCAAGAAACCAGAACCTCAAAGGGAAAGAATGATCATAACTAATATCTAGGGACCACTCACTAGGAGCTTACACTGCCCAAAGGCACTTTATGTGAATTCTCATGTCAACCTTCTAACGTAGGCTACAATGTGACACGATGAATTCAAACCTAGAGAGCATGATCCCAGAGCTCACATATTTACTTGCCTATAAACAGAAAGTGAGGACAGTAGAAAAGGAATGCATGGTGAAGCAGTGAATGGGGCGAGGGGGAGGAAGTAATCCCAGGCGATTCCTACATTTATGTTGTCCTCTCCTCCCCTTGCACACTTTCTTCTAAGATGACAGGCAAAAAGCCATCTTTGAAAAATGATACATGATTGAAAACAACTAAAACCAGAAATTGTCACATTTTTTTTCTGAATGAGATGAGAGGTGAAGAATAAATAGGCGTCAGAGCTGCTTCTTGACCCACGTAGCTAGTAAGAAACAAAATGCCCTGTGGCCCCTCGATTTAAAAAAGGAGTGAGTAGCTGCCGGCATTCTTTTATTTTTAATATCTCAGAGAAATTTACACTATTAAGAATCTTCCTATTTTCCTCTGAATACAACCCAATTATTTAATAACTGAGTGACACTGGAAAATGCTATGGTTTTTCCAGTAGTCATGTATGGATGTGAGAGTTGGACAATAAAGCTGAGCACCAAAGAATTGATGCTTTTGAACTGTGGTGTTGGAGAAGACTCTTGAGAGTCACTTGGACAGCAAGGAGATCAAACCAGTCAATCCTAAAGGAAATCAGTCCTGAATGTTCATTGGAAGAACTGATGCTGAAACTGAAATTCCAATACGTTGGCCACCTGATGCAAAGAACTGACTCATTGGAAAAGACCCTGATGCTGGGAAAGATTGAGGGCAGGAGGAGAAGGGGAAGACAGAGGATGAGATGGTTGGATGGCATCACCGACTCAATGGACATGGGTTTGGGTGGACTCTGGGAGCTGGTGATGGACAGAGAGGCCTGGCATGCTGTGGTTCATGGGGTCGCAAAGACTCAGACACAACTGAGCAACTGAACTGAACACTGGAAAATGTAATTTTTAAGATGTCTAAAATAAACACTCCAGAATCATCAACTGTCTCATCATCAAGATACACTTGATCACTTAATCACATAAAAAGTTTTAGAGATGCTCAGGTAAAACACTGTCCCAGCAGCTTTGGGGGATACAGCACAGTGATTCACTTAACAAATTCTTGGCTCTTCATAAGGCCCATAATTAAGTAACAAGACATGAAAAGCCACTATTTATGGAGAATTCACTGCTGCCTCCATTGGAATTAGGCAGGAGGCTAAAGGCCAATGAAAGGCCAGTGAAAAAATTTAATGTTCCAAAATAATTCAGTTCTAGGATACTGATCTTATCAAGTTGGAAGTGACTCTAAAATCTTTATTAGTCATTAACCTGTTTTCTAAGTGAGCAGTGTATCTCTCTCATATTCAGAAGCCCTACCAGGCAACTCAAGCACTCAGAAGTAGGGTCAAGAAACGACAGAGAGGAATGACTTAAAACCTTCAGAACCTTCAATGTTACCTGAAGGCCTGTGGAATGTACCCTGCTACTGGGGAAAATTCATTTTAATTCAGGTAATCAACTCAGTAATAGTTTACTTGAGAATTCTTTTCCCCTAAGAAGAATGCCAGTAAGAAATTATTTGCTCACTTATTGTTACAGCATTCTGATGAGGCATGAAAGAATGAAGGAAGATGCAAGCTGCCTTGCAGGAGTCTCATGAGAAAGATGGTGCATATGCAGATAAAACCACATGATCTGAGAACCAACTGTGTAGCACAGGGGGCTCTATTCAGTGCTCTGCGGTGACCTAAACAGGAAGGAAATCCAAAAAGAGTGGATATATGTATACGTATAGCTGATTCACTTTGCTGTACGGCAGAAACTAGCAACACTGTAAAACAATTATACTTCAATTTTTTAAAAAAGCAATGTGAATACACACAAGTAAATATTTATAAAGGAAGTAAAAGCATGGGTTGTGAAAGTCAAACAACCTCAGTTTGCAGCCTGGCTCGGCCAGTCACCATCTTAAACAAGTTTTATAGCCTTCTCAATGCTTCAGTTTCCTCTTCCAAAAACTGGGTTAGTATTAACACCCACTTCGTAGTTTGCTGTAAAGCATAAGATAATGTACGTAGAATACTTAGTACATAAAACGAGCCCAACAAATGCTAGCTGCTATTATTGTCATAAATGGTTAGTTTTGTGTTTACTATCACTACTGCTACCAGAGGAGGTTCTCTCATCCAAATTCTGCCCCACACCTTAAAGATAAGGAGACTCGCAGGCTGCCTGCAGTGGTCCAGTCCAGATGGAATGATTCACCTCAGGCAGGGAAGCCAGGAGGTCCAGGGACTGTCAGAATGTCAAAGTGGAAAATTTCAGATGGCTGTAGAGGGGAGGAAGTACAGCCTGGAAAGCACGTAAGTTTGCTCTAAGTGTCTTCTTGAGCTGAGGAAGGGCATATATTCATGGTCACATGATTTTCAGAGCTGGAAAGTGACTTAAATATTCTTAAGTCACTCAAAAAAAAAAAAAAAGCAGCTTTTGGATAACCACAAAAACTGTATGCCTTCCTCTAGTTTATTTGAAAATTTTTAATTTGGTATCAAGAGGGAAAAAAGATGGTTGCAATGGTAACCTTGGGGAAAAAAAAAAAAACTTTGATCTTGAAAGCTGCATATTTCTCCCTTGAATCATGTGGCAACAATGATAGCTCTGAATCTGCTTGCTCACCACGAGCTTCCTCCCTAAGTAATGGGTAAACAGAGCCCCATGCAGGTTGCTCTCAATGTGAAGCTATTTGCTGCTTTATTTTCCCAAGTCATAGGACACCTTCACCCCGACTCAGATGCCTCATACAAGGCCAGGACAAAGGACCATAAGACTCTACTGGCTGGCTCTCAGCCATACAGCTAGTTGGTGAAAAAAAGAAACAGGAATCCTACTGATGCAGAGGGAGAAACAAGGGAAGAGAGCAAACAGAAATGAGAGCAAGGGCTTAGAATAACTTGCTGTAGGAAATCAAATGATGTGGGCAGCTACTTAGATCTGAGCAAGACTGGGACTTCAGCAAAAGGATTTTTTAGGAAAAACATCCTTGCTGCTGTATGCAGCACACAATAAATTCACATTGTCAGATTCCTTATCTCCACATCTTTTGCTGCCAGAACCTATAATGAAATATCAAAACAGATTTAAAGGTAAAATCCAGTTGTAGTGTTTGTCATTTGAGGAAGTTTTTCTACTTATAATTGGTGCTTTCCCCATTTTAGGAATGGAGTTGAAATTTTTTTTTCTCAGTTTGTTATAACAAAGGCTCAGTAGCTAGAAAAACAAACTCCGCTTTCAATTTTTTTAGACAGAGTTACACACTGAGCATGTAGGAGCCTGGACTCTTGGGTGATCCCCAAGTTAAAAGCAAAGGTTTTGTCCTGCTTTCTTTAGAGATGACCTCTCATTCTGACGACTTGAAGACATTCTGAGTTCTCCTCAGTCTAGATTTTCAATTCAAGTGACTGGTGGTTGGGCATTTTCCAGACTGTTCATATCAGAACCCCTTTCCTTGCCAGTACAGCTCTGTACATATTGACCTAGGACAGATCTGTGCCCTTGTTAAAGCTTCAGCAAATGTTTGATGATGACCTTGGTTTTCAAGACTCAGCCGCCACCCGGCACTCTCAGAGCCTTCTCCCCAAAGGGACAGGATCGAAAAGGAGCGTCCCGACTGGAATTTATTCCGCTTAGCCACGCCCCTACTGCTTACCAGAGACTGCTGATGGGAATACTCTTAAAGGGTTATATAAACACATCCATGTTTGAGTTGTGCTCTGAAACCGAAGTTAAATACACTCAGGACATTCTTCATGCTGACCATTAAATTGTAGTGTTTTCTCAGAAGAAAAGAGGACGGCCTTTTTCTCTTGAAGACGTGGGAAACTGGCTGGTGTGTGGTGGGCTCCAGAGTTTCTCTAGAGGAAGTGGAGCAAAAATCTACCACGAAGAGGAACTTGGGTGGGGGGCTTTGCTGAAAGCTGCGCTTGCCAACGCAGGAGACTCCAGTTCGATTCTTATGTGGGGAAGATCCCCTGGAGGAGGAAATGGCAACCCATTCCAGTATTCTTGCCTGGGAAATCCCATGGACAGAGGAGCCTGGCGGGCTGCAGTTCTTGGGGTCGCAAAGAATCAGACTGGACTGAGCACGCATGCACCTACGCACGCCGTTTCCAAACACCCAGCTCTCACATGCGTTGCAAGTAGTCAGACAGCTGCTGGCGTTTATCAGCCATGAGCTGAGCGAAGCTGATGGTGATAATGATTAAGGCTGTATATCCAAGCCACCCCGGCCTCCTACTGGGGGCTAAAGAGAGGAAAGGCCAGAGTGAGCAAACCTTGGAAAATGATGAAAACCTAACTTTAATGTATCCACTCCTATATGGCTTTCCGAAGTCTCTCTTGGGAAATTTAGGTCTTGGAAGTTTCCAGACACAGGCAAGTAACTCGTCAAAGCCCTTATAGGAGTCATCCAAGCAAATCATTCTATACCCGCCCTCCGTATTTATTTTACCTTATTCATTTATTTTACCTTGGACTTGGGGGAATGATAGGTTATTTTTGTGAAGAGATTAATAGTGTAAATGGTTCAAAATTCAAAAGTTATAAAAGAAAAAAAAAGTTATAAAAGAACACAGAGTGAAATATCTTCCCCACCACTATCTTCCAGCCATTCAAGTACTGTTGCAGTTTCTTGAACATACATCCAAAGCTTTTCAATGCATGTACAAGTACATCCTTATATGTATTTTAATTTTTAATTGTACGATAATTTCTGTATGGTTTCTGCCATACATCAATCTGAATCAGCCATAGGTATACATATATTTTGTGGAAAATTTATCCATCACCTATGTACACAAGTAGTTTTCAAACTTTTAAAATTGTGATCCACAAAAAGGAAATGAAACTTCTGTTCCATGGATGTGGTTATCTGTGCACAGTACCAGAATGCCATAATCATTTTAACTTTATAATGTGTGTTCATCAGAGCTTTTATGCTTCTCATTGCTATTCTGATTCTGCTATTCAGGACTCTTCCTAGCTAGTCTTGCGTGTTTAATTTTCCAGATAAACTTCAGAATCATTTCTCTGGACATGTGATCCTTTCGTTTATTGTATCTTAGCACCAATTGTCACTGTTTATATGTATAAAGACCATTAATTTTTTCATCAAGCCATGCTACTCAATTCTCTTTTTGTTGATTTTCAGTGGCCATGATCTTTCCATTAATTTCCTTGTTTTCTAGGCACAGAGTCATATTATTTGCAAATACAATTATTTACCTCCTCTTTTCCTTTTTATACACCTCATATTTCCTTCTCTTACCTCACTGAAGGTGGCTAGTACCCCAAGATTAATGCTCACTAATGTGATGGACATTGTGCATCTGTCATTCACCCATTAGGCATAAGCTGACTTTTTCTAAAAATTAATTTTTTAATTGAAGGATAATTGCTTTGCAGAATTTTGTTGGTTTCTGCCAAACAATAAGCTGACTTTTGAGGTAAAGAAACATGTTAAGGCAGTAGGAATTTAGTTCTGTTTCATGAGGTATTTTTCTATACTCAATCATGAGTTTAACAACAAACATTTTCAACAACCAAGGGTGTGAACACTTATATTTTAATATATTAGCATGATGAATTGTATTAATAGGTTTCCTAATACTAAGCTATCCTTTCCTTCCTAAAATAAACCTCACCTGGTCATGTTTTATTTTTCTTTTTCTGTTGGCTAATATTTTGTTGAAGACTTTTGCATTGCTAGTCACAAAAGGCACTAGTCTGGGGTTTTCTTTCATTTTATTGTTGATGGTTTATGATAGGCTTTGGCACCAACATAATTATAAAAGAAACCAGAGGCTTTTCTTCTTTTTCTATGAGAGTTTTAAAAAGCCGTGGACTGATTGAGGTTAAAAGGAGCTCACCTATGAAAACACCGGCGCCTGATAGTCAAGGAGAGGAGCAGCCTTTTGAAAACCTTCTATTTTTGTGAGTATAATCGATCTCTTTAGATTTTAAAACTCTTCTGTGGCCAGTCTTGGAACTACATTCTCTAGAATTTTCTATATTTTATCCAAGTTTCTAGAAATTATATATTTTATCCAGGTTTTTAAATAAATTTGTATATGGTTGAGCAAATACATCTCCTGTAATCTAATTTATCTGTGATTATTTCTCTATTTTTTTCATCTATTTCTGCTTTCTCCCTTTAAAAAATAAATGTTGCACCTTTTTCACAATAGCCAGAAAGTAGAAGCCATCCAAGTGTCCACCAACTGATGAATGACAAATAAAACTTGGTATATGCAATACAAGGATTATCACTCATACATAGAAAGGAAAGAAGTTAAGACACGCTACAACATGGATGAAATTTGAAAACATGCTCAGTGAAAAAAGTTCGACAAAAATGGACAGATATTGTATGATTCCACTTACATAAAATATCTTTGATTTGATACATAAATTGATACAATTGATAAATTGATACAAACAAAAAGTAAATTTGAAGTTACCAGGGGCTGGAGAGAGGAGAATGAGAATTTATTGCCTAATGGACACAGAGTTTCTATTTAGGGTGATGAAAAAGTTTTAAAATAGTTTTAAAATTATACACATTGTAAATATAATTAGTGCCACTGAAGTGTACACTTTAAAATGGCAAATTTGTGTTATATATATTTTACCATAATAAAAGATCATTTCAAAAAAATGAGCATAGCAAACAATTCATAGACTTAGTTTTGCCATTTTAAAAATTCTTCAAATTCATTAAGTTCTTCTTTAATCTGTTAATGTTTCACTCAATTATTTCTTTTCTCTTCCATGTTGGATACCTAATTCACTTAATTTAATTCTTAATTATAAGTATTTAATGCTACAGATTTTCCTCTAAGCACTACTTCAGCAAGTAGCCTCATAGTCTCCAATGTTATGTTTTAATTTTTGTTGTTTTCTAAATATTATGCAATTTCAGATTCAAGAATTATTTAATGATTATTCTTTAATTTTCAAGAGGTAAGGAAAGTTTTTTTTTTTTTCTATTTTTATTACAATTTCTGATGACAATTTTCACAACTCTCATCAGAGAATATTATCTATCTCTATTTGGGAGAATTTATTGCCATTTTCTCTGTGATTTATCATGTAGCTAGTTTTTGTGACTGCTGCATTGATACTTGAAAGTATATGTTTTCAGAGTATACAACCTGATGTATACCTAAGAGTTATCATAATGACTATCAATTAAGCAGTCCACACCCTTACATGCTCTTTCTGTTTTATCATCAGAGATAAGAATTGAAGTTTTCTCTTATTCAAGCATTTCTATTCCTGTACTTTGGGTCTCTTCCATGACAGTTTATTCATCATGTTAAACTGCATCGTGTTACATCCTTCATTATTATCAAGTGCCATTTTTATATAATGTTCTTTGTTTTGAATACAACCATACAGTTATGATTGCTTTCTCCTCCTCTTCCTTCTCCCTCTCCCTCAGCTCCCTAGTCAGCTTGGCTGCTCTAACAAAATACCATAACCTGGGTGCACACAGTTCTGGAATCTGGAAGTCCAAGATCAAGGTGCCAGCATGGTCAGGTTCTGGTGAGAGCTCTCTTCCTGACTCACGTACTGCTGCCTTCTCTCTGTGTCTTCATAAGGCAAAGAGAAAGCTCTGGTGTCTCTTCCTCTTCCTATAAGAGCACCAGTTCTCTCAGGTCAGGGTCCAACCTTGTGCCCTCATTTAACCTTAATCACCCCCTTCATCATCTCTAATGTATAATCACAAGAGCGGGGTAGGGCTTCAATATGTGAGCTGGGGGCTGGATGGGGAGCACACAGTTCAGCCTGTAGCAGTGTCTTATCCCAAGTCTCTATATTCAACCTTTCTGGGCTTCACCATTTTAGGTGTATCTTATTATTACATCTTATCATTATCATTGTATGATTAAGAATAATTGGACTTCACACTTCTTATAAATTTGAGAGCCTCTTTTAGTAGACGAGTTAGATCACTTATTGTTATCATCATATGGTAGGTCAAAACTTGCTACTCGGAGTTTATGATTCCCTTCTCTTGCTTTTGATTTTCCTATGTAATCTGCTTCATTATAACACCAGCTTGATCCACCCCCCCTAATAATAGTTTGATTTTTGCCTGAATGACAGAAGAATTTTTCTTGTTATTTGAGGATTCATAAATTTACCTAGATGTGTGTCAGTGTTGACCACTGTTTGGTCAACCAAAGAGTGTTGACCCAGCTTTTCCTGGGTACAGTGCCCTTTTCATTTGTAGACTCATGTCTTCTTTTATTTTCCGAAGCATTGTACTGAATAGTATCTCCAGGCTAAGTCTTAGAGGATACAAATAAGGTATATATTGCAATTCTGTTGTCTTCCATATCTTTCATAGTCTCTCTAATCCATTTTAACTTGATTAATCTCTAGTTTATTTTGCTTGCTTTTCTTAATCCTGTCTACCTCATCTTCACTAACATGAGTAGTGTTTATTCTCCTCTGTATTTATTTCAATATGCCTAAATTTCCATATGGCTTTATTTTTCTCTTCTGCTTCCTTCCTGAGCCCTATGAAGTTCTTGTTTCATCTCCTTCTGTGGCACCTCTGTATTTTCCCCCTGAACTCCCAATTGCTCTGCTTAGAGCCTCGTTATTCATTAAGTTCTATTAGTTTCTAGCCATTTATTTAGTCCTAATTTCCAACATTTTGGTGGTCACTTGTTATTGTGAGGATTTTTTTTTCTGCCATATATATCCTCCTTCCCCTCCCTCTATTGTCTTGTACTGTCTTGTATGGAGCCTGCTTTTGTTACTTTTTATTGCTCATCTCTAAATTAAGTGCATTCTTCTCAGACTTTAAAGATGATACCTGTTGGGGAGAAGATGACCTATTCCAGGCTAGCAGGAATTTTCAGTGGTTTAGGGAGAAACTCATTATGACAAGGATGTATGTGTGACTTCTTTTAGCCTTTACCTGTCTCCAGACTACAGATATTGGGAGCTAGACAGAAGAACACAGTTCAGGCTCTCCTCTAACCTGTATTGTCAGGAGACAGACTGAAGATGGCATTTTCTACATGTTTTTTATTTTTATTCAGCTCTGCTTCCTCCATTGCTCTGTGGGATGAAATAAGATCTAGAGATCCAGCCTCCACCCCACCTCATATGTAGATGCTCTTCCTGTGATTCCAAAGAAAGGATCACTGGTTCTGCCCTTCAGAGTGCCATCTACTTAAGAAAATAGTTTCCTGCCAGCTTAGTCTAAGATCTATATCCGCAAACACCCACTCTGGGAGTCTTTCTGCATCCATGTTTGATTTTTACTGCATTGGCAGCACTTCTCACATTTTATGTTTTGGGGTTTACTCTTTAAGTCTTCAAGTTTTAAAGGTAAATTCATGTTTCTATCCTCTTTTTTGCTAGCAAATTCTGAGGAGAAGTGTGAAAAAAAATATCTTTGGCTTCTTGTCCTTTTAAGCAGAAGCCCTAATATTTACAAAAGCTAAAATAAAGTTCAAAGTAAACATAAAGAGCAGCCTTAAAGGGGAAAAATGTCCTGGCAGGGGAACAGATGACCAGTGTCTGAGCACTGGTCATGGAAGAAAGTGGAACAGTTTCTTTACCAGCACCTTGTGCCTCAGTAAGGGATTAGAGGACCAACAAGCACACTGTGCATACGCTGGGCCCTCCCTGTGAAACTTATTTCTCCCCAGACCTCACTGCTTTCCCTCACCCTCTAAAATCCTTTGTGCACAAAATGTGGTCCATGGACCAGCAGCAGCAGCCTCACGGGGGAGTGGGTTAGAGATGCAGAATTGCAGGCCCTACTTCAGAGCCCAGATCCAAACCAGGACTCTGCATCTGAAAAAGATCCTCAGGTGATTCACAGACACTGAAATTTGGGAAGCAGCACTGTAGATCTCAGCAAAAGCATCACTTTGCTCCACTGACCCAATCACCTCAGGTTCCTCTCCTACACATTCATGAACAATTCCTTTTCTTCTGAGCTCTCACTCCGTAATTATACATTTGTTGGGATAATTTTTCTGTTCATCTGTGCTTCCCCAGGAGTGCCAGGCTCCACGAATCTCCCACAACAATACAATAAATATTTGCTGAATGAGTAAATGAACGTGCAAAATACATTTGTGTCTCAGAGCATGTTTTAATGCCCGTGGGTACCTTCTCCCACCAGCAGCCTTGCTGCATCTATTCATGCCTGACTCAGCCTGGAACTCCTTAACCCACTGCTCTGACTGGCCCACCTTCAATCCCAGGCATGGGTTTGGGGAAGACCCTGCCAGAAAAAGTGAATGAGGAAGTGAAGGAATAAATGGCATCCCTGAAAAATCCAAGAATTTCATCATTCAGAGCACAGTTTCCTAACATCTTGCTGTGTGTGTGCTCAGTCATGTCTGACTCTTTTCAACCCTATGGACTGTAGCCACCAAGCTCCTCTGTCCATGAAATTTTCCAGGCAGAATTACTGGGATGGGTTGCCATTTCCTGCTCCAGGATCTTCCCAACCAGGGGCTTGACCCCACCTCCTGCGTCTCCTGCATTAGCAGGCAGATTCTTTACCATAGTACCACCTGGGAAGCCCAACATCCCTAACATCTTGGACGCATGCTCAGTCACTCAGTCATGTCCAACACTTAGACCCCGTGAACTGTGGCCCGCCGGGCTCCTCTGTCCAAGGGATTCTCCAGGCAAGAATACTCAAGTGGGTTGCTTTACCCTCCTCCGTGGGATCTTCCTAACCCAGGGACCAAACCCATGTCTCTTATGTCTCCTGCATTGGCAGGTGGGTTCTTTAAGACTAGCGCAACCTGGGAAGCCTCCTAACATCTTATGTATGTGTAAATGGTATGAACAGATCCTGTTACCTGCATGTTATTTTGCAAAATTCAGTCTTAATCCCTAGGTAGGAAGGGAAGGTATCTCTTATGCAGACACCCAGCACCACCAACTCCAGTCCAGGGAGGGTTTTGCAGGAGGCAAGTCCCAGTGAGGGAGGGGGCAGGGGGCTAGAACAGGAGTGGGAAGACCCTGACTGACTTTTGCTGCTCCTCACATTGAACTCCAGAAACGGAATTTTTCTTGTCGACTGCCCTCACCAGGTGTTGCTGAAATTGCCATCCTCAGCTTCATGGGGCTGTTTCGACAAGCAAGGAGTGAAAGGTGATGGCTTTCAACTAGTTTCCCTACTTGGATGATTAAACCTTCACTAAATATAGTAGGTTTAAAATGAATGTTCACAACACTGAAAAGGAACATGCTAATTCTAAAAATATAGACTCGCTGGCGGTGAAAGTTCTCTCAAGCAGAGCGGACACTGAAGCAAAACAATGATTTCATCCCTCCTGCCCATCACCCCTACGCAGTGAGCCAATTTTCTTCCAAAAGGAGGGTCACCACATGGCAAGGGAAGGAGCCAGAGCTGTTACCAGACACTCCGTGAAACTCTCAAAAAATTTATGGTAGAAAGTCAAGGGAGAAAAGGTTATAAGTCTGAACTGCTCTGTTTGTGGGATCCCGCTTAGCACCAATCAAGCCAACCAGCACTTGTAATTATATTCAATATATGCAAAGCTCCAGTTCACAGTGGGAGGAGTTTTCATTAGGTTGCCTTGTGCTGTAGTCCATAAAGCATTTGTCAAAAAGGAGAAACATTCGAATGAGAGTATAAACTTTCTAAGAAGCCACTTTCCTGAAAGATTATAATCACAAGTGACCTTGACTCTCCATGGCTTTAAAAAGCAGTTATACCCAGAGCTCAAAGAAGGCTTCTCTCTGGTTATATCCTTTGCAACTCACTTGGTATAATAACAAATGGTCAACAAATCAAAGAGTTTTCTTCATTTGGTGTCTCTAGTTCTCGCCCTGGGTTCTCTTTTAAACCTACTGTAACTAGAGAAAAACTTTACATCAAGGTTACAATGTCCCTCATGTTGCTCAATCCCGTGGTCACTCCCTAGCCGTGTCAACAGAATGTGACACAACTGATCCCTCCCTTCTTGAAAATCTTCACCTTTCATCATTTGGCATTCAGCCTACCATTCCCTCTAAGTTCGGGCAACTTATCTGAACAGAAACTCAGATTTTGCTTATGTGTGATCTCATAGCCAACGCCTGTGCATTCTATTCTTAAAAGGCTTGAATTTTTTGTTATCTTTATAGAAAAGCTGTGTATGTGGCTATGACAGAATAATAGCCACTTTTCTCCCAAAATTCTTTGTGGCTCTTCAGCCCTTAATGGGCTTCCCTGGTGTGTCAGACGTTAAAGAATCTGCCTGCAAGGTAGGAGACACAGGTTCAATCCCTGGGTTGGGAAGATCCCCTGGAGGAGGGCATGGCAACCCACTCCAGTATTCTTGCCTGGAGAATATCATGGACAGAGGAGCCTGGCGGGCTACAGTCCATGCAGTCGTGAAGAGTCAGACATGACCGAGCAACTAAGTACACACACACACACACACACACACACACACACACGGACGCAGCCTTTTATACAGGCAAGGTCTCTTTCCCTTTGTTTTTTAAAAGCAGTAATTAATCCTGAGATGTGTGTTGCTATTATATTCTATGGAGCATTTTCACTTTTATTTTTTTCACAGGAAAAAAAAATTACCTAACTCATGACTTCTGAAGAACAAGAGAAAATTGTGGCCACATGAAGAGAGTCATCATTCAAGCCTCCAAGGCTCTTTGATTGGTTCAGATATCGTAGCAACCCCCTCCCTGATCTCCTGGAGCATCCTCCCCTCTCCAGCACTCCACACCCATGCAAACACCAGATGGCAGTTTTTAGATAAGCTTCTCTGTCTTCTGGTGAAAAGTTGCCTTGTAACAAAGAATACATTCTACAGCTGTTCAAACTCCCATTTTTGGCCCTTGACTGATTCATCCTTAGTGAATATGCAAATCTATGGACTGGAGACAAACATACATCAATTGTACCTGCAGCTCAGTGTAGGACTAAGGCTACTTGGTGTCATAATAATATGTGATATTAATATGAGCATATTAACATGCTCCTGAGTCTTGAAAATTTGGGGACTTGAACAAGGACCTCGAGTTCTCAATGAGGGAGTGAAGGCCCAGAAAAGTAAATGATTTGCCAAGGATGCCCAAGGACCAGAGGTTCTTTCTGCCTTCATCTCTAGGTTGATAAGGTTCTACTTTTTGCTGAGGAATGCATTGCACGAGGCCCCCTGCTATACTTCTCTTGGTCTCTTGCTGTTAGGACTGACACCAAGACACTATTTCTAGATAATTCTTGAACACTGTAGTCTCTGTTTTGCATATGGCCCATTACATTTCTCTCATTAGCTCTATTCCTGCCTAGACTTCTATCAAAAGGAATCTGTTCATTAACAAACCTTTCAGAGAAATATCTCTTTGCCATTTTTAGAAGTTTAATCTAAAGGAGGGAGGAAAAGATTCGAGATAGTGGCTTGAAGAATAGTGTGGGTTGCTGAATAGTGTGGGTTATTGAATTTATTTTTTCTAGTTGAAGATAATTAGAGGATTATTGCCTACCATCTCCCTTGGAAAGACTGGCATTCATTTGTTTCTCTAGCACAGAGCACATTAACTCTCAACCAATATCATTTGATTCAGGGTTAGAACTACAGATCTGATTTTCTCCAAGGGAGCCTTCAAGATTTCTGATTTCCTTTTCTTCCTAGGATAATTTACATTTTTTCTTCAAGTTACAATCTTCTCTTTTTTTTCCTAAGTAATAATATGTTAGCAAATTCTATGAGCTTCAGAATATCAACCTCATCTGTACCTAAGTCTCCAGATTTTCATAATAAACAACCTCGCTGATGCCTCGTGTACTAAAGACTGCATTTTATATGATTTTAGGTTTTTATAACAGGGAAACTGACATTGCAGAACAGAAATAAGATTTCTGTACATTCCCTTCTGTTTCCTTGGGCCTAAACATGTGCTGCCTTCTCCATCAAACATGACTGAAGACATTATTTTGCACTACTTTCTGGGCTGGGCCTCCCAGCCCCAGCCCTGGCCACATCCATTATACAGACCTTTTACTGATGTCGTCAATACTTTATAGATTTACTGTATAAGCTCTGCTTCCTCAAGATATCACACATTTCTCTTCATATGTGTAGTACCTAGAAGGTAATACCTACCAGGCTAACAAAGTAGTTAGTCGGTAAACTCTAGTTTTAAATTGTTGACATTCCTCAACACTTTAAAGAATGTAATCTGGCCCAAGAGGGAACCTGAAATGGTCTTGCCTTGGCTATATGTGAGGAGCAGATTGAGGGAGAAGGCAGGACCTACTTACTGCTTATGCTTTTGAAACAAATGTGATGGGTATAGGTTTTGTTCTACAACCCCCAGGTCCATGAAATGTCACACTTCTGTACTTTTCCAAATTCTCACTGGATGAGCCCTTTCCCATGAGGTTTGTGAAATCCAATCTCAATCATTTTCAGAACAGCATGTACCCCACCCATCAACGTAAGAACACTGGGGCTTTTGAAACCCATTTTTGGAAGAGTCTCTGGTCTGGTCCTCTGTCTATCTTGGTTGCAGAATCTTGAAGTCTGTTGTCTCACACAACTGGCTCATTTCGTGATGGGTGACTGTTATTCACAGGATCCACCCCACAGGTCTTTGCCCTGACTTTGAAAGACAGTGTCTCTCATGACCACCAGGGGTCTCAGCATTCCAACATCCTCTGTGGTTCAACCTCCCCCTTCAGCTTCCCAGTGTTGCCTCATCGACAGTCCAGTGCACCAGGCCCAGGAAAAGAGGTCAGTGCAGCAAAAGCCTCTGAACTCTCTCCTGGAGAAAGGGGAACTCAGACGTCCACACAGAGCCCTCCCTCCAGCTACGCTCAACTAGTAGGGATGGAGAATAAGGACAGAAGACAAATATTACCAAAACGGTATTTTCTCGGTCATTTCATACCACCACAGAGTAAGGTCTTTGCACTGCTTATCACATTCATGCTTAAATATCTGGCAAATGCAACTATGAAATTATTCCAGAAGAAATGTAGGAAGGTGTTTTTTTTTTTTTTTTTTTTTTTAAGAACAGGGGCAAGTAATGAGAGAGATGTGGGGCCAGGAAAATTCTATTTCAGAAACATGAAAGGCTGATCTGCTTCTCCCACTTCACAATTCTCAAAATAGCATAAACTATCCTCTTTTTTAAAACAGGAAGAGGCCATGTTCACAATAAGCTCATTTCATTTCCTCCTGTTTTAGCTTTTGTTACACTCTTGACCTGTCCTCCAATTCAGCATAATCAAAGCAGATTGGATAATTTTACCTATCCTTGAACATCTTCCTGCATGACATTTCAATATTTTAGAAACAAATTACTCTGGGAGTTAGACTTGCAAGGAAACTCTGGTTGTTTCAAGAAGTCTTCACCTTTGCATGTAAATCCTTTAATCCACCAATTGCTCTGCTGCCATCTCCAAATGACCATAGCTCATTTTTAATCTACAAGTTTATATAACTTGGGAATTTTTTAAGCATAAATTACCTAACGCACATTCTTAACCTCTATAATTAAATGGGTGTTTTATATTGTATTTACTTTTTCACAGAGCCAAAAAAAATCAAGCAAATCTGACACTTTTAAGAAATGTGCTTGTTCTGTGCTCTGAATCCAATTCAAATGTTAAAGTTCCAGAGAAAATGCTTAAAAGAAAGTGGTTACAATGTATATTTATACCACAGATAATGACATTTAAAACATACACATTATTTAATAAATAAACAATGTATTAATCGCTAGAATTTAATTACTTGGTGAACTTTCAACTAGTCCACTATTTTTAAAATTTCCCAATAGTTATTTAAAAGCTGAGAAAAGAGTTGTGGGGTATTACATTATGTTCATTTTTTACTATATTCCCCCTTCACAAGCGTAATGTTAGCTCTTTGTTCATTAGAGGTAAGTTGAGGCAGAAAGCAGACAAGGCCTATGAGATTTCCTGGAAGTGATTTCTGAGGTGGGCCGTGGGAGGGAGTGTAAGAATTAAGCCCTTAAAGCTAAGAAAATGAACCAAGGCCATTCAAGTGTCTGAGAAAAAGGAAAAAGGACAATAATTTCTTACTTAGCCTCCATAGCCCTAGAAGAAGAAATATTCCCCCAGATTAGAGGGGAACAGAAACTGGAGCAAGGGCTGTCCTAAAAAAGAGGGTCCTGGATGATAAGTCTCCAGAGAAAGAGGAGGTGCTTCCAGCATCCTGCAGTGTTTCTGGATTCCCCCCACCCCAGCCCACCCCCCTCACATCAGAGGAGAAACTATAATGACACAGTCCCCCAAGTTCATGTACAACACGAACACAGTGGGATGACCCACCAAAAGTAAGCATGCCCCGCAGACAGGGACCAGGAATGCTTCAACAGCAACCCAGGAGGCCCAGGGACCCAGGACCGCCTGGGAGCACAGTCACTCAGAAACAACCGCGCGGGAGCAGAAGAACCACCTTCAACATGAAGCTTCAACTAATCAGACAGATATTTATGTTCTTCACTGCATTGAGCCTATCTATTTTATTGCATTATGAAACCAGTACCTTGTGAGGATGCCTAAAACCTATGAATGTTTACACAGTCACAGTGTCTCTCTTTGGAGGTCAGGAGGAAAAGTCTATCTACAAAGTGCATTTAATAACACTGAGGTATCAAAATCAAAAAAGAGCAGGTTAGTGATGACAGAACTGAATGTAGTTCTATTTTTTAATGAATCCTGTGGTCCTCAGAAAGCAATCTAACCACAATACCATAAGATAAGACATCAAAATGGCCAAGATAAGTATTATTTAACTATTCAGCATCAGAAAATCCAGAGACACTTGCTGTCTCTAATTTGTTGTAGACAATCAGCTGACATTGCTAAAAAAAATTTACAAAAATTCAGCAAAAAATGGGTTGTTGAATTTTCTACATCAGTTGAACTCACAGTCTCATTAAGTTTCTGATGTAAAAGTGAGGGCACTAACTTGGAAAGAATGAAGACCTAAAATGTGGACTGAGGACATCTGGTTGTATTGAAATGAAATTGACAATCCTCAAATCCCAAGTCGACCAGAGTCTTCTACCAGTGGAAGTAGCTTGCCTTCTTTTGTTTGAGGACACCAGCCTTTCTTTGATTGAAGCCTGTGGTAACATCATCTGGAGAAGATGACTTGAAATAGAATGATCCCTCTCTTCAAGACCTACCACAATTACAACTACCTCTTGTGGCCACTAGATCCATAACCAGGGCTAATTCTCAGCGTGCTCCAGGGAGCTGGGCACACACTGTAACACTGAAGAAAATAGCTCCCTCTCCATAAGAATTGCAAGATTTTGCTAAATGTATGGGCATAAACCTAGAGAATACATGTGGAAATAGATTATAAGGGTGTTAGAACAAAGAAGATGGAATATAATTAGATTGAGCCAAATTCCTTGATATGGGTATACTTAATAGCAATTTTGGATTTCATATGTTAGCTTGTGCAGCTAGAAGTAGCTCTAACAATTGGTGTGCTGGTTGCCTGAAACCTGCTCTCAAGAGTGGTCTACAAAAGCTACAGGAAACATTAGTGTTAGAGATTTACTATGTATGACCTGTACCCCTAGCTCCCAGTTATATTCCCCAAGAAGACCCCGGATATACTCCCTTCATTAAGTCACTGATAAATATATAATTAGGTGGAGCACCTGTATCCTTGAGAAGCTCTGTATATAGATGCAAACTATTATATATAGAATGGATAAGCAACAAGGCTCTACTGTATAGCACAAGGAACCACATTCAATATCCTGTAATAAAGCATAATGAAAAAGAATATGTATACATATATGCATATCTGAATCACCTTGCTGTATAGCACAAATTAACACAACATTATAAGTCAATTATACTTCAATAAAATATATTAAAAAAAATAGAGTTATGATCCAGAAATCCCACTCCCGGGAATATATCCAGAAAAGATGAAAACTCTAAATTCTAAAAGATACATGCACCCAATGTTCCTAGCAGCACTGTTCACAATAGCTAAGACATGGTAACAATCTAAATGCCCATCAACAGATGAATGGATGAAGAAGAAGTGGCATTTACATACACTAGAGTACTACTCAGTCATGAATAAATGAAATAATGCTATTTGCTGCAATATGGATGGACCTAGAGATTATCATACTAAGTGAAGTAAGTCAGACAGAAAGACATATGATATCCCTTATAGACGGAACCTGAAAACAAAAACACAACGGAACTTATTTTACAAAACAGAAATGGACTCACAGACATAGAAAATAGATTTATGTTTGCCAGAGGGGGAAAATGAGGGGAGGGATAAATTAGGAATCTGGGATTAACAGATACCTGTTACTATATGCAAAATGGATAAACGAAATCCTACTGTGTAGTACAGGGAACTATATACAACATCTTGTAATCTTTCATGGAAAAGAATCTGAAAAAGAATATATATTATATGTAGAATATCCACCAAAGGATATAAAATGGTTCCATTAAGTCATAGGATGAGAATGTCATCAGGGCATTTTGTACTCCTTATGCCACTGAATCAAAACTCAGAAAAGGGGGTAATTCTGTTGGCTGGTGTGATTGACTCTGGTTACCAGGGTGAATTTAGGGTGCTACTTCACAACGGAGGCGAGGACTGTGGAACGCAGGGGATCTTCTGGGGGCACCAACAGTAAAGGTTACTGAGGAAACTATAGAAATCAAAACTTTTAATGTGAAGATTATTGAGAACTCAGATTCTTGGAAATGAAGGTTTGGATCACTCCACCAGGTATAGAACCCTGACCATCTAAGGGCCATGGGTATGTAGAATAAACAGTAGAAAAAGGAGAAATCCATACACTTTAACTCTGGCCTCTCTATCAATTACAGAAATGAGAACTGCAGTAGTTTTACAGGTTTTTTATACTTTATGTGTATGAGTGTATTTGTATGTTACCATTTGTACATTTAACCATTTTCTTTTTTTCTTTCTTCCCTTCATTATTTTACATATAAATTGTTGAATGTAAATGCTGCAATTTAGCTTTTAGGTAAGAGAATGCTCAAGGGAACTGTGAGTAAATTTGAAGAGTAAGTAACATCACCAGTGGAGGATATAAATGACTGTTGAAACTATCTCCTCACTGGAGGCAGAAGTGAGAAATTCTGCACTTCTATGAAGAAGAACAGAGTTCTATTAAGCTTTGTGTTGACAAAGTTCAAATACGCCTAGAAGGATGCGTGTGGAAGTCAGTAGCCAAAGGAGGAGACTGCTGGTTATTGGCTCATAGCCTCTCAACTCTAACTCCACCTGTGCTGCCCTAATCTGGGCTTCCCTGGTGGCTCAGATGGCAAAGAATCCATCTGCAACGCGGGAGACCTGGGTTCAATCCCTGGGCTGGGAAGATCCCCTGGAGAAGAGAATGCCTACCCACTCCGGTATCCTTCCCTGGAGAATTCCATGGATAATTCACAAAAAGTTGGACACAACTGAGCGACTTTCACTTTCTTTCACTTTTTGCCCTAATGTGGACTGTGTAAACACATCTCTGTTGCCATCTGGTGCTGTTATGTTTTGTTGGTAGAGTGTAGGAGGGCTACTGCAAGGTATAGCAGAGGAAAGCACATTCCTTCTTCATTCCTCCTTGTCCTTCTTGCTCCTGTGGCTTGACATCTGTGGCGTGTGGACGATCCCCCGCAGTGGCATCACTGTCCAGTGGGAGCTTCCCACTGAGTTTCCCGGTGAATAGGCAGCTTGCTTGCCAACAGTATGTGGAAGACTCAGTGGCACCCACCTTCCCATAGGTCTTGCCAGATCCTATTAGGGCTTTCCTGGCTCACTGCTTGGCAGCCCTGGTGAATGGCAGCTCATAAAACTTCACCATCCAGTGGACCAGTCTCTCTCTCTCCAACAAGGTCTAGATCTCAGCCCTCAGAGGAGGGTAACCCTTTCCCAAGTTTATTCCTCCCTTGAGTATTCTTGCTCAGCCCTAGAAGGCATAGCTGCTCCTTATGCTTTCTATTCCTGTGTTCTTTAGCATTTAACTTACCCCTTTGCATTTCCCTGGGACAGAAGCCGCCTACAATGTGGGAGACCTGGGTTTGATTCCTAGATTGGGAAAATCCCCTGGAGAAGGGAAGAGTTACCCACTCCAGTATTCTGTCCTGGAGAATTCCATGGACTATACAGTCCATGGGGTCGCAAAAGTAGGACACAACTGAGCAACTTTCACTTTTGTAGTTAATTATCTTTTACTACTTAATAATTATTTAATATGAAATTTTCCCTATTCATATTACCAGTGTAATTTCTATCTCTTCATTAGACATTGACATAATTCCCTTCAGGAAGGAATCCACTTTAGAAAAGTTCTAAGTTTTCCCACAAATGAATTCAAAGTATTTCCAAAATTCTTGGTATTCAGTCTCTCAGTCATGTCCAACTCTGTGTGGACCCCATGGATTGTAGCACACCAGGCCTTCCTGTCCTTTACCATTTTCCAGAGCTTACTCAAACTCACGTCCATTGAGTCGGTGATGCCATCCAACCATCTCATCCTCAATCATCTCCTTCTCCTCCTGACTTCAATCTTTCCCAGCATCAAGGTCTTTTCTAATGAGTTGGCTCTTCGTAGCAAGTGGCCAAAGTATTGGAGCTTCAGTTTCAGGATCAGTCCTTCCAGTGAATATTCAGGGTTGATTTCCAAAATTACAGCACCTAGGATCTTTCACCTAGGAGATACTCAATAATTGAATATTTGCCAGTTAAAATTGTAAAATTTGCCTTTTCCAAGATGGGGAGAAATTGGAAGCTTCATATACTGCTGGTGAGGTTATAAAATAGCACAGTCACTTTGGAAAACAGTCTGGCAGTTTCTCAAAATGTTAAACATACAGTTACCGTGTGATCCAGAAATTCCACTTTTAGGTATATTCCCAAGAGAAATGAAAACATATGCCACCCAAAAACTTATCTACAAATGTTCATAGCAATATTATTCATACTAGCCAAAAAAAGTAGAAACCATCCAGATAGTCGTCAATTGATGAATGTGTAAATAAAACATGGTTTATGCATACAACAGAACATTATTTAGACATAGAAGACAATGATGTATTTACGTATGTCATAACATGACTAAAACTTGACAATGTTATGCTAAGTGAGAGAAACCAGAGCCAGTCATAAAATACCACATTTTGTATGATTTCATTCATGTGAAATGTCTAGAACAGACAAATCCATACAGACAGAAAGTTCATTAGCTCTTGCCTCAGGTTGGGGGAGTGGATGGCAGGAATGGAGAGTGATTGCTAATGGATATGGGATTACTTTGGTGGGAGGGGGTGATGAAAATGTTCTAAAATTATATTGTGGTGCTATTTGTTCAATTCTGTGAATATGCTTAAAAAGGTGAACTGTAAGATTTAAATAAATTTAAATGCATGTGAATTATTTCATGAATCTCTTTTGAAAATTTGCCTTTTAAGTGGCTTTCATTCTGCAGCTCTACTTCATGAAATGTATCAAAGTGCAACTGACACTGAATGAATTAACACAATCACAAAAATCTCTATTTTAAAGGGCATATCTGGATACTTATGTTTCATTTTATTTGCTTTTAATAAAAATTGTTTTGAGAAACATCTGAGAGAACAATGGATGACTTTTTTTCAGCTGTTTTATAATAGGCTAACTGTTTCATCAGAGGGCCTGAAGGGTATGCTTTATGACTGTGATTTCATGCGTAATGACTCTGAATCCATGTCACAGCCCAGCTCATGAAAGGTAACAAGCAGGAAATGTGATGGGAAATGCCACAGGGTGTCCTTCTGGCTCTACGTCTACAAATAAAGGCCAGTGTGTCAGAAGGCACCTCCACCACCCTGGGCCTCCCTTATCTGTTATAAAAATACGAGTGTTGAAAGAGATGGTCTCTGAGGGTCTTCGTGTCTCTGACATTCTGGATGTATGAGATGATCATGTAATTGTTAATTAATACTCATATATCAAGGATGGGAGGCAAAGGCAAATCTGGGTGAAATCTAAGCAAATTTGGCACTGGAAGTAAATTTTTGATGTTGAACACTGAAATGTAATGGCCTAAATGACCATCAGATATGCCTGGGAGCACAGTCTCTCCAAGGTCATCAATGCTACTATTCTTTAGGGAATCAGTCAAATAGCACACTAGAGGCTAGATGGGAATTAAAATTAACCTGACTCTTCAGAATGAAAACCTTTGAAGGAGGGTACAAAATTACTTATTATAGTTAGATGCTGTATTTATTTGCTGTTTTCCCTAGGAAAATTGACTTTTTTAAATGAAGGCTTCTGTAGTTATTGCTGGTGGGAAAAAAATGGGCAATTTAGAAATAATTAAATCCTCTATATAGGTTTCTTTCATATAACTCATCTATCCTTTTGCTCTCTGAGGATCTTGCAAAGCAATGCACCTTAGGAAAAATACAGGGGAACACAACTCTTTTTTTCTCATCTTTCTTTTTGTGTGCAATAAAAGAGTACCCACAGGAGCTTTCCATCATAGCTCCAAATGTATAAGCTAAATCTAATTGCCACTTACATTAGCTAATCTCACATTTAAATCATGTTGACGGCATCTTATCAAGACTTCGAAAATTGCTTAAGCATTATCTGTTTACTTGAATGAATTGTAAGCTAGACATTGCTCGAGGAATTTTTTAAAATTCAAGTTTATTCCCTCAAATTTCACCTCATTTCTTGTAAATTGGTCAGCTGTTCAGTGGATGAAAATCTTCTACCCACAGAATAAAAAAGGAAACTAGACATTTACCCTTTATCTGAGTAACATAAAGTATAAATGAATATAAAGTGAATAAAACCATAAAATATAAATAGATATTTTAATAAAATGAATATATAAGTACATGTAGACTATTTGACACAGGGACAGAATATGAGATGCATTAGACAGATTATAAAATATTAAATTCAAGTGAATATCTATTTAAAATTAAAAAAGAAATTGTTAAAGTAGAAACATCTAAAAAGTGGTAAAGAGCATGTTACAAAATCCAGAAGTGTATAATACTTGTATTAATTAACTGCCTGATACATTTCCATTAATACAATACTTGTACTCCTACAGCTTTAGCTTGCCCCATCTTATAGCAATGATTTTTTTTTCCAAAATATCTAATTAAGAAACATTTTTGTCCATTTATGTCCTGTTTGATATTTCACTAATATTATGGGATCATGATTTTTCTGAAAAAAGTCATTATCCATCGTTGAATGGAGTAGTGCTTATCATAAGTCATAATGGGAGATGAGTGGCAGTGTTAGCTGCTCAGTTGTTTCCCATTCTTTGAGACCCCATAGACTGTAGGCTCCTCTGTTCATGGTATTCTCCAGGCGAGAATACTGGAGTGGGTTGCACTCCCTTCTCCCGGGCATCTTCCCAACCCAGGGATCAAACCCAGGTCTCTTGCATTGCAGATGGATCCTTTACTGTCTGAGCCAGCAGGGAAACCAAGAGTACGTATCAAAATCAACGACCAGCTATGGCTGATCTTCATGTCCTTCTGTTGACTAACTGACATTTTCTTTTCTGTCCTTTTCATCTTCCTGCTGCTTTTTCACTTCTTGCTTGAGAAGGTCCTAGTCTTATCAACATTTTTATGTCTTCTGTCTCCACTTTTATGAACTATATTCTTGGTTGTGCTTAGTCGCTCAGTCATATCTGACTCTTTGTGACCCCATGTAGCCTGCCAGGCCCCTCTGTCCATGGGAATTCTCCAGTCAAGGATACTGGAGTGGGTTGTCACACCCTCCTCTAGGGGATCTTCCCAAGCCAGGGATCAAACCCAGGTCTCCCACATTGCAGGAGGATTCTTTACCGTCTAAGCCACCAGGGAAGCTGGTATACTCACTCTTATAGTTAATACTGTACACATTGACTTATTACTGAATGTTAGGGGTTTGGCCACTTGAATACTTCCCTCTTCCGGTTTTTTTAATCACACCTGCCATTTGGGGTGTGCCACGTCATCTGGAACCACAGGATTTTATCAGGACAACATGCATCTGAAATGCTAAAATAATCCAATAACCTGGCAAGCAAAAAAACATGTCACACACAGTTTATAGAAGCCATTCCAACACCAGGGTAGCTGGCAGCAACTTAGCTCTCCCTGTATATTACTTTCCTATGACTGCTGTAACAAGTTACCACACGCGTGGTGGCTGAGAACACACACATATTCCCTTATGGTTCCAGAGGTCAGAAATGTGAAATCAGTTTCATGGGTCAAGATCAAGCAGGCCACCCTCCCTCAAGAGGCTGTAGGGGAGAATTCATTTCCTTGCTTTTCCAGCATCCCTTGGCTTGTGAAACCTTTTCTCCATCTTCAAAACCAGCAGTGTAGCCTCTTGCTTCCGTGGCCATTTTGCCTTCTTTTTGTGTCAAATCTTCCTCTGCCTCCTTTTTATAGGTTCACTTGTGATTGCTTTTAGGACCTTCTCATACAGTCTCCCTGCCTCAAAATTCTTAATCATATCTTCAGTCTTCTTTGTCATATAAGGTAACATTCACAGGCTCCAGGAGATAGGATCTAGGCATCTCTGGGGGCCACTGTACAGCCCACCACACTATCTAAGTTTTATACATGTAACCTGTATGAATCACACATAACCCAAACTAGGTGAATATCCAATTCAAACTCCCATCAGCTTAATTCCAAGTGTCCATGGCCACTTAACCATCATAATCTGAAAGGAAACATGACCCAAAATTTAGAGCAGAAAGAGCAGTCTCAATTAATTGAAGTTAGAATATATTATTTTTGTGATTTTTATAAAATCTAGGACTTTATATCAACTCAATCATCACAACTCTTAGGTTTTATAGATGAAGTACTTTAGTTTCAAAGACAGTACAAGTGCCCCAAACAGGAACTTAAAATAGGAGCATGCGCATGAGGGACCCTCTGACTAAAGCTGCAGCAGCTGCAGGTAAATCCTTCTCTAATACTATTTACCTCTCCCAGCATTGTGTTTTTGTGTTCTTGGTAGTAAATAAGAGAGACTATATTTGTAGTCAAAGGTATCTCTATGCAGATTTTCTAGTACTATCTTGTTTTGGTTTGTTCATTTTTTAAAATTGAGGTAAAATTCACATAACCTACAGTTCAGTACATTTCAGTCCACTCACAGCGCTATGTAAATGTCACTTCTGCACACATGTTTAGTTCCTTCAGTCATGTCCGACTCTTTGTGATCCCATGGACTGTAGCCTGCCAGGCTCCTCTGTCCTGAGATTCTCCAAGCAAGAATACTGGAGTAGGTGGCCATGCCCTCCAGGGGATCTTCCTGACCCAGGAATCAAACCCACATCTCTTATGTCTCCTGCATTGGCAGGCGAATTCATTACCACTAGCTCTACCTGGGAAGCCCAAACATCACCTCTCTAGTTTCAAAATATTTTCATCACCTCAAAAGAAAATGACTTCTTTAAGAAGTCATTTTCCATTTTCCACTGGAAACCACTAACCTGTTTTCCACCTCTGTGGATTTACCTATTCGGATATTCTATATAAATGGAATCATATACCATGTGACATTTTGTGTTTGAGTTCTTTCACTTAGCATAAAGTTTTCAAGGTTCATCATGCTGTCTCATGTATCAGTTCAGTTCAGTTGCTCAGTCATGTCTGACAGTTTGCTACCCCATGGACTGCAGCACGACGGGCTTCTTCCCTGTACATCACCAACTCTCAGAGCTTGCTCAAACTCATGTCCATTGAGTTAGTGATGTCATCCAACCATCTCATCCTCTGTCATCCCCTTTTCCTCCTGCCTTCAGTCTTACCTAGCATCAGGGTCTTTTCCAATGAGTCAGTTCTTTGCATCAGGTGGCCAAAGTATTGGAGCCTCAGCTTCAGCATCAGAACTTCCAATGAATATTGATTTCCTTTAGGATTGACTGGTTTGATCTCCTTGCAGTCCAAGGAACTCTCAAGAGTCTTCGCCAACACAATAGTTCAAAAGCATCAATTCTTTGGCACTCAGCTTTCTTTATTGTCCAGCTCTCACATCCATACATGACTACTGGTAAAACCATAGCTTTGACTAGATGGACCTTTGTTGGCAAAGTAATGTCTCCACTTTTTAATATGCTGTCTAGGTTAGTCATAGCTTTTCTTCCAAGGAACAAGCATCTTTTAATTTCATGGCTGCAGTCACAATATGCAGTGATATTGGAGGCCAGGCAAATAAAGTCTGTCACTGTTTCCATTTTTTTCCCCCTTCTATTTGCCATGAATGATGGAACCACATTCCCTGATCATAGTTTTTGAATGTTGGGTTTTAAGCCAGCTTTTTCACTCTCCTCTTTCACCTGCATCAAGAGGCTCTTTATTTTCTCTTCACTTTCTTCCATAAGGGTGGTATCATCTGCATATCTGAGGTTACTGATATTTCTCCCAGCAATCTTGATTCCAGCTTGTGTTTCATCCAGCCTGGCATTTTGCATGATATACTCTGCATAGAAGTTAAGTAAGTAGGGTGACAATATACAGCCTTGATGTACTCCTTTCCCAATTTGGAACCAGTCTGTTCCATTTCTGGTTCTAACTGTTGCCTCTTGACTGCATACAGATATCTCAGGAGAAGGTAAGGTGGCCTGGTATTCCCGTCTCTTGAAGAATTTTCCAGTTTTTTGTGATCCACACAAAGGCTTTGACATAGTCAATAAAGCAGAAATAGATGTTTTTCTGGAACTCTCTTGCTTTTTCAATGATCCAGCAGACGTTGGCAGTTTGACCCCTGGTTCCTCTGCCTTTTCTAAATCCATCTTGAAAATCTGGAAGTTCTCAATTCACATACTGTTGAAGCCTGGCTTGGAGAATTTTCAGTATTACTTTTCTAGCATGTGAGATGAATGCATTTGTGCAGGAGTTTGAAATATTTGGCATTGCCTTTCTTTGGGATTGGAATGAAAACTGACCTTTTCCAGTCCTGTGGCCACTGCTGAGTTTTCCAAATTTATTGGCATATTGAGTGCAGCACTTTCACAGCATCATCTTTTAGGATTCAAAATGACTCAACTGGAATTCCATCACTTCCACTAGCTTTGTTTGTAGTGATTCTTCCTAAGTCCCAATTGACTTCGCACTCCAGGATGTCTGGCTCTAGGTGAGTGATCACACCATCATGGTTATCTGGGTCATTAAGATCTTTTCTGTATAGTTCTGTGTTTTCTTGACACCTCTTCTTAATGTCTTCTGCTTCTGTTAGGTCCATACCATTTCTGTCCTTTATTGTGCCCATCTTTGCATGAAATGTTCCCTTGGTATCTCTAATTTTCTTGAAGAGATCTCCTCTTTTCCATTCTATTGTTTTCCTCTATTTCTTTGCAATGATCACTGAGGAAGGCTTTCTTACCTCTCCTTGTTATTCTTTGGAACTCTGCATTCAGATGGATATATTTTTCCTTTCTCCTTTGCCTTCAGCTTCTCTTCTTTTCTCAGCTATTTGTAAGGCCTCCTCAGACAACCATTTTGCCTTTTTGCATTTCTTTTTCTTGGGGATGGTCTTGATCTCCGCTTCCTGTACAATGTCATGAACCCCCGTCCACAGGTTTTCAGGCACTCTATCAGATCTAATCCCTGGAATCTGTTTGCCATTTGTATAATTGTAAGGGATTTGATTTAGATCATACCTGAATGGTCTAGTGGTTTTCCCTACTTTCTTCAATTTAAGTCTGAATTTGGTAATAAGGAGTTGATAATCTGAACCACAGTCAGCTCCTGGTCTTGTTTTTGCTGATTGTATAGAGCTTCTCCTGGAGAATGCAATGGCACCCCACTCCAGTACACTTGCCTGGAAAATCCCATTGATGGAGGAGCCTGGTGGGCTGCAGTCCATGGGGTCGCTAGGAGTTGGACACGACTGAGCAACTTCACTTTCTCTTTTCACTTTCATGCATTGGAGAAGGAAATGGCAACCCACTCCAGTGTTCTTGCCTGGAGAATCCCAGGGATGGGGGAGCCTGGTGTGCTGCCATCTCTGGGGTCACACAGAGTCGGACATGACTGAAGTGACTTAGCATAGCATAGCACAGCATAGCATAGAGCTTCTCCATCTTCAGCTGCAAAGAATATAATCAATCTGAGTATTGACCATCTGGTGATGTCCATGTGTAGAGTCTTCTCTTGTGTTGTTGGAAGAGGGTGTTTGCTATGACCAGCATGTTCTCTTGGTAAAACTCTGTTAGCCTTTGCCTTACTTCATTTTGTACTCCAAGGTCAAACTTGCCTGTTACTCCAGGTATCTCTTGACTTCCTACTTTGGCATTCCAGTCTCCTATGATGAAAAGGACATCTTTTTTGGTGTTAGTTCTAGAATGTCTTATAGGTCTTCATAGAACCATTCAACTTCAGCTTCTTCAGCATTAGACGTTGGGGCATAGACTTGGATTTGTGATACTGAATGGTTTGCCTTGGAGACGAACAGAGATCATTCTGCCATTTTTGAAATTGCTTCCAAGTACTGCATTTCAGACTTTTATTGACTATGATGGCTACTCCATTTCATCTAAGGGATTCTTCCCCACAGTAGTAGATGATATAATGGTCATCTGAATTAAATTCACCCATTCTTGTCCATTTTAGTTCATTGATTTCTAACATATCGATGTTCACTCTTGCCATCTCCTGTTTGACCACTTCCAATTTACCTTGATTCATGGACTTAATATTCCAGGTTCCTATGCAATATTGTTCTTTACAGCACTGGACTTTACTTCCATCACCAGTCACATCCACAACTGGGCGTTATTTTCACTTTGGCTCCATCTCTTCATTCTTTCTGGAGTTATTTCTCCACTATTCTCCAGTGGCGTATTGGGTACCTACTGACCTGGTGAGTTCATCTTTCAGTGTCATATCTTTTGCCTTTTCATACTGTTCATGGGGTTCTAAAGGCAAGAATACTGAAGTGGTTTGCCATTCTCTTCTCCAGTGGACCATGTTTTGTCAGAACTCTCCACTATGACTCATCCATCTTGGCTGGCCCTACACGGCATGGCTCATAGTTTAATTGAGTTAGACAAGGCTGTGGTTCATGTGATCAGTTTGGTTAGTTTTCTGTGATTGTGGTTTTCATTCTTTCTGCCCTCTGATGGTTAAGGGTAAGATGCTTCTTGAAGCTTCCTGATGGGAGAGACTGACTGTTTATCTTGTATCACTTCAATCTTTTTTATGGCTGAATAACTTTTCATTGCATGAATAGAATACATGTGTTTATCCATTCATCAGACACTTGAATCATTTCCACTTTTTAGCTACTATGAATAATGCTGTTACGAACATTTGTAAGCATTCTGCACCCAATACCATCCTGTATGTGTTTTCCCTATACCATTGTGTAATTCTACACCAGTTGGACTGATTGATTTATCTTATAATTGAATTCTGACCCTCTCTACCCAGAGATATCATTAGATTCCACAACTTAAGGGTTCAGTCCTACAAGATTGCCCCACAACTTCAGATGCCAGTTTCAAGCCCAGGTTGCAACCTGTGCTTCTGACTACAGATAAAAGCTTCCAACTACCTCTCCTTAGTTCAATTAATTTGCTAGAGTGGTTCACAGAACTCAAAGAAGCAGTTTACTTACCTTGACCAGCTTATCACAAAAGAATATAGCTCAGGGGACTTCCCTGGTGATCCAATGGCTAAGACTTTTTGCTCCCAAAGTCGGAGGCCCAAGTTTGATTCCTGATCACGGAACTAGATATCACATGCCACAATGAAGAGTTCACATACCACAACTAAAGATCCTGCATGCCTCAACTAAGACCCAGTGCAGCTAATTAAATAAGTAAAGTTTTAAAAGTACATAGCTCAGGAACAGCAGGATGGGAGAGACATGAAGGACAAGTGCTGGGAAGGGGCAGAGGCTCCCCAAATCTCCATGCGCTCACCAACCTGGAAGTTCTCCAAAATACCTCATTTTGGGTTTTTATGGTGACTTCATTACATAGGTGCCTTCCCAGAAGGTGCAGTTGATAAAGAATCTGCCAGCCAATGTAGGAAACTCCTGTTCGATCCCTGGGTTGAGAAGATCCCCTGAAGCAGGAAATACCAACCCACCCCCGTATTGCCTGGAAAATCCCATGGACAGAGGACCTGGTGGGTTAGAGTTCACGAGGTCACAAAGAGTCAGACACAACCAGCACACACGCATGCACACATTACACAGACATGACTGTCACTGGCCACTTATTGACTCAACTTCCAGCCCCTCTCCTCCACCAGTTGGTCAGGGGGTGGGCCTGAAGGTTCCAACCCTCTTAACAGATGATCTGTTTTCCTGCCAACATGCCCTGGTCATCAGGAGATTTCCAAAAGTCACTTTAAGACTCCTCATGTAAGAAATTTCAAAGGTTTTAGGAGCTGTGATCCACAAATGGGGTGAAAACCAAATATATATTTCTTATTATAAATCACAATATCACACTCAAGTAGAAGTTTTTGTTTGAACACCTGTGTTCAATTCATTCGGTAGAATTGCTGGTTCAATAATAATTTTAAGTTTAATTTTGAGGAACTCCCAGGGGTTTTTGCAATTTAAACTTTGTCACTAAGTGAAGAATAAAAAGCAATTTTCTTAACATGGTCATGTAGAGTTATTTTGAGGGGAGACTGGCTAAGAAAGTCAAAGAAGAGAAAATGAAACATCCTAGATCAGCTTCTCAGTGGCTTTTGATCCTGGCTGCACATTGGAATCACCTGGGTAAGTTTTTTCCACTGGCAACTAAATGTCAAGGGAAAACTTGACTGAAAGAGATTAAAAAAAAAAAAAAAAAACCTGGAAAAAAAAAAAGGTGACTCCACCAAACATCTCCCCTAAAATGTTTGAGTGGAGTTGCACCAGCCAGACAAAGCCGTGATAGCTGGTAGTCCTGAGATGGAGTCCTGCCCTAACCCATATGTAATATCTTCTCCAGCCCTGGGAAGACTAGACATGAGACAGTCCTGAAGAAAAGTGAAATGACTAAGAATCATTTGAATTGCCCATACTTGTCAGCAAGCCATTTGAATTAAAATGACAGTTGCTGAATTAAAACTGAATTAAAACATCCCTGTTGGAGATCTTACAATAATAGGGGCCATGAGATGGAAACAGGTGGTAGGAGGCACTTACCAAAAGGAAAGCAGAGAGGTCAAAGACAGCCATGTTACCACACTGGGACTCTTGTAGTAGGATATTGCTGAATATATGCCTAATAACCATTTGTCCACTTTCCTGGCTCAGTAACCCTATATAGCAATCTGCCAGCCACAGGAAATAAATTATGAAATATGTAAGTCAGCACTTTCTAAGCTATGGAATATGATACACTTGTGAGTCATAAAGTCAATTTTGTGAGTCAAACCAACAACAACAAATTGTATTTTTTAAAATAAAAGATATCAACAAATGTTAACCTCAAGTTTTGTGAGTTAAACTAATAATACATTAAATATACTCAAGAATTTAGATGCATCTTACTTTTTAAAAAATAAAATCATGTATTTTAGACTTTAGGATATAAAGTCACTTAAATAAAGACAAGAATCACACTTTTTCAGGGCCTTTACTATATAATAAAGTCAACAGAAAAGTGAACCCTTGAAAAGAATGGCTAAATCCATTAATCAGTAAATGTCCATAGAGTAAATCTGTAGAGTACAACAAATATTGTGTTTCATATATATTGTGGAAATTTTTTTCCCCAACCCAAACTATTTATAGGAAAGTAAGCTATCTATGTTTTCTATCTTGAACACTTGGAGCATATTTAAAACAATAATAATAATAGCAATAGCTAATCTTTATTAAAAAGCAGAGACAATACTTTGCCAACAAAGGTCTGTCTAGTCAAAGCTATGGTTTTTCCAGTGGTCATGTATAGATGTGAGAGTTGGACTATAAAGAAAGCTGAGCACCAAAGAATTAACGCTTTTGAGCTGTGGTGTTGGAGAAGACTCTTGAGAGTCCCTCAGACTGCAAGATCAAACCAGTCCATCCTAAAGGAAATCAGTCCTGAATATTCATTGGAAGAGCTGATGCTGAAGCTGAAACTGCAATACTTTGGCCACCTGAGGCGAAGAACTGACTCATCTGAAAAAACTCTGATGCTAGGAAAGATTGAAGGCGGGAGGAGAAGGGGACGACAGAGGATGAGATGGTTGGATGGTATCACCAACTCAATGACCATGAGTCTGAGTAAATTCCAGGAGTTGGTGATGGACAGGGAGGCCTGGCATGCCGCAGTCCCTGGGGTCACAAAGAGTCGGACACAACTGAGCAACTGAACTGAACTCTTTGTTGAAAATTCTCTTTGCCAGACACTGTTCCAAGCATTTTGATTACATTAGCTCATTTACTCCTAACAACTATTGTGTTTTAAAGATAAAGAACTTTTATGCTCAAAGACATTAAATAACCCCCATATGTTTAAAAATAAACTTCTATATAACTCATAGACCCAAGAAATGATAGAAATTAGAATACATCTTAAACTGACATAATAAAAATAAACATCAAAATTCACAGGAGGTACTAAAGCTGTGCTTAAAGGATAATTTATAGCTTTTTATGCACACAGAAGAAAATACAAAAATCTGATAATCGATGATCTAAAGCATTAATTCCACAAAGTTGAAAGAACAGTAAATTAAAGCAAAGAAACAGAGTAAAAGAAATAAAGATGCGAACACAAGGCAAAGAAACACACACACAATAGAGAAGTCAGCAAAGCCTAGGACTGTTTCTTTACAAGGGGATACATAATTTGCCTAAATAACAGAGGGAGATACCAGCCCAAAGCTCCTTGGCTCCCTAAGCAAAGCTTTCAGGCTGTGGTCTAAAGAGCAACCCATAGCCACCATCTGGTCCTGAAGCCCTTGAAGCACATGATCTTAATAAAAGCAACTTTGTTTATAGACGATGGAGCCAGAAATATAAGTGAAATCGGCTTTTATAAATGCACTCAACAGTGAAATCATTCTTGTTGCAACATATTGGCTAAGTTTTTGTCGTCCACATCTTTTCTATGTTAGAGTAACTCTCAAGTTATTATTTTATAGGGAAAATACTGAAAAAATAGTAAATTGCTGCTTATGTGAAATAATATTTCATTTTACACTGAACAAGAAACAATCTGATTACTATTTTATACTAAAAGTAGAAGAATTTTGTTAAATAACATTCTCCATGAGATTAATAGAGTTACTTGGAAAAGTCTTAAAGTTACTGTGAAGATCCTAGGTGGCAGGAATTGTATACACTTACCTGAAACACTCCCCAAACTCCTCGTGTTAATACTCTGCACTCTGTGATATTTCACAAACATTAATTCAAAGATTTACTGCCCTGGTTCCTCCATTTTACCTAGGGTGTTTACACACCCATTTGAGCCATAAATCTCTGTGGATCTTGGAGTATGGTATCAAGATCAGCAGCAGCGCGGGCGGCACCTGGATTTGTTAAATATGAAAATTCTCAGGCTGCCTCCCACACCTACTGAGTCAGTCTCTCCAGATGGAGCCCTGCAATGGGGCTTAACAAGCCCTCCAGGTGATTCTAATGCATGCTAGTGTTTGAGAACGACTGCTCAGAGTTGAAAAAGTCTTCCAGAAGCATCTCAAAATGTCACCTGCAGTAGTAGCTTTAGGCAACTCATAGGGTTCAGCAATCCACAGGTGTTGGAAGTTTTTGCAGAGTTTGGCTCTGATAAAGCAGGAGATGGATTATCAGAGGAGGAGCTTCCGTAGCTCTCAAAAGAAGACAGGTTCTACACTGCGAAAAGCAGCTGTAAACAGCACTTCCCAGCATACTGCGAGAAATGACAGATTTAATGGGTTTATAACACCAAGAAATACTTGCCTGACTATTTGATCATGCACCAGAGTATAGTTGTCCCACCCCTGAAAAAAGGTCATTACCAGAAAAACAGAAGTGAAGAAGTCAGCTAAAAAAAAAAAACAACCACGATTTCAAGGACAGCCAATTAAAAAATGACTCAATAGAATAAAAATAAGAAGCACCAGCACTTTATCACCAATTATGCTAAGGTGACAGTGGCTGTATTTACTCATCTACACTTTCCCCTGCCTTATTCCTGCCTCTATTTTGAGAAGAAAATGAAGAAAAATGTTTCCCCTGAGTTTCCCCAAGATCACACTTTTTCAACTTAAAAAAAAAAAAAAAAAAGTGGTCACAGTAGCCAGGAGAGTCTCCTGGGAGTTTAGGAACATTAATCTCTTAACAAAGAACAGAACCCTTGCCTTTCCAGCTATGTTTTCTTGTTGTTCCTTTTTATTTTTTTTAACATACTTTCTTCCTTCCAAAGCAGACAAGAGATTAAACTGAAGTTCTGAGTGAAACTGCAATGATCATTGGTAAGGGAGAGGATAAAGAAACGTGAGCACACTTCACACTTCTCTCTCCTTTTTACCTGATTTCTCACACTGTGTCCAGGTGATAGCACCACCAAGTAGAGTTTGCTATAGGTCAAGGCTCTGGCTACCCTTGGGGGGACAGAAGAGCATTGAGCTGGGGGTATAGCAGCCTTCTCTCCTGTCTCCCCAATATCAAGGCACAGGTGCAAACTCTGCCTTTTCTAGAAAAACATCTCTTTTTACAGTTGTTTCTTCTACTTATTAAACTATAAACATTTGATAAATGGTCATTTTAACAAAAGAATCCAAAGATGCACCTATAATATCAGTAATGTTTAAATAAATCTGTAATGAACATTTGTGGGGAAATCTTCTGTTGTGTGAATTTAGGTGGGATCAGATTCAAAGAGCAAGACAAAGGATTTACACATCCCATCTCCCCACCTCCCCACCCTCCTATCCTCCCATGCTCAGGCTGTACCAACACCCCTACTGGGACTATTACATCTAAAGGAAGTGATACAAGAGTCCATGGCCAGTTGGCAGCAGTGGAGGTGAAAGTCTGAGCAGTGAATTTGCTAGTAGGAACACGCGAAGCCACGTTACTTAGTGGTGTGACCTCTACTGTGACCTCCTGTACCAAGGCCCTGCCAAATTCCCAAGCCTCGTGCTTCAGTCTTAATCTTCCAACCAGTTCTGTGAGCGCCTTTCAGCCCATACTTTGGAATATTCTCAATAGTGCAAACATTTTCTCTTTAAGGGTAGATTTGACTTTTGAAACAGCCAGAAGACATTTGGAAACAAGCGATGATACTAATTCATACTATATATGGACAAACACATTCATACACACAAATGAGATATGATTATAAAGTTTTGACATTTTCCTGCCTGAAAAAGACAAAGAAAATGATGCCAAAAATGTTTTGAGCAACGGAAACATTGTTAAAATGAGTGCATTTTAACACTTCTTAATATCACTCTTTAAAAGATGGAACTAATTTGAATGTTTATTCTTGTATTTGTAAATTAAAATCATCTCATTACTGCCTGCTTAGTGTGCTACTCATCTCCACCCAGACACAACAGGACCTCACATAGACCCTAGAAATACTACATAATTGATATGACAAAGCTAGGCTTCCAGATACATAATTTAATTACCTTAAACCTAGAAAATAACAACTCTGCTCTATTCTGCCTAGTATTATACTCCTTACACTGTAATAAAGCAAATTAGCTTTGTCCTGATGGTTTGTTTACCTACCTAAATACACTATTTAGAATAGCATTTTTATGATGATCTTCAATAGAAGCAAATGTTTGAGTTATCTTGTTTTAAATTACTGTGCACTTTTGATACTCTTATCTATCTGTTTCTAGTAGGAGGTGCTGAGCCGTATTTGTCTTTTTAGTTCTATGCCATGAACTGGACACTGAGTTTTTATTTTCTCCTGTGAGTTTTCTGATTTTATTGAGATATGTTTCACATACCATACAGTTCACCCATTGAAGGGTAAAATTCAATGGTTTTTAATATATTTCCAGTTGTTCACCCAACACAGCTGTGATTTAAGAGGCATCAGCCAAAAGAAGAGGGACAGAAGAGGAACTCCTTCTCAAATTACGTACAAATCCATACTGTGATTATTTTGCCTGATACACCCAAAGCATGTACCTTTGGGGTAGCAAATTCATCCACCCTCCACAGAAATGGCAGGAGGTGAGAGGGAAAGGAAAGGAAAGTAATTTATTTATGGTAGCTGGTCCAATCTTACTATAAGGCTCTACCCTATGGGCACTAAGAAAGTCAGGATTTGCCCAGTAATCCTGGACAAATATAAAATTTAAATATATCAGATGCCTTCTTATCTGACATAATCAAGACTGATATTTGATTTAAAAGTCAAGTGAGGAATCATGAAATATTTAACAAATAGCTATCATAATTATTTCCATTTAAACCATATATATTTAATAAAATGAGTCCCTTTAGCCTGTCAAGATGATATATGCTTTTTTATCACATAGTCCTTCCACTTTTTCATTATAATATTGATTCTGTCTGAAACTTAATATTAACAGTGAAATGTAGGGCATCATTGGCTACTGTTAGTTCTGAATTTGATTCTCTTTGCTTCTTTTTTCCCAAACAGATCAATTAGCTTAATTCAGAGAATATATGATTTCTTCATTATTCATGTCACTATGATCTGAATGTTTGTGTCCCCCAACAAAATATATATGTTGAAACCCTAATTTCAATGTGATTGTATTAGGAGATGGGCCTTTGGGAAGGAATTAACTTGGGAAGTCTCCACCCTCATGAATGGCATCAGTGCCCTTATAAGAAGAGGCAACAAGCTACTTTCTTTTTGCCATGTAAGGACACAGCAAGCAGCTGGCAGTCTGCAAGCCTGAAAGTGGGACCTCACCAGATAGCAAAGCTGCCAGCACCTTGACCTTGGACTTCCCAGCCTCCAGAACTATGAGAAATAAATGTTTGCTCTTTAAGCCACCTGAGTCTATGGCAATTTGTTACCGCAGCCAAATTAAGACAGTTCATAATTTTCTTTTCCAATAAAGCAGCAAATTAAATAATCCATTCTTTTATGCCTTCCTATGAAGTTATCAGTACCTTCAATTGTCTCAGATCAATTACTATATTTATGATTATAGTCGTAAAATTCAAAATTTCCTACAGCAGGAACTGGCAAAATTTTTCTGGGAAAGACCAGACTGTAAATACTTTTGGCCTTGTGGGTCATTTGATCACTGCTGCGATTCCTCACTTCTGCCTGTAAGCAGGCAGCTTCTCTGCCAGGATTCTTTTTTTTTTTTTTTTTAATTTTATTTTTAAACTTTACATAATTGTATTAGTTTTGCAAATATCAAAATGAATCCATCACAGGTATACATGTGCTCCCCATCCTGAACCCTCCTCCCTCCTCCTTCCCCATACCATCCCTCTGGGTCGTCCCAGTGCACTAGCCCCAAGCATCCAGTATCGTGCATTGAACCTGGACTGGCATCTCGTTTCATACATGATATTTTACATGTTTCAATGCCATTCTCCCAAATCTTCCCACCCTCTCCCTCTCCCACAGAGTCCATAAGACTGTTCCATACATCAGCGTCACTTTTGCTGTCTCGTACACAGGGTTATTGTTATCATCTTTCTAAATTCCATATATATGCGTTAGTATACTATATTGGTGTTTTTCCTTCTGGCTTACTTCACTCTGTATAATAGGCTCCAGTTTCATCCACCTCATTAGAACTGATTCAAATGTATTCTTTTTAATGCTCTGCCAGGATTCTATGTGGTAGTGGGTCTCTGCTCTTACAGGCTCCTCACACTACAGTCTCTTCACTCTGAGCTAGCCCACTGAGGTCCCCCAGCCCTTACAGCACCTCTGAGGATGTGGAAAACTTTAGACATGATCCCCTGTACACCAAGCACAGGCCCTGGGGAGCCAGGCACACAGCCTGTCTTCTTCCTCCAGGTTCCTCCAAGGTAACTCCATGATGGTGCTCTCGCACTGCACTGGTCACGGCCCAGAGTGACAAGCTTGTGTTGACTAAGAACCAGAGTCCTTGCCCTACCTCATGCTTTGACAGGGAGCAGAGCACTAGATCAAACATTCTCAGACCGCTCCGTGCCTTTCTGACATTTCTATACTCTCTCCATTTGACTCACAGTTCTAAGATGGAGAAATCAAAGACCTTAAAGAAAAAACAGGAACCATTATCTTATGAAACCAAAAGGGTAAAGCCTCTGCTTGCTCTAATCCAAATCCTTCTTCCTAGAGAAATCAAACCCTCTGGACTCAGAAAGGACAGTCTATGCTCTGAGCTAAGTGAGCTAAGTCGCTTCAGTCATGTCCAACTCTTTGTGACCCCATGGACCCCATGAGCCTCTGTCCATGGGATTCTCCAGGCAAGAATACTAGAGTGGGTTGCCATGCCCTCCTCCAGGAGATCTTCCCCACCCAGGGATCAAACTCAAGTCACTTACATCTCCTGCATTGGCAAGTGGGTTCTTTACCACTAGTGCCCCCTGGGAAGTCTATGATCTAGCCCTATCAAATTTTTCTTTTAATATGTTCCGAGGCTTTAAAGAAATTTGGGAAATTCTTTTTTTCTTGACAAAATCAATACTTTCATGCTGCCAGTGCTATTGAAAAAAATCCTATTGTAACTAAAGGCTGATCTTTGACTTTTTTCTTTGCATTCTTTTGAACTGCGGTGTTGGAGAAGACTCTTGAGAGTCCCTTGGACTGCAAGGAGATCCAACCAGTCCATTCTAAAGGAGATCAGTCCTGGGTGTTCTTTGGAAGGACTGATGCTAAAGCTGAAACTCCAATACTTTGGCCACCTCATGCGAAGAGTTGACTCATTGGAAAAGACTCTGATGCTGGGAGGGATTGGGGGTAGGAGGAGAAGGGGATGACAGAGGATGAGACGGCTGGATGGCATCACCAACTCGACAGACATGAGTTTGAGTGAACTCCGGGAGTTGGTGATGGACAGGGAGGCCTGGCGTGCTGCGATTCATGGGGTCCCAAAGAGTCAGACACGACTGAGCGACTGAACTGAACTCACTCTTAGTTCTAGAATTTCCCATTTTCCCACCCATAGTTACAGAAAGATGTCTCCACCTGACTAGGAATAAGGTCATATACATAGACATTCAAGAGAGGAGAGTACAAAGTATATTTCAAAAAACTTTATCTCTTGTTAACTTTCATTAACTGAAGAGAATAAATGAACAAGTTGGAAGTTTATCTTGTGAAGAAAGATTGAAACAGAAAAGCTCAGAGAACATTCCAGAATGTTTACTCAATACACGAAGTCACTGAGATCATGAATATCTGGATATATAAAATATATATTTTATAAACATATAAAATATTTGGATATATAAAAATATATCCAAAGGAATTTGACATCAGGATCTTGAAGAGATATTTGCACTCCCATGTTCACTGAAACATTAGTCACAGTCCAAGATATGGGAGCCACCCAAGTACCCACCGATGGACAAGTGGATGAAGAAACTGTGGTATATGCATACAATGGAATAGTATTTAGCCTTAAAAAGAAAATCTTGCCACTTGTGACATGGATAAACCTGGAGGACATGATACGAAATAAGCCAGACACAGAAGGATAAATATTTACTACATGATACCACTTATATGAGAAATTTACAAAGGTCAAACTCAAAGGAGGGAGTATAACGGTGATTACCAGGGGATTAGGGGAGGCAAAACAGAGAGGCATTAGTCAAAGGGTACAAAGTTTCAGTTATGCAAGATGGGCAAATCCTAGAGAGCTACTATGTAATGTAGTGCCAGTAGGTAACAATACCATATTCTGTACTTAAATATTTGCTAAGAGGGTAGATCTTATGTTAAATATTCTTATCACACACAAAAAAATAATATTAAATAAAGAGGGCAGGAGGAAACTTTCAGAGGTGATAGAAGTTTATGGCACAGATGTGGCACTTATCTGTGAATGTACACTTATCTCCTAAACCATAAAGTTGTATACATTGAAATTGTATAGCTTTTTTATGTCAATCGTAACTCAACAAAGTAATTTAAAGGAAAGAGAAAAATAAAATGCCACACTTTATAAAATCTAGGATACCTTTCATTTTTGTGCACTAAAAAAAAAAAATGTTTAATGCTACCAATTAAACTGTGACACAGAATCAATTGAAAAATGTATCCTAGTTTCAGAGAAACTGAATCATGGAAATTCTGCTGATACCTGAAGAGGGTGCTGAACAATCAAAGTGCCTAGTTAATAGGAAAGTATAGGCCTGTCTTACAGCAGAATGACTGACCTAAGAAATTCTCAGCAATACAGAGCTACTTTGAAGATATTTTCTGGGAAATGTGCCCAAGCTATAGAAAATTTGATGATCACTATACCCAGTTTGGTTCTGCTTAAAGAATAGCAATCTAATCCCTGCCAATTACCCTTTCTTACCATCTGCATACCCATGACATGCATAAATGATAGAAAAAATTACCTTTCATTAAAATAATACAAATAAAACATAAAAAGAATATAAAAATTTTTAAGACTTCATCATTCTAGACTCTGTCAAAACAAATTGAACAATCAGAAAGCCATAGCATCTAAGTATGAAAAATGTTAGCTGCTTATAATCCCCTATTTATATCTACTATTGCTATTGCTAAGTCACTTCAGTCGTGTCCGACTCTGTGTGACCCCATAGACTGCAGCCCACCCGGCTCCCCCATCCCTAGGATTCTCCAGGCAAGAACACTGGAGTGGGTTGCCATTTCCTTCTCCAATGCATGAAAGTGAAAAGTGAAAGTAAAGTCGCTCAGTCATGTCCGACCCTCAGCGACCCCATGGACTGCAGCCTTCCAGGCTCCTCCATCCATGGGATTTTCCAGGCAAGAGTACTGGAGGATTTAACAAACATTTATACAGTTGGGCTTTTGATTTTGAAAATATTTCACATTGATAATGGGAATATTCTGCATCTTCTGGTTCATACAAGGCTAATCAAAAACATTTTAATGAAATGAGGAATAATTTAGAGATATTTATTTAATAATCTCATTTTATACTGTCAACTAAGGAAAAAAAACAAATAACCTCAGTTTTGACTTAATGATAAAATTTGAAACCAGGAGTCATGGCATGAGTCACTTGATCTAATAGGACAACTTGAAGCCCTATGGCAGCTCTAATACCACCTTCCCAAACTACTGAAAATTACCATGAATATTAATAATGGTGTGAAAATGAAGCCTGGTTTAAATAAGTGCCAGTCAATACAAATAGGGAAAGGAGCATTTATTGTGATGGATGTGTTCACTGAATGCAAAAAGCAAATTATTGAAGACAGAGTGAAAGGGAGAAATCTATAAATATCCAGGGTCCCTGCAGTAGAAGGGGATTAACTACATGGAAATTAAAGAAAAGCTAAAGGAAAACATTGAGTTCACATGTGGAGAAAATATTAAAAGCGTCTCACTGCAGGCAACAAGATTAAGGCAATGCATTTGCAGAGCCAGTTCTAACATTCATTAAACAATTATGAAATGGAACAGTACAGACCCAGAGGCATGGAATATCAGGCTGTTGATGGAAAAATAGAAATGGGCAAATAAAAAGGATCACTCTTATAAGTAAAGCACAAGAAGATTCATCAAAAGCAACAATTTTTTGCAACTTTTGGAAAAGCATTGGTACAAATGAACACTGGCATGCCCTGTGAAAACTGAGAAAGAGAATCCACGGTGTAGTAGCAACATAAAAAAGATCCAAAAGTTAATTCCAAGGAGCACTGGAATCTGGATCGACTGGCCTGGAATAAGAAGAGGAAGTCATCTTGGAAAAGTTACTGGAGAGATGCCATGAAACTCCTCACTTACAATAATTCCCCTGCTTACTCTGTCATATTCATGAAATCTCATTACTTGTGCCTTTAGATAAAGTCATTTAAGATGCTCTATTAAAATATTATTATTATAGGGACCACGTGGAATTATTTCTAGCTGCCACTAGAGCCTTATTTCATGCTGGTCCCATTAAGGGAATGCCTTCTGCCTTGCCTTCCTCACTGATGGACACATTCTTCAGGACTCAGCTTAAGTATCAGCTGCCGAGTGACATTTTCCATATTCCTCCAACTGCCTTGGAAAAACTGCCTTTCTCTCCTCTGTGACTCCTGCACCCTACCAGGCTCTGTGGCACTGAGGTCATCATCTAGAGTTACATATAAACAAGTTCATCTTCCTCAGTAGGCCAAGGTTCCTTCAGAGTTATAGCCATCTTCTTTCGATGTGGCTATTAATACTCTTTAAAAAACCAGACAACAACAAAAAACATGACTGAGTCGAAGATCTCTAACTACTTGGATAGCTAGCCAATCTTTGTAAAGAAATGTAGTGCAGCCCGGATAAGTTATACTGAGTGCAAAGGTCAGCATCATAGTGATGACCCTGAAGTGAGAGGGCAGTACCATGCGGGCAGTAAGCTGTTTCACCAGCTCCTAAAAGGTATTTCATACAAAAACGATGTTCAACATGCATATGAGCACAGCCATGGAGGTGAGGGGATGAAGAGAAAAGGACTCCAATAAGAAAGAAGAGGCACAGGTGGAGGATATGGGGAACCAAAAATAAACGCCCCCCCCACCCGGCCGCTTTCATAGATTTGTTTGGATCAAGGCTACATACCTTGCCTGACAGTGACAGGATTCCACAGGGATAGTGTTGGTGAAGTGGAAAAGTACCAGATCATCAAAGAGAAGACCAGAGTTTTGCATTTGTAATTGGGTACCACTCTGAACCCCAGTTTCCTCATCTGCATCTGTCTGGTATTTGCAAGGATTAAGTCAGAAAATACCAGTGAAATCACTGTAAAAAGTGCTCATGGAATGAACAGTATATTTGTTTTGGTCTTGCTGGAGACAATGTAGGTGAAAAGCAACCTGCTAGTGAAAATAAAACATCTGTAAAGAGACTGAAGGTTAGCTCCACCAATCCAGTTGGCACAAAGCCTACTAAAATTTCCTGAGTATTTTATCAACAACTTTGATGAAATAGGTACAGATATATAACACACAAATATTGACCCTAATGATGGAAAACACTCATTAGCTACTGTGGATTAAACCAAGTGGCACAATAACATAAACAGGGGCAGAGAAGTTAGGTATATTATGACAAGCTAAGGATGAGGATAACATTTCTCAGAAAAAAAGCATTTCATGAAGCATTAGCATTGACTTTAAAACCACCCTGATCAGCTTTTATTCTATTTGATGCAGAACTAAGCTTGCTGACATGAGAAGCTGTTCTACTCAGAAGAAAAAAGGATGTAGATAGAAAAATAAGCACAAGGCAATGAAGAGCTAAGTGTGGGAAATGGTTTAAAAAAAAAATCACAAAACACTAGAACTGGAAGCGACCTTACAAATTGTTACTGAGTCCAAGCTCATACGGCTTGCCACAAACCAAGGGACAAGTTGTTGGGGCAAGGAACAGCAACTTTATTTGGAAAGCCAGCAGACAGAAGATAGTGAACTTGTGTCCCAGAAGAACAGCTTGCCTGAGTTAGAATTCAGGCTTCTTTTATACTGAAAGAGGAGGGGATCAAGTGAAACATTTTCTGGTTCAGGCCAGCCTCTGAAGGAGATGTGTTAATTTCTTTCTCCCTTCAGTCGTTCACAGCTGGACCTGGTGTTCTCTGTGAACCAAATAAAGGTACTTTAGGTTAATGCTTTATTACTTGGGAGGCAGGGTTTCCAGAAATGGGCCAGTATATATAATTTAACCGTATAGACAATGCCCTTTTAGTGATTAACTTGTAATAGAAAACAACGGTTCTTCCCTATTACAAAATCACCTAAGCCAAGATCGTCATGTCAACACTTAGGATTAGTTTGACCAACAGGAGGCATTCAATACTTTTCTGCTGCTGCTGAGTCTGTGACTTGCTCAGGTCCACTTGCCCAACTGTTTACTAGTAATGCCAGAAATTAAAATCCAAATACTCTCATTTCTAACAATACTGGCACTACAAATGCCAGTGGGAAGGACCCTGGGGCAATAATTTAATTGCAAAGAAAGGACTAAGCATCTTGCCTTGAGGTTTTATTTGCTTTATCATGTTTGTTTCAGGTATGGCAGATGAAAGCCTCCCCGAACTACCCTGTGCTATCACTGCTGTTGCCAACACACTGATTATCTCAGGAACCTCTAAGATGTTTTCTGGGCAATGCTTCTCTGTCTGCTTATAGTATGTTGACATCAGTACCACCAAAGGCATTATCTGAAAACACACATTTTATCCCAGATTTCCATCTCTGCATCTATTATAAAGTGCTTGGTTTAGAGATCAAAAGATTAACTTAGTCTCAGGGATGAGAGTAAAACAAGATTTATGTTAAGGAAAGAGGACAGGCAGTTATTCCCACATTGTAGAAGGCAACTAAGGCAAGCAACTGACTTGCTCAAAATCATCCCACCTCTGTGGGATTTCTCCCTAACCTCAATCCTGCAGGCAGATTTTTCTGCTTTAAAGGCTAATAATCTGATATTTATCCCAAATTATCTGCTGCTGCATTTAGATAACTACTACTTTTTACCATTTATAGCTCACTTTGGGATAGTAATTAGCAAGCCCTCTGAAGCTTTGGGGGAAAATATGATAATAGAGGAGCCAAAATATTACCCACAGTTACTTTTGTTGCAATAGGGATGATTATTTTTAAGTTTCTTCTTTCCACAATTAATGGCTTAGTAACTACTCAAATATACTTCCCTTTTAAGTAAAATCCTTAGTTTTTCTTTTGGTACAATAATTACCAACACAAGACTGACCCCTACTGGGAATATCTGTTCTTGTTATATGGATCATGACTTGGGAAAAGTGAAATAGCCTAAACCTCCTAGGGCCTTAAGAGATGACTTAATTCAATTCTCTGTGAAAAGGCAAAAGAAACTTTTGAAATCAAAACCATCATCTTAAATTGTATCTAATCATACTTAGTAGTTTAATAAGTAGGAAAGTGAAAGTGAAGTCGCTCAGTCGTGTCTGACTCTTTGTGACCCCATGGACTATAGCCTACAAGGCTCCTCTGTCCATGGGATTTTCCAGGTAAGAGTACCGGAGTGGGTTGCCATTTCCTTCTCCAACAAGTAGGAAGTTTTAAGAAATTTACAAATGATATCAGTATATGTTTTTATTAGTAAATGTTAATTAAATGTTAATTTGTCAGTAAATGTTCATTATTGCTTCAGATCAAACACTGAAGCAATATTACCCAATCAGATTTGAACACCCTGTACATTCTATTTAGAAAGTCTTAAAATCCTTTCTAGTATCAAAAAGCTTTTAAAGGATTGGAGTCTTTTAGGCCAAATTTGCATATGGACAAAATCCACATTGAATAAATTATGCAGAATCAGTAAGCAAGAAGGCTGATATCATTTTTTTGTTTTCCGTGTTCAGATCTTATGTGAAGTAGTTTTTCCACCACATGACTCTAATCTTCAAAAGAGTTTTCCATGGTGGCTTAGTTTTTTTTTTTTTAATAATGATTCTAAAACACACCTGATTTTAAAACTTCAGTCAGTTCAGTTCAGTTCAGTCACTCAGTCGTGTCCAACTCTGTGACCCCATGAATCGCAGCACACCAGGCCTCCCTGTCCATCACCATCTCCCGGAGTTCACCCAGACTCACGTCCATTGAGTCAGTGATGCCATCCAGCCATCTCATCCTCTGTCGTCCCCTTCTCCTCCTGCCCCCAATCCCTCCCAGCATCAGAGTCTTTTCCAATGAGTCAATTCTTCATGTGAGGTGGCCAAAGTACTGGAGTTTCAGCTTTAGCATCATTCCTTCCAAAGAAATCCCAGGGCTGATCTCCTTCAGAATGGACTGGTTGGATCTCCTTGCAGTCCAAGGGACTCTCAAGAGTCTTCTCCAACACCACAGTTCAAAAGCATCAATTCTTCAACACTCAGCCTTCTTCACAGTCCAACTCTCACATCCATACATGACTACTGGAAAAACCATAGCCTTGACTAGACGGACCTTTGTTGGCAAAATGATGTCTCTGCTTTTCAATATGCTATCTAGGTTGGTCATAACTTTCCTTCCAAGGAGTAAGCGTCTTTTAATTTCATGGCTGCAGTGATTTTGGAGCCCCCAAAAATAAAGTCTGACACTGTTTCCCCATCTATTTCCCATGAAATGATGGGACCTGATGCCATGATCTTCGTTTTCTGATGTTGAGCTTTAAGCCAACTTTTTCACTCTCCTCTTTCACCTTCATCAAGAGGCTTTTTAGTACCTCTTCACTTTCTGCCATAAGGGTGGTGTCATCTGCATACCTGAGCTTATTGATATTTCTCCCAGCAATCTTGATTCCAGCTTGTGCTTCTTCCAGCCCAGCATTTCTCATGATGTAGTCTGCATATAAGTTAAATAAGCAGGGTGACAATATACAGCCTTGACGTACTCCTTTTCCTATTTGGAACCAGTCTGTTGTTCCATGTCCAGTTCAAACTGTTGCTTCCTGACCTGCATACACATTTCTCAAGAGGCAGATCAGGTGGTCTGGTATTCCCATCTCTTTCAGAATTTTCCAGAGTTTATTGTGATCCACACAGTCAAAGGCTTTGGCATAGTCAATAAAGCAGAAATAGATGCTTTTCTGGAACTCTCTTGCTTTTAAAACTTAGGTACATAAATAAAGGTATCAGTAATTAGAGATAAACTGGACTCGTGGGCTCTCAGAAAGTCAGAACTCATGGGCTCTCATAAAGTCAGAGATTGCATTTTATCCCAGTAAAACTATTTTTAGCAGCACACTGTTCTGCTATCATGGTTAAGTTACCACTGTTGCTAAGATCCTTCAAAAGGTCACAAGTTCTTAGCGGAAACAGTGAGCAAAAGGCTTCTTTACTCCCATGTTGGATTAGCCTTACTAACTGATCAAAATAAAAGTACTTCAATTTAAAAAATCAAACATACTCTACCTATAAAACTAATCTTTAGTCCTTTAAAAAAAGATAAGACTTTGTTTTACTAGACTACTTAAGAAGACTACGATGTTATTACTATCAGAGAGATGCTGGCAGCAATGTGCAGAATCTGTGGGGGATGGAAGAGAAGAGAATAACTTGTTACATTCGCTACAAAAGGCTCTGAGTACTGTAAGTGTCCTCAGTCTTGGCAAGGAGCCTCAAAAGAGGTATGATAAACTGACAGGACGTAGACAAATACATATATTCTTTTCTATTTTGAAATAGGCACAGTTTATAAAAAATACATTTTAGATTCTTGAAGCAAACAATTCACATAACAATTCTCCAAGATAGAATTTGCCAAAACTGTAAACAGATTTTTAACTAAATCTTAGATGCACTAGAAATGATGATACTTATGTAGCAACACAAATATGCCCTAAACCACTGAAAGTGACATTTTTTTATTGGGCTGGTAGCCTTTAGTTCCATTATTCTTCCCATTTTATTTCTTCAAATTAAAAAAGTTTGAACATTAATCTTAAGTAGACACTGAAACACAAAAATTCCATCAGAAGTTACTCATTATACTATTAAATTACTGAATATATCTTCCACTTATTCCAGGTGGTGTATTTTTTATATAAGATTCAATAATAAATGCATTTTCAAGTTGATACAAATAAGCAAATTCTCTGTTAATGAATGTGGTCCCAAATTTCAAATCACTTGAATACCCAGGAGCATGTAATTTCTCTAAGGCTTGATAATCAGTTTATGTTGTTGTTTCATCACTAAGTCATGTCTGACTCTTTATGACCCCATGGACATGGACAGGCTCTTCTGTCCATGGGATTTCCCTGGTAAAATACTAGTGTGGGCTGCCATTTCCTCCTCCAGGGGATCTTCCCAACCCAGGGATCAAACCTGAGTTTCTTGCAATCCTGAATTGGCAGGCATTCTTTACCACTGAGCCTAGGGATTTCAAGGTAAATACTTTCTCTAAGGCTTGATAATCACAGTTTACATTTTACAGTAATTTGTTTGTATGGAAGATTCAATATGCAATGACATCAAGGTATTATACTTTTTTGCAGGTTATATGGCTTTAAACAAGGAAATGCAAGAATGATTCCAAATGCCATAAAATTAGAAAATCCAAAGAAATCAACCCTGAATATTCATTGGAAGGACTGATGCTGAAGCTTCAATACTTTGGCGGCCTGATGCAAAGAGCCAACTCGATAGAAAAGACCCTGGGAAAGACTGAAGGCAAGAGAAGGGGACAGCAGAGGATGAGATGGTTAGATAGCATCACCTACTCAATGGACATGAATCTGAACAAACTCCAGGAGATAGTGAAGGACAAAGGAGCCTGGTGTGCTGCAGTCCATGAAGTCAAAAAGAGTCAGATATGACTTAACAACTGAACAACAACAACGTGTCATTGTGAAGTGAATACTTCAAACATGCAAATACTATGATGATGGATAGACACACGGCTAAATTGTCTCTGACTTTAGTAGGTAATAACACTCTTACTTTACTCCAAGACTGTAATGTTTATAGGCTTTTATTCTTGAGGGTAAAAATAAAGATATAATGTGATACAGCTAAGCACATATAGGAAAATGTCTCTTTAACTGATTCCTCTTTTAATCGTGATGAAAGATTTTTGTGACACTGCAAGATAGGAATATTTAGTTTCCTCTTCTTGTACATTCAGATGTGTATATCTTTCCTTTTCTCCTTTGCTTTTCACTTGTCTTCTTTTCACAGCTATTTGTAAGGCCTCCTCAGACAGCCATTTTGCTTTTTTGCATTTCTTTTCCATGGGGATGGTCTTGATCCCTGTCTCCTGTACAATGTCACGAACCTCATTCCATAGCTCAGATCTAGGCCCTTAAATCTATTTCTCACTTCCACTGTATAATCATAAGGGATTTGATTTAGGTCATACCTGAATGGTCTAGTGGTTTTCCCTACTTTCTTCAATTTAAATCTGAATTTGGCAATAAGGAGTTCATGGTCTGAGCCACAGTCAGCTCCTGGTCTTGTTTTTGCTGACTGTATAGAGCTTCTCCATCTTTGGCTGCAAAGAATATAATCGACCTGATTTCGGTGTTGACCATCGGGTGATGTCCATGTATAGAGTCTTCTCTTGTGTTGTTAGAACAGGGTGTTTGTTATGACCAGTGCATTTTCTTGGCAAAACTCTATTAGTCTTTGCCCTGCTTCATTCCGTATTCCAAGGCCAAATTTGCCTGTTACTCCAGGTGTTTCTTGACTTCCTACTTTTGCATTCCAGTCCCCTATAAAGAAAAGGACATCTTTTTTGGGTGTTAGTTCTAAAAGGTCTTGTAGGTCTTCATAGAACCGTTCAACTTCAGCTTCTTCAGTGTTCCTGATTGGGGCATAGACTTGGATTACTGTGATATTGAATGATTTGCCTTGGAAACGAACAGAGATCATTCTGTCGTTTTTGAGATTGCATCCAAGTACTGCATTTCGGACTCTTTTGTTGACCATGATGGCTACTCCATTTCTTCTGAGGGATTCCTGCCGCGATTGATGGGGTCGCAAAGAGTCGGACACGACTGAGCGACTGATCTGATCTGATCTTGTACATTAACGGTTCACAAATACCAGCTCTTTTTAAGTTACATTTTCTATAAGAAAGTACAGAAACTCTCTTCTAGAGGTGGGAAGCAGAATCAAGCTCCTGGACACCACAAATGCTAAGTCATGACCCTTATGTCTGTTACATTTGCTAGACCCCAGATATGACTTCCCTGAAGGAAGATGCAGGAACACGAAGTGCTGGGAGAAATTAGAATGATGAATGATTGAATTCATCACTAAGCTCATACACGTGGTATATTCAACCTGAAAAAAATTGCTGTGGTACTCTCAGATTTTCTATACAGAACACTCATTTGATAAATTCCTTACCACAGTCTCTCAGAGCAATGATAATATCTTGAATATTTTTTACTGATTATACCTAAAGATAAAAGCAATTATACATAAATATTAAAAATACCTTAAAAACCATATCTGTAAGTAAACACATAATTGCATCCGTACAGCTTCAAAGAAACAGCTTGTTTTCATCATTGTTGAAGTATTTTTTGTGGGAATTTGCGGAAAATACAATGGAAAACCATCAGCAGATATCTGTTCGAAGTGACCAGAAGCAACTGCAAGTAAATTTGGCAAAATGCTAGGTAAGACAGTGAAAACCCAAGTTCAATCCCTGGGTTGGGAAGATCCCCTGGAGAAGGAAACGGCAACCCACTCCAGTATTCTTGCCTGGAGAATCTCATGGACAGAGGAGCCTGGTGGGCTACGGTCCATGGGGTCACAAAGAGTCAGACACGACTGAGTGACTTCACTTGACTTGAAGATAGTGAAAACACTGCAAATCAAAAGGAAATTTGAGATACTAATTAGATAGGAAGACAGAAAGTTAGGCTGAAAAATAACATGTGAGCTTATACATAAGATCTTAAAAATGCTCATAAAAATATAAAGCACATTGTCTCCTTGGGAGATAATAAGACACCTTAGTAAGGAGCCTGGGCTGTGCAGTCAGACAGAGTTGGTTGTGACTGCTTATTATGTTACTTACAAGATGGGTAGTCTTGGGGAAGTTACCCAGTCTTACTGAGTCTGTTTCCTGACCTATAAAATGAATGTAAATTTCATATAGGTATTTAATAGCAAACTAGACACACCTAAAGGGAAAAGTGTTGAAATGGAAGAAAGACTGAAGAAATTACCCAGAATGCAGCACAGAAAGACAAAATTATGGAAGCTGGAGAAAGATAGAGGATAGAAAAGATCTAAAATATGTTTAAAAGAGATTCAAAACCAGAGTTGAGATTGTGACAAAGGCAGTGTTTAAAGTGACAGAAGATTTCAATCTTCTTAAAAGGTCCTATAAATCTCAAGTAGAATAGTTACTTAAAAACCTCATCATGTATGTTAGATATAGCATCAAAAAATGCAGATCACCAAAGACAATGAGAAAATCTGAAAAAAAGCAGTTTGCACAGAAAAGATACATTACCTACAGAGGAACGACAGCGTGGCAGTTTACTTCTCACCATAACACAAGCCGGCTAACAAAGAAATGATAACTGTAATATATTGTCACCCTGCTGATTTAACTTATATTCAGAGTACATCATGAGAAATGCTGGGCTGGAAGAAGCACAAGCTGGAATCAAGATTGCCGGGAGAAATATCAATAACCTCAGATATGCAGATGACACCACCCTTATGGCAGAAAGTGAAGAGGAACTAAAAAGCCTCTTGATGAAGGTGAAAGAGGAGAGTGAAAAGTTGGCTTAAAGCTCAATATTCAGAAAAAGAAGACAATGGCATCTGGTTCCATCACTTCATGGGAAATAGATGGAGAAAAAGTGGAAACAGTGTCAGACTTAATTTTGGGGGCTCCAAAATCACTGCAGATGGTGACTGCAGCCATGAAATTAAAAGACGCTTACTCCCTGGAAGGAAACCTATGACCAACCTAGATAGCATATTGAAAAGCAGAGACATTACTTTGCCAACAAAGGTCCGTCTAGTCAAGGCGATGGTTTTTCCAGTGGTCATGTATGGATGTGAGAGTTGGACTGTGAAGAAGGCTGAGCGTTGAAGAATTGATGCTTTTGAACTGTGGTGTTGGAGAAGACTCTTGAGAGTCCCATGGACTGCAAGGAGATCCAACCAGTCCATCCTAAAGGAGATCAGTCCTGGGTGTTCACTGGAAGGACTGATGCTAAAGCTGAAACTCCAATACTTTGGCCACCTCATGCTAAGAGTTGACTCATTGGAAAAGATTCTGATGCTGGGATGGGTTGGGGGCAGGAGGAGAAGGGGACGCCAGAGGATGAGATGGCTGGATGGCATCACTGACTCAATGGACATGAGTCTGAGTGAACTCCGGGAGTTGGTGATGGACAGGCAGGCCTGGTGTACTGTGATTCATGGGGTTGCAAAGAGTCGGACACGACTGAGTGACTGAACTGAACTGAAGTGAATATCCTGAAACAAAATAACTATCAACCTGGAATTCTACATGCAGCAGAAATTAAAAATGAGGGCATCCCTTAGAGCAAGTATACACTTTAAAATGGTTAAAATGGCTGATTTTATCTTACCTATATTTTACCACAACTTTAAAAAATGTTAAATGTCAAATACCAAAAACCATTTAATTATGGTGCTAACCACTAAAGGTGTTAATTGTACGGTATGTGAATTGTATCACAACAAAGCTGTTTTATAAAAGAATAATAGCAGAGTAAAACATTTTCAGAGAAACAAAACCAACAACTTACTAAACATAAATTCTAAAGAATGTACTTTCAGAAGAAAAAAAGTGGTAAAATATGTAAGTAAGCCTAATAAAGACTATATGTAATAAAGTATTATGATCTTTAAACACAATAAAATTAAAATATATTACAACAATAATATCTAATTTGGGAGAGTGTTTTTAGTGCTTTCAAGTTCCTGAAGAGTCTGAGGAGGGTTAAAAGGTAATGACTAACTTTAAACTTTGATAAATTAATATGCAAGATGTAGTTTCTAGGGGATCCAATAAGATTAGAAGTGAGATGCTTACGTTCCAAGTTAATAAAAGAAAACATGAAATTACTTTTTAACTTCAAACAAAGGCATGACAGTAGAGACACAGTGTTACAAAATATCAATAAAGTTTTATACCAAAACATAAAGTAATTATATGAAGTATAATTTGTCTAAATCTTACAATTAAAAATAAAGACTATCAAGTTGGCTTCTTATTTAAAAACATATTCCAATTATATGTTGTGTATAAGGAAAATAACTAAATTGTAAGAATGCAGAAACAGAGCAAACAAATGCATCACTAGAGACAGTGACATTTCACAATGGTTTTTTTAAAAAAGTGAAAGAGGGAAGGATGCAGGGAGGTAGGAAAGAAAGAAGTACAAAGTGTATTGTATCTGTTGCTTCATAACAAATCACCCTAGGATTAAATGGCTCATAACAGCAAACATTATCTCATATTTTCTGTGGTTCCAGATCCAAGCATAGCTTAGCCCAGTCTCTCACAGGCTACAATCAAGGTGTCAGTGAAGGCTGTCTTCATCACAAGGCTCAACCAACAGAGAATTCGCTTCCATCACCCACATGGCTGCTGGCAGGCATCAGAAGATCCACTTCCAAGATCACTCACACAGCTGTTGGCAGGCCTCCTATCCTCACAGCTATTCCGTAGAGACATCAGTTCCTTGCCTGAGGGGCCTTTCCATAGGACAGTTCATGAGAGAACAGTTGGCTTCCCTCAGAGCAAGCCAGGGAGAGAATAAAAGAGAGGGCAAGCAAGATGGAAGCCAGGCTCTCTGTAATCTAATCTCAAAGATGATAGCCCAATCCCATTTGCCATATTCTATTTGTTAAAAGCTTCATGAGATCCAAAGCACAATCAAGGAGAGATTACACGAGAGCATAAACACTAAGACGCAGGGATCACTGGGGACATTTCAGATGCTGTCAAGTACAGAAATGAAAAAGAAAAGTGGCACCATTGCTTATTAAGTGGGAAATGCAGAAAGTCCAGAAGAATCGCACTAGACATTCAGAGCTAATAGGAAAGTGTAGTAAGGCTGCTGACAACAAACATCTGTACACAAAGATTAGTTTATATTTACAATATATAAGCCACAAAAAGAAAATGGAAATTTTAAAATAATCCCATTTACAATAGGATCGAGCATTAAGGTATTTTTAAGGTAAATAATAACTGTTGATGCTAGGGAATTTTGATACAAACTTTTTTTTTAAAGTATCAAATATCTGCCAAGAAATCTAATTTAAAAATTGCAAACCTTTACAGAGATATTTAAATTTCTCACTTATTCTAAAATGGAGGGATAAACCAAGTTCATGGACTAGAAAACTTAATATTGCAAAGATAGCAATTCTCTCCAAGTAGATTTATACGTTCAATATGATTAAAATCTCAACCCTGTGTGTGCATGTGTGTGTAGCTTGCTAAGCTATTAAAATCTGAACAAAGGTGAAAGAAGTCCAAAAACCATGAACTGATGAAAAAGCCGTATTAATAATGCAATGTAAAACCACAATGAGATACCATTACACATCTACCACACCGACAATTCACACTCTGACCACAGCAAGTTTTGGTGAGGATGGTACACTGCTGATGATTAACTGGGGCACAACAACTTTGAAAAACTGGTTTTATCCACTCCTCAATTTCACATGTAGGTATGGTTATGTTTTATGATCTCTCCATAAGTATGTTATACATAACAACAAAAACAGTAATTTTAAGGGAAAAAAATAAAGAAAACAGAAAACAGTAACATATATTTCCAAAGATAAGCAATAGAAGAGGAGACATTGAAGTCAATTCTACCTTGGGGAATAAATAAAAAATAAATAAAGCAAAAAGTCCTTACTCTTTAAACACAATTCCAAGGTCGAAGAATAAATGCTGAAACACTAACAATTTCCCAGTACTTTCCTTATTGGCAAAATAAGGAGTACTCAAACCAAAAGGAGCACTTCTTTTCATCTCTGAGGGGGCAATATCAGAGTCAATTGCAAGAGGCATTTTGCTACAAAAGAACAGGGGCAGATCTCAAGTGCAAGGAAAAATTAGTCCAAACAGCAGAGCAAGCCAACTACTGAGTGTTGCTCTTTTAGCTTTTTGGGTAATCACTCTTTAGAAAAAGCCTTCAGATGCTCTATAATTTAAGTGTACCACTATTTGCAAGAGGGCAAAGCAAAGCAAAAGAAATAGACAAATCATCTCCTATTGTAAGTCTAGTACAAAAGCCCAAACTCACTTCTTACTTTATCATAGAAATAAATGATTGATATGAAAACACTGGCTAAGGCAATGATACTTAGCATTTGAAGATGCTCACTGACTGACCTAAATAAATGTCAAAAAAGAAACGCCAAGTAGAGTATTAAAAAGAATGGCTTTTATTTACATTCCATTTACTTTAAAATGTTAAGGACGTTGGGGAAAATATACTTATAAAGGAAGTAGTCTCATTTTACTTAACCCATTTGTTTTTCATGAAACAACAAAGATTTGACTTAGAATCACAGGGCTAATGAGACTGAAAGAATTTATCCAGTTTAATTTTCCATCTTTAGCCAAGACTGAAATTATACCACTGTAGGCACAAGAAAATCTACTTCACATACAAATAAACACCAACTAATATGTACATCACAGAAGAACCAGCTTTCATAAAATCTGTCACAACATCCAACAAATCTGCAATAAAAGACACAGCTACTGTAATAAAGAACATGAAGAATCTTGGTGCAACAGTGAAAAACAATTTATATACCAGAAACCACAACTGGCTATTAGGTCAATAGCATCACAGTAACAGTACCCAGTGTCTTTCTCATTCAAGTATATACGAGACTCTTCAGTCATGATCATCACAGACATCAGTAACTAGGAGGTACACACAAATATTTTACAAACACAATAGAAAACAACAAATAAAAAAATGAAGATACCTTAAATTTTTAACAATTACAAACATGTTAACATTACCACTATATATAGTTGTCTCATTATTTTTAATAGATTGGTACCCTTTAAAAATAGCACTGAGTTTTATAAAAATACTGATAATGGCTCAATGTTTCTTGGAGTCAGGAAATTTTTGTATTTATAATTCAGTAGTCTGTGGTTTATGTGCCTCGTTCTTCCATCACCAGAATCCTATAGCCAATCATTTATTCAAAACAACAGCAACAACAGGTCTCTATCCAGGTATTACATCCGAAAACTTCTAGTTCTTTGAAATGGTTGGAAGGGGTTTTTCAGTGCCCACATCAGCAGCTGTGGTTTTGCTTTAGGTTTTTCAGGAAACAGAAGAGCTTCACTTTCTGGTGTAGGAAATCGTTCTTGATAGACTTCAGGATATGATTTTTGAAACTAAAAAACAAAAAAGATCCAAGAAGAGTCAAAAAGAAAAAAAAGATAAAAATCAATAAAATTGGGCACTGTAATTTTAAAATAACTTTAATAATTTTAAAATAAGTTTCTGATCTAATACTTTCCTATTTTTGTTTGGTTTTAATATTTACTGCTTTCCATCAGAAGAGAGAATAAGAAGAAAACAGATCACAAGTTCTCATCAACACAAATCCATCTCTTTTTGTTAAATAAATCACTGAATTCCACTTTCTATAGATCTGATTCATCTTTAATTTGATCTAATGGTCAAATAAATGTCTCACTTAGTCATACCTCTTAAAATTTCTCCCCTGCTAACTATAAATAGACCTCCCTTCTAAAACAGTCACAAGTAACTCTGACTGATGCTCTACATGGTTAAAGAAAATGTTAAAAAAAAAATTTCCCTATCTCCCTGCTTCTCCAACTCAGCCCCACCAGCTTCTGCCCAAATGGAAGAAAAAGCATACTGGTATACACTATTTTACAAAAATTTTATGAATAAGGAGTATGTATTTCCTTTGATCCTCACCCCTGAACTCTTCTCCAAAACTGCTCTGAGAAAAATACAATGGGAGTCTAGAAACCTCATGCCCTATGTGTGTATACATACATGCCCTATGTATACATATGTATACATACATGCCCTATGTAACTCTCATGCCCTATGTATACATATGTGTACGTATATGGTGTGATCAGAAATTAAGCTATGCAGGATTCAGTCTCTAAAAATAAATACCATTGACTTGCTCTTGAATCAATACTTTAAAAATGATGAAGATAGATTCTGAACTAACACAACACTGTAAATCAGCTACACTTCAATTTTTTTAAAAAGATCAAGTTAAAGGTATTCTCAGTTGAAAACTAGTCAAACTGTTGAAAACCTTGTTCTTTAATAGGAACTAAACTTTTAATGATGCCAGAGGAAAGAAACCAATTTGATACTGGCTTATCTAAAACAGAAGACTTTCAAAATTCTGGACATTTTACACTTGTGAACTCAGTCTGATTTGCCTTTAAAAAAAAAAAAAAAAAAAGAAAGAAAGAAAGAAACTGTCCCCATTTATAGCTTCTCTGAATTCAAAGCAACTGCTCCACTAATTCACATCATCAGTTCAGTGCAGTTCAGTCGCTCAGTCGTGTCCAAAGCTTTCTGACCCCAGGACTACACCCTGTCCATCACAACTCCCGGAGTTTACTCAAACTCATGCCCTTTGAGTCGGTGATGCCATCCAACCATCTCATCCTGTGTCATCCCCTTCTCCACCTGCCTTTAATCTTTCCCAGCATCAGGGTCTTTTCAAATAGTCAGCTCTTAGCATAAGGTGGCCAAAGTATTGCAGTTTCAGCTTCAACATCAGTTCTTCCAATAAATATTCAGGACTGATTTCCTTTAGGATGGACTGGTTTGATCTCCTTGCAGTCCAAGGGACTCTCAAGAGTCTTCTCCAACACCACAGTTCAAAAGCATCAATTCTTTGATGCTCAGCTTTCTTTATAGTCCAACTCTCACATCCATATATGACTACTGGAAAAACCATAGCCTTGACTAAACGGACCTTTGTTGGCAAACTAATGTCTCTGCTTTTCAATATGCTATCTAGGTTGGTCATAACTTTCCTTCCAAGGAGTAAGCATCTTTTAATTTCATGGCTGCAGTCACCATCTGCAGTGATTTTATAGCCCCCCAAAATAAAGTCTCCCACTGTTTCCCCATCTATCTGCTATGAAGTGATGGGACCAGATGCCATGATCTTAGCTTTCTGAATGTTGAGTTTTAAGTCAACTTTTTCATTCTCCTCTTTCACTTTCATCAAAAGGCTCTTTACTTCTTCACTTTCTGCCATAAGGATGGTGTCATCTGCATATCTGAGGTTATTGATATTTCTCCCGGCAATCTTGATTCCAGCTTGTGCTTCTTCCAGCCCAGCATTTCTCATGATGTACTCTGCATAGAAGTTAAATAGACAGGGTGACAATATACAGCCTTGACGTACTCCTTTTCCTATTTGGAACCAGTCTGTTGTTCCATGTCCAGTTCTACCTGTTGCTTCCTGACCTGCATATAGGTTTCTCAAGAGGCAGATCAGGTGGTCTGGTATTCCCATCTCTTTAAGAATTTTCCACAGTTTGTGTGATCCACACAGTCAAAGGCTTTGGCATAGTCAATAAAGCAGAAATAGATGTTTTTCTGGAACTCTCTTGCTTTTTCGATGATCCAGCGGATGTTGGCAATTTGATCTCTGGTTCCTCTGCCTTTTCCAAAACCAGCTTGAACATCTGGAAGTTCATGGTTCATGTATTGTTAAAGCCTGGCTTGGAAAATTTTGAGCATTACTTTACTAGCATGTGAGATGAGCACAATTCAGCAGATAGTTTGGGCATTTTTGGCATTGCCTTTCTTTGGGATCGGAATGAAAACTGACCTTTTGCAGTCCTGTGGCCACTGCTGAGTTTTCCAGATTTGCTGGCATATTGAATGCAGCACTTTCACAGCATCATCTTTCAGGATTTGAAATAGCTCAACTGGAATTCCATCACCTTCACTAGCTTTGTTTGTAGTGATACTTCCTAAGGCCCACTTGACTTCACATTCCAGGATATCTGGCTCTAGGTGAGTGATCACACCATCGTGATTATCTGGATCATGAAGATATTTTTTGTATAGCTTTTCTGTGTATTCTTGCCACCTCTTCTTAATATCTTCTGCTTCTGTTAGTTCCATACATTTCTGTCCTTTATCGAGCCCATCTTTGCATGAAATGTTCCCTTGGTATCTCTAATTTTCTTAAAGAGATCTCTAGTCTTTCCCATTCTATTGTTTTCCTCTATTTCTTTGCACTAATCACTGAGGAAGGTCTTTTTCTCTCTCCTTGCTGTTCTTTGGAACTCTGCATTCAAATGGGTATATCTTTCCTTTTCTCCTTTGCTTTCTCTTCTCTTCTTTTCACAGCTATTTGTAAGGCCTCCTCAGACAGCCACTTTGCTTTTTTGCATTTGTTTTTCTTGGGAATGGTCTTAATCCCTATCTCCTGTACAATGTCACGAACCTCCCCCCATAGTTCATCAAACACTCTATCAGATCTAGTCCCTTAAATCTATTTATCACTTCCACTGTAGAATCATAGTGAATTTGATTTAGGTCATACCTGAATGGTCTAGTGATTTTCCCTACTTTCTTCAATTTTAGTCTGAAATTTGGTAATAAGGAGTTCATGATCTGAGCCACAGTCAGCTCACAGTCTTGTTTTTGCTGACTGTATAGAGCTTCTCCATCTTTGGCTGCAAAGAATATAACTAATCTGATTTCGGTGTTGACCATCTGGTGATGTCCATGTATAGAGTCTTCTCTTATGTTGTTGGAAGAGGGTATTTCCTATGAGTAGTGTGTTCTCTTGGCAAAACTCAATATTAGCCTTTGCCCTGCTTCATTCTGTACTCCAAGGCCAAATTTGCCTGCTACTCCAGGTGTTTCTTAACTTCCTACTTTTGCATTCCAGTCCCCTACAATGAAAAGGACATCTTTTTTGGGTGTTAGTTCTAAAAGGTCTTGTAGGTCTTCACAGAACCGTTCAGCTTCAGCTTTTTCACCATTACTGGTTGGGGCATAGACTTGGATTACCATGATATTGAATGGTTTGTCTTGGAAATGAACAGAGATCATTCTGTCATTTTTGAGATTGCATCTAAGTACTGCATTTCGGACTCTTTTGTTGACTATGTTGACTATGTGGGACTCTTGTCCACAGTAATAGATATAATGGTCATCTGAGTTAAATTCACCCATTCTAGTCCATTTTAGTTCTCTGATTCCTAAAATGTCAATGTTCACTCTTGCCATCTCCTGTTTGACCACTTCCAATTTGCCTTGACTCATGGACCTAACATTCCAGGTTTCTATGCAATATTGCTCTTTACAGCATCAGACCTTGCTTCCATCACCAGTCACATCCACAACTGAGTGTTTTTGCTTTGGCCCCATCTCTTCATTCTTTCTGGAGTTATTTCTCCACTGATCTCCAGTAGCATACTGGGCACCTACTGACCTGGGGAGTTCATCTTTCAGTGTCCTATCTTTTTGCCTTTTCATACTGTTTATGGGATTCTCAAGACAAGAATACTGAAGTGGTTTGCCGTTCCCATCTCCAGTGAACCACATTTTGTCAGAACTCTTCACCATGACCCATCCGTCTTGGGTGGCCCTACACAGCATGGCTCATAGTTTCATTGAGTTAGACAAGGCTGTGGTCCATGTGTTTAGATTGGTTAGTTTTCTGTGATTGTGGTTTTCAGTCTCTCTGCCCTCTGATGGAGAAGGATAAAAGGCTTATGGAAGCTTCCTGATGGGAGAGACTGACTGAAGGGGAAACTGGGTCTTGTTCTGATGGGCGGGGCCATGCTCAGTATATCTTTAATCCAATTTTCTGTTGATGGGTGGAACTGTGTTCCCTCCCTGCTATCTACCTGGGGGAGGTAATGAAGATAATGGTGACCTCCTTCAAAAGATCTCATGCATGTACTGCTACACTCAGTGCTCCCAACCCTGCAGCAGGCCACCACTGACCCACACCTCCGCTGAAGACTCCTGGACACTCATAGGCAAGTCTGGGCCCATCTCTTGTGGGCTCACTGCTCCTTTCTCCCGGGTCCTGGTGTACAATGTTCTGTTCGTGCCCTCCAAGAGTCTATTTCCCAGTCCTGTGTAAGTTCTGGCAGCTCTATGGTGGGGTTAATGGTGACCTCCTCCAAGTGGGCTTACAATAAATTCACATCAAACCACATATCAAACCCAAGGACAAATATTAGAGAATAGCCTCATAAATGAGGATCTCAATAATGGTAAAAGATCTACAGTGGAGACTAAAGATCTGGAAAACTGACCACAGTTGTGTAAAGTAATACATAAAATGAATAATAATACTTTCAAAACTGCTTTGTCTCAGAAGATAAGATTCATGTGAAATCTCTTAAAACAGAGAATAAAAAGGAAAAAACAACATAAGAACGGTAGGGAGAAGAAATGACTTAGGAAGAATACCCCTTTTACCTGCTTCAATTTTTTCTTCTTTTCTTTGCTGGAGAGTTTGGCATCTGTGATGACTTCCTCCAACAAGGCTGCCAGAGGTTCCTGGGAGCCATATGCTCTTTGGTATTCAAATTCCTCTGGGCTGATTTGACGGCAAAATGATGGAGCAGATAAAGTAATATCCATGTCAGCTCCTGGGTATTTTATCTGAGGCAAATGGATTATTAGTGAAAGTACATTTTCAAATAAATTACAAAAATTAATTCAGATAGTACAGCGTATCTCCTAGAAGGAATGCTATGACATTCATGGGGAAAACTCTATAACGAAAAGTAAAAGTGTTGCGAAAATAACAATACTACCAAATGTAATATACAGATTCAATGCAATGCCTATCAAATTACCAATGACAGTTTTCACAGAACTAGAACAAAAAAAATCTCACAGTTCATATGGAAACACAGAAGACCCCTAATAGCCAAAGCAATCTTGAGAAAGAAGAATGGAGCTGGAGAAATCAACCTTCCTGACTTCAGACTATACTACAAAGCTATAGTCATCAAAACAGTATGGTACTGGCACAAAACCAAATATAGACCAGTGGTACAAGATAGAAAGCTCAGAGATAAACCCATGCACCTACGGTTACCTTATTTTTGACAAAGGAGGCAAAAATATACAATGGGGCAAAGATAGTCTCTTCAGTAAGTGGTGCTGGGAAAACTGGACAGCTACATGTAAAAAACAAAATTAGAACACTTCCTAACACCATACACAAAGATAAACTCAAAATGGATTAAAGACCTAAATGTAAGACCAGAAACTGTAAAATTCCTAGAGGAAAACATAGGCAGAATACTCTATTACATAAATCACAGCAAGATACTCTATGACCCACCTCCTAGAGTAATGAAAATAAACCAAAAAATAAACAAGTGGGACCTAATTAAACTTAAAAGCTTTCACAGCAAACTATAAACAAGGTGAAAAGACAACCCTCAGAATGAGAAAAAATAATAGCAAATGAAACAACTGACAAAGAATTAATTTCAAAAGTATACAGTCAACTCATACAAGTCAATACCAGAAAAACAAGCAATCCAAACAAAAAATGGGCAAAAGACCTAAACAGACATTTCTCCAAAGAAGACATACAGATGGCTAGTAAACATATGAAAAGATGCTCAACATTGCTCATTATTAGAGAAATGCAAACCAAAACTACAATGAGATATCACCTCACACTAGGCAGAATGGCCATCATCAAAAAATCTACAAACAATAAATGCTGGAGGGGGTGTGAAGAAAACGGAACTCTCTTGCACGGTTGGTGGGAATGCAAATTGATACAGCCACTATGGAGAACAGTACGGAGTTTCCTTAAAAAACTAGGAATAAAACCACCATATGACCCAGCAATCTCACTACTGGGTATATATGCTGAGGAAACCAAAGTTCAAAAAGACACATGTAACCCACTGTTCACTGCAGCTCTATTTACAATAGCTGGGACATGGAAGTAACCTAGGTGTTCATCAACAGATGAATGAATAAAGAGGCTGTAATACATATATATGTGATGGAATATTACTCGGCCATTAAAATGAATGCATTTGAGTCAGTCCTAATGAGGTGGATGAACCCAGAGCCTATTATACACAGTGAAGTAAGTCAGAAAGAGAAAAACAATTACCATATACTAACACATATATATGAAATCTAGAAAGACGGTACTGATCAATCTATTTGCAGAGCAGCAATGGAGACACAGACATTGAGAACAGATTATGGTCACAGCTTGTCGGGAGGAGGAGAAGGAGAGGGTGGGGGGTATGGAGAGAGTAACATGTAAAATAGATAGCCAGCGGGAATTTGCTCTATGACTTAGGGAACTCAAACAGGCTCGGAAACAACCTAGAGAGGTGGGATGGGGAGGGAGGTGGGTGGGATGTTCAGGTAGGAGGGGACATATGGAGGTAAACCTATGGCTGATTCATGTTGATGTTTGATGGAAACCAATGAAATGCTGTAAAGCAATTATCTTTCAATTAAAAATAAATAAATTTTAAAAATTAAAAAATAAAATGAATTTATAAAAAAAGTCCTTCCATAATGACAAAAAAAATTCATATAAGCCACAGTTTTAAACAAGAGTTTTTGCCTCTTTAAACCTAAAAGCCATTTTCATAAGCAAATAAACCTTGTGCCCTCTACTAATAAGATCTGAAACTTACACATAAACTAATAAACATGTTGACTAAAATGATTCCAAACACACAAGACGAGCTATGTATAGTGCATATATATATATATATATATATCTCACCTACTGTTCTTCTGTGGTGGATAAGATTCCTACCATTACATTCACATCTTTGGTTTAAGATTTTTTTTCCAGAAGCTACAGTTAAAAATAAATGTGTTGCCAAGAAGGGGTATTTCATCAAGTACATTCCATGCCTTGGCACCAGTTTACCAGGTCATTTAGACAACCCGAGAGAGAGAGAGAGAGAGAGAGAGAGAGAGAGAGAACAGACCCATAAGGAAAAGGGGCACACACTCAACACTTAATTTTTATTTGAACCAGAAGTCTGGAAAAAGCACCAGAAGAGCCAGAATAAACGGTGAGGCCCAAGTAAAATGTACCAGGCTGAAGCCTAGGAAATGAGAAAAATAACAGATACCTATGCAAGAGGAAGAGAGTTACAGACGAGGCCAACAGAAGGTAGGTGTCAAAAACAATGCAGATCTCACTGCTTATCTATCCCAGGGTCAACCATGAAACTGCCCCAAATAATTCACCAGAACATTCCAGGTAACACTTCATTTTCAGAAAGGCATGACCCCAAATATTACATGACAGAGAGGCCGATGTGAGAGAAGAGAAATCTATAGATTCTGAGGGCAAAAACAAACAACTTTTTGGCTATTTGAGTGTGTACTTCTAAGAGAGAAAATGTAACTGGACAACCAGATAGTTATTGATTTTATTCAGGGCCATTGCTGTGCCCCTTCACAGGATCACACTGCTCTGCAGTTAAGTTCATCACCTCTCAGCCTTCTGCTCTTCAGCTGACAGAGAAGAGCTCACAGGGCTGTGCGGTGTGAACACACAAGTCCAAGACACAGAGCAACAGAGTCACTGCCTGCAGTGTTGCTTGCAGAAATGCACTGAAAATTATTGTGTTTTCCTTTTTATTTTTATTTTAAAGTTTGGCTCATAAAATATCAAGGGGAGGTGGGAGATTAAACTAAAACAACAGTAAGATTATATTTCACTCATTCAAATGGCAAAGGTATGTATGTTAATAAATAATACCCAAAGTAGGCAGGGGTGTAAAGAAATGAATACTTTCTTACCAATGATGGGAATGCAAACTGAAACAATCACTCAAAACAGAAATTTGACAGAATGCAATCAATGTTTAACACACATTCATGATCTTTGACCATGCAATGCCACGCCTAGGAATTTATTCTTAGAAAATAATCAGAGGAGCTAAACAAGAAAAAAACTTAGCTATAAAAAAGTTACTGTTATAATGCTTGCACAAGAGAAAAAAAATGAAAACCATCTAAATACTAAACCAAAGAAAAACATTTAAATAAAATATGGCATATCTCTATTATAGAATATTATATTACTAATTATAATATTATAGAATATTAATTATAATGATTCTATGGAATAATCTAACAATAATGTTAATAATAACAACAGCAGTACCAAATGAGGGCTTACTGTGTGATAAACATTATTCTAAGCACTTCATATGTGTTAAACCATTCAATCCTCAAGATAGCCCTAGAGGTAGGTATTAACTATTGTTATCCCGTTTTATGGATGAGAAAAGATATGTTCAGACAGATGCTAAAGCTGAGAGACGTTGTGTGTGTGTGTGTGTGTGTGTGTGTGTGTGTGTGTGTGTGTGTGTCTCCTTAGTTGCTCAGTCGTGTCTGACTCTTTGTGACCCTATGAAGTGCAGCCCACCAGGCTCCTCTGTCCATGGGGAGTCTCCAGGCAAGAATACTGGAATGGGTTGCCATGTCCTCCTCCAGGGGATCTTCCCAACCCAGGGATCAAACCTAGGTCTCCCACATTGCAGGTGAATTCTTTACTGTCTGAGCCACCAGGGAAGCCCACGAATGGGAGTGGGCAGCCTATCCCTTCTCCAGGGCATCTTTCTGACCCAGGAATCGAACTGGGGTCTCCTGCATTGCAGGCAGGTTCTTTACCAGCTAAGCTACCAGGGAAGCCCCAAGAGACATTACAAAACATGCCATAGTCACACAGCTAATAAAGGGCACATCAGAAATTCAAATACCATTTAGCTTGAGTCTGTGCTCCTGGCCATTTTGGGACAATCAAGAATATTTAACGATGTGGAAACTTTTCTTGCTGTATTGTTAAGAGAAAGTAGATAACTTTCTTATAAACTAAGTTATAAAAGAGGAATAAAAGAGGGAGAGATGGAAGGAAAGGAGGGAGAAGGGGAAACAGAAAAACATCTAAAAAGACTCTAACACTGACTTAACATTTAGAGTTACTCTGATATTTTGGGTGTATTTTCTATATTTTCCAAATTCTTTCAACGTATTAGGTTGGTAATTACCAAAAACTAGGAAAAAAAAAAAAACAACTTTGATTTTAATTCTTAAATTGCACATTAAAAAACAGGTAAGTATTTAATGATACTTTGGGGGATAGCAGTTCACTGGTCTTTATTTGTGGAGCCTCAAAAAATGCTTAATGAGAAAGAGATCCAGTCATTCAGAAGGAGCCAAGCAGACCTTCTGCTTGCCTTTACCCAGAGTTCCTGCTCCCACAGGCTGACATACAAACTCTACTGTGGGGCCCACATGATAGTAATACATTATAGTTCTTTTGCATCATTTTAATATAGTAACCACAATGACAATAAAAACAATAAAAATAGCTACCTTTGAAAAAGTATCTGCCATATGACAGACATCTGTGCCAAGGATTTTATAACGCAGCATCTACTCTTTACAACAACTTCATAGAGTAGGTATGGACTATTTTAACACTTGCAGAAACTGAAATCCAGAGGGGTTAAGAAACTTGCTCAGAACCAAACAATCAGGAAAGTAGGGAGCCAGGGGTCTGGCCCAGGTCCTATGGCTCTGAAGCCAGGTGAGTCCTTCTACCACTCTATGGCTTATGGCGAGGCAGTATGGCAGGGTAGTTCAGAGCACTGATTCTGCAGAATGAGTTCATCAATGTGAATCCTAGCTCTGTAACCTTGGACATATTACCTACATTCTCTGTCCCTCAGCTTTCTCATTCAAAAAATAGTGTCTAGGTGGCAAGGCTACTGTGAATCAAGGCATTATTCCACATAAATCACTTTCATCAGGAAGTATACGCAGAGTCTGAACCAACCCATTTAAGGAATTTGCAAACAAAAGTATGCAGCATTGATTGGCACCACAAAACCTAGTGGGTATTCCAGACATTTTTCAAAGACAAGAACAAACACATGCGGTGCCTACAATGTACCAAGTCCAGTTGTAAGCACTTTGTACAAATTAACTGAATCTTCATTAACAAAAACGCCAAGAAGCCTAGCAAATGTACATGACTTTTGGCAGGCAATTTTATAGGGCTGGTAACATCCCTTCCTTTACCTGGACTCTTCGTAGATGGGCCACACGCTCCTCTATGGAGGTCTGCAAGGCCAAGGGGACTTTCAGAATCTCTTGGTAATTGTCCATCAGAAATGTCACCAACCTAGCAGCTAGTAAGTCATCCAAGTCCACTTCATCTTTGGAACACAAGATACAATGGGAAAATGTCTGAACCATCTTAAAAAAAAAAAAAAAATGAGGTTAAGGGAGTAAATTTTTAAATAAACACAAGATGAGGATTTTGTTTTGGTTTGGTTTCTTACCTGCTCTGAACTATTTTTCAAAAAAGAAACTGACTAGTCAGTGAGAAATGACCCACAGGACAGAGTGCCCATCTTACCTGTCACCTGGACACACCTGGTCATCTCAGATGGGGTAATCTTCTCATCAACCAGCAAGAACAGAATGTGCCTCATATCTCACAGGGACTTAGCAGAGATGCTTGTCTGAGCAGTTTTTAAAGACATCTCCTTTTATAGATGTTTTAAATATATATTAAACAAGTTCTGAAAATTATTATCACCATCATGACTTGAATCCATGTAGCACTCTTAAGTTCAAAGTACTTTATAACCATTTAGCCTAATAATATCCTAATTTCATTATTATTTTACTTAAAAAAAAATCAGCTAGCACAATCTGTGCTTCAAACATCATAGTTTTTCCTAGTTAACTGTTATTTTCTCCAGGATTTTGTAAGTGCATTGATAATCATCTTTGATCAAAACCATCAGAAGTGCATTAAGTAATGAAATATAAAAAATATAGCAGTTGCTTCCATAGAATTCATTTTAACTACTCCATTCTTAATACAATCCTTTCAGTTCAGTTCAGTTCAGTTCAGTCGCTCAGTCATGTCCAACTCTTTGCGACCCCATGAACTGCAGCACACCAGGCCTCCCTGTCCATCACCAACTCCCGGAGTCCACCCAAACCCACGTCCATTGAGTCGGTGATGCCATCCAACCATCTCATCCTCTGTCGTCCCCTTTTCCTCCTACCCTCAATCTTTCCCAGCATCAGGGTCTTTTCCAATGAGTCAGCTCTTCGCATGAGGTGGCCAAAGTACTGGAGTTTCAGCTTCAAAATCAGTCCTTCCAATGAACACCCAGAACTGGTCTCCTTTAGGATGATGGATTTTTTTCCCCTTTTCCTACAAATTTTATTGCTGACAATCTTATCTCAAAACCAATAAGCATGTAAATAAGTCAGGCAGAGAAAGACAAATACTGTATGATATCACTTATATGTGGAATCCAAAACATACAACTAACAAATACAACAAAAAAGAAACAGATTACAGACACGGAGGAAAAAATGTAAGGCTACCAGTGTGGAGAGGGAAGGAGAGAAGGGCAATGCAGGGGTAAGGGATTAAGGATTACAAACTATTATGTATAAAATAAGCTACAAGTATATATTGTAATATATATATTGAAGAAGAAATATCACCAATATTTTATAACTATAAAAGGACTATAACCTTTACAAATTGTAAATCACTATATTGTACACCTGCAACTTAAATTGTACATCAACTATACTTCAATTTTAAAAACACCAATACACATGACATAATGTAATTCTGTTTAATAAGACTTCATTTCATCCACCTACTACCGGGGATACTTTATCTTCACTCACGTACATGCACAGAGGAAGAGACACACACAGACACTCTTTGTCCGGGGACTCTAGCCCCCAGGGATTTGGGAATCCCTTGAAATTGTATGCAAATTTTACATATACATTCTTCTGGGAAATAGATGCAAAGACTCCTTTAGCATTTCAGAAAGGTCCATTAGCCCACCTAAATATCCACCTACCATAAGAGTTAAGAATCACTCTCCTGGGCACTGACTGGTCCTCTGACCTTGTGCCACACCTCCAAAAGTAGGCCAGTGAACCCTCAGGCATACACAGTGGTCCAACAGCATATGGAAAGGATGTACATACCAATGAGACAATTTTGCTTTGTATTTTCTGAGGAAAATTTAAAAACTTACTAGTAAATAACTCTAAACCTAAACCCTATTTTAAAACACACGCTGACATAATAAAGGAGAAATAAAAATCAGCCTACTTTTTTAAGCAAAATTGAGAATATATTAAGAAATATCCTCACTCATGGACGCTTGGATCATAGCCTGAAAGATACACATTTTCTCTCTCTTTCCAAGTTGTCTGGTCCAACTCTATTTCATTTCTTCCTTTTTTAATCTATGATGTATGGTGCATCTATCCTACTAGTTATAGTAACAAAGACTTTGCAGCCCTTTTTGTCATGAAGGAGAGAATGAGGTTTCTTGAGAGGCCAGTGATCTTTCCTGACCACACTTTCTTCTCTTTGTGCTGACGGCAGGCAGGATGCAGCAGCTATCTCTACACTCAGAGTCTACGCCTACTCATTCTTTACTTTTCATTATGTTCTTTAATACTTTGGCCACCTGATGTGAAGAGCTGACTCACTGGAAAAGACCCTGATGCTGGAAAAGATTGAAGGCAAAAGAGAAGTGGACGTCAGAAGATAAGATGGCTAGACAGCATTGCCAACTCAATGGACATGAATTTGAGCAAACTCCAGGACATAGTGAAGGACAGGGGAAGCCTGGCATGCTTCCGTCCATGGGGTTACAAAGAGTCGGACATGACGAAGGGACTGAACAACAAAAAATGTTCTTTAGTCACTAAGACCAAAAGAATAATACCAGCCTGAGTGGATTTCAAGCCATGGCTCTTTAAGCCAGCCTGCCTTGTACCTTCCTCTGGTTGCCAAATTAGTAAACTTGACTCGAGTGAATTTTATCCCCAAAACCCCAATCCTCTTAGATGTCAGAAATCAACCTACCAGTGTTCGGGTGCCAAAGCCGTCACACAGTGGTGGCATCTCCTTATTTAAGCAGATCCTTGCCATCATCCTCATCAACAGCTGTAACTTTCTCCTATTTTCAGGCGGCAGGAGGAGGCAGCAAATTTGAAAGGCTTCGATGGCCATTTTCTCTTTCTGTAACAAACCTGATTTAGGGGAGGAAAAATAAAAGGTTTTACTCCTTTAAAAACCTATAGCCTACCTGACTCTATTATGGTCACATTTTTATAAAATATGTATTACTAAAATTATACAAAGCACGTTCACATGTTCAATTATACTGGGCTAACTGCTACAGATCCACTGTCACAACGAGCGTAGAAAATACAAACCATCAACTAGGCATGGCAAATATATAAAACAAACACAGCCATTTTTCCCTCCCACAACTTGACAGTTAAAACTAAATTTTCATAGCATTCTTTCCCATTGAATCAAGAGCAGTCAGGTTAAGCCTAAGGTAACACACTCAATACTCAGATAGTGTAAGAGACCCAAGATAGCATGGGCAAGAACATGAATGTGCCATCCCTGTCCTGAAGTCTCCCCTTTTGTACTATTTCCTTATGATGAGCAGGGTCACCATATTTCCTGACTCTCATGGACTAAATAACAGGACTAATGCTCTTGGAATCATTCTACTCACTGCCAAAGACTCTACTTCTAAATAACATCTGTCAAATAATCGTTCCTCCCAATTAAGCTATTTTTTCTAGCTAAGTGTGCTGATTCAATTGTGTTACATGTCAACCCTCCTCAGCCAGTACGATTTTGCTAAAATTTAGGGTATTCTAATACTGTGTTCTCTTCAACCGTATTTGTCCATCTTCAAGCCTTCTAAAGAGATGAAACTGCTTTCACCAATGTATTGGTCCATATCCAACATTTTCAAGTTCCCACTAGTCTCTGACTTAAGAGACCAAATCACCTTTTACATTCAGCAGATATTTACTGGCCACATACAACATGCCAGGAACAATGCTAGCTCTCTTTGAAGAGCTTGTGCACTGTGAGAAGAGGCCCATGAAGTAGCAAAATGTGAGGGGCGCTGCAAGAAACATCTGCAAAGGGCATATCAGGGAAACTCTAAGTCACTCAGCAGGACAGTAGCATAGGCTGTGAGAGCCCAGTAGAAAATAAGCTAAAAAGGTCGGTAGAGATGAGATCTTGGAAGGTCTTGAATGCTAGACTAAGGACTGTGTGAAGAAAAGTTTAAAAGGAAAAGGAGCTGGGGAGTGATGGGAAAATACTCCAAGAGTTTTGGTGGTAACTCTGTAAGGACATTTGAGCAGAGATCCAAAGAAAATGAGAGTAAGCCTGGTAAATATCACAGAGACAAATTTTCAAGGTGAAGGAAATAGCAATTACAAAGATTATGACAAGGGAATATGTTTGGAATGTTTGAACAGCAATGAGAGTAGTGTGAAGACAGAGCAGAGTGCAAAGAATATTCAAGTCAGAAACGAGGAAATTAGAGAGGAAATTTTTATGGAAACAAAAAAGACTCTGAATGCCTCAAACAATCTTGAGAAGGAAGAACAAAGCTGGAGGTATCGTATACCCTGATTTCAAACAATACTACAAAGCTTCAGTCATCAAAACAGTATGGTACTAGCACAAAAACAGACACACAGATCAATGGGACAGAACAGAGAGCCTAGAAATGAACCACACTTATATGGGCAATTAATCTACAATATAGGAGGCATGAACACACAATGGGGAAAAGACAGCCACTTCAATAATTGTTTCTGGGAAAACTGGACAACTTCATGCAAAAGAATCAAACTGGACTACTCTTGTACTATGCATAAAAATAAATTCAAAATCAACTAAAGACTAAAATGTGAGACCTGAAACCATAAAATTCTAGAAGAAAATAAGCAGTATGCTCTTTGACATTAGTCTTTACTATATTTGAAGAGATACGTCTCCAAAAAACAAAAGCAAATTAGACAAATGGGACTACCTCAAATTAAAAGGCCTTTGTGCAGTGAAGAAAACTATCAACAAAATGAAAACTCCAATTATGGAATGGGAGAAGATACTCTCAAAAATTAAAAAACAGAACTATCATATGATCTTACAATTCCACTCTAGGGTATTTATCTGAATAAAACAAAAACACTAATTTATAAAAGATGCATGCTCCCCTGTTCCATTCCAATGTCAATTGAAGTGCCCATCAATGGATGAATGGAAAAAGAAGGTATGAGTGTATGTAGATACAAATATAGATATTGGGTTAGCCAAAATGTTCCTTTGGCTTTTAGGTAAAAATAAAAGACACACTTCTCATTTTCACCAAGAACTTTACTGAACAATGTATTCGTCATTTTGTTCCACTACCTTCTGCCATTTTTTCAGACAACATCATAATCCCATCTTCCCAAAACTTTTTATCTTTTTGAGCAAAAAAACTGTTCCAGATGCCTTTTAGTCTACTGGGGAATTGAAATTTTTGCCATTAAGAGAATTTTGTAAAGACCAAAAGAAATGGAAATCCAAAGATGCAATATCTGGTGAATATGATGGATGAATCAGAACTTGCCAGCCAACTGTAACAGTTTTTGCCTGGTCATCAAAGAAACAGGAAGTCTTGTGTTTTCCTGATGGAAGATAATGCATTTTCTTTTGACTAATTCTGGACACTTTTTGTCAAGTGCTGCTTTCAGTCAGTCTAATTCAGAGCTGTACTTGTTGGAATTAATTGACTGGTTTTCTGGAAGAAGCTCATAATAAAGGATTCCCTTCCAATCCCACCATATATACAACATGATCTTCAGAAGGCAAGAAGGCCCCTGGTGTGGTGGGTGGTGGTTCATTTCATTCACCCCATGATCTTGTCTATTCCTTATTATATGATTATAAGATTTCTTGATACAAATTAATCTGACCAAAGTAAAGCATAAAAGCTTTTTACCTTGTGATTACAATCAAAAGACAAGTCACAGACTATGAAATTATATTTCCCAGACTTAAGGATTAGTACCTAGAATGTATTTTTTAGAATGACAAAAAAGAACCAAAAGAAAAAAATTGAGTAAAAGATAGAAAAAAAATTTACTCAAGAAGAAACCCACATGACTAATAAACAGTAAGAAGATTCCTTTTCATACCCATCAGATTAATAAAATTAAAGGACTGGCAAGGAAACAATCAAATAGGAATATATCACGAATGGATGTGTAAATTGCCAGGACAACTCTGGAAAGCAATTTGCTAGAACCAGTAAAGACATGAATATCAAACAACTTAGTGATTCTGCTTCAACATACACAGAAATACATGGATATCTTTGCAACCTTGCAAAATGTACTGGGTCAGGATGGCGGGCACATGGATGTCTATTATACCACCCTCCTTCCAAACAGTACTTTTGGTGAAAATTTAGAAATTAAATTGCAGGGTTACTTTCTTTTTGCTGTGCTGGGTCTTCGTTGTGGTGCACGGGTTTCTCGTTGCAGTCACTTCTCTTGCTGCAGAGCTTGGGCTCTACGGCACACTTCTGTAGCTGCAGCTTATAGGCTTTGTTGCCCCGCAGCATGTGGTCTCCTCCCAGAGCAGTGACTGAACCCGAGTCCTCTGCATTGGTAGGCAGATTCTTCACTGGACTTCAATGGACCACCATGGAAGTCTGGCAGGGATACTTTTTAAAGTGCTATTTGAGAATGTTTTCTTTCTATGAACAATACCACCAAAAACAATGAGTACATTTGGCACTAGATCTTGGCTTATAAGTATCATTCTCTACAAAAAGAAACCAATAATTCTTAAAGAAATGGCTGATTCCAGGGTTGGTAACAGAAAGTAAAACTTGAGCCTGGTGGTAAAAATAAAGTGCTTCAAGAATGCTCGGGACACGGCAAAAGGCTACATGAGCCATTCTGAAGGAACCCCTCCCCCGGGATTCCAAATACATGTGTATTAGACTGTGCTGAAGAACTGATGCTTTTGAACTGTGGTGTTGGAGAAGACTCTTGAGAGTCCCTTGGACTGCAAGGAGATCCAACCAGTCCTTTCTGAAGATCAGCCCTGGGATTTCTTTGGAAGGAATGATGTTAAAGCTGAAACTGCAGTACTTTGGCCACCTCATGCGAAGAGTTGACTCATTGGAAAAGACTGATGCTGGGAGGGATTGGGGACAGGAGGAGAAGGGGACGACAGAGAATGAGATGGCTGGATGGCATCACTGACTCAATGGATGTGAGTCTGGGTGAACTCCGGGAGTTGGTGATGGACAGGGAGGCCTGGCGTGCTGCGATTCATGGGATCGCAAAGAGTCGGACACAACTGAGCGACTGAACTGAACTGTGCCAAGTCGCTTCAGTCATGTTCAACTCTGTGCAACCCTATGATTGTAGCCCACCAGGCTCCTCCATCCATGGGATTCTCCAGGCAAGAATACTCGATTGGATTGCCATGCCCTCTTCCAGGGGATCTTCCCGACCCAAGGATCAAACCCAAGTCTACTGGGTCTCATGGATTGCAGGCAGATTCTTTACTGTCTAAGACACCAGGGAAGTCCTGTAATTAGACTACTTGATATTATCCTATATGTCATGGGGCTGTATTCAGTTTAATTTCCTCTACCCCTAGTCTTTTTAACTCCTAAAGTCCAATTTGGTTCTTCTTTGTTCTTTTTTTTATGAGATTATCTTTTTTAAAAAAAAAACACATATACAATTGGTTTTGGTATATCCACTAAATTATGCCCATTACCACCATCTTAATTCTAGAATGTTTTTGTCACTGCAAAAAGAAATCTCCATATCTATTAGCAGTCACTCCTCATTTTCTCCTCCCCTCAGTCCCTGGAAGTCACTAATCTCTATCTCTATAGATTTGCCTGTTCTGAATATTTCATATAAATGGAATCATACAATATGTGATTTTTTTGGGTCTGGCTTTTTTCACTGAGAATGTTTTCAAGATTCACCCACATTATAGCATGTTAACAGTACTTCATTCCTTTTGATGGCTCAACAATATGCCATTGTATAAATATACTGCTTTTTTTTGCATTTCTCATTTGATGGACTTGTTTTTTTAACTATTCTGAGTAATGCTGCTATGAACATTCATGTACCAGTTGTAGTGACATACACTTTCAATTGCCTTGGGTATATGCCTAAGGGTGAAACTGTTGAATCACATGGTAACTCTATGATTACCGTTTTAAGGAGCTACAGAGCTGTTTTACAAAATGGCTCTGCCATTTTATATTCCCACCTGTAATATATGATGGTTCCAATTTCTCTACATTCTCATTAATACTTGTTCAGTTCAGTTCAGTCATTCAGTCGTGTCCGACTCTTTGCGACCCCATGAATCGCAGCACGCCAGGCCTCCCTGTCCATCACCAACTCCCGGAGTTCACTCAAACTCACATCCATCGAGTCAGTGATGCCATCCAGCCATCTCATCCTCTGTAGTCCCCTTCTCCTCCTGCCCCCAATCCCTCCCAGCATCAGTCTTTTCCAATGAGTCAACTCTTCGCATGAGGTGGCCAAAGTACTGGAGTTTCAGCTTTAGCATCATTCCTTCCAAAGAAATCCCAGGGCTGATTTCAGAATGGACTTCAGAATGAACTGGTTGGATCTCCTTGCAGTCCAAGGGACTCTCAAGAGTCTTTACAACACCACAGTTCAAAAGCATCAATTCTTCAGCACTCAGCCTTCTTCACAGTCCAGCTCTCACATCCATACATGACCACAGGAAAAACCATAGCCTTGACTAGACGGACCTTTGTTGGCAAAGTAATGTCTCTGCTTTTCAATATGCTATCTAGGTTGTTAACCATCTTTTATATATAGCCATCCTAGTGGGTGTTAAGTGGTATCTCATTGTGGTTATGATTTGCCCTATTTTGAGGACTATCACCCTAGAGATGCACAGCTTAGTGTGTATTCAGCCACAGATTCAAGGAGATTCCCATGCAGAGTCATGGAGCTTTTTCTATATATAATTGCTTTATATTAGTTTGCTAGTGCTGCCATAACCATATATCACAGATTGGGTGGCTTAAACAATAGAATTTTTTCTCTCACAGTTTTGGAGGCTAGAAACTATGATCAAGGTTTCAGTAGGTTTGGTTTCTCCTGAGGCCTCTCTCTATGGCTTACAGATGGCTGCCTTCTTGTTCTGATCTCCATGTCATCCCTCAGTTTGTCCAAAATTAATCTCCTCTTCTTATTAGGACACCAATCATACTAGACTAAGGCCAAGTCACACAGCTTTTAAGTGGAGAAGCTGGAGCTTGAACAAATAATAATAATTTAACAAATAATTAACAAATAATTTCTGCAAATTATTCAAAACATTCAGTTCAGTTCAGTTCAGTCGCTCAGTCGTGTCCGACTCTTTGTGACCCCATGAACTACAGCACTCCAGGCCTCCCTGTCCATCACCAACTCCCGGAGTCCACCCAAACCCATGTCCATTGAGATGGTGATGCCATCCAACCATCTCATCCTCTGTTGTCCCCTTCTCTTCCTGCCCCTAATCTTTCCCAACATCAGGGTCTTCTCAAATGAGTCAGCTCTTCGCATCAGGTGGCCAAAAGTCATGTCATTTATATACTCAATATTAGGAAAGTGGAGATGCAAGGAGAATGGTAAATGAATTAGAACCAAATGACTTTGGAAAAACTACTCAACTTCTTTTATGGTCCACTGAGATTTTCCTCATCTGGAAATGGCAATAATACTAATACCAATCTCACAGGGGTATTGTGAAGGTTACAAAAACAATACTATAAAAGTGTGTCCAAACTTTTGAACAATACTCTTTTTATTCACAATGTACAAGAGAATACCTGTATGTTTATTAAAATTAAATACATAATTCAGGAAGACTTTATACACTTCAAGGCTTGATTCTGTAAGTATCAGTTCAGTTCAGTCACTCAGTGGTGTCCAACTCTTGACAACCCCGTGGACTGCAGCACGCCAGGATTCCCTGTCCTTCACCAACTCCTAGAGCTTGTTCAAATTCATGTCTATTGAGTCAGTGATGCCATCCAACCATTGTGTCCTCTGTTGTCCCCTTCTCACTGCCTTCAATCTTTCCCAGCATCAGGGTCTTTTCAAATGAGTCAGTTCTTCACACCAGGTAGCCAAACTATTGCAGTTTCAGCTTCAGCATCAGTCCTTCCAATGAATATTCAGGTTGATTTCCTCAAGGATTAACTTGTTTTATCTCCTCGCAGTCCAAAGGACTCTCAAGAGTCTTCTCCAACACCACAGTTCAAAAGCATCAATTCTTCAGCACTCAGCTTTCTTTATGATCCAACTCTCACATCCATACATGACTACTGGAAAAACCATAGCTTTGACTAGACAGACCTTTGTGAGCAAAGTAATATCTCTGCTTTTTAATATGTTGTCTAGGTTGGTCATAGCTTTTCTTCCAAGGAGCAAGTGTCTTTTAATTTCATGGCTGCAGTCACCATCTGCAGTGACTTTGGAGGCCAAGAAAATAAAGTCAGCCACTGTTTCCCCATCTATTTGTGTTCTCTTTCACTTTCATCAATAGGCTCTTTAGTTCCTCTTCACTTTCTGCCTTAAGGGTGGTGTCATCTGCATATCTGAGGTTATTGATTTCTCCCAGCAATCTTGATTCTGGCTTGTGCTTCATCCAGCCTGGCATTTCGCATGATGTACTCTGCATATAAGTTAAATAAGCACAGCGACAATATACAGCCTTGACGTACTCCTTTCCTAATTTTGAACCAGTCTGTTGTTCCACGTCCAGTTCTAACTGTTGCTTCCTGACCTTCATATAGGTTTCTCAGAAGGCAGGTAAGGTGGTCTGGTATTCCCATCTCTTGAAGACTTTTCCACAGTTTGTCTGGCTAGTATATAATGTTTATTTTCTGCTCTGATGTCGAGAACACTATAGGTGCTAAATTTAGTATATTAAGTGACTGAAAATACTTGGGAGATCAGTTATACCACTATTTTGTCTGTTTAACAATCAAATGAGATTTTGAAAATTCTGCTCCCCTATCTTGGAAGACTGAACATTACTGAATGCCTTCTAGGCCCCAGTTACTATATATTAAGCAATTTTATCTGTTCACGTTTAATCGTTTTGACTATCCTGTAACGTAGGAAATATTGCCCCATTTTGCAAACAAAACCAAAGCCCAAAGCAGTTAAGACCTTTAGACTTTTCTCATAGCTAAGATTCAAACCTGTGAATCCCTTAAATATATAATTAACAACTTCCTCTCAATAAGTCCAGTTTGGTTTTAATTTGGTATTAAAAGTGAATGGTCAGCAATTATTAATTATCAATTAAAAGATTTCATTCTCTACTTAATACCATACTCTGCTGCTAAGTCACTTCAGTCGTGTCTGACTCTGTGTGACCCCATAGACGGCAGCCCACCAGGCTCCCCCGTCCCTGGGATTCTCCAGGCAAGAACACTGGAGTGAGTTGCCATTTCCTTCTCCAATGCATGAAAGTGAAAAGTGAAAGTGAAGTCACTCAGTCGTGTCTGACTCTTAGCGACCCCATGGACTGCAGCCTCCTAGGCTCCTCCATCCATGGGATTTTCCAGGCAAGAGTACTGGAGTGGGGTGCCATTGCCTTCTCCATACCATACTCTACATACATATTAACATAGGGCAGGAATAGAGATGCAAACAGAATGGAGAATGGACCTGTGAACACAGCGGGGAAGAAGGCAGAATGAATTAGGAGAGGAGCACTGCCATGCATACACTGCGATGTACAGAGCAGCTAGTGGGAAGCTGCTAAAGAAGGAAAGGGAGCCCAGCGAGGTGCTCCATGATGACCTAGCGGGGTGGGTTGCGGGGGTGGGAGGGAAGTTCAAGAGGGAGGGGATATATGTATACATACAACTGAGTCATGTTGTAATTATATTCAAATTAAAAAAAGTTTTAATTGAAATTAAAACTAAGAACAACTAACATTCATAATGATAAACCTAATTTATAAAGATGATGAAAATAGCTAACATTTATTAAGCATCTTATTATGAATCTAATAGTGTTCTAAACTCTAACAGTATCTCATTTAATCTTTACAATAATCTCTGTGAGGTAGATACTATTATAATTTTTATTTACGTATAAAGGAAAATGAGGCTTAAAAGATTATATCATTTGCCCAAATCACACAGTTAGTCAATAATAGAGAAGAATTTGAGTCCAAACAGTCTGCCCTAAATATCAGCCAATTACTTCCTAAGGATAAATTCATAAAAACAGAAATGTTGGTTCAAAGAATATGCACAAATGTTCAATAAACAGATAGACAAATAAAATGGCATTCTTTAACTTGAGGCAAGGATTAGAGAATGAAAGAATGGAGAATTTCTCAATGAAGCTCTATTTGAAACTAGCTCTTTTACAAGAGAATCCAGAAAACCATTTTCTTGAGACTTCAAAATGAAAGCTGGTTTTAAAATAAAAATGATTGCCAGTTCCCCTCCCACAAAGTAAAAACAGAATGGAGTTTATCCCTGAAGATTAGGGATGAAAAACTGAATATAGCCCTATAAAATATGAGCCATAGGTAAAAGGTATTTTTATCTGAATGTAAAGGACAAGTCATGTGATTTTTTAAATCATGTGTAAAGGATGAACCATGTGTGAAAGGCAAGCATTTTTCAGTTATCTATTAATACCAGTCATATCTGAACAATATTTTCTGAGAAGTCTTCACTGTGGGGACAATCACATAAGACTGTGGGAACCTCACATAAGTCCCCACAATCATCTTACTATGTAAGTAGGTAGAGTATTGTTTTCCAAAAATGTTTTACTACAACTAAAATTAAGAAATATATCACAATAATATATATACAAATACATAGGTATTTAAAACAAAAAAGTTTATAAACATGCCTACTCGTATTATATACAGTGTACTCTGACATTTTATACACTATTCTATGGGTTTAACTGTTTGGTTTTTTTTTAATGCTGTTCTACTATATAGAATTCACATCCAACATGATAGTTTATGAAACAATGGCCTATGAACTACTAAATTTGAACTGAGGACTTCATATAACAAATATCCAGGAATACACAGTCAGAAGTCAAACAGATATTCTAGTCTTGAATTTAGGAGGTAGATCTGAGTTGAAAATAAGAACTGAAAATCTTCCTGGGTAGGTGATCCATGAAGTGCTATAGATGTGATCAAAGAGAAGATTTGATATTTCTATAATACTTAAGTCCTTCTGGGCATCCTGTCCCAAGGATATTATTTTTCAATCTGTTCAAATGTCAACATTTTTAGCTCTGCCTTTGAATCTTGGAGTGCTCTGCATTGCTTTCCTTAGTTCAAATACATGTAGGAATACTTAAATTTCCAAAAACTTTAATTTGAGCTGTCTGTTTCTATTTCCTAACTTCTTTCTCATTACTAACCATTACCTAGTCTTTTTATTTTCTCCCTTGACAAAAGCACACAACAAGATTCAGGAAAAAATGACTGCAAGAGAATTTAGCTTTCAAATATCCATGACAGTCTACAGCTGAACTTGAAACATCTTCAACAAGTACTTGAAGTACTCACTGATTTCAAAGAGCTTCTTGATTTTTGTTTAAGGTTCAAAGAGTTTCAATGCTTTAGCTATTTTATTCTTTGGACTCATCTCATTTTGCTAAATAAAAACTAAAAGAGTGATTTTTTTCATCTTTCATTATTTCTAAAATCTCATCATCACAAAATCACTGAATCCTCCTTCTCTTGAGAAAATAACAAGGGCCTTCTAGAGCCACAGAGGTAACTTGTTACTGCCACTTCAGAATGATATAATAGTGCTTATCCTAATTATAGACTATGAAGCTCTATCACAAATACTTTTACATAAAAAAATCTTCCTATCATTTGAGAGAAGGCATGGCTAGATAGCAACATATGATTATCCTATCTCAACTTATGCATTGTTCCAATACTTTGTAGTTTTCAAAATGAAACAAACAAAAAATACCTAATAGAAAATGTGTTACCCATCACTTTAAGTTCCATATTTTCCTACCCATAAGTATGATAGGCATTATTGCTATTTATCACAATGAGAAAACAGGCCCAGAAAAGAAAAGCAATTTACCAGAGTGGGTACAACCAGGTCAACAAACCAATAAGTTACCTGAGCTTCATGTTTTCATTGGTGAAATAAGAATAAAATAATGAAAAAATAAACTAGTCACCAAATTACTTAAGCAATTCATCTGAGACTTTTTTCAATCAGAGAAACATTCTGTTATTTAGCTGAACTAAGGAAGGATAAGTGAATAAATAATTAAATCTCAAAGAAACCCAACTGCTCCTTATGAAAGTAATAAAATAAAAATCAATGGGAATTTGTAATGTTCTATGTTTTAGAAGTTAGGTGACATTTTTGGCCATAATGACCAAGTGACAGGTTCAGAATTCTCCAGTGTTTTATGTGACACCTATCTTTGTCACCCTCCTTTCCACTCTCCAAAGATGATATTAGATTTCTATTTTCAAATCACTAGGAACACAAATTTTCATTTTTGCAAAGTAGACCTGATCATTCCATTAACATATACAGTAAGCTATTCCTTACGGGAATGTCAAAATGGAAGTGAAATTTATACTTTTGAGAAGAGCTGGAGTTTCCAAAAAGTCAGTGGATCATATCTGTTCAGCCAGAGAATATAAGAGACTTGAGAAGGGTTCACTGTAGTTTTCGAACAACCAAAAGAATATAAAAGTTAAGTCACAGTTCCATTTCCACTGAGAAGAGGTATAAAAAGGAAATGGTTTATTCTAAGCTGCAAGAATTCAAACTACATATCAATTGGTAAGAACTCCCTGCCTACAAATGTTATGTAGCAGTTTGGATGGGAAGGGGAGTTTGGGGAGAGTGGATACATGTATATGTATGACTAAGTCCCTTTGCTGTCAGCCTGAGACTATCACAACATTGTTAATCAGCTATACTCCAATATAAAATAAAAAGTTAAAAAAAAAAGAAAAGAAAAGAACTTTCTGCCTAAAAAGAGACACAGTAAATGAGACTATTTCTCCAGACACTTTTAAGGAAAACCAAGCAAGTTACCTTTGTGAACTGGCTTAAAGGCAGATACAGAGTCATGCACAAACAAGATGACATCCCCTTTCCAACACAAGTGTCCCAAACTGCTATAACATTTTTATGAGTTCTTTAGCTTTTATGATTAGAAAGTCTTTCACCCAACCCAACATCAGATAAATATCAACTATTTTAGATTTGCATTTTAAAAATTTAATTCTCTAATCCAGCTGGAATTAATCCTGCTGAATAGTCTAAAAAAGGTCTTAATTTTTTCCCAAGTTTTGTCAATTATTCTTATGATTACTAGTATACTTATAAATAATGTATGTGTTTAGTTATAGCCAGCGAATGTCTAGGCATTGCCTAAATTTCTATCTTTAAGAACTACCTAACTCACTTTATTCTAATAGTCCTGACATAACAGTAGTCATTACATTTGGAGGTGATTCAGTATGCTTACTTGGCCCATTGGCAACTTCAAAAGCTTGGGCCATAAGCCCTGGGACCTGACAGCAGAGACCTGACCAGAGAGAACTCTGGACTAACATGGGCAAGAGCCCTTCTCTTTGGTCAAGTGCACCAAATAGGCACTCTCTGAAAAAAAGAACTGTTTTTCCCTAAGGATTACCATGGGATAAGGCCCCTGAGACCATCTGAAGCATAAGGACAGAGAGATGGCACACAGCTCCAGAGGATCTCTACAAGTCACTATACACAAGAACCAAAAAGCAGAAAACCTAACTTCACGGATATTTCTAGATTAAACAACACAGGCGGAGATCTCAGTCTTTGAGCTAGATGATCACATCTAGTCTGAAAGTGAAATTTAGTTACTCTGTAGTGTCAGACTCTTTGTGACCCCATGGACTGTAGCCCACCCAGGCTCCTCCGTCCATGGAATTCTCCAGGCAAGAACACTGAAGCAGGTTGCCATTTCTTTCTCCAGGGGATCTTCCCAAACCAGAGATCAAACTTGGGTCTCCTGCATTGCAGGCAGACTCTTTACCAACTGAGCCACCAAGAGTTAGATAACCAGTCTAGTGAATTCCAATGGCACTTTCTAAATTTCACCTCTACGAGAAGGGGTGTTCAGCCTTTCAGACTATTAGCACATAAACTGGGAGCCGTAAGCCCACGTGCCTGTAGGAGCAGACAAACGGAATAAATGAGCAGCAAAAGGGGTCTAGTGAACCTGACTTCACCATCTGAAAACAGGAGCGAATCCTGGGGCCTTGGTAAATTGGAATTCATGTCCCTGAAACACTGGCTCCCTCTAGCGGAGGCACTCATTACACAGCTATAGCAGCTTATACCACTGAAAATTCAAGATCCAAAACTGCCAGATTTTTAAAATTAAAAATTTTTAATTTTTTAAAGAAACCAAATCATAAATTCTTACATAAATTTCCCATTTCTTAAAGTTTTACAATTCATTATATTAAATTTTCTTTTTAAAACACACAGGTTAAACCAGATGTATTTATGAGACACATTTGGCCCATAGTCTAAGATCTCAGATTTTAATACTATACACAACCAGCCAGTCAATTTTCCAAAACACTCTTGCCCCCATGCTCTTCTGTGCTTCCTTTATGTCTTGTTTCTTCCTCTGTATGCCAACTTATTGCAAGCTACACAACTCAATGGATTCCAGGGAGCACGTGAAGAGTGCATGTTAAGTGTGAGTAAAGGCTGCTATGCTGTCTCATTCACCCTATTCAAGAGTCAGCCAAACTCTGATGTTGATACAAGAAACTGCCATTTTGGAAAAGAAGATTATTATTCAGTTATGTTGTTAGGGCAGACTGCTGAGCCAAAGTAAATCATTTTCTTAATTATAACAGGAAGTCTTAAACCTCAAAAATGGGTTTTTTTTTTCTTTTTTTTCATTTTTTTCTTTAAGAACTCTTCAATATCCTATTCCACCTATCACTGACTGTTCTCAGGGTCACATTTCTGGCAACAAGCTAGTATTATTTCATGCAAGAAGCAAAGGAATGACCCTCAAAAAAAAATCCATTTCCATTGAAACTGCTATAGAATTAGCTTCTACACAAAGCAGACTGATTACCTACTTTAAAGTATTTTGTCTAAGGGTATCCTATTTCAATCAAAGTAAGAAAAAAAGTTTAAGGAATGAGTCAGTCCTTCTGGGATTCAACCTACACAACTAGTTTGCATGTACTTAGATATGATAGGCTTTCCCAGATTCTAACAGGCTTGCTATATTAGATAATCTGTTATCCATATAAACAAATTATGGTCTTCCATAACTACATCGTCCATTTTCACTATGTAAAGATCTAAAAAATACAGTTTTCAATGCAGGGTATCTGAAACATATTCACTTGAGAATGACTAATCAGGGACAGTTAATATATTACCATTCATACACATTAGTCCATTATTGCTGACACCTAAGTACAATAAATTCTCCATTCTAACCATCCTTCTCCACCTCAAACTGTCTATAGATAATATTTCAGATGGTGGCTGACTCTGCCATCAATTTAGAAACAACCAGCTTCAATTCCTAGATGAGATAAAAATGAGCAACTGGGGTTAGGGATAGACAAGTGACATCACAAATATAACTGATTCAAATTGGACTTCATACATTTTTAAACACCTTCCATTTGATTTTCTAGAAGCCAGTTGCTCAAATGAGAATTTTTTCAGTCAGCTTCCACCAAGCTTCCAACTGACCCTGCCAATTTCACGGGTGTCAAAAACCAAAGAAGTTATATTGCAAGTCCAAGCTGCAGTGCAAGCCTCCTGTCATTTAGACTACACACAGAGCATATCCAGTGGTGACCCACGTGTCTCTGCTCAACCAGATTTGATGTCTTCAACCATTATAGTCATCTCCAGAAGAGACAGAACTCAAAATAAAAATAAATTTGAAAGGATGTTAGCTGTGTTGTTAGGTTACAGAGAATAGTGGTTCAATATTACTTACAACAAGTTCAAATTTTCCATATGGGGATTAGAGACAAAATGGCGGCGTGGAAGGACATGAGCCCATCTCTTCTTATGGAAACACCAAAATCACAACTAACTGCTGAACAAACATCAACAATAAATGCTGGCACCTACCCAAAAAGATACCCTACATCGAAAGACAAAGCCACAACAAGATGGCAGCAGGGACACGAGAAAATCAAATCCCATACATCCTGGGTAAGCGACCCACAAACTGAAAAATACTATACCACAGAAGCTCCCTGACAGGAGTGAAAACTGTGAGGTCCATGTAAAGCTTCCCAGTCTGGGGATCTGGCAACTGTAGAATTTCTAAGAATCTGGCTTTGAAGGCCAGTGGGGTTTGATCATTGAAATTCACAGGACTGGGGAGACAGAAACTCTACTCTTTGAGGGTGCACGCAGGGTCTCCTGCTCATCAGGACCCGGGGGGGAAAAAGCAGTGACATCATAAGAGCCTGGGCCAGACTTACCTGCTAGAACTGAAGGTCTCCTGTGGAGGCAGGGGGCAGCTGCAGCTCACTGTACGGACAAGGACACTGGTGGTGGTAGTTCTAGGGAGTACTCATTGGTCTAAGCCCTCTTGGAGGCCACCATTTTCTCACCAGGACTTCATCCCACTCAACTGCACCCAGGCTCCAAAGCTGGCACACTTCAGGCCAAACCACCAAGGTGGAAATACAGCCACACTCCTCAGCAGATAGGCTATTTAGTCTTCCTGAACACACAACTTCCAGATAAACACACCCTCTGACACGGCTCTGACCCCAAGAGGGACAAGACTCACCCACCAGTAGGCAAAACCACTCCCTCCCACCAGGAAGCCTAAACAAGCCTCTCAGACAGCCTCATCCACTAGGCAGCAGATAGCAGAAGCAAGAAAATCTACAACTTTGCAGCTTGTGGAATAGAAACCATAACCACAGAAAGTTAGACAAAATAAGACAGCAGAAAATATGTCCTAGATGAAGGAACAAGATAAAAACCCACAAGAACAACTACATGAAGTGGAGCCAGGCAATCTACCTAAAAAAAGAACTCAGAGTACTGACAGTAAAGATGATCGAAGAGCTCAGAAAAAGAATGGACGCACTGATACAAGAAGATGATATAACAATTGTAAATATATATATATATGTACCCAGCTCCAATAGGAGCATCTCAATATATGAAGCAAATTTAACAGCCATATAAGGAGAAACGACAGTAACACAATAATAGTGGAGGACTTTAACACCATTCTTGGATCAATGGACAGATAATCCAGATAGAAAATCAATAAGGAAATACAGGCCTTACGTGACACATTAGACAAGATGATTTAATGATCTTGTCTATTTAATAATCAAATAGATGATTGCTATTTATAGAGCATTCCATTCAAAAGCAGCAGAACACACATTCTTCTCATGTGCACACAGAACATTCTCCAGGGTGGACCACATGCTGGCCACAAAGCAAGCCTCAGTAAATTTAAGAAAAGTGAAATTATATCAAGCATCTTTTCTGACCACAGTGCAATGAAATCAGAAATCCACTACAAATTAAAAAACTGTAAAAAAAAAAAAAAAAAACACACACACACACAAACAAATGGAGGCTAAACAATATGCTACTTAAAAACCAATGAGTCACTGAAGAAATCAAAGAGGAAATTGAAAAATTACCTAGAGACAAATGAAAACAAAACACAACAATCCAAAATCCATGGAACACAGCAAAAGCAGTTCTAATCTGTGCGACCCTATGGACTGCAGCCTCCCAAGTTCCTCTGTCCATAGGATTTTCCAGGCAAGAACACTGGAGTGTGTTGCCTTTTCTTCCTTTAGGGGATCTTCTCAATCCAGGGATCAAATTCGCATCTTTTACATCTCCTGCAGTGGCAGGCAGGTTCTTTACCACTAGCACCACCTGGGAAGCCCCTCTAAGATCTAAGGGTATAGCAATACAATTTTACCTCAGGAAACAAGAAAAATCTCAAATAAACAATCTAACCTTAAACCTCAAGCAAGAAGAGAAAGAAGAACAAACACCCAAAGTTAGTAGAAGGAAAGAAATCATAAATATTAGAACAAAAATGAGAGAAATACAGACAACAGAAAAGATCAATGAAACTAAAAGCTAGTTCTTTGAAAAGATAAAAAAAAAACAAACCTTTAGACAGATTCATCAAGAAAAAGAAAAGGCTCAAATCAATAAAACTAGAAATGAAAAAGAAGAAGTTACAATGAACACCACAGAAATAAGCACCACAAGCAACTATATGCCAATAAAGTGGAAAATCTAGAGAAATGGACAAATTTTTGGAAAGATACAATTTCCAAAGGTTGAACCAGTTAGAAAATATGAACTGACCAATCACAAGTACTGAAACTGAAACTGATTTGAAGACTCCCAACAAACAATTCTATCAGACATTTAAAGACGAGTTAAGATCTATCCTTCTGAAACTATTCCAAAACAGTGCTGAGGAGGGAACACCCCCAAAATCATTCTATGAGGCCACCAGCACCCTGATACCAAAACCAGACAAAGATGTCACAAAAAAAGAAAATTACAGGCCAATATCACTGCTGAATACAGATGCAAAAATCCTCAACAAAATCCTAGCAGACTGAAAGGAACAATGCACTAAAAGGATCAAATACCATAATCAAGTGGGATTTATCCCAGTGATACGAGGATTTTTCCATATTCGCAAATCAGTGCTGTACACCATATCAAGAAACTGAAGAATAAAAACCATATCATCTCAGTAGATGTGGAAAAAGCTTTTGACAAAATTCAACATCCATTTACGATAAAAACAACAACAACAAAAACCTCTCCAGAAAGTGGGCACAGAGGGAACATTGTTGTTTTCAGTCACCCAGTCAAGTCTGACTCTTTGCGACCCCTATGGACTGTTCCCATAGAGGGAACATACCTCAACATAATAAAAGCCATATATGACAAACATCATACTCAACAGTGAAAGCTGAAAGCATTTCCTCTAAGATCAGGTATAAGACAAGGATGTCCACCCTTGCCACTGTTTTCAACACAGTTTTAGAAGTCCTAGCAACAGCAATCAGAGAAGAAATAAAAGAAATCCAAATTAGGAAAGAAATAAAGCTGTCAGTGTTTCCAGATGACATGATACTATACATATAAAATCCTAAAGATGCTACTAGAAAACTACTAGTGCTCATCAATGAACTCAGTCAAGTTGCAGGATACAAAATTAATACACAAAAATCTGTTGTATTTCCATATGCTAACAATGAATGATCAAAAAGAGAAACAGACAATCCCAGTTACCACTGCAACGAAAAGAAGAAAATACCTAGGAATAAACCTATCTAAGGAGGCAAAAGACCTGTACTCTAAAAATGGTAAGGTGCTCATAAAGAAATTGAAGATAACAAAAAATAGAAAGATATACCTTGTTCATGGATTAGAAGAATCAATACTGTCAAAATGACTATACTACCCAAGGCAATATACAGATTCAGTGCAATTTCTATAAAATGGCATTTTTCACAAAACTAGAAAAAACTTTAAATCTGTATGGAAACACAAATAGCCAAAGCAATTTTGAGAAAAAAGAATGGAGCTGCAGGAATCAGGTTCCGTGAATTCTGCTTATACTACAAAGCTACTATCATCAAAACAGTAGAGAACTGGCACAAAAACAGAAATAAATCAACAGAACAGGAAAGAAAGCCCAGAGATAAACTACACACCTATGGTCAATTAATCTACAACAAAAAAAGGGAAAGCCATGCAGTGGAGAAATGACAGTCCCTTCAATAAATGGTGCTGAGAAAATTCAACAGCCACATGTAAAAAAACAAAATTAGAACATTGTTTGACACCACGCACAAAAATAAACTCAAAATGAATTAAAGACCTAAATGTAAGTAAAGACACTATGAAACTCTTAGAGGAAAATATAGGCAAAACACTCTGACATAAATTGAACAATATCTTTTTCAAGCCATCTCCTAGAGTAATGGCAATAAAAACAAACAAATGGGATGTGATTAAACTCAAAAGCTTTTGTAAAGCAAAAGAACAGGGGCAAGGGAAGGGACATATGTACACCTATGGCTGATTCATGTTGACGTCTGACAGAAAACAAAATTCTGTAAAGCAATTCCTTCAATTAAAAATAAATTTAAAAAAAAGAATGGGGGCTTCCCAGGTGGCACTAGTGGTAAAGAAGTCCCCTCCCAATGCAGGAGATGTAAGAGATGCAGGTTCGATTCCTGAGTTAGGAAGATCCACTGCAGGAGGGCATGGCAACCCACTCCGGTATTCTTAGCTGGAGAATCTCATGGACAGAGGAGCCTGGCAGGCTATGGTCCACAGGGTCGCAAAGAGTTGGACACGACTGAAGTAACTTAGCACACACGCACAACGAAGGAAACCTTAAAGAAAACAAAAAGCCCACAGATGGGAGAAAATATCTGCAAACGCTGTGACCAAAGGGATTAATCTCCAAAATTTATAAACAGTTCGTGTGGCTAAATATCAAAAAAACAAACAATCAAAAAATGGGCAGAAGTCTTGACATTTCTCCAAGAACACAGATGGCCAAGAGGCATATGAAAAGATAATCAACATCAATAATTATTAAAGAAATGCAGAACAAAACTACAATGAGATATCACCTCACACCAGTCAGAATGGCTATTATCAAAAAAAAATGTACCAACAATAAATATTGGAGAGGGCCTGGAGAAAACAGAACCCTCCTACACTGTTGGTGGGAATGTAAATTGATACATCCACTATGGAGACAAGTATCCCACTTCTGGGCATATATCCAGAGAAAAACATGGTTTGAAAGGATAAATGCACCCCAGTGTTCACTGTAGCACTGTTTGCAATAGCCAAGACATGAAAGCAACCTAAATGTCCATCGATAGATGAATGGGAAAAGAAGCTGTGGTACATATATAAATGGACCTACTCGGTCATCAAAAGGAATGAAATGTCATTTGCAGCAACATGGATGGACCTAGAGATTACCATACTGAGTGAAGTAAGACGGAGAAAGGGAGATAACATGCTATCGCTTATATTTGAAATCTTAAAAAAATGATACAAACGAACTTATTTACAAAGCAGAAACAGACTCACAGACTTAAGAGAACAAACTTATGGTTACCAGAGGATGGGCAGGAGGGAGGGGAAGACTGTGAATCTGGAACTAATATGTACAAACTCCTATATTTAAATACATAACCAACAGGGACCTACTGTACAGCACAGGGAACTCTGCTCAATACTCTGGAATAGCCTAAATGGGTAAAAAAACAATGGATACAGTTATGTCTATGCATAACTGAATTACTTTGCCATACATCTGAAACTAACAACATTGTTAATCAAATATACTCCAACATAAAATAAATTTTTTAAATACAATTTTTTTTTAAATTCCAAGTTCTTCTGTTTCAAAATCAGATCATTTTACCATAAAAAATTATGAAAATGGAAAATGACAAGAAAATCTAAGAATTGGTTTTTAATCTTGTCTTTGGAATTATTTTACCAGTGGCATAAAGGCACTAAGTTGCTGTGAAGAGAATCTACTCAATTAGTCCTTATGCATATTAAACAACAGCTAGTACTCATCATTAGGCATGATATTCACAAGTACACAAGCCTCCAATACTCCCTAGTGGAAAACAAAATATCAAGAAGACCCAGTGGTCTCAAAACACAGTAACAGGCCTAAACCCTTCATCTGTTCTTAATATTGGGACTTCCAGTTCTTAACATTGATCTCTCTGAAACAAACTCCCTCTTAGATACATGATTTAAAATTGTTTCATGTTGTTTATTATCAGAAATCCTATGAAATCTTAAAATTTAAAGTATTGTGCTAAGAGACTAGGTATATTATTCACATATTGCTGATACTTTGTTAGGATACTATGGCAGCATACATACTTTCTAAGAAGAAAATAGGACAGGAGAAAGGGAAGAGAAGGGGAAGCAAGAATGATATCAAGAATGGGAAGGTGAAGACTGCTAAACTCCACGACACTTAAAACCAAAAGGACATTAATTTCTACAAATTTACATAAAAGAATATGATACCCACACAGTGATTTGGTCATTAAAGCAAACATTTGTTTACAAGAAAACAATAATACTTATTCAACAATCACGACAGGAACAGAAAAAACTGATTTCCAAGGAGAAAGGAACAATATCAGAAAGACCTACACCAATAATATTGATTTTTCCCTCTTTTACCATGTTTCTTTGACAGTGTACAACATTCTGAAATATCAATATATGTAAGAAATCGCAATAAGTTTTAGAGAATAAGAGTTACTATATTTATTTTACATGTCACAAATAAATAATCCTACAAAACTCTGTTACTTCTATAAAAAGAAGATTTCTAAATGATTCTCTCTCATGGTTGACTATTCATGAAGTCATATCCAGAGTAGTCATGAACAGTAAATGTTAAATTTACATTCTTCTCTATCAATATATGTATTTTTTTTTTGGTGTAAAAATGACATGAACATATTATTCTTTCCTGAGAAATAAAAACTACTGGTCCATGTTTAGGTTTATTAATAGAGCTTAACTATTTTCTTTTCTTCCTGCATAGAGCAAGACTCCAACTAGGCAAGCAGCTTATTTGTTTTTATTTCAAAAATACTATGGAAATTGGGGAAAAGGAAGTCTCAAGATAAAGAAAAATGAAATGTTCGCATATCGATGATGAAGATATACGTTCACTATATTCCAACTTACCTAATACACTGACAAAGGCATCAAAAAGGTGAAACGTAAGTAGAGGCTCTTTCAAGTGACCATAGTAATCAGCTATAGTTTTAAAGACATCTTTTTCAAATCCTAAATACATAGGCTGCTTCAAATCTGAACAATTAGGCCCTGTTAAAGAAAAGAAAGAAAAACATTAGTAAGGCAATCACCTGCAAGTATTGCTATTAGTCTCTGTGCAGATATGTGGTATATACAGATATGCAAAATCAAAAAAGTTTTCAAGGGTAAAATCGATATCATACATTTTACTTATATAAATATGCTTTATGTCTAAATTAAAATCTATTATAAAACAATGAGGAAAACACTGGCTCACTTCCATTGTCAAAAAAACCCCAACTCTTTTGTGACCTTCTGAAAGGTATTTTTATTAAATGCAGACAGTGATAATTTTCTTTGAAATTTAGAATATTTGCCTAGTCTAATATGGTAACTACCTCACATATGTAACAGATAATCTATAAAGCAATTTTTAAAGCTTTTAATTATTTTAGCATTGCTATATTATAAAGTTCTAGAATCAGAGTTGAGTGAAATAAACAATTTCTGCCTCTAAATAATTTGACTCATAAGAATGTATACTCTTTTTCCTGAAGATATTCTGAAAAGGAGATTTTACATTGTGTCTTAAATTCATTCTGATTATAAAATTCTCCATTTGATCACCATCAAAAGATAATGTGTATTAAAAAAAATTTTTTTTTAATGTTAAAGCTGCTCAAACAGAGACCATAGAAGACTAGATAAAGTGGCCTCTAAGTTCCTATTCAATTTTTTGATCTAAGAATCTAGGTTTTATTTACCCAATGCTTTTAAGTGAATAGTGGTATTTAATGAATTTTTATTAAACAAAATTATAATAGAAAATAATACCAAAGCAGAATCAAACTGATGTTTTCTGTTAAAAAGAAGTTTAAAAATAAAAGATAATTTATCAAGCAGAACCGTATTACAAAGTAACTCTAAGAAACTTGGAATAACCAAGAAACCAAGAAGCTTGGGATAAGTGAAGCAAAGATCCCCTTGTGTTAGGGACCAAAGAGGAACAAGAAATGCTTAGCTCTCTACGGTGAAAGTGAAATTGTTAGTCACTCAGTCGGGTCTGACTCTTCGTGACCCCATGGACCATAGTCTGCCAGGCTCCTCTGTCCATGGAATTCTCCAGGCAAGAATACTGGAGTGGGTTGCCATTCCTTTCTCCAGGGGATCTTCTTTACCCAGGGATCGAACCCAGGTCTCCTGCACTGCAGGCGGATTTTTACCATCTGAGCCATCAGAGAAGCCGCAAGCTCTCTACTGAGCTGGCAGCAAAGACACACAACAATCCATATACAGATGGAAGGATTTACATCTCCAAGTAGAGAGGGCAACTAACTGGATCTGCCCATGCCTGAGCGAAACGGCAAGTGGCCCACTGCCACTGTGGCTGGCCAACACTGTCTATTTCCATCACAGCATGGAAGAAAGTGATGTTGACTGCACTGGTCAGTTCTGGGCCAGCAGAACACAAGACTAAAGCACTGTACCTGAACAGATTTCTACCCTCAGGACAGCAGAAGCCAGTAAAAACTGAAAGGAAATTCTTCCTACAGAATCACTGTAACTAATGAGAAAGGATCAAACAGAAAAGAACAGTTAAGGATTCTGGGCCATTGAAACATTGTGAAAACCGCTTTTTGTCAGTCTCCTTAAAAAGTCTCTTACCTTTTAATGTTCTATATGCTGCTTATAAAATATTTGGACTAAGATAATGAAAATTATTAGATGTGTGGTACCTCATTAACCTAGTGGCAAACATAGCCATTTTTACTTGCTTCCTCTTCTGAAATATCCCAAGCTTAGTCAGTTGAAATTGTGTGACATGTCTTAGCAAGCAATACACGTCACCTTGAACTATTTATTCCCTCTAAGGATAAGTATGCAGTTCATTCTAAGCAGTTGTATCTCTTACAGAACACTTAATCATTCTTGACAACAATACGCAAAAATAAGCCAAGAAAAAGTTTTCTTTCAAATGCCAATGCATGGCAAGCCCATGAGAGAAGCCTAAGTTCGAAGATCTTTTGTTTTTCTATCATGTTGAATTTCAGAATATATTTTTAAATCCAGTTTTTATAAATGTTATTCCTGAAAGACTTTGGACAAGAACTGTTTACATCTACTTTTATTGAATTCTTGCAATCTACGTGCACAAGGAAGAAAAACAGCTAACCTGGTTTTGTATTATTTATTAACATCAGTCCCTCACCTAATGGCCAACCGTTGAAAGCACCCAGGTCTGCAACAGATCGCCCCCAAGGAAGAGATGAGCAATAAACCTACAGAGTAAGAAGCACGAGGCCTCCAAAAGTCTCATATCTTTTCTGTTCCCTATTGGACAATAATGGAAACCAAGGTTCAGTAAGGATAAAGGCTATGACTTAAGTCATAACAGGCTATGACTCTGACAGACTCATAGTAAATTCAGGAGATGGGGAATGCAAATTTGGAAAAATCAATAATTTTATAAAATTATTCAAAAGGCTGACCTCGCCCTTTGGCCACCCTTTTTTCTTTGACACATAAGCAAGCATCTTTATGGATGTGCCAACCATTTCTAAAGTACTACACTTGATACATGGGAAGACAGGTCCCCATTCCCAAGAATTTCCACCTAACCTAACACTACCTCACACATGTGGAGAACAGGACTAAGTCAATCCTCATGTCTTTTCTCTCCACTGGTAATCTCAGTTAGTCTGACCTTTCTGCAGAAGTTTCACGGATTATATATACATCTCTCTTGGGGGTTTATTACATTCTTCATTACATTTTGATCACCACTGAGAATTCAACATCATAACTACACCTTAATATATACTTTACAACATATTATAGCTTAGATTTGTTATACTGGCTTCCTCTGTTCACTCCCAGTTGACCAACTTTCAAGATCCTTGGTTTTCCCAAAAGTCATACACGGGTCATTGAACCCATTCATAGCTTCTATTTTGTCTTTGCCAACTCTGGCCAAACATATAATTTAGATTAGTTTCTTTAAAATGATTAAGCAAGAATAAAAAGCATTCCTCCAGACTAAAACCACAGGACTCTACATCTCAGATGTTCTAAAACATGAACCAAAACCCAATGAAAATCTTAATAAACTCAGAGAACTTTGATCTTCACACACACTAACATTGCTATTCATTTTCAGGATGATAGTATATCATTTTTATATCATCACTAAGATCACCCACAGTGAGTTAACAGTTATTTTAGTTTCATTCTATAATCAAACAAAACTAATCAGTGAAATTAATAATTCAGAGCCTACTAATTTAATAATTTATACAGCAATCTCTATACATGCTAGTCTTACTCAAAAGGGAGGAAAGAAAGTAACTCTCTGAGGTGATCTTTAAGACTCTAAAGACTCTATAGACAAATATCACAATTACCAGTCAGCTAAGATAACTAGAATTCTTATTACAATCACTTGTTTGGCTTAAGCCATTAACCATTAGAATCCCTTCTTTGAGTTAAGACTTCTAAAAATTCCAGAGCAACAGTAGTGTTAGTGAAATACTCTAATAACTCATTTCTTCACAGTGCCCATGATATCCTATGAAGAAGACTTCATATGCCTATGAAAAACTTCAGCGGGATCATCTTGTCCAGGCCCCTCATCTGATAGCCAAATTACTTAAACAGTCTCTTGTTTCTCTATATATAGGTTCTTCTCCTTCCAAACTCTGCTGCACACTAATTAGATTTGTCTTCAAAAACATTTCTCTCCAACTTAAACCACTGCCCTATAAAAAGCCAGTGGGAAACAGAATCTGCTGAGTAAATTAATGATGTAAATATAAGGCATACTTAGGAACACATGCTTTAGGAATACACTGCTGACAAGCATTTATCTATTACAATATTGCTTTCAGTATTACTAATTATTCTTTTCTGTGATGAAGCATTCAAAACAAGCAGTGTGGATGCTATTTGCAGTGTGATTTTACGCACAAGAAAACAGAAGTACAAAAATCCCTTTTAAAATGCTCTATAACTCAGCCCTTCCACTAAGTCACAAATTTATCACTGAAAGCACAGGAATCCCCAGTTAACTGCCAGTCTCACAGGTGTCAAATGCTCATGCCATTGAGCAAAAATATTCTGTAATTCAGGGCACTAATTTCTGTCAATTTCATAAAAATGGCAGAAGTCGGACATGACTGAAGAGACTTAGCAGCAGCAGCAGCAGTACTCACAATTTGCCAAACACTTCATAGCTGACAGTACCCAATGAGGAAGTTCTTCTGCAGAAAAAGGAAAATAAAAAGATGTTTTATTCAGTTACATATAACTCAAAGTATTATATACACACTTGGTATCATAAGAATGATACTTGTCTCAAGTAATATGAAACATATTGGCTAATCACAAATCACTTATGTATCAGAACACTGAGAAGATAAAAATTTTTCCTTAGCAGCAATGTTGCAACTCATTCTTATATAAACCATACCTGTAAATTTCTCTAAAGACAAGATGTACTTGTACAGCTTTAGGGAAAAGAAATTTGATAGTTTGTTCCAAAGAAACAAATCAATTATCCTAAGAATTATACAGAAAGAAGAAAAACACAGAAAAAGCAGAAGTATGAGTCATCAAATGCATTTATGAAACAAGTTCACCAAATATCTTTCAAAAAACAAAAAGGTGAATTCTGTTATGTCCAATGTTCAATCACTTTACAAGTTTCAATTTTCAAAATGTCTTAAGGCAAGAAAGTGCCACTGACATATCAGTATAGGCTATCAGGATTAGGATAGCCTTAAAATAATAATGACTTCCCTGGTGGCTCAGACAGTGGAGCATCTGCCTACAATGCGGGAGACCCAGGTTCAAACCCTGAGTTGGGAAGATCCTCTGGAGAAGGAAATGGCAACCCACTCCAGTACTCTTGCCTAGAAAATCCCATAGAGAGGAGCACGGTAGGCTCCTACAGTCCATGGGGTCACAAAGAGTCGGACACGACTGAGCGACTTTACTCACTCAAAATAATGGTTAGCATTGCTACAAAAACCCCAGCTGAACTTTTTGGTGCAGAGTCTCTTCCCCTGGCCCTGCCACAGACATCTGATGGACCAGCACGCATGCTTCTACTGGACACCTTCTCCACTGTCTGTGAAACTGCAAAGACCCTGGTTGACTTGTGTTAGAGCTAATGAACCTGAGGCCTATGAAGTGCTCTCTTCTTTCTCAAGTATGTACTTAATAAAACAAAACTGATCATCCAGCTGTGGCTGGAAGTATTCATGTCTGCTGTACTCAGTAGACTGCAGAAGGATTTTAGAAGTATTTCAAAGGCAATAGCCCTCTCATTCCATGTAACTTAATTTTATACATTGATTAACCTGACAATTCAAGAAGTCGCAAAGCTGTTTATTTCTGTTTCCTAACATTCTCCATTCCTGATACATGGGCTTTAAAGGAAAACTGTTTCAGGTTTCAAAGACACATTCAGCTCCTGTCAAGAAACATGACCTAGAAAAACCTCTTCCCTTCTTACTGCTCATACTCCTTCTAGGCCAGCTCTGCTTGCTGCCCAGGAGCCTCCAGTGCTTCATTTAATATTAATTTATAAAAACCCAAAAGTATTATACCATCTTCCCACAATCAAAGGTCACTCTAGCTCCAGCTAATTGCTAGGATCAAGAGTTTGAAGCAAGTTCAATTCAGTTCACTCAGTCATGTCCGACTCTTTGCAACCCCATGAAACGCAGCACGCCAGGCCTCCCTGTCCATCAGCAACTCCCAGAGTCCACCCAAACCCACGTCCATTGAGTCGGTGATGCCATCCAACCATCTCATCCTCTGTCGTCCCCTTCTCCTCCTGCCCTCAATCTTTCCCAGCATCAGGGTCTTTTCCAATGAGTCAGCTCTTCGCATCAGGTGGCTAAAGTATTGCAGTTTCAGCTTCAACATCAGTCCTTCCAATGAACACCCAGGACCGATCTCCTTTAGGACGGACTGGTTGGATCTCCTTGCAGTCCAAGGGACTCTCAAGAGTCTTCTCCAAACCCACAGTTCAAAACCATCAATTCTTTGGCACTCAGCTTTCTTTATAGTCCAACTCTCACATCCATACATGACTACTGGAAAAACCATAGCCTTGACTAGACAGACCTTTGTTGACAAAGTGACGTCTCTGCTTTTTAATATGCTGTCTAGGTTGGTCATAACTTTCCTTCCAAGGAGCGTCTTTTAATTTCATGGCTGCAATCACTATCTGCAGTGATTTTGGAACCCAGAAAAATAAAGTCAGCCACTGTTTCCACTATTTCCCCATCTATTTGCCATGAAGTGATGGGACCAGATGCCATGATCTTAGTTTTCTGAATGTTGAGCTTTAAGCCAACTTTTTCACTCTCCTCTTTCATTTTCATCAAGAGGCTCTTTAGTTCTTCTTCACTTTCTGCCATAAGGGTGGTGTCATCTGCATATCTTTATTGCATAGGTTATTGGTATTTCTCCCAGCAATCTTGATTCCAGCTTGTGTTTCCTCCAGCCCAGCGTTTCTCATGGTGTACTCTGCATATAAGTTAAATAAGCAGGGTGACAATATACAGCCTCGACGTACTCCTTCTCCTATTTGGAACTAGTGTGCTGTTCCATGTCCAGTTCTAACTGTTCCTTCCTGACCTGCATATAGGTTTCTCAAGAGGCAGGTCAGGTGGTCTGGTATTCCCATCTCCTTCAGAATTTTCCAGTTTATTGTGATCCACACAGTCAAAGGCTTTGGCATAGTCAATAAAGCAGAAATAGATGTTTTTCTGGAACTGTCTTGCTTTTTCGATGATCCAGTGGATGTTGGCAATTTGATCTCTGGTTCCTCTGCCTTTTCTAAAACCAGCTTGAACATCAGGAAGTTCACGGTTCACGTATTGCTAAAGCCTGGCTTGGAGAATTTTAAGCCATTACTTTACTAGCACGTGAGATGAGTGCAATTGTGTGGTAGTTTGAGCATTCTTTAGCATTGCCTTTCTTTGGGATTGGAATGAAAACGGACCTTTTCCAGTCCTGTGGCCACTGGTGAGTCTTCCAAATTTGCTGGCATATTGAGTGCATCACTTTCACAGCATCCAATGTGGATCCATCTCTTATTCAGGGGAAGGAATTTTTAAATCAGTCTGGGGACTCTGGCTCACTACAGTTACAAGCACTTTATTTTTCTTAATCAAAAACCAGGACAGGGAGTTGCTAAATGTTTATTTTCCCCAATTTGTAAACTGGCTTGGAGTAAAAAGGTATAAAAAAATTAAAGCACCTTCAACATCTAAAAAGCTACCTTTGTTAAAAGAAAAAGCGGGGGAATGATATAAACCAAGACTATCTCAGAAAATCTGACACAAAGACACCATAATGAAAAGGTCAATGAGAGCTCTGAAAATCAGTCAGGCCCCAGGACCACCTAAAAGTTGACTCAAAGAATCTATTAGGCATTAAACTTACCCACTTCTCAGGGATTTTCTGGGGATGATAAAGAACCACTTTATACTACCATGTGGCTACCACTGAACTAGCCTCTAGATGGGTATGGCTTAGACCTTCACTCCTGGGTATTCATCTTCCTACGACATTTTCTGAATACAAACAATTAGTATAAAGGTCTTTGGAAGTAAACTAAAGCTATACATAATAAGCAGGTAAACTTATGTAGAGTTTACAGAAAGGTCAAATAGAAGCAGATGGACCTGTACAGCCGATATACTAGGTCAACTGAGAACAAAATGGCTTTTATGCACTTACTTGACTTGTCATCAAGGATAACAACTCCTTGCTTGCTCACACTGTATACATTATGGATGATGAACTTGGAGTTGACAAGTTTAATGTCTAAAACCTCTTCTAAGGAATCCAGGCCAAGGATTTTCTGTAAACTAAAAAGACAAACAATGATTATATTAATTACTTTTTAAAAATCATCTGCCCAAGACCCAGCACTATAGAAGATCTTTAAACTGTGCTGTTTTCATGTGTTTCACCTGATTTTTATGGGGCAAAAAGGCCAGACATTGAGTATGTAAAACAAACTTAAAAGAGACCCTTTTGTCATTAATGTACTACTTCACTAATTCAAAAGCATAACACACTGAATGTCAAGAAAATTATTTTTTAACTTAAATATTATAATAACAAAAACTGGCTTAACCAATGATAAGAAACTGCTACGAGTATATCTTTATAAAATTTCTTTTAAAAAACCTGCTATCATATTGTTAACTTTAGTTACCTACTGTATATCATATATCTAGAAGACCAAGTTTTCCATTATATATTTCATTAAGCTTAAGATTTCAGTGTAACTAGAAAGTTTAAAAACTTTACAACACTAATTATTAGATAAATGCAAATCAAAACAAGTCACCACCTCACACACTAGTCAGAATGACCATCATCAAAAAGTCTACAAATAATAAATGCTATGGAGGGTGTGGAAAAAAGGAAACCTTCCTCTACTGTAAATGGGAATGTAAATTGGTGCAGTCACTATGGAAACAGGGTGGAAGTTCCTTAAAAAACTGAAAATAGAGTTACCATATGATCCAGCAATCCCACTCCTGGGCTTATATCCAGAATAGATGAAAACTCTAGTTCAAAAAGATATATGCACCCCAAGGTTCACTGCAGCAATATTTACAACAGCCAAGACACGGAAGTAACCTAAGTGTCCATCGACATATGAATGGATAAAGATGTGGTACATATACACAAGGGAGTATTACTCAGCCATAAGAAAGAATAAAATATAGACATCTGCAGCAACATGGATAGACCTATAGACTACTACACTAACCGAAGTGAGACAGAGAAAAACAATTACATGATATCCCTTACATGTGGAATCTAAAAAAATAATACAAATCAACTTATTTACAAAACAAAAATAGACTCACACACATAGAAACAAACCTATGGTTACCAAAGGATAAAGGTAACTTCCAGAAAGTTAGAGATAACGAGGGAATATTTCATGCAAAGATGGGCTCAATAATAAAGGACAGAAATGGTAGGGACCTAACAGTAGCTGAAGATATTAAGAAGAGGTGGCAAGAACACACAGAAGAACGGTACAAAAAAGATCTTCACAACCTAGATAATCACGATGGTGTGATCACTCACCTAGAGCCAGACATCCTGGAATGTAAAGTTGAGTGGGCCTTAGAAAGCATCACTACGAACAAAGCTAGTGGAGGTGATGGAATTCTGGTTGAGCTATTTCAAATCCTGAAATATGATGCTGTGAAAGTGCCGCATTCAATATGTCAGCCAATTTGGAAAACTCAGCAGCCAATTTGGAAAACTCCAGTCCTGGCCACAGGACTGGAAAAGGTCAGTTTTCATTCTAATCCCAAAGAAAGGCAATGCCAAAGAATGCTCAATCTACTGCACAACTGCACTCATCTCACATGCTAGTAATGCTTAAAATTCTCCAAGCCAGGCTTCAGCAATATGTGAACTGTGAACTTCCAGATGTTCAAGCTGGTTTTAGAAAAAGCAGAGGAACCAGAGATCAAATTGCCAGCATCTGATGGATCATCGAAAAAGCAAGAGAGTTCCAGAAAAACATCTATTTCTGCTTTATTGACTATGCCAAAGCCTTTGACTGTGTGGATCACAATAAACTATGGAAAATTCTGAAGGAGATGGGAATACCAGACCACCTGACCTGCCTCTTGAGAAACCTATATGCAGGTCAGGAAGCAACAGTTAGAACTAGATATGGAACAACAGACTAGTTCCAAATAGGAGTACGTCAAGGCTGTATATTGTCACCCTGCTTATTTAACTTATATATGGAGTACATCATGAGAAACCCTGGGCTGGAGGAAACACAAGCTAGAATCAAGATTGTCGGAAGAAATATCAATAACCTCAGATATGCAGGTGACACCACCCTCATGGCAGAAAGTGAAGAACTAAAGAGCCTCTTAATGAAAGTGAAAGCGGAGAGTGAAAAAGTTGGCTTAAAGCTCAATATTCAGAAAACGAAGATCATGGCATCCGGTCCCATCACTTCATGGCAGATAGATGGGGAAATAGTGGAAACAGTGGCTGACTTTATTTTTCTGGGCTCCAAAATCACTGCAGATGGTGATTGCAGCCATGAAATTAAAAGACGCTTACTCCTTGGAAGGAAAGTTATGACCAACCTAGATAGCATATTCAAAAGCAAAACCTTGTCAACAAAGGTCCGTCTAGCAAAGCTATGATTTTTCCAATAGTCATGTATGGATGTGAAAGTTGGACTATGAAGAAAGTTGAGCGCTGAAGAATTGATGCTTTTGAACTGTAGTATTGGAAAAGACTCTTGAGAGTCCCTTGGACTACAAGAAGATCAAACCAGTCCATCCTAAAGGAGATCAGTCTTGGGTATTCATTGGAAGGACTGATGCTTAAGCTGAAACTGCAATACTTTGGCCACCTCATGCAAAGAGTTGACTCATTGGAAAAGACCCTGGTGCTGGGAAAGATTGAGGGCAGGAGGAGAAGGGGACGACAGAGGATGAGATGGTTGGATGGCATCACCGACTCAGAGAACATGGGTTTGGGAAGACTCTGGCAGTTGATGATGGACAGGGAGGCCTGGTGTGCTGCGATTCATGGGGTCGCAAAGAGTCGGACACAACTGAGCGACTGAACTGCACTGAAAGGATAAACACCAGGAGGAGGGATAAATTAGGAGTATGGGATTAACAGACATATACCACTATATACAATATAGATAAACAACAAGGATTTACCGTAAAACACAGTATATTGAACTATATTCAATATCTTGTACTAACCTATAATGGAAAAGAATCTGAAGTTGTACACCTGAAACTAACACAATATTATAAATCAACTACAGTTAAATTTTTAAAAATAAAAATATTTAACCAGTAGATATTTTTGGTCCTGTGGGCAAAAGAAAAAAAAAAAGAACTTTTAAAGTTCTATTCTTAATTAGTATATAAATGATAATAGAAAATTCCCTGAATTCAGTTAAGGTCTGCTTGCTAAGCAGGATAGGTGCAAATAACGCACTCAAAAGTTGAGATTTTTATACACAGTTTCAGAAAATTAAGTATGCAGAGAGTAGCAGAGAAGCAAAACAGAAAAAAAACAATATTAAAGCTCTCATTAATATCACACGCACGTACTATGATAACGTCATCGACTTCCAGATTTCTTCTACATTGGCCTCTGTCACCTGTCTGCGGTGGACAAGACGGCAAGCCGGCACCTCTCCAATAGCAATACTGTGACGCTTGTACCACATCTCAGGATTCTAATTGGGGGTGAGGGAGCGGAGAAAGACCGAAAGAGAGAACAAACATTTCAGTAGACAGTGGTATCATTTTATAAAAACGTCTTTGATTTGGTTCTTTTTAAACTTGATTTAAATAATCATTTTAATTATAAACTAACTTTCTTTGCATGGACTACAGAGTAATAAAGCATAACTCGTAAAGATCAGATCAGATCATAAATGAATAGTAAAGAATTGCCAAAGGCAATGGCACCCCACTCCAGTACTCTTGCCTGGAAAATCCCATGGACGGAGGAGCCTGGTGGGCTGCAGTCCATGGGGTCGCTAAGAGTCAGATATGACTGAGCGACTTCACTTTCCCTTTTCACTTCCCTGCATTGGAGAAGGAAATGGCAACCCACTCAAGTGTTCTTGCCTGGAGAATCCCTGGGACAGAGGAGCCTAGTGGGCTGCTGTCTATGGGGTCACACAGAGTCGGACACGACTGAAGCGACTTAGCAGCAGCAGCAGCCAAAGAACTATAGCAATAAGAATGACATTAGCTATTTTCTCCTGTGGGAGTGCCAACTAACCAGTGAAGTAGCAGTGATAAAATTTCATTAATTCAAAATTAACTTGAGGAATATCAATCCAAATTCACACACTATTCAAATTAAGTGACTGCTTACAATAACATTAAAGTCTATTACTTTCAAGAACTCTTTTAAAAAAAAGAAAAGATCAAGTAAATACAATGTTAGATAGCAGTCCTGAGATCTTAGACATCTGAAGAAGGCAGGAAAAACAAGAGCTCTACAAGGACATCTGGATATGACCAGGAAGAAAAGCTAAAGTCCAAAGAGGTTAAGTAATTTGCTCAAACTCACACTGCTTTAACACTTCAATATTCTTAGCATCTCCCTTCTCACATTTAGGCTACTAGACAGAAGTCTTAAAACTCCCTTTTGGTAATCACAGAGAGGAACTTTTGAACTTTTAAAGGCAAAACATGTAAGAAGTCATCTACAAAGTGCTTTTTTTAATAAAAGGTTGGAAAGTTGTTCTTTGATATGGTTTTGGGGTTTGTTTTTGAGAAGTACTGAATTGCAAAAGAAACTTGAAGATCATGTGGATTTGTACTTTTTTTAAAACTATCTAAATTAGGTGTTCTCTTTTGAAGGCAGGAGTGTCAGTTGTTGCATTTGCCTAGCAAATTCACATCCAGTTATCTTAAACAAATATTCAATTATTTATCTGTAAAGATACTGCTAATTAAATTGTTTACACATAGAACAAAAAAGTTGAAAACATGTTATAATACATATCTAACCATGAAGGACTGGATAAATATAGTACTTTACAGACAAGATGCAGATATTAAAAATTATACTGAATGTCTAATAACATTAAAAAATTGACAGAACACACTGTTCTAAGTGAAGAATATAGGCAACCAAAACAGCACAGCATGATCTCATTACAGTGTTAAAACATGCATAGCAGTGGGAGCTCAACATGTCTATGTGCCACTCCAGACAGATAGATATCCTTGCTGGGCAGGACAGGTGTGCCGCCGCAGCAGGGCATGGAGCCCCACAGCCTGCACCAGGGTGTCATGTCCCCCCCCCACCCCCACAAAGCCTCATAACCAAGCAGAATTTCATGCTGATGAAGCAGCAGGCCACGGGGGGTAAGGTCTACAGCCAGCCCCCCGACATGCGCTCCCCACAGGGCTCCCTCCTGGGCCTCCCACCCCAGCAAAACCTCATGATTTCCCACCACCTGCGGCAGCGCAGTGTGTCTCTGGACAACCAGATGGGCTACATCCCAGCACCGGGTGGCATGGCCAACCTGCCCTTCTAGCAGGCCCCGTGAGGGGCTGGACCTGGGGCCATATTGCAAATATGACAACCTTTAAAAAAAATGCATAGGGAAAAAATAAAAGAGTTAATATTAATTCTCTCTGGATGACATTATGAGTAATTTTTTTCTTCTGTCTCTATCTATGAACAACTCTATTAATAACAGCAATAACAATTAACAGTTTTCCAAAGTCTGTGTGCCAGGCACTCTTGTAAACACACTATAGATATGACGTCACTTGAGTCTTATAACCATCTTACCCCTGGGGGTGTTATCATCCCACTTTTACCAAAAAGAAAACTTAGATACAGACACAGCAAATGAAACAGAGAAACAAGCTTGCATAGCTAATAAACGAAAAACCAAGATTCAAACCCAGCAGTCTGCTTCCAGAGCTCTCTCTCTACCTGCTGCCTGTCAGTAAACACAAGAAACTGTTTTATTTGCTGCACCTCATTTTATTTTATATAATGGCTGGGCAAGAGAGAGGACAGGACAGAACAAAAACAAACCAACAGGCAAAGTGGAGGCAGAGATAGAAAGAGGGAAAGTAAGATTAAAAAAAAAAAAAAGGGAAGACGAACTCAAGTCCTTTAAGAAAGATGGACTGTTTCTCTGTTGACCACTAACATCATCAATCTAACAACTGCATTGAGGCCCAACCAAGGAAACAGATCCTGCTCTGCCATTTTTCCTCTGGACACTTCACAAGAAGCAGAGCCCAAGCATTAGAGGAGCTGAAACAAGCGAGGAGCTCAAACCTCCAGCACTTAATTTAAGGTTAAGGCAAGAAAAGACAAGAGCAAGGTTATCAGAAATATACAGATAATCAGGGACATGACAAGCTATGGGGGGATGGGTGATGAATCAGAGTCACTGGCAGATGACTTCAGGGTTGCTGAAAATGAGACACTGAAAATGGACGAGAGAAGAGAGAAGACACTGTCGTCTTCATTGGTGCATGAAAGTGACTAATGTGCAGCTGGTCTTCCTAGAGGTTCACAGAACCACAAGAGCAGAAAAGGGAAGTTATTATATTGATGACATACATACACATTAGTTTAATATGGGGTTCTACCTGTTTTGTATAAACACCACTAGATAATCTTACAATGAAAAAACATCTGCTGAATAACCACTCTACTGATTGGGGTCATATTAGGTGTTTAAATACAAATGTTTTTTAAAAAAACAAACCTGATTTCATGGAGCTTATATTTTAATTTTCTCGAGCACAGAAACTATCAGCTAGAGCTTAATTAACTTCTCCTCATTAGTAATGAATTAAATGATCCTCAAATACCCTTTGTGCTCACTCTTTCAGAGTAGTCCCTCCTAATCACCTATCACTGCATGAGCTCTTCTGGAGGAAAAACTATATCACATTCAACTGCATCTGCAGAACCTGGCACAGTGCATGGCACACAGCAAACAATAAATGTTCACTGAATGAACAAACTAATGACTTTAAAATATGACCTCTCATCTAACTTCCAGGGCCATTACCTCCCTCTGCCTGTTAGACATTTCCATATAATATCACCTATCTTTATCATCAAGCATAATTAAAACTACATTCATCACTGTCCCTGACAAATCTGCAAGTCCACAGGGAGTCCCCATTTCTGTCACTGGTCTCACTCCTGAATTATTTCTGATAAAGGCTAAGCTGCTTAATTATTCTCTCCAAACTGAGATACAGTATAACCACATTCAATCTCATTGCCTAAAAATGTTTACAACACACCTCTGCAAATGTAGGAACTGGACATCTAGTCCTATAAGACTAAATTAACTTAAAACATGGTTGTTAGTACAATTCTTAAAAAAAAAATTGCCTATAGAAGTTTTTGTCTATATTTTATTTTTTAGCATTATCTCAATCTTAGTAGTTTTCTATTGGGGATATTTCAAGAGAAAAGTACGCCCCCAAAAAGGCAGTTTATTCTACAATGTGCTTAGGTTCTCCAAATTATACCTTTGTTCATATTATCAGAGCTCGGTCCACAATTCTCCATGTCCCAACCTTCACACTTTCAACGGGTAATAATTATAACAAAGTTCAGGAAGAGGAGACAAAAAAGGAATTGAGGAAATTACAGAATAGAAAAGAAAAGGAAATTATAAGGGAGTTTTATGAGAAACCTGCTCAGTCTAAATGTATGAAAACGGCTACCACCTATTCGGTCAAAGTGTCAACGGGTAAGAGTGAAAAAACGCAAAAGCCGATCTTCTTGTGCCACCAGTCTCCCTAACCAACAAAAAACTGGACTAAGCCTAATGGTTCACAGACTTTTTCTAACTCTCCCGCTGCTAGTCCACCGGCTTCTATAATGGCACTTACCATCACAAGTGGCCTCACTGGGATGTTCTCTTGTGAAGTGCCTGGTGGGGGATCATCCCATTTTGGAAATTCAATAACATCCTTTTGATACGGGGGCCTCTTTGGATAAGGTTTCAGGGGTGAAGAAGGAGGAAATCTACAAACCAAGAAGAAAATTTCTATTATTGCAGTCAGTGGGAAACATAGATATTTAACAGTAATCCCCACTTCTTGTACCCTTGAGAATTTATATAATTCCAAACTCTGGATAATCAATTCATACTTACATCATTACACACATCTAATTACCCAACAACATATGATTTTTAAGAAATATCCATCCATTACATCCATCAAATAACCTTTATGAAGAAAAAACAGAAGTCAAACATGTGACACATTTTAAATAAATAAACCTTGGTCTGTCACTTGATTTTCATGATTAAAGATGCTTTTAATGGAACCCTAACCCTAGAAAGTCATTTCTTTCACCCAGCTCAAAACCCTTACTGCCATCTAACTCCAGCTGAAATTTTTAGCTGATAAGTATGCAAGTAAGTTTCCCTGGTAACTCAGATGGTAAAGAATCTGCCTGCAGTGTGGGAGACGTGGGTTCAGTCCCTGGGCCGGAAAGATCCCCGAGAGGAGGGCATGGCAACCCACTCTAGTATTCTTGCCTGGAGAATCTCCATGGACAGAGGAGCCTAAAAGCTACAAGTCCACGGGGTCACAAAGAGTCAGACACGACTGAGCGACTAAGCACATGTGCACGCTGAAATTACTGATAGATAAAACTTAAGTAATACTTGCTGACGAGATGAACATTAGAACAAAAATCATCTGGCCTAATATTTATTTTCATAACTATTTCTAATAAAGATTAACCCTCCTTTCCTTGAATATCTAACACTTCACACTGAGACTGAAGCTACAGTCTCAAATTTCATCTTGGAGGAGACAGAAAGCTTCCCAGGATCCTGTGCTGCGCTTAGTCTCAGTCCAACCTTCTGAGACCCCTCAGACTGCAGCCTGCCAGGCTCCTCTGCCCACGGGGATTCTCCAGTCAGGAATACTGGAGTGGGTTGCCTTGCCCTCCTCCAGGTCCCAGTATCCTTATTCTGCCATTTATACCCCTTCTCTGCTTTTATCCACCCTAGGTATCATCACTCCATGGACAAATACATAGAAGTCTAAATACAATCTGACTCTCTTTAAACTGGTCTAGGGCATACCTCATAAACAACAACAGAGGCAATTAAATATATATTTATCTCTGAGCATCTTTTTCTGTTAGCTTGCCAGAGAAGGATATATTGTACTGCGTTGAAAAAGTAACATAAGAACTCTAGTTCTTAAAAGTTGACATAGAAATCAATAGATAAAGACTTCTATTTTTATTTTTTATTTATGTAAGCCAAACTAAAGGCTTAAAATCTTGTCCATGATATCCATAAACAAGAAATCCAAATAAAACATAAATATACTATTCATAAGGCAACTGCAGAAATAAGGAAATTTTAAATGTCTACAGTTTGCAAGGAAAGTCTCTATCAAGGTGAACCAGAAGAATTATAAATAATAAGAGTACTGTGGAGAAACATTTCAAAAACAGTCACAACAGACTTCAAAAAGGATGACTAACACCCCACTCCAGTACTTTTGCCTAGAAAATCCCATGGACGGAGGAGCCTGGTGGGCTGCAGTCCATGGGGTCACAAAGAGTCGGACATGACTGAGCGACTTCACTTTCACTTTTCACTTTCATGCATTGGAGAAGGCAATGGCAACCCACTCCAGTGTTCTTGCCTGGAGAATCCCAGGGACGGGGGAGCCCGGTGGGCTACTGTCTATGGGGTCACACAGAGTCGGACACGACTGTAGCGACTTAGCAGCAGCAGCAGCAACAGAGAGTAGTTGAGTTCCATCTTTTGAAAAGAACACCCAAAAACCGCACTTTATTTGAAAAGTCAGTTTTGAGTAAGGAAAAAAATGAGATCTGGAAATTATTAAACTAAAGATAAATAAACTGAAAGACAGCTTAAATTTTTGGTAATCAAGTTACCAAGGCAGGTATATCCAAACAATTACAAATTATAAATTAAATGAATCTCTAAAACTGGTGAAAGTTATTCTGCTTTGTAAGTAAAGGCTGGCTTGCTGCTGCTGCTAAGTCGCATCAGTCGTGTCCGACTCTGTGCGACCCCATAAACGGCAGCCCACCAGGCTCCCCCGTCCCTGGGATTCTCCAGGCAAGAACACTGGAGTGGGTTGCCATTGCCTTCTCCAATGCATGAAAGTGAAAAGTGAAAGGGAAGTCGCTCAGTCGTGCCTGACTCTTCGCGACCCCATGGACTGCAGCCTACCAGGCTCCTCCGTCCATGGGGTTTTCCAGGCAAGAGTAGTGGAGCGGGGTGCCATCGCCTTCTCCAAAAGGCTGGCTTACCACAGTCCAATCCTATTTCTTAGAAGCCAACAATCACATCCAAAATATAGCAAGTGTGTGCACACACATGCACACAAATACACACAAACTCTCACATTCATATACATATGCATGCACGCATGCTAAGTCACTTCAGTAGTGTCCCAACTCTCTGCAACCCAATGGACTGTAGTCTGCCAGGCTCCTCTGTCCATGGGATTCTCCAGGCAAAAATACTGGAGTGGGTTGCCATGCCCTCCTCAAGGGAATCTTTTCAACCTAGGGATCAAAACTCTATCTCTTATGTCTCCTGCATTGGCAGGAGGGTTCTTTACCACTGGTGCCACCTGGGAAGCCCTGACATACATGTAATAATTCCAGGGAATTCACAGACCACCCACCTCTCAGTCCTTTAAAAATTAAACATAATCCCTACTCCCATTCCATCACTCAAATCCACTGCTTACTTCTTTTCTCCATTCCCTCACTATAGTGTGAAAAGTATAAACTTGAGTTCCAGCCTTAGCTCTCTCACAAACTGTCTGTTTGTCCTTTGGAAAGTGGGTGTCTCTAAATCATAGCTTTTTCACTTTTAAATAAAGGAATTAAATTGGATGATCCATACGTTTCCTCCTAGGTTCAAAATACGTTGCTTGTCTTCCCACACTCAGAAAAAAAATATCTTCCCTGGACCAAGGCAACCTTTCTTATGTGGAGAACTGTGACCAAAGAGATACCAGGGAGTCACCTTCTTCCCCTGCCCTGACAAGATGAGGTCTGCGCTACAACATCCGCAGCTATTAACATCAGTAGCTGATGCAGTTACCGTCATACCTGACTGGCAATCTGGCAAGAGACAAAATGCAGAAGAGCTCCCTCTAGTGGACTACTTGTATTTTGTGTATTCAAAGTTTTCAATTTCTAATATTTTAATCTTGTCATCTGGGGCTTGAAAACCTGTTAGAGATGATCTATTCAAATGTCACATTTTTCACTTAGGGAAATTAAGGCCCAAAAGAGGAACACAACTTATTACAAGCCTCGCAGCTAACTGGCCAAGAGAGTAAATCTTGCACAAAAGATTTGCAAACCTTTTAATAAGAAAATTATAAAGTTTTATTAAAAGGTATCAAAGAATTGACAGAAATATCATATTAGTGAATAAGAGGATTCAATATCATAAAATATCAATGCTCCTCATGAAGATATAAAGTTATAATGAAATTCCAACCAAAATATAAGGTTTTTCATGACACATGATAAACTGATTCTAAAATTTATATGGAAACACAAATGGCCAAACATAACTAAGACATTCATTCTTAAAGATGAAAAACAAAGTGAGGTGACTTACTGTACCAACTTTAAGCTAGTTAAGATAATATGGTAGGACAAAACTGGTGGTATGGGCCATGATTTCTCAGTTTCAGCATTACTGACATTTGGGGCTGGATGATTCTTTGCTGCGGGAGGCAGTTCTGTACATTGTACGATCCTCAGCAGTAAGCCTGGCCTCTATTCCCTAGATGCCAGTAGCTCCTTCTTCCAAGTATGACAGTATCGTCCCCTGCAGAATAACCCCCAGTTGAAAATCAGGAGTGCAAAAAGGCAATCTAAAACAAACACACACATGTTTAGAAACCTGATTTATGACAGAACAGACATTACATATCAATGAAAGAGAACTGACTGTTCAATAAAGAACTCTGATGCAATTGGTATCCATTTGGGAACAGTGAGGCTGCACCCCTGTGGCCAACATAAGTCCCAAAGATGTTTTGCAACAATACTCCCACCTACATGCGCTTCTGCAGTGTGATCCTGCCACTTCCCTAACAAGAGGTAGAGTCGATTTGAGTTAGGGTGAGCCGTCTCTAATTACTTTGATAAAAAGAAAACGGCAGAAGTGACAGCGGCAATTCTAGGCACTAGCCTTTAATCGGCCTGAAATTTTTCTTCCTGTCTCTTGGAACCCGCGCTCATCACTCACTCTTGCAAAACTCTCTCTTGGAAACCATTCATCATGTAAGAAGTGCAACCACCCTGAGCCCAGCCCACTACCCTGTGAGATGCCTAAGTGACAGGAAAGAGGCCTGAGAAGATGAGAGTCTGCATGAAAAGAAATTGAGGTCAAGGAGCACAGAAGTTCCAGGCTTGTGGATGGGCCTCAGCAGTACCAGCTGATGTCCAGCTAACCCCTTCCTAAAACCCACAAAATTACATAAAAATTACAATGATTGTTTTAAGCCACTAAGTTTGGGCATAGCTTTATTAAACAACAACAGATAACCAGAACAGTAATGTGTGGCATCAGGGCCAGGCAGTGAGTGGAGGCCTAAAGGGTCTCAGAGACACATGTTAGTGAAGGCTGGAAGAACAACGACGACGAGGTTGTTACTGGAAGATGGAGAAAGGCCCGTGTTACACAGTTACATAAAGTTCAGTTACAACTGGCACTTTCAGTAACAAGGTAAGTACAAAAGGCAGGCCTGGCTAAGGAGTCTTCCAGGATGAATGGTCAAAGTGCCAACTTATTCCTTTCAGCCTTGATAACAAGATTTAGACAGAGAAAGATAAACTAGAGAAGGAACTTTTTAGCTTTTAAGCAGAATTTACAGGAACTATAAAGGAGTCATGACTTGATGATTCAAAAGTAAAGCTGTTTCTACCCCTAATCTCTCCCAGCAAAAGGTTCTCAAAGTAAAAATGGCCTTATAACAAATATCAAATTCAAGCTGTTTCTAGTATAAATTATTGTCTCAGAGTAATCACAAGTGTGTGGCTATAAAACTTTTGCTATAACCTCAGAAAGATTTAGGGCAGTACCTTATAAAGCAGCACTTTAGGAATCTTAGAGTGTTTTACCACAGCAGACTTAATAACAGAATAGAGCCTATCTCAAAGAGATTTATGAATATGACTTTTGTCTGATGGATTAAAGCACAATAAGATTCACAGAAATAGTACTAACAGAATCACCATTGGTTTCAATAGGCAGGTAGCTAGGTATGAGCAGAGAAATGGGACCAGAGGACAGGTGGCAGGAAATCATACATCTTAAAAACAGCAGGTGCCCGTGGGCAGCCAGAGAAAAGCAGGAACCTCCAAACTGACAGGAAAGCACATATTTTGGGTCATTAAGTGTCCTGGAAGCAGACAAAGAAATGTGTGGAAAGATGGGAATCTCCTGAGTCCAAACATTACCTGTTGCTCATTATGTTCCCATTACAATAAAAGCAGACTTACAGATAAGAAGTTCCCATTATGCACCAATACCATGGCACCTCTGATCTAAGCTGAAGTGAAAAGTCAAAGTGTTAGTCCCTCAGTTGTGTCCAACTCTTTGCGACTCTGGACTACAGCCCACCAGTCTCTTCTGCCCATGGAATTCTCCAAGTAAGAACACTGGAGTGGGTTGCCATTTCCTTCTCTAGGGGATCTTCCCAACCCAGGGATCAAACCTAGGTCTCCTGCATTGCAGGCAGATTCTACACCTTCTGAGCCACCAGGTAAACTAAATAAGGACAAAAATCCCTCCTCCCCTTGGGAAGATGGAGCTGGGATGAAAATCAAGGAATACAACCCCTAAACTCCTCCTTCCCCAGTGAATATTCCACCCCTTCATTTGTATGGCCCTCATAAACAACTTGCCAAAGAAACCTAGGGCAGCAGCTCCATGCCTGTCTGCTTGCTCTCCCTCTGAGAGCAGGTCCTTGCTTAAATAAACTCACTTTACTTACTTAACCTCCCTGCTTTATCTCCAAATTCTTTTGAGACAAAGAAAAGAACCTTAAATTCACCAGGAGCACATTCATCTGGACTAAACAATTTCAAATAAAAAAAACCCAACAACTAAGAATCTCAAGCTTTTATAAGCAAGAAGCATCTTAGAAAGCTATTCCACTGCAATCATGGACCAAAATGACTCAGAATTTAGAACTAAGAGTACAAGGGTATAGCCAGGAACCACACAGAACCCAGGAGGCAGAACTGTGACCTAATCAAGGAATAGCAGTCATGTCTCAAGTACATAATAAGTGCTACCTATGAGTTCAGTTCAGTCGCTCAGTCGTGTCCAACTCTTTGAGACCCCATGGACTGTAGCACACCAGGCTTCCCTGTCCATCACCAACTCCAGGAGCTTACTCAAACTCATGTCTATCGAACTGGTGATGCCATCCAACCATCTCATCTTCTGTCATCCCTTTCTCCTCCTGCCTTCAATCTTTCCCAGCATCAGGGTCTTTTCTAATGAGTTAGTTCTTCACATCAGGTGGCCAAAGTATTGGAGTTTCAGCTTCAGCATCAGTCCTTCCAATGAATATCCAGGATTGATTTCCTTTAGAATGGACTAGTTGGATCTCCTTGCTATCTCAAGAGTCTTCTCCAACACCACAGTTCAAAAGCATCAATTCTTCAGCATCCAGCCTTCTTTATAGTCCAACTCTCACATCCATACATGATTAATGAAAAAACCATAGCTTTGACTAAACGGACCTTTGTTGACATAGGTCAATAAATATAAATAAATTTTGAGAGTTTTGACGAAGGGGGTGAATATAGTTTCAAAATAAATGTTTTTGTGGTCAGACTGTATTTTCCAAAGATGACCACAATAATATCTCCCATTCTTTATGCTTCTTCCATAGTGTGGCTTTGACACTCTCCATCAACAGGAGGAGGTTATTTTTCTCTACCTCTTTGAATGTGAGTGAGCCCCATAATTCTTTTGACAAATAGAACAGACAGAAGTGACACTGCGAACTCCAGGCATAGATCTTAGCTGCTTGGCAGTTTCCTCTTCTTGCCTATTGGAAATACTAGCTCTTGGGATGCTCATTCTTGGAATACACCTCTTACAAGTCAACAACCACATAAGAATAGCAACTACCCAAAGCCCATCATGCTGCAAGAAGCATAACCCATACAGAGATGTCCTAGAGGATAAAAGCTCATGTAGAAAAAGAAAGGAGCAAAGATGCACGAAGGCACCACATTTGTGAGCAGAGAAAGAAGCCATCTTGGAAGTGAATTTTCTAGCCCAACTAATGCCTTGTGGATAAGGGGCATCCTGCCAGCTGAGCTCTTTCTAAATTCTTGACACAAAAATCATGAGCTAAATAAAATGGTTGCTTTCAGCCACTAAAGTTTGGGATAAACTGTTTTTCAACAATAGAAAACCAGAATAACCCCAAATTCACACTATGAATAAGAATCATGGGCAAAACCATAAAATTTAGGGCACTGGGACTTCCCTGGTAGTCCAGTGGTTAAAAATTCACCTTCCAGTGCAGGGGATGTGGGTTCGATCCCTGGTTGGGGAACTAAGACTACTGAGCCTGCACACTCTGAAGCCCTCACATCACAACTGGAAAAGCCTGCACACCACGGCAAAGACCAAGTACAGCCAAAAAGAAAAAAACGTAGGACACAATATAAGACAATCTCTCTCTGACCTTGGGCAATAAAGGAATTCTTTTTAAGCAAGATATAAAAACTATAGGGTACAAAAAGCCTGATACATTCATTCACATCACAATTAAAAACTTTTCTGTTCATCAAGACACCATATGGTGAAAAAAAGGGAGGTTTTATAATCTATATAACTGACAAAGGATTAATATCCAGAATACATTTTTTTAACTGCTAAGGATTTATGAGAAAAAACAAAATCCTATTGAGAAGACAAAAGACATGAAGCAGGCATTTCCAGGTATGGAATCAGGACTGATAAAGAAACATGGAGTGGGGGATAAATTAGGAGTATGGGGGATAAATTAGGAGTATGGGGTTAACAGATACATACTACCATATATAAAATAGATAACAAGATTTACTGTATACCACAAGGAACTACATTCAATATCTTGAAATAATCTATAACAGAAAAGAATTAATATATATACATATATGCTGCTGCTGCCGCTAAGTCACTTCAGTCGTGTCCGACTCTGTGCGACCCCATAGACGGCAGCCCACCAGGCTTCCCCGTCCCTGGGATCCTCCAGGCAAGAACACTGGAGTGGGTTACCATTGCCTTCTCCAATGCATGAAAGTGAAAAGTGAAAGGGAAGTCGCTCAGTCGTGCCTGACTCTTCGCGACCCCATGGACTGCAGCCTATCAGGCTCCTCCATCCATGGGATTTTCCAGGCAAGAGTACTGGAGTGGGGTGCCATTGCCTTCTCCGAATATATATGTGTGTGTATGTATGTGTGTGTGTATATATATATATATATATATATATATATGAAACCAAATCACTTTGTTGTTGTACACCTGATACTAATACAAGATCATAAATCAACTATAATTCAATTAAAAAAAGACACTGAGAATCCCACGGACAGAGGAGCCTGGCGGGCTATGGTCCATAGGGTCGCAAAGAGTTAGACAGGACTGAAGTGACTGAGTGCAAGCACAAGCACAATCTCATTAGTAATTAAGGGAATTCAAAAAAATATCACAATAAAGTATCATTTCACTCTTAACAGATCTGCAAAAGCTAAAGTCAGTCAATAACAAATTACTTCCTACTACTGAAATAAAGGGCTTCCCTGATAGCTCAGTCGGTAAAGAATCCACCTGCAATACAGGAGACCCCAGCTCAATTCCTGAGTCAGGAAAATCTGCTGGAGAAGTGCATAAGCTACCTACTCCAGTATTCTTGGGCTTCCCTTGTGGCTCAGCTGGTAAAGAATCCTCCTGCAACGAAGGAGATCGGGGTTTGATCCCTGAGTTGGGAAGATCCCCTGGAGAAGGGAAAGGATACCCACTCCAGTATTCTGGCCTAGAGAATTCCACGGACTGTATCATGGCGTCACAAAGAGTTGGACATGACTGAACGACTTTCACTGAAATAAAAATTAGCATATTCACTATGGAAAACAATTAGCACGACCTAGTAAAGTTGAACTTGCACATATGAACATACACATATCCTGTATACTAATTCCATTCCTCAGTAACTCTGAGTAACCTAAAGATACACTCACACATATGCAAGGATGCATATCCACGAATGTTCATGGCAGCATTGTTTATAAAAGCAAAAAACTCAAAATAACCCAAATCTCCACTGACAGGAGAAAAAGACAGATTATAGAGATTATACTGATATAAGAGAACATATAACACAGCTGAGGAAATTCTAAGAACTACAATTAAGTACACCAATTGGATGAATCTCAAAAACCATGAAAAACAAAAGAACAAGTCAGAGAACATACACTCTTTGATATCTTTAATATAAAGTCCAAAACAAAGAAAAGTGTTTCAGAAACAAAAATAGTATTTAAGGAGACAAACCTAAGTGTTAAAACAATAAGCAAGCAAATGATTAATGCAGATGTCGGGATATTGAGGACCTCTCCAGAGAAGAAACTGTGGGTAATAGGTGTTTGCTTTATTATTCCTATATAAATTGTTAAAATATAGTTTATACACTCTTGCATGAGAAATGTATTTCTCAAAATTGAGGACATTCAAATAGAGCAGAACTCTCTCTAGTGGAGGGGCTCCCATCGTGGCTCAGACAGTAAAGAATCTGCCCACAATTCAGGAGACCTGGGTTACGTGCCCTGGGAAGATCCCCTGGAGAAGGGCATGGCTACCCACTCTAGTACTCTTGCCTGGAGAATTCCATGGAGAGAAGAGCCTAGTGGGCTACAGTCCATGGGGTCACAAAGAGTTGGACACAACTAAGCAACTAACACCTTCACTTTCTAATGGGCAACATTTGTCTTTATTTTAAAAACTATAAGGAATTCTCTGGCAGTCCAGCGGTTGGGATTCCTCGACTTCACTGCCAACGGCCTGGGTTTGATCCCTGGTTGAGGAGCTGGGATCCCACAGACTGTAGAGTAGGGTCAAAAAATAAACAATAAAATACAAACTACAGATTTAATCCCAAGATAATCATGGATTCCAAAATTATAAAGTCCCCTTAGAAATGATCTAGCACAAACTCCATATCTGTACACTGAAAAATCTGAAGCAAGAAAAGGAACTAACCACAGTTAATCATTCAACTAACCAACGCAGGTCTCCTACTGCTGCCTCAGTTGCCAAATACTAGTTGGAAAAAAGCAATTAAATAATAATCCATACCCAAACTACTATCCTTTGACAAGTGTACTCTAAATAAAATCGAATTTATTACCTAATCAATCAACATTCCAGGGCATCTGAACACTAAGGAAAACAATTTATAAATCTTAATAAATCTGATTCATAAATGACAGGAGATGGAATGACTTAAAGTGCTTTCCACAATACATGCTAAAAATTTTCCTTTAGCATCTGCAGAAATCTGCAGCATCCCCAGCTTTTACTCTTTGCCTTAGTAGCCTGAAGCCTTTGTATAAAAAAGCCAGCCCAGTAGTGATTATTACAGGAGCTGATCTCTCTAAGACCACTGTTTCCCAGAAACCCGTAGGTTAGGCAAATTTACAGTATTTTGCTGGGTTTCACTGTGCTCTATAAACCCATTCAACATATTTTTTGAGCCCAATAACAGTATATAGTCCTGTATCACTTAAATCCTGAAAAACTACCAATGATTACATCCCACGATTCTGCTTAAATGTGTAGCAGGAGCTAAAAGTATTTGAGGGAAGGGGGAGATATACAGGCTTCCTTGATAGCTCAGTTGGTAAAGAATCTGCCTGCAATGCAGGAGACCGAGTTCGATTCCTGGGTCAGGAAGATCTGCTGGAGAAGGGATAGGCTACCCACTCCAGTATTTTTGGGCTTCCCTTGTGGCTCAGCTGGTACAGAATCCACTTGCAATGTGAGAGACCTAGATTCAATCCCTGGGTTAGGAAGATCCCCTGGAAAAGGGAAAGGCTACCCACTCTAGTATTTTGGCCTGGAGAATTCCAGGAGAGAATTCCAGGAGAGATGAAGCTGGAAAAAGTTATTTGATACACTAAGGAATTCTGAACTATAAGCTCAGAAATTATTCCGCATTCTGTATGAATAAAGATTCCAACATAAGTAAATGACCAAATAAGGAGGGGAGAGACATGATCTGATCTGAAAGAAATTCTTGATTTAGATTAGCAATAACTATTTAGAAAATAAATTCCATTTACAACAGAATAAAATATATTAAATATTGATGATAAAAAATAAAGAAATGCACAAGTTTTCTACAGGGAAAACTACCACTATTTATAACAGCACACAAAAAAAATGAACTACTTAGATCTAAATCTAACAAAATTTGTGAAGTCTGTATATTTAAAGCTATAAACACTGCTGAGAGATTTAAAACCTAAATAAACTGAGAGATATACCATGGTAATTTAGAAGACTCAATTTTGTTATCAAAAATCCCCAAACTGACCTACAGATTCCACACAATTTCATTCCAAAATCTCAAAAAGAAATTTTTCCAAAAATAAACAATTTGATTCTAAAATGTATATGAAAAGGCAGAAGAATTAGAATAGCCAAAACAACTTAAAAAAATAAAAATTAGAGGACACTGTCTGAATTCAAGATTCATTAGAAACCTACTCTAATGGAGACAGTATGGTACTGGAGACAAGGTGGACATACAGAATGTGTACGAGTTACGTCAGAGGGCTCTACAGTGCTGGGTCCAATACACACATGAATACCTGCCCAGGACCAAGCGGTGGACGCAGGAACAACCCTACATACCATCTTTCCCATGACCCATCCCTAGGACCCTGGGCTCTGCAGTTACAAGTCCCATCCTCCAAAGAGAAGTAAGTTCTCCTGCCAGGATCTGGCAGAGAGCAACAGGCAAGAAGAGGAACCCCTTACCGTAGCAGGAGTAATTGATCCTGACCAGCAGAAGGAAGCAGGGCTGCTCTTACCCTGGGGGCAGGAAGGAATGAATACCCCCAGGGCACCTCGTGCTCCCCTCCCCCACTGCACTGTGAACAGGCACTTACACAAACATCATGCCTGAGGAGCGAATGGTTACCAAGGGTCTAGATTCTCAGAATGAACTTCCAGGTCACACTTCTAGGTAAGCCACCCAAGTCTGCCAATGTGACAGCTGAGGGTGGGGGAATCGACCATGGAGAGTAGAGAAGGGAGAGAATCTGCACCAGTCTCAGCCCTGAGACCATGAGCTACAGCAGCAGAATGTAATTTCCATCTCCTAGATTTTGCCTCAAAAAAAAGGCGCCCAAGAGCCAATCTGTGCGGCACAAGAAAGGATGGTGCCCCGACTCGGAGAAGCACGGCTCACACCCCTCTTCAAGAGCAGCAGCCTCTAGGACAGCCTCCAGCCTCTAGCTGTTGCACCTTTCAGGCTTCCCCCAGGATGCTTCTAGCACATCAGTGAGCTCAGTGCGGGTACTGGAGCCAGGTCAGTCCCACCAGAAGACACAAGACTCCCCCAGCAGGTAACGCTTGCCCAAGGACTTCCCTTCACATCAGCCGGGCCGAGACTGAGACCTTTTCAGAACTGTTCCCTGTGGGCTTGGCCCTCGTTCCTTAACTCCTCTTTCCTTTCTTTTATCTTTCCCAGGTGCTTCCCCCCAACCCTGGCATTATGATGCCTGCATATCCACTGCCTTCCCGGTGAATCCTTCTCTTCTTGGAGGACCTGAACCTACAGAATCTTCTATTAATGTGCACTCCTTTCTGTGTGATACCTTAAAATCAATTCAAACAATCTAAGCGCGTGCTGCGTATCAGGCGTGTTTCCATGACTTCTGTAAACCTAGTCTTATAACCTACAGGCTTCCCAGGTGACTCAGTGGTAAAGAATCTACCTGCCAAGGCAGGAGACACAGAAGACTTGGGTTCGGTCCCTGGGTCTGAAAATCCCCTGGAGAAGGAAATGGCAACCCACTCCAATATTCTTGCTTGAAAAATCTCAGGGACATAGAAGCCTGGAGGCATCGCATGGGGTGGCAGAGTCAGACACTACTGAGTACACACGCACAATGAACAACCTGTGCATCGAGGCAAATTCCCACTCTTCTCAGAAAGCTAGTTTTAGGATTAACTAAGAACTGATTGATGCCCATATGATCTCTATCACTTGAACAACACAGGTTTCAAGTGTGTGGGTCCACTTGCAAGGAGATTGTTTTCAATAAACATAGTGGGAATTTTTTGGAGATTTGCAACAATTTGAAAAAACTCACAGATGAACCATATAGCCTAGAACTATCAAAAAAATTAAGAGGAAAAATTAAGAGGAAAAATGCATAAACCATATGTAGAGACTAGTCTATTTTATCATTTACCACTGTAAAATAAACACAAATCTACTATAAAAAGCTAAAATTTATCAAAATTTACAAACAAACTCAGAGACTGTACATGGTACTATTTGCAGTTGAGAAAAATCTAACCAACATAAAAATGCGATATTAAAACTACATAAAACTGTGTACACACTGTACTACTGTAGCAATCCGCAGTCACATCCTGTTGCCATTACAGGGAGATCATGCTCCCAGTATCTGCTTACAATGCTCTGTGACTCACCACCTCCACATGAGCAGCTCATATCTCCAATAAATTGTGTTTCAAAGTAAAAAGCGATCTTTCACAGTTCTCATGTATTTTTTTATCATGCCTGGTGCCATAAACCTTGCGTAACACCATGGGACCCATACAAAATGCCGCCAGTGATGCTGGAAGTGCTGCCTAAAAAGCAGAGAAAAGTCATGGTATGACAAGAAACAGCTGAACTACTTGATATGTACCACAGAGATTGAGGTCTTAAAGTGTGGTTGCTCAAGACAAATGAATCCAGTGTAAGGATCATTGCTTTAAGAAAAAAAAAAGGGGGGGGTGGGGGGAGAAATTCGTGAAGCTGCTGCTGACACTAAGAAGCCAGCAGGTGCAAAAACCTTGCACTTTTTGAGGAATACCTTTTTTTTTTTAATATATAAAATGTAGCTTTTATGTAGGTGCAGGATTGCTGTAAGAAAGATGTATAGACTCTAATATGATTTGAGAAAAAGCAAAATCATTGTTTGGACAACTTAAAGCAAAAGAAAGGTGAAGGATCTAAAATCGGAGAATTTAAGGCCAGCAAAGAATGGTTTGGTAATTTCAGGAAAAAGTCTGGCTTAACAACAATGCAGAGATAACAGGACAAGCAGCTTCTGCTGAGCAAGAAGCAGCAGGTGAATTCGCCAACACCATTAAGAAGATCACTGAGGAGAAACTCAGATATGTGCCTTAACAGGTTTTTAATACAGATGGAAGAGTCTATATTACTTGGGGTTGAGGGGGTGAGGAATGCTACAAAGGGCATTTATTAATAAGGAAGAGACGGGAGCACCAGGATTTAAGGCAGAGAGAGTCAGGCTGTTGGTCAGGCTGTTGTGTGCAAACATGGTAGAGTTTACAATCGGGATTGCCCTTGACTATAAAGCTGCTAACCTCTGAGCCTTGAAGGGAAAACTAAACATCAGTTGCCAGTCTTCTAGTTTTACAAGAAGGCCTGGTCAACAAGAACCCCTTTTCTGGACCAGTTCCATTGGTGCTTTGTCCCTGGAAATATTTTGCCAGTAAGGGACTGCCTTTTAAAGTTCTTTTGATACTGGACAAGGCCAAGGCCCCCTGGCCACCCAGAACCCCATGAGTTCAACACTGAAGATGTCAAAGTGATCTACTTACCCTCAAATACATCTCTAATTCAGCCTGTATATCAGGGGGTCATAAGGCCTTTAAGGCTAATTTACACAAGATATTCTATAGAAAGGATTGTCACACTATGGAAAAGAACCCTGACAGAACGTCAGGGAAGTCTGGAAAGATTACACCACTGATACCATTGTTGTTATGGTAAAAGCTCTGAAAGCTCTCAAATCTGAAACAGTAAGTTCCTGCTAAAGAAAAAATATGTCTAGATGTTGTACATGACTTCACAGTATTTACAACAGAGCCAATCAAGGAAATCATGAAAGCTATTGTGGATATGAAAAAAAGGTGGAGGGCGAGGGGTTCAAGACATGGATCTTGGAGAAATTCAAGAGCTAACAGATGTCACACTAGAAGAATTAACAGAAGACAACTTGATGGAGAAAGATGCTTCCTAACCTGTGCCAGATGATAAGGACGAAGATATAGAAGCAGCAGTGCCAAAGGATTTCAGTTACTCAAGACTGCTTCTGACTTCTTTTACTACACAGATAGATCCACCTAGGATACAGGCACTGAAACTAAAACAAATGGTAGAACGATTGATTCGATATAGAAACATTTTTAGACAAATGAAAAGGCAAAAAAAGAAGTCAGAAATTATGATACATTCTGTAAAGTTCACCAAGTGAACCTGCCTCTCCTGCCTCCCTTCCCACCACCTCCTCTCCTCTCCCACCTCTGCCACCCCGAGACAGCAAGACCAACCCCCGCCCCCTCCTCCTCTCCAGCCTACCCATTGTGAAGACAGGATGAAGGCCTTTATGATGATCTACTTCTACTTAATGAACAGTAAATAATCATTATACTGTACAGCTAATAAGCTTATCTCCATGTGAAAATCTAGTGACACATCATTATCATCGTCACCTAAATATTCACTGTGAACATCTTGTGTAAGACGTGTACTGAAGTGGACAGCCTATCCTTAGACAGGCATAAGATGAGTGATATTTAATATATAACTAATAATGTAAACAATCAATATTAATAATAGCTATTTTATATTATTATATTGTTTTATATTATTTATATTTACATTATATAAATATATATTTATATAATATTCGTTTATATTTATATTATATAAACACAATATATTTATATTATTTTATATTATTAATATAAAACTAATAATGCAAATAAATAAATATTTAATATAAAACTAATAATAAACTATTTCATTACTTTGCTTTCAAAGAATTATATTATCATGTAGTATGCGGTATCTCTCTCTCTCTTCTATCTGGAGAAAATATCAGTCTATCATCACAGGTAACCAGCTTTTTTTTTCTTAAATATAAGTGTTTCTAATACTGTATTACGAATATAACCTTAATACTATACACCATAAAAATTCTGTAAGAATTCATTCATTAGTGTATAGGGTAGGCTATTGTGGAGCAATCATACTGTTATTTCTTTGTTATCAATGCATGAGTCATCATAGTGAAGTGAAAGTCGCTCAGTCACGTTCATGGACTGTAGCCCGCCAGGCTCCTCTGTCCATGGAATTCTCCAGGCAAGAATACTAGAGTGGGTAGCTGTTCCCTTATCCAGGGGATCTTCCCAACCTAGGGATCAAACCCAGGTCTCCACATTGCAGGCGGATTTTTTAGTGAAGCACTTGTAGCTCAGATCTTCCCTGGGTTGGGAAGATCCACTGGAAAAGGGAATGGCAACCCACTCCAGTATTCTTGCCTGGAAAATCCTATGGACAGAGGAGCCTGGCAGGCTATAGTCCGTGAGGTCACAATGAGTCAGTTTGAACTGCTATACCTGTAAATAAATATTAATTTATTTTTCATATTATCTCTTCATTTTTAATGTCTATTGTTAGTGATATAGATAACATCTACAGTGTTTTTATCATATAAGACAATATTGATTGCGGTGCTGACAGACAATTCATCCTATAAACAGAGTCAATTAACAGTATCAATAAATACAGGCCATAAGTATATCTTCTTTGGAAACATGGCTAGTCAGGTCTTCTGCCTATTTTTTAAACAGCTTGTTTTTTGATATTGAGTTGTATGAATTGTTTATATAGTTGGAGTATCAACCCTTTGTCATACATACTATTTGCAAATATTTTCTCTCATTCAGTAGGATGTCTTCATTTTATCAATGGTTTCCTTTGCTGGACAAAAGCTTTCAAGTTTAATTAGGTCTTATTTGTTTATTTTTTATTGTGTTTTCCTTGCCTCAGGAGACAGATTGAAAAAAAAAAACAAACTATTGCTAAGACATGTCAAAGAGTGTACTGTCTGTGGTTTCTTCTAGGAGTTTTATCAACAACAGGCACATGAGAAGATGTTCAACTCTGCCAGTCATTAGGGTGATGCAAATCAAAACCACAGCCAGATTATCATCTCACACCTGTCAAAGTGGCTACTGTCAAGAAGGCAACAAATCTAAGTGCTATAAATACAATACAAAATTATAAACATAAACATAAATGTTACTGAGGATGTGGAGAAAAGGGAACCCTACCCACTACTGGTGGGAATGTAAAGTGGTATAGCCACTACAGAAAACAGTATGGAATGTCCTCAAAAACTAAAAATAGAACTACCAAATGACCTCGTAATTCCACTCCTGGGTATATCTCTGAAGAAAATAAAAACACCAATTCAAGACGACATATGGGGCCTTCCCTGGTGGTCTAGTGGTTAAGAATCCACTTTGCAGTGCAGGGGATATGGGCTTGATCCCTGGTCAGAGAACTACGATCCCACAAGCCATGGAGCACTGAAGCCCGAGCACCACAACTAGAAAGCCTATGTGCCACAAACAGAAGATGCTGCATGACACAACAAAAACCCCACATGCAGCAACTAAGACCCAAGGCAGCCAAATAAATATTTTAAAAAGGAAGACACATGCACCCCAGTGTTCACAATGTTGCTCAGTCCTGTCCAGCGCTTTGCAATCTCATGAACTGCAGCACTCCAGGCTTCCCTGTCCTTCACCATTTCCAGGAGTTTGCTCAAACTCATGTCCATTGAGTCAGTGATGCCATCCAACCATCTATCTCATAGCAGCGTCATTTACAACAGACAAGACATGGAAGCAACCTAAGTGTCCATCAACAGATGAACGGATAAAAAAGATATGTTGTGTATACACACACACACACACAGTGGAATATTATCCAGTTGTTAAAAATTAAATTTTGCCATCTGCAACAGCATGGTTGGATCTGGAGGGTATTTATTATGCTTAGCAAAATAAGTCAGAGAAAGACAAATACTGTTTGTTTTCATGTACACGTAGAGTCTTTAAAAAAAAGAATGAATATAACCTATAAATATAGTTTAATACTATAAATGCATTTTTTCTTCCTTAAGATTTTCTTACCATTTTGTTTTGTTTAACTTATTTCGTTGTAAGAATACAGAGTATGATATATAACATACAACATATGTGTTAACTGACAGTTAATTATCATCAATAAGGCTTCCAGTCAACAGTAGGCTCTCAGTACTTAAATTTGGGGGGAACGGGTGGTGGGGGGAATCAAAAGTTAGACTCAGATTTTGGACTGTGCAGGAGGTCTGCACGCCTAACCCCTACGTTGTTCAAGGGTCAACTCTATTTTGTCTCAAGGTCAACTATATTGAGAACTGCTACTCAATCTACTATTCAATCTACCTTCTCTGACTGAAAAGAGCTTTCTCCCCATCTGAAATGGGAGCATTCAGTGAGTTGAGCACCTTTGATTTTTCTAGATTCCACTGCTCCATTCCCTACTAATGACACATCATTCCCTATTAATGATAATAACCAGGCATCATAAATTCATAGAAAAGAAATCTGGTCAAGGATTTAAAAAGAAAAAATTTCAAGAGCAAATCCAAGAAGACCAAGTAGATAAAACAAACAAATATCAAGGGAAGGGATAATAAAGTAACCTGACAGGGAACATGTAGCTATGACCAAAAATGAAGGCCCAAGATCGAAAAATAAATCACAAATTTAAAATTTGCATGAGTTAATCACCAAAAGCCTAAAAAAGGACACTACAAAACAAAAGTTTATCAGTTACCAGGAGTTGCCTTTTGTGAGTTAGGACAACCCAGTTCAACCTTCTGCGTAACACATCTACTGGCATCTTTTACATCCAAGGATAGCAATGATAATGTAACCTCAGACTAAGCCTGACTGATATAGAACTTTCAGCCCTCGGGCCACGCGTAACCATTATTCTTAGTAGACTCTGCAACACTGCTGCAGGGATCCCGAGCTCTGTGCCCAAGTCTCTGGTGGCTTCGGGCCAATCTGATCCAGTGCTTGGCTCTGAGGCACACAGAAAGTATGGAGCTATTTCCTAGGCCCAGAAAGCTGCCCCAGTTTTGTCACTTCCATAGGTGCTGCTTGTTTATCAGTCTGAGTCTGGAAAACTGGGATCAGAAAATTTTTTTAATTTAAAAAGCTAGGACAAGGAAGAGAAAAGGAAGTCCCCCAGCACACACAGTAGGAACCACAAGTGACAGGTGAGTGTGAAAGACGCCACTAGCACCATGGTGACTTGTCCTTGCTCCCGCAAGCCACCACTGCCATCTCAAGAAATTCTAAGATGTCTAAAATCCAAAGAAAAACACACCAACTGCCAAGGGCAGGTGGCATGCCTGCACGCCAACCGCTTAGGGGCTGGGAGAGAGCGTCTCACCCGCCTAGGCTTCCACTAGGGTCAGGAAGGAGGGGCGGGGCCTGTCTCCCACCAAAGCTCCCACAAACAAGTTCTCCTGCAAAAAAAAAAGTTTAGAATGTGTGGCAGCAAAAAAAAGTCAAATGCCTATTGCATATTTTCCCATCATTACTCCCCAACTATGACACCACAACCTGGACGTTCATTCTTGACCCATGCGGGAGGCACGGGGACAGACACCCTGAGACGCTCATCCAGTACCTGAGGCCCCAGAGCTCTTGAGACAGGAAAGAGGAACAAAGCCATTCCAAAGACTCAGACCCCCCACTGAACACTGTAGGTGTTTGAGGAACTACAAGGTATGATGGATTGACAGTTGCCTTGAAAAAGACTTTTGTTACATTCCAGTCATCAGTAAAAGAAAATGCTAAGTATTCACAAAAATTCTAAATGAAAACAACAATTTCAGACTAACGGATAACATGTTTAAAAAGTATCAGACTTCAAGCAAGCCTGAAGGTCTACAGAACAGTTAGGGGCTCGCTTGGAATTTGGCTATAAAATAAGGGTCCGTCCTTCCTTTTCAACCCCATGGCTGACATTCTCATCTGGGCAACACCCTCCCCCACCGCAGTTACCTGAAAACCTCACCAGTTTCTCTGCCTTAACTATTCTATTACTACTATTCAATTAACTCTATTCTAGAACACAGACTTCATTTCTACTCAAAGCATGGGCCTTGGCTGCTTTTTCCTTTTACATAAACATCAACGCCACAGCCAGGTGTTTAAGAAACATCACCAAATTTAGCCCTATGACTTCCTATTAATAAAACTCCTTCCTCCCTCTTCTCCCAGTAAAGCTGCCTTAGGCATACCTGACTGAGAGCGGAGGTCCTACCATCCCTGTCTCCTGTAATTCCCGCCCCCTCCCTTTCCCGTCTCATCATCCAGACCCTACCCCATTCTCAGGACCCAGACAGATGTCCTCCACCTACTATTCCAGGAGGCTGCACAACTTCCATCCACATTGACTGGCTCACAAACTCTTCCTGCGCTGACCAGGCAGACAACAAAACCATGATACAATCTGGTAGGATGTAGAGAAGTGATGGGAAAGGTGGCAACTGGGAGGGTGGGGGAGGATTTTCTATTCTAAAGACTTGCAGTATCACAAATGTTAAGACCCTGTGTTAGAAGCTAATAATATTAGATGCCTGTGGGAAAGGCAACTGGGTGGAGAGTTTGTCTTTTTCTCTATTCAGTTCCATATTTATTTATTCCAGGTCTATTATCACACTGTTTAGCCCCATGGCATTTTAGTTTCTGATAAAGCAAAAAGTCCCGCCCAAGATTTTTTGCCTACTTTTGTGCCTTGTCTCTTCTGGATGAATTTTTACTCTTGTCAACTGAAACCATAACTCTCAGAGACTACTCTGAGAGACTGCTCCAAAGAGGTTAGGGGAGAGCCAAGATATAGGACTTTTGTGACAAAGTCCAGATAGTGGGAATAATGAAAGATTACTGTTAATTAAAGAGAATCACATATCTCAAGTTAATGAACTTAGCACTTTTATGTATACGGGAAGATGCAAGAACTGGGCTTATGGAACTCACTCCTCTGATATGCACCTCAGCTACCTGGGACCAGCATCCTCTGCTTTCTCATCCTGAGTCTCAATGGCTGCAACATCCTCTGTTTACTGACAATGGCAGGAGGCTTTCTTAGTCCACAGAAGCAAGTGGGATAATGGTGTGGAGCAGGGGTGCCTAAAAGAACTCATTCTGTCCCTGATGCTGGGAAAGACTGAGGGCAGGAGGAGAAGGTGGTGATAGAGGAAGAGATGGGTGAATGACATCATCAACTCAATGGACATGAGATTGAGCAAGCTCCGGGAGATGAAGGACAGGGAGGCCTGGCATTCTGGGGTCCATGGGGTTGAAAACTCTGGCATGACTTAGCGACTCAACAACTGTCATTGTAAACTTTCACACAATAGGATTTATCCCTGTTTTACTGCTATGATTTAAAAAACTGAAAATAAAAGCAATATACATTCTATGAGTAATATAAAGAAGAAAGAAAATAATTTGTGCTGTCTTTAAACCCTCTATCCAGAAATAGCTACTGTTAACATTGTGACTTTTCTATATTTTTTTTGCTAAAGCTTTTATATGGAAAAAAGAAACAATAAAGTATTTTCTAATCTGCTATTCCTCCTCTACTGCTGTTGTGCATTTGGAAGTTATTTAACTTCTTCTCATCCAAGTCAAACTGGAATTTAGGGTAGAAAAAGCCAACACAACTTCAGAATAATAAAAATAAGAAAGATTCAATGCAAGTTCAAGGCTTGAACCCCACCTTGGGGATGCAAAGTAGAAGGGAGATTTTCACTGAATATGCCTTGTCTAACTCAATGAAACTATGAGCCATGCCATGTAGGGCAACCCAAGACGGACAGGTCATAGTGGAGAGATCTGACAGAATGCGGTCCACTGGAGAAGGGAATGGCAAACCACTTTAGTATTCTTGCCTTGAGAACCCCATGAACAGTATGAAAAGGCTAAAGACATGATACTGACAGATCACAGGTAGGTGCCCAACATGCTACTGGAGAAGAGTGGAGAAATGACTCCAGAAGGAATGAAGAGGCAGAGCCAGAGCAAAAACAACACCCAGTTGCGGACGTGACTGGTGATGGAGGCAAAGTCCAACGCAAAGAGCAATACTGCATAGGAGCCTGGAATGTTAGGTCCATGAAACAAGGTAAATTAGAACTAGTCAAACAGGAGATGGCAAGAGTGAATACTGACAGTTTAGGAATCAGTGAACTAAACTGGACTGGAATGGGCGAATTTAATTCAGATGACCATTATATCTACTACTGTGGGCAAGAATGCCTTAGAAGAAATGGAGTAGCCCTCATAGTCAACAAAAGAGTCCGAAATACAGTACTTGGGTGCAATATCAAAAACAACAAAATGATCTCTGTTCGTTTCCAAGGCAAATCTTTCAATATCACGGGAATCCAAGTCTATGCCCCGACCAGTAATGCCGAAGAAGCTGAAACTGAATGGTTTTAAGAGGACCGACAAGACCTTCTAGAACTAACACCCAAAAAAGATGTCCTTTACATCACAGGGGAATGGAATGCAAAAGTAGGAAGTCAAGAGATACATGGAGTAACAGGCAAATTTGGCCTTGGAGTACAAAATGAAGCAGGGCAAAGGATTTTTGCCAAGAGAACATGCTGGGCACAGCAAACACCCTCTTCCAACAACACAAGAGAAGACTCTACACATGGACATCACCAGATGGTCAGGTTGATTACATTCTTTGCAACCAAAGATGGAGAAGGTCTATACAGTCAGCAAAAACAAGACTGGGAGCTGACTGTGGCTCAGATCATGAACTCCTTAATGACAAATTCAGACTTGAAGAAAGTAGAGAAAACCACTAGACCATTCACGTATGACCTAAATCAAATCCCTTACAATTATACAGTGGAAGTGACAAATAGATTCAAGAGATTAGATCTAATATACAGAGTGCCTGAAGAACTATGGACAGAGGTTTATGACACTGTACAGGAGGCAGGGATCAAGACCATCCCCAAGAAAAAGAAATGCAAAAAGCCAAAATGGTTGTCTGAGGAGGCTTTACAAAGAAAAGAAGAGAAGCTAAAGGCAAAGGAGAAAAGGAAAGATACACTCATTTGAATGCAGAGTTGCAGAGAATAGCAAGGAGAGATAAGAAAGCCTTCCTCAATGATCAGTGCAAAGAAATGGAAACAACAAAATGAGAAAGACTAAAGATCTCAAGAAAATTAGAGATACCAAAGGAACATTTCATGCAAAGATGGGCACAATAAAGGACAGAAATGGTATGGACCTAAAAGAAGCAGAAGATATTTAAAAAAGGTGGCAACAATACACAGAAAGAACTATACATAAAAGATCTTCATGACCCAGATAACCATGATGGTGTGATCACTCACCTACAGCCAGACATCCTGGAATGGGAAGTCAAGCGCGCTTTAGGAAACATCACTACAAACAAAGCTAGTGGAGGTGATAGAATTCCAGTTGAGTTATTTCAAGTCCTAAAAGATGATGCTGTGAAAGTGCTGCACTCAATACACCAAAAAATCTGAAAAACTCAGCAGTGGACAAAGGACTGGAAAATATCAGTTTTCATTCCAACCCCAAAGAAAGGCAATGCCAAAGAATGTTCAAACTACCACACGATTGTACTCATCTCACACGCCAGCAAAGTTATGCTCAAAATTCTCCAAGCCAGGCTGCAACAGTATGTGAACTGTGAACTTTCAGATGTTCAAGCTGGTTTTAGAAAAGGCAGAGGAACCAGAGATTAAATTGCCAACATCTGCTGGATCATGGAAAAAGCAAGAGAGTTCCAGAAAAACATCTACTTCTGCTTTATTGATTATGTCGAAGCCTTTGACTGTGTTGATCACAACAGAGTGTGGAAAATTCTTTAAGAGATAGGAATAACAGACCACCTTACCTACCTCCTGAGAAATCTGTATGCAGGTCAAGAAGCAACAGTTAGAACTGGACATGGAACAACGGACTGGTTCCAAATTGGGAAAGGAGTACGTCAAGGCTGTATATTGTCACCCTGCTTATTTAACTTATAGGCAGAGTACAACATGCAAAATGCTGGACTGGATGAACCACAAGCTGGGATCAAGATTGCCAGGAGAAATATCAATAACCTCAGATACACAGATGAACCACCCTTTTAGCAGAAAGTGAAAAGAAAATAAAGAGCCTCTTGATGAAAGTCAAAGAGGAAAGTTAAAAACCTGGCTTAAAACTCAACATTCAAAAAATTAAGATCATGGCTTCTGGTCCCATCACTTCATGGCAAAAGATGGAGAAACAATGGAAACAGTGACAGACTTTATTTTCTTGGGCTCCAAAATCACAGCCATGAAATTAAAAGACGCTTGCTTCTTGGAAGAAAAGCTATGACTAACCTAAACAGCATATTAAAAAGTGGAGACATTACTTTGCCAACAAAGGTCCATCTAGTCAAACCTATGGTTTTTCCAGCAGTCATGTATGGATGTGAGAGTTGGACTATAAAGAAAGCTGAGTGCTGAAGAACTGATGCTTTTGAACTGTGGTGTTGGAGAAGACTCTTGAGAGTCCCTTGGACTGCAAGGAGATCAAACCAGTCAATCCTAAAGGAAATCAGTCCTGAATATTCACTGGAAGGACTGATATTAAAGCTCCAATACTTTGGCCACCTGATGCAAAAGAAATGATTCATTGGAAAAGACCCTGATGCTGGGAAAGATTGAAGGCAGGAGGAGAAGGAGATGACAGAGGATGAGATGGTTAGATGACATCACAGACTCGATGGACATGAGTTTGAGCAAGCTCTGGGAGTTGGTGATGGACAGGGAAGCCTGTCCATGGCATACTGCAGTCCATGAGACCACAAAGAGTCGATAAAACTGAGCAACTGAACTGAACATCCAGGTCAAACTGTAATTTAGAGTATAAAAAACCAACACAACTTTAGAATAAATAATAAAAATAAGAAAGATTCAGTGCAAGTTCAAGACTTGAACCCCACCTTGGGGAAGCAAAGTAGAAGGGAGATTTTCATTGAATATACTCTTTGTGCTGTGTTCAATTACTTCAGTTGTATCCGACTCTCTGTGATCCCATGGACTATAGCCCACCAGGTTCCTCTGTCCATGGGATTCTGTCCATGGGATTCTCCAGGCAATAATACTGGAGTGGGTTACCATGCCCTCCTCGAATATACTCTTCTGTACTTTGTAAATTTTGATACAAAGGAATGCATTACCTTCACAAAATTGAAAAATAAAAATGAGAAAAAATTTTTCAATGACTGAAAACATAATGCTGCTGCTGCTGCTGCTAAGTCGCTTCAGTTGTGTCTGACTCTGTGTGACCCCATAGATGGCAGCCCACCCGGCTCTCCCATCCCTGGGATTCTCCAGGCAAGAACACTGGAGTGGGTTGCCCTTTCCTTCTCCAATGCATGAAAGTGAAAAGTCAAAGTGAAGTCGCTCAGTTGTGTCCGACTCTAGCGACCCCATGGACTTCAGCCTACAAGGCTCCTCTGTCCATGGGATTTTCCAGGCAAAAGTACTGGAGTAATGCTAGTCAAACAAAATGGCTATGTTAACCCAAGGACTGTAAGTGCAGTGCCTCTTATTTTTTGGTTAAACTCAATACTGCCTTGGTTCTACCACCTATCTTTTTCATACATGTATACTCTCTCTTAAGAGAGACTGCAAAACTGAGGAGGAAAAGAATGTTGTATTTATTTCTTATCTTCTTCATCACCTAAGCCTTGGAAAACCCCTGTGATAAGTACTCAATATTTGGAATGATGAAAGTTTAGAATGGAAAAAGACCTTAGAGATCTAGTTCAGGGGCTTCCCTGATGATCCCGTGATTAAGAATCTGCTTTGCAATGCAAGGAACACCAGTTTGATCCCTGGTCTGGGAAGATCGCCTTCCCTGGTGGCACAGTTGATAAAGAATCTGCCTGCCAATGCAGGAGATGCGGGTTCAATCCCTGGATCAGGAAGATCCCCTGGAGTAAGAAATGGCAACCCACTCTAGTATTCTTGAGGGAAATCCAATGGACAGAGGAGCCTGGCATGCTACAGTCCATGGGGCTGCAAAGAGTTGGACACAACTGAGCACACACACACACACACTGGGAAGATCCCACACGCTGTGGGGCAACTGAGTCCGTGTGCCAACGGAGTCCGTGTGCCAACTACTGAAGCCTGTGCACCCGAGAGTCCACACTCTGCAACAAGAGAAGCCACAGCAGTGAGAATCCCACGCACCAAAACTGGAGTAGCCTCCACTCACTGCGACCAAAGAAAGCCTGTGCACAGCAACAGCGACCAGTACAGCCAAAATAAATAAATGTTTTAAGAACTAGTCCCAGTCCTGTCATTTTATAGATGAAAAAACTGATGCATAAGAAGGGTACAAAATTTATCTAGCCATCACATGATAAGAACACAAGACTTGAGGAAATGAATAAAAAGAAAATAAAAACAAAACCACAATCACAATTTTGAAATTTACTATAAGAACAAAAGGTGTCCACTAGAGGGAGCCAATAGTCCATTAACTTGAAGTTCTTATCCCCCACTTCAAAAGATGCTGTTGTTTAGTCATTAAGTCGTGTCAAGTCGGACTCTTTAGTGACCCCAAGGAATGTAGCCCGCCAGGCTCCTCTGTCCATATGGCAACAATGAAGACTTTTTTCCAGGACCACAGGAGCATTTGGATTTCTTTCACTAGAGGTACAAATAGAAACTTTTCAAATCTCCAGTATTTTAAACGTGTTATTGGCATACAGCAAAATTGATCACTTTTTCCATTGTGTGTGTGTATGTGTATACTGCTCTATCAACAGACACTTGTGTAACCACCATCCCAATTAGGAAACATTTCCATTATTCACCAAAAACCTCTCTCCTGCTCTGACTGTATAGTCACACCCCTCACTGCACCCCATATACGCAGCAGCATTCCATACAGATGTTCAGTGTTTATCCATTCACCCACGGAGGGACAGTTGAGTCAGTGGAGCAGCTATAAACATTCACATGCAAGTTTTTGTGTGAACATAAGTTTTCATTTCTCTAGGATAAATGCTCTGGAGCAGAATATGGAGTCATATGTAAGTAATACATGTTTAATTTGAAAAGAGACTGAAAAATTGTTTTCCAAAGTGACTTTGTTTTTCAAAGTGTTAACCAACCTAGACTTCCCACCATCACTGGATGAGATTTCCAATTGCTCTGCACCCTCACTAGATTCTGGCATCATCAGTATTCTTATTTTAGCCATTCTACTAGGTATATAGAGGTATCTCACCAGGGTTTTAATTTGCATTTCCCTAGTGCTCTAATGATGAAGTGTCCTTTCAAATCTATTTTTTGAGTTGTTTTTTCACAGTTGAGTTTTGCAAATTTTTTATATATTCTTGATGTTAGTCCACTTACTTGTGGTTTACAAATATTTTCTCCCCAACAGTCGCTAGTCTTCTCATCGTCTCACTAGCGCCTTTCACACAGCAAAAGTTTTTAATTTTGATGAAGTCCAATTTATCATGTTTTTGCTTTTATAAATCATACGTTTGATGTCATGTCTAAAAGCTCCTTGTCTGACTCTTGGGTATAAAGATTTTCTCCTGTTTTTTTAAAATTTTCATAGTTTTACACTGAAATCTATAATTCACTTTGAATAAATTTTTGTATAAAAAAATGAGGTTTAGGTGGAGCTTCATTTTTTTGCATGTAGATGAACAGATGTTTAATTGTTCCAATGTTGTGACTGCCGGTGGTATAGTGGCGAGCACAGTTGCCTTCCAATACTTCCAATGTCATTCGCCAAAAAGACTGATCTCTTCCTTTAAAGGAGCTTTTATATTTTCATCAAAAGTCAATTGGCCATATTCTTAAGTGTGTTTCTGGACTCGATTCTGTTCCACTGATCCAAGCATCCATCTACCCCTTCACCAATACCAGTCTTCATTACTGGGGTTTATAGGGTAAGTTTTCAAACTATGGAGCACGATTCCTGTTTTTTACATTAAGAACTGTGAAACTTATATTCAAGAAACCTGACAAAATCTACATGACAAATTTTAGGTTCAAATTAAAATAAACATGTTGGAAATAAGCCAGAAAAAATAAAAAAGCTAATATAAGAGAAAAGACAGAAAGAAAAGGAGAAACTAAGTAGAAGAAAAAGAAAAGGGGAAAGAATTGGGAACATGAGATGATACATATAAAGAGACAGAAGCAGAAGGACAAAGAAAAAAGGAACAGGAATACGTAGAAGAAGAAAATGGTTCCCTACACGTTAGATCAGAGCTTCTCTGGTGGCTCTGTGGTAAAGAACTACCTGCCAATGCAGGAGACGAGGGTTCAATCCCTGCGTCAGGCAGATTCCCTGAAGGAAATGGCAACCCACTCCAGTATTTCTGCCTGGGAAATCCCATTGACAGAGAAGCCTGCTGGGCTATAGACCATGGGGTCGCAAAGAGTTAGACACAACTTAGCAACTAAACAACACATTAGCTCGCACACACTACACTGGAACTAGTGAATTCCTCTCTGTAAACCATGAGCATCCAGTTACAACTGCATTCCAGAGCTAGCACTGGTAACGAGAGCAGGGCAAGGGCCAGGTAGAGGCTCCAGATCAAGGACCTATCCCGCTAAAAATCTGAAATAGACCAACCAAATAGACCAATAGCTCTTCTTATTAAATAGTCCAAACAACCAAACAGTATACACTTCTATTTTTATATAATCCACTACATTCAGTTCAGTCACTCAGTCGTGTCCGATTCTTTTCGACCCCATGGACTACAGCATGCCAGACTTCCCTGTCCATCACCATCTCCTGGAGCTTGCTCAAACTCACGTGCATCGAGTCGGTGATGCCATCCAATCATCTCATTCTCTGTCGTCCCCTTCTCCTCCTGCCTTCAATCTTTCCCAGCATCAGGGTCTTTTCTAAGGAGTCAGTTTTTTACATCAGGTGGCCAAAATATTGGAGCTTCAGTATCAGTCCTTCCGATGAATATTCAGGACTGATATCTTTTAGGATTGACAGCTTGGATCTCCCTGCAGTCAGAGGGACTCTCATGAGTCTTCTCCAACACCTCAGTTCAAAAGCATCAATTCTTCGGTGCTCAGCCCTGTTTATGGTCCAACTCTCACATCCATACATGACTGCTGGAAAAATCATAGCTTTGACTAGACGCACCTTTGTTGGCTTTGGCATTGCTGTTGGCATTAGGTTCAAATAATCCCATGTAACTATCTGTTCACATACATAAATGGGTGATTCAGGGATCAGCATGGAATTTCCTGGTGTTCTATTTAGATGCTTCAAAGAGACAAGTGTCTGGTTCTCTGAAGATGAAATATCCACTCTGTCTACTTCACAGGGTTGTCACAAAGATCAAATGAGATCATAAAGAGAAACTGCTATATAAACTGAAATTTCTCGTAAAAATACAAGGTAGTGCAGGTTCTTTTAATCTGAAGTTGAGGGCCACAAACTTGGTTAGACACAGATGATAGCATCCGTCTGGCTGGACGATGATGACCCTATGATGACCCCGATGACTATGATGTAATTGTCTTCACTGGTAGCAAAGCTAGCCACTCTTTCTAGTCATCCGTGTTACCAACAGCAAAGAAGTGGTTCAGTAAATAGCTCTGGACCTTTCTCTGCAATATCTCTGATTGTTAGGAACATTCTCATATTAATTCACTATTTCCTATTATTCTTAGATTCTTGAAAAATAAAATATAGTTAACACATGTGAATGCAATCACACAATAAATACATTTTTTAAACTAGAAATAAGATTTAATACAGTAGAAAATAAAAACATAACTCATCATTTCTGTTATAAAATTCTGTGTGTGTGTGTAATTTCTGTCTTCAAAAAATACTCTAAGAGTCTTTATATTTCATGTTGCTTTGTCTGCCTATGCCTTTCTGTAACCGAGGCCCAGGCAACCACCCATCCCTACATTTACATAAGTATTTCAGCTGATTATGTTCACCCTACCTCGTCTATTTGAGAAGACAGTTGATCATTCAGTATGTATTACATAGTACTTAACACATTCCTGGAATTCTTTGACTATATGAACACATGTTGACTACACCGACTATTTCTTGTTTACTCTTCTGTTTTCTCATTCAGTCCTTAAATTAGTTAACAAGCTAGTCAACCTCATGCTGTGGAAATGGAGGCAGTCGGGCACACCGCAAGAACACAGGCCTCAGACGCAGAGCCCTCAGTCCAAATTCTCTTTTCCTACCACCTGAGTGACTGTGGACAAGCTGGTACCTTTGGTCTCATTAATTTCCTTATTTTTAAGATTAGATAAGAGACATCTGCAGGTGCTGAGGTAAAGGATGACTATGCAGTGGCTCTGGTCCATCACAGGCACTCCACAATGCTAGCTCCTTTCTTTCCAGTAAGAACTCTGAGCTGCCCACTCCGACTTCGACACTATTTACAGAGGCTCCTCCTCCACAAAGCATTGTAGGCATTTACCTTATAGATTCTTCACCTATTTTTCAAATCTAATATGCCTCGAGCTCCTGATGTCGCTCAAGGGCTCTCATTGTGGTTTGGCAGTGGTACTATTCGACCTCAAGGAGCAGGTGGGCACTGAGCAGGGAGGGCAGCCTGTCCCCAGTCCTCCCCGGGGCGCTGGCGAGCCAGTATGTCATCCTGAGCTGTATGCTCAGTCTTGGAAGCTGCCTCATGCCAACAGGCGCCTCTGCACTCCTGAGTGAGCTGACTCTCAACTCAGGGCACGGGCCCCTTAACAAACCGTTGAATGTCTAAATAGACTTCATCCCCAATTAATCTGAGAACATCAAACACCAGTTGTTAACATACAGGACTTAACACTAGAAAAACAGAAAGCTATGCATCTTCAAGTGGTAGATAATGAAAGAGGTACTACTCCCTTTACAACTCACAAGTATTTTATAAGAGAAACTGCGTAAAAAAACCCATTATTTCATGGGTGAATGTAATCTATCTGTGCACTTTATTTTTTAAAGGACAAACGATTAAGTTTTCATACTGAGGTGAGACAGTCACTACTCTGACAGTCACTACTCGGGGGCTGGCTCCTGGAACAGGCTCCTGTTTTACTCGCCTGGCATCTCTGAAAGCCTCATGGGACTCAATGGATGGTACCCAATCTAAGGTCACAATAAAACACTCTAAGTTACTCCTCCAGACAACTTCCTAGAAGTGTGAGCTACCTCTTGATGGGGTACAAGCAATTATAGCTTCCCAAGAGAAACAACCACTTAAGCATTCCCAATGAAGTGTGTCATGTGGAACCAGGGCTAGAGTCTCCACTGCCTGATACTAATAAGCACTATGGTCTCAGAACAGGCTAATATCACCCAAGATTCTAATTAAAAGTTGGATCAGCAAGCCAGAAATAACTGCCAAGTACAGAGACAACTAATTGCCCAGCTGACAATCCTGATGCCTAGAGGAGGAGACTGTTGATGAAACTCCATGAGGAAGTTAGATCCTAAACATACACCACTGTCTGGTGTTAGCCTGAGTGCTGCTGACCACCCTCCACTTGCTCCACAGCCTTCCTCAGCAGCTAGTCCCAAAGGAACCAAAGACATGACTTAGGTAGGGAACAGTCACATTTTCTCTGCTCAAGGCCAGGTGTCCCAGTGGCCCCAAAATGCCTCGATGAGGTGCTGTAAGAGCATTCCTTATTCTTCTATTGGAATAAACAACAGCAAATATTAAGGGCTTGTCATCTTCATTTCTTCCTTTAATCCCTCACAGGTTCTTGGTGTTCTGGTAGCCCTCTCTGTAGATAACTCAACGATTCCTCTTTTCATTCTTCTTTAAGTATTCCCCCATTTCCTGAGTCTCAAGCAGGCCCTTTCCACCTCCAGGAATAAACCAGCCTAGCGTGCAATGAGAAGGGCAGTGTCAACAGAGGGACATCCTTGCCCTCAGATTATTGCATAGTAAGTAAGCAATCACAGAAGAGCACTGAAACGTGGCGGGGAGCAGCCATGCACTGCAGAGTTAATCTGAGACATGGGGAAATTCCAGCACAATTCTTCATGATAAGCCTGAGCTCTACTTGAAGACGAGACACCTCTGCCACTAACCCCCTGAACACACACCCTCACGCTGCTCAGAAAGGTGCAAGCCAGAGCTACTGTTTCACCCTTTCAGATTCCCCAGGAGAGACACTCTGCTACTATAGCCATCCTTCCAGGTTACGGAAGGCACGAAAAGGTTCCATTACTGAAAGCCACTGCAACAAAAGACTACTTAACGGGTGCTCTATGAAGCCAAGAACAAGCACAATCAGTTTTCTCATAGCAACAGATGCAGTTCTCCATCCTGCAAATCACAAATACAAGCATCCCTCCCGGGGACAAGGCAAGTTCTCTCACAGGAGGAATTTCATCAGACTGACCAGATCTATGCGTGCTCCCCATGCTCCTCCCCATCAGAGCTGACATGCCGTTACCTGTACAAGTGACGGTTGTCCTCAAAGTCTTCCTGGCCCCATTTTCCCTTGATGTCTTCAATAACGTGGTTCTTCAGGAATTTTTTTAGCAGTTGGACCGTTTGTTTGCGGGTCACTTCGGGGCCAAAGTTTTGGCTGCGCCTCAGCAGCTCATGTAGCCAATCCACAGCTTCAGTCGCTGTGAAGCAATGCTCATAACTTTTGAAACGACAGCGATGTTTCCGTAATGGCATCTTGGCGCGAAAAAGTTCAACTGTTTCATTCCACTTGGGGCAAAAACAGAGGAAAGCATTTAGTGAATTTTTTAAAAGGTTACTGCATCCCAAATATTTAGGACAACAAATGGTGTTTTTCCATTTAAAAGACTGCCTTAATAAGAGAAGCAGTCGAAGTTTTTTTTTTTTTTTTTTTTCTATTTACGACCTTTAAATGTTAAGGTAACTTTATATAGTACCTGGTGTCAAAGCATGTTTAAAAATTCTGCACAATACTTTCCTATTCCAATACAAGCAAGCTTCCCATACAGGGGCCAAGGGTTTGATCCCTGGTCAGGGAACTAAGATTCCACATGCCACATGATGCAGCCAAATTTTAAAAAGAAAAAAAAAAAATTTTAATCTAGATATCCACGCCATTATCAGCCATCCCAAAATTAAATGAAATGTTCACATGTGATGTTCTTCCTACATAATTACTCCATTTCCTTAGGACCCATCATCCCACCAGTCCTACAAGTTCCGAAAATTCAGTCTTACTCTTAGGACCATTCTCTCTTCTTTCATGCTCCTCTTTCAAGTCTATTAATTTACAGACTCTGCATCTTATTTTTTACCTACCTTCCTACTGAAAGCAGTCCTTCCTTTTTCTTTCAACGATAGTTCTGAGCTCAACATATTCTTTTTATTTCGCCCAACACGGTAACCTCGTTTTTCTCGTCTTCCGAGTTTCTCTTTATACTCTCCGCTGCCCAGTCACCTCTGCACCTGTGGTCCATTCCTCTTCTCCCTTTGATCGCTAGCCTCTCTCAAGCACAGTAACCGTCCCTGAGTACACAGCACCACGTGCGTCAAGGGCCCAGGTCAGGTCTATTCACGCATGCTCCCTGGACGTGCAGCACACAGGACACAGGCAGGTACTCAACACGCAAACGCCTAACTGGTCTTTCCCTTTTCCTATTTTTATTAAACCACCTCCTAACTTCATGCAATTTAATTCTACTCTGATTCTCAATCATGTCTTCCTCCTGGCCAAATTCAAACATTTTTATGCCCTCTGCATATCAATTTTTCTACTTCATTTGACACTATAAGCCATGCTTCAAATTAAGTTGGTCCAGATTTAAACTTTTTTAAACTCTTAAAACCACACACAAAACAAATGCAATCTGTAGAGTAAGATAACATATAACCAGAATTTCTAAGACAAAATGAAAAATTCAACTCAAGAAAGGGCATTCAATAGAAAAATGAAAAAAACACTTAAACAGGCACTTCACATAAAAGAATCTCCAAATTTACCATAGTATATGCAGAGATGTTCAATCTCATGAATTAGCAGTGAAATGCAATAAATCCCCAATGCAATAATATACATGCCTACAGAATGACTAAAATGAAAAAGACGGGCAATACTAAGTGCTAATCAGAACATGAAGCAACCAGAAATTATGTGCACACTGTATAACCCAGAAATTCCATTCTTAAGCGTGTATATATATTCCGCAGAAGTATGTTAACCAAAAGCCACACTGTTCAAAATAGCACTATTCTTACATAATTACATTCTTACTTAATTAATTAAAAACCCAAATGTCCATCAACATAAGAATAAACAAATTCATGCAACAGAATACTGTAATGAGAATAAACAAACTATTGCTTCATGCAGTAACATAGATGAATAACACAGATAAAATGTAATTGATAACTGTTTTTTGCTTCTCAACACGAGTCAAATTACAAAACACAACACTGAGTGTTGAAGTCAATCAGTTCAGTCACTCAGTCGTGTCCAGCTCTTTGTGACTCCATGGACTGCAGCACGCCAGGCTCCCCTCTCCATCACCAACTCCCAGAGCTTACTCAAACTCCTGTCCATCAATTCAGTGATGCCATCCAACAATCTCATCCTCTGTCGTCCCCTTCTCCTCCCACCTTCAATCTTTCCCAGCTGCTGCTGCTGCTGCTAAGTCACTTCAGTAGTGTCTGACTCTGTGCGACCCCATAGACGGCAGCCAACCAGGCTCCGCTGTCCCTGGGATTCTCCAGGCAAGAATACTGAAGTGGGTTGTCATTTCCTTCTCCAATGCATGAAAGTGAAAAGTGAAAGTGAAGTCGCTCAGTCGTGTCCGACTCTTAGCGACCCCATGGACTGTAGCCTACCAGGCTCCTCCCTCCATGGGATTTTCCAAGCAAGAGTACTGGAGTGGGGTGCCATTGCTTTCTCCAATCCTTCCCGGCAACAGGGTCTTTTCCAATAAGTCAGTTCTTTGCATCAGGTGGTCAAAGTATTGGAGTTTCAGTTTCAGTATCAGTCCTTCCAATGAATATTCAGGACTGATTTTCTTTAGGATGGACTGGTTTGATCTCCTTGCAGTCCAAGGGACTCTCAAGAGTCTTCTCCAACACCACAGCTCAAAAGCATCAATTCTTCGGTGCTCAGCTTTCTTTATATCCAACTCTCACATTCATACATGACTACTAGAAAAACCATAGCTTTGACTAGACAGACCTCTGTTGGCAAAGTAATGTCTCTGCTTTTTAATATGCTGTCCAAGTTGGTCATAGCTTCTCTTCCAAGGAGCAAGCGTCTTTTAATTTCATGGCTGCAGTCACCATCTGCAGTGATTTTGGAGCCCAAGAAAATAAAGTCTCTCACTGTTTTCATTGTTTCCCCATCTATTTGCCATGAAGTGATGCGACCGGATGCCATGATCTTAGTTTTCTGAATATTGAAATGTGCTTCCTATTTTTTTCTCTTGAACATTATTCCATTTCTTTACTTCTTAGAATCAAAAATATTATGATAGTGGAGTTATAATACAGCACTGGCCAGGGACTTCAGAGATAAACAAGTGCTAGATATAGGTGTACTTGCCACACACTGGCAGTGTGAACTTGACCATGTCAGTTCACCACTTTAGGCCTAAATAAAATGAGAGTCCCCTTCACAGATCACAGCCTTGTTGTGGCGAGGGGGCTTGCATTACTTAATGAAGCTACAAGCTATGCTGTGCAAGGCCATCCAAGACAGGTTAAAGTGAAGAGTTCTGACAAAACGTGGTCCCCTGGAGGAAGGGATGGCAAATCACTCCAGTATTCTTGCCCCCAAAACCCCATGAACAGTACAAAAAAAGACAAAATATATGACACCAGAAGAGGAGCTCTCCCAGGTCAGAAGGTGTCCCCCTGGGGAAGAGCAGGGAGCAATTACTAATAGCTCCAGAAAGAATGAAAGTGCTGGGCCAAAGCAGAAATGATGCTCAGTTGTGGATGTGTCTGATGGCGAAAGTAAAGTCCAACGCTGTAAAGAACAATATTGCATCAAACTCCAGGAGACAGTGAAGGACAAGGGAGCCCAGTGTGTTGCAGTCTATGGGGTCGAAAAGAGCTGGACACAACTTGGCGACTAAACAAAAACAACAAAATGAGAGAACTGGGGATCTTTAGAGCCCATTCAAACTCTCAGAGTCAATGACGCCTATAAGTCTTTTAAAGTTTACCTGTTACATCAGAAGATACAACTCAGAATTAAGTTCAAAGAATAGATTGGTAGATTTATGCTGTTTTCAGAAAAATCAATTTTCTTTCTCATCATTTCTTATTAACTAAGGTATACAGAACTATTTAATACATGGATTACAAAAATGAAAGTTATTTCAGTGAAGATGAGTAAATTGCTAATTAGCGTCCATATTCACCATGAATTGACTTACAGAGTCTGTCATTTGATTTTGGGCATAGACATTTACCTAGTCCATAAAATGTTATTTTCAGATAAGACTTTGGTACCTTAGAAAATGGAGCTGTACATGGTTTGAGAAAGTATAGTGAGCCGTGAAAGGAGGAAGCAAAGGCCCACTCACTGAGTACCACGAGGTTTTTCCCAAGCTTTTCTGAAGATTGGGTTGAGTGTGATGGTGGGAGAAGATGGAAATGGTAAACTAGGAACCAGGGAAGTAAGCAGAGCCGAGGCAGAGAAAGGGGGCTAGCTGATTCAACTGATAAAAGCTGATAACACTTAGAGACTTTACAATGGGGGGGGGGGTACCTGTAATGACTACAGAGATCACCAATAAATCAGGAATTCTCACTTAAAAAAAAAAAAGCCTATCACTTTCTGTGTTTTCAAAAATCTGAGTTTAAGTTCAAGATTCTCAAACAGAATAAAGTCGAGAACTAATTGATACTTAGCAAATTCTGGTGAAACTGAGGTGTTTTCATCAATTATTCACATAATTTAGTTTCCTGTTTAACTTGATCAGTCTTGGCTAAATGTGACTTGAAAATCGCTTCTTGGGAACTGAAACTTCTGAAGAACAGAGTACTTTTCTTCATAAATTCTTTTGATAATACTTTAATGTGACTCAGAATCAAGAGTGTCTTTCACATAGGCAGGCTCCATCTACAGAGTTACTTCATACAATTCTGTGAATATGAGATTTTAAAAGTTTCAATTATCATGTAATTTATTTTTTTAGTCTAAAGCTGGAAGAAGGGGAACAAGTCACCCCAAGATCCAGCGTCTGTTTCCCCTGTGCAGTGAATAAATTGGCAGTTGTTCAGTCGCCAACTCACATGGACTGCAGCGCACCAGGCTTCCCTGTCCCTCACCATCTCTGGGAGTTTGCCCAAGTTCATGTCCATTGAATCCGTGATGCCATTCAACCATCTCATCCACTGTTGTCCTCTTCTCTTTCTGCAGTAGGAGAATATTACTTTCCCTCCACAAAGGAGAGTAAGCTTTTTTGCTTTTTTTGTTTTTTAAGATCTTTTTTGATGTGAGCCATTTTTAAAGTCTTTATTGCATTTGTCACAACGTTGATTCTGCTTTACGTTTTTTTGTTTGGAGCGTGTAGGGTGTTGTTCTTTTTCCTTTTTGCGGGGGCGGGGATGGGGGGTCACCTAAGGCATGTGCGCTCTTAGCTCCCTGACCAGGGATCAAACCCACAGCCCCTGCATTGGACGGAAACGCCTCAACCACGGGACAGCCAGGGCAGTCCCAAAGAGAGTCAAGTTTTTGAATGTCCCTGATAAAGCACAATCTGTATCTCATCCCTAAAGATGGACCGACCAATAGCCTTGACCCCAGATGGTTCCAAGTGGTAGCTGCTGCTGCTGCTGCTGCTGCTGCTGCTGCTGCTAAGTCGCTTCAGTCGAGTCCGACTCTGTGCGACCCCATAGACGGCAGCCCACCAGGCTCCCCCGTCCCTGGGATTCTCCAGGCAAGAACACTGGAGTGGGTTGCCATTTCCTTCTCCAGTGCATGAAAGTGAAAAGTGAAAGTGAAGTCACTCATTCGTGTCCAATTCTTAGCGACCCCATGGACAGCGGCCCACCAGGGTCCTCCGTCCATGGTATTTTCCAGGCAAGAGTACTGGAGTGGGGTGCCATTGCCTTCTCTGTCCAAGTGGTAGAGGCACTGTGAAATGGAACTTGATAAGAAAACACTATTTTAAAAAACACTACTTGTCCCCTGTCACCAGCATCCATACCTCTTAGAGACTAGCCCAAAGGAAAACCTAAATTTATATGAATTTTTAAAATGAATAAATCAGTATGGGTCATATGTATACCTATGGCTGATTCATGTCGATGTTTGACAGAAAACAATAAAATCCTGTAAAGCAATTATCCATCAATTAAAAAATTAACAAATTTTTAAAACATCATTATGGGTGTCTGAAGTGGATTATTTGCATAAATGAGGGCAATAACATCTTCCATCCTGTTATCTTTTCCTGGATATTGCTTAGGGGTGCAAGGAACAATGAGCCTAATTCTCGAGTTAGCTGTGGCCAGAAGTGGTGACAGACCAAGGAGTGCAGTCTCTTCCTCCGAAATCACCTTTAAGCTTTCATAAAAAGTCGTCTAAAACCGACCCTGGACATGACCAAATTATCTCCACTTATTCCATTATGAAATTGCTATAATCACTTGCTTCAGGTCACAAAGAAATCAAGTATGCCTCAGAACTCTGATTAACAACGCTCTTCTCCCAGGAAAAAAAGGCAGCACCCTGGACCACTGGGGTCTGAAAGAAAGTGAAGTCGCTCAGTCGTGTCGGACTCTTTGAGACCCCATGGACTGTAGCCCATCAGGCTCCTCTGTCCATGGGATGTTCCAGGCAAGAGTACTGGAGTGGGTTGCCATTTCCTTCGCCAGGGGATCTTTCCAACCCAGGGATCGAACCTGGGCCTCCCGCATTGCAGGCAGACGCTTTACCGTCTGAGCCATCAGGGAAGCTGTGAAGGCTCTTTCAAATCATCCGTCCGGGCCCACCCTTCCCCTTCATTTAGGTGGGTGCTGATAGAAAAAGAAACATCAGGAGCCGGAAACGTGGCCAGAGAGATCCACCTCTGTTTAGGGTACCGTTGCAAAGAGCCTCAAGTGTCAACCACAAGTGACACTCAGGATGACACGCCCTGCCCGTAACGGGCGGCGGGTGGCCCGAAAATGACGGACTGACGGTCTTTCCTTTCCCGGCGGGGGACGTAGGGTTCCGGAGGACCAGGAAAGGGGAGGAGGGTGCCGTCGTGCTCTTCCGGGCGCTTTAAACCCGGAGTCGCCGTTCACTGGCGAGAACCCAGTCACCGTCACGGGATCCAAGCTGCGCCCACCCTCGACAGGCTGGGCCCGCGACCGGGCTAGCCTTTAAGCATCTAGAATTTGGCCTCACAGGCTGAAACACGCCCCGCCTCCAGAACTCGGCCGGACTAGCTCTGGAGAAGCGAGGACTGAAGAGTCAGCGGTCGGCCCGCAGGCCGGGGACTCGCTTCGCCCAGACCCCCGCACACACACTCACCAGCCTGGTGGCCCGGTATGGCCCGGGCCCCACGATGCGGTGCTCCATGGGCCCGCACGCCACGGCGGCGACCAGCGCCGATCCCCGAGTCCCAGGCGCCGCAGTTTGAATCCCGAGCCCACGCACTGCAGGCGCTGATTGGGCGGCGCGGCGGCACGTGACGGGAACTGCGGGGCGGGGCTGTCGGAGCCCCAGGGAGGGGGCGGTGGGCGGCTCCTTCCGAACCTCCGGCGGAGGAGCGAACCACAAGCTTGAAACCAACTCTGTTCGAGTCCGTGCCCACGCCTGCCCAGCCTGCGCGCACGCAAGGTGTCTCCACAGAGGGGTCGCTCTGAACTTGTGTATTTCAGAGACCGAAACCCGGCCGGGCTGGATAGACAAATCCGTGTACACCCTTTCAAGTGCGCGGTTGAATCTAGAGGTTGCGGCTAAGATTGGGAGAAGTGGGTAGTGAAAGGGAGCGAGTGGACAGCCTCTTCAAGTGGAGGGACGTGTGAAAACTAGATAAGAGCACTTGGCCACCGGGAGTGTCGACAGCGTGAAAGAACAATAAAGAGCTGAAGAAGAGCCCCATTCAGCTTCCTTTGTTGTTCTTTTGGTAGCGTACTCTTTCCCAGGAACTTGAGTTCTTTGGTTTTTTTTTTTTTTTTTTTTTTTTGAGTCTAACCGAAATTTTCAGTCCTGTGCCGCAGGGCTGTGAGGTGTTTTTTGTTTCTCAGGATTTTCCCCCTAGGACTTCATGATCTGATTTGCAACTGTTCAAAGGACAATTGAGGTCATTCTCTACCTACCAGTCGATTTCAAAGTTCAAATCTGGTCCCCTCAGCGATCATTCTGGATAAGATATAATGAGAAAGAGACAAGGCAGGGATCAGATGCCCATGCTCTATTAATACCCTTCTTCCATTTCCTGAATTAGATATGTATTAGCTGCATTTTCGGAGAAGGCAATGGCACCCCATTCCAGTACTCTTGATTGGAAAATACCATGGATGGAGGGAGGAGCCTGATAGGCTGCAGTCCATGGGGTCGCTAAGAGTCGGACACGACTGAGCGACTTCACTTTCATTTTTCATTTTCATGCATTGGAGAAGGAAATGGCAACCCACTCCAGTGTTCTTGCCTGGAGAATCCCAGGGACGGGGGAGCCTCGTGGGCTGCCGCCTATGGGGTCGCACAGAATCGGACACGACTGAAGCGACTTAGCAGCAGTAGCAGCAGCAGCTGCATTTTAGAAAACCCCCAAAATTCCTAAAATAGTACATATTTATTACTTTTGTAATCAGAAAAAAAAAAAGCAATAAAGATACTTTTTTACTTCCAATCTGATTAGAACTTTGTGGGGTTTTTTTGACTTCTAAACTCCGTAGAGCGTGCTAAGTCGCTTCAGTAGTGTCCCACTCTTTGTGACCCTAAGGACGGAAGCTCACCAGGCTCTTCTGCCCATGGGTTTCTCCAGGCAAGAATACTGGAATGGGTTGCCATGCCATGCTCCAGGGGATCTTCCCAACCCAGGGATTGAACCCACATTTCTTACAACTACCTGCATTAGCAGGAGAATTATTAACCACTAGGTCCGCTTCCGAAGCCTCCGTAGAAGGGACACCAATGGGGCACAAGAGACAGAAGGGAAAAAGGATTTCAGGGTCTTGTCCATCTGGTAACTGTCGTCACTTGTCATAGAGGTGGTCTTGGGATCTGATAAAAAAAAACATCATGCCCTGCTTCTTGAGCATTTTCCCAAGAGTCCATCATGAGCAAAAGACAAGACAGTTCCTTTTTCTGGAAAGATATATCTCCCAATGATCTATGTATAAGGCCACAGTCTTTGTAAATATATAAAAAGTCCACAGTCTTTGTAAATGTAGTTTAAATTCAAACTACATAAAGACTGATTATCTACAGTCTCTCAGCATCATCAACTGGGAGATTTCTCACCCTCTCTCTGCCCTAAATTGCTTTCTACCTTTCTGACTATGTTCCAGGCACAGTCCTCTTTCCATTCAAACCTCATAGTCTCTGCACCATTCCCCTGCTGGGAATTTTCTTGCCCCAGCTCTTTGTAAGCCATTCAGATCATATGCTGACTTCACACCTGACTTGTCACTGACATTAAGAAGTTCCAAGCTGTTGAGCAAAAGCAACATAGGCCTCAGGTATTTTGTGGGTTTGGAGGCTGTGTTTCTCAGTAATGCCCCAGGAATTCCTGACTGCTACATGCAGGCCTGCTGCTGCCTGAAAGTTCTCCCAGCCAGCTGGATGGGTCATTTCAAAAGAACTCCTCTGTTGAAACCCAAGTCAGTGCTTACATTCAACTTGAGCCTTTCGGATTGTACGGCAGCTATCTTCAGTTGTATTTGTTGGCATTTAGCCCATCAACACTATTTGCCAAGGTTCTTAGAATTGTCATATCAGTGACTTGATTTCCATGCTTATTGGTCTATACTGTCACTGTTCTATTAGGAAATCTTCCCCCAAAGCTTGTATTAACCTTATTCACCTATAGGCACATCATGTTCTTTTGGGTATGGTGAAAAAGAAAGGACAAAAATATATGGAAAACATAAAACCACACTATTTCTTTGAAACTGTTGAATAATATTTTTATTTCAGCATTTTAAAAATAAATGCCCCAGAGAAATAGAGGATTTATATTTATTCATTCATTGCAGCTAGATACAGAATGGAAACAGGGCTTTTGAGGCTACATTATGGGCTATAGGATTTGGATTTTACTCTGAATTTTTGAAAATATATTAGAAAGTTTTCAGTGTGTCAAGATCTTAAGCAGGGTTTTTAAAGCATCACTCTGGCCATTGTGTACATAATACACTGGAATGGGTGCAGGTGAGGCGTGGAAGCAGGAAAAGCAATTAGGGATACTGTAGCAATACACTAGTAGGAAAAGTAAATAAACATGATTGGTACAGTGATTGTCACACAATGACTTTCCACAAATATTTGTTGAATGAATAAATGAATGAGCAAATGAAACTAACCTTCAAACAGTTATTTATCTCCTAGAGGTCAATTCAGTTCACTTTATCTATAAGTGTATTTCTTATATGTATGTACTCTACAGTATAATAGCTAACTTTTATATTTTCAATGTAACCTATGCAATTTGCTTCTGAAACTACTACTCTGTTAGTTCTTACTGTTAAAGGATTATCCATATTTGTTTCTCCCTTTTGAATCTGGGAAGATACAATCCATACTCCATGCCTTGTATTATAAGCACATGCATAAACACACACACACATGCACACACATTTCCTGCCACCTCACAATCACGCCATTAGAGTCTGGAGTTAGCACCTGAAAATCTTTAGCAAGGATCTAGCTGAATGTATTCTTACATTTGCACACAAGTTCAGTTTCTGGAATGTCATAGCCATGCTTCTGTTTTGCTATAGCTAAGTATAATTCTCTAAATCCAGGAAAGTATACTGATGGGAAAAAAAATTTTTTTTTTTTAACAGACATTGGGTTGTCCAAGAAACGTAGGATGAATTACAGGAGAAAGATCCTGGAGATGAGAATCTCCAAGGTAGCTTGTTTAAAATCCTAGGTACCTAGATTGCATAGGTGGTTGATGGGTTTGACTCTTTATCGGCAGCTGCAAAGATCCATGTACATATTTCTAATTTTGATGAGGCAGAACTTTAAAACTCCCACCTTAGAGGCTAGTGTGCAAGAGAATGTCATCCAGCTTGAATATAAGCCCAGCCAACCCCTATGAGTTTCTGTTCAATATGACCTTGATATTCTCTACTGTTTTTGTTTATGTATCTTATGGGGACAATATTATGCTATCCTTGTATTTCAGAATTACTCAAGTCAGTGGACTTATTCTTCATAAATGCCAAAAGCTGGAATTTGGATATGTAGCCTGTATAGTGAAACATCCAAATAGAAATGACCCATGGTTGAAAATATTAGATCAAGAGGGGAGGGTAGAGTTGGGGAAATTGAAGCCCTGTAGATAAATGAGGACTTTGAGGAAGGAAGAATATAGAGAGAACAGAGGCCCTCACTATCCCATCTCAGCCCTTTAGCTTACTACCCTGACTGACTAGTTTCTCTGACCCATAAATCTGCTGCTTCACCTCTGAGTCTAGGCTTGTCTGCCCACTCCTGGCATTTCATCTTCTGAGATTCCTCAGCCTGCCCTGAGCCAGTGCTAGCTCAATTAGGGAATCATCCTAATCTCTTGGTTCCCTCCCTAGAGGCTTGAACTCCAGGCTTCCATCCAAGATTTCCCCCTCTATTTCACTGTCAAAGGCTCAAGATTCAAGTTTTCACCTCAGCAGAATTACAATCATTACCTGTGATTGAACTTTCAGGTAGCAAACAAATTTTGAAATGTTAAATTCCAGTATCGGTACAGTACATAAATTGCCTGACCCCCATAACCCCCAGTTGAGTTCAGTTCAGTTGCTCAATCATGTTTGACTCTTTGTGACCCCATGGACTGCAGCACGCCAGGCTTCCCTGTTCATCACCAACTCCTGGAGCTTACTCAAACTCCTGTCCATCGAGTCAGTGATGCCATTCAACCATCTCATCCTCTGTTGTGCCCTTCTCCTCCCACCTTCAATCTTTCCAAGCATCGGGGGGCTTTTCAAATGAGTCAGTTTTTCACATCAGGTGGCCAAAGTATTGGAGTTTATAGCCCCTAAGCTCAGTTTTAAGAAAAATCTAAAGATAGGATAAAATGATCTGCACTTTTAAAAGGTTCATCACAAATGTTCCCTGAAGTAGCAAAGATACTTAGTATAGCCCTAAAGAATTCAGTTTACAAAAAGGAAAAAAAAGGTAGAGGAGGACAAGCATGTGCAGAACTTTTAGAAAGCACTACTGCAACCCACATCTTGTAGTTAGTAAGGTGCCCGGGGCAGAGGTAAGACCCTCTGGGCAGCAGAGGGTCCTGGGAGCCAAGGCCCATGGACTACAAACACACGCAAGAGCCCAGAGAGGCAGAAGTGGGACAGTGGTCGGCAGCACCGAGCCAGAGCAGAATGAAAATGAGACTGGGAGGCAGAAGCAGTTGGGGAACAAGGAAGGTCTGTGAGCTGCGCTTGGGGCAGGGTGTCTGTATGTACGGGGCTATCTTGAAGGACTAACAAAGGCAGCAGTGGTGATTGTATTCGCCTACAACACCGCCACTCTTATTTTCTTTCAGAGCCAAGTGACTGAAACTGGCTTGAATAAAAAAGAAAAGAGTTATTTTAAGCATTTCATCCTTATTGATGACTTCTCTTTCGTTTTGTTTTGATGACTTCTTTATATTTTGTGGTTTTCTTTTGTTGATTTCCAACACAGATCTTTTTCCTTTCATTCTTTCAAGTTTTTACTGGGTTATAACGCATGGACATTACCTATATAGGGCTTGGGGAATTTTCACTGACTGACCACATCTTTGTAACCAGCACTCTGATCAAGAAACAAAACCCTCTGATCAAGAAACAAAACCTAACCAGGGCTGGAGCCGACCTCCAGTCTCCACCTGCCTAAACATAACTGGTGTAGATCTTCTACTGTGCAAGAAAAAAAGAAACAAGGAGTTTACCCTAAAGCTAAAGGGGGAATAAGAGCTAACTCACAAATAACCCAGAATTTAGTCCACCTACATTGTAACTCAAAAGCCAGCTATAAAAAGTGGAGGGGAAGGAGACAAAAGGATTTTATTTCGTGGACAAGTGCACACAGCATTCAGCTTACAGCTTGACCAGATATACCATTTGTGGATTTTTGTGGGTTTTCCCCTTTCATTTAAAATTAAAGAGAGGCCTTCTAGACATTCAAACCCTCTTGACTACATTTCCTTATTTAGCTGTCTCTGAAAACTCTCTAATTGGGGGGCTCCTGGAATTAACGGCAGGGCAGTGCTTTGATTTCAGCTCCAGTGAGGAATTAGAAGGGAGAGAAGCTCCTCAGTTTCCTTGTGAAGTGACCTCCATCTCATCTACATACCAGAACCCTGGAGACTTATTTAAAACACAGATGCCAGGCTAACTCCTCTCCTGAAAGTAGCTTCTTTGGGGCGTAGGGGGACCAGAGGAGTGAACACAGGTATGCCATTATTATCTGATTCTCTCCATCAGACCAGCTGAGGTCTGGAGTTGGGCTCTGCCAGAGGACCTGGGCAGCATTCTAGGAAAAAATGCTTCTTACATGTTCATCTTTGCATGATGATAAAGTTATCAGAAATATCCTAAAGAAATGTTAGACAAAGGTTGTAAGGAGAGTCAGATTTCTCAACTGAGCCTGGAAAAGTACAGAGCCCAAGGAGATGGGAACAGGGGAGGTATACCTCAAATGAGACAGGAGGTTTGAGGCAGAACCTGGAATAGCTACAGAGCTGCAGGGCAAATAGTTAGAATCAAGTTTTAGCGATAAGGACCACAGCTTCATCTGCTAAGGATTCTTGCCCCCCAAATTGAAACTGAACCTGACCATGCCTCATTTTCTATCACGCAGTTACTGATTTTCAGGAAATGCAGAGGATGGAAAAATAATGAGGTGTGGGGTTGCAACTGGTAATATTTGGAACATGGGAGAATCTGTGAGTGACCAGCTATTTGCAATTACAAGGAAGAAGGTAGGTGGAGAGTAGAGGGAGAACCCATAAGACATCTGAGACAAATGAAACTAATCACAGCATGTGGGTATTATTTAGATCATAATTCAACCTACTTTAAAAATTTTTTAAACTAAAAATGTTTAAATACAATTGTGGGACAATTGGAAGATGGAATATTGAAGAGATATTTGAAGATAATCGAGAATTAGAGTTTAAAACTGTATTGTATGATAGTTATCTTTTAAAAGACTCAGTCCTTAAGGGCATGGATCAGAATCACCTGGAGGACTTGTGAAAATGCAGATTACTGTGTCTAACCCCCAAAAGTTCCTAATTCTGTAGAACTTTCCTGGGGCCTGAAAATTTCCATTTCTAACAAGCTGGATAATGAGTACATGAGAGTTCTTTATTCCTGTTCTCTCTACTCTTGTTATGTGTGTAATTTCTATTTTTAAAAGTGTTTATTTAAGATAAGAGAAAATAAAAAAATTGAAAAAGTGTTTGACAATATCCATTTCTGAGTTTTAAAAAAAGCTCTCAACGAACTAGAGAATACAAGGGAGCTTCCTCAACTTAATAACAATCTATGAAAATCCTCAGGTAATGTCATACCTAATGAAAGACCAAATACTTGCTCTCTAAGATCAGGAACAAGACAAAGATGTCTGCTCTTACCATTTCTATCCAACACTGTACTGGAGGTTCTAGCTAGCACAATGAGGGAAGAAAAGGAAAAGGCATCCAAATTGGAAAAAATAAAACCATCTTTTTTCTTTTTTTTAACAAGTGGAAAGAGGTTTATTATGTACATAGAAACAAGAGCTTGTGACACTGTTGAATGGATAGATGCAGATCAATGGAACAGAAGATGTATGACTTTGTTGTTGTTTAATTTCCAAAGTCAGCTTTAATACAAGAGACTTAATTAGCATTTCCCCAACAGTAGCTGGATCTTTCTAGGTAAAATGCCGAGAAGCATTTCCTCTAACAAGTCACTGCAATCATTTTGGATAATTCAGCAGTCCTTCCTTTGTCCATCACTTTTTTGTTGTTGTTCTTGATGATTCTCTCAGTTTTTTAGCTGCCTTTCCGATAACTTCAACCAACTCCAGATATTTCCTTCTAAATAATTTCACTGTTATCTGTATGGTTCTACTTAATTGTATTACAATTATTATTTGTATGTAAGTTTTTTCACCTTAGATTGAGAACTCATTGAGGTTGGGGACCATGACTTAGAGAGTAAAACCATCTTTACTTACAGACAACTTGATAACCTACGTAGAAAATTCTATGAGGGCCATAAAATAGCTACTAGAACTAATGAGAAAGTTCTGGAATACTGTGGCCAAGGACAGACACTACAGTTGGGTAGGAGCTGAAAGGCTGTGAGGAGGGGCTTTCGATCTTTATTTTCTGAAGCCTCTAGGAGCTTTTGTTCCTTCTGAGCTTGCATCCTATCACAACCTGGGGGCATTCCCTGACTAAAGTGGACACTGAATACTTATTCCTTACCTAATCATATTTCTCCAAGGAGAGACTTCTTACAGCAGCAATTCTCAAGCTTGTCTGAACATTGGAATCACCTGAGGAGCTTCAAAAACTCCTGATGCCTGGGTTCCACCTCCACAGAGTGATTTAATTATGGACTCACGGATTCCTTGTTTATTTAATGAATTATGACCCATTACTGTCATTGTCTTTTTGAAACCAGCTCTTGTATTGTTTCCATATGTCCCCATTAGTTTTTAAATGGTGTCTTTATTTTCTGCTACAAGACATTTTAAGCTCATCAGATATATTTGCTTCTCCAGACCCGGAGTTGACCATTTCTCCAAGGAGCACCTATTGCCTTTAATTCGAAATGGTATTTATTATGCCTTTTCTCTTTGATACAAACAATGAAATTTTTTTTATCTTTGTCTGCCTGAATCTTGCGTCTATTTCCAGGTTTGTTCTAAACTCATGCAGGTTAAAAATAGGTGCTATTATTAACTCCTCTACCCCTCAATGCCTGACCCAGTGTAATATAGAATAGGCTCACAACTTATCGTTACATTACTATATTGAGTCAACGGATATTTTTCGAATACTTACACTGTGCTAAGAACCCAGGATTAAAATTTGAAGCAAGACAAACAGAGTCATGGCCTTCCTGTGGTTACAGTCTAGTGAAAAAAGCACATATGAATCAGAAGATTATATAAACATTTAATTAAAAACACTGTAAGTGCTCTAAAAAATAGGCACGCTGAGTTCTAGGCACATCAGGGAGTCTGATATATTCTGGGTTGGGAAAGTTTCCCTTAAAATAGGAAATGAGGGACTTCCCCAGCCGTCCAATGGTTAAGACTCTGCTTCCACTGCAGGGGGCGTGGGTTCCACCACTAGTTGCAGAACTAAGATCCCATATGGTGTGATACAGAAAAAAAAAAAAAAAAAGACAAAAAAATAGGAGTTACTCAGTTCAAAGGAAAGAGGATTTTGTGTGTGTTCGGGGCAGTAAGGGAGTAGTGGATCTGGCAAGAGGAAAAGAGGGTGACAGGATAGGATGGTTGGATGGCATCATTGACTCAATGCACGTGAGCTTGATCAGAATCTGGGAGATAGTGAAAAACAGGGAAACCTGGCATGCTGCTGTTCATGGGGTTGTAAAGAGTTGTACACTATTTAGCTACTGAATAACAAAAACGATGGTAATTCTATTTTTAATTTTTTGAGGACCTACCAAACTTTTCTCCATTTCAGCTGCAAAAGGATTTCAATACCTCCAATTTACCAACCTTCATTATTTCCTGTTTGTTTTTTTAAAATAAATGAGGGTGTGTTTATTTAAGTATACATATTTATTGCAAAAATTAGAGATACAGAAAAATATAAATGAAAGAAAAAACAAAAATGCTTTAAAATGTTCCATTTTAAAATGAGGAAATATAGGATTGCTATGTAAATAGCTGTTTTAAAAAATGCAAAGAGATTAGTTAATAGAAAAGTGAGCAAAGGATAGGCACAGGAAGGTGGGCAGGGATGAAAGAGAAGTGGCCAACATGAAATGTGAAAGGGTTGGTATCTGGTATTGTGGAGACAAGAGCAGGAGCCTGCATAGTTCACTGGCTACTTCTACCTGATGAGGACACAGTTGAAGGGGCTTCATTCAGCTACTTCAGCTGGAGGGGTGTCAAAGACACTCTGTTCTGTCCTGTACAGACTGTAACCCCAACTGGTTTATCCACTGAACACAGGAAAATGGAAGCTAGACAGCCAAAGGAAACACTGCCTTCCCTAACTCTGAAACCAGTGATATATTTGGAATGCTCCACAGAAGGTACAGAAATGAACTGAGCCCATTAAAATCTCTAAAAACACAAATGATATGGTTACAGCACATATTTTGTTTTAGAGATAAGAATGCTGGGAAACAATTTTGGAAAAGCAAGAATATGAAGCACTCTGTCCATACTGTGATGCTAGACAATAGTCTGCTCTGCATTCCCTGTCGGTTATCATACTGGGAGCAAAGCACCTTACCAGGGGAACGCCGATGGCACAGACTCCTACTGGAGTCTGAAGCTATGTGGTGGTTTGGAAACAAGCCCTCAAATGCATTGAAGCACCCCCCCTAAAGAGGTGGATCTCCCCAGTGAATCCAGGGGGCTTGTGACTGTTGAAGCAGATAGAGTATGACAGAAGTGATTCCATACGGCTTCTGGAACTGGGTCCTAAAAGGCCATTCAGTTCCCCTCGGTTTTCTTGGACCACTCACTCTACAGAAGTTCCTTTACTGGGTCCTCACTCCAGAAACCCAGCCTCCAAGCTGTGAAAAGCCAAGCTTGGGAGAGGCTAAGTGTTGGTGCTGGCTGACAGCACAGCAGAGCCCAGCCTTGGGGGAATTTCAGCCCAGGAGCCAGACGTGTGGATAAAGAAGCCTCCAGATGATTTCAGCCCTCAGCCTTTCAAGGCATTCCTCACCTTCTGAATCTTCAGAACAAGAGGCCCCAGTCATCATGGAAGGGAAATGAACAATACATGCTGTGTCCTGTCTAAATTCCTGATCCAAAGAACCTGTGGACCTTTGTCTTTCAATGCCACTGTCACTGTCTTTGGGATCATTTGCCAAATATATATGTATATATATATATATGAAATATGTGTGGAGAAAACTCTTAATTCAAAAAGATGCATGACCTCAATATTCACAGCAGCATTATTTACAACATATATATATAGGCTTCCCCAGTAGCTCAGTAGTAAAGAATCTGCCTGCAATGCAGGAGATGGGAGTTCAGTCCTTGGGTTGGGAAGATCCATGGCCCCTGGAGGAGGGCATGGCAACCCACTCCAGTATTCTTGCCTGGAGAATTCCATGGACAGAGGAGCCTGGTGGGCTACAGTCCATAGGGTCACAAAGAGTCAAACATGACTGAAGTGACTTAGCAGGTAGGCAGGCAAGCATATATGTATATATACATATATTTGTTTTGGGATCATTTGTTGAGGAACAGTAGATAACCCAACCAAACAGTTAAATTACTAGTGCTACAAAGAAAATAATTTGAACTACTGGTTGACTATTGATTCACCGCATCTAATAGAAGAATTAGTGTAGTTATAGGTGCCTAAAAATCAGAGAACACAGACTCTTCAGCTAGCAGTCACTTTCTAAGAATGCTGTCTTCATTCCACAGAGAGATTATCCTTATGGGTGAAAACCCTGATAGGCTGTGGAGATAGACTATTTTTGGTCTAATGGGTGAGTTTCCCATCAGTGGAAATATCCTATTGGAAGGAAAGTTATGACCAACCTAGATAGCATATTCAAAAGCAGAGACATTACTTTGCCAACAATGGTCCGGCTAGTCAAGGCTATGGTTTTTCCTGTGGTCAGGTATGGATGTGAGAGTTGGACTGTAAAGAAGGCTGAGCGCCAAAGAATTGATGCTTTTGAACTGTGGTGTTGGAGAAGACTCTTGAGAGTCCCTTGGACTGCAAGGAGATCCAACCAGTCCATTCTGAAGGAGATCAGCCCTGGGATTTCTCTGGAAGTAATGATGCTAAAGCTGAAACTCCAGTACTTCGGCCACCTCATGCAAAGAGTTGACTCATTGGAAAAGACTCTGATGCTGGGAGGGATTGGGGGCAGGAGGAGAAGGGGACGACAGAGGATGAGATGGCTGGATGGCATCACTGACTCGATGGACATGGGTCTGAGTGAACTCCGGGAGTTGGTGATGGACAGGGAGGCCTGGCGTGCTGCGATTCATGGGGTCGCAAAGAGTCGGACATGACTGAGCGACTGAACTGAACTGAACTGATGGGATCTTTACAATAATGTTAGATGACAAAGAGGATGTCCTGTATGATTCTCCATGTGGGAAAAAGGAGATTTTTTCCTAGTGGCTGTGAGCTTCCCAGAACCTCAGTCTAGAAGAGAGTGTGATGAGCCAGCCCCTCAATGAGGACTTATTTTATTAAATGCAGGAGAGGACAGAGCTGGGCAGGATTAGTAGAGCGCCCTTTTGGTCAGTCCCCAGGAGTCCTCTTGGGGTTTAACAGAAGAATGGAATGGCTGGTTATAATGCTGATAAACCCTGGGAATCTGTAGAAAATACATAGGATGACAGATGGTCTATAAATGAAAAAACAGTAGAACTGCTTTGGAATTGATTTGATTATTCCTCCCAGGGGCAGGAGAGAGAGTGGTGATCCTGGTATACTCATTATTAAGAGATTTTCCAGTTTTATCTGGATCTATTATTGAAAACACACTGAACCAAACAAATACAAGTCTGGAGTGTCAATAAAAATTGATGGACCTTTGGAAGGATCTTAAGATCAACTGTTGACCATTACAGGATTATAGGTTAGACACACAGTATTTGTTACAAAGTATTAACAATACTACTACTACTAATAATATGGTATGCAGGCTTAAGGGATTGGGATTAAAGAATTTTCTAATAGTAAAAACAGTATTTGGATACAAATTTAACTCCTTATTATGTAAAAATTTTAACATATGAAAGAATGGAGAGAATAGTGTAGCAAACCCAGTTTCAGTAACTAGCAACTTATGGCCAATGCTGTTTCATCTGTAGCCCTACCCACTCTTTATCAGCCTAGCTTATACCCTCTTCATATCATTTTACTGAAAAATTTTGTGCTGTGTCTTAAGCTGGGGCCCAAAATAAGTCACATGAGATGGACTCAGCCCTGACCTGATGCGGATAGCCTGGCCTAACTGAGTCCAGCCAAAATCAACCCAACCAACCCACAGACCCATGAGTTGCAAAATAAATATTAGTTGTTGTAAACCACTGAGATGTTGAGGTTGTTTACATAGCATTATTTGCCAGTACTTATCCAAAATTTATATAAAAATGTTAACAGTGGACCTCTTTGGATGGAGGGGAATATAAGTAGATTTTTCATTTTATAATTGTACTTTTTGTGTTTTCCACATTTTCTACTTATTGCTTTTACTATCTTTTAAATTAGACTGGGAAAAACAATGTATTTGAAAAGAATTAGGAGGAAAAAAACAAGGGAAATAACCAAGCTGCTGCTTCTTTCTAATTCTGTAAACTAGAATAAAATTATTTACTTTCTACAGGAACTGCAAGGGTACAATTAATTAAGCATTGAAGTTTCATTTTGTAAACATTGTAAAAAAAATGACATTTTAACAATCAAATCATTATGGACTCGTCCTTCTGCTCTTCTCCTCGAAGGCTTCCCAGTTACAGATACACAGACCCTTCTTTCCTCCACTGCCTCTAAACACATAAACTACACATTTCTGTCTTATTCTAACAATCTTTTCCATTTTTCAAACAATTATAAAAATAAGGAAAGGAGAAACTGAAGAATCAATATGTAATTCAATTACCAACTAATTAGGGGGAAAGATCTGACATGTAGATTTTATAGTATTGAAGAATCCACCATCTATTTATAAGCCACAGTAGCACTGCCACATTTATTACCTCAGTGATCAGAGTAAACAGTTATTTATCAATGCAGTCCATGTCTTTTTCATATTATCCAAGATTATCTTCAGTTATTAAAAATTGTGTTCAGGTAAGGGATGGGTCAGAGGGAGGTTCAAGAGAAAGGTTCAAGAGTCACATATGTAGTTATGACTGATTCTTATTGTACAACAAACCAACACAACATTGTAAATAAATATCCTCCAATTAAAATACATTAATTAATTTTAAAAAAACTGTGTCATATATATTTGCCAGGTGGGAATGTAGAGCCACAAAAATATACCCCCTACAAGGACACATTTGAAAAAATTATTGACTACATAAATGAGCATGGAAGATACTATGTTAGGTGAAATAAACCAGACTCAAAGTCAAATACTGCATGCGTCCACTAATATGAGGTACCTAAAGTAGCCAAACTCATAGAAGCAGAGACTAGAATGGGGGATGCTTGGGGCTAGTTGGGAGGGGAAAATGGGGAGATACTGGCAAAGGGCACGAAGCTTCAGCAACACATGATGAAAAAGTTCTGGATATCTAACGTACTATGTGGTAACTATAGTAGCAATACTGTTATTAAATACTTGATATTTGCTAAAAGAGTAGGTCTTAAATGTTCTAACCAGAAAAAAAGCAAGAAAGAAGGAAGGAAGGAAGGAAAAAGGAAAAAAGAAAAAGGTAACTATATAAAGTGATGGATAGGTTAATTAGATTGATTGTGGTAATCATTTCACAATGTAATGAAAACATCAAGATGCATACCTTTATACCTTATTTATACATTTCACAATGTATTGAAAACATCAAGTTGCATACCTTTATACCTTATTTATACCTTAATAAAGCTGAAAACAAAGAAGGAAAACTATGCAGGCATACAACAATGAATCAGGCAAAGATCAAGTTCATTGTAGTACAGGTGTCACAACCCTGAAGTGTTAGAACTTTTAACAAATGGCAAGAAAGACTACTGTACAAAAATGACAATGTGATAGTGAATCACAGGTAAAATATTCTAAAAATAATAGCAACATTCACTTTGGGGATTCATGTGTTTGACCCCAGGAGGGAAGACCAACAAGAATCTGTGTAATTAGTCTACAGTATTCCAGTTGTTCAAGCTGGTTTTAGAAACAGCAGAGGAACCAGAGACCAAATTGCCAACATCCGCTGGATCATCAAAAAAGCAAGCAAGTTCCAGAAAAACATCTACTTCTGCTTTATTGACTATGCCAAAGCCTTTGACTGTATGGATCATAATAAACTGTGGAAAATTCTGAAAGAGATGGGAATACCAGACCACCTGACCTGCCTCTTGAGAAATTTGTATGCAGGTCAGGAAGTAACAGTTAGAACTGGACATGGAACAACAGACTGGTTCCAAATAGGAAAAGGAGTACGTCAAGGCTGTATATTGTCATCCTGTTTATTTAACTTATATGCAGAGTACATCATGAGAAACACCGGACTGGAAGAAACACAAGCTGGAATCAAGATTGCCAGGAGAAATATCAATAACCTCAGATATGCAGATGACACCACCCTTATGTCAGAAAGTGAAGAAGAACTAAAAAGCCTCTTGATGAAGGTGAAAGAGGAGAGTGAAAAAGTTGGCTTAGAACTCAACATTCAGAAAATGAAGATCATGGCATCTGGTCCCATCACTTCATGGGAAATAGATGGGAAAACAGTGGAAATAGTGTCAGACTTTATTTTCTTGGGCTCCAAAATCACTGCAGACGGTGACTGCAGCCATGAAACTAAAAGACGCTTACTCCTTGGAAGAAAAGTTATGACCAACCTAGATAGCATATTCAAAAGCAGAGACATTACTTTGCCAACAATGGTCCAGCTAGTCAAGGCTATGGTTTTTCCAGTGGTCTGTGAGAGTTGGACTGTGAAGAAAGCTGAGCACCGAAGAACTGATGCTTTTGAACTGTGGTGTTGGAGAAGACTCTTGAGAGTCCCTTGGACTGCAAGGAGATCCAACCAGTCCATTCTGAAGGAGATCAGCCCTGGATGTTCTTTCAAAGGAATGATGCTAAAGCTGAAACTCCAGTACTTTGGCCACCTCATGGGAAGAGCTGACTTATTGGAAAAGACTCTGATGCTGGGAAGGATTGGGGGCAGGAGGAGAAGCAGACGACAGAGGATGAGATGGCTGGGTGGCATTACTGACTCGATGGACGTGAGTCTGAGTGAACTCCGGGAGTTGGTGATGGACAGGGAGGCCTGGCGTGCTGCGATTCATGGGGTCGCAAAGAGTCGGACACGACTGAGCAACTGAACTGAACTAAGTCAATAGTAGTCCAGAGAAAAGCAGTTGGAAAAGTCAATGAAGTGTCAAAGGAAGCCACTAGATATTAAAAACAATCACACAGCACAATTCCATCACCATCACCAACACCACCATTACCATCACCCAGCAACACCAATACCACTCCACCATCACCACCACACCACCATCATCATCACCACTACCACCACACCATCACCATCACCAACGCCCAGACCACGACCACCACCATCACCACCAACCAGCAACAACAGATGTCCCCTTCTCTCCTATAGCAGAAGAAAAGAATTTAGATGTTACTCCTTTAAAGTAACTGTTTTTGATTCAACAAAAAGAGGACAAAATATATTGCACTTTTATGCAAAAGTCCTTTCCAGTGATAGAAGTAAATAATGTCAAAGGAAATAGATTTTAGATGAAGAATTGCCATACTAGGCTAGTTTGCCTATAGGTATGAAATTGATTTATATTCTTAAAAATCACAGTCTTAGAGCTCCTCTCTCGGGAACTGTGATTACTCTTACAATGGGTAAGAGAATTGTGGAAAGCATTTATCTTGCTTCACTTTGAAAAATGGTACAAAGAAGGAAGCTGGAGAGTTACACAGTACACAAGTGGGGAAAATAGATGGAACAGAACCATAACATAAGCAATCAGACCACATGATGCCACAGGGATGTCTACTAATGGAAACCAGAAACTGCACAGATCTGTGAATGGGTACTCAGGTTTGGATGCTGATTCAAGGACATCTAAGATGTGAGACCTTAGGCAGTTTATTTCAGTAACATGGATCAACTTCTCTGTGAGGACTAGATGTAACTTCTTCTTAATATCATGGATGATTCTTAGCCCCCAAACTCATGACTTCAAGAAATAGAACCTTTTCTGTTTTTTTATAGTCCAACTTAATTTCTAACCCTGACTATTATTATTATTATCTGTTTGGTCCTATTTAACAGATTAAAACATACCCTCAGTTCTTTCCATGATTTTCTCAAGGTATGGGAAGGTTGGGTAGGGGAGAATAATTTTTGTCATCTGATCTTAGAGATGGCTCTCATGATGCCCACTGACCTTCTCTCCCTCTCCCCAAGGATTCAGTAGCTCCTTTCTACATTAGGATCAGCCTCACAGCCCAGAAATCTTTATGAGGCTCTCTCTGGACCTGTCTGATGGCCTGCAGCCATTTCTCTCCAGAGATACTATCAAAGGAAGGTGAAGGTTTCCCCTACTCTCAGAAGCCTAAGGAATCTCTTAGCCTCTTCAGATCCATTTCTTCCCCACCCCTGTCCTGCAATTTAAATAATGCCACTCCACTGAGGATTACTAAATGTAACCTAGGATGTTTTTAAGGAGAATATGTGGTACATGAGCAGTATATCATTTAACATCACAGTACAGTTTCGGGCAGCACTACATAATCAAACACATCCATATATCTGCTGTAAAATATATAAATATTCACCCTGTGCGGATGAATAAAAAGGTGGTTTCTCATTGCCCAAGTCAGGTTTGGCCTCCAAATACATTTGCTGCAAACTAAAAAGCTTGGGTTTCATAATCACAGGTAAAGACTGTGGATCTGTAGCCGAATGTGACCAAGTTAGATACAAGCATGATGTCACTCCACTTAATGCCAATAGAAAGTCAAATGAGAAAGGTGATGATAAGGGCTCATAAGGCCTGTAAAGATTTCACAGATGAGAAAGCACTTGAACAAAGGCTGGATAATGTGTGGAAATTTGCAAAGATCAGAAAATAGAAGGCATTCCATGTGAGGAACAAAAAGAAATTGATTATACTAAATATTATCTTGGACTGCAAAAGATCCAACCAGTCAATCCTAAAGGAAATCAACCCTGAATATTCATTGGAAGGACTGATGCTGAAGCTGAAGCTCCAATACTTTGGCCACCTGATGTGAAGAACTGACTCATTGAAAAAGACCCTGATGCTGAGAAAGACTGGAGGCAAGAGGAGAAGGGGACGATAGAGGATGAGATGGTTGGATTGCATCACTGACTCAATGGACATGAGTTTGAGCCAGCTCCGGGAGCTGGTGATGGACAGAGAAGCCTGAGGTGCTGCAGTCCATGGAATCTCAAAGAGTCGGACACAACTGAGTGACTGAACTAAACTGAAATATTACCTGTCATAAGGAAAGTGGAAATTAATAAAAAAACAACACTGAGATAACACTATATACTTATTAGACCGTCTAAAACTCAAAAATCTGAATCTAGCAAATTATGAAGAGAATGTGGAACCACAGGAACTCTCATTCATAGCTGGTGGGAATGCAAAGTGGTACAGCCACTTTGGGAGAAATTTTGGCAGTTTTTTTACAAAGCAACATATGGTCTTACTACATAATTGTGCTCTTAGGCATTCACTCACCTGATGTGAAAGCCTACTTCCTCACAAAAATCAGCATATGAATGTTTATAGCAGCTTTACTCATAATCTTCCCACACTGGAAGCAATAAAGATGCCCTTCAATAGGTGAATGAATAAAGAAATGTGGTACATGCAGACAATGAATTATTATTAAGCAGTAAAAAGCAATGCACTCTCAAACCACACAAAGACAAGGGGGAATCTTAAATGCATATTTCTAAGTGAAACTATCTAATCTGGAAAAGGCTACATACCACATGATTTTATTCATATGACATTTTGAAAAAGGCAAAGCTACCTCATGCGAAGAGTTGACTCATTGGAAAAGACTCTGATGCTGGGAGGGATTGGGGGCAGGAGGAGAAGGGGACAACAGAGGATGAGATGGCTGGATGGCATCACCGAATCGATGGTCGGGAGTTTGAGTGAACTCCGGGAGATGGTGATGGACAGGGAGGCCTGGCGTGCTGCGATTCATGGGGTCACAAAGAGTTGGACACGACTGAGCAACTGAACTGAACTGAACTGAACTGATAGAGATGGTAAATAGATTAGTGAATATCAGGGATTCGAAGTGAGAAAAGGTTGAACTGGTGAATCACAGAGGATTTTTTAGGGCAGCGAAACTATCCTGCGTGATAATGGTGGATATCTGACACCACATATTTGTCACAACTCAGAAGACTTTTAAAGCACGAAGAGTCAACCTAAAGGGATGCAAAACATTTTTAAAATTGTTTAGAAGGTGAGAGGCTTCCAAGATAGAAGGTAGAATGTGACAAAATAATCTAACTGTACTACAAATATATGAAACAACCTCATTGAAGAGGATTAGGGGCAACGCTGCTGATCTAAGTAATTGTGGGAATGAGTAGAGTTTCTAAATTAAACAGAAAAGGAACTCTAGTTGACTAAGTGGGCTGTGGGTTAACAGTTCTGAAACTGTTACCTATGTATACTAGAACTGAACTATTAAGTAAATGCATGGTAGATACTGCAGTCAGGTTTCTCATGGAGTTACAGATAAGCAAGGGGCAAAGCTAGAGTGATACATTTAGTAATGGATTAGAATTGAAGATATTAATATGAACTTTGCTTATCTTCATATAGATACAGATGTTACGTATAGAAACATTTATAGACATATGCATATAAACTGGTTAGTGTATACATATACTTCCTTGCTTTGTCAGCTGAGAGGGTCTGGAAGCAATGACACCCCAGTAGTAATGAGCACACCTGGTGCTACGTCTTGATCTCTAACACCATTCTCCAGTCAAAAAAACCAGGGCCCTTGGAGAACTGGCAGATTCTAGGACTAGGGCAGAAAATATGCAAGATAAGTTTGGAGCATCTTGCAGTGCCAGACAGTAAGGACATAGAGATATGTCCAAGTGACACAGGAGCCACCTGGGAGAGCTCCCAATGGCCAAAGCTGGAAGAATTTGAGCAACAAATTAAATGAGGTAGTATTAGATTATCACCCAAAGTATACAATAGATATTCATGAGTCCCTACGATTATGAATAAATGAGAGAATGAATAAATGGGAGAGAATAGGCAACTTACTCAAGCAGAATAATTCCAGATAATTTATGCAGAAGCTTAGCTCTCAAGGGGGTATCGTCAAGTGTTACTATACATAATGCTGCTGCTGCTGCTGCTGCTGCTAAGTCGCTTCAGTCGTGTCTGACTCTGTGCAACCCCATAGACGGCAGCCCACTAGGCTCCCTCGTCCCTGGGATTCTCCAGGCAAGAACACTGGAGTGGGTTGCCATTGCCTTTTCCAATGCATGAAAGTGAAAAGTGAAAGTGAAGTCGCTCAGTCGTGTCCGACTCTTTGTGACCCCATGGACTGCAGCCTACCAGGCTCCTCTGTCCATGGGATCTTCCAGGCAAGAGTACTGGAGTGGGGTGCCATCGCCTTCTCTGGTCACTTTTGCTATGCATCCTTAAATGGAGGGATCAAGTCTTTCTCTTATCTTCTTCCTCCTTCATACTGGCTGAAACATGTATATATGAATAATGGCTGGAATTCCAACACCCATTTTGGACCATGAGATAACTATGGGAATGGAAGTGACATATGATAGAGCTACCAGATAGAAAGTTTCTAGGTCTCATGCTTGACTGCAACCAACTCAGCTCTGACTGCATATGGCTGGAACTTTACATGAGAAAGAATTTCTATCTTATTTGGGCTTCCCTGGTGGCTCAGACGGTAAAGCGTCTGCCTGCAGTATGGGAGACCTGGGTTTGACCCCTGGGTTGGGAAGATCCCCTGGAGAAGGAAATGGCAACCCACTCCAGTACTCTTGCCTGGAAAATTCCATGGACTGAGGAGCCTGGTGGGCTATAGTCCATGGGGTCGCAAAAGTAACTGTTATTTTGGGTTTCATCATTCCTGGTTGAACTTACAAATCAGTTCACAGCCTTATTCCATCAACCCCTCCTAGCCCTATAGCACGATGATTTAAGAGTAGGAGTAAGAAACCAAACAGATTTGGGTTGATACCAGCTTTACCACCTTATGGGCTTCCCTGGTGGCACAGTGGCCAATGCAGGAGATGCAAGAGACACAGATTTGATTCCTGGGTCAGAAAGATTCTCTGGAGTAGGAAAATGGCAATCTGCTCCAGTATTCTTGCCTGGAAAATTCCATGGACAGAGGAGCCTGGCATCAGGGGCCTGGCAGGCTACTGTCCATGTGACTGCAAAGTCAGACCTGACTGAGCATGCAGGCATTCTACCACTTAATAACTGCCTGATCTTGGGCAATTTACCTAGATGTTGTAAGTGCTAGTTTCTTTATCTGTATTTTCCTTATTGTACCTATCTTGTAGGGATGTTCTGAGGATATAATTGCATGAGACACATAAGGAGCTTAGTAAGCACCACTGTTGTTTGAGAATCCTGATTTTACTCACCTCCATCACTTCATCTGCTCTTACTGTCATTCTTAATATTCTCCTTTCCTTGTTCTGCTGCATCCTTCTTGCAAATCCCTACCTTGGTCAATGCAAGCCTCTCTGTGCCCACAAGATCATGGGCTAACACAATTATGTGCATCAGGACCACTACAAATGTATGCTCTCCTCAGCTAGAGGCTGGGGATTATTTGAAATCTGCCTCTGTCCCTGGCTGCATCCATTCCCCACTGTGTTTATGCAACTTTTCACTCTTCTTCTCAAGCCATCCCTAGAGGAAATAAACATGTGTATGCTTCTTCTTCTTTAAAAAAAAATTCCCTCAATCCCACATTTCTTTACCTACCACCCTTGATTCTTCTCTCCTCATCTCATTGCCTAAAAAGAACAGTCATCACACTAGTGCCTGAGGAAAAGATTAGATGGAGGGATGCCCCTCAAACTCAACATGTCCAAAATCAACTCACCACATGTTCTTCCTTCCTGCTTCCCAATCAGTCTTGGGCCTGGGCCTGCACCCTTGAAGCAGAAACACTGCATTCACCTTACAAAGCTCCCTTAAGCTCATGCCAGGCTGTTTCTTTCCTTTTCTCACCTGGAATTGCCTGTTGGGCACACTCTCGTCTTCATTTTCTCTTTGACAAACAGCCTCTCATCTTTCACAAGTCAGCTGATACCACTTCTTCTTTCAATCCTTTTCTGAAGTCCTGCCCTCAGCCGGGGAAAATTCTCTCTCCTTTGTGTCACTACATCATGCAGATTAAAAATCAGTTTCCGCTGGGATACTTGACTTGTTTGCCTACTTGTCTCCCTCTACCCAAGTGCAAATCTCTGTGGGGATTGCTATTATTTGACTTGGTTTTTATGCTCAGTGTTCAGCACAGAATCTGATACATACTAGTTTAATAAACTGTTGTTGGATGAATGAATAAGTCAGTAAAAGAATGAGCAGAGAAAGAGAACCTTATATTTTTTGAGCTCCTGTCATATGCCAGCATTTTTCTAGGAACTTGCAGTGAACAAAACAGACAAAAATGTCTGCCCTCAAGAAGGTTATTTTCTAATAAGAAAGACATTCTAAAAAAACAATATAAATGGGGGTTTCTCTGGTGGCTCAGATGGTAAAGAATCCGTCTGCAATGCAGGAGACCCTGGTTCAGTTCTTGGGTTAGGAAGATCCCCTGAAGAAAGGAATGACTACCCACTCTAGCATTCTTGCCTGGAGAATTCCATAGACAAAAGGAGCCTAGCAGGCTATAGTCCATGGGGTTGCAAAGAGCTGGACACAACTGAGCGACTAACACTTTCACTTTTCACCTTCAAACAATATAAATAATAACTAAGCACATTGTAGGGCATGTTAGAAGGTAATAATAGTTGTATGGAACAAAGAAAGTACAAGGCAAAGGGAGGTGCTTGTTGCAGTAGAAAATAGGGTAAACAGGGCCTGCCTCATTGAGAAAGCGTGATCTGAGCAAAGATTGGAGGGAAATGAAGGGTTTGGCCAAGAAGAAGTGACCCTGAGGCAGACGCAAAAGCTAAACCTTAGGGCCTAAGATGGGACTGTGCTTAGCACAGGCCAGTGAACACAAGGAAGCCAGCATGTCTGGGCCAGAGGAAGCCGAGTAGGGAGTCATAGGAAATGAGGACAGAGGGGCAACGGCAGTGGAGACAGACCTTGGAAGGCCTTGTAGACCATCGTGGAGACTCTGGCTTCATCTTTGGGTGAAATCACAGGCCATTGCTGGGTCTCGAGTAAATGTGTGACGTGCATCAATTTGCTAATAGATGACATTGGGTGCTGTGTAGACAATGCATTGTATGGAGACATGGGCCAAAGCAGTGAGTCAGAGAGGAAACTATTTTAAAAATACAGGCCGACATGATGAGGGTCCAGAAGTGGTCAAATTCTGCTGCTACTTTAAGAGGAAGCCTTTGTTGTTGAGTGAGAGAGAGGAGTCGAGGATGACTTTGAGGTTTGGGGCCTGAACTGGAAGGAAGGTGCTGCCCTAAAAGCTTTCCCTGTATTAACTTATCTAATCTCCACTTGAACCGTTGAAGGAAGTAGTACCAAGGTCCCTATTTTTAGTGGGGGACACTAAGACTCAGAGAGGTCACCTGGGTCATACAGCTTTAAATATCAGAGCCAGGATCTGACCAGGAGGCTGGTTCCAGAGTCAGTGCTCTCAACTCCTGCCCCCACCTGCCCTCCATGACAGTGGCTTAGCTGGATACAAAGTTCTTATGATGGGTAAAAATGCAAAAAGACCAAGGATAATGCTCTCATCTGGGCAAAACTATCTGGGCTCAAAGTAGGATATTTGGCACGAGAATAAAAAGAAACAGATTCATGAACAGGACAATGCAAAGCAGGTGGAAGACATGCTGACAAGCGTTCATTCAGCTTTTAAGATAGAAGACAGCAGCTCTGAATCCAGAGCTTGCACGTTCAGGTAGTCAGATGCATACATCAGGCCTATTGAAGTTGTAAGTCCCCGTGAGCAACCTGGGCACAGAATGTCCCCTTGAACAGCCTGGACACTTGTAGCCAATAATACCTTGTACCAAACCTTCTGTCTTTAGTAACCAGGCTGTTCCCTAAATGGACTGAATCCTGCTGACTTTAGAATATATGCAAAGTACAGTGATATTTTAAAAATGCTGCAGCTTGAATATAGGTGCTCACTTAGATGATAAGGGTGGTGCTGTTGGTTGGATCATATATGCATGCGCAGCCTGACCTGATGGCAGCTGTCAGTCAAAGCCATGACCACACCCAGTTAGCCACTAAAAGAAAGAGCCCTCTGGTCTTCTCTCTGGGGCAACTTGGTATAACAGGACGTGTTGTAAGCGTTTCATTGTGATTGCGTCTGCTAGAAATGTCTACAGAAACTTCTGTCCTCATTTCCCACCCATTCATCTCCTCTCCAGTCAACAATACACTTACCTTCTGGAGTGGAAGTATCATAACCCAAGGGTCCTTAACCTCTTGGGTAAGAACCAATCTTCTTTTCCTCCCCACTCAAATCTGGTAAGTCTTTTATTCTCTGTGCTTGTGCTATTTCATAGTCTCACCAGTTAGTTCAGTTCAGTCACTCATTCATGTCCGACTCTTTGCGACCACACGGACTGTAGCACGCCAGGCTTCCCTCTCTATCACCAACTCCCGGAGCCTACTCAAACTTGTGTCCATTGAGTCAGTGATGCCATCCAACCATTTCAACCTCTTTTGTCCCCTTCTTCTCCCACCTTCAAACTTTCCCAGCATCAGGGTCTTCCCAAATGAGTCAGTTCTTCACATCAGTTGGCCAAAGTACTGGAGTTTCAGCTTCAGCATCAGAACTTCCAATGAATATTCAGGACTGATTTTCTTTAGGATGGACTGGTTGGATCTCCTTGCAGTCCAAGGGACTCTCAAGAGTCTCCTCCAACACCACAGTTCAAAAGCATCAGTTCTTCAGCACTCAGCTTTCTTTACAGTCCAACTCTCACATCCATACCTGACTACTGGAAAAACTATATATAGCTTTGACTAGACGGACCTTTGTTGGCAAAGTAATGCCTCTACTTTTTAATATGCTGTCTAGGTTGGTCATAACTTTCCTTCCAAGCAGCAAGTGTCTTTTAATTTCATGGCTGTAGTCACCATCTGCAGTGATTTTGGAGACCCCCCAAAATAAAGTCTCTCACTGTTCCCATTGTTTCCCCACCTATTTGCCATGAAGTGATGGGACCAGATGCCTTGATCTTAGTTTTCTGAATGTTGAGCTTTAAGCCAACTTTTTCACTCTCCTCTTTCACTTTCATCAAAAGGCTCTTTAGTTCTTCACTTTCTGCCATAAGGGTGTTGTTATCTGCATATCTGAGGATGCCTTGCTCTAATTTGGTCTGCTGGCCATTTCCTACACTTTCCTGCCTCTGGACCTCGATTTGTTATTTCTTTCCACTAACCCACTTCCCATTTTGATAATCTGTACATGACCCACATTTACATACCTTCATGGAGACTTCCCTGCTACTAAGTGCCAGGACCTTTACTCATATGACACCAACCATAGACTTCCCTGTAACACAATCTTCTCTGACATCCTGCAAGCTCCAGGGGGTATCAACTACGTGGTAGGCATCTTTGATTTTTGTTTTTTAGGCTGTGTTGTGCAGCATGTGGGATCTTAGTTCCCCAACCAAGGATTGAACCTGTGCCCCATGCAGTGGAAGTGTGGAGTCTTAACCACTGGTCCATCAGGAAAGTCCCACGTGGTAGGTAGGCATCTTTGTATTTTGTAACACTCTAATGTCCAGGACTTCCCTGGTTGGCTCAGACAGTAAAGCATCTGCCTACAGTGTGGGAAACCCGGCTTCGATCCCAGGGTCAGGAAGATCCCATGGAGAAGGAAATGGCAACCCACTCCAGTACTCGTGCCTAGAAAATCCCATGGACGGAGGAGCCTGGTAGACTATAGTTCATGGGGTTGCAAAGAGTCGGACATGACTGAGCAACTTCACTTTCACTTTCAGTGTCCAGCACAGGGCTCTAAACATAGCAAGGGTACAACAAGTGTGTGAAATGATTTGATTAAATGAATATGCAGATTAAAACACCATCTTTCCATGCAAACATACGTAGTTAAGATTCCAAAATGAAAAACATACACACATAGACATGCAATACCACGAATTTATTATTATAATACACACACTGAAAATCAGACCCAAACTTTGACAATTTCCACAGAGTTTTCCACAGTCTTTAAAGTAGTTAACAGAAATAAGGGATAATTGAAGAAATGCAACTTCATAATCTTATAATTTATGTAACAATGCAGTCTTCTCAATTAAGACTGTAAAAAGGCAATGTCCCACAGATATTTAAAATTTTATATTTGTATTTATTTATAATGTAGCTATAGGTTCTAAAGAATTCAGCTTTGTATCAGAAGCCAGGTTTTGTAGCTGGCCTTTTTACTTGTCAGGTAAGCAAAGCACACCCAAAGCCAAGGAAGTCTTGAAAAGCGGGATGGAAGTCCAACAGAAACTTTCTGTGACCCACAGAGCCATTTAAGAAAACAATACCCACCCAGTCCTGCATCCAGTGGCACTCTGATCTGCTGATGTTCATTCACATGGAGGTTGCCTCTGCCAGCTGTGATTTCTTTTCATGTAACATTCTAACTCTCTACTCCTATTCATACAGTGTACAGTGTGATTCCATCACATGTGGCTATTAGTTCATAGGCACCTCAATCATTTTAAAGGCTACAGGAAGATGAGGGGAGGTTGTGCAGTACAAGGCAGAAAGTATGCAAAGATACCAAGTGAGTGAAAGTCGTTTAGTCGTGTCCGACTCTTTGCAACCCCATGGATTGTAGCCCACCAGGCTCTTCTCATAGGATTCTCCAGGCAAGAATATTGGAGTGGGTTGCCATTCCCTTCTCCAGGGGATCTTCCCAAACCAGGGATCGAACCCAGCTCTCCTGTTTTATCTTCTTTTAGTTTTGCTTCCTTTTGGTCTTTACCCGACTGGGGTCTTTGGGAACTGTGCGTATGTGTAACAGCATCTACCATACCTCTTCACTTTAGCTTAGGCTGGATTTGAAGAGCCAAAACAGGAAAACATTTAAGGAGACCCTAAGACTCTCATAGAGAAATAAATTAGAGCTGCTGTTTCTTTTACCTTTGCTTTCCTGTTATTATTTATTTATTTTTAAATGTAATCTCTCCTTTTACCAACCTTCATCATTTCATACTGTAAGAAAGTGAAATCACTACACGCAAATAAACTTATGAACCTGCTGAATGTGAAGAGAAAAGGCCATGGTATAAATGAATGGATTAGGAGGGAGACACTTAACTCTATGGATGTATAGTTGGTAGAAACTCAGTCTTTGTTGTTCAATAAGTATCATTATGTGTTACACAATGACTGGGTACCAATAGCTTCCACTGACACAAGCATAAGCAACCTTTTAAAATCAAGTATAACAAGTAAAAGAGCGATATGGAAAAATTCAGAAATGCCCAACTATTGCTATTTCTTGGGTGAAACTCTACTGATCAGTAGTTGGGTTCCCCAACAAAATGTGAAAACAAGAGAATTTTAGAAAGCAGCAATTTTAAAGAAATGAAAGCTATACAAAATGCATTGCAGTTCTTCATTATATAGCTCATAAATATGTAAAAAGAAAAATTCTAGGCTGTTAATTAATTCATAATTCTGGAAAACATTTTTCCATGTAGTGAATCTATAACAATAACTGTTACACAGTCTCTCTCCCTCGCTCTCTTTATGAGAGACCCCTATCACCAAGTCTTCCCTGGATAGTCTCTGTGCCACCATTTGCTTCCAGTTGCTTCACAAGCCACTCTTCACCCACCCCTGGAAAACTATGTATAAAATCATTTAATGTGTGCTAATGATATGAGCACTTACACATCTAACCAATATATATTTAACCAAAATAATCCTTTAAACCATGATCATATGAGAAAGTGACATTACATCAATACTACAGACAACTATGTATTTTTTCCTTGGCCAAATTCACCGCTTCCCAGAAATATGCAAAGTTCAGTGCAAAAGAGTAACAGTAAAGTGTTCATTAAGCCATCAGAACAAATCACCTTGTTTTCAAAATATTAACTCCGCCTTAGTATCAAGTACATCAATGTACTAACCTAAAGGATTGTTACCTTTAAACAGTTTACCAAGCAAAAGTGTTGGGAGGAAGTCTTACAAGCAAAACTGGTGCCGGCTATTTAAGAGATTCATTAAAAATGACTTAGTGATTTTAAATGATAACTTATCAAAACCACGTTAGCTCTTTAGAATGGGAAGTTAAGTTTAGAGTAAATACAGTGTCTTCTGAATATAGTCAACAAGCAACAAAGCCAGAGCCCATAGTTAAAGGTTTTCAGACCCTGCAGAAGGAATCTTCTGTACTGCATGGATCTCTTCCCATGCTCAAAATATCAAATGATATTTTTCATGTATACTGGGTTTCTTTGAAGATTACTGTACTGTTTCACATCCTTCTTTCAATCTAAAAAATGTGCTAAATAAGATCTTTAGGTTTAAAAGCAGCTGAAAAACTGGCTGCTTTAGGCTCTAATTATCAGAAGACTGTTCTCTGGGAGCTTTGGGCTCTCAAATACCAGCAACCCCAATAACTTATCATAAAAATACAAGCTTTTGGTTTTGAAAAATATACAAAATGCACTGCACATGGAAATATCTCTTGATTGTCAAGGAAGACAAGATATCAATCTTTTTCATAGACTTATGTTGTACTTGAACTTTAGTGATCTTTGTTTTTGCAGATTCCATGTTTCACAGTTTTGGGTAGCCTCTGACCTTTGGTGTAAGCACGGTACCAAAAATGGAGAAAGAGCAGCAGGAAGATGCAGCCATAACTCATAATGATGTACTGAAAGACTGGAAACTGGTACTTGCAATCCTCCATGAAAAAGAACTGGCTGATGTGGATGGTGATAAGAACGAACTGGATCTAACAGATAGAAGAATGGAAAGTACTGTTAAGCTCCCAAGAATCACAATGGAGCAATTATTTAACACATTCTTTGCTTATATTTAAACACTCTCCAACCGCATCTAGGCCACTGTTGAACAGGGAATTTTATCTTTCAATCTAGCCTCCAAGGGAGTGAGAGTAGGTGGAACAATGTCAAAATGCAGATGGGAATTTGGAACATTGTTCAGTGGTGCCAAAGCACACGACTCCAGGGAGTGCTATGAAAATTCCCTGGAGCTGTACAGGTGCAGTCCATGGGGTCGTAAAGAGTCCGACACAACTGAGCACGCACACGTGCAGAACGGCGCAGCAGCGCTTTAACACTCAGAGACCCGTCAGTCTCAACTTGAGGTCTTGTCTGAAGAAATACACTCAGGGCCACTACCTTATGGCCTAATTTTTCTATGACAGCTTGATTTCAAACATGCCATTCTGTTGTTAACCTGGCTATTTCAGTTGAGGATGGGGTGGGGCGGGGAATAAAAACATTCTAATTAGAGACCCATTCATTTACTTTATTGGAACCACAGCATCACTGAGTCTTCATATTTGCCAGCAGTCCTCCACTGTCGTAGACAAAAATATATCCTATCTGCCAGCTATAGCAGAGAATTTTCAAGCAGTAAGAGGGCATCATATGACCAAGGGCTCTGTGTCCCAGAACGTTCTGCACAGTCTTAAAAGAACATATTACATGTTTTGGGCTAATGTCCAGATTTTTTGGATACCTTTTTTCTCATGACTAAAAGGTAACACATGTTCTGTAGAAATTTTGGAAAACTAAAAATCTACACATATAAAAAAAAAAAATCTACACATAAAAATAAATAATGATTACCCACAATCTATTCTAACCATAGTTATGATTTTTATATCATTCTTGTTATTATCATCATCAACTTTCCTTGCACTATCTCAAGGAACTTTTAAGACATTTCTGTGCTGTAGCTACAATTATTCCTCTCATTTTGCAGATGAGAAAATGAAACTTTAGAAAGTCAAAGTAGCATCCTCAGCATTCTATGCAGGTGTGTTTGTGTAAATATTATCAACACATTTGAAAAAATAATAAACAGCATGTATCTTCCCTATATAAGTATTTTTCCATATTATTAAAAAGTTTTTACAACACTTAAGAGTATGTTAAGTGATAAAAAACGCCTAAGACAAATTCTATATGCAGTATAGATGTTCTAATTTCTCTACAATAAACATATATTACTTTCCATTTGCATAAAATGCTTAAAAAGAAAGGACTTGTGAATAATTTTCAGAAATTTGTAATATTTCCAAGCAGGACTTAAAATAATTTCCTTCCGTTTGGTTATTTAGGATGCTGTCACTTTTGTCAACATGTATTTTACAGCGCCACTCTACACCTTTAATTCCCACAATACTTTACTAACTGGAGGAAAGATAAACTTGTAAATGTTAGGACTAGGCAGGCAGGCACACAGGAAGGCTCATGAAAGTTACATTCCCTCAAGGTCATTTAGACCTAGCATATGGAATTTCTAACTTCTAATTTAATATTATATCTAATGAGGTTCACATGACTTTGAGATTATTTTGATCATAAATAAATTTATTTTATATAAATCCATGTTGTGTATGTGTTAGTTGCTCAGCTGTGTCCAACTCTTTGCAACCCTGTGAACTGTAATCTGCCAGGATCCTCTGTCCATGGAATTCTCCAGGCAAGAATACTGCAGTGGGCTACCATTTCCTCCTCATATAAATGCATAAAATAATATAAAGATGGTATAAAAACACACATGCTAGTTTAATTGTCTGAGCCTCTTGGCTACCAAATATACTTTGTTTTCAATAAAGTTCCTGACAAAAGTTCACGGAAGATATAAAGAATGATGGTATGCCATGCATGTGTGTGTGCTCAGTCATGTCTGACTCTGCGATCCCATGGACTGTAGCCTGCCGGGCTCCTCTGTCCATGGGATTTCCCAGGCAAGAATACTGGAGTGGGTTGCCACTTCCTACTCCAGGGGATCTTCCCTACTCAGGGATGGAACCCGTGTCTCTTGAATCTTCTGCATTGGCAGGTGGATTCCTTACCACTGTGCCACCCGGGATGCCTTAGAGGCCAGGCAATTTATATTCCTATCTTTTGCAAACTTTGCCCTTTCGTTAATATCCTCATTCATAAAGAAGTCAAGTGACTCCCAGTTTAGTTTAATATCTGCTTTTAAAGAAAATTAACTACTCACAAGTTGTAATGACGTCAAATACTTTTTCCACCACAGATACTTCTGGTAGTCTGGTCCCAGTGCACACAGTCCATAGTAGGAATACATGACTACATGTACAGCTGTATTTAAAAAGGCATGGAATGTTCCCAAACCACCTGGAAAAAAAATATCATAAAATAGGGGCACTGTTCCTTAAGATGAGATATATTTTGGTCTGAACTTTTAGTATATTTCTTTAATTTTAGTGGGAAGAAAAATAAATATGAAATATCATTATTATTAAACATCTATAAAATTAGAGGGAGCTGGATACTACATTCATTTTGTAAAATATAAAATAAAATCCTGGAAAATAAATTAGCACGACTTTATTTATTCTATCTTAACACTAAGATTTTCCTGTGATTTGGACCTACCTTAACAAACTAAGTGGAATTACCTTTTAAATATAATATATTGCTAAATAATAGTAATCAAATTCATTTTTAGTAAGAATTAACATATAAAGCCACAAAGTACACTAATCTTAAGTGTATAACTTGATGATTTTTTAAAATATGTTACCACCACCAAATTCAAGATATAAGACATTTCTAATGCCACATAAAGTTCCCATGTGCCCCTTCTAATGAATATACTCCTTCCAATGTAACTTTTATTCTGACTTCCATCATCAACTGTTAGTTTTGCCTATTACAAACTTCATATAAATAGAATTAATTACTTTTGTTAATTAATTAGTTAATTTAGAATTAATACAGGATGTATTCTTTGTGGCTATCTTCTTTTAATCAACATACTGTTTTTAAGATGCATCCACATAAATTGTCCTTTTATTGCTGTGTAGTATTACCTGATATGAATTCATCACAACATATTTATCCACCCTCCAATCAAAAGATGTTTGAGTTGTTTCCAATTTGAGTTATTACAGATTAAGCCACTAAGAATCTATATATACATTTCTTACATATTATTGTGTAAAATCAAATTAACTTTTTTTCACTCTTAATAGTTTTCAATACTTTTAGTGCCACAAAATTTTGGCAGTAGAACCACTGGCTTTCATAAGTAAGCTATGTTAAGTTTGTTTTAATCAATCACTGTTTTTCCAAAATAAACATTTATTAATTGTTAAACCATTTTGATGCTGTTTCCATTTGACTATTATTAATTGTGCCTTCCTATCTTGGTTTCCTCTTCTAATCCTACCACATTTCCCACTGATCACCTTCGATTTAGGATAGAAGCTGCTGCTGCTGCTGCTAAGTCGCTTCAGTCGTGTCTGACTCTGTGCGACCCCATAGGCAGCACCCCTCCAGGCTCCCCCATCCCTGGGATTCTCCAGGCAAGAACACTGGAGTGGGTTGCCATTTCCTTCTCCAGTGCATAAAAGTGAAAAGTGAAAGAGAAGTTGCTCAGTCATGTCTGACTCTGAGCGATCCCATGGACTGCAGCAGACTAGGCTCCTTCGTCCATGGGATTTTCCAGGCAAGTTAGGATAGAAGACCCTGAAGTAAATATAAGCCAAGATTCTTTCAATTGTCTTTAACTGAATCAGTGAAATGAAGTGAAAGTCGCACAGTCATGTCTGACTCTTCGCGACCCCATGGACTATACAGTCCATGGAATTCTCTAGCCCAGAACACTGGAGTGGGTAGCCTTTCCCTTCTCTAGGGGATCTTCCCAACCCTGGGATCAAACCGAGGTCTCTCACATTGCAAGCAGATTCTCTACCAGCTGAGCCACCAGGGAAGCCCTAACTGAATCAGTAGTACAGTGGAAAGGGAAAACAAAGTGATTAGTAGATGGTGGGGGAAGAAAACAAAACTCTTCCCCAGTGTCTCCTTCCTAAGATGAACAATTTAGAAGAATCTTCATTCTTTACATACAGCCTGATTCAGCTTAGTAATGTTGACTTGGAATTTAAATTTTTCTAAAAATATTCTATTTTACTTACTCTAATATTCTTTGATTTCAGAAATAAAACAAAATCTCACAAATTTGCCTAATTACATTAGACAAAGGACTGAATTCATGAACACTGTGATTTATAGAAAGTTTAAAGCAAAACTGAAATGTATTACTTTGACTACAATCTTCTAAGGACAAATGTCAAAAAACTGCTTCATAGCAGAAATAATTACTTTAAAAAAAATCATCCATAATTGCAACAATGCTAGATACTTCTAAATGTTACCATTGCCAAAGTACTCCTTAAAATAACCTGTTTTAAATAATATTTAAAACTGCTTAAAAGTAAGTAGTTTTAAAATAAATATTTTAAAATTTCATATTTAAATATGAAAAGTCTTTTTCATGCTATACTATATTTCATAAACTTTCCTCTCCTGAATAGAATAAATCAAATTTCAGCTAATCCTTTCATTATCACAAATTTCAAGTAAGAAGAAACTGAACTAATTAAACTTATTAACAAACTTCCAGCTTCTATTATTTACATTTGGATTAGTCTTTTTCCCAAAAGAAACATAAATAAATAAATTAGTGTGGTGTAAAAACACCTTTTCTAGGGTAATTTAAAAATAGAAGAGTTTATGAGTTAAGCTACTTAAATGGGGACAAGCCAGCTACTTTTCAAATCCATTGTCTCACAATTACAGATACACAGGAAATCTATTTCATGCTTGATAATGAATCAGACCAGATTCTATTTTCCATTCAGAAACTTTCACCATTTGAGTGTCCTAAAATGAGGCTCCTATGGACAGGAATTTAGCATGGCCATAGTGTAGCTAAGAGTGTTTATAGTTAGGGTTACTGATTAAAATAAGCTATCAAATCAAATTAGCTTGCTTATTTTCTCTAGTAGTGATTGTTTTCTGGTGAGTTACTTTCATGTTTGTTCACATAGCAATCACATTTTAATTAGTAATACTTCTCATATCTCCTTTGGAAGACTTTTCTTATAAAGTACTTTGTAAGCTTGCTTTCTTCTTTACAATAGTTCTGCAAAAAATGAATTATAATTAGTACCATCACATTTTACTTCTTTGGTTTGGAAAAAATATAAAGGAACCACCTGGGTAATTGTCACAATTCTCCGTATCTCTGAAAGGGAGTATATACATAATTAATATAAAAACCTGCCACAGAAATATTTTCATCACATTCAAAAGAAAAACTGGATTGCTATTATCCCAGGGAGGAGTACAATAGGCAAACAGGAAATTAAATACTAGATAGAGATCAGCTGTGCTCTGGTTTTTGAAAGGACAGATAAAGCTGGACAGTTTTATTCTAGGAATGAAAGCTAACACCACACCACATTTCTGGAAACACCCTTGTTCTTGTTGCTGTATTTGTCACTGAACAGATATTAGGTATGCTGTTCAAGTGTTTGCTAGTCCACTATAGAATCAACAGATATTCCAACAAGAAAATTTAGAAAATACAGTGATGGATAAGGAAGGAAAGGGAGACCCCTTGTGTCAGTATCTCTTAATTACTGTATTTGGGGGTACTGTCTTCCTATTTATTTTTAATTTATACTTATTCTTCAGTGTTGGAATAGAATAATCTGGTCTTTTGAAAGATATCTGAACAAATAAGTTCTGTGATTGCAGCCATGAAATTAAAAGATGCTTACTCCTTGGAAGGAAAGTTATGACCAACCTAGATAGCATATTCAAAAGCAGAGATATTACTTTGCCAACAAAGGTTCATCTAGTCAAGGCTATGATTTTTCCAGTGGTCATGTTTGGATGTGAGAGTTGGACTGTGAAGAAAGCTGAGCGCTGAAGAATTGATGCTTTGGAACTGTGGTGCTGGAGAAGACTCTTGCGAGTCCCTTGGACTGCAAGGAGATCCAACCAGTCCATCCTAAAGGAGACCAGTCCTGGGTGTTCATTGGAAGGACTGATGCTGAGGCTGAAACTCCAGTACTTTGGCCACCTCATGCAAAGAGTTGACTCATTGGAAAAGACCCTGATGCTGGGAGGGATTGGGGGCAGGAGGAGAAGGGGACGACAGAGGATGAAATGGCTGGATGGCATCACCAGTTTGGGTAAACTCTGGGAGTTGGTGATGGACAGGGAGGCCTGGCGTGCTGCAATTCATGGGATCGCAAAGAGTCGGACACGACTGAGCAACTGAACTGAACTGAACGGAACTGAAGAGTGTGAAAACACCTTGTCTAGCATACTTTAAAAATAGAATAGTAAGAATAGCCATCTATTTCTGATAAATTTAGGAGCCAAGCTGCTTAACAGGAGTTGGAGCTACATGTTTCTCAAAATCATTTGCATTTCACAATTATAAACACAAGACATCACAACCATTCGATTACTGGATGTTTAGGTATTTTCTAATTTCCGCCAAAAGAAATAGTGTCAAGAAATATCACTGTAAAAAGAACTGAGAGGCGCAATATACGTGCAAGAGAAAACAAAAGCATGGAAAGCAAAGTAAAATAATGGAGGTTAAATAATGTAACTACATTCGATTTGTGAAACGGACTCAGATGAGACCTTCTTGTTATAATGTGGGTTAAATTTTTAAATTCATATATATACATTATAAGAAAAACAACTACATTTCCTTTAAAAAAAAGTCTTCAACAGATAAATGCCAATTTTTGGCAAGGAGCTACTTTACATACTGGAAAATCTGATGCCCTTGGGTCAAAGTAGGGCCAGCCCTTCCAGCTCCCCTAGGTTCTGGCATCCTATTCTAGCCACTGGCTTATCTATGTCCCTTCATGCTCTGAGACATGCAGATTTCCACCCCCGACCCTCCTCCCCATGTCTAGAGAGTCTAAAACTCAAACAAGAGTTCCTCAATTGTAGTTTCTCTTTCCTTTAGTCTTACAAAGTCAGAGTGCCCAATAGAGGTGAGCTGTCCATAGAAATGTTAAAGCTTTGCCTAGAATGGCCTGCAAGCCTACAGGAAGACTTCTTAAATTGAAGAAACTAGAACAAATAAATCCCCCAGACAACTTTTGCTAATAAGACTATAACCTTGAGGATATCACTTATTGAAAACTTTATGATAGGTAAAAGTACTTACCTTCCTGTTCTCTCATATTCTAGATGTTCAGAAGCCTAAAATAAAAATCAACTAAAGAATCTGTTCGCCAAGCTTTTGAGTTAAACTATTTTTGACCTTAAAAAACAATCAAAGCATCCTTTAATATGGTAGGATGTTTAGGGAAGGTGGGACAATTGTAATCTGACACATCTTTAAAGAGTTGTTGGTGTATCAGCTTTTGGAAATTTGAAAGCAAAGAAGACATGGAACTTGAGATAAGCATTCTAACTTCCTGGAAACATATAAGCAATAGTTATCTAACTATATTTCTATAAAATGAAGGATTTTACCATTTTATCATTTATTACTTATTTTAAAATATGTATAGAATTATATAGGAAATGAATAAAATCCAAGCAAAACAACTAAAGGATGAGTAGAAGACTATACCCAAAGGTCATACATATTAAAGAGTATTGGGGAGTGGGGGAAGATCTAGTTATGAGTCCTGTGTTTATGTTTCAGATAATTAATGAAAGTCAGAAGTTTGATCAAAGTGATTCTTTGATGTTTTAGGATTCTTTTAAATCACACTTAAAGATAGAATTTATGCTTAGAGCATACAGAAATGTAACCAATTATAGCACATAATCCCAACTCTCCCTTGGCTACCTGCAGCAAATTTGACTCCAAACCACCAGGTCCATGGCATGATGGTATGATGGAAGACATGCAGGAAAGTCACTTGACTATTTTTCTTACGCAGAATAAAAAAGATCTGAAATAATTTAAAGAAAATCAAGTTCATATAAAATCATCCAATAATTTTCTAATGTTACAAAAATATCGGCCAAGTGCAAACTATTACTATTCCATATTGTAATGTGCTTTGAAAGAGTTGCCTTATAGAATCTACAGAAGCAGCTGATTCTCTAAGAGGCAACTCAAAAGATAATTAGTACAAGAGAACTTAGGTGTGATGCCTAGTCACGGAAGAATCAATAAAAAGGTGAAAAGATACTGAATGCCGTGTTTAAAAATCAAAGATATAAAGTGAAGGATATGACCAAAAATTATTGAAAAAATGTTACCGGTTCAAATTAAAAAAAACAACAACAACACCACCACCCATGCAGACTTTGAAATATATGGAAAAGCAGACTTTGAAGTCCTAGGACTGAAATTCTATACTGCTCCCTAACATATTCTACCAATTTAGATAAAGGATCAAGCAAATTGAAAGAAGACTTGCAGCAAATCAGAAGTTAGCAAATTATTATTAAAGAAAGATGAAGAGGGAAACACTTGAAGAATTAATTAGGGAAATAAGGTGGAAACGAAAGCAAAGCAGCTTAGGAAAAGTGAGAAGGGTGTTAAAGCCCTCATCCAGATTGAACGTATCTAGTCAGAAACTCTATAATTTCTATAATAAACAAAGAGGTAGAATAAGAAAGCTGGGGGCAGGGGGACGGGACTTTTTTCTTCTCAAAAACATATTCAACAGCAGAATTAAATGTTCAAAAATATTCAAAATGTAGAAAACCAGAGCTAAGTTAGACTTCTAAGTACAGGACTAAACAGACTGGCAGAAACAAAAGTATCCGTAAGAGTATTTGAGAAATGTGGTTCAGGGAAGGACACAGAGAAGCACCAGTTTCCTATGGAAGCTGAAACTGAGAACACGCAAAGCAGGAACAACGATGTCAAAGCACATTTGCTTATGCATGTAGAGGAAGGCAAGGCAGTGCAACAGAAAAAGCCATACACGAGCAATCTGGGGTCCTACTCCCAGACCGTGGCGGCATTTCTCTGGGTAAGCCTTAAAACTTTCTGGCTTCCATTTCTTTTCAGATTAAGTCCTCTGGGCTAGATCAATGGTTCTCAACTCTGTCTGCATATTACTAGGTCCAAGAAGGTTTGTCTTTTGTTTTTAAATAACCATGCCTGGTCTCTAACTCCAGACCATCTTGACACCAAATCTCTAGGGGTGGGGCCCAGCTTTTTGTTTTCTAAGGCAATTAGGTCTACAGTGCCATAGGGTTGAGAACCAATGGACGACAGTGGGGGTTCTTAAAGTGTGGACCCTGGACCAACAGCAATAACTTCACTTGAGAACTTGATAGAAATGCAAACTCTTAAGCTCCATTTAAGACCCACTGAGTCAGAAATTCTGAGGGTGGGGTTGAAGCATGTGTGTTTTTAATGAGTTCTCCGGGTGATTGCGTGCGTGCGTGCGTACATGCGCAGTTGTGCCCGACTCTTTGCGACCCCATGGATTGTAGCCCACCAGGCTTCTTCGTCTGTGGAATTTACCAGGCAAGAATACTGGAATGGGTTGCCATTCCCTCCTCCAGAGGATTTTCCCCACGCAGGGGTCAAAACCCACATCTCTGATCTCCTGCATTGGCAGGTGGATTCTTTACCACTAGGACTACCTGGGAAGCCCAGCCAGGTGATTCTAATGCATGCTAAAATTTGAGAACCCCTGGATTCTGTGCTTACTAAGTTCTGCTTTCTATCAATAATTCAGGGCTTCCCTGGTGGCTCGACAGTAAAGAATCTGCCTGCAATGGGGGAAACAGGATTTGATTCCTGGGTGGGGAAGATCCCCTGGAGAAGGGAATGGTAACCCACTCCAGTATTCCTGCCTGGAGAATTCCATGAACAGAGGAGCCTGCTGAACTACAGTCCGTGGGGTCACAAAGAGTCGGACACAACTGAGCGACTAACACACACATCAATAATTCTAATATTATGTGTAGCCAGCTGAGAAGGTAAAGCATGTTTAGATTTGCTACTAGAGATGTAGTGGAATATATTCTGAAGAAAACACACTTGGCAGTCTTAGGCCAGAATGGATTACAGATAAATAAGGTCCACATGCCACAAAGATACAATAATAGCCAGCTTTCTGTTGTTTCTGGAAACAAAGGTACAAGGTTTTCTCCTCTCATCATGGATCCTAATCCATGGCACTTGCTTTTCGCAGGAGCCACTCAGAGTTGATCCTCAGGAAGGGAGAAGACCCAATAAGACAGACTTCAGAAAGGCAGCTGGATATAGTTTTGATATTACCAAAATTACTGATATCCCAGAGATAACAACATTCTAGTGTGACTTTATGAATTTTGAAGCATGTGTCCTGTTAAAGGAGTGTGGATGACACACTGCTTTGATATAAAGAATCAGAGGTAACATATTCTCTGTTCTTTGCTTCCTGAACTTACTTCACAGAACAACCGTCATCCATCTAGATAAAGATGCTCAGTTTTGTAGTATATGTGACAGTTACATTCTTATCTTAACCAGATGGTAGATACACAAAAAAATCTTTTGGCATTTGCAAAAGACTGAAAAATAAGTTAATGCTATCTATTCTCTAAAATGATAATAAAAAATAATAGATAATAGGAGTCTGCCTGAGGAAGAGAGATAACCAAAGTTATCAGACAACCGAACCCTCACAGTTTATCACTTTCATTGAAACATCAAACATTTACCAAATGTGGTGATGATATACTCACAGTATCTAATAGCTCAATAAATTTGGAGAAGTAATAAAGCCAGCAGGTGCGTACCATCTGCAGAAACACACATAGAAAGGAATTCATTATTTTTTTTAACATGGGAAAGAACTTTATATTTTCTAATTTTGGCAAAATTTACATTACATAAAATTTACCATCTCAACCATTTTAAAGTGTATAGTTTGGTGGCATTAAGTACCTTCACGTTCTTGTACAACTATCCATAAAGCTCTTCCTCTCATAGGACTGACTCTGTACCCATGAAACAGTAAGTCCCCACCTGGGAATCCAGCCACCGACAACTACCATTTTACTTCCTGTTTCTGAATTTGACTACTCTGTGTTCCTCATAAAACAGAATCGTACAATATTTCTTGTCCCTTTGTGCCTAGATTATTTCACTCAGCATAATGTCCTCAAGGCTCAATCACATTGTATCAGGTGTCAGAATTTCCTTCCTGTTAAGGCTGAAAAATATTCCATTGTATCTATATATCAGTTTATCCATCCATTCATCTGTTGATGGACATGTGTGTTGACTTCCGTCTTTTGGCTAATGTGAAGAATGCTGTGAAAGCTGGTGTACAAATATCTTTTTTAAAAATTGGAATATAATTGCTTCACAATGTTGTGTTAGTTTCTGCTGTACAATGAAGTCAGTCAGCTATGTGTATATGTGTATCTTTTCTCTCTTGGACCTCCCTCTCACCACACCCTCATCCCAGCCATCTGAGGCTTCACAGAGTACCGAGCTGAGCTCCCTGCCCTACACAACTTCCCACTAGTTGTCTATTTCACATAGGTATGTGTGTCATTTGAATCCTCGCTTTCAATTCATCTAGGTATACACCCAGAAGTGGAATTGTTGAATCATGTGGTAATTCCATTTTTGAGGAACCAGGTACAAATTTACTTTTAAATCCAAGAAATTCAAAAAGAAAAGCACCAATTTGCATTTTACAGAAAACCCCACACCTGAATTTTTTTTCTTGTAATTTTTAGCTTTTTTCACTCAACACATATGTGATAATTGAGTCATTTACTCCTTCTGATTTCACATTCAGTATTTAAAAATAGAGTCCACAAAGTTTTAACACTGATTTAGAGTTTTTTCTGAAAAGAAACTTACCCTCAGTGCTGTAGGCGACTGTGAATAGTCAACAATATCACATCGAAACGAATAGCCTGTACCCCAGCCAGACATTATAAACTGTAAGAGAGCACATGCATATCACAGAAGAAAAGTACTTGCTCAACAGCTACAACAAAGGTAGTTTTGGCCACGTCTCCTCATTACATTTTCAGCTAACTCAGCAGTCAGTGCAGAGGGAAAGGTGGACTAGAACAATCACAAACCAGGAACTCACTTCATATCAAAGCATCAAGAGTTTTAAAAGTTGTAAAGTCACACTTATATAAACTGTGTGCTAATTAAAATGACTATTTCTTGGAATGATTATTCTAATAAACTGGAGAACAAAATACCAGGAATGTTTTGTTTAAACAGCAAACACTGGTAAGTATTTGACTTTATTTATGTACATCTCTATGTGCCTGTGCATATGTTTGTGTATTCTCAAAGGGGTGACTGAGTCTGAAATCAGCCTTTTTTGATCATTTCAAATCTTTGCAATTAGTCAACAAATAAATGAGCAAACCAACCTTCTCAGTGTACTCATCCAGTGTCTATAACAACTAGATTTTTCTTGTTTCAGTTAGTGGATGTAATAGGAAGTGATAGTCCATGGCTTTTAAATCCAGACAGACCAAACACAAGACTCACATATTAGTTTTGCTTTGAATTCACATAACAAGTAAGGGACAAAAATATTAACAAGAGAATACAGTCTGGCAAGCCTTAATTCCAACACACCCACGAAGTGACTTTAGGCCAGTGGTGAGAAGAAAAGGCCTATTGTTAAGTCTGGACCACAATTCAAAGATTACATTGATATTCTTTTGGTCTAGTGGTAGGAAGTTCTCCTTTTAAAACAGCATCTGAAAATGAAAAGCTAAGGGCTCTAATTTTAAATTAATATCTATATTAAATGGTTGGCTTAAGTTAGGGCTCTGACAATATGACCAGTTTCTTCTCTGGCATCCTGTTCTCACAAAAGCCAGCATCTTCCCTAAGAAAGATGTCTTCCTTCCCAGCATAAGGATTATACCATTTTCTATTCCATTACATTTTAAGTCTGTACTTTTAATTATTATTAAAGCTGAAATGACAACTTTACAGTAAGTTAACTTTTTTGACAAAAGTTTAGGAGGCATAATCAGAATAACATTTTAATGGTGAAAAGAAATGAAGGAGAAAGAAAAACCACTTAGACCATAGTATTTAAAAACACTATCCTTTTTTGATAACTAGCTCCTAGCTTGACTTGTAATATCAACACCATCAACTTGGTAAATTATGAAATCTTAAAAATTAAGATTCAGAAAAGCATAAAGACATATTTCATGGATGAGAAAAATATCTTACAAAGACAAGTCAATAAATTTTCTCAAAGGAAGGAACAAAGGAAAGTACAGAAATAGTTAAATCTGTTTTACAAAGTCCTGATCTGTCAGTGAGAGTCTTCATACTCTCGTACTCAGACTCACTTCTGACTGATTGAGGCAACAGGCTAACTCCTTTCATTCAGATGAGGTTGACTGATTCCCTACTCCAAATAAGCACTGCGATGAATAGGAGAAGCTCTGTGATGTGACCATCTGTGGGGCCTTTGCTGGTCTCTCTTTATTACTCAACTTTTGCCAAGTAACTAGCACATTCGAGCCATCACTATAAAATGAGGCACGTGGGTTCCTTTAGTCTGATGTACTTCCTTTCACCTTGTGCACATTTGCCCTAACATCCTTAGTGGAGGATGTAGACCAAATGCAATTGTGCTCCACCCAATCAACCATGTGTGAATGTGTCCTGGAACTGACACACTGCTCAGCTGTCAAAAACCTTTGATTAAACAGAAAGCAGAACTCAATGCTTTCCTGATATTAAATTTAAGAACATTCCAAAAGTCTGCAGAGCTTTTGACATATATGTCTATATTTTAGACTTTCACAAAGGAAGAGTAACCATTTCTCTTTGGTAGGTAATAAATCTCCAAACTGGCATATAAGTTACTCAGGTATTACTGGTTAACAGGGGATAGAAACTCTCAGATTCAAACATTCTCAGACCTTTTATGTTGTAATTTCTAAAGCTGAAACCAAAACTTACTGGTTATACTTGGATTCCTTCCAGAGTATACATTTGGAGACACCACATTCAATGACACAATTAGATAGCAGAGCATAAAGGGATCTGAGAGACAAGGTCAATCCTGACTCTATATAATGAGAGAACTGAGGCCCACAGAAGTTGAATGATTAGTTCAAAATCAGGTAGCTAGTTAGTAGTGTAACTGGGACTAACTAGTCCCTGGTCTCCTGGCTTCCAGGTCTGTTCTTAGTACTTCTGGGTCTGTCCTATAGTAGGTTATATTCTATCTCTGATAACTCGCCAAAAGCATGTATTTTTCTGCACCCCCCGCCCCAGCTCTATTCTATTACTCCCTCCCTTTCAGTTGCTTATGCTCCAGAAAGGACAGTAAGGTGACCTGTGAGTTAAGTCTGGAAATAAAGTAGAAGGCAGCAAAGTAAGTTCAGACTTCAGGAAGGCCTGTGAGAAATGATGCCAGAGCAGATTTAAGGTGAGCTAGTCAGGTGAATCCACAGTAAGAATCAGGCTGGAGAGATGCATGTGCAGAGGCCATGAGGTCTGGAGAGGCTGGAGAGGCCATGCGAGGTCCTCCCGGGTCCTGGTAATGGGGAAGCACAGGCTGTGCTGCAGAGGAAGTGGATAAGGAGCAGAAGATGAGGAAGCCAGCCAGCATTGAAAGAGAAGCAAGGAATCCCAGAAAAGCAGAGAAGGGAGGGTAGCTGAGATTTATAATCAGCAGAAGGGAGAGAGAGAGAATTCATGAGTCTGCTTGTGGTCCTGGAAATTCTCCACCTCTCTTTGACAGGTAAGGGACAGCTTCCCTCATCTATTGCCTTGTACAAGTCTAAGTTCTCTGTTCCCCACAAAACTCAGCTAAACCAAAACAGTCTACCACCTAACAGGTCATCAGGGTGTGTATACATTCTGAACCCCAAATTACTACCATGATGATGACAACTCATTAGAGTCAGAATGAGCTCCGATGTCAGACAGACCTGGACTCAAATATCAGTCCTCCACTTGGCAGTTACACTATCTTTATTGTTGTTGTTTAGTCACTAAGTCGTGTCCGCCTCTTTTGTGACCCCATGACTGGAGCCTGCCAGGCTCCTCTATCCATGGAGTTTTCCAGGCAATACACTGTCTTGGGTGTATCTAATTTCTCCAACTATGAGTTTCCTTAAAGTTGAACATTTATGGATTCAATCATCTTTTATGGTTAACTGTGTGTGAGTCCCTGGACTTAATGTTAATTCTCACTATCTGCAAGGTAGACTATACCAAGATCCTTTAAGGAGTTCAATATTTGGTCTATAGAAAACAATATTTTTGGGGAGGGGTGCAAATATCTGCTCTAGTGAGCTAAGTTTCTGAAATTTCTTAAATCTTGGAGAGTTACCCTTAAAGTCATATCAGGAAACATCATGACAGACGAACATAAAGACTCAGGTAAAATTCTCCCATTAGGAATACTGAAGATACTTGCCTCATAAAACATATACACAGAAAAGAGTACTATGGAAAAATTGTACGTTATCATCACTTTCTTGAGTTCAAAAGGCTTTCGATTCTCCATGAGCTTTGGTCCCAGGGACGTGACAAAATAGACATAGAATCCTAGGATGATGGTTTGTGGCAGAGGTGAGGACATGAGGAGCCAGTCTTCAACTCTAGGATCTAAGAGAAAAACAAGATGTAAGTGCACAGCCATTTAGCTCCGTGGTAACTGACAGTAACCAGCATTTAAGTGAGCACCTAGATCCTAATGCTGTCAGTGAACTGTTTGGTCAGTGATGACTACCATCTTCAGCTCGTGTCAAGGGAAATCACGAGGGATTGGGACAGAGATAGAAACAGTGAGGCTCAAGGGGCAAAGGGAGGTACTGGTCACCAGAACTCAGGAAAGAGTCACGTGGAGAAGCCCTTCTGGTGAGGAGCCATGTCCTTCAGTGGAGGGATTCAGCAATCCTGCAAACAAGGGGCCAGGGAAATCAAAACCCTAGCCTCACCCTCCTCCCTATCTCTCTATTAGCTGAACCCAACCAGAAACCACATCGCAGGGGAGCAAGTCCATGGAAAAATCGTATCCTCCATCTATAACCACTAGTAACACAGTAGAGTTTCTCCACCCAGACATTCTTTCATGTATATAAATATGTTTTGGTTTGCTGTTTGTTAACTTTCTTCATTCCCCAAGAAAATGGGAAAGGTCTTCTGTGTACTGGATTATTCAATTGAAAGGGACTTTAGCATCATTTAAGTATCTGAACTGTGGGTTCTAGGTGTCCAGAATGTGGGCTAACCCATCTGATATTTTAAACAGAAAAACAGAAAAGTATTAGCCTCACAATCATGTAAAGAAGAAATTCACATGATTACTGCTAGTTCCAGGCTATGAGAATTAGATTAATTAAAAAACTGCAACTCAAGGTGAAATGTGATTAATTTCATAATCTTAAGTGTAATCTTGGGTGTAATTTTACAAAATTGTTTCACAAAGCCAGAATATTATAAAGGCAAATATGTGTGGACAAATTTCCAAGTGTGTCTGATTCAAAATTGAGTCTTTAACCCTAGGTTGCTAAATACCACTCTTGTTAATTGGAAAGGACGGTGGGGGGAATACAGCCCTTGCCCATTGAGACTGCTGATGATGTAGCTAATTACCAAAAAAAGTTGAAAATCCCTTCAAGTCTGACTTCTTATCCAAGTCAAAAATTTCTTCAATAGACTCCATGATTGATGACTCACTCGGCCTCAGTTTTATTGCTGGAAAGCTCACATTTGATACTCAGATATACTGGGGCATATCTGTAGTGATTAAAGATGATTTATTCTACACTCAAATGGGCTTCCTTCAAAAAAAACTGACAGATGCCTTCAGTTCAGTTCAGTTCAGTTCAGTTCAGTCGCTCAGTCGTGTCCAACTCTTTGCAATCCCATGAATCACAGCACACCAGGCCTCCCTGTCCAGCACCAACTCCCGGAGCTCACTCAGACTCACGTCCATCGAGTCACTGATGCCATCCAACCATCTCATCCTCTGTCGTCCCCTTCTCCTGCCCACAATCCCTCCCAGCATCAGAGTCTTTTCCAATGAGTCAACTCTTCGCATGAGGTGGCCAAAGTACTGGAGTTTCAGCTTTAGCATCGTTCCTTCCAAAGAAATCCCAGGGCTGATCTCCTTCAGAATGGACTGGTTGGATATCCTTGCAGTCCAAGGGACTCTCAAGAGTCTTCTCCAACACCACAGTTCAAAAGCATCAATTCTTATCTCAAAATAATAAGCTAAAAGTCAGCTCTAAGGTGGACCTCAGATATTTAGGAATTTAATATATGATAAAGAAAGCCATATAAGCAAGAGGAAAGGGAGAGATAATTCATTGAAAAGGAAAACTGACTACTTGGGAGAAAAATGAGTTTGTGCCTTACCTTGTATCCTACCAAAGCATGTCCCAAACTATGTGATACAAGGAAGATATTAAAGAATTCTTTAAATTCAGCGGTAAAGAATTTGCCTGCAATGTAGACATTTGGATTTGATTCCTGGGTCAGAAAGATTCCGTGGAGCAGGAATTGGCAAGCCACTCTAGTACTCTTGCCTGAGAAATCCCATGGACAGAAAAGCCTGGCAGGCTACAGTCCATGGGGTTGCAACAAGACTTAGTGACTAAACTACCACCCCAAAAAGTAGGAAAAGTCTACTAGAAATGCTAAGTTAAGCAAACAAAGCACTTTTCAGCAGAATTTCTTAGTGCTTCATGTTTGTTTTGAATTGCCAAGGTGAGAATGGTGGTATGCAGCATTCCTCAAACTTACTTGGCCATGGAGCCCTGATTTTTTGCATCAATAGAATACTATTTAACATCTTGTGGAACACCACAACACTCTGTGGAATGCAGAGCGTTCCTATCTTTAGGAAAGATAGCCCTTTGTGAAAATGAAGTCATAATGAAACTACTAAAAATTAGGTAGTGATAGGAGAAAATCAATAGGATCAATCATTTTGACATCTAGTAAGGAGGTAGAAAACATAAAATTTCATAAATCATTTAATCATGGGGAATGAGAGGTGGAAGTTAAGAAAAACACTTGAATTTTTTGTTGTTGTTGTTCAGATACTGTCTTAGGAAAAGTGAGTAGAGTAAGTAGAGCAAGTGGCCAAAGTCAAACTCTAGAGGACTCAACATTCAAAGGAGGAGAGAGGACCGAGGACTGAGAAGGATTAGGCAAAAATGGAGAAGGAAAACCACAAGAGTGTGATATCCTTAAGCCAGAGGAAGAGTGAACTTCTGGAAGCAATCAAGGTAACAAATGTGGCAGACAGGGAAAGGACAACGTGGGCTGAAAAGTGCCCCTGGACTGATGCTCCTAGCAGGAACGATTTCAGGAAGTATCGTGTGCGAAACAAATGTTCAACAAACGTTGCTTAAAGACATTCGCAGGAACACAAAGAACACAAAGGTCTCAAAAAAAAAAAAATTCGTAGTAAGACGTCACCGTTTTAGAACAGGAAAAGCCGTGAAATCAGCTATGCAGGCAGCAATACCTCCCTGTGTACTTCGATTTATTCCCTGCCTTTCCTGTACCAAGTTTCCCAGGATATCTGGGTGCTGTATGCAATTAGAAAGGCCCTAAGGAACCCCAGTCACAGTCTAGTAACTCACCAGGAAAGTTTCAGTAAGGAAAATTGTCACAGAACTGGGGACCAAAGGACAGAACTGGACCAGATCACACTTTTTTAAAAACACAATTTTTAAAGGTTAAGCTCCATCTACAATTACTACAAAATACTGGCCACACCCCCTGTGCTGTACAAACATCTTTGCAGTTGATCTTACACCGAGTAATTTGTACCTCTGACTCTCCCACCCCATGTTCCCCCTCTCTGTCCTCTTCACTGGTAACCACTAGTTTGTTCTCTGTATCTGTGAATCTGGTTCTTTTTTGTTATACTCACTAGCTTGTTGTATTTTTTAGATTCCACATATGTTATATCATACAGTATTTGTCTTTCTCTGACATTTCACTTATCATAATGCCTTCAAAGTTCACCCATGTTACTGCAAGGGGCAAAAGTGTGTTCTTTTTTATAGCTGAGTAGCATTCCAGTGTGTGTGTGTGTGTGTGTGTGTGTGTGCACATACCACATCTTCTTTATCCATTCACCTGTTGATGAGCACTTACGTCATTTCCATAACTTGGCAATTATAAATAACCCTGCTGTGAACATGTACATTTTGAATTAGTGTTGTTGTTTTTTTCCCCAGATAAATATCCAGGAGTAGAATTGCTGGGTCATATAGTAATTCTATTTTTAGGTTTTGGGAAACCTCCATACTGTTTTCCGTAGTGGCTGCACCAATTCACATTCCCACCAGCTGTGCGTGAGGGTTCCCTTTTCTCCACATTCTCACCAACATTTGTTACTTTTGTTCTTTTTGATGAGTACCATTCTGACAAGTGTGAGGTGATACCTCATTGTGGTTTTAGAAATGACCAAAACTTTGATGGATTTTTTTCCCCATCAGCGAGTAATCCAAACCTTAAATATATGAATATAAACCATATTAATATTTCTAGCTTTTATCTTCAATGAAATAAACATATAAAACCAGTATTAAAAGAAGGCTTCTAAAAAACAAACAAACAAAAAAAGGCTTCTAGAAGAATGTCCACATTATTACCTTTGGATGGTGACAACATGGGTGATTTTTATTTTTCTTTTTAAGAAATTTTAAATGTTTCTGTTATGAATGGGTATCATAGGCATGGTTGAAAACTAGTTTTCGGTTTTTGTTTTTGTCAGTAAAGGAATTTCTGAATTAGAGATATTTTATTTCATTCTTTTATTAGTTCAGCGACAGTAGTGTGATGGTGAGGGTAGTGAGATGGGGGTATCAAATGATACCATATTTCTGGTCTTCCGCTGGCAGCAGCAGGAAAAACAAAAAGCCAGGAAAAGCATGCTGGGCTGGCTCAGGAAGCAAAAGAAAATAATATTTAAATAAATCATGTTTCCTGTAATTTAACATTATAAGCACATACTTTTTAAAAAAAAAAATCCTGCATGTGCCTTTCAAGTTCTACAGATTTTTAAAAATATCTTATCTTTGAGGAAAAGCTAGTTCATTTAATTTCATACTATTTTCAAAGCAAATAACAGAACAATTCACCCAGCTTTTTAATCCTTTCTCAGCCTGCACTGATCCTGGCCCTCCAACGGACTCATTATGTGACCTGGGGTCACTGACTTGACTTCTCTGTGCTTAGTTTCCTCATCTGTGAACTGGGCACCAAACAACATGTATCTCAGAGAGGATTCAGTGAGTTACTACAAGTAAGGAGCCTGGCACAACTTGAGTGCTCAGTAAGCATTGCTACTATTATTTCAGCAGATCTTGGTTTTGTACCCCTGCAGTGGAAGCAGAGTCCTAACCACTGGACCTCCAAGGAATTCCCCAGGCCTTTATATTTTGAAATAAGCTGCTGCGATGACCATGATGAACGTTCCATCAGAGTTATAAACCAGGAGTTCAATGCTTCCTTCAGCAACACTGAGGCCCTCAGTACCCCACTGCTAGGTGCTCTGCGGTAATTTTATGTGGTTTCTCTGTCTCCTGATCCAATCTGCCACCATCTTATCGTCTATATAATGACCAAATTTACTTTCTAGAAGTAAAGCTTTGCTCAGATTATTCCTTTGCTTAAATTAGCTCTCCCTACTGAGCAAATAAAGCATTTAATATGTCCATGACTCTGATGACTGTTCATTTTTCCTGCCTTCTCTCTTGGCAGATACCTTTCCAAATAGGGAGCCCACTTTCATGTGAGGCAGGGGGCTCCCGCTGATGAGACATCTGCAAGTCAGATGGGGCTGGTGGCTCGATAAAGGTAATTCTGCCTCAGTCTATGATCTCACAAATCGCAAAAGGTTCTGGGGTGAAGTGTGCTCTGTTTTCTTTAGAGACAAAAGGCTGATAAGGGAGAGAGAGTTTCCTGTACCTTCTATTCAGCATCAGAGCTGCGTTTAAGTACTACCAACAGATAAAGGCAGAAGATGGAGGGGCAGGCTGTCTGAGAGTCCAGACCTCAGCTCTGATGTTCTGACTTATTACTAGCCCCATAATGCTTTTCTAAGAGCATTCTGGAGAGTGAGTACAGGGGAGTATAAGGGTCACATACATAGAATATTAACGAGCTTTTCCATCAACCACTTTTAAGAATGTGTTCTCTTCTTAAGTAGCAGTACTAGCTCAAAGGGTACACCCTTTAAAATTCTAAGTGCCAATAAGATGAAGAAGCTGGAAGGAGAAACAAACATGTACCTCTGGTACTTTGTGAAGTACTAGAGATTCAGAGTGGCAGCAGATTTTCTGTCTTCCTGCAAAAAGATCACTCTGAGTCTGAAAGGTCAAAATCATTACTATTCGAATACAAGGAAAGTTGCTTTTTAAACATCAAAACATTATAAATCCTCTTATAGCTTAAGTATTAATTAAACCATTTTAAAATTCTGTAGCTGTGGAATTTTCCACATGAAATAACTATGCCTGCCTCCTACTTCTCTAACAATCAGAAAGCCAACGAGTATCAGTAAGTTTCCCAAAGTCTATTCAGAATTAGGGCCAAAGCCAAGAATACACTTGAAATTCTTGGCACTTGATCATGGCCTTAGCCCTTTGAAGTATAGGCAAAGTAAAACAGAACTAACATGGCCAAAAATGATTCCTAATGGTTCTCAGAGATCAATATCACACTACACAGAGCAAAAAAACCCCTCTTGTTATACCCAATAGTGTTCTCATAAAGATATATATCTCAACACAAACCATTTTAACCCTTCTAGATTTCAACAGGAAAAAGAATGAAGAAACTTAAAAAAAAAAAGATATGCTATATTAAAAGTATTTGAACATGGAAATGCGCTATAAGTCATCAACCACCACCACTGTTTCTGTTGGGATACTTCCTAAATAACATAGCACTTTCATGCGTATTAGGCAATGGCAATCCACCCCAGCATTCTTGCCTAGACAATTCCATGGACAGAGGAACCTGGTGGGCTACACAGTCCATGGGGTCACAAAGCGTCAGACGCAACTGAGTGACTAACACTTTCATGCGTATTATCTGGTAGCTGGGGGATACCAGGCTCAACTCTCCTTTGCTAACAAGGAAACTGAGGCTCACAGACAATAAATAATTTGTGCAAGATCACTGAGCTGGTTCACAATAGTGGCAGAACTTAAATCAAGGTCTTTTCACCACACATCTCCATCCTTCCCTCCTCCCTGAAGACTTTAAATTAGCATAGCTTCAGATCAGTAGCATCGCCTGCCTCTTCCTTTCATCTTCCCCACGCTGTTTGCAACACTGCTTCCAGGACTTTCCTCGTCTATCCTGAACCACTTCTCACCTTTGTCATTCCCTTTTCTGACCTAATACTAGGTCAATGTAAGTATTCATAATCTTTTCAATGTAAGTATTCATAATAAAAATAAAGAGTTGACCCATGAATAAAATTAGAAGTGGAATTCAGAAGTAGTTCATCTTAAAACATTTTATACTTAGAGCACTATATAGATATTCATCATCACCTAAATCTATTTGGCTCTTGAATTAGGATATTGATTAATTGAATGTCTTGGGTTCTTACAATGGGGATAATGAGTAGCAAGAGTTGGATAGCAAGTGATCCGTTCTTCCAAACATGTCTATTTCAAAAAATTATCCAAATCTACTTCGTTCCCAAGGTTAAATCATAAGAGTTCAGGTAGCCAGTTACACCTCTACCTTGAAAAGAAAATATTCATATTTTTAAATAAATAAATAAAACCCATTACAACAGAAAAAAAATAGTATTTAAATTAAATATTGAATTTATGAGAACTACTATAAATCTTCAGAGAAAGATAATCTTTAAAGAAATCTATACATTCTCTGTGTCATTATGTAAGTTGAAAAATAAGAAAAAATTGAATATATATATATAAAAATTCCCTTCAATCTCCATTCACCAGAGTGAAACTTCTCTATTTATGGGATCCTTTTTACGATCCTTTTAAGAACATTTGCATTCTTCAGGGGCAAAACTATAGCATCTTTTTCAGTGAAATGAGATTGGTTTTTAATCTACTGAGAAAGATTTGTTGTTGTTGAATTGCTAAATTGTGTCTGATTCTTGAGACCCCAAGGGCTGTAGCCTGCCCGTCTCTTCTTTCATTGGGATTTCCCAGGCAAGAATACTGGAGTGGGTTGCCACTTCCTTCTCCAGGGGACCTTTCCAACCCAGGGATCAAATCTGGGTCTCTGGCATTACAGGTGGGTTCTTCACCACTGAATCATCCAGGAAGTCCACTGAGAAAGATAGCAACCATGAAACAGTGTATCTTTGCTGAAATCAGTATAAACAGAAATATAATTTCAACTGTGCTAGGTAGCAAGAGGTGACACTTTTTCCTCCTGAATTTGGTGAATATGTGATTCTAACTGATAGGTAACAAACTAATCTAAAGTGGTGATGGTGGTGAATATGTGGAAAGGAATTCAAATGTGAAATACCAGAGTACTAATCATAACCAGAAAATGTATGTTCTGATCTTTCTGCTGACAAATGACCATGATGTTGGGAAGGTCCATACAGTCAAAGCTATGGTTTTTCAAGTAGTCATGTGCAGATATGAGAGTTTTTCATATCAAACTGTGGTGTTGGAGAAGACTCTTGAGAGTCCCTTGGACAGCAAGGAGATCAAACCAGTCAATCCTAAAGGAAATCAACCCTGAATATTCATTGGCAGGACTGATGCTGAAGCTGAAGCTCCAATACTTTGACCACCGATGTGAAGAGCCCACTCACTGGAAAAGACCCTGATGCTGGGAAAGACTGAAGGCAGGAGGAGAAGGGGCAACAGAGGATGAGATGGTTGGATGGCATCACCGACTCAATGGACATGAGTTTGTGCAAACTCTGGGAGTTAGAGGAGGACAGGGAAGCCTGGCTTGCTGCAGTTTATGGGGTCACAAAGTGTCAGACCCTATTGAACAAGAACAACAACATGAGAAGCTAGCTTTGATGATATCTAAGTCCATCTCAGCTCTGAAATGTTCTGATTCCTTGTCTATTCTTTTAAAAATGCTACCTTTGTTATAAAACATTTAAGTATTATAAAACATTTGTTATAAATGTTTGTTTAAAACATTTTATAACAGTTATAGAAGCAACACATATTGATGTGGTTTAAAAACATCTAGACAGGGACTTCCCTGCAGTCTAGTGGTTAAGACTTCACACTTGCACTGCAGGAGGTGAGGGTTCAATTCCTGGTCTGAGAACTAAGATCTCTCACACCACATACTGTGGCCAAACAAACAAATAAAAGACAAAACAAGAAACCCCCAAACATCTAGTAGACAGACACAGAAAAGTAAATAGAAATTACCCATAATCCTACCACACAAATGGAATATGAAATGGCAATCCATTCTAGTATGCTTGCCTGGAAAAGTCCATGGACAGAGGAACCTGGCAGGCTACAGTCCATGGGGTTGCAAAAGAGTTGGACACGACTGAGCCACTGAGCATGCATGCATGAAATACAGGTGGTCTTCTATAACCTGCTTGCATTTAATGATTTTAAACGACTCACTATGGCATTAAATGCCTTTCAACAATGTTGATTTTTTTTTTAATGGGCAATGGGAGAAGGTGGGCATTTCAGAATTACTCAGGGGTTACCCTAGCAAATGCCCCTGCTTTCTGACATACCCCTGGGGGCTGTGGCCCTTCCCACTCAAGAGTTACTGGACAGAGTCATTGTTGGTGATAACTGTTATTTCCCTTAAGAGCATTAGGGCAGAATCAAGCCTAAGAGCACAGTGCCCCAAAATCACTTCTAATGGCTACTGAGCTGGAATGATGTACCACCATGCATGGACCAATTCCTTTCCCTGGGTATAAAGCTATTTTCACAATTACAAACATCATATTGAACATCAGCTATGTATTAATACCTCTATCTTTATACATATCTTCAATGAAATTTTTGATACTTCTTCACTAATTAAAATAAAAATCAAGGGGATTTCCCTGGTGGGCCAGTGGCTAAGACTCCTCATTCCCAATGTGGGTGCCTGGGTTCGATTCCTGGTCAGGGATCTAGATCTCACACGCTACAACTAAGACCGGGGTGGCCAAATAAATAAAAATTTGAAAAAATCAATTTATGGGGTGTCTGTAAGGGAGTGTTAAGTTGCTAAGTCTCTCATTCTGTTTCAATGAAATCCTATTAAGTACGAGAATCCAACCAAAAAAGGAAGGATGAGCCACAGTTAGGAAATCTGGTTACTTAAAAAAGGAAGGATGAGCCACAGTTAGGAAATCTGGTTACTTACCAGCATCTTTGATCCAATTATCATAAAGACGCACGGTCCTCGATGTAAGATCACTGAAGGCCATTTTCCACAGGAATTACTGACAAACAAACAAAAAAAAGAGATGGGTTTATGATCTATAGATGCAAATAAAGCCAAGTTCCTAGTAATACAATATTAAATATGCTAAAAATTTAATAGGAATAACTGGCAAAACAACAAACCTACCGGGGGTAAATGCATTAGTGAACCACAGTAAACCCTGATGCAACTGCAATCACTTAAAAGACTTTTCATCATAAAGACAATGCTGAATTCACTTAAAAAGGCTGATATTCTATGTACCAGATACAAAAGGGGTAAGCGATTCTAAGAACTGTCATAGAAGCATCCATCTTCCTTTTATGGCAGCAAAATAGGTCAGGAATGGACTGTGCCTCCCGTGGCAAGGTTGAACCAAGTCAAGAAGATAAACTTTCAGAAAAGATACTCTGATCCAAACTTTTAGCTGATCTTCAGGTGTAAGAAGTTCTTCTGTATTCAAGTTTATATAACTTAAGTGAAACTGAGGTAGACAGAGGGAGGAAAAGAAGATCTACAAGATCCAAAGAGAAGGTGCCTAGTTTATCTGGACAGATAGACAAAAACAGTTGGAAAAAGATGTCTTCTGAAAAAGAAGACCAATGAGGGGAAACTAGCTCTATCGTGTATTAAAAGATATTTTGAATCTTTAGTAATTAAAATAGTGTGACATTGGTACATGAAGGGAGAAGGCAATGGCACCCCACTCCAGTACTCTTGCCTGGAAAATCCCATGGACAGAGGAGCCTGGTGGGCTGCAGTCTATGGGGTCACTAAGAGCCGGACACAACTGAGCGACTTCACTTTCACTTTTCACTTTGATGCATTGAAGAAGGAAATGGCAACCCACTCCAGTGTTCTTGCCTGGAGAATCCCAGGGACGGGGGAGCCTGGTGGGCTGCCGTCTATGGGGTTGCACAGAGTCGGACACAACTTAGCAGCAGCAGCAGCAGCAGTACATAAAGAAGCAAAACAGTGGCACAGAACAGAACATCTAAGAAACATACCAAAAACATTTGGGAATTTAGTACCATATTTCATAAATTCTAAGATATACACTTTCCCAAATTTTAACATCTCTGAAAACAGCCAACACCGTACAAAGGAATGGGACATCATAAAACGACCAGTATGTTTGATTTCAAGTCATATGGTGGGAAGACGAAAAAGTTCTGAAGGTAGATGGTGGTGATGGTTGTACAAAGCATGCAAATATACTTAGTGCCACTGAACTTTATATGGTTAAAGTTAAAAATGGTTAAAATGGGAAATTTTACTTAAAATGGTTAAAATGGTAAATTTTACATTATGTATATTTTACAAAAAAATAAACCCTCTAGGTCTGCAACAGAAAAATTTAGACTTTATTCTGGTATTCTAAGATAAAGCCATTTTATATTATATATATATAATATACATGTATATTTTTAAAAGACATATTGTATATGATATACGTGCACTTGAAAGCAGTAGGCACTTGAATTACCAGCAGTTGTTGAGTAAATGGTGTGATACAACTAGAGAGTCATCTGAAAATAAAAAGTGGGATCCAAAAATTATACTATAAACCAAAATAAACTCCAAGTATTAATAGATCAAAGATTTAAATAAAAATTTTAAAGAACCATGAAAGTCCTGGATGACAACAGGGAGAACACTTTTATAATCTTGGAGTAGGAAAAAACTTTTTAAATTTGACTTAGTAGTTCATAAAACATAAAAGAAGACTAATAAATTTAACCATATGAAAATCAAGAAGAAAAAAGGAAAAAGGCAAATGACAAGGAGAAAGAAATATGTTCAATTCATAATACAAACAAGTGATACTCTCCCTAATATATTAAGGATTCTTAGAAACTGATAAGGAAACACCTATAAACCAAGAATAAAGCAGACAAATTTCACAGAAATGGAAGTGTAAACGGCTCATAAGCATATAGAAAGTGCTTAACTTTAACCATAGTAAGAAAAATCTATAATACTGCATTTTATTGCATTGGATGGGTTAAAGTCCAAACATTTTATCAGTCAGATTAGCCAAAATTTGCACCGCCACCAGTAATGTATGAGTTTTCCACAATCCAAAAGTGTGTTCCCTCTGTTGGAAGGATTGTGGAAAACTCACATATTGCTGGTGGCAGTGCAAATTAGTATATAAACCCATATTTTTAAGGCAACAATCCTATTTCTAGAAACTTCTCCTATAGAAATATATGCACATATGCACAATGACATATATTCAAGCTTATTCATTGTATCAGTCAGTAAAAGATTGGAGACAAGCCAAATGTCGATTAAAGAGGGCATGCTAAGTTGCTTCAGTTGTCCAACTCTTTGCAACCCTGTGAACTGTAGCCAGCCAGGCTCTTCTGTCCATGGGATTCTCCAGGCAAGAATACTGGCGTGGGTTGCCATTTCCTTCTCCAGGGGATCTTCCCTGACCCAAGGATCGAACCCATGTTTCCTGCCTTGACAGGTGGATTCTTTACCATTGTACCACCTGGCACACTTCAGAGGAGCTCTCCAAATACAGGATGGTATCTCAGCATGACCTCTGATCTGATACATCCTGTGTCCTCAAGCTGAGTTCAAACTCAAGATTGGCTGCGGGGATGCCAGGATTTTGCCAGAGTCAGCCTGGACTCTAGTTTTCCTGTGGATTGTGTCTATACCAAACGTATGATATGGGAATAGGAGCAGAAACTTTGGGATCACAAAGACCTTGGTTTGAATCCCACCACTGACTAGCTGTGTGACCCTGGGCAAAATTAAAGTTCAACCTCCTTATCTGAAAAATGGCAATTTACAACCTAACAAGATTAAAAAACAACTCATTATTTTAGAATAATTGTTTGGAATAATTTATGAGTTAATATATAAAATTCATGAAATTTATATGATAATATATATGAAATTTAGAGCACAGAATCTGATAAAAAATGAACATTCAATCAAAATCAGATATTATCATTTGTAGAGATAAGCTATACAAATTTAGATGGAAAGCATCTGGCCAAGTTGAATGGCAGTGTATGGAACAGATCTAGAGAAAACTCTACTACTTTCATTTTTAGAGCTGGTATGTCACAAATTATACATGATTCTTCCCTTGATGTTTTTCAGTGGTTTTGATATAAGTGTTTTAGATCCTGATAAAAGCTCCTTTCCCGCTCACCTTAACCACTGATGTAACATACCTTGAGCCACTATTCTCCTAATTAAACTGCCAAAATAACGCTGTTTAAATTATTCAGAATCAGAGTGAAGGATTCTAATTTTATAGGGCAAATGGTGGACTTACATTTCAAAGTATTAAGCTGTTTTCTGGGCAAGCCCTGCCTCCTCTTCTTCCCCTACTCATTCCACTCAGGCCTTTTTCCTCTCCCCAGCCCTCATTAAAGCACAAAGCCTCAAAGAGACCACAGCAGTCTAATGCAGGTCAGCAATACTCACAGGCAGCAAACACAGCTGGTTTTTCTAATCTAAAAGACTATGCAAGATTGAGATGGAGGAAGAGGGAGAAGGTCATCAGAGGAGTAACTCACACTGGAAAGGTCTGTGAGGGGGAATTTGCAGAAGCAGATACCCACCAAGTGAGGGAAGACCGAAGAGACAGAAAAGGGACCTGGTGGCTCAAGCTTACTGGAGTGGAACTCTCTCACTGATCCTTTGCTTGAAGATAACCTGCTATCCAACAGTCTTTAACCCTTGTGGACCCACCAGAGGAAAAGGAACGTGGATCATTGTATAAAAATGGGGCAAGAAAAGAAAACCTGATCCCTTTAGCCTGTTGGAACTAAATAAACTGCTGAGAATTTCCTTATAAGCTGACTCAGTGATGGACTCGGTACTAATATTACATTGCTGGGTCTAGTCTAGAAAACTGTTAGTAAATGAATTGAGGGCAACCTGAGTTGTCCTGTAAATACAGCACCCCCAGACTAGAGCCAGGCATACCTTCCCCCTCCTAACCCAGACACCCTCCTCACCCGCCCTTTAATACAGACCTTTGATTTTTTTAGTGAATGTACTGTTCAGAAGGAGAGAAATAAATTTTATGTGGTGAAGGTATAGAGATATCTTCTAGCTGATAGCAGAACTAGGGCCTTAATAACTGATTTAAAATACTCAGTGGCATAAAATTTCAGGTCTGGAGAGGCCAGAATAGTCAGGGTTCTCATACATGTAAAGCAGAGACTTAAAACTCAGCAACAGTAGACAGATGACCACACCTCCATAACGGGTGGATAAGACAGGCAGGTGCTATCAGGGAACAGAAAAAGCCTCCTTTGCCGGAGCTCAGCCCTTCTCCAAAGGCCTTGGATATATGTGTCAGGATGAGAGTAAACAGGAACTCACTGATGGGGAACTGGTGCTTCTATTTCATTGACCAGCACCTGCAACAAACCATGAATTTCACTCTTTGTAGTGGACAGTATCACTTCGTGACTGGATCATTTGGTGAAGGAGAGACTTAATCTGCCTAGACTAGCTCCTTTGTTTTTGTTTAGTCGCTAAGTCATGTCTGACTCTGCAACCCCATGGACTGCAGCACGCCAGGCCTCCCTGTCCTTCACTATACCCTGGAGCTTGCGCAAACTCATGTCCATTGAGTTGGTGATGCCACCCAACCATCTCATCCTCTGTCATCCCCTTCTCTTCCTGCCTTCAATCTTTCCCAGCATCAGGGTCTTTTCCAATGAGTTGGCTCTTCACATCAGGGGGCCAAAGTATCAGAGCGTCAACTTCAGCATTGGTTCTTCCAATGAATAGTTAGGGTTGATTTCCTTTAGGATTGACAGGTTTGATCTCCGTGCTGTCCAAGGGACTCTCAAGAATCTTCACTAACACCACAATTCAAAAGCATCAGTTTTCCTCACAGCCCTCCCATCAGGAAGCTTGCACAAGTCTCTTATCCTCATGCATCAGAGGGCAGAGAGAAGAAGCAAGAACTACAACCCCACGGCCTCACGAATGAAAACCACAATCACAGAAAACTAACCAAAATGATCACATAAATCACAGCCTTGTGTAATTCAATGAAGCTATGAGCCATGCCATGCAGGGCCACCCAACACAATGGGTCGTGGCGGGGATTTCTGACAAAACAGTGGTCTACTGGGAAAGGGAAAGGCAAACCACTTCAGTATTCTTGCCTTGAGAACCTCATGAACAGTATGAAAAGGCAAAAAGACTAGCTTCTTTAGACCTGAAATTAAAGATGTCAAGTTCAAATGTGATATATGTATCTGCTCCAAGAGCTTACCTGGAGACTCTTTGAAGCCACATATATACTAACACCAGGACACATAATGAATTTGAGGGATCCGATCACTTTGAGATCTGCCAATAGGATTCAGAAGGCAGCACTCTGCTGAGGACTTTCTGAAATTCATTCAGATAGGGCTGTGACCATAAGGTTGCCTGTGGTGGGAAGTACTTGGCAGGAGTCCATAAATTGAAAACCTTTGCCAACCACTTCCACATGAACCTTCATGTATTGGGATTTATCCAAATCCTGCAAAATATACTGGGACACTCTCCCTGAGGGAAAGGAGTGTAAAGTCAGCATCTGGCTTTCCCAGGGCATGCCTGTCACCCCAGAAGGGCTATATGGTTCTCCCTTTCTCTTTTGATATTTGGGAGGCCCTGGGCTCCCTACTGATCTCTGATTTAGAAGTCAGACATCAGATCTGCAAGAACAGATCTGGCTAGCTGCAGACCCTGCTCAGGGACACATAAACTGAAATGACCTGTAGGAAGGTACAAGCAGAGAGAAGGAGGTCTGTAATGGAAATTGGGCAGCAGGGTGAGAACAAAACTGACCTACCTGAAGCTGGGGTAAGGCGATCAGAAATTTTAAGTGTATTAAAATGTGAGAAAGACTATAAAGTGATCATTTGTTTGTTTAAACCAGGTTTTTCAACCTCAGCTTTATTGACATTTTTGCCAAACAAGTTATGGGGAGTTGTCCTGAGCAAATGCAGGATTCTCAGCATCAACCCTGGCCTCCACTCACCAAATGCCAAGAACACTCCTTCTCTAGCTGCGACAATCAAAAAGGTTTCTAGAAGTTACCAAATGTCCCCTAGCATGTAAAGCCATCCATAGTTGAGAACAACTGAGTGAACTCCGGGAGCTGGTGATGGACAGGGAGGCCTGGCGTGCTGCGATTCATGGGGTCACAAAGAGTCGGACACAACTGAGCAACTGAACTGAACTGACTGACCAATATTTTTTCATTGAAATAAAATGCTTCAGAGTAATCACTTCAGTAATTATATCATTTCAGTGGTACTGCTGTTCAAAGCAGTTTTTGAGCTTTTCTTTACAAATCAACATCAGAGTTTTTCAGAATTTCATTTAATTGGCTCTAAGGGAGAAAAGTCTTTGTCTACTGCTTTAAAAATCATGCCCAGAACTAATCAAAAGTTAAGAATAGTTTCAAAAGTCAGTGGATCAAGCTGAGCTATGTCTTGATAAGTGGAGTTGGAATTGGGGAAGTAGAGGTGGGATTAATCATAATTTACTAACATTTTCAACTTATAGTTTGTAAACTGCAAAGGAACAAATCCAGAAATGTTTAGGGCTATGGTAATATTAGTGGAATATATGTATAGTAGTCTGAGGTGACTATGTGGGATGTGTGTTTTCCAGCATGTATTTTTTTAAGATTTATTTGTTTATTTATTTTTGCCCATGTTAGGTCTTTGGTGCTGCACGTGGGCTTTCTCTAGCTGCAGCAAGCGAGGGCTACTCTTTGTTGTGGTGCCCGGGCTCCGCATGGCAACGGCTTCTCTTGTTGCAGAGCATGGGCTCTAGGTGCGTACGCTTCAGCAGTTGTAGCACACAGGCTCAGCAGTTGTGGCTCACGGGCTCAGCAGTTGTGGCACACGGGCTTACTTGCTCCATGGCATGTGGGAACTTCCTGGACCAGGGATCAAACCCTTGTGCCCTGCATGGGGGAATCCCAGATTCTGAACCACTGGACCACCAGGAAAGCCCTCAGCGTATTATTTTAAATCCTTTTTTCCCTTCGTCATCTATTATGACTTCAAATTTAAATAAAGTAAGTCGAGAATGTGAACAGACTCAGTGAAAAATTATTTCAAAGGATAGATTTTCAATTTTGCTAATTACCATATACTTGTGTGTACTGCGATTATACGTATATACACATAAACACACACAGAGCAGAAGCGAAAAGTACATCATACTCCTTACACTTACCATACAGGGTTTTGTGTTTTATTTTTATGTTTCATATATACATTTGTGTTTCTCTTGGCATTTCCTTAATCAGCTAGATTATGCAAATCACCTTGGGAATGAAACACAACAGAGAAGGCAAAAAACCAGAAAGATTTATCCTAGATTCTGAGTTATAAAAGCTTAGTTACATAGCCATACAGAAGAACTCAAGGGCCTAGACAAGAGATCTGGAAGGAAACCTTGGGAGTTTCCATGCCTCCTAGCACAGAAGAGCATGCTTCAGGCTTGGGAAAGGGGAGAGTCAGAGGGAAGGCAACTCGTGCTGATCTCAGAGAAAAGGGCAATAAGCCCTGGTGAGGTGCCAAGTAGGATTAAGGAAACAGAGAGGAGAGGGATCAGGCTCAGCTGCCTGGGTAGAGGGGGAACAGGTGGCTGATATGGCCTTAGGCAGCCATGGAGAGTGTCTCCCATGAGGTGAAAGGGCAGCATAAAGTCTCCTGAGTGCCCTCAGTGGACGTGGCTGTGTTGCAGAAGAGCTGCAGAAAATGACGGAGCCGTGTAGCTAGCAACAACGCAGACCTACACGGACCGGTGCTCAAAGACCTGAAGGACCCTGGACATCTCAGGGGATGGCCGTGCAGACAGAGGACATGGAGACCAAAGGACTCCTTCTTCCCACTCACTTGATCCACAAGCTTTCTGTAACTTGCTGAGAGATTTTGTTCTTACATGGCTGACTTTGTCAAAAGAGGTTTGAAACCATTTACGTATGGGATCAGACAGTACAAACTTCCTCTCTCCTCTACTCCTAAAAGTAGCGGTTGCCAGACCTGGTTGATTGCTAATCACCTAGAGAAAGATTAGTATGTCTGGGGAGACACTGATGATGGGCCAGGTTTGGGAACAACTTTTTCCTTTTATTTCTTTCTAATTGAAAGATAATTGCTTTATACTATTGTGTTGGTTTCTTCCATACATCAACATGAATCAGCCATAGATATACATATCTCCCTTTCTCTTGAATCTCCCTCCCACTGAGAACTTCTTTTTTTTTTAAGAGTTTCTTCTTTATACTGCACAACTGTTCTCTGACATGACAATATCCACAGTATGAGAAATACACATGATTCATGATAAAAGATTCAATAATGCGTGTCACTTGGATATGATAATATATCTGGGTCAAGAACGGGAAGAACAGGAGGTGCAATCAACAACGGAAACAATTTCTCTGATGATCCAAATAATTGCAACAGATATGAAATCTGCAGCATCTTGGAGTCAGCATATACACCCAAAATGTAAAGTATTTAAACTGTGTCAAGGGTGAAATAAGTTTCTTAAGCATTTGTGAAAAGAGAAATTATTGCTACATCTTAGGTCTTAGTAACTTACAGAAAATTAGAATATAAGCCTTGTCTTTTAGGCAAACAAAAGTGATCAACACAAATATCAAACAAAGATACTAAGCACCTAATTTCTGTTTTTCAAATGGGAATGTTATAGTATCAAGGATCATGCTTTCATTTGGAAATAACAGAACACAACTTGAAGTGCTAAGCAGTAAGAGCTGTTACACAGAAACATAGAAAAAGAAGTCCAAAGGTAGGAAAATTTCTTCCGAGTTAGTTCATTTCTACTTTGTCATTTTTGTGGAAAAAGATGGTGATCGTCATTCCAAATATCACATTCTCATACACCTTCTTCCAGAGTAGTAGAAGAGTCTTTTCTTTGTGTCTCTTTTTAAGAGATTTAAAACCTTTTCCAATACTCTCAGAGGCCCCTTAAACACCTCCTCCCACAACTGTATCACATTTCCATATTTAAATGAAGCACTGAAAAAGGTTTGGGCATGTAGTGGTTTCTAAAGGGTAATTGATATTGTGTTTATCCCCACCCTGCACATTTGGGGAAGCACATGGCTGTCTCCTGTGAAACCTGTATGCAGGTCAAGAAGCAAAAGTCAGAACCAGAAATGGAACAATGCACTGGTTCCAAATCGGGAAAAGAGTATGGCAAGGCTGTATAGTGTCATCCTGTTTATTTAACTTATATGTAGAGTGAAAGTGAAACGGCTTAGTCGCGTCCGACTCTTTGCGACCCCATGGACTGTAGCCCACCAGGCTCCTTTGTCCATAGAATTCTCCAGGCAAGAGTCCTGGAGTGGGTTGCCATTTCTTCCTCCAGGGGATATTCCCGACCCAGGGATTGAACCCGGGTCTCCCACATTGCAGTCAGACACTTTACCATCTGAGCCACCAGGGAAGCCCATTGAATGAAGTGAGTGAAGTTGCTCAGTCGTGTCCAACTCTAGGCTCCTCCGTCCATTGGATTCTCCAGGCAAGAATACTGGAGTGGGTTGCCATTTCCTTCTCTAGGAAATGTAGAGTATATCATGTGAAATGCTGGGCTGGATGAATCCCAAGCTGGAATCAAGATTGCTGGGAGAAGTATCATCAACCTCAGATATACAGATGACACCACTCTAATAGTAGAGAGTGAAGAGGAACTAAGGAGCCTCTTGACGAGGGGGAAAGAGGAAAGTGAAAAAGTTGGCTTAAAACTCAATATTCAAAACACTTAGATCATGGCATCTGGTCTCATCGCTTGATGGCAAATTGATGGGGAAAAAGTGGAAGCAGTGACAGATTTTATTTTCTTGGGCTCTAAAATCACCCTGAGTGGTGACTGTAGCCATGAAATTAAGATGCTTGCTACTTGGAAGGAAAACTATGACAAACCTAGACAGCTTATTAAAAAGCAAAGACATCACTTTGCCAACAAAGGTCTGTATAGTTAAAGCTATGATTTTTCCAGTAGTCATGAATGGATGTGAGAGTTGGACCATAAAGAAGGCTGAATACCAAAGAATTGATGCCTTTCAGTTATGGTGCTGGAGAAGACTCAAGAGTCCCTAGGACAGAAAGTAGATCAAACCAGTCAATTCTAAAGGAAATCAACCCTGAATAATCATTGGAAGGACTGATGCTGAAGCTGAAGCTCCAGTACTGTGGCCACCTGATGTGAAGAGTTGACTCACTGGAAAAGACTCTGATGCTGGGAAAGATTGAGGGAAGGAGAAGAGGGGGCAACAGAGGATGAGATGGTTGGAAAGGACAGGGAAGCCTGGCGTGCTGCAGTTCATGGCATCGCAGAGAGTTGGACATGACTTAGTGACTGAACAGCAATGGATTGAGGGTGGAAGGATGAGTCTGAAAAAGGCAGAAGACTTGATAACCCACAAGGAAGAAAGAGGGGTTGGCTTTGAGAAACAATGTCTGCTTAAATTGTGATTTGAAGAGATCACTCTTCAGTGGCATTTCAAATAGGAACCAAAGCTCCAACAGGGAGCCTACCCATCTAAGTGCTCTCTGCTCATCCTGGTGATGGGTGTTCAGGATAGACTAATCTTGAGTTTTTGTTTGTTTAAAAAACATGATTGATAAGTTAAGCATGTTTTGCAATACCATATAAGACTTTCTAGTGACCCTTACATGTCTGCTATTTAGGACTATCTTGTGCCAGTCTCTGATGATTCAGATAACACACTATAAATCCATAAATATAGACAGTACAGAGCTGGACACACACTTGTAATTGTTATGATCACAAAGAGTCAAATACAACTGAGTGATAACACTTTATATATTATTATTTAGCTGAATCCATTGTGGAATTATCCACATTATATGCAGTCCTACAGCACAGCATAATAACCAGTACTGATATCTGCCTCTGGTGCATTGGGACAGCCAGGTCGGTTTTCACGGGGGGTCTTCTGTCTGGTGGACTGGACACTCATGCCCCACTGCTGTCCATTATTTTGCTTCTCACTCCTGCTTGTACCTGTACCTCTATGTTAGGTAGTTACCACACTACATTTTATCTGTAGACACATCTTGCATCACTTAAAACTCTAGTAAGTTCTTGTGGAGTAATAAGAGGGGTGTCATGTACAAATGTACATCTCACACAGAACTACACCAGGGGAGGGAAGGCAAGAAATAAATGTCCATGGTATGAATCAATCAAGTAATGATCAGAGCTAATGTTGACACTTTGTTGCACTGACTAGCAGGAAGGTCCAATGTTCTCAACTTCAAATTAAGTTAAAGTATAAGGAAATGAGGCATGTTTATCTGTAAATAATTCATTGACAAGGTCAACTTCTCAGTTACTTGCAGTTTAATTGGATTTACTTGTGCCTTTTGCCTTTTTCTGAGATGTTATACTTGATCTCTCAAAAGATTTCCTTTAATGGGATTTGATTCTGAAAAACTTGAGGAGTGTTATTTTCATTAAAGGTCAATTGTACTTTTTTTCTCTATTTAACTCTAGAAATAAAATTATTTGTATTTCACTCATTTGAATTGTGACCATTTAATGAAATTCTCATGGCTTAAAGGAAGACATGAACATTTAAGTTAGAGTATAACATATATATATATTCTATATTTATATTATATATGTTTAAAAATATTATATAATTCTATATACATATATATATTATATAAAACTATATAGTGGAAGTGAGAAATAGATTTAAGGGACTAGATCTGATAGAGTGCCTGATGAACTATGGACAGAGGTTCGTGACACTGTACAGGAGACAGGGATCAAGACCATCCCCATGGAAAAGAAATGCAAAAAAGCAAAATGGCTGTCTGAGGAGGCCTTACAAACAGCTGTGAAAAGACGGGAAGCGAAAAGCAAAGGAGAAAAGGAAAGATATAAGCGTCTGAATGCAGAGTTCCAAAGAATAGCAAGAAGAGATAAGAAAGCCTTCCTCAGTGATCAATGCAAAGAAATAGAGGAAAACAACAGAATGGGGAAGACTAGAGATCTCTTCAAGAAAATTAGAGATACCAAGGGAACATTTCATGCAAAGATGGGCTCAATAAAGGACAGAAATGGTATGGACCTAACAGAAGCAGAAGATATTAAGAAGAGGTGGCAAGAATACACAGAAGAACTGTACAAAAAAGATGTTCACGACCCAGATAATCACGATGGTGTGATCACTGACCTAGAGCCAGAGATCCTGAAATGTGAAGTCAAGTGGGCCTTAGGAAGCATCACTACAAACAAAGCTAGTGGAGGTGATGGGATTCCAGTTGAGCTATTTCAAATCCTGAAAGATGATGCTGTGAAAGTACTGCATTCAATATGTCAGCAAATTTGGAAAACTCAGCAGTGGCCACAGGACTGGAAAAGGTCAGTTTTCATCCCAATCCCAAAGAAAGGCAATGCCAAAGAATGCTCAAGAGAAGAAGAAGAAAAGTCGCTCAGTCTTGTCTGACTCTTTGCGACCCCATCGACTGTAGCCCACCAGGCTCCTCGGTCCATTGGATTTTCCAGGCATGAATACTGGAGTGGGTTGCCATTTCCTTCTCCATACTACCGCACAATTGCACTCATCTCACATGCTAGTAAACTAATGCTCAAAATTCTCCAAGCCAGGCTTCAGCAATACATGAACCATGAACTTCCAGATGTCCAGCTGGTTTTAAAAAAGGCAGAGGAACCAGAGATCAAATTGCCAGCATCCGATGGATCATCGAAAAAGCAAGAGAGTTCCAGAAAAACATCTATTTCTGCTTTATTGACTATGCCAAAGCCTTTGACTGTGTGGATCATAATAAACTGTGGAAAATTCTGAAAGAGATGGGAATACCAGATCACCTGACCTGCCTCTTGCGAAACCGATATGCAGGTCAGGAAGCAACAATTAGAACTGGACATGGAACAACAGACTGGTTCCAAATAGGAAAAGGAGTACATCAAGGCTATATATTGTCACCCTGCTTATTTAACTTGTGTGCAGAGTACATCTTGAGAAACACTGGCCTGGAGGAAGCACAAGCAGGAATCAAGATTGCCGGGAGAAAGATCAATAACCTCAGATATGCAGATGACACCACCCTCATGGCAGAAAGTGAAGAGGAACTAAAAGGCCTCTTGATGAAAGTGAAAGAGGAGTGAAAAAGTTGGCTTAAAGCTCAACATTCAGAAAACTAAGATCACGGCATCTGGTCCCAACATTTCATGGCAGATAGATGGGGAAACAGTGGAAACATTGCCTGACTTTATTTTTCTGGGCTATAAAATCACTGCAGATGGTGACTGCAGCCATGAAATTAAAAGACGCTTACTCCTTGGAAGGAAAGTTATGACCAACCTAGACAGCATATTAAAAAGCAGAGCCATTACTTGCCAATAAAGGTCTGTCTAGTCAGGATATGGTTTTTCCAGTGGTCATGTGTGGATGTGAGAGTTGGACTATAAAGAAAGCTGAGCACTGAAGAATTGATGCTTTTGAACTGTGGTGTTGGAGAAGACTCTTGAGAGTCCCTTGGACTGCAGGGAGATCCAACCAGTCCACCCTAAAGGAGATCAGTCCTGGGTGTTCATTGGAAGGACTGATGTTGAAGCTGAAACTCCAATACTTTGGCCACTTCATACGAAGAGCTGACTCATTGAAAAAGACCCTGATGCTGGGAAAGATTGAGGGCAGGAGGAGAAGGGGACGACAGAGGATGAGATGGTTGGATGGCATCATCGACTCGATGGACATGGGTTTGGGTGGACTCCGGGAGTTGGTGATGGACAGGGAAGCCTGGCGTGCTGCAGTTCATGGGGTCGCAAAGAGTCAGACACAACTGAGAGATGAACTGAACTGAAGAATATTATTATTTGGGCTTCCCAGATGGCTCAGTGGTAAAGAACACCTACAGTGCAGGAATGCAGGTTCGATCCCTGTGTCGGGAAGATCCCCTGGAGAGGGAAATAGCAGCCCACTCCAGTATTCTTGCCTGGGAAATCCCATGTAGCCTGGCGGGCTACAGTCCATGGGGCTGCACACAACTGAGCAACTAAACAATAATAATGTTATGTATTGTATAGTATGTATATTTAGTATATACAGTATTTTTAGTATATATACAGTATGCTAAATTAGCTTTAGCTAATTCTGAGGTGGAGAGTTTGTGATTCCTCCAAATAAAATTTAGGAATATAACCTTGACTCATTAAGATCAAGTGTGTTGATCTTACATCTCAGTCAAACCTCATTCATGGGGTTCTTGGAAGGCTGAGGACAGTAACAATGCAGTCTCTTTTCATTAGTCTGTAAAATCCCTTCCCAGTCATGACTGTCATCCTACCCTTCGAACGACTGTAGCTCTCCTTTGCTCTCTTTGGAGAATGCTTCTCTGTTTAATTAATCTCAGTGTTAATCTAACACAAGTTCTAGAAAAAAGGAAAAATGAGAGATATAAACAATAAAAACTTGAAAGGGAAGAGCACAGAGTAGCAAAACGAGCCTTGCCAGTAAATTTGACAATAGAGCCAAACTTATTATTTGGCGTACATTTAATTTTCATCATGAGACATGTGTTGTGATAGGGAAAAGTTTAACTGGTTGAAGCCTCTGTTGGTAAATCAATAACCACAGCAACAAGCCCCTGGCCATGCTGGAGCATAAGGCAAATGGAAAAAATAAGGGCTGGGCATATGATAAGAGAGAGGAACTGTTCCTGAATAGATCTGACATACTGTAATTCATCACGGTGAAGATTCTAGATCCTACTGTCTCTAAAGGGTGCTTCATGGACTAAAGGGTGTGACTGTCCTCAGTTAACTGTCTCTCTTGCTTAAAGGTGTCCTCACTCACAGGTGCAATTCAAAAAGGCTTTTCATGAGTCCTTATCTATATGCATTTCCCTGCCATCCCACAATTATGGCTTCTTCCTGAAGGCAATGGCACCCCACTCCAGTACTCTTGCCTGGAAAATCCCATGGATGGAGGAGCCTGGTAGGCTGCAGTACATGGGGTCACTAAGAGTCAGACACGACTGAGTGACTTCACTTTCACTTTTCACTTTCATGCATTGGAGAAGGAAATGGCAACCCACTCCAGTGTTCTTGCCTGGAGAATCCCAGGGATGGGGGAGCCTGGTGGGCTGCCGTCTATGGGGTCGCACAGAGTCGGACACGACTGAAGTGACTTAGCAGCAGCAGCAGCTTGAAACCCTGACCTTGGTTTTCAGAACACAGCACTTTTCCAACCGGCCTCATGCCTTTCTACCAGTCAGTTTTTTTGCAATTAAAAAGCTGCTTTTATTAAAGTGTTTAAAACCGGTGCTTCTGAAAAGAATGCCGTTTTAACAACGAGTTAATAAAAGCAAGCAAATCTAGCAATGGGTTGGTTAAAGCTTAAGCAGAAAATCCCAAGGAAGAAGCAAAACCACAAATGACAATCAACTATCTCACCAGACCTCAGTGGTTTTTGCTCAAAAACTGAAGAAGTGTTAACAGATTCTGGGAGTAGATTTGCAGGGAGATTTTATGAAGAAAGAAAGGGAGCTGACCCAGCTTACCACTAGCAGTACAATTAGGTGTATCTGAAATCAACCGTTGCTTCTATTTCTTGAGGTACAGGAGTAGGGTAAGCTGCTACCCATGTTATCCAAGAGAATAACATTCCCCACTTATCAAGGGCTCTGGGTCAAGTCCTATGCTAGGGATCTCACTCACATTATCTATTCAATACTTAACCCTCATATCAACTCTAGGGAAAGGATATTATCTAAATGGGGAGGCAGAGCGTGAGACTGTTAGAAAGCATCACCGACTCAATGGTGAAGTCAATTCGCCAAATTGAAGCAAATTCGTCAATCAACGACGAACTTAAGCAAACTCCAGGAGATAGTGGAGGACAGAGAAACTTGGAGGGCTACAGTCCACAGGGTCACAAAGAGTTGGACGTGACTTAGGAACTGAACAACAACAACAATCTTAATGTCACAGATAAGGAAACTGAAGCTTAAGAGACTTGTCCCTAATCACACAGTTACTATGTCACAGAGCAGGTTTTCAAAGTTCAACAGGACTCTGGTCCGTGCCTATTCACCGCAGCACACAGCTTTCCAGTGTGGTAAGAGACACAAGATGTCAAAACAAACTTAGCCGGTCAACCAACATTTACTAAGACCATAAGCAGGTCCAGGATTATCCTGGGGATTCGGAAGTGGACCAGAGAACCACTTTATAGCCACTAGGATGGTGATCATCAAAAAGACAGACAATAACCAGGGAAGAAGAGGAACAATCATACATTGTTACTGGAATTGTAAAATGGTGCAGCCACCGTGGGAAAAAGTTTAGCAGTTCATCAAAATATAGGTATACCTTGTCTCATCATCATATATTCTATTCGCTTCACAGATACTGTGTTTTTCACAAAAAGCAGTTTTGTGGCAATCTCGCATTAAGCAAGTCTGTTGGCGCCATTTTTCCAACAGTGTTGATCCACCTTGTGTTTCTATGCCACTTTTGGCAATTCTTGCAATATTTCAAACTTTTGCATTTTATTATCGTATTTTTTTACAGTGATCTGAGATCAGTGATCTTTGATGTTACCTAATTTTGATATAGACTGGAAAAAAAATATTCATGTGCCTTATCTCCATACTCACTTTATTGGGGTGGTCTGGATCCAAACGTTTGATATCTCCAAGGTATGTATGCCTGCAGGTTGTGATAGTTCTGTTTAAATTAGTGAAGGTGATGTAAAACTGAATGCAAACTGAACAACAGAGGTCCCCTCAAAGTCTCAACAACACAGTTGGTAAAGCATTCACTAGGTTTCCCTGCCCTACAGAGAAGGGTGTGCTGAATGAAGGATTTAAAAGAAAGAATCATCTCTAGAGAGGAGAATGGAATCGGACATATTTACTTTGATTTTAACAAACAATCTTCTCACATAGACCTGGATCTCCTGAGCAGGATTATCCACTTGCACATTTACTCAATATTGGTTTTGTCTATATATATGACCAATTTTAAATGAATGACTTGGAATTCTAGTTTAGGAACCAGTTTCTTGGGTATGGCTAGCTTTGGGTATGGCTCACTAGACCCTAAGAATATACTCCCCGCTACCAAACACATGAAATGACTTCTGTATCTAGATATCGAAATTAGCCAGTGTGAGGACCATCCACAGAGACCTCACACAGACACAACTTCCAAGACATCTGGGCCATTCTGGAAGTTCTCATCATCTGGAAGACCTTGCTTTGCTACTGTGATAATTCTTAACAGTAAAAGGAAACTTCAGAGCTAGAGACTCACCTGCTTTACTTCACCTTAAACCTCTATCCCATGAAAAGCATCTCAAGCACTACACTGCAACTAACAGAAATTTTAAGTGGACCATATAGGGTGTGTGAATTGATAACTTTGAACTCAAAGCACATAGAGAATTTTAAGTGGCAGCCTTTAAAAAGTTGGCTTGAAACTCCAACATTAAAAAACTAAGATCAAGGCATCCGGTCCCAGCACTTCATGGCAAATAGAAGGGGAAAAAGTGGAAGCAGTGACAGATTTCCTTTTCTTGGGCTCCAGAATCACTGCGGATGGTGACTGCAGCCATGAAATTAAAAGAGCCTTGCTTCTTGGATGGAAAGCTCTGACAAACCTGTACCGTGCCAAGTCGCTTCAGTCGTGTCCGACTCTGTGCGACCCTATGAACTATGGCCCACCAGGCTCTTCTGTTCACGGGATTCTCCAGGCAAGAATACTGGAATGAATTACTATTTCCTCCTCCAGGGATCTTCCCAACCCAGAGATCAAACCTGTGTGTCTTAAGTCTAACCGGTATTGGCAGGCAGGTTCTTTACCACTTGTGCCACCTGCAAAGCCAACGTATTAAAAAGCAAAGACATCACTTTGCCAACAAAGGCCCATATAGTCAAAGCTATGGTTTTTCCAGTAGTCATATACAGATGTGAGAGTTGGACCATAAAGAGGACTGAATGCCAAAGAATTGATGCTTTCAAACAGTGGTGCCGGAAAAGACTCTTGAGAGTCCCTTGGACTGCAAGGAGATCCAATCAGTCAATCCTAAAGGAAACCCACCCTCAATATTCATCGGAAGGACTGTTGCTGAAGCTGAAGCTTCAATATTTTGGCCACCTGATTCAAAGAGTCAACTCATTGGAAAAGATCCTGAACCTGGGCAAGACTGAAGGCAAAAGGAAAAGAGGACAGCAGAGGATGAGATGGCTAGACAGCATCACTGACTCAATGGACATGAATGTGATTAAACTCCAGGAGATAGTGGAGGGCATAGGAGATGGGTGTGTTACAGTCCATGAGGCTCCAATGAGTCAGACACAACTTAGCGACTGAACAACTTTAAATATATCCTAGCAAGCTAATGTAACGAACTGAAATCAAGACTGCTATTATATTACACAATAATCAGCCTACGGGACTTCCCCTAACAGATGTGATTTTAATTGGATTAAAGAATTTCTAGCATGTTTTCCCTTTATATAACCCACATAAAAATACTTGTCATTCTTTAAATGCTTTTGTTCACTCTCTCCTATATAGGCACATCAAACTATGGAAAACAAGTAGCAAGGTTAAAAAACATGTATCTTGAATCACAGAACTGGAAAATAATTTAAGAATTATCTAAATCTATTCCTTAAATTCAGATAACTCAATAAGCAGATGAGTATTTTGTTTTTCCTTTAGGAAAACCAGAGTGATACCAGAAAAACCTTGGAAAAGTTATCTGTCTTTGCTTAGCCTTTTCATTGGAAAGCAAGAACTAAAAATGGTGATTTAGGTTTGCTAAGGCAAAAGGGAACAATGGAGTTATGTTGCAGCCTAGAAGTGATGTCAGTTTTTATCTTAGACTGATGGAGTAAAGAGACATCTCCGGCAGGCCTGAGGCATGTCCTAGCACAGTGTGGGATCATGCTAATAACAAGGCCAGAACATGTCTGTGCTCTGCCCACTTGTTCTAGACCTGGATCTGGGCAATTTTAATCTTTCTAAGTCTCTATTTCCTATCTACAACATGGAGATAATATACATCCCTCAGAAAGGTTTTGTGAGATTAATTGTGTGGTTCACCTTAATTACTACTTATTCTAAAGGCCTTACTTTAACAGATTGGGATCAATAAGCTAAGATGAACTCCTGGAGGCCAAGGAGTGAATTATTTACCTGTATCCTAGCACACCCACAACAGTACAAAGTTAATTCTAGACCAACAGGCCAAATTATACCAAAATAATTTTGAAACAAGGTCAACTCTGGTCATCTCAACATGTAGCTCATGGGAAATATACACTGAGAGTTTAGTGTCTCTTCATGTTATGATACTTCCTTACTTATTTATTTGCTTCACAGCTTGTGGGATCTTAGTTCCTCAACAAGGAATTGAATCTGGACCCTCGGCAAGGAAAGCCTGGAGTCCTAAGCACTGGCATGCATGCATGCTAAGTCACTTCAGCCATGTCAAACTCTTTGCGATCCCACCAGGCTCCTCTGTCCATGGGATTCTCCAGGCAAGAATACTGCAGTGAGTTGCCATGCCTTCCTCCAGGGAATCTTCCCAACCCAGGGATTGAACCTGCATCTCTTATGTCTCCTGCATTTACAGGCAGATTCTTTACCACTAGCGCCACCTGGGAAGCCCCTTAGCCACTGGATGGTCAGGGAATTCCCTGGTTGTGATACTTTAAATATTTGAAAAAATTAACCAGTATATGCAGGAATTTAGCATATGATTGACAGATACATTTTTTTAATTTTAATTTTAATTTTTGGCTGTGCTGGGTCTTCGTTGCTGCACGGGCTTTCCTCTAGATGCCGCGAGCAGGGGCTACTCTCTAGATATGGTGTGTTGGCTTCTCATTGCGGTGGCTTCACTCGTTGTAAAGCATAGGCTCAATAATTGTGTTGCAGAAGCTCAGCAGTTGCGGCTTCCAGTCTCTAGAGCATAGGCACAACACTTGTGGTGCACAAGTTGCTCCAAGTCATGTGGGATCTTCCCGGACCAAGGATCGAACCTGTGTCTCCTGCAATGTCAGGCAGACTCTTTACCACTGAGCCACCTGGGAAGTCCCTATGCATTTTCAATTATTGGGGAAAATATAGATGACAGTAAATAATGTTAGACAAATGGGTTACCAATTGGAAAGAAATTGGAATCCACATCTCATACCAAAATAAACTTCAGAGAAATAAAAAATTTAAACATTTAAAAAATGAAACTGCTTTTTCCGGCGGTGACGACCTCCTCACGAGAACATGCCTCTCGCAAAGGATCTTCTTCATCCCTCTCCAGAAGAGGAGAAGACGAAACACAAGAAGAAGCGCCTGGTGCAGAGCCCCAGTTACTATTTCATGGATGTAAAATGCCCAGGATGCTATAAAATCACCACCGTCTTTCGCCATGCACAAACAGTAGTCTTGTGTGTTGGCTGCTCTACTGTCCACTGCCGGCCTACAGGAGGAAAGGCAAGGCTTACAGAAGGATGCTCTTTCAGACGGAAGCAGCACTAAAAGTACCCTGTATCAAGATGAATGGGAAACCATCCCCATAAGCACGTTTTGCATACAAAAAAATAAAAGAAACTATAAAAATTCCTGGTGACTGGGGGGAACCGAGTGAAGGACCTTTCCATACTAATTTTGCAACTACCTATGATTCTATAACTATTTCAAAATAAAAAGTTTAAAAAACATTTTGTGAAATCTGAGATAATTCTTTCATAATTCTGAAATGAGGAATGGTCTTTCCAACCACAACACAAAGTCAAGAAGTCAGACATGTCCAGTTTGTAAACATGTGAAGCCCACCTAAAATTAAATGTGTGTGTGTGTCAAAAGCCTAAGTTATACAAAATCAAAAGACATGTCAAACAAGGACTTCCCTGCTGGTCCAGTGGCTAAGACTACACACTCCCAGTGCAGGGGGCCCAATTTCCATTCCTGGTCAGGGAACTAGATCCCACAGGCTGCAACTGACTAAAGACTCTGCATGCCACAGCAACAACAACAAATCCTACCTGCCACAACTAAGATCTGTCACAGTCAAATAAATAAATATGAGGAGGGAAAGAAAAGACAAGTCAAACAGAAAGAAAAATAGATGCAGCTTATCTCCCAAATGGCTAGTTTCCTTAATACATAAAGGTTGCCAGCAAATTAATAAGAAAAAAGCCAACAACCCAACAGAGAAATGGATAAGAAATGTGGATAGTTTATAGAAAAAGAAATAGAAATGTTAATAACTCTAAAATATATGCAAAAAAGATGTCCACACTTACTCAGCAATCTGATGTTCAAATTTAAAGTGAAATGCCATTTTTATTTATCAAATTGGTAAAGACCATAAAGTTTCATAACACACTGTGCTGACCAAGATATAGTGAAATAAACACCCTTGTATACTGCTGGTAGGAATCTGAGCTGGTACAACCTCTGTGGGAGTGATTTGGCAATTGTTGCAATGCAATATTCCAGGTGTTATGTATTTAACACTGTGAAAGGTACACGTAGAAGATTTTTCACAATTTTTAATAGCAAAAGAAGTGGAAACTAACTAAATGTCTGCCAATATGAGACCTGTTAAAAATTAGCATATTCATATCAGGAAATACTATGTAGATATAAGAAGGAATGAAGTACCTTTAAGCTTCAATGAAATAATCACTTAAAAATAAAATTATTACCATGTACAACATAAATACTTCCTTGTCTCTGGAAAAATTGGTAAGAAATTGGTAACAATGGTTATTCATTTTAATAAAGTTAAAAATTAAAACAGCAATAATATACATTTATTAATGTTTCCTATATTTTATGGCCATACATAAAAGGGAATGACCCAAGCAGTAATGATCATAATCACACAAATTTACTGAATCCTTGGTATAAGATATGAAGCTAAAGCATGTTAAAAAAAGATTATTCACTAAAGCAGGTAAGAAAACTTATTAAGACAAGCCAAACTCACCAGTACATGGTATGAACTAATGAAAATTTGATGTAGACATCAATATACTGAAAACAAGCTAACAGAAATCAGGAGCCATTTATCTTTGTAGTTCACTCACTCCTGCATTTTCCAACCTAGGATAGACTCTTATAACAAAGCAGGTACTCAAATGTTTATGAATGACAGGTTGAAAGGATGACTGGATGGGATGGATGGATGGGACAGATAAAAAGACAGATGACTGGAAGGAATAGTAGACACTGAAGGACTGTCATCTCCCTCAGCTCCCATTTCCCTCTGACCTGGGCCAGCCTCAATCTCATTGTCCTCCCCTGTACAAATGGGATATGCTGGAATTAATAAATAATTAAGAAACATGATCGTAATCACCACACAACTTGGTGGATAATTACTAATAGGGTTAGTACTGTTACCACCTCCCCTGAAATGTGCATGCCCTAGACTTGGAATCTGCGACTATGTTACATAGAAAAGGGACTCTATTATAGATCGAATTAAGGTTAGAGACCTTAAAGTAGGAAGATTATCGTGGATTATCCAGGTGGGCCCAATATAATCACATGAGCCCTTTCAAGCAGAGAACTGTCTGACTGGGAGAAGAAAGGAAGACAGAGACTGGAAGCAGAAGGATTCAGTGAATTGTGGGTGGTGCTCAAATGTAGAGGCCCACATTCAAGGACTGGATGGAAAGAGCTCCCCTAGGAGCTAAGGTGGCCCTTGATGACAGTCAACACAGGGACCTCAGTCCTTCAGCCACAAAGAACTGAATTCTGCCAGCAAACTGAATGAGCTGGGAAACAGATTCTTTCTAGAGGCCTCTGATAAGAGCAAAGATGGCCAACATCTTGTAAAACACAGAGCACATCATTTACCCTTCCCAACCTGGATTTCTTTCTTTTTTTTTTAATTTTTAAAAATCTTTTAATTTTGTATTGGGGTATTGTCAATTAACAATGTTGTGATAGTTTCAGGTGAAGAGCAAAGGGACTCAGCCATACATATACACATATCCATTCTCCCCAAAACTCCCCTTGTATCCAGGCTGCCACATAATATTAAGCACAGTTCCATGTGCCATACCAACCTGGACTTCTGATCTACAGACCTATATATAGTAACTTTCTGTTACTTTAATTCACTAAGTGTGTGATGATTGGTTATGGCAGCAATAGAAAATCAAGATTCTCCCTTTCTGTTCAGCTAAAGAACCACTTGAGGAGCCTGTTCATGTTAGGCTCGCTGCCAAACGTTTAGGACAGAAAAGTAAGTACATGTTCTCAAGGAGTTTATAAGCTTAGAAACCCAGTAAACAATTCTATGATAGAGGTTAGCACAACACAGTGTAGGAGCACAGAGAAGAGGCACCTAACTGCATAACGTCCTCAGATGTTGTACTTACCACTCCTCTAATCCCTTCCCCTTCCTTTGCACCCACAGTTCAGTTCAGTCGCTCAGTCGTGTCCAACTCTTTGCGACCCCAGGGACTGCAGCACGCCAGGCCTCCCCGTCCATCATCAACTCCCAGAGTTTATTCAAAGTCATGTCCATTGAGTCAGTGATGCCATCCAACCATCTCAATCCTCTGTCATAAGGGTGGTGTCATCTGCATATCTGAGGTTATTGATATTTTCCCCAGCAATCTTGATTCCAGCTTGTGCTTCACTGTACCCTTTTCCAATGAATTAATTGGACCACCAGCCTTAATCATCTGGCTTCCCTGGTGGCTCAGCAGTAAAGAAACTACCTGCCAATGCAGAGGACCCAGGTTCTAACCCTGGGTCAGGAAAACCCCTTAAGAAAGAAATGGCAACTCATTCTAACATTCTTGTCTGGTAAATCCCATGGACAGAGGAGCCTTGTGGCTACAGTCCATGGGGTCACAAAGAGTGGGACATGACTTAGCAACTGAACAGCAACCTAATCGTCAGAAACTGAAAGCCATCCTAAACTCAACTGACCCTTCAAGACCACTAATTTATATCACTCCAATAATTTTTCTCATACATCTCTTTCCCTCACCTTCACTTCTTCCCCAAACCACTGACTGCTACTTTCTGATCTTTATCATCTCTTCCCTTGATTACTATAACCACCCCTAAACTAACTTTCCTGATTCAATAGCTATCCATTTCCCCAAATCCATTTCTTTCAATTCACCAGGGTCATTTTCTCAAGGATTAAACTGACTATGCCACGTTCCAGCTCAAAATGCTTCAAAGACTGCTTGCAGTTAAAGCCTAACTCTGTCTACTCTTAGAGACCCTCCTAAGCTATACTAGATAGAAAACTGTCTCTGCTTGGCTTCTGTCTCCAGTGCCTAGGAAGGATCTGGTACATAGTTGATTCTTGGAAAGTATTTGCTGAATGAATAAAATCAACTCCTGCTGACTCTGAAGCCTCATCACTTACCTTATAGCACCCCCATTTACTATGCTCCTGCTACCTTCACCATCGCCTGGAGTTTGCTCAAATTCATGTCCTTGAGTCGGGGATGCTATTGAAACATTTCATCCTCTGTCACCCTCTTTTCCTTTTGCCTTCAATCTTTCCTAGCATCAGGGTCTTTTCAAATGAGTCAGCTCTTCACATCAGATGGCCCAATTACTGGAGTTTCAGCTTCAGCATCAGTTCTTCCAATGAATATTGAGGGTGGATTTCTTTTAGGATTGACTGGTTTGATCTCCTTGCAGTTCAAGAGACTCTCAAGAGTCTTCTTCAGCACCATAATTCAAAAGCATCAATTCTTTGAAGTTCAGCCTTCTCTATGGTCCACCTCTCATATCCATACATGACTACTGGTAAAACCCATAGATTTGACTAGATGGACCTTTGTCGGCAAAGTGATGTCTCTGCTTTTTAATACTCTAGGTTTGTCATAGCTTTCCTTCCAAGGAGCAAGAATCTTTTAATTTCATGCCTGCAGCCACCGTCTGCAGTGATTTTGGAGCCCAAGAAAAGAAAATCTGTCACTGTTTCCACCTTTTCCCCTTTTATTTGCCATGAAGTGATGGGACAAGATGCCATGATCTTACTTTTTTGAATGTTGTTTTAAGCCAGCTTTTCCACTCTCCTCTTTTCACCCTCACCAAGAGGATCTTTAGTTCTTCTTCACCTTCTGCCATTAGAGTGATATCATCTGCATATCTAAGGTTATTGACATTTCTCCCGCCAATCTTGATTCCAGCTTATCATTAATCCAGCCTGGCATTTCTCATGATGTACTCTGCATATAAGTTAAATAAAGGGTTGCAACATACAGTCTTGTCATACTCCTTTCCCAATTAGGAACCAATTAGTTGTTTCAAGTCTGGTTCTAACTGGTATTCTTGACTTGCATACAAGTTTCTCAGGGGACAGGTAAGGTGGTCAGGTACTCTCATTTCTGTAAGAATTATCCACAGTTTGTTGTGATCCACACAGTCAAAGGCTTTAATCAATGAAGCAGAAGTAGACACTTTTCTGGAATTCCCTTGCCTTTTCTATGATCCAGTAGATGTTGGCAATTTTGATCTCTGGTTCCACTGCCTTTTCTAAACCCAGTTTTTACACCTGGAAGTTCTCAGTTCACATACTGCTGAATCCTAGCTTGATGGATTTTCAGCATAAACTTACCAGCATGTGAAATGAGTACAAATGTACGGTGGTTTGAACATTCTTTGGCATTGCCCTTCTTTGGAATTGGAATGAAAACTGACCTTTTCCAGTCCTACGGCCACTGCTGAGTTTTCCAAATGTGCTGATATGTTGAGTGCAGCACTTTATCAGCATCACTGGATAGGGGAGGCTGTTGTGCTGCAGTCCCTGGTATTGCAAAGAGTCAGATAGGACTTAGCAACTGAACAAAAACAACAATCCTAGTCTTTGTGGTCCCAGCCTACTCCACCTTCCCTTTCTCTATGCTCCAATTTCTCCTTGTGGCTAAAATGACTTGTTCACCTAGCTGGTGAGCATATCTTTAAAAAAAAATTTTTTTGCCCTTCTCTGGATGGCATCACCGACTCAATGGATGTGAGTTTGAGTGAACTCCGGGAGTTGGTGATGGACAGGGAGGCCTGGCGTGCTGCAATTAGTCAGACACGACTGAGAGACTAAACTGAACTGAACAGGGCTCTGCCCACCTTGCAGCTCTACTCTGTCTAGTCTTTTGAGTCCCTGGTGTGACTGTCTTCTCTCCTACCATAGCATCTACAGCCAACCCTCTAGTACATTGCTACTCAAAGCTGGCCAGTGGACTGGTGCTGATGTCCGAATGGTTTATTACCATTCTGGTCCGAGGTTAGTCCAGAAATCAAGTATTTGGAAATGTTTATGGCAGCCTGACAATTCAGTGACATTTAAGTATGTGATACTTGCTGAACAAGGTATAGACCAGTTTGGGTGTTGTTGAATTAATCTGGTGAGTCACATGTGATGCAAACTGCATTTTAATCATGTGCAACAGGACTACTTATTGTTCCATGATAGATCCAAAACAAAGAACAACTCAACTGGTCTATCACCACAGATAATCTAAGGAGCACTGCTCGAATACACCCAGGTACGCTCCCATCTTCTACACCTTTTTTGATGTTGTTGGCTGCCTGAGACAACGCAGATGTCCCATGAATCTCAGTGAATAAATTAATAAGGATGTGAATGATAAGAAGACCTCCTAAAAGACATGAGATCTGAGCTACTTCTTAATGATTGGCAGGAACTGAGCACTTTGGGATAACGAATGCATTGAGGAAGAAGTACAAATGAGAAAGAGCAAGAAAAGGTGGTGCACAGGCAATGGAAAGCTTTCAAAAGGCAAAATATTATGCTGAAGCACAATGACATAAAAGAACTTAACCACACGGTTCTGCTGGAGCCCCATCCCCTAGACCCCCACCCTCAAGACGCGCCCTCACCCCAGAAGCACCCTCTCAGTACAGTGTGCAGCCTTAGCAAAGGCAGAGGGAGCTTCTGAAGGATGTCTCCCAAAAAAGTGTTGTGACCTACCTGATGAAGGATGAATGTCAGGGTGTGAGCCTTAAAGGCAGGGAGACCAGTTAGGATTTAATTGCAATCATCCCAGTGAGAAATGCTGAAAGGCCTAAACAAAGACAGAGATGATCTGTTGACATGCCACGGTAGTAGAAACAAAGCCAAGGAAAATGTATGAGGCAATGCAGGAAGGGCTTGGTGGTTCACCAGACACCATAAAGACATAGGGTAGTGTGACAGAATTTACTGGTTTGGTTGGGGTGACTATGTGCATGACAGTGTCACCAGAGGAGATAAGGAACACAGAAAGAGGAATAGGGAATTAATAGGGAATAGGGAATTAATAAATTCCAATGTGACAAGCCTGTGGGACATTCAGGTCGAGATGGCTGCAGGCACTCGGGAGGGAGGTCAAGGCTGAAGATCGATACAGATTTGGGAAGCTTTCCTTCCCAGGTGGTGCTAGGGGTAAAGAACCCACCAACCAATGCAGGCGACGTAAGAAACATGGGTTCAATCCCTGGGTTGGGAAGATCCCCTGGAGAAGGGCACAGCAATCCACTCCAGTATTCTTGCCTGGAGAATCCCCATGGACAGAGGATCCCGGCAGGCTACAGTCCATGGGGTCGAAAAGAGCTGGACACGACTGAAGTGATTTAGCACACAGCACATGTCTAGATGGTGATTAAAATCAGTTATGGATGAATGAGAAAAATTGTGGAGAATACCATCATTTAACAGGTAGGCTGAGGGAAGAAATCTCACAAAGAAGATGAAAAAGGAAGAGTCCAAAAGGACAGCTTGTGAAGGCTAGAGAAGAGGAAAGAGATGCACGATCAAGCTTTATCATTCTGGTAAAACCTTAAGAATTTTTACAGTGAGAGGAAGAAACAATAGACAGAAACAGGGAGGGACAACCAAGGAATGTGTGGAGGAGAAATAGAAGGGATGGAGACACAGGCCAGCATGATGGTGAGTCTGGCAGATCATCCTCCATGAAGGGCAAGAGAAAGGAGGACAGGTCATAGATGAGCTGATGCAGGGAATCAGCCTTCCTGGCACGAGTCTAAATTAGGGCCTTTCCTGTGTGCTCCAGTGACACCTGATTGCCTCACCACGTGCCACAATTTACCCGCCTCCTGTGGCACTGTACTGAAAGCTCCAGGATGGCCTGGACTGTTCTGATCCTGCCCGCCACTCTATGCCCAATGCCCAGCACAACGCCTGGCACTAACCATGCCCCAGTTCAAAGTTTAGCTGACTAGGACTTCCTAGTGGTCCTAGTGGTCCTTACCCACTGGTGGTCCAGTGGTTAAGAATCTACTTGCCAATGCAGGGGACATGGGTTTGACCCCTGGTCTGGGAAGATTCCATGTGCTGCGGGACACTGAAGCCTGTACACCACCATTATTAAAGCCTGCCTGCCTAGAGCCTGTGCTCTGCAACAAGGGAAGCCACAGCAATGAGAAGCCTGAGCACCTCAAGGAAGAGTAGCCCCCCACTTGCCGCAGCTAGAGAAAGTCCACGTGCAGCAACGAAGACCCAACACAGCCAAAAATAAATAAACTGCTTAAAAAGTTCAGTTGACTAAATGGGGACAAGAAATTGAAAGATTCACCAACAAAACCTTCAAGTTTTCTAGCAAGGTAGGAGGTGAGGTTGATTAGTAAGATAAAACAGGGTTAGGGAGGAAGGTTTTGGAGGGTAGTGAAAGAAAGAGGTTTTGTGTGGCGTAGAAAATGAAAATCTTTCAAGGACAAGTTGAAAGCAGTGTTTCTCAATCTCAGTTGCATACTGGAATCACCCAGAGGACATTAAGAACTCCTGGTGCTGGAGATCCACCCTGAAATTTCAGATTGAATTGGCCTAGACAGCCCAGGTATTGAGACTTTTTTAAAGTTCCAAGAAGATTCTGTTTTGCAGCCAAGGTTGAGAGTCACGGAGTGAAAGGATTAAGTAATGTTGGTCAGAGTATACCTGAGTCTGGAAACTATACATTAATAGAGTATCAATTTACCTTTTTACCCAGCTTTCTGCAATTCTGTTCAGCTGCCTAGGTATATGTTCAGAAGAAGACTATAGGGTTAATTTGGAGTTAGGGTTTTGCCAGACAAACACAGAAGTAGAGAGCTGAGAGACTAAGGGAAAATGAAGGTCTTTCTGAGAGTAAAAGGGCTTCTCAGGTGGTGCTAGTGGTAAAGAACCCGCCTGCCAATTCAGGAGACATAAGAGATGCGGGTTCGATCCCTGAGCCAGGAAGATCCCCTGGAGGAAGGCGTGGCAACCCACTCCAGTATTCTTGCCTGGAGAATCCCAGGGACAGAGGAGCCTGGTGGGTTACAGTCCATAGGGTTCCAAAGAGTCGAACATGACTGAAGCGACTTAGCACGCACACTATGAGTACAGGAGGACGGGTGAGGGGAGGAGAGAAATAGATAAAGGAAGTTAAGAGGTTGACTCACAGTTACAAAATAAATGAGTCACGGGTATGATAGGTACTGTGTGGGGAAAATCATCAGTAATTATGTAATATCTGTACATGATAATAGATGGTAACTAGACTTACCACAGTGATCATTTCAAAATGTATGGAAATACCAAATCACTATGCTGTACCAGGAACTAATATAGTGTTGTAGGTCAATTGTATTTCAAAAACAAAGTCATAGAAAAAGATATCAGATTTGTGGCTTGAGAGGCAAGGGATGTAAGGAGAGGGTATTGGATAAAGGCAGCAAAGGTACAAACATCTGGTTATAAGATAGATAAGAATCAGGGATGTAACAACATGATAAATATAGTTAACACTGCTGTACGTTTTATATATAGGAAAGTTGTCACAAGAGTAAACCCTAAGAGTTCTCATCACAAGGTAAAATAATTTATTTTTTTAAGTTTGTAACTATGAGATGATGGAGAACATTAAGAACTACCGATGCTGGAGTCCCACCCCCAAGTTTCAGATTTGTTCTGCAAAGTTCACTAAAGTTCACTGAAAAGCTCCCTAAACTTACTGAGGTCATCATTTCAGGATGTATAAGTCAAATAATTATACTGTAAACTTATACAGAGTTTATGTACGTCAATTGTATCTCAATAACACTGGAAGGGAAAAATAAAGAAGGGGAGGTGTAAGAGAGCCGATAAACCAGAGACTACGGTTTGAAGAAGGGCTTTTAGAACTGATAATGTTTTTCTTGGCACATATCCAGGTTAAAAGTCCCAGAGATAGGCTATGAAAGCAGGCAGTCTCAGTGTGGTAGAACTTATCACAGTTGGGTCAGACAATGAACTTTTCTGAGAAGGCTACTCCTAAGTTGGCTTCTGAAAGGGTTTTGAAGTTTCCCAGAGCAATAGCTGAAGGGGAGATGCCAAACCAAGTCAGATGTCAAAGTCCAAAGCATGTGAGACTCAGGAGGGGCAATGATAGACAAAGTGGGTTAAGAACAGGAGAGAGTAAAGCTGCAGAGGGAAGCATCAAAAAAGGAGCCCTGTGTTCTATTCGCATATGAAAATGGAAAAGGTAGTCTGCTTCAGATGTGGCGATGGCAGGATACTGGGATTCTGGCCAGTCCATCCAAACACGTAGTAATTTAGAGTACAAAAAAAATCCTCCATTCCTCTTACCCCTACATCAAATCCACTAGCAAATCCTGACAACACCCTTCTAAATAAATTCTGGAATCCAAGTCGCTTTTCACTTAACAGTTTAGTTCAGTTCAGTTCAGTCGCTCAGTCGTGTCTGACTCCTTGCGACCCCAAGAATCGTACCACGCCAGGCCTCCCTGTCCATCACCAACTCCCGGAGTTCACTCAGACTCACGTCCATCGAGTCAGTGATGCCATCCAGCCATCTCAACCTCTGTTGTCCCCTTCTCCTCCTGCCCCCAATCCCTCCCAGCATCAGAGTCTTTTCCAATGAGTCAACGCTTCACATGAGGTGGCCAAAGTACTGGAGTTTCAGCTTTAGAAGCATTCCTTCCAAAGAACACCCAGAACTGATCTTTAGAATGGACTGGTTTGATCTCCTTGCAGTCCGAGGGACTCTCAAGAGTCTTCTCCAACACCACAGTTCAAAAGCATCAATTCTTCGGCGCTCAGCTTTCTTCACAGTCCAACTCTCACATCCATACATGACCACTGGAAAAACCATAGCCTTGACTAGACGGACCTTTGTTGACAAACTAATGTCTCTGCTTTTCAATATGATATCTAGGTTGGTCATAACTTTTCTTCCAAGGAGTAAGAGTCTTTTAATTTCATGGCTGCAATCACCATCTGCAGTGATTTTGGAGCCCAAAAAAATAAAGTCTGACACTGTTTCCACTGTTTCCCCTTCTATTTCCCATGAAGTGATGGGACCAGATGCCATGATCTTCGTTTTCTGAATGTTGAGTTTTAAGCCAACTTTTTCACTCTCCTCTTTCACTTTCATCAAGAGGCTTTTTAGTTCCACTTCACTTTCTGCATATCTGAGGTTATTGATATTTCTCCCGGCAGTCTTGATTCCAGCTTGTGCTTCTTCCAGCCCAGCGTTTCTCATGATGTACTCTGCATTTAAGTTAAATAAACAGGGTGACAGTATACAGCCTTGACGTACTCCTTTTCCTGTTTGGAACCAGTCTGTTGTTCCATGTCCAGTTCTACCTGTTGCTTCCTGACCTGCATACAGATTTCTCAAGAGGCAGGTCAGGTGGTCTGGTATTCCCATCTCTTTCAGAATTTTCCACAGTTTATTGTGATCCACACAGTCAAAGGCTTTGGCATAGTCAATAAAGCAGAAATAGATGTTTTTCTGGAACTCTCTTGCTTTTTCGAAGATCCAGCGGATGTTGGCAATTTGATCTTCACTTAACAGTGGTCCTCCCTTATCTGAATGACTGCAATAGCTTCTCAGCTGGTCTCCCTTATTTCACCTTTGTTCCTCTTCAACATACTTAACACACCGAAGAAAAAAACAAAATAAAATGAAAACCCTCACGTTACTTCTCTGCTTAAAATGCCCCAATGTCTTCCCACCTCACTCACACTGAGTCAAAGTTCCTATAATGGCCTCCAAGGTCCTAAGTGGCCTTGACTACCTCTCCGACCTCTCCTTTTCTCACCTATCCTCTGACACAGAGGGCATCAGCCACCCCGGGCTCCTGGTCCTTTCTTGAACACTCCAAGAACATCTGAAACCACCGTCCCAACAGTGTGGAATTCTCTTGCAGATACTTGCCAGGGCCACTCCTTCACTTCTTTGGATCTCTGCTAAAATGTCACGTTCATCACCCCACCACCATGGACTACCCTGTCTTTGTTGCTTGATTTTTCCCTGTAGCAGTGGTTATCATGATTTTTATATATTTCACCAATGTTCTATATTTATTTGTTTATTATCTGATTCCCCTTCACTCCCTAATAACACTCTGGAATATAAGCTCCTCGGGGTAAACAGGATCTTTCTCTGTTTTGTGCGTTGCTGCCTCTCCAGCACCTGAGATGATACCTGGAGTATGTCAGACAGGAAAGTATTTGTTGAATGGCTCGGTGGATGGACTTTCTTATAAGGGATACATAGGCGTGGGATGGGGAAGAGCCATATTATTTTTGGCAGGTGATGGCAATGAGTATATGACAGAGTTTGAACACAGTGGAAGAGGGCTTCAATGAAGAAAAGACAGTGGAAGTGTGGTTAACAGCAGGAGGAGACAACAGAAAGGCTGTGATGCCTAGTAAGGCATTTCTCTTTTAGGCAGTAACCAAGAATCATGAGAGCAAGGGTGGGAAATCAACTGACCTCAAATCTTTGAGACAAGCCAGAATTAGCAGTAACAGTTTCAGTGTGGTTGGGGATGGGAATAGAGTATGGTGTCTTATCAGGGAAGGGAGATGGTACCCCGAGTAGGTGGGTAGGTCATGTGGATTAACAACTCCTGGAGAGAACAAAAACCGTACTGGTCTTTCCCATTACAAATCAGAACATAGGAAAAGTATTATAACATACATGTACATAAGAGCACACACCCACAACATATACAGATAAGTCCATAAAAGGAAGAAAAACAAATGGTCCTCAAAAAGAAGTATGTATAAGGAAAGCAACCAACAGTAAGATTAAATTAAATCATTGTGCTTTCTATTTCTGGATTTTGTTGTTGTTCAGTCACTAAGTCGTCTCCGATTCTTTGCAACCCCAAGGACTACAGCATGCCAAGCTTTGCTGTCCTTCACCATCTCCCAGAATTGCTCAAACTCATGTTTGAGCAATACCATCCAACCATCTCATTCTCTGTCATCCCCCTACAATTAATTTATCCAGCCTAATCCAGGATTGCAGTGTTGCACAGAAATGAATATTAGTAACCTCAGATATGCAGATGACACCACCCTTATGGCAGAAAGCAAAGAACTGAAGAGCCTCTTGATGAAAGAGGAGAGTGAAAAAGTTGGCTTAAAGCTCAGCATTCAGAAAACTAAGATCATGGAATCTGGTTCCATCACTTCATGCCAAATAGATGGGGAAACAATGGAAACAGTGGCTGACTTTATTTTGGGGGGCCCAAAATCACTGCAGATAGTGAATGCAGTGATGAAATTAAAAGACGCTTGCTCCTTGGAAGAAAAGTTATGACCAACCTAGACAGTATCTTAAAAAGCAGAGACATTACTTTGCCAACAAAGGTCCATCTAGTCAAAGTGATGGTTTTTCCAGTAGTCATGTATGGATGTGAGGACTATAAAGAAAGCTGAGCGCCAAAGAATTGATGCTTTTGAACTGTGGTGTTGAAGAAGACTCTTGAGAGCCCCTTCCACTGCAAGGAGATCCAACCAGTCCATCCTAAAGGAAATCAGTCCTGAATATTCATTGGAAGGACTGATGCTAAAGCTGAAACTCCAATACTTTGGCCACCTGATGTGAAGAACTGACTCATTTGAAAAGACCCTAACTGACTCATTTGAAAAGACCCTGATGCTGGGAAAGATTGAAGGTGGGAGAAGAAGGGTTCAACAGAGGATGAGATGGTTGGAAGGCATCACTGACTCGATGGACATGAGTTTGAGTAAACTCCAAGAATCAGTGATGGAGAGGGAAGCCTGGCGTGCTGTGGTCCATGGGGTCATAAAGAGTCAGACAGGACTGAATGACTGAACTGAACTGTTTATGACCCTTTGGAGTGTAGCCCACCAGACTCCTCTGTCAATGAGATTTTCCAGGCAAGAATACTGGAGTGGATTGCCATTTCCTTCTCCAGGGAATCTTCCCAACCCAGGAATTGAACCCGTGTCTCCTGTGTCTCCTGCATTGAAGGTGGATTCTTTACTCGCTGAGCCATCGCGGAAGCTCAAAACAAAGATTATCCAAACTTAAACAAAAAAAGTTATGAAGAAATGAAACATGACAGACTGATATGATTGGGTCAACAGAGACAGAAGACAGCAACACTAGGAGGGGAGTCAGAAAGTTCTAGAACATTTGAAAGGATCTGAGGAGCAAAGAGTCCTGGAGGAGACAAAGGCAAGGGCAAAGGCCAGAGGCAGGGACAAACAGTATGCTGGAGTAATAGCAAGCAGAGCCAAGGAAGAGACTGGTGCTGGATGACTCGGAGAAATGAGTACACAGGGTCTTGAGCCCTCAGTGAAAGAGTCAGAGTTTTTATTCTAGGTACAATGGGAAACCATCAAAGACTTTTTGTTGTTGTTGTATGATTATATTTTATTATAAATAATAAAATACACATAAAATTTACCAACTAACCATTTTTAAGTGCATTGTTCAGTGGTATTAAGTACATTCATATTGTTGAGCAACCATTACCTCCATCCATCTTTGGAACTCTTTGCATCTTATAAAACTGAAACTCTCATCAGAGGCTTTTAAGCAAAGCAGTGACATGATCTGATTTATGTGTTTAAAAATTAACTTGCTTGCTTGGTAGAGAATTGATGGTAGGGAGGCAGCAGGATTAGGAGTTTATTGAAACAGATGGATTCAGGATACACTTTGGGGATGTACCTGACATGATGGCTGCTAAATCGGATGTGAGCATGAGATATAGAAAGAAATGAGGAGGGGAGTTGACTTCCAGATTTCTACATCTCCAGTGTCTAACCCACAGAAAATAGTCAAGGTTTATCTCATAAACTAGTGAATATTGATTTACCACTTAAAACAGAAGTCGTTTTTCCTAGAGAACCAGGAAAACTGAAATGAAAACTATCATGGAAGAAGGTCATCTCTGTTGAGAGGCCTCGCTGTTAGTGCTGTGTCCTTGCAACTTGGATAAATTCTACACAGTTAGTTTGTGAAAACATTATATGCCTAATTCTAACATTAACATTAAAAGCTAATCCTTGTAGATGTTTATAAGTGAAACTTTATTAAGCATTTTATATATTTTATTTCATGTCTCTCCTAAATCAATAGGCTTTGAGACTATGGTGCTGTGGGCTACCACTCCAGAAACAACAATGTCTACATAGATTTGATGTTTTTGAGATGGTATGAACCCTCTAATGCCCATCCTTAGACTAATCTTAGGTCTAAAAAACCTGCTTTACTTAGCATGAGTTGTTACTGTAATCATTATAAGAACCTAAACTTAATTCATTTAAGTTTGAATTTTGCAATAAGGAGCTCATGATCTGAGCCACTGTCAGCTCCAGGTCTTGTTTTTGCTGACTGTACAGACCTTCTCCCTTGTCTGCTGCAAAGAATATAACCAATCTGATTTCAGTATTGACCATCTGGTGATGTCTGTGTGTAAAGTCAACTCCTGTGTTGTTGGAAGAGAGTGTTTGCTATGACCAGTGCATTCTCTTGGCAAAGCTCTGTTAGCCTTTGCCCTGCTTCATTTTGTCCTCCAAGGTCAAATGTGCCTAGTACTCCAGGTATCTCTTGACTTCCTACTTTTGCATTCCAATTCTCTATGATGAAAAGGACACCTTTTTTGGTGTTAGTTCTAGAAGGTCTTATAGGTCTTCATAGAACCATTCAACTTCAGCTTCTTCAGTATTTGTGGTTGGGGCATAGACTTGGATTATTGTGATGTTGAATGGTTAAAAGGACAGAAACTGTAAGGATCTAACTGAAGCAAAAGATACTAAGAAGAAGAGGCAAGAATACACAGAAGAACTGCACAAAAATGGTCTTAATAACTGGGATAACCACAATGGTGTGGTCACTCACCTAGAGCCAGACATACTAGAGTGGGAAGTCAAGTGGGCCTTAGGAAGCATTGCTCTGAACAAAGCTAGTAGAGGTAATGGAATTTCAGCTGAGCTATTGAAAATCCTAAAAGATGATACTGTTAGAGTGCTGCACTCAATATGCTAGCAAATTGGAAAACTCAGCAGTGGCCAAAGGACTGGAAAAGGTCAGTTTTCATCCCAATCCCAGAGAAGGGCAATATCAAAGAATGTTCAGATGTGAAAGTGTTAGTCACTCAGTTGTGTCTGACACCTGGACTATAGCCTGAAGCACAAGGACTGTAGCCCACCAGTCTCCTCTGTCCATGGGATTTCCCAGGCAAGAACACTGGAGTGGGTAGCCATTCCTTTCTCCAGGAGATCTTCCCGACCCAAGGATTGAACCTGGGTCTCCTGCACTGCAGGCAGATTCTTTACCATCTGAGTCACCAGGGAAGTCTACAAGAATGTTCAAACTACCATACAACTGCGTTCATTTCACATGCTAGCAAGGTAAAGCTCAAAATCCTTCCAGCTAGGCTTCAGCAGTACATGAACTGAGAAATTTCACTTGTACAAGCTGGATTTAGAAAGGGTAGAGGAACCAGAGGTCAAATTGCCAACATCCACTGGATGATAGAAAGCAAGAGAATTTCAAAAAAAATCTACTTCTGTTTCATTGACTATGCGAAAGCCTTCGACTGTGTGGATCACAACTAAGATTGCCAAGAGAAAACCTTAGATATGCAAATGATACCACCCTAATGGCAGAAAGCAAAGAGAAACTAAAGAGTCTCTTGATGAAGGTGAAAGAGAAGAGTGAAAAAGCTGGCTTAAAACTCAACAGTCAAAAAACTAAGATCATGGCATCCAGTCTCACCACTTTATGGCATATAAATGGGGAAACAATGGAAACAGTGACAGATTTTATTTTCTTGAGCTCCAAAATCACTGCAGATGGTGGCTGCAGCCATGAAATTAAAAGATGATTGCTCCTTGGAAGGAAAGCTATGGCGAACCTAGACAAAGTATTAAAAAGTCAAGACATCACTTTGCTGACAAAGGTCCGTATAGTCAAAGCTATGGTTTTTCCAGTAGCCATGTACAGATGTGAGAGTTGGACCATAAAGAAGGCTGAGCGTCAAAGAACTGATGCTTTCGAACTGTGGTCCTGGAGAACATTCTTCAAAGTTCCTTGGACTGCAGAGAGATCAAACCAGTCAATGTAAAGGAAATCAATCCTGAATATTCATTGGAAGGACTGATGCTGAAGCTCCAATATTTTGGCCATCTGATGGGAAGAACTGACTCACTGGAAAAGACCCTGATGTTGGGGAAAACTGAAGGAGGGAGGAGAAGAGGACAACAGAGGATGAGATGGTTGGATGGCATCATGCAACTCAATGGACATGAGTTTGAACAAACTCAGGGAGATGGTGAAGGACAGGGAAACACTGTGTGCTACAGTCCATGGGGCTGCAGAGAGTTGGACATGACTTAGCAACTGAACAATAAAACTTTATTAGCCTAACCCTGACGCCTTTGAAGAGATGCTTCAAAGTTTACCTGAAGAGATGCTTCAGAGTTTACCTTCATTATTGTCCACAATAAATTAGTTATCAAGAGCCAATATTAATATATGGGACTTTCCTAGTGGTCTAGTGGTTAAGATTCTATGCTTCCACTGCTGGGGGCACAGGTTTGATCCCTGATCGGGAACTAAGACGCCGCACGCCACATGGCTGGGCCAAAAGGAAATAAACTTTAAATAAAGAACCAATATTAATTAAAGAATATTTTCCCATCTTTACCAAAACTATTATTGAAAGCATTATATTTACATGAAGTGATTCAAGATGCTTTTCATAAGAACCTACTTGAAAAAAAAAGAGAACCTACTTGATAAATAAATTCCTCCTATAATTCATTTCTAGGAGGAAAAAATTACCTTAAAAACTGATCTTTCATTTTAAAAAACCAAACCAGTAGAGTTGTGGTAATACCATCTTATTCTTTCATCTACTCCCAGCTAGTAGTTAAAATTTAGTGTTCCATTATCATAATTCTATCACCTAGATTTCCCCCTTCTGTGCTTGAATCATAATATATGTATTGTGAGCATTTCAAATATTCTTTTTAATGTGGAATGTAAATTATATATTATCACGTACAAACTTTGTCCTATTTCATAAGCACATTATCTGCCATCCTCCATGATTCTTTACTAAAGAGGAAGAAATAGATTCTAAGGTCACACAGAATAAATGGCAGGCTATGTAATCAGAATATCTGCATTCTAGACCCAGGTCCAGGCTTCCCTGGTGGCTCAGGTGGTAAAGAATCCGCCTACAATGCAAGAGACCTGGGTTTGATCCCTGGGTTGGGAAGATCCCCTGGAGGAGGGCATGGCAACCCACTGCAGTATTCTTGCCTGGAAAATCCCCATGGACAGAGGAGCCTGGTGGGCTATAGTCCACGGGATCAAAGAGTCGGACATGACTGGGTTACTAAGCACAGATGCAGGTCTGCCACTCACCCTGCAGTGACCTTAGCAGAAATCACCTAAATTTCTTGGAGTCTCAAATTTTTGTCTCTAAAATTGAGTTGAGATACACATCACTCAGGGTTACACTAAGAACTAAGATTATGCATGCAAAGAATTTCTTTCATGGCATGTACAAGCAAAGAAGGACAAGGAGGAAAAACAGCAGCACCTACTTGTTTGGTAGTAAGGAAATGGTTAACAACCCATCCTTGCTCTGTCTACTGATGAAATAGTGAAAGATTACAGGTTGACAGATTTTTTAGGGGGTGCCCAGAAAAGCAGTGGGCACCAACTCTCCTCTGACCTCACCCCATCCAGTCCCACAGATGCTACTGCCATGAGATTCTCAGGCAGTCACCTAAAGGTGATGAACTGTGGCTAAGGACAGAGAATGAGTGTTAGGCGGCTGTTAGATGAGCTAGCATGGGCTGGGCCAGATGGTTTAGCTGTGTTGGCTAAGATAATGCATTTTTCTTCTTTTACACTTTCAATCATGGTTCAGGGTTAGGTTCTATAATTCATGGGCCTTAGAACGAGAAACATCACATTGCTTTGTGTGTCCCACTCATCACACAGGGGAAACGCAATCCTTGTCCGGGTCATGATGTACAGTAAAATCTACAGGACTAATTAATGCTGTTACTTACAGACAAGGATGGATGGGGCAATTTAGGGGCTTTAAGCATTCGGTAGTGGGACTTCCCTGGTGGTGATTATGACTTTGCCTCCCAATGCAGGGGATGTGTGTACGATTCCTGGTTGGGAGCTAAGATCCCATATGCCTTTGGGCCAAAAAAAACAAAACATAAAACAGAAGCAATATAATAACAAGTTCAATAAAGAATTTTAAGATGGTCCACATCAAAAAAATCTTAAAAAACCAGATTCAGTACTGAAGTCATATTCAGAGTTAAGGTTAATGAAGACAAAATAATTAGCAAGTCAGAAAACCATTTAGACTCTAATCAGGAGAACTCATTTTTAGTCCCCCATTTTTGTTTCATTTCCTAATTAAAAACAATTGTTTTAAAATTGTAGTTGATTTACAATGTTGCATTAGTTACAGGTATACAGCAAAGCGAATTAGTCATACATATACATGTATCTACTCATTTTAAGGTTCTTTCCCACATAGGTCATTACATACTATTGAGCAGAGTTCCCTGTGCTATACAGTAAGGTCCTTATTAGTTATCTATTTTATATATAGTAATGTGTATACATCAATCCCAATCTCCCAGTTTATACCTTCCCACTCTTCCCCATGGTAACCATAAGTTAGTTTTTTACATATATGACTCTGGTCCCACATTTTAAACAGGCTTATGGCCTTGACTGGACTTCCCTGGTGGCTCTGATGGTAAAGAATCTGCCTGCAGTGCAGCAGACCCAGGTTTCATCCCTGGATCGGAAAGATCCCCTGGAGGAAGAAATGACAACCATTCCAGTATTCTTGCCTGGAGACTTCCATGGACAGAGGAGCCTGGCGGGCTACAGTCCATGTGGTCACAAAGAGTTGGAGATGACTGACTAACACACACACACAGCCTTGGCCAAATGACCTGTACTTGCTGGGCCTCGGTTTCCTCATCTGTAGAAGAAGTTGATCTAAAGGATCTCTAAGGTCCTTTCCAAGTGCAAAACACTTTAACGTGTCTTTTAAAAGACATGCACATGTCCCAACAAAGTTTTCACTTCTTTGCCGCTTGGACAGATGAGTCTGAGAAGTGTCCCAGTGGGAAGGAGGCCTAGCAGTGGTAGTACCATCTTCATTGACACTCTTTGTACTGGCTGCCTCCCTTCCCCTGTCCCTGCTATTACTGCCTAGGACCACCTCTCAAATAAACTGCTTACAAAAAGAAAAAAAATCTATACTTCAAATTCCGATTAAGAGTACTTACATTATAAAGTGGTAAGAGCATGGGCATGTGGGCATTGGAGCTCAGACTGAACTGGGTCTGATTTCCGATGCTGTGTCTAACCACATGATCTTGGACAAGTCACTCAACTTCTATATGCATCAGTTTTCTTGTCTATACACTAGAAACACTACCATCCTCCTAGTAGGGCTTCTGTGAAGATTAAATAAGATAAGGCACATTAGAATTTAGCAAAGTGCCTGGCATACAGCAAGTGTTCAATAAATACTATTATTAGAAAATGTATTTTTATTTTTCACATTTTATGTTTGGTCTTTTTTCACTAACCTGTTATAATGTTTCAGAAAGTAATTATCATACCACTATAACAAACATTTGAATCTAGAATAAATTATACCTTGCCTAATTCAACTTACCAATTTAATAACACTAAGAAATTGATCAAGTTTAACTGATTCTAGCTAACGCTAGCCTTTGTATCTTTGCTTTCAATCTTTATGGAAGTCATTTAAGGGAGGTAGGAACCAGCTCTAGGTTCTATGTATGGGTTCACATTATTAAAATAAGCTTAAATATTATATGGATACTAAAAGCCTAATTTAAAATAAGAAGTAGAGTTGACTATGTACCATTAGTATGGTATGCTAAGCAAAGGAAAAAAAATCTACATGTACTCTGATTTTTACAATCTAAATGGCAAAGTTTCACTTGTTTTTATTAATGAGGTGCATAAAATACCTACAGAGGCAAAGGTTCTGACAATCTACTATGAAACAGCATAAATGATTATAGTCTAACAGCTGTAATTAAAATAAAAATACTGCTGCAATTTTGACTGGTTCTGGTTGATTAATCAAAAAAAAAAAACTGAAGAATCAAAAAATTATATATATACCATAAATATGTACTTTACCTTAAGACATATTAATAAGCACTAATTTCCCAGTTTTCCAAAGTAGTTTCAAGATTTCCCTTGAGGAAGAATTCCTGCCCAATATTTTTCTCACATAAACCATAGTCAGAATTTATTTTCTACAATTCTCACTTTTAGTGTTCTATGTGGACTGAGAACTAAAAAACAAAAAGAAAACAAACAGAAAAAAATTGCAAAGCAAGCTTAGGATATTATCTCTCAAGCTTTCAAAATCTCTCCAATTCTTTACAGTTCTCCTGCCTACTTTTTAAGTTATTCGCTTTAAAGGAAACTTTTCAAAGAACACAACATTCTCTTCACAGGAATAAAACTCTTTCCTTTTGTACTTTTATAGATTTACACACATTTAAATTACCTAATCACAATAACAAGCGTAACTGACATCAATAGGCTTGCAATAAAGACAGTCACTGACCCAGTCGTAGGAGCAGGAAACAGGCTACTCGAAGCCCATATTCATCGTATCTGGGCAGCATTTGGTGTATTTTACGGAGAAATGAACAAGGGCTCATAGGGTCAACCAGTTAGATGTCAAGAAGATTATCTTTATATTAGGATGTGTGCATGCTAAGTCACTTCAGTCGTGTCCAACTCTGTGACGCTATGGACTGTAGCTCTCCAGGCTCCTCTGTCCATGGGATTCTCCAGGCAGGAATACTGGAGTGGGTTGCCATGCCCTCCTCCACAGGACCTTCCCGACCCAGGTATCGAACCCCTGTCTCTTATGTCTCCTGCATTGGCAGGCGGGCTCTTTACCACTATTTTCACCTCGGAAGCCCCATATTAGGATGAATCATATGTAACTGCCAATATCCAAGTGGTTTTTCCTAGAGAAATGTCAACTGAATATGTTCAACCTAATATATTTCTATTTTTTAACTGTAAAAATATTGACTATACTTAATGTTTAATATTATATCTATTACCCCCTTGCTCCTCCCTTTGAACAATGGAGATTGTGGTTCTTACACTTCACTTTTTAAATTCCACATTTGCTCAGGAATAAGTTATTCTATAAGCAGTCACTTGACATTGGTTTCCTAAGAATGTGATTTCTATTTTCTTTCTTTCTTCAGGTTAAAGTCTCACTTCTTAGAATTTCAAAGAAATTTTTCAAAGACTGAAGGTATAAGAATATGCCTTGCAGCGAATTGCAGGATAAAAGCAGAGGGTCTAATGTGTGAGGTCAGCATTTGTTTGCTTCTCAGACACACATCTTTGGGCTTGTAGGATCCAGCACAGCACTGTCTGCCTAGAGAAGAAGGCAGGAAGTGGTAAGAAGAGGACTGAGCAGAGAAGCCCTGGACAGACTAAGGGTAAGACCCCGTGAGATACAAGCAGCCTTTCCTTCTGATCTGTCTGTGTTATGCCATGTAACTATAATAAGCAAACAAATACATCATAAATGTGCTATTAAGACAAAAATCCCACAATTTGGGATGGAAAGGAAGGAGACAAAGGAACGGGGGGCTGTTTTTAGATGAGGGACAACTTGCCAAACCCTCTTTTTCTAGTTCTCATATTTCTACAACTGACCCTAAAAAGTCTAAAATAAGGTTTATGTTTATGGTTGTCCTTAAGTATTATTAAGTATTAGTCGCTCAGTCCTGTCTGACTCTTTATGATCCCATGGACTGTAGCCCGCCAGGCTCCTCTGTTCATGGGATTCTCCAGGCAAGAATACTGAGTGGGTTGCCATTCCCTTCTCCAGAGGATCTTCCCGACCCAGGGATCGAACTAAGGTCTCCAGCATTGCAGGCAGATTTTTTTTTTACCATCTTAGCTACTTGGAACCTCACAAAACTAGTGTTGGATATCAGAACTCTAGTGTCTTAAGAGACACCCTCTAAATAATCAACCCACAAAGTTAGTATACTAAGGCGGAAGAGCCTGAATGTTGTAACTATACTTGGGTTTAAATCCTGGCTGCACACTTGTAACCCTGGACCCTTACTGAGCACACTTTCTGCTTCTTCACCTGAGCACTTTTCTTCACTTTTCTGCACCCATGTGTGCTATAAGGATTCTGGTGCAGACCTTGCTGTCTGCAGACAATTCATGAGAAAAATGCATAGAAAGTGCCTGACTGCAACTATTGACTGATACCTAAAAGATGCCCAAACTTTTCCCCTCATAATCGTTAGCAAGAGTGTGCATTCTATAAACAGTTGGCACAAGCTCATTTTCTGTTCCCAAATTATTGTGTACACTGAGCATAATCAAGATATCTCATGTAAACAGTGAAGGGAGCTGTCCTTTCCAGGGTCAGATAGAGAAAAGAGATAAAGCTCCACAGGAGAGGGAGAGGTTCCAGAATGATGAAGTTGCAAGTGCAGAGGGGTGCTTTCAAAATACAAATCTGAACAGGTCCCTTCCCTTCTTAAAGGGCTCCAAAGCACCCCCATTGCCTGTAGGATAAAATCCAAAATTTTTACTAGGTGAAACGCAGCCTTCAGTAAGCCGAGCATGCTTAGCAACCTCCTATCACACCCTGCTCTGCAGTGATGTTTCCAGTGTTTCCAGTTCTCTGAATGCACCACAGCCTGAATTTGACTTCCAGCCCTCAGCCCCTCTCTACTTCCAGCGTTCCTTCTTTCAGCTCAGAAGGGCAGTTTTGCCTGCCTTCCCGTTTGGCTTCCCCCATGCTCTGTTTGTGTTAATCGCAGTTTTTCACACTGTACTATATTTACCTCCCTTGAACCCACACAGACCTGGACGAGCTTCAGCATCCTGCCAACCACTTTGCCTGATGCAAACCTGACACTCAGATGTTTACTGAATTTGAACTTCTGCAATTCCCAAATTTTGGCTGAGTTTGACTCTATACTTAATATTGGAGGAAACAAAGGAGCTGGGCTGCTGGTGGTCAAGGCCTGTGGCTGCTTCTCCAAGTGGATGCAGATTTGTCTTTAACAAGGCAGTCTTACAAGTTATATGTTATATGGTAACTTAGTTCATCTGAATAATGGAAATATCTATCTCTTTGGACATATTTATCACCAATAAAAGGATAATTTTACTTGTCGAGGCAATAACATGTGCTTTTGATATATCTAAATCAGTTTGATTCAGCCACTCAGTCGTGTCTGACTCTTTGCGACTCCATGGACTGCAGCACACCAGGCTTCCCTGTCCATCATCAACTCCCAGAGCTTGCTCAAACTCATGTCCATTGAGTTGGTGATGCCGTCCAACCATCTCATCCTCTGTCGTCCCCTTCTCCTATCTAAATCAATTAGGAGTAATTAAAAACCTCAATTTTAAAAAAAGACTGATCCTATAAAGTGCATGGGTGTTCAGCTTTTCATAATGTGAGTAGTCCAAATTGGATGAGTCCAATTTTGTTTATGGGATGCTTCTTTCCCTGCTTTATGATGTATTTTATTGAAATTCAAGATCAGTTCTCAATTTAACATGCTACTACATATCAGTTCAGTTAAGTCGCTTAGTCGTGTCCGACTCTTTGCGACTCCATGAACCGCAGCAGGCCAGGCCTCCCTGTCCATCACCAACTCCCAGAGTTTACCCAACTATATATACAAAGGCTCCAAAATTCTTCCATATTCTAAAGCTGATGTTTGCACATGTAGCACACCAAGAAGAATAAACAATTAAACAGATTAGAAAAAGTCTTATTTCTTCAACTCAAATAGTAATTACCTGAAGACAGAGGCTTTCTTTTATGTACATTCCATTGCCTAGCATAAAGAAACAAATCCTAATTTGTACAATGACATATCTGCAAAGGTAAGCATTACTGCAATGTGAGTTGTTTATAATTATTGCTAATACACCTATCCAACAACAGAGGATTAGTTAAGGAAATCATATTATAATTATTGGGATAAATGCAAATAATAGGAGTTTTAGAAATTATAAGAAAAATGCTTACTATATATTACAAGGAAAATATAAAATATTAAAACTCTATATGTAGTATGACAGAGGAAAATATGTATTTAAAAAATGAGAGAGACAAAGGTAAAATGGCAAAATGTTTACTGTGGTAGAATCATGCTCGGGGGCAGAAATTCTCTTTTTGGCTCCCCAATCTCACCACTTTAACACCTTCCAGTTTTCTTTTCTCCTCACCTCAGACCTCCCCAAGCACAGCCAGTTATTCTTCAACAATGCCTTTCAGGATTAATCCATGCCCACATCACCTTACACAGAGGTTTTGAGAAAAGATTCCCATTTAGCCTGTCTTCAGAATATCCAACTATCATATCTACTGTCAGAATAAGACAGTTATTCTACTTCTAAATTATCTACTGTGGTAATCTCTTCATTTATGTTTTCTGCATTTTTATGTATGTGTTATATTTGTCAGTAAAATTGGGGTTTTCATGTAACTCACTGTGGTTTCATATCTTATTTTGCTAGGATAAGGTTAGGATTCATGATTCTCTGTTGATATGGTCCTTATTCATTACACTTCTAAGTGGAATGTTGAGCTGGGATAGGCGGGTTTCAGCAATGTAGCTGACAGAGGCCAACTCCTCTTCTTCCGCATTGTCTGCCAGCTCCCCTATGTTTACTGAAACAAACTCCCTAACATTCTCTAAAACCCAGCTTAAAAACTTTCAAGTTTTCTATCATCATCCAACCCACCCAATATATGCTACCTTAATTCATCTTGTATCATATCCTGCAACCATTTATCAAGCTGATACTAGTTGCAAGGCTTGAAAAGTTAGCCTTACTTTGTTTACAATCTTTCTATGGACCATGACTATTGATGAAAGAAGCTAACCAACAACAAAAAAATGATATAAGTGATAAACAAATGTTCAGGAGTGGGGAAGAGGGAGACTAGTAAAGAGAAGAGGGGAACAGAGGTGAGAATGAGGAAGGCTAGAAGGAAGAGACAAGGTAAAAGCTGAAAAGAGGTTTCAGATTGGGAAAAGTGTGATCTGAGACACAACCTCTGAGTTTTGCACCTGGGTGACTATGATAAAGGGGAGGGAAGCTAACATAACTGGTGTTAACTAGAAATGCTTTGGCGTAAAGCAAGACAAATCCAAATGAAATACAGTAAGTCCCCTACAAACGACCAAGTTCTATTCCAAGAGTGTTTGTAAGTCCAACAGAGTTAGTACTATATTGTAATAGGTTTATAATACTTCTCACACAAATAATACATAAAAAACAAACACACAAAAAAAAACACAAAGAAAATGTGTACAGTTGTACAACAGCTGGCATACATGGGCTGGCATCAAGTGAACAGGCAAGAAGAGTCACTGACTGGAGGAGGGAGAAGAGATGGGAGATACTTCAGCAAAAGTATCATCAGCAAAAGGAAATGGAGAGCAAGCTGCTATTTCATTCACACCTGACGTTGACGGCGCAGATTGTTTCTTGCGGGAACCAGATGCACACTTGCACCTTTGAAAGTTCACAATCGGGAAGGTCCTTCATATGAAGGGGACTTGCTGTATTACAATATGCACTGATAGATGCTACACTCAAACTGAATAAGATCCATGGAAACCACAGAATTTAAGGCGAGTAAGTAGCAGTGATAACCTAAGTAACAAAATTCTTTGAAAGGGAAACCTAAATGAGTACAAAGTTACACAAGAAGGAAAAAAGGAACCAGAGAATGAGAGCCTGGTCAGTGAAGCATGAAACAGCACAGGACTTCAGGAAAGTCAGAGAAGAAAGAAAGGAACTCTAGGTGAGTGGGTACCCACAGAGGTTGTTACCAGCCTCAGCCCTGGACCAGAGCCCCTGAGTTCGCATCTCAGTTGGAATCTCCTCCTGCTACTTGTGTGCCTTTGGGCAAGTTCCTGTGTCTCAGTTCCCTTAACTGAAAAAGGATCATGTTTTCACTTATTTACTCCATAGGGCTGCTGTAAGAATTAACAGATTTGATACAAGTTCTTAGAACAGTGCCAGACCAAGAAGCATTCAACACATGTCTGCCACTGGGGGTGGAGGGGATTTTTTTTTAATCCTCAGTGACCTAGAGGGGAACAATTTCAAGCCAGCAGTAGAAACAAAAACTACAAAGTAAGGGAATTAACAGTCAAGTGACGGGCAAGAAGACTGGGGACAATCAAAAGTATGATGACTCTTTCAAGGCGGTGAAACAGTAAGAGCGAGAAAGAGTAACCTGAGAATATAGGGTTAAGTGAAAAAGCTTTTCGAGGGAATAGATCAGTAAGAGGAAAAAGGCTTGGTCGCCAAAACTATTCTTCAGTCGTTGTGGGACTTGTTTTCCCCAAGCTGGACAGGGGTAGAGACCAGATCCTTCCTGTCCCAGCCTTCCCCAGGGAGCTCTAAAGAACGCTCCCTTGGCATCCGGTAAGTTTGAATCAGCGCTGGTTGATTGGGGGGAAGGCCCATTTTCTAACCAACGATACCTCGGAAGATGAAACAACAGGCTTTCCGATTTCCATCTCCGGCACGACCTGTTCTACCGCTCTGTACTCATCACTCTCCTCAGCCAGCAGCCGCTGCCGGGACAGGATGCAGTTCAGGGAGCCAAAAAGCAAGAGCAGCTCCCCGAGTTAATTCTGGCCTCGAGGACACACAAAAAGCACCCCTGAGGTGCGGAAAGACAGGGGCTCGGGCAGGCGGGGTAGGGGTAGGCTGTGGCGAGCAAGGCCAGATCCCGGAGCTGGGAAAATGACCTCGGCGGTCAAGGTCGAGGAGGTCCCTCTTCCTCCCCGTCCCACCAGCAAGCACCTTTGTCCTCCCGCCTGGAACAGCGGGGCCCAGTGCCCCGGGAAAGCCAGGGGAGGGCTCAAAACCCAGGGACGGCGGGGACCACCGTCCCTGTGCGATGCTGGCGGGGTGAGGGGGGGTGTTGGGGGGCTCCCAGGGAGGGCGCAGGTGAGCTCCGCGGCCCCGCCCGCCGGCGGGAAGGGCTTTGACCCTGGGCACTCGCCGGCGTCGCGGCCACAACTTCCGAAGCGCCCCCCAGAGTCCAGGCAGGGCCTGGCCGGGCTCCCGAGTCTTTCGGACCCGGATCCCACTCCTCGCGCGCCGCGCCCAAGTTCCTTCCACTAGGCTGCCCTCGATCCCCCCGTCCTGGGGTCATCTCCCTCTCCTCCCCATCTCTCCTCCTCTGCGCCCCGGAAAAGTTAGGCCCCGGCCCCCCGGCTGGGAGCCCTGCACTCACCCCGCGAGGAGCGGAGCCGAAGCGCCTGGGCGCGCGAGCAGAGGGCGGCGGCGGGCGGCGGCGCGAACGCGGAGCTCCTCACAGCGGCCCCTGCTGCCTTGGCCGCCGACTAAGCTGGGAAAGGGGCGGAGGCGGCCGGGGTGTCACCTGCCCGCTCTCCCACCCTGCCGCGTGACGCCACGCAGCGCCGCCCCCTGCCCGCCCTCCGCGGCCGCCAGGTACCCGCGAGGGGGCGCGGGGAGGAGCTGCCCGCTGGGAAGGACCCGTTGGGAGGTGCGCGCGGCCTCGGGCGCCCATCCTCCGCCTGGCTCGGCGCCCCGCCGCTCGCATCGCCGCTGGGACCGGGGACCGAGGGTTGCTCGGCAAGATCGGTTCTGACCTCTGGACATTTCTTTCTGAGCACAGATGTCATCACCTGAGGTCATCTCGAGGCTTAAATAATAAAGGTTTAAATAATGTGAAAACTGTTTGTCAAGCATGACTCAGGATTAAGTTGCAGAAAAATCTGAAATGAGGGAAACCTGGCCGAGGATGAGGCTGGCGGCGGAGTGGTAGAAAAAAAAGGAGTTCTCGCTCCTGAAAAGGCTCTTTCGGAGGGTTAATTCATTGCCTAAAATGGTGACCAGACCCGATGGCCGTGAGAGGCCCAGTGCGGGTCAGCCCCACCCCTACTTATTAAAAACTAGAGTTGCGGCAAATATTGGGGAGCGAAGGGGACTATTAGAGCAATGAAGAGGAAATCGTATATAATCCAAGTTAACTTTCTTGTCCTGATTAGTAACCGCAGCTGCTGCAGCCAGCACACTCCAGCACATTGACTTCTCCTTATCCTGGGTTGGCCTGAATGGTGGGGTGAGAATGAATGTTAGGCGTTGCCTTGCTTTGTGTCTGATCTTGATCCTCCTAACCGCTGTCGTGTTTGGAAATCCTGGCATCAATATCTGGAAGGTAAAATAAGAATCCTAAGAAGTTAATGATTGTGGAGGCAAAAACTCAAGAACAAAAATTGAGTTGTCTTCTAGAAGCCGGAAAGTAGCAGGAGGGGCTGCAGTCCTGACCCCCTGCACTTCACAAACATGGTCTGTGAGTTTCTGCTGTGGTTTTAAGGTCCAGACTACCCAGGAGGAAGGGGAGGGAGAAGAAGCATGTTTCACTCAGGTACAGTTGTGGCCTTCCACCACCTAATCCTACTGCATCAACAGGAGATTTTAAAGGTTTTATACAAAATATTGAGAGCCCTCATAGTAGCCACTGGGGAGGGGGTGAGCAACAAACATGAAAGCTCAAATTGAAGAGAATCCCAGCTTCAGCGAAACTAAAGGCAAGGGAAATAAAATAATATTATTAATCATTTAGATATTCTTGCTTCTTGATTATTGTGATCCTGAAGCCTGGAATTCTTTGTTAAAATAGGTTATTAAGTAGTAGAGAAGCTAAAGATTTCTCCTTCTGTTTAGATAAACTTTGCTTTCATCATAAAAACATGCCATTTAATAGACGTGGCTACTGGGAACTAGAGACAGTTGCTTAACAATATTTGCTTTTGTGTTTGTCACTATCCATACACCTACGTATAATTATGAAATTTCAAGTAGGCAAAAATCAAGTGGATTCATTCATTTAACATATATATTCAGTGCTTTTAAGTTCCAGGCTCTGGAGATTCAACAGATAACAACAACAACAAAAATTCTCTGTTCTTGTGGAATCTACCCTCACTTAGCATCATTCCAGTTGGGGATGACATACCACAGATAAATAAACAAGTGAAATACAACTGTCATGTTATGATCGGTGCTGCCAAGAAAAATAAAGAAGGGAAAGAGATACGGGCTTTTGGAGACAGGGAGTTGGAATGTTAAAGTGGCCAGGGAAGTCCTCAGTTGAAGGAGGCATTTGAGCCAAAATTGTAAACAGATAAGTGGCAAGGTTGTGTGTCTATCTGGGTAACAACATTCCAAACAGTGGGAACTATGAGGCTAATGGCAGGAGTGAGGATCGGATGATCAAGTTCACAGAATAGCAAGGATGCCAGAGTGGTTGAACCTCAATAAATGAGGCCAAAGGGTCAAGGGAAGCATTTTGAGTAAATATGTGACATCAAGTAACTGAAGTTTTTAGAGGGAGCACTAAGACAACTCTTTTGAGAGTAGGGCAGGAGCAGGTTGGGAACGGTAGAGGCAATTTGGTAATTAGGAGGCTCTTTCAACATCCAGGTGAGAAAGGAAGGTGGCTTGGACCGGCTTGACTGAGAGTGGTTAGAGAGAATCAAAATTTTAAAATATATTCTAGGGAATTCCCTGGTGGTCCAGTGGTTAGGACTCCACCCTTTCACTGCCAAGGGCCCAGGGCCAATCCCTGATTGGGGAACTAAGATCCTACAAGGCAAAAACAGAAAAACTATATATATATATATATATATAGTTATACATATACATATATATACTGAAGGTAATATCAAAAGGATTTCCAGAGGAGCTGACATGCAGTGTGAAGGACGGGGGGAGGTCGAGGTTGACTCCAGGGTGTTTGTAGCTGGAAGGAAAGAGCTGCTATTTACTAAGAAAAGAGGGACTGAGAGAAGACTGTTGGGAGGGGGGACATCAGGAACTGTTTGTGGGACTGATTTAAGACACCTATTAGATATCCAAGTGGAAGAGTCAAGTAGGAAGTTGTTTCTACCAATCTGGAGTTCAAGAAAGAGGTCTGGCCTGGCAACATAAATTTGGGAGAAGTCAGCTTTCACATGATATATAATGGTCTGAGAATGGCTAAGAGAACCACGAAGGGGACTAGAGAAGAGATTTTAGAACTTCATCCTGGGGTACCCCACTTTTAAGCAGTAAGAAGTGAGAAGAAACAGTCCTCAGCCTGGAGTAAAATCAGAAGAGTGTGGTCTCCTGGCAGGCAAATGTATGAGTCAGCTATTGCCACAACAGTTCTGCATAACAAATCACTTCAAAATCCATGGCTTATAGCAATATACCTGACCTAATGCCTGCAAGTCAGCAGGCTGGTTGAGGTTCAGTGGACCTAGATGAATGGCTCTGCTTTAGGTTGCAGATTTAGCTTCAGTTTGTTCCATGTGTGTTAATTCTGGAGCCCAGAATGAAGAGTCAGTAGCCACAGGGAAAAGATCTTCCCATGGTAGATAACTGGAGTACAAGAACCAGTCCAAAACGTGCTTGCTCCTGGGGACACTGATCGCATCAAGTTTGTTAATACTCCATTGGCTAGAGTAGGGCACATGGGTAAATCCAACATCAGAGGGGAGTGGGGAATGTATTCAACCCACAGCGGAACGGTGAGAAGAAAGATTATTTGCTAAAAAAAAATCTATACGTTTGTCACAGCAGGGGAAGAAAGTGTTTTGAGATAGGGGAAGTGATCAACTGAGAATGAGAAATTGCTCCTTGATTTAGCAATACAGAAGTCATTGGTTAACTGTGATAAAAAACAGGTCTGAAGGAACAGAAGGAGCAAAAACCCAAATGAGATGAGTTTCAAGAGTGAGTGGGAAGGGCTTCCCTAGTGGCTCAGTGGTCAAAAATCCACCTGCCATTGCAGGAGACACAGGTTTGATCCTGGGTCCGGGAAGATCCCACATACCACAGAGCAACTAAGTCTGTGCACCATAACTACTGAGCCTGCACACCCAAGATCCGCAACTACTGCAGCCCACTGCACCATACGGCCTGTACTCTGCAACAAGAGAAGCCACCGCAGTGAGAAGTCCAGGCACCGTAACAAGCGAGTAGTTCCCGCTCACAGCAACTAGAAACGAAGACCCAGCACTGCTGCTGCTGCTAAATCGCTTCAGTCATGTCCGACTCTGTGCGGCCCCATAGACGGCAGCCCACCAGGCTCCCCCGTCCCTGGGATTCTTCAGGCAAGAACACTGGACTGGGTTGGACAAAGACAAAAATAAATAAATACAATTAAAAATTAAAAGAGTGACTGGGAAGAGGGACATTGGAGAAAACAAGTTTAGACAATTCTATCAAGGCTTTTTGTGGTAAAAAGAAGAAATGAGGTAATGGCAGGAAGAAGAATTGAGTCTAAGGAGTCTTTTTTAAAATGTTCAGTCCAGTCACTCAGTTGTGTCTGACTCTTGGCAACCCCTGGACTCCAGCATGCCAGGCTTCCCTGTCCATCACCAACTCCCAGAGCTTGTTCAAACTCATGTCCACTGAGTCAGTGGATGACAGCTAAAATATATTTGTACATTTTGGAAAATTTTAGTAGACAAGGAACAATTGATAATGCTGCAAAGAGAGGACAATTGTTGTAGTGATGCCCTTGAGTATGTGAGAGGAGTGGAACTTGGTACACAGGATAGGAACTTTGCCTTAGATATGAATATGTACATTTACTAGTAGGCAATAGAAGGAAGGTAGAATTACAGGCAGAGATTGTGGAAGGTAGGAGATGGTTCAGTTCAGTTCAGTTCAGTTGCTCAGTCGTGTCCGACTCTTTGCGACCCCATGAATCGCAGCACGCCAGGCCTCCCTGTCCATCACCAACTCCTGGAGTCCACACAAACTCATGTCCATCGAGTTGGTGATGCCATCCAGCCATCTCATCCTCTGTCATCCCCTTCTCCTCCTGCTCCCAATCCCTCCCAGCATCAGAGTCTTTTCCAATGAGTCAACGCTTCGCATGAAGTGGCCAAAGTACTGGAGTTTCAGCTTTAGCATCATTCCTTTGAAAGAACACCAAGGACTGATCTCCTTTAGAATGGACTGGTTGGATCTCCTTGCAGTCCAAGGGACTCTCAAGAGTCTTCTCCAACACCACAGTTCAAAAGCATCAATTCTTCGGCGCTCAGCTTTCTTCACAGTCCAACTCTCACATCTATACATGACCACTGGAAAATCCATAGCCTTGACTAGACGGACCTTTGTTGGCAAAGTAACGTCTCTGCTTTTGAATATGCTATCTAGGTTGGTCATAACTTTCCTTCCAAGGAGTAAGCGTCTTTTAATTTCATGGCTGTGGTCACCATCTGCAGTGATTCTGGAGCCCCCAAAAATAAAGTCTGACACTGTTTCCACTGTTTCCCCAACTATTTCCCATGAAGTGATGGGACCAGATGCCATGATCTTAGTGTTCTGAGTGTTGAGCTTTAAGCCAACTTTTTCACTCTGCTCTTTCACTTTCATCAAGAGGCTTTTGAGTTCCTCTTCACTTTCTGCCATAAGGGTATTGTCATCTGCATATCTGAGGTTATTGATATTTCTCCCAGCAATCTTGATTGCAGCTTGTGCTTCATCCAGCCCAGCATTTCTCATGATGTACTCTTCATAGAAGTTAAATAAGCAGGGTGACAATATACAGCCTTGACGTACTCCTTTTCCTATTTGGAACCAGTCTGTTGTTCCATGTCCAGTTCTAACTGTTGCTTCCTGACCTGCATATAGGTTTCTCAAGAGGCAGGTCAGGTGGTCTGGTATTCCCATCTCTTTCAGAATTTTCCACAGTTTATTGTGATCCACACAGTCAAAGGCTTTGGCATAGTCAATAAAGCAGAAAGAGATGTTTTTCTGGAACTCTCTTGCTTTTTCGATGATCCAGCTGATGTTGGCAATTTGATCTCTGGTTCCTCTGCCTTTTCTAAAACCATCTTGAACATCAGGAAGTTCACGGTTCACATATTGCTGAAGCCTGGCTTGGAGAATTTTGAGCATTACTTTACTAGCATGTGAGATGAGTGCAATTGTGCGGTAGTTTGAGCATTCTTTGGCATTGCCTTTCTTTGGGATTGGAATGAAAACGGACCTTTTCCAGTCCTGTGGCCACTGCTGAGTTTTCCAAATTTGCTGACATATTGAGTGCAGTACTTTCACAGCATCATCTTTCAGGATTTGAAACAGCTCCACTGGAATCCCATCACCTCCACTAGCTTTGTTCGTAGTGATGCTTTCTAAGGCCCACTTGACTTCACATTCCAGGATGTCTGGCTCTAGGTCAGTGATCACACCATTGTGATTATCTGGGTCGTGAAGATCTTTTTGTACAGTTCTTCTGTGTATTCTTGCCACCTCTTCTTAATATCTTCTGCTTCTGTTAGGTCCATACCGTTTCTGTCCTTTATTGAGCCCATCTTTGCATGAAATGTTCCCTTGGTATCTCTAATTTTCTTGAAGAGATCTCTAGTCTTCCCCATTCTGTTGTTTTCCTCTATTTCTTTGCATTGATCGCTGAGGAAGGCTTTCTTATCTCTCCTTGCTATTCTTTGGAACTCTGCATTCAGATGCTTATATCTTTCCTTTTCTCCTTTGTTTTCACTTCTATTTGTAAGGCCTCCCCAGACAGCCATTTTGCTTTTTTGCATTTCTTTTCCATGGGGATGGTCTTGATCCCTGTCTCCCATACAATGTCACGAACCTCTGTCCATAGTTCATCAAGCACTCTATCTATCAGATCTAGTCCCTTAAATCTGTTTCTCACTTCCACTGTATAATCAGAAGGGATTTGATTTAGGTCATATCTGAATGGTCTAGTGGTTTTCCCTACTTTCTTCAATTTCAGTCTGAATTTGGCAATAAGGAGTTCATGATCTGAGCCACAGTCAGCTCCTGGTCTTGTTTTTGTTGACTGTATAGAGCTTCTCCATCTTTGGCTGCAAAGAATATAATCAGTCTGATTTCAGTGTTGACCATCTGGTGATGTCCATGTGTAGAGTCTTCTCTTGTGTTGTTGGAAGAGGGTGTTTGCTATGACCAGTGCATTTTCTTGGCAAAACTCTATTAGTCTTTGCCCTGCTTCATTCTGTATTCCAAGGCCAAATCTGCCTGTTATTCCAGGTATTTCTTAACTTCCTACTTTTGCATTCCAGTCCCCTATAATGAAAAGGACATTTTTTTGGGGTGTTAGTTCTAAAAGGTCTTGTAGGTCTTCATAGAACCATTCAACTTCAGCTTCTTCAGCGTTACTGGCTGGGGCATAGACTTGGATTACTGTGATATTGAATGGTTTGCCCTGGAAATGAACAGAGATCATTCTGTCATTTTTGAGATTGCGTCCAAGTACTGCATTTCGGACTCTTTTGTTGACCATGATGGCTACTCCATTTCTTCTAAGGGATTCCTGCCTGCAGTAGTAGATATAGTGATCATCTGAGTTAAATTCACCCATTCCAGTCCATTTTAGTTCTCTGATTCCTAGAATGTTGACATTCACTCTTGCCATCTCCTGTTTGACCACTTCCAGTTTGCCTTGATTCATGGACCTAACATTCCAGGTTCCTATGCAATATTGCTCTTTACAGCATCAGATCTTGCTTCTATCACCAGTCACATCCACAACTGGGTATTATTTTTGCTTTCACTCCATCCCTTCATTCTTTCTGGAGTTATTTCTCTACTGGTCTCCAGTAGCATATTGGGCACCTACTGACCTGGGGAGTTCCTCTTTCAGTATCCTATCATTTTGCCTTTTCATACTGTTCATATAGTTTCCCAACCAGGGATCAAACCTGAGTTCCCTGCATTGCAAGGTGTATTCTTAACCACTGGACCACCAGAGAAGTATCTCACTGTTAATATACATTTTCAGGATTCCTAGTGATACTGAGCATCTTTTTTGTATTTTTTATTCATTGAGATAGCCTCTTTGAATTGCTTTTTCATATCATTTGCTTATAAAAATAAGCACTGGTTTAGTCATACAAACTTATTTTATATTTTTCTTATTGATATGAGCATTACATGTTTTATAATATCTTTTCTCAATCTAGGACTTATATTTTTATAAAGATTTTTGTTATTTTTAAATTTAAGTATAAATTTATCAATATTTGTCCTATGTTTTATGCATTTTGCTTCTCAAATAAATGTTTTCTTTTCCTGCAGTTTTAAATATACTCATTTTTGTTCTAAAATCTATATTTTTTCTCATTAAATATAGGTCTTTAATCCATCTGGAATTGTTTTTATTTATGTATTTGGTTGTGTGTGTGCATGATCAGTCGCTTCAGTTGTGTCCGACTCTTTGTGACCCTATGGACTGTAGCCAGCCAGGCTCCTCTATTCGTGGGATTCTCTAGGCAAGAATTCTGGAGTGGGTTGCCATGCCCTCCTCCAAGGGACCTTCCCGACCAGAGAATCAAACCCCCGTCTCCTGCGTCTCCTGCATTGCAGGCAGATTCGTTACTGCTGAGCCACGGGAAGTCGTTTATTTGTTAACCCCAGGTCTGAGCTGTGGCATGTGGGATCTAGTTCCGTAACCAGGAGTGAACCTGGGCCTCTTGCATGGGAGCTCGGAGTCTTAGCCACAGGACCACCAGGAAGTCCCTGGAGTTGTTTTTAAATTGTTACATTTGAGCAGGTAACACATTCACATGCCTTACAAATCAAAAAGTCATACAGTGAAAATTTCCCTTTTTATCTCTCATCTGTACTTTTCTGATATAGTTTGAAAGATTAGAAATATTTTTTTAAACACAGCATATTCTTCCTGTTTCTGTCTTTTTTATACAAATGGTAACTCTTAATACTATAGACATTGCTTACACCTATTTTTTTCACTAAACAATATATATTGAGATACTTCCATAAAAAACCTTATTTATTCCTCTCTTTTATGTTGTATGACTCCACCATGATTTATTCAACAAGTTTCCTATTGATAAATATGTAGGTTGTTTATAGTCCTGTGATGTTAATACCAATAGCTAACACATGTATAATATGTGCCAGGTACTGTTTAAATCGATTAACTCATTTAATTCTCACAGCAGCCCAAAGAATAGATACTATTATTACCTCCATTTTACAGATGAAGGAACCAACGGATAGGGAGATTTAGTAACTTACTTGAGAGCATAATATTAGTTAGTGGTAGAGCTAGAATTTGAAACCATGCTGTAGCCTTCATGCTCCTCACCACATACAGTGCTACAATGAATACCCTTGCAAACACGATGTAATTCCTAGAAGCAGGAATTACTTACTCCCTGCTGGTTCAGGGAGTAAGCTTGTGTAATTGTGCTGGCTATTTCCTCTATTCAGGCTTGCACTAATGTACAGCCTGACAGCAGTATATCAAAGTATCTTTTTCCTCCATAGCCTTACCTACCCTTAAGGTAACGTTTGTTATCAAATGTTTGGATCTTTGTCAACTTGATGAAAGAAATCCAGGATATTGCTCTTATTTCTATTTGTATTTCCCTTAAGGTGAGTGAGATTGAACAGCTGTCTCTTAAGTTTAAAAAGTCATTTATATTTCCATATCTACAGACTTTTTCTGCTCTCTAGTTTTCTACCAGGATATAGCCCCTTTTTTCCCTTATCAATTTCTAGGAGGACTCTAATATATATGTACGAAGATGAACCCTTTGCTAACGAGTAGTAGGTATCTTCTGCCCTCCCTCCGCCTTTTCTAAGACGTCACATACATGTCTTTCTGTGTAAGCTCTCTGTTCTACTCCACTGTCTATTTGTCCTGCCTTGGATTTTCTCTTGCTGCTGCTGCTAAGTTGCTTCAGTCATGTCTGACTCTGTGCGACCCCACAGATGGCAGCCCACCAGGCTCCCCCGTCCCCGGGATTCTCCAGGCAAGAACACTTGAGTGGGTTGCCATTTCCTTCTCCAATGCATGAAAGTGAAAAGTGAAAGGGAAGTCGCTCAGTTGTGTCTGACTCTTAGCGACCCCATGGACTGTAGCCTACCAGGCTCCTCCGTCCATGGGATTTTCCAGACAACAGTACTGGAGTGGGGTGCCATCGCCTTCTCTGTGGATTTTCTCTTGCTCCTCCGTAAATTTTAGAACAGTTTCCTCTTCTTTTTTGTTTTTAAATGAAAAGCTATGTTAGGATTTTTATTTGAATTGCCTTAAAGTTTAAAGATTTGTTTAGAAAGAATTGCCACCTTTAGAATATTGAAGTGATCCATATATGTGCATGGCATTACTCCTCTTCATGTAAATCTTCTCTGTCTTTTAATAAAGTTTTTATTTTTCCCTGTTTTGGTTTATCACGTGTTTTGTCAGATTTGTTCCTAGGAGTCTTATAATTATTGTGGCTATTATAAATAGTATATGTGCTTTAAAGTCACCGTTTCCAATTGTAAATATAGAAACATTGTTAATTTTTGTTTAATGACTGTATATCCTTCATCTATATTGAACTCTTAGTAATTTTTAGAATTTCTTTGATTTCTTATTGAGACAATAATGTTGTTGTTTAGTCACTGAGTTGTGTCTGACTCTTTACAATCCCATGGACTGTAGCCCACCAGGCTCCTCTGCCCATGGAATTTCCCAGGCAAGAATATTGGAATAGGTTGCCATTTCTTTCTCCAGCAAAGACTATAATATCTCCTGTGAATAATTACAGTTTTATTTCTTTTCAATATTTTTCACTCTTTGAGTTAAGACTGAGTCATTAACTGCAACTTCTTACTCTATGCCAGTCTGTTATGGATTTAACTTTTAGCAGTGATTCACAAACTTTACTGAGAGTCAGAATTATGGAGTTGTTAAAATGCAGATTTCTGGAAATATGTCTCCAGAGATGCTGATTTAATAGATCTAGGTAGTGGAAGCCTGGCATGCTTCGGTCCATGGGATTGCAAATGATCGAGCAACTCTTCTGAACTGAACTGAGATAGTGGGATAAGTAATCTGCATTTTAACACACACCCTTTGTGATTCTGCTACAGTTGTTCAGAGAGCTACAGTTTGGAAAATTTCTTACATATAACCTATCCCTTTTTATATTTATTATTGCCTCCCCAATGAAATTATAAACCCTTGATGACAGAGATTTAATTGAATCCCTCTTTGTATGCTTTGAGCCTAGAATAGTAATCTACAAACCGTAGATGCTAAATAAGTGTGCAGATGGTAAAAAAGGAATTTTAGGAAAGTTGTTGGAAGGACTCTGTGTGTAGTTGCAATTTAAATGCTATAAAAATATTTTCTCATAAGCATTTTATATACATTCAAAAGCTGCCTTTGCTATCATCGAGGAAGAACAATGATTGCAATTTGATAAGTACATTGACTGAGTGACGATCAACCCTTACCTTAGTGTGTCTATATCTTGCCAAGCTTAATGGCTTCATTTCTTTTTGGCACTGAAAATGCAAACTATGACAAATAGTTTCAGACAAATCATTTTCTTTTTGGTATCTTTCTGTTCCAATATCTAAGATGTTTGTAAAATTTATGTTCTCAGGACAGGATATAAGTGAGATATGGAGTAAGAACATCCCTTAAATTATCTTAACAATCAGTATTATAATTATCTTTCTATAAATCCCAATCATTTGAAAATGTTAATAAAAAATGGTTTTCCACTGTGAAGGATTGTCACTTACTGTGATTTTGACATTAGCTATGATTAATTTGATTTTAAATATTATGGAACTGCTTTCTGAATCAACTATATTACTTGAAGGTAAAGTCTAGCTGCTTATTTTGTGCATTCAATTGATATCTTTGATACCACAAATTCCTGGGAAGACCAAGTCTAAACAATATTTAAAATTCTTACATATTTCATTTCATAATAAAATGCTTCTCAAGTAGATGAACTATCTTAAGTTTTTAATAATTTTATTTATTTATTTATGGCTGTGCTGGGTCTCTGTTGCTGCATGGGCTTGTCTCTAGTTACGGTGAGTGGGGGCTATTCTCTAGTTGCAGCGCACAGGCTTCTCACTGTGGTGGCTTCTCTGGTTGCAAAGCATGGGCTCTAGGGTGCCCGGGCTTCAGCTGTTGCAGCACATGGGTCAATAGTTGGGGCACCCGGGCTTCATTGCTCTGTGGCATGTGGAATCTTCCAGGATCAGGAACTGAACCCATGTCTCCTGCATTGGCAGGTGGATCTTTACCGCTGAGCCACCAGGGAAGCATGAGAACTATCATAATTTATAGCTTATTGAATGACTAAATGATGTAGCATCAAGACAAGTTACATTTTAATGATGTGTTGAAACAGAGCAACCATTAAGAAAGCATTAGAAAATTTACATTGTAAAACTATGTAGCACTCATGATTCTTTTGGAATTTTTAGGATATTCTATATTTATGTTACTCTAAATTTTATGTATTAGTAATTGTTCAGTGTACCTATGGGTTTACAAAACAATTCAGCAGATGGAAGTTCTGTCTTCTTGGAGGAGTTAACACTTATACTAGGTTGCTGTTTCACAAACTTGTCTGATTTTAATAATCACTAGAAATAAACGTTAAAAAAAAAAACAGATTTTTTAGCCCCTCCCTAGTGATCCAACCCTACCTTGAGCAACCCTGAAATAACCAATGGTAAGAATCTTGATCAGTTTCTCTCTCTTTCTCTTTAAACATTGCATATCTTCCCCTACCCCCACCCTACACTTACATATACTTGCTACTGAAGAGATAACCTGTATAATTTATTATGCATTCAGGATGATTGGGTAATCATTTATTTTTTGTGAAAAGTTTATAATTTTGAGATAAGAGAAGATACTAAGGACACTTCTATTAATAGAGTACCACATAAGATTTTGTAAAAATATTAGATTTATCATTACATTTTAAATCCTATATCATATACTAACAATTAAAAAAATGTTTTTTGTTGCTTTTTGGGCATTTCCTTGAGACTGCTACTATAATAAAATTGTAATAGGTAAGCAGAAAGAGAAGACAGGAGAAGCGACAACAGAGAATAAGATGGTTGGATGGCATCACTGACTCAATGGACATGAGTTTGAGCAAGCTCCAGGAGTTGATGATGGACGGGGAAGCTTGGCGTGCTGCAGTCCATGGGGTTGAAAAGAGTCGGACACGACTGAGCAACTGAACTGAACTGAACTGAAGCAGAAAGACACACGAGGGACTATGTTTTATCAACAAAATCTGTGAACCTTGGCTGCCTACAAGACTATCAAACCAATGAAATTGTCTTTAATTGAAATGAGCATTTTAAACTGTCACTGGAATGTTTTTATTTTATAGCTTAGGATATATCTTCAAAACAATCTATTCTATGAGTGTAACCTGTAGCCAGTTAGTCAATGTTTACTGATTATTTGTCATTAATGACAGTAGGCGCCAGCTCTAAAAATCAAACTGAGTGGAGACATGCATACGTTCATTTGTGACTAAATTCTTAAGTGAAGAAAAGATAATGTGTATTGTTTTAAATTATCCACGTTTCTTTTTCTTCCACACAGATCATTAAGAGCTGACTGTGAATGCAAATGTGTATCTTTCATCTCTGTTGTTCTTGGTCTTACATATCTATTCTAGTGCATGTGAAATGAGTTCCCCATCTCTTTCCAAGTGATAAAGCAACCGTGCAAAGTGCTCTAGGAAACTGTGTGCAGCAGTTGTGGACTGTATTCCCCAAAGCAGTTTGTTAGTCACTCAGTTTGCTACAACTTCATTCATTTCAGCTTTTCTTCTAGAACTAGGCTGAGGAAAAATTGGTCTTTTTCAGAAAGCTTAAAGAGTTGCGGCAAGTAAGTGATCACAGTGGTGGACATGAAAATAGCCATCTCCTTGTAATTTAAAAATCTGCAAAGGAATTAGCTCATGGTGCATTGAAGAAGGAGGTCTCACAATGTGTGGTGATTAAGAGCATGCTCATTCGCAGCGGGAACAGAAGATGGCTAGCTCTTCACTGGGTCAGCTTCCTCTTCCTCCAGGGCATGCAGCAGGGCTCTTTCCCAGCCTTCCTTGCAGTTTACGTGTGGCCATATGGTAGAGTTCTGGCCAATGGCATTGGAGCAGAAGGGCTGGCTTATTCATACTTACCACGTAAGACTCCTTCTTTTTCTCCTGCAGCATAAGAAAGCCTTCTGTTGACTGGTGAAGCCACAAGATGGAAGGATCCTAAGTTCTCAAATTACCATTTGGAAGAGAGGGACTTTATATGAGCTATAAACAAATGTATATTGTTAAGTCTCAGAAATTTTGTAGTTCATCTGATACAGCAGTTAGCCTGCCCCAACTAATACAACAGAATAGTACTATTGGTCAAGGATTCTACTTCTCAGCCTGCAGAAAGCAGGAAATGGTTGCCTCTTCAATAGTACTTGCTGGATAAGACCTTCTTTGGCATTCTACTTTGGACAAGTTTTCCCAGCCTCACCTTTGTTATTGCAGTTGCCTACTAACTAGCTCTCTGCTTCTGTTGGTGCCCTCCTCTGCAGTTTTTTATCAAAGCAGAAACCAGGGTAATCTCACGTCATTCTTCTCAACTCCCTCCAAGGTCTCCATTTGATTCAGAGAAAAGGCTAAGGTCTTTTCAATGACCTACAAGACCATTGCCCACCTGCCACCTCGCCTCATCACTTCTCTGTGCTTCTCTCCTAACACTCTCCCTTTCCCTTGTTCTGAACCAGCCTCACAGATTCCCATGCTATTCCTTGAGCAGAACGGGCATGCTCTTGCCTTAGAGCTTCTGTGTTTGTTTCCTCTGTCTGGAATACTCTTTTCTGGGATGTCCTTGTGGTTCGCTCTTTGCTCAGAGAGGCTTTGCTGAGCGTGCTATTTTAAATGACCGCTGCTTTCACTCTCTAACCCCTTCCTTCTGTTATTTTCCTCTGTAGCACTTAGTACCTTCTAATATACTACACACATTTTCTTTTTAACGTTGTTCACTGCATGTTCCCCTGCACGCCCCTATTAAAATGAAAGCTCCATGGGAAAGGATTTTTGACTTTTTGTTATCAGCCTAGAGTAGCACTTGGCAAGTAATAAATAATAGATACATTTTTGTTGAGTGACTAAATGCTCTTACATAGATCAGTGCCATGTGCCAGAGGAGCACTAAAGGGAAACTTCTAATTCCCACTGAGATCTGGCAAGGAAAGTTCTCCTGGAGAAGCTGCTTCTTCTGGGCCTGGAAGCTGATGTACTTGCTGAGAGTCAGAGCCAGCGGTTACCGTTTAGTCCTCCTCTTAGCTGGCCAGTTAGCATCATTTGACACAGCTGTGGTTGTTTTGCTGAAGCGTGGTCTTCACTTAATTTCAGAGTACCACGCCTGCCTGGCTGTTCCCCTACTTCCTTGGCCATCCCTTCTCAGGCTCGTTAGCAGTTTCCCTCCATTTCCCCCACTGAATGCTGGAATACCCAGGGTTCAGTCCTGGCCCTCTTCTCATCTTTCTGCACTCATTCCTCGGGGGATCTGAACTAATCTCAGGGCTTTAAATGCCATGTGTATACTCATGACTACCAAACACATACTTCTAAGTGGTATCTCTACCCTGAACTCCACATCTGTGTATCAGGGGGCCTGCTGGGCCTCTCCTCTTGGATGTCTAATAAGTATCTCAAATGTAAATGCCCACAACAGAGCCTCTGCTATTTCCCGCTTGCCTTGTGTTCCTGATCTCATTTAATGGCGACTCTGTTCTTTTGGTTGCTCAGGCCAAAAGCCTCGGAGTTATCTTTAATTCTCCCCTTCTTCTCTGCCAATGCCACTCTCACAATATAAGCAGAACCACTTCTTAGCATCCCCACTGCCAGCACCCTGGGACTGCCTGGGTGCTACTGGTCTCTTAACCAGTGACTTTGTTTTTGCTTGTGGCTGCTCTTCAGCCAGTCCTCACACTGACACCAGCATGATCCTATTAAAGCCTAAGTCACATTGTGTCTCTCTTCGGCTCAAAACTTTCCAATGGTTTCTCCTATGCCCTCAGGGACCTGCAAGGCCCTCCTTGACCTGACATCATCTCCAACCACGATTCCACTCATTACTCTTCTCCATCGGCTATCTTGCTGATTCTTGGCTATTCCATATATGCTTTTGTTTCAGAGCCTTTGCATTTGATATTCCTTATCTGGAATGATCTTTCCCCAGATGTCTGCTTGGCTAGCTCCCTCACTGGCTTCAGTCATTCCTCAAAATTCATCTTTTTTTTAAAAAATTCATTTTTTCAGTGAGGATTTTCTTGGTTGCTTTGTCTAAGATTTTAATGCAGTTTCCTGCCTCCACTTCTCATTCCCTTTCTCTTTTTTTCCTCCTTTGTGGTTTTCAATAATGTATTTTATCTTCATATTCGCCTTATCTATTGTCTTTTCCTCCACTTCAGTATGAAACCATAACTCTCACCTTTTAAAAGGTGCATCTGTCTCCTCCCATTTTCATTTCTTCAGTCAGTTTTAAAGTCATGCTAATAACACTGACTTGCAGTGGAAATATTTGAGCATAGCAAAGGATTTGGTCTGTTTTGTTCTCTGAAACATAGTCGGTGTTCAACTCATTATAATGAATGGATCAAAATTAATTAGAGCTGGTAAAACTCTTTCCTTATCAAGTAGATGTTCTTCGAACCTCAGGAAGAGTTAAAATTTTAAAAGATGCTAAAAGGAGTCAAACTATCTTTATAGTATTATCAATATAGTAATTGTTGATAATAAATATAGGCAATATTGAAATGTTAAATACCTATAATGATGGTAGATATTTGTTAGTAATTATAGATAACATGAGTATTTAGGGTTTAAAATTTCACAGATTAGGTTTATGATTCCATTTTGAGTTTTATAGTTGGATTCAGATACATTTAAAAATTAGAGTGTAAACATTTTTTAAAAAAATGTTTATAATCAGTACTAAATGCTTGAAATGAAAAGTTAAGTTTTATTGTCTTTTAAGTTTAATTTATTGGATTTATAAGAGATGGTTAGACTTCTCAGGTGGCACATTGGTACAGAATATGGCTTCATTGCAGGAGATGCGGGTTTAATCCCTGGGTCGGAAAGATCCCCTGGAGAAAGGAATGGCAACTCACTCCAGTATTCTTGCCTGGAGAATCCCACGGACTCCAGAGGAGACTGGCAGGCTACAGTTCAGGGGTCATAAAGAGTCCGACACGACTGAGCACACACACATAAGAGATGTTGAAATTATTGGAAGTTTTGCACATTCATTCATCTACTAAGACATTTGAAGTGCTTAAAAACATCGGTTGTTAAAATTTTCAATGCAGCTAAGGGAATTTGAATAGGTTTGTGAATATAGCTTATCGTTTAAGAGAAGTTGAGTTCTACAGTGAGTTACCACTCACAGCTACTAATATAGCTATAATAAAAAAGATAGACAATAACAAATGTGAGCAAGAATGTAGAAAAATTGAAATTGGAACTTGCATACATTGCTTGTAGGAATGTAAAATGGTGTAGGCATTTTGTAAAACAATTCGACAATTCTTCAAAACGTAAGATGCAGTATACTTGAAAATAACACAATATTGTGAATCAACTATGTGCTTCTGCTGTGCTGTGCTTAGTTGCTCAGCCATGTCAGACTTGTTGCAACCCCACGGACTGTAGCCCGCCAGGCTCCTCTGTCCACGGGGATTCTCCAGGCAAGAATACTGGTGTGGGTTGCCATGCCTTTCTGCAGGAGATCTTCCCAACCTAGGATTGAACCTGGGTCTCCTGCATTGCAGGTGGATTCTTTACCATCTGAGTCACCAGGGAAGCCCATGAATACTGGAATGGGTAACCTATCCTTCTCTAGGGGATCTTCCCGACCCAGGAATCGAACTGGGTCTCCTGCATGGCAGGTGATTCTTTATCAGCTGAGCTACCAGGGAAGCCCAAATCAACTACACTTTAAAAAGTAAAATACAGAGTTGACATGTGACCCAGAAATTCTTGGATATTCTCTTGTGTACTCAAGAGAACTGAAAGCATATATCCACGCAAAAACTTGTACATAATGTTCATAGCAGCATTATCCATAATAGCCAAAAAGTGGAAACAATCGAAATGACCATCAGCTGATGAACTGATAGATATAATGTGGTATATCCCTGCAATGGAATACTATTTGACAATAAATAAAACATGAAGTGCTAATGCATGCTACAATACGGATGAATCTTGAACACAGCATGCTAATTTTAAAAAGTCCACATATAGTAGGATATATATGTGGATATATAAAGTTACAAAAGACCACATACAGTAGGATCCATGTGTATGAAATGTCCAGAATAAGCAAATTTATAGAGATTGCTTAAGGCTAGGGATGTGGGGGGCAAATGAGGAGTGACTGCTAAGGGGTATGGGATTTCTTTTGGGGCTATTGGAAATTTTCTGGATTAGATAGTGGTGATTGTCCAAGTTTGCCAGTACACCGAAACTGCTGAATTGCATATTTTTAAAGGGTGATTTTTTAAAAAATGTTCTGTGACTTATACCAATAAAAAAGAAGTTGAGTTCTTTAAGGTCAGTTTATTGATATGCTTTTTAGATTAATAACTTTATTAGATTTATAAATATAACAAGATTTGTAAGATGAATTTGCTGTCTTAAATAAGACAAAGTTTTAAATTTGCAATTTTAATAACTTTATTAAAAATGTAAATTTGAAAGGAAGCTTGTCTTGAGTAACTCATTCATTTGGGACTGTTCCTAGGAGAGACATTAGGAGGGAAGAGGACTATATATATATGTACTAATATAAATACAAAACAGTGCAACAGGCTCTAGGTTAGATGGGCTTTATATTAAAGAAAAACACAGGCTTTTAAAAAATGTCAATCAAAACAGATCTCAAAAAATATATACTTTAAAACTCTTTCCTATATTATGTTTATGTTTTGTTTCCTATATTATACTTATGTTTCTGTACTTTGGTTTTTAATTTGCCCTTTAGAGTCACATATAAATCTGAACTTTATACTATAGGACTGTTCTTCATATAATAAATGACAGTTACCATGTCCACAGCAGATTTTCTTTTCTCTGGGTTAAATGGTTCTTGATCCCTTTGGCTATTTATATGACTTCATTTTATGTCTCTTGGCCATCCTAATTGCTAATGTGAGATCTCTTTTTCATGATGTGTTCTACTCTTATCTACATAAATGGTCACAAGTAGTACACTCAAGTAGGATGTAGACCATTGATTTTTGACCCTCAAGCCATAAAACATTTTGAACTGCTTGTCAACATCTAAAAATTGTATAGTGTTTCACAGAATATGAATTTTTCACTTCTTTTGAATAATCAGCATTTCTAGTTTCAGTAGGTCCACATTCACACGTGGCTTGTTACCTGGAGTTGAGTAGTCTTATGACATGGGCTATTAGTTGTTCCCCAATATTTGTTTTCCTCAGTGTCAACAGTAATCAAGCTCCCAGTTTTTAGCTCAGCACATGGCCACTTAAAAACCCAGTTTCCGTTTCAGTTTGGTCTGACCAGGAGTTCCGACTAGTAGGATGTTACTGACTGTGGTGTGTGAAAGATAGAAGTGTCCTTAAGGATGCCATTTTCTTCATTTTCCTTTTTCTTGTTGGGTGGAATGTGGATTTAATGCTAGAAAAATCAAGTTGTATTTCAAGGGGGAAGCTGCTGATAGAGGGTGCAAGAGCAGTAAGAAAGTGCTGAGTTTCCTGATGATCTTAGAATCAGCACACCTCTGAGGACTGCCTTCCTGGACTTTTATCAAAAGAAATGCATTTTTATTTAAGGCTTTCAGGCAAATCTATTCCTAATTCATAACACCTGCTCAGGTGTTCTCAGGTTTATTACAAATCCCACCACTATGTAATATTTCTCTAATATTGACCAGGAGTTGACATTTATCATATTTTTTTCCTCTCCGTTAAAAATGGAAAGTTGAAAAACTGACATAGTCATGTGTTTCAAAGAAAGTTGAAGAGCATATGCCATTGTGGAATTAGAGATTATTTCCATATGATTAATTCTGCTTCAAGTTTGTAGCTCAGTCAGTAAAGAATCTGCCTGCAGTGCTAGAGACCCAGGTTCGATTCCTGGGTCAGGAAGATCCCCTGGAGAAGTAAATGGCAACCCACTCCAGTATTCTTGCCTGGAGAAGCCCATGGACAGAGGAGCCTGGCAGGCTATAGTCCATGGGGTCGCAAGAGTCAGACTAATTTACGACTCAGTGACTAAATTACATTTTTTTTAACGTATTAAATATACAACGACTTCAGAAGCTATTATGAAACTACCCACAACAAGAAATATGCCCAGAAAAGCAAAGACATGTTAATGACAAACTTAACTTAGTGAATAACTAAATGGACTGAAAACAAGGACTGGAATTATAGCAGTGATACTGGTGTAAAATGTATCAAGTGAAAAAAAAAATTCTTGGCATTAAAACATTTTGCCAGTGATGGGTTGATGAAAAGGTTGATTGCAACAGAAATTGTGTACTGAACAGAAACTAACATTTCAAATATAAGTTTAATCTCATTAAATATTTCTTAGCATTTCTTAGGGGTGAAGGGACTTATAGTACAAAGTAGCATGAAAAGGTTAAATCATTTATAGTTTTTTCCCCTTCCAGCCAATGAAAGTATAGATATAAAAGATATAAATACCACCCAAGTAGCTATAGTCATTTGTGGTGTCTGGAAGACTTTAAGTGTTTGAATAGCTTTTGAACACTGTGCCAGTAACAGGCACATCAAGACATTATTTTTATGTGTTGAGTAAAGTGAGTAAACAGGGCCACAGTCTTTAGCAAGTCAGAGCTACTACTGGATTTGTTTTTCAAAACTTAAGTCCATGCTGGAAGTTTGCACAAGTCATACAACATGTACTTATTTCATAACTAAATAGGAATCAAATTTAATTTAGGAAAAAGAGACATAAAATGAATGTAGCAATAAGTACTATGAGATGAATGTACTAGCAAGGTTTAAACCTTAGGAGACACATCAGTGCTTTCTTTACTTGGTGAATTGTGTGCAAAGTAGATGTGGTGTGAGAATGAAGAGTTTTGTTTTGGATGTTTCTAAAAATTGGTTTGTGTTATCCAAAGAAAGTGTCAGCTGAACTCAGTGAAGATTTCTTCAAAGATTGTCTATGCCTTTAGCTGACACAGACACTCTAATTCTCTGCAAGTGTGTTTACAATCAATTACACGAACAAATCATTTCTTTTATTCATCTAATTTCTAATCAAACTGTGCCTTTGGGAAATTCATTAAACCAGAAAATACATGACCTACTTTCAGATGCAGAAATCATTTTCCAGAAATTAATTGATGATTACCCCTTGTGGATCTAAGAGCTGAATTCTAAGTTATATGATTTTGAAATTTATAAAAACAAACTTAAATCAGTTTGCCTTTTCTGACCTATAATATTGATAATGTGAATAGAGCTTAAAAAAAGTATATTAAAGTGTGGGACTTCCCAGGTGGTGCAGTGGTAAAGAACCCACTTGCTAATGCAGGAGATGCAAGAGACATGGGTTTGATCCCTGGGTCGGGAAGATCCACTGAAGGAAATGGCAACCTGCTCCAGTATTCTTGCCTGGAAAATTCCATGGACAGAGGAGACTGGTGGGCTACCAGTCCATAGGGTTGCAGAGTTGGACATGACTGAGCAACTGAGCACATACACACACAATAAAGTGTAGTTATAAAACTAACCATGAACTGAATTCTATAAATAACTCATATTTTAAATATGAAAAAGAAAAAAAACTGAGCGAGGAATCTGTTTTGGAAAAACTGTATCTGTGAAAAACATTAATTTTAATAAAATTAGTATTGCTCACAGATGATGAAGAAAAAAGTCACATTTCTTTGGTTCAAGATAAAAAAATAATGAATTATAGAAGAAACACATAAAATATTTTCTTTTATTTGGATTTATAGCAGAATACTTAATCTTTAGTTTCATGTATTTATGTTACATGCTTATAGCAAAGTGCAATAAAAATAAGGGATATAATTCCCATATTTGATTCTTTTCTCATTGACCACGTTCTCCTGGCTTTTGCAAGTGTTCGAGTTTGTGAGCCCTCATCTTGCCTTTCTTGCATTCCTTCTGGTTACAAAGCTAATCAATGACCTTAGTAGGTGAACATTTCAAATATATTTGTCATTTTTCCATAATGGGGGTACACAAGAGTAGAAAGCCCATAACTTTAGAGCCAAAAGCAATGGAGAAATTCAGTCTAACCATATTACCAGGTGGGAATGGGCTAGAATTGGAGAAGAACACATAAAGAAGTCTGAATTCAAGGTTTCATAGAGATCCTCTAATTTTGTTTAGCTATTGAGTTTCACACAGCAAATCTCCAGTGTAACAGCAGCCCTCTAAAGGATTCACAGAGGATCTATGCTGGGTGTACAGGCAATAGGACCCTTTGCGATTGCGTGAGAAGAGACTACAAGATTAATGCAACACCCAAGTTGTTAATATTTAATAATATAAAATTTCTTACACAGTAAGTTTGAAAAATAGCATAATCAATTAAGCATTTTATTATTTGCAAATTACGAGTAGAATTTTTGTTTTGCACTTAAGTGATTGGTAATGGTTCAGTTCAGTTCAGTCACTGAGTTGTGTCTGATCTTTGCAACCCCATGGACTGTAGCACACCAGGCCTCCCTGTCCCTCTCCTGGAGCTTGCTCAAACTCATGTCCATCAAGTCAGTGATGCCATCTCATCCTATCGTCCCCCTCTCCTCCTGCCTTGTGTTCACTAATAAATTATATATATATATAATTATAATGTATATGACATATATATAATATTAATACATACCTATGGCATCTTCTATTTGCCAAGCAATGTTCTAAGTACTGAGGATGCAGCAATAACTAAACCAGATAAAATCCCTGCCCTCACAGAATATACATTGTAGAAGGGAGAGAATGATAAAATAAGCAGATCATCTACTGAGGAGGTAACATTGAAGAGAATTTGACAAGAGCTCAGAGCCCAATAATCATGAGATTTTAAGTAACAAGAGTTCTATTAGCTGAACATTATATGTAAGAACTTTATTTCATTTGTCCTTACAACTCTTTATGGTATATTTTATTCCCTTTCCACAAATGAAACTAATACAGGGAGGCTAACTTGCTAAATCAAATGGTGGTTACATAATAATTTGGATGGGAACTTTACAAGTTTTAGTTTAGGGAAAATACCATGCTCATGCCATTAAAATCTGAGTATTTAGTGTACGATTATTCATGAGCCTTTTAGAAAGACACTCCACTTTTACCTTTAATGAACTTCAATTGACCTTGAATATAAACCTCTATTAATGTACTGCACACAGTGAATACTATTTTTAAATTTTTTTGCTATGTCGTGAAGCCTGCAGAATCTTAGTTCCTGGACCAGGGATTGAAATCCTAACCACTGCACTGCCAGGGAATTCCCAAAGTAACACACGCACACACCCATTCACACATATATTGGCCACACAGCTTGTGGGATCTTAGTTTCCCAACCAGGTTTTGAACTTGGGCCCTGAGCAGTGAAAGTGTACAGTCATAACCACTGGACCACCAGGGAATTCATGAATATCATTTTAAAATGCTTTCTAAATATTACAATGTGTGATTCTTGATCAGGAATGAATTTAACAATTTTCCACTCCAGTTTTGTCCCTTCCTTTTTTTTTTAACTAATGAAAAAAATTTAAAAACCAGTAAAAAAAAAAACATGTATTTTGTAAATATTTTCTTTTCATTGTAAAAAAAAAATAAAACAAAATCAAAAATGGGAAAAAACTTGTATTTTGTAAATATTTTTTCATTGTAAAAAAAAAAACAAAATCAAAAATGGAAAAAAAAACAGTATTCAAATTTCACATGTTTACTTAGTAGTAAAACTAAGACAAAGACTCAGGTCTTCTTATTCGCAGTCTATTGTTCATTACTTCTTTATGCTGCTACTGCTAAGTCGCTTCAGTCGTGTCCGACTCTGTGCGACCCCAGAGACCGCAGCCCAGCAAGGCTCCCCCATCCCTGGGATTCTCCAGGCAAGAACACTGGAGTGGGTTGCCATTTCCTTCTCCAATGCATGAAAGTAAAAAGTGAAAGTGAAGTCGCTCAGTCGTGTCCGACTCCTAGCGACCCCATGGACTGCAGCCTACCAGGCTCCTCTGTCCATGGGACTTTCCAGGCAAGAGTACTGGAGTGGGGTGCCATTGCCTTCTCTGACTTCTTTATGAAAGCAGTACAATTTTAAAATAAACTTACCATTCTTTAATGTTCAGAGCAATATTACCAAATTACTTTTAATACATTTTTTCCACCATATTTACTGAAAGTCACATTTTCCCACACATTATATATATATAAAACATTAAAACAGTACAATAAAAAGTTAATAACTCAGTTCTCAAAGATCTATTTCTTCATTTTCGCACATTAACTGTACATGTGTACAGATGACGCAACTACAGAGGTGAAGAGAAGCTGGAGAGTAGAGCGGGAGCCATGGGAAAGGATCAGCCTTCCTGCTCCTGCTGGTGTTTGAACAGAAGGGTGATAGCAGTGCTGTAGCTAACTCCTGCTAGAAGAATGAGATAAACAAGAGAGAAGGGGCTTGTGCCAGTCTTGTGCCACATTCGGACACTTGCTGCCTTCAACAGTTGACCACCAATGCCTAGCAAACTAAGCTACTGGCCAGGCCCAAGGCTATAGATCCTATGCAATAACCGCTAACAGACTGTCAAGGCATAAGAAAATATGAGGAGCTTGAGGAATTTGGTATTTAAACACTGACTTGTGTTTTTGGTGATAAAATAACAAACCACATGAAGACTGTGACATTTACTTAGTTCCAAGTCTAGGGAGAGCACAGACTGGGAGAGCTGTATTAACCCATTAGCACAAAGTTTATGAGTACTCTCTTAAAGATAAACAAGACTGATTTGTCAGGAGTACACAGGGCATTTGTAGACTCCACACAGAATTACAGAGGTCACAGCACAGTTGTTTGTCTTTTATTTCCCTTAGTGTTTTTTTGTTTTTTCTATTTTCTAATTGTCCAGTTTTTAAAAAGCAGAAAGTAAGGAACTAGATGGCAGCAAAAGAACCATACCTCCTATATTTGAGGATGTTGTTGATATTCTAAGACAAGCTTGCCTTCCCAGAAATGACTTATAATAAATTCTTGGCACCAAGGTTTAATACAGCCATCTAGGCAGCACAGGACCGTACATAGTTTTTGCAAATAAAAGCCATATTCATAACTGAACTGTTTGTCCCTTAAATGTAATATTTTTTGCATAGCTAAAACAGAAGAAGAAACTCTATCCTAGCAATAGATTTATCTTTCAGATGTCTAGAACCTTCTTCATTATACAAAGTGATTATTGTCTATTTTGCAATTAGCTTTCCCTGCTATACTTTTTGAAAGGAAAAATCTCAAGCATGCCAGGCTTTGTGCCAATTTCATTTCTGGCATGATTTGAATGATTTTAAGTTTACTGTTCTAACGATACTCAAGAGTTTTAAAATACAGGCTCAGTAAATAGGACGTGAATATAGAGAAAAAATTACATTGAAAGAAAGTTTATCAATATGCATATAAAAATTATAACTTACAGAAATCTCCTTCCCTTTTCTAATCTTCCATACCTAATCACTTTTAAGGAAACAACCAGGTATTAGCATATGACTGAAGTGATGAACTACTGAGTTACAACTATGCAGTCATTAGGTTTAATATCTAATCTATGAGATAGTGACTTTTCTTTAAAAGATAACTGAGATTAGTTTGTTGAGACAAGCTTTTTCTATTATTGTTTCATTGAGATGTCAAATAATAGAGCTACAGGTTTTTGTTTCCTTGTGTCTCATCAACAGTAGGCTTTATATACCTCTGTGTCCTTTATTGAAGAGTCCTCACTTTGAAGCTATTTTTATCTATTAATACAACTGGTACAGTTTAAGGGTTTGCCTTCAGGGCTTTCTTTAAAGGTTTTTATCTAGCTGAAATGGGGCTTTTTAGTATAAATTGAAGAGAAAGAATGCTTCAGTTGAAGATTTTTTTTTTCCCAACAGGATCTAAGTGGAGTTGGAAAGTGTGCTAAAGGTATGATAGTATCTATTTGTATATACATATATATAATATGTATATGATATAGACATCTCTCATGTTGACAGGTCCAGCAGTTATTCTGTTGGGCAGTATGACTTAACACATTAGTGAAGTATATGTCAGATTAGTGGGATTGTGTGTACTCAAGGAGAAAAAGTGGTTGTGGTGAGCATGGTGAGACACACCGGGTGAGAGTAAGAAAACACCTTGGGAACTCAGCGGTCCTCTCCCCAGAGCGTTAAAGGATTTGACTAATACGAGGCAAGGGCTTTCAGGAAAAGCAACAGTCTCCACTAATACTTAAAACACAGACAGCAATGACCTCTACTAGATTCCTCTCTAGGCACAGGAGTGGGAGGTGTGCCTTTTGGCAGAGAACAAGTAGGATCGCGGGCTAAGCAGAGAGTAAACTCAGAGATGTAATGGGATCCTTAGTAAGAATGTCTTGTGTCCAGTTTGTGCCTTAGGAGCGGCAACCCCATGTATGTTGATGGAGCTGAGGTTTTAGTATCAGGATGAATTCATCTCCAGTGGCGAGGTCTCAGTTTAGGAGGTGGGACTAGGGTATCCTTTCCAAGAGGGTATCCACTTGAGGGGATGTGAGTCTCACATTTGCCATGTTTGGTTGAAACTATGGCTTATTTAGAGGATTGAGGCCTTTAGATGTAAATTAATGAAAGCACATAGACTAGTAGCAATAAGACTGACAGTCAACAGAAAAAATGTGCAGCTGCACTGACAGGGCTTTTCTTTTTGGTGGGTTTAGGCTCTAATGGGTTCCCTATCAGATGAACAGCTGTCTGGTGTATGGACAATTTGGTTAATGGGCCCCTTGATATGGCTTCCAGCCCTTCTGGGATGAGGGAATGATAAAAAATTTATAATGATATGGGAAGACACTATAAAAAGGGCCTCATATGAATCTTTATATACAAGAAGGCAATGCACAACCACTTTAAATGTAAGGGGGTTGGGAAATTTTAAAAAGTTGATATGAGGTGTATAGCCTTGAGTAAAGGCCTAGAGCAAGATTCAGACCCATGTAGGGGTCCATTTACCTGACTGGAACTTGAAAAGGAGCCATGTGAGACCATTACATCCCTTGATTAAAATGGCTATTTGATACCTTCCAGGGACGTGAAAGTTCTGTTCAATACTTTTTCCAAGAGATTAGCACCATGTATTTTATAGAGAAGTAAAATGTGTATCTTGGTTATTATCACTTATAACTCTGATAGTATGGAGTACATTATATTGTGTATTATGGCCTCAATAAATATTATATGGAGATGTGTGGTTGTGATTTATATTTTGGGTATCTGTGGGGCTAGATACTCCAAGTTTTGTTAGCTTTTTCTCCATTAGAGGGACAATTTTAGGCAATGACCCAACAGTTTATAATAAATGTGAAATGGGGCTACATGTTGGCCAGCAGTTTGGCTGAGTGTGTTGTTTCTTAGGTTCTGTCATTCATTAGGGACATCCTGGCTAAGAGATGGAAAGCAGCAACATTCCATTAAGCTCCATCATGTATGATGGTTGCAGTGCTATTTGCATCCATATATATTTGCATCTATAAACATCCACTGCTGTTCATTCAGTTAGTCCCTAGTGGATTCTGAGCAGCCAAGTGGACTGGAGGAGGGGTGATATTCTCCAGCACCATGGCATTTAGCAAGGGATTGACAGCGGACACCACCTCCTTCTGCAGGTGGAATACACCAGAGAGCTCAGGTTTGGCTCCATGCTCTATGAGGCTCTATGAGGCCTTACTAAGAGGCCTTAGTAGCTGTGCCATGTTTCTGGTGTATTATTTCTATGACCAATGTTTAACAAGCAGTTGGTATGGAAAATCACAGGCTCAGAGCTTCTATTTTCCAGAGAGCTCAGCATGTACTTCACTTGTTTTTCTAATGAAGCATAGTATGGAGCTAAGAGGGGCAGTTTCTTGCCTCAGAAGCCCTTGGGTAACTTATATCCATTTCAAGTGGTCCAGCGATTCCAGGAGGTATGACAAGAGGTTACCAATATTTCTTTGGTGAAAGAGTCCTTCAGGGCACTAACAGGAGTAACTTTTGATTTTAATCTGGAAGTATTAAAATTTGTAAAGAGTATTTTTGCCATCAGAACCCCGAAAGTATTAAAGATGTTAGACCTGTACCCCTTAAATGAATATCAAATGAGTCTCCTTGGAGGAGGATGTAATTAATGTAAACCCACACCTCTGTTCCTGGAAGAAGGTGGATGCAACTGAGATCCTGTGTGCCAAGACTGTGTGTGACGGCAAAGTTGCTGAGGATGGACAGTCTGGAAAAGGTGTGTTGTGTCTCTCTGAAGTGAAGGCAAATAGCAGTTAGAGGATGGTGAAATAGGCACTGAACAGAACGTGTTAGCCACATTTTCAGGGGCAAAATATTTACCAGTTGTTGACTGAATAGAATCAGGAATTTCAGTAATATTGGATATTCAAAACTACAATGAAGTACCATCTCACACTGTTCAGAATGACCATCATTAAAAAGTCTTCAAATAAATGCTGGAGAGGTTGTGGAGAAAAAGGAACCCTCCTACAGTGCTGGTAGGAATGTAAACTGGTGCAGTCATTATGGGAAACAGTATGGAGATTCCTCAACAAACTAAAAATAGAGTGGCCATATGCAACTCTATTGTCATATGCAATTCCACTCCTGGGCATATCCCAGACAAAACTGTATTTTGAAAGATACCATGTACCTCTATGTTCATGGCAGCACTAATTACAATAGCCAAGACACGGAAACAACCTAAAAGCCTATCAACAAATGAATGGATAAAGAAGATATGCCACACACACACACAGTGTGGCATACACACACACACACACACACAATGGAATATTACTCAGCGATTCAAAAGAATGAAATCCCATTTGCAGCAATATGGATGGACCTAGAGATTATCACAGTAAGCCAAGTCAGAGAGAGATAGGAAATATCATATGACATCACTTGTATGTGGAATCTAAAATGAGCTTCCCAGATAGTGCAGTGGTAAAGAAGCCACCTGCCACTGCAGGAGATGTAAGAGATGAGGGTTTGATCCCTGGGTTGGGAAGATCCCCTGGAGAAAGAAATGGCAACCAACTCAAGTATTCTTGCCCGGAAAATTCCAAGGACAGAGGAGCCTGGCGGGCTGTAGTCCAAGGGGTTGCAAGGAGTCAGACACAATTGAGCACAGGAGGGGACAAAACAGAACCAGACTCACAGGCACAGAGTACAGACTAGTGGTTGCCAAAGGGGAGGTGGGTAGAGGAGGGGAAGGAGAAGTGTGGGAGTAGCAGACACAAACTCTTACACACAGGATGGATAAAATACAGGTCCTACTGCAGTGTACAGGGAACTATACTCAATATCCTGTGATAAACCATAATGGAAAAGAATATAAAAAACAATATTTATATGGATATAACTGAATCACTTTGCTGTTACAGCAGAAATTAAGACAAAATTGTATATCAACTATACTTCAATAAAATTGAAAATAAATAATACTGGATATTGAGTATGGGGGCCCCCAATGGGTGGGATATCATTAATACTGTAGTAATCCAATATAAGGTACCATTTAAATTTTTTTGTTAGACAAACTCTTTAGTATATTCATTTAGCATATAAATTTTGGATTTCCAACTGGATCAAATCAAAAGCTTTAATATTATTTTTATGTATATATTATTCAATTACCTTTTATCTGGTTTTGGTTTTAAATCAGCAAATCTAGAATTAGCATTGTTTGCTGAACTGGTGCTTGCTCAGTACCTAAAATTTAAAGTTCCTTCTTTTTTCCTCCTTGGGCTGTAGCCACCTAAAGTGGCACTCAGTTTTTCTGTTCTCTTCCTGTTTTAGATTTTTGTACCCTGAAGGTATAGTCTTCACTTTCTTTTTCTGGCTGTTGAGGGGAAAAGAGGGAGGCTGAAGGGGTCAGGTGCTTCTAGTCAACTTATCCCTGGGATTGCCCCTGTCCAAGGAATAATCAGTCCCCTTCTCACGCTGGCACCTTTTTAAAAACTTACAGAAAGACTTCTCTGTCTAGCTGACTAAAACTTTTCCATTTTTTCCTTTTCGGTGTTTACCTGATAAGCTCCTGTTGGTCCCTAGTAGCCTCTCTGTGATCAGTGCCCCTTCTCTGGGGTGTCCTAATCAACCTTAGCGGGGCTAGTGTCTACATCTAGAAAAGCAACGGTGACACCACGTTATCTTTTACATTTGCATACGAGACTCCTTGCATATAGATAAGTAGCAGCTCTTAGGAGAGCCCAGGTACATGGATCAAGTGCTTTCCATTTTTAGCATTAATTGTACCAACTCCTCAGTTTTTTTGGGGGGCATGCTGGAGCTGGGTGCTCCTTTACCTCTCTCCTCTTCACTAAATGTTGAGACACAGGTATCCGGGCATGGGACCTCTTACACTGAACTGGGTTGGGGAATGAGTTGCTTGTGACAGTGGCAAGCAGACACGGCAGAGAAGCTTGTGACCGAAACAACAGTGTTTGTGGGAAGCCATGATCTCCTGAGACGGCTCTCACACCAAACCCACAAATGGCCCACAATACCTAAGCAAGTGTTCAGGTGGCGTCATGTCTTACTACTTTGAGGAATAGGCTGAAATTTGACTCAGAAAAGCTCAGAGGGGGAAAGGGAAATGGTTTATGGGTGACTATAGGAACATATTGGAGAAGGAAATGGCAACCCACTCCAGTGGTCTTGCCTGGAGAATCCCAGGAACGGGAGCTTCATGGGCTGCCGTCTATGGGGTTGCACAGAGTCGGACACGACTGAAGCGACTTAGCAGCAGCAGCAGCAGCATAGGAACATATAAAGTCACAGACACTAGGTACTACTCTGGCCTCAATGCTTGCCAGCACTGCCTGGTCAGTGAATTAGACCTGTGCCATGGCACCAGGAGGGCTGTCATTCCTCATCCTTAACAGATGGATCTTTTCAAAATGTAGCCAGTTATCTATCTATACAGTATTTGCAATTTGTAGAAAGACTTTTTTCTTAAAATTAAAAAAACTTTCCAATTTCAACAGCATTCTCAAAGGTTAAAGGTCTGATATGAGGTCTAACAATTACACATTGAAAAACTCAACTCTATAGTTGGTCAAGTTCACAAAAACCTCATTAACTAGTCTCCTATTGATAAGAATTAGAAAGAAAGGGAATATAAGACTAGGTTCATGATAATCACTTGTGGGTCATGACACAAGAGCAGAAAATAAAATAGAAATTTTCTGACATTTGACAATGTTAATTGGCTATACCTCAACAACAAAAAAGAAAAAAGAGACACTGACGTATAGAACAGTCTTATGGACTCTGTGGGAGAGGGAGAGGGTGGGAAGATTTGGGAGAATGGCATTGAAACATGTAAAATATCATGTATGAAACGAGATGCCAGTCCAGGTTCAATGCACGATACTGGATACTTGGGGCTGGTGCACTGGGACGACCCAGAGGGATGGTATGGGGAGGGAGGAGGGAGGAGGGTTCAGGATGGGGAACACATGTATACCTGTGGTGGATTCATTTTGATATTTGGCAAAACTAATACAATTATGTAAAGTTTAAAAATAAAATAAAATTAATTTAAAAAAATTAAAAAAAAAAAAAAAAACACCTTGCAATTAAAAAAAAAAAAAAAAAGAAATTTTCTGACATTTCATGTTTAAATCCAATTACCTGACAGGATATTTTCTGCTTTGATGAACACATTAGGACTTGGTCACATAGTAACCAGATTCATAGAAAAGTAGTTTAAGCTGCCAACTGATGCATTAAAATAAAGGAAATGTAGGATTTTTCCTAAGTTAAAAACCTCCAATGATGCATTTTTTCAATTGTGGAAGGCAATGAATTAAAAAATACTTAACATAAAGCTAGAAAATGGTTAAATAAATGAAAGCATTGCAAGAACTGAACATATTAATAAAAATAAACTAATTTTGTTTCTAACTTTTCAACTATAATTTTTGATATAATCCTCAGTAAAATCACCCTTGAAGGTGAAAATGAGCAAAGTGACTGTACAACCAGCAGGACAAAGTCAGTGCTGATAACCTCTGCTTGCTCGTCCTCTAAGACTGCATCTTATCGTTCACACAATCTGCTCAGGCCCACAAAGGGGATACCACAACCTGTCTCCTTGTACTATAGTGGCTGCAGCAGGCCACAGCAACTGGGGTTAAGGGAAAATGTTCTGATTAAATAAACTATAGTGAACTTGTTTTAGGACTTCATGCAAATATTAACCTTATTTTAAGACAAAAGGGAAAACAATTACTCAAGTTCACAGCTCATTTAGCTGTCACTGGACAACAGAGGTCCGTCTAGTCAAAGCTATGGTTTTTCCATTAGTCATGTTTAGATGTGAGAGTTGGACTATAAAGAAAGCTGAGCGCTGAAGAATTGATGCTTTTGAACTGTGGTGTTGGAGAAGACTCTTGAGAGTCCCTTGGACTGCAAGGAGATCCATCCTAAAAGAGATCAGTCCTGAATATTCATGGGAAGGACTGATGCTAAAACTGAAACTCCAATACTTTGGCCACCTGATGCGAAGAGCTGACTCATTTGAAAAGACCCTGATGCTGGGAAAGATTGAGGGGAAGAAGAGAAGGGGACGACAGAGGATGAGATGGTTGGATGGCATCACCGACTCAATGGACGTGAGTTTGAGTAAACTCCAGGAGCTGGTGAGGCGCGCTGCAGTCCAAGGGGCCGCAAAGAGTCGGACACGATTAAGCAACCGAACAGAACTGAACTGGACAACTGAAAAGATAAAATAGTCCAGTTTTAAAAGTTTTGATAGAGACAAAAAGGGTACTAAGAATGATATTCATCCTTCCTCATCACTGCTGCTCCAGGCATCTTCAAATGCTGGATTTAACTGTGATCTGGTTGAAGTCTAAAAAAGGAAGCAAAAAAGAAGATTCAATTATTCTACCTCATAATTTTAGGCTCACAATATAATTATGAAATCAGATAAAAAGCAACTAGATTATTTTGAAAGAAACTATATAACTGTTCATTTAAAACCAAAAGTAACTTAAGAAACACCCACATTCAATATAAAACAATGCAACTTCATTTTAAATAGACATATCAGACTTTATTCAAATTATGCTTCCCTCAATGTAGTTACCTCATACACAGACACAGACACACAAGATGCTACTACTATTATGAAGGCATTTTTTTTTTTTTTTTTAATAACCCTTTGGAGTTACCAGGAGTACAGGGCATGCTCATATCCGTGTGGCTAAGACTGGACTCAGGTCTGCAGGCTGGCTTGACAGCCCAAAATATTAAAGTGAGCAATTTTTTACTGTTTTGGTGGACTTGATTTTTATAAGTAAGCAAAATTCATATACAGGGAATAAGGTGTTCATCAAATGGAGCAATACCCTTTTTGGTGTGAAGTAGTGAGGTTTGTTTGTTTGTTATTATAGCTAGTAAAGTAGTGGAAAAAGACAGACAAAATGTGTTGGATTTGCTAACATTTTGTCATTAGCACACAGGTTTCCCTTTGAAAGAGAATATGCATTAGATGGTGTTTCAAAAACAACAAAACATCACAGTATTCTTACAACTTTAGAGCTGTACCTAAATAAATGTAATCAGCAATAGAGGAATTTTAATTATTTGTAGTAGTTCAAATCAATTCACTTGTTTGGGGAATTTGTTTGAATGGCTACCCTCTTATTCTGAGGCAAATGATTCAGGGACTTTAAAATGATCTCTGTTGTTTTTGAGTACCTAGGTTTTATGAATCATGTGTGCTTCTTATTTTGCAGTTTTTACATTTGCTGTCAGTTTGTTCACATCCCAAATCCAATAACATATTAGTACTTAGATTATTCTTAAATTATTTTAGAAGTATTACCTTTTACAACATACACCAATATTTTATGTTAAGGGTAACCCTTACTGCATATTTAAGAATGTTTATTTCCTTTTTGATGAACATGATAGCTTAGACTCTTAATATTCAAACAATGATAACAGCAGAAAAAAGTGGCTGTTTCCAGTAAATTTCCCAAGTGTCAGCCAGGATAGTCAGAAAACAATATATTAATTTAGGTATTCTTTATAGCTGTGAAAGCTATAGATCTGAGTCCTTTACTTAATCTTATAATGTTGGCCATTGTTACTTAGTTGTTCAAGCAAAATTCCATTATACCCTGTGTCCAGATCCAAAACTATTATCAAAGCTTAGCTAACTACTCACTTATTTCCAGTAGCAGTCCACTGATATGCAAGAGTAGCATACTGAAGTCTGTTCGTTTATTCTTTCAACCAAGCATTTACTGAAATTCCTACCTTTCTGGGTTTATGATTTAACTACCAAGTTAGGTTATTTAGTGACAGTTTATTTAAAGACCCATTGTCCTCTGCAGTGAGGTGATTATTTTTCCCTACTCTATCTCTAAAAGCCTTTAACTCTGCATTAGATGTCTACCAAAAATGTCCTTAGGTAGATAAGTCACACAAAGGCCATGTCTCCTAATTTCACTATGGAAGCTCAATATATAACCTATTAAACACTTAAGTTTCATTTGAAGAATCAACAGAGAAGCAGAATTATACTTTAATGTAAATTATTGTTGCTATGATAGGCAAACAAAAACAAGTGAAAACTAGAAATGTGGTTGCATATAAATTTTACTGTATTTATAGTAGTAAAGAAAAAATATGAATGTATTACAGTATTATTAGAAGTACATTTTATTGCTAAACATCACAAATAAAACATTTTATAATTGAAAGCTGCAGTAAAAATGTCACCCATGATATAGTACTGTTTGAGACCTATGGATCAATTTAACTACCATCCATTACTTCAGTTTTCTCTACAACATCTCCTCCTAGTGGACATTCTTTCTATGCTTGAACATATCCATCTCTATTTAACCAGCCTGCCTATTCTGCTGATAGCTGTGAAGGGAAATCAGAGTTAAAAGGGGATCTAGTTCAGGTCCATAGAATGCGAAGGAAGAATGAAACCAATTTTAACATCTTCCACACATATATCTTACTAAATTTGATAAATTCAAAAATTTTTTACTGGTAATTAGTGGAAAGTCTTTAAAGGTAGAACATAGGGTTGTCTGAATATAGAAAGCAATTACACATTTTATCACTGTTGTTTATTCTGACTCTTTTGCAACCCCACAGACTGTAGCCTGCCACGCTCCTCTGTCCATGGGATTTCCCAGACAAGCATACTGAAGTTGAGTTGCCATTTCCTTCTCCAGGGGATCTTCCCAACCCAGGAATGGAACTGGCGTCTCCTGCACTACCAGGCAGATTCTTTACACAGAGTTACCAGGAAAGACCCAAGGTTATACATCTAAATAAAAGTTACATACTGTGTAACTGTCAAAATAAAGTAAGATTCTTGATGAGAAGTCAGGTTTAGATTGTAATATAGTCACTCTAGATCTCAGGCAGGAAAAACTGATTAGGAGTTGTATAGGCTTGCCTTGAGTGTGACCAGATATTAGGAAGAGTGTGCAAAAGGAAGGCAGATCCATCAGAAAAATAAAACAAACTTCCCCAGCAAAAAAAAAAAAAAAAAAAGCAACCTATCAACTATATAATAGGATTTATGCTTAAAGATCATAAAACTTGCTTCTATTGCCCAATGCCCTTCAGGTTTTTATGGTAGAAATAAATCCTCCTCTATAGGTTGGGTATCAGGAGAAACAATCCTAAGGGATTCTGTCTTGGTTGATGGAGAAGTATATTTCATCTCAAAAGTCGATTTGAGGTACCATCTCATGCTGGTCAGAATGGCTGCTATCTAAAAATCTACAAACAATAAATGCTGGAGAGGGTGTGGAGAAAAGGGAACCCTCTTACACTGTTGGTGGGAATGCAAACTAGTACAGTCACTATGGAGAACAGTGTGGAGATTCCTTGAAAAACTGGAAATAGAACTGCCACATGACCCAGCAATCCCACTGCTGGGCATACACATGGAGGAAACCAGAATTGAAAGAGATACGTGTACCCCAGTGTTCAGCACAGCACTGTTTACAATAGCCAGGACATGGAAGCAACCTAGATGTCCATCAGCAGATGAATGGATAAGAAAGCTGTGGTACATATACACAATGGAATATTACTCAGCCATTAAAAAGAATACATTTGAATCAGTTCTAATGAGGTGGATGAAACTGGAGCGGATTATACAGAGTGAAGTAAGTCAGAAAGAAAAACACCAATACAGTATACTAACACATATACATGGAATTTAGAAAGATGGTAACGATAACCCTATATACGAGACAGCAAAACAGACACAGATGTATAGAACAGTCTTTTGGACTCTGTGGGAGAGGGAGAGGGTGGGATGATCTGGGAGAATAGCACTGAAACATGTATATTACCATATATGAAACAGACTGCCAGTCCAGGTTCGATGCATGAGACAGGGTGCTCAGGGCTGGTGCACCGAGATGACCCAGAGGGATGGGATGGAGAGGGAGGGGGGTTCAGGATGGGGAACACATGTACACCCATGGCTGATTCATGTGAATGTATGGCAAAACCACAATATTGTAAAGCAATTAGCCTCCAACTAAAATAAATAAATTGAAAAAAAAAAAAGTCGATCTGAAAGGTAACCTAAGAACAATTTTACTTCAATGATTCTGATGTTTGAAGATATTATAAACTTGCCCTAGATCATTAATGAATGGCAGAACTGGAATTCAAACTCAATTACCAGTATTACTATTATTTAGTTTACCTGACACTAAAGACAGGTGAGTGTGTAAATGTATATATGTGTGTGTTTTGTGTTAACTTGCCTCTCTGAGGAACTGCAGCAGTCATTCATTTGAGGGGTGAGATGAAAATACTTCTAAATATCAGTCAAACAGTAAGTATTCATGTAAGGCTGGAGAAGGAAATGGCAAGCCACTCCAATATTCTTGCCTGGAGAATCCAGTGGACAGAGGAGCCTGGTGGGCTGCAGTCCATGGGATTGCACAGAGTTGACATGTAAGGAAGAGGGTCTGGTATACACAGACTACTCTACTGAGATCTGCATCATGATCATATTCATGTTCTACTTATATTCACAGGAATCTTCAAAAGTTTTGTGGAAATAATCTTATCATTTATCATCTTATAAAGAGAATGGTGCTTATCTTAAAGCACATACATGCTGCTGCTGCTGCTGCCAAGTCGCTTCAGTCGTGTCCGACTCTGTGCGACCCTATGGACTGTAGCCTACCAGGCTCCTCCACCCATGGGGCAAGAACATTGGTGTGGGTTGCCATTGCCTTCTCTGAAAGCATATACATAGTGCATTTTAAAAGGTAAATACAAAACCTAACTTGTTTTTTGTGTATACCTATTTGATTTATACTTGTTCAGCTTAATTGCCTATATACAAAAATTCTTGCAGATAAGGAAGAATCAAACTATCACGATAACTATATAATAAGGAAATAAACCATCAGAGTCACATACTATCTTTATAAAATAAACAATTTCAGTTTTCTTCTATTATCTTTTTTTCATACACAAGTCAAAGATTATTTACTTTTATTTTTATAGTTTATATTTGATGAATGATTGTTAAACATTCTAGTGTGGCCTAGTGTTATAAGTTAGATTTAATGTATACAATAATTCCCCAACAGCAGGACACAGTAATTAACATTTTAAGCTTTGTATAAGAAAAAATTCAGTTTTTAAAGCAGCTATACACTAAAACTACTCAAAGTCATACTAAACCAAATAAGACACATATCTATAAAATTTCACCTTTAGATAGCTTGACATGAAAATAAAAAAATTAAGAGGCTACTACCTAAGACCAGAGACCATGTCTTATTTATCTTTGTTTTACCACAACATTTTTCAGGTTCTTTATTCACAGTGTCATATTTACACTAATTTATCTGGTAAAAGTGCAAACTGATAAAATTTGACAGTGTGAATAAAGGACCTTAAAAATGTCATACAAGATAACTCAAGTCCCAAGAAGTCGTGGCATTTCCCTGGTGATCCACTGGTTAAGACTCCATGCTTCCACTGTAGGAAGTATGGGTTTGATCCCTGGTTCCAAATAGGAAAAGGAGTACGTCAAGGCTGTACACTGTCACCCTGATTATTTAACTTGTATGCAGAGTACATCATGAGAAACGCTGGGCTGGAGGAAGCACAAGCTGGAATCAAGATTGCCAGGAGAAATATCAATAACCTCAGATATGCAGATGATACCACCCTTATGGCAGAAAGCAAAGAAGAACTAAAGGGCCTCTTGATGAAAGTGAAAGAGGAGAGGGAAAAGTTGGCTTAAAGCTCAACATTCAGAAAACTAAGATCATGGCATCCGGTCCCATCACTTCATGGCAAATAGATGGGGAAATAGTGGAAATAGTGGCTGACTTTATTTTTCTGGGCTCCAATATCGCTGCAGATGGTGGTTGCAGCCATGAAAGTAAAAGACGCTTACTCCTTAGAAGGAAAGTTATGACCAACTTAGACAGCATATTAAAAAGCAGATATTACTTTGCCAACAAAGGTCCGTCTAGTCAAGGCTATGATTTGTCCAGTGGTCATGTATGGATGTGAGAGTTGGACTATAAAGAAAGCTGAGCACCGAAGAATTGATGCTTTTGAACTGTGGTGTTGGAGAAGACTCTTGAGAGTCCTTTGGACTACAAGGAGATCCAACCAGTCCATCCTAAAGGAAATCAGTCCTGAATATTCATAGGAAGGACTGATGCTAAAGCTGAAACTCTAATACTTTGGCCACCTGATGCGAAGAGTTGACTCATTGGAAAAGACCCTGATGCTGGAAGGGACTGGAGGCAGGAGGAGAAAGGGACGACAGAGGATGAGATGGCTGGATGGCATCACTGACTCAATGGACATGAGTTTGAGTGAACTCCAGGAGTTGGTGATGGACAGGGAGGCCTGGTGTGCTGCAATTCATGGGGTGGCAAAGAGTCAGACATCACTGAGCGACTGAACTAACTAACCAAGAATGACAGAAAACTATATTATGAAAGACAATGTTTACAAATAGTTATTAATGACATGGAAAAAGTCTAAGAAGGATGCTAAGTTGTATGTTCAAGCATGATATTAACTATGTTAAAAATATGCACAGGATAAAACAAGAATGAAATAAATAAAAATGTTAAAATTGATAAACTTCAGAAATTTATTTCATTCTCAATATTTTTTTGAATTTTCCTTATGTATTATACAGGTAAGTTATTTAAACAATCAGAAAATAGCAAGAAATGCTTTAAAAGCCTCTCCCATTTAAAGTAAATTAGTAAAAATTTTTTTATGATTTAGAAGTCACTGTACAACTTGTATAAATAATATTTACCTTATCATCATCATCAGGAACTGATTCACATAAGGATGGTACCCAAGCAAGAATATTGCAGTCTCTGCTACCACTGTAAAGTTCCTATAATACAGAAAACAAAGATGTGGTTGTGGGTCAGCTGAAAGCTGATGACAATTTGAAATGAACCATTTTTTAAATGACTAATTCTTAGGTTAGATTAGATGAAATCTATTTCTATTCCCTAAAGAAACTGGATTGATGCCCTTTTCTGTTTGTTTAAGAAATAGTAAAACTTTGTTTTGTATTTTAAAATAGCATTATCCTAATGTTAGAATTTGCTTACATGGTTAAAATTCACAAAAATCATTGCCATAGTTTTTTTTTTTTTTTAAATCAATTGTATCCATATATTTCAAGTGTCCGAGAATAAAAAAATGGTTGCGTCAATAACTGAACTTTTAATAAAGGCTTTCAATGAAGAAACCATACGTTGTTGTTCAGTTGCTAAGTTGTGTCTGACTCTCTGTGACCTCATGGATGGTAGCACACCAGGGTCCTCTGTCCTCCACTATCTCTCAGAATTTGCTCAAATTCACGTCCATTGCGTTGGTGATGCTATCTAACCACCACATCCTCTACTGCCCTCTTCTTTAGCTTTCAATCTTTCCCAGCATCAGGATCTTTTCCACTTAGTCGGCTCTTTGCATCAGGAGGCCAAAGTATTGGAACTTCAGCATCAGTCCTTCCAGTGAATATTCAGGGTTGATTTCCTTTAGGATTGACTGGTTTGATCTCCTTGCAGACCAAGGGACTCTCAAGAGTCTTCTTCAGCACCACAATTTGAAAGCATCAATTTTTCAGTGCTCAGCATTTTTTTATGGTCCAACTCTCACATCCATACATGACTACTGGAAAAATCTTAGCTTTGACTATAAGAACCTTTGTGGGCAAAATGATGTCTCTCCCTTTTAATATGCTGTCTAGGTTTGTCATAGCTTTTCTTCCAAGGAGCAAGTGTCTTTTAATTTCATGGCTTTAATTTTAATTTGTCATTATCTGCAGTGATTTGAGAGTCCAAGAAAAGAAAATCTGATACTGCTTCCACTCTTCCCCCTTTTATTTGCCATGAAGTGATGAAGTGGATGCCATGATCTTAGTTTTTTTGAATGCTGAGTTTTAGGCCAGCTTTATTCACTCTCCTCTTTCACTCTCATCAAAAGGCTCTTTAGTTCTTCACTTTTTGCCACTAGAGTGGTATCATCTGCATAACTGAGGCTGTTGATATTTCTCCCAGCAATCTTGATTCCAGCTTGAGATTCATCCAGCCTGGCATTTCACATGATGTACTCTGCATATGGGCCTCTCTGGTGGCTCAGATCGTAAAGTGTCTGCCCACAATGCGGGAGACCTGGATTTGATCCCTGGGTCAGGAAGATCCCAGGGAGAAGGAAATGGTAACCCACTCTAGTACTCTTGCCTGGAAAACCCCATGGATGGAGAAGCCTTGTAGGCTATAGTCCATGGGGTCGCAAAGAGTTGGACACGACTGAGCAACTTCACTTCTACTCTGTATATAAGTTAAATAAGCAAGGTGACAATATACAGCCTCGTCGTACTTTTTTCCCACTTTGGAATGAGTCAGTTGTTCCATGTCTGGTTCTAACTGTTGTTTCTTTACCTGCATACAAGTTTCTCGGGAGACAGGTAACATGGTTTGGTACTCTCATCTCTGTAAGAATTCTCTACATTTTGTTGTGATCCACACAGTCAAAGGTTTCAGCATAGTCAATGAAGCTGAAGTAGATGTATTTTTGGAACTCCTTTGCTTTCTCCATGATCCAACGAATGTTTGCAATTTGATCTCTGTTCCTGTCTTTTCTAAACCCAGCTTGTACATCTGAAAGTTCCTGGTTCACGTACTGCTGGAGCCATTAGCTTGAAGGATTTTGAACATAACTTTGCTAGTAAGTGAAATGAGTGCTTTGAACATTCTTTGTCATTGCCCTTCTTCAGGATTGGAATGAAAACTGAACTTTTCCAGATATGTGTTCACTGCTGAGTTTTCCAAATTTTCTGACACATTGAGTGCAGCACTTTAACAGCATCATCTTTTAGGATTTTAAATAGCTCAGCTTAATTCCATGACCTCCACTAACTTTGTTGGTAGTAATGCTTCCTAAGGCCCACTCAACTTCACACTCCAAGATGTCCAACCCTAGGTGAGTGACCACACAACTATGGTTATCCAGGTCATTAACATCTTTTTTGTAAAGTTCTTCTGTGTATTCTTGCCACCTCTTCTTAGTCTGTTCTGCTTCTGTTAGGTCCTTACCATTTCTGTCCTTTATCATGCCCATCCTTGCATGAAATGTTCCCTTGACATCTTCAATTTTCTTGAAAAGATCTCGAGTCTTACACATTCTATTGTTTTCCTCTATTTTTTTGCACTGTTCATTTAAGAAAGCCTTCCCATCTCTTTGCTATTCTGTAGAACTCTGCATTCTGTTGGATGTATTTTTCCATTTTTCCCTTGCCTTTTCCTTTTCTTTTTTCCTCAGCTATTTGTAAAGCCTCCTCAGGTAACTACTTTGCAGGAACCATAAGAGTTTCTAGCTAAAATAGGCCAGGAATTGAAAAAAAGTTTTATTTAGCTCAAAACTGCCTAACTAACTAATGAAGAGCATTAAGATTCATATGCCAAGCTTGTTGAGAAGCTTATTTTATAAGCTGGGACTGATGCAGTCAATGGCAATGTCTTTATGGATATGGTGTCTGTACATGCTTAACAACGTTCGTTCTTCTTCTGACAAAACTTCAGAAATATGTTATATTGGCTAGTACTGAAAATATTTCTGTGGGGCAGTGAAATAGATACTCTCACATACAGAGGGTATAAATTGATATAATCCTTTCAGAAACTGAAATCTCTGTACGTGTCAGAAGTTTTTGTATACATTTCTAAGAAGTCATGCTAAAGACACGTATGAAATTCAAGGTTATTATCACCAATATTATATTTATAATAAAACAATAATTTTCCAAATATTATTGTCTAGGGTTATGATTTATATATAAATCTATGCTGCATTAATATGATATATAGCCACTACATTTGTTTTTGAAGAATATTTAATGACACTGGAAAATAGTGTCATTAAAGAGAAAGGAGTAGGATATAAACCAAATACAGAGTGAAAAGAAAAAAACAGGATGTAAAACACTAGGTCAATTTTTTAAAAAGCTACTAAGCAAAGAATAAGGGCTAAAAAGAAAAATCAGCAAAATGTTAAGTTAAAACTCTGACTGTTTACTTTTCTCACAAATGTATTTCTACACAAATATTTCTAACACTACAACTTTCTTTCTGATCTGGTATTAAATTATTTAGTTTTATTTTTATTCATCTCAAAAGCGATTTGAGGCATAGTAAAATCAGTATTTTTCTAAAAAAAATAAAAGTAAAGGTTCTTGGTAAACAGAAAATAAGATTATGAAGTAACTTATAGGAAATATAGATGTAAAGAAAATTAAGTAAATTATGCAAGGAGATCCAATCAGTCCATTATAAAGGGGACTGGTCCTGGTTGTTCTTTGGAAGGAATGATGCTAAAGCTAAAACTCCAGTACTTTGGCCACCTCATGCGAAGAGTTGACTCATTGGAAAAGACTCTGATGCTGGGAGGGATTGGGGGCAGGAGAAGGGGACAACAGAGGATGAGATGGCTGGATGGCATCACTGACTCGATGGACGTGAGTCTGAGTGAACTCCGGGAGTTGGTGATGGACAGGGAGGCCTGGCGTGCTGCGATTCATGGGGTTGCGAAGAGTCGGATACGACTGAGCGACTGAACTGAACTAACACATTATCAAATTTCCTAGATGGAACAAAATTCTACAGACTGTACTGTTTAAAATTTAGAATGCACGGTTACTGTGGATGGTGCAAAGATATTTTCATATGCCCAGTGCTGCAGAGCAATTTAGTTCCTGAGAAGACAAGATTATATACTTAAGATAAACTAAGGTCAGGTAACCTTGTTTTCTCATGATTAAATGAAAGTGCTATATCTTTGCCAGGAATATCACATACACTTTGGCAATTTGACTAAGCTGATGCTTGCCAGTCTTAGTCAAGGTAAAATTATTTTATCTTTGTAGTTAATATTTTGTAGGGTGCAACTTTGAGACTATGTAATATCCATTCCTCATCAGACTTTCAAGTTATTAGGTTAATTACTAGTAGCAGAATGGATTCAGGAATCCCTATTCTAGTCAATAGAAAATAATCAACTATTATCATTATTTATTTTGATGTTGGATATATCTTCAAATTTTTATATTTATAGCAGAATTACTATAAATATCAATTTTATTTTCCAATAGCGAGTTTTTGTGTAATATATAATTGGTAAAAGGGTTCTGCTGCTAAATGGATGCAAAAGCACTACTCTTTTACTTTTATAATTAGATTTATAATTATCTTCCTTTTCGTAAATCATAATAGATGGAATGGGATAAGAGCTGGAAGCTTTCTGATATAATAAAGTAATTAAAATCTTTCTTAGTACATAGCACATGCAGAAATGATATTTGTCAAGAGGCAACTGGCCTCAGCTTTCTGGCTAGACCTGGTCCAGTGATTTCAGGGACTGAGAGGAATCAATTATCTTTACTTACTTTTAATCTGTTCTAATCCATCTTCACTCACTTTCAGTCCAATCTTCCTAGCAGGAACATCTGCTAGGAAGCTCTGATATGGTGAAAAGCGATAGCTGGTAGTCAGAATACTTGAATTAAAATCTTGGCTTTGTCTCTAGTGACTCTGAATAAGAAAAGTACTGTATTCTATAAATTTCTTTGAATGGATAATCACCCTCTGTCAATCTACTTGCAGATTTGAGGCAGGTTATATCACCCCCTCGTTGCCTTAGTACTAGTTTCCCAGAAGCAACACTAAAAATAGTTAAGAAGTAGTACATCAGGCGGAGAAGGCAACGGCATCCCACTCCAGTACTCCTGCCTGGAAAATCCCATGGATGGAGAAGCCTGGTAGGCTGTAGTCCATGGGGTCGCTGAGGGTCGGACACGACTGAGTGACTTCACTTTCACTTTTCACTTTCATGCACTGGAGAAGGAAATGGCAACCCATTCCAGTGTTCTTGCCTGGAGAATCCCAGGGACGGGGGAGCCTGGTGGGCTGCCGTCTATGGGGTCGTACAGAGTCGGACACGACTGAAGCAACTTAGCAGCAGTAGCAGTACATCAGGAAACTGGCCAATCAGAAGAGATACTGGACATAGAGTAGAAGCAGGGTTTTAAAGGTCCCTCTTAGTTACTAGGTTGAAGTAAGGTCTAGGAGGCTCTAGGAAATATGGTGAAGCTGGAGGTCATGTAAGGGGCTTAGTACAAAAGCTATGTAACAAACTAAAGGATATGTGTTTGAGTATTTTAATAATGAATACTGCCATATAGATGTGTGCTAGCTGAAAACTAGCCCTGTATATCTTACTTCACAGTGTCAGACACAGATTAAGTAATGCCTATTAACGAGTGACTGAATAGGTGATAAAGTCCCTCCAAGCAATAACTCATGGACAGAGAAGCCCGGTAGGCTACAGTCCATGGGGTCGCGAAGAGTTGGACACGACCGAGCAACTTCACTTTCACGCACTGGAGAAGGAAATGGCACTCCAGTATTCGTGCCTGGAGAATCCCAGGGTCAGAGGAGCCTGGTGGGCTGCCGTCTATGGGGTCACACAGAGTCGGATATGACCGAAGCCACTTAGCAGCAGCAGCAATAACCCACAATTTTCATTCTTTCGGTATTTAATTTTTATAAGCCTCATTTTCCTCATCTACAATGCAGGGAAAAATCCCAACAATCTCGCTACACTTAAGAATCACTTAAAGGAGCGTATGAGATAATCTATGCAAAAGTTCTATGGAGAAAACACTCTGTTCCATTGGTGAGACTAAAGAGAAAGATTAAGATGTTAAAAAAACAAAACCCATAGGTTTTGGCAAGCTAGCTACCCGAACATTTTAAATTCCCTTAAGTATCATTCTTACCTGGAAATTAGACTGAAATACACAGCAGTCAACACTTTTATAGTGTCCCTTAAGCATAGTTATCCGTTCTCCAGAGTAAATTGTATAAACAGCAATGGTGCTACCATATGGTACAAAAACAAATTCTGAACTGCAGCCAGAGGAGACAGTGAATTTCAATCCTTTTCTACTATCATTATATACTTTTCCATAGTTGACCTGCAGGATGTAAAAGCATAAAGTTACTTAAATATGAATTAAAAAGACAATAAAGACAACTATTTACTTAAAATATTATACTATAGAAACAGCTCCAATAAGTCTAAAGAAAATGATTAGTGTCCTAATAGAAACAAGGACCAATGACATATATGTACATTTTGCATACAAGGGAAGTACAAATAGTAAAATGACCCACAAAAACAAATGTTCACATTTCAACCTTGATAGAAATAAAAATGCAAATTAAGGTAACCTTGAAAAATTATTTTAGATCGTTTAGCAAAAATTTTAATAAACCATTAAGACACTCAATATTAGTACAGGTGAAGTAAATATGTAGATGGCACTGTAATTTGGTCTTTCCTTTTAAAAGGCCAAATGGTTTATTATGCAACAAAATATAAAGTATACCTTAATAATGACACATATGTATATATAAATACATTTTTGGAGAGAGAATAACTTTCTTTTTATACATATATAAAATACATATAACATAAAATTTATATATAAATATACATGTAACAAAATTTATAGTATAAAGAAAAAATACATATAACATAAAATTTGCCATCTTAACCGTATTTAAATATACAGTTCAGTGACATTAGGGCTTTCCAGGTGGCTTAGTGGTAAAGAATCCATCTGCCAATGTAGGAAACGCAAGAGATGTGGGTTTGATCCCTGGGTCAGAGAGATCCCCTGGAGGAGGAAAGGACAACCTACTGCAGTATTCTTGCCAGGATAATCTCATGGACAGAGGAGCCTGGCGGGCTACTGTCCCTGGGGTCACAAAAAGTCCTACATGACTGACACACATCAGTGACATAAAGCATATTTACACTGCTGGGCAACCAGCACTACCATCCATTTTCTATCTTGCAAAACTGAAATTCTATACCCATTAAACAACAAAGATATTCTTACTCCTTGACCTAGTAACTACTACTGGGAATTCATCTTAGGCTAATAAATTAAACAGCAAAAAAATACGCCCAGAGGAGTTCAATGTGGCCTTATCTAGAATGGCAGAGTAATTGAGAACAGATGTAAATTCCTAAGAGTATTATATTAATCCTAGCTTATACAGCAGTTAAAAATTATAAGTTTGAAATTATGTAGAAAATGGAAATAAAAGTATAAAAAGAAAAGAACACAAATAGTATATATACTCTAATTGCAGCTTTATATAAAAAATTATATATTTGCAACAAACTAATAATTCCGCACCTGTACACCAAAGTTGCAAGCCCAACAACATCAGCATCACCTGCACAATTAGAAACAGAATTCCAGACCCCATCCCAACCTACTGAACTACAATCTTCATTTTAACAAGATCCCCAGATGATCTCTAAGTCCATCAAAGTCTGAGAAGCTTTGGGCTAAAGATATTGACAGGTTTACTTTCTGCTGATAATTTAGATAAGCAGCTTAAGGTAAGTATAAAACCAGTATCTAATGATCTGAGAATTATGAGTGAGATCACCAAAATCTCCCTTTACTATGGCTAATACTGGAGTTTAAACAGTGAGTGATTTTCCCGTTTTTCTTTTTCTAAAGGTTGGGTGGGAGTGGTGTATGTGTGTGTGTGTGTTCGTGTGTATTTGTGCACATGTGTATGTGTGAGGCTCAAAAGGATATGCAATGGTAATTATGGATACTACACTTGGCTTACACACCATTGAGATTTACATGTGACAGAAATGAGCACATGTATTCAGCAATTCCACTGAAGGAGTAGTATAGTGAAATGTTAAAACGTTAAACTTAAAATCAGTAGATTTGGGTTTCTGAAACCAACTCCACTCCCCTACCTTTTTTCTGACTCTTATGAGTAATGAATGACTTAACTTTTGAGTTTCATTCTTCTAACATATTAAAAGGAAATAAAATTGTTTACCAGAGATTGTGAAAAATAAAAAGAAATAATGCATAAGAGAAAACCTAGGATACAAAAGTATTCAGTGAGTCCCTAGATTTATTCATTCTTATATATTTAAAAGTATAACATTTCCCCACTTGTGTATTTTGATCCTTCATGTACAACAACTTGTAGAATAACATCAGGGTGGGAGGATGGAGAAAAAATACAACTAGCAGAAAAAGAAAAATCTCAACTAGCAATTTTCTGTTCCTCCTAGAAAAATTATGAACTGCTAGACTGTAATGGTCTTTTTCATACATCAGAATACCTACCTACAAAACTTATGTTCTTTCCATTATACCACATTCCGTCCCAAATGTGAACTGGAAAGTGTTCAATGAGGTATAAATACTGAACTAGCTCTCTAACTTCTGTCTGTGGTTTTAGGTGCTCCCCCTGCAATCCATTTTGCAACTTACTGTCCTATTAATCTTGGTAACTCACTGTTGTGATCAAATCACCTTTGGGCTCTAAACTATCAGTACCTTTTCAATATCTATGGAATGAAGTTCTAATAACAGATTAAGGGAAGGAGAGATCTACCATTTACTAAGTGCTTAGTGTCATACATTGTGCTAGATGATTATCTAGGCTCCCAATTTTATGACTGTAAGTATTTACCATAAAAAGCAGTGTGACAAATATCATACTATATATTATTATGAAAGTAAGTGAAGAAGAACTAAAGAGCCTCTTGATGAAAGTGAAAGAGGAGAGTGAAAAAGTTGGCTTAAACCTCAACATTCAGAAAACTAAGATCATGGAATCTGGTCCCATCACTTCACGGAAAACAGACGGGGAAACAGAGGAAACAGTGGCTGACTTTATTTTTTGGAGCTCCAAAATCACTGCAGATGGTGATTGCAGCCATGAAATTAAAAGATGCTTACTCCCTGGAAGGAAAGTTATGACCAACCTAGACAGCATATTAAAAAGCAGAGACATTACTTTGCCAACAAAGGTCCGTCTAGTCAAGGCTATGGTTTGTCCAGTGGTCATGTATGGATGTGAGAGTTGGACTGTGAAGAAAGCTGAGCACCGAAGAATTGATGCTTTTGAACTGTGGTGTTGGAGAAGACTCTTGAGAGTCCCTTGGACTGCAAGGAGATCCAACCAGTCCATCCTAAAGGAGATCAGTCCTGGGTGTTCATTGGAAGGACTGACGCTGAAGCTGAAACTGCAATACTTTGGCCACCTGATGGGAAGAGGTGACTCATCTGAAAAGACCCTGATGCTGGGAAAGATTGAGGGCAGGAGGAGAAGGGGACGACAGAGAATGAGATGGTTGGATGGAATCACCAACTCAATGGACATGAGTTTGGGTAGGTTCCGGGAGTTGGTGATGGACAGGGAGGCCTGATGTGCTGCGGCTCATGAGGTCGAAAAGAGTCGGACACAACTGAGCAACTGAACTGAACTGAACTGAATAACAGGCTACTTTTGGTTATGATGTCTTCAAGTAGTTATGTACAGGCTTTGAAAAGATTTTGATGGGGAGGAAAATTTCATAGATGTTGGATAGGATGATGGCAAATACAATTTCTTATCTTATGAATTCCTTTTATTGTCCCAGAAATATATACATCTTCTCACTGCGTAAACACCTACAGTGATGCACAGACTCCGTCATAAGACAGCTCATTTCACTGTCAAACAACTATCAGCATAATTAATGACAGGTGAGGAAGAACCACTGGAGAAGAAAACAGCAAACCATTCCAGTAATCCTGCCTGGAGAATTCCACAGACAGAGGAGCCTGGTGGGCTCCTACTCTTAAAGAGCTAAACATGACTGAGAAAATTACACTTTCACTTTTCAACATTTACTGAATGTTAACATTTGCTGTAAGTAACAGACAATGTGTACTAAATGTTTTACATGTATTATTTCATGTAATATGCAAAACAATACTATGAGACAGGCAGCATTATTAAACAAAAAGAAAACACTTAGAAAGGTTAAGTATTTCAACCAAGGTCTCTTAGCTAGTAAACGACAGAATCAGAAACTAATCTAGGTTACAGTAATCAAAAAGTATAGTACTACACTGTTGTAAATTATTTTTCTTTCATTCCACTAAATGATGATCACAATCTACTGTAATACTAGTGAGCACTAGGTACTGTGGAATCATGTAAGCTGAACTAGAGGAGTTAAAGAGAAGTTGTGCCTGAGATGAATTTTGAAAGCTGAGAAGCAGCTAGCACAGAAGAGAGTATTCTAAAGCAAAGGCAGCAGTCTATGCAGCAGAATGGAAGGGTGAGAAAGTCTGGCATATTTAAGACCTCTAAGTAACTCAATAGAACTAAGGGCAGGGAAAAAATGGGTAAGTGACAAGATATGATGATATAAAGCTGGTGAGTCAGAAGAGCCAGCTTACGAAGGCCTTTTGGACAGTAGGCAAAAACATTATTTTAATGACCTGAAAGTGTACTGACGAAATACTGAAAGACTTTCATTGGGAGATGAGTTTGGGAAAAGTTAGAAGGACTTAGAGTAATTAAAGAGAGCAATCCTGAGGGTCCAGAGTAAGGCTGGAAGGGAAGACAACTATGAAAAAAAGAAGAAATAATTAACAGGACCTGTAATATGACTTAATTAGGAAGGTGGGATTTAGGAAGGGAAGAATAAAGGACAGACTCCCAGTTTCTAGACATTGGTAACTGGGTGAATGATAACATCAGTAACTAAAAGAGTAAATACCAGAAGAGCTATTTTAAAATTTTGTTGTTGTGACAAAAGCTTTCTCTCTGTGAATTTTGACTGTGGGTACGTGTTCTGTACTCCAAGGCAATGGTCTCCTTGCAGAGTGCAGCTGGCACCTCAAGAAGTCTGTAAGATGATCCATTATTGTGTGAGAGGAAAATGTGAGAATTTCTGTTTCTTTTTAACTAAAAAAAATAAGAAAATAAGCTTTAATAAAATATATAGATTCACAACACTAGGTGTATATAAATTACAAATAATTATATATACATCTGAAGCATGTATTTACACATTTTTCTCAAAATAGTAAGGATACTACTCAGCAGGCAGCACCCTACAATGAAGATGGTTATCATTTATGATATGCCTATTACTCAGCAGGTTATGGTCCAACTCTTTACCTACTTCCATTCTGCCCTTACAATGACTGTTTGCTGCTGCTAAGTCGCTTCAGTCACGTCCAACTCTGTGTGACCCCACAGACGGCAGCCCACCAGGCTCCCCTGTCCCTGGGATTCTCCAGGCAAGAACACTGGAGTGGGTTGCCATTTCCTTCTCTAATGCATGAAGGTGAAAAGTGAAAGTGAAGTCGTTCAGTTGTGTCCGACTCTTAGCGACCCCATGGACACCAGGCTCCTCCATCCTGGGATTTTCCAGGCAAGAGTACTGGAGTAGGGTGCCATTGCCTTCTCCGACAATGACTGTTTAGGTACATAATAATCCAAAATCACTGCAGATGGTTGGTGATTGCAGCCATGAAATTTTGATGCTTACTCCTTGGAAGGAAAGTTATGATCAACCTAGACAGCATATTAAAAAGCAGAGACATTACTTTGCCAACAAAGGTCTGTTTAGTCAAGGCTATGGTTTTTCCAGTGGTCATGTATGGATGTGAGAGTTGGACTATAAAGAAAGCTGAGTGCTGGAGAACTGATGCTTTTGAACTGTGGTGTTGGAGAAGACTCTTGAGAGTCCCTTGGACTGCAAGGAGATTCAACCAGTCCATCCTAAAGGAAATCAGTCCTGGGTGTTCAGTGGAAGGACTGATGCTGAAGCTGAAACTCCAATACTTTGGCCACCTGATGCAAAGAGTTGACTCATTGGGAAAGACCCTGATGCTGGGAGGGATTGGGGGCAGGAGGAGAAGGGGATGACAGAGGATGAGATGACTGGATGGCATCACTGACTTGATGGACATGAGTTTGGATAAACTCCAGGAGTTGGTGATGGACAGGGAAGCCTGGCATGCTGCGATTCATGGGGTTGCAAAGAGTCGGACACGACTGAGCGACTATGGGTATGGGTATAATCAGCATTACGCTAACAGTGGAATCTAGAGTCACACTGTTGTTTTCTAGCTATTCAAACTCAGGCAAGTTACCTAATTTTATGTATTATTTTACTCATGTGTAAAATAGATACTATAATAAGAAGAACCTTCAGAGTGTTGATGTGGTCATTAAATAAGACCATATGTAGCCTGGCCTATACAGTAAAAGATAATTTTTATTAGCATAGTAACTAGGATATAAGTGCTTGATAAATATTAGCTGTTAGTATTATCACCAAATTAAAAACTTTTGGAAGCCTATTCTGAAAGTTACTAAAACAAGAGGTACATCTGGTAAGGACCATAACATAAAATTTTTAAAAAGTACTAAAAATTAATCACCACATAGGAATTCAGCATTTTCATGGAAAGGCTGTGGAGAAAAGGGGAGCCACACTGTTGGTGAGAATGTACACTGGTGCAGCCACAGTGGAAAACAGTATGGCTGTTCCTTAACAAACTGAAAACAGAGTTATCATATGATCCAGTAACCCCACTCCTAGACATGTATCTGGAAAAGAAGAAAATGCTAATTCAGAAAGATACACAGACCCCAATATTCACAGCTTAACTACTTATAGTAAGACACAGAAGCAAACTAAATGTCCACTGACAGATGAATGGATAAAGAACATGTGAGATATATACACACCCACACACACACTAGAATATTACTCAGCCATTAAAAAAAAATGCCATTTGCAGCAACAAGGATGAACCTAGAGATTATCATACTAAGTGAAGTGAGTCAAAGATAAATATTATATGCTATCATTTACATGTGGGTTCTAAAAAATTATACAGATAAACTTATTTACAAAACAGAAACAGACCCACAGACACAGAAAACAAAGTCATGGTTACCAAAGAGAGGGTGAGGTGGGGTGGGGTGGGGCAGAAATATTAGAGGTATGGGATTAATAGATATTACTGTTGTTGTTAATAGATTAATAGATACACACCACCATATATAGAATATATAAACAACAAGGATTTACTATATAGCACAGGGTACTATATACAATATCTTATAATAACCTATAAAGGAAAAGAATTAAAAAGATAGATATATACAGATATATACATATGTTTAAGTGAATCACTTTGCTGTACACCTGAAACTATCACAAAATTGAAATAAACTACACTTCAATTAAAAAAAAAGAATACAGTACTTTTAGAACACATCTACTTCAGTATTAAAAGTGGTATACATTTTGCTATTGTAACATTCATTTTGGATTTTGCTTACAAGTCAGATACAGCACAAAATTTGACTATTTAACTATATAGCTTTAATTTATATCAGTTGCTCTCAATCTTTTATTCTTCTTCAACATACTTGAGACATGGCACATTCCCATTATGCACAGTGGCTCAGCAGAGCAGTGATTCTCCACTGCTAATCACTCTAATCACTGCTTAGTGATTCTCCACTAAGTGAGGAGAGTGGAGTGGGGGTAAGGTGGAGTGGATTATGTGGAGTTGAGAATTATGCGGAATTTCACTAATGGAAAATATAAAATGAAAGCTATGATTCAGAGGCAAGAAACAAAGTTAAATCTACAGAAAAACACCAAGTGTATGTCACAGATCCATTTCTTTAATGTATATCCAAAAGGTTCAAAGTACTTAAAAAGGTCTTACCAGTGTATTTTCTCCATTGGAACTATTCCAGAGCCTCATTCGATTATCTGTGCCAACAGTGAGTAGGTGAAGACCATCACTTGTAAAACATAAGCCGTTAACCTTTCCATTATGAGCAGTGTTTGCTGCAATGAAAAACACAATTCAGATTATCTCTTCTTATAAATTCAACACAGGTAATGCTTGATGACATAGTTATTAAATATATTAAACACATTAAGGACATAATGTCCTTTAAACACAGTAAAGGACAACTATCTGAACTACTTAAAATACGTAAGTTGATTATATTTAAAATTATTTAAATATATACATATGTTTAAGTGAATCACTTTGCTGTACACTTGAAACTAACACAAAATTGAAATAAACTACATTTCAATTTAAAAAAAGAATCCTTTCGATTATTTGAATATAATAAGCTATACAATTAGAACCATAATTATAGAGGAAAACAGGAAAACCAAATGGAAAACATGTTGCCAAATAAAATTTTTCTTCAGGAAGTAAGCTATGCTATTCAGTTCAGTTCAGTCACTCAGTCGTGTCCGATTCTTTGCGACCTCATGAATTGCAGCACGCCAGGCCTCCGTGTCCATCACCAACTCCCGGAGTTCACTCAAACTCACTTCTATTGAGTCGGTGATGCCATCCAGACATCTCATTCTCTGTCGTCCCCTTTTTCTCCTACCCCCAATCCCTCCCAGCATCAGATGAGTCAACTCTTAATTAAATACAGAAACAGTAAAAATTTTAATTAAATACCTTTTAAACTTCTTATATATTAATACTCTATTTTCAATCTAAAAACCACTTCATGGAATACTACTAAGTCGCTTCAGTCGTGTCCGACTCTGTGCGACCCCACAGAGCCCACCAGGCTCCCCCATCCCTGGGATTTTCCAGGCGAGAACACTGGAGTGGGTTGCCATTTCCTTCTCCAATGCATGAAAGTGAAAAGTGAAAGTGAAGTCATTCAGTTGTGTCCGACTCTTAGCGACCCCATGGACTGCAGCCTACGAGGCTCCTCTCTGTCCATGGGATTTTCCAGGCAAGAGTACTGGAGTGGATTGCCATTGCCTTCTCCATCATGGACTATTAAAAATCAATAATACCAATATTTCCTTCTTAAAGATAACTGTTCCAGTCTCAATCAAAAGTGATATTACTTTCAAAATGAACAGGTTTAAGAAACCATAATCTTCAATAGTCTAATTAACTTAATTTAAAAGATTATTAAAACAAACATAGGTTTTAAATAGTTCATCTGAATTTATTTCTGGTCCAAATTTAATTCTAAATCAGAATTTTAATCTACATAGAAATTACACTCTATTGTAAAAATGCAATTGAATTACTTTGTCTCCTAGATTGCAGTGGACTCAAATTTCATACAACCACAAATTTTATTGTGACAAACTTGCCACAAAATGTTACCATTCCTTTAATTTATTATAACTTCCTAAATGGTACTGAATTTGCATTATTAGTTGGCCTCATGTGAGCAAAAAAAAAAGTTTCTACCAATACATTAAAAAATTCAGGAACAGAAGGAATGACATACTTGTATTTTGAAGAAAGACAACCATAATTAGTTGATGTAAATTTAGAAATTGATTCATTGTGAATGCCTTTTTAAAAAAAATATAAAATCTATAGTTTGTCAACATCTATTTATTATCTGGTTTCAATTCAAATTTTTCAATATAAAAATATTGTCAATGTCATATTCGTATATTAATGCAGTTTTCATTACCTGATTCAGCTGCTTGTGACTTTTTCCCATTATGCTGATCAAGAGTTATCAAACATCCTGATGCTCTCCTCACATCCCATAATTTTGCTCTACTGTCAGCACTGAGAGGAAATAAATGTTACATTGACATATAGCTAGGATAAGGACTCTACTCCTCACCCACGTTTCTTGTATTACTGGCATACACAATCTCAGTATATTAGCACAAATGCATTTGTATATTTGGGTGGCTATACTTTTGCCTTTCCAACAAATATCCAATAGTCAACAAAAGCACAAAGAAGTGAAAAAAACAGAAGAAAAAGTAACCTTTTTTAAATCACAAGGGATTCTGTTGCTCTTTCTGTTGTTTTTAATGACATGAGCATCCTTCTCTCCAAAGACAAGACAGGCTAAGAGCTTTTTTTCTTGGTAAGCCTGCTGCTAAATCCCCATATCCTTTCTACTGTTTGTTTTTCAAATGTTTACAGAATCATGTAGTGAACTAATTTCACTTTGCTTAAATTTGGTAGGAATGGTTTTTCTTTTTATATGAAAAAAAAACTGAAAATAAGGTGAATAATAAGGACAATATATTTTTATTTGATTTCCTGTACTCAAATCAATCTTTGCCAAAACAAAGGAAATACATTTAATGTCTCCTAGAATTAGAGGGTTATTTGCATTTTACTTCAAGTGAAAATAAAAAGGTAAAACCATGATCATAAATCAATTTCAGCTTCTAAACTACTCCAAAGGAAAACAGAAATCAGTTCAAGTATGCTATCATATCCTCACAAAGCCCTTAATAATATTTTAACCCATTGGGTTTATCTAGGCCATTTTAATCAAAAAGAGCATTACACTGCATTTTATAAGCCTATTTCTCATTTAAAAATCTTTTAAAATGTATATATACAGGGTTTATCTCTTTCTATAATTTTGATTCTTTTCACAGATCACAAGAAAACCTAGCCAACTGGAATGGCTGACAAAAAGTTAGTGTTTCCCATTCTCAATTTGTTTTTTTTTCTTTTCAATAGGGGAATAGGTCTGCAATGGTATGAGTCTGAAGACGTAAGTCTCTTCTGAAACATTAGATTTGGACATATCTGACTCCTAACATTGACTACCAGGTCCATTCCGGAACTGATTCGAATTCCTAGGGTACTCTGAGAATTGAAAGCCTCTAAATTTCCCTCTTGATTTGAGGAAACCAAATTAGAAAAGAACAATGTAAATCCACTCTAGCATGGAACACAACCAACGCCTAGCTCCTCACCTTCACAACTCTTTAGCAACCTCTTGTGGCTACACTGGGGCTTCCTTGGTGGCTCAGACGGTAAATAAACTGCCTGCAATGCAGATCAGGGTTCTATCCCTGGGTCGGGAAGATCCCCTGGAGAAGGGAATGGCATCCCACTCCAGTAATCTTCCCTGGAGAATTTAATTCCATAGTTAGATAGAGGATTCCATGGCTACAGTCCATGGGATCGCAAAGTGAGACATGACTGAGGGACTAACACTTTCACTTTCACTTTGTGGGTACATACTAGACTTTATTCTACTTCAGACATTACAAACTTCAATGTCACAATCTGCAAACTATTAACACAAGTTTCTCTGGGGACTAAACTGTGACAGAGAAGGAGGGCTGGCAGCTTTAAAAAAATACAGATACATTTCTTTATAAACCTAAAAAAGTAGCTTTTCTAATAATTCTTCTACAAAAAGTTTTATTAAAATGTCTATATCAAAATTTGATTACTACTTCCTATCCCTTCAAGTTTCAAAATTTTCTGTTTGACACTCATGTGTCTATCTCATCAGGTCATTGATCCCTCCTATAAGCCTTCTAGTGATTTTATTTTGTTCCTTATACCCATGACTTCAACAATTTTGAGACAATTGTTAAGTCTGTGTCATTCACTGTTTTAATTTCTGTGTCATAGCACAGCTGTGAGCGACACCTTCAACAGAGCATACAATACTGACCAGCAATCCTGTGTGCCCCTAATCAGCTCCTGCTTCCATTCATTAAAACTGCTATTTCAAACCTTTACTACCTTCTCTGAAAACTGCATCCATGTATTTTCAATAGATGACATCAAGTTCTAAAATACCGGAAACTGGGTTTGCATTTCTTGAACTCTGCCAAAGTCACATATTTAGTTGTATTGACACTTACTATTTCCTCCTTCCATGTAGTCATGGTGCCCTTCATGTGCCAGATCAAGTGTCCCCCTTCTAATGGGACCCTTGATATTATCTTTGCCTGTCTATTCAAGGTCCTGATATACCAATTATTCTCTCCATTTCTTACCTTCACTAATTTCTCTCCACCAATACTCTTCCCTCAGCATTCAAATATACAAGACTCTTCCTTCCAGCAAACAAAACTCCCAAACCCCATGATCCTCAAAAGTTAAGTGCTCTTGTTCTTTCTTCCCATACTGAATCTCTCAGAGATGTACCTCTGTTAAAGCAGTTTTCAGGATGTCCTGCAGTCACTGATTTTTCTGACTATACTTCCTCACTAGACTATCACCTTCTTGGAGGGACTCTGCCTATGTTACCTCTGTGTCCCTAGTACAATGCTTGGCACGTGACTGCTGCTGCTGCTGCTGCTAAGTCGCTTCAGTCATGTCCAACTCTGTGCGACCCCATAGACGGCAGCCCACCAGGCTCTGCCGTCCCTGGCATTCTCCAGGCAAGAACACTGGAGTGGGTTGCCATTTCCTTCTCCAATGCATGAAAGGGAAAAGTGAAAGTGAAGTCGCGAACTCGTGTCCGACTCTTCGCGACCCCATGGACTGCAGCCTACCAGGTTCCTCCATCCATGGGATTTTCCAGGCAAGAGTACTGGAGTGGGGTGCCATTGCCTTCTCCGTGCCACATGACAGGAATCATTAATTGTCAGTAAATTGAATCAATGAATGTGGATGGAAGTGATGAATCAGATTTAAAATAATTTTGGGTTAAATAAAGTGAATTAAAATGCTACTGATTTTAAATTAACAGAGTGCTACACTTTTGTATGCAAAAATGACACAACACAGTGTTTCATAGGTAGTGTTAGGAGTTTTGCCTTGCTACATAGATTCGGTTGTTACCTGTTTTTAAAAGTGAGTATCTTCAAGTTGGATAGTCAGGATTAGGATTATGATGAACAGAAAGATTTTTTTTGGTAATATGAATTAAAATCTTTAACTCAATTATTTTTCAGGACTTACTTAATAGCTTAATATGTACCTAACATAAAACAATCTTTTCAAAATGCTTATCCTTAATTATTAATCTCAAACCCAAATAGTTTGCATTTTACCTTGCAGTTGCCAAGATATATTCATAACGTGGTGACCAGGAAACTGCCAATATTTCTTGTCTGTGACCTGCAAAACAACTGTATATAATGACTTGCATTTTGAAATATGCCTTTTGAAATATCAAAAGATATAGTCTAACTAACTTTGCCTGATTATGAAAACACAGACTAAATTTTAAAAGTAAACTGATATAATCATTTTTTCACATTTATAATAATCTATATTTAAATACTAATGTGAAGTCTATGGGACATTCCTTACATATGATATTTTATTATAAAAGGCTTGGGTTTGGTTTGGAAAGAACAGCCAGAGCAAGTGAGTCTGTCTTTTTAAATATAGCTGCTAGCCTAGTAGGTCAGTCCATCAATAAATGACAGAGCTCAAGCTTACTTATGTATCTCTACAACAAAATCCCTGCAACAGGCCATACAAGACCAACATTTTAAAGACTAAAAATGTTTCCCAACTTTTTTCAGAAAGTTGTAGCAGAAAAAATTATTTTAATTCATGATTATAAAAAGCATTTATATAAAAATTTTTGTCTAGAGCACAAGTGATAAGTACATAGGACAAGTGAATTCAGCATTTTAAGTCATTTCTACCTAACTATTCAAATTATATATTTTCATCAACTTAGTGTATTTCATAGAGATTCATAATATAAAACAGATGTTATCCATCTCATCAAGTTTTCCTAATATATTTACTATGCGTTTCTCAGAGATGAATACAGACAGAATTTCTGAATTACATCCTATTTTTTTCACTGTTTAGAATTAGACAATCTAATACTGATAAAAAAAAGTAGCAAAAATAATTTAAGCTGGTAAACCTTTACCAAATTTTATTTCAATATTTTTTCTAAAATATTTTTATTGAGAAAAGAAGTACCTAAATATTAAGAACATCTACTCAGCCAGAACAATATTAAATAATGTTCATAGAGACAGCTGTACCGATGTAAGTTTCATAAGTAGTTCATTTTTTTCAATGTAGAAATAACACAAAGTTTTGGGTTTGACTTTCTGTATCCTTTAACCTTCCCCTGCAGCCATTGTTCATATAAATGTCTCCTTAATAGTTTAGTTTTATAAGAATAATGCACAGAAGGATCTTTATTTCCCTGTTGACTTCTAACAACTAGCACAAAATACATCAGTCATGTCATTTACAAAGACTGCATTGTTAGTAATGTTTCATTTTATTGAATGGTTTACTCAAAGTAGTTGTTGTTTCAAATAAAATACCCTGTAGAATGTGGGAACAGGATCCAGACTTCAAGTCACAAAGTTGTACTTTGGGTCCTCTAGTACCAACTGTAAAAACAAAAACAGAAATGGTTTAAGATAATTTAATTACAAATGATCACCAAAAGGAAATAAGAAACTACCACTATGAAATCACGACATTTTCACTTGTAGAAATATAAAAATGTATGTTAATAATATACTTTAGTTTTTTATGTTTATAACTAGAAAATTATTTTAGTTGTAGTCCTATGTCAGTACTAAGATTACTGTATTATTCTCTATTACTCTATTATTATTTTTCAATATTTAACATTGAAATAATTATAGATTCACAGGAAGCTGCAAAGATAGTGCAAAGAGGCCCTATGTACCCTTCACCCAGGGTGTCCTAATGGTTATATGTTAGGTAACTATGGCACAGTATCAAAACCAGGAAATGTGTACTGGTACAATGTGTGTATAATTCTACGTTATTTTATCAATTAAATCATTTTATTTTAAAAGCTTAGCTGTTCCATGTTAATAATATACTTCTAAATCACTAGTAACAGATTCACAGAAACTCTGGACACAGACTGAGTGAGCCTCAAAGACAAGTTAGTGCCCAAACTCTACAGATGAAGCAGCTGACTGATGTCCAGAGGTGAGGAGATTTATGCAGTGCCACAGAAGTAATATCACAGGGACCTGATGCCTGATACCAGAAAAATATTTTTTCATCTTCATACATGAAAATTTTTGTTTTATGTGCTTTCATAGAAATAGATGTTTAATTTGAATCACACATTCCAGAGAGAAGGAAATCATTTCTTTGTTTTACTGTGTTGAATGGAAGGCTGCCAAATTTTGTTTACATAGGTGGCTCAGAGGTTAAAGTGACTGCCTGGAATGCGGGAGACCCGGGTTCAATCCCTGGGTCGGGAAGATCCCCTGGAAAAGGAAATGGCAACCCACTCCAGTACTCTTGCCTGGAGAATCCCATGGAGGGAGGAGCCTGGTAGGCTACAGTCCATGGGGTCGCAAAGAGCTGGACACGACTGAACGAACGACTTCACTTAGCACTCACTTAGAAACTTTGAACTTTGGTGGTTTAAAAAAGTTCTTTAAAGTGAAAATTGCTCAGTCGTGTCCAACTCTTTGCAACCCCACAGACTATACAGTCCATGGAATTCTCCAGGAAAGAATACTGGAGTGGGTAGCCTTTCCCTTCTCCAGGGAATCTTCCAAACCCAGGTCTCCCGCATTGCAGGTGGGTTCTTTATCAGCTGAGCTACCAGGGGAAAAAAAAGTAATTCTTAAGGGAACAGAAATGTGCTTGCTTTCTTTCTTAAAAACACCCCACAAATGATACTGGTTTTCTTAATTTTATTTGTACTTAATGTATTTACTTTTCGGCTGTGCTGGGTCTTTGATGCTGTGTGGCCTTTTCCTCTACTCTCTAGATGCAGTGTGCAAGCTTTTCTTGCAGTGGCTTCTCTTGTTGCAGAGCACTGGGTCTAGTGCACAGGCTTCAGTGTGGGAGCTCAGCAGCTGCAGTTCCCGGGCTCTAGAGCACAGGCTCAACAGTTATGGCACGTGTGCTTAGTTGCTCTGTGGCATGTGGGATCCTCCTGGACTAGGGATTGAACCCATGCCTCCTGTGCTGGCAGGCAGATTCTATACCACTGAGCCACCAGGAAGTCCCAGAAATGTGCTTTCTTAGTTTTCAAATCCTAGCCACTCTGAAATCTAGCATGGTGCCTGACTTGTACAGTACCAGTTAAACGGAATGAATATAAATAGTAAATATATATTTAAGTTTTTTTTTTTAAAGAATTGTGATCTTCATCTGGGTTAAAATGTTTATATCAAAACTAACTAGATATTAAAAGGGAAAAAGTTTTCAGTATGTTAAAAAAAACAAAAGAACACAAATACAAACCTGCTACCAAACAGTGCTTGGTGGCAACCGGAGACATATGATGACTATAAACTGTTTCTTCAAAATTAAATACATCAGCAATCTGATAATCAAAAGACATTTAAAATAAGTGTTATCACAAAGGCAGCAAATTTTCTATTTACCTATTGTCACACTGTTAGTAATTTTTAAATTGTTAGCAATTTATTTTTCTCTAATAAATTCCAGAGATTAAGACAAGATAACCTCCTGGTTCACCATATTCCTTTCTGCTCCATTCTGGAGAACTTCAGCACCTACAGAAATGATCTAGTCAGTATTCTGCCCCTCAGTTCCATATAACCGCACCTACCACACCCGGGACACTCTCACCACCAAAAACTGCTCCTCCTTTGAAATCACATATTTCAGTTACATATGACCAGAATTTTATTTCAGCTCCCCCAACTACCTCTAAGACACCTAAGCAAAGCCCAGCGGCCCTATCAGTTCCTCCTGTCTTCACTTTTCCTCCTTCAGCTTGGATTCCAAGGTTGAATGCTTCAGCTCCAGGATCTTCAACTCCTTTGGCCATCATCATCTCACCTGTCAAGGCCTCAACCCTGGATGACTCCAAATGTCTGCCATCTGTGCACCTTATTCAGGTTTAACTGCACCAGAGGTCAACAAACTTTTTTAGTAAAGAGTCAGATTGTAAATATTTTAGGCTTTGAAGACCAACTACTCATTTCTGTCACTGCAGTGTCAAAAGTGGCCATAGACAACAAATGAGCATGTCTGTGTTACAATAACACTTTGTTTACAAAAAAGAGTCCATGAGAAGCCTTGGCCGAGAGCCTAGACTTGGCCTATTGGCTGCAGTTAGCTGACCTCTGCCTCATAAAGGTGAAGAAAACCTTATAATAGGGCAGACTGCGTGCATGCTCAGTCACTGCAGTTGTGTCTGGCTCTTGGTGATCCCGTGGACTATAGTCCGCTAGGCTCCTCTGTCCATGGGATTTTCTAGGCAAGAACACTGGAGTGGGTTGCCACCTTCTTCTCCGGGGAATCTTCCTAACCCCCAGAGAGAAAGAAACCACGTCTCTTCATGAATCATCAGGAAAATGCAAATCAAAACCACAATGAGATATCACCTCACATCTGTTATAATACCTATTATCAAAAAGAGATAACAAGTGTTGACAAGGATATGTAGAAAAGGAAACCTCTGATTATTAGAGGGAATGTAAATTAGTGTAGCCATTATAGAAAACAATATGAAGGTTCCTCAAAATTAGAACCATATGATCCAGTAATCCCACTTGTGGGTATATATCCAAAGGAAATGAAATCACTGTCTCAAAAGAGATAGCTGCATCCTCATGTTTTTAACAGCACTGTTTATAATAGCCAAATCATGGAAACACCCTAAGTGCCCATCAACACAGGAAGGGATAAAGAAGACCTGATATGTATATACACACACCCACCCACACATATATGATGGAATATTATTCAGCCATGGGAAAGAATGAACGTCTGCCATTTGTGACAATATAGACAGACATTAAGGGCATTAAATACTAAGTGAAGTAAGTCAAACAGAGAGGAATAAATACTGTATATCACTCACAAGCAGAATTTTAAAATGCCAAACTGATAGAAACAGTGAACAAAATGGTGATTATTGGAGCTGGTGAATGGTGGGAGAAATAGAAAGATGTCAGCCAAAGAGTATAAACTTCCAGTTTTAACATGAACAAGGGAAGGGAGAAGTTTCATAGGGAAGGAAACTTGAGGTAGGCAATACAACATATAAGATGTGTTCAGAAGGCAAAAGGAGATCAATTTAGTGGCAGTACATTATCTATGTTGAAAAGAGGTAGAAGCTAAGATTGGGAAAGTAGGAAGTGAGGCTACAGAGAACTTAGAATGCCAGGCTGAATTTAGACAATGGAATCACTCACCAAAGGTGGTTTGGGTTCAGACAGGATGAAACTGCTTTATTCTAATTAATTCTGGGGTAGAACTTACTGTGGAACTGTGAGAAGAAAAATAATAAAAAGAAATCATTTAGGAGTTTATAGTAGTAGTCCAGATGGACAGTGATGGTGAGGGAAATAGAAAAGAGAAATGTGAGAGTCTGAAGGAAGACCAGCTAAGATTTGAGGACTAAATGGATATGAGGAGCCATCACGTTCACTTCAATTTAGAATATGTTTAGTTTGAGATGACGACACTACATTTAAGTAAGAGAGGTTCTGTATACAAGTAGAGACATATGGAACTAGAACTCAGGAAAAAAAATTAGCTGTGAAAGAAAAATAAAATTTGATCAAAAAGCATAAAAGCTATTATCTACTCTATCTTCCCAGGTGGCGCTATTGGTAAAGAACCTGCTTGCCAATGCAGAAGACATGAGATAAGATCCTCTGGAGGAGGACATGGCAACCTGCTCCAGGATTCCTGCCTGGAGAATCCCATGGACAGAGGAGCCTGGAGGGCTATAGTCCATAGGATCGCACAGAGTCAACATGACTGAAGCAACTTAGCATGCAAGCATGCACTGTCTACCTTACTCAGCTATAATATTAATAACTTTCTTTTTCCTTATTTTTTTAGGTCAATAGGAGATAAATCCAATATTCCTCCCTACACCATTATGCCATAGAAGTTTTTGAGTAATAAAGTATATAACAGCTAATGGTGTTTTGAGTTCTTACTATATGCTAGGTGCCATTTCCAGGTACTTTACACATATCAACCTATTTAATCCTCATAGCCATTCTATAGGGTACGATCATTACTCCCTTTACAGATGAACACAGAGAAGTTCAGATACTTGACCAATCAATATTACATAGCTAGTTAGCAGCAAGGGCTTCCCAGGTGGCTCAGTAATAAACAATTTGGCTGCCAAGCAGGAGATTCAGCTTCAATCCCTGGTTGGGAGCCTGGTGGGCTACAGTCCATGGGGTTGCAAAGAGCTGGACATGACTCAGCAACTAACCAGCAGCAGTCAGCAGCAGAGGCAAGATAGGAACTCAAGCAGTATTGCTCTCCTCAATCACTATACTGCTTTCATATCTAACATATGACATCTTAGCAAATAATCACACTGTTTAGGACTAAATTCTCCTTCATTGTACAGAACAACTCAGAAAAGCTTTAACATACTTACTTGTAATGTATTTGTATCCCATACTTTCAGAGTCTTATCAAATGAACTTGATGTGAACATGCCAGTGTCATGAGGATACCACTGTACGGTCTCCACACTGTATTTGTGAACATCAGGGTGGCTTCTACAAAACAGCAATCAAAATTTAGAGATAACTGATTTACTTGAGTTTCAAATGGATACCATATTAACAAGCTGTAGTTTTAGGAAGAATGATACAAACCTAGATGACTCGCCACGTCCTGTCTAGAGAAAGAATATGTAGGCATCTCTAGTTTTAGGTGCCCACAGTGTGATGTGGAGGCCCGCTTCCTACTAAGGCTCATAAAATGAGACTTCCTATTTCTGTATGAGAGGTTGGACGGATCAGCCAACTACGCTGGACTGATTCATGGAAGAAACTGATTTCTCCTTACTGGAAGAGATACCTACTTTGGTTTTGGATTTGCTTTTCTGATCATTTTATAAGCACTATCATTTAGAATTGTTGCCTCCCATACCTCTATAGTGTCCCACACAGTATGGCTTCTGATTAATAACCTTACTTCTACAGCAAAAGAATGTGACAGGCAGATGCCCATGGGGTTCACTACTCTTAGGTAGCCCATAGCCGACAGACGCATGATCTGTTGGAAGACTCAGTTATGACATCAGTTGCAGTACACCACCTGTGATGATGTATGCTATCCTGAAGGACGCCGTATATGCTCTGAACTAGTCATCAACACAGTATGTGTCCTCTACTGAAACTTAATTCAAAGACACTGGATGTTTAGAAATACTTATGATAGTGGAGGGACATTTGAATACCAACTGGATACTTAATATCATTAATTATTGTATATGTGAGACAGTGGTAGTGGTGTTATGCTTATAAAACATTTTTTATTTTTTAGAGATAAAATTATGAATGAAACTATATCTTTCTGAGATTTGCTTCAAAATAATCTTCAGAGTAGGTGGGTGGGTGGGGTAAAGATGAAATAAGATTGGTTATGACTGATAGCTGCTGAAGATGGGTGATGGGTACGTAGTTCATTAGACTACTCTCTATTTTCATATATATTAAATATCCATAATAATATAAAAGTAAACAGAAGACTATTGCAACCCAAAACAGACAGGCCCATCATGAGTTCTGATTCTTTAAGCTGAAAGTTTAGATTACAATACAGGATAAAGGGCCTCAAATACATGTGTTGCTACTTGAAGAAATAAGAATATGAAGAAGAAAAGCTTTATGTGCCATTTCTGGCCTTGAGACAACTGCAAAAGACAACTGCAGTACCTATCCATATTTTCTTACTTTCTATGTCATGTAAATATTTTAACTAATTTCCCCTTTCTTTCCTCTCTCTTACCTCGATTATTTTATACAGATTATGTACAAACTGAGCCTACAAATTGCATAATCCTAATACAAGAACACATGAAACTAGAGGAAAAATAGAGATTATCTTGAACTGGATGTGGTAACTAAATACACTTGGAATCAGCTTTTTGGGGAAGGGAATAATTACGTTTTTGTAATTATTTTTTGTAAAAATCTATATCAAGTAATAGATATTTGCATTAGGTTAGGATGAAACTTACTTTTTTAAAGGAAGGGTAGTACGGGAAGAAAGGTATATACTGATATTGGACAGACAAATGGGTAGATTGTAGTGGATGTGTGCTCTTTTCTTGACTGAACATTCAAACTCTACCTTTTGGGGGAAAATTCCCTTTATTGAAAGGCAGGGCCTTGCCTCTTGTTACAGAGAGCAAGAGACTCCAAGTATGGTTCAGCAGTAAAGAATCTACCTGCAATGCAGGAGATGTGGGTTCGATCCCTGGGTAGGGAAGATTCCCTGAAGAAGGAAATGGCAACTCACTCTAGTATTCTTGTCTGGAGAATCCCATGAACAGAGAAGTCTGGTGGGCTAGTCCATGGGGTCGCAAAAGAGTCAAGACATGACTGAGCGACTAAAACAACAACAAATAACAGAAAACAGACTCCATATATTCTCTTTCTCTTGCTCTGGGCAGTGAGGGCACGAGCGTGTCCTGGGCTTAATCAATCCTGCCTGGGACTCCAAAACTCCAGCTAGTAATGCAAACCAGGGATATATTAGCAATTATTCATAGTTGTGGAGTCAAGAGTCTGTGTTGGTGATATGCAGCAGATCCCAAACTCAGTTGTTCGTGTGGTATGACCTTAACTGTGTTCTCTTATTCTGGTTTCTCTTATTTTCTGCTTTCTACATTTGTTTCTTCTACCTTCCTGCCATTATGTGAGATATGAAATATCTTTCCAGTAAATTTCTGCTGAAGATAAAGAGAACTGGTCTCTATTTGTTCCTAAGAATCTACACAGAGATTATTTAATTTCAAATAAATCCTTAATGTAGTGATCACAAATAAAAGTTCATTTATATTTTATATTTTAAAAGAGTACAAAATATTATATCAATCTCCTACTATGTGTGATATATCATTCTCCTTAACATTTAACAAAAATTTGAGTTAATGAATCTTTTTGGTGCTCAAGAATAAACATATTAAATAAAGTGAAAGTAACTATTAGGAAACAGTGTAAGCCACATTAATTTAGTATCAATTTTTATTGAAATTATTTTTTAAAGTCATATAAAGTCTTCGGATGTAAAATGCTACTTTAACTCATTTTGTAAGGATGCTTACTATATGCCCATTTACATTCAAAGTGATGGTTTTGAAGATAAGACTTTGAATCTAAGAAGAAAGTCATAAGTAAGATTGATGTCCTAAGCATTTACTTGACCTCACATAACAGAAAAGCAAATCACAGCCACTAATGGAATAATATTATATAGCATGTGGTATATATGAAGATACTATTTTACCATACAACAAATTAAACAATGTCAAAGTAATAGCTAAGATAAAATAAGACAAAGATGAATTAAATTAATTAATGGCTGCCTTACACTTTAGAATTTAGATCTTTTGTTGTTGTTGTTTGTTTGGTGGGAGTAGAGAGAGTATAAAATGGTATGAGACTCTTAGAACCAAGTTCCAGAGTACTTGAGGTGGTATCTTGTTTTGTACTAAGTCTATCTATAATTATACTGCTTCCCATTTATAGCGGCTTTACAATTTTAATATGCTTTTTGAAGATAATATTTCATTTAAGTCTCATAAAAAAACTTACAAGAATAATAGCCCAAGTATAATTATCTCTAAGGCAGAATAGTTTTGTCACAGGCTCAGAGAAATAGTTTCCTTAAATCTGTATTTCCAAAGTGAAGTGTCAAAGCCAAGAAATAATCATAATTCTCCTCACAAATATTCCACGAACTTATGTATCTATTCTAGTGCTTTGGAAACAGCTTTAATACATAGCAGTTGCAGATATTAATGTTCATGAGGTTTTTTCCTCTTGAAAACGTTTTTTCAACTCTTATTCTCTCTGTTATTTCAAGGTCTGCTTAAAATCAGATCACATACAGGAGACAAGAAAGAATTAAGTGACTACTATGAACAAATTAAAATCGTAAAACACTTTATTAAACAGCCAAAGAAATTCAAGGTAGAAAAGTACGTTATGTCAGGCAGCTTTAAGTAAGTAGGTAAGAGAAGAGGGGTGTGTGTGTTTTGTGTGTGTTTTGTACTGGCTAGAAGCTAGTACATTATGGCTTCTAGCTATTAATCTTTTTGTTCTACTAATAGTTGAAAAAACTAATTTGTGTTTATATTTAGCTAGAAAGACTTAAATGAATCTTATGCTAAGTACTCTAAAAACTAAAATTAGTTACTGAGGTGTGCCATGTAGGTGGAGAACAAAAAGACCATAATCAAAAGTCTTAAAGTCCTTTTGAAAACTGATGCCCAAGTTGTTTTGGAGAAGTCATATGTTAAAAACAGCAATATCAAAGAGACCTGAAGAGACATTTCTCCAAAGAAGACATACAGATGGCTAACAAGCACATGAAAAGATGCTCAACATCATTCATTATCAGAGAAATGCAAATCAAAACTACAATGAGATACCACCTCACACCAGTCGGCCATCATCATGTCTACAGACAATAAGTGCTGGAGACAGTGTGGAGAAAAAGGAACACTCTTACATTGCTGGTGGGAATGTAAACTGATACAGCCACTATGGAAGATGGTATGGAGGCTCCTTAATAAGCTAGGAATAAAACCGCCATATGACCCAGCAATCCCACTCCTAGGCATATACCCTGAGGAAATCAAAACTGAAAAAGACACATGTACCCCAATGTTCACTGCAGCACTGTTTACAACAGCCAGAACATGGAGGCAACCTAGATATCCAGTGAGGATGAATGGATAAAGAAGCTGTGGCACATAAATACAATGGAATACTACTCACCCATAAAAAGGAACACATTTGAATCTGTTCTAATGAAGTGGACAAAACTAGAGCCCATTATACAGAGTGAAGTAAGTCAGAAAGAGAAATATAAATATCGTATACTGACACATATATATAGACTCTGAAGAGATGTACTGATGAATTTATTTTCAGGGCAGCAATGGAGAAACAGACACAGAGAACTGAAGGTGGGAGGAGAGGAGGGAGAAGGGGAGATGTATGGAGAGAGTAACACAGAAATTTACAATACAGTATAACAGATAGCCAATGGGAATTTGCTGTATGACTCAGGGAACTCAAACAGGGTCTCTGTGACAGGCTGAAGGGTAGGGTGGGGAGAGAGATGGGAGGGAGGTTTGGGAGGGAGGTGAACCTATGATCTTGTTGTTGTTGTTGTATTGATTGTATTGATTGTTGTTGATGTACGGCAGAAAATCACAAAATTCTGTAAAGCAATTATCCTTCAATTAAAAATTTTTTAAAAAAGAGCAATATTCGAATTTCAGTTATTACTTGCAAGATGTCAAGGGATAACTACGTAAATATATCATTTGAACAATTTGCTTGAAACATTCATATTTCATGTTTTGCATTTGATGCAAAAAATACTCAAATGTTTATAAATTCATGAATTACATTTTTAATACACACCTGCCAACGGAACACACTGCTTTACACGTGTAATAAGGTTGTCTGCTGGAGTTCTCAAGATCATAAAGCACAATCACACCATCTGAACCACCTGATAACATGCTAATAATAAAAAAGTTCAAATTAATTTATCATTTATATAGTTCATTTATGATTACATATTTCTGAAAATTACTGATCCACAAACTCTCAAATTTATTATGCCCAAAATACAGAGTAAATCTTCATTAGCAGACTACAATAAGCTAAAATCTTTAATCTAATATTTGTGGAAAAATGAAGATAGATAGATTTAATCTGTGATCAGTTAAAATTTACCTTCAAGATACCAAAATGAATAGAAGAAACAAGATGGCAAAAGATATTTCTCATTTCAGAAAGTAAGACATTACAAAGTCATTTTAAATGTCCCAATTATAATTGTGTTAAATGAAAATGGAATCAGACAGACCAGTTATTACTGATGGAATATTACAGATATTACTATCTGACCCTGGGCAAGTTACTTCATTTAAGCTTGTTTATTTATGAAAAGGGGAACATTTTCACCTAAATCATAAAGCTGAAATAAAGATAAATCGTACACAAGTCTTTTACACTGCCTGGCAAGAAAAAAAAATAGGGCATCAGTAAGTGTTAGATTTGTTCCCTCCATTATAAACACATTTACTTCAACTCATTCAACTTTGAGCTTCTACAATATGCTAGGCATTATGCTAATACAACTGTGAACAAGACAGGCATGATTCCTGACTCCCCAGTTTATAATCTAGTGGAGAAGACACATAGATCTATGAATTCAATCTATCTATATGTAAATATTTATGAATCTATAGAAAGTATTGCTATTTGCTAATATTATTGCTAACCATCAATTCTGGTGCATCTCTCTATTCATTCTTGTTCTCTAATTTTATTCTCTGGTAGATTCTTAAGAAAGGACTAAGGAGAACAATATTCCTTGAATTCTTGTATATTACTAACAATTAGTCCTTTTGTACTTGAAAATCAGTCTGGTTGGATATAAAATCTTTGACTCACATTTTATTTCCTTGAACATCTTAAATAAGAAACTTCATTTCTTTGAGCTTAAAGCTCAAAATCAAAGTCTGTGGTTACAATATGATTTTCTTCCCTTATATGTAGTAGTTTCAGATTTTGTTCATTCTAACAATGTTTCCTTTAGTCTTTATTCCATTCTCTTCCTTTGGTTTCTTCTCTGTACACTCCTCTTATATGTATGTTGGATATTCTTTGCCTATCTTCTACATATACCTGATTCTCTTGACTCCTTTTCCTATCTCCATCTCTTTTTGATTTTTATGTTTCCTCTTGTATTTATTTGCTTCTATTTCTAAGGTATCACCTCTTGTATTTAACTTTTTTTCCTAATTTTTTCTAGAGTTTGATCATCTCATTTCTCAGTTTTTCTAATTATAACATATGCTATTCTTTCATACACTGTATCTTTTAAAAATTACTTTTAGCTATTTTTAAAATATCAGGTTACAGTTCTCATCTACTTTGTGGACATATCTTTCTGGCACAAATATATTGTTTATAGGAACATTATTTATTTTGTTATTAAAATAATTTTGTATGAACTTTGACCTTAATCCTATCCTTTTGCTCATTTTTATATAAAATTAATTTTCTTAAACTTTTAAAAGGGAGGTTTAGTTTGGCAATATTTAAAATTTGTATCTCTAGAACATCCTCCTCCTCTTCTTTTTAAAATAAGATGTTCAGAATATGGCAGCTAATTTTCAGATTTCCAAGTTCTAGTCATCTCTCCAATTTTTATCTGACTCATCTTTTTTCTGTTTCTATCATTTCTGTACTTCTCACTTTGGATTCTATTCCAAACAGTTTCTCCTCAACATGGGGTTCATCTATCAGGGCATCTTTAGTTGGTTAGCTGGAGAGATTACAGGGGCTAGATTACTCCAGCCCTTTTGGGTCTTACTGTGAACCCCTTGGACATCAAGAGTACACAATCCTTTCCCAGTTTCAACTGTTGTACTCAAATTGACTTGCTGAGCTTTCAAGTAGCTGTCAGTTACTTTGAACTTATCAGGTCTATTAGATGCCCCACTGGTTTTATTACCCCGCCTGGTATAGATGCTGATACCACACAGATCTTGTAGTTATCTGTGTTGTTGTAGTTATCTTGTAGTTAAGTGTGTTGCTCTCATTCATCCATATTTTGAGGTTTGCAGGGATATCTGATCACTTAAATTTGTTATAAGTAATCATTTTTCCTTTAATTTTGCCACCTTTGGTTTCTCTGTTATTGTAGTGCCATGTAAGGAGCTTGCACCAGAAATGATCACAGTTCTTTCTTCACTGAGAAAGTCTCGCTACAAAAAAATTCTAGCTCATCAAAACTGTGCTTAAAGACTTAATAATTTACATTCTGGTACAAGTGCCTTATCATGTTATGAACCAGTTACGAAGGATTCATGAAATAGCAGCATGTCCAAGAAGCACTGATTTATAGACCTGTTTTAAGAAACATTCAATATTGATATGTAGAACAATTAGGTTAATTTAAAAGTACTTCTTCAAAGTTCTTTGTTCACACAGTTCTATATCTGATTGATGATAGGGCAGTAAAGCTATCCTGAAGAGTTTTAAAAAATTTTTAACATTAGCTTCATTACAAAATTTTGTGGGTTGGTTATTCTAATTGTGTATATCCAGAAATCTTTGTAAAGTTTAACAACTACAGCTTTTTTACTTTAGTTGAAACAATGTTTCAGCTTGCTTGGAAATAGTTGTGAGTTATATGTTACCATTTCTAATTCCAGAAACATTTTGCTGAACATTTGAGCTTTGTAAAAGTTTTTTTTTTTTTTTAACCACAGCACTATATGTATTATCAATGGAAAAACAACTGTTTTCAAAGTTCAACTTTTAAAGTTAATTTAAATCGTATTTATAGTAAGGTCAGATGTTTCACCTTTGCTACTTTTCACTTTCACGCATTGGAGGAGGAAATGGCAACCCACTCCAGTGTTCTTGCCTGGAGAATTCCAGGGACGGGGCATCCTGGTGGGCTGCCATCTATGGGGTCGCACAGAGTCGGACACGACTGAAGCGACTTAGCAGCAGCAGCAGCCGCAGCAGCAGAGTGACTTCCAAAAGGTTTCTTTTGATTACATTAATTGGGTGAAAAAAACCCTGAACATTACTGTAATTAAACGGACTTTGTAGTTGAAGTATCTAATGGCAATGTTACTTAACTGTAAGGTAGTTGATAAATATGAATAAGTGTTTTCAGCAAGTTATATGTGAGTTGATTTTTGTGAGAAAAAGAAGACCTATATTTAATTTTCCATTAAACACCCATTTTGCTTTTTATTTCTCTTCGCTGCCAAAAGGGCTTAATGCAAAATACAAGTTTTAGCAAACAATGAAACAGTTGTAGATTTTCACTATACAATAAAAGGGGAAACTACTATAGTAAGAATCTTGACTTTTCTGTATATACTCTGCAAAGACTCCTTGGCCTGTATTTCTCACACATATTTAATGCACATATAATCCATAACTTTCCATATTTCTCACTAACTCTCCCAACTGGTAGCCTACTGGATTCATGAACTTTACAGGTCAAACAACTGATCACTATCCCACCAGCACCCAAGACCAAAAGAAATCAGCTATCCCTTGCTGCTTATGTCAGGATTATTTTACAAGCAAATGTCCCACAGCTGTACTTGATTGAGAGGTAGTATGTTCAGCCTAGTAAAGGTTAGGAAAAAAATAAATGATCAAATGTCATCTTTTACATTTAACCATGTGTTAAAAGTTAGAATTTGTTCACTGTACATGTTTCTCATATACTAGATGAGACCATGACAGAAGCTAGAATTTAAAAAACTGAATTCTATTAAATCTACCCTGGCTTATTTTAATGTAAATAATAATGCCTCATTATAATACAATGATTTGTGGCAAATGCTAAACAAAACATAACAAGACACACTTCTTTAGTTACGTTTATACTTGTCCTAATTGAAGGACAAGGGTTTTAAACATTTTGGTAAAAGTAATGTGGGGTAGATGAGCTTTAAGTGGGTGGGGATGTGTGTGTGGCATGTACATATTTGCATTTTTCAAAGCACTTCAGCTGTTGCATGGAAAACGGATTTAAAGTATAGGTGATAATGCTTTTGATTAACAAAATGGTGGCAATCATTTACAATATGCCATGTCCTATGCTAATCATGTTATACATATTATCGTAATTAATCTTCACAACAAATTTGTTAATTAGGTATTGTTCTTACATTGCGTAGCTAAGGCAACTGTGAATTAGAAAGGTTACACAAATTGCTCAAGGCCACACAGCTAATAAATATAAAGCCAGGAGGAAGTCAAGTACAAGTCTGGTGTGCTTCATATACTTCTGCTTCTTATATTTGTTTTCCCACAGGACTATCTGAGAGCAACAACTGTTTTGAAATAGCTCCTAAAGACATACCTCAGCACTTACATGCTCTCTGCATCAAAACAAAAAACCAAAACTCAATATTTGTTGATTTAACAATGAATATATTTATATTAAAGCACTTTGGAAATATTTGGCAACATTTCATAGGTTCAATGTTCTGTATTTATTTGAAATTAATAATGCCAGATTTAAATGTGACAATTTAGAATTTTTATTAATTTTTATGAAATTTTACAAAATTAATCTGAAAGCAAGATTTTATTGGATCTCACTTAGGAACAAAAATGATTATATAATAAACTTACTATCTCCCTTCAACAGGTTCAATGTCAAGGGTGTTAACTCCACTGCAATGGATCCTTTCAACATCTCTGTCTTTGTTTAACTCCAGTCCCAAAACCCTAAAAATATATATATATAAAAATTAAAAGGGAGGGCACACAGAATCCAACAACACATTAGAAGGATCATACACTATGATCAAGCAGGATTTATTCCAGGGATGCAAGGATTCTTCAATATATACAAATCAATCAATGTGATATACCACATTAACAAATTAAAAAATAAAAACCATATGATCACCTCAATAGATGTAGAAACGGCTTTTGACAAAATTCAACACACATTTATGATAAAAACTCTCTAGGAAGTGGGCATAGAGCAAACCCACCTCAACATAATAAAGGCCATATATGACAAACGTACAGCAAACATTATTCTTAATAGTAAAAAACTGAAAGCATTTTCTCTAAGATTAGGAACAAGATAAGAATGTCCATTCTTACCACTATTATTTAACATAGTTTTGGAAGTCCTAGGGATGCTAATCAGAGAAGAAAAAGAAATAAAAGGAACCCAAATTGGAAAAGAAGAAGTAAAACTGTCACTGTTTGCAGATGACATGATACGACACTTAGAAAATCCTAAAGATGCCACCAGAAAACTACTAGAGCTCATCAATGAATCTGGTAAAGTTGCAGGACACAAAATTAATAAACAGAAATCTCTTGCTTTCCTATACACTAACAGCGAAAGATCAGAAAAAGAAATTAAGGAAACAATCCCATTTACCATCACAACGAAAATAATAAAAAACTCAGGCATAAACCTACCTAAAGAGGTAGAAGATCTATACTCAGAGAATTATAAGATGCTGATGAAAGAAATCAATGACACAAACAGATGGACAAACATATCATGTTTCTGGATTGGAAGAATCATTATTGTGAAAATGACTATACTACCCAAAGCAATCTACCAATTCAATGCAATCCCCATCAAACTACCAATGGCATTTTTCACAGAATTAAAAGAAAAAACTCTACAATTTGTATGGAAACACAAAAGACCCTGAAAAGTGAAAGCAATCTTGAGCGAGAAAAATGGACCTGGAGGAATCAGCTTCCTGACTTCAGACTATACCACAAAGCTATATTAATCAAGATGGTATAGTTCTGGCACAGAAATATAGAGCAATGGAACAGGATAAAAAGCTCAGAGATAAACCTCATGCATGTATGGTCACCTAACTATGACAAAGGAGGCAAGACTACAAAATGGAGAAAGGACAGTCTCTTCAATAAGTGGTGCTGGGAAAACTGGACATCTACATGTAAAAGAATAAAATTAGAACACACTCTAACACCATACACAAAAATAAACTCAGAATGGATTAAAGACCTAAATGTAAAGATGGACACTATAAAATTGCTACAGGAAAATACAGGCAGAATACTTCTTTCCATAAACCACAGCAAGATCTTTTCTGATTCACCTTCTAGAGTACCGAAAATAAAACAAAACAAATGGGACCTAATTAAACTTAAAAGTTTTTGTACAGCAAATGAAACCATGAACAAAATGAAGACAACCCTCAGGATGGGAGAAAATATTTGCAAATGAAGCAACTGATAACCTTCAAAACATACGAACAGCTCATGGAGCTCAATATCAAAAAAAACAAACAACTCAATAAAAAATGGGCAGAAGGCCTAAACAGACATTTTTCCAAAAGAGACATACAGATGGCCAATAAACACCTGAAAAGATGTTCAACATTGCTAATTATTAGAAAAATGCAAGTCAAAACTACAATGAAGTATTATCTCACATCAGTCAGAATGGCTATCATCAAAAAAAAAAATTTATGAACAATAAATGCTGCAGAGGGTGTGGAGAAAAGGGAACCCTCTTACACGGTTGATGGGAATGTAAACTGGTACAACCACTATGGAGGGTCCTTAAAAAACTAAAAATAGACCTACCATATTACCTAGCAGTCTCACTCCTGGGCACATATCCAGAGAAAACCATAGTTGAAAAAGATACATGCACCAAATCTTCATTGCAACACTATTTACAATAGCCATGACATGGAAGCAACCTAAATATCCATCAACACAGGAACGGATAAAGAAAATGTGCTACATATATACAATGCAATATAACTCAGCCATAGAAAAGAATGAAATTGTGTCATCTGCAGAGAAATGGATGGACCTAGAGACTGTCATACAGAGTAAAGTAAGTCAGAAAGAAAAAAATATCATATAATTTATCACTTGACTATGGAATCTAGAAAAAACGGTACTGATGAACTTATTCATAAAGCAGAAATAAGAGACCAAGATGTACAGAACAAAGGTACAGATACCAAGGGGGGAAGGGGCTGTGGCATGAATTGGGAGACGGGTTGACACGTCTACACTACTACCTATAAAATAGATAACTAATGAGAACCTACTGCACAGAACAGGGAACTCTATGCAGTGCTCTGTGGTGACCTAAATGGGAACGTAATCTAAAAAAGAGAGGATACAAGTACGCATATAACTGATTCACTTTGTTGGACAGCAAAGACTAACACAACACTGGAAAGCAACTATGCTCCCCCGAAAAGTAATTTAACAGAAGTGGTGGGGGGGGGAGGGAGATAAAACTAAACAACAGGAAAGCAATTTAACATTAAAATGTCCTTATTTCACCAAAATTACATGAAGTTAAAAGTGGCTTAAATACAATGCTTAAATCTCCTAACATACATCCAAGGATGTTTACAGATTATTAAAAGCCTTATACAAATTTTTGAAGTATTAAGAGTATTAACAATTACATGTAAAGAGTTTCTCCTGAAGCATTATCTTAATTATCTTATGTCTTATTTAAAGAGTGTATTTTACTAATTTTAGTTTAGATATCTAGAACCTGAAACAAATTTTCATGAACCAAAAGCTAAATTCTTGTAACTTAAAACTTAACTGAGGACATCTAGTGAACAAAAGCTTAAATTACAGTTTAAAAAAATTTCCCTGAATTGTTTCTTACAGAAATATAAAATGAGTATGTTCAACTCAATAAATAAGCACATTTAAATAAATAACATTAAATATAAATAAAAGTGATTAACAAGTACTCACACAAATCAAGATGAATGAAATTTCTGATATTCAGTAACTATAAAACATCATTATCCTGGTGAGGACATTAAGGTTAAATGAGTTAAAACATACAAAGGGCTCATAACAAGGCTCAGCATACCGTAAGTACCTGCTGCTGCTGCTAAGTCACGTCAGTCGCATCCGACTCTGTGCGACCCCATAGACATCAGCCCACCAGGCTCCCCTGTCCCCAGGATTCTCCAGGCAAGAGCACTGGAGTGGGTTGCCATTTCCTTCTCCAATGCATGAAAGTGAAAAGTGAAAGTGAAGTAGCTCAGTCTTGTCCAACTCTTAGCGACCCCATGGACTACAGCCTACCAGGCTCCTCCGTCCATGGAATTTTTCAGGCAAGAGTACTGGAGTGGGGTGCCACCGCCTTCTCCGAGACAGTAAGTGCCTAGTGAATGTTAACTATTAGAACCTGTCTCAATCTTTTAGATGTTAAAAAGCAATTAGGCTAATGTAACTAAATGACTTCTACATTCATTATTGATCAAAATGATGCTAATTTAAATAAGATTTTTTTCTCCTTAGACTTATTGAAACATAAATACATCATTAATAAGCTTAAGATGTATAGCATGATGGCTTAACTTACATACAGTGTGAAATGATTACAATAGTAACATCAACATCTAACATCCATCAGCTAACATCCATTATCTCATACAAATACAACAAAAAGAAAAAAACAAAAAAAAATTTCTCCTTGCGATGAGAATTATTAGGATTTACTCTCTTAACAACTTTCCTATACATCATACTTCAGTGTCAACTATAACCAATTATATTGTACATTACACCCCTAGTACTACGTATTTATAACTGGAATTTTGTACCTTTTGACCACTTTCCTCCAATTCTTCCTCCTACCACTCCCTGACTCTGGTAATAAGTCTGATCTCTTTTTCTATGAGTTTTTAAGATTCCACATATTTAAATGAGTTCATACAGTATTTGTCTTTCCTTGTCACACTTATTTCATTTAGCATAATGCCTTCAAGGTCCATCCATGTAGCTGCAAATGGCAGGGTTTCTTCACTTTTTGTAGCTAAATAATATTTCATTGAATATATGGAACACAACTGCTTTATCTGTTCATCCATAGATGGACACTTAGTTTTCCATGTCTTGGCTATTGTAAATAAAGCTGCTATGAACATGGAGGTGCAGACACCTTTGCAAGTTATTGCTTTCCTTTCCTTTGGATATATTCCCAGAAGTGAAATTGCTGGATCATACAGTAGCTCTATTTTTAATTTCTGAGCATCCTCCATAATGGTTTTCCACAGCGGCTGTACCAATTTATAAATCTCACCAACAGTGCACAAGGGTTTTAAATTCTCTACAGCATTTAAATCCAGTCCAGCATTTGTTATGTCTTTTCCTTTTGGTAACAGATATTCTAATAGGTGTGGGGTGTTGCCTGTTGTTTTTGTACTTCCTTGATGACTAGTGATGTTGGACATCTTTTCATGTACCTGTTGGTCATTTGTATATCTTCTTAGGAAAAATGCATATTCAGGGTTTTTTTTTTTTTGTCCATTTTTTATTTTTTCCTCTTGTTATTGAGTTGAATGAGTTCTTTATATATTTTGGATACTAAGCCCTTATCAGATAAACGGTTTGAAAATCTTTTTCCCCATAGTGTAAGCTGTCTTTTCACCATGTTGACGGTTTCCTTGGCTGTACAAAAGGCTTTTAGTTTGATATAGTCTTGCTTGCTTTTGTTTCTGATTTTCTTTTTTTTTTTCCTTAGCCTGTGAAATCTCACTCTAGACCAATCTAATCCCTGCCTTTTAGGTAGCCTACCTCTACCCAACCTAAATACTTCAGATCTGTATCATTTGGGAACCAGAGAAGGGGCTAAGGGAAAGGGAAAGGGGAGGGTTCTACAACAGGGAAACAGGGGTAGGGTTTGTGTGGAAGGAGGCAAGGTATGCAAAAAATAATTACAACGGCAGGCCTGAGGCTACTATCCTTAAAAAGGCCTGCTTGTAAGACTGGCCCTTACCCGCCTTCTGGGATTTCAGGAGGGTTCCCATTATTTCTGGGTAAGAATGGCTCATTGTGCCTAAACTATTTGAAGCAAATAGTGTACATTATGAATTCTTACATGCCTTCTAGGAGTCTGGAATTTTGGAACATGCTAAGCAGAAAGTGCCTATGTGGCCAGTTTGTACTTACAAACTCTAGGCACTGAGTCTGTAATGAACTTCTCTGATAGAGATTTCATCTATGCTATCACAATTCATTGCTAAAGAAATTAAGTGTGGAAAAAAAAAAAAGAAATTAAGCATGTCCTATGCAACTCCACTGGGAGCTTGTGCTTGGTTTCCTTCTCAAGTCATCCATGTGCCTTTCCCTCCTGTAAGTTTACCTTGTATACTTTCGCTGTAATAAATCATAATTATGAGTAATTTGGTACAACTATATGCTGCATACTGAGTCCTTCTAGAGAATCCTCAAACCTGGGGGAGGTCTTGGGGACTCTTGGGCCAAGGCGGTGACGAGAATAGGGGAAAAAAGAGGAAGAAGAGACAAAGTGAAGGAGAGCGGATGAAGGGAAAAGAAATAAAAGAGTAGAGATATAGGGGAAGGCAGAGGAAATTGGGGTAAGGAGGGTAAGGAAAAGAATGAGTCCTGGTGTCTTTTAAAATCATTTTTCCAATCTCTTTGCTATGAGACATCACATACTGGTCATCAATGGCCAGAATCCATTTTGATTGGCTGCTTTCCACGTCACACTGATTGCTAAATATTAGGTTGGTGCAAAAGTAATTGCAGTTTTGCATTGTTGAACTTTGCCATTTGATATTGGAATACATTCTTAAATAAATGTGGTTGTTATAAATTATTTTAATTCACATTTCTTGCTTTATCTTTTTTTGCTAATGACTTATTACTTTCTATTTATTTTGTATGCATTTCAGACTATGAAAATGATGTTAGACAAAAAGCAAATTCAAATGATTTTCTTATTTGAGTTCAAAATGGGTTGTAAAGCAATGGAGACCACTTGCAACATCAACAATGTATTTGACCCAGGAACTGCTAGAAAATGTACAGTTCAGGCATGGTTCAAGAAGTTTTTCAAAGGAGACGAGAGCCTTGAAGATGAGAAGTGTGGTGGCCAGCCATCAGAAGTTGACTAGGACCAATTGAGAGTCATCATCGAAGCTGATCCTCTTACAACTACACAAGAAGTTGCTGAAGAACTCAATGTCAATCATTCTACAGTTGTTCGGCATTTGAAGCAAACTAAAAGGTGAAAAAGTTCAATAAGTGAGTGCCTCGTGAGCTGATCACAAAAAAAAAAAAAAAAAAAAATCATCGTTTTGAAGTGTCATCTTCTCTTATTCTATGCAAAAACAAAGAACCATTTCTTGATCAGATTGCAATGTGCGACGAGAAGTGGAATTTATATGACAGAGATAACCAGCTCAGTGGCTGGACCAAGAAGAAGCTCCAAAGCACTTCCCAAAGCCAAATTTGCACCAGAAAAAGGTCATGGCCACTGTTTGGTGGTCTGCTGCTGGTCTGATCCAAGACAACTTTCTGAATTCTGGCGAAACCATTATGTCTGAGAATACGTTCAGCAAATCGATGAGACGCACTGAAAACTACCAGGCCTGCAGCCGGCACTGGTCACCAGAAAGGGCCCAATCCTTCTCCATGTCAATTCCTGACCACACGTCGCACAATGATTCTTGTGATAGCTGAAAGAATCGGGCTATGATGTTTTGCCTCATCCATCATATTCACCTGACCTCTTGCCAAATGACTACTACCACTTCTTCAAGGATCTTGACAACTTTTTGCAGGGAAAACGCTTTCACAACCAGCAGGAGGCAGAAAATGCTTTCCAAGAATTCATCAAATCCTGAAGCACAGATTTTCAAACAAACCTATTTCTTGTTGGCAAAAATGTGTTGTATGTAATGGTTACTATTTTGATTAATAAACATGTATTTGACCCTAGTTTGAGCTTCACTGGTAGCTCAGCTGGTAAGGAATCTGTTTGCAATGCAGGAGACCCTGCTTCAATTCCTGAGTCAGAACATACCCTGGAGAAGGGATAGGATACCAACTCCAGTATTCTTGGGCTTCCCTGGTGGCTCAGATGGTAAAGAATCTGCCTGCAATGTGGGAGACCTGGGTTTGATCACTGAGTTGGAAAGACCCCTTGGAGGAGGGCACAGGAATCCACTCCAGTATTCTTGCCTGGAGAATCTCCATGGACAGAGGCGCCTGATGGGCCACAGACCGCGGGGTTGCAAAGAGTCAGACACAACACTGGGCAACTAAACACAGCACATAATGATTTAAAATTTATGGTCCAAAATGGCAATTACTTTTGTACCAACTTAATATATTTAATATCCTGTGATAAACCATAATAGAAAAGAATATTAAAAAAGAATGTATATATGTATGCTGCTGCTGCTGCTGCTAAGGTGCTTCAGTTGTGTCCGACTCTGTGCGACCCCATAGATGGCAGCCCACCAGGCTCCCCCATCCCTGGGATTCTCCAAGCAAGAACACTGGGATTCTCCAAGCAAGAACACTGGAGTGGGTTGCCATTTCCTTCTCCAATGCATGAAAGTGAAAAGTGAAAGTGAAGTCGCTCAGTCGTGTCTGACTCTATGTGACCCCAGAGACAGCAGCCCACCAGGCTCCTCTGTCCATGGGATTTTCCAGGCAAGAGTACTGGAGTGGGTTGCCATTGCCTTCTGCAGTATATACGTATACATTCATGTATATATTGTACATACATAGATGTATATATGTATACAACTGAGTCACCATGCTGTACAGCAGAGATGGGCACAACATTATAAATCAACGGTGTGTGTGTGTGCTCAGTCACTCAGTCATGTCTGATTCTTTGCGAGCCCATGGACTGTGGCCTGCCTGACTCCCCTGTCCATGGGATTTTCCAGGCAAGGATACTGGAATGGGTTACCATGCCCTCGTCCAGGGGATCTTCCTGACCCAGGGATCGAACCCATGTTTCTTAAGTCTCCCGCATCAATGGGTGGATTCTTTACCATTGTGCCACCTGGGTATACTTCAATTTAAAAAAAAAAGAGTTGCAAAAAAAAAAAAAATCAAACTGCTGAAAACAAAAACAAAGAAAATTTCAAAGCAATCAGAGGATAACAAATTACCTATAGAGAAACAATGGTTCAAATGACTGCAGATTCCTTTCCACAAACTACAGAGCCATCAAGACTTGCTCTATAAAAATTGCTAAACAAAGTTCTTCAGACAGAAGCAAAGTGATATAAGAAGGAAACTTGGGCTATCAGGAATGAAGAGACAGCAACAGAAATGATACTGGTCTAAACAGATTATTCTTTTCCTTAAAATATATTTGATGGTTGAAAACAAAAATTGTAACTGTCCAGTGGAGCTTACAATGTGTGTAAATACAATATATAAGACAACACTCTTCATAGGGCTGAAAAAAAGACCTGTGATTCTATTTCTTAGCTATTTTTCAAATATCTTCACCCTCTTGGTTCCAGCTGCCAAAACCCTGGCTCAGGCTTCCATCAACACTCTCCTTGCAACAGTTACCTAACTTGGTTCCCACTCTTGCTTTCAACTTCAATCCATTCTCCAAGCTGATGACAAAATGCAATAGTTGTCGCCTTTTTCTGATCGTCATACCCCATAACCAAGCATACAAGGCTCTTCCCCATCTAGCCCCCTCTACTTCTCCAGCTTCATCTCTTGTCAATGGCCCTCTCCTCACAGTTCTCTGCCTCGAGTCACGCTAAATTTTGTTCAATTTCTGGCCTATGCTCGGCCTTCAACATATTGCTTGGCACATGGTAGGACCTCACTAAATACGCTGAATGAAATTAAAGAATAAATTCTTGAACGATAGTTATTCCTTGGGAGGCGGAGAGAAAGCATGAGAGAAAAGGAATAAAATAAAACTAAAATATCCTCATTTTGATGTAAAGCGCCCTCACCCGAGCCTGCTTTCGCACCCAGTTGCCTATGGGTGTATAAAAGGTAACTTGTTTTCTCAACTCACAGAGCAGAAGAGTAAAGCCCAGTGTGGTGGCAGGAAAGTCATAATGAGGAGGAAAAGTGTGAGGCAAGGCTAACACAGTCTTGGTCTACATTTTAACTAGCATGTTAGAGAAAAAAGTAAGGTTCTCTTTACCTCCGTGTGGACTCTGCTCTCCGGAGGCGAAGAGGGTCTTCTAAACCCGCTTGTCGAGCCGACAAGAACCCTAGCATCCCGTTCTTTCACATTGGCTTGAGAACTGGACGCTGCCATGACAGAACTCGGAGGCGGGGTTGTAGTAGCGAAGCCTCCCATTGGTTAAGCGTGATGCCATCCGACCAATGGAGAGCGCCTTTATTAGAGAGTACGCGGATGGAGGTGGGTGGGAAGCCTCGGCGTTGGTGGGCGGGGTCAGCGGCGGGGGCGTTCCCGCTTTGGTTGCGGAGGTCCTGGCAGATCCTGCCAGATCCTGCCGCCACCCGCGCGGGAGCTGGTGGAGCAGCATGGGTTGGTCTCAGCGTTTGTTCGGCGTCATACGGAGAGCACTGTCAAAGGAAGTGAAAGAGCAAGTGGGCACAGACCGGTTCGGGAACAAATACTATTATATCCCGGAGTACAAGAACTGGAGAGGTGAGATGAGAGCGAGGGCAGCGGTTGGGTGGTCGGAAAACGACGTGCGGCACTAGTGGTAATCAGCAGAGTGGTCAGTCGAGTTTGTTCACCCCGCCGCGCCCTCCGCGCTCGCCACTTGCTTGCAGTCGGGCTGCCACTGAGTGGCCCGCCAAGTGCCTGAGTCCCTGCGCCGCAGCGTCTAGGTCTTGAGCCCGGCGCCCGCGGCGCTAGCTCCGCAGACTCCTCCGCCCAGCGCCGGGAGTCTTGCCGGCGCCCTGTGTGGGTCCTTGCGATCGGCAGTGTAGATAGGGACAAGTCCAGGGAGGTTTTAACCAAAGGGTCCAGGGAGAGATAGGGACGTACCTTTCCTCCTCCCTGGTCGCCAGTGCCCACCTTGCGACCGAGGGTCGTGGGGAAATTGAAGAGATGTTATTTTGAGCGCCTCTGCTCTCCTCTTTCTTGGTATTGACCTTTTAAAGTGGCTCCGGCGTTGGCCCCGAGCGTCACCTTTCTCGCGGACAAAACTGTCAGAAGTAGGTCCATGCTCCCTGACAGTGTGGAAAAGAGATCCCATCACCAGACTCCACGTTACCTTTCCCTCGAGTTTGCACTCCCAAGACCCTGTTGGGCTCACTTTAAGATACATGGCGCTATTCGTGTTTTTGTGTAGGAATCTTGCGGTAAAGTCTTGGTGTTTGCGGAGGTAGGGGGCGTTCCTGGGCCTTGAAATCACACCACGTGGCAGTAATCTCCTCTGTGTTTTTGCATTACCAGGATGCAGAAGATCTCAGGCTTTGGGATCAGAAAGGCTTGGGTTCTAGAATCTCAGCTTTGACGTCTAACTGAGGGATCACGGACAAAGTATTTGTCCTCCCAAGTATCAGGATCCTTACTTGAAAGAGATAATAATATTGAAAAGCACTAAGACCTTTGAAAGTGGTATTTCATTCACTTCGTATAACTCTTGATAGAGGAAATTTTTTCTTCCTCGTAGAGCACATGTAAAGCATATTTATTATTACTCAAAATTGTTTTGCCTAACCTTTTTCTGTAAATTATTTTAATATCTTAGGCTTGTTTCCCTAATGAGCGGTTAAACTGTATCAGGGCAGGAAATATTTCTTTCTTAAAAAAGTCCACAAAGAACCTAGCATGGTGGTGAAGTATTTCTTGAAAGATTGCAAACAGAGGGAAAGATGTTTATTTTTCATAAATGGCCAGGTAACAGTAAAAACAAATATAATACATGTTTCAATGCCATTTTCCCAAATCATCCCCCCTCCCTCTCCCACAGAGTCCAAAAGACTGTTCTATACATCTGTGTCTCTTTTGCTGTCTCGCATACAGGGTTATCGTTACCATCTTTCTAAATTCCATGATGCAGGATACAGGATGCTTGGGGCTGGTACACTGGGATGACCCAGAGGGATGATATGGGGAGGGATGTGGGAGGGGGATTCAAAGTAATTAGCCTCTAATTAAAATAAATAAATTAAAAAAAATATATAAAAACATTGGATTGATCTAAAGTATAATTTACATATGATAACATTCATCCTTTTTGATGTATGATTTTATGATATTTGACAGTCATAAATGTCACCAGAATCAAGATACAGAGCAGTTGCATCACCCCCAGAAGTCCCTCTTACCCCTTAGTAGTTCCTTCCCTCACTGCATACCCTGCTGTTGGCAACCGCTGATTTATGTTTCTATAGTTTTGCTTTTTCCAGAATGTCATGTAAATGGAGAGAAGATGCAGTCTTTTGAGTCTAGCTAATTTCATGTGGCATGATGCAGTTGAGATTCGTCCATGTGTCAGTAGTTCCTTTTTGTTACTAAGTGGTATTCCAATTCCATTGTGCAGGTTTACCACAGTTTACCCATTCACCTGCTGAATGACCTGTAGGTGGTTTCCAGTTTTTGGTGACTGTGTAGAAAGCCTCTATAAAAATTCCCATACAGGATTTCCAATGAACATAATTTCTCTTGGGTGAACAGCTAGGAATGGGATTGCTGTCTTTTGTGGTAAATGTATCAATATATATATAACTAACTTTATAAGAAACTGTTTTCCGAACTGGTTGTACCATATTGCATTCCTGCCAGCAACACATGAAAGTTCTAGTTTCACATTCTCACCAGAATTAGGTTCTGTCAGTTTTAAAGTGGCTCCAGCATTGGCCCCAAGCGTCACCTTCCTCACGGACAAAAGTAGGTCATATTCACTGACAGTGTGGAAAAGAGATCCCATCACTCACTGACAGTGTGGAAAAGAGATCCCATCACCAGACCCCACGTTACCTTTCCCTCGAGTTTGCACTCCCAAGACCCTGTTGCGCTCACTTTAAGATACATGGGCTTCCCTGGTGGTGCAGTGGTAAAGAACCCACCTGCCAATACAGAAGATGAGGGTTCAATCCCTATGTCTGGGAGATCCCCTGGAGAAGGAAATGGAAACCTACTCTAATATTCTTGTCTGGGAAATTCCATGGACAGAGGAGCCTTGCAGACCCCACTCCATGGGGTCACAAACATCAGACATGACCTGTGACTGAACAATAGGTAGCTAGTGTTATCTCATTGTGGTTTTAATTTCCATTTTCCTAATGACTGAGGATGTTAAGAATCTTTTCATATGCTTATTTGCCAACCATGGGTCTTTGGTGAAGTATCTGTTAAGTCTTTTGACCATTAAAAAAGTTTGTATTAGTTTCATTTCTTTGAAAATACAGTATCATTAAAGAAAGACTTAAATTAGCAAAATCATGTGTATTCTAAAATAATTTGTGAGTCAAAGGATATGTTTAATTTTATTATAATACCAAGTTGTTTTCCAAAGTGCTTATGCTAATGGCACCCCACTCCAATACTCTTGCCTGGAGAATCCCATGGACGGAGGAGCCTGGTAGGCTGCAGTCCATGGGGTCGCTAAGAGTCGGACACGACTGAGCAACTTCACTTTCACTTTTCACTTTCATGCATTGGAGAAGGAAATGGCAACCCACTCCAGTGTTCTTGCCTGGAGAATCCCAGGGACAGGGGAGCCTGGTAGGCTGCCGTCTATGGGGTCACACAGAGTCGGACACGACTGAAGTGACTTAGCATAGCATAGCATATGCTGATTTATACTTCAGTTAGCTTGATATTTTGAATCCAGGTACTCTTGATTGTAGAGTTGATTTTCTTGATTGTGGGAAAAATTCAGCTTTTATTAATAATGTAGTACAATCACTGTATGCACCTGTTTAATATCTCGGTGTGTCTCAGTTCTTGGATAGTTGAGGACTGTGGCACAGATATGTTGTACAGTCTGTAAATACCATTACACATTTCCTAAGTCTTCTGCTGTAAAGCAAGGGAAAATATTTTTAGTTTGTTTTCAAGCGAGTTTTCCAAAAATAAGTCATCTAACTTTTTTATTTCCTGGATATGAAAGGTGCTTCTTACAGGTCTCCTGGAGTTTTCTTTGAATTGCATAAATTGAACACCACCAATGAGTAGTGTTTAAGAACCCTTTGGAGGAAATTAATTTTTCTTTTAATTCAGTTAATTACTCTGGTGCTAGTCATCAAAGAACTACTGTATTTTCTACGTAGGATATTATTTAATAAGGGGAAAATGAGTTGTTATGTAGTTCAAAATAAGTCTTGAGTATTATCCAGTCAGCTGAATTTAAGTTTAGAATTGTTGAAATTTTAACTTAAAAAAAAAACAAACCTGTTGACATTTCAAGATAAAAAGATTAAGAGCATTGCATGCATTTGGCATTTTTGATAACAAAGTACTGATTAACATTTTTTACTGAAAATTTGCCTGCTCTAGATTATTTAGTAAAAGATTCCTTAAAGTTTATCTAGAAAATTCCTTTGTTATTGCACCCTTCTTATATGTAATTTACTTGAGTTTTTATCCATCCAGTTCCACTTATCTCATGTTTCAAAAGGTAATTCTCTTCCTTTCTAAGATAAATTCTTGTATTTGTATACTTCATTCTTACAAGAACCTTTTTGAACCTTGGTTTGTTATTTTCGCTTCTTTTTTGCACATTTATTAAACATCTGCACCCCTAAAAACTAACAAATTTATTAACTGAACTATTTTGAGCTGTTAATTTGCTAATAGACATTGTGAGTATCCAGATTTGGCGGGGTGAGGTGAATATTGTGCATAATTTGCAAAAGCACCTGTTTTTGTCTTTTGAGTATTGTGTTTATTTTGGGGCACCACACTTTAGAAGAGATGCTTGGAAATCTAAAGAGTCCAGACAGGAATAGTTATGATGACGAAATTTTCTAGAGATTATGTCCATAAGTTTTATTACCTGCAAGTCTTGAGCAGGTTTACCCTGTGAAGATTAGTTTTAGGAGAGGCTTCAAGTATTTGAAAAATTGTGGTGTAGAAAAGGATTAGGCTCATCTGTATAGCCTTTAACTCAGAATTTAGATCAGAGGGTAGATGTTTACCTTTTTTTAATAAGAAACAACTTTCAGACTGTTGGGCTGTGCTAGAGAAGGAAGAGAGTGCTTTATGTTTGATTGTACTGGGAGAATTTAGGGAGATAAGTAGCTGGAGACATTTGATCAGCACCTTGAAGGATAAATAGGATTTCACAAAGAGTGGTAAGGGAGTATTCCTGGTCAGTGGTGGGAAGAGATGGGAAACACCACAGAGATGAGAAGGTGAGTCCCATGTGGGTAGACTTCAGTGCAGAAGAACAGTGGAAAGCTGTTCTATGAGATGATAGACAAGGTCAGCTTATAAAAGACCTTACATAGGTTTGAAGTTTATACTTCATTATGAGGTAGTAGGTAACCACTGAAAGCTTTTCAACAGAGAGAAGTTTGTGACATAATTAGAGCTGTTAGAGAAATGGCTCTGGAAGCTCTGCAAAAGATGAGCTCGAGGGGAAAGGAAGGAACTACAGTTTCTACTAGGTGAGAGCATTGCTGGATTTACCCTGATCCTAGAGAGAGATTTTACTGGACTGAAGTGAAGGAAAAGGAAAGAAAAGTTTGGTTTAGCAAAGCTTTGGGACTTGGTAATGAATTGGACTGATAAAAGGGAAAGAAAAGAGGAGAGGCCAAAGATGATTTTGTTGTTTTAATTCTGGAGAACTGGTGAATGGTGGTGTATTGATCCATGCAAATGGAGGCTAACAGGGACTAATGAAAACACATAAGCAGCCTTTCGGGTGGGGTTGATGAAAGAATACATAATTTGTTGCTTATAAGAGGGCAGCTTTATAATTAGGCAGTTGTGTACTCAGATCTGCACTTCAAAACATGTCAGCAATTGAAGTACAAATTTGGAAGCCATCTTAATATAGGTGATCACTAAAACTGTAGGAATAGTTGGATTCAGGCAAGGAAAAAATAACAACATGAGATTAAGAGACAGGTATTTGGGAACCCGGTCATTTCAGTGGCTTCCTATCACCTGAGAGTAAATCTGAACCACCTGGCAGACATGCATGACCTTTGAGTCCGTCTTGAAAGTGATCTTGGGCTTCCCTGGTGGCTCAGAGGATAAAGCGTCTGCCTACAATGAGAGAGACCCAGATTCGATCCCTGGGTCGGGAAGATCCCCTGGAGAAGGAAATGGCAACCCACTCCAGTACTCTTGCCTGGAAAATCCCATGGACAGAGAAGCATGGTATGCTACAGTCCATGGGGTCGCAAAGAGTCGGACACGACTGAGTGACTTCACTTTCACTTTGAAAGTGATACTTGTTTTTAATCTAATCTTGAGATGAATGGTTTGTAAGAAGCCTGAATGTTTATGCTATTAGGAGAGCTCAAACCTGAAAGCTTATATGATTTCCAATATATCAGGGAGTTGAATCAGATAGTATTTAATTTTCAGCATTCAAAAAAATCATAACATTAAACTTAACTGAATGTACTTATATAAAAGTTGCATCTTATACACTGTAATATTGAAAGTGTTAGTCATTCAGTCATGTCTGACTCTTTGTAACCCCATAGACTGTAGCCCCTCAGGCTCCTCTGTCCATGGAATTCTGCTGGTAAGAATACTGGAGTGGGTAGCCATTCCCTTCTCCAGGGGATCTTCCCAACCCTGGGATTGAACCCAGGTCTCCTTCATTGCAGGTGGATTCTTTACTATCTGAACCACCAGGGAAGCCCTAGTCTTGCATCTAGTCTGTAACTTTGCATAATACTGAGTTTCAGATGATGTTCCCAAAATGGAATAGACTGGGGGCAAGGCAGGGATAACAGTGGGCATTAGATAGCAGTGACTCTTTCTTCTAGAATCCAGGACAAACATTTCATCAAACATGGTAGATTTGTTTTTGGAACACATTTTAAAAACCTGTAGAACCTTCACTAGGGCTTTTTGTAGTGAATTGTTTACACCAGGCTACTGGCAGTGATTTTTGAACCGTTCATAGTTTAACAATTAAGAAATAAACCTATTCAAGTTCAGCATTGTATTAGAAAATCTTACATTCTAAAAGATTTTTTTCACTTTGTTGTTCAAGTTTTTAATGAAGGATTTTTGTATATTTATAGAAATTGTGAACAAAGAAAAATCTGTGCTAAGATTTTAGTGAAAGCGTTTATTACCAAATTATATATTTATACTTTCTGTATTTATTTGATTGTGTTTAAATTCACATATATGTAGATTATCAGTGTCCCAGACGTGCTTATAATAACATTTCCTGAATTTTACATTTCATGCTTTTTGGTTTTAAAATAAAAAGAAGATGGCCTTTGAATATGGCATTTCCAGACACTTTTGGGAAGTCAAATAAACTACACTTTAAAGGTGATAATTTAGAATTGAGGTTTGTCCATCTAAAATGGAAGTTTGTTTAAAATTAAAGTTTATTTTATGTCCTTGTGCTTCCTTTTAAAAAAAATTAGTTGGATTTTACCTCTTTTCTAACCTGAGAATCATTTATTTTGTTTATTCAGTTATCTTTATTAAATTATAAAATATTTCAAACATAAAAAATAGAATGATAGTGCAAACCTCCATGTACCTACCCATCACTCACTTGAAACAGTTATTAACGCATGCCTAAATTTAACTTTCTTCCCACCCTGCTACCCACCTCTCCTCTAATTTTGAAAGTTTACCTATAAACATGTCTTATATGTCTCGAACACAGACTCCTCTTTTTAAATTAAAAAAAATTTTTTTTTGGTTCTGCTGGGTCTTCAGTGCTGCACATGGGCAATCTCTAGTTGCAGCGAACTGAGACTACTCTTCACTGCGGCGCCTGCGCTCTAGGCACGCGGGCTTCAACAGTTGTAGCGTGAGCGCCCACTAGTGGTGCACGGGCTTCGTTGCCCCGTAGCACGTGGAGTCTTCCTGGATCAGGGGTTGAAGCCACGTCCGCTGCACTGGCAGGTGCGTCTTTAACCACTGGACTACCAGGGAAGTACCTCTTTTTAACTATACAAATAACACCATCAGCACATATATAAATAAAACATTCATAATATCAAATTTTCTGTCCTTCCCATTTCCCTAGTTGTCTATAATCCTCTTGTTTATAAGAGAATTCTTTTTTTATGTTATTTTTTTTTAAATTTTATTTTATTTTTAAACTTTACATAATTGTATTAGTTTTTCCAAATATCAAAATGAATCCACCACAGGTATACATGTGTTCCCCATCCTGAACCCTCCTCCCTCCTCCCGCACCATACCATCCCTCTGGGTCGTCCCAGTGCACTAGCCCCAAGCATCCAGTATCGTGCATCGAACCTGGACTGGCAACTCGTTTCATGCATGATATTTTACATGTTTCAACGCCATTCTCCCAAATCTTCCCACCCTCTCCCTCTCCCACAGAGTCCATAAGACTGTTCTATACATCAGTGTCTCTTTTGCTGTCTCCTACACAGGGTTATTGTTACCATCTTTCTAAATTCCATATATATGCGTTAGTATACTGTATTGGTGTTTTTCTTTCTGGCTTACTTCACTCTGTATAATAGGCTCCAGTTTCATCCACCTCATTAGAACTGATTCAAATGTATTCTTTTTAATGGCTGAGTAATACTCCATTGTGTATATGTACCACAGCTTTCTTATCCATTCATCTGCTGATGGACATCTAGGTTGCTTCCATGTCCTGGCTATTATAAACAGTGCTGTGATGAACATTGGGGTACACGTGTCTCTTTCCCTTCTGGTTTCCTCAGTGTGTATGCCCAGCAGTGGGATTGCTGGATCATAAGGCAGTTCTATTTCCAGTTTTTTAAGGAATCTCCACACTGTTCTCCACAGTGGCTGTACTAGTTTGCATTCCCACCAACAGTGTAAGAGGGTTCCCTTTGCTCCACACCCTCTCCAGCATTTATTATTTGTAGACTTTTGGATTGTAGCCATTATGACTGGTGTGAAATGGTACCTCATAGTGGTTTTGATTTGCATTTCTCTGATAATGAGTGATGTTGAGCATCTTTTCATGTGTTTATTAGCCATCTGTATGTCTTCTTTGGAGAAATGTCTATTTAGTTCTTTGGCCCATTTTTTGATTGGGTCGTTTATTTTTCTGGAGTTGAGCTGTAGGAGTTGCTTGTATATTTTTGAGATTAGTTGTTTGTCAGTTGCTTCATTTGCTATTATTTTCTCCCATTCTGAAGGCTGTCTTTTCACCTTGCTAATAGTTTCCTTTGTTGTGCAGAAGCTTTTAAGGTTAATTAGGTCCCATTTATTTTTGCTTTTATTTCCAGTATTCTGGGAGGTGGATCATAGAGGATCCTGCTGTGATGTATGTCAGAGAGTGTTTTGCCTATGTTCTCCTCTAGGAGTTTTATAGTTTCTGGTCTTACGTTTAGATCTTTAATCCATTTTGAGTTTATTTTTGTGTATGGTGTTAGAAAGTGTTCTAGTTTCATTCTTTTACAAGTGGTTGACCAGATTTCCCAGCACCACTTGTTAAAGAGATTGTCTTTAATCCATTGTATATTCTTGCCTCCTTTGTCAAAGATAAGGTGTCCATATGTGCGTGGATTTATCTCTGGGCTTTCTATTTTGTTCCATTGATCTATATTTCTGTCTTTGTGCCAGTACCATACTGTCTTGATAACTGTGGCTTTGTAGTAGAGCCTGAAGTCAGGTAGGTTGATTCCTCCAGTTCCATTCTTCTTTCTCAAGATCGCTTTGGCTATTTGAGGGTTTTTGTATTTCCATACAAATTGTGAAATTATTTGTTCTAGCTCTGTGAAGAATACTGTTGGTAGCTTGATAGGGATTGCATTGAATCTATAAATTGCTTTGGGTAGTATACTCATTTTCACTATATTGATTCTTCCAATCCATGAACATGGTATATTTCTCCATCTATTAGTGTCCTTATAAGAGAATTCTTATATTCCCTGTAATTCTCTTATTGGTTTACATAGTTTTGCAGTTGGTATAAATTGAGCTCCAAACAAAATCCTTGCATTATGATCACTAATGTGGTTTTTTCTTAATATTTATTTATTTGGCTGTGCCAGGTCTTAGCTGTGGCATGTGGGATTTTTTAAATATTTTTTTTAGTTGTGGCATATGGGTTCTTTAGTTGTGGCATGCTGAACTCTTAGTTGTGGTATATGTGATCTTGTTCCCTGGCCATGGAGGGAACCCAGGCCCCTGCATTAGGACTGTTGAATCTTAGCCACTGGACCACCAAGAAAGTCCCACTAATATGGAACTTTTTAAGAGACTTTTAAAGTCTCCTGTAGTTTATAAGTTTCCTCTTTATGTTAAAAACTTTTTTTGCTCTCTCTCTCTCTCTCTCTCTCTCTCATGTACCCCTGCTTTTTTGGAGTGGGTGTTGACAAGTCACTTTTTTTTTTTTTTTAAGTCCATTAATGTTTATTATAAGAAGTGGTCTATTTCTTCTTTGATCATCATATTATTTTAGGCTTTGTTGTTTATGTCTTCTTATCCCTGACTACCTTTTTAGATGTCTTGTAGCAGAGTCCTCCTTTTACCTGAACTTGACTGTACTGAGTGAGACCTGAGTGAATGCTACAGGCTTGTGGCTTCTTACAGGGCCCTGGTGGAAGTGCTCTGGAAGAACTGTACTCAGTACTCCGGATGCCTTCATTCTCACCTCCTGCAAGCAGGAATCTTAAGAATGTCCGTATCAGATCAGAGTTGTATTAATAGTTGCCTATGAGAAATAGGAGAGGGGCTCATTGGGGTACTTAGCACATGCTATTGTTTGGAAGCTTTAGAAAAAAGATTTCATTTTGTGACATCTTACAAGCTCTTCACATCAGTGATACCTAGGCCTCCATGTTAGGCGCACTTGTGGCATTCCCAGATTCCTTTGACTTGACCATTTTCATTTATTTGCCCCTTGCTCTTACACCCATTGCTCTAAACTTGAGGTTTTCTCAGTATTTCTTTTTGGAAAAACCCTTAGAAATTCTTGCCAGTGTGACCTGTTTTGTCTGTGCTGATTTACAGGCCAGTCAGCATTCTTGGTTTTACTTTCCATGTTATCTTGCATCTTTCATTAATTTTCTCATATGACAAATATTTATTCAACATTGCTTTATGCAGAACATATCTGTTTTATGTATTTCAGGTCTGTTGGTCTCAGTTTCTCAGCTTTTGATGGTTAACTGTATCAGCTTTACAGTGTAGCTGCATCCTGTATTTTTTAATAAATTCATTAGGATTTGGGAAGATAAATGAGGTTAACATAAATTAATAGCAATGTTAAACTAAAGTTTATGTATTTAATTTGTAACACCAATTAGAAACACTTTTTTCCTCTATTTTGTTCTCAACTCACCGTAATCTCCAGGTTTTTTCCATTAATGATAGCTGTCATTCATTGAGTGTTAACTGATAATCTCATGTCTTTATAACAACCATATAACTAAAGATTATTATCCTTATCTTAAACATGAGGTTTTGTTTCGTCTTGAATACTTGAATGAACTTGATGTATATGTGCTTGGGTGCAGAGTACATATTACAGAAAACAGGTGTTCAATGAACTGAGATATTTATGGACCCAGAGCTATGAAAACAAAAACAAAGCAATATTAATAAAAAAACATAGGAAATGATGAAGTAGTATTACAAGATCTTAAAAGAGGCTATTAAGGCATATTTTTATTTATGACGAATGGACCAAATTATTCTTCAGGGACTGAAATATTCTCATTAGAAGTAAGGTTATCTTTTCCGTTAACGTTTCTAGTGTGGTTCCAGTTTGAACTTAGTTCCTAGCATCAAACTTATGCCAAAATACGTAGTCATATTTGTTTTGCTTTCAGAGTGAATATATCATCATCTGATAATTGAAAACCTGCATCATCCAACTGTTACCTGTGGTTATAGAGCTGCATTGTTTTTGATGTTATTTCAGTACTCTTGCCTGGAAAATCCCAGGGACGGAAGGGCCTGGTGGGCTGCAGTCCATGGGGTCGCTAGGAGTCGGACACGACTGAGCGACTTCACTTTATTTTTTCACTTTCATGCATTGGAGAAGGAAATGGCAACCCCACTCCAGTGTTCTTGCCTAGAGAATGCCAGGGACGGGGGAGCCCGGTGGGCTGCTGTCTATGGGGTCACTCAGAGTCGGACACGACTGAAGCAACTTAGCAGCAGCAGCAGCAGCAGCCTATTTGTATTTAGCGTTTGAGTACACTAAAAACTATAATTAATTTGCATTCAATTAAAACATACTTGTTAAAAATCAGAAAAATCAAGTGAGGTGTGTCATTTTTCAGTAGGTAATTGGGAGAAGGCAATGGCACCCCACTCCAGTACTCTTGCCTGGAAAATCCCATGGATGGAGGAGCCTGGTGGGCCGTAGTCCATGGGGTGGCGAAGAGTCGGACATGACTGAGCGACTTGACTTTCACTTTTCACTTTCATGCATTGGAAAAGGAAATGGCAACCCACTCCAGTGTTCTTGCCTGGAGAATCCCAGGGACAGGGGAGCCTGGTTGGCTGCCGTCTGTGGGGTCGCACAGAGTCGGACACGACTGAAGCGACTTAGCAGCAGCAGTATATATGTAACTCCTGAATGTAACTATATGTTTGCACTAACATTTGGGAAATGATGAAGACATTTCATATTTTTCCAGCAGGTGGCAGCATTGTCTTTAAAAAAGTGTAGTTGCCACTTTATTATTTTCCTTTGAGCCGATTTGAGGAAAGAATCTTTTCTCTAAAATAATTGGATTTATTTCTTTTTTCTTCCAAATAAATCCTACATTATTGCTTTATAAAATGCTAATCTTAAGACAGAATTTCAAAATGGTGCTGTGGATTATTCCTGGTCAGTAATGCACTGTGATGAAATTGACAATTACAGAATTAACCAAAATGGAAAAAAAAAATCATGCATATAATTTTCCCAGCAGGGAGTAATATTCTATCTTGCGTTGTCAGAGATAATGTAATCATAACCATGTACATCATCAAATTCATAATATACCCTAAAATGTTTTATGATTTTAATTAAAACATACCTTCTTTTTCAGTTCAATACAGTTCAGTCACTCAGTTGTGTCCGACTCTTTGCGACCCCATGAATCGCAGCACGCCAGGCCTCCCTGTCCATCACCAACTCCCAGAGTTCAGTCAGACTCACGTCCATCGAGTCAGGAATGCCATCCAGCCATCTCATCCTCTGTCACCCCCTTCTCCTCCTGCCCTCAATCTTTCCCAGCATCAGGATCTTTTCAGATGAGTCAGTTCTTTGCATCAGGTAGCCAAAGTATTGGAGTTTCAGCTTCAACATCAGTCCTTCCAATGAACACCCAGGACTGATCTCCTTTAGGATGGACTGGTTGGATCTCCTTGCAGTCCAAGGGACTCTCAAGAGTCTTCTCCAACACCACAGTTCAAAAGCATCAATTCTTCAGTGCTCAGCTTTCTTTATAGTCCAATTCTCACATCCATACATGTTTGTCAACAAAGGCCTTGACTAGACAGACCTTTGTTGACAAAGTAATGTCTCTGCTTTTGAATATGCTATCTAGGTTGGTCATAACTTTCCTTCCAAGGAGTAAGCGTCTTTTAATTTCATGGCTGCAATCACCACCTGCAGTGATTTTGGAGCTCAGAAAAATAAAGTCAGCCGCTATTTCCACTGTTTCCCCATCTATTTCCCATGAAGTGATGGGACCAGATGCCATGATCTTCATTTTCTGAATGTTGAGCTTTAAGCCAACTTTTTCACTCTCCTCTTTCACTTTCATCAAGAGGCTTTTTAGTTCCTCTTCACTTTCTGCCATAAGGGTGGTGTCATCCGCATATCTGAGGTTATTGACATTTCTCTCAGCAATCTTGATTCCAGCTTGTGCTTCCTCCAGCCCAGCGTTTCTCATGATGTACTCTTCATAGAAGTTAAATAAGCAGGGTGACAATATACAGCCTTGACGTACTCCTTTTCCTATTTGGAACCAGTGTGTTCCATGTCCAGTTCTAACTGTTGCTTCATGACCTGCATACAGGTTTCTTAAGAGGCAGGTCGGGTGGCCTGGTATTCCCATCTCTTTCAGAATTCTCCACAGTTTATTGTGATCCACACAGTCAAAGGCTTATACCTAAAAAAGGTTGAACTTATTTTAAAATCCTTTGTTGAATATGAAGTAATATAAATTATTATTTTTGTATAGATTATCTTAGGGTTGTCTGAATGTTGGAATTTTCATTTTCTTATTTTCATTTAAAATTTTCACTTCTTAATTGTGTTTGTCTCTGAGAGTATTTAAATTGCTTATCGCATTCCCTTAGTTTGTATGTATATACACGCATGTACTTAAACAGTTGCTTATGTTTTGGTAAAGTTAAAATAATCAGCATTTTCCTTATAGTTCTTAATTGCATTCCTGTCTCATACCAGTAGAACCACATCAGTGTCATAGTTTCATCCAAGAGAGAAACAGGAGAGGAGGATGAAATTATTCACAGTTATACAGGAAATCCTTTTTACTATCTTTAAAAGGAATTTAAGGATCCTTAATCTTCACTTCTGCCTTTCCCTGCCAGGGAAATATGGGACCTTTTGATTAGAAATGGAAACTAATAATGAATGAGTGACTAAGCTAAGTACATCTATGTCTAAGCGAGGTTGAAAATACTTGATGCAAGAGAAAAAGAGTTACTTGTCCTTTTTTGCTCTGAGAATATCATAATTGCTTTACATTAAGAATAATAATGTCAACAACAACATTAACTATAATTAGTATTATTAAATTCTGTGAATTAGACATTCTTCCTAGCATTTGTCATGATTCATTGTATTTGTGGAAGAATTACAACATATGAGGAAAAGTAATATTTCTAGTGTTGTTTGTCAAGGTCATTTAGTGGTGAGCTCCATTTTTATTCATTATGGAACCCAAGTTTCTCTGTCCAGGTAAATTAGTTGAACTTACTCTTATTTTTCTTTTTTTAATTAATATATATATATATATATTTGAAGTATTATTGACTTAAAATGTTTCAGGTTCACAGGAGGTGATTCAGTTATATATATACACACATATTATTTTTATATTAGTTTCCATTATAGGTTATTACAAGATATTGACGATGGTAACTTACTTTTCTTAGCTCTCTCACTTTCCAAAGTACTACTCGGTTTGGCAGTTCATTTTTGCTGCTATTTGGAGACTGTCTAAGTATTAGTTATTCTAAGAATTACAAAATCAAAAGAGGAGATTGAGATGATAGAGTACGAGGATGCAGAACTCACCTCCTCCGTAAACACATCAAAGATACCAAGTATTTTCTATAGGTGAAAAAATGTTCAATGAAAGCTTAACTGGAGAGTAGCAGAAGGACTCCTGAACAACCAAGGCTGTAAGAAGGATTCAGAATCAAGTAGAGAGGCAGTCAGGTTGAACTTGTGCCTCTGGGAGGGGACTCAGAAGAGGAGATCCTCCCTGGGGAGTGAGCGATTTGAGTCATATTTTGGGTGCCCCAGCCCTGGGGTCTGACACTGGGAAGCTGATTGTGCTTGGTTGGAGGGAAAGGGAGACTAACAGGAGAGCTCTTGGAAGCCTCGACCCTTCTTGTGGGGAGTCTGTATATGCTTGCTTACTCCTGAAGCAGGGCGGACTGAAACTGCATCAGTCACTGGCTGGTTTCCCCCAACTGTCTTGGCACGTGCCCCTGCCCTGCTTGCTCCACGATGCAGCTCCACATTGGGGTGAGGGTCGTCAGGCTGAGGGGAGAACTTGGCTGTGAGGCACAACGGTGGCTCAGACCTGTAGTGGCAGTGGCAGCCACTCTGGACGCTCACACAGGCCACGCATCAGTGGCAGTCTGGGACTCTGACTCTGGCTAGACTGACGCAGCCCATGCCCTGACCTGCTCATTGCAGGCCCCTACCCAACCTGTTCAGTAACAAAGTTCCATGATATGGAGAGGACTGCAGCAGCTGAGGAAGAGTTCGATTGTGAGGAGCAAAGGCATTTCATACCCAAAGTGGCATCTGAGCAGGGCGGGGACAGCCATTACTGGTTTTTACCAAAATGAGCTCATCAGAAGCTGTCTGGTTGCTGACAGTAACCGGGGCCAACACCGCCCATGCCCAGACCCACTCTGAGAGCCTGCACCAGCCCCCTCTCTTTCCAGCACTGCTCACCTCTGGGGTGAGGGTGCTTTTACTGAAAGGGGTAAAAATACACACTTGAAGGGAATGGAGCCAGCTCAAACATGATCTTCGGGGCTTCTGCTCCAGCAGCTTGGGACCTACCACCCCACTAAAGTGGTGTTGAACACTGAGCAGAAGAGAAGGCTTAACTGTCACCTGGTTTTCTAGCACCTCCATCTCCAGGGCCACCTCCTACCAAGGTGATAGCTGCCAGCTCACCCTGGGGAAAGGCATGACTTGTGTTCAATTAGACCCAACTCTCCCACCAAAGCCAGTGGGTACATATAACCTGTACAGGGAATAACCTGTACAGGGATATTCCCATGCAAGGACACCACTTTAAAACTGCAGTAGCTGACTTCCACCTCATTTCATAGAGACAGAGAAAGTTAAGCAAAATGAGAAGGTAGGAATTTGTTTCAATTGAAGGAGCAATAGCTGCTAAGTCACTTCAGTTGTGTCCGACTCTGTGTGACCCCATAGACAGCAGCCCACCAGGCTTCCCCGTCCCTGGGATTCTCCAGGCAAGAACACTGGAGTGGGTTGCCATTTCCTTCTCCAATGCATGAAAGTGAAAAGCAAAAGGGATGTCGCTCAGTCGGGTCCGACCCTCAGCGACCCCATGGACTGCAGCCTTCCAGGCTCCTCCGTCCCTGGGATTTTCCAGGCAAGAGTACTGGAGTGGGGTGCCATTGCCTTCTCCTAATGAAACAGAAACAGTTTATCAGATAAAAAGGTCAAAGCATTGGCAATAAGAATGCTAGCTGAAGTTGGAAAAAGAACAGATCAACACAGTGAGAATTGTAACAAGGAACTAAACAATATAAATAAAAGAACCAATCAGAAATAAAGAATACTGTAACTGAAAAGAAAAACATATTGGAAGGAATTAACAGATTAGGTGATACAGAAGAATGTATAAGTGATCTGGAAGATAGAATAATGGAAATTGCTCATTCAAAACAGCAAAAGAAAGATACATTTTAAAAATGAGAACAATTTAAGGGAACTGAGACAACATCACGTATACCAACCTTTGTGTTAAAGGAGTCAGATGGTGCAGTGCTAAAGACTCCTCCTGCCAGTGCAGGAGATGCAGGAAATGTGGGTTCAGTCCTTGGATTGGGAAGATCCCCAGGAGGAGGGCATGGCAACCCCCTCCAGTATTGTTACTTGGAATATCCCGTGGATAGAGGAGCTTGGCGAGCTATAGTCTGTGGGGTCACAACTGAGCATGCATGCATGCAGAAGGACAAGAGGCAGAGAAGGGGACTGGAAATCTATTTGATGAAACTACGGCTGAAAATTTCCAGAATCCGAGGAAGGAAAAAGATATCCAGATACAGGAATCACCAAGGGTCCCAAACAAGATGACCTCAAACAGATCCACACATATCTTAATTAAAATGACAGCAGTTAAAGAGGGAATTCTAATGGCAACAAGAGAAAAAACAAGAGTTATATACAAAAGTCCTGTCATAAGGCTTATTTCTCTGCTGAAATGTTGCAGACCTGAAGGGAATGGCATGATATGTTCAAAGTGCTGAGAGTGAAAAAACTGCTACCTAGAATACTGTACCCAGCAAGATTATTATTTGGAATTGAAGGAGATACAAAGACCTTCTTAGACAAGCAAAAATAAAACTAATTCATCAATACTAAACCTACTCTAAAAGAAAGAGTATTTTCTAAGTGGAAAAAAAAAGCTTTAACAAGAAGTATCTACAGGAAAAGCAAAATCCTACTAGTAAAGGCAAATATATAGTTAAAGGCTAAGGATCAACCAAGTAAATAAGCTGGTACAAAGATGAAAAGATAAAATATTGTAAAATCAATTAAAACTACAATAATCAAGTATACCTGTGGTGGATTCATGTTTTGTTTTGTTTTTTTTTAAACTCCGCTGACCGGCTTGGGGAAGCCCCGGGGCCGCCAGGTCCCTTCCGCCTCTCCTTTGGACCCTGACTGAATTAAAACCAATACAATATTGTAAAGTTAACAAATAAAAACAAAGAAAGAAAAAAAAATCCACACACAAAAAAGAATAAAATGCAGTAATCGAAGTGAAACTGATTTTTCAATCATAAAGCATCATATACAAGTGAACTTTCCTTGTCATTAACATTTAGCACTATCTAGGAAAATGTGAAATCTTTAATTAGAATGGCACTTTGTAGGCCACTTTGTCAATTAACACCACTGTATTTGCCTCTCTAGCAAGGATTGTATATATTCTGCTTTGTAGAGTGATTGAACATGGTGCCATTGTAGTGTGAAGTATTAATATGTATCCAATTAAAAATATGAACCATTAAAAAAATAAAACTACAATAATCAGTAAAGGGAAACATGAAGATGTAAAATATGACATAAAAAACACAAAATGTAGGGAGGGTAGTGAGTGAGAAACGTAGATCTTTTAGAATGTGTTTGGAACGACCACATGTTTAAAACAAGTAGTTACAGTTAGAAGTCAATGTATATGAGTCCTGTGGTAACTGCAAATCATGAACCTATAACAGACACACAAAAACTAGAAAGAAGTAGAAGCATACCACTAAAGGAGATCATCACACCGCAAGGGAAGAAACCAAAAGACGAGAAGAACAGAGATCTACAAAAACAACCAGAAAACAAGTGACAGAATGGCAGTAAGTACATACTTGTCAATAACCACTTCAAATGTCAACTGGCTAAATGCTCCAATAACATGACATAGAGTGACTGTATAAAAAGACCCATCTATATGCTGCTTGTCGGAGACTGACTTCAGAGAGAAAGACACACACAGAGACTAAAAGTAATGCAAAAAGACATTTCATCAAAATGATAAGAAGGCAAAGGTAACAAATACTCATATCAGACAAAGTAGACACTGAAACAAAGCCTATTACGAAAGACAAAGGGCATTATTACTGGATAAACGGATCAGTCCAAGAATAGGATATAACATGTATGCAGCTAATACAGGGAGCACCTAAATATATAAGCAAATATTAAGAGACATGAAGTGAGAAATTGACAGTAATACAGTAATAGTAGGGGCATTAACATTCCACTTGCATCAATGGGCAGATCATTCAGACAAAATCTAAGGAAATTGATCTTAAAGACACTTTAGACCAGTGGGGCTTAACCAGTACTGACAGGACATTCTATCCCAAAACAATAGCATATGCTTTCTTTTCAAATGTACATGGAATGGTCTCCACATAAATCATATGCTAGGCCACAAAATAAGCCCCAACGAATTTAAGAGTATAGAAATTTTATCAGGCATGTTTTTCTGAAAGCAGTGGTATGAAACCAGAAATCAATTACAGGAAGAAGGATGAGGAAAATACACAGACTAAATAATATGCTATTTCAAAACCAATGGTTCTATGTGGAAATCAGAAGAAATCAGAAAATATTTACCTTGAGACAAGTCAAAATGGAGACAATGTTCCAAAATCTATGGGATGCAGATAAAGTAATTGTAAAAGGGAAGTTTATAGTGATGTAGGTCTTTCCCAAGAAGCAATAAAAACTCAGATAAACAACTGAACCTTCCATCTAAAGGAATTAGAGAAAGAAGAATAAATAAAGCCCAAAATGAACAGAAGGAAGGAAAAAATAAAGAGGTGGGGGTGGGGGGAGAGGACCCCCCCCCCCGCCCCAGAAAAAAGAAAAGAAAACGCAAGAGGAAAGATCAGTGAAACCAAGAGCTGCTTTTTTGGGAAAAGATAAACTTGATACAACTTTAGCCAGGCTCATCAAGAAGAAAAGAGAGAGGACCCAAATAAAGTAAGAAACAAAGCTGTCACAGAGATACAAAAAAGTAATAAAAGGATACCACAAACAGTTTTATGCCAACAAATTGGACAGCCTAGAAGAAATGGACAAATTCCTGAAACATACAGCCTCTAAGAGTGAACTAGAAAGAAATAGACAATTAAACAGACCCATCACTAATAGTGAAATTGAATTTGTTATTAAAAAGAAACCCAGCAAGGAAAAGTCTAGTGTTTGATGGTTTCACAGGAAGATTCTATCAAACATACAAAGAAAAGCTAATACCTATCCTTCTCATACTGCTCCAAAAAACTGTTGAGCTCACCCACACTCATTCTATGGGGTCACCATTAACTTGACACCAAAATCACACAAAGACCCTACAAAAAAATTATAAGGGAATACCTCTGGTGAATATATATGCAAAAATTCTCAACAAAATATTAGCAAATTACCAAACTGTGTTCAACCATACATAAAAAATTATGATATGACCACAATCAAGTGAGATTTATTCCAGGGACACAAGGATGGTTCAGTATTCACAGATCAATCAATGCAGTCTACTACATTAACAAAAGGAAGGTTAATAATCACGTGATCATCTCAATAGATGAAGGAAAAGCATTTGATGAAATTCAGCATCTATTCTTTATAAAAGCTCTCATCAAAGTGGGTGTAGAGGAAACATATCTCAACATGGTAAAAGCCCATGTATGACAAACCCACACTTAATATACTCAACAGTAAAAAGCTAAAAGTCTTTCCTCTAAGATAAGGAATGAAACAAGGATGCCCACACTCACCACTTCGTTTAGCATAATACTGGAAATCCTAGCCACAGCAATCAGAGAAGAAAAAGAAATAAAAAGCATTGAAATTGGAAGAGAAGTAAAATTGTCAGTATTTACAGATGACATGATACTATAAATAGAAAACTCTAAAGTGTCTGCCAAAAAACTACTAGAACTAGTAAAGGAACTCAGTAAATTTGCAGGATACAAGATTAATATACAGGAATCTGTCACTTTTGTGTGTAATGAACTGTCAAAAAAAGAAAGCAAGAAAACAATTTGTTTGAAATCATATCAAAAAGAATAAGATACATAGGGATAAGCTTAACAAGGGAGGTGAAAGACCTCCACTCTGAAAACTATACAACACTGATGAAGGAAATTGATGATGATACAAAGAAGTTGAAAGCTATCCCACGTTCTTGGATTAGAAGAATCAGTATTGTTAAAATGTTCATACTACTAATTTTACTTCTAATCTACAGGTTCAGTGCAATCTCTATCAAAATACCCATGACTTTTTCACAGAACTGGAACAAATAATTTTAAAATTTATATGGAACTACAAGAAACCCTGAATTGCCAAAGCAGTCTTGAGAAGAAAGAACAAAGCTGAAGGTATGACATCCTCAGACTTTGGATTAGACCACAGAGTTGTATTTCTTGCAGTGCTTCTGCTGCTTTTCTTAAGCAGCAGCAGAATAAAGAGAAAAGCAGTTCCTTTGAGAATATGAAAGTCTTTGAGATGGTTTTACTTTAAACCTAAGAGATTTCTTGTCATTTTTACCTCTGAAATTTGATTTTCTTCTTCTAAGATGTTATTTCTGAGGCCCCCTTTTCTGCTTTTGAAATGAACTTGCATTTAGTGACTGTTCTTAGCAATACCTTTGAAAAAATGAATCAGATATATTGTTTTATACGTGTGTGCCGTCTAGGAAGACAGATGGTATAATAAGAGGAGAAATGAACAGTTCATAAGACTAGAACCACCTCTTACCACTTTCATTCACTGTTTAAGTACCGGGCATATACTAGAAGGTGTGTGTGTTTAAAATAGACCTTATTTTCTTAGAAATGTTATTTTCATAAGTTTCTAATCAAATATTTCTATTAAGGTCTAGTTTCTAACAAATATTTTGACTAATTTAGTTAATGATCCAAATCATAAAATTATACAATACAGTCAAATATAGGCATTTTTAAAATTGAAAGTTCTTTTCCTCAAGCATTGGAGATTAGTATATATTGTCAGTGCAAGTCAAAAGTAAAATTATGAGCCAATGAGAAGTTGTTAAATGTAGAAGAGAGATATTTAAATATTATGTACATTTTAATACACCTTTTAAAAATAACCAACTTTTATCAAAGCTAGAGCATATGCAAAATACTTCAAGTCTATGGTAAAATTTATGCAGATATAGGCAATGTACCTTTATTAAGCAGACTTTCTCATTAATGACTTGAATTATGAAATAATAGAATATAAATTATATTTGGAATACATCATTAATAGACATTCACCTCACATGTATTTCTGTATTTTCCAAAGTACTCTTACCTTTAAGACTTCTTTTGACCACTCAACCATCTGTACCAAAGATGAGTGCTTACTGGTAAGACACCACATGTGATCACATGTGCTTAGTCGCCCAGTGGGGTCTGACTCTTTGCAACCCCATGGGCTGTATCCTGCCAGGCTCCTCTGTCCATGGAATTTTCCAGGCCAGAACACTGAAGCAGATTGCCATTTCCTTCTCCAGGGGGTCTTACCGACCCAGGGGTGAAACCCTGGTTTCTGCATTGATAGGCAAATTCTTTAACACTGAGCCACCCCGGAAGCCCAATGTTATAAATGTGGCACGTTCATCAAGACAGATTTGGTGATTGCTGTGTATTTTCCAATCAGTCCCTTTTGAAACTCATGAAAAAGTCTGTCTGACCCTGTTGTGCAGTATTCCTGTAACTCTCTGACTTCACTAACATGTTTTCATTTAGGCAGGATGTCCAGATGAGGAAAATAACTGAAACACTGGAAATACTGACAAATACTGACAAATAAACAACCCCAAAACGGTTAAGCTGTAAGGAAGGAAAATGAGTCAAAGCCAGTTTAAGATCTTAGTCAGCTACATAATAGTTCAGATTGGGTATGCTGGAAAGGCTGCTGACATTGCACTTAAAGATTTAATTGTACTTTATTTAGATAACTTACTTCTGATTCACCTGCTGGAAAATAAATCTTAATAACTTGTTGATGTGACATTAGAATTTAATTAGAAAAAGAATGAAGCATAATTATTTACAACTGCTAAAATTTTATATTTCCTTTTTTTGTATTATTTGAATAACCATAAGTTTATTCACATTAGCAAATAAAACCTTTTCAGAATATTCCTTTCCATTCTTATCTTTATTGTGCTTGGGTTCCTTCAATATTTTTAAATTTTATGCTCATGCAAGAACAAAAGTTTTTAAATGTCTAAAATAGTCTCTGAATGAGGTGTTAGCATCTTGGAGAAAGGCTTATTCTCTGGCCACCTGCCAAGTATCCTGCTAATTAATGGCAAGCATATATTTAATATGACTCTCAGTCAGTAAGTGGGATCCACCTATATCTTTTTGGAGGGAGTGTTATAGAAAGGAGTCGAGTTTTTAAATTCTAGGAGTCTCAGAAATGCGTTTAGGTCAGCGTAATTAAATTGTAGCTACTGCTTAAGTTGTTGAAATGCTAACATATTCAGTAACATTTTAGGCAACTATAAACTTGAATGAGTGGATAAATAAACCAGTAAATTTAAAGCTTTAATTTTAATAATGTCAATTGTAATCATTAATGTTAACTGTGTCCTTTAAGAAACTGATACTGTAGGAACAAAAAATTTAATGATCACTTTCTTTTCTTTCCAGTATGTATCATTTTGAAGGATTATTCCTAAATGGTGTGTTTTCTGAAAATTATGGAATAAAATACGTGAAAATCCAAATAAATTATTTTAGCAATAAGAAATCATTGCTGTTTGGGAAATATGGTAGCTTTATGACCTTTAAAATTGTTCATTTTATTTAATAAATACATAGAATAGACTTGTAAAATTTAATTTGCACTAACATGTTGAAAACATACTTTATTTTATGAACAGGTATGCATGCTGAAATTAGAAACTTAACAAAGGCTTTGGTTATCAATGAGTAAACCACAAAAATGTTATAAAGGTTTGAGTCATGTGCTCCCTCCAAAGTGAAAGATACTTTGACTCAACTCTAATCTCTATGATCTTCCTTCCTCTCTACAAAAATCCCATTTTTCTCTCTAAGGACACTCACTGCACAGCAGGTGATACCTTTCTCTGCTTCCTTTCCATACCATGACCTGTCTCTGTAAAGTTGCTTACCAAACCTTCATACGTCCCCCCGCCTTTTTTTTTTTGCAATATAATTTACTGTTAAGATGAGATTTTCAGTAATGGAGATTCATTATATTCAGAGATTTATGATTTAAAATTTCCAGTATTTGAGTACACTGTATCAACTCCTGTTTTCAGTATACTGTGAAGTATGAAGCCACTTAACAGTAGTAGAGGAAGTGAGATTGGAGGCTTTGAGGCTACAAGCCTACATATTCTTAATGTAGATTCTATGTACTTAAAACCCATCCAGACCAATTAAAGTTAAGTGGAATGATACCATGTTACCAGACGAATAAGGAGCAGAGGATCTCGAAAATATTTTCCACATAGCAGTCTCCTTAATAAATATTAATGTAGGTTGATTAGATAATCTTTTAAAATACAAGTGCCCCTTTGGAGGAAAGTTATCATTAATTCTTATTTTCGTCTGTATTGCTTCAACCATTATGATAGATAACAAATATGCTTTAATACAGTAACAAATTGGATCAAAGGGCAGTTAAATTGGCACTTGTTACAGAAGGTTAAGAAGAGGGATCTTCCTCTCTCTTACTTGTGAGGCTTGTCTCTCTGAGGTGGAAGGCTTTAGATACAGAAGAAATGTTGTTCAGTTGCTAAGTCACATCCAGTTCTTTTTGCAACCCCATACACTGCACCCCACCGAGGCTCCTCTGTCCATGGGATTTCCCAGGCAAAATTAATAGAGTAGGTTGCCATTTCCTTCTCCAGTGTGTCTTCCTGACCCAGGGATCGAACCCTCGTCTCCTGCATTGGCAGGCAATTGAGCCATCAGTGAAGCCCACAGAAGAAATGAAGAACCATAAGACGAGTGAGACACTTGGCAGAGAAAGAATGGTAGAGAAAGACTTAGCGGCTTTGGTCAGAGTCCTGGTAGTATCTCCCTGAAAATCATCTTTCTCTTTGTCAGGTACGGTCTGCAGAATCTCAGACCCCATCCCAGACCTACTGAATTAGAATATTCATATTTACAAGATCCACAGGTGATTCACATGCATATTAAATACCAAGTGCTTCTCGTATTAAAAGTCTGAGAAGCACTGCTCCCAGTGACTGATATCTGAGATAAACAAGCATGGTTAGTTTAGAAAGAAGCCCTTCCACTCTCCCAGTCCCCTCCCTCCGTAGCTTTAAGTTGATCTTCCTGGTTCAGGCTACTCTAAACTTTTGGCTTTTTAAGCTCAGTGTTGTGTATCCTTGGTTAAGTCCCTGTTGAGAAACGGAGAGAAAGAAGAGAAAGTGCACTGAGGAATATACCACCTAAAAGAGGTTGGTAAAATAAGCCAGATTTCCCTCTCATATGACCCTCATCACATACCTTGTGATTTATCAGATGGTAGAAGAGTTTCTTATGGAACAGTTTTTCAGAAGAGATTCCTTATAAATTCAGAGAGCCTCTTTTGTAAGTTAGTGGTATTATCAGATCCTGGGGGCCTTTGGGGTAGAGCTTTGCATGGTAGTACTCTGGTCATAAAGAGTCAGACATGACTGAGTGACTGAATTGAACTCAACTGAACTGAATTCTCACAGTGCCTAATACAAGGACTTCAGCTTCCAGCCTAATTCAAGGACTTCAGCTTCCAGCCAGATGACTGGTTCTTAAGTTGCTCTTAAGTGTTCTGCTTCTCTGGCTGATACAAAGAAAGACTCTGACTTCAGTATCTCCTGAGTAAAGTTCAAGCACCCTCTAATTCTAATGGCATCTTTGGCATCAAAAAGACTACCTTCTTCCCTCTTAAAGATAAAAATGATCATTATTGCCATGATCATACCACAGTTTTAAAATTTGTGACTCTCTGCATATCTTTTAATGTCATTGTACTGTGAGTTGTAAGTAAATCCATTAATAGTGTTCATTGTTGAGAACAGTAGACTCGGTAGGTCAGGCCTGGATAAGTTATGTTTTGTCACTAGAATATTAGAATAAAAAAATGGAAAAAAGTAATTTCCTATATTGTTTTTTTCCTGTACTTTTGTAGAATAATTCTTAAGACTTTTCTTCTTTAAAACTATCTTGAAAATGAGTCTTAAAAAAAGTAAGTTCAAAAAACATTTTTGGAACTAACATGAAACAGTATTTTACCCCTTCACAGCTTCCATTTGCCCATTTCCATGTTGTTTTCTGAATTTATATATCAAGAGAACATTTGCAGCAAACACCGAGTTCACGTAATTTTCAGTGAAATCTTTGGTATTTGTGGCTATGAGGTTACAGGTAGTCACTGCACATGCTTACAAGTATGTGATAAACTGAATTCTTGGTCACCTAGTCCAAGTGTATTAGCTATTGCTGACAAGTGATACAGGTCTCCTGAGGGTGGAAGCTGTGCCCCCTTTGTGTCACCTTTCCCTTTTTTATCACCTTTCCTGCTCCCAGTGATGATGAGCTACACAAAGAGCAAGGTTGGTGGTGGCATCTCAGTGCCACATACATTTATGGTAGAGAGTGCCTGAAATTGATTTGCAAGAACCTAAGGAATCCCAGTCTTTCTCATGTCAGCTCCAGGAAGACAGTGCTTTGGTAGGGTGGTATCGTCCCTACCAAAGGTACAACTCAGGTCACCTATGTACTTGCTATTGAGAAAGCATGTCGCCAGTCTGGTGGGAAACTTTAAGTCGAACTAAAGATCTTAAGAGTATTGTGTCTTATGCAAACTGTCTTGTATTTATGCTTTTAGCATGTAGAGAAGTATATAGTGTAAATGAATAACTACAGACCAGTAGAATAACTAGAAGAAATAAACTCATGCATTCCTGGCCAGCTATTTGCAACAAAGGTGCTAAGACCACTCACTGGGAGAAAGAATAATCTCTTTAACAAATGGTGCTGAGACAATTAGACATCCACGTTCAAAAGAATGAAGTTGGGCTTCCGGCTGACACCACATAACAAAATTAGCTCAGAATGATCAAGCAGACTTCCCTAGGAGTCCAGTGGTTAAGACTGTGCTTCCAAATGCAGAGGTATGGGTTTGATCCCTGGCCTCTGAACTAGGATCCTGCGTGGTACACCATCTAATTGTAGGCACTGAAACTATAAATATCCTAAAAGAAAACATAGGGGTAAATCTTTATGACCCTGAATTTGACAGTGGATTCCTAGATATGGCACTGAAAATTGGAACAAAAAGTTGAAAAATTGGACTTCGAAATTAAAAACTTCCATTTATCAAAAGACGTTATTAGCAAAGTGAACAGTCAGCCTACAGAATGGGAGAAAAATATTTACAAATGGTATATCTGATAAGTATTCCAGATTTTAAATGTATTTTAAATAATATTCCAAGTAACCAAATTTTAAAATAGGTGAAGGATTTGAATAGACATTCTTCCAAAGAAGAAGTGACCAACAAGCACAGAATGGATGCTTAATAGCATTATTCATTAGAGAAATGCAAAATAAAAACAATGGTAAGATACCTCCTTCACAACCACTAGAATGGTTATAATTGGAAAAAAAAATAAAAATTGATGGTAAAAATCAGAATAAATCAGACCTCTTTTACATTGCTGGTAGGAATGTAAAATGGTACAGCTGCTCTGGAAGACAATTTGATAGTTCCTCAAAAAGTTGAACATAGAATAACCTAGCAATTCTGCTCCTAAATATATATCTAGAAAATCGATACAGGTACTCAGATATTTGTTCATGAATGTTAATAGCACTATTCACAATAGCCATGAGGTGAAAACATCCCAAATGTTCATCAGCAGATAAAAAGAAAAACAAATTGTGAATATTGCTGCTGCTGCTGCTAAGTTGCTTCAGTCGTGTCCGACTCTGTGTGACCCCAGAAACGGCAGCCCACCAGTCTCCCCTGTCCCTGGGATTCTCAAGGCAAGAACATTGGAGTGGGTTGCCATTTCCTTCTCCAATGCATAAGAGTGAAAAGTGAAAGTGAAGTCGCTCAGTCGTGTCCGACTCTCAGCGACCCCATGGACTGTAGCCCACCAGGCTCCTCCATCCATGGGATTTTCCAGGCAAGAGTACTGGAGTGGGGTGCCATTGCCTTCTCCGTTGTGAATATTACTCAGCCCTAAATAGGAATGAAGTATGATAAATGCTACAACATGGGTGAACTGTGAGCATTTTAATATGCTGCATAAAAGAATCTAGACAAGAAAGGTCACATAATGTATGATTCCATTTATATGAAAATATCCAAAATAGGTAAGTATATTGAAGCAGAAAGCAGATTACTGGGGCTAGGGAAAGCTGAGAACAGGGATTGACTGCTTTAGTGATTACTGGGGTTCTTTTGGAGTGATGAAAATGTTTTGGAACTTGGCAGGGTGTTTTCACAACATTTTGAATGTACTAAATGCCACTGACTTGTGAGCTTTAAAGTAGTTATTTTATCTTATGTGAACTTCACCTCAATTTTTAAAAAAGGATAACTAGTTACACTAATACACAGAAATGTTGATATCAGCATCATCAAATACAGTGTATTTTGAGAAATGTTTGCTGTAGTGTCAGAGAACTAATTCTGGAACTACTTAAAGAAAGTTCTCAAAAAACTAGGTGCACTGTTATTTTACCTTGTTGAATGGAGTGGTGTTTGTTTCTATTTTTTGCATTTTACAGAAAAACTAACAGTGTTTAGAATTCCAGATTGAGAAAGCTTTTTTCTTCATGGCAGGAATTTTCATAATAATATTTTATGAGGAAAAATAAAAATGTTAAAAGACGACATAATAGAAGAAAAAAATTAAAAATTTTTTGTAAATGATTGCTAAAGACCGTAATCTTCGTAATGTTGAAGGATCCAGTACTTAATAGAATATATAATTTGTCAGCATTGAAAAATGCTTAATCATCTGCCCAGTAAAAAAGATGAACAGAGGGATTAAAAGAGCTTTAGTCTCTAGTGCTCCTTTTCAATGAGAGATGAGTAGATTTAATGTACATTTGCCACTTATGGTTTCATTAATAGCACTTCAGCTTTTCTCTGCCCCATTTGAGGCTTTGCATTTAGGTAAATTCAGCCTCCAGTCAGACTTGCCAGCATTTCTGTATGTACTCACTAGTTATTCAAAGGTTACGTTTCAGCACTTTTTCTAACCATCTTTAAAAATGCCTTCTTCATAAATTGGCTTCTTTCTTTTTTTTTTTTTAATTTTATTTTATTTTTAAACTTTACATAATTGTATTAGTTTTGCCAAATATCAAAATGAATCCGCCACAGGTATACATGTGTTCCCCATCCTAAACCCTCCTCCCTCCTCCCTCCCCATACCATCCCTCTGGGTCGTCCCAGTGCACTAGCCCCAAGCATCCAGTATCGTGCATCGAACCTGGACTGGCAACTCGTTTCTTACATGATATTTTACATGTTTCAGTGTCATTCTCCCAAATCTTCCCACCCTCTCCCTCTCCCACAGAGTCCATAAGACTGTTCTATACATCAGTGTCTCTTTTACTGTCTCGTACACCGGGTTATTGTTACCATCTTTCTAAATTCCATATATATGCGTTAGTGTACTGTATTTATGTTTTTCCTTCTGGCTTACTTCACTCTGTATAATAGGCTCCAGTTTCATCCACCTCATTAGAACTGATTCAAATGTATTCTTTTTAATGGCTGAGTAATACTCCATTGTGTATATGTACCATTGCTTTCTTATCCATTCATCTGCTGATGGACAACTAGGTTGCTTTCATGTCCTGGCTATTATAAACAGTGCTGCGACGAACATTGGGGTACACGTGTCTCTTTCCCTTCTGGTTTCCTCAGTGTGTATGCCCAGCAGTAGGATTGCTGGATCATAAGGCAGTTCTATTTCCAGTTTTTTAAGGAATCTCCACACTGTTCTCCATAGTGGCTGTACTAGTTTGCATTCCCACCAACAGTGTAAGAGGGTTCCCTTTTCTCCACACCCTCTCCAGCATTTATTATTTGTAGACTTTTGGATTGCAGCCATTCTGACTGGCATGAAATGGTACCTCATAGTGGTTTTGATTTGCATTTCTCTGATAATGAGTGATGTTGAGCATCTTTTCATGTGTTTGTTAGCCATCTGTATGTCTTCTTTGGAGAAATGTCTATTTAGTTCTTTGGCCCATTTTTTGATTGGGTCGTTTATTTTTCTGGAGTTGAGCTGTAGGAGTTGCTTGTATATTTTTGAGATTAGTTGTTTGTCAGTTGCTTCATTTGCTATTATTTTCTCCCATTCTGAAGGCTGTCTTTTCACCTTGCTAATAGTTTCCTTTGATGTGCAGAAGCTTTTAAGGTTAATTAGGTCCCATTTATTTATTTTTGCTTTTATTTCCAATATTCTGGGAGGGGTCATAGAGGATCCTGCTGTGATGTATGTCAGAGAGTGTTTTGCCTATGTTCTCCTCTAGGAGTTTTATAGTTTCTGGTCTTACGTTTAGATCTTTAATCCATTTTGAGTTTATTTTTGTGTATGGTGTTAGAAAGTGGTCTAGTTTCATTCTTTTACAAGTGGTGCTGAAATCTGGTCAACCACTTGTAAATTGGCTTATTTCATACTTAAAGTCAATAAATGATAATCTGTTATCATGTTAGATAAGAAAACATAAAATATCAAAATAAGAACCTTCTTAAGTATCTGTCTCTGAGGACGACAATGAAATACAGGTAGAGGTGAACTTCAGCTTGAAATGAGAACACGCTGCTTCCTTTAGGTTAGTCCTTCTCACGCTCTTTCTGCCCTCATTTAAGAAGACCTGGGACTCCTACCTGTCCTCTTGTCCTGTGGATTGGACTTTTTCACCTGGTTCCTTGATGATGATCCTCTGTTAGTCCCATGACCAGTGACCATAAAACACCTGACATGTATTTTATGAAGCCTTTTGATTTAGGTTATCTTTCAAATTAAATCTCTGCCCATGTTAATTTAAGAATGGTTATAGAATGACAGAGATACCGCTAACAGAGAGTGGGTAATAGAATGGCTTGAAGCATAGAGTATCAGAATGAGTCAGAGGAAAAAAAATGATTCCTGGTCCACTTCTTTTGCTTATTCTTCTGTGAATCATTACCGTATTATACCCTGGCCTTTTTCTAGCAACAGACACTCTTTGGGCATTTAGCCACCACATGATACTATTCCTGAAAGTTCTATTCTTATTCTCCTTCCTTGGCAGAAACACCCCAGGGAGGGAGCCAACATGAGTTCCCCTTTCCCAATTACCTTCTAACTATTTCTCCTATCCCTCATTCCCAGCTATTCCCCTCAAGGCTTTTTTCTGTCTAATAAGTCCAGATGGGCCCAACCTCCTTATACTTTTACTTTTAGGTTATATTTGTCTTTCTGTATCTTTAATGAGCTCTGCTTCACATTTGCCTGTGTTTAAAAATGATTGGGAGAATGCAGTGACTTCCCTGTGCAACTTTATTTCTAGAGGGAATACCATTGTGAATACTACACACCAGTACAGACTCATAATTCATTGTGCCCATGGTATCTGCTCTCCATTAATATTTTGTAGGGCTGCACTGCACTTATTTTTCTCACCTGTGCTGTTCTCGCAGTCTTGTGAGACATATTTCAATCAGTTTTCAAGACAGTGAATCCTTATTAAATATAGTTTGATTGGAAGTCATATCTGATAAAATATTCTGTCACTCAAGATACATAGTAAAGTCTCATTACATTGTGATAAATGACTTAATATATAAAAAGACGCCAGAATTTCTGTTATTTAACTATAAAATCTTTTTATGTTAGACACACTTTTCCTTTTGCCTCTTTCTCTTTTAGGTTCTAACCTCAAGATTTATTCTGCTGGCATCCTCAGGCATCATCTGCATCCCCTGATCAGACCTTCTTATACAGTCACTTTATAATGCAGAGTGATGCTGGTCCCGTGCCACCTGAGATTATACCTTGAAACAAAATGACAAACCTTGCTTACCTGCCCTCTAAACCTGGTATCTCATATTTTCTCTGCAGCTGGACCGAGGACTTAATGAGTTGGGAAAGACAGGAAAAGACTGATAGGAAGACTGATGTGCAAGTGTAGGGTGGTGTAAGCTACCTGCCTGGATCCGCTCTGGCAAGAGCTGGCAGGAAAGCAGCAGGAAATACCAACCAAAAGTGGAAATGGGACTGATAAGAGTAAAAAGGAGTTCATCACCCCACTGCTTTAGTTCACAACTCACAGGATCAGTCACTAACTGCAAATTATCAAAGATTTCATTTTTGTTACCTATATTGTGAATCTTCTCCAGTCATAGTTTAAGATAAGGAATGTAACTTTGGTTTAATATGTCACTCTTTTCTTCCTCAACTCAAGCTAGGTGGGTATTCAACCCTAACTTCTTTAGAGTCTTAAGTGGTCATTTTTTTAAAAAATTCATTCTGATTTAAGATTATAAAAATCTTTAAACTGTGGTTTTATATTTCTAAGTTTGCTGCATTTAAATCAATGTATAAGTTCAAGGGCATTGGACTCGGTATAATTTATGGTTCTTTTTTCGTCTCAGCATGAATAACTTCAATTTCAGTGAAGTGTTGTTTGGCTTTTCTTACCCAAATGGTATACTTATCTGATTCACTTCAATAGTTGCCTATTTTCCCTTTTAGAAATGTCTGTTCTCTCTCCAGGAGACTAAAACATTGTGCAGATGTACAGTTGGATACAGTGATGCCAATATAATATATGCACCATTCAATCATTTATTTTGTATCTGGAATGATGCATCTGTTTCCTTCTTGTGGGAGGGGGTTTGAGCTTCATTTCAATGTCATTTTAGGTACTGGTCCAATTCTTCCATCCAGTTAACCAAAAATGAAAATTTCCATCTGTTCAATTGCCATTCAGAGGAATGTTTTATCTCTGAAGCACATTATGACAACTAAAATTGACAGCATAATCTGTCTGACTTTTTTCTCTTTTATTCCCTCTTCAGATTCTCTTGAGCTTTAACAAGAGGGTATTCTTTTCTGTAGCTGCTTAAGATTATAGGACTTACTCATTCTTCTCTCTAGTAACGGTAGACCAGTAGAGCATGAATGACTGTCCACTGTTCACTGCTTTATTATGTATTTTTTCTGTCCATTAGTGACCCGACAGGAAACATACTTGTTAGCATGCTATTAACAGAACAATGCAAACATAGCCTTCTCTTTCTATAAAAGTCTGGCAGTACTATTTGGCATTCCACTGAACACAAACTCTTTCCAATTGATGTTTGGAAGATACTGTTACAGGCTGATTTTTATTGATCATTCTGTACTTTAGAAAATTGGCTAAGGAGGCCTCTGGAATAATATTGCCTCTAAAGTTGTTAACTCTTTACTTAAAGAACTAAGAATATTGTCTCAAATAAGTTTTATTGCTAAAATGGCAGAAAGATTTCTGTTATTAATATTTCAATTTAAATGAATGCCCCCCAGGCCCCTGTATTTATGGACCAGGTAAAACTCATACGTGCAGTGAATTAAACAAGGTCCTGTCTCTCAAATGAAAGGTTATACCTTTGTAACAGCATGATCAGGTTGAAATAACTACTTTTTGTGACAATGTAAAATAGACTCAGCAATATACTAAACTTCAGTAATGCTGAAAAAAATTATTCTAGTTAATTTACTGCGTTTCTTTGTAGTATATGCATTATTAATAAGCACCTCTGATGTCTTATACCCTTTCTTGAAGATATTATATGATGGCTTATATTATAATAATGACCAGCACTTACTTTTCTGTTCTATAAAATATTTGTGCCTTCAGAGCCTTTTTGAGGTATATTGAGTTGTTTCCATCTATGTTATTTATCCTACATGCCTGTGTTCACTAAGTTTTTCTGTTCTTGTTTTTTTTATTTTTTTTATTTTCCCATGCTGTTGGCTTACACACATCCCTTTTACCTTCCCATGTCTTTTGTACTTTCCTATAGCAAATGTGATCTCCTGTGGGTCAAATCACTGAGTAAGTTAGAGTACTGTATACCAATGATATGTGATGCTGCCCAATGTAAATAATGATACTTTAAAACTGAAATTAATGTTTTTGTCATACAGAATCTTTGATATAATGGATAACCAACTGTAGGCTACTCAATATATGGAGTATTTCAAAAGCTGTGATTGTGAAATTTGTTGGAATATCATATAAGGGAATAAAAGAACATTCATGAGAATGTTAAATGTCACAAGTAAAAGATTTCAGATCTTAGATGTTTTTTAGCTGTAATAATATGAAAATTTATATATGCTTTTGTGTACTGTATAGGAGTCTGAGTAAGTTTAAATCTAGTACTTGAAGTCCTTAGGATCTTAGAAATTGTTTTGTTAATCTGTTATTGGTGTTTCAGCTTCATTGGGAATGTTTTAATTTGTCAGAGTCTATCCTTATGGACAGCTTTCTTGAAGAAATGTAACTAGGTTGGTATTTAAGACATAATCACATCAGTTAAAGGATTATAATATCTTCTAATTTTACAACTATAGATGTTTATATTTTTAGAGCATTTTAAACCTTTCTCTTTAATCACCTAAAAATAAAAGAAAGGAAGGGAGAGAAAGAGTGGAAACAGAGGAGGAGAGGGAAAGGAAAAAAAATGAGAGAAGAAAGGAATGATAAAGGAAAGGAAAAAAGTTGGAGTTGGGTCATTGCCTTAACTCACAGTCTTGTAGGAAAAAATCAGGCATTATAACAGAGGGAAAAAATTGCTCTGAGTGTTCAGAAATTATATGTCTAACTTTTTCTTTCAATATTGAGGAAGACCAAAAAACAAAAATAAGAAAGATGTGGTTCTTGAAAGCAAAGTAAGAATATTTTAAATGGAAGAAGGAAGGCAGTGGGATTAGAGATGTATTCGGGAAGAAGAGTCGCAAAGAGTCGGATATGACTGAGTGACTGACACTAGGAAGAAGAAATGGTGTGAATTGGTTCTACCTACAGATATTCACGTACTATTTTTGTTTGTTATTTCTAGTACCTTAGAATTTATAGTATGAAGTCTAAATGTTATTTTGTTAAGAATATATTGATAGCGTATTTTACACACAGCAGTATTCTAGGGGATATGGAAGACATGAAAATAAATCAGATCCAGTCTTGTCTTCACAAGCTGTCTGTCACAGTTGACAAACTCTTAGGATGGGCACCAATTAGAACTGGATTTGAATCCTAACTCAACCACTCAGTGGTTCTGTGATTCACTCACAAATATTTGTTGAGCACCTCCTATGTGCCTGGTATTATTCTAAGTGCTGGAATACTGTGGTAAGCAAGATATAAAAGGTGCATTTCTCTCATGGTATTCTAATTTTTTTTCTCCCAACTTTAATGAGAAAGAATCGACATAGACTCTTATGTGAGTTTAATGTATATAACATGATGATTTGAGACATGTATGTATTAGTATGGTGAGTTAACATCTCCATCACCTCACATAACTACTTTTTTTTTGCGGTGGGAACATTTAAGAACTACTCTCTTAGCAAGTTTCACTGCTTAAAATATAATGGCATGATAGGATTTGCCTTTTAGCCTTTCAATTTTCTTGAAAAGCCTTTTTGTTCTGTTTGTTTTTTAAAAATTTAATCTCTAATATGGAAGTAGGGGATAAGCTATACTATTTGGCGTTTCTGTTTAATCTAGAAAATGAAGAATGCAAAATATAATTGATATTGGTCAGTAATCTCAATGGTAATAGTGTCTTCCCTATGAGATAGTGTTCCTTGAAGATAGATGTTATAGCTTATTCATTTTTGTATCCTCAGCCCCTTATCATGGTAACTAGCACTTTTCCAGGTAAATCACTTTGTGCTTATGGGAGAACACATAGGGTCTGAGTGATCAAGTACCACCAGCCGTGGAGAGAGACATACAAAGAGCTGTTTCATATCAAAGACACATACATAAGAAGTTGAAAGCTTGCCTGAGATAAGATGGGTTACCCATAGCACTGGAGCTGAAAGAGTCCAGTAAAGTCCCTAAGTCATCCTTTATTTCAGACACTGAATACTAATCCTGTATACTGATAAAATGTCCTTTAATAGGACTTCAATATTTATTATTTTAATTAGAAAACTGTATTTAACACATAATCATTCCTGAGGATAAGTCTAGAGAGTATACTGGAGTAAGGCTATTATCATCTAGCTAGTTAACATTGTAACAGAAACATGACCTTTTATTTATTTAAATTGAATGATCATTTAGGTCAAAGCATTTGACAGATTGGAACTTTCAAAAATACTAGTAATACTATTTCCAGTTTTAAAATAGTACTGTGGAAAGACATCTTTACCAGTGTTTGGTTCACATTTCTCAAACCTTGATAATTGGTATTACTAAGAATAATCTTTGTGAGGAATGTTAATACATATGCATACAAAAATAGCAAAGGTATTTATATACATTTTAATTTAATAATGTCTAAAATTTGTATGACATTGTTTAGTCTTCAGAATACTTCATTTATTCAGAATACTCCATCTTATTCCTCTTGATATTCAAAATGACTTCTTAAGAGCTTAGAAAAATCGCTTGCATTCACTGACCCTGTTTCATTGCATATAAAATTAGGACAATTCTATCTGTCTTGAAGCATTGTAAGTACTAACTGTGTCTGTAAAGGGCTTGGTACGTGGTAAGTAATCAATAAATTGTAGTGAGTATTATTATCATCACCTTCATCATTATATTCATGAGACATTTTAGGCACATATTAGCTAGTAGACTTAGCTCCTCGGTGACAGAATTAGGGTGTGAACTTAGGTCCTTCTCATTCCAAAGCTAATAGTCATCTCTTTCTATTGTTACCTTGTCCATAGAGGCAGATCATGTTAAAGCCTGTGTAGAAAATACCTTGACACAGGGCAGTGAAAGACAGATTGCCTTTGTAGCATCCAAGACTTCTTATGAACTACCTTTATTGTCTCTCACACCAGTTTTTCAAGTTTTAATATTTGTTGCTCTATGTGTCTTCTACTTGAGCTTCTTCATTCCTATTGTTTGTGTCTGTTTACATTATCATTACATGTCATGTACATATTTTTATGTGGATTTCACTGCTAATTTGCACCTTTTATCATCATTATGGTTTACAGTGATTCCCTATATTTTGCTAAAAATCTCTAGCAGAGTTTTGAGATCACAGAGTATTCTTAGGCTTTACAAGATAGAACTATGCCAAAGCCAATATAGTTGAGGAACAATTTGTTCAATAGAGTTACATAGATTATGTAACAAAACACAGAACTTCTCAGGCTTTTTATATGCTGTTGGGTACTGAAAATCTGCAGGAAGGAAGGTGGGTATGTAGTAGGAAGGGTATAGTATATGACATCTCCTAAACTGATTTGGCCAAGGAATCCTTTTTTTTCTTTTTCCCCCTAGATCATTTTTAGAGATTAGTTTTATTGGAACCCACAGATCTACAGGAATGATTGCCAGAAAACTCTGGACCTATTATTTTAGAATTGGTTAGTGTTTTAAGTTCCAGGGTTACTAAGCTTCAACCCAGTCCTATTAAAACAGAATCTTGGAGAAGTGAGGTAAAATGTCTCCTAGTTTTTCTTTTCCGGAGAAGGCAATGCCACCCCACTCCAGTACTCTTGCCTGGAAAATCCCATGGATGGAGGAGCCTGGAAGGCTGCAGTCCATGGGGTCGCTGAGGGTTGGACACGACTGAGCGACTTCACTTTCACTTTTCACTTTCGTGCATTGGAGAAGGAAAGGGCAACCCACTCCAGTGTTCTTGCCTGGAGAATCCCAGGGACAGGGGAGCCTGATGGGCTGCCGTCTATGGGGTCGCACAGAGTCGGACACGACTGAAGCGACTTAGCAGCAGCAGAGCAGTTTTTCTTTTCCCATCTCTTCAATGATTGGGCTAATTGGAGCTCTATTCCCAGCTGTCTACTAGTCTTACTGTACATCCTCTTCAGGCCATGGAATTCACTCTCATGGCTTCAGTACTCATTGCTCCAAAACATATTAGATCCATTCCCCCTATTTTCTGACTTTAGACAGAAATAGCAGCATACTGAACAATTCCTATGAGATACTTCAATAGGACCTCAGAGGCAGCATGTTAAAACTGAGACTAATTATTCCCTTCCTCTGAACAACAACTAAAAACTGCTTTTTTCTCTAGTATTCTCCGTCTTAGCGAATGATGCCTACCCCATCTCAATATCCAGGTCAGAAACCCAAGAGTCAGGTTTCTCCCTTATTCTCAGCATCCCTTCAATTACCAGGCCTGCCAGTTATACTTTCTGAATAGCTCTTGAAGTCATAGGCCACTTCCTTCCACCAGCATTACCTCTACACCAGTCTAGGCCTCTAAACAACAACTGCCTCTCGATTTTCCATTTCCAACATTGTTCTCCTCTAATCCACACTCCATACCACAGTCTTACTGATACTTCTGCATTTCAGATCTGGTTATATCACTGTGGTACTTTAATCTGTGACTTCATACCACTAGGATCAGTCCAAAATGCTGAACTTGAGACATTTCACAGGATTGGGACCCGGCCTCTCTAATGAGCATTATCTCACCCGACTCTTCCCCTCACTCTTGACTACAGCTTTCAGCCCACTAGAGATTTTTCTGCTCCTTCTCTGTGTATCAGGCCAGGCCTTGTTCATTTTTCCCTTGCCTCTAACTGCCTTTTCGTTCTCTCTTGCCTCTAACCTTTCCATAAGCTAAATATTCATCCTTTACTTTTCATTTAAATACACCTTCCCCAAGGAGATCGTCCTTGTACTCTGGACCAGGTCAGGATCCTTGGCACTTCATTGTTACTACACGTTTTATTCTAGTGGCTGTTCACTGTGGGCCTGCTGTGGCTGATGCTGCTGTTTACCACCCACTGGGCATTCATTCTTTCTTTCTTGTAAGAATTCTTATTTTTAGCTGGGTGCACTGCTGCATAGCCACGTCTGCCTTCTCTCATTTCCTTTGCAGCTATGTTTGCCTTATGATTAAGTCTTGAGAAATGAGGTAAGTTGAGTGTGACTTCTGGAAAGTATCATTAAAGGGAAGACACGTGCTCTTCTCTGCCTCTTCCCTTTTTTCCCTCTGCTGACTAGTATGTGAATGTGCTGACTAGCACTGGAGTAGCCATACTAGGTCATGAAGTGGCACCGAGGACAACTGAGCAGCCAGGTAGAAGTGACCTGGATTCCTTAGGATTTATCTTAATCATATTATGATTACAATTTACTGTCATATCAGCCCTGGACTCTTGCCTTTCATATTTCCTTTATGTGAATGAAAAAATAAGCTTCCATCTTTTTAAAAAAGATGTATTTATTTTTGTTTTTCTCTGTATGAGTTTATTTTTATTCATCGCTGTGCATGGGCTTTCTCTAGTTGCGGTAAACAGGGGCTGCTCCTTGTGGCGGTTCACAGGCTTCTCATTGCAGTGACTTCTTTGTTGTGGAACATAGGCTCTTGGTGTGCAGGCTTCAGTATTGGCAGTGCTGGGCTCAGTAGTTGTGCCACATGGGCTGTTGCTCCGTGGCATGTGGGATCTTCCCGGACCAGGGTCAAACCGGTGTCCCTTGCGTTGCAAGGAGGATTCTTCACCACCCTAGCACCAGGGAAGCCCCACATCTTTTTTTAAGCTAGTGTTATTTACTTACTCCAGTGTGTATTTTTATTCTGATACAGCTGCTCCTCATCCGATCTTCTTCTAGTGTTTGGACAATTCTGTACCTTGTGAGTCTTACTAGTACTGGTCAGAGCCTTCCTCCCACAGTAGAGGAGCTTGTATAATCACCACTGCAGCTTCCCTTGTAGCTGAGGTATGATGTATAATCTAGACTTTACCGATGTGAACTGTCTGTCTCACTTTTGAGTTCATGAGTTAGTGATACAAATAAATGGAGACACAGTGAGCTCTTCCTGGCAGTGGCGGTAGGTGGGTCAGACTCATGGGCATGGACAGCAATAGAGCACTCAGGGTCGAGGTGCCATCCCTTGTTTAGTGCCAGCGGGATACCATTTGCAGCAGCTAATGCTTGGTGACTGGTCCCTGGCTAGTTCTGTGGCATCATTTTCCATGCTTTTCTCCTTCACTACATAGTTACTGAGCTTGTTTCTTCAGCATGCCAACAATTCTGTAAACTAACATTGGTTGAAACTAAGCAAAAGTGTCTGTTGCATGGAGTTAAAATCCTTTACTGATATAGTCATGATTGATCTTCAGCTCAGTCTTCTCTAGCAGATTATAAATGCTATGAGGATTGTCTTCTTTGCAATATATCCCCACCATGCCTAGCATCTCAGTGTATCCTGGCTCAATACCTGGTACATTAAATAGGTGCTCAGTTTTTGTTTTGTTTTAATAAATGAGAAACCTATGCCTTTGATTTAAATTCTCTTGCCTACCCCAGTAATTTCACTTTAGCTCCATTAATCTCCTGAAATTGCCCTTGGTAAGATCACTGCTAGTGTTCTGCCTTCCAAATCCAGTGTTTCACTCTAACTTGATTAACTTCTTTAAAGCTTTAAACACAATATTCCTTCCTGGTTCTCATTTTACCATTTTGGTTCTTTTCTTTCAGGTTTCTGAAGGTATTCTTCATTATCTTCCAGCTGTTATATTTTAATGATTCCCCAGAATTCCTTCTTCAGCTCACCCTTTCCTATGGCATTAGTTACTATACACGATGATGATTACCAATACTTATCTTCTACCCAGACCTCTCCTTTGAGCTTTAAACCATTATATCTGACTGCCCATTGAATATCTGCATCTGGAGATCCCACAAACCTCTCAAACTCAACATATCCTACATGGCTAAAATTAAACTGTTGTTCTTCCAACAGACAGATATTATAGATATGGCTGTGAAGTCATTCATTTAATTGTCGGTTGTGGTTTAGTTGTTCAGTCATGTCTGACTCTTCATAACCCCGTGGACTGCAGCACACCAGGCTTCCCTACAGTACCTCCTGGAGTTTTCTCAAACTCATGTCCATTGACTTAGTGATGATGTCCAACCATCTTATCCTCTGTTACCCCCTTCTTTTCCTGCTCTCAATCTTTCCCAGCATCAGGGTCTTTTCCAGTGAGTCGGCTCTTCGTATCAGGTAGTCAAAGTATTGGAGCTTTAGTATCAGTCCTTCCAGTGAATATTCAGGATTGATTTCCTTTAGGATTGACTGGTTTGATCTCCTTGCAGTCCAAGGGACTCTGAAGACTTCTGCAGCACCACAATTCAAAAGCATCAATTCTTCGGTGCTCAGCTTTCTTTATGGTCCAACTCTCACATCCGTACATGACTACTGGAAAAACCATAGTGTTGACTATATGGACCTTTGTTGGCAAAGTGATGTTTCTGCTTTTTAATACTCTGTCTAGGTTTGTCATAGCTTTTCTTCCAAGGGGGCTTTCCTGGTGACTCAGCTGGTAAAGAATCCACCTGAAATGCAGGAGACCTGGGTTCAGTTCCTGGGATTGGAAGATCCCCTGGAGAAGGGAATGGCTACCCACTCCAGTATTTTGGGCTGGAGAATTCCATGGACTATAGAGTCCATGGGGTCACAAAGATTGGACACGACTGAGTGAGTGACTTTCTTCCAGGTAGCAGTCATCTTAATTTCATGGCCACAGTCACCATTCACAGTGGTTTTGGAGCCCAAGAAAATAGTCTGTCACTGTTTCCATTGTTTCCCCATCTATTTGCCATGAAATGATGGGACTAGATGCCATAATCTTCGTTTTATGAATGTTGAGTTTTAAGCTGGCTTTTTCAGTCTCTTTTACCTTCATCAAGAGGGTGTTTAGTTTCTCTTCGCATAGATTAGCTGAAATGAAGTTAATATTCATGTGCAAATTCACAGTTGAAATTTATTTTCAGATATTTTTTCTTTCTTTAGTACTTTCATTTTTAAAGATTTATTTTATTGAAATATAGTTGATTTACAATGTTGTATTAACTTCTACTGGGCAGCAAAGAGATTTAATTATACATATGTATATATATTCTTTTTCATTTTAGTCTAGTACTTTCTACTTTTCTATTAATATAGAATTAGGACTATATATAATTTCCAAAATTCTGGTTAGTACTAGGACTGTACTACTGAGGTAGACACAAATATTAGTATTACATGTTGGCTAGACCTAAACTGTAGAATACATTTGCATCTATATTTGTCTACCTTGAGAAGTCATTTTAATTACATTTTAAACTATTTTAATTTACCATTTTTATTTAATAAAATTTTTAATCTTTTTGAAGTAGAATTTAGCTTTCAGAAAGATGTGATATAAAACATGCAAAGAAATGGGGCATAGTAATTGAGAAAGTAGTCAAACTAAGTCATATTTATTTCTTACATAAAGATTTCACTTATAATCTCATTTATTCACTTTGACATTTTCAATTAAGTGTTTTGAAGGTTATAACAATAATTTACTTTAACCGATTTGTATCTTGCTTGAACTCTCTAGGTAGCAATCATGTAAATAGCATGACAGGAAATTTCAGTTAGAAAACACTTCAACAGCTTGGTTACCTTGTAAGAAAAACTTCTTCGTATTAGGGAATTATTAAGCCATACAAACAATGAAAATTGGTTGTTAATGTTGCAAACATTCAAACAGAGAAGTTGAGAAAATTATTGAAATTTGCAGAGTAGCTTTTTATATTTAATCACCCTCAGAAAACAGCTGATGCAAAAAATGTGTTAGTGCAATTTTGTTCTTTGAAACCCTTGAGCTTAATTAGATTTTTTCCAAACAATTTATGGAAGAACAGTAGTTTCTTTTGGATTTTAATTTTGTTTAATGTCTTTTGTTCAAAAGTACATAAAAAGAAAATTTCCCCTTTGTAATAATTTCTTTCAACTCTTTTAAAATATTTTAAGAGTTCCCTTTGTTGATATATTGATAAAATGCTCTGTGTGTTGAATACTTGGATTATATTAAAGCTAATGGGTTTATTTCTAACTATTGTTCTTTTCTATTAGACATCTGTTTGAAGGTTTGAAGATTCTGAATAAAACCAGTTTTTAAATTAATTTCTATGAATCATATGACATTGAATATGCTTATACAGTCTATGGAGTGTTGCTGTGCATCACTGGAGCCTAGCCAAGATATCTTTTGGTCTTGATTGTTCTCAAGTTTATCTCTTCCTTTTGTAGAGTTAGGAATTCATGAAAGTAAAATCAGCATTCAAAGAAATAGTAGAAGACACAAAGCTAGGAACTGGAAAATGTACGAGAAGTTTCAGTGAGGTTTGGATAATTTATGTGTATGTCATGTACAAGGCATCTTTATAGGTATTCTAACTGTTTTATACAACTGACCTTGGGACAGTTCCTAGATTGTTCAATATAATTGTAGGCCATTTTTCAGTTTTTATTTTGGTATAATTGTTACTCTTATTTGAGACTATTTTGGAAATGCCAAAGCTGATAATCTTTCTGTTGTTGTTAGTCACTCACATAGCAGACCCTGGATTTTATAAGTTTAGGGTAATGTTAAACTCTTAACCACATACAGGGAGAAGATAATTTCTTTTGCATATTTTTAATATTGAACACCCATGATATGGGCTTTCCAGGTGGCTCAGTTGGTAAAAATCTGCCTGCAATGCTTAGAAAACCTAGGAGACGTTGGTTCGATCCCTGGTTTGGGAAGATCCCCTGGAGGAGGGCATGGCAACCCACTCCAGTATTCTTGCCTAGAGAATCCCATAGCCAAAGTAGCCTGGCTTGCTAAGAATGTAGATCCTTCATTTCTCCTCGGATTTCTTGTTCATTACCTGTTGAGACCTGACTGAAATAAAAGAACTGTCACAAGCAAGGTTAATTTGGGGGACATTTTCTGACTTTTTTCTGAAATAGATATGCTTAGGTATGAACTCCTGTTGACCCTGGAAGTGTGTATTTACTAATGGTAGGTTTTGTTTTAAATTGAGTAACTGAACCAGTATATATTTACCTGATAACACTGTTTTAAATTACTTTAGAAAGTTTCTAAATATAATACCCAATCTCTTGTATATATTACTATATTTAATAGGAGATTCATGCAAGCAAGTAGATTGTTTAAATATTTCTTGACCTTCACTGCTACTCAAAAATCTTTCCACATTATTGCACAGAAAATTCTACATGTCAGAATAGCAATCATGCTTGAAATTTCCAAGTTTCTATTAATATTTAAAGGATGATTTAAAATCTGAAGGGAAGAGGTTAATAATTATGAGTTATATTTTAATAATTGGATACTTTGCTAATAGAATTTTTAAATGATTCATACAAAAGTACAAAGTAATTTTTTTTTTTTTACATAAAAGTAGAGAAAGACAAAAGGCAGCAGAGGTAGGGAGTGAGATACTATGTAAATTGGAGACGCAGAAGGCTGAAATTAAATAACTCTATTGGGGAAAATAGGACTAATTTCAGTGAAATCCTGTTGGATTATTGCTGTGGTTGCATGTGTATTGAAATTCTAATAATGACATTTCTGGTAGATGGCAGCCAAGTAGCACAAAAGCTGGTAGCAAATAACTATGAAGTGGGAAAAACCATAGATTAACTGTCAGGAGAGAATTTGAAGCTTTGTTCTTTTTTGACTCATTTTGCATTCTACTGCACTAACATATTCTGTCTTGAAAGGTGTTTCTTAAGGTAGAGATAAATGCTTGAATAGTTTACTGTGGTTTCCTTTGCTGTCCTGGTAGGAATCTCTGGTACAGTTGTCTCCCCAAAGCTCGAGGATCCCAGATCAAATGCTACTTTGCTTTTTAATTATCTAAATGTCACCTAAAGTGGCTTTAGCTTATAGTTTTAAATATGAACCTAAGTTTATAGATTTATCTAGATTATAATGAGGGAGTTTGCGTTTCAGGGCCAGTTCTATGTTGGAAAGTAAAGACTAACAATGACTCTTAGGTGTGTTTTCTTTTAGAGAATTGATGGGTTGCTTGTGCCTGAGTAACCTGTACCTCTCACTGCACCTCTGATGTATCTGGAATGTCTAGCCACCAAGTACCTGGGCACTCTTGATAATATAACTATCAGCACTGTCCCAGCAAAAGTATTTATTTTCTCCTCTTTGCCTCTTTTGTAGTTTAGTAACTCAACTTCTGATCATAAATATCTTCTTTTCTCTATTTTTAATTCTTTTTTTACTCCTACTCTTATGAAGATGAGTTAAGCATAAGATAGCCTACAAAAAGGAGAAGGCAATGGCACCCCACTCCAGTACTCTTGCCTGGAAAATCCCGTGGGCGGAGGAGCCTGGGAGGCTGCAGTCCATGGGGTCACTAAGAGTCGGACATGACTGAGCGACTTCACTTTCCCTTTTCACTCTCACTCATTGGAGAAGGAAATAGCAACCCACTCCAGTGTTCTTGCCTGGAGAATCCCAGGGACAGGGGAGCCTGGTGGGCTGCCGTCTATGGGGTCGCACAGAGTTGGAAATGACTGAAGCGACTTAGCAGCAGCAGCAGCAACAGCCTACAATAAATAGCTGGTTCCAGTAAATCAACTATACACCAATAAAAATTTTTAAAAATCAGTAGGTTCTGCAAGAATTGACTATGTGCAAATGAAATTATCTTGTAAAACGCAAATTAATTATTATTTGTGTATTATACAAATTATTAATGTTTTATGTTAAACATGTTAATATGTTTAAAAAACATATTAATGTTATGTTGACAGTTTATATAAGAGCAAAATAAAAACTGCATTATCAGAATTATACATCAGGGTCCTTTCTGTATAAACTTATAATCTAAATTAAAAATCTTTGTAGAAATTTTGAACTAAAATGTAATCAAATAGGTTATTGATTTGGATTTTCTTTGGGCATACTGGTAACTTGTTATAAATTGACTTTTGCTAAATCCAATAACTGCAGAATTTTTGTACTAAAATAGAATGTGTGATTTTATGTGAAATTTCAGAAGCAGCAGTAGTAGTTACAAGTGTTTCAGGGTCAGCTTGCACTGTCTTATAAAAGTGAATTATTAACTTTTCAAGAATTTCCTATGCTGCTTATTCAATACAGACATTATTAAAAATTAAATCGTGTAACCATATACTTATATTGTTAACATATTAAAAACAAAGATAATAAATACTTAAAATTCATTCCTTTATAATTAGCTGACTGTTTTTTACTATTATCTGTTCTCTTGAGGTCATTTATGCCTATTGTGTCTTTATGGTAGAAATACTGTATAAGGGTGAGCTACTGTACATCTCTATAAACTCCGTGTTCAGCAACATTGTGTTAGTAGCTTGAACTTGGCCATGGTAGGGAATTTATAGCACAGAATTAGCAAATGCTACAAATCAGAGCTTGATGTATTGGTTTGTTGATTGTTGGCACTTAAGGTAATAGAAAAAATGTTAATGCATAGTGTATCTATAGTCATTATGTTATAAATTGTATAAAAATTGAGGAAATATTCTTTCAGTATTAAAAAACTATAGTCCAGTCAGCATTCATGAAATTATACCCAGAGTGGGTGTTAAGTATTTGCCAGCATATCACTGGTTTCAATTCATCAAACTTTGTTAATTTTTTAATTAACAAATTAGGATTTAACAAAGTGCTTTAAATTTAAGCTGCATAAATAATAACAAAATATACTTTTATTCATCCAATATAAGTTACTACCCAGAACGTGACATGTATTTATGCACTTATGACAAAAAGCTAGCTTATGGTTTTCTTAAATTTTAATATCTTCAAAAACATTTATATTAGAAGTTCCATAAGTGATTGGTCAAAGTACCAGAAATTTTAAAAACAATAACAACAAAAACATGAGTTGTATCCTAGAGATCCTGATTCCATGGGTTTAAAGAACTTGGTATTTTAGATACCTGTTTTGGTGGTAGCAATCACCTGCCAGGCTTTGGAATGACCGACATAATTTCCAATGCCTTTTTTGCATACTTGAAGACTTTTACTTGGAACAAGTAAAATAAAAATGATAGAAGAAAGTTTTGCAGCCTTTGTGCTGTACATCTGTTGAGTTTAATGATGCTGTTGCATGTGTCATGATGGTATTGTTAGAATACTTTGAGTAATATGCTGTGAAAATCTTTTTAGTTTATCACTAGGAAAACTGTCTAAATAGAGTATCTGTACACACTAAGAGATTATAATAGATAATCTGTAAGATAGAAAGGATAATTGATTAAATATTACCTTGCATTCATAGGGATTTATTTTCCAGTGCTGCTTCTATGTCCACTGAGTATCTTAACCCAACAAAGAAAATTAGAATGATTGCAATTTTTTACTTATTTTTTTCTCTGTATTATGGGAATAATAATAGTACACATCATTTCAGTGTTATTTTGGAGTTTTGGGATGTAAATACATTTGTGTTTAAAAGAATTTCTGGCACAGGATACATGCTGTATAATTATTATCTATTTTCCACCTTCCTCCTCTTTTCCTTCTCTTCCATCCCTTTACTTTGCCTGCCCCTACTTCTTCCCCTGCTGTAACTTACTCTTCTTTTTTTGTCCCTTTCCTTTTCATGGACAGAGTTGATGGTTCATTTTAAACTACCAGCCAAAACAAAACAAAACAAAAAACCCCAAAACAACAAAAAAAATAAACTACCAGGCTTTTCCTTCTTCACAAGTAGAGTATTGAGAAATAGTCTTTTAAAAGTGCAGATTACTTCAGTAAGTTTATAACAGATTAAGAATAACTTTAAAATATCTTTGTAAGACTTCTTTTTCCAGTGACAAGATAGACTAAACCCTGAAAATCTCTTCTGCTACAAAACATTTCTTAGCACTGAATGAAATACAACTTTTTAAAAAATGTCTAGCTGAGATATATATACATATGTATTTTTAAATAAATGATTTTTGCATATACTATTATAAATGAGATCAGATTTATTTTTCCTTTTTTTGTACTGATCTCCTGTGCTTTTCGTATCAGATTATGCTAGCCTCTTAAAAAGAACTGAGGCGTGTTTCTTCTTTCTCTATTCTTTGGAATAGATTGTGTGAAGAAGGGTGACCTAGGCCTGTGTGGCCTAGAAAATATACCTGATAGACTTTCTGAACTCAGTGGTGTTTTTTACAGGAAGATTTTTGGCAATGAGTTCAATTTCTTTTGGCTTCCCTGATGGCTCAGAAGGTAAAGCTTCTGCCTGCAATGAGGGAGACGTGGGTTCGATCCCTGGGTTGGGAAGATCCCCTGGAGAAGGAAATGGCAACCCACTCTAGTATTCTTGCCTGGAGAATCCCATGGACAGAGGAGCTTGGTGGGCTACAGTCTATGGGGTCACAAAGAATTGGACACGACTGAGTGACTTCACTTTCACTTTCGATTTCTTTCCTAGTTGCAGGTTCTATTTAATTTTTCCAATTCTTCTTTGTTCCATTTTTATAATTGATATAGTTTTGGAAACTGTTTAATTTGACTTTCCAAATATATTGGCATAAAGTTGTGTATAATGTCTTCTTGTACTTTTGCATATATTTGTATACATTTAATACTGTTTCTATCATCTCATTTAAAACTTGATTAATTAATAAAAACGTCGATAATTCTTTGAAGACCCAGCTTTCAATTTTATAGTTTCTTCTTGTCTATTTAGTTCTTAGTGTCTTTATGTTTTAAGAGTATTGATTGATTTTCTATATTAATATATTTTTTAAAGTTATTTTAAAATTACTTAAACTTTTCCTCTTTTAGAGAGTTTTTATAAACTTTATTTTTTGCACGTATCTGTACATAAATATTCAATAAATGTTTTCTAAGTGAAGATAAGTTGATGTGTAGTTTGTGTCAGAGTGTTCTAGATGATTTAGTTAAATTATATGCTTTGGGATTCTTGTGTATTAGAGTTAGACCTAAAGACCCTACCAGCCTGTAAAATGATGATGATAATAAAATAGCTTCAAATATATAAATAGAAGGCATTTAATTCTCATGCTAATCTTATGCCATGTAGTATTATTGCTACCATTTTACTGATGAGGGTAATTGAGTCATAGAAAAAGTAACTTGCCCAAAACTATGGCCTGAAAATAGCAGAGCTGGATTCGACCAGGAGTCTGTGTACTTAATCATTATACTTTAACTTTTATATCCCATTGAAAAATATCATTCGTTATTGTTTTACCTCTGTTTACATCCTTCCAAGAACCCACACTGCCTTCTGTATAATGTTTAAATAAATATTTTAAATGGCATTCTTAGCTCTTCATGGCCATATCCCAGCCTGCTCTACTCCAGCATATCACATATCAACCCTGTTCTCTGTCTCCAGTTACTAACAATTTTCCAAAGGCACCATGCTATTTCATGCTTCCAGGTTTTTTGTATTATATTCTGCCTTCTGGCTGGAACGTGTCTTCCTTCTGGCCGGAACGTGTCTTCCTTCTTTTTCTTTGTTGACTGACTCCTATATGTCCTTAGAAACGATAACTGTTTCTGAAAGCTTCCATAACTGCTCATGAAATAGTCGTCTCTTAGCGCTTTCCTAAATTTTCCCTCCCTTAATGTGGGCTTTCCTTGTGGCTCGGCTGGTAAAGAATCCACCTGCAGTGCGGGAGACCTGGGTTCGATTTCCTGGGGTGGGAAGACCCCCTGGAGAAGGGAAAGGCTACCTGCTCTACTATTCTGGCCTGAAAAATTCCATGGACTGTATAGTCCTTGGGGTTGCAAAGAGTCAGACAGGACTGAGTGGCTTTCACTTTCACTTTCCTCCCTTAATGTACCACTTTAGGGACTTTCCTGGTGGTTCAGTGGTTAAGACTTTCTTCAGCTGCAGGGGACATGAACTAAGATTTCGTATGCATGCAGTCAAAATACTTTTTTAAATGTACCAGTTTAAAGCACTTATTTCACTATGCTTTAATAAATGATTTTCTTCTCAACTTGACTAACTTCTTGAGGGTAAAAGATTGTGTTCTGCACATATCTTTGTCCCCATGGCCTGGTAAAAATTACCTGGCAACAGGAGATATTCAGTAAATGTTTGTTGAAAGAGTGAATGATTGCTATTTTATAACTTGTTTTACAGACCGCCCCCCCGCCATAAGAGGGTTTGCTTACTGCAGTGTCTTGTTGAACTTTTATTTTGTTTTGTACATTTTTTGGGTGTTTTCTAGTAGACGTGAATTTCATTGACTATAAACTCATTCACATGTAACTTGTGACATTCTCACTGTAGGACTATGAATTATTTTGTTAGTGACATTAATGAAAAGACATTTATATACCAATAAGAAGTTGCTATATTGGAATGAGCCACTTAATGGGTTTCTTAAGATATCTTTAAGCACGTAATATTTTTGCTTATTTATTTGTAAAATAAAATAGGTTCCTTAATAGTATGTAACTTAAAAACAGTTCTTTTTAGCTACTCAGTTGTAAATGGTCTTTGGTGAAAAAATTAACTCATTATAAGTATGTGTTAAGAAGAATGCCTTGGAACTTCCCTGGCAGTCCAGTGGTTAAGACTCCACGCTTTCAATGAAGGGGAAGCAGATTCTGTCCCTGGTCAGGGAACTAAGATCCTGCATACCGTACAGTGTGACCAAAAAACAAAAAGAGAATGCCTACTTTAGCTGGTATAATTCTTTGTTTTAATATTTTTACTCTTGGCAATATTTAAGTTGAAATATTGAATGAAAATATACCTCATTAAACTTGAAGTTACTGGCCATTATTTTGTGACTACATTTCATTTATGTACTATCTTGACATTGTTTATAGAAGTACTAATTTTATGAAAGTTCATAGGATTATTCACTGCCAAATTCAAAAGAAAGAAAGAATGAAAAGCAACCATATAGAACAAGTAAATCTCTTGAAGGGGAAAAAAACCTCTTTTTGAAACATACAAAATATATTAATGATTTGTATATCCTTATTTTCTTTTAATTGTATAGGAAATTTAATTGTTTAATTTGGGAGGAAATATTTTATCTCATGGCTTTTAAAAATATTTAACTGTTTAACAAGCATGCAGGGATAAGAAGAGAAAAATTACTTGTTTCAGTCTGGTAGGCAGTGTATCTGGGCTAGCACTATTTTGTTGCAGCTGAAATTCAAACATGAGGAAATTGCAGAAATTTACAATTCAATGTGTGTTTCATCAGGGAGAAATCCACAGATTGTTTTGACACTCAGTTAGAAATTCAGCATGAAGATGGACGTCTCATGAAATTTGCAGCTGCTGATTGAATTTATATTTCCATAAAGGCCATCAACAGTAGCAGCCTGCAGGGGAAGAGGGGGGGAGAAATGACAAAAATTGTGAGGCTAGCATTTTTCCTCAACGTTATAGTGGCAAATTACTGGTAATAAGGGTTTACACTGACCAGGATTAAAGAAAAATATGGACAGCCAGAAGGGAAGGACTTCTCAGTTTAATTGATTTTAACTAAATGTGTCTACATTTGATATCTTAGTATGTGTTTAGTCATATGTGGAAAATGTAATACGTACCTAAAAGTCATTTTATTCGTCTTTACTATTTAAACAGGAAAAATAAGGTGTTCTTAAAGTTATAGAAGGTTTTATTTTGTGGGTTATTTTCATAAGAGCCTTTCAAGATAAAAGGTAAGTATTGTAGGAACAGAGTTACAAGCTTATTTTTTATGGGATTGAAAAATCATTCCATGTTCTTGCAAGTAACATACAATTCACTTTTTGAGAATACCAACTTATTATTTTAAATATTAAAAAAAAATTTGAACAGACAGGCAGGTAACAATCACAGATAATGAGTTGCCTTTTCAAGGAGATTATTTCATTCTTACTTCAAAGTTTTTGGGTTTGTTTTTTTTTTTTGAGCAAAATTGACAAAAAGTTAATTCTTTTGTTTAATGCTTGTTTTATATGGATTTCTTATTGTACACGATTTTAAAAGATTCATGAATTGTAGGTGAACTAAACGACTTAAGAATTTGTTCATTGTTCCTGCAGAGTTCTTTGTCTCTGTCGACAGTGTGTGTTTTAACCGTAATAGGATGCCCTCAGATAGCTTTATTGGAAAATTAGTCTTTCATAACTATGTAAATATAGTATCCCTACTGTGAAAAAATGTTTTGTTTAAAATTATGTAGTCTAAATATTAAAGTGAGATTGTTACCCAGAGAATATATACGTAACTTTTAAACTTTACTTTTTTTTAACATACTAGATTATTTAAAAGAATAAGAATATAAAGAATAAGATTATAGAAGCTTATTTCATTTGTTTTATTATATTCAATTATATTTGAGAACATCTACTATACCTATGTCATAAACTATTTTAATTTGAGAAGAACAGTATACATTTTTGGCATATGTACTTAGAATATGCACATGGACATTTTTCAGAGCTTCAGAATTTGCTTTAGGTGTTAAAAGAGCATCTTCAGATTACGTAACAAGAGTTTGCTTACTCTGCTAAGAGTTTATGAAGGCTTGCTTTTTTCAACATCCTTGCTACTATTTTACTCTTCTATGTTAATATCAGAATCTGCCATTTAAATACATTTTTACTTCTTATGCATTATTACTTTACGAACCAAAGCAATACTATTTTATGAGAGAAGTACCACTGTGTCCAGCATAGATTTTGCAGGTGTACGGAACAATACTTTTCTCATTTGTGCATTTTCTTGCTAGTATTACTCAGGAATATACACTCGTCGGTCAGTCATTCAATCTAGACTTGGCCCTCTTTCTTCTTCTCTCTCCCTGTCTGCCCATTAGAGAATTTGCGGTATGTAACATTCCAAAATATATGAGCCTAAGTAATTTAATTTACGGCTCATTAAAAGTCACCTTTTTCTTTGTTTTAAGTTGCTTTCAGTTCCATCATGAAATCAAATCAGTATCTTCATTTGCTGTTTTAGCTTCTTGCTTCTGCTGATGTGTATTTTTAATTTTTAGTCCATGAGATATAATTTATTTTCTCTTTATGCAGCAAACATTTATTATTGGTATCTATGTATCAGAAATGATTTTAGGTGCTTGCAATATAGTAGTAAACAACACAAAGCCCCCTTTCTACCTTCACAGAGTTTGCATTTTCTTGGGAAACAGACAGTAAATAAATGAATATGTACTATAATGCTACTCAGGTATATGAATAACTATAAAGCAAGATAAGAGGCTAAAATGAGACAGTGAGGATGTGGTGACTAAATAGGAAGTTCTGGAAGGATCTTTTGGAGGGTGTCTCATTTGTGAAGAAACCTGAGTGAAGTGAGGGAATGTGTAATACTTTGGAGTTCTACGTATTTTCCTTTTACTTTGTACAGTGTGAACATTTCTCCAGATTTTGCTGTATGAGTGGTTCTCTCACTCATCCCCATCCTCTAGTCACACTTGATACTAGTAGTCTAAAATTATGCTTCCACAGCTCCCATAGCTTTTCCATGCTTATACATTGTATATATTTATATATAGATATGTACAAATAAGGTTTTTGGAAGGGGGATTTTTTTTTTTTTTTAATAAAAGTGGAATCATTATATTTACCTTCCCTGGCGCTTGTGTTTCTTACTCAGTAGTAAAGCATGACCATGATTTAGAAGCTACAGATCAAAAGCAATTCTTTTCTAAAAATTAATTAATTAATTTTTTACTGTGTTTGGTGTTTGTTGCTGCACTCAAGCTTTCTCTAGTTGCAGCGAATGGAGGGCTTCTAGTTGCAGTACATGGGCTTAGTTATCCCACAGCATATGGAATCTTCTAGATCCTGTGTCCCCTGCATTGGCAGGTGGATTCTTAACCACTGGACCACCAGGGAAGTTCAACTCTTTTTGAAATTTTTATTTTTATAATATTGGTATGCCACAGTTTATTTAACCTTTCATTAATACACTAATGGATATTTCAGTTGCTTGCAGGTTTTTTTTTTTTTTTGGCTACTATTGAAAATGTTTCAGTAAACACCCTATGAAATATCCTTTTCTACTCATGCTTTTACATCTGTAAGATAAATTCCCAGAGTGAGCATTGCAGAACCAAAGATATCTCCAATTTTTATTAATAAATATTACCATAGTACCTTCCAGAAAAGTCTGAGCAATTCACATCCCTCACAGCAGTGTGAGTGAGTGTCCGTTTCCTCTACAGCCTTACTAGCGTTAGGTGACTTTTGTATTATGTTTCATTTATTGCCTCTGACTATTGTAACTCATCAGTCATCTGTCTCCCTGATGCTCAGCTTGCGTGTACCCTGGACATGCCCTTTGAAATAACGAGACAGTGTGCCCTTATGGAACTATCCAGGGTTTTAACATGTTTAAGTTACATTCTTCACCAAGTCTGACCCTCAGCACTTCAGTAACACAATGCCTGGCACATTGTAGGTGAGTGGTATGGATGAATACTTGCTTTCAAAACCAAATGAATGAGATCTTTGATTGCCATGCCTGTTGGATTATCTGCACCATTGACTTCTCTTTGTCAGTGCACGTAAGAGTTCACTACGTTTAGAGGTTGTTACCTGAAAGATCAAACATATTCTTTCCTTTACACTATTTTTCTCTGGGGTTTAAGCAAGCATTTTCCCTATGTTGCATATTGCTATGATCAAGACATAGATCTATTTGTCAGATTGTTGCTTGGCTCCTATTCATTTTTTTCTGGCTCTGAAATTGCATACACAGTCTAGGCCTGTCGTCTATAATTTTTTTAAAGTGATATTGTGAGCATTTTACTGGGCAAGTGTCTTCACTTGAGTATGAGATGTGCACCAGTAAACAGGGGTCAGGTAAGGGGGAAAGCTGTTCGTCATTTGCCAAGCAGTTTGTTACAACCAGATAAAAGTGTATTCTCATTTTCAGATTTAAAGTATAAACAAGGTACATATCTAGTCTCAACCAGTCTCTTCATTTTAGAATCTTAATGTTGAAATGTCCCTTTGCTGTCAGCTAGCTCAGTCTTCTTTTCACAGCGACCCATTCCAGAAGGTTATGTTTATAGTATATTTCAGTTTCTGCCTTTAGTTATTCTTTAACTGGGAGCTGTGACAATCCAGCAAGAGCCTGGGTAACTGTAGACTGCATTAGCAACTGGATCTTAGAGAAAAGGGAAAGTGAAATCCTGATGAAGCTCTGATTGAGATCATGTCTTTAAATGGTGGGTCTAAAAGATTATTCAGTTGCTTACAAGTGTAAGGATCCTGATGGTATTTCAAGTTTTTTTTTTTTTAACATTGGATAAGCATGGAGGTCTTTGGAGTAGATTTTAGTAAGAGGGCATATAGGTATCTTAGGGGATATGCTGTACTGTCTTTTATGGGTAGTTAGGGAGAGCATATTGGTTAATCCAAGAGACTTCTGAAAAATAGTTTTGAGAATATAGGCAGAATGGGAAAGACAAGTAGGGAAACTGAACAATTCTTTAAGTTAAGTCTGGAGTTGCCTTATACAAAGTAGCCAGTTCTGCTTTGCCTTCCTGTTCTGGGTTTTCTCTCTCCCTATTTTATTCATTTTTACCATTTAAATGTGATCAGAGTATGTATATATTGCTCTTCTACTATTTGTTAGAGATGCATGGTGTAGTTCAGAAATTGAGACTTGGAATAAACTCTTTCAAGCTCCACTGTCACCAGCAGACCTGAGCTCTAAGATCCTTTACTGAATCTTACTATTTAGTTTGGACCACTTTTCTTGTGACATATCAACTTCTTAATTCAGATTTTTTTATGTGTAGAATTGTTGATTGTGTTTTCTAATTAGCTTTTTGCATTAACTGTTTTCTTAGCGTTTTTAAAATGTGAAGTGTTTTCAATCTATTAAAAGATTAATAAATCTAAATTCACAAGTAAGATAGGTTATATAATATCTAAATATTTAAGTTTCCTCTGTTTTCCTCTCCCTTCCTTCCTCTTTTTCTTTTTTTCTTTAATATTTGAAAGCATATTGAAGTTTACTTCTAAATCTCCAGACAGCTAATGAGGTTTTTTTATAGCAGAAGATCAAGTTGTTTATGTAATGTAACCTTTCTATTTTATTTTTGACTAGAACATTGAGATTTTTCCTGAGCCTCCTTTGACCAAACACCCATTTCTTCTATTATCATTATAGTGTTCTTTGCCTTTGGTATCCCATTTCTCTGCCTCCTTAGCTCTTTTTCCTGGCTGCCCTATCACTGTCATCTCTTCTTGTTAGTTCCTTTGACTTCTTTTAAACTTAGTTTTGTATAGACCCTTTTATAGTATCCATCATGTTTATCAACCATTTCCATTCATGTGAGAGTCATGGATATAGGTGGCAAGTTCTGTATCTCTCAGCAACCATCAAATAACCATTATACTTTCACCCAGATAACTTCTAAGAAACTGGTTTATATAGAGTTTTTTTGAAACTTAGTTATACACTATATGAAGATAGCAGGGGAGGCTGGAAGATGACGGCGTGCCTGTGCCTAATAGGTGCATACTAACTGTCTTTGCTGCGGTTGGTTTAATCCAGCTACATGAATGTTTATTGTGAACAGTGTGCCTGTACTTTTCTAGGCACAGGATTTGGATTGAGAGATGAATAAGTCATGATTTCTTCCCTCAACTGAATCATAACCCACAACTCATTGCAGACTATAGCCTGTATTCAGTTTTATATTTTCAAAACAAATCCATCACCTATTCTCAGTATTATGAGACTAAGAAGTATTTTTTAAAACAGCCAAACAATCTGTATACCATCTGTATCAGTTAGGATTCAGATAAGAAACAGATGGTACATTCAAATTAGATAATAAAAGGACTGTATAAAGGTGTGGGCAGGGTTTAGGAGGGAAACCACAGGGTGTAGGAAACCACAAGTGTAATACTGGAGTGTTAACAGCAGGGTGTCCCTTCCATTTTCAAGCCAGACTCCATGGACTGTAGCCCACCAAGCTCCTCTATCCATGGGGTTCTCCAGGCAAGAATACTGGAGTGGGCAGCCATTCCCTTCTCCAGGGAATCTTCCCCACCAAGGGTGAAAGGGTGAGGAGAAGTGGTTTCTTGGACCTGGGGTTGTGATCTTGAGCTAAGGGAAACAGCCAGCGCATTTGACCTTGCAGGGGGTGAGCCAGCAAAATAAATTCTCTGACCTCATTCTCCTCCTCCCCTCCAGCCTCTCATTGTTGTTTAGCCACTAAGTCACGTCCAACTCTTTAGAGACCCCATGGACTGTAGCCCGCCAGGCTCCTCTCTCCATGAGATTTCCCAGACAAGAATACTGGAGTGGGTTGCCATTTCCTTCGCCAAGGGATCTTCCTGATCCAGGGATCAAACCTGTGACTCCTACATCACAGGTGGATTCTTTACCACTGAGCCACCAGGGAAGCCCGAGTCTCATTGATATTGTCTAATATCCGAATCTCAGTAGAAGTCAAAGAGCAAGGGAGCCTTTGATGTAATCCATACTGGTCAACCTTCTAGGGCAAAGGGCAGAATATAGTGAGTGTGAAGGGCAAAGGGCAGAATATAGTGAGTGCTCAGAATATAGTGAGTGTGAAGTCTGGTTGAAGGTGGAAATTCATATAGAAGTCAGTGAGAGGTAAGTTTAGAAATAGTTTGAGGTCAGATGTTAGAGAGTCATAAAGAGCAAACTAAGGAGTTTGTGCTTAAACTACCATAGTGTTCTAGGAGAGATGGCAAGGTATTGTGTGGTAAAAGAGTTATACAATGAAATAAATTTGGGGAATGTATACTCTCCCACCCTCAGATATATGTAATATGTCTTTAGTACATCAAAAGCAGAAACCACTTTTGCAGCTAAGCTTCATGTGGCTAAAAAAGTCTTTTTTTAAAAAAAACTGAAACAGGTTAAAATCTTGTGAAACCCTGGTATTCTATAAAACATGTTTTGAGAAATGCTTCTGTATAGGTAATGGTAAGCCTTGGGATAGGTCTGAAAGAGCTATGACATGATTAAAGGGGGAATTGAGGGAGATTACTCTGGCAGTATGGATTTGGGTGCACATGATTATTTAGGAAGCTATTGCTACTGCAATAGTACAGGCAAACGGTGCCAATCTGAAGTAATGGGTGGTAGTAGTCTGTAAAAGATGCATACTTGTGAGGGGCATTTAGGGGAAAGAAATGATAACATGACTTTGACTGAATATGGGTGAATTAAAAATAGGGAGGGAAAGTCAGAGACAAGTAGAGGTCAGTAACGTCGCAAACTATGACTTTCAGGCCCAATCTTCTAGTTCTTTGTGTTTCGAAAAAGAAAAGAGTGAAAGTGCACAAAGGTCAGCATCAGGCCTGTTCTGAAATAAGTTTAAAAGAGTGTGTCTTGGGAGTAATGGTCATCATCACCACGGCATACAAACTTAACTGTGATTTAGGACTAAAGGAGCAGAGTTCTGACCAAACCAGGTTGCTGGACCGTTGGGATTATACATATAGAGCCCACACAAACTGTATACCTATTAGTTGTACCTGTAAATGTAGGATTTTTGTTAAACCTCTCCCCACACAATTTTTGGCAGAGAACTAGTCTAGAGTAAGAGCCAACTCTATCTTGTTTATTTGAGGTTTTATTAACAGTAATAACCTAAGAATGTTGGTAGTTTTTGTAGCACGTTTTTTAACACCTTTTGAACCACAATCATGTTAGCAACCATCTGCTGGCCTAATGTTTAAAGGCACATACTAAGGAAACCAGTGTTGGACAAAGAGAGAAATACTATATAAATCTTTTAAAAATTACTTATTATTAAGTCATAATCATTCAAAAAAGAGGAAAAACCCAGCAACAACTCTAACATTTTCAGGAGTCATATTTCTTAATTGATGCTTTTATTCTGGCTGTAACTTTCTTTTCATTTTATACGCTTACTGTCATTTGCCCATTTCTCTTCTGTGCTTGAGTGCATTTCCCTTTATCTTCTTCTATTGTATTTTTATTTATAGAAGACAAAGTACAATGTGATGCTTCTTATTACTTGCTAAATTACTTGTTTACATGCTAAATCCCTATTTTAATATAGTTTTGGGATAAATTTACTGAAAATATTCAGTGCTTATATTTTCAGTTTTGAATTTATTCATATTGTGACAGTAATTGGTAGAAAACTGTTTCTCACAGCTGACAGGCCAAAAAAAAAAAAAAGCTTGGGGACAAAGCTAGCACATGCCAGAGTGCTGAGGACCCATCAGATATTTAAAGAAGTGGCATTTGTACTTGCATTATTTAAGCTACTGTTGAAAAGGGGGGTGGGAAGAGACCATATTTGTAGCAAGTGTACTATAGAATTCATTTTCTAAAGTATCATGTTTTTGAAGAGGTATAACATCTATCAGGCATTTTATAAAGCACGCAAAACAAATAGATAATAGTTCTCAAAAAGAGCTAGAAATCATGAATGTTGTTGTGACATAAACCTTTTTTTAATCCCAAAATTCAAAGAAATATATTTACCTCCTAGAAAACAGTAATTAAGCCCAAGTTTCAAACTGAATGTGCATGAATAATTTTGTCATTTTTTTACCACAGAAATACTTTTTAGTAAACAGTACAAGTAAAGAAATAATTATATTTAACCTCTGTTTTGCCAATTAACTTAGATGTTAATTGTCAAACATCTAACAAACATGAAAAAAAAAGAAAGCTACAGCCAGAATAAAAGCATCAATTAAGAAATATGACTCTTGAAAACAATGTTAGAGTTGTTGCTGGGTTTTTCCTCTTTTTTGAATGATTATGACCTAATTGTGGTTTGGGGGACTTTTCATAGGCCTAAGAATTCCTCAAGAGATGGGATAGCTGGTTCTTTTGTTTCAATGATTATGCCTATATTTCTATTCTTTCTGGCAAGTATGAATAATTACATTCAATAAAAATCAAACAGCATCTTACTTATGGCTCATCAAAGAGAAAAACAACCTTGCCCTTAATTCTATGAAATACATGGTGCTACAGGTAACAACAGATAGAAGTGTCATCTCTACTTTATTTTGTCATTTTTCATACTATATGATGAAATTTTGAAGGGTCATTGATATAGATCAAAATACAATAACTCTTTTGGACTTTGAGGATACTGTATTAAATCATCTCAGATCCATTGTTGAAATGAAGATTTGCACAACCCCCTGGTGGCTCATTTTCATAATGTTCATGGGGTTCTCGAGGCAAGGATACTGAAGTGGTTTGCCATTCCCTTCTCCAGTGATTCATGTTTTGTGAGAACTCCACCATGACGCATTTGGAAAATACCCTGATGCTTAGAAGGATTGAGGGCAGGAGGAGAAGAGAGTGACAGAGGATGAGATGGTTGGATGGCATCACTGACTCAAAGGACATGAGTTTGAGCAAACTCTGGGAGATAGTGAAGCCTGGCGTGCTGCAGTCCATGGAGTTGCAAAGAGTCAGATACACTTGGCGACTGAACAACAACTGGTGGCTCAATTGTAAAGAATCTGCCTGCAATTCAGAAGACTGATTACAGTGTAGGAAACACAGGTTCAATCATTGGGTCAAGAAGGATTCCTTTCCTGTGAAGGAAATGGCAACCCACTCCAGTATTCTTGCCTGGGAAATCCCATGGACAGAGGAGCCTGGCTGTCTACAGCCCATGGGGTCACAAGAGTTGGACACAACTCAGTGACTAAACCACCACCACCACCAACTGAACATGTTAAAAAAGTTTAAGTAGTGGTGAAACTGTCCTCTTTCCCTGGCCTCAACCAAGAGCAAATTGTAAAACACTTTAACCTGAAGTTTACACAGTCTGATAAGTCTTTTTTTTTTTTTCCTTTTTTTCCTCATACACAGTTAATGTAATGGGTTGAATAGTATCCCCCAGAAGTTCTTATCTGCCCAAAATAAGGTCTTTGCATATGTAATTTGTTGAAGTGGGGTCCGACTAGAGTGAGCCCTAAATCCAATGACTAGAGTCTTACAAGAAGAGAAGAGAGCACAGAGAGAAGAATGTCTTGTGAAGATGGAGGCAGAGACTGGAGTGATGCAGCTACAAGCCCAGAAATGTCATGGAATGCCAGTACCACTAGAAGAGGCAATGATGACATCTTCCCTAGCATCTCCAGAGGGAGCCTGACTCTGCCTGCACCTTGATTTTGGACTTCTAGCCTACAGAACTCTGAGAGAATAGATTTCTACGTTTTTAATGTGTATTGATTTACTTTTGGCTGCGTTGAGTGTTAACTGCAGCACGTGGAATCTTCGTTGCAGCACACGGACTTAGTTGCCCTTGTGGCATGTGAGATCTTAGCTTCCGGAGCAGAGATTGAACCTGCATCCCCTGCATTGATAGGTGGATTCTTAACTACTGGACCACCAGGGAAGTTCCATTTCTCTTGTTTTAAACTACCCAGTTTGTGGTATTTTGTTATGGCAACCCTAGGAGACCAAGACAGTGTTCCTAACCATTCTCCTAAGAACATGTGTTTTACTACTTACTTGTACATGTTTGTCTTATGTGCTGTACTGTGAGGTCCTTAAGGGTGAAACCATGTTATACTCATCCACAGTATGCACATGATTCAATGTCCCCCAAATAGTTATCACATAAGTGTGTGGACACTTATTTTTTAAGGTTCCCAAATGTATTCTTCATGAATAAACGTGTTAGTTTTAAATTAGATTTGCATATTCGAGGAAGACAAGAGTATAAATAATCATAAGGATATTCTATATGGAAAAGGTTGGAGATAATTACCAGGCACAGGTTTCTATAGTTAGCAAAGGTATGCTAGCTGTTACTACCACTTTTAGATCCCATTCATATGAAAGATAAGATCTGAAGTGAATTTTAAAGTAAATGAAATTTCTAAAGAGCTGTCAATCTGAATTTTCCAGAGAATATTCAGATTGTCACAATTTTGCTCTAACATTATAGAGCACAACTGAAAATAAATGATTGCTTAACTATCAAAACTTCGTCCAAAGTACAGATCACTTATAAAGATTAACATTTTAGTAAAAAGACTAAAATATGTAATTTAAAGTCATGGTATTTTATGAAGAACTGATATTCCAAAATAACATACAAGCGGATATATAAAAATTTTTAATTTTTACTCTTAAAGGATTGGCTTATAGCCTGAATTTCTAAGAAATGAAAAAAAGGTCAGTAAATAATATTCTTGTGTCTCAGTTTAAATTTATTCTCCATTTGCTAGTATCATTTTTTGGTTTCTCTTTGATTACGAGTAGTTTTAAATTGTCCCTTTGAGTGTTTTTTACCCAGTAGTTGAAAGACTGCTAGTAGAGGCACTAATGACTCTTCTGGGTGCTTGTAGGTTGTTTTAACCTGTCTCAGGTTTTGGGTTTTTTTCCCATGAATTTTAACATACAGGAATTCCTAGTCTTTGTATATTGAATTCTCACCCTTATAGAGACTGTAAGTTTAAGAAATACTAATTTAATTCACTACAGGAAATGGATCAGTACTAGAAAAAAACAAAGAATGCCAATTTTAAAAATTGGCAAATACTTAAATGTATATGCTTTTAGCTACATAAACTAATAAATTATGAATTATAAGCAAAATTTAGTTTATCCAACCAGGTAAATATAAACATCTCTTGTAATGGTTAAATCTTTATATATAAATCTGTGGATGGACACTCAAGTTATCTTCTACTAATAAGAAAAGGATCACTGATTTTAGTTAGTAGAGGGTATCTTTTTAGATGTTTGTTCATTATGTTTTCTAGAGGAAAGAGATGGTTTTAAGGGCCACTTGGTAATTATCTTCTTTCTGCTTTTCAATGATGTTTTCACATTCCATAGATCAAAATAAAAATCTCTGTGGTATCCTTCTTAAACTCTGACAGTTTCTCTGACATATCTTGTGACTGGATCATATGGGTAAAATTATCCATAATAATCTCAAATTAAAAATCTAGATATGAGCAAGTAGATTTGTAACTAATATGCTGGAATATATTTTTAGAAATATATTTGTACTTTTGGACTTACTACTGTTACTCTAATACCCCAATGAGCCCAGTAACCTTGATGGTACTGTATTAACCATATAAGATTTTTACCTTTTGTTCAAAATTTGTTGTTGTGCATGCCTTCGAGCTCTGTCATGTCTGACTCTTTACGACCCTTTGGACTGTAGTCCTCTAGGCTCCTCTGTCTATGAGATTATCCCATCTAGAATGCTGGAATGGGTTGCCATTTCCTCTTCCAGGGGGTCTTCCCTATCCAGGGATCAGACCTACATCTCTTACAGCTCCTGCATTGGCAGGTGGATTCTTTTACCACTGAGCTACGTGGGAAGTCCTTGAAATTTGTTGGTCTTTGATAAAGGAATCATTCTATGATTGTAATTTAAATTCCTCTTTAACTCAAGTGCTTATCATTAGCAAGCCAGTACCATAAATGATAGTATATATATGCAGTGGATGCAGCTGTAAAAAATAACGAGGGGATGCTTTGTGTACTAATATTTTGTATAAAAAATTCCAATAGATATTACTTAATAAAATGGAAAATTGCAGAAATTTTGTAGAGTTAGCTATTTTTTTGTGGAAAAGCAAAAGGGGTAAAATTATCTGTGTTATATATGTATAATATACGTGTGTGCATGCGCGCACATGCGTGTGTGTTAGTCGCTCAGTTCGAGTCCGACTCTTTGTGACCCCATGGACTCTAGCCCACCAGGCTCTGTCCATGGAATTCTCCAGGCAAGAATACTCGAGTGGGTTGCCATTTCCTTCTCCAGGGGATCTTCCCAACCCAGGGATTGAACCTGAGTCTCCTACATTTCAGGCAGATTCTTTACTGTCTGAGCCATTGGGGAAGATGTATAACTTATGTATATATATATATTAATATATGTGTTGACTTTTATGTTGACTTTTGTGTGCACGAAAATAATTTCTAGAAGGATGAACTAATAAAAGGAAGTTGCCAGCTATGTGTATGTGCAGAGATGAGCACTCAGCAAATAGGACTTATGTATAGTATATAACCTTTCTTTCTTATATTTGATCATTTTTTCTGTGTACCCCATCCCAATTCTGTGTATTCAATGGAAATAATCATCTTTGGGACCTCAATGTTGGTAGTAAATCCAATGTAACCCTACCAAAAGCAATTTATATATAGAAGGATATATCTTCTCTGTAGATAGTCTTTTAGAGAAGGATGTGTTAACCTAAGTAAGAAATAATTCTCCAAATTAAGTAGTGTCCATCTGCAGGAATTGTTACAAGTTGTTTGTACTTTGGGAGAAGGCAATGGCAACCCACTCCAGTACTCTTGCCTGGAAAATCCCATGGACGGAGGAGCCTGGTGGGCTGCAGTCCATGGGGTCACAAAGAGTCAGACACGACTGAGCAACTTCACTTTCACTTTTCACTTTCATGCATTGGAGAAGGAAATGGCAACCCACTCCAGTGTACTTGCCTGGAGAATCCCGGGGAAGGTGGAGCCTGGTGGGCTGCCGTCTGTGGGATCGCACAGAGTCGGGCATGACTGAAGCGACTTAGCAGCAGCAGTTTGTACTTTGGATGTCAGCGTTTTGTTCTTATATTTTTACCTTTTTTTTCTAATTATGAAAGTAATAAAAAAAAAAGTAATGCAAACATGAGAAGTTTACCATAGTCCTTCCTCAACCCGTTGAAATAACTACATTCAGTTTTCAGTTGGTTAAACATCCAGTTTTTTCCTTGGTCTTTTGACTTTGTTTAATAGTACTTTTTTTTTTTTTGCTCCCTAGAAGTTTTTTTAGAAAGAAAAATATATAGCACTTTTCTTAAAAGTTTCTGAGTTATTTATCATTTATAGAAAGGCCTTTCCAAATTCAATAATATATAATAATTGTAAGGGATCAATCCAATAAGATATAATAATTGTAAGTACATATGCACTAACATAGGACCATTTAATACATAATACAAAGATTAAATAATATAGAGAAAGTGACAAATATAAAGGGAGGAAGGGAAAAGTTGTTTCTTTGAAAAGATAAATTGATAAACCTTGAGCCAGACTCATAGTAATAGTAGGAGATTTTAACACCCTGTTTACATCAATAGGTTATCCAAAAAGAAAATCAATATGGAAATATTGGCTTTAAATGACACATTAGCTCAGATAGACTTAATAGATATATAGAGAACATTTCATCCAAAAGAAGCTGAATATACATGTTTTTTTCCAGATGTGCACACTGAGAAATGAACAAGCTAGTCCACAAAACAAAACTCAGTAAATTTAAGACTGAAATCATATCAGGTATCTTTTCCAACCACAACACTATGTCCCTGGAAATCAACTGAAAAAAAACACAAACATGTGGAGACTAAACAATATGCTACTAAACAACTGATGGATCACTGAAGAAATCGAAGGAAACATAAAAAAGTATCTAGAGATGAAGGAAAGCAAAAACACAATGATCTAAAACCTATGGGACACAGCAAAAGCAGTTCTAAGAGGGAAGTTTATACAATACAAGCTTACCTCAGGAAATGAGAAAAATCTTAAATAACCTAACTTTATACCTAAAGCCACTAGATAAAGAATAGCAAACAAAAACCAAAGTCAGTAAAAGGAAATAAAACATAAAGATCCAAGCAGAAATAAATGAAATATAACAATACAAAAGATCAGTGAAACTAAAAGCTGGCTCTTTGACAAGATACACAAATCTGATAAACCTTTAGTCAGATTCATTAATAAAAGAGAGAGGGTCCAAATCAATAAAATTGAAATAAAAGACAGGAAGTTTCAAATAATACCACAGAAATACAGAGAATCATAACAGATTACTGTGAATAATTATGCATAATAAAATAGACAATTTATAAGTGGATAAATTTTTAGAAACATATACTATTCCAAGACTGAACCAGAAAGAAAATATGAACTGACCAAGTATCAGTAACGAAACTGAATCAATAATTTTAAAAATCTCCAACCAAACAAAAGTCCAGGACTCAGAGCATGTGAAAGTTTGCATAATCCCTTCAAGAGTGGAGTCTGTGCTTCCTGCAGCTTTCCAGCTCTCCTGTACACAAGCCCCATTGGCCTTCAAAGCCAGATGTTTGGGGGCTCATCTTCCTAATGCAAGACCCCCAGGCAAGGGAGTCCAATATGGGCTCAGACCCTTTGCCCCTTGAGGAGAACCTCTACATTTGTGATAATTCTCCCATTTGTATGTTGCCTACCAAAGTGTGTGGGAGTGTACTCCCATATCTCTACCCCTCCTTCCTGTTTCTTTGTGGTTCCTTCTTTATGTATTTAGTTGTTGACAGTCTTTTCTGCTAGTTTTCAGGTTGTTCTCATAAGTCATTGCTCTGTAAATAGTTGCAATTTTGATATGTTTGTTTAGAGGAATTGAGCTCAGGGTCTTCCTTCTCCATCTTGGCCACCTTACCTTTGATCTTCCTACCAACTTTTCTGAAATGCTTCTTTGATCCTGAAGTCACTAGACTCTGCAGGGCTCCAGGCAAATTTGAACTTCAGTATGTCAGAATTTCCCCTTGCCTACTACTCCCCTTCAACAGCAAAATAAGTTCAGTATAAAAAACTCTTTATTTGGTTTGTAGTATGATTTTTAAACTATAATCAGCCAACAGAATAATTTATAATAACAATAATAGCTAATACATCTAATACTAAGTGCCAAGTACTATTCTTAGTGCTTTATATACAGGCACTAAATTATCCTGTTACTGTATTTTATCTTATTTTTCCTATTTTATACTTTGGCCACCTCATGTGAAGAGTTGACTCATTGGAAAAGACTCTAATGCTGGGAGGGATTGGGGGCAGGAGGAGAAGGGGATGACAGAGGATGAGATGGCTGGATGGCATCACCGACTCGATGGACATGAGTCTGGGTGAACTCCGGGAGTTGGTGATGGACAGGCTGGTGTGCTGCGATTCATGGGGTCGCAAAGAGTCGGACACAACTGAGCGACTGAACTGAACTGAAAAGTGGGCACAGGGAATTTAAGTAATACTAAATTATATAACCTAGCAAATTACAGAGCCACATGGTCTGGCTCCCACGACTGTGCTCTTAACCAATTGCCTTGTTGTTGCTCAGTCACTAAGTCGATTCCAACTCTTTGTGACACCATGGACTGCAGCACACCAGGCTTCCCTGTCCTTCACTGTCTCCCAGAGTTTGCTCAAACTCATTTCCATGAGTTAGTGATGACATCCAACCATCTCATCCTCTGTCACCCCCCTTCTCTTGAGAGTGTGAAAATGTTAGTTGCTCAGTTGTGTCTGATTCTTTGTGACCCCATGGACTGTAGCCCACCAGGCTCCTCTGTCCATGGGATTCTCCAGCAAGAACTCACTCCCATGGAGTGAGTTGCCATTCTCTTCTCCAGGGGATCTTCCCCACCCAGGGGTCAAACCTAGGTCTCTTTCATCGCAGATAGATTCTCTACCATCAGAGCTATAAGGGAAGCCAAGGATGGGATATGAACCCAAAAGTGAAAGTTGCTCAGTTGTGTCTGACTCTTTGCGATCCTATGGACTGTAGCCTGCCAGGCTCCTCTGTCCATGGGATTCTCAAACAAGAGTACTGGCTGCTGCTGCTGCTGCTAAGTCATTTCAGTCATGTCCGACTCTGTGTGACCCCATAGACGGCAGCCCACCAGGCTCCCCGTCCCTGGGATTCTCCAGGCAAGAACACTGGAGTGGGTTTCCATTTCCTTCTCCAATGCATGAAGGTGAAAAGTGAAAGTGAAGTTGCTCAGTCGTGTCTGCCTCTTAGCAACCCCATGGACTGCAGCCCACCAGCTCCTCTGTCCATGGGATTTTCCAGGCAAGTGTACTGGAGTGGGGTGCCATTGCCTTCTCCAAGAGTACTGGAGTGGGTAGCAATTCCCTTCCCACCATGGAAGTCCCCTGCAATTCCCTTGCCTTCAGTTTTTCCCAGCATCAGGGTCTTTTCCCGTGAGTCAGCTCTTCACATCAGATGGCCAAAAGATTGGAGCTTCAACTTCAGCATCAGTCCTTCCAATGAGTATTCAGGCTTGATTTCCTTTAGGATTGACTGGTTTGATCCTGCAGTCCAAGGGACTCTCAAGAGTCTTCTCCACCTAAAGAAACAAAAGACCTATATATAGAAAACTATAAAACACTGATGAAAGATATCAAAGAGGACACTAATAGATGGAGAAATATACCATGTTCATGGATTGGAAGAATCAATATAGTGAAAATGAGTATACTACCCAAAGCAATCTATAGATTCAATGCAATCCCTATCAAGCTACCAACAGTATTTTTCACAGAACTAGAACAAATAATCTCACAATTTGTATGGAAATACAAAAAACCTCGAATAGCCAAAGCAATCTTGAGAAAGAAGAATGGAACTGGAAGAATCATCCTGCCTGACTTCAGGCTATATTGCAACGCTACTGTACCATACCAGACAGTATGGTACTGGCACAAAGACAGAAATATAGATCAATGGAACAAAATAGAAAGCCCAGAGATAAATCCACACATCTATGGACACCTTATCTTTGACAAAGGAGGCAAGAATATACAATGGAGAAAAGACAATTTCTTTAACAAGTGGTGCTGGGAAAACTGGTCAACCACTTGTAAAAGAATGAAACTAGAACACTTTCTAACACCATACACAAAAATAAACTCAAAATGGATTAAAGATCTAAATGTAAGACCAGAAACTATAAAACTCCTAGAGGAAAACATAGGCAAAACATTCTCCGACATAAATCACAGCAGGATCCTCTATAACCCACCTCCCAGAGTAATGGAAATAAAAGCAAAAATAAACAAATGGGACCTAATTAAACTTAAAAGCTTTTGCACAACGAAGGAAACTATAAGTGAGGTGAAAAGACAGCCTTCAGATGGAAGAAAATAATAGCAAATGAAGCAACTGACAAAGAATTAATCTCAAAAATATACAAGCAACTCCTGCAGCTCAATTCCAGAAAAATAAACAACCCAATCAAAAAAGTGGGCCAAAGAACTAAACAGACAGTTCTCCAGTGAAGACATACAGATGGCTAACAAACACATGAAAAGATGCTCAACATTACTCATTATCAGAGAAATGCCAATTAAAACCACAATGAGGTACCATCTCATGCAATCAGAATGGCTGCTATCCAAAAGTCTACCAACAATAAACTCTTGGAGAGGGTGTGGTGAAAAGGGAACCCTCTTACACTGTTGGTGGGAATGCAAACTAGTACAGCCACTATGGAGAACAGTGTGGAGATTCCTTAAAAAACTGGAAATAGAACTGCCATATGACTCAGCAATCCCACTGCTGGGCATACACACCTAGGAAACCAGAATTGAAAGAGATCACGCATACTCCAGTGTTCATCGCAGCACTGTTTATAATAGCCAGGACATGGAAGCAACCTAGATGTCCATCAGCAGACAAATGGAAGAAAGCTGTGGTGCATTTACACAATGGGATATTGCTGCTGCTGCTGCTAAGTCGCTTCAGTCGTGTCTGACTCTGTGCGACCCTATAGACGGCAGCCCACCAGGCTCCCCAGTCCCTGGGATTCTCTAGGCAAGAACACTGGAGTGGGTTGCCATTTCCTTCTCCAATGCATGAAAGTGAAAAGTGAAAGGGAAGTCGTTCAGTCGTATCCAACTCTTAGCAACATGATGGACTGCAGCCTACCAGGCTCCTCCGTCCATGGGATTTTCCAGGCAAGAGTACTGGAGTGGGTTGCCATTGCCTTCTCCAATGGGATATTATTCAGCCATTAAAAAGAATACATTTGAATCAGTTCTAGTGAGTTGGATGAAACTGGAGCCTATTATACAGAGTGAAGTAAGTCAGAAAGAAAAACACCAATACAGTATACTAACACATATATATGGAATTTAGAAAGATGGCAACAATAACCCTATATGCAAGACAGCAAAAGAAACACAGATGTATTGAACAGTCTTTTGCACTCTGTGGGAGAAGGTGAGGATGGGATGATCTGAGAGAATAACTTTGAAACATGTATATTATCATATGTGAAACAGATTGCTAGTCCAGGTTTGATGCATGAGACAGGGTGCTCAGGGCTGGTGCACTGGGATGATCCAGAGGGATGGGATAGGGAGAGAGGTGGAACAGGGGTTCAGGATGGGGAACACATGTACACTGATGGCTGATTCATGTGAATGTATGGCAAAAACCACTACACTATTGTAAAGTAATTAGCCTCCAATTAAAATAAATTTAAAAAAATCTTACTCAAAATTTAATGAAATAAGAGTCTTCTCCAGCACCACAATACTTGCAGTTTAAAAAAAAAAAATCTTTTATTCAGCATATGTTTTTCAGTTTAACTGGTGTCAAGGTCATATTGGTTATTTGTAGAGACCTGCAAAGTGAAACATTGCCATAAGCTTTTGAGATGAGGGTTGACCTCAGTAATTTCTGAACCAACCATGCTTTGCACTAGGTGCGAACTTCCTGTGAACCTCAGTGCTGTAACAACCACATTTTTCTCTCTGATGTTTCATGTTGTTTAAACCATGATGAGAACCTTATCTTTGTCAGCTAGGATTATAACCTGCCACAGAGCCCACAGCCTAAAAAAGGATCGACCCAACTATTCCCAGAATACTATCTCATCCCAGTTGGGTTTCCTCTGAGCTATTAAGGACAGGAAAAGTAAAAGGAGTAAAATGGAGTGTCTGGTGGTGCCGTGTTTGCCTAGGGTCAGCTTAAGTGGCATTTACGTAACGGTGTGTACTGTCACTATGGTGAAGGGAAAGTCTTTCGAGCCGTTTATCAGTGATTTTATAGTTCTCATTTCATGGAGGATGGAATAAAAGAACAAAGAAAGTTTACTTTCAAAGTGATTTATTAAACATGAAGTGAAAAAAACAAGATAAACTTGTTTATTTTCATATTCTTCCTTTTAAAATGGCATTCTTATTATTGACCCATGAATTCATTTCTCTTTCATATCACAAGTTTAAGTGTGTATCTGAAAAAGACCTAGCCAGTTCTAATATATTTTTAAACTCCTGATATGTTCTGGAGCTAACTTTGAGAATTCATTCCCTTGGATTTTTTTTTTTTCTCCCTTTATGATTTGGAGAGTTTGGAGATTATGTTTGGATGACTTTCAACTGAGGAGATATGTTTGCTTGTTTATCCATTTTAAGTAAAAAAAAAAAAACAAACAGATAAATATTCATATCATTTCTTACAGAATAACTCAGTTGTCAAATTATTTTTGTATCCCAGGGTTAGTGCTTACTCAGATTAAACTTTTTGGAAAGGAGACTGAGTTAAAAATGTGGATGCTATTTAATATGATAGGGTACCTTGAACTATTTCAAAGGCATGGACAGGTTTTGTTTTTGTATGAAGTGAAGAATGAGGCATTGGAGTTATAAGCTTAAGATTCTTGTTGGATAAATGAATTTTCCTAAGGGTAAGGGTAATGGAAATGTTTAATAATTTGCATTGAGAAGTTAATGTTACCAAAACTGTCTCCCAAGGCAGCCCTCTTCAAGCCATTATACCTGGTCTAATCACCTTATTTCTCAATGTCAGAAAAGTTGATGTTAACCCTAACACCTGAATAAGAGTTCTTCCTGTAACCTTTGTGTTTTTTCCTTGAAGACATTGTAGTGGAGAAGTATCATTCCTCATTCTTCTTTGTGATTTAGATGTTTCTCATTCTTTTGCTAGAAGCAATGAGGCAGTGCAAAATATCATCTTTGAGACTGTAAGGACGTCAAAGTCTGACTAGAGTGGATTAAGATGGGTGATTTGGGAGAGGAGTGGTGGCAGAAGAACATTCACAATCGGATCTGCTTTTTCAGGCTTTGTCGGTTGCATGTCAAAGTTGCTTTTGACATAACATGCAAGTGAAACTATCCATCCCTACCATCTCTATGTGAAAGCCAGTTCAGTTCAGTTCAGTTGCTCCGTTGTGTCTGACTCTTTGCAGCTCCATGGCCTGCAGCATGCCAGGCTTTCCATGGACAGAGGAGCCTGGTGGGCTACAGCCCATGGGGTTGCAAAAGTAAGACACAACTTAGCGACTAAATCTCCACCACAACAAAAGAACAATCATCAAATTTGGTGTTTGAAAGCCACAGAGTATGTGAGATGCCTGGAGAAAGGGATGTAATGGATGGCTGTTTCCAGAAATGAAACAAGAAAGTAAGGGAACCCTGATACTATCCATTCATATTCAAAGAGAAAAGCAAAAAATGAGGTGCAATTTTATGCCCTCCTTCAGCTCTGTGGAAGCCAAGGTATATTTTTAAAGCCTATTCATACTAATCTACAAAATTAAGCATTTTAGATTTATATAAGAATTTTGTATTCTTTGTAATATATATATAGAAAGGATATTAATCTGGCAATTTTAAAGATCAAGTTTATCCCTGTGGTATTACATCCTCTAATTATATACTATTTGAGTCAATATATTCAAGTAGCCCTTTATTAAAACTAATATAAATAGGTCACAAGAGGACATAGTTATTTTTTATAAACCCACTTTTCCTTGTTAGAAAGAGTTTCCTTTATTAAGAAAGATTAAAAGAAAAAAAAATCACTTCTAGGGAAAAAGTTGTTTTTAGTCCATGTAATTTAGGATCTCATCAAGTACTAAAAAGTTATTTGAGAAATAAAACATGGGAGGGCAGGAGAAGGGGACGACAGAGGATGAGATGGTTGGATGGCATCACCGACTCAATGGACATGTGTTTGGGTGGACTCCGGGAATTGGTGATGGACAGGGAGACCTGGTGTGCTGCGGTTCATTGGGTCGCAAACAGTCGGACACGACTGAGCGACTGAACTAAACTTATTTATCCTCTATCAGCGCTAACTGTGCTCTTGACAAGAAGTGTTGAGTGTACCCAAACTTACATTTAGTTTTATAGAGTAGTTTAACTATTTTGGTTGTACATTTGTTGACATTAAAGGGTGATAGGAAATGGTATATGCACAGACTTTGAAGTCATGCAGACCAGAATTTAAATTCCATGTTCTGTACTGAAAAATTGTGTGACCTTGATCCAAGTTTATGTTTAAGTGGCATTTAGTTAATTCACACTGTTGTCAATGATCACCTCTGTATAGTTTGATGACGTTTTATGAAGACACTTTTTTAACCTAATGCGTAAGGTCTTTGAATGAATAATGATGAAATAAGTTTATATTCCTTGGTTTTAAGAGCTTTAAGAAACGGCTTGATGATGATTCTAGTATGATCTCCCAAATTTCCTTTCAGTTCTAGCTTATTTTAAAATTATATTGTTAAAATTTGGAGATATGAGTAACATGCACCCTAAACATCCTTGTTCCAGCCAGCTTCCTACTTGCCTGGCATGGAATATTGAGTGTCTGTGATAAGCAGAAGATACTGTGTTTATACAGAAAGGAGTTTGTAATTCACTTGGAAGAAAAGCTACAGATGAAATATATAGAAAAACATGCTTGTTCTTACTTGTGTGATAAGCCCCAGACCTTTTAAATGTATCCATTCACTTCCTTTCAGGAGACCACGTCTTAGTTACCAGAAGCTGAAGAACTGTCATTACAGGGCTACATAATCTGTAAATTTTATATACATGTGCTTGCACGTACATGCATGTACACATACATATATGTATGCAATTATGGTAAAACACAAATAACATAAAATTTTCTATCTTAGCCAGTTTTAAGTGCACAACTTAGTAGTGTTAAGCACATTCACATTGTTTTACATCCAATCTCTAAAACTCTTCATCTTGAAAACCTGAAACTCTATACCCATTAAACAACAACTTTCCTTCCCCATTTGTTCCCGTCAACCACCGTTCTGTTTTCTATTTCTGTGAACACAGAAGAAAGTAGGCACCTCATATAAGTAGAATCATACAGTGTTTGTCTTTTTGTGACTGGTTTATTTCACTTAGCATAATGTCATCAAGGTCCTTCCGTGTTGTAGCATTTGTCACAATTTCCTTCCTTTTTAAGGCTGAATAATATTGAATCTTATCTATATGCCACAAATGTTGCTTATTTGTTAATCTGTCAATGGGCTCTTGGGTTGTCTCCATCTTTTGTCTGTTGTAAGTGGTACTGCTGTGAGCATGGGTGTACACATATCTCTTCAAGACTCTGCTTTCAGTTCTTTTGCTTATATTCCCAGAAGTAAAATTCTGGATCACATGATAATTCAATTTTTAACTTTTTTGAGGAGCACCGTACACTTTTCCATAGCAGCTGTACAGATTTACATTCCCACCAGCAGTGCACAAGGGTTCCGTTGTGTCCACATCCTTGCTGACACTTGTTATTTTCTTTTTTTTAATAGTAGATATCTTAATAGGTGTGAGATATAGTAGTATAATTTAAGCCAAACTTTAACACAGAGAACATTATTATGGAATATACAATCTTGTTTCGAGATCATGGCAAAAGTCTAAATTTGAATAGGAAGGTGATGCTGAACATCTTCGGGGCTGTGATCCAGACGGCCCAGGAGGTGTGGGCCTCAGGGGGGCAGCGGGAGGAGCACCGACTGCCCGCAGGGCAGGTAGGTGATGTTCCGCGAGCACGGCAGCTCCTATGCGATGTCCTCCGCGGCCTCCCGCTTGCGCAGCTGGATCACCGCCTGCGATGGCAGTGGTGGTTGCGTGCGAGTTGGCTATCAGCTCCGCTTGCTTTAAGTCGCCCTCCACGGAGATGATGGCTTCCTTCTTTTGCTGCTCAGCCTTTTCCTCCACAAATCTGGCCCTCTCTGCTTCCTGCTGAGCCACCTGTTTGGCTTCCACCTCTGTGTGAACTTCCCAAAGGTCAAGGATAGGTCATCCAGGATGAGCCCAAAGGTCACTGCTTGCTCTGTGAGGTCATCGCTCACCTGTCTGGGGGCCAGCTCTCTCTGGGTGATCAGTTCTCCAGCCGAGCCACCACGGACTGGAGGATCTCTGTAGTGATGGACTGGCAGCACACTCTCATCCTAGTCCTCTCCAATGCTGGGGAAGATTCAAGGAAGCTGGCTAGCCACCGGCCAGAAGAGGATGCATATGGTGGTGATGACATTCTGTAAATCTTTGCTACCAGTGTTTACTGGCACATTACATGGTTGAGAGCAGCAGTCAAAGATAATTGGTTTCTGTACCCAAGGGATGAGGAAGTGAGTCCCTTCTCCTATGACAATGTCCTGCACTCCACCGAACCTATCAAAGATGACAGCTCTGTGCCCAGCATCAGTATTATACAAGGCAGAGTTCACCACGCCTCCTGCAATGGCCAAGGCCAGGCCAAACTTGCCAATAGACTCTTTGGTAGCCGTGTCTCCTTTGGCTGGACCCACTCACACCTGCTTCCACTCTGACCTCCACATCTCAGTTTCTTTGTTGATTTGGCTTTATCCAGGAATATATTTGTAGAGACCACTGCTGCTGCTGCTGCTACTAAGTCACTTCAGATCACTACTCTCCACTAAAATCCATTTTCTCCTTCGTGAACACACAGCTAGACTACATTTACCAGCATCTTTTAAAATTAGGTGTAGCTAGTTTTTTATGTTCACTGTTTTTTTCTAGTTCACTGTGAGTGGAAGTAATGTGAGTCACTTCCTGACCTAGCCAATAAAACTCTGCATATATGTTTCTCAGGGCCCTCTCTTCTTTTTAGCTGAGTGAAATGGCAGTGCTCAGGAAACCTTGAAAGTCATATGTTGACAGTGGCTGAATAGCCATCAGCACGGATCCTTAAATGACTGACTTACCTGAATGTCTACCCAGGATGGTTATGTAAGAAAGAAATATAGTACGATTAGGGAGGTTTTTCTATTAATATAGACATGAAACAAGAAGGGCCTGGGTGGGGGTTGGGGGTGTAATAATGATATAAAAAGATTAAATTAGAGGAACATTAATAAGTATTTATGTATTTTGTTGAAAGTTTGCATCATGGATGGCGAGCAGTAGTAAAATCAATTGAAATTGTCTTAAAATAATTTTAAAACATACTATTGACCAATTTAACAAGAAAAATACAATGTTAAGTATATTCATATTAATGTTATGAAAACAATTGAAGTTTTTAAATGAGGAAGTGAGTAAAGCAATAGTACAATCCAAAGACTTGAGAGATTTTAAGGGAGAAGCAACTGAGGCTCAGGACAGGTGGATGTCATAGGAGGGAAGAGGAGTGCTCATGCTCAGTCACGTCTGACTCTTTGTGACAGCTTGGACCATAGCCCCCGGGCTCCTCTGTCCCGGGCAAAAGTACTGGAGTGGCTGGCCATTTTCTATTCCAGGGGATCTTCCTGACCCAGTAATTGAACATGAGTTACCTGTGTCTCCTGCATTGGCAGGCAGATTCTTTACCACTGAGCCCCCTGGGAAGCCCAGATGTCATAACGACTGATGAATCAACAGACCAGACCATAGGTTTCCAAGTCCTCATGAGTTAGTCCTAGACAGGAGATTTACAAGGCTAGAGAGGGCTTGGCAACTCAGGCACTTGACATCATCCTTAAGCCATAGACAAGTTTCTGTCCAGACAGGTGAGAGCGGTTACAAGTACAATGTATATGGAGCAGAGGCATATAACATTCCCCTTCCTGTAACAAATTGGATTCAAATCAGGTTATCAGGCTAGAACTAAAGTACAGGGGAAAGGCCAAGGGACAAAACCTTTGCTACTTGACTGGTACCAAAACAAAAATGACCTCCTATTGGTACTTCACTAGTGGTCCAGTTGGTTAAGACTCCATACTTCCACTGCAAGGGGCATGGATTTGATTCCTGGTTGAGGAACTAAGATCCTTATGCTGTGCCCTGAAGCCAAGAAAAACCCCAAAGCAAATCAATTACATTTTAAAAAGTTGCTTCATATTGATCGCTTAGCTTGGGGTGTCTTATTTCCCCGCTTCAACATGGTATTCCCACATATGAGAACTTATGAAGACAGGACAACTTCAGGGGCTAGATACTAAGGATGTATTACAGAAAGATACAAAGCTCTGTGTAACAGAAGTGTAAGGACATCAGTTCATGGTTGGTGCTCATTAAGTGGTTAGTTAGACAGGGAGGCCTGGCGTGCTGCAGTCCTTGGGGTCGCAAAGAGTCAGACATGAATGAGGGACTGAACTGAAGTGGTTAGAGTAATAGATGCAATCCTGGTAATTTTCATCATAGAGATGAAGTTAAAATAATGAGATCTAATATTATCTAATATCATTGGTGTAACTTTAATGAGCCACTGCAGAGTAGCAATATATCTCCATCATTTTTTTGAGTATTCCAGTGTGTGTACTGAAAGATTCAGATTCCACAGGACAAGGCAGATGTTCATCAACTCTAAAAAGGGGGAAGGTATATACAATATAGTTTTGTATCAGAATTCTATTCCTGCATTTGCCTTGGAAACCACAGTGAGGTCTTAATGCTTTTATATTTTTGTTTTAAAGCAAGTTCCCAACCTACTTGAATTCCAAAAGTTCCACATAAGCAGCTTGCTTAAATTGAACACATTTTTCAATAGTAATTGTGTTATAAATGGCAGTTCGGTTTCCAGAATAATTCTCAAATCCCTTTTAACCCTCAATTCATCTGAATTGCTGCATGTTAGCAAAAACACCAGAGAAGGCAATGGCAACCCACTCCAGTACTCTTGCCTGGAAAATCCCATGGACGGAGGAGCCTGGTGGGCTGCCGTCTGTGGGGTTGCACAGAGTCGGATACAACTGAAGCAACTTAGCAGCAGCAGCAAAAACACATATTGGTTAGCAATGGAATTAAAGAGAGTTGCAATAACTCTGAATGAAGGCCGTGAAATATTAGTTGCTCAGTCCTGTCTGATTTTTTGTGACCCCATGGAGTATAGCCCATCAGGCTACTCTGTCCATGGAATTCTCCAGGCAAGAATACTTCAGTGGGTTGCCATTTTCTTCTCCAGGGGATCTTCCTGACCCAGGAATCAAACCCCAATTCCAGGCAGATTCTTTACCATCTGAGCCACCAGGGAACTCTACAGTTTTCTAAAAGGAGAGATGAAGGAAAAGAAAAGAATGTGTGTGTGTGTGTGTGTCTGTGTGTATCAGATCAGATCAGATCAGTCGCTCAGTCGTGTCCGACTCTTTGCGACCCCATGAATTGCAGCACACCAGGCCTCCCTGTCCATCACCATCTCCCGGAGTTCACTCAGACTCACGTCCATTGAGTCAGTGATGCCATCCAGCCATCTCATCCTCTGTCGTCCCCTTCTCCTCCTGCCCCCAATCCCTCCCAGCATCAGGGTCTTTTCCAATGAGTCCACTCTTTGCATGAGGTGGCTTCCCTTGTAGCTCAGTTGGTTAAGAATCTGCCTGCAGTGCAGGAGACCCCCAGGTTTGATTCCTGGGTTGGGAAGATCCCCTGGAGAAGAAAATGGCAACCCACTACAGTATCCTTGCCTGGAAAATCTCATGGACAGAGGAGACTGGTGGGCTGCAGTCCATAGGGTCACAAAGAGTCAGGCACGACTGAGCAACTAACACTTACTTACACTTACTTATATATATATATAAACTTTTTCAAGTAGGTTTGACTCAGCTGAAATTTTTTTCAAGTGGGTTTAGTAATAAAAGGTGGAATAAAAGAAGAGCCCAAATTATGCTTTAGTCGTTCTGAAGGGCAAGGAAGCAGGTGGGCTTTGGATTGTTATGAGCCCTTTGCCAACCAATAGGTGGTGCTATTGTCATACAGTAGTTAAGTTGCTCTCTGCCCAAAGGGCAAGGAGGATGTGGGAAGTAAGTGTCAGCTAAGTACTATGCACATAAATGTTGCTCAATAAATACGATTCTGCTCTTCTGAATGAATCAGATAATACTGATGAATAAAACCACTTTAGCAAAATGTTACTGATATGTTGCTAAATTATATTGTCTCTGGACTCTGGAAGCTTATAAAGAAGTAGCAAGGCTTAGGAAAAAAGTGTTAAGCTTTATCATTTATTACTACTAAAAAAGAAATTTTAAGTCCAGTTATTTGATTCTTTTGCAGGTAATATCCTGACGTGCATTACCAGTATACTCTTGACTAGAGACAGTCCCCACATTCTTGTGCACAGTAATTTGGAGACACCCGTCTTAAAGTACTCCGCAACTGAAGTAGGCCTGTATCTCCTTAGGGCTTCCCTGGTAGCTCAGTCAGGAAAGAATCTGCCTGCAATGCAGGAGACCTGGGTTTAATCCCTGGATTGGGAAGATCCCCTGGAGAAGAAAATGGCAACCCACTTCAGTATTCTTGCCTGGAAAATCCCGTGGACAGGGGAGTCTGGTGGGCTACAGTCCATGAGGTTGCAAGAGTTGGACATGATTTAGTGACTACACTACCACCACTCCTTAGGGTATGAAATTTAAGGAACAATCCTGCATTGTATTACATGGATCACTCAGGAGTTTGTGACAGATCACAGGATTAACTACGTGAAAGATTGGGTAGGAAGAGAAGCAATATGGTCTTTCTGCTATTCACAAGATCTTGATTTTGTCTGGAGAATGAATATATGTTCATGGGTGGATTTTGCAGTTTCAGAAGTGCAGTACGCGGTCTGCATTAGTGAATTGCACAGTGCTTCTTGGGACTCTAAGAATGTAAGGAGGTTGTCTCCAGGGAAGGGGAGGAGAGAAAAGGTAAATTGTACTTTGGACCCCTGCCTGCCTCAACCAGAGAAGCTCTGCTTTGAACAGTTTCATAAATTCATCTACTAAAGAAGGTATTTTTAAAAACAAGAGTTTGAAAATTACTGACACCTCAGTCTCTTACCAACTGAGCCCAGTTTTTATACTTAGAAATCTGGTTCATAAATACTAGTATAGTTCCTGTTAAATAGATGTATGTATCATGAATGTATCATGTTTCATTAGATAAGTATATGTGGTCTCTTTCTATATCAGAATAGATTTCTGTTCATTCATAAGTAGTGCCTAATGTTAACCAAACTAAATAGATGAATGAAGAATATTAGTAATTTCATGGACTAAAAACTAAATATATATATATTTTAAAATTAAGACTAATGCATCACAAAATACACTCTATTTTCACTAAATTATCCATATTTAAAATTGTCATCTGTTTTGTGAATTAGTCATGGTAGCTAACAGTGCAGTCCTTGATGCTTTTATGATCTTTGAGAAATGGCCAAGAACTTTGATTTCTGTGAAACTGTTTGGGTCTAGAAAGTAATCAAATGATCAGCCATGTCATCTACCTTTCAAATCTGAAAATAAAATTTGAGGTAGTCCCAAGGTTTGCAAGTGGTATAGCGTAGTTTAATAATTCTCTAAATTTTAATAGTATTTGCCACTTTAAAAAATTAATTCCTTCAGCTTTTCTCTTTACCTCTCTATTGACAGCCCCAAGTATTCAAATGGAAATCAAATGCTTTGATTATATTTGTTTTACAACACTATGAGTGTTTGCTAATTTTGAGAGGAGAAAATACTATTCCTTTTTATATTAAGGATGTACCAGATTGGAATTTGTTTGTTTTAGCTAACAACTTTCACTTGAAAATGAAAAAAAATAATTTTCAGTCAATCATAAATTTCCTCATTGTAAGAATAGTCTTTTTAAAACCTGAAATTTCTGTATAATATGTCTTAAAGCCTGTTTAATTTGGCTAAAAAAATTTTTATACCCTCCTTTATTTTCCTTCTCTTTTTATGTGTATTTAAGACATTTAACTCATCTGTCATAATTCAGACATAGTTATATAGCAGAATCATCAAATGTTAGTTTTTTGTGTTATTTCTTCAAATGTTCAAATTCTCAACATAAATATACTTTATACATTGAATATAATTTAGCTTTACAAAGAACTGTAGAATATATTAGATGAATAAAGTACTTCAAGATACTGATTTCCTAAACATCAATCAAAACCAGAAGGCTGCTTCTCTTTCAGCTCTTCAAAGTGAACACATTATTATGTATGTTCATAAATAGTATGAATCCATCATTTGAATTTTTGTTTTTAATGATTAATTCTTTTGGGGGTGAGGGACAAGTGTAATTACAGCTGCACTTTTTCTGAGCATAAAAAATTCCTTGCAGTTTGGAAACTAGGTGATTTTATACAGAACATTCAGGTGTCTATTTTTTTTTTTTAAACATAGCTATTTTCAATGTTTGATTTCCACAGTAATGGAAAGGACATAAATGAAGTAAAATACTGGACATTTCTAAGATGTATGTGCCTGACTTGGGACTAGAATCCGAAAACCTACTGAACTTTTGACTTTGAATCTTTTTAGATTATTGTAATAGATTCTTCAATATATAGGGACTTCCCTTGTAGCTCAGTCGGTAAAGAATCTGCCTGCAGTTCAAGAGACCAGGGTTCGATTCCTAGGTCAAGATGATCCCCTGGAGAAGGAAATGGCAACCCACTTGAGTGTTCTTGCGTGGAGAATCCCATGGACAGAGGAGTCTGGTAGTCTATAGTCCATGGGGTCACAAGAGTTGGACATGACTTAGCGACTAAACCACCTTATTGTTTGAATAGCATTTGGAGAATTTTCAAGTTTTATTTGCTTATAATATTACTGTTGTTGGTTGTTCGGTCGCTTAGTCATGTACGATCTTTGTGACCCCATGGACTGCAGCATGCCAGGTTCCTCCATCCTTCACTGTCTCCTGGTCAGTCAGTCACTTCAGTCACTCAGTCGTGTCCGACTCTTTGCAACCCCATGAACTGCAGCACGCCAGGCCTGCCTGTCCCTCACCAACTCCCAAGGTTCACCCAAACCCATGTCCATCGATTTGGTGATGCCATCCAACCGTCTCATCCTCTGTCATCCCCTTCTCCTCCTGCCCTCTTTCTTTACCAGCATCAGAGTCTTTTCCAGTGAGTCAGCTCTTCGCATCAGGTGGCCAAAGTACTGGAGTTTCAACTTCAGCATCAGTCCTTCTAGTGAATATTCAGGGTTGATTTCCTTTAGGGTTGACTGGTTTGGTCTCCTTGCTGTCCAGGGGACTCTCAAGAGTCTTCTCCAGCACCACAATTCAAAACTATCAATTCTTCAGCGCTCAGCCTTCTTTATGGTCCAACTCACACCTGTACATGACATGACTACTGGAAAAACTGTAGCTTTGACTGTGTGAGCAAAGTGATATATCTGATTTTTAATATCTAGGTTTGTCATAGCTTTCTTTCCAGGGAGCAAGCATCTTTAAGTTTCATGGCTGCAGTCACCATCGGCAGTGGTTTTAAAGCCCAAGAAAATAAAATCTGTCACTGCTTCCACTTTTTCCCCTTCTATTTGCCATGAAGTGATAGGACCCAATGCCATGATCATCCTTTTTTTAATGTTGAGTTTCAAGCCAGCTTTTTCTCTCTCCTCTTTCACCCTAATCAAGACACTCTTTAGTTCCTCTTCACTTTCTGCCATTAGAGTGATGTCATCTGCATATCTGAGATTGTTGATATTTCTCCCAGCAACCCCAGCTTGTGATTCACCCAGCCTGGCATTTTGCATGATGTACTCTGCATATAATATTACTATGGAACTCTAAAAAAAGACAGTAAATAAGAGTTTATTGTCCATGTGAAAAAGCATAGACACAAATTCGTAGTAGGTTCATCTTTTCTTGTCTTAAATTTTGATGTTCTTCCTGTGTACTTTAAGACCTAAATTTTACAAATGTTATTTATGGCCTTTGAAAAATTTATGAAGTCAGATTTAAACAAAAGAATATTGTTGTGCTATAAACTTGCCACAAAATGTTTATGGTAATAAAGGAAGTAGATCCCTTGCGATTTTTCCACTGTTTTTCTGGGTATAGTTTAAGACCTTTCACTTTTGGATTCTGAAAAGTTAAACCATATTGTATAAGGCATTTTAGAATAACCAAGCATTTTTATATAATTTCGGATTTTCTAAGATAGAAGAAGCTGAGATTCCTTATGGGAAACCTGTAAGAATGGGGAAGCTAATAAGATTTTAGGTAATCCATTGAACTAGTTGGCAGTCTTAAAAATTCTGAAAGCTTATCTGGAATGCCTCTTTAATTACTTTTAAAGAAGTATTACCTGCTGAGACCTGCTGAGATAGTCTTCAGTGCTCACATAAATATATGTAGAATATGTCAAATTATACAGTCATCTCATTTTCAAGCAGGAATGCCTCATTTGATCACTATGGGAAAATAATAGCTTATGATAGTTATGAATAAAATGTTAGTTTTTAATTGGATATCTATAATGATATTATGTGCAGACTTTGTAAATGCTAATTTTAAAGTGTTAAATGGAAAATGCTTACTGTTAGGATTCCAAAAAAAGCTTAGGGGCAAATACTGGCTCTACAACTTTAATTAGTTGTGTGTATTTGGATAAGCTAATCACCTTATGTCTCATTTTCATCATCTGTAAAAGATTATTTTAAGGATAACGGATGATATATCAAGGGCACATAAACATTGCCTGGTACATAGCAGGTTCATAGTAAAAAAAAGTTATCTCTGAGTAACTTCAGTCAAATTACGCTGTAAGTCAAATTGGAAAATGACTTTCAGTGTAAGGATTCTTATTTGGTACTCTTAATTGATGTTTTTTAAAAAATGTACAAGAGTTCAGAATAACAAGGTTTTAAGTATCCAAATCTAACATATATAGTATGGGTCTTGGCTTTCAGTAGCCCACGCTTTCATATATTATGCATTGACACTTCTAAGCCTCCTTTCGTATGCAAAATTCAATCTTCTATACATCACCACACAGACTGATTTAGAATTATTACCTGGTTTGCACTGATCTCTGCCACTGGGGTAAAGGACCAGACATCAGTCAGGCAGCAAAGATCTTCCTTGGCCATCCTGCCTACTTCATTACCATTCCTCCAAGCCAGGGGCTCCTGTCAGGCATCAAAGGCCTGAATCTTGCTTGTTTTCAAGGGCATAGCTATCCCAGAGATGTGTCACTTTACTCAGCCCAATCTCTCTTTCCACCTCAAAGTCGCCCCTGAATTCCATTCATTCTCCTCGCGGTGCTCCACCAGCGGGAAATACTGGGCTGGAAGTAGACAGCTGGTTGAAAACCTTCACCAGGATTGCATGTGCTCGTGGGCCACAACCAACATAGGCCTCCATCTTTGATTTGGTATTCATGGAAGAAAGTTTATTCTTCACTGTGGTAGATATTTTGTGAGTTGTGATGCTTCAACATTTAAAGTCTGCTTAAATATTTTTCCTAGCCTGTGTGGATGGATTAGGAAAGAAGCAGTGGCCCAAGTAAGGAGAAACGTGTAAGTCTGCCGTTTCATTCTTCTGGGCCATTGGTGTCACCTGCCTCAGACTGGCACCTGTCAAGGGTCTTACTCATCAGTAGGGTCACTGAGACCCTAGGATAGCAGTACAAATTAGAAATCTTATAAATTTCTAACCAAGTAAGTTTTATTTAGTTTTCCAATGTGTAGGGACACCCTAAATGGAGAGGAAAGGGAAATTACATCCAAATAAAAAAAAAGACAGAATCCTCTCCTCTTAATGATTCTGACCAGAACCAGTGTTTATCAGGATGGTTACAAAATGATGATTTTCCAGCTCTTACAGTTACTACACATATCCTGTTTAGCACTGTGGTAAGCAAGAGTCTTTTAATCTCTATTTACTTATTCATCTGTTTATCTATATTTTTAGTGGTTTGGCTTTGTGGATTCCATTTCTTTTCAGTGCTATATAGTTCTTATGCATTTTGGTCTCAGAATCCCTTTAAACTCCTAATAATTATTGAAAGAGCTTTGTTTGTAAGGTATGTATTTAATATTTATTGTATTGAAACTAAAATGGAATTTTAAAAGTATTTAATAATTCATTAAAAATAACTCTAATAAATCCATTACATATTTATGGAATGAATATATTTTGATCAGAAATAACTATACTTTCCAAAACAGAAATATTTAGAGAAAAGAGTAGCATTGCTTTGTTTTATATGCAAATCCTCCTAATGTGTGACTTAATAAAAGACAGGTGGATTTTTCATATCTGTTTCCTCATTCAGTGTGTTACTATATCACATATCATGTAACCTCTGGAAAACTCCATTGTATATTCATGAAAAAATTAAAAGAGGAAAATAACATCTTAGCATTATTAAAGGCCTCAGAAACACCCTAAAAGGGTCATAGGCACTCTGCAGATCTCCCTTTCACACTTTGACAATTGCTGGACTGTAATCCCTGGATTATTTTGGTGCTCAGATTATCCAAGATTTAGCCAGTGTCTGCACCTTCAAGCTGGCTCTTAAGTCCTTGTAACAGGCCCCTATTATCATCATTGTTTTTTTTAAAACTCTTGTTTTTTTTGGCATAGCAAGATGTTCTAGGCTCCCCTTGAATCCACCCTGCCCTAGGCCTGAAATCAACCATTTTTCTGAGGAATCCTGATTTCTTTTGATGGATGATGGCATAGAGACCAAGATTTGAGAATTAGGAATCCTTCTTGCTACTAAGGCCTTTGCTTCTAGGCTCTTTCTGCAAATAGAACCAGAAAAGTGTGTACATGTATATGTGAAAATACATATATTTGTGTACAAATACATGTCTATCTTATTTATCATAGCCAGTATCTCCAGTTTCAATCTGACCCCTGGTCTTTTTTGCCTTTCCCCATTGCATGTCTATATATCCTTCCACAATGAGAACCCTGGCTTCCAGTAACATTAATACATATACACATTTGCTGACTCACGTATCTAAAGTAGTTTCAGAATTGCCTTACCCATACCACTACAGAAAACAAAGATACTATAAACAGTTCAGGATGTATCTGCAGGTCTTTTCCTGCCCAAGACTTAGGGTACATATACAAATACCATGTTCATAAGTTACCTGCTATAGTTCTTTCTTTTCTTTCCCCATTCAGTGTAGTTGTGTTTTTAGTCTGAAATAAAGTTGGGTTTATTTGTTTCAGCTCGCTTTCATTTCCTTTATTTTCCTTTCACATCTATGTTTATTTAATTTTTTGAATATATAGAACATAAGCATGTTTTCAAACTTATTCAAAAGTATATACTCAGACAAGTACCACTCCCTTACTACTTCTAAGATCTTTGCCGCCTTCTTTCAAACCTTACCTAAGATTGTACATAACATAGGGTTTTTTGCAGTGAAGAGTAAACACAATCCAAACAGTGCTTCAGTGTTCATTGGCCATGTCCTATCCATACTAATTTCTTACTGGTATGTTGATTCCTATGCCCTGTATCAACATACGTGCCCCTGGGCCTGTCTCTCCAGACTAGTGTTCAAGGTGACTTCAGGAGGTACAAAGATAACCCATTACGTTTTAAAGATATTTATCTATTTTATGTATGTTTGAACACAATACAACTAGTATATTAAGTCAGTGATTTTCTGGGTTTTTTGAGGGGAAGGTAGGGTAAAGTAAAAGTATTGAAGAATAAAGCAAGTCAAAATTAAAGAAAAATATTAGGGAATTAATATCACAAAGTGTGACCGAGCTCTTCTTTCCCTTGTCTGTGTCCAGGGTCCTTATACTCTGTGCCAGAAATCCAGTAGAACAGATGAAATCTTTTACCTAAACCCATCATCTACCTGATACCAAAGAATCGTGTCTTTTTTCTACTTTTAACTAAATGGATTCCATATTTTTTAAAACAAAGTTTTAAGTTTGGGAAACAATACTTTGGGCTTCCCAGGTTGCGCTAATGATAAAGAACCTGCCTATTAAGAGATGCAAGTTCAGTCCCTGGGTCGGGAAGATCACCTAGAGGAGAGCATGGCAACCCACTCCAGTGTTCTTGCCTGGAGAATCCCATGGATAGAGGAACCAGGTGGGCTACAGGCCATAGGGTCACAAAGAGTCAGACACAACTGAAGCAACTTAGCACAGCACTATTACTTACACAGACTTTAAATCCATATACCATTGACCATTATTGATCTACCTAAATTCAGACTTTTGACTATTTTAATTTAGTATTTTTTAATATTAAGTAAAATATAGTATTAATTATATTGTTTTACTTAATATTCATGGAGTATACCACTGTTGATTGTTTTATTGTTGTATTAGGCCTTATTAAACCTATACATACATTAGATTTAATGTCTTTGTTATTAAGTTAATTTTTAAATGTAAATTAGACCATAAAATTGGACACTTGAGTAAGTACTTATATTTACTCCATTTACTAGATGGAATTTTTTTTTACTACGATATGTAGGATTGTCTTTATAACTCTTGTATGAAAACATATTAGAATGAGTAAGTGTTCAATTTGTGCATAATTTCTTACTAAGTACAAAGCATAAGTTTTATTCCCAGTTCATAGTTGTACAAGTAGCGTTTATTCTAAAGAATAGAATAGTCTTAAAACAGTTTATTTGAGGGGGAAAACCCATATCTAGTTACTAAGAGTTTATGCAATAAATTAAAGGCCTTATTTTGTATTGTTGAAGGTGTGTATATGTATTTCATAAACCTTTGATGTCATCTATTATCAGCGACTAATTCATGAATTACTCTTGTCTTTCCATATACACACCAATAGATAGGACTTTTGATTTTAAAATTCTTAACATAGGTTAAATGAGGTTTATAAAGTTGAGGGTAGGAAATGTATAGATATACACATGTATGCATTTACTGGTGCTGCTGTGAATGGTAGACCTCTCCATTCACTCCTCAATTTTATTGACATACACTTAAAACCTTATAGAACCCACATGAACTTTCAGAAGCCCATCTGTTAGCGTTTTGTATTTTAGATGATAATTTTCTGTACTTGTTATTGCTAAAAAGACATACTTACATCTTAGTATTAAGTTAGGGACTATATGAAGGCACAGATATTTTGACTCTCAAACGTTTTGAAAATTGTCATGTAAACATACTTCAGTAAATGTAGTCTATGCTAAATTTATGGTAACTCTTGTTATTATGATGTGTTTATATATGTGGATATAAGTAGCATTTTAGTAAAAATGTATGTATATATGTTGAGCTTCTGCTATGAGAGTAATGCAGCTGTCATTGTTGTAGGCCCCTTTTACCCTAGTTTTTATCCCTATAGCCTGGGAGCTTTACTACTGATTCCTTGTCCTACTGTGTATTTATTAGATAAGATAAGATAAGCAAAAGGGAACCCCTCTTGGAGAACCCCAGGATTAAATCAGCCTGATTAAATGAGTCTGTAATAAAATGCAGAGATTCCTTGACCTCATCTCAGAGTTTTTAGTCATTAATGACTTTTCTATAAAATCCTACTATTACTAAGGCAGAGGAAATAAAATTAGCTGCTCAGTAATCTTAGGCTTCCCTTTTGTAGTTCCCTATCTCCTGCACAGTCATTCCTAGAAATTTCCTTGTCTATAATTGAAAAAACAATTTTTTGGGGGGATGCTCCTTTTGGGATGTGGGATCTTAGTTCCTGGATAAGGGATGGAACATATGCCCCCTGCATTGGGAGCATGGAGCCTTAGCCACTGGACCAGCAGGGAAAGTCCCAAAGGAATTTTTTAATTGGTAGAATTTCATGTCATATAGGAGAGAGATTTGCAGGGAACAAAGTCAGCTTCTTGAATTATGTCACCTAGTCTGTTTGGATTAGTGTAAGGTTGGCCTAGAAGTGGGAAGAGAAAGTAGTATTTTGCAAGGCCCAGATTTCTCTCCCTGACTGGTTTGATCATTGTTAAGCCATACTCCTCCCCTCACCATTATGTACCAGTGTCTTCTCTCTTTTAACTTGCATTGCCTGAAATAGGCACACTTGTTAACTGTTGGGACATAGAAAATTACCTGGTTTCTTCAGGATTAAAGTTTCAATGACAAAGAAATGTGTTTTGAAACCATCATTTTGATAAAGTTGCTTCAAAAGGATATAATCAGGACTTTTTGTTTACTGACATATAGTTTTACAATATTGTGTTAGTTTCAAGTATATAGCAAAATGATTCAGATATATATATATATACACATACACACACACATATATATAAATACACACAGAGACATATATATATATATACACACACACACATACTTTTCAGATTGTTTTCCATTATAGGTTATCATAAGATATTGAATATTCCCTGTGCTATACAGTAAATCCTTGTATAGCAGTTTATTCCTATTAATCCCATATGCCTAATTAATTCCTCACTTTCCTCCCTTTCCCCTTTGGTCACCATAAGTTTATTTTCTATGTCTGTGAGTCTTTATGTTTTGAAAATAAGTTCATTTGTATTTTTAGATTTTACATATAAGTAATATATAATATTTGTCTTTCTGTGACTTAATTTAGTATGATAATCTTTAGGTCCTTCCAGGTTGCTTCAGATGGCAATATTTCTTTCTTTTTATGGCCAAGTAATATTCCACAGTGTAGTGTATGCCACGCTACATCTCCTTTATCCATTCATCTTCTGGTAGACACCTATGTTGCTTCCATAGCTGGGCTATTGTAAATAGTGTGCTGTGAACACTGGGGTACATTGATCTTTTCAAATTAGAATTTTCATCTTTTCCAGATACGTGCCCAGGATTGGGATTGCTGGATAATTTGATATCTCTGTTTTTAGTTTTTTAAGGAACCCCCTATTATTTTCCATAGTGGGGCCAAAAATGTTGATTCCCTTAGGCAGTAGCAGCAGCCTCTGGCATCTCTCCTATGTATACTTGCAGGGTGTGAAAGAGTTAAACACTTTGTTGTTAATAAAAAAAATTTTTAATTGGCCTACAAATTAATTGGTTTCTCTTTTTCTCTACACAGAACCTAGACTTATTCTGCCAAAATTACTTTTTCATACAATGATAGGAAATTTAAAATTTCTGAAGTAGTTTTAGTGACAGTAGTAATAGTAACCTTGTACAGGAGACAAGGAGAAAGACTGTCCCCAAGAAGAAGAAATGCAAAAAGGCAAAATGGCTGTCTGAGGAGGCCTTACAAATAGCTGTGAAAAGAAGAGAAGAAAAAGCAAAGGAGAAAAGGAAAGAAATGCCCATTTGAATGCAGAGTTCCAAAGAATAGCAAGGAGAGATAAGAAAGCCTTCCTCAGTGATCAATGCAAAGAAATAGAGGAAAACAATAGAATAGGAAAGACTAGAGATCTCTTCAAGAAAATTAGAGATACCAAGGGAACATTTCATGCAAAGATGGGCTCAGTAAAGGACAGAAATGGTATGGCCTAACAGAAGCAGAAGATATTAAGAAGAGGTGGCAAGAATACACAGAAGAACTGTACAAAAAAGATCTTCACAACCCAGATAATCACGATGGTGTGATCACTCACTTAGAGCCAGACATCCTGGAATGTGAAGTCAAGTGGGCCTTAGAAAGCATCACTACAAACTAAGCTAGTGGAGGTGATGGGATTCCAGTTGAGCTATTTGAAATCCTGAAAGATGATGCTGTGAAAGTGCTGCACTCAATATGCCAGCAAATTTGGAAAACTCAGCAGTGGCCACAGGACTGGAAAAGGTCAGTTTTCATTCCAATCCCAAGGAAAGGCAATGCCAAAGAGTGCTCAAACTACCACACAGTTGCACTCATCTCACACGCTAGTAAAGTAATGCTCAAAATTTTCCAAGCCAGGCTTCAGCAATATGTGAACCGTGAACTTCCTGATGTTCAAGCTGGTTTTAGAAAAGGCAGAGGAAACAGAGATCAAACTGCCAACATCCACTGGATCATAGAAAAAGGAAGAGAGTTCCAGAAAAACATCTATTTCTGCTTTATTGACTATGCCAAAGCCTTTGACTGTGTGGATCACAATAAACTATGGAAAATTCTGAAAGAGATGGCAATACCAGACCACCTGACCTGCCTCTTGAGAAACCTATATGCAGGTCAGGAAGCAACAGTTAGAACTGGACATGGAACAACAGACTGGATCCAAATAGGAAAAGGAGTTCGTCAAGGCTGTATATTGTCACCCTGTTTATTTAACTTATATGCAGAGAACATCCTGAGCAACGCTGGACTGGAGGAAGCACAAGCTGGGATCAAGATTGCTGGGAGAAATATCAATAACCTCAGATATGCAGATGACACCACCCTTATGGCAGAAAGTGAAGAGGAACTAAAAAGCCTCTTGATGAAAGTGAAAGAGGAGAGGGAAAAAGTTGGCTTACAGCTCAACATTCAGAAAACTAAGATCGTGGCATCTGGTCCCATCACTTCATGGCAAATAGATGGGGAAACAGTGGCTGACTTTATTTTTAGGGGCTCCAGAATCACTGCAGATGGTGATTGCAGCCATGAAATTAAAAGATGCTTACTTCTTTGAAGGAAAGTTATGATCAACCTAGACAGCATATTAAAAAGCAGAGACATTACTTTGTCAACAAAGGTCCATTTAGTCAAGGCTATGGTTTTTCCAGTAGTCACGTATGGATGTGGGAGTTGAACTATAAAGAAATCTGAGCGCAGAAGAATTGATGCTTTTGAACTGTGGTGTTGGAGAAGACTCTTGAGAGTCCCTTGGACTGCAAGGAGATCCAACCAGTCCATCCTAAAGGAGATCAGTCCTGGGTGTTCATTGGAAGGACTGATGTTGAAGCTGAAACTCCAATACTTTGGCCACCTGATGCGAAGAGTTGACTCATTTGAAAAGACCCTAATGCTGGGAAAGATTGAGGGCAGAAAGATAAGGGGACGACAGAGGATGAGATGGTTGGATGGCATCACAGACTCAATGGACATGAGTTTGTGTAAACTCCCGCATTTGGTGATGGACAGGAAGGCCTGGCGTGCTGTGGTTTGTGGGGTCGCAGAGTCAGACACGACTGAGCAACTGAACTGAAGTAGTTTAGAAGCTGCTCTTTCTAATATACCTAATTCTAAATGAAATCTATTCTTTTTCCTGTTAATTCTCTTATCGTAGGAGGAAGTGTGCAATATTTAAAGAGAAAATACTTCTTTTAGTAGTAACTATGTCATGTGCTTTGCTCTTAGCCTCTCAGTAGTGTCCAGCTCTTTTCGATCCCAGGGGTGTCGTCTTCCAGGCTCCTTGGTCCATGGGGATTCTCTAGGCAAGAATACTGGAGTGAGTTGTCATGCCCTCCTCCAGGGGATCTTCCCAATTCAGGGACTGAACCCAGATTTCCCGCACTGCAAACGGATTCTTTAACCTCTGAGCCACCTGGGAAGCCCAGGAATACTGAAATGGGTAGTCTATCCGTTGGCCAGGAGATCTTCCCAACCCAGGAATCAAAACAGGGTCTCCTGCATTGCAGGTGGATTCTTTACCAGCTGTGCTACCAGGAAAGTTCTGACTGTGCCATAGGTTCTTTTAAAAATGTGATACTCACTTTTGTTTTACAGGACAAACTATTCGAGAGAAAAGAATTGTAGAAGCAGCAAATAAAAGTGAAATAGACTATGAAGTGGGGGATATCCCAACAGAATGGGAAGGTAAGTTTCTGCTTTTAGTTATAACTTCTGGAAGGCAAATTATTTATATATAAAATCATTAATAACATGCATAATTTTATGTTTATTCTGTTTGCAAAAACTTTTACAGTCTGAATTGATGAAACTTTTTTTAAGCTTTTGTATTTCTTTGAAAGTTGTGACGATGTCACATTTCAGGAAGGGAACAGTGAGAAGAACTATGAGAAGCATTAGCAGAGCTCAGACTAGGGTGAAGGGAGCAAAGCTCCATATATGCAGAATTGGAGGAGGCACTCATTTTTGTGCGCTGGTCCTAAACTTGCCCAACCTCAGGATTTGAATTCTGTTTCTGTTTCATTCTCTACCCACATGAACATCTTCCCAGGAGGCTCAGTGGTAAAGAATCTACCTGCCATGCAGGAGACACAGGTTTGATTCCTGGGTTGGGAAGATACCCTGGAGAAGGAAATGGCAACCTGCTCCAGTATTCTTGCCTGGAAAATCCCATGGACAGCGGAGCTGGGTAGGCTACAGTCCATGTGGTCGCAAAGAGTCAAGTACAACTTAGTGACTAAACAACAACCCACTTGAACATGGGAAAGTAACTCATACTTCTCAGACTTAGTCTCCTCTTTTCTAAATTGTGGATAATATTTGTTTTAAATGCCATTTAGAATATTTGTTCAACTTAACAATTAGCTGCCCCTGTGTTTAGACAAGGATGGACACTTAATCCCTGTCAGGACTTTGGAATTAAGGTAAAAAGTCAAAGAAAGAACTAATAATAGCAGTCTTTCCATATGACTGGGAATAGTAACTTATGAACTTGGTAGCCTTTGGGGGACTGTCTTCAATCTACCACTTAACCTTTGTTACAGGAAAAAATCTCTTTATCTACTAAGAAGAAAATGGAAACCAGTCTGGAAAGAGAAGTACAATTAACCCTTGAACAGCACAGGTTTTGTTTTTGTTTTTGATTTTGTTTGTTTTGAACAACACAGGTTTGAAATAGGTCCACTTAGACTCAGATTTTTTTCAGTAAGTTCGTGCTATGGTATTACATGATCATTGGTTGGTTTATTCCGCTGATGCAGAACTGCAGATATGGAAATCTGACTGCAAAGTTATAGGTGGATTTTTAACTGCAAGGAGGTCAGTGCTCCTAACCTTGTGTGTAGAAAGACAGAATGTTTCCTAGGTTTCCAGCAACTTTCCAGTACCCAGTTCCACTTCTTTCTGAATGATGTTCAGCTGCAAGTTTGCCTTTGAGTTCTGTGTTGTAAATTTTCCCTTTCTCTTTACTAGTTCTTGACCTAGTGTTTGGCACATAGTAAGTGCTCAGTAAGTATATACTGAATACTTAAAACTCTTGCTTGTTATTTGCAACTAAAGGAAACTTAACTGAAACACCAAGTCATGCTCAGTTTCTCAGTCATGTCTGACTCTTTGCAACCCCATGAACTGCAGCCCTTCAGGCTCCTCTATCCATGGAATTTTCCAGGCAAGAATACTGGAGGGGGTTGCCATTTCCTACTCCAGGGGATCTTCCCTACTCAGGGATTGAACCTGCAACTCCTCTGTCTGCTGCATTGGCAGGCAGATTCTTTACCACTAAGCCATGTGGGAAGCCCCATGCCTATCTTATATATCTTATATTTGTCAAGTGTTTACCTGTATACCTCATATTATGCCATTGCTTTAAATCATTATATATATAGCACACTATATATGCTCAGTTGCTCAGTTGTGTCCAGCTCTCTGTGACCCCATGGACTGTATGTAGCCCACCAGGCTCCTGTGTCCATGGGATTCTCCAGGCAAGAGTACTGGAGCAGGTTGCCATTGCCGGCTCCAGGGAATCTTCCTGACCCAGGGATCAAACCTGTGTCTCCTGTGTTTCTTGCATTGGCAGGCAGGTTCTTTACCACTATAATCCTATGAGGTAGACATGGCAGTTTTACCCATTTAACAGAGAATCTAAGTTCTAGAAAGATTAGATAAATCACCTGGGTAATACAGCTATGCACTGTAAGCAGTCAGCCCTTTGTTTTCTAGTGGGTTTAGCTACCTTACACATGGTAGCTATAGTCATTGAGTTATTTTTATGTCAGCATGTAAGTGTAAATATGTCCCTGGAAATACCTTTTCTATTTTTCCGTATTAACTATGAAAATAGTAGAACTATGAGAAAAGAACATAAAAACAGAGACTTTTTGAACAAATACAGAATATAAAGTGGCAACTTCTAGGAGTAATTGAGCTTTCTTATTTTAGTTTCCAGTGTTATAAGCCTGAGTGGCTCAGATGGTAAAGCATCTGGCTGTAATGCAGGAGATCCGAGTTCAATCCCTGGTTTGGGAAGATCCCCTGGAGAAGGAAATGGCAACCCACTCCAGTACCCTTGTTTGGAAAACCCCATGGACAGAGGAGCCTGATAGGCTACAGTTCATGGGGTCGCAAAGAGTCGGACACGACTGAGCGACTTCACTTTCACTTTCAGTGTTATAAGCTACATTTGAAATTCTCAGAAAATGCCTCCCACCTTCTTATAATGAACCTATTTTTATCTTTTTTTTTTCCAATATTAGTATAGATTAAAATGTTTATAGAAATAAAGAAATAGGTAATGACTTATTTTTGAGTGTTTGAGACTTTCAGAAAATCAGAATGAAGTTCTGATGCTTTTATGGGTCCGTCCTGATCTAGTAATTCAGCATAAGTGTCCTGTGGATCATACCCTTAAAATAAATGTATCATCTAAGCACTGAAACAAAAATTATTTTTATAGTGTTGCATATCAAGTAAATGTAAAAAATAAGAACTCCATGAGTGAAGTGAGTCAGAAAGAGAAACATAAATACTGTATTCTAATGCACATATATGGAATCTAGAGAAATGGTTCTGAAGAATTTATTTACAGGGCAGCAGTGGAGAAACAGACAGAGAGAATAGACTTATGGACATGGGGAGACTGGAGGAGAAGGTGAGATGTATGGAAAGAGTAACATGGAAACTTACATTACCATATCTAAAATAGATAGCCAATGGGAATTTGCTGTATGGCTCAGGAAACTCAAACAGGGGCTCTGTATCAACCTAGAGGGGTGGGATGGGGAGGAAGATGGGAGGGAGGTTCAAAAGGGATGGGATATATGTGTACCTATGGCTGATTCATGTTGAGGTTTGACAGAAGACAACAAAATTCTGTAAGGCAATTATCCTTCAATGAAAAAAAAAAAAGAACTCCATGCCATGAAAAAGTAAGGTAAAATATAAAGATGTACACAAAACACTTTATACAGAAAAGGAAAGAGAAAAAACTTAAATAATGTCAACCCCAAATGAATTTAAAGTATTTTCAGGTCCAAATGAATATTATATTTAATTATTAGTAGTAGGGTACAGGTTCCCACAAGCTGCATTTTCTGCCACAATATGTATTAAACGGTTCAACCTTTTCATCTATCTGTATACTAAACATCTATTGAGGACCTCTGGATTCATGAAGTTTACATTCTGGAATGGGAAACAATAAATCAGATAAATAACTATATGGTATGTTATTGGCCCCAGAAAATAAATCTGATAAAGGGAGTAGGGAGTGTTTGGGAGGGTTTTGCAGTTTTAAGTAATTTTTAAAAATGCCTTGTTGAGAACACGGCTTTTGAATAAAGGCAGAGGAAGAAGCTGGTCATGCTGATAAGTAGCAGAGGAGCATTCCTGGAGAACCAGGGCTGAAGCCCTGAGGCAGGAGCATTTTCTGGTTTTTAAGGAACAGCATGGAAACCAGTGTGGCTGGTAGCAGGTGAGGTTAGAAAAGCAATAGGATGCCCAATCTTGCAGTCCTTTTGTGAGGACTCTGGCTTTTACTCTGAGATTGGAAGGCAGTGGAAGGTTTGAAAAGAGTTCTCATATGCTCTGAATTACATTTAACAGTATCACTCTGGGTGCTGCATTGCAGAGAGACTGGCTGGGGAGGGGGGCGGCGCCTAAATAAACCTTGGAGACAGGATGCTCTTGAAATAATTCAGGCAAGAGCTAATTGCGGCATGGACCAGAGTAACAGTGTGAGTGGAAAGAAGTGGTTGCATTCTGGATCTCTTGTAAAAGTAAAGCCAGTGGGATTTGCTGACACATTGGATGTGGAAAGTGAGAGAAGAACAGTCAGTGCTGACTTAAACTTTTGGACCTTACCTGGGAAAGTGCAGTTGCTGTTGCCTGAGTGGGGCAAGACTAGAAGGAGAAAATTTGTGAGAAGAAATTAGATCAGTTTTGAAAATGAAGCTTGAGATAACTATTAGATATCCAGGTAGAGATATTAAGTTGTATACAAGCCAAGAATTTAGTGGAAAAGTTTGGACTGGCAATAAAATGTGAGAGTTGACAGCAAATAAATGATATTGAAAAGCCAGGAGATAGGATGAGATCACACAGAGGATATATGTAAATAGAAAGTGAGACGTTCATACAGTATGACCCAGAAATCCCACTGCTGGGCACATATCTGGAGAAAAACATAAAAATACCCTAATGTTCATTTCAGTACTATTTACAATAACTAAGACATAGAAGCAACCTAAGTGTCCATCAACAGATGTATGGATAAAGAAGATGTGGTTAAAAAAAAAGAGGATGTGGTACAATGGAATACTACTCGGCCATAAAAAAGAGCAAAATATGCTATTTGCAGCAAGATGAATGGGCCTAGAGATTATCATACTAAGTGAATTGAGTCAGTCAAAGACAAACATCATATAATATTCCTTATATTTGGAATATAAAAATATACTACAAATAGACTTACTTACAAAACAGAAATAGTGTCACAAATGTAGAAAACAAATTTATGGTTATGGAAGACAAAAGGGGAGGTAGAAGGGATAAGTTAGGAGCTTGGGATTAACATATACACACTTGTGTGTGGGTGCATGCGCTCTCAGTCATGTCTGACTCTCTGCACCCCCATGGTCTGTAGCCTACTGGGCTTCTCTGTCCGTGGGGTTTCCCAGGCAAGACTACTGGAGTGGGCTGCCATGCCCTCTTCCAGGCATTCTTCCTTATCCAGGGATTGAACCTGCACCTCTTGCATTTCCTGCATTGGCAGACAGATTCTTTACCACTAGTACCGCCTAGAAAGCCCATATACACACTGCTATGTATATAAAATAGGTAACTAATAAGGACCTAGTGTATAGCAAAGGGAACTCTATTCAAAATTCTGTAATAACCTATTAATATATGGGAAATAATCTAAAAAGAATCTATATATGTGTATATATAACCGAACACCTGAAGTTCACTTTTCACCTGAAACTGACACAACCTTGTAAATCAACCATTGCTGTTGTTGTTGTTGTTGTTGTTGTTGTTGTTTAGTCACTAAGTCTTGGCTGACTCGTTTGCGACCCCATGGACTGTAGCCCACCAGGTTCCTCTGTCCATGGGATTTCCCAGACAAGAAAGACAAGAATACTGGGATGGGTTACCATTTCCTTCTCCAGAGATCTTCCTGACTCAGGGATCAAACCTGTGTCTCACGAATTCTTTACCATTGAGCCACCAGAGAGGCCCAAAATCAACTATACTCCAGTTGAGAAAAAGAATTATAAAGAAAAAAAAAAAGAAAGCGAGAAGTTCAAAGACGGAGTCCTAGGTTTTTCTAAAGTTTAGAGACAACGAAGACAAAAAGGAGCAGCCAGAAAAGGAGGAGGGAAAAAAGGAAGTTTCAAGAAGAAACAAGTGATCAATCATGTCAAATGAGGACCAAGAATTAATTCTTTCTTTAAGAACAGATCCTGACAAAAATAGTTTTATAGAGTGTTAGGAAGAAAAGCCTTTAGAAAAAAAGAATAGCAAGAGAGAATTTCAAGAGAATGAGTATAAATAATGTTTATGAGAATTTATCTGTAAAAAACAAAGGAGAACGTTGAGGGTGTACCTGGGTGGGAAAGTGGAATTGAGAGGAATTCGATTGTGTTTTTAAAGACAATAGAAGTAACCAAATTTTGTAATAGTGATGAGAAAGTTCCAGTTGAAAAGAAAGCATTAGTGATGCAGGAGAAAGACCTTGAGAAAGCAAGATGGGACAGAATCTAATACGCCTGTGAAAGAATTGGCCTTTGACAAGAGCATGAAAAGTTCATCAGGAGGAATAGCAGAAAAGTAGAGCATATTGTCATAGATGGAGGTAGATCAGTAGATGTGGTGATAACTTGTGTAAATTCCTTTTTGATTCCTCCAAGTGAAGCACAGAGAGATTAAATAGCTCCCTAAACACAAACAGCAGCTATAGCCATGATTTGAACCCAAATTATCTGTCTCCCTGGTGGCTCAGATGGTAAAGAATCTGCCCACACGCGGGAGACCCACATTCGATCCCTGAGTTGGGAAGATTGGACACGACTGAGCAACCTTCACCCTCACTTATGTCTTTCTCCAGAATCTTTACTCTTAATATTATCTTGTATTACCCACCTCATAATGACGAGGCCTATTTCTACTTATCCTTCAAGTAGTAGAGTAGACATGAATTTCTTTGGAAGTCTCTCCAACCCCACTCCTCACCCTCTAGTGCTAAGTGGGATATTCCTTCCGTGTTTTTCATCTCACTTTATGCCTCCCCCCAAACATAACACAACACACTGTAGAACACTCTCTTAGAATATTCACTGTAGAATATCTACCTCTTCTCCCTGGACGTGAAGATTCCTTAGAATAGAGTCGTTACCTTGTTCATCATTGTATTCTTAGGGCCTAGTTCAACACTTAACATAAACTAAGTGCAAGCTCAATCAATATTTGATGCATGAATGTATTTTAAGTTGAAACTACACGAGGAAGAAACATTTTGGGGACTTAGCTGACATGCTGAAAACTGTCCGTTTTTAAAAGAAAGACATGAAGTGGCACACCAAAGTAGCTGGTTCCAAACATAAAGGACACTCAAGGTTCAGATGTGGGAGGTAGTATAGTACCAGCTACTGAACTTTCTTATAAAGTTTCATGGAACCTTTAAGTTTCATCCATGTTATGATATGTAGTTCTTATACAGAGCATCTCAAAAGTTTTATTTTTCTGATTCAGATCACAGTTTATCTTCCTTTTTCCTGTTTTGTTGTATTTGGTAAGTTTAAACTAATCTTTTGTTGATAATAATAAACATTGTTAATAAGAACCCTAATACATGCAAAGTAGAGTATAATAGGAAGAGACAGAAAGGTTCTGATATAATATTTATTTTTAATGGAATGTTAAACTTTGCTTAACCACACATACTCATTAAAATGTAAAAATAAATTTCTAAATAAAGTCAAGTAAAAATTAATTTTCAGATATATTAATCCATACCTGTCTATCCTTAACACAATAATGAATCAGTTCAGTCACTCAGTCGTGTCCAACTCTTTGCAACCCCATGAACCACAGCACACCAGGCCTCCCTGTCCATCACCAACTCCCAGAGTCCACCCAAACCCATGTCCATTGAATCGGTGATGCCATCCAACCATCTCATCCTCTGTTGTACCCTTCTTCTCCTGCCCTCAGTAATGTCTCTGCTTTTTAATATGCTGTCTAGGTTGGTCTAACTTTCCTTCCAAGGAGTAAGCATCTTTTAATTTCATGGCTGCAGTCACCATCTGAAGTGATTTTGGAGCCCAGAAAAATAAAGTCAGCCACTGTTTCCAGTGTTTCCCCATCTATTTGTCATGAAGTGATGGGACCGGATGCCATGATCTTAGTTTTCTGAATGTTGAGCTTTAATATCTCAATAATGAACATCTCAGTATAAAAGTACTTTCATTGCATTATTATTAATAAATAATAATTGTTTAACATGCTTTTCTCAAACTACAGGAACATCAGACATAGAAGGGGCCTTAAAGGACTACCCACCAATAATTTTCAAAATAAACTTCAAAAACTAATGTAAGGGCATGTCCCAGCATCAGAAGACCTGGATTATGCTCAGGTCCTCCAATGTCCATTTATTATGTTGGTCATTTTGGGCAGATAGATTTACCTCTGTTTTTGATCTGTCAAATTAAAAGGCTGGGTTCAGTATCCTTTAAGGCCCCACCTATGTCTGATGTTCTGTGATTATATGAATCTAGAATTATCTCTAATCAACTGATGTCCCAATTCAGAGTCTCTGGACCTACTGTAAAACCAAATTGCTTGGCTGGGAATTACTGAGAGTTGTCGGTGATCTCCTTTATTAGATGATAGGATAGCTGCATGTATTAATTATCTACTGCTGCTTAACAAATTACCCCCAAAATTAAAGGCCTAAAATGACGGACTTATATTATCTCATAGTTTCCATAGTCAGGAATCTAGGCATGGCTTAGGTAGATCTTCTGTCTTAGGGTCTCTGCCAAGCCTGCAGGCAAGGTGTTGGCCTGGTCTGCAGTCATCTCAGTGCTTCTCTCAGGGCCCCTCTGTTTTGAAGCTCATTCACATGGTTTTGTCAGGCTGTGGAAGATCTATTTTCAGGCTCACTCAGATGGCCAGTGCCTGGCTTCAGGTTCTTCCTAGCTATTTGACTTAGGGCCTTAGTTCCCTGATAACTTTAGCTTTCTTTTTTTTTTTTTTTTTCATTTATTTATTTTACTTTACAATATTGTATTGGTTTGGCCATACATTGACATGAATCCATCATGGATGTACATGTGTTCCCCATCCTGAGCCCCCCTCCCACCTCCCTCCCCATCCCACCTCTCTGGGTCATCCCAGTGCACCAGCTCCGAGCACCCTGTCTCATGCATCAAACCTGGACCGGCGATTCGTTTCACATGTGATAATTTACATGTTTCAATGCCATTCTCCCATATCATCCCGCCCTTGCCCTCTCCCACAGAGTCCAAAAGACTGTTCTATACATCTGTGTCTCTTTTGCTGTCTCACATACAGGGTTATCATTACCATCTTTCTAAATTCCATATATATGCATTAGCACACTGTATTGGTGTTTTTCTTTCTGGCTTACTTTACTCTATAATAGGCTCCAGTTTCATCCACCTCATTAGAACTGATTCAAATGTATTCTTTTTAATGGCTGAGTAATATTCCATTGTGTATATGTACCACAGCTTTCTTCCCCGCCCCCTGCTGTTTATTTATTTTTATAGATTTATTTATTTTAATTGGAGGCTAATTACTTTACAATATTGTATTGGTTTTGCCATCCATCAACATGCTTTCTAAGTCTTGATATCAGGTACTGTTAGTCCTTCTTTTTTGAAGTTGTTTTGGCTATTTGAGATCCTTTGTATTTTCATATGGATTTCAGAATCACTTTGTTAATTTCTGTAAAAATACCTCCTTGGTTTTTGGTTGGGATTGTGTTGAATCTATAGATCTCTTTGCAGAGAACTAATATCTTAACAATAAGGCTCTCTTGACCCCTGAACATTGTATATCTCTTCATTTAATTTAGGCATTCTTTAATTTCTCTCATCAGTTTGTAGCTTTCATTGTACCTATATTGCACATTTTTTGTCAGATTTTCTCCTAACCACTTCATATTTTTGATGATATCATAATGATAACGTTTTTCAAGTTTAATTTCTCATTATCGAATAAATATCAGTAGACTTTTATATATTGATTTTGTATCCATTACTTTGCTAAATTCAGTTACTAATTATAGTAGCCTTTTTAAAATAATTCCATTAGATTTTCTATGTAGAAGATCATGTTGTTTGTGAATAAAACATTTTTCTTAATTCTTTCCAACTTGGATATCTTTAATTTGTTTTATTCTCACTGATTTGCATTGTCTAGAACTTCCAATAAACTGTCTAGTAGAGAAGAGATAAGAATTAACAGTCTTGTCTTATTCCTTATGTTTTACTTTTTTAAATGTATTTTTGAGTTATCTAAAATTTTATTTCGAATTTTTATATCTGTATTCTTGAGGGATACTAGTTAGTAATTCTTTTTTTCTTGTTTTTTTTTTGTGATTTTCGTATCAGAGTAATGCTGATCTTGTGAAATGCATTTGGATGTATTCCTTCTTCACAAGTCTGTAAGAGTTTGTGTTGAGTTATACTACTTTTTTAGGGCTTCCCTGGTAGCTCTACTGGTTAAAAATCTGCCTGAAAGGCAGGAGGCCTGGGTTTTACCCCTAGATTGGGAAGATTCCCCTGGAGAAGGGAACGGCTACCCACTCCAGTGTTCTGGCCTGGAAAATTCCGTGGACTATATATAGTCCATGGGGTTGCAAAGAGTCGGATATGACTGAAGCAGTTTGGCATAATTTCTTTACTAGTCAGGATATTCAGGTTATCTGTTTCTTCTTGAATGATCTTTGCAGGGTTGTATTTTCCAAAGAATCTGCCAATTCATCTAAGTTTCCAATTTGCGGGGGGCATAAAACAGACCATAGTATTATCTTATTTTTCTTTTAATAGCTTCAGAAGCTGTGTGGTGTTAATCTCTTTCATTCCTAGTTGTTATAGCTACAGTGGGTACCCCCAGATTCTGTATTGAAGTCTTAACCCCCAGTACTTCAGACTAGGGGCTTCTCAGGTGGTGCTAGTGGTAAAGAATTCACCTGCCAATCCAGGAGATGCAAGAGAAGTGAGTTTGACCCGTGGGTCGAGAAGATCCCCTGGAGTACAAAATGGCAACCCACTCCAGTATTCTTGCCTGGGACAGAGGAGCCTGATGGGCTAAAAAGTCATGGGGTCACAAAGAGCTGGACCCAACTGAGTAACTGAGCACACCTCAGGCTATATTTAGAGACAGTCTTTAAAGGGATAATTAAGTTAAAATGAGGTCCTCAGGACAAGTCTTAATCCAATATGACTAATGTCCTTATAAGAAAAGTCCATTAGGACAGAGGTGTGAACAGAGCGGGGACCTTGTGAAGACACGGGGAGAAGACTGCAATCTGTAAGCTGAGGAGAAAAGCCTCAGAAGAAACCAACCTTGCCACCACCTTGATCTCAGACTTTCAGTATTGAGAATGTGAGTCTAAGATTTTTCAGTGTCAGGGATGTTTTTATTTTTTATTTATTTATTTTTTAAAAATTTTATTTTATTTTTAAACTTTACATAATTGTATTAGTTTTGCCAAATATCCAAATGAATCCACCACAGGTATACATGTGTTCCCCATCCTGAACCCTCCTCCCTCCTCCCTCCCCATACCATCCCTCTGGGTCATCCCAGTGCACTAGCCCCAAGCATCCAGTATCATGCATCGAACCTGGACTGGCATCTCGTTTCATACATGATATTTTACATGTTTCAATGCCATTCTCCCATATCTTCCCACCCTCTCCCTCTCCCACAGAGTCCATAAGACTGTTCTATACATCACTGTCTCTTTTGCTGTCTCGTACACAGGGTTATTGTTACCATCTTTCTAAATTCCATATATATGCGTTAGTATACTGTATTGGTGTTTTTCTTTCTGGCTTACTTCACTCTGTATAGTAGGCTCCAGTTTCATCCACCTCATTAGAACTGATTCAAATGTATTCTTTTTAATGGCTGAGTAATACTCCATTGTGTATATGTACCATTGCTTTCTTATCCATTCATCTGCTGATGGACATCTAGGTTGCTTCCATGTCCTGGCTATTATAAACAGTGCTGCGATGAACACTGGGGTACACGTGTCTCTTTCCCTTCTGGTTTCCTCAGTGTGTATGCCCAGCAGTGGGATTGCTGGATCATAAGGCAGTTCTATTTCCAGTTTTTTAAGGAATCTCCACACTGTTCTCCATAGTGGCTGTACTAGTTTGCATTCCCACCAACAGTGTAAGAGGGTTCCCTTTTCTCCACACCCTCTCCAGCATTTATTGCTTGTAGACTTTTGGATCGCAGCCATTCTGACTGGTGTGAAATGGTACCTCACAGCGATGTTTTTAGAACGGATGCCTACTACAGTTTTCCTCAGTGTCTGTTGGCCATTATCCCTTGATAGGGGATGTCATCAGTATTGAGGGGACCAGAGCCTGCAACTGGATGTTGAGCGGGGTCTCTTCTTTGTTCTGTGGTTGTCACAGCCCTGTCTGGGGCAGCATCTGCTCCCCACTAGTTGGAGTAGAAGCCCCCAGGTCCGTTTCTGAGTTGCGGCGTGAGGTAGGTGGGACTAGAGTACTTCCACTGGGAGAGGAGCTACCGAGAATTCCAAGACATGCACTCTGTGGTGTTGCCAGCCGCCTGATGTGTGCATTTACAACGTGCACTCTTGTGGGCACTGACCCGGGCCCCTCCTCACCCACTGGAATGCAGGCAGTTGGCTCACACAGCCACCAGCACAGCTCTGATGGCACAGATCCGCTGAAGTTAGGTACTAGGACCTGCCATAGTTGCGTGTATTCTCACACCTGGCCCCATTGTGGGAGTTGCAGGGTCAGCCCAGTATCCAGCTGCACTTGTACATGTGCACACTTGCAGAGCCTGCAGCTGCTAGTGCCAGACCTGCACACCCACAGGAGTACCAGTAATTCCCTCGGATGTCCTGAGGGCGCTGAGCTTACAGAGGCGCCAGCACCTAAATCCTCCAAAGACATACGGGACAAGGCTCAGATTTCAACCCCACCTCCACATGTGGGCCGCCCACAGGCACTTGCACACTGCCAGACCTCTTGGAGGTGGAGCTACACCTGCTTTGAGTACCTGAGAAAGAGAGTGAGGCTGCTGTGCGGGGCTCTGATAGCTGGCCAGTCTCCTGCCTTTGCACACCCCTGTTTGAGGCCTGGGCCACGCTGCAGACTGTCTCTGGGCAGCAAGCCCCAGTCCTTTCCCCAGGGCAGTCCACTGAAGTCGAGTTTCAGCACCCAGCCCCTGTGCACACCAGCAGAAGACTCCCATCTTGGGCCGGGTAGTGCGGTGAGGTGGTCAGGACCATCTGTGCTGGCCCTTCTTGGTTCTGCCTGCCACAAGCCAGCGGCTGCACTTTTCTCTGAGCCTCCGGAGGGCCCTGTCTGTCCTGGCTAATCTCCCAGCTGTTGAAGGCAGTTCCCAGGGTAAAGGAACCTTTCTTCTTTCACAGGTCCCTCCCAGGGGCTCAGGTCCTGTCCCTATTTCCTTTTTTTTTTTCCCCCTCTCATCCTTCCCAGTTACATGGTGATCATTCTTGCAGCTTTGGATGCGTGAGATCTTCTGACCCTGTTCAGTAAGTATTCTATGAGAATTGTTCCATGTGCAGCTGTGTTTGATGTATTTGTTGGAGGAGGTGAGCTCCACAGTATTCTGTTCCACCATCATGATCTTTCCCCACTTCTAGTTCTGAGGCTTGTTTATGATTCAGTTGTATTTCCCTTTGTGGATTATTGGCTATATTTCTTTGATTTCTTATTATAGTGGCTGCTTTAGGTCTTGTAGACTACGATCTTCAATGTATCAGAGTCTTTCTTTATGTAGTTATTCTACTTCATGCAGAGTACAAGAACCTTATAGAAGTATACGACCATTTTTTCTTTCTAACATTTCTGTTACTGTCATATATTTTAGTTCTACATATGTTATAATCTACAGTCTACATCATTATTTTTATTGAAACAGTGAGCTAGCATTTAGAGATGTTTAATTAATAAGGAAATATAACATTTATCCATATTGTTAGCATTTCTAATGTTCTTCAGTCCTGTTTGGAGATGCAGATTTCCATCTGGAATTATTTTCTTTTGGTCTATAAGACTTCCTTTAACATTTCTTTAAATGTGAGTCTACTGGCGTTGAACTCTTTCAACTTTTGCATGTCTGAGATATATTTTTAAAAGATGTTTTAAAGATATTTCTCTGCATGTAACATTCTAGGTTGATAGCTGCTTTGCTTTCCATAGTTTTAACATATTCTACCTTACTTGGAAGTTTCTGTTGAGAAATCTGTTGTCATGCTTATCTTTATCCGTATGTATGTGATATGTATTTTTTTCCTGTGGCTGATTTAAAGTTTTTCTTTTTTTAACTAGTTTTGAGCAATTTGATTATGATGCACCATGATATAATCTCTTGTGCTTGATGTTTCTTGAGTTTCTTAGACCTACTGATTTGGTTTCCATCAAATTTAGAAAAATTTTGGCCACCATGTCTTCAAACATTTTTTCCTGTGTCCTGCTTTGTCCTCTCTTTCAGGTCCTCCATTCGCAGCGTTGAGCTGCTTGAAGGCATGTCACAGCTCACAGATGTTCTGTTTACCTGTAGAAACTGTTTTCTCATTGAGTTTCAGTTTGTATAGTTTCTCTTCCTGTGTCTTCAAGTTCACTGATCTTTTCCTTCACAATGTCAAATAACTATTAATCCATCCGGAGTATTTTTCATGTTGGCATTGTAGTTTTCATCTCTACGAGTTTGATATGGGTCTGTTTTATATCTTCCAGGTCTCTGCTTAACATGTTCAAACTTTCCCTTAGCTTTTTGAACATATGGGATGCGGTTGTAACTGTTTTAATGTTCTTGTCTTCTAATTCTACCATCTGTATCTGTTTTCAGTTGGTTTGGGTAAGTTGATTTTTTTTCTCCTCAGTATGGGAAGTGTTTTTCTGCTTCTTTGTTTGCTCGGCAATATCTGATTGGATGTCAGGCATTTAAAATTTTTGCCTAATTGGATAGTGGATATTTTTGTGTTCATGTGTGTGTGTGTGTATATATATATATATATATGTATATATATATGTATGTATATTTGAGCTTTGTTCTGAGACAGTTACATTACTGGGAAACAGGTTGATCCTTTCAGGGCTGACTTTTAAGATTTGTTAGATGGGACTAGAGCATAGTTTCATCTGCAGCTAATAATTCTGCACTGTCGATGCAGATCGTTTCTCAGCACTCTACTCTGCCCCATCAATAATGAGGTTTTCCACTCTGGGTGGTGGGAATTGACATTGCTCTTGACCCTGTGCAAATCCTGAGTTCTGTTCCTTCTGAGCATTTCAAGTGGTTCTCTTCCTGACGTCCAGAGTTCCTCACTCCCCTGAATTGACCAGTGCTCTGCTGAATACTTGGTCTTCTGCTAATCTCCATCCAGAGTGTGCTCTCTGTAGCAGTTTCCTGTCTGGTAGTCTATCCTGTGAATTGTAGCCACCCTGCTCTCCCTGGACTCTCAGCCTCATCTCCATAATTTAGGTAGTATGGTGGGTTTTGGCTGGATCCCCTCGCTGTTGCCACAGCCTAGAAACTGTCAGAGCATTGAGCTGAGGCAATTGTAAGGGTAAACTCTTGTTTGTTTTACCTTCCCAGGGACCACTGCATTTATTACTCGATGTCCACTGTCTGGAAAATTGCTGTTTCATATCATTTGTCCCTGTTGCTCCATCTTGGGTAGAAGCGGAAGACAGCTTTCTTTCAGTGAGCTTAATGCATTTGAGATTCATTTGTTCTTGTGTGAATCAGTGGTCTATTCCTTTTTATTGCTGAGTAGAATTATATCATGTTGATATACCAGTGTGTTTAATCTGTTCACCAGCTGAAAGACACTGGGGTCATTTACACTTGATAGCAATTGTTAAGTGGAGCCGCTGTGCCATCTGTATATCTTCTTCTTTTTGCCCAGCTATTTTTTATTTGGTTGGCTTTTTTCCCCTATTTGTTTCCTTTTAAGAATTTCTCATATGTCCTCTTTACAAGTCTTTACGACACATGTGATTTGCAAGTATTTTTTCCCAGTCTGTGTTTTCGTTCTCTTCCCTGTGCTGCTTGAAGAGGACACATTGATTTTAATGAAATCAGGTTTTTTATCATTTTTTCTTTTATGCCTCATCATGCTTTTAGTGTTGTACATAGGAAATTTTTGCCTAACCCAAGCTCACAAATATTTTCTTTGGTGATTTCTTCTAGAAGTTTTAGAGTTGTGGTTTTACATTTATATCTCTGATTCATTTTGAATTATATTTTGTGTCTGGTGTAGATATCAGTCAATTTGGACATGGATATGGATAGTCAGTTTTTTCAACACTATTTTTTAATTGTGTTAAAATATGTATAGCATACTATCTTAATCATTTTTAAGTGTACAATTGAGTCGTCCTAAATACATTCACTTTGTTGTAGAGCTGTCACCCCATCCATTTCCATAACTCTTTTCATCTTCTAAAACTGAAATCCCGTACCTGTTAAACAATAGCTCCCGCTCTTTCTTCTGGTCTTTTTATGTCTTGTTGTTCATAATTTTCCCCAACTGTGCATGCACGTAGTTATTTTTCGTCCCTCATAGTTTCTTTGTATTTTGTTGCTGCAGGAGACATTTGTCTAAGGGCAAGCACTGCAACAAAGGGTCACAGGTCCCAGCCTGTCCCACATTCTCATCTGGATGCTTGAGTGTGGAAGGACACACTTTTGCACACGTGTAGTTGTTGGCAGCATCCAGTTTCTCATGGTTGCAGGGCTGTGAGAAACAGTTTTTTGCTTGATGTTGGCCAGAGACCACCATAACCGCCCAGAGGTCACCAGCAGTTACTTGCCACATGATATTCCCCAACATGACCTTTTTTTCCTTGCAGCCAGCGAGGGAAAGAGAGATTTCAACAAGGAAGATTGCCATATTTTCTGTAACATCATCATACAAGCATGTGCATCCCATAACCTTCGCCATATTTTCGTAGTTAGAAATAAGTCACAGGTTCTGAGCTCACTCAAGGGGAAGAGATCATTCAGAGACACAATCACCAAGTGGTGGGGGTTGTCAGGCTACCTTCAGAGTCTGTTTTCTGTATACAGTAACAAAGGAACAGCATGTTGAGCACAAAAGAGTATATAATATAAGATTCCACGTATATGAAATTGTAGATAAGCAAAAGTAATCAACAGTGACAGAAAGCACCACTTGTTGGGGGCTACGGGTGAGTTAAGGTGAGTGTTTGCATGTAGTCAGACACTTGGGAACTTTTAGGGTGATGGAAATACTCTATACACTGATTGTGGTGCTCGTCACACAGTTGTATGCATTTGTCAGAACTCATGGAATTACACACTTACAATGGTTTTACTGTATTGTATGTAAATTATACCTCAATAAAGTTGATTAAGGAAAACGAACAATAATAGCCATGAACATCACAACATTTGTAACTTAATTATGCCAACTAAATCTAATAACATCCTTAAGAAACTTTTCAGAGTCAATAATTAGAAAATAAGTCATTTTATAATATATTATTTGAAGAGTTTTCATAGTTAAAAATGTCTTTTTTTTTCTTTTTTTTAATACAGTTTATACAGATTTCTTTTTTATATATGATCTTTATGGTGTGTAAACCTATAATTTCGTTCTGAATGGTCACCTACTGAATCTAGTGATAAAGGTCTCATTTACCTCAACCCCTGTTGATGCTACTTCTAAAAGTGTATTAGCCATTTTCAGTTCTTACTGAAGTTTGAAGAAGGTATGCCTCATCAAGTGTTTTCCTACCTGCATCTTCTAGTCTTTTTTAGTGGTTAATGGGATATTCAACTTGCATGTTCACTTCTACACTCATTATAGTGTGTTATATTCCAGTAAGAGTATTAAAGTTCAGTGAAAACCTCATGCATACTGATGAGAATGCAAATGAGCATTGGTAAAAGAATGCTAGGATCTTAAGGCATAAACTGTCCAGTTAACTTGCTATATTCTGTTCAAACAATAGTTACATTATAATGAAGACTGATACAGAATCCATCATACAAATATAATTAGCAATGGCAAAATCATTACATAATTTGTAATTGAATAGAGGTTCAGTTCCAGATTGTTCTGAGTTAAAAAAAAAGAAATGTAATGATTTGATATTAGTGCTTATTTCTGTTCCTTCCTCCTTATAACCTTTGCCAGCCTTTAGCAAGACATTTCCTTTGCTGTATGTAGTGATGGGGAAACTAGGGATGATTATATAAATGAGTGATAACATTGAAAATTTCCAGCTGTAACCTTTATTGGATACATAACACTGAACAGGCATCAACCATCATCTCAAGAAGACATTTCAAGTATCTGGTTATTGTAGAATTATAAATATTGTAGGATTATTTATTTCAGAAATTACATGTATCTATCTAAATAAAAATCTCTTTTCCTTGAACCATTTAAAACAAAGTTAAAGGAAGCCCTGATATCTTTCCTTAGAGAAGAGTCTCTGATGAGAATGAATAGTCTAGGTTGTATTAATATATTACCTTAATACTTAATTTTATATCTATGAATGAATTTTATAAACTTATACAAAACCAGTAGGGTTTAGAAAAACACATATCAGAGTTTCTTCAACCTATTCATCTACCTTGGAATTAAAAAAAAAATTATTTGAGGGCTTCCCAGATGATCCAGTGGTTAAGAATCCACTTGCTAATGCTGGGGACACAGGTTTAATCCCTGGTCCTGGAAGATTCCCACATGTCACAGGACAGCTAAGCCTGTGCATCACAGCTACTGAGCCAACACTCTAGAGCCTGCGAGCCACGACTGCTGAAGCCCGTGCACCTAGAGCCTGTGCTCAGCAACAAGAGAAGCCCGCCCAATGAGAAGCTTGCACATCGCGACTAGAGAGTAGCCCCTGTTTGCCATAACTAGAGAAAGCCCGCGTGCAGCCATGAATAAATAAATACATAAAATTTTTAAAATTTTTGGATTTTAAGATTAGAAAATTTTAAGATTAAGAAAATTTTAAAACAATTTTAAGATTTAAGAAAATTTTAAGATTCTACTGAAGTATTTTTTCTTTTCTCAACCTTATGAAAACAAAAGTTGAAAATTCTGTTTGATAGACTCATCAGTAAGACAAATTGTTGTTTTTCTCATAGTGCCAGTGTGTTATTGTGCCAGTATACTTTTTTGGATGATCTAATGTCAGTGCTAGTGTTCACAGACTCTAGAATACATAGCAATCAGGTAAAAAGTGTAATCGTTTTTTCGGGTTTTTTTGTTTTGTTTTTTAATGTTTATTGGAGTATAGTTGATTTACAATATTGTGTTAGATGCAGGTGTACAGCAAAGTGAAAAAAGTGTAATAATAATGACATTTTTGATAATTTATCAAAGTGTTTTGATAATATATGAAAGTGTTTTAAAATCAAGATATATAATTGCTAAAAGGATTATACTTAATGGTAGCCCTAGCACAAAAGTTGACAAACTTTTCCTTAAAGGGCCAGATGCTAAATAGTTTAGACTTTGCAGGCCGTATGGTCTTTGTTACAGCTTACTCATCTCTGCCACTGTAGCACAAGTTATAATAGATATGTAAATAAGGAAGTATGACTGTGTTCCAGTAAAACCTTATTTACAGACACTGAAATTTGAATTCTGTGTAATTTTCATATGTCATGAAATATTGTTCTTTGTTGGTTATTTTTTCAGCCATTAAAATAAAAAAAAGCAAGCCGTGCATTACAATTTTGCTTGCAGTCTATAGTTTGTCAGTGCCCCCCTCCAGCAGTTGATTTTTCTGAATTAACTTTATAATCTTAATCAGAACTGAATATTTATTGCTTAAAACATTTTTAAGGTACATGGCTCATAGTGAATTATTTTAAAAGCAGTCTCTTTCCTAGGGAGAAGAGTGCCCACAAATATAGACAATATTTTTACCATAAAGAGACAGTTGAAAAATTCCATAGCTTACTTATTTCCTTGATTGTGCAGAAGAATCTTGATATTGCTAAGCTGGATTTTTTTTAATACAGGTCAAAATCCCATTACAGTGAATATTTTTATAGTGGAAGTACTCATTCAAAAACTGTATTTAAGTACCTACTCTTTCAAAGCATTTAGGTGGTAGATAAATAAATCTCCCATGGATACATTCTGCCCTTAACAAACTTCCAGCCTAGAAAGGAATATAAAATCTGTGCAAGTTGTAGCTAAAAATGAACTAAATAGAGCTGGAAGCCAAAAAGAAGAGAATGCAGATGATAACAACACGGATAGAAGTTCAGAAACAGGAATAGATAGAGAAGGCAAAACACTGGGTACTGTATTGAAAATACATGTATGGGGTTAGTGCCAGAGCGAACAGAGCAGGGCGAAGTAACCAGTCACAGGCCCACAACTGAATGCTGCTCTTTCCTCCCTCACAGTCATTCACGACTGGGCTTGTCATGAGAATGGGTCCTGCTGCTATTACTTGGAGCAGGCAGGCTACTGGAGCTAACGCGTCAGAAGAAAAGGTGGCTGGTGAATGGACAGAGCTCAGATTTTAGAGCCATTTAAACCAACATTTTGGAGAAGGCAATGGCACCCCACTCCAGTACTCTTGCCTGGAAAATCCCATGGACAGAGGAGCCTGGTAGGCTGCAGTCCATGGGGTCGCTAAGAGTCAGACACAACTGAGCGACTTCACTTTCACTTTTCACTTTCATGCATTGGAGAAGGAAATGGCAACCCACTCCAGTGTTCTTGCCTGGAGAATCCCAGGGACAGCGGAGCCTGGTGGGCTGCCGTCTATGGGGTTACACAGAGTCAGACGTGACTGAAGTGACTTAGCAGTAAACCAACATTTGATTCTCAGTCTGTTACCTGCCAGATATGTAAGTTTTGGCAAGTTGCTGATCTTCTTGAACCTCAGTTTCCCAATCTGTAAAATGGGGTTAAAAATGCTTATTTTCTGACATGTAGTTCGTGTTGTGACCTATTCCTCTTCCTAGTTTAGTGTTCCCTGCTTGTTGCTTATAAACTTTGAGAAACTGCTTAGTAGAGCATGGATGGTTATTGCTGCCAGAGACAGGGTCAGATCTGGATTCAAATTCCACCATTAGTATTTAATGTGTAAACTTGGGAAAGTTATTTAATTTTTCTATCAAATAAGCATATTTCACAATTTTGTAATGAAGATTGAACCAACTAAAGTGATAAAATAGTTTCTACTTTTCAAAGACCATATTCCTTGCAAGTATATCAGTATATGTCCTCATAAGTCAAGCAAGTTTTGTTGATCTTTGCTTTTTGGAGTCTGTTATGGAAAAAAAAATACAGGTTTATTGAAAAATAGCAAAAACTTAGACTTGTATGTTTATTGTATGCCAGACTCTGAACTAAGAATTTATATATATTATTTCATGTAACTTTCACAATAACCCTAAAATGTAGACACTAGTATCATAATTTTATAGATGAGGAATCTGATGTCTAGAAAATTAAATAATTTGCCTCAGGTTACACAGCTAGTAAGTACTTGAGTGGGGATTTGAACCCCAAAATTCTACCTCTGCTCTCCTAAGCACTGTACTATATGTCTTCATGTGATTCTGACACACTTTCTTAGAGGCAGCTGCCTCCACTCCCTTCCTGTTGCTGTAAAGCATCTAACGCAGTATTCAGTGTCCAGTAGGCACTTGACAAGTATGAACTCTCTGCTGTGCATCTCATCTCCCAAGTGTTGGAGCTTAAGGCCTGTCATACCAACCGTAGGAGATAGACTGCTTGCCAGAACAGATTAGAAGAGAAGTCTCTGAAAATGAAAACTTTTCTCCATCCATTCTTTTATATGTTGAGCAATAATTGGTTAACGTTACCAGGATAAGTTTAATGTTGCCTTGTAGTTTACCGCATTATCATTTGGCCTATATGCCATTATATACTAAATTGAATTCAGATGCTTATGAGGTATGATTTTAGTTATGAAACTGTCCCCTTTACACTCTCCCCACACTCACGTATTTTTTATGACACAGATCATACCTGACGTATGTTTTGGTGACTCCTTTCTGTGGCCCCTTCACCAGTGTATATGCTCCTTCGCCAGTATATATGCTCATTCGCCAGTATATATGCTCCAGAAGAGGAGGGAACACATGTTCGGTTCCCTGTTGTCTCTCTAGTGGCTAAAACATGCGTGTGTGCTAAGTTGCTTCAATCGTGTCTGACTCTATGACCCCATGGACTACAGCCTGCCAGGCTCCTCTTTCCATGGGGTTCTCTAGGTAAGAATACTGGAGTGGGTTGCCATGCCCTCCTCCGGGGGATCTTCCCAATTCAAGGATCGAAGCCATGTCTCTTATGACTCCTGCATTGGCAGGCAGGTTCTTTACCACTAGCGCCACCTGGGAAGCCCTAAAACAATATATAGCAGGTGTTTAATACATATTTGTTTCGTGCGTGGGTAAATAAAATGTGCAGTTTATAGAAAACTTATATTTAGTTATTATTTTTCTTTCTAGCTTGGATCAGAAAAACAAGACAGACTCCGCCTACTATGGAGGTAAGAATACACAAGGAAAATATTCAAATATGTGTCTGTAATGCTGTGCTTCTCAATTGAGTTTGTACTCTCAGAGATACATGAAACCTCTAAAACATGTGATGCCACCTCTCCAAAATGTTAATTTTACTCCATAGAAAGTAATTTCAAACATATTTGTAATAACTGTACAAATCATGGAATGTAACATAAAATTTATATAAAATTTTAAGTGAAGTGATAACAATTTAAAACAGAATAAAAATACTTTAGAGGATGTTTGGACTTAAAGCAGCTTGCATCAGAACATTTCCCTGGCCTCTGGGAGTTCTCTGTTCTGATATGGATGCTTCGGTGGAAGAGTTGAGAAACACTGAATCTCTTGGTCCTATCCAAATCATGCTGTTTATTTTGCCCTTAATTTTATATAAAACTATAAAATTTTATAATTTGTATGTAAATTTAATGCCATCAGGTAGCTGAAGAAACTTTAAAATATACATTAACAGGTAATAGGTAGCACTCAGTAACTAATAGTTGAATTTGTATTTAAAACTTTAGAAACATAGGAAATTCCCTGGTGGTCCAGTGGTTAGGACTTCACGTTTTCACTGCCCAGGGCCTGGGTTCTGTTCCTGACTGGTAAACTAAGATCCTGCAAGCTACATGGAGCAGCCAAAATAAAAGCTTTAGAAGCATAATTTTGGTGGTATGCAGAATGAAAAACATAGCAAAGCTGTGGTATTTGTGTTTTTACAACATGGTTATCTCAATGGCAGAAACCAGCACAATATTGTAAAGCAATTATCCTTCAATTGAAAATAGATTTAAAAATGGTTATTTCATAATTTCAAAACACTTATTTCATAATTTTTATTTTAAAACAGTAGCAAAATGTTTGTAAGAGATAAATGTATTTCATAGGAGGGAAGTTTTCAAATTCATTAATATACTGCCTATTCCTTTTGTTTTACTATTGAGGATTCTTCTTTTCCCTCTCTACCACAAACCTTGTTGACAACATAAATGAGTTCCAATACTCAGGCCACACTTTTTAAGAGGTGTATACTCCAAGGAAGAGTTTAGGATAACCTGTAAATTAGCATACCTATCTTTACTGTTCCATTCCTCTTGGACTGACCCTATCAGCGTTTGTCTGACCAAGGTCTAAGTGAGCGTATTACTAAGCCTATTTTTAGCTTTATATGTTGCTTCCATCTTACCCTTGTCCTACGCTTCTCAGACTCTTTTTTTCTAGTATCCAGTGAACCTTGGAATAAAAGTGGGAAAAAAAAATCAATGTGATCCAGTATGCAGAAGTATCTTCTGTGGTTTCCAGTGCTAAGGATGGATCAAGGAACCCTTCTTGTGTTGGCTACAATAAGAGCTACTGTTCTTAGAGAAACAGGTGCTTCTTCTATCCTCAGGACTTTGGAAGCCTTCTTTAGATACATGTAAAGTGATTAGATGGAAGTAACTGCCATTATCAGGCCTAAGTCACCACTCCTGTAAATGTTAGGTAATCCCATCATCTCAGACAAGCTCCAGTTAAAACAGTGAGACCAGGTCATTCCATCCATGGTGCTCACATTCTCAAATGTCTGAAAAGGAGCCCTCTGTTTCCTCTTTTCAAATATACTATTAGTTGCAGTGTTCTTTATACAGAAGAGCCCCCATGTCTGTGGGCCCCCAATACACACACACACACATCCTCTTCTCTCCCTCCTGATCGTTTCCATTGTGTTTCAGGAATTTCCATTTTTTTATTAGCAAATTGCCATTCACATTTGATATTGTTCTAGGAACTTTCTCTACCACAGAACCTCTACTAAAATCTACCTGTGTCTAAAAGATAGTGAGTCTCTTCTTTCCTTGAAGTGGATTGTGCTCATTTTCCTACAACGCATAGAAAGAAAGTAGGACCTTTCCCCTATGGTTTCTAAAATAGTCTTCCATTTTGTGGGCCCAGGAGAATGTAGTACCTTTGCAATCTAAGTAGATTTCTTTCAACCTATTCATCATTTTTATCTTTGCTAATATCCAGGGCACTCTCCCACACTGATGGCAGCGATTAGAACCAAACTTCCAGTTTTTTTCTGTCACTGTCTCTCCAAGTTCTTAGCCATTTAGTTCTTTGACTTTGTCCTCACCTGTATCCCTAGCTCAAAGAACAACCGCTTCCATAACCACACCTTAGTTCATATCATCACCAACACCATTCTACCATTACAACTTACAAACTTTTCAATCCCAGAGTCTACATATATCATCATAAGGGAGAGGAAAAACCCATTTACAATAAAAATAAGGCATGCATACAGAAAACCACAAGAATTAAATGGGATTGTTTAACAGGTTATTATAAGGCAAATTCCACCCAGATCAAGAAATACAACTTTGCCAGCTACTCCTATGCCCCATCTCAATACAACCTCCTTTCTACCCACAAAAGCAACCTGGAACCCTGACTTTTGTAGTAATCATTTCCTCACATGTTTAAATAATCTTTCTTCTCAGCCAAATGGACACTATAGTTTAGACTTGCCTGTTTTGTAAAAACTTCATACTTAAGTCTCTTTCAGTTTATATGTTCTTCCTCCATCCCTTTTATTTCCTGACAGATTTATCTATTGAAAAACCCAACCAAAGTTTGCCACAGTCTAAATTTTGCTAATCTTATGCTCTCTGTGTAGGCTTCTCAGGTGGCGTGAGAGGTAAAGAACCTGCCTACCAATGCAGGAGACATAAGAGATGTGGGTTAGATCCCTGGGTTGGAAGATCCCCTGGAAGAAGGCATGGCTACCCACTCCAGTGTTCTTGCCTAGAGAATCCCATGGACAGAGGAGCCTGATGGGTTACAGTCCAAAGGGTCTCAAAGAGTTGGACAAGACTGAAGTGACTTAGCACGCATGCACGCATGTTCTCTGCATAATCCAACATGTTCTGTTCCTCTGTCTTCCAGATTGGAAGCTGGATCCAGCAGCTAGATACTGATGTTTGATCTTTTTGTCAAGAATATGTAAAGTGTTTGGCAAGACTACAGGAGAGCACTGTGTCTGGTTGTCCTTTTTCTAATCTTTGTAGATGCTCATGCTTAATGCATATGGTTAGTTCATTGGAAACAACCTCCTGTGTTCTTGCATATCTTTTAAAACTAGTTTGTTTTTAAGATGCTGTCAGTAATTTGAGTTCTCTACTTTTTTTCAAATCTGTTAGTGAACTCCCACCCCCAAATAGACTTCCACTATATCATTTATAGACTATGGCTGAAGGTTTGTTATTTAGTCACTAAGTCATGTCCAACTCTTTTGCAGCCCCATAGACTATAGCCTGCCAGGCTTATAGCTGAAGGTAGCTAGTAGCAATTAGAATTACCATTTACAGTAGCATTAGAAAGCATAAAATACCCTGATATAAATTTAACAAACTATATGCAAGACATATAGACTAAACACTATAAAACATTGGTAAGAGAAATTAGGGAAAGACCTAAATTAACGGGGAGATATATCTGTTCATTGATTGGAATATTTAGTATTGCTAAGATGTTAGTTCTCCCAAAAGCTACTGATTCGCAGCAGTAATTCTTAGCACTTTGTCATGAATCAGTTACAGAGAAGCCTTATTATAACACAAATTGCAGAACCTTTTCCCCAGAGTTTTTGATCCACAAAGTCTGGAGTAAGCCCTGAATATTTGTATTTATAGCAAGTTCCCTGGTGATGCTAACTAATGCTGCTGATCCAGAGCCCATACTTTGTAAACCACTTCTCTATAGACTCAGTCAAGTAAAAATCCAGTTAAAATCCCATTAGACTTATTTTGGTAGAAATCAAGATGCTGATTCTAAAATATATATGGAAATTCAGAGGACCTAGAGTAGCTGAAAGCAATCATGAAAAAGGAGACAGTAATTAGAGGACTTATGCTCTAACAATTAGAGAACTGACTCTAAAACCATAGTAATTAAGACAGCGTGGTACTGGTATAAGGATATATAAACAAATAAATGGAAAAGAATAGAGAGTTTAGAAGTAGATAGTGTACAACCAGCTGGTTTTTGGTGGTAGCACCAAAGGAACACAATTAGAAATGAAGAGTCTTTATAACAAGCTGGAATAATATCCTAGCTGAACTCGATCCCTACCTCACATCATACACAGATATTAATTAAAGGTGTGGATCCTAGACTAAACGTAAAAGTTAAGACTATAATGCTTCTACAAGAAAACATAGTGGAGGGCTTCCCTGGTGACTCAGTGGTAAAGAATCTGTGTGCCAGTGCAGGAGACGGGTTTGATCCCTGATCCGGGAAGATCCCACATGCCACAGAGCAGCTAAATCAGTGAGCCACAACTATTGAGCCTGTGCTGTAGAGCCCATTAACTGCAGCTGCTGAAGCCCGTGCACCCGAGGGCCCATGCCCTACAACAAGAGAAACCACAATGAGAAACGTGTGCACCACAGTGAAGAGTAGCCCCCCAACTCGCTGAAACTGGAGAAAAGCCTGCATGGCAGCAAAGACCCAGCACAGCCAGAAATAAATGAAATAAAATTATAGAAAAAGGAGAAATCAGTGGCATATCTTCACAACTTTGGGAAAGACAGGAGATAGCAAGCACCATCATAAGAAGAAACATTGATAAATTGAACCTAATCAAAATTAAAAACTAATGCTCAAATCAAAAGAGAACATGAAGAAAGGAACAGACTGGGAGAAAATAATCCCAGTACGTGTATCTGACAAAGGACTTGTATTCAGACTGTATAAAAACCACTTCAACTCAATGATAGAAGACAAAGCTAATAAAAATGGGGTGAAAATCTTGAATTGGCTTTAATAAGATTCAAGAATAGCCACTAAGCATATGGAAAGATACTGAACGTCACTCATCATCATAATGGGATGCCATCACACATCTATGAAAATGGCTAAAATTTAGAAGATTGACAGTAGCCGTAACTAGAACAACAGTAAATGTACGTATATAACCATATAGTGATTGGTAGGGAAATTATATAACCATGTTAAAAAACTGACAGTTTCTTCCTACCCTATAACTCAGCAGTTATAGGCCACCTGAAGGTGAAGGAATCCGTTTTTAGGCTCACTTCTTGGGAAGCCCTGGCCAAAAGAATCTAGTTCTTTGAAATACTATTTCAGCTTTCTGATTCATGCCCAGCCCGACTTTCTAGCTTTCCTCTCTATATTTGCTATATCTATCCTACCTTCAAAGGTACTCCTTGCTATTTCCCAAGTTGAATGTCTTCTTTTCCATCAGCTGGGCTCTTCTGCTCAAGCTTAATTTCATCTAAAATCATTGCAGCACTCTTTGCAACAGCTAGAACATGGAAGCAACCTAGAAGTCTGTCGACAGATGAATGGACAAGGAAGTTGTGATACAAATGCACAATGGAATATTACTTGACCATAAAAAGGAACACATTTGAGTCAGTTCTAATGAGGTGGATGAACCTAGAGCCTATTATACAGAGTGAAGTAAGTCAGAAAGATGAATATTGTATACTGTCACATATATATGGAATCTAGAAAGATGAATTTATTTGCAAGACAGCAGTGGAGAAACAAACATAGAGAACAGATTTATGGACACGGGGAGAAGGGAGGATAGGGTGAGATGTATGGACAGAGTAACATGGAAACTTACATTACCATATGTAAAATAGACAGCCAATGGGAATTTGCTGTTTGTCTCAGGGAACTCAAGCAGGGGCTCCATATCAACCTAGAGGGTTGGGATGGGGAGGGAGATGGGAGGGAGGTTCAAGAGGGAGAGGACATATGTACACCTATGGCTGATTCATGTTTATGTTTGACAGAAAACAACAAAATTCTGTAAAGCAAATATCCTTCAGTTAAAAAGAAATAAATTTAAAAACAAAATTTATAATCCTTTCTTCAACTTTTCCCCCAGCTTATTAACTCAGAGCTAGTCATTTCTTTCTTGATACAACTACACTGCCTTGTGTACTTATATAAGCCTTTGAGTTCAGTATTATAATTACTTATTTTATTTGTCCATCTTTCAGACTATATTATGGGCTATATGGCACAGGAATTATGTCTTATTAATTTATATATCATAAACACTTAACACAGAACCTGATTCATTATTAGATAGACTTTTATTGACAGACTTGAAAATCTCAATGCCATGTAAGTATATTACATGGTTTGTATGACAGAGTTGGACTTCCCTGGCGGCTCAGACAGTAAAGCATCTGCCTACAGTGCAGGAGACCCGGTTTCAATCCCTGGGGGGGGAAGATCCCCTGGAGAAGGAAATGACAGAGTTTGAATTTCCAGCAGCCAACTATAAAATAACCCTGAGAAACTGAATATATTTTGAAATTGAGCATTGCTTGTACTTTTTTTCATGAAAATTCACATTTTACTTCAGGTTGCCAATATCATTCAATGCCTGTTCATCAGTTCAATACAAGTTGAAGTAACATTTCACAAAAAGTAATAAGGTAGACTTTTCATAGTCTTAACTATGTCCTATTAGAAGCCATATATAGCAAGTTATTTTGAAATACTGCTTCTCCTTTCATACTGACAAGACAGTAGGAAACACAGTTTTCTGTTTGAAAAAGTGAATAAATGCATTGACAAAATATATGACTCAGCAGTAGGTTTACAGACAGTAGAAGAAAGCGGTAATATTAGAGCTTACTCACTTCCTTTTTAATACATATGCTCATTGAAGGGCTTCTCTGGTGGCTCAGCTGGGAAAAAAAAAAAAAAAAACCCCGCCTGACAATGCAGGAGACCCAAGAGACATAGATTCAATCCCTGGGTCAGAAAGATCCCCTGCAGAAGGAAATGGCAACCCACTCAAGTATTCTTGCCTGGAAAATCACATGGAGAGGGGAGCCTGGTGGGTCACAGTCCATGGGTCACAAAGAGTTGGACATGACTGAGCACACATGCCCACAAGCATGCTCCATGAAAGAGGAAGAGGAAATTCTTGATATGAGTAGAGAATGGAGCTGCATGGAGATACTGTAGTCAAAGGAGAGGCCGGAGCTGCGAGGTAGCACCTTGTTAACTTGGCCCTGTTCTCAGATCTGGGCTGAAGGCTCCAATGACTCCTTTTTTGTCCGTGTCCAAAGTGATTTGGCTCTGAAAGATACCACAGTGACTAAAACACAAGAGAGTTTGTAAGTGTTGCCAGAATTCCAGTATATTAATTTACAGTAAGAAATTAAATTGGCATAGGAAAAAGCAGTAGGATATGAGTATGATATTTGGATGAGAAAAGTTAAGTAGTAAAATTAATGTTTAATTGCATCAGGCCCAGAATCACCTGTTGTGTCCATTTCACCATAGGGATAGTCTGACCACATGAATAGCCTTATGATTTGGAATGGAAAAAAGTGGCCACATGCTTGTTAAGGTTTTTCTTCCTGTGAACAGTGTTTTTATGGATTGTCAGCATTTGTTTCTATGATTCCCTTTTTTCTTTGCTTCTCTTTTCTAATTGACCTATTATTTATTTTGCTATTACAGTAGTTATATTATGGTCAAATGTTGCTGGCCCTGCAGCTCTTCTTTTGTTTTACTCTTTTCATGTCTCTGCCCTGGCCTATCTTGCAGTTTAACTTTCAGAGAGGACTCTTCTTTCTGAATTTTTGAGCCCCATCTCACTGTTGTCTCCAAGTGACTGATATTTGTTGAGCGTGTTCTTGGTGCCTAGTTTATTAGCTCATTTTATAAGTTACAGAATTGAAGTGTTTTAGGGTTAATGTTTTGCATATATAATCCTATTTTTCTGCAGACTTGTATGGGGAGTGTATGTTCTTAGGCAAAAATAGACCCCCTGCCCTAAAGCTCACAGTATCACTGTTGGAAATATGGTGGAATTGGATAAAAAAATTGTACCAACTTCATACTCTGAGTTGTAACATTGTTCATTTAAAGTGAATGAACTAGAGATGCATGTATCAAAATGGATAAATCTCAGAAACATAGTATTGAGTAGAAAGAGCAAGTTGCAGAAGATTTCATTACCATTTATGGGCTTCCCCAGTGGCTCAGCAGATAAATAACTGCCTGCAGTGCAGGAGACACAGGAGATGCAGATTCGATCCCTGGGTTGGGAAGATCCCCTGGAGAAGGAAACAACAACCCACTCCAGTATTCTTGCCTGATAAATCCCATGGAGAGGGGAGCCTATGGGCTACAGTCCAAGAGTCAGACATGTCTGAGTGACTAAAGCAGTATCATTTATATAAAGTTTGAAAGCAGGGAAAGAAAAATGGACTTCTAAGTCAAGTTAGCCAGTTTTAAACATATGAGTTTACTTTCTCCTTTTGAGCTTAATGAAAATGAAAGTGAAGGGTTTATTTTTAAAAGCATAAATTTACAAGGTCAATGAAAAATTGAAGACACAACAGCAGTAACAGTGTTTTAGAAACTGGAAAAGCAGATGAGCAAATGTTAGCAAATTTAGCAAAACTAAGAAGCATGACTCCTAGCAAAGAAGAAAGCTTAGAAGGAACCCAGTTTAAACCACAGAATCCCAGAATGCTCAGTAATTAGCAGTGCCAGGAACCTGAAAGTGGAGTTGCGGCTGATGCTAAAAACGTAACCTGGTTGAAAATCTATTTAAGAAGCAATTAGGTATTAACCAATAAATGTAGAAGAAATAATAGAGTTGGAAAGTCACCATTTTTCAACTGTCATTGTGATAATTGATTCAAGGAAAAATCATTAGTGGATATTAAAACCATTGGATCAGATTTTTGGGGGGAATAGCATATTTACATGGTCTCAAGTATCGCCCTACAGATTACTTATTAATTACAAAGGAAAAGAAAAAGTAACTTTATAGTGGACAAATTTCACCATACCACCTTAATCAGTTAGTCAAAAGCACATCACGTATGCTTCTTTGTATAATACAGTGAGAGTAAGACATCATTCATGTAGTTTGTTTTTTTTTTTAAACTAACAACCTTAATCAATTCACAAGGAAGTAACCAGAAAAACCTCATGAAATGCCGGGCTAGTCATGTCAGTGTAATGAACGACAAAGAAAAACTAATCAACATGACAACTAAATGTGACATGTGATCCTGAATGGGGGGAAAACTTAGCTATAAAGGATAGCATTGGGTTATTTCTTTAAATTTGAACATGAACCATGTATTAAATGATAGCAATGTATCAGTTTTAAATCTCCTGAAGAAAAAGAAAAGGACACTGTTAAATTCCCTTTGTGAAAGTCTGAAAACCATACAACTTCTCTACCCAGTGGAAAACTGGAGGTTTTATTCATGGGGAAGGGAAAATAGTACAAACTGTTTTTCAGACAAATATAAAGGTAGAGGTACATTCTGAAAAAATACAGGGATTAAATGAACACATACATACTGAACATATAAAGTTGAATTACAGATAAGTATGTGGGAAATAAATAAATGTCATTATCTCCAAGAAAAACCTCGGGTAGGAAAAGGAAAAGTAATCCTAGTATACAGACAACCCACTTGTTGATAGTATTTATTCATAATACTAATATAAATATTGAATATTGATCTACAGCTATATTGAGGATATGCTCATTCACTCAGTCGTGTCCGACTCTTTGTGGTCTCATGGACTGGACTGTAACCCACCAGGGTCCTCTGTTCATGGAATTTTCCAGGCAAGAATACTGAATGGGTTGCCATTTCCATCTCCAAGGGATCTTCCCAACCCAGGGATTGAACTCGCATCTTCTATATTGGCAGGCAGATTCTTTACCACTGAGCCACCTGGGAAGCAGGATAAATCTTCATTTTCAGTAATGAGAGGTTAATATATAATGCTTAAAACTGAAAAATAAAGCAATGATAATAGAAAAATGTTATGGAGGGGTTGCGACAAAGTCTCCTTGATAGCTGTCAACACTTTTGTGGCTCCCTGGTTTAGCCTGTACCATAAATACCAGCCAGAAGAATATAAAGTAGTTGTTTCCCAGGAGAAGGAAATAATACTTTTCATAATAAGCCTTTTAGGACAACGTGGCCTTATGTAACTTTGATTTAAAGAAAGAATTTGAGAAACCACATACACAATGCTGTAGATGAGGAGTAGCAGAATTTTTTCTTCAGAGAACCAGATAAATATTTTGGCCATTGTGAGACAATCTCTGTTGCAGCTGTTTAACCCTGCCAGTTTTTCTCTGAAAGCACTCATGGACAATATGTGAACCAGTGAGTGTGACTGCCCAACACAACTTTATTTACAAGGCAAGCAGCAGCTGGATCCTAGTTTGTCAACCCCTGCTGTCGATCTGTGGATTTGAAATTGGGATACCTGTGCCCTGGGTACACAGAGACTTCCTGTGGGATATACAGGTATGGATAGCTTTAAAGCAATTAATTTCCACGTTCTCTCTTTCCATATGTAGTCCTTCCTAAAAAAGATTTGCCAGAGATCCTTCTGGTCTGCCAGTACTCCTTTCTTTCTTCTTTCATAATCATCTGTCTTTCAGAAGAAAAGCTTACTTCTTGTCCACCCTAAATCTAACTATGGTGCATTGCCTTGGAATTTAAAAATCAGGGCACCAAACAAAGAGACATTGGAGAATTTGTCCTGAGGGAAAGTCCCTTGAGAACAAAACAGAAAGCTTCAATAAAAATTATTGAAAGGGGCAACACATTATTTTATCCAGGTGACAAAGACCCCATGCCTTATAGTGTCTCTGTCTACCTAGCTATCCATTTATCTATCTTAAAATTAAAATCCCACAAGTGAGAAAGTTGTCATGGGCACACATAATAACACATTTATTTGAATTTAAAAATTAAGTTAGACTTTTTTCTGACAGATTTGGTTGATTGGATTTGACATTGGGAACTGGTTTTACCAATTAAGTTATATGGTTATATTTTCCATAAATTGAATAAACTAAACTGCAGTCCAAAGCTTTGACAAAAATGTTTAAAGCATGCATTCAGTCAACAGTAAACTGCCATTATTTAAGCGTCAAATAAGCACGGTGGTACATAGTTTTTAAAAGTCTTAGGAGATGAGCATATTAAAGTTTTAAAAACCACTGCTGTTTTGCTTATGGATCTATAAAGATGTAGTAAAAGTATAAAAACATGCATGTAGTTGTTACTGCTGGGGAAGGACAGTGTGGACAAGGGGTCACAGTATTTTCTTGGTCATATCTTCAGTTTTTATTTTCTTAAATTGGATGGTAGTCATACCTGTAGTGTTTTCTTTCTTGAGTTGGTCATATTTGTAGTGTTTTATTTCTTAAGTTGGATGGTGGGCACATGGGCATATATTATATTATTAGCTATATTTATTTATGGGCTTCCCTCGTAGCTAAGTTGGTAAAGAATCTGTCTGCAATGCAGGAGACCCAGGTTCAATCCCTGGGTCAGGAAGATCCTCTGGAGAAGGAAATGACAACCCACTCCACTATTCTTGCCTGGAGAATCCCATGGACAGAAGAGCCTGGCAGGCTGCATTCCATGGGGTCACAAGAGTCGGACATGCTTAGCGTCTAAACTACCACCACCACATTTATTTATACACGTGAAATATTTCCTTTAAAAAATATAGTGATATATTTATGATAATATATTTTAAGTGAACATGTTGGATCCCTGATAGAAAAATAAGATATTCAGAATAAACTGAAAAATTAAATGTTTGAAATTCTAAAGTACCAAAAGCACTTAAGGAGTTACATGGCAATATGTATAAGAAACAATAAAAAAAGGAAAAGAATCAATGTGGTTTAGTTTTGGGAATTCCTTTTTAAATATTTAATGCTTTTATGGTTTTACTGTTCATTCAGTTACTTATCAGGCACCTCTTATGTGCTTAATAGGTAACATAATTTCTTTGTAGACGTATGTTGTACATACCAGTTTGTCCTAGATATCTTAACTCTGTTAAATTATGTGTAAACCATTTTTAGTATCATCTTTTTTCCTCTGTGAAACCAAATTAGTCTCATTCTTTAAGGTTGCAAGGAAAAAACAGTCACATATTGCCTTCTGAAACTGGCTCTTACTGCAGGTTTACACAGAAGCTTGGTATCTTCAGTGGTATAGTCCTGTGAGTCCTTTGGTTTACAAGATTGGAAAGGATATATCCTGAGCTTCATCAACGTACCATTCTTTATTTATCTGCTAGCATTTCTGCCTCCCGAAAGGAAAAGATGTGGTTGAATGGGTTTACCGCCATCCACAATGAAAGGTCCCTGTTGGGCCAAGTGTTATGCCAGTTATTTGACCTCTTTCATACCTAACTCATTTGTGGCTGCCTTTAATCAGACCAGGAAGCAGGCTTGTCCCCAGTCAGGACTGCCTGAAGCTTAGAAGTTTATACCTGCCAGTGTAATTTTGGGGCACTTTTGTGACTCTATGGCTTGGCCTATACACTTTGACCTTACTTGATTTTTTCCCTTTGTTTTATTTAAAAATTAGTAAACAATAATATTTCCTGGAAATAATAAATTACCCCAAATCCTATGGCTGGCTGCACAGCTCTTAACTTCTAACAAGGTAATTTACCCATGTGTTCATTGGCACATATTTGTAATTTTGGTATGTTTATTGCTTTGTATCTGATGTTTTCACTTAACTGTCATAGTCTAGGAATATAAAAAAAGCACTTGAAACACAATAGCTTAACACTTAGAGATGCCTTTTCTATGTACCTTCTTTGGTATTTCTCAGTTGTGTCCAACTCTTCTTTGGTGTCACTCAGTCACGTCTGACTCTTTGTGACCCCATGGACTGTAGCCTGCCAGGCTCCTCTGTCCATAGAATTCTCCAGGCCAGAATACTGGAGTGGGTAGCCGTTCCCTTCTCCAGGGAATCTTCCCAATCCAGGAATTGAACTGGGGTCTCCTGCATTGCAGGCAGATTCTTTATTAGCTGAGCTAACAGGGTGGCCCTTTGGTATTGATCTCTACCTTTGTAAAAACTGAGAAAATGTGAAATTTGCCATGCTTCTCTAGAAAAGTGAAGTAAGGATGAAAGTGAATCATTTGTGTGTTTTGAGCTCCCCAGAGTCTATACTGTTAACCATAAGCTAGTGAACATCTCTAACTGTAGGTATTTATTTATTAATTGTGCTAGAAATTTTAGTTTATGCTATAAATCTTTGGTTTTCAAAACATTGATTTTAGATGAGTCTTACAAAAAAGTAGTATCTCAAATTTTAAGCCTCCCACCTTTCTCAGTCTGAAAGGATTGCTTCTTATATACTTTGGTACAAAGTTGAGGCCTGGCTTTAACCTTAGTTTTGGCACATATTTTCTACTATTTTGACCTTTATCTGACTTCATATAAGCTTTTTAAAAGTTGTATATAAGTAAAGTGCTATTATTCATTATTTTTGGATATACTTGTGGTCAGGTTCTTCTGAGATTCATCATAACCTACTGGGTGCATATTTAAAAGTGCAGAATTAGTTTTGAGTAGTTAACCTTCTGAGTCATGTCATCAGTCACTAAGACAAGTCCCATTTAAAACTGGGTTTACCTCCAGAGAGGAAAAAGGTTAAAGGAGTTAAAATGAGATTAGGGTTTTTGTTTGTTTGATTCACACTTTTTCTCTGTTATCTCACCAAAACAATTTCTTGTAATTTTCCTGTTATTCATTATTGTGATATTCTTTACAATCTAAATTTTAGAAGAATTAATTGCTGCTGATCACTTTTATCAAATGTAATCTGATCATTTATTTGCCCACTGAGGAGCAAAGGGTGTGGGTGCCATACTTGGCACCCTTTCTTTTAAGACTCCCTCCTAAGGAATGGGCTACAAAAACACATAGCCCTTAAAGCCAGTTGGGGTTACATCCACGAGAGACACAAGACTATAGCAAACAAAGACGTGCTTGTTAATGGACAGGAATACTCACCCCAGCTGTGCAGAGGGAGCAGGTAGAAATGCCCATTTCCCTGAAGGGGCCTACCTGCATACTTCGAAAGTTGCTGCCTATGGATCAGGCTTCAATTTAACACACTGTCTAGGGGACAGCGGCAACACTCCGTGGACATCAGATAAACCAGGAGACACCTATCTGCCTTCTCCCTCCAGACCACTCCAAGTTGCTGGTATCTCCCTGCAAAAAGCTTGTACATACATCTGGTGCCCCAGCTTTGCAGCAGCTGCCAAAATGGACAGCTGACTGAATCACCTGGCTCTGATAGCCGCTGGGGCTTGCATTCATGAGCCCCACAGGATATAGCAAACAAAGAAGCAGCTCTTAATGAGCACAGGAGCACCCACTTTTCTCTCCCCAATCCCACAGCTACCGGAAACAGGAAAAACACCCACCTGCTAGCTTCTCCCTGGAAGGAGCCTAACTACATACTTTTGAAACAGCTTAGCTGCTGCCTAAAGTCTTTGACTGTGTGGATCACAACAAACTGGAAAATTCTTAAAGAGGTGGGAATACCAAACCACCTTACCTGCCTCCTGACAAACCACCATACTCCTCCTGTATGCAGGTCAAGAAGCAAGAGTTAGAACCAGACATGGAACAGCAGAGTGGTTCAAAGTTGGGGAAGGAGTACATCGAGACTGTATATCATCACCCTGCTTATTTAATTTATTTGCAGAGTACATCATGCAAAATACTGGGCTGGATGAAGCACAAGCTGGAATCAAGATTGCCAGGATAAATATTAATAACCTCAGATATGCAGATGATACCACCCTTACGACAGAAAGCAAAGAGGAACTAAAGAGCCTCTTGGTGAAGGTGAAAGAGAAGAGTGAAAAGGAGAGTGAGACTGGCTTAAAACTCAACATTCAAAAGACTAAGATCATGGCATCTGGTCCCATCATTTCATGGCAAAGAGTCACTATCTGCAGTGATTTTGGAGCCCAAGAAAATAAAGTCTGCAAGGAGATCAAACCAGTCAATCCTAAAGTACATCAACCCTGAATATTGACTGGAATGAATGATACTGAAGTTCCAATACTTTGGCCACCTGATGTGAAGAGCTGACTCATTAGAAAAGACCCTGATGCTGGGAAAGATTGAAGACAGGAGGAGAAGGAAACAGCAGAGGATAAGATGGTTGGATGGCATCACTGCCTTAGTGGACATGAGTTTGAGCAAGCTCTGGGAGATGGTGAAGGACAGGGAAGCCTGACATGCTGCAGTCCATGGGGTCACAAAGAGTCGGACATGACTGAGAAACTGAACAACAGCTGCTGCCTGATTCAGCTTCCAATCATCCAGCATCTGGGTGTTCAATACAGTTATCCCTTTGAGACATTGATAGGTCTTGACACACCCTATTGAGAGCCACTACAATTAAAGAAGGTGGCTTAGACAGTCACAAAGCTTTGAGAGACAGCCAGGAGCTCAGGCTGTGCTGATTAATGAGGTTCAGCCTCTACATGAGACCACTGTGTTAAAGACTGGGAGAGGTGGCTGTTTTATTTAATAAGTAAACACCAACACAGAGATTCAAGGAAAATGAAGAAACAGAGGAATGTTCCAAACAAAAGAACAACTAGTAATCAGAAACAAATCTTAATGAATTGAGGTAAGTGATTTACCTGATAGAGAATTCAAAATAACGGTCATAAAGATGCTCACCAAAGTCAGAAGAACAATGTATGAACAGAATGAGAATTCCAAGAAGAGACAGTAAATGTAAACAGAAATAAATCATAGAGCTGAAGAATATAGTAATTGAACTGAAAAATTCAACATAAGCATTTAACAGCAGACCAGATAACATGGAGAAAGGATCAGTAAACTTGAAGACAGGGCAGTGTAATTCTTCCAGAGGAGCAAAAAGAAAAGAGAATGAAATAGAGTGAAGAGAATTTAAAGAACTTGTGGGACACCATAATGAAGACCAATATACACACATTATCGGGATCCCAGAAAGAAAAGAAAGGGGGAGAAACATTATTTAAAGAAGTAATGGCTGACCTGATGTGAAGAACTGACTCATTTGAAAAGACCCTGATGCTGGGAAAGATTGAAGGCGGGAGGAGAAGGGGACAATGGAAGATGAGACGGTTGGATGGCATCACCGATTCAATGGACATGCGTTTGAGTAAGCTCTGGGAGTTGGTGATGGGCAGGGAAGCCTGCTGTGCTGCAGTCCATGGGATCACGAAGATTTGGACACAACTGAGCGACTGAACTGAACAGAACAGAAAATGGCACTAGTGGTAAAGAACCTACCTGTCAATGCAGGGGATACAAGGGACACAGGTTTGATCCGTGGGTTGGGAAAGTCCCCTGGAGGAGGGAATAGCAACTCCAGTATTCTTGCCTGGAGAATCCCATGGACAGAGCAGCCTGGCAGGCTACAGTCTGTAGGGTTGCAAAGAGTTGGACGTGACTGAAGCGACTTAGCAGCAGCAGCAGCAGCAGCACCCAACTCTCTACTCTGAGTTTTCCTAAACTGAAGTCTTACGGAATTTTCAGGGAAAGTTGAGAAGTTTGGATGGTACCCCCCACCCCTGGGGAATTATGGCTCAAAAGATAGCCCTTTTTTTTTTTTTCTTAAAATATATTTCTTAATTTTAAGAAAAGTATTTCTTAATTATCTTTATTTTGGCTGTGCTGAGTCTTTGTTGCAGCACATGGACTTAGCTGTGCAGGCTTAGTTGTGGTATGTGGGATCTTAATTCCCAGACCAGAAATCTAATCCCAGACCACCTGCATTGGAAGTGCAGAGTCTTAACTGTTGGACCAACAGGGAAGTCCCCAAGATAGCCTTCTTACCTCCAAAGGCTTTAAGTGATTTGTTTCTTGTTATCACTTTCTTCCAAACATACTCATACATCATAGGTTATTGGCCATGGACACTATATATCTTTTGATCTATTAAATTTTTTATCGTTAAGTTTGCTGTATCAGTGTCTCTAAAAGACAGTTTTTATTTGCATTTCTCTAATTCCTAGTTCCAAAGTATAGAAGGGACTTTGACTCTTTTAGGTAATGATTGTGACTGTTAGTTAAGGGAAAGTACAAGAAGATGCATTGGAACGTCTCACATCAGAGCCAGATACTGAATGATCTACAGTGATAACTAAAAGAGATAGCTCAAGTGATCAGATATCCCCAGATGAATGCATAATTTATGTTAAATCAGTTAAGGAGAGAATTTTAGCTTTTACCTTTTTGTTGGTTGCTGCATAGACTGTTTAATAAATGTAAATGCAGTGGAATAATGGGGGAAAAGGAAAAAAAAAAAAAACAAGGTGCATGCAGCCTAAATGATAATTGGTTAACCAAAACCTCAAATTGAAAATTACTTATTTGTACTTCAGGGGCAATAACAATGCCTGTCAGGGAAGTGGTGAAAAGTCCTTCCTATTAGACAGTACCAACAAAGAAAGCTCCTTTTGCCAGTATCTGAACATATGGCAAAGCAATGTTTTTCCAGACTTCTTTGTGCTAGCAGGGACTGGCCTCCTAGTCACTTGGCCCTTTGTTTGTGTAGCCGAGATAATGAATATTCCACATAAATAATTATAACTATCTCCTCACTGAAGAAACATAACCTTGGAATTCAAAGCTGCATTCTTGGATAAATCATCAATTTTGGAAAGAAGTAGAATTAAATTTTGTCTGTTTTTTGCAAATAAATGGCTGGTACAAAATTAATAAATTTTCTAGAGGTTTGCCTTTCGCAAAAATGTATTTGTTTAGGTTGAAGTACGTTATGTTGAAATACTGTGTTTTTCTTTTTAAAATATATTTCCTTTGTACTGTTTTTTCTCGGAAATATTGTTTGCTTAAAATTCTGCATGTTGTTATTTTCCTTTTTAAAACACAAGAACTCAAACCCTTTAGAAGGTGTTAGCTAAAAATGCCACCAATTCAGATTTTTAATTTCATTTGTAAACTCACAGTATTTTACTTGTAAGTACGGTGAATTTCTTCAATAATAAGTACATAAAAATCAAAGTTATTTAAAAAAAAAAGAAGTAATGGCTGCAAACTTCCCTAACCTGGCAAAAGAAACAAATCCAGATCCAGGAAGCCCAGAGAGTTCCAAATAAAAGGAATCCAAAGAGACTCACACCAGGACACATAATTAAATTGTCAAAAGTTAAAGACAAGGAGAGGACTGTAAAAACAGCAAGGGAAGAGCAACTTGTTACACACAAGGGAACCCGCATAGACTATGAACAATTTGTAGACTGGAAGGGAGTCTCATGGTGTATTCAAAGTGCTATAAGAAAAATACTGCCAAGAACTCTCTACCCAGCAAAGTTGTCCTTCAGAACTGAAGGAGAGAAAATGGGTTTTCCAGACAAACAAAAGCTGAAGGAGTTTATCACCACTCTACAGGCTATAAAAGAAATGTTAAAGGAATTTCTTTAAGCTGAAATGAATGGATATTAATTAGTAAAAGGAAAACATGAAAATATAAAAACACTGGTAAAATAAATACATGGATAAAATCAGAATAATGTTGTAATAGTGGTAGGTAAATCACTTAGAACCCTAGTGTGAAGATTAAAAGGCAAAAATATTAAAAGTGACAACTACAATAATTTGTTAATGGATATACAATGTAAAAATGTAAATTTTAATATCAGAAACAAAAATGTTGAGGGAGAATGTAAAAATGTGGAGCTTTGTACGTATATGAAGTTATTGTCAGCTTAAAACTGATATAAATATACGATGTTTTATGTAAACATAAAATGCAAAATGTTTTATGGTGATCACAGAGCAAAAACCTATGACAGATATACAAAAGACAAAGGGAAGGGAATCAAATCATCAGTTCAGTTCAGTTGCTCAGTCATGTCCGACTCTTTGAGACCCCATGAATCACAGCATACCAGCCTCTGTGTCCATCACCAACTCCCGGAGTTCACTCAAACTCACGTCCATCAAGTCAGTGATGCCATCCAGCCATCTCATCCTCTGTCATCCCCTTCTCCTCCTGGCCCCAATCCCTCCCAGCATCAGAGTCTTTCCCAATGAGTCAACTCTTCACATGAGGTGGCCAAAGTACTGGAGTTTCAGCTTTAGCATCATTCCTTCCAAAGAAATCCCAGAGCTGATCTCCTTCAGAATGGACTGGTTGGATCTCTTTGGAGTCCAAGGGACTCTCAAGAGTCTTCTCCAACACCACAGTTCAAAAGCATCAATTCTTTGGCACTCAGCTTTCTTCACAGTCCAACTCTCACATCCATACATGACCACTGGAAAAACCATAGCCTTTACTAAACGGACCTTTGTGGCAAAGTAATGTCTCTGCTTTTGAATATGCTATCTAGGTTGGTCATAACTTTCCTTCCAAGGAGTAAGCATCTTTTAATTTCATGGCTGCAGTCACCATCTGCAGTGATTTTGGAGCCCCCAAAAATAAAGTCTGACACTGTTTCCACTGTTTCCCCATCTATTTCCCATGAAGTGATGGGACCAGATGCCATGATCTTCATTTTCTGAATGTTGAGCTTTAAGCCAACTTTTTCCCTCTCCTCTTTCACTTTCATCAAGAGGCTTTTTAGTTCCTCTTCACCTTCTGCCATAAGGTGGTGTCATCTGCATATCTGAGGTTATTGATATTTCTGCTAGCAATCTTGAGTCCAGCTTGTGCTTCTTCCAGCCCAGCGTTTCTCATGATGTATTCTGCACATAAGTTAAATAAGCAGGGTGACAATATACAGCCTTGACGTACTCCTTTTCCTATTTGGAACCAGTCTGTTGTTCCATGTCCAGTTCGAACTGTTGCTTCCTGACCCGCATATAGGTTTCTCAAGAGGCAGGTCAGGTGGTCTGGTATTCCCATCTCTTTCAGAATTTTCCACAGTTTATTGTGATCCACACAGTCAAAAGGCTTTGGCATAGTCAATAAAGCAGAAATAGATGTTCTTCTGGAACTCTCTTGCTTTTTCGATGATCCAGTGGATGTTGGCAATTTGATCTCTGGTTCCTCTGCCTTTTCTAAAACCAGCTTGAACATCTGGAACTTCATGGTTCACGTACTGCTGAAGCCTGGCTTGGAGAATTTTGAGCATTAGTTTACTAGCGTGTGAGATGAGTGCAATTGTGTGGTAGTTTGAGCATTCTTTGGCATTGCCTTTCTTTGGGATTGGAATGAAAACGGACCTTTTCCAGTCCTGTGGCCACTGCTGAGTTTTCCAAATTTGCTCACATATTGAGTGCAGCACTTTCACAGCATCATCTTTCAGGATTTGAAATAGCTCAACTGGAATCCCATCACCTCCACTAGCTTTGTTCGTAGTGATGCTTTCTAAGGCCCACTTGACTTCACATTCCAGGATGTCTGGCTCTAGGTCAGTGATCACATCATCGTGATTATCTGGGTCGTGAAGATCTTTTTTGTACAGTTCTTCTGTGTATTCTTGCCACCTCTTCTTAATATCTTCTGCTTCTGTTAGGTCCATACCATTTCTGTCCATTATCGAGCCCGTCTTTGCATGAAATGTTCCCTTGGTATCTCTAGTATTCTTGAAGAGATCTCTAGTCTTTCCCATTCTGTTGTTTTCCTCTATTTCTTTGCATTGATCGCTGAGGAAGGCTTTCTTATCTCTCCTTGCTATTCTTTGGAACTCTGCATTCAGATGCTTCTATCTTTCCTTTTCTCCTTTGCTTTTTGCTTCTCTTCTTTTCACAGCTATTTGTAATGCCTCCCCCAGACAGCCATTTTTCTGTTTTGCATTTCTTTTCCATGGGGATGGTCTTGATCCCTGTCTCCTGTACAATGTCACGAACCTCTGTCCATAGTTCATCAGGCACTCTATCAGATCTAGTCCCTTAAATCTATTTCTCACTTCCACTGTATAATCATAAGGGATTTGATTTAGGTCATACATGAATGGTCTAGTGGTTTTCCATACTTTCTTCAATTTCAGTCTGAATTTGGCAATAAGGAGTTCATGATCTGAGCCACAGTCGGCTCCTGGTCTTGTTTTTGTTGACTGTATAGAGCTTCTCCATCTTTGGCTGCAAAGAATATAATCAGTCTGATTTCGGTGTTGACCATCTGGTGATGTCCATATGTAGAATCTTCTCTTGTGTTGTTGAAAGAGGGTGTTTGCTATGACCAGTGCATTCTCTTGGCAAAACTCCATTAGCCTTCGCCCTGCTTCATTGCATATTCCAAGGCCAAATTTGCCTGTTACTCCAGGTGTTTCTTGACTTCCTACTTTTGCATTCCAGTCCCCTATAATGAAAAGGACATCTTTTTTGGGTGTTAGTTCTAAAAGGTCTTGTAGGTCTTCATAGAACCGTTCAACTTCAGTTTCTTCAGCGTTCCTGGTTGGGGCATAGACTTGGATTACTGTGATATTGAATGGTTTGCCTTGGAAACGAACAGAGATCATTCTGTCGTTTTTGAGATTGCATCCAAGTACTGTATTTCGGACTCTTGTTGACCATGATGGCTACTCCGTTTCTTCTAAGGGATTCCTGCCCTTAGAAAAAAAGCAAAGCATAGCACTACAGAAAAATCATCAAGTTACAAAGGAGGCTAGCAAGAGAAAAAGAAATTACTAGACAACCTGAAAACAATGAACAAAATAGTAATAGTAAGTTCATAATTATCAATAATTACTTAAAATGTAAACAGACTAAATTCTCCAGTCAAAAGACGTATGGTGGCTACTCTATGGTGGCTACTCTATGGTATGAATTACCATATGACCCAGAAATCCCACTTTTGGGTATATATTCAAAGGAGATGAAAACCTTATCTCAAAGGATATTTGTAATTGCCTCATCTTTGCAGCGTTATTCATGAGAGCCACTTAGGAAACAAGCTAAATGTCCATCTGTGGGTGAGCGGATCAAGAAAATGTGGTCTGTATGCACAATGGAATATGTTTCAGCCACGAGAAAGAAGGAAACATTGTCATTTACAGCAAAACATATGAAACTGCAGGATATTATGCTAAGTGAAAAAAGCTAGACAAAGAAAGACAAATATAACTTACAGGTGAAGTCTTTTTTTTTAAGCCAAACTTATAGAAACAAAGAATAGAATGTTTTGCCAGGGGCTGGGAGGTATGGAAAATTGAAAGAAATTGGTAAAAAAAAAAAAACAAAATTCCAACTTGCAACTATAAGATGAATAAGCTGTAAGGATCTAATGTATAACATGGTGACTATAGTTGATAGCACTGTATTGTACAATTAAACTGCTAACAAAGTAAAACTTAAGTGTTCTCACAAAAAGAAAAATGTTAAATATTTGAGGTGGTGGATGTGTTCGTTAACACAGTTAAGGGTCCTCTCACAATATTTATGCATGTCAAGTCATGTTGCATACTTTAAATATGTTACAGTTTTATTTGTTAGTTATACCTTAATAAAGCTGGGAAAATTTTAACTTAAATGCAAACAATCTAAATAACTAACAACAGAAAACCAATTGAATGGTTAGAAAGCTTGTTGCTAGTTTATATTAACTATGAGTTTATATATTCAAATTTAGAAATGAATGGTTTTGTTTGTGATAGGCCAATTTTTCTATTTTTGATCTTAAATAACCTTAAAGCCTGGCTACAATGATAATAAATAACCAACACATTAGAAAATATTATTTCAAATCAGTGCATTTTCTACAAAATTGTGTATCCAGTCATTATCATTAGCTTAGAAACTTGATTATACTAAAAGCCAAAATACAGTAGTACTAAAAGAAAGGTCCATTTCTGATGGAAGATGCTGAAATGCTATTTACTTATATGCCACAAGTTTAGGTACTTGCTTTTAATTTAATTGACTTTTATTAAAAATGTTTTCCTTTTATTTGTACTTAAATACTTTTATTGGGTTAAAACTGCTTTTTATCTTTAATGTATGAAATTCTTGACATGTAGTAATAAGGTTGAAATGTTTTCTGAATTGCATAGTTGGTGAAATGTTAAAGAGGAAAGTAAAGTTTTTTTCCCTGTCCTCTTTCAAACTATTTCTGGCTTTTCGATAATTATTTGTTGTGACAGTTTCTCTTCTTCTGACAGGGAAAAGGTATAATTTAGTGAGGACTAATAAGCATTAGGGGTTCAGTAATCGTCTCCCCCACAAAGTCAGACTAATTGTGTTATCTGTGGTCACCAAATTACATGACAGTTTATCATAAAAACATTTCATTTCATATGTGTTTGTTGAAATACCATCACTAACAAGATTTTCTATTGAATGGTTCCCAAATTTTTATCACTTGATGTGTATTTTTGCCAAGAAATTTACATTGCCTAGTAATTTCAATGCAATAATTATAAAAAGCCAAAGCATATTATCATACTAGAGTAATACTTGTTGACAATATTCATTTGCATATTGGAAAAATATTTGCATCTAGTAAGTCCAATGATATATTCAGTGAAGATTAATATATTACATTGTCACCCAACAAAATGTCACAATTGCCTCTCAGTTTAAGAAACAAAAGTAAATGATAACATAGACTGTAAACACTATTAACCTATACTATGAAAATAGAACTCAGCTTTTGTTCAACTTATATTTGTATTAAGCTTTTGAATCCTAATCTACAGATATTCTTTAAAAATTTCTAGATAGGAACTTTACTAATGCCTGCCACAATTAAAAGATATTTTAGTCTAAAAGGAAAGAAACATTCTTCAGAATATTTATAAAAATCCATCTAACCTGAGTATCACGGAATTTTTTCTTGCCAGAATGAAAAGGGTCCAGCCCTCATATCTTTGAAGTGAACTCTTTTATCTAGCAAGTGGCAAAACATCCTATGCTAACCTTCAGTCTCTATCCTTATTAACCAACTCTGCTCAAAGAATTGACTCTCACTGTTGCTGGCTTGTGCCTAAATATATGAAGAAACCAGGTTACCAGTTCCTAAGTTTTGGAGTGTTCTAGCATTGCAGCACTTATTTTTTAACCTAAATTTGTAGTGCAGTATGTGCTCATTTTTGAAAGTGAAATCTAGTGATAGATTTTGGAACCATCAAAAATTCTTCAGATATAGAATGTGGATGCACTCTTGACTGTCACAGAAACAATATTGCAAGGTTCTGAATGAGAAGAATTTCCTCAAAGATCACGTATAACTTGTCTGACTCAGTTGCCACAGTATTCCGGTGTCATGGAACTCACACTCTAGCGGGAAAAACAGACATGCAACTACCAAAATTGGTCATTACAAACTGTAAAAAGAGCTCTGAGGAGAAAAGCAAAATAAGACAGAATAACAGGGACAGCTTTCTTTAAATGAGTGTTTGCGGAAGCTATTCTGTGACAGTTCTGTTTAGGCTGAGACTTGAAGAATAAAAAGGAACAAGCAAGAAAAGAGTGAGTGGCATGACAACTAAGCCAGATACTATAAAGAAGAGTTGACAAATTTGACAGCATAAGAAATTTTTACTTTTTCACTAAAATATCCTAGACAAGGTTGGAGGCAAAACAAAGATGAGGTGGGGGTGGTTTTTAAATCCAAAACAGACAAGGACTTTTTGTATTGATCAAGTTGTGGGAAAACATGTATTCTCATTCGCAGTAGGTACAGGTAGGTGTAAGTTAATGCTGACTCTTTAGAAATCAGTTTTCCAAATAAAGTTGGCCCTCCGTATCCATGGGTTCCACATCCATGGATTCAGCCAACCATGGATTACATTTGCTGTTGGCTGAATTCACAGATGCCAAACACTCGCATATGGAGGCCAATTGTAAGAGATGAGCATCAGAAATTTTGGTGTCTGCAAGGGTTCTAGAACCAATCTCCCTGGGATATCAAGGGACATCTCTATATGGGAACCTGTTTCTTTGGCTATGCTGTGTTTTCATTGCTGTGTGGGCTTTTCTCTAGTTGCCACCAGCGGTGACCACTCTTCCTTGTGGTGTGGGGGCTTCTCATTGTGGTAGCTTCTTTCATTAAGGCCCTATGACCATACAGACCTAGGCCTTGGGGGCGTTAGTGGTTGCAGCACACAGGCTCCATAGTTGCTGCTCAGAGTGCAGGCTCAGTAATTGTGGTGCACACGCTTAGGTGCTCCAAGGCATGTGGGATCTTCCCAGACAAGGCATTGAACCCATGTCCCCTGCACTGGCACGTGGACTTTCATCCACTGCGAAGTCCTATGGGAACCTTCTGATGTCGTGGTTTTGGTTGTGAGAAGGTATCCTAAGGAATGATTGGCAAGTGTGTAATATTTTATACAAGAATGTTGTTTGTATATTGTAAAATATGAAGCATCCTGAACAAAGCTAGTGGAAGTGATGGAATTGCAGTTGAGCTATTTCAAATCCTGAAAGGTGATGCTGTGAAAGTGCTGCACTCAATATGCCAGCAAATTTGGAAAATTCAGCAGTGGCCACAGGACTGGGAAAGGTCCGTTTTCATTCCAATCCCAAAGAAAGGCAATGCCAAAGAATGCTCAAACTACCACACAATTGCCCTCATCTCACACGCTAGTAAACTAATGCTCAAAATTCTCCAAGCCAGGCTTCAGCAGTACATGAACCATGAACTTCCAGATGTTCAAGCTGGTTTTAGAAAAGGTAGAGGAACCAGAGATCAAATTGCCAACATCCACTGGATCATTGAAAAAGCAAGAGAGTTCCAGAAGAACATCTATTTCTGCTTTGTTGACTATGCCAAAGCCTTTGACTGTGTGGATCACAATAAACTGTGGAAAATTCTGAAAGAGATGGGAATACCAGACCACCTGACCTGCCTCTTGAGAAACCTATATGCGGGTCAGGAAGCAACAGTTCGAACTGGACATGGAACAACAGACTGGTTCCAAATAGGAAAAGGAGTACGTCAAGGCTGTATATTGTCACCCTGCTTATTTAACTTATATGCAGAGTACATCATGAGAAACACTGGGCTTGAGGAAGCACAAGCTAGAATCAAGATTGCCGGGAGAAATATCAATAACCTCAGATATGCAGATGACACCACCTTATGGCAGAAGGTGAAGAGGAACTAAAAAGCCTCTTGATGAAAGTGAAAGAGGAGAGGGAAAAAGTTGGCTTAAAGCTCAACATTCAGAAAATGAAGATCATGGCATCTGGTCCCATCACTTCATGGGAAATAGATGGGGAAACAGTGGAAACAGTGTCAGACTTTATTTTTGGGGGCTCCAAAATCACTGCAGATTGTGATTGCAGCCAGGAAATTTCCTTGGAAGGAAAGTTATGACCAACCTAGATAGCATATTCAAAAGCAGAGACATTACTTTGCCAACAAAGGTCCGTCTAGTCAAGGCTATGGTTTTTCCAATGGTCATGTATGGATGTGAGAGTTGGACTGTGAAGAAAGCTGAGCGCCGAAGAATTGATGCTTTTGAACTGTGGTGTTGGAGAAGACTCTTCAAAGTCCCTTGGACTGCAAGGAGATCCAACCAGTCCATCCTAAAGGAGATCAGTCCTGGGTGTTCATTGGAAGGACTGATGCTAAAGCTGAAACTGCAATACTTTGGCCACCTGATGCAAAGAGTTGACTCATTGGAAAAGACTCTGATGCTGGGAAGGTTTGGGGGCAGGAGGAGAAAGGGACGACAGAGGATGAGATGGCTGGATGGCATCTCGATGGACATGAGTTTGAGTGAACTCTGGGAGTTGGTGATGGACAGGGAGGCCTGGCGTGCTGCAATTCATGGGGTTGCAAAGAATCGGACATGACTGAGCAACTGAACTGAACTGAACTGAAACATCAATCTCTAGGGGATTAAGTAAATAAATTATGTTACTTCTGTGCCATGGAATACTAGCTACTATGCAGTTATTAGGCCCTCCCAGGTGGTTCATTGGTAAAGAATCTGCCTGCCAAAACAGGAGATGCAAGAGACATGTGTTTGATCCCTGAGTCGGGAAGATACCCTGGAGTAGGAAATGGCAACCCACTCCAGTATTCTAACTGGAAAATCACATGGACAGTGGAGCCTGGTGGGCTACAGTCCATGGGGTCACAAAGAGTCGGACATGACTCAGTGAGCACAGATACACATGCAGCTTTTAAGAAGGATAATATACACAGTGAAGGATAATATTCACAGTGAATATACATCAACAAAAGGAAAAAGCAACCCAGTGAGTGAGAGAAGATACTTGCAAATGATTTGTGTCATAAAGGGTTAATTTTTAAATATATAAAGAACTCATGCCACTTAATATTTATAAAAAGAAAACAGGTTAAATAATGAGTTTAGTAGCTAAGTCACGTCTGACTCTTTTGTGACCCTAAGGACTGTAGCCTGCCAGACTCCTCTGTCCGTGGGCTTTTCCAGGCAAGAATACTGGCATGTGTTGCCATTTCCTTCTCCAGGATCTTCCCAACCCAGGGATGGAGAGAGAGATATATATATTTTTTAAATATTATATTATATTATATTATTATAATTGTATATATTATGTATATAATATATATAACATAATATATAGAATATATAATTAATTACTGTTAATTATATATTATATATATTATACTATTTATTATAGTAGATATTATATATAATATATTACAATATAATTATATATTTATACTGTAATATATAATATTTGTATATAATATATATATTGTAAAATGTGTATATATTGTAGAGGAAAGTCTATAATTATATACTCCAGACTTTTCAACAGTGAATATGAAATTATAAGAGATTTACCTTTTGACTTCATGAATTTTTGTTGAAATTTCAGTATTTGTTCAAAGTGTGTTTGTTTTGTAGGGGAAAAAAGTGATTTTGAGTGAGAAAAAACATTCAAAAGGAGCTTAAAATGTTGTTTACTCCTTTGCTAGTTTACTATTTCAAATTTCCTTTTTCTTAGTAAACCCAAAGGGCAGGCTGATTAAATGAGAAGGATATGGCAATAGCAGGCAGTCGCCACTTAGCTTATATTCACTGTGTTTTTCATTGGTTTATCATTTCTCTCCTTTTACTAGAATTTAAGCTCCGTGAGAGCAGGAACTGCCTCTTGTCCCCTGCCATATCTCCTGGATCTAGAACAGTGCCCAGCTCAAAGTAGGAGCTCAATCGTACCAAATGAGAATATATTAATAAGTGAAAGTGAAAGAGAAGTTTCAGCTGAGATCATCTTGGTGGATGTCTGAGGAAGCCCCTTCTTTCTCTGCCCTTGATTTCCTTTTGCCGTTGCTGCTATTTCCCAGTGTTATTTCTCAGTGACCATGTTGCCACCCTTCCCGCAGTTGTCGTGGGAGTTCTCGCCCTGCCTTGTTGCTGCTCTTTCCTGTCTCCATCAGGCTTGGACAGTCCTGAGCCTTTCTTTCTCTCCTGGCACCAAACCTGAAGGAAGCCTGGCTCCTGGGCTGCCACTCATGCCCAGCTGAGTTTTCACCTTCCCGCCCACCTGATTGCCTGACCTTTAGCACTCACTGTACAGTCCTAATTAGTATCCTAGCATTTTCATTTCTCTCTTAGAAGAAAAGATGTTACTGTGATTCCTCCCTTTTATCGTCCCTCCTTCCCTGTATCATTTCGGATGGTTTCATCAGTCACTGCTCTTCTGGGAATTCTGCTCTGCTCCCAGTATAATTGCTGCAGACAGCCCCAACTGCTGTGTCGGCGCTACTTCCATTGCCTGGATTGGATGGTGTTGCCATTGCTGGTGCAGTGGTGGTGGTGTATCTGACTGCTGCATTTCCAGTTGGCTACGTGGTCTCCGCCCACTTTCTGCCGCTCCCCACCCTTTCCCAAGCCTGTCCTCTGCTTTCTGCCTCCTCCAGTCCCTCCATTGGAAGGGAGATGCATGGGTACTCTCTGGAGGTGTGGGGAGTGGAGTCCTGAGCTCCACCTTAAGTGAAGGGCCACTTACCCACCTGCCTCCCCACGGTACCCTTGCCTTTTTGAGGGGACAGCAATTCCCTCTGAGATGGCAGCAGCCTGCTTTCAAGTCTCAGTCAGTCATAGTCACTATGGATGTGAACTGTCATTTATCACGTGGTATTTTTTATTGCAAATATGCTACACTCTAGTTAAATTGCTTAATATATATTAGACAGGGACTATAACCATTATTGTAAAACTGTTTCTCTGAGGGGATAAGAGTGTTTTAAGTCCAAAATAATTGGTTTATTATTAAACCTTCTTAATGTCTTCCTAAGTTAGAACTTTGTATTTGAGCGGTGATATTTTAAGTTAATGGTTGACAGATAAAATATATACAAAGAAAAAGAGAGAAATAATTTTATTAATTTTCAAAAGAGCAAATTGAGTCATGTTTGCTACATTGATTTTTTTTTAATGAATGTAAGCTCCCAAGAGTACAAACAAATTTGTACCTATCTTTTCTCACTTTTTAAGTTATTAAAGCATTTCTAGCATATGAAGAGAAGGGCTTTAAGTCGCTTAGAATCAGAATTTGCTTTATTAACCATGGAATATGATTTCTCCTTGATAACTAGCTATTGAAGTTTATATTTGGATTTATAACACAACTGCAAAATACAGAATTAATCTGCTCATTCAGCAGTTAGTAACATGCGTATACCAAATCCATTAATTCCAAGTTTATATTGAATGCTTATTCTATGCTAAGCATTCTAGGCACTGAGTGTGCAGGGAGGAAAGAGGTACGAAGGCAGCCAGAAACCCATTCTCTTTGACATAGCAAATGTATATGTGCATTTACCCTCTATTTTAGCAATCCAGCTTCTAGAAATCTACCCAGAATTAGCTGGTGAAAATACATAATTTGGTGCAAAATATGGCATAGTGAAAGACTAGGAACAACACAGATGTCTATCTGTTGATAAGCCATGGTATGCCTGCACAGTGGAGGCTGTCTGCCGGCCACAACTCTCCGTACCTTGGAAGCAAGTCCTTTCTTGAAGGGGGAGCTGATCAGAGTATCTCCGTGTCTGTCATCAGCAAGTTTGGGTTTTGTTCTAAGGACCTGTTAAAGAATTGTTAATGGGAAGTAGCATCAAGTATCAGAGGTTTCTATGTGGACATTAGATCATAGAGGACCCAGAAGAGCTGTTAGAAAGCTATTGTAATCTAGGCAAGAAATGCTGTTGGCAGGGAAGATGGAGAGAACTACACAATTCCAGATACATTTTGGAGGAGTTAGTGCTAGGAGGATGTGGGAGGTAAGGGGAAACAGGAATAGTTTTAGTAAATGCACACGGTTGTGTAAGGGAGGCTGATGTACCTGCTTAGCTGAAGCGCTGCTTCCCACCATGGGGACATCCCAGCAGCCTCTTCCTCCTCCCCAGGTCCTGCCCAGGTTTGCCTTTGATATGTCCGAAAGGCTACTCTGAGAATATGGTGTTAACTTCTCCGGGCTGCCTGTTAGCAGCATGCCCCTCTCTATGTACTATGTACGTGCAGTGGGTTGTCACCTTGGAGCTTGTCTGTATCTTAACACATGAAGAAGGGGAATACGGCAAAGCTGCCCCATATCGGGGCAGCAGTGCAGTGAGGCAGCGCTCCTGAGCCCAGCTGTGTGCGGAGCACTGTGCAGGGCCTGCTGAGAACTGCGCGAGGCAATGGTGAGTAGAGGAAAGAACACAGCAGAGAAGGAAGGTTCTGTCTCAAGTCTAAGCTAATGATGTGACCCTGAGCTGGTCCTCTTGAGCCTCATTGGTCTTGGATATATTTAATTTAAAATATCCCTTAGATATCCAAGGGGAGACTTCAGTTAGACAGTTGACTGTGTGATTTTGGAGCTTGGAAAGTGGTCACACCGAAAGTGCAAATTTGAGATTCTTCAGTTCTATATGGAAACAGTTACCTGGGGAGAAAGTACAGACAAAGAAGTGGGGCTAGAATTGAGTCCTAAAGCACTTCAGGATTTGGAGGTTTGGCTGAGAAGGTGCTAATAGTTCCATACAAAATATGAGGATATTTCATAGACATCTCAAATTCGGTATGTCTAAGATGGAGCTCCTCTTTTTCTCTCCTTGCTACCGGGTTAGTGGCATTATCCATCATCCTTCATCAGAAACGTAGGATTGTCCTGGTCTCCTTCACCTCCACGTACTTGGTGACCAAGACCTTTCTCCTTTTGAATATCTTACCAGTCTGTCCTTTACTGTCCATCTCACTCCCATTGCCTTGGTTCCTGTCCTGATGATTTCTCACTGATATTTCTGCAGATGCACCCTACTGATTTCTCTCTTCCAACCTCACCTTCCCTCCAGTTCAGTTTGTACAGTTTCCAGAACCTTTTTTTAAAATGTTCAGTCTCTTGCTATGGTTGGCATATTTTACAAATAAAAAAGTACAGCTAGTTGTGTTGTTGTGCTCAATCGTGTCCAACTCTTTGCAACCCCATGGACTGTGGCCTGCCAGGCTCCTCTGTCCATGGGATTTCCCAAGCAAGAATACTGGAGTGGGTTGCCATTTCCTTCTCCAGGGCATCTTCCTGACTGAGGGATAGAACCCATGTCTCTTGTGTCTCCTGCATTGACAGGCAGATTCTTTACTCCTGTGCCACCAGGGAAGACCTCCTCCAAGAAATACAGGGCACCTGGTTAAATATGAATTTCAGGCAATAATTATGAGTATGCCCCAGGCAATGTTTAGGACGTACTTAGAGTAATTATTGTTTGTTTATCTGAAATTCAAATTAACTGAGCTTTCTCTACTCTCTGTCTGGAAATCCAGTCTTGCTTCAGAAGTCATAATAGTTCAGGGTAGAATCTGAATGTCCTAATGTCACATTATAAACTCAGAGTGTTCTGGCCTCCTCATGGAGTGTGAACTACTTACGGTGTCCTGAATTCACTGTGCTGCTTTACTCCTTCATGCCTCTGAGCGTGCACTTACCTTTTCCCAGGATGCGCGCTCTTCTCAGTTTTCTGGTTAATTCCAGTTGTTAAGACTCAGCTGTTATCCTCTCCCGGAAGTCATTTCTAACCCCCTACTCCCCACCTTGTGGATAATAATATGAACACCAGCTTTTCTTCTGCCATCTGGTAACATTCTTTGCTTGATATTATCACAGAACTTCTCATATTTCATATTTAATTAATTTTTTACCTGTCTCTCTTTCCTAGATGGTGAGTTCCTTAACAACAGGGTAAAAATTGTTTCCTTTAACTCTGTACCCTTGGTAGATAGTGGGCTCTTAATGTGTGAAGGAACTAATGAATGAGAGTGAATGAGAGAGTAGGAAAGAACCCATAACTCTGCTCTTCCCTACCTTGACTCCTCCATAAGTCTGTGTTGCAGCAAGCTGCTTCCTTGGCCTGTCCTCTTCTCTGCCCCCAAGGATGCTGCATAAGAGTCAGAGCCAGTTTTTATCCTCTGTATACCCAGGGCCTTGAAGTGTAGGTGCCCAGTATGTATGTACTAAATAAAGAGTGCATGAATGGATAAGTATATCTTGCAGGACTCCAGGTCCTGTTATCCCTTGTATCAGGGGACATTATCCCTGGATTAGGTCCTGGGGAGGGAAAGCCCCAACCATGACATTTTCAAATCTCTAGGGCAGATTCTGTACAGTGGGAGCTGCAGCTTCTCTGACTTGTGTCTCACCTCTTCTCACACAACTCCACTACTTCCCTCTCCCAACCTAGGGGAGAAGACCTCTTTTCTCCCTACAGCAGCTGGCATATAACAGCTCAGTATATGTTAGCAGTCATTCACATATGGAGCCTCCAGGGCTCAGCCCCTCCGTCATTTCTCTCCCACTCTCATAGCCCATGCCTTGAAAGCCATGGGGACCTGACATTGCTTTCTCTTCCAGGGACTGTGGTCTTTACCACTTCTCAAACAAGGAGCAAGGTTTTCTTTGTCTCCCACCAGGGCAGTTCCATTAAAGAGGACTAATATTAAATGGCTCTAATTAATTTTTTATTAATGTTTAACTGCTAAATTCCTTTTTCAATTAAATAATTGTGTCTTTATGTTCAAAGGTCTTTTTTTTTTCATATATATGGAAGTTCATTTGTTTTATTAAGGGAAGTACCACCTGCAAAACTATTAATGACTTGAGCTCTGTGATTAGTTCATTTTAGTGACATTTTGAGATTTAATAATTAATCTGGCTCAGGTTCAAAGAAAGAAAACTCAATGCCAGAAATTCTTAGCCAGCAAGGAATGTAAACAAACCTTACAATTTGTTCCCTCAAATAATAAGAACCATTGAGATCAACTTCTTGCAATTAGAAATGTTTTGAGAAAATGCAGGAGGAAAGTTCAAGAAAGCATGTCAAAACAACGAGACTCAGTCTGCATTTTCATTATTGTAATTGATCAAAGTCTGTTTGCAGTAGACTTGGATGTGAATAAATCAAATGTGACTTTGATTTGGCAGAGGCACACGAGTGACTGGCGGGAACACATAGCAGGAACAGCTTCTGTTAAAGCAGAGCTTGCTTGGTGGTTGTTTCATTCTAATAGATTTCTAAGCAACCCAGTGCTATCGTACTCACCTAAGCTCTGTCATTTATTTACCCTTTTGGCTTCTACTCCCATCCAGGCAAGATTAAATTCATTTTTGATTACTAATCTAACAGGCGTTGCCTCTGGTCTGAACAAAAAGTACCTTTGGTGACCTATGTACCTCCCCTCCCCCATTTTTTTCCTATTCTCTCTTTCATGTATTTTAAAAAGGGTGATCTAATAACTTATTATTTCATCCTGGCAGTGCAACTTGTAGAACTAGAACATGTAGTTGAAACAATTTGGCAATATTTTCAAGCTTAGGCATCCCTACTGCTTTTGTGAGGTCTGAATTGTTTCTTGGTATGTTGCAAAATCACTGCAGATGGTGACTGCAGCCATGAAATTAAAAGATGGTTACTCCTTGGAAGGAAAGTTATGACCAACCTAGATAGCATATTCAAAAGCAAAGACATTACTTTGCCAACAAAGGTCCATCTAGTCAAGGCTATGGTTTTTCCAGTGGTCGTGTATGGATGTGAGAGTTGGACTGTGAAGAAAGCTGAGCGCCGAAGAATTGATGCTTTTGAACTGTGGTGTTGGAGAGGACTCTTGAAAGTCCCTTGGACTGCAAGGAGATCCAGCCAGTCCATTCTAAAGGAGATGGGTCCTGGGTGTTCATTGGAAGGACTAATGCTAAAGCTGAAACTCCAGTACTTTGGCCACCTCATGCCAAAGGCCACCTCATGAAGAGTTGACTCATTGGAAAAGACTCTGATGCTGGGAGGGATTGGGGGCAGGAGGAGAAGGGGACAACAGAGGATAAGATGGCTGGATGCCATCACCGACTCGATGGATATGAGTCTGAGTGAACTCCAGGAGTTGGCAATGGACAGGGAGGCCTGGCGTGCTGCAGTTCATGGGGTTGCAAAGAGTCAGACACGACTGAGCAACTGAACTGAACTGATGTTGCACAATTGATACTGTAAAAGATAATATTAATTTTAAAATATTTTGAAACAAGTATAAACCAAATTCCCATTATAATTGTGTTGATTGTGGGGGTGGAGTGTGTGGCATATACTGGGAGGCTACTTTCTGGATAAGACCACTTTATAGTAGCCAAGTGTCTCTAAGGTTTGAGGACCTGTGTCATACTTCATGCCGAGTCTTCATTTAAATCTAGTTATTAAATCTTTTTGTATTCTTCAAAATGTTTTTTTAATGGACTCAAAGGTAACATGGGCTTCCCAGGTGGCTCAATGGGGAAAGAATCCACCTACAATGCAGGAGACTCGCGGAACCTGGGTTCCATCCCTGAGTCGGGAAGATCCTCTGGAGGAGGCATGGCAACCCAGTCCAGTATTCTTGTCTGGAGAATCTTATGGACAGTGGAGCCTGGGGGCTACAGTCCATGGGGTCGCAGAGTCAGACAAGATTGATGTGACTGAGCAAGCGAAGGCAATATATTCATACTTTAAAATTTTTAGTATCCATTATGCTAAAAATTATTTATTGGTATATAGAATTTAAATTATGGGAAGAACATGGAGCTGTCAAAGTAAAATATATTGTGTATATCACATGATCTAGTGAGAGGTGAAACATGTATGGATAGGGGAGAATGTGTTTAGTAATTCAAATTTTTTAGAAAGTTGATCTGTTTCTAAGGCTAAAATTAGCATGTAATATCTTTGTCTTATGTGTACTTTGAAAGGTATGTATCTACATTCAGTAATTATTCGAGATACATTATATTAAGCTTTTGCCACAAATGTATTGCTAATTTAAAATGTTAAATTAAGACTTTAAAGAATTTAGGTTCATGTTTTTGTATGTAATATAACTGGGTCATTATGAAACAGCCATGTTCTTCTTGTTCCCATAGAAGGCTGAAAAAAAATCCAGTGACATGGGCAGTTTCATCATTAGTCATAAGACTGACTCCTAAGCTTTTACTTGCTTTTGAATATAGTAAACTTTCTAACAATGAAACACTGCCGAATTTACTTTAAACTGTATTTAGATTTTTTTAATCTTGGGATTTCTTTTGTACTTAAGTTTGAACATAGTTATATGTGATATACTTGAAATTCACAAGTACTTGAAACCAAATGGAGATCATTTATAAATACCAAACTCCAGAGGAGTGTGAAGGCAGAATCTTAAAGAAAAAATGGGTTATATTATATGTAACTGTGTTCTGTCTGCCTTTCTTCCTAGCTGGATTCATAGCAACTTAAAAATAAACATTAGAATTTCCTAATAAAGGACTGACCATTAGCTCTATATTCCATTTCCAGTTCTATTTGTATAAGAATTACAAAATAATTTTGAAGTCTATTACAGAATTTTATCTTTAAATGAATATCACACCATCATATATATGTATATAGAGTGTGTTACTGAAATACTCCTTGACAGAAGAATTTTCCATTGATGAGGCTGAGACTCTAAAGAGAGAAATAAGGTTAGGGGATTGAGCTCCTGAATTATATCATGAAAACAGTTTTTTTCATTTTTATTTATACATACATGTGGCACATACAAATAGGCAGACTAAATTAAAAAATACTAGTGACACTTTACATATCTTCAGTTATTAATAATGGGTCATTTGTATTTATCTTCCTCTTGTTCAAAAGGTATATGTTAATAGTAAATATTCATAAATGCTGTTATATATGTGCTTAGATCAGTGTCCAAATACTCAATTCCGTTTAATAATTTAGACTCAGAATTGTTCATTCCTTTACCTCTTGTCCCAGTGTGGACCCAGACATGCGGAATGACATGGATACCTGAGACAGAAAAATCTTTGGGTAACCATTTTAACTCACTCAGTTCTCAGCCCCAGGTCTCAGCCCTTTTCTTTCTCCAGTTGTTGTTGTTCAGTCTGTAGGTCATGCCCTACTCTTTGGAACCCCATGGACTGTGGCACGCCAGGCTCCTTTATCTTCTACTGTCTACTGGAGTTTGCTCAAATTCGTATCCATTGAGTCAGTGTGCTATCTAACCATTTCATCCTTTGCCACCCTCTTCTCCTTTTGCCTTCAGTCTTTCTCAGTATCAGGGTCTTTTCCAGTGACTTGGCTCTTTGCATCAAGTGGCCAAAGTATTGGAGCTTCAGCTTCAACTTCAGCATCAGTCCTTCCAGTGAATATTCAGGATTGATTTCCTTTAAGATTGACTGGTTTGATCTCCTTGCTGTCTAAGGGACTGGCAAGAGTCTTCTCCAGCACCACAGTTCAAAAGCTTAATTCTTCGGCACTCAGCCTTATTTATGGTCCAACTCTGACATCCATACATCATGCTAGTGCTCAGTAACTTCAGTCGTGTCTGACTCTTTGCGACCCTGTGGACTGTAGCCCACCAGGCTCCTCTGTCCGTGGGATTCTCCAGGCAAGAACACTGGAGTGGGTTGCCTTGCCCTCCTCTAGGGGATCTTTCCAACCCAGGGATCAAAACCAGATCTCCTGCATTGCGGGTGGATTCTTTACTATCTGAGGCACCAGGGAAGCCCAAGAATACTGGAGTGGGTAGCCTATCCCTTCTCCAGGGAATCTTCCCAACGCAGGGATCAAACTGGGATCTCCTGCATTGCACGTGGATTCTTTACCAGCTGAGTTACCAGGGAAGCCCCGAAAGGCTTCCCTGACCAGGAATCAAACCCAAGCCGTGAGAGAGCTGACTCCTAACCTCTAGACCACCAGCGAGTGTCACATCCGTACATATCTACTGGAAAAAAACATGGCTTTGACTAGATGGGCTTTTGTCTGCAAAGTGATGTCTCTGCTTTTTAATACATTGTCTAAGTTTATCATAGCTTTCCTTCCAAGGAGCAAGCATCTTAATTTCGTGGCTGCAGTCACCATCTGCAGTAAATTTGGAGTCCAAGAAAAGAAAATCTGTCACTGCTTCCACTTCTCCCCCTGCTATTTGCCATACACTTTCTAAGTAATCTAAGCTTTGTTCCAGGCAAGCTGAGGTATCCACAAGAAAGCACTTATAGATCGCCCTCTCCCTTCTCTCCAATAACTAGAGTATAGTTCCAGGGTTCAAGTTTACATTGCCTCAGTTCCCTTTATCTCTCCCAAGACATCATCTTAGAGATCTCTAGTTCTATTCCATCCATTGTTTTACCTCTTTTTTATAGTCCAAGTAGCCTGTTCTGTTATGTAATATCTCCAATGGCTGTAACTGTATATTTGAGCCTATTTCTTCACCATCTTGGAAAAGTCGCATGTACTAGATTTTCACATATGGGACTATATGATTGGAATGGGATTATATATTAATAATTCCTAATGTCTTTGAGTCATCATGTCTGAAAATTGCGTTTTCAAGCTTCATTTTTGTATTTTGTTCATTAAAGGAGAAAACAACTTTATAAACTCTTGTCATTGCTGTTGTTCGGTCGCTCAGTGCGTGTCCGACTCTTGTGACCCCATGGACTGCAGCATGCCAGGCTTCCCTGTCCTTCACCATCTTCTGGAGATAGCTCTCTTTTGTCATTACCACACCTATTAATTTGCAACATTCAGGAGAACAATAGTACACCTACTAAAAGGGCTTATCTTAAGCAGAGCTCTTAGCAAAAGGGATGACAGAGGATAAGATGATTGGATGGCATCACTGATTCGATGGACACGAGTTTGAATAGCTTCTGGGAGTTGGTGATGGACCTGGAAGCCTGGCGTGCTGCAGCCCATGGGGTCGTAAAGAGTTAGACAGACTGAGTGACTGGACTGAACTGAACTGAACTTAGCAAAGAAGTAGCATTGAAAAGGACTTGAGCTACAACATTTTAGGGGCTTGAGTTGTCATCACCGAATTAATAAATAGTACACAATAAGTAGGGCTTCTGTGGTGCTCAGCAGTAAAGAATCCACCTGCCAGTGTAGGAGATGCAGGTTCGATCCCTGGATCAGGAAGATCCCCTGGAAAAGGAAATGGCTACCCAGTTCAGTATTCTTGCCTGGAAAATCCCGTGGACAGAGGAGGCTGGCGGACTACAGTCCATAGGGTTGCAAAGAGTTGGACACAACTTAGCAACTAAACAATACCACTAACATAATAAGTAACCATTAACTTGTCTATACTACAAAAACAAGGTTAAGCTTGTTAAGGGCATACAAAGCTTTTTTTTTTTTAATCTCCTTTTCTGTGTAATCCTTCACAAACAATGGTGATTTATAATTTGACTAAAGAAATACAGAAATTCAAACATTTAACATGATACTTTTCACAAATGAGTTTGTCTGTTTTTCCAATATCAAGTCTCTACTGTAAATAACTCAAGCCTAAGCTAATTTGCTCCAGCTAAACACCCCTGGTGCCTGTTGAAATGAGACTGTCACAGAACAATGGTCATTCATAAACAACATATTTGGGGAAATTTCTGAAACACCAGATTTTGGTACAGCTTGTGCTTTCTCTATTGTCAGTATGTGGTTTTTTCTTTTTTCCCTCTTCTTCCCTGAGATTGGTTGAGAATGGTATCCTTCATTGCTTCACTCCAGGGGACTCTTTGATGTGACCTTCTCAGAAACAAGTTGACCTCATGCATGAATTTTGTTTCTCCACCCCACCAGAGGCAGCTTCAGTGGAGAAGGGCCTTTGGAAGCCAGGACAATGGAAGGTTTGCAAGACATGGAAGGTTTGGTGGGCAAAGGCTGTTTTGTCAGGTGGGAGTAGGGAGGGAATGAGGCATCATCTGTCCCCCAGGTGGTGCTGTTAATTTGAGTGCTGCATGTGCTCACAACAGTCCTCTTTCATTTGAAGCTATCAGATCAGATCAGTCGCTCAGTCGTGTCCGACTCTTTGCGACCCCATGAACTGCAGCACGCCAGGCCTCCCTGTCCATCACCAACTCCCGGAGTTCACTCAGACTCAAGTCCATCGAGTCAGTAATGCCATCCAGCCATCTCATCCTCTGTCGTCCCCTTCTCCTCTTGCCCCCAATCCCTCCCAGCATCAGAGTCTTTTCCAATGAGTCAACTCTTCGCATGAGGTGGCCAAAGTACTGGAGTTTCAGCTTTAGCATCATTCCTTCCAAAGAAATCCCAGGGCTGATCTCCTTCAGAATGGACTGGTTGGATCTCTTTGCAGTCCAAGGGACTCTCAAGAGTCTTCTCCAACACCACAGTTCAAAAGCATCAATTCTTTTCACCTTGCTTATAGTTTCCTTTGTTGTACAGAAGCTTTTAAGTTTAATTAGGTCCCATTTGTTTATTTTTGCTTTTATTTCCAATATTCTGGGGGTTGGGTCATAGAGGATCCTGCTGTGATGTATGGCGGAGAGTGTTTTGCCTATGTTCTCCTCTAGGAGTTTTATAGTTTCTGGTCTTACGTTTAGATCTTTAATCCATTTTGAGTTTATTTATGTGTATGGTCTTAGAAAGTGCTCTAGTTTCCTTCTTTAAAAGTGGTTGACCAGTTTTCCCAGCACCACTTGTTAAAGACATTGTCTTTAATCCATTGTATATTCTTGCCTCCTTTGTCAAAGATAAGGTGTCCATATGTGCGTGGATTTATCTCTGGGCTTTCTATTTTGTTCCATTGATCTATATTTCTGTCTTTGTGCCAGTACCATACTGTCTTGATGACTGTGGCTTTGTAGTAGAGCTTAAAGTCAGGCAGGTTGATTCCTCCAGTTCCATTCTTCTTTCTCAAGATAGCTTTGGCTATTCAAGGTTTTTTGTATTTCCATACAAATTGTGAAATTATTTGTTCTAGTTCTGTGAAGAATACCGTTGGTAGCTTGATAGGGATTGCATTGAATCTATAAATTGCTTTGGGTAGTATACTCATTTTCACTATATTGATTCTTCCAATCCACGAACATGGTATATTTCTCCATCTATTAGTGTCCTCTTTGAATTCTTTCACCAGTGTTTTATAGTTTTCTATATATAGGTCTTTAGTTTCTTTAGGTAGATATATTCCTAAGTATTTTATTCTTTTCATTGCAATGGTGAACGGAATTGTTTCCTTAATTTCTCTTTCTATTTTCTCATTATTAGTGTATAGGAATGCAAGGGATTTCTGTGTGTTGATTATATATCCTGCAACTTTACTATATTCATTGATTAGTTCTAGTAATTTTCTGGTAGAGTCTTTAGGGTTTTCTATGTAGAGGTTCATGTCATCTGCAAACAGTGAGAGTTTTACTTCTTCTTTTCCAATTTGGATTCCTTTTATTTCTTCTTCTGCTCTGACTGCTGTGGCCAAAACTTCCAAAACTATGTTGAATAGTAATGGTGAAAGTGGACAGCCTTCAGAATGGGAGAAAATAATAGCAAATGAAGCAACAGACAAACAACTAATCTCAAAAATATACAAGCAACTCCTACAGCTCAACTCCAGAAAAATAAATGACCCAATCAAAAAATGGGCCAAAGAACTAAATAGACATTTCTCCAAAGAAGACATACAGGTGGCTAACAAACACATGAAAAGATGCTCAACATCACTCATTATCAGAGAAATGCAAATCAAAACCACTATGAGGTACCATTTCACGCCAGTCAGAATGGCTGTGATTCAAAAGTCTACAAGCAATAAATGCTGGAGAGGGTGTGGAGAAAAGGGAACCCTCTTACACTGTTGGTGGGAATGCAAACTAGTACAGCCACTATGGAGAACAGTGTGGCGATTCCTTAAAAAACTGGAAATAGAACTGCCTTATGATCCAGCAATCCCACTGCTGGGCATACACACTGAGGAAACCAGAAGGGAAAGAGACACGTGTACCCCAATGTTCATCACAGCACTGTTTATAATAGCCAGGACATGGAAGCAACCTAGATGTCCATCAGCAGATGAATGGATAAGAAAGCTGTAGTACATATACACAATGGAGTATTACTCAGCCATTAAAAAGAATACATTTGAATCAGTTCTAATGAGGTGGATGAAACTGGAGCCTATTATACAGAGTGAAGTAAGCCAGAAAGAAAAACACCAATACAGTATACTAAAACATATATATGGAATTTAGAAAGATGGTAGCAATAACCCTGTATACGAGATAGCGAAAGAGACACTGATGTATAGAACAGTCTTTTGGACTCTGTGGGACAGGGAGAGGGTGGGATGATTTGGGAGAATGGCATTGAAATATGTATAATATCATATATGAAACGAGTCGCCAGTCCAGGTTCGATGCACGATACTGGATGCTTGGGGCTGGTGCACTGGGACGACCCAGAGGGATGGTATGGGGCGGGAGGAGGGAGGAGGGTTCAGGATGGGGAACACATTTATACCTGTGGCAGATTCATTTTGATATATGGCAAAACCAATACAATATTGTAAAGTTAAAAAAAAAAAAAACTTAAAAAAAAAAAGCATCAATTCTTCGGCGCTCAGCCTTCTTCACAGTCCAACTCCCACATCCATACAGACCACAGGAAAAACCATAGCCTTGACTAGATGGACCTTTGTTGGCAAGGTAATGTCTTTGCTTTTGAATATGCTATCTAGGTTGGTCATAACTTTCCTTCCAAGGAGTAAGCGTCTTTTAATTTCATGGCTGCAGTCACCATCTGCAGTGATTTTGGAGCCCCCAGAAATATAGTCTGACACTGTTTCCACTATTTCCCCATCTATTTGCCATGAAGTGATGGGACCAGATGCCATGATCTTCGTTTTCTGAATGTTGAGCTTTAAGCCAACTTTTTCACTCTCCACTTTCACTTTCATCAAGAGGCTCTTTAGTTCCTCTTCACTTTCTGCCATAAGGGTGTGTCATCAGCATATCTGAGGTTATTGATATTTCTCCCGGCAATCTTGATTCCAGCTTGTGCTTCTTCCAGTCCAGCATTTCTCATGATGTACTCTGCATAGAAGTTAAATAAACAGGGTGACAATATACAGCCTTGATGAACTCCTTTTCCTATTTGGAGCCAGTCTGTTGTTCCATGTCCAGTTCTAACTGTTGCTTCCTGACCTGCATACAAGTTTCTCAAGAGGCAGACCAGGTGGTCTGGTATTCCCATCTCTCTCAGAATTTTCCACAGTTTATTGTGATCCACCCAGTCAAAGGCTTTGGCATAGTCAATAAAGCAGAAATAGATGCTTTTCTGGAACTCTCTTGCTTTTTTGATGATCCAGCGGATGTTGGCAATTTGATCTCTGGTTCCTCTGCCTTTTCTAAAACCAGCTTGAACATCAGGAAGTCACGGTTCACATATTGCTGAAGCCTGGCTTGGAGAATTTTGAGCATTACTTTACTGGCGTGTGAGATGAGTGCAATTGTGTGGTAGTTTGAGCATTCTTTGGCATTGCCTTTCTTTGGGATTGGAATGAAAACGGACCTTTTCCAGTCCTGTGGCCACTGCTGAGTTTTCCAAATTTGCTGGCATATTGAGTGCAGCACTTTCAGAGCATCATCTTTCAGGATTTGAAATAGCTCAACTGGAATTCCATCACCTCCACTAGCTTTGTGTGTAGTGATGCTTTCTAAGGCCCACTTGACTTCACATTCCAGGATGTCTGGCTCTAGCTATACTTCTCCTATATTTACTGATAACTGACATTTTTGCAAAGCTTGAAAAATCCTTCTGGTGGGGATACAATGATGATAACCCTCAAAATCTATAGCGGTAGTTTCAGTTTACAATGTGATGATGCTGCTCGTGGGCTCAAGTAGCTGAGAGTGGATTGACAAAGTTACAGGGCGCTGAGTACCTAGCAGAGTGTCCCAAAATCTAGCATTTTTCCCTGCAATGAAGGCCTTCATTCTGATATTTCTGGCACTATTCATTCCTTTATGTGGATTCAAATTTCCATATTGTATCAGGAAGCTTTAATGTTCTTATAATAGAGGTTTGCTTGTGACAAAAACACCCCCCCTCTTTTTTTTGGTCTGAAAATATCATCATGCCTTCATTTTTAAAGAATATTTCCACTGAATATACGTTTCTAAATGGACAGTTTTTGTTTTCTTTCAGTATATTAAAGTCATGCCATTGTTCTATATGCTTTGCATTGTTTCTGGTGAGAACTCAGTATTATTTATCTTTGTCTCATAAATGTCTTTTTGTAGATTTTAAAAGATTTTCTCTTTATCATTAGTTTTTCACAGTTTGATTTGATAAGCTTTGGTTTTATAATTTTCCTACTTGGAGTGTTTTTTAGTGTCTTGGATATGTAGATTTATATGTTTATTTACTTGATATATTTTTAGTCATTATTTTGTTTCTCCTCTCTTCTCGTTCTGTGATTCCAGTTACACGTACATAAGACTGCTTAATATTGCCCCAGAGCTCACTGAGGCTCTGGTTCAGTTTCTAACCTTTTTTCTCTCTTTTGCTTCAGTCTGTATAGTTTCCATTGTTTTCAGATTTATTGTTTTTCTGCAGTGTTTCATCTGCTGTTACCATATCCATTACATTTTTTATTTCATGTATTATTTTTCACCTCTAGAAGTTCTATTTGGTTCTTTTTAAATGTTTCTAGTTTTTTTTCTTTCTTTATGTTGCATTTTCTTTTACATCTTTGAACATATTTATAGTAGCTATGATAAAGTCCTTATCTATTAATTTCATCATTTCTATCATGTTTCTGTTAACTAGTTTTGTATTACACTTTCCTTCTTTGTGACTGGATGATAAACATTGAAACAGTACATTATTTACTGTCTGTGTTTTTTATCGTCCATTTAAAAATGTTAAGGTTTTGTTTTTGGGTTGGTTTGTTTTGGAGTATATTAATTTACATGTGAATCAGCCCAGGCTTTTAGAGGCTTTATTTTTAAGCTTTGTTCAGGTGGATCTAGAGAAGTACTATTATAGGAGTTTCTGCAGTGACAGAAATGTTTTATATCTATACTTTCCAAGATAGTAGCCACCAGTCACATTTGATTAGTAAACACTTGAAATGTGTCTAGTACCTTTAAGGAACTAAATTTTACATTTTATTTTAATTAATTTAAATTCTACTGTATAGGACAGTGCAAGTTTAGAGTTATCTCTGCTGCTACTGCTAAGTCACTTCAGTCATGTCTGACTCTGTGCGACCCCGTAGACGGCAGCCCACCAGGTTCCCCCGTCCCTGGGATTCTCCAGGCAAGAACACTGGAGTGGGTTGCCTTTTCCTCATCCAATGCATGAAAGTGAAAAGTGAAAGTGAAGTCGCTCAGTCATGTCCGACTCTTAACGACCCCATGAAATGCAGCCAACCAGGCTCCTCCGTCCATGGGATTTTCCAGGCAAGAGTACTGGAATGGGGTGCCATTGTCTTCTCCGAGAGTTATCTCTCAGTTCAGTTCAGTTGCTCAGTCATGTCGGACTCTTTGCGACCCCATGAATCGCAGCACGCCAGGCCTCCCTGTCCATCACCAACTCCCAGAGTTCACTCAAACTCACGTCCATCGAGTCAGTGATGCCATCCAGCCATCTCATCCTCTGTCGTCCCTTTCTCCTCCTGCCCCCAATCCCTCTCAGCATCAGAGTCTTTTCCAGTGAGTCAACTCTTCGCATGAGGTGGCCAAAGTACTGGAATTTCAGCTTTAGCATCATTCCTTCCAATGAACACCCAGGACTGATTTCCTTTAGAATGGACCGGTTGGATCTCCTTGCAGTCCAAGGGACTCTCAAGAGTCTTCTCCAACACCACAGGCATCAATTCTTCGGCGCTCAGCTTTCTTCACAGTCCAACTCTCACATCCATACATGACCACTGGAAAAACCATAGCCTTGACTAGACGGACCTTTGTTGGTAAAGTAATGTCTCTGCTTTTGAATATGCTATCTAGGTTGGTCATAACTTTCCTTCCAAGGAGTAAGCGTCTTTTTATTTCATGGCTGCAATCACCATCTGCAGTGATTTTGGAGCTCCAAAATATAAAGTCTGACACTATTTCCACTATTTCCCCATCTATTTGCCATGAAGTGATGGGACCAGATGCCATGATCTTAATTTTCTGAATGTTGAGCTTTAAGCCAACTTTTTCCCTCTCCTCTTTCACTTTCATCAAGAGGTTCTTTATTTCCTCTTCACTTTCTGCCATAAGGGTGGTGTCATCTGCATACCTGAGGTTATTGATATTTCTCCCGGCAATCTTGATTCCAGCTTGTGCTTCTTCCAGCCCAGCGTTTCTCATGATGTACTCTGCATATAAGTTAAATAAGCAGGGTGACAATATACAGCCTTGACATACTCCTTTTCCTATTTGGAACCAGTCTGTTGTTCCATGTCCAGTTCTAACTGTTGCTTCCTGACCCGCATACAGGTTTCTCAAGAGGCAGGTCAGGTGGTCTGGTATTCCCATCTCTTTCAGAATTTTCCACAGTTTATTGTGATCTGCACAGTCAAAGGCTTTGGCATAGTCAACAAAGCAGAAATAGATGTTCTTCTGGAACTCTCTTGCTTTTTCGATGATCCAGTGGATGTTGGCAATTTGATCCCTGGTTCCTCTGCCTTTTCTAAAACCAGCTTGAACATCTGGAAGTTCACAGTTCACGTATTGCTGAAGCCTGGCTTGGAGAATTTTGAGCATTAGTTTACTAGCGTGTGAGATGAGTGCAATTGGGTGGTAGTTTGAGCATTCTTTGGCATTGCCTTTCTTTGGGATTGGAATGAAAATGGACCTTTTCCAGTCCTGTGGCCACTGCTGAGTTTTCCAAATTTGCTGGTGTATTGAGTGCAGCACTTTCACAGCATCATCTTTTAGGATCTGAAATAGCTCAACTGGAATTCCATCACCTCCACTAGCTTTGTGTGTAGTGGTGCTTTCTAAGCCCCACTTGACTTCACATTCTAGGATTTGTGTGCTTATTTATCCTTACCCCTTGGAGGTATCGTTCTGAAGTCTCTATACTAAATGCCCTTCAGGTTTGGTGAGGAATCTCTGGTCCATTACAACTTAAATGGACAACTTACAGCTAGTCTCATGTAAGCTACCACAGCTGTTCAGTGTACAGTTCCTCAGTAGTTATTCTTTAGCCGGAAATTGACCTTTGTGACCCTGTGGAGTCTCATCCATATGCAGATTAATACTCAGGTGAACACTCAGGGTACTCCTATGCAGGTTTCTAGAACTCTGTGTGTGTGTGTGTTCTGATGCTCTGCCGCACAGATTCCAGCTTCCTCAGACTCCCTACCCAACTGTCTCTATCTCTTTACCTCAGCGAGATCACCAGCCTCTGCTCGGGTTCCCTGTTCCTGTGCAGCAGCCCATAATATGCCTCCAGGCCGAAAACTGAGGTGAAACAGGGGTCATCTCATTTGTTTCCCTTCCCTCAAGGATCACAGTAAGGCACGGGCTACTGTTTAGTATTTGAAGAGTTTAGTGTTTTTGTCCAGTTTTCTAGTTGTTTATGGGCTTACTTTGTGGCTCAGCTGGTAAAGAATCCACCTGCAATACGGGAGTCCTGTGTTCAATCCCTCGGTTGGGAAGATTCCCTGGAGAAGAGAAAGGCTACCGACTCCAGTATTCTGGCCTGGAGAATTCCATGGACTATACAGTCAGTGGTGTCACAAAGAGTCAGACACAACTGAGCAACTTTCACTCACTCACTAGTTGTTTATGGCAGAGGAACTAGTCTGGCACCAGTTATTCCATCTTGTGTTTTCAAGCCAGTAGACTGTGTCTTACTAACACCTTAGTTCTCAATCCAGTGGTAATGGTTGCTGGCTTTGTTGGAGACTGTAGCACATTAAATTGGAGAGTTTTTTTTTTTTTTAATCCTGGCAAAAGTATGAGTTTTGTTCGTTCTTCATAAACATAGCAATTAATGTAGGAATTCTGCTATTTACAAAATGTTCACAACAAATAGTTTCTCAATGTATGTCACAAATTAGTGGCTTTAATTTTTAAGGACTTAGAAGTATAAGTATTGAGACTTTATTTCTACCCTGAGGTGAGAAAGAGGGACAGGTGCAAGTTTGGTGTGTTTTATTTTGAATGGAACAGAATAAACAATCACTATTTTAAAATTCACTCATATCCTCTTCTATTGTACTATTAACTGCCCAGTAGTAGCCAGTTATTTCCCAGTCTTTACAGCAGCCTACTGAAGAAGACACTATTGTAATCTCCATTTTACACATGAGGAAACTGAGACACAGCGAGGCCAAGCAACGTTAACAGGGTCACACAGCTAGTAAATGGCAAACTGAGATTTGTATGCAGTTACTCTTGCTTCAGCGCCCATGTTTTTAGCTGCAGATTTTCAGAAGATCAAACAATGTGAATACTATCCATATGAGTATTTGAGATATAAATGTTTATACATACATGGTCACTGTATTCCCATTTTCAGATAAACTGCACCTGAAAAAATTAGGTGACTTTCTTTGTGTCACAGATAGTAAAAGATAGATTTGGGATTGAAATGATGTGTGTTTGGGTAAAAGAACTGTTTATGTGAATAGTCATCAAAGTGCTGTTTTTTAAATGAAAAAGTGAAATATTGTAAACAACAATAGAGGTAGTCATTAAGTAAGTCATGGTGTAATGCAAGTGATAAAATACCATACAACTATTTTTTTTTTAATGTTAGAGGATGTAAAAAGGTGGTGGTGGTTTAGTCACTAAGTTGCGTCTGACTCTTGCGACCCAGTGGACACAATGGACCCGAGGTCCACCAGGCTCCTCTGTCCATGGGATTTCCCAGGCAAGCATTTTGGAGTGGGTTGCCATTTCCTTCTCCAGGGGATCTTCCCGACCCAGGGATCAAGCCCACGTCTCCTGCATTGCAGGTAGTGCCTCCATCGCAGGTGATTCCTTACTGCTGAGCCACCAGGGAAGCCCATGTTAAACGATAAATATTTGTTTTAAACATATAAACATTTATGTAAGACCTACTTACCCTTGGTGTATTCCTAAAATGCTGAAATAACCAATGTTTTTGTTGATAAATATATTGAGACTTAAGGTGACTTTGTTCCAAGGAAATAATTTAAGAGGAAAAACTTCGTTTTGTAGTAATTTCTGCTGTAAAATTGGCTTTGTTTAAAAATTACTTCTGTTTATCTTCAAGTCTACAAATTCCTATTTTTTCTACCTAACTACTTTCATTTTATCTACTCCAAATATTTACAAAACTAGATTTCCCCTCATAAATGATTTATGTTCAGTTTAATTCTTCTGGAAGCTGTTGGCAGGGGTCTGGTAACCATTAGTTTAAAAAAAAAAAAAGACAAAAATTATTTTCAAGGGAAAAACTATGGTTTCCATGTTTTTCAACTTTAAAATCTTTAATCTTCATGTTAAAATAATTAACATGTACAGATTGGCTTTTTATTTGCCTCAGTAGGTGCTATAAGACACTACTTGGCAGAGAATGGTGAGTAAAGAGGCAGAAAAAAGTGAAGGCAGAAAAAAAGAACAGCCCTCTGCCCTTGGTTGCTTTTATGCAGAAGGCATAGGCTTGCACCAGCTGTAAGACTACAGCAGTCGAGCTGAAATCCATAAAGGTGTTACGACTGTCCCTCTTACACCAAAGCAAAGCGAGCTGCGTACCAGCTTCTCAGTAGGTTTGGCTACCTGTGGTGGCTGCCAGTGCAAATTTAGCACAGTCCTGACCCTTTCATTCTGCCCAGGAGAAAGAGCTTTCATACTGACATATCACTTCACAGAGGGTCTTGCGGAGTCCGGAGATGAAGTGGAGATGGCCTCAGACTGAAAAAGGAGTTCCATCTACTTCCATTATTTCCAGTATCATATTGAGGGACTTCCTTTGTGGCAAGTGGTCACCTGGCCTGAGAATTCTAAAGGATATATATATATATGAAAGGAGAAGCCTGGCTATTCTCACTCTCAGTCATAGCAGCTATCTCTAAACTCATAATTACTGTGGTTGTTAAACTACTCATACAGAACTGACCTGTGTTATGGAAATTACAGGAGTATATAAATATTCCTTCCCTCACATGTTTGCTTTGGGGGAGAAGTTTCATTAGATGCATCCTTCTTTGTGTCTAGAAGTTTGAGTTTAGTGATAGTTATAACCTCTCTAAATCTTTTCCTAGAAGTACAGACCATTATTTTAAATATGATTTTAAATATCAGTGTTTACCTTGTTGAAGAACTATTTTTGCTTGAAATTCATGTTAGAAACAGAAAGATTTCATCATGCTTTTAAATACCCAGATGTGTGATTTTTAAAAATCTTGATATTAAAAAATAACTTGGGAGAACTTGTTTTTGACAATGTTGTCAGATATTAATTACGTTAACATATTATAAAAGCATACATATTCTTCAAGAACTATCGGATGTCCTTGTGATCTTAAAGAAAAAGCAGAAAATACAGATAAGCAAAAAGTACTTTTTTTTTTTTTTTACTATTTCACCTGTTTTTAAGATGCTTATCTTTTCAAATTTTGACATCTCTGAAATCAGAATGTGAAGTTTGATTGCCTTTTTTAGTGGTACGTATCAGTGATTCATCTTAAATTTGATGGGTCTTATTTTCAGTAAAATACAATTACAGATTCATTGTTGTTTGGGGGTATGTGCTGTGTGTGCTCAGTCGTGTCCAACTCTTTGCAGTCCCATGACCGTAGCCCACCAGGCTCCCCTGTCCATGAGATTCTCCAGGCAAGAATTCTGGAGTGGGTTGCCATTTCCTTCTTCAGTTTAGGGGCATCAGTACAATCAGTTCAGTCACTCAGTCATGTCTAACTTTTGTGACCCCTTGAATCCCAGCATGCCAGGCCTCCCTGTCCATCACCAACTCCCAGAGTTTACTCAAACTCATGTCCATCAAGTTGGTGATGCCATACAGCCATCTCATCCTCTGTCGTCCCCTTCTCCTCCTGCCCCCAATCACTCCCAGCATCAGAGTCGTTTTCCAATGAGTTACCTCTTCACATGAGGTGGCCAAAGTATTGGAGTTTCAGCTTTAGCATTAGTCCTTCCCATTAATATTCAGGACCGATTTCCTTTAGAATGGATTGGATCTCCTTGCAGTCCAAGGGACTCTCAAGAGTCTTCTCCAACACCACAGTTCAAAAGCATCAATTCTTTGGCGCTCAGCTTTCTTCACAGTCCAACTCTCACATCCATACATGACCACTGGAAAAACCATAGCCTTGACTAGACGGACCTTTGTTGGCAAAGTAACATCTCTGCTTTTGAATATGCTATCTAGGTTGGTCATAACTTTCCTTCCAAGGAGTAAGCATCTTTTAATTTCATGGCTGCAAGCACCATCTGCAGTGATTTTGTAGCCCCAAAAAATAGTCTGACACTGTTTCCACTGTTTTCCCATCTATTTCCCATGAAGTGATGGGACCAGATGCCATGATCTTCGTTTTCTAAATATTGAGCTTTAAGCCAACTTTTCACTCTCCACTTTCACTTTCATCAAGAGGCTCTTTAGTTCCTCTTCACTTTCTGCCATAAGGGTGGTGTCATCTGCATATCTGAGGTTATTGATATTTCTCCCGGCAATCTTGATTCCAGCTTGTGCTTCTTCAGCCCAGCATTTCTCATGATGTACTCTGCATAGAAGTTAAATAAGCAGGGTGACAATATACAGCCTTGACGTACTCCTTTTCCTATTTGGAACCAGTCTGCTGTTCCATGTCCAGTTCTAACCGTTGCTTCCTGACCTGCATACAGATTCTCAAGAGGCAGGTCAGGTGGTCTGGTATTTCCACCTCTTTCAGAATTTTCCAGAGTTTATTGTGATCCACACAGTCAAAGGCTTTGGCATAGTCAATAAAGCAGAAGTAGATGTTTTTCTGGAACTCTCTTGCTTTTTTGATGATCCAGCGGATGTTGGCAATTTGATCTCTGGTTCCTCTGCCTTTTCTAAGACCAGCTTGAACATCTGGAAGTTCATGGTTCATGTATTGCTGAAGCCTGGCTTGGAGAATTTTGAGCATTAGTTTACTAGTGTGTGAGATGAGTGCAATTGTGTGGTAGTTTGAGCATTCTTTGGCATTGCCTTTCTGTGGGATTGGAATGAAAACGGACCTTTTCCAGTCCTGTGGCCACTGCTGAGTTTTCCAAATTTGCTGACATACTGAGTGCAGCACTGGAAAAGGTCAGTTTTCATTCCAATCCCAAAGAAAGGCAATGCCAAAGAATGCTCAAACTACCGCACAATTGCACTCATCTCACACGCTAGTGAAGTAATGCTCAAAATTCTCCAAGCCAGGCTTTAGCAATATGTTAACCGTGAACTTCCTGATGTTCAAGCTGGTTTTAGAAAAGGCAGAGGAACCAGAGATCAAATTTCCAACATCCGCTGGATCATCAAAAAGCAAGAGAGTTCCAGAAAAACATCTACTTCTGCTTTATTGATTATGCCAAAGCCTTTGACTGTGTGGATCACAATAAACTGTGGAAAATTCTGAAAGAAGTGGGAATACCAGACCACCTGACCTGCCTCTTGAGAATCTGTATGCAGGTCAGGAAGCAACGGTTAGAACTGGACATGGAACAGCAGACTGGTTCCAAATAGGAAAAGGAGTACGTCAAGGCTATATATTGTCACCCTGCTTATTTAACTTCTATGCAGAGTACATCATGAGAAACGCTGGGCTGAAGAAGTACAAGCTGGAATCAAGATTGCTGGGAGAAATATCAATAACCTCAGATATGCAGATGACACCACCCTTATGGCAAAAAGTGAAGAGGAACTCAAAAGCCTCTTGATGAAAGTGAAAGAGGAGAGTGAAAAGTTGGCTTAAAGCTCAATATTTAGAAAACGAAGATCATGGCATCCAGTCCCACCACTTCATGGGAAATATATGGGGAAACAGTGTCAGACTTTATTTTTCTGGGCTCCAAAATCACTACAGATGGTGACTCCAGTCATGAAATTAAAAGACGCTTACTCCTTGGAAGGAAAGTTATGACCAACCTAGATAGCATATTCAAAAGCAGAGATGTTACTTTGCCAACAAAGGTTCATCTAGTCAAGGCTATGGTTTTTCCTGTGGTCATGTATGGATGTGAGAGTTGGACTGTGAAGAAGGCTGAGCGCCGAAGAATTGATGCTTTTGAACTGTGGTGTTGGAGAAGACTCTTGAGAGTCCCTTGGACTGCAAAGAGATCCAACCAGTCCATTCTGAAGGAGATCAGCCCTGGGATTTCTTTGGAAGGAATGATGCTAAAGCTGAAACTCCAGTACTTTGGCCACCTCATGCGAAGAGTTGACTCATTGGAAAAGACTCTGATGCTGGGAGGGATTGGGGGCAGGAGGAGAAGGGGACGACAGAGGATGAGATGGCTGGATGGCATCACTGACTCAATGGACGTGAGTCTGGGTGAACTCCGGGAGTTGGTGAAGACAGGGAGGCCTGGCGTGCTGCGATTCATGGGGTCTCAAAGAGTCGAACACGACTGAGCAACTGATCTGATCTGATTGAGTGCAGCACTTTCACAGCATCATCTTTCAGGATTTGAAATAGCTCAACTGGAATTCCATCACCTCCACTAGCTTTGTTCATAGTGATGCTTTCTAAGGCCCACTTGACTTCACATTCCTAGGTGAGTGATCACACCATCGTGATTATCTGGGTCATGAAGATCTTTTTTTACAGTTCTTCTGTGTATTCTTGCCACCTCTTCTTAATATCTTCTGCTTCTGTTAGGTCCATACCATTTCTGTCCTTTATAGAGCCCATCTTTGCATGAAATGTTCCCTTGGTATCTCTAGTATTCTTGAAGAGATCTCTAGTCTTTCCCATTCTGTTGTTTTCCTCTATTTCTTTGAACTGATCGCTGAGGAAGGCTTTCTTATCCTTGCTATTCTTTGGAATTCTGCATTCAGATGCTTATATCTTTCCTTTTCTCCTTTGCTTCTAGCTTCTCTTCTTTTCACAGCTATTTGTAAGACCTCCTCAGACAGCCATTTTGCTTTTTTGCATTTCGTTTTCTTGGGGATGGTCTTGATCCCTGTCTCCTGTACAATGTCACAAACCTCATTCCATAGTTCATCAGGCACTCTATCTATCAGATCTAGGCCCTTAAATCTATTTCTCACTTCCACTGTATAATCATAAGGGATTTGATTTAGGTCATACCTGAATGGTCTAGTGGTTTTCCCTACTTTCTTCAATTTAAGTCTGAATTTGGCAATAAGGAGTTCATGGTCTGAGCCACAGTCAGCTCCTGGTTTTGTTTTTGCTGACTGTATAGAGCTTCTCCATCTTTGGCTGCAAAGAATATAATCAATCTGATTTCAGTGTTGACCATCTGGCGATGTCCATGTGTAGAGTCTTCTCTTGTGTTGTTGGAAGAGGGTGTTTGCTATGACCAGTGCATTCTCTTGGTAAAACTCTATTAGCCTTTGCCCTGCTTCATAGATCCTTACAGATAGAATAGCAAATCTGAGTGATAGAGCTGCATCACACAAATTGCTTGCACTTACTGGAGGAAGCATTTCCAGTAGCAGAGTGCCTTTGTGGAACTAGCGTCTAAGGCATGCTGAACTCTGATTCTGTGTCCGTCCTCCTCCTCACTGCCATACCACTCTGGTGGAAGAAGGAAAATTGATGGGTTTTGGTCCTAGCATGCATTAAATCCCACAGAGAAAAGACTGGCAGGAGCACCTCTCAGAGGCCTTCTCAGCGTCACCTCATCTCCAGTAGTACACATCACTGATTAGTCTCTGAGGCGGTAAATAGCTGTTGTATTTGGAAAAGCTTTTGATAAGAGTGACTTTTATGCTCTTGTGTAATATTTCATATCTAGATGTACTAATATTTCATGTTAAGTGGTTTGTTTCACTTCCTGGGAAGTAAGTATGTCTATTTCGTGTTCCAACCCTTCTTTTTATTATTGTATACCAGGACATAGCTGTTTAATTCAAAATAACATCAATATATAATCAGATAGCTTTTTCAAAGTTACCCTGTATGTATCTATATATTATGTAAATGCAAAGCAAGAATCATGTCTATATGTACTTTATTTTTTCACCAGCTATTTTATTTTTATAAAACCTGTAGTTTGGGTTTTCTTCTAACTAGAAATTTAATTATTTCTTCCATTTATATATGTATGCAGGAAATAATGAAGAATGAAAAATGCAGAGAAGAAATTCAAATGAAAAGCCAAGATTTTTATGAAAAAGAAAAGCTTCTTCAGGAGGAGAGCAACAAGGAACTTCCTCCACCAGTTCAAACTCAGATTAAAGGGCATGCCTCTGCTCCATACTTTGGAAAAGACGAACCCTCAGTGAGTCCCACCAGCACTGGCAAAACCTTTCAGCCAGGATCCTGGATGCCGCATGGTGACAAGGGCCACAGTCAATGAGCGTACTGTGGTAAAGTTTTATTTATATGTATGTGACTATTTTAACAAATAAAAGTAAAAAGTTACTTTGTGCTTTCCATCTCTACTCTAGTTCTCTTTTCCCTTAAGCTTAAGATCTTGCTTTCACTGTTGTGTAAGTGTGAGATTATCAACCATCAAAACCTAACTTCTTGTAGACTTAAATCCTTCACTTGGTTTATTCAATCATCATTCCACTTATGAATTTGCTTAGTTTTTTCCTCTTTTATTTGTTTCCATATATCTTGGTAGAAATGGTAAGGGTAAATAAATATTGAGCTCAGAAGACTGCTGTTTCTAAAGACTCTAAAGGACTAATTTCTATAATTCTAAAGGATCTATAGGAATTAGAGAATATGGAAATTCTCTGTTTATGAATTGTCTTAGATTTTTCCCTCTTTGGATTGCTCCCATATATCTAAGTAGAAACGGTAAGGGTAAATATTGAGCTTAGAAGTAAAGACTGCTATTTCTATAGATTCTAAAGGATTCTAAAGGACTATAATTTCTATAGATTCTAAAGGACAGTAAGATTCTAAAGGACTAATCAAAAACATGAACTTGGATGAGGCATGTGGAGGCCAAGAAAATTTACTTGATAAATGAAAAAAAAAAAACAAAACTATCTTGATGAATAGATGGGACCAAAGCTAGTTTGTGGTGGGATTGAGGTTGGAGTTTTAAAGAAAGGTATTTGGACCAGTAGAAGTAAAGAATCTATCACAATAGTCTGAAAGGATGGTAAAGAAACGGTACAGTAATAGTTTAGTTCTGTAAGATTAAAAATTACTTTGAAGAAATGGAAAATAGAGCAGAGTTCTCAGAAAGTGATTCCACTGTTACTCGATTACAGTGATTTATATATTGAAAAGTATAGATACATGATAACATTAAAATAGATTATATACAAAAGTGTTTTAGAAAGGTCACTTTCTGAAGTACATAACCAAGTTTCTATTGCTAATAGTTCTAATTATTTTTTTTTTCCATTTATGGTTTTCTTTCTCAAACTTTGAACTTTTTATTTTGTATTGGGGTATAGCTGATTATCAATGTTATGGTAGTTTCAGGTGAACAGCAAAGGGAGTCAGCCATAAAATGTATCCATTTTCTCCCAAACCCCTCTCCCAGTTTGAATTCTAACATAGTTCTAATAGTTCTAATATAGAGATCGTCTAACAGTGTTTGGCATTGTAACAACTACTCAATAAACATGGACTGAAGAAAAGACTTAGATCTTAATGCTCTGAATAATATAAGAAAATCCTTGGTTAAGTGTTTAATAATGAATTCCTAAAAACACATAGGTTGAGATTTTTACTTAATAGAATGTAAAATGTTTAATTGCTTAAGAAATAAACTACAGAAACATTTAATACTGAAACAAGTAATCAAATGTAATCACCATAAGACTTAAGGAATGACCAAAAAAGCCCTTAGGTAATATTAACATTCAAGCAGCCCTGTTACTATCAGGTTAATTATTCTGTTTACGTTATTATAAAGTAGTATTACATTTTACCAAAGTTAGGCAAAAAAAGAACTAGCTCCTAGGCAATATAAAGACATAAAATTTGTTGTGTAATTGCCTGTAAAGTAACATGTCCTTGAATCCTTGATTACAGGAAAGATTCTAACATGATAGAATGCTTCCACTACCAAATTCCTGCCAGCTTATTAATCGTATTCTGTGTGCATCTCTTGCAGATGTTTGCCATGTAGGCTGTTTTGTGCGGGCGTGTGTGCTGAGTCACTCAGTCCTGTCCTAGTCTTTGCAGCCGTATGGACTGTAGCCCATCAGGCTCCTCTGTCCATGAAATTCTCCAGGCAAGAAGACTGGAGTGGGAGTTTAGAAGTATCTTAATATATACGACAAAATTTACATTAATTTTAATTTGTATAGTTTCATTTTAAAATACCTGTTTTACAAAAAAAGAAAACCTTAGCCGATAGTTAACAGTAAGAAGATGATACTGGCCCACTCATTCAAGTATGTATTTTCAAAGTGATTCTGAGAGGTAAGAATAAAGTTTGTAGTAATCCATCCACATTACTTTGCTCTAGACTAACATTTTTAGGATGACTGGTTATACTGTTAGGTGGTATCAGAACAGGGTTCTGAGATCATTTAGTCCTACATAAAAATGAGACTATAAGCTTGACCTAGATAAGACTGCCTTTCTAAATAATCTTGTCTTTATACAAGGCTTTTAGGCCAGACACATGCACAGCAGAATCAAAGTTTTACATAAATTATTTACTCGTCTACCATATTTCATATTTTAAATAGCTATATTTGGGGTATTTGCAAGTTTTCTAATGAAAATGTTCTTCATCATCTCTCTTCAAAACAGACTCCAAACCCATGCAGTTTTAATTTCAGAAGTTAAAATGTTCATTTTAAAATAGTATCATATATTCCTTAACTACTCTCAGATAAATCCTTCCTGACTTCCTATGTCTCTGCTATACATGCATCTAGGATTTTTCTCCCCAAAGCCCTTATTATACAAATTGTTCAAGTATACATGTAATGCTTGTTGGGTTTAACCATATAAGTCTAGCCTGTTAGATATCTGAAGTTAAAATTTAAAAAAAAAAAAAAATGGAGAAAATAATTTTCCCCACTATGTTATCCTTTTTCTTTGCTATTTTTACAAACAGATCTGTCATTTATTTACTTTTATCAGCCTTGATTCAATACCACCATATTGATTTTTTTTAATGCTATCTCATTAAGCACACTATTTAAAATGTAACCTGAATTCACTTAGACTAGGCTTTCTCAAACTGTTTGTGTTCTTTGAGGAAGGGTGGAAAAGAGGGGAGGAAAGTCTATGATAATCAAAGTAACCTAAAAGGCTCCAAGAAATCATGCAGAAATGAATTGCTTTACCCCGTTTCCCAAACTTGGTATTTGAACACAGAACCCCTTTTAATATGTTTGAGAAATACAGAATTTGTCCTTATGCGTTTATTACAGATATGAAGCAAACCAAAGTGAGCCTATACTCAGTTGCAAACATAAAAACAATCATTCCTAAATAGGAATCACACTTCCTCTAACTTAAAAGCAGATGAGGTATAAAGTGCCCCTAAGGATAGGTGAGAAGCTGTTTGTTATAGTGGACCTCAGCATTGGGTTTCCAGCTCACTGCATCAGAAGCTTATTTCTTTTGCTCCTGTGATGTCAGGAAATAAGTTTAAAATGCCCTGGTGTATCTGATATAATAACACCATACTGAAGTTTACCACAGGACACTATGGGTCAAATTCTGATGCACAAACTTTTGGGGAGGGAGGCAGTATAATGTTTGTTATAGGCAGTCTGTTTTTCCTTCAAAACCACCCATAAAAGATAATTAATTATACTACTTCTAAGAACTTCAGAAACAACTAATAGGTTGGTAGTTTTAAAAGAAGTATTCTGGGTAACAGTAAATGGGATTCAACTGTAATAGTATAACAACAGAGTGATTTTTCTGAAGAATATCAAACCTCACAATAATTAAGTTATCAAACTTCGTAATAATTAAGTCCCCAACTTAATTTTTCAACTTTATGATACTGAACAGAAACTGTTGAAGTTTGATCTTTTCTCAGGCTAGTGGCATACGCTAGGACACTCTTGATGCTGAGCAGTGGCACGGAGCCACAGCTGCCAGTCAGTCATGCAATCGCAAGTAAACAACTGCTACCCATACACTCGTCCTGTTCCCACACAACCATCCTGTTTTTGACTTTCAGTTCATTATTCAGTAAATTTTCAATCTGTAATGGGTTTATCAGGATATAATACATCCCTACCCCTGCAACACACACAACATACAGACACAAATACTGTAAATCCTTGTTGATCTCAAATGTATAAAATGGCTCCATAAACGTTGGGAAAAGCTGAAGAAATAACAAACAGCCTATGTCAATGAAATACAAAATTGTATTAAGACCAAGAGGAACCATGGAAAAGCCTATGTTATTTAAATACCTTTTAACTGTCAAAATGAACAATGAAACCATAGCTTTAATAGATAACTAAAACTTTTAATTTCAATAATATAAAAAGCACATCCTAGATCACCTGAATAACTAGTTTGTAATTAAACACAATTATTTCAGTGCCTAGAGTTGCAGTGTGTTGCTTGGGCTGGCATCAAGAAGAAACTGACAACCTAAAACAATAGTAATTAAGTATTGTTCAAACCAGTCCATAAACATTCTCAGAGGTCCTTAGGTTCTCAGACTGGAGATACACTGCTCTCAACTTTTACAAGTACAGTTGACCCTTGAAGAACATGAGTGCAAACTGTGTGGGGTCACTGATACAGACTTTTTTCAGTAGTAAGTACTACAGGGGCTGGTGCACTGGGGAAAAGAAAATAGTACTACAATACTGTGTGATCCAGGGCTGGTCGAGTCCATGGATGAGGAACTGCAGATGCAGAGAATCCGCACGTAGGAACAGCGTATAGTGAGGGTCCACTGGAAGCTATTTTCAACTGCGAGGGAGGGCAAATGCTCCTAACCCTGTGTTCAAGGGTCAGCTGTATGCTTGTCTACAAATGAAACTCATAACCCTTTGAAAGGTTTAACTTCTATAACATATCTAACCTGAATTATTATCCCTTCCCCCCCAAAAAAGCTCAGGACCTCTTTATAAAAAAGTATCAAATTTATTTCAATATCTAGTTTCATTTTTAAATTAAAGCTATTGGACAATTTTTTGCAAATTAAAATTCATTATTAGAGGTGAGGAAAACATTAATAAACTATTACTGAAAACAAAATTATCAACCATGCATTTAAAAAAGCCATGTTAAAGAGTAAAAAGTTCCAATTATACTATTTAACTGAAGGAAATATCCTTTACCTCTTTATTTCTAATTATAACATTCTCATTTTGACACAATTTACACCTTTTTCACCCAATTAATACAATGCAAACAAAATTTTTCCAAATATTAAGAGGATATTGTTTACCATTTATGACATATAAGATAACTGTAACTCAAAAGTTCCTTAAAAGAAAGTTGAAATTTTAATTTTCACTGTGAATCTGTCTGATCAAAAAGTAAAGAACATAACCACCACATGAATTAAAACAAAGAATGGAATAAAAAACAAAAGTGGTATCTATATTATCAGCAAATTATCTGATAAGACATGTTAACTACTTCACATTTCTACTTAGCATAAGTGAGAATAAACTGGTTCCAAGGTTTGGCATTTTTACTCTTAAGCTTTAAATCATAGTGTTACTCTACTCAAGTCATCTCTAAGAAAATGGCAGTGTTCATAAGTACAAAAATGATTATATCCAGTAGGTGGTATTCTACATAGTCAAGACAATTCTTTATAAAATTAGATTTTTTAAAATGCAGACTATCTGGTAATTACCAGTATCTCAAAAGCTAAAATAAGAAAAATACAGATAATAAAGAAGTACTCATTGAATAATATTATTTTGCTTTGAGGAAACCAGAAATGATTCTATTCCAAGAAATAAGTAATAATGATAAAGAGATGTAATTAATACACCATGTATCTTTTAAGCCAAACCACGCTTTTCTGCTCAGAACAACTCTTGATTTTTACATTCTTAATCTTTGTCCAGAACAGGACATTTTAAGCCATTTTTGAATAGAGTTCATAATCTAAAGCCACTTTTCTTCACAGGATGTTTTCATTTTAGTATTCACACATAAGCTGCAAAAAGGCAAATGAAAGTCAGTTATAAGAATCTGTAGCATAATAAATCCCAATTTACAGTAACTGTCAACAGAGTTCTATGCCGAAGCCGAAAAGTTGCTACAGTACAGGTGAGAACTGACATTCTTCCACAGACTCAGACTTCATTTAGTAATACTGTCATAAGATCCAAAAAGAAACCTTAATAGGTCCTTTCAAAGATGCATAATTTTCCGAACAATTTTCCTCTGGACGCACAGCCTGTTCATTCCTTCAATCCTTTTTTAGTCGTTTAGCTTTTGCAATATTTTCTTGACGTTTTTGTTTCTTCTTTTGCTCCTTTTCCCTGGCCTCAATCATCTTGGCCAATTTCCAAGACAGCACAGCACTTGCTAGAAACAATGGAGTCAGAGCCAAAATAACTGTTGTAAGGAAGCCATATGGGTCCTTTGCAGCCCATTCCACAACATACTCAGCCCAAGCCTTTAAATCAAACATCTTCGTGGAGGCCTTAGGAAAGGGGTGGGAAGGGGGGGGGGGGGAGACAAGAGAAAAGATTATGTGGTTAATCAAATTTTGAAAAGGTTACACCAAACAGTTAAATCAGAATTCTATTATCACTCAACAGTTTTTTTGTTTGGTTTTAAAAAGTGCTAATTAGTACTATTTTAATAAGGACTAATATTTCCAATAAGAAAAAATAATTCACTTAAGACAACAAGAAGAGTGAGACTTAAAAGATGTGAAGATACAGAGGAGAAAAAAAAAAAAGTATGTGGAATCTGTTGTAAGGATTATGCATTCTCACATGCCTCCTACACTCAAGACAAACTTTAGCAGCAGAGTTTTATAAGAATCTTGAGTTTTATGTGCTTATTCCAGGGAACAGCTGAATCCCATATGTCATTTTCTCACACAGCCTTATTAAGTTCTAATTAACAAAAGTGGTGGTTCAGTCAGTAAAGAATCTGCCTGCAATGCAGGAGACATGGGTTTGATCCCTGGGTCAGGAAGATCCCCTGGAGAAGGAAACGGCAACCCACTCCAGTATTCATGCCTGGAGAATCCCGTGGACAGAGGAGCCTGGTGGGCTACAGTCCATGAGGTTGCAAAAGTGAAACACAATGACTAAACCTCCACAACAAAAGTACAATCATCAAATTTGGTGTCTCAAAGTCAAGAGTATGGGAAATGCCTGGAGAAAGGGACATAATGGATGGCTGTTTCTGAAATGAAACAAGAAGGTAAGGGAACCATGATATTATCCATTCATATGCAGAGAGAGAAAAGCAAAAGATGACATGCCAATTTTATGCCCTCCTTCAACTTTGAAGACATAATATAGTAAATGAGAACAAACTTAACAGATGAGAAAATTAACCGTTACAGGTCCCATGCCTGTTGTTCCATTGAGTTAGTAAAGAAGGGCCATCTTGCAAATCAGGATGTTGTGGATTTGAGTGATATTTTCTATTTTGCCCCCAGAGACTTTTCAACCTTTCATGTTTGTGTCAATCTCCATTCAAAGTGCAGAATTAGAATAGCTGGGATTTAAAAAGTCATGTACCTTATGCTTGAGTAGTGGTCTCTAATTTTGTCCTGGGATTATCAGCCAGTCACAATTTCAGATGACCTTTGGTTGGCTGTCTTCTTCTTTAACTTCACCAATACACTTCTGAGAGGTTTAAATTCTATATACTGGTTGGGTTGAAAAGAATAGACAAAAGAAAAACCGTGAAGTCACAACCTTAAGGAATAAATCATAATACAATTTTAAATGTTAAAACTGTAAATTATATGCAACCTATAAATAACATGTTGCCTGGCATATTAAATACATTCAGTATCTATTTCTTTATAATCTTAAGACATAATTACACAACTAAAATGCCCTGGAAAAAGCTCCTAATTACTGGGGATCAAATATTTCACTCAGTTACTTATTTCAACAATAAATTTAGAAAGCTCACTCACATAAAAAGCTAACTGATCTGCTGCAGCATATCCATTCCTAGTACTTTTTATATTTTTAGAGGGTTAGGTTTGTTTCATTTTGAGTCAGTAAGGGAGGGCCTTACTAATTTCAAAATCGAACACCGCTTTACTCTTTAAAAGGTTTTTTAGTCTCATTATATAATTTGTATCCTTTACAGAAAAATCAGAGATAAGCAAAACAAAATATGTCACCTACAATTCCATTACCTAAACAAAACTACCATGACTAGATTTAATTATACCCTATCACAATTCCTTCATATTTTTACCTGAAGACACAAAGTTCCTTTACCGTTAAAGTTCCTAGCCTTCCCCCACCCTCAATTCGTACGCCCCACCCACACAGTGAAGACTAGACTCTACAGATCCTCATCTGTTTTTTCAGCTTCTCCAGCCCAGTAATGAATTAACTAATCCAAGATTCAGAGACCTGCAAAAGAACTTTGCAATAAAGAGAAAGGGGGAAGTAAAGGACCTAGTTATGGCAGAGTTTTAGACATTAATACAGAAAAAGGAGTTACCATCCACACGATACACACCTCCCGTGCACCTCAATTTCGGACCCCAGGTGCAAGCGCCCTCCACACTTTAAGGAATAAATATTCTTCTTCTTCCTTCCGGAAAGGATCCACCAGGCATGATCTTCGGATCAGACCCGCACGGCGCCTGAAGCTGAGGGCACTTCACAGCCACCCGCACTTTCCTTTCCTTGTGTTTTCCCCTCGCTCACCCTACCCGGTGGCCCGCCTCTGGGGCCACGCTTCCCCGACCCTCCGCCTCGGCGCGCGCGGGCCCGGCAGGGCTCGAACAGCCGGCGTCGTCCCCGCCACACCCTGGGCCGCCGGCGCCGTAGCCACCTCCGCTGAGCACCGGGGCAAAAGCGCGGCAGCGACCCCCAACCGCCTCCCCTTCACCTCGCCGGGGACGAAGGGTTCGGACCCCAACTCACGACTCACCTCCAGGCCGGAAGCAGGAAGGCGGAAGCCGCGACTCTCCCAACCCGCCCACAGGCCGGCCCTCGCCCGGATCCGGCCTGAGGAAGTCGCGGGGCCAGTTTCCGGCTGCGCCATTGCTGTGTGGGTCCCGGGAAAGCGGGGAGGGTGGGGCGGCGCCTGGGTTTCCGGGGACAGGCAGGTGAGGCCGCTCGAGGTGAGCGGCGGCGCCCGGCTGGTGTCTGGCCCGAAGCCCGAGTCCCGCGCCTCCTGCCTGAGGCGCGGGTGGGCTCCGGTTTCTGGGAGCCGGTCTGGAAGCGCTGAGGACCCCCTACTTTTGCCCCCGAGGTCATCAGGAGAACAGCCGCTCCCCTGCGGGAGCCTGGCCAAGGGTGGAGGGCCCTGGTGGGTGAGGTCCGTGACCCCCGGAAACTCCGACCAAGGAACGGCGGCCAAGAAAGGAGTTGGTCCCCACAAACCGCCCAGAGCCAAGGTGAAGGTCACACCCAGCGACTCCTGAAGGATTCTAGCGAGTTCCTCTGGTTCACGTCCACTCTTTGACCCTCTCCTCTTCTGGTTGGACAATAGTTAAAGCCTCACGTCGAGGAGACCAAGCGCAGCAGGACCGTGGTGGGTCCACTGAACGTTGTTTCTAAGGGAAAATGCAGCCATGCTGTGTGAAGAAGAGTTTTTGTTGTTTCAACTTAAGAACCTCTTTTCACAAAAGAATGATCGATATTTGCCCAAAGTCAACTTGATAAATAATTAAACTGTGTGGGCATAGAGTTCCCATAGAGGTACTTGTTCTTTCAGTGCACAAATAAAGAGATTCAAAAGTCAACAAGCAGAAAGAGTGAGTTCTCATTGTCTTCTAATCTACAGGAACTGAGAGATTAACTTGGGTTTGGTTGGTGATCAAGTTTTGTGATCTCTTGCACTGAACTGCTCTGTTTGACTACCTCTTCAAATGTTGCAAGACCTCTTCACTGGTGTGTGCCAAATAAAGCAGGTTTTTATTCTTGAAAGACTATAGAATGTTCTCTTTGAGGAGCAAGCTGTGACATGTATAACTAGTTTAGGGATAACAACAGTAACCATTATTTACCAGGGAACAGACTTTTGGCAAATAATCTAATGATCTAAAATACTGTTTGTTGGGCATATGTTAATGTTTGTATGTTGTATTAGTAGCAGTTGTTTTCTTACTCATTCTTGTTTGAAAACTTGGATGATGGTTTCAAAGCTTGTGCTGCTTGGACCTAGCCTGTACCTGGAGTAGCCAGAAAAAGCAGACTCAGTCATTGGATTGTGTGTACAGAAAACTTGACTTGCTGGCAGTAAGACTTTGTGGGGTTTTTTGGTTTGTTTGTTTTTTTTTAACTTGCCCAAATAGTAATTCCAGGAGAGGATCAGAATTTATTTTAACGTCCTTCACTCCAGAGACCAGTATGTGTATGTGTTATTTTAATCATGGTTAGACAGTTTTCCTGATGACTGCCTCCCCAGTAATTCGCTCTGCTGGGTCCCTTGTGAAATGCATGGGAGTGGATGGAAAGGCACATAAGAAGGAATCGTCTGTAGCTCTTTGGCGCTAGTGTAAATCAGGCTTTCACTGTCTAATATTACTGGTCTCCTTTCCAGTTCCAGGAATGGCTACAAGCCCAGGAATAGCGTAGAAGTTGCCACAGCTAAGCTCCCGACAGCTACCTGACTTGCCTTAATGAAAGGTGGTGTCGAGATTGGTTCAGACAGTGCAGGCTACTTTCTAGAGTCAGGAGTTTTAGCTTGTGAGTTGTGATTCACAGGCCTTGTCTCTGGTGATCTGATACTCTGAAAAAGTTTCCTCTTTTGTATTTGGAAAGCTGTTAGATTATCCCTGGGGTTCTTTCAGCTTGAAAATTCTATTGATTAAACTGGATTTGGCCATTTTTCTTATTTCAGCTTCATAAGCAGCAGCAGAATAAGGAATTTAATGGAAACATCATGGCCAATTTTCATAAGGGCTTGTTCTTTATTTGAAAGATTCTTAATTGAGTGTTCTCTCTCAGATGTCTTTCAGAATTTACTTAGAATAACATGGAAATAAGGTCTGCTTGTGTTTTTATTTAAGAAATAAAATCTTAACCATTCATGTAGCTTTAACTGAAATAACTAAAGCTTACACTTTAATTAATGAGGGTTGTCTTTGAAGAAGAATAATTACTTTGTATCATATCACATCATATCCATACCAGTTACTCTGTTGCAATTATAGTTTGAAAATGGAGCCTTCCAAATTTTTAAGTTTTTTACTCTTAATAATTATTAAGTAAGAACTCATCTTTCATTAGTTCTGTTTAAAAGTCTTTCTCTCTTAGGTGGTACGTTTCACCCTGACTTATGTCAAAATTGTGAATGACAAACCTCCATAAGATTCTCTTATAATAATCTAGACTTAACTAAAGATTTTAAGAGTTTTCTTACCTGCTTAACAATTTGTGTTTTGTTTTTGGTAGAATTGGTTTCTTCCCTAAGTTTTATTTTATGAGTTTTTTCCTACCATTAGAACACAATGCAGATAGATTTCTTATTAGGCACATTTATGTAAAAATAATAGGTACATGTAACTAGGAAGGTCATAGGTTTTAGTGATATTTGGAAGATTATACTGCAGAATTGTAATGTTTAAAGGCTATTTATTGACTGCTGTGTTCCAGCTACTAGGCTAGATGCTTTGCATCTCTTATCACTATTGCTGAGACTAAACTCTGCAGGATGGTATTATACCTGTTTTACAGATACGGGACCAGAGACTTAAAAAGTAGAGCAGAGTTCTAAACAGATCTGGCCCAAAAAAGCACTGCTCTTGTTTAATTCCAGAGATTAGACAAAATGCTGATCTCATAAAATGAAAGTAAATTTTTTATTCTATAATTGTTGATTTAACTAATAATCACAAGAAAATCTTGCCATACTTCAAATTGCCCATTGCCCAGGTGGTGGCAGCATGTCTCAAAGAGCTAGTGTGGTGTAGGTTTTCTCCAGCCTTGCCAGTTGATTTGCTTCTTCATCCCACATACATCTGTGACCTGTCTGTTAAGCTCTACTTCTCTCTTGGGCACTTTCACTGCTATTAGACCAACCCATCAGTGATTCACTCCGTCTTCCATCCTCCCTTCTGCCTCATCTTCTGAATGGGTCATACTCTGCCAATATGCTTTCAGCCTATCCCAAGGACAGAGGAGCCTGGCCAACTGCAGTCCATGGGGTCGCAAAGACACAACTGAGTGACTAACACTTACTTGCTTATTTTCCCTACAAAGAAAGCATCACCCAAGTATTATTTTTTGGAAATTTCAGTAACACAAAGGCTTTTTTTTCCTTCAAATATTGTTAGTTTTCACCCTTTTTTGTTAAATGTAATTTGGCAAAAGCACATCATAAACTAAATAAATGGCTGATATTATTATGAAATACTTGTTTAAATTAGAAGACATGTGTCTTAAATGTAATGGGATATACCAGTTAAGAAGGTAATAAAAAGCTTTTAAAAGATAGAATTTGTCTTCAAAATAAGAACAAGAAGATTCAGTAGGGAACAGTGAAAGGTCATATAATTTAGAAGGATGTGCATGCGCGCGCACGCGTGCGTCTGTGTGTGTGTGTGTGTGTGTGTGTGTGTAAGAATAACTAGCTAAACTTACCTTAGCCAAAAATTTCTTGGAACATTGTTCTTGCAGGGCTATTTCCTAGAGATTTTAAATCAGATGGTACCTCACAGAAGCCTTCTCTACCCCTATTTTATTTTTCTCACAACACTTCAGTCTGACATCTTGTTTACTGGTTTATTGTTTATCTTTTCCCTGCTATCATATAAGCTAGAAGAGATCAGTTACCACAGTACCTAAAATATTGTTTTGAATAATTGATTCCAAGATACAACATTACCACTTACAAATAAAGTTAGTGTTTGAATGAATCATGAAACAATCTAAATCCTGGGAATCTGAAGCTGATGTTAAAGTATCAAACTGTTATTGTATATTTTGAAAGAAATAAGGGATGCCCCAGTTAGAATAGGCCCCAGAAAAGATTAGTAAATAAGGTATTTCGGAAAGATAAAAATAATTATGGTTATCTTGTTAAAGAAGACTAGTTGCTTAAGGATTTCCAAGTATGTAAAAAGTATGTTGAAGGAACCTAGTGATTTATCATCTTCATTGATAAGATAAAAGGAATTAGTCCTAGACTGTAGGTGCTAAGATTTAAGATAACAACAAGCTAGACTAGAGATCTAAATAGAGATCTTTGAAAATGAGGTAAGAGTATATATTATGCAGGCTAGATGCCCTCTCTAGATATTTCCCAGCTTTATGATTCCCAATGCAGATTGCAAGAGAGAGATAGCAGATGCTTATCTCATTGATTATTCCTTGCTGTCTATGGCCTTATCTGCACATTTAAAAAACTTTTCAGAGTGTTTGAGTGATATGTATTGATACTTTGGGTAGTTTATAGAAGTTTTTTCACATGATTGAACATTGGGTGTTCTACCTTTTTAACCCTGCAACTGTTTACAATTCTATATCTCCAGAATGTATTCTACATGCACATGCAGCAAACTAATTTCCCTTTTGGAAAGGTGAAATTTTCATTAAATTCTTCTGAAGCCTTGAGTTGCAGTCCTATTAAAGTTGTGGGAGACACTAAGCTTTCCTGCTGAATCTAGAAGTTCAGATATTCGGCTTATCCCTAAATGATGTAATAATATTAGCCATATCAGGTCACCTTTAGTTTCTGTGCTAGGGTCTCCTAGCCATTAAATAGAAGTTGTTGTCCAGTTGAGAAAACTAACCCATGTATAAGAGTCCTTCAGTGTAAAGACAATGTGTATTGCAAAAGCAGCCCCTAGCAGCATCACCTTCACTGAGTAGCAACTTAATTTTATACATTCTACCTTCACTTAAGCAAACTACTCAAAGTAACCATATCAAATATAACCATATTTGCTGTATGATATTGTCAGGTATGTCGGCCTCTGTGTCATACAGGGCCCTTTGTGTATAAAGTCCCATTTAAGATATTTTAGAATGTGATTCTTAAAAAAAGTTTTGGAAGCCACTTTTTCATTGGAAGAGTATTTCCTCTCTTCAATTTGACAGGAAGCTCAGGAGCCAAATTTGATACTCAGGGTTAATATCCATCCTGACTTGCATGCTTGCATTTCTTTTTGAATGTATTTTTCTTAGAACAGATATTCTGTACCTGTCATTATTGTATATGTTCATGGAGTAAGATACCTGGTGAAATAAGGCACAAGTATAATATGCCTCTAGATCAAGTGTTTGAACCTAGAACATAGCATAGATGTTTGATATGTAACAGTAGTTATTTGGTAGTAAAACTCTTCCACTGCTTCCAATTTTTATGTTTATTTTAAAATCTTGTGCTATAATATATCATTCAGAACTAGGGGACATAGGAGATCATTGTTTAGAATTGCATCCCAAAGTCTAGTTCTAAAAGCTAGCTTGTGCCTTTAATAGCCCTCAGAGTATAACGTGTATATTTGGAATCTAGTTTTAAAAGTGAACAAAAATTTACTGGTGCCAGGCTATAAATATAGTTCCCTAAACCATCACTTAGAGACATATCCTAGTCCCAAATTCATAAATTGCTTTTGCTGAGTTCACGGCTTACGTTTTTAAGCTTTAAGTCAGGAAGTGAAACAGTCTGAAATCCAAAAACTCCTTTGTGATTCATATATGTCCTCTTGAAGTGTAATAAATAATTGAGGTGCATATGATGAGTTTCTGGAGGCTTTGAATTTAGAGTTCTTAATTTTTAGAATTGACCTTGATCAGCTGATTTTCTGTCCTCTGTAGTAAGGAAGTTGGACCAATGTCCTCTTGAGAGTCTTTTCATCTCTAGGTTTCAATATTCTATTGTAGGCTTTGCTGCAATTGTAGACTATATTATTAATGAATATAGATGTAGTCCCCACCAGGGACTTCCCTGGTGGCTCAGAGGGTAAAAGCATCTGCCTACAATGCGGGAGACCTGGGTTCAATCCCTGGGTTGGGAAGATCTCCCGGAGAAGGAAATGGCAACCCATTCCAGTATTCTTGCCTGGAAAATTCCATGGACGGAGGAGCCTGGCAGGCTACAGACCATGGGGTCGCAAAGAGTCGGATACGACTGAGCCACTTCACTTCATAGGTGTAGACAAATCTGATTTAATCTCCTTCTAGGTACATAATTGATCATGTTGTGTGGACCAAAGAGATCATTTAATATTTCTGTGCCTAGTTTCCATGTCCATAATGTGGAAGTAATAATACCTGTTTTTTTTGCAATACTAACTAGTTAAGAAACATGTAACCTTTTTATACAAGGTTGAATTCTATAGAACTCATTTGTAAGTTGATTCTTGAGAGCTTACACAGATTCCCAGGGAATAGTGGTTTAGTTCTTCATGTAGCCTCTATATAGCTATTTGACACACAGCATAGGTTGAAAAAAGTACCTCTGCATAAAATAGTAGAAGGTAATTCTCAATACTAGTAACAAAATAATAAAAATTAAATCTTCGTTTCCTTGTACCACAGAAAGATTTTATAAAGAGTGATAATGATTGTAAATAGTGGAAATGAATTTGTCTGAGTCCATTTTTTCCCCCAAGTTTTTGGATCCTACAAGGTATGAGTGCTTTGTCAGCACTTTCCGATCATCTTACCATATATGCAGTCTAGAAATCACTGTTTGTTGCAGTTGTTTTCAAGTCTGTGAAACCCTTTTATACTACAAGAAGCTACAGCTACATATGGGTCTGTAAATTATTCATGTGTGTATGCAATGCATATGGAGTATATTCATGCACACTAATCAGTGATGTGCCCCTCTCCCCACTTTACTATCTGTGGAATGAAGTACAGTCTCCTTAGAGGAGGAAAATGATTTTTCCAGTCTGATCCAACCTGCTGTGTAAATTTTCAACATGATAGAGGAGCATTTATTTCAGACCTCTGCAGCTCCAAAAAACTCCTTCTTACTGCAGTGGTAGACAATATAGACTGGAACCAAACTACCTGGTTTGGATCCCAGCTCTGCCTCTTGCTGGGTTGCAGAGACAGCTGTGAGAATGCACACCACAGACGCCCACTACAAGGAGCTTAGTTGTCCAAGGGCCCCAGCTGCTGTGCTGAGAAATCCATCACTACTTTTGTGCTCGGAAATGGCTTCTTTCATAGCTCAGTGACTGAATGAGATACTGAGGCCTGTTTCTGGGAGACAGAAGACTCCTCTGATGGCCAGTGAGGGGTCAAGGACTCCTCCATTGCCTTGCCAAGCCTTCCTTAAGCTACACTGCAGTCTAGGACACTTCCTCCCCTCTCTTTCACTTGCATCATGGCGTGACCGTTTACCCAGTCTTGCCCAGCTCCTTCCCCATTTTCTCTCACAGATATTTCCTGTAATAGACATCTTACACATTTAATCCCATCTTGGCTTCTGGGATGGATAAAATTGGGATTCAGAGCAGGCTCATTCAATACCTGGCCAGAAGTTGTCACCCTGGTGGGCGGGTGGGGCACTCATCACACCTGGCATAAAGTTGCAGATTAACTGTTAAGGTTTCACTGGTAGAGACTTGAGAAAACTATGGTAGGTGTGATTATGCAGGTATTTGGAAAATAGGGGAGGAATGATACCTACAAAGACAACAGAGTTGGCTGATTACTGCTAAATTGTATTGGAGCACTGCTGAAGGAAAATGAGACACAGAGCTGTTAACAAGCAGTTAACAGCTAAGTATGAGAGCTGTAGAGCCTCTGTGATAAGCTTACAGAGAGGCCTTTAACACCTGGAGTTGAAAGACAAGAGAAGGTTGAACTGCAAGCTGAAGAGCCTACTAATTCTTAGTGTCACAAGGCTCCAGAGACGTTTGAGCATTGAAAGTTTCACCAAGGCAGTTCTGTTAATATGAAGGTGGGGAAACCTAGGATCCTAAACACAGATGGGGTCATCGGGATGGATGTCCCTGTGACTCCTATTCCTTCTGGACAATCAGGGCTTGCAGAGGTAGCAGCCTTTCTCTAGCAAACTCACATGTTTGCTGTGCTGGAAGATGCTGCAGAAGCCTCCTATCCACAGGCAGTAGCCCTCCTCCCTGACCCTGCCCTCCTCCTCCTCCTTTCCCCAGTGTCAAGCCAATAATTAACCAATAACAAATCCAGTCACTGGTAAATCCCAGCATAACCCAGCTGGGATGTGCTGGGCCTGATAAGGGAAGATAGAGACTATTTTCCTAAAAATTTGCATGGTTTAACTGGCATTACTGGCAGGAACCAGGACAGGACTCCTGGGATTGGATTTTAAAGGTTTTTTGTTTTTTTTTAAAGGGGCGAGAATGTGAGATTAGATATATACAAATTAATTGACTGAGGGGCACTTTCTGGGGTATAGAGGATTTAACACCCCAAGAAGAACTCTGTTACAGACTGAATGCGTTGCCCCAAAATTCATCTCTTTAAACCTAGTCCCCCATGTGACTTGGAGGTAAGAGGCCCCAGACAGCTCGCCTGTCCTTTCCACCACGTGAAGACACAGCAAAGAGACAGCTGTTTGTGAACCAGGAAGTGGGCTCTCCCCAGACACCAAATCGGCAAGCACCTCAGTCTTGGACTTCCCAGCCTTCAGAACCGTGAGAAATAAAAGTTTGTTGTTTAAATCACTCAGACCGTGGTCTTCTGTTATAGCAGCACGAACTCAGATACTGATGTTCAGGGAAAACTTGCTAAGGGGATGGATTTTTAGAAACCGAGGGGAAAAGCCCATTCTTAGCGAAGTGAGAAATGTCTGAATGGTACTGGCAGACTGTAGAGGAAGGAATAAAGAGGCTGAGCAAAGTGAGCATACCGGACCAGAAGATCCATCAGAGGACTGTGCTCTGCAAATGTCCCCAGAGGAGATGGCATTCACCCACGGCCATCAGGAAAACAGTGCTGAGAGAAAGACCAACATCACCAAGTCTGCAGGCCAGAGATGAAGGTAAGAGAAGCAGCCACAGAACTGGCTCGTTAACACCCATGGGAGTGACAGAGCCCTGTAGAAATAGAGGCCAGGTGGTGTTGCTTAACTGCCAGAAGCTAGAAGGCCACAATTACCATAATGACTGGCAAGGTCATTGCAGCCAAAGGAGCTTGACTCCAGAGGAGTTGTGGAGACAGCTAATAGAGAATAGCCTCCCTAGGGGGAAAATAGATGGGCTGTCCACAATGGTGCTTATTAACATCCATTACCATTTTTAAAAAAAGAGCTGGAGGCTGAGGGTAGTCACTGTTATAAAAAAGTCATGATCCCTTGACTAGTTGCCAGGCCTAAAACAATTTTCAGACCCAGAACTGAACATATGGAGGGGTTCCTAGGAGGAAGAATCCTACCAAACCCATGGCAAGTACATAAATACAAGACAGCTTCCCTCAGAGGACTCTGTGGCTATCTATCTGAGTGACTGTACCTTAGGGAAAGAATAGTCAGGTATTTTGAAGAATGGTGATCACAGGATCAGCACTGATGTTTGTATTCAGAGATCTAAAGCAGCATCACAGCCTTCCTGTTAGAATGGGGGTCTACCAGACCAGGTTTCCAGCTCGAGTAGTTTCCCGGTGGGCCCACTGGATCCGTGGACCCACCGAAGAGTCACTTCCTAGTCCCCAGTGCATAATTGAAATTGCTATTTGTGGCAGTTGGATAACCGCTGCACTGGGTTCCTGGTCTGTGGAGGTGGGAGTTACCGTAGCATGGCTTGCCAAGGGGAACCCTCCGAAACCTTCCGTCACTCCTGCCAAGACGGTAAATCAGGCACTGTGTTGTATCTAGGGGAATGAAGATTAGTGTCACCACTAATCTCTTAAAACCTAATGGATACACGGGTGCTAATTCCAATCCTATGTCTTTGATTTGCCAGTCTGGTCCCTAAATAAACTGGATGGATCCTGAAGAATTACTATAGACTACTGCAGACTTAACCAAGTAATGGCCTTCATCACAGGCGTTCTATGGTGGAACTCACTGTTAGAACAGATTTAATAAGGGCTCAGATACGTGGTACATCACTGATTTGGCAATACCTTTTTTTTTTTTTTTTTTTGGCATTCTAATTGGAATAGAGGATCAGAAACAATTCACTTTCACTAAGAACAGTGACTTGAGTTTTGCCTTGGGGCTATATTAACTCTCCCATTCTCAGTCATAATATGAACCACTTAAATATCCCTCAGAACACTACATAGGTCCATTTTTATTGACAACATCATGCTGATTGGACAGATAAGCAAAAGGTGGCTGGCATGCCAAAGACCATGGTAAGATAGAGGCACTCCAGAGCATGGGAGATAAACACAAAGCTCCAGGAACCAGATACTTCAGTAAAGTGTTTAGAGGTCCAGTGGTCAGAGGAGTGCCAGGACATCCCCTCCAAAATGAAAGCCAAATTGCTGCGTCTTGCAGCCTTAACCACAAAGAAGGAAGTAGGAACTTTCTAGGCCTCTTTTGCTTCTGGGATCAACACATTCTACAACTGGGAATAATGCTCTGGCTCATGTGCCAGGTGACAAGGAAGGGGGCCAGCTTTGAATAGGGCTGAAAATAGAAAAGGGCTCTGTGACAGTTCCTGGCTTCACTGTAAGCAGCCCTGACTAACATTTGGACCATACGATCCAGCAGATCCTGGTGGAATCCGTGATGGGAAAAGATGCAGTGCGGAATTTATGGCAAGTCTACTGGAAGAATCATGACACAGACCCTTGGGATTCTGAAGCACAGTCATGCCATCTGCAGCAGATAATTGCATGCCCATTGAGAAACAGCTCTTGGCCTATCACTGTGCCCTGTAGAGACTGATCATTTGACCACTGGACAATAAACCTATCCATTCCCTCAGACCCTTTTCAGCTGAGTGACCGGATTTGCTAACTCCCACCATTCCGTCTGTATTTGTTGACATTCTAATAAACAGTGCTTCCCTTCTCCGTCACTCATTTATTTATAACAGATGGATTCATGAATTCTTAGTTAACAGATTAAAATCCATTGCCATCATTATTTATTTTGATGTTCTCATTGTCCTAGATTTGATCAATGGGAGTGCCAGTCCTTTGTGAGTCAGGAGCCCCAGATGTGTCATGTCTTCCTCATTCTTTGAGCCCTTTCTTACTTTTTGGTGTAACCAGATGCTCCCAGCTCAACTTGTACTTTCCCTGCTGCAGCTCTTGAGTCAACCATTTCTTCAAGGATCTCTGCTTTCTTTTCATGGAGAATGGTATCCAAGGACCATGATCTGAGTTGTGGGTTTGCTCATTTATCCTGTTGTGTCATTGCTTATAGTTCCTCTCAGCACAGATATACATACAAATGTCTGTATTTATCGCTATACCAGTTTATACAGATACCTTCAATTGCAGTCTATCACTACTTTTTAGTTTTTCCCTTTTTTCGTATTTGCAACTCCTTCAGAAAGAAGCCTGGCTTCTGTTCTCAGTGTATCCTGTAGCTCAAGGCTAGAATACATGAAAGGTAGTTTTGAAATTGCTAACTCATACTACTGTGAAAAGAAAAAAAAAACTTACCAGATTTTTAGATAACCTGTCTGTTTTCAACCAGCCTTTCAGCTTGGCAACTGGAAAAACCATCTTTTAAGTAAGGTTAATAAATTCAAACTTAAGCCCCAAATAAGCATGTCTAGGCCACAAATACTGAATGGCTCAGGGCATGAGTGGTTAAAGGGCTTCAACAGTCCAGGTCACTAGCTTTAATCCTTATGTCTGCTATAATTCACAGTGGTTGAAACAGAACTGTTTATGTTGGGTAATAGTAGCTGATCATGGCTTTATCATCCATGTCTTAGTATAATCATATGAAGAATTGCCACCTCAGCTAAAGCGAAGAGTGGATTTCCCCTCAATGGTGCTGTTTTATTTTTCTGAAAGCAAACTACATAGATCGTTCATAAGTTGTTTCTGCCCATGTGTAAAGTACCTAAAGCACAATTTCTCAGTTACGTCTTTTATAACCTTGCATTATGATCATATTCTTTTAAAAATTACATCAAGTTTATGAGCTACTAGTATTTTTGAACAAATATTTAGGAAACAATTCAAAGAAAAGGTGCTGTCAAGGGCAGTACTCAATCTGGAAGGCCAGCACTTTCTCTCTGCACCAAAAACCCATTGATTTTTGGGAGGTGGCATTTTGAAGTTAGAATATAAATTAAGAGTTTAGGATTTCCTGCAAGCATGCTGTCAACATCAGGTTCAAGAATGCTAAGTCATCTGTGCCTTAACACAGATTTCTTTTTGCTTTATTTGTATAGTTTTGCTAAATATTGTTAAGCAATTTCAGCTTGCCATCTTAGCATTAATGGTGAGTAGTCCCAACAGAAATAGAAGCTAAATCTTTAGTATTGATAAGATCTATGAGGAAGGCTTAAATTTTGGTTATTAACATCAGTATTCAATATTGCCCGATACATTGGCTTTTCCTTCCAAAGTGTGAAGTAAAATTAAAATTTAGTATTCTGATCAGGGTAAAATCTGTACATTAACTTGCCAATTTTGCTCAGTATTTTATCTTTAAATTTACTGTTGCCTGCCCTTCACTACGAGAAGGCAATGGCACCCCATTCCAGTACTCTTACCTGGCAAATCCCATGGACGGAGGAGCCTGGTAGGCTGCGGTCCATGGGATCGCTAAGGGTTGCAAAGAGTCGGACATGACTGAGTGACTTCACTTTCACTTTTCACTTTCATGCATTGGAGAAGGAAATGGCAACCCACTCCAGTGTTCTTGCCTGGTGAATCCCAGGGATGGGGGAGCCTGGTGGGCTGCTGTCTATGGGGTCACACAGAGTCAGACACGACTGAAGCAACTTAGCAGCAGCAGCAGCCCTTCACTAAAATCAAAATTTATGTTAAATCCTTAAAGTGGCCTATCTTCAGTGAATTTGTATGACTGGGAAGATGTTCGGGATAAGAAAGAGGAGCACTGTCTTTGAAAAGCACATTGCTGTATTTCATAAAGCCATATGAAGTCTGGAGTCACACAAACTGACCTGCCTTGGTACTGCTCTGTGTGTGTGTGTGTGTGTGTGTGTACGGGCGTAGTCATGTCTGACTCTTTACAATCCCATGGACTGTAGCCCGCCAGGCTCCTCTATCCATGGAAATTTCCCAGGCAACAATACTGGAGCTGGTTGCCATTTCTTACTGCAGGGGATCTTCCAGACCTAGGTATTGAACCTGCGTCTCCTGCAGCTCCTGCTTTGGCAGGTGGATTATTTACTATTGTATCACCTGGGAAGCCCCGTTGTCTTGTATAAATGGCCTTAAATTAATGCATCTATAGTTAGATAATAAAAACAAAAAAAATATAAATTTATTATTAGAAAGTACACAGGTCAGTTTACTTTTAGTTCGTTTCTGTCAAAGCAGGTTGGATCAGTTTTACGAGAAAACCAACAGTGCGCATACTCCTACTGTTAAGACCATCAGGCTGGGATTCCTTTAAGGTAGGTTAATTTTTAAGCCAGGTATCATTAAATGTCTGTGGTAGGCAGCTTCTGAGATGGCTCCCAATGATACCCACTTCCTGACATCCATAGCCTTATTATTCTCTCCTGTTGAGTTCGGGGTAGACCTAACACATGCTTCTGATTAATAGAGTATAGCAACAGTATGGGATGTCAATTCCAGCAGGATTAGTGTACAGGAAGATTCTGGCTTCTATCTAGCTGGCCCTCTCCTGGCTCTCCTGCTTGCACTCTTTAAAGGAAACCAATTCCCAAGCTCTGAGTTGCCCTCTGAAGAGGCAGGAGAACTGAGGAACGCTTCTGGCCACCAGACAATGAGGGCCGGAACCCCAACAAAAGCACACTCGTGGATGTGGACGGAAGCCCTCTTTCACCGTTTAGGCTTGAGATGGCAGCAGCCTCAGCTGACACCAGGAACGCAATCTCTTGACTGAGAAACCCTGAGCGCTGCTGTTTCTGACCAAAAGAAGCTGTGAGGTACGAAGTTTTGGTCATTGAAAGCTACTGAATATTGGAGTAACTTGTTACTCAACCCTAGATAATCAATACAGTGTCCTCTTTAAAAATAAAAACTCACAAAAGACCACAAGACTCAAGTGCTCAGGATACAGTTTTAACTAGCATTTCCTGAAAAATAATTTAACACAGGGGTTTTCAACAACTAACAATGTCAGAAACAATAGGGAAGTTTTTAAAAAAATACAGGTGCCTGGGTTTGCCCTCAAAAAATTCAGTTTGAAATGGTTTGGGGGCGGGGTCCAAGCCTGTCTTTTAAAAAACTTCCCCAGGCAATTCCAGTGAGTAAATGAAGAAAGTGTGACTTACCTGAAACAACGTATTAAGCCCTTCTGAGTGACAGATATAGGCGACATAACTCTGAACAGGATGAGGAGCTCGCCCCTGCATTCACAGGTTGGAAGAGAAGACCAACGTGTCAACAGCACCGTGGCGAACGCCCCAGTAGAGTTATGCACAAAGTGATACAAGAAGCCCCGAGAAGGAAACACACCCAACTCACCTGATAAAGTCAACAAAAGGCCTGACAGAGAAAAAGCTAGTTAGCAAGAACTTGGGGTGGAGGGGGCATTACAGGCAAAAGACCAACAAGTAAAGATACCAAGTCGTTAAAGAACAAGCAGGGAGATGGTGTGTTCGTATTTGAATAATAGGAACTCTAGAAACAATTTCAGAGGGGTGGTGGGGAGAGTTGACAGAACACAAAACTAGGGTATAGAAACCAGTGAGGCTGAGGACATGACCCCTGGGGGTGGCATATGGAGAGGAGGATTACTTTGCTATTCAGGATACATAATGAATGGGACTTGGAAATAGGCACTGAAACGCAGAGGGAGGAGCCGGTGATGACTCCCAGGTCCTGGCTTGGCTGTTGTGTGGGTGGTAGACGTAACTTTGGCAGCAAATATGGGGGAAGGAAAAGCAGAAGGCAGGGAAATGAAGAGCTCAGTTTCAAAACCAAGTTTAAAGACTCTGAAGAAACAACTGGCTGCCATTTGGCACTAGAAATGAACACCAAATTGCCGAGTTACTTGCCGGAAGAGCACATCTTTGTGGATGTTTTTTGTGTCTTTGGAAATAATCAAGAACACAGCTCCTGTTTTGTCCCTGCATGTTTTGATGATTTGCAGTCCGTTTTCAATAAGATCAGGAAGGTCTTGAGAATTAGCTATATTGGCTTTTAGAAAGGATTCTATTTCACCAAATTAAACAAACCTTTAAAACCGACTGTATAGACTTCTTTTTACCATGTGTTTTTGTCCATTGGCTACATTTCACTCATACCACACGCTTCTTGTGAGCCTTTAGCCCACTTCCCTCTTACGTGAGTAATGCCCAACTATTAGTAGAATTTTGAATTGACATCAGATTGCACTGTGTCATGAGGTGGGAAGATTCTGATGTTGACATCCACATATCCTCATTATGATCTGGTCATTGTTTTAATTTCAAAGGAGCAATACCTTCAGCTCACTACCTCAGTCTGTTTAAAGAATGTTAACCTTGTGTATCAGAGTGAAGTTACATGTTCTTGCTAAGAATGTGCTCTCCAGTGTCAATCTACTCCCCTGTTGTGGGTTCTTCTTTTTAAGGAGCATAGATACCCAGTATCCTCATTATTCACTATTGATCAACTGACATTTTAAACTTATAGAACTCCTCTTTCCTCTCTGGTGTGAACATATGCCCCCACTGGAGGCAGAGAAGCCACAGGGAAATACAACTGACTTGACTCTAACTGTGAAAGCAAGGATTGCACATTGCTTGTCAAGCCTGCCTTGAGGCTGGTGTAAAAAAAAAAAATGCTGATGTCCGCATAGCATGTATCTCTAAGTAAATCAAACCTGTAATTCAACTTGGCTGCCTCTAAGTCATTTTGATTCCTGCCAACAAGAACATTAATGAACTTAGTATCTCTACAGGTTTATTCATGTGTAAGACCCAATTCCTTATTCCTCATTCCAGCAGCTGCCTCTGCTCCATCTGATAAAGTGGAAAGTTGGAATAGGTCACACAAATCCAGCTCATTTCTTAAGCCCAGATTATTGTAGGCAGTGTTCTATAAGTCGTCTGTCTGGTTTTAGGATAGAAAACAAAGTTTCTAGGACTTGAATCTGAAAAAAAAATCCATACACTAGTAATTCTTGTCATGAAGAAACATTTTATGAAATTCAGCTTATTCATGCTTCTTTTCTTCCTACTTTTATTCTCCTTTTGACAATGATACATAATTCAGTTATATTATACAGTACTTTTGCTTTTCAACCTTGGTTTACCGCTATGGATTTACAGGTGTGAGTGTATTCCAGAACATGTAGTACTTCATGGATTTCCCAAAACGTTGTGAGACTGATATACAAAGTATAAGAAAATGGTCATGAATCTAATTTGTCAAAAAATTTTAACTTAAAAACATAAAAATATATAGACTGGTTGTTCATAAATTTGTCCACAGACTAGAATCACCCATATCTCTTTAAAATTCCAGAACCCAGGCAGCACGCAGACCAATTACGTCACCTTCTGGAGCTGGGACACAAGCATCAGGAGTGTCTTCACTCCCCAGGTGATTCCAACATGCAGACGAGTGTGGAGACCACTGATCTCGACAGCTCTGTTACTTCGTGATTTCAAGAAAACCCAACTGCAGCTTCTCCTAGACTACTGTCTCTGCCCTTGATGGCGGGTTCGCTATTGTGCAGTTTCTCCATCAAGCCTGGTGGGCTGCCGTCTATGGGGTCGCACAGAGTCGGACACGACTGAAGTGACTTAGCAGCAGCAGCAGTTAGCTTTGAACTTGAGCAAGGCCACTGCCTGAGAGGTAATTCAATCACTGAAAAGCAGCAATTAAAGAGTGAAAGGCTACAGATGGATATAAGATAGTTGATTCCAAAGTTGGTAAAGTTACTGATATTTGCTGAGGTTTTTCCTGTTAGTGCTTCGTGTCTCAGATTTTCCTATTCCATTTTCACACACGGATAGTTTCTCATGCAGTTAGTTTTATGAAACTCTGGTCCACTAGGGTTTCATGTTTTTGTTTTTTCATGCTTTGGGCTATTGTTTTTAAAAGTCCTTCTTTGACTTCGTCATCTTTAAAATATCTAACTCAGAGGGGGTTATGCATTGAGTGAGAATTGTTTTTTTGCCTTGTTTGACTCAGTTTGACACAAAAATAAGTATTTAAAGTTTTGTTTTCTGTGTCCACATAGCACATTATTTAAGCAATCACTGGCTGTCCAGAAACTGAAGGAAGCTGGGTTTTACCTTTCTAAAAAAATGGAAATGTAGTTGATTTACAACTTTGTGTTAATTTGTGCTATACAGCAGTGATTTAATTATACATATATATATACACACACATTCTGTTTTTTTAATCTTGATTTAAATATAACAACTGTTTACTCACAGGTGGTGAATTTACATGGTTGACACCCTTTATCAGAACTCAGAACTCCAGAATTTGTACAAATAACCACCATACTGGCTTACACAATTTTAAACCTAATAGTATAAACTGATAAAATGATGGTTTCGCTATATGCTTATATGTATCTTGAGAGAGATTAATTAAAGGAAGTAAAATAGCAGTTGAAGCTGCTGGATGATTGCAATTATCTGAATAAGTGTGATCTTGACTTTAATGAATTAATAAGTAAGCTTCTTGCTGTAAGTATTTGATTAATTTTAAACCACATTTGACTTAGGAACCATTTACACTTAATTTATGGTCTAGTGTTCAATTAAAATCATCTATACTATTATGTGCAGGCTCTCAATCCTATTCTTGCATTGGTTATGTCCCTTTTCCATCACTAACTACCACACTGAGTCGTACAAAAAGGAAGCATATGTCTGTGATCTAATTTCTCATAATATTTTTCAGCTGGAACCTTTAGGGAAAACACTTGCTTAGAAAATGCATGTGTTTTTTACTCAGTTTATTCTATCAGTAATCGTTTGGGAGGGGTGAATGAAACAAATGACCGCGCATATGTGTCTAATTAAAAACAAAAGACTGGGATGTTACAGTTATTTCCTAAAATCACTTTTTCATATGAAGATTTTGGCTGAGTCTTTACCAGGGAAACTCAGGACCACTGCGGTGTGTGGAAAGCACACCAGCCATGGACTCAGAAGGCCCGGGTTTGAATTCCGGTGACTTACAAATGTAAGGCAGATTATTTTTATCCCTCCTCTGTTAAAACTATTTTTTAATACATGAAGTTTACATTTGGCCGCAGAAAGCATTTTTTTCTACTCCTAAAAAAAAAAAATTATGTACTGTATGTCAGTTTTTAAATTTCATTGTAAGTGAGGGGAAAAAGTGAAAGTGTTAGTCGCTCAGTTGTGTCCAGCTCTTTGCCTCGCCATGGACCGTAACCCACTGTGCTTCTCTGTCAATGGAATTCCCCAGGCCAGAATACTGGAGTGGGTAGCCATTCCTTTCTCCAGGGGATCTTCCTGACCCAGGGATCAAACCCAGGTCTCCTGCATTGGAGGCAGATCCTTTACCATCTGGGCCATCAAGGAAGCCCTGTACCGCTTAAATTGTGTTCTTATTGTAAATATATAGCTCTATTTGGGGAAATATCTTTTGACATGTAGTATTTTTGAGCCAAGTAATGAGCTGTGTAATGTAGACATAACTTAGGTAGAATAATTCAACTTCATTATAAGATTGTCTTATAGCTCTTTTTCCTTTCTCCCTTGCAGAATGCCTTCCTATTGTGTGTTAGTTACTGCTGTGTCTGACTCTTTTTGACCCCACGGACTGTAGCCCACCAGGCTTAGGCAAGAATACTGGAGTGGGCAACCATTCCCTTCTTCAGGGGATCTTCCCGACCCAGGGATTGAACCAAGGTCTCCTGCATTGCAGGCATCTTCTTTACTGTCTGAACTGCATTCCTAGTCTCCTTATTGAAAAAAAAAAAAAAAAAGGAAGCATTAACTCAGGATGAAATAAACCACAAGCCTAAAAAGAGATGCCTGTTTCCATTCAGTGTTTATATTTGCCAGGCTAAAGACAGGCAAATAATTGTCTTGCCTTTAATAACTTGATCCTGAATGTTATATTAAATAGTGTTGACGACATGTGACTTGAGCAGAATTGTTGGTTATTTTACCAAACTTTGGGTCAAGGTTTGCTTGAAATGAGTTGTGCTATGGATCTAAAGCTTTGGGAGATCAAGAGTGAATTGTTTTGCCCTCGACATTGTTTCCACCAAGATATTATGACTTAGTATTGATTTTGAAAAGTGAAATCTAACTTATGAGAGCACAGATCATATTCAGGTATTCTTAAATGTAAAATTGATTTGGGCCTACCCAGGAGCTATATACAGTAATAATGATCACAGAGGGGAAAACAATGCTGTGCAGATTTTTCTGTGCTCCTTTTAGAAAGTGTATCCTGGAGGACAGAGCTGGGCACTTGGTCATCCCAGTTTCTTTCTCACGTGGCATGTTAAAGTTTGATATTGTTACTTCTAACCAAGGTTTGTATTGGGATCATTGCTGAAAGAGGCTTTAAGGATATAGTGTCACCAATATTTAGGTATTGTTATAGGTTTCATCCAGGACAGCTGAAAAGGTAACAGTTACCTGCTGCTGCTGCTGCTGCTGCTGCTAAGTCACTTCAGTCGTGTCCAACTCTGTGCGACCCCGGAGACGGCAGCCTACCAGTCTCCCCATCCCTGGGATTCTCCAGGCAAGAACACTGGAGTGTATTGCCATTTCCTTCTCCAATGCATACAAGTGAAGAGTGAAAGTGAAGTCGCTCAGTTGTGTCCGACTCTTAGTGACCCCATGGACTGCAGCCTACCAGGCTCCTCTGTCCATGGGATTTTCCAGGCAAGAGTACTGGAGTGGGGTTCCATTGTCTTCTCCGGTAATAGTTACCTAGTACCCAATTAATTCAGGAGTATGGAGAAAAATAGTTTGATGAAGACTTACGTTAGAAAGCTCATTTTATAGGTGGACATGACTGGGTTAGCTCAGGGTTTTTGTGTTTTTGTTTTTTTCCTTCAAAGAAGCAGACTTTTTCTAAGATTAGAATCAACACTGCTGGTAGAACTGGAAAACTTAGGGGCAGGCCATTAAAGTGCAAGGTTCTCTGTGTCCCAGATGTAAGGACAGGAAGATGCTCTTTTTTCTCAGGTGCTGCTTCTGCATAGTAATATCAGTAGGCTGTATCAATAGACAAAGGAGAGTCTGCAATTCACCATGAGGCAAAAAGCCACATTGTTGTTGAGTTGATAAGTCGTGTCCAACTCTTTGTGACCCCATGGACTGTAGCCCACCAGGATCCTCTGTCCATTGGATTTTCCACGCAAGAATACTGGAGTGGATATGCCGTTTCCATCTCCAGGGGATCTTTCTGACCAGGAACCAAAGCTGTGTCTCCTGTGTTGGCAGGCTGATCCTTTACCGCTGAGCAAGCAGGGAAGTCCACGTAAGTCTTTCAAAGTTTCAGATAACATTCATGATGGGGAATGATATATTTTGGTGTATTCTTAAACCCTTACCTCTTTTATTTTTTAAGTATGTCTGTATTCCTTTGTGCTCAGCAGAGGCTGGAGGGAGGGAGTGATAGAAGTCTAATACAGAATCTCTCTTCTTTATTTCCCCTTGAAACCAATAAAATTTAGTGTATGTATTATATACACATATGTATGTGTTTAATATTTAACATAATAACCTGTGGGTTTTTTAAGATGTGTTTTGCTATGAAGTATAATATACACATAAAAAGTGATAATGTGACATGTACAGTTTATGAATAGTTCTAAGAGTAAACATCCCTTGTAACTGCTGCTGCTGCTGTTGCTAAGTCACCTCAGTCGCGTCCGACTCTGTGCAACCCCATAGACGGCAGCCCACCAGGCTCCCCCGTCCCTGGGATTCTCCAGGCAAGAGCACTGGAGTGGGCTGCCATTTCCTTCTCCAATGCATGAAAGTGAAAAGTGAAAGTGAAGTCGCTCAGTTGTGTCCAACCCTTAGCAACCCCATGGACTGCAGCCTTCCAGGCTCCTCCGTCCATGGGATTTTCCAGGCAAGAAAACTGCTACCTATGGTGAAGAAGAAGGAGAAAGAAGAGGAGGAGGAGGAAGATAAGAATTAGACTTCGTTTCTAATAAGAACCTTCTCCTATAGTCTTCCCTGAATAAGCTCTAGCTTTACTTTTTATGTAACCATTTCCTTCCTTGCTTTCGTTATAGTCTTACTACTTTGGTGTACACGCCTGTATGCACCAGATACATCCATATAGTTCAGTGTTGTGTGTTTGGGAACTTGATGTATTCTTTAGTCTTGCTTCTTCCATTTGTTATCCGTGTAGTTGAATGTAGCTGCAGTTTGTTGATTTTCATTGTTTTGTAGTATTCTTTTGTAAAAGTGTGCCACAATTCATTTACCTATTCTGCTGTGTTGGACATCTGGGCTGATTAGAGTTTGTCCCTACTTGAGTCGTGTTGCCGTGACTATTATGCTATGTCTTGGTGCACAAGGCATGCATTTCCACCAGACCCAGTCCTAGTCAATACAAATAAAAACGTGACAGTGGACAGGGAAACTCTCTTTTTCGAAACAAACTGTAGTGAGCCAGTGATCTAATGAAGGAAAACAACCGTTCTTTTGGTTATTCTAAGGTGGTGGGTGCTATCTGGACACAGAGAAGGCCATTTCTATCAGGTGAATAAAAAGACATTCCATTTAAGATTCATGTTTGCAAGTATGTTTCATCAAGAAAATAAAATGTTTTCGTTTTTAAGCTATCTCTGGTATTATTTCTTTTGTTGTTGTTGTTTAGTTGCTAAGTTGTGTCCGACTCTTTTCAACCCCATGGACTGCAGCATGCCAGGCTCCTAGGTCCTCCGCTATCTCCCAGAGTTTGCTCAAATTCATGTCCACTGAGGCAGTGATCCTATCTAATCATTTCATTCTCTGCTGCCCCTTTCTCCTCTTGCCTTCAATCTTTCCCAGCATCAGGGTCTTTTCTAGTTGATTTGGTTCTTCGAATCTGGTGGCCAAAGTACTGGAGCTTCAGCTTCAGCAACAGTTCTTCCAATGAATATTCAGGGTTGATTTCCCTTAAGATTGACTGGTTTGATCTCCTTGTAGTCTAAGGGACTTTCAAGAGTCTTCTTCAACACCACAGTTTAAAAGCATCAATTCTTTGGCACTCAGCCTTCTTTACAGTCCAATTCTCACATGCATACATGACTACTGGAAAAACCATAGCTTTGACTATATGAACCTTTATTGGCAAAGTGATGTCTTTGCTTTATTACATACTGTTTAGGTATGTCATAGCTTTTCTTCTGGAGAAGGCAATGGCAACCCACTCCAGCACTCTTGCCTGGAAAATCCCATGGATGGAGGAGCCTGGTAGGCTGCAGTCCATGGGGTCGCTAGGAGTCAGACACAACTGAGCGACTTCACTTTCACTTTTCACTTTCAGGCATTGGAGAAGGAAATGGCAACCCACTCCAGTGTTCTTGCCTGGAGAATCCCAGGGACGGGGAGCCTGGTGGGCTGCTGTCTCTGGGGTCGCACAGAGTCGGACACGACTGCAGCGACTTAGCAGCAGCAGCAGCAGCAACTTTTCTTCTAAGGAACAAGCGTCTTTTCATTTCATGGCTGCAGTCACCATCCACAGTGATTTTGGAGCCCCCCAAAATAAACTTCTTCCCCTTTTTTCCACTTTTCCCCCTTCTATTTGTCATGAAGTGATGGGATTGGATGCCACGATCCTAGTTTTTTGAATGTTGAGTTTTAAGCCAGCTTTTTTAGTTTCCTCTTTAACCTTCATCAAGAGGCTCTTTAGTTCCTCTTCACTTTCTACCTTTAGAGTGGTGTCATCTGCATATCTGAGGTTGATATTTCTCCTAGCAATCTTAATTCTACCTAATGATTCATCCAGCCTGGCATTTCACATGATGTACTCTTCGTAGAAGTTAAATAAGCAAGGTGACAATATTTCTAGAATTGTAAAATTAATAGGATGAAATGTCCTTAGAGGGCAGAGAATGCGTCTCACATTTTTTTATGTTCTTCATAGATCATGGCAATGCTAGAAAGATGTTAAGTCCCCACTGACTATGCATTGCCTGAATAAATCTACTGTAGAGTAAAATTATTTGTGCAAATAGTTATAATTTCCAAGGGGCAGGCCCATAAAAGAGGAGAATGGTGGATTAGTTTAACTTAAGATTTTCTGTTTTGAAAGCCTCTTACCTGAAAAATATAGAATAATAGAGTAGATGAGTCAATCTTTTTTCTCCATAATTTTTCTTACCAAATTTGTATACGTCCTAAGTACAGATAATTATAAAGCATTTTAAAATTATAACTTGATCCTTTCGTTTGCCTTTTAAACAACAGACAAAATGGGCAGTACACTAACTTTACCACTTTTGATAGATCTGTGCTTCACAGCATATATTTCAAACCTTAACTGATTTTTCCAGCTAAGGCTGCGCTGCTAAGTTGCTTCAATTGTGTCCAACTCTGTGCGACTCCCTAGATGGCAGCCCACCAGGCTCCACCATCCCTGGGAATCTCCAGGCAAGAACACTGGAGTGGGTTGCCATTTCCTTCTCCAAGGCATGAAAGTAAAAAGTGAAAGTGAAGTCGCTCAGCGAATCCATGGACTGAAGCCCACCAGACTCCTCCATCCATGGGATTTTCCAGGCAAGAGTACTGGAGTGGGGTGCTATTGCCTTCTCCGGCCAGCTAAGGCTAGATCACAATAAACTGATTTCAGTATCTTCCTGTTTTTTATGGCTTCATTCTAAAGCTTCAGCAGAAGAAACAAAATGCTATTTGTCACACTATTCTGGATTAGCTGAAGTCTTGTTCCTGTTTGGGCGAAATGACCATTGGCCTAATGCTATCAACATGAACACTTTACAACTCATCCAAGAACTATTTCAAGTATTGAGGAAAAGGCACTTTAATCGAAAAATTAGGGACTTCCCTGGCATTCCAGTGGTTAAGACTGCATTTCCAATGCGTTAGGAACTAGGATCCGGTATGCTGTGCAGCATGGCCAAAAATAAAATAAAATAATTAATTAAGATATTTAATGAAAAAGTACTTATCCACTGTTGGGCTAGAAGAAAATGACTGTTTCTTGTGAATTCAACATACTAGCCACACCACGATTCATTTTGCCTTCTGTTACAACCAATGTGTTTGAATTCTTTTTTTGCAATGAAAAGATTCTTATGGTATGTCTACCTTGGGGACTGTAACTTTCAAAAGGTGCTCTTAAATATATTGCTACCTTATTTAAACTATTTGCTTCCAAGATGTGCAGTTCTTTGCACAAAGAATAAGTCAGGAGCCCTCTGGACACACAAAAGGAAAATGCTCAGCTGGGTTTCCCTTTTTATATTTCTGTGATGGGTTTATGACTTGATGGCCAGCTTCTTTATAGATTCACCTCTCAGAGGACACAATTCCCTTTAATGTGTTTTCTGTGCTTATAGAAAGAAACACTGTGTTAGTGTTTTAGTCTGTTCAGGCTTCGATAACAAAATACCATAAACTCTGTGGCTTATAGTCTAAGATCAAGTTGTCGGCAGATTTGAGGTCTGGTGAGAGCCCACTTCCTGGTTCATAGCTTTCTTTTTGCTTTAATTTCACATCAAAAGGTGGGTCTCTTTTATAAAGGTACTAATTCCATTCATGAGGCTCTACTCTCATGACCTAAACACCTCTCAAAAGCCCCATTTGCTAATGCCATCACCTTAGGAGTTAGGATTTCATAATAGGAATTTGAGGGAAACACAAACATTCAGACCAGAGCAGTTAGCAACCACCAGTAGAAATTTCATTTTTACTGCATGGCTTTCTTTTGGTGTACAGAGAAGCCCTTTTAAAGTGCTCCTACCAATTAAGTGAAAGTATCTTTTTGACTGATATCATCTATGGTTTTTCAATATTTTCTGGCAACTTACTGTTTTTATTAATCTGGGTTAAATATTTTATATTCTTCTATGAACTTAAAAGATATTAAGAGCCAAGAATTGGAAAACTAGAAAATAAAAATACCAGTTTCCATGGTGGTGGTATAGAGTTGGCACATGTAAGAAGGTATATGAGCAGAGAGCTGTGATAAAACTGGTTCTTACAGAAAACTGCACTGCCAACAAGCCAGGGTCAAGAACATCTGCTTTTACTTGAAGTTGCACCAGACTGCTCTAACCATATTTTCTGAGCTTCTATAGATATTATATAATATATAAGCAATAATAATATGCTTTTAGCAAAATAAAATGCTTTTAGCAGCAAGTATAGAATAATTCACCCTGATACAATAGCAATGATTGAAATTCATATGACAGGAAAAAAATGGATACAATTTCTTCCCTGGAGTTAGAACTTTTAATATGTTAACATGCATCCTGACAGTATAGGAAGAACCTTATCTTTCAAATGATGAAACAGAGTTTGAGGAACACTGAGTTTGATTATAGCATAATGTATTTAGGTAAGAGATAATTAAAGTTAGAATTTAGGCCAGTATCCTGTAACAAGAATGGCTATGCAGTCCAACTTTTACATATCCTCAAGAACAGAACAGATAGTTGTCTATATGTTACTACATCTAAAACCATGATTCTCAACAGAGGCTTCTCTTGACAGGATGGTAGCAGAATTTCAGTTGAATTTTGTTGAATGTTTTTTCCTGCATCTCTTGAGATGACTGTGTTTTTCTTTTTTAGTTTGTTAACATGATGAATTCCATTGATTGATTTTCTAATGTTAAAACAACCTCGCATTCCTGGGATTAAAGCCCACTGGGTTACAGTGTACTATCCTTTACTATATTGTGAGATTTAATTTGCTAAAATTTTATTTAGACATGAAGGATATCAGTTCGTAATTTTCTCCTATTGTTATATCTTTGTCTGATTTTTGGTTTCATTGTAATGTCGGCCTCATAGAATGAATTGGGAAGTATTTCTTCCTTTTCTATTTTTTGGAGGAGTCTGAATAGAATTGCTACTATTTTATCATTAGATGTTTAGGAGAATTTATCCTGAAGCCCTCTGGATTTGCAATTTTCTTTGAGGGAAGTTTATAAACTACTATTTCTTTAACAGACATGTAATACAAACCAAGCCCCTCAATTCCATTCAAAAACCGCGGAGCTGACTTTAGCTTTCATCTTTTCCCTCTATGTAGCTCCCTTTTCTGACAATGAGAAATCTGTCCCCATTATCTTTAATAATTTGCTTCTTTGATCAGCTCCCGTTTATATAACTGCGCTTCCCTTGCCAGTGCTGCTCCCTTCCACAAACAAATGCCCACTTCACCCCACTGGGACTGACACCTTGCCCAAGGCAGCAGCTACTAGCTCCTCTCCCCAGCCCCTTCCTACCATGGAAGCCCTCCACACACCACCTGAGCACCAGGATCCCACTCCTGGGCTGTTCTGCTGCTTGGAAGCCCTCTTCACCCCACCCAGGCTTCGACACCCTGTCCCAAACTCCTCATTGCCAGGCATTTCCCCACTTTCTCTTCTCAGCCGTTTGAGAAATAGTTCCATTTAAACTCCATACTATCTAGTTCATAATTGGTGATTAGTAAATACTTAATAAGGCTAAAAAGAACTGCATTTTAAAATGGGCATATGCTATATTGACACTCTGAAACCGTGTTAGTATTGTCAGGATTGCTAGAGATTATATTCCAGATTTGATGTGAACTAACTGTAACTACGGAGAAATTAAGTGAACTTCTTTTAATTTAGATTTCCTAATCTCTTAGAGGGGATGAAGATGGAAATGATTATAATAAAACAATAATGTTAACAGCACGTGATGCCTCCTATGCACCAGGTTCTCTGCTAAGGACTTGACGTACATTGTCATCTAATCTTCAAAATGGTCTTCAGAAGGAGATACTATCGTGATCATTTTACAGAAGAGAAGATTGCCACTTGAGGTCGATGCCATTATCTTCCTCATTTTACAGAAGAAGAAACGAAGCACAAAATAGTAATTCACCCAAAGCATATCACTAATGACTGGTGAAGTTGGGGTTCATACACTGTACCTCCTTAATCCAATATTGCCCCAAGCATATGAGGATTTCTAATACATAGTGGGCATTAGTAAATAATAACCATTTTGATGTATAGTGATCAATTATAAGAGTCCTGAACCACTATTGCCAGGTCTCCGACACAGGAAGAGTCATGGCACTGTTTGATGGAAGTAGAGAGGATGCTCCACTTTTAACTTGAACACAAACTGGACATACTAGACAGAGTTTAAAAATCCTCTTTATTTATTTCAGATTAATAAAGGAGACATTTGTATGTAGACTGGGAAATAGGTTAGGTACTTAAATCTAAAAGGAAATTTAAGATGAGAAAAAAAAAATACTTCCAGTTGATAGAAGATGAGGAAAAGAGTTAATAGTACCCCAGAGATAAGAGAATAAACAAAATACCTCAGAGCTGGAGGCAGTAGCCCAGTGGTTGCAAGGAGAACAATAAAGACTTGAGAGGCATCTCTCGTTCCAGTTTAGAGTTTAATAACAGCCCAAAGCCCTGGATCTGTGAGCCTGGCACCAGATAGGTGTTCAGTGTGTGCTTTTTGAATTGACCTGACAATCCTTTCAAAAGCGTAAGTAGAATTTCTACTTAAAGGCACAAACCTATAATAAAAGCCAGAACAGGAAGGAAGACAGCAGCCTCAAAATTTTAGAGGCTGAAAAGTGCATAGGTCCCAACTTAGCAGATCAGAGAAACCAATCCTAAACTGCAGCAGGGAAAGCTGAACAGAAACTCAATTTACATTGCAAAATGCCCCCAGACCCAAGCATCTCTAGACGGCAGGGTGAAGATGGGGTTAAGTCTTCTCTGACAGTGTGTTAATGAAGCAATTATTCTTTTATTCCTTTCCTACTTTATACAAAAACTGCCCCGACCTTCTCAGCTCCCAGAGTGCTGGCTGTCAACTGGCAGAAAAATAGAAATCTTCTCTAAATAGTTAAGTCCTTTTTCTCTAAAGGAGAGAAAAGCACTAAGATTCTGATATTGGGATGTCCCCAAGGAGTAGAACTAAGATCTTGACATGAGGACTCTCCCAAGAAAGAGGCCCAGCTAGATCACCCTATGAAGACTACATTAAGCAAGCTACAAGTTCATACACCAACACTTTCAGGTAGATGACTTTTGGTTTGAGAAAATAGTCAGGGAATGTCAGGAGGACAGGAAAGACTGTATGACCAAGGTGTTCAGAAAATAAGAGAAGTTGTTACATTCACAAATGAAGAACAAGGTGATATATTTTTTAAAAAATTCAGAGAACAAAGAAGCAAGCTTTTTGAAATTTTGATAGCAGATATTCTGAAGGGGTATAGATAAAGTAGATTAAGAAGGTAGAATTTAGGATATATTCCAGAAAGTAAAATAAAAAGCAAAGATAGAGACACGAGGAGAGAAAAGGGAAGAAAATTAGAAAACCACTCTAGGAGATTCAATACCTAAATAAGAGGAGTTCTAGAAAGAGGAAAGAGAGAAAATAGAAGGAGGGGAATTATAAAAAGTAATTCAAGAAAATTTCTCAGAACTAACAGGTATGTTTGCCTAGCCTGGTGGTCTAAAATAGACCCATACCATACCATATTATAGCATTTTAAGGCACTAGTGGAAAAGGATCCTACAATCTCCAGAGGACTGGAGTTTTCGTACCAGAATCAAGAATCAGAATGGTACCAAATGCTTAAAATGTAATAGTAGAAGCTGTAAGACAATGAAACAATGTCTTCAAACTTCTGAAGAAAAATGATTTCCAGTTTCAATTTTATTTCCATCTAAAAGTGTGAGGCAGAATGAAGATTTCTAAAAATCTGCCTCTCTCGCACCTTTTCTCAGGAAGGTACAGGAGGATGTACTCCACCAGAATAAGGAAGTGAAGTAAGAAAGGATAAGACCTTGATCCAAGAAACAAAGCAACAAAGTCTCTAGAATGGGTTAAATGGAGACCTCCAGGTGACAGCTGTGCCTGGAAAGCAACATGTCCAGGATGGAACGGGTCACAAGGTACCAGAAAGCATTTCTCCGGGAGGGTGAAATTGATAAAATATCTTAATTTGAATATCTCAAGTGGAAACTTGCACACTTTGGGAAGGATTTGGATTAAATTAGCACAAGTCCATCAGAGAAGGCAATGGCACCCCACTCCAGTACTCTTGTCTGGAAAATTCCACGGACGGCTGAGCCTGGTAGGGTGCAGTCTGTGGGGTCACTAAGAGTCAAACACCACTGAGCGACTTCACTTTCACTTTTCACTTTCATGCATTGGAGAAGGAAATGGCAACCCACTCTAGTATTCTTGCCTGGAGAATCCCAGGGACGGGGGAGCCTGGTGGGCTGCTGTCTATGGGGTCACACAGAGTTGGACACAACTGAAGCGACTTAGCAGCAGCAGCAGCACAAGTCCATAGAAGAAGTAAGTAAATCTGCAAGAAGACCAGTGTTAATTTCAGAGAAAACTAAAAAGTTGTGCAGGGCTTATTAGAATTAAGAACTTATACTCAGGCTACTCTTGGGTCTAGTGGTTAAGAGTTTGCCTTGCAGTGCAGGTTTGATCCTTGGTCTGGGAAGATCCCACATGCTGAGGGGCAGCTGGGCCCATAAGCCACAAATACGAAGCCTGTGCTTTAGAGCCCACCCACTGCGACTACTGAAGCCTGCATGCTCTAGGGCCTGTGCCCTGCAACAAGAGAAGCCCCTGCAATGAGAAGCCCACGCACCACAATGAACGGTAGCCCCCTTTCACCACAACTGCAGAAAGGCCTTGCCCAGCAATGAAGACTCAGTGCAGCCAAAAATAAATAAGCAAATAAATAAAATTTTTGAAAAACAGAATTTGTACTCATCAAGTACTACTGCTGCTAAGTCACTTCAGTTGTGTCCGACTCTGTGCGACCCCAGAGACGGCAGCCCACCAGGCTCCCCCATCCCTGGGATTCTCCAGGCAAGAACACTGGAGTGGGTTGCCGTTTCCTTCTCCAATGCATCAAAGTGAAAAGTGAAAGTGAAGTCGCTCAGTCGTGTCCAGCTCTTCGTGACCCCATGGACTGCAGCCCACCAGGCTCCTCCATCCATGGGATTTTCCAGGCAAGAGTGCTGGAGTGGGCTGCCATTGCCTTCTCCGCATCAAGTACTAGTGAAGAGAAAAGAATCTTGAGGAAATATTCACAATATACATAAATGTCTAATAATATCAAGAATATAATATAAACTTCCAAAAATCAATAGTAAGACCACAAACAACCCAATGCAAAACAGGCAGGGGAAACAAAGAAGTATGGGGCTTCCCAGGTGGCACTAGTGGTAAAGAACCCACCTGCCAGTGCAGGAGACGTAACAGATATGAGTTTGATCCCTGGGTTGGAAAGATCCCCTGGAGGAGGGCACAGCAACCCACTCCAGCATTCTTGCCTGGAGAATCCCATGGATAGGGGAGCCTGGCGGGCTATAGTCCAGGGCATTGCAAAGGGTCAGACATGACTGGGCAAATAACACTTTCACTTTCATAGTTTAATTTTGCCAACTGAAAAATGGAAATAATCCTTTTAGTTTACCTATTAGAGTTGCTCCGAAAAGTAATCAAGATGATTATCAAAAAACAATCATATTTGTTTAAAAAAACTATTTGATTGTTACATGTTAAAGTAAGCACACGGGAAAAGTAAAGTTGAGTTTCACAGGAACACATGTATACCCATGGCAAAACCAATACAATATTGTAAAGTAAAAAAAAAAGATAGGAATAGGGTTGTTTCAGCTTTTCAGAGTGTCTACGTAGGCACATATCATTTAACTAAAAGGAATGAACCATGTGTATTATATAAATAAACACATATTTTAAAATCATGTGATATTTACTACATACTTGTTATCTACTGGCTCTGTGTAAAATACAAAATATGTGTATGTTTTTGTGTTGACATATCCACAAAATCCTATTTCAGGATTTTAGGTATAGCCAATGAACTAGCTACACTTAGCTTCCACCCACGTACATGAATATAGAACCTATTTTACCAATGCCATCAGCAGTGAGCTGACAGCCCCATGACATTTTTTGGTTACACATTTTCAGTGACCGCATTTTGAGTTACAAGGCTCACCAACCTCACGGCCATAAAAAGTTCTAACACTCCCACCCTATTAGATATCTAGCTTATTCATTTCTGCCTCCACATTGAGTAACTAGGGAAACAATGATGTCAGTGTTCAGTGTGGAACTTATTAACATCTCTATTTAGGCTCAAGGCTTGGGAAGCCTATAGTTATTTCATGCATCTCACCACCACCTCTGTAATAAATTCATACAACTTTAGTTTTTCTGAGGGGAAATGGTATCATTCTGTTCAATGCCTTGTTTGAAAGAAAATATATATTCCAAAAAATATATATTCTGATAAAAATCACCTGTGTATTTGCAGTTGGGTTTTTTTGATGGACCTTGACCACACTGAGCCATTGTGTGATCCGAGTTAAATATCCCCCCCTTGGACCATACTCCTTTGAGCAGTCATTCTTCAGCTGGCCTTCACTACCACATCAATTTTGATTTGAGAAGCTAAATCCCTATGTTGTTCTTTTTCCTTGTAATCTTTTTTCCAACTCCATGATATTGGTAATAAAGATTTTTTAGAAATTAACAGTACCCAAGTGTAACCCTGGGCCTTCGAAACCCTGCTGCCTCCAAAATAGGATAGAGATGAGTTAGCCGTCTCTTCAGTGAAATAAATAACTGGACACTCAGTCCAGGTCAGCAATCACTTGCATAAAATATTTGTGTTCTTTGTTTCCAAAATTATTTTTCTCCTCTTCTTTTCTCAAACTTGCTATACCCTCTGCTTCTCAATTTTTGACTTCATAATATTGTTCATTGAGAAAGTAGGAGCAATTGGCATGAATTCCTTTATTTCTCCACCATCTAAACGGACCCACCTCCATGACCTGTCTGTACTCTGCCTTCTCTCCACTTCTTTGAATGAAAGGCCAGCTCAAACACCTGGGCTTAAGATCCTACCCCTCTAATTCTTGATGTTCCCTTCTCTCTTTTTTCGCATGAGTTTCCCCCTCTCTGCTCAACAGTCTCATCATCCCCATGGTCTACTGACTCCTTGCTTTAAGACTTTCCTTAACCCTACATACAGCTTTAGCTACTGTTTTGTTTCTCTTCTCTCCAGTCAGTGGCAAATGTCATATATTTCAAAAAGGAGAGAGTAGTCAATGGTATTGAATGCTACTGAGAGGTCAAAGGTTCACAGAATTGGACCCATGAAAGAGCACCTATAATTCACTGTGTCCATTTCCACATCTATTCTTCCTGGCCCCCTCAGTCAAGCTTCTGCCCCATCACTCCACTAAAGCTGCTTTTATCAGGGTACCCGGGAATTCCATCTAGTCACATTCTGTGTATCCTTATCCTCTCAGCAATATTCAACGCAGTTGAGTCCTGTCTCCTTAAAATACTGATTCTCCCGAAAGCGGAACCGGAGACAGAGACTTGTAGGTAGATGATTTATTTGAGGAAAGATTCCAGGGAGCTAAAGTGAGACATCATAGAAAAGGAAAGAAAACCAACGCGAGCTTGTGTTATGGAGTGGGACATGCCTATAGGTGACTGCTGTAACCAACTGTGCTTGATTCATAAGGTCCTCATTTATAAGACCCTGAAAAATGTACTTCAAACTATCTACCTGGGGGTTAAGAGGGGTAGCATGTATCCGTTGGATCTCATCCACCACAGCTCAGTAGTGTGACATCACAAGTGTCAGTTCATGCAGAAGTGACAGGAAGTTTCCTGAGGACCCCACTCCATGCATCAGAGAAGCCCCCCAGGGCAGGAAGGGGGAGGTACCTAGTTTCCACCTGAGGCAGGCATTGTCTGATTGCACCTGTGTGAAGTCACTGAAGCTCTTGTGGGACTTGTCATTACAACAGAGACTGGAGTCACCTGGAGGAATGAGAAGGTTTAAAGGAGTCATAAGCCTCCCAACACCACACTTACCGAATAACTATCCACTCCTTATTTTGTTTTTAAAAATAATAACTTAATATGGTATTTGAGTTTGGTACGTTTATGTTGCTTATTTTTATGCGAGTTTTTCTTAACTTTTAGAAGGAGGCTTGGTTCATGTAGCCTTCCTAATTTCAAAGAATACCCTCTTGTTTTCATAAAGTATTAAAATATGACAGCTTGTATTCTTAAATGTCCTGGTTTTGTTTCTCTCTCCTGCTTTCATCTGGACAGTCTCTTTGCATGGTCTCTAGTGTCCACATTCTTCTCAAGTTAGATTCTTCTGTCAGCCATTTTGCTACAGTGTGGGGTCCTAGCCTGGAAGGCAAGCCTGGATGATCATTTTCAAAAGTTCATAGACTCCAACAGCCCCTTCAGATACTATTGTACTCCTCACACTCCCCCACTCTGGGAGTAGGTAAAGTCCTGCCAGTTTCAGCTGCTTTCTTCTGATTGGCCTGCTATGCTTTCAGTGAATTTTAATAGGCAATTTTGAGATCTCCTGTTCTGATACCTGGCAGATGCCCTAAGCTTTTCTGTGCTTCCCCTTGCATAGATCCTGAGATTAGGCAGATTTTGTGGTTTATATTGGTTTGGATCCCACTTATATCTTTGGGTTCATGGAGATACCTTGCCACCAAGTCTGGTTGTAAATGTAGTCCATGTATTCTGAGTTTTGCTGTCCACTTGCTCTGCTTTTATGTAGGAATTTGGTTTTCACACCACTCTATCTTACGGCATTCTCAAGGAATTAGTCATTTTAGGCAATAAATAATTAAGCCAATTCTCTCTTTGAGTCAATTGTCTGATTATTCTATTTAAAATGATAAATTTATTTTAGGGAATTAGTTGGCAGTCCAGTGGTTGGGAATCTGTGCTTCCTTCCATTTAAGGGTGCATGGGTTCGATTCCTAGTCAGGGAGCTAAAATCCCACATGCCAAAAAATAAAATATTAAAACTATTTTGGCTATACCAACATGATAAAATTTTACTTTTACATGAGTGAAACAAAATGCATGTCTGCTTTCTGCTAAACCAAATTTCTGTATGTCTTTTCTTGGAGTCCTATCAAAATGACATCACAGAATGGAATATATTGCTCCTAATTTAACACTTTTCAGTGATTAGATCACATAAATGTAAATGTTAGAGAAGTGATTGAATCTTTGTAAATCACTGTGTGGAAATATATGGTTCCATTTAGCACGTTAATATTGTATAAATGAAGTTCAGTTTCTGACTTCATACATAAGTGCTAATGAATAGGCACATTTATTACTGATTAAATAAAAATAACTTCCCATACTGACAACTGAACAGATCAGGGCTTTAGAGAATTATTACTTAAAACTTTACCTGACTTTCTTCTCAACTTTCCATGAGATTTATTTTATGACTGATTTACCTATGGCTTTAAAACAATATTTGTCTAGAACTAGTGTTTTTAAAGATAACTTAAGATTCCTTTGCCAGGCCACTCTGTCAACTACATATTCTTATAATATTTTTATTGTTGAAGAGATGATAGCCAGTAGAATTTATTTTCACTTAGATTTTCTTGTTTAAATGAAAGTATAAAATGTCTTTTAAAAATAATTAAAATGCTACCATAGATTGATGGATGGGTGAATAGAGGAATGGATAGATAGATGTACTGATACATGCTGAAGCAAGTATAGAAAAATGTTAGTGGTAGAATCTAGATGATGCATGTTGTTTAGTAACTAAGGTATGTCCAATTCTTTTGTGATCCATGGACTGTGCATCCAGCATCATGCGTCGAACCTGGACTGGCAACTCGTTTCCTACATGGTTTCATTGATCCCTCTCCCACAGAGTCCAATGCCAGGCTTACTTTACTCTGTATAATAGGCTCCAGTTTCATCCACCTCATTAGAACTGATTCAAATGTATTCTTTTTAATGGCTGAGTAATACTCCATTGTGTATATGTACCACAGCTTTCTTATCCATTCATCTGCTGATGGGGTATGTCCAATTCTTTTGTGATCCATGGACTGTAGCCTGCCAGGCTCCCCTGTCCATGGGATTTCCCAGGCAAGAATACTGGGTGTGAGTTGCCATTTCTTTCTCTAGGGGATCTTCCTGACCCAAGTATTGAACCTGCATCTCCTGCATTGGCAGGAGGGTTCTTTATCACTGAGCCACCAGAAAGCCCTTTGCTACATTACAAAAGCAACTTTGCTACATGCTTGAAAATGTTTATAATCAAATATTGGGAAATATCATCATAAATGTTAAATGTTTATGAAAGAAAAATGGAAAACACTTCAAATTTCATTATTTAAAACCAAATTTTGTAAAAGCTAGATGAATTATACTTTGAAAGCTTCTTCTATGTGTATTTAAGCATATTTTAATAACTTTTACGAAAGAAGGATTTCTTGAAAACAGGTTATATCTGTTCTGTATGTAAGTTCTCTATCCAAAATAGTTTCAGGAAGGAGGTTTCCTTGATACACAGGCTTAAAATAAAAACCAAATGTAAAAAGTTTTTGGAACTGGAAGCCAGATGATGCTCATGTAGACAATACTGTCTCCCCACACACTCATGCACATCACAGGGCTTTGTGTTTTTAGCTGGAACAGAAGGGATGTGTTTGGTTGGAGACATATGCTACAAGAAGATTTTCAAGGGACAGTTTCTGCTTTGCCCCCTGCTCCTAGAAATGGGTTTGATCCCTCAGAATGAGAGAAATAATGATCAGAAACCATACCTCCTAAAACTTGGGGCATAAGCAGAGCTGTTGTGGGGCCTACATCCAGAAAGTATCCAGTATCTTGAAAGTAGGGTGGGAGCTGTTCTACCAACTAGCATGGAAGTCAGGTCTGCTGTGGCATCTTGAGGAATGGGCAGTTTAAGGAATGTCCAGAAATAGCATCCTTGTTATGGACATTGCTATTCTCAGAAAGAGAGCCTTCAGTGGAGACCACAGCGGGGTTTATTCAAGCAGCTTCCTGGCAGTGGCTGGGGACACCTGAATAGGAGAGGGAAAGGTGGCGGACGCTGCAAGAAGTTGCCGACAGATTGGCTAGTAGACATGGATGAAGCTTCCTGTGGTGACTCATGGAAAAAAACGAGGGACACTTTGAGGAAGTTTATTGTTTGGGAGCACGTTCCCTGAAAGCAGAGCCTGAGGTGGGAATTCTTATTCAAATGATTGATTTGAGGACTGTTCTCAGGTGAAGGGCATGAAGGAAGCATCACAGCGAGGGGATGCCTGCAACCCAAGAACGATGTCTCAGCTGGAGGTTCGCTTCAAGCAGGTTTCACACAAGAGCCTTGTGGGGGAGGGGGAGGTTGCCTCTCATAACTGGTCTTTCGGAGAATGTGTATCAGCCAGTCGCGCCTTCCCAGGTGGCTCAGTGGTAAAGAATCTGCCTCCAATGCGGGAGATGCAAGAGACATGGGTTTGAGCCCTGGGTTGGGAAGATCATCCCCTGGAGAAAGGAATGCTACCCACTCCAGTATTCTTGCCTGGAGAATCCCATGGACAGAGAAGCCTGGAGGGCTGTAGTCCGTGGAGTCGCAAAGAGTCGGACACGACTGAAGTGACAGCACGCTCACACGCATCAGCTAGTGATTGACTGAAGTTTGGGTTGGAACAGACTTCCAAATGAAGAGGCTTCTGAGGACAATTCTTTGAAGAAAAGGGAGACTTTTAAATCCAAACAATAGCAGTGGGTGCATGCCAGTAAAAGGGAGCTGAGAGGAGCACCAGGACCATCAACATTGCTATTATATTTCTCTTTGGCAGGTGGGGGTCTCAGATTTCCTGTAAGCTAGGTGTAAATGTAAATGTGACCCTCATTTTATAGTCCCAGGCTTATGAGGCCAGATGTATTAACTAAATATTGATTTTTGATCAGTTTCAAGCATGCAGATAAAAAAATAGGCAATGTGTTTTTCCTCTGGGGACTATAGCTGATTTATCTGCAACATTTGTAAGCTCCAAACTCATAATTAGATAATGTTTAAACAATATCAAAGAAATAGCAGTAGTGAAAAAAGAGAATTCGATTTAGAATTAGCTCACAGGGAGTTTGCTACAACCTTATTAATATTTTGCTCATTCTATATATGAGGTAATAGAAAGCCATTGGAAGTCCTTAAACAGAGGCCACTTGGTTTAAAGCATCTTTGAGGAAGGGAAACCTAGCAACTCTGAGTGTACTACCTGGAGGAATGAGAAGCAGACACAGAGTAGAGAAAGGCTGGCACAATAATTCAGCCTTGAGATAGTAAGGTGGTAGGGTCCTTCCTGCCTCCTCCCCTATCCAGACTAGGTTAGAGTCCCCCGCAGAACTCTCTCAAAGCATCTTGTAATTATATGCTCAGTGTTCATTTTATCCACTAAACTTTACTTTGCATAGGAGTAGGAGTCATACTTATCTTATTTAGCATTGGATAACCAGAGCTGGACACAGTGTCTGGCAAATATTTGCTGAATAATTGAATAAAACAGAGGAATATGGTTTAATTCAGTAGATATTGGTCAAGAATAAATGACAAGTCTTGGTATCTGATGAAGGAAAAGAGTCACAGGTGACTTAGAGATCAGAGCCTGAGAGGACAGTAATAAAATTGGGAAGGTAATATGTTAGTATTCAGTTCAGTTCAGTTCAGTTCAGTCGCTCAGTCGTGTCCGACTCTTCACTGTGAAACAAATTATCACAGCCTAGTGGATTAAAACAATACATAGGTTGTGTGGGCCAGGATCTGGGCAGAGCTCAGTTGGGTCCTCTTTCCAGGGTCCTACAGGCTGCGGTCAAGGTGTCAGAAGGGCTGATGTTTCCACCTGGAGCGTGGGGCCTCTTCCAAGTTTGTTCAGACTGTTGGTAGATTTCAGTTTCTTGCAGTTGTAAGACTGAGCCCCTTAGCTCCTAGAGGCTGTCCTCTCCCTAAGTAGTTCAAGGTCTTCAGGTTAGTGTCTCTCTTGTTTCACATTTCTGCTTTCAGGGAAAGCCTTCATGCTCTTTTAGGTCAGGCCCACATAGGACAATTTCCTTTTTGATGAATTCAAAGTCAACTGATTAAAAACCTTAATTAGATCTGCTGGGTCTCTTCACCTCTGTCATATTCTGTTGGCTAGAAGCAAGTAACAAGGCTCTACCTGTGCTGAAGGGGAGAGGATGTCAGAACAATGTGGATACCAGGTGGTGGGGATCACCTGAAATTCTACAGTTCAGCCCTTCAGGTTTGCGTGTTGGTGGGAGATAAGAAGCTAGCTATGGGTGAAGAGTCAAAGTGGGCCTGTGGGTTTGACACAGTTGATGCTATGAGAAAGGATTCATTACCCAGAGAGAAAAGCAAAGGGACGAAGACACTCTTGGTTTGGGGAAAATATTTACTATTTAGGAAAGGAAAGGGACCTAGCAAAGTAGACGAGCCAGATGTGAGTAATGAATGACAGGAAGGAATCTCTTTGTTTAGTAGAGGTGAGTGGGGCAGCACTCAGGGAGAACACTGGTAAAGCCACTCGCTTGACTATGCAGTGACCTTAGAGAAAACTGTGAGCAGAGGTAATATCAGAGATGAGGCAGAAGGAAGTTAATTGTGCAGGCAGTGTTTAAGGGGTAAAAGAGTGTTCATTTGGTTCAGGCATCTCTGAAGTCCCACATGAGTTGGAGGCAGGACTGGGCCTGAAATCACTGCTTCCAGATGAGAGAAAGAACTTCCCCAGGTCTTTTTCAGTCTAACTCTGCCTACAAGGCCCTCAACTGTCTTTCATTCTGGGGTGTGTGAGGTAGCACTACAGTTTGCATTTAGGTTATTTTTGGCCTCTTCTGGGCAAGACAAAATGAGACTCTTAGTAGAAAACATGAGTAACCTACCAACTTGGGGAAATCTGAGGTAGGGAGCCTTTCTGCTCTCTGAATAATTAAAAAATGACTCTTTCATCTAGTTCTGTGAGTTGAATTTCTAATGATGAGTAAAAATCCTTATGTGGTTTCTTTTTGGCCAGCCCTTATTTCTTTCAAGCCAGGAGCCCAGTTGCCCTAGCTGTTTTGCAGAAATCAAGTACAATTCTGAGGAAATGAAATAGTAGAAAGCATTGAGCAATTGTTTGGGCCCAAGAAAGATATTCTGAGGCTCTTGAAATAACCAGAATTGAAAAGGCATATCATTAATCAAATGCAATGTTGCCAAGTAGAAGCTAAATTTAATTCTAATGTCACAAATCCATAAATGAGACAGTTTCTCTTTATGGCGTCCTGAGATTGTGTCTACCTTCTTTCCTTTCATTCAAAAATTCAACCTGAAATAATTTTGCTTGTATTTTGAGACAAACAAAAGAGCATCATCTGATTCCATAATATGGCAGTAATATTGTCCAACTTTCTTGTATCTCAATTTAATTATTAGTAACAAATATTTCCACCAAACAATTCACATAAGTATTTTCACCATCTTTTTTTTTTTTTAATCATTTATCCCATGTTAAAAATTCCTGGATAAAAATGCAATGCATAGAAAAATAGGATTAAAAACCTACAGCTTTAAGAGTTTATAATCATCTCTGCAGTGTGCTCATCTAACATTTTAAATGGCTTTTTCCATCATTCTAAACCAATAGGTTAAGTGCTGTGCACACTGTTGTAAAGTGTATTTCATGGCTCACTGGGCTTTTCTGTCTTTAACTTTCCAATATATGTAATTTGATTAAAATTTTTGGCTGGTCAGGATAAGGAGAAATAGAGAGAAATTACTCTTAACGGAATCTCCAGTGTGCCTGGGATTATAATTGAAGCAGAAAGTCGAACATCTTTCTCTGCAGGAAGTTAAAAAAAGGCTTTGTTCCATTTTTACACTGGAGATCATCTGTTATTGTAACCTAGACACCTAAGCCCACTCCAGATTCAGAATGTGCCATTTATAAACATGCATACCAAGTTTCAAATGCCCTCTTTGAATGTTTGCATATAATTTGGAGCTTGCAATGCCCAAGTAAAATACAGTCTCCATTGTATCGCGTTACCCACACGGCATGTGAGCTGCTTCTTTTCTCTGACATTGCTTGAATAGATGAAGCATAGTTTGACTTCTTTCAAAAACAGGAGTTTCTCGGCTCAACTGAAATGATTGCTAGGTATAAGCTGCCAACTTCATTTTCCCCCTACAGGAATGTACATTTTTCCCTATTATAAAATGTACTCATAATAGAAATGAGACAGTTCCCATGAGTGTGGTTATCCAGAGGTAATCTCAACCCAATCTGATTAGAGGCAAGTGGCTCATGCCTCAAAATGCTCCAGGGTATGATTATTTTATGATAACCATACTCTGTATCATGTCTTATTGATTAACTAATAAAGCGTCAACATTGCTATTTAGAGGAAAAGCTGAGAAACCAAGGGGGATGACTGATTCTAGAAAGGAAATGATTCTTTCTAAAGATCCAAACTACTTCTTACACCACCTTTTTACAGTTTCAGGTAGAACACGAAAGGTCTTCAATGGCCTGTTTTAGTGTCTCTTTGATGCTGAGATCATTAATCTGGTGCATTTATTTACATTTAAATGTACACTAGAAGTACCTCTCTGTGTTGTGAGAGCAGAATGACATTCCTTTCAAGAGGATGCTGTGCTTTTTTCCTCATCATTCAGAGGACTTCATTGCATAGTCCAAAGGAAATATAGAGAGAACCTAAATATATAGCAACCAGCTTGCCTATGGAAGCCATATGCTGGTAACATCACCTAGCATTGGAGTGAGAAGAGCATATGACTAGCAGGCAAGTATTTTGCACCTAGAATAGCTTTGGGACCATCAGTAGGAGCGTGTCTTTTGGCCCATAAGTCCGACACTCAGGCACCCACAATACCCTTATCTCTCCCAAAGGCTATGACCACACATCTATAAAAAGGTGGGGTGAAGGAACTGAAGCAATTACCTTAGGTGATTCAATTTAACAATCTAATTTGTCACAATTACTTTATTTTTCATTGTAAATATAAACTTATAGCCTAAATTGCCCAGTCATTGTCTCAGTATTCCATTTCCTCTTACTATGTAGACATAGCTAGAATGTTCAAATGGAAAAATGTTCCACAAGTCACAGTGTCCAGTTCTAGTTCTTGGTGATGTATATTTTTGACCAAATTAACCTTTGGGAAGTATAATAATCTAGTTACTTCTATAATATTTGATCAAGAGTCACTGGGTGATGAGGTCAAGAGATCTCTTTCCTTCCTCAATCCATTTCCTTGGCTATACACTACTGATGTGGTCTGAACAGAATAACACTTTGAAAAAAAGATATACATAGGGATAGCTTAATTTATACATATCTGCTTCAACTATCCCACTAGTCACAGAGCCAGTGGTATTTTTATCTTGCAAATCCAAATCTGCTAGAATGGAATTTCTGTTAATTTCCCAAAGAACGTTTCACCAGAACCTCTATCTTTAAGATCTAAGTTTAGTGTTTGCCACAGAAACCATCTGAATAGTTTTCAAAAGGACCTTATAACTGATCAAACTGATCATTTAGCATTAACATCTCCCTATTACCGTGATACTATTTTTCTGCCTTTTAAAACCAGGATTGTACTGCTCATCCATTTTCTCTCCTATCATGTGTTAGTCACTTAGTCAAGTCTGACTCTTTGGGACCCCATGGACTGTAGCCCAGGGCTCCTCTGTCCATGGGATTTCCCAGGCAAGAATACTGGAGTGGGCTGCCATTCCCTTCTCCAGGGGATCTTCCTGACCCATCACAGCACTTTTCAAAACCAGACCTTACATTTGTATTGTTTGTTTCTACTGGGCAGATGCACTCCTTCTTTAGACAATCTTACTGAGCAGGATATGAAGACTCATCCTCTAGGCTCTCAACATTAAGGGAACATGGGAACCCCAAAGACTGGTGATGACATTTATCCTAAGAAGAGTTTTCCAAGAAGAGCTTCTCCCTACTTTTTCCCTCCACAAAGTAAAGAGCCAGCTGCTTTGTTGGTTCTGCCTTCTCAGACTTTATTTGATCCTATGATCCTTGTGCTTTTCAGCATAGATGAGTGGTGGCTGATGTTCAAGTTTTTCTCTTCTGCATGCACTGACCTAAAGCATTTAAAAAATTTGTTGTTTGTTTCAAATAAGAACTGGAAATAATTCAGGCATGTGACACCATGTAAGAGGTTGAGTATTCTCCTCTCTTCTCACGTCTGTATCTCTGGCTTTTTTGTTTTTTTTTTTTGTTTGTGCAGTTCAGGAATTTCCCATGTAAAAGTGTGGACTAAGTTATGATGCAGTAACAAGCAATTGTAAAATTGCTGTGTTTTCAAATAAGATTTATTTTTCACTCTATAGGTGAAACATGGCCTTTTTTGTTTTTTTGGCTGTGTAGTTCAGGAATTTCCCATGTAAGAGTGTGGACTAAGTTATGATGCAGTAACAAACAATTGTAAAGTTTCTGTGTTTTCAAATAAGATTTATTTTTCACTCTATAGGTGAAAACATGGGCCAGCAAGATAGGCTCTGCCCCCGTAACCTGACTCTGGGGCCTGGACTCTCTGGAGCACTGCTGTGACTAGAGCAGAGGGAAAGGGGGCTCTGGGGAGTTCTGCACTGCTCCAGTGCCCCGGCCCCAAGTGATACACATCGCCAAACAGATGTACATGGTCCATCTAACTAGGACTGCACCCAGGGAATAGTCAGTGCATGGCTGTCATGGGTCTGGAGGGAGAGAGAACCGAAACACTTGGTGAATGGCAGGAACGACTATCACATGCCCTCAACTAAAACACTTGAGGTAACTTTTTCCAGCTGATGAAAGAGCTCGTTAGCTTCTTCTCCCCATTACCTAGTAAATTCTCAACCAAAACCTCAGATTAGGGATATTGTCATCAAACTTTCAGGCTCAAGGATAGATTTCTTAGTTTTCTATTGCTGTGAAAGTTAGTGGCTTAGATAACGTATTCATTGTCTCAACCTTCCCAAGGATTGTTAGTCTGGGTGTGAGAAAAGAAAAGAAGTCTGGGTGTGGATTGGCTGGGTGTTCTGCTCAGGGTCTCATCAAACTGTCTTCAAGGTGTCAGCGGGGCTCAGTCCCATCTGAGGCTTTAGTTCCCCTTCTAGTCTCACTGGTTGTTGGCAGAATTAAGATCCTTGGACTTGTGGGAGTGAAGTCTCCAGCTTCTTGCTCTCTGTTGGTCAGGGACCGCTGTCAGTTCTTAGGAGTCCCCTCAGGTCTTTCCTGGGTTTCCCTGGTGTCGCCAATGGTAAAGAATCTGCCTGCTATGTGAGAATCTAGGTGCAATCCCTGGGTCAGGAAGATCCCCCTGGAGAAGGGAATGGCAACCCACTCCAGTATTCTTGCCTGGGAAGTCCCATGGACAGAGGAGCCTGGTGGGCTACAGCCCATGAGGTCGCAAGGAGTCGGACACAACTGAGCGACTGACACTTTCAGGTCTGTGCTGCACGGTTTCCCCTATAAAAGGTTCACAATGTGGTCATTCGCTTCTTCAAGGCTCACAGGGGAAATCTCTCTCACTTGGAATCCTTCTATCACTTTGGTTAGATGGACCAGGCCCACCTAGGATAATCTCTTTTGATTAACTCAAAGTCAACTAATTAGGGATCTTAATTACATCTATAAATCTCTCTGCCATATGACATAGCATAATTGTGAGAGTGACATCACACTGTATTGACAGCTTCCCTCACAGTCAAGGGGAAGGGATTATAAAGGGTACATGCATTGGGGGCAGAAACCTTGGTCTTAGAATTCTGCTGACACAGAGACACAGAGGAGACAAGATCTGTGCAATTAGAAGCCAGTCTTGAAAGCTTGAGAGTGTTTAGCATCATCTTAATACCTGACTTCCCAGAAAAATTTGTTGGGATTGTTCAATGAATCAACATTTAAAACATAAAAACAACAAGACAGTGAGGGAAGGAAGAGAGGGAGGAAGGAGGAAAGGGAAGAAAAAAATGGACGTGAACTATCTTGAAGTTGAGAGAGCCATGAGGCAGTGATGGGGCGGTGTGTGAATCAGGTTAGCCTCCCGAATGCTATCCTTCCAGTTTATTCCCGTGTCACCCTCCAGTAGAGATGTGGCATTCTTAGATGGCCCCTGATGGTGTATCTCATTGTATTTCCTTTTGAAGAGAGCTTTTTTTTTAAGGTTTACTTTAAAGGAACTCACTGCATTATTTTCTGGAGAGAAGAACGTTGGTTGCTCTACTTCTTGCTCAACTGCTTAAGACGGCTCATTATTCTCTGATACGTGCAGTATTGCCCAGAAGTAATTTTCCTTTTATTTTTGCCCACAAGGTGGAAAATTAAGGTTGAAATACAACTTTATTTTTGCTCTTCCCAGAAGAGGTGACAGTGTAGTCTTTCCCTGCATGTTTTTCGGCAAGCGGTGAAATAGTATTTTGGCTGCAGCTGTTGACACCTCTCTCCTACTTTGGCAAGTATTTTGTGTAGTGTCTCCTGCCCTTGTCTGTGGCCCAGAGGCCCATCCCAGGGTCTTGCAGGATGTAGGGGGACTTCCCTCCTAGAGCCTTCGTGACCTGGTGTCTCTGCCTGGCACCGTGCTGTGTCTTTGCATGCTCTTCATTTCCTAATTGGAGAAACATATTCCCAGTCTCTCTAAAACATATCTGCTCAAGAAATACCACTTTGGGGACTGAAGAGATTGAGAAGTTTTAATGAAGTCTTGACCATCAGTGATTTTGATTTCTTTGGTCCTGAGTATAATAAACACACTAGTAAAATCATTGACCACAGGAGACTTTGTACATTTTTAAGAGACTTTCTCTCAATTTCACTTTCTGTCTCCTACTGGCCTTTTAAAAATCTATTCCAATGAATTAAAATTCTTCCAATGAACAATTTAAAGAACTATAATAAAAAAAATCACCAAGATTACCTATTAGATCCACTTCTTTAGATCTTTTCTTCCATTTACATTTAACATCATTTTGTGACCCATATGGTAGGAAAAGTGTTTTTTTTTCTTTTCCCAGCTAAGGAAACTTTAAAGAATCTGTAGGGTCTTGAAACATCCATTCTTTATTCAACAGATTTCTTGAGTAAGTACTATGAACACAGCACTGCCCTGGGCATTTGAGACTTATTTCCCTGGTGGCTCAGCTGGTAAAGAATCCACCTGCAATGCAGGAGACCTGGGTTCGATCCCTGGGTTGGGAAGATCCCCTGGAGAAGGGAAAGGCTACCCACTCCAGTATTCTGGTCTGGAGAATTCCATGAACTGTACAGTCACAAAGAGTCAGACACAACTGAGCGACTTTCACACAGGTCACAAAAAGACCTAGTCTTTGCCCTCAGGGAGGATAGCTGGTGGAAAGCTTAAGTTTATAATCAAACAGACCTGATTTTAATTCTTGTTTTGACATCTGTTGGGTATAAACTTTACACGTCTTATGTTTTCCTCTAAGTCTCAGTTTCTTGTCTGTAAAATGGGCATAATAAACTGTATCTCCTTAGACTGTAAATATTCAGACTCTAGTCACATAAAAAAATATATATTACATAATGACCAAGTTATTATCAAGGAGTCATTTAGTGTTTAAAAAAACACATAAATATAATCCACAAAGAATACCTACCCAAAACCCTGAGTAAACATCTTTATTAATGATAAAATGTTAAAAGCATTCCATTTAAAGTCAGTCATAAGCTAATAGCAGTCATTATCACCACTTCTATATTCAATATTATATTGGAGTTGCTTTTCAACATAGCAAGATATGAAAAACAACGAAAAGCATAAGGACTGAAAAGCAGGAAACATGATTGGCAATATTTATGAAGGATATGACCACCTGCAACAGAGCTCAGGGCAACCTATATAAAAGGTATCAAGATTTCTTTCAGGCTGGTTTGATAATATGATCAATATACTAAAACTAATTTTTTTGTGTACTTAACAACTTGGAAAACATATTTTTAAAGATTTTTTTAATAAAGAAACTAGAAATGAACTCAACAAAGGACTTCCCAGGCCAGTATGAAAAAAATTATAAATCTTATTTGAAGAACTTACCCAGATTATATTCTGTAGCCAATAACTATAATCACACATATCGGCATATATTTATATATATATACATATCCTCAATTCCATTGCACTTTACATTGCTTTAACATGCTGGCCTGCCTTACCAAAATCATGGCACACTTACCTATATGTATTGCATCTTCTTTATCCATTCATCCGTTGAGGGACATTCAGTTGTTTATATGTCTTAGTTATTGGAAATAGTGCTCCAATAAAAATAGGAGTGCGTGTATCTTTTTGAATTATAGTTTCATCTGGATGTGTGCCCCGGATTGGGATTGCTGGATCATATGGTAGCTCTATTTTTGGCTTTTTTTGAGGAACCTCCATACTGTTCTCCAAAGTGGCTACACCAACTTACATTCCCACCAACAGCATAGGAAGGTTCCCTTTCCTTCACATTCTTTCAAGCATTTGTTGTTTGTAGACTTTTTAATGATGGCCATTCTGACCAGTGTAAGGTGGTAGTACCTTGTTGCAGTTTTGATTTGCATTCCTCTAATAATTAGCAATCTTTAGCATTTTTCACGGGCCTGTTGGCCATCTATATATCTTTTCTGGAGAAATGTCTATTTAGGTCTTCTGCTCATTTTTCAGTTGCATTGTTTATTTTTTTGTTGTTGTTGAACTGTATGAACTGTTTGTATATTTTGGAAATTAAGCTCTTGTCAGTCACACCATTTGCAAATATTTTAAGAGACATTATTTTTCAAATTATTTTTGAAAGAGAAAATTTTGATGACTACTAAGTTAGTTTACTACTTGATACATTTCCTGTTTGCAAAATGCCAACTTCTCCCAGATTCTGTCAGTTGGTGACCCTGCTTCTATGCACTGAAAAAAAAAAAAAATGAAGCAATCAGACAAGAACTTCCATACCACCCGCTACACCTGTACACCCACTAGCATCTGTACTTACACACTTACAATTCTTCCTGCTCCTGTAGATGAACTCCCCAAGCCTTGAACTAAACCCAAGCCCTCTCTTTATCCCTTCTTATCTATCTCAGGGCATTGCTCTAGCAATTTGACTCTCTCCTGCATCATCCATTATTCCCTTTTTATGCTAGGATCCTTTCTATGAGTATATAGATATGCTATTATTTCCTCTCATCTTAAAAACAAAAACCTTTCTTGATCTACTTTCTCTTCCAGCAACCACCCATTTCCCTCAACCCCTTTATTACATAAATTTTATAATTTTTAACAAAATCATCTCTGTTATCTATTCTCAATTCTTTGATTTTCACTTAGACCCACTTCAGTGAGGTCTCTCCCCCACTGCCATTGCTCTTGGCAAGGCCACTGGTGGCTGCTGCTTGCTGCTCCCAGTGGTCAGTTCCCAGGCCCTATCTTACTTTACCTAAGAGCAGCATGTGACACACTCTCTTAAAAACGGCTTCTTCCCTTGACATCTAAGACCCCATTCTCACCTAGAGATTTTTTCTGGTCACTCCTCCTCAGTGCCTTTTGCTGTTTCTTCCTTTTTAATCCAGCTTCTAAGAATTGGAATGTTCCAGAGCTCAGTCCTTGGGCATCTCCTCTGTCTACATACATTCCCTAGTCATCACATTCAATCTCATCACTTCAAATACCACCTTACCTGCTTGTTCCAGGTATCTTCTGTTTCCCTTTAGATCTATTCTCAGTCTTTCTAATTCCTGGGCTTTGCCTCAGGAGGTCGGCTTTTCTGTACTTTATCAGCAGGCCCCTGTGCCTTCTGGTTCCTGTTGGTTGTAGATAGGATATTAAGGGGAGAGAGAAGCGTGATGTTCAGGAATTTATTCTCTCGGCTCCTCCTGGGTAAGGACCTTAACAAAAGATGTCTCCTCTCAACACCCCCTTATTCACCCAGGTGTTTCCCAGTTCCTGTGGCCCCCTATTTCTCGTGCGTTTTTGGTGTTTGCAACACTCAGAGTTTTCCATGATTCCTTGGGTTTCCCTACATGCCCACCTCTAAAAATAGCCCCTCTGTAAATAAATTCTACTTAAATATTCCTAATTTGCATATGCCATTATTTTCTGTTGGGATCCTGACTGATATGGTTAAGTGACTTCCAAGTGTATAACTTCAGTTGACATCTCCCTTCTGAACTTCAGTCTTCAGTATCTAGCAGGCCACAAAGCACATCCCCTGAGCTACCTACTAGAAATCTCAAACTTATGAAGATTTTTGAGAGCCTGACATCCTACCTCCAACTTACTCTTTGACACCTTGGTAAAGGGCAACAGCATCTCTCCCGTTGCTCATGAATGTCTCTTGGACTAATCAGTCCTCGGAACCTCTCCCCACTCACATCTCATTCATCAGCAAATCTTCTTGGTGTTACTTCTTACTGGCCACTTCTCACCACCCTGTTGCCATGACCCTGGTCCAAGCCACCATCACGGCACATTTGAATGATTGTAGGAACCTGTAGATGGCCTCCCTACTTACTTCCTGCTTCATAGGTTTTCAACACAGCAGCCAGGGCAGCCCTGTTTATACATAGTCAGATCACATCCCTCCTCTGGTCATTAGCCTAGCCTCACTCTGGCCCATGTGAATGACTGGGTCCCTGTCTCCTTTCTGACCTCAGGTCCTACAGTCCCTGCCTTTGTTATCTCTGCTCTACCCAGGCTCCTCATGTGAAATTTCCTACACTTGCCTTCTTCTGCCTTCCCCCAGATAGGCATGTGACCAGTTTCCTTGCTTCCTTTTGATCTTTCACTTATTAGTTTTACATATTTGTTATTTTTACCTATTTATTTTTTCTATTGTCTTCTACCTACCAGAATGTATGTTAGATCATGGCAAGGATTTTTGCCCCTTGACATAAGTGTCTGGCAGAGAGCAGTTGAATTTTGAGTGAATGAAAACATTTTAAAGAGACCTAAATAAATGGAGATACACTATTTTAATGGATAGGAAAACTCAGTATTATGAAGATGTCAATTTTCCTCAAATTGATCTATAAACTCAGTGCAATTCCAATAAAAATGCCCACAGAGGTTTTCAAAGAACTTGACAAATCAATTCTAAATGTATATCAATGAGCAGAGCCTAAGAATAGCTAAGTATTCTTGAAGAAGAATAAGGTGGGAAAATTTGCCTTTCCTAATAGCAACATTTTTTCATACAGGTATGGTAAATAAGACTAGGCTCAGGACTAAACAAAGTGATGATAGAACAAAATGGAAAACCTAGAAGCAGACTTGTGCATATGGAAACGTAACATATGATAGAGCTGGCATTGCAGTCATTGGAAACAGGGAGGATAATTTGATAAATTGTCCTGGGACACTTGCTTATATCAATACGCATGGAAAACAAGTGAAGTTGGATCCCTATCTCACACCATACACATAATGAATCTCAGGTGAATTAAACTTAAATGTGTATAGCAAAACTTCAAAATTTTTAGCATAAAATAGAAAAATAGCTTTATGACTTTGGAGTAGAGAAGGAGTTACTAAAAAGATCAATTTAACTTTATGCAGAGTACATCATGAGAAACGCTGGACTGGAAGAAACACAAGCTGGAATCAAGATTGCTGGGAGAAATATCAATAACCTCAGATATGCAGATGACACCACCCTTATGGCAGAAAGTGAAGAGGAACTCAAAAGCCTCTTGATGAAAGTGAAAGTGGAGAGTGAAAAAGTTGGCTTAAAGCTCAACATTCAGAAAACTAAGATCATGGCATCCGGTCCCACCACTTCATGGCAAATAGATGGGGAAACAGTGGCAACAGTGTCAGACTTTATTTTTTTGGGGTCCAAAATCACTGCAGATGGTGACTGCAGCCATGAAATTAAAAGACACTTACTCCTTTGAAGGTAAGTTATGACCAACCTAGATAGCATATTCAAAAGCAGAGACATTATCTCTGCCAACAAAGGTCCGTCTAGTCAAGGCTATGGTTTTTGCTGTGGTCATGTATGGATGTGAGAGTTGGACTGTGAAGAAGGCCGAGCGCCGAAGAATCGATGCTTTTGAACTGTGGTGTTGGAGAAGACTCTTGAGAGTCCCTTGGACTGCAAGGAGATCCAACCAGTCCATTTTGAAGATCAGCCCTGGGATTTCTTTGGAAGGAATGATGCTAAAGCTGAAACTGACTCGATGGACGTGAGTCTGAGTGAACTCCGGGAGTTGGTGATGGACAGGGAGGCCTGGCCTGCTGTGATTCATGGGGTCGCAAAGAGTCGGACACGACTGAGCGACTGATCTGATCTGATCTGATGAGGAAAATATTGGTAAATCTTCCCACATAAAAATGAGCAACATTTGTTTGTTACAAAAGTGAAAATATGTATTACAAAATGGAAGAAGATATTTGGAACAAATACAGCTGACAAATTATTATTATTCAGAATATGTAAATAACACCTAAAAATCAGTTAGAAAAATACAAATATCTCAAAATGACATGGGCAAAAGACTTGAACAAGCTTTCACAGAAGCAGAAACAAAATAACCAATATTCATGATGATTATCATCAGTAATCAGGAAAATTCAAATTTATATTTGTATTGGAAATCACTAGATTTTTTTGAATTAAAAAAAATGCTATGAAATGCAGCGTAAGTGAGAATATGGAGCCCCTACACACTGTTGATAGAAATGTCACTAGGACATTTTACTACCATGGGAAAAACAATTTGGTATGATCCTTTAAATGTGAACTTTCACATAAGTTCCCCTGTAGCTCAGTGGTAAAGAATCTGCCTGCAATGCAGGAGACGAGAGTTTGATTCCTGGGTTGGGAAGATTCCCTGGAGAAGGAAATGGCAAACCACTCCAGTATTCTTGCCTGAAGAATCCCATTAACAGAGGAGCCCACTGGGCTATAGTCCATTGGGTTGCAAAGAGTCAGACACAACTGAGTGACTCAACAACAACAAAAACAAAAGCATAGTGCCTGGAGCCCTGCTTAGAAATGTTTATAGTACTGTTGTTTATAATGTGCATGCACGTAAGTCGCTTCAGTGGTGTCTAAGTCTCTTATGTCTCCTGCCTTGGCAGGTGGTTTCTTTACCATTAGCACCACGTGAGAAGCACATTGTTTATAATAACAAACATCAAACAGCTGTGCTCAGAGAGACACAATTTTAAGACTTTAGAAGTAACCTTTGACTATATGAGTGTATAAGTTGTATGTGTGTGTGTGTTAGTCACTCAATAATGTCTGACTCTTTGCAACCCCATGGACTGTAGCCCACCAAGCTCCTCTGTCCATGGGATTCTCTAGGCAAGAATACTGCAGTGGGTTGCCATTTCCTCCTCCAGGGGAATTTCCCAACCCAGGGATTGAACCCATGTCTCTTATGTCTTTTGCATTGACAGGCAGGTCCTTTACCGCTAGCACCACCTGGGAAGCATTATAAGTTGTATGTATTTACACTATATAATATTTAAGAACATGAATGAAGCAGAGCTACACATTGGCCTTCTTTCTGGTGTGATTGTCCTGGGTTGCTCCTCTCCTAACAGGACATGAGGCTCAGCTACAGGGCAGGACAGCCAGCCCTCCCGGTAACAGTGAGCAGGGCAGACCCATCTCCCTTCCCCTAAAACTCTGCTTCTGACTCATCCTGCCCCTGACTATACACTCCCTCCTACACCCAAAGCAGGCTGTGTGAGTGTGTCTGTGAAGGGGAGTGAAGGGAGGATTTCAAATAGTGCTAGGATTCTGCAAGAAAAGAGGAAATAGGCACTGGGTAGGCAGCCATTGTCCACCGGTCTGTCCCTCTTTCCACGCGACAGTCTTCCTGAGGGGAGGGACCATGTCCTAATTATCTGCATTCCCTGAACACAGTGCCTGGCACACCTCAAGCATTCAAGGAACTGAAAAGAAGATTAGCCCAAGTCAGACCTAACTAGTGAGACCAACTGAAAGAGAAATCAGGTCAAGAGCCTCTTGCCAGAACCAACACACTCCCTGGGAAAGCTGGAATCTACAGATAAGGAAATGGGTGGGTGATGGATTAGGAAGTAGAGGTATTTTAAGGGCTTTATTTGACTAGCAAAAGAAAAGCTCACTGGTTGGGGCACCAGCCTCCCCTGCAGTGGCAGGGCGATTAGAGCACTGATGTGTTTTGATGCGAGTGTCCTGAAATCTTCAGCAGTCACTCTATGATGCGGTGGTATTTTCCTGATCTGAAAACGAGCACAGCAGACGCTGGCACCCTCCAGTTGCCAGGGTATGGAATGTGGCTTACCATTCAACTGGAACAGTGTTTTTGGCAGTAGTGCCTGGGTAGCCTTTCTCAGCTCGTCCCCTGCTCAAGCCAGCCACTTACTAGATGGGCCGGCTGGCATGACAATGCTTAGGCACCAGTCTCCTTGGACCTGCCCACTTGCTCCCTGTTTTCCCAATTAGACTGGTATTAACATTTCATATCTCTCTGATGGGGACTAATTTACCACCCCTGTGTCTGATGAGGTATAGAGGAACTCAAAATTTCCCTGACTTATGGTTAAAAAAAAAAAAAATCAGGATCTGGCCAGTATATTCAAACATTCAGGACAAAAATTGGCCCTTATCCCTGCCTCCATACTGGATCACCTTGTATGGCTTTTTACTTGCTGTCTTACACAAAGGCTCTCTGGAGGGGCTTGAGGGGGGCTAGTCCAAATGCACTATGCGCACTAAACCTGCAGTGTGGGTTGCATCCTGTGTCTGCCTGGAGGAGGGGGCCCTTAGGACTCAGGGGCATCAGCTGCTTGCCTGAGGGGCACTTTTTGTCTAACTGGCACAGAGGCCTGATATTTCCTTCCCATCCTGTCCTGAGGATGGACCCATAAGCCCTGGACTGATTTGCAATTGCTTCCTCCCTTAGCTATGGCTAGGAATGAGCCCGTATGCAGAACAGCATGACCCAAGCCTGTCTTCCTGGAGATCTGTGTCTCCCTATGCTGTCTGTCTGTGAGCATGCCCCAGCCCAAGGGGCACCCTGTGCTGTGGGACCATGGCTGCCCAGCCTGCTCTCAGACTTCACTCCGGCTCCCTACCTAGCTGATTCCTGGCTCACCACTTAGCCATGAACTTCCTTTTGTGCCCAGGTCCCTGCCTGGTTGCTGATGCCATCCCTAGCTGCTGCTGGTCCCCCCTGGCTTTCAGTTCTGACTCTTCAAAACTTAGCACTGACAGCAGCCTCTGATTGGGACAAGAAGGGATTGTTTTCCATTCAGCCAAATAAGACATCTTTGAGTAGCCAGGCTTCATGCCCTGGGGCACCCTACACATAACCCTGTTTACAGATAGCCTCTTGGACCCTCCTGTTACAGCACCACTCCCAACCCGTTCTTCTGGTCAGTGGCCACAGAGTTCATTCCACTGTTTTCTCTCATGTCACATATCTCTCTAGATTACAGGTCTTCCTTCTTGGTATTATTTTCAGCAATGTGTTCAGACACTCAGTAACATTCTTCATAGCTTGAGCCAGCTCCTGAGAGTCTCCAAACCTTATGCCTCTCCCAGGAGTCATCCCCTTACACACACACGCCTGCATGCGTGCACACATGCATACATGTGCAGGCATTCACATGCACAAGAGTCTGCTTTGGGGGGTGGGATTCAGATTTGGTTGCTGGAGCCATGTACAGGGTAAGTCAGAAGGCTGCCTGCAATTCTATGTTGTTAGTGGAAAGACTGGTTGTCCCATCTTGGAGCGGAGCTTCTTGGCTTGCTGGCATAGGAGCAACACAGGCAAATAGGTCCAGAAAGAAAGTCAGGATTGGGGAACAATAAAAGATGAGGGGAAGTGGTCCAGTCAAAAGCCTGGGAGAAAAGCTCACACTTTGAAAAAATGTGCTTGAGAGCTGTCATGCCCTCTGCTTCCATGTTCTGCCTCATCTCCATTTCTCTCTAGAAGCTTTGCAGAGAACAGCTCCTTTTCCCCTCATAATTTATTCTAGCCACCTATTCATCCCAGCACACTTTTGATATGATTCCTATGGCTCAGCTCCCGGTGTTTGCCTTAGTCACCTTGGCGACACATGGACTTTGTTCTGCCCCTTTCCCCCGCCTGGCCCTCTCCCATTGGGAATTCTAGCATTCAGCATCCCCTCGCACTGTGGTTTCAGGGAGTATGAGCACGTTCAGGGCTGGGATCATTATGTTCCTTTTACTCCCTCCAGAGCATATGATGTGATTCCAGGCACACATCACGTGATTAGCTGATGTTTCTTAATTGATTGATGGGCAGATTCCCTATAAGCACACTTTCCATCACATCTTGTAAAGTGGTAATTTTCAGCATGTACTATGGGGATGCTTTGCACTAGAATCTCATTGGATATTTTCTAAAATGCAGAATCTTGGAATCCCACCACATACCTACTAAATCAGACTTTCTGGGAGTAGAATTCTGGCCTTTACATTGTGGTGGATAAAAGATGGCCACAAATTCTTTGACATTTCTGCCATCAAGAAGTGAGATTTGTTTCTCCTCCCCTTGAAATCCACCCATGGCTGCTCTGAACAATGAGGTGATAGTCTGTCAGTTCCAGGTCTAGCCTTAGTCTCTGGGAGCCCTGGACCGTGTGGAGAGACCTTATGGCTACAAGGAGAAGGAGAAAAACCTGGCTGCCCCAGTTTACAGTCATCCTCTCCAATTTGCCAGGCATGAGGGCGAAGCTGTCTTAGATCCTCCAGGTGAGACCAAACACCATTCAAAAACCAATGGGTAACCCAAGATGATCACATTGAGCAGAAGAATCATCCAGCTGAGCCCTGTCAGAATTCCTGACCCACAAAATCACAAAATATAATAAAACGCTTGCTCTAAGCCTCTATGTTTTGGGGTAGTTTGTCATATAGATAGACAGATAATAGGAATATACAGATATCACAAAGCCTCCAGGTTATTCTTGTGTATCCTAGAATTTGAATCATTGTTGCAAAGGAATCTGACACTTAATGAGTGAAATATTGAAGAGTAGAAAATATAAGTAATTTCATACTTTGCTGTCTACATATCCTAGGGAAACAGGAGGTATGGCAAAATAAAACCTCATCATTTATGTGGTTGAACTCATTTTGTTCATTGAACAATAGACCGATTCTGTACAGAGCACAAGAAAGAGAATTCTTCTAGCTAGCTCTCCTGAACTTTTCTAGACAATCCAGTTGCCACAGACAGTGTTAATAAACAATGTCACCCCAGTGGAATAAAATTCAGCTTTGGATTTAAAATGCAGTGAGTCCTGACAACATTTGGTTTGGACATGTTTCCTAAGTCTATGATTCCAGGCCAACACTAAGAAGATTTTCTTTTCTTTTTTCCTCTTGGGAGTATATTTTAAGACTGAAGCTTGTGGGTTTCTTTCAGGATTCATAATGAAACCTTTAGGCTTGAAAGTCACATGACTGACCTCTGGTTTTACCATAGGTTTGGGATGAAAACCACAGGATCCTACAAACCCCACTGGGATTTGTGATTTTTGTTTTGGTTTCTCAACAAAGCAGTTTGGACAAATCTGAGAAATTTTTACAGACTCAGCAGAGATCGGTGTGAAACTCAGCATCTTCCTTGGATGCTTCAGCTCAGCTTCAGTGGGTTTGGACAGGCCCAGTGCTTAAAAATGGAACTCTAAAAGCATAAAACCACACAGGCCAAAAATATTTTCCAAAATGAGTTTAACTAAGCTGAAGCTGCTGGGATCTGTGCCCTTTCTGCACAGACAAGCAAATGCGCCCCTTCCACCCTTACTTCCAACCTGCCATCAAACTCATTGGGTCTGTTGTGTCACATGCTGGGCAGAGCTGTCCCTTTGGAACAGAACCCTGGCCTCGTCAGACACTCATCAGAGGTGACAGTGTGTTTCCAAAACCTCAGTAATTCAAAGTCTGGCAAGAAATCCATCTCTCTGTTTATTTCTATTTTGTTCTTCCAAAAAACAGACTGTCCATATGGTGGTATCACTTGAGGATAGCTGACAAATAAATATCATCATCCTTTAAGCCAGTGGTTCCCAAACAACTGGTCTAGTCCATGGCAGGGCTTTAACATTAGTTGAGCTGCTGGTTAGAAATATAGATTCCCAGGCAGTCCTGCTGAATCAGGACTTCTGGGTGGGAGCCCAGGAATCTTCATTTTTAGTGAGTTGCTCAGATGATTGTATACGTCTAAGTTTAGGAAACACTTCGGTGTTTAAAAAATATGACACTTCTGCTTCTGGCCAAGATGGAATAACAGGGATTGGATTTCTCCTGCTGCCTGAAACAATGAAAAAAAACTAAAACTAAATGTATAAAAGAGTGGTTTTCAGATTCCGGACATCATGCAGCACATGATGGTAACTGCTGACAGGGGAATAAATGAGTTTCCAGATGCCAGAAATGGGGAGAGGACAACACTCAGTGTATAACAAGGACAATTATGAGACGAGATCATGAGAAGGTGACTTCATTTTACTCTACCAAGAGTTTCATTCACATCAGAGAAGAGTCATCACTCCTGGGTGCTTGGATGAATAACCTGTGGTCCTTCCTTCCAGTGGGATATTCTGGCACATAGGTGTGCCTGTGCTGATGGAGACAGGTGATGAATAGGTTTGCAGCATGCTCTTATTTGTGTTGTAAAAGAGAAAGATTTACATATTATATTATGCAGAATATCCCTGGGGGAAACAAGAAAGTGGTATGTTGGGGGGTGTGGCCAAGGAATAGCTCTGGGGAACTAGGATGGGGTGGGGAGAAGATTTGTTTTACTGCACACTTTTTGTCCTGTTAAGATATCTTAAAATCTTTTTATATATTTCATTTAAATAAAAAATCAAAATAAATGAGTCATCTTAAGGATTTATGTAAACATTTAATCAAATTTTGTTTGGTTTCCCCAAACTCATCAATCATATAACTCTTTAGGAAAGCATCAACCATGTAAAGCAATTGTTACAATATGATCCATGCAATCATTTATTCTATATGTCATTCACGATTTAGTTTTTTATTCATCTGGCATATAATACAATACTACACACTGAAAAATGGCAACAAATTACATCATTATTGTGTTTCAACTTGCTCACAAGATAGGTAGTTGTCACTGTTGTCTGTTCACTTCCAAAATATGAGTTTAAAATGATTTAATTGTTTTTGGAGTCTGGCACAGTCCCACACAATGCCCAGCATCAATTATCTGGTTACATACACATTCCTGTGGTTGTTCTAAAATCTACCAAATGGTTCTACTTTAGACTCCCAAGTGTCAGAAGAGTAAGACGATCTAAGGCCCTTGTTTTCTCTATGCATGCACGCGTATGTGCTAAGTCACTTCAGTTGTATTCGACTCTTTGCAATCCTAAGGACTGTAGCTTGCTAGGCTCCTCTGTCCATGGAATTCTCCAGACAAGGATAGTGACTGGATTGCCATGCCTTTTTCCAGGGGATTTTCCCAACCCAGGGGATGACCCTGCATTTCTTAAGTGTCCTGCACTGGCAGGCGGGTTCTTTACCACTAGCGCCACCTGGGAAGCCCCTTCTCTATTCATGGGTACATGTAAAACAAAAAAAGCTTCCAAAGCAGAATGATTGTTCTTCCCTCAGGCCATGGTCAGCCTCCCCACTGGATGTCCAGAGTCAGATCGCCGGGTAAGGGGACTCTGCTCTGCACTTGCTATTACACTTTATGTTCTTCTCTTAAGGATGTGCCATTTACATGTTTTTGTTGTTAAGCAAGAGATGAGCTATTATATATAAACTATCTAGAATTTTGCTTGTGCAAACAATAAAGATTTTATAAGTTTTAAGAATTAAGAGGCCCAAAGAATAGATTTAACCAAAGAACCAATGTCAAAGAAAGTGATTCAGGGAATCTAAATAACTGAGAAATTATTTCCCTTCTTATGAGCTTCTGATATTCCATTATGATCTCTCTCCTTGTGTATTCCCACCACTGGCACAAACAAGGCCAGTTCTAGCTCTCTTAAATTCCTTCTCAAAAACAATGGAAAAGGGAGGAAAATGTGGATATATTTGTGTTTGTTTGTATTAGCACAAACACTGGAGAGATACACAAGAAACTAACAATATGCTTATTTATAAGGAGTGGGGGTGGGGTGAGGAGGCCCTGAAGAAGATGGGGCAGACATCGTAACATATACACATTATGGTGGTTTCATATTGAACCATGAATGTATCACTTGTTTTTAAAATTTAAATTTAAAAGTCTTTCTCAAGATTTATCTCATTTCATAAAACCCTTATGTAACATGCCTAAGCCTGGGTAGAATGGATTGAAGCCGCATAAACTGAGTAAGAGAACAGGAAGCTGAAACCCAACCTCCACCTCCTTCCCTAGTTATCAATTTGGATGAAAAAAGATCTCACGGAATTGTTTCATTGATTTCCTTCTGGCTGTCTTTTTCCATAGGCTTATATCAGATGAGTTTATAGGATCTTAAAACATTTTGAAAAATAAGAGACAAAATTCTACTCTGTGTAATCTTTCCTTTGGAAGACATTTGGGCATCTCACTACAGAATCACGTATCTACATGTTAGGATAAAAGAGGTGAACAAAACAAAGACAATCCTGGGGAGAGAAAGATATTTTGTGTGTGTGTGTGTGTGTGTGTGTGTGTGTGTGTGTGTATACAGGGGGACTAGGGAAGACAGCAGAGAAGGACTGGAGGTATTTCCCAGTGTAAACATTAGAGGTTTAATTTTTGCAAAGCAGCTTTTCTGGTGAAATATTGCTGACTGTATTTGGAAGTTGATAATATAATTCAGTCCTCCTCTGGGTATTGTGGATATTCTATGATTTTCTTGGTTGAAATGCCTCCCTCCCCACCCTAGAATGGTAGAAAGACTGAATAATTTCATGTTGGACACTTTCCCTTTTGGGGAATAATTTAAGCACTACCATATGTCTTTTTATTTTGTCCTTCTACTGTCTCTCACGAACCGCTGGGCTTTGAAAATGCAAAACCAAAACAAACACAAAGGAACACACTGGAGAAGAATGTGTGTGTGTGTGTGTGTGTGTGTGTGTGTGTTTAAAATCACTCTGGTGATTGCCCAATCACTGGGCCATGGTAATTATCCAGGAAGGTGTTTGAAGATATGCTCCACTGAAGGGGAGTGATAACAACCTTCAGAAACTGTTTAATCCCCAGGAACTAAAATCAGTCTGATGGCAGCTGCGCAAGATGGGAAGGAATAATCACTGAAATTAGACCAAGGAGGAGAGCATGAAGTGTGTTTTCTTTCAGCCACCGGCGTTGGAAGAGCTCAAGTTCAGGTAGGTTCAAAGACATTTTCCCTGAGATGAATTCTGGGGTGTTCTCCCTCGGTCGTAGTCCGTTCCCTGGGGCTCCTGGGGCGTTGGTCTCTGCTGTGTCTCGTGTAGTATTATTGTCCCAATTCACTGTGAGCTGTCAGATCCCGAGGAGCAGAGGTCTGTTTCTGAATCATCCAAATCAGTCTAGCAATAATAAAAATGTCTGGTTATTTGATTTTTTGCAGCTTTTCCCCCCTACACTGCAGAGTTATATAACTGAATTCATTCACATCGAACAGCTGTGGAGGTTAAAGGGAAATCTCAGATCTGGAACTATACAATTTACTTGAAAAGTGCAGTGATTCTTTAAGTACCTTCACTTCATAAGTACTCAGCAAACCAGATTAGTCAAGAAGCCTCTTATCTCAGAAAGCTGATAAAATTATAGAAATTATCAAGACATTTATTTCACAGATACTGAGAAAAATCAGAGCATTCTTGTTCGGTGCCAGTGGCGCTTTTACAACTTGACCTCAACTTTCTCTAACATCCTGTCATCAAGACCAAGAGTCCTCCACACCCTCCTCTGAACCAGGATGCGCTGGTGACTATTTTGACCAATTAAGTTTAAATTGGTCAGATGGTAAATTGGTCATCTTATGGCTCAGATGATAAAGAATCTGCCTTCAATGCAGGAGACCAAAGTTCAATTCCTGGGTTGGGAAGATCCCCTGGAGAAGGGAATGGCTACCCACTCCAGTACTCTTTCCTGAAGAATCCCATGGACAGAGGAGCCTGGTGGGCTACAGACTATGGGGTTGCAAAAAACTGACCACGACTGAGCCACTGACACTTGACGATACAGCAGTGTCGCTGTGTGACTTCTCAGGCTGGGTCTGAACAGGCTGTGCCACTTCTGCTTTCTTCTCCTGGGATGCTTGCTCTGGGCAGAAGCCCACCATCAGGCACAGCCTTCCTTCCTCCCCTGAGAAAGCCATGCCAGAAAGGCCTTCTGATCACAGCCTTGCTGAGCCTCCAGCAGCAGCCAGCCTCCACTGAGAACAGGCCAGCGTGGGTGTCCCCAGGTGTGTCAACACGCAGCCCGGCGGAGCCTTCAGATGGTTGCAGTCCCTCTCATTATCTGACTGCAACCTCGTGCGAAAAGCTATGTGACAACAAAGCAGCCATGCCCCTCTTCCTGACCTCAAAACCCACAAAATCATTAAAAATGATCGTTTTAAATGAACTGGTTTTTGGTTTACACTGCTACGTTTTAGGTCAATTTGTTTTACAGGACCAACGGGAGAGCACTTTCTCCGCTTTGACACACCTTCTCACCATCCCGGCTGCTCACTTCCACTTCTGAATGTTTGTGCTGTGGTTGCTCAAATCCATTTCTCCTTGGATTGATCTTTTCATACTTTACACGTATACACATAGCTGCAGAGGCACAGCCACCCACGTACACACAAAATCGATCACTTGGCTCAGGTTTATTCCCCAGATCACTTTTATCAAAACCTCATTTCTCAACTGAAAAAAAACGGGTCTGCCGGGATTAAGTTCCTTGCTCAAGGTCACGTGGCTAAGCAATGGCCCAGCTGGAAGTCAACCCAGGTCTTCTGACACCCAGCCCAGTCCTGTTCCCACTAATTACTTTAATTTCCTACTGACCTCAACCAATGAAATGGGTCAGTCCTTTTCTGGTCCAGAGGCTATAAACTCTGAAAGTGCCAAGCAAGGCCCTGGGTGCAACCCCTGTGTGGCCTTCCAGGGGTGACCTGTGGGCACCTGGTAAACGTGGCCCACAGCTGGACTGCTTAATGGAGCCCAGGGGTGTAAGTGAGGAAGGGAAACTGGGAAGAGTCAAGGGGGCTGGCCTATGCCTGCCCTCTTCCTCCCGGGCTTGTATTCTGAAGGCCACATGCTAATTATGGTCAAAGTGTAGGCGGGGATTCCCGAATATGCTGGAAAAATGCCAAACTCCCCCCTCAAACTTCTGTTACAGTCTTCTTACAGAAACAAAAATGTTTTACATGGTATATGCACTTTTCCGAATCTGGCTTAAAAAGATGAGTGATTGGGACAAAAGATTGGGAAAGCTTGTTAGGGACTGGAGCTGGTTAAATGTACAGAGTGTGTATCTGTGTGTTTTATCTGCCACTCAAAGGCCCAGGCAGGCTGTCATTAATACATTCTCTGGCCGCCCACTGCCCCAGAGTTGCCCCAATTTTTCTAAGCCCTACAGCATTGTCCTTTCATTTGTCTGGTGAGGGAATTAGAGCCAGTGAATAAGAAGGCCACCACCCCACTCAGTAATGATATATTTCCTTTCCCCTCAGCTATCTCGCCAACAACCAGCTCTCCCTCCCTCCACCCCACTACCACCATTCTCCTACACCAAAGAGTAAAGGATGATTAAATGTCTTTTACATGAGGTGTGGTTTAGTTCAATATGTACTGTTGATTCTGCAAATATGCTGGTGGGAGGTTGACTATGTATGTTATGTGCCATATGCCACTCTGTTGGCTGGCATGCAGTAGGAAGCCTGAAAAGCAAGGGAGGGGGAAGGAATATTCTTTCTGCTTTTGAAGCACAGTCTTAAAAAAAAAAGAAAAGAAAACAAACCTAAGAGTTTTAGAGAAGAAAATACCATGTAATTACAGTTTTGTTAATCCTTCATGGATTTCTTACATAATTTGCCTCTCAAAAAAAGCAGCAACATATTTAATCACCCTCCTCAGACATAAAATTATGTTCAAATAAGTGTACCTCACTTTATGTGTTTGATATACTCTTGATACATTATAAATTGGATTTTTATAGATTTGGTCATATTTCAATTGTTGTCAGGATGTTTTCAGTTTAAATTGATACCATTTTGAAAAACAAATAATTTTGTAATGCAAATAGTCACTCCCTAACTTATTTGCTTTGTAAGTTTGGACTATTGTATTTACATTTTTTTCCAACAAATACGATATATCTGTAGATAGTGGCAGCAAGGTAGACTTTAATTTACAAATAGTAAAATGCAAAAATTTTAAATATAAATGAAAATATTTTTAGTTTTAGAAATATAGGCTAGGAATTTAGACTTTTTAAAGAAGTTTTGGAGAAGGCAATGGCACCCCACTCCAGTACTCTTGCCTGGAAAATCCCATGGATGGAGGAGCCTGGTAGGCTGCAGTCCATGGGGTCGCTAAGAGTCAGACACGACTGAACGACTTCACTTTCACTTTTCACTTTCATGCATTGGAGAAGGAAATGGCAACCCACTCCAGTATTCTTGCCTGGAGAATCCCAGGGACGGGGAGCCTGGTGGGCTGCCGTCTATGGGGTCGCACAGAGTCGGACACGACTGAAGCAACTTAGCAGCAGCAAGAAGTTTTGTCTACTGCAAGAATTTGTGCCTAAAGTACAAGTAAGGCAGCCTAGCAACAAGTAGCAAAATAATGAGTTTATCCTAAGAATGTAAAAGAACAATTGTATAAAGATGTACATACCCAGAAAGTTGATTGCAGCACTGTTTATAATAGCAAAATTGGAAGTAATCGAAACCACTATTAATGGAAGAGTCATTTAAATAAAAGCAGATTATTTTGCTTTCATGCAATGAAATATGCTGCTATGAAAAGGGATGTAAGAACCACAATGAGACACCATTTTTGCCTACTACATAGACAACAATTTGAGAAGTTGATAACTGTTGGTGAGGGTAGGGTAATGAAGAGGGCAGAGGTGTCATGGATAGTACCTGAAACATTTCCTCATGGGGTGGATTTTTCTGGGGGTGTGAATGGGTTTAGGTACCATCAAGACTGCCAGTTCACAAATATTCAGGAGACTGAGCTGGTATTATCAATGCTACATGAACTTGAATTATTTACTTTAAAAACACTCTGAAGCTATTTTTGTATATTTACAAGATTTGAAAGGAGATTCTGAAGAATTATACTATTTAATGAACAAGTATTAAAAACTTAATTTTCCTCAAATGTTTTCACTGGAAACATCACTTACTGTTTTTTAAGGGGAAAGTGTGTATCCAGCTCTTTCAGAACAAGTTCTAGATAAGATCATTTTAGGTATTTTGAAGTTTAGTAGTGCTTTTGCTACACTTAGTAAGGCTCAGTGTTACCCACTTCTTGATCTTTTCAGGGTAGGGTTTATTTGCTCTCTGGATTTACTTGATCAGAATAAGTGGAGAATTATCTGACAATTCAGTGTATGTGAACAAACTGCTCTTTAAGATGTGATCCTAGGGACTTTCATTTTGTTACCAACTTTAATTTGGGGCGTATGTGGGGAGATGCAGAGTACAGAAAAATAGGAAGAGGAAATACTCAGCAATAATCTCACTGTCCTCACTTCACACTTTTTTGGTCTATTTCCTTCCAAGAGTTTTTCTCAAAATTTTTATTCTTTTAAACACAAAATACTGCAAACACACAGGCTTCCAGGGTGGCTCAGACAGTAAAGAGTCTGCCTGTAATGCAGGAGACCCAGCTTCGATCCATAGACCAGGAAGATCCCCTGGAAAAGGGAACGGCTGTGCATTCCAGTATTCTTGCCCAGAGAATTCAATGGACAGAGGAGCCTGGAGGCTACAGTCCACCGGGTCGCAAAGAATCAGACATGACTGAGCAACTAACACTTTCACAAACACACAGAAAATTACAATAAATTATGTAATAACATTCCTCTTTCCTTCAGTATGGCAAATTGAACATCTCTCTTTGAAAAACAGGGCTTCCCTCGTGGCTCAGCTGGTAAAGAATCCTTCTGCAATGCTGGAGACCTGGGTTCGATCCCTGGGTTGTGAAGAGCCCCCAGAGAAGGGAAAGGCTGCCCACTCCAGTATTCTGGCCTGGAGAATCCCATGGACTGTGGGGTCACAAAGAGCTGGACACACTGAGCGACTTCACTTTCACTTCTAAAAACAATTAAAAATGTGAAACAAAATATTGAATTAAAAATTATTTTTAAATGCATCTTGGGCTAGTAGGAGAGTAAGAAATATTCAGAGGCAAATAGAGTAAAAGAAGGAAACCTGAACGTTAAGAGCACTCTGAATTTAGCCTTCTCAATGGAGGCATTGGAGGAGCCCTGCTTGCATTAACCTAAGGTGTTAACAGCCGCAAGGGGTAAAGCTGGCAGGTGACCAAGCCGAAGCCCCAGCCAAGGTGGAGTCTAACAGGAGACCTGCATATAAAGTTAGGATCCCAGGGGGCAACGCCTTAGTATGAGGGTGAACTACACGGAAACCCACCTCACTGATGGAGATAGCAAGGAAACGTGCTTGTCTTGACCGCAGTGCTGGGTGGAGCAGGGAAGAATGTCTCCCCAAAATTCAAACCTACAGGGGTTTGTGTTCCAAAATATATGTTATCTATGAAGGCCAAAATACTTCAAGTTTAAATATTATTTTAAAGTGATTTCAGGTTTTAATTGACTCCAATCACATGGCAGAGATAAAAGCAGTGTCCTCTGGAGGAACCTACCTTCAAATGAAGCCTCAAAAAAATCCCATGATTAAGTAGCATAGAATTCAATCCTATGATCAAAACTCACAAACAGAGGCAATCAAGACACCATGGGGGATGTCCAAAAAACAAAATGGAAAAATCAGACCTCAAATGACATTGGCTATTACCATTATCAGTTATAACAAAGTCATTTTGGCTAAAAGTAATAATAGAGGCGATTAAATATTTAAGGAAAAAGAGACAAAATAATGATCTTGCAGATTTACAAAACAAAAAGAATTTTGAAAAATAAAAATATTACAGTTGAAATTAAGAACACTGTGGTTTCACCAGCAGGCGAGGCTGCCCTTCCCCCACCCCCCACCCGCTACCCAAAGAGATCTGTGGAAAGGCAAGGTCGTGGGCCTTGTCTATTGGAGTTCCCACTAATAAGCTGAGAAATATGCAAACTAGTGAGTTCATACAGAAGTTCAGACATTCTTGGGGCATTACAGAGAATTATTTTGAAAACATACAATAAGATTATTGAGGGGCTGGTTTGTCAGTAAGCAGTGGCTGAGACTCTGGGAACATGGGAGCCTTTCCTGAAACTGGCGTGGTGACTGCGGGTCATGGAGGGGTGCTTGGGCCCCTGTGAGCAGGACTGTCTAGGTCCCGGTCATGAGACAGGCTGGGCAGCTTGGAGCTGTCTTCATTTCCTAAATGACTGATGCCACTGAGGTCATGTCCAGTAAGACTCCCGGGGTCATGCCCTGAATTCTTGAAGCCCCAGGCTTCTGCCTCTACTAGAGATGAATTGGTGAAAATCAGGAAGGAGAAAAGCAGATATCCCAAAAGATTTGGCTGGGAGGGACAAAGACCTACAGACACTAAACGACACCATGGGGTGATATATATGGAAGTGTTTTTTAAAATTCCAGGTGCTACATAAATAAAAACTAATACTATATCTACGTAATAGCATGGCTTACTGGATCCACAAACTATAAGCACTGTGTCTTGGATAAGCTGGTCCTTAAAAATAGAAAAATTATAGTATCTTTTCTCAGTGCTCTAAAGGCATAATTCAGGCTTGTGGAAGTTCATCTAGACTTTGATGATGGTTGGTAAAGAATTTGCCTGCCAATGCAGGAGATGTGGGTTCAATACCCGGATCAGGAAGATCCCCTGGAGAAGGAAATGGCAACCACTCCAGTATTCCTGCCTGGAGAATTCCATGGACAGAGGAGTCTGGTGGGCTACACGCCACAGGGTCACAAAGGAGTTGGCCACAACTTAGCAACTAAACAACAACATACGAGTCAGAGACCTTTATGTCTTAAGATTGGTGATGGTCAGATAAGGGACAGAATAGAAAGTGACATCTAATAGTTCACATCACGGTGTAACCCTTTATAATTTTCAGAGTACCTTGGCTTTGTAGTCTCAGTCAGTTCAGTCGCTCAGTCGTGTCTGATTCTTTGCTACCCCATGGACTGCAGCACGCCAGGCTTCCCTGTCTATCACCAACTCCTGGAGCTTGCCCAAACTCATGTCCATCGAGTTGGTGATGCCATCCAACCATCTCTTCCTCTGTCGTCCCCTTCTCCTCCTGCCTTCAATCTTTCCCAGCGTCTCAGACCCTGTGAAATAGATGGGGATTATCTTCCCCATTTCCCAGACAAGGAAACCAAGGCTCAGAGGTGTTGACCCAGGGCACAGGGCTGATGAGCAGGTCCACTGTGGCTGTGTTGTCAGTGGCTTCTAGGAAGCTCAGCAGAAACATGGCAGGAAGTAATTCTAAACCCCAAAAGTTCAACAACTGAACTGCAGCCCCGAGGTGGCCAAAGTCCTTTCCCCATCAGCAGCTCCCAGCATCACTGAAAGTGTGTCTGGGATAGGGTATGTTTGACTTGCCTAAATTACATCTCACCCACCACCTTCTCTCTCAGAGCTGCCTGCTCTTGAATAATCCGGACAAAGGTGTGCCTGCCCCAGTAGCAGGCTAATTGCGACATGGTAATATTTGGCACACTCAGCACTTTCCACCTAGATGTTATCTCATTAACCTTCCCCAGGTCCCAGCAAGGCTTGTGCTGCGGGCCATGTTGCTGTAGTCTCCCCTGCTCTTGAGAAAAGAGTCCTCCTTTGTCCACCTCAATTCAGTCCTTCAGCTCTGCAGTTATTTTTCTGTGGTCATAGGCCTGAAACTGGGGTTTCCTTTGAAAGGAAATGAGTGGAGTACATGTGGCAAATGCTATCTGTATTTTGAGAACAGGTATTCGAAGTCTCTTATTACTATAAAGAGGCATTTTGCTTCTCTATAATGACTGAATAATAAGTGCTTTTTAAATGGCCCTTACTTAATTGTGAAGTAGATATTATTACCCCTCTTTTTATAGGAAACTGATATTCTTAGAGATTAGATACATTACTGGAAGACACACTGGTATTTGACAGGAGAGTAGAGTTTGTACCTAAGTCTGGGTGGCTTCAGAGTTGGACTATAAAGAAGGCGAGCGTCAAAGAATTGATGCTTTTGAATTGTGGTGCTGGAGAAGACTCTTCAGAGTCCCTTAGGCTGCAAGGATATCAAGCCAGTCAATCCTAAAGTAAATCAACCCCAAATATTCATCAGAGGGAATGATGCTGAAGCTGATGCTCCAATACTTTGGCCACCTGATGCAAAGAGCTAACTTATTGGAAAAGACTCTGATGCTGGGAAAGATTGAGGACAAAAGGAGAAGAGGACAGCAGAGGATGAGATGGTTAGAGAGCATCACTGACTCAACGCACTTGAATTTGAGTGAACTCCGAGAGATTGTAAAGGACGGGGAAGCCTGGTGAGCTGCAGACCATGGGGTCGCAAAGAGTCAGACAAGACTGAGCAACTGAACAGCAACGGGGTGACTTCAAAGCCAAGACATATATGCTGTTTCAGCATCCTGTGTAAGGGCTTGTTTGACCCCATAAGCAGAAAGGAAAAATTGAGGACTCAACACAATCTAATTGGCACTTACAGACTTTCCTCTATCCACTGCCAACGGCAGGGAGGGTGGGGGAGGGAAGGTCTAAAGGGAAAGGGACAGGACAGCTGCTTGCCACACAGTTCCTCCCAGCACCCAGATGGGTGCCTCATCTGAAGTCCGGAATTTCTTTCAAAACCCAGAGGCTGCTTCCAGGGCCCCCCGGGGCTGTCAGAGAGTGCGTGGCCCAGTGCAATGGAGAATCAGACAGGGCATGAAGGGATTCTCAAAAACAAGATGAAAGGAGAGAGGAGAGGAGTTAGAGAATCCTGAAAGGGAAGAGGAGAAGGGGGGCTGAGGGAGGACCTGCATTCCCCAGGGTGCCTGTCAGCCCACGTCGTTTCCATAAATGTCTCAGCAGAACCATGCTCGTATAATCGAAAGATCACTTGTTGATCTGTGAAAGAATGAGTTTCAATACACAGAATCTTTATTTTAAGATTTGTTCAACCAGATTTAGGAGGAAAAGAAATCCTCCCCACCCCTGCCTGAAGAAATGCCCCTGAAGCAATCTCAGTAAAATGGGGTGGTGATATGCACATTATCAAGTCAAAGCAGCAAGAAGCCTTTTAGAACTGATTTTACTATGCCTTTATTTACCTTAGCTTCTGGGGTTAATCTGAGTCTTGCTAATAATAGCCTTTATATAAAATTGGTTGTAAGGGGTGAAGTGGTTATTTCCCCAGGATAATTGTGATCCATGACAATTTCACAGTTAGTAGTCAACTTGCAATATCGTATGTTTGAGTAGTTCCTTTACCCCAGGCCTCGGACTCTGGAATGGGTGACCCTGGGCTGAGCTCCCTAACACCCAGCTGCCTGGTGACCTGCACACGGTGTGCTCTTCAGCGTGTTGACATGGTAGTAGGGACTGGCCAATCTAATACTCATCTTTACATCCTTCCATGGAAAAGTGGATTCAGATTAGGATCAGGCCTACTAATAGTAAACTTACTAATAAACCCAGAAATATAATTAGCCGCCTTCCCCAAAGCAACGTTTCTCATGCAATGTCCTCATTCAGGGCATGTGACTAATCAGAAATCTCTGATAAGTAGTGTGCATTCAACATAGCTTGTAAACTGGGTGTCACGTTGACATTTCGGCCTGATAGTGCTGAAACAGGTATTTCCAGCTTTGTCGAATCAAACTTACACCCTAATGGATACTTTTGGAGAATGACAGCTGATTCCTCATCTTCTTAAATTTCCGTAGCTTCTCTTCTCTACAGTAGCAATAAATGACAAACTTCAGGTAGTCATTTGGTTATCCTTGTTGCCTTAGGTAAGTGAAGGATAAACTGCTCAGAGACTCATGTTTTCCATTCTCGTCCTTCTCTAAAAGCGCAGACTCTCATCCTTTAGTGGCCTTTTAGTCTTTGTCAGGGTTTTATCATTCCTCAGGCAAATTCTCCCTTAAATGTAGCCAGAGTGTTTTCTGCTTTAATTCAATTTCCTCTTTGAATTAGGCCTTCAGAAGTCACAGGGAATAACTGTTTGATCCCATCTGTAAAATCCTCCATGAGCTTGAAAACAGTAGCCAGGTTTATCCGTGGGCTGCTCTACTATAAGATAAAAGCTGATTCCTTTTAACTTTCCATATTGACTCTATTTCCCCCAAAACAAGACTCCTAAATACCTTTTGGTTTCTCCCCACTTTTATTCAGCATGGCGATGTACTCAGGATGCCTTCAGGGGTTAGTTATATCTCACTGAAAGTCTGCAGGCAGGTGACTCCAGCATAACCATACAGTGGAGGATGTCTCTGCAGGGTTTAGCAGGTATGCGAGGATGTCTCCCTTGTGTTAGACCATGTCTGGAACAGTTCCAGATATCCCAAGCAATACAGCAATGACCAGTTAAAACAGGTGGTCTCCTCCCATGAGTCTTTCTCTATACTACAAGAAAAGTCTTGGACTTCCCTGGTGGCTCAGTGGATAAGAATCTATCTGCCAATGCAAGGGACACAGGTTCGATCCTTGGTCTGGGAAGATTCCACATGCTGTGGAGCAACTGAGCCCATGTGCCACAATGAGTGAGCCAGCACTCTGGAGCCCGTGAGCTGTAACTACTTAATCCCATGTGCCTAGAACCTGTGCCCACAGTAAGAGAAGTTACTGCAATAAGAAGCCCGAACACTGGGCTAGATAGTAGCTCCCTCTCTCCACAACTAGAGAAAGCCTGCATGCAGCAATGAAGACCAGCATAACCAAAAATAAAATTCATAAATAAGCAAAATAAAAATAAATAAATAAAGGGCTTACCTAGTTAGGTCAAGCCCAATCAGGGTAATCTCCCTTAAAAAAAGAAAGAAAGAAAAGAAAATGCTCTTCTCAAAGCTCACTAGATGTTCTTTTTTTGGTGGGGGGGCAAGATTTATTGTGATTGTGAACAGAGGAGGAAACAACTGCTTAATTAAACGTTAATTAAGGATATAAAGAGTAATAGAATAAGGATAGCTCAGTAGGAAAATTCAGTGAAGAAAAGAGGCTGAAATAAAGATAGCTCAGTGAGGAAATTCAGTGGAGAAAAGAGGCTGAATAATTCAGCCAGAAGGTGAGAGAAAGAACGACGTGGAGAGACCAAGTTTTGGTGAACAAGGCCCCTCACTAGATGTTCTGAGACTTCATCAGTGGGATTTGGGCCACAGGCCAGGGGAATGGGACCGCAAAGATTGATGGGACCAGTCACCATGATGCTCTCCCCCAGCCAGCAAAGAGGAGTCATTTCCTGAGCATGTAACTTTGTGGAGAGTGAAGCTTAAAATCAAAGTTTCTCCCACAAGGATAAAGGGGGAAGGGGCAGTGATGGCTGTTAGGTGGGCAATCAGCTGTGTTTGCCACAGGTGAACAAAAATGGGGAACAAACTATCCCCCATATTGTTCAACATACTAACAATAACACAACAAAACAAGTAATGACTTAGAACCCACCAAGCGCCAGGGACTGTGAGAGCTGGCAAGTTCAGAAAGATGAACACCACATGGTCCTTGGCTTGCAGAGCTGGGAATCAAATTGAGGAGGAGCCACATCCCATGTCATTTCAAAATTGTACAGTGAGTGATAGGAGAGTGCCATGAAGACTGTCCTGGAAGCACAGGGGAGAAACACTTCACTCAACCAAGGGGTGCGATTCCTGGGGAAGGCCAAGTGGACCAGCTATAAATGCTGAGAAATGAGTTGGGCTAAGAAAATGAGACGGAGGAGAAACTATGTGGCTCTTGATTTTCTAATCTTTGTATAATATTTTATGTTTTATTATTATGGCTCATCCAAAGTTGATGAAACAGAAAATCCTTTCAAGACTTGAGGGTGGTGTGCATTTCAAGGGTCATTTCTCATGAGTTCATTTGTTCATATTTTGTATCTGGATGAAATCCACTTTATGATTAGTGAATTCCATACTTATACAAGGGAGCCACTCATCCAGTGGGAAAATGTGTGAAGGAGTGAAAGTAAGTGCAGTTCTGATCATTATAACGTCCCTGGCTCTGACAATAGGCTTGTTTTTAAGTATTATAAGAAAACTTCAGTAATATGACTGAGGCAGAGTCAGTCAGAATGAGCAAGTCTATCACTTAGGTTGTTTTATTATTTTTATTTATGGGTATCTTAAGACAGAATAGCAAAGAGTTGCTTATGAGGAATGAGTATTAAATAGATAAGAATGATTTCCTTAGCATGTTCACTGTCTCCCGAAAAGTGCTCTTCAGATGGTGAGAGACACTGGAAAACAAGCTGTTCTTTCTTCCTATGTCTTTTTCTTTCTTTCTTTTTTTTTTTTTTTTTACAAGATTTACACTCTATTAGAAAAAAATTTTTAACATATGTAAACTTCAACTTGATCTCTGCTGAGTTTATGAATATAGAGAATTATGAAAATGTGAAGCATAATTGACTTTTAAAATCATAGATTCATCACTGGAGTTCTGTAGGCAAGTTTTCATACAAGAATCCTCCCATTATAAATCAATAAGAAAAAGATAAATATTTCAATAAACACCCAGGCAAAAGTCATGAACAGGCAGTTCAGGGCAACAAATCGTGTAAAATAAGCTTGTGTGCGTTAGTTGCTCAGTCATGTCCAACTCTTCGTGGCCCCATGGATTGTCGCTCTCCAGGTGACTCTGTCCATGGGATTCTTCAGGCAAGTATAATGGAGTGGGTTGCCATTCTCCAGGGGATCTTCCTGATCCAAGGATAGAATCTGCGTCTCCTGCATTGTAGGCAAATTCTTTATCATCTGAGCCACCAGGGAAGCCCCCTAAAATAGGGTTAGGTCCATAATAATCAAAGAAATAAGAGTTAGAGCAAAATGTTGTTGTTCAGTTGCTCAGTCATGTCTGCCTCTTTGCGACCCCATGGACTGCAGCACATCAGGCTTCCCTGTCCTTCACTATCTCCCAGAGTTTGCTCAAACTCATGTCCATTGAGTCAGTGATGCCATCCAACCATCACATCCTCTGTCATCCCCTCCTCCTCCTGCCTTCAATATTTCCCGGCATCAGAGTCTTTTCTAATGAGTTGACTCTTTGCATCAGGTGGCCAAAGAATTGGAGCTTCAGCTTCAGCATCAGTCCTTCCAATGAATATTCAGGGTTGATTTCCTTTAGCAAAATATCACCAATCAAATCAGTAACAGATTTTATAAAAAGATAAATCAATAAACAAAGTGAGCCAAATAAATAAATACAGTGCTAATGCCCAGGACTGATGAGAATGTAGAGAAATTAGCACAGATGTTATATTCTGTATGAGAAATGTATGTATGAGGATGTTTATTCCAGTGCTATCTTTTTTTTTTTCTTTTGTGGCTTAATGGTTAAGAATTTGCCTGCTACAATGCAGAAGATGTGGATTTGATCCCTGGGTGGGGAAGATCCCCTGGAGTAGGAAATGGCAACCTACTCCAGCATTCTTGCCTGGAAAATTCCATGGACAGCAGAGCCTGGCAGGCCACAGTCCATGGGGTCACAAAGAGTCAGACAAGACTGAGTGACTGAGCTCTGGGAATGATGGACAGGGAAGCCTGGCATGCTACAGTCCATGGGATCGCAAAGAATTGGACACGACTGAGTGACTGAACTGAAGTGAACTGAGCGACTAAGCACATATGCACAATTAGTTAAAATCCATGTACATTTTTTAGTACAAAATTTTTAAACATCCATTAACATAAATGTAGAAAACAAACAAGGCTGCCAGGGACTGGGGGGTATAAATTGGGAGATTGGGATTGACATATATACCCTACTATATATAAAATAGATAACTAATAAGAACCTACTCTATAGCACAGGTAATTCCATTCAATACTAAGTAATGGTGTATATGAGAAAAGAATCTAATAAAGAGTGCATATATGTATAACTGATTCACTTTGCTGTATATCTGAAAATAACACATCATAAATTAAATTCCAATAAAAATTTCAAATGTTCATTAATAGAGAAATGATTAATTTAATAATAGTATAGTTATGAAATGGAATATGACATATCTGTTAAAAAGAATGAGGCATATCTGTATATACCTCAAGATTCTTTAAAATCTCAAGATACATTACATAAACAAAGCAAGGTGCAGACAAAATAAAAGTTTTCTGTATGTACATATGTGGAAATAGTAGTAATTATATTTTCCAGAAGGATATATGGGAAACTGTGACAGCAATTATAGAGATTATCTTTGTGGAAAAGGACTAGGGATAAGGAGTGGAAGACTTTTACTTTTCACTTTATAGCTTTCTGTATGGTTGCAAGAATTGCTTTATTTTAAAACATGAAATATGATTTTTTTTTAAAAAGAATAGGTTGTATCTTCATGGTTTGACATGGAAAAACATGGACAATATAAGAGGAAAAAGAGCAGGCACAGAGGATCAGAGTGGGATGACTCTGTTAATGATTTTACTTACAGATGTAGACCTATAGAGTACTTGTGTTAAAAATATGGGGAAAAAATTGGAAGGAAATACCCTGAACTATTGTCATTGTGGCCATCTCTAGCAGAGTGGAGAAGTGGTAAGATTGCAGACAACTTTGCTTTCTCTGTACTGTTTAATTTTCTACAAGGCTGGTAAAGGAAAAATATGAATTTTTCCAACTGGGAGGAAAAGGTAAAAAAAGAAAGGATATCCAGTCGTCCCCCTCCCTTTTAAATGAGGTGCTCCTATCTGCTCTATGCAAAAACAAGGATTTGGCTGTGTCTCTCACCTGGCTGTTCTAAGCTTACTCTCAGTTATTTCCCTTTTAAATCCCACCTGCTAGGGAAGACTTTGCAGTAGGTAAGACTCTTTCCTCTGCTCCAACTTATCTTCCCAAGTCTTACTTAACTAGAAAAACTGGAAGATAAAAATAAAAAACATTTTAGCAAGACGCTGAAAACTAGCCCAGCCCATACATAAAATCAGCATATTTAGTGACCCACCAGTTTGTGTGAGGAGCTAGTAGCCAGCTCAGGTGCCCCCCTGAGAGCACCTGGGGGCATTCCCTCACAGTTTGAACTTCGTTGTTTTCCTTACCCACTCATCCTGTCTGTTGCCCTAACTTGGGAGGTTGACATGACAAACTGGCGGGGCAGGAGTGCTATGGAAATAAAAGGTGATTAACCACATTGATGTATAAGCCCTGGAGGATAAGACTTGTATCATGGGTTTGCGATGATTATTGGCTAGAAAATTAGGAGAACCCAAAATGTTCATTAACCCAAATGTGCTCGGATTTTATTAAGAAAATACTATCACCACTCTAACTCCTAACAATTGAGTTTTTCAGTTACTTTTCATCTCAGAATCTTGAAACGCTTAAATATCACTTTCAGCCTATACCGCAATGATATAAATGGGTGTGAATTGCTATTGGGCAACCAATGATACTTATGTTGACATATCTTCCAGCACCTCCCACCCTGCATCACTAATGAGGTTTGTGTTACTGGTGAGAGCTGCTGTTGCAATGAGGAGAAGCAGCACAGATGTGTCCCAGGGTTGGAGAAGAGCTTAGAAAAGAGAAATCTGAGATTCCCACTTCATTCAGGGAAACTGGAAGAGGAAAGTGAACAGGTTCACACAAGGGGAAGTGGCCAAGCAGAAGTTTCTAATGCCAAGGCCACTATTGAACCTACCCAGCTGCACTATGCCATTTGTTTGAATCTAATTATCACTCTAGTTACAGAACATTCCATATGGTAACCCACAAAATAAGAGAGACTAGTCTTTCTTGTATGTTGGGAAAATATTTAAACAACAAATTTGACTACTGATATTGGCTGAATCGTATCCCGCCAAATAGATACACTGCAGTCCTAACCCTCAAACCTCAGAATGTGAGCTAATTTGCAAATAGGATCTTTGTAGATTTCATCAAGTTAGAACGAAGCTACTGGGTCCTAATCTGGTAGGACTGGTGTCCTTATAAAATGGGGAAATTTGGATACAGAAAGGAAGAAGATATAGTCACAGGAAAAATACCTTGAGGAGACAGAGGACTCCTCATCTATAAGCCAAGGAACGCCTGAGGCCACCATGAAGCTAGGAGAGGCCTGAAATAACTCCTTCTTTAGCACCCTGCCTGGTAGCTCAGACAGTAAAGAGTCTGCCTGCAGTGTGGGAGACCCAGGTTCAATCCCTGTAAGCTACCATCCATGGACTCACAGAGTCAGACATGACTAAGAGACTTCACTAGCACCCTCAGAGGGAGCTTGAGCCTGCCAAAGGGTTGATTTTTGCATTTTTGGCCTCCAGAACTGTGAGACAAAAAGTTTCTATTTATTAAATAGACACCCACTCAGTTTCTTACAGCCACCCCAAGAAACTAATGCATTCAGCATTAGTCACATGTCCTTAACAATGGTCAGAGACTGGAATAAGAGTGAAACCTCAGCCTATTCTAGCGTGGGATGTTTGTGTGACAAAATGAGTAAGAGGACTTCATGGTTTCTCTATTGCGGTGGTGGGTTTTTCTGGGCAACACTTGGCCTGGAGGTAGTTCTCTTCCTGTGGAATGCAGAGAGCCAGGAAACCCCTCCCTCTGCAGTGGGGCAGGGAGGGGAGGTCCAGAGCGCAGCCCAGGCTGACCTGGAGCGCAAGTGCAGGCTCTGGCTGCTGCTTGACTCCATGGAGCGGCCAACACTGTGCATCCAGCTGCTCAAATGGAGGCAAGACAGTGGCATGGCTCCTCAGTGGGGGTGAAAGCCTCGAGCCCAGGCCGTGGTACTTCTAATGCCAACCATGGAGCCTGGAATCGCGGGCGTGAGGGGCCACAAGCAAAACAGAACATCTCAAACATATCAGGAACTGAACCCTATTTGGCCAAGGAGTTTTGTTGTTGTTTTTGCTTTATTTTTGTTACTTCTTTCTTTTTATTTTAAAACTTCCTTGGGGAAATTAGCATTAAAATCGGAACACAGTGCATAATTTTTGTATGTATACTTGTCCAAATGTAATTTATTCTTAATTTTGTGTGTGTCATTCTATTATTTGATTCAGTTCTCAGCTCATCCTTGTGTGATCGTTTCCAAGCCAGGGGGAGAAAAAAAAATCCTCAGTTGTTAAAGGGAGGCCCCTGATTCAAGAGATCCCCACATGATGGCAGCCCGGAGTGAATAGCATTCCCGCCCCTGGTCCTGAAACTGTGTCACAGGAAGGACTCCTGGCTGCCTGGGGACGCGCCCCTCTGCTCAGACCAACCTCATCAGGGCAGAGTTAGACACAGGCCACAGCCCTGAGCCTTTGTTTTCATTTGTCCTAAGACCCGTAGGCTTCTCTCTTTTGTCTCAAGAGCGGACCAGGGTAGGAGGGGTGCCAGGACTGACCTCAGAGAAGATCCTAGCAAACCATGTCACAAACTTACGGTGTTTTCCCCTATATACTTCAGCTTGAGAGAGACTTTTTTTGTCAAAATAGAAGACAGGGGTAAAGTGCAGGTTTGTTGTTGTTTTGAAGAATTTGAACAGCAAGGTGTTTTCCCTGGGACTCAGTTTCAAAATCAACACATGGACACTGCCTGAACAAGGAAAAACGGAGTCAGCTCTGTCACCATATTCATCCTCGGCTGGGCTCCCAAGGTGCCCACCACCCCAGACTGCACAGTGCCCTTGGGTTGTCACCCCAGGTGGTGGGACAGGAAGGAAGAAAGGTCACGTTGTTTGTGCAGTTGGTTGTCTTATTGCTGCTGGGCTGGTAAAATTGTTTTTCCGAGAGCTTCTTGTTCATTTGGCTTTTAAATACATATTATGCTTCTCCTTTTTCTTTTTTTTTTTTCCTGAGGGCTGGGAGAGAAGCAAACTTTCCACAGTGTTAACTGTCACGGATTTTTCCTCTGCTGTACAATTGGGTGGCAGCGAGGCAGTGCTAAGAGGCGTGATTTATTTATAAACATATCTGGAAATATTTTTAAAATAAAAAATGCCAAGGGTGGGGCTGGGTCAGAGCCAAGTCATGAAAAGTGAGATGTTTATCCTGGAGGTGGGCATGAGCACCCTCCCACAGGTAGTTTTAAAGTAATTTGGGGTCAAGTGGAAACATTCTGGTTATACTTACTTCAGTTTTAGATGCAGAAATATAGATTCTAGCTCGCTGGAAAGCTGATCTGAGTAATTCTATGCTTTGAAGACAATCTTGTTTTGTAGAGTTTCTGAGACAAATGCTGACCAGACGGTATGGTATTTAAAGAACAGCTTTGTAGCCTCCACAGCCCCAAATCCTTACCTTTTTCCCTGCTTCCTTCCCGTTAAGCTGCCCCATCCCGCCTGGGACACAGGCGGACAGTGGCGGAGACAGAGACAGGCCAGGGAGCAACAGAGGATGGGGAAGTCGTTAACAGGACCAGACACGCCCTTCCCAGGTCAGGCGGCCACCTTTCTATTCTCTTTCTACTCTATTCTTTCTATTCCATTCTAGTCGGGAGTGTTTCTTCAACTGCCTTAAGCAGGGGGCTGGGAGAGGATGTTTGGTCAAAGGGCACCGAGATGGGAACAGGAGAATCCAGGAGAGGAAATAAGGGGCCAGAGATAAAGAAATAAGAGCCAGGAGGAGAGAAATAAATAGAAACAAAGATGATGAATAATACCAGGTACAGAACAGACAGGGTGCAAAATGAAAAAGGAGCGAGACATGCAGATTGTCCTGCAGAAAGAAACAAGTCAAAAATAGAAAAATGTGAGAAACCTAAAGTAAACAAACTTAGAAGCCCATACAGGAAAGGAAAGAAGCAAATGGAGGTAAGAAATAGAACCCCAAACAGGAAGGACGTCTGAATGAGAAATGCGATGGAGGGAGAGAACAGAGAAGCCTTTGTGGTGTGTTTGTAGATTAGGAAAGACGACAGAACAGACGGAATCCAGGAGTGTTTATTCTTCGCACCTGGCAAACAAAAAAATTCATTATTTTTTAATCATAGAAGAAATATCTCTAAGAGCACTGGGCTTTTCATGCTATTGGCCTGTCTCTCACTCATCTTAATCCCTTAGGGCTCTTTTAAAAGCGTAAGGAAACCCAGCATGAGGGAAAGCACGTTTCCACCCAGATGACTTTTTATATAAAGTTTATTTTAGAGAGATAAGTCCTCATAGTCCTTAGAGTTCAAGCTGGGTTACCTGTCCCCGGTGGTGAATGATCACGAGCTTTTTAGTCCCTATAAATCCCAAAATAAATGACAAAAATATTCGGCCCCTTAAAAATACGGGTAAAAAATGAAATAATTATGTGCATGACTCTCATTTCAGAAGGCCGCCTTACCATTAATAAGTTAGAAGTTGCCTTGTAAGTTTAAATAATTTAACAAATGGAGTAATAAAAAAATGTAAGTAAAGCATAAACCAATAAACACAACACATACCCAGGAGAAGTAAAGATTAGTTATTTCATTACTGCAAATGGCTGCTACTAACATTATGATAAATTACCAAAAAGATGCCTCTCTACCCCCTTCTATAATTTCAGGTTATTAATTTTATTCACATACAAGTAATTCTTTCCTTGTATGCCTCTCTTGCCCTGTTTCTCTAATGAGGAAACTGAAAAAAAAAAATGCAGTACATAAAATGCACAAATTGGCACTGAAGCAAACGAAAAAATATATCAGAAACAAATAACACCATCAGCTTTTAACCCCATAATAAGCTCTTATTTATTTAGACCCTATTAATTTGGAATTTATAATAACTTGATTGGGGTCTGGGCAGAAATTTTCCTTCCTTCAGCAAACGCTGCTTTGCTCAATAGTGCGGAAGAGTGATATAAATGAGACTACAAAGGGAAGGTTTGAAATACATCTTGGAGCACTTCAGGCAATCTCTTATATATGAAGAATTAATATAAGAATACATATCATTCTTATCTGATAATTATCTGATAAATCAGAAGGAATTTGTTAGGTCACCCGGCAGACTAGGGAGGTATGAGTTTATCACTAAGTAACTCTTTGACCATAGGCTAGGCATTTAACTTTTCCAGCCTTTACTCTTCTTACCTGTAAAATTGGGTTGCTAATACTAACTCTGCCTAGTTGGAGGGGTTGTTATGAGCGTGAAATAGGAGAATGTGTGGGAATTCATTTTAAAATCCATAAGGTATTAGGAAAATCTGTTTTATTTCAAATGAATTTAAAATTCATACTTTTTACTAATTCAATCTGACCTTCTCTCCATTAGTTTATACCAGTAAGGTTTTCTCTTTACACAGCTTCAATGAAATGAAATTCCCTAATGAACTGGGTGTGTGTGTGGGGGTGTGTGCGTGTGTGTGTACAGAGTTCTGTACAATTTTTTATTTTTACACACAGACAACTCATATTGCCTTTGGTGAAATGTATGTTGTAAAGTATTAAAATACTATTTCCTCAGTTCTAAGACACCTGCTTTTTCACATTTGAATGTTTTGGAAATCGGAATGAGCTTTACAATCATTGTCAAAATAAACATGTCAACTGCCAGGTAGAGGAGTTGCTAAGAGGAATTGTCATTTGCTTGTAATGGATCAATTCAACCAAATCTTTCAGAATAAAGAATTTTCAGAGCTAAGAGATGTTGGTGTTTACACTTCACTCAGATGCAAAACATCTGTCTGTCAAGCTCTTTCAAGACAATCTGTTGCTCTTCCTATAAGATGTAATCAATTAAAGAAAAAAATGTAAGATTCTAAATCAGGGGTGCTACAGAGGTCAAACTCACAGGCACTTTTATGAAAATATCACCTCTGCTTAGCAACAACCACCAGTGTTCTAGTGAATTGTAATCTTTGGAATATGAGTGAAGATGGTAAGTAATTATATAAATAAAATGGATGCTATTTGTTGGTAAAAAATTGTGTATATGAATATTGCATTTTTTTTCTCTCTTAGAATAAAACCTATCTTTTAATTAGACAAATTAATCTCTTTTATTTTGCTTGTCAGATTGAGCAGAGAAAGCTTTTAGGTTTTTAAAGCATCTAAAACATCATTAAATATAATTAAATTTATATTAATTCTTAAGATGTATGCACTTTATTGTATGCATGTTATACTTCAGTAAAACACTGAAAAATTATACCTATATGACCATGTGCATTTAGCTTGAATAAAGATTTATCAAAATATAACCAGTTACAGCTTTCAAACTAGTTTATCCAACTGCTTATACAACACACCTTCTCAGCTAAGTCCTAGGCACTCTACACATATTACTTAATAAGAGCATTTATTAGGGCTTCCCAGGTGGCACTAGTGGTAAAGAATCCACCTGCCAATGCAGGACATGTAAGAGACACAGGTTCAATACCTGGGTCAAGAAGATCCCCTGGAGGAGGGCATGGCAACCCACTCCAATATTCTTGCCTGGAGAAGCCCATGGACAGAGGAGCCTGGCTGGCTACAGTCCATAGGGTCAAAGAGCCAGATAACAGCTGAAGCAACATAGCACTCACACAGCATTTATTAAGCATTTACTGTGTGCCAGCTATTTGCAAAGGATGTACCAACAATCTCGTTGAATCTTTAAAAGAACTTACAAGGTGGGTGTTATTGTTTCTACAATGAGGAAACTCTTATTTAAGGCATGTATAAGTTAGTTAGGACCACAAAGAAGGCTGAGCGCCGAAGAATTGATGCTTTTGAATTGTGGTTCTGGAAAAGATTCTTGAGAGTCCCTTGGACTGCAAGGAGATCAAACCAGTCAATCCTAAAGGAAATCAATCCTGAATATTCATTGGAAGGAATGTTGCTGAAGCTGAAGCTCCAATACCTTGGCCACTGGATACGAAAGACCGACTCATTGGAAAAGGCACTGATGCTGGGAAAGATTGAAGGCGAAAGGAGAAGCGGGTAGCAGAGGATGAAATGGTTAGATAGCATTACTGATGCAATAGACATGAATTTGAGCAAACTCCAGGAGATAGTAGAGGACAGAGGAGCCTGGACTGCTGCAGTCCGTGGGGTTGCAAAGAATCGGACACAACTTAGTGACTAAACAACAACAGTGAGTTAGTTATTTACATGAGGTCACAGTGCTGGAAAGTAGGAAAAAATGCAAATCCAAGCAGTTTGGCCCCTAAGGTTTTCATTTATGAACCTCTTTACAGTCATCCTCAAAAATACACACAGTAGATTCTGTTGTCTTTATTTCACAGATGAGCACCCTAAAACTCAGAGAGGTTAAGTAGCCTGACTGTAACACACAGCCTGTAAAGGGGAGAGCCAGAACTCATACATGGGCCTGTCTCCCAAGACCTTGCTGGCTCCTCTGTGACAGTATAATGCCTTTCTTAGGGAGGAGCTGTTCTTTAGACATGGTTTTCTTAACATCACAGTACAGGATAGCCTAAGAGTGAGAGGTAATAGAGATGGGGGTGGGGTGGGGGGAGAAGAGACTAGAGTTGAGGGAGCAGCTCTCAGCCCTTCAAGAGAGTTGCCATAGATCTCTAATCCCGGCGCTGCAGATATTGGAGTTTTCCTCTTGAAGTCACCTTGTCTGGTTGCTCTGATGGTGGATGCAGTCAGCAATGAAATTCAGTTCACATTCATTGGGATATTATGCCACAGATTTTCTCTAACTTAGACATGTGTTTTCCTCTCTCACTATCTCTTTCCTAGCTTGCCCCCTAGACATCTATCCTCCTTAAGAGAAGAAACAAAATATGCAAAGAATCCTGGACTTTAGGAAGTGTATTCCTCAAAACATAGGAGCCTCCTGTGGGCTGTCTCTGTTATCTTGCTCAGAGGGACCGGCAGGAGTTGCCAAGCTGTGCCCCTTGATACCAACCTGGAAGGTCAGGTCTATTTTAGCTTCTACTCTGACTTGCTTTTCGTAAATTAGTACCAGCCCTTTCAGATTCCAACCATACCAAATTTAAAAAATGCTAGTTTGGACAATAATTTATTTGGGGCCATTTCAATTGGCTGTACTTCACTAGGAACAAAAAATTACGACTGGGTCACCTTCCCTGCCATTGGGAAAAAGCTTCATTTCTCCCTACCCTAAAGATACAATAATGAACTAGAAATTCACTGGGTACAGAGCATTGAAAATCAAACTGCTCTGTTTGCATTTTTAGCATTTGAGAAGCCATGTTCTACTTGCAGCTTGAGAAATTTCGAAGAAATTATCTAAACATTGGGTTCTAGAGATGAAGAGGAAACAGATATTGGAACAATTTTACAAAATTGCAGGTCTTTTGGAGGAGTTAATGGACTGCAGTAGTTTTTACCCATAGGAACATGTACTCATTGATGTGTGTGGTTCACTCTTTATCAATGTCCCTGGTAATAGTGTGTGTTGTAAAGAAAGGTAGTACACTTTCTGATCAACATTGACCTAAACAATAAAAGTTAAAACTTAAAAAAAATTTTCAATGAGGCCTTTCATTAGAAACTTTTATGACATAAAAGTTAAAAAAAAAAAAGACTTCCCCAGTCCATGTGTTTTGAATGTTGGCCTTTTAAACAGTGGGTTAAGGCTGCGTCATTATTTTCTTTGTGTTCAATTTCCTTTTCACCTGTTACACAGCTACTTGTTTAGCACCTTTGGCCGTCAAGAGGATTGAAATAGAAAACAATATATGTCTCAGGATTCTAGATATGGGTCTGTACCCCAGCACCTGTTAACTCAAAGTCAAAGCTCCACCAATGCTAGGATTCTGAGCTGAAATTTCCACTCACAGAGAAGGGGTTGGGTAGGAAGTATGGACAAAAAATTATTATTTTTTAAAATTTTATTGAATTGTAGTTGATTTACAATGTTGTGTTAATTTCTCTGGTACAGCAAAGTGATTTAGTTTTACCCCAAAATACAGTCTTTTCCATTTCAGTTTATCACAGGATATGAAATATAGTTCCCTGTGCTCTACAGTAGGACTTTGTTGTTTATCCATCCTACAGATAATGATGTGCATCCCAATCCTTCCCTCCCTTTCCCCTGGCAACCGCGTCTGTTCTCTACACCTGTGAGTCTGTTTCTGTTCTGTAAATGTGTTCGTTTGTGTCGTATTTTGGATATCACGTATAAGTGATATCATATAGCATTTGTCTTTCTCTTTCTGACTTACTTTGCTTAGTATGATAATGACTAATTGCATTCATGTTGCTGCAAATGGCATTATTTCATTCTTTTTTATGACAGAGTGCTATTCCATTGTATATATGTACCACATCTTCTTTATCCATTCATCTGTCAATGGACTTTTAGGTTATTTATATGTCTTGGCTACTGTAAATAGTGCTGCCATGAACATAGGGGTGCATGCATTTTTTCAAATTATTGTTTTGGCTAGATACATGCCCAAGAATGGGATTGCTGGATCACATGGCAACTCTATTTTTAATTTTCTAAGGAACCTCCATACTGTTCTCCAGAGCAGCTGCACCAATTTACACTCATATCAACAGTGTTTGGAGTTTTTTTTTCCTTTTTTGCACACACTCTCCAGCATTTATTATTTGTAGACTTTTTAATGATGACCATTCTGACTGGTGGTAGTACTTCATTGTAGTTTTAATTTGCATTTCTCTAATAATTAATGTACATTTTTTCTTGTGTCTACGGTCATTTTTATATCTTCTTTGTTGAAATGTCTATTCAGGTCTTCTGCTCATTTTTTGATTAGGTTGTTAGTTGTTTTTTTTTTTTTAATTGATCTGTTGTTTGTTTATTTTGGAAATGAAGCCATTGCTGGTCAGATCATTTGCAAATATTTTCTCCCATCCCATAGGTTGACTTTTTGTTTTGTTTATGGTCTTTAAGAAATCATTTTTAATTAAAGAAGTGAAATCTAAAAGCAACAGTTGTTTAGCTGAAAAATGCTAGACTGCCCAGTGCATTTGAATATTGGGAGTTGTAATGTGAATGCCCCTTTTCATAACTATTTCAGTAGTTGAAGCAATCATTCACCCCCTGCAAGACCTTCATCTGGTCACTAGACAGAGAGGCTTAGCTATACTCTGGTATAAAGCTCCTGCTTAATAAGGCGGGTCTGTTTTTGAAAACCTATGAGGGGTTTAAGTATTCTGGGGCAGAATTCCTAGGCAGGCCTCTTTTTTTAGGAAAAGAGGAATCTACAGAGCATTGAGAAACATGAAATGCTTGCCTGTCACTCAGGGCCTCCCTGGCTACTGCCGTGTTGATGGGACAAGGTTGCACGTGGCAGTCTAACGCTGGGTGTCCCACATTTAGACAGAGCCAAGCTCAAATGCCTGCAATGCCATTCACCAGTCCTGTGATTTAGGGAAAGTTATTCAACTGCCCTAAGCCTCACTTTTGTCATCTATAAAATGGAGATAACAATGCTTACAACCTTACAGAGCTGTCCTAAGGGCCAAATATATGTACAGCCTTTTAGCACCTGGCATATCACATACGCTAATAAAGGATTAAAATGTGTTTCTATCCTTTCATTACTTCGGTCATTTTTAACTGTATGGTTCTTACGTGTGATAAGAGAGTTTACAAAACAATTCACACCACTTGGAAGTTTCAGGGGTGGCAGGAAGCTCCAAGTTCTGCCCTGGGAAACGGTACTTTCTTAGCTTCCTGTTAAGGAGTTGAGGAGTTAGAGTGGCCTCTTATACCCTCCGGGCCCTGAACCTCTGTGGGGCTTTTGCACCCGTGTGCAAAAGGGTGGGAGGAGCCGGCTATCTACAGAGGACGGGGGAGCCCAGCCTCACCCTCATCCTCAGTGTCCTCAGCCTCCTGCCCTCAGGGCCTAGGATGGTGTATGGTCAAGGAGCGTGGCTGGCAGCCAGCTGGGGGCATCAAGATGAGTCCAGGAGACCAGCATCTACCAGAGCTGGCATGGTTCATGGTTGGCTCATTCCGAGTCTACAAAGACACACCCTGTGGATCGAGTACAGGAAACTGGTGCCCAGAGTAAACGTCAAGGCCCAGCAAGGAGCCCCCAGGTCCCTTCCCAGGCTGACTCGGGGATTCAAATAGCTTCTTCCCCTCCCTCCCACTCACAGGCCAACAATGGAACTCAAAGAATGAAGGCCTTCCTTCCTTCCTTCTTGGACTACAGGCCTGTTGGTCAGCAACGGCCTCAGGGAATTGTAATCCTTCTGTAGAAAGAAATCACAAGCCAGGGCTGCAAACAGGCAGTTCAGTGAAAACCTATCCAAATCAAGGAGTGCCTGCAGAGCTCTGTGTTTAGCTGGGCTGCAGAGAAGGAGGAGCCTGGCTGCTGCCCTGAACAGAGCCCTCTTGCTCACATTACTCTCTTCTGTGGAGCCTACTATAAACCTTCTCCATTCTTAAAGATCTGTAGGAAAAAGACCAACAATTCAATGGAAAAATAGGCAAGGGCATTGTATTACAGTTCTCCAGAGAAACAGATATACAGAAAGAGATTTATTCTGCAGAATTGACTCACGTGATATGGAGATAGGAGTTCCTATCTGCACCCAGGAAAGCCCACAGTGTAATTCAGTCCAAATCTGAAGGCCTGAGAATCAAGGGAACTGAAGATGTAAAGCTCAGCATTCAGAAAACTAAGATTGTGGCTTCTGGTCCCATCACTTCATGGCAAATAGATGGGGAAACAGTGGCTGACTTTATATTTTTGGGCCCCCAAATCACTGAAGATGGTGACTGCAGCCATGAAATTAAAAGACACTTACTCCTTGGAAGGAAAGTTATAACCAACCTAGACAATATATTAAAAAGCAGAGACATTACTTAGTCAACAAAGGTTCGTCTAGTCAAGGCTATGGTTTTTCCAGTAGTCACGTATGGATGTAAGAGTTGGACTATAAATAAAGCTGAGTGCCAAAGAATTGATGCTTTTGAACTGTGGTGTTGGAGAAGACTCTTGAGAGACCCTTGGACAGCAAGAAGATCCAACCAGTCCATCCTAAATGAGATCAGTCCTGAGTGTTCATTGAAAGGACTGATGCTGAAGCTGAAACTCCAATATTTTGAGCACCTGATGTGAAGAGCTGACTCATTTGAAAAGACCCTGATGCTGGGAAAGATTGAGGGCAGGAGGAGAAGGGGATGACAGAGGATGAGATTGTTGGATGGCATCACCGACTCAATGGACATGAGTTGGGTAAACTCTGGGAGTTGCTGATGGACAGGGAGGCCTGGCATGCTGCAGTGCATGGGGTCGCAAAGAGTTGGACATGACTGAGCAACTGAACTGAACTGAACTGAAGATGTAAATCTCGGCTCCAGAGCAGGAAAAGATGAGATGAGATATCTCAAGTCAGACAATGAGGCAAGAGAAAAAGATGAATTCTTCTTTCCTCATGTTCTATTCAGGCCTTCAATGGATTAGGTGAGGCCCACCTACACTGGGGAGATTGATCTACTTTATCACAGACTCAAATGCTAACCTCATCCGGAAACACCCTCACAGACAGCCAGAAGTGATGTTTAATCTGGGTACCTCAAGGCCACTCAGGTTCACCTGTAACTCTTTAGCGGGCAATTCTGTCCCTATACATGTTTCCTACTGTGAGCCAAGAAGGATGTACAGGAACTGATTAAAGAAAGTATGTTTCATAATAGGGTGGGTTTATTTGTGCTGAGATGTGGAACCATCTTTAAGATACAATATTCAGTGAAAAAGTGTGGCTTAGAACAGGGCATGGAATATCTCTGAGAGGAGGTTCAAGAGACAGGCCACTAGGGTTGCCTGCAGAAAGAAGGGGTGGAGGGCTGGGCTGCTGGGGTCCAGTACGGATATACGTTTCACTGTATGCGCTTGGGTTCTTTCAAAATCATGGCATGTGCTTATTTTCTAATTTTAAAAATATTTGTTTTTATTTTTTTAAAGGAAAACTTCCATTCTCTTCTACCCTTATGTCCTGCAAACGTCCCTCTCATGCTTAACAGATTATCTTGCCCTCGGCTAACAAAAATAAAAACCTCGGTGAGAGCATCTTCAAACTTCTTCAATTTTCTTTTCCTTTCCCAGTCTCTGGATACCCTCCCCAGCCTCCCCCAAGACCAAGCCTCTTTTAAAAAAATTTTTTTTAAAAAGATGTATTTATTTTTTGACTGTAGGGGGTCTTAGTCGCTGCATGGAACCACGTTGTGGTGAGTCGGGGCTACCCTTCACTGCGGCGTGGGCTTCTCATTGCCGTGGCTCCTCTTGTGGAGCACAGGCTCAGGGGCATGTGGGCTTCAGTAGCTGCAGCGCTTGAGCTCAGTAGTTGTGGCGCATGGGCTTAGTTGTTCGTGACGTATGGAATCTTCCTGGACCAGAGATCGAACTGATATCCAATGCATTACAAGGCAGATTCTTAGCCACTGGACCATGAGGGAAGTCCAGGGCCAAACAAACTTCTTTATGCTGAACCCTCAGCCCCTCTCTCCACCCCATTTTTATCATTGATGTTTACATTCACCAGAGTCCCCTAAATCTTAAACCACCACCAAGCAGCTACCCTGTCCCCTCTTTTCCCTTCTATGATTAAACTTCTTTTTTTTGTTGTTATTCTGCTTTTATGTATTTATTTTAAAATTTTTATTTTGTATTGGGGTACAGCACTATTACAATAGCACTCCACCTTTATAATGGGTTTCTGCTACCCTGAGGATAAATTCCAAGTTCCTTAACATGGTTATAAGACCCCTCATGACCATTCACTGGGTCTCATTCCCCAGCACCCCCATGAATTCTCAGATACCCTACTCAACTTATTGTAGGTTTTTAATACCCTGTTGCTGCTCGTTCTAAGTCTTTTGACTATGTTGCTCCTTCTTACTGGAGGTCTCTTCTCGTCTCCTTGATAATGCCGACCTATCCTTCAGGTCTCAGCCTAAAGCTTTCTTCCTCCGGAAACTCTGTAATGTCACTGTTTCTTTAGTTCTGATTCCTCCACAAGACTGAAATTTAAGATGGAGTTTATGCCCACCTGGAGCATCACTCTACCTCCTACCACAGTCTCTGGCACATAGTACATGCCAAATAATCATTGTACAAATTAATGAAGGCATGATCAGCCCCCATTTCACACCGCATTTTAACAAGGAAAAGTAAATGGAGTCTTGCTGCTTTTGCAGAATCATTAGGGTAAAGCGTCTGCCTACAATGTGGGAGACCGGGGTTTGGTCCCTATGTTGGGAAGATCCCCTGGAGAAGGAAATGGCACCCCACTCCAGTATTCTTGCCTGGAAAATCCCATGGACGAAGGAGCCTGGTTGGCTACTGTCCGTGGGGTCACAAAGAGTCGGACACGACTGAGCGAATTCACTATAGCTTAGCCACAGGTGACCTACAGAGTTAGAATTACAATTTTGACTCATTTTTAGAACTGTCCCTTTAGCGATATATTTTAGAAATTTAAAGAAATTTTGCAATAGTACATGCCTTCATCTTCCTTTTTCACACTGTGTGTATGAGAGAGAGAACAACTTTGCCAAATTGGTCTTTGCAGTCCAGTGGTTTGAACCAGAAATCTGTGAAAAGATTGTTCTTTAGGAAATTTTCCAAAAATTATCTGGAGGCAAGACTCAAGTAACCGTGTATTTTAAAATGTACTTTCCTGGCTGCTGTAGAAAAGTGCAGTTTTTATCGTCTAAGAAATTTTAACATGTAGATACCTAAAGTGCATTGTTGGAATAAAGTGATATGTATTAATACATTCCAAGGCTCAGGGCTGACCAGTGTCAGAATTAAGAATATCAGTTGTTGGCCGAAGACAAAGTATTTGGAAACTAGAAAACATAGCTATTTTTTTCTTTTATTCTGAGAAACAGGGGATAAAATCAATGAGCATATGAATCCAGGTAATCTTCAGACAGAATTTCTAGGAATACAGTCAGAGTGAAAGTAAAATTTTTAGAAACTAAAAGAATTAAACATCAAGTTGAATAAATAAATAAAGCAGGAAGAGAAATGGCAAAGGTCTAGTTTTTAAAAGAGAACTAAAGTCGTTAGTTCTTAGCAGAACACATGGAATTCCCAGTAAGAGGAAGAGAAAGCAAGAAAATATAATGAGCGCTCACAGTGAAGTATCAAAGCTGTTTTCTCTCCCTTAGATCCAGAGCTGTAAAGAACTACCTTCAACCAAATCATGCTTACCACTTCAAGCCTGGCCCCTCACCGGCTCTCTAGACCCACAGCTGCATCCCCTCCCACCTTCTGACCCGCACAGACCTTCCTTTGGAACCCCAGTCCATATGCTGGTCTGAGTCTTGTCAATTCTTACCACTTAATAGCTCCAAGGTCTGTCCACAGCCACTAGCCTGGTGCAAACCCACCTGCTCTGACTCCTGCATGGCCTACAGTCAGGAACAAGCCTCTGTGCTGTAGACACCACGGAGCGGGCTCTACGGATGGACTGCCTGGGTCATAGCCTGGCTTCAGCACTTACTGCTAACCAACACTGGTCTAGTTATTCCATGTCTCCACCTCTGCTTCTGTGAAAAGAGGGGATGCTAGCCTCTGGCCCATAGGTCTGTATGAGGATTAGATGAGATAATACATATGACATTCCTAGAATAATACTTGGTACATGGTTTCATAAACATTAATTACCATGAAAGTGTGAAAGGGTCAGTCACTAAGTCATGTCCAATTGTTTGTGACCCCATGGACTATAGCCCACCAGGCTTCTCTATCCATGGAATTCTCCAGGCAAGAATACTGGAGTGGTAGCCATTCCCTTCTTCAGGGGGTTTTCTCGACCCAGGAATGGAACCGGGGTCTGCACTGCAGGTGGATTCTTTGCTGTCTGAGCCATCAGGGAAGCCCATTACTCATTATTTCTTTGCTTCTTTTCTTGTCATATTTGAATCCATTTTTTGGAGCATTTTCAAATAAACTCTGAGCCTTCACCTTCCTGCGAGAACACTTGCACAAGTTCTCGTGGCTTTGAGGAAAAGCTTACAGGGACCCATCTCCCTGTCCAACCCCATCCTGCACCCCCTCCCCTTGTTCTCAGGGCTCCAGACACTCTGACCCTCTTTCGGTTCTTCAAACCCTCTCAGCTTCCTCTCACCTCAGGGCTTTTACACAAGCTGCTTCCTCTGCCCGGAACGCCAACTCATCCTTCCCGTCTCGGCCGGAGCCTCATCACTTCCTCAGGGAGACCTTGCCCGGCCTCTCTAACTAGGTCAGACCTCTCCATGGAACTCTGTATGTCTCCTCCACAGCACTTCTCAGAGTCCTAATCTGACATATTTTCACGCAGTTATTAGATTACCATCCCTCTCACCACTACAGTGGAAGTTCTATGAAGGCAAAGGCCATGTCTGGTTTTCATTTATCCCAAACCTCAGAGCCCAGCATGGTTCCTGAAAGTAACACAGAGATACTCAACTGACATCTTTTAAATAAGGAAGGAGGGAAGGAGGAGAGAACACATATCTTGAGTGTCCCTGCCTGTGCTGGAGGCTGCTATGTCTTTAAGATTTGCACGAGGAATCATCTCACACCACAAGCCCTGTGTTCTTTTCCCACCTCCCACTGCCTTTGATTTGTTAAGGCGTTTAATTCTCAGTTCAGTACCAGCATTTGTTTTAGGAAAAATGGCCCTTGCATTAGCATAATACTGTGACATCCGAATGCAGTTTGTGACCTATCTTTCCTAGTCCAGATATTTGGTGGTCTCAAGAAAGGACAAGAACTCTGCAGAGGAAAAAATTCCATCTGACAAGATCCAAATGGGATTCCTTATCCAGCTTGTCAGCTCTCGCCCTGGCGTTTCTGCCCCAGATTGAGGGGCAGTGTACATAAGACTTTCCAGCACAAGCAAACGCAATGGAAAGATGAGAACGGGGGACAGAAAGTCTTCCCCCAGTCACCATTTTCAACCTTTTAGAGAAAGCACTAGAGAAAGAAAGTAAGCATAAACAAAGGGAATCCCTTCTCTGAACTAAAAGTAGAGAGGGGCATTCCTCTTGCTCCTGGGAGTGAACAAAGATGAACTCCAAATGAGAAAGAAGGTCAAAGTTAAAAGGGATGTTTTGCCTTTAACCCAACCCCATTTTTGTATGAACGAGACAACTGAGGGCCAGAGAAGGGAGGGGGCTTGCCTGAGGTCCCCAAGAGGCCTGGATTTTAGAGGGAGATTGGAGAAGGGAACTAAGGTTAAGTGACTAGCACCTTGAGCTCTACCCACAGTATAGATACTTTGTTCTGACTATACCCTTATAGAACTAGTTTCATTAAGTTCATTTGATGGGCTTCCCTCGTAGCTCAGTTGGTAAAGAATCTGCCTATAATGCAGGAGACCCTGGTTCGATTCCTGGGTCAGGAAGATCCACCGGAGAAGGAATAGGCTACCCACTCCAGTATTCCAGCCTGGAGAATTCCATGGACTACATAGTCCATGGGGTTGCAAAGAGTCAGACACGACTAAGCAACTTTCACTTCACTAAGTCCATTTGATAGGTTAAAAACATTGACGCTCAGAATGGCTTGGCACAAAGATGAAAGCCGTTGGATAGAAACACTTTGAGGTAGACATTGCAAGCATCCTTGATCTTGACTCTGCACCTGAGCCCCCTTATCCATCCACATGCTCTGGTTCACCTGAGTCAGTCCTGTTTACACTTATTGTCCCAGTGTCATTAGTAAGAGCACCTCTTTTCTCTCTCACAAGTGTACCAGGTGGGATAATAAACTTACTATATGATTACTGTCTACAAAATGGGGATATTACTGTTAATATTACCTGCTCATGGGAATTAATGGGATTTTACAACTCAAATGCGTGGCATCTGGCACATAGTAAGCACTTAGTGGATGCTATTATTGTTATTATTATAATTAGGAAGGCGTCTAGGAGGGGGCATCTGGGATGCTGAAGCAGAAACTCCAATCCTTTGGCCACCTAATATGAAAGGCTAGCTCACTGGAAAAGACTCTGATGCTGGGAAAGACTGACATCAAGAGGAGAAGGGGGCAACAGAGGATGAGATGGTTGGATGGCATCACCAACTCAGTGGACATGAATTTGAGCAAACTCAGGGAGATGGTGAAGGACAGGGAAGGCTGGTGTGCTGCAGTCCATGGGGTCGCAAAGAGTTGGACACGACTGAGTGACTGAACAACTGGGAGGGTTCAGCAGGAGTGAAGTCAAGCTTTCTCACTTGACATTCCCATCACAGGCTTTATGAATAATGTGCCCTGGAGTTGTGTGGCGCCAACTTTAGTGGCTTTAAACTGACCCCTGGGGGGAAGTGTCAGCCACTTTAGACTAGAGACCATGTGGAGACTCTGCCTCCTTCAACTCTGCACCAATCAGATTCACTGCCTGGGTCTTCTCAGGTCACGTGGTTGAGACTGAAATTAGCTTCTGTTTTATTAAAAGTCTAGAGCCCATATTTCTTACAGAGAAATTGTCAAGCAAAGAATCCTAGGGTATTCTCTCTCTCAGCCCCAGCCCATGCTAATTGAGTGAATGGCTTAAGGGACTTGCCTCCTCTTCAAGAGTAAGAGGTGGGTGTGTGTGTTTTTTTTTCAGGTCCCCTTAAATGTTCTTGATTAAGGTAATAAAAATGCTAAGCTCTATTGCCTCTCACTGGAGCAAAGGCAGCTAGAAACTCCTCATTCCCTGAAGAACCTAATTGTTGATTCTACTGTGTCTAAACAGATATTCTTTAGATTGCTTTTTCCAATGCCCTTTCATGGGAAAGATTGATTTAAATATTGCTTTGAGCTAACCAGCGATTGTTTCTGTATTCATCCAAATTTCTATATTCATCCAAATTTCTATCTTTGATTCCATGTGCTAAATGATATATTACCTCCAAAGTCTATAAACTTAAATAAGGTGGGTAGTTTTTAATTTAGCTCTTTGCCCTCCTCTGTCTTCCATATTTTGTGCAAAATATGTGCATGTTTCTCTTATTACTTAAAAGCCTAGTTTAAGCCTGTATTTGAACTTTAGGAGACATCTTTAACTGTCCTACAGTACCAAGGATGGTGTGCCCTACAGAGTGGTGTTCAATCAATACTTGTGGAAAAGGTAAATTAATACCTTAGCCTGGATTGCAAACAAATTGGATTTGTTGTCTCTTGGTGTTTGAGTTTGGGAATTCTTAAAATATTGTCCAGACTTTCTCAGGTCTGCATCTGTGTTTATTCTGTTCTCTACACCTAGAATTTCCTCCATTTCATGTTTCTCTTTGGAAATCTCACTGTTCCTTCAAGGTTCTCATTAAATGCCAGCTGCTCCATGAAACCCAGCTTGCGGTCTCCAAACAGATATCATGGAGTCAGTCTTAGAACAAAGGAGCTGGAAAGGGCCATGCTGCATCCGGTTTTCCATCCCCACAGTCCTCTGTGATCTCATGTGGTGCGTGTTTGTGCTCTGACTTCAGGAACCCGTTTTGAGCATGTGAACTTTTAAAATGAGACAGAGGGTATATAGTCTGCTGAATCAACCATGTAGATAAAAAGAGAGTAATTGCTTAATGAATTATGAGTTGACAGTTCTGAAAAAGTGACTTTTTAATAGTAGGGTGTACCTGAACACAGAAGTGATTAATGTGGCTTTTCAATCAAGTTCTCAAAACAGGGAGCTTTAGACCTAGAAGTCAGCTCTTCAGACTCTTTCACATGTAAAGAAGGTCTCGTTCAAAGAATCTTGGGTCTTGCTAAAGTTCACCTGGCTGGGGAGGACCAGAGTCCAGCCAGCAGATCTCTGGAGCTGTCTCCTAGACATTTCTTCAGGCATAATTTAACATGTATCACTTTATCTTCAAGTGTAAAGTACACTTCATGATTGAATACAGTAACCGGCTAACTATTCAGAGCTCCCCTTTCCCTCCCTTTCGGTGTCTGTTTCTAAGCAGCAACGTTGTGGTTCAGTGACTTCTGTCTGGATAATATGAAAACAGGGCACCCGGCCAATTCTGATGAGCTAACTATTTCCCTAAATTATCATGCCTAAGCAGAGGGCCCGAAACCTGCTGTTCGACACTTATCATCAGATCTGGGGGATGGGCCATACACAAGCATATCATCAAATAGCTGGAATTTTATAGTTAAGATTGTCAAGCAGTGAAAATTGCCATCCTTAGAAATGACTGACAGTTCCTTTGCCTCATTTCTGCTACACTGAGTTAGGTAAAGGAAAAAAAAAATCAACTTCAGTCTTTGGATAGATTTCTTGCTGAAGACATGTGTGACAGGACTATAAATTTTCACCAGAAATTGATGGGAGAATGGGCACTTCAAAGTGCCTGAAAGATTTTGCAAAAGGTCCCAATTAACAGAAGGCCTCAAACATAAAATTAAATAAATGTTGCAGTGGGGATGAATCTTGCTGGGAGTGCTGGATCATTGGCTGATTGCCTGGGGAGAGTGGTGGCCAGGGTTTGCCAGCTGGCTGATCTACACGCCTATAAAGATGCGGTCAGCTTACACCTTGGCAAACTATGATTTTAATGGAGATCTTAGAGGTCAGAAGACATTCTTCCTAGTAGAGTGTGTTAGATCAGGTCCTTGCTTTTATTGGCGTACAGAAAATACCCTGATAGCCAGGATTAGTAGGATCAGGGTGTTGTTGTTCAGTTGTCCAGTCATGCCTGACTCTTTGCGACTGCTCCAAATGAGAGTTCATTGCTGGATCAGAATAGATACATACCCTAAAGGAGACACAGGATGTAATTGAGGGCGGCACATTCATCTAATCCTCAAGTTAAACCAGTCGTGCCGCTGAAGCAAACTAACTGGCTCACCAACAACCACCCATCTTCCCACAAGTTCCACTGAACAACCATTTTTTTCACACTCTGAACTCCAAAGCTACTACTAGCCTATCCTCTCAGGTTCACCCATATTCAGCCATGTTCAGGCATTGTTTTATTTGTTTGTTTTGCACAGATCTGCAGACAGTGATCAGGTGTAAACATCCTAGTAACCCCACCCACCTGCCAATGGCTAGCTTAGTGCTTTTCATGCAGAGACACTCAGTGAATCAAAGAACTGCAAGAGAGCTTCTATATTCCAAAGTTCTTACTAAAGAAAATTACAGCCATTTAAAAACTGTTTTAAAAAGTTGACAACATTTCCATCACTCTTCCAAATGAATTTATTTATTTTTTATTTATTAAAAATTCCTTCTAAGAGCGCTTCCCTGGCAGTCTAGTAGTTAAGACTCTGCTTTCCAATTCAGGGTGCAAGGGTTCAATCCCTGGTCAGGAAACTAAGATCCCGCATGCCACGTGGGGCAGCCAAAAATTAGAAAACAAAACAGAAAAAGACTTCTAAGAATATTTATTGGTTTAAAAACTAGCATGCAAAAATAGAAAAAAAAAGCACTGCGAACAAATTTAAAAGACAAATGCAAATTATGGAAAGCATTTGCAAAACTGTAGATGTAACTAACAATGAGGACAGTATTCTTACTATGTAGAAGTGGACAAAGAACATGATTTGGGAATTTACAAAAGAAGAAATGATTGTATGACTATTTAACATATGAAAGCTTTTTCATCCTTACAGTAACCAAAGACTAAACATGACAGCCAGATACCTCTTCATCTATCAGATAAGAAAAAAATCAGGGTTGTCCCGGATGTGGGTTATTTGACACATTATTTGCACTGCCCATGGCTATGCAAAATCGAACCACATTTCTGGAGGACAAATTGTCAATATATATTTGAAATGTTAAACATTTGACCTGAAGACATTCATCCCAAGGAAACCATCAAATAAGTGTATAAAGATGTATGTACAAATAAACTGAAAGATCCTAAATGTTGAACAATAGAGGATTGATCAAATGAAGTAAACTACATCCATACTACTATGCCATCATTAATTAGTATAATTTATATCTATTAATTAGAATAAAACTATATTTACAACGTATTAAAATACAGTCCAGTTTTTAAAAAATATTTGTTTATTTTATTTATTATTTGGCTATGCTGGATCTTAATTGAGGCATGTGGGCTCTTTGATCTTCATTGCTTGTGCAAACTCTTAGTTACAGCATGAGGGATATAGTTCCCTGACCAAGGATTGAACCTAGGCCCCCTGCACTGCAGAGCATGGAGTCTCAGCCCTTGGACCACCAGGGAAGTCCAGGTATGATTCCGTTTTTTGAAAAACATTTTCTATATACATTTACATATATACATATATAGAGAGAGAGAGAGAGAGAAGGCAATGGCACCCCACTCCAGTACTCTTGCCTGGAAAATCCCATGGATGGAGGAGCCTGGTAGGCTGCAGTCCATGGGGTCGCTAAGAGTCAGACACGAGTGAGCGACTTCACTTTCACTTTTCACTTTCACGTATTGGAGAAGGAAATGGCAACCCACTCCAGTGTTCTTGCCTGGAGAATCCCAGGGATGGGGGAGCCTGGTGGGCTGCGATCTATGGGGTCGAACAGAGTCGGACACGACTGAAGCAACTTAGCAGCATATATATGTAAATATATATATATATTCATGCTTGCTAAGTTGCTTCCGTCTTGTTCAACTCTTTGCAACCCTATGGACTGTAGCCTGCCAGGCTCCTCTGTCTATGAATTCTCCAGGCAAGAAAACTGGAGTGGCTTGCCATGCCCTCCTCCAGGGGATCTTCCCCACCCAGGGACTGAACCATGTCTCCTGTGGCTCCTGCACTGCAGGCAACTTCTTTATCGCTGAGCCACCAGAGAAGCCTATATATATATATGTATATATACACACAAATATACATATTTACATCTGTATGTAGCCATGACTTTATGCCTTCCTTAGAGTTGTTTTCATATGAATGGGTGGATGACTTAGATGGATTTGAAAGAGAACTTTTACTGATGCTTGCATAATTAATGATGAATACACTGATTGTTTCTTTGTCAGAGATAAGACTGGGTTAGGTTTTAAGACTTAAATACTAGTCAGTTTAAAGTATGAATATACACATATTAATGGGGAGGTTGGATTAATGAAACCTAACAAGATTCCCATGCTTTAGATTTACTGTATTATAAGCATATACAGGCGACCCTTGACTTACAGCTTAATTGCATATTGCAGAATTATTGGAGTTGATTATACCATTTTAAATATAAGAAGGAGGGAAAACTCATGGAGAAATAAGTTATAGTAAGAGAGTATGTGAGAAAAAAACTATAAAGTAGAAAAAACAAAGAATTTTTTTTTAGTACCATTAGCATTGATATTTTGTGAGTATCTGATTGTGAAAAGATGGACTAAATGACTAGCTAACTGTCTTTTTAAGACTATTGGTAATAGAATCAATTATAGTTTGGTATTAACTATATTAAGAGTAAATTAGACTTTACTAGCTCCTAGAAATATGAAGTTGTTATGAAAGACTGTGGTCCCTTATCAACATATGTAAAACTTGAAGCTTTATAAACCAGCTCCCTTCCCAGAACTAAACTAGATTAGATGATCAATTAATGGCTAAATGTTATTATATCTCTTTTTAATATTTCTCATCAAAAACTTAAATATTTCTAATTCAACTTGTGTGTCTATTTGCGTGATATAATTTGATCATAATTGGCTTCATTTCGATTGTCTCTATATTTTGGGTACTTATTATCTTTTCTCTCATCCACCGGGAATTCCAAGTACCAATCTTTGCTATTTAGCAAGTCAGTTAGGAGCTTCCCACTGAGTGCCTTAATTATTGTTAATTGAATATTGTAAATGGTTTTTCAGGATCACCATCTTGGCAATCCATGTGGCATTTTTCTCAGCAAAAGATAAAGCACCAAGAATTCCTTCTACCTCTTTTCAAATCATGTATTCAAATTAAGTACGGTACTTAAAAAACTAGTCTCCTCTTTTCAAATGTCAGGTACATATATGCTTCATATGGCACTTAGAATATGGTGGCTGCTCAATAAATATTATGTGACAGCTGTCCTTTGAAACAGAATGATCCCAGTTTCAATCTCAGCGGAAACATCCCATTCAGCTTTCCAGAGCCCCCATAGTGCATCTCATTCAGTATGGGGAGCCAGGTACTCCAGGGTAGAGGTCCTCCATTGTCATGCATCAGGAGCAAGCTTTCTAGGACTTTTTGCTATTCCATAAACAAAAGAAGAAAAATAAAGTAAATAAAGAGCTTCAGAAGATCTGAGGATGTCAGAAATGCTACAGGCAAAAAAAAAAGCAGAGAGTAGAATAATCACCGAGCCAGACTTCCTATACTTTTTGCCTTACAATGCACAATAAAAAAGAAATGAGGATTTTATGATCTGCCTCTTCAGCTTTCAAACTATGTCTCCAAAATTATGGAGGAGGCTGGGGCCCAAGGCTTCAGTGGAACGTTATGTCGGAGGTTGGTTTTAGCTATTTATATATATATATATATATATATATATATATATATATATATATATATATAAAATCTTGCCTTCTTAATTATTTGTTTTCTTGCTTGCTCAGTGAAATCACAACCATTATTATGAAATCAGGACCACAAAAAGCCTTGAGACATAATCTAGAATCTCCTTCCCATTAAGATGGCCCATAAACTATATTGAAAAAAAAAAAAAGAAGAAGAAGAAAATCTGTTTCTTTAGAGAGACAGGCTTCCACAGCCGTGGCTAAAAACCTGTTAGAGCATAAATAACACTTTCTGCCAGGACTTTTCCCTTGTTTTTAGCCACTTGCTATTAAGTTTGGCAGGTCTCGGGTTTAGAAACAAATTCAAGGCCAATTTTTAGCAATTTTCCAATACTCAATGTTATAGAGACTCTGTGGTGATAATTTTATCCCAGTTTTTAATTTTCTTATTCTTAGGAAAATAGGAATTTGCCTACATTTCTTTTTTTTTTTTTTTAACATTTTATTTTATATTGGGAGATGGTGCTTAGTCACTCAGTCATGTCTGACTCTTCGTGACTCTTTGGATTGTAGCCCACCAGGCTCCTCTGTCCATAGCGTTTTTCAGGCAAGAATATTGGAGTGGGTTGCCATTTTCCTTCTCCAGGGAATCTTCCCAACCCAGTCTTGAACCCAAGTCTCCTAGGTTTCCTGCACTGCAGAAGGATTCTTTACCTGCTGAGCCATCAGGAAAGCCCAGATACAGCTGATTAACAATGTTGTGATCGTTTCTGGTGAACGGTGAAGGAACTCAGCCATGCATATACGTGTATCCATTCTCCCCCAAATTCCCCTCCCATCCAGACTGCCACATAACCTTAGCAGAGTTCCCTGTACTATACAGTAGGTCCCTGTTAGTTATCCATTTTAAACATAGCAGTGTGTACATGTCCGTCCCAAACTTCCCTTACCTCATCCTTTCCCCTGGAATTTGCCTACATTTCTCAACCATTTGATACTTGTATATAGTTTTGTAAGCCACCTCCAATCTTTTATGATAGGAGATGGATTAGAATAGATCAATGACGGATAAAATAATAAAACATGCCCTCAAGCTGCAGTTTAGCACCTTTGCCAGTCCTGAAGAAGAACCAGTTACTACTACATTTTAACAGAGACAGCAATCAGAGCATTCTCATGCCTCAGCCCTTTCTGATGAGAAATGCCCTGACCACACCCTTTTACTACCCTCCCCTCATTTGCTCCAAGGAATTGGACCAGTGCATCTCTGGTCCAAAGGAAGCATTGCATCCTTCCTGAAGGCAGCTGTTGCCCTGGCTAGACATTGGCCTGTAATACAACCTGCCACCAACAAGTGAACTGGGCCGATCAGATTCAGTCTCCCAAGAATTTATTTATTTTTTAAAAATAATTTTTTTTATTTTAATTTTAAAAAATAAAAAAAAAATAATAATTTTTGTTAGCATTCTTCCAATACTTAATTTGCTTACAGTTTACAATTTTTTAATTAATTAGTTAATCTTATTTTTTGGCTATGTTGAGTCTTCATTGCTGCTTGTGGGCTTTGTCTAGTTGCAGCAAGTGGGGGCTACTCTCTACTTGCTTCTTGTTATGGGGGCTTCTCTTGTTGCAGAGCCCTGTTTCTAGAGCGCGGGCTTCAGTGGTCATGGTGCACAGGCTTAGTTGCCCTGGGGCATGTGGATATTTCAGACCAGAAATCAAACCCATGAACCCTGCATCGTCAGGTGGATTCTTAACCACTGGACCACCTGGGAAGTCCTCTCCCAAGAACTTAAAGTGCAGCAAGAATGTGCTAATCAGTATGAAGAAGGTGAAACAGAAGAGTCTTGATTTGAAGGGGGACTGAGAGGCCATGAAGCCATGTGAAGGCTGGTTACGAGGGAGCAGAAATTTTGATGACGTCAGACTGGTCAGGAGAGAGAAGAGACAAGTCAGGGTGGCCACCAGACCGAGATGGGAGAAGAGCCCAGGGCTTCTCCTTTTCCTGGAAGCTCCCACATCTGCTCCAGGCAACACACATTTTCCTGGGAAACCTCCCATTTTTCCAAGGACAGAGACTTTGTTGTCTGAGCCAGGATTTTTGACACATGTCAAAGCAGTTTCTTTTCTTCCTGTTTTCCCTCGATTATAAAGTTTTTACTTGACCACTTTGGGCTTTTTCATTTTTCCATTAAGATTTAAAAGTTGTTTTCTCATGGAAAGCTATTTGGACGCAGCAGTTTAATAGATACCAAACAGAAAGGGCTAATTATTGCCATTTTCTTATCTCCAAATAAATACTGTATGAAAAACTCCTAAATATTTATGGAAGGAGCTTCCCAAACTTTGTCTGAGGCTTGCTCAATTTTCTCACAAATGGTAGAACTCATCCACCATGAAGCCCCTCTGTCTGATATTTGCATAAACTGGGAATTTATCCTCTTTTTTAAGTCACTTTGGATAGAATTTCTGGCTTTTTTATTCTACTTTTCCCTGAAACATACCTCTAGGCTCTACTCAAAGCTTTTCTTGGGTGAACTTCTTCCTTTTTGGGGATTCAGTTCCCTATGAGGGGCCTATTTGTTTGAGGGGAATGGGAGAGGCATATCAGCCTGATTCTATACGTGAGGAAGCTGAATCTTTACAATTTTTAAATATTGTCAGGCTGACATACGGTGCTACAGAGAGATCCAGAACTTCTCCACTTCCCACCACGAAAGGCTAGCGATCAGCATGATGGAAATGTCAGTTCCTGTGGGTTTTGGCCACAATGAAGGCACCATGCTCGATATTGTCCTTCATTTATTGGAGCTGTGTCAAGCTTTCAGAAATGTGTAGACATTAAAGCCCCTAGAAATATGTAACGCCTTCATTTTCATGACTTTCATACTTTTGGGGAGCCTAGCATATCAACCACATAGAGTTCATAACTTTAAATAATTCATGAGTTTATCAATATCTAGTTTCTTGAGTGGTGGTCATCTTAATGACAACATAGACCATGTAGCAAAGCAAATCAGTGTGCATAACCCAATTCAATCATCAGCGGAAAATATCAGAAAGACTTTTCAGTCCGAATATGCATGGATGCCTGACGTTCCAAGAAGTATCATTGTGAGTCATAGTCTGATAACCATAACACGTTGGTTATGGTTGATTCCCACTTAATGGTGATTGGATTTGCTGTATTATCTTTCATGGCAGGGTCTGCTTATTCTTCACTTTATGAACTGTTAATGCCTCCTCTATCTAGAAGTTTGCTTTGTAAACAACTCACTTGCTCTGGAGAACCCTAGCTGCTTAATGCTAATAGGGCATAAAAACACCCCTCCTGCCAGACACTCATGCCTCCATGTGTCTCACATAACACTCACGTTCTGCTTAGCTGGAATGTCCTCCTTTTCCTGTCCAGCTCTCAAGGCCCAGCTTCAGTTTCCCCTTCTGTCCAAATTCTTCTCTGATCTACAGTTTCTCTGAACTTTTACAGCCTCAGCCATTGATTCCAGCTTAACTGTTTATTATAAACTGCAGTGGATTGCTTCCTGCTATTTAGCAGGTCAAAAAGCACAAATTTTGAACTTTGAACTCTTGCAAGAGGGAACGTGGCCTTTACTTTGACTTTATGCTCCATGCTTCTTTCGTGAGCACATTCACCCTGACACACAAAAGTGTTTTGGTCGATTCACTTCATCACTATTCTCTTCACATGAGGAAAAGCAACATGAAACAGAGTCACCACCCCTTCTTCTGTAGGAACAGCTAAAGGAGGCACAAACTCCATTCCATATTTGAATCATTCTGGAAAAGGACACTTTGCTCCCCCAGGAGCTGCCGTTGCAGGAGGCCAGCCTGGTGAGAGAGGGCAGCTTCCCAACTCTTCATAAACTTGCTTCATTACGTTGTTCTAAGGGAATGCTTGGGTGCTGTGACATGCCCATGTTCAAGGATAAGTATAAAAATCCACCCCAAAAGATTCTTTAAATGATCCTTCTAAGAGTGGACAACTGAGCGCTGACCGTAGCAGAATTAGCCATCGTTGCAGAGTACATCATGAGAAACGCTGGGCTGGAAGAAGCACAAGCTGGAATCAAGATTGCCGGAAGAAATATCAATAACCTCAGATATGCAGATGACACCACCCTTATGGCAGAAAGTGAAGAGGAACTCAAAAGCCTCTTGATGAAAGTGAAAGTGGAGAGTGAAAAAGTTGGCTTAAAGCTCAACATTCAGAAAACGAAGATCATGGCATCTGGTCCCATCACTTCACGGCAGATACATGGGGAAGCAATGGAAACAGTGGAAACAGTGTCAGACTTTATTTTTCTGGGCTCCAAAATCACTGCAGATGGTGATTGCAGCCATGAAATTAAAAGATGCTTACTCCTTTGAAGGAAAGTTATGACCAACCTAGACAGCATATTCAAAAGCAGAGACAGTACTTTGCCAACAAAGGTCCGTCTAGTCAAGGCTATGGATTTTCCAGTGGTCATGTATGGATGTGAGAATTGGACTGTGAAGAAAGCTGAGCACCGAAGAATTGATGCTTTTGAACTGTGGTGTTGGAGAAGACTCTTGAGAGTCCCTTGGACTGCAAGGAGATCCAACCAGTCCATTCTGAAGGAGATCAGCCCGGGATGTTCTTTGGAAGGAATGATGCTAAAGCTGAAACTCCAGTACTTGGGCCACCTCACGTGAAGAGTTGACTCATTGGAAAAGACTCTGATGCTGGGAGGGATTGGGGGCAAGAGGAGAAGGGGACGACAGAGGATGAGATGGCTGGATGGCATCACTGACTCGATGGACATGAGTTTGAGTGAACTCCGGGGGTTGGTGATGGACAGGGAGGCCTGGTGTGCTGTGATTCATGGGGTCGCAAAGAGTCGGACACGACTGAGCGACTGAAGTGAACTGCACTGAATGCCATAGTGTCATCATGACTCCCCGCTCCCTAACTCACAGGGAGGAAACCGCAGTCGCAATGAAAAAGTAATCCACAAATATTTGGATTGAAATGTTACCAGAAGACCTTCTTCTCAAGTTTTACATATTCCAGACGTCAAAGACACAAAATTACTACGACCATGAAGTTCAACGGCTCCAGGATTTTTGACAGTTAAGGTGACTGTGGCATTTGTCGGTGACCAGTAGGTTTGAGCTTGTAAGGCAAGCCCTTTAAAGCCTGGCTCATTTCACTTAAGCCCCAGTACTGGAAATTAGGTTGCTGCCACCAGGGTTTTCACATGACTCAACTCTTCTCCAAGTTCTTTCTGCTGAAGCAAAGCGTTTAGCACACAATCCAGTCAAAACCTTTACATGAGATCATGAATGTGAACCGGCTTCGTAATTGTCCCCTTCACTGTGACGGCTTGGGACTGCTAGCAGTGATCGGAGTAGCAGAGGCACTTGCTGTCGTTAATCCAGCCCACAAGAAGCTAGACCACGGCCTTGACTTCTCGCTCTGCGGTGACAGCCCCTTTCTGTATTATTGCTCCTGTTCTACAGAGCAGCCCGGCAGGTGGAGTTGAGGGCCCAGACATGTCACTTAACACTAGCTGCAGGAAGAGCAGAAGCAGAGCAGGGGAAGAGAGGGCCAGGGAAGTAGCCACATCCAGGTGAGGAGCGAGTAAATGCTGAGGACCGGAGCTGGTTCCTGCCGAGGGTGGCCTCTTTGGAGACAGACCCGGGACACCCAAGGTCTGAACCAAGCTGCTTATTGCAGTTCTGCTCTGGGGAGATCTCTTTTGAAAGCTTGAAGCCCTGGAGAATAGCTACATTGTTGAAAGAGCATAATTCAGAACTGACTGCCTCACACCAACAACTAGAAGAAAAAAAAGGAGGAATTTAGGAACGGATTCAGAAGTCTTAGACGTTTCACACAGTGGGGTGCTAAAGCGGGTTCCTCAGTGATGTAGGCTTGATGCTCTGAAATTAGCTGTTGTTGGAATACTTATGTCACAGAAACTGGAAGACAATAAAACTCAGTGTTGTAGGATTTTCCCCCATCACAGGAAATTACCACTGCATATCTGCCACATCGGGTTTCCCAGGTGGCTCAGTGGTAAAGAATCTGCTTGCAATGCAAGAGACCTGGGTTTGATCCCTAGGTCAAGAAAATCCCTTGGAGTAGGAAGTGGCTACCCACTCCAGTATTCTTGCCTGGGAAATCCCATAGACAGAGGAGCCTGGAGGGCTATACTCCATGGGGTCACAAAGAGTCGGACACGACTGAGGATGCACACGTCTGCTACATCAGCCCTGTGGGCCTGGGTAAAATTTTTAACTTCTCCAAACCTTGGGCGATACCTATTTCACAGGGGTATTATAAGACAATTAACTTGGAAGTTCTCTGTAAATGTAAACGTTCTACAAGTGATGGTTTTAATTATTTGAAGTAAAAGGTTAAATATAAAGTTTGAACATTTATTAAAAGAAAAGCATATAGTGAGCACCTTTAATTGCAAGCTCAAGGTATGATATAGGATAAGATTTTAGAAAGCACAAGAAGCAGCACATGTATGTCAGTTAAAACCATCATGTGCAAGTTACAAAATGCCTAACTCAAACAGCCCTCGACAATGAAGTGAGTTCATTGTCATGTGGGCTTCCCTGGTGGCTTAGAGGGTAAAGAATCCACCTGCAATGCAGGAGACCCAGATTCAATCCATGGGTCAGGAAGATCCCCTGGAGTAGGAAATGGCAATTCACTCGAGTATTCTTGCCTGGAGAATCCCATGGACAGAGAAGCTTGGCGGACTACAGTCCATGGGGTTGCAAAGAGTCAGACATGACCGAGCAACTAACACACTAGACGAAAAAGGCCAAAGAGAATGCCAGCTTAATTCAGCTAGCTTAATCTAGCAGCTCAGAGGATGCCATCCTGGAGCACGATGACCACATGTTCCTGTTTGCCCAGGATAGTCCTGTTTATGTAAACAGTCTGGCTTGACGTTCATCTTGTCCTGTTTCATTCTCAAAGTTGTCCTAGTTTAGAAGATAAATAATAGGTTTACTTAACCAAGGTTTGCTCTCTCTGCTCAGTGTTTCTGAGTTGCATGCTTCACCCTCGGGTATCACAGGATACACTTTTTCCACCTACTCCCGGTGGCTCCAGTCTGTTCCATGTGGAGAGCAAAATATCTGCAGCAACTGTCACTCTTGCAGCCCGATCCACTCTAGCGGGACAGAAAATCTCTTCCCACAGCACTGATGGAACTGCTGGGACTCACGGTCTGAGTTAGGTCATGGGGCCACTCCTGAAGCACCATTTGGGCCAATGGATTCACTGATGGGCTTAGTCGACCATGCTCCCGCCGGAGTCAGCATGAAATAATTCCACACAGGGCACATGAGTGAGAACGAGGAAAAGTGAATTCTCCCAAGGGATGGTGAGTAACAGCCACAGAGGAGGTGAGAGTATACTGTAGCGGGTAGCACGGATAATCCATCTCACTGCAGAGCAGTGGAAGTGCTGGAGCAGGCTTCGGCTGACCCCAGCTTTCCACTTTTCCACCAGCTGGAGCTGGGATGGCGAGGAAGCCCTGGCATGCCTCAGGCCTCAGTTTCCTGTTGAGTTGAGTGGGAAAGGGGGGACTGCAGGATTCCAAAGGTTCTATTTGCTTAAAGTGTTTTTATGGTTCTCGCATTAGGTTATCAGTTCCAGGTTTATTTTCTTACCCATTTTTTCTCACTGGGCCCAAAGAGAACAAGGCCCAAAATGAACCCTGGCTTCGTTTCTAATTCCAGAAACCTTCCCACTCCGGTGCAGATCTGAAATGTTCCGTTGCTCCTATTAAGTCACATAGTTTAACTGGCTAACCTTCCCCACAGTTTACAACTTGTGTCAGGCCCTGGGAAGATTTGCTTTTACGTTTTTTTTCCCCCCTGTGAACCAAACAAGTCATAAAAACAGATTTATATCATGGTTTCCTTACAGCTGCATTTCATCCTAGGTTTCTTAAATCAATAAATTGACTAACATGATGGCTGAATGAATAAAACACAGCCACAATGACTGACTGCCTTTAGCAAATGGAGAGGGAGTCTTATTATTTAAATGTTCCTGGTTATATTAAGTAGAGCAAAAGGCTTGGAATTGAAAGTGAGAGAAATAGGCAGCCAAGTCAAAAAATGCCACCCAGCTGTAAATAAAATATGAAACTAGCTTGGAAAGGAAGCATTACAATGAAGTCAAACACTGATATATAGTCTCTAATTGTGGGACGTTTGTAAGAGGTGACACGACACCTGTCAATTATCCATAGCAGCCAGGAAGTGTAGATTACATGAATAATTCACCAATCCAGTACCCATTGTTGTAAGCCTAAACTGTCTAAGCCCAGTCCATAAAATAACTGCTGATATGAAACAAAAAAAAGGTACGTTCAAATTGCCAGAGCCTTATGTCACACACGGAAATGTTTTCAAGGCAGTTCCAGTTAGCACCAGTGGCTAAATAATTAACATGTGAGCCTTTATCCAGTGTAACAAAGGAGGGGGCTTGGGCCCTGGAAATTAATATGTCTCCAAGGGTAGGTTACATAAGAGAATTTTCAGGATCAGAAACGTATCATCATATATCTCATAACTTTCTCATTCTCCCAAGCAGCATATGTGTATATTAGTCTCTCAGTTGTGTCTGACTCTTTGCAACCTCATGGACTGTAGCTCGCCAGACTCCTCTGTCCATGGAATTCCCCAGGCAAAAATACTGGAGTGGGTAGCCATTTCCTTCTCCAGGGGATCTTCCGGACCAGGGATCGCATCCAGGTCTCCTGCATTACAGGCAGATTCTTTACCATCTGAGCCACCAGTGGAGCCCCCCAAGCAGTATGCAATCCTTTAAAAAGGCCAAGTCTGAACTTTTGTTTTGGGATCATGAAATTAGAGAATCATGAGTTTGGAAGGTCATTTAGAGATAGCCTACTCCATTGGTTTATAGAAGCAACAGAAATCTTTTTTCTAAGAAAATCTTCTGTGAAGGAACCCAACATAAGACAGATAAATGTGGAATAATTTTCGTTGACTCGGTGGACATGATGAGGAGGACATTAGGGAATGGCTATGATCTGCCTCCTCAGCAACCCCTGCCCAAGCACCTGTGGTGAGCCAACTGCCCTGTTTACAGAAGAGAAAACCCATGGTCCTGAGGGGCGAGGCCCTGGAGCAAGTCCCTGGCAGAGCTGGGATTGGAAGCCAGGCTGCCGCCTCCCATCCGACACACATACACGGGTACAACTGGAGTTACAGCTTGTCTACACAACCCTGTGAGCAGCCGGGATTTGGAGACGTATCAGTTCGGCAGCATCCAGGACCTCACAAGTGAGCGTGAGGAGTGGAAACAACTGACTCTTTCATCTGTGGCCTGGGCTCAGGCAGCCTGACACCTACGCCACTCCCACCTCCCCCACGCCTGTGTTAGCCACAGGGCCAAGGTCAGAGGTCACAGGCCAGGTGGAAGGTGTGTGTGTGGGGGGTGTCTTGGAATGCCCAGGGGAATGCAGCCATAAGTAACCAGAGCCAGCCATCCAATCCGTTTGCTTCCCTGGGCGGCTATGAGAAAAAACCTCTCTGGACAGAGCTGCAGAGCTAGTTGATTCCAGGAGCCCCTCCAGCAACACCTTGGGGAAAGATTTTCTTGCAGCTACAAGATTATAGCTTCCTTCCTTCGTAATGAAGATCCAGCAGACAAAAAGGAGCAGAAGGTTTCATTTCATCGGGTTTATGAAAAAAAGAGCACCTTCTTTCTCATTTTAGGCTTATATGCAGCCAAGGTTTGGCTTTGTTTTTGCAAGTTTGCAAGGAGGTCTGATTCCTGTGTAAACCCATTGGGTGCAAGTGCTTTGGCCTAGGTTTTCTCTCATGTCTGCTATTTTTCTCTAATTGTCCCAATTGATAATTTATGGAAAGGAAACCAAGTTTCTGATGTGGGTCAAATACAAATATAATTTCAAGGCTTTCTGAATTTGTCTCTTTGCAATCAGTCACTGCTTTTAGAATTAATACATTATATTTAGTTATATAAAGAAATAATAATGTGCTACTGGCTTTATTTGTGAAGAATTGACCTTGAAAACTTCATGCTTTAACTGCATTCCTTCCAACTGACGTAAAACTGGGGAAATTGGGCATCTTGCTGTTCCGGCTGCTAAGAGATGGGTTCTCTGAGTGCATATGTCACTATATTCCTCTATGCAAGGACAAGAGTTTCTTTCAACAAATGGGGCTAATTATTAAATGAATAAATGATTATCTGAACCAATTACTGCTCATTCCAATAATGCTTCACTATCTCTCAAGAATGGCCTGGAACACTGCTTTATAGTAAGAAACCAGTGAAGCTAGAGTGGCCGAGGGAGTCCTGGCTGATGGATGGACCTTCGAGAGCTTCCATCTGAGTTCTCCACTGTGCCTGTGATCCCAGGAGCTGGATGAGAGACAGGGGAGCCGGGCAGGAAAGGAAGCAGGCCTGTAAGAGTGTGCAAGGCGGCTACCGCTTAGGGTTGTCGTTTTGAGCCAAAAAAAAAAAAAAAAGGTAAAATAAAATACCCAGTGAACTTTGAATTTCAAATAAATAACAATGAATATTTATTTGCTCTAAGTATGTTCCATGCAATATTTGGCATACCGAGTGGCACTAGCGGTAAAGAGCCCACCTGCCAAAGCAGGAGATATAAGAGACTCAGGTTCGATCCCTGGGTTGGAAAGATACCCTGGAGAAGGAAATCGCAACCTATTCCAGTATTCTTGATGAAGAATCCCATGGATAGAGGAGGCTGGCAGGTTATAGTCCATAGGGTCACAAAGAGGCAGACACAAATAAAACAACTTAGCAGGCATGCAGTATTTGGGACATACTTCTAGTAAACATTTCTTCGTTGTTGATCTGAAATTCAAAGTGAACTCGGCATTCTACATTGTATCTGACAACTCTGACTCTGCTACCGGTTGCTGGACCCCATGGGACTGAGAAGTCACAGGAAATCTGTCTTGGGATTGAGCATCATTATTCCCCATCGCCTGTTGTTCAGTGTCAGTGTTCCCCATAGGTTGTGAGTTCTCACAGCCCTTCTGCGTTGCTCCTGTGAAGCTGAGAGGGTCTCCATCACGTTCCACTGTGCCAGGTCAGAAGCCTATGCTGAGGGAGTGTCAGGTGGCTCCTGTGTGAAGCCGAGCAGGGAGGGCAGTGGTCAGACACGAGGCATCGGAGGGCATGTCAGACGCGTCGCACAGATGTGGACGTGTGGGGACTCAGAGAACAAGTCTCAGAGCGGCGTTCAAATCTCAGCTCTATCCTCCCTAAGGCAGGTCGTCTAAAGTTTCCTTGCTTCACTTGCCTCATTTATAAAATGGGGGTAATAATAATACTCACACAGTAGATTTGCTATGAAGATTAAAAGCAGATATAAAGCTCTCGCCATGGCTCTCGGGACATCCTAAATGTTTGCTCTTGTTATCCTGAGATTGGTAGGTTTAACGACTGGAGCTTGGCAGCTGGACTATCTTGAATGCCCTGCAACTAACTGTGTTGTCAAATTTTAATCAACGTCTAAAATATTCGAGGTTAACTGTTACCATTTGGTTCATTTGGCTCATTCGGTTGTTCTTCGGCACCGAGAATTATTTTCTGCCCCAACCGTGGTCTTTTATATGATCGGGAAGGAAAGGTTTTTCACACCCCATTGAACTGCATTCTCCCTGTGGAACCAGCTAGATACCCTGAGCTCCCCACCCTTTCTCCCAGCCCTTAGTATACTCTTCATCCAGGACTACAGCAGCTGCTCAGCTTGATACTGTCTTCTGACTCAGAGGTAGCCTAAGTCCCCGTGCTTGCAGCAAAAATAAATCTTGTGTATTAATCAAAATATAAAATTGTGTCTATCTCCATATATTGAAATTAATAGCACAGTCCTTAAATTCCCTGAAACTTGCTTCTTTGCCTAATGTTCATTTCTCAATTTTTCAAGTGGCCTGCCAGAAATTCTAAAATTTGAACCCAAACTCAAACCCAGAATTGCTGAAAAATGTTGGTTTAAAGAGTCATTCAGGCAGTGCTGAATGACAAACCTTCCCACTATCCTTAGAGTTAGATGCTGTCTCTGGCATGCTCTTACGAGGGCGGATAGCTGAGCCTGCAGAGCAGCAGCATCAGAATGGCTTGTTTGCTGGTCTGTTTCCTTGAGGCTGTGGAGCTCCTTAGGGTGTGGGAGGCACCTGTGTTCATCTGTGGGCATCTAATCCCCAGCCCACTCCTGGTGCAGGCTGATTTATCCAGTAGGCTCAGTATGCATCATGCCCAGAGCCCACAGTACTTCTGAGGGCCCATGAAAATGCTTCAGTTTCTCTTAAAATCAGAAGAAAAAACAAAAAGGAGCTGTTAGAGTGGAAAAGATGCTTTAAATTTTCCTCATATCAGTAAAAACTTTTTCAGTCAGTTCAGTCAGACACTCAGTCGTGTCTGACTCTTTGCGACCCCATGGACCGCAGCACGCCAGGCCTCCCTGTCCATCACCAGCTCCCAGAGTTCACCCACACCCATGTCCGTTGAGTCGGTGGTGCCATCCAACCATCTCATCCTCTGTCGTCCCTTTCTCCTCTTGCCTTCAATCTTTCCCAGCATCAGGGTCTATCAAATCTAATCCCTTGAATCTATTTGTCACTTCCACTGTACAGTCGTAAGGGATTTTATTTAGGTCATACCTGAAACCTTAAACTTTTTAATGGCCCATAAAAACGTACTGAACTATTTTAACTTTTTTAATGGAGGAAGGGACCCAAGAAGGTGAAAGTGCCTAGAACCCACCAAAGTCATAATGTGATCCTGGTGTTGAAAGAATAAGCAAATGAATGAGTAAATATGTAGATATTGTTAAAAAATGCTTTGCAAATGACAAAATACCATGAATACGTAGCTTATTATTAAAGGCTGACAATTTTATTGCTGTTATAGAGTTCCCCTGCCCTTTAGAACATGATGCTCTAAAGAGTTTCAATTATTTTTCCAAATTGAAGCTTTTCTTAGTCATATTCATATTTTCTTCCTATGGGAGAAAAAAATTTTTAGTCAATTTTTTATTGAAGTATAGATGAATTACACTGTTGTGTTATTTACTGCTGCATAGCAAAGTGACTCAGTTATACGTTTCTATATATTCTTTTTCATATTCTTTTCCATTATGGTTTATTACAGGTATTGAATATAGTTCTCCGTGCTACACAGTAGGAACTTGCTCTTTATCCGTTCTATATATGCGTAGTTTGCACATGCTAACTCAAAACTCCCGCTCCTACCCTCCCCCACCTCACCTCCTCCTTGCAACCGTCAGTCTATTGTCTCTGTTCTTCATTTTGCTTCTGTTTCACAGATCGGTGCATTTGTGCCATATTTTAGATTCCACGTGTAAGTGACACCACGTGGTATTTGTCCTTCTCCTTCTGACTTACTTCACTTGGTGTGATACTCTCTAGATGCATCCAGGTTGCTGCAAATGGCATTATTTTGTTCTTTTATGGCTAATTAGTGTTCCTTTGTATTTATGTACCACATTTCTTTTTAAAAGATATTTCTTTGGCTGTGCTGGGTCTTAGTTTGGCGTGTGGGATCCAGTTCTCTGACCAGCGATGGAACCCGGCCCCCCCTGTGCTGGGAGTGTGGAGTCTTAGCTGCTGGGCCACCAGGGAAGTCCTTGTACCACGTCGTCTTAATCCCCTCTTCTGCTGATGGACATTCAGATTGTTTCCATGTCTTGACTGCGGTGAATAGTGCTGCTATGAACATAGGGATGCATGAAGCTTTCTGAATTATAGTTTTGTCCAGATATATGCCCAGGAATGGGATTGCTGGATCACGTGATAATTGTATATTTAGTTGTTTTGAGGAACCTCCATACTGTTCTCCGTAGTGGCTGCAGCAACTTACATTCCCACCAATAGAAGGTTTCCCTTTTCTCCTCACCCTCTCTGGCATTTGTTGCTTGTAGATTTTTTTCTGACTGGCTTGAGGTGGTATCTCAATGAAGTGATATCTCAAAAACGACAGAATGTTTCTGTCTCTGTTCATTTCCAAGGCAAACCATTCAATATTACAGTAATCCAAGTCTACGCCCCAACAAGTAACGCTGAAGAAGCTGAAGTTGAACGGTTTTATGAAGACCTATAAGACCTTTTAGAACTAACACCCAAAAAAGATGTCCTTTTCATTATAGAGGACTAGAATGCAAAAGTAGGAAGTCAAGAAACACCTGGAGTAACAGGCAAATTTGGCCTTGGAATACGGAATGAAGCAAGGCAAAGACTAATAGAGTTTTGCCAAGAAAATGCACTGGTCACAACAAACACCCTCTTCCAACAACACAAGAGAAGACTCTATACATGGACATCACCATAAGGTCAACACCGAAATCAGATTGATTATATTCTTTGTAGCCAAAGACAGAGAAGCTCTATACAGTCAGCAAAAACAAGACCAGGAGCTGACTGTGGCTCAGACCATGAACTCCTTATTGCCAAATTCAGACTTAAACTGAAGAAAGTAGGGAAAACCACTAGACCATTCAGGTATGACCTAAATCAAATCCCTTATGATTATACAGTGGAAGTGAGAAATAGATTTAAGGGACTAGATCTGATGGATAGAGTGCCTGATGAACTATGGACTGAGGTTCATGACATTGTACAGGAGACAGGGATCAAGACCATCCCCATGGAAAAGAAATGCAAAAAAGCAAAATGGCTGTCTGGGAAGGCCTTACAAATAGCTGTGAAAAGAAGAGAAGCAAAAAGCAAAGGAGAAAAGGAAAGATATAAGCATCTGAATGCAGAGTTCCAAAGAATAGCAAGAAGAGATAAGAAAGCCTTCTTCAGCAATCAGTGCAAAGAAATAGAGGAAAACAACAGACTGGGAAAGACTAGAGATCTCTTCAAGAAAATTAGAGATGCCAAAGGAACATTTCATGCAAAGATGGGCTCGATAAAGGACAGAAATGGTATGGACCTAACAGAAGCAGAAGATATGAAGAAGAGATGGCAAGAATACACAGAAGAACTGTACAAAAAAGATCTTCACGACCCAGATAATCACGATGATGTGATCACTGACCTAGAGCCAGACATCCTGGAATGTGAAGTCAAGTGGGCCTTAGAAAGCATCACTATGAACAAAGCTAGTGGAGGTGATGGAATTCCAGTTGAGCTATTCCAAATCCTGAAAGATGATGCTGTGAAAGCTGCACTCAATATGCCAGCAAATTTGGAAAACTCAGCAGTGGCCACAGGACTGCCAAAGGTCAGTTTTCATTCCAATCCCAAAGAAAGGCAATGCCAAAGAATGCTCAAACTACCACACAATTGCACTCATCTCACACGCTAGTAAAGTAATGCTCAAAATTCTCCAAGCCAGGCTTCAGCAATATGTGAACCGTGAAGTTCCTGATGTTCAAGCTGGTTTTAGAAAAGGCAGAGGAACCAGAGATCAAATTGCCAACATCCGCTGGATCATGGAAAAAGCAAGAGAGTTCCAGAAAAACATCTATTTCTGCTTTATTGACTATGTCAAAGCCTTTGACTGTGTGGATCACAATAAACTGTGGAAAATTCTGAAAGAGATGGGAATACCAGACCACCTGACCTGCCTCTTGAGAAATTTGTATGCAGGTCAGGAAGCAACAGTTAGAACTGGACATGGAACAACAGACTGGTTCCAAACAGGAAAAGGAGTACTTGATGTACTGTATATTGTCACCCTGCTTATTTAACTTATATGCAGAGTACATCATGAGAAACGCTGGACTGGAAGAAGCACAAGATGGAATCAAGATTGCCAGGAGAAATATCAATAACCTCAGATATGCAGATGACACACCCTTATGGCAGAAAGTGAAGAGGAACTCAAAAGCCTCTTGATGAAAGTGAAAGAGGAGAGTGAAAAAGTTGGCTTAAAGCTCAACATTCAGAAAACAAAGATCATGGCATCCAGTCCCACCACTTCATGGCAAATAGATGGGGAAACAGTGGAAACAGTCAGACTTTATTTTTCTGGGCTCCAAAATCACCACAGATGGTGACTGCAGCCATGAAATTAAAAGACGCTTACTCCTTGGAAGGAAAGTTATGACCAACCTAGATAACATATTCAAAAGCAGAGACATTACTTTGCCAACAAAGGTTCGTCTAGTCAAGGCTATGGTTTTTCCCGTGGTCATGTATGGATGTGAGAGTTGGACTGTGAAGAAGGCTGAGCGCTGAAGAATTGATGCTTTTGAACTGTGGTGTTGGAGAAGACTCTTGAGAGTCCCTTGGACTGCAAGGAGATCCAACCAGTCCATTCTGAAGGAGATCAGCCCTGGGATTTCTTTAGAAGGAATGATGCTAAAGCTGAAACTCCAGTACTTGGGCCACCTCATGCGAAGAGTTGACTCATTGGAAAAGACTCTGATTCTGGGAGGGATTGGGGGCAGGAGGAGAAGGGGACGACAGAGGATGAGATGGCTGGATGGCATCACTGACTCAATGGACATGAGTCTGGGTGAACTCCGGAAGTTGGTGATGGACAGGGTGGCCTGGCGTGCTGCGATTCATGGGCTCGCAAAGAGTCGGACACGACTGAGCAACTGAACTGAACTGAACTGAATAATTAGTGGAATAAAATCTTTAAGTGGCCTTATATGAAGATCTTTTTGTGTAGATGGAGGGGGGACGTGAATGCACAGAATAAAAAGGCCCCACCAATCAAAGAGCTACCACTACACCACACTGAATGTGAACCCAGGGCATGGAAAGCTAAGCTCCCACAGAAGGTAAGCCAGAGTGACTGTTATTTTTCCAAAAGAGGGATCCATGAGGCTTTAGTCTTCATATATGTATTATCAGCACCCCACACCCATAGCTTATCTCTTAGAAAAGTGAACTCAAGTATTTCTGAGATGATCTGGTGCTATATTCCATCCTCTGAGTTGATTGATGTAAACGAATCTCATCACTTTCTCTCTTGGGAAATATCAACACTAAGGACACTGATGCTCAGAATGTCTTCCAAGGGGTGCTGAGAATGTTCTAACTCACTAGCCTAGTTAGTAGGTAGCAATGCTGAGACTTTGACCCAAGCTGCTGGGGCTCCAGAGCCAATGCACTGAATCTTTCTGATTCTGGGTCTCCATGTTGAGGACAGCACCTCCAGCCTGTTCATAGACAATGGCTATAAGAGTGACAAAAAGAGGCTAGTGAACAGAGAAAGAAGGTGAAATGTCACTTGGGTGGGGGGAGAGAACAGAAGAGGTGCTGGGGAGAATGGAAGAAAGAGAGCGGGGACTAGCTCTGTGCTTTATGGGACAGTAGTCGAGCTCGTGTGGCCTCTTAGGACACAAGAAGAGGAAAATAAGCAGAAAATACAAAAGGCAGAGAGACTGAACAGCAGCATGAGAAGACTCTAGTATAAATACCTGGGAAAGTCCTGACCACCTGCTTATGGGGGGCCAGTGCCCAGTGGGTGAAGTGACTGCTCATGGCATACCCTAGCCTCCGGCAGCTCTGGGCGACAGCCACACGCAGCAGCGTCAGGCAGGTTCTTTCTCTGCAGGGTTGACACACACGTGAGGATTGTAAGACGAAGCCCTTGGGGCTCTGCTCACAATAAAAACATTGTACGGGCCTTCAACACATGACTCAGGGTGTATTGTGTGTCTGATTGAAAAAAAGATTGGCTTTACCTACAAGTGCTAACGTGTTGGCCAAGTTGAAACGAGTGCAGTATTACATAAGAAATGAAAATACCTGGGGAGCAAGCAGTTTACCACCTTGTATGGGACATGCAGGATCCTTAGAGGAAAAGTGCCAGGTGACTTTTTTGCCAACTGCAAGAATAGCTGTGGTTGGACTGGGTGTTTTGTTTTGTTTTTATCCCAGTGTTTGGCACAGAGTCCTGAACACCAAGTGGGGCCCCTGAACCCTGCCTGACACCAAACTGCATTCTCTAATGTCATTCCTGTTTTGCTTTGTTTGATAAAGACTGGATAATAACAAAGGGGAAAGGGAGCGAGTAATTAAAGTGTGTTTTGTGAAAACTTTATGAGCTAAGTCTGCAAGAAATAGAGTGTAACGTTTAAAAGTAGGGACTCTGGGGCCAGACACAGTTTCAAGTCTTGGCTCCATTCTGTCTTAGCTGCAGGACATTTGACAAGTTACTCAACCTCTCTGAGCCTCAATTTTTTTCAGTTGTAAAATGGATAAAATAATAGGACCAGCCTTGGAGAGCTCTTGTAAGAACTGTATGAGGGTAATACAGGCAAATAGCTTAGCTGAGAACTTGGCCCACGGTGCCCAGCAAAGGTTAACTAGTATTATCATCTGTACTGGGGAGAGGTAACTTCCCCAGTTCCCGTAAGGGATGTTAAGGCTGAAACAAAAGGTTGGCAAGATAAGAGTTCTTTAAAAAGGACTTGTTATTTTCTGTTTTACACTACATGGTGTGGTATACAGCAAAGGCAATATTGGACACAGAGTTAGAAGACATGGATTCTGGTCTCCGGATCTTCATCTCTTTATCATTTAAGGAATGGGTTTAAATAAGTCCTTCTTAACTCTGACATCTTGGGACTTCAGTGCCCATTCATTCCCTGCCCGTAAGTGGAGACCCTCACTCTTTAATTTCCATTCCCTGTGGCCTGCCAGGGTCTTGATTGACTTAAAAAAAGAAAACCAGAAAAAGTGCTCATACATATCTGGGAAGATGTGCCAGATACTTTAAGTGATAAAAGGCAAATTGAAGACCTATATGTAATTCTATTGCGTAAATATTCTAGAATAATATTAAAATATAGACTTGTACACACAAGGATTAAGAGAAATTTTACTTTAGATTTTAAACATGTCTGTATTACTTGAACCTTACACTGTGAGCATGTTTTATTTGATAACAAAGTAAAAATAATAACAAAAATGTAAACAAAATTAAAACATGTTTATTGTAGACAGTTTGGAGGGAAAAAAAAAATCTCTTATAATCCACCCAACCTCAAAAGATTGTTATTAACATTTTAATTTATATTCTCTCAGTCTTTTTTCTATATGTATACTTCACCTAGAAATATATGTATATGTATATATTTACAAAATGTAATCATATTGTGCATGATGTCTTACAATTAGCTTCACTTAACCATGTGTTGTTTATAGATTTCCACGTCATTAAGGTTTCCTCTACAATCTATAGCATGATTTTAATGACTGCTTATTTTTCCATATTGTACGTGGCCAGTCTCCTATGTTGCACGTGTTGGCTCTTCTCCGGTTCCCCGCATTGTAACTACTGACAGGCTTTTAGAGAATAATGAATTGCTGAAATATTTGGCTTGGTTTCTCTCTTTGGGTAAAGCCGGCTGCTCTCTCTTTTCTTCCTCCTCTTTGTATCCTTCGGCTTTTGGGTGGAGGCCCAGAGAGCTCCACAAGGGGTGGTGTGTGTTTAAGAAACTCAGCTAAAGAAACAAACTGCTCGCAAAGAGCTCTGAACCTAGGGCGTTGGGAAAATGCTGAGCATTGTAATTGGCCTAATGTTGCTCCCATGAGAGATGCCATCTCCCTAGGCCTCCAAAGTTCTGGCAGGAATTTTAACTTTTCTCATCCAACTGATGACAGACAAATATTCCTCACTTCAGCAGTTACGTGCAGCCCCCCAAAATGTTTCCTCAAGCCTGTCAAACACTCACTGGAAATGCCTACCAGCTCATCCTTGAGGATGGAAAAGCAGGCATGGTGACATCAGCAACTCAGGACCATGGGCTGTAGGTTTCATCGAAAAGACAGCCTCTTGGACAGCGCTGGCCCCTGCTTCCTGAGCCAGGCTGTCAGTCCAGTTGTGACTCAGGAAGGAATGCCACTGACAAGCCGTGGGCATGCCAGGGAATTACTCAGCACATGCCAACAAGTAACCTCATACGATAATCAAATGCGAGCCAATCTGCGAGTGCTTTGCCTAACAGCATATTTGGATTTGGAGCTTAGCTTTCAGGGCTTGAGTTTCATGTCCTCCTGAGCACACTCCCAGGGCCCCTCCTGTGTGCCTTGCCTCTGCTTGCAAGCGCAGAGAGCAGTTCCTCCAAGAGTCAGAGCTTGGCTGTCCCCTCGAGGTAATGCACAGCCCTGCCAGGATCAGCTGTCTCTCGTATGTCACACTCCTCATTCCAGCCGGCACCGCTTCTCCATATACCCTGGTTCTTACCAATCGGCCAGCAATGTGGGTGACGAAGCCTCCTCTTTCTGTTGGGAAGACTGTTGGAATGACTTAATAGTCATTCCGGGTATTGTCATGGCCTTTGGATGCACCTCACCGACAAGAGAGAGGTTTGTTGACTGACAACTGCTGATATCACAGAATTCTGTTCAGTTCTGGCTGTAGGAATTGGCAAAGTAATAACTGCATCAAGTATTTGGGCTGTCTGAGGGCCTCTGCAAGGACAAAGAAGCTTGCAGTTTCTAAGGCACCTCACTCCTGGATCTGGCCTTTCTCCTGCAGATATCGCGAGAGCTAAGAGTTCGATGGATTTAACTTAGTATCCACATGGTGGTGAGATGCTCTCTGTTTTTCTGCATGAGTTTGCTACAGCATGGCCAGCACCATCTGGGATCCCCTTGAGCCAGAGGCCAGAGACAGATGACCTGGCTGGCCTACCCATCTCATCAGTATGCCTCCACGTATGTCAGAGTTTCAAGGCCATGAGTTTCCTCAAGTTCACGTATTCAAGATGATATTGGACATGAAGTGTTCAAACAGCCGTACCTTGAATGAGAGGCAAAAGCTGCTCAACAATCTTCTATCATTCTCCCAATGAAGGAAGCACTTACTTCAAACTTGAAGCAAGAAAAAAACTGTTTCCATGAAATTAGGCTTTTAAATTCCTCCTGCCGTGGCCACGGTGCTCTCAGAGAGAGAACTCTGATCTCACCAGGAGAATGTGGTTGTGACTAGCGTGCCCAGGTGAGAGAGAGCGTCACTCAGCCTCAGCTATATTAGAGACACCTAGCCTCCCCCAGGAATATGTTGATAAGGACTGAATATCTAAACACAGCACTTTGAAAAAGAAATGAATCAAAAAAAAAAAAAAAAGAAAGAAAGAAAAAGAAATGAATCAGTAATTAAAGATCCTGAAGAAAGAAGCTGACATTCTGACACAGACCTAACAATAAGACCCCATGGGATGTTCAAAAGTTCTCCAGGGTAGGTGTGAACAGTTAGATTTCCCTTGGCTCTTCAGTTAAGGTTTCCTGCCTCTGTTTTTTAATTAGGAAAAGCTGAAGGTTGATCCCTGAACCCACTATATAATGGGCTTATTACCAAATATAGGTTCACTCATTCTCAAAAAAAAAAAATTCCCTTGTCTTTCAGAATGAAAGAGAACCCCTCTAACTTCCGTGTACTATAGATACACTGGGGCTGGTAGTATCCTTACTGTGTCTCTAATTCTAAGCATGGATGCTGAAAGCAAAAGACACCCAACCTAGGAAACTTTTTTGTAGCACTGGACATACCTTCAAGTCAAGGTCATAAAGAAAGTAAAATTTATTTCAAAATTTTTTCAAAATTTCAAAGTAAAAAATATTCTATTTGTCTTTTAGTAGTCCAAGAGCCGGAGAAGGCAATGGCACCCCACTCCATTACTCTTGCCTGGATAATCCCACGGATGGAGGAGCCTGGTAGTCTGCAGTCCATGGGGTCGCTAAAAGTCGGACATGACTGAGCGACTTCACTTTCACTTTTCACTTTCCTGCGTTGGAGAAGGAAATGGCAACCCACTCCAGTGTTCTTGCCTGGAGAATCCCAGAGATGGGGGAGCCTGGTGGGCTGCTGTCTATGGGGTCGCACAGAGTCGGACACGACTGAAGCGACTCAGCAGCAGCAGTCCAAGAGTAAAGCAGAGTCATTTTCAGCATTTGATTGGTAGTTATAAGCCTCTAAAAGGCTCAACCTACACCACCTTCACTGAACCTACACCACCTATGTATAGGAACATGCAGTGTGGTCTCCGGTGATAATAATACAAGGAAAGAATGAATTTTGGAAATTCTTTCCATGGTTTGTCATAGAAATTAATCAATCCAAATACCTCCAATTATAAAGACAATTTTTGAAGGGTTAAGCGGTGTGCTTCAAATAGCTGTTTCTTTAATATGAACTTGGTGAAGATAATTTAAAAATTTAAAGTCATACAATATGTAAGAACACTGCAGGCTCGCAAGGAATGGTGTGGAGCTTAGGCTGAAAGCCTCTGTTGCTGGTTTCTTTCTTTTTTTAAATTCAATTTTTATTTTATATTGGGAGTATAATTGATTTACAATGTTGTGTTAGTCTCAGGTGTACAACAAAGTGATTCTGTTATACATATACATGTATCTACTCTTTTTTGGATTATTTTCCCATATAAGCTATTACAGAGTATTGGGTAGAGTTCCCTGTGCTATATAGTAGGTTCTCATTAGTTATCTATTTTATAAACATTAGTGTGTATATGTTAATGCCAAACTGCTAATTTATACCCCATCCCTGACCTCTCCCCTTTGGTAGCCATAAGTTTGTTTTTGAAGTCTGTGAGTCTTGTTTTGTAAATAAGTTCATTTGTATTATGTTTTTAGATTCCACATATAAGTGATATCACATGGAATTTGTCTTTGTCTGATTTACTTCACTTAGTATGATAGTCTCTATGTCCATCCATGTCCATGCCATGCAAATGGCATTATTTTGTTCTTTTTTTGCAGCGGAGTAATATTCCATTATATATATGTATGACATCTTCTTTAGATTGCTTCCATGTCTTCCGCTATTGTAACTAGTGCTGCAATGAACACTGCAGTGCATGTATCTTTTTGAATTGTGGTTTTCTCCGGATATACATCCACAAGTGGGATTGCTGGATCATATGGTAGCTCTATTTTTTAGTTTTTTAAGGAAACTCCATACTGTTCTCCATGGTGGCTGTACCATTTTATATTCCCACCAACAGTGTGGGAGGGTTCCCTTTCCTCCACACCCTCTCCAGCATTTGTTGTTTGTAGACTTTTTGATTACAGCCTTTCTGACCGGTGTGAGGTGATACCTCATTGTGATTTTGATTTGCGTTTCTCTAATCGATACTCTGCTGCTGATTTCTGATGCTGGTGGGGAAGGAGCCATTCCCAGGAAGAACCCAGCAGCACCTTGGAGCCGTGCTGCCCTCACAGGCAAATCTCAGCTTTGCCACACCGACTGAAGGCCTGGCTTCAATTACAGGCAGAGCTGTCCCTGGGGTTCCTTCTCTGAGGTCAGTAGGGACATAAGTGTCCCAATCATGTTATCCCCTGAGCTGTACTGTGATGACATCCTCATAGTAATCCACTTTCCAATCCCATACGCTTCCACTGAACCTTGCAAACATGAGCACCAATGGGGAGCAAAGTGTGATGCCATTCTACCCCCAACTCTGCAGTTTATCTGCTTTTTTAACCCTGGTAAAGAAGCCGCTTGCAATGTGGGAGACCTGGGTTTGATCTCTGGGTTGGGAAGATCCCCTGGAGAAGGGAAAGGTTACCCACTCCAGTATTCTGGCCTGGAGAATTCCATGGACTGTACAGTCCATGGGGTCGCAAAGTGTCGGACATGACTGAGTGACTTTCACTTCACTTTCCCCTTTTACTTGATCTCCTTCTAATTATTGAGCTATCACCTCCAATTCCAGGGAACCCATGCTTATTTTATTTTTCTAATCTGAAGATAAATAAGGAGTCTATCTTCTCCAGTATGATGCATAAGTTGAACTTTCTCAACTCATCCTCCTCAAGGAAAACAACCTGTTGGGTGAGTCCTGTGTGTGTTTATACACATCTTAGAAACAGCATATACATACACAGATTGCAGGGCCTCCTCTCTCAGGAAGGCTTTGTTCCTTTCACATGTATCAAGTGATATAAACATTGCATGGTTAGTATCTCCATTTCATTCATGGTGTGGGGTGAAAAGCACCCCAAATGGGTGTATTGCAATTTAGACAATTCCCTGGGTACCTTCCCCTGCTCCCAGGTACTTTTTAAAGCTTTGGATTGCAATATACATTTTTTTAAGTGTTAAGCATCTTGGTTGCCATTTTTTGAAAACACTTCTTGGGGGAAAGACTCATCCATGCCTGGAACAGTGTTTCTTTTTTCTTAGATGCCTTTTTGTTTTGTTTCCCACATTTAGGATTCATTAGGATTATCTAAGGTAAATCTATTGACAAGGGTGGGAAGGGGATAAAGATCAAGCTGGGGGTGGGGTGGGGGTGGGAAAGGGATGAGAAAGGGAAGCATGGATATTTAAAAGTGTCAGTCATCCTTACTCTTTTCCTGGATCTGCCATCTTCTGTCTACGTGAGTTTGGACCCTCTCTTCCTCCGTTTCCTCATCAGTAAAACTGGGATAATAACAAGGCCAACCTCAGGGAATTGTGAGGTGTAACAAGTTACTATTTAAGTGTTTAGAGCACTGTCTAGCACATTATAAGCATTCTCTAAATGTCCTCCATCCTTATTTATACTCCAGTCAATAATAAGGTATTGGAGCTGGGCCTTTGGCAGGAGAATAACTCTTCATATCAACACCACCATCACACATTATTGAAAAGAATTTGGTGTGAACGGGACCAATTGACACTCAAACTTCCTCTCCAGCGCTATCTCCTCTCCTCTCCCCAGGTTCAGCAACTTCCTTTATCTACTCTAATCATAGATAACTTATCAAGTTACTGCTCCGGAGGGAATCTGTATTTTAACAAAGATCAAAACCTTAAGTGAAAAGGCGTCACTAGGTGGAATTTTAGAAGACGATAGCGGAAGGATGTTTCTAAAACCCCTCCAATCACACCCCAGATGTGATTGCTTCATTTGTCTACCAGGGAAGCTGACTCTGGCAGGAAATCACTTGTACTTTTCACTAATTGAGGTCCTGTTCTTCCGAATCTTGCAATCTAAGAGAACTTTGATCCAGAGTGCTAATAGACTAAGTAAGTCATCCCCCTGACCAGGTATGGGCTGGGAGGTGGGGGTGACACTCAGGTGGAGTGCAAGTTGTTTGGTTTTAAGAACTTCACAGTTTATTGGAAGAGGCAAAACACATCAGATGGCAATAAGGAAATGTGTGTGAGTAAAAGGAAAAGAGGCGTGTTGACAGATGACAGCCTGAGGAGTTTATACAACAGGAACATTTCCCAAGAACTTGAATGCATTGGAGGTCTTTCGAAAGGGTTAGTTGTACACTGCCTGGAGGCTGAGGTATGGCCTGGAAAGTGGCTTAGCCCAGCTCATCCTAGATGGGTGATTAACTGGACACTCCAGCACAGGAATCTTCACTGGAGAGAAACAGGAGCTCAGTATTGATGAGTCATTCTCATCTACTTGACATCATCTTCAGCTTTTCATTTAACTTTTCCCTTCCACATCAGACACCCCTAATTCTTGGGTGGTCTGCCACACCACTTCCTGCCAAGTCTCAGCTACTTTATTCGAGGTAGAGGGCTGGGGTACTGGATCTTATTTCAAAAGAAGAGAGGAAATTGAAACCAGAAAGTCTTTGTGATGGCCTTTAAGAGATTCGTTTTTTTCCCCCTCCAATACAGGTTTCCCAAGGCTGGTATCTCTAGCTTAGGGCATGGTTTCTTTTTGCTCTTTTTTGTGTGTGTGTGTGAGAGTCAATCATTCAAAATGGAAGCCCTTTTATAATTCAATCTAGTTATGCAAACATAACCCATTGATGTTAACAAATAGAGACCAGATGCAAATAATCCACTCAAGCATAACATGGAATGACTAGTAGGAGCTAAACCAAACTATGTCTCTCTCCACCACCCTATTACTTCATAAGAATTCTTTCCATTTGGAAATGGGCAAGAGGGAAAGAAAAAAAAAAGGGGGACTATTAAGGCGTTTCAAACGGTCTTAAAATGACAGCACTAGGGTTGCTTGGATCACACAAGATTGCCATGTAAACAACTGAAGTAATTGCAGAGTTATGTAAAATTAGGTATGCATCCCTAAGAAAGGTCAGGAACTTCCATCTCATGGAGGCTAAATTAATTATATCAAGACAGCAGATTCCACATGGAGGTCACTGAGTCAGTGATTCACAGCCAGGTGTGCATACGAAGACTCAGTTCTCTGCAATTCACTGAACAGGGCGTCACTGAGTACAGTGACATTTTATGACATTCCCTGGGGCACTTGTTGTTTTAACTATGGATAGACAGCCAAGCAGTTGCTGGGTGAGGCCTAACACAAGGAATCCTAGAATGGTAGTGGTGCTGCCATTTTCTGTAGAAAACAAAGTTTCTGCTGAGTAAAAGGAGGCAGGTAATATCAGCTGTTCACAGCAAGTCCCCACACCTCGGAGCTGGCTACCATTGCTGTCTGCTTTTCTTAGCATGCTATTGCCTTAGGAGTGTCTGTTTGATCAAGAGGCTGAAATCTTGACTGGTGTAGTGAGTCAGATTTTCTCTTAGAATAATTCTTTTCTAAAACAACTTTTTGGTGAATTTCAGATCTATGTGTTTATTTATTTATTTATTTGCCTGCTTCAGGTCTTAGTTGCGTCCTGTGGGATCTTTTGTTGCAGGGCTTGGGCTCTCTAGTTGTGGCACACCAGCTCAGTAGTTGTGGTTTGTCGGTTTAGTTGCTCCATGGCAGGTAGGATCTTTGTTCCCCTGCTGCTGCTGCTGCTGCTACGTCGCTTCAGTCGTGTCCGACGCTGTGCGACCCCATAGACGGCAGCCCATCAGGCTCCCCTGTCCCTGGGATTCTCCAGGCAAGAACACTGGAGTGGGTTGCCATTTCCTTCTCCAATGCAGGAAAGTGAAAAGTGAAAGTGAAGTCGCTCAGTCGTGTCTGACTCTTAGCGACCCCATGGACTTGTAGCCCACCAGGCTCCTCCATCCATGGGATTTTCCAGGCAAGAGTACTGGAGTGGGGTGCCATTGCCTTCTCCTAAATAACACCAGTTTTGTAAGCTTTTCCTTTGAAAACACAATTTTAGGAACACTGCCATGTGCCCATCTTAACTGCAGATGTTTAGAAACAACTTACATATGACCGTATAGACATAGCCACACTGAGATAAATAATGTTCTTCATTCATAAAGGTCCCACTTCCTGTTGAAATCCCAGCATCCCAGGCAGTTGGTGGCAGCGTTTCTGTCTTCTGTCCCATGCCTGGAAGGAGGTGATAGCTGATGAGCCAGACTAATAAGATGCAGCCTCACACTGATTAAACGTCCATTTTCTTGGGGAAATGGCTGACAGGAGCAGGATAAAGCTGTGAGGAAGCTGGTAGCAATTTCCCAAATCTACCACTACCAGTGAGCTTTATTTGTGTGCTTAGAGCTATTATTAGCAAAACAATGGCTGGGAAAAAAAAAAAGTACCAGGGAGAAAATTAAGAAATGACAGACCTGCTTCTGAAACACCAGAGAAAAAACTTCTTTTACATTTTGTTCAGTTTTAAGCAAAAAGTTTCACTTTAGCAAGGTATATCATGTAGCCAAGGCCCCTGGGCAAGGAAAGCGACCTGGCAGAGTGAGCTCCAGTTATCTGCATGTAGATTCTGACCGGAGCACGCACCGCCCAGACAGAAACACGAGTTCAGGGCTGTCTACTGGCAGAGAGAAGCATGGTGCTGCCTTAAAATGCTGAAGCCACCCGGGAACCATAGTGTAGGTGCGTGTGGGGTGGGGAGGGTCTGCAGGAGTGTGAATGTGAACAGAGAAAGCTATTGCTTTTAAAGATAATGGAAAAGGCTCTGGTTAGGGTTGTGCTTTCCAACACAATGCCCATGAGCCCCATGTGGCTGCTGGGTATTCGCAGTGAGGCTGGTCTTGTTGAGACGTGCTGAGTGTATTTTACACACCAGAGCTCAAAGACTACGTATGGGGAAAAATGCAAAATATATCACTTATCACTTTTAAAATCGACTACATGTTGAAATATTTCGGATAGATTGGATTAAGTAAAATACAGTAAAGTGAAAGCTACCGCATGAGCAAACCTTGAAAACACAATACTATGTGACAAGTGAAGTGAAAGTCGCTCAGTCATGTCCGACTCTTTGCGACCCCATGGACTATACCATCCATGGAATTCTCTAGGTCAGAATACTGGAGTGGGTAGCCTTTCCCTTCTCCAGGGGATCTTCCCAACCCAGGGATAGAACCCAGGTCTCCCGCATTGCAGGAGGCTTCTTTATCTGCCGAGCCACAAAGGAAGCCCCAGAAGCCAGACGTAAAAGGCCACATGTTGTATGATTCCACTCATATGAGATGGCCAAGAAGCAAATCCGCAGAGATAGAAGGTGGATGGCTGGTTGCTTAGGACTGGGGGTTTTGAAGGGAAACGGGAACTGATTGCCGATGGGTAAGGAATTTCTTTAAAGGGGTCATGAAAATGTTCTAAAATTGATCATGGCGCTAAACAACTCTGTGAATATACTCAGTGGTATATTTTAAATGGGTAATTGTATGGTATGTGAATTATATCTCAATAAAGCTGTTTAAAGTTTCAAAACTTGGATGCAATTTTTTACCTGTTTAAACTTATAAAGGGCTTCCCTTGTGGCTCAGCTGGTAAAGAATCCGCCTGCAATGCGGGAGACCTGGGTTCAATCTCTGGGTTGGGAAGATCCCCTGGAGAAAGGAAAGGCTAACCACTGCAGTATCCTGGCCTGGAGAATTTCATAGACTAGTCCATGGGATCGCAAAGAGTCAGACATGACTGAGCAACCTTCACTTTCACTTTCTTTCAAACTTAAAAAAATCTAACTATGTAGAAAATTTGAAATTACATAAGTGGCTGGCATGAGATTCTGTTGAACCTTTTGGGCTAAGGGGGTGTGAGAGTGAAGAAGCTGGGAAAACCCAGGCTAGTGGTCCCCAAACGGATGTTTAAAAACATCAGGCCGAAGAGGAGCCAAGGGCTTCCCAGGTGGCGCTAGTGGTAAAGAACCCACCTGTTAATGTAGGAGATGTAAGAGATACAGGTTCAATGCCTGGGTTGGAAAGATCCCCTAGAGAAGGAAATGGCAACCCACTCCAGTATTCTTGCTTGGAGAATGCCATGGACAGAGGAGCCTGGTGGGCTATAGTCCATGGGGTCACAAAGAGTCGGATACAACTGAAGCGACTTAGCACGCACAGACCCAAAGAATGGAAGGAAAAGCATAACTTCCAAATGTATATAGAAGAGCAGCCAGAAGTGGTCACTTTTGGTGCAGGGCAAGGAGGAATGAGGGGTGAGGGAGGAACTTGCTGGAAGGTTGGGGGCTTGAGGATAAGAATATAACTCCAGGACTGGAGCAGGCCTCTGCACCAAGTGCCAGCGTAGGACTGAGGGCCGACTCAATTTCTAGCGCCTGGGCAAACAGGGGGCGCTGTGTTTGGGCTCTTCTCGAGAACTCTTTATCAGCCCAGCCCTGCATTTCCTAAGTGGTTGCCCAGCTCTCTTTGCCCCAGCAGCCTCCTGAGCTGAGTGGGTCCACGTCCTGACCCAGCAGTAATGCATTTGCATACATGGAACCTTGGTGAGCTATGACAGGGAGACTGGGAAGCTGTGGTCTTGTCCTGGGATATGGAAACTTCTTCAACGAGTATTGCCAAAGGGACTTTTAGGTGTGCTTACGAAACGTCATAATCTGTAGAGGTGGTCAGAGGCTTGGCTGGATGAAGCATAAAGGGGATCCTTAGGTGCCTTCTTGGCATCCTCTCCTCAACCTGGTTTCTTTCCAATTCAGTTCCCCTCTCCCTCAAAAGAAAAAAAAAAAAAAGCACAACAGTATTTCAAAGGACACGGCTCAGTGGATGATGGATAAGGAAGCTGTACTTAGGGCCTCCCGAAAGGAAGGATCCCATGACTTATCTCTGAAAACCAGAAAGATGATTGGACTGAAGGGCAGATTGGAGTGAATCATGCAGATGAATTGTAACCCCAGAGGTCTGGTTCTGTAGAAGGGAGAGAGAAAATTAAATACACAGTACTCGGCAGTGGCTGTTTATATTTTAAAATTGCAAAGTAAGGCTTTGCCATTATCCCTGGTCTTATCCAAGCAATGTCCTGAAATTTGCTCCCACTGCAATAAGCGTTAGTTTCTCTCATGACTGTGTTTTGGGTTTCAGAGGATACGGTGGGTGGCCATCAGACAAAACAGGGTAGACAAAGTTCGTGAACCTAGGAGTATTATTTGGGAAGAGGAGGAATTCCTGTTTTCCAGCTCTGATGAAGTAACAGCAGAAGAGTTAATTGTCCAATGAAGGCATGGGGGACATCCTGGAGAGTATCTTCTGTGTGACTGGAAGCTCCTAAAGGGCAGGGTTAATTCACGTCCACATCTCCACCATAGGAGCTGGCAAGAGGTAAATACCCAAGAAATATTTGTAGCCTGGATAGTTGGATGGATGGAAGGAGGAAGGGGGGATATGACACAGTGGATAATTGATTAACATTTCTGTTCTATAATGATTTAGTGTTTTGAATGATGGATGATGGGGAAGAACTTGAAAGATTTCATTTATGTGATAGGGAAATAAATTCTAAAAGTGTTAAACTAAAACATACGATAGCACATTGCATATTTGGTTTTGTCAACTATCTAGCTTTTCCAAACAGTGCTTAGTGAAAGTGGAGTGTCTCAGTCGTGTCCGACTCTTAGTGACCCCATGGACTGCAGCCCACCAGGCTCCTCCGTCCATGGGATTCTCCAGGCAAGAGCACCGGAGTGGGGTGCCTTAGACATGTTGAATAAGAGTGTGGGTAGAAAGGGGAAAAATGCCTAGAATTATAGCTCATGAGCCTCTCTCTCTCTCTCTGGATCTTGGAAAATGCAAACCACTTAGGAGTGGACGAGTGACTTCATGATGATGTTGTCAGGGCCCTCAGAATAAATATTGCCTTTTGCATCCCCACTGCTAGCATTGCACAGTGCAGCTGGCATATCGTCAAGAGGCTATGATCTCCTCATTCTTGTCTTCTGAATCAGGCAGCATAAGGTGGTGAAAATCCTGCTCAGAAAGCATTTGAATCCATCATCCCACATCCCTGCAAGGTGAGGTAACGCATTCTGACCAAGGATCCTGTCCTATACATGAGCTGGCTTTTCGTGTTTGGCAGTTAGCAATCTGTATTTTAAGTCAAGGTATTTAAAAGTCAGGTCACAGAAAGAGTTTCTATCTCCAGACAGTTCTAGAGCTTAAAAGGCTCATCTGCAATATCAGACGGCAGGAACTTCAAAGAAAACAAAGCCATGTGTTAATTTCCAATTGAACTTAGATCTCTAAAAATTCTGTGCAACTCCCTTATGTGGGTCCAAGGCACACCACTAACCAAGGTAGACGTGACCCTGGCAGGGCGAGCTAAGAAAGCTGGATATTTTGAAGGAAGCCACTTTCTGTGATACCATGACAGGGATGTGCAGGTGCAGCTGCGTGGGAGCATTTGGCACCAGGACCCCCTGTAATAGATCCAGGCACCCTGTGCTCATGCTGCTGGGCCCACGTCACTTCTGCTTGTGAACTCACACCATGACTCACAAGCAGCCAGCGGCAGCTGAAAGGAAATGATGTGTCAACTGTGTCTGAAGACGATGGTCAATTGTTGGAAACAGAAAAAAAATCCACTTAAAAATATGCCACTGTGGAACTTCCCTGGTGGTCCATGCCTCTAATGCAGGGGGTTGCTGGTTCGATCCCGGGTTGGGGAACTAAGATTCCCACATACCCCTTGGTGTGGTCAAAAAGTAAAATAATAATAATAATTAAAAAAAAACTATTAAAAAATGTCTTTGTATTTTACAAAGGCTGTGCAAAATTTAAAAAGCATGTTTAGCATTCCAAGTATTTTCCCTCCTGTGTCTTTAGAGACTCTGAGAGTGATTTTTTGTTTATTTAACATTTTATCAAAAGAGACATGGACCCCACTAGCTTTTGAACAACAGCTTCAGTGGCCCTGCCTCTTTGCATTTAGTTCGAGGAGAGAAACTTCAGCCATACGGAGAATTTGATGTCTGTGATATGTACTAAAAGATCAGCTGGTCTAACTTTACAGGGCTAATAAAAGGGAAGAATTTTCCTGTGCGCGGGTCTTTTATGAATTATAAATAACCATTCACTTTGGAAGATAGCACATCATAAATTTTTTTTTCACAAATATGCACAAAACCATTTTAAGATCCAAGAAAAAAAGATGTTCAGAAGTCTCAGATGTACTCAGTTTTGATTTCGTGGGGAAACATGTTCTTTTACCATATGGACGCTTTTAAAGGGGCCTTCAGCTGGGGCTCAATAATGACACCCTAGTGGCTAAATAAGGGATTTCTTTCCTTCTAACATTATTTCTCTGTTATTAAAGGTGGAAAAACCTTCCACAAATAGCATACTATTAGAGTGCTTTAGGGGATGTCCTGGGAATCAAGGTTATGTGTCTGCTCCAGAAATACTGTCTGTAATTATCATTCCCCAGTGGTTCTGAGGATACAATCTTGGTGCTTTCATTAATTTCTTGATTCTACAAGTCTGAAGTGCTTGCCTGCTCTTGATATTCAATATTTTAGGGTAGGAATTTTTTGGCGTTTTTTTGTGGTTTTTTTTTAGGGTCACAGTTCTCTTCCCCCTCCCTTCCTCTCATAATAACTATTTCCTGGCTTGTTTTGTCTGCTAAAATAAAAGGTATGAAAGACCAGATTTGAAAAGAAAAAAAAGTCAGATACGAGAAGATGAACCCAAGCCTTCATCTTCTGTGATTATCATCTAATATTAAAAGATAGAACATTTAGATCTAACCAACAACTGGAGAGGGTCCATGAGTAAAACTAGCATATGGATTTTTTTCCACCAACAGTTTACTCTGAATGCTTCCAAATATACAGAGAATTTTACACAGCATTTTACAGTGAATACCCATATACCCACCATTTAATTGTAGAGTCTACCATTAACATTTTACTGCTGTTGTTTGGGCTTTCTGTAGCTCAGACAGTAAAGACTCTGCCTGCAATGCAGGAGCTTGGATTTGATTCCTGGGTCCGGAAGATCCCCTGGAGAAGGAAATGGCAACCCACTCCAGTATTCTTGCCTGGAGAATCCCATGGACAGAGGATCCTGGCAGGCTACAGCATGTGGTGTCTCGAAGAGTCGGACACGACTGAGTGACTAACACCCGTTTGTCACATGTCTGTATATCCCTCCTCCATTCACCCTTCTTACCTTTCTCATGCCCTTGAAAGTAAATAACAGGCAGGACTTCCCTGGCAGTCCAGTGATTAAGAATCCATCTTCCAATGCAGGGATGCGGGTTTGATCCCTAGTCTGGGAAATAAGAGCAACTAAACACGGGAGTGGTGACTACTGAATCTGCGTGCTCTGGAACCTGTGGGCCACAACTAGACAGGCTGTGTGCTGCAACTACTGGGCCCTTTCTCCACAACTAGAGAGTCCACGCACGGCAACGAAAGATCCCATACGATGCAAGGAAGATGCTGTGTCACAAGTAAGACCTCATGCAGCCAAATAAATACATACATAGATGGCAGGCACGAACCGACTTCTACCTAAAAACTTCAGTTCGATATTTACTTTTTTCTTTTGATGTACATTTTATATATAATGAATTATAAAACCTTAATGTATACTTTCAGAGTTTTGACAAACACATACCTGTGTATCCAAAGCCCTAACAAGACACAGAATGTCACTATAACACCAGAAAGTCTCCCCCCACTTCGCTATCAATCCTCACCCCTCCAGAAGCAACCACTGTTTGGATTTTTTTTGCTACAGATTATTTTGCCTATTCTAGAATTTCATATAAAGATGGAATCAAGCAGGATAGACTCTTTCACGTAAGACTTTTCCACTGAGCATGCTGTCTTTGAGACTAAGTCCCGGTATTCTGTGTGACAGTAGTTCATTCCCTTCTATTGCTGAGTATGCCACTGTGCGACAGTTTGTATGGTCATTCATCTGTTCATGGACACCTGGGATGTATCCAGTTTTGGGCTATTGGTAATAAAGCTGTTGGGAACATTCTTATGCAAGCCTTTTTATAGACATATGCTTTCATTTCCACTGGGAAGAACGTACTTGCCTAACAGCTAATCACAGAGTAGAGGTATGTTTAATTTTTAAGAAGTCTTTATTTTATATTGGAGTATAATTGAATAACGGGCTTCTCCAGTGGCTCAGATGGTAAAGAATTAGCCTGTAAGATGGGAGACCTGGGTTCAATCCCTGGGTTGGGAAGATCCCCTGGAGAAGGGAATGGCAACCCACTCCAGTATACTTGCCTGGAGAATCCCCATGGACAACAGAGCCTGGTGGGCTACAGCCCACAGGGTCCCAAAGAGTCGGACTCGACTGAATGACTAAGCACATAATTGAATAACAATATTATACTAGTTTCAGGTGTACAGCAAAGTGACTCAGTTACACATATACATGTATCTTTTTAAAAAACTTCTTTCTCCATTTAGGTTATTACAGAATATTGAGCAGATTCCCTGTGATATTCACTAGGTCCTTGCTGGTTATCTGTGTTAAATACAGCAGTGTGTACACATCAGTCCCAAACTTCCAGTCGATCCTTCCCCTCCACCTTCTCTGCTGGAAACCATTAGTTTGTTCTCTACGTCTGTGAGTCTGCTTCTGCTTTGTAAATAAGATCTACAAAATTATTTTTAGATTCCACATATAAGTGACATCACATGGCATTTGGTGTATGCTTTTTTTCTTTTTTTAAAAGAAACTGCTATTCCTTTTTAAAACAGATGTAGCCTTTAATATTCCCACCAATAATGCATGAGAGTTCCAGTTGCTCTACATCCTTGCTTGTACTTAGTGTTGTCATCCTGGTGAGTGCGGGTGGTATCACATCACCATGTGCTTCTTTGCCGGTCACACATCTTCTTTTGTGAAATGTCTTTGCAAATCTTCTATCCGTTCAAGCCGTTGTGTTGTTTTTATTACTGAGTAGGAGTTCTCTGTACATTGAGGCTATCAGTCCTCTGTCAAGTTTATGTTTCACAAATATTTTCTTCCAGTAATATCTTGCCTATTCCTTTTCTTAATGGTCTCTTTTGATGAGAAATTTTTAATTTCAATGAAGTCCAATCTATCAATTTTTTTCTTTTATGGTTATGGCTTTCAGTGACCTAAACAGAGCACATTGATCTTAATAAATGGTGTTCCTAAAATCTATTGTAGCCTCAAGGAAATTCAAAGCTTCACTGGGTTCATTGTAATAGCTCTATTTGTCTGAAGAAACATCTACTATGTACATATTGGGAACAACTAAGGGAAACCTGGCGGTCTGTCAACACTCTCTCAAGAACATCCCAGAGAATGAAGCAAAGTCTAGAACTCCCTTTCCACTTGTGCTTTATAATAACAAGTCTTCTGTTTTGCCAGCTAGAAAGAGTTATCACCAATAAAACTACATGGTCATGGTCTTGCTGTGGAATGAAGTCACCCCTTCTGCTTATGAGCATCATAAGTAGCTTTTTAAATTAATCATGTTATTGAAAAACAACATCTTAAATGGTTTGCATGTATGGCCATGAATGACTGAAAAACTTTCCCGGAAGGCTTTAAAATAAGAAATCCACAGAGAGAGCCAGGTATGAGCGATGGCATGAAGTAAAATGAACGGTAGATTGAAAGACAGAATAGGACGGTGGTTCCCAAACTTTTTGGCACCAGGGATGGCTTTCATGGAAGACAATTTTTCCATGGGGCCCGTGAGGGGCGTGGCTTGGGGATGATTCTAGTGCGTTACATTTATTGTGCACTTTATTTCTATTATTATTACATGAGCTCCCCCTCAAATCATCAGGCCTTAGATCCTGGAGATTGGGAGCCCCTGGAATAGGGGACAATGAGAAAAGCAGGACTTGGAAAAACAGAGACCAGCTGAAAGGATTCTTGTCACCTGTTTGTAGGCTGCATGCCGAAGCTTTCTCCAAGATTTTACCCTTGACCCTTTGCCAACTGCTCTGCTTGTGAGTGAAGCTGTTGGATTTCTCCCTTTGTTTCTCGTTTGGACCAAAGGGACACTCAATACGGGCATGACATTTTGAAAACTAAAGTCACATCTTTTTTACCCTACCTTCATTGTTGTTCCGGCCTACTTTCTCTTACACACTTTCTTGAGGGTGCAGGCTGAACGTGGTCTTTCAGACTTCATGTCAACTCCCTTGCCTGTCTCTCCCTTTCTTATTTCATCTTCTCCCAACAATCACTAATGCTCTACAACTGCTTATTTAGTTGTGGGTTATCCCAGGCCTTTTGCTTCTACTTTTTTATCATTAAGCAAAATTTCCCCTTTATTAGAGACTGCGAATCAGAAAAAGAAAGGGATGGAAGTTAAATGGATGATTTTTAATGTTTGATTATAGGTTGAAATTAGTAGTCAAATTTTTGTTTTTCACTGAACCAGTAGCTTTTTATAACCTACCATTTTGGTTTCTGACTATATGATTCTCATTGGAAGTTATCTTGAAATATAAACTATGGAGAGAGAACACCAGTTTGCAAAGCCCTGGGCAGTACTAACCCTGGAGAATACTCAGTGATGACTGTGTGGGTGTGCCTGCCAGGCCAGGACAGAACCTAGGCTAACTTTTCTAACTTACCTGTCCTCATCCAACGACTTGATTATGAAGAGTCTGTGTGGGTGGTTAAGTTTTTCTGGCCTCCTGGATCTGTTTCTGAAGAGAGCAAATAAGGTCAGCAGAGAAAGCTAGGTTCTGAGTCAGAAGAATCAAGCAGGACTTCAGAGCCTCTGAAATAATAAAGCTATGCCTTAAGTAATTAATATGCAGACATGATTGAAATAATCAGAAGGGAGAAACAAGTAGGGTTAAAGCCACAGAGCCACATGAGAAATCATTATGCCTGGCTATACAAGTGGGTTAAATCACTTCCTCAGATGCTGCCAACAGCACAGATATCTGCATTTAGCTTTGCATGCAACAACAACACAAAGTGAACCCCAAATACTGTTTCCTTCCCTTTGGAACAATGATCCCTGCTATTAGAGTGTCTCCATTAGGACACAGGAGGGTCTTGGGCAGAGTGAGTTACATTACATGGGTTCCACTGGCCTGTGTGGGCAGAGTTGAATAGGGAATTTGGTGGGGAGGTTTGTGAAGCTGTACTTTCAGGAAGGTGGTCCTGCTGCCAATCCCTCTTGAGCTCATTTCTTCCTCTGGCATGTTCTTCTTTTTACCAGTGGAGGTGGAAGGTGACATTGTCCCAAACTCAGTCTTGGAAGCTTATTCTTTTTTTTTTTTTTAATCATTTTGAGCTACTTCAAAATGTATACAAAGTAAAATGCAGAATCCTGAAACACTGTTTTAGTCTGAAACCAAGCTCCTTGGCTTGAATGGAGGGTCCTCTAAGAGCAGAAGGGTCTAGGTTGGAGAGAGGAAATGAATACTAGAGGAGGGGACATACTAGAGGAGGGGACCCATGGGAAACATACACTGGTGTATCTTCTTTTCTCTTCTTCTTTCCTCCATTCCTTCCTCCTTCTCTCCCTTCCTTCCTTTCTTCCATTAGTATTCTTGCACGACTGCTCCATCTTTCTAAGGAACAGATCTAAGTGCAAAGGGAGAGGCATGGCATGGAATACAAAGAGACTAAAACAACTTTTCTTGTGATTGAACAAAAACTGTTCAGTGCTTAAGTTTGGTGATCATATTGACAACTGAATGGAAAATCAGTACTGTACAGAAGCTTAACTTATTTTGCAGGTGAGATAATTCTGTTTGCTTTTGATATATTGTTAGAGTTCTGCAGGAACATCTGGCTGACTCGCAGTTATGTTTTCTGAAGGGTGGGTTCAGTCATTGCTACTGTCAAGTACAAGCTAACTTTCCCTAGTAACATAAGGTTTATCTGAATCTCAGAGAATCTGTGATCAGGCAAGATCCAAATTTCCCTTCAAGCTGATGTTTGTCTTTCATTTGTTCCCTAACTAGCATTCAGGTTCCAGCCCAAGAATACACTGCCAGAGGTACAACATCTCCATTGGTGGTGACCCTTGTTGTCATCCTCCTAAAGTGAATTCATACGATGGTGATTTTCAGCTTTGCCTTGTGGTACTATGTCTGTGAATGTTTAATTGACAATATGTGTGCACCTCTCTCATTTCCTGTTTTTAAGGGCTGTACTTAATGTATTTGAAAGGGTGGAATATTTTAAATTACAATTCAGCAGTTTTACTAAGGAAGGCTGTAAAACACAATGAGCAAGGAGTTTTACTTCCTCCTTACAATGGCTACTCCCCTGTTTTGAAATCTCGATATGCTCCAATCAGTGGGAATGACTTTAACTTAAGCTGTAACATTTTGAACAGCAGCCATGCCATGGCTGGAGCTGTCGAGGTGCATGGGACTCCTGAACACTATAATTCCTTGTTTCCAGACGCTTTATTAGTATCCAGAACGTGTCTGGCTGTGCTTGATACTGCTCCATCATGTTGAGTCCCCTGCCCACAGACTCAGCATTCGGATTGGTTACGGAATACAGTTGCTCAGCCAATCAAGTGAAGCCTTTCTCCAGAAACCCTAGCAACACTTGACAATGGTCATTGACAAATGTTGAGAGCAAACCCGACTGATCCAACCAGCCATTGACAACAGTCCCCCGTCCAGGGCAGATAGGGCTAGTCCTGCCCACAGAGCACTTTGTGTGGCCAGAGTTAACGGTCTGTGCCAGACCTGCAAAAACAGAACCTGCATGTGGGAAGACAGGCTTGCACCCAGCACCCTACCCCAATTTGCTGCCACTCTGGCCAACCCGACTTCAGTTGGTCAAAGCAGCCCTGGAGCTGGGGAATCTGTGGGGTGGGGAGGGTCTCATCGTCTCTCATATTAACCTAACCCACACGCTGACCATACCCACCAGAGTCTCTTCAGCGGCTGCAGAAAGAGCCCACAAAAAACTTGGGCTCCAGGGTCACACATCTGACTCTCATGCTAATTGGTCCCTGAGGGCAAGGCAACAGGAGGCTGGCAAGACACCTGGCTGTGTCCCTAGTGGCTCTTCTCCAAGCTTCCTGGCTATGCGTTTTTACCTCCCAGCCTGACCCCGAACCCTGCTGGGGTACAGAAGGCCCGCTGCCTCACCCGAGGGTATGATGGGATACTCCTCAGGACGCCGCTGGACCTGAATGAGTGCTCACTTTTCTCTGGAAGCCTCCAAGGCTGAGGATCTGTAGGCAGACCTGGCAGAGGCTGGGGTGGGGGTGGGAGTGTGGAACAGAGGATAAGAAAGGGGACCTGCCAAGAACATGCACAGACAATTCATAGGCAAACGCGTGTTCCCACAAAGACATAATAGCTGTGTGTATGTGATATCCTCCTGAAGTCCCTTTCCACGATCATTCCAGTTAGTCTAGCCACCTTGAAGGCATATTTCAAACCCTGCTTGAGTAATCCATTGTGTGGTGATTAGCTGTTAATGAAGCTGAAAATACCTAAATCATCCAACAAGGAATCTGAACTAATTTTTTATGGTTACATTGCTAGACAAGTGGATGTCCTGACAAAGACAGGCCTGGGGATATACACAGACTTTTGCACACACAGATAAACCTAGGCAAGAGGAGCAAAGGTGAAACAAGGTGGGAAAAAAAAGAAAAAGGAAATGTCAAAGAGAGCCATGCATTGAAGAGTGTGAAATCCAAGGTAACACTGTGAAATTAGTGAAGTTCATTCAGCAACCCACACCCCAGTAACCCTCTCCCTGTTAGCACCACCCTGTAGGGCCCATCCTCGATTTAGTTTTCCATGGGAAGTGGCAGAGAGGTTGGCACTCAGTTTAACTAGTCCCTTGGGATTATAAATTGATAATGGCTTCAAGTCTTAGCCCTTCAGGGGATATTGGTATTTATTCTTCTTCTTCTTTTTGGCTGCACTGCACAGCATGGGGGAGCTTAGTTCCCCAACAGGGGATGGATACCTGGGCCGCCTGCACTGGAAGTGTGAAGTCTTAACCTCTGGACTGCTGGGGAAGTCCCTGGATATTTTTCAAAGGGGGTTCATGAAGGTCCAAATGAACTAAATCTCTAACGTTTGAACTGTAAATTGAGAGGACTAAGTTTAGTCTGGAGATGTGGCCTTGCTCAAACACACATTTAAGGTAGAAGCCTTCTTTGGATATTAATGAAGCCAGAATTATAGGCAAGAAAAAGCAGTCGGGATGGGGTAGGTAAGTGCAGTGGGGAGCAGTCTTTACAGGAGGAAGACACCTTAGATGGAGAGGGAGAGGCAACCGGTCAGCTTCCATACAGAAATGAGGCAGGAGATATGTTAGAATCACCTGTCCTTCAGGGAACTTGGAAACTTTCTGGGGACATGAGATGTAGAAAATTACAACACAGGGTATTATATAATGTGTTAAAAACCAAGTCATATAGAACTAAACACACATACATAGGTTCTAAGTTCAAAGTCTAAAGGAAATGAAGCCCTTCTTAGAAGATGTAAAATTGTTGGGATAGTTGCCTCTTCAGGAGACAAGTAAACTATTTTCTTCATTTTCCAGATTTTTCAAATTTTTCAGTTATTATGGGTCAAGCTTTCTGTGGAAGACTTAATTATCAAAACTATTAAGACTACAGAACAACAACAAAAAAGAGGCAACATCTAATGTTTATTTCTTGCTCTGAAAGTTAAGAAATTTTTATCTGTGAAATAGCAAAGGAAAAAATAAAATCGACAATGTATGTATAGTGTAGTTTCCCATGTGTCAGAAAGACTTATAAAATACGTTTTAAAATTTGGTTGATCTGAAGTGTTATAAAGATGTTTAGAGGAAAGATGGTAAAAGTTCTCACTCAGAGTTAATAGTTCTCACTCAGCAATTTGAACTTGTCTTAAAAATAATCCTAAGAAGCCTGGGAGAGGGCACAGTCATCTTTAATGTAACAGTTTGGAAGTAGAGGTGTTCCTGGCAGAGAACAATGCCTGGCACATTATAGGCACAAAAATAAATATTGGTTGATGTCACAGAAGCATTGCCTCCAAATCAACATTCTCTCAATTCATGAATACTATCAAAGGGGAGAAACTCTGAAACTCCCCCAAAGTGGATATTTTCCCCCTCAGTCTCTAAGAGATCATTGTTTCTTCATCCCACAGCAACCAGAACACTTGAAATTGCCAAAACTTGAGACAAAAGCCAGACAAATAGAATTAACAAGAGACAAATGTTAAAGGGGACACGTATGACTGTGTGGCAAATGTTTTGAAATTTGTTGGGAAGATTTGCTTCTTATTTCTTTGCTTGGAATAATGCCATGATGTCCTTGTAGTAACAGACTCACGGCATGCGGCTGCACGTTCACAGAGTAGGTTTTATTCTTTTCTTGAAAGAGAAGGAGAGACCCATGGCCCTTGGCAGTAATCAAGTAAAAGGAAGAGGTTGGAAACTGCTCTCCTGGCATGTCAGGATGTTAACCACACGAGGAGGCCAGTCTGGCTGGAGTGCCCTTGCTCCCTCCTTTCTACGGAATGAACAAATACTGAGCACCTACTATTTTCTAGGTAATCTGTCCTATACACAACTAAATGAAAAACTACAACTCTCGAAGGGCTCCAAGGGGGAAGTACACTAGCTACAAGAGTGTGTAATAGGCAGAGTTGACCTGTCAGAGTGGCCAGGCCTTCCTAAGGAAGTATGATTAAGCTGAGTAGGAGGAAACTCGGCTGTGACTGCCAGGCCTGGGGAGGGAGAGCATTCCAGGCAGTGGGAACTCTTGGGCAAAGAGCCTCTGGGGGAAGTGAGCCTCAAGTGTTCAAGGAACCGAAAGCAGGCCTGAGCAGCCTGCGTTGGCAGGACCCCAGAGAGTGAGGGGAATGAACTTGGGGCGAGGCCAGCTGGAGGGATGAGCAGGAACTGGGTCCTGCACAGCCTCGGGTCTTGTGGGGTGGGCTTGTTGAAGATTTTATTCTCTCTCCCTCCTCACTCCAGGGGGAACTCAAGCTGTAACACGAATGCATGACAGGCCCTTCTTCTACGTGATCTGGGAATGGCAGCTTCTGCTTCATCTGAAATCCGGCAGGATATTGTCATAAATTCCAGATGTGAACCACCAAGTTTCAGAGGATTATAATTTTATGAAGACTTTAAACCTAAATCATACTCAAGATATATTATTTTATATGGTATCATTCAATAGGCACCTCAGAGCCATCACTGAGAATTTCAAGTATCACCATGTATTAACCCCTCAGAAACCAGAGTCTGACCATCTAATAACCTTCTCTTTGTCTGTCACCTACCTGCGATCCAGAAAGTCTGCAAGAAACCAAAATAAATGTGACATAGACTGTACATATTTTAACCAGAGGGGATGTCCTCATTAAGAAAGTAATTGATTTTTACTTTATTCACAATCCTAACAAGTGTGTTTTCTGGGTTCCAAAGCCACACCAAATGTGAAGCAAAAACTCAGAAATGGAGGAGGGACAGGTTATATGACAATAATTAAAAGTAACAGGGGACAGCACAACTGTAGAGACCAAAAAAAAAAAAAAAAAACTGAGGGGAAAAAAAGACATAAAAGCTAAAAAAATTAATAAAAGGAAGGAAAAAAGGAAAGAAAGAATAAAAGTAGTCTCAGCTTTTAGCTGTGGACAATGGTCTTGCATGCCTTAGTAGCTCTTGAGGGCATCACTGTGTTTATAGGGAGACCTTATGCCTAAGAAGTCAAGGATGTATGTCACATTAGACAATTTCTAGCCTACAGGGTTAAGATTTTTTAAAAAGCTTTGGTACTTGAGAAATAAATCTTCAAGGACTTCCCTCACCGACCAGTGGTGAGGAATCTGCCTGCCAATGCATGGGACACATGCTCAACCCTGGTCCGGGAAGATTCCACATGAGGTGGGGCAACTAATTCGGCATGCACAGCTGCTGAGCCCTCTCACCCTAGAGCCCATGCACCACCACGAGAGAAGCCACCACAGTGAGAAGCCCTCACTCCCCAAACTAGAGAAACAAAGCAGCAAGGAAGACCTGGTGCAGCCAGAAATAACAAAGAAAGACGCTCTGCATAACCATAGTTTTTACTGTAGTGTGGTTCTGTGGTAAGTAAAGTCGCTCAGCGGTCTCCGACTCTTTGCAACCCCGTGGACTGTAGCCTACCAGGGTCCTCCGTCCATGGGATTTTCCAGGCAAGAGTACTGGAGTGGGTTGCCATTTCCTTCTCCAGAGGATCTTCCCAACCCAGGGATGGAAGCCGGGTCTCCCGCACTGTAGGCAGACGCTTTACCATCTGAGCCACCAGGGAAGTCTGTGGAGTTCTGTGGAGGTGTTAGTTAATACAGATTTCACGTTGCAAAAATATCTGACATACCAGCTTTTGCTGAGACTGCTTCATTTCACGAGATATTTAATTCTGGGTTTGAACGAAGTCATTGGAAGTGACACTTTTCATATTGGAATTGTCATGATGCTATTCTTGACAAGGAATGAGTTCTTGAATATTTAAAAACATTGTAGGTGATAAAATGCCCTTAATAAATACATTATAAAGTTTGGTTTTCACATTTTTAACTTTAATTTTCATGCTTGTCTCTTAAATGCAAATAATCTTTATCTAGGCATAAGGTGCCCCCTAAAGTTACTTGGTTGTCTGAATTGTATGTCTTCACTTCCTCCAGATGGGAATGAAAATGAATAAAATACTGTTTGATCACTTTGGAAAATCCTCCTGCTATGTGTTTATGAAATGATTTGAGGGGTGACATTATTTTCTGCAAATACATCCTTCATGTATGTTCAGAGCATCTTTTGTCTCCCTAGGGAATATGTTCATACCATAGCATTTAATGTCTTATGTGTGCTTTTCTCCTGCTATCTCACCTATCAGAGGTATCCATGAAGAGTGAATTTGTAGATTGATGCAATTTTGAGGAAATCATTAATTTTCTAAGATTTTTTTTTATAGTGCTACTTCTCAATGTTTAAAATTGGGAGTTCTTTTTCCAGTTGACATAGATAAATATGGAAAATTTAAATATTTTTACATTATTCAATTGAATAGTATTCTTCTATTTTATGATAAATTTAATAAAATACTTACTAAAAAGTTACAGTTACAAATAAACCAATCAGTAAATGGGCAGAAGATCTAAACAGACATTTCTCCAAAGAAGACATACAGATAGCTGAAAGGCACATGAAAAGATGCTCAACATCACTAATTATTAGAGAAATGCAAATCAAAACTACAATGAAATACCACCTCACACTAGTTAGAATGGCTATCATCAAAAAATCTACAAACAATAAATGCTGGAGAGGGTGTAGAGAAAATGGAACCCTCCTACACGGCTACTATGGAGAACGGTATGGAGAATCCTTACAAAACTAAAAATAGAACTACCACATGACCCAGAAATCCCACTCCTGGACATATACCCAGAGAAAACCATAATTCAAAGATACATGTGCACCAATGTTCATTGCATCATTTAGTAACAATAGCAACCTAAATGTCCATCAACAGAGAAATGGATGAAGAAATGTGGTGTAAATATACAATGGAATATTACTCAGCCATTATAAAAAGAAAAAAAAATGCCATTTACAGCAACATGGATGGAACTAGAGATTGTCATACTGAGTGAAGTAAGTCAGACACAGAAAGACAAATGTCATTTGATATCACTTACATGTGGAATCCTAAAAGAAAAAAAAGGGCAGAAGTGAACTCATTTATAAAACAGAAGTAGAGTCATGGGTGAAGAAAACAAATTTAATGTTACCAGGGGATAAGGGGTGGGGAAGGATAAATTGGGAGATTGGGATTGACATATATATACACAGTTCTGTATAGAACTGCAGTTCTATACAGTTCTATACAGAACAGAACTGTATACAGAATAGGGAACTCTATTCAGTACTCTGTAATGGCCTATATGGAAAAAGAATCTAAAAAAGAAAAAAGGAATGGATATATGTATATGTATAGCTGACTTACTTTGCAGACTTACTTACTTTACATCTGAAACATAACATTGTAAATCAATTATTGTTGTTGTTCAGTCACTAAGTTGTGTCTGACTCTTTGGGACCCCATGGACTGCAGCATGACAGGCTTCCCTGTCCTTTACTATCTGCTGAAGCTTGCTCAAACATGTCCATTGAGTCTGAGATGCTATCCAACGATCTCATCCTCTGTTGTCCTCTTCTCCTTCAATCTTTCCCAGCATCAGGGGCTTTTCCAATGAGTCAGCCCTTCACATTAGGTGGTCAGAATATTGGAGCTTCAGCATCAGACCTTCCAATGAATACTCAGGGTGATTTCTTTTAGGATTGATGGGTTTGATTTCCTTGCAGTTCAAGGGACTCTCAAGAGTCTTCCCCAGCACAGCAATTCGAAAGCATTAATTCTTTGGCATTCAGCCTTCCTTACGGTCCAACTCACATTTGTACATGAGTACTAGTAAAATCATAACTTTGACTTAGATGGACCTTTGTTGGCAAAGTGATGCCTTTGCTTTTTAATACACTGTCTAGGTTTGTCATAGCTTTTCTTTCAAGAAGCAAGTATCTCTTAATTTCATGGCTGCAGTCAACATCCACTGAGATTTTGGAGCCCAAGAAAATAAAATCTGTCACTGTTCCCAAGTTTCCCCCTTCTATTTGCCATGAAGTGATGGGATCAGATGCCATGATCTTAGTTTTTGAATGTTGAGTTTTAATTCAGCTTTTCCACACACCTCTTTCACCCTCAATAAGAGGCTCTTTGGTTCCTCTTTGCTTTCTGTCATTAGAGTGTTATTATCCGCATATACAAGGTTGTTGATATTTCTCCTGGCAATCTGGATTCCAACTTGTGATTCATCCAACCTGGCATTTTGCATGATGATCAACTATATTCCAATAAAATATTTTTTAAGTTACAGTTATTTAAAAAAAGGGAAAGATTAAGAGCTATAATTAAACGTGGCATTTCCTATTTCTTTTGGCTATCACTAGGTTCCAAGTCATGTTGGAGGCCTCTTAAATGTTCAGAAATGGCTTCATCTGATGAGATCTTCACCACTGCACTTTGGATTGGAATGAATAGCAGAATGGTAACACTCTTGTCAGTTTTCACAATACTGAAATGGTACACAGACTATCTTTACACTAACGTATTTTTGCTAAAAATTAACAAGAGTAGATTATCTAATATTCAACAAAAGCAAACACTTTTACCTCTGGGGGGTGGGAATTATTGTCAAAATTAAAAGTTGAAGCAAATTAATTTATAAGCAAATTTCCAACCTGATTTTTTGTATATGTTGAGATGTAACAATTTAGTTTTCAAAAACCCAGATTGTAACTTTAAAGACTTTTGTCTTAACAGAATATACTGTTCTTAGAAATAGGATGGAAAAGGTTGGTTGGTTGATCAGTGGTTGTATACACTTGCTTGTAATTGTAGCAAATTCTAGAAGGGTACTTCTTAAAGAAAGAAACTGTGGGTTAGTAAGTGATAATGTGGCCATGGAATTATGAAGTTTCCCAACTTGCCTATTCTGGAGAATTATCTAGGGCATACATTAAAAAACAACAATGACAACAGCAAAACAAACAAAACAGATTTCAGGTCCCACCCTAGCCCTCTCTAGGGGAGACCTAAAAGAAATCTGTATTTTAAACAGGTATGCAGGGCTGCTCTTACCATCTGGCAAGTCTGAGAAGTAGTAGATAATGGGGAAAGATCTGACTTTATCATCAGACAGACTGAACTTGAATCCCTGCTTGGCCAGGCTGGAGCTGAATAACATTTGGTTAATTTCTCTGAGCTTCAGTTTCTTCATTCATTACTTGTGTTGAGACAGGGGTGGGCACAACATGGGGAGCAAGGGGGACTGGGGCACCAAAGGAGTTACTGTTTATAAAACCTCTAGTACTGTATTGCACCCACTCTTCAAACAATAATAATAGTGAAATACCAGTGGTTTGATTTTCTGGAATTTAACCATTGAAATAGATCAAATTTTTCCTGTCTTCAGAGACAGAACAACTGTTTTAAATTGATCAGTTCTGGGTTGATCATTTCCTGCCCACTTCTTATTTTGCCCGAGAATGTATTTGGTGGAAATGATTGATCAGGGAGATTCTTTTTGGCACTCTTCCTTGGTTTTGAACATTGTGTCCTAATGAAGTGGCATCTCTAATATCTCACTCTTTACTCTTTTTTAGCCACCTAGAATTCTCTGTCATTCTACTGAACAGGAGAATAATCCCAATTCACAGGCTAACTATACTATTTTAGGCTTTTCTTTCTTTCTAAACAATTTAATTATATCCCAGGGAACATAGGAGAAGGCAATGGCACCCCACTCCAGTACTCTTGCCTGGAAAATCCTATGGATGGAGGAGCCTGGTGGGCTGCAGTCCATGGGGTTGCAAAGAGTTGGACATGACTGAGCGACTTCACTTTCACTTTTCACTTTCATGCACTGGAGAAGGAAATGGCAACCCACTCCAGTGTTCTTGCCTGGAGAATCCCAGGGACGGGGGAGCCTGGTGGGCTGCCGTCTATGGGGTCGCACAGAGTCGGACACGACTGAGGCGACTTAGCAGCAGCAGGGAACATATTAATAATTGGTTTTGGTTATAATATAAAAAGTCTATCCCAGTACAAGGAAAAGCATGGAAGTGGGAATAGCTTTGTCCAGCTTCAAATGACTTAAAATTCCTTAGATCTAATTCTCACATCTTCAAATCTTCCTATTATTGGAAAATTAATCTCTTAAATATCTGAGACTAGCAATAATGATGAGGCAAAGCCATTTTTTCCTTCTGCAGACCTTCTTCTAAGCATTGGAGCTGTGTGAAGTTCTTGCCACCAAAGGGTAGTTTTCAAACTTGAATGTGAAGAAGACTCATAAGGGGAGTAAGCGAGTGTCAATTTCTGGTTCCCAGCTCCAAAACTGTGTGCAATGCTCTGGGGGTACTCTAAGATCTCTCTTTGAAAACCACTGCTCCAGGAATTTTATACATCTCTACTGAACTTAATTCAAATTTTCATTCTTAAAGACAGGTAGAGAAGTCATAACAGATGTCTAGATAGGCTGCCACTGCTCCTTTCAAATAAATCCTTAGCTATTCATCTATTGATGCAGCCAAGTGCTACAGGCCAGGCGCTTGGTATGGTGCTGGGGGAGAGGGTGTCTATCAGTTTAGCTACAGGGAGTTCTATTTATGAAGTCAGCCTAAAAGCCTAGCTCCTGACCACACTGGCCGATGCACTGTGGTGTGATGTGATGAATCACTGCATTTGGGAAGCTGAAGACTTTCTGTACTTTGATTTCCTACCATTGCCTAATGTTAAACATTTCAGCATAACCAGAGGCCTTTAGCCCTGATTTGGTCCCTAGGGTTGGGGCCTGTTTGAAAAGGGCAATTAACAGTAATTTAGTAATGATTTCTATGAACACCAGGAAAAAAACATTGTAAATACCTCAAATATGAGAGCGGCATAAGAACTAGCCAAAGATGACATGTTGGCACTTCTTTCTTGACTCATGAGAGTAGCTGGCCTCTGGGGAGATGGAAACCTTGCAGTGCAGTGCTGGGCACCTGGGACTATAGAGACAGAGATGGCTGAGGCATAATCCCAACCCTCAGAGACCTTCTAACCAGGGAAGAGAGAGATGAATGACTCTAGCAAGTGGAAACATAGCTGTGACCCTTGGCAGAATGGTATAAATGTCATGAGAAAGATCCAAAGTGTCAGAGGAGCTTGAGGAGAGATCACAGATCCAGGTGGGTTTTCCCAGAGGAAGTGGCATTTGAGCCAGTCCTGGAACGAAGGGTAGGAATTTGACAAGTTCCATGGGGAGAAAGAATCTTTCTGTTACCGGCAACAGCAACATCTTGAGCAAATGTGCAGACTAGGGAAGCTGGGATGTCGTCTAGGGAACTGGGAGAAGTCCTGATGGGATTTAACACCGTTCCTGTCTGGGACCTGGAAGTTCTGTTAGATTTTAGTGAAAGATGAGGCTGGAAAGTTGGGTTTGGGCAAGATCAAATCTGAATTTGGACTTTCCCTAGTACATGGCAGGCAGTCATTCAAAGGGACTTGAGCAGGAGGGTGATACCATCAGAATTATACTTTAGGAAGCATAACAGCTGGGTGGAGGAGGATTTGCATGAGGAAAGGTTATACAGACACACCAGTGAGGAGGCTGTGTGGAGTGAAGAGGAGGAATAAGTGACTAAGTGAGAGGGCCGGGAGAGATAACTCAGCAAATAAACCTATATGAGAGTTTCAGGCAAAGAGGAAAAAATCTTGGCGGCCTATGAACAGGTGGCAACTGTAATAACAGTCTAGGGGAAGAGAGCCTGGTTTCCAGGGAAATGTGGTACTTTGGGTTTGAGGTGGCAATGGAAAAGAGAGTTGACCACCAGCAAGAAGTGAGCTGAAGCAGAGACCATGGTTGGGAGTTACAAACAGTGGAAGCTCTCCAAGGTGTGGGCCTCTAAAAATAGAGAAGAGGACCCTCCTAGGCTGTAGGGCAGGGTTAACATTAAAGTTTGGAGGAAGAGAAACCCCAAAACAAGGCAGAGAAAGACAAGTTGGAGATATTGTAGGATCAGGAGAGTGTCAGGGAACCAGAGGAAGGAGAACAGTTCAAGAGAGTTGGTCTCAGTTAAGAGACTACAAAGGGGGAAAGCTGAGCTGGTGGCTCTGGACTCACCTTTGAACAGAGTTAAATGAAATTCCTCCCATGTAGGACAACGCCTTAAATCTAGGCTCGTTGGTTCAATACAAAATCAAGATCTCTAAACGGTAGGCACTTCCAAAGCAGTCCACTTTCTCACTCAGTATGAGTTAATTTCTTCCATTAACACCTGGTAGGTGCCTGAATGAGTTTACCCTGTCTGGGGATATAAGTTTTGTCATCTTTGACTTTCCAGTTCCAAGATTCTGTGTGTATGTGTATGAAAATCCTTAGTAATCTATACAATATTACACAAGCCTAAGTTCTATCATGGCTGTGTTTGAAGACAGAATGGAAACCACATTTTACTTTCGACTTACTTTTCTCTATCATATATATTTAAATTAAATTTTTTATTTTTTAAAAAAGAAATCCAGAAAATAAGAAAAACTGAAGGAAAAACCTTTCCGCCTTCCTTTTGCCCATAAGATAGTCTTCCAGTTTTCTACCCAGGCCTTTTCCTAAGCATTGAGGAGGTGCCCAGAAAAATACCAGATGGATATACAAAAACATACTGTCACCAAAATTTTCCTAACAAGTAAGGCAGCTGCGGAAAGTCGGCCAGCATCAGGTCCCCTAGGGACCTGCAGCCTGGGGCTTGGTGGGGCCTGAAGAGGGGAAGAGCCAAGACCTGGAACTCGAGGTTTCCCGGGCCTCGGCCCTGAGTGGGCGATTTTCTTAAAAACTCGGGAGCGTTCTTCTCTCTTTAAATCCAGGCAACAAGGCAGGCATGTGGGTATCAGCCAATAACCTTAAAAGATGCGAACGTGTCAAAGGAGACACGGTTTATGTTCTAAAATAGCCACAGTATCTATCAGTGACATGGTTTACAGGAGAAACAGAAGGCAGGGCAAAGAGTAGGGATGTTTCTAACGTGGTAATTAAGGCCGTGTTTTGGACCCACATTCGACCGAGCCCTGGAGAGTACGAAGAACAATGTCTGCAGCGTTCCTGGTTCACAGGGGACTCGCTTCTTTGCCTTCTCCGGCGCCCCGGCCCCAGCAAGCTGCGCTCTCCGCCGGCCCGCCCCCACGCAGCCTTGCCCCGGGAGGATGGGGCGTTCGGGCGCCGCCAGGGCGGCAGAGAGCCCGGCGTGCGTCCCGAGCGCCAGGGCTCCCCGCAGCCCGGGGTTGAGGCTGGCCGTGAACTCAACGGTGCACCGAGTGCGCTCCCAGCCACCATCCGCCGCCGAGCGGCCGGGGCGCGCCGTCTGCAGCCGGCTGGACTGTGCGCGCGCGCCTGCAGGGTGTGTGCGCGCGCGCCCGTGTCGTGTGTACTCACAAAGGTGTGTTTGCTAAATCCACTACCCGGGTGTGCCTTCCACCTCGAGCCGGAGCACGCCCGGGCCTGGAGCGGGGTCCCGGTAAAGAGGCCGCGGAGCCGGCATCCCCGCCCGCGGGGCTGAAGGCGCGCGAGGGCGGGGCGGCTGCGGCCAGCTCGAGACGCGCGTCGCACAGCTGCGGGACAGGTTCCGAGCGCTCTGCGCGTTTTCGGACACTTTGGCAAGCTTGGAAGCCGAGACTGAGCGGAAGCTGAGACTCGCTCGGGGTTGAGCGTGCTGCAGACAGGAGAAGCAGCGGAACTGGTGCTCTTCTCCGCCTTGGTCTGCAAAAGTGAAATGGAAAACAGCCGACTACCGCAGCCTCCTCCCTCTTCTCCGGCGCCGCAGCCCGGGCTGGGGGTGGGGGGAGTTCCTCTGGGCTGACTGGAGGGGAAGCAGGCGGCCTCAGCCGCACCTCCTCCGCCTTCCTCACCACCCCAGTCCCCCGGGTTCCACGCCGCATTTCTTTGTTTTGAAAGCACCTCCTCCGCCCAGAGGCTTTTCCCCCGGCGGGCTGGCTCTGGCGGGGTGGGGGTGGGGCCTCGACTCAGGGTCCCGCCCCCCAGTTACCCGGACCCCTCTCCCGTGCTCACCTCCCATCTACTCTTCCCTCCCCGCAGCGACCCACGAGGCGCGTCCTCACTTGCGGGACATCAAAGGTAAGCAGGGAATTGGAGGGGGAAGTTGAGCAGGCAGGGGGCGCAGAGACCCATGCACCCTAGACCATGCCGGGCGGCCCGCCCGCCCCCTCCCCCGGGAACCCCGCCTGAGCCCCGCCCCCCGCGTCACAGCAGCCTGACATTCTCACAACCCATCGGGCACCCAACCCCACCGCCCCCGCTACCCCCGTGTCCGCGGAGTGCTCTATTTATGTTTCAGCCCAGCGATTTGCATAGGCCCCGCCCTTGGCCCTAGGTCCCCCTATCGGTGCCCCGCCTCGGCCGCGACGTCACGGCGAAGGCCCCACCTCTTGTGCCCGTACAAGGAGCGGCGGGCCCTAGATGGCAGCGTGGCGTCGCGGCGGCGTGTGCGTGTCGCGCTTCCTTGTGCCGTTTATAGGGTCCCGGCACTTCCGCTGTCGGGTTAGAAGCGGCGCGGTCATGGCGGAGCGCGGACAGCAGCCTCCTCCGGCGAAACGGCTCTGCTGCCGGCCGGGCGGCGGCGGCGGCGGCGGCGGGGCCAGCAGCGGCGGCGGAGGAGCGGGTGGCGGTTATAGCTCTGCCTGTCGGCCGGGCCCGCGGGCGGGCGGCGCGGCGGCAGCGGCGTGCGGAGGCGGCGCAGCGCTGGGGCTGCTGCCGCCGGGCAAGACCCAGAGCCCCGAGTCGCTGCTGGACATCGCGGCGCGCAAGGTGGCTGAGAAGTGGCCGTTCCAGCGCGTGGAGGAGCGCTTCGAGCGCATCCCGGAGCCGGTGCAGCGCCGCATCGTCTACTGGTCCTTCCCCCGCAGCGAGCGGGAGATCTGCATGTACTCGTCCTTCAACACCGGCGGCGGCGCCGCGGGCGGCCCCGGCGACGACAGCGGCGGCCCCGGCGGCGCGGGCGGCGGCGCGGGCGGCGCGGGCGGCGGCGGCTCCTCGTCCTCGCCGGCCGCCACCTCGGCCGCCGCCGCCGCTGCCGCCGCCGCCGCTGCCGCCGCCTCCGGGGCCGGGGCCCCGTCGGTGGGGGCCGCCGGGCCGGCGGACGGCGGCGACGAGACACGGCTGCCCTTCCGCCGGGGCATCGCGCTGCTGGAGAGCGGCTGCGTAGACAACGTCCTGCAAGTCGGTGAGTCACGGGGCAGTCGCGGGGTCGTCTGTCTGTCCGTCAGTCCCTCGGGTGGGGGGAGCCCGCCCCCTCCCCTCTGGGCAGCCCCTCAGCGCAGCGCGCGCCCGCACCCCGCCCGATGCCCTCACTGGCCGGGACAGTCGTCCTGAGCGAAGCGCCCATTTCCTCTCCGCCCCTCCCCGCCCCCTGTCTCCCCGGACGGGCCAGCGCGAGTGGGAAATGAATCAGCAGGACGCGCCCCTCCGCGGGGTCCGCCGGGTGGGTGTCGGGTGCCCCCGGCCCGCTCCGTTCCCCACCCTTCTCCCGGGGAGCACGTCCTGGAGAGCTGCTGACACGTTTTGGGGGGTGAATGTGGACAAAGGCGCGGGCGGCCGGCCGGGCTCCGGCGGAGGGTGTCTGTGGTGGGGCCGTGCGGGGCGGGGGAGGGGGCGCGGGACGCACAGACAATGCCGGCCGGGGCCGAGCCGGCGGCCGGGCCGCGCTCTGCGCTATGCCTCGTCTCTCCCCTTGTCTGTCACTCGCCGGTCTTTCTCCTCTGCACCCCCCTCCCCGCCCCCTCCATTTAAGGGGAGGGAAATACATTTTAATGCCACTCGGCGGCCGCTCCTCTCAGGGCTTCGACGGGCTGGCGGCCGCGGCGTGCCGGGGGGCGGGGGAGTCGCTGCGGCGTCTGGGCTGGCCCGGGCGAGCTCCGCCGGCCGCCCCGGGATTTAAATGTCCTTCCCTCCGCGCCTCTCCGTCTCGGGGTGCGCGGGCGTCAGGCTGGACCCCTTTCCTGAGGGACCTCCCCTCCCGAGGACGCCCGCGAATCAAAGGGGGCGAGCCGGGCCCGTGGCAGCTGGCTGTCCCCCTTACCGGGGGACCGCGGCGTCCCCGGGGCTCCCGCCGGCGGAGTTCGGTTTGCACCGGGGAGGCGGCCGGGGATCGGGCTCGTGCGAACCGCGGGGAGCTGCGACAGGCTGGGCGCTCGCGGCCGGCGGCGGCCGGAGCGCGAGGCGGAGGGGCTTCGCGTCAGCTCCCGCGTCCCTCCCGGCGCGACCGCCTGGCAGTCGGGCACGACCCCGCACTTTGTTCTCGTTTTCAGGTTTATTTGTGCCCCTTTCAGTTTTCTGTCACCCTCCGAAAAGGAGAAACCAAACAAAAGAGTCTCTTTATTTCTTTTCAGGGCTTGTAAAGTAGAAGATATTTGACAAAGGCGAGAGAAGGACTTAAAGCTGCACAGCCCTTCTTTCTCTGACAGACCATGAGAGTTTTCTCAAATACCGAGTTTTAAAAGCTTTCTCTGTGCTCCCCGCACCCCCCACCCTCCAATGTGTCTTTCTGGTCAGATATTTTTTTTTCCCCCAGCTGTAGTGCTGGGGATGTTTGAGCTAGACGGAAAAGAACAATGCTGTAGTGAAACTCGCCTTTCCTCGTATTTTTCTCTTGATTGCAAAACGGGCGTATTTTTCTACTCCCCTCTTATAGTGCTGTCTATTTAAATTGTGGTGGTGAACGCGGTTCCTAATGAATGGGGAGAGATTTGGCAGCATCACTGTCTCTGATTTTTAATTTAATCTTCTCTCTCCGTAGTCAGTTCCTTTTATCCTTCTCTTTGGGAGTCGGGTAGGGGTCTGGGTGGGGCCCCAAGAGAGAATTAAGATTTGTTTTAATCCTGTCTGGTTAATTTGAATTCTAATGCAATCTGGGAACGTGATTTTTCTGCATGGTCATTTATTTCTAAAGGCCGTCCCCAGTGTTGCCTTTTCTAGGTTAGACACCCTTTCCTTATGTCTGGAGTGGGGTTTAACTTCTGAGGCTATCCATCTATCCTTTAAAAAAAAATCTAATTAACATTCTTTCAAGTTATACCCCTCCTCCCCTTGTTTCCTGCCTGGTTGAAATGGATTGAAGCACATCCATGGTATCTCAGTATAACAAACTAGTTTGTGAGTTTTTATGGCTTGGCTGGCAATGCTGAGTTTTTTTTTCCCCCTTCTGTGCTTGACTCTGCTTGCAAGCAATGAGGAATGACAGGAGAGCGCACAGGGAGGGTTTCTTGGCTGATTGCATTTAAGCCAGGAATTCACTGTGAAAATAAAGCCAAGGGACGATAAATAAAAGATGCAATCTTCTCTAGGAGACAGACACACAGCGTGGGCCTTGCCTGCTTTCATTGGTGAAGAGGCCTGGGTGAGTTGTAAAAGAAAATAGTAACTTTCTGAATAGTCCCCAGAGGGGAAGGAGGCCACTGAATGGAGTTGGCAGTGGTTGATGTGAAGCAGGATGATGCTTCTCATATAGCTTGAAGAGTTGACCACCCCTTTGGAAACACTTACATGCGTGCTAAACAAGTGCTGTACAAATGGTGGGAAAAATTCTTTTTTCCCCTCTGTGTTCTGCCAATTTCCTTAACTTCCAAGTTGTATTACTTGTTGTGCCAGTCGGTGTAGAGATGGAAGGCTGTTAAATGCCTGGCAGCTGGCACTGTGAGATAGAAAACTTATGACCAGGATTTTATTTTTTTTCCCTTGATGGAGAACAGAGAGAGTGGCTAGATTAACCATCTAATTTAGCTCTAAGTGGTGGTTTGCATTGGAACTAACATGAAGCTTATTTTATAATTTTGTGATTTGAGATAGAAGTCTTTTTTGCTTTATAACCTGAAATGGAAAAGAACAAAATATGTGTTGATAGCATCATAAGCAGTTTTCTGGTATTGCAAAATTACAAGTTTGTTTGTACAGGAAATATCCATTGACTTTTGTAGAGATGACTAAATTATAACTACAATACAGACAGTCTAGTTGCTGGACTTTATTTTGCACTTACAGTGTTGAAGATTACTTAAGAATTGAGGGGCAGAGAACTGGGACTTCCCAGTATTTAAACATACTTTCTTGGTTATTTTTCAGCCCCTAGATTTTAAGAAGTTTAAAGGAAAAAAATTAAATATTTGAGTAGTAGTTGTAAGCAGTATTTAATTGGTGCAGAGCTGTTCATCAGTTGATTATGGGAAGTTTTAGAGAAAGCATTGTTGGCTTATTATTGTTAACTAACAATATATTGGAAGGGAGCTAATGCTGAAGGTGCTTGAATGTAAATATAATTGACAGTACTTGAGTAATGATTTATAGGTCACATACGAATTTTCCACAAAAATTTCGGCCTGAAAAGTGAGTAAGTGTTAGTCGCTCAGTCATGCCCGACTCTTTGCGACCCCATGGACTGCAGCCTACCAGGCTCGTCTGCCATGAGATTTTCCAGGCAAGGGTACTAGAGTGGGTTGCCATTTGCTTCTCCAGGGGATCTTCCTAACCCAGGGATTGAACCCAAGTCTCCTGCATTGCAGGCAGATTCTTTATCGACTGAGCTACAAGGGAAGCGTGGAAAAGAGCATCCCTAATGGGGTCTGAAACTTGAAATGTAAAGGAAAAGACAGATACAAGTTACTTGATTTAAAAAAAATCTCAAAGTTTCTGTAGGATTGAAAACATAAGGGACCAAGTTAAGCAACTAACTGGTGTAGTTGTTTGCAACATGTTTGACCAAAGGCTAGCAGATAATTCCTGAAATTTGGGGAAAAAGATGAAGAACTTGGTAGGAAAAATAGACATTTCACAAAGAAATGCAAATTATTAATAAATGTATTCATCTTCAAGAGACAAAAATGGAAAGCTGTTTTCATCTACCACACTGACTCACGGGTAGATATTACCCAGAATTGAGTGAGGAGTTGGGAGAATGGGGTGCTGCCTCCCCGGATGCTGGGCGCAGTCTTTTTGTGTCATTTCTAGGAATTTATTCAATAGATTTATTAATATCAGTGCGCAGAGATGTTCAGTTCGGTGGGTGATGCTCCTTGTAGTATGGTTTGTAACTGAAAAGCTGGACTCAATCTAAATTTTTATCAGAGGGGAACTAAGAAGTACTCACTGGAATACTATGCAACCATGAAAAAACAAAGTAAATTTTTATATGCTGACATGTAAGGGTGACCACCATGTTTCTTTTGAAAGCAGATCAACTGTTCATATAGTACACTGCAGTATCTGTTGAAAGCAAAGACAGGCTCGCGTATTGGTGTTATAAAGATGTCTGGAAAGGCTATACAAGCAACCATTGAATAGTGATTATCTTTGGAGAAGGGGGCACAGTTTTGGGGAGAATTTTACTTTTCATTGTATTAACTTATGATTGGATTTTTCTTAAAATTAGAAGCATATATTTTTGTAATCTTAGAAAAATTATCCTTGTGTTTTTAATGAATGCATATTTTTTGTTTTGGAGTATGTGTTTGTGTGTGTGTGTCTCCTTTCTGAAGACCTTGTGTATACTTAGTTTTCTTTTTTTGTTTTGAGACACCATTTCCTTATTTGTGATTGAACAATCATTTAAAAGCAAGGAATGTCTAAACAAAACTAGAAACTAGTCTTTTGTAGAAGGAGGGAGCTGAGTTTTAAAAGGATTTTTTTTTTTTTTGCTGGTTGCTTTTGGGAGAAAAGTTATGTTAACAATGGTAAGCATTCTCATGGTCTTTTCAGATTTGTTATTTAAATTTCATGATTTAGGGAGTAGCAAGGCAGTAAAAGGGGATCAGTATTAGATACTAGATTTAGGATGGTTAAAATTTTAATCAGCTGACTTACTTGAGGCTAATTAGTTGGCCTTTGAGTATTTTGATTTTCTTTACAGACCAGAGATTATTGTATAAAGATGCGATTTTGAATGCACTTTCAGAGATAGATATTTTGTTTATTGATGATGGTATAGCTTATTGAATGTATTCCCAAGTTTAAAGTAATGATATAGAACAAATTTGAATCAGAGCCTATACTTGTTAAGTCTTTTGGTTAATGAAGAATTACACAAAAGAAAATTTGAAACTAATGCATATATGTATTTTTCTTTTATTGTCTTCCTCTCTGAGTTGTTTCATTTGCTTATAATTGATTTTTCGAAAGTATTTGAGCATCGCATGTGCTCAGCATTGGTCTGAGGGAGTTTCAGTTTTCAATTTTAAGTGAAGAAAGCTTTGAATTTTTGTAATACTTAGTTTTCTGATGGTTAGTACTGGTCCAATGAAGAAATCTGAAGTGTTCATTTGGGAGACAGACTACTTTTCATAGCCAGAAAATTTCAACAGTACTGGAAGGTGGGAACTGCAGATTTGAGTTAAGTAAATACTTCTACTCTTGCTGCAGTCTTTAATTTCTTGCCATCTCCCATCTCCCCATTCTGAGTACACCCTGGAATTGAGGAATAGACCATCTCTTATTTTATTTCAACTGTGCATTGAGTTTCATCCTTTCTTCAGATGTGAAACTTGGATACCTTTCCTTTTAAAAACATCAGGATTTTTTGAACAGACGAAGTCAGTATGTCCTGACCAGTTGTTAAGATGTTTATCCGTTTTCCTTTATCATTGGCTTCTTTTCACAGTGGGTAGTCAATAACTATCAATTCAAACTTTAAATGTTTCATCTGGAAAAATAACAAGCTAGCATGTCTTCTCTACTCAAAATCATATTAAGGGTTTACTTAAGAATGCATGATTTCAACTAGTAATATCTTTAGTGAACAGGATGGCAGTGAGGGAATGATGCTTTTTTTAAAGAAAGTTGTCCCTTTTAAAAATTATACGAATGGGTCTGTACTAATTCCAGATACTGATGTGTTTTATATTTTTGTGTTAGAAAATCAGTTTTCTTCAGTGATGGAAAGTGAATTTGGTACCTTTATTTTAAGAAACTTACCTATGTGTATGATAAAACAAACTCATGTTGTGTTAGAAATTTTTATAGGGGCAATCATTAAACTTGATCTGCTGTTGACCTTCAACTGTTATATATTTAAGAGAACAAATATCCTACAAAAGAAGTCAGATTATAGGTAAGTATAAACTTCTATGAACAAAGCAGATTATAGGAAACTATTTTTTAAATGGTAGTAAATTACATAGAGCCCATAAAAGCATTTTTAGTTACCTTTCAAATTACTATCACATAGTTTGAAGAATGGTGATTTTTCCCAACAAAAACCTAATTTAATTTTCTTGGTTTATTAATTTTTGATATATGTAAATATTTGAACATTACTGTAAACTAGAAAACATGAGCCGTTTCTTGCTTTAAGTGAGTGGAAAGACTCATCTCCTGCCGAGAAATCAGTATCGAATGATAATTTGGAGAAATATGTTACATAGTTTAGTCCCATAAGAAGAGACTCTTGTTTCTCAATCCTAGCCAGAGTCTCAAAAATAAAGTGTATTAGTTAGATTTGTTTGGAAAGATCCGAGTATCTTTCCACTTTCTGCTTTCAGTGCCAGGTATTCTGCTGAGAATATGCTTTGTACATAGTTTTCAGTTCTTTAAAAATAGGATGCTTCCTTAATTTTTTTGATCTAGAAAAGGAGGCCAAAACAAGCTTTGGAGAGAATGCAGTGCAAAATCTGCTTTTCATTTTGAACTTAAATGTTGACTTTCAGCTGATAGTAAGTAAACTCTGTTGCTAAGGGTATGCTAACTGAATTCTTAAGTGATAACTAGTTTTCTGTCAGCATATATTACAAGTATTTATTTTGTTATTGTTCAGCTGCTAAGTCGTGTCTGACTCTTTGCAATAAATAAATATATTTATGTGTTTATAGCTAATTTGATGTTCCCAAGTGAGCGAAAAGACAAATGAAAAGTAGGTGTCGTTTGAGTATCGTTACCCTAAGCATATTTCAGTGACCCCTGTGTACAGGTGCATTCTTCTGTTTCTTCTTAAATATACGAACAGGTGAGATGTTGTTTTTATACAAAACTGTTGTGCGATAGTTATTATATACCTGTAGAGCTCTGGAGGGGAGAAGGAAATGGCAACCCAGTGCAGTGTTCTTGCCGGGAGAATCCCAGGGACGGGGGAGCCTGGTGGGCTGCCGTCTATGGGGTCGCACAGAGTTGGACACAACTGAAGCGACTTAGCAGCAGCAGCAGCAGCAGCAGCAGCAGCAGCAGCAGCAGAGCTCTGGAGATTTGTAAAGATCAGTTCCAGCCTCTCCTGTTTTGCTGATGAGAAAACCATGGCACAGACACGTTGAGTAATTTGTCCTGATAGGTATAGTAAATTGCAAAGTTAAACGTGGAATCTCTGTTTTTCTACTCACAGACTGCCTCAGTTTGCTGGGAACATTTGGTAAATTTCAGAAAATCTCCAAAATCAGGACAAGCATATCTTGAATGTAAATTGTCTTAGATGTTAGAGAGATTATTTGGTTAACATTTCATCTAGTGTTATAAAAGTATTTTTTTTTCTAGATAGCATTTTAGTTTCAGACCAGATTCTGATGGCTTCAATTAAGCAGTGATTCTAGCCTTCTAGTGCATGCTAGTGTAAAACATTTGTAGACACTTGGACATCGTAGAGATGTTCTGTGATGAGATTAAAGTTCAGAAAAAGTTGGTTATTATGATTGCTGACTGTATGAAACTCTATTACAGTTGGTGTGATCTACACCATTGTATGCATACCTCCTTGTAATACAGAATTTACTGAGAGTTGAAAATACACAGAACAGTACAAGTCAGTACATTGTAGGAAATTCGTTTGCTCTGAACTTAATGTGCTTATGAAAACAGACTTTGTGTTTGGCCTGTTTCTGTGCATTTTTCAGTGTCTCTGTCAGTGGCGCCCCGCCCTCAGCATCAGTAAACAGCACTGTATCCATCACCCCTAGATGCACTTCTTTCATGTAATTGATGCGGCCTCAAAACTTTATCAACATCTCTTTTAAAGACCTTGTGTGATTTGGGGCTTTTCTTTATTTAATTGCACATAGTTTATGTTGAGCCTCTGAATATTCCTGTAACATTTACTAATAGTAATAATAATAATAATAGCAGTCACTTTCAGCACATTTAACCATGTGCCAGTTACTGCTCCAAGTACATTATATTTCTTAACAGCCCTGTGGAGTTAGGTGCTTTTATTATCCTCATTTTACAGATGAGGAAACTGAAGCACAGAAAAAAAGCGCAAATGACTTTTGCCCAAGGTCACACAGGCTGGTAAATTATGGAGCCAGACACAGCCTCTCTGGCTGGTACTCTTACTCTCTGAGTAATTTCACTCACGATGCATCATCATTAACTATTCTAGAAAGTTCATCTTTATGTTTATAATAATCTCTTGCTACTTTCTAGAGTGATTTTTCACAGTAGCCAGAATTTTAAATTGTGATCAGAGCTATGATTTTTAACATGTATTTTTAAAATGTGATTTTAAGATTTGAAAAACTGCATTTTAAAAAGGCCTTTTGTGAGTTAATTTTAGCTTTGGAAGATGGTTGTGTGGGGTGGTTTTGACTGTCACTCACCAGACACTTCTCTAACTTTTGAAAAAGGAATATCTTCCGTGTTAGATCTAATTGCAATATATATGCCACATTTATGTATCTTTTATAACTTTTTGAATGTTATGATTAAAACTTATACTATTTCTTATGCTAGTAAAAAGATTTAATTTTCTTTGAAAATTGAAAGGATGTTAATTGGAAGGATGCAGGATAACCTGTCAGTACATTTAAACTCTTACTAACTGAAAAAGCTGATCAAATAAATTGGAAGCTCATTTAGTGAATTAATGTCCTTAAAATTCAAGTGACTCACTACCTGGTCCTACCGTATTTAACAGTCTGTCTGTTAAAGCATTTTTCATTGTTAGTTGATGTCAGATCTCTAATGTTAGAAGGTATTATACAGAAACTGTGCATAAGAAGATAGTACGTTGAATGAATCCACAGAAACAAGATTTAAGTTCTTTTAATTACATTAATACAATTTAGAATGCTATATGGGCCACCTTATAGCTGTTAAATATTTGCTGACTGTGATTAGCATTTTTATAAATGAATAGGTATTTTATTATATCAGTGTAAAGGGCAAAGCGTGGAGCCTCTTCTGGTGTCGCTATTGATTGGTAAAGGCTAGCAGAAGTTGAAGGCAATGCTGTAGACTGGTTATGTTGAGCCTTTGTTCCTGCTACAGCTTCTTATTAACTTATTTCTACAAAGAAGATGGTCATGGTTTTTCTAAATAAAATAAATACCTAAAATGCAAATATCATAAATTTGTAGTCAGATGTATGTGAGAGAGGACTTTTTTTTTTTTTAAGAAGTTTACCTTATTTCTTTATGGCTTTATTTTTTAATTTAAATTTTTTATTTCTTGGACCATGCAGTGAGATTGAACCCAGGCCCTCAGCAGTGAAATTGCTGAGTCCCAACCACCAGATTTCGAGAGAAGTCCTAGACTTTGTTTTTTTTTTTAAAGCATTCTTCAAGCTTCCTTTAACATTTAGGATTTTGAACTGTAGATACCATAATCTCATTCTTTCTTCCTTCTTCCCCATGATTATCACCTGTGTAGTTTTTGTCTTATCTTTTCTATGGACCATGGTAAAAAGCTGAGGACTGAAATGACCAATGGCTGCTTTGTGATGATGAGGTGAGACTTGAGGGTAGGAGATGGGGGAACCTCTGCACTCAGCCTGCCTCAGAGTTCCAGTTTCTTTCTTCATTTTGCTTCTTACCTGTTGCCGGTCCTCATTCTCTTCCTTTGCTGGGCGTGGGAAATGGAGTCGGGGAGTGAGGAACAGGAGAGCGTGGTAGGGAAAAAGACAAGAAATCCAAAGAGGTGGGACATACCAACCGAGAGAGTGTATTCCATTCCTTTCTTTGCCAGCCGTTGTCCTCTCCCCTTCAACCTCCCTTGATTTAGGGAAATAAAAGTTGAGGTCACAAAGACCTATGTGTTCCAGCTGCTTGGCTGCTATTTTTAGCCTGACCCTACATCAGGCTGGCACTGGGCCATGGTGGCATAGGGCCAGCAGATTGTGAGACTGCTTAACAAACCTCAGAAACTTAGCTTTTCAGTTATCAAACTGAACCAATTTTCGTATCTGTCCTGTGCTATGATATTCTACTTACCTCTACTTTTTTGAAATGGGACATGCATGTTTTTTAAGATTGATTTTGGATAGTAGTCGATACTACTATGATAATTACTTTAGATAGGAGAAAGATTTAAGGATTGCCTTATCAGGTCAGACTTCTGTCTTGTCCAATAATTACGGTTTTGTGGTGTCACCAAAGGGTATGAAATTAGCCTAATTTAAAATGCCTTGGGCATCTTTAAAATTGCCATTCCTGTTAAAGTTGTAGAGTCTGAATTGGTTTATATAATTATAGATGTCATCAGACACTTAAAAAAAAAACACATGTACTGTGTTTTTCTACAGTTGTCAGTGTTCTCTGCTGACACAGTTGTGTGTGTTTAGGTTTGGTTAATGCTGTAAGAACATGTGTAGCAAATAAAAAAGCTTACTATTTATTCTAGTAGAAAGTGTAGGTGGGTTTTGATTGAAATGCCAGTATCTGGGTCTAGATTCTATATACCCTAGAGCCAGTATCATGTGGATTATATTTGCAAAGTGAGTCTTAACTTTTGTATGTTAATGTGAATTTAAAATTTATTTGATTATCACTTGTACTCAAAATGAAAAATACGTTGTATTTGTTCTTGTATAATTTTGGAAAGAAGTGCAAAGAATACCACAGTGTGAACCTGTATCTTTGGAGGGGACTTTGGTGGGAAGAAGAGTATATTCTTTCCATAGTGGTACGTAGAAAACTTGAGGTTATGTTAGGGCTGATTTTCAGTGTACTGTGGACTGCACTGAATATGAGTACAAATAGGGTGATGATTACTCACTCATTCAATGACTCCTGGTATAATGTACTTAGATTTGTTGGATGGCAGGATAACATTTAGTGCATTGATCTGATGCCCTTCTTAAGGTAACAAAATAATTCACCAAAATAGCTAGAAATAGAATCAAATGGATATTTTCTTCACTTTGTCTTTAAGGTAGTTTATTGGATGAATTTTGCTGAATTCACTGTTTTGAAATAAAGCTTAAGGCAAGAGATTTAGTAAAAGATGACTTGCTACTTTGAGTGAAAAAAATTTCATTAGGGGATATAATCAGAATGTCTTGGGGATACAGTACCGAGTACATTGAACTGTATCACAGTGTAGTAGTTATGCCACATGATGTCTTTCTGCAGTAAGAGGTTATGGTAGGTGTATTTTCCAAAAGTGGATTGGCGATAGATCCATTGATCCATCTGTGTATGTGTCTAAAGATAGGGGTGTGTGTGCGTGCTTGTATATATGCACACATTTATATGTACATATTTATAATTTAATACAATGCTTAGAACACTGTAATCTACTGGATGGTCGTAGGTAAGTGATTATCTTATAGATCCTTAATGTAATTTAGATTTTATTTAGGTGAGTCATGTAAATGATGTCAGCTCCAGTTTAACTAAGAAGCTTGATTAAAACCAAAGCCCAGATGGTAGTTTGACTAGTGCTGTTTAAAGTCTTAGAAGCAGAGTGCGTAAATGACGTTCTTTACTGGAACTTGTCAGAGCAGTTTCTTTGCAGTTTTTGTGGATCTCTCTTAGCAATTTATTAAAAAGGCATTTTGTCTAAGCTGTTTGATTAAACAGCAGGAAATTCCAAAGTATTGGATAGTACTGCATTTTTGCTTTCAATGAGAGCTATTGCAGTGGGGAAAAATTTTTTTTGAAAACTTTAAAAATTTGTGGAAATTTTTATTTTAAAATTGACTTTAAAAACTCTATTTCAACAGTAATTTAAGTTTCATCCATGTCTCATGCTCATCTGTTTTCCTTAGTTTGTTTTCAAAGTTTATGATTTTAGATGTGTTAGAAAGAAATTGGTGATATAAGAGCCAGTGACTGAATTTATTCAAGATTCAGTGCGATGTATTAGGTCTGAATTTGCATTATGAGGGCTCTGTCAGTAAAGAATCCACCTGCAATGCAGGAGACCTCCTGTAGTGCAGGAGACCCGGGTTTGATGCCTGACTTGGAAAGATCCCCTGGAGAAGGAGATGGTGGCAGATTTCAGTATTTTTGCCTGGGAAATCCCATGGACAGAGGAGCCTGCAGGGCTATAGGTCATGGAGTCACAAAGAGTCAGATACAACTAAGCAACCAAAGACCACCACAGCATAGCTTAGCAGTGGCTTTGTCTTTTGATTTTGATAAGTCTTGAGACATCAGAGTTTTTGTACTCTTGTATGAATTTTATTTTTTGAATAGAAGAATATGGTTTGTATTTTTAAAAATTCTTTGTGTATATGTTGTGTGTGCATGCCTGTTTGTGTGCGTGGGTGCGTGTTGGGGTTTTGGGAAGGAGTAGTGATAAAGATAATTTATGTGGCGATGGGTTAAGGCCAGAGAGGCACGAAAAATTCAAGAAGCCATGTTCAAATATAGAGGGTCCCTTTCCTCCCCTGGTTTCTGGAAAAGCACTGGTCTGCTTATGTAATGTTATAAAAAATGTATTTTTTACTTACTTCTCCACCCTCCCTCCCATATTCTTCCTGTTAAAAACTTTATTCAGAATGTAATATGTGCAGTGTATAATGGCTGTCTTATGGTGGTTTTATGGATGGATTGGCTATTGCATCTCTAAAAGGCTGCTTTTTAAAATTTACTCCTTGAGTTGAGGTTCTTCTTTTTACAGTTGTGGAGTAACTCGTTTTCTCTTTTATTTTTGATTTGCCTTTTTATCATTTAGAATTGAGCTTTGAATCCGGCTCTTTCAAGAAGTCTTATTTATTAGTAAATCTAGAAAATTCTGTGACTTAACTTTCAAGATTCTATGTCTTGCCTTTAATAACCCTTACCCAGGAAATCCAGAACTGTTGTACTGTTTTAAAAAAAGATGTAATAGTAAATCAAAGGGGTTATTTTGGAGACTGACACTGGCTTGTCTGATTCATGATCTTTTCCAAACTTGAGAACACAGCTGTGGGACTCAGCTCTAATGTAAAAGTTGGAAAAAATGAGGGATAGATTCTTATGAGAAATCACTGTGTGTAGAATTATAGATCTCTAAGCATCTTTTACAGAGGGGGGTACTAGTTAGGTTATTAAAGAACATGAAGTGCTAAATGTAAAAGTACTCTGCCATATATTGTTACAGGAGCATTTTGAGTTTGCTATTGTTTAATATATATTTCTAGTCATGTTTTTTGGGGTGAGAATTATAGAGTATTTAAATACAAAGTCCCCTTTTAGAGTTGAAAGATAAATCTGCTTGAGTGAAAAAAACCCTGGCAAATTTTAAATCCAGGACAGCCAACTATTAATAGTGCCAGTGCTGTGTATATAGTAGATGTCGAAATGTCCCTTAAATGAATGGTAAGCTTAGATTATATGCCAGTATTTTTGTGTGCACCTGTATGAAGTTCTCTTAAAGAAATATTTCCAAGCTCCAGTTTTTGTTTGACTTTCTGAATCAGAGTTATTAGTCTTTTATGAGGTATTTTGAATAGGAATAGGACCATAAGATAGGAAAGTTGGTTTTAAAAACTTGATGTATTATCATCAGTACATTTCTACAAAGACCATGTAAGGTTTCTTTCTTCCTTTTCTAATTTGAGGGGATTTTTTTCTCCCAGCTTGTTAACTTAACAGCATCAGCCAAAAACCTATTCTGAAAGCAGCTTATTTATTAGATGATTCCAGCTTCCAAACAGAAGATGATTTGGGCATTCCTATGTAGAGCAGTACTTTTGGGTTACCAAAGAAAATACCTTTGAATTTTAAATACCTTTGAATGATTAAGAGATTGCTTTTTCCTTTTATTTGATGTCTCACTTTTTAAAGAAGTTGGCAAAAATAAATTTAACTGGTTTCTTAAAACTTTTTTTCAGATGACTTGTAAAGCACATACAACTTCAAAACATCCCATAAGATCTTACACATTGTAAAAAGACATTCATTAATTAGTAGGAGTGTTTATTAAACTAGTCTACAAAATGCTGATGACTTTCTCTTGACATAGAATTTCCTTAAGATTCAATATTGCAGAAGATGGGACACACCAGGCAGTTTTTGGAGCAGTAAGGGTGTATTCCCAGTGCTTGGCTTGTGAAAGGGGGATCCAGATGGTGAGAGACCACTTGTTCCCATTTGCCCAGTCATTCTTGTGCCTCTTTGGCTAGCATAATCAGGAACAGTGACCTCTTTCACACATTTTCCGGTTCAGCTGATAACATACATGATTACTCTAGCCATATATCTTGTTTTTCAGAAAGAAGGGGACAATTAATAAATCAGTTTAGAATTACATTCTGTGCATGCACGTGCTAGAGCGTGTGTGTAGAGACAGGAAGGGAGGGAAGGGCGAGTTGTTCAGGACAGAAGGGAGACCTCTGGCTTATCTTTGGTCTTTATCAGTGGGTTCCACTCACTGTCAGACAGGACACAGATGCTTTCTTTTTGCATTCAGTCCAGTTCAGTCGCTCAGTCGAGTCCGACTCTTTGCGACCCCATGAATTGCAGCACACTAGGCCTCCCTGTCCATCACCAACTCCTGGAGTTCACTCAGACTCACGTCCATCTAGTTGGTGATGCCATCCAGCCGTCTCATCCTCTGTCGTTGCCTTCTCCTCCTGCCTTCAATTTTTCCCAGCATCAGGGTCTTTTAAAATGAGTCAGCTCTTCTCATCAGGTGCATCAGGTGACCAAAGTATTGGAGTTTCAGCTTCAACATCAGTCCCTTCAATGAACACCCGGGGCTGATCTCCTTCAGAATGGACTGGTTGGATCTCCTTGCAGTCCAAGGGACTCTCAAGAGTCTTCCTCAACACCACAGTTCAAAAGCATCAATTCTTCGGCGCTCAGCCTTCTTCACAGTCCAACTCTCACATCCATACATGACCACTGGAAAAACCATAGCCTTGACTAGACGGACCTTTGTTGGCAAAGTAATGTCTCTGCTTTTGAATATGCTATCTAGGTTGGTCATAACTTTCCTTCCAAGGAGTAAGCGTCTTTTAATTTCATGGCTGCAGTCACCATCTGCAGTGATTTTGGAGCCCAGAAAAATAAAGTCTGACACTGTTTCCACTATTTCCCCATCTATTTGCCATGAAGTGATGGGACCAGATGCCATGATCTTCGTTTTCTGAATGTAGAGCTTTAAGCCAACTTTTTCACTCTCCACTTTTCACTTTCATCAAGAGGCTCTTTAGTTCTTCTTCACTTTCTGCCATAAGAGTGGTGGCATTCACCAAAAAGAAGCAGTTAATGAAGAGACTTTCCATCTCCATGGGTTTGATACATATTCTCCCCTCCCCTGCTTTTAGTAACTTAAAGATTCATAAATTTTCTTATTTGATGTTGTAGGGCTCTAGCATATGTTTGTGTTAATGGTATAATTCTATTTTGCACATTTTCTTACTTGTGTTTGATGTTTGCAGGTAGTACTCATTTTAGGTACTTGCAGTTAGCTACTGCTGTATCATTTGCTGTGAGCTGGAGAAGATGCCTGACCCATCAGAAGACCAGAATCATCTTTGTTGGGTCTTGTCTTACTATCGATATAACCTTAAGCAGATCACATACTGGCTCTGAATTCCCTTGAGCCCTTATAAAATGAAAATAACCGTACCTCTGTCACCTCTGTCATGAGACTGTTAAGAGACCTACATGGGAATATATGAAAGTACTTGAATTCTGAGTATTTACACAGAAGGGAAATGTATTATTTTTGTGCTCAGTTTCCCCCTGATTTTCTCTATTTATTGTTATTTTCCTCAAGTTTTCTGTATCTTCCCGCAAATCTGCAATCATCATATCTTGATTTTGTAATCAGAGAAAGGAAATATATTTTTTAAACTTTTGTCACCATTGAAACACCAAAATTCACTATCCACAGATTAATGTCTTAATATTTTATTATATTATCATTTTGCCTGATCTAGTACAACTAAGCAGAACATATGTTATTCAACAAAGTATGCCTTGGCCTTAATGTCTTAATGCCTCTCTTGTTTTTGACCCCAATGATTGATGAATTTTGTCTTCACTGGAACACCAGGATTACTCTCCTGAAAGTGTAGAGGGGCATGAGTAAGATCTGTTCAGTTCTATTCTTGAGGATAATGGACAGTTTATGGATTAACCTAATCACTTGTGATTTAGTTTTTAGGCTTCCCTGAATATTTGCAATGGATAAGCAGAGGATGGAAGATAAAGGACACTCAGGTTCAGACGCATTTCTGAGTTTCTCGTCATAGGACTATATATAAAAGATCTACATTCCCATGTTTTGGAGACGTGAATCAGTGAAAAGAGTTGATTAATATCCTGATTTAAAGATTTACAAGTAAAGTGTTGAGAAAAATAGTTTCAAGTGAAATTTTAAGAGCTTACTGTGAACTAAAATCTTGGTTGTGTATTTTTTCCAATTCTTTTTTTTTTTTTTGGGTGATCTCAAAAATTGTTGCCCTTGAAGCTGTGCTGATGTGCCCTGGAAGACCTACCTACTCCACACTCTTTTCTAACTACCCAGTGAAAGACCTGTTAATGGCCTTTGTGTACTTTGAATATGTACCACAGAGCTTTTCTTTTTCTTGTATACGCTCTTACGTGTGTACACGCATGAGTAAGAGTAAACGCTATGCATTTATTAAGAGTGTTAGATCAGCTTTAAACTTCGGGCAGGCAGGGATCAGCTCCTCTGATGCGTGTTGCCCCAGGATGATGCCGCCTGTCCTGTCCCTGTGCAGGACCTTCAGTGGCTTCCCTTTGTTCAGAGGACCAAAGGCACTCAGGGGTGTGCAAGGCCTCGCGTGGTCCAGCCTGGACCCTCAGCTGCCTTTTGCACACTGTTCTCGCTTACCCTTCACTTCCTTTTCCTGTGTGCTTTTTTCTGTTTGAAATGTTCTTCTTTGCCTGATTCATGCCTTAATTGCCAGCTTGGCTTAGAGAAAGCTCCTGGCCAAGAGTTCTCTTCTTTGTAACCCTAATCATGGTTTTCTGTGTGAGTTTTTTTATTGTCTTCCCCGTTAGATTGTATGTGTGTATGTCTATATATGTGTAATTTTGTATTCACAGTCCAGGTAAAAACTTTTGCACATAATTGACTCAGAAAATGTTTGTTGAATAAATGGATGAAGGCAGTGGTGTTATACTTGAGAAAGAAGTAAAAGCAGTACTTTTACTCAGTGGCTGTCTCCACTGCCTGTCTCACATCTATCCCACAAAGAACGTGGCAGTTTGTGATATTTATTTATTTATTTACTTTTGGCTGTGCTGGGTCTTCGTTGCTATGTGGGCTTTTCTCTAGTTGCGGCGAGTGGGGGCTACTCTGTAGTTGCAGCGCACAGGCTTCATTGTGCTGGCTTCTCTTGTTGTCTGCATGGGCTCTAGGCACTCAGGCTTCAGAAGTTGTGACTCCCAGGCTCTAGAGCACAGGCTAAATAGTTGTGACTCATGGATTTGGTTGCACTGTGGCATGTGGGATCTTCCTGGACCAGGGATCGAACATTGGTGGATTCTTTACTACTGAGCCACCAGGAAAGCCCAATACGTCAGTTTGAAAATGTAGCTCATGGCCTTTTTGGGAGACAGTGGCACCCGACTCCAGTACTCTTGCCTGGAAAATCCCATGGACAGAGGAGCCTGGTAGGCTGCAGTCTATGGGGTCGCTAAGAGTCAGACACGACTGAGGGACTTGACTTTCACTTTTCACTTTCATGCATTGGAGAAGGAAATGGCAACCCGCTCCAGTGTTCTTGCCTGGAGAATCCCAGGGACGGGGAGCCTGGTGGGCTGCCGTCTCTGGGGTCGCACAGAGTCGGACACGACTTGGCAGCAGCAGACTACCTAAAGGTACTTTTTCATTGGTTCTCCTGTTAGAGGAACTTCCTTAGAAGAGTTTGAGAAGCTCCCTTATCAAGGTCAGTTGTATTGGTATGTGGGTGTATATGACAAGGATTGAGAAATTGAGCTTGTTAGGTGTTACCTGGTAAAAAAACAAATTAGCCAAGTGTTTTGAGAGGATGGTAGGACGTGCAGTTAGAGCAGGAGACTCACCCACGTGTGTAGGTTAGTTCTCGTCTTCAGTCTTTTTCGCAGTTCTCTTGCACAATCAGCCATGTTCCATCGTGGTAGGCAAAGCACAGCCTTGAACTAAGCTCCCGTTTAGGGTTGCCATGGGCTACATGACAGGTCTGCATGCAACATCTTTTTCTGTTTGTTACTCTATGCATTCTTGCCTACTCTATGCATTCTTGCCTACTCTTGAGCTTTTCTCTCACTTTTTTTTTTTTTTTTTGGGTGATGTTAATCTTTGACTCACATGTTAGTTGAACTCAAAAGGTGCAGACTAGAATGATACATGTAAGAAGTACCAAGTATCTGCCACATGAAGTTATTTCTATTCCATTAAAGTGATGTTGGACAGAACTTGAACTATTTATCTTGTTTAGGGTTGAGTTGGGAATCATTTCTAATTTGAAACTTCCGTTCGTTTGCTCTTTTATGTAGCTGAAGCCCTTACTGCCTTCCACTTTTGGCCCCCAGTTCTGTGCTTCACAAGCATGATCTCCAGCCCTCAGAATGACTTTGGTACGTTCTGTGGCTGAAGAAACTGAGACTTGAGATGCTAAGTCACTGGTCCAGGAGCACCCAGTGGGTCTCTGCTAGATGTCTTCTCTTGTGGGATTTTTTTCAGTGTCCCACTTTCTTTCTAAGCTTTGCTAGGGGCAGCTTCTCTGCCTGCAGGTGCATAAAGGAAACCATCCAGAGACCTCCTTGGCCTGTAACACCACTCAAAATCCAACTTTTAAAAAGTGTTCCATGATTTCAGGGATGTGCTGTTTTATTTTTTCCTCCTGGATAGTAGTAATGTATGTCTGATCCATAGTATCTTCTTGCTTCTTGGAGCTGTTACTATACTGAGTTAAATATAAATATGACTTTCTTCTTTGCTGAGATTTAAAAAAAATTTCAGTCACAGTATTTGGTGACATTAATAGTTCGGCCTGAAAGAGGTACTGTTTTCTTTTTCATCAGTTCATTGATTTTAGTGGGAGACTTGGGAGTGATGGATATAGGCGATACTTCAAAGAGAACATTAGTATAATAGAAGCTGTATGAGGCTGCTGAGGTGCACACAGCTCTTACTGGTGGGCAGTTTCGGGTGCTGGTGGGTTATGTTAGCAACCCTGTTGATGGAGAGATGCAGTGGTTTGCTGAAGTACTGGGGACATTCTCTTCTTATTACTAAATTATAGCCTTAATACCTGTGTAACTCTTAGGGCAGATCTTAAATTTTTCTTTCCTTTGGTTTTTAGGAAGCACCTCTGTTTGCAGGCGAGGAAAGACTAGATATGTCTTTCCAGGCAACATCCGGGGTCTTTCCCTTCTCCTATTCCCTCCTGTGTGTAACCATGAGGCTATATAAAGGAACATTTCTGGAGGCTATTTAATCCACTTGCCTGAGATGCCAAGACCTTTATTTTTTCAGTTGAGAGTAGGCAGTTGTAAGGGTATGCAACCTGACTGGCTAATAGAAGATTAGTGATAAAGTCAGGACACTACCCTTCCTTATAAGACCTGGATTATTAGGTTTGCCTTCTTCTGATCTCATTCCTGCTGACCCCATACCCTGTCCTTGAGTTAGTGAATTGCATGTGGGTTCAACTCTCATTGTATAGCTGGATGCGTCTGTAGCAATCGTAGCTTACTGTGTAGACTGGTCACAAGTTAAAAGTTTAACAAATCTTAATTTATCATAGTTTTAGCACTTAAAGTTACTTAATGTATGTGTTTTGATGATCTGATTTATGAATATATCATATTAAAAAAGGGCTTCCCTGGTGGCTCAGACAGTAAAGAATCTGCCTGTAGTGCGGGAGACCTGGGTTCGATCCCTGGTTTGGGAAGAGCCCCTGAAGAAGGGAATGGCTGCCTCATCCAGTATTCTTGCCTGGAGAATTCCATGGACAGAGAAGCCTGGCAGGCTACAGTCCACAGGGTCACAAAGGGTAGAACACGGCTGAGCAACTAACACTAACTAAAATGCTATATTATTGCTGAAATATTGAGTAGCCCTGCTTTTTATGACCAAGTTATAGGATGAGTAATTACTCTCCACAGTGAATAGTTCAAAATGAAATAACTGTGTGCCTAAAGTGTGATGTGACACCAGTTGTATTTAAGCCCCAAAGGTATGTAATTATCTTAGTCTCTCGCACATACCCACAAGTATATTTATGCTTATGGCAAGAGTTTTATGTTCAAGAGAAAACACTTTCTGATAAGTGAAGGAACAGTCCATTATTTTTGAGGGGCTCAGAGATTGTTTTACATTAGAGGCACCATTTCAGTTTCCCTGTATTTCTTTAGGATATTATTTAAAGTCATACATCACTGGATTCTAGAGTAAACTGGTATCAAACTGTAAATTTCAGATATTAAGGATAGTTTAGGGACTTTTCTCAAAGAAGCATGTTTATGATTTATAGTCTGCCTCTGTACTCAGAGACTTGTTGTATACGCCATTCTTAGACTCTTGTTTTGACCATCAGTTGTTTTAATTAAAGGCAGTAAATGTTATACTGTGGCTTCCTATTGAAAATAAAAACTCTTTTGTAGTTTACTTAAAATTTTTAACTTTGTACACAGGTTGTCTGTCTGGTCTCAATCTATATAGATCATGAAGATTAAAGGTAATGTCTCCAGCTCATTTATTCTTTCTATTTTTAATTCAGTATCAAAATAATGTTTTAATACATTAAAAATGCGACTGATATTTTTTGTTTATCACAAGTCTAATATGAATAAAGACTTGCGAACAAAGTGATGAGGTTATAACAGTTTCTGCTTTCAGAGGACCAGATACTTCAGTTTGGTGATGTGGTTGTTAGTTATGGTTAAAGCTGCCTGTTCACAGTCCCAGGAGATGAGAATTCCTTAGCTCTGGGACTGGTAGAGGCCCATAGTGGCTGCTTGGGCTTCCCTTGGGCCAGAGAAAGGCGAGTTGAGATACTGCTGGCTCTGGGACTCCAGGTAAAACAGCAGTGATGGTAGCTTACCTGTTTACAATGTGATTCTCTTGAGAGGCTTCTTTTTTTTTAATACAGTATTACGTGGCAAGAGCGAAATGTTAACATAGTTTTGTAACTGTCTGAAATCAGTACAAATGTTTATAAAGAGTTTAAAGCTTTAAATTCTTAAAAATATAATTCAACAGTAATTTGTGAAAACACTATAGTAGAATATTACTACTATGCTAAGTATCAATGTGTCCAAAAAAGAGACTGGTGAGTTTCTGTTCGTCTGTATCTGTGCTGTCTGACGTGGTAGTGTTTGAAATGTGGCTCCCCTGAACTGCCGTGTGCAGGAAGTATAACACCTGCAACAGAATTTGAAGACTTCGTGCAGTAAAAAGAATGTAAAATATATCATTAATAATTTGTTGAAATGATAATACTTTGGGCATTTTGGATTACATGGAATGTATTAAAACCAATTTCACTTGTTTCTTTTAACTTTTTCTAATGTGGTTACTAGAAAATTTAAAATTACGTATGTGGCTCACATTTTTAGTGCTGGTCTGTAGACCCTTTGGTCTCATAACTGTGTTTGTGCACACAGTTCTGTTGTTCAGTCTTAAATTTCTAAGGTAGAAAAACTATCTGTCAACTGTTTTCTAGGTTTGAGATTTCATTGGCTAAGTTATTTGCAATAATCTGATTCTAAGTCAGTGTTATCTTTATAGAAAACTTCAATGACTTGTTTCTGATATTTGAAATTGAGATTTTTATTTCTTGGTAAGGTATAAAGTAAGTGCTAAAATTATGTTAACTTTTAAAAACCATTCCTTAGAAACCTGTTGGCCTCTGTAATAATGTAAGGAAACTGTCTTAAGGGTTTGTTTTTTTCATTTGAAGGCAGGAGGTTGCGATTTCCTTGAATTTCAGTGTCTTTTGGATTTTATTGTCCAATAAAAAAGGCAGTGATGGTTGCACATATCTGTGAATATAATAAAAACCATTGAATTGTAAACTTTAAATGGCTGAATTGTATGGTATGTGAATTATATCTCAATAAAGGTGTTAAAAAAACTAAAATAGCTAAAAAAGAAAAGGCAGACCAATGCAAGATGGCCAGTTCTTTGTGTTTTGTCTGCTGTAGAATTTTCCAAAGCGTGGTTCAGAAGTATCAGCATCACCTGGGAATTTCTTCAAAATGCACATTCTTGGGCTCCGCTTCAGATACACTGACTAGGAACTGAGGTGGGGCTTACCATCTGCGCTTTAGTAAGCTCTTCAGGTGATTCTGATGTTAGTACATGCAGAACCACTGGCTTAATACATTGGTTAAGAGTTCACCCAGGAAAAAGAAAACCACTCTTTAAGTTTTACTAGGAATTCACTGTGATGACCTAGAGGGGTGTAGGATGAGGGATGTGGGAGGGAGGTTCAAAAGGGAGGGGATATAGGTACACATATAGCTGATACAGGCTTCCGAGGCGGCTCAGTGGTAAAGAATCTGCCTGTCAGTGCAGGAGATCCGGGAGATGTGGGTTCGATCCTTGGTTCAAGAAGATTCCCTTGAGGAGGAAATGGCAACCCATTCCACTATTCTTGTCTGAAAATCTCCGTGGACAGAGGAGCCTGGCCAGCTGCAGTCCATGGTCTCAAAGAGTCGGATGTGACTGAGTACGCATAAAAATAAATGGGAATTCAGGTGAAGGGCTTGGTTGTACAGGTGATGGAGGAGCTGAGACAGCAGGATAGGATGGTGTAGCAGCCTAGAGATTAACAGCAAGGGTGAGAGAACAGTGTCTCTAATGGTAGGGCTGTGGGTGATCAGGAGCCAGAGTTCCTCTGAGGAGATTGGAATCTCCTGGTAAGGAACTAGAGCCATGAAAGAAATAGCAGCCACTGCTGGAAACACTTCCTAAAGTAGAGAAGGAGGGAGAGAAATATCCTAGCTCCATGGTGCCTCTTACTTGCCCATTCTCCACCATGATTTCCCAAAGGCTGAACCCAGAGAAAAGCCAGCTGAAGTGGGAGCCTGAGAAATGATGTCTGGAGTGATCAAGTCTCCTGAGGTGAAGAGCTGTCATAGATATGTGGAGATAGGCCCATGATTGACACATCTAGTATTTACACTTTAAAACAAAATAATGCTTTGATATAATTTTAAAAATTTACAGGCATTTTAATACCAAAAAATAATCTCAGGATAGGGGATAATCTTAATGGAATGAATTTAGCTTTATAAAAACTAAACTGTCCTTTTATAGTTTCAGTGTTGGCCAGGCAAATCTTTTCTTGGACCAGGGACTCACTTTTCATGGGTTTGGGAAATGCTACCTTTAAAAGACTTCTTATTTGTTTACTCTGGGATCATTTTTTTTTAATTAATTAATTTTAATTGGAGGCTAATTACTTTACAATATTGTAGTGGTTTTTGCCGTACATTGACATGAATCAGCCATGGGTGTACATGTGTTCCCCATCTTGAACCCCCTCCCACCTCCTTCCCCATCCCATCCCTCAGGGTCATCCCAGTGCACCAGCCCTGAGCACCCTGTCTCATGCATCGAACCTGGACTGGCGATCTGTTTCACATATGGTAATATACATGTTTCAATGCTATTCTCTCAAATCATCCTACCCTCGCCTTCTCCCACAGAGTCCAAAACACTGTTCTATACATCTGTGTCTCTTTTGCTGTCTCTCATATAGGGTCACTGTTACCATCTTTCTAAATTCCATATATATGCATTAGTATACTGTATTGGTGTTTTTCTTTCTGGCTTATTTCAGTCTGTATAATTTGGCTCCAGTTTCATCCACCTCATCAGAACTGATTCAAATGTACTCTTTTTAATGGCTGAGTAATGCTCCATTGTGTATATGTACCACAGCTTTCTTATCCATTCGTCTGCTGATGGACATCTAGGTTGCTTCCATGTCCTGGCTATTATAAACAGTGCTGCAATGAACATTGGGGTACACGTGTCTCTTTCAATTCTGGTTTCCTCAGTGTGTATGCCTAGCAGTGGGATTTCTGGGTTGTATGGCAGTTCTATTTCCAGTTTTTAAAGGAATCTCCACACTGTTTTTCTAGAACACTTTAGAACACTTCCCGGGATCAGTTTTAACCCTCTCACTTCCTAGTGGAGGAGTTCCAGAGCTGTCCTCGATTGTTAGTGCCCCCTTGTGGCAGGTATGGGAAGTTTGATTCCTCAGTTTCTCTGCCAGCTTTTCCAGGAACACTTTGTATGTTTTTATTTTCATATTTTTCCCTTTCATTTGTTGCCTAAAGCTTAGTTCTACCTTTTTACATCTCCTCTTTGCCTCCAGTGTTTAAGTCCCCCGCTCCTTAGTTTTCCAGTGTTCTTTCTTTTCCCTTTCTTCCTTGTTTTGGTTGTGATTAAACTGTGGCTGCTAAGAGAAGGGTAGTTACAGTGATAGGTGTCTAACAAGGAAATTCACGTTGTAGATTTTTTTAGTATAGTTAAAAATAGTTTCTTGAACATTTTGAGCTTTTGAAAGAATCCTGAAGATCCCCTCAGATTGTCTACAGAAAGTCATGCATTTCCTCATCCTTTTGAATTAATTTTTTCCCAGACACTAGCATTTAACTGCTGTCATTTGAAACAGTGTTGTTTTGTAGTATTTGTAACAAATGGAAGCTATGAAGCTAACCATCGTTTTCCCCCTTGAGGGGGACTGTGTTCTGAATTCCAATTGACTGTCTTAGAATTCAATGATGTGTTTAATGGTCCAAAATAAAATTTAATATTTATGAAATCAAATGGGTCTGGAATATGTATTTTCTTATATTTGAAAGATATGTGCTATCATTCACTGATTTCTTTGTCTTCACATTCCGAAAATTAAGAAAAAAGTTGTAAATAAGTGAGAAAGTGGTATAGTTTTCATTTCACTTGTAAGATTTTATAATAGGGAATGCTGCCAGTGAACACTTGGAAATAGAGGAGTTCTGTTTCATGAGGTTTGATGGGAGACCAGAGTTACTGTTTTGTGTGCAAGGTGCTGAGCTGGATGCTACAGAGCAGTGCTTCCAACTTCTTTCACCCCATACCACTCAGAGGAAAATACTCTGTACAGTACACCAGGGTGGGAGATTTCTAACAGTATAGAAGCTGCTCTAGAGGGTTGGTGGATGAAGACCACTGGCCTGAAGGCTGGCCAGCCCTACCTGCTTGCCCCAAGAGCTGAGACAACAATATCTCACAGTTTTCACCTTTCATACTGGGAAACTCTGTTATATGGAGAATATGCAAACCGGTCATGAGTTTTAGTCTCCTGAGGAGCTCAGTGCTTGCCGCTTATAACACAAGCATGTAGTATTGGGTGGGTGCAATGCTAGAGAAACTTAGGAGAGGTAATTCTGTTTGAGGTGGAAGGGCTCTAGCAAAGGCGTCCTACCTGGAGGAGTTATTTTGTGCCAAGGTATGGCGGGACCAGCGGAGAAAGCAGTGGCACCCCACTCCAGTACTCTTGCCTGGAAAATCCCATGGGCGGAGGAGCCTGGTGGGCTGCAGTCCATGGGGTCGCTAAGAGTCGGACACGACTGAGCGACTTCACTTTCACTTTCATGCTTTGGAGAAGGAAATGGCAACCCACTCCAATGTTCTTCCCTGGAGAATCCCAGGGACGGGGAAGCCTGGTGGGCTGCTGTCTCTGGGGTCGCACAAAGTCGGACACGACTGAAGTGACTTAGCAGCAGCATGGTGGGACCAAAGAGCAGAGAGAGTTTGGAGGAATGCCTGGGATTTCTGATGTGCTTGGGGTGTGAGATTTGGGAATGTGAATAGGAAACAGTTAATTGAGAGCTACTGTTAAGTAAATAGGAGGGGTTGACTTCAGGAGGGCCTGTGTGTGATTGAATGGGCTTGTGACCTTGGGCACCACTGGTGGTAGTGACAAGATCTGACACCTCCTTTCCTCCCTTTAGGAAAATCCTCCTGGTCCTGTGTAGAATGAACTGGAGCCTGCAAGCAGATAAATCCTTGGGGAGGGAAAGACATTGATCCAGGCACAATAAGGAATAATAAAGGCTTGTACCTGGGGAATGGAGACTCACAGGACTCCCTGAAGGGAGAACTGGCAGATTGTGTTTACTGACGTGAAGATGGGTGACTCTGATTTGGAGCATGGTTGAAGAAAAGGCTTATTGGGACCATTTTCAGAAATCGTCTGTATGCAGGATAAGGAACTTGATTTCACATGTGCGTTTAAAGATCCTTGCAGAGTAATAGTTGTTAACATTTATAAAATGCCTTCTAGGGGCCAGTTACTGATTCAAGCCTTTACTGTAAAACAAAAGAAAACAAAAATACCTCATTTTATTCTCACAATAACAGTAAGAATCTATAGATGTTATCAGTTAGTGTCCAATTAGGAAAATAAAAATCACTTGATGTTTTAGGATTTAATGCAGGTAATTAGTTACATGTTAATTGGAAGGGCTGTGTTGTAGGGGTGGGTATTGGAGCAAAAGGAAGAGTGTGTGTGTGTGTATGTGTGCGTGGATGTTGTGTCTGTGAGTGTTGAAGGAGCAAAATGGGGAGGGGATGGTACTCAGACAAAAGCTGCTGCAGAAACTGCCTGCTTTGCAGATTTGCTGGAGTTGCTCGTTGGTTCTGTTGCTTTGGAGCCACCACAGAAGCTGCGGTTGTCTGCTGCACTGGAATGGGGTTACCACTAGAAATAGAAAACAAAAGAAGACCTTTTTCTTTCTCTCACCTTGCAGTCTTCTTTCATTGTTTCCCATGGGCAATACCCAGTGGGAATCTAGTTGGCAAGGGAGTTTAGAAGATGTAGTGTGTACAGACTTCTAGCCCTTTTTAATGAAGAGAGGAGGTGAGACCCAACAGAAAAACCAGCCCAGTGGGTACTGTTTTCTCCTTACCATCCTTGGTGTGGAAACTGAGGCTCGGAGAGGGTAAGTCATTCTCCTAAGGTTACACAGCTACAACTTGGCAGAATTGAGATGTGACTGTAGGTAGGCTGGTTTCAGAATCTGTGTTCTTAGCTGCTACTCTTTGATCTTCCCTTCACACATGGGCATTGTTTGGTTTTTCTCTTAATTGGTGAGCATTTCAAATGAGTAGGTGTTTCCATTGATTTTGCTTATCCTGCACTTTTTTTCTTTTGGTATCTTTACTAGTTTTAGGTTTTTGTTTTCCCTTTCTGGAGCCTCTCCTCATGATCACCACTGATTTTATAGCCAAGTTCAGTTCAGTCGCTCAGTCGTGTCCAACTCTTTGCGACCCCATGGATCGCAGCACACCAGGCGTCCCTGTCCATCACCAGCTCCTGGAGTTCACTCAGACTCACGTCCATCGAGTCAGTGATGCCGTCCAGCCATCTCATCCTCCGTTGTCCCCTTCTCCTCCTGCCCCCAATCCCTCCCAGCATCACAGTCTTTTCCAATGAGTCAACTCTTCGCACGAGGTGGCCAAAGTACTGGAGTTTCAGCTTTAGCATCATTCCTTCCAAAGAAATCCCAGGGCTGATCTCCTTCAGAATGGACTGGTTGGATCTCCTTGCAGTCCAAGGGACTCGCAAGAGTCTTCCTCAACACCACAGTTCAAAAGCATCAATTCTTCAGCGCTCAGCCTTCTTCACAGTCCAACTCTCACATCCATACATGACCACTGGAAAAACCATAGCCTTGACTAGACAGACCTTAGTTGGCAAAGTAATGTCTCTGCTTTTGAATATGCTATCTAGGTTGGTCATAACTTTCCTTCAAAGGAGTAAGTGTCTTTTAATTTCATGGCTGCAGTCACCATCTGCAGTGATTTTGGAGCCCAGAAAAATAAAGTCTGACACTGTTTCCACTATTTCCCCATCTATTTGCCATGAAGTGATGGGACCGGATGCCATGATCTTCGTTTTCTGAATTAGAGCTTTAAGCCAACTTTTTCACTCTCCACTTTCACTTTCATCAAGAGGCTTTTGAGTTCCTCTTCACTTTCTGCCATAAGGGTGGTGTCATCTGCATATCTGAGGTTATTGATATTTCTCCCGGCAATCTTGATTCCAGCTTGTGCTTCTTCCAGTCCAGTGTTTCTCATGATGTACTCTGCATAGAAGTTAAATAAGCAGGGTGACAATATACAGCCTTGACGAACTCCTTTTCCTGTTTGGAACCAGTCTGTTGTTCCATGTCCAGTTCTGACTGTTGCTTCCTGACCTGCATACAAATTTTTCAAGAGGAAGGTCAGGTGGTCTGGTATTCCCATGTCTTTCAGAATTTTCCACAGTTTATTGTGATCCACACAGTCAAAAGCTTTGGCATAGTCAGTAAAGCAGAAACAGATGTTTTTCTGGAATTCTCTTCCTTTTTTCTATGATCCAGCAGATGTTGGCAATTTTATCTCTGGTTCCTCTGCCTTTTCTAAAACCATCTTGAGCATCTGGAAGTTCATAGTTCACGTATTACTGAAGCCTAGCTTGGAGAATTTTGAGCATTACTTTACTAGTGTGTGAGATGAGTGCAATTGTGCGGTAGTTTGAGCATTCTTTGGCATTGCCTTTCTTTGGGATTGGAATGAAAACTGATCTTTTCCAGTCCTGTGGCCACTGCTGAGTTTTCCAAATTTGCTGGCATATTGAGTGCAGCACTTTAACAGCATCAATTTTCAGGATTTATAGCCAAAGCCATGTATTATTTCAGTTTTTATTTCTCCTTAACCTGTTTCTGGCTTTCAGTCCTGATACCCATTTGTGTGGATTTCCAACTTTGACCTCTGTGGTGCTAACTTGCCTTGTTTTACCTCTCTAAGGCTGCTCGGTTTTCTTTTTTCTCTTCCCTTTCCTTAAAAGTGCCATCTCTTGGCTTGAGTATGATTTCAGTGTTTTATAAGAAGCTACTTAATGTTAATGTCATATTTAAACCAGAACCAGTAGAGGCTTCAGGTACCCAATTCTATGGCTTTTTTCTTTGTGTTGTGAACTCAGAGAGGAGTCTGAGCATCATCCCAATTTGTCTGCTTTGAACACAGAGGAAAAGAGAATGGGGAGTGAGGGAGAGGGACTCATTTTGAGTACGTACTGTGTGCCAGCACTGTGCTAAGTGATTTAAATGTGCTTGTTTCATTTCAATTCACCTGTGTTAGATGGGTTGTTGTTACCCTTATTTTACAAAAGAAGACTGACTCCTTGTGATGAACCAGTAATAGAACTGGAGTTGAAACCTTCATCTGGCTTGCTCTGATGTACTTTCCTCTGGACCACCTGGGACACACCCTGACTCGATCTGCTCAGCGAAGGAATTGGACAAGGTAATTGATAAGGTCCATTTCAGTACTGTCATTTTTTTTTTTTAAACAATTTTATCTATTCCTATTTGGCTGTGCTGGGTCTTCACTGCTGCACTTGGGCTTTCTCTAGTCGTGGCAAGCAGGGACTACTCTGTTGCGATGCTTGAGCTGCTCTTGCGGAGCACAGGCTCTAGGCCCACCGGCTTCAGTAGTCGCAGCATGCTGACGCAGTAGTTGTGGTGCATGGGCTTAGTTGCTCCGTGGTATGTGGAATCTTCCCAGACTAGACTGAACTGGTGTCCCCTGCATTGCAAGGTGGACTCTTAACCACTGGACCACCAGGGAAGCTCCAGTACCATCATTCTGATTCTGTCACAAACTCCTTGTCCTAGGCAGTAGTTGCTTCTAATATTAAAAAGGGAAGTTGCCATCCTACTCTAGGAAATGTCCTGTTTTATTAAAACCAAGAATGCTAATGTGATTCATAAATGTTTTGAAGTAGGGCAAAGGCACTTCAAGTAGTCACAATGATAGATCTTTGTGTAAGTTTCAAGAGAGCCACCTTAACCTCCAAATGAGGCTGCTGCTCAGAACATTAGAGGTTGTGGCTGTTATTGACAGGGGCTCAGGATAATAGCGTTGGAACAATTCTAGTCTAAACAAAGGGTAACCCTGTTATTCCATTTTACTTGTTGTTGAGAGCATTTGCTTCCAGATTATTAAGAATCCCCTTTTTTCCTTGAATTTAGTGTGAGATTTGCAAGAGGATAGTGCAAATATATTTTTAGGATAAGATTTATTGTAATGTGGCTTGACATCTTTAGAAAGCCAACGGACAGCCCTAAAATGATTAACTATCATGTGATTTGTCCACGTGTTGTCTTCAGACATGCAAAGAGGTGATTTAAATGGTTACCAACATCCTCTCTTGGTATACAGTACCCACCATAGAATACTTGAGCAAGTGTTCCTAAATATGTGTATATCAGCAACATAAAAGCATTGCCAAGCTCGGTAGCATCCGTTAACTTTCTTTACTCATAACCATCTTGCAACTTTTCCTCATTCATACCTTATTTTTGAAAATTGAAAGGGAGATGTCTCTTTTTTAACTTTCAGTTTTACTGGCTTTCTCTGCAGAAGAACCCTCAGCTTCTTGGTTTTCCTACTTCCTCTCTGGCCATGCCTTCATTTGGTTTAGGTAATTTCTTCCTCTGTTGTGCCTCAGTGGTAAAGAATCCATCTGCCAGTGCAGGAGACACAGGTTTGATCCCTGGGTTGGAAAGATCCTCTGGAGAAGGAAATGGCAGTCCATTCCAATATTCTTGTCTGGAAAATTCCATGTATGGGGAACCTGGAGGGCTGCAGTCCACAGGGTAGCAAAGAGTTGGACACTGATGAACATGCAGGTACTCCCTCTATCCAAGCTGTTAACTGTTGAAGCCCCAGGGTTTGAGGTTGGGCTCTTTTCTCCTTCCTCACGCCTTTTTGCTCAATAAGGTCAAGTTAACCCCAAACTTCCTAATCTTTGTTCTCATGTCTGATTACTGACCTGATTGCTTATTTAACTCATATGCCTACTTAGGTTTGGAAGGTATTTCAAGCTATTTTTTAGATCACACTACCCACTCCCCAAAGTAAGATATTTACATCACAACCCAGTACACACAAATATTACTATAAAAGAAACAAGTTTTCAAAACAGTAGTTACCCTTAAAACATACCACGTTTGTGATGTTTTCAAAAGTATTCATTCTTTTTATTGAAAAATGTTGTATGTGACCCACGACATTGGTCTCTGCCCTTGTTCAGTTCAATTCAGTCGCTCAGTCGTGTCTCTTTGCGACCCCATGGACTGCAGTGCGCCAGGCCTCCCTGTCCATCACCAACTCCCAGAGTTTACTCCAGCTCATGTCCAAGGAGTCAGTGATGCCATCGAACCATCTCATCCTCTGTCATCCCCTTTCCCTCCCACCTTCAGTCTTTCCCAGCATGTTAGTTGATTGCCAGTCACTCTTTGAAAAACATCTTCTTGAGCCACAGTAGATATTTGAGAGATTTAATGTTATGGGGAGCCTACCACATATTTGGAGACCATAAATATTTAGAGTGCAATAAATAATTATAAAATGAAAGAAGGCATGGACTGATTTCTTGCTTTTCTTATATCAGGAAGCCAAAATTTCTTGGGCTGTTTCTGCTCTTATCTAGGTCAGTGATTAATCCAACTACTAGCTAGATGACCTTCTGAAGAAATTGCATTTTTGCCTTTTTTCTGAGTGAGAGCTGGATAAATCGAATTCCTAATTACTTTAAAAAATCTTAAAATGAAACCAGTTAGAATTCCCAAGTCCAAAACAAATGTCTGGCCCTTCCACGCCTGCCCCCCCTCCTCCCCGAAATGAGATTTTGGTAGTCCTAAACAAAACATGTATGTTCTGAGTGAATCCCTAGTTTTCAAAGAACTGAGGTAAGTCAGTCTGGTTTCAGTTTGCTGCTTTTTCCTGAGGTTCAAAATGCTTCTTTATCCTGAGGTTCAAAATGAAAAGCTGTTGTTGTTTTTACTACCTGTCCAGTTAGTACATCTCTTAAACCTGCTTGAGCAAAGTTGCTAAAATGAGGAAAAGTATTTTCTCCATTTTCAACGGTGTCCTCAAGTCCCCACACCCACAGGGACACCGTGCATAGAGAAAGTGGCTGATTAGAGCTCTCTGAGGCTGACCAAGTGGCAGAGGTTCATTACAGACAATAGCACTGGTTGAAAAGGCTGTCCCGCATGAGTCACCATGGAATCAAACCCAACTTTTGGTTATTCAGGATTATTTTTTAATTTATTATTTAGAGTTGGTAAGGATGCTCTCAGTCATCTTCTGACATGTGGAAATTGTTGGATTAACAGAACTCCCATGTAATAAGATTTTATAGGTACTTAACCTTGCACGCAGACTTCTGCTATAAGCCTATAGGAGGCTGACTAATCCGTTCTCAGTCTCATCTCTGATCTCAAAGTATTCTCATATTTTAGACCCAACACATCATGTATTCTCTTGAAGCTTCAGGAAATAGTTTTGATGCTATAGAAATTTACATTTGGCACTGTAACTTAAATCATTAGTTGACATGTGGGGAGTGCGGTAGGCCCTAGGATGGACCTAAAAGTACTGTGCTAATAATATGAGCACTAGAGGTTTAAGTCATTCCCAAGGGAAGCTACAGTATGTTTAAAGGTTATTAATAAGATACCCACTTATTTATTAACATTTTGGTATTAACTTTAGAAATTAGTATTTTTAAATAGTCTGTATATAGCACATTTTCTCTTCAGAATTACAGTAGCACATTGTTTAACTTACAGACTATCCCACAGCCCCCTCCAGATTTGAAGAGAACCGAATCTCAGAATTGTAGTTCGTGGGGTTTTTTGTATTTCCTTTTTAAAAAATAATTAGAGTAACCTTTATGAGGGATCAGAAAATTATGACCCATCAGCCAAATCTGGCCTGCCACCAGGTTTTGTATAGCCCACAGTAAGAAAGGTTCATACATTATTTTAATAGATGCTATAGAAATTTACATTTCTATTATGGGAAAAAAATCAAGGGAATTATGTTTTGTGACATGTGAAAATGATATGAAATTAATATTTCAGAGTCCAGAAATAAAATTTCATTGGAATACATCCATGCTCATTAGTTTACATATTGTCTGTGGCTGCTTTTGTGGTACAAAGGCGGAGTTGAGTAGCTGGGAGAGAGTTTATGGTCTGCAAAGCCTACAGCAGAAAAAGCCCTTAACAGAAAAAATTTGCTCACCCCTGGCCCATATGTTTTGTAGCCCTTTTGAGTGTAACATATTTCATCAATTATATCACTGAATTTGATTATTTTAAGAAGTTCCAATGTGGAATATCTTGTTCATAAACATTGGTAGTAAAAACAGTTTGGAAGTTAAAAGCATGACTTTGTTCCTATTTATATGCAGTTCATATACCAGCTTCTTGGTTAGGGAATGAATGACTAGCTGAATGTTTGGAAATGGTAGAAATGCAGCAGTGCTTTATATAGTTGCTGCAGTAAGAGTGGAATAGTTTAAACTTTGTTTCAGATTTGACAGCTTTTCTTTTGTTTTTGAGGCATCTCAAATAGCTTTTGTATGATCACCTTCATTTCACTCTGCCTCTTATCCTTTTATTTTAATTTAGTGGTGACTTGTCACACAGTAAATAGTGTGATTATGTTCTAACACTTTAGTGGTTTTTGCTACTTGTTTGTCTGATAGGCTCATCACTGAACGTTGGAGTCACTTCTCTTTGCTGCCTTGCTGGAGAGCTGGAGCGCATGTATGGATAACATTGAGTTGGCAGCATGTGGAATAAAGTTGTTCTTACTGAATCACCACATTGGACAGTACTTTAGGCGACTGTTACTAAACTGAGGACCTTTGAGTGGTGATACCTTAGTTTCTCCTCTGTCCAGTGTCTCTAACCATAAACCCTATCTTGTTTTAGCTGTTACTTCTTAACCTCTACTAGCCCTTAGGTAGTGAGCCAGAAGAAAAAGGTTGTTTATGCTTTTATGGACTGTTTGAGCAATTTGGTGTATTAGCCTGCAGCCACTGTCCCTAACTTTGTTTTCTGATTTGACAGAGTAGTAGTAGTGCCTAGTATGCTTCAGCAAGACCACATTTATCTATAGGTCTGAAATGTATGGTATCCTCAACACTCTCGAAAAGCCACAAAGAAGCTGAATAAGCATAAAGAACTCTGAGAAGCTAAGCCCAGATGTTACAGAGTCCATTCAGTGAAGTTTTCCTCTTAACTAGAGAGACCCTGGCTCCTCCTCCACAATCTGGATATTGTTACTTAGAAATAATTTTGGAAAGTCTAGGGAGTTAGCTTTAAGAACTTACAGCATATTTGAAAGAAGTGTAGAAGAGGCGGAAAGAGAGGGGATGCCTCATACAGATACATCAGCAGCCAGGAATGCCAGCTTGAGAAAGTTAATAACGCTTGAGAAAATAAAACCTTAAGAAAAAGAGGTTTGGCAACTCAATAAGAGCAGTTTGAAGCCATTTGATGTGGGACCAAAGCCCTAATAAACACCTCACTCTTCTTTGGAGGAACACTGTGTTATTGCTTGCTGACGTTTTTGAGTCCTCATTGTGAGCCAGTCTACTAGGCATTAAATTTTCTCCCTGTAACAGTTCCATGATGCAAAAATTATTATATCACGTCTTCCATTCCTTTTGTAGCTGAGAAAAGTAACAGATTTTCTCCAGTTCCTCCAAGACTCATCAGTCAGCACAGGAGCTAGGCTTTGAACTCAGAATCAGATTTCAGAGTCCATGTCTTTTCCTTCCATCTCTAAGCCCTACAAGAGAACACAGAGGCAGTGTGGGGATTAAACTCACTGGCTTCAGATCCCAAGCCTGTTACTATCTGATCTGTTAACTAATACTGAGTGGTTCCATTTCCACATTTATAAAATATATTTTAAAGTTGTTTGTATTTTACATCATAGGGTTGTTGTCAGGATTCAGTGAGACTGTATGAAAATTGCCCAGTGCACAGCTCATGGTTAAGCACACGTTAGCTACTATATTACATGTAAAGTATGATGTTAATGATTCATAGTAGACACACCAGTAATTCTATATATTTAAGAAGATAGGTGTTTAATAAATTCTAGAAACATTTTACTCAAAATATTTGAGAAGTATTAATGCTTAAGTGCTCATGCTCATTTGTGTCTGACTCTGCCATTCCATGGACTGGAGCTCGCCAGGCTCTCCTGTCGATGAGATTTTCCAGGCAAGAATACTGAAGTGGTTTGCCATGTTCTCCTCTCGGGCATCTTCTGGACCCAGGGATTGAACCAAAGTCTCCTGCTGTCTCCTGCATTGGCAAGTGGATTCTTTACCACTGAGCCGCCTGGGAAGCCCCACTAATGCTGAGTGGTCATCATTTAAAGTAAGATGATTGGTATTGTTGGGCTCCCCAGGTGGTGCCAGTGGTCAAGAATCCACCTACCAATGCAGGAGACTAAAGAGACTCCCTGGGTCAGGAAGATCCCCTGGAGTAGGAAATAGCACCCACTTTAGTATTCTTGCCTGGAAAATCCATGGGCAGAGGAGCTTGGTGGATTACAGTCCACGAAGTGGCAAAGAGTTGGACATCACTGAGTGACTTAAACTTTTATGTGCACACATACTCTTACACATGTGCGCGTGCACACACACACACACACACACACACACGATTGGCATTGTTATTTTAGATATCGCCTTGTCTTATTTGATGTGAACAGCAGAAAAGAAGGGGAAACAAAACCCTTGAGAAGTCTGCCTTTGATATTCCTTTATGGTGTTTGCCCCTGAACTTTCAAATAAATTCCTAAAAAATAAAAGTCTGGGCTTTGGCTCAGTGAGAAGCTTACCTTTTTAATTATCAGTTTGCCTTTTGGGTAGAGAACTGTGGGTTTTCTATTATGTGTGTCAGTAGATGAAACAACTGTTAACTGTTGGCTGGCTACCAAGAAAGGACGTATGTCTTGGATGTCATCGTATAATTTCCCTTTGATCTCATTGCCTGCACAGAATGTAAGTTGGTCAGCTCTCTAATGGAGATCTGGCATGGGGAAGAGAGGCCTTTTGCCCAAAGTGTAGTTTCTGCTTTGCCATATAACAGCTGTGTTAATTTGGCAAATCTTTTACTCTCTCTGAGCCTTATTTTCATCTCTTTGATGGTATAATTAATGTCTGCTTTGCTTATTTAAAAGATTGGTTTGAATATGTGAAGGAAGCACCTTGAGAGCTATAAAGGTCTAGTTATATTTTAGCCATCAGAAAATATTTTATATATCATGTCCTTTTAAAAACCATAAAGTACTATATACAAATGTTTGTTGGTGGTTTTAATGATGTAGTATTACTTCCTTTGGTTCTGGATATAGATTCCTGTATTGTTCTAAGATCTGAAGACCCAGTGGTTTTAGTAACTAATGTGGCAGCCCTGGTGAGTTAAATCTCTTAGTCCCTGTTATAATCTTATATAACAACCAAAAGGATCTTAGATCATAGGTAAGTGCAAGTCCAAGTTACTGTTGCAGAATGAAGCAATTTCTTCATTGAATTAAACTCAAGTACATTCTTTTAACGTGTGCTAATAACTGAGCATTTTGTGTTAATATCATTTTAAATAATCACTAAAAAAAAAAAATTCTCAAGCTCTGTTGTAATAAATGTGTGCTTTATTTGGCTAAAATTAAGTTTATCTGGCATCACACTTAGGTGATTGGGAGGTTTGGCAGAACTTTTTCGTTTTGGTCTTTTGGGCACCCAGTTCTTTTAGAAACATTTTAAGATCTTATAAAGACACCTTTGGACTTGCACAGCCCTGTGTATGTCTGCTTACTTGAGTGGAGGTTTGTGATTTTCCTGACTTATGGGACATTAGTTTTTTCCCTTGTATACCTCCTCAAGCACAGATCTATATGCTTGTATAAGAACCAGCCAGCCACCTTGCTAAATAAGATGCAGTTCTTCTTTCAGAAACTATTACTCTAGTAAGGGAGACATTATTAAGATTTAAAATATTATTAAGTATGAATTTTACTTAATAAAGTTATTTTTTAGATTATGCATGAGTCAAATGGTATAAGTGTTTCTTCTTTTTCCATCAAAGATTTTGCTAAGCATTTAGGATGGCTAAATTTTACCAAAAGACTAGAAAATGGAGGCTCTAGCATAAATGAGGTAATAAAACACTCCAGCTTAAATTTAAAACTCAAATGGCTTTCCAGTTGTGTTTAAAATGAAATAATAATGAAATAACTTCTAAGGCCGTAAATAAGTTGACAGTTTCTTTTTTTGGGGGGGAGGACTTTTACCCAGTGGAACTTGGATCATGTAGAAGAAATTACCTGAGATGTCCTTATTGTTGGACGTTATTTTTCACTTTTGGAAAAAAATGTCAATGCTCAAGTTTTTGTTCTTATGTTTTAAATTTGCAGATGCTTTGTGAACCACCCAGTTTTCAAAGCTTTATTAAAATATTAGGAATACTTAAACCACATTATGAAAACATTTGTAAGTTAGTGGGAAAAGAACTCATTCTGTACCATCATGTTAACCAGTCATAGTCACATTTTTTTTTTCTTTTTGTAATTTTTCTTTACGTTCAAAAAGGGCTTTCCAAATCTGTACATTTTATATCTAGCCCTTTTGGCTTGACACTGTATGCAAAGTATTTTTCATGTCCTAAACATTTTATTATTTATAACGTACAGTGGATTTATCCTATTTTACATGATTTTTCTGTTTTTGGACATGCAGGTTGTTTTCAGGTTTTCACTTTATAAGTAATTGTCTGATAAGGAACTTTATGCATGTGCAGTGAGCACCCCCCTCTTCTCTGTCGTATTTTAATTTTCCCCGTTAATATAGAACTTCCAGAAGAGGAAACTGTGGGCCAGAGGGCATGTGGATGTTTTCATGGCTTGTTCACAAATTGTCAAACTGTCTACCGGTTTCAAATACCCCTTGCCAGCTCTAGATATTACCATAGTTTTATATTTTTGCCAATTTATTGAGTTACCAAAAGTTTGCCATAAACAGATTACCTATTTTAATGTGAAAAACTTGGGTTACTCAAGAAATTAAATATTTTCCCATATGTTTGCTTGTGTGTCACATTTTCTATTTTATGGATTTTATTCCTGTCCTCCTCTTCACCTGTTGGGGAAGAGCAGACAAAGGAGCACAGTGGTGGAAAGCATGCCCTGGAGACAAGAGGGCCCAGTCCACACCTTACATCTGCCCCAGGAATGCAGAATGTGGGCAGCTGCTGGCACCTAGTTGAGACTTTAACTGCTGTTTTGGGACATTTGGAATTTTTTTTTTTTTGTTTTTAATTTTTAGAAATTCAAACTTTGTTTTTTCATTCTGATTTGCAAATTTAATCGACTTTCCTCATCTTTCTAGAAATTTGATACTCAATTTTTTCATTTTTTCCTTCTAGTTAAAAAAATTCTTTTATCTCTTTACTCTGCCTAGATTTTATTTTATATTTTAAGCTTTTAAAAAAATGATGACTTTTCCAAGTCTGTGCTTATTATGAAGACAAAACACGTATTGTTCAGGAATGAAATTTCTCATGACTGAGATTTTAAAATTACAGCATTTAATTGTAGTACAACTAAATGTCTAACCGTTTACTGGCATATTGATGTTGCTAAATAGTATGTTCATGGCTTTACTTAAATTGCTTTTATTTTAGAGAGAACTAGGTCCGAATGTATTAGGTATATTGTCTAGTGTTTAACATGGTGATTTTTTCAGATTTTGGATATTATAAACAACTTTGTTTAGAAATAGCTGGTGAGATCTTTATCGTTGATTTTTTTTTTTTTAAGTGAGTTTTATATAGGAATCTGCACCTCACAATCACATGGTTTTGTGTGTCCAGGGATCAATTAGGAGGGCAATCTGTTAAATCTTTGCCTCAAGGCAAAACCATTAGGTGTGCTGTGTATGAACCTCAGGGGTGTAAATAACCAAACCATTCATGTAATAGTTTCCTTTCATTTCAAGGCATCCATAGAACCTTTAATCTATGGAAGAATCAGAGTAAGCTGATCTGTGGGATCCAGTTCTTAAAGAGATGGGAATTCCAGACCAACTTACCTGCCTCCTGAGAAACCTGTATGCACGTCAAGAAGCAACAGTAAGAACCGGACATGGAACAACAAACTGGTTCAAAATAGGAAAAGGAGTATGTCAAGGCTGTATATTGTCACCCTGCTTATTTAACTTATATGCAGAGTACATCACGCGAAATTCTGGGCTGGATGAAGCTGAAGCTGGAATCAAGATTGCTAATATGATCAGGTTATATCAATAACCTCAGATATGCAGATGACACCACCCTAATGGTAGAAAGTGAAGAGCCTCTTGATGAAAGTGAAAGAGGAAAGTAAAAGAGCTGTCTTAAAACTCAACATTCAGAAAGCGAAGGTCATGGCATCCGGTCCCATCACTTCATGGCACATAGATGGGGAAACAATGTAAACAGTGACAAACTATTTTCTTGGGCTCCAAAATCACTGTGGACAGTGACTGCAGCCATAAAATTAAAAGATGCTTGCTCCTTGGAAGAAAAGCTATGACAAATCTAGACAGTGTATTAAAAAGCAGAGACATTACTTTGCCAACAAATGTCCGTATAGTCAAAGCTATGGTTTTTCCAGTAGTTCGGAAGGCTGAGCACCAAAGAATTGATGCTTTCGAACTGTGGTGCTGGAGAGAAGACTCTTGAGAGTCCCTTGGACAGCATGGAAATCAAACCAGTCAATCCTAAAGGAAATCAATCCTGAATATTCATTGGAAGGACTGATGCTGAAGCTCCAATACTTTGGCCACCTGTGTGAAGAGCTGACTCACTGGGAAAGACCCTAATGCTGGAGAAGATTGGGTGCAGGAGGAGAGGGGGTGACAGAGGGTGAGATGGTTGAATGACATCACTGACTCAATGGACATGAGTTTGAGCAAACTCCGGGAGATAGTGTACGCCAGGGAAGCCTGGCGTACGCTATCCATGGGGTCCCAAAGAGTCTGACACCACTGAGCGACTGAACAACATTATTGAATCCATGGATTATTTGCCCTCTCCTGATTATTTTGAGAAAGTGTACTTCAGGATTTATAAAATACCATTGAACATTAGGCATATGAACTTTGAATTCCATTTTCCATTTTGATGTGAGCATCCTAATGTTCTGTTATGATTTAAATGTAAGCAGATCACTCTTCTGAAATCATTTATGCCTGCATGAGGGATTTTTTTTTTTTTTTTAAGAGATTTATTGTTAACTTTCTCATTGCTGATTTATTAGAGATTATCTTGAGGAGCAAATAAATTCCATTTATGGATGGTTGAGTTTTCTCACTGCCATTAAGTCCATCCTCAGAAGGACTTCCCTGGCGGTCCAGTGGTTCAGACTCTAAACTTCCAATTCAGAGGGCACAGATTCAATCTCTGGTCAGGGAACTAAGATCCCACATACTGGCAGTGCAGCAAAAAAAAAAAAAAAGAAAAAGAAAATTCTGAGAAATGAGCAGTTTTCCAGTTTGTTTCCTGTATTTTGAGGTCATTATTGAAAGGAAGGAATTATTCGTTTTCCATACTGCGAGTGTGTACAAATACCATTTAAACATGGAGAAATCTTTCACACCTTAAAGAGAAATTTCTCCTTTGACACAGAGCTTTCCTATTGCATTCTTTTTCTCATATTCAAATTTCTTGAAAGAGTGACCACGCCCTGTTTCTTCACTTCCCTCTTCAACCTCTGGCACTCTAGTCTCAGTCTCATCACTCCATTGAGGCTTTCAACTATTAAGGATACTAGTGTTAAATGCAGTGGGCTCTTCTCATTCTTTATCTTATTTGACAGCTCAACTCAACAAAGACCATTTTTTCTAGTAACACAGCCTTAACTTTCATAAATCCAAGCTCTCCTGGTTTTTTTCTTACCTCTCTTGTAAGTTCAGTCTACTTTGTAGAGTCACTTTCCTCTACCTGTTTTTCTGGGCCATTTCTACGCTTATTTGCTCTTAAAACTCCACATATCAGCTCTAAATCTTTACTTCATTAACTTCTGAGCTCTAAACTCCTGTTGTCTGTTAACTAGATGTCTTTACTTGCTTGTCACACTTACGCTTCTAACTTGTTCTTTTCCTTCTAAATCTGCCCTTCCTTTATGTCTGCTAGTTCTGTAAGTGGCACCAGCATCCTGTTTAAGCCAGGAAATCATCAATGTCTTACCCTATCTACCTCTCGGACATGTCTTAAATGAATCCTTTATTCTTCTCTGCTGCTACTACCCTAAGTCTAACCATCATTGGTCTGGTTCACTGCAGTTAACTTTTTCTCTGTACTTTTGCCACATTACAATGAACCCAGCCTCTGTACTGTACATAGATGATTTTTAAAAATCAGTTATGATCTTGTTATTTTCCTGTTTTAAAGCCCTTTAAGGCCAAAGCCTATAATTTTTTCTCTTGTTGCTCATGATCTGGCCTTGCCTCCATCTTTAATCTCAAATCTTACTCCCCCTGCCCTTCAACAGAGAGAACATCTTTCTCTCTTGATACCTAAGATTTGTAGCATTAACATTACAGGATGTAGTAGACATGAATGTTTTTGTTTTAAAATACCACTTATAAAAATAATTGTTCTTCATTGTTATATATTACTTATTAATATATATGTAGACCAATTTATGAATGTAGTACATGTTAAGGTGTTTGTCAATTGTAAATATTAATGTAAAATATTATTTATCTGTACTTTCTACTCCCATTCATCATTCCTTTTGCTTCCATCTGCATGATGATACAAGATATTGTACATGTGGTAACAATTCTATAGGAATGCTGGGGGTAGAATAGACATGATTTTTCAATTTAGAGTGTCCTTTGAATGGGAAATTAGGAAACAGTCCATAAAATAAACTATTATGATAGAAATGATGTGCTCAGAAAAAAAGGTTGCTTCGATTCTGGTCTGGATCATCTGCAGAGGTCTTTTTCAGTTCTTTACCCCTGTGTCTTTAGCTTTCATTTTAAGAAAGCATATGGTGACTGTGGAATTATTTTTTACTTATATTTATGAATAAACTCAGTGAATATGCTATTTTAACAGTACTTATGGCATTCATACATTTTTCATACATCCCTTCTGGCTGTAGGAGGAAAGTTAATGCCAAATGCAACTATTAGCTCTCAGGAAGATCATCATCTTATGATTGGAGACATACTAATATGAAATATGAGTGCTCTAGCTAAGTCATGAATCATATTCATAGTCAGTGAACATAGTTACCACGTATTAGGGTTATTTCTTAAAGATAAATAAACTCCCTAAGTTTATCTGTAAATTGGAAATGATCCCAATAAAAATACTGACAGGATTTTTTTCTTTTGGCTTGACAAACCAATGCTAAAATTAATATAGAAACATGCATACAATAATAGAAACATTCTGGAAAGGAAAATTAATGAGACTTGAGAACAGCCCTAAAAGATATTAAAAGATATCTTTAAGCCACATTAATTACAACTGTGATGAAGGCAAATGCATAGATCTACAGATCAATGAAATAAAATATGAAGCCTGGAAAGGGACCCCCAAAACACACAGGCCTTGATAAAATTGGCATTTCAAATCAGTGATGAAATTTATTCAGTAAATGGTGTTGGGATAACCTGGGAGCCATCTGGAAAGAAAAGTTGAATCTATAATTTATACTTCCACAAGACTGAATTATATGTGGATCTGATTTTAACTTTAAAAAGCAAAGTCACAAAAGAACTAAATAGGGAAGAAAAATTTTATAATTTAGAATGAAGAAGGTTTTTCTAACTTTGACATAAAATTGTGAAGCAAAAAAAAAGAAAAATATTTATAAATTAGACTTAAAAAAAGTAAAAGTTTCTGCATATCAGAAACTAACACAAGCAAAGTCAAGACAAGTTGAAAAACATTTAGAGCTCATCAAAGATTCTGGGCAAATTTCCTTCATGTGTAAAAAAATTTTATAAATCAGTAAGAAAAAGACCAACAATTCATTAAATCTAAATCCAGAGGTGCTGAGTTGCATATATAGTATTTTACATCAACTGTACCTCAATAAAAAATTAAAGATTCCCAGTTTGTAAGAGAAATACAAATTAAAATTGCACTTGTTGTTGTTGAGTCATTTAGTTGTGTCTGACTCTTTGCAACCCCACGGACTGAGCACACTAGGCTTCCCTATCCTTCACTGTCTCCTAGAATTTGCTCAAACTCATGTCCATTGAGTTGGTGATGCCATCTAACCACCTCATCTGTCACCCTCTTCTCCTCCTGCCCTCAATCTTGCCCAGCATCAGGGTCTTATTCCAATGAGAATGAAAAGGTAAAATTGCACTAGGTGCCAATTAAAAAAAAAACTGCCACACTGATAAAATAAAAATTTAGCACATTAGTAGCCTGACTGTGGACATAAGTTCCTATTCTTACATTGCTGGTGGGAATATAAGTTGAGACAGTCTTTACGGAGGATGGTTTATCAGCATACACTAGAATTAAAAATGCACAGACCTCCCCAAGAGTCCTCATCCAGGAATGTTTATTATGCTAAGTTGAAATACAGTAGTTTATTGAAGCATTGTTTATAGTAGCATAACTCTGGAAATGACCTCAATGTTCACTGCAGAAGACTGGTTATATTATGGTCCATTCACATAACAGAATACAGTGCAGTTTTAAAAAAGAATGAGGAAACTGTATCAATAGGGAATACTATAGATACTGGTTAAATGGAAAAAAAAAGAGGATGTAGAGTAGTGTGTGTTATTTTGCCATTTGAGAATAAACATACAAGCATTTGTAAGTTGTTTGTATATGCATATAACATCTTTGGAAGGATTCACAAGAAAGTCATAATCTTAAACTGCCTTGAGAGAGGCTGGGGCAAGCATATTCTTTCAAATTTTTTTCATTTTTGAGTCAATGAAAATTAAAAATAGAGCGGTAAGTAAAGAACAGTTTGGAAATTAACATTAAGTCTCTGTCTCAGTTTATCATTCAGAAATGCTTTTTATTCCTTACTGCAATTTCTTGGGCTAGACCCTGTGAGGGGAATTCCTTTTCTATCCTGGGAACCATCTTTTTGATTTGTGAAGTGTGTTTTATTGCCCCTCTTTTCTTGTAAATCTTTATTGTCTAAATGACTGCACAAAAGTAGACTGTCATCTTAAAATTGTAGGGATTTACTTGTGGTCGAGCAGTCCATTGCCTTTTACAGTTTCATTTTTCCAGAGGGTCCTTTGACTAGTTCTGAGTTGATAACAGTATGGAGACAAAGAATTTGATACCACAAGAAACTAAAACACCCCCCTTTTTTTTTCTAGTGCATATTGGAGAAATGGCTCTTTTAAGTTTATGCCTTCTAAGAGATGTTTTTCACAAGGAATAAATTATATTTGGATCTACCCTTTGTATTGATAGAATATCAACTGATAACTGAAACAAAGCAGGATGAACCTTCCTATATATGATATCTTCTAAAGAAAATAAATACTCTCCTCTAAAATTTTTTCTACTGTGGTAATATTCTGCACATGAAGGTATGCTTATGTGCAGCTTAACATTATTAACATCTCCACGTCCTAGGATAGGTGCTGTTACTGTTGCTGTTCAGTCTGTCATTCGTGTCCAACTCTTTGTGCCCCAGTAGACTGTGGCCTGCCAGGCTCCTCTGTCCATGGGATTTCCCAGGCAAGAACGCTGGAGTGGGTTGCCATTTCCTCCTCCAGGAGATCTTCCCGGCCCAGGGATTGAACCCACCTCTCCTGCATTGGCAGGTGGATTCTTTACCACTAAGGCACTTGGGAAGCCCCTAGGGTACGTAGGAGATCACTTGCTGCTATTCACAAGGAACTAAAAGTGTGAGTACATTTTGAAAAAGGATCGTTAGCAATGCAGATGCCAAGCTACATCTGATAGACAGTAAACAAAATGTGTGTGTGTGATATTTACGATGAGAAAATGGCTTTGCTGACTTTGAATAGCCTCAGACCTATTTTGTTCTGTTTATCACTTCTCACACTTCTCACACGAGATTTTATATAGCTTTAAGGTATTTATTTAAATAATATTTGATATAACTTTATTCTCAGAATTTGGACCATCAGCAATAGTTAAGTACTCCTTTTAGTACTTTAATAGTGCTCCAGAGAATGTTCTTAACAGTTAGTGTCTGTAGAATATTTATTTTTCCCACTAGGAAATGACAGCCCACTCCAATATTCTTGCCTGGAAAGTTTCATGGACAGAGGAACCTGGTGGGCTGCAGTCCCTGGAGTCTCAAAGAATTGGATGAGCTTGGGCATGCACACAGATGCACACACACACCCACGTATTTAAATTTAGGTTTTGAAAATACTAGTTCCATAGTATACAGTCACAGTTCTTAGGACTTAAGAGCTTGACAATACTGAGAGGATTGAGTGATTGCACCAGGGACAGCATCCTCTCTGTAGCCTCTGAGAGTCCTTACGAGGTGTCAAGTCAGGCGGTGGAAAGAGCAGGGAATGTAGACCTGGTGGGATTGTCTGGGGCCTGGCACACATTTGAGAAATGTTTGTTTATTGGAAAACATTGACTGGAACCCAGGGAGATTATATTGCTGGGCACTGACCATTGAGTTGTCTTTGGTGATGACTTTTGCTGTCTTTGGATTTTGTCTCAGTGATTACCAACCTCTAGTTTAGAATTATTATTGCTATCATAAACTCCTTCATGTGTTTGTAAAAACTTATTGTTTCTAAATATATCCTGAACAGGATATATTTGTAGAATGGATCATTCTAAGACTTACGTTTTATTTTTAAAGAAGACCATTGACAGTTCTTTTTTTACATTGAAAATCATCTCCAATTTTTCTTTTGCAAATGATGATATTGAATTTACTGTTAAAGTAAGGGTATGTCTGTCCTGGACAGAGACTCAAAGTAACTAACGTTGTGATGCATGTCATGCCTTTATCTTAAAGTACGAAGGAAAGCATGCACATGCCTTATTGCTGTTCAAAAGTGGTGAGCAGTTGTCTGTAGTTTATTTTGTTCTAGTGTGTGTGACATGTGGCCTCTTGGCTGTGGAAAACCTAAGTACAGTATATGGCTTCTTTAATCATTGGACTGATATATTTTCCCCTGTTGTTCAACTGGGACTCTAGTTAACTTTCTGAATGCCATGAGAAAGGCTTTTTTCCCTTCTTTAGTAATTGAGGTATTCCCGCGGTGCGGAGTGAATAGATCCCTCCATCATAGTGTATTATGTAGTTTACTGTGTGGATAAATGTAATGCAATCTATTCAAAACAAATGTAAAATATACTAGGGCTTTTCCTGTAGAAGTGGGATGTAGGTGTTGATATAACCGATGAAGTTGGTTGTAGTTAACTGTTACATTAGCAAAGATCCACCTGCTAAACTTTTGGTTCTTTGTTGAGGGATGGGAAGTAGAGTAATATAGATAAGCCTGTGAGAGCTGGAATGCAGGCCAAAAGCTGGTCTGTTCCAAATGTATGCTCCCAAGACTTAAGTGGCATCGTGTTCATCTGACAGACAAGCGTGGCTGGTGGTGCTTGGTCTTGCATGCTTTCTTATGGCACATTCTCTTCCCTACTCATAGCTGTCAGTCATTTGGTGATAAAAATAACCAGAATACACATCTTTTATATTTTAGAGCAGAAAGAGATAATCCTTTTCATTTCAACTTTTCTCTGATATTTTTGCAAAGAAATCATGAGTACCTTGCTGCCCTTGGCTTTGGCATTCTTATCAACATTCCTAATCTCAAGAGGTGTATTTTTGTTTATGATTAGGTACTTGGTCTTTAGTTACATAGCAGTCAGTGACAGAATTAACTGGACTGCAAAGGAGTCAACAGTTCTCTCTATGACAGTTTTTTCCAGTTTCCCCAAAATGCTACACTTTAAGCAGTAAAGTCATGATGCCTTCAATAGAGAAAGAAGTTTGGTATTTGGGGTGAGTGGGGAAATTAAGGGAGCTAATTTGCACTTGAAATACAAGGTGTCCAAACAGGAAATGTGAGCTAGACTTATTTTCAAATAGTATGTTTTACTTTCAAATAACATGCTCGGTATAATTTTCTTTAACTTTCAAGCACCTTTCCAGGTGAAGGTTCTCTAAATTCAAAGGAATAGATCCAGTTCTTAATCTAAAAGAAATATAGTGAATACAGTGTTTCCACAAAGTCTGGACACGTAGGGAAAATAGTGTGCCTACTGATTGAATGTATTGGAAAATGTAGCTTACATACCGTTTAATTTATTGAGATAAACACACTGTATATTTTCTGTTTAGGATTTCTTTTCCTTTGAGGTTTCAGGCATAGTACTAAAACAATTGTCCAGTAAACAGACACACTAGGCAACTGACAGTCGCCTCCCATCAGGGTCAAGATCTTCTGGGCAGCTTGAGCCTGCATCTTAGCTTTAGGATGGTGGGAGAACAGTGAGAGGCCGAGGATAAGAGTAGAGGGCAGTGTGTGACAGGCTTTCTTTTCACTCTACTGGCTGGCTCTAGTCATAATTGAAAGCTTGATCTTGTTTTGAGACAATCAAGTCTGGAAAGGTTGATAACTCTGGCACATAACAATACTATTTTACCATTTCTTAATTTGATCTGGTACCTAATGATGTATAAGAACTTTTTCTCATTCATGCTAATGCATTTGTGGTTGGTTTAAGTAATACATCATCATATTTAGAAAAGCAAAAAAAAAATCGCTGAAGTCAGTAATATTTCTGAGGAAAATGACTACTTCAGTGACAAACTTTTTTTTCTCATTTTAAGGATCAGATTTTTAGTGGTAAAATGTTGTTCTCCTTGCTAAACCAGAGAATATCTGATCTTTATTGATAAAAGTCTTCCACATTCTGATGATAATTTTTTAGAACCAATTTTGTAGTGAAAAGTGTATATAGCTTTGTGAGTCTAGGCAGGGAGGAAAGAAAATTCAGATGGTATGAAAGAATACTACCACCCTCACAAAACCTTATGAACAGTTGCTTTCATATAGTACAGTTGAATCTGAATTCCAAAGATTATAGGATTTAGAAAACGTTAAGATTGGTAGGCGACCAGTGTGGCTATGGTGGATATGAATCTCAAGTATTGGTGGAATGACTGTGAATTTAGATGGGATGTTGGAAACTTTGTGTTCCAAGAGCTGCTTAAAATGTCCATCCATTGAGGCACATGCAAATAGCTTTGTTTTCATATTTTTAACACTTCAGCCTTGGACAAACGTTGTGGGGAACATCCTGTAGTCTTGGGGTTTGACTAGGTGGGCTGTGTGGCCCCCTGCATCTCTAAGATGAGTGCAGTCTCTCACCCCAAGTGGTAGAATGCCACGGACATCGCACACACATTTACTGCTTAGTGGTGGTTGGCATGTTCTCTTCAAGAATGCAGTTACATATTTTGAGAAAATTTTTCATCAAATATGGTAAAAATAGAAAAATTTTAGTATTTAAAGGAGTTTGCCCAAGCCAGTTTATACGGCTGGGTTGTCAGGAAAATGCTTAGTTCTCTTTTGAGTTTTAAACCACCTTCGTAGGTAGTAACAGCAGAGTCCTAACTATTCAGGGAAATGTGATGATGGGAAAAATAATAAAAGGCATTATGATTTGATATAACACTTGTTTTGTAGCTAGGCAGATCTGGGTTTGGATTCTGATTCTAACCCTTACCTTACCACCTTTATGACCTGGGCAAGTTACTTTACTTGTCTAGTCCTCGTTTGCATGATATATATCTAGTATTTAGGCCAGTACATAGGTGCTTTATTAGGGTTAGTGCTCTTTTCCTGCTTCATTGTGTCATGATGAATGCACATATTCTGTATGGCACGTACTATCTCACATAACCAGGCCCAGTAGTGTACTTTGCTCTGCCATCGACAGTCCACCCAGATCGCAGTTCTTTCAGGAGCCTGCTCTTAGTCCCTGTACCCCAGGGGCAGAGGGCTGTATATAACCCTGCTGGTAATGGTGACCATGCCCACTTCACTGGGGTTTTATGGAGCAGCCAACCTGGCTCTCTGTCTTTTGGATAGCACAGTAGAGTGGTGGGCACAAGTCATGGAGATTATGGTAACAGTGACACTGTGACCCAGCAGTTGAACGTTGCTAAGGATGGGGAATATTTCAGGCCTAGTTTGCATTTGGCTTTCATGTATTACATATTAATTGAGAACACGTTCTTGTGCTTTGAAGTTGTAAAAGCTCTCCTGCCTACATTCTAGATTGATGTCTATCTGCCTTGAGTTTGCCATTTGTTTTCAAGTACTACATCAGGGAAACACAGACCTCTGGGAGACCTTTGGTTTATTCCCAGTAGTGGACATTTCTCTTCCTGCTTCTGAGTGATTTTGCCTTTGTCTTTGTGCCTTGGTAAGTTTTTTTCCCTCCCTCTGTTTAAACAAAGATTAATACTTCCTTTAGTTGAGCTGGGCTGTTTTACATGGATTGGTGATTATAAAGCTTTTTCTGAGCAGGTGTGCTACAATGAATAGTCTTTTTAATTTCATTTTTTTGGATTTACATTTTTTATAACCTCTTCTGCAACAAATGGTGAAACTCCATGTCCATGCTCTTTCAGTCAATAGTTAATAGTTTTTCCATACTTCCCAGCTGCTTATTGTGGGCACAGCTGACAAAACCAGGAGAGCCTTTCTAGTAAGGTGAGCTGAGCCAGCGTTTGAGTAAGACAAAGAACTTTGCTACAGAATGAGGGCTTTGACAAAGTGAACAAATGTAAAGGCAGCTGAAAACTTGAGTGTTGCTAATCAGGAATATATTCCATGATCCTGAAGTTTCCAAAACATGTGTGTACTTTAGAAAAGTAATCCAATGACTTGTGGGCTCATAGATTTTCCTGTTTCAGAATCCCTTTATGTGGATTTAAAAAATGTTTTTCATACCTGTGAATATCTTACTCTCTCAAAGGACGTTACTAGTTCTCATTTTCTTATATTTCTGTGTCACAAAAAACTTAGGATTTACTTTTGAGGCTGTGTACCCATTTGCTCTTGCTAAATGCTCTCTGTTTGACCCAATTATGGCAGATCCCTTTATCTCTAGTTGCTAAGTCTCTTTAAGGAAGCATTTGCTTTTATTATTTTATTTATGATACTGATAATGAGCACTCCATAGAGTTCAAAGGGGCTTGTTCTGATTATTAAGAATGTCTTTCTTTGCTGATAGTTGCTTGTATCTGAAACAGCTTTCTCCAGTAGATAGGCCATCTGCTTTAGGGAGAAATCTACACTTTCCTCCAAATCAGCAAGTGGGTTAATATCAACAGTAATCACAGTGAATCTGCTACCCCTCAAAATAGCGTATTTACATAAATTCTCTGAAATTCAGGATTGTGTCCATTCCATATTCTCTTCCATTCCTTATGCTGGAGAAATTTAGGATTATTTTACTTCTCATCACTGCAGTATTCAAAATAATGAAATATTTTAAATGTAGGAGATAAAGGAAAAGGGTAAAACAGCACTTGTGAGATTCAAATGTAAAAAGTTATGTGTTGGAAAGTCCTTTTTTAGTTAGTTGGGTGCTTGTAACAGTCTGTACTCTGGGACTGTAATGTAGAAGTGCTTCATGTGTTGAGTACTCTACAGATGTATTTAAGGTTAGTTTGAATTAATGGCCTGTCAAAGTTATTCTTGGAAAAACAAAACAAAGCACCTTCCAAACCATCTCATCCTTTTCTTTTTCTTCTTGAAAGATGGAAGATGGAATAGTTCACATTTCACACCTTTGCTGGGGGAGTATAACTCCTTGAAAAACCACTCTGAGCTGAAAAGTTCCCCACATACTAAAATTTTTTTTCAGCTGTAGAAAACATTTTGCATTTATGTAGTTTTTCAAATTGGGACATACTTGGAATACTTTAGAAGTGACAGTCTTGTTCTGGGAGAGGTTCAGTTGAGGTGCTTATGGCAAACCTTCTGGATGATGGTGATAATGGCAGTAATAATAGTAGGACTCATTATTATTACAGGACGTGCTTCATATATTAATTTATTTAAACTAAAGATACATAAGGAAATGAGGTGCAGATATTAGGTAACTTGCCTACTGTTATATACCTGGTAAATGAAAGAGTTGGGATTTGAGCCCGCTCAGTAGCTTACAAATGTATGCCCTTCACCACTTGCCTGTGTAGTGACTGAGAGGCTTTAAATTTTAAGTTAGAATTGTGACTTAGGGTATTTTGCTATTAGTAAACCTTAAAATGGAATCCAATACTGTTTTACATAGAAGTAGGAATAATTGTCGGAGAAGGCAATGGCACCCCACTCCAGTACTCTTGCCTGGAAAATCCCATGGATGGAGGAGCCTGGTGGGCCGCAGTCCATGGGGTCGCTAAGAGTCGGACAAGACTCAGCGACTTCACTTTCACTTTTCAGTTTCTTGCACTGGAGAAGGAAATGGCAACTCACTCCAGTGTTCTTGCCTGGAGAATCCCAGGGACAGGGGAGCCTGGTGGGCTGCCGTCTATGGGGTCACACAGCGTCGGACACAACTGAAGTGACTTAACAGCAGCAGCAGCAGGAATAATTGTGAATTGAAATTGGGAAATTCTGAATTTGGTTCTGCAGTCAGTAAAAGACTGCTTTTAACTTATCTTTTTGAATCATTCTAGATCAGTATTTAGTCTTTGTCACTTGAAGATCTGTAAATGCATCTTGAAATACTGGGACACTTGTTCCAAACTCATGTCAGGAGAAGAAATGAGAGAAGAGACAATAGGCATCAAAGTCGGCATCAAAGTCAGCATCTGTCAGTGAAACTTGGTCTGTTTTCCTGCCCTTGAGGCTGTCTCTGTGGTGGAAGAACTCTTCCCACCACGTTGGGCTCCTGCCTTGAGGAAGGCCCTCCTCTCCTGAGATTTGTTGTCGTATCACACTTGGATACTGAAGTGGAAGTATGCTTCTCTGCAACTTGACAGAAGTTAGGGAAATGAAAAAGTGATTTAAAGATAGTGATTTAATGCAGTGATTTAAAGACAAAACATGTTTGGAAACCATCTTGTGGAGGAAAAAAAAAACCTAGTCAAAGAGCCTCAGAACACAGTTCTGTGTGTCTGCTTTGTGTCTGTGTTGATCTTCTGTGCAACTTGTCAGTGTTGTCATTCAAGGTTATAGGAAGCCACAGATGTATTTTGATGCGGACATGATGGACTGAGAATACTTTCTTAGCCATGTGCCATACTGGAAAAGGCAATGGCACCCCACTCCAGTACTCTTGCCTGGAAAATCCCATGGACAGAGGAGCCTGGTAGGCTGCCGTCTGTGGGGTCGCACAGAGTCAGACATGACTGAAGCTTCTTAGCAGCAGCAACAGCATGTGCCATACATGCATTAGTCTTGATGTGCAAAAGGTGTTTGTAGTTTTTGATCTGGAAACAAAAAAAGCAAGTGTTTGGCCAATCTGGGGAGCTTCTGTAATGAGAATGAGCCATTAATGACCTTTCGTGATGGCATCTGCAACATGAGGCAGAATTGAAGTTTTCTTTTTCTTCCGTCTTATTTGCTCCAGAGCTCCATTTCTTCTTCACCTTCATTTCTTATCTCCTTTCCTAGACTATGCTTGCCAGCCTGCCAGCCTGTCTTTCCACATATGGCGTGTCCTGCCTTCCCTAAAGAATTCCAGTTCAGCTAGAGAGTATGACAGTTCAGAATTCTTCACCATATTTATTTTTTTTAAGTTTTTTTTTCTCTAGGGCTATATATTTAGACTAAGAAGTTTACTATAATTAAATATTTCTTTATCCTTATGCCTTTTATAAGGAGGAAAATTACTGGAATTCAGAAATACTGTGACCAGCATTGTGCCAAAGTCACAGTTTTTTTAGCTCAAATATTTTCATATACTTGTTCCTCCTCATTAAATCTGAGCTTATGACAAAGTAATATCTTTTGTGTTTTTCAAAATTTTTTCTAAGTAGCAGTGTAAAATTTTATGCCCTGTGTTTCTTTTCCTCCCTCTATCTTTGCCTGGTGCTTTGGAGAGCCCACATGTGATAAAAGTTTTGTGAATGAGCGTTGTCAGTTGGGACAACCTCAGAAACTGTATTTTCAAAACAACAACTTTTTTTATGCCATCCAGCAGGCTTTTCTAGGGCCACCTCCATTTTGCATATATTTTTCTTCAGAATATATGTTATTTTCCTCCATGGTTGACATGCCACTTTTTATTTTCATTTTCTTTTAATCCATGTATAATTGATTTATGCCACTGTTTTACCATAGAACTAAGAAGCTGTTTGAAATTGATTGGGTAATTGGAGCTATATGTAAGATATCCTTGGGAATAAGTATTCTAGCTTTCAAAATTGTGTTTTCTGTGAAGTGTTGGCCACTCATTCGTGTCTGATTCTTTGGGACCCCATGGACTGTAGCCCACCAGGCTCTGTCCATGGAATTCTCTAGGCGAGAATACTGGAGTGGGTTGCCATGCCCTCCTCCAGGGGATATTTCCAACCCAGGGATCAAACCCACGTCTCGTGCATTAACAGGCAGATGCTTTGCCATCTGAGCCACCAGGGAAGCGCTTGTGTCTTCTAGTAAGTAGTATTGATGAATTTGCAATGATGAATCTATAGCCATTTGCTGATTTCTCTGTTGTAGCAGATGGATGGAGAGCATGGTGGCTGCATCCAGGCTAGCTGTATACATGTACTTACTTGCCTTTTCCTCCTTTTTCTTTTATCCTGTAAAACAGTACTTGAGATGTATGTGTATATGCTGGAGTATGTTTTTCAAAAATAACTTTTGTCTCATATACAAAGTCTGTGTTTCTGTAGAGAATATAGAAAATTGTGAAGAAGTAAGAATCACCATTAACAGTTCAGTAATTGGCATGTATGTATGCCCATGTGCATATATATGCAAACATTCATACATGTACACTCTTGTGTAATGTGAGTGAAGTTATATCACACATGCTATTTGCCAGCCTTTTAAAAAATCCTTTGTTTTGGCATCTTTCCATATTAATGAATATGATCTTTTAAAGTGACTAAACTGTGTTAAGTATAGATCATATAGTTACTGTTTTAATAGGTATTTAGTTTTCAGTTTTTCGCTGTTGTGAACAGTGCTACAGTAAGCATACTGACTGGTGTGTTTATCTTGCAAAGTTATATTTTGGGAGCAGATTTCTTTAAGTGGAATTGCTAATATTTCATTTAAAATATAATTATACTTTGGCCATACAAACGTGTAAAGTCACTTCAGTTGTGTCCAACTCTTTGCGGCCTTATGGACTGTAGCCCACCAGGCTCCTCTGTCCATGGGATTTTCCAGGCAAGAGTACTGGAATGGGTTGCCATGCCCTCCTCCAGGGGATCTTCTCGACCCAGGGATCGAACCCACGTCACTTATGTCTCCTGCATTGAGCATCCAGAAATATAGGGCCAAATGCTCCAGATTGTTGGGCTTTGGGGTTCCTGGTCTTCGTTCTTTTAATAGCTTTTTTGTCTGCTTTTGAACTGTGGTGTTGGAGAAGACTCTTGAGAGTCCCTTGGACAGCAAGGAGATCCAACCAGTCCCTCCTAAAGGAAATCAGTCTTGAATATTCACTGGAAGGACTGATGCTGAAGCTGAAGCTCCAATACTTTGGCCACCTGATGTGAAGAACTGACTCATTTGAAAAGACCCTGATGCTGGGAAAGATTGAAGGTGGGAGGAGAAGGGAATGACAGAGGATGAGATGGTTGGATGGTATCACCGACTCAATGGACAGAAGTTTGAGCAAGTTCCGGGAGTTGGCGATGGACAGGGAGCCCTGGCATTGTGCAGTCCATGGGGTTGCAAAGAGTTGGACATGACTGAGCAACTGAACTAAACTGAACTTCTTTATTAAAAACTCTTCTCTCAAATGTGATGCTTTTAATCTATAGGGAGCTTGAAAACAAGATAAGCAACCTTATATGATGTATAAAATAAAAGCAAGCAGAGTCAGTTACTATGGAGTGTTCCAGTTACAGAGAGAGGATAGAGAAGTTGTTGATAGGTAAAGAAATTTTTTTTTTTTTTTTTTAGTTTGAGGCTGTTACTCTATGTCCACTTCCTGCTGGATTAATTTATTTCTGTGACAAAGCAGCAGTTTACTGCTGACTGTAGGAGACAAGGCTATATAAAGTGAGATAAAAGGCAAGCTTATACGATAAGATTCCCCTCCTTCAATTGGTGGAAGTGCCGGTGGAGTGACAGCCCTATCACTCACGGCTGCCGGACACAACCCACTTGTAGCACTCTTCCTTGAGGGAAGTGTGTCCTTGCCTCTGGGTGTACTCCCTGGGCTGCCTGCCTCCTCATTGTCTTCTCCAGGGCTGGTGGTGAGGGAGTCAGCCAGGGCCTGACTGCTTGGGCCCTGGAAGCCCCTGCATGGGATTAGTTCCTGTCTGAGCCTTGGACTGTTTAGTCATACTGGTCCTCCCTCAATTCTGTTTGTTTTGTGCCCAGCTCTGTTTGGTTGAGTACTGGGCATGCAAAGCTGAGTCAGACTTCTTCCCTGTCTTCTTGGAGTTCACTGGTGGAAGTAAGATGACCTCGAGGCAAGTAACCTGATTGACAACACACGAAGTACCCTCTGAGTAGTGTGTATGAGCAGAAGTTATCCTTTCTTCTTGGGTATTTGTGAAGGCTTCCAGAAAAAGGGGGGAAACTTGGAACCAGTGGTGGGAAGTCAGAGGAAGTGGCCAGGCAAATACAGTTAGAAGAGGAGGGAGCAGTGGTTGGTCAGAGGAGGAAGGAATGGAAATACTTTCTAGGCAGTAGATAAAGCCCATGCAAAAGTATGGAGGTAGAAATCAGTTATCTCCCTTTTGTGATTCAGAGTCCACACTGCTTCTGTGACTGACAGCTAGTGTTGGAAGAGTCTGGTGGTGGTGGTGATAGGAGAAGAGATGGTAGAAGCAGGTCAGACTATGGAGCACCTTATATGCCCTGATGAAGAGTTGGACTTGATCTTCTAGTGATAGTCGGGTGCCATCACAAGGCTTTAATTAGCCTTGATTCATGGGCGCAGTCATGAGAAGCCAATGAGAAAGCCTGTCATGTTCATTTCATGTAGTCATAAAATCCCGTTTATGAGTTGGGGATGTGCTAAACGTTAGTACCAGAGGGAGTACATTTATAATGTGACTCATCCTTTCACAAGGCCATCGTGGCCTATAAGGTGACCGCACAGACATCTCTAACGAAGGGGACACCATTTCAGAGAGGTGGTGTAACTGCTCAGTGCTGAGGAAACCATCCTGGCAGTCCTACCTGCTGAGAGAATATAGGTATAGGGTAGACACCAAGGATGTCCTTGCACAGTCCTGACTGACAACCCACTGCAGGACAGATGGACGGCTGGGCAGTGCAGAAAAATCCATTTGCTGTGTGTTGGTCGCCCCCCTCCTTCATACCTGCATACAGATATGGATCTGTCAGCATGTCATCTTTGAATACTGAGTTAAGCAATATCAGAGTTAAGATGAAAATCAATGGTCTAATTGATTTAATGAGTATAGGGCTAGACACATGGTTATAACTCAGTAAAAATTGATTTTTTAAAACATCTTACTTTAAAACAAAATGGATTTCAAAAATTGAAAAACACTTGGTTAAAAATATTCTTTTTTTTTGTATCTGGAGAGATGAAGATTTAAAACTTCTAATTTATAAGTTAAGACATTTTATTCACTTGACCTTTTAAGCAAAGTTTTATAAGTAAGACACAATAGGCCATGGACTACATTAGTAATCTGATATTAAAGTGTTCTCAGAATTTATTTCTGTATAAATTATTCAATAAAGTAAAGAAAATGGCTTTACTTAATGGAGGGGGTCGCTCAGGGGCTGTCAACTTGAATGTCTTTTAAGCTTTACATGTTTTTTTTTTTTCAGGGGTAGTTGTTGGTTTAGGCATTCTTAATCAGTGGATTGCTTGGAAAAGAAGAAACTCAGGAAAGTTTGTGTTTGCAAGTCTACTAAATCCACTGAGATCAAAAGGTGTTGTCTGGTACTGGAAGGTAGCCATGATCTTGGGCAACGTGGACCAGAAGGCCAAACCCTCCTGCGCCGCTGCCACTTCTGTGTGCCCTGGATGTCTTATTTGTCACTTTATCTTCTTTTGCAAAATTATCCTGATACCACTTAATAGTACTGACCTCATAGGTTTATTATGAGAACTGGATGTTTTTGTTCAAATGTGAATGAAGTTTTATTTAGCTTGCAAAAGGCTGCGCACATGTAAGAAGGCAGATTTTTTAGTCTGTTTTAGTGAGCTAGCATTTGTTGTTGTTCAGTTGCTGAATCATTTCCAGCTCTTTGCGACCCCATGGATTGCAGCACAACAGGCTTCTCTGCCCTCCACTATCTTTTGGAATTTGCTCAGATTCTTTAATTGCAGTCAGATTAGTGTGAAGAAGTTTAAAGAAAAGGTTTAGGCTTCCCTGGTGGCTCAGTGGTAAGGAATCCACCTGTGGTGCAGGAGACTCAAGAGTCGTGGGTTCAATCCCATGGTTGGGAGGACCCCGAGGAGGGCATGGCAACTCACTCCAGTATTCTTGCCCGGGAAATCCTATCGATAGAGGAGTCTGGTGGGCTACAGTTCATGGGGTTGTAAGAATCGAACACAACTCAGTGACCAAACCACCACCACTAAAGAAAAGGTTTAAGTGATTTCATTTAAATAAGGAAAAGGAAAAGATCTGCATTCACAAAAACTAACTAGACATTTAAACATTTTAAGTTTTGGGTTAAAATTTTTTACTTGATGAATAAAAATCAGAAAACAGGATTTTTTGTGTTTGTGTGTGGGGGTAGAGGGAGAAGGCAATGGCACCCCACTCCAGTACTCTTGCCTGGGAAATCCCATGGATGGAGGAGCCTGGTAGGCTGCAGTCCATGGGGTCGCTAAGAGTCAGACACGACTGAGTGACTTCACTTTCACTTTTCACTTTCATGTATTGGAGAAGGAAATGGCAACCCACTCCAGTGTTCTTGCCTGGAGAATCCCAGGGACGGGGGAGCCTGGTGGGCTGCCATCTATGGGGTCGCACAGAGTCAGACATGACTGAAGTGACTTAGCAGCAGTGAGGGTAGAGAGGGCTGGGCTTAAATAAATTATCCTTCTAATGTCTTCCAAAGATTGCTTATTAAATTTTTGAACTAGAGATTGTTAACCTCCTAGACACACTACAAATATCCATAAATTTGTCCTTTAGAGTTTAAAAAAATTACTGTTTACTGGTTTGGGGACTTCTTCTCAGAGTGGTTAATCTTACTCATGATTGCCCCAATAGTAAGTAGTAAGAGGAGACCTGGAATTTAAACCCAGGTTTTTTGATTTATTGCCTTATTGTCAATATCTGAGCTTATGGTCCAAAATAAGTTATTCAGTTTTGGAGATTGGTTTAGACTTAAACTAAAAAACATTAAAGTAGTTAGAATGTATTCTTTTCCAGTGAAATAGTACCTTCTTATGTGTAATATATATCTTAAAATACCCTACAAAAATGTGTTTATATGCAGCAGTAATCAAACTTTTCTTTAACTTAAACATATTTAGATGTATTGAATACACCACTGAAAAATTTGACCTTAATCAAATTCATCTTGAGTGTTATATAGGGGAATCAGTGAAAGCTCTGAGGGGTGGCGATTGTGACTAAACCCACATTTCAGGAGAGAAATGGCAGTTTGTTTTGTTGGTCTATACGTGCTGTGAATCCTCAACCTTGCAGCAGGGCCCCCCAGGGACTGTGGCATGCGCAGACGCTCGGTGACAGCCACACTGCTGCGAGGTGACTTCTAAAGGAGACACAGTCCTTGCTCCCTGTTCAGCTCCTTGACTTCAAGTGTGGAGAATGGGGCTCTATGGTCCAAACCCACTTAGTCTACATTGAGAGGGAAAAGAGAAGGAATTTGATCTGCATGCCTAGCATTTCTAGAAAGCAGTAAAAAAAATCCAGCCATTCTTAATGTGACTACTTTACCTTCAGTTTACCTTCCAATAGAAGAAGTTCATTTTCGTATCTACACTTGGTCCCTCTTGATGCAGTATAAGCCTCTGGTTACAAAATAGCACCTCTGCAGTATTTCATGGAATGCACAGTGCCATCTGGTTCATGTGATACTCTTGAGCAGACTTGGGCCCACTCCTTTGCATGGTTCTAGTTGCTCAGAGCCCAGAGAGTCACTCTCATGAGCAAGCAGGCAGGCAGCATTGTATTGATTAAGACTGTGGGGACCTGAAGTTCTGAGTTTGAAACCTGGTTGTAATGCTTAGTATCTCTTGACCTTGGGCAGTTAATCTCCTGGAGTCTTGTTTTCTTCATTTGTAATACGAGGATAATAATATTTACCTTATCAACATACTGTAATGTACTTAGCACAGCATCTGGCACTTGGTCAGTCCCAGTAGAGATGTGTTAAGAGTGTGATTTTTTTTGTGAGTAAACTGCATATTGTGTGATTTTAATCTTGAGAATAATTTCTCTGAGTTAGTGAGCAAAACTGAGTTTGTGAACTGGTGTCATTAGCCTGCTTGTTTGTGAGAAAAGAAAGAATGACCTTAGGTTGTAAGGCTGAATGGCAGTTTGGGAGGCTGAAGGAGTGTAAATTGTTTGGCTTTCTAAAAAGACAGTCAACACCTATTATTTGCAAATACGTTTTGATTGAAAACACTGAGTTTGTGGATTAAATCCTTATATGTGACTGGATTGAGAAAATTACTAATATTGGTATCCCAGTTTCTCTTATACACTGAAATTTACTCTTTTCTCTGAAAATTCAGATTCCATCTCTCTCTTTTCAACTGAGGGAAAAAATAAGATCTTTTTTTGCATTTTCTAGAATCTGCCATCCCTTTTTTTTTTATTTTATTTTATTTTTAAACTTTACATAATTGTATTAGTCATCCCTTTTTGAATTGGGTGAAAGTTTGCGCAGTGAGGCCCCTCTTTGGGGAATCACCTGAATCTTCTTGTTTCTGTGCCCTGAGAGCCAAATTCTTAGCGGGAAAACAGATACAGGATCGATCCGTACCAATAAAGAATTGGTGCTTTCCGAACTGTTTGAATAACTTTGAATTTTATAGAAAGAAGTGAAAAACAAGCAGAATCACTCATCCCAAACAAAATGGTTGGTTTTTCAAACCCCTCCTTCCCAAGTCTGTATGAACTCTTGAGAATGTTTTCTGTGAGTGAGAGTCAAAGTGGCCTGATACTTAAAGTGAGAAGATGGAACAGAATGAAGAGCATGGGTCAGGGAGTCCAGAATACTGGCTCCTGGCCTTGCTATTTTATGATTGTGATACCCTGAGCAAGGTGGTTCCCTTGTCTGGCTTCAGTTTTTTCACCTGTATAGTCAGGGGCTGCAGATCTCCAGGGTTATGGGTCAGAAGTAGCTTTGTGTATCCTTCCTTAAGAGAATTGATAGACATCCTTGAACCATCCTTGGCAGCTTGTCATTCTGTCTCTATTTGGCTATTTCATTCACTGGCTTGGCTTCTCTCCTAGAGATGCAGCATTCTTGATTTTCAAGGCAGTTTTGAACAACTTAATTGGGTAGCTTTTCATGTTGTATGGATTCCTAGCCCTCCAGTAGTCCTAGCTCTATCTTGTCTCCATCTTCCACATGACAGATCTTCAGATGTTTTCGAGTTATGTTGGTTCTTTGCCAGGTTATGCTGCCAAAGCTGTTTCTACCATCCCTCTTTGATGTAGTTTTAGACCCTTTGTAATCATGCTAGCTTTCCTGGAATGTTCGTTTTTCATTGCCACTTTAAAATATAACCCTTAGAGTACTTCAAGTAGGATATGACCTGCATGCCCTTGTTGCTCAGTGGTAAAGAATCTGCCTGCCAGTTTAGGAGATCCAAGAGACGCAGATTCAATTCCTAGGTCAGGAAGATCCCCTGGCGAAGGAAATGGCAACCCACTCTTCTTGCCTGGGAAATCTCGTGGACAGACAAGCCTGGTGGACTATAATCCAGGGGGGTGCATCATTGGACATGACGGATCATGAACACAGGCAGCATGCTAAGGTTTAAAAATTGTGATTTCATTAGTTTCGCCCAAGTTGATGTGGGTTTTTTTTTCTTGGTTTATTTTAGACAGGCATGTCCTGTTTTGAACATGTATGTAACTGTCATCCTTGATGTGTTGTTTTTCACATGAATTGTTCATAGTAAGGCCTTATATTATAGATGAGCAACTTTTGTTTTTATATCCAGGGTAGTATTTTATATTTATCTTTCTTCTTATGAGTTATTTAATACCTGTCTCTTGTTCTGGCCTGGTAGATCCTTCTGAATTTTCTATCTACCTTGGGTATTAGGGAGCCCCACAGATCGTTGTCTCCTTGTTCTCACTGATCCTGCCTCTGAGTCCATCCCAAGTCTGTTTGTTGATGAAAATGCTGACCAGGTAAAGTCAAATACAGTCTCTTAAGGCTTCCTGCTAGGGTTTTTATACTTTCTACACTTGACTTGCGGGGAACTCTGTGGTTCTGGCTCCAATACATAGTATATTTTTAAGTCATGGTTAGATGTAATTTGTCTTGGTTTGAAGGCTTGAATTAAAACAGCTTTCTCTTTAATTTATCATCTATCTTAGAAATTATGTATTTTGTTTTAATTTTTTTATACATTTGGACTCCCAAGTGCTAGCTTTTTTTCAGTTGTGTTCGAGTTAGCTTTTATTTTAGTGATTTCTAATAATTGCTTCCCAGCCCCCATTCATTCTTTTCACTCAGTCTCTCCATGGTTTCCTGACCTCTGGAGTGCTCAGTACTGAATGCTGAACAAGGAAGGCTGGTACAACAACGGAAGGAGAAAATCTCATATGTTAGGGTTTCTGTTGCTCTTCTGGAGGTACCACTATAAGTACACACCACAGTGTTTTGAAAGACTATAACATAAGACAGTTTAAATATATTCTGCGGGGAGATAAGGTTTAAAATGCAGTGACAAGGAGAAATATATTGAAATCTTATTCTAGACATCTTGAATGTTACTGTATGTATTCCTACTTTTGTAGGAAATAAAAGATGTTATAATAAGTTAAAAATGTAAATGAAATTTATCTGGCAAATAATTGGTAAAAACATTAGTTATGAGTATGTAATGGGATATTACTGTGTCAAAAATGCCATGTAAGTTCTCTCTTTTAATTTGTATAAAGAGAAGTATTGGAGTTTGACATGGAGATAGTTACATAGATTATTACAAATACAGAGATCTGCATTTTCTATTTTGTGACTTACACTTCATAATAGAATTTCCTTTGTTGAATCAATGTATTATGACATTGTCTTAGTTTGATATATTACAAAAGAAAGTTTAGTGTATATGTTTCCAAAATAATACCACTGCCCAAGTATTTCTATAAACCAGGCATTTTATGAATTAACAAGACCAATCTCATCTCTCCTTGCCATCTTCTTTTTGTCCTTCTCCCTTTCTTTCTCCCCTAAGAGAGCGCATATTTGTATATATATGATACACTTAGTTATGTATCCACACTGATACCCACTGTCCTTTTTCTAATCCCAGCTCCAGGGGTAAAAAGAGAGATTGGAAAAACTTCTCAAAGGTCTTATAAAGATGGGAGAAAATTTAAGTAATATCCTATTATTCTGTCACTTAAAAAATATTCTTTTATGGAACATGTACATCCCAAGTTATAGTAGTAATTAGTAGCTATTTCTGTGTTTGATATGCTCTTTAGTATAAAGTATTAACAGTAATAGAACACATACTGTGAGGTAAAGGATCTTTGTAAAGTTAGAAGATGACTATATCAATTTTAAGTACTCTTGGGGAAATGGAGGAGTCACTGAGAATGATTTTGAAGATGTATCTATTAATGCTTGAAATTTTAATATAATTATTAAAAGTAGAACTTTTAAAACTACAGTGGATTTGCCATTATATCACTTACTGGAATTTTGCCATGGTTGTATTTGGATCCCAATTTATATAAAGCTTTTATCATTTGAAGTATAAACTTAGACTTTTGTAATATGAATTTTAGGAGTAGGATACAGATGAATCTCCAGTGATTGTTTTTTATTACAGGAAATACTATGTCCAGCAGCTCTCCAAATGAAGGTGTTTTTAATGATTAACTTTCTGCACAGAACAAGTTACTGTGTGGTCTCTAGATTACAGTGTGCTCTAGGGGGTGCATGTGGAAATTGGAACTCTAATAGGATTCACTTTTATTAAACACATAATGTTTTGCACCTTAAAGGTTAAGTATCCAGTTGCATCTAACTTAGGAAATTCAAAGTTATGGTTTTCACAATAACTGTTACGTTGTCCCTATGGGCAGATTTAGAATTTGCATTGCTGGGTGTAATGTATAGTTTTTGAGTCTTACATTTAATGAGTGGGAGAAATTAACTTCATTTGACAATATTCCCTGATCTGTAACGATTTGGACACATACTGTGTGATAGGCCCTGGGATATAGAAATGAAGAAATCAAACAAAAAACCCCTGATCTTGTGTTGTATGCTTAGATAATTGGGGGGAATGCAGGAGCTCTGTGATCCTTTGACAAAATTAAGGGGGTAATTGTGCATTGCACTAGGAGTAATGGGCTGCTTACAAATGATGTCACTTGCCAAGTTTGCACATCTGATTTAGAGGAAACAAAGTTTTTAGATTTAATTGAGGACACATGTCTTCGATTTTCTTGTGGTAACTCTTATCTAGTCCTTGAAAACTACCATGAATCCATCAGCAGGACTTTAAAAAACCTCCCATTGAGGTAGTAAGTTAAGACTGTGTAATTATTCACAGGGGCATGGTTTTCATATTACCAAAAATCTAATAAAAGTTTAAAGGTTCAGACCTCTTTTGGGGCTGCTAAAGCTATGGTATTGTTCATAAAAATTAGAAACTGAAATAAGAAATGGCCTGGGGTTTCTAAACCATGTGCCATGTGGTCAATTTCGTTTTTCTTGATGTAGAGCAAGGAACCATTGTAAACAGGACCATTCTAATCCATATGCAGCTGGCAGCTTCCGTCTTTCACAGACTAACAAGTAAGACCACTGTGAGCCCTATAGCTCCTTTAGTTCTCGCATGGGTGCTTCATCACATGGACGCCAGGGAGGAGGAGCCAGGGAAAAGGAACACTTTGTCTTCAGACTTAGAAAGTATGCTTGGAAAAGAAAAGAGAATCTTTTGAATAAAATCAGAAGGGAAAACACGCATGCAAGCAAGATTCTGGAATCCCACAAAATAATGCACACTCAAACTCTATGCATGGGAGTTGAAAATGTTTTTTGGCCTGTGTAAGAGTTTTGTCATAAAAGGTTTAGTTTTAGTTTCCAATCTTGTGAGCTTCCTGGTATTTGAATAATATTTTTGACCATGAGAACAAATTATGTTGAAATTTAGCCACTAAAATATATTTTCCAGTATCTTTTCCTGGATACTGTTAGCTGTAGTCTTGTCTACTAAGAGATGAATTAAGTGACCTCATAAAGTCATAAAAATCCTGAGAGAGTTTTTTTAAAAATTATTTTTATACTGCAGGATCTCTACCTCCTCGTTTTCTCTATCAGTTTACATTTTTCCTTGTTCCCTGTGATTAAATTTTATTTATTTTGCAGTCCTGAGGCAAAGAATGGCATAAATAAGAGCAAGAGCAGGTGGAAAACCTCAAAGAGCTTCCTGCACTCTCCTGAAGTTGATATTGTGCCCGTGACCTCTGTGCCACCGCATAAGGGAAACTCCCACTCCTGTTTTGCTGTCTTTTGCTCATGTTTGTTGTGGTGCAGCAGACCTTATGGTAGACAAGGGCAAATGGGATTTAAAGAGGAAATTCCCATTTACACTTCTGTTTTAAGAGGAAGTCACCATTCCTGAAATTCTTGCTTTTGCTGTTATTTTCTATCTCTTCTTTTTTTCGAGGGAGACATGGGAGAGAGATACTATATCCAAGAGAGCGGAGGGATTCTCATCTCCTCTTTTATCTGCCTTCATAGCCCTACCCATCTTTTCCTTTTCCAAACTACTTCTTTACAAATCAGATCTAGGGAGTTTTCTTTTTTTTTCTTTCACAAAATAGATTCTGCTATCAGTTACTGTACTTCAGGAAGTTTGGGGCTTGAGTCCTAAGAATCTTTATGTTTCTTGAATTATGCAGGTTCTTTTGATGCACAATTAGATTTTACAACTGTTGGATACATGTATACCATAGATACTTTAGGAGTTCTGGGCCCTAAGTCATAGAAATCAATACCAATGGGGCTTACAACATGGCAGATAGGTTCACAGGTACCAGGGGTTCCTGGGCTGACAGCCAGTGCTTCAAGGAGTGAGAGTGTAGTTGAACTTAACCAAAACCATCCTGTTATGGAGTTTGGTTTTTATACTGCCATATTTAAAGTACATTGGGAGAGCTATCATGATGGCAGAGAAGTAGGATGTGGAGCACACCTCCTTCCACAATTATATAAAAAAATATCTATAAATGAAACATTTCACACAGACCATACACTGAATACTGGCAGAAGAGCTCAGATTTCTGAAAGGGCAAGGAACTCTCCATGTAATGGGTGGAAAAAAAGAAAAAAAGGGAAGAAAAGGAGGGAAAGAAATCAGGACTGGACCTGTGCCCAGGAAGAGAGCTGTAAAGGAGGAAAGGTTCTACACCTAGGAAGTCCCCTCATGGACAGAGAGATCAGCCTGGAGAAGGGGGAGCTTTGGAGCCTTGGAGGAGAGCACAGCAACTGGTTTGTGGTGGGCAAAGTGGAGAATGACCTGTACAGATGGTCAGGACCACCGCCTTGTGCTCCTCAGCTCCCCACCCCAGCACTTGTCCACTGGTGTGGGTGGGGACTGGATGCTGAAGTTTGGGATTTGGAGGTCAGACCCAGGGAGAGGACTGGGGTTGGCTGTGTGAGATTGAAGAGGCTAGAGTGTGACATCTTACGGTGTACTTGGAAGACGCCTAGGCCCACCAGAGAGGCAAGGCACCACTGTTTGAGAGGAGGGTGCAAGGAAAGCAATGGCAGCAACATAGGAGTGTCTTTCCCTCTGTGTACTCACAGGCAACAAAACAGCACCTGCACAAACTCCTGGGGCATGTGTGAGCTGCCACTGCCATCTTGGGCTCCAGAGGCAGGCATGGGCAGCAACCATCAAGAGACCCAGGAGCAGGCTTTACTCACTGCCCACACTGTCCCAGGAGTACGTGGGCTATCACTGCTGCTGCATGACCCATGAGTGGGCATCAATCACTGCTCCTACCATCCGAGGAGAGCACAGGGACATCACGTGAACAGGTGCTAGTTGGTGCCTCCATCGTCCCGGGAGCATGCACAGGCCATTGCACCTGTACACCATATATCAAGGGAATAATGGCCAGCTCATGCTGAGGAAAGAGACAGCAAGCATCCAAACTAAAAGCAGCCCCTTGACTCTAGACAAGATGGTGGAGCAGGAAGACTTGAGCTCAACTCTTCTCAGAAAAAAATCAAAGTCAAAACTAACTGTTGAACAACCATTGACAATAAAGAATGGAACCTACCAGAAAAGATATTTTACATTCAAAGACAAAAGAACACAAGATGATAAGAGAGGGGGTTTTATGTTATAAACAAATCCCATATACACCAGGTAGGTGACCTACAAACTGGAAAATATAATTCAAAGGTCTCCCAATGGAGTGAGAGTTCTGAGCCTATGTCAGTCTCCCCAGCCTGAGGGGTGGAATTAGGGGAAGGAGCCCCCAGAGCATTTGACTTTTAAGGCCAGTGGAGCTTGAGGGCAGGAGCTCTCCAGGAGCAGGGAAACAAAGACTCTACTCTTGGAAGGTGCTCACAAGGTTTTGTGTGCACTAGGAACCTAGCAAAAGCAGTGACTCCCTAGGAGCCTAGGCCAGACCTTCTGGTGGATCTTCAAGGGTCTCCTAGGGAGATGGGTTGGCTGTGGCTCACAGTGGGAGCAAGGACACTGGTAGGGAAGGCCCCAGGGAATATTGATTGGCACAAGTGCTTCTGGAGGTCACCATTTTGGCATAGAGACCTGGCTGAATCCAGTGGCCTTCAGGCTCCATTGTTGGGATGACACAGGCCAAAGAACCAGGAGGGTGCTGCCCCATCATCAGATAGGCTGCCTGAAGTCTTAATGAGCTCACAGCCACCTCTAAACACAGGTGTTGAGCTGCCTTTGCCCACCAGGACAAGACCCAGCTCCACCCACTGGTGCGCAGGCACCAGTCCCTCCCCCCAGAAAGCCTACATGAGCCCCTGGACCGACCTCAGCTGGACCAAGAGGAACTAACCCCTGTAATCTGTGGAAAGGAGACCACAAACACAGAAAGTTAGATAAAGTGAGATGGCAGAGAAATATGGTCTAGATGAAGGAACAAGACAAAAGCCCAGAAGAGCAACTAAGTGGAGATAGGTAACCTACCTGAAAAAGAATTCAGAGTAATGAGAGTAAGATAATCCAAGATTTTGGAAAAGTAATGGAGGCACAGACTGAGAAAATACAAGAAATGTTAAACAAAGAAGTGAAGGATTTAAAGATCAAATGAACAGAGGTGAACCGTACAGTAACAAGTGAAAAATACACTAGAAGGAATAAATAGAATAAATGAGGCCAAAGAACAAATAAGTTAGCTGGAAGACAGAGTGGTAGAAATCTCTGCTGCAGAATAGAATAAAGAGAAAAGTTGAAAAGAGATGAGGACAGTCACAGAGACCTCTTGGACAGCATTAAATGCAGCAGCATTTCCATTATAGCTGGTCCCAGAAGAAGAAGAGAGAAAGGGCCTGAGAAAATATTTGAAGAGATTATAGACGAAAATTGCCCTAACTTGGAAAAGAAGAAACTCACTCAAGTCCAGGGTATGCAGAGAGTCCCATACAGGATAAGCCCAAGGAGGAACATGCTGAGACACACGTTAATTGAACTGACAAAAATTAAAGACAGAGTAAAGCAACAAGGGAAAAGCAACAAGTAACACACAAGGGAATCCCCACAAGGCCATCAGCTGACTTTCCCATATAGTCAAAGCAGTGGTTTTTCCAGTAATCATGTACGGATGTGAGAGTTGGACCATAATGGAGGCTGAGTGCTGAAGAATTGATGCTTTTGAATTGTGATGCTGGAGAAGCTCTTGAGAGTCTCTTGGACAGCAAGGAGATCAAACCAGTCAGTCCTAAAGGACATCAACCCTGAATATTCATTGGAAGGACTGATGCTAAAGCTGAAGCTCCGATACTTTGGCCACCTGCTGCAAAGAGCTAACTCATTGGAAAAGACACTGATGGCTGGGTAAGATTGAAGGCAAAAGGAGAAGTGGACAACAGAGGGTGAGATGATTAGATAGCATCACTGACTCAATGGACATGAATTTGAGCAAACTCCAGGAGATAGTGAAGGAAAGGGGAGCCTGGTGTGTTATAGTCATGGCGTCGTAAAGAGTTGGACATGACTTAGCAACTGAACAACAGCAAATATATATGCATCCAACATAGAAGCACCCCAATATATCAGAAAAATCCTACCACCCATAAAAGGAGAAATCGACAGTAACACAAAAATGGGACTTTTAACAACCACTTACAGCAATGCACAGATCATCCAGACAAAGTCAATAAGGAAATACAAGCTTTAAATGACACATTAGACCAGATGGATCTAATTGATATTTATAGAGCATTCCATCCAAAAGAAGAGTACACGTCCTTTTCAAGTGTGCATGGAACGTTCTGCAGGATAGATCACATGCTGGGCCACAAAACAAGCCTTGGTAAATTTAAAAAAAATGAAATCATATCATGCATCTTTTCCCACCATAATGCCATGAGCTTAGAAATCAATTATAAGAAGAAAACTGTAAAAAAAAAACCCCACAAACATATGATGGTTAAATAATATGTTACTAAATAACAAATGGATCACTGAAAATGTTAAAGTTTAAAAAAATATCTGGAGATAGATGACAGCAAAAGCATTAACAATCCAAAACCTATGAGATGCATGGGAGACATTAAAACTGACACCACAGAAATACAAAAGATAATGAGACTACTACAAGGAACTATATATGCAATAAAATGAACAAAGAAGGACTAAACAAATTTTTAGAAGGGTACAGCCTTCCAAGGATAAGCCAGGAAGAAATAGAAAATATGAACAGACCAGACACAAGTACTGAAATTGAATATATGATTAAAAGCTTCCAATAAATGAAAATCCAGGACCAGATGCTTTCACAGGTGAATTCTATCAAATATTTAGAGAAAAGCAAACACCTGTTCTTCTGAAATTCTTCCCAAAAATTGCAGTGAAAGAAACACTCTAAAGCTCATTCTATGAGGCCACCATAAACCCATACTAAAACTAGTCAAAGATACCACAAAGATAACACATAGATGCACGACTCTGTATAACTAAATCACTTTGCTTTATACCTGAAACTAGCACAACACTGTGAATCAACTATATGCCAAATATAAAATAAACATTAAAAAAATCCAAATGTCTTTGTATATCTTACAAGAAAAAAAATAGTTTTGTCCTTTTTTATATTCCATTTAATTTGAAGGTTGATGGAAAGCTGTACTTGAGGATGTAATGAGTAAGCTGACTCCCTGCCCCTTCCCCAACAAGATGAGACTAATTAAAAACATATACTTTGTACATATAAATGATATATCTAAGTAGATTTTTTATAAAAAGCATCCACACTGTTTTTCTTCCTAATGGTCCATCTTTTTAGTGGAATATAGTATTTCCTTAGTTTCTTTCATCTTCATATTAATATGAGAATTGTAAACATGTATTTTAATGATATTTATCTTTAACATCCTTCATCACCATTATCATCTTACTGGCATTCTCACTTGTTGGAAGGATATTCCAGGTACAGGAAAATATGAGCAGAGTCCGTAGATGTGTTTGAGGAACAGTAGACCCTGCTTGCTTGGGGCCAAAGGGTAGGCTCCTTGAAAGAAGTGAGTGGAAGAGTAGATTAGGGACATAGTGTCAGGAGCTTTAAAGTAATTTCTGTTTGGACTTTATTCTGTGTGTCATTTTTTAGAGAGAAATGGGCTCAGAGTTTAAAATAGTAACTCCATAAATAAAATTGTAGCACCACATCTTAGAAGGCTATATAAAATCTTTTACTTGAGTTAGATTTCAGAACTTTAAAAACTATATATTATGAGCAGTATGTCTATACCACACAGGGAAAATACCTTTTAAAAATTTTTTCTTCACTCTGTATAATAGGCTCCAGTTTCATCCACCTCATTAGAACTGATTCAAATGTATTCTTTTTAATGGCTGAGTAATACTCCATTGTATATATGTACCACAGCTTTCTTATCCATTCATCTGCTGATGGACATCTAGGTTGCTTCCATGTCTTGGCTATTATAAACAGTGCTGTGATGAACATTGGGGTACACGTGTCTCTTTCCCATCTGGTTTCCTCAGTGTGTATGCCCAGCAGTGGGGTTGCTGGATCATAAGGCAGTTCTATTTCCAGTTTTTTAAGGAATCTCCACACTGTTCTCCATAGTGGCTGTACTAGTTTGCATTCCCACCAACAGTGTAAGAGGGTTCCCTTTGCTCCACACCCTCTCCAGCATTTATTGCTTGTAGACTTTTGGATCGCAGCCATTCTGACTGGTGTGAAATGGTACCTCATAGTGGTTTTGATTTGCATTTCTCTGATAATGAGTGATGTTGAGCATCTTTTCATGTGTTTGTTAGCCATCTGTATGTCTTCTTTGGAGAAATGTCTATTTAGTTCTTTGGCCCATTTTTTGATTGGGTCGTTTATTTTTCTGGAGTTGAGCTGTAGGAGTTGCTTGTATATTTTTGAGATTAGTTGTTTGTCGGTTGCTTCATTTGCTATTATTTTCTCCCATTCTGAAGGCTGTCTTTTCACCTTGCTAATAGTTTCCTTTGATGTGCAGAAGCTTTTAAGGTTAATTAGGTCCCATTTGTTTATTTTTGCTTTTATTTCCAATATTCTGGGAGAAAAACATAAATACAGTATACTAACGCATATATATGGAATTTAGAAAGATGGTAACAATAACCCGGTGTACAAGACAGCAAAAGAGACACTGATGTATAGAACAGTCTTATGGACTCTGTGGGAGAGGGAGAGGGTGGGAAGATTTGGGAGAATGGCAATGAAACATGTAAAATATCATGTAGGAAATGAGTTGCCAGTCCAGGTTCGATGCACGATGCTGGATGCTTGGGGCTGGTGCACTGGGACGGCCCAGAGGGATGGTATGGGGAGGGAGGAGGGAGGAGGGTTCGGGATGGGGAACACATGTATACCTGTGGCGGATTCATTTTGATATTTGGCAAAACTAATACAATTATGTAAAGTTTAAAAATAAAATAAAATTAGAAAAAAAAAATTTTTTTTTCTTGATACACGGTTTGTGATGTAGTGACTCAGTGGCAGACCTGTCCTGAGAGGACTGGAACCTCTGACAACTGTAGAGTAAATGATGGCCTCATTATATAGAGGACAGCCTGAGCTGCATTAGGATCATTGTCTCAGAACTGGGGGACTTCTCCCTGCTTTGGCAGATCTTTATTTTCCGCCTCCTCACTACCCCCTGCCTCCTGCCCTCTCTTCCTCCATTAATGTACTGGTACTTTGAACCTTAGGTCTGCAGGTCTCTATCATCTGTCATCTTGCTGTCCCTTTAGAGAAGCACATGCCCAACATGTTGAGGTTCTTTTCAAAATAGTGGATTCTGCTGCATTTTCAGCAATTGATGATTATTGCATATTACTGTCTTTTAACATCTCCTTAAAGTTCAAACCATGTGTGTTCTTAATAATATGTTTACTAAGCAATAAGCAATTGTTTATCAATATGATTATATAAATATAAAATATAGAAATTTCATAGATATATGGTGTAATAATCATTAACAGATATGGAAAGAAGGGCACAAACCAAAGGACTAGTTCATCCTCATTTGTTACTCATTTTTCTTTAAAGATTGTTCTTCAAAGGGAACATTAAAACTCAAAGTTGGACTTCCCTGGCGGTTCAGTGGTTAAGACTCTGTGCTTCCACTGCAGGGGGCACGAGTTCGATCCCTGGTTGGGGAATATCCTGCATGCTGTGCCACAAGGTCAAAATAAAGTGAAATAATAAAACAACTGCATGAACAGTTAAAAAAAGATTGTCTACAGTCAGTGTCAGGATTTTGTTTTAATAATGTTTTCAACGTTTTGAATCTTTCTGGTTATTATTTGATGTCTTTATGAAGAGTAAAAGTACTTGCCATAATTAGTCAAGAGTAATGTTTCTGAATGGATATTTATTCTCAAAATGTCAGTTACTTGAAATAACATTAGATAGAATTTCAGTATAAGTCTTTACATATAACTTAATAATGTTATGCTTTAATTTACCCCAGAATCCCAGAAAAGGATTTAGTTTGGTTTAAAAATAAATAAAACTCAAATCTGAAATGTATTTATTGAAACTGGATCTTGTTGTCTATACAAAACATACCTTACTTTTTTAGATTTAAAAATGATTACTGATGATAAAGACAGCATAAAAATAGTGTGAACCTAACTTGACATAAAGTAATTTAGTAAATTTAATATATAAGGGTCAGTCAGTTCAGCCACTCAGTCATGTCCGACTCTTTGGGACCCCATGGACTGTAGCACTCCAGGCTTCCTTGTCCATCACCAACTCCCAGAGCTTACTCAAACTCATGTCCATTGAGTCCGTGATGCCATCCAACCATCTGTCATCCCCCTCTCCTCCTGCCTTCAGTCTTTCCCAGCATCAGGGTCTTTTCCAGTGAGTCAGTTCTTCGCATCAGGTGGCCAAAGTATTTGAATTTCAACTTGAGCATCAGTCCTTCCAATGAATATTCAGGACTGATTTCCTTTAGGATGGACTGGTTGGGTCTCCTTGCACCAAGGGAAGGCGATAGCACCCCACTCCAGTACTCTTGCCTGGAAAATCCCATGGATGGGGGAGCCTGGTAGGCTGCAGTCCATGGGATCGCAAAGAGTTGGACACGACTGAGCGACTTCACTTTCATGCATTGGAGAAGGAAATGGCAACCCACCGCAGTGTTCTTGCCTGGAGAATCCCAGGGACGGGGGAGCCTGGTGGGCTGCTGTCTATGGGGTCGCACAGAGTCAGACATGACTGAAGTGACTTAGCAGCAGCAGCAGCGCAACACCACAGCTCAAAAGCATAAGGGTAACATTTCAAAACAGTGAGGAAAGATAGATATTCAGTGGATAATGTTGGGACTAGTGGATATCCATCTAGGAAAAAACAAAGTACAAACTCCAAATATTGTAATGTAAAACAAAACATACAGTATTAGAAACCATAGGATAATTCTTTTATAAACTACTTGGGGGAATGACAGTCTATATCTGATACAATAACCAGGAGCCATGAAAGAATAGATTTATAGCCATTCCGCTACATAAAATCCCTAAATTCCTGTATGACAAACCACCAAATTCACCTAGCTGGAAAAAAACATTTTTGCAACTCATCACAGACAAATGGCTAATTTCCTTAATATATAAAAGTTCCTTCAAACTCATCATAGACACAAGACTGTTTTTCTAAACGTATACCTGTATTTCTAATAGTAGAAAAATTGTAAATTGTCTAAATGCTTATATACAGGGTACTGGTATCGATAAATACTGTAAATTGTGGTGGAATTCCTTGCAGTTCTAAAAAAGAAGCAATGGAGAAAGCTGTTGGGTTTACCATTTAGTTAAAAAGGGAAAAAATAGAATATATTTGTATTTCCTTATATGTAACTAAACTACTCCTGTGTAAAAATACCAGGGTAATAAATCACATTTGTTTTTATGAGACCTGGATGGCAGAGGGTCACAGGGTTGGAGGGAGAGTTTTGTCACTGCAAATACCAGTTTGTTCATTTTGTTTGGATTCTTGAAAGTATCATCTCTTGAAAAAATAAATTCTAAGAGACAAATTATGAAGGAAGGATCTTGAAAAATATTGAACATTTAAATATATTATTTTAACAAAATGTTTTTGTTTCCTTGCTTGAAAAATAACATTGCTCTAAGCGGTGAAAAGTGAACTGTTCAGAGAGTGCATGTTTAATTAAATTGCCTCTTCAGCAATATAAAAAATCAGTCAGTTGTGATTTGGGACGGAATACATTAAAATCCAGTGGGAGAGCAAGTTTCCGAGTTCGCTTTGAATTTCGACCAGGAGGAGAAGGGGTTAAAGGTGTGAAGCAGGTAAAGGAAGGGTTAAAGGCATTATGCAAGCTGTTAAGTAAAAAGGAAGTGCATTACAAAATGCTGAGCTCAGGAGTCTGGCTGCCAGCCAAGCCTTTGCTTTCTTCACTACAGCTGAGGGCTTTCGAAGCTTCCCACCAGTGGGTTTGTCTGAGCTGTTTAGGAATGCGGCCGCGGTCGCCAGCTGACGTCAGCGCCGCCAGTTCAGCCGCGGGCCAGCGCCGGGACTGACAGCCCGGGGGCGGGGCTTGCACGTGACTGACAGCGCAGGGGGCGGGGCGGCGTGTGTGTGACTGACACAGCCGAGGCCGCATGAAAGTGTGCGGTTCCTTAATGAATATTATTAAATTCTGGTGACAGATTTTTCCTTGTAAGGCGAAAGAGTTTCCTTTTCCCATCGTCAGGGTTCTGTATTGCTTCAGTTTAAATAGTAAGTATAAGCATGAAATTAAATATTTATAACATATCAGACTGTCAAATTTCATGGGCCTTTGCTTTTGTTTTGGAAAGAAACAGTAAAAAAAATATGGTGATTTTTAGTAGAGAAGGGGCCAGAGAGATGATTTTTGCTGAATATGAGGTTCTTGATTTGTCATAACCTAGTTTATTTCAGATTTGGTAAGAGAAATAAATTGTAAAAACTCTCAAGTGGAATTCTGTAAAACAGAAAATCAAAAAGAAGAAATATTATGTGGAAAACTGCCAGTTGTATTGAATACAACTCTCTTAAAACCACCTATGGGCATGATAGGTTTGAGTTATTGCTGCTGATTCTTCAGCCCTTAAAGAAAAATGTGGGCTTTTTTTTCCCCCTCCTCCCTGGGGACATCTTACAAGGATTTAAAGTTGCCTTCCCTCCCTAATCTCCTGTTTTCATATGTTTTCTTTTATTTTTTAAAATTTGTGTTTTTCTTAACTATTTATTAATTAGAACATTTTGCTTAGTCATATCCAAGAGTTTTGTTAATCTTCTGGTTCTTAGTTGATGTGAGTCATAGTCAGAAATGCAAGCTTATTAGCTTTTTGTGTGTGTGGGGGGGAGTCTGTGGGGCATGAGGGGTGTGGGTAGTGAACATGGAGTGCAATGCAAGTTTATAAACAAGCGTCTAAAAAAAGCTGTTAAGCTTCTTGGAAAACTTTTTTACTTGGCCAGGCCAGTAAAGGAAGACTATTTGGTGTGCCTACTGAAGTTATCTGTTATAGTTAATTGACTGGATTTGAGTAGCTGTTTCAGGGACCTCAAATTTATAAGAATATGCTATTACGACTTTTGATAGAGGAGGTTTTAGTCTTTCATGAAAGGAAGCCTTCTACTTATTTTTCCATCTTCTTAAAAAATTGTTTCTGCCCGGTCTTGATCATTTTTTTAGACATTGGTAGCACTCACCTTCTGGAGTCAGTCACTGAAATCACACCTATGTGGAGCAGCCCAGCTAAGGTGAAGTTAACCTACAGGAAGAAACAAAGCAACAAAAAATCAGGGCGTTCTTTGGCAAAAGATGACAGATTCAGCCCTAAATTGTCAATCCTATAGAATTTAAGAATGTTCCAAGTTTATAAATAGTAAGGGAATGGCAGCCCAATCCAGTATTCTTGTCTGGAGAATCCTATGGACAGAGGAGCCTGGCAGGCTACAGTCATGGGGTCGCAGAGTCAGACATGACTGAGAGACTAACACAAAACATCATAATTGATATATTTTCTTTTTAAAGCATTAGGCTAGACTTTAAGAACTTGAATTTTCTACTTAGATAACTGGTGATAATACATTTCATGCAGAATAGTAATAAAAGTATAAAGAACTATGAGTTATTCTGTTATATTGGATCCAGATATTAAGGTTATTTCATTTAACATATGAAATATCCAACAGAAATATTTAGTATATTAAACATTGAATTAGGAAAGAGGTTATGAATTCCTGCTTAGCTTAGTCAGCAATTATATGACTGTCACTCACTTTTGACCTCACTGTATCTTGGTTTCTCCAGGGAGAAATGCTTTTAATTAGTTCTCCCACAAAACATGAAAGTATTCTGAGTAATGATCCAGCGTGATTGGGCTCCCTAGGGGGAGTAATGCAGGCGAAGAAAACACCACCTGGTGTACTCACTGGTCTCTTCACCTACCTGCTTGTGTGGAGCAACCCAGCACCACCGATGTGAAGTCCTCGTGGGCTCTCCGTTGTGCTCTGGGAGTAAAGCTATAAGTGATTTGAGCATGGATTTAAAATTAGAGTTTCCTTTCCTTGTTTTTGCAAAAATAGTTGTCTTTTCTTATAAGATAAAACCTCTTCAAATACAGAGTAAATGCTTCAGATCAGATCAGATCAGTTGCTCAGTCGTGTCCCACTCTTTGCGACCCCATGAATCGCAGCACGCCAGGCCTCCCTGTCCATCACCAACCCCCGGAGTTCACTCAGACTCAAGTTCATCAAGTCAGTGATGCCATCCAGCCATCTCATCCTCTGTCATCCCCTTCTCCTCTTGCCCCCAATCCCTCCCAGCATCAGAGTCTTTTCCAATGAGTCAATTCTTCGCATGAAGTGGCCAAAGTACTGGAGTTTCAGCTTTAGCATCATTCCTTCCAAAGAAATCCCAGGGCTGATCTCCTTCAGAATGGACTAGTTGGATCTCCTTGCAGTCCAAGGGACTCTCAAAAGTCTTCTCCAACACCACAGTTCAAAAGCATCAATTCTTCGGTGCTCAGCCTTCACAGTCCAACTCTCACATCCATGTATGACCACTGGAAAAACCATAGCCTTGACTAGATGAACCTTTGTTGGCAAAGTAATGTCTCTGCTTTTGAGTATGCTATCTAGGTTGGCCATAACTTTCCTTCCAAGGAGTAATCGCCTTTTAATTTCATGGCTGCAGTCACCATCTGTAGTAAATGCTTAGGTCTTGTTATTTGAGTCTATATTTGGACTATGTAGAAGGAAAGTATGACTTAATGAATCATCTGCTTTTTAAACTCTTTTAATCTCAACTGAGGTGAGAACATTTTAGCTTATAAAGAATGGAAACATGGCAAAATTTTTGCCCAGCAATCTTGATGTTAGTGAAGAAGGAGCTTCTTAATTGGAAGTGTTTACCCAAAACAACAATGTTTTTGCTACCCAAATACTATGATATATTTCAGAAAGCTTCAACCTTGTCTTTAATAAGAACTCTTTAAAATTACTTTTGTCTAGTTAACCTATTTTCTAAAAAGTATTATCTACAAATACACTTGAATTTGTACTCATTATGTTACTCAAGTAAAATACATTATAGCAGGGAATATCAGAAAACTGAGAGTAATATAACCCGCACCAAGTTGATTTAATTCCAGCTCACATGAAAAAAAAAAAAAAAAGGATGTTTATTAGCCTTGTAGCATACCCTTAGTCAACATTTAATTTCTAGTAGATGGTTTGAAAATTTGGGCAAAACATGTAGATACTTTATTATCATTTCCAGTGAACTGGAATTGAGACTGGGGATTGAGTCTTAAATGGATTGAGACTGGGGCTCCTCCACTTGAAACCTTATGATTAAAAGGAGAAGACCTCACAGGAGGTAGTTGAGCTACCTCAGTATGCAGGAATAGAGCTACTGGGCAGTCAGAATTTCAACTGCCGTACATTAGATCTAGCATCTTTATTTGGAATGGAGCTGGGGAAAAGCAGCATCCTTGAGTTGATCCTGTGAGTGCTGATGGCTCAGGCAGAATATAATGGTTTCAGTATGTTTCAGTATTTAACTTATTTGCAGAGTACATCATGCAAAATGCTGGGCTGAATGAAGCACAAGCTGGAATCAAGATTGCTGGGAGAAATATCAATAACCTCAGATGCAGATGATACCACCCTTATGGCAGAAAGTGAGAAACTAAAGAGCCTTTTGATGAAAGTGAAAGAGGAGAGTGAAAAAGCTGCCTTAAAGCTCAACATTCATGCTAAGATCATAGCATCTGGTCTCATTACTTCATGGCAAATAGATGGGGAAAAAATGGAAACAGTGAGAGACTAATTTTTTGGGCTCCAAAATCACTGCAGATGGTGACTGCAGACATGAAATTAAAAGATGCTTGCTTCTTGGAAGAAAAACTATGACAAACCTAGGCAGCATGTTAAAAAGCAGAGACATTACCAGCAAAGGTCCGTCTAGTCAAAGCCATGGTTTTTCCAGCAGTCACGTATGGATGTGAGACTTGGACTATAAGGAAAGCTGAGTGCTGAAGAATTGATGCTTTTGAACTGGGTGTTGGAGAAGATGCTAGAAGAATCCCTTGGACTGCAGGGAGATCCAGCCTGTCCATTATAAAGGAAGTCAGTCCTGAATATTCACTGGAAGGACTGATGCTGAAGCTAAAACTCAATACTTTGGCCACCTGATGGGAAGAACCGACTCACTGGAAAAGGCCCTGATGCTGAGAAAGATTGAAGGCGGGAGGAGAAGGGGATGACAGAGGATGAGATGGTTGGATGGCATCACTGATGTGATGGACATGAGTTTGAGTAGGCCCTGGGCATTGGTGATGGAGAGGGAAGCCTGGCGTGCTGCAGTCCATGGGATCACAAAGAGGCAGACACAACTGAGTGACTGAACTGATGTTTGAGAGCTTGAATTTAGAATTTTCCCCTCCTGTTTCCTTGCCTATCAGGAATTAGTAATGTGAAGGCATTTATTGTTTATGTTATTTGGAGTAGTTGGCAGTGCATTTGTCTTTTAGCTGTGGTTAGTGTTTTAACTATTTGCATATTCCTTTTATGGGCTACTTCTTGGCTTCTTTTGAGATAGAATTGAAGAGAGTAAGTTCAGCAGTGAAAACAGATTGTCAAAACCAGAAAAGAGGCACATTGTGCTCAGTTTTCAGAACTCTTCTGTTAGTCTCTGTTTTGGTTTCTAAGAGCATTGCTGAAGAATCTGTTTTCTTAGGAGTGTCCATCTTGAATATTAAATTTAAAATGGTTTATTGTGAATTTCTTCTTACTGACGCTGGCTTCTCATATGACTTCTCATTGAAGGGGTTTGACATTAAAATTTATTTTCTGTTCCCATTCGTTTATTCTTTTCTCAGATATCCTGTGAACACATACTGTGTCCCAAACTTTATTTCAGGTACTGGGTACATATTGCTGGAAAAAACAGTTCTCTCACAGTCTAATGGAAATTAGCATCAGCTTGCAGTCTAATGGAAATTGGAGATAGTCAAGTGCAGCTGAAGCAAGTTCCTGAGGGCAGAAGGACCTGAATGTATATAAAGGGAATTGATGAAGGGAATTGAAAGGAGCCCTGCATGAGTGATGAACCTAGAGGAACATGAGGGGAGAGTGATGCCTGATGGAGTAGGAGAAATGGGCAAGATCCTGTAAGGTGTTTCTAGAACTGGCTTTTATTCTGAGTGTAGTGGCGGGCCACCCACCAGTTGCTGTGTGGAGAATAGGTTGGTAAGGGCAAGAGTGGAAGCACGGTTTCCAGGAACGTGCATAGTTTCTGCAGCTCTGGTACTATTAGCTTGGACTAGTGGGGGCAGTGGAGGTGGAGAGCAGGGGACACTTGAGCAGCATTTAATGATGGGATTGGATGGGGTGGGTGAGGAGAGGGAAAGAATCAAATTTGGATGAACTGTTCAAACAGAGAGGTCAGATAGGCAGAGTGGTTGAAATCCTTTTTTTCTTTGTGCTATAGAATTAGTATGCTTTTCAAATATGAAAATACAGGATTTTGACTTCTACTTGTAGGATGTCTGATTAAGTCATACTGCATGTTTGTTTCCTCTGTGGAAAAGGAAATGTCCTGTGGTAGTTACAAAATGCATCAGAGCCCCAAACTGAAGCACTCAGCATGAAGGAACTCTGCTGTGCTTATTAAATATGATTGGGAGGTAAATCAAGTGTTTCAGAGGAGTGAGCACTCAGTATCTCTTGTGATTAATTGGTCTTAAAGTATTTTTTGCTTATTTTTATATTATTTTTCACTAAGGGATTTTGGGTGATTCAAAGGAAATGACATAGCACAACAGAATAATAAAATGGAAATAGAAAATAGAAAGTGTAGAGATTTGCCATCTGACTAGTTTAAGAAAATTAAAAATAGTGTACAGGTTTGTTTCTGGAATAGTGTTAAAAATTAGGACATTGTTCCAGTCTTAGTACATTTATGTGTTAGATAGAAGGTTGTAAAGTGGATGATTTATGAATCTTCACTTTATAGATGAGAAAACTGGGTTGTCGGCAGGTCATTTCTTGCTTAAGGGATATAGAACTGCTAACAAATTCCAAAGCTGGGACTTGAACCCAGGTTTGACTGGCTCCAAAGCCCATGCTCTCTTTTTAATGAACGGCACAGGAATACTTAAGATAGAAATACTTACTGTTTCCCAGGTAAGGGTATGTTTGTGTGTTGGGTTGGATATGAGGTGAGAACTAGAATTGGCAACATAAAGGTTCTGGGCCCCATTTCTCTACAACTCACAAAGGTCACAGTTAGAAGACAGCTTCACTACTCACCTAAAAGCCATCTTTCAGTATACGTTGCTGGATGAGCTCAAGTCAATTAAGCTTATATGCAGGTGTGTGTATATGTATATATATATGTCTGTATATATATGTGTGTGTGTGTGTGTGTGTGTGAAGAAAGCAGTATATTCTGCTTTCTACCTCAGAAGGAGTAGTTACCTCTTTAGAACTTTTGTTTCTTTTCCTTTTTTTCTTTTTCTTTCTTCCATTCTTTCTCTTTTCTTTCCTTGTTTTGATTTGTTTTGAACAACTGGGAACTTTAAGGACAAAAACCTTCATAAAAAATTTACCAGTGACAGGTAATAGAAGCTTAAGTTATTCAAGATAAGCTTATCGGGGCTTGGAATACCAGAAGTCTGATTTTGCTGTAAAACCAAAAGCACAGATCATAATCTATGTCTAACCTTCTTACATGTGGGCTGGGTAGAGAAGAATGCAGATCCTAGGAATCATTGGGGACAAAAAGGGCAGGTAGAAGTGAGCTGTCTGCACGTGAGCTTGCAGAACAAAAAGCCTTCCTGTGTTGCTCAGTGAGTCCAAATGCTGAGGAGGAAGCGGACAGGCTTGATTCTCACAGCCTTGCTGTCCTACCTGTTGATGTCTGGTGGAGGCCTTCTTAAGATGAGCCAATCCTGGCTGCCCTTGAAATTTCCCTGCTAGTGAAACCTCTCTTCATGTAGCCTCATCATCTCTCCCACCCCACTCCCTCAGCCCCCAACCCAGAAATTCTGAGACTTCTTGAAAATTTTAATAAGAATTTTAGTTATTTTGGAGCCTCAACCTCTGATTATCATGCCACTTTTCATCTTCTTCCTGGCTGATGATAGATATGTCAGAGCTTGTATACCTCTGATTCCTCTCACAGGTGTGATAGCATCCTGTTTCTTGATTCTCTCAGAAGTGCTGAATGACCAGCAGGTAGGCCTTTTAGGTAGGTGGTTAGGACCTCATGCCAGTGAGACTGAATCCCTGTACTTCCGTCTCTGTGCGGGTGATTTAGTTTATCTTTGCGACCTCCTTTGGCCTCACATAGCCCTCGAGCACTAGCCTGCTACCTTGCCTGCTTCCACTCTTAGATCATAAGACAGAATGAATTGAAATGATGAATTGTGAAAAATAAATTACGGAGACTAGAAGAACACAAAGCCCATGTGAAAGAACAGAAGCTGAGGGAAGTGAATACATGTGAAGAGAATGAATGACAAGGATGGGCAGGAGGAGCCACAGAGATAGTGCTTACCTTTGTTAGCATGAGCCTGTGGATTAAGTGAAATTATGTTGGAACACAGTTGTAGAAATGAACAGGACTCAGTTCACAAGGAATTCACTGCTTATCTCTGCTAGAGAGTCCTGCCTTAGTACAAATTATCTACATTGAACAGGTTTAGAAGATTATTAAACTAAGATTACTCAATTGTGCCAAATAAATGCCACCTAAGATTACTGAAGTTCAGTTTCAAAAGTGAACTTTTGGGGCATAAATAAATCCAATTCCCAATGAAGCCTTCACATAGTTAGAAAAGCAATTTGTTCTTTTCTTATGAATATCTTTTCCAGGTACTGCTAGAGGAGACAGGTTCAGAACTGTAGAACACGAGCTGAAAGACTCTGAGAGAATTGTGACTTCAGTTTGAGTGAGTACAGTTGGAGAGAAATATGTGAAAATCAAAAACTAATCCAAAAGGTCCATGTTAGCATGTGCTTTTTCCTAATGCTCCAGGTTGTTAATAGTAGAACTAATTAGATCTTTACTTCTTGAGTGTACTTTTTTGTTTGCACAGTTAGGAATGGTTTGTGTTTTGAAATACTAGAAATGAATCTTTTTCTATAAGTAAAGAATTGGTATACTCATAATTTTGGAAATGGATGAATTATTGATCTGTGAATTTTTGAAGTAGATTGTACATATCACAGTAATAATAGGCTCTAAGAAAGACCTTGAACCCAACTGAAGACCATTGAGGATATCGCAGAATGGTGGAGTTTTACAGCTGGAAATTACTTTAGTGGTTGATCTAATTATCCCATCAGTTTACAAGTGAGGCAACTGAGGCAGTAAGAAATGAAGTGGTTTGTGTAGGGCTAAACATCTACTGGTCAAAAAGTCAGAACCAAGACCCTAGGCTCTTGACTTGCGGTTCAGTTCTCTTATCAGCCCAGCAAGGTAGAGCTAAAAGAAAAAGAAATGACAGTTGCTGTTGTTCATGGGACTTATAAAACCTATCTAGGAGAAGGCAGTGGCACCCCACTCCAGTACTCTTGCCTGGAAAATCCCGTGGATGGAGGAGCCTGGTAGGCTGCAGTCCATGGGGTCGCGAAGAGTCAGACTCTACTGAGCGACTTCACTTTCACTTTTCACTTTCATGCATTGGAGAAGGAAATGGCAACCCACTCCAGTGTTCTTGCCTGGAGAATCTCAGGGACAGAGGAGCCTGGTGGGCTGCCGTCTATGGGGTTGCACAGAGTCGGACACTGCTGAAGCGACTTAGCAGCAGCAGGGGTTTTGAAAGTCTTGATAATTTTAACACAAAGAAGGATTTGATGATACCAAACAAGTCTATCACTTTTATTTAAATGAAGTCTTCTAGTGCCTAGCTAAGTGGTGTGGATGTGATACTTTACTGTAGGGACAGAGGCAAGGATATGGCCTTTGACATGTTCCTTTGAGTTCTTCGGTAAGTGAATGAAGTGTTACAATTAGAGAAATAATGCCTGATGTACTCAGATGCCTTGCTTTTCATATCCATCTTCTCCTATTTATAATTTAGTTGAATTAGTTTTCATGTACAGTCATGACTCTTTTTTTCCCAGGAAAGCCGTTGTGACCTATAGAATAATGTTGAATTCTTTGCCGTGCATAGTTTATACTGTTGGTAGGCCTGGACTTACATTAGTCTTTCATTAGATTTGACTGACCAGAGAGTTTACATAGATTGAAAGATTATTCTACGGTTATCTTTTGGTTGTATTACTTTTGATGGTATCGGATCCATTCTAGTTCCCATAAACTAGTGCTGTCCTCTGGGCTCACAATTTAGTTGATACTCTTTTCCATTTGTGCTTAAGGCTACAACATTAAACAGTAAGCTCAGTTGCCAGGATCAAACTGTGCTCCCCTTTAAGGTTGCCATTAGCCACACATAGCTTTTAAATTAATTACATTAAAAGTTCAGTTTCTCAGTTATGCATTTCAAGTGCTCTTTAACTGCATGTAGCTAGTGGCTACTGTATTAAGCAGCTCACATGTAGAACATTCCGTTATTGTAGAAGGTTCAGCACTGGTCTAGGATATCATTCTGCGTCCACTTATACAAGCCTGTCTGAAAGCCCCTCTGATGTATAGCCGCTGCTGTCGGGTTGGGTTCATTACAGAAGAGAACATGGAACAGACAGTGAGTTAATCTGGGCTAGAGTTAGGTGTGCAGCTCAGGTAGTCACGGTTTCATTAATAGATTCTAGAAATTGCAGTCGGAGGATATGAGTTGAGACCCAAGCAGACCCTTCTGCTTATTGGCTATAGAGTTGCAGGCTACTCATTTGATGTCTTTGAACTTTACTTTCTTCATTTGTGAAATGAAGATCGTATCTCACAAGACTGTTGTGAGTGTCAAATGAATTGGAAAGTACTGTGTAATTGTGAGGTCTATATAAATATTTTTATGGTCTGTAGGAACTACATGTAGTGGTAGTGTTAATTTATAATAGTAATCGTTCTGTTATCCTTGCTCAGAAGGAATCACACAGAACTGACTGAGAGAGAACTGGTCCATACAAGGAAGCCAACATGTGTTCTAGAGATCTCCAGATTATCTAATGACAATATAGGATTAAGTTATAAAACAATGCTAAAGACCTACAAAATTATACTGGTATCTCAGCTTCTAATAGTCTGTATATCTAAAAGTTCCTACAGTGTTATAGACATTTTGTTTATTCCTGGACCAGTAAGTGACTTACGTAACATCAGATTGAAAGAAAGATCACTTATAAATAAGTTATTAAATATTCTTTAAAAGGCAGCTTCTTCTACTTTATGAAAATACAATTTTTTTTTTCCTGGTCTTACAAAGAGTTGTGGCATTAGGCACTATCCATGTTGTTAATAGTGGGTCAAATAAGTTGCAGTGAAAAAGAGGCTGCTGGGGGAGTGGGGTGGGTAGTATGGGGAGATGTGTATTAGAGCAGAATGACTTGGCCTCTGATGATTGAAAAGCAGCCACAGAGATTGAAGTTGTACTAATTTCTTACCTTAGTGAATAGAAACGAAGTACTTGAGGCAACCTATTGTTAGTGAAGAATACATGTAAAATCTTCAGCAAGAGATACTGCTTCAAATCAGATGGTACCACACAGATGGTATGTTTCACTTTGTTTATTCCAACCCTACATTCCTCTGTCAGTAGGATGGTTATCTATGCATTCGGCACTGCGCAAATTGTACAAGCCAATGAGCCTTCTGCCCAGAATCATAAAATGAAAGCAAGAATGTTAGAAACCAGAAACATTTCATATGTTTAAAAGTTCAGCTTTTTGTTTTTATAAAAAAATTTCCCTCTGTAACACTGAATTTTGACACTGGCTGACAGCATTTTACCCCTCAAAAGCTGCCTCCTCTGTGGACTTGTACGCCTTCCCTCTCTGCCATCCTCTGCCCTCCACAAAGGAGCTGCCGTTCTCTGTGTTTTCTTAGCGCTATGCTTGTGTTTCCACGAGTTCTAGCTGTTTCTGCCTCCGTTACTTCCGGCGATGGCAAGTTTTTGAAGCAGGCAGGGTGCCTATGAATTGCAATCTCAAGACTATAGTTTTCAAATGAAGACAAGAACTGTCATGAAGAAGAGGAGTTAAAATTTGCAGTGCAGGTTCTGAGGGCAGATGTAGGACTGGGGGTGGAAATTAGGAGATGAAGTTTATAGGAGTATCTTTTTCCATCTTTCTAAAAATAAAAGGAACTGCTTAAGTGTTTGAGCTGAGGCTAGATAACTACTTACCAGAGATGATGTTACAGGGATTAAGATATAAGGCAGAGGGCTTGATTAGGTCATTTTGGTAGTTACTGAGAGAATTATGATTATATTCATTGGGAACTTCAGGGAGAAAATAAAGATGTGGAGACTTTCTGCTGCGCTGGGGATAGAGAAAGAACTGGACTTAGACCCAGGCCTCCCTGAGAGAGAATAGATGCTGATAAGGATTCTTGGCTCTTTCCCCAGGCTCTTCAAGATCCACTTTAATGCACCGCCTCTAATCTTGAGCTTCATCCTAGCCACTTTCCAGCATCCTGGTACCCTCAAAGAGCAAGCTTTACTTTTAGATTTGTCCTAGCCCTGATGCCAATAGCCCATCCATGCTACAGAATCACCCTGATTGGGGAGAAGTGGATTAAGAGTATAGATTCTGGTGTTATTTGCCTGGGATTGAATCTTGACTGTTCTGAGCAACTTTTTAGCAAGTTAATGAAATTCTCATTGGTGCCTCAGTTTCCTCATCTGTAAGTATGAGGGGATGTCTGGGAATAGTACCATATTTTATCAAAACTAAAACCATTGATCATAAGATGCACCATTGCTTTACCACTGAGAAAGAAGAATATACTGTCCATTTAACAGTATACATTGTATTATTGATAGATCCTAGTTACATAGAGGTTCAGCCTTCCTCTTAGGATTGTTGTGAGGAGTAAATTGATATTTGTAAAGCACTTTTTCTTACAGTATCTGGTAAATAAGCATTCCGAGTGTTAGCTCTTATTTAATGTTAAACCTGTCCTAGTTTAGAGAAGTTAATTTAGTCATCTAGTCAGCGTTTATGGAGCACCATGCTTGGATAACACTGCCGTCCCTTCTCTGAGAGACCTCATGTTCTAGTTGTGGAGAAACTCAGGGAAAAGAGAGACATCCTCATACAATGCAGGAGTAGGGACACAAATTTGGGAGAGCAAAGTAAGATTGACTTTTGTTGGGAGAGTCAGGAAAGGGTTTCCAGAGGCAGTGGCATCTGAGCTTAATCAGAAAGTGTGAGGAAGGGCTCACTGAAAAGACAAGGCCATCAGAGAAGGACTTGCAGGCAGAGGGAACAGCAGGTGCAAAGGCACAGGGCTTCTGACAGTCAGCAGGACTGGAATGTTGAGGGGGTGTGTGTATGAGGGTGTGATGGCAGCAGATGGTAAATCTGAAGAGGTAAGCTTCCCCAGATTTTGAAGAGTTTTGTATGTTGAGCTTGGTGGGGTGTTCTGTCCAGTAGGAAATGGGTAGATAACCGGGGGTTTTTAACGGGGAGATGATGTGAGCAGAATAGCGCTTCTTTTCTTTCTAGTTTGTTTATATATTTAGGCCTTATAGATTTTCTTTTTTACATTTAGCTGTGGAAATGTGGAGGCTGCTGGTAAAACCTTTTTTGACACAGGTACCCCTTCTCTTTGACACAGTGAGGCCCTTCAGGCCATTGTGTAATTTGTAAAGTTGTTAGATGATAACATGAAGTCTTGGTTTCACATGGCTATTTAAATATTAATATAAACACTGCATTTACCAAATTAAATGGCAGAATACTGGAGTGATGCATATAAACTTTTCATATTAAAATTTTCTTAAAATTTTATGTTTCAAACTTAGAGAAAAATTGTGCAAATAATGATAATCAAAGAATATCTGTAAACTTTTGCCTCTATTCATTTGTTAACAGTTGAGCCAGCTTGCTTTATCATTTTAGTGCTTTCTCTCTCTCTCTCCTTTCATCCCTTTCCCTTCTTCCATTCCATTCTCTGTCTCTCCCACTGCCTGCCTCCTCTCTCTCTAACACACAGTATTTTTTTTCTGAACCATATGAGAGTGGATTTCACGGGGATATTCTCTGGGGAAAAAAACACACACAGTAGAGACATTATAGCCTTAATGCAGATAAGAACTTTAATTTACTGTCTATATTCCAGTTTTGTAAATTGATTCAATAATATTCTTTACAGGATTTTTTCCCCCTTAGTAATGCGATTCATCTAGGTCAGGTGTTGTATTTAATTCTCTTGTCTCTTTCAGTTGAGCTCAGTCGCTCAGTTGTGTCTGACTCTTTGCGACCCCATGAATTGCAGCACGCCAGGCCTCCCTGTCCATCACCAACTCCCAGAGTTCACTCAGACTCATGTCCATCGAGTCAGTGATGCCATCCAGCCATCTCATCCTCTGTCGTCCCCTTCTCCTCCTGCCTCCAATCCCTCCCAGCATCAGAGTCTTTTCCAATGAGTCAACTCTTCGCATGAGGTGGCCAAAGTACTGGAGTTTCAGCTTTAGCATCATTCCTTCCAAAGAATACCCAGGACTAATCTCCTTTAGAATGGACTGGTTGGAACCTCCTTTAATTTGTAATGTTTACAAGGATTTTATCTTTTGTGATAATTGTCAGTTTTAGAGACTACAGCCCCCCACTTTTCTTATGGAATATACCTTATTCTAGTGTTTTTCCTATGTTTTCTCCTGATTATATTCAGGTTATAGTCCCTGCCAGAATACTACACAAGTAATGGGTCCTAGAGATGTCACATCTGAAGTTACCTATCTGCCCCTCATTGGTAATTTTAATTTTGACCATGACTTGGTCAAAGTGTTCTCCAGTTACTTCATTATATTTATTAGTAATTCTCCTCCAAAAACTAGTAAGCAATCTATGGGGAGGCACTTGAAGGCCATGAAAATATTCTAGTAGACTTGGCATCTATTGATGATACATGCTTGAGTTAATCTTTACTTGGAAGGGTTACAAAATATTTTTACTGTTTTTTAAAGTCTGATGTTTGCATTCTAATGTATATGTTTTTTTCTAATAATAAGCAAACAGCTTTTTATAAAATTATTAAATTGTTAAAATATTTCAATGACTCTTTCTGACTTGGTTCATAAAAATGACTTTTTATTGTTCATACCACCTAGCTAAGGCTCAGATGGTAAGGAATCTGCTTGCAACGCAGGAGACCCAGGTTTGATCCCTGGGTTGGGAAGATCCCTGAAAAAGGGAATGGCAACCCACTCCAGTGTTCTTGTCTGGAGAATCCCATAGACTGGGGAGGCTGGTGAGCTATATAGTTCATGGGGTTGCGAAGAGCCGGACACGACTAGGTGACTAACACACACACCACCTAGCCATGTTGAGAGTTCCTTTTCCAGCTACTGAAGATGACTTCCTTATTAGTTCCTTTGTATATTGACAGTGCTCTTGGAAGGCTAAATAGGAGCCTGTTAGATTATATTGGTGGAGAGGATGTCGCAGGAAGTCTTTACATCTTCAATGGGCAGTATCTACGGGAGCCTTAAAATTAGAACTTCTAATTTCTGGCAAGGAACTTAAAAAAGACATTTGTTCTGAGTTAAGTATTAAAAATGTCATACCTTTTTTTTTGCAAAAAAAAAAAAGAGTAAGACAACCACAAGTGCTACTGTGAACTAAAGCTCTTGGCCTGGTTTGATTTTCCTAACTGAAATTAGAACTTTGGTCATCTTCCTGAGTTTTTAAAGGCATTAGCCTATTTTATTTTTCAAAATTACAGAGATACCAGAAATATTAACGTTTGAAGGGATGGAGAACGTTGTTCAATTTCATTAGATGTCTTCATACTGTTGTAACCTCCGTTGCTCTGGCTTGTAGGTTTTCTGATTTTTAAAAAATCTTTCTTTCTGATCTGCTCTTAGTGAAGGTCTTCACCTATTTATTTTCTGGGTAGTTTTGTGCTTTTCAAAGACTGTGACCTGTGCTTCTCATTTGGCTGACTGTGTTACTCTTGGTCATGAGGAGAAGAGGCAAGATTGTGAATGACTTAATAACAGGCCCCTTGCTACCATGATAAAACTAATTCTCAAATTTAAAGAAAAAGTTACTTTTGTTTCTTGAGTTTGTTACATCTTTATCATTCATGTTTTAAGACAACTTAGAAACAGTTAAAAACAACCCCTGTTTGTAAGTGAGAGGGGTAGTCAAGTGTTGCTGCAGTTTGAAGTTCAGATTCTGAGACCTTTAAGAATACCTGCTTCACATGAAGCTCTGTTCATGCAAGGGGGTAGGGTTTGTTACAGAGAGATTAATGATGTACTTTTGGTCTTGATCAAATGGCATAGTTGTCTTGCTCTTTTAATTGAAAGTTATTTCAACATTTTAGGTTTCAAAAGCTAAAAATCAACAGTTCAACTAATCAGCTAATTTTAATTGGAAATGTGTAATTTCCAATTACATGATTAATTAACAGTATACATCAGAGATCTATAAAGATGTGGAGAGACTATAGATCTCTTCAAGAAAATTGGAGGTATCAAGGGAACATTTCATTCAAGGATGGGCATGATAAAGGACAGAAACGGTAAGGACCAAACAAAAGCAGGAGAGATTAAGAAGAGGTGGCAAAAATACACAGAAGAACTGTATAAAAAAGGTCTTAATGACCCAGATAACCATGATGGTGTGGTTACTCACCTAAAGCCAGACATCCTGGAGTGTAAAGTTAAATGGACCTTAGGAAGCTTTACTATGAACAAAGCTAGTAGAGGTGATGGAATTCCAGCCGAGCTATTTCATATCCTAAAAGATGATGCTGTTAAAGGACTGCACTCAGTGTGCCAGCAAATTTGGAAAATTTAGCAGTGGCCATAAAGACTCAACAAGGTCAGTTTTCATTCTGATCCCAAAGAAGGTCAGCGCCAAGGAATGTTCAAACTACTGTACAGTTGTGCTCATTTCACATGCCAGCAGGGTAATGCTCAAAGTCCTTCAAGCTGGGTTCCAGCAGTATGTGGACCAAAAACTTACAGGTGTGCAGGCTGAATTTAGAAAAAGCAGAGGAACCAGAGATCAGATTGCCATTGTTCATTAGATCGGAGATCTATGGGAATTCCAGAAAAACACCTACTGCTACTTCATTGACTACGCTAAACCCTTTACTGTGTGGATCACAAGACACTGGAAAATTCTTAGAGATGGGACTACCAGACCACCTTACCTGTCTCTTGAGAAACCTGTATGCAGGTCAGGAAACAGCATTTAGAACCAGACATGGACCCAGTGGACTGGTTCAGAATTGGGAAAGCAGAACGTCAAGGCTGTATATTGTCACCCTGCTTATTTAACTTACATGCAGAGTACATCATGTCACATGCCATGCTGGACATATCACAAGCTGGAATCTTGATGGAGAAATATCAGCAACCTCAGATATGCTGATGATACCACTCTAATGGCAGAAAGTGAAGAGGAACTAAAGAGCCTCTTGATGAGGGCAAGAGAGTGAAAAAGATGGCTTAAAATGCAACATTCAAAAAACTTAGATCATGGCATCCAGCTCCATCACTTCATGGCAAATAGATGGGAAAAAAGTGGAAACAGTGACAGATTTTATTTTCTTGGGCTCCAAAACTACTATGGATAGTGACTGCAGCCATGAAATTAAAAGACGCTTGCTCCTTGGAAGAAAAGCTGTGACAAACCTAGACAGCGTATTGAAGAGCAGATGACATCACTTTGCCAAGAAAGGTCCGTATAGTCAAAGCTATGGTTTTTCCAGTGGTCCTGTACGGATGTGACAGTTGGACCATAAAGAAGGCTGAGCGTCAAAGCATTGATGCGTTCGAATTGCGATGCTGGAGAAGATTCTTGAGAGTCCTTGGACTGCAAGAAAATCAAACTAGTCAATACTAAAGGAAATCAACCCTAAGTATTCATTGAAGGACTGATGCTGAAGCTGAAGCTTCAATACTTTGGCCACCTGATGCAAAGAGCCAGCTCATTGGAAAAGGCCCTGATGCTGGGAAAGATTGAGGGCAAAGGGAGAAAGGGGGTGATAGAGGATGAGATGATTATTTAGATAGATTGACTGACTCAATGGACATGAGTGAGCAAGCTCCAGGAGATGGTGAAGGACCGGGAAGCTTGGTGTGCTGCAGTTCATGGGGTTGCAAAGAGTCTAACAGGACAGAGCAACTAAGCAACAACAACATTATTAAATGCATACTAATTTTAAATGTTATATTAAATATTATATTTCTCATAATATTATGGAAGCTGGTTTGTGGTATTCCCAGTATACATCTGTAGAAAACAAGCTGTGATGAAAATGAATCGCTTGTAAGCCTGTACAGGGAATTTCAGGCTTCACGTCCCTCAGTTTTTCCACTGAATCTGGTATATTTTCTGATCTTGAATGAATATTTACATAGTTGAAGATTGTAGTTAGTAGTGATAAGCTTGTATTTCAAATGTATAGTAACAGAGACTTGCTTTGGGAAAATAATATAGGAACCTAGGAAAAGAGATGTTATGCTTGAACCAAGATAGTAAATAAATTGGGAGTTTAGTCTGTATGACCCTTTGACCCAGTAGCTCAAATGATAAAGAATCTGCCTGCAGTGCAGGGGACCTGGGTTTGATCCCTGGGTTGGGAAGATCCTCTGGAGAAGGAAATGGCAATCCATTCCAGTGTTCTTGCCTGGAGAATCCCATGGACAGAGAAGCCAACAGGTTATAGTCCATGGGGTCTCAGAGTCGAATACAACTGAGCTGCTAACACATTTTAGTCTGTATGGGCTTCCCTGGTGGCTCACATGATAAAGAATCTGCCTGCAATGCAGAGGACCAGGTTTGATCCCTCGTTCGGGACAATCTCCTGGAGAAGGGAATGGCTACCCACTCCAGTATTCTTGCCTGAAGAATTCCATGGACAGAGGAGCCTGGCAGACTTAGAGTTCATGAGGTCACAGAGTCAGGCACGACTAAGCAACTTTCCCTTTCACTTAGTCTATATAGTCATTGCTAGTATTTGGACAGAAGGTTACGGATGAGAGGGAAGAACCTTATGGTTTTCCAAAAAGCCATCTTATGATAATTAGTGATTTTTCTTTCTTATTATTTGAAAGTTTGACTGTTTTAACTACCTTCTTAATTCTGTTAAAGAATGAAGCTTCATTAAGACATAGTCTGCATGTGTTGACGTGGACATAATATTAATTATCTTTTTTTAAGGAAAGGTTTGTGTTTCCTGTTTCTGTTTTTGTTATTGCTTTTTAGTCTTTTAGGGGGAGTAGGCTAAGACTGTAGTGGTTTTTTTTCTCCTTTCTGTTTTTCTGAACTACATTAGCCATTCACATAACAGAAGATAATAGCCATTTTTAAAATTCATGTCTTCAAATGTTAATTTGATGCTTTGAGGCATAAATGACCTTTCTAGCCAGCCCAGACTTGTCAAACAAAGGAATGATAGGAACAAGCTGCTGTTTGTTCTAATACAACAGGCTGTTTTTCACAGAGAATTTCAAAACAATTTTGCTTCCCTCTTCTCTGAAACATTAAACGTCAGCCTGTGCTAGGTTTGAATTTAGGAAGAATTGTGTACACAAAAGTGGTTAAGCGAAATCACAACCATCTGTGCAAAATAAACTGTCGGCTTCAAGCTTGTAGAGTTGTCAAGAGTGTGTAGTGCACTCCTGGCTCTTCAGGCCCATATCGGGGCTCAGAGCTGATCCCGTGAGTTCATAGAGTGTTGGAGGAAAGAGAAGGAGGAAGACCAAGAAGTAGATGAGCTGGGTGAGGTGTTGTGCAGAGAGCTTCATATTACTTTTGTTGCAGATTAGTTGAAACTAGTGAAGTGAACTGAGGCAGTGTTTTGGAATGATTGCTGGTCTTGGCGTCTAAGGATTTGGGTTTTCTCACAGCTTTACCGCTTCACAGCTCGCTTACTAGCCTTGGGCCCTGCCCAGGAGGGGCCCTGCCTGCTGTGTCCATGAGTTTGTCAGATGGGAATAGTATTGCTTGTCCTACTCCATTACCAGCTCTATATGAGGACGTTTGAGAGGCACCAATGAATGATGGATGTACGAGTATAAAAACCCTATTGTGTGTGTCTTAGTAATGATGATGTCAATATTGCCAATTTGTTCTAGATACTGTCCTCTGACACCAGCTCTTCTTTTCCTGGATATGATGTAAAGAAGTAGATGAAAGTTTTAAGTTTGGGTTGGGTTTTTATGTTCTAAAATAAATGACCAGGAATTGGGAAGCCAGGAACACAAAGCCCGCCTATAAATACTACAAGTCACTCCTTCTGTAACCTTAGCCCCAAATAATTTAATGTCCACTTTTTTCCCTTGAGAGTTTAATATTTCATGTAAAAGAGCAGAATATGTGCTTTGTTTTGGGGAATTGTTAGTTTATTTTTTCTTCTTAGCTATCATGAAAAAGGAAGAAAGAAGGAAACAATTCATTTTTGTCAAAGCAAGATAGTGACTCATTAACCCAAATAAGCTTAAAATAGTCACTGTTATGTCCTGAAAATTTGTTTGTCTTAAGTATTATTTAAAGAGATTGCTAGTACTATAACAACAAAAGACTTATATAGAGTACTGGCTTATTGCCTTTTTTTCCTCCTCTAAGCAATGCAGAGGAGATTTCTATATTAATTTATATTGGGAATTAGGTTTGTTTCTTAGGGGGAAAAGGATCATTTGGAAGTTTGATAGTTCTAATTAGGAAAGGCTTTCTGTTTTTAGGAAAGCATGCAGTGTGGCATATATTAATAGTTACATTTTAATAGAAAGGGGAACATTAGGAGAGCTAAGATGTTATCTTGGATATAAAGTAATATTTTAGTCTCTTGACCAGGGTAATATGATTGGTTTGTAGACATAGGTTTTAATGGGAGAGGTTGAAGGAGGATGTGAAAAAAAAAAAAGGAAGAGTTTGTAAAATTAAAATTCTTATAAATTTCACAGGATGCTTTAAGTTCTTACCACAGTTCTGAAACAAATATGTCAAGTTTCATAATTTATGATGACCAGTTATATTTTTAAAAAATGATTAAAATAATTTTAACTTGAATTTATTAAATGGTATAGTCCCTTGATAAAATTCTGTTTTTAGGGCCTTGGGATTTGGTTGGAATAATTTTGTGAAAAGCTTCTTGTATTGGAAACCAAGGGATACCTATGTTCCAGACAGAGCCCAACTTGTTTAACCTTGGGTGCTTCACTTGACTTCCATGGACCTTTTTTCATATGATAAATGATTGGAAATATAAATAATTTAGTGTCTTAAATGCCATTTACATTTTTACTGTTTTTGTCCTTGGGGAATGTTATTAAAACCAGTAATGAAGTTTAAGTATATATATTCAAAATACTGTATTTGTTGTTTTCCTTGAAGAGTTTTCATTTAGCCAAATGGATTGATTTAAAGTTTTTGACCACAGCTGCTACAGAAATGTGTGCATAGCTACTGTTTTGGTAAACACAGACTAGTAACCAGATGGTAGTAATACTTTAAAAAGTTGGACTATATGGGCTGGGAACCATCCAACTGGAATTTTAAGTGTTTTGCCTAGGTACATTGGATTTAGTGCACACTAAATGAGTTTAAGTATGTTTTATTACTGAAGTGGCTAGAAGGAACAAATAGAGTATTATGTGGAATACAAATAATGCTTATTAAGCTTATAGTCGATTCCTTCTGATAGATGTTCCAAATTGCTGTCAGACGATATTTACTTACTCATAAACAGATGTGCTTTTGCTTTAACAGGATAACTATTGCAAACTTAGTTATGCAAATTTTAAACAACTGTTAAGGATTACATTATAAAATCATTGTTGATTAAATAAACTGATTTATTATATTTTGTAAGGTTGTTGGTTTGGTGGTTATTTTCAGTGACAAAGAACTTAATTTTGTGTTTTGAAATGCTGATTAAAGATGGGATATCATCAGTTAAAATTTTTTTTCTGGTCTGCAGTTCGGCATGTGTATATAAGATGAGCAGTTGATTATTATATTAAAAAATTTTAGTCACTTTATCAACAAATAAGGTGTTAGTGCCAATTTGAACATCAGCTGACCTGTGTTTTACATAAACAAGTAGTAGTAGCAGTCTTGTTTTATCTTAAAATATACAGGTTGGTAGTATTGGAGAATATTTCCTCCAGTTTTAGTTTTTTTTTCTCCTACATATATGTATGGTATTGTTATGGTTACTTAAGATCTTTGCTAGGTAGGTGTTATACTATTTATTGAATATATAAAGTTTCTGTAATTTCAGATTCGGATATTAGACTGTGAGCTAACTAGTTCACAGAAGGCCTGGTCACTGCCAACTTTATTTTGGTCTTGTGATAGGTTCTGTCGACTTCAGTGGGTTTGTATTTGATAGTTCCCACTATTTCTAGCATTTATGTGTGCTTGTATTCACAACAAATATTTGCTAAATCATCATCTTTAGGTATTAGGCATTGTGCTTTAGGCATTGTGCTAGAACAGATAGGTAACACTGGTTCTCTGGAGCATGCTTGAGAGCTGGTAAAAGATAGTGTGTGGGGTGGCTAGTCACGTACACACACCTGCAAATTTGTTTTCTTGGAGTATTGGAATCTAAACTTATGCATCTGAGAGAAAAATAGATAATCCTTTAAAGTTTATTACCACTTTTTAGGTTTCATGATTTGGACTTGTGAGTAAAGGCTAAATTATAATGCCTGTCATTTACTATGGGCACCTCACACAGCCACTGTATCTACATCACACTCGCAAGCTTACATCTAGCATCCAACTACATATAAAAGTGAAATCCACTAGTCACCTTTGGTTACTAAAAGGAGTATTCACCAACAAATGTGAATGATTTATAAAGCTAGAAAGTCTTTATTAGTCTAAGCAAGTCATTAATCACAGCAGTACTAATGGTGTAAAGCAGTCCAGATTATCGTGCCAGTGTGATACTTGTAGTTCTGCTGACACATGCATTAGTTCATTATTGTGCATCTAGCAACACTTAGGTTTGATTAGTATAATACTGTCATTCACTGTGGTTCTTAAATATTAAACATTCTAAGCTTCCTGCTGAGTATGAAGGTTAATGAACAAAAGCAATTGTAATTTATGGTATGAGAAATGTATAGCTTCAAGTTTTCCCCCACCCCAACCCCATTCAGAGGTTTATTCAGTAACATGCATCACCACAATTTACAAAGTTGTGTCTTTAACACAGAATTAATTGCTGATGAGAGAGAGACATGCTAGAAATACGACTTTTAACTAAGTGTACAGATAGTCCCAAAGAACAATTCTAATATTCTAGGTTTACCAATAGCTGTTAATAATTTAACACTCCCTCACCCCAACCTCACAGCCTGCATATAAAACTGCATCAAGGAGTCAGCACCTAGGAGATGAAGTAAATTATTGGTAATTGCCAGCCTTATCATATTTGGTTACCTTACTCTGATTCATTTTCTTTTTTTTTTTTTTTGACAAGAAACTTATATTTTGTTACCTTACTCTGATTCATGATTTTTTTTTGTTTTGTTTTTTGTCGTCAGTATTCTGTATGCTGTTCATCTGCACCCTGTGTTATAGACAACAGTAGGGAAGAGACCTAATAAAAAGTCCCACATTTTTCAGAGAATAATTTAGAATAATGCTATTGAAGAGTATCTAATATCAGAACAAACAGGCAATGAACAGCATATAATTCTACACATTATTCAGAGACATTAAATATACATATTAGTAAGGTAGCGGATGCTTTAGTTCAGAAATTGACATGTTAAGTAGTAGTCTGTCTCTGCAGGGCTCCACTCCAGCCAGCGCTCCTTCGCATGTAATGAATAGCTAATTTCAGTCCTATGGTCCATAGGAGACTTGACTGGGGAACTGGGAGGAGAAAAGCATTGCAGCTCTGAGAACAGCAGGATGTGCTGAGATGTGCTTTTTAATGGAGAAACATTTTAGAACTCTTGGGGGTAAATTCATAAAGAGGGTTGTGCATGTGTTTTTGTGTTTAAATTAAGGAATTATTAATATAGTTAGGCAACCAGGAGTCTGGCAGCTGTACTGCAAAAGAGGAAAACCAGAATCTGGCTACGAACTAAGCTCAACAGTAACTTGCACTTTTGATAAAACTATCTATGTCCAGTGGAGCCATTTATTATAAAATAGGCATTTAAGAACTTATTTTAACTCATTGAAATATGGAGCTGACTTTTAAAGCTAGTCTTTGCATGCATACAGAAAAAGGGAAGTGACTTTTATTCCTCTGCCTTATGGAGACTTCTTTGTCATTTGAGACTTTCTTCTGTTCATAATTTTTCCATCCATCTATCCTGTCAGTATTTGTTGAGCATCTGCTGTGCACCGTGATGTTCTGGGAGCCCCGAAATGAATAAAATCAGTCTTTACCCTCAAACGGTTTATAGTCTGGTGGAAAGACAGACTTATAAATGCTGTAACTAAAATAAGAATAAGGATTTTATATATGGAGGCTAGAGTTTTGAAGCTAAAAGTCTGCTTTTTTTAAACTGTGAAGTATAAAATACATATTGAACAGTGTATAAAACATATGCCTACAGTTGAACAGAGTGTTAAGGAATTCTACTTTATGTATTCTTTGTGCTTGCTTCTTTTATTCAACATTATGTAATTCCTTTGTGTGATTGTAGTGTTCTCATTGCTGTGTACTAAACTGTTTTGTATCTGTACCATACTTTGTTTAGTCTTTCTTTTGTTGGTGGACATTTGGATTGCTTCCGGTTTGGGGATATTATTAACAATAATATTAAGAGTGTTCTTGATTATGCATCTTGGTACATATGCTCATGTACTTCTTTAGTTTATATTTGCCTAACAGTGAACAACAGACTGGTTCCAAATAGGTCAAGGCTGTACATTGTCACCCTGCTTATTTAACTTATATGCAGAGAACATCATGAGAAACTCTGGGCTGGAGGAAGCACAAGCCAGAATCAAGATTGCCAGGAGAAATATCGATAACCTCAGATATGCAAATGGCACCACCCTTATGGCAGAAAGTGAAGAAGAACTAAAGAGCCTCTTGATGAAAGTGAAAGAAGAGAGTGAAAAAGTTGGCTTAAAGCTCAACATTCAGAAAACTAAGATCATGGCATCCGGTTCTGTCACTTCATGGCAAATAGATGGGGAAACAGTGGCTGACTTTATTTTTCTGGGCTCCAAAATCACTGCAGATGGTGATTGCAGCCATGAAATTAAAAGACGCTTACTCCTTGGAAGGAACGTTACGACCAACCTAGATAGCGTATTCAAAAGCAGAGACATTACTTTGCCAACAAAGGTCTGTCTAGTCAAGGCTATGGTTTTTCCAGTGGTCATGTATGGATGTGAAAGTTGAACTATAAAGAAAGCTGAGCACAGAAGAATTGATGCTTTTGAACTGTGGTGTTGGAGAAGACTCTTGAGAGTCCCTTGGACTGCAAGGAGATCCAACCAGTCCATCCTAAAGGAGATTAGTCCTGGGTGTTCATTTGGAGGGACTGATGTTGAAGCTGAAACTCCAATACTTTGGCCACCTGATGAGAAGAGCTGACTCATTTGAAAAGACCTTGATGCTGGGAAAGATTGAGGGCAGGAAGAGAAGGGGACGACAGAGGATGAGATGGTTGGATGACATCACCGACACAATGGACATGGGTTTAGGTGAACTCTGGGAGTTGGTGATGGACAGGGAGGCCTGGCGTGCTGCGGTTCATGGGGTCGCAAAGAGTTGGACACGACTGAGTGAACTGAACTGAACTTAACAGTGAAATTGTTGGGTCATAGAGTATATGTAGCTTCAGATTTACTAGATAAGGCTAAACTGTTATTTCTAAATGATTTGCTCCAATGTATAAAGACTTGAAGGATTTTTGGCATTGTTGATTTTTAAAAAGTCAAATATTACAGGATTTGGTTTTCTCATGGAAATGTGGTGAGGATAGTTATATGTAGCTAACATGTAGTTCAGAAGACCTTTCAGTCTAACCTGAATTGCAGGAATATGCTTGAAATGCCAAATCATGACTTAGTATTTACTCTGGTAACTGGAAAAGTCTTGAATGAATTGGGGAACATGGGGAAAATCTTAGAGACTATAAAGCATGCCACTGTTTTGATTAATGCTAGGAAGAAAAGGGGTGGTGGAAGCTAGATATATATTAATGGTAAGAGAAGTTTAGTGACTTTAAAATTTGAGCTCACATTTTAAAGTGTAATTCTATTTTAATCTCTTCTCTTGGGAAAGAAGAAAGATGACTGATTTGGTAGGGTAATTTTTGAAAAATTGACAATTCTTTGGCATGAGGCCCAGATTTCTTTTCAGATTTTGTGTGAAATAGGAAAATGGCAGTTTTTTAGGTGCCATTGGTTGTGGGGGCAAGGGATGTGGGTAGGGAGAAAGCAGTAATTTTTGACCTAGCAGGAGAGCAGATAACCGGGAGTAGTGGATATTTCACATAATCAATCTCTCTTATCTTCCCAGACAGGAGAAAGAATGTCATGAATATTAGAACAATTAGCAAAGCATTGCTTTAGAGATAGGGAACATACAGGTTACTTTTTCTTAGCCTCCAAATCCATAAGAAATAGGAAGGCTTTTTAAAAACTGCTTTTTAAAATATCTTTTCCCCATAGGCTTCTCTGAGAACCGAATTTACAGAGTGCTTAGAGCTTGCTTTTGCCATCTAGTGCAGCAAAACATGTTGGAGCATGAGTGATTGGGATGTTCAGACCCCAAGCTACATTGAGTGAATGGGAAATTTTCTGTTGTATTCAGTTCAGTGACTCTCTAATGCATGCCAGCCATGTGCCTGGTCCTGGTAGGTACTGAGGACACAAAGATGAATAAAGCAGCTTACACTCCACAAAGACAGACGGGCATATAAACAATCCAGCTTAGTGTTACATGTGATAAGGGGCTCTAATAACAATCTGCAGAAAGTGCTTTAGTGCACAGAAGCGATGACAGACACTTCTGTGCGTGTACGATGAGCTGTGAGGTTCTAGGTAGTGGTGGCCTTTCACTGCGGGGATGAATGGATTTGAAATAGGTCATACAGGTGACTGGGATTTCTAGAGAGAGAAGAGGCATGTTTCACAGAGGAAATCACGTGAGCTAAAGGGTTTATGTCATTAATTTAGATTATGGGTACTCTACATGAGATTATATTATATATATAAAAGTTAAAATTTTGTGGCAGTTTAGTCTGTGATCCCAAATTTGAAATTGTTTGCTTTTCCTGTTTTGTTTTTTTGATCACTAAAATTGACATACTCCTAATATTTTTTTCCTTTCAGTCAGACTTTAGTAATTAGGCAGAGTTACCTTGAAAACACTTCCTGGATGTAAGATAGTTTCATGGATAGACTAGTCAGTTCATCTTTCATCGTCCAGAGCTACTTATTAAATGCTTAAATGCAAGTCATCTGTGTTCAGGAGAATATAAGAAAAACTAGTATAGGTGTGCTCAGTCGCTGAGTCGTGTCCAACTCTTTGTGACCCTATGGACTGTAGCCCACCAGGCTCCTGTGTCCCTGGGATTTTCCAGGCAAGAATGCTGGAGTGGGTTGCCATTTCCTTCTGCAGGAGGTCTTCCTGACCCAGGAATCAAACCCGTGTCTCCTGCATTGCAGGCTGATTATTTACCACTGAGCCACCTGGAAAGCCCAAATAAAGAGAAAAGCTTAGTCCTTGCTTAAACTCAGTCCTTGCTTTATAGTGTGGTGATTTCCAACCCTGCCCCATATGTTTCATATACTTGTAAAAAAGAAAAATTAATCCATACAATGAATATTCCTTTCAGAAAGGAATAAAAATAGTGGTGGTCATAACCTTAAAATTGTCTAGTTTTCCTCCCACATTTTATATGTGGGGAACTAAGGCCTAATTGGGTAAATGACTCATCTGGGAATGTACAACACAGCCCGTCCATATCCTGGGGCTCAGTGAGGACATTGGGATACGTTAGGATAAGGTTCTCTTGACTGCCTCGGCCCGGGCTTTTTCATAGTTTCTGTCTGCCAGGATTTGAATATATGTCACACATCAGTCTTCTCATATTTACTGCGGGTATGGTTTAAAAGTTTATCTGATTAAGCTAGATTGGAGGCACCATGGTATGGCAGAGTCAGATGAATCGCCACTTAGCACATCAACTTTGTGTGTATCATCAACATCAACTCTTAGTTTCCTTTTCTTTATCTATAACAAGGGCAGAGATAATATGTATTTTACTGAGTTGTGAAACTTTTAAATATAAAAGTTTCTAATCGTGCTTGGCTATTAATTGCTACCAGTGTTTGTGTGTGTGTGTGATCATATAAGATCATAGAAATTACTTTTCGAAGTATAGTATTCTGAAGGGGGAAGGGCAGGATGGGGTTGGGGATTCAGTTCAGTTCAGTTGCTCAGTCGTGTCCAATTCTTTGTGACCCCATGGACTGCAGCACGCCAGGCCTCCCTGTCCATCATCCAACTCCTGGAACCTACACAAACTCATGTTCATTGAGTTTGGTGATGCCATTCAACCATCTCATCCTCTATCGTCCCCCTCTCCTCCCATCTTCAATCTTTCCCAGCATCAGGGTCTTTTCAAATGAGTCAGTTGTTTGCATCAGGTGGCCAAAGTATTCAGCTTCAACATCAGTCCTTCCAGTGAACACCCAGGACTGATCTTTAGGATGGACTGGTTGAGGATTAAGAAGTACAAACTATGGATGACTATACTTGTATAAAATTGTAAATCAACTATACTTCAGTAGAAAACCCACATGATAGTATCATGTTCTTTACAAATGAACATAGGCCTGTTAAATTAGTTTCCTTAGAATATATAGTTAGGTAAAACTGAATCACTTTACTGTCCACCTGAAACTAACACAACATTGTAAATTAATTAGCTTCAATAAAAGGTTAAAAAATAAATTAGTTTTCTTCCTCATTCACTGTTTCATTCTCTGCTCCATAACTAGTTTGTTTAATGGTAATATGACTTCATTAAAGTGATTACAGAACTTAGCGTTTATTTTAGTAAATTCCATGATTCTCTAGTAAATGAGATAGTATATGTGAACAAACAAAAAACAAAAAGCTTCTGTTTGGGGGAGGAGAGATGGTAGAGGTGTTGGTAGGCACTGTGAAATTGTGTTCATGGAATGTCTCACAGAGTCCCCCTGGCTCCGATCTGATGCCCTTGGAGACAGTAAACAGAACAGCAACACTGAACCAGGAAGTGCATGAGAGTGTGGTGAGCAGGTCTGTCGTGTGGAAGTAAAACATAAGTGTGTTTGGAAATAGAGAAAGAATAAGGCCATATGTAGTTGGAAGTGGAAGTGGACCGAGACTGACCTTGACTCGATATTTTCAAGAAGTCTGAGAAAACCACCGTGCCAGGAGGAACAGAGAGTAACAGGTGTAGTTTGGGGCTTCCTGCTGGCCAAGCCTGGATACGGTGAGAGTCGTGGGTTTGATCCCTGGGTCAGGAAGATCCCCTGGAGGAGGGCATGGTTATTTACTTGAAATGCCACCTACTAGGGGAATATGTTGGGAAGCCTCATAAAATGGCAACACTGTCACCCTGGCAGTCTTTGTGGAGAAGGAAATGGCAACCCCCTCCAGTATTCTTGCCTGGAGAATTCCATGGACAGAGGAGCCTGGTGGGTAGTCTTTGTAATCAGAACATCTTTATTCCCCTTTTGAATCTGTAAAATTTCTCTTTAGCATTTATATCTAAGAATGTTGTTTTATAAAGTCTTAGCTCCATCCTAATATTATAGTAGATCATTAAATTAGAAAACGGACAGCACCAATACCTATATTGGTATTAGGCCCACTGTTGCGTTTCAGTCACATTGGTTTCTCATTTTGGTTCACCCAAGATGATTTTTAATTTATTTTTAATCCTCTAGAAGTTTAACATTTACTTTCTTGTTCGATTGTTTTTAGCAGCCTAGGTTTGAGTAAGTCCGTTTATACCATCCCATAACCCTCCTCTCGTTAAATTATGCCCGTCCTCACTCCAGAGTCCTTAGCAGTTTGGCTTATAGAAGTACAGCAGTGGCAGTAGTTTTCATGAGAGTGTGTTGTCATAACCCCAAGAGTCTCATTCCCAACATAGCTGGGATGGATGGTGATGCGGGCTGTACAAACCTTGTGGGGGACCCACTCCATCCTTCTCATGCTCTTCTCTCTGTCAGTGTGCACGTTTTAGGACAGTAACAGTTGTGAAGCAGGTGGGAAGGCAGTCAGTGAAACGCCTGTCCCCTGATTGATGTCCAGGTGTGATTCAGGCAGTAACTAAAAAAGAAGGTTGACTGGAAATATAAATAATTAGTCACCTCACTGCCAGCTTAACCAGCCCAGAGTTGGGCTGGGGTGCCGAGCAGTTTGGACTAATTCTGCTAAGGGCTTCAATGAAATGAAAGACCAGCTTATTTTTTAGAAACATTTTGTGTTCCAAATTAATAAACTCCTATTGCTTCCTAGAAATTCTGAACCTAGTAGCAACTCAGAAGCCTCCTGTCTTCTAACATCCTTAACCACTTCTTTCTCTCCCTTCTTTCTTTCTGCTTCTCTCTTCTCTATTTACTCACCTTTTCCCTCCAGACAATCTGGTAGCAGCAGAAAGGTGAGGGGGAAATTGTGATTTGTTCAAATTCTTCTTTGCCCCAAGTGTGAAATGGTTATTGCTGAAAGCAGTGAAAATGGATGGCTATAGTTTGATTTTAATCCATCAGCCCACCCATTCTTCTGGGAAGAGGATGAGGTGGGACAAAATGGAAACATATCCCCAAGACTCATATACTCTTGTTTTAAGTGACTCATTTGTGTGATTAAAAAAAATAATTGACAAATTAAATAAGGGCCGCTAAAAAGTATGCACTCTACTGAATTGCCACATTAGCACATATCCTTTCAGCTTGGTTTAGTTCAGTCACTCAGTTGTGTCCGACTCTTTGTGACCCCTTGGACTGCAGCATGCCAGGCCTCCCTGCCCATCACCAACTCCCAGAGTTTACTCAAACTCATGTTCATTGAGTCGGTGATGCCATCCAGTCCCTTCTCCTCCCACCTTCAATCTTTCCCAGCATCAGGGTCTTTTCAGATAAGTCAGCTCTCCGCATCAGGTGTCCAAAGTAGTGGAGTTTCAACTTCAACGTCAGTCCTTCCAATGAACACCCAGTACTGCTCTCGTTTAGAATGGACTGGTTGGATCTCCTTGCAGTCCAAGGGACTCTCAAGAGTCTTCTCCAACACCACAGTTCAAAAGCATCAGTTCTTTGGTGCTCAGCTTTCTTTATAGTCTAACTCTCACATCCATTCATGACCACTGGAAAAACCATAACCTTGACTAGGTGGACCTTTGTTGGCAAAGTAATGTCTCTACTTTTTAATATGCTGTCTAGGTTGGTCATAACTTTCCTTCCAAGGAGTGAGCGTCTTTTAATTTCATGGCTGCAGTCACCATCTGCAGTATGGAGCCCCTAAAAATAAAAATTATGCCAGTGTTTCCACTGTTGCCCCATCTATTTGCCATCAAGTGATGGGACTGGATGCCATGATCTTAGTTTTCTGAATGTTGAGCTTTAAGCCAACTTTTTCACTCTCCTCTTTGACTTTCATCAAGAGGCTCTTTAGTTCCTCTTCACTTTTTGCCATAAGGGTGGTGTCATCTGCATATCTGAGGTTATTGATATTTCTCCTGGCAATGTTGATTCCAGCTTGTGCTTTAACATATCCTTTAAGTGGGTTAATAAATCCCTCTGACAAATATAGGTTACTGTTGAAGATTTTTTTTTCACTTTTTGGTGCCGAAACGGTTATACTTCTGTGAACTATGAATGCTTGATCTGCACGATCAGTTTATTATTGTTGTTACTAGATACTTACAGGACTCCAAAGTAGTAAATAGTAAACAAAGAAAATACTGCCTTTACCCATGAACTAAGCAAATGATTCATGAAGGTGAAGCTTGGAGCTTGGAAAAAGCCTGCACTTGAGGGAGAAATAAAGAAGAGCAGTGAGGAGGAACCTCAGGAACATTTGCCATTGGTCATTTTGGGAACACTTAAATAGTCAAGTTTCTTTTTTAGGGCTATCTGTAGTTTTACTTTGTTCAATTGAGGGTTATTTATCTAAAGATAATGTGGTTCCAAGAAGTCTGTTTCCAGGGACTATAGTTTGAAGCTCCTGTTACCTTAAAAAGTATGTCCTGATTCCTGAAGACTGACTGACTGGCTAGTGTGGTTGTTGTCATTGTGATCCATGAAGACTGCTTTAATTCAGGAGTGATTTATCCTGAGTGTTAACTGCTTACCACTGCACAGAAGAGGCAGTAGTTCGAGTTTTGGCCTTTGTTCAGCTGGGGAAACTTAAGCTACCTTAGTCCTTTCAAAAAGCCTGACTAGGAATCTGGCATCATGGCAGGAATGTTTTAGTTAGATTCAGGAAATCAAGGTACAAATGTCAGAGTAATTTAGATGGACAGAGTAACTAGGTTGTTATTTTTTTTTAATTCAAATTGTGCTTTGAGTGATAATCCTATTAAATACATTATTTAAAGTTTTTTATTCCTATATCAGGAGACCTGTAGGAAGTAGTGAAATTTCCTATAATTTGTTTTTATTTTAATTTCTCCAGTGATCTTAATTTTTCAACTTTATAGTTTTTCAAAAGCAAAATTTCACATTGCAATAAAATCCTCCTATGAAAGGAAACGCAGTTTTTCAGCTTTACATTGGTTACTTTTATACTATCTGGGTGTTTGGGAATTTTTGTTTTCTGTCTTTGAAATCAAAACTTGACTGGAAAGTAGTGTTAGGTAAAAGATTATTTTCATGTGGAATCAAGTAGTTCTTATTGAATAAAGATATAGTAAACTTAGAATTAACTTACATTTAAAAAATCCATTAATAACAACCAAAGTAAGCTCCTTATAAGTATACTTTTGATGTCTTATAGCTCAGTCTTGTCATAATGATGGATTTTGGCCAGTTTCCTCCCTTGAGAGCACTATATTTAGATGGGGGTATTGCGCTTAGGGCCACTTTAGTGTTCTGTATTTAGAATAGACCTGCTGTTTTTATTATTATGTACCACAGATATGATTCACAGAGTTAAATCTAGTACCTTTATCTTGATTTTTTATACTGTATTTTATACCCAAATGTGATAACTAATCTACGTCAGTCTAGGAATCTTTTTTAAAAAAAAAACTTATTATTTAACTCCAAATTTATTTTGAAGGCCTTTAATAATTTGTAGGTTTTAAAAAATGAGATGCATAAAGTACTTCAAAATCTGAAGACATTTTAATCAGAGTACTGAGTTAACTTAGATCTTGCCTTAAGGATGACAAGTGTTGAGAGTTATATAATAACAGTTCAAGTGATTTCTCCTTGTTATCTTCCCAGCATACAAAGGTTTCTTGTTTGTTAAAGGAAAATACTTTATCCCACGATGGCAGAAGAAGAAGGTTCTTTCCTTTTAAACGGAAGGAGGTAGACATCCCAGAGTAACATTGGACTTCATTAGCTAAACTTGCTTTATTTTACATTGTAGTCCCTGAAAGAGTGACATACTTTCTCAGTGTTTTTAAAAATGGCTGTTTTTTACATTAAAAAAAATACGAAGTTTGGAATTTTATAGAAATTGAAAAGATTTCAGCACCTAATAAATTGTGTTCAATTGGCAGGACATGGTATCTGTTAAAAGGTAAACTTCCTCCTCACACTTTTTATAAATTAAGTATATAGTAGATATAAAAGAATACTTACCATACATTTGTGAGTTGCAAAGCAAAAAATACAAGGTATAACTTGCTTTTTTCAGTGTTGTATTTGAGATTCATTAAAACAGATGTGATAGGACTTCCTTGATGGTCCAGTGGTTAAGACTCTGCACTTTTAACGCAGAGGACTCAAGTTTGACTCCTGGTCAGGGAATTAAGATCCCACATGCTGTTCAGCATAGCCAAAACAAAAAAACAAAACCACACAAAACCCCCCAAAACAGATGTGATTACAGTTTCAAGATTTGTGTGGAACCACAAAAAACCAAATAGCCAGGACTTCCCTGGTGGTACAGTGGTTAAGAATCTGCCTGCCACAGGGGACATGGGTTTGGTCCCTGGTTCAGGAAGATTCCGCATGCTGTGGGGCAGTTAAGCCCACGTGCCACAACTGCCAAAGACTGCAGGCCCTAGAGCCCATGCTGTGCAATAAGAGAGGCCACCGCAGCGAGAATCCTGTGCACCTCAACTACAGAGTAGCCCCTGCTTGCCACAACTAGAGAAAGGTTAGGCATAGCAAAACAAAGACCCACCACAGTAAAAAATTAAAAGAAAAAAAAAATCGCCAAAGCAATCTTGAGAAATAAAAAACTGTAGCTATCATGGTCCCTGGTTTTTAACTATATTACAAAGCTATAGTAATCAATGCAGTATGATACTGGCACAAGAATAGACAGACAGATCAATGGAACAGCATGGAGAGCCCAGAAATAAATCCATGTATGTATGGTCAGTTAACTTATGACAAAGGAATCAAGAATATGTAATGAGGAAAGAACGTCTCTGTAATAATTGGTGTTAGAAAAACTGGACAGCTGCATGTGAAAGAATGAAAGTGGACCATTCATTCATGCATTCATGTCGTTAGTTCCTTGACATCAGTCTTGGCAATGGTTTGTTTTTTGGATCTGACTCTAAAAGCAACAGCAAGAAAAGCAAAAGTAAACAAGTAAGACAGCATTAACTGAAAAGCTGCATAGCAAAGACATTATCAGCAAAATGAAAAAGCAAGCTACTGAATGGGAGAGAATATTTGCAGATCACATTGCTGATAGGGATTAGTGTGCACAATATAGGAAGAACTCATTCATCTCAATAGCAAAAAACAAGTAAACCAATTTAAAAACGATGAGCAGAAACATGTATGGCTGAGTTACTTTACTGTCCATCTGAAACTACTACATTGTTAATTGGCTGTACTTCATTATAAAATAAAAAGTTGAATGAAAAGGAGGCAGAAAATCTGAATAGAAATTTTTTCAGATAAGACATATAGATGACCAACAGGCACATGAAAAGATGCTCAGTGTCATTAGGGAAATGTAAATCAGAACCACAGTGCCTCCTCACACCTCATATAGTAGTTATCAAAAAGACAAGAAATAACAAATGTTTGTAAGGATGTGGAGAAATGGAGACCTTTATGCATTGTTGATGGGAATTGCTGCAGCAACTATGGAAAAAAGTGTGGAGATTCATCAAAAAATTAAAAATAGAACTGCCATATGGTTCAGCAAGTCCATTTCTGGATATTTATCCAAATAAAATGAAAACACTAACTTTAAAAGACTTGCATACTCCTATGTTCTTTGCAGCATTGTCTACAACAGTCAGGATATGGAAATGACCTAAGTGTCCATCAATGGATGAATGGATTAAGAAAACGTGGTATATAACAGAATGTTATTCAGCCACAAAATAGAATGAAATCTTTTCATTTGCACCAACATGATGGACCTTGAAGGCATTTATGCTAAGTGAAGTAAGTCAGAGAAAGACAAATAGTATATGATCTCACTTGTATGTGGTAAATAAACCAAAAACCAAGGTCATAGATACAGACAACAGATTGGTGTTTGCTGAAATAGTGATTAAAAACTACAAACTTCTAAAAATAAACTAGTCATTGGGATGTAGTATACAGCATGATAACTGTGGTTAGTAATGCTGTATTGCACATTTGAGAGTTGCTGGGAGAGTGGATGTTAAGATTTCTCATCACAAGAAAGAAAATTGGAACTATGTATGGTGATACATGTTATGAAGTAGACTTGCGGTGATCATTTCTCAGTGTATACAAGTAGGGAATAATCACGTTGTACACTGAAACTGATGCAATTTTATGTGTCACTTATACATCAGAAAAGAAAAAGAAACCAAATATGATGGCTTTTCACAGCTCTAAGTGTTTTACCATATGAATATGTCACAACTTAACGTCTGCTGCTGATAGATATTTGGGTTACCCGTTTTATATTACAAAGCTGCTGAATTCTTATGAAGTTGAATTATTTTTTATGTCTGCCGGTACGTACATGCAAGTATTTCTCCAAAATCCTCCTATACTTCCTTTTGCTATGAAATATCCTCTTAATCTTTATTTTTTATTTTATTTTTTAATATAAATTTATTTATTTTAATTGGAGGCTAATTACTTTACAATATTGTATTGGTTTTGCCATACATTGACATGAATCTGCCACAGGTGTACCTGTGTTCCCCATCCTCAACCCCTCTCCCCCTCTTAATCTTTAAATTGGAACTTTAGAAATTTACCTTAAAGCAGCTGAAAGGATCTTTGTGGTTTAGGTATTTATGATCTGTTTGCTAAGATCTAAGTAACCATACTAAGTAACCATGTGCTGTGCTTAGTTGCTCAGTCATGTCTGACTTTTGTGATCCCATGGACTGCTGCCCGCCAGGCTCCTCTGTCCGAGGGATTCTCCAGGCAAGAACACTAGACTGGGTTGCCATGCCCTCCTCCAGGCAATCTTCCCAACCCAGGGATCGAACCCAGGTCTTCTGCATTGCAGGCGGATTCTTTATCATCTGAGCCACCAGGGAAGCCCTAAGTAACCATACCATATTCTTTTTTAAACAACTTTTTATTTTGAAATAATTTCAGATTTACAGAAGAGTTGAAAGATGTACGGAATTTTCATCAACCCTTGACACAGCCTCCCCTAATGTTAACATGTTACACAACCTTGGTACTTTTATCAGAACTAAAGAAATTAGCCATTGGTGCAGTACTATTAGCTGCAGGCTTTATTCAGATTTCCCTAGTGTTTCTCCTACTGTCCTTTTTGAGCATCCAATCCAGGATACTCTATTGTATTTAGTCATTATGTTTCCTAGCTCTTCTAATTTGTGACAGTGTAGTGGTGTTTATCTCTTATGACCTTGACACTTTTGAAGAATACTGGGCAGGTATTTTTGTAGTGTGTGTGTGTTAGGTGCTCAGTCATGGTTGCCCCTCTGCGACCCCATGGACTGTAGCCAACCAGGCTCCTCCGTCCATGGGATTTTCCAGGCAAGAGTATTGGAGTGGGTTGCCATTGCCTTCTCCGATAAGCAACCTAGACATCATATTAAAAAGCAGAGACATTACTTTGTCAACAAAGGTCCGTCTAGTCAAGGCTATGGTTTTTCCAGCAGTCATGTATGGATGTGAGAGTTGGACTATAAAGAAAGCTGAGCGTGGAAGAATTGATGCTTTTGAATTGTGGTGGAGATTCACAATTCACAGGAGGAGAAGGGGATGATATAGGATGAGATGGTTGGATAACATCACCAACTCAATGGACATGAGTTTGGATAAACTCTGGGAGTTGGTGATGGACAGGGAGGCCTGGCATGCTGTGGTTCATGGCATCACAAAGAGTCGGACGCAACTGAGCAACTGAACTGAACTTCTCATGATTAGATTGAGGTTGTGCATTATTTTGCTCGAATATCACAGAAGCAGTAATGTTCAGCATTCTCATTGCATCACTTCAGAGGGTACCTTAATATCAACTTGACTTACTATTGGTTATGCTAACCATGTTCACCTGCTTAAGTGACAGATTTCTATAAAACTTTTACTTTTCATTAGATAGGGGTTGCTAAAGTCCAGTCCACACTCAAGGGGAGGAGAATTAAGCTCCATCTACTGGAATGATGAGCATCAAAGACTTTACGTTACATATCTAGAGGGGAAATTCTTTGAGGCTGTGCAAATATTCTGTTTCTCTTTAAAGCTTTGCCTGCTAATTTTATCATTCATCAGTGTATCTTGGCCTGCAGCAGATATTACTGTGGTGTTCTAATGATTTTCATTTTTCTCATCCTCTCTACATTTTTTAATTGAAATTCTTCTGTAAGGAAAATGTGTCCCTTCTCCATTTATTTGTTTATTCATTCAATAGTTTGTATCCATATGGACTCACATGTTTATTTTGTTCTTGAGTTATAATCCAGTACTAATGTTATTTTGCTGCTCAAATAGTTGCATCCTGGCCAAGGGGACTCTTCAGGATGGGACAGTTCCCTCTATTTTTTTTGAAAGCACTTTCTTTCTGGCATCAGTATTTTCTTCATCTCAGCCCTAGAATCAGCCATTTTTCCAAGAAGCTTTGGTTTCTCTTATTGGAGAATGGTATTTAGAAAGGAAGACCTGGGCACATCTTATTTTTTAAAATAATGTTCTTCTTGAGAAAACATAGAGCCTTCTTATGTTAGACTTCTTACATTAGGTGTGTTTATGCTAAAAGTATTTTTTTTTATGGCTGAAAGAAAACGGAGATACATATGGTGACAGGTAGAAAAGTTAACTCTTGTTAATATTGGTTATCTAATCAGTAGCGATTAATCAAATATGTTACCACATCACATGTTTCTAGTTAGACTTTACCTTTTCAAGTTCAGGCCACAAAACTTGAAAAGTTTATTTTTCTCTAATTATTACTTTCTGCTTGGGATATAATTGAGAACAGTAAGTCAAAAGAACCACTGAAACTGCCAAGCTAAATCCACCAATATCTACCCCAAGTCAGTAAAGGAAAACCTCAGACCTGTGCTTAGATCTCATTTAGTCTTATTTTTATACAGCTCTAAAAATGATGGTTGTCTAGTTTCCAAAGTCCTAAAAGATGTAAGCCAACATTTTAGAATAACTAGAGGGGATCCAGCTATTATTAAGCAAAATGTCAGCTTGAAAAGGAGGCATTTGACTTCTGCAAGAAAGGAGAGGGAAAAAGAACAGACTGATACTTGACCATGAGAGCAGTGCAGGAGCTCTTCAGCTAAAAGACCTGGCTGAGTAATGCTGTTGATAGCATTGCTGGAAGGACAATATAGTAATATAGTAAGTGTTCATTATGATAACCTTGAGTCATCACAAGCAAGTGTTAAATTAGGTTTTTTGAATACTGTTTAGGAAGTTAAAGTGTTGATATGTTTTTGAAAGATTTTCATGAATCTGTTAAAATGAACATGCTCCTTCCAAGAATAAATCTCTCGGTTTTTCAGTCTGAACCTTTTGTTCTTAAGAATTATTAAGAGGCAAATTTTTTGAGCATACAGCTCTACTGTTTTAGTAAAGTCATGATCATGAAATCAGATCCTCATTTAATCTGATTATACCAGCTTAGTGTTCCCTTAGGGTATCAACCTTTCACTTCTGATTTTCTCCCTTAAAAATTATATCATTAGTATGGCTGTCATTGTTATACCAGGAGAATTCACTTCTGCAGAAAGATTTGATGTATCAGAGGCCTTCTCAGAAAGAACGTGTAACAGTAATTTTCCTGTATTTATTTAGGAAAAAACAAAACCCAAATGTTTGAGGAAGAATCAGAGAGAATGAAGTAGAATTCCTTAGCTTTTTTAGAAATTATTTTAAGGCTGTTATTTCTTTGGCTTGAGATGTTTTTACCCTCTTGTTTAATAAAATGTTGAACTTTGGTATTTTTTTTTAAACTTATAAACTTAGACATGTGTTTTTAGTAGACCTGTTAAGTTGTCCCCAAAAGAAGAAACTTTATTCTTGGCTCAGAATAGCTGAGATGTCCCCAGTAGTTAGTTCATAAATGGTCAGGGTAGAGTTTGGAGTTCCTGGAGAATATAGCTGCCACAGAAAAAGATTTCCTTTGTCTTTCTCTCCTGCTGTGCATATGTATTTAAAGGTAATTTTGATAGAGGAGTGAAAAATAAGGAAAAGTGAGGCAAGGTATTAACACAAATGTGTTTGTTTAATCAAGGTGGAAAGTGTGGAAGGAATTTGAAGGAGCAGAGGGAGGGCGAGAAATGAAAGAGAAGGACCAGTTAGACCAGGTAAAAGATACCGTGGTAGCTGTCCTTCATCTTGTCTTTTCTCTTCTCTCTCTACCGTATTTTACAGTCCTAACATTTATAGGTTTCTGAAGCAGGGAAACAACTTTCTGTTAGAAATGAGGCCATTTCCAATTTCTTGACTATCCTTCTAAGTAAAAGAGAAGAGGCAAATTTATTACATTTTCAGGTAGCAGGGTTCAATTTCACAGCCAGAGAAATTAGTATGAACAATATGAAATGTTTGTTAAGCTAATGTACTGGATTTACTGTGTGTGGCCATATGCTTTTTTCTTCAAAATTCCAAAGCCTGAAAACTAGCCACATAGTTGGTTTTTCAGGTGTTTTGTTTTTGCTTTAAACTATGAAATTTTCCTTGACTGTAATATTTTATGTTTTAGGCAACTAAAATAGCTTTTTATAAACATAATGATTTTGATTGATTAAAGAAGTTGACTATATATCTTTTGACTGGTCTTATATGTCATTGAATTATTATATTTTTATCTGTGTTTAATATATATGTTTTATGATGAAATATAGTAATCAGTCATTGACTCATCAACATGATGCCAGTTATTTATCATCATTCCATTTTCCTTTAATGGCCATTATAAACTTGTTGTCGAATTATCCTTGTTTTATCATTTCATGCTCGTTATTCTGTGGGCTTTAAGTCCTCTGTTTCTAAGAATGGATAATAAAGTCTCTTGAACTTAGATAAGTATGTTGCCACCAAATAGGTGAGTACTTGCATAGGCATTGCAGGTGCCTTTAAGCATCTTAGAAGTAAAGTGAATATACCTTTTAAATTTTTTAATTTTTTTTCCCCCCATGCTGCACAGCATGAGGGATCTTAGTTCCCTGACCAGGGATTAAACGTGCACCCCCTACTTTGAAAGTGTGGAATCTTAACCACTGGACCACCAGGGAAGACCCCTAAAACATTAAGTATTCTTTTCTGAAAAGCCCTTGAAAGTTCATTATAAGCAGAAGGAAAAAAATACTCTAGGTTTCATCATTTATTTGAATGTGAGTGTATATATTTTGCTTGCTTTTGACTTGTTTAGAATCTGAAGTTTTCAAGTGTGGAGGGATCTACAAGGATGCCCTTAACCTAAATAAGTGAATAGATAACAGATGCTGAACTGTGAAATATTCTGCATAATTTTGTGAGTATTTGGGGGGAGCTTTTATTGCCTTTTTTTTTCAGGTCATCAGGGGATCTATGCCTACCTACCTCCTCTTAAAAAAAAAAAAAAAAGAAGGTAAGGGAGTACTGATTAGTCCTTTAGCCTCCTTTTGCAGATATGAAAATGACGCCCAAGGCTGAAGGTCAAACAGTTAATTAGTAGCAGAGCTAGGATTAAAACACAAGTCTCTCTCCCAGGTCAGTTCTCATCCTATTATATTGACAATCCTTGGCCACATTATTCTGCAACACACGCTAAGCCACTGTATATGTAATTGCTACTTAATTAGCATTTTTTCATATTTGAAGTCATTTGGGTTTATATTTCTAGTTTAAAATAAACAGTAGCCTCAAAATTCGTATAGGAGTTGTCTATTCAAAATATTTTTTTAAACCCTTAAGTTTGGTAACATCAGATCATCATTGTTCATAAACAGCTTTAATAATTACTTGATATTGAAAGGAAAATTTTGGTTAGAGTCGTAGACCAATACCTGCATTTTTCTGATTCTTTCTGTAATGTTAACATCACTACATCTAATAGAAATGCTCTCCTAAGCTAAAATAGAATAAGCCTGTTCATTTATATTGCTTTGCTTTCTGAAGAAATGAAACAAATTGCCACTTAAGGTAGTGTATGTAATTGTGTGTGTGTGTATAAAATATACTTACCTATTATTAGTGGTACTTTTGTGAGATTTTGAAAATATCACACTTAACGTTGTTACCTACAATAAAAATTTAATTAATACTACTTAAACGTGTGTGTGTGTGTACGCGCGTGCGCGCGCTCAGTTGTGTCCAACTCTTTGCAACTCCATGAACTGTAGCCCATCAGGCTCCTCTGTCCATGCAGTTTTCCAGGCAGAAATACTGGCGTGGGTAGCCATTTTCTTCTCCAGGGGATCTCCACTCAGGGATTTAACCCATGTCTCTTGGGTCTCCTGCATTAGCAGGTGGATTTTTTTTTACTACTAGCACCACCTGGGAAGCTCTCTTAAACATATGCTTCCTGGGTCAGGTATGTAGATCATTTGTTTTCAGACTTTTCTATCTTGTAGCTTCAAATTCATGCTAGAGCAGTTTGGTAGAGTATTCAGATTTTATTCAACCTCTCTACTACATAAAATTTTTACTTTTTCATTCATTCATTCATTTATTCACTCAGTAAATATTGAGCATGTGTCACATGCCAGGCACTGTCTTAGGTACTTATAAGTATTACCAGAATCTTAGCAGTCCTTCTTTCATAGGACATCAAGTACTGTTTCTCTGTTTGTACTATGAAATAAACTCTAATGCAAGATTTGCATGTTAGACACTCTCAAGTCCTCTGTTAAAGAGATATGTGAGCTTTGCCATTCATATTTTCAGTATTTGAAGATAAAATATTGTAAGTACTTTACCTGACTATTGTGGGTAAAGAATGTATGGCACTCTGGATTATCAAATATATATTTTGCAATAAATGATTGGTTATTTAATGTTAGATGGGGGATAGTGATGATGAGACATCTCCAGCTTTTAAGTCATACATGTCCAGGTGGGCTTAAACTCCTGGAGAGAAGTTCCAACAAGCTTAATCAATTTATCCATTCTGCTTAATGATTTCTAAACTCTCAGTTGAGCTTTTCATTCTGTTTACCAACCCTACTGCTTATCTTGAACAGTATGTTTTCTTTTTCATTTCCTATAGGTATTCTAGACTGTTTACTACTCTTATTCTTCAAAGTTTTAGTAAATAAAGTTCCACAGAAGTCTATTTACTATATGAGTTCTTAGAGCTGTTACCATTCTGATACGTATCTGGAACTTCCAGATGGGTGACCCTGGATGCAACTTAATCCAGACTTATATAATGCATAGAACACAATTTGGGAAATAAAGGTTTGTACTGGTTCTCTTTCTGGAACCCACCTCTGATATGACTTCCTAGCTGTTAGTTGCCCAGTAATCCAGTGACTCCTCAGAACTGAAATCCTTGTGTTATTCATGGATGCTTCCCACAGAGACTTGTATATTACCTGTTACCAAGTTAAAAGATTATGAAAGTGGTTGTTTATAATGTTTAATATCTCATAATATTTAATGGATATTAAAGGAAAGAATGCTAATATTTAGGTGGTGAAGGCAGGCCCGATAATATGATCCAGTCTTTTCATTTCATTTTTAATGAGCTTTCTTTTATGTTTTATATTTTTTGGTAATTTATACAAAACTTCACCTATATTTATGCAGTCTGAGACTATAAAGATAGGTTTAGATTCAGATATTAAAAAAACAACAGAAAATATGTAAGCATCTCAGTTATAGACAGATGGCTGAAGATTATGTAGATAAAAATTAAATATTTACTTTTATATTGAATTTCAGAACTTTAAAAAAATTCTCCCCACATGCCAGTGACATGTCTGTGACTGCACCTATAGCAGTGTCTATCGTTTTTCTCTCCCCTTCCCTGAGCCATAGCTTCCAAGTCCTTTGAGGTGACCACTGCTTCAATTCTATAGCAGTCAAGGCAGGTCAGAGGTCTTGTGTGAGTGACCTTGGTAACTACCATCCTTCCTCTTGTCTTGGGTAGCTCTCCATTACTGCTGCCTACCTATACACAATTTTTAAAAATCATCTAATGTAATCTATTTCCTTTATTTAATACATGAGGAAAGAAGAGGGGACAAGAAGTAGATGTTGATAAGTAACTTGCGCATGAAGCTAACACTGGATAATGGCTGAAAGTAGAACCAGGAGCCCAGCCTCTTTCTCCTCGTCTTATTTGAGTGCATAATCCATCTTCTCTCAAGTGTGGCTGACCTGAAAGGGAGCCAAGCATCCACCGGTTAAGGAGAGCCTGGGAGTGTCCTGTTATGAAAGTAGGCTGGGCCAGCCAGTAGGCAGAGCTGCTCTGATGGCATTAATGACCCTCAGTGTTTGAACTTGGTATGTGGTCATTGCCAGGCTCCCAGAATGTGTGCTGGACATCATTTATGTAGCAGATTCTTTACTCAAGAGGACTTTGAGAACTTTTCCAATTTTAGCTAAAACACTTTTTTTTTCTTATAAGTAATTTGTGTTTGTTGTAGAAATCTTAGAAAAACACTATCTCTACGTCAACAAAAACAAGTTAAATAAAAAAATCATCTGTAATCACACTGCTCTGAGGCATGAGTGGAAATGTCTTAAGATTAATGTTTCACCCACATTTTGAACCAAAGTCTCTCTGCTTCTCTTTTATCACTGTATATTTAAGAAAAAAATGTATCTCTATGAGTACATCTACCTTGCCATTCTCTTTTTTCCTTATTAAAGACATGTTTGTTTGTTTATATTTTTTGGTAATACTTTTTTATTGAAGTGTAGTTGATTTACAATATTTGTTAGTTTCAGGTATACAACATAGTGATTTAGGAATATATATATACACACATATATATATATCTCTGTTCTTTTTCAGATTCTTTCCCTTATAGGTTGTTACAAACTATGTAATTCCCTGTGTTATATAGTAGGTCCTTGTTGGCTGTGGGTGTGTGTGAGTGCACACAGGCCTAGTCACTCAGTTCTGACTCTTTGCAACCCCAACGGTTGTAGCCCTCTAGGGACAGCCCTCTGTTCATGGAATTCTCCAGGTAAGAATACTGGATTGGGTAGCCATTCCCTTTTCCAGAGGATCTTCCCAACCCAGGTCTCCTGCATTGCAAGCAGATTCTTTGCCATCTGAGCCACCAGGGAAGCCCCTATTTTATATATAGCTGTGTGGATATGTTTTACTGTTATTAAAGACATAAACATGGAACAGAGGACTTTTTTCAGCTGAATCTCTCTGGACAGGAAGATAACAATACTTACCGCCCGGGTAGGGCTAGTAGTGTTCCTTGGGATTCTTTATGGAGAGCAGGAGCTCTGACTTCACTTTGCTTGTCAGGCCATAAATTACCAAGACCAAAAGCTGTGCTGTGGTCCCTTTTTCTTCCACAACAAGAACTGCAAGTTGCTTATTATTGCATCCAGTTTTTAGTCTCCAACTAAATGAAAAGATGGACTTGAGCTGTAAAAATAATTTACTTACCTTGACATGGAAGGTAAATATTAGGGATAAAAAAAATGCTTTAGTAGAGAGCTCGTTGAAGTGAGGAGAGAAACATTACTGTTACTTAGGGTAACTGGAAGTTATTTGAGACAAAATTAAGTCTTTTCAGTCCCCTGCTTTTTTCTTCCGTTTGGCGTCAAATCACATTTTAAGACTGTGTTATATAAAATAGCAAGAAATTTTAGAAGTCATAGCAGTTCTATTAATTTGGAAGTATGAATGTATGAGTAGAATCACTGCAGCAACAGCAAACCCTTGTCCATTATTGTAATAGAAATGCTAGCATGCTCTTGAGAGCTTGACATTTCCAACAGCAGGTGCATGCATGAGCATGTGACATTTCTATTACAATAATGATAATAGGCATTCCGTAGAAAAAATCCTTGTGGTAGTTTACACACATTGTCAGCAGTCCTGCAGGATAGGTGAATCCCTTTTTAAAGGTGAGAAAGGGCTTCCCTGGTGGCTCAGGGGTAAAGAATTCACCTGCAGTGCAGGAGACATGGGTTTGATCCCTGGGTCAAGAAGATTCCCTTGGAGGAGGAAATGACAACCTACTTCATTATTCTTGCCTGGGAAATACCATGGACAGAGAGGAGCTTGGTGGGCTACAGTCCATGGGGTTGTGGAGTCAGACATGACTAAGCAACTAAGCAGTAACATAGACGAGAAAATCAAGACTGTTACTTGCCTAAGGTTATTTAATAGAACATCTTATTTTAGAAAGGTCTAACCCTAAAATTCTGCCTGTGTTACCCTGCATATTCTATTGCCTCTGGCTTTCTCACACTGGGTACATTTTGCCTTAGGCAAAAAATGTGTTACTTAAATAGCCAAAAATTTTTTTCCCATTAATTGGATTGTTTTGAATACACAAAGACCCTTCAATTATGAGGAATCCCATGGGACATTGTAAAACAATCTCTTTGTAAAAGTATATACTCTCTGATTGACCATTTTAAAATTATTATATTTTTATTTAGATTTTTAATGAAGGTTTTACTTCAAACAGGATGATGTAACTGTAAATGTTAACAATTATGATACTGATAACATTAAAAAAATTTTTTTTCATTTATTATTTATTCATTTATTTATTTTGGTAATGCTCAGGCCAGTTTAATAAATCACATTTGGAATTGGAAACATTTAGGTTACATGATAGGCTAGAGATTGTATACATTTTTAAATCACAAATTATATATTACTTACTATTCTGTTTACTGTGTTTACTTAAATATATTTTTACTAAGAAAGTCTTGTTTAGGCTGAATTGTAATCATCTTAGGTCAGCGATCCCTGGATGAGCAGCTTCAGCACCACCTAGGATGATGGGTGGGGCCCAGCATCTGTGTTATAACAAGTCTTGTAGGTGACTCTGACGCACATGCCAGTTTGAGACCCACCAGACAATATGTTGCATCTACCAAGAGTGTAAGAGAGTTTGTGCTTTCTTTCACCTAAGAGATGCTTCTTGAGTGTTTTGTCCAGGACAGTCCTCTGTGACAAGGGTGCTGCAGAACTCTGCTGCCTCAGATGACGTCACTCTGCTTCCGGCTTAATTCAGTATGAGAGAGAGGTGAACTCTTAGAAACAGGCTTTCATTAAAAGTCGAAGGGTCAAGCCAGAGTTCTAGGTTGTGGGTAGAGGAATTGACTACAGAGGCCTGCATTCTCCCTTCTGGGGCCTGAGCACACTTTTCTCCTTACTCTTGGCTCTGTTAAACAGTTCATTTCCAGAGTTTGTACTTCACCTCAGCTCCTAAACCAAGTAGCCAAGCATTTCTGAAGGTTGTTTTGCTGTAAAATACAACAGGAAACAGGTAAAACGATCTTCTGTCCCTTTCCCCCTTTAGGGGGAAGTAAGACAAAATTGTGTAAAAGTGCTTGGAGTAGGTGTTTGGACACCAAAGGACTCTACAAACTTAATGTGCACTTTAGAGGTGGGGGACCCAGGTAAGAGGCCACGGGAGGAGGAGGAAGAGGGCAGGGGGCACTGAGTTGTAGGGGCAGCATTGGTGGCTGTACTGATGGGGCCTGAATGATCTGGCCTTGAAGAAAGCTGCAAGTCTGGAGCTGCTTTGCTTGTATTAGAGAAGATAGGCATTAGAGAAAGTAGAATTTAAAACTTGGGGCAGATGATTTAAATTCCTAAGAACTTTGTGGCTTTATAGTTGTACGTATATCTCACATTCTACCTAATTCATTTATCAGCCCCCTCCCCTGGTTGCCCACCCAGAATGTGGGGCTGGGCAGTGGTTGGTTCCCTCAAGTATGCATGTTAAAATACAGAATTATCACTTGATGGTAATGTGGGGCCTTTGTGTACTTCAAGTTTGGGGGTGACACGGAGTGCTCATGACAGATGGCTAAATTAGTGGATAAGTGTCTTTTTTTCAGGAAAAATATTAAATAACTGTGTAATGCCATTCATATCTAATACAGTTATTCTGATCATATGGATCCTTGTATGAAGTGTTGCAAGACTCTACGTTAACGAGAAAACAAAACCAATATTGAGCAGAATGCCTCTGGGAACTCTTGATTGGGCCCATCTAGTGCATGCTCCGTAAATTTTTATGTTGTTTATATGGTGTGCTGTGGTTTACAGTCTGGTCTTTGCATTAATTTGCCATTGTCTTTCTCAAATATTAATGAAGTGTAGGAGCGATTCTCCTCCAAATAGGCATTTTTAAGATGGACTTCAAAATAAAGCTTTTCCTTTAAAAAATATTTTTTTTTTCTGAAAGACGGAAATCACTTCATTAGCAATTGCCAGCAAAATCTCCTAATGTCTTTCCATAAGCTGTTTAAGCTTTAATATTAGAAATTAAGGCTAGAGGATTTAATTAGCCAGCTCACAGGATGCAGTCTCTTTAATTTAGGATTTCCCTTTGAGAAAATTATGTAGTTAAGAAAGGATATCATATTTTAGACAAGTTGGTTTTGGGCCCTTAATGTGTCTATATTGTGATCTGGAAATAATGCTTCATGTGAATTGAAACTTTTTGTTTCTAAAATTGATAACTGCAGCATGGCATGTTGGATTGTGTGCAGTAGTTCTCGGAGTTAGGAAAGTAAAAATTGGGTTTTGTGGGGGCAATGATTAACTCATATATTTTACTAGGGACACATAATCAGGTATTATTTACTATACATTTAGCCAATGCACTGGGTTTTAGTTAACCAATGAATACTTTGTTATGGGAGTGTTAAATGTTAACACTTGCATTTTTAGATTTAGCTTTAAAAACTTAGAAGAAACCTCGTACAACCCTTGCCATCCTTTCAGCCATAACATTAACTTGCTTTGGTTTCTGCCTTTAATTTCCCCAGGGGTTCTTTTTATTTAGGAAAAGGGTGAAAGATGTATTTGTGTAAGTACTACACCAGTGCTTCTGTTAAATTCTTTTTCAACAAAGAATTTGTTACTTGAGCACCTCATGCACAGAGTGCATATTTTTCTGAAAAGAATGTGCCCTGAAAGCAGCAGTTTTTAGTATATATTTATTTCATGTCTACCAGTTTATTTTAGCTTAGATATTTTCTAATGCTTTCAGTCTGTAACCATTTTTCAGTTAACCAAGAGCATACACATATATGCACAAAATGGCCAACCTTTAGAAATTATTTTTGTATTTTAAACCAGTTGTCTCTCCAGTCTGTGATATCAGGGGCCTCTCCTTGTCCCTTTTAAAATGCAACTAAAATATTGACTTAGATACAGAAAATCAGCTTTCAGGGAAGGATATTTTTAGAGTATCAATGAAGAATTTAGTATTTACTTTCTAGAAATGTTAATGCTCATTAACGTGAAATTAATGCAGGCAGTTCGTGTGTTCATATGTGAGAAATTTGCCCCTTAAGGATTTTTATGTTGTCATATAAACCATTGACCTACAGAAAGGTCAAGTGCAAAAATGAAGTTTTGGCGTAGTGGACTCCCCTGAAGGCCTCTCGGGTACTTGTGGGTATCCCTGGACTGTGTTTTAAGAATCACTGCATTGTAATATTTTTGAAGTATCTATCTATGGTTACTTGAAAGAAGTCTCTCCCCTAAAATTCTCTAGTTCTCTGTGTATGAAAGTAAGACTCTTTCATGCTTATTTTCCAAGTTACTTCAAGAGTGAGACTCCACCTTCCCCAAAGATTCCAGTAGCTGTGGAGGGAAAAAAGTGTTATGGATGAAGGGAATGTATCCAGCACCCCTCCCCTTTTTTTCTCCAGCTGGGAAGAGAAGGAAAGGGAAGTAAAATTTAATGAGCACTTTTACTGTGTGCCAGGTGCTTTACATATGTTATTTCATTTTAATCCCCCAAACAACCCTAGGAGGTATTTCTAGCCACATTTTGTTCAAAATAGAGCAAGTCTCAGAAAGGTTAAACAGCATGCTCAGATCACACAGCTTTTAAGTGGACAGAACCTGATCCAAATCAGAGTTTTACCAAGGCCTGTACATCACTGTGGGCTTCCCAGGTAGAGCTAGTGGTAAAGAACCCACCTGCCAATGCAGGAGACATAAGACGTGTAGGTTCGATCCCTGGGTTGGGAAGATTCCCTTAAGGAGGCCGTCGCAACCCACTCCAATATTCTTGCCTGGAGACTCCCACGGACAGAAGAGCTTGGTGGGCTACAGTCCTTGGGGTCACAAAGAGTCAGATACGACTGAAGCAACTTAGCGCACACACACACAGCACTGCGCTTTGGTTTAGTTCCTGCAGATTGAGGATGTGAATACTAAAGTTAGATTGGGCTCTGTGGTGGCATGATGACCAGACAGTTTGGCTGCCTGTGAGGTTTGCTGTTAATGGGATTAGCTGTCTTTGACAGATTATATTTTATAAAGTCAAATATATTTATTAAAAAAGATTTGCATAATTTCTTCAGTTATAGTTATTTGAAAATAAAAGTTAATTATCCATGGTTTACTATAGAGCACAGGATTACCCCCTTTTGTATCCTCAGTTCTGGCATATAGAACAGCTGACTATCCCAGTAGGAGATTTTCACATCTACAGTCTTGAGGCAGCTTGTTATCTGGGATTGTCAGAATTCCAGAAAGGCAAAATCCGTTCTCAAGAACATTGCTTTGTTTCAAGTTACCCAGTACCTAATGGATAAGACCACTGTGGGGTGGGGTGGAGAGGGTGGGGGAGAATGTCTTATAGGGACATCTCTAAGAATCTCTGAGGGAGGAATATTCTCCTTGCTTCTCCTGTGGGAGCTCTGGTATGATTTAGCACTTGGAGAAAGTGTGTTGGTAGAATTCCCAAGTTTTCTCGAGCCCTGAAGTAAGGCTTGATGGAACCTCCTACATATTGGTTCAGTATTATACCTGCTGTCCCCTGTGTAATTTTCATGTATCCATCCCAGCCTCAAAGTGAGGAGGGGAAACCCCAAATAGGCCTCTGAGCATTAAATAATTGCCACAAAGCAAGTCAAATTAGAGGTGCAGCTGACCTGAGGGGAATGAATTTTCTTTGAAAGAGAATAGCTGTAGGAGAGAGGAGTCATTGTGATAGCTGATAGTAGAGGAAAAAATGAGAGCTCACTTAAAAGTCCTGCCACCTGCAGTTGTCTGTCCAGGCGGTGCTGTCCCTTTCACGTGGTAACACCCCAAATGGTCAGCTGACTGGGGTGGCAAGGTAAAACCTGTACCATGTAGAAACACTTAAAAAAAAATGGTTAGAATTTTGAAAAGGAGTTTGGATACTTGAAAGATAATCTAGAATTACTTAGAAAGTGAACATTCATGAAGCAGCTCAATCCTGATGATACTACATTAATGAAGTGTACTTTATAAGACATGAATGTGTTTATTTGTGTCCTCACACATCTCTTGAATTGTTTTGGAGGTCGCAATATTTTATAGTTTGCTTTTTAAAATATTTTATGAGAGTAGTAAATATTTGACATAATGAAATTGGATAATACGTGGGGTTTTTCTCCTAGCATAATTGTACAATATCAGGGTTCGCTGTACCTCTGACTTATACAGCTACATGAGTAAAGAAAAGTTGGTTTTGCAAAACTATTTGAGAGCTTCATCAGTTTTGCTAAGGGCCTCTTCTTTGATAGTTAAATTAATCTGTTCTGAAGCACCTGTCAAACTATAGCCTTTCAGACTGTTTAAATACTAACTAGTATAACTCGTTTGGATCCTCAGTTGTCTTGGCTTTGCCTGTGGTAGGAGAAATTCTTCAGGATCACTTTTGCAGAGGGACTAAAGCGCTGACTTGGTGGATAAGGAGAAATAAAGGAGTGTTAAACTGAGAGAGCGGAGAAGGCAATGGCACCCTTCTCCAGTACTCTTGCCTGGAAAATCCCAAGGACGGAGGAGCCTGTTGGGCTGCAGTCCATGGGTTCGCTAAGAGTCGGACACGACTGAGTGACTTCACTTTCACTTTTCACTTTCCTGCATTGGAGAAGGAACTGGCAACCCACTCCATTGTTCTTGCCTGGAGAATCCTTGGGACAGGGGAGCTTGGTGGGCTGCTGTCTATGGGGTTGCACAGAGTCGGACATGACTGAAGCAACTTAGCAGCAGCAGTAGCAAACTGAGAGAGTTTGACTTTATAAATGGTTAGTTTATGAAAACTATCTTTCTGTAGTGACAACTAGTTTCTTTTGTACACATATATATGTGATAGGTGGAAAACAGAGATCCTTTGCACTAGATATACAGAATATACTTGGAAACTCTCTAGACTCTCTTATAATCTGTTGTTTTTGGGTTCTTTTCTATTTTGTCTTAATCTATGCCTGTGCCATGCATGATCTTCTAATTATTGTAAATTCTTAGTGCACTGATACATAAAAAAGCAAGACTGCTCTTATTATTATTTCTGAAATTTTCCTCGGTGTTTACTTTTTTGTGTGATTATTTTTTCTCATGGGAAAATACATTAAAATTTTTTAAAAATATGATCACATATGCTATGTAGCTTTACTTTGTGGTTTTCAAAAAAAACTTAAATCTTTTTTTGCCTGTGCAGGGCCTTTGTTTTGCACGGGCTTTCTCTGGTTGCGGCAAGCAGGGGTTACTCTTCCATTATGGTGCCCAGGCTTCTCGTTGTGATGGCTTCTCGTTGCGGAGCACAGACTAGGCATGTGGGCTCAGTAGTTACGGCTCCCAGGCTCTAGAGCATGGGCTCAGTAGTTGGGGCTCTCGGGCTTTCTTCGAGGTATGTGGAATCTTCCCAGATCAGGGATCAAACCTGTGTCTCCCGCATTGGCAGGCGGATTCTTTACCACTGAGCCACCAGGGAAGCCCCCACAAAAACTTCTTGACCAAAAGAGTTATAACAGGAAACTGGAATATCCGTTTGGAAACAGGGATGAGCTTTGTGGGAAGAAAACCAAGGATTACCATATTACAGTTATCAGATTTCCTTATTACAAAGCAATGATAGTGATTTGATTTTTGGAAATACACCTTTTAAATTGATAATTTGGATAAAAAAATTACAGCACTTTTCTCTCTCCACTTTGTTGCTGAATATGAATTATCAAGATGAAGTTATACGACTCTGAAAGATTTCTTATAAGTTGAATAATGTTTTTCCCAACTCCCTGGCCTAAAGGAAGCCCTCCCTTGAAGGTGATAATAAGTAGGGTTCAGATGCCCCACATGTGCACTTTAGGCATCATCAGACTGTCATTGCCCTGTCACATCTCTGCAGCTCCAAATGCAGCCCCCCCTCCCAGAGTTCCCACTGGGAGAGAATGAAGAAATAGTGGCCTGCTAGATAAGTTTAATTCAAGTAGCATAGATAGTGGAAGGCTGAGAGAAGCTTCATTACATTTGTAACATTCAGGTTTCTGTCAAGTACTTAATCCTGAGGTAAATGTGTGGCCTGTGTTTCTAAAGGGATTCCCCTTAAAGTTTATCGTGACTTTCAGAGAGGGTAGATGGAACTGAATGGTGTGCCAAAAGGAATTCAGGATAGCTCCCCATATTTAGGGGAAAGGAGTGAGGGCAATTTATGCCCTAACCAAACAGGACAGGACTGACTGACTGCAGCCAGTGGCAGCGGGAGACAGTTTCCAGTTGGCTGTGAGCTGCAGATAAAGCTATCCATGAGGAATTGCTGCTCGTGTGGCTTGAGTGTCTCATTGCTGGATCCTTCGAATCAGTGCTCTGAAGCCGTTGGTCATGAGGTTGTAGAGAATTCCTTTGTGGTTCTAAGTTGAAGCTATACAGCGTGGGTCCCTTGCCGCTTTGTGATTTTGTGCACCCGTATGTGCAAATGAGCATGTTTGTACCAGCTTTACTCTGTGTGATGAGCTTTCCTGATAGCTCAGTTGGTAAAGGATTTGCCTGCAATGCAGGAGACATGGGTTTGATCCCTAGGTTGGGAAGATCTCCTGGAGAAGGGAAAGGCTATCCACTCTGGTATTCTTGGCTGGAGAATTCCATGGACTCTATAGTCCATGGGGTCACAAAGAGTTGGACACAACTGAGCGACTTTCACCTTCACTTGCTCTGTGATAGGAAAGAAAACCATCATTGTGAGCTACTTCAGCGATGGTGTTGGTTTCAGGTTTTGGTGGGCTTTGCCGTTCCCCAGAGACACTGCTATATTGGGGCTGCCTGGAATAAAGGTGGAAGGAAGGGGAGGAGTTTGTTGAGAAGAAAGCTGAAATGACCTACTCTATTTTTAAAAATTGTTTAAAAAACGGTGGGATGGTGAGGGAGAAAACTACTTGATTTTGGTCAAGTAGGAAAGTGAAAGTGTTAGTCACTCAGTCGTGGCTGACTCTTTACAACCCCATAGACTGTAGCCCTCCAGGCTCCTCTGTCCATGGGATTTCCCAGGCAAAACTATTGGAGTGGGTAGCCATCCCCTTCTCCAGAGGCTCTTCGTAACTAAGGGATTGAACCGGGATCTCCTGCATTGCACGCAGATTCTTTACCGTCTGAGCCACTATACCACAGATTTAAAATAGTGTAATGATGGCTTATTGAAGCTGTGATCTAGGTATAGTTTTGATGGTGGTATATGTGTATACATATATATAGGTGTGATGGTGGTATACTGCAGTAAGTGTTTTCATATGGCTGGGTAAAATACTTGAGCATGTCTGTTAAATAGCTTTTTTTTTTTTTTTTTAACTTGTAAGGTGCTGGGGGAGGGAGGTTTGAGTGACCTGAATGTCTTTACTTGAAAATAAAAGCTGTCATATGTTTTTCTTACTGCTGTCAAGTACTACACATTTCAAAGAATTAAAATATTTTGTAGCATCTGAATGCAGAAGCTGAACTCTCTCCTCCCTTTCTTTCACATAGGTTTCCACTTGAGTGGCACAGTGACAGAACCTGCAATACAATCGGAGCCAGAAACTGTTTGCAACGTGGCCATCAGCTTTGATCGTTGCAAGATTACCTCAGTGACCTGCAGCTGTGGAAACAAGGACATATTTTATTGTGCGCATGTTGTGGCACTGTCTTTATACCGCATCCGCAAGCCAGATCAGGTCAAATTGCATCTTCCCATTTCAGAGACTCTCTTTCAAATGAATAGAGACCAACTACAAAAGTTTGTACAGTATTTGATCACAGTGCACCACACAGAAGTTTTGCCAACTGCTCAAAAATTAGCAGATGAAATTCTTTCCCAGAATTCAGAAATCAACCAAGTACATGGTGAGTATAGACAGCCATTCTATAGCTTGCTTCTTGGGATTATTGTTCATTTATAAGTTTAATTCTTCTATATAAAAGTAAGTTAAATATGAATTAGATCATCAGCATTGCCCTTAGGTAGCTGAAGGTTTAAATTCAATTTTGCATCTTAAAACATTTCTTCTGAAGTGTTCATTCTGGAGATACCAAGCCTTTTATGCTCAGAAAGAGCTCTCATTTGTTAAAGCTTGGCTCTTAAACATTTATGTTTTATATTAATATAGTTTTATCAAATATTAGATATTGGCTATGGTAAACACAAATTCACCCTTGTCAGCTGTTGTCAGTAAACTGACTTGCATGTATTCAGAATTTTTTTCATTTTTTTAAAAGTGTATTTTCCAAGGCATTAAGTTTCTAATATGATACTGCATGTTAAGAAATAATTTATTTTTAGAAAAATACTAAAATTTGTTTAGACAGAGTTTAGGATATGACTATTATTGTGTATAAGAAATCTCAAAAAGTTTCTTTTAAGTATTTTATACACTGAACTTATCTGACTTATTTGTTAGCATGTGTATCAGCTGTCTACATATAGTTGAGATATGAGACCAGTTCACTCAATCCTTGACATAGAAAGTGTAAATGTTTAAGGAAAGCAATTTGAGCTCACTTCCTAAAATCTTTTAAAATTGTGAGACGTAACACAGAAAAGTGCATAAAATATATATGTGCATATTAACAAAGTGAACCAACACCCAGGCCACGAAATAGACCACATTTGGCACTTGAGAGGGTTCCACGTGTGCCCCCTTACTTTGAGTCACCAGCTGCTTTCTGTTCCTCATGGTAACCATTGCCTGATGTTTTTACGGTAATCACTTCCTTGGTGCTTTGTGTTTTAATGTTAACATCACTAAACACTGGTTTAGTCTTACCTGATTTTAAACTTTAGGTATCTGACTTTTTTTTTTTTTTTGAATTTTATTTATTTATTAATTTTTGGCTGTGCTGGGTCTTCATTGCTGCATGCAGGCTTCTCATTGCAGTGTCTTCTCTTGTGGAACACAGCCTCTAGGGCTCAGTAGTTGTGGCGCACGGGCTTAGTTGCTCCGCAACATGTGGGATCTTCCCAGATCAGAGGATCGAACCCATATTCCCTGCATTGGCAGGCAGATTCTTTACCATTGAGCCACGAGGGAAGCCCCTATCTGACTTCTTTCATTCAAAATCATGAATGATTTGGATAATCATAAACATCATCTCATGCTTATGAGATTTATTTACATTGTTTCATGTACCTTTTAGTTCATTCATTTTCATTGCTCTTAAGCAGCACTAGAAATACCAATAAAAGTGCAGTGTGAACCACATGTATAATTTAAAATATTCAAAAAGAAACAAGTAAAATTGATTTTAATAATGTTTATCTCAATATACTTGAAAAATCAGTTCATATTCATATTAGTCTAACATTCATAAATTCAACAAAAATATTTATATATTTCACTTCTTATTCACATTATTCTTTGAAAATCTGTTTTACAGTTAACCACAAGCACATCTCAGATCAAACTCTAGCCACATTGCAGGTGTTCAGTAGCCACATGGTTAGTAGCGACCTTATTGGAACAGTAGCTCTCTAGAAAGTATTCTGGGTATGAGGACACCATGATTTATTTGTCCATTTCACTGTTGATGAACCTTGTTTTGAATAAAGCTGTGAACATTCTTTTGTAAGTCTCCTGGTGTCTTATGATACTTTTAATATGTCTTTTATGTCAGCGGAAAATCCACATAACCCTATTTCTTTTAGCGCTCTGCATATCAGTCTCAGCTTTATTAAAGTAGCTATTACAAGGTGTATAAAGCATTTTACTTGGTAGAATCTGCCAGTGTTGAGTAACAGGATGGTAAACAACTCTGCCACAGAAGTACCCTGGACCCACCAAAAGCACATGCACTCAAGGACTCTTTAAGTAGGCTTCTGCTCTGTCATACCATCTGTCTCCATTGTGTTACTGTGTGAAAATTCAGGCCAGCTAACAGTCATCTCAGAGATTTCTCAGGAGCCTGTTTGTGGCTTCTTATTAAAACATTGACTGAAGGCAGAAGAATAGCATATACCATTTCTTCAAACTTTCATGCACTCCCTTTTTTTCCTTTCTTTAAAATTCATATAATCCATTTGGTCATTTAGTTCTCAAAGTTTTAGTTTAACCAGAGGTCCATACCAAGTCAGTTGTTTGTTCTGCATCTGTCTTCCTTGTTTTAAAGGATAGCAGACCCCCAAATTTCTTATCTAAAAGCTTTTAAAATCCATTTCTGCGTCAAAATAGTGAGACTAATGAAACAATCTAAGGTTGGATGTAAGAAAGTATTCATAAGACATTATATTTCTTTCAGATTTTCTAAAATTAGAAGAAAAAACTAAGGAAATATCAAGGACAGAATGCAGGTTAGCTTTAGACTGAATGTGATTTTCAGATAACCGTTGTATGAGAACAGCTCCACGAGAGCAGTGAACTTGAGCAGTTTCTCCTGCCAGCTTTCTCCACTTAATTTATCATCACATTTGCTCCTAGCCTGGAAATGGGCCAATTACACAAGCTGCCTTCCTGCTTTCCATTCTAGTGTGACAAGTGGCAAAAAAGAAGAGAGTTAGAAAGCAGGCCGTGACCTTAAGTGATGAAATGGGAAATCTGCTCCCTGGAGGGTCTTATTTTAACTGTTAGATTGATGACTTAGTAGGGGGTGGGATTTTTAAATGTTTTGCAGTTATTTGACTACATGGTCCCACCTGCCTCCAGACATCTGCACGTTAAGCATCCTCTGACTCATTTTTTAAGCAGTATTTTCTTGCATGGTTTTGAGAATGTGTTTTTTTCTTTGAGAAAAATGTCTTGAACATGAATATTAGGAAGAGTTCATTTTTCTGTAAGGAAAAGCATCACTTTTACCTAACTAGATAAATAGAGTTGGATAGGATTTAGATTAGATTTTGTTGGTAGGTATCTTAAAGAGAATGAGGTTTATCTTATCTAAATACTTTTTAAAAGAAAGCCATAATACAATTTTTAAGTAAATGCAAACTATGCTGCTTACAGTAGGTTTTTCCTTTTTCTTATGAACTTGTCCTAAAGCTTCTTAAAATTCTATTAGTTGCTTTACTTACTATTTTGAAATATTTTTTAAAGAACTTTATGATAAGGAATTAAAAGTTTTTTCAAGTGTATTCCAGGCATATTGTTCCTGATAATTTCCTTGTAAGCTACATATTGCAAATTTATAATTGTAATAGATTGTAGATGAAGAAACCAAGGAGAATGGGTTAGTGACTTATCCAGGATCACAGATTGAGTAAAAGTACTTGAAATACAGACTTAGTTATTGTAATTGTTCAGTCCTTGTCAGTTTTTTACATTTCATTTTGGTTTCATAAAATTTTTCACATAATTTTGATTAGATTAAATCAATTATTGTGTGCTAAAAAGTGGCTGTAAGTTAGTTAATTGATGTTAATGGCCCTCCAGGGAGATTGGCAGTTGCCGTTTTGCATTGATAAGCAAAATTGTTTACCATGGTTTTATATTATAATAAAACTTTATAGCTTCCATATCCTCCAAAAAAAGAAAAGCTATTGTTTTTTCTCAGTGTTTAGAAATTTACTGATTTCTAAATGCTAACCTGCTCTCTTGGTTAATTCATCCCAGCCATTTTTTGGTCTTTTATGCTTCTTATTAATGTATTATAAATTAGTGAATTGTGGTATCTGGACAGAACATTGAAATCTGGAGACCTAGAGTACATTATTATCTCTGCTGTATATTACCTGTGTGACCCTGGGTAAGACTCATTTCTCTCATCTTTAAAATGCTCATAATCTTCACTAGCAGCACTGGAAAAATCTTGGTCATACTTACATATGTAAAATATTAAAGAAAAGATAAGAGTTTACGTCATGTTGGGGTACCCATAAGTAGTCATAGTTAAAAAGAAGAGAAAAGAAACCTGTTGGGGGATGGATGATAACAGAGTTGGAGGTCAGCTTGCTGTCCTCTGACTCTCTGGCATATATTTCCTCTTCTACTTTTTCCTCTTTTGCTCTTCCTTTTGGGGACTTCCCTATGGGATAGTGTGTACTAGGCAGACTACGACAAAAAGGGACAGATGGAGTGTCACCTGTGGCATTGGTCTCTTCTTGGACCAGAGGGGAAGGATGTCATTTCTGTGGCCCTTTTACCCCCAGTGCTTGAGTCAGTCCCCAAAGTAGGCTAGATTCATCCCTCATTTCACTGTCAAGTGTCCAGAGATACCATCTCAGTCAGCCAAATGTAGAAGGTGTGTACAGTTGACCTTTGAACAGTTTGGGTGTTAGAGACATCAACCATCCGTGCAGTTGAAAATCCACACATAACTTACATAGTTAGTCCTGGGTGCCTGCAGTTCCTCTGCACTCGTGGTTCCTCGTATCCACAGTTCTTCTGTATCTGCGGTTCTGCGTCTGTGGATTCAACTGGGGATTGTGTAGTATTTAATATTTATTAATACTGTTGAAAAAAATCCTCTGCAAGTGGACCTGTGCAATTCAAATTCAGTTGTTTGAGTCAGTTCTATTTACATGTCAGGTAAGGGTTGATATATGACATGTAAGATCTTTTCCACCCCTAATTCTGTGACTGGTGGTAGTATTTTTATACAGACACACACAGAAGGACCAGTGTACCTCTTCTACCCAAGTGTGCATTTGTGTGTTGTTCTTCCATCAGACGTTTAGTTTTGTTTCAGCATGGTTTTGTATAAAACTAGCAGTATAAATTCCATTCATGCCTGCCTGTCTTGCTAAATTTAGCCTTCAAATACTTCCATGTCCCAGCCGTTATATATATCAATCCATTCAGTCTCTCCCAGATATCACCAAACAACCGAATCTATTCAGCCATCCCATGTTTGTTGTGTAGCTTATTTTTACTTGATTGTAAGCTCCATCAGGGCGAGAACTATGACCTGTATCTTTTGGCAGCTTCCCTAAGGACAGTATTTAAGAAGTAATGGACACTCAAAATTAAGTAACAGTGTCCTTTATTATGTAATAAAGGTCATTTATGACACACCCATGCATAGTTAAAAATCATACTCGGTGGTGAAAAGCTAAAGCCTTTCCTCCAAATTCAGGAACAAGACAAGGATTTCCACTCCCACCACTTCTATTTAACGTAGCATTGGAAGATCTCACCACAGCAATCGGACAGAAAAAAGAAGTAAAAGCCATTCAAATTGAAAGAGAAGTTAAATTGTTACTATTCACATAGAAAACCCTAAAATTTCCACCCAAAAGCTAATAAATGAATTCAGCAAAGTTGCAGGCTGCAGGTTAATATACAGAAATCCGTTACATTTCTGTACACTAATAATGAAATATCAGAAAAAGAAAGTTAAAAATAATAATGTCATTAAAAATTAAATGGAAAAGAATAAAATACATAGGAATAAATTTAACTGAGTAGGTGAAAGGCCTGTACTCTGAAAACAATAAAACATTGATGAAGGAAAATGAAGATGATACACAGAAATGAAAAGATATTCATGCTCTTGAATTGGAGTGATTAATATTGTTAAAATGGATATACTACCCCAAACAGCCTACAGATTTGATATAAGCCCTATCAAATAACAATGATATTTTCCACAAAATTAGGACAGAAAATCCTAAAATTCATTGTTGTTGTTGTTGAGTTGCCAAGTTATGTCCGACTCTGTGTAACTCCATGGATTGCAGTATGCGGGGCTTCCATGTCCCTCACCATGTCCTGGAATTTGCTTAAGTTTATGTCTATTGAATTAATGCTGCCTTCCAATCATTCCATCCTCTGTTGCCCTCTTCTGCCTTCAATCCTTCCCAGCTTCAGGATCTTTTCCAGTGAGTTGGCTCTTCACATCAGGTGGCCAAAGTGTTGGAGCTTCAACTTCAGCATCAGTCCTTCCAGTGAATATTCAGGACTGATTTCCTTTAGGATTGACTGGTTTGATCTCCTTGCTGTCCAAGGGACCCTCAAGAGTCTTCTCCAGCACCACAGTTCAGAAGCATGAATGCTTTGGTGCTCTGCCTTCTTTATGGTCCAACCCTCACATCCGTACATGACTATTAGAAAGACCATGGTCTTGACTATATGGACCTTTGTTGGCAAAGTGATGTCTTTGCTTTTTAATACACTGTCTAGGTTTGTTGTAGCTTTCCTGCCAAGAAGCAGTTTTCTTCTACTTTCATGGCTGTAGTCACCATCCACAGTAATCTTAGAGCCCAAGAAGAGGAAATCTGTTACTGCTTCCACCTTTGCCCCTTCTGTTTACCAAGAAGTGATGGGACTGGATGCCATGATCTTAGTTTTTTTAATATTGAGTTTTAGGCCAGCTTTTTCACTTTCCTCTATCACCTGCATCAAGAGGCTCTTCAGTTCCTCTTTACTTTCTGCCATTAAAGTGGTATCATCTACATATCTAAGGTGGTTGATATTTCTCCTGGCAGTCTTGATTCTAGCCTGTAACTTATCCAGCCTGACATTTCACATGATGTGCTCTGCATATAAGTTAAATAAACAAGGTGACAGTAAACAGCCTTGTTGTACTTCTTTTTCAATTTTGAACCAGTCACTTGTTCAATATAAGATTCCTACTGTTGCTTCTTGACCCACATACAGATTTCTCAGGAGACAGGTAAGATATTCTGATATTCCCTTCTCTTTAAGAATTTTCCACTGTTTGTTATGATCCACACAGTCAGAGGCTTTAGCGTAAAATTGATATGCAACCACAAAAGACAGAGAATTACCAAAGCAATCTTGAGAGAAAAGAACGAAGTTGGAGCTGTCACCCTCCCACTCATCAAACTATGCTACAAAGCTACAGTAATCAAAACAGCACGGTACTGGTACAGAAACCAGACACAGAGATTAATGAACAGAATAAAGAGCCCAGAAGTAAATTCACACACCTGTGGTCAATTAATCTACAACAAGAATATACAATGAAGAGAAGGCAGTCTCTTCAACATGTGGTTCTTGCAAAGCTGCACAGCTACATGTGAAACAGAGATTAGAACATTTTCTTCCAACATTAAAAAAAAAATCAAAATGGATTAATGACTTAAATGTAAGACCTGAAACCATAAAACTTGTAGAAGAGAACATAGGCAGAACACTTATGATGTACATTGTAGCAATATTTTTTTGTATCTGTCTCCTAAGGCAAAAAAAAAAAAAGCAAAAATAAATAGAACCTAGTTAAACTTTAAAGCTTTTATACAGTAAAGGAAACCATTGGCAAAACAATAAGCCTATAGAATGGGAGAAAATACCTGCAAATGATATAACTGACATGGGATTAATATCTAAAATATACAAATAGTTCATATAACTCAATATCAAAAAAAAAATAACCCATTCAAAAAAATGGATGAAGACCTGAATAGACATTTTTCCAAAAGAGAAATATAGATGGCTAACAGACACATGAAAAGATAATCAACACCACTAATTGTTAGAGAAATGCAAATTAAAATAGCAGTAAGATATTACCTCATACCTATCAGGGTGGCCATCATCAAAAAGTCTGCAAATAACAGGTCCCTGGTAGCTTAGTGGTTAGGAGTTTGCCTGCCAGTGCAGGAGATATGGGTTCGATCCTTGATCTGGGGAGATCCCACATGCTGTGGAGCAGCTAAGCCTGTGGCCACAACTGCTGAGACTGCTCTAGAGCTCAAGAGCCACAACTCCTGAGCCTACATGCCACAAGTACTGAAGCCCAAGCCCTAGAGTCTGCTCTGCAACAAAAGAAGCCACCACAGTGAAAAGTCTGCACATCGCAACTAGAGAGTAGCCCCTGCTCACTGCAGCTAGAGAAAAGCCTGTGCAGCAACAAAGACCCAGTACAGCCATAAGTAAATAAATAATTTTTTTTAAAAGTTTACAAATAACAAATGTTGGAGAGGATGTGCAGAAAAGGGAACACTTACACTCTGTTGGTGGGAATGTAAATTGGTGCAGCCACTTATATTAGAGGCATTACATTACAAACAGTACAGAGGTTCCTAAAAAAAAAATGAAAAACTACAAATAGATTTAACAGTGGAGTCACTCCTGGATATATATGCAGCAAAAAAAATAAAGAGTAATTTGAGAAGGTACATGCACCCCAGTGCTCATAGCAGCACTGTTTATTTAGAATAGCTGAGATTTGGAAACAACCCAGCTTCCCTGGTGGCTCAGCTGCTAAAGAATCCTCCTGCAATGCAGAAGACCTAGGTTCGAACCCTGGGTTGGAAAGATCCCCTGGAGGGGAATGGCTACCCACGTCAGTATTCTGGCCTGGAGAATTCCATAGACTACATAGTCCATGGGATTGCAAAGAGTCAGACACAACTGAGCGACTTTCACTTTCACTTTAAAGTGTCCATCAGTAGATAATTGGATAAAGAAGAAGGGATGTATGAATACAAGTGGAATACTACTCTGTCATAGGAAAATAATGAAAGCTTGCCATTGGTAGGAACAAGGATGGACCTAGAGGCCATTATGCTTAGCGAAATAATTCAAGACAGGGAAAGACAAATGCTCTATGATATCAATGATATGTGGAATCTAAAATATAATAATAACAAATGTATACAGCAAAGTAGAAGGAGACTTAAAGATATAGAAAACAAATTAAGTGTTACCAGAGAGGAGAGGAAAGGGAGGAGGGTCAAATTAGGGTTATGAGATTAAGAGATACAAAGCACTGTATATTAAAAAAAACACGTGTACACCTGTGGCGGATTCCTGTTGATGTATGACAAAACCAATACAATATTGTAAAGTAATTAGCCTCCAATTAAAATTAATTTAAAAAAAAATGCATAACCTAAAAATAAAAAATAGATAAACAACAAGGATATATTGTATAGTATAGGGAATTATAACCATTATTATGTAGTTACTTTCGATGGAATGTTGTCTATAAAAATACTGAAACCCTAAAACTAATGTTGTAAATCAGTGATACTTTAAAAAAAGTAACCATATCATTTTTAAATTCCATTTTCTTAGAATTTGGAGATGTATTCTTGTACATATGTTCCAAATATGAGTGACAGACAGTTGGAGTCGTTTGACGGAGGCTTCATGTCACATCTCTCTTCATTTTGTTTCCCTGTGGATGGTCATAGTCATGTAATTGGGCTTGCGTTAGCAACCAGTTTTTCAGTTATCCCAGGGAGATAATTTGGTTATTACAAGCATTATCCTTTCTATTGTAGAATGTTCTGGCATTGACAGTTGGTGAAACAAAGGTATGACCTACTAGTGGTGGTCAATTTAATTAGCAAATCTATCGGAGAGAATTAAAGTTGCTTTAAATGTGCTATCGCAAAGTGCAGTAGTGTGAAACGTAAAATTAAAAAAAAAAAAAAAAGAAAGAATACATGTGGAAAAACGTATAGAAGTAAATGAAGATAAAAAACCAAGTACTCGTTGGCTCTCTTGGTCTCCAGTAACTCCCTTATTCCCCCAAGGCAGCCGCTGCTGATAGTGTGGTTTATAGTGTTTGAGGCCGTTTTTTGGTGCACACACAAGTATGTAGTTTTTTAAAAACAGTTTTAAAAGTTTTTTTGTAGTTTCTTTTTTTTTCTTTTTCCATACATCATGAGTACTTTATCTTACTAGTACAAAAAGGTCTGTTACTGTGTTAAGTGCTGTGTAGTATTACATATTATGGGTCTGTTTAATCATTAACATACCAAATGATTTCAAAATTGTTTTCATTTTTTTCTACTATGTGCAATTCTACTGTGACCATTCTTTTTGTATGTGTGAATTTGTGCAAGTGCTTTTGAGTAATAGATTCTTTGTTAATAGTAGAAATGCCAGAACAATTGGTATGGGCATTTTAAGTTTTGTAATTACTGCCAAATCTCCCTTCAAAAATGACCAGTTTTACCATTAAGTTTTAATTAGAACTTGGTGTTTTCATAATATGATTTAAATTTCTTCTAAAAAATTGTTGAAATATACAGTCAGGCACACATGATCATCTTCATATGGAAAAACATCTCGTTTTAGCAGAAGAGAAGTAATCTTTTGGGAGGCATCACGTCTCTGACCCAGCAGGTATACATGATACGGTAGTACAGAAGCAGCCAAGTTACTTTTAGCTCGATATCCTTTATCCTTTCTGTTTTTACCTCCAAGTCGTGCCTTCTCTCATACCCTACAGTCATCTCTGACACTACCCGACTCTCATAATGGTCAGTGGCTTGTTACTAGCTGTGATCAGTTTGCTCACCATCCCTCTCCTGAATGGAGGAGAAGGGAACAACAGAGGATGAGCTGGTTGGCTGGCATTGCCAACTCAATGGATATGAGTTTGAGACACCTCCGGCAGATGGTGAAGGACAGGGAAGCCTGGTGTGCTGTAGTCCATGGGTTGCAAGTTGTCCAACAGCACTTGGCGACTGACAAGAACAAGTCTCCATGTTGGCTCTGTGAATTTTTGTCCCCGTATCCCTCACTGTAGGCTTTTCACCCCTCGCGCTGTAAGAGTACTCAGGGTGTTGAAGAGCTTAGAAGTTCGACAGCCTGCGTAAGAATTCTAGTCCCTTGCTTTCCAGCACTTTTAGTGGAGGGAAGGAACTAAATCTCCTCAGGGCTTAGTTTTCTTACGTGTAAAACATAGTCTGTAAAGAGTGCCTATTTCATAAGGTCAGGAGAGGTATAAAGGAGTAAAGTTAAGTTGCGATTATCCATCATTGTGATGTGGCAGTTGACCTGAGTCTTCAGCTGGCGGTGGTATCGTTGAGGAAAATAATTGTGAAGTTTTTTAAAAAAATCTTTGAAAATAATCTGAGCAAATCATTCTTGAACCTTGCAATCATAGTAGATCTCTTTTAATAAATCAGAAGAGTCAGGTTACGTAAAAATGAGACTTTCTGAGAACTTTGCATTTAATTATTTGTGTACCAAGTAATTGCTAATATATTAATATATCTGTTAGTTAGGTTATGGAAAATGACCTAACTCTTAAGCACTCTATGCTTATATTCTTCATTTTTTAATGAGCATTAGTGGATGTACAAGTGTTTTATTGCTCTTTACCCATATAAAATACATGATTATTTCTGTACATGAATAAGTATATCACTGAAACTTCTGAAGTAAATTAAAAGATAACAAGAGATGAGTAATAAAGTCAGGTGAGAGGAAAAGAGTAGAGGAGCTATAAACCTTGACAGGCTTATTTGAGTTCCCTGAGCTATATCCTGATTACAGTGCTACTTATTTATTTCTTTGGCATTTAGCTAAAGGGAAGGTGGCTTGTTGACGGAGCAGAGGCTGGCGCATGCCAGGACTCCCTTTGTCATTAGCTTCCAGGCTAAACAGATTGTCCTCTAACAGCTCTTAGAGAGGACACCACACTGCATCATGGCAGTAGAATTACATGGACTGACCACTGAGAACAGGTGATGAAGGATCTGGCTGTTTCAGCCACCACAAAATTGTATTTGGAAATGAAGACATTAGTTAACTGCCTTGAAATGAGGATTTCAGTAAGAATAAAATTTAAAGCTTTTCTCAAGTGTGTATTTATTCAGTACACATTATTACATTATTTTTCAGTGGTCTTCTAGTTCTTATCCTTGCTAAAGAAAGATTTTTTTTTTTTTTTCTGAACCTGTGTCACTGAAGTTTGCTGCATTGCCTTTTCTCTCTCAGTGCCAATGTTTGATATCAGGACTTTTGCCTTCAGCTTGTAAGACAGGTGTACCAGTGTCTTTGTAAGCCACAGACTTAATGTTTCATATCTTTAATAGCAGGCACTAAAACTGTAGGAGATGGCATTCCTTTATAGGTCCTGCAAAAGAGGCTGAATTAATCACCTCTGCAGTGTAAACATCTGCTTCCTGCATTCTTCCTCTGTAGACTGAATTTGACAATTTAATTTTAACAACAACAAAAAAGAGCACTGCTACTTAAATATAAATGCTTAAAGCTTTATTTGGACAACCATGGTATTGAGGCAGTTAGGTCACAGTTAAGATGAAGATGTAAACTAAATAAAGCCTTTCATTTTTTGTTTGAATTTGTTTTCCAGCAGTTTTAAGAAAAGAGAAATAATTAAATTCTCCATTAGAATACAAAGCTGTGAATAATTCCACATACCAAACATAGCATAAACCAGTTATTGAATATGTCTTAATATCTCAGTTTAAAATTTGCAGTGTGATTTGGTAGTGTCCAGTGCTTGGAAATGACTGTTTTTGTGATAAGAGACAGATACCTTAGTCAGTAGGTCTTAAATTTAGTGTACTTTAGTGAGTACACTGGACCCTGAATACTTTTCAATCCGAAGATCCAGAATATGCCACCGTGTTTGAGATTCCCTCCAAATACAGAATTGTGTTTCCCAGCTGTACTTCCCATCTCCACGGCCCCTGCCTTGTTATCTGTGGCAAGGATTCTGGTTCAGTAGGTCTGAAGTGGTGCCTAAGCATCTACTTTTCACAGTATGCCTCAGGAGTCTTGATACATTCCTGATCTTGAGAACTGCTGGGGTAAGAGTTTTGATACTGGAGTAAATCAAAGCTAAAACAGAACCAAATCAAGTAGCAGACAGGGAAGGCCAGAGATGGACAGTAGTCCTGCACGTTCATGAACTCTCCTTTGCTCTCCTCCAATGGCATTATGTAACCAAGGTAGGAGAGTGAATCGAATTCATACACTCTGGCTAGGAGCAAAAGCCAATAAAACCGTTGCACTGTGTTCAACAGATAATTTCACTTTCCCTGAAGGCTTGAAACTTTGTAAAATTAAGCTTTAGTCATAAAATGCTCACAAAGATTAATTACACAGTTGTAAAAGTTATAGAGTTTGTAATTATAAATATAAATAAGGGTAAAAAATATGATAGTTTTAAAACACTTTAAAGGACCATTTAATTTATATACCTAGATTCTGGTTCCTGCCCAATGTGGGTTATATCTAATAGCAAATGTATAAAAGCTTGAATTATGTTTCTCTTTGCCTGCCTTTCTCAAAGCTAAATTCTGAGAGGTTTGTCTTTGATTATAGACAGCCATTAGCGAGTAGAAATAAATCTTGCACATCTACATTTTATGCAAGGCTTAGGCAATACTTTAATGCATATAATCATGACATGTTAGGATTTAAGCATTTAGACTTTAGCATTAAAGTTTAATAAATAAATTTCCTCTTTTGGGAGGGTTGTTGTAAACATGAATTTCCTGGTATATAATGTAAAGTGTACGTGTCTTTTTTCCTAAAATGTTGAGTTGTGTTTAGAGTAAATTTATGTTTTATTTATCAACTAATTACCTTTGTGTGCATTCTTATGACTGAATTGTTTTCTGCATAGTCACGGAAAATTTCTAATTTTTATTACTTAATTTTTTATTCCTACATAATAGAAGATGAGGGCTGAGGAAACAGAGGCCTGTCTTTGTGCAGGTGTGTGTCTGTGTCATCTTTCTCGAGAATCAAAGAAGTGAGCTGGATTAGGGGTTGTGTATCCCAATGGGAAACAGATATAACCCCAGTAGTTAATTAGCTCTTCACAATATTGTGTATTCTTAAATTTTCCTGTAAAGAAGAAACATGATAACAGATCCCAGTATTCTTCCTTAAATTTTTTTTTGATTTATGGTTGACAACTGCTGCCTTGATGCTTTCAGGGTTCAACTTGAGCTCCGAGGTTCTGGAATATATTCTTCAGCAGGGGAGAGAACCGGGAGATTGCATTTGGCAGTGTGTGCTGTGGACAAACAGGTCATAATCACTCTGAACCTGTGTTTCTCCTTCTATAGAAAGGGGATCATGAGCTATACTCACCTCCAGGGGACATTGTAAGAAGAAAATGAAATCTAATTCATGTGAGGATACTTGAGCAGTAGTTGGCTTTTGATAGGATTTCCTTCCTTGGTAGGAGTGGAATGTATTTATATCTTTCTCCCTCCTTATTTTCCTCCCATCCCTCCCTACTTGATTGGCTGGTAGTGGCTCTTGCCCAGCCTTTAAATGTTGGCCTTCCCTATGGTTCCATCCTAGACAATTTTTTACCCTGTACCGCATCCCATAGTATATCCAGCTCCGTACTTTAAATCCTTTCCCCTCTTCTTGGCTGAGTATCTCAGAGGTACTTCAAATTCACCACATCTAAAACTGAACTCATGGATTTTCCCTGGCAGTCCAGTGGTTAAGACTCAGAGCTTCTACTGCAGGGGGTGTAAGTTCTATACCTGGTCGGGGAACTAAGATCCTGCATACTGAGAGGTATGGCCAAAATACTAAAAATAATAACAATAAAATCCGTATTCATGATGCAAACACTGCCTCTCCCCGAAACCTGATCCTGCTCTGGTGGTCTGTGTATCAGGGAGTGAGTTGTCCAGTGTTTTATCTAGTTGTATAATCCAGAAAACCGTCTCTCTCTGAGTTCCCTGATCACCCATATCTCAGGTATATCTTTCCATTGCAGTACATAAAGAATCTTCACATTCATTTTTATGGCTGCTTAATACTCCATGGTCAGATCAGATTAGTCGCTCAGTCGTGTCCGACTCTTTGCGACCCCATGAATCACAGCACGCCAGGCCTCCCTGTCCATCACCAACTCCTGGAGTTCACTGAGACTCACGTCCATCGAGTCAGTGATGCCATCCAGCCATCTCATCCTCTGTCGTCCCCTTCTCCTCTTGCCCCCAATTCCTCCCAGCATCAGAATCTTTTCCAATGAGTCAACTCTTTGCATGAGGTGGCCAAAGTACTGGAGTTTCATCTTTAGCATCATTCCTTCCAGAGAAATCCCAGGACTGATCTCCTTCAGAATGGACTGGTTGGATCTCCTTGCAGTCCAAGGGACTCCGTAGGACTGTTGAAATTGATGTGTATCAGAGCAGAACATTTTTTACTTTCTAGAGTATTCTTTTCTTCTACTTTGCATGACCTTGTTGTGAATTACCATTTGTTACTTTTAGGGAGAAAAAACAAGTTCCTCCCTTGTCAGTGCTCTCTGGCCCTTCTTCTGTTCTCAAGTTGTCTTGTGTTGCTCTTTGCCCTCATCCTCTACTGTTGAGTTGTGTGGACAGTATCTTTTGTTTCATCTACATACCATGTTCCTTTCTGCTTGAGACCTCTGCCTAAGCTCTTAGTCTCACATGTAGATTCAGTGCTTCCTTTTCCTGCCTTTAGTTATCTTCTAATCTACTTAAGGCAGATCTCAGCTCCATATGCTTATTCTGCCAATCCAAGGCCAGGTCAGAGCTCTCTGATACAGTCTCCTGGCTCTTTGTGCTTTTCTATGAACAATTCATTTATTCTTATATATTTGTATGGGTGATTACATTGGTATTTGTTTCACACACTTAAAGCAGTGTTTCCATAATAGTAGATTGCAACCCATTATTCATTATGAAATCAGTTCTTAAAAATTATGATGAGCCTTTAAAAAGTGAAATAGTACAGAAAATATCAGACTTTCTCACTTTTACAGAAAGGATATTTTTTGATCATACTTTTGCTTCAGATTAATAAATAGATGTGTTCATATAAGTGTCCAGATACACAGGTGTATTGGGTATGGTATTAATTATGTTTCTTATTGTGGCTCTTAGTCAAAAAAGTTTGAAAGCCATTGAACTAGATAATACATTCTGTGAAGACAGGAATTCTATTTTGTACCCCATTCCATCCCTGAGTCTAGCAGAGGGCTCTCAGTAAATATGTTTTCTGAATGAATGAATGCACACTTTTTCAGGGAGGTTCACAGACCAATTCATGCTCCTAGAGACTAATGGAACCTGGTCCCAAGCACATGTTAGTGATTATTTCCTTGGCCAAATGAGTCTGTGTAAGATTATTAAAAGAAAAGAAGTGTGGAACCGTATCTACAGATTTTTTTTTAGGACTTAATAAGCAGATGAAACACTGTTAATGAGAGGTTTTAGATTTGTTTTTGTATTACTTAATGAATCTTAGGCCTTTAATACCATTTTATTTTATTAATAAATACAAAACAGTTTTCACTTGCCTAAATATCCGGGTAATTTTAATTTCTAAGGTAGTCTGCAGACTGTTACATAATGTTATCTTTTGTGTTTACTTCAGCAATAAAATATTTACGCAGTTTGGCAAGGTGATACTATAACCTGGTTTAGTACAACAGCTGCAGTGCCTGTTCCCAAGTGGCTTGATTTCCCTTTTTAATCTTTGGTTTTCTGCAACTAAAGACTTATGTCAGCATGCAGTTTATGCAGCAGCAAATAATGGTGAAAGCTTCTTGAATTAACATAGTAAAGAGAAATACTCTGCTGAGTTTACTTGGTTTCATATTTTTCTAGTGTCTTTGAAAAACATTTTACTAATAAGTCTACACAGCAGAGTTTTATAAACACAGTATATTCACAATGAGACTTTTTTGTGAATTTTTTTGTTTTTTAGAGAACCTGTAAATTCATCTCCTCATGTACAGTCTCTGATGTTAAAAAAAGGAAACGTCTCAGCTCTTAAGTCATTACCTTTCAGCTTAGCACAGAGCAGCAAAGTTCTGCATATAAAAGAATAATTTCACACTTATTTTCGGTCATACATATGTATGTATATTGAGATTGGATTAAAAAGTATTTAGGCAAAAAGTATAGAATCTTAATTCTTTTCAAGTTTATTGTCAGAGTCCTGTTAGCACAGAGTTTTTATCTAGCATATGTGTTATTTTTTCTTTCTATTTCTAGGTGCTCCTGATCCAACAGCAGGTGCTAGTATAGATGATGAAAACTGCTGGCACTTAGATGAAGAGCAGGTTCAAGAACAGGTTAAACTGTTCCTTTCCCAGGGCGGGTACCACGGATCAGGGAAGCAGCTTAATTTGCTCTTTGCAAAGGTATGACTTTTTATTTTTAAAGAAACATTCTAAATATATACATTTATAGAAAGTATATACAACCATGTATAGAAAAAGATAAAGGCTTCTTTGTAAATTTTTTTTTTTTTTTTTAAATGGGAATTACCTGGCAGTCCAGTGGTTAGGACTCCACATGTTTATCGCTGGGGCTCCAGTTCAGTCCCTGGTCATGGGTGACTAAGATCCTGTCAGCTGAGTGGCATGGCCCAAGGGAAAAAAAATAAAGTTATAATCAACCATTAGAGACTTCTGTGTTGTAATGTAAGCATTAATTTACTTAGATGTCTTTAGGTAAGATATGGGCCATTTTTGTCTTTTTTTAGTTCTTATACAATTTTGAAAAACTGTTCAATACTAAAAATAGCTTGATATTAATTGAAATGCCATTTTTTTCAGTTTTTAAAAAACTTTTCTGGTTAATTTTCCCAAATAGAGCATAAATTTGAATATAGTCCTTAAGATATGCTTTGTATAATTAGTTTAACGTTAATATTTTAAAATTAGTTTCAAGAACGTTAACTTTGGAGAAATAGAAACCTGGGTTTAAATCTCAGTTCTAAAATCTTGAGTGTGTATATCTTTGCAAGTTATTTAAGTCAGTTTCCTCATGTATAAATTTAGGTAAATAATAGCATATCCCTTCTAGTTGTTGTGATTATGATGTTACATGATAATTGTGTCTTAACAGTCGTTGGGTGTTGGTAAATGTTAATTTTCATCACAAACATTTGATCACCTAAGAGACAAAGTTATCTTCAGTATAAGTTCATTGTGAACAGAAGCTGTGTCTGTTGCTTTACACAGAACTTTAGTACCATGAACACATTTCTAAATACTGGATAAAATGCTTTTTAAATAATGGTAAGGCAATGTCTTTTCATTGGGGGTGCAGCCATCATTATAGATAATGAATTCAGATTGGTTTTAAAGGAACAGATAACTATGTTCATTGATACTTTTGTTAAACAATTTCTCTCATATTCATAGTAATTAAAACCTTTTGTGGGTAAGTTTAGTCACTCAGTCATGTCTGACTCTTTGCAATTCCATGGACTATAGCCCACCAGGCTCCTCTGTCCAGTAGGATTTCGTAGGCAAGAATACTGGAGTGGATTGCCATTTATGAGAAGAATTAAAGTAAACTGTTACTGCTTATGGCCAAAAACTAGTGTATTGTGATTAATGAAAACCCTTTGAATAAAGATTTAGCCTGGGATTTTCCTGGCAGTCCAGTGGTTAAGACTCCGAGCTCCCACTTTGATGAGCACAGGTTCCATCCCTGGTCAGGAAGCTAAGATCCCGCATGCCATGCAGTGCAGCCTTTAAAAAACTTTTATCTCATATACCATGTATAGATTGCCAGTTTTTCAAGAATTATAGTAGTGGCTCAAACAGTAAAGAATCTGCCTGTAATTCAAGAGACCCAGTTTAATTCCTGGGTCAGGAAGATCCCCTAGAGAAGGAAGTGGCTATTCACTCCAGTACTCTTGCCTGGAGAATCCCATGGACAGAGGAGGCTGGTGGGCTACAGTCCACAGGATGGCAAAGAGTCAGACACGACTGAGCGACTTTCATTTTTCACTTTCAAGAATACGTCTAACTCTAAAATTATTTCACATGACTTAATGAATCTTTGGTAATTCATAGCACTTCAAACTCTTGTAATGCGTCAGAGTCAACAGTCTGAAATTAATTACCTTTAGGCTATATAGATGTACTTGAGTGTTGGTTAATAGTTCTGGGTTTATATGCTTAGTAGTAAAGCATTTATTTTCATTGCTGTTGCTAACTGAGTAGTAGGTTAGAAATTCATCAGGGAAATAAATACTAAATTAAATCTATAACGTGAAGAGGTAATATTAAAGGTTTGGTGTATTTAGACACACAGTAAGTATTTCTTAGATTCTCATATCAGTAGAAAGTACACTGTGGCCTAGTGGAAGCAGTGTAAAAGAGGAATTAGATGGGCCTGCAATTGCTATTTTTATCTATGTATATATGGTGTACACATTATATATGTTACATGAAGTAACAGCAACATCTAATTTTAAAAATGGCATAATTTCCAGAGTTAAGACAGATCTGGATTCTGATTCCAGTTGTTCCTCTTGTCCTTTGGACAAGTTACTTCACTTCTGAGGCATGGCTTTATAATTTGTAAAATCAGTGTTATAATCTGCCCTACTTATTATGGATATTGTGAAGATTGAAAGGAGAAGTATAAATGTAAAACTCTTTAGCGAGATGTCCAACAAATGGCAACTCCATTTCTTTCTGTTTTTTAGTACTTCTTAAGATTATTGAAACAGCCCTCCTGGAAGCACACTCTTGTGATTCAGTGTAGAAGTGCATTTGAGTTCTCTACAAGACTCAAATTCTGAAGCCCGTGGAGAGGTGGTTCCATTACTTCTCAGGGTACAGGCCTGAGGCAGAATATATTGACCTAGAGCTTTAGGCCGCTTTATTAAAGATCTACTATTTCCTCCTCCATTTGGCTTTCACATAGAAAGAATTTTGAATAAAAGGACTCTTCCCCTCTCAACTACTACTTATGACCTTGGTCTACTAATTTCCTATTCAGAGAACTGGCGTTCAGCTTAGATTGCTGTTGTTGAACATATAACATTTCACGCTTTAGGAATGGATGGATTCATTAGGATTTCCTGTAGAGCAACTTAGCCTTATATTTCCTTCTTTGCTTTCTCATTTATCTGGGAACTATTAACAGAAGAATAATGGACAGAGCTTGATGTTCCAAAACAGAGAAGCAGAGTTAATTTATGAAGTCACTTATGATTCTGCTATAAGGATTGCTTATTTGGAGCAAAAAAGTTCTTGAACTTACACAGCCCTGAACATTTCCTCTTACCATTGCAAAAACAGTCCCATCTGAATGAATAGAAGTATGTGTTGCTCTTTATGTTGAAACCCTTGGTGAGAAAGAATCTAGTGTAATTACTAATTTACCTCAAAAACGAAGGACTTGTACAGCTTGTGCTTGAATATACTAAAAACCACTGAATTGTACAGTTTAAATTGGTGAATTGTATGTATGTGAATAAAGTTTTTAAAAAAATGAAGGATAGATGCTATTACTATAAACATCATTAGATCAGTTTAGAAGATCTCTAAAAAGTTTTTGGTACACTTCTTTAGACTCCATTACTCTGGTGGTAGTGCAGTCGGTCAGGGAGTTAAGAAGGTACCGAATGATTTGTCTTGTTTGTTTTGGTGTTGCTTTGCAGTCTGGCAGAAACATTTTTAGGGGGGAGTTGGGAAGTTAGGCAATTTATTTTTTCTTTTGTGGATTCAAAAACACAATTTTAAAACAATTAATGGTCATTCTTTGATTAAATTGCCATTGAGGACAAAGGCTTATTTTTAACAACTTTTGTTTGCTTAAAAAGGATGGTGTTAAAAGAATCCACCACCACCACCGCCCTAACTTCCCTCCCCAAAGAAGTAAGGTGTACCGTCTCTGTATTACTGTTCATTTTTTAACATTTTTCTGAAGGTATTTTTTTCCCCCCACTAGGTGCGGGAGATGTTGAAGATGAGGGACTCAAATGGGGCCCGAATGTTGACTTTGATAACAGAGCAGTTCATGGCTGACCCTCGTCTGTCACTTTGGAGGCAACAAGGCACTGCAATGACTGACAAGTACAGGCAGCTCTGGGATGAGCTGGGTAAGTGTGAATCTTCTGATGGATTGCCAGTGAGTTGTGTGTGGCTGAAGCCTGGGGTAGAAAGTGGAAAAAGCATGGTCAGAATATTGCAGAAGAGAGAGCTGCTCTTACATGAACTTGCCGCCAGTGTACCCTGGCTAGGACAGGGAGAATGAAACATTTGCAGGAATCAGTCTTGGCAGCGTTTGGGGGAATTGTCTGATGTCGAGGAAAGCAAGCACAGACTCTGCTTTTAAGTATTTGGGGGGGTGGGGAATGTGTATTTCCAGATAGGTATTCGGTACAATAGCATTGATTATTCATTTCCAGACTAATATTGTAATCACTTCAGCTGGAATTTGGCCATTTTCCCCTTTTACCTACATTAAAGTTATTGAAAGTAACTTGAGTCGTCATTTTTAAAAATTATTCTCAACTTAGATGAACTACTGATTGTCAGAATGGAAAAGTCACAGCAAACTCTATAATTTTTATTGCTTTCCAAATCCATGGTGGTAAAGATGTAAATACAGCAGGTGGTTGAAAAAAATGAGAAATCCACTACTTGTGTTTACTGAGAAATTTGCAGAGATGACTCTTGTTACTCAGTACTCATTGCTAGAGAAATTAATAATGAATTTGTTGTCTATTAAGAAATCTGTATGTGACAAATGGAATTTTTGGCAAATATTTTGTCAGTGCCTGTTTTAATTTTATGTTCTGGATATTTATTAGAAGGTTTGGCTTCCCTTGTGGCTCAACTGGTAAAGAATCCGCCTGCAATGCGGGAGACTTGGGTTTGATCTCTGGGTTGGGAACTTTCCCTAGAGAAGGGAAAGGCTACTCATTCCAGTGTTCTGGTCTAGAGAATTCCATGAACTGTATAGTCCATGGAGTCTCAAAGAGTCAGACATGACTGAGCGCTTTCACTTTCACTTTCTAGTTTCAGTGAAGTTGAATAGTAGAAGTCTTCATACCTTCACCTTCTGTCTTCCTCTTGGCTATTGATGGACCACATCATGCTATTGATCCCATGCCCCAACCAAGAAAGACTTGTCTGTGAAGATACCAGTTACAATGTTTGGAAGGGACCTTTGAGATGAACTGCTTACAGATAAGGAAACTAAAGTCTGAGGAGGTTAGGAAACTTCCACAAAATGACATAGTGTGACTCTTTAAGGTTATACAGCAAGATGGTAAACAGTTGGACATCAAAGTTTCCTTTTTCCCATTAATAGGATGTGTGTTCAGGAACTGGTTTGTGGATGACAGCTCCTGTTTGTTTTTTAACATGTGTCTGCTATTCCCCAACGTTAAGATACTTGTTGACCTTTTCCCAAAGTATTTTTTATTAAGTGTCTTATAATAATTTAATCTTAGTACTTTCCTTGGGTCACCGGAAGTAGTGTTAGTGGCCTTCCCCTCAATCAGAATTTAAATCAGTCTGTAACTGTAGTAGATCCTTTTGGTGTCCTGGCAGGAAATGTTTGGGAGCTCAGTGTGGTAGTTGGAGAACACAAGTGTAATGTGTGGTTTAAACAAAAATTTTTATAGAATACTGAGTGGTTTGTAAGTAAAGACTCCTCAGTTTTGTAACTCTACAGTAAGTGTTGAATTGACTAGTTGGTTTATGGCAGTAAAAAGGATTAACATTTAAAAAAAAACTATAATGAAGGGAATCATTTCAGGAAAAAGTATTGGATTGATATTAGATGAATAAAATTTAAAGAGCTTTGGTACTTAAAGAAGCTTAAAATTACAAATAACTAATTAGAAAATATCAACTAAATATTTTGGTTACCAAAAAAGTACAAGTGATACAGTTAAATAAGATTTTCAGTGTTTACATTTAATCCATTAGTTGTATTTCACTTTTGCAAGTTGGCCTTGAAAATTATGTACTTCAACTCCCAATCAAAAGTATTAATTCTCATTAGGCAGAAGTTTTCACTAGCTGATTCTTATTATACTCTCTGATGGACTACGTTTCTAATTATGGACCAGGCTTTATCCAAGTTCTTTGATTTCAGCCCAGGATGAAGAATACATATTCTTGGCCTGTGTTTTCTTTTTTCACAAATCATGCCCCCCGTCCTGCCATCCAGTCATTACTAGACTGCTATAAATTCTCCTGCATACTGTGATGGTGAGCAGAGGTCACTTGCCATTTTAATGAAGTCTAAGTTCTGTGAAGAATCTCACGTGGGCCTAACAGTAGCTCTCAAATCTTAATATTCATTCACCAAAAAAATTAAGTAAAAGTTGCTTCTGGACTACAAAAGAAAAGGATTTTGCTTCTTAAGAAAATGGGGGAATTTGACTTTGTGCCCCTGCACAGGGCTCACATTGCTTCAAGGCTCTGCTTTGGAATTAAATGCTGAGCACTGCCAGATGCCAGACATTGAGAAGAGGCTGAGTTTTGTCGGCAAATGGGATCTGCAAGTTAATTGGTGTTTTCTGCAGGCTTCTGGCTGTGAAATGAAATTGGAAGCCCTTTAGCCACATGGATAATACAGGACCTGAATACAAATGTCACATGTCACCATCAGGACCCACTGTGAGACAATAGTGTTCCCACTCCAACACTGCACCATTACAGATCATTTAAATATGGGGATTACATTTAAACTAAAAGCCCCATTTGCCTTTTACTGCAATTTAAATGTCCTCTTAGCAAAAGCTAAGTGACAAATTAAATGAAAAAAGTGCCCACATTTTTAAAGCTGTAATGCAAAACAACCTTTTATTGCTTCTCATGTGCCACGAATGAATCATTATACTTGTCAACCCTAAACCAAGCCATAATTGGAGCAGCTACTGTTATCAAAGTAGGGCCGCTCTGTGACAGCTTAATAAAGCTGAAACTGTTAAATTAAATCTCAGATGCTTAACTCCTTAGCACCGGTGGATTCGATGGGTCCATTTCTGGCAATGGCCAATACACCAGGAGGAAAAAAATTCCTGGCATGAAAGCCTTAATCTGATGAAAGTGTACAAGTAAGAGTATCTCAGCCAAGTAACTGCTTCTTGGCAGAGAGATTCAGAGGCATCAGATTGTCAGCCAGATTACAGAATTTTATTTTTCTTTCATAGGATCAGATACCCTCCTCCCCAAGATTTACAGTTTTTTTGAGTATATGTGATTTATTAAAATGCAAGTGCTGATGTTTCAAAGTTAGTTTTAAAAAATAACCTATTCATTTAGTTCTTTCTTTCATTCAAATAAATGCATGCAATCTTATTTGAGGTATCAATAGGCCCAATTTCTTTGCCCCATTCTCTGGCTAACAAAGGGATGATTATGCTCAGTTCTTGTCTAAAATAAATGCCTATGATATTCATTTGGTCTGAGTTAATTTTTTTGATTTATGCTGTGATTTTCATAATGTAGTATGAAATAGATTCAGATGCATACTATTAAGATCCCGTGAATCAGTTTTTCCTATATTAATTTTACTTTTCTCTACTTGATGTTTTCTTACACATCTGACAGTCTTCTCAAGATGAGTGTTGTATCATGATCAGCTGTGAGAACATGTATATATTAAAATTTTGAGACAGAAAGCCCAGTGCAGCGGGAGAAGCTGCATGTTTGATAGACATGACACATGTCTGGTAGAGCTATAGAACACATACCTTTTCAGTTGTGTTCTTTACTCCAGGCAAATTTTCTGGAAAGCAGATCACAGAAATAACCCTTGGCTTTCAAGGAACAGCCCAGTGCGGATTGGTGGTGAGCACACCTATTGTTAGCCCTAATGGCTGACTGTTTAGCACACTTAATTATTGTGGAGGTCTTTAGGGATGAGGGAATATATTGTAACCTCTTGTCTGTGTTGATGGGTCTCTTGCCTTAAATGTCTTCTTAGGCCGCAAGTTTACTTTGCTTCATAAAACTATAGGTTATGGCTGCCAGTCTATTAAAACTTAATTAAACTGGATGTCATTAGAGGAAACAGTTAAATAAGATTTAATTACAGTTTTATCACAGGGAAAAATCCTTAAATTTTCATTTTCATAATATGTTGTATGTAATACTTTTCCTCCAGATTTTAAACACTTTTCCTCTGGGCTGAGTCATCTGTTTTGCTCTCTGGCATGTATCCTTGTTTCTTTGGGAGAGGCTGGGCTGCCATCACAAGGGTCTTACTGCTCTGAGTTTGCTCATGTGGTTCATAAGAACAAGGTGGTATCTCTGAGTTTTCTTCAAAGCTTTTGATAGAGACACCTAACTGTGTGTGGGTAGAAATAGCCATAGTTAGATTTTTTAGTTTGCATTTCCTTGTATACTGTTATTGTGTTTGTGTGTGCTCGGTTGCTCAGTTGTGCCCGATTCTTTGCTACCCCAAGGACTATAGCCTACCAAGCTCCTCTCTGTCCATGGAATTTTCCAGGCAAGAATTCTGAAGTGGCTTGCCATTTCCTACTCCAGGGGATTTTCCCAACCCAGGGATCAAACCCACATTTCTTGTATCTCCTGCATTGGCAGGCAGATTCTTTACTACTGTGCCACCTGTGAAGCCCCATACTGTTATTGAGCAGTAGTTATAATAATATTCCTTGGTAGGGTGCTGGATAGATTGAGTGGGTATAAAGATTCAGTGGACTTTGAAATCAGAGTAAATCTACATTGAGTAGTAGAGAACTTAGCCCAACCATTGGGACTACATATATTGCAAAATACTAAATATTACCTACTCCATGGGGCTTCCCAGGTGAAGCTAGTGGTAAAGAACCCACCTGCCATTGCAGGAGATGTAAGAGATGTGGCTTTGATCCCTGGGTCAGGAAGATCCCTTGGAGGAGGGCATGGCAACCCACTCCAGTATTCTTGCCTGGAGAACCACATGGACAGAGGAGCCTGGTGGCCTACGGTCCATAGGGTCGCAAAGAGTCAAACATGACTGAAGCAGCTTAGCATACACACATGCACCTACTCCATGGACCTAGAACCCTGTTCAAGCTATCATCCCAGATATAAATAGTCACTTCTATCAGCCTCTTCTGCACCTACCCACATTATTCTTGAATACAGAAGAAAACTTACGCTTTAGTCACATATTCAAAACAGTGCTCTAAGTAACTGGAGGGCCTTGTGCAGAGCCAGAAGTAAGATTCTAAAGGTTTAGCTTTGGAGGTAATTGTGGAGAAATTTTATGCTATCTTATGTCTCCAGAAGCAAAAGTCTTAGTAATTCCCCCACTGTTTTGAGCTCCATACTTAGTTTTTATGGTAAAGGCAGACTCAGGCTTTCTACATTTTAAAGTTGATCGAAAGAAAGTGAAAATCTCTGAGTCGTGTCCGATTCTTTGCAATCCCATGGGACTGTACAGTTCATGGAATTCTCCAGGCCAGAATACTGGAGTGGGTAGCCTTTCCCTTCTCTGGGGGTTCTTCCCAACCCAGGGATCGAACCCAGGTCTCTGGCATTGCAGGCGGATTCTTTATCAGCTGAGCCACCAGGAAAGCAGTGGCTAGTAAACAGGCTGAGGAGTAACAGGTTCTCATTGAAAACTGGAAAGCATTCCAGTATAGCTTGCCATCATATAAGTTGATATGCTTTTGCTAGTGCCGTGGAGAAAACAGCAATTCCCAGAGTCCCTGTGCAGCAAAAAGATGTCAGTACAGCCTTGGAAACTTCCATGTAGCTGTAAGTGTAGTGTGTAATCCTAATAAACCACATATCAGGGATTGCTCATCACCTGCCAGCTTGTCTTCCTGGGCACAGGAGAATATAATTTTACCACTTAACACCATTTCGATGCCTTCCTGTTAACCCTTCTTTTCAGAGTCTTTTGTGTTTCCTGATCAGAAAGAATAGATGTATTAAGTATTTGATTTTACTGCTGATGATGGTACTGGGAGTATAGAGGGAGTAGAGATGCAACCGGAGAAGGCAGTGGCAGCCCACTCCAGTACTCTTGCCTGGAAAATCCTATGGACGGAGGAGCCTGGTAGGCTGCAGCCCATGGGATTGCTAAGAGTCGGACACGACTGAGCGACTTCACTTTCACTTTTCACTTTCATGCATTGGAGAAGGAAATGGCAACCCACTCCAGTGTTCTTGCCTGGAGAATCCCAGGGATGGTGGAGCCTGGTGGGCTGCCGTCTATGGGGTCACACACAGTTGGACACAACTGAAGTGACTTAGCAGCAGCAGCAGCAGAGATGCAACCACCGGGAGACATGAGAAATTAGAATAGGCTTGAATGAACTGTAGAGCACTTTTTATAGAGTAATTTATTCACATATTAGTAAATAAATAGACTGAACTTAGCATGGTTTTACAGGATGTTCATGAAGGAGAGTTATAGGAAAGAAGCAATGCTTCCCTGGTGGCACAGATGGTAAAGAATCTGTCTGCAATGCAGGAGACCTAGGTTTGATCCCTGGGTTTGGAAGATCCCCTGGAGGAGGGCACGGCAACTCACATGGCAACCAACTCCCATTATTCTTGCAATCCCATGGACAGAGAAGCCTGGTGGGCTACAGTACATGGGATTGCTGAGTCGGGCACGACTGAGCGACTAACACTTTAATTTTCAATGAGAGTACTACAGAAAAAAGGAATAACATGAGCAAACACAAGGAGAACTCAATGGAGGATCTCATTATCCAAAATGCTGTCTTTTAAGATTTTCAGTCCAGCCTTGTTGATCTTCATTGTTGCTTAAATTCAAGGGCTGGGGAGGAGGAGGAGAGAGTAGACATTACAGGATCCAAGTTTTTGCTTTTCTCCCCATTGTGGTCCAGCTACTACACTCAACACAGATGTCAGCACTTATTTATCGGGCTCTATGCTAAGCGCATAATGCATACATTATTTTATTTAATTCTTAAAACAACCCTGTGAGGTAGGAACAGTTACTGGAAATGAAAGTCACTCTCTGTGACCCCATGGACTATACAGTCCGTGCAATTTTCCAGGCCAGAATACTGGAGTGGGTGGCCATTCCGTCCTCCAGGGATCTTCCTGACCCAGGGATCGAAACCAGGTCTCCTGCATTGCGGGCAGGTTCTTTACCAGCTGAGCCACCAGGGAAGCCCAAGAATACTGGAGTGGGTAACTTATCCCTTCTCTAGCAGATCTTCCTGACTCAGTAATTGAAGCAGAGTCTCCTGCATTGCAGGCGGATTCTTTACCAGCTGAGCTACTGGGGAAACCCAGGGACAGTTATTAGCCCCAATTTTATAGCCAAGAAAACTGAACTATAAGAAGACCAGATAACTTGCCTAACGTCACAACAGCAGAACAGGAATTTGATCCTAGGTGTCAGTGACTTCAAAGACTTAAACCCTAAACTACACACCATCCTCAGCTTATTTTAAAAGACCAATATTCCTCTCTGCCTGGCAGTCTTTCTGCTTAGAGGAGAATAGGGGCAAAGTGAAGCTTACCTCGGTGGCAGCAAACACTTTGAAAGCTGCCTGGCCTGGTCTGCCCACCCATGGCCCCACAGTCCTGTTTGCAGTTGTTAGCAGATCTTACCTAGTCTAGTTACCCACCTGTGTTCTCAGAGGCTCTCTAAGTTCAACCTCTGAGAAAAAAAAAAAACAACAACCCATTAATGCAGAATAGCCAAATATATGCTATTGATTAAGAACTGTAGTATATAATAAGCATATTGACAGGGAGGCCTGGCGTTCTGCAGTCCATGGGGTTGCAAGGAGTTGAATATGACTTAGTGACTGAACAACAACAACAGCAATCATACAGAAACTGCTTACTGCAGATGGAATAAATGGAACCTTTGCTCTTCTTTTCCAGTCCCTCTTGTAATGGAGCCAGTGAAAACCCTTAGGTCACTGTCTCTGTCTTGGCCTGTCCTTACCTCATGTGGTCCACAGGCTCTGCAGACCCTTCTGCCCATGGGCTGGGCTGTCCTGCTCTGAAATGGGGTTTGTGCTCCTGTCTCAGCCTCTGTTTTTCCCCTCATTATTCAGAGCTCCCTCTAAATACAGAGGCTTTGTCCATTGTATTGCTCAGGAGGCTTTGCTTCCCTCCAGCACTGTTCTCAGAACGTCTGTCTGCTACTGAGTCCTCATTACTGGGGCCTGGTTTCTTTCTCCGTTGTGTGGTTCTCCTGCTTTCTGTCCCTTAAAACTGAGACCTCTGTGTTTTCGGGTCAGAGGCCTCTGAGTTCTCTTCTGCCGTGGGGACAGGAAAAGGGGTTTATTTTCTGCTTTAAGTAGGCAGAGTAATTTCTAGTTTGGGTCAGAAGTTAACCCAAAAAGAGAATGCATATTTCTATACAGTGGGCAAGTCTCTGATAAGTAGCTCCTGTGTAATACTATCAACCATCCTTCTCTTGATGGCAGCTGCTAGGGCTTAATTATCCATTCAGTACCCTGTATGAGAAAGAGTACAAATAGAGAGAAAAATGTAAAAGTGTATACTAATAGAAAGTAGTAGATTCTCGGCATTAAAAGAGATCTTAACAGATGACTTGATTCTATTTAACCAGTTAGAGACTATTAATGATATTCATTGTCTAAATTATTTAGGTGTACAGTTGGATGATTTTAACAACTGTTAGGGATCACCCCCTTGTGTATTTTTGTAAAACTCTTCTAAATATAGACTGCAGAGCTTTTATTCGGAGTTAGGTGTAGTACGCTTTTGTTGTTCAGTCCCCAGTCTTGTCTGTTTGTGAACCCATGGACTGCAGCACACCGGGCTCCCCTGTCCTTCACTGTTTCCCAGAGTTTGCTCAAACTCAAGTTCACTGAGTCGATGATGCCACCCAACTATCTCATCCTCTGTCGCCCCCTTCTTCTCCTGCCCTTAATCTTTCCCAGCACTGGGGTCTCTTCCAGTGAGTTGGCTTTTCGCATCAGGTGGCCAAAGTATTGGAACTTCAGCTTTAGCAGTAGTCCTTCCAATGAATATTCAGGGTTAGTTTCCTGTAAGATTGACTGGTTTGATCTCCTTACTGTCCAAGGAACTGTCAAGAGTCTTCTCCAGCATCACAATTAGAAAGCATCAGTTCTCTGGCACTCAGCCTTCTTCATGGTTCAGCTCTCTCGTACATGACTACTGGAAAAACCATAGCTTTGACTAGACAGACCTTTGTTGGCAAAATATCTGTGCTTTTTAATATGCTGTCTGTGTTTGTCCTAGCTTTTCTTCCAGGAGGCAAGGCATCTTTTAATTTCATGGCTGCAGTCACTGTCTACAGTGAATTTGGAGCCCAAGAAACTGAAGTCTGCCTCTGTTTACCTTTTAGTGTTCTGTGTTGTACATGTAGTGTGCTAGTAGCATTGTTGGGACCAAGAATAAGTTCCAGTTACATTCGTTTAGGCTGTCTTTCCGTTTATAACAGGAGTCCATTGATAGTAGATTTTTTTCTCTCATTCATGGCTAATAGGAACGTCAGAGCAACAATTTCAGAAAAATTCTCTCCTTAGTTTTGTCACTCCCTAAAAGTTAGTATTGTGTTTGTCCTCAGGAAACTGCCGCTAAAGGGAAATCTGACTGGGGGAGTCTCTTTGCTAGAATGTGGATCTCTAGAGAGTACCATCCGATAGAACACAGGAGGAGTGAGGGAGTGAAAACCAAGAGAAACAGGCTGGGGATCAGTTCCTTTCAACATTTCTTACCATGAAGTGGCAGCATACAAAAACTAATGAGGTCTGAGGAGCCTTATATTAAGACATCTGTGATTCTCAGGGGCTTCACGGGAAGTCAATGCTGCCAGGAGCTAGAATGAAAGAAGTGGAAGCCAAGGGAAGACTGAATCCGACACTTAGGCTGTTTTCTGTGTCTGCTGGCACCTCGCAAGGTGCTTTGCAAATCTTTTCATAGTTCATTTAAACTTAGATGGCCTAATGGGATTGGGGAGAACCCAGGGAAAGTTGGTCCCTTAGAAAGATGTTTCAGACATTGCCTCACAGAGCCCCCAGGGTGAGATGGGAGGGAGAAGAGTGTGATGGGAGAAGGCAGGTCCTTCTCAATCCCCATACAGTTACTTTCACCTCTCCATACGCTAGCCTTTCCACTAAGATTACTCCAGAACAGAGGATTCTAAGATTTAAAATACATGCTTGTTAGTGATTATCTTCAATAGGTTTTTAAATAGCCACTCATTTTAGATGTGTACCTAAGAATGACTTATTTATATCAATTTTGTTGTTCGGTCACTAAGTCATGTCTGACTCTTTGCGACCCCATGAACTGCAGCATGCCAGGCTTCTCTGTCCTTCACTGTCTCCCTGAATTTGCTCAAACTCATGTCCATTGAGCCAATGATGCCACCCAACCATCTCGTCCTCTGTTGCCCTCTTTGCCAGCGTCAGGGTCTTTTCCAGTGACTTGGCTGTTCACATCAGGTGGCCAAAGTATTGGAGCTTCAGCTTCAGCATCAGTCCTTCCAATGAATATTCAGGGTTAAGTTCCTTTAGGATTGACTGGTTTGATCTCCTTGCTGTCCAAGGGACTCTCAAGAGTCTTCAGCACCATAGTTGGAAAGTGTCAGTTCTCAGAACTCAGCCTTCTTTATGGTCCAACTCTCACATTTGTACATGACTCCTGTACAGAACCATAGCTTTGACTAGACGGACCTTTGCTTGCAAAATGTTGTCTCTGCTTTTTAACACGCTATCTAGGTTTGTCATAGGTTTTCTTCCAAAAGGCGAGTGTCTTTTAATTTCATGGTTGCACTCACCATCCTCTTATTTTGGAGCCCAAGAAAATAAAGTCTTGCACTGTTTCCATTGTTTCCCCATTTATTTGCCATGAAGTGATGGGACCAGATGCCATGATTTTTTGAATATTGAGATTTAAGTGAAATTTTTTAAGCTGTTTTAAGCCAACAGTTTTAAGTTCATCAAGAGGCTCTTTAGTTCCTCTTCACTTTCTGCCATTAAAGTGGTATCATCTGCATATCTGAGGTTGTTGATATGTCTCCCGGAAATCTTGATTCCAGCTTGTGATTCATCCAGACCGGCATTTTGCATGAGGTACTCTGCATATAAGTTAAGTAAGGAGGGTGATAATATACATCCTTGCCGTACTCCTTTCACAATTTTGAACCAGTCATTTGTTCTATGTCTGGTTCTAACTGTTGCTTCTTGTCTTGCATGCAGGTTTCTCAGGCGGCAAGTAATGTGGTCTGGTATTCCCGTCTCATTAAGAATATTCCACAGTTTGTTGTGATCCACAAAGTCAAAGGCTTTAGTGTAGTCAGTGAAGCAGAAGTAGATTTTTTGAGGGTTTCCCTTACTTTTTCTGTGATCCAGCAAATGTTGACAATTTGATCTCTCATTCCTCTGCCTTTTCTAAATCCAGCTTGTACATCTGAAAGTTCTTGGTTTGTGGACTGCTGAAGCCTAGCTTGAAGGATTTTGAGCATAATCTTGCTGGCATGTGAAACGAGTGCAGTTGTATGGTAATTTGAACATTCATTGGCATTGCCTTTCTTTGGGATTGGAATGAAAACTGGCCTTTTGCAGTCTTGAGGCCACTGTTGAGTTTACCAAATTTGCTGGCATAATGAGTGCAGCACTTTCACAGCATCATCTTTCAGGATTTGAAATAGCTCAACTGGAATTCCATCACCTCCACTGGTTTTGTTTGTAGTGATGCTTCCTGAGGCCCACTTGACGTCACACTCCAGTACCTCTGGTTTTAGGTGAGTGATTATACCATCGTGGTTATCTGAGTCATGAAGATCTGTTTTATATAATTCTGTGTACTCTTGCCACCTCTTCTTAATATCTTCTCCTTCTGTTAGGTCCATACCATTTCTGTCCTTTATTGTGCCCATCTTTAACATGAAATATTCCCTTGGTATCTCTAATTTTCTTGAAGAGATCCCTAGTCTTTCCCATTCTATTGTTTTCCTCTATTTCTTTGCAGTAATTTCTTTGAGATTAAAAGATGCTTACTCCTTGGAAGGAAAGTTATGACCAACCTAGATGGCATATTCAAAAGCAGAGACATTACTTTGTCAACAGAGGTCCATCTAGTTAAGGCTATGGTTTTTCCAGTAGTCATATATGGATGTGAGAGTTGGACTGTAAAGAAAGCTGAGCACCAAAGAATTGATGCTTTTGAACTATGGTGTTGGAGAAGACTTGAGAGTCCCTTGGACTGCAAGGAGATCCGACTAGTCCATCCTAAAGGAGATTACTCCTGGGTGTTCATCGGAAGGACTGATGTTGAAGCTGAAACTCCAATACTTTGGCCACCGGTTGCGAAGTGCTGACTCATTTGAAAAGACCCTGATGCTGGGAAAGATTGAAGGCAGGAGGAGAAGGGGACGACAGAGGATAAGATGGTTGGATGGCATCACCGACTCAATGGACATGAGTTTGGGTGAACTCTGGGTGTTGGTAATGGACAGGGAGGCCTGGTGTGCTGTGGTTCATGGGGTCACAAAGAGGCGGACAAGACTGAGTGACTGCACTGAACTGATTTCTTTGCATTGTTCACTTAGGAAGACTTTCTTATCTCTCCTTGCTATTCTTTGGAACTCTGCATTCAGGTGAATATATCTTTCCTTTTCTCCTTTGCCTTTTGCTTCTCTTCTTTTCTCAACTGTTTGTAAGGCCTCCTCAGACAACCATTTTGCCTTTTTTGCATTTCTTCTTCTTGATGGTTTTGATCACCACCTTCTGTGCAGCGTTAGAACCTTTGTCCATAGTTCTTCAGACACTCTATCAAATCTTATCCCTTGAATCTGTTTGTTACTTCCACTGTACAATCATAAGGGATTTGACTTAAGTCATACCTGAATGGTCTAGTGGATTTGCCTACTTTCTTCAATTTAAGTCTGAATTTGGCAATAAGGAGTTCATGATCTGAGCCACAGTCAGCTCCTGGTTTTGTTTTTGCTGACTGTATAGATCTTCTTCATCTTCGGCTGCAAAGAATATAATCAGTGTGATCTCGGTATTGACCATCTGGTGATGTCCATGTGTTGAGCTGTCTCTTGTGTTGTTGGAGGAGGGTGTTTGTTATGACCAGTGCTTTCTCTTGGCAAAACTCATTAGCCTTTGCCCTGCTTCATTTTGTACTCCAAGGCCAAACTTGCCTGTTACTCCAGATATCTCTTGACTTCCTACTTTTGCATTCCAGTCCCCTGTGATGAAAAGGACATCTTTTTTGGGTGTTAGTTCTAGGAGGTCTTGTAGGTATTCATAGAATCGTTCAACTTAAGCTTGTTCAACATTAGTGGTTGGGGCACAGACTTGGATTATTGTGGTGTTGAATGGTTTGCCATTAACTTCCCCTTATATAATTTAGGTGGAAGGCAGACTGGCCAATGATTTGCAATAGGTGAATTTTTGTGAGGCTGCTGTAAGCTTGTCTGATAATTTTGTAACATTGTTTTTAGTGCTTAAGTTAAAAATTCCAAATTGAAATAAAGATAGGACTCTAAAGTACAGGTGCCGTCTGACATTTAGTTGCTTGAAATCTTAGGGTATTTCCTCAGGCTCTGATCTAGAAACGAATATCCAGTAGTAGTGATAGTAGTGGTTGTGCAAATTGTGGCTAACTCACTCAACTCTGTGAGCAAAGATAACCTTTGCTATGGAAATCCACATATCTGTGGTTTTAGAGCTATGACCAGCTAGACCTTGTTGTCCTCATGTTGTGCTCCCCAGCCCCATTTTGGATAACTTAGTAAATTTAAGAATTTGCTTCAGCAAACCTGGAGGAGAGTGTGAGAATCATTCATAAATTAGGAATCAGACTTCAATGAAAAACAGTCTTGAAATGACTTAGGCTTAGGAAGCTGCAGTCTTCCTTTTTGGAGAGCAAGGGCTGAGGGGGTTGTAAATAGGACACCTAAATCAAATATAAGCTTGAAACTGAGAGAAAATTCTGTTACAAAGAATGCTTTCAAAATGATGCCAAGAGCACAGAAGTCTTACTTCATTTCTTCCCTACTCTGCTCCCAATACACACACATTTAAAGATGAGATTACTATATCCAGCCACCTATTAACCATACATGTTGATCATACACAGAAAATGCTCTTTGCTAAACGTTAGGATCCTGTATAGACCAAATAATCTGAGAGATATTTTGTTTGTTTTGAAGCTATTAAACTACCATCTATATTTAATATTAGTAGTCCAAGATCAGTTGCTATTTTTATTTGGGGCCATTTAAACTAATTTCATGGCCATCCTTGTAAATCCTTGTATTAGCATCCATTTAATAATCTCATGCTACGTTTTTCCTTCTTGTCTAGTAATAGAACACTGAAAATGATTCCTTTTTTTTGTTACCCAGTAAAAGTGAGAAGAAAAATATACCTAGAGTTAGTGCTCAGTCAATATTTGTGAATAAAAAGCAAATGAATAATTAAATGTAATGCTAGGCATCTATTTGGAAGCAGTAAGAGGTAAGCATTTCTGATGTACTGAAAACAGTGACTGAAAGGCATTGATCTTCACTGTGCCCTCAGGTTTCCTTTCCTGCCCTTCTGGTTTTTCTTGCCTTCCTGCCCATATACAGAGGAATCTTCCCGGGCACCCGTGTACTGAGGAACACACACGCATGCACACTGAAATATAAACACAGTTTAGGGTATAGAAGGGCAATGATTTCCCCTTGCCATCAGTGCTACAGGTAATCTATTGCATTAATCAGCCAGCCAGTGGGAAATGCATGGGAAGTGATTATACTATCATGCACAATACAATCAGCATGAAGCACTTGTCAAGACCAATACATCAAACTGTAATTCGGTAATAGAATGAATTAGAGAAAAATGAAACATTCTGTTCTTCCAGAAACTCAGTACACATCACAGACTCTTTCTGAACTCTATAGAAAAGTCAGTGTATTAAAAACTTGTTTTTATAAGTAAAATTGCAGTTCCAGTATGACAGAATACAATACCATAAATTCATTTCCTTAGGGTTTTTACACAGCTATAGTGCTGAAGTGTTTACCCATCATCAGTATTCTATAATCAAAGCCATTGATTATTTTTGATAGGGCTTCTGATTATCTCTTGTCCTAAATTGGTTCTCCACAGTAAGTGGAAGGAAGGTTGTTGTACCAGTGGCTCAGGGACGCACTTGTCGGTAAATGTGGTGGACTGGTAAGACAGTGCCTTACCAGTACAGCAGGCAGATTAACGTGAACCTCCTTTTTATAGTTTCCTGTGGTAGGCACTGCCATGTCGGAGCTTAGTTAGAATGAGGAAGTAAAAAACAGAAAGGAGCCCAGGTAAGACAACAGAAGTGAGGTTATATAATGTAGGATGTGTTTTAGAAAATTTTGAGGTTAGATGTAATATATTTCATATAAGTCATGATCCATATTAATTTGTAATATATATTCAAAAGTTCAATAAAAATTCAATGTAAAATTTTCACCACATTTAACAAGGCATGCTTTTTCAAAGGGGCAAATTGAGATGATTTCTGTCTACAATCAGAATTGTTTCCATTTTTAGAGCCTACAACTAGAATATAAAGAAAAGGGTTCTTGGAGCCAGATGCTCTTTAAGTATGGATTCTGATTCTCGTATTTATTAATTGTGTAGTCCTGGACAGGTTCCTTATCTTAGATAGAACCTCAGTTTCCTTCTATGTAAAATGGCATAATGCAGATTTTTGAAGCCTAAGATAAGATAGTTTAGATAATACACAACACTTTCATTCTCATTCCAAAAGGCTTTTGTCTATGTTGAGAAAGTGGGCCCAGTGGGAAGCTTGGGAGAGAGGCATCCTGAAGACCTACAGAGTATTTTCAGCACTCGATTTGTATAGACTTGGAAGCATGGCTGTTGAACGAACCATGCCACTGTTGATGAAGACAGTTCAGTTAAGCAGCCAATGCAGAGCACATGTCAAATGTTCTTGCAGGTTCCCACGCTTCACATTCCTTCTCCTCACTATTGACTGCCCTTTCATATCAAACTAAGATAATTTGTCATTGTGCCCTTTTCTTTCTATTTTTTTCTGGCTTTCCTTTTCTCCCTTAAAAAGGAGAAGGGTGGTGAGTGGTGGAGGAGCTGGTCTGGTCATTTCCTATAGAACCAGGTCCTACTGAGGTCAGATGGTATTTGACGAGTTGTGAATATTGGCCCAGTAGCACTGACACATAATACACAGAAGAAGTGTACAAAAAAGATCTTCACGACCCAGATAATCACGATGGTGTGATCACTCACCTAGAGCCAGACGTCCTGGAATGCGAAGTCAAGTGGGCCTTAGGAAGCATCACTATGAACAAAGTTAGTGGAGGTGATGGAATTCCAATTGAGCTTTTTCACATCCTAAAAGATGATGCTGTGAAAGTGCTGTACTCAATATGCCAGTAAATTTGGAAAACTCAGCAGTGGCCCACAGGACTGGAAAAGGTCATTTTTCATTCCAATGCCAAAGAAAGGCAATGCCAAAGAATGCTCCAACTACTGTACACTTGCACTCATCTCACATGCTAGCAAAGTAATGATCAAAATTCTCCAAGCCAAGCTTCAACAGTATTTGTACCATGAACTTCCAGATGTTCAAGCTGGTTTTAGAAAAGGCAGAGATCAAATTGCCAACATCTGCTGGATCATCGAAAAAGCAAGAGAATTCCAGGAAAACATCTACTTCTGCTTTGTTGACTATGCCGAATCCTTTGACTATGTGGATCACAATAAACTGGAAAATTCTGAAAGAGATGGGAATATCAGACCACCTGATCTGCCTCTTGAGAAACCTATATGCAGGTCAGGAAGCAACAGTTAGAACTGGACGTGGAACAACAGACTGGTTCCAAATAGGAAAAGGTGTACGTCAAGGCTGTATATTGTCACCCTGCTTATTTAACTTATATGCAGAGTACATCATGAGAAACACTGGGCAGGAAGAAGCACAAGCTGGAATCAAGATTGCCGGGAGAAATATCAATCACCTCAGATATGCAGATGACTCCACCCTTATGGCAGAAAGTGAAGAACTAAAGAGCCTCTTGATGAAAGTGAAAAAGGAGAGTGAAAAAATTGGCTTAAAGCTCAACATTCAGAAAACTATGATCATGGCATCTGGTCCCATCCCTTCATAGCAAATAGATGGAGAAACAGTGGAAACAGTGGCTGACTTTATTTTTAGGGGCTCCAGAATCACTGCAGATGGTGGCTGCAGACATGAAATTAAAAGACGCTTACTCCTTGGAAGAAAAGTTAGGACCAACCTAGACAGCATATTAAAAAGCAGAGACATTACTTTGCCAACAAAGGTCTGTCTAGTCAAGGCTATGGTTTTTCCATTAGTCATGTATGGATATGAGAGTTGGATTATAAAGAAAGCTGAGCACTGAAGAATTGATACTTTTGAACTGTGGTGTTGGAGAAGACTCTTGAGAGTTCCTTGGACGGCAGGGAGATCCAACCAATCCATCCTCAAGGAAATCAGTCCTGAATGTTCATTGGAAGGGCTAGTGTTGAAGCTGAAACTCCAATACTTTGGCCACCTGACGCGAAGAGCTGACTCATATGAAAAGACCCTGATGCTGGGAAAGATTGAAGGTGAGAGGAGAAGGGAATGACAGAGGATAAGATGGTTGGATGGCATCACCGACTCAAAGGACATGGGTTTGGGTGGACTCTGGGAGTTGGTGATGGACAGGGAAGCCTGGCGTGTTGCCGTCTGTTGGGTCACAAAGAGGCGGACATGACTGAGCGACTGAACTGAACTGAGCGCTGTCAAGTCAGAGGGAATGGGAATGCTACATTGTAATTAGATGAGGGCCCCGGGTTATCCAGGAACCTTATCCAGGATACCAGTTAGCTGATTTGAAATATCTGTTTTATGTTCTTATGTTCGTTCTTGACCACAGAAGAAGTGGTTATTCTACTTCAGTCTTTTCTCAGAGCCTGGTTAAATGATAACTAGTTGTATGCCCTTATGCTGTTTGACCTAAGTAATCTCAAAAACTCTTTACAATGTCTCTGAGGCTTTATTTTGAAATTTCCCCAGAAGTACTTTAGTGAGTTGGGAACTAGCATACTGCATTTCAAGTAAAGAGAATGTTTTTACCAGTTAAATTTATTTTCCAAACATGGGTTACTAACATATTAAGCCTGAAGTGTACTGAGAACGATACCATAATTAGGGTCAACAATTTTTGTGTGGTCTGACCAAAGAAATTTTGTGACTACAGTTTTGCTAGCACAACTAATTATGCCAGTGATCTTCTATTTGTGACTGCAATTAGGCATTTCATGGCCCCTAAATAAGTATAATTAGTTAATTGGATCATGCATGAAATTCTATCCTCTTGTAATAGCCTTGAGAACAAAAATAAATATGATAAATATTATGAATTGTTTTATAACTATGGAACCCTGGGAAATACTAAAAGTGATTGTCTTACTTTGTCTACTAGTATTTCATAAGAATAAACATATTAAAAAGTAGAAATTAAATTTTCCATATGAAAGTCTTCGTTTTCCACCTTTGAGACAGAGGAAGAAGGGAATCTTCCTTCCTGGCCTTTCTTCTCATCTTTAGAGAAGTGGTGTTGATTGCCCTGCCGCTTTGTCCCCTGCTTCTTACTGCTGCTGTCCCTGTGTTCTCTCTAATACCATTATGCATAATATCTTCTGGAAAATACCTGGAATTCCAAAATGTCTTTTATAGAAAATGTCTAGCTTTCACATTAATTACTAACTTGATTTGCATATTAACAAAAACTCATGAAGTAGAACTTTAAAAACAAGTTTTATTGTCTGTGGGAAATAGCAGGAGATAGAGAATGGCCAGCTGACTTATTCAGTCACATATCATAGTGCTCCACCCAGCAATACACCAGCAGGCAAAGAGCACACTCAAGTCACAAGTGCATTCTCCCAGAAATGCTGGTGTGAGTCCACTCTAAGAGGCCTCGAATAGTACATCATCATATTTTCAGAGATATGACTTGAATAATCAATCTTGAATTGTAAGTTGAACTCTTGATTGTTTATCTGCTGTTTTAATCTGCAGTGAAATTACTTATTTGCTATGCCTGTCAGTCCTGAAAAATGCAGAGTTTTCATTTGTTTAATTAGACCTTTTTAGATGGACCTGTGTAAGTTTTCATTGGGTATGATTCTGTATATGCAACAGGTTGTAAGTTTGTAAGAATATAGTTAAAGTACAGGGTTTATTAGTTGTACATTTAAGACTACCTCATAACTTTCAACAATAGTATACCATTTGTATTATACTGCTAAAATATTAGGAGTGGATCAATGATTCTGTCAAAAGACTAAAATCATTAATCTTAGAATTCATATATGCTAATTGCACATAGCAAGCCTCGCTTACAGAGGTGCTTTTTGACCATGTGTCTGGGCAGAAGGCTAAACACCATAGTATTTAAGAATGTTAGTTTTAGGGGCATGTGGGCCCTAGTTATAAACCCTGGCTCCTGTCTTTAATAGTAGCACTCCATTTCTACTTGTCTCTGAACCTCCATTTAGTTATTTGCAAAGTGAGTCTTTCTGTGAGGGTGAAATGTGATAATGTATGTAAAATAGTTCTCACAGGGTTCGTGTGAAGTGTTTTCAATACATGGCAGCAGCAAGTGGATCAGTAAAGATGCCGTTCACTTTTAGAAATATGTTAGCTGAAGTAGATGAAGTGATCTTTGTACCCTAAAGACAGACATTGTAAAACTAAATGTAGTTTTACATTAATAAATACATTTACTCTATTTGGAAACTTAACACGTGTAACATGATATTGTTAGGATTTTTCTTGAAGGGATAGAAATTAACATACAAATCAGCACTTAATATTGTGTGTTGGGATACCTTTTATGCATAGTGACTTTTTTGTTTTTGCTTAATTCGCAGCTCTTTTCTTACGTTGAGTGGTTTGTTTGGATTTGATAATTGTAACTAACAACATTCTCATACCCACTGGTAATACTTTTCCATTTTGTAATCTAGCAGAGTTATTTCCTGGTAATTGTGATAGATTACAGTGGCCACAGATGCTTTGCTACTCTCTCATTGAGATATGGGGTCTGTGTTTTCTCATTTTTGTAGATGTTTGATCAACAAAATATGACATTAGATGTTTGGGGCAGTTTCTGGGCCCAGTCCTGAAGTGTCTGGCAGTATCTACTTACTGTCTCTTAAAAGGTTCTATCCTAAAGCCCTGAGAAACAAATGCAATATTGTAAAGTAAAAAAAAAATAATAATAATAAAAATTAAAAAAAAAAATCTGGCTATCATGAGGCTGCCATGCTATGAGAAATCCCACACTGTCCACATAGAGAGGCAGTGTTGGGGCACAGGAAAAGTAAGAGGATTTCTGACCTACAGAACCATGAGATATAATGATACATTGTTATATTAAGCCATTAAGTTTAGGGTAGTTTTTTTACATAGTATTAGATAACCAGAACGTGATTCTGTATCTTACGATACTTCACCCTGCTTCTTTTGGTTATCCTCCAAATACCAAATATCTCTAGCAGTGTAGAGTAAAATAATGTGTAAAAACAAAGTTCTGTTATTTCAGTTAACTTCATCCCTTGCATTGGAGTAAGTCGGGTGTTTGTCAAAATTGAATCTGTATTACTAGTAAATAGTGTGAAACAATCCTAGAGTATTGTACATCTCCATTTTTAATACTTTTAAGGTATTTTTCCCTCACCTTCATGTTCTTCTTACACCAAATTTCACTTGGTTTGGCTTCCAGGTTTTCCTTCTCCAAAAATAAGAATCTGGGTTCTGATAACGTTTGAGTTCCCATAAAAGACTGGAGCCCTAGCACTGACACTGTAAAGGAGGCAGGGTGAGCTGCAAGTATGGGCCAAGATGCTAAGGAAAGATGGGGAGGGGAAGGGTGGCTGAGGGAAGAATGCCCAGACTGCACTCCATGCCCATCCTTTGGCATGATGTTGTCACGGGCAGAGAAAATGTTATAGAACCCTGTAGCGTTGGGAATCGGTTTAAAAAAGGCCTCCTCTGTTCATGTAGTCAAGGATAAAATTACCAAAGCATCTCAGATCTCTAAGTGACTCTGCACAAGAACCTGTTATGATTAGCCTAAATGTTTAATGTCACTGATACCTTGTTTGTCTAATATGCTCTTAATTGTTTTATTTTACTAAATGTAGAAATATTTAAGGGTGTTCAGAGAATCACAAGTGGAGTCCTTCAATCCTGTTTTCATCTTTTGAGTCTCAATTTCCACAACATCAAAGTCGTCTACACTGAGGTTTGCTGGAGTGCACCTTTTGGTGCTGAGTAGAGCTCTGCATTTTCAGAACATTTCTGCACATATTAGTATAAATAGCTCTACAAGTAGGTAGAAATTATTACCCTGTTGTTTAATCAGGGACTGCCACCACAGAGAGACAGAGTGGTCTTGCCCAAGGTCTTGTGGCTGGTAATCCATATCTTGTCCTCTCCAGATCAAAGTTTGTTGATCAAACATTTCTTCTGGTTGGAAATGTAAAACACTGGATATGTGGGACAAAATGATGGTTGTACATCGAAAATTTGATAGACAAAACTGGCCTTCAGGTCATTTAGAATTCATTAATTCTTGTTACCCTCTTTTGCTGGAAGCATGTGTGCTTGTCCATTGACAGTGTGACTGATGAAATACAAAAGCAACTAAAAAGGCCTTTGTGAGGATTTGTCATCTGCCGCTGTGTTTCTGTCCTTGTTATTTGCCTGTTTGGGTCAGTATAGGATGTAAACAGATTTAAGACCACCAAATGGTTTGGAACCATTCACCTTGTGCAAAAAAAAAGGTCTTGTTTTCCTTCATCTCAAGGGAGCTGCCTTTCCTCACTGTGCTTTACTTTGGCTTGTAGATTACAGTGCATCTTTTTGCTGAGATCACTGAGTGCAGATTAGGTGGAGTAGTGGAAAGGAGAGTAAAAGCATGCTGGGTGGTGGAGAAGATACTGAACTAGAGCTGAAATGTGCCATGGATAATTCAGAAACTGAATGATGCACACACCGGTGATTTGATAATTGCTTTTATATACTTTGAGGCATTGAAGCTAGGAAGGCAATTTAAAAGTATTGAATTTGTTTTCATTGTAATTCATAGCAAATAATTAAGTGTCCTTTGTGAAAGAACCAGCAATACTTTCTAGATGCTGGGTTGTCTGCTAGGTGCTGAAAATGCTAAGTTTCGCTGAGTTCTCTGTCCTGTTTTTGGTTGAGTCCTTTAAAGAGGCTTTATATTTCTGAGGGACAGCAGAATGAAGTGTTTAATCATCAAAGAGCTTTATTTTTAAAGCTACAACTGTTTCAGGAGTGTGTTGGAAGGGAAGGAGATAAATGCTCAAAGTGGGACCCTAAATTAATAAAATTTGGCGGATGACTTACTCAATTTGGTTAACTTGGTTATTAAGGCTAATTACAGCTTTTGTAGTGGTGACTGTTTAGATAAAAGACCGTATCTATTATAGCTCTGAACCTGAATCTAACATTAAGAACATTCTTTCAAGATGAAACCTCTCTTTAGGGAGGTGAACAATAAAAGAATGTAACTGGCAATTTAATAAAGGCTTGGCTTTAAAATTTTTTTTCTCATTCTGCAATGGAAATTTTCTTATTAGAGAACTGTAAGCATGAAAATCTAGTTTTATAGCTATAACTTTTCCTCGAATCATAGAAATCATTGTTGAAAGTTTTCAAGAGTATTTAACGTTTTGTTTTTAAGATCTTGTAATCCGTTTGCATTTTAGTTTTCTCATCTTTAATGTAGGTGTATTATTTCTGATCATAAAGGATTATTGTCGTAAGTTAATGAAAAACATTTGTAAAGCCCTTAATATAGGGCCTATAGCACATGATAGGCACCCAAGAATTGGTGACTATTAGTGATAATGATGATTATTTAATTAAAGTTGTAATTGGTATTCCTACATTTATTGCCTCAAAGGAACTTTTTTCAAAGCGGAACTGTATGCTTTGTCAGTATTGTGCTAGCTTCTATAAACTCTGAGTTTTCACCAAATGAAAGTGAAGCTCATTGGATCCTTATCACCTTGTCACATCATTCATAGGCAAGTCAATCAGTCCTTCAGCATTGTACACATTGATTAGTACTTTCTTAATTTTATCTTTGCGTTACTTCAGAAAAACCACACAGTGCTTAGGATAAATTTGGTTTTTGATTCTATTTTTAAAACTTTGTATTGTACTTATATCTTTAAAAAGAAAAAGAAATTGAGTGTGAAAAACAGTAGATTTGAGATACATATATATGTTAAGACATATAACTTTTGGTTTTAATTCAAAATTAACTCTATCTTCTACTTTTATTTGGCATGTGGGTGCTTTTAAGCCGATTTCCAAAATAAATTACAGTTCACACAGGTGGAAAGAAATACAGAATTCTAAAATTACAAAATAGGCACATTAAAAATAAATAAACTCATTTTGGATAGACATTTACATCATGTTATTTGTCAGTATTAATTTACTTGGTTGCCCTTTTACACATGACCTTGATTCTTTACTAACAACCTGATAATGAAATTTCTAGTCTTATAACACATCTTTCAGAGCAGTTTTTTTTTGTTTGTTTGCTTTAATTTCTTCTTTTTTTGATTGGAGGATAATTGCTTTACAATGTTGTGTTGGTTTCGCTATACAACAGTGTGAATCAGCCATAAGGATACCTATGTCCCCACCCATTTGGACCTCCTTCCCACCCTCCCTGTCCTACCCCTCAAGGTTGTCACGGAGCACCAGGTTGAGCTTCCTGTGTTAAACAACAACTTCCCACTGCTATCTATTTTAGAGCAACTTTTTTATTTTAGTTTTATCTGATGTTCATTTAAGAGTAGTAGAATTATAATATTAAAACACATCTTGGCAGAAAGATATGAAAAGTTCTTAATTCTGAAACATTAATTTCATTTTTAAAGAAAATTTTATGATTTAGAAAATGAATTCAGTATAGCTTTAGAGATAGAAATGCTAAGTTTTGATCCAGTATATAGCATTCATTAGATTTAATTATTACCATGTATCTTTTTGTGTTTGTATTGTTATGTTGTCCATCAGTTCAAAATCTAAAGCCTGGTAAAGTTGTATCTCATTTTCCAGTGGGGTGCCATAGGGAAAGCTGTCACTTACAGGTTCTTTAGATACCATTTTGATTTGTCCCTTGCTTTGTGACAGTGTGGTCATGTTTTATGTAGTCATGTTTCATTTGAAGCTGATTTTTCTGGTTCTTAGCACGGGAAATGCATACAGTTAATAAGATACCGATGTCCATTGACTTGTAGAGAAATCCTGCAGAGAGGACACTCATAACTAGGACTTTGCATACCAAGAGATAAAATTGTTTGATCTGTATATTAATTAGCAATTTTAAAATATTTTTTGTTACATACAGTAAAATTCTTAACTATATTGTAAAATAGATGCTTTAACTGGAGCACGTATTACACCTGACATTTTTAGTGTGCAATTTTGAGTTTAGACAAAAGCATAGAGTCATATGATCAGTGAAGATGTGGAATGCTTATATCGCCTCCCAAAATTCCCTCACACCATTTTTTTTTATAATCAATTCATCACCTGCCCCCTGTCCTTAGCATTGGTAGTCTACTCTGTTCCTTTAGTTTTGCCTTCTCCAAAGTGTCATATAAATGGAATAATAAAGTGTGTGTACTTGTGTGTGCACTTATATACACTTTTGATTCTGGCTTCCTTCATTTAGTATAGTGCATTTGAGTTGTTATGTGTTTTTCAATGGTCTGTTTCTTGTTGCTAAGTAGTATTATGTTATATGAATATACCAAGTTTGTTCTTCCATTCACCAGTTGAAGGACATTCAGGTTGTTGACAGTCTTTTGCATTTACAAATAGAACTGCTGTAGACATTCTTGTAAAGTTTTTATGTGAACCTAAGTTTTCGTTTCTCTTGGGCAAATCCTGAGAGGTAGGATTGCTGGGTCGTATGCTAAATGTTTAATTTAATGAGAAACTACTGAACCATATTCCAGGACACCTATATCATTTTGCACTCACAGCAGCAATTATGAGCATTGTTGGCCATCTGCATGTCTTCTTTGGAGAAATACCTAGTCAGTTCTTCTACCCATTTTTTAATCAAGTTGTTTGTTATATTTATGTTGAGTTGTATGAGCTGTTTATATATGCTACCTATTAACCCCTTACTGATCTTATCATTCGTAAATATCCTGTTGCATTCAGTAGGTTGTCTTCTTGTTTTGTCAGTGGTTTCCTTTGCTGTGCAAAAACTTTGAAGTTCAGTTAGGTCCCATTTGTTTATTTTTGCTTTTATATCCTTTGCTTTAGGAGAAAGATCTCCCTAAAAATACTGCTATGATTTATGTCAAAGAATGTTCTGCCTGTATTTTCCTCTAGAAGTTTCATGGTTTCCAGTCTTACATTTAGGTTTTTAATCCATTTTGAGTTTATTTTTGTATATGGTGTTAGAGAATGTTCTGATTTCATTCGTTTACATATAGCTGTCTAGTTTTCCAAGCACCAGTAACTGAAGAGACTGTCTTCTCTACGTTTTATATTCTTGCCTCCTCTGTTGTAGAGTGATTGCCCATAAGTGCATAGGTTTTATTTCTGGACTCTCTACTCTGTACCATTGATCTGTGTGTCTGGTTTTTATATCAGTACCATGCTGTTTTGATTACTGTAGCTTCATAGTATAGTCTGAAGTCAGGGATTATGTTGGCTATTTGGGGTCTTTTGTGTTTTTATACTAAAGCCATTGGAATTGTGATAGGGATTGCATTAAATCTGTAGATTGCCTTTGGGAGTATAGTCATTTTAACAATATTAATTCTTCCAATCCAAAAACATGTTCTGTCTTTTCATCAGTTTGTATCATCTTCAGTTACTTTTACTAGTATCTTACAGTTTTCCAAGTACATGTCTTTTCCCTCTTTAGTGAAAGTGGTAGTCGCTCAATCTCGTCCGGCTCTTTGCAGCCCCACGGACTATAGCCCGCTAGACTCGTCTGTCCATGGAATTCTCCAAGCAAGAATACTGGAGTGGGTAGCCATTCCCTTCTCCAGGGGAGCTTCTCGACCCAGGGCTGGGGAGACCTCCAATTTTTTTTTCTTTAAATTGCTTGGTTATTCTCTATCTGTTTTTGTCAGTTATGTACACAGACGCCTGCTGGGGTTTTGAGTAGGGTTATGTTGATTCTTTACCATCTGAGCCGTGAGGGAAGTCCTTTTTACATCTTTAGGTAGATTTATTCCTAGATATTTTATTCTTTTTGATGTGACAGTAAATGAGACTGCTTCCTTCATTTCTCTTTCTGATAGTTCATTGCTAGTGTATAGAAATGTAGCAGGTCTGTATAATAATTCTGTATGCTGCAGCTTTTCTGAATTCATTGTTGAGCTCTAGTAGTTTTCTGGTGATATCCTTAGGATTTTTTATTTATAGTATCCTGTCATCTGCAACAGTTTCCCTTCTCATAATGATTAATGATGTTTAGCATGTTTTCATCAGCAGTTTTCCATCTGTGTATCTTTTTAAAAAATTTACATATGTATTTTTGCTGGGTCTTCATAGCTGCGTGCGGGCTTTTTCTAGTTGCAGCAAGTAGAGACTACTCTCTAGTTGCAGTGTGCGGGTTTCTCATTGTGGTGACTTCTGTTCTAGAGTGGGGCTCCAGGGCACATGAGCTTTGGTAGATGTGGCATGTGAGCTCCAGAGCAAGCTTAGTAGTTGTGGCACGTGGGCATAGTTGCCCCACAGCATGTGGAATCTTCCTGGACCAGGGATTGAACCCATATCCCTTGCATTAGCAGGTGGGTTCCTAACCACTGGACCACCAGGGAAGTCCTCAAACATCTTCTTTAGTGAAGTGTTTTTTTCCAATTTTTTTTGCCCATTTGTACTAGAATTACTTATTTTCTTGATGAGTTTTGAGCAGATTTTACATACTCTAGATATAAGTTCTTTGTCAGATATATGATTTGCACATATTTCTCCCCATCTGTGGCTTGTCTTTTCATTCTCTTTGTATTGTTTTTTTGTAACACAAAAAGTTTTAATGTTGTTGAAATCCACTTGATAAATTTTATCTTTCATAAGTATGCTTGATATTTATGTAAGATTATCTCTGCCTAGTCCTAAGGTCACAACAGTGTTTTCCAGAAGTTTTATGGTTGTGCTTCCCAGGTGGTGCTAGGGGTAAAGAATCCACCTGCCGTGCAGAAGACACAAAAGATGCAGGTTCAATCCCTGGTCAGGAAGATTCCCCTGGAATAGGAAATGGCAGCCCACTCTAGTATTCTTGCCTGGAAAACTCCATGGACAGAGAAGCCTGATGGACTGCAGTCCATGATCCATTTTGAGTTGATTTTTAGTAAGTTAATTGAGTTAATTTTTTAACAAACTGTGTATTATAGATTTTTTTTAAAATTTTTATTTTATTTTTAAACTTTACAATATTGTATTAGTTTTGCCAAATATCGAAATGAATCCGCCACAGGTATACCTGTGTTCCCCATCCTGAACCCTCCTCCCTCCCCATACCCTCCCTCTGGGTCATCCCAGTGTACCAGCCCCAAGCATCCAGTATCGTGCATCGAACCTGGACTGGTGACTCGTTTCATACATGATATTATACATGTTTCAATGCCATTCTCCCAAATCTCCCCACTCTCTCCCTCTCCCACAGAGACCATAAGACTGATCTATACATCAGTGTCTCTTTTGCTGTCTCGTACACAGGATTATTGTTACCATCTTTCTAAATTCCATATATATGTGTTAGTATACCTTATTGGTGTTTTTCTTTCTGGCTTACTTCACTCTGTATAATAGGTTCCAGTTTCATCCATCTCATTAGAACTGATTCAAATGTATTCTTTTTAATGGCTGAGTAATACTCCATTGTGTATATGTACCACAGCTTTCTTTATCCATTCATCTGCTGATGGGCATCTAGGTTGCTTCCATATCCTGGCTATTATAAACAGTGCTGCGATGAACATTGGGGTACACATGTCTCTTTCCCTTCTGGTTTCCTCAGTGTATATGCCCAGCAGTGGGATTGCTGGATCATAAGGCAGTTCTATTTCCAGTTTTTTAAGGAATCTCCACACTGTTCTCCATAGTGGCTGTACTAGTTTGCATTCCCACCAACAGTGTAAGAGAGTTCCCTTTTCTCCACACCCTCTCCAGCATTTATTGCTTGTAGACTTTTGGATCGCAGCCATTCTGACTGGCGTGAAATGGTACCTCATAGTTGCACATTATAGATTTAAGTACATTTTATGTGAATATCCACTTGTTGTAGCACTAGTTATAAAAAGAATTATCTCTTCTTCATTGAATTGGCTTTGAACCTTGAATTGATGTTTACAATGATATATGTACTTGTTATTTCACAGTCATGTACTCTCTTGATTACTCTTAATTTTTTAAAAGGTCTCAGAATCAGGTGCTGGGGAGACCTCCACATTTTTTATTCTTGAAATTGTTTGGTTATTCTCTGTTTTTGTATGTACACAGATGCCTGCTGGGGTTTTGAGTAGGGTTATGTTGAACATATAGATCAATTTTCTTTTCCATGTATTTCTTAATTAGATTTACTAATATTTTGTTGCAGTGTTTTATTTTATTTATGTAATCATATTGGTGTTTTTTTGGGGGGGGCCTGGTAATATCAGGGCAATGCTGGCCTCATAATATAAATTGAAAACCATTCCCTTTCTTCTGTTTTCTAGAAGATATTTTATAGAATTGGTGTTATTTCTTTCTTTACTGTTTGGTAGAATTTTCCAGGGAAACATCTAGACCTGCATTGTTGGAGTTTTTAATTTAAAGCTATAGTGATTATTATTTTTCTTGAGAGAACTGTGATAGTTTGTGATTTTTCAAGGAATTTGTCCATTTCATCTAATAGAATTTATGGTCATAAAGTTGTTCATAGTATTCCTCTATGAACCTTTTTAAGGTCTCTAGGATCTTCAATGATGTACCCTTTTTTTATTCCTGATACTCATAGTTTGTCTTCTCTGTTTTTTAGTCAGACTGATTACAGTCTGACTTCATTAATCTTTTTAAAGAACTAGCTTTTGGTTTCATTAAACAAAATTTAGGGGGTGGTTTTCCATTTATTGATTTCTAATCTGCTGTTTTCTTCCTTCTGCTTGCTTTGGCTTTGATTTCTCATTCTATTTCTAGTTTCTTAAGTTGGATATTTAGATTATTGGTTTGAATCTTCTTTCCTTTTCCAATATAAGCATTTAATACTGTAATTGTCTTTCTAAACTCTTTATAGCCATACATCACAAATTTTGAAATATTTCGTTTGCATTTTCATTCAGAACAATGTATTTTCTGTTTTCTTCAGTGATTTCTTTTACTCATTAATTATTTAGAAGTGTGTTAATTCCCAGATACTTGGGGATTTTTCTGAATATCTTCCTGTTACTGATTTATACTTTGTATAGTTTCATTTCTTGAATATTTGTCAACATTTGTTTTATGGCCCAAAGTATGGACTATGAATGTTCTGTGCATAAATGTTGTAAATATTCTCTGTGCATTTTAGAAAATATAGGGTTTAGTTTTGTTTTTTCTCTACTGATGTTAAGTGGCATGTCTGTAAATGTCAATTAGATTGTTGTTGATAGTGTTATTTTAAGTGTTCTTTATTCTTGCTAATTTTCTGTCTACTAATTCTATTAGTTATTGGGAAAGAAGTATTGAGATCTCCAAATACATTTGTGGATTTATTTATTTCTCCTTTCAGCTCTGTCGGTTTTTGCTTCATATACTTGGAAGTCTTAATGTTAGGTGCAGCATCCTCATTTAGGATTGTTACGGTTTTAGGGGAACTGACCCTTCTATCATGCTGTGTTTCACTTTATCTGGTGTAGTACTTCTTGTTCCAGAGTCTACTTTGTCTGATAATAATATGGCACTCCAACTTTATTTTGCAAGTGTTTACATAGTGTATCTTTTCCCATCCTTTTCCATCTAATTTATCTATGTCATTTTATTTGAAGTGGGTTTTCTAGTACACAGCATAGAGTTAGGTCTTATATGTTTTTTGTTTGTTTGTTTTAGGTCTTGTTTTTTTAATCTGATTTTATCATCTCTTTAATTGGTATGCTTAGATGATTTACATTTAGTATAATTATTGATGTGGCTCAATTTAGGTCTATCATTTAATCATTTATTTGCTGTAGCCTCTCTGTGTTCCTTTGTTCCCTTTCTCCTTCCTTCTCTCCTTTGGATTATTTTTTAAAGTTTTTTATTATTATTTCATTTAAATTTATCTATCACCTTTTTTTTTGTATTTCTTTGTATTTTTAAAAATGATTTATTTAGTATTACAAGAAAAATACCTAACCTTAAACTGTTTATTTTGAGTTTCTATTTTGCCACTCAGAGTAGAATGTAGAATCTAACACTCACATAGGTCCCTTTGCTTGCCTCCTTCATGTTACAGGTTTCATGTATTTTACGTCTGTGCTCAGTCACTTCAGTGGTGTCCGACTCTTTATGGCCCTGTGAACTGTAGCCATCCAGGCTCCTCTGCTCATGGAAATTTCCAGGCAAAAATGCTAGAGTGGGTTGCCACTTTCTACTCCAGAGGATCTTCCTGACTCAGGGATCAAACCCCCGCATCTCTTGTATCTCTTGCATTGGCAGGCAGATTCTTTACCATGCATAGCTCCACCATACATCTACATACATTTAAAACACTGCAAGATAATGTTCATGGTTTTGCTTTTAATAGTCCTACTTATCTTAAAGAACTTAAAAAGGCAAAAATACTCCATTTTATTTACTCAGGTTTTATGTTTCTGTTGTGATCCCTTTATTCCTATAGTTCCAAGTTTCCCTTTAGTGTTATTTCTCTTCAGCCTGAAGAACTTGCGTTAGCATCAAGTCTCATAAACAATATATGTTGTTAGTTTTTCCTGATCTGACAGTGCCTTCACTTCACCACCATACATGAATGATATTTTGCCAAGTCTGGGTTGATATTTATATTTCTTTTAACACTTTAAAGATATTGTTCCACTGTCTTCTGTCCTGTATAATTTCCAATGAGAAATCACTAATTATTTGAGTCATTCTGCTTTATACAGTATTTCATTTTTCTGTGACTGCTTTCAGTGTTTTATCTTTGGTTTTCGGTGATGTTAATTATCACTGGGCATGGATTTGAGTTTATGCATTTTTTTGGTTAGCTCAGCTTCTTTGATCTGTAAATTCCTAACTTCAGTTTTGGGACATTTTCAGTAATTATTTCTTTTAAGTTTTTCTGTATCTATGTCTCATCTTCTTTGGCTCTCCAGTAATACAAATGTATTCAAATGCTTTTGAACGGTGGTGTTGGAGAAGACTCTTGAGAGTCCCTTGGACTGCAAAGAGATCCAACCAGTCCATTATAAAGGAGATCAGTCCTGGGTGTTCATTGGAAGGACTGATGCTGAAGCTGAAACTCCAATACTTTGGCCACCTCATGCAAAGAGTTGACTCATTGGAAAAGACTGATGCTGGGAGGGATTGGGGGAAGGAGGAGAAGGGGACGACAGAGGATGAAATGGCTGGATGGCATATTCACTTCTGTCAATAGTGTTTACCTTCCTTGGTGGCTCAGATAGTAAAGTCTGCCTGCCGCTCTGGAGACTCATGTTCAATCCCTAGGTCCGGAAGATTACCTGGAGAAGGAAGTGGCAACCCACTCCAGTATTCTTGCCTGGAGATCCCATGGGTGGAGGAGCCTGGCAGGCTGCAGTCCATGGGGTTGCAAAGAGTCGGACATGACTGAGCCACTTCACTTTCTTTCTTTCTTTTCATCTGATGGAGCATAATTATAATGGTTGCATAAAGTCTCTGATAATTCTAACATCTGGTTCATTGTTTTTCCCTTTGGAATTGATCACATTTCCCTTTTTTCTTTTAAACCAAGTAATTTTGGATCCTGAATATTTTAAATATTATAAGAGTCAAGGTCCTATTATAATCCTCCAGAGAAATTTTTTTTTTTTAAGCACACAATCAGTTAGATATATTAAGACCACGAGTTTCACCTTCTTGGGGTGATGTTCTGCTGCATTGGTTCAGTCTCAGGCACATGAGGTATGAGAATACTTGTGCCTATTTCTGTACCAGATATCCAAGGGTCTCCTTGTCTAGTTTCTGAGTGGCAGGGGGGTTTCCCTTTTCGCAATCAAGTTTTATTTCCATAAACCACTTGCTGTTGTTTATTTTTCAGCTTTTTGTACTTTTTTTTATTACTGTTTTTTAAACTTCATCCAGTTTTTAGTTGTAATTATGGGAAGAGATAAGCCATAATGGGCTTTACTTCATCTTGATCCTATCACATTTTGTTTCTGATTGGCATTTTAAAATATAGAAATGTAAACTGTAAACACCTGTGGCTTAGGTTGTAGCCATGTTTATTTTCTGATATAAATATCAAACATTTTGATATAAATATCAGACATTATTTGATACTTAAAATATCAGATTTTCTAAATGAAGAACTTGCTAATTTTAAGTATGAAAGAATGTAAAGTATCTCTTTTGGACAAGCAAAAAACAAACAGATCATTGTTACCTTTATCATTCACTTGGTTAACACAACTGATTAAAATGAACACAGATTCACTTTTTCAAAGAAAAAGTGTTATGAATGGCATTGAAGTACTGGTATCTGTCTTGTTTTGAAATTAATAAAGTAAAATTTGAATTTGTTTTTTTTTTTGGCTGCACGGTATGGCTTGTAGGATCTTGCCCTTTCCCCCTGCACTGGAAGTGTGGAGACCTAACCATTGGACCACCAGGGAATTCACAAAACTTAAACTTTTAAAGCTTTTAAAACTGAAATATTTGCTTGAATTAGCTACCTTTTTGAAGAATGTAGAAAGCAGTGACAAATTTATCACTTATTCAAATTATGAGATATGCCTTCTAAATTCCTTTGAAAAACAAGTGAATGTTTTTATTGAAATATAGTTGCTTTAAAATATTGTGTTACTTTCAGGTGTATAGCAAAGTGATTTGGTTTTATATATTTATATATGTAATCAAAAATATTCATATTCCATTATTTTCCATTAAGGTATTTATAAGATATTTGACTGTAGTTCCCTGTGCTATACAGTTAAATTCATATTGTTTATCTGTTTTATATATGGTAGTGTATAAATATCAATAACCTCAGATATGCAGATATGCCACCCTTATGGCAGAAAGTGAAGAGGAACTCAAAAGCCTTTTGATGAAAGTGAAAGTGGAGAGTGAAAAAGTTGGCTTAAAGCTCAATATTCAGAAAACAAAGATCATGGCATCTGGTCCCATCACTTCATGGGAAATAGATGGGGAAACAGTGGAAACAGTGTCAGACTTTATTTTTCTGGGCTCTAAAATCACTGCAGATGGTGATTGCAGCCATGAAATTAAAAGACGCTTACTTCTTGGAAGGAAAGTTATGACCAACCTAGATAGCATATTCAAAAGCAGAGACATTACTTTGCCAACAAAGGTTCATCTAGTCAAGGCTATATGGTTTTTCCTGTGGTCATGTATGGATGTGAGAGTTGGACTGTGAAGAAGGCTGAGCGCCGAAGAATTGATGCTTTTGAACTGTGGTGTTGGAGAAGACTCTTGAGAGTCCCTTGGACTGCAAGGAGATCCAACCAGTCCATTCTGAAGGAGATCAGCCCTGGGATTTCTTTGGAAGGAATGATGCTAAAGCTGAAACTCCAGTACTTTGGCCACCTCATGCAAAGAGTTGACTCATTGGAAAAGACTCTGATGCTGGGAGGGATTGGGGGCAGGAGGCGAAGGGGACGACAGAGGATGAGATGGCTGGATGGCATCACTGACTTGATGGACGTGAGTCTGAGTGAACTCCGGGAGTTGGTGATGGACAGGGAGGCCTGGTGTGCTGCGATTCATGGGGTCGCAAGGAGTCGGACACGACTGAGCAACTGATCTGATCTGCTCTAATGTGTTAGTCCCATACTCCTAATCTATCCCTCCCTCCTCTTCCGTTTGGTAATTAAGTTTTCTATGTCTGTGAATCTGTTTCTATTTTGTAAGTTAAGTTTCTTTGTAATACTTTTTAGATCCCACGTTTAAGTGTTACCATATAGCATTTGTCTTTGTCTGACTTACTTCACTTAGTATGATAGACTCTAGGTCCATCCATGTTGCTACAAACAACAGCAATTATCTCATTGTTTTTCAATATTCTTTTGTGTGCATGTATGTATGTATTATGTAAGTATGTATATATACATGTGTGTGTGTGTGTGTGTGTGTGTGTGTGTGTGTGTATCACATCCTCTTTATCTACTCATCTGTTGATGGTTACTTAGGTTACTTCCATGTCTTGTCTATTCTTTGTATCTTTTTCAATTAGGGATTTTGTCTTTTCCAGATATATGCCCAGGAATGGGATTGCTGGATCATATATGTTAACCCTATTTTAGGGAACCTCCATACTGTTCTCCATAGTTAGTCACTCAGTCATGTCTGATGCTTTGTGACCCCGTGGAGTGTAGCCCACCAGGCTCCTCTGTCTGGAATTCTCCAGGAAGGAATACTGGAGTGAGTAGCCATTCCCTTCTCCAGGAGATCTTCCCATCCCGGCAATCAAACCCAGGTCTCCTCCACTGCAAGTGGATGCTTTACTTGAGCCTCCAGGGAACATTCTCACCAACAGAGTAGGAGGGTTCCCTGTTCTCCACACCCTCTCTAGCAAGTGTTTTTTTGTAGACCTTTAGATGACAGCCATGCTGACCCATGTGAAGTGGTGCTTCGTTATAACTCTGATTTGCATTTCTCCGAGGATTAGCAGTGCTGGAATCTCTTCACGTGCCTGCTGGCCATCTGTATGTTCTCTTTGAGGAAATGTTTACTTAGGTCTTTTGCCCATTTTTTGATTGAGATTTTTTAAAATATTGAGCTCTATGAGATAATTTATGTATTTTGGAAATTAAGCCCTTCATCGCATTGTTTGCAAATATTTTATCTGAGGCCATAGGTTGTCTTTTCATTTTAAAGCAAGTGAACTTTTGATAAATGTTGAATGGTTTCATTCACAAAAAGACAAATTTAGTGATTTCATTTATATAAAGATTAGTTACTACTTAAATCATTTAGGGAAGTATATTTAAGTAAATTTTATTTTTGAAAGATCTGTTGATATATAGATATTCATACTAATGAACAGGCATAATAAAGCTGGAAATGCTTATAAGGAGACTAGGAAATAGTTTATTGGTGTCCATTGTTAAACCTTTATGATTTTATTGTAAAAAGGTAATCTTAGGAATAAATTTACTTTTTGTACAGAAGAACCGTTTAAAGTAGTTTATTAAAGCACCCATGAATAAACTCTGCTTGTAAATGAAAGTAAGAAATTGGTCCTTAAGTTTGTATTCTGAATTGACTTTGATCCAAAATGTCACACAAGTAGGAAGATGATTAAAATCACCTTTGAAATCTCTCTCATCTTTATGTGTAACAGTATTTGGCTTCTTTGGTTCAAATTTGGGCTCTGTTGTCCTCTTTACATTGACCTCTCTATGAGATATGTTGCTTGGACTAAGGTAAAATTGCGTTATAAAAACACAGACTTGGGTCCATTTTGAAATGACTTATCATTAACTGTTAGGATTGGACATTTGTAAATTTTTAAAAATTTACTTTCCTCTCTCCCTTTAAATTAGGTGCTCTGTGGATGTGTATAGTTTTAAATCCCCACTGCAAGTTGGAGCAGAAGGCCAGTTGGCTAAAACAGCTAAAAAAGTGGAATGGTGTTGATGTCTGTCCATGGGAAGATGGAAATCATGGCAGTGAATTACCCAACTTAACCAATGCTCTGCCTCAGGGTGCAAATGCCAACCAAGGTGAGTCCACAGTGATAATCTGCTCATTTTGTACCTACTTAATTGTCCCTCTGCGGTTATAACAGTAACTTACAATAAATTTGGAAACATTATTTTACTCACTTAAGAACTTACTATAACTCATGGACTTAATGTTTTAACGTGAGTGTGTGTGTGTGTGTGTGTGTTTTAATTTTTAATCAAGATCTGTGATTTTTTTTTTCATATTCTCAGAATACAGATGGATGCAATACTTAACATGTACTAGTATGTGTTAAAATTGCATACTAATTATTTAGTTTGAATTTTAAAAAAAGTTCATGTTATGGGTGGTAGTGAATTACTGTGTAAAACAAAATTATTGAGAGACCTGAGGAACTGTTATTCTGTGTGTTGGTCAGTTCTTATTTGGGATACTATGCTATGTAATCAGTTAAAAATTCTTAGTTTTAGAATGTAGTATTTACATTTAACTCCTGGGACTACAGGGGAATGGGGTGCTGCTGGCATTCAGACCAGGAAAATTCTTTATTGTGAAAGGACTGTCTAGCATACTTGCTCCCACCTACTGTAGGCAATAGTACTCTCTAGTCTTTGGCAGCTAATGCTCCCAGGCATTTCCACATATCCTCTTAAGTACCTCTGTCTCTCATTTCTCTACTGTTGTGTGTGTGTGTATGTTTTTTTTTTAAGTTTCTCTTTCTCTATTGGACCCACCCATTCAGGACAAGTCTTTCTAATCTTAAAAAAAGTCTGTCTTGCCCTCATTGTCCTGCTAGCTACTGACAGATTTTCTCCTTTCACATCCAATATTTAATTAATTCTTGCAAATAAAAATGTCATTCACTGTCACTGTTTTTGTGTAATTTTGTGCTGCTGCTCCCCCTTTTTTTAGAAAATGTGAAAGACTTTAAATTTATGATATATGCAAGATGAGAGTTAAATGACATCAGGAGGATTCAGGAATCAAGACTGTCTTTCAGTGTGTGTGGGTTCCATCTGTAGTTGGTACTCCTAGAAAGAGCTGGACAGTGCTGAGTATGAAATGTGATGTTAGCACAGTGTTTTCTGTCTCTACAGAGAGAGAAAATAATATGTATTATTCCATAGGGACTTGTCCAATCAAAAAGAGGTTTCAGGCCTTGGGAAGGATGATTGTCTGGCTCTCCTTTGTCTAGAGATATTTGCCTTGGGAATTCAGTATTTGAAATCTGTCACATCTTTATTGCTCATGATGATTTTATTTAACAATTTCAAAGAAAATAAATCTTCCTCTTATACCCCAAGTTTTTTTGCAGAGGCTCAGAATTTTCAAGTTTAACAATTCAACATTTATTGTCTTCCATTGCTAGGAAAAGGATGCTTACATCTACATAGGCAATATATCATTGATCTCTTCTTGACTTTATTATATTTAGAGGCTTCTTCGTGGCTGCCGTCCTAACATTTTACAGTGTACTTTTACTTTCCATTTGGTTACTTTGCCCTTGGTTAAACTTGACTATTCCATAGGCTTTAGAAAACTTCTTGGGAAGTGGTCCAACCTCCAGATAAAACAGTTTCATTTATGGTTTGACCCAGGGATATGCAGTCAGAACTAGTTTCTAAGGGCAGTATTTATGGCTGCTGGGGCTCCTCCTTTTAGAACATCCATATTCTCCAGAGGGGCTGGCAGAAGAGACAAGCCTACAGAGGGGCTGTGGTGCTCAGCCTGCAGTGCTTCTGCTGGAGGGCTGAGCAGACTGGCTAGCGGAGAGCCTTTGGTGGCCCACAGAGCCTAGCAGCCATGCAGGTGGGTGAAGGGCGTACATGGTCAGACCACGGGCAGAATTGCATGTGTTTGCACATCAGAATGAATGTGAAGCGCAAGTCAGGCCGTGTCTTTGCTGAGATTATTTGTTAGAATTAATTGACAACATTAGAATCTGTACCCTTAGAGTAGTGTTTATTTTTTAAATATACCTGAATGGGAGCCTTTTTTAATTTTATCTTTTTTGATTGAAAAAACTATTATTTTATATGTGTGTGTGCTTAGTTGCGTCCAACTCTTTGCAGTCCCATGGACTGTAACCCACCAGGTTCCTCTGTCAATGGGATTCTCCAGGCCAGAATTACTGGAGTGGGTAGCCTTTCTCTTCTCCAGGGGATCTTCCCAACCCAGGGATTGAACCCAGGTCTCCCACATTGCAGGTGGATTCTTTACCCTATGAGCCACCAGGGAAGCCTGAGAATACTAGAGTGGGTAGCCTCCAGGGGAACTTCCTGACCCAGGAATCAAACTGGGGTCTCCTGCATTGCAGGTGGATTCTTTACCAGCTGATGATGATGATTTCGTTGCTAAGTCGTTTCCGACTCTTGCGACCCCATGGACTGTAGCTTGCCAGGCTCCTCTGTCCATGGGATTTTCCAGGCAAGAATACTAGAGTGGGTTGCCCTTTACTTCTCCTACTTTGCCACCTGAGCTACCACAAATTTGTGTGTTTATCATTCTAAACATTTAAGATCATGTTTCTCTATTTTCTGTGCTACTACAAAAAATTTTTAAACATAAGATATCTAAGATAAAAATTGACCAGAAGAAAAGAAAAAAAAAGAAAAAAAAAAAGAAACTGACCAGGACTTCCCTGGTGGTCCAGTGGTTATGACTCCACATTCCCACTGCAGAGGGTGCAGTTTCTATCCTTGGCTGGGGAAACGAAGATCCCACGTGCTGTGTGGCAAAAAAAAAAAAAAAAAAATGACCATGATTTTGATACTTAATCAAGTCAATTTTTTAAAGTCATTGTCTCTGTACATTTTTTTTGTTTCTGTGCTATTCCAAGCTTTATATTTTCTTTTAAACAGTATTTAGGTTTTTTTGTTGTTGTTGTTACAATTGGTATTATTGATCTCTTAAGAGCCAACCACTGTAAAAAGTCTGGTGTGTGTCTTCTATGTATGTCTATGATCTTACAGTCCCATAAAAACACGAAAAGTTAAGATTTTAATTTTTTTAATGAAATTGATACCACAGTGGATTCAGTAGACAGATAGGACTTTCATTCTCTTAGTGCGTGCATAATACTAAGTTGCTCTTTTAAAGTCTTCTTTTAATTTTAAATTCTGTTTCTGTGATTTGAGTTAAATGAAATTGCACAGCCACTTAACACTTACGTGTGATTTGGATTTTGGACTATTTGATTGACTGACTGTAAGAAGTCATGGAATCAGTTTCTTTATATTTATTCTGCTCTGCAAAAAAGCCCTGGTAGGTTCCAAAGGCTATGAAATACAAGATCCTCGTTCCCCATCTGCAAAGTGTATACTGTCTGCTCCTAACAGGCAGTCTGGGCAGGGGCCAGAACAGATACATCAATGTTTATGCCTCTCAAATTGTCTGTCATCCATGCATTTTGATATGTCTGCCATTCAAGTACAGCTGTCTAAGTCCACCTGAGACCAAGCTGAAGTAATGTCTCTTTCTGTTAAAGACCATTCAAAAGCCTTTCAGAACAGCTGACATAGCTGAATTTGGAGTGAGGTTATCTGTGTTTTGATCTTGACTGCCATTGCCTGGGTGTGTGACCTTGGCAAGTCACTTTACGTCTCTCGATTTTCGGTTCCATCAGCAGAATAGAGGGTTTGGTCTGGATAAGTTTTCAGAGCTTTTCTTGATTCAGGTGTGTTTTGATTTTTATGATTTCCTTTATGTCTGTGCTTAGCCAAAGCTCCAAGGACAGGAAGATGAAACTTTACCAACTAAGGAAGCTCCAGATTTTACTTCTCATTTAGTTAAGTCTCAGAACAGTGAGGGGTGATACTTGAGTTAAATAAAGTACCCATAAATAAAAATAGTTTGTTACCCTAATTGTCAGTTGAGGCTCTTTCTAAGGTTTGTGCCATAGTTGAAGGTAAGTCTGGAGTTCGGGACCCAAGGGCTGGGAGGGCAGGTAGAATTCGAACCATGTTTTCCAGAAGAACTGAATAATCCCAGAAGTTGGGGTAAGAATATCCTTTATTTCGCAAACATTTCTTTTCTCCGTCAGGTCCTGAAACTTGAACCCTCTTCGGAGTGTGTGCTTCTGCTCTTTTGTGATGCCCCAGCATACACTATGCTGGGAACATCACACCAGTCATGGAACCTGCACGGGAGTCAGGAGGCAGCCTGTAGGGCAAGGTAAGTGCGCTGGTTTGTTTTGTAGCTATGTTGTGTGGCTTTGTGAAATGTTAAATATATGCATTTATGCCCTTTGGGATATAAAGTACCATTTCATCATTATATCCCAAGAAGCATAATAATTTTAATTGTGCAAAACCGCACAATATAGTTAAAAAATACAACCAAAAGCACAACCCTTCTGCATATTTTTAAAGGCTGATTGCATCTTCCTGAAAGGTTCCATGGCTGGTGTCTCATCTCTTGCATAGTGTTTGTTGATCCCATCAGGGTAGCCCACCACAGCACCTCAGAAATGGGGAGCAGTGAGTTTTCCTGTGATTTTTGTGCTGAGTGCCTCCTCCGAGTGTATTTGGCATGGAAACTAGACGTGACAATTCTTTTTGCAGGACGCCTTTAACCTTAGCTTTGATGGCTGCAGAGTGTGTGTGTTTGATAAAACAAGAGAATGAATGGTGGCTCTTTGGGCTGATTTGCCTCCTAGTACTTAGGACATGAGACTATTCACCCTCCATCCTTCTGCTTAGGGGGTGCAGGGCAGTCTGTGTGGGTGTGTTCATGAACATCTGGCCACAGAATGCTATGGTATGAAACTGATTTATTGACGTGTGAATCATAGCTGACACAGCTTTCTGAATTGTGGAAAAAACAGATTCATCGAACAGGCCACATCGGACAGTGTTCACCCGAGCCATTGAGGCATGCGATCTCCACTGGCAGGATAGCCACTTGCAGCACATTATCAGCAGTGACCTATACACCAACTACTGTTACCATGACGACACTGAAAACTCCCTCTTTGACTCCCGCGGGTGGCCCCTCTGGCATGGTAAGTGGCCAAACCGGAAAGACATTTCCATGACTTACTTCTTTGTTTAGTTTCTATAGCATTACTGGAGTGGGAGGTGGAGAGTTGAGGGATTCAATGGGAGATGGATGAATGCTTGGCAGTAGGAGTTTTTCATTCAAATCCAAGTTCAGAAATGGTTTCTTGTGTCTTTTTAATAGTATTTTGGGGGAAACATCTTACTATTAAATCCTGTTTTTATAGATATATCTGATAATGGCAACTTTCCTCCCTTCACTTGTTTTAGAACATGTTCCTACAGCCTGTGCACGAGTGGATGCATTACGTTCTCATGGGTACCCCAGAGAAGCACTGAGACTAGCAATAGCTATTGTTAACACATTAAGACGACAGCAACAGAAGCAGTTGGAAATGTTCCGAACTCAGAAAAAAGGTGAATGTGTGAAGGAGTTTGTTTCCATTGGAATGGGATTCTTGGTGATAATGTCACTAGGTTTCATGTTCTTTGGCGGGGAGAGAGCTTTCAAAATTAGAGCCATGGAGATGGCTTCACTCACCACTCTTGAAATGTTTAATAGCTAGCTAATCTGTGACAAATTTTAGGCATTTTCCCTCTCTGGTTGAATGTTGTGAAACATAGGTTGTTTTTTTGTTTGTTTGTTTGTTTTTTAATGTTTCTTAGTTTCCTAAGTTAATTTTTTTTAAGGGGACAGTTGTTGTTTTTTGGGTTTTGTTTGTTTTTTTTTAACTGTTTGAGTTATGTAGTATATCTACATTACCTAAAATGCAAGTTAACCAGATATATTTCATTCTGTGAAGAAACACTTTAATTGTGACAGTAAGGGCTCCAGTGGTAGACTGCCTATGTTTGAATTCTGGCAAGAGGTCCCGGCTGGAGACCTTAGGCATTGACTTGACCTTATCTGTGGACTGGGGCTCAATTGAGGACTTGTCTCCTGGAGTTGAAAGATTAAACTAGTTATTCCCTATAAAGTGCTGAAAGCAGGCCTCACATAATACAGAAGCACTGTAAAACATTTTAATTGTAATAACTTGTATATCAGGACATGATGTGCATTTAAAGTGACCAAAGAGAACTCCTGGATTTTTTAGATTCTGTAAATAACCTTTGATGAGGTGTCAACTGGCAGAACATATTTAACTCCTCTTTGTCTCAGTTTATTAATCTTTTAAATTTTAAATAAGCATTGCTGCTGCTAAGTTGCTTCAGTCGTGTCCGACTCTGTGCGATCCCATAGACGGCAGCCCACCAGGCTCCCCTGTCCCTGGGATTCTCCAGGCAAGAACACCGGAGTGGGTTGCCATTTCCTTCTCCAATGCAGGAAAGTGAAAAGTGAAAGTGAAGTCGCTCAGTCGTGTCCGACTCTTAGCGACCCCATGGACTGCAACCTACCAGGCCCCTCTGTCCATAGGATTTTCCAGGCAAGAGTACTGGAGTGGGGTGCCATTGCCTTCTCCATAATAATTGCAACAGAGTTGTATTACATGCATAAGGCCCTGATCAAAAGAAAGAAATACGATGCTTTCTCTGATTAATCCATGTGCTTCTTTTTCTTCTGTACATGTAGATCTTTTTTATTTTTCTCTGGTATGATAGTTTTGTTTTTACTCTGGAATTTTATATCTTATTCAGAGAGAAGTAGTTTTAGTTGTGATTTTTTTGGCTTGTATTTTTATTTTATTCCTTGGGCAGTTACACACACATCTAGGGTATAGCTGAAAATTATCAAAAGTTAAAATGGGCTGGAGATTATTAGATTGTTGTAATATTTTATATCCTCTATATTACAAGTATTAAAAATGTTAACTAACATGTTTTGATGAAAGAAAGTTCCAAAGTGACCACATGAACCAAAAAAGGGGGAGGTCAGATAGGACTGGAATGTCATATCCCTGAAAGTCATTACTTTGTCCACTTCTTCATGTTCATCAAAGCATCACTGGTTACCAGATATATTTGCAGAATATGTTGTTTGGCCCTTAGCAAAATTTTTCTGAAGTCTCTCCCTTCACCTAAACACATACAATATATGGCCAAGAGGCGTTTACTTCTGAAAAGTAGAAAGGATGAAAATAGGCTTAAGAGAGAATGAAGTATTTTTTATACTACAACAGGACAGCTTGTTCTTGATCATCATTGGAGTTTTGAAACTTTACTTTATTGCTCTTTACTAAAAAATGTTTTTAAAATGAATTTAATTTAAATGTTACAATATCTAAGAAATACAAAATGTAAAAATGTTAGTTCATGTAGATTAAGTTGAAACATGTTAAGGTATTAATAGCTGCCTTTGAGGTCTCACACTCATTTCTCTTTTAGCCTTTACATAATAAAATTTTTAAATTCAGACTATTCTTTACTAGTACTACATATCATATCTGTATATCTTTCCCTACTTTATTTTTGTTTGCCCATATTCAAATAATAGGTGTTTTTGTACTGTTACAATTCCAAATTGCTGTAGCAGTTATTTCTTATGGGGCCAAGATTAGTAAATAAAATATTTGGCATATGTCAACTTTAAAAAAAATTGATATAATTGACATACAGCATTGGTTTCAGGTATACAACATAATGATTCCATATTTATATATGTTTTTAAATGATTGCCACAGTAAGTCTAATACACACACACGCACACATACAAAGAAATAGAGGAAAACAACAGAATGGGAAAGACTAGGGATCTCTTCAAGAAAATCAGAGATACCAAAGGAACATTTCATGCAAAGATGAGCTCGATAAAGGACAGAAATGGTATGGACCTAACATAAGCAGAAAATATTAAGAAGAGATGGCAAGAATACACAGAAGAACTGTACAAAAAAGATCTTCACGATCCAGATAATCTAGGTCAGTGATCACTGACCTAGAGCCAGACATCCTGGAATGTGAAGTCAAGTGGGCCTTAGAAAGCATCACTACGATCAAAGCTAGTGGAGGTGATGGAATTCCAGTTGAGCTATTCCAAATCCTGAAAGACGATGCCGTGAAAGTGCTGCACTCAGTATGCCGGCAAATTTGGAAAACTCAGCAGTGGCCACAGGACTGCAAAAGGTCAGTTTTCATTCCAATCCCAAAGAAAGGCAATGCCAAAGAATGCTCAAACTACCGCACAATTGCACTCATCTCACACGCTAGTAAAGTAATGCTCAAAATTCTCCAAGCCGGGCTTCAGCAATATGTGAACCGTGAACTTCCTGATGTTCAAGCTGGTTTTAGAAAAGGCAGAGGAACCAGAGATCAAATTGCCAACATCCACTGGATCATGGAAAAAGCAAGAGAGTTCCAGAAAAACATCTATTTCTGCTTTATTGACTATGCCAAAGCCTTTGACTGTGTGGATCACAATAAACTGTGGAAGATTCTGAAAGAGATGGGAATACCAGACCACCTGACCTGCCTCTTGAGAAACCTATATGCAGGTCAGGAAGCAACAGTTAGAACTGGACATGGAACAACAGACTGGTTCCAAATAGGAAAAGGAGTTCATCAAGGCTGTATATTGTCACTCTGTTTATTTAACTTCTCTGCAGAGTACATCATGAGAAATGCTGGACTGGAAGAAACACAAGCTGGAATCAAGATTGCTGGGAGAAATATCAACAACCTCAGATATACAGATGACACCACCCTTATGGCAGAAAGTGAAGAGGAACTCAAAAGTCTCTTGATGACAGTGAAAGAGGAGAGTGAAAAAGTTGGCTTAAAGCTCAACGTTCAGAAAACGAAGATCATGGCATCCGGTCCCACCACTTCATGGGAAATAGATGGGGAAACAGTGGAAACAGTGTCAGACTTTATTTTTCTGGGCTCCAAAATCACTGCAGATGGTAACTGCAGCCATGAAATTAAAAGACGCTCACTCCTTGGAAGGAAAGTTATGACCAACCTAGATAGCATATTCAAAAGCAGAGACATTACTTTGCCAACAAAGGTCCGTCTAGTCAAGGCTATGGTTTTTCCTGTGGTCATGTATGGATGTGAGAGTTGGACTGTGAAGAAGGCTGAGCGCCGAAGAATTGATGCTTTTGAACTGTGGTGTTGGAGAAGACTCTTGAGAGTCCCTTGGACTGCAAGGAGATCCAACCAGTCCATTCTGAAGGAGATCAGCCCTGGGATTTCTTTGGAAGGAATGGTGCTAAAGCTGAAACTCCAGTACTTTGGCCACCTCATGCAAAGAGTTGACTCGTTGGAAAAGACTCTGATGCTGGGAGGGATTGGGGGCAGGAGGAGAAGGGGACGACAGAGGATGAGATGGCTGGATGGGATCACTGACTCAATGGACGTGAGTCTGGGTGAACTCCGGGAGTTGGTGATGGACAGGGAGGCCTGGCGTGCTGCGATTCATGGGGTCGCAAGGAGTCAGACACGACTGAGCGACTGATCTGATCTGATCTGATGCACATACATATATGTATGCGTGTGTGTGTGTATATATATATATATATGTATATATAGAGAGAGAGACAGACAGACGTGTTGCTAAGAGTAATACTCATGTTTCTGTTTTCATCCTGGTTGTGTATATTAAAAATCATTGACAGAAATTGCAGGGAAAGAGCCTTCCAAGGAATCTAGCGCTCAGTTTCCATAGATTGTAGTACATTGTGCCAGGCCATGCTTTATTTCTATGTACTAAGAGTTGGTAGTCCAAAACAGAAGACTTCTAAAGGAACATTGAACTTGGTGGAATAGCTCTTTAGCTATTTACAAGCCAATATTTTTCTTGTTTATTTTATATTATTTGTAGTTTTTATTGTATTTTCCTTCAATAAGGAACTACTACTATTTATTATTTTAGTAAACACTTACATGTAAAGTACTGCATTGTTTACAATAATGGAGTATATCCTAAAGTATTTGCAGTTTTTTCTCAGCACTCTAACTTGGGAATTTTAAAGTTCTAACGTTCCGTGAAGACAATGAAAAGGGATACATTCCATCCAAATTATGTTATCTTCTGTTGTAGTTCCCCTTTGTGGAAAAGTTTCTCTCTTAAATGGTTTACATATCCATGATAAGGAAGACTCTTGTAAGGTGATAGGGGAGTTCAGGTCTGACCCAGAGTGTAGGTGCTCTTTAGACTCTATTTTAGGTGACTCAGTGAGAAGAATATCTTCTTAATAAAGTTGTAGTTAGTTAGCCAATGATAATTCCAGGGAGAATGTTTAGTTCTCTTTAAAGCCACTCCTGGGAGGTAAGCAGAGTTGTCCTTAGCTTCTCAGGTGAAAAGTTGGAATTCATTTTTCCTCATACATTATAATTTAATAGTGTAAACAATAATGTCAACCTAGTACTCTGGACACATGAATTAAATAGATGTTTGAGAGTTTTCTTGGGCAGTTAACACCATTTACATTGATTCACAGATGACCCTTTAGAACTTAAAATAGTTCACAAGTTCGGGTTTTACGAAACCTTGTTTTTTAATTAAAGAGGAATTTTGAATTGAATGTAGTATTAATTTGTGAGGATGCTGCTATAAATGGTAAAGCCTTTCTTTCCTCTACTTCTCTTCATATCTCAATTCTCTTTTCTTACACAGAGCTACCCCATAAAAGCATAACCTCAATAACCAATCTGGAGGGCTGGGTTGGACACCCCCTGGATCCCGTGGGCACACTTTTCAGCAGCCTTATGGAAGCCTGCCGCACTGACGACGAAGGCTTCCCTGTGTTCTCAGATTTTACAGGTAAAAATAAAACATAAACATAAAATAATAAAAACGTTGACGTTTGTCTCGTGTGCTCCCCGCCTAAACCCTGAATGGCGTTCGTCACTGGTCATGGTTCTTCACTGTTCCTTCTATGAGTCCATTCCATATAGTTAACAGGACTAGCGGTTAGCAGGAAATGGTACTCCCACTTTTTAGGCAGGCTTCTCAAACTGGGAAAAGTCTTGGCGTTGACAGTTGGCAGCATGTATCAAGAACCTAAAACAGTGATTGTGTATCTAAGAATTTATCTGTGTTTCTTACTATTTTCCAGCATAAAGATATAAAATAAGGATATATATCATATGGCAGGGAAGAAGGTTTGTACCTTTGCTGCTCCCATGACTGGATTAGCTTGGAGAGTTAATTATCTAGCCTGTGGTGGTTGCCCTCATGGATTTTGGTGACCCAAACTCTTATCAGGAGGGTGAGGGTATGACTCTGAATCCACTTTCCTTGGGAGTTTGACAGTTGAAGTTTGTTAAGAATTTGTAAATAGAAGCACCTTAACAGTGATAAGACGATGTTCAGAGAATCATTCTGTTTTGACAACTGATGACTCTGATAACAAAAAGGACCATGAAATTGAGTTACATATATGTTGTGTTCTCTACTGTTTTTATTATAAATTACAACACTGGTAAAAGTATGAAAAATTTTCAATTCTAGGCTTTAAAAAATTGGGAGCACATGTATACCTGTGATGGATTCATTTTGATATTTGGCAAAACTAATACAATTATGTAAAGTTTAAAAATAAAATTAAAAAAAAATAAAGAAACTTAAAAGCAAAAAAAAATTGGTAACTATTACAGTCATCATGTAATTTTACTCTTGGTTAATTAAAATTTTGTTTACTGTTAAGTATTCTTAGTATCTCTTCTTAGATTTATGGTTTTCTTTGGTGATTCCTTTTTAATGAGAGAAAAATATTTGTTCTATGCTTTCCTCCAGAACATACACATTTAGTCAATTGATGGTCATTTTTTAAAAAGATATTGGAAAACTATATACTTTAACATGGTTTTCCAGCTTTCTTGGAGCTAAGTCAATAATTTGTTTAAGAGTTCCGGGTAAAATATTAATAGATTGTGCCTGTCAGAACATCTGCAAAAGTAGTTTCTGAACTCTGATTTCTTCTGTGACAGAGAATATGGGACAGTGCAAGTCTCTGGAATACCAGCATCTACCTGCACACAAATTCCTAGAAGAAGGGGAATCCTACCTAACGCTGGCCGTGGAAGTAGCCCTAATAGGGCTGGGACAGCAGCGGGTCATGCCTGACGGGCTGTACACCCAGGAGAAGGTTTGCCGCAACGAGGAACAGCTCATCTCCAAGCTTCAGGAGATTGAATTGGACGACACACTGGTGAAAATTTTTCGCAAGCAAGCAGTCTTCCTGTTAGAAGGTAACTGATAACTTCTCCACTTGTTTAGCCCATTTTATTTAGGCATTCCGCTTTTTTATGTTGGGAATACTGTTTGAGTACATTTAATACAGTAGTTATCCTGATTGGTATGGTCGCTGAGTGTCACAGGCATGTTCATTTTCCAAAAAGTAGTATCACTTAATAAAAAAGTACAGATGTTTAGATGTTTACTATTTATTAGGTGGTCATGTAAGCAATGAGGCTGCTAAAAATGAGCCCTATTTGAATGTCACAAGCTTTAAAAAGGACTGTTTTTTTTTAAACTATTGTTCTTGAGATAAATGTAAATTTTATATTTAGTGAATTATTGCTGGTAGCCATATTCCTTTATGACTGGTAGCCATACTCCTTGGATCTATTAAGTAATAAAATGGAAATTGGTTGGCATTCCTCCAAATTATTGGCTGTCACATGACTTCTGGATTTTGAACCTGTCATTTGCACATCCTGATAAAGGACCAACAACTGTAGAAGTGAATTTTCACTGTGCTAATTATTTCAGAAAATCCATTAGGTGTAGATTCATCAAGGTAAAAGTTTCATAGAATAAGGCAAAGTCAAGTTTTTTTCTTTCTTGTAAGGTCAAGAGAAAAGTGAAAATGTTAGTTGCTCAATCATGTCCAACTTCCTGTGACCCCATGGACTGTAGCCCGCCAGGCTCCTCTGTTCATGGAATTCTCCAGGCAAGAATACTGGACTGGGTAGCCATTCCTTTCTCCTGGGATCTTCCTGACCCAGGGATTGAACCCCAGTCTCCTGCATTGCAAGCAGATTTTTTACCATCTGAGCCAAACAGACAAATCCCCAAATTTTGACTGATATTTTTTTAAATGTTTTTTCCTTGTCAACAATAAGTGTACTTAATGTGGTAGCCTACTCTTTTACTGGAGAAGGAAATGGCAACCCACTCCAGTATTCTTGCCTGGAGAATCCCATGGACAGAGCAGCCTGGTGGGCTACAATCCATGGGGTCACACAGAGTCAGACAAGACTGAGGCAACTTAGCATTAGCCATCTTTTACACAGATTTGGGAGATGTCAGAACTTTTTAATTGCTTCCATCTCTCAAGTACATGTGTGTTATTTTTGTGGGATTCTCTGTGATTGATAAGCTCATAGAATATGGTTTCTTTGTCTTGTATTTGGAATGACTATACTTAGGGAAGGGATTTAGAGAAAATAGCATTTCAAAACCTCTCTTGTATGTCCAAAGCTAAAGATCTAGTTGAAAAAAAATTTTTTCATTAAATGCACTTTACATTTATATATTTTAGAAGTGCAGTTATTTTTATACTGGCTCTTAGTAACTCTTGGTAAACTGCCTTTTGATTTTTATTATTCTGAAGGAATAGAAGAGGATACGTGCTTTTCAAAGTTGATAGTGTCTGATACCTGTTCATCACTTACTTATCTTATGTCTTCATGTTCATTACTTAACGAATATTTTTAAACTTTGTTTTACTCTTTGATTAGACCATACTTTCTTGTTAAACATTTTAATTAGAACTATGCCCAATAAGGAGTGCTGATGACTTATCCCAGCCTCCGCTCCTTTCCCAGCCTTGCTCAGCCCACAAAGAGTGGGTGGTGCAGGACAGGAAGAAGTCCAAGGGGAAGCCAAGGGACCATTTCTATAAACTCCAAAAAATAAGTGCTCCATGATAGAATCAACTGCACTGGGCACCAAGTTCTTCATGCATTTATACTCTGTGAATTTCAGGGGCAAATTAGTTAGCTGACCTAAGTATCTGAAAAAGAGGAAGCAGTAACCCTGTATTGTTGCTGAGTGTTAGTCACTTCTGGACATACTGTGGGCATATTGGATCATACTAGACATACTGTGGACATACTGGAAAAACACTTCTGGGGAACTTAGATTCCAAATTTAATTTTTTCACTTTTCAGTACACTGGAGCTCTGGGACACTGATTATTCATTGACAAATAATTCTATGATACCTGACTGAATGTTTTGCTTGTTGGGAAGTGCTATTATATTGATTATGTATCCTGGCTTTCCTTGCGTAGTACAGAAAGGGAACTTGATGGTTTAAGGGAAATGCTGAAAGGAAATGGAGGAGAGATACAGAAGAAAAATAGATGTTTGCTATAATTAGTCCTTAATAAAGTAGAGTTAATGTCTTACTCTGCTCAAGCTGCCATAAAAAAAATACTACAGGTTAGATGCTTAAACAACAGAAGTTTATTTCTCACAGTTCTGGAGGCCGAGAAGCCCAAGGCCGAGGCGCTCGCTAGTTCACTTTCTGGTGAGGGCCCTCCTGCTGCCTCGCACAGGGCTGCCTTCTCTGAGTTCTCACAAGGCAGAGACAGCATTCACTCTTGTCTCTTCTTACGGGACGCTACTTCGGTTGGACCAGGTCAGGGCCCCTGTGACCTCACTTAGCCTTAATTACTTCCATAAAGGCCCTGTCTTCAACTACATTCACGTTGGGAGATAGGGCTTTAACATAGGAATTTGAGAGGAGGGCAAGCATTCAGTCTATCATAGTAACAAATAATTTGGCCTCATATGAACTAAGGGTAAAAACTGTAATGCTATATCAACTTTTTACTAATACCAGATCACTAAAACATTTTAAAATATCTTCAGTTTGTCTTGGTAAAAAAGTAGTCTACATGACTTTTAAAGTACTTAAATAAGGAACAGTTCAAAACTGCTAACCAAAGAATGAAACAATGACATTTAAAAACAACTTCTGTTAGTTTAAAATGATCTAAAATATATCATGTTCTTACCAGAGTGCCCAGTTCAATAACTCCTTTCACCGTTTCCTCTAAACTGCATTTCTTGCATTCTAAACCCTTCACCAGACTTAGTTTTCTCATGGAAATCAAGTGTATTATGTCCTTTGAGCAGTAATGTGATGGTTCATAATTCTAGAGTCATGAAACCAATGTTACCCAAAGGTGAGATGGAAACTAATTTACAAAACACTTTACAGTAACTAGACCTCAAAGTACCTAAGCGGAAAGTAGTTGAACTGACCACTGTGGTTTCCTTTCAAAATTTGTTTTAAAAGTTGGTATTGCCCTTCGTAAGGTAGCATTTAGAGAAGACAAAGGGGGAGTCAGCTCTGCCACGATGCCTATCATAACTTCTGAGAAATGAATTTTGATAGCTTCAATATAAATTTGCTTTTGAAATTGATCTTTTGAAGCCCAAATGGTGGCAGACTCAGTTACTTTTTTTCTTTTGCGTATGGTGAGTATTATTCTATTTTTTATTATTAATCACTTTCTGAGAATTAACATCTCTTTCTCCTTATTAAAAGCAGCAATACTTAAAAGTCTTTGTATTGGAATTTGTGGTTCAGAATCTCCATCCCTCCCCCTGAAGCAGAGCACTCTTTTCTGGAAGCCTGGCTTATGTGTGCCCCTCCAGCTGAGTCTGGGGCAGGTTCCAAAGTGAAGCTGAGAGTCATCTGTGTATTTGAAAATCTGGGCACATAGATATCACACATTGAGAGAGGGCCTGTCCTGAGCTGAGTGAGGTTTCCTGCTTCCTTGTTTCCTGAAGCAGTTGTAGTGTGAACAAGCTCCGCCCCCTAGTTGTGTGATTCACTTTCAGCTGTGCTGCAGGGAGTTGTTCCTGAAGTGAATTTGATGTTGTCTACTCTACCCTGTCGCATCATTTCTGACTTAAGAATTGTATTCATTTCAATCATGTCACTTAGATTACATTCTTCACTAGATTAACGCTGTTTATAACTTTACATAAGAAATTTATACTTTACAAGAAGTCTTAGTTCCTTGTTTAAGAATGTAAAATGTATATGCTCTCTTCCTACAGCCGGCCCATATAGTGGTTTAGGCGAAATAATCCATCGGGAGAGTGTTCCAATGCACACATTTGCCAAGTATCTCTTCACCTCTCTCCTACCTCACGATGCTGAACTGGCATACAAAATTGCACTGAGAGCAATGCGGTACGTATTCCGCCCCGTGCGCAGTGGCGATCCAAATCCCCACCGGGGAAGCGTAACTGACTTCTCGCTCATCCGTGTTTCTTGTAGGCAGCAGGAATCTGAAGAAGCTATCGTGCTTCTGCAGTTGTGGTGGTGGTAGTTTGTTGCCTCGTTTGGCTTTTGTTTTATTTAAAGTAAGGGAAAGAGGGTATTCTTGTCGGCTGTCACACTCACGTTCATGGTGGCTTTATCCTACTCTGTCTTGAAGCTAGAATTTGAGACTAGAGAACAGTTTCAGGTTGGGTTTAGTCACAAGGCAGCAACAGTTGAAACCTTCCTAAATAACTCATTATTTTGAAAAAATTAGATTTTGAAACAGTGGTAAATAATACATACACTTGGCTGAATATAATTGAGGGAGCCCTTCACACCTGCTGCAGTTACGCGTCCCCGTCAGTAGTGCAGGAGAGCCGTCCTGGCGAGGAAGCACGTTTGCTCTCAACTGGAGAGTGAGAGAAGGTGGGACTCTGTCCGGCGTGGACGGCATCGCGGTCCAGGGGTCGCCCAGGATTTTCCTGCCTCCGCTCTGCTCCCGCCACCCTCAGTCCCTCTTTCAGTAATAATAATTGGAACACGTTGTCTTCTGCTGCTGACTTTTCTGTTTTCTCCTACTTTATAAAGTCAGTTCACAAAGGAATTATTTTCATCATGAATTTGTGGTAGCTGAATATTTTTTAATGCATTCAAGATTACATTTTTCAATCTTATATATAGCCTTTTAAACTTTAAGGACCTGAAAGAAATAATCTACTTTCTTAAAATGTGAGCTTTTTCCTTTTGTCTTTTTTTTTTTTTTAAATCAACACACTTGTTAAAGTGCAGATTAGACCCTGTTATTGCCATGTAAAGACACACCTCCAACTTGAGATGTTGGAAAATAGTTTGATTCCACAGTTAGCCAGTGTAGTGGATTCAAAAACAATGCCTTTCCTGTATGAGTATAACTCATAAATCACAGGAGGCCTCTTTTTTATGCAGCAATAGAGTGTGTATTCCGGAGAAGGCAATGGCAACCCACTCTAGTACTCTTGCCTGGAAACTTCACTTTCACTTTTCACTTGCATGCATTGGAGGAGGAAATGGCAACCCACTCCAGTGTTCTTGCCTGGAGAATCCCAGGGACGGGGGAGCCTGGTGGGCTGCCGTCTATGGGGTCACACAGAGTCGGACACGACTGAAGCGACTTAGTAGCAGCAGCAGAGTGTGTATTCATGTATGTGTTTATATGTACCTGTGTGTCATTGTGTATGGAGGCTGACATCTTTTAATTTGACATGCTTTCCTTGGCAACATGAAATCTCATTAACATATCAGGAAAACTTTAAAAGTTCTCTCGTCTATTTTTTAAATATCAAAAAAAAAAAAAATAACTAACATGAGCAAAAGTCCCCCACCAAATTACTTTACACCACTTGGTTTGTATTTTAGAGAACAATTTTTTAAGTACGTTCCTATTCCCATTTTTGGAAGCTGAAATGGAAGTTGTCAGATGAAGACAGGCGCTCTGCTCTGTACTAAGATTTGTGCTTCTGTGCAAAGGGAAGGATGCTAATGCTGTGATGCCACCAGATGCTATTGCCTCAAATCCTGTTAAGTTTAAGGGTAAAATAGCTTAAGGTTTCTCTGTGTATCTGGCTTATGTGAAGGTATCTATCAGGAGGGGAAAGGCTTACTTTTCTAACATTCAGAAACTCATCTATGTCTGCCCTTGGTGGCTGCCAAGGCAGAATGTTCATGGGGAATTTCAGCAGGGCACAGGGGAATTGTTACCACCTCTTTTCCACCTGCCACATGCCCTCAGCCAAAGGGCTGCTATGGGAGGGAGGTGGTGTGAACTATTAGAGCATCTCTAGTATGCTAGCCGGAGAAGGCAGTGGCACCCCACTCCAGTACTCTTGCCTGGAAAATCCCGTGGATGGAGGAGCCTGGTAGGCTGCAGTCCATGGGGTCGCTAAGAGTCAGACACGACTGAGCGACTTCACTTTCACTTTTCACTTGCATGCATTGGAGAAGGAAATGGCAACCCACTCCAGTGTTCTCGCCTGGAGAATCCCAGGGACAGGGGAGCCTGGTGGGCTGCCGTCTATGGGGTCGCACAGAGTCGGACACGACTGAAGTGACTTAGCAGCAGTATGCTAGGAGTGAATGTTCTTCTCGATGGATTCTGATACTGTTTCCAGCCTCTGGGAACAGCCAGGGGAACAGGAAGGAAAAGAGACCTGTGGCTTACTTGCTTCTTAGTCTTTCTAGAAAGAGAGGGGAAGTCCTGAAGAAAGGTGCTTTCACAATCATTTAACCATCTTTCCAGGAATGTTGACTAGTTTCCTCTACAGCAACTCTGGAAAGATCTGTCTGTGAATATAAGGATATTCTGAATTTTTAAAAAGCTAACTAGCAACCTCACCAAAATTCTTACTACTAAATTGCCATCGTCTAATGCTAACATCTCTGTGTCCCTACATAAAAGGAAAAGGGAGGGAGGCATTTGACCTGTCAGAGCAGTAACTGCTGTTGGGCGAGGCCCTAAGCCCAGCATCGCAGCCTGAGCCCACCGACCTCTCCTGGCCCCCAGCTCTTACTCCACAGTCCCTGAACTGGTGTACTTGAGTGAAGGTCAGTATTTTTGATGGTTGTAAAAAAAAAAAAACTATTGCAGTTACAGCTACTTTGCTAATCTCGTTGGTGCTTGTATTTGGAAGAGACCACTGAGCATGTGCTGTGTTTCAGTGGTTGTTCTTTGTAAGTCAGCATTCTTAAAGACAGACTGATTAAAATAAGAAGTGGTGCTGAGTTTGTGTAAGACTGTCAAGGGACAAATACTCAGATCATTTGCACTCATCATCTGTATGTAATGTGATTGATAGAACATTTTTAAACTACAAATTTCTGAAGTATAAGGAACTAATTCTGCAGAAAGTGTGAATATATGGAAAGGAAGTCATTTTTCTTTTGCTTTCCCTCCCATTTTAGTAAGTTAAGCTTATTCGTCTCAACTATACAGTGATCCCTAACTCTTTATCATCTCAGTCTTAAATATCCACTTCACTATCAATTTCTTTCGATTTTTATTTTTTAGTGAATTATAAGGTTCAGAAATTTTACAGTAGGTAAACACTAAGACTTGTGTTTCAAAGCTCTCTATTGTAACATATCTTCATTTCCTTGAATATTGCCATTTTCTGAATGATGCTTAAGAAAGGAAACTCTTAGGTTTAGGTAGTGAGCCATTAATGAGGTAACTTTAGCATCCGGACAGCAGAGCATAGCTGTACCAGCTCTCCCCTCACCAAGGTCCTGAGCAGTCTCTCCCAGCGTGTCCCCTCTCCTCTGGCTTCTGCCAGTCCCTGTGGCCCAGGTGATGGACAGGTGATCACTGAGCGCTGCCTGCCTTGTCTTATCATTACAGGTTGCTAGTATTGGAATCTACTGCTCCAACGGGAGACCTCACCCGCCCACACCACATTGCATCAGTTGTTCCCAACCGATACCCTCGCTGGTTCACTCTAAGCCACATAGAATCCCAGCAGTGTGAGCTGGCGTCCACCATGCTAACTGCAGCCAAAGGTACTGGGTCGTCCTGAGGTCTTGTGATTATTTCGTGAATTTGACTCTTTAAGGGTCATGTTTTCCATCATGTTCTCAGTGGTGGAGCTTATGTTGTAAAGGATTCTTTTCTTTAGATGTTAGCTTAGGAAGCAAAACAGGTGCTACTCACTTGAGGCAACATTTTCCTCATTTAACTGCATCGTTAAACTGGCTCCTGGCAGAGTTCGGGTTTAGTCACCATGCCATGTAAATGGTGGGTGAGCTCCAGAAGCAGATTAAAAAGTTGGGTTCCATTTTTTTTCTCCCTGAAATACTCACCAGAAATACATCAGTAGGAACCTGAGAGAACTATTTGCTATCTCTTATTGGTTCTGGTTCACATGCTTTTAGTCACTGAGGGTGTGTCTCAGTGTTACCTTTTTTTGAAGTTGGGATGCACAGATATTGCAATAACCTTGAGACACTTGGTTGGGCCATCTGTGAACATTACATGTAAATTAACTTGTGCTTTGTGTTTTGTTCCTTTTTAAACTCCCTTTGGGTGTGTGTGTATGGTTTTTTTGTTTGTTTTGCTCTGCCTTGATTTTGTTTCCCCCTGTTCATTGCAGGTGATGTTCGGAGGCTGGAAACAGTATTAGAATCCATCCAGAAAAACATTCACTCCTCATCCCACATCTTCAAGCTTGCCCAGGATGCATTTAAAATAGCAACTCTCATGGACAGTTTGCCAGACATCACTCTCTTGAAAGTGTCTCTGGAGCTGGGCCTGCAGGTACGTGACTGTGGTTTTTACCGGGGTGCCAAGGGCTGCTAATAAAAGCATCATCCTCAGACTGTGTCTGCTGCTTTGCGTGTTTCAGTGCAGGCCCATGACTCTTTGGTGCACAGGTCTGCTAGACCTCAGGAGAGCCCTGCGCTTCACAGACGCAGTCGTTCCCAGCTGCGCCGCTCTGCAGCTGCACGTGTAGGACTGTGCCGCTCAGAAGCCCTGTTGGTGTCTTTCGACAAAAAAATCATCTTCTGTATTAGAGCCTTAACCTCACCGTTTCTCCTTTAATGAGTGAAGAAGAGTTATTCCTGTGCATGACTTAAGCTCTCATGTGTAATAAAGATTCAGTTGTTAGGGTTCTATTTTTAGAGGAAGTATAGATATTTATTGATGTTTTTTCATTTTCATAACAGATGGACAGTTCTGTCTCCTTTTATAACCCTGAGAAAATTAGGTAAAGGTAGAGGGATTGGGTCTGGTTTCAGCTTCAGCACGCATGCTTAGACATATTATCAAGGACACTACAAGTTAGTTATTTAAGTAGATGTGGCTTCCTTAGAGTATCTGAAAAGATTACTGTATAAATCAGGAACTCAAAAGTTTATGTTTCTACTTTTCTCAGGGAATCCCTATTAACATTTGTGTTTTTCCCTCCATGAAAAGCAGTAAAAGAAATTGCCACCTTCTAATTTTCTAAAGTATGGGGATTAGAATGCCCCAGTTAGATGATTCATACAGTTTTCTAGTTATAGCTTCTCCTTACAGTGATTAATAAGGTTAAAGAATTAGATGACAGGAAAATGCCCTTGCCATATATATAGTACTCTACAAGTAGAGGGCATGGGAAATTATACTTAAAGCTATATGATGACATTTTAGAAGTTTCTTTTTAAAAATAACTTCATATCGTTTGGCTTACTTTTGTTATCATTTGCCTCAGAGATACGATGCAGAAAGAGCCATTAACATGAGTTTTCTGGTTATTTGGAATTCTGGCAGATTATTTTGGTAAATGGTAAATAGGAGCTTGCTCCCTGCCTCATTCTTCCTGGGACCCAGGAAGGAATCCCATAGACCTTTCCAAGAGAGTATTATGTTCCTAGAGGTTCTGAATCTTAAAAAATGAGGGAAGCAGGAAGGTATGGTTGATTTTATCTAGGAATCCATTAGAAAGTAAACAACAAAATTAGATTGCCAATGGTGCCAAAGGATTCCCTTCTGTAGACTTGTGCTTATCTTCTTAATCACCAGGAAGGGACAAAAGAGGCTGAAGAAATAACTAAAACAATTATTTTTTTTTAAATGGAGGGTTCACAGTCAGAATTGATTCAAGAGGTGGCTCAGAGATTTAAAAGCAGGGAATGTTAAAGATGGGGAGGAGAAGAGCACGTCGGCCATGTTTAATGTGCCAGTCCCGCCTTTGAGTTTTGCAGAGGAGAAAAGTAGTGGATTGAGTGGCTTGCCCAGGATGCTCCATCTAGCCAGTCGGTCCACCGGGAGGAGAACACAGACCTCCTGCCTCCCAGGCTGGGACGAGACCAGCGAGGGAAGCCGTAGACAAACCCAAGTTCATTTGCCGAGTTTTGCTCCAAATAAGGTTCTACCTTGGGGTGCACTGTTTTCTTTTTCACTGACTTGGTATAACCTTCCAAAGCATTCTGTTTTCCTGTCTTTACAGGTTATGCGAATGACACTGTCAACCTTAAACTGGCGGCGACGGGAGATGGTGAGGTGGCTGGTGACGTGCGCTACTGAAGTGGGTAGGTAGAGTCAGGACAGGGGGCTTCCCCAGGTGCCTTGTGGTCAGGTTCAACTTGTCACTTCCAGATACACACAAGAACATTTTCACTCTGTTACTTTGACGTCTCCAAGGCTCCTGCCCCTTCCAGCAACCTACGGGAGCTCCCTTCCCCCAACCCTCACCTTCCACCTCCAGTTCTGCCCACTTGCATTGTTCCTGTCACATTCGTGGGGCCCCAGCGTCTTATCTAAAATGGAATAGGCTAGGGAGTAAACCCTTTTTATTCAGTTGTTCTGTCACACTTAAGGTGCCTTTAGTAGCTTCTTGTGATAATCAAATTTACAGTTTTCATATTCCAGAAATGGAATGAATATGAAACTTTGGTAGGAGGGAAACCATCTGAAAATACCTTCAGACTGTGGGTTAGGGGTTCATAGCACTTTAATGAAAATAATATACAGTTATCTAGTTGCTCTGAGTTTTTCCTTCATTATCTGAGGGCATTTCTCAAGGTACCCAGCAGAGAAGTGACCACTGGGTGCGGTTTAGGTGAGCTTTCAGATGGACGAGAATTTTTAGTAGCCACAAGAAGACCTGGGCTGCACATACAGGCGCCGTCTGTGAAACCCTTCAGCCAGCTAGCGCCCCTCTGCAGCAGTGAGGCAGAACCAAAAGCCCAGACACGCCTGGTGAGAATGCCGACACAAACCGAGTAGGGCTGTTTAAAATAAACGGTGCTTCAACAGCCACCATTTCTTTCCGTTTGCATCAGAAAAGAATACACACCTCTTGCTGAGAAAACCAGCCACCTCAGTGTGTATCTAAAGACTGACACAGCAGATACCGTAAAAGCATTTTCCTTGTTGTTTTTCTTTTGTTAATCTACAATGGTATGTTATCTTGGAAAGCAGGAAATTGGTCTCAATATAAAAGTTATATTATCGACGTGATGCGTTAGTACATCGATACAAAGATAATACCAGTTCAAAAACTGCCACACCACTACCCTACCCTGCACCAAGACAGAGGCCTCATTTCTCTTCGATTTAGTGCCTGCTTTTTAATGGCTCATGTTTAGGATTTTCCTGCAGCTGAGGCACATTGATCTGTGTACTTAGAATGACAGTCAAACCTTGTCATCCATTTCAAACATTCAAGTCATCTGTATGTCTGCTTCTGTTGACTTTTTTCTCTCTGATTACAGGTCACATTTCCTTGCTTCTTTGTGTGTTTAATCATTTTGTATTGTGTGTACTTTAAACTTGGGCACATACACACACACATCACGTAAAGACTCCCTATTCTGGTGAGGGTTGTACTTTTTCTGACTCCCATTCTGTAGTCGGTAACTGACAGGAGGCCCCAGTGAACTGGAACTCATTAGCAAGAAGCCGTTGTCTGAAACGGCAGGCAGGCAGCAGCACAGCGCAAATACCAGCTACCGAGAGGATTCGCTCTTTATTACAGGAAGTTCATGTTCCTTAGGCATTTCACTGAATAACGGTCTATCATAACCTTATTGTAAAAGGTTGCTCCCAGGCACATTACCTTGCAGGATTTTCTGGCCGGGCTCATGTTCTGTGCTAGTTAACAGTGTAAGCATTGATTAAAGAGTGGAAGTAAGGCAAGACCCCTGGGCAGCCAGTCAGTAATGCGGCTTCTCTGTGTTCTTGGCAGGTGTTTATGCCCTGGACAGCATCATGCAGAGCTGGTTTACACTCTTTACTCCCACCGAAGCCACAAGTATTGTTGCCACCACTGTGATGTCCAACAGCACCATCGTCCGCCTCCACCTGGACTGCCACCAGCAGGAAAAGCTGGCCAGCAGCGCCCGGACACTCGCACTGCAGTGCGCCATGAAGGACCCTCAGAACTGTGCCCTCTCCGCGCTGACCCTGTGTGAAAAGGATCACATAGCTTTTGAGACGGCGTACCAAATCGTTCTTGACGCTGCTACAACCGGCATGAGCTACACCCAGCTCTTCACAATAGCACGGTACATGGAGCACCGCGGGTACCCCATGAGGGCCTACAAGCTGGCCACCCTGGCCATGACCCATCTCAACCTGAGCTACAATCAGGACACGCACCCTGCCATTAACGACGTTTTGTGGGCCTGTGCGCTCAGCCACTCCCTTGGTAAAAACGAGCTTGCAGCTATAATACCTCTGGTGGTCAAGAGTGTCAAGTGTGCAACGGTACTGTCAGACATTTTGCGCAGGTGCACTCTGACCACTCCTGGCGTGGTGGGGCTTCACGGGAGGAGGAACTCTGGTAAGCTCATGTCGCTGGACAAAGCCCCCCTGAGGCAACTCTTGGATGCCACGATTGGGGCCTACATCAACACAACACACTCACGGCTCACACACATCAGTCCTCGGCACTATAGTGAGTTCATAGAGTTCCTCAGCAAGGCCCGAGAGACCTTCTTAATGGCGCATGATGGACACATTCAGTTTACACAGTTTATCGACAACCTGAAACAAATCTACAAAGGCAAAAAGAAACTGATGATGTTGGTTCGGGAGAGGTTTGGTTGATAGAACTTGTATGAATGAGGGTGGGGGTGGGGTTGGGAGGGATGGTTTGTTTTTACTTGAGCCTGCCTTTGTACCCTTTTTAACTTAAAGAACAGAGCCACACCGGTATTATATGTGTATAGTTATATTGCGTTTGCAGACTAAATTGTCATGTTGTGAAAGTTCGTGTGTTTTTAATTTTTTTCCCTTTTTCTCTTTTGTTTTATTTTTTTTTAACTCTTCCTTTTTTTTGTATGAGAGAGAGGTTGAAAAGGTTGGGTTTACACTGAGTATATGTTGTCAAGTGGCAAAGTCCACATAGCTCTCCTGTTTTCTGTATACGTTCACAGCCTCAAAAAAAATAATTGAAATGGCTTTAAAACCAAACAGAACACCTCCATCCTGTGATAAGTACCTCGAATGGATTCAGCTTTACTCCTTTGTAACTCATCTTTACATTTGCAGCATATTTAAACAAACCAACAAAACGAAATATTAATAGTTAAAAGGCTGACCCACGTGGCTTTGCAGTGCTGTTCGTCCAGAAGCATGGCACACGATGCTTGTGCATGTGGAAACTTAGCGACTGTCAACATACATTCTCAGGGATTTATCAAAAAAAATTAAAAAAAAGAATGAGAGCATTTATTGTACTGTATATATATTATAGTATATGTCTGAATATTGAAAATATAACTAACTAATTTATAAAAAATATTCTATGTAATGCAAAATACTTGAAGCTGCAGTAGCTTGGTTTTAAACAAAAACAACAAAAAAAACTGAGAGAAAACCTATCAGAAGGACTAAAAGTGCGCCTTGCTTCAGGGTTGGCTCAGGCGGTGAGCTTCATGCTGGGCATCTGTGCAGAGCCACCTTTTGGATTGCATGGTTGGACTGAGATCTACTGGGAGAAATTATATATGTATATATATTTATACAACTTATGTATACATATATATATGTATACACACAGACACAAGACACACACCACCAACCACTACACCACACATGCTTGTAACAGGCACTAGAACGAAGAGGGACAAGATACACAGCCAGAGCAGCAAGCCTTAGCATTAAGAATATACAGTATGCCGGAACTGGGCTTCGTGCCTCCTAGCCTAGGAAACTCAAAAGAAATACCCTTTTGACACAAAACGCAAAATGTTTTCCAAAACAATTGACATATGATACATTACGCCTTTGCAGTGAGCTAATAATAAGCTAACCTTTGTGCACAAATAACATTATATATATTATATATCTATTCTGCATAGGTATTTTGACTTTGTGCAGGACAGAAAGTTGTGTAGGTATGACTGTTCTACTTTTCCGTTTTCTTTCTTTTTTTTTAAATATATTTTATTTTCTCTAGAATTACTCAAAACGAAAGCAGCCTTCTATCTTGCCTTGTCTTAATGCTTTAAAATAACCAAACTGGAGATCTAACTACCAAACTGTTCATTATATTATTAAATACCAACTTTGGTTACAGTATAGTGTCTTTACTTTAGCTGATGGTTCTGTAACCTTGTGCTTTTTAAAGCAATTTTTATGTTTTGGTGCAAAAGTTGTCCAGTGTCTCTTGTTCCCTTCATTAGAGAACATGCTAGAGGTATGTTTGTAGGTATTTTTGTTTAGAGGAACTATTTCATGCGCTCCATTTTATTTATTATAATAGGTAAAAAGAAAAAAAAAAGGTTGTACTTCATCACCCATGTAAACATGCTCATGAAGTTGAAAGTAATTAAGATTTGATACACTGATATCAATTTATTTATGTAACTAAATCACTGTTTTATAAACTTGTTAATGATCAACAATTTTTGTTTTGATTAAAATTAGTTTTTTGAAAGTTGATTCTGCCTCCTTTATGGTATATCTCTAATTACACTTGAATTTCGTGATTATGGACCTGGGTGTTACCACATCTCTCAAGTGTTTAATACCATATTTGCTCATTGAATAAATATTTGTATACTGTTTTCTAGGCCCTGGAGATACAATGGTGAATAAAGCTAGACACTGGAGCTTACTTTCTGCTTAGCGGAAAAGACAGACATAAATCAGATAATCACAGAGAGACAGACTAGTCAGTTTTCTTCAGTCTGTACACTCGGTATTTCTCCCTAATAAACTATTATTTAAGATGCTCAGTACTTAATATATTTAATAAATGCTAAGTTGTGAGAGGTTTTTTTGCATGTGTGGTTTAAAGGAAATTACAACATAAAGGTTACGTACTACACATACATTATAAACACCTGCCCTGCCCCATCTCCATCAAAAACCTATATGTAAAATGGTGAAAATGCATTTTGTGTGTGTGTATGTGGTAAAACTGCATCATAAAATGTACCTCCTTAACCATTTTTAAGTGTACAGTTCAGTAGTGTTGAGTGTATTTGTTTGAAACAGATCAGAACTTAGCCATCTTACACAACTAAACTCTACACCCACTGAACAACGGCTTTCCCACCCCCCAACTCCACTCAATACTCATTGAACAGCTTTCCCCCGACTGGTAACTACCATTCTGCTTTCCACTTCTATGAATTTGATTGCCTTAGAGACATAAATGGCATTATTACAGTACTTGACCTCTTATGACTGGCTGTGTATTTCACTTAGTATGGTGTCCTCAAGGTTCATGCATATTGTCGTATATGAGAGGATTTTCTTCCTTTCAAAAGCTGTAGAGTATTCCATTGTATATATACCACAGTTTATTCATCTGTCTGTGGACATTTGTGTTGCTTCCACCTGTAGGCTGTTGTGAATAGTGTTGCTGTGAACACAGATGTACAAATATGTCACTGATACTCTGCTTTCAATTCTTGTGGATATATACCCAGAAGTTATACTGACAGATATGCTTTTTAAAGCTACAATTATTCAATTATTCAATCCCTTGAAATATTTTAAGTTTCTCTTTGACATCTAGTCTTAAATGTGAATAAGTCAATAGGTGGAAGTTAGATAAGCCCATGATGACATAAATCACATTAGTGCTAAGTAGGAATAAAAATATAAACTATAAAGTGGTATGAGGATTGGTTCTTTTTTGTAAGTTTATTCTTAGTTTTTTGAAAGTTGATTTTGCCTAAGGGTCAATGTAAATTCATGTGTCTATTAAAACACTGGGACATTTCATAATAAAGTGGACTAATTAAAGTCGAGAGTGGCATCAGGAAGAATAAAAGTGACTTGTAGTAAAGGTGACTTGGCCAACATTCTTGAACCGCCATGAGTTCAATTCCTCGATGAGGACTGTGGTCCAGCAGACAAACTTGATGTGATATGTACGTGTTTTCCTACCTTCCAATGGGCCAGTGCTGGAAAAAAAATCTTAAAAAATTTTAGTATTGTTAAAACTTGAATAGCAGGAAGGAAAAATGGAAGAAGTGACAAGCTTAGACAATGTAAAGGTGGCAGAATGTGTTCCTAATTGAAGTCTGGGCTGTAGAATTCTGCATTTCACTGCTCTCAATTTTGCTTTCATTTAAGAACAGAGGCTACAGTTTCAGGGGGAAATAAATGTTTCATGACTTTCAAATACTAAGTTGGATAAAAAATTATTATTGTCACAATATTTTTTCAATATAGTAGCAAAGGAGAACTAAGCTTTTTCCAAATTGCTGAAAAAAATTGGTAAATGGCAGCTGTTTCAGGACTTAATGAATGGTCCAGTAACAAGATGGGACGATACAGGGAAAAAACTATCATGTAAGCTGATACATCTTAATGAAGGAAATAAGAGTGAGGTAAAATTTAAGATGAACTGTTAGACACCACTATGAGGATGGATTCAAGCTAGCGGGGGTAAGAGATTGAAATAGGAAATGTATTAGAAGGATTCTGAATGGTTCACTCAGAAAGCCTCTTTTGTGTTCCTACCATGTGATAGGCTTGGTTCCAGGTGCTAAGACAAGTCATGGACCAAAAAATGTCCATTCTTGTGGAGCATATATTCTAAGTTGAAGGAAGACGTACATAATGTGTTAGTGATATGTATTATAAGGAAAAGCAGAGGAAGGGGTCCTTTAGGTGGAGTGATCAGAGGAGATTCCAGTGTGGTGAAATATGCAGAGACGTACCGGAAGGAAGTGAGGGAGGGAGCTGACCATGCTAACATCTGGCAGACATGTGTTTGAGGCAGAAGGAACAGCAAGTGCCAATCCGTGTCTGAGATCAGCAAAGAAAAGGGACCTTGGCTGAGGTAGAATGGGGTGGGGAGACTGTGAGGTAGGCAGAGAGAGGAGATAAGGCTAAAGACTAAGTTAGATTGAATAAGAATTTTTTTTTTCATTTTTATTGGTATGAGGACTTACAGGTCGTCATGAAGATTTTTACTCTGTTTCAAGGATCCAAAGTAGAGGAATCTTATGACCTGACTTGTGAGATGAGACGCCATGTAGTTAGGAGGGCAAGAGGGAAGCAAGGAGACCAATCAGGATGCTTACTCGAGTAAATCCAGACAAGAAACAGTGGAGCCTGGGCCCTGTGTCATCAGTGGACATGGTGACAAGTGGTTAATGTCTCCACATCTGGCAGGGATCAGCCATCACTTGATATGGCGTGTGAGAAAGAGAGGCAGCAAAAATGACTTCAAATGTTTGAACTTGAGTAACTGGAAAGAAGTTGCCAGTAACAAATGGAGAATATGCCAGGGAACAAGTTTTTGAGAGGAGGACCAGGAGTATAGTTTTGAACACATTAAATTCAAGATGCTTCTCAGAACTCAAGACATCTAAGTGGAGCTTTCAAGTAGGAGTTAGTTCACTAGAAAGATTGGGGAGTAAATGAAGATAATTTGACCCCAAACAGAGAGTCCTAACAGTGCTCATCTCTCTGATTGTGACTGTGACTCAGGCCTTTGCCCAGCCTTTCTTATCTTCCTGGTCTCTAACTGATGGCTTTTCTTTAGCCCTCAGTCCTTTGAGTATGTCTTATTTTTGTTCTCTATATTGATTTCATGCTCTTAAAATACTTTCATCACAGCTAGGACACAGGCTTCTGGTTCTCACAACTCACAGCTCTCCATTAGAGGAGGACTGTCTTCTCTTAGTTCCAGTCTGGAAAATCCTGAGGAGGACCCCCTCAGGACACAGCCACTGACATAATGGGGAAGCTCAAAGGCACAGATGTGGCCAAGGAGGGGGTCCTGTTTACTGGGGTGTGGGATTCCACAGAAGGGACATTTATTTTCAACTCTGTAAGCATTAACTTTGGTGTTTTCTATGTTAGGAACTGGGCTTCCCTGGTGGCTCAGATAGTAAAGAATCTGCCTGCAATGAGGGAGACCTGGGTTCTATCCCTGGGTCAGGAAGATTCCCTGGAGGAAAGCATGGCAACGCACTCCAGTCCAGTATTCTGGTCTGGAGAATCCCGTGGACAGAGGAGCCTGGTGGGCTGCAGTTCATGGGGTCGCAGAGAGTCAGACATGACTGAGCGACTAAGCACATGTTAGGAACCACGATAGCCCACTGACGGGCAGCCGTATGAGTATGACTGCCTTATGAACATTTTGACTTTCTCCTGCCCTGTGCTGTCCTTCATAAGAATATGATGCTTCCAACATTTTAGAGAATCTTGAGTTGCTTAAAAGTAGATAAGGGATTTATGGTCCCTATTCCTCCCCTTTTTTTCCCCCCCCTCAACTTTTTATTCTGAAATTCTCAAACATACAGAAAAGTTGAAAGAACAGTGAAAAATGTTACTTCCTAAATATCCGCATGAGCTGTAAAACTTGAAGCATGTTTTGTGTTTGTAGATTTTGTGACTCAGCATGATATGGTATGATATGAATTGCTCCCATGCAGGGAATCCATTTCTAAATAGAAAAGGAAGAAAAGAGCCTCGTTCCTCTTCTCTTCACATCAGAGCCAAACTGGAAACAGCTTCCTATTGTACGCAGGGAAACATATGAAGAAGAAAACAAATTTGCTTTTCAAAACAAACTGCCTAATTTCAACTGTGTGAACAGTTAGGATACACCTCCAGCTCTACTGCTGCTGCTGCTGCTGCTAAGTCACTTCAGTCGTGTCCGACTGTGTGTGACCCCATAGACATCAGCCCACCAGGCTCTCCTGCCCCTGGGATTCTCCAGGCAAGAACACTGGAGTGGGCTGCCATTTCCTTCTCCAATGCATGAAAGTGAAAAGTGAAAGTGAAGTCGCTCAGTCGTGTCCGACTCCTAGTGATCCCATGGACTGCAGCCTACCAGGCTCCTCCATCCATGGGATTTTCCAGGCAAGAGTACTGGAGTGGGGCGCCATTGCCTTCTCCACCAGCTCTACTGATAAATCCTAATTTAAAGCACGTGGAACATTCTAACATAAGTATATACTAAAGAATTTAGTTTTTCCTCCTTGGATGGTTGTAAAAGGGTTGCTGCCTTATAAATGTGATCCTTTAAGTAATACAAAATGTAAGAGAAGATGAAATATATTTCAGGACGGTTTGAACACTGCATTTTTGAATAGGGCAATGTGCATATTACACAGTGCAAAGACACTTTGGTCCTCTTATATAGTTTTGGTTACCAGCACCGTAACTGCAATAATAATGGTGACCAGAAGAGATCTTCTGAAAACACTGAAAACACAAAAAAGGAACCACAACAAGATGGGTAGGAGGTGCAGACTTGCGATATATAGTCAAATCCCATGCCCTCCTGGGGCGGGATACCCACAAACCAGAAGCTAGTTATACTGCAGGGCTTCTCCCACAGGAGCGAGAGTTCTGAGCCCCACATCACGCTCTCCAGCCAAGGGGTCCAGAACAGTGAAGAGGAACCTCCAGAGCACTTGGCTTTGAAGGCCAGCAGAGCTTATTAGTTGTAGGAGCTCCACAGGACTGGGGCAATACAGACTTCACTCTTAGGGCACACACACAGTCTCCTGCACGTGGGAACTCAGGGCAAAGGCAGTAATTTGACAGGATCCCGGGTCAGACCAACCTGTTGGTCTTGGAGAGTCTCCTGGAGACGTGTGGGGTGACTGTGGCTCACCCGGGGGACGCAGACACTGGTGTTGCACACACTGGGCAGCATTCAACCATGTGAACACAAGGGCTGCCATCTTGGCTCTTTGGCACCAAGGCCCAGCCCCACCCAGCAGCTTGTAAGTGTCAGTGTGGGGATGCCTCAAGCCAATTAACCGAGAAGGGCCACAGCCCCATCCATCCGCTGCCTAAAGAGCCCACTGCCACTGCTAGATGCAGCTTTGCCCACCAGAGGGCCAAGACCTAGCTCCTGTTCCCCGCCCCCCCAGCAGTGGATGGAAACTGGACCCTCCCACCAGAAGAACTGCACAAGCCTCACTCACCAGGGAGCAGACACCAGAAACAAGAAGACCATGACCCCACAATGCAGGCCAGACCCTACCCTGGGGCCAGCTGGGCCCCAGCCACAGACAACTAGGAGGAAAATGCAAACTTTGGGGCACCCCAGGCCCCACACCCAACATCCAAAGTGTGCCAGAGATCACCACTCTCCCCACCCCCTTATCCGGACAATCTGCAACAAGCTCTGGATTCCTGGGCCCTGAAGCCACAATTCCAGGAGCCAGCTCTGCCTGTGAGTAATCCAGCCAGGATCTGGCTTCACAGGCCACCATGTGAGCAACGGGCCCAGAATCTTCAGGACCTGGCTCCACCCACCAGTAAGCCAGCACTAGACCCAGGGTCCCCCAGCAGTCCACAACCAGCCACCTTATGACCAGACCCCACTAGAGAGCAGCTGGCAGCATCTGCACAAGGCAGGACCTGGCAACCTCCTGGACTAGGGGCCAACCAATCTACCAGAGCACCTATCCACATAGTCAGCTCACTGCAACAGAAGGACCCACCCAGAACTCTTAGGGGGAACCCCTAGAGCATATAGCTTGGGCGATGAGAGGAGAGTGCACTGTTGAGACACACAGGACGCCTCCTATGGAAGGTCAGTTCTCCAAGGTCAAAAAACAAAACTAACCTACCACATACATAAAAATAGAAATAGAAACTTAGACAAAGGAGATGGCGGAGGAACATGCTCCAGAAAAAGAAACCAAAAAAATAAATAAAGTTCTTCTTCCAGAAGAAGAACTAAATGAAGATACCCAATCTACCAAAGAAAGAGCTCAGAGTAATGATAATAAAGATGTTCAAAGAACTCAGAAGGAGAATGGATGCACAGAAGAAGTTACAAGATTTTTTAAAAAGAGAAAGCATGAAGAACAATCAGATGAAAAATATAATAACATATAAAAAATACACTAGAAGGAATCAATGCTATGCTATGCTATGCTATGCTAAGTCACTTCAGTCGTGTCCGACTCTGTGCGACCCCATAGACGGCAGCCCACCAGGCTCCCCGTCCCTGGGATTCTCCAGGCAAGAACACCGGAGTAGGTTGCCATTTCCTTCTCCGATGCATGAAAGTGAAAAGTGAAAGTGAAGTTGCTCAGTTGTGTCCGACTCTTAGCGACCCCATGGATTGCAGCCTTCCAGGCTCCTCCGTCCATGGGATTTTCCAAGCAAGAGTACTGGAGTGGGGTGCCATTGCCTTCTCCGAGAAGGAATCAATACTAGAGACTAAATGATTCAGAAGACTGGATCAGTGAGCTGGAAGAAAGAATAGTGGAAATCACTGCCACTAAACAGAACAAAGAATGAAAAGAAATGAAAACAGTTTAAGAGACCTCTGGGACAACATCAAGGATACTAATATTCAAAGTCAGGGGTGCCAGAATGAGAAGAGACAGAGAAAGTATTTGAAGAGATAATAGCTGAAAACTTCCCTAACCTGGGAAAGAAAAGAGTTGTCCAAGTCCAGAAAGCACAGAGTCCAAAACAGGATTGACTCAAAGAGGAAAACACCAAGACATATTGTAATCAAAATGACCAAAATTAAAGATAAAGAGAGAATACTAAAAGCAGCAAGGGGAAAGCAACAAATAACACACAAGGGAATTCCCACAAGGCTGGCAACTGATTTTTCAGCAGATTTTCTTCCGGCCAGAAGGGAGTGGCATGATACCTTTAAAATCATAAAAGGGAAAACCTACAACCAAGAATAATCTACTCAGCCAGCCTCTGATTCAAATTTTATGGAGAACTCAGAAGCTTTACAGACAAGCAAAAGCTAAAAGAACCCAGCACCACCAAATTAGCTTTACATATAAGAAGGAACCTGTCTAGGCAAAAGAGAAAAGGCCGCAACTAGAAACAAGAAAACTGCAGAATGAAAAAATCTCACCAGTAGAGGCCCTGGTGGCTCAGATAGTAAAGAATCTGCCTGCAACACCAGAAACCCAGGTTCAGTCCCTGGGTTGTAAAGATCCCCTGGAGGAGGATGTGGCTACCTATCCAGTATTCTTTCCTGGAGAATCCCATGAACAGAGGAGCCTGGCAGGCTACAGTCCACAGGATCACAAAGAGTCAGACAGGACTGAGCATGGGAGGGGACACAGGAATACAGATAAGGAAGCCCAGTTTTAAAGATCATTTTTATTTTGCCTTCACATCCTACATTCTCAGGTCTCCATGGAGGGTTGATTAGGAAGCAAGATGGACTAGGAGCAGGTTTGGAGGATGGGCTGTCGGCTAAGCCGGACATGTCCCAGCCATCAGAACCCTGCCTCTTTCTCTTGGCAGGATCACTTCTCTCTCTGTGATTCCCGTGTAGCACCAGGAAAAATGCCTTTTTCATCACAGTCAGGGAAGAGCTGTCACACACAGATGTGACACACAGCAGTTAAAGAATACCTATGGGCTCGAGGCTGGGTGAGCTCTCTCTGGGTGAGAACCAGTAGAGACAGAAAACATTCAACCAAAGGGCTCTCTTGGACAAAATTAGGGATACTGCTTCCTATGACAATCAATACATTAACCCATACGTACAGCACTTAAAAACAAACAAACGAAAAAGTGAGCCTGAAGAAAATCAGGCAGTAAACCTGGCAGACATGAGCCCTTCCTAACATCACCCTGAGTGGCCCAAACGGTTTCCGTGGGTGTTGCCAACTGTGGTTCCCAGAGCTGAATGGGCAGCCGCGTCTGCGTTTAACCATTCAGTTGTGCCAGATGATCGGATGCTTTTTGTCTTTTACATGTCATACCTCAAACCCTCAGACCCCCTCCATGGCCGTGAGACAAAGCCACTGAGTTTTCATATTGGGAACCAGTCAATTGCATTTGTGGATGAAATTCACCAAATCAACTTTGACTGCTGTCACTTTAGGAGACTTGGAAGACTTGGAACCGATGACGCTGTGTGAAAATTCTAAACGGCTGAGCAGAGAATTCATGCACAAGGTCTGCTGGCCCTTCAGGTCCCCTGGGTCTTCATGCCGGTCCTGCCAGCGGTTCAGGTGGAGCTCAAGCGGGGGCAGGGGAGTTTCTCTTTATCTTGATGACATTCTCAAGGGTCTCTTTCTCTGAGTCACTGGTCTGACAGCTCTGAAGTTCCACCACACGCTTTATAAAAACTGGGTCTTTGAGGCAGCGGTTTGTCTCCTCTGAGGCCTTCCTGGTGGGACTTGGTCACGCTGTGCACAAGAACGTCTGCGGAGAAAGTGGCTTCCTTTATTTGCAAGGTGTTTCCAACCAGCTGTTCTCAGGCCAGGTCACACATGACGTCTGCCTCGCTGACTTGGTGACTCAGGAGTCCCTGCCTGACCCTGCTCAAGTGCAGTAAAGAGGAAACCAGACACGCTCTCAGATGTTTTTTTTGTTTGTTTCCTTTTAATTAAGGAGACATTTAAACATAACTGACTGTTACCCACCAGTTGGTGCTTGTGGTTTCAGTAACTCCAGAGGGAGAAGGCTTGGTGCCTGCTGGACAGCGGGCAGACACAACCCTTTCACAACAAATCACCAAACAGAAGTGCCTGGCTCATCTTGCTCCTTCAATTAAAGCCACGATGGTTGTGAAGCATGTAAGCCTAACACAGAGATTGTGTGATGTGCAAAAAGCTTTATTTCACCAAGAGCAAGACTCGAATTCTCTGCGGCCTCGTAAAGCTGAGGGGAGGGGGCCTTTGTCCTCGGGCAGGTGGATGTGCCAACAGTATGAGGCCCTCCCCTGGCCTACTGAATCCTCACTGCCTGCCTCCCTCTGTGAGGCCGCACTGTGGAGTCTGAACTGCTCCTGAACACTGTTGGAGTGAAAGGCATTGCTAGGATTCTGCCCTTTCCTCTGACAAGCCAGGAAAGCCACAGCCCCACCAGAAGCAGAGACAGAAATAAAGAGACAGAAACTCATACTCCATGTTGGATGATGCTGCGAGGCATCCTGTGACCCTGACCAGGGCTATAAATGCAGCAGGAATGTTTGAGGAGGAAGTGTCCACCTGCAGGTCCCAGACAAGCCTGGAAGAGCAGAATCCTCTCACACACCTCAAAGGGCTCAACTGCCCGTCCTTTGTTGGAATCAGAGGCATTAGGATACATCAGCAGGGGGTGGGAGCTTACGTGGCACCTTCCTGGAATCAGGAAGTGGCAGAGACATGAGGCCAATGGAAGAGCACTCAAGAATCATCTCTGAAGGGGATAATCTGTCTGAGAGGATGGGAAAGAGAGACTCTGACAGTACATCGCCTTGTGGACTGTTGATTTCACATATACACAACTCTGTGATCACACTAACTATTTCTGCAGGTCTGAAACCCAGGCTGGGCTGCCCATGGGAATCTCCTTTGAAGGGCTGGTCCAATAAGAACTAGCCTCACTGAAAAATAAGGAGTAGTTTAAAAAAGAATGAGTATAGGATCTATACAAGCACCCTACAAACAAAACACGAGGAAAGGAGCAAGAGAAACAAATGATCAGAAACAGGCACCAGAAACATGTGGCCAAAAAGTAGGTGAAATTTATGACATCACAGTGAATTCAAAAAATGTTACAGGTTGATTTAAGAGCTCAAAGCAGCAACATAAGAGCTCAGGGAAGAACCAGCTCTTACTATGATTGTTATTACCACCACCACCACCATCTCCTTATGCTGATTTATTGCCAAGTAAACCTTAAAAGGTGCCCATTGTGGTTTAGAGTGCTTCTGTGTATTAACTGACCAATTGTCACAACAGCCCTATAAGGGAGATGCTCTTCCTTTACTCAATTTAAATATGAGGTAACCAAAAGGGCATGGCAGAGGATGATAATGGTTGGATGGCATCACCAACCCAATGGACATGAGTTTGAGCAAGCTCCAGGAGTTGGTGATGGACAGGGAAGCCTGGTATGCTACAGTCCATGGGGTGGCAAAGAGTCAGACATGGCTGAGCAACTGAACTGACTGAAAAGTATTGAACCAGTTACTGTTAAGTAGAATGAAACCCTGACTTAAGAACCCTAACTTTTAACCACTAGACAGATGCTAGGAACTGGAAGAGTCCAGGGAGGACACAAAGAGAAATGAAACCTGCATTGGAGTAAGCACAAAAAGGAATAAACACTGATGAAAATATAAGAAAGACACAAAGGCTTGATAAGCAGGCAAAATGAATTGGAAATGAAGAGTTGGACAAGAATAATATGAAAATAACAGAGACATCTGTTCAAAGAGACTTGCAAGCAACAGTTAGAACTGGACACGGAACAGACTGGTTCCAAATAGGAAAAGGAGTATGTCAAGGCTGTATATTATCACCCCACTTATTTAACGTACATGCAGAGTACATCATGAGAAATGCTGGGCAGGATAAAGCACAAGCTGGAATCAAGATTGCCGGGAGAAATATCAATAATCTCACACACGCAAATAACACCACCCTTATGGCAGAAAGTGAAGAGGAACTCAAAAGCCTCTTGATGAAAGTGAAAAGGGGAGTGAAAAAGCTGGCTTAAAACTCAACATTCAGAAAACTAAGATCATGGCATCTGGTCCTATCACTTCATGGCAAATAGACGGGGGAAACAGTGGAAACAGTGGCAGACTTTATTTTGAGGGGCTCCAAAATCACTCCAGATGGTGACTGCAGCCATGAAATTAAAAGAGACTTACTCCTTGGAAGGAAAGTTATGACCAATCTAGACAGCATATTAAAGAGCAGAGACATTACTTTGCCAACAAAGGTCTATCTAGTCAAGGCTATGGTTTTTCCAGTAGTCATGTATAGATGTGAGAGTTGGGACTATAAAGAAAGCTAAGTGCTGAAGAATTTATGCATTTGAACTGTGGTGTTGGAGAAGACTCTTGGGAGTCCCTTGGACTGCAAGGAGATCCAACCAGTCCATCCTAAAGGAGATCAGTCCTGGGTGTTCATTGGAAGGACTGATTTTGAAGCTGAAGCTCCAGTACTTTGGCCACCTGATTCAAAGAGCTGACTCATTTGAGAAGACCCTGATGCTGGGAAAGATTGAAGGTGGGAGAAGAAGGGGACGACAGAGGATGAGATGGTTGGATGGCATCACCAACTCAATGGATATGAGTTTGGGTAAACTCCGGGAGTTGGTGATGGACAGGGAGGCCTGGCATACTGCAGTCCATGGGGTCACAAAGAGTAAACTGAACTGATCCCCATTGAAAAGAACCAAGCAAATAGAAGGAAATACTCAAAGATATTATTTGAAAATATTTCCAGAAGTAAAAAAGACTTGAATATCTATTATGAAAGGGCATATCATGTGCCAAGATAAAATGATACACTAAGCATCAAATCATAGTAAAGTAACTAGACTTCAAAGATAAAGAATCCTGTGAGCATTCTAACCAAGAGGAAAAGTCACCTACACAGGGAAAAGCATCAGGCTAATTAATATTTAACTTCTCCACGGGAATAGTTAACACTTTTTTAAAGTCATGGAAAGAAAATGTGAGGAATCCAAGAATTTTATATCCAGCAAACTTGTTGAACAAGTATAAAAGCAGAAGACAAACATTTTCAAATATGTAAGACCAGTAAATGTTGACCACTTTTTAAACACACTGCTGCTGCTGCTGCTAAGTCGCTTCAGTCGTGTCCGACTCTGTGCGACCCCAGAGACGGCAGCCCACCAGGCTTCCCCATCCCTGGGATTCTCCAGGCAAGAATACTGGAATGGGTTGCCATTTCCTTCTCCAATGCATGAAAGTGAAAAGTGAAAGTGAAGTCGCTCAGTCGGGTCCAACTCCCAGCGACCCCATGGACTGCAGCCTACCAGGCTCCTCCATCCATGGGATTTTCCAGGCAAGAGTACTGGAGTTAAAGACACTATAGGTAGGCAAATTTTTATCAACCAAGGGGTCAGGGGAGAAACCTTAACAAAAAGGATGATGGTAAGCATGGAATCCACACAGCTGTAGGACTAAGAATTAAAGCACTCATGGAAATTAAGGTTGTAATACATAATGCAAGTGTTATACACTATTTAAATGTAGAAATAATATATTTCACCAAGTTTCTGGAAGGAAAAAAGAAAGCAAACACACTGATTTCCAAACATTTTATAGATGGAAGTTAAATGATGCTTTTTGAAGAAGGTAGGTGATAACAGTATAAAATAATTAGAGAAAACTATCGAATAGTTTTCAAGATGTATAAAGTATTGAAAAAGCAAATCAGAACAATATATACAGTATACTACCACTTAGGGGGTAGGGAATATTTGATATATATAAACATGCTTATAGCTACAAAGATTATCTAACAAAGAATATACACAAAATTGTTAATAATGTTTATTCCCAGGGAGGGCATCTGCTTGGTTAGGATGTAGGGTAGGAGGGAGACTAACTTTTTCACTCTTCAGAATTTCATACCATGTGCTTACATTAGCTAATCAGTAAGTAATTTTAAAATTTGAAATTAAAAGACACTTACTCCTTGGAAGGAAAGTTATGACCAACCTAGACAGCATATTAAAAAGCAGAGACATTACTTTGCCAACAAAGGTCCATCTAGTCAAGGCTATGGTTTTTCCAGTGGTCATGTATGGATGTGAGAGTTGGACTATAAAGAAAGCTGAGTGCTGAAGAATTGATGCTTTTGAACTGTGGTGTTGGAGAAGACTCTTGAGAGTCCCTTGGACTGCAAGGAGATCCAACCAGTCCATCCTAAAGGAGATCAGTCCTTGGTGTTCATTGGAAGGACTGATTTTGAAGCTGAAACTCCAATACTTTGGCCACCTCATGCAAAAAGTTGACTCATTGGAAAAGACCTTGATGCTGGGAGGGATTGGGGGCAGGAGGAGAAGGGGACAACAGAGGATGAGATGGCTGGATGGCATCACCGACTCGATGGACATGAGTTTGGGTAAACTCCAGGAGTTGGTGATGGACAGGGAGGCCTGGCGTGCTGCGATTCATGGGTCGCAAAGAGTCGGACACAACTGAGCAACTGAACTGAACTGAAGTAATTTTAAAGCCAGGCTTGGATACAGCCTCATGAGCCTGAAGTTTACGCCACTTTTTTCTTTAACTATTTTTTTGGGTCATTCCATTTTGGCATATTTAGCTTGGTTCTGAGCTCCCTTTGCTGGTCTCCAGGTTGTCATGCTGAGTCTGTCTGAAGAGTCACTTGCCATTTTTTCTCATCATAGAACTTTTACGGCCCTGATGAGAATCACCTTTTGTTAAAAAGATGTCTTCCTTGGTCCTCATCCCTACTTCACCCCGCCTCACCTCTTGCCTCTCACCAGGAATCATTTGCCTCCTTATAAAAGTCTCTCCTCTCTGACTTCTGAGATGAAATGTGCATGCCTAGAGGGAGAAAAGCTTGTCATCAAAAAAGGGTGGGCAACTGCTGAGGTCCACAAAGAGGGTCAATTAAAGTGGCTGTCTTTTTTCTCTGCAGATAACCTGCAACCCACTGAGGCAGGAGCAACCTCCACAAAGGACTTGGGATATAAACAATGGCCTCTTTATTATTGAATCTAAGAGCTCAATAGGAGCCTCAGACTGAGACAGGAGAAGAGTTGGCTGGTGAATCCTTCCAAAGCACTGCATTGCTATGTGCCTTGCAGAATTCTGGACTTTCTGAATGGGCTGGATGGGTTAGCTGCTGTGAAATGAGGTCAAATATTGGTGATCAGTATCGGGTCTTTAGTCCCTTCTCACATTTGTGAATGTGTGCCTTGGTGTGATTCCATGCAATCTCCTGCCAGGTTGACCATTCCCTCAGCAGAGCATCTGGCTTCCTGCTGAAGACAAGCTGGGGGTAGTGTTTTCTCCCACTAGAAGGTTCCACTCAGAACAGAACCTATCTCAGTTCTGTTGTTCTGGAGCCAAAGTTGCCATCTGGCTTGAGGTTGCCAGACAAAGCCACCTCCCTATCCAATAGCTCTCCTCTGGCTTCTTCTACACTGAGTCTTCTGGTCCCTTCCATGGCCTGGCATGCACCTGCCCTTGTTCTCAATCACATCTTGGCTATCTGATGCCCCCCGCCCTGAGAGACAATGTGGGGCAGGATCTGTGAGTGTGCCAATCACTATGTAAAGGCTTCATTTGTCCTATCGATTAGTAGTCTATTATTGAGGACCACTAATACCAAACACAGCACTAGGCATTTTACAAGTAACAATTCATAACAGCCTTTTGAAGTTGGTGTTTGAGGTTTAAAGAAGTTTCAGGTACAAGCATATTTCTACCTGACTCCAAATCTATAATTTGTTCAACTGGGTCACCATCTTATTCTATCTGCATAGTGATTCTGCTGCTGCTGCTAAGTCACTTCAGTTGTGCCCAACTCCTAGCGACGCCATAGATGGCAGCCCACCAGGCTCCGCCGTCCCTGGGATTCTCCAGGCAAGAACACTGGAGTGGGTTGCCATTTCCTTCTCCAATGCATGAAGGTGAAAAGTGAAAGTGAAGTCACTCAGTCGTGTCCAACTCTTCACGGCCCCATGGACTGCAGCCTACCAGGCTCCTCTGCCCATGGGATTTTCCAGGCAAGAATACTGGAGTGGGTGCCACTGCCTTCTCCATAGTGATTCTATGAGGTACTTATTACTATCTATCTTTCTCCTCCATCACTAAGCATGGTACTATTTCTGAATCTCAAGTGGACTGCCTGAGTTGAAAATCAGGAACTTAGGTTTTAACTCTACACCTATCTATTTTTTCTTCCTCCTCCTTTGTCTCTCTTTCAAACAATACAAGTGCTAAAGACACAGCAGAAGATAGGATTGGCAGAGCTGTCAACTGAATGTGGCGGTACTGCTTCCTCTTTTGCCCTCTAAGATCTGAGGGACACAAAGTGTTCTGGGGCCATCGGCCTAGACATTGCATCTGGGAGTGGGAATCTTTGGGCACAAATGAGACATACAAAAAGTCATGAAGCTGTAGATACTCTAAGGTCACTTTCTTCCATTCACATGGCATTTTTTGAACCATTTCACAAAAATAAAATAGGTCTTCCTAGATTCATGTCATCACTAGTGACGTGGACAGTCTTTAAAGGTCTGGGATTTCTCAGGTCTCTCTGTCTTGCTTTGAAAAGATCCCACCTTGCAGTCCTGCTTCTGATGTCCCCCACTCCCTATAGCTAGAACCTCCACAACCTCCTCAGGTGTCCCATAAATTGCAGACCCAGGCATGACCAGGGCAAAGAGGTGTTGACTATTTCAAGGTCCCCCAGCCTGAGGCTCAGCATCATTGCTTAGTTGTTGATTGGACCTACGTCTTGAATTTCAGTGTTGTTACTGAGCCAGAATCCTCACTATGGGTCATAGGAGTCACGCCAGGCTTCAGCTTTATCCATATCCCCCAATTCCTGTTGTGGTCTCATGACTCATACCCTCATCCCTTTCTAGGGCTGAGCCCTGGTGGTTCTTTTAGGACCTTCTTCTAAGAAATGGGAGGATATAATTAACATGTATTCAACCACAAGTCTGTACAGGGACTTTTAACAGATGTTACTTCATTTTATCTTCATAGAAGTCTTAGCAATTGGCACAGCAGGACTGAATAACTGGCTCAAGATTACACATGTCCAGATCTTCCCGTTACCAGAGGTCTGTGCTTTCTACCACAACATGGAGATAACCCTGGTTTTGTTCTTTTTGGTAAAGCAGCCCTAAACACTGAATTCAAAGGTTACTTTATAGGCAAAAGTATCCCCTAGGGTTCAAGCAGCCATGATATCTTTTAAAGACAGTTTTAGTGAAATGTAATTTACATGCTGGGGCTTTCCTGATGGCTCAGCGGTAAAGAATCTGCCTGCAATGCAGGAGCCACAGGAGACCTGGGTTCGATCCCTAGGTCAGGAAGATCTCCTGAAGGAGGAAATGGCAACCCACTCTAGTATTCTTGCCTGAAAAATCCCAGAGATCCCGATGAGGATCTTGGCGGGCTACAGTCCCTGGGGTTTCAAAGAGTTGGACATGACTGAGCACACACACACACAATTTATATGCCATAAAATTTATCCATTTAGAGTATACAATGCAATGATTTTAGTGTATTTTACAGAGCTGTGAACTATCACCATAATCTTAAAATATTTTGAATCACTCCAATAAGTAACCCTACACCCATGTATAGTCACTTCCAATTACCCCACCCTCTGCCCGAGGTAACCACTAATCTTTCTCCATATATAGATGTGTTTATTCTGGACATTTCATACAAATGGAATTGAAAGTAGTCATTTATGCCTGGTTTTCTCTCACTTAGCACTGTATTTTCTACGTTCATCCAAGTTGTATGTACCAGAATCCCATTCCTTTTTTATTGCTGAATAATGTTCCATTGCATGGGTATATCACATGACTTTATTGTTCTTCACTTGGATTGCTTCTACTTTGAGCTATTGTGAATAATGCTGTTCTGAACATTAAGTGTGAGTGTTTGTGTAGACATGTGTTTTCATCCTGGGTGTATGCCTACGAGTAGACTTGCTGGGTCGTATGGTAACTATGTTTGACATTTTGAGAAGCTGTCATACTCTTTTCAAGTGGCTGCACCGTTTAACATTCCTGCTCATATAAAGATGCTAGCCATGGGTTTTTAAAAAGTCATTTTGATAATGTTTCTTCATCCACGGCAAGGGGCTAATAATGTCTACCCCACCTCGTTCTGGTGAGGCCTGAAGAACATCATATATAAAGAGGGACTCTCTCAGGCTCTGGGGTAGAGGAGGTATCACCCAAGGGAGGCATTTGATTCCCAGCAAAGGGGACACACAGCTCATGGGCCACAGCCACGAGAAACTTTGTATGTTCAGGGCTTTCTTCAGCTTCATTTTTTTCTCTGGCTAAAGGTGCCTTAATGAAATCTCCTATCATAGCAAGAAATGGAGACACCTCAGTCACCTGAGAAGTGTTGATTGTGGGCGCCCACCCAGACTGGACCCAGATTGTCAGGACCTGAGGTGGCTCACAGGCCAGTTTCCTTCTCTAATGTCATTGGGCAGCTGGGCTTCTTTGGTCTTTCTCTGTCACTGAGGCTCTGAATGAGCCCCAGGGGTGTGGCCTGAGTGGGTTCTCGGGTTACAGTGAGCTTGCTGTTGGTTTTATTCATTGGTAACAATTTAGAAGTGAGTTCTAGAGCTCTCAACTGTCTGGGGATGCCATGCATCTTCACACTTGATCTGCCATCACCAGGCCTGGAGACCCACACCCACCAGAACAGAAACCTGGGTGGGCACCGAAGCTTGTTATCCGCTGGGGCTGGGTGGGGGGCCAGCAGGAGTCAGGTCTGGTAGTTGGACTTCCTACCCATGGACCCAAGATTTAACAACGAAGGCATGAAAACATCGTGTGGCACAGAGTTTGAGTAGTGTTGCAACTTGGCAAGATGCGTATTTCATTCCCAGCAGTGCCGCTCAGCCAGACAACCCAGCACCAAATTTGAGCCTCTCCCCATCTGAGCAGACTCTCTCTCAACTCTTGTCTTTATTCCTTTAAATTCTTCTATGGCAGCTGCTCCCTGGCCCCCAGACTCTTGCTCTGAGTTGGCCCCAGGGTTCTCCTTTTATTGTAGCATGTGTGGAATATGGCTTATAAGAAGCCCCAGTTGTATTTCTTCAGACACTGACATGATGCTATTATCATGTCTGACTTAGAGGCCAGAACTGTCCTTCTAAGGACTGGAGATCATCTCTGCACAGAGGCTTTCTAACAGGCTGACAGCTGGGAAGATTGGAGGCCTCAGGAGACCGGCACCATGTCCAATATTCCTCATCATTCATCCGTCAAAGCCTGTGAAAGCTACACTAATTAAATCAGCACATAATGAGAGGATACTGGGGTCTTCCCAGGCCTGTAGAAGCATCTACTTCCTAGTGGCGTGATCAATGATATTAACACAGTTGATGGAGACACAGGGGGAGACTGACTTGCAAGGGAACTCAGAAAAGGGGTCACCTGCAGAGGAATGGGCCACGCGGTTCCCCTGAACAGAGAGGAGAGAGAGAGAGCCTCAGAACTGGGAAATCAACATCTCAGACAGGGTGCTGTGAGCACTTCAGACACTGGGAAGGGACCACTCCATTCTCCCCCAACCTCTCCCTTGGCTATCAACACACTGGCAGCCTGGCTCATCCCCAGGCCACCTGTGATGATACCTGGATTAAGTCACCATCACTGAGGAAGATCACTGAGGATACAAGAGAAGACGGATTGTAGAGCTGCAAGGACAGCGCCTAGCCTTTGGACTCTTGGGTCTCCTGGTGAGCCGGCTGCCGGCATCCTGCCCTGGCCACGCCCTACACCGTGGCAGGCTGCCTTTCCAATGCCACCCGTAGCCTTGGAGGCTAGCCAGGAGATGATGAGCTGACAGGCGGGCCAGCGTCAAGTGGGGTGACCAAGGAAGGCTGTCCCGGGCATTCAGGGTTTTGATATTTAAGCCTAGAGAGATGTCTTGCCTGTGCCTCAACTACTCTCAGTCACTTCCATATTGTTTGTTATTGACTCATGCCAACAGCTCCCTGAGTCTCACATCACTGTCCTTAGTCTGTAGGTGAAGGGACTGAGATTCAGAAATGTGAAGTCGCTCCCCATGGTCACGCTGCTGGGCAGAATAAGGACTCCTGCTTTACTTTGCATGGAGGCCCCAGTTGAAGGCCTGGAGGTATCTGAACCCCTAGCCCTGGTGCCTCCTCCCCGCTGCCCTGACCTCCCCAGTCTAAGCCCTGCCCAGGGGTTGTGCAGCTGCGGCCCTACTGGGGGAGAGGGGATTTCCACTCATGCCCAGGCTATTCGCTGAGCACTCTGCTGGCTGGTTCCTGCTTTGTTGGGACAAGAGTGGCTGCAGGCTTTGTTCTCAGGGGCCTTAGAACGGGCGGGGCCTCTGTGAGGAGAGGTCACAGCAGCTACTCTGGTGTCAGGGCAAGGCATTCCTTTGTGAAGGCATCAGCTTCCCTGGGAAGGAAATGCACACTGGAAAGGCTCACTGCCAATAAATCCTCATCAGCACGAGGCGGAAGAAAGACCATTTCCACGCAGATGTCCATGGGGGAAGGGAGGAAGGCAGACATCCTGTCCGGGAGGGAAGCACGGATTGTGGTCACACGCCCCGCGGGCCTTCAGCTTGGTTCTGAAACCCAGGATTAATCCTTCTGCAGAGCCCCACCCCGGCTCTCATCTTCATCATCAAAAGACCCAGTGACATGGTTTCTGGTTGGGGTCTCTGACACTGAGAGGCCTCAGTGTATCCAAGGACGTGGGGCCTGGCCCTTCCTTTGCTCTCACACCTGGCCAGGGCACCACCAGTCCAGTGCGGGCCCCGAACTTCTATGAAAAAATGTCATCAGCTGATCTGCTGAGCTTGACTTGATGAAGTGTAAGTCTCTGCTCTACCTCAGGCCTTCCTTCCACAATCCTGGATCATCACACATCTTTTCCACTCAAGCTCAGGGTCACCATCCAAAACAGTTCATAAACACTGAAAATCTAGTAATCTAAATCAAAGCTCTATTCACTCATACATTTCAAATCTCTGCCCCTGCCTGCCCCCTGCAACTCTGCACACACACACACACACACACACACACACACGTTCCTTCCTGGCAAGGCTTGGTCTTGGATGCCTGCAGCAGGGAGGATCGCTTCCTTGTTCCACCTCCTGTCTTACTGCTGTTCTTTTGGCTCTTTCAGGGTATAGCCTGGGGGAAAGGGGAGGGGGGTCTCTGAGAAAACGTGCCTAGAGTCCAAACGATGAGGTTATGATCTGGAGTCAGGGCACTCTGGGACTATTCCAAATGTGGGATGTTTTGTGGGTTTTGGGGGGATCGCCCAGTTGCAGTGACTCACAATGGGCAATGCCTTCTCCAGCATGCTTCCCCCCACTTCCTGGTTCCAGAAGCCCATCCCTCCTTTAGCAACCCCTCCTCCCTCCCTGCCTTCTCAGGCTGATGCCGCTGCTAGGGCCCCTCAGAGACAGACACCACCCTACCTTCCAAAGCTTTCCCTCTGGCTCAGCCACCTTCCATTTATAAGCCAGGAATAAGTTTCTACCTCCCTAATTCCCAGAGATGTGAATCAAGCTCCCCTCTAGAAAGATTTTCCTTGAGGACCTCCTCACTTGCCTCCTCACTCACCTCTCCCCCAACACCCCTAGACAGCTGTCTCTAAAGAAATCCTTCCAACCAGCCTCTTCTGTGTCCTGAACTCCAAACCGGTTCTCCAGCATTCACCCATCATCACCTCCAGGCTACGGATAAGAAAAGGCTCTGTGCCAGGTGACCCAACACCTGGCTCTAGAGGGTGGAGTTTGAACATCTATTGTTCTCAGTCTGGGGGCCTCAGGCAACACTGAGAAACAGGAAGAGTCTTGTCTAACAACTGGTTAGACAAGAAACACCCAGGGAGACCATCACCACAATGTCAGCTTTCATGACCCTTCTGAAGGCTGGCAAGTTGGCAGTGCCCTCTCACCGGTGGAATTCCCAGGCCCCATCCTCAGCTTATCTTTGCTTCCTGGATGGATGTCGGTCTCCATGAGAGCCTAGCATTTCCAATTTTGACCTCACTGTGGGAGAAGAGGTGAAGTGGGGCTGAAATGCTTCCACATCTAACCCAAGCTGCCCTGGCCAGAGAACTGGTCAAGGAAAGATAGCAGGGAAAGGGGCGGGACACAGCCACCAGATAAATGAAGAGGGAGCGTAGCCACTGGGATGTGATCAAGACCAACTGGAACCAAGGTGGCTTTGAGAATAGTCTGGTCATTATAGCTTCATTGTAATACTGAAAAATCACTCCCTGTTACATCATGACAGTTTCGAGGCAGACCCTGAAAGGCCAAAAAGTGGGCAGTGGCCCAATTCCTGGGAAATTCCCATCCTATCTGAAATAGTAGGAATATGCCTCCCACTTGTTAGCAGTATGAAATCACTCAGCCCATAAAATCCAGGAAACCTATTCCCTGGGGTTGCTCTTACTTTCTGATATGCTCTGTATTCTGCCTACAGAGTACGCCTCCAAATAAACTCAATTTCATTTTTCTTTGGCTCGCTCTTGAAATATTTCCTAGCCAAAGCCAAGGACCCTCAGATGGCTGACTGTCCTAGAGACTCTTGCAGATCCCAGGATGTGACATTCCCCTCTCCTGTGACACCGGTCAGCACCTCAATCTGAGGGATGTGAAATCTGGAGGGAGGTCGGGCTGTGTCTTTGCTCTCGAGTTCAGGGCTGGCATTAGTTTTGACTGAACAACTATCTGGCGGACCTTGACAAACACCTTAAGGGCTTCACCTGAGGAATGAAGCTGGGACTCGTGTCTGAGGGCTCATCCAGCCACAGAGTCAAAGTCAAAGTAAGCACAAGTGGGAAAATGTGGCTTGCTGCCTGGTTGCTCCCGTGTGTCGTGGGCCCAAAGTGTGTTGGTGCCTCCATGAGCTGGAAAGCTATCTCTCGGCAGACCTGATGTCTGTCTCCAGATTGCTCCTCCTCTGGCATTCCCCATCCCAGAACCACAATCCAGGGGAGCCCCAACTTCTCCCCACTCACCCAGGATGAGTCCGACAAAGTCCCAAGGACTCTGCCTCCAAAATTGATCTTGAATCAGCTCATCCTCTCTTCTGCTTAGCCCAGAAAGACTTACCTTATCTCTCACCTCGAGTCTTCATCTTTCTGACCGTTGGCTTAAACCTTTGTCACCGGACCCCAACGTCGGTTGAGTCAGTCTCCAACAAGGGTTTTCCTGCCTGGTGTTCTTCAAGCCAATTAACGGGACCAAATTTGGTTCAGGAGCCAAGGAAAGCTTTCTTTTTTGGACAGAAACAGCTCCCAGCGGGCTCTAAAGCATACCCAGCCATGCACCTGAGGCTCCCGGCTCCCCGTGTTCCCCACGTGCTCCTGGACAGGCTGTGGGAGGGGCTACTGTGTAGGGATCTCCTGGCGGAGGGGGCGGAGTTCCCTGCGGCTGGAGACCGATGCTCTGCTGAGGCTCCAGGCAGCGTCTCTGCACACAGCGGCCACCACCATCCTAGACTGAGTGTGGTGAGCAGTGCTTCTCCAAACGGCCTGGAGCTGAGACGTCAGTACTAGGGGCTCTGGCCCCCGGTGCTTGGGGCAAAGCGTCTACAGGCAGCCCTCTGTGAGCAAGTGAAAGGGACTGAACACAAAGGACTAAAGAAAGGTAAGAATGCATTTCATTGCCCAGTTTCTATTTTTGTTTCCAGGGAATGGTTAATGGGCTTTGTGGGTGATAAATCCATTCTCTGTCTTTTGTTCTGCTTCTCATTTTTGAGGGGTGCTGAGCGGCTGCAGGACAGTGGTCTGTCTTATATAACTGCTTCTGGCTGAGTTCTGGCATCCTCATAACCTTGAGTAAGAGGAACAGAACTTCTCCCATGCTGCCTTTAGACATGCTTGATCATCACCAGGCCTTGGCCCTAAACATTTGTATCCCTGAGTGACCACCATTTGTCTGACCTTTTGGAGATGAAGGACACCAGACAATTTAAGAAACATGGCCCAAATGTCAGCACATGATCAGAGAATGGATAGTTGCTATGGGGCCCAAGAAAGGTAGAAACCAAGTAATTCTGGAGGGACCTGTTTTACCCTGCTCCACGTTTCAAGGTTAGCCTGGTGGGCTTCTGTTAGCCAAGTTGCCTTTTCCAGTAGCCTGTCTGCACTTTCTCCAGTCAGGCCACTTGCACTGACATAAAAGTAAATTGGCCAACTGGTCAGAGCACAGACCCTTCCCTATGCTAACATAATCCCATGACGTAACCCTAGCTAACATAATCTAGAGCCATTTGGTTATCTAGGACCATATTGGCCAGTGAGAAAACAAATTTTTGTATGGAATTTAAAGGTTTGGGCTGCTTCACATGCCAAGATTGTTTTTTCCCCTAATATTTTGAAGTTGAGGTCAGTCTTCGTGGCCACTGTGGCTGCCACCTTTTTTAGGGTGATGGTGTTATAGGTAGTTCCCTTAGCCAGGGTCACTAGTACCCCAATAAGTGCAGTGATTCCTGAGATTAGTAATATTGTGGCTTTTTTTTGGAGTGTCATGGCTTCTTCCTTTGGGTAGTGGTTTGACCGAAAACTCCAATTAAGTTTGAACCTGGTCCCACAGTTCTCATGGTGATACCACCCCTCACCTTGGTACTGTCTAAACATTGGATGCCCAGCCCCTTGTTGAGTCTGGGGGCTTAGCCAAGAACACATATGCTCTTTGTAAGCACAGTGACCCTCTGCCCTTGGCTTGAGTCCTTGAAGTGGCAGTGCTTTGGTTTTTCACCTGTGTATCTATCTAAGGACCCATCGGGGCACCCAGGTACCAGACTCAACTAGTTGTTTTCCCTCATTGGATCACCTGATTCACATATTGTTGATGCTGTTTATCCATAAGTATCACAAGTGAGACCAGCTGAGACTTCAACTTGTTTACAGTTTCTGTCCGGCTGGGAAGAAGATGATATTTAGTCCTTCCTCCTCGGTTATTGGGTTTCCTCTTAAAAGTGTCTGATGGTCCTTTCCTGTTTCCAGATCAAACAATCAGTGACTTTCCATCCATCTTGAGCATCTCTGGTCACATTGTAGAAGAAATGTGTTTGCCCTGAGGCAACAGTGGGGTGAGCATTGTAATGCCCAAGATGGAGAGAGTATAAAGGAAGTATAGGGCCCTCAGCTTTGTCCCAGGCATACGGTGGTGGTGGTTACCGTGGTATCTTGTGGGCTGCTGGTTTTGTGGGATTTTAGGTACCCTCCGTTTCCAGACGGAAGGGATGTAGGGTCAGGTCAGCAGGGGCAGGCAGCACCTGGTTACCTATTTTGTGAGAACTTTCATGGTTTCTCTTTCCTGAAGGGCATACTTGAGTTGTTCCATTTTAAGGGAGTTAAAATATCCCTTTTCTTGGGCTTAGGGAATGAGCCCATAGTACATGAGTTCAAATGCAACTTTAATTTATCCTTTTGGGCAATCTTAAGAAGCAACTTAATCCAGTTTTCTTGAGCTTCCTGACATAGCATGACTAAGGTTTGATTGGATCTCATTTTCCCAATGACTGGGATCTCCAGGCTAAGTGCAAGGTCCGTTTTATGCCCAGGGCACTCGTTGGCTAGAGACACAAATGCTGGACCATTATCCCTCTGTAGGGATCCTGGGAGTCCAAACTCAGGGATTATTTCTTTTAGTAATGCCTTAGCCACTCCAGCTGCCGTTTCAGTTCTATCAGGGAATGCTTCTATCCACCCAGAAAACGTGTCTACTAGAGACAGCTGAAATTGCTTGGTGCTCTCAGCACGGCAGTGAAATCAATCTGTCAATCTTCTCTAGGATGTGTCTCTCTGGTATAAAAAATTTAAGATCTTCCCTTTTCTAAGTTCTAGGGCTTGGGTGAGGACTATCAGCTCTGCCTTCTGGGCAGAAGTCCCCACTGCTAGGCTTCTGCTTCTTTGACTTGGGTCTGGGAGGTTACTGCTTCTCCTGTCAGCCTTTTTCCCTCCCACATAAAACCGCTCCCATCTCTGGACCATTCCCTTTCTGAGGGCAACTGGAATAGACTGTGTCTTTTGTTTCTATACAATCATGTTTCAAGGGCACTGTTTCTGTAGGTAGCAAGATGGCAGAGTTTAGTGTGTGACAGGTTTTTACAGTAACCATTGGGTTGTCTAATGGTTCTATGAATGCCCATTCTTGGGCCTTCCTTGATACCCCTCAAATTTGACAACTCTTGTGACCAAGTTTGCCAGAACTGAGTAAGTGGCACTGGTGTCAACTAGGAATTCAACAGCCTTTCCCTCTGTGTCCAATGGCAGCTGGGGTTCCTCAGGGGTCAGTTGGAGTACCAGCTTAGGAGCCCCCTGACTCCATCGTTCTTCATCTCTTTGGGCCATCTGCTTTGAGGGTAGTGGCTGGGACCTGCCATTTCTCTCTTCCTTTGGGCTCTTCCAGTGCCGCTCTTGTTTGCTTATGGCATACTGACTGGGTCCTGGTTTTCTTGGCTTGCTTCCCCTTGATGGGGTCCGAGGGTCACTTATGAAAGTTGAGTCTCTGTGGATACTTAGTCCAGATTCCCATACCAACTAGATGCCAGGAGGGCAACAGCTCGTAGGTGGGCTTGTCTCCAGGCCTTTTTATCCTCTGACTTCTCCTCCTCTGTATCTTGGTTATTAAAGGTTGAAATAGGCAACCTTGACCAGATGAGAGAGATGGGTATCTGCTTCTATTTCCAGTTTCTGAAGTTTATGTGTAATGTCGGGGGTACTTTGGGAAATGGGATACAACCTCAAGATTGCATTGCCTTCCAGTGACTTGGGATCATTGGCAGTATAGATTCAGAGGCATTCCCTGAGGCACTCTAGGAATTCCAGTTTTTTCCCATTGACTCCTAGTTGATTTCCTTTATTTATTCCCGTTGACAGGTGTCTTTCCTGCTGCCTGGCTTCTCTTTGGGATTGTGTTTTTGTAATGGGTCAGCCTCTGTGCTCCACTCCCCTCCCCATTGCCTCGGTTGGTCCCAGCTGGATTTGTTATCTGGGCTGCTCGATTCCCCAGTTGGAGAGGAGCATGGCCTGCATTGTTTGTGTTCTCTCGGTGTGCTTCCTCTCGGGCTTTTGAGAAGACTGTGGACTTTCCTTCCCCTGTTAGGAGTACATGGAGGAGGCTCCGATGTCAGCCCAGGTGGGGTCATGGGTCTCAATGATTCCCCTAATCAGATTTAGGACCCCTCTGGATCTGCCCTTAGTCCCTTACAATGACATTTTTCCAACTACCAATGGAGTGGTTGGAGTGATTTGTTGGCATGAAAATACCATTAGATATGCCCCAAATAAGATGTCCAGTTTGGGAAATTTGGACCCAGCACCAAACTGTTTGGGATTCCTCAAGAGACCCAAATAGGCATGGGCTCTCATACAACTGGGGATTTCCCTTGAATTTGTCATGGCCCATCCTTGAACTAGTCAGTCCTTCTTCAGTCAGAATGCCCCACAGGAGGTCAGATGGGACGGCCTCCGGGCCAGAGCAGCTTAGCTGAGGTGAGTGTCTTCTCTTTCTTCCTTTCAGCCAAAAAGGAGAAGTTTTTGGACTTCCTGCCAGTTAAGAGCTTAGAGCAAGAGGGGTTCCCACGGGCACTCACCGGATCACCAGGGCAGCTGGAAAGCTGTGGTGATACCTAGAGGTGAGCCCATGGAGCCCCAGCCAATGAAGACTCAGCCACGGTTAGCCTCATCAGCAGTGCGGGGAGGAGAGCCTGGCGGGGAAGTGTTTCCTCTTCTTGTCAGCAGCCCACAGGGCTTCCTGATTATGGGGGTCCTGGTCTTGCGAGTGGCTCACAGCGCTCCCTGGCCCACTTGAGAGAAACTAGCTCTGGCAGGAAGAGGTCAAGTCACCAGTCACTTACTCACCTGAACCGGGATGGGGCATCCTTGTTCCAGCTTGTCAGGTGGTCCTCATTACCTGGGCCTTTTCCTGGTATCACCTCTTGGCTCACTGGACTGGCCACTTTCCTTTACCAGATCAAAAGTGACTTGGGAGAATGCTTCTGCTGACCCCCAGAGATTGGCAAGGACAAAAACCCCGATGCTGCCACTACTCCCTTGTACAGGGGCCAGGAGGACAGTACTGCTGGTGAGACAGTGGGCAAGACTGCTGTGGCTCCATCCTGTCCGCAGATCCCCACCATCCCCAGGCCCCAGCGCTGCTGGAAGGCCAGCCAGAGGCAGCAGACAGACGCGTGTGAGTCTGTCTCTGATCCCCAGGGATGCCTCAGAATGATTCCCTTAAGAGAGGGGGTCCAGATGATGCTGGTGGCTATGTTGTGTGGTGCACCACACTGGGTATTGGCTTGCTGGGCAGAGCTGCTCTAAGTTTGGCCGGAGGCTGCTGCCGTTCCACCCTGTCAGAGAGTACTCAAAGATCAGAGTCCTCGTGTGAAGCTCCCAAAGCTTCCACCATCCTCCCGCTGAAGCCAGGGGAGCAAGAAAACCATGGTCTGTTTCTCCATGGTCACCAGAGTTTGTTACCAACCCTTTTGAGTCAGGCCCCAGGCAAGGTCCTCCTGCTTGTTGTCATTCAGGCCAATAGAATGAGACTGAGTTTGGTTCAGAGGAAAGTTTTACTCCTTGATCAAAGAATGGAGAGGTGTGAGGTACAGTTCTAAAGTACACCTTCTCTGAAACAAGCCGTTGGTGAGCTGCTTTGTAGGGCTCTCTCTGGAGGGGGTGGGGTGGGGGTGGAGTCTTCGAGGCTCAGGGGCAGTCGTGTTGCTTACGCAACTCCAGATGGAAGTGCCGGGTGCAGGATTTCTGCACGTGAAACATCAAGATAGGGTGTCAGGCGCAGCGCCTCTGCGCTGAGAACGCCAATCGGACACGTGAAGTGCAAGTCCTCTGTACACGGCACCTTGTAGGCAAGTGAAACCAGACTAAGCACAAAACGAGAGGTTAGACCTTATCACCTAAACCCCATCTTACCTTTCCTGGGGCCCCCAGTGGCTTTTATAGGGGACATCTTCTTGGAACCTTGCTTGATCAGTCTTCCTTGTCATATATGCTGATAGCTTCCTTCCTTTTGCTACATTGTACCTGCCTGTGCTTCCGTATTTGTATGATTATTCAGACAATGGCTGTGTTGTCTGCTTAGACTACAAAACTCCCAAGGGCAAGGACCGAGACTGTTTTACTCATCATTATATCCCCGGAAGCAGCACAGAGCAGAGTAGATAATAGATGCTCATTAAGTCTTTAATAAATGACGAGTGAAAGAATGAATGGGAATCTCAGCAGTCTCCAGTCAGTCTCCCTGATCTCAGACTTGGCTCCTGTAGATCATTTTAAAATTTTCTTACCAACTATAGGTTCTGTTAATCCTTCAGGCAATAGGAAGAAATTAAACCTCTTAGCTTGGTCCTTCAGAATCTAGTTCCAGTTTGTCCATTTCCACTCCTGTCCTCCCTGCAAACTCTAGCCCAGATTTTCTCAACCTCAGCACTATTGAAAATTTTGGCTAGATAGTTTTTATTGTGGGGCTGTCCTGAGCACTACAGGATGTTCAGCAGATTACTGACCTCAACCCATGAGAGGCCAGTAGTACCTGCCCCTCGTTGTGATGACAGTATCCCTCGCTAATCGCTAGGTTGCTTCAGTCGTGTCCGACAATGTGCGACCCCATAGACGGCAGCCCACCAGGCTCCCCCGTCCCTGGGATTCTCCAGGCAAGAACACTGGAGTGGGTTGCCATTTCCTTCTCTAATGCGTGAAAGTGAAAAGTGGAAGTGAAGTTGCTCAGTCATGTCAGACTCTAGCGACCCCATGGACTGCAGCCCACCAGGCTCCTCTGTCCATGATATTTTCCAGGCAAGAGTACTGGAGTGGGGTGCCACTGCCTTCTCCGGACAGTGTCCCTAGATGTTGTCAAATGTCCCCTGGGGAGCAACTGTCCTCAGTTGAAGACCACCACTTGAGCTATAGCATAAGCTTTCCCCAAATATATTAAGCTCTTTGATGCCCTGGTTGGTTGTGGTGGTTTAGTCGCCAAGTTGTGTCTGACTCTTGTGACCCCATGGACTGCAGCCTACCAGGGTCCTCTGTCCATGGGATTCTCCAGGCAAGAATACTGGAGTGGGTTGCTATTTCCTTCACCAGGGGAACTTCCCAACCCAGGAATTGAACCCCAGTCTCCTGCATTGCAGGCAGATGATTTACTGACTAAGCTATGAAGGAAGCCCTTTTGATGCCCTAGATCTTTGTAAATCTTACTCCCCCAGCCTGAAATGCCACCCTCTCTGGGATAAAGGACTTCCTATTCATTCTTCAAGATCTAATCCAATGTGTCTCTTTTCTTGAAACCTTCTCTAATTTCTCAGGGCAAGAACCAAGGATAATATAATGCTGGCTTTTGTTATCTTTAAGAGACTCATATGAAGATGGAATAACTCAGTGTCCATGTAAGAGCTTAGCAGAAGGCACAAATGCATGTGTCAGATGAGTGAACAAATGTTTGGTAGGCATATGGTTGGTATCCAGGGAAAGAACCAGATTATTTATTTGTCTTCAAAGAGCTGAAGGATGATCAGTGAATGAGCAATTACTTGGTGAGCTATGAGTGATCTTGTCTGGGAGGTTGATAGTAACTGAACTTTAGAAAAAGCTGTTAATAAATAGGGGTGTCAGGCCTATGGTAAAGGGAGCACCCAGCCCAGGCATTAGAACAGTTAGGCAGAGGCTGGAAGACCACCTGCTGGGATGTGATCGGGCTCTTTGCCTTGGGTGGAGTTGAGCTGTTTGGCTTTTTCCTTTCTAAATTGAGGACTCTACAGTTTGACATCTTCTCACTGTTTCCTGATAAACGGATCTTCGATTTAGTGGCAGAGCTGGGCCTGGGAGTAACCCCAGCCTAAAGGAAATCCCCTTTTCATTGTACTAATTGTGAAAGATCTCTGCACCCTGCTCCCCCACATGTGGTGAGTGAGATTTCTGCTCATCAAGTAAGAGGAAGGGACTTCCCTGGTGGTCCAGTGGTTAACACACTGCGCTTCTAATGCAGGGGTGAGGGTTCAATTCCTGGTCAGGGACAAAAGATCCCACATGCCTCAAGATCAAAAATGAAGAAAATCACCCATAAAGCAGAAGCAATCCTGTAACAAATTCGATAAAGACATTAAAAATGGTCCACATAAAAAAAGTTCTTTAAAAAAATAAAAGTCATCCTGGTTGGGGGCTTGTGGTGGGTGCTGTGACATGTAACCCTGTGGGAGGAGATCCCTCAGTCGCTGGCATTTTGGGGGGTTGTCTTTGCTGGGAGAGTCATCTTGCCCACAGCTAGCCTGCCTCCTGGAGCAGCCACGTCTGATGACTGATCCCCAGGGGAGGTTCGAAGGCCTGGCTCCCCTCCCAGACTCGGGATGACTCTGCAGGCCCCGCCGCTCCCTGTGCGGTCAGCTAGCCGAGGCCTCTGCTGAGATTCTATCACAACTGAGTATCTACCTCTGTCTCCTTGAGGTGTTGATCCAGAGCACTCTAATACACATCCTGCATGCTAATCTCTCTCTGTCCTTCTTGGGAACCCTAACTTGAGACAGGATCCCTCTCTTGCTCCCCATTTTGGTGTCTCTTCATAGCTCCTTATACTTTGCCCATGGAGGTCAGAACCTTGAGAGCAGTGACCCCTAAAAAGCCATTTAAATTCTCACTGGACTGTGGGGAACTATAAAGTTTAGGAGTTATAATCGAAGTGGCTTTTGACTGTAGGTCTCAAAAATGATGAAGCCTTGGATCACTCTGCTGTTTCCTTGCTGCCCCTGCGTGGGGCTGATGGAGAGCTTTCTTGAATATCTCTCTATTCTAGGAGTCCCTGAATGCATGGCAGCAGGATACTGTGGCGCAGTTTTCAGAATGGGAAAATCAGTATAGTTTTGGTGTGGTCCATAGGGCATGGCCACACAGGCGGGACTCAGAAAAGCTGGGATTTACACACAAGCCATCTGATCCTGGAATCGACAGCTGTAATCACAGAATTAAACTGCCCTTCTATCAGCCATAGCTTGGAGGGGAGCTGACCCATCTCCAGAACAGGAAAAGAGTCTTAGGCAGAAGCATTCCCATTCTTGAAACATACCTGCTCACAGGGCAGAGAGAGGTGGGGAGAATGCAAGTGATGGATCCACCATAGAGACAACTTAGAGGGCTAGGTCCTGGCACGGGGATCTTCTATGAGCTTTGTCTGATTTCCCCCAAAGTTTTAAGCATGCTTGACACCCAGCAAGGACACTAGGAAAATCTGGATAAAATTCTGCCCCTTCCTCCCGCCCACAGCAGCTCCCTCTCTCCTTTCCAGAGGCCCCCTCTGAAAGGTCTGCCTTCACTAAATTGCATTTATTCAAATGATCTGTCTCAGAAGGATGCCAGGCTGAGCAGAAACCCCCCTGGGATTTGAACCTGCAGTTCCCTGGAGCAAAAGTATTTCAAACCTGAGGCTGAGGTCACTGAGCCAGACCCTGAGGGGATCGAATGCAAATTTTGTATTTTAAATATGGGCAGGAGAAAAAGTGCCTGCTGCCTGGGAATGCTGGAACGCCCCAGCTCTTCCTGGTCTTTGTTTCTGATTGCAGCAGGCCTCCTTGGCAACAGGGAGGCAAAAACAGGCTGCAGAGTGCAGGGCTTCTTGCGATTGCCAGATTTTCCTTCTTCAGTTGAGTCTCTTCTCATTGAGTGAGTAGCTCCTATGTGCAGATCACAAAGTTATCAAATTCTCGCCATGGCAGTGAAGGAAGTGTTGTTTGGAAGCAGATCCAGGAAGCTGGAGTTCAGGTTTTACCGAGATCTCACACCTAAGCTCACCCCACTGCATTTCATAATTCCGCTTCCCGTTCTCGTAAATCAGAATGCCACGGTTGGAAAAAATTAAGCATCCTCTTGTTCTTTAGTGCTCTTTCTGGGGGCAAATGCATATGCATTAAAACCTGAGTAAGGGTCTCAGAGGTCCACCCCACCAGTTTACTGTGGATTGTAAAACACCAGAAACTGGACTTATGATGGAGCCAGACACCAGCATGCCTGTGCTGATGCTAATGGGCAGCTCCAGAATCAACCCCACTGATACTTTCAAAGATCTCCATCCTGTTTGGTGGCTGCTTGAGGTGAATCTTGTCATTTTTCTCTCTCAAAGCATTTATATCAACAGCTATGCAGGGGCCCTTGCTGGGTGCTGGCTGTTCCTCCCCCAGACTCTTGGGGTATTCCTCCTGGCCCATCCCCATGTGCTGGTAGGGGTGCATGCTTTTTGAGCCCACCTTCAGTTGTCTTTCCTGGTGACCCAGTTTGGGTCCAAAGGAGGGGCTGAACAGTCAGGGGGCCAACAGGATGCTGAGGGCAGGTGGCCTCCCTCTGGGCTACAGGGAAGTCTATACTGCCTGGACAGTGGTCCTCTTCCAGGAAAGCCCGAGAAAGGTGGACACAGGCTCTTAGGCTGATCTTGGGCCAGCCCTACCTGGCATCATGTTCCTTCTCTCGAGAAGCAGTGAAAGGAGTATGAGGAGAGGATGTTGCCCTTTAGGTAACCTTTCTGTCTCCATACAAGACGGAGACAGTTATGGGCTGAACTCTGTTCCCACCCCGCTCAGAACTCGCATATAGAGTCCTAACTCCCAGGACCCCAACATGTGGCTTTATTTGGAAATAGGCTTGCATTGGAGAGGAGAAGGGGGAGAGAGGATGAGATGGTTGGATGGTGTCACTGACTCAGTGAGTTTGAGCAAACTCCGGAAGACAGTGAAAGATGGGGAAGTCTGGCATGTTGCAGTCCAGAGGGTCACGAAGAGTCAGACACGACTTAGCGATTGAACAACAACAACAAGGGTTGTTGCAGACACTGAGAGTTAAGATGAGGTCATTAGGTTGCACTCTAATTCAGGATCCTTATAAGAAGGGGGCATTTGGATCCAGATGTCCCGATGTGCAGACAGGAAGAGTGCCATGTGACGGTGAAGGTGGAGTCGGAGGCGATGCTTCTGCAAGTCAGGGAACACGGAAGATTGCCAGGAAGCTTCCAGACACCAGCAGGGAGGCCTGGGGCAGAGTCTTCCTCACAACCCTCATAAAGAACCAACCTAACCCACACCTGGTCTCGGACTGCTAGCCTCCAGACTGCAAGACGAGAAATTTCTGTGGCTGAAGCCAACCAGTTGGTGGTGCTGTGTTGAGGCAGCCCTAGCACACGAGCAAAGAGATCCAGGGTACCCCAGTGTATCCCAGTGCTTGGCCCAGGGGGCTCTTGCACAAATACTCCTTTCTGGGAGGGGCGGCTCCTGCAAGGAGCATGCTCTCTACTGAGGCCAAAAGTGACCTATATCCATCCTATCTGGTAACAAAAACAGAAGCGGTGTCTCTTTCATTTATTTGGTGTCTACATTTAGTGCATTTGAGCATCTGCTCTTTACCTGGCACTGTTCTAGGTGCTGAGGATGCAGCAGAGAACGAAACAGCGCTCATGGACCTTACATTCTAGCAGGTGAAAGGAGGCAGCACGCAAATGTGCCAGTGAAATGGTCCTAAATACTGGGCCATGAAAAGTGATACAGAGAGAACTAGGACTAGAAGATGGGGTCAGGAAAGCTGGGGGGCTGTGGGGAGCCATTCGTAGGAAGGAGCTCTCTAGGTAAAGTTCAGCAAACCTGAATGAGAAGAGGGGATGTCGTGAGAACACCCAGAAAAGAGCATTCCTAGCAGAGGGGACAAGTACAAAGGCCCTGAGGCTGGGATGTGTCTGGCATATTTGGGTCCCGTAGCCGTCTGGAATGGCCTGAGCAAGTCAGAGTAGGGAGGGAGATGGGGAAAGTCTGCATTCGCTGTCTGCACACCGCGAAACCCAGCTGCCCCCTCTCCAAGTGACACGTTGCTGGCTGGATCACTGTAGGAAGCAGGTTGCTCACCCCCTGTTGCTAGCTCCAGAGCCAGAAACTACCTGAGGCAATTGACAGAGTCTCTGCCTGCGGGGGAAAATCAGTCACTGTTGCTCCGGGGTCCCAGGCAATGCCGCCTGGTGCTGGGCTCCAAGAGGAAGCCAGGTTTTCTCTCTGCAGGAAGCCCTGCCCCACAGAGTCCCCCTCCAGCCTGTCCAGGGAAGATGGGTCTTCTGGGAGAGACAGGGCCCCTGGCTGAGTCTACTCAGAGGGATCCACCTTTGTGTGCTGCATGTGGTCATGGTGGTGGTCCAGGCTTGAACCTCCCCCAGCAATGGTGCAGAAGTAATTTATATCATTTAAAGTGAAAGTGTCAGGCGCTCAGTTGTGTCCTACTCTTTGTGACTCCATAAACTAACTGTTAGCCTGCCAGGCTCCTCTGTCCATGGGATTCTCCAGGTGGGGAAAAGCCATCTCGAGTGGGAAAGCCATTCCCTTTTCCAGGGGATCTTCCAGACTCAGAGATCAAACCCACAGGCAGATTCTTTACCCTCTGAGCCACCAGGAAAGCCCTATATCATTTAACTTCCCTTCTGATTGTTACAAGTCAGTACCACTCCCCGAGTTGTTCACTGGCTTCCTCCCAGGAGCTGGAGATTCAGAGGAGGAAGGGAAGGCAGGGTGCTTGTCTCTGCTTCTCCTTCTCATGATTGAAGACAAGGAGATAATACTTAGCAACTGCCTTCTGGATCCGATGGCAAAAGTGATTGGACACTATTATTACCTTGTCTTGTGAAGGGTGGATGTAGGGAGCCCTTTCACAGAAAACCAAATGATCAAATGTTTAAGTCACCGGCGTTATGACATACAGTATTCCATGGAAGAAAAAAGGAAAGAGATGGCCAAGGCCCTGCCCCAGGAGGGTAAAATCCCATTAGAGAAGCTGAGTCTGCATGCACATGGTTTTGGTGGCTGGGGGCGGGGGTGGTGGTGTCAGGGGGAGAAGAGGGGAAGGAAGACAAAAGAGCAATGGGATCCATAAAGAAACCACTGAAGAAAATAAGCCAGTTGAAGTCAACTGGACTCTTGGGGGAGTGACTCAGCTTTGAGGAGGAGGACAGAGGGGCTCAGACTCCTTGGGGACCCTGTCAACCCAATCTTAAATGTCGCAGATGGTGCTCCAAAGAGGCAGGACTAGAGACGTGGTTTGGGTCGCTGAGTCAGGGGCCCTTCCCAGACCTCTTTCCAGAATTGGTTTTGTCTCCTAAGTGTCCACAGAACCCTCAGACTGTTTGATCCATGGGCAATGTTTAAATGCACAAACAGATCCACACATATGCACATGCAGAAACAACTTTGAATTTTCAATGTTTCTTGCCTAGGGAGAAAGAAAAGGACTTGGCTCTCAGAATGCAAGCCCTACTCTGCCTTTAGAATGGGCGGAAGCAGCCTTCCTTTGTGTCGTTTGCCAAGGGCTTGGAATGCCATCTGTGGCTGCTCTTGTTCTGTCCCTTCTGGTTAACAATGAGCCCGCCCTCAAGCCCAGGAATCTGGCTCATTTCCTGTATCTCCTATTTCACTCGACATGTGGTACATGATTCCTGTAAGTAGCTTGTGATGCAAGCCTAGCAGTTCAGGAGGTGGCAGTTCAAGGAGGCCTAGGTGACTTCTGCTAAATGACAGGGCATGTCCCATCCCTGACCCAGGAGCAGCCCTGACTGGGAACTTGCCTGTTGGTTTGTAAGCATCTTAGAGCTCCAGGATGGGGGTGGGTTAACAGCGGTGGAATTCATCAATGAGGAAACATCTCTATCAGGGAGATACTCCAACTTCTTGGGATTCTGTCTCTCTATAAAATTAGATTAAAACCAGGAGGAGGAAATGGCAACCCACTCTTGCCTGAAAAATCCCATGGACAGAGGAGCCTGGTGGGCTGCAGTCCGTGGGCTTGCAAATAGACACGACTGAGCACGCGTGCATGCACTCTGTGTTTTAATTTTTGCAGGACTGGTTACAGGGAGCCTGAAAGCAGCCACACCTGGCCACGCTGTCCTGGTGAAAGCCTGTGCTTTATATTCTGTATTTGACTTCCTTCCCTGTGGTAGGGCCTCTAGACAAAGAGAATCTCCACACACAGCCTGGCCTCCAGTGAAGGTGATTTCTCACCCAAACAGGGTGTGTTTGATCTTGGGATAAGTGCCTTTAATCAATAGAATAAGTATAGGGTTAGCTCAGTTTCTCACGAGCTTTCTGTTTGACAGGCATCGCGCGATGGGCCTATGAGGTCCAGTTGCCTAAAACTTCAGTCTAAACATATGAAGCAAGATTCTCCTCAACTTTTTAAAATTTCCTATACAAACCTAGAATCCATCATTCATGAATTTAATCCGGTAAATGTGAATTAAGTAGAATGTGAATGGGCTGTTCTTAGTGGACACAAAATAACACAGTGGCTAAAGGCGATTGGAAAGTCTTTCTCTGTGTGACTGTCTATGCACAGCAGCTCAGTTGGCTCGGGAGGTGGCCCTGGGCAGTCCAGACGAACTCTTTCTTTCTCTCTTCTGTTACTAGGATCCTTTGCTTACATCTACATGGGCTCACCTGGCTGGCCAGACATCTGCATCCAGCCACAGAAAAGGTGGGCAGAGGAGAGGGAAGGCGTACTTCTTCCTTAGACGGGAGACCCCAGAGCTGTGCGTGCCTGTTTGGTGCACTTCCTTTTGGCCAGAACTTAGGCACAGGGTCAAAGTTAGCACAGCAGAGGTTAGGACATGTAATCTTTATTCTGGGTGGCCACCACGTGTGTAGCTTAAAAGCAACTCATCTATTATTGGAAGCGAGAAAGAGAGACTGGATGTAAGGGACAGTCAGCAGCTTCTATCTTACACACTCAGTGGGCAAGATGCTCAGTGCTGGGTCAGGAGAAACAGGATGCGGTCCACTCCTCACATTAGATGCATATAATTTAAGGAAACTACAACCCTGCTGCTGCTGCTGCTGCTAAGTCGCTTCAGTCGTGTTCTACTCTGTGCGACCCCATAGACGGCAGCCCACCAGGCTCCCCCATCCCTGGGATTCTCCAGGCAAGAACACTGGAGTGGGTTGCCATTTCCTTCTCCAATGCATGAAAGTGAAAAGTGAAAGTGAAGTCGCTCAGTCGTGTCCGACTCTTAGCGACCCCATGGACTGCAGCCCACCAGGCTCCTCCGCCCATGGGATTTTCCAGGCAAGAGTACTGGAGTGGGGTGCCATTGCCTTCTCCGAACTACAACCCTAGTGTTCTTTTTTTTTTTTTTTTTTAATGGTTTTCTTTCCTTTTAAAAACGTTTTATTGGAGTATAGTTGATTTGCAATGTTGTGTTAGTTTCAGGTGTACAGCAAAGTGAATCATATATATATAGTATATATAGTATAGTGTGTGTGTATATATATATATATATACTGTTTTTTAGATTCTTTTCCCATATAGGCCATTATAGAGCATTAAGTAGAGTTCCCTGTGCTATACCGTAGGTCCTTATTATATGGTAGTGTATATACGTCAACACCAATCTCCCAATTTATGCCTCCCCTCTCTTACCCTCTGGTAACCACAAGTTTGTTTTCTGCATCTGTAACTCTGTTTTGTAGGTAAGTTCATTTGTACCCTTTTTAAATTCCACATATAAGCTGTATCTGTGGTGTTTTTCTCTGACTTACTTCACTTGATGACAATTTCTAGGTCCATCCAAGTTGGTGCAAATGCCATTATTTTGTTCTTTTGAAAATCAGCCTAGGATTCTTTATAAGAAAAGTACAAGGCTGAGTTTGAGAAGGAGAATCGGGCAAAGGAAATCTCTGTTGGCATGAAGAGCTGGAATTCAGGAGAAGGGGCAATTCTGGGCAGAGGAACTAGCTTGAGACCACAGACCATGATGAGCAAGAAGGGAGAGCCAGTGTGCAGATGCAGAGAGAGGCGGGAGGGAGGAGCAGCCAGTCAGAGAGGAGCAGCTGTGGGTGGAGCAGGCACATTCTGAAGAAGGAGGGAGGCAAAAAGCGGCTGCCTTGATCTGATGGTTCTCCAGGGCCAGTCCCAGCTCTTTGTGAGGCCTGACTACAGCTTTCACCCTCAGGTTCTAGGAGACATCCCGGCTTCCTCATAATAAATCTACTTTACCTTAAGCTAATCGGAAAAGCTTCTGCTCATGGAGCTAAACCATTCATCCCCAGGCTCCTGGCACTGCCTTACCCAAGTCACTAAGCTCAAGTCACAGCTGGGTTTCAGCTTCTTCAACTGCAAAATAATAACATTTATCTTTAATGGTTCTTTGAAGATTAAATGACATATTGTTTGAAAAGCACTTAGAAAAGTGGTTGTTACTTAATGCTCATTGCATAATATGAAGTAATATTAGTTTGTGAAAACACCTAGCCGAGTGCCCGGCATTGGATGGGAAAGCAGGGTCAGTTGCCCAATGTATGCTTTTGTGAATCATCATACCTTGCCCTGCTCTCTTAGGACGTCCTCTGCCATCATGTGCCATCACAGGGGCTGATCCCTACTTAGCCTTCTCACGGAGGTCTCCTAGGTGATCCTTCTCTTTGATGACAGTGGTTCTGCATCATCATCATTTTACTTCTGTCTCCTCCTCCTTGATATATAAAGGAAGTCACGCTTTTCTTGGTATCACCAATTTGTGCAGCAGACTACATACATGATAAAGTCTCCTGTTTGATTAGTGAATTAATGGATGGATGGAGATGTCCAGTCTAGTCTGTGGGGCCGAAAACATCACATGGGGGTCATTTACCAACAGAAGACACTTGAAGCTATCGGTGTGAATGTGGTCCCCTGGGGAGTATAGCATGGGAAGAGAAGAGGATGAAGACAGAATGTGACAAAAACGTACTGGGTGGGGAAGAGTGGGCTCAGAGAAGGCAGCAGAAAAAGAAGAAATTTAGAATAAGGTCCTTGAAGGAAGAAGAGAGTGCGGAGATGCAGAAACCAGGAAAGGAGAACGCTGGAGAATGTGAGGAGTAGTTCGAAGGGTCAAAACTCCACGTTGTCATGGAAGAAGGACAATTAGATATTGTATATTGCAATTTGGAGACTGTTAATGAGATATTTGAAAGCAGATTCAGAAGGCTAACTAGGAGGAAGTCAAATTTTTGTGTGTAGATGGCAAGTAAACACTGTTCCTTTGGGAATTCAGTGGAAAATGAAGATGAAGAAAATATTAGGGAACACAGGAGCAGGTCAAAGCCACTTACACGTACAACCTGCCCTACTTTCCAGTTCGTGGGCTCTCGAAGCTTTCTGCTTTGCAGTGTAAAGTATGTCAAACTCGTTCCCTTCTCCACTTGCCATCATCGCGAAGCATCTCCAGACTTGATAAACCAGTTTTTATTCATCACTGGGTATACTCTATGATTTTATATACTGGTTGTTTTATTTCTACCAGTTTTCCTGTGGAAGTTCATCCATCTATCCGTCCATACATCCGTATGTCCATCCTTCCTTACAGTATTTATTGGGCCATCCTTAAGATGCAGGTACTACTTTAGGTGTTGTAGGGAATCAGGACCGCCCTCGAGAAGATTCAAATACGCTGGCTGCTTTCTCTGGAGTTTTCTAGCTTTGTTCTTTTGGGAGTTGTAGCCCCCTTCTTGGTAATTCAGGTTCCCCAGTGGTTTGCCTGACCCCAGCAACGATGTACTGTGATCTGAGGATTCCTAATGACTGGGCGGCACAGAACTCACCTGACCACAGGCAGAAACTGCCACTGCAGAGCGTTGCCTGACAGTGGACCCGAGTCCAAGGCGACAGGCCATGGATTTGGGAGCCTATCTGTGAGACCTGTGTGCATTATTCATGGCTTGTCATTTGCAGTTGGAGAGACAGGCTGCCCTCTGACATCTCTGAAGAAGTTCATGATTTATTGGAGGCATCAGAAGAAATATAAAACTAAATAGTAATATAATCCCCTGGGGGAAGCCTTGCTTCAGTATTTTACATAATATTAGAACTTTAGCAAATAGTTTCCCTGAGATAAAAACTTTGGCAAACAGTCAACTGAAATGTTTGAGAAGTGAAACCATTCATAGTTTGATGTCAGGAGACTTGCTTGACTCTCATCCAGTCTTCTAAATATCAAATTTTAAGAAATCCCCTGATACAAAGGAACAGGAAGTCTGTAACTCAAGCAACACAATGTCAGCAGTTCTAACCCCGGTTCAAGAGCTGGTGGGTGATTTTGAACTCTTTGCTCCTTTCTCCATCTCACCAAAACAAGTGCTAACCTTTTAATGTGTGATTACTTAGGGTCAGAAAAAAAAAAAAAAAGAAATACGAATCTTTCTTATCTCTGTAGGATCATACTTGCATAATTCAGGAATCAGTTTTGTTAAAAACAACAGAAAACCCAGCTCTGAGAGACTTCAACTGCTGGGTTGGGCTGGTTTTCCTCATCTAATAAGTTGGAGATGGGCAGCCCAGGGCTGGTATAGCTGCTCCAGAATGCTGTCTCTTCTGGTCCCATCATTCTTAGCATGTGGCTTTGAGTTTCCTGTTTGCAACACTGTTTCCAGGCAGGAAGAGGGGGGATGCCAAAAGCAATTTTCTTGAGAGACTTTATAATTTTGTTTGGAAGGGGAAGTGCTTCCCTCTGACTTTCAAGTCTATCTCCAGAATCCGGCTTTTCCTGGCTTGAAGATGGCTAGGAAAATGGAGTAGTCAGCTCTTCAGTCTCTGTGCTAGAGAAAGGCAAGTATCTGCTGCAACTCCATGGAAACCATTTTGGAATTTTTGAAATGCAAGAACTCATACATACATATTATTTTTCATATCAGTGAATTAAACCCCTCAGTTAATAGCTGTCCAAAGAGTAGCTCCACTCACCATACAATGGTGTCTCAACAGGAATTTTCATAATGTTTGATTAAGAGGCATTTCAGAATGTTTCAGTTCCACTCAGAGCTGGAGAGTGAAGAAGAAGGTGGAAAAAGGGAAAGGGCTGGATGTCTTCTTTTTCCCTAGAAAACAGAGTTGCCTCTGACTTTAGCTCCTCTTGGTGACAACCCCTGGGCTGACGAGCAGATGAACCACTTCAGGGTGGCTTGGTTTAAACCCCTGGGGAAAAAATCCAAAAGGAGCGATCCTAACAGTTGATTCCAGTGCCAGTCCCCTGCAGGAGTTCTGAGTGTGCGCTTGACGACATGTCCCCTGGGAACAGAATGACCAGTCTGAGTGCCCAGGCAGGTGCTGCTCTGCTCTGCAGGTTTCAGCGGCAGGTGCCAGACCATCTTCCCTGCTTACTGGTTCTGCTGTGTGCTGGGTGCACCAGGATCATGTGGCTGGGCCACGTGTCCTCCGCTTTGAATTGGGTGGTTAACTCATCACATCCAGGGAGCTGGTGGTTAAAATAGGAGTCTTCTCTGCCCCAGGTGGCCAGATCTGCCCTCCTGCTGCCTTCTCCCCCCTCTGCCTGCCTGGTGGGCTCAGGATAGAGCCAAGAGAAATTCCTGAGCATGATCCCTGTGTCCCAAATGGCTATTGGGACCAAATGGTTGTTATCTTCCCCTCGGTGGATTGGGCTTGCTTGATTTAAGTGAAACCCTTACTTAAAAGTGAAATTCTGGGAGATGGTGTTGGATAGACAAAGATGGTACAACCAGAGAGAGGAGAGAGAATGCTCAGATGATAGAAGCCCAATCTTAAGGCTGCAGAGAGGAGAACCCCAGGACTTGGGGCACTGGGGTCACGATGGAGATGAATTTAAGATAACTGGCATTTTTTGAGGTGTACACTTTATTTTTTTTCCAATTTTATTGACATCTAATTGACATGTTTAATGTGGACAGTATGATTTGACTTACATACATCATGAAATGATCTGCTGCTGCTGCTAAGTTGCTTTAGTCGTGTCTGACTCTGTGCGACCCCATAGATAGCCTCCTACCAGGCTCCCCTGTCCCTGGGATTCTCCAGGCAAGAACACTGGAGTGGGTTGCCATTTCCTTCTCCAATGCATGAGAGTGAAAAGTGAAAGTGAAGTCACTGAGTCGTGTCCGACCCTTAGTGACCTCATGGACTATAGGCCACCAGGCTCCTATGTCCGTGGGATTTTCCAGGCAAGAGTACTGGAGTGGGGTGCCATTGCCTTCTCTGCATGAAATGATCACCACAATCAAATTAGTGAACATCCATCATCTCATACAGATATAAAACTAAAGAAATACAATTTTTTCCTGTGATAAGAACTGCTAGGATTTAGTCTTTTAACAACTTTCATGTATAATACACAGCCATGTTAATTACATTTATCATGCTGTACATGATATTTATCTTATGACTACTATTTATTTATCTTATGATTGGAAGTTTGTACCTTTTGCCTACCTCCATCCAATTCCCCTGCCCTCCACCTTCCAACTCTGGTAACCACAAATCTGATCTATTTTTTTCTGTGAAGGATAACTGACATTCTTGTGTGTCCACCCATTTCATGAATTCCTAAAAGCAATGGCTCATGAGCCAGAGGTTCTTTATAAAAACCTGCATCTTCAACCTCAATTGTGCTGGGCAGCTTTTCTCTAAGGAAACAGGTGGAGAATAAGGAAAAAGAAGGAAATAAAAGCTATGCACAAACCATACAACTTAATCTTCACACTAGTCTTGTGAGATAAGAGAGGTCTATTGAGGAAACTGAGGCTCAGAGAGGCAGTGGCCTGCCTTGTATCACATAGCCAGTGAGGGGAGGGCAGCCTTTGGTCCTCCTCCTGTCTGACGATAAATCTGAGTTTCCGTCCGGTTGCCTGTTAGGAAACCCCCCAACTTAGAAGTGTCCTAGCTCAGCCACGTGAGAACTCCCCAGGCAGTATCTGGCAGGGGAGAGTGGGCGGAAGTGCCCTTCGTCCCTCAGAGCAGAAGCACCGGGCTGGCAGCCCCCTTCAGGAGCAAATGTTTCTCGCTGACCAAGTCGGCTGCAGAGTTCAGCTGAAGTCACTTTCCTAGCTCCATCTGGAAGCTCTTCAGAGGCATAATTTCATTCCAGCCAAATGTAATTAAGAATTTGATTTGATTAAAAAAACAAATTGAACGAGAGAAACGAGGATTCTCTTCATTCTCTCTCTTTCTTCACAAATAGGGTGCTCATTAGCAAGGTGTGTGCAGGTGCCAGGGGCCCGTGTAGGGGAGGGACCCCTCTGTCTTGCCCTTGGCACCCTCCCTAAAGACCAGTGGCTGGTGGGGCTGTGAAAGGGGAGTAAGGTTGCTGTTCCCACAAAAGATCAGGGAACTCAGAAAATAAAAGCTAAGGATTGAAAGAATTCTGATTTGGCTTCCAGATACTAGCAAAATACAGCAGCTGCACCATGTCCATAGGAACGAGATGTCCACTTAATTAAAGCATGGCCAGGCGGCGGGCGTCTTCTGCAGGGGGAGACTCAGCATACTGGGTACTGACCAAACCAGACCTGCTGCCAAGAGAAAGCGTGGTCAGCAGGGAGCACCAGCTTGCCTCTCCAGGAAGATGGGCTCCAGAGCCTACTTGGGTGAAAAAAGAAAAGGAAACTGGTAGGGTGAGAGGAAAAGGTTTGTGATATTATATTATTGGCCATGACCCAAATAATCTGCCTCTGACCTACTCCAGCTTATCTCGGGGGTTCTAATGAGAATTGTGTGGTGAGCTTTTGTAAAGGGCAATTCAAAATGAGATGAGGGAGGTCAAATACTGTGTGGGCTGCTCCTGGCAGATTTCTGCCCAGGCACAACTTCTTGCTTGCTCTCCTGTTTGTGGGAATGCTAATTTTTTATTTTCTAAATCTTCCCTCTTTTCCTCTTTAGACGAAGAGGCCTTGTCTGAGTGCATAGGCAACTCTGAGCTAAGCAGGAGCTGCAAGCTATTTTTCTGATGTTCCTATGTGGTCAGAATAAAGCAGAAGTTACTAAAAAGAACTGGCACTTACAAAGGAAGTTCCAGGACTCAAGATTGTCATAAGATGGGGCTAAAGCGTGAACTCTAGGGCTAAGGTGGCTGCTAGGGTTGATGTCGCTGCTTACAATGCTGTGGACTCAGGGTTTTTTTTCTCTCTTTCTACTACATTATCCTTGGAGAATTGCCTTTGGCCTCATGTTTGGTGACTCACTGGTGCAAGAGGGTAGCTGCAGGTCCAATCATCACATCTATATCAAGACAGGAAGGAGGGTGGAAGAGGTAGCATTGGCCCCATCCATTTCATCTTATAAGGAAAGCAAAAACTTTCCCTGAGTTCCCAGATGTTTTCTTATGTTTCATTGGTTAAAATGAGCCATAGTCACATGGTCACCCCTTGCTACAAGGAGACTGGGAAAGTGGGTATTTATCTGGGAACTTTGCTGATCTGATAAAAATTAGAATTCCATTTACAAGAAAGACAGGGGCATGGGCAGTGTGTAGGCAGTGAACAGTGTTTTTGGTAGGTGCTTAGATTACTGAGAAGCAGCAGAGTCTGGTAAGAAAGATGAAAACCACTCCAGGTATGGCAAACAGAGGAAATTCAATGCAGGGATTTGGTTGTTTGACAAGAAGCGTCAGAAGAGCCAAAGGAGGGGGGAAAAAGAGGAAAATCAGGTTATTGAGGCATTAGGAATTATAGGAAGTCATTCTGCCCCTAGGCTGTAGCTGTCAAAAAGAACATGATGTTACCCCAAAATTAGGACTGCTGGACTTCTGGACTTCTGGACTGTATACCTGCTGCTGCCTTCTTCCAGGACATCAGAAGCCTGTGCTCTCATTGACACCACAGGAGCCTGGGAACCTGAATACCTCCACCCTGAGAGTGTTGCTACAGGGTTAGATCTTATGGGTGATGAGCTGCTAAAGTTGCTGCCACTACTGCCCAGGAAGCCAGGAGTGGCTCTGCCTGCAACTTTTACTTCACTGCTGATACCAGAAGCAGAAAAAACCAAAAAGATACCTTCTCCCTTCTTCCCGCCTTCTAGTCTCCTCCAGTGCCTGCCATTGGCAGAACCTAACTGGAAGCCACCAGGGTGGGAATGGACCTGAGAAATATTGTAATACTGTTTGCAGGCTTCCAGCCCCTATGAAACAGCAAGGAGCCCAGATGGCCAGAATGGCATGAGGCAAAGCATGCCACAGGCTTCAGCCTCCTCCAGTGGGGAGAAGAGGTGGGGTTGATGCCACCAGGTCTGTGAGACAGCATGAGTGGGCACTGTCTTGTCTGCACTGACTAGTCGAGGGAATGCTGAGGCAGGTGACAAGAGTAGCCCAACTTCAAATACCAGCCTAGTGGGAAATCCAGAAATAATTCTGTTCGTTGTATATCCAAAGGGCTAACTTCTAGATCAAGGGATCCCTTCATTTAGTTGTTTTCGGGATGACAAGAGTAGCTAAATTTCAACACTTGAATGGATTTTTAAAAAATGTCTCCTGTGAACCCTGTCTCGTGTGACATCATTTGAGAGTATAGAAGAAAACGACAAAGGATCTTTTGATTTATTTTTGGTCGCTCTGGATCTTTGTTGCTGCCCGTAGGCTTTCTCTAGTTGCGATGCACAGGCTTTTTGTTGTGGTGGCTCCTCTCGTGGAGCACAGGCTTCAGCAGTTGCAGCGTGTGGGCTCAGCACTTGGGGCACACAGGCTTAGTTGCTCTGCAGCATGTGGGAGCTTCCTGGACCAGGGATCGAGCCCGGGCCCCTGCGCTGGCAGGCAGATTCTTATCCACTGAACTAGGGAAGTCCCAACGGATCTGTCGTAGTGAACAAATCCCTTGAAGAACAGTTCCAGCATTCTCTAGTAGTGGGTCCGGTAAGGCCGTTAGCAAAGAAATTATAGTAAGCTGATTGTGGTCGTGGTGTTGATCAGTTGCTTTGTCGTGTCCGACTCTGCGACCCCACGGACTATAGCACACAGGCTTCCCTGTCCTTTATCATCTCCTGGAGTTTGCTTAGATTCCATTCTAATGTCAACTTGTGTTAGAGAAACACTAACCTTAGGGCCAGTTTGGAGCATCCGGTTCTGAAGGCAGCAAGTGGACAGAGGCACGTTGAGAAACATTCTGTTATTAGGAACCCAGGGTGCAGGGGTGAGAGTGCAGGCATGTAGGTCAGGAGCCTCAGGCAAACAACCCCGGAGGCACCTCTCTGTGATAAAGCTCACCTGGAAAATCCAAGAACACAGGCACAGAGCCAAATCACAAAATTGCCATGGCATGGAACATGGGCCAAGAGTCACTCTTTGGGCTGGGACAGGAAGGGCAATCCAGGAACTCATAATATTAACAATGACCCTTTACATTCCTGGAACACCTTATGATTTACAAGGTGCTTTTGTATAATCTTGACAGTTGATCTCACATGGTAGTCACTTGTTCTGCAAGTTAGGTGTGTCCAATTACCTATTGCTACATAACAAACTTCCCCAAACTTAATGCCAGTCCATCTAGAATGATGCAATCACATGGCTGGTCACGGATGTGAGCATGTGGACTGTGGGCTGGGACCACTTTTGGTTGTCTGCATCTACAGGAGGCCGCCTCAGGTGCCCTGGGCTTCTCAGTTCATGACACCTCAACCTTGAGAAGGAGCGTCCTGAAAGTGAGTGCCCCGAGAGACTGGACTGGAAGCCCTGACTCCACAGGATCTGGTGGTGGCAGCACAGGCTCACTTCCTTTGCATTCTCTTGGTCGAGCAAGTCACTGAAGCCAATTGGACTGCAGGGGAGGGAAATGAGACTGCAGCTCTCAGTGGGAGAGTAGCAGGGGACTGGGGGCTATCCATACTCCATTGTAAGAGGTATCACGAGTCTCGTTTGACATTTTGTACACAAAAATAATTTAGTTGAAGTGGTCGAGTGAGTCAGTGCCAGCACTGAGTTGGATTGGATCATGGGCTTATTGACTCTGTGTGTTAGTCACTCAGTTGTGTGTGACTCTCTGTGATCCCATGGACTGTAGCCCGTCAGCATCCTCTGTCCATGGCATTCTCCAGGCACATATGTGGTATTCTTACTGAAATCATGTTGTGTGTGTGTGTATGTTTAAGCCCGTGTTCTCTGTACAACAACACCTCATGACTTCATGGTCATTTGGAGAGTACAGAACCCTCTGGTGAGCTGGTCCCTCTCCCAGCTATCTCTCTTTGTTGCAATGATTTCCTATGGCCCTACTCAAGACAAGGAGGTCCCTTCATACAAGCCAGAGGGCAGCCGTTCTGGGTCCCAGGTGTGAAATGGGTGTAACCTTTCCTTAAATCCTGGGGGAGTTGAGCTGAGCTACCTGACGTGGCTCCTACAGCCTCTCGCTTTAAATATCGGACCATAGAGGACCCTGCATCTTACTGAGCAGGAGACGGAGACCCAAAGATGGGGAGACAGTTGCCTCAGGGTCCACAGCTAAGTCCAGGCCTAGGGTTGTACCCTCAGCTGCAGCCCAGCCTGACTGCCCTTTCAAGGAACAGAGCAGTGGGGCCTCTGAACTCCAGGGCCTTTCCATCTCCATGGCTCCCCAGACACTCTCTCAGTCCCATATGCTTATCGCAGTAGAGAAGGCCAAGGGCGTGAAGACTGGCAGTGGTTTCGATGAAGGTAGATGGCAGCTTAATATTTATGGAAGCGTTCACACCGAGCTGTTGCCCCACTCTGCAGATGGCATTTGAGCTTCTGTCTGCTGCGGCTCTCCTGTTCTGTGCTTTTTCAGTAACTTGCTCTTCTGAAGCTTGGGCCTGGCACCCCTGGACTGGGTGTCGCTCACCTCCGTGTGTTGTATCGGATTCACTCAAAGTGAATATGTTAGGTTTCTTTGGAGAACTTTTTGTACTCAGTAGTTTTATGGGTATATTGTCTTTGCTTCTGCTTTAAACTGGTTTACTAAATTGTTTCTGGAAAATAAAACCACAACTTTGGTTTGTCTCACAGTTCATTTAAACAACAGAAAAGAGGAAATATTTAGTCTCTTTTTAGGTTGGCAGCTCAGCAAATTACAGACGAGTGGCTTGCTGTGGTTTGGGTTTGCTCTTCAAGTCTTTGGTGGAGGCACAGATACTGGAACATGGCGGTAGGGTGGTCCCTGACTATGGAGGGTGGGAGGAGATTTCTGAATGAGAAGAGGCAGGGGGGCGGACAGAAGAGGGGATGTTCAGAGAAACAGAAGAAGCAGAATTCTATGGTTGCCCCTTTTAACACAAGGGCTTTGAGGTTGAAGGGCAAGAGAATCATATATTTAAAAACCTCCCGTGCTTGTACCGATTGTAAGTTAGCTGTTAGAAACTTGATGTAGTCTAGATCTATGTTGTTATTTATCTATTGCCCCATGTTTTTCCAGGAAGAATTGGGGAATACATTTAGCTGCTTATCACCTGCTGAGGGAACTTCTAAGAACCAATGTCCGATTTCACTCTGCAGTCCTGATGCCATTGGTCTGGAGCATGGCCTGGACAGCAGGAATTTTAAAAGCCGCTCAGGACATTCTGAAGTTTAAAGAAGGTGTAAAACTGGGGAGAGTAGAGCTCCAGGTATCCGTGTGGATTTGAGCAACAATCTTCCTTACCAAATTGCCGGCTTGGATAATCATGTCTCAAGCTTCAAAGATGGAGCATAATGTGGTGGTTGAAGAACTAATCTTCCTTATTTTGGATTCTAGATCTGCTGTTTACAAACCGTGTGACCCTGGCCATGATACTTAATATCACTGAGTCTCAGTTCTCTTGTCTCTTAAGTGGGTATAAGTGTAGCAACTATGATTATGATGCTATTATGATGTTTAAGGGAGATGATCCATGTAAATAATGTAAGCTTAGGTTTTCTCATATAGCCTTTTCTCCCAGTAAAGACTGATTAAAATGAAATCTAAACTTCATATGGTTCTAAGTGACCTCTCTTGATTTATTCTGTTGGTCTAGATGGGAACTGGCTTGTTCAGAAACCTCCCTGGATGATTCTAACGTTCAGCTGGGGTCGAGGAGCAGTCTTGGTGTCTGATTCTGCTTTCCCTGTTCTCGTGGGAGCTTCCCAGGTGCCTCTCTCAGTGGTCTAGTCCTCAGGCTTGTTCCAGGGCCACTTCTAAACAGCTTTGAATCCACATAGTTTTCCTTTTGCTTTCATAATTCTTGTGTTTTTTTAATCAGAGTAAATGTGGATTATTACTTCTATTTCATTGTTTTTATTTTTCTAATGGCCATTTCCCCCGATTTTAAGAACCCATGTTTATTTTATTCCCCACACAGAGACAAAATAATGAAAATATTATATTTTTGTCCAAATTTCTATGTATCAGGTGTCTATAAATGGAAGTTTTAAAATTGCAAAGGTAGTTTGGAAAGTTGCTTCTTTTGCTTCACCTTATATCATAAGCACAGTCTCAAATGCTACGGATTTTTGGAAGTATAATAATTTATTCTGTTTGTCATTCTGATGTATCCCACTGTATTTTACCATTCCCTTACTATCAGCAGTATTGGTTTCCTTGGGCTGCCTGAACCAAATACCACAGACTGGGGTGGCTTAAGACAACAGATATCTATCCCCTCAGAGTTCTAGAGGTTAGAAGTCTGCAGAAGGTGTAGGCATGCTTGATTCCTCTGGAAACTCAGAAGAAGAATCTGTCCCCTGCTGCTCTCCCCATTTCTGGAAGTTGCCCCAGCCTCTGGTGCCCCTGGGCTTGTAGACACATCACTCTATTGTGTCTCCCTCTTCACGTGCTTTTGTGTCCCTCTGTGTCTCTGAGTCCAAGTTTCCCTCTTCTTATAAGCTCCTCTCTGACCCAGCATGACTTCTTCTTAACTTGGGCTATATCTGCAAAGACCTTATTATAAAATAAGATCACTGTTACAGGTACTGAGAGTTAAGAATTGTTTTGTTTTGAGGGACGTGATTCAACCAGGTATATCAGCCATTTATGACTTCCATCTGCCTTTTTAAGGGACCAGTAAAGGTTTACCCAACAATACTGGTCTTCTCAATACTTCTACGTTTCAGCTCTTTATAGTTTCCCGCCCTGCTGTGAGTTCACACAGGTGCTGAGGAAGCCAGGCCAAGGGTAGAAATGGGGCCGAGTGTTCACTTCTGTCCTCCCTAGATGCCCACCTTCCCTGGAGCAAGCTGGGTGCCTGCCTGGGAAGTCCAGGAGGGGCGGGCTGAGGTAGGGAGGGAGCCACAGGTGGTGGGAGCATGGCTTCCTGCAGCTGCCTGGCCACCTGGCTGGACAGCTGTTCTCCCGACCAGGGAGCTGTGGATGGCAGGGCTGCCTGGCTTATCACAGCCTCGGAGAGTTACATGATGCCAAAATGCCTGGTCAAATCTGTCAGTTCTTCTGAGCAACCGTTTTAGGGGGTGGAGGAGTGGCACCGGGGGCATGGAATCTCCAAACTGATTGTTTATAGTGCCTGCTCAGTTTAGACAAGTATTGACCCGAGGACACCCGCAGTCACTGGTTCAGCTGGGATTGTCTGTTCCAGGGGTCAGCTTACTACACCCTGCAGGTCAGGCCTGGCACACTGCCTGCTGTGTACAGGGAGCTAAGAATTGCCTTTACAAGTGAACATCTGCAATTGATTTGATGATGGGAGCCCTGACTTTGAATCCCAAGTAAACAAAAACGTTCGTTATCCTCCACCCTCAATGAATTTCATTCTTCTCACGATTAGATCTTTATTATAAAAAATTCATACTCAATGATCATATTTTGAATTTCATCAATAAAAAATTCCTGGAAAGCTTTTTTTCTATCTTATTATGAAAGTATGTGTTATAGTTCCAATACTACCTCTAGGCCTGCAAAGTCTAAAATCTCCACTATCTAGCTCTTAACAGAAAAAGTTTGGCAATCTTTGGTCTGGCCAGATGTCTCAAACAATATCAAACATCCAAAAAAACCTGCAGGGCTTTTAAAAAACACAGACTTCTGGGCCCCACCCCTGGGGTTTCCCACTCACTAGGCCTGGGTTAGGGCTCAGCTGTTCCCGTTTCTAACGAGTTCCTGGATGCTGCTGCTGGTGGTGGTCTGGGAGCCGACCCTTGAGAACCACCACTCTGTCCAGCAGCCAATCAACAAACATTTTTCTAGGAGGCAACATCCTTAGGACTCGCAAGAAGAGAAACTAGAACCCGAGTTGGGTCGTTGTCCGATTCTGCCACTGACTCTGTGATCTTGGGTATGTTATTTACATCTCAAGCCTTAATTTCCTCACCTGTAAAATGGGGATAATGGAGGTACCTACTTCATAAGCATTGTGAAGGTTTAAATAAAATCCAGCTTGCAAAGCTCTTAGCACACGTTAGCTTGTCTTTCGATACTTGACTTCAGACAATTTGCAATTTGGAGCCATGGAAGTGAGAATAACTTTATTGAGCGGCAAGGGCTATGAACTGAAAGAGCAGGGGAGCAATCCTGGAGGATTTCCTGTAAGAGGGGAGGTGTGTGCTGAGCACATGTGAAGGATGGGAAGGCAAATGGGACAACCTGGGGGCTTGGAGCTGGGGACTAGATTGGTGTGCATTTTGGACAGAGAGGAGTTCAGACTGCCCAGTGGGTAGAAAGAGTTGTCAAGTAACCCATGGGACAGGGGAATTATGCCAGCTCTGGGGGTCCAGCTAGATCTCACAGGGCAGATGCAGTGTGTGTAGGCAAGAGCCTAGGAGTCCTAGAAACTGCTCTTGGGCTCTGATTAAAACCTGGGTGCTTGGGAAGCTGAGATGTCCTGTCTATTTCTCAACGCCCATCTGCACGTCTTGGGGCTGCTCAGTGGGCGGGCCTCATCTCTGTGTCTCCATTCTGTTTACCCCACAAGCATTCCTGTCGTTTGGTAAAAACTGCTGTCTGGCAGAGAAACCTTGGGAAGCTTTACTCTGTCTTCTAAGAAACAGGAAGTCATTATTTGCCCAAAGCAAACAAACTCGCAAACTGCAGGGTTCACGTTCTGTCCAAAGCTGCAGTCCCAGGAGGTGAGCGTGTGGGCTGAGGACGAGGGGCCCCAAGCAAAGAATCCTGTCCCGCCCTGTCTCCCCTGGTCAAATAAACAACTGTGATAATTTCACAGCCCGGACTGGCTGGAAGCCTGGAGGTAAGGAACGCCCGCACGATGTGTAAATGCTGAGCAGAGAGCTCTTCCCCAGACGGCATCCATTCCCATGTGGGAATCCTCTTCCCATGACATCAGCAAAACCATTTCCATTATTCCTGAAATTGGAGGAGGATGAACCTTCCACATGCTGAGCTTCTTTCCTTTACCAAGAGAGAAGAAAGGAATGAGCCCTTATTGGAAGGCTACTGTATGCTGTGCTTGGCCCCAGCCTCGCCTCAGTCCTTTCATTGAAATCTTGCAACATCTCTGTCAAATAAAGGATGGTCACTTTCCCAGTGTCACTAAGTAGAGCTGCCACCTGAATTTCTGTCTGGCTGATTGTACATGTGCTCAAAGCTGCTAATGTCCTTTCTCCTTCCCCAACTTCCTTTAAATAAAGTTTTGCCTTAACTCTTCAAAAATGTGACATATAACTTTTCTGCAGCATATGCAGTTCAGGAGACTAAGAGAGTAGCCGTGTCCTACTTATGTGGGGCTCGCAGGAAACAACTGCAAGAATGGTGGGCCCCTGAAGGATACCCCAGCTATTGAATGTGTAGGACACTATGAAGGACACCCATGGTAAGCCAACAAGATTCACTGTGTACTTTACTCAGGCTGCATGTGACAAGGCATACGAGGGGACAGAGGAAGGCTTCAGGGGCTGATAAGATGAGAAGACATCTCCAATCTCCTGTGGGGAAAAGCCTTGTACCTAACCTGGGATTTGATAAACTGTGTGTTCAAAGTATGATGTTCTAAAGCACAGAGCACTGTGGCCTCTGGAACCAGAACACTTGGGTCCGAGTCTTGGCTTTACCATTTACTACCTGTGTGCTCTTCCCCCCGACCCTTTGGCTGTACCACATAGCATGGGGGATCTTAGTTCCCCGACCAGGGATCCTGCCTGCACTCCTTGCGTTGGAAGCACAGAGTCTTAACCACTGGACCACCAGGGAATTCCCCCTGTGTGCTCTTTTGATACCTCAGTTGCTTCATCTATGAAATGGGGATAATAAAAGTTCTTATCTCACAGGCGGTAAAGTGCTTACAAATGTGCCTGGAACACGAGACCCCAGGGTTCAGGAGCCACTGGAATGTAGGAAGAGGGCAGACCGTCCAGCCAGTTAGGGAGTAAATGGACCCTGCCCAAACCCATCTCCAAGGTCCAAACAGATCAACTGGGCATGCCCTTGGTGAGGCCGAATCTTTCTTCCTGACATATTTGTTTGATTGTAGTGAAACCTCTTGGGCCAAACCTTTGAAATACTTAAGTACACTTATTCCAATCAATTAATTATTCATGAGTCATAGTCTTCCTGGAGAAGGAAAAGGCAACCCACTCCAGTATTCTTGCCTGGAGAATCCCATGGACAGAGGAGCCTGGCGGGCTACAGTCCATGGGGTTGCAAGAGTCAGATAGGACTTAGTGACTGAATCATCTAAATCACATAGTCTTCAACATTATATCAGTTTCTTTATCCAGACTTGAAGAAGGAAAACAGGAACTGCAACAAAGATTGGGGAGAAAGAGGACACAGAGTCTCTTTGTATATACCATCTCAACCGATACAATCAGGCCCCTCCTGACGGCCTCCCCCACCTTCTCTGCACATGTTTAGGAAACCTGGCAACAAGTGACTGAGGGACTGTTTGAGGCTGGCTGAGGGCTTCTGATATCCAGTGTGGCAGGAGGGGCCTGGCAACAGGTGGCATCCTTGAACCCGCAGCTGTACTTGGCACTGGTACCCAAGAACCTGGGGAGGGATGTCCTTTGTGATGTCACTTCTTTGCCTAGTCTACCTAAAGAGTTCTTAGGTTGCAAAGGTAATACTCGTATCACAAGCTGGGTCTTCATAATGCTCATTACTAGTCAGTAGTGATAATAACTGGAGAAGGCAATGGCATCCCACTCCAGTACTCTTGCCTGGAAAATCCCATGGACGGAGGAGCCTGGTGGGCTGCAGTTCATGGGGTCGCTAAGAGTCGGACACGACTGAGAAACTTCACTTTGACTTTTCACTTTCATGCATTGGAGAAGGAAATGGCAACCCACTCCAGTGTTCTTGCCTGGAGAATCCCGGGACGGGGGAGCCTGGTGGGCTGCCGTCTGTGGGGTCGCACAGAGTCGGACACGACTGAAGCGACTTAGCAGCAGCAGCAGCAGCAGCAGCAGCAGCAGTGATAATAACAGTACTGATGATGATTGTAGCTTTGGAGCGCTTACTGCGTCCCAAGCATGGCCTTGAGCATCTTATAATACCAGTGAGATCTTACTCTGGAAAGTACTAGAGAGCCTAGCTCTAGCAGAAAGTACTGGCACCAGCCTCTCTCCTACCAGCCCCATCATTTCCATGAACACTCACCCAGCTGCCAGCTCCTGCATCTCTTCGTCTGAAGATCTTGGGCCTTTTCTGGAAGCAGAGGTCTTCTCTGCCTGTGCTTAGGTCAGGCCAGCAGTGCCAGGGAGGGAATGCCTTTCATTCATGCCCTGAGCAGACTTCTACCTTGAGAAAGGGACCCCGTGGATAAATACCCTGCCTCCTGGAGTTTCTGCTGGGATGACCCTGAGAGGTGTGTTCTCACTGTTTCCCAGAGCTGCTCCTGGATTACACCCCTGCAACTCTCAGTGACACCTGCTAGATGATGCCTCTGTCCCTGGCTTTCTTCCCTTCCCCGTCTCATTCCTCTACTCCCCTTCCCATGTTTTCCTCCAATCATCTCCCACATAAATGCCTTGTGGGTGAGTCTTTGTCTTAGGGTCATCTTCTGGGGAAAATAAATGAAGTCTCCCAAACCAAACTGTCTTAAGGTGAAACAAATGTTTGCCAATGTGCCTGAAAGTCTGGCTTTAGGACTGGCTTGAGTCAGCTGTGCTGTGATGTCCACAGTCTCCCCTAAATTCCACTCCTGGCTGTATCTTTTCTGAGTTGACTCCGTCCTCCAATTTTTCTAACTGCCCTCAGACTCACATCATCACCATATCCAAGCCAGAGGAGGAGAATGGCCAGTTCCCTGATAACTTAAAATCCTGGAGAGGGGAGTCTAGCCCTGATTGCCCAGAGTTGAGCCATGCACCATCCTTGAAGCAGTCTCAGTGGCTGGGTGCACGGCGCATGTGGCTGGCTCCTCCTGAGCCGGGTCTTCTTCTGCTGGAAGGCCCAGGCTGAGACTGGGGGAGGGTGGTTTTCCCACACAGACGCTGGAGCACGGCCACTGTGCAGAGGGCAGAGGGATGCTGGCCACGACAGGATAGCGACCGATGCTTGCACCTTCCTTTTTCCTCATGCAAGGATTTCTTCCCCACAGGGCAGATCCTGAGGCTCAGAACAGTTATACATCCAAGGTCATGATGCTGGGAATGGGCATGCTGGTTTAGCTGTTTCTAACACTTTCTCTGCTACAGTGCCTGTGTGTGAGTGCTTAGTCTCTTCAGTCATGTTCGACTCTTTCTGACCCTTTGGATTGTAGTCCACCAGGCTCTTCTGGTGGGATTTCCATGGGATTTCCCAGGCAAGAATACTGGAGTGGGTTGCCATGCCCCGCTCCAGGGGATCGTCCTGACCCAGAGATTGAACCCACATCTCCTGTGCCTCCTGCATTGCCCATGAATTGTTCACCACTGAGCCACTGGGGAAGCCCTTCTCTGCTACGGATGTTGACTTAAATGTATTTTTACTTAAAAGGAATGAATATACATTTGATTCAGGGCCAAACCCTGTTTTGGGGTGTAGGCTCTGCTGATTCCCAACCCCCCTCATCTCTCTTGTGTAGACTGCTTCCGCAACGCCTCATCTACAGTTCTAACTTCACTGTCTTTCAACAGAGATGCTTGGTAAGCAGTCTGAGTATGGCATTCTCTTAGATTTTCACGTGCCCCTCCTCAATCTTTTACATTTGTCTCCTCTATTGCTATCTAATTTGACAGTAATCTTTTTTGGAAACTTGCCTTCATTGAGCTTTTCCAAAGCAATCAACTTAATTTTCGTGGAAACAAAAGTTCTCTTTTTGTTTTGTATTTCACCAGTTTACAGGATAGTTAATTAAATTACTTCAGCACAGTGACACATGCAGCTGGCATCAGTGGGTTTGGGAACACACATAGCTGACTCTTGGTTGGCACACAGCTCAGCTGGCAGAAGATGGCACAAGCATCCTAGAGGGACGGTCTGCCAACTGAGAGGGTCAGCCTGCTGGGGGCAGCAGAGAGGACCTTACAGAGGGGAGGGGAGCCCTGGCCACTGGGGCCGTGAGTGGGGGGAGCTGCTTGAGGACACGTCTCCACGAGCATCTAGAACCCTGCTGGGACGTGGAAGGTGTTCATAGGGGGCGGCCGCTGTCAGGCAAGACAGGGATTAGCTGTAGAACATTCCTTCTGGGGCCACAGTTGCCCTGCTTAGTCATCTGAGGTTGTGCAGGAAGTGACAGACCACGTGTCCCATTGTCCTTAAGGCTGTGGAGATGACTTGTCCCTCATGTAATCAGAGAGCTTCAGTGTGAGGGAGAGGAGAGAGCGGGGAAAGCACACCCCTTCCCTGCCACAGATGGGGATCCTGGCGGCTCCCGGGGGTCCCCGAGTGGGAACACATTTGATATTCTGTTTTGTGTTCTAGTGGCTAAAGGGCATTTCTTAAGGCCACCACTACCTACGCATGCTTTCACACAGATTAGCAAAAGGTACCCTCTTTAGGAGGGGCTAGGTGGTGCTAGTGGCAGAGAACCTGCCTACCAATTCGGGAGATGCAGGTTCGATCCTGGGTCAGGAGGATCCCCTGGAGGAGGGCATGGCACCCCACTCCATATTCTTGCCTGGAGAATCCCATGGACAGAGGAGCCTGGTGGGCTATAGTCCATGGGGTCACAAAGAGTCGGACATGACTGAAGCAACTTAGTACACACACGTGCACTGGTTGCTCAGTGATCAAGAATCTGCCTCCCAATTCAGGAGACAAGAATTTGGTCCCTAGGTCACGCAGATCCCCTGGAGTAGAAATGGCAAGCCACTTCAGTATTCAGGCCCGGGCAATCCCATGGACCGAGGAGCCTGGCAGGGTATAGTCATGGGGTCGCAAAGAATCAGACACGAATGAGTGGCTGAGCATACACACACACACGCATACACATACCTTTTAGGTAGATAAATTGTACAAAGGTGCTCTCTGGACACATGAGCACCGTTTTCCAGGTCAACACAGCCCCTTGGCAGAGCCCACGGCTTGGCTAGTGGAGCAGGCACTCAGGACCGGGCCCCTCATCCCCTCAGATTCCAGGTGTGGTTGGACAGCGCACAAGCTATACAACTGCACAGGGAGGCCCTTAGGAATGTTGTCATCCGCACCATGTTTCTGTTGTTGCAAGCTGAGGGACAGAGCACAGCAGTCAGGCTGTGCTCTTCAAAGTGTGCGGCACACGTCAGCGTGGCAGCGACAGCCCCTGGGGAACTTGCTAGGAATGCAAATTCATGGGCCCTGCTGTAGACCTGCTGAATCACAGTCTCTGGGGGGTGGAGTCCAGCAGCTGTGCTTTAACAGGTGCTCTGGGTACTTCTGATGCTCGCTCAGGACTGAGAAACGCAGCAGTCAGACCCGCTGCCGCCTGGCCGGCTCGCGTGCTTACAGCTGTGGACCACAGCGGAGCCTGCCCTTCCTTCTTTCCAGGCTGTGGGGAGGTCCCACTTGCTAGGGACGGCACTTGTCAATAAGTAAGGGAAACCCTTGCATTTCTCACCACATAAAATTTTCTTTTTTTGCTTTGTGGGAATGAGGAAAACTGTTCACTTCCTGGAGCATAGGATTTCTGCCAAGTCCCAGGCAGAGCTGGGCCTCAGGGTCCCGTGGACTGAATGCCCCTCAGAATTGGGTGGAGAGGATGTGAGAGCTAGAGTGGGAGTGCTTGGGGGTGTGGGGAAGCAAATTCCCATGGTTTAGTCACTAAGTTGTGTCTGACTCTTTGCGACCCCATGGACTGTAGCCCGCCAGGCTCCTCTGTCCATGGGATTTTCCAGACGAGAATACTGGAGTGGGTTGCCATTTCCTTCTCCATTCCAGGCAAATTCATCCCGCAGCTGCAACCGTGACCAAGGCAGAGGTTGGGGACTGCTCAGACCTCTTCCCTCTCCTCTCGGAAAATGCAGTTTGTTTCCTGTGATCAGTGTGCTGTCTTTGTGAGCCCAGGACCCTTCCTTGTCCCCTGTTCCTCCCCTCTGGGTGGCAGTCAGTGGTTCTCCTGACTGCATATTTTAAATTGTCTCTGTCTGGTAAAGATTTGATCTCTTTCAAGTCTGAGCTCCAACGGAAGCTTGCTCCATCCTTTTGCTTGCTTCTTTCTAAGACGAGGTCTGGATGTGGGGGAAATTGTGGTCATTCCGTCATCCCAATGTTTTGAGGATAATGCTTAGGGCATTTTGCAGGCAAAATATTGGCTCCCAGAGGCAAAGAAACCATGGCTTGAGTTTAGAACATCAGAAGTCGGTGTTGAAAACTCAGTGAGGTCTAGTACAGATTTTAGAATTTAAAGCAATAAGAATTAGAGGCACAAAAAGCAAAGCAAAACAAAACCCTTTATATGTGAAAAGCAGAAGAATTAGACTGCCTTTCTCCTCCTTTCTCCCCATGAAAGGAAGTTTGAAAGAAGTTGATGCTATTGCAGAACTTGAGAATCTTTCAGTGTTCTAAAGTTGTGGGCCCAGCCCACATTTCCTCAGAAGGTACCAAGACCTCAGTGATTACTGCCAGGGAACACTGGGTCCTGTGTTGAAAGGAGGGGGAGCACGCTGTGATCAGAGAACCCCTTTGAACCGAAAAGATACCACATTTACCAGCTGGTGTGATCTTGGGTCAATTTCTTCACTTCACTGAGCCATCAGTCAAATTATGCACAATAATATCAAATAGGTGTGTGGTACAAAGTGAGGTGTAGGAATTAAATAAAAGTATATATTTGAAGTATTGGCACACAGTAGGCATTCAAGTGTTAGTTTCTTTCCTTCATTATTCACTCGTCTATAAAACATGCTTTGTGTGTGCACACGCGTGTGTGCTCAATCATGTTCAACTGTGACTCCATTGAACCCACGTCTCCTGTGTCCCCTGAGTTGGCAGGCAGATTCTTTACCACTGAGCCACCTAGGAAGGCCAGACATGCTTTATGTTTTGGTGACATGTGGAAAGGTCCTAGCGAGTGATGGCTAAGCACTATTGTTCATAGAGAGTGAGGTCAGAATTCAGGTTTTATGTGTTTTTAGCAATGTGAAATGAGGTGGTTGCTTATTTTCTCAAAATTTCTGTTTCTTCCTCTGAAAGAGTAGAAATTATCTTAGTACTTATCTTGAATGATTGATTGTTGAGAAGATTTGCTAGGATAATGTTTATAGAAGTATGTTTAAACAATGCCGAGTACATAGTGTATATGAAAGCTATTAATATAACTATAATATTTAAGTATATAAGGCTTCCCTGGTGGCTCAGATGGTAAAGAATCTGCCTGCAATGTGGGAAGGTTCGATGCCTGGGTTGGGAAGATCCCCTGGAGGAGAATATGGCAACCCACTCCAGTATTCTGGCCTGGAGAATCCCTATGGACAAAGGAACCTGGCGGGCTACAGTCCATGTGGTCACAAAGAGCCAGATATGACTGAGCGGCTAAGCACGTTAAGGCTTCGGCTGACATGCATGGAAGAGTGACAGTGGGCCAGGCTCTCTGTTGAATGCCACGCACACAGAGACCACGGGCCACAGTTGGGGCCATAGAGATCTTAGAGTCTGGTTCAGGAGACAGAAAATTAACCTGGTGTTTCTCATAGTGAGTGGTAATGAGAGCTGCAGGACAGGTCAGAGCATACAGGAGGGTTCCAGGTCTGGAGAGTCCGTGGAAGGCAGGAGGGCACTGGAGGGCTGAGGTAGGGAAGACATTCAAGCAAGGAAAGTGCAGAGGCAAAGGCTGGGAGGCTGCAAGCCAGATGCGAATGTTTAGGTGGGGCCTGGAGCCTGTTCAGAGTTGAGGAAGAAGAGGCAAGGGGCCAGGTGGCTTAGACTGCTGGCCCAGGCAGGCATGCTCTGTTCACTGCTGTCTCCCAAGCCCCCACAGCAGGCTGGACCAAGGGAGACAAGATGTAACTGGTTAGACTAAAGGAAAGTGAAAGAAGAGGGCTGAGAATGGAGGCAGGAGGGGTTCACGCCCAGAGGGGATCACATCCCCGGAACACCCATGGCAGAAATAAGGCCCAGGGCGGTGGATGCAGGAGGGGCCCAGTCTCCCCTCTGGCAGGAGGGTGGGTGGCGGTGGGGTGGGAACACCTGGGACACGGGTTATTAGGTGACAGTGAGGGCAGGGGAGGAGGAGAGGCTGAGGCTGCCTCAGGGACAGGGAGGAGAGTGCCCACAGGCTGCAGTTCTGACTTAGCATTTCTGTGAGCGTGAAGGGAGCTCCTAGTGTGAAGGGGCCTGCTGCTCAGGGTCCAGAGTGGGTGCCTTGAAGCGGGGGCACCATGGGCGTGACTGGGGGACTTTTCTCTCACAAGCCTCAAGTGACCAGTGTGAGTGCAAAGAAGGGGATGGGGCCTCCATCAGAGCCTCAGGCGTAGCTGGCGTGTGCAGTGGAACGCCAGTGGTGGGCCACAGTGCCTGGGCTGGGAAGGAAAACACCAACGATAAAGGATCCAGCTGATTCCATGAGAAAGGAGGCCAGAAGGGTCAGGCCAGAACTGGGTTAATGGAGGCCCCGTATCATTGTGCGGGGGCAGCTTCCCTGTCATTGCCTGGAATTCCGCCACCATCTGTGTACACCCAATTTTCTCATCCTTCAAGGCTGTCCTTGAATACCCTTTGAGCATCTTGGAGCTGAAATTTCTCCCTCCTTTGAACTCCTATCCTCCTTGAAAGTGAAAGTTGCTCAGTCATGTCTGACTCTTTGCGACCCCGAGTGCTATGTAGTCCGTGGAATTCTCCAGGCCAGAATACTGGAGTGGGTAGCCTTTCCCTTCTCTAGGGGATCTTCCCAACCCAGGGATCGAATCCAGGTCTCCCGCATTGCAGGCAGATTCTTTACCAACTGAGCCACAAGGAAAGCCCCAAAATACTGGAGTGGGTAGCCTATCCCTTCTCCAGCGGATCTTCAGGATCCAGGAATCAACCGGGGTCTCCTGCATTGCAGGTGGATTCTTTACCAACTGACCTATACTCTTTAGTTCAGTTCAGTTCAGTCTCTCAGTCGTGTCCGACTCTTTGCGACCCCATGAATCACAGCACTCCAGGCCTCCCTGTCCATCACCAACTCCTGGAGTTCACTCAAACTCACATCCATCGAGTCAGTGATGCCATCCAGCCATCTCATCCTCTGTCGTCCCCTTCTCCTCCTGTCCCCAATCCCTCCCAGCATCAGAGTCTTTTCTAATGAGTCAACTCTTCCCATGAGGTGGCCAAAGTACTGGAGTTTCAGCTGTAGCATCATTCCTTCCAAAGAAATCCCAGGGCTGATCTCCTTCAGAATGAACTGGTTGGATCTCCTTGCAGTCCAAGGGACTCTCAAGAGTCTTCTCCAACACCACAGTTCAAAAGCATGAATTCTTCAGCCCTCAGCCTTCTTCACAGTCCAACTCTCACATCCATACATGACCACAGGAAAAACTATAGCCTTGACTAGACGGACCTTTGTTGGCAAAGTAATGTCTCTGCTTTTGAATATGCTATCTAGGTTGGTCATAACTTTCCTTCCATGAGAAAGTTCAAGGAGTAAGCATCTTTTAATTTCATGGCTGCAGTCACCATCTGCAGTGATTTTGGAGCCCCCCAAAATAAAGTCTGACACTATTTCCACTATTTCCCCATCTATTTGCCATGAAGTGATGGGACCAGATGCCATGATCTTAGTTTTCTGAATACTGAGTTTTAAGCCAAACCTATACTCTTTAGACTTGTTTATTCACCCAGACAGGGGCTTTCCAGGTGGCCCAGTGGTAAAGAATCTGCCTGCCAATGCAGGAAACTTAGGGTTCGATCCCTGGGTGGGGAAGATCCTCTGGAGAAGGAAATGACAACCCGCTCCAGTATTCTTGCCTGGGAAATCCCATAGACAGAGGAGCCTGGTGGGCTACAGTCCATGAGGTTGCAAAAGAGTTGGACATGACTTAGCAACTACGTATTCATGCACGCACCCAGACAGCTTGTCTTTCTCACGAGGATGTGGACTCTTGTAGACCAGCCTCATAGTCTCTGCAGACTCTGCTGCAGTCCATCTTGTGAGTAGATGAATATGCATTTGCTGCACAAATCAATTCAATGTCTGGTCAACATTCCCTTAGAGTTAAGAAAACCACAATAGTTCAGTCAGTAAATTCTCTTTCTGTAGAAAGGCAATATTGCTTGAGAGAAAGCATACTTTTTTTTTTCTTTCTGGCTTTTATAAGTTATTTAGTTTTTTTTTAATTAATTTATTTTTTAATTCAAGGATAATCGCTTTACAGAATTTTGTTGTTTTCAGTTTTTGAGACTTGTATTTCCTTGTCATGAAATGCATCAATGTCCTAGGAGTAAGAAACAGCGTATAAGCAGGGTCTCTCCTGGCTCGCATGATAGCACGTTATGAAAAGGCGCCCCTGGCTTGCACCAGGACAAAGGCTTCGACGAGTGGATTTCAGGCCCCACTTGCTTCTCAGCCAGACACCTTTGTGGAAGGCACACCTGGAAATTGTGGCTTTGCTGAAATGCCTGGTACACAGTAGTCATTAAATCAAAGTAGCAATTATACCTGTAGTTATCATTAATACAGTATTATTGTTGTTATGGGTGGTGCCCACCTGGCACTACATGCAGGCAGATCCTTTGATTAATATTCCGCTACAGTAAGAAATTTTCTGTTTTAAAGATTCAAGTCATAGGCACACAGGAGCACAGTCTGCCTTGAAGAAGAAAAATGAAAGGGTGTAGTAAATGATGCTATTAGAAGTATACTTTCTTCATTACTGAAGTAATATGATCCTGCTTTAAGGGCTCCAAGCTCCCTCAGATGCTGAAATTTAAAAGACAAGACCTAGAACAGAGCCCTGGAGTAAAAGGGAAGATTGTAGAAAGCCATATAAATGGATTGGATCTCTTGTTAGTGGTCTCTATTCTCTTGGTAGGGCCAGGGAAGCCAGCTTATTATCAATAAAAAAGAATAAACACTTTATAGGAAGCAATTTTTGCTGTCACCAAACGTTTTATATACCTGTCAATAATTGTAGCAGTTAAATATGACGTATTGATGAATACAGTGGGACCAAAGGATACTTTTTTCTGATTAGGGTGAAAAGACTTTATGTTCTTTCTTTTATGGATGAAAGTAATCCAACTCACAAACTTCAGCTGTCTATAATCCTCTATGGGAAGGCAATAAAAGAGAAGGGAAATTCTGAAAGGAGCCTTTTTAACCAAGAGCTCAACCCCATGGAGCCTATCCTTACTGAACTGAATTGGTTTCCTAGGCTGTCTGGAGGGTCCCTTGAGGGTCTGACCCGTGGTGGCATCTGTGTGGGGACTTTGGCCAGGAGGCCCTGTACTCCTGGGCACCTATCTATTACCGTCTCAGGTCCGGGTTGACCAGATGCGGCAGTTAGGATGTCTCTGGCTGAGCAGGCAGAGAGAACTACTTGAAAGATAGAGAGAGGCACTTCTGGAGTCGAGTTCACATGAATATGTGGTTCATGGTTCATGAAAATGAACGCATCCCCACGTCTCCATCTCCTTCCTCCACCTGCTTCATGAAGTTCTGTCCATCTTTCCTGCACAGATCCCTGGATCTCTCCGTTTCTCTCCGTCTCTGCCATCACCCTAGTCCAACGACCTCCACCTGCCCCCTACTAGTGCTGAAGTAGCCAGTCAGGGAGGACCTGGAAACCACTGGGACCCTGGCGGGTCTGCAGGGGCCCCCTGGGGTGGGCTAGGGGATCAGAGTGAGGTCCAGGTCAAGCCCCTTCCCCTTCACAAGGCCCTTGTGCTCTCAGCTGCTCTTCATCAGCTGGATTCTAGCTCACTCTTTGACTTCAGGCTGAACACTGTTTTCCTTGGGGGCGTTTTCCTGACCCCCTTGAACCTGCCATGGCAAATGGCTTTGTTGACATCATCTCTTGCCCTCCTTTCCTAGGATCCTGAGGGAAAACAGATGCTTGTCGATGCATAGGGCAAGTGGGAATGAGAGTTCTGGCTTAAAGAGTGACTGCTTGAGAAACACTGCAGAGTGTTATTCTCCCGATTGATGATCCACTTAACAGAAAAATGTAAGAACTTAAAGAAATCTGTGAGTTAATTTGGGTGGAGCTAGCAACTTAACCAAAAAGTGGCGTGGGAGCAATTCAGACCATGTTGGGATGTTCCTGGGGTATGGGTGTAAAAGGCACTGACTGGGGCCTTGGTCCATATCAGAGTCTGGAGGCAAAGGGTACAGGAGGCTTTTGAGGGTCTGATGCAGAAGGCAGGGTTATGAATTGTGTGGAAACAAGTGTCATTGGGGTAGGTGGTATAGTGAATAGTTTGGTATCTGATATTGTGATGATTGATTTTATGTGTCAACTTGGCTATGCCACAGTACCCAGATATTTGGTCAAACACTATTTTAGATGTTTCTATGAAGGTATTTTTTGGATGGGTTTAACATTTAAATCAGTACATAGTTGACTCTTGAACAACATTGGCTTAATCTTCTTAGGTCTGGGGAATTCCCTGCAAGTCCAGTGGTGAAGACTCCGTGCTTCCACTGAAGAAGGTACAAGTTTGATCCCTAATTGGAGAATTAAGATCCTGCTTGGCTAACCAAGAAGCGAGCAGACAAAACAAAAAACTGCACAGGTCCCCTTAGAAGTAGACTTTTTTAGTAAATACATGCTAAAATACTGCACAACCCAAGGTTGATTGAATTTATAGACGTCAAACTTCAGATATGCAGAAACAGTGGGTACAAAAAGCGGACTATATATAGTCATATGTGGATTTGTGGATTTTTTGATTCCTTGGGGTTTGGCCAAACTTTTATTGGCTTCTGTTCTGTTTCTCTGGAGAAACCTGATTAATACAGGTAGCATGACACAAGCTTCGTTATATGGATTCTACTTTATTATATCTAGTTCATAGTGAGATGAATAACATCACAGGAATAACTAGCGACAAAAGCTCACTTTAAGGCGACACAAAACCAAGGATGGGAGGACTCTGTAAGAAATCTTATCATTGGTGTCTTTCCATTCAAGTCAAACAAAATTAAAAGCAATTCCTTTCAACTGGTGCCGGAACTCTCCAACCTCTATTTGGCCAGTCTCCTCTGTCCATGGAATTCTCCTGGCAAGAATACTGGAGTGGGTAACCATTTCCTTCTCCAATTATGCACCAGGCATGGTTCTAAATGCTTTCCACGTATTCATATTATCTCAGTTAATCCTCATGACATCCCTAAGGGCTATGTATTATTGTTACCTTCTTTGTACAGGTGGGGAAACTGAGGAAACAAGAGGTTAAGCAGGTTTCCCAAAGTGCCTGTCTGGGCAGTGGCAGAGCTTGGGCTTGAATCTTAGCAGTCTGACCATGGAGTCCAGCTTGCCTTAAAGCCTGATGGCTTTTGCATTAGGTAAGAGGACCACAGATGGGCAGATGAGTAGGAGGGATGGGGAAACTGGGACATCTCATGAGGAATTCAAGTATATCTTCTTAGCCATGTAAAAACTGGGAGCTTCATGTTTAAGATTGGTGATAATAAAAGTAGATGGCATTTAGTTATGTCTAGTGCATACCGGGAAGCCATTTACGCATGGCTGTTGCTGTTGTTTAGTTGCTAAGTTGTGTGACTCTTTTGTGACTCCATGGACTGTAGTCTGCCAGCTCTGTTCATGGGATTTCCCAGGCAAGAATACTGGAGTGGGATGCCATTTCCTCCTCTAGGATATCTTCCCCACCCAGGGATCAAACCAGTGTCTTCTACATTGGCAGAAAAATGCTTTACTCTTGAGCTGCCAGGGAAGCCCCTTTATATGTGGTTTGCTGATGTTCAGTTGCTCAATCATGCCTGACTCCTTAGGACCCCATGGACGGTAATCCACCAGGCTCCTCTGTCCATGGGGTTCTCCAGGCAAGAATACTGGAGTGGGCTGCCATTTCCTTATACATGGTATGTTTATCTAGTTCTCAAGAGAATTTTGTGGGGTGGGTACTGTTATTTTCCGCCCTGGAAAGAAGAGGAAAATGAGTGGCAAAAAGGACAAGCGATTTGCCCAAAGTCACACTCAGAGAAGAAACCGCAGTTTCAGGAGCAAATTGATGCTTCCTATCTCATCTCAGAGGACAGTGTGTGAGATGTGAGAGGATTTATTTATTATTATTATTGGGAAGTCTTTGGGAATCTCACAACTTTGTCTAATTTTTCTAATCTGAAGGCTATCTTTCGAAGCAGAGGAGCTGGTGCCTGCCTCTCAAATGTGTGAACCACGAAAAGTTGCAAAGGACCTCTGATAAGGAACAGCTCTGTCATGGGCTGGCCCTGCTGCTCAGAATCCCTGTGTTTGCATCATTCTCTTGAGTGAAGGGCTTGTTTTCAGAAGCCTCCAGTCAGAATACTTTTTGAGAGGAATAAGCATCAAGCCCTTGGCCCCTACTGAACACATTAGAGCAGACTAGAATATCAGACCAAGTAGCCTGAGGAGAGGGCACCCACCACCAACATGTTTTAAGGATGCCAGGGACTTGGTTTGAAAGCTTAGAGCTCTCCACTCACCCTTGTAGCTCTCATCCTTAGTCCCATTTCCTCAAGAAAAGTCAAACAAGCAAAACAATAGCAATAATGAAAACTAGGTTAGAATATTATAGCATAGCCTGACTAAGCATACAGTGACCTGTCCCTGGCTCTCCGGGTATCTAGTGCCTGGCTGTGAGCACACGTGGACCTTTCTCATGCCTGCCCACCACCTGCTAAGGCAGGGTACCCGTGCCTACGGCAATGTGTCTATATCAATTCCCTTTTCCTCCCCATATAGAATTGGCAGGGGGAGGGGCAAACCTTCAAGATGGGTTAGCAAGTGAGAGAAGTAACACTGGGTAGCGTATGAGATCAGGGTGTGTGCCAGGGAGATGTGCCTGGCCACTTCCCCGAGTAGAGCTTGGAGGATGAGGGGGTGAGATGTTAGAAGGTGTTAAGGTGAGGTGTGCCGGCTGCTCCAGAGCCCTCCCTGTCCTGGTCTTTGTGCCATGCACACATTCTCATATAAATGAATATATAGTTGCCTTGGCACCATCTTGGGTGATATTCCCTTGTGCCATGCGTAACCTAAATACCCATAGATGATTGCCTTTCCCTCTCAGAAGTAGAACCTGGAAATTCATAAGAGCTGCATAATATGTGAGGACAGAGGTTAATTAATGTGCCTCCTTTTAAAATATACATACATATATATGCAACATTGATGTGTATTTTAAAGAGTAATAGAATGGAATCCATAAACCCACCACCCATTTCAGGAACTAGAAAATTACTAATAGTTTGAACCTTCTTTTGAGGGTCTTCCCATCCCATCCTTGGCCTGCCCCTCCCCACAGCTGGTTCCAGTTGATGACCATTTTGATGGTTGTTGCCAACAGTTTCATTCTGAATGCCAGCTAAAGTTAGAGGTAACCACACTCCTGAATTTTTTGTGTATCTTTCCCCTATCTTAAAAAGTGGTTTTAATACAAATCTATGAATGCTTAGACAATAATTGGGTTCCCAGGTGGCTCCGTGGTAAAGAATCTGCCTGCTATGCAGGAGAGGTAGGTTCAACCCTTAGGTTGGGAAGATCCACTGGAGAAGGAAATGGCAGCCCACTCCAGTATTCTTGTGTGGGAAATCCCATGGACAGAGGAGCCTGGCAGGCTACAGTCTATAGGGCCACGAAAGAGTCAGATATGACTTAGTAACTAAACAACAACAACAAAGACTAATAGAATTGTTTAGTTTTGCTTGTTTTTGAACTTCTTATTCAGTATGACAGCTTTTATATAGTCTTCTAAGGCTTATCTTTTCCCCTCCAGTTTATATTTTTATAGTTCATCTTGTGTGTAGCTGTGCTTTGACTTCTGTATAATATTTCATTGTGATTTTTTTTAACCTTGATTTACTTATTCATTTTGTTTCAATCTATATCAGTTTATATCTATATCAACCTGTGCTGCTAAGAACATTCTTAGATATTCCTCTTTGTATACATATGTAAGAATTTCTCTAGGGCATTTATTTAGAATTGAATTTCTGGACTGTAGCATATGCAAATGTTTAACTTAAAGCCTATATTTATCAAGTACCACTAGCTGCTGTCACAGAAAACAAAATGTCAGAGACTTAGCACAATAGAAGGACTCTTATTCATGTAAAGTATATTTGCAGATGAGATGGGGGTGGGGTGAGGAGGTGTGCTTCATTCCACCAAGTCATTCAGGAATTCAGGATGACAGAATCCTCCCATTTTGAAAATGAGGCCTCCAAAGTCATCCTGGGAATGTACAAATAGCTAACATATGGGAAAGTGAGAGTCTGGCCAGTCCCAAAAGAAGTTTTATTGGCAAGTCAGAGAAGTGGCATTGATCATTTCTGCTTACATTCCGTTGGCCAGAACACAGTCACATGGCCACACCTAAGTGCAATGAGGCTGGGAAATATAGTCTTTCTGTGTATCCAGGAGAAAAATGAAGTAGATTTGGTGAGCAGCTAGTGAAAACCAATGCAAAATTGCTTTCCAAAGTGACCATTCTAATTTACACTTTCATTTACCAGGATATGGCCTTTCCTGGTGGCTCAGATGGTAAAGAATCTGCCTGCAATGCAGGAGACCCGGGTTTGATCCCTGGGTTGGGAAGATCCCCTGGAGGAGGGAATGGCCACCCACTTCAGTATTCTTGTCTGGAGAAGTCCATGGACAGAGGAGCCTGGCAGGCTACAGTCCATGGGGTTGAAAAGAGTCAGACATGACGGAGCGACTGACACTTTCACTTTACCAGGATATAATGATTTGTTGATCTAAATGTTTTTCGTGAGTGTTCAGTAGCTCAGTCACATCTGACTCATTATGACTTCATGGACTGTAGACTGCCAGGCTCCTCTGTCCATGGAATTATCCTCTTAAGTTTTGCCATTCTAGGTGAAAATTGTTACCTTATTCTTGTCTTCATTTTAATTTCCCTGATCACTATTGAGGTTGAGCAGTTTTTCTTATATTTATGAACCATGTATTTCCTCTACTGTGAAATACTTGTTTATGTATTTTGCTCAATTTTCTCTTGACTTAGTGTAAAAATATTCTTTATATATTCTGGATACCATAACGTTGTAGGTTTGTAGGTTGCAAATATCTTTTATCAATTTTGACTTGATTTTACCTTTTAAAGTTTCACTTGATGAAAATAATTCTTAATTACAATGTAATATAATTTACTAACATTTCTTTAATGCTTGGTGTGTTTAGTGTTCTGTTTAAGAAATGCTTTCCTACTTTTAATGTTAGATATTCTTCTGTATTTTCTTTGATATTCTATCTTCATTTGGTAAATAGACTCTCATCATGCCCCTACCCTAGCTTGTTATTTGGAAAACTTTAAAGTTGTAAGACTAGTGCAGCAAACACTCATTTATCCTTTAAATGGGCTCATCAACTGTTAATGTTTTTCCATATTCATTTTCTCTCTATATATATTTGTCCTTATATACTCAGAAAGAAAGAATACCACTTAAGTGATACTCCTGCCAATACAGTCATAACGTGAGTAAATCATGTGGAAATATCAGACAAATCCAAATTGAGGGAAATCTATAAGACAACTAGGCTCTACTCTTCATAAAAGTCTATGTCATGAAAGAAAAAAAAAAGCCAGACTGAGAAAATGTTCTAGATAGAAGGAGACTTAAGAGGTATACAGTCAGAGGAGGAGCCAAGATGGCGGAGGAGTAGGACGGGGAGAACACTTTCTCCCCAACAAATTCATCAAAAGAGCATTTAAACATGGAGTAAATTCCACAAAACAACTTCTGAATGCCGGCAGAGGACATCAGGCACCCAGAAAAGCAACCCAACTCTTTGAAAGGAGGTAGGAAAAAATATAAAAGACAAAAAAAGAGACAAAAGAGGGAGGGACGGAGTTCCGTCCCGTGAAGGGAGTCTTAAAAAGAGAGAAGTTTCCAAACACCAGGAAACCTTCTCACTGCTGAATCTGTGCCAAGCTTTGGAAGCACAGAGGGTAACATAACAGGGAGAAAAAATAAATAAACAATTAAAACTCGCAGATTGCGAGCCCTACGGTAACTCCCCCAGCGGAGAAGCAGCGCAGACGCCTGCACACGCCATTAGCAAGCGGGGGCTGGGCAGGGAGGTGAAGCGCGGGCTGCATCGCTTAGAGTAAGAATCTGGCCTGAATACCCTGAGCGCTATCTGAGCAAAATAATTTGGGCTAGCAAACCAGACTGCGGGATATCTACCACGCGAAAAGCCAGCCCCAACCTAAGACACCGCCAGGCCCGGGCACAGAATAAAGGACTGAACAGAGATAGCCGGTGGCAGACCATCCCCCTCCGGTGATAGGCAGCCAGAGCCGGAAGGGGACAATTGCAGCCCCAGAGAGACATTATCTATAAAACTGTAAGCAGGCTTCTTTGCTAACTAAAACTTCTTGGGGGTCTGGATGGTCAACATTGCCTGAGAAGGTGCGCCGGTTTTACACCCAGATAACCGAGTGGCGGGGAGGCAATAAGTCGCAGCATTGGCGCTCACCAAACGCCTCATCACCTGAGCTGCTCGGATCTGGGAAGAGCACAAAATGCAGGCCCAACTGAGTCTGCGCCTCTGAGGACTACCCGAGTGCCTGAACCTGAGCAGCTTGGACCTGGGAGGTGCATGCAGCCCAGGGCCGGCCTTGGATTGTTCCTGGCGGAACAACCTAGAGCCCGAGCAGTGTGGGCAGGGAGGCTACACGTGCCGTGAGCTGGGGCAGACCCAGTGTGGCTGAGGCACTGCAAGCGCACGCCAGTGTTATTTGCCTGCAGCATCCCTCCCTCCCTCCCCACAGCGCGACTGAACAAGTGAGCCTAAAAAAAATTTTAAAAAAGTGTCCTCCACCTTCCCCTTTGTGTCAGGGTGGAAACCAGACACTGAAGAGACCAGCAAACAGAAGAAGCTATAACAGAGGGAAACGCCTTGGAAGCTACAGGCAATAGATTAAAACCCCGTGGTTACTACGGACTACATAGGAAGGGGCCTATAGATCTTGAGAAATATAAGTCAGACCAAGGAACTAGCCAAAAATGAACTGAACCCACAATACTCACAACAAAACCAGAGAAAGTCCTAGATATATTTTTACTATTTTTACGATCATTCTTTCTTTTCTTTTTTTTTAAATTTTTTTAAAAAAAATTTAAGTCCTCTATTGTTCCTTCAATTTTCACTTTTATAACCTATTACTTTGCAAAAAAAAAAAACCCTATTTTTTTCTTCTTCAACAAACTTCATATATATATATTTTATAATTTTTTGACCTTGGTTTTTTTTTTGTTTGTTTGTTTTCTTCTTTTCTTTAACATTGTATTTTTGAAATTCCAAACTCCAGATTTTTAATTTTAGCTTTTTGGTATATGTTAATCAATTTTGTACCTATAGTTTTTTTTATAATTTCTGTGACTTTTTTTTTTTCTTTCCTCTGTTTCTTTCTCTTCTTCTTTTATATAACATTGTATACCTGAAATTCCAAACTCTACTCTAGATTTTTAATTTATGCTTTTTGGTATTTGATATCAATTTTGTACCTGTATTTTCTTTATAATTTTTGTGACATTGTTTGTTTTTGTTTGTTTGTTTTCTCTCTTTATTTTTCTTCTTCCTTTTTTTTTAACATTGTATTTTTGAAATTCCAAACTCTACTCTAGATTTTTAATTTTTGCTTTTTGGTATTAGTTATCAATTTTGTACCTGTATTTTCTTTATAATTTTCGCGACCTTGTTTGTTTTTCTTTGTTCGTTTTTTCTCTCTTTCTTTTCCTTATTCTTTTCATTAACATCGTATTTTTGAAATTCCAAACTCTACTCTAGATTTTTAATTTTTGCTTTTATGTATTTGTTACCAATTTTGTACCTTTAAGAACCCAATATTCAGGACCCATTTTTCACTAGGGAGCGAGATTACTGGCTTGACTGCTCTCTCTCCCTTTGGACTCTCCTTTTTCTCCACCAGGTCGCCTGTGTCTCCTCCCTAACCCCTCTCTACTCGACCCAACTCTGTGAATTTCTGTGTGTTCCAGATGGTGGAGAACACTTAGGGAACTGATTACTGGCTGGATCTGTCTCCCCCCTTTTCATTCCCCCCTTTTATCCTTCTGGCCACCTCTGTCTCCTTCCTCCTCCTTCTCTTCTCTGTATAACTCCGTGAACATCTCTGAGCAGTCCGGTTGTGGAGTGCACATAAGGAAGTGACTACTGGCTAGCCCACTCTCTCCACTATTGATTCCACCTCATCTCATTTGGGTCACCTCTAACTCCCTCCTCCCTCTTCTCTTCTCCATGTAACGCTGTGAACCTCTCTGAGTGACCCTCACAGTAGAGAAACTTTTCACCTTTAACGTAGATGTTTTATCAATGGTGCTGTATAGAAGGAGAAGTTCTGAAACTATTGTAAAAATAAGACCGATAACTGGAAGCAGGAGGCTTAAGTCCAAACCCTGACTCCAGGGAACTCCTGACTCCAAGGAACATTAATTGACAGGAGCTCATCAAATGCCTCCATACTGACACTAAAACCAAGCACCACACAAGGGCCAACAAGTTCCAGGGCAAGACACACCAAGCAAATTCTCCAGCAACAAAGGAACACAGCCCTGAGCTTCAAGATACAGGCTGCCCAAAGTCACCCCAAAACCATAGACTTCTCATAACTCATTACTGGACATTTCATTGCACTCCAGAGAGAAGAAATACAGCTCCACCCACCAAACACCGACACAAGCTTCCCTAACCAGGAAACCTTGACAAGCCACCTATACAAACCCACACACAGCGAGGAAACGCCACAATGAAGAGAACTCCACAAACTGCCAGAATACAGAAAGGACACCCCAAACTCAGCAATTTAAATAAGATGAAGAGACAGAGGAATACCCAGCAGATAAAGGAACAGGATAAATGCCCACCAAACCAAACAAAAGAGGAAGAGATAGGGAATCTACCTGATAAAGAATTCCGAATAATGATAGTGAAATTGATCCAAAATCTTGAAATTAAAATGGAATCACAGATAAATAGCCTGGAGACAAGGATTGAGAAAATGCAAGAAAGGTTTAACAAGGACCTAGAAGAAATAAAAAAGAGTCTATATAATGAATAATGCAATAAATGAAATTAAAAACACTCTGGAGGCAACAAATAGTAGAATAACAGAGACAGAAGACAGGATTAGTGAATTAGAAGATAGAATGGTAGAAATAAATGAATCAGAGAGGATAAAAGAAAAATGAATTAAAAGAAATGAGGACAATCTCAGAGACCTCCAAGACAATATTAAACGCTACAACATTCGAATCATAGGGGTCCCAGAAGAAGACAAAAAGAAAGACCATGAGAAAATACTTGAGGAAATAATAGTTGAAAACTTCCCTAAAATGGGGAAGGAAATAGTCACCCAAGTCCAAGAAACCCAGAGAGTCCCAAACAGGATAAACCCAAGGCGAAACACCCCAAGACACATATTAATCAAATTAACAAAGATCAAACACAAAGAACAAATATTAAAAGCAGCAAGGGAAAAACAACAAATAACACACAAGGGAATTCCCATAAGGATAACAGCTGATCTTTCAATAGAAACTCTTCAAGCCAGGAGGGAATGGCAAGACATACTTAAAATGATGAAATAAAATAACCTACAGCCCAGATTATTGTACCCAGCAAGGATCTCATTCAAGTATGAAGGAGAAATCAAAAGCTTTTCAGACAAGCAAAAGCTGAGAGAATTCTGCACCACCAAACCAGCTCTCCAACAAATACTAAAGGATATTCTCTAGACAGGAAACACAAAAACGGGATATAAATTCGAACCCAAAACAATAAAGTAAATGGCAACGGGATCATACTTATCAGTAATTACCTTAAACGTAAATGGGTTGAATGCCCCAACCAAAAGACAAAGACTGGCTGAATGGATACAAAAACAAGACCCCTACATATGTTGTCTACAAGAGACCCACCTCAAAACAGGGGACACATACAGACTGAAAGTGAAGGGCTGGAAAAAGATTTTCCATGCAAATAGGGACCAAAAGAAAGCAGGAGTAGCAATACTTATATCAGATAAAATAGACTTTAAAACAAAGGCTGTGAAAAGAGACAAAGCTTGTCACTACATAATGATCAAAGGATCAATCCAAGAAGAAGATATAACAATTATAAATATATATTCACCCAACACGGGAGCACTGCAGTATGTAAGACAAATGCTAACAAGTATGAAAGGAGAAATTAACAGTAACACAATAATAGTGGGAGACTTTAATACCCCACTCACACCTATGGATAGATCAACTAAATAGAAAATTAACAAGGAAACACAAACTTTAAATGATACAATAGACCAGTTAGACCTAATTGATATCTGTAGGACATTTCATCCCCAAACAATGAATTTCACCTTTTTTCTCAAGCGCACATGGAACCTTCTCCAGGATAGATCACATCCTGGGCCATAAAGCTAGCCTTGGTAAATTCAAAAAAATAGAAATCATTCCAAGCATCTTTTCTGACCACAATGCAGTAAGATTAGATCTCAATTACAGGAGAAAAACTATTAAAAATTCCAACATATGGAGGCTGAACAACACGCTGCTGAATAACCAACAAATCACAGAAGAAATCAAAAAAGAAATAGCATTGAAACATGTATAATATCATGTATGAAACGAGTATACAATATTGTAAAGTTTAAAAATAAAATTAAGAAACAAAGAAAACATAGGAAACCAAGGGAAAAAAAATCAAAAAAGAAATCAAAATTTGCATATAAATGAATGAAAATGAAAACACAACAACCCAAAACCTGTGGGATACGGTAAAAGCAGTCCTAAGGGGAAAGTTCATAGCAATACAGGCACACCTCAAGAAACAAGAAAAAAGTCAAATAAATAACCTAACTCTACACCTAAAGCAACTAGAAAAGGAAGAAATGAACCCCAGGGTTAGTAGAAGGAAAGAAATCTTAAAAATTAGAGCAGAAATAAATGCAAAAGAAACAAAAGAGACCATAGCAAAAATCAACAAAACCAAAAGCTGGTTCTTTGAAAGGATAAATAAAATTGACAAACCATTAGCCAGACTCATCAAGAAACAAAGGAGAAAAATCAAATCAATAAAATTAGAAATGAAAATGGAGAGATCACAACAGACAACACAGAAATACAAAGGATCATAAGAGACTACTATCAACAATTATATGCCAATAAAATGGACAACGGGGAAGAAATGGACAAATTCTTAGAAAAGTACAACTTTCCCAAACTGGACCAGGAAGAAATAGAAAATCTTAACAGACCCATCACAAGCACGGAAATTGAAACTGTAATCAAAAATCTTCCAGCAAACAAAAGCCCAGGACCAGATGGCTTCACAGCTGAATTCTACCAAAAATTTAGAGAAGAGCTAACACCTATCCTGCTCAAACTCTTCCAGAAAATTGCAGAGGAAGGTAAACTTCCAAACTCATTCTATGAGGCCACCATCATCCTAATACCAAAACCTGACAAAGATCCCACAAAAAAAGAAAACTACAGGCCAATATCACTGATGAACATAGATGCAAAAATCCTTAACAAAATTCTAGCAATCAGAATCCAACAACACATTAAAAAGATCATACACCATGACCAAGTGGGCTTTATCCCAGGGATGCAAGGATTCTTCAATATCCGCAAATCAATCAATGTAATACACCACATTAACAAAATGAAAAATAAAAACCATATGATTATCTCAATAGATGCAGAGAAAGCCTTTGACAAAATTCAACATCCATTTATGATAAAAACTCTCCAGAAAGCAGGAATAGAAGGAACATACCTCAACATAATAAAAGCTATATATGACAAACCCACAGCAAACATTATCCTCAATGGTGAAAAATTGAAAGCATTTCCTCTAAAGACAGGAACAAGACAAGGGTGCCCACTTTCACCATTACTATTCAACATAGTTTTGGAAGTTTTGGCCACAGCAATCAGAGCAGAAAAAGAAATAAAAGGAATCCAGATTGGAAAAGAAGAAGTAAAACTCTCACTGTTTGCAGATGACATGATCCTCTACATAGAAAACCCTAAAGACTCCACCAGAAAATTACTAGAACTAATCAATGACTATAGTAAAGTTGCAGGATATAAAATCAACACACAGAAATCCCTTGCATTCCTATACACTAATAATGAGAAAACTGAAAGAGAAATTAAGGAAACAATTCCATTCACCATTGCAATGGAAAGAATAAAATACTTAGGAATATATGTACCTAAAGAAACTAAAGACCTATACATAGAAAACTATAAAACACTGGTGGAAGAAATCAAAGAGGACACTAATAGATGGAGAAATATACCATGTTCATGGATTGGAAGAATCAATATAGTGAAAATGAGTATACTACCCAAAGCAATTTATAGATTCAATGCAATCCCTATCAAGCTACCAACAGTATTCTTCACAGAGCTAGAACAAATAATTTCACAATTTGTATGGAAATACAAAAAACCTCGAATAGCCAAAGCAATCTTGAGAAAGAAGAATGGAACTGGAGGAATCAACCTACCTGACTTCAGGCTCCACTACAAAGCCACAGTCATCAAGACAGTATGGTACTGGCACAAAGACAGAAATATAGATCAATGGAACAAAATAGAAAGCCCAGAGATAAATCCACGCACATATGGACACCTTATCTTTGACAAAGGAGACAAGAATATACAATGGATTAAAGACAATCTCTTTAACAAGTGGTGCTGGGAAATCTGGTCAACCACTTGTAAAAGAATGAAACTAGAACACTTTCTAACACCATACACAAAAATAAACTCAAAATGGATTAAAGATCTAAACGTAAGACCAGAAACTATAAAACTCCTAGAGGAGAACATAGGCAAAACACTCTCTGACATACATCACAGCAGGATCCTCTATGACCCACCTCCCAGAATATTGGAAATAAAAGCAAAAATAAACAAATGAGACCTAATTAACCTTAAAAGCTTCTGCACATCAAAGGAAACTATTAGCAAGGTGAAAAGACAGCCTTCAGAATGGGAGAAAATAATAGCAACTGACTGACAACTAATCTCAAAAATATATAAGCAACTCCTATAGCTCAACTCCAGAAAAATAAATGACCCAATCAAAAAGTGGGCCAAAGAACTAAATAGACATTTCTCCAAAGAAGACATACAGATGGCTAACAAACACATGAAAAGATGCTCAACATCACTCATTATCAGAGAAATGCAAATCAAAACCACAATGAGGTACCATCTCACACCAGTCAGAATGGCTGCGATCCAAAAGTCTACAAATAATAAATGCTGGAGAGGGTGTGGAGAAAAGGGAACCCTCTTACACTGTTGGTGGGAATGAAAACTAGTACAGCCACTATGGAGAACAGTGTAGAGATTCCTTAAAAAACTGGAAATAGAACTGCCTTATGATCCAGCAATCCCACTGCTGGGCATACACACTGAGGAAACCAGAAGGGAAAGAGACATGTGTACCCCAATGTTCATCGCAGCACTGTTTATAATAGCCAGGACATGGAAGCAACCTAGATGTCCATCAGCAGATGAATGGATAAGAAAGCAATGGTACATATACACAATGGAGTATTACTCAGCCATTAAAAAGAATACATTTGAATCAGTTCTAATGAGGTGGATGAAACTGGAGCCTATTATACAGAGTGAAGTAAGCCAGAAAGAAAAACACCAATACAGTATACTAACGCATATATATGTAATTTAGAAAGATGGTAACAATAGCCCTGTGTAGGAGACAGCAAAAGAGACACTGATGTATAGAACAGTCTTATGGACTCTGTGGGAGAGGGAGAGGGTGGGAAGATTTGGGAGAATGGCATTGAAACATGTATACTATCATGTATGAAACGAGTTGCCAGTCCAGGTTCGATGCACGATACTGGATGCTTGGGGCTAGTGCACTGGGACGACCCAGAGGGAGGGTATGGGGAGGGAGGAGGGAGGAGGGTTCAGGATGGGGAACACATGTATATACCTGTGGCGGATTCATTTTGATATTTGGCAAAGCTAATACAATTATGTAAAGTTTAAAAATAAAATAAAATTAAAAAAAAGAGGTATACAGTCTAATAAAATATATACACATATATATTATGTGTATAAATAATAAAATATACACATTAATAAAAATATACACATTTTTCTTACTATTTGCTAAACCATTTGAGAGTGAATTGCAGACTTTACTCCCCAAATAATTTCATATGTATCTCTAAGAAGAAAGCAGTCTCTCATAAAACCGTCAAATTCTTAAAATTTAACATTGATCCAATAGTGCAGTCTTACATACAGTCCTCTTAAGTCTCCTTCTATCTAGAACAGTTTCTCAGTCTGGCAATTTTTTTTTTTCCATGACATAGACTTTTCTGAAGACTAGAGCCTAGTTGTCTTATCTCAATTTGGATTTGTCTGATATTTCCACATGATTTAACTCATGTTATGACTGTGGTGGCAGGAGTATTAGGCGCTGTTCTTTGTTTCTGAGTATATCATATCAGGAGGTACATGATGTCAGTTTGTCCTCTTACTGGTGATGTTTTATGTTTGATCACATGGTTAAGGTGGTTACCTTTATAATTAATAAGTAATTTGTAGAGTGAGAACAAGCCAGTTTTAAACAAAAAAACACTTTAATAGTTGGATAGTATTGACCAAACCTTTAGAAACCCAAGCCCAAATTGCTGCTGTTGGTAAGAAGTTGCAGAAAGAAAAGCCTTCTTCTCTCTTCACAACTTAAAAAATGAAAATACTTTTCCTTTTCAAAATTGGAGAAATAAAAATCTTTTCCCTTTTTATAATTTGGAGGAGAAGAAATACAGAAAGGACAGTGAGTAAATACAGGTAAAAATGTGGTAACTAAATATTTCTGATTTCTGTGCTCACCCAGAGTAACCAACATATCATATACATACATACATACATACATATACATATACATATATACATATATATATATATATATATATATAATGTGATGGGTGCAGAAAGCGGTATATGCTCTTAGCCAGGTCATTTCAATAACAACAGGAGAGCACTGAATTGTGTCTTTGAGGCTGAAGAGCTTCCGCAGTCTCTCTGGCTTCCATACTGATTAGAAGTGCTTGAGATACATCATAACAGTGTCAGTATGGTGTTTACGAGGAAATTGTCGCTGTCTCTTGCTTGTAGAAGGTGACATAATGGAATTTCCTTCCTTTGTCCCGGTGACAGGATGATGAGCACTGTCTGGGCTCCAGTTAGGCCTGTTTTGCCATTCATGTATCTGGGCTCAGCTGACAAGCCCGGGGAGATGAGGGAGGTATGTCGGTCACTGGGACAGTGGAGTCCGGTGGGGTGGGCCCGCACTCCTGCCTGAAAAAGCGTTTAGAAATAACTGAATGAAAGCGAGGGTGGGGCATGAGCACAAAAGATGGGGGCAGGGAGCAGCTGCAGGCTCACTGTTCTGTGAGGTTCTGCAACTCAGGACGCAGAAGGTTACGGGATGGTACCCGGGGTGCCTTTATCAGCGTAGGTGTCCAAGCACAGATTCAAAATAACTTTGCCTATTGTCGCTCCCTCCTCCACTCCTGCAACTCACTAACATAACTTGGTGGTTTAGTTGCTAAGTCGTGTCTGACTCTTGCGATCCTGTGGACTATAGCCTGTCAGGCTCCTCTGGTCCATGGGATTCTCCAGGCAAGAATACTGGAGTGGGTTGCCATTTCCTTCTCCAGGCGATCTTCTCGACTCAGGAATCGAACCCGGGTCTCCTGCATTGCACGCAGATAATTTACCAACTGAGCTACGAGAGAAGCCCTTACCAACTGAGCTACGAGTAAGCCCTGTGTATTAATGACGTGTAGTATTCCAGAAAGGTTTTAGGAAGTCTTGGTGCTATAATTTATTATTAATAGAGTTGGGTGGCATATTTAAGTTGAGACAAATTAAACCATACATGTTTAAGTGGAGGATATATGTGGGGGGCGGGGATTTTTTTTTTTTTTCACTTACATCGTCACTTTTTTTCAAGTAAACTAGACCTTGTCTATCAGTACCCCCAGGGAAAGGGATGGCAAAACAAAGAAACAGAAATAAAATAAGTTAATTGCAATGAGTAGGTCCAGGTTAAGGAAGTTCAAGGGATGACTCTGCAGTTACCACCCTCTGCTTTGTCATTGCAGCAGCCTTAACTGGTACTCCCTCCCAGGACTTAACCTCTCTAGTCCACTTTCTAGCCTGCTGACAGTGAGATTTCAGGCACACAGGTTCAGTTCAGTTCAGTCGCTCAGTCGTGTCCAACTCTTTGGACCCCATGAACTGCAGCACGCCAGGCCTCCCTGTCGATCACCAACTCCTGGAGTTCACTCAAACTCACGTCCATCGAGTCAGTAATGCCATCCAACCATCTCATCCTCGGTCGTCCCCTTCTCCTCCTGCCCCCAATCCCTCCCAGCATCAGAGTCTTTTCCAGTGAATCAACTCTCTGCGTGAGGTGGCCAAAGTACTGGAGTTTCAGCTTTAGCATCATTCCTTCCAAAGAACACCCAGGACTGATCTCCTTTAGAATGGACAGGTTGGATCTCCTTGCAGTCCAAGGGACTCTCAGCAGTCTTCTCCAACACCACTGTTCAAAAGCATCAATTCTTCAGCACTCAGCTTTCTTCACAGTCCAACTCTCACATCCATACATGGCCACTGGAAAAACCATAGCCTTGACTAGATGGACCTTTGTTGGCAAAGTAATGTCTCTGCTTTTGAATATGCTATCTAGGTTGGTCATAACTTTCCTTCCAAGGAGTAAGCGTCTTTTAATTTCATGGCTGCAGTCACCATCTGCAGTGATATTGGAGCCCCAAAAATAAAGTCTGACACTGTTTCCTCATCTATTTCCCATGAAGTGATGGGACCAGATGCCATGATCTTCGTTTTCTGAATGTTGAGCTTTAAGCCAACTTTTTCACTCTCCACTTTCACTTTCCTCAAGAAGCTTTTTAGTTCCTCTTTCACTTTCTGCCATAAGGGTGGTGTCATCTGCATATCTGAGGTTATTGGTATTTCTCCCGGCAATCTTGATTCCAGCTTGTGCTTCTTCCAGCCCAGTGTTTCTCATGATGTACTCTGCACACAGGTTGGGACAGATAATTCCTCAAATGAACATTTCATGGCATACCATTGCCTGTTTAAATGATGATGATAGCACAACACTGGCATTCTTATTACACAGCATTCATTGAGTGTACTATGTGCCAGGCACTCTTTTCAGTGGATGTATTATGTAGTCTGTCCCTCACAACAACACTATGAAGTAGTTACTGGTAGACATTCCTGTTTACGTATGAGAAGCTGAGGCTCAGGGTGTCAAGTAGCTTGCCCAAGGTCACCCAGCTGGGAAGTAACTGAGTGGGGCCCTGATCAGTCTGACTCCAGAGCCTATGCCAATCCCATTTAGTCATGCTGTTCCACCTGGAGATCCAATGTCTCCTGGCATTTGCAGAGGAAAGCTGATGTGTGTGCGTGTGTGTGTGTGTATGTGCATTCGTGTGTGTGTGCGTGCATGCTCAGTTGTGTCCAACTCTTTCCGACCACACGGACTGTAACCCGCCAGGCTCCCCTGTCCATGGATTTCCCAGGAAAGTATACTGAGTGGGTTTCCATTTCCTTCTCCAGGGGCTGTTTCCCACCCAGGGATCGAATCCGTGTCCCTTGCATCTCCTGCATTGGCAGGTGGATTTTCCACCTGGGAAGCCCAAGGACAGCTGATAATAATACTTGTGAAAAGCGCAAGTGTTAGTCTCTCGGTCATGTCTGACAAATTTCAGCCCTATGGACTGTAGCCCACCAGGCTCCTCTGTCCATGGGATTCTCCAGGCAAGAATCCTGGAGTGGGTAGCCATTTCCTCCTTCAGGAGATCTTCCCAACCCCTGAACCCAGATCTCCTGCTTTGTAGGCAGATTCTTTACCATCTGAGCCATCAGGGAAGCCCAACTAATATTTATCAGGCGTTAAATATGTATGAGGCACTGTTTCAACTGCTTTAACTGATTTACACAATTACCTTACAGCAAACTTTCGTAGGAGGTAAATAATATTATGGGCTTCCCTGGTGGCTCAGATGGTAAAGAATTCGCCTGCAATGCAGGAGACCTGGGTTTGACTCCTGGGTTGGAAAGACGCCCTGGAGAAGGGAAATGGCCGTTATTCTCATCTTTGCATTTTGTAGATGGAGGAGTTGAGGCACACAACTATCCCACCACTGCTAAGTGGCGGGCCAGGCTTCAAACCCAGGCAGTCTGGATCTAGAAACTACACTCTGAATTACCTACTGTGCTGCTTTTGGTGCCTGGCTTCAGGTTTCCAAGACCAGGTGTCTACACATGGGTGGGCTTCTTACAAGGGATGTCCATGTTAACAAAAATAAAGGGATATTTGAAAATCCTCAAGCTGGTAGAGCCCTTCAGCTGTCCTCTGGCTCTGTCCCCTGAGTTGCTGCTGCTGCTAAGTCACTTCAGTCGTGTCCGACTCTGTGTGACCTCATAGACGGCAGCCCACTAGGCTCCCCTGTCCCTGGGATTCTCCAGGCAAGAACACTGGAGTGGGTTGCCATGAGTCAAGCTTTTTTCTGAATCCTTGAAGATAAATAGCAGGCTCATGGGTGTTAAGTGTCCCCTGGGGATGGGGATTCTGGACCTTCTCTGGCCTTTCCCCGCTTTCCTCCCCAGCATGTTTCATCACCTCAGGATGCCACCAGCCAGATGCTTTTAAGTCTCTCGGCTGGAAAAATGACCATGAATAAAGAAAATGAAGCTCTCAATGATGGAAGCTCCCGATGGTGCCTGCAGTGGGGTATTTCCTAGCATCTGTCTCCTCCCACACTGAGATCATCTTTTTATTGCCCAAAGATGCTATCCCTGCTTTGTTGCTGGCTACTAACCAGCCACTCAGGTACCTGGAGTCCAGGGCTGCCTCATTATTCAGCGCAGTCGTGTTATACCCCAGACTGCAATACATTATCATTCAAATGAGCCAGCCACAATGGAAGACAAAATATGCACGCTGATTTCTCTCCAATGCCCTTTCTCCAGCACTCCCTAATTGTAGCCGGCAGTTGATTGGGATAGTTGAACATGGAGGCTGACGGGGCAGCCGTGGTGTTCTCGTCTAAGCAAAACACAAACAACACATAAGCTCACTAGCTCTGTTTAGGTAAGCAGGATTTTATTTATAGCTCAGTGGTATAACAATGCTCTGAATGGATGGTCAGTGGTCTATTATAGCATCTCTCCTTTTGGTTCCATATTTTTGGTTGTCTCTCCATTAAAACAAAACTGATGCACTTGTGACCTTGGCTCATCCTCACTTCTTTTTTTTTTTTTTTCTGTCTTTCATCAGGGTGGTTTCATGATGACTTTCTCCTATCTAATGCTCTGTATTTTTCCGAGGATGAGCGAGCTCCCATGCTGCATTCTGTGTGTTCACTCATGCATGTAGCCAGTCATGCATCCATTCATTCAGAGAACAAATATTTACTGAACACCTACCAAGGGCTCAGACATGTGCAGGGTTCTGGTGTTACAAGATAGTCATTGTTCTTACCTTTATCATAGCTTAAAGGCAAATGGCAGAGCTAAATATTCAACAAATAAATGCTCAGCTAAACATACTTTTGCAAATTGTGACAGGTGCCCTACAGAAAAAGATGAATTGTCACAAGAAAAAAAAATGTAACCATGTAAGGTGATGAACATTGACTACATTTCTTGTAATCATTTTATAACATATACTTGTATCAAATCCTTATGTTTTACACTTAAGTGAATACAAGGCTATATATCAATTATATCTCAATAAAACTGGAATAAAGAAAGAAGTTTTAAAAAGAGGATGCTTATATCTTGTGTGTGTGCCAAATCACTTCAGTTGTATCCAACTTTGTGTGACCCTATGGACCATAGCCCACCAGGCTCCTCTGTCCATGGGATCCTCCAGGTGAGGATACTGGAGTGGGTTGCCATGCCCTCCTCTGGGGGAATCTTCCCAACCCAAGGATCAAGCTCTGCATCTCTTATGTCTCTTGCATTGGGAAGCAAGTTCTTTACCACTAGCACCACCTGGGAAGCTATGTATTCTTGTATGGAATCCAAATACATTTAGAGAAACACTGATCTTCAACACTAGTACATGATACATAGGTTAGTTAGTGTTCTCCAAATAATATTTTTCTCAGGTTATGCTCTTCATAGCTTGAAAAAACAAATCAACTTTCAAAGTCGTCTGTGTTTTTCTGAAGGAGAATTTGAATGTTAATTCTTTAACCTCTATGATGGTATTTGTTTACTCTACCCTATTTCTTTGGCTTTGAGTTACTATTGTGTGATGTTGTGTGTCTCTCCAGTACTGGTTAGAACTTGGGGTGGTGTAATATACAACAGGAGGAAAAGATCCATCCTGTACGTATTTGACATTAAAAAAAAAGTTTCCTATGTCCTAGACACTGTTTTATCTTTCTGTCCTCAGCACCTATCACGCAGAGTTTACCACTGATTAGCTCAGATAATTTTTAATATAATGTAGTGCTTCCTAAGTGTCACTAGTGGTAAAGAACCCACCGCTAGTGGAGGAGATATAAGAGATACAGGTTTGATCCCTGGGTTGGAAAGATGCCCCTGGGGAGGATGGCAGCCCACTCCAGTATTCTTGCCTGGAGAATCCCCATGGACAGAGGAGGCTGGCAGGCTACAGTCCACAGGGTTGCACAGCGTCAGACATGACTGAAACAACTTAGCACACATGCATGCACAGAGAATACTATTATTTATTCATTGGGCAAATTCTTATTAAGCATCTGCATCATGGTAGTGCTAGACCCTGGAGACCTACGAATGAAGTAGACCCAGCATCTCCTTTCCTAGAGCTTAAGTTGCCCGGAAATGTATGGAGAAGGAATCATGCAATAACAGTGACAAGGAACATGTTATCATGGACGAGGCAAGGGGATATCATGGGGGCGCCTGGACTCGGCATGGTGGGAGGGAGGGGATTAAGGACAAGTTGTAAAGGAGATGACACCTTAGCTAAATACGGAGTGTGTGTAGGGCAGCAGGGAGGAAGGGGGCATCACATATGGGGGTAAAAGGGAAGATGTGATGCATCTTAAGACTTAAAAATGTATGTGAAGAGAATGGGAAGTTGCAGCAAATGGGGCTGGAGAGGGATGCAGGAGTCAGGAATGACTTTCTGGGCCCTGTTGAAGCATTGGTAGTGGTGAACACTGAAGGGATTTAGTGGCGGAGGGACTGGAGTGGTCAGATCTGCATGTAAGGATGCATCATGGAGACTGGGTTGGGAAGATGCTGCAGGAATCCACACGGAGATGGTGCAGCACGGATGGAAGTGCATGAATCCAGGGACATTTGTGAGATGGAATCCACCAGGCTGAGGTCCTTTTTTGAACAGAAGGGTGGAGGGAGAAGGAAGAGGCCACTGAGGTAGGCAGGAGGGGATGGAGGTACAGATGTTGGCCTTGGACCACACCTTGCCTTTTTCGCTGCTTATGGTAGCACGTGCAGAGCCTGCTGCTTTGCTCTTTTCCATGTAGAATCTTCCTAGTGTGCCACAGCGTGGATGCGCCTTAGTTCATACAACTAGTCTCTTCTTGATGGAAAATTATGTTGGTTCCAGTCCTTTACTATCACAAACTGCTGCCAGAGCCCTGTGGCCTCTTGAGAATTTCTAATAGTGGAATTTCTGGGTCAGAGTGTTGAGGAGACTTTTGCCGAAGTCTCCCAGCCAGTGGGGTACAGAACTGATACTCAGCCCGACTAGAAGGAGTCGTGTCTGTGGCCTGTGATCTCTATGGTGCTGTGCCCTCCCAGGCTGAGTGACTGGGATCGCTGGACCATAGGTTCGTCTCTTGTGGAGGGAGTACTGACCCACTACCGTGGTTGGGAAGTCACCCGAGCGCTTCTTAAACATGCAGATTTCTGAGCCTTCTGAATAAGAATCCCTGGAGGTTGGGCTTGAACATCTGAAATCTTAATTTTGTCCCTAACACTTAGTTCCTGCCCTAGAGTCCTTCCCTGGAACTCCGGGAGTCATCTCTGAGGTCCTCCCCAGTTCTATAGTCTCAGGGTTCAGAACAGTCTACAAACCCTCTGTGTCAGCTCCTGCAGAGAGCTGGGGAGAAGGTGAGAATGGGGGGCTGCACCAAGGCGGGAGCTCTCCATCCTGTGAGACTTTCTTCCCCCTCTCCCTGGTACCCTGTGACACCATGCTGTGGTTCCGTTGCTGAGTCACGTCCGACTCTTTGTGACCCCCGTGAACTGCAGCACACCAGGCTTCCTGGTCCTTCACTATCTCTCTGAGTTTGCTCAAACTCATGTTTGTTGAGTCAGTGATGCCATCCAACTATCTCATTCTCTGTCACCCCCTTCTCCTCTTGCCCTCAATCTTTCCCAGCATCAGTCTTTTCCAATGAATCAGCTCTTTACATCAGGAGGCCAAAGCACTGGAGCTTCAGCTTCAGCATCAGTCCTTCCAATGAATATTCAGGACTGATTTCCATTAGGATTGACTGGTTTGATCTCCTTGCTGTCCAAGGGACTCTCAAGAGTCTTCTCCAGCACCACAATTCAAAAGCATCAATTCTTCAGCCCTCAGCCTCCTTTATGGTCCAACCTTCATATCCGTACATGACGACTGGAAAAACCACAGCTTTGACTATATGGACCTTTGTCATCAAAGTGGTCTCCACTTTTTAATACGATGTCTAGGTTTGTCATAGTGTCACCACGTTGGATAATAAAAATTCAAACGCCCAGTTTCACCCACTCTTACGGATCAAGAGGGAAGAGGATCAAGAGGGGGGCTATGATCCTCTTGGGGGTGAGGTGGTCTTTAGTTTCCTTGGCTCTGAGAAGCTGGCCCAACCTCCCACTGGATGTGAACATGGCTGTGATCTAAGGGCCCCCTCTGGGCAGCCAGACAACAGAATGGAGTTGACTCTGGGGCTCTGCCTGTGCCCAGAGCCTGTTCTTGGGGGCGGTGTGCCCACTGTACACCGGGACGCCCTTCACTAGCTCTGTGCCCACACCATCTGCTGACACATTGCTCATGCAGCTTGGCTTCCACGCCCACGGCAAGAAACCCCTTTACTCTTTCTCAGATTAGGAGAAAAGTGCTTACTGGCAACACAATCCACCAACACTGTTTGCTCATGATTTATGATTAAAAAAAAAATTGGTTAGGTGTAAAAGCAGCTTTGTCCCCAGAGGGCCCTGTGCGGTAGCACTATTAATTTGGAAGCATTAGCCACCTGTTCTTGACACCCCCACCTAGACCTTTGTCATATCTGAGGAAAGAAAAAACAGGGACCATGAGTGAAAAGACCTGGACCCTAGCCCTGCCTCAGTCACTGACTGTGTGGTGCCATGAACTCTCAAATTTCTAGACCTCTGTGTCCTCACCATTAAACTGAGAGATGTGCTTCCTGATGTACTTTTCTGCTCTGGGCATTCTACACATCTCTGATGGGTAATTAAGTCAATACTAATGTTTGTTGAGGCTTCCCTGGTGGGTCAATAGTAAAGAACCTGTCTGCCAAGCAGGAGACATGGGTTTGATCCCTGGGTCAGGAAGATCCCCTGGAGAAGCTACCCCTCCAGTATTGTTGCCTGGGAAATCCCATGGACAGAGGAGCCTGGCATGCTACAGTCCATGGGGTTGTGAAAGAGTCAGAAACGACTGAGTGACTAAAGAACAACAATGATCTTTGGCCTGCCTGTTCTGTTGAAAGAGAACTAGTCACAGATAGCTTGAGAACTCAGAAGGCCTTTATACCTAGAGTCAGAAATACTGTTTTCCATTTGAAACACGTGCAAGTCAACCTTCTTGCCACCCCAGCATGCCAAGCAGAGGGTTGGAGAGATGATGCTTTTCAATGTGCATTTATTTCCATTGCTCTGGAATGAGGCCTTTTACAGGGGACAAGTGCCCCAAAGCCCCAGATATTTAGGGATATACCATTCTGAGAGGGGCTCCATGGAGCACTGTTCTCATTTGGAGTCAACCTCTGTCCTTGGCAGCTGCGGGGTCTGGCTGATGAGGAGACTGAGGGGAGGCCCCTAGAGGGAAGGGGAAGTGCCCAACTGGCCTGGACGTTTGTGTTCTGGAAGCCCTGGAGTGGGCTTTTATAATGGGCTGCCAGGCTCTGTGCCCTCTTAGCTCTTTGACTGGCAGCTGAAGCTGGGAATTCCACACCTGTAGACTCAGCTGGCTCCACACTATGTTGGGACTGATCCTAGGTTTACAGGGAGCAGTTAGAAAGAGCCCTCATCAGTTCAGTGTTGAATGTGGTGTGTGAGTCCACTCTGGCCTTAGTGTCCTGGTTTCCCTTGGCTTGGGTTCTTATATCCAGTAAGGTGCTAGCCTAAGAGGCAACTAACAGAAAATCTTACTGAGACTGTATTAGGGCATGTATAAAGGACACACAGAGGCCTCCCAGATGGCTCAGCAGTACAGAATCCACCTGCCAATGCGACAGATACAGGAGACGTGAGATCGATCCCTGGGTTGCAAAGATCCATTGGGAGGAAACCCACTCCAATATTCTTGCCTGGAAAATCCCATAGACACAGGAGCCTGGCAGTCTACAGTGCAAGGAGTCACAAAAAATCAGACATGACTGAGCACAGTATAACATAGCAAAGGACATGCATTATCTTACATACTTGAAGATCCAGTTCGGATAGATGCCAGGCTTGGCTGTTTCTTAGATGAATGATGTCATCAAGAACCCATATTCTTTGTGCTTCTCCCTTCTGCCATTTTTTTATATTTACTTCATCATCTAGTAAAGAATCCGCCTGCAATGAGCGAGACCTGAGTTTGATCCCTGGGTTGGGAAGATCCTTTGAAGAAGGGAAAGACTACCCACTCCAGTATTCTGGTCTAGAGAATTCCATGGACTATATAGTCCATGGGGTCACAAAGAGTCAGACATGACTGAGCAAATTTCACTTTCACTTTCATCATCTGGTTGGTAGCAGGATGGTTACAACTGTTTCAGTCATCACATTGTGAATGCAATAATATCTGAAAGAAGAAGGACTTTCCTTTCCTAGGGCTTTCTCTTGAGAGGGAGGAAAATTTCCCCCATGTTTCATAAACTCCAGTTCAGTTGCATGTCCAGTGGGATTACTCTATGGACTTCGATTAATCATCTAAGGTGGAAGGGATTTGGAGGAGGCAACCCAGTGTCCACCATGGTTTCTAGGGTTATCTATTTTCTTTCTTGGTAGTGTAATCAATCTGCTTTCTTGCTTGCCCAATCTCTTTCTCTTTAGCTATTTATCAATTACCTCCCTTTTCACCCTCCAGTTCCACTGCAAGCCTCCTCTGAATTTATTGCAGGCAGGCACTCCAAATCTAGACTCGGAATTGCATCTTACTCATCGTCTCTCTTGGCTTGACCCATCTACCTGTTGGACTCTGGTTCCTGTGTTCCCCCTCCCCATTGGAGTGGACATTCGATTGTCCCATGTCCCTGGGTGAGACACACAACAGTGAGGCAGGTCAGAAGAGGGGCACAACCAGGCTCTGGCTGAACCTCAGGGCTGGGTGAAGACTCACAGGTCGTAGTCCCTTTCTGACCACATGGATCACTTATAACCAGAACTGGAAGGCGCCATACTAATCGCTCAACTGCCTGCTCCTGCTGCCTCCTTGCTCTGGGAGTGACCTGGTGCAAGTTTTAGAAGGAAAGGAGGAGACTCTGTGCTCATTAAGCTTTGCTTTGTTGGGAATGGCTTGCAATTGTGGGGGGCGGGGCATGGCAAGGTATCCTTTCTGCCTAGGAAGGAAGGCGGAATTGGAAAGGTAAGACCCCACCGTGTGTGTTGGAAAGCCACTACTCTCCACCTGTAATATATCTGTGGGTTGAGACAACTGAGCCCTGTTACCTTTCTCCCTTCCTCCCCTCCCTCTCCAATCCCTTCCCTCCCTCCTTTTTTTCCCACTTCCTTCCTTCCATTCTGGAGTTATCCTGGCCATGGCTGTTAATACAGTATGGTCAATACACACCTGGAGAGCCAGTCTGCAGGCACGTGCCAACACAGAATGCAGATGAGGTTTGCCAAACAGCTAATCAGGGGGTTCCTCATAAGAGCTAAGATAAGGGGGAGGGGCTGAGGCAGAATGTGCTATTAATTCCCCCAGCAGGCCAGTACCCAGCACTCCCTAGCTTCTCTATATCCTAGTTTATTTTCAAAAACACTTAGACACAGACAAGAGATCAGTTGGTTCACAGCATATCCTCTGTGAGATAGGGAAGGTACTATATCATCCCTATTTCATAGCTGAGGAAACTGAGCTTCAGAAAAGCCAGGCCATTGCCTTGCCGGGCAGAAAGTTAATGATGTATTCTTGGCTAAGTTGACTGCTCAAGGTCACCCCAGGCATTAATGATGGATTTGAAGTCATGAGTGCCAACCATTCCTGCCCACTGTGCTGTATGGTCCTGAGGAGTGGCATAAAATGAAAGTGTCCCAGCGGACTGTGAGCCACGTATGACCTGGGCCTCTGATCAGACTGACTTCTCTCCCAACAGGGCCCGCTGACACTGAGGCAGATGGAACTGAGCTGGGCCCACAAGCAGCATGTGGCCAGCATGCAGCAGAGACCTTCAGTGCCTATTCTGGGAGTCTCTGTCAGTGAGCGACCTTGGGTGGAAAGAACAGTATTCTCCTGTGTGTGTGCATATATGTGTGTGTGCATCCAGAAATGGGATGGGCTGTGGGTATGGACGTGTGCACACACTTGTCTATGTCAGTCTTCCAGATTCCCAGGAAACACTTGGTACATTCTACAAAGCTTTTGGGACCAGCTTCTGTTGCTCTTTTAAGAAATGAAATTGCCTTCCAGATGCTTCTTTCACTTGTTTTTTCCTTCACTTGACAGAACTGCCTAAACTTCTCATTCAGGGGCCCTAAGAGGAGTGTATCATTTCACGCTCCCTTGTTTAGCTTCTCCAAAGCTGAAGCCAAAGCTGGCACAGCTACTGATTAGCCAGAAATCAAAAGCGAAGGCTGGGCTTTTGATGGGAAAACTGCTACATTAGAGAGGGCTGGTTGTTTTACAATTGCAGGGTTAGGTCCATAATATTACCCACCACTGAATGGCCATTAGATTGCAAATTACCGGTCACTTTGCTGGACGGCTCAGCCATCCTGTAATCACGATCATAATATCCTCCATAATGGTCAGGCTCAGGCACCTACCAGGAGTCTGGCTGCTGAGGCGCCAAATTGCTGGTCTGTGTACAGTAATGATTATCACAGCAGGAAGGAAGGAAAGCTGCCCCAGCGTCCTGGGTGTGTGGCAGTCTGTCCCCATTCCCCATTAGGAAGCAGAAAGGACTATCGGAATGACTTGTGTTCCCTGCCTCCTGGGTTCCACCATTGAGGATCTGACTGTGTGTGGCTCTCCTACTCCATGGCATTACCAGTACATGGGCTCTTGGTTCAGATGTGCCAGCTGGGCTATCAACCCTGAACTGACAAGTGAAAAAAGAAAGTGATTTGTTTTCCCCAGCCTTTAGTGAACTACATGTGTGTGTGTGTACCTGCATGGGTGAATGTCTGGTGATGGAAATGTGGCTGTGAAACACACAAAGTTTCAAAAGCATTGATACGCTTGTATTTTTAAGTTGGGTGTGACTTCATAATTTGCATACATGTCATAGGTATTCTTTTGTGGTTGTTGTTGCTCAGTTGCTAAGTCGCATCCAACTCTATGTGACCCTACGGACTGCAGCATGCCAGGCTTCCCTGTCCATCACCAACTCCCAGAACTTGCTCAAACTCATTTCCATTGAGTTGATGATGCCATCCAACCATCTCATCCTCTGTCAGCCCCTTCTCCTCCTGCCTTCAGTCTTTCCCAGCATCAGGGTCTTTTCCAATGAGTTAGTTCTTCACATCAGGTTGACAAAGTATTGGAGCTTCAACTTCAGCAACAGTTCTTCTAATGAATATTCAGGGTTGATTTCTTTTAGTATTGACTGGCTTGATCTCCTTTGGTGTTCAAGGAACTCTCAAGAATCTTCTCCAGCACCACAATTCAAAAGCAGCAATTCTTTGGTGCTCAGCCTCCTTTATGGTCCAACTCTCACATCCATACATGACTACTGGAAAAACCATAGCTTTGACTATACAGACCTTTGTCATCAAAATGATGTCTCTGCTGTTTAATATTCTATCTAGGTTTGTCATAACTTTTCTTCCTAGGAGCAAGTGTCTTTTAATTTCGTGGCTGCAGTCACTGTCCACACAGATTTTGGAGCTCAAGAAAATAAAATCTGTCACTGTTTCCACTGTTTCCCCATCTGTTTGCCATGAATATGCAAAAAGAAAAAGAGAAGGCAAAACTGATGGGGTGATGAGCCCTTGGCCTAGCACTTGGCTTGTATCAGGGCCCAGAAGGACACAGAGAACATGCTCTGGTGAGGTGGTTATGTCTTTAGGTAAAGGGGTCAGGATGGAGTGAGATGAGTGAGGACCAGGGACTGAACGCCCTGAGCTCACTTGAGTTTCGCCTTCAGCTCTCATGGTACTACTTCCTATTGCCAAACCCAGCCAGAAGTCAGAGGACAAGGGAAGCCAGAGGTACTTTCTACAAAGGGCAGAGCAGGCTAGGGAAGGGGGTGGGATCTCGAGAAGTGAAGTGGACATACCCAGGGCCTTGTCTAATTCCGATTTGTTAATGGGCTGTGTAGGCACTAGCTGGCTAATGGGGCCTCCTGGGCCCTGTATGCCTGGAATTCCAAGGTCTTAGTCCATTGAAATTGGAGTCCTACCCTGTGTTGCCTGGGAGTTAACCATGGGGGCCTCTAGACTTGTCCTTCCCTCTGTGGTGGTTTTCCTGGTCCAAGGGGCCAATGACTCCTCAGTTTCCATCCAACCACAGTTACTGCCCAGCACTTTGGCCCCTAGAGTAGGCTTCTGGGCCTCTGGAAATGCTGCAAGATGACTCATTGGCATGGCCCAGCTGAGCAGCTGTGTGTAGAATGTTCTGAGCACAGACCTGGGACTTGATGCAAGCCTTTCTAAGCAGGAGCTGGGAGGTGAGTGGTGGGCGAAGGAACCTTCCACAGACTCAGGATCAGGCAGAAGGCTTAGCACTTCTCCATGACTTGCAGGGAGGCTCTGGACTACGCCTCTCTCTGTGCTTCACTTTTTTCTCCAATCTGGATGAAATGGCATCCTGCCAAGTTTTGTAAGGCACGGCAGCTCCCTCGCCAAGCCTCCTTCCCAGCCCAAGAGAATGCTAGCTGAGAAGGGAATAAAGTTGGCATTATTTTCAATTCCCCCAGAAAAATACCATTCTCTGCCCTGTGAGAGCCCATTTGCCAAATTGCTTTTAGCAAGGCTGCACTACTGACAGGAAAAGACTCAGATGGTATTCTGTGCAAGCAAAGAGAGCAATGAAAATAGCAAATGCTCACAGTGCGCCTGCTCTGTGCTAGGTGTGTTTCAAAATGCTTTGCAGGTGTTATTATATTTGAGCCTCGCGACAACCCCATGAAGCAGGCACTAACGTTTCCCCCACTTTTCAGATAGGGAAGCTGAAGGAGAGAGAGATGAAGTGACTTGCTCAGGGTTACACAGATGGTGAGTCGTGGAGCTGGGACTTGAACCCAGGCGGTCTGCCCCCACAGGTGCGCCTCCTGCTTTTCCTTCTTGGCTACCTTTTCCTTAGTAGGTGCCAAGAGACAGGATGTTCCCAACTATGAATGGAGCGTAGAGCTGGAAATAGCTTAGAGGTTCATGTAGTCCAGCCTCTGTCCTCTTACAGAGGGGAAAACTGGGGGTCCACGAGTTTCCGCGCTCAGCTCTCTGGAGCCCTGATCTAATGTGAGTGAATTACTTGGCAGTTCTGGAAACACTGGGCAGCTCAAAAGTGGCTGGCTGTCCCTAGTGGAAGTCTGGCAATTTTCCTAGTGTTGTTTAGCAAGTAAATTTCTTTGAAGCAAAGTTCTTTTTATCCAAGAAGCAATGTGACCTCAACTCTCGTTTAATAAAACATCTCTGACGTTAGCTGCATGAGGCAAAAGTCCCGAGGGTGTCCGTGCTGCCCTTGTGCTCACTGAGCCTGATGCTGTCTCCAGCATCAGATGAGGAGCTGTCTCTAATGTAAACAAAAGCCAAGCGTCAGGTTGTGGGGGCACTCAGAGACCAGATGAGCAGGGCAGGCTGGAGGCACAGCCCAGGGGAGAGAAGGCTTTCCCTCAATTTCCAGGGGGGTTCAGTGGCCACCTGAAGCATCTTTGTCTGTAGAGGTCCTCAGCCCACCCAGCCAAGCTGCTGTCACAAAGAACAGAGTGTCTTGGGCCATGTGATCATGGGAGAGGCTGCCCAGGCCTCCGAGGGGACTGCCAGCTTCTGAGCTGTTGATTCCATGACTCTGGGACCCAGAGCTGCAGAGAAAGGGCAGCATTCTTCCTGTGCGGGCCTGATCCGAATGGCCCCATGGCTTTCTTTTCTCTGGGATCAGCAGGGCTACTGTTGGGAGGGACAATCCAGGCTGTTGTCCTGGCCTGGCCCAGAGGCACCACGGCCAGATGCAGAGCTGGCTCCCTGGGCTCATCCCTGCCGCACCTGCCCTCCTCATCACTGGGGCTCGTGGGTCAGAGCCACACAGGAGCTCTGCTCCTTCCCATCTCCCAACGGCTGAGGCCCGGGACAGCTTCTGTCTGTCCAACCCAGACAGCCCTGGGGACAATGAAGAGGACACCCCTTCGCCCATATTTTCCTTCTTCTCCTGGACACATCAGAATTAAGACGGAGACATTCTATGTCTATGAAGAAAGTTTGATGTTCAATTGGAAGACACTTGTTTTCCAGATAATGCACTTACAAAGGGGTTAACATGCCCAGAGTAAGCTCCAGGAGTTGGTGATGGACAGAGAAGCCTGGCGTGCTGCAGTCCATGGGATCGCAAAGAGTCGGACACGACTGAGCGACTGAACTGAACTTGACTGAACGTGCCAATATTTTCCTCTGCCTTTCGTGTGGCTTAGCTGATAAAGGGGACACGGCTTGCTCTCTTGGGGGAAGATCTTGCTATTTTTTTCTCTCTCATGCTGTTTTTTAGTCCTCAATCATGTCTGTTGTGAGAAGGCCAGGTGTGACCTGGACAAGCTCTACTCTTGCTATCAGGGCAAATGTTTTCTCATGTTGTGAGTAGGAGCTCTTAGGCCTGTGTTTGGTGATTGGGAGAGAAATAGAGAAAGGGTACCATGATCACTTTGCTTCAAGGCACTGCAATCTATTGGATGTTTGGTCAAAGAATCCAGGAATTCCTAAATCTTGTCTCAGACCAACAACCCCTCCATCAAATGATTTCCCATATCATCTGTATCAGTTAGGGCCCAGCAGGAAGCAGGTGGCATACTCAAACTAATTTGGGGGAGATTTTAATAAAGGGATGACTAATAAAAATGTGGGCAGGGTTTAGGGAAACCAGTGATGGGTGGTGTATTATCCTGGAGTTTGCAACCCCAGGAAACTGTTACCCTTTTAGGCCTGAAGGCCTAAGGGAATGAGCACTTCCTGCATGCCAGAGAGAGCTGTGGCTCTTTGGGACAGCCTCCTGTCAGAAGCTTTGGCCTGTGGAAGAGGGAAGCAGTCAATCAGCCACAATTTGGCTGGCCAACAAGGATTCAGAGCAATCAGTCTCATACTCTCCCTGCCTCTCCACTCCAGCCAGTTCTTCCCATTGACCAAACCTAACCAGAAGCGAGAGAGACCGTGTTGATGAAGCCTATCAACGCAGTTCATAAGAGTCAACTTTCTGATGCACAGAGCAGGGTGAAAGCTGGAGAGTGCATTTGGAGGAGTAAATGAAAGCATTTAGCACAGCATCTTGATGTTACCTGCCCTCTACCTTATCCGGCAGGCACCTCTGTCCATGGGGATTCTTCAGGCAAGAATACTAGAGTGGATTGTGATGTCCTCCTCTGGGAGATCTTCCCAACCCAGGGATCAAACCCAGGTCTCCCGCACTGCAGGTAAATTCTTTACCATCTAAGCCACCAGGGAAGCGCACCTTATCTCTGATTCCTAACAAATATGTATATACATCACCCCAACTTGGAGAGGGGTGTCATAGGCCCTCAGTATACAGAGGTGAGGATTGTTGTTAACCAGCCTACAATATGGGCTTCCTTGATAGCTCAGTTGGTAAAGAATCTGCCTGCAATGCAGGAGACCCTGGTTCGATACCTGGGTTGGGAAGATCTGCTGGAAAGGATAGGTTACCCACTCCAGTATTCTTGGGCTTCCCTTGTGCCTCAGCTGGTAAAGAATCTGCCTGCAGTGTTGGAGACCTGGGTTTGATCCCTAGGTTGGGAAGATTCCTTGGAGGAGGGCATGGCAACCCACTCCAGTATTCTTGCCTGGAGAATCCCATGGACTGTATAGTCCATGGGGTCGCAAAGAGTCGGACATGACTGAGCGACTTTCACTTCACTTCAGCCTACAATATACAGGGCAGCCCTGTGATAACAAAGAACTATCTGGTGCAAAATGTCAATAGTGCCAAGGTTAAGAAACCCTGCTCTTAGCGGAGAAAGGAAGGTCTGGGCTCTGTGAAAGGGACTCAGAGAGCAGGTGGAAAAAAAGAGAAGGGTTTTTGTGTGTATGTGTTTGCTTTGGTCTGCTTGTTTTGAATTTTAAAAATTTTTTGAATTTAATTTTTTTGATGTGGACCATTTTTAAAGTCTTTATTGAATTTGTTACAATATTACTTGTTTGATGTTTTGGGTTTTTGGCTGTGAGGCAGGTGGGAGTAGTAGGAAGAACCTATGACAGAGGAAGTTTCCAGTTTTGTCTTTGGGAGGACAGCCCCCCGTTGGGGCCCAGCTGGGCTCACTGTCTGTATCTTGGGAATCAGCTGAACTGCAAAGCCAAGCTTCTTAGATACCGGATTGAGAGGTTTTGGGGGGAACATCTCAAACCATAGGGATGACCCTCTAAGTTTCCCTGCTCTTTGTGGCTTCTCAAAGTGGTACAGCAGACTCTAAAGAGCTGTTTCAGGATGGTTCAGCCAGACCCAAAGGTCTGGCAGAGTTCTTGCCTTTCCCAGGCTTTGGGGTTCTCTGCTTTTCAGCTCAAAGCTCTCAGAATGTTAATAAGTGGGGACTTAACATAGTTCTGAAATAGTTCTCAGGACATACAAGAAACGTCCCAACTCAGAAAGTAAAGGAGTGTAGTCAGCTGTCCTTTGTTAACTTGCTGATTAAACCTGGTCTTTGCTTCTTTATTCCCTTCCTTCCTATAGCCCATTTTCATGTTATTTCCCTGCCTGGCTGTGCTTTGGTTAGAAGGGGCAGGCAGAAAAGAAAACTTCCTATCAGCTGCCTTTGGCAAGTTATTAACAGACTCAATGAAAAAATGAGGAAGTAATGAATACAATTACCTTAAAAAAAAATCAGGATTAACAATTAACCACGCTATCCCTTCCTCCATCACCATGTCTTGACTGGGCTGTATTATAGCTTGAATGAGTTTAATTATTTATCAGGTTTTATTTATTTTTTTAAACAAATAATTAATTTACATCATTTAAAAACAAACAGACAAAGGATTTAGATAAAGAGAGGACAGTCCCCTCTCTGTCCTCCCAGCCCATCCCCAAAAGCAGTGTTCGTCCAGAGATAGTCTACTGCTATACAAATATGCATATATACTCTCCTTTGATTTTTTTCATCTCATTCAAATAGTAGTATATTTGCTTGTTACTCAGTAAGGTATCTTGGAAATCCTTCCATATCAGTTAAGAACTTCTTAAAAATTGGTTCTATGGTATTATATGGATATATCCTAATATATCTGGCCAAAAAGTTACTTGTTTTTAAAAAGGCTTTGAATCCATTTCAAACTAGAAAGAAGGCTCAACTAAAAACAAAACTGAAAGTTTAGGCATGAAAGACCATTTGCTTCTATCATTTTGTAAAACTTTTATTCTTTCATCTTTCTGAGATTTTTCTGAGTATTTTTCCCAGCATTCGCCCCTTAACTTCAAACCTCTACAAAATAGCTGCTCAGCACCATGCAGTGTCCCAAAGGCTCGGATACTGCTTACAACTTAAACCATGTCCGTTTTATTAAATTACTGCGTGTTTACTATTTTTTTCCTCATGGAAAGCCAGCCTGAGCCAGTCAAACAATATAAACATCAGAAAAGCCTATTTTGGCTTGGGACAAGACATTGCACCTCTCTGGTCCCTGGTTTTTCCATTAAAAAAAAAAAAAATCTAAGTAGTATACTGGGGACCTTAGCAGTTTGGAACCTTTGTACCAGCAGGGCTGGTTCAAATTTAGAAGAGCCTGCTTATCTGGGCTGTGTTTCTGTGGACAGCCAGGACCCGTGTAAAAGATGAATATATTTTAAGTAAAGAAAGAACTTGCTGCATTTGGAAGCCAAAGAGAGGGCAGGCAGAAGAGCCATCAGGGTGCAGAGCAGGCTGGGGCTCCAGGGCTTTGAAATCCTTTCCAGCGTTGTCACTTGAATGTCGAACACGTTATTCTCAGAGGACACTAAAGAGAAGTACAGGTACCCTGGGCTCCAGGGGGATTCATTATTCAAGGCACAAAATTTCCTACTCTGGCCTGCAACACATTATAATTCAAATGAGTCCAGCACAATAGAAGAAAAATATGCAAGCAGATTTCTCTCTGTCGTGTTTTTTCCCCCTCCTCTCTGAAGCCCTGTAATTACAGCAGGCAGGTGGAGCATCTGGGGTGTGGGGGAGTCCACTGTATTTTTACCTTCCCAGGAACGCGACTTGCCTACCACATCAATATATTTTATTTTTAATTAAGCGCCTATTGCAAAATCTGAGTCCCTCTGCAAAAGTCTGATTCACAACTCCCCACCCCCCACCCCCACCTCCCTCCCTGCGGTTCCTCCAGATGCTGCTGCTATTACTGTCTCAAATTTCCCCTTAAAATTTGCTCTTTTAGTGAATTACTTATGGCCTTTCTTGAACTCTACAGCTCTGAGGCGGTCTAATTGCGGGACCTTCACCTCTATTTTTTTTTCGTTTGCTCAGCGCACCTGAGTCGGTTTCTTCGCGTGACCAGCAGCGAGCGGTTCAGACCCGGGAGCCCCTTCCTCTTCCCGGCTTTCCCCGCAGTGGTCATGCGGGGGTGGGGGTGGCGCTGTGTTCATAAGAGACCTCGTGTCCTGCGTTCCGGGGCAGCGGACCCCGGCCCTGCAGCCACCACCCCCTTTCCGCACCCTCCCTCCCCGCCCCCACCCGCCTCGGGAAGCCTGGGCTTTGCGAGCTCTGGCGTCGGAGCCTCACTGGAGGAGGCCGCAGGATCCGAGACCCCTACGTTAGTCAAAAGTGAGGGAGCGTGCATAAAACTCCCTTGATGTGGGCGCGCCGGCAGGGTAGGCAGAGGGGGAGGACGAGGCAGTCCCCAGGGATGGCGCGGAGGGTCCCCGCTGGCCACGGCGGAGGCAGAGGGTGCCTTTTGTGATGGGGAAGTCCAGGACTCCAGGAGGGGCGGGAACTCGCGTCCCGGGATGACCTCGCCCAGAGACCCTGGACCGATGACCTCCGGGCAGCGTGGGGGCTCTCGGGGTACCCCCCCAGGAGAAGGAAGTGGCCCTCGACCAGGAGCCTCCAGGCACAGCGAGGGGCTGGGGTGGGGTGGAGGCAGGCCGCTGCGGGGTCCCTGCGGCCGACTGTCTGGGCTGGGTGAGCCTCCCCGATTGATTCCGGCTGGATGAGCCCTGGTACCCTCTCTGGGCACCAGAAACGGGATGCAAACGAATTCCCAGCAACGCTCGGGGCCTCGCGGGGGTGGCTCCCGGCCACCGCACTGCCACTCTGGCGGTCAGCTGGTGTTTCTGCCTCCTAGGGGCAATTTGAGGCATGCTCCGGGGTTGGTCCGGGACAGTGGAGGGAGGCGGCAGCCCAAGTACTGGCGAGGCTTGGGCCGTCAGCACTTGCGGAGAGCAGAAGCAGCCACCTTAGTCTCTAGTGAATCTTAACCAAGGGCAGGAGAGTCAAAAGGGTGTTTTTAGGCTGGGAGAGAAATCTATCTGCGGAAAACAAACCCACGTGTGGACAACTGGGGCCAAGCCTGGAGTGAGTGCCCCTATGCTGCCTCTAGGACCTTCTTCAGGCAGGGTCAGCCCGTGTCCATGAGTCCAGTTTCCAGGGCAAGGACCTGGTCTGGGGGCCAATCTCACTAAAGAAGGGTGGGAAGAGTTGGGGGCTGATGACTTGTTTGTTCTCAGGGAAGGACCAGCCTCGGTTGGACCAGCAGGGTGCTGAGGGGAAGAGGTCATCAACTTCCTTTGAGGAGTGTATGGGTCAGTTGTATGACTCAGTCCAACCCTCCTGTTCTTGGTGGCCCAGAGACTGGACTTGGGAATCTGTGATTCCTTTTTTTTTAAAAATAATTTCTGTTCTATTTTTTGTTCTCATTACAAAATTGGTGCATGTTTATTTTGCATGTATGGTCAGTTGCTCAGTGGAGTCAGACTCTTTGCGACCCCCTGGACTATAGCCCACAAGGCTCCTCTGTCCATGGGATTCTCCAGGCAAGAACACTGGAGTGGGTTGCTATTTCCTCCTCCAGGGGATCTTCCCAACCCAGGAATTGGAACCCACATCTCCTGCATCTTCGGCATTATAGATAGATTCTCTACCATCTGAGCCTCCAGGGAAGCCCATGGCTCACAATGCATGTCTTTAATTATTTCCTTAAGACGTATATCTCAAAACAGTTGGGTTAACTGCTCTGCATGAAAAAAAATAAAAGTTTTAGTACATTTTGTTGAATTGGCCTTTAGAAAGGTTATGTCAATTCATACTCTCACCTGCAGAGAATGTAAAAGTCTATTGCCAGAATTCATCAAGAATCATGAATATTAGTCTTCTTTTTGTTCTTTTATCTTTGACTATTTTTTAATTGGAGTATTCGTCTTTTACTTACTGCTTTGTAAGAGTTTTTATGTATTCAGTCTATTAATTCTTCCTCCTCTGTTTTGCATCTCCCCCCAAGTTATCAATTGCTTTTCACATTTAAATTTACATTTGAAGTCTTTGTGTAGTTAAAATTCTTAATATTTTAATTTATACTTTCTGCCTTTGGTAACCATTCTATAAAGCTCTTCTTCCTACCTCAGGATCTTCTCTCTGCCTATATGTTTCTCTAGTACTTGTATTGTTTAATACAATAATAATTGTTGATTTTTTTATTCATATGGAATTTATTTTGATATATGGTACAAAATAGGAACCTTAAGTTTTCTCCCTGCCTATTCTCCCTACCTTCCTTGTTGGTTCCAGTCTTTTTGACTCTGGCACCCACTGTAACCAGTTCCCAAACAAGCAGAGCCAGAAGGGAAGATCTGGTGGCAGAGATCCTGCCTCAAGGAAGCTCAGAAACTTGAAGTGAGAGATTGAGAAACTTCCTGAAACAGCAGTATGATCTGTTTTGTAGCAATACATGATTGGAATCACATAGATGTGGGTGAAGTCCAATTTCTGCCTCTTTTACCCCGTGGAACCTGGAGCAAGTCACTTGATTTATTTAAATCTCAATTTTGTATCTGTAAAACTGGCATACCAATAGCACCTGCCTCAAAAGATGGATGTGAGGATAATGTGATAATATGTTTGGCACATAGCAAGCACCCAATATTATCAGTAGAAGTAGGTAGAGGGGGCTTCCCAGATGGCTCGGTGGTAAAGACTCAGGTTCAATCCCTGGGTTGGGAAGTTCCCCTGGAGGAGGAAATGGCAATCCACTCTAGTATTCTAGCCTGGAAAATTCCATGGCCAGAGGAGTCTATCGGTCTACAGTCCAGGGGCTCGGACATGACTGAGCAACTGAGCATACGCATAGTAGGTAGAGAGAAGATAAGGAACTGCATATGATATGGAGTTGTTAAACACAAGCTATCAATAATTATAGAAATAAAGGTAATGAGTACATGTGCTACAGTTGTAATTTGAGTTCAAGAGAATTTATCCAGACCAATTAGGGTTTCCTGTGGGGGAAAAAAAGAGAGTCAGGGTGGGGCTGGGGAAGGGGCATGGCTCATATTTCTACAGCCTGGATCTACTAGAGTCTGGGCTTCAACTAAACTCAGACATTTCAAAAGAATTGGGTGGCATTTCTGTACTCAAACATTGTCCCAAAGCTTTCTGATGGACCTGTGTGGGTTGAAGAGAGTCAGCTGAACCAGCAGCGTTTGGAGAGCTTACAAGACAGAGAGCACTGGGGCTTGAGGCTCTAAATGGGCAGCCATCTCCCTCTGGCTCACCCCCAGCTGAGGATTGCTGTAAAGAGAAATAGTCACTGGACACGAGCCAGGGGCACCAGTCAGCTTAACCAGAGGAATCAATGGACACTGTGTTTTGCCTCCACAAATGAGGAAAATGACATGGTGAGAAGGCATATGCCTTGTCCAGAATCACAAATCCCATGGGGCAGAGAAAGCGGAGAGAAACGTTGCCTCACAAGGAGCCATTTCCCATCGTGAGGATGCCTGGAGCCCGGCCTTGATTAACAAAGGCATGGGATGCTGCTCCTCAGCTCCTGAGCAGCAGAGGCCCAGTGTATTTTTTTTACGAGGCGTGGACAATGAGTAACCGTTCAAAAGACCAAAGCCGCCTTTTAGAAAAAGGCAAATATTTTAGGAATCCCTTGTTACTAGGCAAATGCCTGATTGCTTTTTAGGGGAGTGAGACTTAGCTTGATGCTTGTATGTCGGACTTCACGCTTGGATTCTGGATTTTTCTTCACTGGGACATGTGCGTGCATGCATATTAAGTCACTTGAGTTGTGTCATACTCTGTGTGACCCCATGAACTGTAGCCCACCAGGCTTCTCTTTCCATGAGGATTCTCTAGGCAAGAATACTGGAGTGTGTTGCAGTGCCCTCCTCCAGAGGTTCTTCCCAACCCAGGGGTTGAACCTGCATCTCTTGTGTCTTATGCATTGGCAGGTGGGTTCTTTACACCTTGTGCCACCAGTGGTTCTCAATTCTGGCTGTATATTGGAATTAACTCTGGAGCTCTAAAACAGATAGATGCCCAGGTACCACTTCCAGAAGGATGGATTAAATTGGTCTTTAGTAGGGCTGAGGGAGAAGGCAATGTCACCCCACTCCAGTGTTCTTGCCTGGAGAATCCCAGGGACGGGGGAGCCTGGTGGGCTGCCGTCTATGGGATCACACAGAGTCGGACACGACTGAAGCAACTTAGCAGCAGCAGCAGCAGCAGGGCTGAGATGTCAGTGATTGTTAAAAAACTCCTTGATATTTCTATTATGTAATTTAGTATTGAGATAAGCCCCTTTTTGTGTTACTGTATTATCTCGTTTCCCAGCTGGTGAGAACTAGGTTGTAAGTCTGAACTATCCCACCAAAATATTTCTCAAACTTGAAGAAATTATCTGGGAATCTTTTTTTCTCTTTTGGCCACTGGCATGTGGGATCTTAGTTCCCCCAATCAGGGATCAAGCCTGCACCCCTGCAGCTGGAGTGCCGAGTCTTTACCAGTGGACCACTGGGGAAGTTCTGGGGATCTTGTGAAAATGCAGATTCTGGTTCAGGAGGTCTAAGATGGGGCCTGGGATTCTGCATTTCTAACAATCTCCCAGATGATGCTGGTCTCAAGTTCACCTTTGAGTAGCAAGAGGCCAGAAGTGGTCCTCATATTTCAGTGAGCATAAAAATGACCTGATCAGCTTGTTAAAAAAGCAGATTCCGAGGGTGACTAAAGAGTGTTGGGGATGGAGTCCAGGAGTCTGCATCTTTAACATGTTTTCAGGTAAGCTGGTAGTTCAAAGGCCACTCTTGGAGAGTGTGATCAGCCTGACCACGATTTTCTCTAGGCATGCATCTTTTGAGCACATCCTGGAGTAATGCTTGGCTGGAAGAGCATGCAGTCAATTGGCTTGGAGTTGAAATGGAACAGAGAGCCCATGATGCCTGGTTCCCAGGCCTGCACTCCAACTCACTGACTCTGAGATCCCTTAGTGTTCAGGCCAAATCCCATTACCGCAGGAGACCTACGAGTCCTTGCATTTTCTTGGTATGAAGGAGCCATCTGTTTAGGTTTGGGTTTTGATTGTAAAGTTATTTGACCTGTTCCCCCTTGGAAATGTGACTTAATACATCAAGAGTTCAGCGTGTGAATCCTGGGAGGATGAAAAGCAATAGACTTTAAAGATGCCTTCTACCCAAGGAAAAACCTCAAGCAGGAAAGTAAAAGTGAAAAAGAAAAAAAAAATCAGGCTATATGTGCCATTAATTGCCTCTAAATTAATGTACTTTTTTTTTTCTTCTTCATGAAGATAGTCTGTGAGGCAGAATAAACTCAAGACCTGAAATGAGATTCTGAAGGAAAACGGACAAATCCCACCTATTCTCTCTTTTGATTACTGTTAAGGGAGCTAACCGGAGAAGGCAAAGGCACCCCACTCCAGTACTCTTGCCTGGAAAATCCCATGGATGGAGGAGCCTGGTAGGCTGCAGTCCATGGGGTCGCTAAGAGTTGGACATGACTGAGCAACTTCACTTTCAATTTTCACTTTCATGCATTGGAGAAGGAAATGGCAACCCACTCCAGTGTTCTTGCCTGGAGAATCCCAGGGACGGGGGAGCCGGGTGGGCTGCCGTCTATGGGGTCGCACAGAGTTGGACATGACTGAAGCGACTTAGCAGCAGCAGCAGCAGCAGGGTAGCTAACAGTAGCTTTTCAAGTGCTAATTATTCAGCTGTAGCTGATTCTAGGTCTTTGTTTTTCTCCTGGCTCTTCTCTCTAGTTTGGGCCATTTTACTGCTTATTAGCAGTTCCACCAAAGATGGAAAATGGAAATGAACCTTATATAAGGCATGTACCATCTTTGAGTAAGTCTGTTTAGAGGATTGATGGAGAGAAAGAGAATGAGTTATTATTGCAGATCTTACGGAATACTATGCAGTGTGCTGTTCAGGCCCACTTTTATATGATAAATTCAAGCCTTATAACAAAAACAGAATGCTTTTTCTGTAGTTCAGCAACCACCAGCAATAATTTGCTAGAAAAATTGGAATTTGAAAAATGCTCAATTCTTTTATTTATTCTAATACACTTATGACTTTATATGCTTCCTCTCTTCAGATTTGTCTGGGTAAAGCTGTTGGGACATGGGCGACATAAATTTATTACCACATATGTGTAACTTTCCGGAGAAGGCAATGGCAACCCACTCCAGTACTCTTGCCTGGAAAATCCCGTGGACGGAGGAGCCCGGTAGGCTGCAGTCCATGGGATTTTTGAGTCAGACATGACTGAGAGACTTCACTTTCCCTTTTCACTTTCATACATTGGAGAAGAAAATGGCAACCCACTCCAGTGTTCTTGCCTGGAGAGTCCCAGGGATGGCGGAGCCTGGTGGGCTGCTGTCTATGGGGTTGCACAGAGTCGGACACAACTGAAGCGACTTAGCAGCAGCATGTGTAACTTTCATTTTTAGGGAATTTTTTTTGCCATCTATTTCTTCTAGCTAGTTATAGTATATAACAAAACATACCTCCTATTCCCCTTTCTTGGTATAATAAATATCATGGTGAAATTTCTTTCAGAGTTTGATTACTCAGTCAAAACCTAAGTATCCTGCTGGGAGAAGAACAATCATTTTAGTGACACTGTTCTATGCTTTGGTTGAATTCAATACTTGCTAATCCAGCCAGAGAAGAAAGACATAGGTAATTGGAATTGAGCAAACATACTGAGCCCCTCAAAAAAAAAAAAAAAAAAGACTAACAAGAAGTGTACAATTTCTCATCAAACATCTATCCATCTATTTTCTCCTTTCCTTGTAATAGTCATTGTAGGTGTGGGAAATAACTCTAGAGGCCTGGTCTACACTAGGGAAAAATGCTGTTCCCCAATCAAGTGAACTGGAAATGAGTTTAAACAGTCTGCCCATAGTCAATGTTAGGTCAATAATAGCTATTTTGAATTTTCTATTAAGAAAATGTAACAGCCCTAACCAAGCTTCCCACCTCTCACTGTGTAACACCACCAAATAATTTTGGACTATCTACGGGTAGAAAACAGGGAAGTTTATTAGTCAACTTTTATGTAATTTACCTAAAATACTAGCAACTATTTTCTGTCACTCATCTATACAACCCATGCTACTCATCCTCATCCAGAACCACTGCAAGAGAGCAGTGTTAGAATGGGTGAAGCAATAGGATTGACTGTCTTGGTTGTGGCGTGGTCAGGATCCCTGATACTGGAGGCTTTGTGAAAGTTCCATGATTCTTGTTGTATGCCTGGTGCATAACCCAGCACTTGGCTCTGAGTAGGTATGTAGGTTGGCAGTCTCGGTTTAAACCATGTCAGGTAACAGATGGCTTTTTAATTTACAGATTTTTAGGGCTGGAAGAGACTTTTGAGAGAGTAAAGATGACTATGAATTTCCCATCTAGCTGCAATCTCCCCATTTTCCTTCCATATAGAATCATGATTTTGTTCAGTTGGTCTCTCTCTCCTGTCCCCTCATGAGAGGCTGGAATAGTCCTTCTCAAGGGAACTCCTTTTCAGTGGTTGGTTCAGAAATGGGTACTCAGTGATGACCAGTGCTATGCGAGGAACCTCTGCTGGGGGACTTTCTCACTCCTTTTCCTCTGGTTGCTTTGTGTCTGGCTGCAATACCCAGAATTATGGTCTAGATCTATCCATCATAAGGATAAAGCTGATAATTCAGGATTACAAAATAGAAAATAGAAAGAATCCAGGTCCTTGATGATATCATTAAGCCACTGAATCAATCAAACCCTACGATGGCTAATTTTTTGTATCAACTTGACTGGGCTAAGAGATGCTCAGCTGGTAAAACATTTCTGGATGTGACTATGAGGGTGTTTGCAGAAGAGATTAGTATTTGAATTGGTAGACTGAGTAAAGTTCACCCTCACCAATGTGGGTGGCCATCATCCAATCCACTAAGGGCCTGAGTAGAACAAAAGTATGGAGGAAGGGTGAACTTTCTCTTTTGATTGACCTGGGACAGCCCATCTCTGGCCCTCAGACACTGGTGCTCCAGGTTCTTGGGCCTTCAGACTCATACTGGGATTTACATCATTGTTTCCCTTGGTTCTCAGGCCTGTGGTTTGAACTGGAATTATACCATTGGCTTTTCTAAGCTTCCAGTTTGCAGACAGCAGATCATGGAATTTCCCAGCCTCCATAATCATGTGAGCTAATCCAATACAATATAATGTAAGTCTCCTATTGGTTCTGTTTCTCTGGAGAACCTTGACAAATACAAGCCCTCCCCTGCCTTGTCACTCCACTTTCGGTTTTGCAAAATAATACACTTCCTTAATGTTTAAACCAGTTCAGGTCAGATATTCTTTTGTTTATAGCCAAACCATCATGAACGTTAAGAGAATTTTAAGACCACATTGTCACTTCACAGAAGATCTAACAGTTTGCTCGAAGTCATGTTGTCGATGACAGTGGAATTCAGGACTAGAGGTGGGGTCTTCTGCACCAGGGTCATTTGTATTATGTGTTGCCTTTTTTACAATTACTTGATTATAAATTAATGGTAGCTTTTTAAAAAAGTGTATTTATGAACACACTATCTTTGTATTTAACCAAATTGCCCCACCTAGGTCAAAGTCTGGAATTCTAATGCAAATTTTCCGCATTTGGACATGCTGGATCAAACTAGCCACTCTCACATACAAAGAGTGTGCTTGTTGACTCTGAAGAACTGAAAACACTTTGTTCCTTATTGCTGGGAAGCACTAGACTAGAAGATTTGCTCTGTGGGGTAACTGTGAGCAAGAAAGGCAAATATACCTTTTTGGATCAGGACCTGCGGTGTTGTCTAAGGCCTTTGTCAAGATTTTGGTTGGCAGATTGAATGGAGTCTGGAGGCAGAGATAGGGTGAGAATAGGAGGGGAAAATAGGAATGGGAAGATTGTTTCCTTTTCTGTTTCTAAAGGTGTTTCTTGTATCAGGCCATTCCCCCACCCACGAGACCTGTTTGCCTCTAGTAATACCTCAATCTGCCCATGCTGGAGGGTGAAGCTGAACCTCTCCCACTAAGTCTTCTCTGATTACGGTAGCATGCTCTAGTAACTATTTTGTGGAACTCACTCATTTCCTGAACACCTTATTTATTAAACATATCAATGTTATCATGGAATATTTCTTCTGGTATTTTATGCCTTTTGCCCTTATGTTGTGTGCAGATCAGCAAAAAAGAAAAGACAGACTTCAAGGGCACATTGACTTGCTTAGTGTCCTGCTCTGGGGTCCCTGCTTTGTAGAATTCTAGGAGCCAGTCCCTCAACCTGGCAGCCTGCCTGACTCTACCCCTCTGGGGTAACCTTCTCTTGCCAACTCAAGTTCCCTATGAAATGCAGTTGGGGCAGCTCTGAGTAAGCATATTATATTTGTTTTCTATTGCTGCTGCAACAGATGGCTTCAAATGTAGGGGCTTAAAACAATACACATTTATTACTTTGCTGTTCTGAAGGTCAGAAGTCTCAAAGGGGTCAGCAAGGGTGCTATCTTTAGGAGGCTACATTTCCTTGTCTTTTCTAGCTTCTAGAGGCTGCGTGCATTCTTTGGCTCAGGGCCTCATATCAGTCCAGTTTCTTTTCCCTTCGTCATATCTGTCTCTGTTACTCTAACTCTGACCTTTCTACTTATCTTCTACACGTACCCTTATACGGACACTGCATTGGACCACCTGGCTAGTACAGGGTCATGTTCCCATCTCAAGATCCTTAGCTTAATCACTCCTGCAAAGTCCTTTTTGCTTTTTGAGGTGACATATTCATAGGGATTTGGGCATGGGCATCTTTGGGACTTCTCTGGTGGCTCAGATGGTAGAGAACTTGCCTGCAATGAGGGAGACCTGGGTTCAATCCCTAGGTTGGGAAGGTCCCCTGGAGAAGGGAATGGCTACCCACTCCAGTATTCTTTCCTGGAGAATTCCATGGACAGAGGTGCCTAGTGGGCTACATACAATCCATGGCGTCGCAAAGAGTTGGACACAACTGAGCAACTAACACTTTCCCGTTCACTTCATCTTAGGAGTAGGGAGGAGGCGTTTTTCCGCTTACCATATGTATACTCTTTGGGTGTCAGTTTCCACATCTATAAAATGGAAATATTACTGTCTTCCTCACAGGGTTATTAAGGTGATTGGGGTAATTTACGTGTGTGAATTTCCAGCTTGTGCTGGAACAGTGGAGGTGGTCAGTTCTGGTCAGTGCTCTCTTCTAAGCGGGTAAGCTGCAGGCGGAGTGCTATGTCCCTACCTCTTTCTAAGCCCTTAGCTTCTAGCTCATGCTGGGTACCAAGTAGGAAATCAATACATGTAATAAGTAATTCCCTTGATCAATGACAATGCCTTGCATGCAATAAGAGCTCTAAAATGATTTGTTGATTGTTTATTATTTTGTTAGCAATTGGTGAGTGGGGAGCATCTGATTAATTAACTGCTATTATTTATCAGATCCAAAATGTAAATTTGGATTTTTCTGCTACACTTTTACCTTAATTACCTTAAATGCTAGTAGGGGAGAGGAATTAGTCCACAAGACAATTTAAGGGAAAAACATCTTGCTGTCATGGACTTTGTCCTTGGTCTGGAGACTTCTTGATTTCCTAGGGTGCAGCTGACTGCTCTCTCTGCAACTGAAAACTCTCTCAAAGGGCCTGTCCAGTTAGGTCACACAAAGCCAGTCTTATTATTTAGAGAGCACACAATGCCCCTCACATGGGGCAGAGAGAGGAAGAAATTTTTTTTAAAGCCAATTCCAGTCCCCTGGAGCTGCAAACTGCCCTCAGGGCAAAGAAGCCTGCAGAATAATTGGGAGGAGTCTGGCAGGAGAGAGGCGGACAGAAGTTAAAGCTGCATTTCTATTTCTCTCTGTCTTCGGGTATGCCATGCCACTTTTTAAGCATTCTCCTCTGGGACAAACCTGTATGTCAAGATAAACAATCAGATACTATGCAAGGGCCAAATCAGGAGCACTGCAGCCTCAGCCCAAGAAAATAATCTCAGGAACATTAGCCTGTGCGCCTCAGTGAGGCGGAGGGTACAGGCTCCAGTGATTCTGCAAGAAAATTGGGTCAGGGAGGAGACGCTGCCTGTTTACAATGAGTGTCTGTACGGGCCCCCTAAGCTTGGTAGGTTTGTGCTTTCGTGAGATATTAAGGTGGAAAACGACGTTTCAACATCCCTCAATCAAACCATAGTGCAGTTGCCCCAGGAATCCCTAATATGGTCGTGGATAATGTATCTGGAGGATAGGGTGAGAAAGGAACAGAGTTGCTGTTGTTGTTCAGTTGCTCAGCTGTGTCTGACTCTTTGCGACCCCCTGGACTGCAGCACACCAGGCTTGCCTGTCCTTCACCATCTCCCTGAGCTTGCTCAAATTCGTGCCCATTGAGTCGGTGATGCCATCCAACCATCTCGTCCTCCGTCATCCCCTTCTTCTCCTGCCTTCAGTCTTTCCCAGCATCAGACTAGATGCCAAAACTGTGAGAGGGAGGGTTGTGGGAGGAAGCCCCCTCTGCCCTTAGAGCCAGGTGGGGACTGTGTGTAGAGAATTCCCTCTGAGACCTGGCCTTGGGCTTCTAGGCCATCAAGCCTTGGCTGGTGGAGGCCGAGGGGCAGGGGTGCCCAAGTAAACATACCTACCTGATCACAATAGTCTGAGCTGTTGGCACTTGGGGGTTGAACTTGTTTAAGGAACTTTGGGGGAATGTGGGGGGAGCATTATTTGTACAGTGTGTGACCAGAGTGTAGAATTCATGGACAGACGCTGAACGGTCTTAATGTCTCGAGTCCTCTCTGGACAGAAGAGACTAGGGAGCTGGGCTGGCTGAGGTGGCATATTTCAGAGGCCAGAGCAAAGCCCAGCAGTAATACCCAGGAACAGAGCCCCTTGTGCCCAGGGCACGGAGCCCAGGGCCAGCATCGAGTTACTAAGGTTGTGCTAGGCGAGAGAAGGCTGAGTCAGGCAAATAATTTAGAGCATCTGGGACCACAGTGGCTAATGAGTACAATGTGAGGATGGAGGAGGGGAGGTGTGGTCCAGAGGAAAACCCCAGGCGTCTGTTTGTGGGGGATCCCTGAACCGTGTGTATTGGGGCATCTGTAGCTCACAGCTTAGGATGTAGCTCAGGAGGAGAGACTCAGAAATGTTTTGAGCAGGTTGGTCAGTCTGAAAAACCGAGATGACCTTGTTCTTTAATATGGACATTAGGAAGTGCAGTCAGGCTAAGCAAGGGGGCATCATCTGTGTCCCTTTTGCTACAAAACAGAGGATGGTCTTCAAGTCTGCCCTCGTCTAATAATTCCAATATCAGGTCAGCTTCCCTTATGCCCCCACCGAGGGTTTTTAGGTATCTGCTTTCAGGCAGAGGACTTCTTACCCTTCTCTTGAGTAGGGTAAACGTGCATTCCACCCTCAGAAGTCCATGTAGAATTGGACAAGCCCAGATGCCGTGGCCAAGCGAATTACACACGTGTCTTCCTTTGACTCTGCCTCGAGGAAAGGTCCTTTTTAATGACCAGATCCTGTTTGTAAGCAGAGCAAGCATACATATTGCCAGCAAAAATTCCCCGAATTTACTTTGCAATCTACTTGGTTAAAGTGCCATCCACCAATGAGCCTCAGCCAACTGGATAAATACACGCAACTGGAGCTGCCGTGGAGACACAGGCAGAGCCCGATGCAGGCACAGCACACAAAGCTGCCTCGTCTCATGGCTTTCAGAAGGAAAGCTTGCTGATCTCTCTTTTTCTTGTCTTCCGAACCCTCTATGGAGAAATCCATCAGGGGAGAAAGTAATGACTGCTCTCACTGGGCCAGAAATTCCAGGCTGAAATAACCCAGGGGTAGCAGGCGGGCTTGACAGTCTGTCAGTTTCGGATGGTGCTGCTCGTCAATCATTCATTCCTGCTAAATTGCAGAAACTCCCTTCCTTCATATCAGACTTTATTTGCCCGTGGTGCAGTTTAAGCCCAGTTTCTGGGTCATCCACAGCCAACTAGGTGCCACCCTGTCCATTGGTCATGAGGAAACCATTAAGTCAGCTGCAGCTTTGGTTTCTTTTTCTTCCCATCTGAGACTAAACCTCTGAGTCGTCTCATAAGCCCTAGTATTACTTTTATGCACTGATCTCATTTTGGCTGTACCCATGTTTACCTTCTTTCAGTTCCTTGCATGTGCTAAATTCATTCCCTCTGAAGAGCATCTGGAACGCTCTTCCCCTGGATCTGCCTACCTCTGCTGTCCATCACCTCTGCCCAGCCTTCTTCTCTCTGCCACCTCATTGGCTTTATTTATTTAGTTTTTTAATATTTATATTTTTATTTATTTATTTGACTGCACCCAGTCTTACTTTTGGCGTGCGGGATCTAGTTCCCGCACATGACCAGTAGAACCCAGGACCCTGCACTGGAAACGTGGAGTCTTAGACACCGAACCACCAGGGAAGTCTTCTCTTCTGCCTCACTGGCTTAAAAAAAAGAAAAGAAAAGAAAAACCCTCTCCTAGCAGTTATCACTACTGTTATTTTCCAGTTGATGTGTTTGTTCATTTATTCATTATGTTTCCCCCCCTGGAATGGAAGCCCCCAGTCTCTGGATGATGCCAGGTGCATAGCAGGTGGTCCCCAAATGTCTAGGAGCACATGGCTCTCCGGGGAGGGCCCAGGGAGATGGAGAGATTCCCCGCCATCCCTTCTCCCGCTCTGGGCTGCAGCAAGTCTCGCAGCGATTCTGCTTGCTTTCTACCACACCCACGAGACTGGAGAATAAGCCCAGTAGGGCAGTGTTCTGATTGTTTTACATACAGAGATAAGAAAACAACTGAAACTTGGTCTTCGCTCTGTGTAGAGAAAAACAAAGTAGTTTTTTATTCAAGAAGAATGTGTGTAATAACAGTAATCTGAAAATAATGGTATCTGTGAGGTCTCTGGTGAAGCCACCCAGGAAAAGGAAAACAATAGATGCGAAAGCTTCAGTGAGTCATAACAGCACCTTTCAGCATCAAACTGCCCTGGAATCAGATTCAGATAAACTGGTTTCATCAACTCTAGACTCAGCTGTACGTGTCCTTTTTTATTCCTAGTGCCAATTGCACATGCTTTAGATAATGGCAAGACATTGGCTCTGTTTCAACTCACTCAACTGTGCAGAGGTGGAATGGAAAGGATTCCACATCAGCTTCTTAAGGTCTACAGACAAACGCAGCTCATTTCTTGGGCTTGCCCAGTGGGCTTCCTTTTCCTTCTGGTAAACTGGAGAGAACTGCTGTCTGGATCTGTGTTCATCAAAGGTGGTCTGTGGACCATCTGCATCAGGATTATGTAAAAGCTTTTTTAATCCTGTAATAAACCGTAGTGGAAAAGAATATTTTATAAAAGAAGGTCTTTGTGTGTATATACGGAGTCACTTTGGTGTACAGCAGAGACTGGCACAACATTGTAAATCAAGTATACTTCAATTTTTTTTTTTTAAAGCTTATTTAGAACACTGATTTCTGGAGCTCACTAGAGACTTAGTGACTCTGATCTCCTAAGTAGATCCCAGGAGTCTGTGTTTTTCACATCTCCACTTTCGGAGGATTCTTAGGCACCAGGATTTGAGAACTACTGCGTTTGTGCAGGCATACAGCTTCCACCATATCCTGCTACCTGCATCATCACTTACTTCCTATGTGTGACTATCTCTTCTTCCCAGCGCAATTCTAAGGGCGATGGATACATCTGACATTTCTTTTTTGTTCCCTTTACTGCTTAGTTCACTGCAGGTGCTCAAAAAGCACCTATTGAATGAAGAGCCTGAACTAATTTTCCTTTGCTTCGAATTCACTGAAACTTTCCCTACCAAAAACTGGACCACAAAATTTGCCAAACTGATGGTTAAGACAAGTTGATGTGTGTGTGTGTGTGTGTGAACAAACATTTTGAACAAATGTTTTGAGTCAAAACACCCCCACTTCTCATCCAGAGAGGAGCAACAAGGAACGTATTGCTGGGAAAATTGTCTATCTGGAAAAGGTAGAGGCTTTTCCCTGGAGTTCTTGTCTGGCAAGATCCATGAAAATTTCAAGGTGAGGGAGGTCATGGAAAATGGGGGGACATGTGCCTGGTGTGGCTGAGAGGCACTCGAAGACCCACTCGGCACTTTGGCCAGTTCTTGTAAGGCCCAAAGCCCAGCTGGACCAGTATCAGAATCTCTAACCCTGGAGAGCAGAGCACCCAAGGGGGAGGGTCCTGGGTTTTGAAGGAGTTAGAGACCCTGGGGCTGTGGCAGTGCTGGAGGGTGACTGCACAGGGAGTGAAGTGGAAGCCAGTATGGGGCTCCTGGTGTGTGTGGGCACAGGTTCTGAGGGCAGGGCACCTGGGATGGGCATCTTCCCTAGTCTTGTTCAGAGTTGCTCCTGAGGCAGAACCCGTGATAAGGCGGCATCACCAATGTGAAGATTGGCGGAGAGGCAGGACTGAGGGGAAGGGACGTGGAGGTTGGAGCACTTGGGGCTGGATCTCGTCTTACCTCATGTGGCCTCTTTCTAGAATTAGAAATCTGATCTCCGATCTCCTGGACATCCAGTTTAAGCCGTCCCAGGAAAGGACTCCCTCACAGTCAGTGCAGGGCTTAGAAAGTACCTCGTGGACTGAACTAGCATCTTCCTCCTTGAGGTTTTCTGCTCTTTGCTGGAACTCCTCCTCTCTCTCCTCCGTTTTCTAGGCTATTTCCTGACAGACATTTAGATGTGACAGACATTTAGGGTACTTGTGTTCTCCCTACTCTTCTACCAGGCAGATTGGACTTCCTCAGGCGCTTCTTTTACCCCTTCTGGCTGGTCCCCTCCTCCTCTTCTGCTGCTCACAGGCTTTCTCAGCTCAAGCTGCCTCTCAGTGAGGCCCTCTCTGTTTCTTCTCAACGGTACCTTCATCTTCTCAGTCACTCAGGCTTGAATGTTGGGCTCAGCCTTGCTTCCTCCTGCTTTCTTACTCTCAAGCTGTTGGGAACTGGAGCATCTTTACACATTTTGTGACGTTTGGTTCTGAAGAACTCCCGAGGCAGAAAGTGGACATGGGCGGGGTCTAAGCCTGAGGCTTGGACTGTCTCTCAAGGAGAGTCTGCACCCTCAGTGGCCTGCCCACCGCTGCTGAGATGAGGTGATGTGGGCACCAATGTGGCTGCCGCACAAAGTCCTCGCCTGCTTCAGCCTTTGCAGAGGCATGTTCTCCATTGCTCTGGGGCTGAGTTTAGACTTTGCACTTGGGTGCTCAAGGCTCTTTGTGATCTGGTTCAATGCATTTCCCCAGATTATTTCTTGCCCCACCCTGAGGGACACTTATGTACTCCAGTCATTGTGAACAATATTCTAGCCATTCTGAGTGCTCCATGGTTTTCCTGAGATAATCTGATACATGAAGATATTTGGGTTGGTCTTGTTTGTAGTTGGGGATCCATCAGCACTTCTAACAGCTGTGGAGGTAAGAGTACCTTGGGAAAGGTCAGACTGGGGTCAAACTATCCAAGGTTGGAGAATGGATGAGAAATAGTGAAGCGTTAGAAGGAGTTCATGGTGGCTGGGATTTACCCTGAGAACCACGAGGAAACCACGGGAGTGCTTTAAACAGGGGGGAGAAGGCATCCTGTTCACGTGTCACATGACTCCAGCTGTAGTGCAAAGCATGGATTTGAGGTGGCTGATTTGGTGGATGTGTGGGAAGAGTCACGGACGTTGCCTCAGTGCCTAACCCGAGGAAATGGTACACGGTATTGCCATTAGATGACGCACAGTCAAGGAATGAAAAACAGGTGGGGCAGGAAATAGTAAGTTAGTTTTGGATATTCTGAGTCTGAGACATCCAAACGGAGTGGTCTGGAAGGCTGTGCAAGAGGGAGACCTGGGCTGCAGCTATATATTTAAGGATCGTTAAAGGCTATAAATGGTCAAATGCAGAGAAAATGTTTCTTGAGAGCGAGGAGGGCTTTGGGCTGAACCCCAGCTCTAAGAGATGAGACTCCATAGAGAAGGCTGTGAAGGAGAGGTCTGAGAGGCAGGGAAAGATGGCCAGGGTGGGTGTCGTGGAAAGCGAGCCGAGGAGGCTGTTTCAAGGGGCCAGTTGGTGGTGTCAAATGCTGCTGAAGTTTGAGGGACAGAGGAGAGCATGTTGATGTTGGTAACAAGCAGGTGGTTGGTGATCATGTCGGTAAGAGCTGCTGTGGGTGGTGAGGCCAGAGCTGGTGCAGTGGGTGAAGAATGAGTAGCAGCTAAGGAGGCGGAGATGGTGCAGAGACATTTGGTTTTTAAAGAAGTTTGTTTGTGAAGGAGAGGAGCCTGTAGCTGGATGGCTGAGATCCTGAAGGCTGTCTAAAGGTTGATAAGAAGGCTCCAGTAGAGGGGAAATTACAGGGGAGGGAGAGAGTGGTCCGTGTCGTAGAGAGATGTCTGAGAAGGTGGTGGAAAGTAGGGATGGGGTGGAGGGTAGGCCTCTCCAGGAGCAGGAACAGCGCTGCCATGGTAACTGGAGGAGCAGAGGGGACTGAACCAGGAAGGGAGCCAGGAGGAAATGAGGGGAATTAGGAGGGGTTCTATTTGATGATTTATTTTACTTTGAGAAGAAGGAAGCAAGATCGACTGATGCGGGGCAGGTGTAGCAGCCCAGATGTGAGGAGAATAAAGAAGGTTGAAATGACTGTGTGGGGGAACCAGAGAGTTCCTGAGTGAAGCCGCGGGCTTCTCGGCAGTGCAGAGGGCCAAGGTGACTTTTGGTGACCTTTCAATATTATGACTAGGAAGTCGTCTCTGTCGCATCATCTATACCTCTCTCAATGCACTTACCACGTTCTGACTCTTCGTGCAGTTATTTTCTGGCTTCTTAGACTATTGTCAGTTCCACAAAAGCAGGCTTTGTCTTTCTATTACTCACTGCCCTGTGACATTGTGTGGTACATAGAAGGGGATGGAAAAACATTTGTAGAGTAAGTAAGTGAGAGCGGCTTGACCCTGTAGAAGACAGCAGGGCACTTACTCTGTGATCTGGCGAATGTATATTTAGAAAGCAGGGATTTGTCGAGTGTGCTCTGAGGGTGAGACACTGGCTGGAGATACAGATTTAGGAGCCATTAGAGTTTATAAATGGCCAAGTTCAGAGAAACTTGACCCTGATGACCTACTCTCATTTACATGCTCCCAAGTTCATCACACCCAGTTACCGAATCCCAGGGATCTTGGAGCAGCATTCTCAACCCTATTGGACACAACAGCCTCTTTCATTAAAATGTATTTTATAACTCCCACTTTACTTTCTTGAGGTGAAATTCATTGATAACATAACCCACCTTTTACTATAATTAAGAGATAAATGCAATGTCCTAATGTGATGAGGAAGAGAAATAAAAAGAAAGTCTTTTATAATAACAATACTTTTTCCATGTTCAGATCTACCTAACCTAGAAGAGAGCTTCTCACACTTTTCTGTGCCTCTGAATCACCTGGAGGTCTTATTAAAATACAGACCAAGAGTCTGCAGCTCCAGGGTGGGGCCTGAGAGCCTCGCTTCTAACAAGGATGCAACTGCTGATGGTCTATTTCTACCTTTTGGGTAGAGACTAGGATTCATAAGGAAGGATTGGCCAAAAAGTTTATTTGAGTTTTTCCATAGCATAACAAATGTATTTGGATTTAAGCGAACTAAAACAACATTTAACTGGATATTAAAGACATTTTACTTTAGAGTGGTGTTTTGAAATAAGACATACATGATGCTTTTGAACTGTGGTGCTGGAGAAGACTCTTGAAAGTCCCTTGGACAGCAAGGAAATCAAACCAGTCGTCAATCCTACAGAAAATCAACCCTGAATATTCATTAGAAGGACTCATGCTGAAGCTATACAACTTTGGCCACCTGATGCAAAGAGCCGACTCTTCGGAAAAGACCCTGGTGCTGGGAAAGATTGAAGACCAAAGGAGAAGAGGACAGCAGAGGATGAGATGGTTAGATTGCATCACCGACTCAGTGGACATGAATTTGAGCAAACTGCAGGAGATGTTAGTTGACAGGGGATCCTGGTGTGCTGCAGTCCCTGGGGTTGCAGAGGCAGACACGACTTAGCGACTGAATAACAACAAAAAAGGATCCTCTGCTTTTGGAAATTCTGTTCTCTTTGGTAAATCCAAAGAGGATTTTCACTCTTATGACAGCAAAAATGTTAATGTTTGGTATAGAGGCAGTGCACACCTCAGTAGGCAGAGGTCACGACCAAGGTCCTTCCCCAGGAACTGCACTAGGTGTCTCAGCATTAAGCCACTGTAGCTTTGAACTGTCTGTGAGCATCTGTGGTTTATCTCCGTTTATTTGTGCATCTGTTAGCAAGATGTGTCCTTAGGTAATTGCTTCTTTGTTTTATGCTGTTTTGGCTTAGGAAAGGTTTCATAGGAACATTCTACTTTTGGATAGTATGGGGGAAAACTATATATAATCATCAAGGACGTGACAGTTTCAAAGATCAATTTATATGTGTGTGTCCTATTGGTGATTCAAATACATGATTTGTTTTTTGAAAATGGTAACTAACCATGGGAGGTTTTGGAAAAAACAAAATAAATCTTCCCCCTAATTTCCAGCTGCAGTTTTATTATTGGGTAATTCATTGCATATTAATACTGTACAAAAAATATTTTGTGTTTGTATGTAAAATGCTGTTGTTTAGTCGCTAAGTCATGTCTGACTCTTTGTGACTCCGTGGACTGTAGCCCACCAGGCTCCTCTGTCCATGGGATTTCCCAGGAAAGAATACTGGAGTGAGTTGCCATTTACTCCTCCAGGGAATCTTCCCAACCCAGGGATTGAACCCATGTCTCTTAATGTCTCCTGCATTGGCAGGGTTCTTTACCACTAGCACCACCTGGAACCTCTTAAATACTCTTCTCTAGAATGTTCTGCTTTCTTCTCCAGTTTAAATGAGCTTTCTTCATTTAAATGACCCCCCCAAGACCAGGTCCCAGGTGGTCTTTCCTTTTATGTTTTCCCATCACGCTGAACTTCTCCTTCATACATAGTTCCAACCATATCACTAGCTACAGAGTGATTTGTACTTCAGGTCTGCTTTTCCTTCTGGATATGATAGGTCCCATTTCCTAGCATGATATTTGGCACCAAGCAGATCCTCAGTGCTTGTTTGATGAGTGCATGTGGGTCACGGTGAAGGGATTTGACTTTTATTGGTAGGATTAAGTACAGTGAGTTCTTCAGAAAGAAAGAAGGAATTCTGGATTGTGGAGAAGTTTACTGGCAGCCGCATGACTGGCTGCTTGACTTTCTGCAGTTCTGCAGGGTGTAGTTTGGGTATACAACACACCCAGTGTCTGTCTGTCCCCTGCCTCCAAGAGCAGGAAAGGGAGATGAGACAGAGGGACTGTGGCTTCAGAGAGGTCGGGCAGGATTGTAGCAGGCTCAGAGTACATCTGCTGGAGACTGGAAGGAACTCTTAGACTTTCGCCCTGTTTGCAAGTAAAGGCACAGTCCTACTTCGGAGAAGTCTGTTAAGTCCCTTCGCCTTCCGTTGCCTCACCTCTGAACGGGGACAGCCACCAGCGAGGCTTGTCACACAGTGGTCAAGCAAGGCCTGTATACGCTGCAATGTACTGTGCTGGTATTTTAGCGGCTGTGACTCTCTTTATGTCCTAGGCCGATTTCCTCACACTGTTTGTGATGCATTGGAAAACATGGGACACAGCCTGTGCAGCGACGCCCTTGGTCGGTGACGACATTCGGCAGCCCTTCACAAGTCTTACTGAGGATCCCCTGCATGTCAAGAACTCCCCTGGGCCCTGAGAATGCCGGGTGAACAGAAGAAAACAGGCATCGGTAAGTGAGGCTGCGAGGTGAACTAAAGACTTCAGAAGGACGGAGAGGGCTTGGGGCTTTTGAGCTCTGACCTGCGAGGATGCAGTGAGGAAACGAGCCATGCGCAAGATGTTTCAGGAAAGTACCAGGCTGTTGTTTAATCCTCTCAAATAATCCCGAAAGGCAGATATTTCTACATAAGAGGAAACAGGAGCATGGGAAGGTGAAGCTGCATGCCAGGCTAATACAGCTGGAGATGCAGGGCCTGGGCTGTCCTCTCTGTACCTCCTCTCACCCCATCTCACATAGCCCCTCTCTGTTTACCCTCCACTGGGTTATCCTGTCCTCCTCTTTGTTTCTGCATGATGGTTACAAGATTCTTTCTTCAACTTGTTTTGCATTTCCCTTAAGAAGGGACAAAGAGGAGCCGGGGTGAAGAAAACTGGTAACTCGCAGTATGCATACTCATACCGAAGAGGTCAATTTTAAACTCTGAAACAGGTCTTACCTGCCCCTACTTCTCTCTATCCCTCTGCCACCTTCCTGACCTGGTGATTTGATTTGAATCAACAAGGTAAAGAGATGACAGTCCTGCAATTAAGCTACAAAAGGCTACGACCTTTGCCTGGCCTTCTTGGCTGGCACACTTTGATGAAGCCGGTTTCTGTATTGGAGAGACCTACAGTGAGAGGAGCTGGAGGGGAGGCCTCTGGTCAATTTCCGCTGGAGAACTGAGACCTTCCATCCACAGCCCTTGAGAAACTGAGGGCTTGGAAGTGACTCAGAAGCCGATCCTTCCCCAGATGAGCCTTTAGGGGAGACTACAGACTCTGGGCTGACACTTTTGACTGCAGGCTTGTCAGAGATTGCAGAGCGGGGGACCCAGCTAAGCCGAACATGACTTTGGACCCATTGCAACTGTGAGCTAATAAATGTGTGTGGCTTTAGGCTGCTAAGTTTGGGAGTAATTTATTACACAACAGTAGATGACTTGTACATTGTCTGAGCATTCATTCATAAATACTTGTTGAATGAATAATTGCCTTTGTTGAGCCCTGAACATCCTGAGCAGGTTCTGGAAAGGGAGTGTCCAAAAGTACCAGGATGAAGGCTATCCTCCCTGTAGCTGTCAGTGCTCAGGCTTCCCCCACAGGCCACAGAGCCAGCACCAATGAGAAAGCCTGCTGGTGTCCTGATGGCCAGTTTAGATGGCCTTACCACCTTTGACTTTCTTTATCCCTCTTAAGGTGCCGCTCAACCTCCTAGGATCTAGGGGTTTCCTAACAAGGTGCCACCTGGGAAGCTCTGATGAATTTCAAAACCCAACACTCATTTCCAACAAAGCATGAGTTGCCCAACTGCACAAACAACCCCAGTCCTTTTCCTGGCTATCAAGGAGGACACCTTCATGTGATAATGCCCCCAAAATGAATAATTCATGGTTGATGAGTATACTTCATGAATATACAGGATGCCATATAAAATAACATAAATGTTTCCTAATAGAATTAATACACTTTCCAAGTGGTTCAGCTTGAGGCAATTATCGCACTTCCTGGGAGATACAAATTACTTTGCCCTCAGCCTCATGCCAAATAACCCCCCTAAGACACACACTAATTACCCAGAAATACACTGCCTGCCATAGCTCATTGACTAATTGACAATCGGTTTAAAACTTCAGCAAAATATCTTAAAACTTAGGCGTCACATTTAGCAAGGAAACCAATTTTGTTTATCGCCTCATTTTGGTCTGCCTCATTGGCAGAGATGTAGCATGGTTTGTAAGTAATGACTGAGCAGGCTTATTATAATGATCAATGGTAAAAGAGCAGCATTCCATCATACCATACAGCTTTTCCATCTCTCATTTCTGTGATTCTATTAAGAACAATTACCAATATTATATCCGTTAATATGATACAAAAATAGAATGCAACCGTGTATGTAATAGCTATCGCTAATGTGGTCTGTTAAGCTCAGGGTACAGCTGTCATCGCTTCTTCTCTCTTGCACGTCCAAGATGTGGCCTTTCTGTGCTCTATGCCCTTTATGTTCTAATCCAAGCACACACACCCGCTGAGTTCATGCTGTACCTACACGCGATCCTCCTGCCTCAAAAATAAGTTCTGGGCAAAAGTCAAATCTTTCAGAATCGTTGCTCTCGATTTCCTTCCTGTTTACAAATCTCTGCAGGAGATCTAACTTCTTTATGAAGCTATGTGAGCCTAACTCTGCCTGAATCTTGTTTCTAATCACTTTGATGATGCCAGGAGTTGACATACTACTCCAAACCTTTGTTCTGTATTTTCTAGAATAGTCTAGTCTTATAAGGAGAGTGCACCCAAATTTCAAACAACTGGTTTATAGTTAAACGTGAGGTGGGGGAGAAGGCAAGGGGAAGGTGGGATGAATTGACAGAATTGCATTGACATTCCTTGTATAAAATAGTTACTGGGAAGCTGCTGTCTAGCGCAGGAAGCTCAGCTTTGTGCTCTGTAAGGACTTCGGGGTGGGAGAGAGGATGGGAGGGAGGTCCAAGAGGGAAGTATGCATTTGACTGATTCACTTACTATACTCACGTATATTCACATCACTTACTGATTCACATACTATATAGGGATGCATTTGACTGATTCACTTCATTGTACAGCAGAAACTAACACAACATTGTAAAGCAACTGTATTCCAATAGGAAAATATCTGGGACTTAACCCATTTACACATTAGAGATGGCTGTTCTAGGTGGAGTAGAACAAATCTGTAGTTGTACAGAGTTACAGGCAGGGCAGTCATTGCAGGATGGCTGCACTGGCATTTCGTATGGTTGCAGCCACAGAATATCCAACCAGGAATGGCTTGAACAGTGAGGGAATTGTTTTCCTCACAGAACAAGACCTCCAAAGGCCAGCAGCTGGGAACTGGTGGTGTGGCTCGGCTGTTTTTGTCCTCCTCCATCCTTTGGAGATGGATGATGGCCTCATGCTCTGGACATGACTGCTGGAGAAGACCAGGGGCAGGGTCTGAATCTGGCAGTTCTATCCAGAAAGCCCAGGCTCTGCCCTCAATCCTCGGCAGGCTTCAGCTGAGGTCTCATTAGCTAAATTGTCACATCGGCCACTTTGGTTACAAGGGAGGCCTGGAAACAGTATTGAATTGGGCACAGTATTGAACCCAAAAATAAATCGGGGTTTTGTTACCAAGGAGTCAGTGGAGACTAGAGGGAGATGGACCAGCCTGTCACCCCTGGAGAAGTTCTGAGGGGAAAGAGGGTATCTAAGCTGGCACGGGAGGGATGGTAAGGTTCAGGTGGGAGACAGGAGAGGAAAGGGGACCTTTGGTGGATTTATAGTGAGAATAACTTGGGAGAGGAAGTGATAGTGGCGTGTCCAGGAGACTGTGACAACACTGCTCCAGGAAAATTCTCGTCTGAGAAATTGGAAAAAAGTCAGCCCAGTGATGTGTGTCTAGTTCCTGGAGGACCCTCCCACCCTCCCTGCCCCAGAACACCCGCCTCGTGCTCGCTCCCAGCACCTCCTTGTTCAGATTCAAGTAGTCTTTCTGATTAAAGAGAACAAAACCTTAAGGGGATTCTGCTTCCTGGACTTTGATCTCTCCCCTAAGCCACTTATTCTCAGTATTGGCTATGCATTGGAATAACTCAGGGGTAGTTTTTAAAATCCCAGTGCCAAGGTCATCATCCAGACCAGTTAGGCTCTGGGAGTGGGGTCAATAGTGTGCTGGTAGAAGTTTAATAACTGGCTTTCTAGGGGAAAAAAACAAATGATAATAAAATATACAATACTCTTTATTACAAAATACTCTTTAGCCCATTGATTCTCAGATAATGCTTTCCTGTTTGTTTGTTGTTATTGTTTCTTGCTGAACTCTTGTGTGTGTAGTTAACCTATGGCCATGATTCAGTTGTGATTTTACAAAATCAGACTGCAAATGAATGCTTGGTTGCCATTGGCTCATGAGGATAGTCCCAACATGAATGCTGGTTGACGTTTCACTTTCATTGACAGAGAGGATGAACATGAAACAATGAAGATGTATGTAGAAACTTCACTTGTTCATCAGTGATGAGAAAGACTTTGGCTGATGGGGTCATAGCTTTCAAATACTGGAAGAACATCTCCTTAATTTTGTGCCATTCACAGTGTAATGATTATAGGCAGGATACACCTTTAAGTTTAATTTGCATTCTTAACATCTTATCCATCACTTTCTAAGGTCTAGACCAGGGGTTGGCAAAATTTTCCAGGCAAGAGCCAGAGAGTAAATATTTTACACTTTGTGGACCACAGTCTCTTCCTCCTCTTCTTTTTTAAAATTAATTTAAAAAGTTTTAAAGCAATCCTGTAAGAATGTAGAAACATGTGGATCATGCAAAAGCAGACTGTAGACCAGATTTGGCCTGTGTGCTGCAGCTTGCCAAGCCCTGATCTAGACAATCAACACAGATTGCCTAGATTCTACCTGACTCAGAGTGTTTGCTAATTTCCATGATGTAAATATTCTATAAGCCATCATGGAGTTGGGAAGATTTGCACAACAGTACCTCACTATGTAGTGTTTCCACCATTCAGGCAGGATAGACAACCTCAAGGGCACAGATAGTAGTGAGATCATTAGAGAGCAACACATTTTGAGTATTTATCTTTATTACCTCTATTTATTTATATTTGGGTCTTCTTTGCTGTCTAAAGGCTTTCTCTAGTTGGGGAGAGTGGGGGCTACTTCTCATTGTGGTGGCTTCTCCGCGGAGCATGGGCTCTAGGTACGTGGGCTCAATAGCTGTGGTGCACAGGCTTACTTGCCCCATGGCACGTGGACTCTTCCTGGGCCAGGGACCAAACCCATGGTCCCTGCATTGGCAGGTAGAGTCTCACTCACTAGACCATCAGGGAAGTCCATAGTACCCTTATTTTTAATAAAGACATTTAGTTGTAAGCTTATATAATCTAATTTGGAATAATGCTGTGTTTAACAACTGGCTTTGAAAATTTAATAGTCTCTTGTGAGCTGGTAAGAAATGGCTCAAGCATGCTGCTAACTTGTCAGATTGATCCTGGGACACTTTGTTGAGGACTCGGGCTTCTTGCTTTATGGTGCTTGGTAGGACACCACTAGAGAGTTTTGATGAGAACATGGTCAAATGGAAGAAATAGGTTTTCTGGGAAGATTCGCTTAGCAGAGGTGAGAGAATGGATTGGAGTTTCTACAGCCTGCCTAGAAGATTTGTAGAAAGTCTTTAAGGAGTCTGGGAACACTTTAAAACTGCACACAAAATCTTGAGCACATGTGTGTAAGTGAATTTGCTTTCTGGGGAGAGAGCTCATATCTTTCATCAGATTCTCTATGAGATTCCAAAGTATGTTAAAGACTACTGGATGAGAAGTAGGAACAGCAAGTAGAAGCTGAGTAATTCAACGTATCAGTCAGGGTCCTGGCAGAAAACAGTTCACGTGAGATGGTTCCAAAGGTAACTTTAAAGAAAGGACTGTGTTCGGAAGTATGGGCAGGGCTAGGTGAACAAACAGGAGACAGAGAGGTACCAAGAAATTAGCCACAATGGGAAACTCTCAGCCCCCAGGACTAAGGGGCTGGAGCTGGAGGAAGAAACCCACAAGTCTGTATTCATGAGAGCTGGAGCCCTGGAGTTGGGGCTTGGTGGAAGCAGGGGGCTGGAGGGGCCATTGTCTTCAGAGATAGCCAATCAAGAGGGAGTGAGGAAGGAAGGGACCCTCTGGCCTCTCTCCTCCCGCCTTTGGCTGACTGTTGTCAGTGCCTCCCCACGACCTCTAACCACCAAGAGAGCCTGGATGATGTGGTCTGCCGGGCCAGAGTGGGCCAGCAAGCGTGGCTAAATGGATGGACATTATAAATGGAAGGACATTGTAATTGGAATAAATGGAGAATAGCTAACAAACAAAAAATGTGTAGAGTAACATGGAAACATATACATTACCATATGTAAAATAGATAACCAGTGGGAATTTGCTGTGTGATTCAGGGAACTCAGACTGGGGCTCTGTAACAACCTATAGGGGTGGGATGGAGAGGATGGTGGGAAGGAGGTTCAAGACAGAGGAGGCATAGGAGATATACCTATGGCTGATTCATGTTGATGTTTGGCAGAAACCGACACAATATTGTAAATCAACTATCCTTCCATTGAAAAATAAATTTATTAAAAAATAATAATATATTACTTAAAAGTTCCAGAACTGTCCAAGAAAGGGATCGATATAAGGTCTTATTTGGTAACCCTGGATGCCATTACTCACCGTCTGGTTTTGGACTTCTGCTTCTCAGCAGTCCTTCCTACATTACCTTGGGTCTGCCCAGTAATACCAGATAATGAGAAGCAAATATGGAGGATTCTGTTGTTGTTGTTAACTTTGCCCTTCCACTGCCATTGCCAAGCTCCTTGACACTGGCAGTCACGAATGTCTCTGAGCCTCCCTCATCCATAAAGCCTGGAGGTTGCTTTCAATGTTCTCTTTGATGGTACCTTCTAGGGCAAAAGCTTTATGAAGCTTTCAGAGGGTCATTGGCTTCCTCCCCATCCAAGGCACCTATCAAGTAGGTGGGGCTTCCCTGGCGGCTCAGCTGGTAAAGAATCCGCCTGCAATACAGGAGACCTGGGTTTGATTCCTGGGTTGAGAAGATCCCCTGGAGAAGGGAATGGCTACCCACTCCGGTATTCTGGCCTGGAGAATTCCATGGACTGTATAGTCCATGGGGTCGCAAAGAGTCAGATACGACTGAGCAACTTTCATTTTCACTATCAGGTAGGTGAGCACTTCTTCCCTGCCTGCTGCCTTCCGCAGTGGTTCAAAGTCTGGAGAAGAGCAAAGGTAATAGTCTCCTGACCCCTCCAAGGGGCCCTCTGCAGACTATTAGCCTTTGGTTGACTTTGGCTCTGCTGTTAGTTGGTAGGATTTGCAGTAAAATGGTTTCAGACCTAAACTTCCCCAGTGGCTCAGTGGTAAAGAATCAACTTGCCAATGCAGGAGATGCAGGAGATATGAGTTCAATCCCTGGGTCAGGAAGATCCCCTGGAGAAGGAATGGCAACCCACTCCAATATTCTTGTCTGGGAAATCTCATGGACAGAGGAGCCTGGTGGACTACGGGGTCACAAAGAGTCGGCCATAACTGACCATGCACGCGTGGCTTCATGCGTGTTTGAGTTGAAGTGTTGCTCAAACTGAGAGAGCACTGATTTTTAAGATTATGTTTGCATTCTAGTCTGTTCTAGAAAGACCTATCAAAAAACACCAAGAAACTCTGCTTCCAAAGCAGGTGGAGGAAATGGTGGAATGTTGCTGAAGGGAGCTCACTACTGTGTGGTTTTGTCGGAGATTTAATTTTTATTAGCCGATGCAAATTATCTGTTCCACATATGTAAAACAAAAGGACAAGAAACTGATCCCTGTGTCAACATCAGGATGTCTGACTTAAGATCCCATTCAAATAGCTCCCTAAAAATGATCAGACACTGAATATATTATTTTTCTGACTTTGACAAAACCAGTCTGCACAAAGCAGTGGCCCCATGAGGGTATGGATAAACCAACCGCGTTAAAACTTCAGCATTTTCATGTCAGTCACAGATTTTCTTAAGGGCCAAGTCACTGTTTAAGGACTAATGTGTTTGGAGAGGGGGAAAAAAATCGCACTGTGTTATTAGGCAGAATCCCCTTTATATACAGGGATTGGATCAGCTTGACCCTGATTGTGTTCCTGCTTTATTGTCCTACTTCAAACACAGGGCCCTGGGCATCATCTTAAGGAAGGGCTGATTGAACTGTCGGCCTGACACTTGTCAGCTGTGGATAATACGGGTTTCAGTCCGTCATGCTCACACATAAATGAACCATGACAGAGATAGACTGTTGAATAGAAAAAGCGGTTTTTACTGTGGATAACCTTTCTTGAATAAATGCAACAAATAATAAAGTCTGAAAAAGAGGACATGTACCCTAGGAAAGCAGTGACGTTCAGAACCAAATGGTTATTATCTTTTGGGGCCATCAAAAATTGCCCATTATCAAAGCATGTGATTGAGAGAAAAGGGAAAAGTGCTATGATTATAATAAAAACGATGGCAGTTGAGCCCATGCAGTCTCCAATATAATATCACATAACAAAACCCAGTTACAGCTCACCAGGATAGAAAGGAGGCATTGTTTGGGTACCAAATGGAAGCCACAATTGTTCTTAGGAAATGGTGGCACACATCTTAATTAAAACAGCAGAGGAAAAAAAAAATCTGAAACACTTTACTTCTCTAAAACATTTCTTCTTATGTTTTTTTTTTAAATAACTCCCAGTAGAAATTGTGAAACTCCACATTTCAATCAACACAGTCAAAAGAATGATTTGAATTTACAGGCCTGTAATTGGAACAAATTGGAAACAAAAGACGAGCTCGTTTAAGCCACGTGATGTGGCCGCAGTGCTGCTGTGTACAGTCTGCTAGGAGAAAAAAATCATGTTTCTTTAAAGCAAAGCTAACTCTACTGCAGGCTGCTAGCAATTTGCATAAATGTCTCTACCATGATTTTTTTTTTTTATTTATGGGCCCTAAGTTTCTAATTAAATACTAATTAATACTATCACCAGAATTGTCTCCCATCCCCTGCTCTTCATAGCTTTGTCACTTTGATTAATGCACAGTCATTTATTAACTTATTTAACAAGCCAGGGTGCCTCATGACAAACTAGATTAAATTATCCTCATAACAGTCTCATTATTGCAAAAAAAGGGAGTCTTAAACTTAATAAAAATTATCCTCGATAATGTTAAAGCTTTTCCTCTGCACCCTTAAAAGCTAGAAATAGGTTTCTTGTTTGATTTATAATATATGGAGTTGTATAAAGCATCCATTAATAAAATGTATAAGTTCATTTAGGCTTGCACATTACACTCGTGCTGGAGCCTTGGGTGCTTATTATTTAACTTTTGCTGTAGTTATGAAGATAATTAATGTCCTGACCAGACAGGGACTAAAATACCCACTAGAATGAGATAATTAGAGACATAAATAATGTTTGGGCTCTCCTGTGCTGCTTTTTAAATTAATTGTTTTGTTTTCTACCCAAACTTGAGAAAGAAGAAAATAGGAGTTTACCAAGGAACCGTACAATAAAGGAGACATGTTTGTTTCAGTGGATCCGCAAGGACTGTTAAGCTTCCCAGTTGCTGGGAAGGAGGAGGGACTGGGACTCGGCTCTTCGGAGCGGGGGGCGGGGCTGGAATGTTGGGCCCTCGCTGCTCTCTGGCTCCCTCTTGTGGTCAGGTCGTGGTGGCAAGCACACCTCCGCAAAGCTGCCTCATGACAGGAAGCCCAAGGGTTGAATCAGAACCGAGAACAGTCTATTACCTTGTGGGGTAAACTTCTCATCTTAGTCAAACTCTGAGAAGGAGAGCCCCAGAGGAAACTGAAGGGGCCTAGGGCAACAAATTTTTTCATGCTGACAAGGCAGAACGCAGGAAGCTGTGGCTCAGGCCTTGCTGATCTCAAAACAAAAATGTGTAAATGCATTAAAACATATGTGGAACATGGGCTCTTGGTGGAGTGGTGTGTTACAGGAGGGTTTCAACATATTCTGAGGGAGTGTTTTCTACTCGTTTTCAGTTTCTTGCTAAAGTAGCATCCTTATTAAGGTCCCTAGGTAATCTGGTGCCGGAAGAGTAGATCGGGATCTGCTTAATGGAAAAGTGTTTGCTGGTTCGCCACGTGGTCTGTAGTGTCCGGGTCTTAGGCTGGGGCTGTTGGAAAGGGTCACAAACAGGGATCTGGACCCTGAACGCGTAGCACTTGACCTTTTGCGAAGCCCTTTGAGTACGTCATTATTAGCCGCTCCAGGATCCTGTGAGACCAGAGGGAGGCGCTGTCGTATGGTTGCCAAGGTGTCACCTGGCCGTTTGGAGTCTCACCCTTCCTTCCGGGCTGCTTCCTCCCGGGAAGGGCACTTGGCTCCTTTTCTTCTGGTTTCCAGTATCCTTCCTATGTTTCTGTATTTCTGCATCTCGCCTCCATTTTTTCTCTCTCACACTCTTCTCTCTCCCTCTCACCGTTCCTTTTTATCCTTGATTCAGAGCACAGATAACAATCACTGTACTTGTTCACTTACAAAAATAGCTCGCTTGTCAGAGCTGCACAGGGACTGGCGCCAGGGAAATTCCGTGAGCGGAGGAACGGTTCAGAGAACTGTCTTTGGGTTTCAAGAGCTTCATGGTCATAGTTATCTCAAGTTCACACCCATCCCCTGGAGGTGAGTAGATGGCACTGGTCTTTATCATTTGTGACTCTTGCTTAGCACTGATTAACATTTCCATCTTTGCAAGCCCATTACCAGAGACCTGATAGTAGACGGTAGTTTTGGCCCAGAAGAGATCAACATTATGTCAGATCTCAGCTCCCTGATTTACTAGGTTTCCTCCTGGTGACTTTATTTGAGGTCAAGGTATTAAGACCCCAGCTTGCCCAGAATTCATTTGTGACAAGTAGGCCAACTTAATTTAAGCAGGGCCCTGAGGAGCCATGTGAGATGTCACAGGTGAAAATGAAGCTTAGTAAAGGAGACACTCATGGTCAGCGCAGGAAGGTGAGAGCCCAGGGGATCTCATTCCTGCCCAGGACCTTCCCTTTCAGTCCCCATTGGCATCATTATGATGCCCTGAGGAGTGGGGGGCACATGGGAATGGTGGTAAGGTGGAGAGGTGGGTGTGGATTAACAAGGAGTAGTTGGGCAGACTTCATGACTCTGGTTTCAGAGTTTCTGATTTAGACTGATGGAGGCCCAGGAATCTGCATTTTAAATAGGCCTGAAAGTGACTCTGAGGCAGGGGTCAGTCATGGATCACTGGATGTGAAACACTGGGCTGGGGAGGGGAGGAAGAGAAGATGAAAGAATTGACAGGAGGTGAGGGATTTTTTTCTGAATCCTCTTTACCCTCCTGAGAAAGTACGGTAGCTGTTGCGTGTCCTGCAGACATTGCTCACCTGGGCCTGCATCTCCAGGTAATGAGCAGGGGGCAGGGGAGGGGGGAGCGGTGGTGGGGAAAGTGCAAAAGATTCCTTCTGGCCAGAGAGGAAAGCCCACCCACCAGCACACTCTGGCTCTCATCATCACCTTTCCTAAGCGCTGCTCTGGCATCAGTGTCCCGGGCCTCTTCAGTGTTGCTTTCTCCAAGATTTGTCCCTCTCTCACCCACCTCCACCCTGTGATAGCCAAGGAATCCTTCTATGAGCTGGAGTCAGAAGGAGATGGAGGTGTCCTGAGCCCAGGCTTCTCCAAGCCTGCGAGTAAAGAGAAGTTTGTCTGGAGGGGCCCTATTTCCTGTCTCCATAGCAACCCTCTGGAACAGTGTGGGTGTGCAGTGGGCTTTAATTAAACTGATTCAGTTACATTTGGCCTAACAAGAGCCCGGTCAGCTGTGGTGTGTCTGGCTTCTGAAGGCCTGGTCTATTGTTGGGTCATGCTGGGCAGACAGGTGCTGTGGGGGCAAGTGGCCCTCGTACAGCTTCAGAACCAGGCCTGTGCCCAAATGGAACCCCTGACCTCTTGGGTTTTCTCTGTATGTTCTTCATGCCTTTGCCACCGTGTGGCCCAGAGTGATGGAGAAGCCACATGTGTGCACCATGCAATGCATCAGACGCTGAGGATCGAGGGCAAGTGCCAGGACTGTCCTTGGTGCTGGTAGTACAAAGAGGCAGGAAGTTTTCTTGCCAACAGGCTTGGCTTTAGCCCTTGAGGCTTTCAGTGACAGGGCCTTGAGGAGAAAGATAAGTCTACAGAAGCTGCCTGGGGACCCAGCTGGCCACCAGCATCATGCAGCCCCTTGGAAGAGAACGGAACACCGTGGCTGATGGGTTCCAGGTTGGTTTCTCAGGATGGATGTGACAGTGGGGAGAGAGATGGGGATTGGGGCTGTGGTTCTGAGACTGGCATGTGCTTCCCTCCAGGGCCTGTGTGAAATGATCCCCCGGGAATGGGTAGAGAATACTGAAACTCTTACGAGGCCATTAATGCCCTTGTATTTGTGTGTGTGTGTTAGTCGCTCAGTTGTGTCTGACTCTTGGCGACTGCATGAACTGTCGCCACCAGGCTCCTCTGTTCATGAAATTCTCCAGACAAAAATACTGTAGTGCATAGCCTTTCCCTTCTCCAGGGGATCTTCCCAACCCAGGGATTGAACTAGGGTCTCCTGCATTGTAGGCAGATTCTTTATGATTTATGGTAAATTTTAAAAAGAAGAAAATGTTGATCTGATAGTAAACTGTATGCAATTTATGAATGAATGAATGAGTGAATGTCAGAGATATGTGCCTGATTATTTCTCCTATATCACTTTTGGATGTACATTATGAATTTATTTATTCGTGACCGTTGGTCTAGATTGTCAATAGAGTGCTTGAAGCTCTCGTCCCTAGAGTCTAGGTTGGATGGGGAACAAAGCCAAACCACAAGAGAGCTGAGAGAATGAGGGGAAATGGACAGAACGGGGGATGGAAGGTGGAGGACACCACTAGTGGGATGATGCTAAATGATGTCACTCAGTTGTGTCTGACTCTTTGCGACCCTGAGGACTGTAGCCCACCAGGCTCCTCCATCCACGGGATTCTCCAGGCACTCCCCATTCTCTACTGGAGTGGGTTGCCATTTCCTTCTCCAGGGGATCTTCCTGACCCAGGGATCGAACCCAGGTCTCCCGCATTGCAGGCAGATGCTTTAACCTCTGAGCCACCAGGGATGATGCTATGTTATTCCAAAGTCAGATTTGTAACCAGAGGAAGGAGGGAATGAAGGGGGGAGGGTAGTGATGGTCCATATAGATACGGAAGTGCCATGTTGATGGGAGGCTCTAGGATAGAAAAGAAGGTGGTAAGCCACCAAGATGCCAGTGGGAGGTTTGGGGGCAGTCGTGGGCTTCCCTGATAGCTCAGTTGGTAAAGAATCCGCCTGCAATGCAGGAGACCCTGGTTCAGTTCCTGGGCTGGGAAGATCTGCTGGAGAAGGGATAGGCTACCCACTCCAGTATTCTTGGGCTTCCCTTGTGGCTCAGCTGGTAAAGAATCCGCCTGCAAATGCGGGAGAACTGGGTTTGATCCCTGGGTTGGGAAGATCCCCTGGAGAAGGGAAAGGCTACCCACTAAAGTATTCTTGGCCTGGAGAATTTCATGGACTATATAGTGCATGGGGTTGCAAAGAGTTGGACACAACTGAGCGACTTTTCACTCACTCACAGTGGGCGAACAGGTGGCGTGAGGAGGGAAGGAGGGATTTATATGAAGGTGGAAGAGCAATGTTGTCTCCAAGGGGTCAAGAGGACACAGATCTCCTTCCCCATCCCTGGGAGTCTGGGAGCAGTGGAGTGGGATGGTGAGTTGATGGCTGAGAGAACCAGACTCCAAAGGAAACAGGAAGAGAAAGGAGTGCTTTCCCCACTAGTCAGGGGAGGATTTCTCACCATGGAACAGAAGTTTCAGAGGGTGCAATAGGAGTAGGTGTTGGTGGAGCAAATGAGACAGGCTGGAGGTGTCTGTGGGGAAAGAGGGCACACTGCCCACACTCAGGGCTCACCCCTCTGCACCACGGGTGTGCTGATATCAAATGCTCTATTGGGTGGGTTGTGGAATAAATGTGGTAAGCATAGCTGACATTTTTTTTAAGAGAGTGTACAAATGTCTTTTCATTCAAAAACACAAAATATGTTATCTGTGGGCGTGCACCATGACAGCTGTAAACCATCATGCACTTTGTCAGCCGATACCCCTAACTGAAACCTGTAACCTTTTCTTTGGTCTTTTTTTTTTTTTTTTTTCAAGTGATTTCTCTGAAGTTACTGGTGAGAAATGCAGCTCTGAGAACACGCCACCTCCACACCGCCTCCACACCACCTCCACCCACTCTGGCCATGCAGGATCCGCCCCCTCTTCAGTATCTTTGCTACAACTTCTGCTCTGTTTCACACAGCAGAAACAGCCATGAGGCAGCTCTCAGTACCTTAGTAGGACCGGTGATGCCTTTTTTTTTTTTCCTTAGTCATATCTCCAAGCAGAGCATCATCACCAGCTTCTGAATTGGCTTTGACGAACGTTCTTAGCTGTCAAGGATCCTTTTAACTGTCACTTTGGGCAAGGTTATGTTATTGCAGACATTTTGAATATTTAACAAAAATAATTTCTATAGCAGTTTTTAAAAAAAAATTTATTGGATTTGGTGTGTCCAAAGCTGGAATATGATGAACCCAACCAAACCACCTCCTAGAAAAATGGCTTCTTCAAAAGCAGCTGGGCAGCACTGAATGCATCTGGAACTCTTTCCTCTCATTCATTCCACCCCACATGTTCCACCAGTCTTCAGCATGGCTGTTGCATCTGATTGTTTTATAGTACTCAATTCTTCCTCTTCGTACTCACTGACAGTAACCTTCCTTGATTATGATTTTCAATTTGTGACTGATCACCTTTTCCTTTCAAGAGCAGAGACTCATCTTTGACCTCAATGACTTCTCCTTTTCTGAGGCTGAACATCTTCAAGATTTAGGGTCAACTCCTCCTCTCTAAACACCTGCAAAAGCATTTAAAAATGAGTCAGTTCCAGGGCTTAGTTTTCCTTTATTATACCAAATTTATTCATAATACATTATGCAGGTGTTTTGATGAGAATCCAGAAACATCTTGAGACACCATATTTCTCTGAAATGTGAGAATTTAAAACCATCGCTGTTCCAGGACAAGTCTTGTGGATAGAGCTTTTTATTGCATTCATTTGCATTATTGTGTTCCCTTCTCAGAACTCCTGTCAATTAACAACAGCTTGATCTTGCAGTTGAGATAGCAGAACCCAGAGAAAATTCACCCCAAGTCACACACTTGCAAGATGGTGGAGCCAGGACTAGACCCAGTGTTCTTTCTGCTAGATCATTCTGCCTTTTCAGAATTAAGGACAGATCAGACAATAAGCTTATTCCTGATCGGGCATATGACAGGTTCGAGCTGGAGGGGACCCCTCTCTATACCTATTTCAACTCCACCTTCCTAGATATTCAGTAGATGTATCTAATTAGGAAAAATGCAAATTATTTGACTGTGTACCTATAAATATTATCCCTGGAAAGAAAAAGAACATTTGGTAAATGTGAAAAAAAAATGGGGAAAATTTGCATGTTATCCTTGTGTAGGGGCCATGTTAATCTTCTCTGTATTGTTCCAGTTTTAGTACACATGCTGCCAAGCAATCTCCAGGCTCTTTTAAAATGAATATACTATAAGAGAAAATACTAGAGTATATCACATATAGTAAAGATAACTACTGTTTTGTGAGATTTTGTGTTGTGCATATCTGTAATACTGTGGGTGATGATGTAAAATTTATTCCATACTGTGGATTGTGCTAACAATTGTTGAAAAGTCACGGGTACAGCAGAAAGATCATTAGAAAATGGCTTCAATGACTTGATTCCAGTCATTACTCTGCCAATAACCACCTGCATGAGCATGGCCAAGAAACTTACACCCTCAGGGCTTCCACTTCCTTATCTTTAAAGCAAGCAGGTCCAACTACATGTTTTTGAGATCCCTTCCTCTAAGATTGTATCATTCTGGCAATTCTTTCATGGTACCAGTGAGACACAAAAGCCTTCCGAATGAGAACGGTGGGTGGAGGGCGGTGGCTGGAGCAGGAAGTTGACACGGGCCAGGTGCAGTCACCTGCCTTTGCCCACAGCAGCTGCTGCCCTGGTGCTCACTATTGCTGCTTGTCGTCTTTGCTGGTAGCACCCCGACATGCTGCTGCCACAAGGGTGTGAATGATCACCACGGCTGAATCCAAGTTGGAGCCTGTGGGCAGCCGTGGAGGCGAGGACTGCCAAACACACACACCTGGTCCCACCCTTGGCACTACTGGGTGCTCCGAAGCTGTTCTTGATGACAGGCATGGTAAACATTCCGAGGCGGGAGCAAAGAAAATGCAGCGTAAATAGAACAAGTTGAAACTGAGGAGCCATTTTCCCTTTACAGCTGACATGGAGTAACAGAGACCTTCCTTAGAAAAGAAGAAGGAAGGGGAGCAATTTCAGAAGATATGTAGGGTAAAATGCTTAGTTTGACTCCTTTTCTGGTGTAAACGAGAACTTCATTTTGTGTAAAGAACAGGGACCTGTTACCACTTTTTACTCATTTGATGCATAAGATGCAAAGTTTATTTCATGGTGGAGAATGACCCAAGAGGTTGCTTGCTTTCCTGTAATAGAGAAGACATCTTTGACACTGGCACACAGGATCCGTACACACACACACACACACACGCACACACACACACACACAGGAGAGCTGATAAATGTATTAAAGGCTTAAATTATTTAATGGTCCTGTGACAACATGCACTGCAATGAGAAATGAGACGCATCAGTGTGAGAGGCATGCATATGTAGAAATTAGGGGAGTATTTTTTTTTCCTTCAGGTAGCAACATGCCAGAAAACATTCTGCCTTTGAAGAACAAAGTACAAAGATGTTCCTACAACTGAGGGTTATAGTTCTGCACCACTTCTTATCATGCACTGCATTTGGAAATAGGGCCTGGAGTAGACAGTCACCTTCCCCAGCCTGGATTTCTCTAGCACTGTCCCATTGAGCGTCATCTGCTGGGTAAGACTTAACAAGATGTGTCTGTTGGCCTGCACAAGACCTGGCTGACTTGAGCCCTGCGTGTCAGGAAGCAGATCAAAAGTGGGCTTTGTGGTGGTTGAACCCTGTGTACTTTTAAAGAAATAAATGAATAATTTAACTCATTTTAGTATTTGCAGAGGGCACTGAGCTGACAGCTCTGGGGCCCAAGGCCTGACTGCTGCCCAGGTGCATCATGGGTATGAACATGGAAATGACCCGGTCCAGCCCCACAGAGGCACCTCTTACAGTCACAGCTGTCACTCCAGCTGGACTGAGGATGCCTTTCTAGGCATCCTAGTGCTTGGTCCCAGCCTGATCCTGGCTCTGCAGGAGGCCCTGCTGGACAGGGTGGGGAGGAGATGCACTTGCTAGACTCTCCTTTTATTTTTTTAATTTATTTTAAAAATTATTTTCTTATTTGGCTGTGCCGGGTCTTTATGGGCTTCGCAGGTGGCTCAGTGGTAAAGAAGCCACCTGCTAATGCAGGAAACATGGGTTCGATCTCTGGGTAGGGAAGATCCCCTAGAGAAGGAAGTGGCAACCCATTCCAGTATTCTTACCTGGAGAATCCCAGGAACAGGTGAGCCTGGTGGGCTACAGTCCATGGGATCACAGAGTTGGACACAATTGAGCGACTAACACTTTCACTTTCATTGGTACCAGGTGGCTGACTCAAAACTCCTACTTCCTGTTCAGGGATACAGGATAATATCAAAACAGAATAATTGCTTTCAAGGGTTATTTATATCACTGTGTGTATCACTTTTGGGCTTCCCTGGTAGCTTAGCTCATAAAGAATCTACCTGCAATGCAGGAAGATCCCCTGGAGAAGGGATAGGCCACCTCTCCAGTATTCTTGGGTTTCCTTGGTGGCTCAGATGCTAAAGAATCTGCCTGCAATGCGGGAGGTCTGGGTTTGATCCCTGGGTTGGGAAGATCTCCTGGAGAAGGCTACCCACTCCAGTATTCTTGTCTGGAGAATCCCATGGACAAAGAAGCCTGGTTGGTCACAGTCCACGTCAGCCTTGATGTATTCCTTTCCCTAGTTGGAGCCAGTCTGTTGTTCCATGTCCAGTTCTAACTGTTGCTACCTGACCTGTATACACATTTCTCAGGAGGCAGGTCAGGTGGTCTGGTATTCCCGTCTCTTTCAGAATTTTCCACAGTTTGTGGTGATCCACACAGTCAAAAGCTTTAGCATAGTCAATAAAACAGAAATAGATGTTTTTCTGGAACTCTCTTGCTTTTTTGATGATCCAGCGGATGTTGGCAATTTGATCTCTGGTTCCTCTGCCTTTTCTAAAACCAGCTTGAACATCAGAAAGTTCACGGTTCACATATTGCTGAAGCCTGGCTTGGAGAATTTTGAGCATTACTTTACTAGCGTGTGAGATGAGTGCAATTGTGCAATAGTTTGAGCATCCTTTGGCATTGCCTTTCTTAGGGATTGGAATGAAAACTGACCTTTTCCAGTCCTGTGGCCACTGCTGAGTTTTCCACATTTGCTGGCATATTGAGTGCAGCACTTTCACAGTGTCATCTTTCAGGATTTGAAATAGCTCAACTGGAATTCCATCACCTCCACTAGCTTTGTTCATAGTAATGTTTCCTAAGGCCCAGTTGACTTCATGTTCCAGGATGTCTGGCTCTAGGTGAGTGTGAGTGATCACACCATCATGACTATCTGGGTTGTGAAGAACTTTTTTGTATAGTTCTTTTGTGTATTCTTGCCACCTCTTCTTAATATCTTCTGCTTCTGTTAGGTCCATACCATTTCTGGCCTTTATTGTGCCCTAGACACTCCTTTTGTATAGGTGACGGGGAGGTTTAAGAAATGAATACCTTTCTGGTTATGAGCCACCACAGCTGGATTTACAGGCATGAGTCTAATATGGGATGTGGGTATAGCAACCTCTTCAATGACTACGTCTTTCCAAACGACAAAGACAAACAGAACAATCCAGAACCAACACAAAAATACTTCCAAAGTCCTAATGACAGGAAAAAAAAAAATGTCCAGCCCATGCTCACCAAGTGGCTGTTATTTTTGTCTGTGGGCCGGGCTGGGGAGATGCTCTTCGTTTGGCTGTCACTGGTCCCGGCCGTCTGACTGGAAGTTTTGTGACCCGGCAAGGGGATGGCTATATTTGGCCTCTGGAAGGGAAGTTGCTGAGATAGAGAGGGCAGCTTTGGATCATAGGGTTTGAGCCCATGCCAGAGGGAGGGAAAGCCACTTACCCAGCTGAGCAACCAGGTGGGACAGCCCAGCTGACCTGTTTGGCAGGGTCATGGGGAGGTCTACAGGGGAATGCTCCACAGTGTTGCTGGGGGAACTCACCTCAGCCCCACGAGTCTGCTGTCCCTGGCTGAGCCGGCCAGGAGGGCTGGCATGGGCTCGGCTAACAGCACCCGCAGAGCAGGATTTGATTCAGGCTGCCTGTTCTGCTTCACTTAGCTCGCGGCAGTCTAGGCTGTCTCCTGGTATTCATGTAAGTTTCTCTCTTGTTTACTAGTTACTATTCACATGTCCTGTGTTTGCGACTAGGCTCCTCAGTGGTAAAGAATCCACCTGCAATGCATGTGACCTGGGTTTGATCCCTGGGTCAGGAAGATCCCCTGGAGGAGGGCATGGCAAGCCACTCGGTATTCTTGCCTAGAAAATCCCATGGACAGAGGAGCCTGGTGGGCTACAGTCCATGGGGCAGCAAAGGGTCAGATACGACAGAAGCGACGACTTAGTACACAGCCCTCACCCGTGTTTGCTACAAGATCGTGAGTGCTTTGATTTTACCTTTATGATCCACATAGCTTCCACACACAGGATGTTTTAAATATCAAACACGTGCTAGATTGTCCTCCCCCTTTATGCTTTGGGTTATGTATATATAAAATAAATTATTAAATCTTCAGTTGGGTTATAAAAAAAAGAATGACACTCGAGTCATGATAGAAAAACAAGATTATTGTTTATGAATATACCACTAAAATATGCATTTTGTAAGGCTCATTGATTTATTTCCAATTGGAGAAACCACACAGACATACAAAATGGTTCATTTGATATTCATTATACTTCCTTAGCTGCTTTTATTAGAAGTGCCCATGGTGCCAATGGCAAGGTTGATGTTTTCAGGGCTTGAATCAATGCCTGAAACTCATCAATTCTTATAGGCAGTTTTGGTTTAAGGTATTTTGATGATTTTATGAAATGTTTTACCCTATTAAAGAGCTATAACTTAAACGGTGATACAGGGCAGGCACACAGTAGATGATAAATGGCTTTGTGTAAAAGGTTTCAAATTTGTCAAATCTGCATTAAATAACTATATTTGAAATCGGTTAGAAGGTTGGGTGAATTCTCCAGGTGAAAATGACATTTGTTTTATGGATCCCTCCAAAACAATTCCCCCAGAGTTTTCACTTGAATAAATCACATTCGAGTTCAGTGCTCCAGAAACAGCTTGCATTGTAAAGTTGCATTAGCTGCTTCTCTGTTTCCTCTTTGTAGGAAAAAGCGCTTGATTTCTTCATTTGTAAAGGAAGTGAGACTAGATAACCTGGAGTGAGAATCTTTATATCCTCTCATTCATTCATTCCATGGGCTTCCCTGGTGGTGCCAGTGGCAAAGAGCCTGCCTGCCAACGTGGGTTTGATCCCTGGGTTGGAAGATTCCCCTGGAGGAGGGCATGGCAAGCCACTCGGGTATTCTTGCTGGAGAATCTCATGGATAGAGGAACCTGGTGGGCTATGGTCCACGGGGTCGCAGAGTCAGACATGACTCAAGTGACTGAGCACACACGCAAAGAAACAACAACATACAAAACTGAGATCTTGTTCTCATGGAGATGACATCCTAGAAGGAGAAAGACAATAGATAAATAAGATAATTTCATGGATTTATAAGTTCCTTGGGAGAAGGCAATGGCACCCCACTCCAATACTCTTGCCTGGAAAATCCCATGGATGGAGGAGCCTGGTAGGCTGCAGTCCATGGGGTCGCTAAGTTGGACATGACTGAGCGACTTCACTTTCACCTTTCGCTTTCATGCACTGGAGAAGGAAATGGCAACCCACTCCAGTGTTCTTGCCTGGTGAATCCCAGGGACAGAGGAGCCTGGTGGGCTGCCGTCTATGGGGTCGCACAGAGTCGGACACGACTGAAGTGACTTAGCTTAGCTTAGCTTATAAGTGCTCTGAGGTGGTAAGGGAGAGTACTGTGATGTTGAGTTGGGCAGGTGCCCCCAGCCTCTCTGAGAAAGGGTCATTTCTGCTGAGAAGAAACCACCTGAGTGACCCTCCAGAGGGGAGCATTTCAAGAGGAGGGGCCCGCCAGGGCTGTGGTGTGGCAGTGCAGTAGCGTGCTCCAGGAAGAGAAAGGCCTGGATCTTTTCCCTTTTGGCCACTCTGGGTCTTTGTTGTGGCGAGTGGGCTCTCCAGTTGTGGTGCTCGAGCTGAGCTGCCCCATAGCCCCATAGCTCAGATCCCCATAGTGGGATCTGAATTCCCCGAATGGGAGTTGAATACATGCCTCCTGCATTGAAAGGTGGGTTCTTAACCACTGTATCACCAGGGAAGTCCCTGAGGGTTTTCCTTGTGGATCGTCTTCCCCCATCTCTAAAACTGTTAATACTTTGCTGCACAGAAATGAATGAGGCCCAAGGGGTCGTGGAAAGTGTCCAGAAGGGAGGCAAACAAGATTGTAGCAGACCCTGGGGTTGGGTGTGGGCTGCCATGTCAGGGTCCACCAGGGTACACTCTGCTGCAATAATGAACAGCCCCACGTCTCAGTGTCTTAACCAAGCATAACCTGCCTGTGTCATGGTCTGCTGAGGCTCTGATGGCTCCCCTCTGAACAGGGAGGCAGATTCTTGCCATCTCGTGTCTCCACCATCTTAAAGTCCTTTATTTTTCATCTCATGAGTTGGGAGAGGAGAGTGAGTGAAAGACTGAAATGAATCTTTTAGGGACCAGGGCTGCCCTGGCTGCCTGTCTAGAACCCAGGTCCAGGACTCTAGTTTGACCAGAAGGGAGGCTAGAAAACAGTCTTCCTGTGTGCAGAGTGAGGAGTAGATGATCTGGGGAACATCAAGCCAATCTCAGCCACAGAGAGAGGGGAGAAAGAGAGAGGGGGAAGAGAGCGAACCCTCCTCCCCTCCCTGTTTCTTGAAGACCTGCATGGCACGTGTTCCCTCTTGGCCTGGAATGCTGAGCGAGGGGTGGGGATATGGAGGGAATATCCTCACAGTGTGACTTCTTACCATCCCACCAGACAATACACAAAGAAGAAAGGGGGGAAAAGTCATATCTTAACCGTTGAAGGGAGGTTGCCTGTATGAACCCCCTGGTTTAGACTAAGTCATTTTGCTGCTTGTTAAGAGTGTGGCAGAGAAGCCAGATGCTACAGTAGTACTCCTATTACCCCATGTTAATCCAACTCTGCTGCTCTCATCTCACCATCTACTCCAGCCAGGCCCCACTTCTTGAGACTTCCCACTCTATAGAGAACAGAATCCATCCCCTGTGTTCTCACTACTCTGCTCCTGCCCTGCCTGAACCCTCCTCTCTACAAAGCCTACTAGGCCTTCTTATCATTATGGAACCTTCCCTGCCTTCTCAGCCCTCAATGGAATGCAATCACGAAGAGACCAGATGTCTCTTCCATTCAACCTTCAAATCTTCTCCAATGAGTCCTTATTAACTCATCCTTTAGAGACACCCCATAGCTTCCTGGATCACCTCCAACAATGAGAATAGCCTCAATTTTGAAGGAGTTCAGAATCCACCTGCCATGCAGTTTGCCTCGTATCTGCCTGGTAGCTCAGCTGGTAAAGAATCTGCCTTGCAGTGCAGGAGACCCCGGGTTGATTCCTGGATCAGGAACATCCCCTGGAGAAGGGATAGGCTATCCACTCCAGTATTCTTGGACTTCTTGGTGGCTCAGATGGTAAAGAATCCTCCTGTAATGTGGGAGACCTGGGTTCGTTCCCTGGGTTGGGAAGATCCCCTGGAGGAGGGCACAGCAACCCACTCTAGTATTTTTGCTGGAGAATCCTCGTGGACAGAGGACCTCTCTGGGCTACAGTCCATGGGGTCACAAAGAGTTGGACACGACTGAGCAACTAAGCCCACAGCAATTTTGAAGATGAGGTTTATTTACAAGTATTAAAAGTCCAGTCCAGTCTAATGTATCATAATACTTTAGAAAGAAAGAAAGAAAGTGAAGTCACTCAGTCGTGTCCAACTCTTTGTGACCCCATGGACTGTAGCATACAAGGCTCCTCTGTCCATGGGATTTTCCAGGCAAGGGTACTGGAGTGGGTTGCCATTTCCTTCTCTAAAGGATCTTCCCAACCTAGGGGTGGAACCTGGGTCTCATACATTGCAGGCAGACACTTTACCGTCTGAGCCACCAAGGAAGCCTGGTATGATACTTTAGGCTCATCTCCAAATCCAAGTCACTTATCCAAGTGTAAGCTCAGAGATGTGCAGTTGGGAGGGAGGGGTTGATGTGTAACGTTATTATTCTTCTACCTCATTTTCCTCTGGCTGTTCCAAGGTCCAGGTTGGTGTTGATGAGATTAGAGGAAGAGGGACAAAATAAAACACACACCACAAGATTCCTGGCTAATGTTGAGAAGTCACTCATTGCCTTCTTTTCTGGAAAGAACCATTGTCAGTTATTTCATGGGGCACAGTTTTCGGTACTTTAAACAGAACCTCCTCTCACTTACCGCATAAACTTCACAGCCCTGCATTCTTACTATTCTCTAGCCACTCGGGCCTTCTTTCTACTTAATGTTGCTATGTTCCTTCCTGCCTCTGAACCTTTGCAGTTTTACTCCCTTCACCTGGAGTCCAGTCTCCCTTGCCCCTTGTCTAGGCAACTGCTAGTCATCTTTCAAATCTCAGCTCAAGCATCAGTTCTTTGGAGAAGCTTAATTTGAACTCTCAGCCCAGGGCAGGCCCCAACTGTACACTCTCACAGCCTCTGTAATGAAGACATTGATTGTGTAAACAATTATTTAACATCTGTTTTCCCCACTTGAATGTAGATTTCAAGAGGGCTCGATAAATCAGTACTTGTAGAAAGAATAAATGTGTTTCCCCAATAAGCTCATGAACACTTTGATGTGCTAAACAAATAGTAGTGGTGTTAGTCATTCAGTCGTGTCCGACTCTTTGCGACCCCATGGACTGTGGCCCACCAGGCTCCCCTCTCCATGGGATTCTCCAGGCAGGAATATTGGAGTGGATTGTCATTCCCTTCTCCAGAGGGTCTTTCTGACCCAGGGATCAAACCCGGGTCAGTAGGCACTCAATAAATATCTGTGGAACTGACTTGAAATTGATGGCAGGAGCTATGCCTATTAATCTCTGGGTTCACTATATGACTTAGCACATCGTAGTATTTCAGTTAATTCAGTCTGTTACCTAAGTGTTTTGAACAACCTCACCAGCATTGACCAAATAACGGAGAATTGACTGGAATGCAGTTTTGACCTATGCGTTATGGATATTCTTCATTGTCAGCAGCTTTTTGAGCCAAGCCAGGCTTCTCACTGGCTGACTTCATATTCGGTGGTCCAGGAGGAACATGCTATAGAAAGGGGACATTGTTAATGTGACCCTAGGTCTAAAGAATGCCAAAGTCTAATGATTTTTCCCTTTGCTCTCTTTAGTACACTTGTGTCTTATCAGTGCAACTGATCTAATTCTTGGTCCCGAAAACAAGGTCTACCATATGCGCCTCCAACCTGACTTGCGTGAAGACTTCTTTTATTAGTCACAATTAGTTGCAGGTGCAAAGACTGAGGGCACAACTAACAGTGTCTGGAATCACCCACTCACATACGAAGTTAAACACTTGCACACTCAGAATTAGGTTCAAGTGGCTAATTGCACCCGGAAGTAGGTAATTGCAGGTGCAATTAGCTGCAAGTGCAATTTTTCACCTGAGACTAATTGCTCCCAAAGTAAGGAGATAGGGATTGGAAATTCAGCCCTGAATGAATGTGTGGTTATTGCAACCACCTGTGATTTTAATAGTCCTCCCCCTTGGAACTTAGAGTGTGGTGGCCTCCCTTTTGGTTTTTATGAACAGTTAGGTTGCTTAACTCCTTCTGTATAGTCATTTCACAGCATTCTCTTCTCCAGTTGGGTCTTCTTTCCTTTGCCAAGACCGTCTTACATTGAGGGTCTGCCAAGCCAGAGATCTGGAATCCCTGGCTTTAAAAGATGTATGTTCCTCCACTGATATATGTGTGCATGCTCAGTCGCTTCAGTCATGTCCAACTCTGTGACCCTATGGACTGTAGGCCACCAGCCTCCTCTGTCCATGGGATTCTCCAGGCAAGAATACTGGAATGGGTGGCTGTGCCTTCCTCCAGGGGATCTTCCTGAGCTGAGGATTGAACCTATGTCTCCTGTATTGCAGGCGGATTCTTTACTCACTGAGCTGCCTGGGAAGCTCCCACCACTATCTGTACCTAAACCCCTCAGAATACAGTATTAGAAATGGTACATAACTTGCAAAGTTAGTGGGTGGTAACGTCCAGTTAGTTCTTGAACACTGTCCCCTGAAGATTGCCATTTGAACATGAGATGGAAAGTTCTCCTCCCCAGCATCTCCCAGGTAAGGAGGAGACAGATCCTCTATCAAACTACCAATAAAACTCTTCACTAGCAGGTTCAACCTGGAGAAGGCAATGGCACCCCACTCCAGTACCCTTGCCTGGAAAATCCCATGGACGGAGGAGCCTGGTAGGCGGCAGTCCATGGGGTCGCACAGAGTCGGACACGACTGAGTGACTTTACTTTCACTTTTCACTTTCATGCATTGGAGAAGGAAATGGCAACCCACTCCAGTGTTCTTGCCTGGAGAATCCCAGGGACGGGGGAGCCTGGTGGGCTGCCGTCTATGGGTCACACAGAGTCAGACACGACTGAAGCGACTTAGCAGCAGCAGCAGGTTCAACCTGACATGTACTTCCCTCCATGTTTTCCTCCTGTGTTGGAGTCCAACCAGGAAAATAGAAACCACCATAGGTTGTTGTTTTTTTTTTTAATGATTATAAAATTAAAGCATTGGAAAATTCAATGAACTTTAAATTAAATACAGTAAAACTAACCAAGGAAACCAAATTGTTAATACTCTCCAGAAAGTCTTTTGATTATATAAACATTATTTAGGTAAGGAGTTGATCACCATAGTTGTTTTAACAGAGAATTTAATAAAAGGAATTAATTAAATGCATTTGCTAGTGAAGTCGCTCAGTTGTGTTCAACTGTTTGTGACCCCATGGACTGTAGCCTGCAAGGTTCCTCTGTCCCTGGGATTTTCTAGGCAAGAATACTGGAGTGGGTTGCCATTTCCTTCTCCAGGGGATCTTCCTGACCCAGGGATTGAACCTGGGTCTCCCACACTATAGGCAGACTTTTTACCATCTGAGCTACCAGGGAAGGTGCTAAACTGGTATTAGCAGACCGAAAGGGCAAAAAAAGAACCCTGAGGCATCTCAGAGTTAACTGCAGGAGGCAACTATCACCCTGAGGGCTAGGGAAATAGAGGCGAGAGGCTGGGTTTGTGAGCACTAGGAGTTTGGAGACGGGGTCCTCTAGAGCTGGCGCACACGGCTCTGGGAGGGGCACCACCTGGCTTGCTTGGTGCCTCAGTGGCTCGGAGGCAGGATCACAGAGAACTGGGACCCAGAACTCTGAGGAGAGGGCACCGTCCATCTGCTTCTGGTGCTTCAGAGAGAAACCCTGCAGAAGGGGACCCAGAGCTCCGAGGAGGACTGCCACCCAGCTGGCACTGCCCTGTGGACAACTGGTGAGGCACAGCAGTGCATGAGGGAAAAATGCCTTCAGGATATGCCATGGACCCTGGGGCTTGTGCGGCTTGGATCAAACCAGGATGTAATGCCTTGATATAAGAAGGGAAAGTGAAAGCTGCCGAAAAGGATTTCTGAAGAAGGCATGGAGGAGAGGAGTGTGAGCCTGTGCAGGGCGCTGTGCTTTCATTCGGGTCTTCTTCGTCTTTCATTCTTGAGGCTGTGGGATTTTAGCACAGTGGACCCCTACTGACCTCAGGAGCTCATCTTCCAGTTTTATATCTTTTTGCCTTTTCATACTGTTCATGAGGTTCTCAAGGCAAGAATACTGAAGTGGTTTGCCATTCCCTTGTCCAGTGGACCAGTTTTTGTCAGAGCGCTCCACCATGACCCATCCGTCTTGGGTGGCCCTGCACGGCGTGGCTCATAGCTTCATTGAGCTACACAGGGCTGTGATCCATGTGATCATTTTGGTTAGCTTTCTGTGATGATCCAGCATTTTCCTTTGCCTGGTTTTATTTGATTATGAAGAAATTGTGGGTGACAGAGACACAGAGAAAGGGAAAGAGGGAATATTACTGTCACAATGCACGCGAGCCAGTGGTGGTGCTAAAACTCTGGTCTCGGTAGGTGTCCACAGCCAGCCTTGCCAAGGGATCTTTCCTCACTGCTCACCTGACTGATCAGCATCCTCTCTCCTCCTTGCTGTGAGAGCTCAGGGCTGCCTGAAGCCTGTCTCCTGACCTACCCAGAGTGCTGACTCCTCTGCCTCCCTGCTTAGTCAGTCCAAGGTAGGATAGGATCCTGCTCGCTAAGCTGGAGGCGGCCTCAGCTGAATGCCAATCAGATGGGGCAGTGACCCCTTTGAACTCCCTCTGGCTGTGGAATCTGCCCTTATTCAGTTGCTGTGGTATGTAGTGACAAAGCCTGGCGAGGAAGCAGAGAGACTGCAGCCAGAGGGGAGTGGAGGAGGGCGGTGGCCTTGGACCGGCCCTGGGCACCTGCTGGCCAGTCTCACACTCCAAGGCTGGGCTTGAGCAGCGAGGTCCGGAGTGCTCAGTGCTGCCGCAGGAAGGCGGTGTGTACTCGCTGGCTCAGAGCCAGCTCCTGATGGACAGATAGGTTGCTTCAGCCCAGCACTTTCATTTGGCAAGGGGAGCAAATGCTCCTTTGCCCTTATCACCTGGTCGGTGGCGACTTAAGCCTCTCCAGAGGGGACATAAATATTAGGGGAAGTTGGGTCACCTGCTGATAGTTTGGACTCAGAAAAAATTCTTTTCTTCCTAATAAAAGAATAAAACCACATGGAAGAAATGCTGGAATTAGAGGGAAAAAAACAACAGCTTAAAAAAATCTGACTAAGCTACAATAGTCACTAATATCACATAAAGATGTTTTTCCCCACCCCTCCCTGTGGAAATAGTTTGTTCAGCCATTCCTTCCTTCCATGAGTATTAGTTTGGCATCTACTATTACCAACACCTGGAGATGGGACCCTGAATAGGACAGATAAAAATCCTAGCCACAGCAAGAGCTTATATTCTTGGGGAAGAAGTTCTAATATCTTGCGCATATAATTTCTTATCCAGTTTTCACTTGTCATTCTATCATCTCATGAGCTCTTCCCTGGTCACTGCCTCATCTTCATACCCACTATTCTGAAAACTATAACACTTACATTTCCAGGTGAATGGGTCAGAGTTTATTTAACCATTGCACTATAGTCAGGTACGAGCTCTGTTGCCCATCTCCCCAGCATTAAATAATGCTGTGATGAGTATACTTGTACTTAGGGCTTCCCAGGTGGCTCAAAGGGAAAGGATCCACCTGCCAATGCAGGAGATGCAGGTTCACTCCCTGGGTAGGGAAGATCCCCTGGAGAAGAAAATAGCAACCCACTCCAGATTCTTGCCTGGGGAATCCCACAGACACAGGAGCTTGGTTTACAGTCCATGGGGTTGCAGAAGAGTTGGACACAACTTAGCAGCTAAACAACAGCAAAAGTGAATACTTACGTAGGTGGCTTGGAAAAATTTTTTTCCTTTATTTTGGTTACTTTCCTCCTTGGCTGTATCTTTCACAGTATCAGGCAGGCCTCCTGGTGATAAACAACAGCGTTAATAGCTGGTTAGGTTAAAGAGGAAAGGAACCTGCTGGAAGGTTATCCGTCTAGTCATTTACAGGATTGGCGGAAGGGTGCAGCACCAAGCTCTGAAAAGCAGCAGGAATGTGGGGCTGGGGCAGCAGAAGTACAGGCCAGGTCCACCCCCCCGGGAACAGTGTTCGTAAGCCTTGAAGCCTCCTCTCCCTCTGGACAAGCCTCAGGGCCTCCTCCCAGCTCCACCAACATGGGGAGGAATCTTCATGCTCCTTGGACTTTTGTCTCACACCCTCCTTCAAGATTCCAGGTTTAGGGCTGGCCAAGATTTGGCCTCACTGGGTGGATCTCTGCCTGCCTCTCTGTTTGTAGGGAGTCAGGGCAGGGAATAGCTCTCCTTCCCCGTCTGTCCTGGAGAAGATGGGTTTCTGCCCCACCCCTGCAGACAGGGAAAGCGGTGGTTCTGGACAGGAGAAAAGGAAAAGTATTCTCTACAAGCACATTCTTTTACTTATTATATGTAGAGGGGTGGAGAGGTTGGGGCAGAGGTAACAGTACCATTCGATTCTGTCTGCCAGTGGAGGGAACAAACACTGCTCAGCGGGGCTGGGTTAGGACCCAGGGGTGCTAGGGACTACCACTGGCCCTGGCATACTCAGCGTTCAGAAAATGTAGGTGAGATTCACACTGATGAGCTTTACTTTATAGATACGGAAACTGAGGCTTGATAAGGATCTGTGACTTATCTCGGATCACGCAGTCAGGAAACCTAAGCCAGCCAGACCTGAGTATAGGTCTTCTAAAAACCCTGTGGGTTAAAGGGTGACTTGACCTGTACTACTTCCCAGCGCTGGGCTGGTGGCTGGTATGAGGGGTGCCTGGAGCAATCCACGTAAAGGCCCTTTCAACAAAGGGGCCTTTGTAACAAGTCTTTGTTTGGCCATCAGGCTGTTCCCTGGAGTAATTAAGGCCTGTAGTCCTGAGATACAAGGCTGACTAACACTACTTAACAGTAATACAGCAATGTGACCTTGGGTGCAACGCTGTGTTTGAAATGCATGAGTCAGGTCAACCCAACTCCCAAACACCTGGGTACGAGACACAGAGCTGGATGGCCCTGCCTCTCCTGCTTTGCCTGGACGATGCCCATTGGTCCTAAGGGAGGAGGTGTAGTGGCATTCTCCTGGGCAGTGCCAGACAGGAATGCTGGCACACAGCCCCTACTGCTGGGGCTGCATCTTTAAGACCTGCAGGCGGACATCTGGTCTGCTGCTGCCTGGACGAGAAAGGTGCCAGCCTTGAGGGTCCTTGAGTACCAGGTCATGCCCATCTGCATCTTTTCTGCCAGTGCCCCATGCCCTCCTGGGGTGGTGAGTAGATGCTCTCCTCTTTGCCTGGGGACACAGTCTCCCCTCGATTCCCACAGGTTCTCTGGAGACAGTGTTAAAATCAACTTGTGTTTTCTTTTTTTCCTCCAAGACTGTAGCTTTATGTTAAAGATCCCTCATCTAGAGGAGGAAAGACAAGCTTGACTCTCCTTGCAACCAGGAAATTAGGCTTTCATCAGACCTGTACTGCTGGGGACCGTGAGGGTCAGCAGACAGAAACGGGGTCTCTGCCTTCAGAGCATTTTGATGTCTCTCTGGGTGGGTACCGCCTGGAGGGGAAGAGCAGCGAGAAGGCTCTTTTGTTAATGATAGGGCCCTGGTCTGGCCTTTTCTCTCTGAGCCCCCAAACACACCACCATGCAGCTCACCTGCCTAGCAGATGGAAGAATCTCAGGGTTTCGGTGGAAGTGGACTTCTGGCAATGGTAAGAGTCAGCACCTGCGGATTCTACACCTGTGTAAGCTCTCCAAGACTCATGACACAAAGGGATTTCCAATCGTGCTGAGACACACATTTCCCCCACACGAGTGGTGGGTGACTCACTTCACTACTGAGAACCAGCATCAGGGTTTCAGCAGAGCTTGAGGCTCTCAGTTCCTCTTCACCAAGGGCAATCTGTGAGGGGATCTTTCTGCTTCGGTGACTTTGGAGAATTCAGGGAGTCATGAGGGTCTCTCCGGGGGACTGAGTCCCAGGGAATGTGTGCTGAAGGCCCTGTATCTCAGGCTTACTGTTCACCAGTTGCCCTCATGCCCTCCTGAAGCCCTCAGGCTCGGGGTGAGGTTCCTTCAGGCTCAGCCCCTGCCTGCCTTGAGCTCATGGCACCGGTGTGGGCAGTGGGAACAGTCCTCCTGGCTGTTGCCCATGGTTCAGGGCTGCAGTGTTTGCTGAGAATTTAAAACCAATAATAAAATTGAGTGTAAGTCAGTCTGCTTTTTATTATCCCCATGCCAGCAATTCTAAACAATGTCAGTGATAAAATACTTTTATCCGCCTCCCCAAATTTTTGTTGGTCCACATTCTAAACAATTACTATGGTGATTGTTGAATTTTAATTATACACACACACACACACACACACACACACACACACACACACATATATGCTTCAAATTGGCATATTTTATTGCTTATCCTTTAATAAATATTACATCCCACATGAAAGTTAATTAGGAGGACTCCCAGTAAGAACAGTTCTGATGGATCAAGCTGGCTTCAGGCACAATTAGTGTCTTTAGCCCTCATGGTGCCAGGTACTCCTGCATTTAAATGGTAGGTAAATGAGGACAGCACAGTGATTGTAAAGTCAAGAAACAAGACCTGAGTTAAATATTCTTCCATATGGCCACTTGGTGTTATCATGTTTAAACTTTAGCAAGTGCAAATTTTAGTCCATATATAAAGTGTTTGACTAAATTTAATAGTATCTTTACAATTAAAATCTATTCTAAGTGTTTTAAAAGGAACAAATGAGCAGTAAGAATAATAATTACAGATTATTCCATGATTATCATTGAAAATAACTTTGTCACATAGAAGAGGGAGTTAAAAAAAAAAAAAAAACCTACTTTGGTTGTGAGACATGCTAGGTCCGCAATGTCTGTGTTGATTCGGATGACAGAAATCAGAACCTGGCTGAAACAGGAAGGGCTTGTTAATCAGGCTTTAAATGGCCTGCGAACCCTGTGAAGAACTGGATGAGCAGTATCTAGCCAGATCTCCCAGAAGCACCTCCAGCTCAAAGAATTATTGTGAGATATGAGTGGGGAGGGCTGTGGGCCCACCTGTCCACTGCAGAGCCCACTGCCTCTGTCATGATGGAGGCCAGCCAAGCAAAAGCCTCATGCCCTGTCCACATGGGCTCTAGACTGAGGGCTTGCAGCAGTGCATCCGATTGGCAGAATCTTATCCCATCTGAACCCCTGCTTGCAGAGGAGGATGGAAGACAGAGTTGTTTCCCAGGATTTGCAGTATAGATGGTCCCCTGGAGAAGCTTGGGATGGAGGTAGAGCTAGCCAGTGCCCAGCATCCTCCCCAGTGACTCAGCTGGGTGTCCATGCCACCTTTCCTCTGGTCTCTGGAAGGGAAGGACTGATGCTGAAGCTCCAATACTTTGGCCACCTGATGTGAAAAACTGACTCATTAGAAAAGACCCTGATGCTGGGAAAGATTGAAGGCAGGAGGAGAAGGGGACGACAGAGGATGAGATGGTTGGATGGCATCACCAACTCGATGGACATGGGTTTGGTCTAGCCTCAGGAGTTGGTGATGGACAGGGAAGCCTGGTGTGCTGCGGTCCGTGGGGTCGCAAAGCGGGACACGACTGAGGGACTGAACTCGGCTGAAGGACTGCCCCTGTTTGCCAGCCAGGTCTGGTGCATACTGGCTTCTGGGTGAATGGCTGACTGTCATCAAGCATTTCCCACGCAGCCATTCTGTGTTATGGCACCTCTCCTCTGTTTTGCAGGGATCTTCTCTGCGTGGGGTCTTTGTCCAGATGGTCCTAGTGGTACATTGTGAGTGTTCTCTCCAAGTCTTCTCCACCTCAGCTTAGTAACATCTGTCAGGTAAGAGAGACTCAGAACACCCACACCTCTCCATGATACCACACCTAAATCCCACCCCTTAAGTACATGCTTTCCCCCCTGCCCCAACTTATTTTGGCTGTGCTGAGTTTTCATTGCTGTGTGCAGGCTATCTCTAGTTGGGGCCAGTGGGGGCTACTCCTTGCAGCGTGAGGGCTTCTCTGGGAGGTGGCTTCTCTTGTGGCAGAGCACGCACAGGCTCAGTCATCGTGGCACACAGACTTAGCTGCCCTGGGGCATGTGGGATCTTCCCAAACCAGGGATGGAACCTGTGTCTCCGTGTTGGCAGGGAAATTCCCAACCCTAGACTCCCAGGGAAGTCCGGTGCTTGTGTTTTTATCGTTCTTATTTTATAATAACTTTCAGGCATTTTTCTCAATTTGCAGATTAAATGAGACTCTTGTCCTCAAGTTCTCATTATCATTCTCATAACATTAAAAAAAATCACTCTAATTTGCATCTTTACTTGGGCCCCACAGCCTTCTGGGGACAGTGGGTAGTTGTGAGTGACACTGGGACCGAGGACCAGGCCCCGGAGGGTGACAGTGCAGACAGCGGCTGGAAGCAACTTTGCTGGGAGAGCAGCAGCTGAGGCCCAGTCTTGGAGCCCAGCGTCCACCCTGCAGCCCGGGAGGCAGGGCCTGCCCAGCAGGCACAAGCACCCAGGGAAGCTCTGCTCACAAGGCTGGAGAGAAGAGTGTAGCGCCTGCAAGGGAGAGACTGGGATTCTCTCCTTTGCAGCCTCTTGGTCTCTTGATTGCTGTGCGATGTCGACAAGGACCTCTCCGGGGAGGGGTGTTCCTTCTGATGATGGCAGCTCTTACTCCTGCTCCAGTGGGACTGCAGAAGGAGTGGCCCAGAGGGAAGCAGGAAGCAGGATTGGTGGCATGAGGGTGTGGCCTTCTTGGATTGTCTCTGGAGGAAGTGCCTGAGACACACAGATGGTCAGTGTGGCAGGCTGGCTCCCTGCCCTGCCTTCACCACCCAGCCACCACCAGGACCCTCAGAAGTGTGCCCACGGTCCTGACTTCAGTATGTATAGAGTGCAGCTGAGGAAACGGGGCTGCAGTGTCTGCTTCCTTCCCCAGCCAAGGGACCCACTCAGGTTCACACCACTCTCCACAAGCCATTCCTTTTTCTTCCCTGTATCTTCTCAGTGGCCTGAATCCCACTTTACTTCAAATAGTGGGGACAGAGTTTGACCCATTACCATCTCTACTGAATACAAGAGGTCTTGTTTCTCATTTCTTGCTTTTTATATTTTACTTTATTTTTTATTTATTTTTTTAAATTTTATTTTATTTTTAAACTTTACATAATTGTATTAGTTTTGCCAAATATCAAAATGAATCCACCACAGGTATAGTTAAGGCATACAGTAGGCTTCCCAGGTGGCGCTAGTGGTAAAGAACCTGATTGCCAATGCTGCTGCTGCTGCTGCTAAGTCGCTTCAGTGGTGTCCGACTCTGTGCGACCCCATAGACGGCAGCCCACCAGGCTCCCCGTCCCTGGGATTCTCCAGGCAAGAACACTGGAGTGGTTTGCCATTTCCTTCTCCAATGCATGAAGTGAAAAGTGAAAGTGAAGTTGCTCAGTCGTGTCCAACTCTTAGCGACCCCATGGACTGCAGCCTACCAGGCTTCTCCATCCATGGGATTTTCCAGGCAAGAGTACTGGAGTGGGTTGCCATTGCCTTCTCCAGATTGCCAGTGCAGGAGACGCAAGAGACACACTTTTGATCCCTGGGTCAGGAAGATCCCTTGGAGGAGGGCATGGCAACCCACTCCAATATTCTTGCCAGGAGAATCTCAGGGACAGAAGAACCTGGTGGGCTATGGTCCATAGGGTCACAAAGAGTTGAACATGACTGAAGCAACTCGGTGCATACTCACAAGGTATACAATATGTTGATTTGATATGTATAGACACAGATGATTACTGTAGTCATATGGGACATGGATTTTTTTTCCATAATCCTTGTTTTCTTCAAAGCAGGGTCTCCCAGTGTCCTGTAAGAAAAGGACTTGGCACAAGTTCAGCTTTATATATATAAAATATACATGTTCTATTTATGTACATATGTATTTGTATATATGCATAATGCATACACAGTTTATTGTTAATATTTCTTTCTTCCTGGTTCACATTTACCAAAATGACAAGGCATCTTGCTGATGCCCCAACCAACTAGGAAGTGCCTCCAAAGTAGGACGTGGTCAAGATTAGGCTCTTCTCCAACAATATGGCTAATTCTAACCAGCACATTAAGATTCTGAAGTTAAGAGCACATTGCGAAATGTGAATCGATGTGACATTGTCAGACAAAATGACCTGTGGGCTTGGGAGGTTGGCGCTTGTAGGAGGCCGAAGTATGCGTCTTAATCTTGATTTCCTTTGGGAATATCTACTCCATTGTCTTCCTGACTCTGATTATGTTCTCGTGCAATCGAAATAGCTCTAGTCTCTCGGGCTGGACAATTCTTTTTCTTTTTGTAAACACAGGGCAAACTGTTGTTGTGTTTGATTTTTTTGAGCAGCAACAACTGTTTGGTTTTTGAGTTGTCATGTCTACATGCATGCACAAAATCCCATCCCATTAAGAGGAGAAGGGTTGGCTTTAGAGTTCTGCTAGGCGTGTAAACTATTTAATGCACAGGGACCTCAAATGTTCAAGTGGAAAACCAAAGTTCAGTATTCAGAGTTCAACCTCAAAATGGCATGAACAATCCAATAGGTAAGCACAGATTTCCTCCTTTATATCCATAATCTCAGGATATTAGGAAGCCTTTAGCCTTAAGAAAATTTCAGTTGGGATTTGTATTTAACCTCAAGCTTATCTTTTGCTTGGTTTTACATATATAGTTGGGACCGGGTAAGCTGGTAATAATAGAAGTTCTGATTTCTAATATAGGGTTTGTTTCCCTATCTCTTCTTCCCTGTCAATATGTGACTTGGAAACTTCCCTACTGGATGTTGTCATATTGCTGTTTTGGGGTGGGGGGATCTTGAACTGAAGCATAGTGTTTAGAGTATCCATCCATCTCCATATCTGGACTTCACTCAGGTCCTCCCTAAGCTCTCTTTCAATTTCTTCGGCTATGTACTTCAGTGAACTGCAAACAAACAGATCATTTTGCTGATGGTGATAGGGCAGTAATAAACTTTACTTCATTGCCTAGTGCCCTTCAGATATGCTTCCTCCCAAACTCCTCAGCAGAACAAATGTAGTTACTGAATCTGGTTACTGGTACACAATGAAATAATAGCGAAATAACATAGTTATGTGGTTATAATACAGTTAAATCATGCAGCAAGTTGCACACGATAGAAAATGCAGTTAGGCGGAGAGAATGAAATTAAGGGTTAGAGGTAAAAGAGAGGATGTATCTTTAGATGTGATTTGAAATGAAAAGCAGACACCCTTGGAAGGACACAGAAACATGTCACCAGATGATGCCTGAGGAAGTGACTTCTCTTGTCAACTAAGGCAAGGCAGGGTAAGAGCAGTGGGAAGGACGTGCTTAATGGGTTATATATCTTACATGTCCCTTTCTTTCCCTTTCCATGGCAGTCATCCTCATTTAAGTCCTATCACCTCTTTCCTTGTCTTTGCAACTGTTAAATAGCTGATCTTCCGGTTCTCTTCTGATTTATCCCATGAAGCCTCGCCAAATCAGCTGTCCTTTAATGCCATGTTGATTATATCATTCATGTGTTCCAAATCCTCCAGAGCCTTGTATTACTTGCTGAAGTAGAGTAGGTACCGATTTCTTAGCTTGGCGTTCAAGGCTTTGACAGTCTTTGCTCTAGCCTTGTATACAAAGTGTGTATAGCACATGAGTATCACTGGGAACTTGCTGGAGATGCAGCATGTCAGATCCCCCTTAGGCTTATTAAATAGAAATCTACATTTTAGCAAGATCTGCAGAACTGTGGTGTTGGAGAAGACTCTTAACAGTCCCTTGGACTGCAAGGAGATCCAACCAGTCCATCCTAAAGGAAATCAGTCCTGAATATTCATTGGAAGGACTGATGCTGAAGCTGAAACTCTAATACTTTGGCCACCTGATGTGAAGAACTGACTCATTTGAAAAGACCCTGATGCTGGCAAAAGTTGAAGGTGGGAGGAGAAGGGGACGACAGAGGATGAGACAGTTGGATGGTATCACCAACTCAATGGATATGAGTTTGAGTAAACTCTGGGAGTTGGTGATGGACAGGGAGGCCTGGTGTGCTGCAATCCATGGGGTTGCAAAGAGTCAGACATGACTGAGTGAACTGAGCTGAGCTGAGTTGCAGGTGATTCCCACGCACAGAAAGTTTGAGAAGCACTGCTCTAGCCAAACCAGAATACTCAGAAATATACTCCCTACTTTCCTTCTTTTAATTTTTGCCTGTGGACTTACCTCCACGTTTATGCCATCTTTGCCTGGCTATGCATGGGATCCTTTTGTATGGTCATCTCAAATATAACTTCTTCCATGGGACCTTTCCCAGTTATCTCATTGACCAGGCAGACTGACCTTCAGAATGCCTGTCAAGCCCTTATACATTGAACTACACATGCTGAAGGGACAGCTTTATTTATACCCCCATGAACTAGTCCTTTTGGCCACAGAGAATTGGTTCATGATTAGGTAACCAGCACTAGAGCAGTCCATCTAGTGGTTGACCAGTAACCCGGAGTGCAGCCACATGAAATGGTAGTAGGGAACAACTGAATTTTCTCTCTCTCCCTTTTAAAAATTCAAATAAGGCAGTGAGCAGTGACTGCTAAACCTAACCACCAGGTGACAGAGTGAAGCTCATGAGTGGTCATGTGCAGACCACAGAGGAACCAGAAACTTTGAATAAGCCAAGTCAGTAGAGACAGGAGGACAGAGGAGACCTGCTGAGGTTGTAGAGATGCCTCAAGAGAAAGAGACTGGAGAGAATAGCGGATGCCTAGACCTGACTTTCTCATGCCAGGCCTCATAATAACACAACCCCCATGACTTGAGAAAGCTTGCATAAGTCTCTGTTTCTTGCAACTGGAATAGCTACTTTGGACCCCTCACATGGAGCTGCTGGCTTCATCCCTGGACCTCTCTTTGAAACTATGTTCTCATTCTCATTGGCAGTTTCCCAGCCTTGCGTTGTAACACCTGTGACGCTATAAACACCAGCTATCAGCAACTCACGATAAGATTGTTTCCTTCTCATTTTTCAGCATCTAGCAAGATACATGCTAAAAGAAGTGGTCGCACTGATATAAATTGAATTCCAGGGAAGCAAAAGCATTACAGGGAAGAAACCTGGGAAGGAAGGTGATAGGATTATGTCGTTAAAAAGGGCAACCGAACTGTAGAGTGGCCAGCATTTAGTTGGAGCCTCTGGTGCCTTGTTGCACCCACCAGGCCAAAGAGCCACGAGCCAGTGTATGTTTTTAATACAAGCTGTTCCGTGTCATAGCAGCGGAATTAGTAATTCCCACCTCTCAGGAATCCAATCTCAGCTGACACTCTCAATAAAATAATTTCTTTCAGTGAGTTGAATGTACCAAACACATGTTTCCAGATGGTCAGCAATCTTCCTTCTTAACCTCTCATCTGCTCCGGACGCTTCCTAAAGACTATAGGACAGATGAGTTTAGAGAGTGGTGAGTCTCTGTAGATTGAAAGAGGCAGCAACAGTGCTGATATTTGGAGGGTTGCCTTCCACTGAGGGTCAGTGTGGGTCTATGACGTGTGCAGAGTAGCATACACAGAGAGCTCTGTACACGGAGGGAAACAGTCCTCGTGTGTGTGTATTGTGTCTTTTAGTGTGGGAGATCAAGAGGAATCTGAAAAGTGTCATTATGGTTGTTGGGAAGGCAGGCAGAGAGGGGGCCTTAATTTTACAAGTAGATGGGGATTTCTTTCCCCTTGTTCAGCTCCCTCTTGGAGAACATCACGCTCCAGATCCGGAAGTTTCATCTGCTTTTAAGCTGGAAGCTTCTTCTTTAATGGCTTTGTGACTCACAGGGCCCGGGTGATGGTAGCTTTTTCTGTGTATAGAACTATAATCCTTCTCAATTATCAAAGACATAAATTACTATTATTTCCTTACCAGATCGAACATCTCGCTTAAATATGTGAAAGAAAAATTGTTGGTTGTCTGGTGAATTTTCCTCTTGGAAAAACTGCCTTTTCTTAATCTACAAGTTCAATGAAAGTTCAAAAGTTTATCAGTGCAAAGTCTATATTCTAATAATTCATCAACCAGCTTCCATACCCACATTAGGAGGCTCTGGGTTGCGATGTTTTGTCCTGTCTCCTGTGTAAAAGTAATCAAACGGCGCATTTCCTGGGCATATCGCAGATACCTATTGATCACAATCAGAGCACAGATGGCATGAGGGAGCTTGGCTGACATGCTGGCTCTTGTGTCAATCACAGGAACAAATTGATTTTGACTGCCTAGCCACGATTCTCCTAGCCCAGCAGAATTCCATTCAGCACTGCTGTTTGGAGAATTTTGAGCAGGCAGCATTTCTGAAGGAGTGTCATAGTCCAAAGTCATTGTAGAAGTAAACTTGATTACTGAGAAAATGGTGATTTTTAATATACTTCATGCTTACCTTTACCACGAGAATGTCAATACCTTTCTCCAGTATTTAAAGAGCGCTCATCAATTTAAAATTTATCCTGATTTATATCTGCTAATTAGGGAAAAGGAAAAACCTGATTTGCATTTTTCTATGATGGTATGAAGTGCCATTAATACTTTTCTCCAACTGGGATTTGTTTTCTTACTCACTTTTTTAATTAATAATTTTCGTTGACAAAATAAAAGAGCTTACACTTATGCTATGAATCTTTCCTTATGACTTGGGTGTAGATATGTATGCTGAAGAATGATATCAGAAGAGAGGGATAACACCCCCAATACTATTATAAGCATTAAAATCCTCGGTGAGAACCAGATAAGAAAGGACAATCTTCGATACTATCCATTACTGTCCATTACTTTACTGCTTCATACATCAAGGCTGCCAAGTCAAGTTCAGTGGGAAATGGGAAATGGGACTCCATCAGGGAAGGTTTGGGATATGAATGAAGAATGACCTGGGGACCAAGCTCTTCTGTCCTTATTCCAGTTCCGCAGCTCTAGGCTGGCATGTTTCCCCCGTGATCCTCTTTCTTGTCACTTAGCCATCCTATGTAGCTTTTCTCTTGAACTGCTCCCCAGCTGTGCCCTCTCACTGATGGTTAGGTGGGAGGGTAAACTAGATGACTCTGTATTTATGTTACTCTTTGTTAAACATATAAACCTATTCTCCTGCTTTGTTTGATTGGAATAGGAGTAGATATTTGACTCAAAGGGTAAATGGGAAGGAAATCCAAAAAAGAGAAGATACAGGTATAAGTGTAGCTGGTTCATTTTGCTATACAGTAGAAACTAACATACAACTGTAAAGCAACTATATTCCAATTAAAAAAAAAACAAAAACAAAAAAGGAGACCAGTCCATTGACTGGTCTAATGCAACCAGAGACCTCTCCAGAATTCAAATTAAGAGATACACAATCGGTAATCAGATATTGTCGGGTGCCTGGAATCAAAGGCATATAGGCTAGTAGAAATCAAATGTCATGCAGGCCCAGGTCAGCCATTTTTAGGTTTGTGTATTCTGGTGAGGCAGCAGAGAAAGTTCCTCTGCTAAGACAAATAAGAGCTTAAGGCTGGTGCAGAGATGAGGGATGTCAGGCCCCTCTAGGGAGACAGCAGGCAGCCCTGACTCCAGGGGCTGTAGTATCAGACCTGTCACTCTTGTGACCCAGCTCCCTTACCTCTTGTCCTGGGATACTCTTATGCTTGCCTGTCATGCTTCGGGAAAGGTCCTTGTTTTTCCTAAACCAGCGTGAATGAGTCTCTATTCTTCACAACCAAATATGCCCCAACCGGAAGGTATCCTGCTAGAGAGATTCAGATGAGAATTTCAGTCACCTTCACTTACCTAGGGCTTCCCTGGTGGCTCAGACGGTAAAAGAATCTGCCTGCAATGCAGGAGACCTGGGTTTCATCCCTGGTCTCCTGGAAAGACCCCCTGGAGAAGGGAATGGCTACCTACTCCAGTATTCTTGCCTGGAGAATTCCATGGATAGAGGAGCCTGGTGGGCTACAGTCCATGGGGTCACAAAGAGTCAGACACAACTGAGTGGCTAATGCTTTCATTTTCTTTCACTTAGTCCAATGCCTGGGAACAACACTGACAAATCAGAGTGCTCTGTTTTGTCTATCTGAATACAACTCCACAGGGGAGAATGTGCCAGGAGCCCGAATGTTGTTCTTGACACATTCAGATCACTCCACCGTACCTTCAAAGCCCTCTACACTCCTCTGCCTCTTGCTCTGGCGATCGTTCCTGCTTTCTGGGATTGATCATTTATGTACCCTATTCTGCTTTATCCATTGCTCTCTGAGGTAGCTTAAAGTTGGCCACACATTTGTTGTGAATTTTCCCATTGAGATGGAATCTAATTCCCATTTTCTGGAATATGGGCTGGCCTTTTTAACTTGCTTGACAGTAGAATGTGGTGAATATGATACCTGGGTTTTCCAGGGTTAGGTCATAAGAAGCCTTGCAACTCTGGCTATGCCCCTGGGAGCCCTGGGAACACTAAGCTGTCTTGTAAAGAAGTTATATTACCCCAGGGCTTCTATGGTGTTAGGAGCCCAAGTCCAGGTGAGGGAGACAGTTGAGAGGGACGGCAAGACAGGCAGGTCAAGGACTCCAAGCACCAAATTTACGAGTGAAAAGCTACCTTGGAAACGGACACTCCAGCCCCAGTTGGCTCCATGTAGCTCAGAGGTAAACCACCCAGTTGAGCCCTTCCTGGACTATTGAGACAAAAAACGTGTGAGCAAACTAAAATGCCTCTTTTACACTACTAAGTTTTGAGGTAGTGTGTTACACACCAGTGGTTAACCAGAATATTATTCCAAGTCCTCTGAAGGCTGCTCCAGCCTGCTTGCCTTTCCTTATGTCATTGTCTACCCAAGGACGCCCTCTTCCTCCTCCTCTACCTCCATTATCTTTCAGTTACCAGAACAAGCATCTCTCTTCCGAGAAGCCTTCTCTGATTGCTTATCTCTTCTGTAACACATTTGCCAAAGCCTCTCTCAGAATTGTTTGCTGGTTCAGTCCTTTGTGCTTCTTCAATGTATTTTTACTGTCATGTCCTAAGTCCCCAAGGACAGAGCCCATTCCTTGTTCCATTTTTTGATTCTTCTGTCCCTTGACAGAGTCCTAGACAGAATTTAACATATGCTTTGAGGCTAAATAGCCCTAATCACATTAAATGAAATTTATATTGGTACTAATCAAGGGCTTGTCTTCGATTACACATTCCTGATTAAGTATTTACATTCAGAGATACTTCTTACTTTTCATCCTCAGATTGTATGTAGACTTCAATCTTTTGGGCTGGTTGGAAGAAAACTCCAAGGTGTGCAGATAGAAATACCATGTAACATAGACAATAGGCAGAAGCAGGTGGCATCCTCCAAGGCTGTTTGCTTGTCAACACATGCTTGTATCATTTATGGGGGAGGGGTCAGAGTCAAACTTTGTGTCTATAATCCTCTTGTAGCCAGGGGGAGTATCTTTTAACCACATCACTTTCTAAAACCCATTTTTGGGGACTTTTCCCAACCCACCAAATGAACTTTCCCGTGTTCACGGGACATTTTTTTTTTTTCATTTTCATATACCCTTTAGTTTCCCTTTCATATGAAGCATTCTTTGCTATGTTCAGAAAACTCATTAGGGCCCAAACTCTTCAATTAGGAAGGGTAAACACACATTACTCTGAGTTTTCCTCCCTTGCAGTAGATATAGACAGAATTCAAGCAAAATGTTGGCCGAATATCCAAGGATTTGGCCACTGAAGTTTACTTCTCTTCAATCAAATTCAGGTCACGGCTTCCTGTAGTTTCCTATATAACTAATTAAGCCCTTATCTTCAATTTCCAAAGGATCACTGTTTCCTTTTAGCTTATATCCATTTCCTCATTAATTCATGGTGTGTACTTATCTATTATTATATGTGCACCAATCAGTTTTGGAATCATCTGCTGTTAGATTTCCCCACTTTTTGTTAATCTAACAATCACAGTATCAGCAACATGGTAACAGGCGAACCAAACTGAGAGGCAGAGTTCTTTTTTTTTTTTAATGCTGCAAAAGAAAAAGAAAAGGCACATTTAAAATGTTCTGATTCTTAAACTTGTTTTTTTCCTTAAAAAAAAAAAAAAAAAGCTGAGAAGTTATTGAACTTCTCCCTAGAAATTGCAACTGTATACATTCTAACTTTTCCCAGCACTCAGGCTTACAGAATACAGGGAAACATTAGCCACATTCTATTCATGCTCATAGGTCGTGACTAAGATAAATAGAATCTGGAGAAACATCGATGTGGGTGTACTCCAAGTGGGAGGAATTTTATGTTCCAGTCTCCCTGATGAACACCTAGAATATTAGAGACTCTGGAAAGTTTGTGCCTGACTCCTTTTAAAGGAGAATGTGATTAAGGTCACAGTGTGATATGTCTCTGACACGCCACTGTCAAGGAACAGGGATCTGAACAGAAGAGAGCAAAACAAGCTGAAGTGAAAAGTTCAAATGCATGAGTGGTATTCTTACAAGTAAAAGGCAATTGAGGGTTATTAAAGAGTAGTTTTTATAAAGGAGGTGGCTAATCATCCACATTTCTAACAGGAATGAGCTGCAATTTCTGTTTCTTTTCTGCTTTCATTTATAATACCTAGCCTGCACACTGCTTATTTATACTTAATAACCAATCTGTTGAAAAGTATTTACCCTTCTTGATCAGAATGCCAAATTATAACATATATCTTCAGTTCATTAGCAACAAACTGAGGTGTCACCGTTGTGAGATTCTGGTCATTTGAGAGGAAAGGGGATGCTGAATTGTGATGGAGAAGATCCTTATTTTAATCACAAATGTGTATAAGAACTGAAAAGACAATATGAAAAGGCAGGTCAAGGAAGCTGCATGGGAACAAGTGTTTTTGATTAAAGTTTGTGTTGGCCCAGAAGTCCCCTTTAAGTTCCTTTTTATTGAATAATTTCCCTTTGATCCTTGAGTAACTAAAAGAAAACCCAGCACTTGACATTAACCTGGGACTCTGAGCCTTGCTGGATCCCAATGCCTGACCGCCATCAGTGGTCCACCAGACGAGAGCCTCGCCCAACACAGGTCAGCCCTCCGTCTATTTCTTAGCTCTTCCGTCCCCCTCTCCTGGGTTGGGGGTGGAGAACACTCAGCTGAAGCAGCCATTCTGTGTGTACTTATTTCATTGCTTGTCTTCAAAGAGGCTAGCCAGGAGACATTAATGACAACATAAGAAGGCATCGATCATTTCAAGAAATTGACCCTGGAAAAAGGGTAGAGATTACCAGACCCCAGGAATGTTGAGGATTTTGTCTCATTTTGTTTATTTGTTAAAAATGATGGGAAAATAATTTTTTTATTTTTGCCTTTGTGGTTATAACCAAATCATTGAGCAGCATTAAAATAGGAAAAAAAGGGAACAAAATTAAAAGGGAAAAAACGTGGAATTCTTAGAGTTCAAGGATGTGTCAAGAAAGCAAGGATTATTTAAACAACTTTGAGCATGTTTTTAAAAACTGTATCATTGCAATTCACATGAATTCCCAGTTTCCGTATTTAAATGTCTGATCAGTCATTCAGTTCCAATGCAGACATGATGTTTGAAGGCCACTTTGTAATGATTTTACCCTGGTTCAGATTATTTGCAATCCAGGGGGAAAATGCGAAAGCAAATAGAAAACATATCTGAGCACAAATCAAAAGAATGATTACCACGCTCTGCGCTCTGTACCCATTACTGGGTCCCCAAGGCTCTCGTTCTGTTTGCCTTGGCGCTTTTTCTTTAGCTGCCTTTGGTTGGACTGGGTGGGAAAAACAACTGCCACCCACAAAACCCTCAGCAGAGAATAAGGGCAGTGGAAATGGGTAACCTGAAAAGATGTGACATCCTCCGAGGGTTTGGTGCTCCAGACTTCATGGTGGGGGGAGTCGCCTGGAGAGACCTCCCAGGGCTCTCAAGGAGGTCTTGGCTGAGTGCATGTCAGAAAGTGCCCCACCAGCTGGGGGACGGGTAACCCTGCTCTCACTTTAGTCTCTAGAAAGCTCCCACTCAGTGGTAATGAAAAATGGCATTTGCACGGAGTGGTGAGAAAAACCATTGTTTCTATAACACATTAGGCTCGGCCCTGCTCAGGAGACAACACATCATGTCCCATAAAAAGAATTATCTATATAACTTACTATGCATGGCAGCAAAGTTGCAATGTGTCTTTAAAAAAGAACCGTCTCCACACTACAAGAAACACTGTCTCTCCTGATCCCCACTGACAGAATAGCCAGTGTTTATAAACAAATCTGCTCAACCTCTTAATGATGACCTAGGATAAACATTTGACTTACACTGACTTTCAAGGTCTCCTATGTTTAAGCATCAATTGTTCATTTCTATGACTTTTGTATCCAGTCTGAAGGAAAGACAAATGATGCAAAGAATGATTTACATTAGCAATGGAGGCAGAGGTTGTGCCTGTGTTTATCTGATCCTCTTTTTTTTTTTTTTGTATAACTAATGGTGAGATAACCAGCCTGGTTCACAATGACCATTCAGTCTGAGTCACCCACCAGCCTCATTTCCATGTTGACTTTAATTTTAAAATATATTAAAAGCACAGGCCCTTGAATCGCTAGGCTTCTTTGGTTCAGGCAGGTCTGTAGGCAAAGGATGGGTTCCTCATTAGTGTCAGGCTTCTTCTCCATCAAGTCTGCAAGGGTATTGCCACTGGGGTGTTCCTCTCTTATTACACTAGGAAAATTGGTACTCTATGAGGTTGTTGCGGATGCCCAGCTCAGATTGACTCTCCGCTCTCAGCAGAGTTCTGGAAACTTGGACCAAATTCACCTAGTATCAGAAAAGGCTGTAGGGAGTTGTGTATGAGCCTGGAGAATAGGAAAGCCTGCTTTCCCTTCCAGTAAATTTGTAAGAAAAATCAAGTCATCTCAGGTACTATCAGTCTGGCCTGGAAGAAAACTTCATGAGACTAAACATTGACCTTCAGGACAACCTGTACCACATTTAAACATGATGCCGAAGACTGAGTTCACTAAGGATCCCCTCTGGAACAAACCATTAATTCTTAAATAATAGGAATTGATCTCTGAAGGAAGAAATGCTTCTTATTTGTCTGGGCTCTATATAGTCCTCTGTGTGCCAAACATCAAAGTTGCCTCAACTCCAGTTGCAGACGATCCCTATGGAACTCTTGGAGATGCAGTGATGGTAAAAGCGTGGTTGTGGAAGATAAACTCATGGCCATGGAGCAGTGATGGTGATAGAAGATAGTAAGATGGCTCAATGTATCAGGTCCCAAGCCCTTTTCTGACCTGGTTCAAAGAATGGGGGGGACATTTTTCAGTTCTGGATCATATAGAAAAAACATACTCCACCTGGTTGTACTGACTGGCTGAAACTATAAAAACAAGACAAAGTGGATGAGGACTCTGAAACATAAAAAGTAGCAAGTAATTTGGGGAAGAAGACCAGAATTTGGAGTACCGTTGAACTGGTGGTGAATTTATAATTTTTTTTTTCCCCTCCAATATCCTCCCATCCTGAACTCAACACAGCCTGAAAACATAGAAGTGGGCTTTAGGGAAAAGACTTGAAGAGCTCCAGGAGAAGCTGGTTCAAGAAGTGAGAAAAGACACTGCAAACTCTCAGAGTATAAAAATTCATCGTTGAATTTTTCTTTTCTCTGTTCCCTTACACCCCAGTCCCCAAGCAATCCCTTAATGGCAGCAATGGGAGCAAAGAAAGCAATATGGAACAGAAATCAATGAAATTGAAAACAGAAAACAATAGAGAATATAAAAGAAGCCATAATTTGGATCTTTGCAAATATCATTAAAATGTATAGACTTCTAGCAAGATGGAGAGAGAGAGAAAGAGAGAGATTAAACAGAAAGAAAGAAAGACTGTGAAGAGAGGGTCAAATTACTGAACATGAGAGAAGATACTGGTATAGACCAAAAGAAAAAAAAATCATCAGGGAATACTGCAAACAACTCTATGCACATACATTCAACAACTTAGAAAAACTGTGTTGTTTTCTTTGGAAAGCTCAAGCTACCAAAACTTACCACGTTGAAGCAGGTAACCTGAATAGCTTTATGACTATTAAAGAAACTGTATTTATAGTTTAAATCTCATGAAAAATAAATCTCCAGGCTCAAATGATTTCACTACTCAATTCTCCCAAACATTTAAAGAAATTAGACCAATACTATGCAACTTCATGGAGAAGGAAGTGGCAACCGACTCTAGTACTCTTGCATGGAAAATCCCATGGACAGAGGAGCCTGGTAGGCTACTGTCCATGGGGTCGCAGTCTGGACACGACTGAGCAACTTCACTTCACTCACTTCATACTTTATCGCTGGAGAAGGAAATGGCAACCTACTCCAGTGTTCTTGCCTGGAGAATCCCATGGACAGAGGAGCCTGGCAGGCCATAGTCCATGGGGTCACAGAGAGTTGGACACTGCAGTGACTGAGCGCATGCAATTTCTTCCTGAAGATGTTCATGTTCCATGAAGATGCAACACTTCCCAACTCATCTTATGAGGCCAGTATTGACCAATACCAGATCAATTCTATTATTTCATTGATTTCTGCTCTCATTTTTATTACTTCCATTTTCTTTGTTTGCCTTGGGTTCATTTTGGTATGTTTTTCTAGATTTTTAAGGCAGAAACTTAGATTATTGATTTGAATACTTTCTATTTGCAGCATTAAATATTTTAAGTAACTACTTAATGCTATAAGTTTCCTTCTAAACACTGCTTAATGTGCACCTCACAAAGATAACACACAAAAAAGCTATAGATCAATAGCCTTCATGAACAGAGACACAAAAAACTCTTTAACAAGTATTAGCAAGTCAAATCCAGCAATATATAAACATACTTTGCCAGGATTACATGTAATCCACTATATTAACAATCTAAAGAAACAAAATCACATATTCTTTTCATTCGCTTTTCATTCTTTTCACATGCAAAAAAGCATGTGACAAAATTCAATATTCATTCATGATAAAAATTCTCAACAAATTGGAAATGAAAGGGGCTTCCTCACACTAATACATGGCACCTATTAAAAGCTTGTGGCTAACCTCATACTAAATGGTGAAAGACGATGTGATTTACTCCTATGGGAACAAGGCAATAGTATCCACTCTCACCACTGCTCTTCAGTGCTGTACTGGGAGTTCTACCAAGTGCAGTAAGGCAAAAGAAAGAAATGAGTCACATACTGGGAAAAGAAGAAACCCTATTCACAGGTGACATATTTTTCTATGGTCCCCCTAGAACCAATTCAGTTTAGTCGCTCAGTCATGTCCGACTCTTTGTGACCCCATGAACCTCTGCTGCTGCTGCTGCTGCTGCTGCATCACTTGAGTTGTGTCCAACTCTGTGCAACCCCATAGACGGCAGCCCACCAGGCTCCTCTGTCCCTGGGATTCTCCAGGCAAGAATACTGAAGCGGGTTGCCATTTCCTTCTCCACCATGAACCGCTAGATGAGTTTAATAAAGTTGCAAGATACAAGGCAAACACACAAAAATTAATAGTACTTTCATATACTAGTAATGAACAATAAGAAACCAAAAATTTACAACAAAACCACAGTTTATCCTAGCTCTGAAAACAGAGTATAGCTATAAATACAATGAAACATGAGCAGTATCTGTTTGTCTCAAACTTCAAAAGGATGAAGAAAGAAATTAACAAAGACTTAAAGATGGAGAGACATCCTGTTTGTAAGTTGAAAAATTCAATGTAGTGAAGAGGTCACTTGATCTTAAGTTGATCTGTAGATTTAACACAGTAACAATCAAAATCCAAGCAGGTTTTTTTTTTGTAGGAATAGACAAGCTGATTCTAAAATGTGTATGGAAAGGCAAAGGAATTAGAATTGTTAAAATAATTTTGAAACAGAAGAATGAGTTGGAGGAATCGTACCACCCAAAATAAGACTTATAAAGCTAGAGTAACCTAGATAGTAAGTATGGTGAAAGTGAAGTCGCTCAGTCGTGTCCGACTCTTTGTGACCCCATGGACTTTCGCCTACCAGGCTTCTCTGTCCATGGGATTCTCCAGGCAAGAATACTGGAGTGGGTTACCATTTCCTTCTCCAGGGGATCTTCCCTACTCAGGGATCGAACCCGGGTCTCCCACATTGGAGGCAGACGCTTTAACCTCTGAGCCACCACAGAAGTACATATTGGCAAAGGACAGGCACATAGATAAAAGGGACAGAGTTGAGTCCAGAAATTGACCCCCAAATATAGGGCCAACTGATTTTTGACAAAGGTGCAAAAATGACTCAATAAAAGAGGTATATTTTTCAACAAATAGTATTAAAACAATTTAAAATCCATATGTAAAAAACCAAATCATGACCTAAACCTCCTACTTCATATAAAGAAAAAAATAAGAAAGTGAAGTCGCTCAGTCATGTCCGACTCTGCGACCTCGTGGATTGTAGCCTACCAGGCTCCTCTGTCCATGGGACTCTCTAGGCAAGAATACTGGAGTGGGTTGCCATTTCCTTCTCCAGGGGATCTTCCCAACCTAGGGATCGAACCCAGGTCTCCCACACTGCAGGCAGACGCTTTACCCTCTGAACTACCAGGGAAATAAACTCTAATAGGAGAAAACCTTAATGAATGTACAAAGAGTTTTTTAAACATGAACAAAAGTAAGATTTACAAAAGAAAAAAATTGATACATGTACTTTACCAAAGTTGAATTTTTTGAATTATTTATTTTATTTTGGCTGCACTAGGTCTTTGTGGCTGTGTGTGGGCTTTCTCCGGAGAAGGTGATGGCACCCCACTCCAGTCCTCTTGCCTGGAAAATCCCATGGGCGGAGGAGCCTGGTGGGCTGCAGTCCATGGGGTCACTAGGAGTCAGACACGACTGATCAACTTCACTTTCACTTTTCACTTTCATGCATTGGAGAAGGAAATGGCAACCCACTCCAGTGTTCTTGCCTGGAGAATCCCAGGGATGGGGGAGCCTGGTGGTCTGCCATCTATGGGGTCGCACAGAGTTGGACACGACTGAAGCGACTTAGCAGCAGCAGCAGTGGGCTTTCTCTGGTTGCTGCAAGTGGGGGCTACTCTGAATTGTGGCGCATGGGCTTTCCATTGCAGTGGCTGCTCTTGCTGTGGAGCTCTGTCGGTGCACGGACTCAGTAGTCATGGAACGCGGGCTCTGGGCACAGGCTCAGTAGTTGTGGCGCATGGGTTTAGTTGCTTCTGTGGCGTGTGGAATCTTCCTGGACCAGGGATCAAACCCATGTCCCCTGCAGTGGCAGGTAGGTTCTTATTCACTGTACCACTGTGGAAGTCCTCAAAGTTAAAAACTTTTGCTCTGTGAAAGACACTATTAGGGGAAAAAAAAGATACTATTAGAATGAAAAGTCAGTACATGTTAGGGAAATATATTTACAAGTTACATGTCTGAACAAGGACTTGTATCCAGAATATATGAAGCTCTCTCCAAAGTCAACAGGAAGAAAACAAGCAACCAGTTAAAAAGTGGACAAAAGAATACCAAAGAGAACTAAAGGATGGCAGATAAGCACATAAACAGATGCTCAACATCATTAGTCATAAGGGAGATGCAGATTAAAACCAAAATTGTATACCACTGAGAATCGATTAGAACGGCTAAAATATAAAAAAGCTCACAACACAAAGTGCTGGTGAAGAGGCAGGGTAAATGACCAACTCTAATAGGAATGCAGAATGGACTAACCACTCTGGAGCACAGTTTGGCAGATGCTTATAAAGTTGAACACATCGTTACTGTACCACCTAGCAGTCCCACTCCTGGGTACTTACCCTAGAGAAGTGAAAACTTATCTTCTCACAAAAACTGATACCAGAATATCTGGAACAGCTTCTTTGATAATGGCCCATATCTGGCAATAATCCAAATGCCCTTCGATAGGTAAATGAATAAACAAACTGTGGTGCTTCCATCCAATGGAATACTTATCCAGCGATAACAAGCACCAATTTGGATGAATCTCAAAGGCATCTGAAAGGCATTTGGAGTGAAAGAATCAAATCTCTAAAAATTATGTACTATATGGTTTAATTTATATGACAGTGTCAAAAGAACAAAGCTATAGCACAGAGCTAAGGAATATCTCAAGGGAATTTTCTGGGTAATAGAATTGTTCTGTATCCTGATTTTGGTGGTGGCTATATGTGGCGATACAAGTGCTAAAATCCATAGACCTGCACATCCATACACACACACAGACACAAAGTCAATTTTACTGTATCACGATTGAAAAACAAGGTAGGCGCAAACGTGTGGAGTCTGCCTCAGGAGGATCTCCCCAGGCTCATTCTCCTTGGGGGCCCAGGCCTTCCTTTCTCTCCTTGCTCCCTTTGTCCCAGTCTCATGGCCCTCTTCTTTTCCCTCCAGAGCTCCATCATGGCCAGGCTGTAGCCCTTCACAGTGCCTAAGGCTTTGGTTTTGCACCACACTTTTCTTGGTTAAGACTAACCATCAAAATCCCCTGCACTTTGATCCGATTCCCTTAACAAGCCAACAAACAACAAAAACAAAATCCGTCGTTGCTTTCCCCCTTTCTCCACCTCTGCATCCAATTCATCTTGGAGTACTGCCGGTTCTTTCAGAACAGATCCAGAACCTAATCACCGCTGGCATCGCCAGGCAGAGCATGGCCATTCTAGGCCCCAACTATTGCAGCTGCCTCCTATCGGGTCTCAATACTTCCAGTTCTTCCCTGCTATTGTCTGTCTTCAACACAGCAGTCAGTCATCCTAGTAAAACAAATATGTCATTTCTCTACTGAAAATTCTCCAATATCTTCAAGTGATTTAGAATAAAAGGCCTACTCTGGCCTCTAAGGGCCTTTTGAACCAGCCCTCACCTGCTTTCCTGGCCCTTTCTATTCCCATTCTTCCTCCCATACTGCAGACCAGTCATTCTGATCTCCTTGCTCTTTCTAGAAGATGTCGTTTATTCCCACCTTAGTGCTATTTCCTCTGCCTGGAAGTAGCTTCTCGGAGATATCTGCATGACTGCTGCTTCAGATAGTTTAAGATTCAGCCCTAAAGTCACTTTCTGAGAGACAGAACTTCTCTGACTGCTTGTTTGAAAGAGCCTCCCTGGTCTTCCAGTCTCTCCATCCCCTTAACCTGATTTATTTTCTCTCAACACTTAGCCACCTGCATGTAGCTTTCTTACAGATGCTGACTTCCTACTGCAACTCAGAGTCCAAACTCCTTACTGTCCCCTGCAAGATGCTCTGTGGTCTGGCTCCTGCCTTCTCTGAAATCACCACCCTCTCCTCCTCTTGCTTCCCTGACTCCGTTTCCCCCTGTCCAGGTACCCTGACTTCCCTATGTTTCTGGAACATGCAAAGCAGGTTTCTATGTCAGGATCTTTGTGCTGGCTTTCCTGTCTCTGTGGAAAGCTGTTCCTTTATGCAGCATCCGAGCATATTCTGCACAAAAGTTGCTTAAGCAGAAACCTTATTTGACTAATGAATCTAAAACAGCAAGTCCTTCATCATCTGGTATCCCCCTTCCCTGACTTATTTTCTATTGCATTTGTAACTGCCTGATTTTTGTGTATGCATATGTTTTTGTTACGTGTTACCTGTCTCTCGTCACGAGGCTGGTGAGAGCTGGGACCTTGTTTTCTTTGCTCCTGTCTCACTCTGCATGCTAATGCCAATTTGAGGACGACTGGTGCAGGGAGGCACTGGGACTATCAGGAGCTCTCGGGGTGGTGTGCGGGAGCCCTGGCAACTCTCCTGTTGTTGCTGCCTGTGTCTCTCCCCTGGTGTGAGCCCTGTATGGGCAGAAGCCAAGAGGCAGTGCCCAGCACATAGTGGGTACTTGGGAATAGTTGTAGAATGAATACCTGAATGAAGAAATGATACAGGCCTTTGGGTATTTAAAAAGGATTTTGCCGTTTCAAAGAGGAGATCTCCATGTTTTAAATGGAAAGAAATGGTATGAATTAGGGGTAGGAGGGTACAAAATTTGGAAGCTCTTTCTGACATCTTTACATTTACCCTGGACTGGTAAACACATTTTGAGGCCCTTCTATTGACCTTAGGCTAGTGATGACATATTTTAATATGGCCTCAGTCACGCACAGCTCTTTTCTCAGTTCCTCCTACATGTGTCCCCTCCGCACTCAGCTCCTCTGCCTGGACCATCCTCCCAGCCCCGAGCCTTCCCAGAGTCAACTCTTCCTCACCCTCGCATCTTAGCTCAAGCCTCTCTTCCCCAAAGTTCCCACCAGATCAGGACCAGGGGGGCACAGCTGTGATTAACATGTGTTCGTAGGATTCCTCAGGGAAGGTTCCCGTGAAGGGGGAGCAGTGGCTGCATTTGCCCGGCCATTCTCTCTCCTGGAACCCCACACTGCCTGGCAAGGAATAGACTTAATGAAAGATTTGTTGGATGAAAACATTCATTCATTCATTAATGAAACAAAAGCTACTAACTTTTCAGTAGAGCCCCAATTTCAGGATGAAGCAGTGAAGGCAATTGTTCAAACAAAAGGCAAAGAAATGCATTCAGCTTTTAACTCCTGGTACTGTTAGAATATGAAAGATGCTGTGGTGTGCAGGGCATGGGACGTGGGACAGGTAGGTTTCTAGGGGTCAAGAAAGGACAGAGGAGCTTCACTGCTGCTGAGCTCTGCCACTCTGACCTGAGCAGGCTTCCTCATTGTTTGAAGTATAACAGGACCAAACCTTCAATCCAGTAATACAGCTGGTGCTCAGATTTTTTATTTTTTTTTACATTATGTGAAATTTTCTTTGTGCCTTTCTGCTGAAACTCAAACGATAAGAATAAGAATAGAAGAGATCATTGAAATCAGCTCCACATAAGGTGACCTTCAGGCAGTCAGCTGTGTCCCACTGAGGGTTGCTTGGCCACATGTGCGTTTGGCAGGGAGGAGGGGTTTCCAGAGGCTCCTTGTCAGGAAGGTGTGGAAGTGAGTCAGCTTTCAGGTAAGGGACGAGGGACACTGGTCCGGCCCCCTTTAACAGGGCACTCCTCCTGGAAACTCCGAAAGTCTGTGCCCATGCTTTCTCTGTTAGTCTAAACTTCAGTCTTCTCCCTTACCTAGCCTCTGCAGGAAAGGCTGAAGTGGTGTGTGCCATGCCTGTTGCTCATTGGAATCACAAGGGGGAGATCCAACAGTTCCGAAGCCATGGCTCAGATGGTAAAGTATCTGCCTACAATGTGAAAGACTTGGGTTTCAATCCCTGAATCAGGAAGGTCCCGTGGAGAAGGGAATGGCTACCCACTGCAGTATTCTTGCCTGGAGAATTCCATGTACAGAGGAGCCTGGTGGGCTACAGTCCCTGGGGTCGCAAAGAGTTGGACACAATTGAGCGACTAACACTTTTACACTTCCAAGTCCTGCCTGTGACCAGTTAACCTAGGTGATTGGTAGGCTCCAGGTATCAGTATTTTTAAGACGCTCCCTAGATAACTCTGGAGTGCATCCAGAGTTGACATTTACAGGAAGGCATCAGCACAATCAGCCGATTTCCCTTTTTCTTCTTTCCTGTTCTTCTTCTGGCTCTCAGATGGGCTAGATGGTGACAGTGTATGTGGTAGGCAGACCTGTGTGATGGCTGCCAGGCATCCTGCCACCTGCTACCCCTGTCCTTGTGGAACTTCTGCCCCTGGAGGGCGGGCTGGACTTGAACTCCAATCAGCCTAACCATCCAGAGGAAAAGGGTCAACACAGCATGGGGAAGATGAAATGAAAAGCCCTGCATAATCCACAAGCCTGGGGTTTGTCTGGGTCAATGTGTGGCTATCAATGAGCTTCACCACCTCAGGTCTCCTCCGCCCCCTCCCCTGCACTCTAACCCCAATCCAGTGGGGATGGTTTGGGGGTGATCAGCCCCTTAGTGCTGTTAACATCCTCAATAGAACCTTTCTTCAAGGCTTCTGGTTCTACCACCTGCCTTCTTTTCCCCTTCCGCTTAACCTTGGCCACCTGGTCTGAACTGGGTGTTGGCATCCTGGCCCTGTTCTTTCTCAGCTAGAGGAAAACCTCCTCTCAAAGCAGAGCCAGCCAGGGCAGTGTTTGGCACAGCACAGCCACAGAAGCTGCTTCTCTAGGTCGGTATTACATTCGTTACTGTGGTGTGAACCCACCACTGGGGCCAAGGTCTACTTGGGTGCCCTGGCTCTGGCGGTGAGTCACTCTTGCATGGTCTCTGCGAGGGTAGATCAAACTCAGGCTTCCTGACCAAACCTCACTCCTGATGTTTCTTCAAGGAGATGTGGACTCCCAGGCCAATCGGTTCCTCTCCCTTACATTTTCCCCAAGCGTCAGAAGAACTACTCTGGGGACACTCGCCATGTCCCCAGCTCCCCTCAACCCAGAGGTGCCAGCAGCTCTTTTGTTGGTTTGGTTCTCCACTTAGATCATTGAAGTGATTTCAGATCCAACTGGGCAACACTCAGCATTTCATTTATGTCTTGGCAAGGTTACCATGTTATTACTTAACTGTGCTGCTGCTACTCAATAAGTGGGAACTGATTGAAATAACCACAGGAGTTGCTGGATTCCCCTAATTTTAGCACAGAGTTAAAGCTCACTCCCACAGTTGGAAGTTAAAATAGGCTGCCAGCCCACAGAAATGCCCACCCACCACACCTAACTGTCACACCACTGATGCCTGTCAGGGAAGGAGATGCAGAAGGCTGCAGAACATTCTTAGAAGCAAGGTTCTTCTCCTTGGCAGATGCCTGAGGTCATTTTGGCCTGGCTGAGTTTCCCTCAGACCCTGTGCCTGTGGAACTTTGCATGGCTGCTTTTAGATACTCCTGTTTTCCTCCCTAATTTGTTTAACAGGCAGTCCAAGTACAGAGTACATGTTAGCGCAATGGAAGAGAACAGAAACTTCTGTTTGGGGGTGCCACTTTAAATGACTCATTCCTGGAGGCCAGATGTGTGGAGGGCAAGGACCCTGAGAAATCAAGGTAATTTGGAAAGCATAAAACTGATATTTAATCCAGGCTAACTTGCTTTCTTAGTGTCATGGCAATCAACCACAAGCCACATGCTACAGCTTGAAGTAAAATCTCGAGTAAACAGCTTCTCGTATGATTCCCCCAAACCCTATCCAATTCTTTTGGTTTTGTTCTATTGAAAACTGTATCTTACCAGAATTTTGAAGGAATTCTATGAGAAGTGAGTTTTTACAGTGTGCCTACTGCTTAATGTTTCTAGTCACTGGTCAGTTGCAAGTTCTCTTGCTCCTATTTTAAGTCATCATCTGCCCCTAACACCTTAGCACAGCATTATGGGTCAGACTGTCAGGGGAAACTAAAGGAATAGATTAGGCGGAGTTTTTACCAAAAGAGAAAAGGTTTTATCCATAAGGTATTTCCTGAGAGGATGCCGGGCAGCTCCCAGAGTTCTGTCAAGTCTTCGGTGCCGGTGTTGGCCATTCATTTCTTCTCTCTCCATTGCCATGGCCACCGTCTTCTCCCAGGCCTCAAGGCTGGCAGCTGGGCTTTGCTGGAGTCTTGGCATCCATGTGGGTTATCAGGGCCACATTGCTCTTCTTTAAAGATAGCTTTTCCCTGCCACTGTTCTGCCTAAAAATGTCCAGTGACTTTCTGTGGCCTGTAGAATCCAGTCCAAATAACTTAGACTGCCAGTGATTTAACTGGTTCCTAATGGCATGCCCTCCTAGATGCCATGACCTTTTCATGAAAACTCTTTCAGCCAGACTCAGTTTTTCCTTAACATGCCCATTCCAGCTCACCTTCTCACCTATCAGCTAGAACTCCTCTAAGGCTCATCTCTTCTCCCCCTGCCCAGCTTGTTCAGTCCCATCCAATCTTCCCACCTGTCCACATCCAGCTCACCTCTGCTGCTACCTGCACGGGGCCTTTCCTGATTGTTCCCAACATAGAGTGAGCTCCCCATGTTTTTGGATTTTCACAAGTACTTGTGGTACTATTATCCTGCTGGTGTTGTTTTTCAAATTAGACTCAAAGTTCTAACCCTTGTACCTATTTGCTACTTCATTTTTTTCAGAGTCAATATTTTGAGCATACAAGATGGGTAGGAGTCATGGATCCAAGAAAAGACAAGACACATCTGCAATGTGATGCTTTCAGTGTTAGGTGGGTGCTTTCTAAGATCTATGAAAGTTCCCACTCTGGGAATTGTTCTATAACCAAGGTCTCCTGCTGTGCTATCAGGATCCCTTGTACGTGGAATCATAGTTCTTGCATATCATGAGACTATCCTGGTGAGAAAGAGACTTGGCCTGGTTCATTTTTTTGTAAAGCTGCAAGGAAATCTAGTGCATGACCAGACTTATTCACACATTTACTGAATCAGGCCAAGCTTGGAACTAAATGATGAAAATGAAAATTAATCAGGGACTCCCCTGGGTCTCACACATGGCAGTTTTGAGTCGTCTTTTTTTTTTTTTTTTCACTATCACAATTATTTTTCTTATTCATTTTCTTTGGTTGAATAGACTGTAAAAAAAGGGAGGGAGGGGCAGAAGTAGTGATGGAAAGGAATAAACCCATGGAAACAGTGAAATAGCTGCAGAGATAAAATTAGGCAGGAAGGAAACAAAAGCAATTTCAGTATCTCTGTGCGAGGCACGCAGACCTTTCCTTGCCAAGACCCCTGGATCAGGTTGTCTGATGAGGTGGCAGGTGCTTCCTCGATTCACACAGAAAACAAGCCGGGGGCCTCTCTCACTGTGGCGGCTAGTTACATAAACACTGTGTCCTGTGCCTCCTTTATGTCCCTCCCAGAAGAGATGAAAACGACCCAGTAGTTGAGAAAAGAGAGAGAAGGCTTTGTGCCTTTTCTTCTTTCATGAGGACTTAAGGTAAAACTCTTCTTGACATTATAAAGTAGGGTTACGTCCCCTTTACTGACTTTTTGTTGAAAAACCAAACCACAATAGAAAGCAAGCAATCATATAGCATTTTCACACCCCAGAACCTCACTCATCTTGGTAGAACAAAACGGCTTTAACATACAGAAACCTTTTCTTCTCACACTGATTAACAAGTAACATTAGGCATGACCCCAGTCAGATTTTTAAAACTTGCTGAGTACCTTTCATGAAGACTTGGAAACTGTGTAAGACTCTTTCTCCAGGAAGCTGTGTTTGACACTTTAACAGTATTGCCTTAGCAATACAGAGAAGGCAATGGCACCCCACTCCAGTACTCTGGCCTGGAAAATCCCATGGATGGAGGAGCCTGGTGAGCTGCAGTCCATGGGGTCGCTAGAAGTCAGACACGACTGAGCGACTGCACTTTCACTTTTCACTTTCATGCTTTGGAGAAGGAAATGGCAACCCACTCCAGTGTTCTTGCCTGGAGAATCCCAGGGACGGCAGAGCCTGGTGGGCTGCCGTCTATGGGGTCGAACAGAGTCGGACACGACTGAAACGACTTAGCAGCAGCAGCAGCAGCAGCCTTAGCAAGAGCAGAAAACATTCAGAAGGCAAATCAAGAATTTGTCCCAAACAGAGTGCTTTCTTCTGAGCACGGGGATGGTTTCTATATGAGATGTCAGTGTAGTTTCTATATTTGCCATAAAAATGTCCATGAAAGCTAAACTATTGCTCAGTTTTTTAAATCAAGCAGAGTTAGCCAAAGTGCTTTGTAGAAGAGACACTCAGGAAAGGACCAGAGAGTGGTCATGATGACTAATCAGCGGCAGGAGCGGGGCTAACCAGTATTGGCGGGGAGGGACCTCAGAGCCCTGGGGACCTGTCAGGCAACTCAGATTCCTTCAATTGTTGGAAACAGTCCTCTGGAAGGGACACAATGAGTTAATGTGCTGATTGAATGTACTGCCAGCTGCTAGTTTACTCTAGTACAGGAAGGCTGCTTTCCTTACACACAATTCTTTGTTGTGTTGTGCTAAAGAGAAATAAATATATAAAAGCCTAAAAGGAAGCCTTCCATGCTTTATGTCTGCTAAAATTGTCAGGACCATGTGCCTTGAGGGTATGTGCACCATGCTTGCCTTGCAGGGTTGTTGTGAAAGAAGAAGATGGCGCTATCAGAACCAGCCCATACACTTCACAGCTTGTAAAGAACTTGCATATACATTTTCTCAGTTGAACCTTGCAACATCAGTGGGAGGCCTGGAAGGCTGATGTTGTTATCTCTTGAGAGGGAGTGACCATACTGCTGCAGCATACGGCAGCTTTGCTTCAGGAAGCCCCAGTTTATTGTGTTGCATTTTTAAGTAGTATTTTGTATCCTACAAGGATGTTTATGGCAGCAGTGTTTATAACAAGGAAAACTGGAACCAACCTAAATGTTTGTTAGTAGAGGACTAATTAAACTATGGAACTGGCCTAGGTAGAATACTATGTAGCCATTCAGTCCAGTTCAGTGGCTCAGTTGTGTCTGACTCTTTGCAACCCCATGAATCGCAGCACGCCAGGCCTCCCTGTCCATCACCAACTCCCGGAGTTCACTCAGACTCACGTCCATGGAGTCAGTGATGCCATCCAGCCATCTCATCTTCTGTCGTCCCCTTCTCCTCCTGCCCTCATCCCTCCCAGCATCAGAGTCTTTTCCAATGAGTCAACTCTTCGCATGAGGTGGCCAAAGTACTGGAGTTTCAGCTTTAGCATCATTCCTTCCAAAGAAATCCCAGGGCTGATCTCCTTCAGAATGGACTGGTTGGATCTCCTTGCAGTCCAAGGGACTCTCAAGAGTCTTCTCCAACACCACAGTTCAAAAGCATCAATTCTTCGGCGCTCAGCCTTCCTCACAGACAGAATGTGGTCTACTGGAGAAGGAAATGGCAAACCACTTCAGTATTCTTGCCTTGAGAACCCCATGAACAGTATGAAAAGGCAAAATGATAGGATACTGAAAGAGGAACTCCCCAGGTCAGTAGGTGCCCAATATGCTACTGGAGATCAGTGGAGAAATAACTCCAGAAAGAATGAAGGGATGGAGCCAAAGCAAAAACAATACCCAGCTGTGGATGTGACTGGTGATAGAAGCAAGGGCTGATGCTGTAAAGAGTAATATTGCATAGGAACCTGGAATGTCAAGTCCATGAATCAAGGCAAATTGGAAGTGGTCAAACAAGAGATGGCAAGAGTGAATGTCGACATTCTAGGAATCAGTGAACTAAAATGGATTGGAATAGGTGAATTTAACTCAGATGACCATACTGCGGGCAGGAATCCCTCAGAAGAAATGGAGTGGCCATCATGGTCAACAAAAGAGTCCGAAATGCAGTACTTGGATGCAACCTCAAAAACGACAGAATGATCTCTGTTCGTTTCCAAGGCAAACCATTCAATATCACTGTAATCCAAGCCTATGCCCCAACCAGTAATGCTGAAGAAGCTGAAGTTGAACGGTTCTATGAAGACCTACAAGACCTTTTAGAACTAACACCCAAAAAAAGATGTAGCCATTAGGAATTAGAGGTGTGCTCCGTCGCTTCAATCATGTTCAATTCTTTACGGCCCTGTGGACCATGGCATGCCTGGCTCCTCTGTCCATTGGAGTCTCCAGGCAAGAATACCGTAGTGGGTTGCCATTTTTTTCTCCAGGGGATCTTCCTGACCCATGGATTGAACCCGAGTCTCCTGTGTCTCCTGCATTGCATGTGGATTCTTTACCCACTGAACAACCTGGGAATTAGACAGAAGTGAATTCATTAGTGTTTAAGTGTATTCTCTGATGAAGAAAATTATTCAGAATATATTTAAGCCAATAAGCAATGCATGATCCCTTTGTGATAAGAAAAATGTGCGTGGTAAAATAATGCTTATCTTTGGTGCTGAGAGTATGTGTACTATTTGTTTTCTTTCTCATCCTTGTCACTTCCAATTTTAATGTTCATAAACATTAGCAAAGTGTGAGTCAGCATTTACACCCAGATTAACTTATAATCATTAATGGAACAGATACAGCTCTACCTCTGGGCTTCCTGGGTAAAATGGTCCCCATGCACACAGGTATATCAGCCAAGGTCCTGGCAGGGACCTGAGTTCAACCAAATGGTGGAGATGTAGAGTGTTGATTAAGCCACAGTTTACAGTGGTGTGGCATGGGTGAGGGAAGCAAGCAAGGGTGACTAGGCACCCAGACACTAGGAACAGTGGGAAGAGCCATGAGCAGCCTTAGGGCACTGGGTCTAGAGGAGGAAGGGGGGCAGGGCTGTGGAGGAGGGGACCCTTGATGGAAGCTGTAACAGTGAAGGCCATTGCCCTTGTCAGACACCAGTGAAACAGGGAAGCTCTGATCTGATCTTTCTCTTTTTTAAAAAATTTATTCATTTTTTATGTAGACCATTTTAAAAGTATTTGTTGAATTGATTACAATATTGCTTCTTTTGTTCTTTTTTTTTTTTTTTTTTATGCTCTGATTTTGGCCATGAGGCATGTTGGGATCATAGCTCCCTGACCAGGGATTGAACCTGCATCCCCTGTGTTGGAAGGTGAAGTTTTAACCACGGGGCTGCCAGGGAAGTCCCCTCTGATCCTGTTCTCCTGCCTTTTTTCTTATCTACTGATGCCTCCCACTGACCAAGCCCAACTGGAAGCCTGCTGACAAGGGGACCTGGCTAAACTGTACATAGAGGTTAGCCTCCCGGGGCACAGAAGAGGGCCGAGAGTGCAGGAAATGGGTCTGGTGATGGGGAATGTGCAGCAAACACAAGGAGAAGAGCCCCCTCCCTCCCCCTCGCCCCCTCCCCGCCCCAGCCCATGCTTGGTCTCAGTTCTCTGGAGAAAATGGGTATCTCTTAGCCAGGAAACTGAAACAGAAAGGAAGCACCTCTTAAAGCTGTGTGAGGTGAGTGACTTGATTTTGCTGCCTGTGCTCAGAACCTCAAAAGCATGGAGACGGGATCAGAGATCACCTGGCCCATGTGAGCACAGAAAGTCTTTGTGGAGTGTTGTACAGAGATAAAATGGTGCATTCTTGGATCCCAGTAATATCATCTCTGCTGCCTGGGGGAAAAAGGGGACTTCCAGGGAAAGGAAGACCCAAGTCATGACGATCTTGCTGTTTCCTGCCAGCCCATCTCTGCTCACATGTCCTCTTGCACTTCAGTGTCTCCTTCATCAGCCCCCGATGAGAGCAGAACTAGAGAAACAGTGGCAGCCCGTGACTCCTGAGCGCTAACAAGGTGGCCAGCACTGCAGGCTCTAAGCACTTCATATGACCAACTCATTAAGCCTCTCAGCAACCCTGTGAAGGAGGTAACACCGTTCCCACTCCACTGAGTGGCTCAGAGCACGCATAATGCAGCCAGCCCGCTGGGCTTTGAATCCTGCCTCTTCCACTTCCCAGCTGTGTGACTTGGTTTTCCCACTTGTAAAATGGGGACAATTACAGTGTCTGCTTCATGAGGTCATTATGAGGAGTAAATGAATAGATGTAAGTAAAGGGCTCTGCAATGGGTCTGGTGCTTTAGCAAGCAGCCGGTAACTGTTAGCGGTTTGTTGTTCAGTCGCTAAGTTGTGTCCGACTCTCTGTGACCCTATGAACTGTGACCCGCATACCAGGCTCCTCTGTCCTCCACTATCGCCCAGAGTTTGCTCAAATTCATGTCCATTGAGTTGGTGGTGATGCTATCTAAGCATCTTACCCTCTGCCGCCCCTTCTCCTTTGGCCTTCAGTTTTTCTCGGCATCAGGATCTTTTCCAGTGAATCAGTTCTGCGCATCACGTGGCTGACGTATTGGAGCTTCGGCTTCAGCAACAGCCTTTCCAGTGAATATTCAGGGTTGGTTTCCTTTAGGAGTGACTGCTTTGATCTCCTTGCTGTCTAAGGGCCTCTCAAGAATCTTCTCCAGCATCACAGTTTGAAAGTTTCAGTTCTTGTTAGTGGTTATTTTCCCCAGTTCCCACGAAAGGAAACTGAGGTAGAGAGATGTTAGCTGCGGTAACATCTGGTAGCATTGATGGTAGCTGCGTCAAGTCACAGAGCTGATAAGCAACAGAGTTAGGGCTCCAACCAGGAAATAGGGTTCAGTATTACACAAAAAGACCCACTCTTTCTCGCCCTGCTACTTTTGAAGGGGGCAAGGTCACATCGGGTTTGAGGTTGATCCATTCTCTGCCTGCCTAAGATGCAAAACAATTCCCTCGAGTTTTGGAAGACCGTGCAGGCGATGATCTGTGAACGCCTGTCCATCCTTCAAATCTCCCTTCCTCCAGGGTCACTTCTCCCAGGTGTGTAGTCCCCTGGCAGAAGGCAGTTGGCAGGTCGGGGCAGGTGAGTAGCCTGTTTCTCAGTCTCGTATCCCTTGAGATCAGTTAGAATAGAGAGCAGAATTGTGGGAACTGAGGGGCTCAGGTCAGCCTATGAGTCCTCAATTTTCCAATTCCTACACCCTGGCAAGCCATGGCAAGTGTGTGCTCCAGCTCAGCTGCCTGCTCTGGGACAAAGAAGAGCCTGGGGTTGCCCAGCACATCGCCATCATTGGTTTTTTCTATTAGCCAGAGAAAGGTCAGGGGCAATCACCTGGCCGAGGTCATGAAGTCAAGTCAACACAAATGTTGAGGTAACTGACAGAGCTCACACTGGAATTCACAAATTCTTTAAGCCTGGGCCGCAGCAGTCTTTCCTACTCTATTTCATGTCTTTGAAACTAGCTTACCTGCATCTCTCTCTTGGCTTCCTCTTGAATAGTGGCTTTATAATTAGATTTTTTTGTCAGACTCATCTTTCATTTTACAGTGGAATGTGATCAGTTACAAACTACAACAGAACATGCTCAAAGCTGTGCCACCAGCAAGTCAAAAGGCCCCAATGTAATGTCCGTAGCTTGTTGAAAACACAATCAAATGGCTATTCAGCAAATCTCTTTTTCTTTTATTCTTTTTTTTTTCTTTCTTATGGCCTGGCATGCAAGGTACAATGAAATAATATGAATGCAATAATATGTCCTCAATTTTACAGATGCCTAGTAACCAAAGTCAAAGGAGATTGCCTAGTGTTTATTAAAAAAAAAAAAAAAAAAGGCAATTCCTCCAAAAACATCATGCGCAAGAGAAAAATGTGTATTTAAGTTTGCACAGTGTTGATTGCTGCTTTGTTTTCTCACTTATCTTCACAAAGTTACTTTCAGGAAAGGGATTATTTAGTCAATGACAGCAGTTCTTTACTTGAGTCTGAGCTAAGTCACTAATGCTACGTAGCAGCACACTGGCTAGACCCTGGCATCCAGGCTGGTGGGAGGAGAAGGTGATGTAAAAGCAGATCTGGACTCAGTTTCCTCATCTGTGAAATGTAGGGGTTGACCTAGCCTTAGATGATCTCTAAAATTCCTTCCAACTACAAAAATATTTTTTTCTCAAGCTTCTGGACCTGAAAACTTTAAAATATGTGCTGAGCTGTGTTCTGAGTCATTAAATTAATTAAGAAAATGTGCTTAGCTTTGAACCCAACATGGGGCCATCAAGAGCTGAGTAGCAGAAGTGGGAGTAGGGTGAATGCTATTTTTTGCTGGTTCATAGGATGATTTTCTGATGATTAGAAAATGTGCCCTCCTTATTGGGAAATTGGAATTAACATATATACACTACAATGTATAAAATGGATAACTGATGAGAACCTACTATATAGCACAGGGAACTCAGTGTTCTATGGTGACCTGGGTGGGAAGGAAATCCGAAAAAGAGGGGATATATGTATACATTTAGCTGATTCACTTTGCTATATGGCAGAAACCAACACAATATTTTTTTTTTTTTGACTTTTCTGAAGTTCAATTCTGGTGTCATTTTTTTTAAAAATTTTATTTTATTTTTAAACTTTACATAATTGTATTAGTTTTGCCAAATATCAAAATGAATCCGCCACAGGTATACATGTGTTCCCCATCCTGAACCCTCCTCCCTCCTCCCTCCCCATACCATCCCTCTGGGTGGTCCCAGTGCACTAGCCCCAAGCATCCAGTATCGTGCATCGAACCTGGACTGGCATCTCGTTTCATACATGATATTTTACATGTTTCAATGCCATTCTCCCAAATCTTCCCACCCTCTCCCTCTCCCATAGAGTCCATAAGACTGTTCTATACATCAGTGTCTCTTTTGCTGTCTCGTACACAGGGTTATTGTTACCATCTTTCTAAATTACATATATATGCGTTATTATACTGTATTGGTGTTTTTCCTTCTGGCTTACTTCACTCTGTATAATAGGCTCCAGTTTCATCCACCTCATTAGAACTGATTCAAATGTATTCTTTTTAATGGCTGAGTAATACTCCATTGTGTATATGTACCACTGCTTTCTTTATCCATTCATCTGCTGATGGACATCTAGGTTGCTTCCATGTCCTGGCTATTATAAACAATGCTGCGATGAACATTGGGGTACACGTGTCTCTTTCCCTTCTGGTTTTCTCAGTGTGTATGCCCAGCAGTGGGATTGCTGGATCATAAGGCAGTTCTATTTCCAGTTTTTTAAGGAATCTCCACACTGTTCTCCATAGTGGCTGTACTAGTTTGCATTCCCACCAACAGTGTAAGAGGGTTCCCTTTTCTCCACACCCTCTCCAGCATTTATTATTTGTAGACTTTTGGATCGCAGCCATTCTGACTGGTGTGAAATGGTACCTCACAGTGGTTTTGATTTGCATTTCTCTGATAATGAGTGATGTTGAGCATCTTTTCATGTGTTTGTTAGCCATCTGTATGTCTTCTTTGGAGAAATGTCTATTTCGTTCTTTGGCCCATTTTTTGATTGGGTCATTTATTTTTTTGGAGTTGAGCTGTAGGAGTTGCTTGTATATTTTTGAGATTAGCTGTTTGTCAGTTGCTTCATTTGCTATTATTTTCTCCCATTCTGAAGGCTGTCTTTTCACCTTGCTAATAGTTTCCTTTGATGTGCAGAAGCTTTTAAGGTTAATTAGGTCCCATTTGTTTATTTTTGCTTTTATTTCCAATATTCTGGGAGGTGGGTCATAGAGGATCCTGCTGTGATGTATGTCAGAGAGTGTTTTGCCTATGTTCTCCTCTAGGAGTTTTATAGTTTCTGGTCTTACGTTGAGATCTTTAATCCATTTTGAGTTTATTTTTGTGTATGGTGTTAAAAAGTGTTCTAGTTTCATTCTTTTACAAGTGGTTGACCAGATTTCCCAGCACCACTTGTTAAAGAGATTGTCTTTAATCCATTGTATATTCTTGCTTCCTTTGTCACAGATAAGGTGTCCATAGGTGCATGGATTTATCTCTGGGCTTTCTATTTTGTTCCATTGATCTATATTTCTGTCTTTGTGCCAGTACCATACTGTCTTGATAACTGTGGCTTTGTAGTAGAGCCTGAAGTCAGGTAGGTTGATTCCTCCAGTTCCACAACATTTTAAAATAGCTATACTCCAATAAAAATTAATTTTTAAAAATTGGTCAAATACAAATAGGCAAATTATAGATGATATGCTATGACCAGTGAACACTCCAAAAGATATTCAAGAGTTTCTAATAATAAAGAAGTATGAACTAAAAGACAAAAGAAGAAAATGTGCCCTCTTTGTATGGAAGCACTTCTCAGGCCCATGGCTCAGTGAGCTGACTGTCCCTTTCTGGAATTAGGAAACTCCTTCCTTGGGCTTCCCTGATGGCTCAGATGGTAAAGAATCCACCTGCAATGCAGGAGCGCTGTGCTATGCTTAGTCTCTCAGTCATGTCCGACTCTTTGCTACCCCATGGACTGTAGCCCGACAGGTTCTTCTGTCCATGAAATTCTCCAGGCCAAGAATACTGGAGTGGGTAGCCATTCCCTTCTCCAGGGGATCTTTTCAACCCAGGGATCAAACCTAGGTCTCCCGCATTGCAGGCGGATTCTCTACCAGCTGAGCCACCAGGGAGGCCTGCAATGCAGGAGACCCAGGCTCAGTCCCTGTGTTGGGAAGGTCTCCTGGAGAAGGGAATGGCTACCCACTCCAGTATTCTTGCCTGGAGAATTCCATGGACAGAGAAGCCTGGAGGAGTACAGTCCATAGGGTGGCAAAGAGTCAGACGTGCCTGGGTGATTAAGCACACATGCACACGCTCCTTCCTCTGGGCAGATGCAGCCTGTGCTAGGACTCTGCTTGTGTGAATGAAGCCCCACCCACTCCTTAGCCAAGCCCCTGTGCCGAGCACCACCTGCACAGCCTGCCTGAAGACCAGTGTGATGGGCATCACGTTCATGAATAGAGTCTGCAACAGCTAAGCAGGAACCTGCTTTTTTTGTGTTTTCCAAACTCTTGTTTTAACCTAAAAATAAGCAAATAAGCAAACAAGCAAACCAAAAGACACCTTGGTGCTCATGTGAGTGGAGATTCCTTGAATTATAGTACATGGACCTCTCATTTCACTGAAAAAGTGTGTTTTGTGAATAGGTCTGGGAGAGCATCTTAGCCTGGGTTCCCTCAGAAAGCAGGACCTGAGAAAGAAGGGTGATGTATGTGGTTTATTTGGGAAACACAGGTACCAGGAACAAGAGATTAAGAGCCATCAAAAAAGATGGGAGGTAAGCCAGTACAAGGTGCTTCATCAACCTGGTCCCTAGTGTGGTCAAATGGAGCTCCATCCAGCTTGGACCTTGGAAGACCATCTTCTCAAGGAATGAAAGAGAGAATCATTTTCTGGCTCTTAGGACCAATCCGTCAAGGATTGCCCCTGGGGTGTTGACTCCTCCGACATCCAGGTGTGTACATATGTCGGGATGGTTAAGTCCATGGTGGTGCTGGCCGAGGCACTGTGTCAACGAAGGCTAACCCTATCTCTTTCTGGTACTAAGTCAGTGCTTCGAGGATAAAAGAATGTCTGGTGGAAAGCAACCTACTAGCAAGTGACTGGCTGGCCTCCTTTAGGGATGCCTATGCAGATGGAGTTTTCTCTCCGTGACAGGAATTCATTCAGTACAGCAGTTGCTAGACTGGTCTTGGTGAGACATCACTCAGGTGGTTGGGGCCATGCTGGCTGACCCTCTATCCCTGCCCCATGTCTCCTGTGTCATGCAAGTCCTGGAGCAGCTAGGGGGAGAGGCTAGCTGACATCCACAGGCCGTCCTGTTCACCCAGTGGTTTAGTGCTGCCCCTGCAGGGGATGTGCTCTGATGGGCCTGGATATGAACCAAACATCTGGCTGCTATGTGCCTAGTACTCTACATGACTTTCTCCACATTTTCCTACCTCCTTGACTTCTGAGGCTGAGTCATAAAAGGCCATGGAGCTTCTTCTGTGTATCAAGACACTTCTTCTTTCAATTACCCTGAAGCTATCATACTATGAAGAAGTCCAAGCCAAATGATGAGGCCATGTGTTGGTGTTCCAATTGACAGTCCTCACTGAGCCTAGTAGGCTTCAAGTCATCTAGCCTAGAAACAAGAAATAGGTGAAGATGATTTCAGAAGATTCCAGTCCACTTTGAGTCAGTCACTTTCTGCCATTTCAGTTTCCCCACCTAAGGCTTTAGCCAGCTTTCCAACTGAGTTCCCTCGTCTGAGCCACAGAAGAGAGAAATGGTTTGAGTGACTGTTCTCTGAGTTCTCCCAAATATGGCACAAAGCTAGTACAATTCTAGATACACAGGAGAGAAATCAGTTCATTACATACATACAAATGGATGCCTCTGGGCATTGGGACTTAATCCAGTCATGGAACCCCAATTTAGAAAAGCTGGAAGAAGTAGGGACAAGACTTTCTTGGTGTGTCCTGCCCAAATTCCTGACCCATGGAATCTGTGAGCACAGTGACAGGGGGTTCTTTTATATCTCTAAGTTGTGGGGTGGTTTGTTATGCAGCAAAAGAAAACTAGGCAAGGTATAAGATCTAACATCTTGTCTTTTACCTCAAAAAGTTGTAGCATCCCCAGATCATTGGACTCATAGAAATGTCACTGATCAGGGGTCTGTGTAATGTTCACAGGGTTTCATTTCTCTGACACACAACTTGCTATTTCTGTTTACCAGGTTAAATTTGTGTGATGGCATCAACACAGTGTTCCAACATGCTTATGGTGCAGCAGAGGCAATTAAAAGGTCACTGAAGACTGTTCTGCAACACTGTGTAAGAGGCTTCATATAGCCTTAAGCAAGACTATGAATGTGTACTGATGTCCTTCCCACTTAAAGAAGGCCTAGTCTTGATCCTGTTTATTGACAAGGAGATGAAAAGCACATACTCAACAGATCAATAGCAACATACAGAGGGCCAGAGGCTGTGTTGACCTGTTTTGGTAGAATATCACATCTAGCTGAGTAACTGAGATGATTGGGACTCAGTTCAGTTCGGTTGCTCAGTCGTGTCTGACTCTTTGCAACCCCATGGACTGCAGCACACCAGGCTTCCTTGTCCATCATCAACTCCAGGAAATCGCTCAAACTCATGTCCATAAAGTCAGTGATGCCATCCAACTATCTTATCCTCTGTTGTCCCCTTCTCCTGCTTTTAATCTTTCCCAGCATCAGGGTCTTTTCCAGTGAGTCGGCTCTTCAAATCAGGTGCTCAAAATATTAGAGCTTCAGCTTCAGCATCAGTCCTTCCAATGAATATTCAGGGCTGATTTCCTTTAGGATGGACTGGTTTGACTCCTTTCAGTCCAAGGAAATTTTAAGAGTCTTCTCCAACACCACAGTTCAAAAGCATCAATTCTTTGGCACTCAGCTTTCTTTATGGTCCAACTCACATCCACACATGACTACTGGAGAAACCATAGCTTTGACTATACAGAACTTTGTTGGCAAAGTAATGTCTCTGCTTTTTAATATGTTGTCTAGGTTTGTCATAGCTTTCCTTCTAAGGAGCAAGCATCTTTTAATTTCATGGCTGCAGTCACCATCTACAGTGATTTTGGAGCCTCCAAAAATTAAGTCTGTTACTGTTTCCATTCTTTCCCCATCTATTTGTCATGAAGTGATGGGATCAGATACCATGATCTTTGTTTTTTGAATGTTGAGTTTTAAGCCAACTTTTTCACTCTCCACTTTCACTTTCATCAAGAGGCTCTTTAGTTCTTTCTGCCATAAGGGTGGTGTCTTCTGCATATCTGAGGTTATTGATATTCCTCCCTGCAATCTTGATTCCAGCTTGTGCTTCATCCAGCCCAGCATTTCACATGATGTACTCTGCATATAAGTTAAATAAGCAGGGTGAAAATATATAGCCTTAATGTACTCTTTTCCAGTTTGGAACCAGTCCATTGTTTCATGTCCATTTCTAACTGTTGCTTCTTGACCTGCATACAGATTTCTCAGGAGGCAGGTAAGGTGGTCTGCTATTCTCATCTCTTTAAGAATTTTCCACAGTTTGTTGTGATCCACACAGTCAAAGGCTTTTGTGTAGTCAATGAAGCAGAAGTAGATGTTATTTTCTGGAATTCTCTTGCTTTTTCTATGATCCAGCGGATGTTGACAATTTGCTCTCTGGTTCCTCTGCCTTTTCTAAATCCAGCTTGAACATCTGGAAGTTCTTGGTTCATGTACTATTGAAGCTTGCTGCTGCTGCTGCTAAGTCGCTTCAGTCGTGTCTGACTCTGTGCGACCCCATAGACGGCAGCCCACCAGGCTCCCCCGTCCCTGGGATTCTCCAGGCAAGAACACTGAAGTGGTTTGCCATTTCCTTCTCCAATACATGAAAGTGAAAAGTGAAAGTGAAGTCTCTCAGTCGTGTTCAACTCTTAGCAACCCCATGGACTGCAGCCTACCAGGCTCCTCCATCCATGGGATTTTCCAGGCAAGAGTACTGGAGTGGGTTGCCATTGCCTTCTCCAATTGAAGCCTAGCTTGGACAATTTTGAGCATTACTTTGCTAGCATGTGAAATGAGTGCAATTGTGCAGTAGTTTGAATATTCTTTGGCACTGCCTTTCTCTGGGATTGGAATGAAAACTGACATTTTCCAGTCCTGTGGCCATTGCTGAGTTTTCCAAATTTGTGCAGCACTTTCACAGCATCATCTTTTAGGATCTGAAATAGCTCAACTGGTATTCCATCACCCTGGCATATTGAGTGCAGCACTCTCACGGTGTCATCTTTTAGGACTTGAAATAGCTCAAATGGTATTCCATCACCTCCACTAGCTTTGTTCAAAGTGATGCTTCCTAAGGCCCACTTGACTTTGCACTCCAGGATATCTGGCTCTAGGTGAGTGTGATCACACCATCGTGGTTATCTGGATCTTTGAGATCTTATTTGTATAGTTCTTCTGTGTATTCTTGCCACCTCTTCTTAATATCTTCTGCTTCCATTAGGTCCCTACTGTTTCTGTTCTTTATTAAGCCCATCTTTGCATGATATATTCTCTTAGTATCTCTGATTTTCTTGAAGAGATCTCTAGTCTTTCCCATTCTATTGTTTTCCTCTATTTCTTTGCACTGATCACTGAGGAAGGCTTTCTTATCTCTCCTTGCTATTCTTTGGAACTCTGCATTCAGATGGTTATATCTTTCTTTTTCTCCCTTGCCTTCACTTCTCTTCTTTTCTCAGCTATTTGTGAGGCCTCCTCAGACAACCATTTCACCTTTTTGCATTTCTTCTTCCTGGGGATGCTTTTGATCACTGCCCCCTGTACAATGTTATGAACCTCCATCCATAGTTCTTCAGGCACTCTGTCTATCAGGTCTAATCCCTTAAATCTATTTGTCACTTCTGCTGTATAATCACGAGGGATTTGATTTCGGTCATACCTGAATGATCTAGTGGTTTGCTGTACTTTCTTCAATTTAGGTCTGAATTTTGCAGTAAGGAGCTATTGGGGCTACCACTCCGTTAGTTTTGTGGTAGTCCACTATCATCCACCATGATCTGACAGTTTACTTTTTCAAGACCCATACAGATGAATTACACAGGGATATGATAGAGAACATCATCCCTTTATAGTAATACTTTGTCTTTGATGGTGACACCGATTCTCTTCAGGATGAAGTGTTGACTTGGGTTTACTCTCCAGGCTGGTGGGGTTGGGGTTGGATAGTTTTCATGTGGTTGGATTGTGTCCACTTAGCCCTTCCTATCCTAATGGCTCTTACTCTGTAGGTCAGGGACCAAGGAGAGGATTATGCCAGCTCCTTTGTTTATCAATCCAAATCATGCATTTGGGGAATGGGGAGATAACCAAAGATGGATCTATGGACGTATTTAGTCTACTTTGAAGTGTGTTTGGGTTAGCTCTCAGGTTTTAAAACCCAGTTGTATACGTCAAGCACCACTCTAGTTGGCTGCTCATCTGTCTCATCACTGGGAACACTCTGGCTTTTTAGCCACTACCTTAGATGCCTGAGGACCAAAGCACCTTCCAGCATTGCTGCTTGTGTAGTAGTCACATATCCTACTTTCACTTAAGAATTGCCACCTGGCCTCTGACATTCCAGAATCCTGTTATCTTGGTTGATGATAAGGAGCCTAGACCCCTGGCAGCATCTCCTCCTATTAACTCCAGTTCATAGGAAAAGTTACCATGGAATTCCTCAAAAGATGCCAGTGTTCTCTTCATCAGTGTATTTCTTATTGCTTTAGTCAATGGGATGTCTTCTAGGACCTCCTGGGGAATATAGAGAGGTGGAGAGTACTCTGCTCTCACTAATAAATCCAATTTAACATTTCTATCCTCCCTTGGCCCTTCCTGGATAGTCCACCAACGTCATTCTAGCAACTATGCCTTATTCACTGTGATCTATTGATGTATCCAATCTTCAGAGTCATGCCAGCAGTGTGTTATGACTAGATTCTGGTGTTTTTGCCAGGACGTTAAATCCTAAGTCAAGAAAGCAGGCTCCCGTATCAATGAATTCTTACCACCCGTATTTATAGGCAAGTCTCCCTTGCCAATCCTCGCAAGATGCACTTCCATGTGTATTTTGCTGGTTTCTGCCAGCACATATTTGCCAGGTCTTGCAAGTCTGTTGGTATATAAGGAGAACACATTGCGTTTCCTGAATAGGGCTGTGCTGAGACCTGACTCTGCTTATTGGTAATAACAGGAGGACAAGGTCAGATCCTGAGGAGGTAAAGCACCTTCTCCTGGAGTACTTGCCTCAGATAAGGCTTTGGCAGCATTTCCACATAAGGGGAGGCTGTTTACTCTGGAAGGAGTGATGTAGTTTTTTCTTTGTGTCCTGAGTGGATGAAAAGATCTATTTTTTCCCCCATCTGTTACTTGTTCTCTATTTCCTCTATTTTTTAGGTTGACTATTTTTTATGATTCCCTTTGAACTCTTTTATTGTCTTATTAGCTAAAACTCATTGTTCTGTTATACTATACTTCACATAGAGCTTAGGAACCTAACAGTGAAACACATCTATTTCTCCCCTTAAGGCTTGGTGCTATTTTTGACATACATTTCCTTTATATATATTATAACCTTACTTTACTTTGTTTTGTTGTTTAAATAGTCAACTATCTTTTAAAGAGATTTAACCAAGTTTTTAAAATCTTATATGCTTATCTATGTTATAACCACTTCCAGTTCTGTGTGGAGATCCAGATTTTCATCTGGTATCTTTTTCCTTCTGCCTGAAGAGCTTCCTTTAGAACTGATAACATGGATCTGCCAGTGACAGATTCTGTCTTCTTTTGTATGTCTAACTAGTCTTTATATTTTGTCTTAACTTCTGGAAGGTGTTTTCACTGGGTATAGAATTCTAGGTTGACAAGTTTTCATGTTTAAAGCTATTACTCTAGCTCCCTTCGGTTGCATTGTTTCTGGTGAGATACTGCTGTCATCCTTTTGTTGGCCTTCCTCTGATTTTTGGTTTTACTCTGTTTATTAGTTTGAACAATTTGTTTATAATATTCCTTGTTTTAGTTTTATGTGTCCCATACTTGGGCTTCAGTTTTATTTTAATCGTATTTACTTTATCTGTAGACCTCAATTACATGAATATTGGGCTGCTTTAAATTGTTCCAAAGATCAGTGAGTCTCTGGTTTTTTTTAATTCTTTTTTCCTTGGTGTGTTTAACTGGGCATAGTGTCTACTGCTATTTCTTAAAATTCCTTAAAGGTTTTACCCTGTGATATCTAATTTGTGGTTAAATCCATTCAGTGTAATTTTTATCTCAGAAATTGTAGTTTTCATCACTAGAGTTCAATGTGGATCTTTTAAATATCTTTCGTATTTGTACTTCACTGGTTGACCACCTGTAATACAGTCTTCATACTTGTTTGAATGTCCTTGTCTGTTAATTGTCACATCTGTGTCAGTTCTGGACTGGTTTTGATTGGCTGTTATTTCTCCCTAGCATTGGTCATATTTTCTTGCTCTGTTGCGTAACAGGTCATTTTTAACTGGCTGCCACACTTTGTGAATTTTCCTTTGTTACTGGCTATTTTTGTATTCCTATAAATACTCTTGAGCTTTGTTCTGGGATGCAGTTAAATTGCTTGTAAACGGTTTTCTCCTTCTGGGTCTTGTTTTTAAGATTTGTTAGGTGGAACCAGAACTGTGTTTAGTCTAGGGTGAATTATTTTTCATTACTGAGAAAAGAGCCTTCTGAGTGTCCTACCCAGCGCCCCATGAATTGTGAGGCTTTCCAGTCTGGTTGGTGGGAAGAGGCAATATTCATGGTCCTGCACCCTCTAATTTTGGGGGTGGTACCTTCCTCACTGGGCAGCTTCCTCACATGCATTCCTTGATCAGTATACTCTGTGGAATATCAAAGAGGATGCTCTGTAGATGTCTCTTGTTCTCACTCTGTGCAGCTGTCTCTCATTGGATAGTCTGTCTTGCAAACTCTGGTTGTTTTGTCTACTTCTTTCAGAGAGTCCACTGGATTCCTCTGCTTGGATTCCCCTTCCCTGCACCACAGCCTGAAACCTCTCTCCAGGTAATAAGCTTTTGTAGGGTTTATTTTATAGGAACAATTATTTGCTTCCTATCTCTTGGAAATCACTGTTGTTTTGTTACCTAATATTCAGAGTCTTAAAAACTGTTGTTGTATGGATTTTGTTTTGTTTTGTTTTGGTTCCATGAAGGAGGGTTAAGTCTAGTCTCTATAATTTCAGCTTAGCCAGAACTAGAGTGTGTCTGTCTTTAAAATATTCAAAACTGCATTTGACTCTTCATTTGTAGAGCATTTGCAAAGATCTTGAGTGCAGAAACCAAGCTGGATTTATCTCTGTAAACCTAAATGACCGATATGACTTTGCATATAGTAGATACTTGGTAAATGATTGGTATTTTGAATTGTAGTAGGAAAAGCAGGTGAAAATATCCTAATGGAATTTAACAAAAAGTTTTTTTTGGAGTATAGTTGAATTACAATGTTATGTTAGTTTCAGGTGTACAGCAAAATGAATCAGATATATATATATATATATATTTTTTTTTTCACTCTTTAGATTCTTTTCCCATATAAGTCATTACAGAGTATTGGGTTCCTTATGCTATACAGTAGGTCCTTGTTAATTATCTCTTTTCTATACTGACTCTATTTCTGTTTTGTAAATAAGTTCATTTGTACCTTTTTTTAGATTCCACATATAAGCGGTATCATATGATATTTGTCTCTTCTCTGACTTACTTCACTCAGTATGACAATCTATGTTGCTGAAAATGGTATTTGTCCTTTTTTATGGCTGAATGATATTCTTCAGTGGGATATTTTTTGCCTAATTCAAGATAGAAATGTCTAACTGAATGTTCAGTAATGAAAACTTCTAGAAGTAGTGCTCTTTCTTTCTATTACGGGAAGTGTTCACAGAGAGTGAGGGTGCTCATTTTATGGGAATCAACATTTCCATATTGTCCAGCAAAAACCTCAGTCCAATGCCAGTTTTCCATTAATACTTTTCAATCTTAATCTTTGCCAAATATGAGATATTACAAAAATAATTATGAAGGACACACATGCTCTAGATTACTTATTAATTAATTGTGAGTTATGAAAAGGATATTACCCCTCTGAATTTTTCTATAGCTACACTCTATTATCTACAGAACATCAGGTAACAAGGAAGCCTGGGTACTATTATCCCCAACAGGTTGATTGAGAAATGGAAATATGTAAGGTCTTAGGGGCCTTATTTTGTGCTTATAATTTTATTTATTTATTTTTAGCTGTGCTGGATCTTCATTGCTATGCAGTCTTTTTTCTAGTTGCGGTGAGTGCAGGCCATTCTTTGTTGCAGCGCGTGGCCTTCTCATTACAGTGGCTTCTTAGGCTTTAGGACAAGTGGGCTTCAGCAGTTGCGGTTCCTGGGCTCTAGAGCACAGCGTCAATAGTTGTAGTGCATGGGCTTATTTGCTCCACAGCATGTGGGATCTTCCCGGACCAGGAATTGAAGCCGTGTCTCCTGCGTTGACGGTGGATTCTTTACCACTGAGCCACCAGGGAAGCCCAGGGGGCTTGTTTTCAGTTACACAGTCAACTGTAGAGCCAAGCCAAGAAACAGGTCTCTAAATGCAAAGCAGCATTATTTCCCTTTGGCAACCCTGCCTCAGAATACCAAAGGAGCTTAAAAAGTCCAATTCTTTATTTTTTAATGTGGGTTTTTAAAAATAGGCAGGAAAAAAGATAGTGGAACAACTGTAGGATTCAGATAACATGGCATGTGTTTCCACCATAGAAAGTAAGACTGAAATTGAAGTTATTCTGCTGCAGAAGTTAAACAATGAGAAAATGGTGTACGGATCCCCAAAGCCCCGATGATCTGAAGAACCTAGGCAAGCACTAAATTAAATCAGACAAGCAGGGGTTCAGATGAGCCAGACAGTGTTCAAAGTAAATAAAACACTCAGTAACACACCCTCACTGCAGATAACTGAGGTTCTGGGTAAAGGAATTTTAGGTAATCAGGGGTCTGCAGCATAAACAAACAAGGGACATGGACTAGGAGGAACTAATTGAGAAGATTCAGGTAACAGGTAAGCTGGTTTCTATAGTCACATTCTGGTTGGCTTTGGATGATTAAGTTTCCAGAATTCACCAAGGTAAGGTGGTGAACAGGATAAAATGTTGGACAGTTAAATAACCTCACTAACCTACATCCTGAATGACAAAGTATTATTACAGTTTACGAATGCCTTAGGAAGGCAGGACCGAGCAAAAGCTATCAAGAGTGAAACTGGAGCAACCTGCTTATTATGGAGAAGCAGGAAGACAGGAAGGAGGGGAAGGGGAGGAAGGGGCAGAGGGCTTTGTTGGGGTCAGGATTAGCATTTAGGCTTAGTTGCATTCCCACAGCGCAGTGCAGAATGGGAAGAACTAAAGACTAAACAAGCCTGGATTATTGAACAGGAATAGGACCTGGTTAAGAGCAGTGGCTCTACCTATCCCCATCACCTTTATCAACTCTTTTCCTCTAAGATTCAAAGTAATCCTCGCCCCCCGCCGCTCAACCCACCATCCAGCAGGGAACACACAGCTCGAGAACCAGTAATGCAGAGGCAGGGTCTGGAATCAGGGAGCAAAGGGAATAAAGGATCAGTAAACTATGAAAAAGAAGAAGTGGAAATGAAGGAGGAGAAATCCAAGAGGAGAATGAGGTGGCTCCTTGGTCAAAATGGGGAGGTGAGGATAGTGGGTGGGATGGAGGATCCATGTCTAACTTCTTTCACAACCTCTGTGGGTAGTATTTCTCCTGTGAGTTAAAGGGGGCAGGAATATGAGATAATTTTTGTGAGAAAATTATTTCCTTTTCGTATTGCCTTTCTATATTCTGAGTAAGTCTAGAGAAAGGCACAGTTTGGAGTTGGTTTTCCTTCAACACCTCTCCAGCACCTCCTAATCACACTCTTTCCTGCTTGCCTCTTAACAGAGTGAAAAGGCTGGGCTTCTGAGCTCTGGTAGGCAACCACCATGAGCTGGAATTCCATCACAGCTTGGTGTTTATAGTATTTCTATTGATGGCAACTGATCTGGTTTTAAATTTAGCTTAATGTAGGTTAAGTTTTCTTTACAATGAAATTTGAACAAAAAATTATTAGAATGAAGTTCAAGCTGTGTGATTTGAAACTATTTATCACAGGATGCGTTTGTTTGAAACAGGATTTGTCTTTGACTTAAATATCAGGAAAATGATGGGATGGCATGATGGAACTAAACCCTGCTCTGGGAATCAGAACTCTTGCATGGACTCTGAGTGTGCTGGGGGCCATTGTCATTTTATTTTCATTTTTATCAATTAAAGACACATAGCTGCTGGCCAGAACCTAGCAGGAGATGTCCGAAGTTTTCACATATTCAGTTTTTAAAGTTCTAATCAAAGGCAAAGAAATAATGTTTTCATGACTCTCTGCTACCTTGACACACACGTAAGTTTAGAAATACTGAGAGGTCATGTGAAGACTCCATCCTTCAAGGTGTCCTGGGATGCCAACCACTGGAGTAGATTATTTCTAAGAGATCTTCTCCTTCTAAATTGCTGTGTCAAGCATTCAATCTGAGGGTCAGCAAAGACAGCGATCTGATAGGGAAGGCGAGTGATAGATCATCACATAAAAATCTCATTTTCTTTATCTCTATCCCACCTATCACATAAGTAGCCTGCAATGAATCTGCTTGAAACAGAGGTCAGGTACCAAGCATAACCCTTTCCTTTGTCATTTGAATCGTCAAAAGTTTTACATTTTTTAAAAGCTATATTTACATGACCCCTTTAGTAAAGTTACTTTATTTTTATTTATTCTGGCAGCACAGCATGGCTTATGGGATCCTAGTTCCCAAGACCAGAGATCAAACCCAGGGCCCCTGCAGTGGAAGTGTGGAGTCCTAAACATTGGATCAGCAGGGAATTCCTTAGTTTTACATTGTTTTGAAGGTCAAAGGAACTGGGGCCTTAACTAGATCAGCAAGGGGAACAAGCTGGTTGGCTTGTGTTGGCCTAATTTGGCCCTGATGGAAGAGACCACACCTCCCACTCCTGTGAAGCTTCTCCCAGTTGGCTAGCCCAAAGAATTTTCTATCTGTAGAATCCCCCTGAGAGCATCACTTCTCTGTATTCCAGGGAAAACAGCAGGGGTTAGGATAGGTGCTTTAGAGACTGACAGTCTGGGTTCAAATTCAACTCCCCTAGGGAGCCTCCTTTTTATTTAAATTTCTACATTTATCTAGCATAATAACTCAATGAGGTAGGTTCAATTTCAGGGCAGTTGCTACTACTACTACAAAACTTTTTGTGTGAATTAGAAAAGCACACATCCCTTTCCCTAAACCAAGCCCTGCCCCACCGCCTCACACTCACTCACTCACTCACTCACTCCAGGCCCATGAGTCACTAGAAAGCATCCTGTCCTCAGGGCCAGCGCAGTCTCCTAGTCCAGCCGACTTGGCAGACAGAGCAGGGAAAAGATTTAGCCCATCTGCCCCTCCACTGGGTTTCCCTGATAACCCAGTTGGTAAAGAATCTGCCTACAATGCAGGAGACCCCAGTTCCATTCCTGGGTCGGGAAGATCCCCTGGAGAAGGGATGGATAGGCTACCCACTCCAGTGTTCTTGGGCCTGCCTGCTGGCTCAGCTGGTAAAGAATCCGCCTGCAATGTGGGAGACCTGGGTTTGATCCCTGGGTTAGGAAGAGCCCCTGGAGAAGGGAATGGCTACCCACTCCAGTATTCTGGCCTGGAGAATTCCATGGACTGTATAGTCCACAGGGTTGCAAAGAGTTAGACATGACTGACTTTCACTTCACTTTCCTTCTGCCCCTCCACTGGGTGCTTTTATAAAGGGCTTAACTTACTGAATCTCACACGGTGACCAGATAATTATCACTATTTTCAAGGAAGGCTAAGTATTTGTGTTTTAAAAAGATCACCCTTGCTGCTTTGTAGAAAATGGATCAGAGGAGGATGAGGTTGGACACAGGGAAGTGTTAGAAGCCTGTCACAGCTGCCCAGGTGAGCTGGTTAATCAGGTTCAGGGATGGAGGGAGGGTGGTGAGAAGGGAACAGATCCCTAGATGTTTAGCAGGTGGAGTCGACTGGTCTGGAGGCTGCTGTGGGGACTCAAGAGATGATAAAAATGATGATGATGATGTTAACAGTACTGTTCACTGAGAGCTTATTTGTACCAGGCAGTAAGTTGTTTAAACCAGGGAAACTTGACTACATTTCATTTCTACATGGTTACCAGAAGAATCAAAGGTAACAGAAAGTTCCCAGCCCAAAGCAAATCTTTCATAAATGGTGAATACTTGTCTATTATTTTTGAACAGCTAGTATTTGAAATTTCTCTGTTAAGAAGCCCTAGTTTGTGGGCATGGACTAGGCAGGACATGGGCATGTGGGTAGGTAGCACAGGCAGGGAAGCATAATTAAGACCTTGATTTAATTATTTACTGAGTATCAAATTAGATCCTTCCTGAAACTTCAAAAATTTTTATTTATTTGTTTGGTTGTGTCCGGTTTTCATTTTGGCATACGGGATCTTTTGTTGTGGTGCACAGACTCTCTCATCGTGGCTCACTGGCTTAGTTGCCTCACAGCATGTGGGATCTTAGTTCCCCAACCAGAGATGGAACCCATATCCCCTGCATAAGGCATATTCTTAACCCCTGGACCACCAAGGAGGTCCCTTCCTATAACTTTTCAAGGCAACAGATTTCCAACCTCACCTTCACCCCGTTTTATTTGTTTGGAGTAGGGGTCTTGGTATCAATGTTTTAGCAGCTCCCCAGATAGCCAGGGTTGAGAACCACTGAATTAAAGAAAGAATTTTGGGAATCAGACAAATCAAGGTGAAATCCTGAGTCTTTTCTGCCTAGTGTGGTTTCCTTGTTTAAACCTCAGATTTCCTATTTGTAGAAGGAAGACAGTCATACAGTCTGTTCCAGGATATGTGAGGATGAAATGAGGTTTCGTGTGAACTCCGTGATAGCTCCAGGGACATCTCTGCTCATACCTAACTTGGCGTGGTGCCTGGCCCCTAATGTGGGTTCAGTAGATATCGAGGTGATAACAGTGGGGTCAGGAAGGAAAGGGACCTAATGGGGACATGAGCCAGTCTGGGGCTGAGTGCTCTGCATCCATCACTTTGTGTAATCCTAGCCTGAAGTGTGGCCGTCTCTTAGGGATGCAGACACTCAGGCCCAGGGAATAAGTCATCTTCCTAAGGGCACCTGGAGGGAGAGCTGGGATTGGAGTTCTAGTCTGTGTCTTTCTGCTACAAGTCAGATTTATCGCTTATTATTATGGAAAAGTACTTGTCACCGAAACAGTGGTACCAGGGAAAAGAGCCCTTGTTTGTCCTGCTTTGGATTGCTGGCCTGAGCTACGCAGTGAAGAACAGGGAAGAGCTGACAGTCAGCCAGGGCAGCTCAGAGCATCTCGGAAAGCTTGGTGGTGGGCAAGGAGGGAAGTGCAGAGTGAGGAGATGGGCAAGAGGCCAGGAACAAAGAGGGAAACGGAGCAGAGTGCTGCCAACTTCTGGGTGAGCAATCACCTGTCTAGTGTATGGCCAGGGAAACGAGATGGCATATGCCAACCAGTACAGTAGCTCGTAGATTACAAATATTCAATAAATGTTATTTTATTTTTTTCCCTTTTCCAAGTTGCCTCCTCCTCCTGCCCTCACCCCCAAGATAAGGGCAGGGGTCTATCCTCTTTTAGTGCAACACATCTGTTGGCTTGTCTGTCTGTCCTTCCCCTTTCTGGGAATTGCTCCCCCATCCACATGTTTATGGGGCAGTCATTTCCTAGAGTGTCCCCTTGAGTGGCAGGAGGGATTCAGAAAGAGTGTCTATTGGAGAAAAACAGCCTCTGTGGCCTGGGAGATTTTTGACTTTGTTTTCATGTGTGTTTGCCTTTATCGAAGCAGCTAATCTGCTACTGGCCAGATACAACAGCATTTGGATACTGCACTGGGACCCAAGGACGTCCCAAACCACTGCCTGGGAATGCCAATTTCTCATAACAAATTAGAAATCAATGATAGCAGCTTCCCTGCTAAGTAAAATAAAAAAAAAATACATAATTCCTTCTGCACTACTGCATTAAGCAGATTTTTTTTTTCTTTTCCTGAACATATAGTAAGTCCCAAGTGGTTTAAGCCATGGTGCCTCTTCTTCAAACAAATATGAAATCACTACCAAATTTAAATAAAAAATAAATTCTGTGTTGTGCTAGAAGATTCTCCTGCCAAAAACTCTCACACAATTAACACACTAGCAGAATGTGTTGCTAATTTCATGCCACTGGAGTCTTTTCTACTTCAGAATATAGAAACAAAATCGGGTCAGAGCTCCAATAATAACAGGATTTTGTTAAAATATACAGCCCTGTGTTGCAGATATGTTGTAGACATGAGCGAAAAGTAGAATCACAGTCGTGCGTGAAATAGCTTACTCCTGCAAATAGAACCAGAGGAATTTGTCTCCAGCTTCCCTGCACCAGGGGGGAGAGAGAGAGAGAGTTTAGAATGGCCCAGTTCTGTGGGGAAAACCCTCATTATCAATGTTTGTCCATCCACATACTTACACGAGCGAGACAAACTCCAGGCAGAGAACTCAAGGATGCAAAGCCACTAAACCCTGGAGCTCTAATTCCCTCATTTCTCTCAGACTCCCTCTCTCCAGCCTGGCCTCCCACCTCTTAGCATCCTCACACAGGGCCTGGTCTTTTCCGTAACAAAAACAGAGATAATGAAAATATTTTGGCAGCATTCAGGGCTTTCACATGGTGACCCTGACCTCCAAATCAATTTTCTTTATTCTTAACCTGACCTTGGCATCCATTCTCCCTGGTGTTCAATATTAGTTACAAAATCCTGAACTCCAGGAGACCTTCCCTCCTCCCCCAGGTTACCAAGGCAGGCCACACTGGTGAAGCTCTAGAGAGGAGAGAGAGAGAAGGCTTCTTGACAAAGAAAAATAAGAAAGAGCCCCACAAGCCCGTGCGTTCTATAGGCGTCTCATTTGCACCGAATGCCATTAGCTCTATTATTTACTCAGACAACAGGAGAGGCAGCCCTGCTCCCGTGCTCGCAGGGGGCACACTGGATGACTCCATGCATCACCAGCCGGCACAGCCCAGCCACTTCACTTAAATAGTGATACGTAAGGTAGAGCCTGGTACATTTAATCCATCACCCCTGGGTTCGCCAAGTGCAAGGACTGGAAAAATTGCGCACGCCTCTCCACTGCTGCTTGCATTAATACCAAGAAGGGAGTGAGCTGAAAAGAGAAAGTGCCAATTTCAGCACACATGTGAAAAAGAATAAAAGGGAAAGAAAGCATATCCCAGACCAGGGGTGGGAGGGGGTGTGGTGGCGAGGGGGAGATTTTTAAGACGGCTTTTCAGAATTCTTGTGCATTTACTATGAGAGTAAGTACTCACAAAGACAAGAGTTCGGGGTCATCATACATCTAGCAGGAGACGTTAGCTGGCAGGGGCTATTTTTCTGCAAATTAGTTTTCTCTCAAGGGTAACGGTGTGGGAGGAGCAGAGGAAAATGAATTGGAGCCTTTGAATAATCGTGTATTGTTTGGCTGGTAGTGGGACCTCTGAACTGATGCTCCAAGAAGTCTTTCCAGGCCTTGCTTGTAAATGGACCGGGGTGGGAAGCCTCTCACAGCTGTTGATGAGTGTCCTGTAGGGCAGCAATGGGGTCAGCAGTGTGGCCCCACAAAACAATGGTCCACAGAACACCAGCTCCACTTGGCGAGAAAGGCACAGGGCTGGCCAGGTGGCCAGACAGGACAGTGAGAAGAGGCGGGGCCCAAAGATCGTGCTGGTCACGAAGGCTGTGGCAAGGGCCAGGAGACAGACACAACAGCGTAGCAGGAAAGGACAGACCAGCTTTCCTTGGGGGGATGTTTCTAGCATGAAAATGAATGAGCTCATGCAAAAGCATGCGTGTCTCATTGTTTTCAGGTCCAGATCCTGAGTGCGAAGCTCAACATGTGTTCATCCTTCAGACATTTTTCTGTTCTCACTTCAGCATTTACAAATGCTGTATCATCAAAACCAGGGCTTCTCAGTTTCCCCTGGAGTGCCCTCATGACAGAGGAGCTTAAAGGCCAAGTCCAAGGACTCTGGAGGTAGAGCCCAAAACTCCCTCCACAAGGGAGAGACTTCTTTGAAGTCTTACATGTGTTTATTCTTAGTAAAAGTTACTTAAACTGATATGTTGTGCAAGTAATGGAAATATTTTGACGTTAAAAATAACATTTCAAGTTCCTCTATTTCCTTAATTCTAGGATGTAGCTCAATCTATCTCAGGAAAAAAGGACACCACCCATCTAATGCACACTTTACCTGTGAGAGGCATCCACCCATATTCCTAAAGCTTAAAGCACAAATTAGAAAAATCTTGATTTCATAAAATCAAGGCAAATGGAAACGTTAGAAAGCAACTGCCACTCTAATCTGTGGCTCCAGACACACTGGGGCAAACCCCAGTTTGCAAAGCATTATGGAGGAGAACGCTATTGTAAAGTGATGAAAAACAGACTTCCCTGGTTGTAACCACCTCATAATAAAAGTGAGTGTCTCCTTCACGCTGGTGCTGTCGGAGTGCACTGTGGCATCAGGCACACAGCAGGTGCTCAATAAATAGTTGGTGAATTGAAAGTTGTTGATAGCACTCCAGATTCATTCTCCCCTCTGGGCAGCCTGTGACAGGGTGTTGAGTGGGGGCGAGGACATCTACGGAAGTCGTGTGACAGGCTGCCCTTCCTGGGAGGGCAAAGCAGGTTAGAGTGGCATGTGGTAAAGGGAAGGTGGAAAAGAGAAGTCACCTTTTCTCTTGTGTCTGCTATGCCCTTGCGTGCTGGAAGGGCAGAGAGCCCAGCGGGGGCCCTGCCTACGGGGCGCCCACCTTGGTGCCTTTGGCTTTGTTGTAGAAAGACAAATCCTACAGTACTCCAAAGTGCAGTGATGAAAAACACGGCCATTACCTTACCGGGAATCCATTGTATCTTAGGTAATTCACAAGGCAGGACCCTGAAATTCACAGTTTACTCCCTCTCCTCCTCCCCGCCCCACCACCTGCTGTAGTCGCTTTCTAGTGTGTGGCTCACTTAGCACAGATCATCAGACTTGGGTCAAAGTGAGCAGAATCATCTTAAGTCAGTGTTACGTGATACTGGCCCAGCTTTTTATTAAAAGTGATCATTTGTAAAAAATGAGTCAGAGGCTAGGGTCAAACCAGAAGAGGCAGAAAATGAAAAGAAGTAAATGATGATTTCAAGTTTAAAACATAAGACAGAAATGCACACTTTTATTCAGTAAAAAGCAAAGTTGATGGTTCTTAAAATGAAAACACAGTGTTTGTCACTTACTGAAATCCCAAACTTGC